>NC_050104.1:5230000-15230000 GCF_902167145.1 Zea mays | reverse complement strand
CCCCCCTACTGCAAGCGCACCTGACCTGGGCGCGGGACGAACACGAAGGCCGCGGGACTTCCACCTCTCTCACGCTCGACTCCGGCCACCTCGCCTCTCCCCCCTTCGCGCTCGCCCACGCGCTCGACCCATCTGGGCTGGGGCACGCAGCACACTCACTCGTCGGCTTAGGGACCCCCCTGTCTCGAAACGCCGACAGTTGGCGCGCCAGGTAGGGGCCTGCTGCGTGCTGACGAACGGCTCCCCGTCAAGCTCCAGATGGGCAGTCTCCAGCAACCTCTCCGGCCCGGGACGGTGCTTCGTTTCGGGACTCTTGAGTTCATGTCCTTCGACGGCAGCTACGACATGATACTTCTTCCACCGCCGCGCAGCTACGACAACGGCGGCCGACAACCCGCCCGCCGGCGGCGGAATCGACGACGCCTTCCCCGCGTGGTGGAAGGGCAACATTCGGGCTCGCTCCGTTCTCTCCCCCGCCAACGGAGGAGGAGGCGGAGCCGTCAAGGCCAGGTGGGAGGCCGCGCTTCGTCGGCCGTCGAGCGAATCGGCGCCCCCGACGCCCCGACGGAAGGCACGCCGGACGTCGACCTCGCGTTCAAGACGGAGGCAAGCGCCGTTCCCCCGCGGCACGCTGACCCCGAGCAAGAAGACGACGCCGGCGCGCTCGCGGAAAGCCTGCAGGACGTCGCCCTCGAACCAGAGATGACGGTGCCACCAGTCCCCGATGTGACTACGTCGCTCCTCGTCGACCAAAAGGTACCGACTAACTCCCATCTTGCGTCATTTCGACTCGGCCTCAACCCGCCAAACGACCTCGTTTTGGCGGGCGCTCTCATTGAGGCGAGTGCAACCCCACTGAGGTTCCGTATGCGGTCGCCTTGGGACCGACTGACGGACGTCTCGACCTACGGGCCCTCTGGGTCCGAGGAAGATGACGATCCCAGCATCAGTTGGGATTTCTCCGGACTTGGCAACCCCAGTGCCGTGCGGGACTTCATGACCGCATGTGACTACTGCCTATCCGACTGTTCCGATGGAAGCCGCAGCCTTGGCGACGAGAGCTGCGGCCCAAGCCGCGAATGTTTCCACATCGAGCTAGGGGATCCCTCCGAAGGCAACCATCTTGGCATGCCGGAGGGCGGTGATCTCCCTAGGCCAGTGCCTCGCGCCGACATCCCACGGGAGCTAGCTGTGGTCCCCGCTCCGGCGGGGGGTTACGACCCACAACTCGAGCAAGTCCGCGAGGCGCAGGCCAGGCTCAACGAGGGAACAGGAGCGCTTGAGTCGATCCGTCGGGACGTCGGACAGGCATGGGTGGGCCAACCCCTGGTCGGAGAAACACGTCACCTGCCCCAAGGTCTCCAGCACCGCGTCGCCAACGATGTCAGGATCAGGCCGCCGCCCGCATCCAGCGGGGTTGGTCAGAACCTGGCAACCGCAGCAATGCTCATCCGCGCGATGCCGGAGCCGTCAACCACCGAGGGTCGGCGAATCCAGGGAGAACTCAAGAATCTCCTGGAAGGCGCTGCGGCCCGGCGGGCCGAGAGCACTGCCTCCCGAAGGCAAGGATATCCCTCGGAACCTCATGCCGGGACTTCCCGATTCATGCGGGAAGCCTCGGTCTACACCGGGCGCACGCGCAACACCGCGCCTGCGGCCCCGGGCCACCTCGGCAACGAGCACCATCGACGCGACCGTCGGGCTCACCTCGACGAAAGGGTGCACCGAGGCTACCACCCCAGGCGTGGGGGGCGCTACGACAGCGGGGAGGATCGGAGTCCCTCGCCCGAACCACCCGGTCCGCAGGCCTTCAGTCGGGCCATCCGACGGGCGCCATTCCCGACCCGGTTCCGACCCCCGACTACTATCACGAAGTACTCGGGGGAAACGAGACCGGAACTGTGGCTCGCGGACTACCGCCTTGCCTGCCAACTGGGTGGAACGGACGACGACAACCTCATCATCCGTAACCTCCCCCTGTTCCTCTCCGACACTGCTCGCGCCTGGTTGGAGCACCTGCCTCCGGGGCAGATCTCCAACTGGGACGACTTGGTCCAAGCCTTCGCTGGCAATTTCCAGGGCACATACGTGCGCCCCGGGAATTCCTGGGACCTTCGAAGCTGCCGGCAACAGCCGGGGGAGTCGCTCCGGGACTACATCCGGCGATTCTCGAAGCAGCGCACCGAGCTGCCCAACATCACCGACTCGGATGTCATCGGCGCGTTCCTCGCCGGCACCACTTGCCGCGACCTGGTGAGCAAGCTGGGTCGCAAAACCCCCACCAGGGCGAGCGAGCTGATGGACATCGCCACCAGGTTCGCCTCTGGCCAGGAGGCGGTCGAGGCTATCTTCCGAAAGGACAAGCAGCCCCAGGGCCGCCCATCGGAAGAAGCTCCCGAGGCGTCTGCTCCGCGCGGCGCCAAGAAGAAAGGCAAGAAGAAGTCGCAATCGAAACGCGACGCCGCTGACGCGGACCTTGTCGCCGCCGCCGAGTATAAGAACCCTCGGAAGCCCCCCGGAGGTGCAAACCTCTTCGACAAGATGCTCAAGGAGCCGTGCCCCTACCATCAGGGGCCCGTCAAGCACACCCTCGAGGAGTGCGTTATGCTTCGGCGTCACTTCCACAGGGCTGGGCCACCCGCCGAGGGTGGCGGGGCCCGCGACGACGACAAGAACGAAGATCACCTAGCAGGAGAACTCCCCGAGGTCCGCGACTGCTTCATGATCTATGGAGGGCATGCGGCGAATACCTCGGCTCAGCACCGCAAACAAGAGCGCCGGGAGGTCTGCTCGGTGAAGGTGGCGGCGCTAGTCTACCTAGACTGGTCCGACAAGCCCATCACTTTCGACCAGGCCGACCACCCCGACCATGTGCCGAGCCCGGGGAAATACCCACTCGTCGTCGACCTCGTTGTCGGCGATGTCAGGCTCACCAAGGTCCTAATGGATGGGGGCAGCTGCCTCAACATCATCTACGCCGAGACCCTCAAGCTCCTGCGCGTCGATCCGTCCTCCGTCCGAGCAGGCGCTGCGCCCTTCCACGGGATCATCCCTGGGAAGCGCGTCCAACCCCTCGGGCGACTCGACCTCCCCGTCTGCTTCGGGACACCCTCCAACTTCCGAAGGGAGACCCTGACGTTCGAAGTGGTCGGGTTCCGAGGAACCTACCACGCCGTGCTAGGGAGGCCATGCTACGCGAAGTTCATGGCCGTCCCCAACTACACCTACCTGAAGCTCAAGATGCCGGGCCCCAACGGGGTCATCACCGTCGGCCCCACGTACAAACACGCGTTCGAATGCGACGTGGAGTGCGTGGAGTACGCCGAGGCCCTCGCCGAGTCCGAGGCCCTCATCGCCGACCTGGAGAACCTCTCCAAGGAGGTGCCAGACGTGAAGCGCCATGCCGGCAACTTCGAGCCAGCGAAGACGGTCAAGGCCGTCCCTCTCGACCCCAGTGGCGACACCACCAAGCAGGTCTGGATCGGTTCCGGGCTCGACCCCAAATAGGAAGCAGTGCTCGTCGACTTTCTCCGCGCAAACGCCGACGTCTTTGCGCGGAGTCCCTCGGACATGCCCGGCATACCGAGGGATGTCGCCAAACACTCGCTGGATATTCGGGCCGGGGCCCGATCCGTCAGGCAGCCTCTGCGCCTCGATCATCAAGGAAGGGTCGGCCTCGCCTTGGCGGAGCCCGACCCTCCCTCGGGGGCTAAAAAGGGGGAACCCCTCTGCGTCAAGATCTTTTTAAATCAAAAAAGGGGCCTCTTGCGTTCTCCCAGCTACGTTCTACCGGCTATGTCAGAAGCCGGGTCTCGAGGAGCGAACGCGGGTACATGAAAATGGCAAGGCCGATTGAGCCGAGGAACTCCCGTACCTCCGGGTTAGGGATACCTCACTCATCACCTGCCACGAAGAATGGCCCAACTCGAGAAGCCACCCTATTATTGACGAGCCAGGACGAACATGCAGATGGAAAGAAAGGAGAGTACGACTCCATGCAAGAAAGACAAAAGTGTTCAGGCCTCAGCGGCCGTGGTGAGACGCACGTTCAATAAGAAACTGTTCAAACGAGAATCAGGCGCCGCCTTGGGAAGGAGCCACGCCTTCAGCTCCACCCCCGCCATCGGTGGGGTCCATCTCGGCCTCCGGTGACGTCGCAGGAGGAAGGACCTCCGCCTCAAAGGTGGTCGCCAGCACCGCGCTCGGACCCGCGGCGACCGCGTCAAGCCGCTGCACCTCCGCCAGAGCAGCATCGTCCTCGTCAGGAAGACAGTACCCCTCACTAACCCGCTCCAGGTCCACAACGTAGTGAGAAGCGAGCACGGCGAAGGCCCGCCTGACGCCGTGGTGTAGCGCTTCGCGGACTCTGCCGCGGGCGTGACCACCTAAGGCTCGAAGGCGGCTCTGAGGGGAGCTTCCTGAAGGGACGTCGCCGGAGCCGAGGACACGATAAAAGTCCGAGACGGCCTCGGACATGGCCGCGAGGTCCGCCTCCCTCTGCTCGGCGGCTCCGGCAAGCGCCTCAGCAAGCGCCTTGGCGGACTCGTCAAGGGCGGACTCAAGCTCTGCAAGTAGCCAGGAGAAATACCTCAAGCACAAGCAAGGGAAACGGACAAGAAAAAGAACTAGGGAGGACCAAGACGTACTTCCGGCTCGGGCACGGTGCTCCGAGGCCGCGACCTGGGTCGCGGCTAAGTCAGCCGCGAGGGTCTCGGCTCGGCTTTCGGCCTCGGCAGCCCGACCCTGAAGTCGGTTCCGTTCCTCGACGACCTGGACGAGCTCCGATCGCTGCTGTTGCGCCTCCGCACGCGCTGCTGCCGCCTCGGCTCTCAGGTCGGCGCAGAGCAGCTGGAGGTCCGCCACCTTGGCATCCTGCTGAGAAAGGCGTGTGGTAGCCCCGGCAAGCGAAGACCTCAGGGATCGCAGCGAGCCCCAGACATCAACCTCACGGCGGATGAACGACGACTTGGCGACGCTCCGGTCCGTCAGATCCTGGGGAAAGGAAACAGGGCGTCACAGCGAGTATCTCACAGAAGGAAAAAAGGTATGCCCGAAACCGCTACCTGGAGGATTTTGGGGACGTCTCTGCAGAAAACCTCCAGCGACGCCCGGAGCGACCCCACCGTTGCCTCTGCGCACTCGCGGAGCTCACCCCAGGACTGGTCCTCCTGCTCATCATCGAGAACGAGGACGGGGTCCGAGGCCTCGCGGGTCCGGAATCGGAGCAACGGGCGCCGGGCCTCGGGGCTCCGCCGCACAGCGATGAGGCTGTCACCCGGCTGGACGGATTGCGCGACCGCGCCCACCTCTTCCGAGGTCTTGGGCGCCGACGCATCAGCCACCCCGGCGCTGGCGGCAACTGGACACCCTTCGACAGGGACGGCGGCAACCTCGGCGGTGGCAGGCGCCGGCATGACCGGCACGACAGGCGAACTCAGAGCCACGTGGGCGTCAGCCGCCTCCTCAACCACGATCGCCGCCTCGGCTGAAGAGCCGGCCTCGGGAGCCCGCTCCTCCGAGATTGGCGACGCCCGAGCCCCCGATGTCGGAGTACCCCGCGAAAGGGTCGGCTGAATGGCGCTGGCCACACAGTTCGGCGCCGTCTTGAGGGCCTTCCGGGGTGCCAGGTCGGTCTGGCCATGACTTCACTTGCTGGATAAAAAAGAAAGGGGATCACAACCGAGACATACGAATGGGAGGCCAAGACGAAGACGTTCCGAGGTACTCACCCACTCCGGGCCATGATCCACCACGCCTGGGGAGAGCCTTCTTGGATCCCGGCTCTCGAAACGGCCGCCGAGGTCCGCTTCGCCGGCGCTTGGGGCGCCTGGGAGGCAGATTCCCCGGGCACGGCCGCGACGACCTGAGGGTCACCCCCATGCGCCACCAACACAAGCGGCGGCCCCTGGGGAACAGACGCCTTGGCCTGGACCTCCGGAACTACTTCAGCTCCTCCGGCTGAGGGGTCAGGTGACCTCTCGGTTCGCCCCCGCGCCTCGGGTCGGGAGCCCGACGCCCCGACTTTGGGGGCTGACGGAGTCGGCTCGCTCGGGGGCTGGCTCGACGGCTCCTGGCCACACCCCAGGCCGAGGCTGAGGCCGAGACGGGCGGCCATGTCGTCATCATTATCATCATCATCGTCGTCATCGTCGTCGGGCGTCTCCGGCGACGGCTCCCTCGGGAGTCCGTCCCTCTCCTGCTGGCGGCGGCGCTTCTCCAAGGCGTCCCGAGCCCGCCTCCGCTCGCGGGCCCGGGCCTTCTCCGCGTCCTTCTTTTTCTTCTTCTCCTCCGCGGCGACCCGCCGCGCTGCACGGTCCACTGCGTCCTCCGGGACCCGTGGCAGGGAGGGTTTGTGACACCCCACATCCTAAAAGGAGGGGAGAAAAGAACCCGATCATAAGGACCCGGAGCGACCAGATATACGAAGAAGGGAGGAGCAAACGCTCACCAAAGTCACGCACCCCTGGTCGGGGCGCATCCGAAGCTGGGAATATGCGTGGGGGTCCGGCTTCCCCATCGCGGCCAACACCCGCCATTGGAGGGCGTTGAAGGGGAGAGGATCAGGGGACATTCGTGAGCCCTCCCAGTCAGCTTCCGGGGTCATCTCCCAGAGCGGCAGCCGCCGCTCCGCCAATGGGAGCACCCTCCGACGGTGGATAGCGGCGATCACTCCCGCAGCGGTAAGTCCCCCCTCCCGCAACTCCTTCAGGGCCTGGAGAAGGGGCTCGAGATTTTTCTGCCTCTCGTGCGGGGTCCCGTGGCGCCAGGCGTCGGTGGCAGCCGTAACTACTCACTGGGAAAACGGTGGGAGCAACTCACCGTCATTCCGGAGGTAGAACCACCGGCGCTGCCACCCCTTGTTCGAAGACGCAAGAATGGCAGGAATGTACTGCAACGCCCGCGACTGCCTCAACAAGAGAATGCAGCCGCCGGCCCGCACCGCTGCACGGATCCTCCTCTCCCCCGTCGACAAGGCGAAAGGCTCGGCGAGAAAGAAGTAAGTCCACAAATCCCAATGAGGAGCGATCCCCAAGTACCCTTCGCATAACGCTACGAAAATAGCGCCCTGCGAGATGGAGTTGGGGGAGAGGTTGTGCAACTCCACCCCGTAGTGGAATAGGATGGCCCGCATAAAGCGGCCCGTCGGCACACCAAATCCCCGCTCATGGAAGGAGACGAAGCTCACGACATACCCCGGCGGTGGGGACGGAGCGGCTCCGCCCACGGGAGGAATCCACTCTGGCCGCTGCTTGTCGGTGAGGGGGCGGAGCAAACCTTCGCCGACCAGCTCCTCCAGATCACTCGCCGTCACCGTGGAGAAGGGCCACGGATCGCGCGGGGGGATTATAGTCACTCGATCCGCCATCACCAAGATGGAGAAGATGGCGGCGCGGGGGGCAGGAAGGGCGGTTTCTCTCTCCTCCGATTAAAGTTTCCCGGGTTGCGAAAACCTAAAGGGAAAAGAAGGGAGTAGAGCGAAGAACCGTCACCGGACCCCCTCTCAAGTATATGAAGGCCAGGGCGAAACCGTTTCCAGCACGCCGCCTGGACCGGACGCAAGATTCGAAAAGCGCGAAGCGGCACAGCCGTTCCTTGAAACGGCTCGCGCACGCGTAACGGCCGCCCCGCCAACCACTCGCCCCGTCGCATTAACTCCGCGGCGGGACACGCGGCGCCTCTGGCAGGAGGAGCGCGCGACGCTTCACCTTCGCCGTAATAACCGCGTCAGAAAAGGTACGCCACGTCATTCGATTTCGTATCCTTTTCCTTTTTCCTCTTTCTCTATCTCTTGCAACAGGGACCGGGAAAGGGGGATACCCCGAAAAGGACCCTTCTCCGCGAAGGAACCGGGCTCCGAGCCCCCCACTACTGATCAGGGGTTCGAAGGCTGGCCCTCCGAAGGGTTCAACAGTCGCCTCAGATCGCGTGGGCCCGACACCCACTACTGGTCAGGGGTTCGAAGGCCAGCCCCCCGAAGGGTTCCATGGCCGCCTCAGGCTACTCGGGCTCCGCGCCTATTACTGATCAGGGGTTCGAAGGCTGGCCCCCGAAGGGTTCACAGTCGCCTCAGACACCGAGCGAGGGATGACCAGGGGTACGTTCGATACATAACCGAGGCTCGGGCTGCGCTCCCGAGGTACCCTAGGACATTTCCGAGACCAGCGGGAACGATCTTGTAACGGAATCCCATCGGAGGGAGGCATCGAGCCCTCGGACCCCGTCGCCAGGGGACCGGGTCCGGCAAATCACCCGCAGGTACTTTTGGGCGTGCCTCTGGGCCCCTAGCCGACCCCCAACGAACGGGGCACGGACGTCCACTCGGATTACCCGCTTGCAGCTCACCGGAGACACCATGTTCGGTGCCCATCGAGGGTAACATGGCGCACTCCCCCCCTCCTCCTTGCGGAAAGGCGACGTAGGGGCGTATGTAAAAAGTCGAGTCTGTCCCTGATCGTCCTCTCGCCCTGTGCAGAGGCTCGGGGGCTGCTCTCGCAAAAACCGGCTCCGGCCAAATCGTTGACAGCGTCAACATACCAGCCCGAGAGCTTGGGCCCCGACCGTGCACCCGGGCTACGGCCAGTTCGCATGAGGGAACGACCAGACCAGCCGAAGCGTTACGCGAGGTATTAAGACCTCGAAGGAGTGTAACCACTCCTCCGAGGCCTCGGGGGCTACACCCGGCGGGTGCGCTCGCGCGCACCCACCGGAACGAAATGCAACCGAGAAAGGCTGGTCCCCTTGCAAAAAAGTGCGACAAAAGCCTCCAAGCGAGTGCTAACACTCCCTTCGAGGCTCGGGGGCTACTGTCGGGGACCATAATTAGGGGTACCCTCAAGACGCCTAATTCTCAGCTGGTAACCCCCATCAGCATAAAGCTGCAAAGGCCTGATGGGTACGATTAAGTCAGGGATCAGTCCACATGAGTGACTCGATCACGCTTCACCCGAGCCTAGCCTCGGCCAAGGGCAGCCGACCTCGAGAGACTTCCGTCTCGCCCGAGGCCCCCTTTTTATGGCGGACACATCACCGGCTCGCCCGAGGCCTTGGCTTCGCTCAGAAGCAACCTTGACTAAATCGCCACACCGACTGACCAAATTGCAGGGGCATTTAACGCAAAGGTGGCCTGACACCTTTATCCTGACACGCGCCCCCGGCAGAGCCGAAGTGACCGCCGTCACTCCACCGCTCCACTGGCCAGTTTGACAGAAGGACAGCGCCGCCTGCGCCACTCCGACTGCAGTGCCACTCGACAGAGTGAGTCTGACAGGCAGTCAGGCCTTGCCAAAGGCGCCACGACGAACTCCGCTCCGCCCGACCCCAGGGCTCGGACTCGGGCTAAGACCCGGAAGACGGCGAACTCCGCTCCGCCCGACCCCAGGGCTCGGACTCGGGCTAAGACCCAGAAGACGGCGAACTTCGCTCCGCCCGACCCCAGGGCTCGGACTCGGGCTAAGACCCGGAAGACGGCGAACTCCGCTCCGCCCGACCCCAGGGCTCGGACTCGGGCTAAGACCCGGAAGACGGCGAACTCCGCTCCGCCCGACCCCAGGGCTCGGACTCGGGCTAAGACCCGGAAGACGGCGAACTCCGCTCCGCCCGACCCAGGGCTCGGACTCGGGCTAAGACCCGGAAGACGGCGAACTCCGCTCCGCCCGACCCCAGGGCTCGGACTCGGGCTAAGACCCGGAAGACGGCGAACTCCGCTCCGCCCGACCCCAGGGCTCGGACTCGGGCTATGACCCGGAAGACGGCGAACTCCGCTCCGCCCGACCCCAGGGCTCGGACTCGGGCTAAGACCCGGAAGACGGCGAACTCCGCTCCGCCCGACCCCAGGGCTCGGACTCGGGCTAAGACCCGGAAGACGACGAAACTCCGCCTCGCCCGACCCCAGGGCTCGGACTCCGCCCTGGCCTCGGCCGAACGACTTCCGCCTCGCCCGACCCCATGGCTCGGGCTCGGCCACGACAACGGAAGACAGACTCAACCTCGGCTTCGGAGGAACCCCCACGTCGCCCTGCCTAGGGCACGGACCGCCACGTCAACAGGAAGCGCCATCGTCATCCTACCCCGAATCGACTCGGGTCACGGAGGACAAGACCGGCGTCCCATCCGGCCAGCTCCGCCGGAGGGGCAATGATGGCGCTCCACAAGCTCTATGACGGCGGCGGCCCCCAGCTCTCTTACGGAAGCAGGACGACGTCAGCAGGGACTCGACCGCTCCAACAGCTGTCCCTCCGCCAGGCTCCGTCGCACCTCCGACAGCCACGACATCACGCCAGCAGGGTGCCCAGATCTCTCCGGCTACCACATTGGCATGTACCTAGGGCGCTAGCTCTCCCTCCGCTAGACACGTAGCACTCTGCTACACCCCCCATTGTACACCTGGATCCTCTCCTTACGACTATAAAAGGGAGGACCAGGGCCTTCTTAGAGAAGGTTGGCCGCGCGGGACCGAGGACGGGACAGGCGCTCTCTTGGGGCCGCTCGCTTCCCTCACCCGCGTGGACGCTTGTAACCCCCCTACTGCAAGTGCACCTGACCTGGGCGCGGGACGAACACGAAGGCCGCGGGACTTCCACCTCTCTCACGCTCGACTCCGGCCACCTCGCCTCTCCCCCCTTCGCGCTCGCCCACGCGCTCGACCCATCTGGGCTGGGGCACGCAGCACACTCACTCGTCGGCTTAGGGACCCCCCTGTCTCGAAACGCCGACAGGTGTGTTCTTAGAGAAAGATTTTCTCAAAAGAGAGAAAAGTAAACAAAAGGTGTATCTTGAAGAAGTTCAGGATGAGCTAGTGGGACAAGATTCAACAAGTGATGCTAATGTAGCAGAACAAGTTGAGACGTCTATGGCAAGAGAATCACCACCACAACCACGAAGGTCAGCAAGGCTTCGCGAGGCACGAGGAGAAGTGCTATTGTTGGGCAATGGGGAAGTGTTGTTGTTAGACAAAGACGAACCTGCAACATATTCAGAAGCAATGATGGACCCAGATTCCGAGAAATGGCATGTCGCCATGAGATCTGAGATAGATTCCATGGGAGAAAATCAAGTTTGGAACTTGGTTGACCCGCCTGATGGTGTTAGACCCATAGAATGCAAATGGATCTATAAGAAGAAGAAAGACATGGATGGAAATGTTCACATCTATAAGGCTCGACTTGTTGCAAAGGGTTTTTGACAAGTTCAAGGAGTTGACTATGACGAGACATTCTCGTCAGTAGCGATGCTTAAATCTATTCGGATCATTCTAGCTATTGCCGCATATTTCGATTATGAGATTTGGCAGATGGATGTCAAAACAGCTTTCCTTAATGGAAACCTAGATGAGGACGTGTATATGATACAGCCCGAGGGTTTTGTCGATCCGATCAATGCTGGAAAGATATGCAAACTTCAGAAATCCATTTATGGGTTGAAGCAAGCATCTCGGAGTTGGAACATCCGTTTTGATGAAGTGATCAAAGGGCTTGGTTTTCATCAGAATGAAGAAGAAGCTTGTGTTTACAAGAAGGAAAGTGGGAGCGCTGTTGTATTTCTGATCTTGTATGTGGATGACATATTATTGATTGGGAATGACATTCCTATGCTGGAGTCCGTCAAGGCTTCACTGAAAAAGAGTTTTTCTATGAAGGACTTAGGGGAAGCAGCATATATTTTGGGCATAAGGATCTATAGAGATAGGTCGAAGAGGCTTATAGGATTAAGTCAAGATACGTACATTGACAAGGTTTTGAAACGGTTCAACATGGAACAGTCCAAGAAAGGGTTCATACCTATGTCACATGGTAAACACCTTAGCCAGATGCAATGTCCTGCGACGGCTAATGAGCGGGAGCACATGAGTAAGGTACCATATGCCTCAGCAATTGGATCAATCATGTATGCCATGATAAGTACATGCCCAGATGTTTCATACGCTATAAGTGCTACGAGTAGGTACCAGGCTGATCCAGGTGAGGATCACTGGACAGCGGTAAAAGGTATTCTTAAGTACTTAAGAAGGACTAAAGATATGTTCCTGGTATATGGGGGTAAGGAGGAGCTCGTTGTAACTGGTTACACCGATGCTAGCTTCCAAACTGACCCAGACGAGTTAAAATCGCAATCAGGTTTTGTGTTCACAATAAATGGTGGTGCTGTTAGTTGGAAGAGTTCCAAACAGGAGACTGTGACTGATTCTACAACAGAAGCCGAGTACATTGCAGCTTCTGAATCTGCGAAGGAAGGTGTTTGGATAAGGAAGTTCCTCATCGAGCTTGGTGTGTTTCCTAATGCTTCTAGTCCATTGAACCTCTACCGTGACAACAATGGGGCTATTGCGCAAGCTAAGGAGCCAAGGAACCACCAGAAAAATAAACACGTACTGCGGAAGTTTCACCTCATACGAGAATTCATTAGGCGGGGTGAGATAAAGATATGCAAAAAACATACGGATTTGAATGTTGCTGATCCTTTGACAAAACCTCTTCCACAACCTAAGCATGAGGCACACATGAGATCTATGGGCATTAGATATCTTCTAGATTAACTCTAGTGCAAGTGGGAGACTATTAGAAATATGCCCTAGAGATAATCATAGAGATGAGCATATTTCTTTGTATCCATGATATATATATTGCTTAATTGAATATCCATGGAAGGCACCTTGTATTGATTAGCAATTATGTGAATTGTTTGTGAGATTCTTTACTTATATGGTTATTCTAAATGATGTCCCTAGTCAGAGTCGATGACTAGCATATGTATTAGTTGATGACTACATTTCACAAGTCATGAACATGGAGATGTTAAACTAATAATGTGGGCGCATGTATGACGTGAGGCTGGACCGACCCAACGTGAGATATTGTAATATAGTTCTCTTTTTGCAACATGAATACTGTATCCTTAGACCTGAGATTGTCGCATGTTTTCAAGATGTGAATTGACTTACTTAGGGACTATCAAACGCTATTCCGTAACTGGGTAGTTATAAAGGTAGTTTTGGGTTTGTCAGGAAGCATGCTGTGAGGCATGGTCAGTCAAGATGGAATTTGTCCCTCTCTTTGTGAGAGAGATATCTCTGGGCCCCTCGAGTGATTGGATCAAGAAATGCATGGCCGTGCTATGGTTAAGAGTTAACCATTGAAAGGATTCCAATTCACAGTATCGAGAAAGAGAGGTCAGCTTAGAGCCAGACCAAATATCGTGAGACAAAGGGAACAACATGTACGTAATGTTGCAATGGTTCGTCTGATATGATCTTTACGTGCGCATAGGAGTTGACATGTCTTGCTAGAGGCCGCTGTCAATTATTGGGCCAAGTAAGAGTACTCGGGCCATGTCTATTTGTACGTGAACCTATAGGGTCACACACTTAAGGGGAAGGAAGCCTAACTCGGATTAGATCCGAAATTAGACTGGGCTTTAGGGTTAATGATGGGCCTCGGTGTCAGAAGCCCACCATAACGCCTATATAATGAGGGGCGGGGGCGCGGTTAGGCTTAACCTAATTCGCCACCAGCAAACGAGCAGCCGCCGCTCACCTCTCGCCCTCGCCAAGCCGCCGTCGCGAACCTAGCAGTTCGGTACGCGGCGCTTCCTCCCTGTACGTGTGGATACCTCGGAGGTGCTGCATCTGGAGTACTAGGACGAACCGTGCGAGGACGTGAAGGACGCCGACGACTGCACGGCACTGCTCGATGCGTTCGTCTACATCGAGACGTCTTCCGCTGCTCTGCTCGTCTAGTGGTAATTCCATGACCTATAACCGCAGTAGTTCTTGGTATTATGGGGTTGAAAATTTTGTTTTGCGTTAGCGTAGCCTCCCCGTAATCCTTCAATCTGCTGCCAGGTTCAATCGGGTACTAGGCTTACCGATTTACCATATTTCTCGGCATATGTTTAGTACGTTCAAACGCTTGACACAGGTATCCGCACGTTAATCCTTATTCCAATTTCACCTCGTAGACCACGCATCCCCATGGATTCATGTCCACCAACCAACTATCAATATGATATGAAAAGTGGGTATAACCAATTCCTGATCTCGCGCGAGTGCTAGAAAAATCACTCGTCTTCTACCGAGATCCTAATTAAATAAAGCAACTACTCGACCTAGCATACTAGTATCCATCTCAAAAGGAATCCTGAGTTCATGCAACTAGGGTCTCAGTCAACTCCTACACTTAAGTGCACAGTACAAGCCTACAAACAGTAAGTGTAGTAAAATAGCATATATAAACGGTTATATATAAACGGTTATGCATATAAATAGCAGGCAGATCCTCTGGTGCAGACTCGGGTGCTGGATCCGGGGCTACCTCCTGAGCAGCTCCTTACTCCGGCACGAGGACGTACTCTCCGTCAGCAAGGTTACAGTCTATCGGAATGCAATGAACATGTATGTTATGATTATGCAGGATTTAATAACATTATGCTAAGAGAAGAAAAACTAAGTTAATGAGCAATTTAGGGTTTCTGGGTCATACGTGGCTTTTAATGGTTTATGCTTATCATTTCTAGGTTTAGGTTTTGCTAGGGATAGGTATAGATAATTGGTATTGCCTTTATATATTTCAGTGGACAAGTTATAAAGGGTTTTAGGATGACACTAATTTTCTATTATTCATCTTTCCCTTTCTTTATTTTCTATTTATGGTTTTTAGTGTAGGTTTGAACTACGACAGTGATTTAATATTTTCCAAAAATTCTGTAAAAATTACAGTGGGTTGCCATTGGTCATTATAGCCTGTTCTAGGAATTTGAGATTTAAAATAAAAAAGGATATGCTTCAGACAAAAATAACAAAAGTTGTGTAAAATGGGCCACTTTGCACTACATCTCTTAATTAGGGGTGAGTTCTGTCCTAAGGGTTATTTTTGTTGGCATCTAACAGTAATAATAGGCTTCTGTGCCAAGAATCACAGAAAGCTAAGGGATGGTCATTTAGTTATGATTTTCTAAAGTTAAATGCCAAAAAAGCACTTTCTACTACATTGTTATTTGAAAAATGTCAAACAACAGATTTTAGATTTTTCCTAAGTTCTTAATAACCAAACATTAGTTATCCCAAGGGTTGGGGTGTTTTCACCTTGGGGTCATTTTTGTAGGGTTTTTCTAAGTTTTCCTTATTTTCCTAAAATAAAAGGGATCCTACTTATTTCATACTAAACCAGGGTATAATAGATTTTTCTAGTAAACTACATTGAATAAGTACTCTAACAAAAATAAGGGTGCTCTCTGGTTCATCATTTTAATCACCTTTTCTATTTTTCTTAACCTTAAGCATATTGTAAAATAATTGGCAAAAACTAACTTAATGGGTTGGACAGAGAAGTTTAGCAATTTTAAACAGGTCAGTAGGTGGATATAAACTTCTCCAAATTTTTCTAACCCTAGTCAAATAGCGCAACTATTTTTATCCCTATTATTTAGCTTTTTGTCAAAACAATAATTAAATCAGAACCCTAAAGTTTTCTGTAGTACATAGGGGTTTTATATTTTTCCTAAGTAGTTTACATTATTTAGAGTCTGACAAAGTTTGTTTGACTAAATTTGGATGAATAAAACAGAAGTTATGAATTAGTAAAGTTCTGGTCAAATTTAAAATCAGATTTAATAAAGGTTTTCTGGAAAAGCAGTTTACACCGAGGACCCTGGGTTATTTCCAAACTAACTCTCTCAGTTATACCCCCGTGTTACTATTCATTTGAGTCTCTGACATTTCACAAAACCCCCCAGACTTCCTTCCTTCTCCCCCGCGGTCCTTCCCTAGGTTTAAACAACGCCCGCAAGAAAGAAAAGGGTGGCGCGGCTTACCGGCGGCGAGATAGGTCCGGCGAGGGGCAGGGTTGGCTTGGGGAGGCTCTGGCTGTCACAACGATGTACTGCTCGACGGCGGGGATGGCCGGAATCGCTCGGTCCACGTGCGCAGGCGGGTGTCCTCGTCGGCGGCGGGTGTGCCGGCCAGATCACGGCGATCTGGTTCAATTCAATGGCACGGTGAGCTCCACGGGGTGACGTAGAGACTGTGTGCACAAGGAATCGGAAAATGGTTCAGTGGATTACCCGGTCCACGCACTCCGGCGGGATTGTGAACTCCGGCGACCGTGGACTGGCCTCTCCGGCGAAGCAGACTTCGATTCCTCGCTCGGGGAGCTTCACCGAGGTGTGCTCACTCGTCTCCAAGGGTTGGACGGGGTTGGGAAAGGCTGGGCTGGCCGGTCTACGGCAGCAGGGGCTCGGGTGGCCGCGGACACACCGTGCACGGGCAAACGACGGTGAGTTGAGCTCCGGTGAGGTTTGAGCGTGCGCGGAAGAGTGTGGACGACGCCCGAGCGGGCTTTATAGGCGCGGGCCATGGCGTCGGCAGGCCTTTGGCGCGACGCGGGGCGCGCGCGGGCGTGCTCTGGCGTGCACAGAGCGCGTCGAACACGTGGAGCTTTTCTTCTGCCCGTGTTCCACAGCTCGCCCAAGTCGCAAACGTGCGAATCTTGGCAAAAATCCGACGCGAGTCTTTTCCTGGCACCTAGGGCTGTCTCTCATCCGTGAGTTGCCATGGCAGATATGGCCTAGGTAGGGAGATCTTCGGTCGCCAAATCAGGTATGTCACTCTGCCCACCTCGCGACAAAGCCATGCCAAGGCATGTCAAACGTCAACGTCTCGGGCTCAACTTTTTCCAGTGGGTGCCTATTGGGGACTCGTTCTCAAATGCTATGAATTAAGAACAAGGCAACACAAGATGTTAAATATCAATACCCTTCGTCCTCTGAATCATTATTTCCCTTCGGATATAATGGATTTCGGACGAAGGTCATGAAGGACAAACCTTCATGAACATAACAAAAGATAAAGAGTATTTAAGCACAGAATATAAGAAATAACATAATCTCTGTAAATATTATTATTAATTTATTTTCTACTTATATTACTCATGTAAATAATGGTAAATTACAAATATACCTTCGGCTTGAAGGAATGTGAATACAGGTGTGATGCAAAAGCAAATGCCAAGTCAGCGTGAACAGTACGGGAATACTGTTCACCTATTTATAGGCACGGGTCGCAGCCCATGCAAAATTACATTAATACCCATTATATTTAACAATAACTCTATAGTAATTCTTCAAGGTCTAATTTGGCTTTTCATCTTTAAGTCGGTTCCCCTTTTCTGCCGTTATGCCGAAGCTTTTCTGCACATAGCTTCGTGATCGTCTTTTCCTTCGTCGTGATCGCCTTTCGTCTCGGTCGAGCTTCGTCTTCAACCGTACTTTTGTATACCCGCAATCTAACTTCGAAGGTACCTGTTTACATATTTCTCTTGGAAAACATTGTCAAATCATGTTTTTGAGGACCTTCGGAAGCCGAAGGCCCCCAACAGTAGCCCCTCGCAATATTAATTTACTGTAAAGATAAGTTTATATTGCGATACGGACGAAGGCTATGAGCCGAAGGTCCGAAAAAACACCTTCCTTTTGCTAGAATAGCAACAGTCATTGACAAGCGGGACCCTCCAGTTTTTGACTTACTGGGTGTATAAATATGAGCTCACCACAAGTTTATTTGGCACGCTATCTTACCATTTGCTGTGCCTGCTCAAATAGCTCTCTGTCCACAAATATTTGACTGCCTCTCTAGATTTTAAGCTTCGGACCAAAAAGCCCTTGTTTTAAAAGGACTTCCGAAGGGATGTCTCAGGAAAAGAAAGTTGTTGCCGGAGTGAAGCTGAGCCTTTCTGAGGAGAAAAATCTGGGCTTCATTGAATCAATAGCAAAAACAAATACAGAGAAAATTACTAGGGAAATTTTGGAAGGCTTATCCGAAGATACTAGTGAAAGTGATAGCTATGACGCAGACAGTGGAGGTGAGGATTCCGAAGATTGACCATGGCGACCAAGCCATTCGGTCTTCGGAAAATCAACTATTGGACAAAGTCATCTTGAAAACATGAGGGGAAGATATTTTTGAGATATATCCTTCACCTCTCTTCTGTCAAAGAACCAGTCTCCAACTGCTTCTGCAAGGGAAGCGGAAGGGGGGATGAGGAAAAAGAAAAAAGGCGGGCGACGCCATGCTTCTCCTTCCGCCATCCATCGTCCCCTGTCGGCCCGTACTGTTGGAGACGTGGCTTCTGGGCCGTCTCCTCCGCGTCCCGTGCGCGTGGTTGCGTTTGCGTGCGGCCCACAGCTACAGGAGAGCGGCGTGGCTTGCTCTGGACGGCTTCTTTCAGGTACGCGGTTAGGGTTTCCAGTAGATTTCTTAGGTTCGCACTCTTTTCCCCATCTTGCTTCGCGTCTTTCTCGCCTCTGGTCTCTTTCGAGTTCATCGCGCGAAAGCTTCTGTGGGGGGTGGATCTCCTCTCCGCTTCGTCCGCCTTCGCTTGGTGAGGAGTGGCCTCTTCCGGGTCGCTCAGGTGTGTCGGCTCCGATGGATTCGAAGAATCGAAACCCTAACTTGGATCGATGGGGTCCGAAGGAGGTGCCGCAAGGTTCTCAGTCGTGGGGGAAGAATCGGAACCTCAGCTGGCGTTTGAAGTCCGGATCCGGAAAACCTGATATCAAAGAAGACATTCCTGTCTCCACTCCCGGTGATGCCGGTCAGCCATGTATCCTCAAAACCCCCCTCGCCTCCCATTCTAAAATCCGAGAATGATTTGGTGCGTAGGGTTTTTTGCCAGAAATGTGGTTTGGATGGTCATCACACTAGGGAATGTTTTATGTCTTTGTGGTGCGAGATCTGTCACAAAGAAACCCACAACACTGCTCAGTGTGTTCTTCCCAAAAAGAATAAACCTAGTATGCCGATTGTTGGTATGGCGGCGGATGGGTTAGGGTTTTACTCTTCTCATTTCGCCAAACCCCTTTCCAACAAACCTAAACGCAGTTTTATTGGCTTGGTTAAAATCGTTGAGGGTTTGATCACCGCTGAAGATCTGGAGAAGGATTTCGGTTTTCACTTTCCTTGGGGCCGCACTTGGAAAGCTACTAAGTGTCATTCTGGCTTCCTCATGCAATTCCCCTCTCAAGAGAGATTGGATGAAATGATTAATTTCCCTGAATTAAAAATGAAATTGTCTGGAGCCAAAATCTTTGTCTCCTCTTGGAGTTCTCAGGCTAAGCCTAAATCTAAACTGCACTCTGTGTGGATTGTGGCTGAGAATGTGCCAGAAGAGTTGCAAAATTATCAGGTCATTTGTGAATTGGGATCCACTATTGGGGCAGTGGAAGAAGTGGATATTAACTCTTTAAACTCTAAAGAAATTGTGAGATTTAAAGTTCATGTAAAGAGTGTTGCTATGATCCCCCCTATCATTGAAGTTGGTGTCAAACCTTTCTTGTATGACATCTTCTTCAAAATTGACAACATTACTGATGAAGGTTGGAATGATGACTCTGTTAATCTGGGTAAGAGGGCTTCGGTTGATAGACAAGGATTTGGTGACATCTCTCTTGGCAAATATGCTAAAAGGCCAAAAGTGGTGATGAGGACTCTGGCAAGGACATCAAGGGAAAATCTCCCTTAAAGATATCCTCCAGTCAGGCCAATGTTGCTGGTTCCCTGTCTGAACAATCTGAAAGCATGAAAATGGGGAAAGGTTCTGAAGAACCTAAAGGTTACCTTGATAGTCAGGGAAATGAGGATGAGGAATTCAATGATAGTGAAGATGACCTGTTGGATTCTCAGGAGTTGGATGAATTCATCAAGGATGATGAATTCATTCCTTCTCCTAGCCAAGATAAAAAAGAAAATGCATCTGAGTAATGTTGAGGAGGCTAGCAAGACTGCTGGTGCTAAAAAAGTGGTCCTATGGAAGGTGAAGTTACAGAAGGAGTTAGAAGGAGCAGCAGGTTGGAATCGTCTGAGGAAATGAAGATTGCTGATAAAGCTGCTACAAGAGCTATGGCTAAAGATGCTTTCATCAACAAAGGTATGTCTTACAATCCATTCTCTGTTTTGAATACTGATAATGTTGTTCTTATGGATGTGGCTCACAAAATTGGTGTTGATTTAGGTTCTTCCTTTAATGATGCAGTGGAAAATTTAAATCTGATTAAATCTTTAGAATTGTCTAGGAAAAACTTAGTGGTTCAATCTGTTAGGATTAATGCTGATAATTCAAATGCTGATTGTATTTTTTCTAATGCTGATAATAACATTCATAATGATAGTCTTGATGATAATTTTTCTGATCTTGAAGATGTTATGATCCTTAGAAAAGGTCGTAAAATTCAGCACATGAAAAAAACTGTGAGGAAAAAAAACAATAATAACGTGGCTGGTAAAACCCCTAAAAATAGGAAAATCCCTATTAAGAGGAAAGGTCAGTCAGATGGCCAGGCCCTGTCTTGTTCAGAATGATTGGTGTGATTTGGAATTGTCAGGGGCTCGGCAAAAGTGTGAAAAGTGAATTCCTTCGTGATGTTATCATGAAAGAGAAGGTTAACTTCATTGGTCTTCAAGAAACCAATAAGAAAGATTTTGATGATTCTTGGTTGAATTTCATTAGTGGGAATAGAAATTTCGTCTGGGTTTGGTCTCCCCCTAATGGTAGATCAGGTGGAATGCTGGTTGGTTTTCATTCCGACATGTTTGATGTTAGAGAAAAAGAGTTGGGGGAATTTATGATTCGGTTGTTGGTGATTCAAAAAGATTCAGGTTTTATTTGGAATTTTATTAATGTCTATGGTGTTGCTCAAAATGATCAAAAACAGAAATTCTTGACCGAGTTATCCACTTTCTGTTCTAACTGTTCTCAACCTTTATTGATTGGCGGTGATTTTAATATTCTCAGAAGAGAATCGGATAAGAACAAACCTGGGGGGACTAACAAATGGAGTTCTCTTTTTAATTCTATTATTGATGTTCATGATTTGATTGAGTTGGATCTTAGTGGTCGTCATTTTACCTGGTCTAATAATCGTAATCCTGCTACTTTTGAGAAGTTAGACAGGTTTCTTGTTAGTCCTGAGTGGGATCTGCACTATAATAATGTGAATGTTACTGGTCTGAGTAGATCCTTTTCTGATCATGTCCCTTTATGTCTAAAAACTGACTTTATTTCTCCGGCTAGAACAGAATTTCAATATGAACTTTGTTGGAAATTTAGACCTGATTTTAAATCGTTAGTTGTGAATAATTGGTCTTTGCCAGTTAGAAGTAAGATTGGTATTGATATTTGGAAAGAAAAAGTCAAAAGATTGAAAAAATTGTTGAAAGGTTGGAATATCAATGTTGAGGGTAGATATTTGAAATTAAAAAAAGATTTGATGGAAAAAATTGATATTTTAGATAAAAAATGTGAAATAATGGGTATCTCGGATTCTGAGAGAATCGAAAAACTTGATATGGAATGGAATCTGAAAAAGATCATGGAAGAAGAAATTTGTAAAAAAACAAACTGCTAGAGAGAAA
Organism: Zea mays; assembly: GCF_902167145.1. Taxonomy (NCBI): domain Eukaryota; kingdom Viridiplantae; phylum Streptophyta; class Magnoliopsida; order Poales; family Poaceae; genus Zea; species Zea mays. Next base: position 15,208,603 of record NC_050104.1, on the reverse strand, counting down.
TTCATCAATGAGGGTGATGAAAATACCAAATTCTTTCACCTGTTGGCTAAAGGTCGGAAGAGGAGGGTAAAAATTCCTTTCCTAAATCAGGATGATGTCCCTGTGAGTGATGCTGTTGGTATTAATAAAATTGCTACTTCTTATTATAAAGATCTTTTTGGTCATTCGGTGCTATCTAGCATCAACATGTCTCATTGTAACATGAATCAATTATCAGACTCTGATAGGTCTTGCTTGACGGCTCCTTTCTCAGTGGAGGAGATTAAGAAAGTGATTTTTGAGATGAAACATAATAGTGCCCCTGGGCCTGATGGCTTTCCTGCTGAATTCTTTCAAACCTTTTGGGATACTATTCAGTTGGATATTGTGCAATTATTCAATGACTTTTATAATGATAGTCTCAAAATTGAGAGACTGAATTATGGGGTGGTAACATTACTACCAAAAGTGGATAATGCAGCTGACATGAAAAATTTCAGACCTATCTGCCTTTTAAATGTGTGCTATAAGATTATTTCCAAAGTTTTGAATAACAGACTGGCGAGTTGTATCACAAAAGTGATAAGTGATTCTCAATATGGTTTCATTAAGAATAGATATATTATGGATGGTGTCATATCGCTTAATGAAATTCTCCATGAAGTTAAAAGGAAAAATCAAAGTGGAGTAGTCTTAAAAATTGATTTTGAAAAAGCTTATGACAAAGTGAATTGGCATTTCCTTTACAATATGATGGAGAAAAAAAGGTTTTGGTAGTACGTGGTGTGATTGGGTCATGAGGATCGTGAGAGGTGGTAAAGTTGCCATCAAGACTAATGATATTCTGGGCCCTTATTTCACTACTCACAAAGGGGTGAGGCAAGGGGATCCTTTTTCTCCCCTTTTATTCAATTTGGTTGCTGATGGTTTAGCTTGTATGATTAAGAAGGCTCAGGAGGAAGGTCTGATTGAAGGTCTGATCCCTCACATCATTCAGAATGGTTGTTGTTGTTTGCAATATGCTGATGATACCATTTTTCTTATTCAAGATTGCTTAGAAGGAGCCAGAAATCTTAAATTCATTTTATGTTTGTTTGAAAGCATGTCAGGTTTGAAAATTAATTTTCACAAAAGTGAAATATTATGCTTTGGTGATGCTAAAGATATAGACTTTTTGTATGCTGATATTTTTACTTGTCCTATAGGTAATCTTCCTATGAAATATCTTGGTGTGCCAATTGATAAGAAGAAGATCAATAAAAATCTTTGGTGCCCCATGATTGAGAAGTTGGAAAAAAGATTAGCTGGGTGGCAGGATAGATTCCTGAGTCTGGGTGGTAGACTTACTCTACTAAATAGTTGCCTTTCTAATGTTCCTTTATATATGCTTTCAATCTATCCTGCCCCCAAGACTGTTATCAAAAAAATTGATTTGTTGAGAAGGAGGCTTTTATGGCAGGGGAAAACAGTCCAGAAAATTTCACCTTGCTGATTGGGTGTCAGTTTATTCTCCCAAAATTCAGGGTGGTTTGGGAGTTTTAAATCTTGAGGTTATGAATGACTCCCTTCTTTCTAAATGGCTTTGGCATATTGAAAATTCGAATGGTTTATGGCAAAAGATTATTGCTAGTAAGTATCTTAAGGGAAAGCCTCTTATTTTAGTTAAGCAAAAACAAAATGACTCTCATTTCTGGAAAAAACTTCTGAGTTTACGTGACATTTTTTACAAATACTGTAAAACTGAAGTTGGCAATGGTTTGAAAACTAGTTTCTGGAAAAGCATTTGGTTGGGTAACCAACCGTTGTCTATTCAGTTTCATGTTCTTTTTGACTTGACCTATGACAAAGATGTTTCTGTTAACGAAGTTTTCACTTCAAAATTTGCATCCCTTACTTTCAGAAGAAGGATTGTGGGTAATCTGAAGTTGCTTTATAATGAGTTGATTAGTTATTGTAATCAGGTAAATCTATCTAATCAAGAAGATAAAATTGTTTGGACCCTGGGGAAAAAAGGCTTCTCAGTTAATTCTTTGTACAGGAAAAAAATGGAAAATCAATCTTTGATTCCATATAAATTTTTGTGGAAATCTAAATTGCCTCATAAAATCAAGGTTTTCTTCTGGTTAGTGGTAAGAAATAAGATTCTTACTAAGGATAATTTGAGAAAGAGATGTTGGATTGGATCTTTAAACTGCTGCTTCTGTGGGGTGGATGAATCTATTGATCACCTGTTCTTTAAATGCCCCATTGCTCAATACATGTGGAGGGTTATTCAAGTTTCCTTGAATTTGAGATCAATCCTGAAAAATATCAAAGACTTGTATGATAATTGGTTGTGTAAACCAAAAGACAAGATGGCTCATCTTGTGTTATTTGGTTGTGGTGCTTTATTCTGGGCTATTTGGCGCACTAGAAATGATTGGTGCTTTGGAAAAAATCATTTACTTGACCCATCTAACATCATTTTTCTTTGCTGCTTCTGGTTGGATTCCTGGGCGATTCGTCAGAAAAAGAAGGCGCAAAGAATGGTGGTGCTAGGAAGCAAGTTAATCCGAAAGACGGCAAGTGAAGCTTTCGGGAGGGCCTTGGGGTGGTGCCCACTTGACAGGCGTATTTCTGGATGACAAGAAGGTGGAACTTGGAAGCCGTGTGTGGATAGTTGTCTGTCTTTTGCTGGCCAAACTGTTCAGGTCTTTTGTGGCTCTCTGCCTGTCTTGTTGGATGTAAATAAGAAAGTCTTATGTAGTCCTTTGTAGGCCAAAACTTCTCCTGTTATCGTAGGCTCTTCACTGATCTAGTGATAGTGTTTAGAGTCTAGATAGCGTTCTGGCCGTGGTTGGTCTTTTGGTGGTCTTACCGCGTGATGGCGGTTGTTTCAAACTTTCCTATTTCTTAATGAAATAGGGGGCTTCGCCCCTTCGTCAAAAAAATCCATCGTGAGGGCAGATGACGGAGAGAAGTCTGTGCCGACTCCCGAAGATAATGAAGTCGTGATCTTCCGAAGCTTTTTTAAAGCTGGGCTACGATTTCCTTTAAGCAGGTTTGTGGTAGAAGTTCTGAAAACATATCAGGTTTATCTTCATCAACTTACCCCTGAAGCAATAATAAGAATGGGAGTCTTCGTTTGGGCTGTAAGGAGCCAGAGCCTGGAACCAAGTGCGAAAAGCTTTTGCAATATACATGAGTTAATATATGAGACGAAGCCCTGGGGTAAGGAGCAATATCATAACAACTTTGGTTGCTACAGCTTCGGTGCTCGTTCTGGATCAAGCTGTCCTGTGCCAACCTTTCAGAAGAGATGGCCCGGGGAATGGATGAAAGAATGGTTCTATGTAAAAAATGATTTGAAGGTTCGAGAAGATATTAAAGATATCATCATGTGTCCTATCTGGCAGCGCTTCGGACTCCGGAAACCGAAGGTAGAAATGGATGAAGTAGCCGAAGAGTGCCAAAGGGCCTTCGGCGTAGTCTGCTCTTTTATAGGGACAAGGGATTTAATACAAGAACATATTGCCTTCAGAGTATGGCCACTTACAGATAACTGGGAAATGCCGAAAGAAACTGTTAGAGAAACTGACGAAGGTGGACTAGTCAGGCTGAAGTACACATTCAAGTACGGAGACAAGTTCGTTGAGCCAGATGATGATTGGTTAAAGAGCATTGAGACTGTAAGTGATGAATTGCTTGGGGTATACTCAAAGGCCGAAGACACTGCATTATCAGCGGCCTTCGGAGGCCGAAAGAAGAAAAGACTCAACCGAGTATTTGACGCAATTGGGTTTGTCTACCCCGACTACCGCTATCCAGCGCGGGGTCAAAAAAGAAAAAGCACAACTTCTGCAAAAGAAACTGTTTCAGCCGCTCCTGGCGAGCCAGCGCCGAAGAGACAAAGGGTAAAGGTTCTCACACACCGGCCACGCTATATTGAACCAGCCACGGTGCCTGAGTTCGCCGGTGAAACCTCTTCGGCCACCGAAGCTAAAGATTCAACTCTGCTGCCAGAAATCAAAGAGTTGGCCGAAGTGCCAGCAACAGAAAAGATGGAAGAACCAAGGGCTGAAGAAGCAAAAACATCAGAAGTCTCAGGTCCTTCGGCAAAGGTTGAAACAGGAAAAAGCCAGATGGGTCCAACAGTGACCCCAAAAAGAAAGAGGATGGTTAATGTGTTAGATGTTCTGGAGACAATTAAATCTTCAAGCATAACTCCAAAGAAAACTCTTGAAACTTCTGGAGTGTCTACTGAAGCCTTTGTTGCTGAAGCTTCAAAGCAACAGCCTGAAGCTGAAGCTGAGGCTGGGCCTTCAGAGCCCACCAAGGAAGAACCTTTGGAAACCGAAGAAAAAGCTACAAAGGCAGCTTTGGAAGCTGAAAAAATGTCAGAGCCAAATTTGGTTGAAGAAACTGACACTGCTACCCCCGAAGCACCTTCCTCCATACGCGATTACATTGTGCGACATGCTTCGGGGAAGAAATTATCTGAAGAAGAGATTTATGAAGCTAATCACTATGCCAGAGAATTAAAATATCCGAAGGGGGCACTAGTGTTCAATGGGACAGACGAAGATGACTTCCTATACTGCCTCACTGATAATAAAGAATTATCTGTCTGTCGGGAGATGGCTAGGAGTATGGGGTTTCCGAAACTTGAAGCTGGACTCTGCGCTATGACGAAGGACGATCTTGCAGATAGTCTTGCATATAATAGTTTAAAGGTATGAGAACTATATATTTAGAAATTTATAATTTTCAAATCATTCTTTTGTTCTTATACTAATTCTTGTATATATATAGGGTTTAATATTGAGCAACGCGCTGAGAGCGCAAAAGAATGCCGAAGACGAGAGCTATGATATTGCTTTCAACAATCTACGATCAGAGGTTATTAAGCTGAGAAACGAAGCTCTGGAAAAAGATAAAATTCTGCTTACATTGGTGGACAAGATAAAGGAAGACACAGCTACCTCCAAGGCTCAAGCTGAAGCCCAAAAACGCGAAATTAAAGATCTTCAGAAACAGCTAGCCAGAGCTAAAGAAGAACGTATACTTGAAGAGACAAAATGAGAGCTTAGTGATCAATGGGCCAATCATTTAGAAATAAATGTTAAAGAGCTTCGTGCATCCCAGAGAAGATGCTATGATAAATCTATAGTGTGCGTTCAGAAGATAAAATCCAGCTTCGCCAACGTTGGTGCATTCTCTAGCGAAGAGAATTTCTCAAGGGGCAATCCCGAAGGTCCGATGGAATGGATCAGTCACGAAGCTGAGGCCTTCGAGGAAATCCTGAATAGCCGTGGAGACATATGTGCTTTTTCGGGTGCTAGAGGAATTGCTACTGTTTTGGAGAGGAAAGGTTGCGAGCATGTAAAATCCTTAGCGCAATCCGAAGCTACTTTGTCCTCCGAAGACATTAAAGACTCCTCAGCCGAAGCAAGCATGATCGGCGGAAAAATTTTCACCGATATCTGGGACAACGGCGGCCGAGAAATGGCCCAAGAAATTATTCAAAAGAGCGAAAAAGGCATCCACGATGCTAGAAAAATAGCAGAGGCTGCTGAGAAAAGTACAGAGCCCGAAGGGCAAATAGGTATTAATTAGTGGTTTTCATTCTATTGTAATTTTTTATTCCAGACTTTGTTCACGGTTTGTAATAGTAATATAGCCGTATCTTCTCCTCCCTCAGAACCTGCTGAAGCATCTCCGGGCCCCCACTCGAAGGGGACGATGAAATTAGAAAAATGGCCGAAGCCATCATGGACAAGGTTGTCGACCAGCTACTAAACGAAGCTGCAGAAATAGTTCTTAAGGAGGATTAAATGCTATTGTAGAAACATTTGGAACGTAACATGTGTAATACATTGTAACTTTGAATGTAATATATAATCTATTTATAGTTCAATTCTTTACGATGCATGAAATTTTGCATACATACCATTTTTTGAGCCTTCGGCGAAAAAACACCTTCCCTTCTTTTCATGCTTCGTGAAGAAAATCTTTTATATATCGCAAGAATTTGCAAACTTCTCTAATGGGGAATATCCAAGCTTCGTGAAATATTCTCCGAAGCTGTTTTATGTTGCCTCTCTAATGAAGCTACATGTCTTCTTGATTTATCTTGTGCCTTAACACGATTTTCTCTTTTTCAAATCACCCTCCAAAGACCGATGGTGTATCCCCTTCTTGTTCCGCATGCAATATGTTGTATGATGCTTATGTTATGCTGAATGATGTGATGATGTTATGTTATGCAAAATGATATTTGTGCCGAAAGTACACACATCCCTGCAATAAAGCACACAATCTTTTTATATCAGCGCTGACTTTTCGCTGTAAGCCTCCCTTAGGAGCTTCTTCGCCTTTTACTTCAGCGGAATCAGCGTTTATTTTTCGCTGTAAGCCTCCCTTAGGAGCTTCTTCGCCTTTTACTTCAGCGGAATCAGCGTTTATTTTTCGCTGTAAGCCTCCCTTAGGAGCTTCTTCGCCTTTTACTTTCGGCGGAATCAGCGCTTATTTTTCGCTATTGGCTCAGAAAACTTACACTGCGCTCCCTTAGGAACGGCTTTTTGCTGCTTTGAATAAATAGCAATGCGTTCCTTAGAACAAATTTTTGATAACTTCGAAAATCCTCCTTGTCAATCATAAATTCTCATGCTTCGGCATCTCAGGCCTATGGAGAAGATATATTTTCATTACAGTAAAGAGAGAAACTATTACAAGAAATTGAAAGGCGATAAAAGACGTTAAAACTACCCTTAATTGTTCCTTATTAAAAAGAAAGCAATACTGAATGTGAAAATGCGAAAAAACTGCTGTCGAGGTAGGATATTTGTCAGTAAATGTGCTTCGACTCTGGCACAGTGCTATTGACTGTGCGAGCTTCGGACTCCTCTCTGAAGTCCCGCTGGGGGTTAGTGCGCTGACTCCCTTCTGGCTGCTGGCCTCTTTGTGTTGGTGGTAGCGGCAGAGGCTGCTGCCAAGATGCTTGGGGTTGGCTTGCCGAAGCAACAGAAGCTGCAGGGTGATTGCCTATATATTCTGGAATGTAAGGCGAATGATACGAAGCAGTATGCATGACTTGCTTCGGCTGACTTTGTTGTGCTGCAGCTTCTGCTATCTCCTTTTGCTTCTGGATGGTAACATGACACATCCTGGTAGTATGGCCCTTGTCTTCACCACAGAATAGGCAGTAAATCTTTCTTGGCTGATCTCCAAATCTTCCCCCGAAGCCCCTGGCGCCTCTGCCCCTTGGCACTGGCGGCCGAAAAGAGCTTTGCTGCTGCCCCGAAGCTTGTGAAGAATATTGTGGCTTTTGCTGCTGACTCCCTCTATCGTCATTTTGAGTAGAATTATGAATTGACCTGACGTGCCTTGGGTGAAATCTTCCTACGAAGCCCCTGGTTATTTCGGAAAACCTGAATGCTTCCTCCCTTCTTTGACGAAAGTCATTGTCAGCTCGAATATACTCGTCCATCTTCTGGAGCAGCTTCTCCAAAGTCTGTGGCGGCTTCCTGGCAAAGTATTGCGCTGAAGGTCCCGGCCGAAGTCCCTTAATCATGGCCTCAATGACAATTTCATTGGGCACTGTTGGCGCCTGTGCCCTCAGACGCAGAAACCTTCTGACATACGCCTGAAGATATTCTTCGTGGTCCTGGGTACACTGGAATAGAGCCTGAGCGGTGACTGGCTTTGTCTGAAATCCTTGAAAGCTGGTTATCAACATATCCTTCAGCTTTTGCCATGAAGTAATTGTCCCTGGTCGAAGAGAGGAGTACCAAGTTTGAGCAACACTCTTGACGGCCATGACAAAAGACTTTGCCATAACTGTTGTATTGCCACCATACGAAGATATGGTTGCCTCATAACTCATCAGAAATTGCTTCGGGTCTGAATGACCATCATACATGGGGAGCTGAGGTGGCTTGTAAGACTGGGGCCATGGTGTAGCCTGCAATTCTGTTGATAGAAAAGAAGCATCATCAAAAGCAAAATTTCCATGATGGAAATCTTCATACCAATCATCCTCATTGTAGAAACCCTCCTGATGGAGCTCTCTGCGCGGAGGCCTTCGGTTCTGGTCATCCTGAACAAGATGACGAACCTCTTCCGAAGCTTCATCTATCTACCTCTGAAGGTCAGCTAGACGAGCCATCTTCTCCTTCTTTTGTTACACCTGTTGTTGGAGCATCTCCAGGTTTTGGATTTCCTGGTCCAAGTCATCCTCCGGAGGCGTTGGACTGGTGGCCTTCCTCTTCTGGCTTCGGGCCTCCCTAAGAGAAAGGGCGTCCTGATTGGGGTCCAGCGGCTGCAGAGTGGCAGCCCCTGTCGCTGAAGCCTTCTTCGGCGGCATGACGAAGGTGATGTTTGCCGAAGATGTTCAAAAGCTCAAGAAATGGAAGTGAGTTCACCGGAGGTGGGCGCCAATGTTGGGGACTCGTTCTCAAATGCTATGAATCAAGAACAAGGCAACACAAGATGTTAAATATCAATACCCTTCGTCCTCTGAATCATTATTTCCCTTCGGATATAATGGATTTCGGACGAAGGTCATGAAGGACAAACCTTCATGAACATAACAAAAGATAAAGAGTATTTAAGCACAGAATATAAGAAATAACATAATCTCTGTAAATATTATTATTAATTTATTTTCTACTTATATTACTCATGTAAATAATGGTAAATTACAAATATACCTTCGGCTTGAAGGAATGTGAATACAGGTGTGATGCAAAAGCAAATGCCAAGTCAGCGTGAACAGTACGGGAATACTGTTCACCTATTTATAGGCACGGGTCGCAGCCCATGCAAAATTACATTAATACCCATTACATTTAACAATAACTCTATAGTAATTCTTCAAGGTCTAATTTGGCTTTTCATCTTTAAGTCGGTTCCCCTTTTCTGCTGTTATGCCGAAGCTTTTCTGCACATAGCTTCGTGATCGTCTTTTCCTTCGTCGTGATCGCCTTTAGTCCCGGTCGAGCTTCGTCTTCAACCGTACTTTTGTATACCCGCAATCTAACTTCGAAGGTACCTGTTTACATATTTCTCTTGGAAAACATTGTCAAATCATGTTTTTGAGGACCTTCGGAAGCCGAAGGCCCCCAACAGTGCCCTAGGTGGTATGCCACATTTTTTGGTATAGAACATAGGTGGTTTTGGTGCCATCTCCAAGGTGAACACGGCTGATCTTTAGTGTAGGTGTAGTTTTTGACTTAGAGAGAAATAGAGAGCTCTAGCTCTCTCTCCACTTAAGGAATGGATTTGGGGTTTCTCCAGGGGTCTTTTTGCAACGTTTCCTTCCCACATTTGCTGGTTATAAAGTTACTTAAGGTTTGGTTAAAGATTAACTCATGGTTTGCACATTTGCTTATTCTTTCCCCCTCTCAACCATGGTTTTGGAAGATAGGGTTCAAGAGAGGTCTAGGGTTTTCCCCCTTCTTGCCCAAGGTAGTAAGTGCACAAAAGTTTGAGTGGTGCTTTTTAGGTCATTAGCAAATCTTGGTTAACACATGGTCTCCAAGGTTCTTATGTTCTCCTTAAGTTTTTACCACATGTGATCATAGTCCTTAGTACCAAGGTGTGCTCTAGCCATGGTAACACCTGAGGTGTTACAGCCCTCCCCCCTTAAAGGAATCTCGTCCTGAGATTTTAGGCAGAGTCCTCTAGAGGGGTGCTACTAAGGCACGAGGGTGTGCTACTCTTTCTTATACTCAAGTTTCTCTTGTTAACTGCTCTTCGAATGTCATTCTCTTTGCAACTTCAGAAGGAAGTCCTTTTTAAGTTAAATTCACAACTTAGACTATCCTTGTTATCTAAGTTTTCTTATAATTGTATTCAAAGGGCAGGTGGGGGTGGGGTTTTGGGGTTACGTACCGACTCCTTTGGGCAGAAAGTCGGGGAAGCGGGAGCGTAGAAAATCCTCAGTCTCCCATGTAGCTTCTTCTGCTGAATGGTGACTCCACTGAACTTTATACATTCTGATTGACCTTGCCCGTGTTGATCTCTCCTTCTGATCCAATACCTTGACTGGGCACTCTTGATAAGATAAGTCTGGTTCTATCTCAAGATCTGATTCAGGTAGCACTTCAGTGGGTAGGCGGACACATTTCCGCAGCTGAGATACATGAAACACATTGTGAACTGCTGACATGTGAGGTGGCAATTCCAATTGATAGGCTACAGGTCCACAACTTGCTTTGATCTCATAGGGTCCAATGTAACGAGGAGTTAACTTGCCCTTAATTCCGAATCTCTGGACACCCTTGGTGGGTGATACCTTAAGATAAACATGATCTCCCACCTCAAACTGTAGAGGCTTCCGCCTCTTGTCATGATAGCTCTTTTGTCTGGCCTGAGCAGCTTCTAAGTTCTTTGTAATAACCCTGACCTTTTCCTCTGCCCCAAGTACCAAATCTGGCCCAAATATTTCCCTTTCTCCTGCTTGAGACCAATTCAGCGGGGTTCTACATCTTCTCCCATACAAAGCTTCAAAAGGTGCCATCTTTAGACTGGACTGATAGCTGTTATTATAGGAAAACTCAGCCAAGGAAAGACACTTGTCCCAATCTTTTCCGTAGTGCAGTACACATGCCCTTAACATATCTTCTAAAGTCTGGTTTACCCTTTCTGTCTGGCCATCGGTTTGGGGATGGTATGCTGAGCTTCGTATGACATGGGTCCCAAGCGATTCTTGGAGCTGCTCCCAAAAGCGTGCCACAAACAGTGCTCCTCTGTCAGATACAATGGTCTTTGGAATACCATGCAATCGCACTATTTGATCAACATAAATTTCTGCATACTTCTCTATCTTGTGGGTGGTATGCACTAGCAAGAAATGAGCAGTCCTGGTCAATCTGTCCACAATAACCCAAATGGAATCATGGTGCCTGGAGGTATTGGGCAATCCTACTATTAAGTCCATGCAAATGTCCTCCCATTTCCAAGATGGTATGGGAAGGGGTTGCAAAGGGCCTACTGCCTTCAAGTGACTAGCTTTTATCCTCTGGCAAGTGTCACACTCGGATATGTACTTTGCAATTTCCCTCTTCATTCTGGTCCACCAATATAAAGATCTGAGATCATGATACATTTTGTTGCTACCAGGGTGCATGGAGAACTTGGAAAGGTGAGCTTCATCCAGTATCTTCTTTCTGAGCTCAGGGTCCTTGGGACAACCAATCGATCTCCAAACCATAAAATTCCCTTGCTGTCCTGACAGAAGCACTTGTATTTCTCTGCCTTCTGCTTGATCATTTCTTTGATAACCTGAACACCGTTATCTTCAATCTGTGCCCTGGCTATTTGCTCTTGCAATGTGGGCTCTACCGAGATATAACTTAAGGCACCTGAAGAAACAACTTCCAGGTTTAGCTTGCACAATTCATCGCACAGGGTGGTAACTCTTGCATCCATGCTCATACAATTGCACTGGGCCTTTCCGCTCAAGGCATCTGCCACAATATTGGCTTTGCCAGGATGGTAATGCACCTCCAAATCATAATCCTTGATTAATTCTAACCATCTCCTCTGCCTCATGTTCAGATCTGCCTGAGTGAAGATGTACTTGAGACTCTTGTGATCAGTGTAGATGTTACAGTGAGCTCCCATCAAGTAGTGTCTCCATATCTTAAGAGCATGAACCACAGCGGCCAATTCCAGATCATGTGTAGGGTAGTTCTGCTCATGGGGTCTGAGTGCTCGGGAAGCATAAGCAATGACTCTGTTATCTTGCATTAAGACACATCCCAATCCTGTACCAGAAGCATCACAATAAACTTCAAATGGCTTGGTGCTATCAGGTTGAGCCAGCACTGGGGCTGTTGTCAAATGCTGCCTCAGGGTATGGAAGGCATCTTCTCACTTTTGGCTCCAATCATACTTGACTCCTTTCTTTAACAGTTCAGTCATTGGTTTGGCGATTCTAGAGAAATCCGGAATGAATCGTCGATAATACCCTGCCAAACCCAAGAAACTCCGAATCTGCCTCACTGTAGTCGGGGGTTTCCAATCCATCACCTCTTGTACCTTCTCAGGATCAACTGATATCCCATCCTGAGAAATTGTGTGACCCAAGAATTTGATCTCCTTCAGCCAGAATTCACATTTAGACAACTTAGCATAAAGACGATGATCGCGCAGCCGGTGAAGCACGATGTGCAGGTGCTCAGTATGTTCGTCTTCATTCTTGGAATAGACCAGAATATCATCAATGAAAACGACCACGAACTTGTCCAATTCTGGCATAAACACTGAGTTCATCAAGTACATAAAATAAGCCGGGGCATTGGTCAGCCCAAAAGACATTACCAAAAACTCATAAAGCCCATATCTGGTGGAGAAGGCCGTCTTGGGAATATCACTGGCATGGATCTTAATCTGGTGGTAGCCTGAGCAAAGATCTATCTTGGAGAACACCTTGGCTCCCACCAATTGATCAAACAAGACATCAATGCGGGGCAGTGGATATTTGTTCTTGATAGTCACCGCATTGAGAGGGCGGTAGTCAACACACATTCTCAAACTCTCATCCTTTTTCTTCACAAATAAGGCTGGACATCCCCATGGTGAAGTACTTGGGCGAATGAACCCCTTGTCCAACAACTCTTGCAATTGCTTTTTCAGTTCTGCCAATTCCGCGGGAGGCATCCTATAGGGTCTCTTGGAGATAGGAGCAGTCCCGGGTTGCAATTCAATGGCGAACTCAATGTCTCGGTCAGGTGGCATCCCTGGCAATTCATCCGGAAACACATCCGGGTAGTCACAGACCACTGGGATCTTTTCCACTGGGGATTCTATCATAACAAAGGCACAGGAACGGGTACAACCTTGGTCGGGCAAATATAAAACAGTCTCACCATAAGCAGGGGAATGAATTTCAATGGCCCTGGCTGCAATACCCAATACTGCCCGATGCCTGGTCAACCAGTCAGCTCCCAATATAATATCCACGCTATCCAATCCTAAGATGAGAAGGGTGGTTCTAATCACAAGACTACCAAATTTTATAGGCACTTGCCTGTTGATTTGATAAGTGGCAACCCTGCATCCTGGTGTTGAAATAGTAATGCCCCCATTGGTGTGGTGAAAAGGCAACTAGCACTTGGCACTAAATTTGGCACTGATAAAACTATGTGATGCACGAGAATCAAAAAGAATAATAGCAGGATAATTCAAAACTGTAAAGGTACCAGTCATGACGGGTGCTCCCTCTGGAATATCAGCCATGGTGGTGAAGTTCAGCCTGCCCTGCCTCACTTGCACCTTCTGTCTCTTGCCTTGATTCTGATTAACATTCTACCCTTGCCTCTGCTGGTTCCTAGGGCAATTCTTGGCATAGTGTCCGGTGTTTCCGCATGTGAAACACCTATTGTCATTTGCCTGGCGATACTGCTGCTGCTGATTGTTCCTCTGAGCTAGAAACTGGGTGCGGTTGGGTGCCTGCTGCTGCTGCTGCTGCGGTCGGATCACCCATCTCCCTTGCTGTTGCTGGGGTCCCCTGTTCTGAGTGTCAGACACAATCCTGAAGTGCTGTGGCTGAGCTGAGGGTCCTGCCACAGGGGTCTTCCTCTTCTTTTCGGCCTGACGAGCTGTGATGCAGTCCTCCTGGGAGATAGCCATGTTGACCAACTCATTGTAGCTGTTGGCCCTGACGGTGTTGAGACGGTCACGGAGCTTAGTGCTGAGCCCCCTCCTGAACCTGTCTCTCTTCTTCTCGTCTGTATCTGCATGATACCCAGCATACTGGTATAGGTCATTAAAAGCTGAGCATACTGCAACACGGTCCTGTTGCCCTGAGTGAGTGCTAGAAACTCGTTGAGCTTTCGGTCCATAATCCCGGCTGGTATGTGGTGTCCCCGGAAAGCTGCCTTGAACTCTCTCCATTCCACCTCTCGGTCCTCTGGCTGCATGGCAAGGAAATGGTCCCACCAAGTCCTTGCGGGTCCGCGAAGCTGCTGGGTGGCGAACCTGACTTTAGTGACCTCTGAACAAGCTCCATGGAGTAGCGGGAATTTGGATTCCACTACTCTCAACCACACATCTACATCAAGTGGGTCCTCTGCCCTTGTGAACAATGGAGGCTGGGTACTGAGGAACTCCTGGTAGGTAGCTGCCGCAGGGTGACGCTGATGGTCCCCACCACCATAATGCTGAGGTGGTGGCTGACGCTGAGCTAGCTGCCTCAAGATCTCATTCTGCTGAGCCATTAGCTCCTGCAGAGTGGGAGGCGGTGGCGGCGGTGGAGGAACGCGCTCATTCTGGCCACGGCGCTGTCTCCCGGCCATCTGAAAAATCACATATATACTTAATACCATATCTCCAAGTTCAAGGTTTAATCGCGGTGAAGGAGTCAAAGGCAAATTGATAGATTCTGACATAAACAAAAAGGATTTCAAAAGGCATAAACTTTCCTTCCAAATTTAAAACTGACATCATCCATCAACCATGCTTCCAAAAGAGTTTGTCACGGTTACATCAATGGCCCCAAAAAGACTCAACTCTACCTAGCCTAGTACCCTATGGGTGCAAAAGCTAAGCTAGCTGCGAGGAGTCCTACCATCACCGACTTCTAACTCTATCCCTGACACCTAGTGAGCGAACGAGGCAACACTCGACTTGGGGGAAGGTGGTCTCCCGGAGCCAGCAGTGTCCACGCCGGAGGCAGGCTCCTCTCCTCCCTCAATGTCGACGTCCTCGTTGGCCTCCATGTCCTGGATCTCCTGGTGATGCATATCCAGGTGCTCATTAGCCTCGGTAAGCTGCTGCTGGGTGTTAATGAGCTGATCCTCGAGAACCTCGATGGTGTTCTCCCTGGTACCCACTAATTCCTCCAACTCTTGGATCTCATTGGATAACTGCTCCACCTGCAAATCCTTTTCCACCATCTCAGTGGACAAATCAACCACGAGCTCCTCTCTGTTGTCCAGGGTGATCTTTGTTGCCTCCAACAATGCCATCAGATGGGACATTGCCTCACCGCGCATCACTTGCAGACGGTACAGAGCATTCATGCACCGTACAGTCAAGTGTGCGGTCTGACCTGGGTAGATGGCCCAGATGTCCTTGGCATGCTCCACCCGATCCTTCCACATTGGGTCATCCTCCCTCTCGGCGGGGAACAAGCCAATGGGGTGGGTAGCCAGCTCCAAGGGATGGAATCCGCAGAAAGTGGTTAATCCGTGCAGAGCAATCGCCTCTATCGTGTCCTCAGCCTGGTATCCAAAGGACTCGGAGTCCAATGAACGCCAGCCTGGCTGTAGGGGATGAGGCTCCAGGGTCATCCTCACCCTACAGCGGGGCACTCGATGCTTCTCGAACTGCTGCACCGCGTACTGAGGAGGCGTCGTGTATCCGGCCCCCTGAAGTACCTCCCATAAAATACGGGGAAAGCCCTCTCGTGCAAGCCCGTCAGTGTGGGACAGTGCATTCCCGTTGTCTGAGGATCCGTGGGAAGCCATCTGTGTACGGTTAAGCGTAAGTAAAAGAAAAAGAATTATAAAAAGAACACGAAAAATAAGACTCAGCTTCTCTCCAACAATAAAAATGGTATTGGGGTACTTAGTTGGTCATCATTTTGTATTTAAATCTTTACTCAATTATCCATTTACTTAATTTAAGAATGCATGCATGCTCATCCTGAACGACCTCACAGCAATGTAAAGGGAATAGGGAAGAACTCCCATCCCTTATAGTAGCCTGTAGGGCTTAGTCACTTAGCCACCTAGCTACCCTTCTACCATCCTAAGGCTTCACGTCCTAGGTCTATCCTGATCGGCCTACGATATATCCAACATTTGTTTCTATCAAGTTTTACTTTGGAAAAGGATGGTATTTATAGTTTATTGATTCCTCTGTGGTGGTACAAGCTCCGATACCAGCTGTGGCGGAACTGCCCAAATTATTCCAACTTAAGTGCCTAAGTCCTGCCTTAGAGGCTAGACCACAATTAAATGGGAATAACCCGTCAATCCCTCGGATCTAGTCCGACACGGCCACTGACAAGATCAAGTACCACAATCTCACTCGATGGTGAGTCACAGAGCAAATACAATAAAACATAAAACCATGCATGTAAGAGTATTAAAATTATTACATTACCATCGGAGTTTTGCAAAAGTAGTCATCATTGTTCGAAGTGCAGCGGAAATAAACTAACGGTAAATAAATAGAGAGATGGGGAAGCCTGTCCCATCACTCCTCATGCTCCTCCTTAGCCGAGGTGGGGTCCCACTCGACAGTCCAACCCGGTGGCAAGATGGACGACCAAGTCACTCCAGCAACCATGTCCTCTAGAGAACCTGTAAAATTATGCCACAAGCAAGGCTGAGTATACTAATACTCAGCTAGACTTACCAGGTGTGAGGAGTCTACTCCTTTACCTCTAGACATGCAGCTGTTTGGCTGTGGGGTTTGGTTGCCAAAAGCACTAGCTGAGTTTCTAAGTCAAGTTTTAACTATGCCAATTTAAGTGTGACTCTCTTAAGGCTAAATGTGTACTATCTACTCATACATAGTAGCAAACATTATTAGCAATCAACATCTTATATCAACTCATCATATTTCCACTTGTTACTCAATGCAGTACAATGGATCAAGCAGTCTCATTAGCTGCGAGAAGCAGACGATTCGAATCGAGTTTTTATCCTTGCAAGGTAAACCTAAACACACGACGTGGCGAGACACTCATTCCCGACACACCTCAACCATCCCCATCGATTCCCCGTCAGCAGAGAGGGGCTCACCGCCTTGGCGTACAATGCCTCACTGACCCCGACCACCGTCGTGCAGTGACCGCACTTGTACCCACCATAACCGGAATGGGAGACCATGTCTCAGGTCGCGTGAGGAGGGCAATCTGCTGCCAGGTTCAATCAGGTACTAGGCTTACCGATTTACCATATTTCTCGGCATATGTTTAGTACGTTCAAACGCTTGACACAGGTATCCGCACGTTAATCCTTATTCCAATTTCACCTCGTAGACCACGCATCCCCATGGATTCGTGTCCACCAACCAACTATCAATATGATATGAAAAGTGGGTATAACCAATTCCGGATCTCGCGCGAGTGCTAGAAAAATCACTCGTCTTCTACCGAGATCCTAATTAAATAAAGCAACTACTCGACCTAGCATACTAGTATCCATCTCAAAAGGAATCCTGAGTTCATGCAACTAGGGTTTCAGTCAACTCCTACACTTAAGTGCACAGTACAAGCCTACAAACAGTAAGTGTAGTAAAATAGCATATATAAATGGTTATGCATAAAATCGGGGCTTGCCTTCCAAGGCTGTGGCAGGCAGATCCTCTGGTGCAGACTCGGGTGCTGGATCCGGGGCTACCTCCTGAGCAGCTCCTTGCTCCGGCACGAGGACGTACTCTCCGTCAGTAAGGTTACAGTCTATCGGAATGCAATGAACATGTATGTTATGATTATGCAGGATTTAATAACATTATGCTAAGAGAAGAAAAACTAAGTTAATGAGCAATTTAGGGTTTCTGGGTCATATGTGGCTTTTAATGGTTTATGCTTATCATTTCTAGGTTTAGGTTTTGCTAGGGATATGCATAGGGAATTGGTATTGCCTTTATATATTTCAGTGGACAAGTTATAAAGGGTTTTAGGATGACACTAATTTTCTATTATTCATCTTTCCCTTTCTTTATTTTCTATTTATGGTTTTTAGTGTAGGTTTGAACTACGACAGTGGTTTAATATTTTCCAAAAATTCTATAAAAATTACAGTGGGTTGCCATTGGTCATTATAGCCTGTTTTAGGAATTTGAGGTTTAAAATAAAAAAGCCTATGCTTCAGACAAAAATAACAAAAGTTGTGTAAAATGGGCCACTTTGCACTACATCTCTTAATTAGGGGTGAGTTCTGTCCTAAGGGTTATTTTTGTTGGCATCTAACAGTAATAATAGGCTTATGTGCCAAGAATCACAGAAAGCTAAGGGATGGTCATTTAGTTATGATTTTCGAAAGTTAAATGCCAAAAAGGCACTTTCTACTACATTGTTATTTGAAAAATGTCAAACAACAGATTTCAGATTTTTCCTAAGTTCTTAATAACCAAACATTAGTTATCCCAAGGGTTGGGGTGTTTTCACCTTGGGGTCATTTTTGTAGGGTTTTTCTAAGTTTTCCTTATTTTCCTAAAATAAAAGGGATCCTACTTATTTCATACTAAACCAGGGTATAATAGATTTTTCTAGTAAACTACATTGAATAAGTACTCTAACAAAAATAGGGGTGCCCTCTGGTTCATCATTTTAATCACCTTTTCTATTTTTCTTAACCTTAAGCATATTATAAAATAATTAGCAAAAACTAACTTAATGGGTTGGACAGAGAAGTTTAGCAATTTTAAACAGGTCAGTAGGTGGATATAAACTTCTCCAAATTTTTCTAACCCTAGTCAAATAGTGCAACTATTTTTATCCCTATTATTTAGCTTTTGGTCAAAACAATAATTAAATCAGAACCCTAAAGTTTTCTGTAGTACATAGGGGTTTTATATTTTTCCTAAATAGTTTACATTATTTAGAGTCTGACAAAATTTATTTGACTAAATTTGGATGAATAAAACAGAAGTTATGAATTAGTAAAGTTCTGGTCAAATTTAAAATCAAATTTAATAAAGGTTTTCTGGAAAAGCAGTTTACACCGAGGACCCTGGGTTATTTCTAAACTAACTCTCTCAGTTATACCCCCGCGTTACTATTCATTTGAGTCTCTGACATTTCACAAAACCCCCCAGACTTCCTTCCTTCTCCCTCGCGGTCCTTCCCTAGGTTTAAACAGCGCCCGCAAGAAAGAAAAGGGTGGCGCGGCTTACCGGCGGCGAGATAGGTCCGGCGAGGGGCAGGGTTGGCTTGGGGAGGCTCTGGCGGTCACAGCGATGTACGGCTCGACGGCGGGGATGGCTGGAATCGCTCGGTCCACGTGCGCAGGCGGGTGTCCTCGTCGGCGGCGGGTGTGCCGGCCAAATCACGGCGATCTGGTTCAATCCAATGGCATGGTGAGCTCCACAGGGTGACGTAGAGACTGTGTGCACAAGGAATCGGAAAATGGTTCAGTGGATTACCCGGTCCACGCACTCCGGCGGGGTTGTGAACTCCGGCGACCGTGGACTGGCCTCTCCGGCGAAGCAGACTTCGATTCCTCGCTCGGGGAGCTTCACCGAGGTGTGCTCACTCGTCTCCGAGGGTGGACGGGGTTGGGAAAGGCTAGGCTGGCCGGTCTACGGCAGTAGGGGCTCGGGTGGCTGCGGACACACCGTGCACGGGCAAACGACGGTGAGTTGAGCTCCGGTGAGGTTTGAGCGTGCGCGGAAGAGTGTGGTCGACGCCCGAGAGGGCTTTATAGGCGCGGGCGCGGGCCATGGCGTCGGCTGGCCTTTGGCGCGACGCGGGGCGCGCGCGGGCGTGATCTGGCGTGCACAGAGCGCGTCGAACACGTGGAGCTTTTCTTCTGCCCGTGTTCCACAGCTCGCCCAAGTCGCAAACGTGCGAATCTTGGCAAAAATCCGGCGCGAGTCTTTTCCTGGCACCTAGGGCTGTCTCTCATCTGTGAGTTGCCATGGCAGATATGGCCTAGGTAGGGAGATCTTCGGTCGCCAAATCAGGTATGTCACTCTGCCCACCTCGCGACAAAAACCATGCCAAGGCATGTCAAACGTCAAGGTCTCGGGCTCAACTTTTTCCAGTGGGTGCCCTAGGTGGTATGCCACATTTTTGGTATAGAACATAGGTGGTTTTGGTGCCATCTCCAAGGTGAACACGACTGATCTTTAGTGTAGGTGTAGTTTTTGACTTAAGGAATGGATTTGGGGTTTCTCCAGGGGTCTTTTTGCAACGTTTCCTTCCTACAATTGCTGGTTATAAAGTTACTTAAGGTTTGGTTAAAGATTAACTCATGGTTTGCACATTTGCTTATTCTTTCCCCCTCTCAACCATGGTTTTGGAAGATAGGGTTCAAGAGAGGTCTAGGGTTTTCCCCCTTCTTGCCCAAGGTAGTAAGTGCACAAAAGTTTGAGTGATGCTTTTTAGGTCATTAGCAAATCTTGGTTAACACATGGTCTCCAAGGTTCTTATGTTCTCCTTAAGTTTTTACCACATGTGATCACAGTCCTTAGTACCAAGGTGTGCTCTAGCCATGGTAACACCTGAGGTGTTACAATAACCAAAGGTTATGAACCTGCATTGTGCTTTGTAACTCGTCAATCCTTTCAGAAATGTGATTCCTTTTTTATTTAGGGTTGGGTTGGAAAGATTAAGATAGATTGAGATCTTAGTTGTTAAGGTAGAAGCATGCTTCACTTAGAATTTCAGGTAAACAAGATAGTCACCACCTAATTATTGCCAACAGAACTTGCAACACATGTTCATTGACCTTGACCCTTGTGACCAAGTGTGAGGAGGAATCCTTTGGGAGAGGCTTGGAATGGCTTCCATGATGGATATTGAGTCAAGCGACTTTAGTTGGAGCTTTCTCATCTCACTGCACCATACAAAACATACTGCTAAAAGTACTGACCCAGTGACCCATCTAAGGACGACATTAGCAGAAGTTTCGAGGCTTTTATTTGTTCTATCCATGTTTTGAAAATTACCTTTATAGTTGGATAAATATTGGTAATAAATGTTAGGCTATATTATACGAATATGTATATTAGAATTAACTTTACAAGCCATGTTTTTAGGTCCTTCTAATAACTGTGCTATTTCTCCTAGGTGACAGTAACTTCGCGGGGGCAATGTTTTTATTGCATTATTCAAAGCTATTGAAAATGTTGACCTTTCGTTTAAGGAAACAACTGCAGTAATTAAAATAGCACATAGGTCTGGCTTGCTGTAATATGTATTCCCCAGGTTGAAGTTGTCATCGTCTCATTGAGATTGTGAATAACCCTGGGTTAGTTTTGGATTCATGGTGTTTACCTGAACTTGACTGTAGCAGTGAAAACTTTTCAATCAATAAATACACATCCTGACCTTAAAACAATACACATCATTATATGTCCTTAAGTGTAGTCCATGATATTGTTTCCGAAACATTTTTTGCATCCCTACTCCTTTTTGTACATAAAGGAGGATGAGAGCATATGCGACGACCGGTATGTAGATGATGGCAACGCGCCCTTGCATCCCAGCCTGTAGGCAAATGCTTGGGTCGACATTAGCACTATCTACATTTGGAAGGCAATCTGTTCTAGAACTAATTGTGCCATCTCTTCTAAAGCCACATCAGCAGGACCACTAGTTACTTCAAATTGCAAGAAGGTTGTTGTAAGGGCAATGTCGCAGAGAGGTGCCCAAGGACTTCCCATTGATCTCAGAGGTAAGCTGAAATAAGATATTCATCCAGAAATTGCAGGTCATTACTGTTATATACTTATAATGGTTCATGTCTTTGCATCAAGCTGTTGAGTTAGCATTTTACTCCGATTTAACAAACTATACTATTGTTTGAAAACAACTTCCATAATCACATTTTTACCAGCTTCTCAGTTTGTCTATAGTAAATGCTTGTTAGTGGAAGACTTATCTGATCTTTGTCGCTGCTGTTTTTTTCTCTTGATATTCTGCCAAAATCAACACAGAACTATAAGTGTATGTATAAAGGTGTAAGTTTCCTTGAAGGTGAGGTTGCAAAATCCCTTTCTGAATGTCATTTTATTAGATTCAGGTAGTTGCATGACATTGCTAGATAATCTCATTATTTTTGAAGTATGGGAATTTATGTGCACTACTAGATGTAAAAAGGGAGAATATTTGTGTGCAGGTATCCACGCATAGAAAAGTATGGCATTCAGACATTCTCTCCTCTGAGTCTGGCACAAACTGAAAGTTGTTGTTTCAGACATGTTGTTTCCTATATTACCCAGTAAACTGAAACTTGGACTCTTTAATGGTTCATTTGGTCTTCTTGGCTGCCTCTGTCACAATGGTACAATCACCTATTCACCTTGCATCAGTTCAGACCTCACCACATTTAGAGAAACCTTGTAGTAATTTGGACTTTTGTTTGTATCTTGAATAACATGGCTATTTGTTCATGTCTGACTTATTCTCAATGCTTTTCGTGTAAGAGTATCAAACACCATTTCATTTTTCTTGTAAGATGCATGTTGTATGTCGTATAGAAAAATACAATTTGTTACATGTTTTTCATGCCTATTGTTGAAAGAACTGCAATCCAAACATTCAGATGAACATATTTAATTCAGGTATACCAACAATGAAAGGTGTGCAACTATGAGTACAGAGTTCTGATACTTCAATTGTGCCTTCATAGTTCTGAAACTTCAAGTCTATTGTGATGTTCAGGAGACCAGGACTGCGATGACATTTACCATAGCAGCTTCTATTGTTGGCCAGACAATTGGGGTCAAGGGCTAAGTGCAGTTCTAAGGAATCAAGTGACAAAGGGTACTGGTGATTCTTCAACAAATACTGCTATTCAACCAATCAAGAATGGACATTGCAGCAATACTGAAGGCAAGGCATGGGACCCTCTTGCAACGAAGATAACATGCTCAATTGCTAGGGGTTCTCCTGCACTAACCCCAAGTATGTGCTTCTGATTCTGTTAAGCGTGTGATTCACACAAACATGTGAAGAGATTATACCTGAACAAGTTTATCTTATAGTGCCATGTAATTGTCTTGTGTGTCCCACAAAACTGAGCTGTCGATGGACGAAAAGTAGAATAAGAGGTGCCACTGTAGCAATATGGTACCACAATTTTCTGTTTTGAAAATTTGTAAGTCAACTCTCCCGCGTTTGGAATGATTTAACCTATGTGCTTTGGATTGATGGCCAAAGTATGCATATGTTGTGTTTGCTGACTTTTTGCCCACATTGTTTGGATAGCACAGTAATCAGTGATATCGTGCCCCAATGGGACCAACACAGCCACATTAGAAGGCAGTACATGTATTCGACAGAACATGTGAAGAATGGGTATTGTTTGCAGGACTTCGATAGGCATGCCTAAACTTGCTATGCATTGCCACTGTATTTGGCATGTGAAAGGGAAATAGGCTTACACCTTTTTCTAAATGATTTTGGTGGTTGAATTACCTAACACAAATAATTGGACTAACTAGTTTGCTCTAGATTATACGTTCTACAGGTGCCAAAGGTTCAACACAAACCAATAAAAAGTCCAAGAAAGGGTTCAAATAAAAAGAGCAAGAGACAACCGAAGGTTGCCCTGGTCTGGCGCACCGGACTGTCCGGTGCACCAGGGAGATCAACTCCAAACTTGCCACCTTCGGGAATTTGGGAAGCCACTCCGCTATAATTCACCAGACTGTCCAGTGTGCCAAGCGAAGCAACGGCTACAGTGAACAGTGCCGACTGCGCGCGCAGAGTCAGAGCAGGCGTTAGATGGCGCACCGGACAGTGAACAGGACCTGTCCGGTGCAGCACCAGACTGTCCGGTGGCTCCACATGTCAGAGCTCCAACGGTCGGAACCCAACGGCTTGGTGACGTGGCTGGCGCACTGGACTGTCCGGTACGCCATACGACAGAAGCCCTCACCAACGGCCATTTTGGTGGTTGGGGCTATAAATACCCCCCCAACCACCACACTTCAATGCATCTAAGTTTTCAGCCATCAAACCTCATACAAGAGCTCTAGACTTCATTTCAAGACACAAACAAAGAGATCAAATCCTCTCCCAAGTCCGGAATCACTCCAAACAAATTAGTGACTAGAGAGAGACTTTTGTGTTCTTTTGAGCTCTTGCGCTTGGATTGTTTTTCTTCTTCCTCTATTCTTGTTTCCAACTCACTTGTAATCAAAGCAAGAGACACCAAGTTGTGGTGGTCCTTGTAGTGGACTAAGTGTCCTATTTGATTGAAGAGAAAGGCTCACTCGGTCTAAGTGACCGTCTGAGAGAGGGAAAGGGTTGAAAGAGACCCGGTCTTTGTGACCACCTCAACGGGGAGTAGGTTTGCAAGAACCGAACCTCGGTAAAAAAAATCATCGTGTTCATCCGCTTCATTTCTTTGTTGATTTGTTTTCCCTCTCTTTCGGACTCGAATTTAATTCTAACGCTAACCCTCGCTTGTAGTTGTGCTTAAACTTCATAAATTTCAGATTTGCCTATTCACCCCCCTCTAGGCGACTTTCAATTGGTATCAGAGGCGGTACTTCACTAAGAGCCTAACCGCTCGAAGTGATGTCGGGAGCTCACGCCAAGAAGGAGATGGTGACCAACGAGAAGCCCGCCACAAGCCACGGGAAGGCTCCATCGGGGGAGTCCGGCAACTAGAAGAGGGAGGAGTCACCTCCTCGCGTCAAGTCACACCAGAGTGGCGACAAGAAGAAGAAAATGGAGAAAGTGGTCTACTACGAGACCGATTCTTTGTCGCCCTCCACCTCCGGCTCTGACACGCCTTCCGTCACTTATAAGCGCCATGAGCACAAGAAGTTTAATAAGATCCCCTTACGCTATCCTCGTATTTCTAAACGCACCCCTTTACTTTCCGTCCCATTAGGCAAACCACCGGTTTTTGACGGTGAAGATTATTGCATGTGGAGTGATAAAATGAGGCACCATCTAACCTCACTCCACCCTAGTATTTGGGACATTGTTGAGTTTGGTGCGCAGGAACCATCCATGGGGGATGAAGGCTATGACTCAGACGAGGTAGCCCAAATCCGGCACTTCAACTCCCAAGCCACTACTATACTCCTCGCCTCTCTAAGTCGAGAGGAGTATAATAAGGTGCAAGGGTTGAAGAGTGCCAAAGAGATTTGGGACATGCTCAAGACCGCGCACGAAGGAGACGAAGTGACCAAGATCACCAAGAGGGAAACGATCGAGGGGGAGCTCGGTCGCTTCATGCTTCATCAAGGGGAAGAGCCACAAGCGATGTACAACTGGCTCAAGACCTTGGTGAACCAAGTGCGCAACCTTGGGAGCACAAAGTGGGATGACCATGAAATGGTCAAGGTTATTCTTAGATCACTCGTTTTTCTTAACCCTACTCAAGTTCAATTAATTCATGGTGATCCAAGATATAAACTAATGTCTCCCGAGGAAGTAATAGGAAAATTTGTGAGCTTTGAATTGATGATCAAAGGCTCCAAGAAAATCATCAAGCAAGGCGCTTCCTCCACACCTGAGATGCAACCCGTCACATTCAAGGCAACAGAGGAGAAGAAAGAAGAGTCTACGTCAAGCAAAGGAGGGGGAAGGACTACAAGCCCCGCTCCAAGAAAGTTTGCTACAAGTGTGGTAAGCCCGGTCATTTCATTGCTAAATGTCCATTATCAAGTGATAGTGACAGGGGCGATGACAAGAAGGGGAGAAGGAAGGAGAAGAGGAAGTATTACAAGAAGAAGGGCGGCGATGCCCATGTTTGCCGGGAGTGGGACTCCGACGAGAGCTCCACCGACTCCTCCTCCGACGAGGACGCCGCAAACATCGCCGTCAACAAGGGTCTCCTCTTCCCCAACGTCGGCCACAAGTGTCTCATGGCAAAAGACGGCAAGAAGAAGAAGGTAAAATCTAGATACTCCACTAAGTATGCAACTTCTAGTGATGAGGATAATTCTAGTGATGATGAGGATAACTTGCTCACTCTTTTTGCCAATTTAAACATGCAACAAAAAGAAAAATTGAATGAATTGATTAGTGCTATTCATGAGAAGGATGAACTCTTGGATAGACAAGAGGACTTTCTTATTAAGGGAAACAAAAAGCATGATAAGGTTAAAAATGCTTATGCTCAGGAGATAGAAAAATGTGAAAAATTGACTAGTGAGCTAAGCACTTGCCATGACACCATTTCCAACCTTAAATTTGAAAATGATAAATTAATTGCTAAGGTTGAGAAATTAAATGATAGTGATGATTCTCTTGTCAATCTTCGAAATGATAATACTAATTTGATAGCTAAGATTGACAAGTTGAATGCATCTCTCTCTAGCCTTAAAATTGAGAATGAAAAACTAATTGCTAAGGCTAAAGATTTAAATGTTTGCAATATTTCTATTTCCAATCTTAGAGATGAGAATGCTATTTTACATGCTAAGATTGTTAAATTAAATACTTGCAAACCCTCTACATCTACCGTTGAGCATGTTACTATTTGTACTAGATGTAGATATATTAATGTTGATGCTATTCATGATCACCTAGCTTTAATTAAACAACAAAATGATCACATAGCTCAACTTAGTACTAAAATTAATGAGCATGACTTAGAAAATGAAATTAAATTTGCAAGAAGCATGCTCTGTAGTGGGAGATGCCCTGGCATTAAAGATGACATCTGCTTCCAAAAGGGGGACAATGTCAAGCTTAATGCCCCTAAAAAATTGTCTAACTTTGTTAAGGGCAAAGCTCCCATGGTTCAGGATAACGAGGGTTACATTTTATACCCTGTCGGTTATCCCGAACACAAAATCAGGAGAATTCACTCTAGGAAGTCTCACCCTGGATCTCATCATGCTTTTATGTATAAGAGTGAGGCATCTAGTTCGAGGCAATCCACTCATGCTAAATTGCCTAAGAAGAAAACTCCTATTGCATCAAATGATCATAACATTTCATTTAAGACTTTTGATGCATCATATGTTTTAACTAACAAATCAGGCAAAGTAGTTGCCAAATATGTTGGGGCCAAACACAAGGGCTCAAAGACTTGTGTTTGGGTACCCAAGGTGCTTGTTTCTAACTGTTGGGGGCCTTCGGCTTCCGAAGGTCCTCAAAAACGTAATTTGACTATGTCTTCCAAGAAAAATATGTGAACAGGTACCTTCGAAGACAGATTGAGAGTATACAAGAACATGGTTAAGCCGAAGCTTGACTGGGACGGCGATCACGACGAAGGATAAGACAATCACGAAGCTGTGTGCAGAAGAGCTTCGGTATAACGACAGGAAGAGGAAACCGACTTAAAGATGAAAAGTCGAATCAGACCTTGAAGAATTACTATAAAGTTATTGATAAATGTAAAGGGCGTTAAAGTAATTTTGCATGGGCTGCGACCCGTGCCTATAAATAGGTGAACAGTATTCCCGTACTGGACACGCTGACTTGGCATCTACTTTTGCGTCACACTTGTATTCTTACTCCTTCGAGCCGAAGGTACACTTACAATTTATTATTGTTTACACAAGTGATATAAATAAAAATAGGTTGATAATCATGTTCATATAAATTATATTACTCCTTATACTTTGCATGAATATTGTCCGTTTCTTTATCATGATCATGAAGGTATGTCCTTCATGACCTTCGTCCTAGATTCATTATATCCGAAGGGAAATAATGATTCAAAGGACGAAGGGCTTTGATATTTAACATTTTGTGTTGCCTTGTTCTTGATTCATAGCATTTGAGAACAAGTCCCCAACATTGGCGCCCACCTCCGGTGAACTCACTTCCATTTTTTGAGTCTTGAACACCTTCGGCAAGCATCACCTTCGTCATGCCGCCGAAAAAAGCTTCAGCGACAGGGGCTGGTACTTTACAGCCGCTGGATCCCAATCAGGATGTCCTTTCTCTTAGAGAGGCCCGAAGCCAGAAGAGGAAGGCTGTCAGTCCAACACCTCCGGAGGATGACCTAGATCAGGAAATCCAAAACCTGGAGATCCTTCAGCAGCAGGTTCAACGCAAGAAGGAGAAGATGGCTCGTCTAGCTGATCTTCAGAGACAGATAGACGAAGCTTCTGAAGAGGTTCGTCATCTTGTTCAAGATGATCAAAGCCGAAGGCCTCCACGCAGAGAGCTTCATCAGGAAGGCTTCGACAATGAGGATGACTGGTATGAAGATTTCCATCATGGAAACTTTGCTTTTGATGATGCTTCTCCTCTCTCAATAGAATTGCAGGCTACACCTTGGCCACAGTCTTACAAGCCACCTCAGCTCCCCATATATGACGGTCACTTAGATCCTAAGCAATTCCTAATGAGCTATGAAGCAACTATATCTTCGTATGGTGGCAATACGGCAGTCATGGAAAAATCTTTTGTCATGGCCGTCAGGAGCGTTGCTCAGACTTGGTACTCTTCTCTTCGGCCAGGGACAATCACTTCTTGGCAGAAATTGAAGGATATGCTGATAACTAGCTTTCAAGGGTTTCAGACGAAGCCAGTCACCGCTCAGACTCTCTTCCAGTGTACCCAGGACCATAAAGAGTACCTTCAGGCGTATGTCCGAAGGTTTCTGCGCCTAAGGGCACAGGCGCCGACAGTGCCCAATGAGATTGTCATTGAGGCCATGATTAAGGGGCTTCGACCGGGGCCATCAGCGCAGTATTTTGCCAGAAAGCCACCACAAACGTTGGAGAAGCTGCTCCAGAAGATGGACGAATACATTCGAGCTGACAATGACTTCCGCCAAAGAAGGGAGGAAGCATTCAGGTTTTCTGAAATGACCAGGGGCTTCGGAGGAAGATTTCACCCGAGGCATGTTAGGTCAATCCATAACTCTGCTCAAACTGATGATCGAGGAAGCCAGCATCAAAGGCCACAACACTCTTCACAAGCTTCGGCCCAACAGCAGAGTTCTTTTCGGCCGCCAGCGCCAAGGGGCAGAGGCGCCAGGGGCTTCGGGGGAAGGTTTGGAGACCAGCCAAGAAAAATATATTGCCTGTTCTGTGGTGAAGACAAGGGCCATACTACCAGGATGTGCCATGTTACCATCCAGAAGCAGAAGGAAATAGCGGAAGCAGCAGCGCAACAGAGTCAGCCGAAGCAGGTCATGCATACTGCTTCGTATCACTCACCTTATATTCCAGAATATGTAGGCAACCACCCTGCAGCTTCTGTTGCTTCGGCAAGCCAATCCCAAGCATCCTGGCAGCAACCTCCACCGCCACCGCCGATTCAAAGAGGTCAGCAGCCAGAAGGGAGTCAGCGCACTAACCTTCAGTGGGACTTCAGAGAGGAGTCCGAAGCTCGCACAGTCAATAGCATTGTGCCAGAGTCGAAGCACATTTACTGACGAATATCCTACCTCAACAGCAGTTCTTTTGCGTTTTCTACATTCTCTATTACCCTCTTGTTAATAAGGAACAATTATGAAGAGTTTAAATGTCTTTAATTGAATTTCAATTTCTTGTAATACTTCCGTCTTTTACCATAATAAAAATATGTTTTTTCCATAGGCTCGAGTTGCCGAAGCATACGAACTTATACTGATTTGAAGGATCTTTGTATTATCAAAAAATTTTATCTAATGGACACAATACAAATTGTTCGAAGCAGTAAAAAGTCGTTCCTAAGGGAGCGCAGTGTAAGTTTTCTAAACGTACAGCGAAAAATAAACGCTGATTCCGCTGAAAGTAAAAGGCGAAGAAGCTCCTAAGGGAGGCTTACAGCGAAAAATAAACGCTGATTCCGCTGAAAGTAAAAGGCGAAGAAGCTCCTAAGGGAGGCTTACAGCGAAAAATAAACGCTGATTCCGCTGAAAGTAAAAGGCGAAGAAGCTCCTAAGGGAGGCTTACAGCGAAAAGTCAGCGCTGATATAAAAAGTGTGTGCGCTTTATCACAGGGATATGTATCTACGACACAAATATCATTTTGCATAACATAACATCATCACATCATTTTGCATAACATCAGCATCATACAGCATAATGCATCTGGAACAAGAAGGGGATACAGTATTGACCTTCGGAACATATTTTGGGAAAGAGAAAATCGCGCTAAGGCACAAGGCAAATCGACATGAAGTGTAGCCTCTTCGGAAAAGCAACACAAAACTTTTTTACAGCCTCGAAGAATATTTCACGAAGCTTGGACATTTTTATCAGAAAAGTAAGTAAATTCTTATAGAGAAGATTTTCTTCACGAAGCATGAAAAGAAGGGAAGGTGTTTTTTCGCCGAAGGCTCAAAAAATGGTATGTATGCAAAGTTTCATGCATCGTAAAGAATTAAACTATAAATAGATTGTATATCACATTTAAAGTTACAATATATTACACATTTTTACATTTCAAATGTTTCTACAATGGCATTCAATCCTCTTTAAGCACTATTTCTGCAGCTTCGTTCAAAAGTTGGTTGACAACCTTATCCATAATAGCTTCGGCCATTTCTCTAATTTCATCGTCCCCCTTCGGGTGGGGGCCCGAAGATGCCTCAGCAGGTTCTGAGGGGAGAAAAGATACGGCTATATTACTATTACAAACCGAGAACAGAGTTTGGAATTAAAAATTACAGCATGATAAAAACCAATAATTAATACCTATTTGCCCTTCGGGCTCTGTACTCCTCTCGGCAGCTTCCGCTACTTTTCTAGCATCATGGATGCCTTTTTCACTCTTTTGGATAATTTCTTGCGCCAATTCTCGGCCGCCGTTATCCCAGATATCGGTGAAGAATTTTCCACCGATCACGCTTGCTTCGGGCGAGGGGTCTTTTATGTCATCAGTGGACAAGGTAGCTTCGGTCTGCGCTAAGGATTTTATGTGCTCGCAGCCTTTCTTCTCCAAGACAGCAGCAATCCCTCTAGCACCCGAAAAAGCGCAGATGTCGCCGCGGCTATTCAGAATTTCCTCGAAGGCTTCTGCTTCGTGACTAATCCATTCCATTGGACCTTCAGGATTGCCTCTTGAAAAGTTCTCTTCACTAGAAAACGCGCCAACGCTGGCGAAGCTAGATTTTATCTTTTTGACGCACTCTATGGACTTAACATAGCATTTCCTCTGGGAGGCACGAAGCTCTTTGACACTTAATTCTAAATGATTGGCCAGTTGATCACTAAGCTCTCGTTTTGTTTCTTCAAGTATACGCTCTTCTTTAGCTCTAGCTAGCTGTTTCTGAAGATCTTTAATTTCATGTCTTTGGGCTTCGGCCTGGGCCTTTGAGGCAGCTTCGTCCTTTTTTACCTTATCTATCAATGTAAGCAGAATTTTATCCTTTTCCAGAGCTTCATTTCTCAATTTAATAACTTCGGATCGTAGGTTGTTGAATGCAATTTCATAGCTCTCGTCTTCGGCACTCTTTTGTGCTCCCAATGCGTTGCTTAAAATTAAGCCCTATATGTAAAAGAGTTCGTATAAGAATAAAAGAATGAGTTACGAATTGTAAAATTTTCAAATGAACAATCCCCATACCTTCAGGCTATTGTACGCAAGACTGTCCGCGAGATCCTCCTTCGTCATGGCACTTAATCCAGCTTCGAGCTTCGGAAACCCCATGCTTCTAGACATCTCCCGGCAGACGGATAATTCTTTATTGTCTGGGAGGCAATATAGGAAATCCTCTTCATCCGTCCCATTGAATACTAATGCCCCCTTCGGATATTTCAATTCTTTGGCATAGTGATTGGCTTCAAAAACTTCTTCTTCTGATAACTTTTTCCCTGAAGCATGACGCATAATATAATCGTACATTTTGGAAGATGCTTCGGGGACAGCAGTATCAATTTCTTCGACCAAAATAGGCTCTGACATTTTTATTTCTTCAGTTGCCTTTTCAATTCTTGCTTCTTCTGCTTCCAAAGGTTTTACCTTGGTTGGTTCTGAGGGCTCAGTTTCAACTACGGTCTGTTGCTTCGGAGCCTTAGCAACGGATACTTCCGCAGGTGCCTCAGAAATTTCAGCAGTCTTCTTGGGAGTTGTGCTTGGAAGTTTAATTGTTTCCAAAACATCCAACACATTGACCATTCTTTTTCTTTTTGGGGTCACTGTTGGTCCCTTTTTAATTCTTGCTACTTCAATTTCTACTGAAGGACTTAAAATTTCTGATATTTTTGCTCCTTCAGTTGATCCTTTTACTTCTTCCATCTTTTCTGTCGATGGCGCTTCGGCCATCTCTTTGGTTTTTAGTAATAAAACCTTTGGTTCCTCCAATTCTTTTGTTGTTGGCGCTTCGGCCATTTCTGCGACTTCTGGCAGCAGGGTTGGCTCTTCAGCCTCGGTGGCCGAAGAGGTCTCTCCGGTGAACTCAGGCACCGAGGCTGGTTCAATATAGCGTGGCCGATGTGTGAGAACCTTTATCCTTTTTCTTTTCGGTCCTGGCTCACTAGGAGCAGCTGCAGCTTCTTCCTTCGCAGAAGTTGTGCCTTTTCTTTTCTGCCCTCGAATGGGATAACGATAGTCGGGGTAGACGAACCCGATTGCATCAAATACCCGGTTGAGTCTTTTCTTCTTTCGGCCTCCGAAGGCCGCTGACAAAGCAGTATCTTCGGCCTTCGAATATGCCCCAAGCAATTCATCACTTACAGTCTCAATGCTCTTTAACCAATCATCATCTGGTTCAACAAATTTGTCTCCATACTTGAATGTGTACTTCAGCCGGACTAGCCCACCTTCGTCAGTTTCTTTAATAGTTTCTTTCGGCATTTCCCAATTATCCGCAAGAGGCCACACTCTAAAGGCAATATGTTCTTGTGTTAAATCCCTCGTCCCAATAAAAGAGCAAACAACTCCGAAGGCTCTCTGGCATTCTTCGGCTGCTTCATTCATTTCCACCTTCGGCCTTCGCAGGCCGAAGCGTTGCGAGATGGGATACATAATGATCTTCTTTATATCCTCTCGAGATTTCAAGTCATTTTTCACGTAAAACCATTCCGTCGTCCAGTCGCCAGGCCATCTCTTTCGAAAGGTCGGCGCTGGGCAGCTTGACCCAGACCGAGAGTCGAAGCTGTAGCAGCCAAAGTTGTTGTGATATTGTTCCTTACCCCAGGGTTTTGTCTCGTATAACAATTCGTGCATGTTGCAGAAGCTTTTTGCATCAGGTTCCAAGCCTTGACTCCTCACAGCCCACACAAAAATATTCATCCTTATGATCGCTTCGGGGATAAGCTGGTGAAGGTGGATTTCAAATATCTTCAGCACCTCCACAACAAAATGGCTCAGGGGAAATCGTAGTCCAGCTTTCAAGAAGCTTCGAAATATTACGACTTCATCTTCCTCAGGAGTTGGGCAAGTCTTCTCTCCTTCGTCGGCCCTTACAACAGACAAATCCCGGAAATATCTTCCCCTCATGTTGACAAGATGATTTTCTTTAATACTTGATTTGCCGAAAACCGCATGGCTTGGCCGCCAAGGGCGATCTTCGGAGTCTTCACCACCACTATCCGCATCATAACTGTCGCTATCACCAGTGTCTTCAGATAAACCTTCCAAAATTTCTTTAGTGATCTTTTCTGTATTGGTCTTCGACATAGATCGAAGAAAACCCAGATGCATCTCTTTAGAAAGACTCAACTTCATTTCGGCAGCAACCTTCTTCTCCTCAGACATCTCTTCGGAATTCTTGCCTTTCGCTTCCGAAGCTTAAAACTAGGAAGGCAACAAAATATTTGTGGGCAGAAAACTAATTGAGCAGGCAAAACAGATGGCAAGGGAGCGTGCCGAATAAATTGTGACGAGCCCGTATTTATAAACCCATTATGTCGGAGGCTGGAAGGCCCCATTTGCCATTGACTGTTGCTATTCTAGCAAAGGGAAGGTGTTTTTTCGGACCTTCGGCTCGAAGCCTTCGTCCATGTCGCAATATAAATTTGTTATTCCAGCAAATTAATATTGGGAGGGGCTACTGTTGGGGGCCTTCGGCTTCCGAAGGTCCTCAAAAACGTAATTTGACTATGTCTTCCAAGAAAAATATGTGAACAGGTACCTTCGAAGACATATTGCGAGTATACAAGAACATGGTTAAGCCGAAGCTTGACTGGGACGGCGATCACGACGAAGGATAAGACAATCACGAAGCTGTGTGCAGAAGAGCTTCGGTATAACGGCAGGAAGAGGAAACCGACTTAAAGATGAAAAGCCGAATCAGACCTTGAAGAATTACTATAAAGTTATTGATAAATGTAAAGGGCATTAATGTAATTTTGCATGGGCTGCGACCCGTGCCTATAAATAGGTGAACAGTATTCCCGTACTGGACACGCTGACCTGGCATCTACTTTTGCGTCACACTTGTATTCTTACTCCTTCGAGCTGAAGGTACACTTATAATTTATTATTGTTTACACAAGTGATATAAATAAAAATAGGTTGATAATCATGTTCATATAAATTATATTACTCCTTATACTTTGCATGAATATTGTCTGTTTCTTTATCATGATCATGAAGGTATGTCCTTCATGACCTTCGTCCTAGATTCATTATATCCGAAGGGAAATAATGATTCAAAGGACGAAGGGCTTTGATATTTAACATTTTGTGTTGCCTTGTTCTTGATTCATAGCATTTGAGAACAAGTCCCCAACACTAATGTCAAAGGACCCAAGACCGTTTGGGTACCTAAGAACAAGGCCTAAATTTGTTTTGTAGGTTTATGCATCCGGGGGCTCAAGTTGGATAATTGATAGCGGGTGCACAAACCACATGACTGGGGAGAAAAGGATGTTCTCCTCCTACGAGAAAAACCATGATCCCCAAAGAGCTATCACATTTGGGGATGGAAATCAAGGTTTGGTCAAAGGACTTGGTAAAATTGCTATTTCTCCTGACCATTCTATTTCCAATGTTTTTCTTGTAGATTCTTTAGATTACAATTTGCTTTCTGTTTCTCAATTATGCAAAATGGGTTACAACTGTCTTTTTACGGATATAGGTGTTACTGTCTGTCACACTCGGTTTTAGAAGGCAAACCGAATGTGAACCATGTACGTGCCAGGATCAGCAATTCACGTACACAGCAGTTACATAACATGGACATCATCACACAGTGCTCAAATAGTATTAAAAAGGGAAATAACAGTCGATTACATCATATGTCTGAGACATCCACATAGTCTTTACAAATAATCAAAGTGCGGAAAAGAAACGTAGATAAACGCGGCCTTCACAGGCAGCCGACTCGGGGTTGCCGCTAACCCACGCCTAGAACTCGTCGTAGTCTTGGAACTCCTGGAAGTCTCCTTCCACAGCTTCATCTTCTCCTGAGCAGTGGTTGCAATGCTGACAACCTGGGGATGGGGGGGTTTGGTGTGTAGAGCAAGGGTGAGTACACATCAACATACTCAGCAAGTATCCTGTTTGGCTGTAATGGACTAGCTTATGTGGGGATAAGTCAAGCAGTTGCTTTTAGTTGGTCAGATTATTATTTACTAGTAGAAAGCCAGATTTTAACATTAACCCAAGTTATTAGCCCGATGTACCCTTTCCAAACGGAAAGAATATCACTTACCAGTACCATAGTCATAACCAGAACCATCAATCTCATTGCCACCTGTAAACCAAAATGTCTCTGATCAAGTACCACTAATCACTAGAGCTCTCTTGGCCGCTCATAACCGCGAGCACGACTGATATATCAGTTTTCAAACACTCTGCAGAGGTTGTGCACTTTACCCACAAGCCGTGATTCCCTTTCTGCCCGGAGATCATGACTCTCCATTGATCACTACCAAGGTGACCCAGCAGGGCATCACTACGTAGCCTTTACAAAGACTCCCCGGGGCTATAGCCGCCCGTTAGGTTTCCTAAATGCACCGCACTCCTCCCCAAGGGGCGAACCCAAACTTGGCAGAGCGAGCCGCATACACCGAGCCCCATTGACGGCACAACGGCTAAGCGAACTACACCCCGGATCCTCTAATTATTCAGCTAAGGGCATCCCATTCCACCCTCATGGTTGCACTGTTTTCCCGGGCGGTCATCCAAAGAACAGGTCCTTACGGAGAGGCACTCGAGAAACTGCTCGAGCCCCCTTGAATGCCACAAGAATAACATCATAATAAAGGAGGGGAAAACAGCGTATCATAGATAATTTCATCATGTTCATTGATTATAGTTGAGCAATAGCATAAAGCTAAACAATAATAATCCAACCCAAATAGGTAAACAAGGATATGGATAACAAAAGCTAGTCAATCCTTAAGTATAAATGTGTAATGCGGGAGGTGAATTAAAGAATGAATAGGACAGAGATAGGTCAAGGGACACTTGCCTCCACCAACCGACTGCTGCTCAGGGGCTTCTCCTGCGAGTTCTTCGGGCTCTTCAACCAGATCGTTCTCTATGCGATTGCAAACATACATACATCCATCCATTGAAATTAGGAAACCAACAGTACACCATACAAGAGAACAAGTAGATTAAACATGGATAGAATATGACATGCGATATTGCATTTACCATGGTTAGAAAGAAACGGGGAAAGGTCTCGCAGGGGTTAAAACTTATGCTCGAGGCGCACTACGGGTAGACGAATAACTAAACATTACGTGCTCTAGTTCTACTTAGCTCCAATAATAAGGATTAGCTACATGCACTAATGGAAACGTGACCACTTTTAGTAGATTAAAATTAAATGAGATAGACGATTAGCTATACAAATTAACTAACGTAACCAATTTCTAAATTGAGACTCCTATCTTATTAACATGAACAATGTGATTAGCACGCATAAAATATAAAAAAGGGGGGTAGACGGGCACGTCTGGGGGTAGACGAAGGCACGACGGGCCGTGCTAAGGCACTGCTGTCACACCCGTTTCTAAAGGAAGAGCCGGGTGCATAGCATATGTGTGCTAGGATCTATTTCCCACATATGTTGACGTCACAAGTGTAATATATCAAAAGAACAATGCATAAAAGCGTAAATAACGATTATATTAACATATTACACTTCGAACAGACATAATGTCTTAACCTTTATTCATCAAAGTACAGCGAGACATGGACATCCATCCACAGGAAGATGACCGGGGGTATCACTAGACTAGCATCCATGGAGTTCAGCATCATATCTTCATCTGCAAACTTCTGATCAAAATTAAGCAAGGGTGAGCTCACTTATGGTCGGGGCTCAGCAAGTGGGGGAAAAACTAATGGAAGTTTAACAAGGTGAGGCTAAGGTTGAGCAGTAAGCATTTTAGTTGGTCAACATTTTATTAACAACACCTGTCTTACTAATAAGTGTGAATCCCAAGTATTCCCATTAAACAAAGGTATAAGAGTATATCAAAAACACTTAAGTGAAACCACTTAAGCAAACCATTGGCAGATCATCGGATCTCGATTTATTTCCATCTTCAAGTTCAATTATCATGTGAGGAGTCCAGGCTGCTCATAACCGTGAGCACGGCTGATATATCAGTTTTACACTCTGCAGAGGTGGTACAACTTTACCCACAAGCCGTGTATCCCCTCTAGCCTGGGTCGGCCAAAAACCGTAAACACTTCCGAGGTGAGTGGCTAGGGATCCACTATGAGGCTTTCACAAAATACACTTAATACGAAGCAACCCGCTAAGGTTTCTAAAGACGATGGTGGTGGCCCCCTGGGTGAGGTACCTTAGCCAAGAATACGTCCCCATGTTAACGTGGGCTGCCAACACCTACCGCTCCCCCTCTTGCCCATATTTCAGGTAAGGTTGCCAGGCACTAAGCATATAAAGCTAATTACCAAAGCTAGAGCCATGATAGCACTCGTGGTTGCACTGTTTTCCCGGGTGGTCACTCCATGTTCCAATTAATATGCAATAATCTTATTTAACCATCGGGTTAACAACAATAATGTAAACTTACCATTTTGGAACATTAATATCATAAGCGGGAGTGACTGCATAAAGTTAAGTTGTAGCAATAGCATAGCTACGAAGGTAAAGTATAATTCCCAGGTTTGGTCAAGGAATAAGGTTGGAAAGGTTATCTAAATAGGTAACCCGTCAAATTATGCATATATATCCAAAAGAATAAACTTTATTAAATGTATTGTTTGGGATCAAACAGAGTATGCAGAGGGAGAAGTCCACTTGCCTTGCTTATTGAAAATTTGAGGTTCTTCCGCGGAATAGCACTTGATTCTCAACTATTAGATCAATCACTGAATATCACACAAACAAACAAGAAGAACAAACACCACTCAATAACATACCACATTCACCATACGTAAAGCTAAAAGAAAGCCTAACGAAAAGAGCGTTCGTTTTTCAAAAACATCGCAAGCAATGATTATAATAAGAGGGTATTCGTTTCAAAAAAATGTGTGATCTATAATCTATAAAACAAGACATAAGCTTAAAATATCTTAATTGAAATATACAGATATTAGGTTCACCAAATTAATCTTTTATAAAGCGTCATACGCGGTACGTCTAAGATAAAGGATTTACAAGACGATAAAACACGTTATAACGATATTAAACATTTTTAACCTTTTAGAATAGATATAAGTTATATATCTAGGGTTAATGGGCTACTAATCACGTTATTAATTTTAGAAGCATTATGGAGCATATAATTCATTGTTAAACACCTATCACTTATGATAAATTAAGATATAAGTCTAAATATGTTTTATGTGAAAAGGTCATTATTATTATTAAACATCTATTTATGGAAAATTATGGTATATGCCTTAAATGAACTTTTACATAAAAGACAATGAACAAACAACTATCTTTTAATTTCATTTAAAAACACATATCCTATATTATATTCAAAGTATATATATAAAGTAACATTTTAGTTATTACTTTATTTTACCCTTTAGGAAAAACTAAATGATGTATATAACATGGACTAAATATGATAAAATAATTAATCAAGCCTATATAACTAGTTATGAACAAGTTGACAATAGGTTTGACTAATAAATTATGATAAAGGATAATTAATCTATTAATTATCTTTTAATTCTAATTAGGAACAAATGATCTAATTCATTAAAGAGAGAAACTATGTCTATCATTTTAGTTATGTGGGCACTGAATTAAGCTATATCAATAATATTATAAATTCCTATCTGGCATACACATTTAAATATGAAATACTTAAGGATAATCTAAATTAACATTTATGAAAATAAAGATATATATATTCTTATCTTTTAATGTTATTGAAAAATATATGGTCTACATTTTCTTTTAAATTTCTATTTAAGAAGGCTATACTTACACATCTATAATAAACATTGTTAAGTTATAAAAACATGATATCTATTAAAAAGGTCATTTTAAAGTTAGAAACAGATTATCTAATTCTTTAATAAAAAACATATGTTTACCAATATACTATCAATCTCTTTATTAGAAAATCATAAGCGCCTAGTTAAGTCATTATTATAAATTCTACTCTTTCGATTTCTCCTTTCTTTCCTACATAGAAATTATACGTATACTAAAAATTGTTTATTTAATTCTTCTAACATTAATATACTAAGAATTAATTGTAAATTACTAAATGGACTTTTAATGACCAATTCATGGTTATTATGACATAAATGAGCATTTTACTATTCTAAGTACTTAAGTGCTATACTTATGAATACATTTATTATGAATAGTGAAATATATATTTTCACTTGACTAGAAAATACATGACTTGGTGTCTATTTCAATTTCTTCATGCAAATAAGTTTATACTTAAACTACTACCAACAATTATCGTTCCATACACAAAAGTGAAATTAATTATAAACATTTCTAGTATGAAAACCACAGAAGTAGTGAATAGTGACCGTGTGTGGGGGATAGATATCCCCGGGTCCACTAAAGGAGTAAAAGACCTCATGAAAGGCCCAAGGGCCCAATAAATCGTAAGGTCATTCTTTCGTGGGCCTGGGGAGAAACAACCAACAAAGCAGAGCGACGTGATACCGGATTGGTGCAAACCCGGATGGCCCACAACGTCGAGCGAGTAAATCGCAACAGA
Source organism: Zea mays (assembly GCF_902167145.1). Taxonomy (NCBI): domain Eukaryota; kingdom Viridiplantae; phylum Streptophyta; class Magnoliopsida; order Poales; family Poaceae; genus Zea; species Zea mays. The sequence goes on along the minus strand of NC_050104.1, from coordinate 15,169,030 downwards.
GACCCGACTTTCCCGCGCTGAAGCCCCCATGCAACGGAGCCATGCGAAGATAAGTCGGCGAGGGTTACGTAGGGATAAACTCAAGAGGTTCACTACCTTTTAGCTACTTGTTGTTATCATATCCACATGTACTGCCCCACGGTCGAGTATATAAGGCCTAGGGGGCACCCCTTCAGAACAATCGACCCTATCTTACTTCGCCACCCACATCAACTCTCTGTGTCTTCAATCCAGAGAGCCCTCTTGTAACCACGCTCACATACTCACCAGGACGTAGGGTGTTACGCATCTCTAAGCGGCCCGAACCTGTAAATCTTGTCCACTGTCCCTCGTGCGATCGGCACGAACCATTTTGCTACAGTCGTCGACACCGTCCTACTCCTAGAAACACCTTGAGGGGCAACCCCGGGTGTGCGGTCGGACCCAAAACACCGACATCTGGCGCGCCAGGTAGGGGGTGTGTCGACGATCCAAGCTAACTCAATGGCCGTCACCTTCAACAGCAAGATCACCATGCGTCCCGGATCCGTATTCTGCTTTGGGACAATCTCATCTGTAGCGGACGAAGAGGGAATTCTACACCGTATCGCGGATCCGCCGAAAAAGAAGTCTCCTCCAACGAACTCCGAAAATGCCGGAGAGGTGCAACCTCCAGCTCTTCGGAAAAAGATCATCTCCGGAAAGACGGGGGCCGAGGGCTCGCTGACCCGGAAGACTCCGCTGTCTACTTCCTCGACAAAAGAATGGACACGGATCACGAGGAAGAAGGAGACCAGGGAAAAGCAAGTCGTTCTTTCCGTTCCTCCGGCCTCAAAGGAGAACAGAAAGAAAGTCGCCACGACAGCAGCACCATTCTACCCCGACGTCCTCTTCATCGGGAGAGTGGAGTCGCCCACCGTCTCTGACGACGAACCGACCGCGCCCGGAGAAGAACCGCCTCAACGAGAATCCCGCCGACGGAGGAACCGGCGCAGGAACGTTCGACGACATCACGCGGCCGGAGAACGGGATCCGGAGCAGCCTGTCTCGCGAGACGAGGTCTCGGAGATAGGAGAAACTCCAGAAGAACGCGTCTTCAGAGAACGAAGGAACTCCCGACGACGTGATCGCCGACGGGCTCAGGAACAAGCCGAGCAAGATGCAAGGCAACGCCAGGAGAATCCGCTCTTCGGGCGCAACCTGAATCCCGACTTCGCCCGAGCTATGAACACGCCGAGTGAAGTCGGAGGGGTACTAGCTCGGATAGCTGACGGACTTCCTCGAACTCCCGACGCCGAAGGATACCGACGCCTGTTCACCCAGGCAGCCAACCATCTTCTACCGCTCGCTCACCCGCCGAACGATCTACGACACGCCATCAACAGTCGCCGAGACGTGCGAAGCTCCATCAATGCTTCGCGCGAACAGCGGCATGAGAACGAGATTCGCCATCGGGAGGAGTACGACCGGGATCATGGCATCCCGACTCAGAGCCAGGCCACCAGGACTGAGTCGGCAACGGCCTCAACTAGCGGTACCACCCGGGGACGGTCGAGGAACCACAATCACAACTCCTCTCCCCGGGACAGACATCGTCCCCGACGACAGGAGGACACGTGCGGGGTGTCCGCTCTTACTCCGCGCCTTAGGGCCCTCCAATGGCCTCCCAACTTCAAGGTATCCAATGTCGACAAATATGAACCTAAGCAGGATCCAGGGGGTTGGCTAGCCGTGTACACCACCGCTGCTCGAGCTGCCGGGGCATCTGAGGACGTTATGACCGCGTATTTGCCCATCGTCCTTGGGCAAGATGCGCTACAGTGGCTACGACATCTACCCCGACACTGCATCGACGACTGGGGAGACTTCAGTCGACGTTTCACCGCCAACTTCCAGTCTCTCTCCGACAAGCCGGCGCAACCGTGGGACCTCAAATCCATCAAGCGCCGGGGGGATGAGACTCTCCGGTCGTACCTCAAAAGGTTCCAGACCATGAGAAATCGCATCCCCGAGGTCACGGAGGCGGCCGTGATCGAGGACTTCTACAGAGGATCCAACGACTCGGCTTTTGTCCGAGCCATACTGCAGAAGGCGCCGACTACTTCCGAGGAGCTGTTCCGGGAAGCCGACCTCTACATCACCGCCGACGAGCGAGCTCAGGACCTCATCGGAGGAGCAAAGCCTGCACCGGCTGCACCACGACGCGACGCGAACCAGCCACCCGACAAACGCTGGGAGAAGAGGCCTCGCGAAGAAGTACACGCCGCCGGACCACCTGCCTCTCGCGCCCGAGGAGGACCTCGCGGAGGCGAGCGCACGCTGGACGACATCCTCGACGCCCAGTGCCCATACTACAAGGACATGCGCCACACTCTCCGCAACTGCCGGGACTTCAAGCACTCCGTTGGGCATGGCCGACCCTTCCAACCTCTACCTCCTCCTCCGCCGAGGGGAGGACCGGACGAACCACGACAACCTCATCAGCCGGAGGAGGGAGGAGGAGGAGCTTTCCCACGCGTCGACAGGGAGGTCAACGTCATCTTCGGCGGACATGGGTCGCAGGAGAACAAGAGACAACAAAAGCTCAACGACCGCCAGATACTGGTGGCGACCACCGGTCCTCCCGCCCCATACCGGTGGTCAGAACACCCGATCACTTTCACTCGGGAGGATCAATGGCTCAACTTCGACCATCCGGGCAAATACCCGCTCCTCGTCGATCCGGTGATCCGAGAGAGCCGGGTGAAGAAGGTGCTAGTGGACGGGGGGAGCAGCATCAACGTCACCTTCCCCCGGACACTCCAAGGCTTGGGGGCTCACCTCAAAGAGCTCCACAAGTCGGACACTCCTTTCTTCGGCATCGTGCCGACGGAGGGGGAATACCCGCTGGGCCACATCTACATGCCAGTCACCTTCGGAACTCCGGAGAACTACAGAACCGAGTTCCTGAGGTTTGAAGTGGCAAACTTCGACTGCGGGTATAATGCCATCATTGGAAGGCCGGGATTGGCTAAATTCATGGCCATTCCGCACTATACATACATGATACTGAAGATGCCAGGACCGCAAGGGATCATAACTGTGCGCGCCGACTTCCAAGGCGCCGCAGAATGTTTCCGAGTGGCCATCCAAGCAGCCCTCACCACCAAGCCATCAACGGTCCCTTCTACACTGGCGAATTCTAAGCCTGAGGAGGACCTCGCCGTACCGGCAAACGAAGCTCAGGCCACGACCTCTATGCGGCCGACTGAAGAAACCAAGCGAATTAACCTGGGGTTCGCTGATGAGCGCAAGACAGCCATCATCAGCTCCAGCTTGGACGACAAATAGGAAAGCACGCTCGTCCAGTTCCTGCAAGATAACCGAGATGTATTCGCATGGCAACCTGCGGATATGCCGGGAGTCCCAAGAGAACTGGCCGAGCACAAGTTGAAGGTTTATCCCCAGGCGAGGCCGATCCGGCAAAAGCTACGTCGTTTCACGCCCGACAAGAGAGAGGTCGTTCGCGCCGAGTTAGCTCGCTTGGTTGCGGCTGGATTTATTAGAGAAGTATTACACCCCGAGTGGTTAGCCAACCCTGTTCTTGTACTCAAAAAGAATAAAGTGGATTGGCGCATGTGCGTCGACTATACTGATCTCAACAAACACTGTCCGAAGGATCCCTTCGGGCTCCCGAGGATAGATCAGGTGGTGGACTCCACCGCTGGATGTTCTGTGCTGTCTTTCTTAGATTGTTATTCCGGGTATCATCAGATTAGTTTGGCAAAAGAAGACGAGGAAAAAACAGCGTTCATCACTCCGTTTGGTGCTTTCTGTTATACCTCCATGCCGTTCGGCCTCAAAAACGCTGGAGCGACTTATCAGAGAGCTATTCAAACATGCTTAGCCGATCACTGGGGCAAGCGTGTGGAGGCTTACGTAGATGATGTGGTAATCAAAACAGAAAATTCGGAAAACTTCATCGAAGACTTACAGCTGGTTTTCAACAGCTTGAGACGATATAGATGGAAGCTCAATCCCGAAAAATGTGTTTTCGGGGTACCAGCAGAAAAATTGCTCGGGTTTATTGTCAGCCACCAGGGAATTGAGGCTAATCCAGATAAAATTGAAGCTATCATGAAGATGGAAGCTCCTCGGTCACAAAAGAAGGTTCAGCGACTTACTGGATGTATGGCAGCTCTGAGCAGATTTATATCCAGGCTGGGAGAAAAAGGTTTGCCATTTTACAAGCTACTCAAGAAGGTGGATAAGTTTCAATGGACTTCAGAAGCACAAGAAGCTCTAGATGCACTGAAGAAATTCTTGACAACACCACCAGTACTGAAACCACCCCGGCGAGCTACGTCGACTCAACCGGCTGAAGATTTGCTACTGTATATCTCTTGCACGACTCACGTGGTAAGCACTGCGTTGGTAGTCGAGCGAGTAGAAGAAGGACATGCCTATCCAATACAACATCCCATTTACTTCATCAGTGAAGTTCTAGGCCCCTCGAAGAAAAAGTATCCTCAGGTTCAAAAGCTATTATACGCAGTACTTCTAACTGCCCGCAAGCTGCGTCACTACTTTGACGACCACAAAGTCATAGTAGTCACTGGTTTCCCAATAGGGGATATTCTTCACAACAAGGAAGCCATTGGCCGAATAGCCAAGTGGGCTTGCGAGCTGGGATCCCACGACATCGAGTTCCGACCTCGCACTGCCATCAAAACTCAAGCACTGGTTGATTTCGTATCAGAGTGGACAGAACAGCAAGTACCGGATAATCCAGAAACCGCAGAAGTATGGCGAATGTATTTTGATGGCTCGCTGAAGCTGCAGGGAGCAGGAGCAGGGATTCTCTTCACCGCACCTGGAGGCGAACACCTCAAGTACGCCCTCCAGTTGCTATTCCCGGCCTCTAACAATGCAGCCGAGTATGAAGCTTTGATACACGGATTGAACATCGCCATATCACTGGGCGTCAAGAGATTGATGGTATACGGAGATTCTCTGGTAGTCATCAGCCAGATAAACAAGGAATGGGATTGTTCAAGCGATTCAATGGGAAAATACTGCGCTGTCGTCTGAAAGCTGGAAGATAAATTCGAGGGTCTGGAATTTCATCATATAGAAAGAGATCGGAACACAGCAGCCGATGTACTGTCCAAGCTCGGATCCAGTCGAACTCAGGTCCCACCCGGAGTCTTCGTGCAAGAAATTCTGCAGCCGAGTATCTCAATGGATCAAACAGAAGAGTGCAACATCATAGATCAACCCGAGTCAGACTCTGATGACTAGAGAAGGCTGATTATTAAGTATATAAAGAATGAAGAAGAACCAGACGACAAGAACTCGGCAGAGCGCATTGTCAGGCAGTCGGCTCACTATACACTCATTGGGGAGGTATTGTACAGAAGGGGCGCATCAGGCATCCTCATGAAGTGCGTTCTCCCGTCCACTGGGAAGCAACTTCTGGAGGAGGTCCATGCAGGGCAATGTGGAATACATGCGGCATCCAGAACACTAGTCGGGAAGGTTTTCAGGTCAGGATTCTATTGGCCGACAGCGAAGAACGATGCAGCCGAGTTAGTCCAGAGGTGTGAAGCTTGCCAATACTTGTTAAAGCAACAACACATGCCAGCACAGCAACTACAGACCATACCAGTAACCTGGCCTTTCGCATGCTGGGGACTGGATATGATTGGACCTTTCAAGAAAGCTCAAGGGGGATATACTCATGTATTGGTGGCGATTGACAAATTCACTAAATGGATAGAGTTCAAGCCCATTGCTTCTTTAACCTCTGCTAAGGCCGTGGAATTCATACAAGACATAATATTCAGATTCGGGATACCAAACAGCATCATCACCGACTTAGGATCCAACTTCACCAGCTCAGAATTCTTCGACTTCTGCGAGCAAAAGAGCATTCAGATCAAGTACGCATCTGTAGCACATCCAAGAGCCAACGGGCAGGTTGAGTGAGCCAACGGAATGATATTGGAGGCACTCAGGAAAAAGGTCTTCGATAAGAATGAAAAATTCGCAGGAAAGTGGATAAGAGAATTGCCTTATGTTGTTTGGAGCCTAAGAACCCAACCTAGTCGAGCTCTGCATGGAAACACTCCTTTTTTCATGGTCTATGGGTCGGAGGCAGTGCTACCTGCTGATCTCAAGTTTGGGGCGCCAAGGTTGATCTTCGAAAGCATAGCAGAAGCTGAAGCCACCAGGCTGGAGGACATTGACGTACTTGAGGAAGAACGGCTGAATGCGGTAATCCAATCAGCACGGTACCAGCAGACTCTAAGGCGCTATCACGACAAGGCTGTGCGGCAACGGTTCTTTTCAGTAGGAGACCTCGTCCTCCGCCGAATTCTAACGGGGGAGGGACGGCACAAGTTATCACCCTTATGGGAAGGACCCTTCATAGTAGCAGAAGTCACTCGGCCCGGATCGTATCGCCTCACTCAGATGGATGGCACAGAAGTTGGGAACTCCTGGAACATAGAGCACCTCAGAAAGTTTTATCCCTAGCTGTATTTCAAAACTGCTGGGGCGACAATGTATTCTGTAAAGTGGAAATATGTCATCAATAAAGAGAGATTTCAAAGATACTCGGCTCGTTTACGATTGACTTGCATTCTTACTTAACTCGGGGTGACCACTATGCCCTACAAACGGAGCAATCGACTTAAGTCGGCAACGACTTAAGGCGGTGCAACATGCTCACGCTTACTTAACTCGGGGTGACCACTATGCCCTACAAACGGAGCAATCGACTTAAGTCGGCAACGACTTAAGGCGATGCAACATGCTCACGCTTACTTAACTCGGGGTGACCACTATGCCCTACAAACGGAGCAATCGACTTAAGTCGGCAACGACTTAAGGCGGTGCAACATGCTCACGCTTACTTAACTTGGGGTGACCACTATACCCTACTAACGGAGCTATCGGCTAAAGTCAGTGGCGGCTTAAGCCGGTGCAACATACTCACGCCTATGTAATTCAGGGGATGACTTCCATATCCCGCAAACAAATTTCATAATCATCAGGCGTCATTACCACAAATTTACGAACCAATAAATTCTGATACAATAAGAGAGTAATTATGTCATTCGAATGATAAACTGATGTCCTCTAACAAATACTCGATCATGCTAACCGCGCGCTCAGAGCACGCAAAATGTTTCTCTATTTCGCAATGTCTTTCTCAGGAGCGACCGATGAAGAATGACGACTCGAGGAATCGGGGGCAGCATTCACGTCAGCCTTTATGTCTTCAGGAACAACCCCGCCGGGTCTCCTCATTAAGATTCGTCCAGCCCGAATAGCCTTGTCCATGGCTTTATCGCGCTGGGCTTTGAGAGTAGCAGCAGTTTCTTCGGCAACTTTAGCAGCCAGCCGAGCAGCCTCTAACTCCTGGGCAATGGATTTCTTGGAAGCTCGGAGTTCTTTGATGGTGGCATCCTTCGCTGATATCAATTGCTTAAGGCGGGTCACTTCGTCCGCAGATTCTTGCAGCTTACAACGCTGATTGTCCAGTTCCTCCATTGTAAAGTGGTGACTCCTCTCCAAGATTGACAGCGAGCTGCTAGAATCACGATACAATCTGTCTAGATTGTCACGAGAAGCAGCAAGGATACGTTTTTCTTCCTGCAAACAAAAATCAACTCCTTCAGAAACCAAGCAAGTAATAAGAGCATAGCAAGGCAAGGCACAGTTTTGTAAGTTACCTTTTTAGAGTCAAGCCGAGCATGAAGAGAAGAACTCAGGGCATTGGCGTCATCCAAGGCAGCGGAGACCTGATTTAGTTCAGTTTGGCTCTGAGAGTACTTCTCCTCGAAGTCAGCGCACCGTTGAACCATTTCAGCCTGATCTCGGGAATGTTTTTCCTCAAGAATTGCAATTTGTCGAGTCATTCCTAGCAAGAGGTAATCAAGCAAAACGAGGTCAGAAGGTAAAACAGTCCACAACAAAGGCGAAGAGAAGAAAAAGGGCACTAACCGGCGTTAGTTGCCTCCAACTCGGATACACGACGATGAAGTGACACTGGATTCCAACACGCAAGAGACGAAGCCACTTCTGGGACGGAAGCACCCTGCAATCTCAGCTGGCTGGCCATCCCATCCACCAAAGCCTGATGAGAAGAACAGATGAACATAATGACAAAAGTTCATGCAACATAAAGAACAAGCTAAAATACAGCACAGTACCTGGAGGTTGGAAAAGAACGAAGGGATCCCCAAATCAGGAGAAATCAGCTGATAACCAGGCGCAAGGCCACCACCCGAAGTAGCTTGCAACGGACCAGAAGGAATCAGCTCAGTGCCTTCAACAGAGCCAAACGCCCGATCAGCGGGGACGCTGCCCTCTAAAGTGACTCCCTGGTCCAAAGTTTGGGCTACCACCATGCAGCCAGAGTGTGGAGGTGATCCCGCGTGAACGTCCATAGAAGTGCAGGAAGGAGACCCTGCTTGGGCACCCTCGGGGGCTGGGTCATAGTTGGCACTGCCCACTTGAGCCGGATCATCCCCGGCAGCACCCTCGGGGGCTGGGCAGTGGCTTACACTCTTCACCCGAGCTAAGTCATCCCCGGCGACATCCTCGGGGGCTGGGCATGTGTCAGCACCATTCTTGAGGTCCAAACTCTCCGCAGTAACCACCTCTAAGGTTGATGGGCCTTCAGCCACTTCCATGGGACCAGGACAATCCAAGTCAGCATCCCGACCCTCGAGATCGCGCTCTAAGGTCGACGAGGCACGGGATGACCTCAACCCAGCATCAGGCACGGCAGCGCAAGCCTCCGTTGCATCATCATCCACTGGCTCTGATAGCAAGTCCTCTGGGACCATATCCTCAAGAGTTTGATCAAAGTTGGCCAGGGACAGTTCTTGCAGACCAATGAGGGCAGACAAAGCTGGAGAAGGAACTCCACTACTTTCACCGCTGGCGATGAACTGCCGACTGTTTTTCCGAGTTAAAGGAGCTTCATTTTCTTCCTCCTCATCTTCCACAGTGACAACACAAGCAGCACCCCCATTGGGTTCAGCAACAGATGGAGCACCCACATTGGGATCAGTAGCAGTTTGGGTACACCCATTGGGGTCACCGTCAGTAAGGCCAGTTGCAGGCACTTCTTCAGCAGCAGGAACTGAGGTACCAGCGTCCTCATCAAAACTGGATACTCGCCGGAGGCGTCTTCTTTTCTTCTTTTGCTCATCAGCGGAAGGCTCAGGCTGACTGGTTCGGCTAGGGCGCCTCAGGCGAGTACTGACAGGTTTCTGGACATCCAAAGTTGTATCAACCTCTGGAAGGGGCACCACTACCAACGTACCAGTAGGAGCAGCGTTGGAGGAATCCTCAGCTAGCAGATCAAGCATGGCATTTATATCCGCATCACTAGGGTTCAGGGGCACCTCAAAATGAACCTGTCGTTCATCATCAGGAATCTCCCCAAGCGAAGCAACCAAAGTACTGACTTCTTCAGCAGAAGGTCGCACTCTAAGGCCCAAATTGCCATCAGTCACAGGCGGATTTGACACAAAAAGGGTGAAAGCTTTGGGAGGAGGCAGGTTCCAGGCCGAGTATGCCACTGGAGCACCAACATTTGACACCTTACCCCTGAGGATCATTTCAAGTCGGCCTACCAAGTCTACAGAAGGAATTCTTCTATTGGTAACCCGAGTTGAGTCGGCTAGCCCTCGATACAGATATGCTGGATAGGCCCTGTCTTTCAGTGGCTGAATGTTCTTGAAAACAAAGTCAGCGACCACAGCTTCAGCAGTTAGACCTCTCTCTTTCAGCAGTCCAACTTCAGTTAGCAACACACCTGCCTCAGCCACTTCCTGATCTGTGGGAGACTCGGTCCAGCTCGGAGTGCGAACGTCTGGCTGTCTTCCCGACCGGGAGGGGAGAGAATTTCCATAATTATCAACTATGAACCACTCTAGACGCCACCCCTTAATACTGTCCTTGAGGGGAATCTCAAGATACTCAGTTTTCCGCCCGCGACGCATCTCCAAACTGGCACCTCCGACCAACTGATGTTGTCCCCCGGCCATCCCAGGGCGACAATGATACAAATACTTCCATAAACCGAAATGCGGCAGCACGCCAAGAAAGGCTTCGCATAAGTGAACGAAAATGGAGATTTGCAGAATGGAATTAGGGTTCAAATGGGTCAAGTTAATGTGGTAGAAATCAAGGAGGCCGCGGAAAAAGGGAGAGATGGGAAGGCCGAGGCCGCGGAGAAGAAAAGGAGCGTAAACTACAGACTCGTGGGTATCCTCTGTCGGGACAGTAGTCCCGTGGCAAATCCGCCAAGAACAGAGTTCCCGCGGAGGAAGAACCTCGATGGATACGAGGTGGAGAAGTTCAACTTCGGAAACGATGGACATATGGTTACCTGCGAAAGGCAACTGGCTGTTGGGGTCGATCGGAGGGATCACCGCAGCAGACGAGCTCGCAGTTTTCCTCTTGGGCGCCATCTCGATTTTCACCAGCGAACAGAGTAGGAGGCGAATGGCAGAGAGGATTCAGAAGCGGGAATGCAAGAACTAGGGCACGGAAAGCAAAGGCGGCTAAAAGCGCAGCTCTTACGGGATATTCTCGAGCCAGATACCGTTTCAAAAAGTGCCCAGTCATCACCCGGCGGTTATTTCCGAAACCCCAGCATGCCACGTGGTCATCCGACAGTTATTTCCAAAAAGCCGATGTGCCACCTCATCACTCGGTTATCATCCTCAAAATAACTCATGCGGCCGACTATCACTCGGCGTTGACTCTAAAACGCTGATTTCATATTCAGTCGCTCAGCATTACCTCTAAAATGCCGACGTCACCATCCAGTCACTCGGCGTTGACTCTAAAACGCTGATTTCATATTCAGTTGCTCGGCATTACCTCTAAAAAGCCGATGCCGACCTCCGGTCACTGGGCACTACCTCTAAAAAGCCGATGCCAACCTCCAGTCATTCGGCGTTGCCTCTAAAACGCTGATCTTGTGTTCAATCGCTCGGCATTACTTCTAAAATGCCGATGTCGACCATCTATCACTCGGCGTTGCCTCTAAAACGCTGATCTCGTATCCAATCGCTCGGCATTACTTCTAAAATGCCGACGTCGACCTTTAATCACTCGGCGTTGCCTCTAAAACGCTGATCTCGTGTTCAATCGCTCGGCATTACTTCTAAAATGCCGACGTCGACCTTCAACCACTCGACGTTGCCTCTAAAACGCTGATCTCGTGTTCGATCGCTCGGCATTACTTCTAAAATGCCGACGTCGACCTTCAATCGCTCGGCGTTGCCTCCAAAACGCAGATACCGACTACAAGATTACTCGGCAGCTACTTCTGAAAGCGTCAGTGTGATGCCCAAGTTATTCATCTACTGTCTCAAAAGAATCAGTTTTATAATCAAGCAAAGCGAGACATCAAGAAGAAGCCAACGTCACTCTTTCATTAAGGGAAGACAATAAGTTTACAAATCAACTCTTTGTGAGTTGATGCTTCCCTACTATTACTACATTACATTACTACTACTACTATACTACGCTATACTACTCTACATTACTACTACATTATTCTAACTACACTATACTAATATCTAAAGACCAGTGGCGTTTAGCCACTGGCCTTGCTGCTGCTGCCACCGCCGCCGCCCGTGGTGCTGCCCTTGCTGCTACCGCCCCTGGTGCTGCCCTTGCTCCCGTCGCCGCCGCCGCTGCCCCCGCCACTGCCGCTGCCGTCACCGTCGCCGTCGCCACCGTTGTCGTCGTCGCCGTCGTCGTCGCCATCATCCTCGTCCTCGCCGCCGTCCGAGTCCTCCTCATCCGAGGAGTACTCCGACTCATCCGAGCCCTCGAGCTCGGAGCGCTCGACGGCCTGGATGTACGTCCAGACTTCCGCGGCAATCCCCTGGGAGTCGTCTGAATCATCAGACGACGCCGGGGGAGAGACGGGAGCCGAAGACCCCTCGGACTCGGAGGAGAACTCCTCCTCCGAGTATTCCGAGTCGCCGAAGTCCTCTGACGGAGGAGTCGGCTCGCGCTTGCGTTTGTTACTCTTGCCCATGGCGGAAGCAGACAGGAGAGAAGAGAAGGATGCAGTAAAGAACAGCGAAGAGATGTGAAAAAACCAGAGGGGCAACGACGTTATTTATAGAAGGGAAAGGCAACCGCTCACCTCCAACCGTGGTCACTGAACAGTCGCAAAGCATTCAATAAGCACTTCCACCCGTCTGAAGACACGTCAGACGGCTGACGCCGTTTCATGCAACACTACACCCATTGGGACTCCAGTCAACAGCGCAAAGGATATGATTACACTCGCCGTCCCATCACATTACTACTCAGAAACAGCCGGCTAAAACACTCAGCGTACCAAGTCGTCCCTTGCCCACACCCATTGGGGGGGGACGCCCAGGAATTATCAGTATATTTTTCAAAACGGTCACATCTGTGCAGGGCACGCAGTGAATACCTCAAGACAAAAATGAGATATCAGTAAGGATCAGAGGAAAGCCAAATATAGCCAGCGAAGTACAATATATGGCCGACAGAAGCGACGTGAAGACTAGACAGAGAACGCCCATCAAACGTCCAATCAGTCGCAGAAGCAAATAAATTGCACTACGTAGCAAGATACGGATGGATTGCAAACTCGGCTGCTAAAGACAAAATATATGCTGACCTCTGCAGCAAAATTTTGATGACATAATGCTGACCTCCAAAGCATAATGCGAATAGCTTCACGCCAATTTTTACAAGCCAAAGGAAGACTTTCGAATGGATTATCCTTAAAAAATCCATTTGAAGGTCGGGGGCTACACCCATTGGGTGCACCTCCGGTGCACCCCATGGATTATCATTCTAAACCAATATAGTGCCGACTTCTAAGGCGTGGGACAAGATTGAAAAGACCAATCCTCAACCGAGGTACAGGAGCGCACATGGAGATAATTTCTGGGGAAGACCTTCGAGTAGATTATCTTCTAAAATCTACTCAAAGGTCGGGGGCTACACCCATTGGGTGCACCTCCGGTGCACCCAATGAAGTTCAGAATCCTACGAGTCAAAATGCCGACCTCTAAGGCACAAGCACAGAACTAAACTTCGGTCGAACGAGTGATCGAAGCAAGAGAAGACAGCAGGAAGTCATTTTTTGGACCTTGGATCTTTGGGTTGATTACCTCTAAATCAACCCAAAGATCGGGGGCTTGTGGGGGATAGATATCCCCCGGGTCCACTAAAGAAATAAAAGACCTCCCGAAAGGTCCAAAGGCCCAATAAATCGTAAGGTCGTTCTTTCGTGGGCCTGGGGAAAGACAATCAACAAAGCGGGGAAGACGTAAGACCGGATTGGAGCAAACCCGGACGGCCCACAACGACGAACGAGTAAATCCCAACAGAGACCCGACTTTCCCGCGCCGAAGCCCCCATGCAATGGAGCCATGCGAGGATAAGTCGGCGAGGGTTACGTAGGGATAAACTCAAGAGGTTCACTACCTTTCAGCTACTTGTTGTTATCATATCCACGTGTACTGCCCCACGGTCGAGTATATAAGGCCTAGGGGGCACCCCTTCAGATCGAACGACCCTATTTTTGACCAAGCCACTCACGTAAACTCTCTGTGCCTTCAATCCAGAGAGCCCTCTTGTAACCACACTCGAATACTCACCAGGACGTAGGGTGTTACGCATCTCTAAGCGGCCCGAACCTGCAAATCTTGTCCACTGTCCCTCGTGCGATCGGCACGAACCATTTTGCTACAGTCGTTGACACCGTCCTACTCCTAAAAACACCTTGAGGGGTAACCCCGGGTGTGCGGTCGGACCCAAAACACCGACACAGACTCCACTAACAGAGAAGCGAGCGAGCAGACAGCCCGACATGGGATCGACGAGGGCGGTGACGCAACAATGGTGACATGGCTACGCACATAACGCAGGGGCTCATGGGAGTGGAAGAGGAGAAGTAGGACAACTTCGGTGGAGGATACGGCTGGGTTTTATAGGCCGAGGGGGAGGAAACGGGCGCCAGCTATTTATGGAGAATAGAGAAACGGCTAGCTACGAGTAATAGAGGGGAAGGAAACGGCAGCAGTAAAGTTTCTTTACTCGCGATGAAGAACGAACGGCGCGACGTCGGTTCCTGCGGGGCGTCGGGGCGTCTGGCGGTTCGGCTTCCTGGCCCATGGCGTGGTCAGCAGCTACAGGCGCGGGTCGCTCGGCTCCTAGCGCGGGGGGAGGGCTGCTCGGTCGCGGCGTCGGCTCGGGTGTGGCTCGGCCGGGCGTCGGGTGCAGGGCGTGCGTTGGGTCCTGGCGTCGGTCTGCAGCTGCGTCGCACGCTGGGCGCGGTCGTGTCTGGTTCCTGGGAGCGGCGGCAGGAGATTTCGAGGAGGTAGAGGAGCGGCGGCGGCCTGTAGGGGAGCGAAGGAGCCAGGCAGTCCTGGGTGTGAAGAGATGTGGCACGGCGGCTAGTTCAGAATTGACGAGTAGAGATGAACAGAAAGCTGCGCGAGGGAAGGAGATGACGCGCATGACGAGAGGGTCCCACCTGTTAAAAAGGAAGGCACGCGAGGGCCGGCTACCTAGGCGCCGGGTGGTGTGGCTTGGAGCAGGCTGAGCACCACGAGGTGAGTGCGTGAGTTTTGTTTTCATTTTGTGTTTTTTTGTTAGATGCATGCAAGATTGTATATATATATATATACAATCATATATATTTAATTATATATGTGTGTATAAAATAATAAATTCAAAGAAATAGAATACCGAAATTAAATAAATGTTTTAGGTAAGAATCTATTATTTAAATAAACTGGGCGTAACAAAAGGGATAAAATAAAACAAAAAAAATGCTCCAATAATGAATGCATCAATCACTTTGTAGATTTTAATTTTCGTTTGATTTGTTACTATCACCAAATTCATTATTTAAAACGTAAATATTTTTCTTTCTATTGAAAACTAATAATTCAAATAGGGTTGTTTGCAGTTGCTAGATTTAGGGCGTTACAAAATCTACCCCCTTAAAAAGAATCTCGTCCTCGATATTAGGGAAGGCTAGCAAGAAAACAATGGTGATATATAGTTATTCTAGGTTCTTGGTTCACACTTTAACTCTTCTAAATATAAGGGACTTATTGTTTCTTCACTCCGCATTGAATGCTAATCAAGCGATCTTCATCATCGTACTTATAACTGGTTGGTCTTCTGGATTATTATTTGGGTCTTGCTTCACCGGCTTCTTCATTAGTTGGTCTAGACGCTTCTTGGGGCATTCGCGAATAATATTGTCGGCGTTTCGAGACCGGGGGGTCCCCGAGCCGACGAGTGAGTGTGCCGCGTGCCCCAGCCCAGATGGGTCGAGCGCGTGGGCGAGCGCGAAGGGGGGAGAGGCGAGGTGTCCGGAGACGGGCGTGAGAGAGGTGGAAATCCCGCGGCCTTCGTGTTCGTCCCGCGCCCAGGTCGGGTGCGCTTGCAGTAGGGGGGTTACAAGCATCCACGCGGGTGAGGGAAGCGAGCGGCCCCAAGAGAGCGCCTGTCCCGTCCTCGTCCCGCGCGGCCAACCTTTTTTAAGAAGGCCCTAGTCCTTCCTTTTATAGGCGTAAGGAGAGGATCCAGGTGTACAATGGGGGTGTAGCAGAGCGCTACGTGTCTAGCGGAGGGTGAGCTAGCGCCCTAAGTACATGCCAATGTGGCAGCCGGAGAGATCTTGGCACCCTGCTGGCGTGATGTCGTGGCTGTCGGAGGAGCAACGGAGCTTGGCGGAGGGACAGCTGTCGGAGCGGTCCAGTCCTTGCTGACGTCCTCCTGCTTCCGTAAGAGAGCTGAGAGCCGCCGTCGTCACAGAGCTTGTGGGGCGCCATCATTGCCCATCTGGCGGAAGCTAGCCAGATGGGACACCGGTCTTGTTCTCTGTGACCCGAGTCGGCTCGGGGTAGGATGATGATGGCGCTTCCTGTGGACGTGACGGGCCTGTGCCCTAGGCCGGGCGACGTGGGGGCCCCTCCGAAGCCGAGGTCGAGTCTGTCTTCCGTGGCCGAGGCCGAGCCCGAGCCCCTGGGTTGGGCGAGGCGGAGATCGTTCGGCAGAGGCCAGAGCGGAGTCCGAGCCCTGGGTCGGGCGGAGCGGAGTTCGTCGTCTTCCGGGTCTTAACCCGAGTCCGAGCCCTGGGGTCGGGCGGAGCGGAGTTCGTCGTCTTCCGGGTCTTAGCCCGAGTCCGAGCCCTGGGGTCGGGCGGAGCGGAGTTCGTCGTCTTCTGGGTCTTAGCCCAAGTCCGAGCCCTGGGGTCGGGCGGAGCGGAGTTCGTCGTCTTCCGTGTCTTAGCCCGAGTCCGAGCCCTGGGGTCGGGCGGAGCGGAGTTCGTCGTCTTCCGGGTCTTAGCCCGAGTCCGAGCCCTGGGGTCGGGCGGAGCGGAGTTTCCTATGGCGCCTTTGGCAAGACCTGACTGCCTGTCAGACTCACTCTGTCGAGTGGCACTGCAGTCGGAGTGGCGCAGGCGGCGCTGTCCTTCTGTCAGACCGGTTAGTGGAGCAGTGAGATGACGGCGGTCACCTCGGCTCTGCCGGGGGGCGCGCGTCAGGATAAAGGTGTCAGGCCACCTTTGCGTTAAATGCTCCTGCAACTCGGTCAGTCGGTGCGGCGATTTAGTCAGGGTTGCTTCTTAGCGAAGCCAAGGCCTCGGGCGAGCCGGAGATGTGTCCGCCGTTAATGGGGGGCCTCGGGCGAGACGGAAGTCCCTCGAGGTCGGCTGCCCTTGTCCGAGGCTAGGCTCGGGCGAAGCGTGATCGAGTCACTCGTATGGACTGATCCCTGACTTAATCGCACCCATCAGGCCTTTGCAGCTTTATGCTGATGGGGGTTACCAGCTGAGAATTAGGCGTCTTGAGGGTACCCCTAATTATGGTCCCCGACAGTAGCCCCCGAGCCTCGAAGGGAGTGTTAGCACTCGCTTGGAGGCTTTCGTCGCACTTTTTTGCAAGGGGACCAACCTTTCTCGGTTGCATTTTGTTCCGGTGGGTGCGCGCGAGCGCACCCGCCGGGTGTAGCCCCCGAGGCCTCGGAGGAGTGGTTTCACTCCTTCGAGGTCTTAATGCCTTGCGTAATGTTTCGGCTGGTCTGGTTGTTCCCTCATGCGAACTGGCCGTAGCCCGGGTGCACGGTCGGGGCCCAAGCTCTCGGGCTAGTATGTTGACGCTGTCAACGGTCTGGCCGGAGCCGAGTTTGCGAGAGCAGCCCCCGAGCCTCCGCACAGGGCGAGAGGACGATCAGGGACAGACTCGGCTTTTTTACATACGCCCCTGCGTCGCCTTTCCGCAAGGAGGAGGGGGGAGAGCGCCATGTTACCCTCGATGGGCACCCAACATGGTGTCTCCGGTGAGCTGCAAGCGGGTGATCCGAGTGGACGTCCGTGCCCCGTTCGTTGGGGGTCGGCTAGGGGCCCAGAGGCACGCCCAAAAGTACCTGCGGGTGATCTGCCGGACCCGGTCCCCTGGCGACGGGGTCCGAGGGCTCGATGCCTCCCTCCGATGGGATTCTGTTACAAGATCGTTCCCGCTGGTCTCGGAAATGTCCTAGGGTACCTCGGGAGCGCAGCCCGAGCCTCGGTTATGTATCGAACGTACCCCTGGTCATCCCTCGCTCGGCGTCTGAGACGACTGTGAACCCTTCGGGGGCCAGCCTTCGAACCCCTGATCAGTAATGGGCGTGGAGCCCGAGTAGCCTGAGGCGGCCATGGAGCCCTTCGGGGGGCCGGCCTTCGAACCCCTGACCAGTAGTGGGTGTCGGGCCCACGCGATCTGAGGCGACTGCTGAACCCTTCGGAGGGCCAGCCTTCGAACCTCTGATCAGTAGGGGGGGCTCGGAGCCTGGTTCCTTCACAGGGAAGGATCCTTTTCGGGGTATCCCCCTTTCCCGGTCCCTGTTGCAAGAGATAGAGAAAGAGGAAAAAAGTAAAAGGATACGAAATCGAACGACGTGGCGTACCTTTTTCGGCGCGGTTATTACGGCGAAGGCGAAGCGTCGCCCGCTTCTGCTGCCAGTGGCGCCGCCTGTCCCGCCGCGGAGTTAATGCGACGGGGCGAGTGGTTGGCGGGGCGGCCGTTGCGCGTGCGCGAGCCGTTCGAGGAACGGATCACGGGCGCACCGTCTTCATGCCGTGGGAGGAGGCTCTCTTGCTGTCCCTGGATGGGACGTGAGCCTGGCTGACGACGTGACCGCTGCTCCCGCCCGCCTGCCACCGTCATTACTGCCGGCCCACTTTCGGCCGCATTGACCGTCGCGCCAGGCTGGCGCTGCTGGGTCGTGCCCTGGGTCGCCTCGAGTCGCGGCATAGGTTCCGCAACCAAAGAGGTGCGACGGTGGCGCAAGTGGCAGTGCAGTTGCTTGCATGTAGCAACTGGCGCACTGGTTGCGTGACGCGTGGGCCTGGGCCTCCAAGCTGGCGTGTTAGAAGTCGGAGAAGCGCGTCCACCTGGCGCGGTTGCATGCCGCCTGCATGGCTGCCCGCTCCTTCCGCCCGTTGGTCTGGGCAAAAGTGGGGAGTCGCTTGTAACCGCTGGGCGGTTGTGTGCACCGCGCGCGGCGGTTTGGCTTCTTCTGCTTCTGAGCCGGTTTGCATGACGTGCGGGACCCAGCCCCCGAGCCGCAGGGGAGGGCCTTGGAGCGTGTTGGAGAAGACTCAGCCCGTGGCGTTTGGGGGCGCACGTAGGGAGAGTTGCCTTTAAAAGGAGGGCGACCCCTTTCGGAAGGCAACCATGTCTTCTTCCTCCCTTATGCGTCGTGTCTTTCCATCTTCCAAGCCCCCGGATGGGGGGTATCCGCCGTCTTTCCGCCTCCTCGTTGGAGGAACGCAACTCCGTGGGAGTTGGTACCTTTCAGCCATCGTTAGGCTTCAAGGATTTTCATCAGCCGGCCCGGCTGCACCCCCACGCCGGCGGTCACCCAAGATGGTGACCACCAGTTCCTGGGTGGGGAGGAGCAAGCCGGGCTGCGATCTTGGTCCCACCCTCAGCTTCAAGGATGTTCATCATCCTCGCTGGGATGGGGACCGGGCTGAGCCGGCGCTCTACCTCCCACGTAGGTTCGCGGGTCACCCCTTCCCGCGGTGTTCGAGGGAGAGGGCGCTCACTGGCCCCGCGGGCGGCGCAGACTTGGACAACGTGGGGCTGATCGACGGCGGGCGTCGTCACCTCCAGCGTGTCGGAGTCGTCGGCTTGGCTCCCGGCGGCCCCCCCTGCCGGAGGGCGGCTGCCGCGCCGTGCGCACGGGAGGACCACCCACGACGCCGCGCGCTGCTAGGGCGGCGTTCGTGTTCTGGGGTGGCCCTGCTTTTGCACCGGGATGGCGCCCTCGCGCAGAGGCCGGTGCCCCACTCGTCTGGGAGGATTTGAGTGGGGATCTGTCGGGGGGCTGGTGGCCCCCGCCATCAGCGCCGAGACGGAGGCGGCTCGAGAAGTCCCCGTCGCCGACGGGATCACCGCCACCATCCGCGCCCCGGGCCTCCGGCTCTTCGCACTTGTCCTCGCCCCTCGAGCGTCGGCGTGGGCGAGGGCAAGATTGCAGCAGCGCCCACCCTGAGGCCTGCACTGCTGCGGCTCGGCCATCCGGAGCGGGAGTCGTCGTCGTCGTAGTCAGAGCGGGCGGCGGCGAGCCGCTCGTTAGTCTTCTGTTGCTCCGCAGACCTTCCCCATGGAGTGGGGTTGTTCGTACCTGCGGAGGGGGAACCGGAGTTCCGTTTGTAATGGCACTTCGATTGCCAGTGTTTTTTGTTCATTGTGGCTGTCGAGGCCTGAACATGTATGTAATTTCGGCACGGAGCCGTGTTTTTTCTTCATTTCCGAGCACTAAGTCTCGCCTGTTGATTATCTGAACCGCTTCACCAAGCATGAGTCGCCCCGTGTCAAGGTGACGAGTGAGGTATCCGTATCCCGGAGGCGTAGGAGTCCCTCGGCTCGATCGGCCTTGTTGTCTGGGGCTCCTCTAGCTTAGTTAAAGGGACCCCTTGGCCGCTCTTCGATGAGCCGAGGCCAGGGGTAGCGATATCAGTATGAACAGAGGCGGAGTTGGCTTGAAAATGGGAACCTGGTTGGCCGGAGCCTAGCCGGGTTGCCCGTAGCGGGGCTGACACCGGAGTCGATCAGCCGAGGCCTCGGGTCGGGCTGGCGCCCTTGGAAGATGGTTGGCCGAGGCCCCAGGGGTAACCGGCCGAGCCGCCTGCTCGGGCCGGATTCCCGGAGAAGTCCCTGGACCGCGTCGCCGTCTGAGGCTGGGTCGGACCTCGCTGAAGGCGTCGTCGATGCCGAGGGTGCTACAGCCCCCTTCAGCGTGAAGACCCGAGCCTGCAGGATCAGATTGTCTTGTAGTGTGTGCCTTCTGCGGCCGCCGAGGCCAGAAAACAAACCCTCGCTGCATTGTAAAGCCGCGTCTTCTTTCCTCTTATTTCGAGCATCTGGACTTTCCATCGGTAACATGGATGTTTGCGTGGGCGAGGGTTGCTTCTCGCGGAAGGTGATGAGTGAGGTATCCGTATCCCAGAGGCGTGGGAGTCCCTCGGCTCGGTCGGCCTTGCCGCTTACGCGTACTTTCGCCCGTCCATGAGGCCCTGTCACCAATTCAGTCGAGAAGGCTTGAAGGACCGCCTCGGCAGAAGAGCTTCCGAACGTGAAGACTTGTTCGGTCCGCGGAATCACTTTATCTGAACGCGAGTTACTTATCGCAGAAGGTGATGAGTGAGGTATCCGTATCCCGGAGGCGTAGGAGTCCCTCGGCTCGGTCAGCCTTGACTGCTTACGTGTACTCCGTCGTTTCCAGGATCCGCTTTTCGAAGTAGTCAAAAAGCACGAAAGAAATTCTGCTAAAAAGATATCCTTTTTCGAGGATAATTTCGACACAGAGGGGGTCTCCCCCCTTTTAGCCCCCGAGGGAGGGTCGGGCTTTGCCGAGGCGAGGCCGACCCTTCCTTGATGACTAAACTTTGTGTGGGTGCGAGGTATATGAACAACTTGAAAACATCTTAAGGGTAGAAGCGACGTAGCTGTTTGATGTTCCAGGCGTTGTCGTAGATCTCGCCTTGATTGTTGGCCAGCTTGTATGTTCCGGGCTTCAGGACTTTGACGATGACGAATGGCCCCTCCCAGGGGGGCGTGAGCTTGTGCCTCCCTCGGGCGTCTTGCCGCAGCCGAAGCACCAGATCGCCCACCTGGAGGTCTCGGGACCGGACCCCTCGGGCGTGGTAGCGTCGCAGGGACTGCTGGTACCGCGCCGAGTGTAGTAAGGCCTTGTCCCGAGCCTCTTCCAGCTGGTCCAGCGATTCTTCTCGGCTAGCTTGGTTGCTTTGATCGTTGTAGGCCCTCGTCCTCGGGGAGCCGTATTCCAGGTCAGTGGGCAAGATGGCCTCGGCCCCGTAGACCAGGAAGAACGGCGTGAAACCCGTGGCTCGGCTCGGCGTCGTCCTCGGGCTCCAGACCACCGAGGGGAGTTCCTTCATCCATCGCTTGCCGAACTTGTTGAGGCCGTTGTAAATCCGAGGCTTGAGCCCTTGTAGAATCATGCCGTTGGCACGCTCTACTTGCCCATTCGACATGGGATGAGCCACGGCAGCCCAGTCCACCCGGATGTGGTGATCCTCGCAAAAATCCAAGAATTTTTTGCCAGTGAACTGGGTACCGTTGTCGGTGATGATGGAGTTTGGGACCCCGAAGCGATGGATGATGTTGGTGAAGAACGCCACCGTCTGCTCGGACCTGATGCTGTTCAGGGGTCGGACCTCGATCCACTTGGACAATTTGTCGATGGCGACCAGTAGGTGCGTGTAGCCCCCGGGCGCCTTCTGCAAGGGACCGACGAGGTCCAGACCCCATACAGCGAAGGGCCAGGTGATGGGTATCGTCTGCAGAGCCTGAGCGGGCAGGTGGGTCTGCTTCGCATAGAATTGGCACCCTTCGCAGGTGCGAACAATTCTAGTGGCGTCAGCCACCGCCGTTGGCCAGTAGAAGCCTTGCCGGAAAGCATTCCCGACAAGGGCTCGAGGCGCTGCATGATGGCCGCAAGCCCCCGAGTGTATTTCTTGCAGGAGTTCCTGACCTTCGGCGATGGAGATGCATCGCTGGAGGATGCTCGAGGGGCTCCGGTGGTAGAGCTCCTCCTCATCGCCCAGCAAGACGAACGACTTGGCGCGTCGAGCTACCCACCGAGCCTCGGCTTGGTCGAGGGGCAGCTCTCCCTGGCGGAGATATCGCAGGTACGGGGCCTGCCTATCTCGATCGGGCGTGGCCCTGCTCTGCCCCTCCTCGATGTCCAGTGCCTCACCCTCAGGGGCCGAGGGTACCTCGGGCTGAACCGCGGACGCCTCGGGCTGAGCCGAGGGTGCCTCGGGTTGAGCCGAGGGTGCCTCGGGCTGTGCCGAGGGCGCCTCGGGCTGTGCCGAGGGTGCCTCGGGCTCGGGAGCGTCGTCGATCTTGACGGAGGGTTGATGCAGATCCCGGGAGAAGACGTCCGGGGGAACCGTTGTTCGCCCCGAGGCTATTTTAGCCAGCTCGTCCGCAGTCTCGTTGTAGCGCCGAGCGATGTGGTTGAGCTCGAGCCCGAAGAACTTGTCTTCCAGGCGCCGAACCTCATCGCAGTAGGCCTCCATCTTCGGGTCGCGGCAGTGGGAGTTCTTCATGACTTGGTCGATGACGAGCTACGAGTCAACGCGGGCGTCGAGGCATCTGACCCCTAGCTCGATGGCGATCCGTAGCCCGTTGACCAGAGCCTCGTACTCAGCCACATTGTTGGACGCCGGGAAGTGGAGGCGTAGCACGTAGCGTAGGTGCTTCCCGAGGGGCGAGATGAAGAGCAGGCCCGCGCCGGCTCCCGTCTTCATCAGCGACCCGTCGAAAAACATGGTCCAGAGCTCCGGTTGGATCGGAGCCGTCGGCAGCTGGGTGTCGACCCATTCGGCCACGAAGTCCGCCAACACCTGGGACTTGATGGCCTTCCGAGGGGCGAACGAGATCGTTTCGCCCATGATTTCCACCGCCCACTTTGCGATCCTGCCCGAGGCCTCTCGGCACTGGATGATCTCCCCCAGGGGGAAGGATGACACCACGGTTACTGGATGAGACTCGAAGTAGTGTCGTAACTTCCGCCTTGTCAGGATCACAGCATACAGCAGCTTCTGAACTTGTGGGTAGCGGATCTTGGTCTCGGACAATACTTCGCTGACGAAGTAGACTGGCCTCTGAACGGGCAATGCATGCCCTTCCTCTTGCCTCTTGACCACAATCGCGGCGCTAACCACCTGAGTGGTAGCGGCGACGTAGACCAAGAGGGCTTCTCCATCAGCTGGGGGCACCAAGACAGGCGCCTTTGTAAGGAGCGCCTTCAGGTTCCCGAGGGCTTCCTCAGCCTCAGGGGTCCAAGCGAAACACTCAGTCTTCCTTAAGAGGCGGTACAGAGGCAGACCTCTTTCGCCGAGGCGTGAGATGAAGCGGCCCAGGGCCGCGAGGCATCCCATGACCCTCTGTACGCCTTTTAAGTCCTTGATGGGTCCCATGCTGGTGATAGCTGCGATCTTCTCCGGGTTGGCTTCGATGCCTCGCTCGGAGACGATGAACCCCAGGAGCATGCCCCGGGGTACCCCGAAGACACACTTCTCAGGATTGAGCTTGACTCCTTTCGCCTTGAGACATCGGAATGTTACTTCAAGGTCGGAGAGGAGGTCGGAAGCCTTCCTTGTCTTGACTACGATGTCATCGACGTAGGCCTCGACTGTGCGACCGATGTGTTCGCCGAACACATGGTTCATGCACCGCTGGTACGTCGCGCCCGCATTCCTCAAACCGAACGGCATGGTGACATAGCAGTACATGCCGAACGGCGTGATGAAAGAAGTCGCGAGTTGGTCGGACTCTTTCATCCGGATCTGGTGATACCCTGAGTAGGCATCGAGGAAGGACAGGGTTTCGCACCCAGCAGTGGAATCCACGATTTGATCGATGCGAGGCAGAGGGTAGGGAACCTTCGGACATGCTTTGTTGAGACCAGTGTAGTCTACACACATCCGCCATTTCCCCCCTTTCTTCCTCACAAGCACAGGGTTGGCAAGCCATTCGGGATGGAATACCTCTTTGATGAACCCTGCTGCCATTAGCTTGTGGATCTCCTCGCCTATCACTCTGCGCTTCTCCTCGTCGAATCGGCGCAGAGGCTGCCTGACGGGTCGGGCTCCGGCCCGAATATCCAGCGAGTGCTCGGCGACATCCCTCGGTATGCCGGGCATGTCCGAGGGACTCCACGCAAAGATGTCGGCGTTTGCGCGGAGAAAGTCGACGAGCACTGCTTCCTATTTGGGGTCGAGCCCGGAACCAATCCGGATCTGCTTGGAGGTGTCGCCGCTGGGGTCGAGAGGGACGGCCTTAACCGTCTCCGCCGGCTCGAAGTTGCCGGCATGACGCTTCACGTCCGGCACCTCTTTGGAGAGGTTCTCCAGGTCGGTGATGAGGGCCTCGGACTCGGCGAGGGCCTCGGCGTACTCCACGCACTCCACGTCGCATTCGAACGCGTGTTTGTACGTGGGGCCGATGGTGATGACCCCGTTGGGGCCCGGCATCTTGAGCTTCAGGTAGGTGTAGTTGGGGACGGCCATGAACTTCGCGTAGCATGGCCTCCCCAGTACCGCGTGGTAGGTTCCTCGGAACCCGACCACCTCGAACGTCAAGGTCTCCCATCGGAAGTTGGAGGGCGTTCCGAAGCAGACGGGAAGGTCGAGTCGTCCGAGGGGCTAGACGCGCTTCCCAGGGATGATCCCGTGGAATGGCGCAGCGCCTGCCCGGACGGAGGACAGATTGACGCGCAGGAGCCTGAGGGTCTCGGCGTAGATGATGTTGAGGCAGCTGCCCCCATCCATCAGGACCTTGGTGAGCCTGACGTCGCCGATGACGGGGTCGACGACGAGCGGGTATTTCCCCGGGCTCGGCACGTGGTCGGGGTGGTCGGCCTGGTCGAAGGTGATGGGCTTGTCGGACCAGTCTAGGTAGACTGGCGCCGCCACCTTCACCGAGCAGACCTCCCGGCGCTCTTGCTTGCGATGCCGAGCCGAGGCATTCGCCGCATGCCCACCGTAGATCATGAAGCAGTCGCGGACCTCGGGGAACTCTCCTGCTTGGTGATCTTCGTTCTTGTCGTCGTCGCGGGCCCTGCCACCCTCTGCGGGTGGCCCGGCCCTATGGAAGTGGCGCCGAAGCATGACGCACTCCTCGAGAGTGTGCTTGACGGGCCCCTGATGGTAGGGGCACGACTCCTTGAGCATCTTGTCGAAGAGGTTAGCACCTCCGGGGGGCTTCCGAGGGTTCTTGTACTCGGCGGCGGCGACAAGGTCCGCGTCAGCGGCGTCGCGTTTCGATTGCGACTTCTTCTTGCCTTTCTTCTTGGCGCCGCGTGGAGTAGACGCCTCGGGAGCCTCTTCCGATGGGCGGCCCTGGGGCTGCTTGTCCTTTCGGAAGATAGCCTCGACCGCCTCCTGGCCAGAGGCGAACTTGGTGGCGATGTCCATCAGCTCGCTCGCCCTGGTGGGGGTCTTGCGACCCAACTTGCTCACCAGGTCACGGCAGGTGGTGCCGGCGAGGAACGCGCCGATGACATCCGAGTCGGTGATGTTGGGCAGCTCGGTGCGCTGCTTCGAGAATCGCCGGATGTAGTCCCGGAGCGACTCTCCCGGCTGTTGCCGGCAGCTCCGAAGGTCCCAGGAATTCCTGGGGCGCACGTACGTGCCCTGGAAATTGCCGGCGAAGGCTTGGACCAAGTCGTCCCAGTTGGAGATCTGCCCCGGAGGCAGGTGCTCCAACCAGGCGCGAGCGGTGTCGGAGAGGAACAGGGGGAGGTTGCGGATGATGAGGTTGTCGTCGTCCGTTCCACCCAGTTGGCAGGCCAGGCGGTAGTCCGCGAGCCACAGTTCCGGTCTCGTTTCCCCCGAGTACTTTGTGATAGTAGTCGGGGGTCAGAACCGGGTCGGGAACGGCGCTCGTCGGATGGCCCGACTGAAGGCCTGCGGACCGGGTGGTTCGGGCGAGGGACTCCGATCCTCCCCGCTGTCGTAGCATCCCCCACGCCTGGGGTGGTAGCCTCGGCGCACCCTATCGTCGAGGTGGGCCCGACGGTCGCGTCGATGGTGCTCGTTGCCGAGGTGGCCCGGGGCCGCAGGCGCGGTGTTGCGCGTGCGCCCGGTGTAGACCGAGGCTTCCCGCATGAATCGGGAAGTCGCGGCGTGAAGTTCCGAGGGATATCCTTGCCTTCGGGAGGCAGTGCTCTCGGCCCGTCGGGCCGCAGCGCCTTCCAGGAGATTCTTGAGCTCTCCCTGGATTCGCCGACCCTCAGTGGTTGATGGCTCCGGCATCGCGCGGAGGAGCATCGCTGCGGCTGCCAGGTTCTGACCAACTCCGCTGGATGCGGGCGGCGGCCTGACCCTGACATCGTTGGCGATGCGGTGCTGGAGACCTTGGGGCAGGTGACATATTTCTCCGGCCGGGGGTTGGCCCGCCCATACCTGCCCGACGTCCCGGCGGATCGTCTCAAGCGCCCCTGTTCCCTCGTCGAGCCTGGCCTGCGCCCCGCGGACTTGCTCGAGCTGTGGGTCGTGACCCCCCGCCGGAACGGGGACCTCAACTAGCTCCCGCGGGATGTCGGCGCGAGGCACCGGCCTAGGAAAATCACCGTCCTCCGGCATGCCAAGATGGTTGCCTTCGGAGGGATCCCCTAGCTCGACGTGGAAACATTCGCGGCTTGGGCCGCAGTCCTCGTCGTCAAGGCTGCGGCTTCCGTCGGAACAGTCGGAGAGGCAGTAGTCACATGCGGTCATGAAGTCCCGCATGGCACTGGGGCTGCCAAGTCCAGAGAAATCCCAACAGATGCTGGGATCGTCATCTTCCTCGGACCCAGAGGGCCCGTAGGTCGAGACGTCCGTCAATCGGTCCCAAGGCGACCGCATACGAAACCCCAGTGGGGTTGCACTCGCCTCAATGAGAGCGCCCGCCAAGGCAAGGTCGCTTGGCGGGTTGAGGCCGAGTCGAAATGACGTAAGATGGGAGTTAGTCGGTACCTTTTGGTCGACGAGGAGCGACGTAGTCACATCGGGGACTGGTTGCACCGTCATCTCAGGTACGAGGGCGACGTCCTGCAAGCTCTCCGCGAGTGCGCCGGCGTCGTCTTCTTGCTCGGGATCAGTGTGTCGCGGGGGGACGGCGCTTGCCTTCGTCTCGAACGTGAGGTCGACGCCCGGCGTGCCTTCCGTTGGGGCGTCGGGGGCGTCGATTCGCTCGACGGCCGACGAAGCGCGGCCTCCCGCTTGGCCTTGGTTGCCCAGCCTCCTCCTCCGCTGGCAGGGGAGAGGACGGAGCGAGCTCGAACGTTGTTCTTCCACCGCGCGGGGAAGATGTCGTCGGTTCCGCCGCCGGCAGGCGGGATGTCGGCCGCCATTGTCGTTGTCGCGCGGCGGTGGAAGGAGTATCATGTCGTAGCTGCCGTCGAAGGACATGAACTCAAGACTCCCGAAACGGAGCACCGTTCCGGGCTGGAGAGGTTGCTGGAGACTGCCCATCTGGAGCTTGACGGGAAGCTGTTCGTCAGCACGCAGCAGGCCCCTACCTGGCGCGCCAACTGTCGGCGTTTCGAGACCGGGGGGTCCCCGAGCCGACGAGTGAGTGTGCCGCGTGCCCCAGCCCAGATGGGTCGAGCGCGTGGGCGAGCGCGAAGGGGGGAGAGGCGAGGTGTCAGGAGACGGGCGTGAGAGAGGTGGAAATCCCGCAGCCTTCGTGTTCGTCCCGCGCCCAGGTCGGGTGCGCTTGCAGTAGGGGGGTTACAAGCGTCCACGCGGGTGAGGGAAGCGAGCGGCCCCAAGAGAGCGCCTGTCCCGTCCTCGTCCCGCGCGGCCAACCTTTTTAAGAAGGCCCTGGTCCTTCCTTTTATAGGCGTAAGGAGAGGATCCAGGTGTACAATGGGGGTGTAGCAGAGCGCTACGTGTCTAGCGGAGGGTGAGCTAGCGCCCTAAGTACATGCCAATGTGGCAGCCGGAGAGATCTTGGCACCCTGCTGGCGTGATGTCGTGGCTGTCGGAGGAGCAACGGAGCTTGGCGGAGGGACAGCTGTCGGAGCGGTCCAGTCCTTGCTGACGTCCTCCTGCTTCCGTAAGAGAGCTGAGAGCCGCCGTCGTCACAGAGCTTGTGGGGCGCCATCATTGCCCATCTGGCGGAAGCTAGCCAGATGGGACACCGGTCTTATTCTCTGTGACCCGAGTCGGCTCGGGGTAGGATGATGATGGCGCTTCCTGTTGACGTGGCGGGCCTGTGCCCTAGGCCGGGCGACGTGGGGGCCCCTCCGAAGCCGAGGTCGAGTCTGTCTTCCGTGGCCGAGGCCGAGCCCGAGCCCCTGGGTCGGGCGAGGCGGAGATCGTTCGGCAGAGGCCAGAGCGGAGTCCGAGCCCTGGGTCGGGTGGAGCAGAGTTCGTCGTCTTCCGGGTCTTAACCCGAGTCCGAGCCCTGGGGTCGGGCGGAGCGGAGTTCGTCGTCTTCCGGGTCTTAGCCCGAGTCCGAGCCCTGGGGTCGGGCGGAGCGGAGTTCGTCGTCTTCCGGGTCTTAGCCCGAGTCCGAGCCATGGGGTCGGGCGGAGCGGAGTTCGTCGTCTTCCGGGTCTTAGCCCGAGTCCGAGCCCTGGGGTCGGGCGGAGCGGAGTTCGTCGTCTTCCGGGTCTTAGCCCGAGTCCGAGCCCTGGGGTCGGGCGGAGCGGAGTTTCCTATGGCGCCTTTGGCAAGACCTGACTGCCTGTCAGACTCACTCTGTCGAGTGGCACTGCAGTCGGAGTGGCGCAGGCGGCGCTGTCCTTCTGTCAGACCGGTCAGTGGAGCAGTGAGATGACGGCGGTCACCTCGGCTCTGCCGGGGGGCGCGCGTCAGGATAAAGGTGTCAGGCCACCTTTGCGTTAAATGCTCCTGCAACTCGGTCAGTCGGTGCGGCGATTTAGTCAGGGTTGCTTCTTAGCGAAGCCAAGGCCTCGGGCGAGCCGGAGATGTGTCCGCCGTTAATGGGGGGCCTCGGGCGAGACGGAAGTCCCTCGAGGTCGGCTGCCCTTGTCCGAGGCTAGGCTCGGGTGAAGCGTGATCGAGTCACTCGTATGGACTGATCCCTGACTTAATCGCACCCATCAGGCCTTTGCAGCTTTATGCTGATGGGGGTTACCAGCTGAGAATTAGGCGTCTTGAGGGTACCCCTAATTATGGTCCCCGACAAATATGTTCTTCATTCTTGCAGTAGAAACAAGCACCTCTTGCTTTGAGTTCTTTGCGAGTCAACTTTGCTTGACCAACCAGGGGTGAGGGTTGATTGGGTGTCTGTATCTCATATAGTTGAGTCTGGCTTGATTCTTATGTTTGGGTATCCATGTGTTTCGGAGCTTTTGCTTGTGGTTGAGGTGGACTACTCATATATCCAAACATTTTTCTATTCCTTTTGTTGTTCTTCACGATGTTGATAGAAGTTTCTGTACATTTTTGTTCATATTCCATGTCTGGAGACTGAGATAGCTTTATCTCAGAGGTATCCGGTAGTGAACTCTTCTCAGGACAGTTACGGAAGTAATGACCTTCACGTCCACATTGATAACAAGCTTTTCTTGGAGTTATTTCTTGACTTTTTCCATGTTTCTCTTTTCGTCTCTTGGTCCTGATGCAGCGACGGGGCTGAAACTGTGTGCAGGTGATAGTCCATCCATCAATGTAACACTCATTTGCTTCTTTTTGGAGCTGGGCATCCTTGTGATGTTTCCTTTTTGGAAAACCTGGCAATTCATCGTCTGACAGTGCATCTGCTATTAGTTGTTCTTGGGAAGACCATTGACTTTTTATACCAGAAAATAAAATCCGGTTCTTCTGTTTTGTAGTTTCACTTTCGTTCGTACTGATCTGGCGACAAGGAATTCCATAGTACTCACAACAACAACATGTTCCAAGATCATTTGTCTGTTGGTGTGCATCCTTTTGTGTCTGTTCATTAGTTGTTTCATTTCTAGTGACGTTTCGACTTGCCAACACTTGTTGGTATGAGGAGGTGAGTTGAGATGCTTTCTGTATTATCAGAGCTTGTGCCTGTAACAGCTTTTCTAAGTCAACTATCGTGGGTGATGTTGTGGTTGATGTCATATGGTTACCGGTAGTCTGCTCATGTGCTATAAATTCTGCTAAATCAACTTGTTGGAGTCTAGCTACCACTTGAGAGGTTGCTTGTAGAAACTGTGCATGCGCCTTCTTGAATTGTTCCACATGAGACTTAGCTGGAGGAGTTTCCAACACAATGCATTCTTTGCACTTAGTGACATCACTTGTAGTTGACATTCCAAGGTCTGACATCTGTATGGATATAGTAAGGAAAGGAGGGACGAAAAGATTGAGCTAAGACAAATTATAAAGAGTAGAGAGAACCCATCTATCTAAGGTTTTACCAAGCTAACTGATGCTATTGTGGACAAAAGTCACACAATACACCAATAATCATTTCAAAGAAGCAAATCAAACATGAACACAATGGACAATGAATTCAAACATACCAGCACAACACAATTCAATTCTACTCATTCAACCAAAACAAAAGGTGAGACAAGGTTTGGAATAAGAAAGATATTATAAAGTCAAGGAGTCAGGTAAGAATTATCAAGGAGTTAGACAAGACCAAAACATTATTGTTAATGACCAATAATGAAATAAGATAACCACTAACTGGTGAAGCGAGGATAAATTATACAACCAAGGATATGAGAAAGTTTTTTTTCCTTTTTTTAAGGATACAAAATACAAGGGCATTATCAAGTAGAGAGACAAAGGGTTCAATATCTCGAGGTAGATATTGTCCAAGGATGACAATACAATGGCAAGAAAACAAAAGTATAAGAATTCAATAGGGAGAAAGCATTATCAAGGAGAAAAGTAGAGATGCAAAAGTTTAATATATCAAGGTAGATATTGCCTAAGGATGTCAATACAATGGCAAGGAAACAACAGTATAAGAAGTCAAGGGTTTTATAGCAATATTATGGATTAGAAAACCACTATAATATAATATCGTCTTTACCGATCTAGTCAAAAATCTTAATACTAAAGAACTATCCTATCAACCTAGCCAAGAAGTCAAATAATAGATCCAGGGGATCCATCACAAAACTTCTTGCAGAGTGGGGATAAGATAGATAATAGGGCATCGTCGATAGCTTCGAGAGGGTTTCTTCTGGCAAACTTCGCTTCAAGTTCCGAAATCCTAGCTTGATCATCTTGCAATGCTTCTCATTAGAACCTTCTGATAGACGAAGAATCAGACAAGAAGAGTTGAAAATAAAAGAGACGAGTTTTGATATAAAGTAAGTTTTTTTATGGAGGAAAATATATCAAGCTTTGAAAGACTGACTGGGCTTTCCATTTCTAACTAATCTAGCGACCTACGGTCACATTGCTTTGATACCACTTCTGTCACACCCGTTTCTAAAGGAAGAGCCGGGTGCATAGCATATGTGTGCCAGGATCTATTTCCACACATATGTTGATGTCACAAGTGTAATATATCAAAAGAACAATGCATAAAAGCGTAAATAACGATTATATTAACATATTACACTTCGAACAGACATAATGTCTTAACCTTTATTCATCAAAGTACAGTGAGACATGGACATCCATCCACAGGAAGATGACCGGGGGTATCACTAGACTAGCATCCATGGAGTTCAGCATCATATCTTCATCTGCAAACTTCTGATCAAAATTAAGCAAGGGTGAGCTCACTTATGGTCGGGGCTCAGCAAGTGGGGGAAAAACTAATGCAAGTTTAACAAGGTGAGGCTAAGGTTGAGCAGTAAGCATTTTAGTTGGTCAACATTTTATTAACAACACCTGTCTTACTAATAAGTGTGAATCCCAAGTATTCCCATTAAACAAAGGTATAAGAGTATATCAAAAACACTTAAGTGAAACCACTTAAGCAAACCATTGGCAGATCATCGGATCTCGATTTATTTCCATCTTCAAGTTCAATTATCATGTGAGGAGTCCAGGCTGCTCATAACCGTGAGCACGGCTGATATATCAGTTTTACACTCTGCAGAGGTGGTACAACTTTACCCACAAGCCGTGTATCCCCTCTAGCCTGGGTCGGCCAAAAACCGTAAACACTTCCGAGGTGAGTGGCTAGGGATCCACTATGAGGCTTTCACAAAATACACTTAATACGAAGCAACCCGCTAAGGTTTCTAAAGACGATGGTGGTGGCCCCCTGGGTGAGGTACCTTAGCCAAGAATACGTCCCCATGTTAACGTGGGCTGCCAACACCTACCGCTCCCCCTCTTGCCCATATTTCAGGTAAGGTTGCCAGGCACTAAGCATATAAAGCTAATTACCAAAGCTAGAGCCATGATAGCACTCGTGGTTGCACTGTTTTCCCGGGTGGTCACTCCATGTTCCAATTAATATGCAATAATCTTATTTAACCATCGGGTTAACAACAATAATGTAAACTTACCATTTTGGAACATTAATATCATAAGCGGGAGTGACTGCATAAAGTTAAGTTGTAGCAATAGCATAGCTACGAAGGTAAAGTATAATTCCCAGGTTTGGTCAAGGAATAAGGTTGGAAAGGTTATCTAAATAGGTAACCCGTCAAATTATGCATATATATCCAAAAGAATAAACTTTATTAAATGTATTGTTTGGGATCAAACAGAGTATGCAGAGGGAGAAGTCCACTTGCCTTGCTTATTGAAAATTTGAGGTTCTTCCGCGGAATAGCACTTGATTCTCAACTATTAGATCAATCACTGAATATCACACAAACAAACAAGAAGAACAAACACCACTCAATAACATACCACATTCACCATACGTAAAGCTAAAAGAAAGCCTAACGAAAAGAGCGTTCGTTTTTCAAAAACATCGCAAGCAATGATTATAATAAGAGGGTATTTGTTTCAAAAAAATGTGTGATCTATAATCTATAAAACAAGACATAAGCTTAAAATATCTTAATTGAAATATACAGATATTAGGTTCACCAAATTAATCTTTTATAAAGCGTCATACGCGATACGTCTAAGATAAAGGATTTACAAGACGATAAAACACGTTATAACGATATTAAACATTTTTAACCTTTTAGAATAGATATAAGTTATATATCTAGGGTTAATGGGCTACTAATCACGTTATTAATTTTAGAAGCATTATGGAGCATATAATTCATTGTTAAACACCTATCACTTATGATAAATTAAGATATAAGTCTAAATATGTTTTATGTGAAAAGGTCATTATTATTATTAAACATCTATTTATGGAAAATTATGGTATATGCCTTAAATGAACTTTTACATAAAAGACAATGAACGAACAACTATCTTTTAATTTCATTTAAAAACACATATCCTATATTATATTCAAAGTATATATATAAAGTAACATTTTAGTTATTACTTTATTTTACCCTTTAGGAAAAACTAAATGATGTATATAACATGGACTAAATATGATAAAATAATTAATCAAGCCTATATAATTAGTTATGAACAAGTTGACAATAGGTTTGACTAATAAATTATGATAAAGGATAATTAATCTATTAATTATCTTTTAATTCTAATTAGGAACAAATGATCTAATTCATTAAAGAGATAAACTATGTCTATCATTTTAGTTATGTGGGCACTGAATTAAGCTATATCAATAATATTATAAATTCCTATCTGGCATACACATTTAAATATGAAATACTTAAGGTTAATCTAAATTAACTTTTATGAAAATAAAGATATATATATATATTCTTATCTTTCAATGTTATTGAAAAATATATGGTCTACATTTTCTTTTAAATTTCTATTTAAGAAGGCCATACTTACACATCTATAATAAACATTGTTAAGTTATAAAAACATGATATCTATTAAAAAGGTCATTTTAAAGTTAGAAACAGATTATCTAATTCTTTAATAAGAAACATATGTTTACCAATATACTATCAATCTCTTTATTAGAAAATCATAAGCGCCTAGTTAAGTCATTATTATAAATTCTACTCTTTCGATTTCTCCTTTCTTTCCTACATAGAAATTATACGTATACTAAAAATTATTTATTTAATTCTTCTAACATTAATATACTAAGAATTAATTGTAAATTACTAAATGGACTTTTAATGACCAATTCATGGTTATTATGACATAAATGAGCATTTTACTATTCTAAGTACTTAAGTGCTATACTTATGAATACATTTATTATGAATAGTGAAATATATATTTTCACTTGACTAGAAAATTCATGACTTGATGTCTATTTCAATTTCTTCATGCAAATAAGTTTATACTTAAACTACTACCAACAATTATCTTTCCATACACAAAAGTGAAATTAATTATAAACATTTCTAGTATGAAAACCACAGAAGTAGTGAATAGTGACCGTGCTCATTTTTAGAATTATAAAATTATACGCATTTTAAAATATTATCGCGGGATTCGATTTTGGTTACACGTATACATCGGAATCTCTAAAATCATACCCGAATCGCCAAATCGCATCATCATAATATTACAATAATAATTCACAAATTTATAAATTCAACACATGCTTTAGAAAATAAATTAATGTTTTGGGTTTGTCATCAACCTTGGGATGAACGGATGATGGCGAACGGCGTGGGCACGGTTGCCGGGGTGCTGCGTGGGCGAGCTTTATGGACTCCAAGACGGACGGAGGTGCTTCTGCGCGCGCGGGCAGGGATTCCGGGCGTGGTCGTCGGTGAGCGTTCTGACGGTGGGGTACAAGCTCCGGCGAGGCACGACGGGGTTAGTGGTCGGTCGCAGAGGCAGAGGACGTCGTCGACGAGATGTGGCCGATGGCACAGCTCGGCAACAGAGAAGAGGAGCTTTAGACAGGGGCTCCAACGGCTGACTTGAGGCCGGCAAGAAGGCAGCGAGACAGTGGGAGGCGAGGAGATGCTGCGCGGGCTCGGCAGGGTCAGGCTCCACTAACAGAGAAGCGAGCGAGCAGACAGCCCGACATGGGATCGGCGAGGGCGGTGACGCAACAATGGCGACATGGCTACGCACATAACGCAGGGGCTCATGGGAGTGGAAGAGGAAAAGTAGGACAACTTCGGTGGAGGATACGGCTGGGTTTTATAGGTCGAGGGGGAGGAAACGGGCGCCAGCTATTTATGGAGAATAGAGAAACGGCTAGCTACGAGTAATAGAGGGGAAGGAAACGGCAGCAGTAAAGTTTCTTTACTCGAGATTAGAGATGGCCAAACGAGCCGCCCGGCCCAGCCCGGCCCGGGCCCGGTGAAGCCCGGCAAAAACCGGGCCGGGCCTGCTGAGCCAGCGGGCTTAATTTTCTGTCCAAGCCCGGCCCGCAGCGGGCCTAAACGGGCCGGGTCGTCCCGTTTAGCACGAAAAAACGGGCCGAAAAGCGGGCTAAACGGGCCGGTAAGCACGTTTTAGTGTAAAAAAACGGGCTTAACGGGCTTAGAGGTAAACGGGCCGTGTCGGGCTAGCCCGCCGTGCCTAGTTTCCTGTCCAAGCCCGCCCGCTTATTCTACCATGCCGGGCTCGGACCGGGCCCAAAAAACGGGCTTCGTGCCGGGCTCACGGGCCTCGTGGTTTTTAGCCATCTATACTCGCGATGAAGAACGAACGGCGCGACGTCGGTTCCTGCGGGGCGTCGGGGCGTCTGGCGATTCGGCTTCCTGGCCCATGGCGTGGTCAGCAGCTACAGGCGCGGGTCGCTCGGCTCCTAGCGCGGGGAAGGGCTGCTCGGTCGCGGCGTCGGCTCGGGTGTGGCTCGGCCGGGCGTCGGGTGCAGGGCGTGCGTTGGGTCCTGGCGTCGGTCTGCAGCTGCGTCGCACGCTGGGCGCGGTCGTGCTGGTTCCTGGGAGCGGCGGCAGGAGATTTCGAGGAGGCAGAGGAGCGGCGGCGGCCTGTAGGGGAGCGAAGGAGCCAGGCAGTCCTGGGTGTGAAGAGATGTGGCACGGCGGCTAGTTCAGAATTGACGAGTAGAGATGAACAGAAAGCTGCGCGAGGGAAGGAGATGGCGCGCATGACGAGAGGGTCCCACCTGTTAAAAAGGAAGGCACGCGAGGGGCCGGCTACCTAGGCGTCGGGTGGTGTGGCTTGGAGCAGGCTGAGCACCACGAGGTGAGTGCGTGAGTTTTGTTTTCATTTTGTGTTTATGCAAGATTATATATATATATATATACAATCATATATATTTAATTATATATGTGTATAAAATAATAAATTAAAAGAAATAGAATACCGAAATTAAATAAATGTTTTAGGTAAGAATCTATTATTTAAATAAACTGGGCGTAACAAAAGGGATAAAATAAAACAAAAAAATGCTCCAATAATGAATGCATCAATCACTTTGTAGATTTTAATTTTCGTTTGATTTGTTACTATCACCAAATTCATTATTTAAAACGTAAAT
Source organism: Zea mays (assembly GCF_902167145.1). Classification (NCBI taxonomy): domain Eukaryota; kingdom Viridiplantae; phylum Streptophyta; class Magnoliopsida; order Poales; family Poaceae; genus Zea; species Zea mays. Next base: position 15,132,569 of record NC_050104.1, on the reverse strand, counting down.
ATTTTTCTTTCTATTGAAAACTAATAATTCAAATAGGGTTGTTTGCAGTTGCTAGATTTAGAGCGTTACAACTGCGCACTACGCGAGCACGCGCGCAAGGCCGCACGCACGTGCCGCGAACTAGCCGTGCGCACGTCGGGGCCGCGTGCTAGCCGAGCTCAAGGCCGCGCGCTATAGGCACGCTGAGCTGAGCTCGAGGCCGCGCCGGGACCGTCACGACGCGAGCAGGGCACGCCGGGGCGGGCGGGCGAGCACGGAGCACGGGCGGGGCGGGGGCACGGCCGGGCGGCGCGCACGGGTCGAGGGCGACCGGGGCCGGGGCGGCGGCGCCATGGCCGGAGCCGAGGCGAGCGCGGGGCGGCCGAGGCCGAGGCATGCGCGGGGCGGCCGAGGTCGGGGCGGGCGTGGGCGCGGCTGAGCCGGGCCGAGGCGGGGGCGGCGGCGGGCGCGACCGGACCAGGGCGGGCGCGGGGCGTCATGGCCGGGGACGGGGCGGCCGAGGTCGGGGACGGGGCGGCGCGCCGGGGGCAAGCAAGGGCGGGGCGGGTCGCCGAGGCGGCCGGGCGGGGCCGGGCGCGGGGCGGCTCGTCGGGGAGCCGGGCGGGGCGCCGGGGCGGCCGAGCGGGGCCGGGCGCGGCTGCGCCGCGGGAGGACACCGGCGGGCGGGGAAGGGGGAGGGAGGGGAGGGAGAAGGGGGGAGGGGCCTCACCGCGGCGAGGTCGGCGGCGGCGGCGGCGAAGGGAGAGGGTGGCGGCGGCGGTTAGGGTAGGGGAGAGGGAGAGAGAATGACGGACGGGGCCCGCAAGGGAGGAGAGAGGAAATTGGGGGAAGGGGGAGGGGGCGGCTGGGCCGCTTTGTGCCCAAATGGGGCGCGCGGGGGGGCGGCTGGGCCGGCCGGGGCGGCCCACGGCGGGGGAGGGAAAGGGGAGGGGGCGGCTGGGCCGGCTGGCTGGGCCGGGCGCGAGGGGGAGGGGGCGGCTGGGCCAAAAATGGGGAAGGAGGGGGGAGAGAAGAAAAAGGTTTTCCTTTTTTCTAAAATCTATTTTCCTCTAGATGAATGCATTCACATTTTTAAACAATCAAAAGGTATGCATGGTTCGGCATGGTGCATCACACAAAATAAAGTATTTTAGGGTTTTGCTTTACATGGGATCTCAAGCCGAATCCCGCTATAACTTTGGAAAAGATCAAAGTTTAGCGAGGAGAAAAGGGAAAAGGAAAGGGTAACGCCTGAATTTGGTGAGGGAAAAGAAGAAAAAAATTCTACCCCCAAATTCAGGGCGTTACAAACCTATCCCCCTTAAAAGAATCTCGCCCTCGAGATTCAGGGTTGGCTAGCAAAGAGCTCTGGGTATTTAGCCATTCACGCTCCCAGGTTGCTTCTTCCTCAGAGTGATGGTTCCATCTGACCTTGCACATTCTGATGGTCTTCCTTCGGGTGACTCTGTCTGTGGTCTCAAGGATTTGCGCTGGTTTCTCTTTGTAGGTCAAGTCCTCTTGGACCTCCAGACCTTCCACTGGCAACTGCTCTTCTGGCACACGCAAGCACTTCCTCAACTGAGACACATGAAAGACATCATGCATAACAGACAAATTCTCTGGCAGACTGAGCTGATAGGCCACTTCTCCACGCCTTGCGAGAATCTGGTACGGGCCAATGTAGCGGGGTGCTAGCTTGCCTTTGACTCCGAACCTTCTGACTCCTCTGATCGGTGACACTTTCAGATAGACAAAGTCTCCGACTTCGAAACTCAGCTCCCTTCTTCTTGTGTCTGCATAACTTCGCTGTCTTGACTGCGCTATCTTCAGATTCTCTCTGACCATCTTGATGTTCTCTTCAGCTTCAAGCAAAATGTCTGGCCCAAACACCTGCTTTTCTCCAGGCTGATCCCATTGCAACGAAGTTCGACAACTCCTTCCATAGAGCGCTTGAAATGGTGACATCTTCAAACTGGCCTGGTAACTGTTGTTATAGGAGAACTCTGCATAAGGCAATCGCTTGTCCCATCCGGACTGATCTTGCAACGCACAAGCTCTCAACATGTCTTCGAGAATTTGATTGGTTCTCTTGGTCTGACCATCTGTCTGCGGATGACACGCTGAACTGAAATTCAGATGTGTGCCCAAGGCTTCATGCAACTGCTGCCAGAAATGAGAGGTGAACTGCGTTCCTCTGTCTGACACTATCTTCTTTGGCACACCATGAAGACAAACGATCCGAGACATGTACAACTCTGTCAATACTGCACTGATGTAGTTGGTCTTGACAGGTATGAAGTGGGCTGACTTAGTCAAACGGTCCACTACTACCCAAATGGAATCGTAGCCGGCTCGAGTGCGAGGCAATCCGACTATGATATCCATACCGATTTCATCCCATTTCCACTGGGGAATTTGCAACGGTTGCAACAATCCAGCTGGTCTCTGGTGCTCTGCCTTGATCCGTCGACAACTATCACACATAGCCACATGCTCTGCGATTTCCCTCTTCATTCCGTACCACCAGAATTTCTTCTTCGGATCTTGACACATCTTCTCACTGCCAGGGTGAATCGAATAAGTTGTTTCATGAGCTTCCTTGAGAATCAATTCCCAAATAGACTAGACATTGGGAACACACAAGCGGTCTTTGAACCATATAACACCTTCTGCATCTTCCTGAAAATCTTTGCCTCTGCCATCTAGAACCAGTCGCCATATCTCACTGATCTTCTCATCATTCTTCTGTGCTTCTTTGATTTCCCGCTCCAGGGTAGGTTCCAACTCAACTGTGACTCCTCGCGAATTGTTCAGAAATCTGAGACTCAACCTGTCAAACTTTTTGGCCAACTCATAAGGCATCGGACGAGCGTCCATCAGATTGACTTGGCTCTTCCTGCTCAAAGCATCTGCCACTACGTTCGCTTTGCCTGGATGGTAATGGATCTCCAACTCATAGTCTTTGATCAACTCTAACCATCTTTGCTGCCTCATATTCAACTCTGACTGAGTGAATATGTACTTCAGACTCTTGTGGTCTGTGTAAACATCACATTTCTGTCCATACAGATAATGCATCCATGTCTTCAGTGCGTGAACCACTGCTGCCAACTCTAGATCATGGATTGGGTAATTCTTCTCATGAACCTTCAACTGTCGGGACGAGTAAGCCACAACTCTTCCCTCTTGCATCAACACGCATCCCAAACCTGTGTAACAAGCATCACAGTACACCGAGAAGGGCTTGTGCACATCAGGCAAGACTAAGACAGGCGTTGTAGTCAACTTCTCTTTCAGCGCTTCAAAGGCCTCTTGACATTTCTGGGTCCACTTGAACTCAACCTTGTTGCCTAGCAACGCTGTCATTGGTTTCGCAATCTTCGAAAACCCTTCAATGAATCGCCGATAATATCCGGCCATTCCAATGAAGCTCTTGATTCCTCGAGCATCTGTTGGCGCTTTCCAGTTCAGAATGTCTGCCACTTTCTTCGGATCCATAGCCAATCCTTCTTTGTTGATTATGTGACCCAAGAACAGGACTTCATTGATCCAGAATTCACACTTGCTCAACTTTGCATACAACTGGTGCTCTCGCAATCTCTGCAATACCATCCTCAAATGACTTGCGTGCTCTTCTTCGCTTTGAGAATAAATCAGAATGTCATCAATGAATACCACCACAAACTTGTCAAGATAGTCCATGAATACACTGTTCATCAGATTCATGAAGAAGGCTGGCGCATTTGTCAAACCAAAAGACATCACAGTGAACTCATACAAACCATACTTGGTAATGAATGCCGTCTTCGGAATATCCGAAGGTCGGATCCTGAGCTGATGATAACCTGACCTCAGATCAATCTTGGAGAACACACTGGCTCCTCTCAACTGGTCGAACAGATCTTCTATTCTGGGCAACGGGTACTTATTCTTGATGGTGACCTCATTCAGAGCTCGATAATCGATGCACATCCTTTTGGTGCCATCTTTCTTCTCCACAAATAGGACAGGGGCGGCCCAAGGCGAGGTGCTTGGCCGGATGTAACCTTTCTCTGACAGCTCATCAATCTGCTCCTTAAGTTCAACCAACTCTGGTCCGGATATTCTGTAAGCTCTCTTAAAGATGGGGGCGGTTCCAGGAAGAAGCTCTATGGCAAATTCAACTTTCCGCTCTGGTGGCATACCTGGTAAGTCCTTTGGAAACACATCTGGGAACTCAGACACAATCTTGATCCTCTTAATTGGGTCTGCTTCACTGCTATCGACAGCCATCTGATAACAACTTCCTTTCTTCGGCTCAGGCGGGACTAACTCGGTCACCACTTCTTCTCCTAGTGGGGCACCAACTTGATTGTCCTCTTATCACAACTAATAACTGCCTGATACTTATCTAGCCAATTCATCCCTAGGATGACATCTATTCCCTGAGTACCCATTACTATGAGGTTAGCGGGAAACGCTATCTCCCTTATTTCCACACATACATTCAAACATATGCTATCGGCTCGAATTCTACCACCGGCTAAGTCAATTTGAATGGGGGTTGACATGGTAGTAATTGGAAGATTATGTGCTTCTACCCATGATGCAGTAATGAAAGAATGCATTGCTCCAGTATCAAATAACACCTCTGCAATATGGGAGTCGACTAGGAACATACCTACTATCATGTCGGGGGTCTCCTGAACTGCTTCAGCCTCCAAGTGATTCAGTCTTCCATGATTGTAACGCGGCTGAGAGCGATTGCCTGCTCCAGGCTGAGACACATTCTGCTTTGCTGGGGCATTGGGGCCTGACTGCTGCTGGGCTGCCTTCTTCGGACATTACATCACCTAGTGGCCTTGCTCTCCACAGTGGAAACATGCTCTGTTTCCAACCTGAGCTGGTGCTGCTTGACTGTTCTGCTGGTTTGCTGGGGCAGGAAGACGAGGTGCCTGCTGATTCTGCCTCTGAAACTGACCTCCTGACTGATTGCTCTGACGGTTCTGATACTGGTGCTGAGGATACTGCCTTTGGAACTGCTGATGCTGCTGAGATGGACGTTGGTTCTGCCTGAACTGCTGAGGTTGATTGCCTGAGAAACGAGGACGGTTGCTGCTTCCAGGCTGGGGTCCACTGATCTTGCGCTTATGATCCTCCATCTCCTTACGCTTCCTCTCTGTCATGATTTCTCTGTCAATCAAGTGCTGGAATGTCGGGAAGGTGTGATTCATCAGCTGATACTGAAGAGGGTCAACCAAGCCTCTCAGGAAACGGTACTGTCTCTTGGCGTCGGTGTTGACATCTTCAGGAGCATAGCGAGACAGCTGCAGAAACCTGTCCCGGTACTCACTGACAGACGATGACCCTTGCTTGAGATCCAGGAACTCCTCCTTCTTCACTGTCATCAGACCTGCAGGCACATGGTACTGACGAAAGCTACCTCTGAACTCTTCCCAGGTGATGGTGTCGGGGTTGGCATGGGTGACGAGATAAGACTCCCACCATGACTGAGCTGCTCCTCTCAACAGACGAGGACCATACAGGACTTTCTCCCTGTCATCGCACTGAGCGGTATGCAACTCCCGCTCCACAGTGCGCAGCCAGTCTTCAGCATCCATGGGGTCAGAGGAGTGAGCAAACGTTGGTGGATGACCTCTCATGAATTCAGCACGCTTGTCCCTGGGCATCTGAGTCTGAGGTGGTGCTTGCTGCTGCTGCTGAATGGCGGACAGAGTCTGACTGATGGCTTAAACTGCCTGAGTCTGCATCAGAAACATCTACTCGATGGACATCGGGGGTGGGGGTGGCAGCTGCTGTTGCTGGGGTACCTCTTCCTGCTGAGCGGCTTGCTCCTGCTGAGCACGCCTTCCTCCTCTGCGCCTGTTCTCTGACATCTGCAGGATGCAACCACACATTAGAACTGATCTTGCAAATCTTGCAACATAAGAAAAGAGTATAGAATTCTTCACCACAGACCACACAACTTCTCAGATAAAGAGAAAAGTGGAATAAAAGGCTTCCCAACTAAATAGCTAACTCCTTTAACATATACCAGGTAAACCAAAATGTAGGGGGTACCCACACTCTGGTGACAGTCATTACAAAGATCCAAATCACACATAGTTCATCATGACAAACATAAATGCATAGGATATAGCAAACTACCCTGTCTAACTAAGACTAACTAAGAGCGAGACTACGCTAAGACTGTAGCTTCTACGTATATATATTTTGTATTAATTACAAGATCCGATTCTAACGATCTATGGTTCTAGATTTATCTTGGTCTTGCAGTCGGGATTGCCATAAGACTGGCGTCCACGCCGAGGTGAGCGGTACGGGTGCTGAGTCCCGACGGGGGCGGGGGAACCATCATCTAGGTGACGACGTTCCGCGCGCTCAGCCCGCAGCAGGGCGATCTCAGCACGAGTCCTACTCAGCTCGTCTAATGCATGGTCCAGCTCCGTGTTTAGCACGGCGGCTAGGTTGACTGTGCTGCTCAACCTAGGATTGTCCTCACCAACAGGTGAGACAATAACACCTCCTGTGCTGCCAGATGGACGACGGGGGTAATACTTCAGGTTGAGACCGTCAGCTACCCCACCGAGAACCGAGCAGTAGTGCGAAAGCGCACGCCGTGCGGCATCTTGCATGGCCGCCTCAGCTGAGTCCCGCTCAGAGATGGAATAGTGCTCTGAGCAGGCCTCCGCACCCTGGAGACTGTTCTTCGGACGGCGCACCAAGCAGGTCGCCTCCCAGCGGTCCGGGTAGACCCCGCGACTATGCTGGTAGACCACACAGCGATACTCGATGGACCAAGTATGTCGGTTAAGTGCCCGACGTAGCAGGGTGTCGAGCGCATCATGGAAGTGACACCCGCGACCAGCGTCGCGAGTGATGGGTCGAGCAACCCATCCTTCCAGCTCCTGGTCAGCAGACAAGTCGGTGTCGTGGCTCGAGCTGTCGTCGCCACCTCCGTCGTCTAGGTCTCCTCCAGCAGCTACTCTAGAGGCTGGGGCACCCAGTGGTGGTGCAGGGGGCGCCTCCAGAGGAAGCACAGGGGAGCAGCTCCTCACGGACTCTATCTCCTGCTGGAGCGAGAAGGAAGAGCCCTGCTGCTCCTGTCGTTGACGTTCCTGCTCCTCATGCAGGCGGTGGTGCAGTCTCTCCAAGTGGCTGCACTGTCCGGCCACGGGACGGCGAAGCGGACGCTCAGCAAGGCAGGAGGGTAAGAAGAGGATGACAGACTTTCGTGCAGTGTGTCTAAGTCGAGCCATCTACAAAATACACCATAAGCAAAAGAGTGAGAACAGAATTAATATGACCAGCAAGTAATGAACCATAAATAAATGAAGTATTAGAATAAAACATAATTTTCAGCAAGGTATAATATATAGTAGAACATAGGTTTGGTCGGTATGACCAACTTTTGAAGGGATATCAAAGTCAAGGCAGGGACAGAGGTCTATAATCCTTAGAACGACCATTCTACCCTAGGTTAGCGGTCCTACAGTCAGCACGGCTTTGATACCACTTATGTCACACCCGGTTTTAGAAGGCAAACCGAATGCGAACCATGTACGTGCCAGGATCAGCAATTCACGTACACAGCAGTTACATAACATGGACATCATCACACAGTGCTCAAATAGTATTAAAAAGGGAAATAATAGTCGATTACATCATATGTCTGAGACATCCACATAGTCTTTACAAATAATCAAAGTGCGGAAAAGAAACGTAGATAAACGCAGCCTTCACAGGCAGCCGACTGGGGGTTGCCGCTAACCCACGCCTAGAACTCGTCGTAGTCTTGGAACTCCTGGAAGTCTCCTTCCACAGCTTCATCTTCTCCTGAGCAGTGGTTGCAATGCTGACAACCTGGGGATGGGGGGGGTTTGGTGTGTAGAGCAAGGGTGAGTACACATCAACATACTCAGCAAGTATCCTGTTTGGCTGTAGTAGACTAGCTTTATGTGGGGATAAGTCAAGCAGTTGCTTTTAGTTGGTCAGATTATTATTTACTAGTAGAAAGCCAGATTTTAACATTAACCCAAGTTATTAGCCCGATGTACCCTTTCCAAACGGAAAGAATACCACTTACCAGTACCATAGTCATAACCGGAACCATCAATCTCATTGCCACCTGTAAACCAAAATGTCTCTGATCAAGTACCACTAATCACTGGAGCTCCCTTGGCCGCTCATAACCGCGAGCACGGCTGATATATCAGTTTTCAAACACTCTGCAGAGGTTGTGCACTTTACCCACAAGCCGTGATTCCCTTTCTGCCCGGAGATCATGACTCTCCATTGATCACTACCAAGGTGACCCAGCAGGGCATCACTATGTAGCCTTTACAAAGACTCCCCGGGGCTGTAGCCGCCCGTTAGGTTTCCTAAATGCACCGCGCTCCTCCCCAAGGGGCGAACCCAAACTTGGCAGAGCGAGCCGCATACACCGAGCCCCATTGACGGCACAACGGCTAAGCGAACTATACCCCGGATCCTCTAATTATTCAGCTAAGGGCATCCCATTCCACCCTCATGGTTGCACTGTTTTCCCGGGCGGTCATCCAAAGAACAGGTCCTTACGGAGAGGCACTCGAGAAACCGCTCGAGCCCCCTTGAATGCCACAAGAATAACATCATAATAAAGGAGGGGAAAACAGTGTATCATAGATAATCTCATCATGTTCATTGATTATAGTTGAGCAATAGCATAAAGCTAAACAATAATAATCCAACCCAAATAGGTAAACAAGGATATGGATAACAAAAGCTAGTCAATCCTTAAGTATAAATGTGTAATGCAGGAGGTGAATTAAAGAATGAATAGGACAGAGATAGGTCAAGGGACACTTGCCTCCACCAACCGACTGCTGCTCAGGGGCTTCTCCTGCGAGTTCTTCGGGCTCTTCAACCAGATCGTTCTCTATGCGATTGCAAACATACATACATCCATCCATTGAAATTAGGAAACCAACAGTACACCATACAAGAGAATAAGTAGATTAAACATGCATAGAATATGACATGCGATATTGCATTTACCATGGTTAGAAAGAAACGGGGAAAGTGTTGGGGCGAAGGCAAAGGCGCCACCCCTCGCTCGAAGTCTTCGCTGACAACCGCTGGTCAGACAGGGACAGAACAGGCAGGGACACCCTTCGCTCGATCGGCACCAGACGAAGACCGGCGACGAAGCCATCCCACAGTGCAGCCTCGTCCAGCTAAGAGGCCCACGTGCGTTCCGGCCCATTGTAACGGGCCCTGCGTGGCCGCCGCGAGTTACGGGCCTAATCTGTAAAGGCATCCCTGTAATTACAGTTTGTAACCCCACTTTATGGGAATATTCTGGGGATAACCTAGGTAGCTGAGGGCACATGCGTCCTTAGCACAAGGCGCTGGGCGCTCAGGTACCTATAAATACCCCTGCACAGTGCCCGTGGGAGGGCAGATTAACAGAGCTATTGCCTCCTAGCACGTAACCCTGTTGTCACCACTGTTCACCCTTGTTGGCCTCCTTGCGATTGAGAGCAAGTTCCAACATTTGGCGCCCACCGTTCGTGCTACGACAAAACCACCCGCGATGGCACCCAAGAGAGCTAACCCGAAGGCTGACGAGGCTGCGAAGGCAGCACTGCTCGCCGCAAGAAAGGGCAAGGCCCTCGCCCTCACCCAATCCACCCACCAAGAGCCCACTGAAGACAATGTTCCCCGCACCTGCGAAGACGACACCTTCCGCATCTGCGGGCCCGAAGGACAATCGCAGCCGCCCCCAGGCTTCGCCCCACTGGAAGGCGCGGACCTCACCGAGGACGGTGAGGTCCTCGGCGTCTCAACGGAAGAACAGCTACAGTTGCGCGCCCTGCGCCTCAAGAACCGCAATCTCCAGAGGCAGAAAGAGATACTGGAGGCCAAGCGCCAGCGTGTGTCCGCACTAGCCAAAGTGCGACAAATGATACGCGATGAGGAGCAGAAGGCCCAAGACCTCGAGCACGAGATCGCGCTGATGCAGCGCGAAGGCCACCTTGGCCTGCAGCAAGAGCCACCCCTCCAGCAGCGCGCACAACCGGAAGACACGCGCGAAGGCCACCTCGGCCTGCAGCATGGGCCACCCCTGCAACACCGAGCACAGCCGGAGAACCCGCGTTTCCCCCAGCGTGACTACACCTTCCAGCACGGCGCGCCATTCCAAGGGGTCAACTACCTCGACGAGCGAAGTCCCCTGGCGCCACACCTGCAAGTGACGCCTTGGCCAGCTAACTTCCGAGCAGGGACCTATCCCAAGTACAATGGTAGCACCGACCCGGCGCAATACATAAAGAGTTACCAGGTCGCCGTTGCATCCGCCGGAGGGGACGACGCCACAATGGCGAAGTCTTTCATCATCGCCCTAGAGGGGCCAGCACTCACCTGGTTCACCAGATTGCCTCCGCTGTCCATTGATTCATGGAGAAGTCTCAGGGACAAGTTCCTGCTCAACTTCCAAGGGTACCGCCCAGACACCGACGCCTTGGCCGAGCTCTCGTTTTGCAAGCAGCTGGAAAAGGAGACTCTGCGGGAATATTACCGCAAATTCTTAACACTCAAGTCACAGCTGCCCTCCGTTGATGATCAGATCGCTATCCACTACGCCATCAGTGGCCTTCGTGACGGCGTCCTCTACAGCCACTGTATCAGAGATCCACCCAAGAACCTCCAGGAGCTATATCAGCTCTTTGAAAAATATGCCAAATCCGAAGAGCTCCACCAGCGCAAGGTTGAGTCACAGCGGAAACCCAAAGATGCCCCGCAGTCCAGCCGCACGTGGACGAGGACTCCGCAGCCAGACTCCGGTCGAGACGGCCGCAGTCAGCAGCAAGTGCACAACATCGCCAACCAGCAGCCTGCTGCTGACCCCCTCGTTGCCAGGAATATCCCCCCAGGGCCGCGGAAATGGAACTCGTGGCAGGGGCCGAGGACGCGCACAGCCGCCGCGCCGATTCTACTGCCTTTTCCACGGTGAAGACTGCGCCCACCAAACCAAAGACTGCCCCGAAACGAAGGCCACCAGAGACAGAATGGCGCGGGCGCAGCCAGCCGACAATCCCAGAATTGTCGCGCATAATTACCAGCCACCCCCTCCACCATATATCCACGCTCCCGCCCCGCATCCACCGCACCACGCTTACCAACACCATCAGGAAGTACAAATCGTACCTCCTCCACCCCCACCACCACACCAGCAACATCAAAACATCCCCAATGCCCCAAAGCAGGAAGACTTCGCCGATCAACCATATCGCGGAGTCATTCACATGATAACGGGGGGGTCCAGCACTGACTTCGACACCAAGCGGCAGAAGCGGGACCACTACCGCATCATCAACCATGTCGCCGTCACTGGCCCAGTCGTGCAGACAAAGTGGTCCCACATACCGCTAACTTTCGACGCACGAGACGTCGACCTCCGCAGCGCCCCCCACATCGACGCTATGGTCATCAATTGCAGCGTGGCAGGCTGGGACTTACACAAAGTCCTAGTCAACAACGGCAGTCAGGCGGACATCATCTTCCTCCACGCCTTCGACCGCATGGGTATAAGCCACAGCCTGCTCAAGCCTTCGGACAACCCGTTGTATGGCTTCGGCGGCAAGGGCACCTTTCCCGTTGGCAAAATAGAGCTGCCCCTCTCCTTCGGTGTAGCACCCAATGCCCGAAGTGAGCAAGTAACCTTCGATATCGTCGACATGGTATATCCATACAACGCCATCATGGGCCGGGGCTCCATCAATAAGTTTGAAGCTGCCATCCACGGACTGTACCTATGTATGAAGATACCAGGTCTGCTAGGCGCTATTATGGTCTACGGCAACCAGCAGACGGCGCGCAACATAGAGCGGGACTTCGTGCCCGGTCAGAGGAACGTGCACTGTCTCACGACCCAGTGCGAGGTCCCTGCGCCCACCAGCCCAACCGATAAACAGCACGACAAGGCACAGCTGCAGAGCCAAGACGGGACCAAGACTGTCCCCCTCGATCAGGCCACGCCCAAGCAGACAGTCACTATCAGCGAAGACCTTACCTCACATGAAGAAGAGAAGCTTCTCTGCTGCCTGTCCAAGAATAAAGATGTCTTCGCCTGGTCCGCCCTCGACCTGGTCGGAGTCAGCCGATCCATAATTGAGCACAGCTTGGGAATTGACCCTTCGGTGCGACCAAAAAAGCAAAGGCTTCGCAAAATGTCCGACGAAAAGACAGAGGCCGCCAAGGCGGAGGTGCACCGCCTCCTAGAGGCCAAATTCATCGAGCCAGTGGCTTACCCCACATGGCTCTCCAATGTTGTAATGGTGCAGAAAAAAAGCGGGAAATGGCGAATGTGCATAGACTTCACCAGTCTCAATAAGGCCTGCCCAAAGGACAATTTCCCGTTGCCACGGATCGACAAAATAGTCGATAGCGCGGCCGGATGCGAGGTCATGTCACTCCTCGACTGCTTCTCCGGCTATCACCAGATATACATGAAGGAGGAAGACAAGGCTAGCACCAGCTTTATAACACCCTTCGGCACATATTGCTTCATCAGAATGCCGGAGGGACTCAAGAATGCCGGGTCCACCTTCTCCAGACTCACCAAAACAGTACTCGAAGGGCAGGTTGGCAGAAATATATTTACATATGTGGACGACATCGTCGTCGCCAGCAAGAATAAGGAGGACCATCTCGCCGACCTCGCCGAGACATTCGCGAACATGCGAGATGCACGACTCCGCCTAAACCCGGAAAAGTGCGTCTTCGGTGTTCGCCAGGGCAAGATATTGGGCTACCTGGTGTCACACCGCGGCATCGAGGCCAACCCAACCAAGATCCTGGCCATCGTAGACATGTCGCCTCCGCAGTCCGCCAGGGACGTCCAGCGTCTGACAGGCAGATTGGCCGCTCTCAACAGATTCATCTCTAGGTCCGCCGAGCGAAGTCTCCCCTTCCTCAAAACACTCCGCGGTGCAAAAGACTTCGCCTGGGGACCGGAGCAGGCAGCGGCCTTCGCCTCACTAAAACAGTACCTGTCGGAGCTGGCCATCCTCACAAGCCCCGACTCCTCGCTCCCCCTATTGCTCTATGTCGCGGCTTCGCCGCACGCGGTCAGCGCAGCACTAGTGCAGGAGCAGACAGTTGAGGGCGCGGTCAGACAGTGCCCTGTTTACTATGTCTTCGAGGTACTGACACCGTCCAAGTGCAACATGACAGAGCTGGAGAAGATCGCCTACGCAGTCGTTATGTCTTCGCGCAAGCTGCGCCATTACTTTGAAGCATTCAAGGTCCGAGTCACCTCAGACAGGGGACTCGGCGAACTATTCAGAAACCCGGAGGCATCGGTGAGGATTGCCAAGTGGGCAGCCGAACTATCCGGCTACCACATCAGCTTCGAGCCCAGGACAGCCATCAAGTCACAAGTCCTGGCAGACTTCGTCGTCGACTGGACTGGGCCAATAACACAGCCAGACCCGTCCACAGAGAAGGTTTGGACTATCCATTGCGACGGCGCATGGTGCCATGCGGGGGCAGGCGCCGCCGCAGTCGTCACCTCACCAGCCGGAGTCAAGCACAGATATGCAGCACGCCTCAGCTTCGCTCTGGAATCCGACAGATGCACAAACAATATAGCAGAATATGAAGCAGTTATCCTCGGCCTCCCCAAGCTAAGGGCCCTCGGAGTCACCACATGTATCATCAAAACAGACTCCAAGATAGTTGCCGGCCAGGTCGAGAAACACTACGCAGCAAAAGACCCCGCGCTCATGCAATACCTAGCGGCCATCCGAAGTCTCGAGAGACAGTTCAAGGGATTCACCTTGCAGCATGTGGATAGGGCCAAGAACGAGGAGGCCGACGCATTGGCCAAGGCCGCCGCCAGGGGCGAGTCCTTGCCCTCCGACGTGTTCTTTCACATCATTGGCACGCCAGCCGTCCGGAGCCCCGAAGGGCTCCAAATAACTAATGATAGCGAGGGCCACCGCATAGTCAACCTAATCATGACCGAGGACTGGTGGGCACCAATAACCCTGTTCCTACAGGGGTACTATCATCCAACCGACGTCAGCGAGGCCAAGCGCCTCAGACATCGAAGCCGGGACTTCGCACTGATTGAGGGCCAACTCTACAAGAAAGGGGTCAGTCAGCCAATGCTTAAGTGCGTCACCGAAACCAAAGGCATGCAGATCCTACGTGAAGTCCACAGTGGCACGTGCGGCTCGCACGCAGGGCTAAGGGCCCTAGCTGCCAAGGTGATCCGCCAAGGGTTTTACTGGCCCGCAATGATCTGCGCCGCAAATCGGGTCACAAGGTCCTGCGAAGCCTGCCAGAAGTTTTCTCCTCGGTCAGGCAACCCCTCGCAGTATACAAAGCTGATTGCCCATACATGGCCTCTCCAGCGCTGGGGCCTGGACATTGTCGGGCCCCTGCCCACCGCTCAGGGGAACCTTAAGTTCGCCTTCGTAGCCGTCGAATACTTCACCAAATGGATCGAGGCGAGGGCTGTTTCTACAATAACATCAAAGACTGCCCAAAAATTCTTTTGGCAAAACATTGTTTGCCGCTTCGGAGTACCGTCCGAACTAACAGTTGACAACGGCAAGCAGTTTGACAACCAAGATTTCAAGGATTTTTGTTTCTCCATCGGCACCAGGCTTGCCTTCGCTTCAGTTTATCATCCGCAGTCCAACGGGGTCGTGGAGCGCGCCAATGGGAAAATCTTCACAGCTGTCAAGAAAATGCTCCTCGATGAAAAAAAGGCAGATGGACCGATTTGTTACCTGAGGCAGTCTGGGCGCTAAACACAACTGAGTGCAGGGCGACTGGGTTCACTCCTTTCCGCCTTCTATACGGATCGGAGGCCATGACCCCGCAAGAAATAAAGCATGGGTCCCCGCGAACAGTTCCGTCAGCCGTCCCCGACGTGGACGAGCCAACTTCAAAGGATCTCATTGACGGAGACCGGGTCTTCGCCCTACAGGCCCTAAACAAATACCAAGCCCAGACCAAAACATGGCGCGACCACGCAGTCATCCCGAGGGAGTTCAGCGAAGGGGACCTCGTACTCGTCCGAACAGCTCGGACGGAGTCCAGGGGCAAGCTGGAGCCCAAGTGGGAGGGCCCCTTTATAGTCAAGACAAAAGCTTCCCCCCGCGCTTACAGGCTCACAACGCCAAACGGCGAGGACCTGGAGCACTCCTGGAACATCGACAACCTCCGCAAATTTTTTGTTTGACTCATTAGGGCTGATTTCGCCCTTGTAATTCGCCAAAAACAATCTTGTACCGGCCCGCACTCTTTTCCTCCCGGGGGGTGAGGTTTTTAATGAGGCGGAGCCATGTAATATATGTGAGAAAAATCCCCCGCAAAAACTTGCGTCGAAAAAAGACCGCGACGACGGTCTTCGACATTCGACCAATTCGAGGTCACCGCGAGGCTAAGCGCTAGCCACCCTCGCGTGCGACAAATCCGCGCAGAAGTCGCCTAAGGGTGCAGCCGGACTAGCACAACAAGTGCGAAAAAACAGAAGTCTACCGCGAAGACTATCCGCGCAGAAGTCACCTAAGGGTGCAGCCGGACCAGCACAACAAGTGCGAAAAAACAGAAGTCTACCGCGAAGACTATCCGCGCATGAAGTCGCCTAAGGGTGCAGCCGGACTAGCACAACAAGTGCGAAAAAACAGAAGTCTACCGCGAAGACTATCCGCGCAGAAGTCGCCTAAGGGTGCAGCCGGACTAGCACAACAAGTGCGAAAAAACAGAAGTCTACCGCGAAGACTATCCGCGCAGAAGTCGCCTAAGAGTGCAGCCGGACTAGCACAACAAGTGCGAAAAAACCGAAGTTTACCGCGAAGACTATCCGCGCAGAAACCGCCTAAGGGCGCAGCCGGACTAGTACAACAAAAGCAGAAACGACAGCATCAAACCGTCCGCGCCAAGACCGACTATAATCACACTAGCACAGCATAACAAAACATACCAGACAAAGTACACAACGCCTTCGCAGGCACAGGCAAGCGAGGGCACACAACTTCATCGTACAAGCCTTTACACATATACAAGCGAGGGCGCCACACTCTACATCGGCTCAACCTTAGGAATAATTCCCATCTCCCTATAATTAAATAATATTATCCTAAGCTCCTCACCTGCAAAAAGACTTCGCAGTTCCCCTTCCCCTGTACTCGCGGCGGCCGGCAAAGACAACAGTTCCTGCCGACCAGCCCTACTCACACGAAGCCGAGCCCCTTCCTCCGTACTAACCCTACGCTTTGCAACCGCCCTTCGTCGTCGGCGCCCGGTGCTAGGACCTGGCACATCTCGCGCGTCCGCGGCGTGTGGCGAAGCCTCCGCCGCAGCCACGTCCAAGGCCGCAAAATAGTCCAAGTCCTCCTCCGACGACTCCTCAGTCCACTCAATCGAGCTCCCAGAGTCAGTAAAATCAAAAAACTCAGATGCAGATCCACCATATTCATTACCACCTTCCGCGGTCGAAGCCGCCAAAAATTCAGTAGTAGCGGTTGCGTGCGCAGGCCCAAAATCTTGAACCTGCGCAGCAACCAAAATTCAGCAACATATCCAAAATTCCCTAACCCTATACACCCACTACGCCACCTGCGAAGGCCCTGACGCTGCGGGAGCCTCCACCGTTGGCTCCGCCGCTGCTTCCGCCGTTGTTTCCGCCGCCACCGCCGCGGGATCTTCAGCACTCGGCACAGCAGCTGCGGGGGCATCAGGTGCGCCTTCGGCCACCTTTGGGGGCAGGCCTTCGCCGGCCGCAGCGGATGTGGGGGCATCCGGTGCGTCTTCCGCGGTCTCCGGGGTTGGCTCCAGGGCGACCCCAGACACGGCCTCCGCAGGGGTCGGCTCCGGGTCAGGAAGCGCGCTGTTCAACGCCCCGAAGTCGTCCACCCGCTCGCCACGCGCCGCCTAAGACAAAACACACAAAATTCAGCAAACACACGCATAGCCCACATCCAGCAAACGCCAAACAAACGACAACGTTACCTGAGCCCTCGCAGTCTCGGCCCGCTCCCTGACCACCTCACGACCGTGCGGACCTCACATCCGGTCATAGAGGGCCCCGGCGGATTCCTTCACTACGGGGTCTTCGACCTTATAGACATCTCGCTCAAAATCTTCATCCGCCTGGTCGAAGACCTCGAAGTGCCGGCACCCTTCGCGGGAGAGTGCGTTCATCGCCCCCTCGCAGGTGACCAGGGAGGCGTACGACATAAACCCCCCCACGACAGTGGGGAGTTCCTGCAGCTCCTCCTGCACCCATTCCAGACAGCGAAGCCCGGGCTCTCGGTCCGGCACCTCGAAGTCACTGGTCCGCGCACCCAGCTCACGATATGTATCCATAAGCTATGTGCGCGTCCGTTCGGCCTCCGCACACATCGCGGCCTCGGCCCCCTTCACGCGGCTCTCCAGGGCGGTGAGCCGCTCCTGCAGATGTTCGGCGAGCTCCCTGGCAAGATTGCCTTCCGCCCGCGCCAGTTTGGCCTCCGCCTGCGCAGCCTGCTCCTTGGCGATGGCCTCGTTGGCCTCCCTCCTCTCCCCCGCCAGTTGGCGCCGGAGGTCAGCCTTCTCCCTCTCCAGTGCGGCCACCTTGTCCGTCAGTTTACGGCACTTGCTGTCGGAGGCCGATTTTTCACGGACAGCGTCAGCATGTTGCGTCCGAAGTCTCTCGACTTCGGCAGACACAGCTGTCGTGAGGGCCCCCGACGCAGTACGGCTGGCGAAGTCAGCCACCTGCAGAGCACACGTAAGGCCGTTGCCCCCAAAAAAAAGGGAGAGAGTATAGCTCAGCGGACCTGACTCAGCGCCTCTGTCACCTCCTTCAGCCGGCGGGTCGCTGCGCCCGCCTCGTCCCTGACAACCGCGAGGGCCGACACCTCGCCTCCGGCGCCAAGAGCCTCGCCCCTCGCCTTCGGCACTATGGCAGCCGTCGCGATCGCCGCGGCAGGCGCAACTATAGCAAGTTGGCCTTCGTCCGACCCTGCAACGTATCAACGAATTTTAAAAAAAAGAAAAAAAACGGACCAACGACTTACCACCAAGATAGTCGTCCGCATTAATATCGGTGCCGAAGTCGGCAACACGTTTGCCCGACAACGGCAACGCTCGGGCCGCCTTCGCGACCTCCGCCACTCCGCTGACCGGCGGCACCACCTTCGTCGATTTGGAGCCTCCGGCGCCTGCCGTTGCCTCCGGCGCCTTGCTAGATGCAGAGGCGCCCGACTTCGCCGCCAGCGGCGGCTTGCCTCCGCCGGAGGCCGCAGCCTTCGCAGTCCCCCGCTGCCTTTTCGGCCTAGCTTCATGAAGCCTCACAGCCGCCTGGCGTTTTTGCGCTGCCCCTTGGCGATCCTTGTCCATCACTGCCGACACAACAACAGCAATATTCTGCCCGTAAGGAAAAACTCTCCATTCACGAACCATGCGAGATGTAAAACAGTCCTCGCCAGCCGCGCAGGGGATAGGAACATTCCTAGGCCAGCAACCCCCGGTAACCCTCAGCATCCGAGCCGAAGACTCCCGGAGCTCGGGCAAAGACATCCTTCCCCCCGGGGCCGTGCACGTCCTCATCAACTCTCTAGCAAAACTATCAGACACCCCAAGTCCTCCCATAGCAGTACCTAATTTTCTCTTTTTGGAGGAAGGGGCGGCCGCCGGCGCAGGGTCGTCTCCAGTGTCCACCACAGGCTTCTTTCCATGGCGGTCCGCGTCGTCTTGACCAGGATAGCCGTCGTACGACAATTGATTTAACTCGAAAACCCTGTTCAAACGGTCATTTGACCCGCGGATATCAAAGCTGCGCTGGCCTTCCGTCCTCGGCACGTAACGTCCCACGAGCCGCACCGCCCCATCCTCCGCATCACGCACAAAGGCGGCCGGGTCGCGGTTTCGCAGATTCAGTGCGAAGGCAGGACTTCGCACCACCCTTCCTCCGTGAAAAGGCATCTGGCGAGGGCACACTTCGCCCAACGCCCAGCCATGCGCCAAGGGCCACACCCCGTACGCCACGAACTCTTCAACTAAATCGCGCCCACTGCTCTGACCGGCGGCGCATCGAAGGGCCCCTTCGTCCTCATCCTCCTCTGCCACTTCAAAGGGCGGATACGCTGAGTAATAATGAGAGCACATCTCGGACACGGGGAGTCCCTCATGGCCTTCGACGGTACCCTCAGCAACGTAAAACCAAAATTCATTCCAGTTGCCCCACTTGTTGCGGGCGCATGGAACCAACTCCACTACTTGCATTGTGGTCTTGCCGGTCTTCGGCGTGAATGTGCATGACAACCGCTGGTCAGACAGGGACAGAACAGGCAGGGACACCCTTCGCTCGATCGGCACCAGACGAAGACCGACGACGAAGCCATCCCACAGTGCGGCCTCGTCCAGCTCAGAGGCCCACGTGCGTTCCGGCCCATTGTAACGGGCCCTGCGTGGCCGCCGCGAGTTACGGGCCTAATCTGTAAAGGCATCCCTGTAATTACAGTTTGTAACCCCACTTTATGGGAATATTCTGGGGATAACCTAGGTAGCTGAGGGCACATGCGTCCTTAGCACAAGGCGCTGGGCGCTCATGTACCTATAAATACCCCTGCACAGTGCCCGTGGGAGGGCAGATTAACAGAGCTATTGCCTCCTAGCACGTAACCCTGTTGTCACCACTGTTCACCCTTGTTGGCCTCCTTGCGATTGAGAGCAAGTTCCAACAGAAAGGTCTCGCAGGGGTTAAAGCTTATGCTCGAGGCACACTACGGGTAGACGAATAACTAAACGTTACGTGCTCTAGTTCTACTTAGCTCCAATAATAAGGATTAGCTACATGCACTAATGGAAACGTGACCACTTTTAGTAGATTAACATTAAATGAGATAGACGATTAGCTATTCAAATTAACTAACGTAACCAATTTCTAAATTGAGACTCCTATCTTATTAACATGAACAATGTGATTAGCACGCATAAAATATAAAAAGGGGGGGTAGACGGGCACGTCTGGGGGTAGACGAAGGCACGACGGGCCGTGCCAAGGCACTGCGCACTACGCGAGCACGCGCGCAAGGCTGCACGCACGCGCCGCGAACTAGCCGTGCGCACGTCGGGGCCGCGCGCTAGCCGAGCTCAAGGCCGCGCGCCATAGGCACGCTGGGCCGAGCTCGAGGCCGCGCCGGGACCGTCACGACGCGAGCAGGGCACGCCGGGGCGGGCGGGCGAGCACGGAGCACGGGCGGGGCGGGGGCACGGCCGGGGCGGCGCAGCCGGGGCCGGGACGAGGGCGGCCGGGGCCAGGGCGGCACGGCCGGGCGCGGGGGCCAGGCACGGGGCGGCGCGGGGCGGCGCGGCCGGGGCCGAGGCAGGGCCGGGCGGCGCGCACGGGGCGAGGGTGACCGGGGCCAGGGCGGCAGCGCCATGGCCGGAGCCGAGGCGGGCGCGGCCGGGCCAGGGCGGGCACGGGGCGGCCGAGGCGGGGGCGTCCGGGGCGGCGGTGGGCGCGGCCGGACCGGGGCGGGCGCGGGGCGCCATGGCCGGGGACGGGGCGGCCGAGCCGGGGACGGGGCGGCTCGCCGGGGGCAAGTGAGGGCGGGGCCGGGCGCGGGGCGGCTCGCCGGGGAGCCGGGCGGGGCGGGGCCGGGCGCGGCTGCGCCGCCTGAGTCCAATCGTCTCAGAGTCAAGAGGACGCCAACCCGGCTGAAGGGGATGAGCCTCCAAAGTCAGCCAGACCCGACAACGAGGTACCCGATGCTCCTCATACAATTGCACCGTGTACAAAGGGGGCGTAGGGTAACCGGCGGAGTTAAGCACTTCCCACAAGATGGAAGGAAAGCCATCGCGAGAAAGGAAGTCAGAACTGAAACGAGAGTCTCCTCCACTGGCGGGGGTGGGTGAATTCATCTGCGGAAGGGAATCAAAGGTAAAGATTATGGTGGAAGGAAAAAGAAAAAGAGAGCCCGGATGGTTTTTTTAAAGAAAGGGGGTTAGCTCAATTTTAATTTCTCTTGGTGTTTTATAATGCATGCATGCTGGAAGAAACGTTGTCTCTCAAAGAGAAAATAGGGTGCCTTTTTAGGGCATCCTAAAAATATAAGTACTGGCCCACGGGGCCTAATTAATTAGCCACCTATTTCTCCCTCTATGCCTAAGGCCTTTCGTCCTAGGTCTAGCGGTCTAGTCCTGACGATCCGTAACAGTTTCTAGGCAAGTTTTAGGTTTTGAAAATTGGTATTCATGGTTTATTGTCCTTCTCTGTGGTGGAATTTGCTCCGATACCAGCTGTGGCAGAACCGCCCGAATTATTCCAGCTTAAGTGCCTAAGTCACGCCTCAGGGGCCGTAACACACTTAAATCGGAATAACCCGTCAGTCCCTCAGATCTAGTCTGATAGAGCCACTTAACCAGGATCAAATTCCACAATCTCACTCGAAGGTGAGTCACAGAAGAAATACAATAAAACAGGAAACCTCAAATTAAGTACTGAGTTATTACATCAATCGGAGTTTTGAGTAGCAAATAAAGTTCACAAAATAAAGTGCAGCGGATAATCGATGTCGTCGGTAATGAGGAAATGGGCAAGGCCCAGCCCACTATTCCTCATGCTCCTCTCCTGTCGGAGCAAATCCCACTCGACCGTCCAACCCGGTGGCAGGGTGGTAGGCCAAGTCACACCATCAACCATTTCCTGCATGGTACCTGCAAAAATGGTGCCACAAGCAAGGCTGAGTATACTAATACTCAGCTAGACTTAACCGGTGTGAGGAGTCTACTCCTCTACCTCTAGACTATGCAGCTGTTTGGCTGAGGGGTTTGGTTTGCCAAAAGCACTAGCTGTTTCTAAAAGCAAATTTTAGCTTTTCAAATTCTATCATCATTAACTTAGCTAGATTTGCTCCTTCTAAGCATACATGGTAACAACCAATTAGTTCAATCAACAAATTATCTCATATAACCACATTTCACTTCTTACTCGATGCAGTACAAGGAATCAAGCAGTCTCATTAGCTGCGAGAAGCAGATGATTCGAATCGAGTTTTAACCTTGCAAGATAAACCTAAACACACGGCATGTCAGGGTACTCCGACCCCACACATGACAACCGTCCCCATCGATTCCCCGTTCGCGTCCAGGCCTCACCGCCTTGGCATACAATGCTCCACTGACCCCGGCTGCCGTCGTGCAGTGACCGCACTTGTACCCACCATAGCTAGCTTGGGAGACCCAGTCTCAGGTCGCATGAGGGATAAAGTCCGCGCCCGGCTTCACTCAGGTACTAGGTTTACCGGTTACCATTTTTCCCGGCATGTGCTTAGTACGTTCAAAAGCTTGACTCAGGTATCCACACATTAATCCTTAATTCATTTTTTTCCCGTCTCATGGACAAGGCATCCTCCCTAGATCCAAGTCCATAGATCAACATAAATCCTGTTATCAAGATGAATACAATCAATTCCTGACCTCGCGCGAGTGCTAGAAAAATCACCCGACTTCTACCGAGATCCTGATTAGCAAGCAGCTACTCGACCTAGCATACTAGTATTCATCTCAAAAAGGAATCCTAAGTTCATGCAACTAGAGGTTTCAAGCAACTCCTACACTTAAGTGCACATTGCAATCCTACAAGCATTAAGTGTAGTAAAGTAGCATATAATAATACGGTTATGCATAAAACCGGGGCTTGCCTTCAATTGCTGGGGCTGCGGGGAGATCCTCGATAGCAGCCTCTGAAGCCTGCTCCTGGTCCTCCTCTTGGACAGGTCCTTGCTCGGGGATGAGCACGTACTCTCCGTCGGCAAGATTACAATCTAATGAATGCAATGCGTAAGATATATGCATGATATGATATGTGCTTCTAGAAATTACAACTTTAAAGGTGTATGATCTTCTTGAGTTAAACAAAGTTAACTTTACTTATGTAAGACCCTTAGTGGTATACTTGGTAATTTGGGTTAAACTTAGCTAAGGTAAGTAGATTAAATTTTGGGGTTCCACTGAATTCTCTTTAAGTTTTAGTGAGAATTGATAAGTACTCAAGTTAGATTTATTGAGGTGAGGTTTATTTCTTCTTCCCTTTTCTTTTATTCTCTTAAGGTTTTGGAGTAGATTTGAACTACAAGTTGCTTTTATAAAATTCTAAAAATTCTGCAAAACTTACAGTGGCTTGCTACTGGTGTGTGTTTCTCTGTCTCAAATTTTGGGGATCAGAAAGTGAATAGTTTTTTCTGGACAAAATTATTAAATTCTAGGGCAGAAGGGATGCTCTGAACTACAACTACTATTTAACAGTGGGCAAATCTCCAAAACTTATTTTTGCTGGCTTTTAGGTGTTATAACATGACTTGATACAGATTTCTACTCATTAATATCGTTTAATTATTTCTCTATGGTTTTCTCAAGTTTCTAGCCAAATGGGTGCTTTCTACTACCACTATATTTGAAAAACATCAAACAACAGAGTTCTTATTTTTCTTGGTTATCATTTTGTGCAAGAGCAATCATTCTGAAGTTTGGCATCTTTTTGCTTAAGGGAAGGGGTGGTATGCATTATTTGGATTAAGTGGTCTTTCTCTTAAATCATTAGCAATAGGTGTGAGTTTGCTTCTTTTTCATGGGTTTGCATTTTTCTCTGGTAGTTTATCTCATCATGGACTTAGCAAAATTTTGGTTGCCCATTATCATATTATTTGGGGCTGTTCATGATTTATTTGGAAAATACCTTACTATCACTTTGTATTTATTTTCCTTACTTAAAAAGTTGGGCTGAGGTGCTCTGTATTTTTGTAGTGGGGCTCTGGTGGTTGTAAGTCCACTGGATTTTTATTACCCATTTTGGTTATAGTTTTGCTACCTTAATAGTTGATTTTCAGTCCAAATAAGGCTAAATAAAACATTTTAATTTAAAACTGGTCCAACTTAATGGTCTCTGTATTTTTCCTAGGTTCTTTGTTACATAAGTAAACTAGGAAAAATAATCTTAATCACTGTTCATTAATTTCTAATGCCTTTCTGATTTTCTCTAAGTTTTGGACAAAATAGCTTTAAAGGAATAACTACATCATGATTTCTAATGCTGGGGTTCCTACTATTTTTAAACAGTGTCTAAATGAGGTTTAAACATCTACAAATTTTCTTAAGTTCAGCACAGAAGAAAAACTAATTTCCCTTAATTAAACAAGGTTTAGTGGGTTTCTGTTTTTAATTTTAAACTCTAAAATTTAGAACAGAAAGCATAGGGTTTACCATTTTTAAATGACAGTTCATAATATTTAGGATCTAGCAAAATTAGTTTGACAACTTTTGATTAAGAATTCATCAAGTTATGGATTTTCTAAGTTCTCTAGTCATTTTAAAAAGATTAACATAATTGATTAAATGGAAATCCACTTTGCACTGGGTCCCTGGCGGGTTTTTAAGTTTTCTTCGCGGATTAGTCCTTAAGCTACTATTCACATGAGTCACTGACGTTACAGAAAACCCCTCGGGTTCTACAAATCCTAACCCGAGGTCCTTCTTCTACCTTAAACAGTAACCGCGGCGGAAGAAAGGGCGGAGGGGCTTACCGGCGGCGAGATTGCTTCGGTGAAGTGGTCGAGGACGTAGGGGAGGTCTCGGGGATCACAACGGTGTGCGGGACGCCATCGGAGATGGCCGGAGTCGGTCGGTTCACGCGCGCAAGCGGGGATGCTCGTCGGCGGCGAGGAGACCGGCCTGGTCACGGCGAGATAGTTCAATCAGATGGGTCAGGGAGGTCCATGGGATGCCAGAGAAGACATGAACGCAAGGAATTGGGTGGAGACTCACTGGATAGCTCGGTCCACGCGCGGCGGCGGAAGACCGAAGTCCGGTGAGGTCGATCTCGGGCCTCCGGTGAAGTCCGGCCGGGTCCGAGGGCTTGGCGAGCTTCACGGGCTACTGGCGGAGCTAGCCGAAGCACTGGCTTGCCCAAAGGGTGGCTGGAGTGGGCTGGCCACGATGGCCGAAGCTCTGGCGGCAATGGCGGGCGGAATTGAGCTCGCCGGAGCTAAAGGAAAGTGGCTGGCCGGTGAGGGTGAGTGCGGGGCGAAGTGGGGCGCGCCTGGGAGGGCTTTATAGGCGCGGCGCGGTGCACGGGCGGTCGTGGACCAGCGAGTGCGCGCGGGCGTGCACTGGGAGGCGCGGTGCGCGAACGGGCGTGAACCGGGGGTGTCAGCCACGGTCGAACACGTGTTCCCGTTGCCTCTGCCCCTGTTCAAGCGCCGATTGGGAGCAAATCTTCGCGAATTTAGGCAAGATCGCTGTGAAGGATTTGTTCACCTGACCAAGCTTTGTCTTTTGTGTATGGACGTCGCGCGGTTTTAGGCTAGGGACAGGGAGTTGTAGCTTCACCAAGGTGTCAGTGTCAGAATGCCTGGTCCCGAGGTCAAGCTGCGCCAAAACCGTGCCAAATGAATTTGGTTTGAGTTCAAACTTTTCCAGGACGTGTTCAAGGGAATTTGGCACAACTTTGATATTTGGATCTCCTGGCTTTGAGTTTTGAAAAACAGAGAATGCAGATGATCTTTGGGAAGAGGTCTGAAATTCAGAAATTCAGAAATCTGAATTTCTCCAAGGGTTCATAGATCAAGGGCTGATTTGGGGATTTATTTGAGTTATTTTGGCTAAGCTTTCTCAATCTTTCTTGTTGCTTAATAAACATACTTTAATTTTTATAATTGGCTCAACTCAAAATTTTAAACTTTTCATTCCCTTTTTCTTATTTCCTTGAATTTTGCTCATGGGGCTCACTTAGGGTTTTAATTAGGGTTGCACAATCTTATCTTTTAAAAGACTCAATTGTTTTGATCATGATACTTTTAAGTATATACTTGGTGAATTCTTTCTCACTTTTATTAATGTGATGCTCATGCTTACTTTGGCTCACATAAAATAATGATTCTTGGGTTGGTATTTGAGAGAAACCCTAGGTGACACTGGGGTGTCACAGCCTTCCCCCCTTAAAGGAATCTCGTCCCGAGATTCGGGCCAGAGTCCTCCCGGGGTGAAGCGAAGGGTGAGACTTATAGGAAATGGGTGATTATTGTTATTATTAGGGTAAAACTGCTCTTCGAATGTCATTCTCTTTGCAACTTCAGAAGGAAGTCCTTTTAAGTTTTACTTCACAGTTTCTTCATTCTGAATTAAGATCATATTTTTGGAAATTAGGTTCAAAAGGCAGGAGGAGGGGTTGGGGGTGATTACGTACCAGCTTCCTTAGGTAGGCAATCGGGGAAGTTGGATCTTAAGAATTCCTCGGTTTCCCAAGTAGCTTCCTCCTCTGAGTGATTACTCCACTGGACCTTGTACATCTTGATCGATTTAGCCCGAGTTGATCTTTCTTTGCAATCCAGAATCTTGGAGGGGTACTCTTGGTACGATAGATCTAGCTCTATCTCCAATTCTGGCTCTGCTATGATCTCGGTCGGCAATCAAACACACTTCTTCAGCTGAGATACATGGAATACACTGTGAATGGCAGACATCTTTGAAGGTAACTTCAGCTTGTATGCCACGGGTCCACATGCTTCTATGATCTCATAAGGTCCAATGTAACGAGGGGCTAGCTTGCCTTTGATCCCAAACCTCTGCACTCCCTTGGTGGGTGATACCTTGAGGTATACAAAACTTCCCACCTCGAACTGGAGAGGTTTCCTTCTTCTATCATGATAGCTCTTCTGCCTGGCCTGAGCAGCTTCTAGATTCTTCCTGATTAGCTTGACCTTCCTTTCGGCTTCAGTCACTAAGTCAGGTCCAAAAACTTCTCTTTCACTAGGTTGAGACCAATTGAGTGGTGTCCTACACCTTCTTCCATAGAGAGCTTCAAAAGGTGCCATCTTTAGGCTGGATTGATAACTATTGTTATAAGCAAACTCTGCCAAGGAGAGGTGCTTATCCCAGTTCTTGCCACAATCGATCGCACAAGCTCTCAGCATATCCTCCAGGATTTGGTTTACTCTTTCCGTCTGACCATCGGTCTGTGGGTGGTAAGCTGAACTTCTGATTAGCTTGGTTCCCAAAGACTCTTGCAATTGTTCCCAAAATCTGGCAACGATTTGGGCTCCTCGATCACAAACAATGGTTCGAGGTAATCCGTGCAAACACACGATCCGGTCAATATACAATTCTGCATATTTCTGAGCCTTATCAGTGGTGTGCACAGGAAGAAAATGTGCCACTTTCGTCAATCGGTCCACAATAACCCAAATGGAATCATGATGATGAGAGGTGTTGGGCAGACCCACAATGAAATCCATGCTGACGTCATCCCACTTCCACGAAGGTACGGACAGTGGTTGCAAAGCTCCAGCTGACTTCAAGTGGCTTGCCTTTATCCTCTGACAGGTGTCACACTCTGATACATACTGGGCTATCTCCCTCTTCATTCTGGTCCACCAGTACAAAGGCTTCAGATCATGGTACATTTTGGTGCTTCCCGGATGCATAGAGAATTTGGAGAGATGAGCCTCATCCAAAATTTTCCTCTTGAGATCCTGGTCTTTAGGAATTACCAATCTGCTTTTGAACCATAACACACCCTTTTCATCCTGGCGGAAACAATTATACTTCTCAACCTTCTGATGGAGATTCTTCTTGATAATCTGCACTCCCTTGTCACTGAGCTGGGCCATGATAATCTGGTCTTGCAAAGCTGGCTCAACAGAAATGTGAGACAAAGAACCAGAAGGAATCACTACAATTTGCATCTTGCTCAACTCATCACACAAGGTGTTAATGCGAGAATCCATCAGAATACAGTTGCACTGCAACTTCCGACTCAATGCATTTGCTACCACATTAGCTTTTCCTCGGTGATAATGTACCTCCAGGTCATAATCCTTGATCAGCTCTAGCCATCTTCTCTGCCTCATGTTGAGATCAGCCTGAGTAAAAATGTACTTAAGGCTCTTATGATCAGTGAAGATGTTGCAGTGGGTTCCCATTAGATAGTGCCTCCACATCTTCAATGCATGAACCACTGCTGCTAACTCAAGGTCATGAGTGGGATAGTTTTGCTCATGAGGCCTGAGTGCTCTTGAGGCATAAGCAATGACTCGGTTGTCTTGCATCAAGACACAACCTAGCCCGGTGCCAGAGGCATCGCAATATACATCAAAAGGCTTGCTGTTGTCGGGTTGTGCCAATACTGGTGCTGTGGTCAGATGCTGCCTTAATGCATGGAAGGCATCTTCGCACTTCTGACTCCACACAAACTTGACTTCTTTCTTCAGCAACTCAGTAATAGGCTTCGCAATTCGAGAGAAGTCCTTAATAAATCTTCTGTAATAACCAGCTAATCCCAGAAAACTCCGAATCTGGCGAACAGTTGTTGGTGGCCTCCAGTTCATCACTTCTTGCACTTTATCAGGATCAACAGCTATTCCAGCCTGAGAGATAGTGTGACCCAAGAATTTGATTTCCTTTAGCCAAAAATCACACTTGGATAACTTGGCATAAAGGTGGTGCTCTCGCAGACGTTGAAGCACTACATGCAAATGCCCGGCATGTTCTTCTTCGTTCTTTGAGTATACCAGAATGTCATCAATGAAAACCACCACGAACTTGTCCAATTCCGGCATGAAAACAGAATTCATCAGATACATGAAATATGCTGGTGCATTTGTCAGCCCGAATGACATCACCAAGAATTCATATAGCCCATATCTGGTTGAGAATGCCGTCTTCGGAATATCACTTGCTCGTATTTTGATCTGATGGTAGCCAGAGCGAAGGTCTATCTTGGAAAACACCTTGGCCCCGACCAACTGGTCAAAGAGAACATCAATACGAGGCAAAGGATACTTGTTCTTGATAGTTACCGCATTAAGAGGGCGGTAATCTATACACAGCCTCAAGCTTTCATATTTCTTCTTCACAAACAGTGCTGGACATCCCCAAGGGGAAGTGCTTGGGCGAATGAAACCCTTATCCAGCAATTCTTGCAACTGCTTCTTCAACTCTGCCAACTCAGCGGGTGGCATTCGGTAGGGCCTCTTGGAAATTGGGGCCATTCCCGGTTGCAACTCGATGGCGAATTCAATATCCCGGTCCGGTGGCATTCCTGGCAATTCATCAGGAAAGACATCTGCATACTCACAGACCACTGGGATCTTCTTCAGGGGTAACTCCGTCATAGAGAAAGCACATGACTGAGAAGAACCCTAACTAGGCAGAATTAAAGTGAAATTCCCGCAGAACGGAGAATTAACTTCCACGGTACGACTGGCTACATCAAGCACAACTTGGTGCAAGGTCATCCAATTTGCCCCTAGAATAATGTCCACATTTTCTAATCCCAACACAAGAAGAGTGGTTTTGACAATGTGGCTTCCCAGTTGAATAGGCACACTTTGGTTTAATTGATTAGTTGCAATTTTACCCCCAGGTGTGACTATCATGAATGACCCTTTTGAGTGAGAGAATGGCAGTTTGCAATTAGCACTGAACTTTTGGCTAATGAAACTATGAGGTGCACCAGAATCAAACAGAATTAAAGCAGGTTGATTATAAACTGAAAAGGTACCGGTCATGATAGGAGCTCCTTCTGGTACTTCCTCCTGAGTAGTGAAGTTGAGCTTCCCTTGCTTGACTTGCACCTTCTGCTTTCTTCCCTTGTCTTGATTTGGTGCTGGCATCTGCCTCTGCTGGTTCCTGGGACAATTCTTGGCATAGTGGCCCACATTGCCACAAGTGAAACACTTGTTCCCATTGCCCTGGCGGAACTGCTGCTGCTACGGAGGCTGATTGTTCCTTGGGACGGGAGCTGGGTAGCGGTTGGGTGCCGGCTGCTGCTGAGGTGGCCTGATCACCCATCTGCCTGCCTACTGCTGAAAACCCCTGCTCTGATTGTGAGAAACAATCCGGAACCTCTGAGCCTGAGCAGATGGTGCTGCCATTGGTGCCTTTCTCTTCTTCTCTGCCCGGTGAGCAACAATGCAATCCTCCTGGGAGATGGCCATGTTGACCAACTCATTGAAGCTATCAGCCCGGACAGTGTTGAGTCGTTCCCGCAGCTTGGTATTGAGACCCCTGCGGAAGCGATCCCTCTTCTTTTCATCAGAGTCAGCATGATACCCTGCATACTGGCATAAGTCGTTGAAGGCTTGTGCATACTGCAATACCGTGCGGGTTCCTTGATTAAGGGCCAGAAATTCATTCAACTTCCGATCAAGAATGCCAGCTGGGATGTGGTGTCCTCTGAAGGCAGTCTTGAATTCCTCCCAAGACACTTCACGATCAGCGGGGAGCATAGCACGGAAGTGGTCCCACCAAGTCCGAGCAGGGCCGCGAAGCTGCTGTGCGGCGAAACGAGCCTTGGCCTCATCAGGGCAGTCTCCTGTGAGGAGGGGAAACTTGGACTCGACGACGCGAAGCCATACGTCGGCGTCCAACGGATCCTCTGCCTTGGTGAACAAGGGCGGCTGCGTGCTCAGAAACTCCTGGTAAGTTGCCATAGCCGGAGGTCGCTGATGCTGGCCTCCACCATGCTGCTGAGGGTGGGGCTGGCGCTGCAAGAGCTGTCGCAGAATCTCATTCTGCTGGGCCATCAGCTCCTGCACTGTGGGAGCTGGAGGAGGTGGCGGGGGAACCTGCTCGTTCTGCCCGCTACGCTGCCTAGCTGCCATCTGAAAACAGAGATTGTCGCCATTGTTATCCCAACTCACAGTTTCGAACGACAAGATATCATCTCATATGGAAGGAAAATGCCATAATCATAATATTAGGTTCGAAATGAAGATAACACGGTGACAAAGATCCCACAGATTTCAAAAGTTTACAGGGTTACATCAATCAGGGGAAAGTACCCATAAGCCTAGTCCAAAATGTGATATTTCTAAGCTCACATAGGTTTCTATCCGCCTAAAAGTGTCGAAGTGACTGCTTAACCCTGAGCGGTGGAAGCGACACTGGATACGGGCGAAGGAGGCATCGCGGAGGTAGTCCCATTGGCACCAGGGGCTGGTCCTAGCTCCTCGGGAGCCTCTTCTCCCTCGCTTCCTGCTTCATTGGCCTCCATCTCCAGGTGGTGCATGTCCAAGTGGTCATTTGCTTCTTCGAGTTCCCTCTGCACATCGTGAAGCTGGTTCTCCAAGACATCAATAGTGTTGTCTCGGATCTCCACCTGCTGCTCCAAGGTGGCAATGCGCTGGTTCAGCCTCTCCACCTGCAGATCCTTCTCCACCAACTCTATGGATAGGTCGACCACAAAATCTTCCCGACTATCGAGAGTGAGCTTGGCAGTCTGAGCGGTGTTAGCAAGAAGTGCCATAGCATCGCTCTGAAGGGCCTGAAGGCGGTACAGCGCACTCATGCACTGAACGGTGACCCTCCCAACCAAGTCAGGATACATTGCCCACACATCCTTCACATGGCTCACGCGGTTACACCACATGGGATCATCCTTCTTCTCAGCAGGGAAGAGTCCCAAAGGGTGCATCACCATCTCCAGGGGATGGTAGCCACAGAAAGTCGTCAGAGTCTTCATGGCGGCTGCCTCGACGGTGTCGTCCGTCCTGAGTCCAATCGTCTCAGAGTCAAGAGGACGCCAACCCGGCTGAAGGGGATGAGCCTCCAAAGTCAGCCATACCCGACAACGAGGTACCCGATGCTCCTCATACAACTGCACCGTGTACAAAGGGGGCGTAGGGTAACCGGCGGAGTTAAGCACTTCCCACAAGATGGAAGGAAAGCCATCGCGAGAAAGGAAGTCAGAACTAAAACGAGAGTCTCCTCCACTGGCGGGGGTGGGTGAATTCATCTGCGGAAGGGAATCAAAGGTAAAGATTATGGTGGAAGGAAAAAGAAAAAGAGAGCCCGGATGGTTTTTTTAAAGAAAGGGGTTAGCTCAATTTTAATTTCTCTTGGTGTTTTATAATGCATGCATGCTGGAAGAAACGTTGCCTCTCAAAGAGAAAATAGGGTGCCTTTTTAGGGCATCCTAAAAATATAAGTACTGGCCCACGGGGCCTAATTAATTAGCCACCTATTTCTCCCTCTATGCCTAAGGCCTTTCGTCCTAGGTCTAGCGGTCTAGTCCTGACGATCCGTAACAGTTTCTAGGCAAGTTTTAGGTTTTAAAAATTGGTATTCATGGTTTATTGTCCTTCTCTGTGGTGGAATTTGCTCTGATACCAGCTGTGGTAGAACCGCCCGAATTATTCCAGCTTAAGTGCCTAAGTCACGCCTCAGGGGCCGTAACACACTTAAATCGGAATAACCCGTCAGTCCCTCAGATCTAGTCTGATAGAGCCACTTAACCAGGATCAAATTCCACAATCTCACTCGAAGGTGAGTCACAGAAGAAATACAATAAAACAGGAAACCTCAAATTAAGTACTGAGTTATTACATCAATCGGAGTTTTGAGTAGCAAATAAAGTTCACAAAATAAAGTGCAGCGGATAATCGATGTCGTCGGTAATGAGGAAATGGGCAAGGCCCAGCCCACTATTCCTCATGCTTCTCTCCTGTCGGAGCAACATCCCACTCGACCGTCCAACCCGGTGGCAGGGTGGTAGGCCAAGTCACACCATCAACCATTTCCTGCATGGTACCTGCAAAAATGGTGCCACAAGCAAGGCTGAGTATACTAATACTCAACTAGACTTAACCGGTGTGAGGAGTCTACTCCTCTACCTCTAGACTATGTAGCTGTTTGGCTGAGGGGTTTGGTTTGCCAAAAGCACTAGCTGTTTCTAAAAGCAAATTTTAGCTTTTCAAATTCTATCATCATTAACTTAGCTAGATTTGCTCCTTCTAAGCATACATGGTAACAACCAATTAGTTCAATCAACAAATTATCTCATATAACCACATTTCACTTCTTACTCGATGCAGTACAAGGAATCAAGCAGTCTCATTAGCTGCGAGAAGCAGACGATTCGAATCGAGTTTTAACCTTGCAAGGTAAACCTAAACACACGGCATGTCAGGGTACTCCGACCCCACACATGACAACCGTCCCCATCGATTCCACGTTCGCGTCCAGGCCTCACCGCCTTGGCATACAATGCTCCACTGACCCCGGTTGCCACCGTGCAGTGACCGCACTTGTACCCACCATAGCTAGCATGGGAGACCCAGTCTCAGGTCGCATGAGGGATAAAGTTCGCGCCCGGCTTCACTCAGGTACTAGGTTTACCGGTTACCATTTTTCCCGGCATGTGCTTAGTACGTTCAAAAGCTTGACTCAGGTATCCACACATTAATCCTTAATTCATTTTTTCCCGTCTCATGGACAAGGCATCCTCCCTAGATCCAAGTCCATAGATCAACATAAATCCCGTTATCAAGATGAATACAATCAATTCCTGACCTCGCGCGAGTGCTAGAAAAATCACCCGACTTCTACCGAGATCCTGATTAGCAAGCAGCTACTCGACCTAGCATACTAGTATTCATCTCAAAAAGGAATCCTAAGTTCATGCAACTAGAGGTTTCAAGCAACTCCTACACTTAAGTGCACATTGCAATCCTACAAGCATTAAGTGTAGTAAAGTAGCATATAATAATACGGTTATGCATAAAACCGGGGCTTGCCTTCAATTGCTGGGGCTGCGGGGAGATCCTCGATAGCAGCCTCTGAAGCCTGCTCCTGGTCCTCCTCTTGGACAGGTCCTTGCTCGGGGATGAGCACGTACTCTCCGTCGGCAAGATTACAATCTAATGAATGCAATGCGTAAGATATATGCATGATATGATATGTGCTTCTAGAAATTACAACTTTAAAGGTGTATGATCTTCTTGAGTTAAACAAAGTTAACTTTACTTATGTAAGACCCTTAGTGGTATACTTGGTAATTTGGGTTAAACTTAGCTAAGGTAAGTAGATTAAATTTTGGGGTTCCACTGAATTCCCTTTAAGTTTTAGTGAGAATTGATAAGTACTCAAGTTAGATTTATTGAGGTGAGGTTTATTTCTTCTTCCCTTTTCTTTTATTCTCTTAAGGTTTTGGAGTAGATTTGAACTACAAGTTGCTTTTATAAAATTCTAAAAATTCTGCAAAACTTACAGTGGCTTGCTACTGGTGTGTGTTTCTCTGTCTCAAATTTTGGGGATCAGAAAGTGAATAGTTTTTTCTGGACAAAATTATTAAATTCTAGGGCAGAAGGGGTGCTCTGAACTACAACTACTATTTAACAGTGGGCAAATCTCCAAAACTTATTTTTGCTGGCTTTTAGGTGTTATAACATGACTTGATACAGATTTCTACTCATTAATATCTTTTAATTATTTCTCTATGGTTTTCTCAAGTTTCTAGCCAAATGGGTGCTTTCTACTACCACTATATTTGAAAAACATCAAACAACAGAGTTCTTATTTTTCTTGGTTATCATTTTGTGCAAGAGCAATCATTCTGAAGTTTGGCATCTTTTTGCTTAAGGGAAGGGGTGGTATGCATTATTTGGATTAAGTGGTCTTTCTCTTAAATCATTAGCAATAGGTGTGAGTTTGCTTTTTTTTCATGGGTTTGCATTTTTCTCTGGTAGTTTATCTCATCATGGACTTAGCAAAATTTTGGTTGCCCATTATCATATTATTTGGGGCTGTTCATGATTTATTTGGAAAATACCTTACTATCACTTTGTATTTATTTTCCTTACTTAAAAAGTTGGGCTGAGGTGCTCTGTATTTTTGTAGTGGGGCTCTGGTGGTTGTAAGTCCACTGGATTTTTATTACCCATTTTGGTTATAGTTTTGCTACCTTAATAGTTGATTTTCAGTCCAAATAAGGCTAAATAAAACATTTTAATTTAAAACTGGTCCAACTTAATGGTCTCTGTATTTTTCCTAGGTTCTTTGTTACATAAGTAAACTAGGAAAAATAACCTTAATCACTGTTCATTAATTTCTAATGCCTTTCTGATTTTCTCTAAGTTTTGGACAAAATAGCTTTAAAGGAATAACTACATCATGATTTCTAATGCTGGGGTTCCTACTATTTTTAAACAGTGTCTAAATGAGGTTTAAACATCTACAAATTTTCTTAAGTTCAGCACAGAAGAAAAACTAATTTCCCTTAATTAAACAAGGTTTAGTGGGTTTCTGTTTTTAATTTTAAACTCTAAAATTTAGAACAGAAAGCATAGGGTTTACCATTTTTAAATGACAGTTCATAATATTTAGGATCTAGCAAAATTAGTTTGACATCTTTTGATTAAGAATTCATCAAGTTATGGATTTTCTAAGTTCTCTAGTCATTTTAAAAAGATTAACAGAATTGATTAAATGGAAATCCACTTTGCACTGGGGTCCCTGGCGGGTTTTAAGTTTTCTTCGCGGATTAGTCCTTAAGCTACTATTCACATGAGTCACTGACGTTACAGAAAACCCCTCGGGTTCTACAAATCCTAACTGAAAGGGAAATGTGCCCTTGGGCCATTTCTAAGTATTTTGGTGATTGAGTGCCAACACAAAGTGCTTAAATGTGAATTTATGCCCATGGATGAACAAAGTGCAAATCACAAGTAAAGGTATGTTTCTAAGCCTTAGTACATTGGTTTTGTGTACTAATATACTTGTCTAAGTGTTAGAAACAGGAGAAAACGAGTCAGAGAAGAGTTGGCTGTGTACAGCCAAAAGGCTGTTTCGGTCTGGTGCACCGGACTGTCCGGTGGTGCACCGGACAGTGTCCGGTGCGCCAGGCTGACTCGGCGCGAAGTGGCCGCTCTCGGGAATTCGCCGACGGCGTACGGCTAAAATTCACCGGACTGTCCGGTGTGCACCGGACTGTCCGGTGAGCCAACGGTCGGCCGAGCCAACGGTCGGCCGCGGAATCTGCGCGCGACACGTGGCCTGGCCAACGGTCGGAAGGCGGCACCGGACTGTCCGGTGTGCACCGGACATGTCCGGTGCGCCTACGGCTCCCAGATCTGCAACGGTCGGCTACGTCGTTTAAGGAAGGAAATCGGGCACCGGACAGTGTCCGGTGTGCACCGGACTGTCCGGTGCACCCGACGACAGAAGGCAAGGATGGCCTTCCAGATTTGTTCTCAACGGCTCCTAGCTGCCTTGGGGCTATAAAAGGGACCCCTAGGCGCATGGAGGAGTACACCAAGCATTCCTACAACATTCCTAAGCACCAAGACATCGATCTCGCGCATTTGGTTCATTGTGATAGCATCTAGAGCTCTTGTTGAGTTGTGAACTCATTGAGTTGTGTTGCGAGCTCTTGTTGCGACTTGTGTGCGTGCTGTTGCTCTGATTTTGAGTCTTGTGTGCGTTGCTAGTTCCTCCCTTACTCCGTATTTCTTTGTGAATCTCAAGTGTAAGGGCGAGAGGCTCCAAGTTGTGGAGATTCCTCGCAAACGGGATATTGAAAGGCAAAGCAAAACACCGTGGTATTCAAGTTGGTCTTTGGACCGCTTGAGAGGGGTTGATTGCAACCCTCGTCCGTTGGGACGCCACAACGTGGAGTAGGCAAGCGTTGGTCTTGGCCGAACCACGGGATAAACCACTGTGTCATCTCTGTGTTTGATCTCTTGTGGTATTGTGTTTTGTTGAGACTCCTCTCTAGCCACTTGACGATTATTGTGCTAACACTTAACAAGTTTTTGTGGCTATAAGTTTAAGTTTCCCAGGATCACCTATTCACCCCCCCCCCCTCTAGGTGCTCTCAATTGGTATCGGAGCCGTTCTCTTCAAGAAAGGGACTAACCGCCCGAAGAGATGGATCCTAAGGGGAAGGGAATCGTGATCAACGATAAGGAGAAGGAGTCCTTCATCAACGAGCCCAAAGATGACAAGCCTACCGACTCCGGCTCGGGCCATAGACGGAAGGAAGGGAAGAAGAAGAAGACAAGGCACATCAAGGAGATCGTCTACTACGACGACAGCGACGAATCTTCCTCTTCCCAAAAGGACAACGACGACAACGACTATGACAAACAAAAGACGGTTAACTCAAACTTTTCTTTTGATTATTCGCGCATTCCGCATAGCTCAAATGCTCATTTGCTCCCCATTCCACTTGGCAAGCCTCCTCACTTTGATGGAGAGGACTACGGATTTTGGAGTCACAAAATGCGTACTCACCTATTTTCTCTCCATCCAAGCATTTGGGAGATTGTGGAAAGTGGAATGAAATTTGATAGCTCGAATAGCCCTTCGTTTATTAATGAACAGATCCATAAAAATGCACAAGCTACTACTGTGTTGCTAGCCTCTTTGTGCAGGGACGAGTATCACAAGGTGAGCGGCTTGGACAATGCCAAGCAGATTTGGGACACCCTCAAGATCTCTCATGAGGGGAATGATGTCACCTTACTCACCAAGATGGAGTTGGTGGAGGGCGAGCTCGGACGATTCGCGATGATAAGGGGCGAGGAGCCGACACAAACATACAACCGGCTCAAGATCCTTATCAACAAAATAAGGAGCTACGGAAGCACGCGATGGACGGATCACGACGTCGTCCGCCTAATGCTAAGGTCATTTACCGTTCTTGATCCTCACTTGGTGAACAATATTCGTGAAAATCCTAGGTACATCAAGATGTCGCCCGAAGAAATTCTTGGAAAATTTGTAAGCGGGCGAATGATGATCAAGGAGGCGAGGTACGTGGACGACGCGTTGAATGGCCCAATCCATGAGCCTCAACCCATTGCTCTCAAGGCAACAAGGAGCAAGGAGGCGCTACCCAGCAAGGTGGCGCAAATTGAGGCGGCCGGTCTTAATGATGAAGAGATGGCCCTCATCATCAAAAGATTCAAGACGGCACTAAAGGGTCGCAAGGGACAGCCAAGCAAGACTAAGACCAAGGGAAAGCGATCATGCTTCAAATGCGGTAAGCTTGGTCATTTTATTGCTAACTGTCCCGACAATGATAGTGACCAGGAACACGGGAGCAAGAGGGAAAAGAAGAAGCATTACAAGAAGGCCAAGGGCGAGGCACATATCGGAAAGGAGTGGGATTCGGATTGCTCCTCCTCCGACTCCGACAATGAAGGACTCGCCGCTACTGCCTTCAACAAGTCATCCCTCTTCCCCAACGAGCGTCACACATGCCTTATGGCAAGGGAGAAGAAGGTATGTAATCAAAACAATGTCACTTATGATTCTTCCAGTGATGATGAGTCTAGTGATGATGAAATAGATTACTCTAGTTTGTTCAAGGGATTGGATAGAACTAAGGTAGATAAAATTAATGAATTGATTGATGCCTTGAATGAAAAAGATAGACTCTTAGAAAAACAAGAGGACCTTTTGTATGAAGAGCATGACAAATTTGTAGAGGCACAAAAATCTTATGCTTTAGAAGTTAAAAGAAATGAAGTGCTTTCTAGTGAACTATCTTCTTGTCATGAAATCATTGCTACTTTAAAGAGTGTTAATGATGACTTAAATGCTAAACTAGAAGTAGCTAGTAAATCTAATTCTTGTGTAGAACATGTTGAGATTTGCACTAGGTGTAAAGATTTCGATGTTGATGCTTGTAGTGATCATTTAGTTTCAATTTCCAAATTAACTGAGGAATTGGCTAGTCTTAATGCCAAACTTAAGACTAGCAAGAATGAATTTGATAAACTAAAATTTGCAAGGGATGCCTACACGATCGGTAGACACCCCTCAATTAAGGATGGACTTGGCTTCAAGAGGGAAGCCAAGAACTTAACAAGCCATAAGGCTCCCATTCCGGCTAAGGAGAAAGGGAAGGCCCCTATGGCTACTAGTGCTAAAAAGAACCATGCCTTTTTGTATCATGATAGGAGACAAACTAGAAATGCTTATAGGGGTTATAATGCGTACGATGATTTTTCTCATGCTATGTTTGCTTCTAGTTCTTCATATGTGCATGATAGAAATGTTGGTAGAAGGGATGTTGTTCATAATATGCCTAGGAAAAATGTTGTTAATACTCCTAGGAAAGTTAATGAGCCTTCTACAATATATCATGCTTTGAATGCTTCCTTTGCAATTTGCAGAAAGGATAGAAAGGTAATTGCTAGGAAGTTAGGGGCAAAATGCAAGGGTGATAAAACTTGCATTTGGGTCCCTAAGGAAATTGTGACTAACCTTATAGGACCCAACAAGAGTTGGGTACCTAAGTCCCAAGCCTAAATTTGCCTTGCAGGTTTATGCATCCGGGGGTTCAAGCTGGATTATTGATAGCGGATGCACAAACCATATGACGGGGGAGAAGAAGATGTTCACCTCCTACGTCAAGAATAAGGATTCCCAAGATTCAATTATATTCGGTGATGGGAATCAAGGCAAGGTAAACAAGTGGGAGGAGCGCATCATAGCAAGAATGTGATGACCACTTCAAGACCCCTGGAGCTGCTGCATATGGATCTTTTCGGACCCGTCGCCTATCTGAGTATAGGAGGAAGTAAGTACGGTCTAGTTATTGTTGATGACTTTTCCCGCTTCACTTGGGTGTTCTTTTTGCAGGATAAGTCTGAAACCCAAGGGACCCTCAAGCGCTTCCTCAGGAGAGCTCAAAATGAGTTTGAGCTCAAGGTGAAGAAGATAAGGAGCGACAACGGGTCCGAGTTCAAGAACCTTCAAGTGGAGGAGTTCCTTGAGGAGGAAGGGATCAAGCACGAGTTCTCCGCTCCCTACACACCACAGCAAAATGGTGTGGTAGAGAGGAAGAACAGGACGCTAATCGATATGGCAAGGACGATGCTTGGAGAATTCAAGACCCCCGAGCGTTTTTGGTCGGAAGCCGTGAACACGGCTTGCCATGCCATCAACAGGGTCTACCTTCACCGCCTCCTCAAGAAGACTTCGTATGAGCTACTAACCGGTAACAAAGCCAATGTATCTTACTTTCGTGTATTTGGGAGCAGGTGCTACATTCTAGTGAAGAAGGGTAGAAATTCTAAATTTGCTCCCAAAGTTGTAGAAGGGTTTTTGTTAGGTTATGACTCAAATACAAAGGCGTATAGAGTCTTCAACAAATCATCGGGTTTGGTTGAAGTCTCTAGCGACGTTGTATTTGATGAGACTAATGGCTCTCCAAGAGAGCAAGTTGTTGATTGTGATGATGTAGATGAAGAAGATGTTCCGACGGCCGCTATACGAACCATGGCGATTGGAGAAGTGCGGCCACAGGAACAAGATGAACGAGATCAACCTTCTTCCTCAACAATGGTGCATCCCCCAACTCAAGACGATGAACAGGTTCATCAAAAGGAGGCGTGTGATCAAGGGGGAGCACAAGATGATCACGTGATGGAGGAAGAAGTGCAACCGGCACCTCCAACCCAAGTTCGAGCGGTGATTCAAAGGGATCATCCCGTCGACCAAATTTTGGGCGACATTAGCAAGGGAGTAACTACTCGGTCTCGATTAGTTAATTTTTGTGAACATTACTCCTTTGTCTCTTCTATTGAGCCTTTCAGGGTAGAGGAGGCCTTGCTAGATCCGGATTGGGTGTTGGCCATGCAGGAGGAACTTAACAACTTCAAGTGTAATGAAGTTTGGACGCTGGTGCCTCGTCCCAAGCAAAATGTTGTGGGAACCAAGTGGGTGTTCCGCAACAAACAAGACGAGCACGGAGTAGTGACAAGGAACAAGGCTCGACTTGTGGCAAAAGGTTATGCCCAAGTCACAGGTTTGGACTTTGAGGAGACGTTTGCTCCTGTGGCTAGGCTAGAATCAATTCGTATCTTGCTAGCATATGCCGCTCACCATTCTTTCAGGTTGTACCAAATGGATGTGAAGAGCGCTTTCCTCAACGGGCCAATAAAGGAGGAGGTGTACGTAGAGCAACCCCCTGGCTTCGAGGATGAACGGTACCCCGACCACGTGTGTAGGCTCTCTAAGGCGCTCTATGGACTTAAGCAAGCCCCAAGAGCATGGTATGAATGCCTTAGAGATTTCTTAATTACTAATGCTTTCAAGGTTGGGAAAGCCGATCCAACTCTTTTCACTAAGACATGTGATGGTGATTTGTTTGTGTGCCAAATTTATGTCGATGACATAATATTTGGTTCCACTAATAAAAAGTCTTGTGAAGAGTTTAGCAGGGTGATGACGCAGAAATTCGAGATGTCAATGATGGGCGAGTTGAACTACTTCCTTGGGTTTCAAGTGAAGCAACTCAAGGACGGCACCTTCATCTCCCAAACGAAGTACACGCAAGACCTGCTGAAGCGGTTTGGGATGAAGGACGCCAAGCCCGCAAAGACGCCGATGGGGACCGACGGACACACCGACCTCAACAAAGGAGGTAAGTCCGTTGATCAAAAAGCATACCGGTCAATGATAGGGTCATTACTTTACTTATGTGCTAGTAGACCGGATATTATGCTTAGCGTATGCATGTGTGCTAGATTTCAATCCGATCCTAAGGAGTGTCACTTAGTGGCGGTGAAGCGAATTCTTAGATATTTAGTTGCTACGCCTTGCTTCGGGCTCTGGTATCCAAAGGGGTCTACCTTTGACTTGATTGGATACTCAGACTCCGACTATGCTGGATGTAAGGTCGATAGGAAGAGCACATCGGGGACGTGCCAATTCTTAGGAAGGTCCCTGGTGTCATGGAACTCTAAGAAACAAACTTCTGTTGCCCTATCCACCGCTGAGGCCGAGTATGTTGCCGCAGGACAGTGTTGCGCGCAACTACTTTGGATGAGGCAAACCCTCAGGGACTTTGGCTACAATCTGAGCAAAGTTCCACTCCTATGTGATAATGAGAGTGCTATTCGCATGGCGGAAAATCCTGTTGAGCACAGCCGCACAAAGCACATAGACATCCGGCATCACTTTTTGAGAGACCACCAGCAAAAGGGGGATATCGAAGTGTTTCATGTTAGCACCGAGAACCAGCTAGCCGATATCTTTACCAAGCCTCTAGATGAGAAGACCTTTTGCAGGCTGCGTAGTGAGCTAAATGTCTTAGATTCGCGGAACTTGGATTGAATTGTAGCATACATGTGTTTATGCCTTTGATCATGTTCATTCTGCATTTTGTTGCTTATTGTGGTGCTCAAGTTGTACAAACACTCCCTGGACCTCACAAGTCCGTTGCAAAGTGATGCACATGTTTAGGGGGAGATGTGTTACAACTTGACCCTTTGAGACTAACTATATGCTTGAGTTTGCTTGATTTAGTCTCAAAGGAGAATTGAACGGGAAAAGGTGGACTTGGACCATGCAAGACTTCCACTGCACTCCGATGAGAGGGTAACTTATTCCAAGTCCATCTCATGAACTCTTATTGCCTTTGTATTCTTATTGAAGATTTTGGTGAGGCAATGGGGTTAAAGGGCCAAAGTTGATCCCGTTTTGGTGCTTGATGCCAAAGGGGGAGAAAATAAAGGCCAAAGCAATAAATGGATCAGCTACCACTTGAGAAATTTTGAAAATAGTGAAATAGAGATTTTGGTTTGTCAAAACTCTAGCATTGTCTCTTTTGTCAAAAGTTGGCTTCTTGTGGGGAGAAGTAGTGATTATGGGAAAAAGGGGGAGTTTTTGAAATCTTTGGTCAATCTCTTTTGGAATGACTCTCTTTATGCTTCAACATGTGTGTTTGACTTAGAGATAGAGATTTGAGTTTAATTTGCAAAAACAAACCAAGTGGTGGCAAAGGATGATCCAAATATGCCAAATCGAATCAAAATGAATTTAAGTTCTATTTGAAGTGATTTTGCACTTGTTCTAGTTGCTTTATGTTGTGTTGGCATAAATCACCAAAAAGGGGGAGATTGAAAGGGAAATGTGCCCTTGGGCCATTTCTAAGTATTTTGGTGATTGAGTGCCAACACAAAGTGCTTAAATGTGAATTTATGCCCATGGATGAACAAAGTGCAAATCACAAGTAAAGGTATGTTTCTAAGCCTTAGTACATTGGTTTTGTGTACTAATATACTTGTCTAAGTGTTAGAAACAGGAGAAAACGAGTCAGAGAAGAGTTGGCTGTGTA
The DNA here is from genome assembly GCF_902167145.1 of Zea mays. Classification (NCBI taxonomy): domain Eukaryota; kingdom Viridiplantae; phylum Streptophyta; class Magnoliopsida; order Poales; family Poaceae; genus Zea; species Zea mays. Next base: position 15,089,701 of record NC_050104.1, on the reverse strand, counting down.
CAGCCAAAAGGCTGTTTCGGTCTGGTGCACCGGACTGTCCGGTGGTGCACCGGACAGTGTCCGGTGCGCCAGGCTGACTCGGCGCGAAGTGGCCGCTCTCGGGAATTCGCCGACGACGTACGGCTAAAATTCACCGGACTGTCCGGTGTGCACCGGACTGTCCGGTGAGCCAACGGTCGGCCGAGCCAACGGTCGGCCGCGGAATCTGCGCGCGACACGTGGCCTGGCCAACGGTCGGAAGGCGGCACCGGACTGTCCGGTGTGCACCGGACATGTCCGGTGCGCCTACGGCTCCCAGATCTGCAACGGTCGGCTACGTCGTTTAAGGAAGGAAATCGGGCACCGGACAGTGTCCGGTGTGCACCGGACTGTCCGGTGCACCCGACGACAGAAGGCAAGGATGGCCTTCCAGATTTGTTCTCAACGGCTCCTAGCTGCCTTGGGGCTATAAAAGGGACCCCTAGGCGCATGGAGGAGTACACCAAGCATTCCTACAACATTCCTAAGCACCAAGACATCGATCTCGCGCATTTGGTTCATTGTGATAGCATCTAGAGCTCTTGTTGAGTTGTGAACTCATTGAGTTGTGTTGCGAGCTCTTGTTGCGACTTGTGTGCGTGCTGTTGCTCTGATTTTGAGTCTTGTGTGCGTTGCTAGTTCCTCCCTTACTCCGTATTTCTTTGTGAATCTCAAGTGTAAGGGCGAGAGGCTCCAAGTTGTGGAGATTCCTCGCAAACGGGATATTGAAAGGCAAAGCAAAACACCGTGGTATTCAAGTTGGTCTTTGGACCGCTTGAGAGGGGTTGATTGCAACCCTCGTCCGTTGGGACGCCACAACGTGGAGTAGGCAAGCGTTGGTCTTGGCCGAACCACGGGATAAACCACTGTGTCATCTCTGTGTTTGATCTCTTGTGGTATTGTGTTTTGTTGAGACTCCTCTCTAGCCACTTGGCGATTATTGTGCTAACACTTAACAAGTTTTTGTGGCTATAAGTTTAAGTTTCCCAGGATCACCTATTCACCCCCCCTCTAGGTGCTCTCACTAACCCGAGGTCCTTCTTCTACCTTAAACAGTAACCGCGGCGAAAGAAAGGGCGGAGGGGCTTACCGGCGGCGAGATTGCTCCGGTGAAGTGGTCGAGGACGTAGGGGAGGTCTCGGGGATCACAACGGTGTGCGGGACGCCGTCGGAGATGGCCGGAGTCGGTCGGTTCACGCGCGCAGGCGGGGATGCTCGTCGGCGGCGAGGAGACCGGCCTGGTCACGGCGAGATAGTTCAATCAGATGGGTCAGGGAGGTCCATGGGATGCTAGAGAAGACATGAACGCAAGGAATTGGGCGGAGACTCACTGGATAGCTCGGTCCATGCGCGGCGACGGAAGACCGAAGTCCGGTGAGGTCGATCTCGGGCCTCCAGTGAAGTCCGGCCGGGTCCGAGGGCTTGGCGAGCTTCACGGGCTACTGGCGGAGCTAGCCGAAGCACTGGCTTGCCCAGAGGGTGGCTGGAGTGGGCTGGCCACGATGGCCGAAGCTCTGGCGGCAATGGCGGGCGGAATTGAGCTCGCCGGAGCTAAAGGAAAGTGGCTGGCCGGTGAGGGTGAGTGCGGGGCAAAGTGGGGCGCGCCTGGGAGGGATTTATAGGCGCGGCGCGGTGCACGGGCGGTCGTGGACCAGCGAATGCGCGCGGGCGTGCACTGGGAGGCGTGGTGCGCGAACGGGCGTGAACCGGGGGTGTCAGCCACGGTCGAACACGTGTTCCCGTTGCCTCCGCCCCTGTTCAAGCGCCGATTGGGAGCAAATCTTCGCGAATTTGGGCAAGATCGATGTGAAGGATTTGTTCACCTGACCAAGCTTTGTCTTTTGTGTATGGACGTCGCGCGGTTTTAGGCTAGGGACAGGGAGTTGTAGCGTCACCAAGGTGCCAGTGTCAGAATGCCTGGTCCCGAGGTCAAGCTGCGCCAAAACCGTGCCAAATGAATTTGGTTTGAGTTCAAACTTTTCCAGGACGTGTTCAAGGGAATTTGGCACAACTTTGATATTTGGATCTCCTGGCTTTGAGTTTTGAAAAACAGAGAACGCAGATGATCTTTGGGAAGAGGTCTGAAATTCAGAAATTCAGAAATCTGAATTTCTCCAAGGGTTCATAGATCAAGGGCTGATTTGGGGATTTATTTGAGTTATTTTGGCTAAGCTTTCTCAATCTTTTTTGTTGCTTAATAAACATACTTTAATTTTTATAATTGGCTCAACTCAAAATTTTAAACTTTTCATTCCCTTTTTCTTATTTCCTTGAAATTTTCTCATGGGGCTCACTTAGGGTTTTTAATTAGGGTTGCACAATCATATCTTTTAAAAGACTCAATTGTTTTGATCATGATACTTTTAAGTATATACTTGGTGAATTCTTTCTCACTTTTATTAATGTGATGCTCATGCTTACTTTGGCTCACATAAAATAATGATTCTTGGGTTGGTATTTGAGAGAAACCCTAGGTGACACTGGGGTGTCACAGCGGGAGGACGCCGGCGGGCGGGGAAGGGTGAGGGAGGGGAGGGAGAAGGGGGGAGGGGGAGGGGGGCGGGGGGAGGGGGAGGGGAGAGGGAGAGAGGGAGAGAGAATGACGGGTGGGGCCCACATGGGAGGAGAGAGGAAATTGGGGGAAGGGGGAGGGGGGCGGCTGGGCCGCTTTGGGCCCAAATGGGGCGCGGGGGGGGCTGGGCCGCCGGGGTGGCCCACGGCAGGGGAGGGAAAGGGGAGGGGGCGCGGCTGGGCCGGCTGGCTGGGCTGGGCGCGAGGGGGAGGGGGCGGCTGGGCCAAAAATGGGGAAGGACGGGGGGAGAGAAGAAAAAGGTTTTCCTTTTTTCTAAAATCTATTTTCCTCTAGATGAATGTATTCACATTTTTAAACAATCAAAAGGTATGCATGGTTCGGCATGGTGCATCACATAAAATAAAGTATTTTAGGATTTTGCTTTACATGGGATCTCAAGCCGAATCCCGCTATAACTTTGGAAAAGATCAAGGTTTAGCGAGGAGAAAAGGGAAAAGGAAAGGGTAACGCCTGAATTTGGTGAGGGAAAAGAAGAAAAAAATTCTACCCCCAAATTCAGGGCGTTAAGCTGTCTTTAGAAGAAGTGATGATTCAGTAGCATTTAAGGGAGTGTTAGAGGGTCAGCTATACTTAGTTGATTTTAATAGAGCTGAACTCGACACTTGCTTAATTGCTAAGACTAACATGGTGTCGGCGTTTCGAGACCGGGGGGTCCCTGGGCCGACGAGTGAAATGTCGTCGCGTGCCCCAGCCCAGATGGGTCGGCGTGAGGCCGAGCGCGAAGAGGGGAGAAAAGGCAGCCGGAGACGGGCGTGAGAGAGGTGGAAATCTCGCGGCCTTCGTGTTCGTCCCGCGCCCAGGTCGGGTGCGCTTGCAGTAGGGGGTTACAAGCGTCCACGCGGGAGAGGGAACGAGCGGCCTCACGTGAGCGCCTGTCCCGTCCTCGTCCCTGCACGGCCAACCCTCTGTAAGAGGGCCCTGGTCCTTCCTTTTATAGGCATAAGGAGAGGATCCAGGTGTACAATGGGGGGTGCAGCAGAGTGCTACGTGTCTAGCGGAGGAGAGCTAGCGCCCTAAGTACTCGCCATCGTGGCGGTCGGAGAGGTTTTGGCACCCGGTTCGTGTGGTGTCGTGGCCGTCGGAGGAGCGCTAGAGCCTGGCGGAAGGACAGCTGTCGGGGCTGTCGAGTCCTTGCTGACGTCCTCTTGCTTCCGTAAGGAGGCTGAGAGCTGCCATCGTCATAGAGCGTGTGGGGCGCCATCATTGCTTGTCTGGCGGAGCGAGACAGATGGGACGCTGGTCTTGTTTCCCTTAGCCTGAGTCAGCTTGGGGTAGGGAAATGATGGCGCCTCCCGTTGACGTGGACGGTCCGCGCCCTAGGTTGGACGATGTGGAGGCTCCTCCGAGGTCGAGGTCGAGTCTATTTTCCGTGGCCGAGGTCGAGTCCGAGCCCCTGGGTCGGGCGAGACGGAGACCGTCGGCTAAGGCCAGGGCTGAGTCCGAGCCCTGGGGTCGGGCGAATCGGAGTTCGTCGTTTTCCGGGGCTGAGCCCGAGTCCGAGCCCTGGGGTCGGGCGGAGCGGAGTTCATCGTCTTCAGGGGCTGAGCCCGAGTCTGAGCCCTGGGTCGGGCGGAGCGAAGTTCGCCGTCTTCCGGGGCTGAGCCCGAGTCCAAGCCCTGGGTCGGGCGGAGCGGAGTTCGCCGTCTTCCGGGGCTGAGCCCGAGTCCGAGCCCTGGGTCGGGCGAAGCGGAGTTTCCTATGGTGCCTGAGGCCGGGCCTGACTGCCTGTCAGCCTCACTCTGTCGAGTGGCGCAGCAGTCGGAGCGGCGCAGGCGGCGCTATCCTTCTGTCAGGCCGGTCAGTGGAGCGGCGAAGTGACTGCGGTCACTTCGGCTCTGTCGACTGGAGGACGTGCGTCAGGATAAAGGTGTTAGGCCGCCTTTACATTAAATGCCCCTGCGACTTGGTCGGTTGGCGTGGCGACTTGGCCAGGGTTGCTTCTTGGTGAAGACTGGGCCTCGGGCGAGCCGGAAGTATGTTCGTCGCTGGAGGGGGGCCTCGGGCGAGACGGAGATCCTCTGGGGTCGGCTGCCCTTGCCCGAGGCTGGGCTTGGGCGAGGCGTGATCGAGTCCCTCGAATGGACCGATCCCTGACTTAGTCGCACCCATCAGGCCTTTGCAGCTTTGTGCTGATGGGGGTTACCAGCTGAGAATTAGGAGCCTTGAGGGTACCCCTAATTATGGTCCCCGACAGTAGCCCCCGAGCCTCGAAGGGAGTGTTAACACTCGCTTGGAGGCTTTTGTCGCACTTTTTTGCAAGGGGACCAGCCTTTCTCGGTTGCGTTTTGTTCCGGTGGGTGCGCACGAGCGCACCCGCCGGGTGTAGCCCCCGAGGCTTCGGAGGAGTGGTTTGACTCCTCTGAGGTCTTAATGCCTCGCGCAATGCTTCGGCTGGTCTGGTCGTTCCCTCATGCAAGCTGGCCGTAGCCCGGGTGCACGGTCGGGTCCCAAGTTCTCGGGCTGGTATGTTGACGCTGTCAACGGTTTGGCCGGAGCCGGGTTTGCGAGAGCAGCCCCCGAGCCTCTGCATAGGGCGAGAGGACGGTCAGGGATAGACTCGACTTTTTTACATACGCCCCTGCGTCGCCTTTCCGCAAGGAGGAGGGGGGGAAAGCGCCATGTTGCCCTCGGAGGGCGTCGAACATGGTGTCTCCAGTGAGCTGCTGGCGGGTAATCCGAGCGGACGTCCGTGCCCCATTTGTTAGGGGTCGGCTAGAGGCCCAGAGGCGCACCCAAAAGTACCTGCGGGTGATCTGCCGGACCCGGTCCCCTGTCGACGGGGTCCGAGGGCTCGATGCCTCCCTCTGATGGGATTCCATTACAAGATCGTTCCCGCTGGTCTCGGAAATGTCCTAGGGTACCTCGGGAGCGTAGCCCGAGCCTCGGTTATGTATCGAACGTACCCAGGGTCATCCCTCGCTCTATGTCTGAGGCGGCTGTGAACCCTTCGAGGGCCAGCCTTCGAACCCCTGATCAGTAGTGGGCGCGGAGCCCGAGTGGCCTGAGGCGGCCGTTGAACCCTTCTGAGGGGCCGGCCTTCGAACCTCTGACCAGTAGTGGGTGTGGAGCCCACGCGCTCTTAGGCGGCTGTTAAACCCCTCCGAGGGGCCAGCCTTCGAACCTCTTATCAGTAGGGAGGCTCGGAGCCTGTTTCCTTCACGGAGAAGGATCCTTTTCGGGGTATCCCCCTTTCCCGGCCCCTTTTGTAAGAGAGAGAAAGAGGAAAAGGAAAAGGATACGAAATCGAACGACGCGGCGTACCTTTTTTGACGCGGTCATTATGGCGAAGGCGAAGCGTCGCTTGCTTCTCCTGCCAGAGGCGCCGCCTGTCCCGCCGCGGAGTTAATGCAATGGGGCGAGTGGTTCGTGGGGCGGCCGTTGCGCGTGCGCGAGCCGTTCGAGGAACGGAACACGGGCACGCCGTCTTCACGCCGTGAGAGAGGGTTCTCTCACTGCCCCAGGATGGGACGTAAGCTTGGCTGACGACGTGACCGCTGCTCCCGCCCGCCTGCCACCGCCATTACTGCCGGCCCATTTTTGGCCGTATTGACCGTCGCGCCAGGCTGGCGCTGCTGGGTCGTGCGCTGGGTCGCCTCGAGTCGCGGTACTGGTTCCACAGTCGAGGAGGCGCGGTAGTGGTGCGGGTGGCGGCGCAGTTGCTTGCACGTAGCGACCGGCGCGCCGGTTGCATGACGCGTGGGCGTGGGCCCCCATGCTGGGTGCGTTGGAAGTCGGAGGGGCGCGCCCACTTGGCGCGGTTGCATGCCGCCTGCATGGCTGCCCGCCATTTCACCCGCTGGTCTGGGCGAAAGTGGAGGGACGCTTGTAACCGCTGGACGGTTGCATGCATCGCGCACGGCGGTTTGGCTTCTTCTGCCGTGGGCCAGCTTGCATGACGCGTGGGACCCAGCCCCCGCGCCTAGGGGGAGGACCTTGGAGCGTGTTGGAGAAGACTCAGCCCATGACGGCTGGGGACGCAAGTAGGGAGAGTCGCCTTTAAAAGGAGGGTGACTCCCTTGAAAGGCGACCATGTCTTCGCGCTCCCTTATGCATCGTGTCTTTCCACCTTCCGAGCCCCCGGATGGGGGATGCCCGCAGTCCTTCCGCCTTGTCGTTGGAGGAACACAACTCCATGGGAGTTGGTACCTTTCAGCCATCGTTTGGCTTCAAGGATTTTCATCATGCAGTCCGGCTGCACCCCTCCGCCGGCGGTCACCCAAGACGGTGACCTCCAGTTTGATGGCGGGGGAAAGCACGCCGGACTGCGGCCTCTGCCCCTCCCTCAGCCTCAAGGATTTTCATCATCAGTGCTGGGGAGGGGAGTGTGCTGAGTTGGGGTCGGCCCCTGCGTGGGCGGTGGCCCGCTCCTTCCCTCAGTGATGGGGGGAAGGGCGTTCGCCGTTCGTGGCGCTGGCAGCTGCCGCATTCCCGGCTCTCGGACCCGAGTGGCTTCGGAGCCGCTCCCGGCGCCGCCATCCGCCACGGCAGCTGGAAGAGGTTCTTCCGCCGACGAGATAGCCGGGGCCGCCCACGGACCGACCTCCAACTCTACGGCCTTCTGCCCGTCCTTGCCTCACGAGTTTGGGCACGAGCGGGGGCCTCCTGGCAGCAGCATTCGCCCTGAGGTCATTGCTGCTGCTGTTCGGCCCCCCAGAGCAGAAGTCGTCGTCGTCGCCGCTGCTGGAGCGGGTGACGGCGTGCCGTTCGTCGGTCTTCTGTCGCTCCGCAGGCCCCCCGATCGAGTGGGGTTGTTCGTACCTGCGGAGGTGGAACCGGAGTTCCGTTTGTAATGGCACCTTGAATGCCGGTCTTTTGTTCATTGTGGCTGTCGGGGCCTGAACGTGTATGTATTTTTGGCACGGAGCCATGTTTTTTCCTCATTTTCGAGCACTAAGACTCGCCTGTTGGTTGTCTGAACCGCTTCACCAAGCGTGAGTCGCCCCGTGCAAAGGTGACGAGTGAGCTATCCGTATCCCGGAGGCGTAGGAGTCCCTCGACTCGGTCGGCCTTGCTGTCCGAGGCTTCTCTTGCTTAGTTAAAGGAACCCCTCGGCCGCTCTTCGATGAGCCGAAGCCAGGGGTAGCGGTGTCAGCACGGACAGAGGCAGAGTTGGCTCGAAAAGAAGACTTGGTCGGCCGGAGCCTGGCCGGGTCGTCCGTTAGCGGGATCAACGCCGGAGTTGATCTGCCGAGGCCTCGGGCCGGGCTGATGTCTTCGGGGGACAGCTGGCTGAGGCCTCGGGGTGATCAGCCGAGCCGCCTGCTCGAGCCGAATTCTTGGAGGAAACCCAGGCGGCGATGGCTCGGGCGTGATGATGAAGTCGTCCTTCAGAGTGGAGATCCTCGGACCACGTCGCCGTCGGAGGCTAGGTCGGACCTCGCCGAAGGTGTAGTCGACGCCGAGGGTGCTGCTGCTCCCTTCAGCCGTCAAGATCCGAGCCTGCAGGATCGGATTATCTTGTAGTGTGTGTTTTCTATGGCCGCCGAGGCCCAAACACACCCTCGCCGTGTTGTAAAGTTGTGCTTCTTTTCCTTTTGTTTCGAGTATCTAGACTTTTTTGTCGGTAACAGAATTGTCTGTGCGAGCGAGAGTTGCTTTTCACGGAAGGTGATGAGTGAGGTATCCGTATCCCGGAGGCGTAGGAATCCCTCGGCTCGGTTGGCCTTGCCGCTTACGCGCGCTCTTGCCCGTCCATGGGGTTCTGTCACCGACGCAGTCGAGAAGGCCCGAAGAATCGCTTTGGCAGAGGAGCTTTCGAACGTGAAGACTTGTTCGGTCCGCGGAATCACTTATCCGACCGTGAGTTACTTATCGCAGAAGGTGATGAGTGAGGTATCCGTATCCCGGAGGCGTAGGAGTCCCTCGGCTCGGTCAGCCTTGGCTGCTTACGTGTACTCCGTCATTTTCAGGATCCACTTTCGAAGTAGTCGAAAAGCACGAAAGACATTCTGGCAGAAAGGATCTTTTTTCGAGGAAAAAATTCGACACAGAGGGGGTTCCCCCCTTTTAGCCCCCGAGGGAGGGTCGGGCTTTGCCGAGGCAAGGCTGACCCTTCCTTGATGACTAAACTTTGCGTGGGAGCGAGGTATATGAACAACTTGAAAACATCTTAAGGGTAGAAGCGACGTAGCTGTTGGATGTTCCAAGCGTTGTTGTAGACCTCGCCTTGGCTGTTGGCCAGCTTGTATGTTCCGGGCTTCAGAACTTTGGCGATGACGAACGGCCCTTCCCAGGGAGGCATGAGCTTGTGCCGCCCTCGGGCGTCTTGTCGTAGCCGAAGCACCAGGTCGCCCACCTGGAGGTCTCGGGACCGGACCCCTCGGGCGTGGTAGCGTCGCATGGACTGGTGGTACCGCACCGAGTGTAGCAAGGCCATGTCCCGAGCCTCTTCCAGCTGGTCCAGCGAGTCTTCTCGACTAGCTTGGTTGCTTTGGTCGGCATAGGCCCTCGTCCTCGGGGAACCGTATTCTAAGTCTGTGGGCAAGATGGCCTCGGCCCCATAGACTAGAAAGAACGGCGTGAAGCCCGTGGCTCGGCTCGGCGTTGTCCTCAGGCTCCAGACCACCGAGGGGAGTTCCTTCATCCATCGCTTGCCGAACTTGTTGAGGTCGTTGTAGATCCGAGGCTTGAGTCCTTGTAGAATCATGTCGTTAGCACGCTCTACTTGCCCATTCGTCATGGGGTGAGCCACGGCGGCCCAGTCCACCCGGATGTGGTGATCCTCGCAGAAGTCCAGGAACTTTCTGCCGGTGAACTGGGTGCCGTTGTCGGTGATGATGGAATTCGGGACTGTCGGTGTTTTGGGTCCGACCGCACACCCGGGGTTGCCCCTCAAGGTGTTTTTAGGAGTAGGACGGTGTCGACGACTATAGCAAAATGGTTCGTGCCGATCGCACGAGGGACAATGGACAAGATTTGCAGGTTCGGGCCGCTTAGAGATGCGTAACACCCTACGTCCTGATGAGTGTTCTAGTATGGTTACAAGAGGACTCTCCGAGTTGAAGGCACAGAGAGTTTACGTGGGTGGCTAAGTAAAGTAGGGTCGATCGATCTGAAGGGGTGCCCCCTAGGCCTTATATACTCGACCGTGGGGCAGTACATGTGACATGATAACATCAAGTAGCTAAAAGATAGTGAACCTCTTGAGTTTATCCCTACGTAACCCTCGTCGACTTATCCTCGCATGGCTTCGTTGCATGGGGGCTTCAGCGCGGGAAAGTCGGGTCTCTGTTGCGATTCATTCGTTCGACGTTGTGGGCCGTCCGGGTTTGCACCAGTCCAGTCTCACGTCTTCTCTTCTTTGTTGGTTGTCTTTCCCTAGGCCCACGAAAGAATGACCTTACGAATTATTGGGCCCTTGGGCCTTTCGTGAGGCCTTTTACTTCTTTAGTGGACCCAGGGGATATCTATCCCCCACAAGCCCCCGATCTTTGGGTTGATTTAGAGGTAATCAACTCAAAGATCCAAGGTCCAAAAAATGACTCCCTGCTGTCTTCTCTTGCTCCGATCACTCGTTCGACCAAAGTTTAGTTTTGTGCTTGTGCCTTAGAGGTCGGCATTTTGGATTGTAAGATTCTGGACTTCATTGGGTGCACCGGAGGTGCACCCAATGGGTGTAGCCCCCGACCTTTGAGTAGATTTTAGAAGATAATCTACTCGAAGGTCTTCTCCAAAGATTATCTCCATTCGCGCTCCTGCATCTCGGTTGAGGATTGATCTTTTCAATCTTGTCCCACGCCTTAGAAGTCGGCGCTATATCGGTTTAGAATGATACTCCATGGGGTGCACCGGAGGTGCACCCAATGGGTGTAGCCCCCGACCTTCAAATGGATTTTTTAAGGATAATCCATTCGAAGGTCTTCCTTTTGAAAAAATTGGCATGAAGCTATTCGCATTATGCTTTGGAGGTCAGCATTATGTCATCAAAATTTTTGCTGCAGAGGTCAGCATATATTTTGTCTTTAGCAGCCGAGTTTGCAATCCGTCCATATCTTGCTAGGTAATGCAATTTATTTGCTTCTGCAACTTGATTGGACGTTTGATGGACGTTCTGTGTCTAGTCCTCACATCGCTTCTGTCGGTCATATCTTGTACTTTGCTGGCTATATTTGGCTTTCCTCTGATCCTTACTGATATCTCATTTTTGTCTTGAGGTATTTACTGCATGCCCTGCACGGATGTGACCGTTTTGAAAAATATACTGATAATTCCTGGGCGTCCCCCCCCAATGGGTGTGGGCAAGGGACGGCTTGGTACGCTGAGTGTTTTAGCCGGCTACTTCTGAGTAGTAATGTGATGGGACGGCTAGTGTAATCATATCCTTTGCGCTGTTGACTGGAGTCCCAATGGGTGTAGTGTTGCATGAAACGGCGTCCGCCGTCTGACGTGTCTTCAGATGGGTGGGAGTGCTTATTGAATGCTTTGCGACTGTTCAGTGACCGCGGTTGGAAGTGAGCGGTTGCCTTTCCTTTCTATAAATAACGCCCTTGCTCCTCTGGTTTTTTCGCATCCTTTGCTGTTCTCTGCTTCTTCCCTTTATTCTCTCCCAAAGCTTCCACCATGGGCAAGAACAACAAGCGCAAGCGTGAGCCAACTCCTCCATCGGAGGAGTTTGGTGACTCGGAATACTCAGAGGAGGAGTTCTCCTCTGAGTCCGAGGGGTCTCCGGCTCCGATCCCCCTGCATGAGTCGTCTGATGACTCAGACGACTCCCAGGGGCTTGCTGCGGAGGTCTGGACGTACATCCGGGCCGTCGAGCGCTCCGGGCTCGAGGGCTCGGATGAGTCTGAGTTCTCCTCGGACGAGGAGGACTCGGACGGCGGCGAGGACGAAGATGATGACGACGACGACGGCGACGACGACGACGGTGGCGACGGCGACGGTGATGGCGGCAACGGCGGCGGAGGCAGCGGCGGCGAGGGCAGCACCAGAGGCGGCAGCAGCACGGGCAGCACCAGAGGCGGCAGCAGCAAGGGCAGCACCAAGGGCGGCGGCGGCAAGGGCAGCGGCGGCAAGGCCAGTGGCTAAACGCCACTGGTCTTTAGATATTAGTATAGTGTAGTTAAAATAATGTAGTAGTAATGTAGAGTAGTATAGTGTAGTTTTAGTAGTAGTAGTAATGTAGAGTAGAAGTAGGGAAGCACCAACTCGCGAAGAGTTGGTTTGTAAACTTATTAACTTCCCCTTAATGAAGAACTGTCGTTGACCCCCCTTTTCGATGACTCGGCATTGCTTTTTCTGAATGTTGAACTGATTCTTTTGATATGGTAGAAACGACGCCGAGCGATGTGAAGGTTGACATCAGCGTTTTAGAAGTAACACCGAGCAATCGAACAAGAAACCGATGTTTTAGAGGCAACGCCGAGTCAGTGAAGATCAACATCGGCATTTTTAGAAGTAATGCCGAGCGATAGAATACGAGTTCAGCGTTTTGGAGGCAACGCCGAGTGTTTAAAGGTCGACGTCGGCATTTTAGAAGTAATGCCAAGCGATTTGGACACGAGGTCGGCGTTTTAGAAGCAACGCCGAGTGATTGAAGGTCGGCGTCGGCATTTTAGAAGTAATGCCGAGCGATAGAATACGAGTTCGGCGTTTTAGAGGCAACGCCAAGTGTTTAATGGTCGACATCGGCATTTTAGAAGTAATGCCAATCGATTTTGAACACGAGGTCGGCGTTTTAGAGGCAGCGCCGAGTGATTGAAGGTCGGCGTCGGCATTTTAGAAGTAATGCCGAGCGATAGAATACGAGTTCGGCGTTTTAGAGGCAACGCCGAGTGTTTAATGGTCGACATCGGCATTTTAGAAGTAATGCCAAGCGATTTGGACACGAGGTCGGCGTTTTAGAAGCAACGCCGAGTGATTGAAGGTCAGCGTCGGCATTTTAGAAGTAATGCCGAGCGATAGAATACGAGTTCGGCGTTTTAGAGGCAACGCCGAGTGTTTAATGGTCGACATCGGCATTTTAGAAGTAATGCCAATCGATTTTGAACACGAGGTCGGCGTTTTAGAGGCAGCGCCGAGTGATAGCCGGCCGCACGAGTTATTTTGAGGATAATAACCGAGCGATGAAGTGGCACGTCGGCTTTTTTGGAAATAACTGTTTAGATGTCTACGTGGCATGCTGGGATTTCGGAAGTAACTGTCGGGTGATGACTGGGTACTTTTTGAAAGGGTATCTGGCTCAAGAATATCCCATAAGAGTTGCGCTTTTAGCCGCCTTTGCTTTCCGTGCCCTAGTTCTTGCATTCCCGCATCTGAATCTTCTCTGCCACTCGCCTCCTACTCTGTTCGCCAGTGAGAAGCAAGATGGCGCCCAAGAGGAAAACTGCGAACTCGTCTGCTGCGGTGATCCCCGCAATCGACCCCAACAGTCAGTTACCCTTCGTAGGTAACCACATGTCCGTTATTTCCGAAGCTGAGCTTCTCCGTCTTGTCTCCATCGGGGTTCTTCCTCCGCGGGAACTCTGTTCTTGGCGGATTTGCCATGGGACTACTGTCCCAACCGAAGATACTCACGAGTCAGTAGTTTATGCTCCTTTCCTTCTCCGCGGCCTCGGCCTTCCCATCTCTCCTTTTTTCCGTGGCCTCCTTGATTTCTATCATATCAACTTGACTCATTTGAACCCTAATTCCATTCTCCAAATCTCCATTTTCGTTCACCTGTGCGAAGCCTACCTCGGTGTGCTGCCGCATTTTGGTTTATGGAAGTATCTGTATCATTGTCGCCCTGGGATGGCCGGGGGGCAACATCAGCTGGTCGGAGGTGCTAGTTTGGAGATGCGCCGTGGGCGGAAGACCGAGTATCTTGAGATTCCCCTCAAAGATAGCATTAAAGGGTGGCGTCTGGGGTGGTTTATAGTTGACAATTATGGAAATTCTCTCCCCTCCCGGCCGGGAAGACAGCCAGACGTTCGCACTCCGAGTTGGACTGAGTCTCCTACAGATCAAGAAGTTGCCGAGGCAGGCGTGTTGCTTACTGAAGTCGGATTACTGAAAGAGAGAGGTTTGACTGCCGAAGCTGTGGTCACTGATTTTGTTTTCAAGAACATTCAGCCACTGAAAGACAGGGCCTATCCGGCATATCTGTATCGAGGGCTGGCCGACTCAACTCGGGTTACCAATAGGAGAATTCCTTCTGTTGACTTGGTAAGCCGACTTGAAATGATCCTCAGGGGTAAAGTTTCAAATGTCGGTGCTCCAGTGGCATACTCGGCTTGGAACCTACCTCCTCCCCAAGCTTTCTCCCTTTTTGTGTCAAATCCGCCTGTGACTGATAGCAATTTGGGCCTTAGAGTGCGACCCTCTGCTGAAGAAGTCAGTACTTTGGTCGCTTCGCTCGGGGCGATTCCTGATGATGAACGGCAGGTTTATTTTGAAGTGCCTCTGAACCCCAGTGATGCTGACATAAACGACATGCTTGATCTGTTAGCTGAGGATTCATCTGATATTGCTCCTGATGGTACATTGGCAGTGGTGCCTCTTCCAGAGGTTGATACAACTTTGGATGTCCCGAAACCTGTCAGCACTCGTCCGAGGCGCCCTAGCCGAACCAGTCAGCCCGAGCCTTCTGCTGATGAGCAAAAGAAAAAGAGAAGACGCCTCCGGCGAGTATCCAGTTTTGATGAGGACGCCGGCACTTTAGCTCCTGCTGCTGAAGAAGTGCCTGTAATCGGTCTTACTGACACTGATCCCAATGGGTGTGCCCAAACTGTTGCTGAACCCAATGGGTGTGCCCAAACTGTTGCTGATCCCAATGGGAGTGCTGCTTGTGTTGCCGCTGTGGAGGATGAAGAGGAAGAAGATGAAGCTCCTTTAACTCGGAAAAACAGTCGGCAGTTCATTGCCAGCGGTGGAAGTAGTGGAGTTCCTTCTCCTGCTTTGTCTGCCCTTATTGGTCTGCAAGAGCTGTCCATGGCCAACTTTGATCAAACTCTAGAGGATATGGTCCCAGAGGATTTGCTATCAGAGCCTGTAGATGTTGATGCAACAGAGACTTGTGCTGCCGTGCCCGATGCTGGGTTGAGGTCATCCCGTGCCTTGTCGACCTTAGAGCATGATCTCGAGGGTCGGGATGTTGATTTGGATTGTCCTGGTCCCATGGAAGTAGCTGAAGTCCCGTCAACCTTAGAGGTGGTTACGGCAGAGAGCTTGGACCCCTTGAATAGTGCTGACACGCGCCCAGCCCCCGAGGATGTCGCCGGGGAAGGCTTAGCTCGGGTGAAGAGTGTAAGCCACTGCCCAGCCCCCGAGGGTGTTGCCGGGGATGATCCGGCTCAAGTTTGCAGTGCCAACTTTGACCCAGCCCCCGAGGGTGTCCGAGCGAGGTCTCCTTCCTGCACTTCCATGGATGTTCATGTGGGTTCACCTCCGCACTCTGGCGGTATGGTGGTGGCCCAAACTCCGGATCAGGGGGTCGCTTTAGAGGGCAGCATCCCCACTGGTCTAGCGTTAGGCTCTGTTGAATGTACTGAGCTTGTTCCTGCTGGTCTGCTGCAAGCTGCTTCGAGTGGTGGTCTGGCACCTGGTTACCAGCTGATTTCTCCTGACTTGGGGATCCCTTCGCTCTTTTCCAACCTCCAGGTGCATTGCTGTGCTTTAGTTTGATCTTTATGTTGCATGAATTGTTGTCATTATGTTCATCCGCTCTTCTTATCAGGCTTTGGTGGATGGAATGGCCAGTCGCTGAAATCGTAGGGTGCTTCCATCCCAGAAGTGGCTTCATCTCTTGAGCGTTGGAATCCGGTGTTGCTTCATCGTCGTGTATCCGAGTTGGAGGCAACTAATGCTGGTTAGTGCCCTTTTTTCTTCTTCCTTGCCCTTGTTCGTGGATTGTTTTACCTTCTGACCTCATTTCGTTTGATTACCTCTTGATAGGAATGACTCGGCAGATTACAGTTCTTGAGGAAAAACATTCCCAAGATCAAGCTGAAATGGCTCGACGGTGCGCTGACTTCGAGGAGAGGTATTCTCAGAGCCAGACTGAACTGAGTCAGGTCTCCGCGGCTTTGGATGACGCCAACGCTCTGAGTTCTTCTCTTCATGCTCAGCTTGACTCTGAAAAGGTAACTTACAAAACCGTGCTTCGCCTTATCATGCTCTTTTTACTTGCTTGGATTCTGAAGGAGTTGATTTTTGTTTGCAGGAAGAGAAACGTATCCTCGCTGCTTCTCGCGACAATCTGGATAGATTGTATCGAGATTCTAGCAATTCGCTGACCATCTTGGAGAGGAGCCACCGTTTTACAATGGAAGAACTGGACAATCAGCGTTGCAAGCTGCAAGAATCTTCGGACGAAGTGACCCGCCTTACGCAGTTGCTATCAGCAAAGGATGCCACCATCAAGGGACTCCGAGCTTCTAAGAAATCCATTGCTCAGGAGTTAGAAGCTGCTCAGCTGGCTACTAGAGTTGCCGAAGAAACTGCTGTCACTTTCAAAGCTCAGCGTGATAAAGCCCTGGACAAGGCTATTCGGGCGGGACGAATCTTGATGAGAAGACCCGGCGTGGTTGTCCCTGAAGACATAAGAGCCGATGTGAATGCTGCCCCCGATTCTTCGAATCGCCCTTCTTCGTCAGTCGTTCCTGAGAAAGACATTGGAAAATAAAGAAACATTTCGCGTGCTATGAGCGCGCGGTTAGCATGATCAAGTACTCGTTAGAGGTTATCGGCTTATCATTCGAATGACATCATCACTCTCTTATTGTATCCGAATTTATTAATTTGCAAATTTGTGGTAACGCTGCATGATGATTATGAAGTTTGTTTTCGGGATATGGAAGTCATCCCTTGGGTTGCGCAAGCGCGAGTAAGCTGCACCGGCTTGAGCCACCACTGACTTTAGCCGATAGCTCCGCTAGTAGGGTATAGTGGTCACCCTGGGTTAAGTAAGCGTGAGCATGTTGCACCGCCTTAAGTCGTTGCCGACTTAAGTCGATTGCTCCGTTTGTAGGGCATAGTGGTCACCCCGAGTTAAGTAAGCGTGAGCATGTTGCACCGCCTTAAGTCGTTGCCGACTTAAGTCGATTGCTCCGTTTGTAGGGCATAGTGGTCACCCCGAGTTAAGTAAGCGTGAGCATGTTGCACCGCCTTAAGTCGTTGCCGACTTAAGTCGATTGCTCCGTTTGTAGGGCATAGTGGTCACCCCGAGTTAAGTAAGCGTGAGCATGTTGCACCGCCTTAAGTCATTGCCGACTTAAGTCGATTGCTCCGTTTGTAGGGCATAGTGGTCACCCCGAGTTAAGTAAGAATGCAAGTCAATCGTAAACGAGCCGAGTATCTTTGAAATCTCTCTTTATTGATGACGTATTTCCATTATACAGAATACATGGTCGCCCCAGCTGTTTTGAAATACAGCTAGGGGTAAAACTTTCGGAGGTGCTCTATGTTCCAGGAGTTCCCAACTTCTGTGCCATCCATCTGGGTGAGGCGATATGATCCGGGCCGAGTGACCTCTGCTACTATGAAAGGCCCTTCCCATAAGGGTGATAACTTGTGCCGTCCCTCCCCCGTTAGAATTCGGCGGAGGACGAGGTCTCCTATCGAAAAGAAACGTTGCCGCACAGCTTTGTCGTGATAGCGCCTTAGAGTCTGCTGGTACCGTGCTGATTGGATTACTGCATTCAGTCGTTCTTCCTCGAGTACATCAATATCCTCCAGCCTGGTGGCCTCGGCTTCTGCTATGCTTTCGAAGATCAATCTTGGCGCCCCAAATTTGAGATCAGCAGGTAGCACTGCCTCTGACCCATAGACCATGAAGAAAGGGGTGTTTCCATGCAGGGCTCGGCTAGGTTGGGTTCTCAGGCTCCAAACAACATAAGGCAGTTCTCTTATCCATTTTCCCGCGAATTTTTCATTCTTATCGAAGACCCTTTTCCTGAGTGCCTCCAGTATCATTCCGTTGGCTCGCTCAACCTGCCCGTTGGCTCTTGGATGTGCTACGGATGCGTACTTGATCTGAATGCTCTTTTGCTCGCAGAAGTCAAAGAATTCTGAGCTGGTGAAGTTGGATCCCAAGTCAGTAATGATACTGTTTGGTATCCCGAATCTAAATATTATGCTTTGTATGAATTCCACGGCTTTAGCAGAGGTTAAAGAAGCAATGGGCTGAAACTCTATCCATTTAGTGAATTTGTCAATTGCCACCAATACATGGGTATATCCTCCTTGAGCTTTCTTGAAAGGTCCAATCATATCCAGTCCCCAGCATGCGAAAGGCCAAGTTACTGGTATGGTCTGCAGCTGCTGCGCTGGCATGTGCTGTTGCTTTGACAGGTATTGGCAAGCTTCGCATCTCTGAACTAACTCGGCTGCATCGTCCTTCGCCGTCGGCCAATAGAATCCTGACCTGAAAACCTTCCCGACTAGTGTTCTGGATGCAGCATGTACTCCACATTGCCCTGCATGGACTTCCTTCAGAAGTTGCTTCCCGGTGGACGGGAGAATGCATTTCATGAGGACGCCTGACGCGCCCCTCCTGTATAATACCTCCCCAATGAGTGTATAGTGAGCCGATTGTCTGGCAATACGCTCTGCCGAGTTCTTGTCATCTGGTTCTTCTTCATTCTTTATATACTTAATAATCGGCCGTCTCCAGTCATCAGAGTCTGACTCGGGTTGATCTATGACGTTGCACTCTTCTGCTTGATCCATCGAGATACTCGGCTGCAGGATTTCTTGCACGAAGACTCCGGGTGGGACCTGAGTTCGACCGGATCCGAGCTTGGACAATACATCGGCTGCCGTGTTCCGATCTCTTTCTACATGATGAAATTCCAGACCCTCGAATTTATCTTCCAGCTTTCGGACGGCAGCGCAGTATTTTCCCATCGAATCACTTGAACAATCCCATTCTTTGTTTATCTGGCTGATGACTACCAGAGAATCTCCGTATACCATCAATCTTTTGACGCCCAATGATATGGCGATGTTCAATCCGTGTATCAAGGCTTCATACTCGGCTGCATTGTTAGAGGCCGGGAATAGCAACTGGAGAGCATACTTGAGGTGTTCGCCTCCAGGTGCAGTGAAGAGGATCCCTGCTCCTGCTCCCTGCAGCTTCAGCGAGCCATCAAAATACATTCGCCATACTTCTGTCGTCTCTGGATTGTCTGGAACTTGCTGTTCTGTCCACTCTGATACGAAATCAACCAGTGCTTGAGTTTTGATGGCAGTGCAAGGTCGGAACTCGATATCATGGGATCCCAACTCGCAAGCCCACTTGGCTATTCGGCCAATGGCTTCCTTGTTGTGAAGAATGTCCCCTATTGGAAAACCAGTAACTACTATGACTTTGTGGTCGTCAAAGTAGTGACGCAGCTTGCGGGCAGTTAGAAGTACTGCATATAATAGCTTCTGAACCTGAGGATACTTTTTCTTCGAGGGGCCTAGAACCTCACTGATGAAGTAAACAGGATGCTGCACTGGATAGGCATGTCCTTCTTCTACTCGCTCGACTACCAACGCAGTGCTTACCACGTGAGTCGTGCAAGAAATATACAGCAACAAATCTTCAGCCGGTTGAGTTGGCGTAGCTCGCCGGGGTGGTTTCAATACTGGTGGTGTTGTCAAGAATTTCTTCAGTGCGTCTAGAGCTTCTTGTGCTTCTGAAGTCCACTGAAACTTATCCACCTTCTTGAGCAGTTTGTAAAATGGCAAACCTTTTTCTCCCAGCCTGGATATAAACCTGCTCAGAGCTGCCATACACCAGTGAGTCGTTGAACCTTCTTTTGTGACCGAGGAGCTTCCATCTTCATGATAGCTTCAATCTTATCTGGATTGGCCTCAATTCCCCGGTGGCTGACGATAAATCCGAGCAACTTTCTCGCTGGTACCCTGAAAACACATTTTTCAGGATTGAGCTTCCATCTATATCTTCTCAGGCTGTTGAAAACCAGCTGTAAGTCTTCGATGAAGTCTTCCGGATTCTCTGTTTTGATCACCACGTCATCTACGTAAGCCTCCACACGCTTGCCCCAGTGATCGGCTAAGCATGTTTGAATGGCTCTCTGATAAGTCGCTCCAGCGTTTTTGAGGCCGAACGGCATGGAGGTATAGCAGAAAGCACCAAACGGGGTGATGAACGCCGTCTTTTCCTCGTCTTCTTTTGCCAAACTAATCTGATGATACCCAGAATAGCAATCTAAGAAAGACAGCACAGAACATCCAGCGGTGGAATCCACCACTTGATCTATCCTCGGGAGCCCGAAGGGATCCTTCGGACAGTGTTTGTTGAGGTCAGTATAGTCGACGCACATGCGCCAATCCACTTTATTCTTTTTGAGTACAAGAACAGGGTTGGCTAACCACTCGGGGTGTAATACTTCTCTAATAAATCCAGCTGCGACCAAGCGAGCTAACTCGGCACGAATGGCCTCTCTCTTGTCGGGCGTGAAACGACGTAGCTTTTGCCGGATCGGCCTCGCCTGAGGATAGACCTTCAATTTGTGCTCGGCCAGTTCTCTTGGGACTCCCGACATATCCGCAGGTTGCCATGCGAATACGTCTCGGTTATCTTGCAGGAACCGGACGAGCGCGCTTTCCTATTTGTCATTCAAACTGGAGCTGATGATGGCCGTCTTGCGCTCATCAGCGAACCCCAGGTTGACCCGCTTGGTTTCTTCAGTCGGCCGCATAGAGGTCGTGGCCTGAGCTTCGTTTGTCGGTACGGCGAGGTCTTTCTCAGGCTTAGAGTTCGCCGGTGTAGAAGGAACCGTTGACGGCTTGGTGGTGAGGGCAGCTTGGATGGCCACTCGGAAACATTCTGCGGCGCCTTGGAAGTCGGCGCGCACAGTTATGATTCCTTGCGGTCCTGGCATCTTCAGTATCATGTATGTATAGTGCGGAATGGCCATGAATTTGGCCAGCCCCGGCCTCCCGATGATGGCGTTGTACCCGCAGTCGAAGTTCGCCACCTCGAACCTCAGGAACTCGGTTCTGTAGTTCTCCGGAGTTCCGAAGGTGACCGGCATGTAGATGTGGCCCAGCGGGTATTCCCCTTCCGTCGGCACGATGCCGAAGAAAGGAGTGTCCGACTCGTGGAGCTCTTTGAGGTGAACTCCCAAGCCTTGGAGCGTACGGGGGAAGGTGACGTTGATGCTGCTCCCCCCGTCCACTAGCACCTTCTTTACCCGGCTCTCTCGGATCACTGGATCGACGAGGAGCGGGTATTTGCCTGGATGGTCGAAGTTGAGCCATTGATCCTCCCGAGTGAAAGTGATCGGGTGCTCCGACCACCGGTATGGGGCGGGAGGACCGGTGGTTGCCACCAGTATCTGGCGGTCGTTGAGCTTTTGTTGTCTTTTGTTCTCCTGCAACCCATGTCCGCCGAAGATGACGTTGACCTCCCTGTCAACGCGTGGGAAAGCTCCTCCTCCCCCCTCCTCCTGCTGATGGGGCTGTCGTGGTTCATCTGGTCCTCCCCTCGGCGGAGGAGGCGGTAGAGGTTGGAAGGGTCGGCCGTGTCCGACGGAGTGCTTGAAGTCCCGGCAGTTACGGAGAGTATGGCGCATGTCCTTGTGGTACGGGCACTGGGCGTCGAGGATGTCGTCCAGCGTGCACTCGCCTCCACGAGGCCCTCCTCGGGCGCGAGAGGCGGGTGGTCCGGCGGCGTGTACTTCTTCACGAGGCCTCTTCTCCCAGCGTTTGTCGGGTGGCTGGTTCGCGTCGCGTCGTGGTGCTGTCGGTGCAGGCTTTGCTCCTCCAATGAGATCCTGGGCCCGCTCGTCGGCGGTGATGTAGAGGTCGGCTTCCCGGAACAGCTCCTCGGAGGTAGTCGGCGCCTTTTGTAGTATGGCTCGGACGAAAGCCGAGTCATTGGATCCTCTGTAGAAGTCCTCGATCACGGCCGCCTCCGTGACCTCGGGGATGCGGTTTCTCATGGTCTGGAACCTTTTGAGGTATGACCGGAGAGTCTCATCCCCCCGGCGCTTGATGGATTTGAGGTCCCATGGTTGCGCTGGCTTGTCGGAGAGAGACTGGAAGTTGGCGGTGAAACGTCGACTGAAGTCTCCCCAGTCGTCGATGCAGTGTCGGGGTAGATGTCGTAGCCACTGCAGCGCATCTTGCCCAAGGACGATGGGTAGATACGCGGTCATGACGTCTTCGGATGCTCCGGCAGCCCGAGCAGCGGTGGTGTAGACGGCTAACCAACCCCCCGGATCCTGCTTAGGTTCATATTTGTCGACATTGGATACCTTGAAGTTGGGAGGCCATTGGATGGCCCTAAGGCGTGGAGTAAGAGCGGATACTCCGCACGTGTCCTCCTGTCGTCGGGGATGACGTCTGTCCCGGGGAGGGGAGTGGTGGTGGTGGTTCCTCGACCGTCCCCGGGTGGTACCGCCAGTTGAAGCTGTTGCCGACTCAGTCCTGGTGGCCTGGCTTTGAGTCGGGAAGCCATGATCTCGGTCATACTCCTCCCGACGGCGAATTTCGTTCTCATGCTGCCGTTCGCGCGAAGCATTGATAGAGCTTCGCGCGTCTCGGCGACTGTTGATGGCGTGTCGCAAATCGTTCGGCGGGTGAGCGAGCGGTAGAAGATGGTTGGCCGCCTGAGTGAACAGGCGTCGGTATCCCTCGGCGTCGGGAGTCCGAGGAAGTCCGTCAGCTATCCGAGCTAGAACGCCTCCGACCTCGCTCGGCGTGTTCATAGCTCGGGCGAAGTCGGGGTTCAGGTTGCGCCCGAAGAGCGGATTCTCCCGGCGTTGCCTTGCATTTTGCTCGGCTTGCTCCTGAGTCCGTCGGCGATCACGTCATCGGGAGTTCCTTCGTTCCCTGAAGACGCGTTCTTCCGGAGTTTCCCCTATCTCCGAGACCTCGTCTCGCGAGACAGGCTGCTCCGGATCCCGTTCTCCGGCCGCGTGATGTCGTCGAACGTTCCTGCGTCGGTTCCTCCGTCGGCGGGATTCTCGTTGAGGTGGTTCTTCTCCAGGCGCGGTCGGTTCGTCGTCAGAGACGGCGGGCGACTCCACTCTCCCGATGAAGAGGACGTCGGGGTAGAACGGTACTGCTGTCGTGGCGACTTTCTTTCTGTTCTCCTTTGAGGCCGGAGGAATGGGAAGAACGACTTGCCTCTCCCTGGTCTCCTTCTTTCTCGCGACCCGTGTCCACTCTTTCGTCGGGGAAGTAGACAGCGGAGTCTTCCGGGTCAGCGAGCTTCTAGCTCCAGCCTCCCCGGAGACGATCTTTTTCCGAAGAGCCGGAGGTAGCGTCTTTCCAGCATTTTCGGAGTTTGTTGGAGGAAACTTCTTTTCCGGCAGATCCGCGATGCGGTGTAGAATTCCCTCTTCATCCGCTACAGATGAGATTGTCCCGAAGCAGAATACAGATCTGGGACGCACGGTGATCTTGCTACGGAAGGTGACGGCCATTGAGCTAGCTTGGATCGTCGACACACCCCCTACTTGGCGCGCCAGCTGTCGGTGTTTTGGGTCCGACCGCACACCCGGGGTTGCCCCTCAAGGTGTTTTTAGGAGTAGGACGGTGTCGACGACTATAGCAAAATGGTTCGTGCTGATCGCACGAGGGACAATGGACAAGATTTGCAGGTTCGGGCCGCTTAGAGATGCGTAACACCCTACGTCCTGATGAGTGTTCGAGTATGGTTACAAGAGGACTCTCCGAGTTGAAGGCACAGAGAGTTTACGTGGGTGGCTAAGTAAAGTAGGGTCGATCGATCTGAAGGGGTGCCCCCTAGGCCTTATATACTCGACCGTGGGGCAGTACATGTGACATGATAACATCAAGTAGCTAAAAGATAGTGAACCTCTTGAGTTTATCCCTACGTAACCCTCGCCGACTTATCCTCGCATGGCTTCGTTGCATGGGGGCTTCAGCGCGGGAAAGTCGGGTCTCTGTTGCGATTCATTCGTTCGACGTTGTGGGCCGTCCGGGTTTGCACCAGTCCAGTCTCACGTCTTCTCTTCTTTGTTGGTTGTCTTTCCCTAGGCCCACGAAAGAATGACCTTACGAATTATTGGGCCCTTGGGCCTTTCGTGAGGCCTTTTACTTCTTTAGTGGACCCAGGGGATATCTATCCCCCACAGGGACCCCGAAACGATGGATGATGTTGGTGAAGAATGCCACCGCCTGCTCGGACCTGATGCTGTTTAGGGGTCGGACCTCGATCCACTTGGAGAATTTGTCGATGACGACCAATAGGTGCGTGTAGCCCCCGGGTGCCTTCTGCAAGGGGCCGACGAGGTCCAGACCCCACACAGCAAAAGGCCAGGTGATGGGTATCGTCTGCAGAGCCTGAGCAGGCAGGTGGGTCTGCCTTGCGTAGAACTGACACCCTTCGTAGGTGCGGACAATTCTAGTGGCGTCGGCCACCGCCGTCGGCCAGTAGAAACCTTGTCGGAAGGCGTTTCCAACAAGGGCTCGGGGTGCTGCGTGATGGCCGCAAGCCCCCGAGTGTATCTCTTGTAGGAGCTCCTGGCCTTTGGCGATGGAGATGCATCGCTGGAGGATGCCTGAGGGGCTGCGGTGGTAGAGCTCCTTCCCGTCTCCCAGCAAGACGAACGACTTGGCGCGCCGCGCCAACCGCCGAGCTTCGGCTCGGTCGAGGGGTAGCTCTCCTCGGTGGAGATATTGCAGGTACGGGGCCTGCCAGTTTTGATTAGGCGTGACCCCGCTTCGCTCCTCCTCGACGCGCAGTGCCTCACCCTCGGGGGCCGAGGGTACCTCGGGCTGAACCGAGGATGCCTCGGGCCGAGCTGAGGGTGCCTCGGGCCAAGCCGAGGGTGCCTCGGACTGAGCCGAGGGTACCTCGAGCTAGGCCGAGGGTGCCTCGGGCTCGGGCGAGTCGTCGATCTTGACGGAGGGTTGATGCAGGTCTCGGGAGAAGACGTCCGGGGGAATCGTTGTTCGCCCCGAGGCTATTTTAGCCAGCTCGTCCGCAGTCTCGTTGTAGTGTCGGGCGATGTGGTTGAGCTCGAGCCCGTAGAACTTGTCTTCCAGGCGCCGAACCTCATCGCAGTAGGCCTCCATCTTTGGGTCGCGGCAGTGGGAGTTCTTCATGACTTGGTCGATGACGAGCTGCGAGTCACCGCGAGCGTCGAGGCGTCGGACCCCTAGCTCGATGGCGATCCGCAACCCGTTGACCAGAGCCTCGTACTCAGCCACATTGTTGGACGCCGGGAAATGGAGGCGTAGCACGTAGCGTAGGTGCTTCCCGAGGGGCGAGATGAAGAGTAGGCCTGCGTCGGCTCCTGTCTTCATCAGCGACCCGTCGAAGAACATGGTCCAGAGTTCCGGCTGGATTGGAACTGTTGGGAGCTGGGTGTCAACCCATTCAGCCACGAAGTCCGCCAAGACTTGGGACTTGATGGCCTTCCGAGGGGCGAACAAGATTGTTTCGCCAATGATTTCCACCGCCCACTTTGCGATTCTACCCGAGGCCTCTCGGCACTGGATGATCTCCCAGAGGGGGAAGGATGACACCACAGTTACCGGATGAGACTCGAAGTAGTGTCACAACTTCCGTCGCGTCAGGATCACCGCGTACAGCAGCTTCTGAACTTGTGGGTAGCGGATCTTGGTCTCGGACAGTACCTCGCTGATGAAGTAGACTGGCCTCTGGACGGGCAATGCATGCCCCTCTTCTCGTCTCTCAACCACAATTGCGGCGCTAACCACCTGAGTGGTCGCAGCGACGTAGATCAAGAGGGCTTCTCCGGCAGCGGGGGCACCAAGATGGGCGCGTTCGTGAGGAGCGCCTTCAGGTTCCCGAGGGCTTCCTCGCCCTCAGGGGTCCAAGTGAAGCACTCGGCCTTCCTTAAGAGGCGATACAGAGGCAGGCCTCTTTCGCCGAGGCGTGAGATGAAGCGGCTCAGAGCCGCAAGACATCCCATGACCCTCTGTACGCCTTTCAAGTCCTTGATGGGCCCCATGCTGGTGATGGCTGCGATCTTCTCCGGGTTGGCTTCGATGCCCCGCTCGGAGACGATGAACCCCAAGAGCATGCCTCGGGGCACCCCGAAGACACACTTTTCGGGATTGAGCTTGACGCCTTTCGCCTTGAGACATCGGAATGTCACTTCAAGGTCGGAAAGGAGGTCGGAGGCTTTCCTCGTCTTGACTACGATGTCATCAACGTAGGCCTCGACCGTCCGGCCAATGTGTTGGCCGAACACATGGTTCATGCACTGCTGGTACATCGCACCCGCATTCCTCAAGCCGAACGGCATGGTGACATAGTAGTACATGCCGAAGGGCGTGATGAAAGAAGTCGCGAGCTGGTCGGACTCCTTCATCCTGATTTGGTGATACCCTGAGTAGGCATCGAGAAAAGACAGGGTTTCGCACCCAGCAGTGGAATCCACGATTTGATCGATGCGAGGCAGAGGGTAGGGAACCTTCGGACATGCTTTGTTTAGACCAGTGTAGTCTACACACATCCGCCATTTCCCCCCTTTCTTTCTCACAAGCACAGGGTTGGCAAGCCATTCGGGATGGAATACCTCTTTGATGAACCCTGCCGCCATTAGCTTGTGGATCTCCTCGCCTATGGCTCTGCGCTTTTCTTCGTCGAATCGGCGCAGAGGCTGCTTGACGGGTTGGGCTCCGGCTCGGATGTCCAGCGAGTGCTCGGCGACATCCATCGGTATGCCGGGCATGTCCGAGGGACCCCACGCGAAGACATCGGTGTTCGCGCAGAGAAAGTCGACGAGCACTGCTTCCTATTTGGGATCGAGCTCGGAGCCGTTCCGGATCTGCTTGGAGGCGTCGCTGCTAGGGTCGAGGGGGACGGACTTAACCATCTCCGCTGGCTCGAAGTTGTCGGCGTGACGCTTCACGTCTGGCACCTCCTTAGAGAGGCTCTCCAGGTCGGCGATGAGGGCCTCGGGTTCGGCGAGGGCCTTGGCGTACTCCACGCACTCCACGTCGCATTCGAACGCGTGTTTGTACATGGGGCCGACGGTGATGACCCTGATGGGGCCCGGCATCTTGAGCTTGAGGTAGGTGTAGTTGGGGACGGCCATGAACTTCACGTAGCATGGCCTCCCCAGTACCACGTGGTAGGTTCCTCGGAACCCGACCACCTCGAACGTGAGGGTCTCCCTTCGGAAGTTGGAGGGCGTTCCGAAGCAGACGGGAAGGTCGAGTTGTCCGAGGGGCTGGACGCGCTTCCTGGGGATGATCCCGTGGAAAGGCGCAGCGCCTGCCCGGACCGAGGATAGATCAACACGCAGGAGCCCGAGGGTCTCGGCGTAGATGATGTTGAGGCTGCTGCCTCCGTCCATGAGGACCTTGGTGAGCCTGACGTCGCCGATGACGGGGTCGACGACGAGCGGGTATTTCCCCGGGCTCGGCACGTGGTCGGGGTGGTTGGCTTGGTCGAAGGTGATGGGCTTGTCGGACCAGTCTAGGTAGACTGGCGCCGCCACCTTCACCGAACAGACCTCCCGACGCTCTTGCTTGCGGTGCCAAGCCGAGGCGTTCGCCGCTTGCCCACCGTAGATCATGAAGCAGTCGCGGACCTCGGGGAACTCTCCTGCCTGGTGATCTTCCTTCTTGTCGTCGTCGCGAGCCCTGCCACCCTCCGCGGGTGGCCCGACCCTGTGGAAGTGGCGCCGAAGCATAGCGCACTCCTCAAGGGTGTGCTTGACGGGCCCCTGATGATAGGGGCACGGCTCCTTGAGCATCTTGTCGAAGAGGTTGGCACCTCCGGGGGGTTTCCGAGGGTTCTTGTACTCGGCGGCGGCGACAAGGTCCGCGTCGGCGGCGTCGCGTTTCACTTGCGACTTCTTCTTGCCCTTCTTCTTGGCGCCGCGCTGAGTTGACGCCTCGGGGGCGTCTTCCGGTGGGCGGCCCTGGGGCTGCTTGTCCTTCCGGAAGATAGCCTCAACCGCCTCCTGGCCAGAGGCGAACTTGGTGGCGATGTCCATCAGCTCGCTCGCCCTGGTGGGGGTCTTGTGGCCCAGCTTGCTCACCAGGTCGCGGCAGGTGGTGCCGGCGAGGAACGCGCCGATGACATCCGAATCGGTGATGTTGGGCAGCTCGGTGCGCTGCTTCGAGAATCGCCGGATATAGTCCTGGAGAGACTCTCCCGGCTGCTGCCGGCAGCTTCGGAGGTCCCAGGAGTTTCCAGGGCGTATGTACGTGCCCTGGAAATTGCCGGCGAAGGCTTGGACCAGGTCGTCCCAGTTGGAGATCTGCCCCGGAGGCAGGTGCTCCAACCAGGCGCGAGCGGTGTCGGAGAGGAACAGGGGGAGGTTCCGGATGATGAGGTTGTCATCGTCCGTTCCACCCAGTTGGCAGGCCAGCCGGTAGTCCGCGAGCCACAGTTCCGGTCTCGTCTCCCCTGAGTACTTTGTGATAGTAGTCGGGGGTCGGAACCGGGTCGGGAACGGCGCCCGTCGTATGGCGCGGCTGAAAGCCTGCAGACCGGGTGGTTCGGGCGAGGGACTCCGATCCTCCCCGCTGTCGTAGCGTCCTCCACGCCTGGGGTGGTAGCCTCGGCGCACCCTCTCGTCGAGGTGGGCCCGACGGTTGCGGTGATGGTGCTCGTTGCCGAGGCGACCCGGGGCCGCAGGCGCTGTGTTGCGCGTGCGCCCGGTGTGGACCGAGGCTTCCCGCATGAATCGGGAAGTCGCGGCGCGATGTTCCGAGGGGTACCCCTGCCTTCGGGAGGCGGAGCTTTCGGCCCGTCGGACCGCGGCGCCCTCCAGGAGATTCTTGAGCTCTCCCTGGATTCGCTGCTGAAAGTCGCCTAGAGGGGGGGTGAATAGGGCGAAACTGAAATTTACAAATATAAACACAACTACAAGCCGGGTTAGCGTTAGAAATAAAATCGAGTCCGCGAGAGAGGGCGCAAAACAAATCGCAAGCGAATAAACAAGTGAGACACGCGGATTTGTTTTACCGAGGTTCGGTTCTCGCAAACCTACTCCCCGTTGAGGAGGCCACAAAGGCCGGGTCTCTTTCAACCCTTCCCTCTCTCAAACGGTCCCTCGGACCGAGTGAGCTTTTCTTCTTCTCAATCAAACGGGAACAAAAACTTCCCCGCAAGGGCCACCACACAATTGGTGCCTCTTGCCTTGGTTACAATTGAGTTTTGATCACAAGAACAAGTGAGAAAGAAAGAAAGCGATCCAAGCGCAAGAGCTCAAAAGAACACGGCAAATCTCTCTCGCTAGTCACTAAAGGCTTGAGTGGAATTGGAGAGGATTTGATCTCTTTTGTGTGTCTAGAATTGAATGCTAGAGCTCTTGTAGTAGTTGGGAGGTGGAAAACTTGGATGCAATGAATGGTGGGGTGGTTGGGGTATTTATAGCCCCAACCACCAAAAGTGGCCGTTGGGAACCTGTCTGTTCGATGGCGCACCGGACAGTCCGGTGCACACCGGACAGTCCGGTGCCCCCTGCCACGTCATCACTGCCGTTGGATTCTGACCGTTGGAGCTTCTGTCTTGTGGGCCCGCCTGGGTGTCCGGTGCACACCGGACAGGTACTGTTTGCTGTCCGGTGCACAGTATGGGCGCGCCTGACTTCTGCGCGCGCAGAGCGCGCATTAAATGCGCGGCAGAGAGCCGTTGGCGCGGAGGTAGTCGTTGCTCCGGAGTCGCACCGGACAGTTCGGTGCACACCGGACAGTCCGGTGAATTATAGCGGACTAGCAGTTGGAGTTTCCCGAAGCTGGCGAGTTCCTGAGGCGGATCTTCCTTGGCGCACCGGACACTTCCGGTGAATTATAGCGTGAGTGCCTCTGGAAATTCCCGAAGGTGGCGAGTTTAAGTTGGAGTCCTCTGGTGCACCGGACACTGTCCGGTGGTGCACCGGACACTGTCCGGTGTACACCGGACAGTCCGGTGCTCCCAGACCAGAGGGCCTTCGGTTCCCACTTTGCTCCTTTGTTGAATCCAAAACTTGATCTTTTTATTGGCTGAGTGTGAACCTTTTACACCTGTATAATCTATATACTTGGGCAAACTAGTTAGTCCAATTATTTGTGTTGGGCAATTCAACCACCAAAATTAATTAGGGGCTAGGTGTAAGCCTAATTCCCTTTCAATCTCCCCCTTTTTGGTGATTGATGCCAACACAAACCAAAGCAAATATAGAAGTGTATAATTGAACTAGTTTGCATAATGTAAGTGTAAAGGTTGCTTGGAATTGAGCCAATAAGACTACTTACAAGATATGCATGGATTTGTTTCTTCCTTTTAACATTTTGGACCACGCTTGCACCACATGTTTTGTTTTGCAAACTTTTTGTAAATCCTTTTCAAAGTTCTTTTGCAAATAGTCAAAGGTAGATGAATAAGAGTTTGCAAAGCATTTTCAAGATTTGAAATTTTTCTCCCCTGTTTCAAATGCTTTTCCTTCGACTAAACAAAACTCTCCCTAAATGAGATTCTCCTCTTAGTGTTCAAGAGGGTTTTGATATATCATTTTGAAATACTATTTTCTCCCCCTTTTGAACACAATAGGAAAACCAATTGAAGAATATTCAACACTTAAGTTTTTTTTGAATTTGGTGGTGGTGCGGTCCTTTTGCTTTGGGCTTATTTCTCCCCCTTTTTGGCATGAATCGCCAAAAAACGGAACCATTAGAGCCCTCGAAGTGCTATCGTCCCTTTTGGCAATAAATAAATGAGTTAAGATTATACCAAAGACGAAGTCCGGTCCTTTTGCTTGGGGCTCTTACACTCTCCCCCAAAGACAAGGTCCTTTTCTTTGATGCTCAGCTTTTCTCCCCCAAGAATGGAGAGTTGCTTGAAGTGACGGCGAAGTATGAGTTACGTAGTGGAAGCCTTTGTCTTCGCCGAAGACTCCAATTCCCTTTCGATACACCTATGACTTGATTTGAAATAGACTTGAAAGCACATTAGTCATAGCATATGAAAGAGATATGATCAAAGGTATATAAATGAGCTATGTGTGCAATCTAGCAAAAGAAGTTCCTAGAATCAAGAATATTGAGCTCATGCCTAAGTTTGTTAAAAGATTGTTCATCAAGAGGCTTGGTGAATATATCGGCTAATTGATCTTTAGTATTAATGTAAGAAATCTCGATATCTCCCTTTTGTTGGTGATCCCTTAAAAAGTGATACCGAATGGCTATGTGTTTAGTGCGGCTGTGCTCGACGGGATTTTCGGCCATTTTGATTGCACTCTCATTATCACATAGCAAGGGGACTTTGGTCAATTTGTAACCGTAGTCCCGCAGGGTTTGCCTCATCCAAAGCAATTGCGCGCAACAATGGCCTGCGGCAATATACTCGGCTTCGGCGGTGGACAGAGCGACCGAATTTTGCTTCTTTGAAGCCCAAGACACCAAGGATCTTCCCAAGAACTGGCAAGTCCCCGATGTGCTCTTTCTATTGATTTTGCACCCCGCCCAATCGGCATCAGAATAACCAATCAAATCAAATGTGGATCCCCTAGGATACCAAAGCCCAAACTTAGGAGTATAAGCCAAATATCTCAAGATTCGTTTTACGGCCGTAAGGTGAGCTTCCTTAGGGTCGGCTTGGAATCTTGCACACATGCATACGGAAAGCATAATATCCGGTCGAGATGCACATAAATAGAGTAAAGAACCTATCATCGACCGGTATACCTTTTGATCCACGGACTTACCTCCCGTGTCGAGGTCGAGATGCCCATTAGTTCCCATGGGTGTCTTGATGGGCTTGGCATCCTTCATCCCAAACTTGTTGAGAATGTCTTGTGTATACTTCGTTTGGCTAATGAAGGTGCCCTCTTGGAGTTGCTTTACTTGAAATCCTAGAAAATACTTCAACTCCCCCATCATTGACATCTCGAACTTTTGTGTCATGATCCTACTAAATTCCTCACAAGTAGATTCGTTAGTAGACCCAAATATGATGTCATCAACGTAAATTTGGCATACAAACAAATCATTTTCAAGAGTTTTAGTGAATAGAGTAGGATCGGCTTTACCGACTTTGAAGCCATTAGCAATAAGGAAATCTCTAAGGCATTCATACCATGCTCTTGGGGCTTGCTTGAGCCCATAAAGCGCCTTAGAGAGCTTATAGACATGGTTAGGATACTCACTGTCTTCAAAGCCGGGAGGTTGCTCAACATAGACTTCTTCCTTGATTGGTCCATTGAGGAAGGCACTTTTCACGTCCATTTGATAAAGCTTAAAGCCATGGTAAGTAGCATAGGCCAATAATATGCGAATTGACTCAAGCCTAGCTACGGGTGCATAGGTTTCACCAAAATCCAAACCTTCGACTTGGGAGTATCCCTTGGCCACAAGTCGAGCTTTGTTCCTTGTCACCACACCATGCTCGTCTTGCTTGTTGCGGAAGACCCATTTGGTTCCTACAACATTTTGGTTAGGACGTGGAACTAAATGCCATACCTCATTTCTAGTGAAGTTGTTGAGCTCCTCTTGCATTGCCACCACCCAATCCGAATCTTGAAGTGCTTCCTCTACCCTGTGTGGCTCAATAGAGGAAACAAACGAGTAATGTTCACAAAAATGTGCAACACGAGATCGAGTGGTTACCCCCTTATGAATGTCGCCGAGGATGGTGTCGACGGGGTGATCTCGTTGGATTGCTTGGTGGACTCTTGGGTGTGGCGGTCTTTGTTCCACATCCTCCTTGTCTTCATCATTTGCATCTCCCCCTTGATCAATGCCATCATCTTGAGGTGGCTCATTTGCTTGATCTTCTTCTTCATCAACTTGAGCCTCTTCCTCATTTTGAGTTGGTGGAGATGCTTGCGTGGAGGAGGATGGTTGATCTTGTGCATTTGGAGACTCTTCAGATTCTTTAGGACACACATCCCCAATGGACATGTTCCTTAGCGCGATGCACGGAGCCTCTTCATCACCTATCTCATCAAGATCAACTTGCTCTACTTGAGAGCCATTAGTCTCATCAAACACAACGTCACATGAGACTTCAACTAGTCCAGTGGACTTGTTAAAGACCCTATATGCCCTTGTGTTTGAGTCATAACCAAGTAAAAAGCCTTCTACAGTCTTAGGAGCAAATTTAGATTTTCTACCTCTTTTAACAAGAATAAAGCATTTGCTACCAAAAACTCTAAAATATGAAATGTTTGGCTTTTTACCGGTTAGGAGTTCATAGGATGTCTTCTTGAGGATTCGGTGTAGATACAACCGGTTGATGGCGTAGCACGCGGTGTTGACCGCCTCCGCCCAAAACCGATCCGAAGTCTTGTACTCATCAAGCATGGTCCTTGCCATGTCCAATAGAGTTCTATTTTTCCTCTCCACTACACCATTTTGTTGTGGTGTGTAGGGAGAAGAGAACTCATGCTTGATGCCCTCCTCCTCAAGGAAGCCTTCGATTTGAGAGTTCTTGAACTCCGTCCCGTTGTCGCTTCTTATTTTCTTGATCCTTAAGCCGAACTCATTTTGAGCCTGTCTCAAGAATCCCTTTAAGGTCTCTTGGGTTTGAGACTTTTCCTGCAAAAAGAATACCCAAGTGAAGCGAGAATAATCATCCACAATAACTAGACAGTACTTACTCCCGCCGATGCTTATGTAAGCAATCGGGCCGAATAGATCCATGTGGAGTAGCTCAAGCGGCCTGTCGGTCGTCATGATGTTCTTGTGTGGATGATGGGTGCCAACTTGCTTTCCTGCCTGACATGCGCTACAAATCCTGTCTTTCTCAAAATGAACATTTGTTAGTCCTAAAATGTGTTCTCCCTTTAGAAGCTTATGAAGATTCTTCATCCCAACATGAGCTAGTCGGCGGTGCCAGAGCCAACCCATGTTAGTCTTAGCAATTAAGCAAGTGTCGAGTTCAGCTCTATCAAAATCTACCAAGTATAGCTGACCCTCCAACACTCCCTTAAATGCTATTGAATCATCACTTCTTCTAAGGACAGTGACACCTACATCAGTGAATAGACAGTTGTAGCCCATTTGACATAATTGAGATACGGAAAGCAAATTGTAATCTAAAGAATCAACAAGAAAAACATTTGAAATGGAATGGTCAGGAGATATAGCAATTTTACCCAAACCTTTGACCAAACCTTGATTTCCATCCCCGAATGTGATCGCTCTTTGGGGATCTTGGTTTTTCTCATATGAGGAGAACATCTTTTTCTCCCCAGTCATGTGGTTTGTGCACCCGCTGTCGAGTATCCAACTTGAGCCCCCGGATGCATAAACCTACAAAACAAGTTTAGTTCTTGACTTTAGGTACCCAAATGGTTTTGGGTCCTTTGGCATTAGACACAAGAACTTTGGGTACCCAAACACAAGTCTTGGAGCCCTTGTGCTTGCCCCCAACATATTTGGCAACTATTTTGCCGGATTTGTTAGTCAAAACATAAGATGCATCAAAAGTTTTAAATGAAATGTTATGATCATTTGATGCACTTGGAGTTTTCTTAGGCAACTTAGCACGGGTTGGTTGCCTAGAGCTAGATGTCTCACTCTTATACATAAAAGCATGGTTAGAACCAGAGTGAGACTTCCTAGAATGAATTTTCCTAATTTTGTCCTCAGGATAACCGGCAGGGTATAAAATGTAACCCTCGTTATCCTGAGGCATGGGAGCCTTGCCCTTAACAAAATTGGACAATCTTTTAGGAGGGGCACTAAGTTTGACATTGTCTCCCATTTGGAAGCCAATACCATCCTTAATGCCCGGGCGTCTCCCATTATAGAG
Source organism: Zea mays (assembly GCF_902167145.1). NCBI lineage: Eukaryota > Viridiplantae > Streptophyta > Magnoliopsida > Poales > Poaceae > Zea > Zea mays. Next base: position 15,055,463 of record NC_050104.1, on the reverse strand, counting down.
CATACTTCTAGCAAATTTAAATTTCTCATTTTCTAAGTTGTGCTCGGCAATTTTAGCATCTAGTTTTGCTATGTGATCATTTTGTTGTTTAATTAAAGCCATATGATCATGAATAGCATTAATATCAACATCTCTACATCTAGTACAAATAGATACATGCTCAACAATAGATGTAGAGGGTTTGCAAGAATTAAGTTCAACAATCTTAGCATGAAGAATATCATTTTTATCTCTAAGATTGGAAATGGTAGTATTGCAAACATCTAGTTCTTTAGCCTTAGCAATCAAATTTTCATTTTCTACTCTAAGGCTAGCAAGAGAAATGTTTAATTCTTCAATCCTAGTAAGCAAATCATTATTATTATCTCTAGGATTGGGAATTGAAACATTACAAACATGTGAATCAACCTTAGTATTTAAACTAGCATTTTCATGTCTAAGGTTGTCAATCATCTCATGGCAAGTGCTTAGCTCACTAGATAGTTTTTGACATTTTTCTACTTCTAGAGCATAAGCATTTTTAACCTTAACATGTTTCTTGTTTTCTTTAATTAGACAATCCTCTTGGGAATCCAAAAGGTCATCCTTTTCATGAATAGCACTAATTAATTCATTTAACTTTTCTTTTTGTTCCATGTTAAGATTGGCAAAAAGGGTGCGCAAGTTATCCTCCTCATCGCTAGCATTTTCATCACTAGAGGTTTCATATTTAGTGGAGGATCTTGATTTTACCTTCTTTCTTTTGCCGTCCTTTGCCATGAGGCACTTGTGGCCGATGTTGGGGAAGAGAAGCCCTTTGGTGACGGCGATGTTGGCGGCGTCCTCGTCGTCGGAGGAGTCGCTTGAGCTTTCGTCGGAATCCCACTCCCGACAAACATGGGCATCGCCGCCCTTCTTCTTGTAGTATCTCTTCTTCTCCTTTCTTCTCCCCTTCTTGTCGTCGCCTCGGTCACTGTCACTTGATATAGGACATTTAGCAATAAAATGACCGGGCTTACCACATTTGTAGCAAACTTTCTTGGAGCGGGACTTGTAATCTTTCCCCCTCCTTTGTTTGAGGATTTGGCGGAAGCTCTTGATGACGAGCGCCATCTCCTCATTATCAAGCTTGGAGGCGTCGATTGGTTGTCTACTTGGTGTAGATTCCTCCTTCTTTTCTTCCGTCGCCTTGAATGCGACGGGTTGAGCTTCGGATGTGGTGGGTTCGTCAAGCTCGTTGATTTTCCTCGAGCCTTCGATCATGCACTCAAAACTTACAAAATGCCCGATTACTTCCTCGGGGGTCATTTTAGTATATCTTGGATTACCACGAATTAATTGAACTTGAGTAGGGTTAAGGAAAATAAGAGATCTTAGAATAACCTTAACCACCTCATGGTCATCCCACTTTACGCTCCCGAGGTTGCGCACTTGGTTCACCAAGGTCTTGAGCCGGTTGTACATGTGTTGTGGCTCCTCTCCTTTGCGAAGCCGGAACCGACCGAGCTCCCCCTCGATCGTTTCCCGCTTGGTGATCTTGGTGAGCTCATCTCCCTCGTGCGCGGTTTTGAGCACATCCCAAACCTCCTTGGCGCTCTTCAACCCTTGCACTTTGTTATACTCCTCTCTACTCAAAGAGGCGAGGAGTATCGTTGTCGCTTGAGAGTTGAAGTGCTCGATTTGGGCCACCTCATCCTCATCGTAATCCTTATCCCCTACGGATGGTACCTGTGCACCAAACTCAACAACATCCCATATACTTTTGTGGAGTGAGGTTAGATGAAATCGCATTAAATCGCTCCACCTAGCATAATCTTCACCATCAAAAGTTGGTGGTTTGCCTAATGGGACGGAAAGTAAAGGTGCATGTTTAGAAATGCGAGGATAGTGTAGGGGGATCTTACTAAACTTCTTACGCTCTTGGCGTTTAGAAGTTACGGAGGGCGCGTCGGAGCCGGAGGTCGATGTTGATGAAGTGTCGGTCTCGTAGTAGACCACTTTCCTCATCCTCTTTTGCTTGTCCCAACTCCGATGCGGCTTGTGGGAAGAAGATTTTTCCTTCTTCTCTTTGTGGTGAGAAGAAGATTTCTTCTCCTTCCCTTTGTTGGAGGAGATCTTCTTCTTCTCCCTCCTCTTGGTGCGGGATTCTTCCGATGAAGTGCTCCCTTGGCTTGTAGTGGGCTTTTCGTCGGTCTCCATCTCCTTCTTGGCGTGATCTCCCGACATCACTTCGAGTGGTTAGGCTCTAATGAAGCACCGGGCTCTGATACCAATTGAAAGTCGCCTAGAGGGGGGGGTGAATAGGGCGAAACTGAAATTTACAAATATAAACACAACTACAAGCCGGGTTAGCGTTAGAAATAAAATCGAGTCCGCGAGAGAGGGCGCAAAACAAATCGCAAGCGAATAAACAAGTGAGACACGCGGATTTGTTTTACCGAGGTTCGGTTCTCGCAAACCTACTCCCCGTTGAGGAGGCCACAAAGGCCGGGTCTCTTTCAACCCTTCCCTCTCTCAAACGGTCCCTCGGACCGAGTGAGCTTTTCTTCTTCTCAATCAAACGGGAACAAAAACTTCCCCGCAAGGGCCACCACACAATTGGTGCCTCTTGCCTTGGTTACAATTGAGTTTTGATCACAAGAACAAGTGAGAAAGAAAGAAAGCGATCCAAGCGCAAGAGCTCAAAAGAACACGGCAAATCTCTCTCGCTAGTCACTAAAGGCTTGAGTGGAATTGGAGAGGATTTGATCTCTTTTGTGTGTCTAGAATTGAATGCTAGAGCTCTTGTAGTAGTTGGGAGGTGGAAAACTTGGATGCAATGAATGGTGGGGTGGTTGGGGTATTTATAGCCCCAACCACCAAAAGTGGCCGTTGGGAACCTGTCTGTTCGATGGCGCACCGGACAGTCCGGTGCACACCGGACAGTCCGGTGCACACCGGACAGTCCGGTGCCCCCTGCCACGTCATCACTGCCGTTGGATTCTGACCGTTGGAGCTTCTGTCTTGTGGGCCCGCCTGGGTGTCCGGTGCACACCGGACAGGTACTGTTTGCTGTCCGGTGCACAGTATGGGCGCGCCTGACTTCTGCGCGCGCAGAGCGCGCATTAAATGCGCGGCAGAGAGCCGTTGGCGCGGAGGTAGCCGTTGCTCCGGAGTCGCACCGGACAGTCCGGTGCACACCGGACAGTCCGGTGAATTATAGCGGACTAGCAGTTGGAGTTTCCCGAAGCTGGCGAGTTTCTGAGGCGGATCTTCCTTGGCGCACCGGACACTGTCCGGTGAATTATAGCGTGAGTGCCTCTGGAAATTCCCGAAGGTGGCGAGTTTAAGTTGGAGTCCTCTGGTGCACCGGACACTGTCCGGTGGTGCACCGGACACTGTCCGGTGTACACCGGACAGTCCGGTGCTCCCAGACCAGAGGGCCTTCGGTTCCCACTTTGCTCCTTTGTTGAATCCAAAACTTGATCTTTTTATTGGCTGAGTGTGAACCTTTTACACCTGTATAATCTATATACTTGGGCAAACTAGTTAGTCCAATTATTTGTGTTGGGCAATTCAACCACCAAAATTAATTAGGGGCTAGGTGTAAGCCTAATTCCCTTTCAGCCGCCCCTCGGTGGTTGATGGCTCCGGCATCGCGCGGAGGAGCATTACTGCTGCAGCCAGGTTCTGGCCGACCCCACTGGAAGCGGGCGGCGGCCTTACCCTGACATCGTCGGCGATGCGGTGCTGGATACCCTGGGGTAGATGACGCATTTCTTCGGCCGGAGGCTGGCCCACCCATTCCTGCCCGACGTCCCGGCGGATCGGCTCAAGTGCTCCTGCTCCCTCGTCGAGCCTGGCCTGCACCCCACGGATTTGCTCAAGCTGTGGGTCATGACCCCCCGCCTGAACGGGGACCACAGCTAGCTCCCGTAGGATGTCAACGCGAGGCATAGGCCTAGGGAGATCACCGTTCTCCGGCATACCAAGATGGTTGCCTTCGGAGGGACCCCCTACATCGACGTGGAAACATTCACGACTTGGGCCGCAGTCCTCGTCGCCGAGGCTGCGGCTACCGTCGGAACAGTCGGAAAGGCAGTAGTCGCACGCGGTCATGAAGTCCCGCATGGCACTGGGGTTACCAAGTCTGGAGAAATCCCAACCGAAGTCGGGCACGTCATCTTCCTCAGAACCAGAGGGCTCGTAGGTCGAGACGTCTGTCAGCCGGTCCCAGGGTGACCGCATACGAAACCCCAGAGGGTTTGGACTCGCCTCTACGAGAGCGTCCGCCAAAGCGAAGCCGCTTGGCGGGTCGAGGCTGAATCCGAAAGGCGTGAGATGGGAATCGGTGGGTACCTCTTGGTCGACGGGCGGTGACGAAGTCACGTCAGGGACTGACTGCACCGTCGTCTTAGGTACGAGGGTGATGCCCAACAAGCCTTTCGCTAGCGTGCTGGCGTCGTCTGTTTGCTTGGGATCGGCGCGTTGCGGGGAGACGGTGCTCGTCTTCGTCTCAGACGCGAGGTCGATGCCCGTCGCGCCCCCCGTTGGGGCGTCGGCGCCGTCGACTTGCTCGACAGCCGACGAGGGGCCTCCTCCTGCTTGGCCTTGGTTGCCCCGCCTCCTCCTCCGTCGGCGGGGGAGAGGACGAGGTGAGCTCGAATGTTGTTCTTCCACCACGCGGGGAAGACGTCGTCGATTCCGCCGCCAGCGGGCGGGCTGTCGGCCGCCATTGTCGTTGCCGCACGGCGGGGGAAGGAGTGTCATGTCGTAGCTGCCGTCGAGGGACATGAACTCAAGACTCCCGAAACGGAGCACCGTCCCGGGCTGGAAAGGTTGCTGAAGACTGCCCATCTGGAGCTTGACGGGAAGCTGTTCGTCAACACGCAGCAGGCCCCTACCTGGCGCGCTAACTGTCGGCGTTTCGAGACCGGGGGGTCCCTGGGCCGACGAGTGAAATGTCGCCGTGTGCCCCAGCCCAGATGGGTCGGCGCGAGGCCGAGCGCGAAGGGGGGAGAAAAGGCAGCCGGAGACGGGCGTGAGAGAGGTGGAAATCCTGCGGCCTTCGTGTTCATCCCGCGCCCAGGTCGGGTGCGCTTGCAGTAGGGGGTTACAAGCGTCCACGCGGGAGAGGGAGCGAGCGGCCTCACGCGAGCGCCTGTCCCGTCCTCGTCCCCGCGTGGCCAACCCTCTGTAAGAGGGCCCTGGTCCTTCCTTTTATAGGCGTAAGGAGAGGATCCAGGTGTACAATGGGGGTGCAGCAGAGTGCTACGTGTCTAGCGGAGGAGAGCTAGCGCGCTAAGTACACGCCATCGTGGCGGCCGGAGAGGTTTTGGCACCCGGTTCGTGTGGTGTCGTGGCCGTCGGAGGAGCGCTGGAGCCTAGCGGAAGGACAGCTGTTGGGGCTGTCGAGTCCTTGCTGACGTCCTCTTGCTTCCGTAAGGGGGCTGAGAGCTGCCATCGTCATAGAGCATGCGGGGCGCCATCATTGCTTGTCTGGCGGAGCGAGCCAGATGGGACGCTGGTCTTGTTTCCCATAGCCCGAGTCAGCTTGGGGTAGGGAAATGATGGGGCCTCCCGTTGACGTGGACGGTCCGCGCCCTAGGTTGGACGATGTGGAGGCTCCTCCGAGGTCGAGGTCGAGTCTGTTTTCTGTGGCCGAGGTCGAGTCCGAGCCCCTAGGTCGGGCGAGACGGAGACCGTCGGCTGAGGCCAGGGCTGAGTCCGAGCCCTGGGGTCGGGCGGAGCGGAGTTTGTCGTCTTCAGGGACTGAGCCCGAGTCCGAGCCCTGGGTCGGGCGGAGCGGAGTTCGCCGTCTTCCGGGGCTGAGCCCAAGTCCGAGCCCTGGGTCGGGCGAAGTGGAGTTTCCTATGGTGCCTGAGGCCGGGCCTGACTGCCTGTCAGCCTCACTCTGTCGAGTGGCGCAGCAGTCGGAGCGGCGCAGGCGGCGCTATCCTTCTGTCAGGCCGGTCAGTGGAGCGGTGAAGTGACTGCGGTCACTTCGGCTCTGTCGACTGGAGGACGTGCGTCAGGATAAAGGTGTCAGGCCGCCTTTGCATTAAATGCCCCTGCGACTTGGTCGGTTGGCGTGGCGACTTGGCCAGGGATGCTTCTTGGCGAAGACTGGGCCTCGGGCGAGCCGGAAGTATGTTCGTCGCTGGAGGGGGGCCTCGGGCGAGACGGAGATCCTCCGGGGTCGACTGCCCTTGCCCGAGGCTGGGCTCGGGCGAGGCGTCATCGAGTCCCTCGAATGGACCGATCCCTGACTTAGTCGCACCCATCAGGCCTTTGCAGCTTTGTGCTGATGGGGGTTACCAGCTGAGAATTAGGAGCCTTGAGGGTACCCCTAATTATGGTCCCCGACACATGGGTTGGCTCTCGCATCGCCGACTAGCCCACGTTGGGATGAAGAATCTTCACAAGCTTCTAAAGGGAGGACACATTTTGGGACTAACCAATGTTCATTTTGAGAAAGACAGGGTTTGTAGCGCATGTCAAGCAGGGAAGCAAGTTGGTGTTCATCATCCACACAAGAACATCATGACGACTGACAGGACGCTTGAGCTACTCCACATAGACCTATTCGGCCCGATAGCTTACATAAGCATCGGCGGGAGTAAGTACTGTCTAGTTTTTATGGATGACTATTCTCGCTTCACTTGGGTGTTCTTTTTGCAGGAAAAATCACAAACCCAAGAGACCTTAAAGGGATTCTTGAGACGGGCTCAAAATGAGTTCGGATTGAGGATCAAAAAGATTAGAAGCGACAACGGAACGGAGTTCAAGAACTCACAAATAGAAGGCTTCCTTGAAGACGAGGGCATCAAACATGAGTTCTCTTCTCCCTACACACCTCAACAAAATGGTGTAGTGGAGAGGAAGAATAGAACTCTAGTTGACATGGCGAGGACCATGCTTGATGAGTGCAAGACTTCGGACCGGTTTTGGACGGAAGCAATCAACACTGCTTGCTACGCCATCAACCGTCTCTACCTTCACTGAATCCTCAAGAAGACATCATATGAACTCCTCACCGGTAAAAAGCCAAATGTTTCATACTTTAGAGTCTTTGGTAGCAAATGATTTATTCTTGTTAAAAGAGGTAGAAAATCTAAATTTGCTCCTAAGGCTGTAGAAGGCTTTTTACTTGGTTATGATTCAAACACAAGGGCATATAGAGTCTTTAACAAGTCCACTGGACTAGTTGAAGTTTCTTGTGACATTGTGTTTGATGAGACTAACGGCTCTCAAGTAGAGCAAGTTGATCTTGATGAGCTAGATGATGAAGAGGCTCCGTGCATCGCGCTAAGGAACATGTCCATTGGGGATGTATGTCCTAAGGAATCTGAAGAGCCTCCACATGCACAAGATCAACCATCATCTTCAAATCAAGCATCTCCACCAACCCAAGATGAGGATCAAGCTCAAGATGATGAAAATGAAGATCAAGAGGAGCCACCTCAAGAGGAGGACAATGATCAAGGGGGAGATGCTAATGATCAAGACAAGGAAGATGATGAGGGTCCAAGGCCGCCTCACCTAAGAGTCCACCAAGCAATACAACGAGATCACCCCGTGAACACCATTCTCGGCGATATTCAAAAGGGGGTAACCACTCGATCTCGTGTTGCTCATTTTTGTGAACATTACTCCTTTGTTTCTTCTATTGAGCCATACAGGGTGGAAGACGCATTAAGGGATTCGGACTGGGTGTTGGCTATGCAAGAGGAACTCAACAACTTCACGAGAAATGAGGTTTGGCATCTTGTTCCACGTCCTAATCAAAATGTTGTAGGAACTAAGTGGGTCTTCCGCAACAAGCAAGATGAGCATGGTGTGGTGACAAGGAACAAAGCCCGACTTGTGGCCAAGGGATATTCACAAGTCGAAGGTTTAGATTTCGGTGAAACCTATGCACCTGTAGCTAGGCTTGAGTCAATTCGTATATTACTTGCCTATGCTACTTACCATGGCTTTAAGCTCTATCAAATGGACGTGAAAAGTGCCTTCCTCAATGGACCAATCAAGGAGGAGGTCTATGTTGAGCAACCTCTCGGCTTTCAAGATAGTGAGTACCCTAACCATGTCTATAAACTCTCTAAGGCGCTTTATGGGCTCAAGCAATCCCCAAGAGCATGGTATGAATGCCTAAGAGATTTTCTTATCACTAATGGCTTCAAAGTCGGAAAAGCCGATCCTACTCTCTTTACTAAAACAATTGCAAATGATTTGTTTGTATGCCAAATTTATGTTGATGATATCATATTTGGGTCTAGTAACAAATCTACCTGTGAAGAGTTTAGTAGGATTATGATTCAAAAATTCGAGATGTCAATGATGGGGGAGTTAAAGTATTTTCTAGGATTCCAAGTCAAGCAACTCCAAGAGGGCACCTTCATCAGCCAAACCAAGTATATTCAAGACATACTCACCAAGTTTGGGATGAAGGATGCCAAGCCCATCAAGACACCCATGGGAACTAATGGGCATCTCGACCTCGACACGGGAGGTAAATCCGTAGATCAAAAGGTATATCGGTCAATGATAGGATCCTTACTCTATTTATGTGCATCTCGACCGGATATTATGCTTTCTGTATGCATGTGTGCAAGATTCCAAGCCGATCCTAAGGAAGTTCACCTTAGGGCCGTAAAACGAATCTTGAGATATTTAGTTCATACTCCTAAGTTTGGCCTTTGGTACCCCAAGAGATCCACTTTTGATTTAATTGGATATTCAGATGCTGATTGGGCAGGGTGTAAGATTGATAGAAAGAGCACATCAGGGACTTGCCAGTTCTTGGGAAGATTGTAATACCCAATTTGTACTAGATAATAAAAGAGGAGGAAAGTTATTTTTCTATATTTTATGTGTATGTTGAATCTACTTATCATCACATGTGAACACCATGTTCAAAAACAAATAATTAATAAAAGAATATATGCCCTTAAATTATGCATCATGCTGGATATTATTTTTGTGTGTGCGTATTATGATAAAATAAAATAAAATGTGACAAGAAATATATTAAAGTCCAAAGTGGAATTTAAAATTAAAAAGGAATTGTATAATTTAGAAAGGAAAAGCAAAACAAATGGTATTTAAATAAAAATAAGGAAATAAAAATATATTTCTACATTAAGGTTTGAATTTGTATAAATGGTTCAAAGGAGGAACTCATATTCAAATTCAAATTTGAATCAAAATAATTAGGAATAAAATAAAACAGAAAATAAAACATAAAAGAAAAAGAAAAAGGGAAGAAGACTTACTTGGGCTTCGGAACCAGCTTTCGGCCCACTAGGAAAACACCTCCCGCGCGGCCCAATCCGCCCTCTTTCCCTTTTCTTTCTGTGTGCTCACTTGCAAGTGGGGCCCACTATCCAGATTCTTTTTCTCCTCTCATGCGCGAACTTGGCATTCTCCTACCGTTCCTCAGCAGCGCGCAGCTCCCGGGACCTGGCCGCCATTCTCGCGCCAACCGAATCTCTCCAACCTTCTCCGCTTATCCTCGTGCCGTACCACTGTCCATAAATATCTAAAGCCACCCTTCGCACCTCGCCTTATCTCGCCGTGATCACCACGCTACTGGATTGAGAGAAGAAGAAAGCGCCCAGGAGGATCGCGAGAGAAATAGGAGAGAGAAGGAGAGTGGGGCCCGCGTCGGGGTTCCACTATCGCCAGCCCTCAACCGTAGACAGAATCAGGGAAGGTTCGGGGTGAAGAATTGGAGTTGGGGAAGGGGAGGAGTTCCCTGGATCGATCACAATTGCTCGACGGAGTGTAGTATCGCGACGGAGCCACTGCACCCTATCGGATTGCTACATCGCGTAAGATGGTAAATTGTTACTTCCTCGTCTCTCGCACCTCCCTGCGTAGTTCTCTATCGATTTCTCCCTATGGTTTGGAGCGTCAATTATGGTTAGCCGTGGGAAACGCCATCGCAGTACCGCCGGGTGGCGCTCTAGCGCTGCTGCGGGTCGCCTAGTTCGGGTCAAGGGTTGAAGACGCGCCCTGCGCCGTTGATGTGTGGTGAGCCGTGGAGATTAGACGGTGGCTGGGCTGTTCATTTCTCGCCGGAGAATCGCTCCGCCATGGCTCCGCCGTTGGGACCCTGTGCACCGCCGCGGCTACGTAGGCACGGTCGTGTTCTGCCGCCTGGGGAAGAAGAAGTAGCATGGGCCGTTGATCCGGATTTGAACGGCCATGGGCGGATAGAGCTGAGAGAGGTGTTGAGAACCGTAGATCTAGATGGACGGTCGTGGTGAGATCGGAGGCTAAACGCAACTGTGACCGCAGATCCGGGATCGTGCAGCTATTAAGGCGTACCGGTTCAGTGCGCGCTCGATCTAATCTGAGTCGTTAGAATTTGATCCAACGGCTGAGATCCTAGGATATCCCTTTGTGTAGACAATTTTACATAAGAGCCCCCCCATTTTTAATGAATCAACCCGCAGTCCATTCTGGTGACCGTCTGAGTCTATAAAAATTTTATATTTTCACCCCTGTGCTCTCTGAAAATTAATGCGCAGTCTAGATAATAAAAAAACCATATAAATAACATCAGAAATTGATTTTAACACAAAAATAACTCTAGGAACTTGTAAAATCCATATAAAATTTATTTTAGCTCTTTTCCAGTCCATTCCAGTTGCTATAATTCTATAATATTATTGTTTATCACATAGTACCTCTAGTTTGGCGTGAAAATTGTATTAAAATTAATCCCTTGATTAATCTTGTATTGAATACATATAACCTTAGGAAATTCATAATTACTCTGTTTTAACTCCGATTTGATCCGTTCAAGTTGCGTTAGTCTCGTAGCAACGTGTAGATCATTATTATTCAGTTTGTTATTATGTTTGGTGTGATGTTAATTTTGTCTATGTCATGTTTGTTTGTATTGCTACGACTAGCGTGAGGTTTCAAGTCACCTGAAGTTCACCCTGGTAATTGGAATCTCAGGTGCCAGGCAAGTTGTGCCCTTGATACACTTTTGTTACCCAATAATATTGTTTAATATCATTTATTTAATGCATAGGTTTAATTCTGATGGGACCCAATAGGTCACCCTAGTATGTTTATCCTGATTACCTTGTTTACCCCTGAATCATATGGGTAATTTTTGCTATTGCTTTGCATGGTTTTGGGATAATATTTTGTGCATCCATGTTCCAGATATTTTTGTTATTCTATTTATGTTCATGTCAAGATCATTAATGTTAATTGGAACATGGAGCTTAACTTGAGAAACACGTGCCACCACAAGGGTTTAATGGGACGCCCTTGGCCAACTAACTATAAAAGCTAGTGGAAGACTACCTTACCCGAAAGGGGCAAGGGCAGTAGGGGATTGCATGCAAGGAGGTTCTCTGGTTGATTTTGCTGCGATGGCGGTCAGACGGGGGATTCTTGCAAGTGCTCTTCCCATAAACTGTAGCGGGTTTTTGGAAGCTAGTGGAACTTTGTAAAGGCCTCGTAGTGGATCCCTAGCCATTCACCTCGGTAATGTCTAAGGGTCTAGCTAGCCCTAGCGACATGGGAAACACGACTTGTGGGTAAAGGGGACAACCTCTGCAGAGTGTAAAACTGATATACTAGTCGAGCTCACGGTCATGAGCAGCTCAGGACTCTCTGATGATTAATTTATGGAACCTAAATTCAATTTTGTCATTTTCATTGCATGGGTTTATTATTAATTTTGTTTTATTACTTTACTTAAGGTTTGGTATTTACTTACACTTAGTAACTGCTAATAAAATTTTGACCAACTACTTAAAAGCAATGCTCAGCTTTAACCCCTGTCATTGATTAGCCTTACACACCACATGAACTCCCACCTTTGTGAGTTCATGTCCACTGGTTCCCCACAACTTGTTGAGCTATGATCATGTGTGAGCTCACCCTTGCTGTCTCACATCCCCCACAGGAGAAGAACATGTGGTTCAGGAGGAGCCACAAGGCGAGGAGTTTGATCTGATCTAGGTGGCGTTTCCCCAGTTAACTTTTGCGCCAAGAACGATCCTTAGTTCGTTTTATATTTATTCTTTTATTTTGTAATAAGACTTCCGCTATGTAATAATACTCTGATTATTGTGACATTTATCTCTATACACTCTGTTATTATATATGTTGTCTTCTTGGCGCATGTATGAGATGCACCTGGCTTTGTTCCTTAAAGCCGGGTGCGACAAAGATCCCTGGTGTCTTGGGCTTCTAAGAAACAAAATTATGTAGCTCTTTCTACCGCCAAAGCCGAGTACATTGCCGCAGGTCATTGTTGCGCGCAATTGCTTTGGATGAGGCAAACCCTTAGGGACTATGGTTACAAATTAACCAAAGTTCCTCTTCTATGTGATAATGAGAGTGTAATCCGCATGGCGGATAATCCCGTTGAGCACAACCACACTAAGCACATAGCCATTCGGTATCACTTTTTGAGGGATCACCAACAAATGAGGGATATCGAGATTGCATATGTTAGCACCAAAGAACAATTAGCCGATATCTTTACCAAGCCACTAGATGAGAAAACCTTTACCAAACTTAGGCATGAGCTAAACATTCTTGATTCTAGGAACTTTGATTGATTCCTTGCACACATAGCTCATTTATACCTTTGATCATATCTCTTTCATGTGCTATGACTAATGTGGTTTTCAAGTGTATTTCATGCTAAGTCATAGATTGAAAGAGAAATGGAGTTCTTCGGCGAAGACAAGGCTTCCACTCCACTCCATCGAATTATTCATCCTTCGCCGTAGCTCCGCACCACTCTCCAATTTGGTATAATCCTCACTCCTATATTATTTACCAAAGGGGGAGACAGTTTGAAAAAGGGCTTATATTTCACTCACAAGTATCCGTTTTTGGCGATTCATGCCAAAAGGGGAGAAAGTATTAGCCCAAAGCAAAAGGACCGCATCACCACCAATTTCATAAATTTGTAGTCTTTCAATTTGTATTTAAAGAAGTTTTTCCATTGATATCTTATTTTTGATATAATTTCAAATTGGTATGACCTCTTTCAAAATTCATATCTAAAACCCTCTTGAACACTAAGAGGAGAATTTCATTGAGGGGGAGTTTTGTGTAGTCAAAGAAAAAGCATTTGAAACAGGGGGAGAAAATTTCAAATCTTGAAAATGCTTCTCAAAATCTTATTCATTTACCTTTGACTATTTGCAAAAAGACTTTGAAAAGAATTTCCAAAAGGAGTCTGCAAAAACAAAACAAGTGGTGCAAGCGTGGTCCAAAATGTTAAAATGAAGAGAGCATCCATGCATATCCTATGAGAATATATATTGGTTTAATTCCAAGTAACTTTTGCACTTACCTTATGCAAACTAGTTTAATTCTGCACTTATATATTTGCTTTGGTTTGTGTTGGCATCAATCACCAAAAAGGGGGAGATTGAAAGGGAAATAGGCTTACACCTTTTCCTAAATGATTTTGGTGGTTGAATTGCCCAACACAAATAATTGGACTAACTAGTTTGCTCTAGATTATAAGTTCTATAGGTGCCAAAGGTTCAACACAAACCAATAAAAAGTCCAAGAAAGGGTTCAAATAAAAAGAGCAAGAGACAACCGAAGGTTGCCCTGGTCTGGCGCACCGGACTGTCCGGTGTGTCACCGGACAGTGTCCGGTGCACCAGGGAGATCAACTCCAAACTTGCCACCTTCGGGAATTTGGGAAGACACTCCGCTATAATTCACCGGACTGTCCGGTGTGCCAAGCAGAGCAACGGCTACTCGCGCCAACGGTCGTCTGCAACGACTATAGTGAACAGTGAACAGTGCCGACTACGCGCGCAGAGTCAGAGCAGGCGTCAGATGGCGCACCGGACAGTGAACAGGACCTGTCCGGTGCACCACCGGACTGTCCTGTGGCCCCACATGTCATAGCTCCAACGGTCGGAACCCAACGGCTTGGTGACGTGGCTGGCGCACCGGACACTGTCCGGTGCGCCATACGACAGAAGCCCTCACCAACGGCCATTTTGGTGGTTGGGGCTATAAATACCCCCCAACCACCACACTTCAATGCATCCAAGTTTTCAGCCATCAAACCTCATACAAGAGCTCTAGACTTCATTTCAAGACACAAACAAAGATATCAAATGCTCTCCCAAGTCCGGAGTCACTCCAAACAAATTAGTGACTAGAGAGAGACTTTTGTGTTCTTTTGAGCTCTTGCGCTTGGATCGTTTTTCTTCTTCCTCTATTCTTGTTTCCAACTCACTTGTAATCAAAGCAAGAGACACCAAGTTGTGGTGGTCCTTGTAGTGGACTAAGTGTCCCATTTGATTGAAGAGAAAGGCTCACTCGGTCTAAGTGACCATCTGAGAGAGGGAAAGGGTTAAAAGTGACCCGGTCTTTGAGACCACCTCAACGGGGAGTAGGTTTGCAAGAACCGAACCTCGGTAAAACAAATCACCGTGTTCATCCGCTTCATTTCTTTGTTGATTTGTTTTCCCTCTCTTTCGGACTCGAATTTAATTCTAACGCTAACCCCGGCTTGTAGTTGTGCTTAAACTTCATAAATTTCAGATTTGCCTATTCACCCCCCTCTAGGCGACTTTCAGCATGCCTAGAACTACTACACAAAACTTGTTGTGTATTTTGTCTAAAAAACACTATATCTTTGATATATGCTTGCTTGATCTATATTTTTTCTGCTCTTCTATTTTTGTGTAGGTCTATCAAGAATGAGGCAATTAGATAAGGATATATTTGTTGTCAATATTGTCTGAGTCTTTGAGCGTAGCAGCAAAAGACTTGGCACATCATTATTTTAGTTATTATGATCCGAATAACCCATTTTATATATGGAGCTTGTGGCAATGGCAGGACCCCAATAGGACAATGGAACTCGTGGCGTCGAGTGGTGGCATGCTCGGGCTTGCGCTCCTTTGCAACAAGGCATTGTTTCTTGTGAGGGTTCCCATCACCATTGTACTCACATCACCCGTCACCAGGGCCCTGAGCCGTTGGAGGCTCGTCAATTTGTGTTCCGTGGCATCGCACGAGCACATACCTAGCAACAGCTATGCATCTATATCAATAGTCCAATACTACAGAAATTTTCCTCTATGTCAACTCATATTTCATGGACGCCTTTGAAGCCATCTGGGTACAATGAGGGCAGGTCATAACCACCAACATCAGACATTGGTATACTGCATGAACAAAAGACGACAGTCCTTCTGAAGTGTTTTATGCTTGATTGCATAAGCTGATAAGCATCTTACCACCACAACTATCACCCATAGGAGTAACCACAGCTAGGGCGCCCAGAGTTCTTTTTAACATGCCCAATAGTTGACAGACTGACTCCCACTAAAAGGTAACAGGTCTAAGGCTACTTACTGTTTCACTCCTGCTAACACATACTGTGTGTAAAACAACTTAATATAAGATCTGATCAGATATGTGTCGATGTTCATCTCAGCGTACTCCCGTTATAACGCACGGGCACACATCTAGTTATATTTAATAATATAGTTTAATAGTTGTATTGATATATAGGAATACAATGTCAAATAAGTGCATATGTAGAAGATAACGGCCCATGTCCCTTGACAATTGACATCACATGACGAATAAATATATAATTTTTTTTAAAAGAAAACGATGGAAACCAAAACAATTGATGCTTTATATCTCGTAAGGACCGGACGACTTTGTTGCCCTAGCTTGGCGAGTAGAGAAGAGAAATAATAAATAATTATATATTTAGAGTTTAAATTTTATTTTGAAATAAATACATTTTTAAGTATGGGACAATTTAATTATATTTTCCCAGTTTCTCTTCTGAAATGTAATAATTATATTTTATTAAAAATATATTCATTTTTATTAATATTGATCTCTTTCCTGAAATTATATTTTTTTCGTGGGAGGGAGGGAGTAGTTCGGAAGAATCCTTATTGAAAAAGAAAAGAGTTAATCCTTTATTTGCCCTTGTTTTTGGACGCCATCCCTTATTTACCCTTGACTAAACATGTTTTCCCTACATGTCCAGAGTTTCAAATCCTTTCCCTTTTGTACCCTTTTTCTGTTACTGTGGCTGTTTTTTACCATTTGGACATGCATGCCCTTAGCAGCATATCCCTTATTTGTCCCTGTGTACACTTTAAATATGAGTTTTTTTTATTTTTTATGATCGAACATGACAATTTTATCAATATTTTTTTGACAACATAATATTATGCAAACAAATTATTGGAGTATGGATCAAGCAAATTTGACATCTAGCAAGTTCAAATTTCGATTACATTCCATCCAGCAAGTAGTGTTGGAACAAAATAGAGCTTAGCACATTCCTTCCATGAAGCAGTTTTGGAGCAAAATAAAATTCAGTACACCCAACAAGACTTTTAATTCTGCCACATCCCTTCCATTGACCAATTTTGGAGCAAAATAAAATGCAGACACTCAACACATATTGGACTCTTGACGCATCAAGCACCCTCTAACGTATTGGAGGCATCTACATTCGATTCAACAACTTGTAACTGATTAGATTCAGCAACATTTGATGTCCCACCCTCCAATTGATTTGAGACAGCAACACTTGATGTCTTCTTGTTTCTCCTCCTATGTGCAACACAGTAAAAGGTAGTTGAGAAAAAGTATAAGCACACCTCATCATTGCAAATTCATAAGCTTAACCGAAAGAAAAGAATGTTTTTATACCTCTTCTTCTTTGGTTCATCGTCTACATCAGGTTGGCCTCTTTTGCATGTTCTCCAACGATGACCTGTACCTTGGCATATAGAGCATTTTGATGGTGCCCTCTTTTTACCCCCTCATGACTTCCTTTGTATCTTTGTATTTTTGGCCTCCCTGCAGTTCTCCTTAGGATGGGTGGGTGTAGCCTAAATCCAAGATTCACTTTGGGCCAATGAGCTTGGTCAGTAAGTGGTGGAATGACTCCAGCATAGGACAACTTGAACTTTTCAACAGTGTAGTATGGGTGTACAAAATCAGCAATTTTGTTGTTTGGAAGTGAAGTGATGAAAGCAATAGCATGAAAACAAGGCAATCCAGTTACTTGCCATCTTCTACATGTGCAAGTCCATGCAGCTAGATCAACTATATGTCTAAAATGTCCCGAAATATCCTTACCACTTACTTCAGCAATTGTGTTGCTACTAGACTCAACATCATAATGCAAATTCCTGCTTTTCTCATTGAGATGACTCATGATACTTGACATCATAATGCACTTGACTATTTTTATCCATAAAAGATACATGCAACACTTGCTCCTTGCCATGCTTAATCTTTAACTTTAGGTCTGCCAAAAAATCCATCCAATTTGTAGTATCTTTATCCACCACGAACTTCAGATTTTCAGTTACATGGTACTCCTGATATGGCAATTCTACATATGCAGGAACCTTAACAATAACTCTACAGGCTGAATTTGGATCCATCCTACATGCAAAAAATGTGAACAATTTTAAAAGGACCCATATACATGACAATGAAATTTAGAAATTCGACAATATTCTTACCCGGTTGGAATCCACTTCATTGGTCGAGGAACATCATAGCGGAAACAACTTTCGGTGTTTGGTTTGGGGCCTCGATGTGGTGCTGCTAGAGTAGGCAGGACGGACGCGGGGCATGGAGGCGTCATCTGGCCTGGCGGCGCTGGCCTAGACACATCTGCTACGGGGCATGGAGGTAGCGTCCGACTAGACACTGCTGGGCTGCACACGTCTATCCTAGCCAGGTCGCGCAAGCCTAGAGATGGAGGAGGCTGGGACGCGAGAAAAGGTTCACCAGTGTCCGGCGATGGCGAGGGCTTGATGTGCGATGGGGAGGGCTTCAAGTCCCCCAGCCGCACGGAGCCCTCCATGGAAGCTGCAGTCTGTCAAGGAAAACTTTCTGGCTTCTGGTCGAAGGAAACGAGACGTTTTGGCTTCTCATCGAAGGAAAAGAACGTCCAGTTCTCTCACTAGGAAGCAAAGGGCAATTTAGCCATTTTGAATTTTTTAACGGAGAGACTAACTTGACGGATGGAGTAAGCTGACGTGACAGACTTAATAGGGTATAAAAGGGATGAACATTGAGAATCTGAATATAAACGGGAACTAGACTTTACTAAGGGGAAATAAGGGATGGCGTCTAAAAACAGGGGCAAATAAAGGATTAACTCAAAAGAAAATGGTCTTGCGGTCTTGCTCTCCTTCCTCGTGGTCGGCGGCCGGTGCAGCTGTAGCCACGCGCGCCTCGGCAAACCCTCCGCCTCCTCGCCCATCCTCCCCTCCATCCCGTCCCAGCCGCAGGGCCATGGACTCTGCTGCCGGCGCAGGCCGCCACCGCGTTCGAATCGCAGTCGTCGGCGACGTGGTACCCTCTATCTCTCTTGACAATCATGTACTCCTTAGGAGGGAGGGGACGCCAGAATATGGGTTTGGTGCGGATGTAGCCCTTTGTTATGCCATGTTGGTTTCCAGGTTCAAGGGATTAGAAGCAAGGAGGCGAGAGAGGACTTTGAGAACCGGGGTTCTGCACATTGACTTGATTGTTGCGGTTTTGGGGTGACTGGAATACTGGATAGTGCGTGCCTCGGTAGGGTTCGGAGATGAGCGCGGCACCCAGGCGGTACTTGATTTCTGGAGTTTCAGTTTAGAATGTTTGAAAGGGGGAGATGATTTCCTTTGGCCCTGAGCCTTCGGGGTACATGGGTTGTGTACTTGTATTTCCCCCAAATTTGAGCATACCCATGCATAGAGTCTCAGGCGGATCCTTTGATTCCATGTTCTGCTAATCAAAGACATCAAACACTGGGGACTAGTCACTTGGATTTCTCTGATGCATAGAGTCCCAAGGAAGCAGCCGTACAAGATATCCAACCAGCGGCTGAGGGAGCTGGGCTTGGAGTTCACAACGGCGGCGCAGGCCCTGTACAACACCATCGTATGCTTCCACGAGAAGGACATCCTCCCTCTCCCTGTCCCTGCCCCAATGCCGTCACCGGATGCCTGAGCTGGCCCTAAATCAATAGCATATTTGGCACGCAACAAACTATAAAACAATCGCTGCTTCAATCAGTCCGCTAGAGATAGAATATGAACTGTGCACCATTGTGGGCGTAAGAGTGTCAGAAGCATCGAGAGTGCAACAGTAACTATCGATGTGACTTTCTATGTTGCTATATCCTGTGTGACAGTCTCCTAATAAATAAAATAAATCTGGAGTATCATCCTACATTTGTGTGGCTATGTAGTTTATACCGGACTTCTTGCCATATCCTGGGTGATAATTGCCTACTTTTGTGGCTTGGTCAGTCAGTGTCACACCATTAATTGTAGTAGCAACATAATAACTCCTGTACCATTTATTTTCCCGGGTTTAAAATCTATATGATGAGATCTCTAATCGTGTGCCGTACTAATTTATTGGCTTTTATGTGTTGAGCCTTGCAGCACAATGATTGGGCCCTTGAGGAAGATTCAAAGGCGCTTCGATTTCTTCAGGTATTGCACATTGACCTTTCAGCTTTCTGATAAACTAGTCAATTGGATATCTTGTTACGCTGTGTACACTGTACACTTCATATGTAGCTTCTCTCTTCTCTCTAATTCTATAGTTGTGCAATGTGCTATTGTCTAAAATGTGTCCTATTCCATATGCTTCCATGCATTTGCAATACTTCCTCACACTGACATCGAAATCAAACATAAAATATTTGTATCAACATAACTGTAGGAAATACTCTTTTCCTCAGAAATTCTAACTTGTTCTCTGTAAAATGCAGCCGGATTTAGTGCTTTTTACAGGTACGCTGCTTTCCAGATATTCCCTTTTCTTCATGTTGTACTCAATCATTCTGAAATGAATTATTGGTGTTTGCCGTCTTCTGTTTCCTTTTCCTCCATATATGGCAGGCGATTATGGAAATGAGAATGTTGAACTTGTCAGAAGCATTTCAGATCTTCAGTTACCAAAGGCGGCAATTCTTGGCAATCATGATTGCTGGCACACACATCAATTCTCAGAGAAGTAAGAGTCATGATCTCATCCTGAAAGGAGAAAGTACTAAAGTAATTTAATTTCTTTTTATGTCAAAATGTACTTGGTTGGTATTCAGGAAGGTCGATCGTGTTCGGCTTCAGCTCGCAAGGTAAGATATTCCTGTTTTTTGCAATAAGCTATGCATTTAATTGTTTATTGCAATATTTGCTACGATAGCAGGGTTTGTTTAGGAAGGAAATTTTGTTGAAGTAGATGTTGCACCTTGTAGATTGCATAATTGATGTTGTGCTCTTTAGCTGTACCACACTTGATCATTGTCACTTTAAGAGTTTCAGCTTTATTGTCTAGTAATTTCTTTTCTCTTTAGAAGAGTGAAATTCGAATAATACTGAACCCAATCGGATGTTAGTT
Organism: Zea mays; assembly: GCF_902167145.1. Lineage (NCBI taxonomy): Eukaryota > Viridiplantae > Streptophyta > Magnoliopsida > Poales > Poaceae > Zea > Zea mays. Next base: position 15,035,093 of record NC_050104.1, on the reverse strand, counting down.
GAGTAAAACTGTACACCAACCTTCTAGAACTAAGTTAAAAGCCGATTCTTGGCCTAACTACTTGATGGCACTCAACTAGGTTATAGCCAGTAGAGAGATCTTGGGGTTAACTATCTTCGCTCTTCACTAGATTAATATACCTTTTAAGCTGGAAAATGATCAATAGTACTTACATTTCATTTCCTTTTTTCTTATTAATATCAGCCTTGGTGAGCAGCATGTTGGATACAAATGTTTGGACTTCCCATCAATTAAGCTGAGCGTTGTTGGTGGACGGCCATTTTCTTGTGGGGGTGATAGGCTACTTAGACCAAGGCTTCTCTCAAAATGGTTGGTAAGGGATATGACAACTAATACATACATATGCTTGTTAACGTTCTGTTTTGTACTTTGATATTTCTTTTGTCATTTCCTTGAATTAACATTGAGATTTTGTAATGTTGTTGGAATCATGGGTTTACAGCTTACCACCCAAGACGGTAAAAACTGCTGAAGTTATTTTCTCACCAACTGCATCTCATACATGTTATTACTCCCATTTTCATGTGTGTGTCTCTCAGCTACAGGATTCCAAAGTATAGTCATATAGATCTCTCTCTCTCTCTCTCTCTCTCTTTTTCTCGAACACGTAGGAGAGCTGCACATGATTATATTAAGAAGAAAAAAGGGGAAGAACCCTTACAGTCTTGCAACATTCGCTGATCCAGTTGTCTGGGTAAATACTAGTAACTTAAATGATGAGTGATGGGGTGGCTAACCTCCAAGAAATAAGGAAATTGACAGTTTCTTGATTTTTTTTTTAAAAAAAACTCCCATCAAGTTTCAGATCTTTTTTTTATAATGGAAACAAAAAATGTTCCAGCCTTTTGTAGTTTCCTACATACGGCATTACAGATTGAAAATTAATAAAACATGCATCATTAAAAAAATAACATCCTTGACAAGAACATGTTCTCGAATCAAGCGTCCTTTAATCTGGCATTAGAACTCCAACCATGTTTTGCAAGGATCTCCATTGCCACCATCTCTAAGGATTGACATACCACAAGAATCTCTTGGTGAGCTTCTTGTTTCTGCAATAATCTCCAGAGTCTGAGCCAATACGTCCCCCTGAAAAGAACCTGCAAAATTGATGGTATTGGTTTAAAATTAAAGGCCACATCATTGCGGCACAACCAAATAGACCAAAACATTGCTGCCACTCCAATTAAAAGTTTCAGATGTAGATTACAGAGCATGCACTGTGGTCTGTTGGAGAACCAAAACCAATCTGGATCAGGATTTCACAAGAAATAAGATTGATGCCTTGATTCATTGTTTTGTATTGTTGATATCTTAGTCGTATCACATGGCTGATTATCAGGGTTTTTTGTAAGCAGTAGAATTACAACTGGAATGACCTTTAGGTGGTAGGAAATTGCATGAAATTGTGGTAATTGATGACTGATACCTGTCCAGCAGTGTACTCTAGATTGATGCTTTTACGGCCTGAAGGTATATCTTATCTTTAGAAGGATGGCTGGATTTTGATTGTGGAGCTAGTTTATTTGATTCACATTCATACATCACTAACTATGATGTTAGGACCAAATGGTAGACTACAATAGGAAATTTGCAGCTCTAGCTAAATCGGCTACTATTTGGTGGTGTAGTCAGTCACAGTAGCTCTTGGAAAATTTAGATCTATGCCTGGTTTTATTGCACTAGCAATGTATGCCACTGCCTTCTTCGTTATTGCATAATACTCTCCAGAAAATGTATCTCCACCTTTTTTTGTGCAATCAAGTATAGCCTCACACAATATTCTCGTTTCCTTCATTTCCCTTGCTGATACCTGTAGTTTTGATCCATCTTCACCCATCACCATTGAACACTTACTATTGTTATAATACCTTGTAGTTATGGTGTCAATGATATGGCTGGAAGTGCAAAGAAGATATACGATGCTGCTGCAGGTGCACCAGAGGGACATTCTGTTGTATTGCTTGCACATAATGGACCAACAGGTCAAGATTTGATTGAACAAATTTCAGAGGTAGTTCATGAAACAAATGAAAAAAAAGGTTGGGAGTCATAACATACATGTACAACGCTATGGTTACGCAGGTCTAGGTTCAAGAATGGATGATATCTGTGGGCGGGATTGGGTACCTGGTGGCGGTGACCATGGCGATCCAGGTCCGTGGTTCATGGCAATACTTTTCCCTCTACTTACTTTGCCTCTCCTTCACACAGCTATTTCATATGCGACATGCTTGAATAAAAACCACGTAGATCTTGAGCGAGCCATCTCCGATTTGCAAAGGGAAGCCAGAGTTTCCATCCCGCTGGTCGTTTTTGGGCACATGCACAAGAGCCTGGCCTACGGGAGAGGCTTGAGGAAGATGATCGCCTTTGGAGCCAACCACATCATATATCTGAACGGAGCAGTTGTGCCTAGAGTGAAATTTGCCCAAACAACTCCTGGGCACGAGCAAAATCAACCCGAAGGATCGGGATCCAGAGCTCCAACGTTGCGCGCGTTCACCATTGCCGATCTCTATGAAGGGCGTGTGGAGAAGATCTCTGAGGTCTGGGTACTGGTGAGTGGCGCCAGGACCGAGGTCGAGGAGGAAATCGTCTTGTACAAGCATCCTCGAGAGCAGCATATGTGATGGTTATGAGACCATTATCTTACCAAAAAAAGATGTGGAGTTGTGAGACGAAAATGTGACTGTTGTGAATGCCGTAAATGTGGGGGCGATGCTGAAGTTGTGTGTTATAAAGTGCCTTGTATTCCAACTGAAAGGAGCACTTCATTATAGAGAGCCTGTTACGGCTTCTACCTCTGGCACTCTGTGACTGTTATTAGTAAGTAATAATTGTAGCTGATTGACGGAAGAGAGATCTTTTGAAAAAGAAAAATGTGTCTCCATTCTAAGGATGGATTCGGGTGTCTGGAGATCCGAATTATTTGTATTCGGATAAAGTGCTAATATAGATATCCGTATTCATATTCGATTTTAATATGGACGTTAAATAGACATATCCGAATTCGTTTTTTTCTCTATCCGGTTTAAGATTCGTATTCGACAACATTCGACAAAACCGTAAAATATCCGATACTATTCGTATCCGAAAGGAAAAAAATATTCGATAAAATCAATTTAAACTTATTTTTATTACTAAATACTAATTACAAATGATTTTAAACTTTAAATAATATACTAAAGATTGATATACACCATTTAAAATGTTGAAAATATTTATGTCATAGATAAATGATTGTATTAATCTTACATTACTAGTGATATACAATGATAAATTTTAATTAATATTAAAAATTATAATTTCGAATACATTAGACTATTGGAGTTTTTAGAGTCCAAAATACAAATATACTTAATGTACAAAAAATATTATATTTAGAGTCCAAAGTATAAATATACCAAGTATAAATAATTTATTTAACAATATGATATTCAACTAAATAATGTATATGTACTATTGTTCATAATATACTAAGTAAGTATTCGAATGTGAATCCGAATTCGAACTATCCATTTTGTATTCGTATTCAAATTAAAATATGGTAAATAGTGACATTCAGATTCATTTCCATGCGTATCCGATTCGAATCCATCCCTATCCCATTCAAACTTCAAAGGAAAACTCAGCAACGCTGAGCGCGTCAGTGTGACAACTGATAACTTTTATCAAGCGCTCCAACCCCTAGTCTTTTCTTTTGCCCAGAGCTCGGAAGGACCGATTTGAGGATTCCTCCCCCATGGATGTCCACCAAATCAGTCCAAAACGTGAAGGAAATCCCGACGATTTTTTGACCGCTATCTGGCAGCCGTTTTGTACGACTTGTCGCGATTCACGAACTCGCATGTCCGCGTCCCCATATCTAGAAATTTGGAATCATGCCATTACGAAAAGTGGATTTCGACACTTTGTCATCGGGTGAGTGGTTTCGTCTGTATGCCATTATGAACCCTGATCCAAACACTTGCCATCGGGAGAGTGAGTTTTGTCTGTATGCCGTTATGAACCCTGGTCCAAGCGCTATAATATCATTTCGGTGTTTAATAAAATATAAAAAGGATAACAACTCCATAATGCTCGTATTTGCCGTCAACAATTCACGACATCGTTGTCCTCCCTGTTGAGCACCAAATTGACCGAGCGGACAGTTCGGCCCTGAGGCCGGACGGTCCGTGGTCCGGACTGTCCGTCGTAGCGGCGCAGACCGTCCGCGCGTGCGTAGAGTCAGTTAAGGTTCCAATTTTCTTGCAGGATTTGTTAGCTAAATATGCAGTATTAACTCGAGAACCGTCTTGTAGCGGGTCCAGACCTCCTTCTTTATATAGATAAAGGGCTACGGCCGATTGAACCCCCAACAATCGACCAATCAATCAATATACATTTAGTTCTTTACTCCATGTCTTTAACGCTATAGAAGGAAACCAGGAACTATTTTATAGTTTTTTTTGTGGCATCCTTGCAATCAATATTCTTACTTCTATAGATGGATTCAAGAATGTTTTCTCCATTTTTTTGTGTTCAAATGTAACAACTGCTAACTGTATATTCTTATGGACTGCAACCAAGACCAAGTAAGAAAAGTGCGTCATCCCTGAATTGAGCATTGGTGGTGTGTTACATAGCAGTGTATTGTGTTCAAATTTTTTCTCGAACACTATTGTTACTCCATGTATCTAGCGCTGCTAGTTTTCTTATGAACTCAAGCAGTTAATGTCTGATCTCGTGTAATTTGTTTTTACTTCTAGATAAGGATACTCTAAATGTAAGTTTGCAGCCACCTCGCGAAAATGGCTATGCGGATGATGGAAATGCAAGTCACCCCATTACCCTTTGTGTTCTCATCTGGATTCAGGTTCGTTTCAGTTTGGTTACTTTACTATTCTGGCTTTTTGTGCAGTTTGAGTTGATGGTTATGAAATACTTCCTCCGTTTCTTTTTATTTGTCGCTGGATAGTGTAAAATTGCACTATCCAGCGACAAATAAAAATAAACGGAGGGAGTAGCAAATAAGCATTTAACTGAACTGATATTTTAGTTTACTAGAAAGGAAGCACACTATTTCAGATTAAAAATGAACGTCTCCACCAATCTACGGACTTGGACCCTTGAAGCTGGCTTGGCTTGGATGGTGACAAGGCGTCGGCCTCCCCATATTGGTAGAATGGTAGTATATACATGACGATCGCACTTGGTCGCACTACAGGAAACGCCTAAATTTTCGTGGGCCGAGATATTTTCGTCGGCCGGCCCACGAAAATACTGACGTTATTTTCGTCGGTCCCTAGGCCGACGAAAATAATGCGTATTTTCGTGGGCCCATCGATATGTTCGTCGGCAGGCCGACGAAAATACAAAAACGTATTTTCGTCGGTCACTAGGCCGACGAAAATAACGCTTATTTTCGTGGGCCATGGCCAAACCGACGAAAATACATCATTAACCGTACTCTATTTTCGTCGGCCTAGTGAGGCCGACGAAAATAGAGGCCCAACATCGTCGTCCTCGGCCCCGCTCGTTTCAATCGCGCGTCACTCGTTTCACCCAACGCCGCCGCCCCACGCTCGCCCTCCCCTCGCCGCGCCACCGCCCGCCGCCCGCCGGTGCCCGCGCCGACGCGCCACGCCGCCGCCCCGCGCGCTAAGGGAGCCCGCCGGTGCCCGCGCCGCCGGTGCCACCTCGCCCGCCGGTGCCCGCGCCCGCCCGCCGGTGCCCGCGCCGCCGGTCCCCGCGCCGTCGGTGCCACGCCGCCGCCCCGCGCGCTAAGGGAGCCCGCGCCACCGAGCCCACGCTCACCGCGCCCCTGCACGCCGCCGAGGCCCACGCCCGCCCCTGCACGCCGTGCCCCTACCCCTACACGCTGCGCCCCTCGCCCGTGCACGCCTGCCGAGCCCCACGCCCGCCCCGCCGAGCCCCACGCCGCTGCCCGCACGCCCGTCGTCCGAGGCACCCCGCCCGTCCCTCGCCGCGCCGTCGTCCCGCCCGAGGCGCGCTGCACCGCATCGCGACGGCCTCCCTGCGCCGTGCCGCCGCCCACACGCCCGCCCGCTCCGTCGCGAAGGTCTCCCAGCTGCGTCGTCGCCCGCCTCGACTCGCCCGCATGGGAGGAGGAGCATGCATTTATCTACGGTATCAGCCGGTACGTGTACTAGTACTACGTAGTACTTTTTGTACGTACAGCGGAAATCATCATCATGAGGATCGGAATCTGCAGGATGCGTGTGTGTGTGTGTGGTGTGGGGACGGGTGCTACAAAAGTTGTGGATGTCGGCGAGCACCGGTCTGCAGCCCGCTCTTGTCGATCAGCAGACGGCAGGGCAGGGTAGCGCCAGCCGCCAGCGCGCATCATCAATTCCCCTTCCCCCGTCCGATGCTCTCTCCCTTCCTCGGAAACGGAGACCGTGAGCAACGGACGGGGACATGCGGTTCAGGCGTCGCGTAGCGCTGGCGACCCCTGCAGGCCCAGACCGCCAGACGGGCAGCCTCGCGTCTCGTCTGGCCAGCCAGGGCCCAGGGATGGCGTTGGCGTTGGGCCGGGGCGCCGAGCTCGGTGTGCTGTGCCTGTGCGAAGCCAGAGCCAGGCCGCCAGCCGCCAGGTGCCGCACTGGCAACTCGGCCAGTGTGGCCACGGCCCACGGCAGCCCGCGCCAGTACGGGGGGCGCGCCAAATTCCGCAGGATCCGCAGTTATTGCCCACGTAAATAAAAAGTAGTACTAGTACTAGCAGCCGCGGGTGAGGACTGAGGAGGCGGGGCGGCAGCATTCATTTCATTCACTCCGGCGAAATCCGGGGTTTAAATGAACTGCAGATCCTCTCGTTTTTGACCTGCTGGCTGCTGCTGCTGCATCAGCATCTGCATGCCCGGCCGCGCGCCAACGTCGCCCATGGCTCGCCGGCTGGCAGCGAGTTCAAGCTGCTCCTACCTACTAGTTCTTCATAGTAATTGCTGATGAGAGCGATCGGGCCGGCCGGGGGGCAGACCGATCTCATGCATATGGTCCTTGCTTTAGCTTTAGCTCCGTGTAGTGGCAAGGCCGGCAGCAGCTAGTACTACGCGCGCGCTGCCATGAATGAATGAATCAGCGTACTCCTCCCCTAGCTACTTGGTACGACGTACTGTGCTACGGAAAAAATACTTCTTCACAAATCGCAAGAGATGCTGGTTCTTGGCCTTCCCCTCTCGATCGGGCTCCAGCTCCAGCTAGCTTCTGCGCCGTGCATGCATGCATGTGTTTCCGATCAATTCGAATCACCACACACGGCGACACTTCTGAAAAGACGGTTCATTTAACCACGCATATCTCTAGCACTGTTTGCGCGCGCCGGGTACGAAGATATCTCTCACACAGTCTGCACAGCACGATCACTGCACTGCACCATCCCGTGCCGTGCATATATACAGATCCACGGTCGCACAAGCGCGCGCGCGCGCGCGCACGTCGATCTTGGAATACGACGTGTCACTTTTTTCCACCCCCCGCCTGGGTCGGGCGTTCATGAAAAGCTGCGATACTGGGAAAAGAAGGTAGCGCCGCCATGGGCTTCTTTTATATATATACTACACACACTGCCGCTAGCTGCTGCTGCTGCTGACGCGGTAGCCTTGGGTTTAATGCGTCTGCGCCATGCATTATATATCAGGCATCAGGAGAATCATATCTTAACAAGGAGACGGAACAAGAGCTAGAGGTTAGGGGACGAATATGTATATACGTAGGTAGACAAAGGGTGTGAGAGAGAGAGAGAGCTAGAAAGTGTTCGTCCCGTTGAGAACTACGTCACCACGTATCACTAGATTCGATCTCTTCCCTCCCTCCCGTTAACAGTAGAGAAGCTGTAGATGACCTGTCTCACTTTCCATAAACACGACAGAATAATACACGAGACACATGATATAGGGTTGTTGGGACATATTCGGTATATATAAAGACACATGATATACAGTTGTTCGTTGAAACGACTCAGCTAGCAAACCTGCCGAACTACGCTAACAACACTCTAACAACAACTAGCAGAGTTGGAGAGAAGCCTATCTATCCCGATAAAATGGGAAGCTAGGTTAGTTTTAACCAGCTGCAAACACCAACAATTAAGGTCGTACAAAGAAGCAGCACACACGAAGTGGACAGAGCTCAACGACGACGTCCGCAGACACATCATCACCATCATCCATGCCCGCTCGCCGCGCGCGGAGGAGCGTCTCGTCGTCGTGCACACGTACTCACGCCGACAGCAACGCGGTTCCAGTACTGTGTCTGCGTGAGAGACAGAGAGAGAGAGATTTGTTTTCATTACACGCGGCCAGGGCCCTGTGTGAGTGAGTGTGACGCCGGCCGGCCGGGGAGGGTTGACTTTGGGCGGGATCCGGATCCGACGCGTTGTTATTGTTGCTGTATGGGACGACGCTTCTGCTTGCACTGTGGAGTACTAGTACGTAGAAAATCGATCGGCCGAAGAGCCAAGCTAGTACACGACTACACGTAGAGGCCAGGAGAGGAGGAGGATACGATACGAGAGATCCTCAAGTACAGCGTGCGCGTACGTGTACGCTAATAGCTGGTGCAATGGCGACGATATATAAATTATATAATATAATATACCATATATACCATTCATGCAGGACCGATGATCGAGCTGCAGCTGTGCACACACGTATCTACTGGGACGAGTACATGGGGCCGGCACCGCCTGCAGCTTGCATATTGCACCGTGCGCATATACTTTACACTATCCAGCGATAAATAAAAAGAAACGGAGGGAGTATCATTTTGAGACTGTGAGCGACAAGCCAGCCAGCCCAGCCCAGAGGGGGACCTTTAAGAGCTAGCGTCATCAGTACGTTCTGTTAGGCCTGCTGATTATTGGAACTCTACATACATACATAGATGGTATTTATTGGTGTACTACTACTGGTCTACTGCCACTGATACAGTCCCTCGTACGTGGCGGAGGCGTAGTACGTACACCGCATATATAGGATGCAACAGTGTATATATATATATATATATATATATATATATATATATATATATATATATATATATATATATATATATATATATATATATATATATATATATATATATCCTTGGAGTAGATACACGATACGTACACCGCCGGTTGGGGTTTCACTCCAATCCATATGTATTGGAAAGGATTTAAGGTTTCATCTCTACTAACTTTGTTTTCAATCTCACGTATTTGGTGCAAACCAACCTCTTCGTGCAACTATGCAAATTTTTAATCTAAACCACATGATATTGATCCAAGGGGGCGTGCGGGGGAGTGGGAGGAAGAATTTAGGCCATGTTTGGTTTCTTTAGTCTAGGGACTAAAGTTTAGTTAGAGGACTAAAGTTTAGTCTCTAACATGCTTGGTTGTAGGGGCTAAAAATAGTAAGAATATATTAAATGATTCATAAGAAGACTAAAATGGTCTTTAATATTCTCCTACTATTAGTATAATTGAACTAAATGTGGAATTAATATGGTTTAGTCCCTTTTAGCACATATATGAAGGATTAAAGACTAAATCATTTTAGTTCATATTTTAGTCCTAGTGTTTGACAAAAAAAGGGACTAAATGAGACTAAAAACTAGAGACTAATCTTTAGCTCCTCTAACCAAACACCGCCTTAAAAAGGTGTGATTAACAACGGGTGGTTAAGTGTAAAATTATCCACGCCAAAAGATTAGAAGTTGCATGGTTGCACAGAGAAGTTAGTTTAATTTACCTTAGTTCCCCTCGTCTATATGCCGTATACAGGAGCAGGAATAACCAAAAGATTGCGCACTGGCGCGGTACGTACGTCTCGGACGCGTGCGTGCGCTCGTAGCCCGCGGATATCCCGTCCCGCACCGGCCGGGACCAAAACCCCTACGCACATGTATGCCACGCACGCGCACGACCCAGAGGATCGAACGGCCGGACGAGCTCCTGCGTGTACGTACGTACGTGCCGCGCATAGCTAGCGAACTAGAGAAGGGATCGCATGCACAACTGCATTTTTCATGCATGCGTAGTTAGGCTCCGTCATCGGTAGCGTGTGTACGTACGTACGTGACCATCATCGGTAGCGTGTCCCGCAGCTGTGTGTGTGTGGACGTGAGATATGATAATCCATATGTACTGTTTGCAGACGCGATTTTAGCTACTGGTAGTTAGGCTCCGTTTGTGTGAGCTACTGCATTTGGAGCTTTTCTGAAAAGTTGATGCTGGGTTTCTTGATACTCAGAAGTCAATAATAGATTTGGGTGACGTTATTAGCTTTCTAAACTCAGGAAGCTATAGAAAAGCCATAAAGCCAAGCCTTCCAGTTTGGGAATGCATGAGACTTTGGTGCACATAAACTAACAAAAATTTTAAAAAAAATCTAATAAAATTGATACATATTTTATTCATTCTACTCTAATTATACATAGATTTCAAGTTCAAATTCGATATATAAAACAGATAAAATTTGTAACAACTTTAAATAAAAAAATCGGCGAAAATGTTCTCTTTGGTTTTTCCCCGGCCGGCTTAATTTCCTTTGGTTTTCCCCGGTTCGAAGGGGAGCCTATTTACTCTCACCCGTGCGCGCGTATCGTGATTGAATATACATGCAGTCGGCGTGCACGTGGGTACGAGATACTGTACGCCGGCTGCAATAACACACACTACTACTACACTAGACAGACAATATACTACCCTTACAGTAGTACGTAATTCAGGTCATATATATATTCATGTTAGCTCGCACGCTGGGTGGTGTATATATATGTGTGCGTTACTATGTACGTATCTATGTTGTACTATTAGCTAGCACACTGAGGACGTATACGTACGTGCAAACGTCTACACTAGGTGGTAGTAATACAACTGTATGCATGCATGTATACCTCATGCATCCCGGCGGTAGCTATATAACACCCACAGTCAGAGTATGTATGTATGTATGTATATTAGGATACACACGTACGTGCATACGTGACACGTGTCCTGATGACACACGTATATTATAGCTAGTATACGCAACGCACGTGGCACACGTTCGCCGTACGCGTCTGTTATGGAGCAAAACGCAAACATGATTCTCACGACGACGACGCGCGCGGATCCCCCACCACCCGAAGGTCCGGACAGTGACTTGGCGGGGGGCGGATGGAGATCTGTAATCGCCGCGCGTTCGTACGCGTGCATATGCATGCACGGCCGTACCCGTACCTACGAGAGAATCCAGGGAGCTAGCAGCGTAACAGTAGCGGACGGATAGGACGACGATCCCCGGCCGCCACGTACAAACTGTCCGTCGACAACGGATCAACTCGAACTAGCTAGGGGATATTATTAAAAAACTACAACAATAATGATGATGATGATGAATTGATGATATATAAGGAGCAGCTACTCGCGTCATTATTACCCGTTTGGGTACTGTGGCAAGCTAATTTTCGGGCCCATTGATCTGATCTGAAACATCGATCACGGCCTCCCGATCGAGCTCGCAAACAAGCGACCATGGTGCCCGGCGGCCCATCGGTGGTGGGGCTTCCACAGTTGCGCCTCCAGGAACAAGTGGGGGATGCAGTATTCAAAGCTGCCGGTCCATCAGTGGATCATCATATATAGACATGAAAAACACACACACACACACACTCATTATGTGCCATAATGTATTTTCCCTCGTGGAATTGGATTAAGACAATGCCCATTCACTACCGGCCGGAGTGATCACAACTATTGTATTCACTTGATTTTAATTTGTACCGAATTATACTGGTTCTATAATATTTTGTCTATATGGATTACAGACGTCAATCAAGGACCCGTGCTTCTACGGCTTGAGATATATACTATAAAGCTAGCTTGGAGAAAAGGTCAATCAGAACCGCTGTGCTTGCATTCAGGTCCTACAAACAATAAGGTCACTAATTTGGCTGCAAAGAATCCGATTTGCAGCACTCCCTCCCTACAACGCCCCGCCCACACGCAGACGTCGGATCACGCGGATTCGTTTCATAAATGCGGCCGGGCGGGCGCGCCGGGAGAGATCCATGGCGGGCCACCGCTGTTGCACAGCGCCTCCGATCTGTCATTGAAGAGGAGCAATAAACTGCTGCTGCGTAGTAGTAGTAGTGGCGCGCGGGGTACGTACGTGGGTAATAACAGTAGGCGCAATAAACACCAGGCGCCAGCCCCGTCATGAACTCATGATGGCGGCGGGTCGACGGACGGACGGCCGGCGGCGGCGGCGGCCGCTCGGGCGACCGGGGACGCGGCAGCTAGCCGCCTGGCGGATAGGCAGGCAGACAGGGCGACCGAGCTAGTTCGTCAAAGCTGCCATCGATGGCCCCGTTCTTTTTCGATCCCGCAATAATGAGGTCGCAGATCGCACCATTAGCCGTCGTCGATGCCTCGATGGCGCCATTAACTCTCCGTAGAAAGCTTTTAGTAGTAGACTAGACCACCGGTCGGCCGGCGGGGGCCGGGGACCAGGCGCACAGGATTCCGTTCTGCCGCGCGCGACGGGCGACATGGTTGGACGACGATTCGCCGGAACCTACGGATTAAGGATGGGTTGATGGCGACGATGTTATATTCATTTCGACGGGTCCATGGATGGCATGGCATGGCATGGCCACTGAAACAATACTGCTGCCGACTTTGAAAATCGATAGATGGTCGGGAGCTATGTATATATGAACTTCCTTTTATTTTTGAGGGGTCGACCGACTCGCGACCCTATTTGCACAAGTACTGCGAAGCTTTTGGTTAGGAATTAAAGAAGGTTTCCGTCCTTAACATATATATAATATGCATGGCGTTGATGACACGTAACGCGAGCAATATTACGCATCAAACCTTTCGTTTTAAAAGAAACACACTAACAAAAAAGTACAATATATATATAATTAGTTACTCCTAGATAGATGACTATTATATATGAGATGTTGCCGCGTCCACAAAGTTTTGGTGAAAAATGAACTAGGTAATTTTTGTTACGTACTGAATACTGATGTACACAAACTCCTAGATAGTAACAACGCGAATGCTCGTACTGAATACTGATGTACACAACCCCGGCCGGCCGGCCCTTTATCACCCACCACACCAAAAGTTGACAGCCTTTTTGTTATTGTGTGCAGGCAGACAGATGTTCATTGTTGTTGATCGACTCAATCAAAGAAGTTATACCTGCAGAGGATCATATCAGACATGGTTAGCCCGATCGAACGACACTTCCCGGCCGGACTTCAATATATATATAGGCGTATTCAATGAATATTGTATCTACAATTTTGATCTTCAATTATGTACATATTGATGATGAACGTCTCATTTTTCACCAACCCTATATATAGTTAGTGCGAAAGTAAAATCATTAATAAGAGCCGTCCACTTAATTAGATTAAGTAGTTATGCATGATTATACGTTATTTTTAGAAGGTAATTTAATACGTGAAATATATAACAGTAGGCAGGAGTAGTACCAAAAACTTATACACGTATACATCCATACGTACGTGCACCATATACGTGCAGTGCAGCGCATCATTCGCGTCGTCACGCGTCTTTGGTATCGATCGGGATCTCTCAGGACATATATATATATATATATATATATATATATATATATATATATATATATATATATATATATATATATATATATATATATATATATATATATATATATATATATATACACACACGTGTACCATATATACATTCATATATACACACGCACTGGTGATCGATTCAAATTATTTAGTTTTACACTATATACTGCCATGTTTTTTTTTTCAAAGCATGTAAGGAGTTGTGGCTGGGATCACGATTTGCAACCGCGTGCATGCATTGCACGCACGCTTTCTCTGGTCCGAACTTTGTCTTGAAGACTTTACGTACAGGAGGAAGCTAGCTAGGGTGTGCATGCAGCAGTAGGCAGTAGTACTAAGAACGTATAAACGTGCACCATATACGCGCAGCGGATCATTCGCGCGCGTCACGCGTTTTTGGTATCGATCGAGATCTCAGCAGGACATATATATACTACGTGCACCATTACATACGTTCATGTATACGCACATGCACTGAGGATCGATTCAAATTGGAGTACCTAGCTCGTACGTAGCACACGTACTATACTACATTCTATCGCATGCATGGACGTCTCTTGGACGAGAGCGAGCGGTGTACGTACGTACGTACGCGCAGGGCTCTTTGCTCGACGATCATGACACGCGTCAGCTCCCGTTTATTTCCACCTTCCAGAGTCGAGAGAGCTAGCTAGCTTTGGGTACACACGTGTCCTTGGATCCTGCAGCTGCACAAAAAAGCACACACAACAATATGCATGCATGCATGGGCTAGGTAGATCGCGGGCGTAATATTAATTTTCCATATCGCCGTAAGGCTGTGCCAAGATATGGACGCGTGCATGATCACCGTACGTGCCCCGCGCGCGTCTTTCCCGCCCTAGCTAGCTAGCTGCCCAACCAACAAAACGCAACGCAACATTCATCGTACTACAGTATATGGCTCAACTGGCGCCGTCACTATTGGGGTAAGTAATGCCGGCCGGTCGTAATTACGCGCGCCAATTAACGTGTCCACCTTTATCTGATCTCGCCCATATCATCAGCCTTTTGCTTTCGGGGATGGCGGTAGTTATTATTGACCCATGATAGCAGGGGGCCGACAGATCGTCAGCCGCTACACACTGCCGTTTCCTCCTCTCGCTAGCTCGTACTGTATCGGAGTTCAAAATTCAAGTTTTTTTTTCTCTCTCTTTCTTGTTGCTGCTTGTTTTCAGCACCATTTATTCGTCTTCTTTATGGTGAAAAATGCAAATGCAGTGCAGGATATTTCTCAGAGATCGAGTACCACGGGCGACTAAAGTCATGTTTAAATAATGCATCAGAGAGCCATAGTTATCTGACAAAATTAGTTATAGACATCTAAATAACCTAACTAATAGTTAGGTATTATATGCTTTTAGTTGGAGACATTTAAACACCTTATCTAATAGTCCAGCTAACTATTAGCTATACCCTCAACTATCTGTTACCTAATTAGCTGGTTCGACCCAGCTAAACTTAGCTAGTAGCTAGCTATCTAATTTCACTAGCAGTTTTTAAAGCTACCTGTCGGGGACCATAATTAGGGGTACCCTCAAGACGCCTAATTCTCAGCTGGTAACCCCCATCAGCATAAAGCTGCAAAGGCCTGATGGGTACGATTAAGTCAGGGATCAGTCCACACGAGTGACTCGATCACGCTTCGCCCGAGCCTAGCCTCGGCCAAGGACAGCCGACCTCGAGAGACTTCCGTCTCGCCCGAGGCCCGCCTTTTAACGGCGGACACACCTCCGGCTCGCCCGAGGCCTTGGCTTCGCTTAGAAGCAACCCTGACTAAATCACCGTGCCGACTGACTAGGTTGCAGGAGCATTTAACGCAAAGGTGGCCTGACACCTTTATCCTGACACGCGCCCCCTGGCAAAGCCGAAGTGACCGCCGTCACTCCACCGCTCTACTGACCAGTCTGACAGAAGGACAGCGCCGCCTGCGCCACTCCGACTGCAGTGCCACTCGACAGAGTGAGTCTGACAGGCAGTAGGCCTTGCCAAAGGCGCCATAGCGAACTCCGCTCCGCCCGACCCCAGGGCTCGGACTCGGGCTAAGACCCGGAAGACGGCGAACTCCGCTCCGCCCGACCCCAGGGCTCGGACTCGGGCTAAGACCCGGAAGACGGCGAACTCCGCTCCGCCCGACCCCAGGGCTCGGACTCGGGCTAAGACCCGGAAGACGGCGAACTCCGCTCCGCCCGACCCAGGGCTCGGACTCGGGCTAAGACCCGGAAGACGGCGAACTCCGCTCCGCCCGACCCAGGGCTCGGACTCGGGCTAAGACCCGGAAGACGGCGAACTCCGCTCCGCCCGACCCCAGGGCTCGGACTCGGGCTAAGACCCGGAAGACGGCGAACTCCGCTCCGCCCGACCCAGGGCTCGGACTCGGGCTCAGCCCCAGAAGACGACGAAACTCCGCCTCGCCCGACCCGGGGCTCGGACTCCGCCCTGGCCTCGGCCGAACGACCTCCGCCTCGCCCGACCCGATGGCTCGGACTCGGCCTCGGCAACAGAAGACAGACTCAACCCCGGCTTCGGAGGAGCCCCCACGTCGCCCGACCTAAGGCGCAGGCTCGCCACGTCAACAAGGAGCGCCATCATCATCCTACCCCGAGCCGACTCGGGTCACGGAGAACAAGACCGGCGTCCCATCTGGCCAGCTCCGCCAGATGGACAATGATGGCGCCCCACAAGCCCTGTGACGACGGCGGCTCTCAGCTCTCTTACGGAAGCAGGGCGACGTCAGCAAGGACTCGACCGCTCCAACAGCTGTCCCTCCGCCAGGCTCCGTCGCTCCTCCAACAACCACGACATCACGCCAGCAAGGTGCCAAGACCTCTCCGGCTGCCACATTGGCATGTACCTAGGGCGCTAGCTCTCTCTCCGCTAGACACGTAGCACTCTGCTACACCCCCCATTGTACACCTGGATCCTCTCCTTACGACTATAAAAGGAAGGACCAGGGCCTTCTTAGAGAAGGTTGGCCGCGCAGTGACGAGGACGAGACAGGCGCTCTCTTGGGGCCGCTCGCTTCCCTCACCCGCGTGGACGCTTGTAACCCCCCTACTGCAAGTGCACCCGACCTGGGCGCGGGACGAACACGAAGGTCGCGGGATCTCCACCTCTCTCACGCCCGTCTCCGGCCACCTCGCCTCTCCCCCCTTCGCGCTCGCCCACGCGCTCGACCCATCTGGGCTGGGGCACGCAGCACACTCACTCGTCGGCTTGGGGACCCCCCGGTCTCGAAACGCCGACAGTTGGCGCGCCAGGTAGGGGCACGCTGCGTGCTGACGAACGGCTTCCCGTCAAGCTCCAGATGGGCAGTCTCCAGCAACCTCTCCGGCCCGGGACGGTGCTCCGTTTCGGGAGTCTTGAGTTCATGTCCTTCGACGGCAGCTACGACATGATACTCCTTCCACTGCCGCGCGACAACGACAATGGCGGCCGACGACCCGCCCGCCAGCGGCGGAACTGACGACATCTTCCCCGCGCGGTGGAAGAACGACATTCGAGCTCACCTCGTCCTCTCCCCCGCCAACGGAGGAGGAGGCGGGGCAACCAAGGCCAAGCGGGAGGCCGCGCTTCATCGGCTGTCGAGCGAATCGATGCCCCCAGCGCCCCGACGGAAGGCGCGTCGGGCGTCGACCTCGCGTTCGAGACGAAGACAAGCGCCGTCCCCCCGCGACACGCCGATCCCGAGCAAGTGGACGACGCCGGCACACTCGCGGAAAGCCTGCAGGACGTCGCCCTCGTACCTGAGATGACGGTGCAACCAGTCCCCGATGTGACTACGTTGCCCCGCGTCGACCAAAAGGTACCGACTAACTCCCATCTTACGTCATTTCGACTCGGCCTCAACCTGCCAAGCGACCTCGCTTCGGCGGGCGCTCTCATTGAGGCGAGTGCAACCCCACTGGGGTTTCGTATGCGGTCGCCTTGGGACCGGCTGACGGACGTCTCGACCTACGGGCTCTCTGGGTCCGAGGAAGATGACGATCCCAGCATCTGTTGGGATTTCTCTGGACTTGGCAACCCCAGTGCCATGCGGGACTTCATGACCGCATGTGACTACTGCCTCTCCGACTGTTCCGACGGAAGCCGCAGCCTTGACGACGAGGGCTGCGGCCCAAGCCGCGAATGTTTCCACGTTGAGCTGGGGGATCCCTCCGAAGGCAACCATCTTGGTATGCCGGAGGACGGTGATTTCCCTAGGCCCGTGCCTCGCGCCGACATCCCGCGGGAGCTAGCTGTGGTCCCCGTTCCGGCGGGGGGTCGCGACCCACAGCTCGAGCAAGTCCGTGGGGCGCAGGCCAGGCTCGACGAGGGAACAGGAGCGCTTGAGGCGATCCGCCGGGACGTCGGGCAGGTATGGGCGGGCCAACCCCCGGCCGGAGAAATACGTCACCTGCCCCAGGGTCTCCAGCACCGCGTCGCCAATGATGTCAGGGTCAGGCCGCCGCCCGCATCCAGCGGGGTTAGTCAGAACCTGGCAGCCGCAGCGATGCTCCTCCGCGCGATGCCGGAGCCATCAACCACCGAGGGTCGGCGAATCCAGGGAGAGCTCAAGAATCTCCTGGAAGGCGCTGCGGCCCGACGGGCCGAGAGCACTGCCTCCCGAAGGCAGGGATATCCCTCGGAACCTCATGCCGCGACTTCCCGATTCATGCGGGAAGCCTCGGTCTACACCGGGCGCACGCGCAACACCGCGCCTGCGGCCCGGGCCACCTCGGCAACGAGCACCATCGACGCGACCGTCGGGCCCACCTCAACGAAAGGGTGCACCGAGGTTACCACCCCAGGCGTGGGGGACGCTACGACAGCGGGGAGGATCGGAGTCCCTCGCCCGAACCACCCGGTCCGCAGGCCTTCAGTCGGGCCATCCGACGGGCGCCGTTCCCGACCCGGTTCCGACCCCCGACTACTATCACGAAGTACTCGGGGGAAACGAGGCCGGAACTGTGGCTCGCGGACTACCGCCTGGCCTGCCAACTGGGAGGAACGGACGACGACAACCTCATCATCCGAAACCTCCCCCTGTTCCTCTCCGACACTGCTCGCGCCTGGTTGGAACACCTGCCTCCGGGGCAGATCTCCAACTGGGACGACTTGGTCCAAGCCTTCGCCGGCAATTTCCAGGGCACATACGTGCGCCCCGGGAATTCCTGGGACCTTCGAAGCTGCCGGCAACAGCCGGGAGAGTCGCTCCGGGACTACATCCGGCGATTCTCGAAGCAGCGCACTGAGCTGCCCAACATCACCGACTCGGATGTCATCGGCGCGTTCCTCGCTGGCACCACCTGCCGCGACCTGGTGAGCAAGCTGGGTCGCAAGACCCCCACCAGGGCGAGCGAGCTGATGGACATCGCCACCAAGTTTGCCTCTGGCCAGGAGGCGGTCGAGGCTATCTTTCGAAAGGATAAGCAGCCCCAGGGCCGCCCATCGGAAGAGGCTCCCGAGGCGTCTACTCCGCGCAGCGCCAAGAAGAAAGGCAAGAAGAAGTCGCAATCGAAACGCGACGCCGCTGACGCGGACCTTGTCGCCGCCGCCGAGTACAAGAACCCTCGGAAGCCCCCCGGAGGTGCTAACCTCTTCGACAAGATGCTCAAGGAGCCGTGCCCCTACCATCAGGGGCCCGTCAAGCACACCCTCGAGGAGTGTGTCATGCTTCGGTGTCACTTCCACAGGGCCGGGCCACCCGCCGAGGATGGCAGGGCCCGCAACGACGACAAGAACGAAGATCACCAAACAGGAGAGTTCCCCGAGGTCCGCGACTGCTTCATGATCTACGGAGGGCATGCGGCGAATGCCTCGGCTCGGCATCGCAAGCAAGAGCGCCGGGAGGTCTGCTCGGTGAAGGTGGCGGCGCCAGTCTACCTAGACTGGTCCGACAAGCCCATCACCTTCGACCAGGCTGACCACCCCGACCATGTGCCGAGCCCGGGGAAATACCCGCTCGTCGTCGACCCTGTCATCGGCAACGTCAGGCTCACCAAGGTCCTGATGGATGGGGGCAGCTGCCTCAACATCATCTACGCCGAGACCCTCAAGCTCCTGCGCGTCGATCTGTCCTCCGTCCGGGCAGGCGCTGCGCCCTTCCACGGGATCGTCCCTGGGAAGCGCGTCCAGCCCCTCGGGCGACTCGACCTCCCCGTCTGCTTCGGAACGCCCTCCAACTTCCGAAGGGAGACCCTGACGTTCGAGGTGGTCAGGTTCCGAGGAACCTACCACGCTGTACTGGGGAGGCCATGCTACGCGAAGTTCATGGCCGTCCCCAACTACACCTACTTGAAGCTCAAGATGCCGGGCCCCAACGGGGTCATCACCGTCGGCCCCACGTACAAACACGCGTTCGAATGCGACGTGGAGTGCGTGGAGTACGCCGAGGCCCTCGCCGAGTCCGAGGCCCTCATCGCCGACCTGGAGAACCTCTCCAAGGAGGTGCCAGACGTGAAGCGTCACGCCGGCAACTTCGAGCCGGCGGAGACGGTTAAGGCCGTCCCTCTCGACCCCAGCGGTGACACCTCCAAGCAGATCTGGATTGGGTCTGGGCTCGACCCCAAATAGGAAGCGGTGCTCGTCGACTTTCTCCGCGCAAACGCCGACGTCTTTGCGTGGAGTCCCTCGGACATGCCCGGCATACCGAGGGATGTCGCCGAGCACTCGCTGGATATTCGGGCCGGAGCCCGACCCGTCAGGCAGCCTCTGCGCCGATTCGACGAGGAGAAGCGCAGAGTGATTGGCGAGGAGATCCACAAGCTAATGGCAGCAGGGTTCATCAAAGAGGTATTCCATCCCGAATGGCTTGCCAACCCTGTGCTTGTGAGGAAGAAAGGGGGGAAATGGCGGATGTGTGTAGACTACACTGGTCTCAATAAAGCATGTCCGAAGGTTCCCTACCCTCTGCCTCGCATCGATCAAATCGTGGATTCCACCGCTGGGTGTGAAACCCTGTCCTTCCTCGATGCCTACTCAGGGTATCACCAGATCCGGATGAAAGAGTCCGACCAGCTCGTGACTTCTTTCATCACGCCGTTCGGCATGTACTGCTATGTCACCATGCCGTTCGGTTTGAGGAATGCGGGCGCGACGTACCAGCGGTGCATGAACCATGTGTTCGGCGAACACATCGGTCGCACAGTCGAGGCCTACGTCGATGACATCGTAGTCAAGACAAGGAAGGCTTCCGACCTCCTCTCCGACCTTGAAGTGACATTCCGATGTCTCAAGGCGAAAGGAGTCAAGCTCAATCCTGAGAAGTGTGTCTTCGGGGTGCCCCGGGGCATGCTCCTGGGGTTCATCGTCTCCGAACGAGGCATCGAAGCCAACCCGGAGAAGATCGCAGCCATCACCAGCATGGGACCCATCAAGGACTTAAAAGGCGTACAGAGGGTCATGGGATGCCTCGCGGCCCTGAGCCGCTTCATCTCACGCCTCGGCGAAAGAGGTCTGCCTCTGTACCGCCTCTTAAGGAAGACTGAGTGTTTCGCTTGGACCCCTGAAGCCGAGGAAGCCCTCGAGAACCTGAAGGCGCTCCTTACGAAGGCGCCTGTCTTGGTGCCCCCAGCTGATGGAGAAGCCCTCTTGGTCTACGTCGCCGCCACCACTCAGGTGGTTAGCGCCGCGATTGTAGTCGAGAGGCAAGAGGAAGGGCATGCACTGCCCGTTCAGAGGCCAGTCTACTTCGTCAGCGAGGTACTGTCCGAGACCAAGATCCGCTACCCACAAGTTCAGAAGCTGCTGTATGCTGTGATCCTGACGAGGCGGAAGTTACGACACTACTTCGAGTCTCATCCGGTAACTGTGGTGTCATCCTTCCCCCTGGGGGAGATCATCCAGTGCCGAGAGGCCTCGGGCAGGATCACAAAGTGGGCGGTGGAAATCATGGGCGAAACGATCTCGTTCGCCCCTCGGAAAGCCATCAAGTCCCAGGCGTTGGCGGACTTCGTTGCCGAATGGGTCGACACCCAGCTGCCGACGACTCCGATCCAACCGGAGCTCTGGACCATGTTTTTCGACGGGTCGCGATGAAGACAGGAGCCGGCGCGGGCCTGCTCTTCATCTCGCCCCTTGGAAAGCACCTGCGCTACGTGCTGCGCCTCCATTTCCCGGCGTCCAACAATGTGGCCGAGTACGAAGCTCTGGTCAACGGGTTACGGATCGCCATCGAGCTAGGGGTCAGACGCCTCGACGCCCGTGGTGATTCGCAGCTCGTCATCGACCAAGTCATGAAGAACTCCCACTGCCGCGACCCGAAGATGGAGGCCTACTGCGATGAGGTTCGGCGCCTGGAAGACAAGTTCTTCGGGCTCGAGCTCAACCACATCGCTCGGCGCTACAACGAAACCGCAGACGAGCTGGCTAAAATAGCCTCGGGGCGAACGACGGTCCCCCCGGACGTCTTCTCCCGGGATCTGCATCGACCCTCCGTCAAGATCGACGACGCGCCCGAGCCCGAGGCACCCTCGGCTCAGCCCGAGGCGCCCTCGGCTCGGCCCGAGGCACCCTCGGCTCAGCCCGAGGTACCCTCGGCCCCTGAGGCCGAGGTACTGAACGTCGAGGAGGAGCAGAGCGGGGCCGCGCCTGATCGAAACTGGCAGGTCCCGTACCTGCGATATCTCCGCCAGGGAGAGCTACCCCTCGACCAAGCCGAGGCTCGGCGGGTAGCACGACGCGCCAAGTCGTTCGTCTTGCTGGGCGACGAGGAGGAGCTCTACCACCGGAGCCCCTCGGGCATCCTCCAGCGATGCGTCTCCATCGCCGAAGGTCAGGAACTCCTGCGAGAAATACACTCGGGGGCTTGCGGCCATCATGCAGCGCCTCGAGCCCTTGTCGGGAATGCTTTCCGGCAAGGCTTCTACTGGCCAACGGCGGTGGCTGACGCCACTAGAATTGTCCGCACCTGCGAAGGGTGCCAATTCTATGCGAAGCAGACCCACCTGCCCGCTCAGGCTCTGCAGACGATACCCATCACCTGGCCCTTCGCTGTATGGGGTCTGGACCTCGTCGGTCCCTTGAAGAAGGCGCCCGGGGGCTACACGCACCTGCTGGTCGCCATCGACAAATTTTCCAAGTGGATCGAGGTCCGACCCCTGAACAGCATCAGGTCCGAGCAGGCGGTGGCGTTCTTCACCAACATCATCCATCGCTTCGGGGTCCCAAACTCCATAATCACCGACAACAGTACCCAGTTCACCGGCAAAAAATTCTTGGATTTTTGCGAGGATCACCACATCCGGGTGGACTGGGCCGCCGTGGCTCATCCCATGTCGAATGGGCAAGTAGAGCGTGCCAACGGTATGATTCTACAAGGGCTCAAGCCTCGGATCTACAACGGCCTCAACAGGTTCGGCAAGCGATGGATGAAGGAACTCCCCTCGGTGGTCTGGAGCCTAAGGACGACGCCGAGTCGCGCCACGGGTTTCACGCCGTTTTTCCTGGTCTACGGGGCCGAAGCTATCTTGCCCACTGACCTGGAATACGGCTCCCCGAGGACGAGGGCCTACACCGATCGAAGCAACCAAGCTAGCCGGGAAGAATCGCTGGACCAGCTGGAGGAGGCTCGGGACAGGGCCTTACAACACTCGGCGCGGTACCAGCAGTCCCTGCGACGCTACCACGCCCGAGGGGTCCGACCCCGAGACTTCCAGGTGGGCGACCTGGTGCTTCGGCTACGGCAAGACGCCCGGGGAAGGCACAAACTCACGCCCCCCTAGGAGGGGCCATTCGTCATCGCCAAAGTTCTGAAGCCCGGAACATACAAGCTGGCCAACAACCAAGGCGAGATCTACGGCAACGCTTGGAACATCAAACAGCTACGTCGCTTCTACCCTTAAGATGTTTTCAAGTTGTTCATATACCTCGCACCTACGCAAAGTTTAGTCATCAAGGAAGGGTCGGCCTAGCCTCGGCAAAGCCCGACCCTCCCTCGGGGGCTAAAAGGGGGGAGGCCCCCCTCTGCGTCGAAATTTTCCTCGAAAAAGGATCTCTTTTTAGCAGAATTTCTTTCGTGCTTTTTGACTACTTCGAAAAGCGGATCCTGGAAACGACGGAGTACACATAAGCAGCCAAGGCCGACCGAGCCGAGGGACTCCTACGCCTCCGGGATACTGATACCTCACTCATCACCTTCTGCGATAAGTAACTCGCGTTCGGATAAAGTGATTCCGCGGACCGAACAAGTCTTCACGTTCGGAAGCTCTTCTGCCGAGACGGTCCTTCAAGCCTTCTCGACTGAATCGGTGACATGGCCTCATGGACGGGCGAAAGTACGCGTAAGCGGCAAGGCCGACCGAGCCGAGGGACTCCCACGCCTCTGGGATACGAATACCTCACTCGTCACCTTCCGCGAGAAGCAACTCTCACCCACACAAACATCCCTGTTACCGACGGAAAGTCCAGATGCTCGAAATAAGAGGAAAGAAGACACGACTTTACAACGGAGCGAGGGTGTGTTTTCTGGCCTCGGCGGCCGCAGAAGGCACACGCTACAAGACAATCTGATCCTGCAGGCTCGGGTCTTCACGCTGAAGGGGGCTGCAGCACCCTCGGCATCGATGATGCCTTCAGTAAGGTCCGACCCAGCCTCGGACGGCGACGCGGTCCAGGGACTTCTCCGGGAATCCGGCCCGAGCAGGCGGCTCGGCTGGTTACCCCTGGGGCCTCGGCCAAGCATCTTCCAAGGGCGCCAGCCCGACCCGAGGCCTCGGGTCATCGACTCCGACATCGAGCCCCGCTGACGGGCAACCCGGCTAGGCTCCGGCCAACCAGGTTCCCATTTTCGAGCCAACTCCGCCTCTGTTTGTACTGATATCGCTACCCCTGGCCTCGGCTCATCGAAGAGCGGCCAAGGGGTCCCTTTAACTAAGCTAGAGGAGCCTCAGACAACAAGGCCGATCGAGCCGAGGGATTCCTACGCCTCCGGGATACGGATACCTCACTCGTCACCTTGACACGGGGCGACTCACGCTTGGTGAAGCGGTTCAGATAATCAACAGGCAAGACTTAGTGCACGAAGACGAGGAAAAAACACGGCTCCGTGCCGAAATTACATACATGTTCAGGCCTCGACAGCCACAATGAACAAAAAACACTGGCATTCGAGGTGCCATCACAAACGGAACTCCGGTTCCGTCCCCGCGGGTACGAGCGGCCTCGGGCCTGCGGGGCGACGATCATCGGGAGGCTCGCTAGTGACCTCTGCGGCGGCAGCCATGGTCCCGGGCGGACGCGGCCACCGGGGGGCTCTTGTTCGCGGTCCCGCTCAAGGGACGCGAACCAGCCATCAAAGCCAAAGAGCAGGCCGCACCCAAGCGCTCCGGCAGATCCTCGCTGCCGTCCTCGCCGCAAATGCGAGGGGAAGGACGAAATGTTGCATCCCAGCTGGGCAGCAACAGTTCGCCTTCCCCGGCATGACTGGAGGACGTCTCCGTCGCAGCACGGGAGGGCGATTGCCACCACCAGAAGCTGGAAGAGGAGGTGGTCCGCCGACCCGCGCAGGAGGTAGAGCCCCGGCTCGCCTCGCTCCCCGCCCCAGCGAGGATGACGAACACCCCCGATGCTGGGGGCGGGGTCACAGCCTGGTTTGCCTCTCCCCATCCAGGAGCTGGAGGTCACCGTCTTGGGTGACCGCCGGCGGAGGAGAACAACCAGGCTGCGTGATAAAAATCCTTGAAGCCGAACGATGGCTGAAAGGTACCAACTCCCACGGAGTTGCGTTCCTCCGACGAGGAGGCAGAAAGACGGCGGGTACCCCCCATCCGGGGGCTTGGAAGATGGAAGGACGCGACGCATAAGGGAGGAAGAAGACATGGTTGCCTTCCGAAAGGAGTCGCCCTCCTTTTAAAGGCGACTCTCCCTACGTGCGACTCCGAACGATACGGGCCGAGTCTTCTCCAACACGCTCCAAGGCCCTCCCCTGCGGCGCGGGGGCTGGGTCCCGCATGTCAGGCAAACCGACTCAGAAGCAGAAGAAGCCAAACCGCCGCGCGCGGCGCACACAACCGCCCAGCGGTTACAAGCGATTCCCCACTTTCGCCCAGACCAACGGGCGGGAGGGGCGGACAGCCATGCAGGCGGCACGCAACCGCGCCAGGTGGACGCGCTTCTCCGACTTCTGACGCGCCGGCTTGGAGACCCAGGCCCACGCGTCGCGCAACCAGCGCGCCAGCTGCTGCATGCGAGTAACCGCACCGCCACTTGTGCCACCGTCGCGCCTCTTCGGTTGCGGAGCCTATGCCGCGACTCGAGGCGACCCAGCAGCGCCAGCCTGGCGCGACGGTCAAAGCGCCCGAAAGTGGGCCGGCAGTAATGGCGGTGGCAGGCGGGCGGGCGCAGCAGTCACGTCGTCAGCCAGGCTCACGTCCCATCCTGGGACAGCAAGAGAGCCTCCCCCCACGGCGTGAAGACGGTGCACCCGTGATCCGTTCCTCGAACGGCTCGCGCACGCGCAACGACCGCCCCGCCAACCACTCGCCCCGTCGCATTAACTCCGCGGCGGGACAGGCGGCGCCTCTGGCAGGAGAAGCGGACGACGCTTCGCCTTCGCCGTAATAACCGCGTCAAAAAAGGTACGCCACGTCGTTCGATTTCGTATCCTTTTCCTTTTTCCTCTTTCTCTATCTCTTGCAACAGGGACCGGGAAAGGGGGATACCCCGAAAAGGATCCTTCCCTGTGAAGGAACCGGGCTCCGAGCCCCCCCTACTGATCAGAGGTTCGAAGGCTGGCCCCCCGAGGGGTTCAACAGTCGCCTCAGATCGCGTGGGCCCGACACCCACTACTGGTCAGGGGTTCGAAGGCCAGCCCCCCGAAGGGCTCCATGGCCGCCTCAGGCTACTCGAGCTCCGCGCCCATTACTGATCAGGGGTTCGAAGGCTGGCCCCCGAAGGGTTCACAGTCGCCTCAGACGCCGAGCGAGGGATGACCAGGGGTACGTTCGATACATAACCGAGGCTCGGGCTGCGCTCCCGAGGTACCCTAGGACATTTCCGAGACCAGCGGGAACGATCTTGTAACGGAATCCCATCGGAGGGAGGCATCGAGCCCTCGGACCCCGTCGCCAGGGGACCGGGTCCGGCAAATCACCCGCAGGTACTTTTGGGCGTGCCTCTGGGCCCCTAGCCGACCCCCAACGAACGGGGCACGGACGTCCACTCGGATCACCCGCTTGCAGCTCACCAGAGACACCATGTTCGGTGCCCATCGAGGGTAACATGGCGCTCTCCCCCCTCCTCCTTGCGGAAAGGCGACGTAGGGGCATATATAAAAAAGCCGAGTCTGTCCCTGATCGTCCTCTCGCCCTGTGCGGAGGCTCGGGGGCTGCTCTCGCAAACCCGGCTCCGGCCAAACCGTTGACAGCGTCAACATACCAGCCCGAGAGCTTGGGCCCCGACCGTGCACCCGGGCTACGGCCAGTTCGCATGAGGGAACAACCAGACCAGCCGAAGCATTACGCAAGGCATTAAGACCTCGAAGGAGTGTAACCACTCCTCCGAGGCCTCGGGGGCTACACCCGGCGGGTGCGCTCGCGCGCACCCACCGGAACAAAGTACAACCGAGAAAGGCTGGTCCCCTTGCAAAAAAGTGCGACGAAAGCCTCCAAGCGAGTGCTAACACTCCCTTCGAGGCTCGGGGGCTACTGTCGGGGACCATAATTAGGGGTACCCTCAAGACGCCTAATTCTCAGCTGGTAACCCCCATCAGCATAAAGCTGCAAAGGCCTGATGGGTACGATTAAGTCAGGGATCAGTCCACACGAGTGACTCGATCACGCTTCGCCCGAGCCTAGCCTCGGCCAAGGACATCCGACCTCGAGAGACTTCCGTCTCGCCCGAGGCCCGCCTTTTAACGGCGGACACACCTCCGGCTCGCCCGAGGCCTTGGCTTCGCTTAGAAGCAACCCTGACTAAATCACCGCGCCGACTGACTAGGTTGCAGGAGCATTTAACGCAAAGGTGGCCTGACACCTTTATCCTGACACGCGCCCCCCGGCAGAGCCGAAGTGACCGCCGTCACTCCACCGCTCTACTGACCAGTCTGACAGAAGGACAGCGCCGCCTGCACCACTCCGACTGCAGTGCCACTCGACAGAGTGAGTCTGACAGGCAGTAGGCCTTGCCAAAGGCGCCATAGCGAACTCCGCTCCGCCCGACCCCAGGGCTCGGACTCGGGCTAAGACCCGGAAGACGGCGAACTCCGCTCCGCCCGACCCCAGGGCTCGGACTCGGGCTAAGACCCGGAAGACGGCGAACTCCGCTCCGCCCGACCCAGGGCTCGGACTCGGGCTAAGACCCGGAAGACGGCGAACTCCGCTCCGCCCGACCCAGGGCTCGGACTCGGGCTAAGACCCGGAAGACGGCGAACTCCGCTCCGCCCGACCCCAGGGCTCGGACTCGGGCTAAGACCCGGAAGACGGCGAACTCCGCTCCGCCCGACCCAGGGCTCGGACTCGGGCTCAGCCCCAGAAGACGACGAAACTCCGCCTCGCCCGACCTGGGGCTCGGACTCCGCCCTGGCCTCGGCCGAACGACCTCCGCCTCGCCCGACCCGATGGCTCGGACTCGGCCTCGGCAACAGAAGACAGACTCAACCCCGACTTCGGAGGAGCCCCCACGTCGCCCGACCTAAGGCGCAGGCTCGCCACGTCAACAAGGAGCGCCATCATCATCCTACCCCGAGCCGATTCGGGTCACGGAGAACAAGACCGGCGTCC
The DNA here is from genome assembly GCF_902167145.1 of Zea mays. Lineage (NCBI taxonomy): Eukaryota > Viridiplantae > Streptophyta > Magnoliopsida > Poales > Poaceae > Zea > Zea mays. The sequence goes on along the minus strand of NC_050104.1, from coordinate 15,006,750 downwards.
CATCTGGCCAGCTCCGCTAGATGGACAATGATGGCGCCCCACAAGCCCTGTGACGACGGCGGCTCTCAGCTCTCTTACGGAAGCAGGGCGACGTCAGCAAGGACTCGACCGCTCCAACAGCTGTCCCTCCGCCAGGCTCCGTCGCTCCTCCAACAGCCACAACATCACGCCAGCAAGGTGCCAAGACCTCTCCGGCTGCCACATTGGCATGTACCTAGGGCGCTAGCTCTCTCTCCGCTAGACACGTAGCACTCTGCTACACCCCCCATTGTACACCTGGATCCTCTCCTTACGACTATAAAAGGAAGGACCAGGGCCTTCTTAGAGAAGGTTGGCCGCGCGGGGACGAGGACGAGACAGGCGCTCTCTTGGGGCCGCTCGCTTCCCTCACCCGCGTGGACGCTTGTAACCCCCCTACTGCAAGCGCACCCGACCTGGGCGCGGGACGAACACGAAGGCCGCGGGATCTCCACCTCTCTCACGCCCGTCTCCGGCCACCTCGCCTCTCCCCCCTTCGCGCTCGCCCACGCGCTCGACCCATCTGGGCTGGGGCACGCAGCACACTCACTCGTCGGCTTGGGGACCCCCCGGTCTCGAAACGCCGACACTACCTAATTATTAGCTATAGTACATTCAAACATACCATAAGGCCCCGTTTGAATGCACTAGAGCTAATAGTTAGTTGACTAACTATTAACTAATTTTAGTAAGGTTGAACTAGCTAATAACTAATGGTTAGTTGAGCGTGTAGCTAATATTTAGCTGGACTATTAGCTAAGGATATTTAGAAGTCTCTAACTAAAAATAGCTAATAGCTAAATCATTAGTTGAATTGTCTAGATATCTTCGGCTAATTTTAGCAGCTAACTATCGGTGTTAGCGCATTTAATTATGGCCTAATAGTCTTGCAAGATATATATTTTTTCTGTAGCCACAAGAAAAAAAAATAATTACTAGCTAGCCCACCAGGCCAGTGTACCTTATAAGATATATTATGAGCTTGTTTGGATATAATTTATAAGATATTTATGGTCCACACAAACTAAAATTGGAGAATCTCTTTTAGCCTTTTAGGGCCTACGATATTTCTTTGGCGGCTCGAGGTTTTCGGCAAAACTAGAATCCCCCAATCTTCTCTTAATAATAATAATAATAATAATAATAATAATAATAATAATAATAATAATAATAATCCTAAAGTTAGCCCCAACTAAGCATACTGTCTTTTTTTATATATAAAATATGTTCCCCTGGTCATGGAAGAAGAGCGCAAGCATTGTTATCCATTAAAATAACATTCCTTGGACACGATACCTTTTTCTCGCCTTTGCATTGCATCAGCCATCGGAGCTCCCTTTGGACCATTTCCCCTCTTCCTCCCCCGTGACAAAGCACAAGAGCCAAATCCCCCAACCCAACTGCCACTGGAAGCTTGTGGAGTGCGGGCCCCACCTCCCTGCAATTGATTTCCCCCGTTGCGTTGCATCCTCAGTTCCTCACGCCGCCACCGCGACGCGCCGACGCCCATACGCCGCCATCGTCCTATAAAGCAGCCGCCCACACGTTCCCATCCACCCCCATCCATCCATCCTCTCCGCGCGCTCTCGCTCGCCCTGCTACCTCCGCCCGCGGCTTCCTCTCCCACAAGAGCCAACTGTCGCCGTCGCCGGTGCCTGCCTAGTGCCGCCAGCCAGCCAGTGCTGTTCCCGCGTCCTGGGCAGCTTGCGTTGCCGTTGCGTGCGTTCCCGGCCACCACCACCTGGACTGGACTGGACGGTCGCTGTCGCCTCTCGCCTCGCCTGGCCCCGTCCCCACGTCCCGTTTTCGGTGTCGCTGTCTTTTGGGCTCTACCCGGGCCCGTCGCTCTCTCCCTACCTCCCTTTTCGCTTTCCCAACTCCTGCCTGCCCCGGCGCTCAGCACCGAAGCAATCATGGAGGCGCGCTGGGTTCGTTCCTGACCTCCGCCCGCCGCTGCCCTCCCCCGCCTCGTCGACAAATCACGCCGCGCCTTTTCTTTTCTTTTCTTTTCTTTCTCAGTTTCAGGTGTTGTTTTGCCACTAGCTGCTGCCTGCCTGCTGCCGCCGCCTTTTTTCCGGCTTTCGCTTTTCCGCTCTCTGCACCAGCCTCACCCTCCCAACCGCGTCTCCGTCCGCTTTCTCTTCCGTCGGGGCCGGCCGCACCTCGGACCCATCAGGTGCTGCTGTGCTGGGCGAGTTCTCCCCCCCTTCCTTGCTTTTGTCTGGCATTCGCTCGCTCTAGTTTCGCGCAACCCGGCCGCCGCCGCCTCGGGTTTCTCGCCTGTGGCTTTGAGCCGAGAGGTTGGGGACTCGGTTTCCTTCCTGCTCTGAGTTGGGTTTCGCGCGGCTCGGACTTTGGCCGGCGGGCGAATAAACCGGCCGGATGCTTCTGGGCGCTGCGGCCGCGAGGATGGAGGAGAAGCGTGTGATCACGGGGAGGGAGCGGGACCAGTTCCCCGTCGGGATGCGGGTCCTCGCGGTCGACGACGACCCCGTCTGCCTCAAGGTTCTCGAGACCCTGCTGCGGCGCTGCCAGTATCATGGTGGGCACTCTTGTCTTGCTTCCTCAGTTCCTCCACCTCCATCCATTCCCCCATTCCGTTATTACTGTTACATATCATTATCTATGTGCCGTTAAGTACGCTTTCATTAGCCATTTTCTAGTCTACATGTAAACAACAGTAAAAACAAAATGTCTGCGCCGCAGCTGCTCTCTGTACAATCTGCACACTGCTTTTGCTGCTGCTGCTGCTGCTGCTGCTTGCAATTTACCATGTACTTTTTTTGGGGCAAGCAATTTATCATGTACTAACCATCACTTAAATGTCCTCTGCGGCTGCAATAGTTACCACATAGTATCTGACATGTTTGTCGCCGCGGGCATGCTGCTAATGCAACTCTCGCTGTTACCTTCGCTGATTAGACTTGTTCTGTAAACTGATAAAAAAAAGGGGTGCTGTGTGTGCTTCATTGGCAGTAATAACGACCAACCAGGCCATCACCGCGCTGAAGCTGCTAAGGGAGAACAGGGACATGTTCGATCTGGTCATCAGCGACGTGCACATGCCCGACATGGACGGATTCAAGCTCCTTGAGCTTGTAGGGCTTGAGATGGACCTACCTGTCATCAGTAAGATTCAGACCTTCCTATCCTGTTCCTTCTTCCTATAGCCAAGCGATCTTGAGAGAGAGGGGCTTGCTGAGTAATGCTGTTTGGGCATGTAAAATGTGGATGATGCTAACCGTGCACGTTCTGCGCAGTGTTGTCAGTGAACGGGGAGACGAAATCCGTGATGAAGGGGATAACCCATGGCGCCTGCGACTATCTCCTGAAACCCGTCCGCATCGAAGAGCTAAGGAACATATGGCAGCACGTCGTCAGGAGGAAGTTCAGCAAGCGAGAGCGCAGCAACCTTGACGTCTACAAAGATTTCAACAGGCTGCCAGGCGCGGATCCATGCCACAGCCACGGCCACGGCCACGGCCAGACCACTGCCGGGGCTTCCGACCAGAGCGGGAGGATCGGCAGGAAGAGGAAGGAAATGCACAGCGACGAGGAGGACGACGGCGAGGAGAACGATTTCCAGGAGGGCGACGAGCCCTCCGCGGCTAAGAAGCCGAGAGTCGTCTGGTCGATTGAGCTGCACCGGAAATTCGTCGCGGCCGTCAACCAGCTTGGGATTGATAGTACGAACGATCGAACTGTCACAGCTCCCTTCTGCTTTTATGTTCTTGTCCTTGCATGTTACAGCAACTCATTCATGTTTCGTCCTTTGTTTTGCTGCTGTTGCATGCAGAAGCTGTTCCGAAAAGGATTCTTGAGCTTATGAATGTGGAGAAACTCACCAGGGAAAATGTCGCGAGCCATCTACAGGTATGGGATGTACATGTACTCCTAGCTAGCATTAATTGTTTTACTGCTTTGCTTTTACGTCTACCTGTTTTTCAGCTTGTTCGCTGCGGCTTGCTGCGGCTGCAATCCGGCTGCGGCTGCGGCTTCTACAGTATTTTTCTCTCTATGGATTGCAGCTGCAGCAGTCCAAACAGCTGCAACAGTGTCGGCTTGTAGCCAGCCGAACACGCCCTTTGAGCTTGTGATGCATATGAACCAAAGCCATAATGGGAAGTGGGTCCAGCATCATCTTGTACCAAACCATCAGATTTTTTTGCCACTTATTACTTAACTATCGACAGATCCAAGTGCTGCTTACCATAGCTTAGTTTTGTGTTATGGCTGGTGCTAAAGCATCACGAAAGACATCATTTCAGTTTTGTTTTTTAGGTGTTAGGTCATGTGTTCATGGTTTGGAAGAACCTACATAATATGAAAACCAGTGTTATTTAATGCCTCTAACTCTAAATATAGAGATATTTCAATTAAAAGTATAAACTGTTGTGCATACTTAGTGTTAATGCCTAACCAGTTAGTGTTGTGTGATATGCAGAAATACAGGCTCTATCTGAAACGGTTAAGTGCTGTGGCATCACAGCAAGCTAGCATTGTCGCCGCATTTGGAGGTAGAGACCCCTTTCTCCACATGGGAGCCTTTGAAGGCCTTCAGAGCTACCAACCTTTCGCCCCCTGTGCTGCTCTATCGTCCTTCATCCCACACCACGGCTCGCTTGGTAGAACTACCGCGGCAGCATTCGGGGTCCCGGAGCTTGCTCCTGCCATCACAGTTCAAGCTGCTGCCAGCAATGGCATGATAAGCCACTGTGCTGGCGACGCAAGCAAGTTTCAGCTCTCCGGTATACAAGAAAACCAGCAACCAAATCTGGGACAAGGCTCGGCCACCTCTCTTGGGCTGCCCCAGCTCCAACAGAAGTGGATCCAGCAAGAAACTGGCGACTTGTCTGCTGTCTTCTCTGGGAGTGCACTGGCTAACACTCTGTCTGGTGCACTCCAGAGAGTTGCGAGCAGTCCATTGCCACCGCAAGAACTTTTGGAGGGCGTACAAACCAAAGTTAGTGCCCAGCCACCAATAACAATGGCATCTGTGAGTTCAGAACTTGTTGAGAGGACTGTTGGAGTTTCGGCTAATTTGCAGGACTCCGGTATATCCCCGCAGGGCACTCTTCCAATAAATGATGGATTTACTGCTGACAAGTTACAGCTGCAAGATCCATTCGACAGCAATGGTGGAACAAATTTTTCAGTAAACATGCCTGTTTGTCCCTCTGGTAGCCTTACAGCATCCAGCAACGCCAAGGGTGGTGCTAGTTCGTGCAGTCCAGTGCTGCTCGCTCCTGATACTGGGAGACATTCAAACTACTTGCAGTTTGGAGTTGCAGGCAACTCTGGACATGACATGAACGATATTAAACAGGACCATCTGCATCAAGGATTGAGCACTGGAGGTTTCAATCACGATTTTGGCACCTGTATGACTGAACAAACAGATCCAAATGTGCCGTATCTTATGCCACAAATGAAGCCTAACACCTTGTCATCAGAGGATAAACTGAAGCAGAGGAATATTTATGATTTGGGGATTCCAAAGCTCCATGGTGGTTTTAGCTCTAGTAGCTGCAATTTTGATGGTCTTCTCAATTCCATGATCAAAGCGGTATGGACCTTTAGCTGCCACAGTTATTTCTGTCTGTTTTTAGAAAGAAAACTCCTACAACTTTTCTACATGATTTTTTTAAAAAAAATTAACTTGTACTATTATGTTCAATGCTTTTTTGGTAGTCTTTACTCTTAGTTTTGTAAGTTACAAAACCTTCCCTAAACTTCAGGCATTGGAACCATACCTATCTGACATTCTGTCCCACTAGGAATTCTTGAAATGCTACACTCTTGCCAAAAAAAAAATGTAGAGCCAAAACGACCCCACAAAACATGTATGATCCTTCAAATCCAATTTGTTGAAGGCTTGTTTTTATTCTAATGCAGGAAAAGGATGATCTCTCATTCACGGATAGCGACCTGGGGTGCGACTTCTTTCCACTCGGTGCTTGCATATGAGACCTCTTAACAACCCCTCGTGCAGATTGGCCCTCGACGGGATGGGATGGGACTACGGCCTACGGGAGAGGTTGTAAAGTACACTGCTTAGGAGCATTGGCCAGTTTATGCTGCCTAATGTGTTACTATGCTTGGTACTGTGCACACTAGAAATGCTAGGGATACAGGTAGCTACGGACATGCCTTGTAATCTACATTTCCTCCTCTTCGAATGGGAAATGAAAGTGATTATGGTTAGGTAAAAAGGAGCAAGTATAATGCTCCAAATTAACATCATCTTCATCTTAAAATTTTACCAAATTTTGTTTCCAAGTGTCATTAGCTCAAAACTAGACCATTAGGTGCATTGATGACACGTATAATCGAAAATATTGTAATAGTCCTTCCTTTGGCAGTGATTAGACAACAAGCAAAATTAAATTCAGTACACACAAAAAATCACAGTACATATAAAGTAAAGTGACATCAACATTACTTATTTCACACCGCAACCCACAAAACTTTCGTATAGTCATACATTGCATTAAGCAATTAGGATCAATTAGGACCGATGCTTGATGAACATTTCAGTTGGCAGTCCACAATACTACGATTCAAAAGCAATATAATGACCCCCTTCCAAGCTAAATCCGGAGGACTAACAGATCCAAGGCCACTGGTACTGCCATTCAGACTCTCGCCTCATACGGCTCCGTCCTGGAATCAGGCCCCCCCTTTCCTTTGACCAACGGGTCCTTAACTCTTAGCGCAGTTTTATAATGTTCGTTGCCAACAATCCGAGGCTGTAACATAGTTGAGGTTTAATCTAAAGGATCTACTGCGGGATAAATACCCTTGGAAGCTAATCCTCTGGAAAGTACGGTAGTAGCGTCCAAATGTGCAAATGTTGTGGCAGGAGCAGGGTCGGTCAAATCGTCTGCAGGTACATAAACTGCTTGGATCGAAGTTATAGACCCCTTTTTGGTAGAAGTAATTCTTTCTTGCAAAGAACCCATTTCTGTACTAAGGGTAGGTTGATAACCCACTGCCGGTTGCTTCCACCGACAGCAAGGATGAGGAATCCGACTTCTCTAATGAACAGGTGGGGGACCCTCACTTCAATGATGACAATGATGATGAAGACAATACCTCGGAGGGGTTGTAAGGCTTTGGCCTCCCCCTTTTGGGCCGTTTGGTGTTTTCTGTACACTGGTTGGCAACTATTTTGTTGGTTAACGGTTGGAGCTGGCGCGCATGTGGCGCTCTTTGTTTTTCTGAAACGTACTCTGATGGAACCGAGGTTTATTTCCTGTTTGATACAATTAACTCTGTTGGAGTCAATGACTCTTTGCTGCCTGAAATGGTTAATTCTGATGGCTGTAGGTTCGGTTATTTGTTATGTGGGCTCTCTTTACATTTTTCCGGTTGGGCCCATTGGATGCCTTATTCCCCTCATGTCATGTTGATTATGCATGTGGCCCTTTCAATTCTACTGTTTATGGATTTATACGGGAACAAGGAGCTATTGGTGTATGCTATGCATACCGGAATTCCTTAATTTTAAGACTGATAGTTTACCATGACTTTCGGCCTCAGAACTTACACCACTCCTTGAAAATTTTGTCTCATAACATTAGAGGAATTAGCTCAGAGACTAAATGGAATTCCTTACGAAATAACATCTCGGACTCTAAATGTGATATCATATGTATCCAAGAGACAAAAAAGAGTCCTTTGATGATTCCTACATTCGTCGCTTCTGCAGCAGATCCTTTGATAAGTTTGAATTCGGTCCTTCTATTGGCGCTTCTGGGGGCTTCATAACACTTTGGAAAGGCTCTCTTTTTGATGGGGAGATTATTGATCAAAATTCTTTCGGTCACACAATCTGATTCCATACAAAGCTTACCAATCAAACCTGGTGGCTCACCAACATTTATGCCCCTTATACTCCTCATAGGAGAGATGAATTTCTCTCTTGGTTTTCCAGCATTGAGATTGATGACAACAAATTATGGATCTTCCTCGGTGACTTTAATATGATCAGATCCCCTGATAACCGCAACAAACCGGGTGGGGATCACCTCAGAATGATGGGTTTTAATCTGGCAATCAGTCAACTGGGACTGCAGGAAATTCCACTCAAAGGACAAGCATACACTTGGTCAAATATGCAACGTCACCCGCTTCTCGAAAAACTTGATTGGTGCTTTGTCTCACAAGCTTGGTCGGTCATCTTTCCAGCTACCTCTGCACTCACGCTTCCTAGAGGAACCTCGGATCATATCCCTTGGATGGTCAATGTCCAAATCAATGTGCCCAAGCCACCCATCTTTAGATTTGAAAACTATTGGCTTCAGCTTGATGATTTCCACTCTATCTTTCAAGACCCTTGGAATCAGCCTATCTTTCAACCAGACCCTGCTAAAAGGCTCATGGCAAAGTTTAAAAGGGAACGCAAGCACATCCATGGCTGGTGTAAGTCTCTCCCCAACTTAACAAAATTGATTGATAAGGTCAAGTTGGTGGTGCAACTGCTAGACTTCATTGAGGAGAGCAGAGACTTAACCATTCAGGAATGGAACTTCAAAGAAATCCTGCTTCTCCATTTACAAGATCTTTTAGCTAAACAACAGATTTATTGGAAGCAAAGAGGTCAAATCAAATGGGCCACCCTTGGAGATGCCGGCACTAAATTCTTTCACGCCAATGCCACTATCAAGCACAGACATAACCTTATCTCCTCTCTAAAAGATGATAATGGAAATATGGCGCTCTCTCATAATGAAAAAGAAGTTGTGCTTTTTAATGCCTTCAAGAACCGTTTGGGGACTTCTCAGCAAACTACTATGGTCTTCAACTTTTGATTCAGCCAATTGGTAATCTATCCGAGCTTGAACAACCTTTCTCTAGCCTGGAGATCGATCAAATCATTGCACGTCTGCCTTCAAATAAATCGCCAGGTCCGGATGGCTTTAACACAGACTTTGTTAAAAAATGCTGGCCGGTAATTGCCCCTGATTTCTATGACCTATTCAACAAATTTTTTTAAGGATCTCTCTGCATGCATAGCATCAACGGATCATATGTGACCCTCATTCCCAAAAATGGCTCTCCTGATTCTGTTGGTGACTACAGACCCATCTCCCTCCTTAACACGAGTATCAAAGTCTTAACAAAAATCTTAGCCAATCGTCTGCAGCTGGTGATCACAAAGCTCGTCCATCGGAATCAATATGGTTTTATCAAGGATAGATCGATCCAGGATTGCTTAGCTTGGGCTTTTGAATATATTTCACTGTGTCACAAATCCAGAAAAGAAATGGTTATTCTAAAGCTTGACTTTGAGAAGGCATTTGATAAGCTGGAGCATGCTGCTATCTTAGAGATCCTGAGACACAAGGGGTTCGGTAATAAATGGATCCACTGGATCTCTATGATTCTTGGCTCCGGATCTTCTGAAGTTCTTTTGAATGGAGTCCCTGGGAAAAGATTTCACTGTCGACGCGGCGTCAGTCAAGGCGACCCCCTATCTCCGCTTCTTTTTGTTCTTGCTGCTGACCTTTTACAGTCTATTGTCAACAAGGCCTGCGAAGGTGGCATTCTTCGTCTTCCATTACCAAACAATTGTGGCCCGGATTTCCCTATCATACAATATGCTGATGATACTATTCTCATAATGGAATCCTGTCCTAGACAACTTTTCTTCTTAAAAGCAATGCTCAACTCTTTTGCTGACTCCACTGGGCTCCATGTGAATTACCATAAGTCCAACATTTACCCCATCAATGTCACGGACCAGAAAATGGAGATCCTTGCAAATACTTTTCATTGCAAAATTGGATCATTGTCCTTTACTTACTTAGGGCTTCCCTTGGGTATCCAAAGACCTAAATTGGGTGCTTTTCTACCCCTTATCCAGAAAATTGAAAAAAGACTGGCGTCTACCTCCATCTTCTTATCACAGGCTGGAAGGCTTCAAATGGTTAATGCAGTCTTCTTCTCTCTTCCAACATATTACATGTGCACTCTGAAGCTCCCCAAAACGGTGATCTAGCATATTGACAGACTCAGAAGGCACTGCCTTTGGAGAGGTGCTGATTTAAATGCCAAGAAACCCCCTCAAGTTGCTTGGAGTTCGGTTTGCAGGCCAAAACATCAGGGAGGATTGGGTGTAATCAATCTGTCATTACAAAATCAAGCCCTTCTCATGAAAAACCTTCATAATTTTTTCAACAGAGCTGCCACCCCCTGGGTCAGTATTATTTGGACCAATCACTACAGTAATTCTCTGCCCTCGGATAAACCAGTTGGTTCTTTTTGGTGGCGAGATATCCTTAAAACGCTTCAACCATTTAAGAGTATTGTTAGGGTGGAAATTGGTGATGGAAAAACAACACTTCTCTGGCATGATAACTGGGATGATATTCCCAAATCAACACAGTATCCAGAACTTTGGTCCTTCTCTGCCTGCAAAGACATCACTGTGCTACAGACAAGATTGGCTGACTCCCAAGAATTGTTCCATGCACCGTTGTCCACTGAAGCCTTTGTTCAACTTCAAGAGTTGAATGATTGCTTGGATAATCTCCCACCTAATAATCACAAAGACAAATGGTGCTGCTCTACTCCTTCTGGCTTATTTTCCTCGCAAAAAATTTATGCTCATCTGATGGGTAACCAGTGTACACACCCCATTTTCTCTTGGTTGTGGAAATCCAAATGTCAACCCAAGCACAAGGTGTTCTTTTGGCTACTACTGAAAGACAGACTAAATACTAGAGCTTTTCTGAGGCAGCGGTCCATGTTTTTGGAATCTTACTCCTGTGACAACTGTATTCTCCAAGTTGAAGAGACGACCATTCACCTCTTTTTCAGATGCAATTTTGCTAAGAGATGTTGGTCCTTGATTGGAATTTCTCCTTCACTTTCTGCGGATTTACTAAACACCATTTTAAGAATTAGAAGACGTTGGCACGTCCCTTGGAAACTTGAAGCTATAATTCTATTGACCTGGGGCATCTGGAAATGCAGAAATAATTGGGTGTTCAATGAGACTCCGCCCACGGTAGAAGGTTGTCGAGCTATGTTCAAATCCGAAATGAACCTTCTCAGTCACCGAGTTAAACCAGTAATTGGAGATAAAATTAGAACCTGGCTTCTTTATTCTGTCCTGTAATTCCTCTTTCCTCTGTACTCACCCTCCTGTATCTTCTACCCCGCTCTGGTTTCCTTAAAAGCAATAAGCAATAAAATACTGTAGGACCCCCTACAGTAACATTTACTTCAAAAAAATATACAACATATTAACTAGGGCTCCTGGTACTACCACCACCACTACCAGAGAAACAAACTACATGGGCATGCATATATAAGACGTTATCATTTCACAAGATAATCAATTAATCATAACTATGGAGGCAAACTTGGTGGACATAGTGTTCAATCTAAATCTTTGCATCATCTCATGAAGAATCGCTTGCATAAAGACACAAAAGCAGGAAGTTTTTTGGCCAGCCTCAACATTAGGAATGGATAAACGTCATGTACGGTGGATACGAAAAAACAAGATGTTCCTTTGCCTTCGACTAAACGTCATCTTCGCTGGATCTGTAAAGATACTAACTTAAATTAATGAAGTAGAGAGGGGCTGTGAGGGTTACGTTAAAAGGAGTTGTAATCTAGTACGAGCAGTAAGAGTAAAAGTATCATTTTAAGCAGTAGAAAATAAAAATAAAATAAAATAAAAATGACTCTCTCAACCCATCAACGGTCATCTCAACGGCTAACTGACATGTGGCTGGTGTCCCATGAGGAGGGAAGGCTGGAGCAGTTCCCATTGATGACGAACGACCGTTGGGTGTGGTGCACCTGCCGATAGTAGATTTTTGGCAATTCTCTCAATAACTCTTTGAGGGCATTTATACTATAAATAGCCCCCTAACTAGCCTCCTCGAGCAACCAAGTCACCCAAGCTCTAGAGATTCATTCCTAAGCATTAGAGCAACACAACAAAGTTATCCAAGCGCCCATATTCCCGAGAAGAGTCTAGAAAGAGTTGTGATGTAGTTGTGCGCTTGTGTTCTTTGTTCTTTGGTGTTGTTGTTATGCTTTTGTGTGCGCTCTTTCTCACTCTTGCTTCCATTGGAGTTCGAACTCCCATCAATTGTGTATGACTAGCAAAGAGTCTCCAATCACTATGGAGTACCTTGTGAGAAAGAAAGATCAAATCAAAGGAACCGAGGGCACAATTTGATCGGTGGATCACTTGGGAAGATCGAAAGAGGCTGACTCTGGTGGAACTCCTCAATGGGGACGTAGGCTCTTCGAAGCTGAACATGGGAAACAAATTGTTGTATCTTGTGTTCTTTACTTTCTGTAATTTGTTCTTCCTCTCTCTCTCTCGCTCTAAGTTCTTGCTAGATCTTCATTTGTGATATTGCTTTTGAATTAATTCCACAATTTAAAAGAGCATCAAGTGCAAGAACTTCGGCCTTTCCTTACTCTTTTGGATTAGTTTTTGAGCTAATATATAATTTAGGATTCAAGTTTGTTTTAAGTTGTGAAATTTCAAACGTTGTCTATTCACCTTCCTCTAGGTAACAATTAGTTCCCGTGTAACTGTGTTTGCATGAGTATAGGAGCTTTAAAGACACCGCTTATGTTTCTCAAATCAGTTTTTTTATTTGCTGAAACTCTATTGTGACCAACTTTGTCGCATGTGCTTGTTGAGTTGATATTATTCTTATTTAGAACAAGTTGATGCTATTGCTGGGCTTCGGGGTATTATGATTTCACAAGAGTATCAGATGGACTATGCTCCCAGCTCCTTGTACCAGTATGCTCTATGATTTGATGAATGAACATTATTGTTTTACCCTGCAGGATATAAATTTCCATATTAAATCCAGCTGTTCGGACTGCTAGAGCTGCAATTCATAGAGACAAAACAGTAGAAGCCGATACAGATTAAAACCAAGCGATAGCCAAAGCCACCTTTGGAGCTGCGAATTCACAATTTCACAGACTCTTTGTCAGTCAGCAAGTCTCCAAAGAAACTGCTATACCACCAACCGTATCTTTCTGAGTTCTGAATTTAGTTTTTGTAAAAGATAAAATGAAATGTAGTGGGCCGTAGGAATCATCAAAACGATAGTTACAGCCTTGCAACCATCATCTAAAATTTCTGAAACAAAATCGGACTGTATCGGTTGAGAGATCAACTGGCACAGAACCAGCAGATAAAGAAAAGTAATGTATTAACTAACTTCTCGTCCCTGCTTGGGCAGCACTCTGCATGTGATAGTGAACTCTTGTATGTTTGTAAATAATGATAAAGACTACCTACAAACTCAAACATGTTGAAACAGGCAAAATGACAAAAATCTAATGCAGCTTTTTTTAAACTGAATGAATACAATACAACACAACATTATGTCACGCCTTTGTTCGGCGCTACGACATAATGGAACAGAAACTGAAAGTTGTGAGGTTCACATGGCTCCCGTTCCATGCTGCTGAACATCAGATCTCTGAACTAGCTTGCCTTCTACATTTATCAACATTGACTCCTGCCACATTTTGCCAAATGGAAATTTAGTTGTTTCGTACTGATATTGGGATAAAGAAGGGAAAGCGTCGCGTAGAGTCATGAACTCACCATCTCGAGGGGTCTAACTCTGTGCAAGAAAAAACCATCTACACTTGTTTGGGCACCACCAGGGCTCCTGGGGTGTCCAATGTACAGTATCGAGTTGTCTCGATGGAAGTAGCCACAAGACCCGCCCATGCTTATGTATGCATTCTATATGTATAGAGGGAACTAAGTACTAGCAATCATTAATTTAAAGGAAAAAAGGCGATCAATGAAGAGGACAGAAGTTACCACTTCATATTTTGCAAAAATATGTTGAAATGGCACATCGAGCTTTGTTGTTTCTTTCCCATTGCAAACAAGTAATGGATTATATCCAACAACTATTTTCCTTTTTTAAAACAAAAAGAATGTGAGCATTATGGTTACAGACAGTAACACATGCATAAATCTCCATATGCAGCATGAAGGCATAAATTCAACTAAACAGGGTTATTTTACTATTTCTTATGGATGTTTAAAGTTTCTCAAGGTACCTTCATTCTTCAATACTAAACTATACAATGCTAACTCAGTCCCGCTAACTCAGTGCATCTCTTTAAACAAGGCATGTTGTAGTTTGGAAGAATTGGTGATGCATATTTTTAGACATCATGGATGGGGATCTGCATTTAGGCTTTGTCTCTAGTTTCGTTTCTCAGCTCTATATTATGTTGTCTGAGTTTGTAATAAATCGGCTGTAGTCTCTTTGAGACAAAAGTCGGGAACTTTCAATTCCCATTATCTAAAAAAACTAGCATATCCAATAACAATACAAAGAGTTTGCACAAACACAGGGACAAGTGCTAGTAAGCACTTACCAATTGCTTTCAGTGAGTGCTAGTAATCGATCCAACCATTTAATTTGTCCCTTGTAAGAAGTGCTTATCCTGCCACCATGTAGAGGTTCCTTGTAAAAACAGTCACAAATCAATGTATAAGAATCCATAATTGCCGGCGTATGTAAGGTGATGTGCTGCTGTTTATCAGATAGGTTGCCTGCTACAATGAACTCAAAGGTGCTCAAGATTTAATACCTGCAGAGGCCATGTGCCCAGACCAATAATATCTAGAACCTGATCGTAGGGCATCTTCACTTTCTTCAAAAAGTTACCAACCGTCCGCCCATGTGATGAAGTGGAGTACCTTATGGAGAAGAAATTTAATGTATACACAGAAGAGGGCAAACCTTGGGCAGTACAGCGAACTATTGAGCTACATTTTCCTTACTATTAAGTCAGTTTACATGTGTGAACCAGGAACTACTAGCTTACCACGGGATGTTCAGAGCCTGGAAGTACATGGAACCCTAAAAATAGGAAACAAACAAACAAACAAACCATAGAGCTGAGAATTTGATTCACTTAATGTTACAATGGTAATGCACAAGTAATATTACACATGAGACCAACATTATTATCACTAAATACATACATTTTGCCAGAGTGGATCATCCGCTCCCAGTTGAGTAACATCCAGCACGAACTTGACTTCATAAAGCTTTGCTGTGGTCTCCATCTTCATAGATAACGGTTTTTTATCAAAAAGGCAAACCGAGAAATGATTGTAGAAAATATACATTCTTCCTTGGTGCATTTTTTAATGCCATGAAAGAGGAAAAAAAGGCTAGATTGTGGATCAATAGAGTCACAAACAACCTGACATTTCCAAGGAACACCAAAGACAGACTTTTGCATCGATCAGCGGCAAAAATATGCCAAACGGGCTAGTGGAAAATCAGAACTAACTTGTGTACTTGTGTAGCGTTAACTGATACATACGGAATTACGGAGAAGATTGGTGGGGCACGATCACTATACAAGAATGCAGTTCGGGACAGGTCAGTGCTTATTGCAGTGAAAGCATTATCAGGAGGCACGTGTGCCTCATCGGGAAGAACATATGCATGTGCCGGATCCAGGTAAGTCCAATGACATGGTTATATAGTAATACCAATCTTGGATCAGGCATGTGTAGGCCATCAAACCTGACATCTATTACGGTAGAACCTGTGGAAACGCATGGCTGGTCAGAAGAACAGGACACGCAACTACGTGAGCAAATCGTTGTCAGAATGAGGGGAGTCATTTCTGAATTTAATTCCATGGTTCAACCGTTGCGCACTCAACATGTTCCGTGCAAGATTTACTGAGCACTATGTTAGCAATCTACGACCTTAACCCGTAACCTAACGTCCTAACCACTAGACAATAAATAGATCGGATGATATATCTTTAGGATTGGGAGACCACAGAGAGATTGGATCTTAGTGTGTAGGAGGCAAGAAGGTACGACGAAATTGAGAAGAAAAAAAATTCTTGCAGGGAAAAAACATTCTTAAAACTTTGAACTCAAGCTTAAAACCTTGCCCAACTTAAAGGAAATACAGAAAATAAAATAAATAAAAGGAAAGAACACTATTATTGGCTCTAGTACCACTGTTAATAGTCTATGAACTTAGCTCGTAACTTAGTCACTAGAAAACGTAAAACAGAGGTATACCTTCGCGATTAGGAGTAGCGGTTATGGGAGTCGGATTGTGGCGTTCGGACGCGATGAAGACGATGGCGGCAGCCATTCCTTCACTAGCCGTGGAGAGATGATCAAATCTTGGTGTGTGTGACAGTGTGAGCGATAAGTACGACAAACATCATCTCTATTTGTTTAAACGGTACGAATGAAAGCCGTAACGAACGGGTTGTTGCGCCCCGATTAAGACACGAGTATGATGTCGTCTCGGTCCTGTGACTGAGTCGGATAGTGTGATGCGTTGTATAAGAAGGCTACCGTGGTGAACGAGACCATGTTTCACGCGTGTGCGAGCTGCAACCACACAAACGACCATGCCAATTGCCAACGCGAAGTGGGGACGAGGTGAGGTCGACAAGAGCGCCTCTAAGAAAATCCTGCGCATCACGAAGCAATGGGGAAGGGGACAATGCCAGGTCGCAAACAGGGGAAACCAAATGAAGAACACCACTCCACGAGGAGAGCAGAACCAGGCGCCGGAAGGCGCGTGTGAACTGTGAAGCAGAAGAGATCCCGGACCTATAGGGTGTGGAGGTGGGTGGGTGAGTGCGAAACGCGCGCACCTGCCTCAGGAGCCTCTCCTGGTCGATGGGTCCGCGCGCGCCGCCAGCGACGCTGAGGAAGGCGACGCCGCCGCCGCGCGCGCCCCGCCCGAGTGCGTCCACCCCGCCCCGCGGGATGAGCTGCGGCTCGCCGAGGCTGAAGGCCGCGTAGAGCGCGAGGCAGAGCGCGGCCTGCACGGCTACCGTGCAGCGCCACGGCGGCCGCTCGCGGTCTGCCGCTTCTCCCATGTCGGCAACCCTCTCTCTGGTGCTGTCAGGCCGGCTCCAACTCCAATGCCACCCCAGATAGCTCTCTGACCGCACGTACGGGTAGGCGTGGTAGATCACGATCCAAATGTCGTTTTATAATTTGTTTGAGTTTTTAATTACTTTTAGTTCATAAATAAATAGAAATAGAATCCAATTTGATTATTTGTAGTCTAAGATATTGAGTTTATTGCCACCTCTAGGTATGGGGCTACAATTTCCCCACCAATAGGGCTACAATTTCCAGTAGATAACTAAAAATGTATTTGTCTCTTTTACAGGTTAATTATATCGTTTTTAATTTTAATTATGCCCTATGATATAATAATAATGTGCACTATGGCAATATTATGATTTTTTAAAAAAGTCAAAAATGGTAAATATGTATGTTAATTAATATAGGGGAAGTTGTATAGAGAAAAATGTTTAAGATAAACTAAGTAAAAGAGAAAAATCTTTTAGAGAAAGAGTGAAATATATTAGAAAGTATAGATAAACGAATGTATGGGGACAATGGTTAGAGAGAACCTCAGATCCAAGCTGAAATGACGGAGACTAAGAGAAACTTTAAAAGATGTAAATCAACCCAAAACCATTAGGCCTTGTTCGTTTGTGTCGGATTGCACCCGGATTCGTTCCACTCAATCAAAGTTTATATAAATTAGAAAAACAATCCGGTTAGGAATTATTCCGACCCACCAATCCAACAGAAACGAACAAGGCCTTATTAGGAAGGAAAACTGGTCTTTCTTGTTCAGCTCCCTCGTCCTTTCACTAAAAATTTGGCGTCCCTCGTCCCATCATCTTCTCCCGTATATTTTCGCGTCATGTATCCCTCCCCAGTCCCCAATCTGTCCGCCCTCCGCACGCACAGGCTCCCGCGTATTTCGCCGCGCGCACACGGCGCCAGGCTGCCAGCCACGAGTAGCAAGAGCAGAACGCCTGGAAGTAGGAGAGAGAATGAAATTCTTTGATTTGTTTGTTCCACGTACGGGAAATTGGAGCAGAACGCCTACAGGCTACAACGAAGGATAAAATGCTTTTTTTGTTTTGATTTTCCTTGTGTCTGGCCAATAATACTGTTGGTTCATCTGTTTGTTTCTGTTGTACAGAAATCAGCCTGAAATCACAGATAGACAGATTTCAGGTTTTTTATATACTTTAGGGAACTGTTGGAGTACACGCTATAACTCACTTCTAAAAAAAATTAGAATGCCTTCAATAATCATTTTTAAAAGAAACTTTTTAGCATTCTTTTGGAGTTGATCTAACGTTGGCATCAATGTCGTGGGTGATGTGGATGAGGACGATGGAGTGACGCTTAAAAATTCAATCATTCAATGGTCCCAGTCGATCTCGAAGCCGCCACGCTTATGATTGGTAGATGTTGATTTCACAGACGATATAACCGCGGGCATCCGTCGGCCCTGTGGACCTCCGCTTGCCGCCGCTGCGTTGGCGGTAAAGACGGTTCGACCAGCGACGAAATCGACGGCAGGGGCGCCGCCAAGTGGGATATTTGCTATTTTATCATTATTATCATCGATGAGAATTTATCATCAGGTCTGCAAATTAGTTGGCATAATAAAAAGGAGGCAACAAACTGAGTTAATAGGTGAACTAATTCTTTTGCTAAACTTTTAACTAATTGTTTACCATCTAGCTAGCCAAAGTTTAGCTAATTGTTAACCAACAAGCTAGCCAACTATAGCTAATCCGTACTTATCCGTACTTATCTTTAGCCCCGTCTTATAATTAACCATTCGTATCCAAACAGGCCCTAAACACAGTACAAGACAACAGGGCAGCGATCCACCGGTTCGAGCACACAAAATGGCTGCATGAGTTCTAAATGTGTATGCATATTACAAGGACAACAAGTAAACCAAACGCATTAGCAGTAACACCCTCAGGCCTGGAGGTGCTTTCTTTGATGTTACAATATATAGCGCACATTCTGACCACAGTATACATAATGATTAGAGGGGGATTCCCTTTCTTACCACTCTGGAACCTACAAATCAACCATCGATTTCCATGTCCGCCTTGGCTGTCGAAGACTGCCCATGCGGTGCATCATGGCCTGAATCTTGTTGAGGAGCTGCTGCTGCTGCTGCTTTGGTGGCTGCATCTACCAATTCCTCTTTGATGGCACTGCCAGTACCATTTTGGTGTGGTCGCAAGGCCTCGACGACATTCTCGCACACAGTTTCAAACTGTCGAAGGCTATTGGCCAAACTAGAAGATGCGGACTTGTCTCCAAAGAAGGAACTGAGCGCATAAGCACCACTCTCTTCAAGCACTCCACACATCTGCAGAGCATACGTACACAGTCTGGTTATAATGTTAACTCGAGGAAAACAAATGATGCGTTCGCCCATGACCCATGAAAACGTGTGCCATTGCGCTTACACACCTTATTGTAGAGATGGGGAACTTGTAACTGACCAGCTGTGCCCTCAGAAACCAATTCATTGGTAGCTGGAAACGAGGATCCCAGTTATCAAAACAAACAAATGAACAAACCTCAAGACTCAAGAGTATATGTCAACAACAACACATCTTTAGAGAGAGTTTAGTAAGACAAGAGTCATGCATGACACATGATTAAAAATTGTGAGCATCTGCCCCAGCATGTTCTATGCCACTATGTGACTGTCTCTTCCTGCATAGGTGGAGAGAAGGAATATATATATATAGGGAATAAGAGATCACTTACAAATTGGCTCAAGATTGGGCAATTCCCGCAACAGTTCACTGATATCTGGAATAAAAGGAGCATGTCCTGCTGGAACACCTTGTTCAGTAATATCATCAGGAACAGGAATTTTTTTCTTTATCTGCAAGAGAAAAAGGTACGCTTTAAAAAATGCTGCAAGATACTACATGAACAGCTACTGTGCACTCCCATGTGAGCTTTGAGTGCATGCCTGTTCAGGGAAAAAAGCCTAGTACCGTACCACAGCATATTCCATATTCAAGGCTCTCTCCATAAGATGATATCTCTTTCTCAAGAACTCAACTATCTTTCTCTGGATCTCCTTGTAATGCGACATGCTTGTTGTGTTCGCTTGGCCTTCCTGTGCACCTTCCAAATTCCCCTAGAAAAGGAATGGAAGAAATAAGAAATGCAACACTTCAAAATTTGGAGGAAGGGACATAGTGAGCACATGCTAACATTTGCCTCGTTCAACTGAGCACCAATTATTTCATTAACCGAAGGGAGATGAAGCTCTCGTCGTGCAGCCTCAAAAAGCCCATTCTCTCTGTCATCTGATATATACTGCCACCTTGCATATCCATGCCTGGTGAAGGCAAAACAAATGCATTGTGTTAATACCTTAAATATAGTTTTGTTACAGTGTGAAACAATAGTTGGTAAAAAATGCATTATCCACAAGGAAAAAACACAAAGTCTATAAAAGCAAAGGAGATCGCTGTGCAGGTCAAGTGTACCCCTTGAAAACCTACATTTTTCATTAAGCTGTTCCACATGATTACAATTGTAAAAGTATTAAACAGAATCAAAATAAATAATTTAAGTTAGATATCAAATCAAATGTGGAGCTCATCTGGTTTGCATGTGATACTTCAGTTTGCTTACTCAACGTTAAGATAAGTTGAATTTGTTGCCTTAATTAAACAGTTCCTGAACCCGATGTCTCCAAAATCACTAGAGCACTGGGTGGACAGGCACCACCTGGAAGCTATCAAGCTATGCGAAAAGATACCCGTTAGGGTAACCCTAACTTCTGAGCACAATAGGTCCACTCGGGCCAAGATGCAAGCCACTGCTGCTATACTAAAAAACTAATAATCCATCAACCAACAAGTGAGCCAAACAATTCAGTTCTGTCATTGCAACGCCACTGCTGCTGACACAAACATCGACTTTTTAAGGCTACTCTTGCCAGAACTGTTCCAGCCACTGCTAGTTTCATGGAGGGGTAATTTTGTAGAGCTGATTGTAACAAAGAAAATATTCGTAGTTTCGTACTTCAGTATGCCTCTCAGTAACAGTAGATCATGCTCCGCTTTCCATATTCTTCCACCAGATAAGCCTTGGAACTCATAGAGCAAGTAATTAGGAAAAATGTTTGTAATTTTTCCTGGTCCTGTGGCAGCCATCTGGAACCACAATACAAAAGTAAGAAAGAATACAGTACACAAAGGTTGCCTCATTGATAGCAGAATCATATCAAGGTATTGTAATCAACCGAATTCTATAAGGTGCAAGTTTAAATACTAAACTTCAGCTCTCGACAATCCTTGCACTTTACGCAAGAAAGAATACAGCACAATCATGTTTGTATTGAACATCATCAGGATGCTCATAAGTTTCTTTTGAGTTCTAAGTCATGTTAAGATGCAAATAACAAATGAAAGCCACATGCACCTTCTCCTCAATAAGGGATATGTTTGCTATCCTGACTAGTACATCATCAACACGCATCATTTCCTTTGGAACGCCATCTGCATTCATGCATATGGAGGATAAGAATTGGATGCGTAAAAATGATAGTAGCCATTACTAAGCTCAATTACCTGAAAAATAGTCAGAATCATTAATTTCTTCAACAAGATGTGCCATGACAAGTTCAGCATATCTGCAAGAACATATTATATATACAAAAATAAATTGCACAAAGGTTATTGCTATGAATCACTTTGAGGATCTCCACAAAAATAATTGCCTAAAACTGGGTTGTTTGGTGGGAATATAAGAGGTGTACTTGACTTAAATGGGTGTTATACAAGCCTACCCTATACATAAGTGGGTGTACAACATTCTTGTGGTTATGGGCTCTACAAGGAAAAAGTAATGATAGAGCTATATGAAGGACAGCATCTTGATGCCTGTTCCATGTTCATATGACGTTTACTTAGATCATGTTTGGTACTACTGTCACGAAGCTCCCAGCGGCTCCAGCTCCCCTAGGCTCCCGCTCAGGTTGCTCCCCACCTGCCGATACCAGTGTTTGGTAGTGCTTCTCCATCAGCTTCGGCTCCAGCTCGCCAGGGCCCACATCCTCCAAGTGCAGCACTCCTCGCCACGGAGGGTCTGGCCTCCCTCCTGCCCTCTTTATCACCACCACGGATCTGCCCAGTGCTCGTGGTCCACGCCACCGTTAATGAGCCAGAGAGGGGCTGTGCAGGCAGAGATGCGGTGGATAGCGGCGTGGGTGGAGAGGGGAGCAGGCAGCAGAGCGGGAAGTGGAGAGAGGAGCATGCTGCAGACAGAGCGGATTTTTTCCGCTCCCCACCCATAATGCAAATCGACTGGAGCATAGGGCGAGCACTTCCGAGATGGAGCAACAGTGTTTGGCAGCGGCGCAGCGCTCTGTCCACAAAGCGCTGCCAAACTAGCCCTTCAGCTGCAAGCTTTGGTAACTGTTGGCTCATTTTGCTACTAGCACTGGGGTTTGTTAGAATACAAGTGAATTGTCCACCTCTCTATAAGCTTAAGTTTTTGGGTTGAACTGGCTGGTATATGCGACTTAATATGATATCAAAGCCAGATATCTTGAGTTCGAATCCTGGTTAGCGCAATTAAATAAAATAATTGTTGTCCGTTCTTATTCCACGTCTAAGACCTAAGGCTATCTCCAGCAGCTTACTCATCCACATCCCCATATGCAAACAGTATAGTCTACAGTGAAAACCAGTGTTTTGATAACCGTATGGGTGAACTGCTGGAGACGGTCTAAGAGAGCCTCGATGTGAGGGAGAATGTTAGAATACAAGTGAATTGCCACCTCTCTCCATCAGCTTAAGCTTTTGGGTTGAACTGGTTGGTGCATACAACTTAATAGGGTTAGGTTATGGCCGCCTGCTATTCGCACTTCAGAGGTAGTCTAGCTTTGGTGACTGTTGGCTCAATTTGCTACTAACAGTCTAGCACTGCAGATATAGTCTGACTTTGGTGACTGCCTGCTTAATTTGGCTTCATATGTGATGATGCCACATCTTTCCTTGTTGGCAAGGGTGCAATAGTTATATAAATTTGCAACATAATAAACAAAGCAAGAGTCCAACCAAGCATATTTGTGTGTACACTTTCACTACTACCAGCAGTCGACTTTGCCTAAATATGTGTACTATCAGAAGCCAGGAATGCCCAGTTA
This sequence comes from Zea mays, assembly GCF_902167145.1. Taxonomy (NCBI): domain Eukaryota; kingdom Viridiplantae; phylum Streptophyta; class Magnoliopsida; order Poales; family Poaceae; genus Zea; species Zea mays. The sequence continues at coordinate 14,983,690 of NC_050104.1, read as the reverse complement.
CCCATCTCATCAATTCTTCGTCGAAGCACAAACTTGAATTCATTGTCTATATACCTAAGGCCCCGTTTGTTTCGTTGGAATTGAATTCCATTATAATAATTATAATTTAAGATAAAACTATTAAGTTAATATATTTATCTATGTAATGTATTTGTATATTATCCTAAATCATATAAGAGAGATAGTTATACACTACATTTATCATATAGAGAAGCAAGTAGAAGAGTGTGCTATAAGTTGTAAATTTGAAAAGTAGCATGTAAATCTATAGAATCAATTTCCATCTCTCACCCCATGAATTTGAGATTGGCTTATACATAAACTTTGGAAAGTTATGGAATATTACATTATAAAAAAAATAGCTTACTCCATCAGTTAGATTCCAATTCCTTAAAATGAAGGGAAACAAACGGGGCCTAAGAGAAAATCAATAAAAGGGCGAACCCAGTGCCATAGGCTTCTCGCACTGTGCGGGGTCTGGGGAAGGGTATCTTTAAGCGCCAAGCCTTACCCGCATAATATGCAGAGGTTGGGGCTCGAACCCAAGACCTTCCGGTTACAGACGGTAGGCTCTACCGCTGCACCAGGCCCGCCCTTCGCCTAAGAGAAAATCAATAAAATGTAAAATGTTGTGCATCATATCCATCTAACTTACGAAACTATGCCCCAGATTCTTCACTATTTGGTCTACAACTCAAAATAATTGGGGTCATAAAACATGGAGAGCACATTTCACATACCTCTGGATTTCCTCGACACTTTTTCCTTTAAGACGAGGAAGATACTCTTTCCAGTCATAATTCTGAAAACCGAATCTACAATGTTGCATGGGGTCACGTTCATGTTGGTCTGATAGTACAACTAGGGAATAGCCAATGACCTCAGTGCAAATATTTTATGCTTAAAATTGGACCAGAAATTACAATTTGGTGACAAAGATACAGGTCAGAGCACACAACTATTAGAAACGAGTGATAAAAATGTAAACACTAACCAACAATTGTAAAAAAAAAAGGATTCCATGATTAAAAATGTACACATGGCCAAGAGATACAAATGAAACAGAAATTTCTGTGTGCCTGCTTTATCACGCAATGTAATAGCATCTCAACATCTGCACATAAACTTTAGGTTCAAGGTACTCACTCGCTGACCAGACAGGTTCAAGAGGCATATCAGTAACTAACCTATTGAGTGTCTGTAGGAACATTGCTCGTTGAGCATGGTTGAATCCAAGAACTCTCAAGGTACGTCCTTCGCCCTCCATCAATGGAATAGAATCAACATTACCTAATGACAATGTATTTGCAAAGTATATAAGTACAGAATATTCATCATGTAACAATAGTCCATAGTGCGATGTATTTACATTGCTCTCTTACGTGATTTTCTCTTAGAATATTGGCCCCTCTTCCCAGAAATATTTCCTTGCAAACTTGTGTCATTATCTGAAATGTCATCCTCCAATGAGTAATCCTCATCTTCGGAACTTAAATCATGAATGTCATCTTCATCAGCGGCAGCCATCTGCACATGACGCAGAAAAGAAACAAGGTTCATCAGTCTTTTCTCTTACTGAAAATGTATATGGTCACTCTAAAATTTAAATCGACCAAATAAAAACAATACAATACATTACCAAACAGACATAGTACATTAAGCTATAGTCAATGATTGGTTTGGGGTGGGGTGGGACGAATAATGAACTAATATATATACTGTACAGTAACAGCAAGAAGGATCTAACACAAAATGTCTATACTCAACTTCATCGTCATGCAAAACTAGTTTAAAGAGAAGTACCTTCGCAAAAGAAGATTACACTACACTGAGCAGCAGATGTCATGTCTGGCTAAGAAGTAATGCACTAATGGCACTGCGCCGTTAAACCAAGAAAGATATAACAAATAATGGCTACGTTCTTCCTTAATTTCATGCTTATCTTCATGATAAGATTAGTTATATGACTTTGATGCATATTGTCAACGCTCAACAGTGATTGGTTGCATCAGTTATCCTAGTTGGTGTATAAGCATGATTTCCTAAAATTTAATTACAATTACAGTGCTTAAATCGAGTTTAAAAGATATTCTACAAGTGAAATACTGTAAGTTGCCAACAAGGCAACAACTATGATTTTCTTTTTGGGAAGGAACAAATATGAAATTACATCTATTGCCAACCGCAAAGCAATGAATGCAGATCACAAAACAAGGGAAAATGATATGAAAAGGGGCACAAGTCACAAGGTTAACAATGGAAATGGTTAGAAATTAAACCTGTTTGCGGCTTCTTTTCCCTTTTCCCATAGCAGTATGTTCTTCAACTTTCTGTACATCATATCTATCCTTCAATAGTTCATCCCAGTAGTTTCTTTCAGAATTTTCAGCCTCAGCTGCAGCCTTTCTCCGTGCCTCCTCTTTTTCTGCCTGAGCCTTTGCCTCATCGATATATTCAAAGTTTGCAACCTAGCATAGAGTAATACAAGAAGCGAGAATCGTTTTGCTTTGGGTTAAATAAAGGGACTCTTTTGTTTGCTAGAATGTGCCAAACACTTAGAATGAAAAATGAGTCATGAGGCAGTTGTAGTATGCAGCATTTTCAACAATAAATGAAACACAAATAGTATTGCCCTATGAGTAACATAGCATGTTTGAATTGGAAGAATAGGCCTACAGATGAATGAGAGAACAAGAAACATTGTTTATTTGCATAGTGTTTTACTCAGCACTACGCAATTGTATATCTTAGATGGGCAGGTAAAACTAACGAGATAATTCAAATGAGAAAGCATGCAATGCATACATAAAATATCTCATTCATCAACAAAATCTGATGCATAGGTTAATCCTATCAAATATCAATAGTGGCTTGATTACATGCATACTCGCAAACATACAAATAACAGAGTCAGACCTCACTGCCTCACAAGTGTACTTGTGCAAATAGAGATTATGTGCACTTTAACAAATACATGTGCACATAATAAACAAGAAAAAGACTAAACAATGTAAACCACAGTAAATATCAAGAGGATAATTAAAATGAAGAAGCTCCTCAAGCATTATGCTTGTAATAATTGAAAGAAGACCCCAATACCTTGAATCCTTTTAAGAATCCATCTTCTTCTTCATCTTCCACAGATTCATCACCGTCAACTTGATCACGGTCTAACAACCTGTGAGTCCAGTCAGATATATTACGTTGTCTCCTCTAACATAGAGCACTACAGTTTTAAGTCATAACAAAGAAGATAAAAATTGGGGCCATAACAACAAGGATTAGTGTTGTGCATAATCTGCATGAAGACAGATTCCATACTATGAATTACTGTAATAGGAGAAAAGAAGGAATTTCATAAGAAAATGGAATTAAACAAACAAAATCAATTATGCAGCTCATGTTGTTCTTACGTATAGGGTGATATTGAGTATAAACTGTGCTATTTATTGCCATGGTCATGAAAATTTCCAGGTTTGCAAAAACAACAACAAAGCCTATTAGTCCCAATCAAGTTGGGCTAGGCTAGAGTTGAAACCTAATAAAGCCACAAATCAAGATTCAGGCACATGGATGAGTTGTTTCCCATTCGCTCCTATTTAAGGCTAAATCTTTGGTATATTTCATCCTTTGAAATCTCTTCTACTACCCATTTCCATGTCAACTTTGGCCTTCCTCTGCCTCTCTTGTCTCTTCTCATTACTATCATGACTTAGAATTCCACTACACATTGGTGTCTCTAGAGGTCTCTGTTAGACATGTTCAAACCATATCAATCGGTGTTGGAAAAGCTTTTCTTCAATTGGTGTCACCCCTAATCTATCATGTATATTATCGTTTCGTAGGCACTACTTGACCTTTCAAACTAACATCGTTTTCCTTATGTGTAGTAGTGCCGAAGACACATCTCATGTATTCAGTTTTAGTTCTATTGAGTCTAAAACCTTTGGACTCTAGAGTCTCCCGCCACAGCTATAGTTTCCTATTTACTCCTATCCGACTTCCATCAAATAACTCTATCCGACTTTCATCAAATAACGCTATATCGTCCGCAAGGCATAAACCAAGGGATATCCATTTGTATGTCCTTTGTGACCTCATCCATCACCAAGGCAAAAAGGTAAGAGCTCAAGGTTGACCCCTGATGTAGCCCTACTCTAATCAGTAAGTCATTTGTGTTCACATGACTTGTTCAAACACTAGTGACTAGTCACACCATTATTGTACATGTCCTTAATTAGTCACAAAGTACTTCGTTGGAATTTTATGTTTGTCCAAAGCCTACCACATAAAATTTTATGTTAGTCACAAAGTACTTATCTTATTAAGAAAATGGCTTCCATGGTTGAGCTTGCATGAAACCAAATTGGTTCATACAGGTCCTCGTTTTTCCTCTCGATGCTCGATAACTCTCTCCCATAGCTTCGTAGTATGGCTCATCAACTTTATTCCCTATTAATTGCTACAACTTTGAATATCTTCCTTATTTTTGTCGATTGGTACCAATATACTTCTCCACTTGTCAAGCATCTTGTTTGACCGGAAGATAGACTGAACAACTTAGTTAGCCTATTATAGCTATGTCCCCCAAGACATCTCCATGCCTCGATTGGGATAACATCAGGGCCCACCGCATTACCTCCTTTCACCCTTTCAATGCCTCTCATGTGGCAACTCCGACGGTGGCGAGGACAAGGCCGACTGCTGGCGGGCGGGGGGAGGAAAAGCCCAGCGGCCCCCAAGCGCACGGATGAGGAAGGGCCTCGCGTCCAGACACTGCGGCGACGGCTGGACGAGGGGAAAGGGGCGCCGATGGAAGGAGGTCGAAGGAGGGTCGCCGACACCAGGGAAGGGGGAGGGGAGGAAGAATGCCGACAGCGGCAACTACTGTAGCGGTGGCGGCGACGGCTGGGTGGGAGAGAGGAGGCTAAACCTAGCTTGATACCATATTGGCTAGGTGGGAGAGAGGAGGCTAAACCTAGCTTAACATCAGGGTTCGGTGCTGTATTTATAATAGAGTTATAGGGCCTATGCTCATTACGCAAGATCCCATTACAAGGAATACACAGTTACTTAACAAATCTGACTAGAGCGTTTGCCACTACTACATGTCACAAAATGGGATTCTCTTCCTCAAACCCTCCATGAACCGCCTTGAAACCTACACTTGTTGTACCTACATGTCCGTTGAGATCTCCTATGAAAAGCTTCTCACTAATAGGCATAACTCTAATCATACCATCTAAGTCTTCCCATAAAAGTCTCTTAGCACTCTCAATCTCTCATCGTATCCTACTTGGTAGGGCATACATACTAATTATCTCTAGAATTCTAGATTTGCATCCATGATCAAAATGGTCTCCAGATTCCAATACATTTGTAAATTGTTACATAAATCTGGTAATACTTTAAACAACTTCACACCAAAAAGGCATGCTTAATGCACGAAATAACTTCCCAAGGTGAAGTTAGGGGCTTAAGGCCATGTTTAGATCTCATTATCATAGTGATTCTACATGATGATGTAGAATCTAGATTGTTAATAAAAAGGGGTAGACCCAGTGCTAGAGGCTCCCACAAATGTCGAGAGGCTGCTTTGAACCCACGACTTGATGACTGAATGAGAAAGATCTCACCAATGCACCAAGCTTGCCCTTCTTTTGAGAATCTACATTCTAGATAAATAAAAACAAGGGGTGTTTGGATCTCATTTTCATAGTGATTATGGCCTTTGCATAGCGAGAATCTATGTATAGCAAGGTTTAGCTAGATAGTTGGATTCTAGAATCTGTGCTTGGATCACACTCATTTTTCTACGTCGTTCTCATTAATCTTATCTTAGGAGATCAAAAAAGGGCCTAGGTGTTTACCTCTCAATTGCAGCTTCGTCATAATGAATTTGGCGAGATTCATCATTCTCGTCTTCAAAAAGCTCCTTTGATCCATAGCGTATAATATCATCCAACTCCTCCTAAAATAGGCAAAGACACATATTTATTATTTAGTACTTAAAAACCAATGAAGGGCTCACTAGCAGGTCAGAAGAGCAAATTGGGTTAATTATTAATCTGCATTAAATCAATCAAGTCCTAAAGAGACCAGAAGTGTGTGGTCCCATCGCAGTAAGGACATGCACTTTGAACTGTTCTAAATTGTTCTGTTTGTACATGCCGGTTACATGTTCTAGAAGTTGAGAAGTGTTGAAAGTCTGGAAGAAACATACACAAAACTATAATGTAGGGATGAGACCAGCAACCAGCCCGTTGCCAGCTCCAGCAAAGATTCAGAAATCTTACGACAAATAGGTCCTGAGATCCTGGGTTCCATCTTCATGGCATTCTTTTTATGTTTAGTTCTTGAAGACAACCTTAAAGAGGTTGCCAACCTTATTTCCATGATAACTAGCAGATACTACCCAGTTGGCCAGCCAAGAGTAGATGTGGGGTGCCTTACCCTTGGTCATCAAACTCTTATTCAGCCATGCATGTACCAATGCCCACCAGATCACCCAGCCTGATCTGGACTAATGCATGCACATAGATTATGAATATGAAACAAACAAATGGGGCCTTAACAACTAGCATTGTGTATCACATCACAGCTCCAAAATGGGTCTGAATTATAAGTGCATAACACATCAGCGGAGCTAAACCTATATGGCACACATGCTAACAAACCCACGAAATCTCATACAACCATAAATTGCTATTGACATCAAGAGAAACAACTAAATTTACAGATAAGACTAAATAGTCACCAACTCCGGCAATATGTGTAAGGTTTTAAGCCTTGTAAAATGTAACACAAAGAAATGGACATGATACTAACAGATGCTACATTCATTTCATGTCATCCCAGACAGAAGGTACTAGTACTACCTCCGTTCTCGAATATTTGTCACCCGTTAGTTTATTTTTGAACTAAAACACCACAAATATAAAAAATGGAGGGAGTAACATGTAACTACTCAACCCTCAATCCATAAATGAATTCATAAATAGCTTAGGCCATAAAAGATCAACCTAAGTTGATGGTTTACAAAATTCACCATTAAAAAGTAGTCAACATACCTGATTGACATTATTAGCTTTGGTGAGTCGACCAACAACTAAGTGCTCCAATAAAATCTTCTTTTTTGTAAGCTGCATCATTCGCTCCTCAATTGTACCTCGGCTAACAAGCCTGTATATCATCACCTAAAAGAAAAACAGATGAAAATTATAAAATCACCACAAAACTTATTGAAAATCTGTTTTTTTATACAATATAAAGTGTAAGGTAAAATACCTTACTAGTCTGTCCTAAGCGATGAGCTCTTGCCATAGCTTGCAAATCCGCATGTGGGTTCCAATCACTGTACATACATAGGTGAGAAATTGAAGCGAATCCATTATGTTAACTGTTTTGTCTAAACAGAGAGATTTTTCACCTGTCATAGATGATTACAGTATCTGCAGTTGCCAAGTTTATTCCCAGACCACCAGCTCTAGTAGAAAGAAGAAAGCAAAACCTAGTTGAATTCTTAGCGTTGAAGCGATCTATCCGTATCTGCCTATCAGCGCCACTTATCTTGCCATCGATGCGTTCATAAGTCCATTTCTGAAACATGTATAATTCATAGAACAGTGGATGAGATACATTAGCCTGTAAAGCTAGCATAGTCACGATGGGAAGATAACTAAGTACCCTGTAACTTAAATAGTCCTCCAGCAAGTCCAACATGTGCTGGAACTGTGAATAAATTAGAACTCTATGACCCTGCTCTTTCAGTTTCACCATCATCTTGTCCAGCAGCTGCATCTTACCTGATGAATCTAGAAGCCTCCTGCAAATTCAAAGAATCAAGATAGCAGTGACACCTAATAATAAAAAGAATTCCTGAGTAAAAGTAATGATGAGCAGATGTACTCAAACTTGAAAGGTAGCTAAATCCAAAATAAGTTAATCCAGTTCAGCATATGAACAATTTTGAAAAATACTCGGAGAAGAATTCTAATAGATGGATACAGGAGTCATTATGACTATTATCAACATATTAATTACAGCTAAATCTCAGCCAAACCAATTGGCAACAAACTCTTTATGTTTTTTATTGCATGTTCAACAAGAAGATCCGAGAGAAACAAACAATGGACGAGTATCATGGCGAGGTGTCTTTACAGTCAAGCAAACTTAGAATGTTAGTGACACACCAAGTACTACTACGGACACTGGCAGTTCCAAGTGATCATCATACACCAGCAAAAACATTATGTAAATTCAACAAGAACAAAACTTTTTTTCTCGAAAGTGCAGGAGAACTGCGCATCATTATATTAAGAATAGAAAAAGGCCTTAGATGGCCAAAAGCCCAAAACAGTACAAAAATGGCCTCCTTACGGCGGCCAAGAACAGGCATACACATAACTGTCCATGAGGAAACCACACTACTACGAGCCAGCAGCAAACAAGCACTCCCAGTGCTAAGGCCATAGCCTCCTAATGTCTGCTGCCCCAGTCATTCCCCACATATGAACATCTTGATGGATATGTTGCAGGACAGTGTTGCTGTTTGGCCGCCCTTATGAGTGAACTAAGAAGGATGAGAAATATACAATAAAAGAAATAACATGAAACCACATAGGCCAAACAAATAACAATCACAGCAAAGGTAAACTAAATAAACATAGTGAAACAAGATAGAAGACAGTTAATAAACAAGAACTTGTGCATACCTTAAACCTTCTTCTGGATTGGCAGGTTCAAGATCAGGTTCATCAATCATGAATCCATGGCAACAGAGTTTGCGCAACTCCATTACAACGTTTATTAGAGATGTCTGTAACAAAACAGTAAAAAAAATGTAAATCCAGTAAAGGAAGATATAACAAATTAAATGAAATTCAAAACAAGTTATTACATGTCCACCATTACGACGGGCTAACACTTCATAATTCTTGGTGAGAATTGCCTTATAGTACTCCTTCTGTTTTCTTGTCAATTCAACTCGTAGAATCAATTCCTTTTTTGGAGGAAGTTCTTTCATAACATCCTTCTTGAATCCTATTTGTACCACAGGCATGACAAGGTTGCAGTAAGTTTTCGATTATTTTAACAATGGCAATGAATTAAACAAATTATTCAACTTGATACCTGCAACACCGTATGCCTAGCCAAAATATGAAAAAAGCGAAGTAAATACTCACTTCGAAGAAGATGTGGCTTCAGCATTCCATGAAGCTTCTCAATTTGCTTGTCTTGGTTTATATCCTTGAACTCTTCTTGGAGATCAGTTATACTCCCAAACTGCAGAGAACAGACATAAGCATGTCACATCAGGCTATAAATAGTTTCAGGAGAAAACGAGTTCGGCCCGGTGCCAGAGGCTCCCACATGAGTGGGGTCTAGGAAAGAGAAAAGCTGAGGCAAGCCTTCCCCCAGCAAATGTGGAGAGGCTGCTTCGAATCCTCAACCTGGTGACTCAGTGACACGGCTCTCACCACGGCACCAGGTCTGCCCTTCTCAGGAGAAAACGAGTTTAGGTCATCAAATGCAACATTTAATGTGACACGGGCTGAGGCAATGGGAATGTTGCACAATTGAACCAAGTATAAAGTATTGCAATGCATTGTGCATACATGACTACGCTATCATCAAAATGCTTACTTTTACCAAGCAGAAAGGGTTTGGGGTCTAACAAACTCAGTGTCCAATTAACATAGTGCCAGTGAGAATTAATGGAAGCGGTAAATTACGATGGTTCAACAGATAAGTGTTGCCACAGAAGCTAAAAGGCAAGTTTTATAGGGCGGCAATTAGAATTTAGACCTGCTATGTTATATGGTGCGGAATGTTGGCCAACAAAAAGACGACATGTTCAAAAGATAAATGTTGCAGAAATGTGTATGTTATATTGGATTTATGGCCATACAAGAAGAGATCGAGTCTGGAATGATGATATATGTGATAGGCTACGGGTGGCACCGGTTGAGATAGTTTGGACATGTCCAACAGAGACCTCGCAGTGCGTAGTGGGATCCTAAGGCACGATAGTAATGAGAAGAGAGGAAGAGGAAAGACCGAAGTTGGCATGGAAAGAGACAGTAAAAAAGGACTTGAAAGGATGAGATATACCCAAAGATTTAGCCTTGAACAGGAGTGCATGGAAAACAGCTATTTATGTGCCTGAACCATGACTTGTGGATTCTATTGAGTTTTTAACTCTAGCCTACCGCAACTTGCTTGGGATAAAAGGCTTTGTTGTTGTTGTTGTTAGTAAATTACGATGGTTCAGTTATATATACAGTATTTCACCATCTTAAACCTTATCTAATCCTATTTTTCCTTGTACTTGCAGAAAAAAGGTTTCCTTAAGTACTCCATTAATACAGTTCTGAAATTCAATGCCAACAGAGACTTCAATTTTATGGGGGGTTTCACAAAAGCACCTTATGGCATTTAGCCAGCCTTTTTTTTTTGCAAGCATATTTACCAAGCCATCTGACAGTTAAGAACATGGTAGGCTCATATAATATAGTGGAAACAGCATTATAAATCACCAGGACGAATGATAAACAGCAAGTAAGCAATTAATGTAATGACAACAACTCCTTGTATGAAAGCATATCAGAACAAGAAATTATGGTGAGGTTTACACAAACAGCCATTCCTATCCTAGGCCTAGGCCCTTCAGAAGCAATATATATCTATATATCTTACATTTTTCAATCGGACATTCTAATCTTTTGCCATTGTTACGGAGAGAATGTCAGTGACTCAGCTGGCCCCACTGGTCAGTGACTAGTGATATTTGGTGCCATCCGTAAGGATGGCAAAAAATGAAATGTCCATTTTCAATCCCCACTAGCAATCTATCTCGCCATGCAAAGTGTCCACATCAGCATCCACTAGCACGTGTAACCATGACATATTTATAAGAAAGAAGAAGGCCACAGAAGCCACAGAAAGGAGATCATCACTAACAAACAAGTGACAACAGAGTGTCATGAACTAAACGAAATAAAATTTTGAGCATCCAAGAAGTAGGAAATCTTACACTTTCACCCTCAAGGAAGTGCATAAGCATGAAAAGCTCATCAAGATTATTCTGAAAAAAAGGAAAATAGAACATCAAGTTAAAACACTTGCAAAAAAATCTTCGGGATGCAACAAACACTAGTACAACGAACAGCATAGTAAGAATAGTGAAACGAAACTAGACAATGACCATATTATTAATAACAAATGAATTGAATAAGAATAACTAACAAATGTGGTCTCAAATAAAATGATGACGTCACCTAGTATAGGATCAACACTCATGTGAAGTTGCTGAGCTTAATTTGCAGACATGATTCATAAATAGCATCCAAAATACACCAGTTGTGTAAAAGTGTCGTTTCTTATTTCACATAAGCATATTGTGGATTCAACAAATATACTAATTAGATTGTTGTGTCCTGATCTGTTTGACGAGGAAGATAGTATGAACATTACTTGAATACCCGGATTCCGAAATTAGCAAGTAAAACAAAAACTTAACAAGCAAAAAAATGCCAACAATGAGAGCTAGAAGGTACAAGACACTGTTGAATTTCTAAGCAAATATTGTAGTACAGTAGTAGGAATACTTCCAATTTGGCAGGTAGGTATTGGTAAAGTTAAATGTATAGTTTTTCCAAAAAAAAACTCAGGCATGACCGCATGACAATGTATATGAAGAAGTAACCTGGACTGGGGTCCCCGTTAATAGAACACGATGTTTGGTATTATAATCTTTAAGTTGACCAAACAACTTGGAATCTTTGTTTTTCAACCGATGCCCCTCATCCACAACCTGACACAATATACATTTTGGAAACAGGTTAATTAAATCTTAAAACATGCTATGTATGGACAACTGGACAGAGATATGATGCTGAAACAAAATAGAAGTACCAAGCACTCCCATTCTATATTTTTTAGAATAGACGAGTCCATGTTGATCATCTCATAAGACGTCAATAAGACATCAAATCTTATCCTTGACTGCTTCTTATCTTCATTAGATGGAGAAGATTTCTTTTTCTTCAGCTTCTTCAGTTTCTCTTTTGGGTAGTAAAACTCGTACTTCCTAATAATGTCACGAGAAGCAGCAGCTCCAAAATACATTACCTGTCCACAATAAGGAAAAAGTATTAAGGGGATATAAGTCTGTCCAAATTACACACAATTTTGGTCTCAAAATAGTTTGATCCACATACAACATTCATTTGAGGTGCCCAAGTTGCAAATTCACGCTCCCAATTCCGCAGGGTTGAGAGGGGAGCAACGACCAGATGCGGACCAAACTTGTCTTCAAAGAGTGAGGCAAGAAAAGCAATACTTTGTATCGTTTTCCCTGCAATTGTCATCATTTTCTCAAATCCCAAAACAACATTTGAACAAAAAACTTTGTCCTTACAATACAAGCATCTCTTACCAAGACCCATCTCATCACCAAGGATTACGCGTTTGTTATGAAACCACGAATATCGCAAAAAGTTTAACCCTTCAAGCTGATAGGGATGTAGTGTGCCTTCAAAAACCATCAAAAGCACCATTCATGGAAAGGATAGATCCATAAGAATTACAGTGATACAGTCAGCTGAAAATTAAATATCAAGGAATAGTATGTGTTTAATAGCAGCATAGTGTTTATTCGTAACACATACCACCAGAAAGAAACGTAGGGCTCTCCTTGAATTGGCGTGGCTCCCGAGTGGCCTTGCCCTTGTCACCAGATTTCTTACGCCTGAACTGGATCTCATTGAAGCGTTCAATCTCAGGTTGGAACACCGTGATGTCAGACTCATTTTCCCATGTACATTCCTCATATGTAAGTTCATTCCATTTAACATAGTATTCCCGATCGCCAACTAAGTTTTTTCTGTCCAGTAAACAATGTATAAAATAAAATCTCAATATGCCAGACCTCTGCTAAATGGAAATTAATGGATAGATGGGTGAGACCATCATGACATGGAAACTTAGCATATGAAGCTGAAGTAGAAAGCATGATTTATCATGAGTAATTGTGTACTAGACTCCATTCTAGACCATGGAATAAAATCCTGTCACATGAGTTTCGTATGACCTGTGTTGCATGGATACGTGGCTGAGGGCTCGTATCGCGTATTGGATACGTATCCGATACGGATATACTGCCAATATGTATCGGTGGAGTATCCAAATTTTTATTGTTTTCGCAAACTTTGAGTACGTGGATGATACATATCTGCCTGTTGGATACGGCCCAGCCCAACAAAAAGTAATGCTGTCTCCCACTGCCCCCGGTATTGGAATGCCCGCACCCTCATGTGCCGCCTCCCGGGAACTCGCGTGGTGAGTGGTAACGCACGCCTCTCCTCCACCAGCCAGTGACGAGCCTCCGCCCCCGCTCAGCAGTGACAGGTCTCTGCCACCACGACGTCGATCCAGTGACCCTCCAACTCCTGAGACAGCCATGAGTTCATCCTCTTCCATGTTCTCACATCTCGATCTACTCTACTGTTGCTTGATTTCTTTGCTCCCCACTGAGGAATCTGTCAAGAAGAACTGATGCACATAGACAGGAGAGACAAGGATGTGGAAGGAGATCCTTTAGATTCACTTGGCATTCTCGAAGTGGCTGACCTCTCCCCTCACTCCCCCTTGATGAGCCTGAATTGCAAGCTGTGCCTTTTGGTTTGGGTGATATGCGGCTTGATGTTGTGGATGAGAATTAAACAAATGAGGGAATAGGAACTAGATGAGAGCTCGAACGCCTTTTATTACTTTCCTAAATTTGAGACTACTCTATATGAGAATTTGAGAGTTGAGACTTGAGACCTGCTGTTCGGTAATAATAGAACTTATGTAGTTAGGTAGATTGCAATGCTTTATTGTTATATCAGTTTTAGTGTGTGTTATAACTTTAAATTTTTAAATTGTAATTGTATCCGCATATTGAATTTTTTAGAAATTGCCATATCCGTGCTGCATAGCATATGACTGACTGATTCACAGAACCAGTAAGAAATAAGAGCCTCATAAATGGAGCATGCATTGACAATAGCGATATGCATGACAAGTTACCTGACACAAAACTACGTGCATATACTAATTCAATAATTCACTACACGAAAAGCTGGAGCACCAGATTATAAAAACACAATAGTGATACAAGTCACTACATATCTAACAGAAAATCATATTACTGTCAACATCACCATCCATTATACAAGGTAAAAGTAGCGAAGCACCATGCACGTAATTTGTCTATTGTTAAATTACCCTGTATACCTGCTAGCAAGGATCCTGTCAACAGTTGTCCACTCCGGTCTAATTGCAACGATGTCCTCACCAGATCTTTCTGCTTCTATTTTCATGGCTTCCTTTTGCCTTCTGAAGTTATTCAACCTAGTCCTCAGACGAGGGTGTATATTCGCGGCTTCTGAATATTCTTTTTCTGAAACCCTAGTTTTTTACGAGAGATAATAATTAATAGTAGAGTACAGAGAAATATAATCATGTAGTGAGCAAGTAACTACCAAGAGCAGTGAATGTATGATAATCCTTTCCACTTGATAAGATATCGCTCCATCTTCTTTGATCGAGGCTCTGTGGAACTAGAATCTTCACGAGGTGCTTCCAGCACTTCAATATCTAGAATCCTCTCCATCTCTGTTAATGGACTTACCTGAAAAGGTGAATTGTTATACCAACAGTATCAAACATAAACTGAAAGGAGGTGCATGATGAAGCAAAGACATACACATTCTGGGCAGCTCCATTTATCAGATGTGATGTTTAAGCAAGGAACCAAGCATTTTCTGTGAAATTTGTATGTACATGTTGAACAAGAGACTAGATTATCACTTTTTCCACAGCGCTGGCAAGCTTCTTCTTTCTGCACATATAAAATAAGAATGAACCAACTAAAGCTACAGGATTATGCAGATAGAAAAAACAAGATTAAAAAAACAAAATCACATGAACTAGAGGAGATTGAAATTCAGGATGGTGCATCATAGACGTTTAGAGCTCCGGTATATAGAGAAGACAAGGTTCAGTTTTTTAGCAAGATATCCCAGAATTCAAAATGATAAGGATAAGATCACTATCTTACTGTTCTGGAGAGCCGACAGTGAAGTGGTAAACTGGTAACAAATAAAATTTCAAATATTTGAATGTCCTCTCTTATGATAATTTCATCAAGAGTCCTAGGTCAAGCTTGAGCGGACCACCTATCATATATATAGAGAAAACTACTAACTCACCTGCACAACATGGGTAGCGTAGTATTTACACAGCTACGTCAAGCCAGTTAACAAACATGGGTGTCACATCTGATTCTTCCATTTGAATTCAAATTTAGGTAGCATGATACCAACCAAATGTGTCAACCTCAAAACCACAGACCCTTAGGTCCTCAGTTCAGAATGCACAAATTTCAATAAAGTTAACATTTTTCGATGTTAACCCAGTCTCGTCATACTAAGTAGTAAGTACCTAGACTTAGCATCTCATACCTGAAATCAGACCCAAGAAAACAGAGGGGGAGAACCCAGATTCACAATTCAGCTCCCTAAAAGCATCAAGCAACCATGTCGTCTAACCATATATTCCTAGAAACATCCCAACACCAGTCAGGCACCTGCATTCCCCTGCTCCACACGGAATTACACAACTGTTTCATCCTGTTTTGCAACAGTTTTAGCCATCTAGCAACATAACTCCCGATGCAGAGCAGAAATCCTAGCAATAATAGGCTCAATCCCCCCATAAAAACAATAGCTACCCAGCCTCAGTAAAAATCGCAACAACAAGCAAAGAGAAGCGAGACCCCGATCAGCCATACCGCGTCCTCGCGCTCGATCCGCTCGGCGGGCGCGTCGTTCTGTTGATCCTTCCCCTTTCCGGCCCCAACGCGCAGCGGGAGGTCGTCGTCGGACTCGTCGAGCGCGTACCGCGGCCGCCTCTCCGACCGCACGCGCAGCCGCTCGACAAGGCTGCTCATCGTCGCGTAGAGCTCGCTCTAGGCAGTAGGGGATGGAAACCCAACGAGCGAGCGAGCAGCGCTACCCTCGCTACCTCCGCCAAGGTCTCGTTCCACCTCTAGCGCCGCCGCCGCTAAGTGGGCTAGGGTTTGGTGGGTTTGAGGAGCGCCGAGGAGTGACTAGGGGCTATTTATACCGTCACGAGGGCGCGAGGTGCCCAGTGGGAGAAGTGCGGCGAGAATGGAAGGTAGCCGACGGGGTGACGCTCGGCTTGAGCTGCGGGCGGAGGAGGCGCGAGGGCGGCGACGGGGGGAGTCTGTCTCCTCCTCTGCACGAGCGAGAGGAGAGGAGAGGGGGCAGTGGTAACGGCCACTGACCAGGAAGAGCAGGGACTAGGCGATCTTACGACCTGAACCTTCTGCTTTGTCCAAATTTCTGTAATCGACTAGAGCTGTAGAGCAGGGACTAGAGCGGTCTTGAATGTGCAAAAGGCAATAAGGCATGTATGGACGGTGGATTTGTTCGGAAAAAATAACGCATCTTGTGAAATATGATATCTCCTGATATCCAATCCAAGTGGTTATAAGCGTGGAATATGCTATGCTAGATGTGATATGACATCATTTACGTGAATTGCTAGCCTATATTTAATATATTGCCAAATTAGCACCTTGTTTACGGGATCCATTAAAATGTTTTCCGAGATTTGGATAGTTTGGCACTGGTCACGGCTCGACGTCGTGAATGGTCCACACGGACGGTCCACGAATAGATCAAATCAGGCAGTTAAAATTTTTATCTCCACGTGTGTTTACCCCTCCAAATCTCGTGGGAGCTATTGGAGAATGCCTGGTAACAGGTCCAGACCTCTCCCCTTATATATTTGAAGGGATACGACCGATTAAAGAACCAACAATCGAATCAACAATCAAATTATCTTATATTCTTTATCTTTTGCCCTAGAAGTAGACAGTAACTTAGATTCCTCTCTTTAATCTTCATCTCTCTCCGGTTCTACATCGTTTAGAGATGTCTTGGTTGGCCTACCGATCCCAAGACAAACCATACGATCTCTCCTCCGCGATGAGGTCCCTCTCGGGAGCGAGATCCAGGCATC
The DNA here is from genome assembly GCF_902167145.1 of Zea mays. Taxonomy (NCBI): domain Eukaryota; kingdom Viridiplantae; phylum Streptophyta; class Magnoliopsida; order Poales; family Poaceae; genus Zea; species Zea mays. The sequence goes on along the minus strand of NC_050104.1, from coordinate 14,966,596 downwards.
GTCGGTGAACTTCGTCGCCCCTGCGAACGTGATGATCGTTCGGATCGTCAAACAGAACTCCTAGCCTCTGCGCCAGGTCATGGACCATCCGCGCTTCCCGCGGAGAGCATGCCATCGGTACTCATCGCAGTGATTCGCGCCCGTATCGGTGCCAGCACAATTTTTGGTGACTTCGCTGGAAATTCGCGTGAAGACCTATCAGATTGGCCCTCAATGTTCGGTTCAAAAGATAGCTCTGACGTCTCCCCCAGCAATATCATCGAGCCGACTTGGGAAACCTTGATGATTGAAGAACAACTGGAGTTCGAGGAGCACCAAGAGAAGCTGATCAAGGAAGCAAAAGCAAAGTTTCTAGCCAACTTCAAAGTGGACAGAAACAACAAGGTCGTTCAACAACGGGTGACTGATCTGGCTTCGCTCCGACCTACTGCGGCTACCCCCAAGGTAAGCGAAACGAACAAAATCCAATCTCTTAGAGCTTACATTGATGAGCAGCGAGACCAAATGCAACAGATTATAGGGGTATGCTATATGATTATAAAAGGTTAGTGCGTGCGTTCGATAAATCTACCGTCGCAAACTTTCCCTCGCACGAGGTTGAATCAGGGGAAAATACGTGTGATTCATCGGCTACAGGTTGTCATGACCAGTCACAACCCCTTTACATGATGCCGATAGAGTTTGACAGGTTGTCACCTTCGGTACAAGACCGATTGAGTGCCCCTCAATCCAGTCACCAGGCACAACTCCAAAAAAATTGTCGAACTGCTCGGCCGCAAAGGCCAACCAATCCGGTAGGGAAGCATATATCTATAGCTGTCAAGAGAACGACAAAAGGGGACATCATCAAAATAGGCACAGTAGATATCATCGTATAGGGAAATAATGAAGGGCCTATGATTTTTGGTAAATCGGCCAATACAAGCAATGAGGAAGACACGTCTGCCAACAAAACAGCCGAACCAAGATACTCCATGCCTCGATGTGCCCATCGGGACTATCACGGTCTAAAAAGCAAAAATTGCAGCTCTTGAGAGCAAGGAAAAGAAGCAGAAAAAATATTTAACGACACACATCCATAGTACCCACCACCGCAAAAATGGTGGAGGCCAAAGGACGTCGAAGCAAATCAAACGGCTACAAAAACAAAAAACAAGACAGCAATTGCACAACTCTTTGCAGGTACGGTGGACAGTCCAGTTATAAACCAGACCGATGTCGTGGACCATTCAACCCTCGAGTTCGGACCGTCCGCTCTGCACTAGAACACCTCGGATGATGCGCCAACACCTATGGAGGAGGATGACCTGCTCGGAGAGGATTTGGTCGACTACAGAGCCACGCTGGAACACCTAGAAAGTTAGGAAGGCAAGATGATAAACTAGTCAGGACCAATATGATGCTCAACGGTGTTGAGATCGATAGTTCGATCAAAGCCAAGGGAGTCACATATGTTGAGTTAACCATCGGGACTAAGACCCTTGCTGTTGTATTCTTCGTCACTGATGTAGAAGGAAATTATAGTCTAATCTTAGGCAGAGATTGGATTCATGCTAATCAATATGTACCTTCTACTTTATATCAAATATTGTTACAATGGGCGTTGGGGACTTGTTCTCAAATACTATGAATTAAGAACAAGGCAACACAAGATGTTAAATGTTAAAGTCCTTCGTCCTTCGAAGCATTATTTCCCTTAGGATATAACGATCTTCGGACGAAGGTCATGAAGGGCGTACCTTCATGAATACGGTTAAAAGATGACGAAAGATGAAACATATGAAACATATCATTCATATGTTATCATTATACAAACTTGGATATTTAAATATGATATTTAATTACATTTATACCTTCGGCTTGACAGAAGGCAAAAATCCAAGTGTTGCGCACGAGCGATTACAAGATAGCGTGAGCAGTACGGGGGCACTGTTCATCTATTCATAGGCGTAGGACGCAACCTGTCTAGAATTACATTCATGCCCTTTATGTTTACTATTGACATTAGAACAATCTATCGAGGACTAAATAGCATTTTTCCCTTTTAAGTCGGTTCCCCTTTTTTGCCGTTATGCCGAAGCTCTCTTGCGCGTAGCTTCGACGCTGCGTCAATCTTCGTGTTGTTCATGCTTTTTCATACCGTGTGGTTCTGATCCAAGTCCGAAGGCACCTGTTCATATATCACACTCGGGAAATATTGTTAAATCATGTTTTTGAGGACCTTCGGAAGACGAAGGCCCCCAACAGTAGCCCCTCGCAATATTAATTTTTTAGAATAACGAATTCAGATTGCGACATGGACGAAGACCCTAAGCCAAAGGTCCGAAAAAACATCTTACCTTTGCTAGAATAGCAACAGTCAATGACAGACGGGACCCTCCAACTTGGAGCGCACTGGGCGTTATAAATAGGAACTCACACCGACTGCACTTGATACGCTGCTTGTGCCATTTGCCTTGTTTTCTCAATTTTTATAACTTGTGCTTACTAACGCTTGATAGCTTTCAAGCTTTTGAGCTTCGGTTTGAAGGATACGTTTTTTGTCGTTTCCGAAGACAAGATGTCTCAAGACAAGAAGACAGTTGCTGAGACGAAGCTAACCGAAGAGGAGAAGCTCCTTGAGGAGAAGACTGCTGGATTTGTTGAGTCAATAGCGAAAACAAATACAGAGAAGATTACTAAAGAGATACTGGAAGGCTTGTCTGAAGATACCGATGATAGCGACAGCTATGATGCGGAGAGTGGAGGCGAAGACTCTGAAGATCGGCCCTGGCGACCAAGTCATGCAGTCTTCGGGAAATCAACTATCAAACAGAGTCATCTTGACTATATGAGAGGAAGGTATTTTCGAGATATGTCTATTGTGAGGGCTGACGTAGACAGGGTCATTCCTGCTCCCGAAGAAAACGAAGTTGTGATTTTCGGAAGCTTCTTCAAAGCTGGACTTAGGTTTCCGTTGAGCAGATTTGTTGTTGAAGTTTTAAAGACATACCAAATTTTCCTTCACCAGATCACTCCCGAAGCAATTATTAGAATGGGGATCTTCGTCTGGGCTGTGAGAAGTCAAGGTCTAGAGCCAAGTGCAAGATGTTTTTATAGTATGCATGAACTTTCGTATGAAACGAAGCCCTGGGGTAAAGAACAGTACCATAACAATTTTGGTTGCTATAGCTTCGTTGCTCGCTCTGGCTCAAGGTACCCAGTGCCAACGTTTCGAAAGAGATGGCCCGGGGCCTGGATGGAAGAGTGGTTTTATGTGAAAAATTATTTGAAGGCGAGAGAAGACATTAAAGAGATCATCGTGTGCCCCATCTGGTCCCGCTTCGGCCTCCGAAAGCCGAAGGTAGAAATTGATGAGGCAGCCGAAGCATGCCGAAGGGCCTTCAGCACAGTTTGCTCTTTTATTGGGACAAGAGACTTACTTCAAGAACATATAGCCTACAAGATATGGCCACTTGTAGACAGCTAGGAGATGCCGAAAGAAACCATCACTAACCCTAGCGAAGGCGGCCTGGTTCGATTAAAATACACCTTCAGGTTTGGGGACAAGTTTGTCGAACCAGATGATGATTGGCTGAAGTGTATTGAAAATACTAGCGATGAACTACTTGGAGCATATTCCAAGTCCGAAGGTAATGCACTATCTGCGGCCTTCGAGAGCCAAAAAAAGAAAATATTAAATAGGGTTTTTGATGCTATTGGATTTGTGTACCCTGACTACTGCTATTCGCTGCGGGGACGGGGAAAGAAGAGGAAGACTGTTGCTTCTACCAAGGCTGCTACTTCAGCCAAGACTGCTACTTCAGCTACTTTAGATGAGCCTGCACCGAAGAGCAAGAAGTTGAAGGTTCTTACCCATCGGCCACGCTGTATTGAGCCGGTCGTGGTGCCTGAGTTTGGCGGGGAGACTTCTTCAGCTGCTGATCCAAAGGAGCCCATTCCTCCTACACAGAAGGCTGAAGAACCGGCTACCATGCCAAAGGCGTCCTCAACCGGGATAACTGAACCAAAGGCTGATAGAGATAAGGCCGAAGAGCCAAAAACTGAAGAAGCAAAAAAGTTAGAAATTTTAAGTCCTTCAGCGGAAATAACAGTGCCGAAGGGACAAAAAAGTCTTGCGGCAACCCCAAAAAGAAAAAGGATGGTAAATGTACTGGACGTGCTAGAGACAGTAAAGGCTTTAAGCTCTACTCCTTCAGGGAAAGTTCCCGAGGCTTCAAAGATGCAAGCCGAAGCTGAGACAGAGCCGTCCGAAACTGAAGCTGCAGTAGAAACAACAGATTCCAAATGCCCTTCTTCCATAAAGAAGGTTGCCGAAACTGCCAAAGCGCAGACTGAAGCTGAAGCTGAAGCTGATACTAGGCAGATAAAAGGTAAAGCTGCAACAATTGAGGCTGGAACCGAGGTCGAGCCCACAATGCCTGTTGAGACGAAGCTTGCCATAACTGAGCAAGGGGCCGAAGAAGTACCTCCGAATACTAATATAGCTTTTGAGGGAAGTGTGGTCGAAGAAGCCGAATCCCTTATTCCCGAAGCACCTTCCGAAGACCTTGATTATGTCACTTGACATGCTTCGGGAAAAAGATTATCTGAGTAAGAAATTTTTGAAGCTAAACACTATGCCCGAGAACTGAAGTATCCGAAGGGGGCCTTGGTATTTAATGATACTGATAGTTGCCTAGAGGGGGGGGGGGGTGAATAGGGCGAAACTGAAATTTACAAATATAAACACAACTACAAGCCGGGTTAGTGTTAGAAATAAAAACGAGTCTGCGAGAGAGGGTGGAAAACAAATCGCAAGTAAATGAAGAGTGTGACACGAGGATTTGTTTTACCGAGGTTCGGTTCTCGCAAACCTACTCCCCGTTGAGGAGGCCACAAAGGCCGGGTCTCTTTCAACCCTTCCCTCTCTCAAACGGTCCCTCGGACCGAGTGAGCTTCTCTTCTCAAATCAAGCCGGGAACAAAACTTCCCCGCAAGGGCCACCACACAATTGGTGCCTCTTGCCTTGATTACAATGGAGTTTTGATCACAAGAACAAGTGAGAAAGAAAAGAAGCAATCCAAGCGCAAGAGCTCAAAAGAACACGGCAAATCTCTCTCGCTAATCACTAAAGCCTTGTGTGGAATTGGAGAGGATTTGATCTCTTTGGTGTGTCTAGAATTGAATGCCTAGCTCTTGTAAGTGGTTGAGAAGTGGAAAACTTGGATGCAATGAATGGTGGGGTGGTTGGGGTATTTATAGCCCCAACCACCAAACTTGACCGTTGGTGGAGGCTGTCTGTCGTATGGTGCACCGGACAGTCCGGTGCACACCGGACATGTCCGGTGCGCCAGCCACGTCACCAATGTCGTTGGATTTCGACCGTTGGAGCTTCTGTCTTCTGGGCCCGCCTGGATGTCCGGTGCACACCGGACATGTACTGTGCAATGTCCGGTGCGCCAGTATAGGCGTGCCTGACTTCTGCGCGCTTCTGGCGCGCATTGAATGCGCCTGCAGGTGACCGTTGGCGTGAAGTAGCCATTGCTCTGCTGGTTCACCGGACAGTCCGGTGTACACCGGACAGTCCGGTGAATTATAGCGGAGCAGCCGCTGCGTTTTCCCGAGGCTGGCGAGTTCCAGAGGCCGCTCTTCCTTGGAGCACCGGACACTGTCCGGTGTACACCGGACAGTCCGGTGAATTATAGCGGAGTGCCTTTGAAAATTCCCGAAGGTGGCAAGTTTGAGTTTGAGTCCTCTGGTGCACCGGACACTGTCCGGTGTACACCGGACACTGTCCGGTGTACACCGGACAGTCCGGTGCCCCCAGACCAGAGGTGCCTTCGGTTGTCTCTTTGCTCCTTTGTTGAATCCAAAACTTGATCTTTTTATTGGCTGAGTGTGAACCTTTTACACCTGTATATTCTATACACTTGGGCAAATTAGTTAGTCCAATTATTTGTGTTGGGCAATTCAACCACCAAAATTAATTAGGGACTATAGGTGTAAGCCTAATTCCCTTTCAATCTCCCCCTTTTTGGTGATTGATGCCAACACAAACCAAAGCAAGTATAGAAATGCATAATTGAACTAGTTTGCATAATGTAAGTGCAAAGGTTGCTTGGAATTGAGCCAATGTAAATACTTACAAGATATGCATGGATCGTTTCTTCGTTTTTAACATTTTGGACCACGCTTGCACCACATGTTTTGTTTTTGCAAACTATTTTGTAAATTCTTTTCAAAGTTCTTTTGCAAATAGTCAAAGGTAAATGAATAAGATTTTGCAAAGCATTTTCAAGATTTGAAATTTTCTCCCCCTGTTTCAAATGCTTTTCCTTTGGCTAAACAAAACTCCCCCTAAATGAGATCCACCTCTTAGTGTTCAAGAGGGTTTTGATATATCATTTTTGAAATACTACTTTCTCCCCCTTTTGAACACAATAGGATACCAATTGAAAATACTCTTTGGAAAACTAAGTTTTTGAAATTGGTGGTGGTGCGGTCCTTTTGCTTTGGGCTCATACTCTCTCCCCCTTTGGCATGAATCGCCAAAAACGGAATCATTAGAGCCCTCGAAGTACTTTCTTCCCCTTTGGTCATAAATAAATGAGTTAAGATTATACCAAAGATGAAGTCCTTTTGCTCTCTCCCCCAAAGATGGAGAGTGACATGGAGCGACGGCGAAGGATGAGTTACGGAGTGGAAGCCTTTGTCTTCGCCGAAGACTCCAATTCCCTTTCAATATTCCTATGACTTGGTTTGAAATTCACTTGAAAACACATTAGTCATAGCATATAAAAGAGACATGATCAAAGGTATACACAAGAGCTATGTGTGCAAGTTAGCAAAAGAAATTGCGCGAATCAAGAATATTGAGCTCATGCCTAAGTTTGTTAAAAGTTTGTTCATCAAGAGGCTTGGTAAAGATATCGGCTAATTGATCTTTAGTGTTAATGTAAGAAATCTCGATATCTCCCTTTTGTTGGTGATCCCTAAGAAAATGATACCGAATGGCTATGTGTTTAGTGCGGCTATGCTCGACGGGATTATCCGCCATCTTGATTGCACTCTCATTATCACATAGCAAAGGGACTTTGGTTAATTTGTAACCGTAGTCCCGCAGGGTTTGCCTCATCCAAAGCAATTGCGCGCAACAATGACCTGCGACAATGTACTCGGCTTCGGCGGTGGAAAGAGCGACCGAATTTTGCTTCTTTGAAGCCCAAGACACCAAGGATCTTCCCAAGAACTGGCAAGTCCCCGATGTGCTCTTCCTATTGATCTTACACCCCGCCCAATCGGCATCCGAATATCCAATCAAATCAAATGTGGATCCCCTAGGATACCAAAGCCCAAACTTAGGAGTATAAGCCAAATATCTCAAGATTCGTTTTACAGCCGTAAGGTGAGCTTCCTTAGGGTCGGCTTGGAATCTTGCACACATGCATACGGAAAGCATAATATCCGGTCGAGATGCACATAAATAGAGTAAAGAACCTATCATCGACCGATATACCTTTTGATCCACGGACTTACCTCCTGTGTCGAGGTCGAGATGCCCATTGGTTCCCATGGGTGTCTTGATGGGCTTGGCATCCTTCATTCCAAACTTGCTTAGAATATCTTGAGTGTACTTCGTTTGGCTAATGAAGGTGCCCTCTTGGAGTTGCTTCACTTGAAATCCCAAGAAGTACTTCAACTCCCCCATCATAGACATCTCGAATTTCTGTGTCATGATCCTACTAAATTCTTCACATGTAGACTCGTTAGTAGACCCAAATATAATATCATCAACATAAATTTGGCATACAAATAAGTCATTTTCAAGAGTTTTAGTGAATAGAGTAGGATCAGCCTTTCCGACTTTGAAGCCATTAGCGATAAGAAAATCTCTAAGGCATTCATACCATGCTCTTGGGGCTTGCTTGAGCCCATAAAGCGCCTTAGAGAGTTTATAAACATGGTTAGGGTACTCACTATCTTCAAAGCCGGGAGGTTGCTCAACATAGACCTCTTCCTTGATTGGTCCATTGAGGAAAGCACTTTTCACGTCCATTTGATAAAGCTTAAAGCCATGGTAAGTAGCATAAGCCAATAATATACGAATTGACTCAAGCCTAGCTACGGGTGCATAGGTTTCACCGAAATCCAAACCTTTGACTTGAGAGTATCCCTTGGCCACAAGTCGAGCTTTGTTCCTTGTCACCACACCATGCTCATCTTGCTTGTTGCGGAAGACCCATTTGGTTCCTACAACATTTTGATTAGGACGTGGAACTAAATGTCATACCTCATTCCTAGTGAAGTTGTTGAGCTCCTCTTGCATCGCCACCACCCAATCCGAATCTTGGAGTGCTTCCTCTACCCTGTGTGGCTCAATAGAGGAAACAAAAGAGTAATGCTCACAAAAATGTGCAACACGAGATCTAATAGTTACCCCCTTATGGATGTCGCCGAGGATGGTGTCGACGGGGTGATCTCGTTGGATTGCTTGGTGGACTCTTGGGTGTGGCGGCCTTGGTTCTTCATCCTCTTTGTCTTCCTCATTTGCATCTCCCCCTTGATCATTGCCATCATCTTGAGGTGGCTCATTTGCTTGATATTCTACTTCATCAACTTGAGCTTCATCCTCATTTTGAGTCGGTAGAGATGCTTGCATGGAGGAGGATGGTTGATCTTGTGTATTTGGAGGCTCTTTGGATTCCTTAGGACATACATCCCCAATGGACATGTTCCTTAGCGCGATGCACGGAGCCTCTTCATTACCTATCTCATCAAGATCAACTTGCTCTACTTGAGAGCCGTTAGTCTCATCAAACACAACGTCACAAGAAACTTCAACTTGTCCAGTGGACTTGTTAAAGACTCTATATGCCCTTGTGTTTGAATCATATCCTAGTAAAAAGCCTTCTACAGTCTTAGGAGCAAATTTAGATTTCCTACCTCTTTTAACAAGAATAAAGCATTTGCTACCAAAGACTCTAAAATATGAAATGTTGGGCTTTTTACCGGTTAGGAATTCATATGATGTCTTCTTGAGGATTCGGTGAAGATATAATCGGTTGATGGCGTAGCAAGCGGTGTTGACCGCCTCGGCCCAAAACCGATCCGAAGTCTTGTGCTCATCAAGCATGGTTCTAGCCATGTCCAATAGAGTTCTATTCTTCCTCTCCACTACACCATTTTGTTGTGGCGTGTAGGGAGAAGAGAACTCATGCTTGATGCCCTCCTCCTCAAGGAAGCCTTCGATTTGAGAGTTCTTGAACTCCGTCCCGTTGTCGCTTCTAATTTTCTTGATCCTTAAGCCGTACTCGTTTTGAGCTCGTCTCAAGAATCCCTTTAAGGTTTCTTGGGTTTGAGATTTTTCCTGCAAAAAGAACACCCAAGTGAAGCGAGAATAATCATCCACTATTACAAGACAATACTTACTCCCACCGATGCTTATGTAAGCAATCGGGCCGAATAGATCCATGTGGAGTAGCTCAAGCGGCCTGTCGGTCGTCATGATGTTCTTGTGTGGATGATGGGCACCAACTTACTTCCCTGCTTGACATGCGCTACAAATCCTGTCTTTCTCAAAATGAACATTTGTTAGTCCTAAAATGTGTTCTCCCTTTAGAAGCTTGTGAAGATTCTTCATCCCAACATGTGCTAGTCGGCGATGCCAGAGCCAACCCATGTTAGTCTTAGCAATTAAGCAAGTGTCGAGTTCAGCTCTATCAAAATCTACCAAGTATAGCTGACCCTCTAACACTCCCTTAAATGCTATTGAATCATCACTTCTTCTAAAGACAGTGACACCTATATCAGTGAAAAGACAGTTGTAGCCCATTTTGCATAATTGAGATACAGAAAGCAAATTGTAATCTAATGAATCCACAAGAAAAACATTGGAAATAGAATGGTCAGGAGATATAGCTATTTTACCAAGACCTTTGACCAAACCTTGATTTCCATCCCCGAATGTGATAGCTCGTTGGGGATCTTGGTTTTTCTCGTAGGAGGAGAACATCTTCTTCTCCCCTGTCATATGGTTTGTGCACCCGCTGTCGAGTATCCAACTTGATCCCCCGGATGCATAAACCTACAAAACAATTTTAGTTCTTGACTTTAGGTACCCAAACGGTTTTGGGTCCTTTGGCATTAGAAACAAGAACTTTGGGTACCCAAACACAAGTTTTGGAGCTCTTGTGTTTGCCCCCAACATACTTGGCAACGACCTTGCCGGATTTGTTAGTCAAAACATATGATGCATCAAAAGTTTTAAAAGAAATGTCATGCCCATTTGATGCACTAGGAGTTTTTCTTTTAGGCAACTTAGCACGGGATTGTTGCCTAGAGCTAGATGTCTCACCCTTATACATAAATGCATGATTAGGGCCAGAGTGAGACTTCCTAGAATGAATTCTCCTAATTTTGCTCTCGGGATAACCGGCAGGGTATAAAATGTAACCCTCGTTATCCTGAGGCATGGGAGCCTTGCCCTTTATAAAATTAGACAATCTTTTAGGAGGGGCATTAAGTTTGACATTGCCTCCCCTTTGGAAGCCAATGCCATCCTTGATGCCAGGGCGTCTCCCACTATAAAGCATACTTCTAGCAAATTTAAATTTTTCATTCTCTAAGTTATGCTCGGCAATTTTAGCATCTAATTTTGCTATATGATCATTTTGTTGTTTAATTAAAGTCATGTGATCATGAATAGCATCAACATCAATATCTCTACATCTAGTACAAATAGATACATGCTCAACTATAGATGTAGGAGGTTTGCAAGATTTTAATTCTACAACCTTAGCATGTAAATGTCGTTTTCACTTCTAAGGTTAGAAATAGTAACATTGCAAACATCAAAATCTTTAGCCTTAGCAAGCAATTTTTCATTTTCATTTCTAAGGCTAGCAAGAGAAATGTTCAATTCTTCAATTCTAGCAAGTAAATCATCATCATTATTTCTAGAATTGGTAATTGAAACATTACAAACATGAGAATCAACCTTAGCTAACAAATTAGCATTTTCATTTCTAAGGTTGTCTATTGTCTGATGGCAAGTGCTTAGCTCACTAGATAATTTTTCACATTTCTCAATTTCTAGAGCATAAGCATTTTTAACCTTAACATGTTTCTTATTTTCCTTAATTAGGAAGTCCTCTTGGGAATCCAAAAGGTCATCCTTTTCATGGATAGCACTAATTAATTCATTTAATTTTTCTTTTTGTTCCATGTTAAGGTTGGCAAAAAGGGTACGCAAATTATCTTCCTCATCACTAGCATTATCATCACTAGAGGATTCATATCTAGTGGAGGATTTAGATTTAACCTTCTTCTTTTTGCCGTCCTTTGCCATGAGGCACTTGTGGCCGACGTTGGGGAAGAGAAGTCCTTTGGTGACGGCGATGTTGGCGGCGTCCTCGTCGTCGGAGGAGTCGCTAGAGCTTTCGTCGGAGTCCCACTCCCGACAAACATGTGCATCGCCGCCCTTCTTCTTGTAGTACCTCTTCTCCTTTCTTCTCCCCTTCTTGTCGTCGCCCCTGTCACTATCACTTGATAATGGACATTTAGCTATAAAGTGACCAGGCTTACCACACTTGTAGCAAACCTTCTTGGAGCGGGACTTGTAGTCTTTCCCTCTCCTTTGCTTGAGGATTTGGCGGAAGCTCTTGATGACGAGCGCCATTTTCTCATTGTCGAGCTTGGAGGCGTCGATTGGTTGTCTACTTGATGTAGACTCCTCCTTCTTTTCCTCCGTCGCTTTGAATGCGACGGGTTGAGCTTCGGATGTGGAGGGATCATCAAGCTCGTTGATCTTCCTCGAGCCTTCGATCATGCACTCAAAACTTACAAAATTCCCGATTACTTCCTCGGGGGTCATTAGAGTATATCTTGGGTTGCCACGGATTAATTGAACTTGAGTAGGGTTAAGGAAAATAAGAGATCTTGGAATAACCTTAACCACCTCGTGGTCATCCCACTTTTTGCTCCCGAGGTTGCGCACTTGATTCACCAAGGTCTTGAGCCGGTTGTACATGTTTTGTGGCTCCTCCCCTTTGCGAAGCCGGAACCGACTGAGCTCCCCCTCGATCGTCTCCCGCTTGGTGATCTTTGTGAGCTCATCTCCTTCGTGTGCGGTTTTGAGCACATCCCAAACCTCCTTGGCGCTCTTCAACCCTTGCACTTTGTTATACTCCTCTCTACTTAGAGAGGCGAGGAGTATTGTTGTTGCTTGAGAGTTGACGTGCTCGATTTGGGCTACCTCATCCTCATCATAGTCTTCATCCCCTACGGATGGTACCTGTGCACCAAACTCAACAACATCCCATATACTTTTGTGGAGTGAGGTTAGATGAAATCGCATTAAATCACTCCACCTAGCATAATCTTCACCATCAAATGTTGGTGGTTTGCCTAATGGGACGGAAAGTAAAGGTGTATGTTTAGAAATGCGAGGGTAGCGTAGGGGAATCTTACTATACTTCTTACGCTCTTGGCGTTTAGAAGTGACGGATGCCGCGTCAGAGCCGGAGGTGGATGTCGATGAGGAATCGGTCTCGTAGTAGACCACTTTCCTCATCCTCTTTTTCTTGTCCCCACTCCGTTGCGGCTTGTGGGAAGAAGACTTCTCCTTCTTCTCTTTGTGTGAAGAAGATCTCTTCTCCTTTCCTTTGGAGGAGTCCTTCTTCTTCTCCTTCCCTTTTGAGGAGTCTTTCTTCTCCTTCCTCTTGGTACGGGACTCTTCCGATGAAGTGCTCCCGTGGCTTGTAGTGGGCTTTTCGCCGGTCTCCATCTCCTTCTTGGCGTGATCTCCCGACATCACTTCGAGCGGTTAGGCTCTAATGAAGCACCCGACTCTGATACCAATTGATAGTTGCCTAGAGGGGGGTGAATAGGGCGAAACTGAAATTTACAAATATAAACACAACTACAAGCCGGGTTAGTGTTAGAAATAAAAACGAGTCCGCGAGAGAGTGGAAAACAAATCGCAAGTAAATGAAGAGTGTGACACACGGATTTGTTTTACCGAGGTTCGGTTCTCGCAAACCTACTCCCCGTTGAGGAGGCCACAAAGGCCGGGTCTCTTCCAACCCTTCCCTCTCTCAAACGGTCCCTCGGACCGAGTGAGCTTCTCTTCTCAAATCAAGCCGGGAACAAAACTTCCCCACAAGGGCCACCACACAATTGGTGCCTCTTGCCTTGATTACAATGGAGTTTTGATCACAAGAACAAGTGAGAAAGAAAAGAAGCAATCCAAGCGCAAGAGCTCAAAAGAACACGGCAAATCTCTCTCGCTAATCACTAAAGCCTTGTGTGGAATTGGAGAGGATTTGATCTCTTTGGTGTGTCTAGAATTGAATGCCTAGCTCTTGTAAGTGGTTGAGAAGTGGAAAACTTGGATGCAATGAATGGTGGGGTGGTTGGGGTATTTATAGCCCCAACCACCAAACTTGACCGTTGGTGGAGGCTGTCTGTCGTATGGTGCACCGGACAGTCCGGTGCACACCAGACATGTCCGGTGCGCCAGCCACGTCACCAATGTCGTTGGATTCCGACCGTTGGAGCTTCTGTCTTCTGGGCCCGCCTGGATGTCCGGTGCACACCGGACATGTACTGTGCAATGTCCGGTGCGCCAGTATGGGCGTGCCTGACTTCTGCGAGCTTCTGGCGCGCATTGAATGCGCCTGCAGGTGACCGTTGGCGCGAAGTAGCCGTTGCTCTGCAGTCCGGTGAATTATAGCGGAGCAGCCGCTGCGTTTTCCCGAGGCTGGCGAGTTCCAGAGGCCGCTCTTCCTTGGAGCACCGGACACTGTCCGGTGTACACCGGACAGTCCGGTGAATTATAGCGGAGTGCCTCTGGAAATTCCCGAAGGTGGCAAGTTTGAGTTTGAGTCCTCTGGTGCACCGGACACTGTCCGGTGGTGCACCGGACACTGTCCGGTGTACACCGGACAGTCCGGTGCCCCCAGACCAGAGGTGCCTTCGGTTGCCTCTTTGCTCCTTTGTTGAATCCAAAACTTGATCTTTTTATTGGCTGAGTGTGAACCTTTTACACCTGTATAATCTATACACTTGGGCAAACTAGTTAGTCCAATTATTTGTGTTGGGCAATTCAACCACCAAAATTAATTAGGGACTATAGGTGTAAGCCTAATTCCCTTTCAGATACAGATGAAGATGATTTCTTGTATTGTCTCCCGGACAACAAAGAATTATCCGTCTGCCGGGAGATGGCCAGAAGTATGGGTTTTCCGAAGCTCGAAGCTGGCCTCTGTGCCATGACGAAGGACGATCTTGTGGATAGCCTTGCATACAACAGTCTGAAGGTACAAAAGTTGTGAATTTTGAAGTTTATGGATTCTGTATTAGAGTCTTTTGTTCCCATGTTAATCCATTCATTCTTTCGTGTAGGGCTTAATACTTAGCAACGCCTTAAGGGCGCAAAAGAATGCTGAAGACGAGAGCTGCACTATTGCTCTCAACAACCTTCAAACAGATATTATCAAGCTGAGAAACAAAGCCATGGAAAAAGACAAAATTCTACTTACATTGGTGGACAAAGTAAAGGGGGATGAAGCTAACTTCAAGGCTCAATCTGAAATTCAAAAGAATGAGATTGAAGACCTTCGAAAACAACTGGCTGAAGCCAAATTAAAATGCGCTGTTGCCGAAGCTGACCGAGATGCCAGTGAGTACTGGAAAAATTATTTTGAAAAAACGGTTGCAGAGCTTCGCGCATCAAAAGAAAGATGTTTTGAAAAATCTGTGGAATGTGTAAAAAAGATAAAGACTAGCTTCACCAACGTGGGCGCGTACTCAAGCGAAGACAACATCATATTGGACGATCCTGAGGGCGTAATCGAGTGGATCAGCGGTGAAGCCGAAGCTTTTGAAGAGATTTTGAGTGACCGCAGGGACGTCTGTGCATTCTCTGGTGCGAGGGGAGTTGCAGCCATTCTGGAGAAGGTAGGTTGCGAACATGTTAAAACCTTGGCCCAGACCGAAGCTGCCTTCTCCATCGATGATACGAAGGACCCCTCGGCCGAAGCAAGCTTAATAGACGGAAATTTTTTCACTGATATCTGGGAAAATGGCGGTCGAGGGATGGCCCATGAAATAATGAAGAAGAGCGAAAAAGATATTCATGACGCTCGAGAAGCAACGAAAGCAGCTGAAAAAGCTGCGGAACTTGAAAGACGGATAGGTATTACTTAATGGCTTTTAACTTTGTTGTTTATTTTTGTGACTCCGAACTAATTCATGTCTTCTACCGCAGCTGAACTATCTCCTCCCCCAGAGCCATTCGACCCACTGGCCGACCCAGAGACAAAGAAAACAATAGAGATTATTAATATGGTCGAAGCTATTGTGGATGAAGTTGTTACCAAGCTGCTAACCGAAGCTGCAAAAAAAGTTCTGAAGGGAGAAGAGTAGCTATTGTAAAAACATTTTTTAGAATATTAATGTAACATTTGCTGAACTATGCTTGTAATATTCAGTGCTTATAGATTTGAATGAAATATATGAATCGTTTGTAATTCAGTTCTTTGCGATGCATGAAACTTTATGTACATACCGTTTTTGAGCCTTCGGCGAAAAAACACCTTCCCTTCTTTTCATGCTTCGTAAAGAAGAGTTTTTATGCCTCGTAAGAATTATCCACCCTTTGTAAAATCATCAATGCTTCGTAAAAAATAGATCTCTCTTTCCACATCAGAACTGATGAAGTTGTAATTCTCAGTTTACTTTGCGCCTTGGCATCTTTTCATTTTTCGTAAGGCATTCTCCGAAGATCGGCCTCGCTTCCAATTGATGTCATTGATGTGATATGATGTATAATGTGATGCTATGTGATATGATGCGATGATATGATGCAAAGAATGATGCTAATGCCGAAGACACATACCCACACTGAAACACAATATCTGTGTCCCCTTAGGAACCATCAAGAATCTCTTTGCCGTTTATTTTTCGGTGTAAGTTCTGCATCCCCTAAGGAACGTCTTTTGAACTTCTTCGCCTTCTATTTCGGCGGTATTCGCGTTGACTTTTCGCGCTTCGCCTTATATTTCGGCGGTATTTGGCTCTTCATTCCCTCTGGAACGAGTTTTGAGCAGAAAACTTACACTGTGCTCCCTTGGGAACGACTTTTTGAAGCTTCGGCAAACTTACGTTGCGCTCTTTAAGAACGACTTTTTGTAGCTTCGGTGAAACTTTTACTGCAATTTTTGGCTCTGCATTCCCGAATGAATATCTCTTTGTAGCTTCGACATTCTCGTAAGTCTGTGACGAAGGTTTATTTTATTTTGACATGAACGAAGCTAGTACAGGAAATTAAAAATGATAAGAAAGCTAGATTTACATTGATGGTTCCTTATTTAAAAAGAAAATGACAGTGAATGTAAAACTGTGCCAGAGGTAGGATATCTCTCAATATATGTGTTTTGATTCTGGCACAGTACTATTAACTATGCGAGCTTCGGACCCCTCCCTGAAATCTCGCTGCTGATGGGTCTGCTGGCTCCCTTCTGGCTGCTGACCTCATGAGTAGGCAGGTTGTAGTGGCGGCGGAGGTGGAAGTTGTGGCCAAGAAACTTGCGGCTGACTAGCCAAAGCAACAGAAGCTGCGGGATGATTACCCACACATTCTGGTATGTAGGGTGAATGACACGAAGCAGTGTGCAGGACCTACTTCAGTTGACTTTGTCGGGCTTCGGCCTCTGCAATTTCTTTTTGCTTTTGGATGGTGATTTGACACGTTCTTGTATTCTGGCCCTTGTCTTCACCACAAAATAAGTAGTAGATCTTCCTGGGCTGGTCCCCATATATTCCTCCGAAGCCCCTGGTGCCTCTGCCTCTTGGAGCTGGCGGCCGGAAAGAGCTTTGTTGCTGCCCCGAAGCTTGCGAAGAATACTGCGGCCTCTGTTGTTGACTTCCTCTGTCATCACTCTGGGTGGAGTTGTGAATTGACCTGATGTGTCTCGGATGGATTTTTCCGCCGATTCCCCTGGTCATTTCAGAGAACCTGTATGCTTCCTCCCTTCTTTGGCGGAAGTCATTGTCAGCCCGGATGTATTCATCCATCTTCTGAAGCAGCTTCTCCAGAGTCTGTGGGGGCTTTCTAGCGAAATACTGAGCCGTAGGTCCTGGACGAAGCCCCTTAATCATAGCCTCAATGACAATTTCATTGGGTACTGTAGGCGCTTGTGCTCTAAGATCCAAGAACCTTCGGACATATGCCTGGAGGTACTCTTCATGATCTTGCGTGCGTTGAAACAAGGCCTGAGCTGTGACTGGCTTCGTCTGGAAGCCTTAGAAACTTGTCACCAGCATATCCTCGAGCTTCTGCCACGAAGTAATGGTTCCTGGCCGAAGAGAAGAATACCATGTTTGAGCCACATTCCGAACTACCATGACGAAGGACTTGGCCATGACAGCTGCATTGCCTCCATATGAAGATATAGTTGCTTCATAACTCATCAAAAACTGCTTTGGGTCTGAATGCCCATCATACATGGGAAGCTGAGGTGGCTTGTATGATGGGGGCCATAGGATAGCCTGCAGTTCTGCTGCCAAGGGAGAAGCATCATCAAAAGTAAAGGTATCATGATTAAAATAATCATACCATCCATCGTCGTTGAACAAGCCCCCTTGATGAAGCTCCCTGTGTTGGGGCCTTCGATCTTGCTCGTCTTGAGCAAGATGGCGTACTTCTTCAGTGGCTTCGTCGATTTGCATTTGAATATCAGCCAGTCGGGCCATCTTCTCCTTCTTCCTTTTTACTTGCTGATGGATTATCTCCATTTTTCTGATTTCTTGGTCCAACTCTTCCTCCTGGAGTGTTGGACTAGTGGCCTTCCTCTTCTGGCTTCAGGCTTCCCGAAGAGAAAGGGTCTCCTGATTTGGGTCCAGTGGCTGCAGTGCAGCAGCCCCTGGCACTGAAGCTTTCTTCGGTGGCATGACGAAGGTCAGTGCTTGCCGAAGATGGTCGAAAAAGGGTTCACCGGATATGGGCGCCAATGTTGGGGACTTGTTCTCAAATACTATGAATTAAGAACAAGGCAACACGAGATGTTAAATGTTAAAGTCCTTCGTCCTTCGAAGCATTATTTCCCTTAGGATATAACGATCTTCGGACGAAGGTCATGAAGGGCGTACCTTCATGAATACAGTTAAAAGATGACGAAAGATGAAACATATGAAACATGAAAGATAACGTGAACAAACACATAATATCATTCATATGTTATCATTATACAAACTTGGATATTTAAATATGATTTTTAATTGCATTTATACCTTCGGCTTTACAGAAGGCAAAAATCCAAGTGTTGCGCACGAGCGATTACAAGATAGCGTGAACAGTACGGGGCACTGTTCATCTATTTATAGGCGCAGGACGTAGCCTGTCTAGAATTACATTCATTGTAACACCCCAGGTGTTACTCAGGGTATCCACCCCAGGGTTACCCCCTTTTTACCCATTATCACATGAAGATTGAATTGGGCAAAGTATACCAAACTTGGAATTCTAGGTCCTAAACAAGTGTAATCCACCTTGGATGTCATGCCCTAGCTTATCATGCACATCTAAGTGGGGATCTCCTAAAACCCTAAAGCAAAACCCCCATAGGCAATGGGAACCCTAATTGAAGCCATGATCAAAAGATCATGTAAACCTTATGATCATGGTTTGGGCCAAATATAAAAGTTTTAATATACTTAATAACCTACAATTAATAGTAAGGAAGTACCCCCAAAAAGTTTTCAGAAAAGCCCTAAACAGTTCACCTAAGATTTAGCACAAGGGGGAAATTCAGTTTTTGCCTAAGTACTAAACTAACCCTTGCACAAAGACTCCACATGTTCACCTTAATCCCCTTTTCAAAACCCTTCGACCCAATTGACAAAATGGCGCCAAATTAACCCTAGAACACCCTGGAAAGAGATGACACCTATCCTAGGGCGCTAGACATGACTTGACACCCCTTTTGTCTCGGTTCGGGCTTGGCTGACACAGCAAACTTCTCCCCTCTTTATCTCTCTACCCCGACCATATCTCGACTTGGAACTCACAGCGAAAAGATAGGATTTGGAGCAGAGAAGCGACCGTACACAGTGACTTTGCCAAGATACGCACGCTATGGCGCTCTAATCGGCCGTTGAACCATGGCAGAAGCAAGCTTCCACGTGTTCGACGCGAGCTGGCATCCGGGGGCGCGCTCAGAGCACGCCCGTGCGCGAACCCCCCCGCGCCCGCGCCCGCCCGTGACCACGCCCGCGCCACGGCTATAAAGCCCGCCCCAGTGCTTGGTTGCCTTCCCCGTTACCTCCTCCGTACCTCGCCGGACTCGCCCGAGCCAGCCATTAACTCCGGCGATCTCCCCGCGACCCGCCAGTGCCGCCCGAGAGCAACCACCGTGGCCAGCCCCTCTCCCGTCCTCCTCCGTTCGATCCAAGCCCTCAGATAGCTTCCTGGTGAAGCCGTGAGTCTTGCTCAAGCTTGACCCGGGGACCCGCGTCACCGGAATAGCCCAATCGCGCTCACCGGAGTTCAAGAACCCGCCGGCGCACGTGGACCGGGTAAGCCCCTGCACCGTTTTCCAATTCCTTGCGCGTATGGCCTCTGTGTCACCCCGTGAAGCTCGTCGTGCACCCTAATTGATCTATGTCGCCGTGGTTTGGCCGGAGCAGGAGCCGCCGACGACCCCCGCCGCCTGTGCTCGTGGCCAGGGTAGCTCCGACCACCTCCGACACCGACCCGCACATCGACGTGACCGTCGCGACCTCCCGGACGTCACTGACCACCCCACCGGAGCTCTACTGCCGCCGGTAAGCCCCACCGCCGTAAACTATGCCGCGGATACTGTTTCAGCCGGTCAGGGAGCGCGGATTAGATTTTAGTTAAGTCCAGGGGGCTTTGCGCAATGTCAGTGACTCGAGCCAATAGTGGACCAAGGGCTGTTCTGTGAGAAAAGAAAAGGAAAAACCCCAGGGGCCTCGGCGTAAACCTGTTTTCTTTTCCATTTTCGAATTTCTTTTCTTTTGTTATAACAGATAGCTAAGTAAATGCATAACTTGAAGAATAATCATCCAAAAATGTTCAAACCAATTTTGCTAGATTCAGGAATTTATGGGCTATCAGAGAAAAATAATAGAACCCATGGCTTCTGTATTTCTTTCTGAAGTTTAGAATTAAATAAGAAAACCACTCAAAACCCAATATTAGGAGGAAAAATAGGAATATTGTTTGACCAGGGTTAGAAAAATTTTGAGAAGCTTATATCTACCTATTAGACCAAGTAAAAATGTTAGACCCCTCAGTCCACTCCATTTAAGTTAGTTTTACCCCTTATTCTATAATATGCTTAAGGATAAGAAAAATAGAAAATGTAATTAAATTAATGAACCAGAGAGTACCTCTATTTTTGTTAGGTTACTTCTTCAATATAGTTCACTGGAAAAATACATCATACCCTGTTTTAGTGTAAAATAAGTAAGATCTCTTTTATTTTAATAAAACAAGTGAGACTTAGAAAAACTCTACAAAAATAACCCCAAGGTAACAACACCCCCATCCTTGGGATAACTATTGTTTCATTAGAGAGAACTTAGGAAAAATAGGCAATCTGCTGTTTGACATTTTTCAAATAATAATGCAGTAGAAAGTGCCTTTTTGGCATTAAACTTAAGAAAATCATAACTAAATAACCACCCTTTGGTTTTCTGTGATTTTTAGCCCAGAGGCCTATTATTACCAGAGGATGCCAACAAAAATAACCTTTAGGACAGAACCTACCCCCAACTAAGAGGTGTAGTGTAAAGTGGCCCTTTTTGCCTAACTTTTGTTATTTTTGTTTAAAGCCTAGCCTTGGTACTTAAAGCCTCAACTTCTTAAAACAAGTTAGAATAGCAAAGGGCAACCCACTGTAATTTTTACAAAATTTTTGGAAATTATTAAAACCCTGTTGTAGTTCAAACCTATCCTAGAAACCCTAAATGGGAATTAAGGAAAGGAAAAAGAATAATGTGAATTAAGGTTATCCTAAAACCTTTGTAATCTGTCCACTAAAATGTATCAAGGCAATACCAATCCACTATGTTATCCTAAAAGAAAACCTAAACTTAAAAGGTCGTAAGCCTATGTATCTTTATATATACCACTAGAAGCCCCGCGTGACTAAGAAAACCCTAAGTTACTTCTTAACTTAGTTTCTTTTAGCTTAATGTTCTTAAATCTTGCATAATCATGACATACATGTTCATTGCATTTCGATAGACTGTAATCTTGCTGACGGAGAGTACATCCTCGTGCCGGAGCAAGGAGCTGCTCAGGAGGTAGCCCCAGATCCAGCACCCGAGCCTGCACCAGAGGACCTGCCTGCCACTGCTTTGGAAGGCAAGCCCCGGTTTTATGCATAACCTGTTATTTATGCTATTTTACTGCACTTAATGATTGTAGGATTGATTGTGCACTTAAGGTAGTGTTTGGTTGAAGAGCCAAGTAGAACGGAACCGTTCTGTTCCAGTTTTGTTGTTGTTTGGTTACAAAGTAACTAGAACGGAATGGCTCCAATTAGGGAATATTCTCCTCAGATCCGGAACCATTCCGCTCCAAAAAATCAATGGAACGGAGCCGCTCCGTTCCAATCCCGCTCTCACAGTCACGCTCCGTTCCGTTCACTCTGCAACCAAACAAAAAACAGAACCGCTCCGTTCCAGATTACCAAACACAGAACAGAGCGGCTCCGTTCCTAGAATCAGGGATGGAACGGCTCCGTTCTACTTGGCTCCTCAACCAAACACTACCTAAGTGTAGGAATTGCTTGAAACCCTAGTTGCATGATCTCAGGAATCCTATTGAGATGAATACTAGTATGCTAAGTCGAGTAGCTGCTTTATTAAGTAGGATCTCGGTAGAAGACGAGTGATTTTTCTAGTACTTGCGCGAGGTCAGGACATTGATTGTACCCACTTTCATATCGTACTGATGTTGGTTGTGGGCAACAATCCATGGGGATTGGTTGCCTACGGGATAAAAATGTGAATAAGGATTAAGGTGTGGTACCGTGAGTCAAGCGTTTGAACGTACTAAACACATACCGAGAAATATGGTAAATCGGTAAGCCTAGTACCTGAGTGAACCTGCCCGCAGATTGCCCTCCTCACGCGACCTGAGACGAGGTCTCCCATTCCGGTTATGGTGGGTACAAGTGCGGTCACTGCACGACGGCCAGTCGGGGTCAGTGAGGCATTGTACGCCAAGGCGGTGAGCCCCTTTCTGTTGCCAGGGAATCGATGGGGACGGTTGATGTGTGTGGGGACGGAGTGCCCCTACATGTCGTGTGTTTAGGTGTACCTTGCAAGGATAAAAACTCGATTCGAATCGTCTGCTTCTCGCAGCTAATGAGACTGCTTGATCCATGCTGCTACATTGAGTAACAAGTGGAATGATGCGGAGATGATATAAGATGTTGATTGCTAAAATGTTTGCTACTTTGTATGAATAGATAGTACATTTTTAGCCTTAAGAGAGTCACACTTAACTTTGACTAAGTTAAAATCTTGATTTAGAAACTCAGCTAGTGCTTTTGGCAACCAAACCCCACAGCCAAACAGCTGCATGTCTAGAGGTAGAGGAGTAGACTCCTCACACCGGGTAAGTCTAGCTGAGTATTAGTATACTCAGCCTTGCTTGTGGCATAATGTTTTACAGGTTCTCTGGAGGAGATGGTTGCTGGGATAACTTGGCCGTCCACCTTGCCACCGGGTTGGACTGTTGAGTGGGACCCTGCCTCGGCTGAGGAGGAGCATGAGGAGTGATGGGACAGGCTTCCCCATCCCTCTGTTTAGTTATCGTTAGTTTTATTCCGCTGCACTTCGAACAATGATGAATAATTTTGCAAAAACTCCGATGATGATGATGGTGATGTAATAATTTAACATTGTGACATGTATGGTTTTATGCTTTATTGTCTTTGCTCTGTGACTCACCTTCGAGTGAGATTGTGGTACTTGATCCTGTCAGTGGCCGTGTCGGACTAGATCCGAGGGATTGACGTGTTATTCCCATTTAAGTGTGGTCTAGCCTCTAAGCCAGGACTTGGACACTTAAGTTGGAATAATTCGGGCAGTTCCGCCACAGCTGGTATCGGAGCTTGTACCACCACAGAGGAATCAATAAAATGTAACTACCATCAAGTTTCTAAATAAAACTTGATAGAAACAAGGTTGTTGGGGACTTGTTCTCAAATACTAAGAGTTAAGAACAAGGCAACATAAAAAGTGTTAAGTGTTAAAATCCTTCGTCCTTCGAAGCATTATGTCCCTTCGGGAAATAATGAGTCTCGGACGAAGGTCATGAGAGACATACCTTCGTAAACATAACAAGTAATGACGAAGGACTCACATAAAGCATGAAATATGATATAAGGATCACCATAAAATCATTTCTATTTTTATTAACATGGAAAAACAGAAATGATTCCAAATTACAAATGTACCTTCGGTCCTGAGAGAAGGTGTAAAGTACAAGCGTGATGCCAAAAGCAAATGCCAAGTCAGCGTGTCCAGTACGGGAGTACTGTTCATCTATTTATAGACGCGGGACGCAGCCCACGTAAAATTACATCCATGTCCATTACATTTGTTAACGGCTTATGGAAATCTGTCGAGGCCCCCGAAGTCTTTTCATCTTTAAGTCGGTTCCCCCTTCTGCCATCGCGCCGAAGCTTCCCTGCGCACAGCTTCGGCTACACTCGACCTTCGTCTGGTTCAGGCTTCGTCCTGGCCGTGCTCCATGTTCATAATTCTGGATCCGAAAATACCTGTTCACATAATCCACTCGGAAAACATTGTCAAATCATGTTTTTGAGGACCTTCGGAGGACGAAGGCCCCCAACAGTAGCCCCTCGCAATATTAATTTGTAAATAATAAATTCAGATTGCGATATGGACGAAGGCCTTGAGCCGAAGGTCCGAAAAAACACCTTCCCTTTGCTAGAATAGCAACATTCAATGACAAGTGGGGTCTTACAACTTTCAACGCATCAAGCGTATAAATACGGCCATGCCGCAAACTTATTTCGCACGCTTTCCGGCCAACCACTCCTGCTCATTCATTTTTTAGCTCTTGTGCACTGCTAAGTTTTTAGCTTTGAAGCTTCGGCTTTTAAAAACAGTTTTTTAGCGCTTCCGAAGATGTCTGAAGCTGCTAAGAAGGCTGCTGCTGAGATGAAGCTGAGTCTTGATGAAGAGAAGAACCTAGGGTTTCTTATAGCCATGTCGAAGTCCAACACAGAAAAGATTACCAAGGAAATTCTGGAGGGACTGTCTGAAGATACTGGTGACAGTGAAAGTTATGATGTGGACAGCGGTGGCGAAGACTCCGAAGATCGCCCCTGGCGACCAAGCCATTCAGTTTATGGTAAATCAACTATCAAAGAGAAACATCTTGTTAACATGAGAGGAAGGTATTTCCGGGATCTGTCCATTGTGAGGGCGGGCGAAGGGGAAAAAACTTGTCCACACCCTGAAGAAAATGAAGTTGTGGTGTACCGAAGCTTTTTGAAAGCTGGACTGCGATTCCCCTTGAGCAGCTTCGTCGTGGAGGTGTTGAAAATCTTCGAAGTCTATCTTCATCAACTTACTCCCGAGGCAATTATAAGGCTAAATATCTTCGTGTGGGCCGCGAGGAGCCAAGGTCTGAAGCCTGACGCAAGAAGCTTCTGTAATGTTCATGAATTATTATATGAAACAAAGCCTTGGGGCAAGGAACAATACCATAACAACTTTGGCTGCTACAGTTTCGTTTCTCGGTCCGGGGCAAGCTGTCCCGTACCAACCTTTCGGAAGAGATGGCCCGGGGATTGGATGACAGAATGGTTTTATGTGAAGAATGACTTATCAGGACGAGAAGACATCAAAGGTATAATTATGCGTCCTATTTGGCAAAGCTTCGGCCTTCGGAGGCCGAAGGTTGAAATGGACGAAGCCGCCGAAGAGTGCCAAAGGGCCTTTGGGGTAGTCTGCTCGTTTATTGGGTCAAGGGACTTGGTCCAAGAACACATTGCATTCAGGGTATGGCCACTTGCGGAGAAGTGGGAAATGCCGAAGGAGACCATTAAAGAGTCCGACGAAGGCGGTCTAGTTAGACTGAAATACACATTCAAATATGCTGATAAATTCGTTGAACCTGATGATGATTGGTTGAAGAGCATTGAAAATTTAAGTGATGAGCTACTCGGGACCTACTCGAAGGCTGAAGATAATGCAATGTCAGCAGCCTTCGGAGGCCGAAAAAAGAAGAGACTGAATCGGGTATTCGATGCCATTGGGTTTGTCTACCCTGACTATCGTTATCCCACTCGAGGGCAGAAAAGAAAGAACACAACCTCTGCAGAAGGGGAAGCTGCAACTGCTCCTAGCGAGCCAGAATCAAAGAGAAAGAGGATAAAAGTCTTCACACACCGGCCACGCTATATTGAACCAGCTTCGGTGCCTGAGTTCACCGGAGAAGCTTCTTCGGCCACCGAAGCTGAACAGCCAACCTTGCTGCCAGAAACTGCAGAGATGGCCGAAGCACCATCCACAGAAAAAATGGAAGAAGCGAAAGAGCCGACTAAGGAAAAAACATTAGAAGTTTTGAGTACTGCAGTAAATATTGAAACAGCAAAAAACCAAAAGGGGCCATCAGTGACCCCAAAAAGGAAAAGAATGGTAAATGTACTAGACGTCTTGGAGACAATTAAGTCTTCAAGCACAATTCCAAAAAAGAGTGTTGAAATTGCTGAAGCTTCTACTGAAGCTTCGGCTCAACAAGCTAAAGCTGAAGCTGGGCCTTCAGAGCCCTGCAAGGAGCAACCTTTTGAAGCCGAAGCAATAAAAATTCCAGAACAAGTATTAGTTGAAGAAACTGACACCGCCATCCCCGAAGCACCTGCCAGCATGCGTGATTACATGATACGACATGCTTCGGGGAAGAAGCTATCTGAAGAAGAAACTCATGAAGCCATCCATTATGCAAAGGAACTAAAATATCCGAAGGGGGCAGTAATATTCAATGGAACGAATGAAGATGACTTCTTATACTGCCTGCCTGACAACAAAGAGCTATCTGTCTGCCGAGAAATGGCCAGAAGTATTGGCTTTCCGAAGCTTGAAGCTGGGTTAAGCGCCATGACGAAAGAGGATCTCGCAGACAGCCTCGCGTACAACAGCCTGAAGGTATAGGAATTAAACACTTGAAAAATCCCCTTATTTTTACGCAACTCATTCCTTTTTTCTTATATGAATTCTTTTTCGTATAGGGCCTGATCCTAAGCAACGCACTAAGAGCCCAAAAGAGCGCCGAAGATGAAAGCTATGAAATTGCGTTTAATAATCTACGCTCCGAAGTTATCAGACTGAGAAACGAAGCTTTGGAAAAAGATCAAATTCTGCTTACACTGGTAGATAAAGTGAAAAAAGACGAAGCTGCTTCAAAGGCCCAGGCCGAAGCTCAAAAACGCGAGATTAAAGATCTTCAGAAACAGCTGGCTAGAGCTAAAGAGGAGCGCGCGCTTGAGGAAACGAAACGAGAACTTAGTGATTTTATGGTCAGCAAGTTGGAATCAAAAGTTAAGGAGCTTCGCACATCTCAGGGGAAATGCTATGTCAAATCTGTAGAATGTGTGAATAAAATTAAATCCAGCTTCGCCAGCGTAGGCGCCTTTTCCAGCGAAGAGAATTTCTCTCGAGGCAATCCCGAAGGTCCGCTGGAATGGATTAGCCACGAAGCAGAGGCCTTCGAAGAGATTCTGAACAGTCGTGGCGACATATGTGCTTTTTCGGGTGCCAGAGGAATTGCTTCCGTCTTAGAGAAGAAAGGTTGCGAACATGTAAAATTTTTAGCTCAATCCGAAGCTTCCTTGTCTTCCGAAGACATCAAAGACCCCTCGGCCGAAGCGAGCGTAGTTGGAGGCAAATTTTTTACTGATATCTGGAACGACGGCGGCCGAGGAATGGCGCGAGAGATCATTGAAAGAAGCGAAAAAGGCATACACGATGCTAGAAGAGTAGCAGACGCTGCCGAAAAGAGTAGGGAGCCCGAAAGACAGTTAGGTACCAACTAGTCGTTCTTGTTGCGTTGTAATTTTCATTTTAAACTTTGCTCGCGACTTGTAAAAGTACTGAAGAAGTGTTCTCTTCGCTCAGAAACTGTTGGACGATCTGCCGTCCCCCACACAAAAGGGGATGAAGAAATTAATCAAATGGCCGAAACTATCATGGACAAGGTTGTTGACCAACTTCTGAATGAAGCCGCCAAAGCAGTATTGAGGGAGGATTAGGTGCTATTTGGAAAAAACATTTAAAGTGTAATCTATGCAACACTTTGTACATTTGAATGTAATATACAAGTCTCTTTTCATTACTGAATTCTTTACGATGCATGAAACTTTAAATACATACCACTTTTGAGCCTTCGGCGAAAAAAACACCTTCCCTTCTTTTCATGCGTCGTGAAGAAGATGGCCTTCGTCAAAATTATTCTGATGAATGACATCGATGCCTCGTGAAAACATTTTCCGAAGCTATTTTCCGAAGCTATGCAATTTTGATATTGATCTGATAAAGTTCGCCCATGTTTCGTGAAAAGATTCCCCGAAACTGTATTCCGAAGCTATACAATTTCAATGTCACTTTTTCAAAGCATCCCTTCGAAGGTTGAGAGTGTCCCCTTCTCTTGCCAAATGCGATATGATGTATGATGCTTATGCTATGCAAAATGATGTGATGATGTTATGTTATGCATGTGACATTTGTTCCGAAGATACACATAAAATATATTCGTAAGCTCTGCATTCCCTTAGGAACGTCTTTGGAGCTTCTTCGTCTTTTACTTAGACGGCATCAGCGTTGACTTTTCGCTGTAAGCCTCCCTTAGGAGCTTCTTCGTCTTTTACTTAGACGGTATCAGCGTTGACTTTTCGCTGTAAGCCTCCCTTAGGAGCTTCTTCGTCTTTTACTTAGACGGTATCAGCGTTGACTTTTCGCTGTAGGCTCTGCATTCCTTTAGGAACGACTTCTGAGCAGAAAACTTACGCTGCGCTCCCTTTGGAACGACTTTTTGTGACTTTATAAACTTACTCTGCGTTCCTTAGAACGACTTTTTGTTACTCCGAAGGATTTTTAGTCCGAAGGTCCTTCTTGGTAACTGAAGAAATTTTAGGCTTCGGCAACTTAGGCCTGTGAATCAAATAAATTTTTCTCGTGGAAACAACGAAATTATTACATGGAAACTATCAATGTTTTTTGTTTCACAGAAAATAAAACTGAATAGAAAAGACTGCTATCAAAGGTAGGATATGTCAATAAATGTGCTTCGACTCTGGCACAGTGCTGTTGACTGTGCGAGCTTCGGACTGTTCTCTGAAGTCCCTCTGCTGTGGAGCGTATTGACTCCCTTCTGGCTGTTGACCTTGCTGCAATGGAGGTGGAGGCGGAGGCTGCTGCCAGGAAGCTTGAGGTTGACTTGCCGAAGCTACAGAAGCCGCAGGGTGGTTGTCTATGTATTGTGGGACATAAGGCGGATGAAACGAAGCAGTATGCATAACCTGCTTCGACTGAGCTTGTTGAGATGCAGCTTCGGCTAGTTCCTTTTGCTTCTGGATTGTAACATGGCACGTCCTAGTGGTGTGGCCCTTGCCCTCTCCACAGAATAGGCAAAACAGTCTCCTTGGCTGATCTCCGAATCTTCCGCCGAAGCCCCTGGCGCCTCTGCCTCTTGGAGCTGGTGGCCGAAAGGAAGTTTGTTGTTGCCCCGAAGCCTGTGAGGAGCACTGCGGCCTGTTTTGCTGACTCCCCTTATCATCATTCTGAGTGCTGTGAATGGAACGGACATGCCTCGGGTAGTATCTTCCTCCGAAGCCCCTGGTCATCTCAGAAAATCTGAAGGCCTCCTCCCTTCTTTGGCGAAAGTCATTGTCAGCACGAATGTACTCATCCATCTTTTGGAGCAATTTCTCCAAGGTTTGAGGAGGCTTCCGAGCAAAGTATTGAGCTGCAGGTCCAGGACGAAGCCCCTTGATCATGGCTTCGATAACGATTTCATTGGGCACCGTTGGTGCCTGCGCCCTCAATCGTAAGAACCTTCGGACATACGCCTGAAGGTATTCTTCGTGATCCTGAATACACTGGAAGAGAGCTTGAGCTGTAACCGGCTTCGTTTGAAATCCTTGAAAGCTGGTCAGTAACATATCCTTCAGCTTCTGCCATGAAGTGATTGTTCCTGGCCGAAGGGAGGAATACCAGGTCTGAGCAACATTCCTGACGGCCATGACGAAAGACTTCGCCATGACTGCAGCGTTGCCCCCGTACGAAGACACTGTTGCTTCGTAGCTCATCAAGAATTGCTTCGGGTCGGAGTGGCCGTCAAACATGGGGAGCTGGGGTGGCTTATAGGATGGAGGCCAAGGTGTAGCCTGCAGCTCAGCAGACAGAGGAGAAGCATCATCAAAAACAAAATTTCCCTGATGGAAATTATCATACCAGTCGTCTTCGTTGACGAAGCCCTCCTGATGAAGGTCTTTCTGATGAGGCCTTCTGTTCTGCTCATCGTGAGTGAGATGGCGAACTTCCTCAGAAGCTTCGTCAATTTGCCTTTGCAACTCAGCTAGGCGGGCCACCTTCTCCTTCTTCCTCTGCACCTGTTGATGTAGCATCTCCATCTCTCTGATTTCTTGATCTAGCTCTTCTTCCTCAAGCGTCGGGCTAACAGCTTTTCTCTTCTGGCTTCTGGCCTCCCGAAGAGAGACGGTCTCCTGGTTGTGGTCCAGCGGTTGTAGTGCTGCAGCCCCAGCCGCTGAAGCTTTCTTCGGCGCCATAGCGAAGGTCTATAGCTTCCGAAGGTGTTCACGAAGACTCGAAGTGGAAGTGAGTTCACCGGAGGTGGGCGCCAATGTTGGGGACTTGTTCTCAAATACTAAGAGTTAAGAACAAGGCAACATAAAAAGTGTTAAGTGTTAAAATCCTTCGTCCTTCGAAGCATTATGTCCCTTCGGGAAATAATGAGTCTCGGACGAAGGTCATGAGAGACATACCTTCGTAAACATAACAAGTAATGACGAAGGACTCACATAAAGCATGAAATATGATATAAGGATCACCATAAAATCATTTCTATTTTTATTAACATGGAAAAACAGAAATGATTCCAAATTACAAATGTACCTTCGGTCCTGAGAGAAGGTGTAAAGTACAAGCGTGATGCCAAAAGCAAATGCCAAGTCAGCGTGTTAGATAGTAGGACGAGCAGGATAGACCTAGGACGTGAAGCCTTAAGGTAATAGAAGGATAGCTAGGTGGCTAAGTAACTAGGCCCTACAGGCCACTTTTACAGGATGGGAGTTCCTCCCTATTTCTTTTATATTGTTGCGAGGTCGTTCAGGACGAGCATGCATGCATTCATAACTAGCAATGGATAACTGAGTAAAGAACTTAAAAACAAGATAACCACTAAATAGGTCCCTAGTGCCTTTTTACTTAACTAGAGAAAGGCTGAGTTTTACTTTTTCTTGTTCTTTTTATTCTTTTTCTTTTACTTACGCTTAACCGTGCACAGATGACTTCCCACGGATCCTCCGATGACGGAAATGCACTGACCCACACTGACGGACTTGCACGAGAGGGCTTTCCCCGCATTTTGTGGGAAGTACTTCAGGGGGCCGGATACACGACACCCCCTCAGTACGCGGTGCAGCAGTTCGAGAAGCACCGAGTGCCTCGCTGTCGGGTGAGAATGACCTTGGAGCCTCATCCCCTGCAGCCAGGATGGCGCTCCCTGGACTCAGAGTCTTTCGGATACCGAGCAGAGGATACGATCGAGGCGATCGCTCTGCATGGATTGACTACTTTCTGTGGATTCCATCCCTTGGAGCTGGCTACCCACCCCATTGGCTTGTTCCCCGCTGAGAAGGAGGACGACCCAATGTGGAAGGATCGGGTGGAGCATGCCAAGGACATCTGGACCATCTACCCAGGACAGACTGCGCACTTGACAGTACGGTGCATGAATGCTCTGTACCGTCTGCAGGTGATGCGCGGTGAGGCAATGTCCCATCTGATGGCACTGCTGGTGGCAACAAAGATCACGCTGGATAACAGAGAGGAGCTCGTGGTTGACCTATCTCAGGAAATGGTGAAGGACTTGCAGGTGGAGCAACTATCCACTGATATTCAGGAGTTGGAGGAGCTGGTAGGCACCAGGGAGAACACCATAGAGGTTCTCGAGGATCAGCTCATTAACACTCAGCAGCAGCTTGCTGAGGCTAACGAGCACCTGGACATGCATCACCAGGAGATCCAGGACCAGGAGGCCAACGAGGACGTCGACATTGAGGGCGGAGATGAGCCTGCCTCCAGTGTGGACACTGCTGGCTCGGGAAGACCACCCTCCCCCGAGTCGAGTGTTGCTTCGTTCGCTCACTAGGTGTCCAGGGTAGGCTTAGAAGTTGGACAGTCGGACTCCTCGCAGCTAGCTTAGCTTTTGCACCCTTGGGGTACTAGGCTAGTTAGAGTTGAGTCATTTTGGAACAATTTGATGTAATCGTGTTAAACTCTCTTGGGAGCTTGTTTGATGGATGCTTTTATCAGTTTAATTTTTGGAAGGAAGAAATTATGCCTCTTAAAATCCCTTTTGTTGAAGTCAGAGTCTATCATGCTGTTTTAACTTTTTCCTCGTGATGAAATCTTGAAATTGGAACTATGGTGTTAAGTAAGTCTGTGGTTTTTTCAGATGGCCGGGAGGCAGCGTCGTGGCCAGAACGAGCGCGTTCCTCCACCGCCACCACCACCTCCCACTCTGCAGGAGCTCATGGCTCAGCAGAATGAGATCCTGAGGCAGCTGGCTCAACGCTAGCCACCACCTCAGCATTATGGTGGTGGGGACCACCAACGTCACCCCGCGGCGGCCACCTATCAGGAATTCCTCAGCACCCAGCCTCCATTGTTCACAAGGGCGGAGGACCCACTTGACGCAGATGTGTGGCTGCGAGTGGTGGAATCCAAATTTCCACTGCTCCATGGAGTTTGCTCAGAGATCACCAAAGTCAGGTTCGCCACCCAGCAGCTTCGCGGACCCACAAGGACTTGGTGGGATCATTTTCTTGCTATGCAGCCAGAGGACCGAGAGGTGGAGTGGAGGGAGTTTAAGGCAGCTTTTAGAGGACACCATATACCAGTCGGGATCATGGACAAGAAGCTCAATGAGTTCTTGGCACTCACTCAGGGCAACAGGACAGTGTTGCAGTATGCCCAGGCCTTTAATGACTTGTGCCAGTACGCGGGATATCATGCGGATACAGATGAGAAGAAGAGGGACAGATTCAGAAGGGGGCTCAGCACTAAGCTCCGGGATCGTCTCAACACCGTCAGGGCCAACAGCTACAATGAGTTGGTAAACATGGCTATCTCCCAAGAGGACTGTATTACAGCTAGGCAGGCAGAGAAGAAGAGGAAGACCCCTGTGGCAGGACCCTCAGCTCAGCCACAGCGCTTCAGGATTGTGTCCGACACCCAGGGCAGGGGGCCCCAGCAGCAAGGGCGATGGGT
This sequence comes from Zea mays, assembly GCF_902167145.1. Taxonomy (NCBI): domain Eukaryota; kingdom Viridiplantae; phylum Streptophyta; class Magnoliopsida; order Poales; family Poaceae; genus Zea; species Zea mays. The sequence goes on along the minus strand of NC_050104.1, from coordinate 14,934,034 downwards.
AATCCGGCCTCAGCAGCAGCAGCAGCAGCAGGCACCCAACCACAAACAGTTTCCAGCTCAGCGGAATAATCAGCAGCAGCAGTACCGCCAAGCCAATGACAACAGATGCTTCACTTGTGGCAACACTGGGCATTATGCCAAGAATTGCCCCAGGAACCAGCAGAGGCAGGGGCAGAATGCTAATCAGAACCAAGGCAAGAGGAAGAAGGTGCAAGTGAGGCAAGGCAGGCTGAACTTCACCACCATGGCTGATATTCCAGAGGGAGCACCCGTCATGACTGGTACCTTTACAGTTTTAAATTATCCCGCTATTGTTCTTTTTGATTCCGGTGCTTCACATAGTTTTATCAGCACCAAGTTTAGTGCCAAATGCCAGTTGCCCTTTCACCATACCGATGGGGCATTACAATTTCAACGCCAGGAGGCAGAGTTGCCACTTATCAAATCAACAGGCAAGTGCCTATAAAATTTGGTAGTCTGGTGATTAGAACCACCCTTCTCATCTTAGGATTGGATAGCGTGGATATTATTTTGGGAGCTGACTGGTTGACCAGGCATCAGGCAGTATTGGACATTGCAGCCAGAGCTATTGAAATCCATTCCCCTGCTTATGGCGAGACTGTTTTGTATTTACCCAACCAGGGTTGCACCCGATCTTGTGCCTTTGTTATGTTAGAGTCCCCAGTGAAAGAGATCCCAGTAGTCTGTGACTACCCGGATGTGTTTCCGGAAGAATTACCAGGGATGCCACCTGACCGAGACATTGAGTTCGCAATTGAGTTGCAACCCGGGACTGCTCCTATCTCCAAGAGACCCTATAGGATGCCTCCCGCGGAGTTGGCAGAATTGAAGAAACAATTGCAAGAATTGTTGGACAAGGGGTTTATTCGTCCAAGCACTTCACCATGGGGATGTCCAGCTTTATTTGTGAAGAAAAAGGATGAGAGTTTGAGGATGTGTGTTGACTACCGTCCTCTCAATGCGGTGACTATTAAGAACAAATACCCGCTGCCCCGCATTGATGTTCTGTTTGATCAGTTGGTTGGAGCCAAGGTATTCTCCAAGATAGACCTTCGCTCGGGATACCATCAGATAAAGATCCGTGCCAGCGATATTCCCAAGACGGCTTTCTCTACCAGATATGGACTGTATGAGTTTCTGGTGATGTCTTTTGGGCTGACCAATGCCCCGGCTTATTTCATGTACCTGATGAACTCAGTGTTTATGCCAGAATTGGATAAGTTCGTGGTCGTCTTCATTGATGATATACTGGTTTATTCCAAGAACGAAGCCGAGCACACCAAACACTTGCATACTGTGCTTCAGAGACTGCGAGATCATCAGTTGTATGCTAAGCTGAGTAAGTGTGAGTTCTGGCTGAAGGAGATTAAATTCTTGGGTCACACAATTTCTCAGGATGAGATATCAGTTGATCCTGAGAAGGTACAAGAGGTAATGGATTGGAAACCCCCGACTACAGTGAAGCAGATTCGGAGTTTTCTGGGATTGACAGGGTATTACCGACGATTTATTCCGGATTTCTCCAGAATTGCCAAACCAATGACTGAACTGTTGAAGAAGGGAGTCAAATTTGAGTGGAGCCAAAAGTGTGAAGGTGCCTTTCATACCTTGAGGCAGCATTTGACAACAGCCCCAGTGCTGGCCCAACCTGACAACACCAAGCCGTTTGAAGTTTATTGTGATGCTTCTGGTACTGGTTTGGGATGTGTCTTGATGCAAGAGAACAGAGTGATTGCTTATGCTTCCCGGGCACTCAGGCCCCATGAGCAGAACTACCCCACTCATGATCTGGAGTTGGCAGCTGTGGTTCATGCTCTTAAAATATGGAGACACTACTTGATGGGAGCTCACTGTAACATCTACACTGATCACAAGAGTCTCAAATACATCTTCACTCAGGCAGATCTGAACATGAGGCAAAGGAGATGGTTAGAGCTGATCAAGGACTATGATTTGGAGGTGCATTACCACCCAGGGAAGGCCAATGTTGTGGCAGATGCCTTAAGCAGAAAGGCCCAGTGTAATTGTATGAGCATGGATGTGGGAGTGACCACCCTGTGTGATGAGTTGTGCAAGCTGAACCTGGAAGTTGTTTCTTCGGGTAACCTAAGCTATATCTCGGTGGAACCCACATTGCAAGAACAGATAGTCAGGGCACAGGTTGAGGATAAGGGTGTTCAGGTTATCAAAGAAATGATCAAGCAAAAAGCAGAAAAATACAAGTGTTTCCGACAGGATAGCAAGGGAATTCTATGGTTTGGAGATCGATTGGTTGTTCCCAAGGACCCTGAGCTTAGAAAGAAGATACTAGATGAAGCTCACCTTTCCAAATTCTCCATGCACCCTGGTAGCAACAAGATGTACCATGACCTCAGATCTTTATATTGGTGGACTAGAATGAAAAGAGAAATTGCCAAGTACATATCCGAGTGTGATACTTGCCAGAGGATAAAGGCTAGTCACTTGAAGGCAGCAGGCCCTATGCAATCCCTTCCCATACCATCTTGGAAATGGGAGGACATTTGCATGGACTTCATAGTGGGATTACCCAATACCTCCAGGCACCATGATTCTATTTGGGTTATCGTGGACAGGTTGACCAAGACTGCTCATTTCTTGCCAGTGCATACCACCCATAGGGCAGAAAAGTATGCTGAAATTTATGTTGATCAGATAGTAAGGTTGCATGGTATTCCCAAGACCATTGTATCTGACAGAGGAGCACCATTTGTGGCACGATTTTGGGAGCAATTGCAAGAGTCACTTGGGACCCATGTCATCCGAAGCTCAGCATATCACCCTCAAACAGACGGCCAAACAGAAAGGGTGAATCAGATTTTGGAAGACATGTTGCGAGCATGTGCACTACATTATGGGAAGGATTGGGACAAGTGTCTGTCTTTGGCAGAGTTTTCTTACAATAACAGCTATCAGTCCAGTTTGAAGATGGCACCTTTTGAGGCATTATATGGGAGAAGGTGTAGGACCCCACTTAATTGGTCTCAAGCAGGAGAAAGGAAAATTTTTGGGCCAGATTTAGTACTCGAGGCAGAGACAAAGGTCAGGGTCATTACCAAGAACTTAGAAGCTGCTCAGGCCAGGCAAAGGAGCTATCATGATAAGAGGCGGAAGCCTCTACAGTTTGAGGTGGGAGATCATGTCTACCTTAAGGTATCACCCACCAAGGGTGTCCAGAGATTCGGGATCAAGGGCAAGTTAGCTCCTCGCTACATTGGACCCTATGAGATCAAGGCAAGTTGTGGACCCGTGGCCTATCAAGTGGAATTGCCACCTCGCATGTCAGCGGTTCATAATGTGTTCCATGTATCTCAGCTGCGGAAATGCGTTCGTCTACCCACTGAAGTGCTACCAGAACCAGACATTGAGATAGAACCAGACTTGTCCTACCAAGAGTACCCCGTCAAGGTATTAGATCAGAAGGAAAGATCAACTCGGGCAAGGTCGGTCAGAATGTATAAGGTTCAGTGGAGTCACCATTCAGCAGAAGAAGCTACATGGGAAACTGAGGATTTTCTACGCTCTCGCTTCCCCGACTTTCTACCCAAAGGAGTCGGTATGTAACCCCAAACCCCCCCAACTGCCCTTTGAATCCAATTATAAGAAAAACTTAGATAACAAGGGTAGTCTAAGTTGTGGATTTAACTTAAGAAGGGCTTCCTTCTGAAGTTGCAAAGAGGATGACATTCGAAGAGCAGTAAATAAGAGAAACTTGGGTATAAAGGGGAAAACAACACCAGCACACCTTCAAGCATCCCTCCAAAGGGCTCTACCAGAAATCTCGGGGCGAGATTCCTTTAAGGGGGGAGGGCTGTAACACCCCAGGTGTTACTCAGGGTATCCACCCCAGGGTTACCCCCTTTTTACCCATTATCACATGAAGATTGAATTGGGCAAAGTATACCAAACTTGGAATTCTAGGTCCTAAACAAGTGTAATCCACCTTGGATGTCATGCCCTAGCTTATCATGCACATCTAAGTGGGGATCTCCTAAAACCCTAAAGCAAAACCCCCATAGGCAATGGGAACCCTAATTGAAGCCATGATCAAAAGATCATGTAAACCTTATGATCATGGTTTGGGCCAAATATAAAAGTTGTAATATACTTAATAACCTACAATTAATAGTAAGGAAGTACCCCCAAAAAGTTTTCAGAAAAGCCCTAAACAGTTCACCTAAGATTTAGCACAAGGGGGAAATTCAGTTTTTGCCTAAGTACTAAACTAACCCTTGCACAAAGACTCCACATGTTCACCTTAATCCCCTTTTCAAAACCCTTCGACCCAATTGACAAAATGGCACCAAATTAACCCTAGAACACCCTGGAAAGAGATGACACCTATCCTAGGGCGCTAGACATGACTTGACACCCCTTTTGTCTCGGTTCGGGCTTGGCTGACACAGCAAACTTCTCCCCTCTTTATCTCTCTACCCCGACCATATCTCGACTTGGAACTCACAGCGAAAAGATAGGATTTGGAGCAGAGAAGCGACCGTACACAGTGACTTTGCCAAGATACGCACGCTATGGCGCTCTAATCGGCCGTTGAACCATGGCAGAAGCAAGCTTCCACGTGTTCGACGCGAGCTGGCATCCGGGGGCGCGCTCAGAGCACGCCCGTGCGCGAACCCCCGCGCGCCCGCGGCCGCCCGTGACCACGCCCGCGCCACGGCTATAAAGCCCGCCCCAGTGCTTGGTTGCCTTCCCCGTTACCTCCTCCGTACCTCGCCGGACTCGCCCGAGCCAGCCATTAACTCCGGCGACCTCCCCGCGACCCGCCAGTGCCGCCCGAGAGCAACCACCGTGGCCAGCCCCTCTCCCGTCCTCCTCCGTTCGATCCAAGCCCTCAGATAGCTTCCTGGTGAAGCCGTGAGTCTTGCTCAAGCTTGACCCGGGGACCCGCGTCACCGGAATAGCCCAATCGCGCTCACCGGAGTTCAAGAACCCGCCGGCGCACGTGGACCGGGTAAGCCCCTGCACCGTTTTCCAATTCCTTGCGCGTATGGCCTCTGTGTCACCCCGTGAAGCTCGTCGTGCACCCTAATTGATCTATGTCGCCGTGGTTTGGCCGGAGCAGGAGCCGCCGACGACCCCCGCCGCCTGTGCTCGTGGCCAGGGTAGCTCCGACCACCTCCGACACCGACCCGCATATCGACGTGACCGTCGCGACCTCCCGGACGTCACTGACCACCCCGCCGGAGCTCTACTGCCGCCGGTAAGCCCCACCGCCGTAAACTATGCCGCGGATACTGTTTCAGCCGGTCAGGGAGCGCGGATTAGATTTTAGTTAAGTCCAGGGGGCTTTGCGCAATGTCAGTGACTCGAGCCAATAGTGGACCAAGGGATGTTCTGTGAGAAAAGAAAAGGAAAAACCCCAGGGGCCTCGGCGTAAACCTGTTTTCTTTTCCATTTTCGAATTTCTTTTCTTTTATTATAACAGATAGCTAAGTAAATGCATAACTTGAAGAATAATCATCCAAAAATGTTCAAACCAATTTTGCTAGATTCAGGAATTTATGGGCTATCAGAGAAAAATAATAGAACCCATGGCTTCTGTATTTCTTTCTGAAGTTTAGAATTAAATAAGAAAACCACTCAAAACCCAATATTAGGAGGAAAAATAGGAATATTGTTTGACCAGGGTTAGAAAAATTTTGAGAAGCTTATATCTACCTATTAGACCAAGTAAAAATGTTAGACCCCTCTGTCCACTCCATTTAAGTTAGTTTTACCCCTTATTCTATAATATGCTTAAGGATAAGAAAAATAGAAAATGTAATTAAATTAATGAACCAGAGAGTACCTCTATTTTTGTTAGGTTACTTCTTCAATATAGTTCACTGGAAAAATACATCATACCCTGTTTTAGTGTAAAATAAGTAAGATCTCTTTTATTTTAATAAAACAAGTGAGACTTAGAAAAACTCTACAAAAATAACCCCAAGGTAACAACACCCCCACCCTTGGGATAACTTTTGTTTCATTAGGGAGAACTTAGGAAAAATAAGCAATCTGCTGTTTGACATTTTTCAAATAATAATGCAGTAGAAAGTGCCTTTTTGGCATTAAACTTAAGAAAATCATAACTAAATAACCACCCTTTGGTTTTCTGTGATTTTTAGCCCAGAGGCCTATTATTACCAGAGGATGCCAACAAAAATAACCTTTAGGACCCCCAACTAAGAGGTGTAGTGTAAAGTGGCCCTTTTTGCCTAACTTTTGTTATTTTTGTTTAAAGCCTAGCCTTGGTACTTAAAGCCTCAACTTCTTAAAACAAGTTATAATAGCAAAGGGCAACCCACTGTAATTTTTACAAAATTTTTGGAAATTATTAAAACCCTGTTGTAGTTCAAACCTACCCTAGAAACCCTAAATGGGAATTAAGGAAAGGAAAAAGAATAATGTGAATTAAGGTTATCCTAAAACCTTTGTAATCTGTCCACTAAAATATATCAAGGCAATACCAATCCACTATGTTATCCTAAAAGAAAACCTAAACTTAAAAGGTCGTAAGCCTATGTATCTTTATATATACCACTAGAAGCCCCGCGTGACACTACAACAGCTACAGTCATTTTCGGCGGCCAGAAGCCGCCGAAAATAAGCCAGTTGCCGCCGAAAATAGGCTATTTTCGGCGGCAATTGACTTATTTTCGGCGGCTTCTGGCCGCCAAAAAAACCTGGCCGAAAATAAGGCTTTATTTTCGGCGGCCAATGGCTGGCCGCCGAAAATAGCTTATTTTCGGCGGCTGGCTTCCTGGCCGCCGAAAATAGCAGATTATTTTCGGCGGCCAGCCAGTCGCCGCCAGAAATAACAACTGCCGAAAATAAAACAGCTATTTTCGGCGGCCAGAGGGGCCGCCGAAAATTACTAATTTCAGAGCAAAAAAAATTTGAAAAAAATGCGAAAAATAACAGAATTTCATACAAAATTCATACAATAACAGAAATTCCATACAATCACAGAAAATTTATACTTGAGTTCACAACCTAAAACTTGAGTCCATACAAATATAAAGTCCACAAATAGTCCATACAAACATAAAGTCCACAAAATAGTTCATTACAACACAGTGCGACACAAAGCTAACTTAATCACACATTGGGGTCGTTGGAGTTGTGTCCACTACCTCCAGAAGCCAATAACTGGTCGACGAAGTCGTGTAACGGGGTTGGATCCTAAAAAAAGATGACATTAATAACGGCATTGGTTACATGTATAACAACTATTAAAACAAATTGTTTCTCAAACTAACCTCTCCTGCATAAGCTCCCTCCCCTGCATAAGCTCCCTCCCCTGCATAAGCTCCTGGTGCTGGTATGACCGGTGGTGGCATGTTGTGGCCCATGACCCCGGATCCCTACAAAATCAAGTTTAGTAAAGATTTGACAATTAGGTTGATACAAACGACAAGTCTTAACTAAATTGAATAACCTGAGGTGGAGGTGGAGGTGGCGGAGCATGTAATCCCCACTGAGCGTGTCTCAGCAACGCCTCCTGTCTGCTCTGGCTAGAAGAACTCCCTTGGAAAAGGGAACGTGCACCAGGGAGTATCCTGCTAGCCGCATTAAGAAACCCCCTAGCAGTGCGCTTTGGTTTATTCCTACCACTCATCCTGTTCAATAGAAAAACATTAAATGCATTAGCTCCATAAAATTAAGTGAACTAACAAAAAATCAAATAATACATAACATAAGAAATTTTGCATTACACATCAAAATTCATCAGAATCACGATCAAGGAGTCTTCTTCGATCCAAAGCTCGCAATGTGGCTTTTTTGTTCCTTGGATTTCGTTTTCGTTTCGGTGCAACACACTCATCAGTAGTGACATCGTTACGGTCTCCGACTAGTGAGTTCAGTGCAACACCCTCATCGATAGTAAAAGTAGTTGGCAATTCTTCTTCTTGATAAACATCATCGGCCTGTTCGTCTTCGAATTGATAACCAGCAGTGCAAGGAGTATGTAAACGTTCCCTAGGGTTCACCTTATGAACTACCCACCATGCTTCAAACTTCGGATTTGGGTACGACATATAGTAGACCTGCTCGCACTGGTGTGCAAGGATAAAATTATCATGGCCTCGAAGTCGTTCCTTGTGCTTTACTTCAGTTATACCATATTGACTTTGTCTAATCCCATTAGTGCTGTCAAACCAATCACATAGAAAGAATACTAATTTCAAAGGTTTGTTCCCTGCAAAATTAAACTCTAGGATGTTTTGAATGATGCCATAATAATTAGTTTCTCTGTCGAGTGCATCGAGTGCCCTAGTCAGAACTCCAGTGTTACGTGTGGCTGCACGAGGCCGAGACTTTTCAAATTGGTCTGAACGAAAACGAAAGCCATTCACATCGTATCGACCAAATGTTCTGCAAGTGACCGTCCCATAAGATAGCTGTCTCAAGTCCTCGTGTATGTTAGGAGTCTTTGTGCACTGCAAATAATATACAGTTAAAATGACTACCTCGCGTAAAAGGCTAAATGACATGAAAGTAAGGAATATAGAGAGTTTACATGCTCGCGAAACCAGTCAACAAAATTAGGTCTGCCTTGCCTCCCATGTCGTCGCATAGTATCTAGTTGTTTGCTTGTAGGCTGATGGGAATAAGTCCAATTTTCCTCGTCGAACTTACTGTACGACAAATAAGTAATTAAATATGGCTCCTTTGGTAAAGAAATTAAGGGGTAAAATAAAGACTTACATGAAATATGGCTCCATCTCTTCCATATTAGAGTACATGTATAGCAATGCGGACATTCTTTCATCCATGCTAAGGTGGTAGAACGTGCCCTTACTAGTACTTGTGCCTCTCCATTGGAAAATGTTGAGATCACTGACAGGAGGTTCCTCATCGACATTGTATCGCATGGTAGCAGCATAGACATTATGTTCCTCTGCGAAATACACACTCGTGAAGTATGAAACCTCCTTTAGCAAAAAAGCTTCAGCGATGCATCCTTCTACTCTAGCCTTATTTCGAACCATGCCTCGCAGGTTTTTGAGTGCACGTTCAATGTGATACATCCACCTATATTGTACAGGTCCACCAACCTTTGCCTCATATGGAATGTGAATAAGTAGATGCTCCATCGGATTGAAGAATCCAGGTGGGAATATTTTTTCTAGCTTGCATAACAACACTGGTATTTGTTTCTCCAACTTCTCCATCATATTTTTACTTATTTCTTTGGCACAGATCTGCCTGTAGAAATAACTTAGCTCAGCTATTGCCTGCCACATGGCGTCGGGCATATAACCACGAAACATGACAGGGATAATCCTCTCCATTAATATATGGAAGTCATGGCTCTTTAACCCAGTTAGTTTTCCCGTTTTCAAATTCACAGCTCTTTTCAAGCCCGCAGCATAACCATCGGGAAATTTAATTTTTTTCATCCATCTCATTACCTCGATCTTGTCTTTAGAGGTAAGACAGAACAAGGCACGGGGCGGCCTACCGTTGTCATTGAGCACTTGGGTTGGTCGGTCACAAAGCATTGCTAGATCTCTTCGAGCTTTCAGATTGTCCTTTGTCTTGTCAAAATGCATGCAGGTGTGTATGAGGGCTTCAGCAACATTACTTTCTTGGTGCATGACATCAATGTTGTGCACAAGAATCAATGACGACATATAAGGGAGCTCCCAGAGACCACATATATGTGTCCAGTTGTGGTCCACTCCGAATCCTTCGTACTTGTCCCCCTTTTCATTTAGGACAAGGTTGTTCAGCTGAGCATATATTTCTGCCGCGTTAAGACGTTTAGGCGGACCTTTGGTGACCACAGTGTTCTTTATAAAGTTTTTCTTATCGCTCCTAAAGGGGTGTTTCCTGGGCAACCAGCGTCGATGACAATCGAAGTAAGTGATCTTTCCACCATGAGCAAGACGGAAGCAATCTGTATCTGAACCGCAATATGGACATGTCAATCTACCATGTGTACTCCAACCGGTAAAAATAGCATACGCCATGAAGTCATGCACCGACCACAAATACGCAACTCGAAGTTTGAATATCTGTTTTGTAAAAACATCGTATGCTTCAACACCTTTCCAAAGCTCCTTCAACTCTTCAATCAAGGGTTTTAACATGACATTGAGGTTCTTTCCAGGATAGTCTGGGCCAGGAATGATTAAGCAAAGAAATATAAATTCATATTTCATACAAAGAGAAGGTGGAAGGTTGTATGGAATAACAAAGACGGGCCAACATGAGTATGATGATGCCATTTGACCAAAAGGTGTGAAGCCATCGGTCGCGAGGCCAATTCGAACATTCCTCGGATCAGCTGCAAACTCGGGATCAAACGTGTCGAGAGCCTTCCATGCATCCCCATCTGAAGGGTGCACGATTAGGTCATCGTTATCACGGACACCTTCTTTGTGCCATCGCATGTGCATAGCGGTTTTTTTAGATAGAAACATCCGTTTCACTCGAGGAGTTAGTGGCAAGTAGCGGAGCTGCTTATGTGCAACATCTGTCATCACCTTCTCACCCTCATCATTAACAACTTCCACAAATCTAGATTGTCCACATTTCAGACATTTTTTCTCTTCCGCATGCTCCTTCATGAAAAGCATACAATTATTTTTGCACGCATCAATCTTCTCATAATCCATACCGAGACCTTTGATAATTGTCTTTGATTGGTACATGTCTTTAGGCAACTTATTGGGCTTTGGGAGCACATCTCCTAATAACTTTAAAATCTCATTGTAACAATTGTTCGAGAAGAAGTACTTGGACTTAATGGCCATGAGCCGAGTCACAAAAGCGAGTATACTCACATCTGTGTGTTCATGCAACGGCTCTTCAGAGTCTTTTAGTAGTTTAAAAAATCTGGAAACCTCTGGTGTGGCAGGATCCTCGGAGCTTAGGTTGAATTCTGGACGTAGCGAATCTAGCATCTCATGCATCGCATCATTGCCAGCCCAATCATTGTTCTCCTCCTCTTCTACATTCCGGTTGGGTACTACCTCACCATGATGTTCCCACACCTCATATCCGGGCATAAATCCAAACTGACAAAGATCTAGGCTAACTCTTTCCTTATTAAGAAATATACTGTTTTCGTGCCGCCTACAAGGGCATCTGACAGTGCCGGTTAAGGACAAGGCGAATACGTGGTCCACAAAATCTTTGGTCTTGGCTACCCAATCATCAGAATGACGTCCATTCCTACTCCAACCATTATACATCCATGCACGATCGGCAGCCATTCCTGAGACTGTTAAACGGAACCATATCGTGAAAAAATTATTCAACTTCGTCAAGTGTATCGGTCCTACATGTATAGACAGGGATAGGTTCTAAACCCACATGAACCTAGCAGGACCCAAAAAAAATTTGGCAGCATAAATTCGCTGCCACTAAATAATATTACTTATATACAAAACAAACAATGATATAATACTAATCAAATCAAACTAAGTACCACGTACACTAATTATGCAACTATTATACGTACCAATATAATGTACTATTAAAACTAATAATATAATTATTACCACATATTAATATGAAATTAATGCCTAAATACACTATACCTCTAATCACTAAACCACATATACCACTATAATACATTAATGAAATCGAACTAAACAATCATACTAATCACACAACTAATCAAACAAACACAATTATAAATATATACTAATTTCGGCGGCAATTAAATAACGGCCGACGAAAATATGGAATAAAAACGCAAAAAAATACCTTACGATGGGGAAGAGCTTGGCGACGGCGGTGGGGTGGTTCCACGACTTCGGCGGCTCGGGGCTTTGAACGACGGCGGTCGACGGTGGCGGCTCGGGGCGGCGGCGCGCAGCTCGGGGCGAGGGCGACGGCAGCCTCGGGCGGGCGTCCCAGCGCAGGGGCGGCCGGGGACCGGCGGCGCGGGGCCGGCAGGGCAGCGACGGCGCGTGGTCGGCCGGGAGCGGCAGCGCGGGGGCGGCAGGGAGCAGCGGCGCGGGTGGGCAGGAGAGCGGCGGCGCGGGCGGGCAGGGAACGAAGACAGAAAGAAAGAGAAGAAGGGCGACCGGGACCGTTTTAAACTTTTTATTTTCGGCGGCCAGGGCTAGCCGCCGAAAATAACAGCTTATTTTCGGCGGCCCGGGCTAGCCGCCGAAAATAACTGCTTATTTTCGGCGGCTGTGTCAGAAGCCGTCGAAAGTAACGTTATTTTCGGCGGCTGTGTCAGGCCGCCGAAAACAAGCAGTTATTTTCGGCGGCCAACCCCTGGCCGCCGAAAATAACAGTGGCCGCCGAAAATGGTGCACAGTGCTGTTGTGTGACTAAGAAAACCCTAAGTTACTTCTTAACTTAGTTTCTTTTAGCTTAATGTTCTTAAATCTTGCATAATCATGACATACATGTTCATTGCATTTCGATAGACTGTAATCTTGCTGACGGAGAGTACATCCTCGTGCTGGAGCAAGGAGCTGCTCAGGAGGTAGCCCCAGATCCAGCACCCGAGCCTGCACCAGAGGACCTGCCTGCCACTGCTTTGGAAGGCAAGCCCCGGTTTTATGCATAACCTGTTATTTATGCTATTTTACTGCACTTAATGATTGTAGGATTGATTGTGCACTTAAGTGTAGGAATTGCTTGAAACCCTAGTTGCATGATCTCAGGAATCCTATTGAGATGAATACTAGTATGCTAAGTCGAGTAGCTGCTTTATTAAGTAGGATCTCGGTAGAAGACGAGTGATTTTTCTAGCACTTGCGCGAGGTCAGGACATTGATTGTACCCACTTTCATATCGTACTGATGTTGGTTGTGGGCGACAATCCATGGGGATTGGTTGCCTACGGGATAAAAATGTGAATAAGGATTAAGGTGTGGTACCGTGAGTCAAGCGTTTGAACGTACTAAACACATACCGAGAAATATGGTAAATCGGTAAGCCTAGTACCTGAGTGAACCTGCCCGCAGATTGCCCTCCTCACGCGACCTGAGACGAGGTCTCCCATTCCGGTTATGGTGGGTACAAGTGCGGTCACTGCACGACGGCCAGTCGGGGTCAGTGAGGCATTATACGCCAAGGCGGTGAGCCCCTTTCTGTTGCCAGGGAATCGATGGGGACGGTTGATGTGTGTGGGGACGGAGTGCCCCTACATGTCGTGTGTTTAGGTGTACCTTGCAAGGATAAAAACTCGATTCGAATCGTCTGCTTCTCGCAGCTAATGAGACTGCTTGATCCATGCTGCTACATTGAGTAACAAGTGGAATGATGCGGAGATGATATAAGATGTTGATTGCTAAAATGTTTGCTACTTTGTATGAATAGATAGTACATTTTTAGCCTTAAGAGAGTCACACTTAACTTTGACTAAGTTAAAATCTTGATTTAGAAACTCAGCTAGTGCTTTTGGCAACCAAACCCCACAACCAAACAACTGCATGTCTAGAGGTAGAGGAGTAGACTCCTCACACCGGGTAAGTCTAGCTGAGTATTAGTATACTCAGCCTTGCTTGTGGCATAATTTTTTACAGGTTCTCTGGAGGAGATGGTTGCTGGGATAACTTGGCCGTCCACCTTGCCACCGGGTTGGACTGTTGAGTGGGACCCTGCCTCGGCTGAGGAGGAGCATGAGGAGTGATGGGACAGGCTTCCCCATCCCTCTGTTTAGTTATCGTTAGTTTTATTCCGCTGCACTTCGAACAATGATGAATACTTTTGCAAAAACTCCGATGATGATGATGGTGATGTAATAATTTAACATTGTGACATGTATGGTTTTATGCTTTATTGTCTTTGCTCTGTGACTCACCTTCGAGTGAGATTGTGGTACTTGATCCTGTCAGTGGCCGTGTCGGACTAGATCCGAGGGATTGACGTGTTATTCCCATTTAAGTGTGGTCTAGCCTCTAAGGCAGGACTTGGGCACTTAAGTTGGAATAATTCAGGCAGTTCCGCCACATTCATGCCCTTTATGTTTACTATTGACATTAGAACAATCTATCGAGGACTAAATAGCCTTTTCCCTTTTAAGTCGGTTCCCCTTTTTTGTCGTTATGCCGAAGCTCTCTTGCGCGTAGCTTCGGCGCTGCGTCAATCTTCGTATTGTTCATGCTTTTCATACCATGTGGTTCTGATCCAAGTCCGAAGGCACCTGTTCATATATCACACTCGGGAAATATTGTTAAATCATGTTTTTGAGGACCTTCGGAAGACGAAGGCCCCCAACAATGGGTATGCGATGATGTAGAACAAGTACATGCTGATGCATCGGTCTACATCGTCGTGGCCGATGCCCCTGTGCTTTTAACTTATGAGACTGCTACATGTCTTACATGAGTTGACTTTTCTGATTATCAATTCATAAGTATGGATAAGAAAGGCTTCATTCCTGTAATGCTAGAGTCGATGGAAAATCAGTTAAATCCCAAGTAAATTTTAAATAATGAGTACACCCACAAGGAACATATCTCAGGTCGTGGACAGTCTAGCCCCAAGGCTGGACGGTCCGAGGAAAGGCAAGAAGGTTCTTAGAGCTTAGACCAGATCACGGACAGTCCGACCCCCGAGGCTAGACGATCTGGTCTTTTCCAGGACAAGATATTGGAGGCCGATCCTAGAGATGAAATGATTGGTCTATTAAAAGAGTATTCTGATTGCTTTGCTTGTAATTACACTGAGATGTCAGGATTAAGTCGAGAGATAGTAGAACATTGACTGCCTATTAAATCTGGTTTCAGGCCTTTCAATCAGAGACCAAGATCATTTCGTCTAGACTTACTGAGAGCACCTAGAGGGGGGGTGAATAGGTGATCCTGTAAAAACTTGAAACTTAAAGCCACAAACTTGATTAGGTGTTAGAGCAATAAAGCCAAGTGGCTAGAGAGGAGTTCTTACGAAACACAATAACCACAAAAAGATCAACACAGAGAGGCACAATGGTTTATCCCGTGGTTCGGCCACGTCCAACACTTGCCTACTCCACGTTGTGGCGTCCCAACGGACGAGGGTTGCACTCAACCCCTTTCAAGTGGTCCAAAGACCCACTTGAATACCACGGTGTTTCTCTTCCTTTCACTATATCCCGTTTGCGAGGAATCTCCACAACTTGGAGTCTCTCGCCCTTACAAAAGATGATCACAAATGAACACAAAAGTAAGGATGGGATGAGCAACACACACAAGTTCACAGCAATACGCACACACACGGCCAAGACTTGAGCTCAAATGAATATCTCAAAGTTCTCACTAGAACGGAGCTCAAATCACTTAGAATGTCAAACGAGTGCACAAAGACGAGGTGTGAATGATCAAGAATGCTCAAGGTATGTTGGGTGTTCTCCTTCATGCGCCTAGGGGTCTCTTTTATAGCCCCAAGGCAGCTAGGAGCCGTTGAGAGCAATCCAGGAAGGCAAATCTTGCCTTTTGTCGACTGGTGCACCGGACAGTCCGGTGCACCACCGGACATTGTCTGATGCAGATTTCTTTCCTGTTTTAGCGCAGCCGACCGTTGGCGATTTGGAGCCGTTGGCGCACCGGACACTGTACGGTCCACACCGGACAGTCTGGTGCCCCCTTCAGACCGTTGGCCCGGCCACGCGTCACGCCCAGATTGCGCGGCCGACCGTTGGCTCACCGGACAGTCCGGTGCACCACCAGACAGTCCGGTGATTTATAGCCATATGCCGTCGTTCAATTCCCAAGAGCGGACTTTTCATCAGAGCCAGCCTGGCGCGCCGGACACTGTCCGGTGCACCACCGGATAGTCCGGTGCACCCAGACTGAGCAGAGTCTTGGCTGCTCGAGCCAAGTCTTTTCCATTTGTATTTTCTCTGATTCTAGCACTTTGACAAATATGTTAGTACACAAAAACCAATGTACTAAGTCTAGAATCATACCTTTGTATTGATTTGCACTTTGTCCACCATTTGGCATAGTTTAACACATAACCATTTGTGTTGGACACTTAATCACCAAAATACTTAGAAATGGCCCAAGGGCACATTTCCCTTTCAATCTCCCCCTTTTTGGTGATTTATGCCAACACAACAAAAAGCAACATATAGAAGTGCAACATCAATGCAAATGAGAACAAGAATTTGTTTTGATTCAAATTTGGCATATTTGGATCATTCTTTGCCACCACTTGGTTTGTTTTTGCAAATCAAACTCAATTTCCTATCTCTAAGTCAAATTCACTTGTCGAGGCATAGAGAAAGGTATTCCAAGAGAAATTGATCAAAGATTCAAAAACTCCCCCTTTTCCCATAATCAAACATTCTCCCCACAAGAGACCAATTTTTAACAATAAGAGACCATAAGAGTATTTTGCCAAAACAAAATTCTCAAGTGGTAGCTGATCCATTTCTTGCTTTGGACTTAACTTCTCCCCCTTTGGCATCAAGCACCAAAACGGGATCATTTTTGGCCCTATAAACCCCATTGCCTCACCAAAATCTTCAAATAAGAATAAAAGGCAATAAGAGTATGGAGATGAACTTGGAGTTAGGTACCCTCTCATCGGAGTGCAGTGGAAGTCTTTCATGGTCCAAGTCCACCTTTCCCTTTCAATACACCTTTGAGACTAATTTAAGAACACTCAAGCACATGGTTAGTCTCAAAGGGTCAAGTTGTAGCACAACTCCCCTAAAAATGTGCACCATTTGCAAATGGACTTGTGAGGTTCGGGGAGTGCTTGTACAACTTGAGCACCATAAATAAACAACAATATGCATAACATAACATGATCAAAGACATAAGACACATGTATGCTATAAATCAATCCAAGTTCCGCGAATCTAAGACATTTAGCTCACTACGCAGCCTGCAAGAGGTTGACTCATCTAGAGGCTTGGTAAAGATATCGGCTAGCTGGTTCTCGGTGCTAACATAAAACACTTCGATATCTCCCTTTTGCTGGTGGTCTCTCAAAAAGTGATGCCGAATGTCTATGTGCTTTGTGCGGCTGTGTTCAACAGGATTATCCGCCATGCGGATAGCACTCTCATTATCACATAGGAGTGGGACTTTGCTCAGATTGTAGCCAAAGTCCCGGAGGGTTTGCCTCATCCAAAGTAGTTGCGCGCAACACTGACCTGTGGCAACATACTCGGCCTCAGCGGTGGATAGGGCAACGAAAGTTTGTTTCTTAGAACTCCAAGACACCAGGGACCTTCCTAAGAATTGGCACGTCCCTGATGTACTATTCCTATCAACCTTACATCCAGCATAATCGGAGTCTGAATATCCAATTAAGTCAAAGGTAGAACCCTTTGGATACCAGATCCCGAAGCAAGGCGTAGCGACTAGATATCTAAGAATTCGCTTCACGGCCACTAAGTGACACTCCCTTGGATCGGATTGAAATCTAGCACACATGCATACACTAAGCATAATATCCGGTCTACTAGCACATAAGTAAAGCAAGGAACCTATCATAGACCGGTATGCTTTTTGATCAACGGACTTACCTCCTTTGTTGAGGTCGACGTGTCCGTCAGTTCCCATTGGAGTTTTTGCGGGCTTGGCGTCCTTCATCCCAAACCGCTTGATCAAGTCTTGCATGTACTTTGTTTGGGAGATGAAGGTGTCGTCCTTGAGTTGCTTCACTTGGAACCCAAGGAAGTAGTTCAACTCGCCCATCATCGATATTTCAAACTTTTGAGT
The DNA here is from genome assembly GCF_902167145.1 of Zea mays. Lineage (NCBI taxonomy): Eukaryota > Viridiplantae > Streptophyta > Magnoliopsida > Poales > Poaceae > Zea > Zea mays. The sequence goes on along the minus strand of NC_050104.1, from coordinate 14,916,362 downwards.
CATCACCCTACTAAACTCGTCACAAGACTTTTGGTTAGTAGAACCAAATATTATGTCATCGACATAAATTTGGCACACAAATAAGTCACCATCACCACTACAGGAATCCTATTGATTCCCGTCGGCCAGGGTAATTCCCGTCGGCCAGGGAGAAAACCGACGGGGATAATGTAACTCCCGTCGGCTAAAACGCAGCCGACGGGAGTTAACTTAACTCCCATCGGCCAGAAAGTAGGCCGACGGGAGTTAACTTAACTTCCGTCGGCTAGAGCGTAGGCCGACGGGGATTACTTAACTCCCGTCGGCCAGGGAGAAAACCGACGGGGATTAACCGTTTATGAGCGCGGGTTCGCCCGCACGGACGCATTCTGTCTGTCTGTCTTCCCCAAGCCCAAGAGCTCCGCCGCCGCGCCCAAGACCCGCCGCCGCCATCGCCTAGAGCTCCGCCGCCGCCGCGCCCAAGACCCGCCGCCGCGCCTCCCCAAGCCCCACCGCGCCTCCCACCGCCGTCGCCCCGACCCCGCGCGGCCCCAGCAGCCCCCGCCCCAGCCCCATCCGCCGCCGCCCCTGCCCCATCCACCGCCGCCGCCGCGACTCCCGTACCGGCCCGGCGCCGCCCCTGAGGACGGCTGACCACCACGCCGCCCCGGCCTCCTCCGCCGCCGCCGCAATAGCCTCCCCCGTCGGCCTCCTCCACCGCCACCCATCGCTCCGACCGGCTCTCCAAGCACCGCCGCAGCCCCAAGTCCGCCGTCGCCTTCGAGAGCCTCCACGAGTGCTGCCGCCGGTCCCGACCGCTTCCCCGAGCGCCGTTGCCGCCTTGTCGTTGAGGTATACATCCTAAATTGTGAATACGAGTGTGATTATAATAGTTAAATATGTGTGTAGATGTTTATTTTCGTCGGTTTTTTATGGCCGACGGGAGTTAAGTTTCATGTGATTAGAATTAATTTAAAATTGTTAATTGTTTATTGATTAGATTTAACTTATAATATTAGGATGTATGAAGGTTTCGATATTGATAAATTTGATGCTATTGTTAATAAATTTGATGTTCTAAAAATTTTATTTAATTTAATGGATTTAATGTTGCAAATATTGTTTATTTTCGTCGGTTTTTATGGCCGACGGGAGTTAACTGTAATGCGATTACAATTTATTTAATATTGGTATTTGTTGCAAATTTGATGTTCTGAAAATGTTGCAAATATTGTTTATCTAAATTTGGATGTTGCATTATTGTTAATTAATGAATATCATGTTATTGTGTTGAAGGTGATGTTATGTATGTATATATATATATATATATATATATATATATATATATATATATATATATATATATATATAGTTTTACTACTTGCCTATAGATGTATGTGTGACGTGTAGAAACATGAATGTCTCACACGCACTCTTTACTCGTACACACAGCCGCAATAATGGGTGATAGACGTGATTGGATGTATGAAGGTTTCAAGAAGGGTGGGTGTCACACAAGTGAATGGTTTGCCAAGACGCAGATGTTTCTGGACCATGCAGCTGCTTTGTCACAAATAGATAATATTAGGTGTCTATGCAATAAATGTAGAAATATGACGAGCCACACCAAGAGGCAGGTCACACTACACCTGTGTTCGCATGGTTTCGTGCCAGGCTATAAGGTCTGGTATCTCCATGGTGAAGATGTTGAACGAGCAGCAAAAGTAGAAGTTGATGACGGTGAAGATGATGTTGATAGGATGGACCAGATGCTTGAGGATCTGCAGCCTGAACTGGCACCAGATCATCATGATTCACCTACACCGGAGGTTCAGAAGTTCTTCGACCTACTCAAAGCGTCAGAAGAGCCTCTTCACGGGCACACTGACGTGACCGTACTGGAATTTGTGACCCGGCTGATGTCAATCAAGTCCAAGTTTGCATTCTCAATTAATTGTTATAAGGAGCTTGTGGATTTGATTAGCGAGGTTCTTCCTACGGGTCACAAAATGCCGAAAGACATGTACCAGTCCAAGAAATTGCTTGAAGGTCTTGGTATGAAGTATGAGAAGATTGATGTTTGCCAAGACAATTGTATGCTTTTTTGGAAGGAACATGGCAGAGAACAGAAATGCTTAAAATGTGGGAAGTCGAGGTACGTGGAGCTTGTAAATGAAGATGGGGAGAAGGTGGTGACAAAGGTTGCACATAAACAGCTTCGGTACATGCCTCTCACTCCTAGAGTGAAACGTTTGTTTCTCTCGAGGAAGACCGCTATGCACATGAGGTGGCATAAAGATTGTACGGACAGACAAGATGGGTTAATGGTGCACCCGTCAGATGGTGATGCATGGAAGGCTCTTGACAAATTTGATCCAGATTTTGCCAGCGATGCAAGAAACGTTCGTATCGGCTTGGCAACTGATGGTTTCACGCCGTTCAATATGACCGCTGCGTCGTATTCATGTTGGCCTGTCATTGCCATACCGTACAACCTTCCACCTGCTCTTTGCATGAAATATGAGTTTATGTTCCTATGTCTTGTTATACCTGGTCCTGAGCATCCTGGCGTACGCCTCAATGTGATGCTTCAACCACTGATTGAAGAGTTGAAGAAGCTATGGCAAGGTGTGGAAGCCTATGATTGCTTCAAGAAGCAGAAATTCAATCTTCGTGTTGCATATCTGTTCTCGGTTCATGATTTTATGGCGTATGGTATTTTCTCTGGATGGAGCGTGCATGGTAGATTGACGTGTCCTTATTGTGCTAAAGATACAGATTGTTTTCGTCTTAGTGCTGGTGGCAAGATATGTTACTTTGATTGCCATAGATGTTTTCTACCCTTCAATCACCCCTTCAGAAGGCAGAGAAAGGAATTTAGGAAGGGCACCATCGTCACGAAGGGACCGCCCAAGCGACGTAGTGGGATAGAAATTACAGAGGAGCATATGAAACTTGTCCTAGACGAGAGTGGGAAAAGGTATCAAGGTTTTGGTGAGGAGCATAACTGGACTCACATATGTGGCTTGTGGGAGCTTCCTTATGCGAAGTCATTGATTTTGATGCACAACATCGACGTCATGCATCAAGAGAGTAACTTTTGCCAAGCCCTCATAAATACATGCATGGATTTCCCTGATAAAACGAAAGACAATGACAAGGCACGCATGGACTTAGCAGTGATATGTGATCGTCCAACCCTAGTGCTTAGAGAAAACGGAGGCAAACCAAAAGCTGACTATTGTCTGAAATCTAAGCAACGGAAAGAAGTGATGAAGTGGATGAAGGATATTAAATTCCCCGATGGTTATGCCGCTGGTTTTAGAAGATCTGTGAACTTGAAGACAATGAAGATGAATGGACTGAAGAGCCATGACTTCCACATAATTATGGAGAGGCTCATGCCTGTAATGTTTCGTGGGTACATTTCCGAAGCTGTGTGGAAAACGTTAGCTGAAGTTAGCTATTTCTACAGACAGTTGTGTGCTAAAGAAATCAGAAGAGATGTGATGGAACAGCTGGAGAAAGAGGCACCGGTGCTTTTGTGCAAATTGGAAAAAATATTTCCACCGGGTTTCTTCAATCCTATGCAGCATCTCTTTATACATCTTCCATATGAGGCTAAGGTCGGTGGTCCTGTTCAGTATAGGTGGATGTTTCATATAGAAAGAGCATTAAAGAAGCTTAGAGCAATGGTGGGCAATAAGGCAAGAGTTGAAGGATGTATTGCGGAACAATTTAAACTAAAGGAGGTAGCACACTTCACAAGTTGTTACTTTGCAGAAGAACATAATGTATTTGCTCGAAAGAAAAGGTACCATGATGATGAACGAGAGATGCCTCCGTGTAGTGATCTTTCGATTTTTCAGACAAACGGCAAAGCCGTTGGTCCACCCAAGGCATATCACCTCAGTATGGAAGAACGGAAGTCTGCTTTACTGTACATGTTCACAAATATGCCTGAGGTGGAGAAATACTTTGTGTAAGACTTGTTTTCTTAAACTGTTCATATGTGAATTAGTTTATGTTATCAAATATCTCATGTCATACAATAATATTTGACAGCGAGTTTGATGAACAAAACATGAGGTGTCTCGGTAGGCCAACAGCGAGAGACATAGACAAATTGCGACGCGATGGTATGCATGGGCGACCTAATTTCATTATGTGGCTTCGGGACCGTGTAAGTCTTAATTATGTGGCTCCGAGAGCTAATTTCATTTAACTAATATTACAGAATTTGCTAATGCATTGTGGCATGATTGACAGTTTGGGGGAGGAAATGAATTTGAATGATGACTTACGTCAGTTATCTATTGGAAGCGTAACTGCCAAAAGCTATGGACGTTACGACGTCAATGGATATCGCTTTCGTTCAAGCATTTTCGAATCAAGTCATCCTATGGCCGCCACTCAAAATAGTGGAGTCGTTACTAGGGCAACCGACATGGAAGGACACGAAGCCTGCTATTACGGGAAAATCAAAAATATAATCGAGATTACATTTGCTGGAAATAAGCCTTTAGCGCTAGTTTTCTTTGAGTGTAAATGGTATGACCCGAAGTATTATAGGACCGAATTTGGGATGACACAGATCCAACCTGAGAAATTGCTTCAAGGACACGACACGTATATCCTTGCCCATCAAGCAGACCAAGTTTATTTCTCGACATATCCATGCAAAAAGTTGTCTAAATGGAGGGTTGTGTACAATGTAAATCCCCGCGAACGCCTATACACTCCTGGTGAGGACGAATATCAAATTGGTCACCTTGAGCAGGTTGATGAGGTGTTTCAAGAAGAAGAGTTGCCAACTAGTTTTCATATTGATCCTGCACCGGCATTAGATTCACTAGTCGCAGACGTTAACGACTTAACTTTTCCGGAGAGGCGGAGAAGACAACCTGTTAGGAGAAAAGTTACATGGCGACCTCTGCATAGAAGAGAACAAATAGATCCTGATTTTGATGATATTTAACAAGTAAAGTTGTTTTGTTATTTCATTTGTTTATATTTTAAGTATTATGTCATTTTTGATGCACTAATGAATAATTTCTTATTTTTTATGCAGGATGCCGCCAAAATCAAAGAAGTCAGTGAAAGGGTTGTTCAAGGGCCTGGGCCTTTTTCAGGGCAGTTCTTCGAGCAGCAGCAGACGTCGAGAGCTGTTGAGCGCGGTACATGGAGATGAGGTAACATATCTTGTACAAATAAATTTATTTACATATTTACAAATAAATCTTGAGTTGTATGTACCAGGATGAGCAGCACACTGAGGAGCAGCACATTGAGGAGGAGCAGCACAATGAGGCTGAGCAGCACAATGAGGAGGTGGAGCACAATGAGGAGGTGGAGCACGGGACATGGGACCAGGCCGCACAGCATCACCAGCCATGGGACCAGTGGGACCACCAGAGAGAGCAGCAACAGGCGTGGGACCAGTGGGGCCAACAGGGCGAACCGGCTGACAACCCGATGGATGATGGCTCGGGAGGCTCTTCAGCGACACGCACACGTCGCTCAAGAAAAAGCCACTCAGTAAAGCCTCGTCACGCGATAGAGCGAGAGGCTGATAGGACTTTAATCATGCCACATGGAGATCGGTGAGTGTAATATATTAACTTATCTCATATAACTATTATGTGTATTATTAATGTTTTTGTGTAATGCAGGAATTGGGAGGACCTGTCCTTCAACGGCAAGGGACACCACACTCAGGTTAACCTTACGTTGGGTTCTCTTTGCCGCCTTCACTACCCTGGTATAGTGAAGGTGTCAAACGGTGATACCGAGGATGAGGTGCTCGTCAGTACCTGGGATGAGTACAAGTTTAAAAAGGAACGAAACCACACCGACAGACAGGGACTTGTGCGTAATGACTTTTGGGTATGAATTCTTTATTATTTTTGTTATGTTTCTTAATATGGTAAATCTATGACTTATACCATTGTATTTGTATTCTTTATGTTGTAGCTTCGATATCGGTTGCCTGACGGAGAGGATTACATGGGGCACGCTGAACGTGTCTTGCAAAACAATGCAAAGAAGCTGGTGAAGGATGCCATATACTATGCGAGAATTCAGGCTACAAACCTGTATTTTCAAAAGCATCCAGAAGAAGCAGGCCCCTTGAATAAAAAGGAAGGGTCCTCAAAGATATATTTGACTGAGGATCAATATCGTGAGGTTAGTATTCAATTTGTTTTACCCTTTATATTTATTGTTGTGATTGATATAATATGTAACATTGTGTGTGTGCAGGTGATGGTTCCATGGATGGCGCCCGTGCCTGATGCGTACTATGCTTGGTGTCGATATTGGGCTTCCGAAGGCTTCCAGAAAGCGTCAGCGCATCACAGACAATGTCGAGGAACCAATCCTAACCACAAGTTTGGCGGTGACGACATGATACGAAAAGCTAAAAGAATGGTAAGTTTGATCTTTCTATGTCGATCAACAAATAATACGATTGCTTATGAATGTTTTTTGTTTATACAGGAAGCTACGAGTGGCCAAAAGCCTAGTGACATTGAGGTGTACCAGGAGGGCCACAAAGGACCAGACCCGAACAACCCTGACCAGCTCTGCAGCCAGACAGCCACGGATCGCTTGGTGAGTTTTGGCTCAAAAGTTCAAATGTTCAAAGTATATATATTCCTGCATTTGTAAGGTTGTGAATGATGTATAGGCGGCATATGGGGAGGAGATGGTTCGTCGCCATGGCCCTGACTACGACTGGCGCCATGAACCGGTGGATCCCTCGGTGGTGTACGCAAGTGGTGGTGGCAAAGCGCATGGACGGTAAGCTCTAACTTATGAAATTATATGGTTGACACTAAATTGATTATGCAGTAATAACATTTTTTGAATCACTTATAGATACGCACTCTTCGACGGATTCATTGACTCGTCGTCGGTGAGATCTCAGAGGACGGGTTCATCTTCCCGTAGCTCATGCTCTCGTCGACCGAACGAGCAGGAGTTGGAGATTATGAGGATGCGTGAAGAGATGAGACAACAACGCGAATTTATGGAAGCTTGCAATGCTCATAATCAAGCGATGTATCAAGTGAGTACACATAATCCGAACTCTAAATTATTATATTTCAATACAACATCTTCAGTAGTAACACATATGTGTTTAATAGTTAATGCAGCAACAAGGCATGACATCAAATTTTCCACCGCCACCACAATGGAGCCAATTTGCAAACACACCAGTTCCACCACCACAGTTCACCACCCCTCCGACACATATACCTGCACCTGGAGATAGGGTACGTTTGATAACTCTCCATTAATTTATACACTTGTATACTTTTTGATATTTGCATTTAACGTGTTGATATTTGCTAACTTGCATAGGTTACGCCTGAAGCGGGTGGCAGTGGGTCTGATCCAGCAGTAGGGACTGGATTTGTTGACTCGCTCTTCGCGTTCCCTCCTCCTGGTGGTGAAGGCGGCAGCGGTCAAAGCTCTAACCACCCAAGTGGTGGTTATCTCTAAACACTTAAACTTATGTTTGAAATGTCGTACTCGTTGATGGATGTTATGTTCAATACTATGTCGTACTCGTTGTTTGATGTTGGTGGATGTTATGTTTGAATACTATGTCGTACACGTTGGTGGATGTTTTAATTATAAATGCACTATGTCTAAATGCATGTGTTTGTGGATGTCGTATCTCTACATGTGTTTGTAATGTGGCTGTTATATGTTATGTTTGATATATGTTATGTGTGCAGAAATAGTGACATAATTTAGTGCTGTTTTTGTAGCAGTATACAGTAATTCCCGTCGGCCCAGTTAATTCCCGTCGGCTATGGTCGAACCGACGGGAATTAACTACTAACTCCCGTCGGCCCAGTTAATTCCCGTCGGCCACGTGGGGCCGACGGGCATTAATTAATAACTCCCGTCGGCCAGTAGAACCGACGGGAATTAATTAATAACTCCCGTCGGCCAGTAGAACCGACGGGAATTAATTGGTAATTCCCGTCGGCCACTATCTAGCCGACGAGAATTAATTATCCCCGTCAGCCGCTGACGGGGATAACCTTATCCCCGACAAGGGACGCCCGTCGGCCTGAAACCGACGGGAATAAGCCCTAAACCGACGGGAATTACTTATTCCCGTCAGTTTAGGGCTTATTCCCGTCGGTTTTAGGCCGACGGGAATTAAGTGTTTTCCTGTAGTGCACAAGTCTTAGTGAATAAAGTTGGATCGGCTTTCCCAACCTTGAAAGCATTAGCAATTAAAAAGTCTCTAAGGCATTCATTCCATGCTCTTGGGGCTTGCTTAAGTCCATAGAGCGCCTTAGAGAGCTTACACACATGGTCGGGGTACCGTTCATCCTCAAAGCCAGGGGGTTGCTCTACGTACACCTCCTCTTTGATTGGCCTGTTGAGGAAAGCTCTCTTCACATCCATTTGGAACAACCTGAAAGAATGGTGAGCGGCATAGGCTAACAATATGCGAATTGACTCAAGCCTAGCCACAGGAGCAAAAGTCTCGTCAAAGTCCAAACCTGCGACTTGGGCATAACCTTTTGCCACAAGTTGTGCCTTGTTCCTTGTCACCACCCCGTGCTCGTCCTGTTTGTTGCGGAACACCCACTTGGTTTCCACAATGTTTTGCTTGGGACGTGGCACCAGTGTCCAAACCTCATTTCTCTTGAATTTGTTGAGCTCCTCCTGCATGGCCAACACCCAGTCCAGATCTAGCAAGGCCTCTTCTACCCTGAAAGGCTCAATAGAAGAGACAAAAGAGTAATGCTCATAAAAATTAACTAATCTGGAGCGAGTAGTTACTCCCTTGCTTATATCACCCAAAATCTGGTCGACGGGATGATTTTGTTGAATCGTCGCTTGGACTTGTGTTGGAGGGGCTTGAGGTGCTTCTTCCTCCATAACAAGATCATCTTGTGCTCCCCCTTGATCACACGCCTCTTCTTGGTGAACCTGTTCATCGTCTTGAGTTGGGGGGTGCACCATCGTTGAGGAAGAAGGTTGATCTTGCTCTTGGTGTTCCTGTGGCCGTACATCTCCAATCGCCATGGTGCGAATTGCGTCCGTTGTAACATCATATTCATCTACATCATTAGGATCAACTTGCTCTCTTGGAGAGCCATTAGTCTCATCAAATACAACGTCGCTAGAGACTTCAACCAAACCCGATGATTTGTTGAAGACTCTATACGCCTTTGTATTTGAATCATAACCTAACAAAAACCCTTCTACAGCTTTGGGAGCAAACTTAGAATTTCTACCTTTCTTCACTAGAATATAACATTTGCTTCCAAAAACACGAAAATATGACACATTGGGTTTGTTACCGGTTAGAAGCTCATATGACGTCTTCTTGAGGAGGCGATGAAGGTAGACCTGGTTTATGGCGTGGCAAGCCGTGTTCACGGCTTCCGACCAAAATCGCTCGGGGGTCTTGAACTCTCCAAGCATCGTCCTTGCCATGTCAATGAGCGTCCTGTTCTTCCTTTCTACCACACCATTCTGCTGTGGTGTGTATGGAGCAGAGAACTCGTGCTTGATTCCTTCCTCCTCAAGGTACTCCTCCACTTGAAGGTTCTTGAACTCGGACCCGTTGTCGCTCCTTATCTTCTTCACCTTGAGCTCAAACTCATTTTGAGCTCTCCTTAGGAAGCACTTGAGGGTCCCTTGGGTTTCTGTTTTATCCTGCAAAAAGAATACCCAAGTGAAGCGGGAAAAATCATCAACAATTACTAAGCCATACTTACTTCCCCCGATGCTAAGGTAGGCGATGGGTCCGATGAGGTCCATATGCAGCAGCTCCAGAGGTCTTGATGTAGTCATCACGTTCTTGCTGTGATGAGCATTTCCCACTTGTTTACCTGCTTGACAAGCTGCACAAGGTCTATCTTTTTTGAAAGTCACATTTGTTAGACCTAACACATGTTCTCCGTTTAGAAGTTTGTGAAGGTTCTTCATCCCCACATGTGCTAAACGGCGATGCCACAACCAGCCCATGCTAGTCTTAGCAATTAAGCATGCATCTAGACCGACCTCCTCTTTTGCAAAATCAACTAAATAAAGTTTGTCATCTAGTACACCCTTGAAATCTAATGGACCATCACTTCTTCTAAAGACAGACACATCTACATTTGTGAATAAGCAATTATAACCCATATTACAAAGTTGACTAACGGACAATAGGTTATGTGGCAGAACCTCCCAAGTTATTGGGCCCACATGCACCTGTCCTTGTCTCAAAGACCTCAGACGACTATGCATGTGCACCAAATAACTTAACAGGATCCGTCTGATTGCCCCAAGGACATCGGATAAACCACTTACAACCAGAACCGCGAGATTAAGTAACACAAATCACACACATCAATATTTTGCAGCGGAAATCTTATTACCAAATTTTACAAGTTACAAAAATTTTATATTATTTTATCGGAGTGATTACAAAAGTATAAGTTTGAAATATATGCTAGCTCAAGTGACCATCCTCAATAAGAAGTATAGAAGAAGTACTTAGACTTATAAGAAGGCCGAGCCCACCGGCACTTAACACCATCAACAACAGCACAAAGTTAGAACCTGAAAAACAACAGGGAATAAAACCCTGAGTATGGAATTACTCAGCAAGTCTTACCCGACTAAGGAAAAGACTCTCAAGGGTATGCTGGATAAATAGGAGTCAAGGAGAGGCTTTAGCAAAAATCAACTTATACTTTTGCAGAAGTAGCTTACTAAAGTGAGTCCTTACTTTCAATCTTTTAACGCCATATTAAGTATTAATAGACTCTATTTGCATCTAGTCTAATTTCACATCTCATCAAGACAACATCATTTTTATCCATAGTGTTCACGTCCTGACTTTAGGTTGTAGAAACGTGACCAAGTCTTCATAACCGCGAAGGTACGGCGATCCGAATCGATTATACTCAGCTGAGGATCTCCAATCACACGACATATGTAGCACTTAACCCTTGCATATGTCAACCCGCCACCGGGGTTCTTAAGACCGGATCAGGTTCACGCAAACCGAGAGCACAGATACACCACCGTCCAGCCTCTTGCCACGGAGGGTACACGCTACTCTCGCCACCGCTCCACGCCCATTTCGTGTTATCTTATTCCGGCCTTAGTCTGCCCGAGGCAAGGCTTACCCATGACGAGGCATGTGACCAGTTAAAGGGTCCTCGGTCAGCACGCCTACATACGCGTTAATCCTTAACCAACCTGGGTAGAACATCACCTGTTCCTAACCCAAGTCTCAATTTAAGCATTTCCATCCTTAGGATTGTGTCTGTTCCTTAGGATGAAAGAGCATCACAGGGAACTTTGCAGTAAGATCCCACTATTGCTCCAAAAGAAAATATTCTTGCGGGTAGAAGCCATCCTCTCCCGGGTTAAATTGAGGACAACCTCTATCCACAAGATCTAAGCAAGGCTAAGCATTTTTGTAAATCATAATTTTGATACTTCACAGAAGTATCTATAAAGGTATGGATATCAAGGAAAGCAATGCATCAAAGGGTTTCAAGTAACTCCTATGAACCTAATGCACATTTCACTAGACTTAAGTGTGTAAAAAGTATTTAAAACACAAGGAAAGGGGTTGCATGCACCGGGGCTTGCCTGGGTAACACTAGGTTAGTGTTGTTAGACGATGTCCACTTGACAATCCTCTTCAGGTTTGTCCATTAGCATCATCCTGTGGATTGGCCCATGCTTGGGGTCGACTTGGGTCGTTCTTCGCATCACACGATTAATTAACGTACTTGAATGAAATGCATTATGCACATGAATGCATATAAACGAGAATATTACAAACTAAATAGTGCTACGCGATAGCGAATTTAACACCTAGCGGTGAGGCGTTGTACAATTGTGTACGCAAACACTAGTTATTAATATACGACTGTGCGCAATAATTACGCTTCTCGAACCTAACGCAAACATCACGAACAACAAATTATACACATGAAATACAATTAGCCTAATCACAACTTATCAGTTAATTAATTAAATTCTGAATTAATCCCTTTCTTTATAAATTATACTACATCTTTATAAGTGATTAAAATATTTCATCATCACACATGCCTACTAAAATTCTACTCGATCCACTAATTCAGCTAAGTGACTGAAATAGCGAAATAATTCGCTATAGCTGAATCTGGCTCGATAATCGCAAGAACTGCGAAGTCGACGAGAGTTTCGTGACTCACACAATTTATCGAGCACCTTAATGCACCTCGTACTAGCACATCAATTTATGCAACGATCGAACTATTTTGGATAATTTATCAGCTTACCGTTTCAATAGCCGACTCAAATCCACGAGATCGGTAGTGATTTTCCGATCTAGTCAATTATCGAGCGCCTGGGAAATATCGCACTATTAACTTCGTCTTCACCCGATTCTTGGGATTTCTTGGGGATGCACGAACGACGACAAAATCAATGATGCGGACGCGTGATGAGACAGGATCTGTAGAGATGTGTGTAAGGGTGCCAAAAATCGACGGCGTGATTCGAGAAGGCTGGGCACGTCCCAGCGCACAACACGACGTCGAGGGCCTAGTGACGCAGCTGCTGTTGGAGGAAGCGCGGCTGCAGAGCTCAGCACAGGAGCTGGCGCGGTTCTGTACGGATGCGAGCAGGGAGCATCGCGCGCGCAAGGGAGAGCTGGAGATGGCCGGCGGCCGTCGCGTAGGAAGCTAGACGCCGAGCGCCATGGAACTTCGCGGCAGGAAGCAGAGAAGGGAGCTCGACGCGAGCTGGAGCCGGAAACCGAGCAGGGAGGCAGAGACCTTCACGGCGCGGTGCAGGGAGGTGGAACGAGCGGCCGCCATGGGAGGGAGCCGTCCGTGGGAGCAGAGCAGAGGATTTGCTGCGCAAAGAAGAAGAACGCACGGCTGGAGATAAAGATTGCTAAGCGCTGAAAATATCCAGGGAGCAGATGATTTGCTGCTGCGCGGAGAGCTTCAGGGAGGAACTTGACGGCGGCCATGGCAGAGAAGGAGCTCGACGGAAATGAGCGCACCAGCCACGGTGAGCAGAGGCTGCGCGCGACGGGATTTTATCCCCGAGCTAAAGCAGCACGGCGTGGAAGAAGCAAGGGCAGAGGAGCAGGGAGAAGGAACGGCTGTAGCCCGCGGCCCTGGGCTGGGGAGCTGCAGGCCGGAACCAGAGTACGGCGAGCTATTTGAAGAATCCCAGAAGCGGCGGCGGCAGATAAGAACGGCCAGGGATGAGGCCGACGGTCAACACAATGAAAGAAAATCCGAGAACGTGAGCGGTGGAAGGGATAGGCTCGAGAGGATATTTTCAGTTTTTTTTTTATTTCTTTTCTTTTATTTTTAGAAATTTGCAGATATTTTTAGAACCCAGAATTTTTAGCGATAGCAAAAGAGTCAACATTAATTGCGACAGTTGATTCGATTCAAAAATCTGATAAATTTACCTGCGGTCTGAACATCTGGTTCCACAGCCACGAATGATTTACCAGTGAATCGAAGCTCAATTATAATTCTCGGACGCGCCGTCACAGTTTTGATTTAGCGGTTACTTGGAATCAGATGAATTTACACCCATCATTTATATCCAAAGTTTTGGATCGGGCAAGAAACGACAGACCGAAATAAACTGATTTCAGCACTGATAATTTGTTCGGCGTGATTCGACCGAAAATTAGCCAAAACCCAATCCGCTAATGCACAGTCGTTTTCGTCGCCAAAACAGCGTGCTGAAGGATAAATTGGGTCATAACCTCGCGTAAGATTTCACGCGATTTGAATTATTTTACCTCGAACATTTTTGTCGTCGAGTTCAAATAAATTTAGTCACGATAAAAATCATCAGAGTCAGTCGGGCTTCCGAATTCGTGTTCGCGCGAGCGACGAATTTTAATTAATCATCGGACACACCAATTTTCGGAACACGATGTTCCGAACATCACAAAAATTTAGGATGAGCCCGGATAAAAAAAATGATGTCGCATTCGCGACAGACGGAACAGATGCGATTCTAAAATCGCGATTAACGAAGATGATTGAAATTTAAAAATCTGTTTTATCCACTGATATTACGTGCTTAAATCCATACTCGTTGTCGAGCGGAATATAAACACCCGGGGTGTTACAGCCCTCCCCCTTAAAAGAATCTCGTCCCGAGATTCGGAGCGAAAGACTTTCAAGAGTAGAGAAGCATATAACCCACGTCCATATCAGCGAAAATCATAAGACAGTACTAAGCAAAGGCGGGTGTCTCAGAATGTCGTTTCTCTAGTGGACATAACATGTATCGCCTTAGGCTAATTAGAGATGTCCAACAATAGAGGCGATGTTGCCAGAGGAACACATAAGGTTCCATGTGTGCAGTTTGCTTTTTCTGATGACACTGTACTATCTGAGTCTGTTGAGCAGGCGACAAATACACGATTTTACCCAAACAGAACCAGATGCAACCTCTTGGGTAAAACACACAGAAAGAGGTTTACCAACAAGCGGTCACAGTAAGTTCATAGCACACGAGACGGGTGTGAATGTCGAATAACATCACAGTTGACCTGTGGCTAGCCAGAAAATCCAAGTCCCTGAAAGGTGATATAGATTCGAGAAAATCACCAGTGGAGGGATCTGTAGATGCGGTCTTTGTAACCAGTCCATTTTGTCGAGCACTAATCATGGATCGACTTGATCACACATGCTGGAAAAGCACACGTGAGGCAATCGAGACACGACTAGAGCGATGATTAGATGGCTACTGACCGACTTAATCTCGATTCTTATAAATACTTCCTTAGGATGGGTTGAACCAAAGTGAGTTTAGACAATTCGATGAAACGATCTCTAAACTCGACCTTTGTTCATAATGCAGTTACAAGTTAGTAAAACCAACTTGTTGAACTACCATTGACATTGAGTAGGTCCTCTCAGTACCATCGGTAAGCCAAGGGTTGAGAGTTCACATTTGCTAGCAAAAGGTCATGCATTTGGGTAGAAATCCATTTGGTCATGTTGTTCATCCGTTTCTTCATGCGAGATGAACGGATAGGGTTCGGAAATACATGGATTAAATAGGGGAGCAAATGAACAACTCCTTTACACAAAGGACGTAAAGGGAACTTGTATGAGTAGTCTTTACCAAGATCAAAAGAAATAAGGCCACACATGAAAGTGGTATGCCCTTTTGATCCAATGGAGATGACAGATGTTGCTTGATCACTCGATACCAGCATGCGCCAAGCAGCATAACCTTGCGTGTACATTCACAAGGGGCTCTCAGTTTCGCTGCGACACCATAAGTCCTTAATCATGACACCACTACCGAACTGGCACCAATAATGAATCTCACGTAGCAAAAATAGATTGTGCCAAGATAACGCATTGACATAGTCTCACAATGGATTACAACTACTAACTGTGATACCAGCGCGTGCCGAGTAGCACAACCATGTGTGCGCACACATAGAAGGCCCTCGGTTTCGTCACGGCACCACCGATTTTAGTCATAACACCATTATCAAACATAACCAATAAGAAATCTCGCACATCACAAATAGACTGGGCAAGGGTGATAATATACAAAGAGATACTCCTCCTGTATGAATAGTTACAGGTAGAGAGCCAAATAGATTATGGCCCAAGGAAATGAACAAGACATGGCCATAACCTAAACTTAATGAAAAATGGGTACGATGGGAGACTGTTGATTCAGCCCCAAGCATATTTCTATGCCCATCACAAAGATTACAAGGTCAAGGATTAGCATCTGATTAGATAAGGAGGGAAAACAATCATAAGATTAAGTTGGTATGCCTTCGATAGATATGGAAAAATCAAAGGCACCAAACTCAAGAAGATAATCAGACATGTCTTTCCGGGGTTAGGTTGATAAAGCGACAATACAATCCTTAAGAATAAGCAAACTGGATAAGGGACATCAGCTTGCACCAACCGAACAAGGAAATGGTTTTGGGAGGAGATATAACTCGAGATTCTTGTTTTAAGCTTGGGTACATTTTATGTTCAACAAAGAAATTATCTAGGCATTTATTTTTATGTGTTTGGTCATAGAGTGATAATGGACAATTCAACTTTGGGTCATGGTTCACTAAATAAGAACATGACCTAATTTTGGGTTTAAGCAACCAAACTACCAACCTTCTATCAGCACATCAAGCACGAGAGCAAACACCATATAAGACCTGAATAGGTTACCTAAAGAATGGAGGACACCTATTTCATTGAAGTTCATAATTCAGCATTACACCATATTATCTACAATCAATGGTTACTGGAATAAAGATGAGAGAAGCATCTTGGGTGTATAGGTGACAAACATGATGCAACAATCAGGATGCATGCTCGTCCTACACGTCCTCACTGATTTTGCCAACCAAATGTGGCAATAACGTTCTATATCGGTGGCATTCTTACGACTCTCACGGTATTTTTCTAGTCGTCAGCAACACATACGTTTTCGAGGTTAGTGTACCTGCAGAAAAATCCATCACAACCCAATTTCCAATGATGCAGTTCACACATGACAGTTTATCACAGTTTATACTCCATATATTGCTATATGGAGGCCAGCTCTTCATTAAGCGCCGAGCCACGCATAGGCGCTGTTGCCACACTTTAACCATAGGGCAACTCATTATGGTAACTCACCTTCTTACCTGAGCGTAGGTGCGTCGTTACAAGTACATTACACTTCTCAGTATTCCCATGTCTATATGCCCATACACATCCATGGGGTACTGAATTCCCAGAAAAGTAATTACTCCACATCGCAGCTTTCATATATACAAATATAGAACATGTATATAATCAAGCGCCACAATTAAGCATTCCCCTAGACCGACGGTTGTTCGGTCATGCTCTCACAACTCACCTTACCTTGGGCGTCGATCCATTCCAAATGGAATGGTTTTCAAAAATAACAATACACATGTATGCAATACCCACCCGGTTGTGGGTTAGTGGTTTTCAACTAAGCCACCTAATAGTCCTTAGTTTAGGGCTTAACAGAGGATGTCGCTAGCATTATAGTTTTTCAAAATTGTTTTTTTCAAAACCAAACAATGGGTTTAGTTGAAAATAGGTTTTTCTAAAACTAAAACTTTGTTTTAAAAATAAGTATGTGACCGTATATACTTAATCCTGCTCCGATACCAGCTGTGGCAGAACCTCCCAAGTTATTGGGCCCACATGCACCTGTCCTTGTCTCAAAGACCTCAGATGACTATGCATGTGCACCAAATAACTTAACAGGATCCGTCCGATTGCCCCAAGGACATCGGATAAACCACTTACAACCAGAACCGCGGGATTAAGTAACACAAATCACACACATCAATATTTTGCAGCGGAAATCTTATTACCAAATTTTACAAGTTACAAAAATTTTATATTATTTTATCGGAGTGATTACAAAAGTATAAGTTTGAAATATATGCTAGCTCAAGTGACCATCCTCAATAAGAAGTATAGAAGAAGTACTTAGACTTATAAGAAGGCCGAGCCCACCGGCACTTAACACCATCAACAACAGCACAAAGTTAGAACCTGAAAAACAACAGGGAATAAAACCCTGAGTATGGAATTACTCAGCAAGTCTTACCCGACTAAGGAAAAGACTCTCAAGGGTATGCTGGATAAATAGGAGTCAAGGAGAGGCTTTAGCAAAAATCAACTTATACTTTTGCAGAAGTAGCTTACTAAAGTGAGTCCTTACTTTCAATCTTTTAACGCCATATTAAGTATTAATAGACTCTATTTGCATCTAGTCTAATTTCACATCTCATCAAGACAACATCATTTTTATCCATAGTGTTCACGTCCTGACTTTAGGTTGTAGAAAAGTGACCAAGTCTTCATAACCGCGAAGGTACGGCGATCCGAATCGATTATACTCAGCTGAGGATCTCCAATCACACGACATATGTAGCACTTAACCCTTGCATATGTCAACCCGCCACCGGGGTTCTTAAGACCGGATCAGGTTCACGCAAACCGAGAGCACAGATACACCACCGTCCAGCCTCTTGCCACGGAGGGTACACGCTACTCTCGCCACCGCTCCACGCCCATTTCGTGTTATCTTATTCTGGCCTTAGTCTGCCCGAGGCAAGGCTTACCCATGACGAGGCATGTGACCAGTTAAAGGGTCCTCGGTCAGCACGCCTACATACGCGTTAATCCTTAACCAACCTGGGTAGAACATCACCTGTTCCTAACCCAAGTCTCAATTTAAGCATTTCCATCCTTAGGATTGTGTCTGTTCCTTAGGATGAAAGAGCATCACAGGGAACTTTGCAGTAAGATCCCACTAATATTCTTGCGGGTAGAAGCCATCCTCTCCCGGGTTAAATTGAGGACAACCTCTATCCACAAGATCTAAGCAAGGCTAAGCATTTTTGTAAATCATAATTTTGATACTTCAGAGAAGTATCTATAAAGGTATGGATATCAAGGAAAGCAATGCATCAAAGGGTTTCAAGTAACTCCTATGAACCTAATGCACATTTCACTAGACTTAAGTGTGTAAAAAGTATTTAAAACACAAGGAAAGGGGTTGCATGCACCGGGGCTTGCCTGGGTAACACTAGGTTAGTGTTGTTAGACGATGTCCACTTGACAATCCTCTTCAGGTTTGTCCATTAGCATCATCCTGTGGATTGGCCCATGCTTGGGGTCGACTTGGGTCGTTCTTCGCATCACACGATTAATTAACGTACCTGAATGAAATGCATTATGCACATGAATGCATATAAACGAGAATATTACAAACTAAATAGTGCTACGCGATAGCGAATTTAACACCTAGCGGTGAGGCGTTGTACAATTGTGTACGCAAACACTAGTTATTAATATACGACTGCGCGCAATAATTACGCTTCTCGAATCTAACGCAAACATCACGAACAACAAATTATACACATGAAATACAATTAGCCTAATCACAACTTATCAGTTAATTAATTAAATTCTGAATTAATCCCTTTCTTTATAAATTATACTACATCTTTATAAGTGATTAAAATATTTCATCATCACACATGCCTACTAAAATTCTACTCGATCCACTAATTCAGCTAAGTGACTGAAATAGCGAAATAATTCGCTATAGCTGAATCTGGCTCGATAATCGCAAGAACTGCGAAGTCGACGAGAGTTTCGTGACTCACGCAATTTATCGAGCACCTTAATGCACCTCGTACTAGCACATCAATTTATGCAACGATCGAACTATTTTGGATAATTTATCAGCTTACCGTTTCAATAGCCGACTCAAATCCACGAGATCGGTAGTGATTTTCCGATCTAGTCAATTGTCGAGCGCCTGGGAAATATCGCACTATTAACTTCGTCTTCACCCGATTCTTGGGATTTCTTGGGGATGCACGAACGACAACAAAATCAATGATGCGGACACGTGATGAGACAGGATCTGTAGAGATGTGTGTAAGGGTGCCAAAAATCGACGGCGTGATTCGAGAAGGCTGGGCACGTCCCAGCGCACAGCACGACGTCGAGGGCCTAGTGACGCAGCTGCTGTTGGAGGAAGCGCGGCTGCAGAGCTCAGCACAGGAGCTGACGCGGTTCTGTACGGATGCGAGCAGGGAGCATCGCGCGCGCAAGGGAGAGCTGGAGATGGCCGGCGGCCGTCGCGTAGGAAGCTAGACGCCGAGCGCCATGGAACTTCGCGGCAGGAAGCAGAGAAGGGAGCTCGACGCGAGCTGGAGCCGGAAACCGAGCAGGGAGGCAGAGACCTTCACGGCGCGGTGCAGGGAGGTGGAACGAGCGGCCGCCATGGGAGGGAGCCGTCCGTGGGAGCAGAGCAGAGGATTTGCTGCGCAAAGAAGAAGAACGCACGGCTGGAGATAAAGATTGCTAAGCGCTGAAAATATCCAGGGAGCAGATGATTTGCTGCTGCGCGGGGAGCTTCAGGGAGGAACTTGACGGCGGCCATGGCAGAGAAGGAGCTCGACGGAAATGAGCGCACCAGCCACGGTGAGCAGAGGCTGCGCGCGACGGGATTTTATCCCCGAGCTAAAGCAGCACGGCGTGGAAGAAGCAAGGGCAGAGGAGCAGGGAGAAGGAACGGCTGTAGCCCGCGGCCCTGGGCTGGGGAGCTGCAGGCCGGAACCAGAGTACGACGAGCTATTTGAAGAATCCCAGAAGCGGCGGCGGCAGATAAGAACGGCCAGGGATGAGGCCGACGGTCAACACAGTGAAAGAAAATCCGAGAACGTGAGCGGTGGAAGGGATAGGCTCGAGAGGATATTTTCAGTTTTTTTTTATTTCTTTTCTTTTATTTTTAGAAATTTGCAGATATTTTTAGAACCCAGAATTTTTAGCGATAGCAAAAGAGTCGACAGTAATTGCGACAGTTGATTCGATTCAAAAATCTGATAAATTTACCTGCGGTCTAAACATCTGGTTCCACAGCCACGAATGATTTACCAGTGAATCGAAGCTCAATTATAATTCTCGGACGCGCCGTCACAGTTTTGATTTAGCGGTTACTTGGAATCAGATGAATTTACACCCATCATTTATATCCAAAGTTTTGGATCGGGCAAGAAACGACAGACCGAAATAAACTGATTTCAGCACTGATAATTTGTTCTGCGTGATTCGACCGAAAATTAGCCAAAACCCAATCCGCTAATGCACACTCGTTTTCGTCGCCAAAACAGCGTGCTGAAGGATAAATTGGGTCATAACCTCGCGTAAGATTTCACGCGATTTGAATTATTTTACCTCGAACATTTTTGTCGTCGAGTTCAAATAAATTTAGTCACGATAAAAATCATCAGAGTCAGTCGGGCTTCCGAATTCGTGTTCGCGCGAGCGACGAATTTTAATTAATCATCGGACACACCAATTTTCGGAACACGATGTTCCGAACATCACAAAAATTTAGGATGAGCCCGGATAAATAAAAATAAAAATGATGTCGCATTCGCGACAGACGGAACAGATGCGATTCTAAAATCGCGATTAACGAAGATGATTGAAATTTAAAAATCTGTTTTATCCACTGATATTACGTGCTTAAATCCATACTCGTTGTCGAGCGGAATATAAACACCCGGGGTGTTACAGGTTATACCTGAGCGACTCAACTAAAAACACATTAGAAATAGAGTGCTCGGATGAAATAGCAATCTTTCATAGTCCTTTAACCTTGCCTTAGTTCCCATCACCAAATATGATTGAATCTTGGGAATACTTGTTCTTGACGTAGGAGGTGAACATCTTCTTCTCCCCTGTCATATGGTTTGTGCATCCGCTGTCGATAATCCAGCTTGAGCCCCCGGATGCATAAACCTGCAAGGAAAATTTAGGCTTGGGTCTTAGGTACCCAACTTGTGTTGGGTCCTACAAGGTTAGTAACAATGGTCTTAGGGACCCAAATGCAAGTTTTATCTCCCTTGCATTTTGCCCCTAATTTCCTAGCAATCACTTTCTTATTCTTCCTACAAATTGCAAAAGAAGCATTGCAAGCGTGATAAATTGTAGAAGGTTCATTACTTGGTTTTCTAGGTACATGAACAACATTTCTCCTAGGCATATCTCTACCATGCATAAAGGAAGAACTTGAAGCAAACATGGCATTTGAATCATAAGAACAATTCCTATAAGCATTTCTGGAGAATTTTCTATCACTATAAATGAAAGCATGATTCTTTTGAACACTATTAGCCATAGGGGCCTTCCCTTTCTCCTTGGCGGAGATGGGAGCCTTCTGACTTGTTGAGTTCTTGGCTTCCCTCTTAAAGCCAAGCCCATCCTTAATTGAGTGGTGTCTACCAACAGTGTAGGCATCCCTTGCAAATTTTAGTTTATCAAATCCATTTTTGCTAGTCTTAAGTTAGGCATTAAGACTAGCCACCTCATCATTTAATTTGGAAATGGAATTTAAGTGTTCACTACAAGCATCAACATTAAAATCCTTACACCTATTACAAATTACTACATGATCAATGTATGAGCTAGATTTATTAGCTACTTCTAACTTAGCATTCAAGTCATCATTAATACTCCTTAAGTTAGAAATAGATTCATGGCATGTAGATAGTTCACATGAAAGCATTTCATTTCTTTTAACTTCTAGAACAAGAGAATTTTGTGCACTAACAAATTTATCATGCTCTTCATATAAAAGATCCTCTTGTTTTTCTAACAATCTATTTTTCTCATTCAAGGCACCAATTAATTCATTGATCTTATCAATTTTAGTTCTATCTAAACCTTTGAATAAACTAGCATAGTCTACTTCATCATCACTAGACTCTTCATCACTTGAAGAAGCATATGTAATAGTACTTCTAGTATTTACCTTCTTCTCCTTTGCCATGAGGCATGTGTGATGCTTGTTGGGAAAGAGAGCCGACTTGTTGAAGGCTGAGGCGGCGAGTCCTTTATTGTCGGAGTCGGACGAGGAGCAATCCGAATCCCACTCCTTTCACTACAGGAAACACCTAAATTTTCGTGGGCCAAAAACCCACGAAAATAAGCTTAAACCGACGAAAATAGCCGCCGAAAATAAGTTCGACGAAAATAATCAACTATTTCCGTCGGTACCGACGAAAATGACCTATTTTCGTTGGCTTTCCCAAGGCCGACGAAAATAGTTGGTCGACTGACTATTTAAGTCGGCCTCGGTGGCCGACGAAAATAGCTGGGCAGTATTTTCGTCGGCCCCGGTGGTGGCCGATGAAAATAGCTGGGCAGTATTTTCGTCGGCCTGATTGGAGGACGACGAAAATTTATGGCACCTCCCACAAAACAGATTTTTCTGCACCTTTTAATTGACAGCAAAATACACAATTCACAATACCACATATACAGATTCACAAGCAAAATACACAATTCACAAAACACATTCACATATACATATCACAAAACACATTCACATATACATATCACAAAACACATTCACATATACATAAATAGTCCATAGTCCATAAGTCCATAGTCCATACATAGTTTCAATACCATAAGTCCATAGTTTCAAACAAACTCACTACTCACTAATCACTCCTGCGGGCTGTGGGAGTTTTGGCCACTCCCTCCTCCACCACCAGGAAGGTGGCCACTCCCTCCAGAACCATGGACGAGGAAGTCGTGGACGTTGACAGCACCCTCCTGAGCATGTGACGTTGAACCCTGCAATTCATCAATCATTCAAATAAGGATGTGTTTTGCTATCCCTATACCTATACTGGCTATGTTTGGTCACTATTTGCATAAAACTAAACATGGAACGTCACCTGTGATCCATGGTGATGAGGAGGCTGTGCATGCATCCACGAGTACTGTTGTGCTGGCCACCCCTAAGGTGGTGGCACCCACCCCGTCGGTGGCGGTGCCATCCACGCTTGAAATGGCTGCGATCCTTGGGGTGGTGGAGGCGTCCAAGTGCCTGGAGGTGCCTGCGTCCACCCAACACCGGTCCACTGTGGCTGCGACGCTGGAGCTTGTCCTGGCCACTGTCCCCATCCTTGTGCCTGCGAGCCATTTTTGATAATAAAAAAAGAGTTGCTATGGAATTGAAGTGTTCAGATAGTGTTACCTGGGGAGGGCGAAAAGCGGGCAAGTTCATATCAGGGCCGAGTCGAGTAGTCATTTCCTGCAAATGGATGAAACGTTAGAATCGCAACATTATACTTTGAATTCAATGACACGTGATGAGATAGACGAATTACCTGAAAATAAGAAGTCATATACTGCGTCAGCTGTCCGACCTGCTCCTGCGCTGCTCGAGCCTGCTCCTGTGCTGCTCGAGCCTGCTCCTGTGCTGCCCGAGTCTCCTCCTCCAGTTGAGCCTCTCGAGCAGACTTGGAGGAGCGAGAACTCCCTGCCGAAGACGATGCCTTCCCTTGACCTATGGTCCTGTTGTACTCCACAATGCAGAAGTTAAGTTAAAGTAAGATTAGGAGAAGTTAAGTTAAGATTAGGAGAAGTTAAGTTAAAGTAAGATTAGGAGAAGCAATAATGCAGTGAATTGCTTATATACGAAAGTAAACTCACCCAGAACTCGTCCCACACAGTCACCTGACAAGTCCTTCGTTTTTGTTCCGAACTTCCCCCTCCGCTACTGCTTTCCCCTGGCTCCCCTAGCTGGACATAGTCCTTCAGACCCCAGTCGGCCCACTGCATAGCCGCGAACCTCTCGCCATTGAGCTCCACCATGCTAGGGTAGTAGAAGCGACATAGGCTACCCAACACCGCGTTCACCTTGGGACGTCTGCCTGTACCGTCCCAAGTCAAGTCTTCTCATGACCTACAAACATTAATAAAACAAGTAAACCAGTGCAATCACGTTCATATTAAAAAATTAACACAACAGAAATAAGCCCCACCATTCTCCATGTGGCCGGATGAGCCTCCTCTCAGCAGGTCTCGGACCAAGCGCATTGCTCTTCTTATACCTAAGTATACAAGTAAATTAAATATGATGAAATGATTTAAAACTAATATCAATTAAACTAATATGCATAATAATACCTGAAGGTCGTAGAACCATCTGACGCGTCGCCCGCGCTGCCTGCCCCCATAGGGTCAACCTCCTCATCCTGCTCACCCTCCTCATCTTGCCCACCCTCCTCACCCTGCACATGAGCATCCTGCTGAGGAGCCTCCTGCTCACCCTCCTCACCATGCACTTTGTCTAGACAGTCGAGAAGTTGCTGCTGCCTCTGTCGGCTCTGTGAGGTGCCCTAAAAAAGCCCACTGCCTGAGCTGTCCTCGCTGGCCGCGCTGCCCCCACTCCTCGATTTCCTATGCTTGAACATGTTCAACTGTAGATAAATTAATGTCAAACCACAGTATATGAAACAAATAATATGAAAATTAATAATGTGAAAATTGGAATACGTAGCTTAATTGATTAACTAAAAGAAACATACTAATCAAAAGTCATCCGCATCCGATGATGCTTCTTCGGCTCGTTGTTTATTCATACGCTCTTGATTTCGTTGGATCCTTACTGATCTTCTAACGACGACAGGTCGTTTGCGCTTTGACCTAGGTTCTTCAATTAAGTCGCTTGAATTGCAACAGAGATTTTCAAGGCCTTCTCCATTGGTCACATGGAATCGGTGAGCTATGTCTTGATTCGACGCCGCTTCTGGTTGAAAAACAGCATCATCGTTGTCCCTGCTCGTACTCACGTAGTCAGCACTCTCTGGAGCGATGACTTGTGGGTTGACTTTGATTGCAACCCACCAAGCCCTAAGGCTTGGGTGAGGATATGGCAGGTAGTACACCTGTTTTGCCTGATTTGCAAGGACAACATCGCTCATACTGCTCGGAATCCTAGAGCTATGCTTCACCTCGACATTACCATACTTGTCGACACGAGTCCCACTATGAGCATCAAACCAGTCGCACTTGAAAAACATGACTTTAAGTTCCTGGGGCCATCGAAAATCAACTGTACAATGTTTTGAAGAACACCGTAATAGTCCACTACTTTGTCATCGTCAACATATGAACTTGCCAACACACCACTATTGGTGGTGGCTGCCAATGGTCGACTCTTCTCTAATTTCGTGGTTCGGAAGCGATATCCATTTACATCATAGCGAGTATAGTTCCGGACGGACACAGAGGTATGTGCCATTTGCTGCAAGTCCGGGTGCACAGAGTTTTTGGAAACCTATACAAGGAATTAGTATATGCATTATATCTTCCAAGTCCAAAATTCAAAGATTAAGTATGGACAATGAGAGAACGACAATTACTAACATAATTACGAAACCACTGCACGAAGTTTGGTCCACCTTTCAACCCATCACGTCGAAGATTTTCTAATTGGATGGTCGTAGGTTTACTAGTAGATTTCCAACATTCTTCATCAAACATGTTGGACATATTAGAAACATGGAGATTACACACTATAGAAATTATGAGATGAGAAAATGGACGTAAATATGAGGAAAACTTACTCGAACGCCTCCTGTGTGCTGTCAATATTGCTATACATATATAGCATTAGCGTGTTCAAATCTGATCCTTCAATGTGACGTACACTCCCTTTTCCATCTGCTTTACCCGGATTCGCAAAAATTTGAAGGGTGCTTTGGGGTGATTCATTTTCGACATGAAGTCGCACTGAAGGCGCAAACACATTGTTGGCTCGAGCGAAATACCTGGTTGAGAATTGAGATATCTCCTTAAGGGCAAAAGCCTCCGCAATACACCCTTCGACTCTAGCCTTGTTGCGAACAGACGCCCTGAGCTTTTTCAACGCCCTTTCTATAGGATACATCCACCTGAATTGCACTGGTCTGCCTACCAAAGCTTCCCAAGGCAAATGCACAATTAGATGTTGCATCACATTGAAGAATCCTGGCGGGAGAACCTTTTCAAATTTACAAATAAGAATTGGAATTTCTTTCTCAAATTTCTGCATCAACCTCTTCGATACCGTCTTTGTGCATACTTCCCTATAGAAGTAACTCAGCTCTGCAAATATGCTCCAAAGCTCATCCTTAAAATAGCCTCGAAACATCACGGGCATCAGCCTCTCCATAATAATATGGTAGTCATGGCTTTTCAAACCGATCAATTTACCGGTCTTCAGATTGACTGCCCGTTTCAGATTTGCCGCATATCGATCTAGAAATTTCAGATTCTTCAACCACTTAAATATTTCTTTCCTTTCATCCGACTTGAGGCAGTAATCAGCTCGTGGCCTACTCTCATGCCCTTTATCGCTTACTTTCAACTCGAGCATCGGCCTCTTACAGATTTCAGCCATGTCTTTTCTTGCCTTCATATTATCTTTCGTTTTATCAGTCACATCGAAACATGTGCTTATGATGCTTTCAGCAACGTTACGCTCTTGGTGCATCAAGTCTATGTTGTGCGGCATGATCAAGGCTTTTGCATACGGAAGCTCCCATATTGATGAAATATGGGTCCAGTTGTGGTCCTCCCCATAGCCTTGGAACCTATCATTTTCTCCTTGCTTCAGACAAGCATGCCATGCCATTATCTGCGGTGCAGTTTGCCTCTTTGGTGGCCCATTTCTGATTTTGGCTCCACTTCTGAATGCAGTAAGCGAACTCCTGAAATCACGCTTGAATGGAGTCCAACGTTGATGAGCATCAAAGAATGACACTTTCCCACCATGCTTCAATCTGAATGCATCCGTATCATTCATACATATGGGACAGCACAACCGACCATGAACACACCATCCAGACCAATCTCCATACGCCAGCAGATCATGCACTGACCACAAATAAGCAGCGCGCATGGTAAACTCCTTTTCAGTATGGCTGTCATAAGCCTTCACTCCTCTCCACAATTGTTTCAGCTCTTCAATTAAAGGGCGAACAAACATATTCAGCTTTGGCCCTGGATGCTCGGGGCCTGGGATGACTAGTGCAAGGAACATGAACTCTTCTTTATTGACCAACTCAGGAGGAAGATTATATGGCACAATGAAGACAGGCCAACACGAGTAAAGGCTTGCACTGGTATTGAAAGGTGTGAATCAGTCCGTCGATAGACCAAGCCGTACACTCCTAGGTTCGTTTGCAAATTCGGGATCAAACTCGTCAAATGCCTTCCACGCATCACCGTCCGACGGATGGACCATTATGTCTGGATCAGTGACGAGACATACACCATTCTTTGGCCACGTCATATGCAGAGCTATTTCCTTGTTGAGGAACAACCTTGAAAGCCGAGGAATGATGGGCAACCGACGAAGTTGCTTAGCTGCGACCTTCGTAACTACCAATTCACCCTCATCATTTGTCACCTCGACATATCTAGAAGCTTCACAATGCTTACAACGGTCCAGCTTGTCATCCTCCTCAAAGTATAGCATGCAACTCTTGGGACACACATCGATCTTCTCATATGTCATCCCAAGACCAGCCAACATCTTTGCGAAGTACATATTCTTTGGCAACTTATGATTCTTCGGGAGAACCTCGCCCATCAGTTGGACGATGTCGTTGTAAGCATTGTTTGAAATGTTGTGCTTTGACTTTATCTCCATTAGTCTTGTGAGAGTCCCAAGAACTGACATCTGAGTGTGCTCGTGCAGTCTCTCTTCTCCCGCGGCGAGTAGCCAGAAGAATTCCTGAGCATCGCGTGGAAGCTGCCCCGGCTCCTCAGCGTTCATTTCAACATCCCTACCAAGATCATGCAACATGTCGTCCATCCTATCATGATCGTCATCAAGTTTCACCTCCGCGTCAACGTGTCTAATAGACTCTCCATGCCGGTACCATACAAGGTAGTTCGACATAAACCCACTTTTGCAAAGGTGTTTCTCCATTTCTTCTATCTTCTGAGGCCACTTGTTCTCGCAGCGATTGCAAGGACACTTCACTAGACGACTTGTTCTATCTTTGAAAGCGTGCTCAAGAAAAGCCTTTGTTACACTCATCCATTCATTCGAATGTGCCCCATCCTTTCTCCACCCGTCATACATCACCCTCCGATCACCGTCCATTTCAAAGGCTAAACAAAAGACAAAGAACATCAACGATCGTCCGTGGCTTAGGTGAACTCCCTATTAGGTAAAGGCCCTAAACCCACCCAAGAGTGTAGGTCGATGCTTGTGATTTGTGACGTGTACCCTACGATTGCCGCGAAATTTCGGCAGCATAACCCCACTGCTCTCCAAGCACACGCCTGAACATGGTGTGTTGGAGAACAACTGGGTTACACAACCGAAATTCCGCGTCAATCGTAAGGCACATGTCACAAATCACAAGCATCAGCTTACACTCTCAGGCTGTCCAAAATACGTGGACAATTCCGGAACGGCGAACCTCATAAGCCAATGTGACGTTCGCCGTTCCCGAACGGGTGACGCATACGGTTCGCTACGGTTAACGATCACTGTCCATAATAAATAACTTAAACAAAAGACAAATAACATTCACATTAACGACACGCGCACGACACGCCGCACGTGCACGGCCGCCACGGCACGCGCATGGCACGCCACGGCCGCCACGGCCGCATGCACGACACGCCATGGCCGCCATGAGCATCAAATATGTCGGGGAAGAAGGGAGACGGGGAGGCTCACCGCGGGGAACGACGGCGACGTGGACGGATGGCAGGCACGGAGTGGACAAATGGCGGCCGCGACGTGGACGGACAACGAGCTCTCTTCTTCGCGACGGCGGCCACAAGCTCCCTTCGTGGACGGCGGGCTATCTTCTTCGCGGGCGGGGCGCGGGCGAGCCGCACGCGGTGGCGCGGAGCGGCGAGGGCGCGCGGGCCACGTGCGGCGGCGCGGAGCGTGCGGTCGAGCGCGTGCCCCGGGGCAGCGCGTGGAGAGCGGGCGGTCGGGCGCGTGCCGTGGAGGGAGGGCGGGTGGGCGCGGACGGCGGTGCGGCGCAGCGCGTGGAGAGCGGGCGGGCGCGGGCGGCGAGGGAGGGCGGGCGAGCGGGCGCGGACGGCGGCGCGACGATGGAGGGCGGGCGGGCGGCGGCGCAAGGTCGAGCGAGAGAGAGAAGGTGCGCTGAGGCCGAGGCGTACGATTAATGGGCCTCTATTTTCGTCGGCCTCACTGAGGCTGACGAATATAGAGGTCAGTTAATGCCTTATTTTTGTCGGCTGGGCAAAGGCCGATGAAAATAAATGACTTATTTTCGTCGGCCGGGCTGTGACCGACGAAAATACACCTTATTTTTGTCGGCCTCGGGACCGACGACAATATCGTTCATATTTTCGTGGGCAGGCCGACGAAAATACGTACTGGCCCACGAAAATAGGCCACATTTTCGTCGGTCACGAGGGCCGACGAAAATAACGATGTATTTTTGTGGGCCGACCGACGAAAATAGCCAGGCCCACGAAAATTTATGTGTTTCTTGTAGTGTTTCCAAGGTGTGCCTCGCCCTTCGCCTTTTTGTAGGTCTTCTTCTTTTCCCACTTTCCACTCTTCCCTTGTTCCTGGTCACTATCATTATCGGGACAGTTAGCAATAAAGTGACCAATCTTACCACACTTGAAGCAGGAGCGCTTCCCCTTCGTCTTGCTCTTGTTGGGGTGCTCCTTGCGACCTTTGAGCGCTGTCTTGAAGCGCTTGATGATGAGGGCCATTTCATCTTCATTTAGCCCGGCCGCCTCAACTTGCGCCACCTTGCTAGGTAGCATCTCCCTGCTACTTGTTGCTTTGAGAGCAACGGTTTGAGGCTCGTAGATTGGGCCATTCAACACCTCATCAACGTACCTCGCCTCCTTGATCATCATTCGCCCGCTTACAAACTTTCCGAGTATTTCCTCGGGCGTCATCTTGATGTACCTAGGATTCTCAAGAATAGAGTTTACAAGATGAGGATCAAGGACAGTGAAGGACCTTAGCATGAGTCGGACGACGTCGTGGTCTGTCCATCTCGTGCTTCCATAGCTTCTTATCTTGTTGACCAGGGTCTTGAGCCTATTGTACGTTTGAGTTGGCTCCTCTCCCCTGATCATTGCGAACCTTCCTAGTTCGCCTTCCACCAACTCCATCTTGGTGAGCATGGTGACGTCATTCCCCTCATGCGAGATCTTGAGGGTGTCCCAGATCTGCTTGGCGTTGTCCAAGCCGCTCACCTTATTGTACTCTTCCCTACACAAGGATGCTAAAAGAACATTAGTAGTTTGTGCATTTTTATGGATTTGTTCATTGATAAACATGGAGTTATCAGAACTATCAAATTGCATCCCATTTTCTACTATCTCCCATATACTTGGATGAAGAGAAAACAAGTGGCTACGCATTTTGTGACTCCAAAATCCGTAGTCCTCTCCATCGAAGTGTGGGGGTTTACCAAGTGGAATGGAAAGCAAATGAGCATTTGAATTATGCGGAATACGAGAATAATCAAAAGAAAAGTTCGAGTTAACCGTTTCTTTTTCTCCTCGTATTCGTCGTCCTATTACACTGAGATGTCAGGATTAAGTCGAGAGATAGTAGAACATTGACTGCCTATTAAATCTGGTTTCAGGCCTTTCAATCAGAGACCAAGATCATTTCGTCTAGACTTACTGAGAGCACCTAGAGGGGGGGGGGGGGGTGAATAGGTGATCCTGTAAAAACTTGAAACTTAAAGCCACAAACTTGATTAGGTGTTAGAGCAATAAAGCCAAGTGGCTAGAGAGGAGTTCTTGCGAAACACAATAACCACAAAAAGATCAACACAGAGAGGCACAATGGTTTATCCCGTGGTTCGGCCAAGTCCAACACTTGCTTACTCCACGTTGTGGCGTCCCAACGGACGAGGGTTGCACTCAACCCCTTTCAAGTGGTCCAAAGACCCACTTGAATACCACGATGTTTCTATTCCTTTCACTATATCCCGTTTGCGAGGAATCTCCACAACTTGGAGTCTCTCGCCCTTACAAAAGATGATCACAAATGAACACAGAAGTAAGGATGGGATGAGCAACACACACAAGTTCACAGCAATACGCACACACACACGGCCAAGACTTGAGCTCAAATGAATATCTCAAAGTTCTCACTAGAACGGAGCTCAAATCACTTAGAACGTCAAACGAGTGCGCAAAGGCGAGGTGTGAATGATCAAGAATGCTCAAGGTATGCTGGGTGTTCTCCTTCATGCGCCTAGGGGTCTCTTTTATAGCCCCAAGGCAGCTAGGAGCCGTTGAGAGCAATCCAGGAAGGCAAATCTTGCCTTCTGTCGATTGGTGCACCGGACAGTCCGGTGCACCACCAGACACTGTTCGGTGCAGATTTCTTTCCTGTTTTGGCGCAGTCGACCGTTGGCGATTTGGAGCCGTTGGCGCACCGGACACTGTACGGTGCACACAGCACACCGGACAGTCCGGTGCCCCCTTCAGACCGTTGGCCCGGCCACGCGTCACGCCCGATTGCGCGGCCGACCGTTGGCTCACCGGACAGTCCGGTGCACCACCGGACAGTCCGGTGATTTATAGACGTACGCCGCCGTTCAATTCCCGAGAGCGCCCTTTTCATCAGAGCCAGCCTGGCGCACCGGACAATCCGGTGCACCCAGACTGAGCAGAGTCTTGGCTGCTCGAGCCAAGTCTTTTCCATTTGTCTTTTCTCTGATTCTAGCACTTAGACAAATATGTTAGTACACAAAAACCAATGTACTAAGTCTAGAATCATACCTTTGTATTGATTTGCACTTTGTCCACCATTTGGCATAGTTTAACACATAACCATTTGTGTTGGACACTTAATCACCAAAATACTTAGAAATGGTCCAAGGGCACATTTCCCTTTCACTTACTCCAATGGATAAAGGACGAGATCCATCGACTTTTAGAAGCTAATTTTATTAGACATTGGAGAAGAAAGAATCAGGTAAGATTAGAGTGTGCATTGATTTCTAGAATTTAAATAGAACAGCTCCTAAGGACGAATATCCTATGCCTATAGCCGACATGTTGATTTATAATGCATCGGGAAATAGAATTATTAGCTTTCTTGATGGTAATACTGGATATAATTAGATCTTTATGGCTGAAGATGATACGTCTAAAAAGACCTTTATATATCCAGGCTTCATTAGTTTATTTGAGTGCGTTATCATGACATTTGGTCTAAAAATGTTGGTGCTACTTATTAGAAGGCTATGAAATTAATCCTTCATGAGCTGTTGAAAAACACTGTGGAAGTTTACATCGATGATATTGTAGTCAAATCGGTTGAGTTTGGTTCTCATATCGCTGATTTACGTAAAGTCTTTGATAAATTGCGTTTGTATGGTCTAAAAATGAACCCGCGTAAATGTGCTTTTGAACTGTCGGGTTGTAAGTTATTAGGATTTATCATTCATGAACATGGTATAGAGATAGATCCCAACCGAATTAAGTCAGTTCGAAATGTGGGAGCTCCAACCTATAAGCTTGAGATGTAGAAGTTTCTCGGCAAGGTAAATTATTTCCGAAGGTTTATTTCTAACTTAGCCAGGAAGATTGATGCCTTCACTCCTATCCTTCGGCTTAAAATGATGTCGAATTCACGTGGGGGCAGAACAACAGGAAGCATTTGATCTTATTAGAAAATATTTGTTTGCGGCTCCCGTATTAAAAGCACTACAAGCAAGTTATTGGAGATGTTCTGACACAAGATATATATTGGAGCCGTAAATAAAGTTATTGGAGATGTTCTGACACAAGAGATCGAAGGAAAGGAACATGTGGTAACTGTCACACCCGGTTTTAGAAGGCAAACCGAATGCGAACCATGTACGTGCCAGGATCAGTTATTCACGTACACAGCAGTTACATAATATGGACATCATCACACAGTGCTCAAAATAGTATTAATAAGGGAAATAGTCGATTACATCATACGTCTGAGACGTCCATATAGTCCTTACAGTAAATCAAAGTGCGGAAAAGAAACGTAGATAACCGCGGCCTTCACAGGCAGCCGACTGGGGGTTGCCGCTAACCCACACCTAGAACTCGTCGTAATCTTGGAACTCCTGGAAGTCTCCTTCCACAGCTTCATCTTCGCCTGAGCAGTGGTTGCAATGCTGACAACCTGAGGATGGGGGGGGGGGTTTGGTGTGTAGAGCAAGGGTGAGTACACATCAACATACTCAGCAAGTATCCTGTTTGGCTGTAGTGGACTAGCTTTATGTGGGGATAGGTCAAGCAGTTGCTTTTAGTTGGTCAGATTATTACTTACTAGTAGAAAGCCAAGTTTTAGCATTAACCCAGGTTATTAACCCAAACGTACTCCTTTCCAAACGGAAAGAGTACCACTTACCAGCACCATAGACATAACCAGAACCATCAATCTCATGACCACCTGTACCAAAGTATCTCTGATCAAGTACCACTAATCACTGGAGCTCCCTTGGCCGCTCATAACCGCGAGCACGGCTGATATATCA
Source organism: Zea mays (assembly GCF_902167145.1). Lineage (NCBI taxonomy): Eukaryota > Viridiplantae > Streptophyta > Magnoliopsida > Poales > Poaceae > Zea > Zea mays. The sequence goes on along the minus strand of NC_050104.1, from coordinate 14,882,506 downwards.
GTTTTCAAACACTCTGCAGAGGTTGTGCACTTTACCCACAAGCCGTGATTCCCATTCTGCCCGGAGATCATGACTCTCCATTGATCACTACCAAGGTGACCCAGCAGGGCATCACTACGTAGCCTTTACAAAGATTCCCCGGGGCTGTAGCCACCCGTTAGGTTTCCTAAATGCACCGCACTCCTCCCCAAGGGGCGAACCCAAACTTGGCAGAGCGAGCCGCATACACCGAGCCCCATTGACGGCACGACGGCTAAGTGAACTACACCCCAGATCCTCTAATTATTCAGCTAAGGGCATCCCATTCCACCCTCATGGTTGCACTGTTTTCCCGGGCGGTCATCCATAGAACAGGTCCTTACGGAGAGGCACTCGAGAAACCGCTCGAGCCCCCTTGATGACCACAAGTACAACATCATAATAAGAGAAGGGAAAAACAGCGTATCATAGATATTCTCATCATGTTCATTGATTAGAGTTAAGCAATAGCATAAAGCTAAACAGTAATAATCCAACCCAGATAGGTAAACAAGGACATGATAACAAAAGCTAGTCAATCCTTAGGCATAAATGTGTAAAGCGGGAGGTGAATTAAAGAATGAATAGGACAGAGATAGGTCAAGGGACACTTGCCTCCACCAACCGACTGCTGCTCAGGGGCTTCTCCTGCGAGTTCCTCGGGCTCTTCGACCGGATCGTTCTCGGAGGGGGGCGGCGCGGCGGCGGCGCCGGGGAGGGGAGAGGCGGCGGCGGCGCTAGGGTTAGGGTTGGGGTGAGAGAGAGAGAGAGAGATGACGGGCGGGGCCCGCGGGGGGGGGGGGGGGGGGGATTTTTGGGAAAAAAGAAAAGGGTGGGGGGGGGGGGCGGCTGGGCCGGATGGGCCCAAAGTGGGGGAAGGGGGGGGCGCGCGGCTGGGCCGGCCGGGGGGCCCACGCGGGAGGGGAGGGAGGAGGCGCGGCTGGGCCGCCAGCTGGGCCGGCGCGCAAGGGGGGGGGGGGCGGCTGGGCCGAAATGGGAAAGGGAGGGAGGGAGAGAAAAAGAAAGAGTTTTCTTTTTCTAAAATCTAATTTTCTCGGGGTGAATGCTTTTACATTTTAAACAACCAAAAGTATGCATGGTTCGGCATGGTGCATCACACGAAATAAAGTGTTTTAAGGTTTTGCTTTACACGAGGTCTAAAGCCAAAACCCGCTGCGACTTTGGAAAAGATCAAGGCTTAGCGAGAAGAAAAGGGAAAAGGAAAGAGTAACGCCTGAATTTGGTGAGAGAAAAGAAGAAAAAAAATCTACCCCCAAATTCAGGGCGTTACAAACCTATCCCTCTTAAAAGAATCTCGCCCTCGAGATTCAGGGTTGGCTAGCAAAGAGCTCAGGGTATTTAGCCATCAGATCATCTTCACGCTCCCAGGTTGCTTCTTCCTCAGAGTGATGATTCCATTTGACCTTGCACATTCTGATGGTCTTCCTTCGGGTGACTCTGTCTGCAATCTCAAGGATTTGCACTGGCTTCTCAACGTAGGTCAAGTCCTCCTGGACTTCAAGACCTTCCACTGGCAACTGCTCTTCTGGCACACGCAAGCACTTCTTCAACTGAGACACATGAAAGACATCATGCACAGCTGACAAATTCTCTGGCAAACTTAGCTGATAGGCCACTTCTCCACGTCTTGCAAGAATCTGATACAGACCAATGTAGCGGGGTGCTAGCTTGCCTTTCACTCCGAATCTTCTGACTCCTCTGATCGGTGACACTTTCAGATAGACAAAGTCTCCGACTTCGAAACTCAGCTCTCTTCTTCTTGTGTCTGCATAGCTTCGTTGCCTCGATTGCGCTATCTTCAGATTCTCTCGGACCATCTTGATGTTCTCTTCAGCTTCAAGCAAAATGTCTGGTCCAAACACTTGCTTTTCTCCAGGCTGATCCCATTGCAACGGAGTTCTGCAACTCCTTCCATAGAGCGCCTGAAATGGTGACATCTTCAAACTGGCCTGGTAACTGTTGTTATAGGAAAACTCTGCATAAGGCAATCTCTTGTCCCATCCGGACTGATCTTGCAACGCACAGGCTCTCAACATATCTTCAAGAATTTGATTGGTCCTTTCGGTCTGGCCATCTGTCTGCGGATGATAAGCTGAACTGAAATTCAGATGCGTGCCCAAAGCTTCATGCAACTGCTGCCAGAAGTGAGAGGTGAACTGCGTTCCTCTGTCTGACACTATCTTCTTTGGCACACCATGAAGACAAACAATCCGAGACATATACAATTCTGCCAATACTGCACTGCTATAGTTGGTCTTGACAGGTATGAAGTGGGCTAACTTGGTCAAGCGGTCCACTACTACCCAAATGGAATCGTAGCCGGCTCGAGTGCGAGGCAATCCGACTATGAAATCCATACCGATTTCATCCCATTTCCACTGAGGGATCTGCAACGGTTGCAACAATTCAGCAGGTCTCTGGTGCTCTGCCTTAATTCTTCGGCAACTATCGCACATAGCCACATGCTCTGCGATTTCTCTCTTCATTCCGTACCACCAGAATTTCTTCTTCAGATCCTGATACATCTTCTCACTGCCAGGGTGAATCGAATAGGCTGTCTCATGAGCTTCTTTAAGGATCAATTCCCGAATGGATCGGACATTGGGAACACACAAGCGGTCTTTGAACCATATCACGCTTTCTGCATCTTCTCGAAAATCTTTGCCTCTGCCATCTAGGATCAGTCGCCGAATCTCACTGATTTTCTCATCATTCTTCTGCGCTTCTTTGATTTCGCGCTCTAAGGTAGGTTCCAACTCAACTGTGACTCCTCGCGAATTGTTCAGAAATCCGAGACTCAACTTGTCAAACTCCTTGGCCAACTCATAAGGCATCGGTCGAGCGACCATTAGATTGACTTGACTCTTTCTGCTCAAAGCGTCTGCCACTACGTTTGCTTTGCCTGGATGGTAATGAATCTCCAACTCATAATCTTTGATCAACTCTAACCATCTTCGTTGCCTCATGTTCAACTCTGACTGAGTGAATATGTACTTCAGACTCTTGTGGTCCGTGTAAACATCACATTTCTGTCCATACAGGTAGTGCCTCCATGTCTTCAGTGCGTGAACCACTGCTGCCAACTCTAGATCATGGATTGGGTAGTTCTTCTCATGAACCTTCAACTGTCGGGAAGCCACAACTCTTCCCGACAGTTGAAGGTTCATGAGAAGAACTACCCAATCCATGATCTAGAGTTGGCAGCAGTGGTTCACGCACTGAAGACATGGAGGCACTACCTGTATGGACAGAAATGTGATGTTTACACAGACCACAAGAGTCTGAAGTACATATTCACTCAGTCAGAGTTGAACATGAGGCAACGAAGATGGTTAGAGTTGATCAAAGATTATGAGTTGGAGATTCATTACCATCCAGGCAAACCAAACGTAGTGGCAGACGCTTTGAGTAGAAAGAGTCAAGTCAATCTAATGGTCGCTCGACCGATGCCTTATGAGTTGGCCAAGGAGTTTGACAAGTTGAGTCTCGGATTTCTGAACAATTCGCGAGAAGTCACAGTTGAGTTGGAACCTACCTTAGAGCGCGAAATCAAAGAAGCGCAGAAGAATGATGAGAAAATCAGTGAGATTCGGCGACTGATCCTAGATGGCAGAGGCAAAGATTTTCGAGAAGATGCAGAAAGCGTGATATGGTTCAAAGCCCGCTTGTGTGTTCCCAATGTCCGATCCATTCGGGAATTGATCCTTAAAGAAGCTCATGAGACAGCCTATTCGATTCACCCTGGCAGTGAGAAGATGTATCAGGATCTGAAGAAGAAATTCTGGTGGTACGGAATGAAGAGAGAAATCGCAGAGCATGTGGCTATGTGCGATAGTTGCCGAAGAATTAAGACAGAGCACCAGAGACCTGCTGAATTGTTGCAACCGTTGCAGATCCCTCAGTGGAAATGGGATGAAATCGGTATGGATTTCATAGTCGGATTGCCTCGCACTCGAGCCGGCTACGATTCCATTTGGGTAGTAGTGGACCGCTTGACCAAGTTAGCCCACTTCATACCTGTCAAGACCAACTATAGCAGTGCAGTATTGGCAGAATTGTATATGTCTCGGATCGTTTGTCTTCATGGTGTGCCAAAGAAGATAGTGTCAGACAGAGGAACGCAGTTCACCTCTCACTTCTGGCAGCAGTTGCATGAAGCTTTGGGCACGCATCTGAATTTCAGTTCAGCTTATCATCCGCAGATAGATGGCCAGACCGAAAGGACCAATCAAATTCTTGAAGATATGTTGAGAGCCTGTGCGTTGCAAGATCAGTCCGGATGGGACAAGAGATTGCCTTATGCAGAGTTTTCCTATAACAACAGTTACCAGGCCAGTTTGAAGATGTCACCATTTCAGGCGCTCTATGGAAGGAGTTGCAGAACTCCGTTGCAATGGGATCAGCCTGGAGAAAAGCAAGTGTTTGGACCAGACATTTTGCTTGAAGCTGAAGAGAACATCAAGATGGTCCGAGAGAATCTGAAGATAGCGCAATCGAGGCAGCGAAGCTATGCAGATACAAGAAGAAGAGAGCTGAGTTTCAAAGTCGGAGACTTTGTCTATCTGAAAGTGTCACCGATCAGAGGAGTCAGAAGATTCGGAGTGAAAGGCAAGCTAGCACCCCGCTACATTGGTCCGTATCAGATTCTTGCAAGACGTGGAGAAGTGGCCTATCAGCTCAGTTTGCCAGAGAATTTGTCAGCTATGCATGATGTCTTTCATGTGTCTCAGTTGAAGAAGTGCTTGCGTGTGCCAGAAGAGCAGTTGCCAGTGGAAGGTCTTGAAGTCCAGGAGGACTTGACCTACGTTGAGAAGCCAGTGCAAATCCTTGAGATTGCAGACAGAGTCACCCGAAGGAAGACCATCAGAATGTGCAAGGTCAAATGGAATCATCACTCTGAGGAAGAAGCAACCTGGGAGCGTGAAGATGATCTGATGGCTAAATACCCTGAGCTCTTTGCTAGCCAACCCTGAATCTCGAGGGCGAGATTCTTTTAAGGGGGATAGGTTTGTAACGCCCTGAATTTGGGGGTAGATTTTTTTTTCTTCTTTTCTCTCACCAAATTCAGGCGTTACTCTTTCCTTTTCCCTTTTCTTCTCGCTAAGCCTTGATCTTTTCCAAAGTCGCAGCGGGTTTTGGCTTTAGACCTCATGTAAAGCAAAACCTTAAAACACTTTATTTCGTGTGATGCACCATGCCGAACCATGCATACTTTTGGTTGTTTAAAATGTAAAAGCATTCACCCTGAGAAAATTAGATTTTAGAAAAAGAAAACTCTTTCTTTTTCTCTCCCTCCCTCCCTTTCCCATTTCGGCCCAGCCGCCCCCCCTTGCGCGCCGGCCCAGCTGGCGGCCCAGCCGCGCCTCCCCCCTCCCCTCCCGCGTGGGCCCCCCGGCCGGCCCAGCCGCGCGCCCCCCTTCCCCCACTTTGGGCCCATCCGGCCCAGCCGCCCCCACCCTTTTCTTTTTTCCCAAAAATCCCCCCCCGCGGGCCCCGCCCGTCATCTCTCTCTCTCTCTCACCCCAACCCTAACCCTAGCGCCGCCGCCGCCTCTCCCCTCCCCGGCGCCGCCGCCGCGCCGCCCCCCTCCGAGAACGATCCGGTCGAAGAGCCCGAGGAACTCGCAGGAGAAGCCCCTGAGCAGCAGTCGGTTGGTGGAGGCAAGTGTCCCTTGACCTATCTCTGTCCTATTCATTCTTTAATTCACCTCCCGCTTTACACGTTTATGCCTAAGGATTGACTAGCTTTTGTTATCCATGTCCTTGTTTACCTATCTGGGTTGGATTATTACTGTTTAGCTTTATGCTATTGCTTAACTCTAATCAATGAACATGATGAGAATATCTATGATACGCTGTTTTTCCCTTCTCTTATTATGATGTTGTACTTGTGGTCATCAAGGGGGCTCGAGCGGTTTCTCGAGTGCCTCTCCGTAAGGACCTGTTCTATGGATGACCGCCCGGGAAAACAGTGCAACCATGAGGGTGGAATGGGATGCCCTTAGCTTAATAATTAGAGGATCCGGGGTGTAGTTCACTTAGCCGTCGTGCCGTCAATGGGGCTCGGTGTATGCGGCTCGCTCTGCCAAGTTTGGGTTCGCCCCTTGGGGAGGAGTGCAGTGCATTTAGGAAACCTAACGGGTGGCTACAGCCCCGGGGAATCTTTGTAAAGGCTACGTAGTGATGCCCTGCTGGGTCACCTTGGTAGTGATCAATGGAGAGTCATGATCTCCGGGCAGAATGGGAATCACGGCTTGTGGGTAAAGTGCACAACCTCTGCAGAGTGTTTGAAAACTGATATATCAGCCGTGCTCGCGGTTATGAGCGGCCAAGGGAGCTCCAGTGATTAGTGGTACTTGATCAGAGATACTTTGGTACAGGTGGTCATGAGATTGATGGTTCTGGTTATGTCTATGGTGCTGGTAAGTGGTACTCTTTCCGTTTGGAAAGGAGTACGTTTGGGTTAATAACCTGGGTTAATGCTAAAACTTGGCTTTCTACTAGTAAGTAATAATCTGACCAACTAAAAGCAACTGCTTGACCTATCCCCACATAAAGCTAGTCCACTACAGCCAAACAGGATACTTGCTTGGTATGTTGATGTGTACTCACCCTTGCTCTACACACCAAACCCCCCCCATCCCCAGGTTGTCAGCATTGCAACCACTGCTCAGGCGAAGATGAAGCTGTGGAAGGAGACTTCCAGGAGTTCCAAGATTACGACGAGTTCTAGGTGTGGGTTAGCGGCAACCCCAAGTCGGCTGCCTGTGAAGGCCGCGGTTATCTACGTTTCTTTTCCGCACTTTGATTTACTGTAAGGACTATATGGACGTCTCAGACGTATGATGTAATCAACTATTTCCCTTATTAATACTATTTTGAGCACTGTGTGATGATGTCCATATTATGTAACTGCTGTGTACGTGAATAACTGATCCTGGCACGTACATGGTTCGCATTCGGTTTGCCTTCTAAAACCGGGTGTGACATAAGTGGTATCAAAGCCGTGCTGACTGTAGGACCGCTAACCTAGAGTAGAATGGTCGTTCTAAGGACTATAGACCTCTGTCTCTGCCTTGACTTTGATATCCCTTCAAAAGTTGGTCATACCGACCAAACCTATGTTCTACTATATTCAATACCTTGCTGAAAATCATGTTTTATTCTAATCCTTCATTTACTTATGATTCATTATTTGCTGGTCATATTAATTTTGTTCTCACCCTTTTGCTTGCGATGTCTTTTGTAGATGGCTCGACTTAGACACACTGCACGAAAGTCAGTCATCCCCTTCTTACCCTCCCGCCTTGCTGAGCGTCCGCTTCGCCGTCCCGTGGCCGGACAGTCCAGCCACTTGGAGAGACTACACCACCGCCTGCGTGAGGAGCAGGAACGTCGACGACAGGAGCAGCAGGGCTCTTCTTTCTCGCTCCAACAGGAGATAGAGTCTGTGAGGAGCTGCTCCCCTGTGCTTCCTCTGGAGGCGCCCCCTGCATCACCACTGGGCGCCCCAGCTTCTGGAGTAGCTGCTGGAGGAGACCCAGACGACGGAGGTGGCGACGACAGCTCGAGCCACGACACCGACTTCTCTGCTAACCTTGAGCCGGAAGGATGGGTTGCTCGACCCATCACTCGCGACGCTGCTCGTGGGTGTCACTTCCACGATGCGCTCGACACCCTGCTACGTCGGGCATTTGACCGGCATACTTGGTCCGTCGAGTATCGCTGTGTGGTCTACCAGCATAGTCGCGGGGTCTACCCGGACCGCTGGGAGGCGACTTGCTTGGTGCGCTGCCCGAAGAACAGTCTCCAGGGTGCGGAGGCCTGCTCAGAGCACTATTCTATCTCTGAACGGGACTCAGCTGAGGCAGCCATGCAAGATGCTGCACGGCGTGCGCTTTCGCACTACTGCTCGGTTTTCGGTGGGGCAGCTGATGGTCTTGACCTGAAGTATTACCCCCGCTGTCCATCTGGCAGCACAGGAGGCGTGATTGTCTCACCCGTCGGTGAGGGCAATCCTAGGTTGAGCAGCACAGTCAACCTAGCTGCCGTGCTAAACACGGAGCTGGACCATGCATTAGATGAGCTGAGTAGGGCTCGTGCTGAGATCGCCCTGCTGCGGGCTGAGCGCGCGGAACGTCGTCACCTGGATGGTGGTTCCCCCGCTCCCGTCGGGACTCAGCACCCATACCGCTCACCTCAGCGTGGACACCAGTCTTATGGCAATCCCGACTGCAAGACCAAGATAACTCTAGAACCATAGATCGTCAGAGTTAGATCTTGTAATTAATACGAAATATATACATAGAAGCTTCAGTCTTAGCGTTAGTCTCGGTCTTAGTTAGTCTTAGTTAGACAGGGTAGTTTGCTATATCCTGTGCATCTATGTTTGTCATGATGAACTATGTTTGGTTTGAATCTTTGTAATGACTGTCACCAGAGTGTGGGTATCCCCTGCATTTTGGTCTACCTATTATGTTAATGGAGTTAGTTATATAGTTGGGAAACCTTTTATTCCACTTTCCTCTTTATCTGAGAAGCTGTGTGGTCTGTGTTGGAGATCCGTGAAGATGCTCATCTGTTCAGTGCTGTTGAAGAATTCTATTCTCTTTCCTTATGCTGCAAGATTTGCCAGATCAGTTCTGATGTGTGGTTGCATTCTGCAGATGTCAGAGAACAGACGCAGAGGAGGAAGGCGTGCTCAGCAGGAGCGAGCCGCTCAACAGGATGAGGTGCCCCAGCAGCAGCACCTGCCGCCCCCGCCCCCGATGTCCATCGAGCAGATGTTTCTGATGCAGACTCAGGCAGTTCAAGCCATCGGTCAGACTTTGGCCGCCATTCAGCAGCAGCAGCAGCAACAGCAGCAGGCCCCACTTCAACCTCAGATGCCTCAGATGCCCAGAGACAAGCGTGCTGAATTCATGAGAGGTCATCCACCAACGTTCGCTCATTCTTCTGACCCCATGGATGCTGAAGACTGGCTGCGCACTGTGGAGCGGGAGTTGCATACCGCTCAGTGCGATGACAGGGAGAAAGTCCTGTATGGTCCCCGTCTGTTGAGAGGAGCAGCCCAGTCATGGTGGGAGTCTTACCTTGCCACCCATGCCCACCCTGACGCCATCACCTGGGAAGAGTTCAGAGGTAGCTTTCGTCAGTACCATGTTCCTGCAGGTCTGATGACAGTGAAGAAGGAGGAGTTCCTAGCTCTCAAACAAGGGTCATCGTCTGTCAGTGAATACCGGGACAGATTTCTGCAGCTGTCTCGTTATGCTCCTGAAGATGTCAACACTGACGCCAAGCGGCAGTACCGTTTCCTGAGAGGCTTGGTTGACCCTCTGCAGTACCAACTGATGAATCACACCTTCCCGACATTCCAGCACCTGATTGACAGAGCAATCATGACAGAGAGAAAGCGGAAGGAGATGGAAGATCGTAAGCGCAAGATCAGTGGACCCCAGCCTGGAAGCAGCAATCGTCCTCGTTTCTCAGGCAATCAACCTTAGCAGTTCAGGCAGAACCAGCGTCCACCTCAGCAGCATCAGCAGTTCCAAAGGCAGTATCCTCAACATCAGTATCAGAACCGTCAGAGCAATCAGTCAGGAGGTCAGTTTCAAAGGCAGAATCAGCAGGCACCTCGTCTTCCTGCCCCAGCAAACCAGCAGAACAGTCAGGCAGCACCAGCTCAGGTTGGAAACAGGGCATGTTTCCACTGTGGGGAGCAAGGCCACTGGGTGATGCAATGTCCGAAGAAGGCAGCCCAGCAGCAGTCAGGCCCCAGTGCCCCAGCAAAGCAGAATGTGCCTCAGCCTGGAGCAGGCAATCGCCCTCAGCCGCGCTATAATCATGGAAGGCTGAACCACTTGGAGGCTGAAGCAGTTCAGGAGACCCCCGACATGATAGTAGGTATGTTCCCAGTCGACTCCCATATTGCAGAAGTGTTATTTGATACTGGAGCAACGCATTCTTTCATTACTGCATCATGGGTAGAAGCACATAATCTTCCAATTACTACCATGTCAACCCCCATTCAAATTGACTCAGCCGGTGGTAGAATTCGAGCCGATAGCATTTGTTTGAATATAAGTGTGAAAATAAGGGGGATAGCGTTTCCCGCCAACCTTATAGTAATGGGTACTCAGGGAATAGATGTCATCCTAGGGATGAATTGGCTAGATAAGTATCAGGCAGTTATCAGTTGTGATAAAAGGACAATCAAGTTGGTGTCCCCACTAGGAGAGGAAGTGGTGATTGAGTTAGTCCCACCTGAGCCAAAGAAAGGAAGTTGTTATCAGATGGCTGTTGATAGCAGTGAAGCAGACCCGATCGAGAGTATCAAGGTTGTGTCCGAGTTCCCAGATGTGTTTCCAAAGGACTTACCGGGTATGCCACCAGAGCGGAAAGTTGAGTTTGCCATAGAGCTTCTTCCTGGAACCGCCCCTATCTTCAAGAGAGCTTACAGAATATCTGGACCAGAGTTGGTTGAGCTTAAGGAGCAGATTGATGAGCTGTCAGAGAAAGGTTACATCCGACCAAGCACCTCGCCTTGGGCCGCCCCTGTCTTGTTTGTGGAAAAGAAAGATGGCACCAAGAGGATGTGTATCGATTACCGAGCTTTGAATGAAGTCACGATCAAGAACAAGTATCCCTTGCCCAGAATCGAAGATCTGTTCGACCAGTTGAGAGGAGCCAGTGTGTTCTCCAAGATTGATCTGAGGTCAGGTTATCACCAGCTCAGGATCCGACCTTCGGACATTCCGAAGACGGCATTCATTTCCAAGTATGGTTTGTATGAGTTCACAGTGATGTCTTTTGGTTTGACCAATGCGCCAGCGTTCTTCATGAACTTGATGAATAGTGTATTCATGGATTACCTTGATAAGTTTGTGGTGGTATTCATTGATGACATTCTGGTTTATTCTCAAAGCGAAGAAGAGCACGCAGATCATTTGAGGATGGTATTGCAAAGATTGCGAGAGCACCAGTTGTATGCAAAGTTGAGCAAGTGTCCCTTGACCTATCTCTGTCCTATTCATTCTTTAATTCACCTCCCGCTTTACACATTTATGCCTAAGGATTGACTAGCTTTTGTTATCCATGTCCTTGTTTACCTATCTGGGTTGGATTATTACTGTTTAGCTTTATGCTATTGCTTAACTCTAATCAATGAACATGATGAGAATATCTATGATACACTGTTTTTCCCTTCTCTTATTATGATGTTGTACTTGTGGTCATCAAGGGGGCTCGAGCGGTTTCTCGAGTGCCTCTCCGTAAGGACCTGTTCTATGGATGACCGCCCGGGAAAACAGTGCAACCATGAGGGTGGAATGGGATGCCCTTAGCTGAATAATTAGAGGATCCGGGGTGTAGTTCACTTAGCCGTCGTGCCGTCAATGGGGCTCGGTGTATGCGGCTCGCTCTGCCAAGTTTGGGTTCGCCCCTTGGGGAGGAGTGTGGTGCATTTAGGAAACCTAACGGGTGGCTACAGCCCCGGGGAATCTTTGTAAAGGCTACGTAGTGATGCCCTGCTGGGTCACCTTGGTAGTGATCAATGAAGAGTCATGATCTCCGGGCAGAATGGGAATCACGGCTTGTGGGTAAAGTGCACAACCTCTGCAGAGTGTTTGAAAACTGATATATCAGCCGTGCTCGCGGTTATGAGCGGCCAAGGGAGCTCCAGTGATTAGTGGTACTTGATCAGAGATACTTTGGTACAGGTGGTCATGAGATTGATGGTTCTGGTTATGTCTATGGTGCTGGTAAGTGGTACTCTTTCCGTTTGGAAAGGAGTACGTTTGGGTTAATAACCTGGGTTAATGCTAAAACTTGGCTTTCTACTAGTAAGTAATAATCTGACCAACTAAAAGCAACTGCTTGACTTATCCCCACATAAAGCTAGTCCACTACAGCCAAACAGGATACTTGCTGAGTATGTTGATGTGTACTCACCCTTGCTCTACACACCAAACCCCCCCCATCCCCAGGTTGTGAGCATTGCAACCACTGCTCAGGCGAAGATGAAGCTGTGGAAGGAGACTTCCAGGAGTTCCAAGATTACGACGAGTTCTAGGTGTGGGTTAGCGGCAACCCCCAGTCGGCTGCCTGTGAAGGCCGCAGTTATCTACGTTTCTTTTCCGCACTTTGATTTACTGTAAGGACTATATGGACGTCTCAGACGTATGATGTAATCGACTATTTCCCTTATTAATACTATTTTGAGCACTGTGTGATGATGTCCATATTATGTAACTGCTGTGTACGTGAATAACTGATCCTGGCACGTACATGGTTCGCATTCGGTTTGCCTTCTAAAACCGGGTGTGACAGTAACCTACCTAAGTCGAAGGTTGGTGGACGCTGAAACAAGGTACACCTTCATTGAGAAGTTATGCTTATGCCTGTTTTATGCATGCACCATGTGTAGTTGTTATTTATTGTCTACTAATTACACCATTTCTGGTCAAACCGATATGATCAAATACATGTTGCAAAACCCAATCATGAGTGCTAGAATTGGTAAATAGTCTTATGCACTCATAGATTATGACTTGGTCTATGAACCATTAAAATCTATGAAAGACTAGGTCGTAGAAAATTTTATTATAGAACAAGATGATACTCATAGACTAGGTATGTCATATCTCATTGTTACTCACGGTACTCTGTATTTTGATGGATCGATTCAACGAAGGACAAGGAATTAACATCGTGCTTGTTTTGCCAAGTAATGCTTCCTTCGACTTCTCTAGGCGATTAAAAACTTATTGCACTAATAATCAAGCCGAATATGAGGCCCTCTTGTTCGGTCTAGAACTTCTAAATTGTATGGGAGTAAATCATGTGAGGGCATTTGGTGATTCTCAGCTGGTTGTCTAGCAGATATTAGAAGAGTATCAATGTTTAGATGGCACTCTAAATAGTTACCTTGAAAAATGCTGGGACATAATCCATTCTTTTGACGAATTCAACATTCGGCGCATATGCAGGGTTGAGAATTGCAGAGCTAACAATTTGGCACAAGACGCATCAGGTTATCGGATAAAGTGAGGGAAATTTCACAATAACGAAAATCTGATAACTGGTGTCGCGCCAGACCCCTAGGTCATGGACTGTCCGCAATAGATTAAGACTGTCCGGGTATGGGTCCCATATCGTCTGACATCGCCAAAAAGTTTCTCCTGATCGATTCGGCTGATAAAGCAGCCGATGCAATTGATTGGAGGACACCTATGATTACCTATCTATGAAATCCTAGTGTTAGGACGGACAGGAACGTTTGGCGTACAATTTTCAAGTATGTTTTAATGGATGATGAATTCTACCGCCGAACTATCAACGATGTCCTAATTAAATGCTTGGGGTCAAATGATGCTATATTAGCCATGACCGAAGTACATGAGCGGATTTGTGGTACTCATCAATCGACTCCGAAGATGAAGTGGTTATTGTGAAGATCTGGCTTTTATTGGCCTAACATGATAGGTGATTGTTTCAAGTACTACAAAGTATGCCAAGTGTCTCAAAAAATTCAGTGACTTACAATTGTTCCTTGCATCTGAATTACATCCTATCATCAAACCTTGGCCTTTCAAGGGATGGGGATTGAACTTTATAGGAGAGATACATCCTTCATCATCAAAAGGGCATCAGTTCGTGTTTGTCGCCACAGACTACTTTACCAAATGTACTCAAAGTCGTTGCTATGAAGAACATGACACATAAAGAGGTAATTGAGTTTCTAACTGAACATATTATTCATAGATTCGACATTCCTCATATTTTGACCACAGACCAAGGGACTTCTTTTATGTCAAAGGAGGTACGTGAGTTTGCTGAATCATACAGAATTAAATTGCTCAATTCTTCTCCATATTATGCTGAGGCCAATGGGCAGGCTGGGTCTAGCAATAGGACATCGATTAACCTGGTAAAAAAGAAGATATATGATCATCTTAAGCATTGGCATAAGGTCTTGTCTGAAGCTTTATGAGCTCATACAATTGAAAGTTGCCTAGAGGGGGTGAATAGGTGAAACCTAAATATTATCAACTTTGAACACGAACTTCACACAGGGTTAGGATTGCAAATAAATGATAACAAAATCAGAGTGCGGAAGAGAGTTGTTCTTGTTATGAGTTGCTCAAACAATGCACATGACTTTGGAAACTAACTCAAAAGATTGTGATGAGCAAGAGAGCTTAGAGAGAGGGGAGAGGAAGAATCAAATCATAAGGTAATGATCAACACAAATGAACACGACAATTTGTTTCCCGGGGTTCAGTTCTAATGAACCTACTCCCCGTCGAGGAGGCCACAAAGACCAGGTCTTTTTCAACCCTTTACCTCTCTCAAATGATCACTTAGATTGATTGAGTGCTTCTTCTTAATCTCAAAGATCACTAAGACCCCGCGAGGACCACCACACACTTAGGTGTCTCTTGCTAACTTTACAAGTCACTAGAGAGTTTAGAAGGAGATGAAGAAAGCACGATTAAAAACCAAGCAACAAGAGCAACAAATGAAACACGAATCACACTCTATCAAGTTACTAATCACTAATGATCACTTGTCTCAATTGTGGCACTTGGAGAGGTTTGGAAGTTTTAAATGTGTCTTAGAATGGATTGCTTGCTCTTGTATTGAATGTGTGTGTAGGATGCTTGGATATTTTGAATGGAGATGGTTGGGGTTGTATTTATATCCACCAACCACTTCCTAGCTGTTGCCCTTATTCTACCAATCGCGGACAGTCCGCGCCCCTGGTCCGAACGGTCCGCCCCTGCACATCAACGACTGAAATGGTCAGCAGTAACGACTATATCAACTACAGTGCATTAAATGTGTCGTCATATATTAGATAAAGCAATCGCCGATGGTCCGGTCGTGCACCCTGGACGGTCTGTGAGGACGCTAAAAATGCATTTTACCGAACCCGTCACCTTTGGGTTTTTCTAGTTTTTCAACGGATGGACGATCCGCGTCTGAGGCTGGACGGTCCGAGCTTCGTCCCGGACGGTGCTCTCTTCTGCTTAGGACAGTCCGCAGTGTAAACGCGTGATTTATAGTTCCTGTCCGAGGTTCACCCTGGTGTCGCAGATGGTCCGCTGGAAGGGCCCGGACGGTCCATGCACAGGTGAATTTCCAAAAAATCTTCTCTTGTCCAGAATAATCTACGGTATTCCGGACAGTCGACTTAGAATTGATGTAGATGAACTTATGCACCTGAGAAATGATCAACTAGGCAAACTAGTTAGTCCATAAGATTTGTGATGGTCGTCAAGCACCAAAATCGATGATAGAAAATGGTTAAGGCCATTTCCCTTTCAAGAATATCTAAACATCATGCTGCTAAAGTATCTCCATTTGAGCTTGTTTATGGATAGGAAGCAGTGTTGTTTATAGAGGTAAGCTTAAATGATGTCAGGTTCGATAGGCAAAATGAAATAACTGTTGGTGATTATTATAATTAAATGATGGACAATATTGATGAAGTGACCAATAAGAGAGTGATAGCTCTAGGAGAAATAGAGAAGGACAAGATCATGGTCGTCAAAGCTTACAACAAGAAAATCAAGGTTAACTCATTCCAAGTAGGAGACCTGATATGGAAGACCATCTTACCAATAAGGAGCAGAGACCGGAAGTTTGGAAAGTGGTCGTCAAGCTAGGAAGACCCTTACAAAATCACACAGGAAATATCTGGTAATGTATACTTGTTGCAAACATTACAAGGCGAAGACTTGCCCAAGGCACTAAACGGGCATTTCTTAAAGCAATACCATCCTAGTATGTGGGAAGATTCTTAAGAGAACTGATGTGATCACATCGAGTTAGTTCCAGCCTGTGTCGGTGCTTTTGGTTCGCTCAGCTTATCCAAAAGGCAGGGGGTATGTGTTGAGCACCATTTGTGGAACTAGGCACGACCGGACGATCCGGCTCTAAGGACCATATGGTTCGTTCGTAGGGACGAACGATCTGCAAATAGATCGAATGAGGCGGATAAAACTTCTATCTCCTCACGCGTTTAGCCCTTAATCCCACGGGAGTTGTTGGAGAACGCCTAGGAATGGGTTTAGACCTACCCCTTATATATTTGAAGGGGTGCGACCGATTAAAGAACCAACAATCGAATGAACAATCAAATTATCTTCTGTTTTTACCTTTTGCCCTAAGAGTAGATAGTAACTTAGATTCCTCTCTCTAATCTTCATCCCTCTCCGGCTCTACGTCGTTTAGAGGCGTCTTGGGTGGCCTACCGATCCCAAGACAAACCCTATGATCTCTTCTCCCCGATAGGGTCCCTCCTGGGAGCGAGATCCAAACGTCGTTGTAGGAAACAGGTGACGCCTAAGAGGGGGGTGAATTAGGACTTCTAAAACTTTCGCTAAACTAGGCCACACTTAAATCCCTAGAGCAAAACCTATGCAAATAGTCAAACTAGAATGTGCAAACTAGGTTTTGTCTAAGTGTTGCTATCTCTACCGCAATGGCTAAGTTTCAATCTACACTAAATAAGTATGACTACAAGATTGAAACTTAAATGCTTAATATAAATGCGGAAACTTAAAGAGCAAAGTAGAGAAGCAAACTCTCGTGGATGACGCCGGTATTTTTACCGAGGTATCCGGAACCGCGCAAGGTCCCGACTAATCCTCGTTGGTGCCCCTACACAAAGGGAAGCCCACGCAAGGGCCAAGCACCTCGGTCGAGTAACTCCGTAGAGAGCCGCGGGCCTTCTCCACGCGCAGGTGGTGCTCCACTTCTTGCTCCTCCCGGACTCTCCCCGCCGTCTCCACTATCAAGCTTTCGGCCGAAACGCTGCGGGCCTCGTTCCCTCCGGTACATGGTGGCGGCTATGACACAAACGCGGTTGTCACGGTCTCGCAAGACACTCGCCCACTCGGTACAATTACAACGGCTCACGCAAGAGCCGAGGGGTTGTGAGGTTTATCTAAACTCGCTCAACAATCTAGGGTTCACCTAGAGCAAGCGCTAAAGCGGTCTAACTAACCTAAGCACTTAGCAAAGCACCTACGCTAATCACCGAGTGATTCTATTAAGCACTTGGGTGTTTGAGCTCTTGGAAATATTCACTATGTGTCTTGGTATGTTGCTTGGGCTCTCACACTTGAGAATGGCCGGTTGGGGTGGTATTTATAGCCTCCAATCCCCAAACTAGCCGTTGGACAGAAAGCAGCAGCTTTCTGTCGTCGGGTGCACCAGACAGTCCGGTGCACCACCGGACAGGCACTGTGCAGTGTCCGGTGCACGCCACGTCAGCCGACCGTTGGCGTCTGTAGGAGTTGAACGTTGGATCCAACCGTTACCCTCTGTCCAGTGCACACCAGACAGTCCGGTGCCACAGCCCGAGGGCGCCTGTCTGCGGCCCCTCTGCGCAGACTGTCCGGTTGTCCCACCGGATAGTCCGGTGCGCACCAGACAAGTACTGTTCACTGTCCGGTGCGCCACCAGGCGCTGGCTGACAACCTTCTTCTAGGATTTCTTCGTTGATTCCTTCGGGCTTCTTTTGTTCTTAAGTCTTGGACTTTTATGCATCTTTTTATGTCTTCTTTTGAGGTGTTGCATCCTCATTGCCTAGGTCCAATCCTCATCACATCCTATGAACTTTAATTATAAACACTAGCAAACACATTAGTCCACCGATTGTGTTAATCATCAAACACCAAAACTCAATTAGCCAAATGGCCTGGGGTCCATTTTCCTTACAATCTCCCCCTTTTTGGTGATTGATGACAACACAACCAAAGCAAGCAAATAATACAATTATTTGAATGACAATATGCAATCTACTTGCTAGGATGCATGTTTGTCCCCACAATGTGATATTATGGACTTAAGCCTCCCCCTAACTCCATAATTCACTTACTTCCTATTTTTGGACCAAATAACCAAAACCACTTAAAACCATTTGTAGAATTAAAATTTTAAAGTGGTGGTGTTTGGTGTTTGATACATTTTTTATTGCTTTGGTCCCTAAACTTCTCCCCCTTTGGCATCAACCACCGAAAAGGAAGACATTAAAAGCATGTAGGAAGTAAAAATTGCCCTCGGATGATTACTCCCCCTAAAAGAGTGTTCTCCTTTAGAAGGAATTTTCTCCCCTTTTAGAGACGAAGAAAAAACTCCCCCTGACAGAGATCTTCTACTTAGGAAAAAGCATGTGAGAAATAGAGGTGCAAAACATAATTTGAAAATACTAACTTCCCTTATGCATAGGTAACAAAATATGAGTTAACTACTTATGCATTTTTAGCAATATGGAAGTATATGATATGAAATATAGTCTAATCAAATTTTGGAGAAGACATGTAAATGATACTAGATGTAGTCTCAAAAGATACCGATTGAAATTCAATGGCGAGCTTGAGAGACATGAGAGTTCTTGGAGATTTTGCAGTGGAAGATTGTTGTCTTTCTCCGGAGACTTCATTTTCCTTACAATGAGACTATCACATAAAAATAGACTTGAAAAGGTGTTAGTCTCAAAGTCTTAGATTATAGAGTAATCTCCCCCTGAAAGTGTGCATACAAGTTTTGAATACTTGTAGGAGACATGCACTTTGATTTGGTATCAAGAGGGGCAAATCATCTATAATCTGATCTTTGGCACATATAAGTTAAATGATACACATTGTAGGATATGAGTGTTTTACCACTTGTAATATTAACAATATCAATTGATGCATCATTTATTATGGGGGTGATTAAGGAGCTATGTGCCATGCTCAAATGAATATTTTAAATCATGTAGGCTTGCTTAAGTGTATGAATTTAAAACAAGCAGACCTACCATGTGATTTTCCTAGTATGCATGCATTTAAGCTAAAGTAAGCACAAAATGTAATACTAGGCATGAAAGGTAAAACTAGATACACAAAAGATAGATACTCATATCTAAAAATAAGAAATACAGTAAATCTAGTTACCTTAGTCATGGGTGGGAAATTTGGGTCCAAAATTTTCACTAACCCACTTGGCAAATAAACTTGATCCAATATGATGTATCCCATGATATACATCCCAACTTTGCCAAGTCTCCAAATTTCCCGGACCTTCGGTCCACTCACTTCCCTTTCGGGATCCAAACCTTCTTGGTGCTTTTCATGGTTGAAATTATTTCCTTTGGCACCCAGATGCGTTTGGCCCCCTTTCCTTTGTTGGCTTGCTTGTTGGCCTTGATTGTTGTCACCTTTCCATTCTTTTTCTTCTTGATCAAATATGGTGTAGCAGCCTTT
This sequence comes from Zea mays, assembly GCF_902167145.1. Classification (NCBI taxonomy): domain Eukaryota; kingdom Viridiplantae; phylum Streptophyta; class Magnoliopsida; order Poales; family Poaceae; genus Zea; species Zea mays. Next base: position 14,863,212 of record NC_050104.1, on the reverse strand, counting down.
TTGTCCACCTTTTTGATGTAGGTGTTGGAGATTTTGCTTGATGGCTTTTGCTTGAGCTTTTGCCTTTGTTTATCCTCGGTCATCGCCTTGCATTGGAAAGACTTATGTCCTTCCATGCGGCATAGCCTACAAATCACAGTTTCTCCCTCCATAGGCTTGTTCACTCCCACAGTGGTGTTATCCTGTGGAGGTCGGATTTGTTTGGCTTTGCCTTTCTTGTCGTACAAAGACTTGCCAAGACGAGCCACTTCTTGCCTTAATTGTTCATTTTCCTTTGCAACCTCATCCGAACATATTTCTACAACAATATTCTCAACAAGAACTTGGTTGCAGAGGTTAGAATCATCAATTAAATCAAGGCAAGAAGTAGAAGCATCTTTCTTACTAATTTTAGGTATTTCAACTAAAGATGTTGCTGGGGTGCTACCGATGTTCTCTAGCTTAGTAGTTAGCTCATTATTGTGTATGCTAAAAATTTCCATTTTCTTTAGCAAATTTTCAATAGCTTCTTAGGAGCTAGCTAACTTAGCCTTAAATTTTTCATTCTTTTTAATAAGGCCATCATCAGTAGCAGTGGATGGAGCACTCGACTCTAATAGCTCAATTTTAGTTGACAGCTCACAATTTAGGTTTGCAAAAGTTTCAAATTTTTCTAGTAATCCTTTGTAATCATTCTGGGAGCTAATCAACTTATTTTTCAAAGTTTTAAGTTGAGCTTTTTGTTTAGTGCAAACATCCTGAAAAAATTTAACGGCTTCCGCAAGTTCATCTATTGAGGGTTTTCCCTCACCATCATCATCACTACTACTATCATCACTAGAGGATGGAATGCTCATTTTACCTCTTGCCATAAGGCATTTGTGTGATGACCATGATGAGCGTGATGAGGACCGGTGGCTGCGCGTCCTTGGAGGTTCATCTTCACTTGAAGAGTCATCCCAAGTTCTAACACTTGTTAGCGCCTTGCCTTTGCTCCTCTCCTTTTTGGGTTTGGCCATAGTTGGACAGTTGTCCCTGAAGTGGCCCTTCTCCCCACATGCGAAGCATCCTCTCTTTCTTTGCTTTTTCCTGTCAATGTTAAAGAGAATATCTTCGACCTGCAGAGGCACGCCCATTAGGTTAATCTTGCAGATCATCCTCATTACCTTTCCGTCGTGTCGGATTGTTTCTTCGTCCTCGGAGGATGATGTGCATGGTTGATTATCTTCATCATCATCACTTTCTTCTTCTTCCTCTTCTTCACTTGAGGAACTTGGAGTGGGAGCCTTCTTTTTGCCCTTCCCTTCATCACATGCAAAAGCATATAGCCTTGAGGAAGTTGGCTCCTCTCCACGACACATTTTTCGTGACATCTCAAAAGCCGCGATTTTCCCAATCACAATGGTCGAGGTCATGTTACTTAAGTCCTCCATGTTGTGAAGGATGGTGATGATGCTCCCATATCTTCGTTGTGGTAGCAGCGAGATAATCTTCCTTACAATGTCTGCATCACCTAGCTTATTTATGCCAATAGAGTTGAGCTCATTGATGATTAGATTTAACCGAGAATACATGTCTCTAAAAAGATCATCATCTCTCATAGCAAAAGAATTATACTCATTTAAGACTAGGCAATGTTTTTGCTCACGAACATTTGATGTGCCGTCATGGAGCTCATGCAATTTTAGCCAAATCTCATTAGCAGTTTTCAAGGTAAATACTTGATTAAAAATATCCATGCTAAGAGATTCATACAAGCAATTTTTGGCTCTAGCATTTAAATGAATTTCTTTTTCCTCACTCGTGGTGGGTTTCTCGGGATTCTTGGGGGGTTTCATCCCGTCACGAGTGACTCGCCAAACACCTAGATCAACGACCTCTAGGTAACAAGCCATTCTAGCACTATAATAAGGGAAGTTAGTGCCGTCGAAGTGTGGTGGCCTATGGGTATCCATCCTTTCCTCTAAAAAGCGTTGGCTCTTTTAGCGGTGAAGCTAAAGCATTTCAAATGAGCCAAACCAGGCTCTGATACCAATTGAAGGAAACGGGTGACACCTAAGAGGGGGGTGAATTAGGACTTCTAAAACTTTCGCTAAACTAGGCCACAATTAAATCCCTAGAGCAAAACCTATGCAAATAGTCAAACTAGAATGTGCAAACTTGGTTTTGTCTAAGTGTTGCTATATCTACCGCAATGGCTAAGTTTCAATCTACACTAAATAAGTATGACTACAAGATTGAAACTTAAATGCTTAATATAAATGCGGAAACTTAAAGAGCAAAGTAGAGAAGCAAACTCTCGTGGATGACGCCAGTATTTTTACCGAGGTATCCAGAACCGCGCAAGGTCCCGACTAATCCTCGTTGGTGCCCCTACGCAAAGGGAAGCCCACGCGAGGGCCAAGCACCTCGGTCGAGTAACTCCGTAGAGAGCCGCGGCCCTTCTCCACGCGCAGGTGGTGCTCCGCTTCTGGCTCCTCTCGGACGCTCCCCACCGTCTCCACTATCGAGCTTTCGGCCGAAACGCCGCGGGCCTCGTTCCCTCTGGTACACGGTGGCGGCCGTGACACAAACGCGGTTGTCACGGTCTCGCAAGACATTCGCCCCACTCGGTACAATTACAACGGCTCACGCAGGAGCCAAGGGGTTGTGAGGTTTATCTAAACTCACTCAACAATCTAGGGTTCACCTAGAGCAAGCGCTAAAGCGGTCTAACTAACCTAAGCACTTCGCAAAGCACCTACGCTAATCACCGAGTGATTCTATTAAGCACTTGGGTGTTTGAGCTCTTGGAAATATGCACTATGTGTCTTGATATGTTGCTTGGGCTCTCACACTTGAGAATGGCCGGTTGGGGTGGTATTTATAGCCTCCAATCCCCAAACTAGCCGTTGGACATAAAGCATCAGCTTTCTGTCGTCGGGTGCACCGGACAGTCCGGTGCACCACCGGACAGGCACTGTGCAGTGTCCGGTGCACGCCACGTCAGTCGACCGTTGGCATCTGTAGCAGTCGACCGTTGGATCTGACCGTTACCGTCTGTCCGGTGCACACCGGACAGTTCGGTGCCATAGCCCGAGGGCGCCTGTCTGCGGCCCCTCTGCGCAGACTGTCCGGTTGTCCCACCGGACAGTCCGGTGCACACCGGACAAGTACTGTTCACTGTCCAGTGCGTCACCAGGCGCTGGCTGACAACCCTCTTCTAGGATTTCTTCGTTGATTCCTTCAGGCTTCTTTTGTTCTTGAGTCTTGGACTTCTATGCATCTTTTTATGTCTTCTTTTGAGGTGTTGCATCCTCATTGCCTAGGTCCAATCCTCATCACATCCTGTGAACTTTAATTATAAACACTAGCAAACACATTAGTCCACCGATTGTGTTAATCATCAAACACCAAAACTCAATTAGCCAAATGGCCTGGGGTCCATTTTCCTTACAGTCGTCGGCGAACTCCGTCACCACTACGCACGTGCGGACCGTCCGGCCACTAGGCGTGGACCGTCCGGCCACTAGGCGTAGACCGTCCGACTCATCAGGCAAAAACCCTAGTATCTACGCCAGGTCACGAATGGTTCGATCTGTACACCAAGCATGAGTTTTGAATTTGGCGTAGTCTCTGAAGGATGAGAACCCACTATGTAGCATTTACATCGATAATTCTGTCCGCGCTTCCGCATAGAGCACCACCACCGGTATGACGCCCGGATCGACGCCAACAGGATCTGCGTTACATCTCAACATATGGAACCCATTTGCAATCGGAGAAACCATATCTAATTTTAAAAAAATCTATTATATATATACATACACACATATGCAATATGTCACCCTAGGTGAAGCTTCACCCAGTCAAACCTAGCAGCCCGCATGCGGGTAGCAGTCCCCACACGTGCCAGGCTGTATTGCCCGCATACGGGGGAGCGCTCGTATTTTCCTTTTTGTCGCATTGTGTTTTTTATGAAAATACACTCTGTAATTTTATAGTAAACGCTCAGTAATAGATGCAACCAGTAAATCATGGTTATCAGTCAGTAATTTTACGGCAGTAATCGCTCATTAATAGATGGCATCAGTAATATTATAGTTATCGGTTAGTATTTTTACATCAGTAATCGCTCAGTAATAGATGCAGTCAGTAATACCACAGTCATCGCTCAATAACAGATGTAGTGAGTAATATTGCAGTCATCAGTAATTTTACTACAGTCGTCGCTTAGTAATAGATACAATCAGTAATATTGCAGTCACCAGTAAATAATTTTACAACAATAATCGCTCGATAATAGATGTAGTCAGTAATATTGCAGTTACTAGTCAGTAATATTGTAGCCAACAGTGAAGAAATGTTCAGTTATTACCATTGGAACATTGGGTTATTACCGACAAAATCCTCGGTTATTACCGGCGAAGCGTTGGGTTATTACTCACGAAACGTTCGATTATTACCGATGAAGCGTTGGGTTATTACCGATGAAACGCTTGGTTATTACTAGTGGAACGTTGGATTATTAACGGTGAAGCATTGAATTATTATCGACGACACGTTCGGTTATTACTGACGAAGTGTTGAGTTATTACCACCAAAGTGTTCAGTTATTACTGATAAATCTGAACTACCGACAAAGTGAATGCATTTATGCATGCACAAAAAGAAAAAATGTGCATGGAGTTATTTGATCCCACAAAAAAAATAATTAATGTGCATGGTGGTTGTACGTTACAAAAAAGGAAAAAGGTGTGTCCAAGAGAGGTGGGACTTGCATGTGGGCATGTATGAGGTGGACGACTTGGTCAGGTGCGCGTAGGACGGTAGAGCGAGAATGGTCTGGGTGAAGCTTCGCCCTAGGTTACAAATAACGCATATATATATATATAATAGATGAAGCCCAGGCCAGTCAATGTGCTCCCCGGTTGAACCAAACCTGGTCAGCATATCCCCACTCACGTCCGTTAGCCACACACGTGACCCCACTCGTTTGACGTCGTCTAAAACTGTCTTCGCGCAATCACGACCGATAAGCCCGGGCGAGAAGGTATGGTTTCTATCAACTGTCTCCGCGGAACAGGAAGGAAACCACCAAATTCTGACGACCGAGGCGGTCCGACCAAGGCAACTGGCCATTCGATTTCCGCCGCTGCCATTCATCTCCGCAGCATCACTATGTGGTTTTGGAGCCCCGATTCAAGAGCCATTCCTGTTCGTGAAGCTTCGCAATATCGCTCGACTTTCAAACACATCGAGGTTTCCGTCGCCGTTTGAGGTATTTTCATCGATTCGAAGTGGTTCCGCATCTTTTCCTCACTTATAAGCTATGTGTGATTTTAATCCGTCTCCACATTCTCCAATCGGGCGCGTTATTTAAAAAAAAACACCCATAGCATCACTCTGCGGTTTTGGAGCCCTGATTGAAGAGCCATTGCTGTTCGTGAAGCTCCACAGTATCGCTCGACCTTCAAATACTTCAAGGTCTCCGTCGCCGTTTGAGGTATTTTTCTCGATTTTAAAAATATATGGGAGTGCTATTCATCACCTGAACCAATCCACCTAATTAAACCCCACTAAATCGCACCTGCGCGCCAGCCCATCTATCTGATTTCCACGCGTCGCCATTCGCGTGTCTTTATATTCTCTGTAGTTAGTCAACTCTGCTCCGATCCAGTTCAATCCATTATCATGTCGACCGGCTCCATCCCAACATCTGCAATTCATTACTGTTGGGCCCACACTCATCGTCGTAACATCTGTCTCCCGACCTCGACTCATAACCTAAATCGACGAATGTTTCTACCTTATATATATATTTTTAAATGGTGAATGGCTCAGGTAAACCTTGAATACATGAATATTTGTTTCTGTTGTATGTTGAATTAAAACTTAAATCATTGTGAAAGTCTCCTAGAGGGGGTTGAATAGGCGAAACTTGAAAATTATAAACTTTGAACACACACTTCACCCGGGGCTAGGGTCAGAAATAAATAATAGTGAGCTCGGAGTGCGGAAGATAATTCTTCTTGCTATGAGTTGCTCATTCAATGCGAATAACTTTGGGAGCAAACTCAAACCAATGTAAGCAAGAGAACTTTAGAGAGCGAGGAGAGGGGAGAAACAAATCGAATGGTGAAGATCAACACAAGTGGACACGATGATTTGTTTCCCGAGGTTCGGTTCCAAAGAACCTACTCCTCGTTGAGGAGGCCACAAAGGCCGAATCTATTTCAACCCTTTCCCTCTCTCAATCGGTCACTTAGACCGGTTGAGTGCTTCTTCTTAATCACACGGGTCACTAAGACCCTGCAAGGATCACCACACAATTTGGCGTCTCTTGATTGCTTTACAAAACACTTTGAAAGTTTAGAGGAGGACAAAGAAAGCAACCAAGCAACAAGAGAAACAAATGAAACACAAATCACCCTCTCTCAAGCACTAAACACTTTAGATCGCTTGACTTAATTTTGGAGTTTGGAGAGGATTTGAGGATTTGAATGTGTCTTTGGAGTGTATTCTTTGCTCTTGTATTGAACAAAGAGAGTGGGATGCTTGGATGGCTTGAATGGTGGTGGTTCGGGGGTATTTATAGCCCCAACCACTATTCTAGCTGTTGGCTGACTGCTCTGTCGATGGACACATCGGACAGTCCGGTGGTGCACCGGACACAACAATGTTCATTATCCGGTGCGTGCCACGTCAGCCGACCGTTGGAGTTTGGATATGTTGACCATTGAAGTCTTCTTGTCCTTGTGGTGCATCAAACAGTCCGGTGGCACACCGGACAGTCCGGTGCGACCTGCCACCGTATACTGTATCCTTACTTCTGGCGCTGCAGACTGCGGACGCAGTCCCACAGTCGACCGTTGGCGGAGTCGACCGTTGCTCCGAGGGCTCACCGGACACTCCGGTGGCACACCGAATAGTCTGGTGATTTTTAGCGGACGAGCGCCGAGAAAACCCTTGAGCGGCCAGTTCGCGGAGTGCTCGAGCCTGTCCGGTGCACACAGGACAGTCCTGTGCGCCACTAGCTGTAGCAAGTCTTATTATGCTCCAAACTTGTAGAATTGTCCCACAATCATTTTTTTGTATGTATATATGATCTTTATGCTCATGTGAAAAGTATTAACTAGGGAAATTGAAAGAGAAATGGCCTCAACATTTCCTATAATCTATTTTGGTGTTTGACGACCATCACAAACCTTATGGACTAACTAGTTTGCATAGTTGGTCATTTCTCAGGTGCATAAGTTCATCTACAACTATTCTAAGTCAACTACAGGAGAAGTTTTTTTGGAAAAACACCTATGCGCGGACCGTTCGGGGCCTTGCACCGGACCATTCGTGACACCAGGGTGAGCCTCGGACAGGAACTATGCAAAAACATACGTTAACACTATGAACCGTTCGAAGGAGAAGCGGACACCGTCCGAGACCAGGCGCGGACCGTCTGGTCATTGTAAAACCAGAAAAACCCAAAGGTGACGGGTTCGGTGAAATTCATTTTTAGCGTCCTCTCGGACCGTCCGGTGTGCACGGTCGCACCATCCGCGACTGCTCTATCTGATAATATGATGACACATTAAATGCACTTATAGCCGTTGATATAGCCGTTACTGCTGACCGTTGCGATTTCAGCCGTTGATGTACAGGGGCAGACCGTCCGGACCAGGGGCGCGGACCGTCCGCGGTCGGCAGAACTAGAGCAACGGCTAGGAAGTGGTTGGTGGCTATAAATACAACCCCAACCACCTCCATTCACTTCATCCAAGCCTCTCATTCACTCTCATTCAATACAAGAGCATTCACTTCAACCAAAGACACATTCAAGCTTCCAAATCTCTCCAAGTTCTATAATTGTGACTAGTGATCATTAGTGATTAGTGACTTGAGAGAGTGTGATTTTGTGTCTTTTCTTATTGCTCTTGTTGCTTGGCATTTAATCGTGCTTTCTTCGTCTCTCTCTAATCTTTCCAAGTGATTTGGAAAGCAAGCAAGAGACACCTAATTGTGTGGTGATCTGTTGGGGACTTGTTCTCAAATGCTATGGGTTAAGAACAAGGCAACACGGAAAATATTAATTGATAAAGTCCTTCGTCCTTCGAAGCATTATTTCCCTTAGGATATAATGATTTTCGGACGAAGGTTATGAAGGACATACCTTCATAAACATAGCATACAATGAAGAATGAAACGTAAAGAATATGAAGGATTACATAGATAATTATATATCATTATCAACTTGTCATTATTGTAGAGAAACAAAATGATATCGAGTTACAAATGTACCTTCAGTTTGGAAGGGAATGAAAGTACAGGTGTGACGCAAGAGCAAATGCCAAATCAGCGTGAACAGTACGGGGATACTGTTCACCTATTTATAGGCACAGGACACAGCCCATACAAAATTACATTTATGCCCTTTACATTTGATAATAATTCTATAGTAATCTATCGAGGTCTGAATAGCCTTTTCATCTTTAAGTCGGTTTCATTTTCTGCTACCACGCCGAAGCTTTCCTGCTCACACCTTCGGCGCTGTATCAACCTTCGTATTATTCTGGTCCGCTGTGATACCGACTTGAGTCCGAAGATACCTGTTCACACATTAAACTCCAGAAATACTGTTAAATCCTGTTTTTGAGGACCTTCGTAAGCCGAAGGCCCCCAACAGTAGCCCCTCGCAATATTAATTTGTTTAAAATAATAAATTTAGATTGCGACATGGACGAAGGCTTTACGCCGAAGGTCCGAAAAAACACCTTCCCTTTGCTAGAATAGCAACATTCACTGACAAGCGGGGTCTTTCAATTTTCAACGCACTGGGCGTATAAATACAGTCATACCGCAAACTCATTTGGCACGCTCTCTTGCCGTCTGCTCTCGTTCACTCAATTTTTAGCTCTTGTGCACTAAGATTTGCTGAGCTTTTAGTTTTGAAGCTTCGGCTTTGAAAACAGTTTTTTAGTGTTTCCGAAGATGTCTGAAGATAAGAAGGCTGCTGCTGAGATGAAGCTGAGTCTCGACGAAGAGAAGAACTTGGGGTTTCTTATAGCGATGTCGAAGACCAATACAGAAAAAATCACCAAGGAGATTCTGGAAGGTTTGTCTGAAGATACTGGTGACAGCGACAGTTATGATGTGGACAGTGGTGGTGAAGACTCCGAAGATTGTCCATGGCGACCAAGCCATGCGGTTTTCGGCAAATCAACTATCAAAGAAAATCATCTTGTCAACATGAGGGGAAGGTATTTCCGGGATTTGTCCATTGTGAGGGCCGACGAAGGGGAAAAGACTTGTCCACACCCTGAAGAGAATGAAGTCGTAGTGTACCAAAGCTTTTTGAAAGCTGGACTACGATTTCCCCTGAGCGAGTTTGTCGTAGAGGTGCTGAAAATATTCGAAGTCTATCTTCACCAACTTACCCCTGAGGCAATCATAAGGCTGAATATCTTCGTGTGGGCCGTGAGAAGCCAAGGTCTGAAGCCTGATGCAAAAAGTTTCTGCAATATACACGAACTATCATACGAAACAAAACCTTGGGGTAAGGAACAGTATCACAATAATTTTGGCTGCTATAGTTTCGTTTCTCGGTCCGGGTCAAGCTGTCCCGTGCCAACCTTTCGGAAGAGATGGCCCGGCGACTGGATGACAGAATGGTTTTATGTGAAGAATGACCTGACAGTACGAGAAGATATAAAAGGTATAATTATGCGCCCTATTTGGCAAAGCTTCGTCCTTCGGAGGCCGAAGGTTGAAATGAATGAATCTGCCGAAGAATGCCAGAGAGCCTTCGGCGTTATCTGCTCTTTTATTGGAACGAGAGATTTGGTACAAGAGCATATTGCCTTCAGGGTATGGCCGCTCGCAGAGAAATGGGAAATGCCGCAAGAAACCATAAAGGAGGCCGACGTAGGTGGACTTATCAGGCTGAAGTATACTTTTAAGTTCGGAGATAAGTTCATTGAGCCAGATGATGACTGGTTAAAAAGCATTGAAAATTTAAGTGATGAACTGCTTGGGGCTTATTCGAAGGCCGAAGATACTGCACTGTCAGCAGCCTTCGGAGGCCGAAAAAAGAAGAGGCTGAATCGGGTGTTTGATGCAATCGGGTTCGTCTACCCTGACTATCGTTATCCCATTCGAGGGCAGAAAAGAAAAAACACAACCTCTGCGAAAGAAGGAGCTGCAACTGCTCCTAGCGAGCCAGAACCGAAAAGAAAGAGGATAAAGGTCCTCACACATCGGCCGCGCTATATTGAACCAGCTTCGGTGCCTGAGTTCACCGGAGAAACTTCTTCGGCCACCGAAGCTGAAAAGCCAACCAGACCAACCTTGCTGCCAGAAGTCGCAGAAATGGCCGAAGCGCCAACAAGGATAGAATTGGAAGAACCGAAGATTTTGTTACCAGAAACAAAAGAGATGGCCGAAGCGCCATCCACAGAAAAAAAAGGAAGAAGTGAAAAAACCAACTGAGGAAAAAACATCAGAAGTTTTGAGTCCCGCAGCAAATGTTGAGACAGTAAAAAATCAAAAGGTGCCAGCAGTGACTCCGAAAAGAAAGAGAATGGCTAATGTGCTAGATGTACTGGAAACAATTAAATCTTCAAGCACACCTCCGAAGAAGACTGCTGCCATTTCCGAAGCGAAAACTGAAATTTCTGATACTAAAGCTCCAGAGCAAGAAACTGAAGCCGAAGCTGGGTCCTCAGAGCCCACGAAGATAAAATCCTTGGAAACCGAGGAAGAAAAAATAACAGAACCAACTTTTGTTGAAGAAACCAGTGGCATTGCCCCCGAAGCATCCCCCAAAGTCCTTGATTATATTGTTCGTCATGCTTCGGGGAAACAATTATCAGAAAAAGAAAAACAAGAGGCCCAGCTTTACGCCCAAAAACTGAAGTATCCAAAGGGAGCGTTAATATTCAATGGCAGTGGAGAAGAAGACTTTTTGTATTGTCTTCCTGACAGCAAGGAGATTTCTGTCTGTCGGGAGATGAGCAAAAGCTTCGGATTCCCAACACTAGAAGACGGGCTCTCGGTGCTGTCGAAGAACGATCTGGCCGACAGCCTGGCATATAATAGCTTAAAGGTGCAACAAATGGGATCTTTGTATTTTTTGTTGAGACCAAAATTTTTCGTTTACTTAAATCTATTGACGCACACATATTTATCTTTGCAGGGCCTGATACTTAGCAATGCCCTCAGGGCATAGAAAGATGCTGAAGACGAAGGGTGTGCTATAGCCCTGAGCAACCTTCGTTCCGAAGTAATTGAACTGAGGAACGAAGGTCTCGAAAAAGATAAAATATTACATTCATTGATAAATAAAATAAAGGAAGATGAAGCTGCTTTTAAAGGTCAAGCTGAGGCTCAGAAGCGCGAAATTGAAGATCTTCGGAAACAACTGGCCAGAGCCAAGGAAGAACGCATACTTGAAGAAACGAAGCGAGAACTCAGCGACCAATGGGCAAATCACTTAGAAGGAACTGTTGAAGAGCTTCGTTCGTCCAAGAAGAGATGCTATAACAAATCTATAGAGTGCGTTAAGAAGTTAAAAGCTAGCTTTGCCAGAGTCGGCGCATTCTCAAGCGAAGAAAACTTTACAAGAGGCAATCCCGAAGGTCCCATCGAATGGATCGATCACGAAGCTGAGGCCTTCGAGGAAATTTTAAATAGCCGTGGAGATATATGTGCTTTCTCGGGTGCCAGAGGAATTGCCACCATTTTAGAGAAAAAGGGCTGCGAGCATGTAAAGATTTTAGCGCAATCCGAAGCTGCTTTGTCCTTCGAAGATGCAAGAGATCCTTCGGCCGAAGCTAGCATGGTTGGTGGAAATTTTTTCACCGATATCTGGGATAATGGTGGCCGGGAAATGGCCCGAGAAATTATCCAGAAAAGCGAGAAGGACATTCATGATGCTAGAGAAGTAGCTGAGGCTGCTGAAAAAAGCGCAGAGCCCGAAGGGCAAATAGGTATTAACTAATGGTTTTTATTGTGTTGTAATTTTTGGTTTTAAACTTCGCTCGCAATTTGTAATAGCGATGTAGCCCTATCCTGTCCTCCTTCAGATCCTACTAAAGCGTCTCCGGGCCCTCACCCGAAAGGAGACGAGGAAATTAAAAAGATGGCTGAAGCTATCATGGATGAAGTTGTTAACCGACTCCTGAACGAAGCTGCAGAAGTTGTTTTGAGAGAAGATTAAGCATTTTTGTAAAAACTTCTGAAATGTAATATGTGTAACATTTTGTAACCCTGAATGTAATATACCTGTTTTTACTGCTCAATTCTTTACGATGCATGAAATTTTACTCACGTACCGTTTTTGAGTCTTTGACGAAAAAACACCTTCCCTTCTTTTCATGCTTCGTGAAGAAGAATTTCTATTTGTCACAACAATATCCATAGTATTCTGATGAATAATATCCAAGCTTCGTGAAAATATTTTCCGAAGTTGCACTTCCGAAGATCAATAGTGTATTTCTTTGTAACTTGGCATGATTTTCCCCCTTTTTTCAAAACATTCTTCCGAAGGTCGATATTGTGGCCCCTCTTGTGCTATATGCAGCATGATGTATGATGCTTATGTTATGCGAAATGATGCGATGATGTTATGTTATGCAAAATGATGTTTATTCCGAAGGTACAGACACATCCTGCGATAAATCACATAATCTTTTTGAATCAGTATTGACTTTTTGCTATAAGCCTCCCTTAGGAGCTTCTTCGCCTTTTACTTCAGCGGAATCAGCGTTTATTTTTCGCTGTAAGCCTCCCTTAGGAGCTTCTTCGCCTTTTACTTTCAGCGGTATTCGCGTTGACTTTTCGCGCTTCGCCTTTTACTTAGGCGGTATCAGCGTTGACTTTTCGCTGTATGCTCTGCATTCCCTTTGGAACGACTTTGGAGCAGAAAACTTACACTGCGCTCCCTTTGGAACGGCTTTTTGTGACTTCAGCAAACTTACTCTGCGTTCCTTAGAACGACTTTTTATTGTTTCGAAGAATTTTTTTTAATAGTTCGAAGGTCCTCTTTGTTATCGCAAATCTTTGAGCTTCGACAACTTAAGCCTGTGAAGAAAATATATTTTCCTTGTGGCAAACAACGAAACTATTTACATGAAATCTAAACAATGTCCTTTATTACACAGAAAATAAAACTAAATGAGAAAGACTGCTATTAAGGTAGGATATTTGTCAATAGATGTGCTTTGACTCTGGCACAGTGCTGTTGACTGTACGAGCTTCGGACTGCTCTCTGAAGTCCCTTTGGTGTGGAGCATACTAGCTCCCTTCTGGCTGCTGGCCTTGTTGCAGCGGAGGTGGAGGCGGAGGCTGTTGCCAGGAAGCTTGAGGTTGACTCGCCGAAGCAACAGAAACTGCAGGGTGATTGCCCACATATTCTGGGATATAAGGCGAATGATACGAAGTAGTATGCATGACCTGCTTCGGCTGAACTTGTTGTGCTGCGGCTTCGGCTATTTCCTTTTGCTTCTGGATGGTAACATGGCACATCCTGGTGGTATGACCTTTGTTCTCACCGCAAAACAAGCAAAAGATTCTTCTTGGTTGATCTCCGAATCTTCCGCCGAAGCCCCTGGTGCCTCTGCCTCTTGGAGCTGGTGGTCGGAAGGAGCCTTGCTGTTGCCTCGAAGCCTGTGAGGAACACTGTGGCCTTTGCTGTTGGCTCCCTCTATCATCATTTTGGGTAGAGTTATGAATTGATCTAACGTGCCTCGGATAGAACCTTCCTCCGAAGCCCCTGGTCATTTCAGAAAACCTGAAAGCCTCCTCCCTTCTTTGGCGAAAATCATTATCGGCCCGAATGTACTCGTCCATCTTCTGGAGCAGCTTCTCCAAAGTTTGAGGAGGCTTCCTAGCGAAGTACTGAGCTGACGGTCCTGGCCGAAGGCCCTTGATCATGGCCTCAATGACAATTTCATTGGGCACCGTTGGTGCCTGTGCCCTCAAACGCAAGAACCTCCGGACGTACGCCTGAAGGTATTCTTCGTGATCCTGGGTGCACTGGAATAGAGCTTGAGCAGTGACCGACTTCGTCTGAAACCCTTGGAAGCTAGTTAACAACAAGTCCTTCAACTTCTGCCATAAAGTGATCGTTCCTGGTCGAAGGGAGGAATACCAGGTTTGAGCAACACTCCTGATAGCCAAAACAAAAGATTTGGCCATGACTGCAGCATTGCCACCATACGAAGATACTGTTGCTTCGTAGCTCATCAAAAACTGCTTCGGGTCTGAGTGGCCATCGAATATGGGAAGCTGAGGCGGCTTGTAGGACGGAGGCCAAGGTGTAGCCTGCAGCTCAGCGGACAGAGGAGAAGCATCATCGAAAACAAAATTCCCATGATGGAAATTATCATACCAGTCATCTTCGTTGAGGAAACCCTCCTGATGAAGGTCTTGGTGCTGAGGCCTTCGGTGCTGCTCATCATGAGCAAGATGACGAACTTCTTCGGAGGCTTCGTCTATCTGCCTTTGCAGTTCAACTAGCCTGGCCATCTTTTCTTTCTTCCTCTGCACCTGTTGATGAAGCATCTCCATGTCTCTGATTTCTTGATCTATCTCGTCCTTTGGTGGTGTCGGGCTGACAGCCTTCCTTTTCTGGCTTCGGGCCTCCCGAAGGGAGACTGTCTCCTGATTGTGGTCCAGCGGTTGCAGAGCTGCAGTCCCAGTTGCTGAAGCTTTCTTCGGCGCCATAGCGAAGGTTTATGATCGCCGAAGGTGTTCAAAAAACTCAAAGAGTGGAAGTGAGTTCACCGGAGGTGGGCGCCAATGTTGGGGACTTGTTCTCAAATGCTATGGGTTAAGAACAAGGCAACACATAAAATATTAATTGATAAAGTCCTTCGTCCTTCGAAGCATTATTTCCCTTAGGATATAATGATTTTCGGACGAAGGTTATGAAGGACATACCTTCATAAACATAGCATACAATGAAGAATGAAACGTAAAGAATATGAAGGATTACATAGATAATTATATATCATTATCAACTTGTCATTATTGTAGAGAAACAAAATGATATCGAGTTACAAATGTACCTTCAGTTTGGAAGGGAATGAAAGTACAGGTGTGACGCAAGAGCAAATGCCAAATCAGCGTGAACAGTACGGGGATACTGTTCACCTATTTATAGGCACAGGACACAGCCCATACAAAATTACATTTATGCCCTTTACATTTGATAATAATTCTATAGTAATCTATCGAGGTCTGAATAGCCTTTTCATCTTTAAGTATGTTTCATTTTCTGCTACCACGCCGAAGCTTTCCTGCTCACACCTTCGGCGCTGTATCAACCTTCGTATTATTCTGGTCCGCTGTGATACCGACTTGAGTCCGAAGATACCTGTTCACACATTACACTCCAGAAATACTGTTAAATCCTGTTTTTGAGGACCTTCGTAAGCCGAAGGCCCCCAACATGATCCTTGCGGGGTCTTAGTGAAGCGTCTCGATCCTTTGGGACTCAAATGTGATAGAATTACTAGTCCCAGGAGGCTAGTAAACACATTCATTTCATCAGATAGCACAGAATCTTACATAATCTTTATTGCATTACCAAAAGCAAGCTCTAGCGAGCTTGGATACATAGCGGAGTGGAAGAAAACTAGCCCAAGCCACAGACAGACTGGATGCAGACACAACCCCCTTCTAGTCGAACATAGCGGAAAGGAAGTCTTCAGTAGCTGAAAAACGTAAATAAATCTGGGTGAATACTTTACGTATTCGCAAGCCCATCCTTCCCGTAAAGAGGGAGAGACCTATGCGGTACATGCTCGGTATGGTGGAGTTAAAGTCACTCTTTTTTCAGAGAAAGGTGATACTTGATGTTTTTACCCAAAAGAGAGAAGTAGCACATTTTGACGCTCAACCACCACTGAGCTTCCCGCTCCCGTGGCTTGCTTTTATTTCCAAAAAAACTCACACACCTTCCCTTTTTCTGAAGATAAAAGCTCTAATTGTCATACCACACCAGACTCGTCCATACCAGTGGACACGGACTATTCGAATAGGTTTCAAACTCTACGCAGAGGGGTACACTTTACCCACTAGTCCGGCTCTATGATCTCACTGCCATGAGATCCGACACCGAAGCTCTTTCCTTCCTTGCACGTCCTTACCTTAGCGATTATACCGGAAGGAACAAGGCCACCACCATGCCCAAACTAGGACAATACATTCCCCTTTCTTATCCTCCTAGTGCTCTCCAGCCGTCATAATACTGGAGTTCAGACCATGCAAGTTCAGATTGAGTGATTGCCCATACAGTCTCGAGTGATTGTACTTGTCATGAGTACAGGTAATGAAGGATGACAAACTGGTCCTTAAACGAGGGGACAATTCTTCATGCTCACACCTAACCCGGCTGAGCCAACACCTTAGGCCGTCCCAAACCAGGGAGTCCCTGATCATCCCACTCAGTTGGTGATAAGGGTGTTAACCCTTCATCATACCCATTTTGAAAAACACTTCTCCTTTTTTTAAACCAACACCCTAACCCACATCTTTAGTAGCAAAAGGTATTATTTAATGCAGGCTATCACTCGACTCACAATGCATAGAAACCATCCCATATCCCAGCTTGGGTAGTGGTAGAAAGAGTAGGTAATTTTTGCATCAAGGGTAGAATGAACTTGCCTTCGTAGAAGCTCTCTTGGCACGAAAGTTCTATTTCCGGGAGGTCAGGCTCCTGCCCTTCTTCCGGAGCTACGAGTTTTGAGAGGTCGGACCCCTCTTCGACTTGCAAAAACAAGCAATAAACAATACATCAAACATTGCTTTGCTCAACAAGGTGTGTCAACTTGAAAGGGAAATAGGGTCAAACCTTTTTCTAAATGATTTTGGTGGTTGAATTGCCCAACACAAATAATTGGACTAACTAGTTTGCTCTAGATTATAAGTTCTACAGGTGCCAAAGGTTCAACACAAACCAATAAAAAGGTCCAAGTTAGGGTTCAAAAAGAAAGGAGCAAAAGAAACCGAAGGCTGCCCTGGTCTGGCGCACTGGACTATCCGGTGTGCCACCGGACAGTGTCCGGTGCACCACGGGACAATGTCCGGTGCACCAGGGTGGATCAACTCGAACTCGCCACCTTCGGGTTTCTGGAAAAGCCACTCCGCTATAATTCACCAGACTGTCCAGTGTAGCACCGGACTGTTCGGTGTGCCAGCGGAGCAACGGCTACAGCGCAACGGTCGACTCCAATGGAAATCTGAAAAGCTCTACAGTGCGCGAACAGTTCGCGCAGAAGTCAGAGTAGCGCCAGAAGGCGCACCAGACAGTGAACAGTACATGTCCGGTGTACCGCCGGACTGTCTGGTGGCCCAGGCTGTCAGAGCTCCAACGATCGAACCCTAACGGTTAGGTGACGTGGCTGGCGCACCGGACAGTGTCTGGTGGCGCACCGGACTGTCTGGTGCGCCCATCGACAGTAGCCCAACCCCAACGGTTGGTTTGGTGGTTGGGGCTATAAATACCCCCAACCACCAACACTTCAAGGCATCCAAGTTTTCAGCCATTGCATTCAATACAAGAGCTCTAGACTTCACTCTAAGACGCAAACAAGAGATCAAATCCTCTCCCAAGTCCACAATCACTCCAAATATTTAAGTGACTAGTGAAAGAGAGAGATATTTGTGTTCATTTGAGTTCTTGTTGCTTGGATCACTTTTCTTCTTCCTCCATTCTTGTTCTCAAGCAACTTATAATCAAGCAAGAGACACCAAGTTGTGGTGGTCCTTGTAAGGGGTCTAAGTGACCCGTTGATTAAGGAAAAAAGCTCACTCGGTCTAGGTGACCGTTTGAGAGAGGGAAAGGGTTGAAAGAGACCCGGTCTTTGTGACCACCTCAACGGGGAGTAGGTTTGCAAGAACCGAACCTCGGTAAAACAAATCACCGTGTCATCCGCTCTATTTCTTTGGTTGATTTGTTTTCGCCCTCTCTTTCGGACTTGATGTTGGAACTTGCTCTCAACTGCAAGGAGGCCAACAAGGGTGAACAGTGGTGACAACAGGGTTACGTGCTAGGAGGCAATAGCTCTGTTAATCTAGCCTCTCACGGGCACTGTGCGGGGGTATTTATAGGTATCTGAGTGCCCAGCGCCTTGTGTTAAGGACGCATGTGCCCTCAGACACCTAGTTTATCCCCCAGAATATTCCCATAAAGCAGGGTTGCAGGCTGTAATTACAAGCATGCCTTTACAAATTAGGCCCGTAACACAAAGGCGGCCACGTAGGGCCCGTTACAATGGGCCAGATCACACGTGGGCCTCAGAGCTGAACGAGGCCGTGCTGCGGGATGGCGTCGCCGTAGGCCTTCGTCTGGTGCCGAATGGAGCGAAGGGTGTCCCCGCCCGTTTTGTCTCTGTCAGACCAGCGACTGCAGCGAAGGCCTCGAGCGAAGGGTGGCGTCTTTGCCTTCGCCCCAACATTTGCCCTCCGAGGGACCAGCTCGACAAAGTCACCTGGTGCCGAAGACGTCGCTAGATGGCGGAGACGCTGCCCTCGCTCGAAGTGGTTCCGCGGGGGTTTTTGATGTGACCGTTGATGGACGGCGTACTGTTGGATTGCGGGTTTCCCGAAGCGTCGCGCCCTATCGGATTGCGGGTTTCCCGAAGAGCCGCGCCCTGCCTATAAAAGGGGGCGGGGTCGGCGCAGTTTGAACTTTGCCTTCCGCGCTCTGTGAAAACCCTAGCCGCCCGCCATCTTGCTGCTCCTCTTCTTCCGCTGCTCCTCTTGCTCGCCGGAGTTCTGGCTCGAGTGAAGCAGACCGCCCGCCGCCGCCGACGGTACGTAGCAATGCCGTCCTCTTCTTCTTCCGCTGCCACTACGCCGCCGGCCGCCGCCTCGTCTGAGGAGACGTTGAGTAGCTTGATGGTGGAGGAGTTGCGCGCCGGCGACTCTGTTGATTTTGGTGTGTCGCGGATGACGTCAGCCCGCGTTGAAGATATGCAGCGGTTGGGCTACTTTGGCGGCGGAGTTGCTCGTGCTCCGGGGACGGAGGAAGTCCCCGAGCCGAAGGGTGAGTTGGTCGTTTTCGAGGCGTTCTTCGCCGCCAGTCTCCGCTTGCCTGCGCACCGGTTTGTTGGCGAAGTCCTGCGTAGATTCAACGTTCAAATACATCAGCTGACACCGAATGCTGTGGTGGCACTGTCGAAGTATGTCTGGGCGACGACTTCGTACGGCGGACAGCCGTCGGTTGAAGTTTTTGCGAAGTATTATTGTTTGCACTGGCAGAAGAGGATGATTGGGGACGAAGTTGCCCAGTTCGGGTCATGCACATTCACGCCGAAGACCGGCAAGACCACAATGCAAGTAGTGGAGTTGGTTCCGTGCGCCTGCAACAAGTGGGGCAATTGGAATGAATTTTGGTTTTACGTTGCTGAGGGTACTGTCGAAGACCATGAGGGACTCCCCGTGTCTGAGATGTGCTCTCATTATTACTCTGCGTATCCGCCCTTTGAAGTGGCAGAGGAGGATGCAGACGAAGGGGCCCTTCGGTGCGCCGCCGGTCAGAGCAGTGGGCGTGATTTAGTTGAAGAGTTCGTGGCGTACGGGGTGTGGCCCTTGGCGCATGGCTGGGCGTTGGGCGAAGTGTGCCCTCGCCAGATGCCTTTTCACGGAGGAAGGGTGGTGCGAAGTCCTGCCTTCGCACTGAATCTGCGAAACCGCGACCCGGCCGCCTTTGTGCGCGATGCGGAGGATGGGGCGGTGCGGCTCGTGGGGCGTTACGTGCCGAGGACGGAAGGCCAGCGTGGCTTTGATATCCGCGGGTCAAATGACCGTTTGAACAGGGTCTTCGAGTTAAATCAATTGCCGTACGACAGCTATCCTGGTCAAGACGAAGCGGACCGCCGTGGGAAGAAGCCGGCGGTGGAGACTGGGGAGACCCTGCGCCGGCGGCCGCCCCTTCCTCAAAAAAGAGAAAATTAGGTACTGCGATGGGAGGACTTGGGGTATCTGATAGTTTTGCTAGAGAGTTAATGAGGACGTGTGCGGCCCCGGGGGAAAGGATGTCTTCGCCCGAGCTCCGGGAGTCTTCGGCTCGGATGCTGAGGGTTACCGGGGGTTGCTGGCCTAGGAATGTTCCTATCCCCTGCGCGGCTGACGAGGACTGTTTTACATCTCGTATGGTTCGTCAGTGGAGAGTTTTTCCTTACGGGCGGAATATCGGTGCTGTTGTGTGGGCAGTGATGGACAAGGATCGCCAAGGGGCGGCGCAAAAACGCCAAGCGGCTTTCAGGCTGCATGAAGCTAGGCCGAAGCGGCAGCGGGGGGCTGCGAAGGCTGCGGCCCCCGGGTGAGGCAAGCCGCCGCTGGCGGCGAAGGTGGGCGCCTCTGCACCTAGCAAGGCGCTGGAGGCAACGGCGGGCGCCGGAGGCTCCAAGTCAATGAAGGTGGTGCCGCCGGCCAGCGGAGTGGCGGAGGCTTCGAAGGCGGCCCAAGCGCTGCCGTTGTCGGGCAAACGTGTTGCCGACTTTGGCACCGATATTACTGTGGACGACTATCTTGGTGGTAAGCCGTTGGCCTATTATTATTATTATTTTTTTTAATTCGTTGATGCGTTGCAGGGTCGGACAAGGGCCAGCTTGCTATAGTTGTGCCTGGCGCGGCGATCGCGACGGCTGCCATAGTGCCGAAGGCGAGGGGCGAGGCTCTTGGCGCCAGAGGCGAGGTGTCGGCCCTCGCGGTGGTCAGGGACGAGGCGGGCGCAGCGACCCACCGGCTGAAGGGAGTGACGGAGGCGCTGGGTCAGGCGACGGAGGCGCTGAGTCAGGTCCGCTGAGCTATACTCTCTCCCCCCCTTTTTTTTAAAGGCAACGGCCTTACGTGTGCTCTGCAGGTGGCTGACTTCACCAGCCGTACTGCGTCGGGGGCCCTTACGGCAGCTTTGTCTGCCGAAGTCGAGAGACTTCGGACGCAACATGCTGACGCTGTCCGTGAAAAATCGGCCTCCGACAGCAAGTGTCGTAAACTGGCGGACAAGGTGGCCGCCCTGGAGAAGGAGAAGGCTGACCTCCGGCGCCAGCTGGCGGGGGAGAGGAGGGAGGCCAACGAAGCCATCACCAAAGAGAAGGCTGCACAGGCGGAGGCCAAGCTGGCGCGGGCGGAAGGCAATATTGCCAAGGAGCTCGCCGGACATCTGCAGGAGCGGCTCACCGCCCTGGAGAGCCGTGCGAAGGGGGCCGAGGCCGCGATGCGTGCGGAGGCCGAACGGACGCGCACACAGCTTATGGATACATATCGTGAGCTGGGTGCGCGGACCGGTGACTTCGAGGTGCCGGACCGAGAGCCCGGGCTTCGCTGTCTGGAATGGGTGCAGGAGGAGCTGCAGGAACTCCCCACTGTCGTGGGGGGGTTTATGTCGTACGCCTCCCTGGTCACCTGCGAGGGGGCCGTGAACGCACTCTCCCGCGAAGGGTGCCGACACTTCGAGGTCTTCGACCAGGCAGATGAAGACTTTGAGCGAGATGTCTATAAGGTCGAAGACCCCGTTGTGAAGGAATTCGCCGGGGCCCTCTACGACCGGATGTGGGGTCCGCACGGTCGTGAGGTGGTCAGGGAGCGGGCCGAGATTGCGAGGGCTCAGGTAATGTTGTTTGTTTGCTTGGCGTTTGCTGTATGTGGGGTGTGCTTGTGTTTGCTGAATTTTGTGTGTTTTGTCTTAGGCGGCGCGTGGCGAGCGGGTGGACGACTTCGGGGCTCTGAACAGCGCGCTGCCAGACCCGGAGCCGACCCTTGCGGAGGCTATGACTGGGGTCGCCCTGGAGCCAACCCCGGAGACCGCAGCGATCGCGACGGCTGCCCCCACATCCGTTGCGGCCGGCGAAGACCTGCCCCCAAAGGTGGCCGAAGGCGCCCCTGATGCCCCGGCAGCTGCTGTGCCGAGTGTTGAAGATCCCGCGATGGTGGCGGCGGAAGCAGCGGCGGAGCCAACGGCGGAGGCTCTCGCAGCGTCAGGGCCTTCGCAGGTGGCGTAGTGGGTGTTTAGGGTTGGGGAATTTTTGGATGTTGTGCTGAATTTTGGTTGCTGCGCAGGTTCAAGATTTTGGGCCTGCGCACGCAACCGCTACTACTGAGTTTTTGGCGGCTTCGACCGCGGAAGGTGGGAATGAATATGGTGGGTCTGTATCTGAGTTTTTTGATTTTACTGACTCTGGGAGCTCAGTTGAGTGGACTGAGGAGTCGTCGGAGGAGGACTTGGATTATTTTGCGGCCTTGGACGTGGCTGCGGCGGAGGCTTCGCCACACGCCGCGGACGCGCCAGACGTGCCAGGCCCTAGCACCGAGCGCCGACGACGAAGGGCGGTTGCAAAGCGTAGGGTTAGTACGGAGGAAGGGGCTCGGCTTCGCGTGAGTAGGGCTGGTCGGCAGGAGCTGTTGTCTTTGCCGGCCGCCGCGGGTGCAGGGGAAGGGGAACTGCGAAGTCTTTTTGCGGGTGAGGAGCTTAGGATAATGTTATTTAATTATAGGGAGATGGGAATTATTCCTAAGGTTGAGCCGATGTAGAGTGTGGCACCCTCGCTTGTATATGTGTAAAGGCTTGTAAGATGAAGTTGTGTGCCCTCGCGTGCCTGTGCCTGCGAGGGCGTTGTGTACTTTTGTCTGGTATGGTTGGTTATGCTGTGCTGGTGTGATTATAGTCGGTCTTAGTGCGGATGGTTTGATGCTGTCGTTTCTGCTTTTGTTGTACTAGTTCGGCTGTGCCCTTAGGCGGCTTCTGCGCGGAGTCTTTGCGATAGACTTCGGGTTTTTTCGCACTTGTTGTGCTGGTCCGGCTGCACCCTTAGGCGACTTCTGCGCGGATAGTCTTCGCGATAGACATCGGATTTTTTCGCACTTGTTGTGCTGGTCCGGCTGCACCCTTAGGCGACTTCTGCGCGGATAGTCTTCGCGATAGACATCGGATTTTTTCGCACTTGTTGTGCTGGTCCGGCTGCACCCTTAGGCGACTTCTGCGCGGATAGTCTTCGCGATAGACATCGGATTTTTTCGCACTTGTTGTGCTGGTCCGGCTGCACCCTTAGGCGACTTCTGCGCGGATAGTCTTCACGATAGACATCGGATTTTTTCGCACTTGTTGTGCTGGTCCGGCTGCACCCTTAGGCGACTTCTGCGCGGATAGTCTTCGTGATAGACATCAGATTTTTTCGCACTTGTTGTGCTTAGTCCGGCTGCACCCTTAGGCGACTTCTGCGCGGATTTGTCGCACGCGAGGGTGGCTAGCGCTTAGCCTCGCGGTGACCTCGAATTGGTCGAATATCGAAGGCCGTCGTCGCGGTCTGTTTTCGACGCATGTTTTTGCGGGGGATTTTTCACACATATATTACATGGCTCTGCCTCGTTAAAAACCTCACCCCCCGGGAGGAAAAGAGTGCGGGCCGGTACAGGATTGTTTTTGGCGAATTACAAGGGCAAGATCAGCCCCGATGAGTCAGACAAAAAATTTGCGGAGGTTGTCGATGTTCCAGGAGTGCTCCAGGTCCTCGCCGTTTGGCGTTGTGAGCCTGTAGGCGCTGGGGGATGCTTTTGTCTTGACTATGAAGGGGCCCTCCCACTTGGGCTCCAGCTTTCCCCTGGACTCCGTCCGAGCTGTTCGGACAAGTACGAGGTCCCCTTCGCTGAACTCCCTCGGGATGACTGCGCGGTCGCGCCATGCTTTGGTCTGGGCTTGGTATTTGTTTAGGGCCTGTAGGGCGAAGACCCGGTCTCCATCAATGAGATCTTTTGAAGTTGGCTCGTCCACGTCGGGGACGGCTGACGGAACTGTACGCGGGGACCCATGCTTTATTTCTTGCGGGGTTATGGCCTCCGATCCGTATAGAAGGCGGAAAGGAGTGAACCCAGTCGCCCTGCACTCAGTTGTGTTTAGCGCCCAGACTGCCTCAGGTAATAAATCGGTCCATCTGCCTTTTTTTCATCGAGGAGCATCTTCTTGACAGCTGTGAAGATTTTCCCATTGGCGCGCTCCACGACCCCGTTGGACTGCAGATGATAGACTGAAGCGAAGGCAAGCTTGGTGTCGATGGAAAAACAAAAATCCTTGAAATCTTGGCTGTCAAACTGCTTGCCGTTGTCAACTGTTAGCTCGGACGGTACTCCGAAGCGGCAAACAATGTTTTGCCGTTGTCAAAAAATGATATAGAAATCATTGATGTTTAGTTGAATATCTTAGTAGAATATATATTTTAATATATATATATATATCAATTTTAAGTCACTTTGCTAGACATAGTAATATATTTTAAATAATTTCTCTTTCTCGTATATTTTTAAAATACACACCGGTTTTTATGTGTCGTGATCATCGGTTCGCCGTACTTCTAGATCACGACGTTCCTAGGTTTTAATATTAAGAGACGTTCTATTTCTAATGCTGACCCGGCTTGTAGTTGTGCTTAAAGTTTATAAATTTCAAATTTGCCTATTCACCCCCCTCTAGGCGACTTTCACAACTTCCTAAGCATCATTATTTTGTGAATTAAAAGTGTTGGGACCATTTTTGGTGCATAAAATATCAACATATGTATATATATGGAAATGGGAAAAGGAAAAAGAGAAAAGGAAAAAGAAAAGGGATTCTCGATTAAACGGTCCGAGGGTGATTTCGGCCCAGCGCGGGCGTGCGAGCGCGCAGCGCCGCGAGCGAACCAGCCCAGCCGACCACGAGTGAGGAGACGGCAAGGGCGGGCACGAGGCAACGCCGTGAGCACGAGCCCATGTGCCAGCGAGGGGGAGGGAGAGGAACGACGTTAGGGGGGAACAATGGTTCGCAGTGGGGTAAGAACCGGCTGCTGGTGGTCTGATTCCCGGTGATTGGGTAGGTGGGCAAGCATGACCAGCGGCGGGCGGTCATTGTGGCAGGATCAATTTGGCTAGTGGAGCCCTGATATGCTGATACGACTTGTCCACGGCAAGGTGGCGGGCTTCCACGCGGCGAGGTTGCTAGCGAGGCCACTAGGCGTGACAGGGGGGGGGAAGTGGTGCTTCGTGTCCGTGGAGAGGTGGTGAAGTTCGTGAGCTCTCTCAATTTGACCCTAAGCTACCGGAGAGGGGAGGGGGAGCTCACCGGAGCGGAGGGAGGCGGTGACGCTTGGCTTGATTGAGCTCAGGAGAGGGGAGGGAGATTGGTCGTGGCCGGTGCGAGGAGAAAGGGAGCTCGGGGAGGCCTTTTTATAGGCGCCCAGGGGAGGGGAAAGCAGTTGAGGCGTGATGGCGCCGGTGAGGAGCATAATGACGACGGTAATGGCACACAGCGCCGGGGACGGGATGACTCGGGGCAGGATGTCGTGCGAGGGTGCGAGCATAGTGGGCAGGGGACGGAGCGGTGCCCAATTTCACTAGCGCAGAAGTGATGGTGGAGTGGGGAATGTGACGGAACCTCCCAAGTAATTAGGCCCACCTACAGTTGTCCTTGTCCCACGGACCTCAGACAATCCTGTAGGTGCCCCTAAACTACTTGACAAGTTCGGTATCTTCTTTCTTACCCTTCTAGGAACGTTTCACCCGTCTTGCAGACATTACAGAACATCGGAGATAAAGAAATGCGGAAGCGATTACATAACTTACATTTATTTAAAAAGTAAGATCAAGTTGTTTATTACAGACCAGAAATATAAAGCGAGTGCTGAGTAGTATTATTATACATACCAAGGGAGGTAAAAACTCCTCCTGATAGTTTTAAACAAAAGTTCTATATGGAGGACCAAGTCCTCCCGCACTTCAGTCTTGTTTCTCCTCCTTAGGAACCACCTTGGTACAGAAGCAACAGAAATCTGCTACTTCCTCACCTAAAAACAACGAAGGGATAAACCCTGAGTATGGAATTACTCAGCAAGTCTTACCCGACTAAGGAAAAGACT
Source organism: Zea mays (assembly GCF_902167145.1). Taxonomy (NCBI): domain Eukaryota; kingdom Viridiplantae; phylum Streptophyta; class Magnoliopsida; order Poales; family Poaceae; genus Zea; species Zea mays. The sequence goes on along the minus strand of NC_050104.1, from coordinate 14,837,368 downwards.
CTCAAGGGTATGCTGGTTTAAGGGAGTCAAGGTAAGGCTTATCAATATTCAAAGACTCTGTTTTGCAGAAATGCTTACTAAAGTGGATCCTTAAAAATCCAATTTTATTTGTCAAGCTAAGTACAATTACCTGCAACTAGAGTTCTTTCTACCCTAGTTCAATCACTGGTCCTGCACTAGCCAATTTCTTAACAAAAACCCATCATCTTTAGTGGAATGCTACGTGTAAGTCAGTGACCAAGTCTTCATAACCGCGAATGTACGGCGATCCGAATCGATTATACTCAGCTGAGGATCTCCGATCACACGACATATGTAGCACTTAACCCTTGCATATGTCAACCCGCCACCGGGGTTCTTAAGACCAGATCAGGTTCACGCAAACCGAGAGCATAGATACACCACCGTCTAGCCTCTTGCCACGGAGGGTACACGCTACTCTCACCACCGCTCCACGCCCATTTCGTGTTATCTTATTCTGGCCTTAGTCTGCCCGAGGCAAGGCTTACCCATGACGAGGCATGTGACCAGTTAAAGGGTCCTCGATCATCAAGCCTACATCGACAAGGTCCTTAATCGACTCAGACGGAGACACTACACCGAGACTCTCTTCTCGTGCAAGTCACCCGCCCGGTCTCAGCTTAATCATTTCAACCCAAAAACTTGGTACCTGGCAGAGGTACATCTTTTCCGATGTTGAATCCATCAAGGCCCTGATGGATCCACCATCAAATTTTATTTTTGAAAACAACCCTCCCACTTTGCCAAACATCTTTTGTAAATCAAATCCTTTTGTTTTTCTAAAAGCAAGACTAAGCATAGTAAAACCTTTTTGTAAAAACAGGGTTTCAAGGATGGTAATCAAGTTCAAGGAAGGTAATGCAAGAATTGTTTTATCAATCATCTCCTATCACCTAATGCAGCAAGCAAGTGAGAAAGATTTAAAAACATCAAGGGAGGTGGCAAATGCACCGGGGCTTGCCTTCGTTGATAGGTGAGTCAGGCTCGGACCCGCAGATGTCGAAGTAGAGCCAAGTCCCTGCTTGAGATTCCAAAGGTGTTGGTGTCTTCTCTTCAGTCACTTCACTCTCTTCTTCGTTTTCTAGATATAACCATATAGGTATATATATAAGAATGAATGCCATGTAATGCTCATGAGAGTGCAAAGATATTAAAGATTTATTGTCTAAGTCTTGAATACAACTCTCCTTCACGGAACTCCGAGAACTTAGGGTTTTCGGAGTCAGTAAAGGAGTTCAAAGGGCAGGGGATAGGGTTTTGGGTTCTAGTTATCAAACAAGATCCAAATCAATTCAAACTCCACCCAAGGCTTCTAAATAATGTGGGGAGTTCATATAAAAATTTTGAACATTTTTGGCATTACTATTAATTCCCTAAAATTCCAGAACTATTTCTTTAAGCCATTTTAAATGCCCTAAAATTCCTTATTTAACCTAAAAATCATGAAACTATTTTTATTAAATTCTAGGGAAAATAAGAAACCTAGGAAAATTGGTTTCACAATTTTAGGATTTTTCTACCATTTTCTAGAATTGTTTTAGTTCTGTTATAAAAAGAAAAAGATAAAGCATGAACAGTCCTGGGCTGATTTCAGCTCAGGCGGCCCAACTCTACAGAGAAACAGGGCGCGCCCACGCCCGCGATGGCGGCTTTGCAGAAGGGTCCTCGGTGTTCTGGCTAATCTGAAATGAGCATAAGCACTGTTTTCGGGAGTCGCTGACACTTCGCAGAAAGGCCCTCGATCTTCTATCTCTTCACAGGGGAAAGTCCTCGACAACGGCGCGCGCTGTGGAGCTCCGGCGAGCACCAAGACCGGCCAAACGGAACAAGGGCTGGTTCCAAGCTTTGTCCGAAACCAAATTCATGCCCCAACCATTGATTCCCCTAAGCTAATTGCACAAATGGCTACCCAAATATCCCTGGCCACGGACGCAGCGGAAGTAATCAATAGAACCGTGCGTTCCCAGTGATCTACGGCGGTTTAGTTCAAACTAAAGGGCCGAGGAGTTTGAGGAGAGCTTAGAGATGTTAGAACAAGACTAGAGACAACATGATGGGACCTGATTTGCACTGACCACGGCGAAGTGTTCTTGCGGCTTGTTTGAACCGATTTGGGGAAATTGTAAGATTCGCGCTCGTTGGGGATCAACTGAGGGTAATTCTTGGTGGCGGGGTTCTTGACTACCCTACGGAGCTAGTGGCGCACTCAATTTATAGGCGCATCGAGCGACGGTGAAGAATTTGGCCGAGGGGTGCTGGTGGCCGGAGAGGGGAGGCGAGCTCAGTACGGGGAAAAGTGGCTTTCACCGTGGCAGTGGCTCCGGTGATCGCCGGGCATGCAACCGGTGAGTCACCACGATGAGGACTAGTGCTTAAGCACGTGGTGCGCAACGGCAACAGCTCGACGGCGGCGAGGTTATCCGTTCGACCGATGAGCTGGGGAGGAAGTACGGCAGGCTTAGCCGTCACGAGGCTCAACTCAATCCGGGCGCCAGATATTTACCTGCCCGAGCTTATCTGCTGCCCACGGTGCACGAACCGTGGCGATCCGTCAACAATCCCGGCGAAAAGTCACCGGCGACGAGCAGGGGGTGAATCGTGATCTTCTTCAGTTTGGGGCTTACTGTACCATGGCGAATGGAGTTCAGTCAGCCTGACAGACCGTTTTTGAGCCTGATTTTCTCCCAAACCTGTATGGCAACACATACCAAACTCTACAGCAAAGTTTTAGAGCTACTAACCAGCTATAACTTTGCTACAATGTGCTCCCACAAGAAGTCACTGGATCTTGCTTAAAATTAAGCCCTAAGTTCATGTCATCCCACTGTTAATCTGAATTTTCAGATTTCAAGCAGTCTGACAGTCCAACTTCAGGCTCATTTATCTCAGAATTCTTCATGGTACCAAGGCATGAGTTCTATAGAAAAGTTGTGCTCCTTCCATAGATCTACAATATTGATGTGGTTACCTAGGGCAAAAACCCTAGAATTTGAAAGATACAAAGCACTAAAGTTGAGCCAAAACTCTGAAATTCAGACTTAGACTATTTAGGACTTAAGAGGTGATTTTTGCAAATAAGCCCAAAACTTAGGGTTTAACTTGCAAACTCACATATTTGTGACCCAAATGACTTAAGATAGTTATTTAACTTGGTTTTTGCACTTTAGTCCAAAAGTGGACTAATTTTGCACATAAGCCCCTAGGGTTTGGATTTAGGGTTTTCCAGGGTTCCAATTAGGGTTTTTGGTATCCCAGGGGTATAAATGTGATTCAACTTTATCTTTGGGAATATTTTATTACTATTCCCCTAAGGCTTTTAGGTTTTCTCAATTTGGGTTATGTTTTACCCCTTTAATCCCTATTTAGGGTTAAGCTTCTTACCCAGGGTTCTATTTGCAAAACACTAAAACAATACAACTTGTTTGGAATTTTTACCTAGTGAATGCACTCTAAGTGTATCAAACATATGCAATGCCAATGCTTATGATGCCATGCTCAAGTTTTAGTTACAGTAACACCAGGGGTGTTACAGGGAAGGACGGTGGCCAGCGGTGATCGCGTCGATGCCGAGCGCGGGCGAGGGAGAGGAAACTGACACTCGGGGCCCACTTGGTAGAGGAAGAGCGAGCGCGAGTGAAAGGGAAATATGGTTAATCTTTTCCTATAATTAATTTTGGTGGTTGATAGTCAATACAAACACATGGACTAACTAGTTTGTCTAGAACTCATGTGTTACAGGTGCATAAGGCTCAACACAAACCAATAAAAGAATCAAGTTAGGGACTCAATTCGAAATGGAGCAAAGAACTTGAGTGTGCTAAAAAATGGCGCACCGGACAATGTCCGGTGCACCAGGACCGTACAGGTGTCAACCAGCCACTATCGGGAAAACGAAGGCACACTCCGCTACAATTCACCGGACTGCCCGGTGTGCCACCGGACTATCTGGTGAGCCAGCGGAGCAATGACTATCTGCGCGCAACGGTCGACTCTGATGGATGAACAGTGCAGTACAGTACCACGACAAAAGTCAGAGTAGGAAGTCAGAGGGGCACTGGACTGTCCGGTGCCACAAGAGGACAAAGCTCCAACGATCGACTCCGTTCCGAACCCTAACGGTTGGGTGACGTGGCGGCGCACCGGACAAGGAACAATGCCTGTCTGGTGGCGCACCGGACTGTCTGGTGTGCCCATCGCCAGCAGCCTCCCCAACGGCTACCAAAGTGGTTGGGGGATATAAATACCCCCAACCACCACAACCTTTGGCATCCAAGTTTTCTGAAGATCACATTCAATACAAGAGCTCTAGCATTCATTCCAAGACACAATACAAAAGATCAAATCCTCTCCAAGTCCCAAATTCATTCCAAACACTTAGTGGCTTGTGTGAGAGATTTTTGTGTTCATTTGCGCTCTTGTCGCTTGGATTGCCTTTTTCTTTTCTTACTCTTATTCTCAAGTGCTTTGTAAGCGAGGCAAGTGACACCAAGTGTGTGGTGGTCCTTGCGGGGTCTTAGTGACCCATGAGATTAAGGAAGAAGGCTCACTCGGTCTAAGTGACCGTTTGAGAGAGGGAAAGGGTTGAAATAGACCCGGTCTTTGTGACCTCCTCAACGGGGACTAGGTTCTTTGGAACCGAACCACGGTAAAACGAATCATCGAGTTCACTCGCCTTATTTCTTGGATGATTTATTTTCCCTCTCTTTCAGACTTGAATTTAACTCTAACGCTAACCCCAGCTTGTAATGTGTGTTTAAAGTGATAAATTTCAGGTTTCGCCTATTCACCCCCTCTAGGTGACTTTCAATTGGTATTAGAACCGGTGCTTCATTAATAGTCTAACCAACTCGAAGTGATGTCTGGAGATCACGCCAAGAGGAAGATCATGACCGACGACAAACTCGCAAGCTCGGGGAGGACTCTCTCAAGGGAGTTCGACAACACACACAAGGAGGAATCCTCTTCCTCCATCAAGTCGCATCGGAAAGGTGACAATAAGAAGAAGATGAAAAGGTGGTCTACTACGAGACCGACTCTTCGTCACCCTCCACATCAAGCTCCGAGTCATCCGTCGCTTCTTAGCGCCATGAGCGCAAGAAGTATAGTAAGATGCCTCTTCGCTATCCTCGTATTTCCAAGTGCGCTCCATTACTTTCCGTTCCCCTAGGCAAACCACCATATTTTGATGGTGAAGGTTATTGTATGTGGAGTGATAAAATGAGGCATCATCTAACCTCACTCCACGAAAGCATATGGGACATAGTTGAATTTGGAGCGCAGGTACCGCAAGTGGGGGACAAAGACTATGACTCGGACGAGGCCATCCAAATTAGGCACTTTAACTCCCAAGCCACGTCTATACTCCTCGCCTCCTTGTGTCGAGATGATTATAAAAAGGTACAAGGGTTAAAGAGTGCCAAAGAAATTTGGGACGTCCTCAAGACCGCGCACAAAGGGGACAAGGTGACCAAGATCACCAAGCGGGAGACGATCGAGGGGGAGCTCAATCGATTCGTCCTCAACAAAGGAGAAGAGCCACAAGCAATGTACAACCGGCTAAAGACAATGGTGAACCAAGTGCGCAACCTCGGGAGCACCCAATGGGATGACCATGAGATGGTCAAGGTTATTCTTAGATCCCTTGTTACTCAAGTTCAATTAATACATGGGGATCCTAGATATAAACTAATGTCTCCCGAGGAAGTAAGTGGCTAGTTTGTGAGCATTGAGCTAATGATCAAAGACTCCAAACACATTGTCAGCTTGGAGCAAGGCGCCACCTCTACGCTGAGGTGCAACCCGTCGCATTCAAAGCGACAGAAGAGAAGAAGGGGGAGTCTACACCAAGTAGGTTTCCAATCGACGCCTCCAAGCTCGACAACGAGGAAATGACGCTCATCATCAAGAGCTTCCGCCAAATCCTCAAACAAAGGAGGGGGAAGGACTACAAATCCCGCTCCAAGAAGGTGTGCTACCGGTGTGGTAAGTCCGGTCATTTCATAGCAAAATGTCCAATTTCTAGTGGAAGTGACAAGGACGACGACAAGAAAGGGAAGAAGAAGGAAAAGAAGAGGTACTACAAGAAGAAGGGCGGCGATGCCCACATATGCCAGGAATGGGACTCCGACAAGAGTTCCACCGACTCCTCCGACGAGGACGCCGCCAACATCATCGTCAACAAGGGCCTCCTCTTCCCCAACGTCGACCACAAGTGTCTCATGGATAAGGACGGCAAGAAAAAGAAGGTACACACTAGAGCCACCCCTAAATATACAACATCTAGTGATGAGGGTAGCTCTAGCGATAGTGAAGATAATTTAATGTCTCTTTTTGCCAACCTTAGCATGGACCAAAAGAAAAAAATAAATGAATTAATTGAAGCCATAAATGAGAACGATGAACTCTTGGATAGCCAAGATGACTTCCTCGTTAAAGAGAACAAAAAAATTGTTAAATTAAAAAATGCTTATGCTCAGGAAGTAGAAAAATGTGAAAACATAACTAAGGAGCTAAGCATGTGTCATGATTCAATCTCTAGTCTTAGAAAGGAAAATGCTAGTTTAGTTTCTAAGATTAAAGAATCGAATGTTTGCAATGATTCTATTTCCTGTCTTAGAGATGAGAATGCCATATTAAATGCTAAGATAGAAGAATTAATTGTTTACAAACCATCTACATCTACTGTCGAGCATATTTCCATTTGCACGAGATGTAGAGATATAAATGTTGAAGCTATTGATGATCAACTTGCCATGATTAAAAATCAAAATGATCACATAGCTAAGTTAAATGCTAAAATTGCTGAGCATGAACTAGAAAATGAAAAGTTTAAATTTTCTAGAAGCATGCTTTATAATGGGAGGCGCCCTGGTATTAAGGATGGCATTGGTTTCAAACAGGGGAGCAATGTCAAGCTTAATGCCCCTAAAAGATTGTCTAATTTTGTTAAGGGCAAGGATCCCATGGTTCAGGATAATGAAGGCTACATCTTATATCCTGCAAACTATCCTGAGCACAAAATTAGGAAGATTCATGCTAGGAAACCTCATAATGTTTCTCACCATGCATTCATGTATAAAAATGAGGCTTCTAGCTCTAGGCATACCACACATGTTAAAATGCCTAGAAAGAAAATTCCTACTGCATCAAATGAGCATAACATTTCATTTAAGACTTTTGATGCATCTTATGTTTTAACTAACAAATGAGGCAAAATAGTTGCCAAATATGTTGGGGCAAACACAAGAGCCCAAAGACTTGTGTTTGGGTACCCAAGGTGCTTGTTTCTAACGTCAAAGGACCCAAGACTGTTCTGGTACCTAAGAACAAGGCCTAAATTTGTTTTGTAGGTTTATGCATCCGGTGGTTCAAGTTAGATAATCGGTAGCGGGTGCACAAACCACATGACAGGGGAGAAAAGAATATTCTCCTCCTATGAGAAAAATGAAGATCCCCAACGAGCTATTACATTCGGGGATGGAAATCAAGGTTTGGTCAAAGGCTTGGGTAAAATTGCTATATCACTTGACCATTCTATTTTCAATATTTTTCTTGTAGATTCTCTAGACTATAATTTGCTTCCTGTTTCTCAATTATGCAAAATGGCTACAACTGTCTATTTACAGATGTAGGTGTTACTGTCTTTAGAAGAAGTGATGATTGAATAGCATTTAAGAGAGTGTTAGAGGGTCAGTTATATTTAGTTGATTTTAATGATAATCAAGCTGAATTAGACACTTGCTTAATTGCTAAGACTAACATGGGTTGGCTTTGGCATCGCCGACTTGCCCATGTTGGGATGAAGAATCTTCACAAGCTACTAAAGGGAGAGCACATTTTAGGACTAACCAATGTTCATTTTGAGAAAGACATGGTTTGTAGCGCATGTCAAGCAGGAAAGCAAGTTGGCGCTCATCATCCACACAAGAACATAATGACGATGGACAGGCCGCTTGAGCTACTCCACATGGACCTATTCGGCCCGATCGCTAACATAAGCATTGACAGGAGTAAGTATTGTCTAGTTATTGTGTTTGATTATTCTCGCTTCGCTTGGGTGTCCTTTTTGCAGGAAAAATCAAAAACCCAAGAGACCTTAAAAGGATTCTTAAGAAGGGCTCAAAATGAGTTCAGATTAAGGATAAAAAAAGATAAGAAGTGATTATGGAACGGAGTTCAAGAATTCTCAAATTGAAGGATTTCTTGAGGATGAGGGCATCAAGCATGAGTTCTCTTCTCCCTACACACCCCAACAAAATGGTGTAGTGGAGAGGAAGAATAGAACTCTATTGGACATGGCAAGGACCATGCTTGATGAGTACAAGACTCCGGACCGGTTTTGGACCGAGGCGATTAACACCGCATGTTACTCCATCAACCGGTTATATCTTCACCGAATCCTCAAGAAGACATCATATGAGCTCCTCCCTGGTAAAAAGCCAAATGTTTCATATTTTAGAGTCTTTGGGAGTAAATGTTTTATTCTTGTTAAAAGAGGTAGAAAATCTAAATTTGCTCCTAAGGCTGTAGAAGGCTTTTTACTTGGTTATGACTCAAACACAAGGGCATATAGAGTCTTCAACAAATCCACTATTTTGGTTGAGGTTTCTTGTGACATTGTGTTTGATGAGACTAATGGCTCCCAAGTGGAGCAAGTTGATCTTGATGAATTAGATGATGAAGAGGCTCCATGCGTCACGCTAAGGAACATGTCCATTGGGGATGTGTGTCCTAAGGAATCTGAAGAACCCACACAAGCACAAGATCAACCGTCATCTTCCAATCAAGCATCTCCACCAACTCAAAATGAGGATCAGGCTCAAAATGATGAAGATGAGAATCAAGAGGATGAGCCACCTCAAGAGGAGGACAATGATCAAGGGGGAGATGAAGATAATGAAGACAATAAAGATGATCATGAAATTAAGGGTCAAAGACCGCCACACCCAAGAGTCCACCAAGCAATTCAACAAGATAACCCCTTCAACTCCATCCTTGGTGACATTCACAAGGGAGTAACAACTAGATCTCGAGTTGCTCATTTCTGTGAACATTACTCTTTTGTTTCCTCTATTGAGCCATACAGGGTAGAGGATGCACTAAGAGATCTGGATTGGGTGTTGGCTATGCAAGAGAAGCTCAACAACTTCACGAAGAATGAGGTATGGCATTTAGTTCCACGTTGTCGGGGACCATAATTAGGGGTACCCTCAAGGCTCCTAATTCTCAGCTGGTAACCCCCATCAGCACAAAGCTGCAAAGGCCTGATGGGTGCGACTAAGTCAAAGATCAGTCCATTCGAGGGACTCGATCACGCCTCGCCCGAGCCCAGCCTCGGGCAAGGGCAGCCGACCCCGGAGGATCTACGTCTCGCCCGAGGCCCCCCTCCAACGACGAACATACTTCCGGCTCGCCCGAGGCCCAGTCTTCGCCAAGAAGCAACCCTGGCCAAATCGCCACACCAACCGACCAAATCGCAGGGGCATTTAATGCAAAGGTGGCCTGACACCTTGATCCTGACGCACGTCCTCCAGTCGACAGAGCCGAAGTGACCGCAGTCACTTCGCCGCTCCACTGACCAGCCTGACAGAAGGACAGCGCCGCCTGTGCCGCTCCGACTGCTGTGCCACTCGACAGAGTGAGGCTGACAGGCAGCCAGGCCTGGCCTCAGGCACCATAGGAAACTCCGCTCCGCCCGACCCAGGTCTCGGACTCGGGCTCAGCCCCGGAAGACGACGAACTCCGCTCCGCCCGACCCAGGGCTCGGACTCGGGCTCAGCCCCGGAAGACGGCGAACTCCGCTCCGCCCGACCTAGGGCTCGGACTCAGGCTCAGCCCCGGAAGACGGCGAACTCCGCTCCGCCCGACCCAGGGCTCGGACTCAGGCTCAGCCCCGGAAGACGACGAACTCCGTTTCCCCCGACCCCAGGGCTCGGACTCAACCCTGGCCTCAGCCGACGGTCTACGCCTCGCCCGACCCAGGGGCTCGGACTCGACCTCGGCCCCGGAAGACAGAGTCGACCTCGACCTCGGAGGAGCCTCCACATCGCCCAACTTAGGGCACGGACCGACCACGTTAACAGGAGGCGCCATCATTACCCTACCCCAAGCTGACTCAGGCTACGAGGAACAAGACCGGCGTCCCATCTGGCTCGCTCCGCCAGACAAGTAATGATGGCGCCCCGCACGCTCTATGACGACGGCGGCTCTCAGCCCCCTTACGGAAGCAAGAGGACGTCAGCAAGGACTCGACAGCCCCGACAGCTGTCCTTCCGCCAGGCTCCAGCGCTCCTCCGACGGCCACGACACCACACGAACCGGGTGCCAAAACCTCTCCGGCTGCCACGATGGCATGTACTTAGGGCACTAGCTCTCCTCCGCTAGACACGTTAGCACTTTGCTACACCCCCATTGTACACCTGGATCCTCTCCTTGCACCTATAAAAGGAAGGACCAGGGCCCTCTTACAGAAGGTTGGCCGCGCGGGGAAGAGGACGGGACAGGCGCTCGCGTGAGGCCGCTCGCTCCCCTCCCGCGTGGACGCTTGTAACCCCCTACTGCAAGCGCACCCGACCCGGGCGCGGGACAAACACGAAGGCCGCGGGATTTCCACCTCTCACGCCCGTCTCCTTCCCCCCTTCGCGCTCCGTCTCGTAACGACCCATCTGGGCTGGGGCACGCGACGACATTTCACTCGTCGGTCCAGGGACCCCCCGGTCTCGAAACGCCAACAGTTGGCGCGCCAGGTAGGGGCCTGCTGCGTGTTGACGAACAGCTTCCCGTCAAGCTCCAAATGGGCAGTCTCCAGCAACCTTTCCAGCCCGGGACGGTGCTCCGTTTCTCGAGTCTTGAGTTCATGTCCCTCGACGGCAGCTTCGACATGATACTCCTTCCCCCGTCGTGCGACAACGACAATGGCGGCCGACAGCCCGCTCGCCGGCAGCGGAATCGACGACGTCTTCCCCGCGTGGTGGAAGAACAACATTCGAGCTCACCCCGTCCTCTCCCCCGCCGACGGAGGAGGAGGCGGGGCAACCAAGGCCAAGCAGGAGGCAGCGCCTCGTCGGCTGTCGAGCGAGTCGACGGCGCCGGCGCCCCAATGGGGGGCACGTCGGGCATCGACCTCGCGTCTGAGACGAAGACGAGCGCCGTCTCCCCGCAACACGCCAATCCCAAGCAAACGGACGACGCCAGTACGCTCGCGAAGGGCTTACTGGCCGTCACCCTCGTACCTGAGACGACGGTGCAGTCAGTCCCTGACGTGACTACGTCACCGCCCGTCGACCAAGAGGTACCCACCGATTCCCATCTCACACCTTTTGGATTCAGCCTCGACCCGCCAAGCGACTTCGCTTTGGCGGACGCTCTCGTAGAGGCGAGTCCAAACCCTCTGGGGTATCGTATGCGGTCACCCTGGGACCGGCTGACGGATGTCTCGACCTACGGGCCCTCGGGGTCCGAGGAAGATGATGAGCCCGACTTATGTTGGGACTTCTCCGGACTTGGTAACCCCAGTGCCATGCAGGACTTCATGACCGCATGCGACTACTGCCTTTCCAACTGTTCTGACGGTAGCCGCAGCCTCGGCGACGAGGACTGCGGCCCAAGTCGTGAATGTTTCCACGTCGACCTAGGGGTCCCTCCGAAGGCAACCATCTTGGTATGCCGGAGAACGGTGATCTCCCTAGGCCTGTGCCTCGCGTTGACATCCTACAGGAGCTAGCTGTGGTCCCCGTTCCGGCGGGGGGTCATGACCCACAGCTCGAGCAAATCCGCGGGGTGCCGGCCAGGCTCGACGAGGGAGCAGGAACACTTGAGCCGATCCATCGGGACATTGGACAGGAATGGGCGGGCCAGCCTGCGGCCGGAGAAATGCGTCATCTACCCCAGGGTATCCAGCACCGCATCGCCGACGATGTCAGGGTGAGGCCGCCACCCACTTCCAGTGGAGTCGGCCAGAACCTGGCTGCGGCGGCAATGCTTCTCCGCGTGATGCCGGAGCCGTCGACCACCGAGGGGCGGCGAATTCAGGGAGAGCTCAAGAATCTCCTGGAGGACGCCGCGGTCCGACGGGCCGAAAGCTCCGCCTCCCGAAGGCAGGGGTACCCCTCGGAACATCGCGCCGTGACTTCCCGATTCATGCGGGAAGCCTCGGTCCACATCGGGCGCACGCGCAACACAGCGCCTGCGGCCCCGGGTCACCTCGGCAACAAGCACCATCACCGCCACCGTCGGGCCCACCTCGATGAGAGGGTGCGCCGAGGCTACCACCCCAGGCGTGGGGGACGCTACGACAGCGGGGAGGATCGGAGTCCCTCGCCCGAACCACCCGGTCCGCAGGCTTTCAGCCGCGCCATACGACGGGCGTCGTTCCCGACCCGGTTCCGATCCCCGACTACTATCACAAAGTACTCGGGGGAAACGAGACCGGAACTGTGGCTCGTGGACTACCGGCTGGCTTGCCAGCTGGGTGGAACGGATGATGACAACCTCACCATCCGCAACCTCCCCCTGTTCCTCTCCGACACCGCTCGCGCCTGGTTGGAGCACCTGCCTCCGGGGCAGATCTCCAACTGGGACGACCTGGTCCAAGCCTTCGCCGGCAATTTCCAGGGCACGTACGTGCGCCCTGGAAACTCCTAGGACCTCCAAAGCTGCCGACAGCAGCCGAGAGAGTCTCTCCGGTACTACATCCGGCGATTCTCGAAGCAGCGCACCGAGCTGCCCAACATCACCGATTCAGACGTCATCGGCGCGTTCCTCGCCGGCACAACTTGCCGCGACCTGGTGAGCAAGCTGGGTCGCAAGACCCCCACCAGGGCGAGCGAGCTGATGGACATCGCCACCAAGTTCACCTCTGGCCAGGAGGCGGTTGAGGCTATCTTCCGGAAGGACAAGCAGCCCCAGGGCCGCCCACCGGAAGATGCCCCCGAGGCGTCAACTCAGCGCGGTGCCAAGAAGAAAGGCAAGAAGAAGTCGCAAGCGAAACGCGACGCCGACGACGCGGACCTTGTCGCCGCCGCCGAGTACAAGAACCCTCGGAAACCCCCCAGAGGTGCCAACCTCTTCGACAAGATGCTCAAGGAGCCGTGCCCCTATCATCAGGGGCCCGTCAAGCACACCCTTGAGGAGTGCGCCATGCTTCGACGTCACTTCCACAAGGCCGGACCACCCGCGGAGGGTGGCAGGGCTCGCGACGATGACAAGAAGGAAGATCACCAGGCAGGAGAGTTCCCCGAGGTCCGCGACTGCTTCATGATCTACGGTGGGCAAGCGGCGAACGCCTCGGCTCGGCACCGCAAGCAAGAGCGTCGGGAGGTCTGTTCGGTGAATGTGGCGGCGCCAGTCTACCTAGACTGGTCCGACAAGCCCATCACCTTCAACCAAGCCGACCACCCCGACCACGTGCCGAGCCCGGGGAAATACCCGCTCGTTGTCGACCCCGTCATCGGCGACGTCAGGCTCACCAAGGTCCTCATGGACGGAGGCAGCAGCCTCAACATCATCTACGCCAAGACCCTTGGGCTCCTGCGTGTTGATCTGTCCTCGGTCCGGGCAGGCGTTGCGCCTTTCCACGGGATCATCCCCGGGAAGCGCGTCCAGCCCCTCGGACAACTCGACCTTCCCGTCTGCTTCGGAACACCCTCCAACTTCTGAAGGGAGACCCTCACGTTCGAGGTGGTCGGGTTCCGAGGAACCTACCACACAGTATTGGGGAGTCCATGCTACGCAAAGTTCATGGCCGTCCCCAACTACACCTACCTCAAGCTCAAGATGCCGGGCCCCAACGGGGTCATCACCGTCGGCCCCACGTACCGACACGCGTTCGAATGCGACGTTGAGTGCGTGGAGTACGCCGAATCCGAGGCCCTCATCGCCGACCTGGAGAGCCTCTCTAAGGAGGTGCCAGACGTGAAGCGCCACGCCGGCAACTTCGAGCCAGCGGAGATGGTTAAGTCCGTCCCCCTCGACCCCAGCAGCGATGCCTCCAAGCAGATCCGGATCGGCTCCGAGCTCGGTCCCAAATAGGAAGCAGTGCTCGTCGACTTTCTCCGCGCGAACGCCGACGTTTTCGCGTGGAGTCCCTCGGACATGCCCGGCATACCGAGGGATGTCGCCGAGCACTCGCTGGATATCCGAGCTGGAGCCCGACCCGTGAAGCAGCCTCTGCGCCGATTCGACGAAGAAAAGCGCAGAGCCATAGGTGAGGAGATCCACAAGCTAATGGCGGCAGGGTTCATCAAAGAGGTATTCCATCCTGAATGGCTTTCCAACCCTGTGCTTGTGAGAAAGAAAGGAGGGAAATGGCGGATGTGTGTAGACTACACTGGTCTAAACAAAGCATGTCCGAAGGTTCCCTACCCTCTGCCTCGCATCGATCAAATCGTGTATTCCACTGCTGGGTGCGAAACCCTGTCTTTCCTCGATGCCTACTCAGGGTATCACCAAATCAGGATGAAAGAGTCCGATCAGCTCGCGACTTCTTTCATCACACCCTTCGGCATGTACTGCTATGTCACCATGCCGTTCGGCTTGAGGAATGCGGGTGCGACGTACCAGTGGTGCATGAACCACGTGTTCGATGAACACATTGGTCGGACGGTCGAGGCCTACGTCGATGACATCGTAGTCAAGACGAGGAAAGCCTCCGACCTCCTTTCCGACCTTGAAGTGACATTCCGATGTCTCAAGGCGAAAGGCGTGAAGCTTAATCCCGAGAAGTGTGTCTTTGGGGTACCCCGAGGCATGCTCTTGGGGTTCATCGTCTCCGAGCGGGGCATCGAGGCCAACCCGGAGAAGATCGCGGCCATCACCAACATGGGGCCCATCAAGGACTTGAAAGGCGTACACAGAGTCATGGGATGCCTTGCGGCTCTGAGCCGCTTCATCTCGCGCCTCGGCGAAAGAGGCCTGCCTCTGTACCGCCTCTTAAGGAAGGTCGAGTGCTTCACTTGGACCCCTGAGGCCGAGGAAGCCCTCGGGAACCTGAAGGCGCTCCTCACGAACGCGCCCATCTTGGTGCCCCCGCTGCCGGAGAAGCCCTCTTGATCTACGTCGCCGCGACCACTCAGGTGGTTAGCGCCACGATTGTGGTTGAGAGACGAGGAGAGGGGCATGCATTGCCCATCCAGAGGCCAGTTGTTGGGGGCCTTCGGCTTCCGAAGGTCCTCAAAAACATGATTTAACAATGTTTCTGGAGTATAATGTGTGAACAGGTATCTTCGGACTTGAATCAGAAAGGGAGAAGCTCAAAAGATACGAAGGTTGACACAGTGCCGAAGCTGTGAAGCAGGAAAGCTTCGGCATGTTCGCAGAAAGGGGAACCGACTTAAAGATGAAAAGGCCATTTAGACCTCGATAGAATGCTATAGAATTATCACCAAATGTAAAGGGCATGTATGTAATTTTGTATGGGTTGTACCCCGTGCCTATAAATAGGTGAACAGTACCCCCCGTACTGTTTACGCTGACTGGGCATTTGCTTTTGCGTCACACTTGTATTTTCATCTCCTTCCAAGCCGAAGGTACATTTATAATTCAATATTGTTTCTATTTCTTTATGATGAGTTAATAAAGTTAAATGAATAATGTTATATGATTACTCACGCTATCTTTTATGTTTCATATGCTTCGTCTTTTACTAATGTATATTGTAGTGATGAAGGTTAATCCTTCATGACCTTCGTCCGGAGATCGTTATATCCTAAGGGAAATAATGCTTCGAAGGACGAAGGATCTTAATGTTTAACATTTTCTGTGTTGCCTTGTTCTTAACTCATAGCATTTGAGAACAAGTCCCCAACATTGGCGCCCACCTCCGGTGAACTCACTTCCACTTCGAGTCTTCGTGAACACCTTCGGAAGCTATAGACCTTCGCTATGGCGCCGAAGAAAGCTTCAGCGGCTGGGGCTGCAGCACTACAACCGCTGGACCACAACCAGGAGACCGTCTCTCTTCGGGAGGCCAGAAGCCAGAAGAGAAAAGCTGTTAGCCCGACGCTTGAGGAAGAAGAGCTAGACCAAGAAATCAGAGAGATGGAGATGCTACATCAACAAGTGCAGAGGAAGAAGGAGAAGATGGCCCGCCTAGCTGAGTTGCAAAGGCAAATTGACGAAGCTTCTGAGGAAGTTCGCCATCTCACTCACGATGAGCAGAACAGAAGGCCTCATCAGAAAGACCTTCATCAGGAGGGCTTCGTCAACGAAGACGACTGGTATGATAATTTCCATCAGGGAAATTTTGTTTTTGATGATGCTTCTCCTCTGTCTGCTGAGCTGCAGGCTACTCCTTGGCCTCCATCCTATAAGCCACCCCAGCTCCCCATGTTTGACGGCCACTCCGACCCGAAGCAATTCTTGATGAGCTACGAAGCAACAGTGTCTTCGTACGGGGGCAACGCTGCAATCATGGCGAAGTCTTTCGTCATGGCCGTCAGGAATGTTGCTCAGACCTGGTATTCCTCCCTTCGGCCAGGAACAATCACTTCATGGCAGAAGCTGAAGGATATGTTACTGACCAGCTTTCAAGGATTTCAAACGAAGCCGGTTACAGCTCAAGCCCTCTTCCAGTGTATTCAGGATCACGAAGAATACCTTCAGGCGCATGTCCGAAGGTTCTTACGATTGAGGGCGCAGGCACCAACGGTGCCCAATGAAATCGTTATCGAAGCCATGATCAAGGGGCTTCGTCCTGGACCTGCAGCTCAATACTTTGCTCGGAAGCCTCCTCAGACCTTGGAGAAATTGCTCCAAAAGATGGATGAGTACATTCGTGCTGACAATGACTTTCGCCAAAGAAGGGAGGAGGCCTTCAGATTTTCTGAGATGACCAGGGGCTTCGGAGGAAGATACTACCCGAGGCATGTCCGTTCCATTCACAGCACTCAGAATGATGATAAGGGGAGTCAGCAAAACAGGCCGCAGTGCTCCTCACAGGCTTCGGGGCAACAACAAACTTCCTTTCGGCCACCAGCTCCAAGAGGCAGAGGCGCCAGGGGCTTCGGCGGAAGATTCGGAGATCAGTCAAGGAGACTGTTTTGCCTATTCTGTGGAGAGGGCAAGGGCCACACCACTAGGACGTGCCATGTTACAATCCAGAAGCAAAAGGAACTAGCCGAAGCTGCATCTCAACAAGCTCAGTCGAAGCAGGTTATGCATACTGCTTCGTTTCATCCGCCTTATGTCCCACAATACATAGACAACCATCCTGCGACTTCTGTAGCTTCGGCAAGTCAACCTCAAGCTTCCTGGCAGCAGCTTCCGCCTCCACCTCCATTGCAGCAAGGTCAACAGCCAGAAGGGAGTCAATACGCTCCACAGCAGAGGGACTTCAGAGAACAGTCCGAAGCTCGCACAGTCAACAGCACTGTGCCAGAGTCAAAGCACATTTATTGACATATCCTACCTATGATAGC
This sequence comes from Zea mays, assembly GCF_902167145.1. Lineage (NCBI taxonomy): Eukaryota > Viridiplantae > Streptophyta > Magnoliopsida > Poales > Poaceae > Zea > Zea mays. The sequence continues at coordinate 14,819,933 of NC_050104.1, read as the reverse complement.
AGTCTTTTCTATTCAGTTTTATTTTCTGTGAAGCAAAAAACATTGATAGTTTCCATGTAATAATTTCGTTGTTTCCACGAGAAAAATTTATTTGATTCACAGGCCTAAGTTGCCGAAGCCTAAAATTTCTTCCGTTACCAAGAAGGACCTTCGGACTAAAAATCCTTCGGAGTAACAAAAAGTCGTTCTAAGGAACGCAGAGTAAGTTTATAAAGTCACAAAAAGTCGTTCCAAAGGGAGCGCAGCGTAAGTTTTCTGCTCAGAAGTCGTTCCTAAAGGAATGCAGAGCCTACAGCGAAAAATCAACGCTGATACCGTCTAAGTAAAAGACGAAGAAGCTCCTAAGGGAGGCTTACAGCGAAAAGTCAACGCTGATACCGTCTAAGTAAAAGACGAAGAAGCTCCTAAGGGAGGCTTACAGCGAAAAGTCAACGCTGATGCCGTCTAAGTAAAAGACGAAGAAGCTCCAAAGACGTTCCTAAGGGAATGCAGAGCTTACGAATATATTTTATGTGTATCTTCGGAACAAATGTCACATGCATAACATAACATCATCACATCATTTTGCATAGCATAAGCATCATACATCATATCGCATTTGGCAAGAGAAGGGGACACTCTCAACCTTCGAAGGGATGCTTTGAAAAAGTGACATTGAAATTGTATAGCTTCGGAATACAGTTTCGGGGAATATTTTCACGAAACATGGGCGAACTTTATCAGATCAATATCAAAGTTGCATAGCTTCGGAAAATAGCTTCGGAAAATGTTTTCACAAGGCATCGATGTCATTCATCAGAATAATTTTGACGAAGGCTATCTTCTTCACGACGCATGAAAAGAAGGGAAGGTGTTTTTTCGCCGAAGGCTCAAAAGTGGTATGTATTTAAAGTTTCATGCATCGTAAAGAATTCAATAATGAAAAGAGACTTGTATATTACATTCAAATGTACAAAGTGTTGCATAGATTACATTTTAAATGTTTTTTCCAAATAGCACCTAATCTTCCCTCAATACTGCTTCGGCGGCTTCATTCAGAAGTTGGTCAACAACCTTGTCCATGATAGTTTCGGCCATTTGATTAATTTCTTCATCCCCTTTTGTGTGGGGGTCGGCAGATCGTCCAACAGTTTCTGAGCGAAGAGAACACTTCTTCAGTACTTTTACAAATCGCGAGCAAAGTTTAAAATGAAAATTACAACGCAACAAGAACGACTAGTTGGTACCTAACTGTCTTTCGGGCTCCCTACTCCTTTCGGCAGCGTCTGCTACTCTTCTAGCATCGTGAATGCCTTTTTCGCTTCTTTCAATGATCTCTCGCGCCATTCCTCGGCCGCCGTCGTTCCAGATATCAGTAAAAAATTTGCCACCAACCACGCTTGCTTCGGCCGAGGGGTCCTTGACGTCTTCGGAAGATAAGGTAGCTTCGGATTGAGCTAAAAATTTTACATGCCCGCAACCTTTCTTCTCTAAGACAGAAGCAATTCCTCTGGCGCCCGAAAAAGCGCATATGTCGCCACGACTGTTCAGAATCTCTTCGAAGGCCTCTGCTTCGTGGCTAATCCATTCCAGCGGACCTTCGGGATTGCCTCGAGAGAAATTCTCTTCGCTGGAAAAGGCGCCTACGCTGGCGAAGCTGGATTTAATTTTATTCACACATTCTACAGATTTGACATAGCATTTCCCCTGAGATGTGCGAAGCTCCTTAACTTTTGATTCCAATTTGTTGACCATAAAATCACTAAGTTCTCGTTTCGTTTCCTCAAGCGCGCGCTCCTCTTTAGCTCTAGCCAGTTGTTTCTGAAGATCTTTAATCTCGCGTTTTTGAGCTTCGGCCTGGGCCTTTGAAGCAGCTTCGTCTTTTTTCACTTTATCTACCAGTGTAAGCAGAATTTTATCTTTTTCCAAAGCTTCGTTTCTCAGTCTGATAACTTCGGAGCGTAAATTATTAAACGCAATGTCATAGCTTTCATCTTCGGCGCTCTTTTGGGCTCTTAGTGCGTTGCTTAGGATCAGGCCCTATACGAAAAAGAATTCATATAAGAAAAAAGGAATGAGTTGCGTAAAAATAAGGGGGTTTTTCAAGTGTTTAATTCCTATACCTTCAGGCTGTTGTACGCAAGACTGTCTGCGAGATCTTCTTTCGTCATGGCGCTTAATCCAGATTCAAGCTTCGGGAAACCAATACTTCTGGCCATTTCTCGGCAGACAGATAGCTCTTTGTTGTCAGGCAGGCAGTATAAGAAGTCATCTTCATTCGTTCCATTGAATATTATTGCCCCCTTCGGATATTTTAATTCCTTTGCATAATGGATGGCTTCATGAGTTTCTTCTTCAGATAGCTTCTTCCCCGAAGCATGTCGTATCATGTAATCATGCGTGCTGGCAGGTGCTTCGGGGATGGCGGTGTCAGTTTCTTCAACTAATACTGGTTCTGGAATTTTTATTGCTTCGGCTTCAAAAGGTTGCTCCTTGTAGGGCTCTGAAGGCCCAGCTTCAGCTTCAGCTTGTTGAGCCGAAGCTTCGGTAGAAGCTTCAGCAACTTCAACACTCTTTTTTGGAATTGTGCTTGAAGACTTAATTGTCTCCAAGACGTCTAGTACATTTACCATTCTTTTCCTTTTTGGGGTCACTGATGGCCCCTTTTGGTTTTTTGCTGTCCCAATGATTGCTGTAGGACTCAAAACTTCTGATGTTTTGGAGCCCTCAGTTGCTTCTCTTACCTCCTCAATTTTTTCTGTGAGCGGCGCTTCGGTTTTCTCTTTTGTTTCTGACAACAAAATGTTTGATTGTTCTGATTCTATCTTTGGTGGCACTTCGGCCGTTTCTGCGATCTCTGGCAACAAGGCTGGCTCGATTAGTTTTTCAGCTTCGGTGGCTGAAGAAGTTTTCCCGGTAAACTCCGACACCGAAGCTGGTTCAATATAACGCGGCCGTTGCGTAAGAACCTTTATCTTTTTCCTTTTCGGTTCTGGCTCGCTAGGAGCAGCTGCAGCTTCTTCTTTTGCAGAGATTGTGTTTTTTCTCTTCTGCCTTCGAATGGGATAGCAGTAATCAGGGTAGACAAACCCAATGGCATCAAATACCCGATTCAGTCTCTTCTTTTTTCGGCCTCCGAAGGCTGCTGACATTGCATTATCTTCAGCCTTCGAGTAGGTCCCGAGTAGCTCATCACTTAAATTGTCAATGCTTTTCAACCACTCATCATCTGGCTCAATAAATTTATCTCCAAATTTGAAGGTGTACTTCAGTCTCACAAGCTCACCTTCGTCGGCCTCTTTTATGGTTTCTTGTGGCATTTCCCATTTCTCAGCAAGCGGCCACACCCTGAAGGCGATATGTTCTTGTACTAAGTCCCTTGTTCCTATAAAAGAGCAGACAACGCCGAAGGCTCTTTGGCACTCTTCGGCGGTTTCGTTCATTTCAACCTTCGGCCTCCGAAGGCCGAAGCTTTGCCAAATAGGACGCATAATTATACCTTTGATGTCTTCTCGTGCTGATAAGTCATTCTTCACATAAAACCATTCTGTCATCCAATCCCCGGGCCATCTCTTCCGAAAGGTTGGTACGGGACAGCTTGCCCTGGACCGAGAAACGAAGCTGTAGCAGCCAAAGTTGTTATGGTACTGTTCTTTGCCCCAAGGCTTTGTTTCATATAATAATTCATGAACATTACAAAAGCTTCTTGCGTCAGGCTTCAGACCTTGACTCCTCGCGGCCCACACGAAGATATTTAGCCTTATAATTGCCTCGGGAGTAAGTTGATGAAGATAGACTTCGAAGATTTTCAACACCTCCACGACGAAGCTGCTCAAGGGGAATCGCAATCCAGCTTTCAAAAAGCTTCGGTACACCACAACTTCATTTTCTTCAGGGTGTGGACAAGTTTTTTCCCCTTCGTCCGCCCTCACAATGGACAGATCCCGGAAATACCTTCCTCTCATATTAACAAGATGATTCTCTTTGATAGTTGATTTACCATAAACTGAATGGCTTAGTCGCCAGGGGCGATCTTCGGAGTCTTCGCCACCGCTGTCCATATCATAACTTTCACTGTCACCAGTATCTTCAGACAGCCCCTCCAGAATTTCCTTGGTAATCTTTTCTGTGTTGGACTTCGACATCGCTATAAGAAACCCTAGGTTCTTCTCTTCATCAAGACTCAGCTTCATCTCAGCAGCAGCCTTCTTAGCAGCTTCAGACATCTTCGGAAGCGCTAAAAAACTGTTTTTAAAAGCCGAAGCTTCAAAGCTAAAAACTTAGCAGATCACAGTGCACAAGAGCTAAAAAATGAGTGAGCAGGAGTGGTTGGCCAGAAAGCGTGCAAAATAAGTTTGCGGTATGGCCGTATTTATACGCTTGATGCGTTGAAAGTTGAAAGACCCCACTTGTCATTGAATGTTGCTATTCTAGCAAAGGGAAGGTGTTTTTTCGGACCTTCGGCATAAAGCCTTCGTTCATATCGCAATCTGAATTTATTATTTCAAACAAATTAATATTGCGAGGGGCTACTGTTGGGGGCCTTCGGCTTCCGAAGGTCCTCAAAAACATGATTTAACAATGTTTCTGGAGTATAATGTGTGAACAGGTATCTTCGGACTTGAATCAGAAAGGGAGAAGCTCAAAAGATACGAAGGTTGACACAGTGCCGAAGCTGTGAAGCAGGAAAGCTTCGGCATGTTCGCAGAAAGGGGAACCGACTTAAAGATGAAAAGGCCATTTAGACCTCGATAGAATGCTATAGAATTATCACCAAATGTAAAGGGCATGTATGTAATTTTGTATGGGTTGTACCCCGTGCCTATAAATAGGTGAACAGTACCCCCCGTACTGTTTACGCTGACTGGGCATTTGCTTTTGCGTCACACTTGTATTTTCATCTCCTTCCAAGCCGAAGGTACATTTATAATTCAATATTGTTTCTATTTCTTTATGATGAGTTAATAAAGTTAAATGAATAATGTTATATGATTACTCACGCTATCTTTTATGTTTCATATGCTTCGTCTTTTACTAATGTATATTGTAGTGATGAAGGTTAATCCTTCATGACCTTCGTCCGGAGATCGTTATATCCTAAGGGAAATAATGCTTCGAAGGACGAAGGATCTTAATGTTTAACATTTTCTGTGTTGCCTTGTTCTTAACTCATAGCATTTGAGAACAAGTCCCCAACACCAGTCTACTTCATCAGCGAGGTACTGTCCGAGACCAAGATCCGCTACCCACAAGTTCAGAAGCTGCTCTACGCGGTGATCATGACGCGACGGAAGTTGCGACACTACTTCGAGTCTCATCCGGTAACTGTGGTGTCATCCTTCCCCCTGGGGGAGATCATCCAGTGCCGTGAGGCCTTGGGTATAATTGCAAAGTGGGCGGTGGAAATCATGGGCGAAGCGATCTCGTTCGCCCCTCGGAAGGCCATCAAGTCCCAGGTCTTGGCGGACTTCGTGGCTGAATGGGTCGACACCCAGCTCCCAACAGTTCCGATCCAGTCGGAACTCTGGACCATGTTTTTCGATGGGTCGCTGATGAAGACAGGAGCAGGCGCGGGCCTGCTCTTCATCTCGCCCCTCGGAAAGCACCTACGCTACGTGCTACGCCTCCACTTCCCGGCGTCCAACAATGTGGCTGAGTACGAGGCTCTGGTCAACGGGTTGCGCATCGCCATCGAGCTAGGGGTCCGACGCCTCGACGCTCGCGGTGACTCGCAACTCGTCATCGACCAAGTCATGAAAAACTCCCACTGTCGCGACCCGAAGATGGAAGCCTACTGCGATGAGGTTCGGCGCCTGGAAGACAAGTTCTACGGGCTCGAGCTCAACCACATCGCCCGACGCTACAACGAGACTGCGGACGAGCTGGCTAAAATAGCCTCGGGGCGAACAACGGTTCTCCCGGACGTCTTCTCCCGAGACCTGCATCAACCCTCCGTCAGGACCGACGACACGCCCGAGCCCGAGAAGGCCTCGGCACAGTCCGAGGTACCCTCGGCTCGGCCCGAGGCACCCTCGGCTCAACCTGAGGCACCCTCAGCTCAGCCCGAGGTACCCTCGACCCCCGAGGGTGAGGCACTGCGCGTCGAGGAGGAGCGAAGCGGGGTCGTGCCTAATCGAAACTGGCAGACCCCATACCTGCAATATGTCCACCGAGGAGAGCTACCCCTCGACCGAGCCGAAGCTCGGCGGTTGGCGCGGCGCGCCAAGTCGTTCGTCTTGCTGGGAGATGGGAAGGAGCTCTACCACCGCAGCCCCTCAGGCATCCTCCAGCGATGCATTTCCATCGCCGAAGGCCAGGAGCTCCTACAAGAGATACACTCGGGGGGCTTGCGGTCACCACGCAGCACCTCGAGCCCTTGTTGGAAACGCCTTCTGACAAGGTTTCTACTGGCCGACGGCGGTGGCCGACGCCACTAGAATTGTCCGCACCTGCGAAGGGTGTCAGTTCTACGCAAGGCAGACCCACCAGCCCGCTCAGGCTCTGCAGACGATACCCATCACCTAGTCTTTTGTGGTGTGGGGTCTGGACCTCGTCGGCCCCTTGCAGAAGGCACCCGGGGGCTACACGCACCTGCTGGTTGCCATCGACAAATTCTCCAAGTGGATCAAGGTCCGACCCCTAAACAGCATCAGGTCCGAACAGGCGGTGGCGTTTTTCACCAACATCATCCATCGTTTTGGGGTCCCGAACTCCATCATCGCTGACAACGGCACCCAGTTCACCGGCAGAAAGTTCCTGGACTTCTGCGAGGATCACCACATCCGGGTGGACTGGGCCGTCGTGGCCCACCCCATGACGAATGGGCAAGTAGAGCGTGCCAACGGCATGATTCTACAAGGACTCAAGCCTCGAATCTACAACGACCTCAACAAGTTCGGCAAGCGATGGATGAAGGAACTCCCCTCGGTGGTCTGGAGTCTAAGGACAACGCCGAGCCGAGCCACGGGCTTCACGCCGTTCTTTCTAGTCTATGGGGCCGAGGCTATCTTGCCCACAGACTTAGAATACGGTTCCCCGAGGACGAGGGCCTACGCCGACCAAAGCAATCAAGCTAATCGAGAAGACTCGCTGGACCAGCTGGAAGAGGCTCGGGACATGGCCTTGCTACACTCGGCGCGGTACCAACAGTCCCTGCGACGCTACCACGCCTGAGGGGCCGGTCCCGAGACCTCCAGGTGGGCGACCTGGTGCTTCAGCTGCGACAAGACGCCCGAGGGAGGCACAAGCTCACGCCTCCCTGGGAAGGGCCGTTCGTCATCGCCAAAGTTCTGAAGCCCGGAACGTACAAGCTGGCCAACAGTCAAGGCGAGGTCTACAACAACGCTTGGAACATCCAACAACTACGTCGCTTCTACCCTTAAGATGCTTTCAAGTTGTTCGCATACCTCGTTCCCACGCAAAGTTTAGTCATCAAGGAAGGGTCAGCCTTGCCTCGGCAAAGCCCGACCCTCCCTCGGGGGCTAAAAGGGGGGAACCCCCTCTGCGTGAAATTTTCCTCGAAAAAAGATCCTTTCTGCCAGAATATCTTTCGTGCTTTTCGACTACTTCGAAAGTGGATCCTGAAAACGACGGAGTACACGTAAGCAGCCAAGGCTGACCGAGCCGAGGGACTCCTACGCCTCCGGGATACGGATACCTCACTCATCACCTTCTGCGATAAGTAACTCGCGTTCGGATAAGTGATTCCGCGGACCGAACAAGTCTTCACGCTCGAAAGCTCCTCTGTCGAAGCGATTCTTCGGGCCTTCTTGACTGCGTCGGTGACAGAACCCTATGGACGGGCAAGAGTACGCGTAAGCGGAAAGGCCGACCGAGCCGAGGGATTCCTATGCCTCCGGGATACGGATACCTCACTCATCACCTTCTATGAAAAGCAACTCTCGCTCGCACAAACAATTCTGTTACCGACGAAAAAGTCCAGATACTCGAAACAAGAGGAAAAGAAGCGCAGCTTTACAACACGACGATGGCGTGTTTGGGCCTCGGCGGCCGCAGAAAACACACGCTACAAGATAATCCAATCCTGTAGGCTCGGATCTCGATAGTTGAAGGGAGCAGCAGCACCCTCGGCGTCGACTACACCTTCGGCGAGGTCCGACCTAGCCTCGGACGGCGATGCGGTCCGAGGATCTCCACTCTGAAGGACGACGTCATCATCACGCCCGGGCCATCGTCGCCAGGGTCTTCTCCAAGAATCCGGCTCGAGCAGGCGGCTCGGCTGGTCACCCCGAGGCCTCGGCCGGCTGTCCCCCGAAGACATCAGCCTGGCCCGAGGCCTCGGCAGATCAACTCCGGCGTCGGTCCCGCTAACGGACGACCCGGCCAGGCTCCGGCCGACCAAGTCTTCTTTTCGAGCCAACTCTGCCTCTGTCCGTGCTGACACCGCTACCCCTGGCTTCGGCTCATCGAAGAGCGGCCGAGGGGTTTCTTTAACTAAGCAAGAGAAGCCTCGGACAGCAAGGCCGACCGAGCCGAGGGACTCCTACGCCTCCGGGATACGGATACCTCACTCGTCACCTTTGCACGGGGCGACTCACGCTTGGTGAAGCGGTGCAGACAACCAACAGGCGAGTCTTAGTGCTCGAAAATGAGGAAAAAACATGGCTCCGCGCCAAAAATACATACATGTTCAGGCCTCGACAGCCACAATGAACAAAAACACCGGCATTCAAGGTGCCGTCACAAACGGAACTCCGGTTCCGTCCCCGCGGGTATGAACAACCTCCACACCGGGGAGCCTGCGGGGCGACAAGTTCCGGGCGACTCGCCGGCGACCTCTGCAGCAGCAGCCATGGTCCCAGGACGGACGCGGCCACCGGAAGGCTCTCGTTCGTGTCCCCGCTCAAGGGATGCGAACCAGCCATCAAAGCCAAAGAGCCGGAGGCTGGCCCGTAGGCGGCACTAACGGCCTCGACGGTGGGGAAGCTTCCCCCGGCCGCCACCACGTCAGCACCGACGACGGCATCTGCCTCTCTACCAACGCCGCACCGGCGAACGCAGGCCGCTCCGAAGCGCACCGGCAGGTCCTCGCTCCCGCCCTCGCCACGAAAGCGAGGAAGAGGGTGGAATGTTGCATCCTAGCTGGGCAGCAACAGTTCGCCTTCCCCGGCATGGCTGGAGGATGCCTCCTCCGCAGAGCTGAAGGATGGTTTCCACCACCAGAAGCTGGAAGAGGAGGTGGCCAGCCGACCCGTGCGGAGGTAGAGCCCCGGCTCGCCTCGCTCTCCGCCCCCGCAAGGATGGTAAGCATCCTTGCGGCTGAGGGAGGGGCAGGGACCACGGCCCGGCTTGCTTCTCCCCATCCAGGGGCTGGTGGTCACCGTCTTAGGTGACCACCGGCGAGGGGGTGCAACCGGGCCGGGTGATGAAAATCCTTGAAGCCGAACGATGGCTGAAAGGTACCAACTCCCACGGAGTTGCGTTCCTCCAACGACAAGGTGGAAGGATTGCGGGTGTCCCCCATCTGGGGGCTCGGAAGGTGGAAAGACACGATGCATAAGGGAGCGCGAAGACATGGCCGCCTTTCAAGGGAGTCACCCCCTTTTAAAGGCGACTCTCCCTACTTGCGTCCCCAGCCATCGTGGGCTGAGTCTTCTCCAACACGCTCCAAGGTCCTCCTCCTACGGCGCGGGGGCTGGGTCCCACGCGTCATGCAAGCTGGCCCAGAGCAGAAGAAGCCAAACCGCCACGCGCGGTGCATGCAACCGCCCAGCGGTTACGAGCATTCCTCCACTTTCGCCCAGACCAACGGGCGAAAGGGCGGGCAGCCATGCAGGCGGCATGCAACCGCGCCAAGTGGGCGCACCCCTCCGACTTCCAACGTACCCAGCATGGGGGCCCACGCCCACGCGTCATGCAACCAGCGCGCCGGTTGCTACGTGCAAGCAACTGCACCGCCACTTGCGCCACCGCCACGCCTCCTCGACTGTGGAACCAGTACCGCGACTCGAGGCAACCCTGCGTACGACCCAGCAGTGCCAGCCTGGCGCGACGGTCAATACGGCCAAAAATGGGCCGGCAGTAATGGCGGTGGCAGGCGGGCAGGAGCAGCGGTCACGTCGTCAGCCAAGCTTGCGTCCCATCCAGGGACAGCGAGAGAAACCTCTCTCATGGCATGAAGAAGGCACGCCCGTGTTCCGTTCCTCGAACGGCTCGCGCACGCGCAACAGCCGCCCCACAAACCACTCGCCCCATCGCATTAACTCCGCGGCGGGACAGGCGGCGCCTCTGGCAGGGGAAGCGAGCGACGCTTCGCCTTCACCATAATGACCGCGTCAAAAAAGGTATGCCACATCATTCGATTTTGTATCCTTTTCCTCTTTCTCTCTCTTACAACAGGGACCGGGAAAGGGGGATACCCCGAAAAGGATCCTTCTCCGTGAAGGAAACAAGCTCCGAGCCTCCTTACTGATCAGAGGTTCGAAGGCTGGCCCCTCGGAGGGGTTCAACAGCCGCCTCAGAGCGCGTGGGCTCCACACCCACTACTGGTTAGAGGTTCGAAGGCCAGCCCCTCGGAAGGGTTCAACGGCCGCCTCAGGCCACTCGGGCTCCGCGCCCACTACTGATCAGGGGTTCGTAGGCTGGCCCTCGAAGGGTTCACAGCCGCCTCAGACACAGAGCGAGGGATGACCATGGGTACGTTCGATACATAACCAAGGCTCGGGCTACGCTCCCGAGGTACCCTAGGACATTTCCGAGACCAACGGGAACGATCTTGTAACGGAATCCCATCAGAGGGAGGCATCGAGCCCTCGGACCCCGTCGACAGGGGACCGGGTCCGGCAGATCACCCGCATGTACTTTTGGGCGCGCCTCCGGGCCTCTAGCCGACCCCTAACAAATGGGGCACGGGCGTCCACTCGGATTACCCGCCAGCAGCTCACCGGAGACACCATGTTCGGCGCCATCCGAGGGCAACATGGCGCTTTCCCCCCTCCTCCTTGCGGAAAGGCGACGCAGGGGCGTATGTAAAAAAGTCGAGTCTGTCCTTGACCGTCCTCTCGCCCTGTGCAGAGGCTCGGGGGCTGCTCTCGCAAACCCGGCTCCGGCCAAATCGTTGACAGCGTCAACATACCAGCCCGAGAACTTGGGACCCGACCGTGCACCCGGGCTACAGCCAGCTCGCATGAGGGAACAACCAGACCAGCCAAAGCATTACGCGAGGCATTAAGACCTCGGAGGAGTCAAACCACTCCTTTGAGGCCTCGGGGGCTACACCCGGCGGGTGTGCTCGCGCGCACCCACCGGATCAAAACGCCACCGAGAAAGGCTGGTCCCCTTGCAAAAAAGTGCGATGAAAGCCTCCAAGCGAGTATTAACACTCCCTTCGAGGCTCGGGGGCTACTATCGGGGACCATAATTAGGGGTATCCTCAAGGCTCCTAATTCTCAGCTGGTAACCCCCATCAGCACAAAGCTGCAAAGGCCTGATGGGTGCGACTAAGTCAAAGATCAGTCCATTCGAGGGACTCGATCACGCCTCGCCCGAGCCCAGCCTCGGGCAAGGGCAGCCGACCCCGGAGGATCTACGTCTCGCCCGAGGCCCCCCTCCAACGACGAACATACTTCCGGCTCGCCCGAGGCCCAGTCTTCGCCAAGAAGCAACCTTGGCCAAATCGCCACACCAACCGACCAAATCGCAGGGGCATTTAATGCAAAGGTGGCCTGACACCTTGATCCTGATGCACGTCCTCCAGTCGACAGAGCCGAAGTGACCGCAGTCACTTCGCCGCTCCACTAACCAGCCTGACAGAAGGACAACGCCGCTTGCGCCGCTCCGACTGCTGTGCCACTCGACAGAGTGAGGCTGACAGGCAGCCAGGCCCGGCCTCAGGAACCATAGAAAACTCCGCTCCGCCCGACCCAGGGCTCGGACTCGGGCTCAGCCCCGGAAGACGACGAACTCCGCTCCGCCCGACCCAGGGCTCGGACTCGGGCTGAGCCCCGGAAGACGGCGAACTCCGCTCCGCCCGACCCAGGGCTCGGACTCGGGCTTAGCCCCGGAAGACGGCGAACTCCGCTCCGCCCGACCCAGGGCTCGGACTCGGGCTCTGCCTCGGAAGACGACGAACTCCGCTCCGCCCGACCCAGGGCTCGGACTCGGGCTCAGCCCCGGAAGACGATGAACTCCGTTTTGCCCGACCCCAGGGCTCGGACTCAGTCCTGGCCTCAGCCGACGGTCTCCGCCTCGCCCGACCCAGGGGCTCGGACTGGACCTCGGCCTCGAAAGACAAACTCGACCTCGACCTCGGAGGAGCCTCCACATCGCCCAACTTAGGGCACGGACCGACCACGTCAACAGGAGGCGCCATCATTACCCTACCCCAAGCTGACTCAGGCTACGGGGAACAAGACCGGCGTCCCATCTGGCTCGCTCCGCCAGACAAGTAATGATGGCGCCCCGCACGCTCTATGACGACGACGGCTCTCAGCCCCCTTACGGAAGCAAGAGGACGTCAGCAAGGACTCGACAGCCCCGACAGCTGTCCTTCCGCCAGGCTCCAGCGCTCCTCCGACGGCCACGACACCACACGAATCGGGTGCCAAAACCTCTCCGGCTGCCACGATGGCATGTACTTAGGGCGCTAGCTCTCCTCCGCTAGACACGTTAGCACTTTGCTACACCCCCATTGTACACCTGGATCCTCTCCTTGCGCCTATAAAAGGAAGGACCAGGGCCCTCTTACAGAAGGTTGGCCGCGCGGGGAAGAGGACAGGACAGGCGCTCGCATGAGGCCGCTCGCTCCCCTCCCGCGTGGACGCTTGTAACCCCCTACTGCAAGCGCACCCGACCCGGGCGCGGGACAAACACGAAGGCCGCGGGATTTCCACCTCTCACGCCCATCTCCTTCCCCCCTTCACGCTCCGTCTCGCGCCGACCCATCTGGGCTGGGGCACGCGGCGACATTTCACTCGTCGGTCCAGGGACCCCCCGGTCTCAAAACGCCGACACACGTCCTAATAAAAATGTTGTAGGTACCAAGTGGGTTTTTCCGCAACAAGCAAGATGAGCATGGTGTGGTGACAAGAAACAAAGCCCGACTTGTGGCCAAAGGTTATTCACAAGTCGAAGGTTTGGACTTTGATGAAACTTATGCACCCATAGCTAGACTTGAGTCAATTCGTATATTACTTGCCTATGCTACTTACCATGGTTTTAAGCTCTATCAAATGGACGTGAAAAGTGCCTTTCTTAATGGACCTATCAAGGAAGAGGTCTATGTTGAGCAACCTCCCAGCTTTGAAGATAGTGAGTACCCTAACCATGTATATAAACTCTCAAAGGAGCTTTATGGGCTCAAGCAAGCCCCAAGAGCATGGTATGAATGCCTTCAAGATTTTCTTATCACTAATGGCTTCAAAGTCGGTAAAGCTGATCCTACTCTCTTTACTAAAACTGTTGCAAAAGACTTGTTTGTATGCCAAATTTATGTTTGTATGCCATCAAGACACCCATGGGAACCAATGGGCATCTCGACCTCAACACGGGAGGTATATCCGTAGATCAAAAGGTATACCGGTCGATGATAGGATCTTTACTCTATTTATATGCATCTCAACCGGATATTATGCTTTCTGTATGCATGTGTGCATGGTTCCAGGCATATCCTAAGGAAGTTCACCTTAGGGCCGTGAAGAGAATCATGAGGAATTTAGTTTACACTCCTAAGTTTGGGCTTTGGTACCCCAAGGGATCCACTTTTGATTTAATAGGATATTCCGATGCCGATTGGGCAGGGTGTAAAATTGATAGGAAAGGCACATCAGAGACTTGTCAGTTTCTGGGGAGATCCCTGGTGTCATGGGCTTCAAAGAAACAAAACTCAGTAGCTCTTTCCACTGCTGAAGCCGAGTACATTGCCACAGGCCATTGTTGTGCACAATTATTTTGGATGAGGCAAACCCTTAGGGACTATGGCTACAAATTGAGCAAAGTCCCTCTCCTATGTGATAATGAGAGTGCAATCTGCATGGCGGATAATCCCGTTGAACACAGCCGCATTAAGCACATAGACATTCAGTATCACTTTTTGAGAGATCACCAACAAAAGGGAGATATCGAGATTGCTTATGTTAATACCCAAAACCAATTAGCCGATATCTTTACCAAGCCACTATATGAGAAGACCTTTAGCAAACTTAGGAATGAGCTAAATATACTTGATTCTCGGAACTTTGATTGAAACATTGCACACATAGTGTGCCAGAATCGCCCGAATTATTCCAGCTTAAGTGCCTAAGTCACGCCTCAAGGGCCGCAACACGCTTAAATCGGAATAATCCGCCAGTCCCTCAGATCTAGTCTGATAAAGCCACTTAACCAGGATCAAATACCACATACTCACTCGAAGGTGAGTCACAGAAGAAATACAATAAAACAGGAAACTTCAAATTAAAGTACTGAATTATTACATAAATCGGAGTTTTTCAAGTTGCTGATAAGAGTTCATAAAATAAGATGCAGCGGATAATCGATGTTGTCGATAGCAAGGAAATGGGCAAGGCCTAGCCCACTATTCCTCGTGCTCCTCTCCTGCCGGAGCAGCATCCCACTCGACCGTCCAACCCGGTGGCAGGGTTGTAGGCCAAGTCACACCATCAACCATATCCTGAAGCGCACCTGCAAAAATTTTGCCACAAGCAAGGCTGAGTATACTAATACTCACCTATACTTACCCGGTGTGAGGAGACTACTCCTCTACCTCTAGACCATGCAGCTGTTTGGCTGAGGGGTTTGGTTTGCCAAAAGCACTAGCTATTTCTAAAATCAATTCTTAGCTTTTCAAATTCTAGTATCATTATCTTAGCTAAGTTTGATCCTTCTAATCATACATGGTGACAAGCATTTAGTTCAATCAATAAATTGTCTCATGTAACCTAATTTCACTTCTTACTCAATGTAGTACAAGGGGTCAAGCAGTCTCATTAGCTGCGAGAAGCAGACGATTCGAATCGAGTTATATCCTTGCAAGGTAAACCTAAACACACGACATGTAAGGGTACTCCGACCCCACACATGTCAACCGTCCCCATCGATTCCCCGTTCGCGTCCAGGCCTCACCGCCTTGGCATACAATACTCCACTGACCCCGGCTGCCGCCGTGCAGTGACCGTACTTGTACCCACCATAGCTAGCATGGGAGACCCAGTCTCAGGTCGCGTGAGGGATAAAGTCCGCGCCGGGCTTCACTCAGGTAATAGGTTTATCGGTTACCATATTTCCCGACATGTGCTTAGTACGTTCAAACGCTTGACTCAGGTTTCCACACATTAATCCTTAATTCCTTTTTCCCGTCTCGTGGACAAGGCATCCTCCCTGGATCCAAGTCCATAGACTAACATAGATCACGTTATCAAGATGAATACAATCAATTCCTGACCTCGCGCGAGTGCTAGAAAAAACACTCGACTTCTACCGAGATCCTGATTAGCATAGCAGCTACTCGACCTAGCATACTAGTACTCATCTCAAAAAGGAATCCTAAGTTCATGCAACTAGAGGTTTCAAGCAACTCCTACACTTAAGTCCATATTACAATCCTACAAGCATTAAGTGTAGTAAAGTAGCATATAATAATACTGTTATGCATAAACCGAGGCTTGCCTTCAATAGCTGGGGCTGCGGGGGAGATCCTCGATGGCAGCCTCGGGAGCTTGCTCCTGGTCTTCCTCTTGGACAGTTCCTTGCTCGGGGATGAGCACGTACTCTCCGTCAGCGAGATTACAATCTAATGAATGCAATGAGTAAGATACATGCATGATATGATATGTGCTTTTAGCAATCAAACTTTGATGGTGAATGATCCACTTAAATCAGATAGAGTTTAATCTTGCTAC
Organism: Zea mays; assembly: GCF_902167145.1. Taxonomy (NCBI): domain Eukaryota; kingdom Viridiplantae; phylum Streptophyta; class Magnoliopsida; order Poales; family Poaceae; genus Zea; species Zea mays. Next base: position 14,804,097 of record NC_050104.1, on the reverse strand, counting down.
AAAAGATTTTTGGTGGTATACTTAGTAATTTAGATCACACTCAGTTAAACTAAGTGGTAAGTCCATTTTGGTGTTCCACTGAATTCTTTTTAAAGCCTTAGTGAGAATTATCAAGATTTCTAGTTGAACTTATTTGGGCGAGGTTTATCTTTCATTTCTTTCCCTTTATTTCCTTTATGTTTTTAGTGTGGGTTTGAACTACAAGTTGTCTTAATAAATTTCCAAAAATTCTATAACAATTACAGTGGCTTCTTACTGGTGTATAATTATCTGTCCTAAAATTTGGGGCTTAAAGAGTGAATAGTTCTCTCTGAATAAAATTATTAAATATTAGGGCAGAAGGGGTGTTTTGAACTACAACTACCATTTAACAGTAGGTTATCCTCCAAGACTTATTTTTGCTGGCATTTAGATGTTATAACATGACTTTGTACAAACTTTTAGCCACTAATATCCTTTAGTCATTTTACTATGATTTTCTAAAGTTTCTAGTCAAAGGGGTGCTTTCTACTACCTCTATATTTAAAAATATCAAACAACAGATTTCTGATTTTTCCTAACTTCATCTTTGTGCAAGAGCAATCATTCTGAAGTTTGGCATTTGTTTGATTAAGGGAATGGTGGTAGGATTTATTTGAATTAAATGACCTTTTCCATGAAGTATTGACAATAGGTATTATTTTGCATCTTTCAATTGGGTTTGCATTTTTCTCTGGTGGCCTATCTCATTATTGATCTAGCAAAATTTTATTTGCCCATTATTGCACCATTATTGGATTGCTCATGATTTATTTGAAATAGGACTTAATATCAAGTTTTATTTGTTTGCCCTACCTAAAATGATGGGCTGGGGTGGTTATCATTTTTGTAGTGGAGTTCTAGTGGTTACAAGTCAACTGGATTTTTATTAACAATTTTGGAGTTATTTTTATAATTCCAACAATTGTTTTCTAGTTGGAATAATGCTAAATAAAACATTTCACTTTGATTCTGTTCTGGACTAGAGATCCCTTTATTTTTCCTAAGTTCTCTGTTACTTAAGTAAGCTAGCAAAAATAATTGCACTCGTTGTTCATTATTTTCTAATGCCTTTCTGATTTTCCTAAGTTTTAGGCACAAATGGCTTTTAATAAATATCCCTACTTAAATTTTCAATACTGGGATTCTCACTATTTTTAAACAGTGTTTAAATGGGGTTTGAACATCTACAAATTTTCTTAGGTTCAATACAGAAGCATAACTAATTTTCTTTAATTTATTAAGGTTTGGTCAGTTTCTGTATTTAATTCTAAACTCTAGAATTTAAAACAGAAAGCATGGGGTTTAGTATTTTTAATTGGTAGTCCATAATATTTAGAATCCAGCAAAATTGGCTTGACAATTTTTGGTTAAGTATTTCTTAAGTTATGAATTTTCTAAGTTGTCTGTTCATTAAAAAGTTTAAACAGAAATGATTAAATGGGAAACGACTTTGCAACGGGGTCCCTGGCGGGTGTTTTCAAGTTTCCTTACAGACTAGTCCTTTGATTACTATTCAAATGTGTCGCTGACAGTTCAGAAACCTCCCTGGGTTTCCTCTAAACCTAATCCGAGGTACTTCCCCCAAATTAACAGTACCCGCGGCGGAGGAAAGGGCAGAGGGGCTTACCGGCGGCGAGACTGCTCCAGTGAGGTGGTCGAGGGTGTAGGGGAGATCCTGAGGGTCACGGTGATGTGCGGGTCGCCGTCGGGGATGGTCGGAGTCGGCCGGTCCACGTCGGGGATGGTTGAAAACATTACCTAATTAATATAATAATAAAATAAATGAAGAAATACTATGTAGAAATTGTGCATCATGTGGAGTTTTTCTTGTGCATAAATTTGAAATTTAGAATTTAAAACTTGGTTTGATTTTAAATTGAAATAACAAAGGAAAATAGAAACAATAAAGAAAATAAAAAGGGAAAAAACTCACCTTGGGCCGAATTTTTGCGCGCCTCGGCCCAATACCATTTTACCACCGCGCGCAGCCCAACCCACACAGACGCTCGCGCCTGGTCACGTGCCATGATCGATGGCCTGGCCCCACCTAGCAGCCTCCCTGTCCGTTCTCCTTGTTGCGCGTATTGCCTTGGTGGTCACCGGTCGGTGGGCCCTCGCGGTCAGATCCTTCCCCAACTCACCGCAGGTCCCGCTCGGTCTCACAGAAGCAACAGTCACCGCCTCCAGCTCGCCACGGATCTCGCGGGTCGTTGCAACCAAACCGCGCAATGACCTCTCCGAACCTCCGTGATTCTGTGCCAACCTCCTACCGACATCCGTGGCACGGACTCGTCCCCTCCGACACAATGAACACACCCGAGATCCGCGCTTGACGCCTTGGTCGCGGACTCGCCCAGCTGGGGGGAGGTTGTTGGGGCATGTCGTGGCGCCGCTCCCTGGAGACTATAAAGCTGGGCTGCACCATCAGTTTGCCATCAACCACTAGAAAGAGAGGGAGAGGGAAAACAAGATCTTGCATCAAGTCGCCCCGCGCCGCCGCGAATCCCTTCCCCCACGGTCGCCCAGAACCTAAGATCGGGTCTGGATCTTGCACCGAGCCATTGGGAAGCCGCCCGTGGCGCTGGCATGCGGGATCGATGACCGAACCGTCGTTGATTGCTCACCGGAGCTTCCGGGCCGCCGCCGATCCGCCTAACCCCGGGCGCAAGGCTTCTGCGTGCCCCATCCGCGGTGAGTTTTTCCCTAATTGCTTCGCCATGATGTCTGTATCTATTTGCACCCCACCCCTGGCTAATCGGCCTCGAGAATGCTGGGTCGGTGTGCTCCGGCATGCTCTGCCACCGTGGGCAGGGAGCGCCGCCTCTGCGCAGGTCCTGTGGGAAGAAGACGGGTCTCCTGCCGTTAGATCTGGATGGAGTGGTTCATATTAGGAGATGGGTACCGTTTCGCCTAGGTTAGATCATGACCGTTGACGCGAGATCGGACGGGTCGGAACAGATCTCAGGCGTTTGACATCTGGACCATTGGATATCGAAACGATGCGCGGCGGCGTGTATCGGCTGAGGTCTAATCTAAACTATTGAAACCAGATCGGGTAGCTCACGATCACCGATACCCCTTCGGTTAGCGCGTTTTGCAAAAGAACCCTTATGTTTCTATGCAATAATCCCACCGTCCTGATACGTGTAAAGGAATTATAAAATAGGCCTGGAATTTTGCGCAGAGCACCCTAGGCTTAGTTAAAATAGTGTCCACAGTCCAGAATCGTTTGGAAATTCACAATTTATTTAGAAAAAGGATTTTTAGTGCAAAAATAAATCTAGGAATTTGCTTAATTCATATTAAATTCATTTTTGCTCCAAATTAATTCATTCCAGAGACAATAATTTTGTATTAATATTGTTTATCGCCTAGTACCTTTGTTTAGCCATGAAACTTGAATTAAAATTGCTCAATTGAATTAATCTATTCTAGGTGCTAAATGATTTCAGAAATTCATAACTCAATATCCGTAGCTCCGAATTTAGTGGTTCTTATTTCTACGATCTTGTAGCAACACGTAGATCATAATTATACAGTTCATCCTTATGTCTGGTGTAATGTTAATTTTGCCTATACACTGTTTGTTTGTAATGCTACGACTAGCGTGAGGACACGTGTCATCTGAAGAGCAAGTTGGTACCTGGAATCTCAAGTCCCACGCAAGTTGTGCCCTTCATCACTTCTTTTTACCCACTCATGTTCTAATTAATCATAATGATCTACATAGGTTAATTTTGATGGGACCCAATATGTTACCCTAGTTTGATTATCTTTATACCTTGTTTACCACTGAACTTTTTGGGTAGTACCTGCTAGTGCTTTATGTGGTTTTGGGTATGAAGATACATTATTCATGATCACACTTTTATTATTTATTTATTATTACTGTTCATGATAAGATCATTATGTAAATTGGAACATGGAGCGACCACCCGGGAAAACAGTGCTACCACAAGGGTTTATGGACGCCCTTGGCTGATTAATTAGGAAAGCTAGTGGAAGACTACTGAAAGGGAAATGTGCCCTTGGGCCATTTCTAAGTATTTTGGTGATTTAGTGTCCAACACAAGTGCCTAAGTGGTAAATGGTGGACAAAGTACAAATCAAGTATAAAGGTATGTCTCTCAGACTTAGTACATTGTTTTAGAGACTAATGTATTGTGTCTAAGTGCTGGAAACAGGAAAAATAAAGTTGAAATTAAAGATGGCTTTGTTCAGCCAAAGTCAGCTCAGTCTGGGTGCACTGGACTGTCCGGTGCGCCAGGTTGGCTCAGGCGAACTTGCTGCTCTCGGGAAGTGATTAACGACGTACGACTATAATTCACCGGACTGTCCGGTGTGCACCGGACTGTCCGGTGAGCCAACGGTCGGCCGGGCCAACGGTCGGCCGCGCGATCCGCGCGAGACACGTGGCCGAGCCAACGGTCGGCAGGGGGCACCGGACAGTGTCCAGTGCGCCAACGGCTCCAAAGCGCCAACGGTCGGCTTCGCCAAATAAGGAAGGAGATCCGCACCGGACAGTGTCTGGTGGTGCACCGGACTGTCTGATGCGCCAGACGATAGAAGGCAAGAATTGCCTTCCTGGAATGCTCTCAACGGCTCCTAGCTGCCTTGGGGCTATAAAAGGGACCCCTAGGCGCATGGAGGAGCACACCAAGCATTCTCTAAGCATTCCTAAGCACCAAGACTTCGATTCCGCGCATTTGATTCTTTGCGATAGCAATTAGAGCTCCATTTGAGTTGTGATCTCGCTGAGTTGTGTTGTGAGCTCTTGTTGTGACTTGTGTGCGTGTTGATACTGTGATTTCGTGTCTTGTGTGCGTTGCTCATCCCTCCCTTACTCTGTGCTTCTTTGTGAACATCAAAGTGTAAGGGCGAGAGGCTCCAAGTTGTGGAGATTCCTCGCAAACGGGATATAGTAAAGCAAAGCAAAACACCGTGGTATTCAAGTGGGTCTTTGGACCGCTTGAAAGGGGTTGATTGCAACCCTCGTCCGTCGGGACGCCACAACATGGACTAGGCAAGTGTTGAACTTAGCCGAACCACGGGATAAACCACTGTGTCTATCTGTGATTGATCTTCTTGTGGTTATCGTGTCTTGCAAAGACTCTTCTCTAGCCACTTGGCATTCTTGTGCTAACTCCTAATCAAGTTTTGTGGCATTAAGTTTCAAGTTTCACAGGATCACCTATTCACCCCCCCTCTAGGTGCTCTCAATTAGTATCAGAGTCGTTCTCTTCAAGTAAGGGACTAACCGCCCGAAGAGATGGATCCTAGGGGCAAGGGGATGGTGGTCAATGATAAGGAGAAGGAGTCCTTCGTCAACGAGCCTAAAGATGACAAGCCTACCGACTCGGGCTCGTGCCACAAACGAAGAGATGGGAAGAAGAAGACGAGGCGCATCAAGGAGATCGTCTACTACGACGACAGCGACGAGTCCTCTTCTTCCCAAAAGGACGACGACAACGTCTACGAGAATAAGAAGACGGTTAATTCAAACTTCTCTTTTGATTATTCTCGTATTCCTCAAAGTACCAATACTCATTTACTCTCCATTCCACTTGGTAAACCTCCTCATTTTGATGGAGAGGACTACATATTTTGGAGTCACAAAATGCGTAGTCACTTGTTCTCTCTCCATCCTAGTATATGGGAGATAGTAGAGAGTGGAATGAAATTTGATAGCTCGGATAGTCCTTTGTTTATCAATGAACAGATTCATAAAAATGCACAAGCTACTACTGTGTTGTTAGCCTCATTGTGCAGGGACGAGTATCATAAGGTGAGCGGCTTGGACAATGCCAAGCAAATCTGGGACACCCTCAAGATCTCACATGAGGGGAACGACGTCACAATGCTCACCAAGATGGAGTTGGTGGAAGGCGAACTCGGGAGATTCGCGATGATAAGAGGGGAGGAGCCAACCCAGACGTACAACAGGCTCAAAACCCTCGTCAACAAGATAAGGAGCTATGGAAGCACGCGATGGATGGACCACGACGTTGTCCGCCTAATGCTAAGGTCCTTTACCGTCCTTGATCCACATCTTGTGAACAATATTCGTGAGAATCCTAGGTACACGAAGATGACGCCCGAGGAGATCCTTGGAAAGTTCGTAAGCGGGCGGATGATGATCAAGGAGGCTAGATACGTCGACGATGCATTAAATGGTCCAATCCAAGAACCTCAAACTATTGCTCTCAAGGCAACAAGGAGCAAGGAGGCACTATCTAGCAAGGTGGCGCAAGTTGAGGCGGCCGGGCTTAATGATGAAGAAATGGCCCTCAACATCAAGCGGTTCAAGACAGCGCTAAAGGGTCGCAAGGAGCACCCCCAACAAGAACAAGACGAAGGGGAAGCGCTCCTGCTTCAAATGTGGTAAGATTGGTCATTTTATCGCAAATTGTCCCGATAATGATAGTGATCAGGAAAAGAAGAGTGGAAAGTGGGAAAAGAAGAAAAACTACAAGAAGGCGAAGGGCGAGGCACATCTTGGAAAGGAGTGGGATTCGGATTGCTCTTCGTCCGACTCCGACAACGAAGGACTCGCCGCCACCGCCTTCAACAAGTCATCCCTCTTCCCCAACGAGCATCACACTTGCCTCATGGCAAGGGAAAAGAAGGTAAGCACTCGTAATACTAATACTTATGCTTCTTCAAGTGAGGATGAGTCTAGTGATGATGATGAAATAGATTATTCATGTTTATTCAAAGGCCTAGATAGAACCAAGGTTGATAAAATTAATGAATTAATTGATGCCTTGAATGATAAGAATAGGTTATTAGAAAAGCAAGAGGATCTTTTGTATGAAGAGCATGATAAATTTGTTAGTGCACAAAATTCTCTTGCTCTAGAAGTTAAAAGGAATGAAATGCTTTCTTGTGAACTATCTACTTGTCATGAACCATTTCTACTTTAAAAGGTGTTAATGATGATTTAAATACTAAACTAGAAGTAGCAAATAAATCTAACTCTTGTGTAGAACATGTTAAGATTTGTAATAGGTGTAAAGATTTTAATGTTGATGCTTGTAGTGAACACCTAGTTTGCATCTCTAAATTAAATGATGAAGTGGCTAGTCTTAATGCCCAACTTAAGACTAGCAAGAGTGATTTTGATAAACTAAAATTTGCTAGGGATGCCTACACGGTTGGTAGACACCCCTCAATTAAGGATGGGCTTGGCTTCAAGAGGGAAGCCAAGAACTTGACAAGCTATAAGGCTCCCATCTCCATCAAGGAGAAAGGGAAGGCCCCTATGGCTAGTAATGCTCATAAGAACCATGCTTTCATGTATCATGATAGGAGACATTCTAGGAATGCTTTTAGAAGCTATGATGCTTTTGATTCTCATGCCATGGTTGCTTCTAGCTCTTCTATTATGTATGATAGAAATAGCGCCAGGAAAAATGCTATGCCTAGAAGAAATATTGTTCATGCTCCTAGGAAAGTAGTGAATGAACCTTCTACAATTTATCATGCGTGCAATGCTTTATTTGCTATTTGTAGAAAGGATAGGAAGATAGTTGCTAGAAAATTGGGGGCAAAATGCAAGGGAGATAAAACTTGCATTTGGGTCCCTAAGGCTATTTGTACTAACCTTGTAGGACCCAACATGAGTTGGGTACCTAAGACCCAAGACTAAATTGCCTTGCAGGTTTATGCATCCGGGGGCTCAAGCTGGATTATCGACAGCGGATGCACAAACCACATGACGGGGGAAAAGAGGATGTTCTCTTCCTACGTCAAGAACAAGGATCCCCAAGATTCAATCATATTCGGTGATGGGAACCAAGGCAAGGTGAAAGGGTTAGGAAAAATTGCTATTTCTTCCGAGCACTCTATTTCTAATGTGTTTTTAGTTGAGTCGCTTGGATATAACTTGTTGTCTGTTAGTCAACTTTGCAATATGGGATATAACTGTTTATTCACAAATATAGATGTGTCTGTCTTTAGAAGAAGTGATGGTTCATTAGCTTTTAAGGGTGTATTAGACGGCAAACTTTATTTAGTTGATTTTGCAAAAGAGGAGGCCGGTCTAGATGCATGCTTAATTGCTAAGACTAGCATGGGCTGGCTGTGGCATCGCCGCTTAGCACATGTGGGGATGAAGAACCTTCACAAGCTTCTAAAGGGAGAACACGTGATAGGTCTAACCAATGTTACTTTCGAAAAAGATAGACCTTGTGCAGCTTGTCAAGCAGGGAAACAGGTGGGAAGCTCTCATCATGCCAAAAATGTGATGACAACATCAAGACCCCTGGAGTTACTCCATATGGACCTCTTCGGACCCGTCGCCTATCTGAGCATAGGAGGAAGTAAGTATGGTCTTGTTATAGTTGATGATTTTTCCCGCTTCACTTGGGTATTCTTTTTGCAGGATAAATCTGAAACCCAAGGGACCCTCAAGCGCTTCCTAAGGAGAGCCCAAAACGAGTTTGAGCTCAAAGTGAAGAAGACTAGAAGTGACAATGGGTCCGAATTCAAGAACCTTCAAGTGGAGGAGTATCTTGAGGAGGAAGGAATCAAGCACGAGTTCTCCGCTCCCTACACACCACAGCAAAATGGTGTGGTAGAGAGGAAGAATAGGACGCTTATAGACATGGCGAGAACGATGCTTGGAGAGTTCAAGACCCCCGAGCGCTTTTGGTCGAAAGCCGTGAACACGGCTTGCCACGCCATCAACCGGGTCTACCTTCATCGCCTCCTCAAGAAGACTTCGTATGAGCTACTAACCGGTAACAAACCCAATGTTTCGTATTTTCGAGTTTTTGGGAGTAAATGCTACATTCTAGTGAAGAAGGGTAGGAATTCCAAATTTGCTCCCAAAGCCGTAGAAGGGTTTTTGTTAGGTTATGACTCAAATACAAAGGCGTATAGGGTCTTCAACAAATCATCGGGTTTGGTTGAAGTCTCTAGCGACGTTGTATTTGATGAGACTAATGGCTCTCCAAAAGAGCAAGTTGTTGATCTTGATGATGTAGATGAAGAAGACGTTCCAACGGCCGCAATACGCACCATGGCAATTGGAGATGTGAGGCCAATGGAACAAAAGGAGCAAGATCAACCTTCTTCCTCAACAATGGTGCATCCCCCAACTCAAGACGATGAACAGGTTCATCAAGAGGAGGCATGTGATCAAGGGGAGCACAAGTTGATCGTGTAATGGAGGAAGAAGCACAACCGGCACCTCTAACCCAAGTTCGAGCGATGATTCAGAGGGATCATCCCGTCGACCAAATTTTGGGTGACATTAGCAAGGGAGTAACTACTCGGTCTCGTTTAGTTAATTTTTGTGAGCATTACTCTTTTGTCTCTTCTATTGAGCCTTTCAGGGTAGAGGAGGCCTTGCTAGATCCAGACTGGGTGTTGGCCATGCAGGAGGAGCTCAACAACTTCAAAAGAAATGAAGTTTGGACAGTGGTGCCTCGTCCCAAGCAAAATGTTGTGGGAACAAAGTGGATGTTCCGCAACAAACAAGACGAGCACGGGGTGGTGACAAGGAACAAGGCACGACTTGTGGCAAAAGGTTATGCCCAAGTCGCAGGTTTGGACTTTGAGGAGACTTTTGCTCCTGTGGCTAGGCTAGAGTCCATTCGTATATTGCTAGCATATGCCGCTCACCATTCTTTCAGGTTGTTCCAAATGGATGTGAAGAGCGCTTTCCTCAACGGGCCAATCAAGGAGGAGGTGTACGTGGAGCAACCCCTTGGCTTCAAGGATGAACGGTACCCCGACCACGTGTGTAAGCTCTCTAAGGCGCTCTATGGACATAAGCAAGCCCCAAGAGCATGGTATGAATGCCTTAGAGACTTTTTAATTGCTAATGCTTTCAAGGTTGGGAAAGCCGATCCAACTCTTTTTACTAAGACTTGTGATGGTGATCTTTTTGTGTGCCAAATTTATGTCGATGACATAATATTTGGTTCTACTAACCAGAAGTCTTGTGAAGAGTTTAGCAGGGTGATGACTTAAAAGTTTGAGATGTCGATGATGGGCGAGTTAAGCTATTTCCTTGGGTTCCAAGTGAGGCAACTCAAGGATGGGACCTTCATCTCCCAAACGAAGTATACACAAGACTTGATCAAGCGGTTTGGGATGAAGGACGCCAAGCCCGCAAAGACTCCAATGGGAACCGACGGACACACCGACCTCAACAAAGGAGGTAAGTCCGTTGATCAAAAGGCATATCGGTCTATGATAGGGTCTTTACTTTATTTATGTGCTAGTAGACCGGATGTTATGCTTAGCGTATGCATGTGTGCTAGATTTCAATCCGATCCAAGGGAGTGTCACTTAGTGGCTGTGAAGCGAATTCTTAGATATTTAGTCGCTACGCCTTGCTTCGGGATCTGGTATCCAAAGGGGTCTACCTTTGACTTGATTGGATATTCAGACTCCGACTATGCTGGATGTAAGGTTGATAGGAAGAGTACATCGGGGACGTGCCAATTCTTAGGAAGGTCCCTGGTGTCATGGAGTTCCAAGAAACAAACTTATGTTGCCCTATCCACCGCTGAGGCCGAGTACGTTGCCGCAGGACAGTGTTGCGCGCAACTACTTTGGATGAGGCAAACCCTCAGGGACTTTGGCTACAATTTGAGCAAAGTCCCACTCCTATGTGATAATGAGAGTGCTATCCGCATGGCGGATAATCCTGTTGAACACAGCCGCACAAAGCACATTGACATCCGGCATCACTTTTTGAGAGACCACCAGCAAAAGGGAGATATCGAAGTGTTTCATGTTAGCTCCGAGAACCAGCTAGCCGATATCTTTACCAAGCCTTTAGATGAGCAGACCTTTTGCAAGTTGCGTAGTGAGCTAAATGTCTTAGATTCGTGGAACTTGGATTGATTTATAGCATACATGTGTTTCATGCTTTGATCATGTTCCTTTAAGCATTTTGTTGTGTAATTATGGTGCTCAAGTTGTACAAACACTTCCCGGACCTTACAAGTCCATTTGCAAGTGATGCACAAATTTAGGGGGAGATGTGCTACAACTTGACCCTTTGGGACTAACTGTGTGCTTGAGTTTGCTTAATTTAGTCTCAAAGGAGGTTTGAAAGGGAAAAGGTGGACTTGGACCATGCAAGACTTCCACTGCACTCCGATGAAAGGGTAACTTTTTTCAAGTTCATCTTTGTACTCTTATTGCCTTTTTACTCTTAGTTGAAGATTTTGGTGAGGCAATGAGGTTAAAGGGCCAAAATTGATCCCGTTTTGGTGCTTGATGCCAAAGGGGGAGAAAATAAGGCCAAAACAAGAAATGGATCAGCTACCACTTGAGAATTTTGAAAATAGTAGAGTTAGAGTTTTTGTTTGTCAAAATACTCCTATTTGTCTCTTATTGTCAAGTTGGTCTCTTGTGAGGAGAAGGCTTAATTATGAAAAAGGGGAGTTTTTGAATCCTTGATCAATTTCTCGTGAAATATCTCTCTTTATGTGTCAACATGTGTGTTTGACTTAGAGATAGGAATTTGAGTTTGATTTGCAAAAACAAACCAAGTGGTGGCAAACAATGATCCATATATGTCAAATTTGAATCAAAACAATCTTGAGTTCTTATTTGAAGTGATTTTGCACTTGTTCTACTTGCTTTATGTTGTGTTGGCATAAATCACCAAAAAGGGGGAGATTGAAAGGGAAATGTGCCCTTGGGCCATTTCTAAGTATTTTGGTGATTTAGTGTCCAACACAAGTGCCTAAGTGGTAAATGGTGGATAAAGTACAAATCAAGTATAAAGGTATGTTTCTCAGACTTAGTACATTGTTTTAGAGACTAATGTATTGTGTCTAAGTGCTGGAAACAGGAAAAATAAAGTTGAAATTAAAGATGGCTTTGTTCAGCCGAAGTCAGCTCAGTCTGGGTGCACTGGACTGTCCGGTGCGCCAGGTTGGCTCAGGCGAACTTGCTGCTCTCGGGAAGTGATTAACGGCGTACGACTATAATTCACCGGACTGTCCGGTGTGCACCGGACTGTCCGGTGAGCCAACGGTCGGCCGCGCGATCCGCGCGAGACACGTGGCCGAGCCAACGGTCGGCAGGGGGGCACCGGACTGTCCGGTGTGCACCGGACAGTGTCCGGTGCGCCAACGGCTCCAAAGCTCCAACGGTCGGCTTCGCCAAATAAGGAAGGAGATCCGCACCGGACAGTGTCCGGTGGTGCACCGGACTGTCCGGTGCGCCAGACGACAGAAGGCAAGAATTGCCTTCCTGGAATGCTCTCAACGGCTCCTAGCTGCCTTGGGGCTATAAAAGGGACCCCTAGGCGCATGGAGGAGCACACCAAGCATTCTCTAAGCATTCCTAAGCACCAAGACTTCGATTCCGCGCATTTGATTCTTTGCGATAGCAATTAGAGCTCCATTTGAGTTGTGATCTCGCTGAGTTGTGTTGTGAGCTCTTGTTGTGACTTGTGTGCGTGTTGATACTGTGATTTCGTGTCTTGTGTGCGTTGCTCATCCCTCCCTTACTCCGTGCTTCTTTGTGAACATCAAAGTGTAAGGGCGAGAGGCTCCAAGTTGTGGAGATTCCTCGCAAACGGGATATAGTAAAGCAAAGCAAAACACTGTGGTATTCAAGTGGGTCTTTGGACCGCTTCAAAGGGGTTGATTGCAACCCTCGTCCGTCGGGACGCCACAACGTGGACTAGGCAAGTGTTGAACTTAGCCGAACCACGGGATAAACCATTGTGTCTATCTGTGATTGATCTTCTTGTGGTTATCATGTCTTGCAAAGACTCTTCTCTAGCCACTTGGCATTCTTGTGCTAACTCCTAATCAAGTTTTGTGGCATTAAGTTTCAAGTTTCACAGGATCACCAATTCACCCCCCCTCTAGGTGCTCTCAACTACCTTACCCGAAAGGGGCAAGGGCAGTAGGGGAGTGGTCAGTGTAGGGAGGTCCTTGGGATGATTTTGCTGCGATGGCGATCATGCGAGGGATCCCTGCATTGGAGCTTCCTATAAACTGTAGCGGGTTTTCTGAAGCTAGTGGAACTTTGTAAAGGCCTTGTAGTGTTACCCTGCCTCGCCTCCTCGGTAGAGGTGTATGAGAAGTCGCGATCCCTTGGCAGATGGGTAACATGACTTGTGGGTAAAGATGCGCAACCTCTGTAGAGTGTAAAACTGGTATACTAGTTGTGCTCACGGTCATGAGCAGCTCGGACCCTCACATGATTAATTTATGAAACTAAATTCAATTTGTCATATGCATTGCATCGCAGGTGATGTTATTACTTTTCTTAATTGGGTTGGTATTTACTTATACTTAGTAACTGCTAATAAAATTTTGACCAACTTTAAAAGCAATGCTCAGCTCTAACCATCCTCTTTGGTAAGCCTTACACTTCACGTGAGCTCCCACCTTTGGCGAGTTCATGCACATTATTCCCCACAACTTGTTGAGCGATGAACGTATGTGAGCTCACTCTTGTTGTCTCACACCCCCCACAGGTCAAGAACAGGTACCACAAGATGAGGCGCATGGAGGATGCTGTGACGAGTTCGTGAGAGGTCTAGGCCGTCGTCTCCCAATCAACTTTGGGTTGCTGGACCGTTGTCTCCTTATAATGTAATTATTTATTTTGTACAGAACTCTTATTATATAGTAACGATGTGGCATTCGATCATGTGCCATGATTCATCATATGTGTCAGACTTGGTCCTAGCACACCTGGTGATTATGTTCGCGCCCGGGTCTTGGTGCCCCGAAACCCGGGTGTGACATCGATAAAATGATTTTTAGCGTCCACATGGACCGTCCGCGTTAGACTTTATGAGACATCTGACGATGCATTTAACATGATTATAATCATTGATATAGCAGTTATAACCAACCATTACGATCCAACCGTTGATCTTGCAGGGGTGATTGTCCAGACCAGGCATGTGGACCGTCCGCGTGTGGCAGAATATGACAACGACTAGGAAGTGATTGATGGCTATAAATACAACCCCAACCATCCCCTTCAATTGAATTCAAGCCTTCAACACTCACATTCACACTCAAAGCATCAAAGTCCTCTCCAAGTGCCATAATTGTGTTTGAGATCGTTAGTGAATAGTGCTTTGGAGAAACTCAAGAGAGTGTGACTTTGTGATCTTCTTGTTGCTCTTTTCGCTTGGTGTTCTTGATTGCTCTTAATCATGTTCACCCCCATTCTCTCAAATTTGTAAAGCTAGCAAGGGACACCTCAGTGTATGGTGATCCTTGTGGAACTAATAGGGTGTTTGGTTTGAGGAATGAGTTGGTCCATCATCTTCTCACTACTCATTTTTTGTTTGGTTTGTGGAATGGAATGAGTTGATCTATCACCACCTCATTCCTCATAGTTGATTAGTTAGTACTGACATGAGGAATGAGGTCATCCCACCAAATTTGAGGAATGAACCCATGATGCACCACCACATTTTGGATGGAGTGATTTATCAAACCAAACACCCCTAAGTGTCCATGGAGATTGAGAAGAACACTCATCTAGTCTAAGTGATCGTTTGAGAGAGTGAAAGGGTTAAAAGAGACTCGTCATTATTGGACTCCTCAACATGGAGTATGTTATTTGGGACCGAACCTCGGGAAATAAATCGTCATGTTCTTTGTGCTTAGTCTTTACTTGTGATTTGATCCTATTTCTAATACCTCTCTTGTTCACTTGCTTGCGACTGATTTCATATCAATCTGAGTTGGCTCTTGAAGTAATTCTGCAATCATTTGAGCAATAATTGCAAGAAGAATACCTCTCCCTTACTCCGGTTAACTTTATACCCGCTCTAACACTAACCCAAGATTGAAGTTTGTGTTTAAGTTTGAAAATTTCAGGTTTCACCTATTCACCCCACCTTTAGCCGACTTTCAGTTAGTATCAGAGCCCAACACTTCATTAGAGTCTAACAACTCGAAGTAATGTCGGGCGAACAAGCCAAGAACAGTAAGGTGCCTTCGGGATCAAAGCCCAAGGACAAGGTGCCATCGGTAGAGATCAAGTCATTCGGTGACAAGCACAAGGATAAAGAAGAATTGGTCAACTCCTCTAAGTCGCACAAAAGGAAGGATGCTAATAAGAAAAATAAAATGAATAAGGTGGTTTACTATGAGACCGATTCTTCATCACCTTCGACATCGAGCGCTGAATCGACCTCCAAGCGCTAAGAGCGTAAAAAAGAGTAACCAAATTCCTCTTCACCATCCTTGTATCCCAAAAACACACTGTTGGGGGCCTTCGGCTTCCGAAGGTCCTCAAAAACATGATTTAACAATACCTCTGGAGTATAATGTGTGGACAGGGATCTTCGAACAAGAGCCCACGGTATGAAGAAGCACGGAAATAATACGAAGGATGGAGCAGAGCCAAAGCTGTGCGCAAGGGAGCTTCGACATGATGGCAGAAAAAAGGAAACCGACTTAAAGAGGAAAAGACTATCTAGACCCAGATAAATTACTATAGAGTTGTTGTCATAGGCAAAGGGCCTGGATGTAATTTTACATGGGCTGCGACCCGTGCCTATAAATAGGTGAACAGTATTCTCGTACTGTTCACGCTGACTTGGCATTTGCTTTCGCGTCACGCTTGTACCCTTGCTTTCCTTCGAGCCGAAGGTACATTTGTAATTTGTTATTGTTAATACAGTAACGCAAATAAAAATAAGCTAATAACAATGTTTAAAGTGTTCATATCACTTTTCATATCTTGTGTATGAATCCTTCTTCATCATTTATTGTGCTTATGAAGGCTTGTCCTTCATAACCTTCGTTCGGGATTCATTATATCCGAAGGGAGATAATGCCTCGAAGGACGAAGGACTCTAACATTTAACATTTTTTCATGTTGCCTTGTTCTTAACTCTTAGCATTTGAGAACAAGTCCCCAACACGCACTCAATTGCTTCTGGTTCCATTAGGCAAACCCCTCAATTTGATGGTGAAGATTATTCAACATGGAGTGATAAAATGAGACATCACCTAACCTCACCTCATGAAAGCATTTGTTGAGTTTGGAGCGCAGATACCATGGGTTGGAGACGAGGACTACATTCAGACAAGGCCGCACAAATCTAGCACTTCAACTCATAAACTACCACAATACTCCTCGCTTCCTTGTGTAGGGAGGAGTACAACAAAATACAAGGGTTGAAGAGCGTCAAGGAAATTGGGGATGTCCTCAAGACGGTGCACGAAGGTGACATGGTCACCAAGATCACCAAAAGGGAGATGATCGAATGAGAGTTGTACGGTTCACCCTCGACAAAGGAGAAGAGTCGTAAGCCATGTACAACCGGCTTATTATGATAGTGAACCAAGTCCGGAACCTCGGGAGCACCAAGTTGACCGATCATGAAGCCGTCAAACTCATACCAAGATCACTTGTATTTCGTAATTCTACTAAAGTTCAATTAATTCATAAAAATCCTAGCTACAAAGAAATGTATCTTAAGGAAGTGTTTGGAAAATTTATGAGCTTTGAGCTTATGGTCAAAGACTCTAGGCACACCGAGAACATGGCTCAAGGCATATCCTCCACTCCTGAGCCACAACCCGTTGCATTCAAGACGATGGAAGAAAGAAAGGAGGAGACAACACCAACCAAGGGCTTCCAACATACCCTTTCAAGATTGATAACGAGGAGATGACCCTCATTCTCAAAAGCTTTCAACAAATCCTCAAACGACAAAAGTGGAAGGACTACAAGTCACATTCCTCATAATCTGCATTTAGCCTCTACGGCAGGATAATCGAGGAACGACGACGACGCCTAGCACTAGAAATGGTTGAGATGTTACTGTGCATGAAAGATTGGAAACTTGGTGAAGCTAGAGGGCAGCACTGCACACAGGACCAAGAACTTGAAGATGCATATGAAGGACTTTATTTTGATGACCCTTAGGGCCTAGGCCCTAGGCTTTGTAATCTTGTATTTCTTCTTCCTATCGTGCTCTAGTGATCTAGTGTTGTAACTAAACAAGAACATCTTTATAAGGCATTGAACTAATTATATCAAAGCTAGGTTTTACTATTTTTTCCTTTCTAGTGTTTTCTCATGAGGTGTGAGTTTTTACCTAGAAAGTTTTTTGACGAGGCAACCATTGCCACGAACAGCTCTAATGCTTTTATGCAGGGTTTGTGTGCTATTTGTGATCTATGTACTAATGGTGAATTGTGATATGTCATATGTGTTATGTCGAATTTGTTGTAAGTGATTGTGATCTGTGTAACAATTTTAGTTATTTTGTGATCTATGCTAATTTAAGTGAATTTGTGATATGTGAACTGTGTGATCTGAGTAAAGTTTAAGATGCTCATGTTTTTTGTGTTGGCGTGCTCATGCTGGCACGAGCATGTAAATGGGTCGTACTTGTCGGCTCGGCCCGACAAGGTCGGGCCATTCCCGTGTTGTGCTCGTGTAGGGGTTCAGGCCCGTCGGGTGGCACAACACGATACATTTAAGTAATCAGACTTAACCATGCCGGACTCAACCGTGCCAGGGTCGTGCCGCCCGTTTGAACATCTATATCGTCAATGTTCAGTTCTATTATATTCTATTCTTGTGTAAACTTGCTAGCTATTATTTGCATCATGGTTGTTGTACACGTTGTATGCTTTTTGTAAGGTGCACTTACATCCGTTCCTATCTCACACACATTCACTTTTTTTCATGCTTCTCCAAATATACCATTGTATACAAAGACAAACAAGCATAAGAGCACTAACGTTTTGTCAAATATTTTGTATGTCGTTATAATGCACGAGCACCTAACTAGTCCACATCAAAAGGGTTTCAAGATTAAAGTGGTTTATTTGTCGCAATTTAGCTAAAAACAAACTAAATAAACTAGTTGGCAACAAATATTCGAGAACTGAGATACTACATAGGAAAATAATGAAAAACTGGCAATGTTGACATCCACAAAACCGCAACTGTCCATACATCCTCACCGTTGAATTCCATGGACTTGGATTAACTGTACTGTGGCAACAACAACAATGAAGACCATGGCGTTTGTCAATTATTTTTTGGAACAATCAGCCAAGTAACAACTTTTAATTCAAACTCTACACAAGACCAAACTATCGCAGATTCCACCCATCGTTGCTACGTTGAATTTAACGCTGCTCTAACAGCCAAAATACGCTCAGGGTCACCAATCAAACATAAATAACACCACCAGATAAAGGAACCAACATTGAAGTTGGTGACACGAGCGAGGCAAATCAGCACAATAGGATCACCACCTCCATGCAATGCAATCGCTCTTGGCATGAGATCAATTTCTTCCCAGCGGAAGCGAGCGGCACGAGTATGTCTCCTTGAAATCCGACTTCCTGGACGATGTGAATATGGACGCATACACTTCCTTATTGGCATGGGCTGGCGCATGGTCCGCAGCCTTGAAGCGCTTTGCTGAAGCAGCCTCGCCCTTCTTCCCATTCTCAGCTCCGGCCGCCGCCACCACCGGCGCCACGACAGTAGCAGCATGCTTATTCCCACTGAGAACCTTCTTGTCCTTCCTCTCCTTCGCCTTCCCCCTCTCCTCCTCCATCCTCTTCCTGAGCTCGGCCACCTCCTCCTCAGTCCCGTTGATGGGCATCTTGTCGGCCTCGCCGAACTCCTCGTGGCAGACCAAGCACGCGGACGTCTTGACCTCCTTGAGCGCCTTGACGCTGAGCACGTGGCCGCACCCACGGAGCGCGAGGAACTGGTACTTGCCGTTGAACTCGAGGCCGGTGACGGGGCACTGGAACCGGACCTCGTCCCCGGCGGCGTCGGCGCCCGGCCTGGGGTGCAGGTGGATGGGGACCATGTCGCGCAGGCCCCGGATGTGGGACAGCGCCCTGGGCAGGCGCTTGTGGAGCAGCGCCTCAACGAGCGGCTCCTTGTTGTAGAGGTTCCCGAGGCGGTCGGCGACGGCGGGCGCGGCGAGGGGCTCCCCGGAGAGCGCGCAGCAGGTGAAGCGCGAGAGGCGCGCCTCGTTGGGGTCCGCCTTGTCGGGCTTCTTGGCGAGGTACATGGAGAGGTAGCAGTCGCGGGACTCGGCGCCCGTGGCGCCGCCGTCGCCGCCGCCGCCCCGGAGCGCGCGGAGGCGGAGCTGGACGGAGGCCGACGGCGGGAGCGCCGCCACCGGGGAGGAGGCCGGCAGCGGGCGCCCGTCGGCGGTGAGGTAGTAGCAGGAGGGCGAGGGGAGCGGGATGGAGCGGAGGAGGTCGGAGACGGGGAGGTGGGGGGGGACGGTGAGGTGCCGCGGGGGCAGCGCCAGGTCGTCCAGGCGGAGCACGACGGCCCTGGATGCGGGCTGGGCGTATCCCGCCATGGCGCGCTAGGGTTAGGGTTCCGGCGAGGCTGTCCGGATCGGGGTGCGGAGGAAAGCTGGTGCTGGACGGACGAAGACAATGGGGAATTGGGGATTGGGGGGGAGGAGAGCCCGAGCCAAATCGAGATGGGCGGACGATGGTGCGAGCGGCCGTGGAAAAGTTGGACGCGGAGGAATCGTGAATCGCGAGCGGTGAACCGATCTTGTTGTGGTGCCTAGTGGGCCGAGCCGGGCCGGGTCATCCGCGGAAAGCGAGGTTGGCGCACGTGACTTGAATCTGGTGAGCTCTGAGAACTTGAGAAGGCGAGGCCTGCCAGCTCCTGGGAGTGAGTCTGGCGGGCGAGATTTTGAGCATTTTCTAGTTCTTTCTTCGTGTACTTCAGTAACTCCACACGGTTTCGGCCGCTAGAGAGCACACAACACGATCGCGGAGATGCGATTGCTGTTCTGTTGCAGGTGACCGTCCAGCGACTGAAGCCGACAACCGAGCTGTGTAACCAAACAAAACAGCTGGTGAGCTGGATATCCATCTATATCTATACTTGACAAACGTGCGTGCACCTCGCTTGCATGAGCTGCGGGTCGTGTATAACCAATAAACATGATCGCCGCACGCCCTTATATATTCCTCGATCACGCCTTGTTTGGGTTTCTCCGGTCATCACCACGCACGACCTGACCAGCCTACTGGCGTGCACTGCACATCGTTCCATCATTAACGCTGTGTGTACGTTCGTCTTAAGATGAACTAAGATACCATGTCCGCAGCCACATGGTCAATGATCTGGTGATGCCAGTCGTCACTGCGCTGCGCATCATGGTACGGTGCACCAAGTGAAGGTCAAAGCCTCAAAAAGGACTCAATAATTTTTTTTAGATACACCCTTTTGCTTTTGATACAGCTGTCGCTCATGCTCTCCCCCCAGTCCCCCTCATCCGGAGCTGTTAGCCGACGCGGGCGATGATATGGTCGTCGCCGCGGCGGCAGCGCCGCCGTTGGCACCGTGCATCTGGCCGCCGCCGCCGCCGGCGGCGGCGGCGGGGGGCGGGCGGGAGAGGAGCGACGCGGATGAGGTGGCCGAGGAGATGGCGGACGCCAGGGAGATGGGCATCAGGCACAGGCCCTTGCCCTGCAGGTACTGCATGGCCGTGCCCATGTCCTCCTCCATCATCTTCGCCACCTGGTGCTCCGCCACCCGCAGCCCGCCGCCGTTGCCGCTCTTGGTGGTAGCGTTAGTGTTGCCGCCGCCGCCGCTTCCATTGCTCTTTCCCTGCACGTGCGCGTGATCAATGCATGGATGACGACGATGCTCTTGCCACGACATTTGTTATGTTGGTGGTGGCGAGTGGCCGAGCGAGTGCCAAATGCTCTGGTTGGTTACCGCCGTACATACGTACCTCTGATGAAGCCATGCTCGCAACCAGAGGCGCCATCCCGCCGGCGGCTCCGCCCAGCCGGCTCATGCTGAGAACCTGTGCGCAATGCAATGCACAGCACAACTAACGTCAGCACGTACTGCACTGGCACTCGATCGCACTGAATCAAAGACATGAACTGCCAACTAAATAGCATCACCTTGACTTGGAGCTGCAAGAACCTGACGTAGTCGATGATCTCGTCCAGCATCGACGCCTTGTCCGTCTGCAAAACCACAAACAACGACGACCGACCCACACCACGTCGCCATTTCAGTGTTGTCTGTTGATTGTTGACGACGCGAGCGAGAGAGAAGAGAAAGGAGCTAGCTAGCTAGAGGGGGGATGCCGACCTTGTTGGCGTTCGGGACCAGTTCCTGTAGCGACTTCATCCGCTCCGCGATCCTCTCCCTCCGAAGCTGCATGCGAAATGGGTTGCAAGAAAAAGTTGAGAAATTCTCTGTGTCGTAAAAGTGCTAGGACCAAACAAATCTCTACTATTTGGCTAATGAACAAGAACAATGGCTGGATAACGAATTGTATATAAATTTATGACATATACTAAAACTCTTCGGACAAAAACAAATTTGCATGCGCCTTGCAATGTGTTTTGTCACATTGTTGTGTCTTAATTGTGTGCTTAATGAAAAAAATCAGAGAAGTTGTGACAGTTCAGCTTTCAGAGAATGTTGTTGTTTTTTGTTAAAAGAGGGAACAGTTCAGCTTGTAGAGAAGAAAAATGAAAAGGTGGCATACATACACGTTCCGCTATGCTGTGGGGGTCAGTGGCCTGCCCTCTCTTCGCCCGCTGCCGCTGCCGCAGCTGCCGCGGGGGTGCCGCCCCGCCGCCGGCCGATGAAGCTGCCCCACCAGCTGGGGGTGCGCCGCCGCCGCTCGCCGCCGTTCCTCCCAGGCTCTCAGGCGACATCGATCCACTCTGTGGCGCCGGCGACGGCATAGACACATGGAATTTAAGAAGGGTTCTTGTTCTTGGCATAATGGCGCGCGAGTGGTGATCTTACCTGGCCAAATGGTGGCTGCACGGTGGCCGCGCCATGCACCCCAAACCCGTTGAACAAGGAGTGGTCACCTCCCTGGGCACGCGCGCGAAAATCCATGCCAGCGAAATAGTCAAGAGGTTAAGGGAGAGATCGTCGACGTGAAGAGGAGAAAGGAAGGAAGCCAGAACCGAGCCAAGACGACGACGACAACGACGATTCTTACGGCGGAGTTGGGCGACTTGAAGCCGCCCTCCATCTCCTCCGGCGCCGGAGCGGACCGGTCCGTGAAGAGCCCGCTCTCCTCGCCCCCCAGGCCGCCGTGGCGGTGCAGGTCGCTGAGCTGCAGCATGACCTGGGACTGGTGGGAGGCGGAGGACTTGACGTCCCCGCCGCCGATCTGGTGCTGCCGGAGGCGGGACGCGAGCAGCGCCGACGAGTCGTCGCCGAAGTGGCTCTGCGCGGCGAGGTCCTCGGCCGCGCCCGCGCCCAGGTCAGCCCACGCGGAAGGCAGCGTGGACAGCATCTGGTCGAAGAAGTCGTCGGTCTGCTGCTGCGCCCCGCCCCCGCCCTCGCCGCCGGCCATCGCACGGCCGCTCGGTTGCATGGCGTTGATTGAGGACGACGCTGGTCGAGGTAACGGAGGTGTCTGATGTCGCGGCTTTGGGCGCGGCTTTATAACAGTCGGACAGTTCCAGTTTTTTTAAACAATAATGAAATTGAGCATTTGAGCTTAGTTCGTGCAGCACCTTGGTAGTACAGTGATTGGTTTTTCTTCTTCTTCTTCTGTTCTTCTCATTTTTTTTAACTTTAGAGAATAGTGCAGACATACTGTTTTGTGACACGTAGCTATGTACGTACTGAATTATATAGGGTGAAATTGCTATCAAGTTAAATGCCATATCTTACCAGAAGAAAAAAAAACAGTTAGCATCAAAACCATTAGCCTTCATCAAAGTATCCACAGGTTCGTGGCTTCGTGCTATGGAAGTATGAATTTTGTCCAATGCAGAGGAATGGAGTTTGATTTGAAGGTGAGTTGATTCGGTTATGGGAGGAATACCGTGGAATTAGGCTTCAATTTCCATCTCACAGTTTCGACGACATAGGAAACACATAGAAAACAGAATTGGCAAAACCGGCTTAATATATCTACATCGAGACGGGGGTTTATATGAAGAAGAAAAAACAGCGAGAGAGGCGATTGTTCATGCTTCGTGTGGATTATGACACTTCATTTTTTTTTTCATGTACATTGCAGAAGCGAGTGGCGCTATGGCCCGCACGTGCTCAGCTCCGTGTGCGCGCGTGCGGTGCGGAGGACGGTAAACGACTCAGATAAAGTATTCGATGAGAAACAGATGGATCGACAGGCAATGCAGTCATGACGGTGCGATCAATCAACGGAGAAGATTCAGAGACAGGATTAGACTAGGAAATATGCCAAGGTCATTAACCACCGGGATTATTCTAACGGCCCCCACTACGAGCCATGTCCCGCTGTTATCTTGTAAAATGATACTATTGGTCAATAATGAAGAGGATCCTATGCCTTAATTTGTGTAACAAAAGAACACGCTCAGATTCTTCGATGAAGCTAGTGAGAAGGACGACCTGGCTGGTCGAGAAGACCCCTGCAACTTGTACAAGTAAAAGAGATGTTGAAGACCATGACAGTTGGAAAATGACCGAGATCAACATTGCTTTTATCTACTACCTAAGGGCTAGTTTAGAAACCCCGCTCAATTTACCCTTTAAATTAGACGGTTTGGTTCTTTCCACCTCCCTAATTATCAAAGATCCTACCAAAATCTTATAGGCACACACACACAAAAAACACACACACACACACACACGCAGAGATGGAATCGTGGAGTGAACTACTCAAGCAATCAGATCTTGGCTAGCTGTTGATCGGAGAGGCTCGGGTAATCCGTTGACAAGGGGCCGAGGAGAGTGCATGCACGCACGACTGCGCGGCTGTGTCCTCGCCACCCTCGTCTCGTCAAGTCTAAAAAAAACGGAAGTCAGCACAGCAGCCAGCATTAACTGCTGACACATTCCTTTGCAGAGCTGAAGATCCAAGGGAATGGAGGAGATGGACGGATCAGTGGTGGAAGAAGCGCGGTAGTGGCAGGGTTTAGGCCAGTCAATCCATGCATTAACTGCGCTAATGAAATCTGGTTGCAACATTAATGGCCCCTGGATTAGTTTAATCGCCCCTGCGCCCGGGTTTCCCAGCAGGCATGGATGGAGATGACACACGAGATTAATGTCTTGTCGTCTGGAAGAATTGCAGCCATGTTTCTCGTGAGTGCTGTGCCTGTGGCTTTACAAGGCGCTGATGCCAAGGCTATGCTTTAAAGCGCGTGTGTGTGCAAAGAGGAAGAGGACCCGGACCATAAAAGAATCTGGTAAACAAAGCTTAGGGCATGTACAACCTAGATACAGCTGCACGGTACTCCAAGTATAAGACACAGCTAAAACACAACATAATACAGTGGTCATGTCTAAAACATGTGTCTTACCATATTCATTGTACCAATCAGAACATTCAATAAATTAAAGTGACCAATCAGATAGTCTCCTGTCTCGAATATAGAGCTAAGACACTGTGTCTTCGTCAAGATACGTGTCTTGAGATTTTTTACATTCACCCCCCTAGACACACTCTAAGACACAACTTAAGACACCCACTGTACATGCCCTTAGTAGTGCTGCAATATCAGGGCAAACGAAAATTGTAAGAAGACAACATATATCGACAGCAAGCAAAATGGTAGCAGTAAAGTTGAACGCATTTTCCCCCAATATAAAAAGAGAGACCTAAAGTCTAAATGTACAATATCACCAAAACAAAGGAGGAAATTCGCACGAGTTACTCATAATAGCCTGGGTAAAGGTGGGAATTCTGTTGAGGTAGGGTTTTGAAGTCTCTAGAACGCTCTCTATTACAGCTGATACAATACACATAAATATACATGCCTCTTGGGCTCTACATACACGGACGGACACGGCCCAACGCTCCCCCTCAAGATGGACGATAGATATCAATCATTTCCATCTTGTTACATAATATATGACACTCTTTTACTCCTAAACCCTTAGTTAAGCAATCAGCTATTTGATCCTTCGAACTTACACATGACTCAGCTCTAATGTTCCATCATCTAACTTCTCCTTGATGAAGAACCGATCAATCTCCACATGTTTTGTTCTGTCATGTTGAACAGGATTATTAGCTATACTTATAGCTGATTTGTTATCGCACCATAGCCTCAGGGGACTTCTTCTCAATACATTCAATTCTGATAGAAGATTCTTAACCCACATCATCTCACATAACATAAGTGACATAGCTCTATATTCTGCTTCAGCAGTGGAACGGGATACAACTGATTGTTTCTTACTTCTCCATGATATCAAATTTCCCCCAACAAACACACAATAACTTGAAGTCGATCTTCTATCATCAAGGCAGCTGGCCCAGTCTGCATCAGAGTATCCTTCCACCTTTAGATGACCATGACTCTTAAAGAATATTCCCTTTCCAGGACAAGACTTTAAATATCGCAGTATACGATAAACTGCATCAAGATGTCCACTTTTTGGGTCATGCATGTATCGGCTCACCACACTGACAGCATATGTGATATCAGGCCTTGTGTGACACAAGTAGATGAGTCGACCAACAAGCCTTTGGTAGCTTTCCTTGTTCACAGGATCACCAGATTCAGCACATAATTTGTGATTCAAGTCAATAGGTGTTGCTATAGGTCGACATCCAAGCATACTTGTTTCATCAAGTAAGTCTAGAACATACTTCCTCTGAGAAAGAACTATTCCTTGTGGGGATCGGGCAACCTCAATACCAAGAAAGTACTTAAGGTGACCAAGATCTTTAACCTCAAACTCCTTACTCAGATTCTCTTTTAGATGAGCGATCTCATGTTCGTCGTCACCTGTGATGATAATATCATCCACATACACAGCTAGAATTGCAATTCGACGCCCGAAGTGTCGATAAAATACAGTATGATCCCCATTGCATTGTTTATATCCCATACCACATAGTGCACGTCTAAATCTATCAAACCAAGCTCGTGGTGACTGCTTGAGACCATATAATGATTTTTTCAATCGGCATACCTTTCCGGCTGCCCCGGGCTCTGACACTCCAGGTGGGATCTCCATATAGACCTCCTCTTGTAAATCACCATGCAAGAATGCATTCTTAACATCTAGTTGATACAAAGGCCAACCAAAGTTCGCAGCACAAGAGATTAGTGTCCTTACCGTACTCATTTTTGCCACGGGGGCAAATGTCTCATCATAATCAATTCCATATGTTTGGTTGTACCCCCTTGCAACCAACCTTGCTTTATATCGTTCTACCTTTCCTTCTAGGTTTTGCTTCACAGTGAATACCCACTTACAATTGACTGCTTTTTTTCCTTTAGGCAGTTTCACAAACTCCCATGTTTGATTCTTTTCAAGAGCCTTAAGCTCCTCCAACATTGCCTCACGCCAGTTAGAATCATGTTGTGCTTCTTTCCAATCTCTTGGAATTGCTATAGAATGCAATGACGCAACAAATGCCCTATATGATGGTGACAAAGACGCATAAGAAACATAATTGCTAATGTCATGTTCATATCCATACCTTGTTGGAGGCACTCCAGCCTTAGCACGTGCTCCTTTTCGTATTGCAATGGGCAAATCATGAGAAGAGGGATCTTCAATTTCTCTATGAGAGATCAATGGTGCATCTGTAGTTTCTAATGTGTCAGGAGAAAACTGCTCAATACTAGATGATGGATTTGTTTCACGAGGCTCAGAATGCAAGTGAGACTTTCTTCTTGTATATACTTCACCCTTGTATCGTAAATTATCACCACAAGATCTATTATTCTCATGACTGGAGTTTGACTCTGGTTCATTTGGCCCTACTACTTACATTTTTTGTTGGGAAGCACCGATCACCACTTCCATTTTATTTGAATGGTGCTCCTTTGGATCAACCTCTCTATTCTCCCCCTCTCGACTAGCATCATCTATGCTATTAGAGGCAGATTCAAGAAAGAAATTTAAATCTGTCTTCTCACCGTAGAAAGGCACAGTCTCTCTGAATGTAACATCCATGCTTACAAATAGGCGTCGTTCACTAGGATTCCAACACTTGTAGCCTTTTTGACCTGTAGGATATCCAACAAAATGCATTTCAGAGCACGAGGATCCAACTTCCCCACTTGAGGTCTATGATCTCTTACAAAGCATGTACATCCAAAAATTTTAGGTGGAACCACAAACTTATTTTCACCGAGAAGAACCTCACATGGAGTTTTCATTGCAAGTATTTTTGAAGGAGTGTGATTGATGAGATATGTGGCAGTCAAAACAGCCTCACTCCATAGAAACTTCGGAACATTCATTGTAAACATAAGTGAACGAGCAACCTCCAAAATGTGACGATTCTTCCTTTCAGCCACCCCATTTTGTGGAGGTGTATCAGGACATGAGGTCCGATGTAAGATACCATTTCTCGAGAGAAAGGCATTAAATTCCTTATTTACATACTCAGTTCCATTATCTGTTCTGATCATTTTAACTTGAGTATTGAATTGATTCTTGACCAAAGCACAAAATTTTTGAAAGCAATTCAACACTTCATCTTTATGCTTCATCACATAGACCCATGTCATCCGAGAAAAACTGTCAATAAAAGTAACAAAGTACTTCATTCCATTAATAGAAGTCACAGGACACATCCAAACATCAGAATGAACTAGCACGAAAGGAGATATACTCCTGATACCTCGACTTATATAAGATGTCCTCGTGTGTTTTGCAAACTCACAGGCATCACACAATAGCTTGCTTTTATCCACCCCACACATTACATCGGGAAAAACTTTGCATATCTTATCAAAAGAGAGATGCCCGAATCTACAATGCAAAAGCATCACTACAACTTCCTTCTCTTCCAACTTCGTTGCCAACATAGTGCATCTTGTATCATTTGTCTCCTCATGGTACATATACCATAATCCACTA
This sequence comes from Zea mays, assembly GCF_902167145.1. Lineage (NCBI taxonomy): Eukaryota > Viridiplantae > Streptophyta > Magnoliopsida > Poales > Poaceae > Zea > Zea mays. Next base: position 14,776,296 of record NC_050104.1, on the reverse strand, counting down.
CGCCTGGTAGCTGTCCCAAGTCTTTTCCCTGTTCTCCTCTCCTGAATTAAACAATTATCTCGGTCAAGTATAATCTGATAGTCCAATTGATCAACCAAAGCACTTAGTGATATCAAATTAACAGGAAAAGTTGGCACATACAAAACTGATGACAACTTAATAGATGAAGTGCATTGTACTGTGCCAACACCCTTGATAGGTCGTGGAGTACCATCAGCAGTTTGAATCATTTCTTTACGTGTGGGGGGATATCTCATATATGATGTAAACTCACTTGACGTGCCTGTGACATGCTTTGATGCTCCCGAGTCTAAAATCCAATTTAATCGTGTGATTTGTGTGGGTACAAGAGCATGGACATAATTACCTTCATCTGTGTAGGCGCAGTTGACAAAATCCCCAGTGTAGGACTCCTGATTTTTATTTCCAGGAATTTTATGTTGCTCAGTCGACTTTGTTTCAGCTTCATTCTCCATAAAGATCTCAAGGTCTTCTTTTGTAGTTGTTGCATTAGCTCTTGCCCAACTTCTACCTCCACAACCTCTACCACCTCTAGCAGCCCCTCTTCCTCTCCCGCGGTTAAACTTGAAAGGTTTAGTACAATTACGAGCAATGTGTCCAATATCACCACAATTGTAACACTCTCTAGCGTCTTTAGTTCTCATAGCTGAAAACACAGGGTGAGATGACACTGGAGGACTTTCCCTCATCACTTTGAGTCGTGACTCCTCCTGGGATATAGCAGCTATTGCCTCTTGTAGGCTAGGAAGAGTGGATTGATGAAACATGGAGGCTCGTCTTCCCTCAAACTCTGGGTTTAGACCCCTTAAAAATTGAAGCACACGTCTTTTTTCCACCCATTTCTTTGCCCAAACAACACACTCTGAGTGTGGTAGCTCAATAGGATCATAATGGTCAACATCAGCCCACAAACACTGCAATTCCTGAACATACTCCGCCACAGTTCGCTCCCCCTGTTTGATATTATGGAGGCGATCTTCAGTCTCCACCATCAACATAACATTTCCAGCTCCCGAATACATTTCTTCAAGCGCTTTCCACATTTCTGCAGCACTTATAATTGTATCAATAGTGCTAGCAATTGCTGGGATCATAGAACTTAACATCCATGCTGCTACCAAAGAGTTTATAGCATCCCAATCCTTCCATTCAGCACTTGGCTTGTCTTTGGGCTCAACGACAGTTCCATCAACATAGCCCTCGAGTCTTTTTGCTTTCAACAATCGCAAGGCTCTCCTAGACCAAGCCAAATAATTCTTTACCCCCTCCAGTTTAACCTCATTTGGCATCAGCTCTAGCTTCTGAACTGGTTCTATATGGACAATATTTTCCTTACTTGAAGATGGAGCTTCGTCCCTTCTTGCTGACAGCAATTCAACCAACTTACCAAGAACTTGCTCAATCCCTTGATTCTCTCCCATTCTCTAGCAATTCCACCGGTACACAAATAATTTCCACTTTTCTTCCTTTTTTCACTTCACCAAGGCAGTAAACTACCAACTCCAATTTACTGTGCAATCAGCAAATAAATAGTCCTCACCTTGTGTTCCGATGGGTAAGAACCCAAAGCCGACAGCAGTCTTCTTGGAGTTGGAGCAGAGCAAGTTGATGGCAGCAGCTGCCGGGTCGAGCTGGCCCTCGACGACGGTAGCCTTCTTCCAGAGCAAGAGCTGGCCTACGTCTCCTTCTAGTCGATGCTAGCGCCGGCGAAGGCAGCTGCGTCCAAGCTGGTGGTGCCTCCAAGCTCCACGCGATGCCAGATATCCATCTTCCCCGCCTGCTTCTTGCTGCGCTCGCCGCCCCACCTTCACCTCCTCCTTCCTTCAGCACGGCAGGCCGCTCTACTCGCGTCCTGCACAGTCTGAAGCTCGCCGTCGGCCACGCCTGCTCCGCGTAGGTCGTCGCTGCTACAGTAGCACGCCGCCGTGCTTTGGCTCTGGTACCATGTTGAGGTAGGGTTTTGAAGTCTCTAGAACACTCTCTATTGCAGCTGATACAATACACATAAATATACATGCCTCTTGGGCTCTACATACACGGACGGACACGGCCCAACAAATTCTTTATCGGTAAGCGAATGCCGAGCACACATCAAGGTTCTCTGTATCTGATTTTAAGGATTCATCTCAACTTGGAGTGATCCAATATCTTTATAGAGATGTAGAAAAAAACTGACCTGTTATGCTTCTTAGAGACGACACATTACCCCTTGTGTTTGCCAACATAATCAATAAAGTTTCTGCTTAACATACAGGTGAATGCACGATAATTTGATGTACCGCTGCCCCTCAAAAGTCATCGACGCAACAAAAAATGTCATTGTTCACCAAATTTGATCACAACATGCCACCGAACCATCAGAAACAAGAAATGTTCAGACTGATGCTTACCAGTGCATAGGCGACAGTGCCCACCGGAACAACAGTTTCTTATACTGTTTGGATAATTTGAGTTTATTCGACTAATGAGGCTCAAAGGTTTGTGACATCATTCTGCCATTATGCATAATAGATCCAGATACAGAAACAAGGTTGTGTCAATTTCCACCAGAAATCTTCAGAGCTAGCTGTGTCCATGATGACAACGCGGGATTCACCACAACAAAGCATGCATTGCATCATTTATCCATCTCCCAGACAATGCCACTGTCCTCTAGATGAAGCAATGAACAAGAGTGAGAAGATGCATAGAATATCATTAGTATGAGTACATAAGCAGGTATGCAATCCTAATCTGTGCTTTCTGCAGTACAATTCATAATCCAATAACAGAAGAGAACACCTCATAACCTTAAGTTTCCCAGATACAGTCCTAAGGTACGAAAATCAAGTAGGCTTTTTGATCTTTCTCCTGCTATGAAATGCGGGAATATACCTTTGATCTTTTTGTTTATCCAAACCTCAAGAAGCATCCCTGCACCAAAGCTAGCAGCACATACAGCACCGTAGATTGCCAGTGCAGAAGGCCATGATCGACGAGGGAGAAAATAGCAGTCAGGGACTTCTCTGATTTTCTTTGGGAGACGCTTCTTTAGGATATCTTTTGAGTCTTCAGCGGCCATTCTGAAACAGTATGTATAAATGGTAACCAGAATTCCAGGAACCAACATGTAGGACAGTCACATAATAGCAATGCATATTCAATTTCAAGATATCTTGAGACTTCAGTGCCATTCTGAAACCAAAGTTATCCAAAACTCCGCAAATAGCAGATGTAAAATAGACAGATAATCACGCAATAACAACATATTCTCTTTTTTTTGCAAGGGGGTGTCAATACATTCAATTCTTCAGGATATAACTATGTACAAGTTTTCAACATATTCTAAGAACATATGGGTTTTGGGGTGACACATAGGGTAACATATTCAAACATGAACATAAGCAATGGCATATATTTAGAATTCCTCATATATGCACCATCCCGGTTACTGCCTGGGATATAAAAACAAATGTTACAACACCCCAATTACCGCCTGAGATATGTGAAGAAATGTTACAAATAAGAGCATAAATGTTGGTTACTTGTTCTCAATTGCTATACACAATTGAAAACAAGGCAACACAATATTAAAAGAGACAGTCAGTCTTCGTCTTAAAGCAGTAATCCCTCCGGGATAACTCCTTCGAAGACGAAGATTACAATTTTACCGAGTGAATCGTGGTTTATTATTACAAGTAAGTAAGTGAATGTATAAAAGATATTAAATTTAAATGTGACAACTTGTCTTACATATCAATAACATGTTTCTTCTCCTTCATACATAAAATTTACAAACATACCAATTACCGCCTGAGATATATGAAGAAATGCTACAAATAAGAGCATAAGCATGGGATTGGAGCTAACATATATGAACAAATCACATAGTCAATTGATCCAGGTGCAGTGGCAACTAGAGCTTAACAATTAATGCCACAAAATCCAGTACCACAAGTCATCACGACATAACTTATAACAAACTTAAGATGGACAAAGCAGGATTGATTCAAAAAGGAACAAAAAGAGGAAATAGGATGGGCAAAAACAACCGTACAGTGTTCCATATTTCATTCCTTATCAACTGATACGGGTTTCCATTGTTTTTATTTTTTTTAAAATGTCACGGATCGCGCAATGCACCAACGCCCGTTATTCAGCTACGAACTTCATGATGAATGGAAGAGACCAATCCAACGCATGTGCAGCTATACACTTGATCTGCTCGTGCGGCAGGAGCTTACAGGTCGTTCTCGGAGCGAAACAGAACCATCACTTGTTAGGCAGACAGGACAATCCGGTCCACTAGAAGTGTAGTGGGCAACCGATGGGGAAGCGAGTAGCAGCGGAACACAACAAACAGAGAGTATAAGCGAGAAGAAGTGGAGATGGAGACGGGTTCCAGATACCGCGTGGTCCGGGGGTCAATTGATGCGGCGGCGGCAATGGACGAGGCGGCGCGGCGGTGAGGAGCGGGGGAGGCGGAGTCGAGGAGAAACGTCTCTGCGTTTGTGAAATGCCAAAAGGAACGACGGCCGACGAGGCAGGCTCGCCTTTCATGGGCCATCCATGCAGCATTCCGGTGGGCCTGTTTGCCATGTAGATACGAGATGGAGCAAGACGAATAGATCGGTGGGCTCTATCTGGGTCGTTCTTACGGGGCTCAAATTAGTGGATCCGACCATACGGACCCAAAAAGCTAATGGCCTACTGTTCAGCCGAACATCACAATGCAAAACAGCTTACAATTTTTTATTTTATAAATTTATTTTTTATAAAAATTATCTATAAGTAAAAAAATCAATTTGCAGGGAGTAGTTCCGTACGATATATATAGAATGAATGATTAGGGAACTTAGAAAAAATATAATCTTCCAAATAGATATACAAAATTAAGCGCGGACCATTTATTTATCTATTCATCATATAATTCAAGCTGGAAGCAAAGATCCAAAGCTAGGTTATCCACGCCGTTCCATACACCGGACCGAAGTTTCACATAGCTAGACGGTCTCCAGCAACGTTCTCTAAATTTCATTCCTCTAAAAGAATATTCCCTGCTCTTTACAGCACACTCTAAAAGATTTAGTCATCTATATCTTCTCTATCTCCAACAACATTTTCTAAATTCGGTCCTCTATATGTACAGTGATAACATAATTCATATTTTAGTTTATTTTTCCTCAAAATAGCATTGTTTCTGAATTGCAAATTATGCACGTATTCAAATTAAATTTTAAATTAATTATTTTAAATTCGTAATTAGTGGCCTCGTAAATTAATTAGTATAACACAAACTTACCGGGACTACTATTTTCACCAACGTTTGTTGGTCATGGTCAAATATAAAATATCTTTGACGTTACTAATCTAGTAATCTGACATTATGTCGCGTCATCGCAGCCACCTCCTTCCGCGTGCGGCCGCGAGCTGCAATCCAGCCACCACCACGGATGCACCGCCGGCAATCCGTCTAGGACAACGAAGGTTCGAGGCGGTGTACATGAGTATGGTGGTGGCTGCGAGACCCCTCACTTGTAGCAGCAGATCGGCCGCACCACGAGCAGCCGGACGCGCGACATGGACAGGAGCGACGTCGTTTGGCGTTGGCTCCTCCGCGCAGCCGCACCATCATCGGAGTTGTAAACAGTTGTTGCACAGCGTGCGACGGGAAACCTCCGAGCCAGCGCGGGAGCAAACGGAAACGATGCAGACCTGCGGTCAAAGACGGATAGCGAGCGGAAGCGAGTCCGCCACCGATAGCGGACGACAAGGCCACACTAAATTTTAGAGGAGCTGATAGCGGCTGTTGTTGGAGACGTAACAGACGCCTTGGTCCTCTACATTTAGGGTACATGATGGTTTACAGGGTGTTGTTGGAGACGGCCTTAGAAGCAAAGTTCTGGCCTAGTGCATCGATAGCATGCCAGACTAGAGATAGCAACACGTAAATACCCATCGGGTATTACTAACCCATATCTATACCCGCGATAAAAAAATGTTGAGAACTACATTACCACGGATCACCAGATCTGCTCCCTTCCCTCCCATCAGCAGTAGGCGCAAGAAGCTGTAGAGAACCCGTCTCCCTTCCCATAAGCACGACAGAGGAAACACACGAGACACAAGATATAGGGTTGGGCCTCTGGCGTCTTTCTCTTCTCTATCTTATGAGGAGGTGTACAAATTCCTTATATAGAGACGTGAGACCCCTCAGAGACAAAGCAGATATTTGCCCACATAACCCTAACTAGGGTTACTTAACACTCCCCCTTGGGCGAATAACGCGACCAACACATGCCTCGTTAAAACTCCAAAAAACCTAGTGGGAAAATATGGGGAAAGAGTGCATGGTGATACAAATTGCATTTGCACTTTGTTGCCTCGTTAAAAACCTCATGTGAGAAACTTCAAGAAAACTCACCAAGGGAAAAAGAGTACAACAGCTGTCATCGGGACAGATTTCGATCCTCTGGGATCTAGATTCTATCGAATCTTCTACAAGGGATAACTTTAAAAATGTGCTCCCCCTGATCCATGCAAAACTGTATCAATAAGGCAAAACATCTTCTTCTGAAAATATATGCACATAAAGATTTAGCAAACAGATTGCATATCCTTGCAAGGACTATTTCAGGAACTTTACCTCTACTCACTTCTAGGATATACGAGGTAAGTGCACGTATCAATATAAATAAGCCACTTTGACTGATGGTGTTCGATCGACTAGATCTATATATTTGATAGAAAGTTCCATAAAGGTTCACATATTGATCATCAAGCTCACGCCTTCAGGGCATAGAATATGACATTTATTGTCTCACGATTGTGATCAATATAAGCATTCGCTACCCCTGACGATGTCATCTGCCAAAGTCGTTATCTCTCATAACTCAAGCATATTCTTCAAGATATATGTCTCATTGTTCATCTGGAATAACGAGAATAGATGAGGTTGGGTGCTATCATTTTCTATCTTACACCACAATTTATACATAGTTGTGCAAAGCAAATAACATGTCTTTCAATAGGACTTAGGGGATAATATAGTTGCAATAATACATATTCTAAATATGACACATCGCTCCAGGCGTTCATCCATTGCAACATCTATGATGGTGTAACAAAAGTCCATCAAAGATCGTAATCCATCAGGGATTTTTCATCGATCAGATATGTCGGTACCCTGAATCAGGGGTACCCCTTGCTACAGTATGAAGACATGGTGCCCGTGCGGCTATCTCTAGCCGCACGGTGAACAACACCCGACCCCAACACGTGGGCCGTCCCAAAGGACGCCATGTGGACAGAAGAGGTGATATACTCTAGGATACCATCAGTAGGTCCGGACCTCCTCAAGAAAGCGCCGGACCCCTGTACACATAGCCCGGACCTCCGAGTACGGCCCGGGACTCCCAAGTGAGCAAGCCGGACTCCTTGGATGAGGTCCGGACCCCTCTGAGTGAGGTCCAGGCCACCCACAGTAAGGTCCCGGGACAGAGAATACCCTCTCCTAGGTCAAGGACAGGCGAGGGTCCGGTACTGGCACGTGCCCAGGCTTTATCTAGTGCGATTCCACTCCCCGCTCAGGCGGAGGCCCGGTGTTGCCACGTGGACTATCGTCCGTGACGTAAGGCAGCGGATGGAGCCTGACGTAAGGCCTATGGGTCGCGCTGCCTCTGCATTTATCGATAGATAAAGTAGCTTCGGATTGGGCCAAAGCTTTTACATGATCGCAACCTGATTTCTCCAAAATAGTCGCAATTCCCCTTGCACCTGAGAAGGCGCAGGCGTCCCCACGACCATTTAAAACTTCCTCAAAAGCTTCGGCTTCACTGCTGATCCATTCAATTGGGCCCTCAAGGTCGCTAAAAGTCGCCTAGAGGGGGGGGGGGTGAATAGGGCGAAACTGAAATTTACAAAGTTAATCACAACTACAAGCCGGGTTAGTGAAAGGGAAATGTGCCCTTGGGCCATTTCTAAGTATTTTGGTGATTGAGTGCCAACACAAGTGCTTAAATGTGAATCTATGCCCATGGATGAACAAAGTGCAAATCAAGAGCAAAGGTATGTTTCTAAGTCTTAGTACATTGGTTTTGTGTACTAATATACTTGTCTAAGTATCAGAAACAGAAAGAAGAAGAAAAGAGAAGAGTTGGCTGTGTACAGCCAAGAGGTTGTTTCGGTCTGGGGCACCGGGCTGTCCGGTGGTGCACCGGACAGTGTCCGGTGCGCCAGGCTGGCTCGAGCGAAGTGGCCGCTCTCGGGAATTCGCCGACGACGTACGACTAAAATTCACCGGACTGTCCGGTGTGCACCGGACTGTCCGGTGAGCCAACGGTCGGCCGGGCCAACGGTCGGCCGCGGAATCTGCGCGCGACACGTGGCCGGGCCAACGGTCAGAAGGGGGCACCGGACTGTCCGGTGTGCACCGGACATGTCCGGTGCGCCAACGGCTCCCAGATCTGCAACGGTCGGCTGCGCCATTTTAGGAAGGAGATCGGGCACCGGACTGTCCGGTGCGCCCGATGACAGAAGGCAAGATCAGCTTTCCAGAATTGCTCTCAACGGCTCCTAGCTGCCTTGGGGCTATAAAAGGGACCCCTAGGCGCATGGAGGACAACACCAAGCAACCTTAGAGCATTCTTGATCATCCACACTCAGTCTTTGCGCATTCGTTTGTCATTCTCAGTGATTCGAGCTCCGTTCTAGTGAGAACTTTGAGATAGTCTTTTGAGCTCGATTCTTGGCCGTGTGTGTGCGCATTTTGCTGTGGATTTGTGTGTGTTGCTTCCCTTCCTTACTCCGTGATTCTTTGTGAACATCAAAAGTGTAAGGGCGAGAGGCTCCAAGTTGTGGAGATTCCTCGCGAACGGGATAAGAAAAGAAAAGCATAACACTGTGGTATTCAAGTTGATCATTGGATCACTTGAGAGGAGTTGAGTGCAACTCTCGTCCGTTGGGACGCCACAACGTGGAGTAGGCAAGTTTTGTACTTGGCCGAACCACGGGATAAATCACTATGTCTTCTCTGTGTTGAATTCTTTGTGATTATCGTATTGTGCAAGACCTTCTCTCTAGCCACTTGGCGATTATTGCGCTAATACTTAACAAGTTTTTGTGGCTATAAGTTTAAGTTTCATAGGATCACCTATTCACCCCCCCTCTAGGTGCTCTCAATTGGTATCAGAGCCGTTCTCTTCACAAAGGGACTAACCGCCCGAAGAGATGGATCCTAAAGGGAAGGGAATCGTGATCAACGACAAGGAGAAGGAGTCCTTCGTCAACGAGCCAAGGGATGACAAGTCCAACGACTCGGGCTCGGGCCACAGACGCAAAGATGGGAAGAAGAAGAAGACAAGACGCATCAAGGAGATCGTCTACTATGACAGCGATGAGTCTACTTCCTCCCAAAAGGACGACGACCACAACGAATACGAGAGAAAGAAACCGGTCAATTCGAACTTTTCTTTTGATTACTCTCGTATTCCTCAAAGTACTAATGCTCATTTATTATCTATTCCACTTGGTAAACCTCCTCATTTTGATGGAGAGGACTACGGATTTTGGAGTCACAATATGCGTAGTCACTTGTTCTCTCTCCATCCTAGCATATGGGAGATTGTAGAAAGTGGAATGCACTTTGATAGTACGGATAATCCCATGTTTATTAATGAACAGATTCATAAAAATGCACAAGCTACTACTGTGTTGCTAGCCTCTTTGTGCAGGGACGAGTACCATAAGGTGAGCGGCTTGGACAATGCCAAGCAGATCTGGGACACCCTCAAGATCTCTCATGAGGGGAACGATGTCACCTTACTCACCAAGATGGAGTTGGTGGAGGGCGAGCTTGGACGGTTCGCAATGATAAGGGGCGAGGAGCCAACTCAAACATACAACCGGCTCAAGACCCTTATCAACAAAATAAGGAGCTACGGAAGCACGCGATGGACGGATCACGACGTCGTCCGCCTAATGCTAAGGTCTTTTACCGTTCTTGATCCTCATTTGGTGAACAATATTCGTGAAAATCCTAGGTACACCAAGATGTCGCCCGAAGAAGTTCTGGGGAAGTTCGTAAGCGGGCGAATGATGATCAAGGAGGCAAGATATGTGGACAACGCGTTGAACGGTCCTATTCATGAGCCTCAACCCATTGCTCTCAAGGCAACGAGGAGCAAGGAGGCGCTACCGAGCAAGGTGGCGCAAGTTGAGGCGGCCGGGTTAAATAATGAGGAGATGGCCCTCATCATTAAGCGCTTCAAGACGGCGCTTAAAGGTCGCAAGGGACAGCCAAGCAAGACCAAGACAAAGGAGAAGCGCTCGTGCTTCAAATGTGGTAAGATTGGTCATTTCATTGCTAACTGTCCCGATAATGAAAGTGACCAGGAAAAGGGGAACAAAAGGGAGAAGAAGAAGCATTACAAGAAGGCCAAGGGCGAGGCACATATCAGAAAGGAGTGGGATTCGGATTGCTCCTCCTCCGACTCCGACAATGAAGGACTCGCCGCCACCGCCTTCAACAAGTCATCCCTCTTCCCCAACGAGCGTCACACATGCCTTATGGCAAGGGAGAAGAAGGTAAGTAATCAAAACAATGTCACTTATGATTCTTCTAGTGATGATGAGTCTAGTGATGAAGAAATAGATTACTCTAGTTTGTTCAAGGGATTGGATAGAACTAAAGTAGATAAGATTAATGAATTGATTGATGCCTTGAATGAAAAGGATACTCTTAGAAAAACAAGAGGATCTTTTATATGAAGAACATGACAAATTTGTAGAGGCACAAAAATCTTATGCTTTAGAAGTTAAAAGAAATGAAGTGCTTTCTAGTGAACTATCTTCTTGTCATGAAACTATTGCTAAGTTAAAGAGTTTTAATGATGATTTAAATGCTAGACTAGAAGTAGCTAGTAAATCTAATTCTTGTGTAGAAATTGTTGAAACTTGTAATAGGTGTAAAGATTTTGACATTGATGCTTGTAGTGAACACCTAGTTTCAATTTCCAAACTTAATGATGAATTGGCTAGTCTTAATGCTCAACTTAAGACTAGCAAGAGTAATTTTGATAAGCTAAAATTTGCAAGGGATGCCTACACAATTGGTAGACACCCCTCAATTAAGGATGGACTTGGCTACAAGAGGGAAGCCAAGGACTTGACAAGCCATAAGGCTCCTATCTCCGCCAAGGAGAAAGGGAAGGCTCCTATGGCTAGTAGTGCTACAAAGAACCATGCTTTTATGTATCATGATAGGAGACATACTAGAAATGCAAATAGAAGTTATAATGTTTTTGATTCATATGTTTATGATTCTCATGACATGTTTGCTTCTAGTTCTTTCTATGTGCATGATAGGAATGTTGGTAGGAGAAATGTTGTTCATAATATGCCTAGGAGAAATGTTGTTAATGTTCCTAGGAAAGTCAATGAACCTTCTACAATATATCATGCTTTGAATGCTTCCTTTGCAATTTGTAGAAAGGATAGAAAGGTGATTGCTAGGAAGTTAGGGGCAAAATGCAAGGGTGATAAAACTTGCATTTGGATCCCTAAGGAAATTGTGACTAACCTTGTAGGACCCAACAAGAGTTGGGTACCTAAGTCCCAAGCCTAAATTTGCCTTGCAGGTTTATGCATCCGGGGGTTCAAGCTGGATTATAGACAGCGGATGCACAAACCATATGACGGGGGAAAAGAAGATGTTCACCTCCTACGTCAAGAATAAAGATTCCCAAGATTCAATAATATTCGGTGATGGGAATCAAGGCAAGGTAAAAGGGTTAGGTAAAATTGCAATCTCAAATGAGCACTCTATCTCTAATGTGTTTTTAGTAGAGTCTCTTGGATATAATTTGCTATCTGTTAGTCAATTATGCAATATGGGATATAACTGTTTGTTTACAAATGTAGATGTGTTTGTCTTTAGAATATGTGATGGTTCACTAGCTTTTAAGGGTATTCTAGACGACAAGCTTTACTTAGTTGATTTTGCAAAAGAAGAGGCCGGTCTAGATGCATGCTTAATGGCTAAGACTTGCATGGGCTGGCTGTGGCATCGCCGCTTAGCGCATGTGGGGATGAAGAACCTGATAGTCGCCTAGAGGGGGGGTGAATAGGGCGAAACTGAAATTCTCAAAAAATAAACACAACTACAAGCCGGGTTAGCGTTAGAAATATAATCGAGTCCGAGAGAGGGCGTGAAAACAAATCGCAAGTGAATAATGAAGTGAGACACGCGGATTTGTTTTACCGAGGTTCGGTTCTCTCAAACCTACTCCCCGTTGAGGAGGCCACAAAGGCCGGGTCTTTTTCAACCCTTTCCCTCTCTCAAACGGTCCCTCGGACCGAGTGAGCTTTCTCTTCTCAAATCAACCGGGAGCAAAACCTCCCCGCAAGGACCACCACACAATTGGTGTCTCTTGCCTTGGTTACAAGTGAGTATTGAACACAAGAAAGAATGAAAGAGAGAAAGCAATCCAAGCGCAAGAGCTCAAATGAACACGGCAAATCACTCTCACTAGTCACTAGGGCTTTGTGTGGAATTGGAGAGGATTTGATCTCTTTGGTGTGTCTAGAATTGAATGCTAGAGCTCTTGTAGTAGTTGAGAAGTGGAAAACTTAGATGCAATGAATGGTGGGGTGGTTTGGGTATTTATAGCCCCAACCACCAAAAGTGGCCGTTGGGAGGCTGTCTGCTCGATGGCGCACCGGACAGTCCGGTGCACACCGGACAGTCCGGTGCCCCCTGCCACGTCATCATTGCCGTTGGATTCTGACCGTTGGAGCTTCTGACTTGTGGGCCCGCCTGGGTGTCCGGTGCACACCGGACAGGTACTGTTGACTGTCCGGTGTGCCAGCATGTGCGATTCTGACTCCTGCGCGCGCTGTGCGCGCATTAAATGCCGCAGCAGGTAGCCGTTGGCGCGAAGTAGCCGTTGCTCTGGAGTCGCACCGGACAGTCCGGTGCACACCGGACAGTCCGGTGAATTATAGTGAACGAGCCGTTGGAGTTACCCGACGCTGGCGAGTTCCTGAGGCCGACTTCCCTTGGCGCACCGGACACTGTCCGGTGTACACCGGACAGTCCGGTGAATTATAGCCGAGTCGCCTCAGGGAATTCCCGAAGGTGGCGAGTTTGAGTCTGAGTCCCCCTGGTGCACCGGACATGTCCGGTGGCGCACCGGACAGTCCGGTGCGCCAGACCAGGGGTGCCTTCGGTTGCCCCTTTTGCTCTTTTCTTGAATCCAAAACTTGGTCTTTTTATTGGCTGAGTGTGAACCTTTTACACCTGTATAATCTATACACTTGGGCAAACTAGTTAGTCCAAAGATTTGTGTTGGGCAATTCAACCACCAAAATTATATAGGAACTAGGTGTAAGCCTAATTCCCTTTCAATCTCCCCCTTATTGGTGATTGATGCCAACACAAACCAAAGCAAATATAGAAGTGCATAATTGAACCAGTTTGCATAATGTAAGTGTAAAGGTTGCTTGGAATTGAGCCAATATAAATACTTACAAGATATGCATGGAATTGTTTCTTTCTTATATAACATTTTGGACCACGTTTGCACCACATGTTTTGTTTTTGCAAACTCTTTTGTAAATCCTTTTCAAAGTTCTTTTGCAAATAGTCAAAGGTAAATGAATAAGATTTTGCAAAGCATTTTCAAGATTTGAAATTTTCTCCCCCTGTTTCAAATGCCTTTTCTTTGACTAAACAAGAACTCCCCCTAAATTAAATCCTCCTCTTAGTGTTCAAGAGGGTTTTGATATATCATTTTGAAATACTACTTTCTCCCCCTTTTGAACACAATAGGATACCAATTGAAAAATACTCTTGGAAAGCACTAAGTTTTTGAAATTGGTGGTGGTGCGGTCCTTTTGCTTTGGGGTCATACTCTTTCTCCCCCTTTGGCATGAATCGCCAAAAACGGAATCATTAGAGCCCATTAAGTACTATCTTCCCCTTTGGTCATAAATGAATGAGTTAAGATTATACCAAAGATGAAGTCCTCTTGCTTTGGGCTTACTCCCTTCCCCAAAGACGAAGTCCTTTTGCTTTGAACTCTCCCCCTAAAGATGGAGAGAGGCTTGGAGCGACGGCGAAGGATGAGTTACGGAGTGGAAGCCTTTGTCTTCGCCGAAGACTCCAATTCCCTTTCAATATACCTATGACTTGGTTTGAAATAGACTTGAAAGCACATTAGTCATAGCATATAAAAGAGATATGATCAAAGGTATTCAAATGAGCTATGTGTGCAAGCTAGCAAAAGAAATTTCTAGAATCAAGAATATTGAGCTCATGCCTAAGTCTGGTGAAAGATTGTTCATCAAGAGGCTTGGTAAAGATATCGGCTAATTGATCTTTAGTGTTAATGTAAGAAATCTCGATATCCCCCTTTTGTTGGTGATCTCTAAGAAAATGATACCGAATGGCTATATGCTTAGTGCGGCTATGCTCGACGGGATTGTCGGCCATTTTGATTGCACTCTCATTATCACATAGCAAAGGGACTTTGGTTAATTTGTAACCGTAGTCCCGCAGGGTTTGCCTCATCCAAAGCAATTGCGCGCAACAATGACCTGCGGCAATGTACTCGGCTTCGGCGGTGGAAAGAGCGACCGAATTTTGCTTCTTTGAAGCCCATGACACCAAGGATCTTCCCAAGAACTGGCAAGTCCCCGATGTGCTCTTCCTATTAATCTTACACCCCGCCCAATCGGCATCTGAATAACCAATCAAATCAAATGTGGATCCCCGAGGGTACCAAAGCCCAAACTTAGGTGTATAAGCCAAATATCTCAAGATTCGTTTTACGGCCGTAAGGTGAGATTCCTTAGGGTCGGATTGGAATCTTGCACACATGCACACGGAAAGCATAATGTCCGGTCGAGAGGCACATAAATAAAGTAAGGAACCTATCATCGACCGGTATACCTTTTGATCCACGGACTTACCTCCCGTGTCGAGGTCGAGATGCCCATTAGTTCCCATGGGTGTTTTGATGGGTTTGGCATCCTTCATCCCAAACTTAGCAAGAATGTCTTGAGTGTACTTCGTTTGGCTAATGAAGGTGCCTTCTTGGAGTTGCTTCACTTGAAATCCTAAGAAATACTTCAACTCCCCCATCATAGACATCTCGAATTTCTGTGTCATGATCCTACTAAATTCTTCACATGTAGACTCGTTAGTAGACCCAAATATAATATCATCGACATAGATTTGGCATACAAACAAGTCATTTTCAAGAGTTTTAGTAAAGAGTGTAGGATCGGCCTTTCCGACTTTGAAGCCATTTGCAATAAGGAAATCTCTAAGGCATTCATACCATGCTCGTGGGGCTTGCTTGAGCCCATAAAGCGCCTTAGAGAGCCTATAAACATGGTTAGGATACTCACTGTCTTCAAAGCCGGGAGGTTGCTCAACATAGACCTCTTCCTTGATTGGTCCATTGAGGAAGGCACTTTTCACGTCCATTTGATAAAGCTTAAAGCCATGGTAAGTAGCATAGGCCAATAATATGCGAATTGACTCAAGCCTAGCTACGGGTGCATAGGTTTCACCGAAATCCAAACCTTCGACTTGTGAATATCCCTTGGCCACAAGTCGTGCTTTGTTCCTTGTCACCACACCATGCTCATCTTGCTTGTTGCGGAAGACCCATTTGGTTCCTACAACATTTTGGTTAGGACGTGGAACTAAATGCCATACCTCGTTCCTCGTGAAATTGTTGAGCTCCTCTTGCATCGCCACCACCCAATCCGAATCTTGAAGTGCTTCCTCCACCCTGTGTGGCTCAATAGAGGAAACAAAAGAGTAATGTTCACAAAAATGAGCAACCCGAGATCGAGTAGTTACCCCTTATGAATGTCGCCGAGGATGGTGTCGACGGGGTGATCTCGTTGTATTGCTTGGTGGACTCTTGGGTGTGGCGGTCTTGGTTCTTCCTCATCCTCCTTTTCTTGATTATTTTCATCTCCCCCTTGATCATTGCCATTATCTTGAGGTGGCTCATCTTCTTGATTTTGCCCTTCATCAACTTGAGCCTCATCCTCATTTTGAGTTGGTGGAGATGCTTGCATGGAGGAGGATGGTTGATCTTGTGCATTTGGAGACTCTTTGGATTCCTTAGGACACACATCCCCAATGGACATGTTCCTTAGCGCGATGCACGGAGCCTCTTCATTACCTCTCTCATCAAGATCAACTTGCTCTACTTGAGAGCCGTTAGTTTCATCAAACACAACGTCACATGAGACTTCAACTAGTCCAGTGGACTTGTTAAAGACCCTATATGCCCTTGTGTTTGAGTCATAACCAAGTAAAAAGCCTTCTACAGTTTTAGGAGCAAATTTAGATTTTCTACCTCTTTTAACAAGAATAAAGCATTTGCTACCAAAAACTCTAAAGTATGAAATGTTGGGCTTTTTACCGGTTAGGAGTTCATATGATGTCTTCTTGAGGATTCGGTGAAGATATAACCGGTTGATGGCGTAGCAGGCGGTGTTGACCGCTTCGTCCCAAAACCGGTCCGGTGTCTTGTACTCATCAAGCATGGTTCTTGCCATGTCCAATAGAGTTCGATTCTTCCTCTCCACTACACCATTTTGTTGTGGCGTGTAGGGAGAGGAGAACTCATGCTTGATGCCCTCCTCCTCAAGGAAGCCTTCAATTTGAGAGTTCTTGAACTCCGTTCCGTTGTCGCTTCTTATTTTCTTGATCCTTAAGCCGAACTCATTTTGAGTCCGTCTCAAGAATCCCTTTAAGATCTCTTGGGTTTGAGATTTTTCCTGTAAAAAGAATACCCAAGTGAAGCGAGAATAATCATCCACAATTACAAGACAATACTTACTCCCGCCGATGCTTATGTAAGCAATCGGGCCGAATAGATCCATGTGGAGTAGCTCAAGCGGCCTGTCGGTCGTCATGATGTTCTTGTGTGGGTGATGGACTCCAACTTGCTTTCCCGCCTGGCATGCGCTACAAACCCTGTCTTTCTCAAAATGAACATTTGTTAATCCTAAAATGTGTTCTCCCTTTAGAAGCTTGTGAAGATTCTTCATCCCAACATGAGCTAGTCGGCGGTGCCAAAGCCAACCCATGTTAGTCTTAGCGATTAAGCATGTGTCGAGTTCAGCTCTATCAAAATCTACTAAGTATAGCTGACCCTCTAACACACCCTTAAATGCTATTGAATCATCACTTCTTCTAAAGACAGTGACACCTATATCAGTAAAAAGACAGTTGTAGCCCATTTGACATAATTGGGAAACAGAAAGCAAGTTGTAATCTAAAGAATCAACAAGAAAAACATTGGAAATAGAATGGTCAGGAGATATAGCAATTTTACCAAGTCCTTTGACCAAACCTTGATTTCCATCCCCGAATGTGATAGCTCGTTGGGGATCTTGGTTTTTCTCGTAGGAGGAGAACATCCTTTTCTCCCCAGTCATGTGGTTTGTGCACCCGCTGTCGAGTATCCAACTTGAGCCCCCGGATGCATAAACCTACAAAACAAGTTTAGTTCTTGACTTTAGGTACCCAAACGGTTTTGGGTCCTTTGGCATTAGAAACAAGAACTTTGGGTACCCAAACACAAGTCTTTGATCCCTTGTGTTTGCGCCCAACAAATTTGGCAACTACCTTGCCGGATTTGCTTGTAAGCACATAAGATGCATCAAAAGTTTTAAATGAAATAGCATGATTATTTGATGCATTAGGAGTTTTCTTCTTAGGCAACTTAGCACGAGTTGATTGCCTAGAACTAGATGTCTCACCCTTATACATAAAAGCATGATTAGGGCCAGAGTGAGACTTCCTAGAATGAATTTTCCTAATTTTGTCCTCGGGATAACCGACAGGGTATAAAATGTAACCCTCGTTATCCTGAGGCATGGGAGCCTTGCCCTTAACAAAATTTGACAATCTTTTAGGAGTGGCACTAAGTTTGACATTGTCTCCCCTTTGGTAGCCAATGCCATCCTTAATGCCTGGGCGTCTCCCATTATAAAGCATGCTACGAGCAAATTTAAATTTCTCATTCTCTAGGTTGTGCTCGACAATTTTAGCATCTAGTTTTGCTATATGATCATTTTGTTGTTTAATTAAAGCCATATGATCATGAATAGCATTAATATCAACATTTCTACATCTAGTGCAAATAGTGACATGCTCAATGGTAGATGTAGATGGTTTGCAGGAATTAAGTTCAACAATCTTAGCATGAAGTATATCATTCTTATCTCTAAGATCGGAAATTGTAATTTTGCAAACATCAAAATCTTTAGCCTTAGTCATTAAATTTTCATTCTCTAATTTAAGGCTAGCAAGAGACACATTCAATTCATCAATCTTAGCAAGCAAATCAACATTATCATCTCTAAGATTGGGAATTGAAACATCACAAACATGTGAATCAACCTTAGCATTTAAAATAGCATTTTCATTTCTAAGGTTGTCAATCATCTCACGGCAAGTGCTTAGCTCACTAGATAATTTTTCACATTTTTCTACTTCTAGAGCATAAGCCTTTTTAACCTTAACATGTTTCTTGTTTTCTTTAATTAGACAATCCTCTTGAGAGTCCAAAAGGTCATCTTTTTCATGAATAGCACTGACCAATTCATTCAATTTTTCCTTTTGAGCTATGTTAAGGTTGGCAAAAAGGGAGCACAAATTATCTTCCTCATCACTAGCATTGTCATCACTAGAGGATTCATATTTAGTGGAGGATTTAGATTTAACCTTCTTTTTGCCGTCCTTTGCCATGAGGCACTTGTGGCCGACGTTGGGGAAGAGGAGTCCCTTGGTGACGGCGATGTTGGCGGCGTCCTCGTCGTCGGAGGAGTCGCTAGAGCTTTCGTCGGAGTCCCACTCCCGACAAACATGGGCATCGCCGCCCTTCTTCTTGTAGTACCTCTTCTTCTCCTTTCTTCTCCCCTTCTTGTCGTCGCCCCTGTCACTATCACTTGATAATGGACATTTAGCAATAAAGTGACCGGGCTTACCACACTTGTAGCAAACCTTCTTGGAGCGGGACTTGTAGTCTTTCCCCCTCCTTTGTTTGAGGATTTGGCGGAAACTCTTGATGACGAGCGCCATTTCCTCATTGTCAAGCTTGGAGGCGTCGATTGGTTGTCTACTTGGTGTAGACACCTCCTTCTTCTCCTCCGTTGCCTTGAATGCAACGGGTTGAGCTTCGGATGTGGTGGCATCATCAAGCTCGTTGATCTTCCTCGAGCCTTCGATCATGCACTCAAAACTTACAAAATTCCCGATAACTTCCTCGGGGGTCATTTTAGTATATCTAGGATTACCACGAATTAATTGAACTTGAGTAGGGTTAAGGAAAATAAGTGATCTTAGAATAACCTTAACCACCTCGTGGTCATCCCACTTTACGCTCCCGAGGTTGCGCGCTTGGTTCACCAAGGTCTTGAGCCGATTGTACATGTGTTGTGGCTCCTCCCCTTTGCGAAGCCGGAACCGACCGAGCTCCCCCTCAATCATTTCCCGCTTGGTGATCTTGGTGAGCTCATCACCTTCATGCGCGGTCTTGAGTAAATCCCAAATCTCCTTTGCGTTCTTCAACCCTTGAACTTTTTTATACTCCTCTCTACTCAAAGAGGCTAGTAGTATTGTTGTTGCTTGAGAGTTGAAGTGCTCGATTTGGGCCACCTCATCCTCATCATAGTTCTCATCCCCTTCGGATGGTGCCTGCGCACCAAACTCAACAACATCCCATATGCTTTTGTGGAGCGAGGTTAGATGAAATCGCATTAAATCGCTCCACCTAGCGTAATCTTCACCATCAAAAGTTGGTGGTTTGCCTAATGGGACGGAAAGTAAAGGTGTATGTTTGGAAATGCGAGGGTAGCGTAGGGGGATCTTACTATACTTCTTACGCTCTTGGCGCTTAGAAGTGACGGAGGGCGCATCGGAGTCGGAGGTCGATGTTGATGAAGTGTCGGTCTCGTAGTAGACCACCTTCCTCATCCTTTTGTGCTTGTCCCCTCTCCGATGCGGCTTGTGAGAAGAAGATTTTTCCTTCTTCTCTTTGTGGTGAGAAGAGGAAGACTTTTTCTCCTTCCGTTTGGAGGAGTCCTTCTTCTTCTCCTTCCTCTTGGTATGGGACTCTTCCGATGAAGTGCTCCCGTGGCTTGTAGTGGGCTTTTCGCCGGTCTCCATCTCCTTTTTGGCGTGATCTCCCGACATCACTTCGAGCGGTTAGGCTGTAATGAAGCACCGGGCTCTGATACCAATTGATAGTCGCCTAGAGGGGGGGTGAATAGGGCGAAACTGAAATTCTCAAAAAATAAACACAACTACAAGCCGGGTTAGCGTTAGAAATATAATCGAGTCCGAGAGAGGGCGTGAAAACAAATCGCAAGTGAATAATGAAGTGAGACACGCGGATTTGTTTTACCGAGGTTCGGTTCTCTCAAACCTACTCCCCGTTGAGGAGGCCACAAAGGCCGGGTCTTTTTCAACCCTTTCCCTCTCTCAAACGGTCCCTCGGACCGAGTGAGCTTTCTCTTCTCAAATCAACCGGGAGCAAAACCTCCCCGCAAGGACCACCACACAATTGGTGTCTCTTGCCTTGGTTACAAGTGAGTATTGAACACAAGAAAGAATGAAAGAGAGAAAGCAATCCAAGTGCAAGAGCTCAAATGAACACGGCAAATCACTCTCACTAGTCACTAGGGCTTTGTGTGGAATTGGAGAGGATTTGATCTCTTTGGTGTGTCTAGAATTGAATGCTAGAGCTCTTGTAGTAGTTGAGAAGTGGAAAACTTGGATGCAATGAATGGTGGGGTGGTTTGGGTATTTATAGCCCCAACCACCAAAAGTGGCCGTTGGGAGGCTGTCTGCTCGATGGCGCACCGGACAGTCCGGTGCACACCGGACAGTCCGGTGCCCCCTGCCACGTCATCATTGCCGTTGGATTCTGACCGTTGGAGCTTCTGACTTGTGGGCCCGCCTGGGTGTCCGGTGCACACCGGACAGGTACTGTTGACTGTCCGGTGTGCCAGCATGGGCGATTCTGACTCCTGCGCGCGCTGTGCGCGCATTAAATGCCGCAGCAGGTAGCCGTTGGCGCGAAGTAGCCGTTGCTCTAGAGTCGCACCGGACAGTCCGGTGCACACCGGACAGTCCGGTGAATTATAGTGAACGAGCCGTTGGAGTTACCCGACGCTGGCGAGTTCCTGAGGCCGAATTCCCTTGGCGCACCGGACACTGTCCGGTGTACACCGGACAGTCCGGTGAATTATAGCCGAGTCGCCTCAGGGAATTCCCGAAGGTGGCGAGTTTGAGTCTGAGTCCCCCTGGTGCACCGGACATGTCCGGTGGCGCACCGGACAGTCCGGTGCGCCAGACCAGGGGTGCCTTCGGTTGCCCCTTTTGCTCTTTTCTTGAATCCAAAACTTGGTCTTTTTATTGGCTGAGTGTGAACCTTTTACACCTGTATAATCTATACACTTGGGCAAACTAGTTAGTCCAAAGATTTGTGTTGGGCAATTCAACCACCAAAATTATATAGGAACTAGGTGTAAGCCTAATTCCCTTTCAGAACCTCCACAAGCTTCTAAAGGGAGAACACGTGATAGGTCTAACCAATGTTCATTTCGAAAAAGATAGACCTTGTGCAGCTTGTCAAGCAGGGAAACAGGTGGGAGGCTCTCATCACACTAAAAATGTGATGACAACATCAAGACCCCTGGAGCTGCTACATATGGACCTCTTCAGACCCGTCGCCTATCTGAGCATAGGAGGAAGTAAGTATGGTCTAGTTATCGTTGATGACTTTTCCCGCTTCACTTGGGTGTTCTTTTTGCAGGATAAGTCTGAAACCCAAGGGACCCTCAAGCGCTTCCTCAGGAGAGCTCAAAATGAGTTTGAGCTCAAGGTGAAGAAGATAAGGAGCGACAATGGGTCCGAGTTCAAGAACCTTCAAGTGGAGGAGTTCCTTGAGGAGGAAGGGATCAAGCACGAGTTCTCCGCTCCCTACACACCACAGCAAAATGGTGTGGTAGAGAGGAAGAACAGGACGCTAATCGATATAGCGAGGACGATGCTTGGAGAATTCAAGACCCCCGAGTGTTTCTGGTCGGAAGCCGTGAACACGGCTTGCCACGCCATCAACAGGGTCTACCTTCATCGCCTCCTCAGGAAGACTTCGTATGAGCTACTAACCGGTAACAAACCCAATGTATCTTACTTTCGTGTATTTGGGAGCAAGTGCTACATTCTAGTAAAGAAGGGTAGAAATTCTAAGTTTGCTCCCAAAGCTGTAGAAGGGTTTTTGTTAGGTTATGACTCAAATACAAAGGCGTATAGAGTCTTCAACAAATCATCGGGTTTGGTTGAAGTCTCTAGCGACGTTGTATTTGATGAGACTAATGGCTCTCCAAGAGAGCAAGTTGTTGATTGTGATGATGTAGATGAAGAAGATGTTCCGACAGCCGCTATACGAACCATGGCGATTGGAGAAGTGCGGCCACAGGAACAAGATGAACGAGATCAACCTTCTTCCTCAACAATGGTGCATCCCCAACTCAAAACGATGAACAGGTTCATCAAGAGGAGTGTGATCAAGGGGGAGCACAAGATGATCATGTGATGGAGGAAGAAGCACAACCGGCACCTCCAACCCAAGTTCGAGCGATGATTCAAAGGGATCATCCCGTCGACCAAATTCTGGGTGATATTAGCAAGGGAGTAACTACTCGATCTCGATTAGTTAATTTTTGTGAGCATTACTCCTTTGTCTCTTCTATTGAACCTTTCAGGGTAGAAGAAGCCTTGCTAGATCCGGACTGGGTGTTAGCCATGCAGGAGGAACTCAACAACTTCAAGCGCAATGAAGTTTGGACACTGGTGCCTCGTCCCAAGCAAAACGTTGTGGGAACCAAGTGGGTATTCCGCAACAAACAGGACGAGCACGGGGTGGTGACGAGGAACAAGGCTCGACTTGTGGCAAAAGGTTATGCCCAAGTCGCAGGTTTGGACTTTGAGGAGACGTTTGCTCCTGTGGCTAGGCTAGAATCAATTCGTATCTTGCTAGCATATGCCGCTCACCATTCTTTCAGGTTGTTCCAAATGGATGTGAAGAGCGCTTTCCTCAACGGGCCAATCAAGGAGGAGGTGTACGTGGAGCAACCCCTGGCTTCGAGGATGAACAGTACCCCGACCACGTGTGTAAGCTCTCTAAGGCGCTCTATGGACTTAAGCAAGCCCCAAGAGCATGGTATGAATGCCTTAGAGACTTTCTAATTGTTAATGCTTTCAAGGTTGGGAAAGCCGATCCAACTCTTTTTACTAAGACATGTGATGGTGATTTGTTTGTGTGCCAAATTTATGTCGATGACATAATATTTGGTTCTACTAACCAAAAGTCTTGTGAAGAGTTTAGCAGGGTGATGACGCAGAAATTCGAGATGTCGATGATGGGCGAGTTGAACTACTTCCTTGGGTTCCAAGTGAAGCAACTCAAAGATGGCACCTTCATCTCCCAAACGAAGTACACGCAAGATCTGCTAAAGCGGTTTGGAATGAAGGACGCCAAGCCCGCAAAGACTCCGATGGGGACCGACGGACACACCGACCTCAACAAAGGAGGTAAGTCCGTTGATCAAAAAGCATACCGGTCAATGATAGGGTCTTTACTTTATTTATGTGCTAGTAGACCGGACATTATTCTTAGCGTATGCATGTGTGCTAGATTTCAATCCGATCCTAAGGAGTGTCACTTAGTGGCGGTGAAGCGAATTCTTAGATATTTGGTTGCTACGCCTTGCTTCGGGCTCTGGTATCCAAAGGGGTCTACCTTTGACTTGGTTGGATACTCAGATTCCGACTATGCTGGATGTAAGGTCGATAGGAAGAGTACATCGGGGACGTGCCAATTCTTAGGAAGGTCCCTGGTGTCGTGGAACTCTAAGAAACAAACCTCCGTTGCCCTATCCACCGCTGAGGCCGAGTATGTTGCCGCAGGACAATGTTGCGCGCAACTACTTTGGATGAGGCAAACCCTCAGGGACTTTGGCTACAATCTGAGCAAAGTCCCACTCCTATGTGACAATGAGAGTGCTATCCGCTTGGCGGAAAATCCTGTTGAACACAGCCGCACAAAGCACATTGACATCCGGCATCACTTTTTGAGAGACCACCAGCAAAAGGGAGATATCGAAGTGTTTCATGTTAGCACCGAGAACCAGCTAGCCGATATCTTCACTAAGCCTCTAGATGAGAAGACCTTTTGCAGGTTGCGTAGTGAGCTAAATGTCTTAGATTCGCGGAACCTGGATTGATTTATAGCATACATGTGTTTATGCCTTTAATCATGTTCATTCTGCATTGTGTTGCTTATTATGGTGCTCAAGTTGTACAAGCACTCCCCGGACCTCACAAGTCCTTGTGCCGGTAATGCACATATTTAGGGGGAGATGTGTTACAACTTGACCCTTTGAGACTAACCGTTTGGTTGAGTTTGATTGTTTTAGTCTCAAAGAAGGTTTGAAAGGGAAAGGTGGACTTGGACCGTGAAAGACTTCCACTGCACTCCGATGAGAGGGTAACTTATTCCAAGTTCTTCTTTAAACTCTTATTGCCTATTTGCTCTTAATTGAAGATTTTGGTGAGGCAATGGGGTCAAAGGGCCAAGATTGATCCCGTTTTGGTGCTTGATGCCAAAGGGGGAGAAAATAAAGGCCAAAGCAATAAATGGATCAGCTATCACTTGAGAAACTTTGAAAATAGTAGGATAGAGCTTTTGGTTTGTCAAAACTCTTGCATTGTCTCTTTTGTCAAAAGTTGGCCTCTTGTGGGGAGAAGTGTTGATTATGGGAAAAGGGGGAGTTTTTGGAATCTTGAATCAATTTTCTTTGTAAAACCTCTCTTTATGTCTCTACAAGTGGATTTGACTTAGAGATAGGATTTTGTGTTTGATTTGCAAAAACAAACCAAGTGGTGGCAAAGGATGATCCATATATGCCAAATTGAATCAAAATAAACTTGAGTTTTTATTTGAAGTAATATTGCACTTGTTCTAGTTGCCTTATGTTGTGTTGGCATAAATCACCAAAAAGGGGGAGATTGAAAGGGAAATGTGCCCTTGGGCCATTTCTAAGTATTTTGGTGATTGAGTGCCAACACAAGTGCTTAAATGTGAATCTATGCCCATGGATGAACAAAGTGCAAATCAAGAGCAAAGGTATGTTTCTAAGTCTTAGTACATTGGTTTTGTGTACTAATATACTTGTCTAAGTATCAGAAACAGAAAGAAGAAGAAAAGAGAAGAGTTGGCTGTGTACAGCCAAGAGGCTGTTTCGGTCTGGGGCACCGGACTGTCCGGTGGTGCACCGGACAGTGTCCGGTGCGCCAGGCTGGCTCGAGCGAAGTGGCCGCTCTCGGGAATTCGCCGACGACGTACGGCTAAAATTCACCGGACTGTCCGGTGTACACCGGACTGTCCGGTGAGCCAACGGTCGGCCGGGCCAACGGTCGGCCGCGGAATCTGCGCGCGACACGTGGCTGGGCCAACGGTCATAAGGGGGCACCGAACTGTCCGGTGTGCACCGGACATGTCCGGTGCGCCAACGGCTCCCAGATCTGCAACGGTCGGCTGCGCCATTTTAGGAAGGAGATCGGGCACCGGACAGTGTCCGGTGTGCACCGGACTGTCCGGTGCGCCCGATGACAGAAGGCAAGATCAGCCTTCCAGAATTGCTCTCAACGGCTCCTAACTGCCTTGGGGCTATAAAAGGGACCCCTAGGCGCATGGAGGACAACACCAAGCAACCTTAGAGCATTCTTGATCATCCACACTCAGTCTTTGCGCATTCGTTTGTCATTCTCAGTGATTCGAGCTCCGTTCTAGTGAGAACTTTGAGATAGTCTTTTGAGCTCGATTCTTGGCCGTGTGTGTGCGCATTTTGCTGTGGATTTGTGTGTGTTGCTTCCCTTCCTTACTCCGTGATTCTTTGTGAACATCAAAAGTGTAAGGGCGAGAGGCTCCAAGTTGTGGAGATTCCTCGCGAACGGGATAAGAAAAGAAAAGCATAACACTGTGGTATTCAAGTTGATCATTGGATCACTTGAGAGGAGTTGAGTGCAACTCTCGTCCGTTGGGACGCCACAACGTGGAGTAGGCAAGTTTTGTACTTGGCCGAACCACGGGATAAATCACTGTGTCTTCTCTGTGTTGAATTCTTTGTGATTATCGTATTGTGCAAGACCTTCTCTCTAGCCACTTGGCGATTATTGCGCTAATACTTAACAAGTTTTTGTGGCTATAAGTTTAAGTTTCACAGGATCACCTATTCACCCCCCTCTAGGTGCTCTCAGTTAGCGTTAGAAATATAATTGAGTCCGCGAGAGAGGGTGCAAAACAAATCGCAAGCAAATAAAGAGTGTGACACGCGGATTTGTTTTACCGAGGTTCGATTCTTGCAAACCTACTCCCCGTTGAGGTGGTCACAAAGACCGGGTCTCTTTCAACCCTTTCCCTCTCTCAAACGGTCCCTCGGACCGAGTGAGCTTTTCTTCTCAATCACTTGGAACACAAAGTTCCCACAAGGACCACCACACGATTGGTGTCTCTTGCCTCAACTACAAGTGAGTTTGATCTCAAGAAAGAATGAGAAAGAAAGCAATCCAAGCGCAAGAGCTCAAAAGAACACAACAAATCACTCTCACTTAACACTAAAGCTTTTGTGGAATTGGGAGAGGATTTGATCACTTGGGTGTGTCTTGTATTGAATGCCTAGCTCTTGTAAGTAGTTGGAAGGTGGAAAACTTGGATGACTTGAATGTGGGGTGGTTGGGGGTATTTATAACCCCAACCACCAAACTAGCCGTTTGGCGGAGGCTGTTGTCGCATGGCGCACCGGACAGTCCGGTGCGCCACCGGACACTGTCCGGTGCGCCAGCCACGTCACCAGGCCGTTGGGTTCCGACCGTTGGAGCTCTGACTTGTGGGCCCGCCTGGCTGTCCGGTGGCTCACCGGACAAGTCCTGTAGACTGTCCGGTGTGCCACCCGCGCGTGCTCTGCTCCTCTACGCGCGCTGGCGCGCATTTAATGCGTTGCAGTCGACCGTTGGCGCGAAGTAGCCGTTGCTCCGCTGGCTCACCGGACACTCTGGTGTGCACCGGACATGTCCGGTGAATTATAGCGGAGTGGAAATCCGAAGCTGGCGAGTTCAGAGTCGCTCTCCTCTGGAGCATCGGACACTGCCCGGTGGTGCACCGGACAGTCCGGTGAATTATAGCGAAGCGACTCTGAAAATTCCCGAATGTGCGAAGTTTGGCTTGGAGTCCCCTGGTGCACCGGACACTGTCCGGTGGCACACCGGACAGTCCGGTGCGCCAGACCAGGGCTGCCTTCGGTTATCCCTTGCTCTTTTTGTTGAACCCATTTCTTGGTCTTTTTATTGGCTAAGTGTGAACCTTTGGCACCTGTATAACTCATAGACTAGAGCAAACTAGTTAGTCCAATTATTTGTGTTGGGCAATTCAACCACCAAAATCAATTAGGAACTAGGTGTGAGCCTAATTCCCTTTCAATCTCCCCCTTTTTGGTGATTGATGCCAATACAAACCAAAGCAAAAGTGGAAGTGCATAATTGAACTAGTTTGCATAATGTACGTGCAAAAGGTTACTTGGAATTGAGCCAATATAAATACTTATAAGATGTGCATGGTTTGTTTCTTTAATTTTAACATTTTGGACCACGCTTGCACCACATGTTTTGTTTTTGCAAATTCTTTTGTAAATTCTTTTCAAGGTCCTTTTGCAAATAGTCAAAGGTAAATGTGTAAGATTTTGCGAAGCATTTTCAAGATTTGAAATTTTCTCCCCCTGTTTCAAATGCTTTTTTCTTTGACTAAACAAAACTCCCCCTAAATGAAATCTCCTCTTAGTGTTCAAGAGGGTTTTGAGATATCAATTTTGAAAATACTACTTTCTCCCCCTTTTGAACATAATAAGATACCAATTTGAAATTTACCAATTGAAAATCATTAGCTTTAAAATTAGGAAATTAGGTGGTGGTGCGGTCCTTTTGCTTTGGGCTCATGCTCTCTCCCCCTTTGGCATAAATCGCCAAAAACGGAATCATTAGAGCCCTTTGAACTACTTTTCTCCCCTTTGGCAAATAAAACATATGAGTGAAGATTATACCAAGGACGGAGAATTGCTCGGAGCGACGACGAAGGATGAGTTACGGAGTGGAAGCCATTGTCTTCGCTGAAGACTCCAATTCCCTTTCAATATACCTATGACTTGGTTTGAAATTTACTTGAAAACACATTAGTCATAGCACGTGAAAGAGACATGATCAAAGGTATATGAATGAGCTATGTGTGCAAATCAACAAAAGAAGTTCCTAGAATCAAGAATATTTAGCTCATGCCTAAGTTTGTTAAAAGTTTGTTCATCAAGTGGCTTGGTAAAGATATCGGCTAATTGATTTTTAGTGTTAATATATGCAATCTCGATATTTCCCTTTTGTTGGTGATCCCTTAGAAAATGATACCAAATGGCTATGTGTTTAGTGCGGCTATGCTCAACGGGATTATCCGTCATGCAGATTGCACTCTCATTATCACATAGAAGAGGAACTTTGGTTAGTTTGTAACCGTAGTCCCTAAGGGTTTGCCTCATCCAAAGTAGTTGTGCGCAACAATGACCTACGACAATGTACTCGGCTTCGACGGTAGAAAGAGCTACGGAATTTTGCTTCTTTGAAGCCCAAGACACCAAGGATCTTCCCAAGAACTGGCAAGTCCCCGATGTGCTCTTTCTATTAATCTTACACCCCGCCCAATCGGCATCCGAATAACCAATCAAATCGAATGTGGATCTCCTAGGATACCAAAGCCCAAACTTAGGAGTATAAACTAAATATCTCAAGATTCGTTTTACGACAGTAAGGTGAGCTTCCTTAGGGTCGGCTTGGAATCTTGCACACATGCATACGGAAAGCATAATGTCTGGTCGAGATGCACATAAATAGAGTAAAGAGCCTATCATCGACTGGTATACCTTTTGATCGACGGATTTACCTTCCGTGTCGAGGTCGAGATGCCCATTGGTTCCCATGGGTGTCTTGATGGGTTTGGCATCCTTCATCCCAAACTTGCTTAGAATATCCTAAGTATATTTCGTTTGGCTTAGGAAGGTGCCTTCTTGGAGTTGCTTCACTTGAAATCCTAAGAAGTACTTCAACTCCCCCATCATTGACATCTCGAATTTTTGTGTCATGATCCTACTAAATTCTTCACATGTAGACTCGTTAGTAGACCCAAATATAATATCATCAACATAAATTTGGCATACAAACAAGTCATTTTCAAGAGTTTTAGTGAATAAAGTAGGATCGGCCTTTCCGACTTTGAATCCATTAGTGATAAGGAAATCTCTAAGGCATTCATACCATGCTCTTGGGGCTTGCTTGAGCCCATAAAGCGCCTTAGAGAGTTTATACACATGGTTAGGGTACTCACTATCTTCAAAGCCGGGAGGTTGCTCAACATAGACCTCTTCCTTGATCGGTCCATTGAGGAAGGCTCTCTTCACGTCCATTTGATAAAGCTTGAAGCCATGGTAAGTAGCATAGGCTAATAATATACGAATTGACTCAAGCCTAGCTACGGGTGCATAGGTTTCACCGAAATCCAAACCTTCGACTTGTGAATATCCTTTAGCCACAAGTCAGGCTTTGTTCCTTGTCACCACACCATGCTCGTCTTGCTTGTTGCGGAAAACCCACTTGGTTCCTACAACATTTTGATTAGGACGTGGAACTAAGTGCCATACCTCATTCCTCGTGAAGTTGTTGAGCTCCTCTTGCATCGCCACCACCCAATCCGAATCTTGAAGTGCTTCCTCTACCCTGTGTGGCTCAATAGAGGAAACAAAAGAGTAATGCTCACAAAAATGTGCAACACGAGATCTAGTGGTTACCCCCTTATGGATGTCGCCGAGGATGGTGTCGACGGGGTGATCTCGTTGAATTGCTTGGTGGACTCTTGGGTGTGGCGGTCTTGGACCTTCATCCTCCTTAACTTGATCATTTGCATCTCCCCCTTGATCATTGCCGTCATCTTGAGGTGGCTCATTTGCTTGATCTTCTCCTTCATCAACTTGAGCCTCATCCTCATTTTGAGTTGGTGGAGATGCTTGCGTGGAGGAGGATGGTTGATCTTGTGCATTTGGAGGCTCTTCGGATTCCTTAGGACACACATCCCCAATGGACATGTTCCTTAGCGCGATGCATGGAGCCTCTTCATCACCTATCTCATCAAGATCAACTTGCTCTACTTGAGAGCCGTTAGTCTCATCAAACACAACGTCACAAGAAACTTCAACTTGTCCAGAGGACTTGTTAAAGACTCTATATGCCCTTATGTTTGAATCATATCCTAGTAAAAAGCCTTCTACAGTCTTAGGAGCAAATTTAGATTTTCTACCTCTTTTAACAAGAATAAAGCATTTGCTACCAAAGACTCTAAAATATGAAATATTGGGCTTTTTACCGGTTAGGAGTTCGTATGATGTCTTCTTGAGGATTCGGTGTAGATACAACCGGTTGATAGCGTAGCAGGCGGTGTTGACTGCCTCGGCCCAAAACCGATCCAAAGTCTTGTACTCATCAAGCATGGTTCTTGCCATGTCCAATAGAGTTCTATTCTTCTTGTCCACTACACCATTTTGTTGTGGGGTGTAGGGAGAAGAAAACTCATGCTTGATGCCCTCCTCCTCAAGGAAGCCTTCGATTTGTGAGTTCTTGAACTCCGTCCCGTTATCGCTTCTAATTTTCTTGATCCTTAAGCCGAACCCGTTTTGAGCCCGTCTCAAGAATCCTTTTAATGTCTCTTGGGCATGAGATTTTTCCCGCAAAAAGAACACCCAAGTGAAGCGAGAATAATCATCCACAATAACTAGACAGTACTTACTCCCGCCGATGCTTATGTAGGCTATCGGGCCGAATAGGTCCATGTGTAGGAGCTCCAGTGGCCTGTCAGTCGTCATGATGTTCTTGTGTGGATGATGAGTCCCAACTTGCTTCCCTGCTTGGCATGCACTACAAATCCTGTTTTTCTCAAAATGAACATTTGTTAATCCTAAAATGTGTTCTCCCTTTAGAAGCTTATGAAGATTCTTCATCCCAACATGGGCTAGTCGGCGGTGCCAGAGCCAACCCATGTTAGTCTTAGCAATTAAACAAGTGTCGAGTTCAGCTCTATCAAAATTCACTAAGTATAGCTGACCCTCTAACACTCCCTTAAATGCTATTGAATCATCACTTCTTCTAAAGACAGTGACACCTACATCAGTAAATAGACAGTTGTAGCCCATTTTGCATAATTGAGAAACAGAAAGCAAATTGTAATCTAATGAATCTACAAAAAAACATTGGAAATATAATGGTCAGGAGATATAGCAATTTTACCCAATCCTTTGACCAAACCTTGATTTCCATCCCCGAATATGATAGCTCGTTGGGGATCTTGGTTTTTCTCATTGGAGGAGAACATCTTCTTCTCCCCTGTCATGTGGTTTGTGCACCCGCTGTCGATTACCCAACTTGAGCCCCCAGATGCATAAACCTAGAAAACAAGTTTAGTTCTTCACTTTAGGTACCCAAATGGTTTTGGGTCCTTTGGCATTAGATACAAGAACTTTGGGTACCCAAACACAAGTCTTTGACCCCTTGTGCTTGCCCCCAACATACTTGGCAACTACTTTGCCGGATTTGTTAGTTAACACATAAGAAGCATCAAAAGTTTTAAATGAAATGCTATGGTCATTTGATGCACTAGGACTAGATGTCTCACCCTTATACAAAAAAGCATGGTTAGGGCCAGAGTGAGACTTCCTAGAATGAATTCTCCTAATTTTGCTCTCAGGATAGCCGACAGGGTACAAAATGTAACCCTCGTTATCCTGAGGCATGGGAGCCTTGCCCTTAACAAAGTTGGACAATTTCTTAGGAGGGGCAGTAAGTTTGACATTGCCCCCCTTTTGGAAGCCAATGCCATCCTTGATGCCAGGGCGTCTCCCATTATAGAGCATACTACGAGCAAATTTAAAATTTTCATTTTCAAGTTCATGCTCGGCAATTTTAGCATCTAGTTTAGCTATATGATCATTTTGTTGTTTAATTAAAGCCATGTGATCATGTATAGCATTAATATCAATATCTCTACATCTAGTGCAAATAGAAGTATGTTCAACGGTAGATGTAGAGGGTTTGCAAGATTTTAATTCTACAACCTTAGCATGCAATATATCATTTTTACTTCTAAGGTCGGAAATGATAGCATTGCAAGCATCAAAATCTTTAGCCTTAGCAATTAATTTTTCATTTTCCTTCTTAAGGCTAGCAAGAGATATGTTCAATTCTTCAATCTTAGCAAGCAAATCATCATCATTTCTAAGATTGGGAATTGGAACATTACAAGCATTAGAATCAACCTTAGCTAACAAATTAGCATTCTCATTTCTAAGGTTGTCTATAGTCTCATGGCAAGTGCTTAGCTCACTAGATAATTTTTCACATTTTTCAACTTCTAGAGCATAAGCATTTTTAACTTTAACATGCTTCTTGTTTTCTTTAATAAGGAAGTCCTCTTGGGAGTCCAAGAGATCATCCTTCTCATGGATAGCACTAATCAATTCATTTAATTTCTCTTTTTGTTGCATGTATAAGTTGGCAAAAAGAGTACGTAAGTTATCTTCCTCATCACTAGCATCATCATCGCTAGAGGATTCATATCTAGTGGAGGATTTTGATTTAACCTTCTTCTTTTTGCCGTCCTTTGCCATGAGGCACTTGTGGCCGACGTTGGGGAAGAGAAGGCCCTTGTTGATGGCGATGTTGGCGGCGTCCTCGTTGGAGGAGGAGTTGGAGGAGCTCTCGTCCGAGTCCCACTCGCGGCATACATGGGCGTCGCCACCCTTCTTCTTGTAGTATTTCTTCTTCTCCTTTCTTCTCCCCTTCTTGTCGTCGCCCCTGTCACTGTCACTAGAAATGGGACACTTTGCTATAAAGTGACCGGGCTTACCACACTTGTAGCAAACCTTCTTGGAGTGGGGCTTGTAATCTTTCCCTCTCCTTTGCTTGAGGATTTGGCGGAAGCTCTTGATGACGAGCGCCATTTCCTCGTCGTCGAGCTTTGAGGCGTCGATTGGTTGTCTACTCGGTGTAGACTCCTCCTTCTCCTCCTCCGTCGCTTTAAATGCGACCGGTTGTGCTTCGGATGTGGAGGGATCATCTAGCTCATTGATTTTCTTTGAGGTGATCATGTACTCAAAGCTCACAAAATTCCCGATTACTTCCTTGGGAGTCATTAGTGTATATCTAGGATTACCACGAATTAATTGAACTTGAGTAGGATTAAGGAAAATAAGTGATCTAAGAATAACCTTAACCATTTCGTGGTCATCCCACTTTTTGCTCCCGAGGTTGCGCACTTGGTTCACCAAGGTTTTGAGCCGGTTATACATGTCTTGTGGTTCTTCCCCTTTGCGAAGCCGGAAGCGAACGAGCTCCCCCTCGATCGTTTCCCGCTTGGTGATCTTGGTTAGTTCATCTCCCTCGTGCGCGGTCTTGAGCACGTCCCAAACTTCCTTGGCACTCTTTAATCCTTGCACCTTGTTATACTCCTCTCGACTTAGAGAGGCGAGGAGTATAGTTGTGGCTTGGGAGTTGAAGTGCTCGATTTGGGCTACCTCGTCCTCATCATAATCCTCATCCCCTATGGATGGTACCTGTGCTCCAAACTCAGCAACATTCCATATACTTTTGTGGAGTGAGGTTAGGTGAAATTTCATCAAATCACTCCACCTAGCATAATCTTCACTGTCAAAGGTTGGCGGTTTGCCTAATGGAACGGAAAGTAATGGAGTATGTTTAGGAATGCGAGGGTAGCGTAGGGGTATCTTACTAAACTTCTTGCGCTCATGGCGCTTAGAAGTTACGGAGGGCGCGTCGGAGCCGGAGGTGGAAGGTGATGAAGTATCGGTCTCGTAGTAGACCACCTTCCTCATCTTCTTTTTCTTGTTGCCACTCCGATGCGACTTGTGGGAGGAGGCTTTCTTCTCCTTCCCCTTCTCTTTGTTGCAGGACTCTTCCGATGTAGCCTTCCCGTGGCTTGTAGTGGGCTTGTCGCCGGTCTCCATCTCCTTCTTGGCGTGATCTCCTGACATCACTTCGAGCGGTTAGGCTCTAATAAAGCACCGGGCTCTGATACCAATTGAAAGTCGTCTAGAAGGGGGGGTGAATAGGGCGAAACTGAAATTTACAAAGTTAATCACAACTACAAGCCGGGTTAGTGTTAGAAATATAATCGAGTCCGCGAGAGAGGGTGCAAAACAAATCACAAGCAAATAAAGAGTGTGACACACGGATTTGTTTTACCGAGGTTCGGTTCTTGCAAACCTACTCCCCGTTGAGGTGGTCACAAACACCGGGTCTCTTTCAACCCTTTCCCTCTCTCAAACGGTCCCTCGGACCGAGTGAGCTTTTCTTCTCAATCACTTGGAACACAAAGTTCCCACAAGGACCACCACACGATTGGTGTCTCTTGCCTCAATTACAAGTGAGTTTGATCTCAAGAAAGAATGAGAAAGAAAGCAATCCAAGCGCAAGAGCTCAAAAGAACACAATAAATCACTCTCATTTAACACTAAAGCTTTTGTGGAATTGGGAGAGGATTTGATCACTTAGGTGTGTCTTGTATTGAATGCCTAGCTCTTGTAAGTAGTTGGAAGGTGGAAAACTTGGATGACTTGAATGTGGGGTGGTTGGGGGTATTTATAACCCCAACCACCAAACTAGCCGTTTGGTGGAGGCTGCTGTCGCATGGCGCACCGGACAGTCCAGTGCGCCACCGGACACTGTCCGGTGCGCCAGCCACGTCACCAGGCCGTTGGGTTCCGACCGTTGGAGCTCTGACTTGTGGGCCCGCCTGGCTGTCCGGTGGCTCACCGGACAAGTCCTGTAGACTGTCCGGTGTGCCACCCGCGCGTGCTCTGCTCCTTTGCACGCGCTAGCGCGCATTTAATGCGTTGCAGTCGACCGTTGGCGCGAAGTAGCCGTTGCTCCGCTGGCTCACCGGACAGTCCGGTGTGCACCGGACATGTCCGGTGAATTATAGCGGAGTGGAAATCCGAAGCTGGCGAGTTCAGAGTCGCTCTCCTCTGGAGCACCGCACAGTCCGGTGAATTATAGCGAAGCGCCTCTGAAAATTCCCGAAGGTGCGAAGTTTGGCTTGGAGTCCCCTGGTGCACCGGACACTGTCCGGTGGCACACCGGACAGTCTGGTGCGCCAGACCAGGGCTGCCTTCGGTTATCCCTTGCTCTTTTTATTGAACCCATTTCTTGGTCTTTTTATTGGCTAAGTGTGAACCTTTGGCACCTGTATAACTCATAGACTAGAGCAAACTAGTTAGTCCAATTATTTGTGTTGGGCAATTCAACCACCAAAATCAATTAGGAACTAGGTGTGTGCCTAATTCCCTTTCAGTCGCCTCTTACGAAGTTGTCTTCACTGGAATATGAGCCAACATTGGTGAAGCTAGTTTTAATTTTTCCCACACATTCTATGGATTTTTCATAACATCTTTATTTTGAAGAGCGAAGTTCTACAACTGTTTTCTCCCAATAATTTTTCCAGTAATCACTGGCGTCTTGGTCAGCTTCGACAATAGCACATTTTAATTTTGCTTCAGCCAGCTGTTTCCGAAGATCCCCAATTTCGCATTTCTGGGCTTCAGCTTGGGCTTTGAAAGTAGCTTCGTCTTCTTTTATTTTATTCACCAATGAATGTAATATTTTATATTTTCAAGACCTTCGTTCCTTAGTTCAATTACTTCAGAACGAAGGTTGTTCAAAGCAATAGTGCATCCTTCGTCTTCGACACTTTTCTGCGCCCTGAGGGCGTTACTAAGAATGAGACCCTACGAAAGGAGTGTGGTATTAAGTATAAGCAAATAAAAAAATCTTTTGTTTTTAAGTACAAAAAACTCATTCACGTACCTTTAAACTATTGTATGCTAAGCTGTCGGCCAATTCATCTTTTGATAGCACTGAAAGCCCATCTTCTAGCATCGGGAATCTGAAGCTTCTGCTTATCTCCCGGCAGACAGAAATCTCCTTGCTGTCAGGGAGACAATACAAGAAATCTTCTTCTCCGCTGCCGTTGAATATCAATGCCCCCTTTGGATATTTCAGTTTTCGGGCATAATATTGAGCTTCTCGCTTTTCTTCTTCAGATAATCTTTTTCCCGAAGCATGTCGTATAGAATAATCAAGTACTTCGGAAGATGCTTCGGGAATAGGAGTGGCGATTTTTTCAGGCAAAATTTGTTCTGTAGCTTCTTTTTCTGTTTCTTTTTCTCCAATTTCCAAGGCTTTCTCCTTGGCGGGCTCTGAAGGCCCAGCTTCGGTCTCAACCTTGCCCTTTGCAGCTTCGGCTTCGGCCAGTCTTGTCTCAGACTACGTCTTTGGAGCTTCGTCAGTTTTCCTTGGAGTAGAGCTTGTCTTTATTGTCTCTAGCACATCTAGTATGTTGATCATTCTTTTTCTCTTAGGGGTCGCTGTAAGTGAAAGGGAAATGTGCCTTTGGGCCATTTCTAAGTATTTTGGTGATTGAGTGCAAACACAAGTGCTTAAATGTGAAAATATGCCCATGGATGAACAAAGTGCAAATCACAAGTTAAGGTATGTTTCTAAGCCTTAGTACATTGGTTTTGTGTACTAATATCTTGTCTAAGTGTTAGAAACAGGAAGAAGAAGAAAAGAAAAGAAGTGGAGAGTGGCTGTGTACAGCCAAAGGCTGTTTCGGGCTGGGGCACCGGACTGTCCGGTGTGCACCGGACAGTGTCCGGTGCGCCAGACCAGCGCGGAGCAAACCAGCCGCTCTCGGGTTTTTCTCCGGCGACTTCGGCTAAAATTCACCGGACTGTCCGGTGTGCACCGGACTGTCCGGTGAGCCAACGGTCGGCCGGGCCAACGGTCGGCCGCGCGATCGGCGCGCGACACGTGGCCGAGCCAACGGTCGGAATGGGGCACCGGACTGTCCGGTGTGCACCGGACATGTCCGGTGCGCCAACGGCGCCCAGATCTGCAACAGACAGCAACGGTCGGCTGCGCTGTTTATGGAAATAAATCGGGCACCGGACAGTGTCCGGTGTGCACCGGACTGTCCGGTGCGCCCGACGACAGAAGGCAAGGATAGCCTTCCAGATGTGCTCTCAACGGCTCCTAGCTGCCTTGGGGCTATAAAAGGGACCCCTAGGCGCATGGAGGATTATACCAAGCATTCCTTGAGCACTCTTGATCACTCACACATCAATCTCGCACACTTGTTCGACATTCTAGTGATTTGAGCTCCGTTCTAGTGTGCTAGTCTTTTGAGCTCAAGTCTGGGTCTTGTGTGTGCGTATTCGCTGTGATCTTTGTGTCGTGTGTGAGTTGCTAATCCCTCCCTTGCTCTGTGATTCTCTGTGAACATCTTTTGTAAGGGCGAGAGGCTCCAAGTTGTGGAGATTCCTCGCAAACGGGATTGAGAAAAGAAAAGCAAGAACACCGTTGTATTCAAGTTGATCATTGGATCACTTGAGAGGAGTTGAGTGCAACTCTCGTCCGTTGGGACGCCACAACGTGGAGTAGGCAAGTTTTGTACTTGGCCGAACCACGGGATAACCACTGTGTCATCTCTGTGATTGGATTCTTGTGGTTATTGTGTTTTGACTCCTCTCTAGCCACTTGGCATAAACTGTGCTAACACTTAACAAGTTTTTGTGGCTATAAGTCTAAGTTTTTACAGGATCACCTATTCACCCCCCCTCTAGGTGCTCTCAATTGGTATCAGAGCAGTTCTCTTCAAGTAAGGGACTAACCGCCCGAAGAGATGGATCCTAAGGGGAAGGGAATTGTGATCAACGACAAGGAGAAGGAGTCCTTCGTCAACGAGCCAAGGGATGACAAGTCCAATGACTCGGGCTCGGGCCACAAGCGAAAAGATGGGAAGAAGAAGAAGACAAGACGCATCAAGGAGATCGTCTACTACGACAGCGATGAGTCCTCTTCTTCCCAAAAGGACGACGACCACGACAAACAAAAGACGGTTAACTCAAACTTTTCTTTTGATTATTCGCGCATTCCATATAGCTCAAATGCTCATTTGCTCCCCATTCCACTTGGCAAGCCTCCTCACTTTGATGGAGAGGACTACGGATTTTGGAGTCACAAAATGCGTACTCACCTATTTTCTCTCCATCCAAGCATTTGGGAGATTGTGGAAAGTGGAATGAAATTTGATAGCTCGGATAGCCCTTCATTCATTAATGAGCAAATCCATAAGAATGCACAAGCTACCACTGTTCTTCTAGCTTCATTGTGCAGGGATGAATATAACAAAGTGAGCGGCTTGGATAACGCCAAGCAGATCTGGGACACCCTCAAGATTTCTCATGAGGGGAATGACGTTACCTTGCTCACCAAAATGGAGTTGGTGGAAGGCGAGCTTGGACGATTCGCGATGATAAGGGGCGAGGAGCCAACTCAGACATACAACCGGCTCAAGACCCTTATCAACAAAATAAGGAGCTACGGAAGCACGCGATGGACGGACCACGACGTCGTCCGACTAATGCTCAGGTCCTTTACCGTTCTTGATCCTCATTTGGTGAATAATATTCGTGAGAATCCCAGGTACACCAAAATGTCGCCCGAAGAAGTCCTAGGAAAATTCGTCAGCGGGCGAATGATGATCAAGGAGGCAAGGTATGTGGACGACGCCTTGAATGGACCGATCAACGAGCCGCAACCTTTTGCTCTCAAAGCCACAAGGAGCAAGGAGGCACTACCCAGCAAGGTGGCGCAAATTGAGGCAGCCGGTCTTAATGATGAAGAAATGGCCCTCATCATCAAGAGATTCAAGACGGTGCTAAAGGGTCGCAATGGACAGCCGAGCAAGACTAAGACCAAGGGGAAGCGATCATGCTTCAAATGCGGTAAGCTTGGTCATTTTATTGCTAACTGTCCTGATAATGAGAGTGACCAGGAAAAGGGGAACAAAAGGGAAAAGAAGAAGCATTACAAGAAGGCAAAGGGCGAGGCGCATCTAGGCAAGGAGTGGGACTCGGATTGCTCCTCTTCCGACTCCGACAATGAAGGACTCGCCGCCACCGCCTTCAACAAATCGGCCCTCTTCCCCAACGAGCGTCACACGTGTCTCATGGCTAAGGAGAAGAAAGTAAGTACTCGAAACTCTACTTATGCTTCTTCTAGTGGTGATGATTCTAGTGACAATGATGAAATAGACTATTCTAGTTTATTTAAAGGTCTAGATAGAATTACGATTGGCAAAATTAATGAATTAATTGATGCATTGAATGAGAAGGATAAACTCTTAGAGAAACAAGAGGATTTATTGTATGAAGAGCATGATAAATTTTTAGAAGCTCAAAAATCTCATGCTCTAGAAGTTAAAAGAAATGAAATGCTTACTTGTGAATTATCTTCATGCCATGAGACAATTTCAAAATTAAAGAGCATTAACGATGAGTTGAATGCTAAGATAGAAATAGCTAGTAAATCAACAACTTGTGTAGAAAATGTTGTTATTTGCAATAGATGTAAAGACTTTGATATTGATGCTTGTAGTGAACACATAGCTTCTATTGCAAAGTTAAATAATGAAGTGGCTAGTCTTAATGACCAACTTAAGACTAGCAAAAGTGAATTTGATAAGTTAAAATTTGCAAGGGATGCTTACACAATAGGAAGACATCCCTCAATTAAGGATGGGCTTGGCTTCAAGAGGGAAGCCAAGAACTTAACAAGCCATAAGACTCCCATCTCCACCAAGGAGAAAGGGAAGGCTCCTATGGCTAATAGTGTTAAGAAGAATCATGCTTTCATGTACTATGATAGGAGATATTCTAGAAATGCTTTTAGAAGTTATGATGCTTTTGATTCATATGTTTATGATTCTCATGCCATGTTTGCTCCTAGTTCTTCTTATGTGAATGATAGAAATGTTACTAGGAGAAATGTTGTTCCTAAAAGAAATGTTGCAAATGTTCATAGAAAAGTAGTGAATGAACCCTCTACAATTTATTGTGCTTTGAATGCTTCATTTGCAATTTGTAGAAAGGATAGAAAAGTAATTGCTAGGAAGTTAGGGGCAAAATGCAAAGGTGATAAAACTTGCATTTGGGTCCCTAAGGAAATTGTGACTAACCTTGTAGGACCCAACAAGAGTTGGGTACCTAAGACCCAAGCTTAAATTTACCTTGCAGGTTTATGCATCCGGGGGTTCAAGCTGGATTATCGACAGCGGATGCACAAACCATATGACGGGGGAGAAGAAGATGTTCACCTCCTACGTCAAGAATAAAGATTCCCAAGATTCAATTATATTCGGTGATGGGAATCAAGGCAAGGTAAAAGGGTTAGGTAAAATTGCAATTTCCAATGAGCATTCTATTTCCAATGTGTTTTTAGTAGAGTCTCTTGGTTACAATTTACTATCTGTTAGTCAACTGTGCAACATGGGGTATAACTGTCTATTTACTAATGTAGATGTGTCTGTCTTTAGAAGAAGTGATGATTCACTAGCTTTTAAGGGTGTATTAGACGGCAAGCTTTACTTAGTTGATTTTGCAAAAGAAGAGGCCGGTCTAGATGCATGCTTAATAGCTAAGACTTGCATGGGCTGGCTGTGGCATCGCCGCTTGGCACATGTGGGGATGAAGAACCTTCACCAACTTCTAAAGGGAGAACACGTGATAGGATTGACTAATGTGAAATTCGAAAAAGATAGACCTTGTGCAGCTTGTCAGGCAGGTAAACAAGTGGGAGGAGCACATCACAGCAAGAATGTGATGACCACTTCAAGACCCCTGGAGCTGCTGCATATGGACCTCTTCGGACCCGTCGCCTATCTGAGCATAGGAGGAAGTAAGTATGGTCTAGTTATTGTTGATGACTTTTCCCGCTTCACTTGGGTGTTCTTTTTGCAGGATAAGTCTGAAACCCAAGGGACCCTCAAGCGCTTCCTCAGGAGAGCTCAAAATGAGTTTGAGCTCAAGGTGAAGAAGATAAGAAGCGACAACGGGTCCGAGTTCAAGAACCTTCAAGTGGAAGAGTTCCTTGAGGAGGAAGGGATCAAGCATGAGTTCTCCGCTCCCTACACACCACAGCAAAATGGTGTGGTAGAGAGGAAGAACAGGACGCTAATCGACATGGCAAGGACTATGCTTGGTGAGTTAAAGACCCCCGAGCGGTTTTGGTCGGAAGCCGTGAACACGGCTTGCCACGCCATCAACAGGGTCTACCTTCACCGCCTCCTCAAGAAGACGTCGTATGAGCTTCTAACCGGTAACAAACCCAATGTATCGTACTTTCGTGTTTTTGGGAGTAAATGCTACATTCTAGTGAAGAAGGGTAGAAATTCTAAGTTTGCTCCCAAAGCTGTAGAAGGGTTTTTGTTAGGTTATGACTCAAATACAAAGGCGTATAGAGTCTTCAACAAATCATCGGGTTTGGTTGAAGTCTCTAGCGACGTTGTATTTGATGAGACTAATGGCTCTCCAAGAGAGCAAGTTGTTGATTGTGATGATGTAGATGAAGAAGATGTTCCGACGGCCGCTATACGGACCATGGCGATTGGAGAAGTACGGCCACAGGAACAAGATGAACGAGATCAACCTTCTTCCTCGACCATGGTGCTACCCCCAACTCAAGACGATGAACAGGTTCATCAACAGGAGGCGTGTGATCAAGGGGGAGCACAAGATGATCATGTGATGGAGGAAGAAGTGCAACCGGCACCTCCAACCCAAGTTCGAGCGATGATTCAAAGGGATCATCCCGTCGATCAAATTCTGGGTGACATTAGCAAGGGAGTAACTACTCGATCTCGATTAGTTAATTTTTGTGAGCATTACTCCTTTGTCTCTTCTATTGAGCCTTTCAGGGTAGAGGAGGCCTTGCTAGATCCGGACTGGGTGTTGGCCATGCAGGAGGAGCTCAACAACTTCAAGAGGAATGAAGTTTGGACACTGGTGCCTCGTCCGAAGCAAAATGTTGTGGGAACCAAGTGGGTGTTCCGCAACAAACAGGACGAGCATGGGGTGGTGACGAGGAACAAGGCTCGACTTGTGGCAAAAGGTTATGCCCAAGTCGCAGGTTTGGATTTCGAGGAGACTTTTGCTCCTGTGGCTAGGCTAGAATCAATTCGAATCTTGCTAGCATATGCCGCTCACCATTCTTTCAGGTTGTACCAAATGGATGTGAAGAGCGCTTTTCTCAACGGGCCAATCAAGGAGGAGTTGTATGTGGAGCAACCCCCTGGCTTCGAGGATGAACGGTACCCCGACCATGTGTGTAAGCTCTCTAAGGCGCTCTATGGACTTAAGCAAGCCCCAAGAGCATGGTATGAATGCCTTAGAGACTTTCTACTTGCTAATGCTTTCAAGGTTGGGAAAGCCGATCCAACTCTTTTTACAAAGACATGTGATGGTGATTTGTTTGTGTGCCAAATTTATGTCGATGACATAATATTTGGTTCTACTAACCAAAAGTCTTGTGAAGAGTTTAGCAGGGTGATGACGCAGAAATTCGAGATGTCGATGATGGGCGAGTTGAACTACTTCCTTGGGTTCCAAGTGAAGCAACTCAAGGATGGCACATTCATCTCCCAAACGAAGTACACGCAAGACTTGCTAAAGAGGTTTGGGATGAAGGACGCCAAGCCCGCAAAGACGCCGATGGGGACCGACGGACACACCGACCTCAACAAAGGAGGTAAGTCCGTTGATCAAAAAGCATACCGGTCAATGATAGGTTCTTTGCTTTACTTATGTGCTAGTCGACCGGATATTATGCTTAGCGTATGCATGTGTGCTAGATTTCAATCCGATCCTAAGGAGTGTCACTTAGTGGCGGTGAAGCGAATTCTTAGATATTTGGTTGCTACGCCTTGCTTCGGGCTCTGGTATCCAAAGGGGTCTACCTTTGACTTAGTTGGATACTCAGACTCCGACTATGCTGGATGTAAGGTCGATAGGAAGAGTACATCGGGGACGTGCCAATTCTTAGGAAGGTCCCTGGTGTCATGGAACTCTAAGAAACAAACCTCCGTTGCCCTATCCACCACTGAGGCCGAGTACGTTGCCGCAGGTCAGTGTTGCGCGCAACTACTTTGGATGAGGCAAACCCTCCGGGACTTTGGCTACAATCTGAGCAAAGTCCCACTCCTATGTGACAATGAGAGTGCTATCCGCATGGCGGAGAATCCTGTTGAACACAGCCGCACAAAGCACATAGACATCCGGCATCACTTTTTGAGAGACCACCAGCAAAAGGGAGATATCGAAGTGTTTCATGTTAGCACCGAGAACCAGCTAGCCGATATCTTTACCAAGCCTCTAGATGAGAAGACCTTTTGCAGGCT
The DNA here is from genome assembly GCF_902167145.1 of Zea mays. Classification (NCBI taxonomy): domain Eukaryota; kingdom Viridiplantae; phylum Streptophyta; class Magnoliopsida; order Poales; family Poaceae; genus Zea; species Zea mays. Next base: position 14,732,809 of record NC_050104.1, on the reverse strand, counting down.
GCGTAGTGAGCTAAATGTCTTAGATTCGCGGAACTTGGATTGAATTGTAGCATACATGTGTTTATGCATTTGATCAGGTTCATTCTGCATTTTGTTGCTTATTGTGGTGCTCAAGTTGTACAAACACTCCCTGGACCTCACAAGTCCGTTGCAAAGTGATGCACATGTTTAGGGGGAGATGTGTTACAACTTGACCCTTTGAGACTAACCATTTGCTTGAGTTTGCTTGATTTAGTCTCGAAGGTGAATTGAAAGGGAAAGGTGAACTTGGACCATGCAAGACTTCCACTGCACTCCGATGAGAGGGTAACTTATTCCAAGTTCATCTCTATGATCTTATTGCCTTTGTACTCTTAATTGAAGACTTTGGTGAGGCAATGGGGTTAAAAGGCCAAGATTGATTCCGTTTTGGTGCTTGATGCCAAAGGGGGAGAAAATAAAGGCCAAAGTGATAAATGGATCAGCTGCCACTTGAGAGATTTTGAAAATAGTAGAATAAAGTTTTTGTGAGTTTTTGTTTTGTCAAAAGCTTTCATTGTCTCTTATTGTCTCTATTGTCAAAAGTGGGCTTCTTGTGGGGAGAAGTGTTGATTATGGGAAATAGGGGGAGTTTTTGAAATCCTTGATTAATTTCCTTTGGAATGACTCTCTTTATGCCTCAACATGTGTGTTTGACTTAGAGATAGAGATTTGAGTTTGATTTGCAAAAACAAACCAAGTGGTGGCAAAGGATGATCCATATATGCCAAAATTGAATAAAACTCAAAGTTAGTTTTTATTTGAAGTAGTTTTGCACTTGTTCCACTTGCTTTATGTTGTGTTGGCATAAATCACCAAAAAGGGGGAGATTGAAAGGGAAATGTGCCTTTGGGCCATTTCTAAGTATTTTGGTGATTGAGTGCAAACACAAGTGCTTAAATGTGAAAATATGCCCATGGATGAACAAAGTGCAAATCACAAGTTAAGGTATGTTTCTAAGCCTTAGTACATTGGTTTTGTGTACTAATATCTTGTCTAAGTGTTAGAAACAAGAAGAAGAAGAAAAGAAAAGAAGTGGAGAGTGGCTGTGTACAGCCAAAGGCTGTTTCGGGCTGGGGCACCGGACTGTCCGGTGTGCACCGGACAGTGTCCGGTGCGCCAGACCAGCGCGGAGCAAACCAGCCGCTCTCGGGTTTTTCTCCGGCGACTTCGGCTAAAATTCACCGGACTGTCCGGTGTGAACCGGACTGTCCGGTGAGCCAACGGTCGGCCGGGCCAACGGTCGGCCGCGCGATCGGCGCGCGACACGTGGCCGAGCCAACGGTCGGAATGGGGCACCGGACTGTCCGGTGTGCACCGGACATGTCCGGTGCGCCAACGGCGCCCAGATCTGCAACAGACAGCAACGGTCGGCTGCGCTGTTTATGGAAATAAATCAGGCACCGGACAGTGTCCGGTGTGCACCGGACTGTCCGGTGCGCCCGACGACAGAAGGCAAGGATAGCCTTCCAGATGTGCTCTCAACGGCTCCTAGCTGCCTTGGGGCTATAAAAGGGACCCCTAGGCGCATGGAGGATTATACCAAGCATTCCTTGAGCACTCTTGATCACTCACACATCAATCTCGCACACTTGTTCGACATTCTAGTGATTTGAGCTCCGTTCTAGTGTGCTAGTCTTTTGAGCTCAAGTCTGGGTCTTGTGTGTGCGTATTCGCTGTGATCTTTGTGTCGTGTGTGAGTTGCTAATCCCTCCCTTGCTCTGTGATTCTCTGTGAACATCTTTTGTAAGGGCGAGAGGCTCCAAGTTGTGGAGATTCCTCGCAAACGGGATTGAGAAAAGAAAAGCAAGAACACCGTGGTATTCAAGTTGATCATTGGATCACTTGAGAGGAGTTGAGTGCAACTCTCGTCCGTTGGGACGCCACAACGTGGAGTAGGCAAGTTTTGTACTTGGCCGAACCACGGGATAACCACTGTGTCATCTCTGTGATTGGATTCTTGTGGTTATTGTGTTTTGACTCCTCTCTAGCCACTTGGCATAAACTGTGCTAACACTTAACAAGTTTTTGTGGCTATAAGTCTAAGTTTTTACAGGATCACCTATTCACCCCCCCTCTAGGTGCTCTCAGTAAGACCTTTTTGTGCCCTCGGCACTGTCACTTCTGCCGAAGGGCTTGTAACCTCTAATATCTTTGATCCTTCGACCATTATCTCTTCAATTTTATCGGCCTTCGGCTCAGCTAATTTGACCAAGGATGCCTTCGGCTTTACAGCCGGCTCTTCAATCCTCTGTGTAAGCGCAGGTTCTTTGGCTTCAGTAGCCGAAGAGGTTTCACCGCCAAATTTGGGCACTACGGCCGGTTCAATATATCGCGGTCGGTGAGTAAGAACCTTCACCTTTTTCCTCTTCGGCGCGAGCTCGTTTGGAGCAGCTGAAGCAACATCCTTCCCGGAAGTTGCACTCTTTCTCTTCGGCCCTCGTGGCGGGTAGAAATCAGGGTACATGAACCCAATAGCATCAAAAACTCTATTTAGCCTTTTCTTCTTCCGGCTTCCGAAGGCCATAGATAACGCGTTATCTTCTGCCTTTGAATATGGCCCAAGCAGTTCATCGCTTGTAGCTTCGATATATTTCAGCCAATCATCATCTGGCTCAACAAACTTACCTTCATATCTGAAGGTGTATTTCAACCTAACTAGCCCACCTTCGTCAGACTTGGTGATAGTCTCCTTTGGCATTTCCCACTTCTCTACAAAGTGGCCACACTCTGAAGGCTATGTGTTCCTAGATTAAATCCCTTGTCCCGATGAAAGAGCAAACTATGTCGAAGGCCCTTCGGCATTCTTCGGCTGCCTCGTCAATATCTACCTTCGGTTTCTGGAGGCCAAAGCGTTGCCAGATAGGGCGCATGATGATATCTTTAATGTCTTCTCGTGCCTTTAAATCATTCTTTACATAGAACCATTCCTTCATCCAGTCTCCGGGCCATCTCTTCCAAAAGGTTGGCACGGGGCAGCTTGAGCCAGAACGAGCAACGAAGCTATAGCAGCCAAAATTGTTATGATACTGTTCCTTACCCCAAGGCTTTGTCTCATATAAAAGTTCGTGCATGCTACAGAAACCTTTTGCACTTTGCTCCAAACCCTGACTTCTCACGGCCCAGACGAAAATTCCCATTCTGATGATTGCATCGGGGGTAAGGTGGTGAAGGTAAATCTGATATATCTTTAAAACTTCAACCACAAATCTGTTCAAGGGGAACCGAAGCCCAGCCTTGAAAAAGCTTCGGAAGATCACGACTTCATTATCTTCGGGAACAGGAGAAGGTATGTCTCCGTTGTCAGCCCTCATGATAGATATGTCCCGAAAATACCTTCCTCTCATGTTATCAAGATGGCTCTGTTTAATAGTTGATTTTCCGAAAACTGTATGACTTGGTCGCCATGGTCGATCTCCGGAGTCCTCGCCCCCGCTCTCCATGTCATAACTGTCGCTGTCACCGGTATCTTTAGATAAGTCTTCTAGGATTTCCTTCGTAATCTTTTCAGTATTTGTCTTTGCAATTGATTCAATGAAGTCAGCATTCTTCTCCTCAGAGAACTTCTGCTCCTCGCTCAGCTTCGTTTCAGCAACAGCTTTCTTATCTTGAGACATCTTCTCCTCGGAAATGGTGAAAATGTGCTCTTGAAACTGAAGCTTAGTGTCGGCGTTTCGACCCGGGGGGTCCCTGGACCGACGAGTAAATTGTCGCTGCGTGCCCCAGCCCAGATGGGTTGGCTCCAGATGGAACACAAGGGGGGAAGAACCGCGGCTTTGTGTTATCCTGCGCTAGAGTGGGTGCGCTTGCAGTAGGGGTTACAAGCGTTCGCGAGGGAGAGAGGGAGTCCCACGCGACCACCGTCCCGTATGAGGGCCCTGGCCCTTCCTTTTATAGATGCAAGGAGAGGGTCCAGGTGTACAATGGGGGTGTAGCAATATGCTAACGTGTCCGGCAGAGAGGAGCCAAAGCCCTATGTACATGCCAACGTGGCCGTCGGAGGAGCGTTTGAGCCCTGTGTACGCGGTGTCGTGGCCATCGGATGAACGTTTGAGCCCTGTAGAAGCACAGCTATCGGGACCTTGCTGACGTCTCCTTGCTTCCGTAAGGGGCTGAAAGCCACCATCGTCATGGACGCACGCGGGGAGCCATCATTACTTGTTACCGGGGCGAGCCTGGATGGGACGCCGGTCTTGTTCCCCCGTAGCATGAGCTAGCTAGGGGTAGGGTAATGATTTACCCCCTGCGGTGTGGTCGGTCCGAGCCTAAGGTCGGGCGAGGCGAAGACTCCTCCTGAGGCCGAGGCCGGGGTCGGGCGAGGACGCGATTCTGCCCGAGGTCGAGGTTGAGGCTGGGCCCTGGGGTCAGGCGAGGCGGAGACCACCTTCCGAGGTCGAGGTCGAGGCCGAGCCCTAGGGTCGGGCGAGGCGGAGTCCACCTTCCGAGGTCGAGGCGGGGGCCGAGCCCTAGGGTCGGGCGAGACGGAGACTTCTCCTATGGCCGAGGCCCAAGGTCAGGCGAGGCGGAGCTTCCTGTGGCGCCTGAGGCTGGACTCAGCTGCTATCAGCTTCACACTGGCGGGTGGCACAGCAGTCGGAGAGGGGCGAGTGGCGCTGTTTTCCTGTCAGGTCAGTTAGTGGGAGGGCGAAGTGACTGCGGTCAGTTCGACCCTGCCGACTGAGGTACGCGTGTTAGGATAAGGCGCCATGTGATCCTTGCATTGAATGCGCCTGCGATACGGTCGGTTGGTGAGGCGACTTGGCCAAGATTGCTTCACTACGAAGCCTGCCCGAGCTGGGCTTCGGACGAGTCGAGGGAGCACCCGTTGCTTGAGGAGGCCCTCGGGCGGGGCGTGAATCCTTCTGGGACTACTGTTCCCGCCCGAGACTGGGCTCGGGCGGGGCGAGATCGTGTCCCTTGAGTAGACGAAGCCTTGACCTGAATTGCGCCCATCAGCCTCTGCAGTTTGCGCTGATGGTGATTACCAGCCGAGTTTAGGAGTCTTGGGGGTACCCCTAATTATGGTACCCAACAGTAGCCCCCGAGCCTCAAAGGGAGTGTTGGTACTTGCTTGGAGGCTTTGTCACACTTTTTTGCAAGGGGACCGGCCTTTCTCGGTTATATTTTGTTCCGGTGGGTGCGCGCGAGCGCACCCGCCGGGTGTAGCCCCCGAGGCCTCGGAGGAGTGGTTTGACTCCTCCGAGGTCTTAATGCCTCTCATGATGCCTTGGCCGGTCTGGTTGTTCCCTCATGTGATCTGATCGTAATTCGGGTGCATGGTCAGGTTCCGAGTTTTCAGGCTGGTTTGTTGACGCTGTCAACGGTTTGGCCGGAGCCGGGTTTGCGAGAGCAGCCCCTGGGCCTCTGCACAGAGCGAGAGGACGATCAAGGACTTACTCGGCTTTTATCATACGCCCCTTCATCGCCTTTCTGCAAGGAGGAGGAGGAAAGCGCCATGTTGCCCTCGGAGGACGCCGAACATGGTGTCTCTAGTGAGTTGCTAACGGGTGATCCGAGTGGACGCCTGTGCCCCGTTCGATAAGGGTCGGCTAGTGGCCCAGAGGTGCGCTCCAAAGGTACCTGCAGGTGATTTGCCGGACCCGGCCCCGTTCGATAGGGTCCGAGGTGTGGCGGAACTGTCCGAATTATTCCAACTTAAGTGCCTAAGCCCCGCCGTAGAGGCTAGACCACACTTAAATGGGAATAACCCGTCAATCCCTCGGATCTAGTCCGACACGGCCACTGACAGGATCAAGTACCACAGTCTCACTTGATGGTGAGTCACAGAGCAAATACAATAAAGCATAAAACCATGCATTAAAGAGTATTAAATTATTACATCATCATCGGAGTTTTGCAAAAGTAGTCATCATTGTTCGAAGTGCAGCGGAATAAAACTAACGGTAAATAAACAGAGAGATGGGGAAGCCTGTCCCATCACTCCTCATGCTCCTCCTCAGCCGAGGTAGGGTCCCACTCGACAGTCCAACCCGGTGGTAAGGTGGACGACCAAGTCACTCCAGCAACCATGTCCTCCAGAGAACCTGTAAAATTGTGCCACAAGCAAGGCTGAGTATACTAATACTCAGCTAGACTTACCCGGTGTGAGGAGTCTACTCCTCTACCTCTAGACATGCAGCTGTTTGGCTGTGGGGTTTGGTTGCCAAAAGCACTAGCTGAGTTTCTAAGTCAAGTTTTAACTTTGCCAATTTAAGTGTGACTCTCTTAAGGCTAAATGTGTACTATCTACTCATACATAGTAGCAAACATTTTTAGCAATCAACATCTTGTATCATCTCAGCACAATTCCAGTTGTTACTCAATGTAGCAGCATGGATCAAGCAGTCTCATTAGCTGCGAGAAGCAGACGATTCGAATCGAGTTTTTATCCTTGCAAGGTACACCTAAACACACGACGTGGTGAGGCACTCCGTCTCCACACACATCAACCGTCCCCATCGATTCCCTGGCAACAGATTAGGGCTCACCGCCTTGGCGTACAATGCCTCACTGACCCCGACTGCCGTCGTGCAGTGACCGCACTTGTACCCACCATAACCGGAATGGGAGACCACGTCTCAGGTCGCGTGAGGGGATATGTCTGCGGGCAGGTTCACTCAGGTACTAGGCTTACCGATTTACCATATTTCTCGGTATGTGTTTAGTACGTTCAAACGCTTGACTCACGGTACCACACCTTAATCCTTATTCCAATTTTTATCCCGTGGACAACCAATCCCCATGGATTGTTGTCCACAAACCAGCATCATTATGATAAGAAAGTGGATACAATCAATTTCCTGACCTCGCGCGAGTGCTAGAAAAATCACTCGACTTCTACCGAGATCCTAATTAATAAAGCAGCTACTCGACTTAGCATACTAGTATTCATCTCGATGGGATTCCTGAGATCATGCAACTAGGGTTTCAAACAACTCCTACACTTAAGTGCACATTCAATACTACAATCAATAAGTGTAGTAAAATAGCATAAATAACAGGTTATGCATAAAACCGGGGCTTGCCTTCCAAAGCAGTGGCAGGCAGATCCTCTGATGCAGACTCTGGGGCTGGATCCGGGGCTACCTCCTGAGCAGCTCCTTGCTCCGGCACGAGGACGTACTCTCCGTCAGCAAGGTTATAGTCTATCGAATGCAATGAACATGTATGTCATGATTATGCAGGATTTAATAACATTATGCTAAAAAGAAACTAAGTCAAGAAGTAACTTAGGGTTTCTTGGTCATGCGGGGCTTTTAGTGGGTTATGCTTATCACTTTTAGGTTTAAGTTTTTATTTAGGGTAAACATAGAAAATTGGTATTGCCTTTACATATTTCAGTGGACAAGTTAAAAAGAGTTTTAGGATGACACTAATTTCCTATTATTCATTTTTCCCTTTTCTTTATCCTCTACTTATGGTTTCTAGTGTAGGTTTGAACTACGACAGTGGTTTAATAATTTCCAAGAATTTTGTAAAAATTTACAGTGGGTTGCCATTTGTTATTCTAGCCTGTTTTAAGAATTTGAGGCTCAACATATAAAGGCTATGTTTTAGACAAAAATAATAAAAGTTGGGTAAATGGGCCACTTTGTACTACAACTCTTAATTAGAGGTGGGTTCTGTCCTAAAGGTTATTTTTGTTGGCATCTAACAGTAAAAATAGGCTTCTGTGCCAAAAATCACAGAAAGCTAAGGGGTGATTATTTAGTTATGATTTTCTAAAGTTTAATGCCTAAAAGGCACTTTCTACTACATGGTTATTTGAAAAATGTCAAACAGCAGATTTCATATTTTTCCTAAGTTCTTAATAACAAAACATTAACTATCCCAAGGGTGGGGGTGTTTTCACCTTGAGGTTATTTTTGTAGGGTTTTTTCTAAGTTTTCCTTGTTTTATTTAAATAAAAGGTATCCCTCTTATTTTATACTAAACCAGGGTATGATAGATTTTTCCAGTGAACTATATTGAATAAGTACCCTAACAAAAATAAGGGTGCCCTCTGGTTCATTATTTAAATCACATTTTCTATTTTTCTTAACCTTGAGCATATTGTAAAATAAGGAGTAAAAACTAACTTAATGGGGTGGACAGAGAGGTTTAACATTTTTAAACAGATCAGTAGGTAGATATAAACTTCTCCAAATTTTTCTAACCCTAGTCAAATAGTGCAACTAATTTTTGCCCTATTATTTAGCTTATGGCCAAAACAATAATTAAATTAGAACCCTAAAGTTTTCTGTAGTACATAGGGGTTTTTATATTTTTCTTAAGTAGTTTACATTATTTAAAGTCTGGCAAAATTGGTTTGACCAAATTTGGATGAACTACACAGAAGTTATGAATTTTTAAAGTTTCTGTTCAATTTAAAAACAGATTTAATAAGAGTTTCCTGGAAAAACGGTTTACACCGAGGTCCCTGGGTTTAAACTAAATCAACCCGCACAAATCTACCCCTGCGCCACTATTCCCCTGGGTCGCTGACAGTTCAAAAAGCCCCCTGACCTTTCCTTCTTCTTCCCCAAAGTCCTTCCCCCAATGTAAACAGTACCCGCGGGAAAGAAAAGGGTGGCGCGGCTTACCGGCGGCGAGATGGGTCCGGCGAAGGGCAGGGTTGGCTCGGGGAGGCTCTGGCGGTCACAGCGAGGTGCGGTTCGACGGCGGGGATGGCCGGAATCGCTCGGTCCACATACGCAGGCGGGTGTTCTCGTCGGCGGTGAGTGTACCGGCCAAACCACGGCGATCTGGTTCAATCCAAGGGCACGGTGAGCTTCACGGGGTAACGTAGAGATCGTGTGTACAAGGAATCGGAAAATGGTTGAGTGTATTACCCGGTCCACGTACTCCGGCGGGGTTGTGAACTCCGGCGACCGTGGACTGGCCTCTCCGGCGAAGCAGGTTTCGATTCCTCGCTCGGGGAGCTTCACTGAGTTGTGCACACTCGTATCTGAGGGTTGGATGGGGCTGGGGAAAGCTGGGCTGGCCGGTCTTCGGCGGCAGTGGCTCGGGTGGCCGCGAACACGCCGCGCACGGGCAAACGACGGTGAGTTGAGCTCCGGTGAGGCTTGAGTGTGCGCGGAAGAGTGCCGTCGACGCCCGAGCGGGCTTTATAGGCGTGGGCGCGGGCCATGGCGTCGGCTGGCCGTTGGCGCGACGCGGGGCGCGCGCGGGCGTGCTCTGGCGCACACAGAGCGCGTCGAACATGTGGAGCTTTTCTTCTGCCCGTGTTCCACAGCTCACCCAAGTCGCAAACGTGCGAATCTTGGCAAAAATCCGGCGCGAGTCTTTTCCTGGCACCTAGGGCTGTCTCTCATCCGTGAGCTGCCATGGCAGATATGGCCTAGGTAGGGAGATCTTCGGTCGCCAAATCGGGTGTGTCACACTGCCCACCTCGCGACAAAAACCATGCCAAGGCATGTCAAACGTCCAAGTCTCGGGCTCAGCTTTTTCCAGTGGGTGCCTTAGGTGGTATGCCACATTTTTGGTATAGAACATAGGTGGGTTTGGTGCCAGCTTCGAGGTGAACACGACTGATCTTTAGTGTAGGTGTAGTTTTTAACTTAGAGAGAAATAGAGAGCTCTAGCTCTCTCTCTCCACTTGGAGATTTGATTTGGGGTTTCTCCAGGGGTCTTTTTGCAATATTTCCTTCCTCTAATTGCTGGTTATAAGGTTACTTAAGGTTTGGTTAAAGATTACTCATGTTTTGCACATTTGCTCACTCTCTTTCCCCTCTTATCCATGGTTTTGGGAGATAGGGTTTAAGAGAGGTCTAGGGTTCTTCCCCCCTCTTATCCAAGGTAGTAAGTGTACAAAGATTTGAGTAATACTTCTTAGGTCATTAACAAACTTTGATTAACACATGATCTCCAAAGTTCTTATGTGTTTCCTTAAGTCTCTACCACATATGATCACAGTCCTTAGTGCCAAGGTATGCTCTAGCCATGGTAACACCTGAGGTGTTACAACCCTCCCCCCTTAAAGGAATCTCGTCCCGAGATTTTAGGCAGAATCCTCTAGAGGGGTGCTACTAAGGTACGATGGTGTGTTACTCTTCCTTATACTCCAGTTTCTCTCGCTAACTGCTCTTCGAATGTCATTCTCTTTGCAACTTCAGAAGGAAGCTCTTTTTAAGTTAAAATCCACAACTTAGACTATCCTTGTTATCTAAGTTTTTCTTATAATTGAGTTCAAAGGGCAGGTGGGGGTGGGGTTTTGGGGTTACGTACCGACTCCTTTGGGCAGAAAGTCGGGGAAGCGAGAGCGTAGAAAATCCTCAGTCTCCCATGTACCTTCTTCTGCTGAATGGTGACTCCACTGAACCTTATACATTCTGACCGACCTTGCCCGAGTTGATCTCTCCTTTTGATCTAATACCTTGACGGGGTACTCTTGGTAGGACAAGTCCGGTTCTATCTTAATGTTTGGTTCTGGCAGCACTTCGGTGGGTAGGCGAACACATTTCCGCAATTGAGATACATGGAACACATTGTGAACTGCTGACATGTGAGGTGGCAATTTCAATTGATAGGCTACAGGTCCACAAGCTTCCTTGATCTCGTAGGGTCTAATGTAGCGAGGAGCTAACTTGCCCTTGATCCCAAATCTCTGGACACCCTTGGTGGGTGACACCTTAAGATAAACATGATCTCCCACCTCAAACTGTAGGGGCTTCCGCCTCTTATCATGATAGCTCTTTTGTCTGGCCTGAGCAGCTTCTAGGTTCTTCTTGATGATTCTGACCTTTGCCTCTGCTTCAAGTACCAAATCTGGCCAAAAAATTTCCCTCTCTCCCGCTTGAGACCAATTCAGTGGGGTCCTACACCTTCTCCCATATAAGGCTTCAAAAGGTGCCATCTTCAAACTGGACTGATAGCTGTTATTGTAAGAAAACTCTGCCAAGGAAAGACACTTGTCCCAATCCTTTCCGTAGTGTAGTGCACATGCTCGCAACATGTCTTCCAAAATCTGATTCACCCTTTCTGTCTGGCCATCGGTTTGGGGATGATAGGCTAAGCTTCGTATGACCTGGGTCCCAAGTGATTCCTGCAATTGTTCCCAAAATCGTGCCACGAATGGTGCTCCTCTGTCCGAGACTATAGTCCTTGGTATCCCATGCAGACAAATTATCTGGTCAATGTAGATCTCTGCATACTTCTCTGTCCTGTGGGTGGTGTGTACTGGCAAGAAATGAGCAGTCTTAGTTAATCTGTCCACAATAACCCAAATAGAATCATGGTGCCTGGATGTATTGGGCAATCCCACTATAAAGTCCATGCAAATGTCCTCCCATTTCCAAGATGGTATGGGAAGGGGTTGCAAAGGACCTGCTGCCTTCAAATGACTGGCTTTGATTCTCTGGCAGGTGTCACACTCGGATATGTACTTGGCAATTTCCCTCTTCATTCTGGTCCACCAATATAAAGATCTGAGATCATGGTACATCTTGTTGCTACCAGGGTGCATGGAGAATTTTGAAAGATGAGCTTCATCCAGTATCTTCTTTCTGAGCTCAGGGTCCTTGGGAACAACCAATCGGTCTCCGAACCATAAAATTCCCTTGCTGTCCTGTCGGAAACACTTGTATTTTTCTGCCTTTTGCTTGATCATGTCTTTGATAACCTGAACACCCTTATCCTCAACCTGTGCCCTGACTATTTGCTCTTGCAATGTGGGCTCCTGTCACACCCGGTTTTAGAAGGCAAACCGAATGCGAACTATGTACGTGCCAGGATCAGAACTCACGTACACAGCGATTACATAAATGAACATCATCACACAATGCTCGAATAGTAACATAAAAGAGTACTTATTACATCATAGAGTCATAGACATCCACATAGTCATTGTCTTAACAAGTAAATCAAAGTGCTAAACGAAACGCAGTAAAGATAAGGCCTTCACAGGCAGCTGACTGGGGGTTGCCGCCAACCCACGCCTAGAATTCATCGTAGTCTTGGAACTCCTGGAAGTCTCCTTCCACGGCTTCGCCTTCTCCTGAGCAGTGATTACAATGCGGGCAACCTGGTGTTTTGTGGTAAAGCAAGGATGAGTACACATCAACGTACTCAGCAAATGTCCCGTTTGGCTGAGGTGGACTAGCTTTATGTGGGGTTAGGCTCAAGCAGTTGCTTTTAGTTGGTCAAGTATTTATCATTAGTAGAAGCCAGATTTTAGCATTAACCAACCCCGTAAACCATTTCCTCATCGAGGAACAACATCATCATAGTCGAACCAAAACCATAACATAATCCTTGTATCTCGAACCATCTGTATCTCTAATCAAAGAGGATCCCAAGGCTGCTCTTAACCGTGAGCACGGCTGATATACCAGTTTCACTACCCTCTGCAGAGGTTGCACACTTTACCCATGAGTCATGATTCCCTTTCTACCCGGGGAGAGCTAATCCCCATTGACCACTACCTAGGTGGTCCGGCAGGGCATCACTACGTAGCTTTTACAAAGATTCCCTAGAGATCGTAGCTGCCCGTTAGGTTTCTCCAGTTTGATAAACACAGTACCCCTCCCCGCAGGAGAGTGACTAACAAAGAGCAAAACGAAAGAACCTCGGCACTCAGCCTCGGCAGAGCAAGCACTGTGCCTGGACCCCATTGACGGCACAACGGCTAAGCAACTACACCTCTAGTTCATCTAATTAATCAGCTAAGGGCATCCCATTTCACCCTCATGGTTGCACTGTTATCCCGGGTGGTCTCTCAACGAACCAGTCCTTACGGAGAGGTACTCAGGAAACAGCCTGAGCCCCCTAGAGTATCACAAGATCATCAACATCAACAGGATAACAGTATCATAAATAGCCACATCATGTTCATTGATTATGTTAAAGCAATAGCAAAGTGCTAACCATAATAGCCCATAAGGTCATCAAGGATAAAGTAAAGTGTAAAGCTAGTCAATCCTTAGGTTTCAAGTAAGTAATGCGGGGTAGTAAGTTATAAATGAATAGGACATAATGGGACAGAGGACACTTGCCTTCACCAAACTGCTGATCAGGGACTTCCTCTGCAACTGCCTCGGGAAACACAGACTGCTCGTTGTCTACGCAAAGCAATCATTCACACTATGCACTTGGGAAAATAACAAACAAAAACAATATACCAAACATATGCAGCAGAGAGGGGCCACAAGTTCATAACAGAAAAGGGATAGGCACTCTAAAGTTCCCTAGGTCTGGGGGTAGAGGACTACACAAAGTGATTCACTATCCACTAATCAGGTCTAAGTTAGTGGTGGGATTAAATAATTATCTGGTTTAAGTTCCTAAACTTAAGTGTTTAAGTCCATAAACTTAAGTAATCCAACTTTTATTAAAGTCTACTCATTTCCAATTATCTTAAATAAGGTTTCAATAGTCTTAATCCTATCCTAGTGATTAGCTATTAATTAATACATGGAAACAGCAGGGAAACATTGCATAAACAGATAGATAATAATATTATGAACATTTTGCAATTTGAAGCACCTAATTTGGAGTTCATATGACAAAGTTATGAATTTTACAAGTTTAGGGGTTAAAATTATACCCTAAGGACTTATTTTTAATTAAATAAAAGGGCCAGGGACTTAACTGCGAGAAACCAGGGACGGCGGGCGCAATTTCCAGAAAACAGGGGGGCTCTTTAAGAAAACGCGCGGGCGAAGGGGTATCGGGCTACTACGGCCGTCAGATCTAAAGCGAACGGCCAGGATTAGATCCTGCGGGCGGGCGCGCGAGCGCGCGGCGGCGGGAGCGGCTGACAGGCGGGGCCGGGCGGACAGCGCGGGCGCGCGGGCGGACTGACGGGCGGGGCCGGGCGGACAGCGCGCGGGCGCGCGGGCGAGCTGACAGGTGGGGCCTAGCGGGCAGAGAGACGGGGTGAGGGGGCAGCGGGCCTGGGCCGCTGGATCTCCGGCGGACGGCTAGGATTGGGCTTGGCCGAATTAAAACGAGGCCGCCCGATCTGGGATGGACGGTGGGGATCGGGTGGCCGGCCTGGGCTTCCCCTACGGCTAGCTGGGGCGGCGGCGCTCGTCCCCGCGGCGGAGGGCTCGCCGGAGACGAGGGGCACGGGCGACTGGCGGGGCCCTGGGGTCATCCGAGTGGTCGGGGAGGTCGGGGAGGGCGCGGGGAGTTCTCCGGTAGGGTTTGGGTCGGGGCAGAGGCACCGGAGGGGGCGATTCACGGCGGGGCGGCTCGGCGGCGGGGTTTCTCTACTCCGGCGAGCAATCACACGCAACAGAGAGCAAGACAAAGGGCAATAGGGGCGGGAGAGGTCCGTTACCTCAAGGCGGGCTCCGGGGACTCCTCGGCGGCGACGGGGACGCGACGGAGACCCGGGTCGACGGTGGCGGCTGCACGGCGGACGACGGGTGAGCGCGGGCAGAGAGAAATAAGGAGGGGGAGAGGGAATTGGGGTGCGTTCCGGGTTGCGGACGCCAGAGCGGAGCTCACCGGGGCTAAGGGCGCGGCGGAGCTCCACCGGCGACGAGGAAACGGCTCGGGCGGTGATGGTTAGTGGCGGCGGCGCTCTGCGTGCGCGCAGCGAGGGGGAGAGAGAGTCTACTGGGGCGCAAATGGGGGAGGAGGGTGAGGGCGAGTGGGGTTCGGGGCTCAAGTGGCCAGGGGCGAGGTGGGGCGAGTCCCACGCGCGACGTGGGCGCGGGGAAGGCGGGCGCGAGCAGCTCGGGCGGCGGTTACGCGAGGAAGACGGGGCTGACAGCCCGGGCCCGCGAGCAGAGAAAGAGCGAGGCGGGTGCGCGGAAGGCGGCCGCGCCGACAGGCCGGGCCCGCTGCGCAGAGAGAGGAGGGGAGGGAGGCGCGCGCGCGAGAGATGGGCCGGCTGGGCCGAAAGGCCGAGGGGGCGGCTGGGTTGGGCTGCTTTACCCTTTTTCTTTTATTCTGAATTGTTTCTCCCTTTTCTTTTATTTATTCTATTTGATTCAAATTCAAATGGGCCCCAAATTCAAATTAGACCTTTTGAGAAATATGCACCAACCAAAAGTGAAATCTAGGGTTCAACATGATGCAACAATTCATACTCCACTAGGGTTTAACATAATAGACTATAATTACAAGTAAAATAAGCACTTAGCTCCTATAGAAATGAGAGAGAAAAGAATTAGGAAGGATGAGAAAAGGAAGTAACACCTGAATTTGTGAATATGAGCAAAGAAATTTTACACCCCCAAATTCAGGGTGTTACAAACCTATCCCCCTTAAAAGAATCTCGCCCCGAGATTCAAGGTTGGTCAGCAAAGAGTTCAGGGTATTTGGCCTTCAGGTCATCTTCTCGTTCCCAGGTTGCTTCTTCCTCCGAGTGGTGACCCCATCTGACTTTGCACATTCTGATGGTGTTCCTCCGGGTGACTCTGTCTGCAAACTCCAGAATCTGCGTTGGCTTCTCTATGTATGTCAGATCTTCTTGGACTTCCAAACCCTCCACTGGCAACTGTTCTTCTGGTACTCGCAGACACTTCTTCAATTGCGACACATGGAACACATTGTGCACTGCTGACAAACTCTCTGGTAGGTCGAGCTGGTAGGCCACTTCTCCACGCTTGGCTTGAATCTGATATGGTCCGACGTACCGGGGTGCTAACTTGCCTTTGACTCCGAACCTTCTGACTCCCCTGATAGGTGACACCTTCAGATAGACGTAGTCTCCCACTTCAAAACTCAGTTCTCTCCTCCTTCGGTCCGCATAGCTTCGCTGTCTTGACTGGGCTGTCTTCAGATTCTCCCGAACCATTTTGATATTTTCTTCGGCTTCAAGCAAGATGTCGGGGCCAAACACCTGTCTCTCTCCAGGCTGGTCCCAGTGCAGCGGAGTCCTACAACTCCGTCCGTAGAGTGCCTGAAACGGTGACATCTTCAAGCTGGCCTGGTAACTATTGTTGTAAGAGAATTCTGCATAAGGTAACCTTTTGTCCCATCCTGACTTGTCTTGCAACGCACAGGCTCTCAACATATCTTCTAAGATCTAGTTAGTTCTTTCAGTCTGACCGTCTGTCTGCGGGTGATACGCTGAGCTGAAGTTCAAATGGGTGCCCAAAGCTTCTTGTAGCTGCTGCCAAAAATGAGATGTGAACTGCGTTCCTCGATCTGACACTATCTTCTTCGGCACACCATGAAGGCAGACTATTCGTGACATGTATAACTCAGCTAACGTTGCTCCGGTGTATGTCGTCTTCACAGGTATGAAGTGGGCCACCTTTGTTAAGCGGCCCACAACCACCCAGATGGAATCGTAGCCGACCCGGGTACGAGGTAGGCCAACTATAAAATCCATCCCGATTTCATCCCACTTCCACTGAGGAATCCGCAATGGCTGCAACAATCCGGCAGGCCTCTGATGCTCTGCTTTGGTTCTCTGACAGCTATCACAGATGGCGACATATTCTGCGATCTCCCTTTTCATACCATACCACCAAAACCTCCTTTTTAAATCCTGGTACATCTTCTCACTCCCTGGGTGTATGGAGTAGGCTGTCTCATGGGCTTCCTTGAGGATCAATTCCCGAATAGGTTTGAGGTCGGGAACACACAATCGGTCCTTGAACCAGATTACTCCTTCTTCATCCTCTCGAAAGTCTTTGCCTCTTCCTTCTAGGATCAGCTGCCGGATCTTGTTGATGTTTTCATCATCCTTCTGCCCTTCTTTGATCTCCCGCTCTAGGGTGGGCTCTAATTCCACTGTCACTCCTTGCGTACTATTCAGGAAACCGAGGCTTAGTCTGTCAAACTCCTTGGCTAACTCATACGGCATTGGGTGCAAGGCCAACATATTGACTTGACTTTTCCTGCTCAGAGCATCTGCAACAACATTGGCTTTGCCTGGATGGTAATGTATCTCCAACTCATAGTCTTTGATCAATTCCAACCATCTTCGCTGCCTCATGTTTAACTCTGACTGGGTGAATATGTACTTCAGACTTTTATGATCTGTGTAGATGTCGCACTTCTGCCCATACAGGTAATGTCTCCAGGTCTTCAAAGCATGAACCACTGCTGCCAATTCCAGGTCATGTGTGGGATAATTCTTCTCATGGATCTTCAGCTGTCGAGATGAGTATGCTACAACTCTTCCTTCTTGCATCAGCACACATCCCAATCCGGTGTACGAAGCGTCGCAATACACTGAGAATGACTTGTGAACATCAGGCAGGACTAACACAGGGGCTGTAGTCAATCTATTCTTCAGTTCTTCGAATGCTTCCTGACACTTTTGGGTCCACTTAAACTCAACCTTCTTCGCTAGCAACGCTGTCATTGGTCTAGCAATCTTTGAAAAGCCTTCAATGAAACGCCTATAGTATCCGGCCATTCCAATGAAGCTCTTGATCCCACGAACATCCTTTGGTGCTTTCCAGTTCAGGATATCTGCTACTTTCTTTGGATCTACTGCTAACCCATCTTGATTTATGATGTGACCCAGAAATAAGACTTCATGAATCCAGAACTCGCATTTGCCCAGCTTGGCATACAACTGATGCTCTCGAAGCCTTTGCAATACCATCTTCAAATGCTCTACATGATCTTCCTCACTTTGAGAGTATATGAGAATGTCATCGATGAACACTACCACAAACTTGTCTAGATAGTCCATGAACACGCTGTTCATCAGGTACATAAAGAAGGCTGGCGCATTTGTCAAACCAAAGGACATAACTGTGAACTCATATAACCCGTACTTGGTGATGAATGCTGTCTTCGGTATGTCCGAGGGTCGGATTCTGAGTTGATGGTAGCCTGACCTCAGATCTATCTTCGAGAATACGCTGGCACCTCTGAGCTGGTCAAACAGATCTTCTATCCTTGGCAGGGGGTACTTGTTCTTGACAGTGACTTCATTCAAGGCTCTGTAGTCTATGCACATCCTTTTGGTACCATCTTTCTTCTCTACAAACAACACTGGGGCGGCCCAAGGCGAGGTGCTGGGCCTGATGTACCCCTTCTCTAACATCTCATCTATCTGCTTCTTGAGTTCCACCAATTCTGGTCCAGACACTCGATAGGCCCTTTTTGAAATGGGGGCGGTACCAGGGATAAGCTCTATGGCAAATTCAACCTTTCTCTCGGGTGGCATGCCCGTTAGCTCCTCGGGAAACACATCCGGAAAGTCTGACACAACCTTGATAGCCTCGAGCGGGTTGGGCTCCTTACTATCAACTGAAATCTGGTGACAGACTCCTTCTGACTTAGGCATCCTTAGCTCGGCCACTACCTCCTCTCCTGACGGGGACTTCAATGTTACGGTCCTCTTGTCACAACTAACATTTGCTTCATACTTCATTAACCAATTCATCCCTAGAATAACATCTATCCCGGGGGTGTCTATTACTATTAAGTCACTGGGGAATCCTATCCCCCTTATTTCCACCATTATATTTGAGCATATTTTATCTGTTTGCACCTTGCCACCAACCGAATTAATCCTCATGGGCGGCATCATTGCCTCTACTGAGATGTTATGCAATTCTACCCATGTTGCAGTGACAAATGAATGAGTTGCACCAGTATCAAATAGCACTTTCGCGGGATGAGATTCGACTGAGAACATACCTACTGCCACATCTGGTGCATCCTGGATTGCTTCGGCCTCCAAGTGATTCACCTTTCCGCGGTTGTATGCTTGGTTACGATTGCCTGCTGCCGGCTGCAGTACACCTTGCCTTGCTGGAGCATTGGGGTTGGTCTGCTGCTGAGCCGTCTTCTTTGGGCACTGCATCGCCCAGTGGCCTTGATCTCCACAGTGGAAACATCCTCTGCCTCCTCCTTGTGCTGGGGCTGCTTGGTTGCTCTGATTTGCTGTTGGGGCAGGAAGGCGAGGTGCCTGGTTGTTCTGCTTCTGATACTGATTACCTCCCTGCTGGCTGTGCTGACGATACTGCTGCTGCTGCTGCGGGTACTGCCTCTGAAACTGCTGCTGATGCGGACGCTGATTCTGATTCTGATATCCCTGTGGGTGACCAGGCCTGCCTTGCTGAGATGAACTGCCTGAGAAACGCGGACGGCTGATGCCTCCGGATGGGTGTCCACTCATCTTGCGCTTCCGATCTTCCATGTCTTTACGCTTCTTCTCAGTCATGACTGCCCTATCGATCAGGTGTTGGAAGGTGGGGAAGGTGTGATTCATCAGCTGGTAATGCAGGGGATCCACCAAACCTCTCATGAACCTGTACTGCCTCTTGGCATCAGTGTTGACGTCCTCGGGTGCATAACGAGACAGCTGCAGAAACTTGTCTCTGTACTCACTAACAGACAGGGGTCCCTGCTTCAGAGCCAGAAACTCCTCCTTCTTCACGATCATCAGTCCCTCTGGCACATGGTATCTGCGGAAACTCTCGCTGAATTCCTCCCAGGTGATGGCTTCGGGGTCAGCATGGGTGGCGAGGTAGGACTCCCACCAGGACTGGGCTGCTCCCCTTAGCTGACGGGGACCATACAGAACCTTCTCCCTGTCGTCGCATTGGGCGGTGCGCAGTTCCCTTTCCACTGCGCGCAGCCAGTCTTCTGCATCCATGGGGTCAGCAGAATGGGCGAAGGTAGGAGGGTGCCCTCTCATGAACTCACCACGCTTATCTCGTGGCATCTGGGGCATCTGCACTTGCAATTGGGGTTGGGGCTGCTGTTGAGCCTGCTGCATGGCTGCTAGAGTCTGCCCGATGGCCTGCACTGCCTGGGTCTGCATCAAGAACATCTGCTCCACTGACATCGGGGGTGGTGGGGGAGGCTGCCTCTGATTTTCCTCCTGCTGGTCATGCTGCTCCAGCTGAGCACGCCTGTTGCATCGGCGCCTGTTATCGGACATCTGTGGAAGACATTCATACATCAGCATTGATCTCACAATCTTTCAGCATAAGAAAAGAGAATACAGAATTCTTCATGACACTGAGCGAACAAAAGAGCCTCACTGATCCTCATTCATGATTCAACACAGCTTCTCAGATAAGAAAGGAAAGTAAGAGTAAATGGCTTCCCAACTAAACAACTGACTTCATTAATATTACTAGCTAAGCCAAACTGCAGGGGAAACCCACATGTTGGCTACAGTCATTACAAAGATTCAAATCCAGCACAAGTTCACCATAACAAGCATGAAAGCGACTGATAAGCAAACTAAACTGACTACCTAAGACTGAGACATCTGACTTAAGAATTATTACAAACTCCGACGCAAACGATCTAAGGATCCAGGTCTATCCTGGTCTTACAGACAGGGGAACCATAAGTGTGGTGACCACGTGGCGGTGAGCGGTATGGGTGCTGAGTCCCAACAGGAGCGGGAGAACCACCCTCCTGGTGATGGCGCTCTGCCAACTCAGCACGCAACTCCGCAATCTCCGTTCGAGCCCTGCTTAGCTCGTCCAGAGAGTGGTCCAGCTCCGTGTTAAGCACTGCGACTAGGTTGACTGTGCTGCTCAACCTAGGGTTAGCCTCACCAACAGGTGAAACAACCACACTCTCTGTGCTGCCAGTAGGGCGGCGGGGGTAGTACCGAAGGTTAAGACCGTCGGCCACGCCACCGAACAAAGAACAGTACTGAGAGAGTGCACGTCGTGCTGCATCCTGCATAGCCGCCTCTGCAGTGTCCCTCTCGGAGATGGAATAGTGCTCCGAAACGGCCTCCGCACCCCGGAGGTCATCCTCCGGACGGCGAACTAGGCAGGTAGCCTCCCAGCGGTCCGGGTACTTCCCGCGACTGTGCTAGTAGACTACACAACGATACTCGATCGACCAGGTGTGCCGGTCGAAAGCCTGGCGCAGCAAGGTGTCGAGTGCGTCGTGGAAGTGGCAACCGCGAGCGGCGTCACGGGTGATGGGTCGGGCGACCCATCCTTCCGCCTCCTGCGGCTCAGAAGACTCCGTGCTGTGGTCTGAGTCGTCGTCGTCGGGATCTCCTCCAGTAGCTCCTCCAACAGCTCCTCCAACAGCCGGGACGTCCCGCGGTGGAACAAGGGGCGCCTCCAGCTGGGCAACAGAGGAACGGGGCCTCACGGTCTCCACCTCCTGCTGGGGTGAGGAGGAAGAGCCCTGCTGCTCTCCGTGCTGGCGCCGGCGTTCCTGCTCCTCACGCAGGCGGTGGTGCAGCCTCTCCAGGTGACTCGATTGTCCGGACACGGTGCGTTGCAGAGGACGCTCCGCAAGTCGAGACGGCAGGAAAGGAATCACCGACTTACGTGCAGTGTGTCTAAGACGAGCCATCTACAAAAGACACCGTAAGCACAAGAGTAAGGGCAGAACTAATATGACAAGTGAATAAACCATAGACAGAATAAGATAAAATTTTTAACAAGGTATAGTATAGATAGATAGTAAAATATAGGGTTGGTCGAGGTGACCGACTTTTTGAAGTAACACCAGAGGTCAAGGTGAGAGGGAAGGTCAATAGTCCTTAATACGACCAGTGCTACTCTAGGTCAGCGGTCCTACAGTCAGCACGGCTTTGATACCACTTATGTCACACCCGGTTTTAGAAGGCAAACCGAATGCGAACTATGTACGTGCCAGGATCAGAACTCACGTACACAGCGATTACATAAATGAACATCATCACACAATGCTCGAATAGTAACATAAAAGAGTACTTATTACATCATAGAGTCATAGACATCCACATAGTCATTGTCTTAACAAGTAAATCAAAGTGCTAAACGAAACACAGTAAAGATAAGGCCTTCACAGGCAGCTGACTGGGGGTTGCCGCCAACCCACGCCTAGAATTCATCGTAGTCTTGGAACTCCTGGAAGTCTCCTTCCACGGCTTCGCCTTCTCCTGAGCAGTGATTACAATGCGGGCAACCTGGTGTTTTGTGGTAAAGCAAGGATGAGTACACATCAACGTACTCAGCAAATGTCCCGTTTGGCTGAGGTGGACTAGCTTTATGTGGGGTTAGGCTCAAGCAGTTGCTTTTAGTTGGTCAAGTATTTATCATTAGTAGAAGCCAGATTTTAGCATTAACCAACCCCGTAAACCATTTCCTCATCGAGGAACAACATCATCATAGTCGAACCAAAACCATAACATAATCCTTGTATCTCGAACCATCTGTATCTCTAATCAAAGAGGATCCCAAGGCTGCTCTTAACCGTGAGCACGGCTAATATACCAGTTTCACTACCCTCTGCAGAGGTTGCACACTTTACCCATGAGTCATGATTCCCTTTCTACCCGGGGAGAGCTAATCCCCATTGACCACTACCTAGGTGGTCCGGCAGGGCATCACTACGTAGCTTTTACAAAGATTCCCTAGAGATCGTAGCTGCCCGTTAGGTTTCTCCAGTTTGATAAACACAGTACCCCTCCCCGCTGGAGAGTGACTAACAAAGAGCAAAACGAAAGAACCTCGGCACTCAGCCTCGGCAGAGCAAGCACTGTGCCTGGACCCCATTGACGGCACAACGGCTAAGCAACTACACCTCTAGTTCATCTAATTAATCAGCTAAGGGCATCCCATTTCACCCTCATGGTTGCACTGTTATCCCGGGTGGTCTCTCAACGAACCAGTCCTTACGGAGAGGTACTCAGGAAACAGCCTGAGCCCCCTAGAGTATCACAAGATCATCAACATCAACAGGATAACAGTATCATAAATAGCCACATCATGTTCATTGATTATGTTAAAGCAATAGCAAAGTGCTAACCATAATAGCCCATAAGGTCATCAAGGATAAAGTAAAGTGTAAAGCTAGTCAATCCTTAGGTTTCAAGTAAGTAATGCGGGGTAGTAAGTTATAAATGAATAGGACATAATGGGACAGAGGACACTTGCCTTCACCAAACTGCTGATCAGGGACTTCCTCTGCAACTGCCTCGGGAAACACAGACTGCTCGTTGTCTACGCAAAGCAATCATTCACACTATGCACTTGGGAAAATAACAAACAAAAACAATATACCAAACATATGCAGCAGAGAGGGGCCACAAGTTCATAACAGAAAAGGGATAGGCACTCTAAAGTTCCCTAGGTCTGGGGGTAGAGGACTACACAAAGTGATTCACTATCCACTAATCAGGTCTAAGTTAGTGGTGGGATTAAATAATTATCTGGTTTAAGTTCCTAAACTTAAGTGTTTAAGTCCATAAACTTAAGTAATCCAACTTTTATTAAAGTCTACTCATTTCCAATTATCTTAAATAAGGTTTCAATAGTCTTAATCCTATCCTAGTGATTAGCTATTAATTAATACATGGAAACAGCAGGGAAACATTGCATAAACAGATAGATAATAATATTATGAACATTTTGCAATTTGAAGCACCTAATTTGGAGTTCATATGACAAAGTTATGAATTTTACAAGTTTAGGGGTTAAAATTATACCCTAAGGACTTATTTTTAATTAAATAAAAGGGCCAGGGACTTAACTGCGAGAAACCAGGGACGGCGGGCGCAATTTCCAGAAAACAGGGGGGCTCTTTAAGAAAACGCGCGGGCGAAGGGGTATCGGGCTACTACGGCCGTCAGATCTAAAGCGAACGACCAGGATTAGATCCTGCGGGCGGGCGCGCGAGCGCGCGGCGGCGGGAGCGGCTGACAGGCGGGGCCGGGCGAACAGCGCGGGCGCGCGGGCGGACTGACGGGCGGGGCCGGGCGGACAGCGCGCGGGCGCGCGGGCGAGCTGACAGGTGGGGCCTAGCGGGCAGAGAGACGGGGTGAGGGGGCAGCGGGCCTGGGCCGCTGGATCTCCGGCGGACAGCTAGGATTGGGCTTGGCCGAATTAAAACGAGGCCGCCCGATCTGGGATGGACGGTGGGGATCGGGTGGCCGGCCTGGGCTTCCCCTACGGCTAGCTGGGGCGGCGGCGCTCGTCCCCGCGGCGGAGGGCTCGCCGGAGACGAGGGGCACGGGCGACTGGCGGGGCCCTGGGGTCATCCGAGTGGTCGGGGAGGTCGGGGAGGGCGCGGGGAGTTCTCCGGTAGGGTTTGGGTCGGGGCAGAGGCACCGGAGGGGGCGATTCACGGCGGGGCGGCTCGGCGGCGGGGTTTCTCTACTCCGGCGAGCAATCACACGCAACAGAGAGCAAGACAAAGGGCAATAGGGGCGGGAGAGGTCCGTTACCTCAAGGCGGGCTCCGGGGACTCCTCGGCGGCGACGGGGACGCGACGGAGACCCGGGTCGACGGTGGCGGCTGCACGGCGGACGACGGGTGAGCGCGGGCAGAGAGAAATAAGGAGGGGGAGAGGGAATTGGGGTGCGTTCCGGGTTGCGGACGCCAGAGCGGGGCTCACCGGGGCTAAGGGCGCGGCGGAGCTCCACCGGCGACGAGGAAACGGCTCGGGCGGCGATGGTTAGTGGCGGCGGCGCTCTGCGTGCGCGCAGCAAGGGGGAGAGAGAGTCTACTGGGGCGCAAATGGGGGAGGGGGGTGAGGGCGAGTGGGGTTCGGGGCTCAAGTGGCCAGGGGCGAGGTGGGGCGAGTCCCACGCGCGACGTGGGCGCGGGGAAGGCGGGCGCGAGCAGCTCGGGCGGCGGTTACTGAAAGGGAATTAGGCTTACACCTAGTTCCTAAATAATTTTGGTGGTTGAATTGCCCAACACAAATATTGGACTGACTAGTTTGCTCTAGTGTATAAGTTATACAGGTGCAAAAGGTTCACATCTAGCCAATAAAAAGACCAAGTGTTGGATTCAACAAAGGAGCAATAAGGCAACCGAGGGCACCTCTGGCTGGAGGCACCGGACTGTCCGGTGTGCACCGGACAGTGTCCGGTGCGCCCGTAGACTTCGTTTTCTACCCTTCGCCAGAGGACTTCGACTTCAACCCTTCGCCCTCGGGAATTCGCGGAGGCCGGCGCGCTATAATTCACCGGACTGTCCGGTGTGCACCGGACATGTCCGGTGCGCCAACGAACCGCGGCCTCCGGAACTCGTCATCCTCGGGTTTTCACGACAGCCGCTCCGCTATAATTCACCGGACTGTCCGGTGTGCACCGGACTGTCCGGTGTGCCAGCGGAGCAACGGCTCTCTGCGGCGCCAACGGCTCCCTGCGCAGCATTAAATGCGCGCGCAGCGCGCGCAGACGTCAGGGCTGCCCATACCGGTGCACCGGACATCAAACAGTGCATGTCCGGTGTGCACCGGACACCTCGGCAGGCCCACAAGTAAGAAGCTTCAATGGTCAGAATCCAACGGCAATGGTGACGTGGCAGAGGCACCGGACTGTCCGGTGTGCACCGGACTGTCCGGTGCGCCATCGAACAGAGGCTGCCAGCAACGGTCACTTTTGGTGGTTGGGGCTATAAATACCCCAACCACCCCACCATTCATTGCATCCAAGTTTTCCACTTCTCAACTACTACAAGAGCTCTAGCATTCAATTCTAGACACACTAAAGAGATCAAATCCTCTCCAATTCCACACAAAGCCCTAGTGACTAGTGAGAGTGATTTGCCGTGTTCATTTGAGCTCTTGCGCTTGGATTGCTTCTTTTCTTTCTCACTTGTTCTTGAGATCACACTCCATTGTAATCAAGGCAAGAGGCACCAATTGTGTGGTGGCCCTTGCGGGGAAGTTTTGTTCCCGGCTTTGATTAGAGAAGAGAAGCTCACTCGGTCCGAGGGACCGTTTGAGAGAGGGAAGGGTTGAAAGAGACCCGGCCTTTGTGGCCTCCTCAACGGGGAATAGGTTTGCAAGAACCGAACCTCGGTAAAACAAATCTCCGTGTCTCTCTTGCTTATTCGCTTGGGATTTGTTTTGCGCCCTCTCTCTCGGACTCATTTATATTTCTAACGCTAACCCGGCTTGTAGTTGTGTTTATATTTGTAAATTTCAGTTTCGCCCTATTCACCCCCCCCCCCCCTCTAGGCGACTATCAATTGGTATCGGAGCACGGTGCTTCATTAGAGCCTAACCGCTCGAAGTAATGTCGGGAGATCACGCCAAGAAGGAGATGGAGACCGGCGAAAAGCCCACTACAAGCTACGGGAACACTTCATCGGAAGAGTCCCGCACCAAAAGGAGGGAGAAGAAGAAGAGCTCCTCCAACAAAGGGAAGGAGAAGAAATCTTCTTCTCACCACAAAGAGAAGAAGGAAAAATCTTCTTCCCACAAGCCGCATCGGAAAGGCGACAAGCACAAGAGGATGAGGAAGGTGGTCTACTACGAGACCGACACTTCATCAACATCGACCTCCGACTCCGATGCGCCCTCCGTCACTTCTAAGCGCCAAGAGCGCAAGAAGTATAGTAAGATCCCTCTACGCTACCCTCGCATTTCCAAACATACACCTTTACTTTCCGTCCCACTAGGCAAACCACCAACTTTTGATGGTGAAGATTACGCTAGGTGGAGCGATTTAATGCGATTTCATCTAATCTCGCTCAACAAAAGCATATGGGATGTTGTTGAGTTTGGTGCGCAGGTACCATCCGTAGGGGATGAAAACTATGATGAGGATGAGGTGGCCCAAATCGAGCACTTCAACTCTCAAGCCACAACCATACTCCTTGCCTCTCTAAGCAAGGAAGAATACAACAAAGTGCAAGGGTTGAAAAATGCAAAGGAGATTTGGGATGTGCTCAAAACTGCGCACGAGGGAGATGAGCTCACCAAGATCACCAAGCGGGAAACGATCGAGGGGGAGCTCGGTCGGTTCCGGCTTCAAAAAGGGGAGGAGCCACAACACATGTACAACCGGCTCAAGACTTTGGTGAACCAAGTGCGCAACCTCGGGAGCAAGAAGTGGGATGACCACGAAGTGGTAAATGTTATTTTAAGATCTCTCATTTTTCTTAATCCCACTCAAGTTCAATTGATTCGTGGTAATCCTAGATATACTAAAATGACCCCCGAGGAAGTTATCGGGCATTTTGTAAGTTTTGAGTGCATGATAGAAGGCTCGAGGAAAATCAACGAGCTTGGCGACCCATCCGAAGCCCAACCCGTTGCATTCAAGGCAACGGAGGAGAAGAAGGAGGAGTCTACACCAAGTAGACAACCAATAGACGCCTCCAAGCTCGACAATGAGGAAATGGCGCTCGTCATCAAGAGCTTCCGCCAAATCCTCAAGCAAAGGAGGGGGAAGGACTACAAGTCCCGCTCCAAGAAGGTCTGCTACAAGTGTGGTAAGCCCGGTCATTTTATTGCTAAATGTCCTATATCTAGTGACAGTGACCGAGGCGACGACAAGAAGGGAAGAAGAAAGGAGAAGAAAAGGTACTACAAGAAGAAGGGCGGCGATGCCCATGTTTGTCGGGAATGGGATTCCGACGAAAGCTCAAGCGACTCCTCCGACGACGAGGACGCCGCCAACATCGCCGTCACCAAGGGACTCCTCTTCCCCAACGTCGGCCACAAGTGCCTCATGGCAAAGGACGGCAAAAAGAAGAAGGTTAAATCCAACTCCTCCACTAAATATGAATCTTCTAGTGATGATAATGCTAGTGATGAGGAGGATAATTTGCGTTCCCTTTTTGCCAACCTTAACATAGCTCAAAAAGAAAAGTTAAATGAATTAGTTAGTGCTATTCATGAAAAGGATGACCTTTTGGACTCCCAAGAGGATTGTCTAATTAAAGAAAACAAGAAACATGTTAAGGTTAAAAAGGCTTATGCTCTAGAAGTAGAAAAATGTGAAAAATTGTCTAGTGAGCTAAGCACTTGCCGTGAGATGATTAACAACCTTAGAAATGAAAATGCTATTTTAAATGCTAAGGTTGATTCACATGTTTGTAATGTTTCAATTCCCAATCTTAGAGATGATAACATTGACTTGCTTGCTAAGATTGATGAATTGAATGCATCTCTTGCTAGCCTTAGATTAGAGAATGAAAATTTAATTGCTAAGGCTAAAGATTTTAATGTTTGCAATGCTACTATTTCCGACCTTAGAACTAAGAATGAAATGTTGCATGCTAAGGTTGTAGAACTTAAATCTTGCAAACCCTCTACATCTAATCTTGAGCATGTTTCTATTTGCACTAGATGTAGAGATATTGATGTTAATGCTATTCTTGATCATATGGCTTTAATTAAACAACAAAATGATCATATAGCAAAATTAGATGCTAAAATTGCCGAGCACAATCTAGAAAATGAGAAATTTAAATTTGCTCGTAGCATGCTTTATAATGGGAGACGCCCTGGCATTAAGGATGGCATTGGCTTCCAAAGGGGAGACAATGTCAAACTTAATGCTCCTCCAAAGAACTTATCTAACTTTGTTAAGGGCAAGGCTCCCATGCCTCAGGATAACGAGGGTTACATTTTGTACCCTGCCGGCTATCCTGAGAGCAAAATTAGAAAGATTCATTCTAGGAAGTCTCACTCTGGCCCTAATCATGCTTATATGTATAAGGGTGAGACATCTAGCTCTAGGCAACCAACCCATGCTAAGTTGCCTAAGAAGAAAATTCCTAATGCATCAAATGATCATGCCATTTCATTTAAAACTTTTGATGCATCTTATGTGCTTACTAGCAAATCCGGCAAAGTAGTTGCCAAATTTGTTGGGGGCAAACACAAGGATTCCAAGACTTGTGTTTGGGTACCCAAAGTTCTTGTATCTAATGCCAAAGGACCCAAAACAGTTTGGGTACCTAAAGTCAAGAACTAAATTTGTTTTGTAGGTTTATGCATCCGGGGGCTCAAGTTGGATACTCGACAGCGGGTGCACAAACCACATGACCGGGGAGAAAAGGATGTTCTCCTCATATGAGAAAAACAAAGATCCCCAACGAGCTATCACATTCGGGGATGGAAATCAAGGGTTGGTCAAAGGTTTAGGTAAAATTGCTATTTCACCTGACCATTCCATTTCCAATGTTTTTCTTGTTGATTCATTAGATTACAACTTGCTTTCTGTTTCCCAATTATGTCAAATGGGCTACAACTGTCTTTTTACTGATATAGGTGTCACTGTCTTTAGAAGAAGTGATGATTCAATAGCATTTAAGGGTCTGTTAGAGGGTCAGCTATACTTAGTGGATTTTAATAGAGCTGAACTCAACACATGCTTAATTGCTAAGACTAACATGGGTTGGCTCTGGCATCGCCGACTAGCCCATGTTGGGATGAAGAATCTTCACAAGCTTCTAAAGGGAGAGCACATTTTAGGATTAACAAATGTTCATTTTGAGAAAGACAGGATTTGTAGCGCATGCCAGGCGGGGAAGCAAGTTGGAGTCCATCACCCACACAAGAACATCATGACGACCGACAGGCCGCTTGAGCTACTCCACATGGATCTATTCGGCCCGATTGCTTACATAAGCATCGGCGGGAGTAAGTATTGTCTTGTTATTGTGGATGATTATTCTCGCTTCACTTGGGTATTCTTTTTACAGGAAAAATCTCAAACCCAAGAGACCTTAAAGGGATTCTTGAGACGAGCTCAAAATGAGTTCGGCTTAAGGATCAAGAAAATAAGAAGCGACAACGGGACGGAGTTCAAGAACTCTCAAATTGAAGGCTTCCTTGAGGAGGAGGGCATCAAGCATGAGTTCTCCTCTCCCTACACGCCACAACAAAATGGTGTAGTGGAGAGGAAGAATCGAACTCTATTGGACATGGCAAGAACCATGCTTGATGAGTACAAGACACCGGACCGGTTTTGGGCCGAAGCGGTCAACACCGCCTGCTACGCCATCAACCGGTTATATCTTCACCGAATCCTCAAGAAGACATCATATGAACTCCTAACCGGTAAAAAGCCCAACATTTCATATTTTAGAGTTTTTGGTAGCAAATGCTTCATTCTTATTAAAAGAGGTAGAAAATCTAAATTTGCTCCTAAAACTGTAGAAGGCTTTTTACTTGGTTATGACTCAAACACAAGGGCATATAGGGTCTTTAACAAGTCCACTGGACTAGTTGAAGTCTCTTGTGACGTTGTGTTTGATGAAACTAACGGCTCTCAAGTAGAGCAAGTTGATCTTGATGAGATAGGTGAAGAACAGGCTCCATGCATCGCGCTAAGGAACATGTCCATCGGGGATGTGTGTCCTAAGGAATCCGAAGAGCCTCCAAGTACACAAGATCAACCATCCTCCTCCATGCAAGCATCTCCACCAACTCAAAATGAGGATGAGGCTCAAAATGATGAAGAGCAAAATCAAGAAGACGAGCCACCTCAAGATGATAGCAATGATCAAGGGGGAGATACAAATGATCAAGAAAAGGAGGATGAGGAAGAACCAAGACCGCCACACCCAAGAGTCCACCAAGCAATCCAACGAGATCACCCCGTCGACACCATCCTCGGCGACATTCATAAGGGGGTAACTACTCGATCTCGGGTTGCTCATTTTTGTGAACATTACTCTTTTGTTTCCTCTATTGAGCCACACAGGGTAGAGGAAGCTCTCCAAGATTCGGATTGGGTGGTGGCGATGCAAGAGGAGCTCAACAATTTCACGAGGAATGAGGTCTGGCATTTAGTTCCACGTCCTAACCAAAATGTTGTAGGAACCAAATGGGTCTTCCGCAACAAGCAAGATGAGCATGGTGTGGTGACAAGGAACAAAGCTCGACTCGTAGCCAAAGGGTATTCACAAGTCGAAGGTTTGGATTTCGGTGAAACCTATGCACCCGTTGCTAGGCTTGAGTCAATTCGCATATTATTGGCCTATGCTACTTACCATGGCTTTAAGCTCTATCAAATGGACGTGAAAAGTGCCTTCCTCAATGGACCGATCAAGGAAGAGGTCTATGTTGAGCAACCTCCCGGCTTTGAAGACAGTGAGTATCCTAATCATGTCTATAGGCTCTCTAAGGCGCTTTATGGGCTCAAGCAAGCCCCAAGAGCATGGTATGAATGCCTTAGAGATTTCCTTATTGCTAATGGCTTCAAAGTCGGCAAGGCCGATCCTACACTCTTTACTAAAACTCTTGAAAATGACTTGTTTGTATGCCAAATTTATGTTGATGATATTATATTTGGGTCTACTAACGAGTCTACATGTGAAGAGTTTAGTAGGATCATGACACAGAAATTCGAGATGTCGATGATGGGGGAGTTGAAATATTTTCTAGGATTCCAAGTCAAGCAACTCCAAGAGGGCACCTTCATTAGCCAAACGAAGTACACTCAAGACATTCTTGCTAAGTTTGGGATGAAGGATGCCAAGCCCATCAAGACACCCATGGGAACAAATGGGCATCTCGACCTCGACACGGGAGGTAAGTCCGTGGATCAAAAGGTATACCGGTCGATGATTGGTTCATTGCTTTATTTATGTGCATCTCGACCGGACATTATGCTTTCCGTTTGCATGTGTGCAAGATTTCAAGCCGACCCTAAGGAATCACACCTTACGGCCGTAAAACGAATCTTGAGATATTTGGCTTATACTCCTAAGTTTGGGCTTTGGTACCCTCGGGGATCCACTTTTGATTTGATTGGTTATTCTGATGCCGATTGGGCGGGGTGTAAGATCAATAGGAAGAGCACATCGGGGACTTGCCAGTTCTTGGGAAGATCCTTGGTGTCATGGGCTTCAAAGAAGCAAAATTCGGTCGCTCTTTCCACCGCCGAAGCTGAGTATATTGCCGCAGGTCACTGTTGCGCGCAATTGCTTTGGATGAGGCAAACCCTGCGGGACTACGGTTACAAATTAACCAAAGTCCCTTTGCTATGTGATAATGAGAGTGCAATCAAAATGGCCGACAATCCCGTCGAGCATAGCCGCACTAAGCACATAGCCATTCGGTATCATTTTCTTAGGGATCACCAACAAAAGGGGGATATCGAGATTTCTTACATTAATACTAAAGATCAATTAGCCGATATCTTTACCAAGCCACTTGATGAACAATCTTTTACCAGACTTAGGCATGAGCTCAATATTCTTGATTCTAGAAATTTCTTTTGCTAAGCTTGCACACATAGCTCATTTGAATACCTTTGATCATATCTCTTCTATATGCTATGACTAATGTGTTTTCAAGTCTATTTCAAACCAAGTCATAGGTATATTGAAAGGGAATTGGAGTCTTCGGCGAAGACAAAGGCTTCCACTCCGTAACTCATGCTTCGCCATCACTCCGAGCAACTCTCTATTCCTTGGGAGAAATGAGCATCAAAAAAAAAGGACTCTATCCTTGGGGGAGAGAGTAAAAGCTCAAAAGCAAAAGGACCGGACCTCGTCTTTGGTATAATCTTAACTCATTTACTTATGACCAAAGGGGAGGAACTTACTTCGAGGGCTCTAATGATTCCGTTTTTGGCGATTCATGCCAAAAAGGGGGAGAAATGAGCCCAAAGCAAAAGGACCGCACCACCACCACCAAATTCAAAAACTTAGTGCTTTCCAAAAGTCTTTATCATTTGGTATCCTATTGTGTTCAAAAGGGGGAGAAAGTAGTATTTCAAAAATGGTATATCAAAACCCTCTTGAACACTAAGAGGTGGATCTCTTTTAGGGGGAGTTTTGTTTAGTCAAAGGAAAAGCATTTGAAATAGGGGGAGACAATTTCAAATCTTGAAAATGCTTTGCAAACTCTTATTCATGTACCTTTGACTATTTGCAAAAGATCTTTGAAATGGATTTACAAAAAGAATTTGCAAAAACAAAACATGTGGTGCAAACGTGGTCCAAAATGTTATATAAGAAAGAAACATTCCTTGCATATCTTGTAAGTAGTTATATTGGCTCAATTCCAAGTAACCTTTGCACTTACATTATGTAAACTAGTTCAATTATGCACTTCTATATTTGCTTTGGTTTGTGTTGGCATCAATCACCAAAAAGGGGGAGATTGAAAGGGAATTAGGCTTACACCTAGTTCCTAAATAATTTTGGTGGTTGAATTGCCCAACACAAATATTGGACTGACTAGTTTGCTCTAGTGTATAAGTTATACAGGTGCAAAAGGTTCACATCTAGCCAATAAAAAGACCAAGTGTTGGATTCAACAAAGGAGCAATAAGGCAACCGAGGGCACCTCTGGCTGGAGGCACCGGACTGTCCGGTGTGCACCGGACAGTGTCCGGTGCGCCCGTAGACTTCGTTTTCTACCCTTCGCCAGAGGACTTCGACTTCAACCCTTCGCCCTCGGGAATTCGCGGAGGCCGGCGCGCTATAATTCACCGGACTGTCCGGTGTGCACCGGACATGTCCGGTGCGCCAACGAACCGCGGCCTCCGGAACTCGTCATCCTCGGGTTTTCACGACAGCCGCTCCGCTATAATTCACCGGACTGTCCGGTGTGCACCGGACTGTCCGGTGTGCCAGCGGAGCAACGGCTCTCTGCGGCGCCAACGGCTCCCTGCGCAGCATTAAATGCGCGCGCAGCGCGCGCAGACGTCAGGGCTGCCCATACCGGTGCACCGGACATCAAACAGTGCATGTCCGGTGTGCACCGGACACCTCGGCAGGCCCACAAGTCAGAAGCTTCAACGGTCAGAATCCAACGGCAATGGTGACGTGGCAGAGGCACCGGACTGTCCGGTGTGCACCGGACTGTCCGGTGCGCCATCGAACAGAGGCTGCCAGCAACGGTCACTTTTGGTGGTTGGGGCTATAAATACCCCAACCACCCCACCATTCATTGCATCCAAGTTTTCCACTTCTCAACTACTACAAGAGCTCTAGCATTCAATTCTAGACACACTAAAGAGATCAAATCCTCTCCAATTCCACACAAAGCCCTAGTGACTAGTGAGAGTGATTTGCCGTGTTCATTTGAGCTCTTGCGCTTGGATTGCTTCTTTTCTTTCTCACTTGTTCTTGAGATCACACTCCATTGTAATCAAGGCAAGAGGCACCAATTGTGTGGTGGCCCTTGCGGGGAAGTTTTGTTCCCGGCTTTGATTAGAGAAGAGAAGCTCACTCGGTCCGAGGGACCGTTTGAGAGAGGGAAGGGTTGAAAGAGACCCGGCCTTTGTGGCCTCCTCAACGGGGAATAGGTTTGCAAGAACCGAACCTCGGTAAAACAAATCTCCGTGTCTCTCTTGCTTATTCGCTTGGGATTTGTTTTGCGCCCTCTCTCTCGGACTCATTTATATTTCTAACGCTAACCCGGCTTGTAGTTGTGTTTATATTTGTAAATTTCAGTTTCGCCCTATTCACCCCCCCCCCTCTAGGCGACTATCAGTTACGCGAGGAAGACGGGGCTGACAGCCCGGGCCCGCGAGCAGAGAAAGAGCGAGGCGGGTGCGCGGAAGGCGGCCGCGCCGACAGGCCGGGCCCGCTGCGCAGAGAGAGGAGGGGAGGGAGGCGCGCGCGCGAGAGATGGGCCGGCTGGGCCGAAAGGCCGAGGGGGCGGCTGGGTTGGGCTGCTTTACCCTTTTTCTTTTATTCTGAATTGTTTCTCCCTTTTCTTTTATTTATTCTATTTGATTCAAATTCAAATGGGCCCCAAATTCAAATTAGACCTTTTGAGAAATATGCACCAACCAAAAGTGAAATCTAGGGTTCAACATGATGCAACAATTCATACTCCACTAGGGTTTAACATAATAGACTATAATTACAAGTAAAATAAGCACTTAGCTCCTATAGAAATGAGAGAGAAAAGAATTAGGAAGGATGAGAAAAGGAAGTAACACCTGAATTTGTGAATATGAGCAAAGAAATTTTATACCCCCAAATTCAGGGTGTTACAGCTCCACCGAGATATAACTTAAGTCACTTGAAGAAACAACTTCCAGGTTTAGCTTGCACAGCTCATCGCACAGTGTGACAGCCCTCCCAAGTTATCAGGCCCACATGCACCAATCCTTGCCTTACTGGCCTCAGATGGTTGTGCACGTGCACCGGGTAACTTAACAAGGCTATCGAGTTCGCTAACTGGAACTCATCATCCCAAGGATCTCCCACATAACAGGTATATTACAGTAATCACATTTGATACACACACATTGGAGATAGAGCGGAAGACTTTTACAAAGTACACTTTACATTCCAGAACTCAAGTTTTACATTGTAGAAAGAGATGTATTTATTACAAGTCTTGATAGTACTCGAAGTGCATAACTTATTACAATAATTGGAAGGGTGAAGCCTTTCCATAAGAGATATATAAAAACATTCTAAGCTTCAAGTCCTCCACATGAAGTAACTACCCAAAGGATAAGGGAATAAAACTTCTCCTACAAAAACAACAAGGGATAAAACCCTGAGTATGCAATTACTCAGCAAGACTTACCCGACTAAGGAAAAGACTCTCAAGGGTAT
This sequence comes from Zea mays, assembly GCF_902167145.1. Lineage (NCBI taxonomy): Eukaryota > Viridiplantae > Streptophyta > Magnoliopsida > Poales > Poaceae > Zea > Zea mays. The sequence continues at coordinate 14,697,674 of NC_050104.1, read as the reverse complement.
GCTGGCTTTTGGGAATCAAGGTAAAGCTCATCAAAGTTCAAGGACTCATTTTGCAGAAAAGCTTACTAGAAGTGGGTCCTTAAGCCAAGTTTTATTTCAAAAGTTAGTTTATTACCTGAATCTTCTAGCCTGAATCTAGCATTTGCCTAATCTAGATCATTCACTTGACCTACACTAGGTTGCTTTTAAAATCCAAATTTTGTTTCGCTTCTTATCTACGATGAAGGTCGAAGATTCAGTCTTCATATCCGAGAAGTTCGGCGATCCGAATCGATTAATACCCAGCTGGGGATCTCCAACCACACGACATATGCTTGCCTTAACTCTTTTGCACATGTCTACCATTCCCATGGATCCTCCACCACATGAACAGGTCCGCGCCACCCGAGAGCACACCACCCCTTTTAGGCGGTCCTTTGCCAGGAGGGTACGTGCCACTCTCGCCATCTCTCCACTCCCAGTGCGCGATTGTCTTTTCATGTATGGATTAGCAGGGTTCAGGCTTACCCATGACGAGGTATGTGGCCAGATAAAGGGTCCTAGATCAGCAGGCCAACAATCGGTACGATCCTTAATCGACACAGACGGGCAACTTTTCCTGCTCAGCGTCTGGTCCCATTTTAAACTATTTCAAAATTTTGGCGCCTGGCAGAGGGGCCATGCCTGGATAATGAATTTATCAACGTCTTGATGCCTTCATTATCCCAAGCCCATTTTCTTTTTTGTAAAAACATGAGTCATAGATCAAAAACATTTTTCTTAGTCTATCAGCATGACTAAGCATCTCTAGCTTTTATAAAATAGGTGACAAGGTATGGTAATCAATTTTTCAAGGATGGTAATGCATCAAGTGTTTAATCAATCAACTCCTATCATCTAATGCAGCATATAAGTGATAAAATTTTGTAAACACAAGGGAGGTGGCAAATGCACCGGGGCTTGCCTTGTTGCAGAGAAGATCCAAAACCTTTCTATCATGATAATTAGTTAGATGGGATTCCACCACTGGATCAATAGGCTCTGAAGTGAACTCCTTCTTCAGAAACCGCTTCTTCTCTAGGTGTTCTACAAGTCAATTGCAAATACATGGATGCTTATGTAAGGACATGAAATGCAAAGTCTCTAGACTCTCTCAGAACTACGCATACATTCAAACAAGCAACCATACCAGCCACCGCTACCACAGACGTTCGCGCAGAACTGGGAGAACGACGACGTTGCAGTGAGGTTGCGAGGATGAGCGTGGGGTCGATGGCCGATACAAGCCTACCATGACATGGAATGGGCAGGGAGAAACCGAAGGCGACATGCACTGATGTCCGGGCGCGATGGTTAACAGCAGCCGAGACCGGACCAAGGCGCGGGACATGGAGAGGACGACGGGCAGCCAGATCGGCGAACAGGTGAAGCTCGACCAAAGAGAGGGAGTGGAAGTGGAGGTCCAACGTTAAGGCACGACCGCACAACTGATGCGCTTCGTTGGAACTGCTGTTGTATGAGTTGCGCACGCCTGGCTGATGGCAGGAGACGGTTGCTGGAGAGTAAAAGAGCTAAAGGCGAGCGGTGAGACCGATGGCCGGAAGAAGAAGGATGAGCAGTGAAAGAGACGTCGGTGACAAGAAAATCAGAGGGTGGCTGGGAGAGACGAAGTGAGGCAAGCGTTACAGGGAAGATGCTAGGGCCAGGAATACTCGTCGTGTATGGTTCGGAAGAAGCAGGAAGTTGCACGTGGCTATCCTTATCACAGTGGAAGGAGCGCTATAGAGCCAGCACCGGTCGAGTTTGGATACGTGGCCGCGATGGAATGGCGCAAGCAAATCTGGCTTCAGTTAAGCGGCAAAAGTTTGGATTTAGCGGTGTCCACACAGGAGGCAAGGCAGACACCAGCCGACGCGTAGCTTGAGCACGCACAGCGCCTCCCCAAAACTGAAACAAGTTTCAGCCACACACTCCCAGTTACTGGATTTGCTTGGATTCCTTTTTAATTACCAGCCCTTCACATCTTAAATCATAGCTTCAATTTATTAAAACAAGGTGAGGATGGCTGCAGCGTTGATAGCTTTCTACTCCCATAACTCAAACCAGATTTTAGTCACTTGAAACTGAATTCGACACCAGACTGAACTATGGTTTCAGCCACTGGACCGAACTCGATGCCCAACTGAACCCCCAACTTAATCCCGTTAAACCTCGTTATTCCAAGTGGTGACAGAGATATCAGCTATAATACAACTTGCTGACCAGACCACACTCTTACTCTTTGCTTCAGGGATCAACCTCAAAGGGGCACAAATCAAGAAATAAAGATGGATCAAGGAGGAGAAAAACACACTACTTAACGCATGAACCTGAAACCTTCATTACAACATTCTCTCAAATTCATGTGATGACCCCAAATGCTTCCTTACTAAGAGTTATTCCACTACATTCACTCTCCATCTTTGCTTTAATGGTTACTAACTAAAGCTCAAAAAAAACTCTGGGTTAGTGAGCTCCAAATTCGGCCAACAAAGATAAGAACTGGGTTTCAGCTAGCTGATCGAAGTTCAGTACACATCTATCTGACAAAGAACTTTGAGTTCAATTACTCACAAACTTCAGTGGTAACAGGGAGATCTCAGTTAATCAAACTTATTGACAAAACATGGCTCTACAAACTTACTGCAGTAACCCTAGGTCAAAAATATATGGATCAAAAGTTATAGTGCTCTAAAGTTAGGTGAAAATACTGCAGCTCGGCTTCAGCTGACTGAATCTGAAACTGCACATCACACGCCTGACAGTGAAAGTTCAAGCACATTTTACTCCACTTTTCATGCAGCATTAGGCCAGACACACTTCAACAAACTTGCTCATCATTATATGTTCTTTAACTTTTCTATAGAGACTACAACCCATAACTCCATGGATTAGTGATAAGAAAGCTCCAAAGTTGAGCAAAACTCACTAAAATTCAGTTCTGTTAACTGAGCAAAAGTTCAGTCCATGTAAACTGACAGCCCAGTTTTCAGTAACTTTTACTCCATGTTCTGGGTCAGATCAAGCCTAGCGCACACAACGAAAGTTATTCACTGACATATGCTCTTCAACTCTTCCATAGCAAGCATGGTCCAAAACTGCATAGAACAGGCAGCACACAGCCCCAAAACTGCACTAAAAATACAGATTTCAGATTCAGATACTATTCACAAATCTGAAAAATTCAGAATTCTGATAGTCCCTCTTTAGTCACCTTTTTCTCCTGGTTCCAAATGCTTCTAAGGCCAAGTGGATTAATCAAATTGGTGCTCCACATGGTGCTCTACAAGTTTGGTACAACGACCCCTAGCTAGAACCCCACGGACTCCAAACCATCGAAGGCCAAAGTTAGCATTAAACACACAAATTCAGACTTTGGTTTTTCACTTAGTCTGAAAATCCAGAATTAAACACTACACTTTTGGACTACTGTTTCTACCAGTTCCAAATAGTTTCCAGGGTATTTACCTTAACCAAACATATACCCCAACATGTGATCTTTCACTTTGGTACATAAACCTTAACCCATAGCTGTATGGATCAGCCACCAACAGGCTTTCAAAGTTGCTTCAGAATGTAAAATCTTCAGTTTCAGATATTGCAGTCTGAAATTCAGATTCTGATATTCCCACTTTGGACCAGTTTTACACCTAGTTCTATACGGTTTTAGGGCTACCACATCTCATAAACATTGTTCTCCTATAGTTACTCTACAGGTTTGTTGTAGCAACTGTTTTCAAAATACTCATGGATTGAAAGTTATAGGAATCCAAAAACAGAAAAACAAAACTGTTTTGGGCTGATTCCAAACCGACCCAAATCTGAACTTTTGCAATTTACTTCGAATTCTTCCACACCACTTGGAGAGCTCCAATTATGAAAATTGTTCCCTTTTCCAAGCTCCATAACTTTGGTATATGGACTTTTAGCAAAACATAGCTAGATCTTAAAATCCACTTTTGGGCTAGTTTAAGGTTTCAATTGGGATTGCTTTTCTCCAACAATCTCACCACTTTGGGTTCATCACTTAAGAGTAGAGTTACTCCTTAACCTAAGATCCCACTTTGGTGTATATATCTCATGTCCAAAATGACACTGGTTTAGAAGTGGTGCACTTAAACTTGATTGCAGACAGGGTTTTTAATCTTCCCTGGCTCACAACAACACAACACACCACATTTGAGTTGAATTTTTGACCTAGTAAAATGCATTCTAGGGATATCAAACAAGATAATGCGAGTGCATATGATGACATGCCGAATTTTTAGTTCTCGTAACACCAGGGGTGTTACATCCTTCCCCCCTAAAAAGGAATCTCGTCCCGAGATTAAAATTCTAGGCCAAGTAATCGAAAAGGAAATGCGTCACCGGTTTATTTCTCGGTTACTCCTACAAGGCAGGGGGTGTGCCCCCATCGAAAGACAACTTATACAAACCTAGGGTTTACAAGACACTAGGAACTCAGGAATATACTTTTCCAAATACTTCTCTGATTGCTACATCACTTTATCTTCCGGGTGTTAGTTCCACTGTATCTCGTAAAACTCAATAACTTTTCTTCGAGTGACCCGATCCTTTTGATCTAACACATTTATGGGATATTCCGAGGAGGTTAAACCTAGTTTATGGTTAACATCTAAAATCTCAATACCATATATGGGTACTCGAAGACATTTCTTCCATTGGGACACGTGGAACACATCGTGCACTATTGAAGGTCCTTTTTGGTAATTGTACCTTATAAGCTATAGGTCCACCAAAATCTCTGTTTCAAGCCTTGGTACCTATTGCTACCTTCAGGGTGAATGGAGTCCCGGACTGCAACCCAATCGCAATTCCACATTCCTTTATGGAGGCAACTAGTCAAATCTTTGAGGAACACATCCGAGAACTCCCTCACATCAGGTATATCCTTTACTTCATTCACTTAAACTCCTGATGTAGACGAATCTTATTATTTCCTAGAATAGCCTGACTGACCATCTCCTTATATCCTTTAACCAAACTAATTGCCATCAGGAGCCTAAGTTTCACATAAAATCACGTAGGATGTATTAATTTTTTTTTCTCACTGGCGTCCACATAATCCTAAACATACTGGGATAGGCGAGTAAACCTCTCAAATAGTCCATTACACTCGCTTCTTCACCTTGCTTTAGATCCAAAAACGCTTTGAACTTTATTTGCATTGGGGCTTCTGGAACATGACGTGCCCGAAATACCTCACAGAACTCAACCCGAGAACTTAACATCCTTCTGGCTGCAGCGCAAGGTATTCTGCCCACCAACTAAACTTGGCTTCCAGTCTTCAAAAACAAGGAAAGGTAGCATAGAAAGGCAAAGACAGACAACATGAACAGGGTAGACGAAACACGTACTAAGGCTACTACATAGGGGGTTTAACTTAAAGTTATATGTCATGATGCATGCTCGTCCTATTCGTCCTCACAATCTTGCCAGCATATAGTGGCTTGCACGCTCTATGGCGGTGGCATACCTACTCACTCCGGAGTTAACTAGTCGTAATTTCCTAAAGTTTAGTCAGTGTACCTGCAGAAAATTCCATTACAGCCCAAACCCCATGATGCAATTCACACATTTGGTCACAGTTTATACTCCATATATTTCTATATGGAGGCCAGCTCCTCATTAAGCGCCGAGCCACACATAGGCGCCGCTGCCACACTTTTAACCACAGGGCAGCCCATTGTGGTAACTTACCATCTTACCTGCGCGTAGGTGCGTCATTACAAGTACATTACACTTCTCAGTATTCCCATGTTTGTATACCCTTACACATCTATGGGTACTGAATTCCCAGAAAAAATATTACTCCACAATGCAACCTTCATATATACATATGTGTAATATGTATATAGTCCAGTGCCACAATTAAGTACTCCCCTAGACCGACGTTTGTTCGGTCATGCTCTCACAACTCACCTTACCTGAGCGTCGATCCATTCAAAACAGAATGGCCCCAAAATAACATTACACATGCATGCAGTTCCCTACCCTGTTGTGGGTTAGTGGTTAACATCTTAAACTAGGCCACCTTATAGTCCTTAGTTTTAACCATATACTATTTGCACTTCTACTATCAGGCTTTGCTTATCCATTATTAAGTTTTTTTCCAAAGTGATTTAGACTCAAAATCATTTTGAAGTTTATCAAAGGATTACTTTAATATCCATGCTAATGGGGGATCGCTCCGATACCACGCTGTGACAGCCCTCCCAAGTTATCAGGCCCACATGCACCAATCCTTGCCTTACTGGCCTCAGATGGTTGTGCACGTGCACCGGGTAACTTAACAAGGCTATCGAGTTCGCTAACTGGAACTCATCATCCCAAGGATCTCCCACATAACAGGTATATTACAGTAATCACATTTGATACACACACATTGGAGATAGAGCGGAAGACTTTTACAAAGTACACTTTACATTCCAGAACTCAAGTTTTACATTGTAGAAAGAGATGTATTTATTACAAGTCTTGATAGTACTCGAAGTGCATAACTTATTACAATAATTGGAAGGGTGAAGCCTTTCCATAAGAGATATATAAAAACATTCTAAGCTTCAAGTCCTCCACATGAAGTAACTACCCAAAGGATAAGGGAATAAAACTTCTCCTACAAAAACAACAAGGGATAAAACCCTGAGTATGCAATTACTCAGCAAGACTTACCCGACTAAGGAAAAGACTCTCAAGGGTATGCTGGCTTTTGGGAATCAAGGTAAAGCTCATCAAAGTTCAAGGACTCATTTTGCAGAAAAGCTTACTAGAAGTGGGTCCTTAAGCCAAGTTTTATTTCAAAAGTTAGTTTATTACCTGAATCTTCTAGCCTGAATCTAGCATTTGCCTAATCTAGATCATTCACTTGACCTACACTAGGTTGCTTTTAAAATCCAAATTTTGTTTCGCTTCTTATCTACGATGAAGGTCGAAGATTCAGTCTTCATATCCGAGAAGTTCGGCGATCCGAATCGATTAATACCCAGTTGGGGATCTCCAACCACACGACATATGCTTGCCTTAACTCTTTTGCACATGTCTACCATTCCCACGGATCCTCCACCACATGAACAGGTCCGCGCCACCCGAGAGCACACCACCCCTTTTAGGCGGTCCTTTGCCAGGAGGGTACGTGCCACTCTCGCCATCTCTCCACTCCCAGTGCGCGATTGTCTTTTCATGTATGGATTAGCAGGGTTCAGGCTTACCCATGACGAGGTATGTGGCCAGATAAAGGGTCCTAGATCAGCAGGCCAACAATCGGTACGATCCTTAATCGACACAGACGGGCAACTTTTCCTGCTCAGCGTCTGGTCCCATTTTAAACTATTTCAAAATTTTGGCGCCTGGCAGAGGGGCCATGCCTGGATAATGAATTTATCAACGTCTTGATGCCTTCATTATCCCAAGCCCATTTTCTTTTTTGTAAAAACATGAGTCATAGATCAAAAACATTTTTCTTAGTCTATCAGCATGACTAAGCATCTCTAGCTTTTATAAAATAGGTGACAAGGTATGGTAATCAATTTTTCAAGGATGGTAATGCATCAAGTGTTTAATCAATCAACTCCTATCATCTAATGCAGCATATAAGTGATAAAATTTTGTAAACACAAGGGAGGTGGCAAATGCACCGGGGCTTGCCTTGTTGCAGAGAAGATCCAAAACCTTTCTATCATGATAATTAGTTAGATGGGATTCCACCACTGGATCAATAGGCTCTGAAGTGAACTCCTTCTTCAGAAACCGCTTCTTCTCTAGGTGTTCTACAAGTCAATTGCAAATACATGGATGCTTATGTAAGGACATGAAATGCAAAGTCTCTAGACTCTCTCAGAACTACGCATACATTCAAACAAGCAACCATACCAGCCACCGCTACCACAGACGTTCGCGCAGAACTGGGAGAACGACGACGTTGCAGTGAGGTTGCGAGGATGAGCGTGGGGTCGATGGCCGATACAAGCCTACCATGACATGGAATGGGCAGGGAGAAACCGAAGGCGACATGCACTGATGTCCGGGCGCGATGGTTAACAGCAGCCGAGACCGGACCAAGGCGCGGGACATGGAGAGGACGACGGGCAGCCAGATCGGCGAACAAGTGAAGCTCGACCAAAGAGAGGGAGTGGAAGTGGAGGTCCAACGTTAAGGCACGACCGCACAACTGATGCGCTTCGTTGGAACTGCTGTTGTATGAGTTGCGCACGCCTGGCTGATGGCAGGAGACGGTTGCTGGAGAGTAAAAGAGCTAAAGGCGAGCGGTGAGACCGATGGCCGGAAGAAGAAGGATGAGCAGTGAAAGAGACGTCCGCGACAAGAAAATCAGAGGGTGGCTGGGAGAGACGAAGTGAGGCAAGCGTTACAGGGAAGATGCTAGGGCCAGGAATACTCGTCGTGTATGGTTCGGAAGAAGCAGGAAGTTGCACGTGGCTATCAGTGGCGGACCTAGGATTTTAGTCAAGAGTATGCCATAATAATTTTTACACTATTCATTCTAACTCATATATAATTTGGTAAATATCTTAAAATGCACCATAAAATTTGACAAGCAAAGATAAAAAAATGATGCACCATAAAACTTAATAATTAACAGGAAATTTTGAACTAGATTACACTAGAGCCCAAACATATGAAATACGAAATTTGCAAGCAACAGTGTTTGAAAGATAATTACCATACTATTTGTTCGGACGACGCTTTCTAAAAGCCATAAAGGTCTCAATTATATCATCTTCATCGACTTTGAAGAAAAGATCCCGTTCGATGAATGTGACTAGACAATCGTCCAAAAGACTATCACCCATCTTATTTCTTAACTTAGTTTTGACCAAAGACATTGCAGAAAATGCCCTCTCAACACTTGCTGTTGCCACCGGTAGAAGTAATATCAATTTGAGAAGCAAGAAAACCATATCGAACACGATATGCCTCTTTTTTTCAACAAGCTTAACTGACAGGTCAACAAGACAATGAAGGCCTTTGAAGTTATCATCTTGCCTCATTGCATCAATATAATTATTAAGCTGCAACTCAAGTTTCAGCAAATCATTCCCAAATATGTCATTAGGGTAAAATTCAGCTAGTCTTCGTATCTTCTGCGCATCAAAGGAAGCAAATGAATCAGAAGGATCTAAGGCTGACATACAAGAAAGCAACTCCATATTGACCTCATCAAACCGGTTATCAAGCTCTTGACTAATTTGATCAATGACACCAATATATATTTCTCTTCTGAAGTGATCATCATTTGTTTGGTTTCGAGTGTATCGTGCTGATTTTCCATAAGGCACATAATTATCCTCCATAGCAGGAACTTGGATGCCATATTGATTGCAAAACAAAGTAACCCTTTGTAGGAATTGATCCCAACCATTCGACCTCAATTCTTGCATTCTACTCTTTGCCACATTAACAAGTGAGATTGCATTGATGATATCTTGCTCCCTTCTTTGCAAACACTCAGATAATTCATTTGTGTATCCAAGAATAACAAACATTAATTGTGCAAAGAAAACAAACTCAAAGGACTCAAATGCTCCAAGAACAAAATGAATTTTTGTCCAATCGCCCTTATGTGAAATATCAGCCCCTAGAGCGATGAGTACGTCACGAATTGTGGGGTACATAGAAATGATGCTACAAACAGTTTTGTAATGAGAGCCCCATCGAGTCTCACCAGGCCTAGGCAACCCCATCTCTTGATTTAATCCAGTCCCAGTTTCAAGTTCACCGCAATCTAGTGCTTTTCTGATATTATCAAGCCTAGCATTTCGAAGCATACCATGGCGCTTACAAGAAACTCCAACAATATTTAGCAAGAGAGTTATTTGATCAAAAAATGTCACACAATCGGTATTCCCCTTAGCAACAGCAATAAGAACTAGTTGTAGTTGATATGCAAAGCAATGTATATAATAAGCAGAAGGTGACTCTTTCATTATCAATGTTTTCAGCCCTTTTATCTCTCCTTTCATGTTGCTGGCTCCATCATAACCTTGACCTCGGATTTGAGCCATGGTCAAACCATGGCTAACAAGAAGAGCTTCAATTGCTTCCTTAAGTGACAAAGAACTAGTATCATCTACAGGGATAACTCCAATAAGTCGCTCCTGCACTTGAGGTTCATCTTCCACCACAGTTGCAGCTGGAGACGATGAAACAGCAGCCTTCTTTGATGAATATTTCTGAAAAAGAGATGCAATGTCTCCATTCCTCTTCATAATTCAATAATTCTACAAAACAAAATAGGCGTTGCATTAACATTCAATGAAATACTCTATATGCTAGAATAATTTAGGAGCTATTTTTGTTTTCGAAGTATGGCTGCAATAAAAATGCAAAATTAGCAGAACTAATCAGCCTGCATCTGCAAGGGGGCAAAAGTGCAATCTATATTAATTATTTAATTTGCAATTTGATGAATGAATGAATTATTAAAATATCAAAACTTACGATCGTTGCCTTGTTCAGTTGTTCTTGACTTCTGGTTGCGGCGTTGCTTGCCTGCTTGCCTCCGGCCGTTGAGGCTGCGCCGACCAAGCAGCAAGCAGAGTGCAGACAGCGGACAGCCACCAGGCACCGGCCACTGAACTCCAAGACGAAGAACGTAGAAGGCTAGAAGCGCAGCGCATACGCCAAGGGCCAGACTGCACTGCAGATCGCTGACGGCTGATCGCAGCGCGGAAGGCGGAACGGCGGAACAGATAAACAGTCGTCGTATTTAAGTATTCTACTGGTTTATTGGGCTGCAAATGGACCTATATGTATAGGTGGGCTAGATTCTATAGGGTATGCCACGGCCCACCTGGCATACCCTATAGGTCCGCCACTGGCTATCCTTATCACAGTGGAAGGAGCGCTATAGAGCCAGCACCGGTCGAGTTTGGATACGTGGCCGCGATGGAATGGCGCAAGCAAATCTGGCTTCAGTTAAGCGGCAAAAGTTTGGATTTAGCGGTGTCCACACAGGAGGCAAGGCAGACACCAGCCGACGCGTAGCTTGAGCACGCACAGCGCCTCCCCAAAACTGAAACAAGTTTCAGCCACACACTCCCAGTTACTGGATTTGCTTGGATTCCTTTTTAATTACCAGCCCTTCACATCTTAAATCATAGCTTCAATTTATTAAAACAAGGTGAGGATGGCTGCAGCGTTGATAGCTTTCTACTCCCATAACTCAAACCAGATTTTAGTCACTTGAAACTGAATTCGACACCAGACTGAACTATGGTTTCAGCCACTGGACCGAACTCGATGCCCAACTGAACCCCCAACTTAATCCCGTTAAACCTCGTTATTCCAAGTGGTGACAGAGATATCAGCTATAATACAACTTGCTGACCAGACCACACTCTTACTCTTTGCTTCAGGGATCAACCTCAAAGGGGCACAAATCAAGAAATAAAGATGGATCAAGGAGGAGAAAAACACACTACTTAACGCATGAACCTGAAACCTTCATTACAACATTCTCTCAAATTCATGTGATGACCCCAAATGCTTCCTTACTAAGAGTTATTCCACTACATTCACTCTCCATCTTTGCTTTAATGGTTACTAACTAAAGCTCAAAAAAAACTCTGGGTTAGTGAGCTCCAAATTCGGCCAACAAAGATAAGAACTGGGTTTCAGCTAGCTGATCGAAGTTCAGTACACATCTATCTGACAAAGAACTTTGAGTTCAATTACTCACAAACTTCAGTGGTAACAGGGAGATCTCAGTTAATCAAACTTATTGACAAAACATGGCTCTACAAACTTACTGCAGTAACCCTAGGTCAAAAATATATGGATCAAAAGTTATAGTGCTCTAAAGTTAGGTGAAAATACTGCAGCTCGGCTTCAGCTGACTGAATCTGAAACTGCACATCACACGCCTGACAGTGAAAGTTCAAGCACATTTTACTCCACTTTTCATGCAGCATTAGGCCAGACACACTTCAACAAACTTGCTCATCATTATATGTTCTTTAACTTTTCTATAGAGACTACAACCCATAACTCCATGGATTAGTGATAAGAAAGCTCCAAAGTTGAGCAAAACTCACTAAAATTCAGTTCTGTTAACTGAGCAAAAGTTCAGTCCATGTAAACTGACAGCCCAGTTTTCAGTAACTTTTACTCCATGTTCTGGGTCAGATCAAGCCTAGCGCACACAACGAAAGTTATTCACTGACATATGCTCTTCAACTCTTCCATAGCAAGCATGGTCCAAAACTGCATAGAACAGGCAGCACACAGCCCCAAAACTGCACTAAAAATACAGATTTCAGATTCAGATACTATTCACAAATCTGAAAAATTCAGAATTCTGATAGTCCCTCTTTAGTCACCTTTTTCTCCTGGTTCCAAATGCTTCTAAGGCCAAGTGGATTAATCAAATTGGTGCTCCACATGGTGCTCTACAAGTTTGGTACAACGACCCCTAGCTAGAACCCCACGGACTCCAAACCATCGAAGGCCAAAGTTAGCATTAAACACACAAATTCAGACTTTGGTTTTTCACTTAGTCTGAAAATCCAGAATTAAACACTACACTTTTGGACTACTGTTTCTACCAGTTCCAAATAGTTTCCAGGGTATTTACCTTAACCAAACATATACCCCAACATGTGATCTTTCACTTTGGTACATAAACCTTAACCCATAGCTGTATGGATCAGCCACCAACAGGCTTTCAAAGTTGCTTCAGAATGTAAAATCTTCAGTTTCAGATATTGCAGTCTGAAATTCAGATTCTGATATTCCCACTTTGGACCAGTTTTACACCTAGTTCTATACGGTTTTAGGGCTACCACATCTCATAAACATTGTTCTCCTATAGTTACTCTACAGGTTTGTTGTAGCAACTGTTTTCAAAATACTCATGGATTGAAAGTTATAGGAATCCAAAAACAGAAAAACAAAACTGTTTTGGGCTGATTCCAAACCGACCCAAATCTGAACTTTTGCAATTTACTTCGAATTCTTCCACACCACTTGGAGAGCTCCAATTATGAAAATTGTTCCCTTTTCCAAGCTCCATAACTTTGGTATATGGACTTTTAGCAAAACATAGCTAGATCTTAAAATCCACTTTTGGGCTAGTTTAAGGTTTCAATTGGGATTGCTTTTCTCCAACAATCTCACCACTTTGGGTTCATCACTTAAGAGTAGAGTTACTCCTTAACCTAAGATCCCACTTTGGTGTATATATCTCATGTCCAAAATGACACTGGTTTAGAAGTGGTGCACTTAAACTTGATTGCAGACAGGGTTTTTAATCTTCCCTGGCTCACAACAACACAACACACCACATTTGAGTTGAATTTTTGACCTAGTAAAATGCATTCTAGGGATATCAAACAAGATAATGCGAGTGCATATGATGACATGCCGAATTTTTAGTTCTCGTAACACCAGGGGTGTTACACACAGGGTGGTAACCCTTGCATCCATGTTCATACAATTGCACTGGGCCTTTCTGCTCAAGGCATCTGCCACAACATTTGCTTTGCCCGGATGGTAGTGCACCTCCAAATCATAGTCCTTGATTAACTCCAACCATCTCCTCTGCCTCATGTTCAGATCTGCCTGAGTGAAGATGTATTTGAGGCTCTTATGATCAGTGTAGATGTTACAGTGGGCTCCCATCAAGTAGTGTCTCCATATCTTAAGAGCATGAACCACAGCTGCCAACTCCAGGTCATGTGTAGAGTAGTTCTGCTCATGGGGTCTGAGTGCTCGGGAAGCATAAGCAATGACTCTGTTATCTTGCATCAAGACACATCCCAATCCTGTACCAGAAGCATCACAATAAACTTCAAATGGCTTGGTGTTGTCAGGTTTAGCCAGCACTGGGGCTGTTGTCAAATGCTGCCTCAAAGTATGAAAGGCTTCTTCGCACTTTTGGCTCCAATCATACTTGACTCCCTTTTTCAATAGTTTAGTCATTGGTTTGGCAATTCTAGAGAAATCCGGAATAAATCGTCGATAATACCCTGCCAATCCTAGAAAACTTCGAATCTGCCTCACTGTAGTCGGGGGTTTCCAATCCATCACCTCCTGCACCTTCTCTGGATCAACTGATATCCCATCCTGAGAAATTGTGTGACCCAAGAATTTAATCTCCTTCAGCCAGAATTCACATTTAGACAACTTGGCATACAATTGATGGTCACGCAGTCTCTGAAGTACAATATGCAAATGTTTGGTGTGCTCGGCTTCATTCTTGGAATAGACCAGAATATCATCAATGAAAACGACCACGAACTTGTCTAACTCTGACATAAATACTGAGTTCATCAGGTACATGAAATAAGCCGGGGCATTGGTCAGCCCAAAAGACATCACTAGAAATTCATAAAGCCCATATCTGGTTGAGAAAGCTGTCTTGGGAATATCGCTGGCACGGATCTTGATCTGATGGTAACCTGAGCGAAGGTCTATTTTGGAGAATACCTTGGCTCCCACTAGTTGATCAAACAAAACATCAATGTGGGGCAACGAGTATTTGTTCTTGATAGTCACCGCATTGAGAGGGCGGTAGTCAACACACATCCTCAAACTCTCATCCTTTTTCTTCACGAATAAGGCAGGACATCCCCATGGTGAAGTACTTGGGCGAATGAACCCCTTATCCAACAACTCTTGCAATTGCTTTTTCAGTTCTGCCAATTCTGCGGGAGGCATCCTATAGGGTCTCTTGGAGATAGGAGCAGTCCCGGGTTGTAACTCGATTGCGAACTCAATGTCTCGGTCAGGTGGCATCCCTGGCAATTCATCCGGAAACACATCCGGGTAGTCACAGACCACTGGGATCTTTTCCACTGGGGATTCTATCATAACGAAGGCACAAGAACGGGTACATCCCCGGTCGGGCAAATATAGCGTGGTTTCACCACAAGTGGATGAGTGCACCTCAATGGCCCTAGCTGCAATATCAATCATAGCCTGATGTTTGGTCAACCAGTTAGTTCCCAATATGATATCCACACTATCCAAACCCAAAATGAGGAGGTTGGTTTTAATTATCAGACTACCAAACTTTATAGGCACATTCTTGTTGATTTGGTAGGTGGCAACCCTGCCTCCTGGTGTTGAAATTGTGATACCCCCATTGGTGTGGTGAAAAGGTAATTGGCACTTGGCACTAAATTTGGCACTGATAAAGCTATGCGACGCACCAGAATCAAAAAGAATAATGGCAGGATAATTTAAAACTATAAAGATACCAGTCATGACGGGTGCTCCCTCTGGAATCTCAGCCATGGTGGTGAAGTTTAGCCTGCCCTGCCTCACTTGCACCTTCTGTCTCTTGTCTTGGTTCTGAGTAACATTCTGCCCCTGCCTCTGCTGGTTCCTGGGGCAATTCTTGGCATAATGTCCGGTGTTGCCGCAAGTGAAACACCTGTTATCATTTGCCTGGCGGTACTGCTGCTGCTGATTGTTCCTCTGAGCTGGAAACTGGGTGCGGTTGGGTGCCTGCTGCTGCTGCTGCTGGGGTCGGATCACCCATCTTCCTTGCTGCTGCTGGGGTCCCCTGTTCTGAGTGTCGGACACAATCCTGAAGCGCTGTGGCTGAGCGGAGGGTCCTGCCACAGGGGCCTTCCTCTTCTTTTCTGCCTGCCGGGCTGTGATGCAGTCCTCCTGGGAGATAGCCATGTTGACCAACTCATTGTAGCTGTTGGCCCTGACGGTGTTGAGACGATCACAGAGCTTAGTGCTGAGCCCCCTCCTGAACCTGTCTCTCTTCTTCTCATCCGTGTCTGCGTGATATCCAGCATATTGGCACAAGTCATTAAAAGCCTAGGCATACTGCAACACTGTCCTGTTGCCCTGAGTGAGTGCCAGAAACTCGTTGAGCTTTCGGTCCATAATCTCGGCTGGTATGTGGTGTCCCCTGAAAGCTGCCTTGAACTCCCTCCATTCCACCTCTCGATCCTCTGGCTGCATGGCAAGAAAATGGTCCCACCAAGTCCTTGCGGGTCCGCGAAGCTGCTGGGTGGCGAACCTGACTTTAGTGACCTCTGAGCAAGCTCCATGGAGTAGCGGGAATTTGGATTCCACCACTCGCAACCACACATCTGCATCAAGTGGATCCTCTGCCCTTGTGAACAATGGTGGCTGGGTACTGAGGAACTCCTGGTAGGTAGCTGCCGCGGGGTGACACTGATGGTCTCCACCACCATAGTGCTGAGGTGGTGGCTGACGCTGAGCTAGCTGCCTCAAGATCTCATTCTGCTGAGCCATTAGCTCCTGCAGAGTGGGAGGCGGTGGCGGCGGTGGAGGAACGCGCTCATTTTGGCCACGACGCTGCCTCTCGGCCATCTGAAAAACCACATATATATACTTAACACCATATCTCCAGGTTCAAGGTTTAATCGCGGCGAGAAGAGTCAAAAGTAAAATGATAGATTCCAACTTAAACAAAAAGGATTTAAAAAGGCATAAACTTTTCCTTCTGGATTTAAAACTGATAACAGCATCCATCAAACATGCTTCCAAGAGAGTTTATCACGGTTACATCATTTGTCCCAAAAAGACTCAACTCTATCTAGCCTAGTACCCCAAGGGTGCAAAAGCTAAGCTAGCTGCGAGGAGTCCTACCATCCGACTTCTAACTCTGTCCTGAACACCTAGTGAGCGAACGAGGCAACACTCGACTCGGGGGAAGGTGGTCTCCCTGAGCCAGCAGTGTCCACACTAGAGGCAGGCTCCTCTCCTCCCTCGATGTCGACGTCCTCGTTGGCCTCCATGTCCTGGATCTCCTGGTGATGCATATCCAAGTGCTCATTAGCCTCGGCAAGCTGCTGCTGGGTGTCAATGAGCTGATCCTCGAGAACCTCGATGGTGTTCTCCCTGGTGCCCACTAGTTCCTCCAACTCTTGGATATCAGTGGATAGCTGCTCCACCTGCAAGTCCTTTTCCACCATTTCAGTGGACAAATCAACCACAAGCTCCTCTCTGTTGTCCAAAGTAATCTTTGTCGCCTCCAATAGTGCCATCAGATGGGACATTGCCTCACCGCGCATCACTTGCAGACGGTACAGAGCATTCATGCACCGTACGGTCAAGTGCGCAGTCTGTCCTGGGTAGATGGCCCAAATATCCTTGGCATGCTCCACCCTATCCTTCCACATTGGGTCGTCCTCCCTTTCAGCGGGGAACAAGCCAATGGGGTGGGTAGCCAGCTCCAAAGGATGGAACCCGCAGAAAGTGGTCAACCCATGCAGAGCGATCGCCTCGATCGTGTGCTCAGCTCGGTATCCAAAAGACTCGGAGTCCAAAGAGCGCCAGCCTAGTTGCAGGGGATGAGGCTCCAAGGTCATCCTCACCCTACAGCGGGGCACTCGGTGCTTCTCGAACTGCTGCACCGCGTACTGAGGGGGTGCCGCGTATCCGGCCCCCCTGAAGTACTTCCCACAAAATGCGGGGAAAGCCCTCTCGTGCAAGCCCGTCAGTGTGGGACAGTGCATTTCCGTCCTCTGAGGATCCGTGGGAAGTCATCTGTGTACGGTTAAGCGTAAGTAAAAGAAAAAGAATTATAAAAAGAACAAGAAAAATAAAACTCAGCCTTTCTTTAGTTAATTAAAATGGTACTGGTGACTTAGTTGGTTATCATCTTGTTTTAAGTCTTTACTCAAATATCCATGTGTTAGATTTAGAAATGCATGCATGCTCGTCCTGAACGACCTCACCAATATAAGGGGATAGGGAAGAACTCCCATCCCTTAAGGTGGCCTATAGGGCCTAATTACGTAGCCACCTAGCTACCCTTCTATCACCCTAAGGCTTCACGTCCTAGGTCTATCCTGCTCGTCCTACTATCTATCCAACATTGTTTCTATCAAATTTTATTTTGGAAAATGATGGTATTTACATTTTATTGATTCCTCTGTGGTGGTACAAGCTCCGATACCAGCTGTGGCGGAACTGTCCGAATTATTCCAACTTAAGTGCCTAAGCCCCGCCGTAGAGGCTAGACCACACTTAAATGGGAATAACTCGTCAATCCCTCGGATCTAGTCCGACACGGCCACTGACAGGATCAAGTACCACAGTCTCACTCGATGGTGAGTCACAGAGCAAATACAATAAAGCATAAAACCATGCATTAAAGAGTATTAAATTATTACATCATCATCGGAGTTTTGCAAAAGTAGTCATCATTGTTCGAAGTGCAACGGAATAAAACTAACGGTAAATAAACAGAGAGATGGGGAAGCCTGTCCCATCACTCCTCATGCTCCTCCTCAGCCGAGGTAGGGTCCCACTCGACAGTCCAACCCGGTGGTAAGGTGGACGGCCAAGTCACTCCAGCAACCATGTCCTCCAGAGAACCTGTAAAATTGTGCCACAAGCAAGGCTGAGTATACTAATACTCAGCTAGACTTACCCGGTGTGAGGAGTCTACTCCTCTACCTCTAGACATGCAGCTGTTTGACTGTGTGGTTTGGTTGCCAAAAGCACTAGCTGAGTTTCTAAGTCAAGTTTTAACTTTGCCAATTTAAGTGTGACTCTCTTAAGGCTAAATGTGTACTATCTACTAATACATAGTAGCAAACATTTTTAGCAATCAACATCTTGTATCATCTCAGCACAATTCCAGTTGTTACTCAATGTAGCAGCATGGATCAAGCAGTCTCATTAGCTGCGAGAAGCAGACGATTCGAATCGAGTTTTTATCCTTGCAAGGTACACCTAACACACGACGTGGCGAGGCACTCCGTCCCCACACACATCAACCGTCCCATCGATTCCCTGGCAACAGATCAGGGCTCACCGCCTTGGCATACAATGCCTCACTGACCCCGACTGCCGTCGTGCAGTGACCGCACTTGTACCCACCATAACCGGAATGGGAGACCACGTCTCAGGTCGCGTGAGGGGATATGTCTGCGGGCAGGTTCACTCAGGTACTAGGCTTACCGATTTACCATATTTCTCGGTATGTGTTTAGTACGTTCAAACGCTTGACTCACGGTACCACACCTTAATCCTTATTCCAATTTTTATCCCGTGGACAACCAATCCCCATGGATTGTTGTCCACAAACCAGCATCATTATGATAAGAAAGTGGATACAATCAATTTCCTGACCTCGCGCGAGTGCTAGAAAAATCACTCGACTTCTACCGAGATCCTAATTAATAAAGCAGCTACTCGACTTAGCATACTAGTATTCATCTCGATGGGATTCCTGAGATCATGCAACTAGGGTTTCAAACAACTCCTACACTTAAGTGCACATTCAATCCTACAATCAATAAGTGTAGTAAAATAGCATAAATAACAGGTTATGCATAAAACCGGGGCTTGCCTTCCAAAGCAGTGGCAGGCAGATCCTCTGATGCAGACTCTGGGGCTGGATCCGGGGCTACCTCCTGAGCAGCTCCTTGCTCCGGCACGAGGACGTACTCTCCGTCAGCAAGGTTACAGTCTATCGAATGCAATGAACATGTATGTCATGATTATGCAGGATTTAATAACATTATGCTAAAAAGAAACTAAGTCAAGAAGTAACTTAGGGTTTCTTGGTCATGCGGGGCTTTTAGTGGGTTATGCTTATCACTTTTAGGTTTAAGTTTTTATTTAGGGTAAACATAGGGAATTGGTATTGCCTTTACATATTTCAGTGGACAAGTTAAAAAGAGTTTTAGGATGACACTAATTTCCTATTATTCATTTTTCCCTTTTCTTTATCCTCTACTTATGGTTTCTAGTGTAGGTTTGAACTACGACAG
The DNA here is from genome assembly GCF_902167145.1 of Zea mays. Taxonomy (NCBI): domain Eukaryota; kingdom Viridiplantae; phylum Streptophyta; class Magnoliopsida; order Poales; family Poaceae; genus Zea; species Zea mays. Next base: position 14,677,908 of record NC_050104.1, on the reverse strand, counting down.
TAGTTTAATAATTTCCAAGAATTTTGTAAAAATTTACAGTGGGTTGCCATTTGCTATTCTAGCCTGTTTTAAGAATTTGAGGCTCAACATATAAAGGCTATGCTTTAGACAAAAATAATAAAAGTTGGGTAAATGGGCCACTTTGTACTACAACTCTTAATTAGAGGTGGGTTCTGTCCTAAAGGTTATTTTTGTTGGCATCTAACAGTAAAAATAGGCTTTTGTGCCTAAAATCACAGAAAGCTAAGGGGTGGTTATTTAGTTATGATTTTCTAAAGTTTAATGCCTAAAAGGCACTTTCTACTACATGGTTATTTGAAAAATGTCAAACAGCAGATTTCATATTTTTCCTAAGTTCTTAATAACAAAACATTAACTATCCCAAGGGTGGGGGTGTTTTCACCGTGGGGTTATTTTTGTAGGGTTTTTTCTAAGTTTTTCTTGTTTTATTCAAATAAAAGGTATCCCTCTTATTTTATACTAAACCAGGGTATGATAGATTTTTCCAGTGAACTATATTGAATAAGTACCCTAACAAAAATAAAGGTACCCTCTGGTTCATTATTTAAATCACATTTTCTATTTTTCTTAACCTTGAGCATATTGTAAAATAAGGGGTAAAAACTAACTTAATGGGGTGGACAGAGAGGTTTAACATTTTTAAACAGATCAGTAGGTAGATATAAACTTCTCCAAATTTTTCTAACCCTAGTCAAATAGTGCAACTAATTTTTGCCCTATTATTTAGCTTATGGCCAAAACAATAATTAAATTAGAACCCTAAAGTTTTCTGTAGTACATAGGGGTTTTTATATTTTTCTTAAGTAGTTTACATTATTTAAAGTCTGGCAAAATTGGTTTGACCAAATTTGGATGAACTACACAGAAGTTATGAATTTTTAAAGTTTATGTTCAATTTAAAAACAGATTTAATAAGAGTTTCCTGGAAAAACGGTTTACACCGAGGTCCCTGGGTTTAAACTAAATCAACCCGCACAAATCTACCCCTGCGCCACTATTCCCCTAGGTCGCTGACAGTTCAAAAAGCCCCCTGACCTTTCCTTCTTCTTCCCCGAAGTCCTTCCCCCAATGTAAACAGTACCCGCGGGAAAGAAAAGGGTGGCGCGGCTTACCGGCGGCGAGATGGGTCCGGCGAAGGGCAGGGTTGGCTCGGGGAGGCTCTGGCGGTCACAGCGAGGTGCGGTTCGACGGCGGGGATGGCCGGAATCGCTCGGTCCACGTACGCAGGCGGGTGTTCTCGTCGGCGGTGAGTGTACCGGCCAAACCACGGCGATCTGGTTCAATCCAAGGGCACGGTGAGCTTCACGGGGTAACGTAGAGATCGTGTGTACAAGGAATCGGAAAATGGTTGAGTGTATTACCCGGTCCACGTACTCCGGCGGGGTTGTGAACTCCGACGACCGTGGACTGGCCTCTCCGGCAAAGCAGGTTTCGATTCCTCGCTCGGGGAGCTTCACTGAGTTGTGCACACTCGTCTCCGAGGGTTGGATGGGGCTCGGGAAAGCTGGGCTGGCCGGTCTACGGCGGCAGTGGCTCGGGTGGCCGCGAACACGCCGCGCACGGGCAAACGACGGTGAGTTGAGCTCCGGTGAGGCTTGAGTGTGCGCGGAAGAGTGCAGTCGACGCCCGAGCGGGCTTTATAGGCGCGGGCACGGGCCATGGCGTCGGCTGGCTGTTGGCGCGACGCGGGGCGCACGCGGGCGTGCTCTGGCGCACACAGAGCGCGTCGAACACGTGGAGCTTTTCTTCTGCCCGTGTTCCACAGCTCACCCAAGTCGCAAACGTGTGAATCTTGGCAAAAATCCGGCACGAGTCTTTTTCTGGCACCTAGGGCTGTCTCTCATCCGTGAGCTGACATGGCAGATATGGCCTAGGTAGGGAGATCTTCGGTCGCCAAATCGGGTGTGTCACACTGCCCACCTCGCGACAAAAACCATGCCAAGGCATGTCAAACGTCCAAGTCTCGGGCTCAGCTTTTTCCAGTGGGTGCCTTAGGTGGTATGCCACATTTTTGGTATAGAACATAGGTGGGTTTGGTGCCAGCTTCGAGGTGAACACGACTGATCTTTAGTGTAGGTGTAGTTTTTAACTTAGAAATAGAGAGCTCTAGCTCTCTCTCCACTTGGAGATTTGATTTGGGGTTTCTCCAGGGGTCTTTTTGCAATATTTCCTTCCTCTAATTGCTGGTTATAAGGTTACTTAAGGTTTGGTTAAAGATTACTCATGTTTTGCACATTTGCTCACTCTCTTTCCCCTCTTATCCATGGTTTTGGGAGATAGGGTTTAAGAGAGGTCTAGGGTTCTTCCCCCCTCTTATCCAAGGTAGTAAGTGTACAAAGATTTGAGTAATACTTCTTAGGTCATTAACAAACTTTGATTAACACATGATCTCCAAAGTTCTTATGTGTTTCCTTAAGTCTCTACCACATATGATCACAGTCCTTAGTGCCAAGGTATGCTCTAGCCATGGTAACACCAGAGGTGTTACACGAGGGCTCGATGCCTCCCTCTGATGGGACTCCGTTACAAAATAGCTCCTGCTGGTCTCGGAAATGTCCTAGGGTACCTCGGGAGCGTAGCCCGAGCCTCGGCCATGTATCGGGCATACCCAGAGTCATCCCTCGCTCTGCGTGCTCTGGGCGGCTGTCTAACACTTCGAGGGGCTAGCCTTCGAACCCCTGATCAGTAGTGGGCGTGGAGCCCGGGTGCTCTGAGGCGGCTGTCGAACCCTTCCGAGGGGCCAGCCTTCGAACCTCTGATCAGTAATGAGCCTGAAGCCCGAGTGCTCTGGGCCGACTGTCGAACCCTTCCGAGGGGCCAGCCTTCGAACCCTTGATTAGTAGGAGGGCTCGAGGCCCGCTTCCTTCGCGGAGAAGGATCCCTTTCGAAATATCCCCTTTCCCGGTCCCTGTAGCAAGAGAGAGAAATGGGAAGAAGAAAAGGATACGAATTTAAACGGTGTGGTGCACCTTTTTGACGCAGTCATCATGGCGGAGGTGAAACATCGCCCGCATGGCCTGCCAAAGGTGTCGCTTGCCCTGCCGCGAAGTTAATGCGACGGGACGGGTGGTTCGCGGGGTAGTCGTTGTGCGAGCCGTTCGAGGGAGGGAACACGGGTGTGTCGTCTTCACGCCGTGGGAGAGGGCTCCCCTGCTGCTCCAGGTGGGGACGTGAGCCTGCAGAGGATTTGACTGCTGCTTCCGCTCGCCTGGTGCCGCCATTATTGCCGGCCCGCTTTTGGCCAGATTGACCGTCGCGCCTCCTCCCGCGGCTGACTGACCCGTGACCGATGTGCTCGGTTGGCACTGTTGGGCCATGCGCAGGGTTGCCTCGAGTCGCGGCACCGGTTCCGCAGTCGAGAAGGCGCGGCATTGGCGTAAGTGGCGGTGCAGTTTTTCGCACGTAGTAACCGGCACGCTGGTTACATGTCGTGTGGGCCTGGGCCTCCATGCTGGATGCGTCGAAGTCGAAGGGGTGCGTCTCCGTGGTGCGGTTGCACGCCACCTACATGGCAGTCCGCCCTTTCAACCGTTAGTTTCAACAAGGATGGAGGAGTGCTTGTAACCGCGGGGCGGTTACACGCTCCGCGCGCGGCGGTTTGGCTTCTTCCGTTCCGGGCTAGCTTGCATGACGTGTGGGACCCAGCCCCCGTGTCGTAGGGGGAGGACCCTGGAGCACGTCGGTGAAGACTTAGTCCGCGACGCCTGAGGACGCCAGTGGGGAGAGCCGCCTTTAAAAAGGGATCGACCCCCCGGGTGGTAGCCATGCCTTCGCACTCCCCTCATGCATCGCATCCTCCCACCTTCCGAGCCCTCGGATGGGGAGCGCCCGCGTTGCCTTCGTCTTGTTGTTGGAGGAGCGCAACCTTACGGAGGTGGGCACTTTTCAGCCATCGCTTGGCTTCAAGGATTTTCATCAGGCAGCCCGGCTGCATTCCCCCACCGATGGTCACCCAGGATGGTGACCACCAGTTCGATGGTGGGGAGCAGCAAGACGGGTTGCGGCCTCTGCCCCACCCTCAGCTTCAAGGATCTTCATCATCCTTGCTGGGGAGGAGGGCTAGGCGAGCCGGAGCTCTACCTCCCGTATGGGCCACCGGGCCACCTCTTCCTTCAGCATTTAGGGGAGAGGGCGCCCACCGGCCTAGCAGAGGGGGGCGGACTTTGACAACGTGGGGCCGGTCGGTCGCAGGCATCGTCAGCTCCAGCATGCATGGCTCGCTGGCTCAGCTGGCTCTGGTGCTGCTTCCGGTGCCACCTCCCACCGCTGGGGCGGAGCATGGCTATCCGTCCGCCGTACGGGCGGCTGTTGCGCCGTGCGCACCGGGGGACCGCCCAAGACGTCGCACGCCGCTAGGGCGACATTCGTGTTCTTGGGTTGTCTTGTCCTTACTCCGGCACGACGCCTCTGCGCGGAGGTCGGTGCTCGCCCATCCGGGAGGACTTGAGTGGGGATCTGCCGGTGGGTAGGTGGCTGCTTGTCGTCGGTGCTGAAGTGGTGGCAGTCGGAGAAGGTTTCTCCGCCGACGAGACCGTCGGTGCCACCGGCGGACTGACCTCCGGCTCTTTGGCTTTGATAGCTTGTCCTTGCCCCTCGAGTGGGGACGCGGGCGAGGGCCTTGTCGCAGCAGCGTCTGCCCTGAGGTCATCGCTGCTGCTGTTTAGCCGCCCGGAGCGGAGTTCGTTGTCGCTGCTGCTGAAGTGGTCGGCGGTCGTCCCACAGGCCCTCCGATGTGGAGGTTGTTCATACCCACGGGAGTGGAACCGGAGTTCCGTTTGTAATGGCACCTTGAGTGCCGGTGTTTGTTCATTGTGGCTGTCGAGGCCTGAACATCTAGGTATTTAAGTGTAATACCGTGTTTCTTCCTCATTTCGAGCACTAGGACTCGCACGTCGGCTAGCTGAACCGCTTAACCAAGTGTGAGTTGCCCTGTGCGAAAGGTGACGAGTGAGGTATCCTTATCCCGGAGGCGTAGGAGTCCCTCGGCTCGGTCGGCCTTGCCACCCAAGGCTACTCTTGCTCGGTTAAAGAACCGTCGGCTGCTCTGCGATGAGCCGGAGCCGGAGGCAGCAGTGTCAGCGTGGACAGAGGCGGAGTCGGCTCGAGAAGAAGCTTCGTTGGCCCGGGAGCACGTGGCATCCCTGGCCGAGGAGGTGCAGCAGTGGCGGCTAGAGCCTGGCCAGGTCGTCCGCTGGCGGGACCAACCCCGGAGTCAGGCTGTCGAGGCCACGAGCCGGGCTGATGTCCTCGGGGGACAGCTGGCTGAGGCTACGGAGCGACCGGTCGAGGTGTTTGCCCGGACCGGGACCCTTACGGAGACCTTGGCTATGATGGCCCGAGCTTGGTGCTGGCTTCCTCCTTCGAGGTGGAGATCCTTCCGCCCGCGTCGCCGTCCGAGGCCGGGCCAGATTCCGCCGAAGGTGGAGACGACGCCGAGGGTGCTGCTACTCCCTCTGTTGATATCTAAACCTGCAGGGAGAGTTTGTCTGTAGTGTGCATATGTTTTTTGCGGCCGCCGAGGCCCAAACATATCATTGTCGTGTTGTAAAGCTGCGTTTCCTTTTCTCTTGTTTCGAGTATCAGGACTTGCTCATCAGTAACAGAATCGATTATCAGAGCGAGAGTTACTTTTCACGAAAGGTGACGAGTGAGGTATCCGTATCCCGGAGGCGTAGGAGTCCCTCGGCTCGGTCGGCCTCGCCGCTTACGTGCACTCTTACTCGTTCATAGGATTCTGTTATCGATATAGTCGAGAAGGCACGAAAATCGTTCTGGCAGAAAAGTTTTCGAGCGTTAAGACTTGTTCGGTCAGCAGAATCGCTTATTCGAGCGTGAGTTACTTATCGCAGAAGGTGATGAGTGAGGTATCCGTATCCCGGAGGCGTAGGAGTCCCTCGGCTTGGTCGGCCTTGCAGCTTACGTGTACTCCGTCGTTTTCAGGATCCCGCTATCGAAGCAGTCGAAAAGCGCGAAAGATGTTCTGGCAGAAAGACTTTTTCCGAGGAAAATTTTGACGCAGAGGGGGTCCCCCCTTCTAGCCCCCGAGGGAGGGTTGGGCTTTGCCAAGGCTTGGCTGACCCTTCCTTGATGGTTAGACTTTATTTGTGTATGTATAGAAAACGAGGTATATGAACGACTTGAAAACATCTTAAGGGTAAAAGCGACGTAGCTGTCGGATGTTCCAAGCGTTGCTGTAGACCTCGCCTTGATCGTTGGCCAGCTTGTATGTTCTGGGCTTCAAGATCTTGGCGAGGGTGAATGGCCCCTCCCAGGGAGGAGTAAGCTTGTGGCGCCCTCGGGCGTCTTGCCGCAGCCGAAGCACCAAGTCTCCTACTTGGAGGTATTGGGGCCGAACCCCTCGGGCGTGGTAGCGTCGCAGAGACTGCTGATATCGCGCCGAGTGTAGCAAGGCCACGTCCTGAGCCTCTTCCAGCTGGTCCAGCGAGTCTTCTCGGCTGGTCTGGTTGCTTTGGTCGTCGTACGCCCTTGCCTTCGGGGAACCGTATTCTAAGTCTGTGGGCAAGATAGCCTCGGCCCCATAGACTAGAAAGAACGGTGAGAAACCCGTGGCCCGACATGGCATCGTCCTCAGACTCCAGACCACCGAGGGTAGTTCCTTCATCCACCGCTTGCCGAACTTGTTGAGGTCGTTGAAGATCCTCAGCTTAAGTCCCTGTAGAATCATGTCGTTGGCACGCTCCACCTGCCCATTTGTCATGGGGTGAGCCACGGCGGCCCAATCCACCCGGATGTGGTGGTCCTCGCAGAAGTCCAGAAACTTCTCGCCAGTGAACTGGGTGCCATTGTCGGCGATGATGGAGTTCGGGACCCCAAAGCGATGGATGATGCTGGTGAAGAACGCCACCGCCTGCTCGAACCTGATGCTGGTTAGAGGTCGGACCTCGATCCACTTGGAGAATTTGTCGATGGCGACCAGCAGGTGCGAGAAGCCCCCGGGTGCCTTCTGCAAGGGACCAACGAGGTCCAGACCCCACACAGCAAACGGCCAAGTGATGGGTATTGTCTGCAGGGCCTGAGCGGGCAGGTGCGTCTGTCTCGCGTAGAATTGACACCCCTGGCAGGAGCGTACAATCCTAGTGGCATCGGCCACCACGGTGGGCCAGTAGAAGCCTTGTCGGAAGGCGTTCCCAACGAGGGCTCGAGGTGCTGCGTGGTGACCGCAAGCCCCCGAGTGTATCTCTTGCAATAGCTCCTGCCGTTCAGCGATGGATATGCATCGTTGGAGAATGCCTGAGGGGCTGCGGTGGTAGAGCTCCTTTTTATCGCCTAGTAAGACGAATGACTTGGCGCGCCGCGCCAGTCGCCGAGCTTCGACTTTGTCGAGGGGGAGCTCTCCTCGGTGGAGATATTGCAGGTACGGGGTCTACCAGTTTCGATTAGGCGTGACGCCATTCCGCTCTCCCTCGACACGCAGTGCCTCACCTTCGGTGGCCGAGGGTGCCTCGGGCTGGACCGAGGCCTCCTCGGGCTGGGCCGAGGCCTCCTTGGGCTGGGCCGAGGCTTCCCCGGGCTCGGGCGTGTCGTCGGTCTTGACGGAGGGTTGATGTATGTCACTCGAGAAGACATCCGGGGGAACCGTTGTCCGCCCCGAGGCTATCTTAGCTAGCTCATCCACAGTCTTGTTGTACTGTCGGGCGACGTGGTTGAGCTCGAGTCCATAGAACTTGTCTTCCAGGCGCCGAACCTCGTCGCAGTAGGCCTCCATCTTCCGGTCGCGACAGTGGGAGTTCTTCATGACTAGGTCGATGACAAGTTGCGAGTCGCCACGAGCGTCGAGGCGCCGAACCCCTAGCTCGATGGTGATGCGCAACCTGTTAACCAGAGCCTCGTACTCGGCCACATTGTTTGACGCCGGGAAATGGAGGCGCAGCACGTAGCGGAGGTGCTTCCCGAGGGGTGAGATGAAGAGCAGGCCCGCGCCTACTCCTGTTTTCATCAGCGACCCATCGAAGTACATGGTCCAGAGTTCCGGTTGGATCAGAGCTGTTGGTAGCTGGGTGTCGACCCATTCATCCACGAAGTCTGCCAAGACTTGGGACTTGATGGCCTTCCGAGGAGTGAACGAGATTGTCTCGCCCATGATCTCCACCGCCCATTTTGCTATCCTACCCGAGGCCTCTCGGCACTGGATGATCTCCCCCAGGGGGAAGGATGACACCACAGTCACCGGATGAGACTCGAAGTAGTGTCTCAACTTTCGCCGCGTCAGAATTACTGCGTACAGTAGCTTCTGAATTTGTGGGTAGCAGATCTTGGTCTCGGATAGCACTTCGCCGATGAAGTAGACCGGCCTCTGGACGAGCAGTGCATGCCCTTCTTCTCGTCCCTCGACTACGATCGCGGTGCTGACCACCTGAGTGGTTGCGGCTACATAGATCAAGAGGGCTTCTCCTGCAGCGGGGGCACCAAGATGGGCACACTTGTAAGGAGTGCCTTTAAGTTCCCAAGGGCTTCCTCTGCCTCGGGGGTCCAAGAGAAGCGCTCGGTCTTCCTTAAGAGGCGATACAAAGGCAGGCCTCTTTCGCTGAGGCGCGAGATGAAGCGGCTCAGAGCTGCAAGGCATCCCATGACCCTTTGTACTCCTTTCAAGTCTTTGATAGGCCCCATGTTGGTGATGGCCGCGATTTTCTCCGGGTTGCCCTCGATGCCCCGCTCGGAGACGATGAACCCTAGGAGCATGCCTCGGGGGACTCCGAAGACACATTTCTCGGGGTTGAGTTTCACGCCCTTCGCCCTCAGGCACTTGAATGTCGTTTCAAGGTCAGAGAGGAGGTCGGAGGCTTTTCTCATCTTGACTACGATGTCATCGACGTAAGCCTTGACCGTTTGGCCGATGTGCTCTCCGAACACGTGGTTCATGCACCTTTGGTATGTCACACCTGCATTCCTCAGACCAAATGGCATAGTAATATAGCAGTACATGCCAAAAGGTGTGATGAAAGAAGTCGCGAGCTGGTCGGACTCTTTCATCTTGATTTGGTGATACCCTGAGTAGGCGTCGAGGAATGACAGGGTTTCGCACCCAGCAGTGGAATCCACGATTTGATCGATGCGAGGCAGAGGGTAGGGAACCTTCGGACATGCTTTGTTTAGACCAGTGTAGTCTACACACATCCTCCATTTCCCACCTTTCTTTTTCACAAGCACAGGGTTGGCTAACCATTCGGGATGGAATACCTCTTTGATGAACCCCGCAGCCATCAGCTTGTGGATCTCCTCGCCTATGGCTCTGCGATTTTCTTCGTTGAAACGGCGCAGAGGCTGCTTCACGGGTCGGGCTCCAGCTCGGATATCCAGCGAGTGCTCGGTGACATCCCTCGGTATGCCAGGCATGTCCGAGGGACTCCACGCAAAAACCTCGGCGTTCGCGCGAAGAAAGTCGATGAGCACTGCTTTCTATTTGGGGTCGAGCTCGGAGCCGATCCGGACTTGCTTGGAGGCGTTGTTGCTGGGATCGAGAGGGACGGACTTAACCGCCTCTGCTGGCTCGAAGTTGCCGGCGTGGCGCTTCGCATCTGGCACCTCCTTGGAGAGGCACTCCAGGTCGGCGATGAGGGCCTCGAACTCGGCGAGGGCCTCAGCGTACTCCACAAACTCCACGTCGCATTCGTACGCGTGTCGGTATGCGGATCCGACGGTGATGACCTCGTTGGGGCCCGGCATCTTGAGCTTGAGGTAGGTGTAGTTGGGGACGACCATGAACTTGGCGTAGCACGGTCTCCCCAGCACCGCGTGGTAGGTTCCTCGGAACCCGACCACCTCGAACGTGAGGGTTTCCTTTCGGAAGTTGGAGGGAGTCCCGAAGCAGACGGGCAGATCGAGCTGTCCAAGGGGCTGAACGCGCTTCCCGGGGATGATCCCGTGAAAGGGCGTCGCACCGGCCCAGATCGTGGACAGATCGATCTGCAAGAGCCCGAGGGTCTCCGCATAGATGATGTTGAGGCTGCTGCCTCCGTCCATGAGAACCTTGGTGAGCCTGACGTTGCCGATGACGGGGTCGACAACGAGCGGGTACTTTCCTAGGCTCGGCACGCGGTCGGGGTGGTCACCTTGGTCGAAGGTGATGGGCTTGTCGGACCAGTCTAGGTAGACTGGCGCCGCCACCTTTACCGAGCAGACCTCCCGGCGCTCCTGCTTGCGGTGCCGAGCCGAGGCGTTCGCCACTTACCCACCGTAGATCATGAAACAGTCATGGACCTCGGGGAACTCCTCTGCCTTGTTGCCCTCCTTCTTGTCTTTGTCATGGCCTTTGCCACCTTCCGCCAGGGGCCCGGCCTTATGGAAGTAGCGCCAAAGCATGACGTATTCCTCAAGGGTGTGCTTGACGGGACCCTGATGATAGGGGCACGACTCCTTGAGCATCTTGTCGAACAGGTTGGCCCCTCCGGGAGGCTTTCGAAGGTTCCTGTGCTTGGCGATAGCGACAAGATCTGCGTCGGCGGCGTCGCGTTTCGCTTGCGACTTCTTCTTGTCTTTCTTCTTCGTGCCGCGCTGGGCAGACGTCTTGGGGACGTCTTCCTGCTGGCGTCCGTGAGGCTGCTTGTCCTTCCAGAAGATAGCCTCGACCGCCTCCTGACCAGAGGCGAACTTGGTGGCGATGTCCAACAACTCGCTCGCCCTGGTGGGAGTCTTGCGACCCAGTTTGCTCACCAGGTCGCGGCACGTGGTGTCGGCGAGGAACGCGCCGATGACATCCGAGTCGGTGATGTTGGGCAGCTCGGTGCGCTGCTTCGAAAACCGCCGGTTGTAGTCCCGCAGGGATTCCCCTGGCTGTTGGCGGCAGCTTCGGAGATCCCAGGAGTTCCCAGGGCGCACGTATGTGCCCTGGAAGTTTCCAGCGAAGGCTTTGACCAAATCGTCCCAGTTGGAAATCTGCGCCGGAGGCAGATGCTCTAGCCAGGCTTGGGCGGCGTCGGAGAGGAATAGGAGGAGGTTGCGGATGATGAGGTTGTCATCATCCGTTCCACCTAGCTGGCAAGCCAGCCGGTAGTCCGCAAGCCACAGTTTCGACCTTGTTTCCCCCGAGTACTTGGTGATGGTAGTCGGGGCTCGGAACCGGGTCGGGAACGGCGCCCGTCGTATGGCCCGGCTGAAGGCTTGCGAACCAGGTGGTTCGGGCGAGGGGCTCTAGTCCTCCCCACTGTCGTAGCGTCCCCCACGCCTGGGGTGGTAGCCTCGGCGCACCTTTTCGTCGAGGCGGGCTCGACGGTCGTGGCGGCGGTGCTCGTTGCCGAGGCGACCCGGGGCTGCAGGCATCGCGTCCCACGTGCGCCCGGTGTGGACCGAGGCTTCCCGCATGAATCGGGAAGTCGGGGCGCGATGCTCCGGAGGGTACCCTTGCCTTCGGGAGGCAGAGCTCTCGGCCCGTCGGACCGCGACATCCTCCAGGAGATTCTTGAGTTCTCCTTGGATACGCCGCCCCTCGGTGGTGGATGGTCCCGACATCGCTCGGAGTAGTATTGCCGCAGCAGCCAGGTTCTGGCCGACTCCGCTGGAAGCCGGGGGCAGCCTTGCCCTGTCATCGTCAGTGATACGGCGCTGGACGTCCTGGGCCCAATGACGCGCTTCTCCAGCTAGTGCTCGGCCTGCCCACTCCTACTCGATGTTTTGCTGGAACTGCACAAGTTGTCCTGCTTCCTCGTCGAGCTTGGCCTGCATCTCACGGATTTGCTCGAGCTGTGTGTCCTGACCCCCGTAGGGACTGGGACCACAGCTAGCTCCCGCAGGATGTCAACGCGAGGCACATGCCTAGGGGATCATCGTTGTCGGGGACCATAATTAGGGGTACCCTCAAGACGCCTAATTCTCAGCTGGTAACCCCCATCAGCATAAAGCTGCAAAGGCCTGATGGGTGCGATTAAGTCAGGGATCAGTCCATACGAGCGACTCGATCACGCCTCGCCCGAGCCTAGCCTCGGGCAAGGGCAGCCGACCCCGAGGGGTTTCCGTCTCGCCCGAGGCCCCCCTTTAACGGCGGACACATCTCTGGCTCGCCCGAGGCCTTGCCTTCGCTAAGAAGCAACCCTGACTAAATCGCCGCGCCGACCGACCGAGTCGCAGGAGCATTTAACGCAAAGGTGGCCTGACACCTTTATCCTGACACGCGCCCTCTGGCAGAGCCGAAATGACCGCCGTCACTTCGCCGCTCCACTGACTGGTCTGACAGAAGGACAGCGCCGCCTGCGCCACTCCGACTGCAGTGCCACTTGACAGGGTGAGACTGACAGGCAGTCAGGCCTTGGCAAAGGCGCCATAGGAAACTCCGCTCCGCCCGACCCAGGGCTCGGACTCGGGCTAAGCCCCGGAAGACGGCGAACTCCGCTCCGCCCGACCCAGGGCTCGGACTCGGGCTAAGCCCCGGAAGACGGCGAACTCCGCTCCGCCCGACCCAGGGCTCGGACTCGGGCTAAGGCCCCGGAAGACGGCGAACTCCGCTCCGCCCGACCCAGGGCTCGGACTCGGGCTAGGCCCCGGAAGACGGCGAACTCCGCTCCGCCCGACCCAGGGCTCGGACTCGGGCTAAGGCCCCGGAAGATGGCGAACTCCGCTCCGCCCGACCCAGGGCTCGGACTCAGGCTAAGGCCCCGGAAGATGGCGAACTCCGCTCCGCCCGACCCAGGGCTCGGACTCGGGCTCAGCCCCAGAAGACGACGAACTCTGCTCCGCCCAACCTAGGGCTCGGACTCGGGCTCAGCCCCAGAAGACGACGAACTCCGCTTCGCCCGACCCCAGGGCTCGGACTCCGCCCTGGCCTCTGCCGAACAACCTCCGCCTCGCCCGACCCAGGAGCTCGGGCTCGGCCACGGCCATGGAAGACAGACTCGACCCCGGCTTCGGAGGAGCCTCCACGTCGCCCGACCTAGGGCACAGGCCCGCCACGTCAACAGGAAGCGCCATCATCACCCTACCCCGAGCCAACTCGGGCCGCAGAGAACAAGACCGGTGTCCCATCTGGCTAGCTCCGCCAGATAGGCAATGATGGCGCCCCGCTAGCCCTGTGACGACGGCGGCTCTCAGCTCCCTTACGGAAGCAGGGGGACGTCAGCAAGGACTCAACCGCTCCGACAGCTGTCCCTCCGCCAGGCTCCATTGCTCCTCCGACAGCCACGACATCACACCAGCAGGGTGCCAAGATCTCTCCGGCTGCCACATTGGCATGTACTTAGGGCGCTAGCTCTCCCCCGCTAGACACGTAGCACTCTGCTACACCCCCATTGTACACCTGGATCCTCTCCTTACGCCTATAAAAGGAAGGACCAGGGCCTTCTTAGAGAAGGTTGGCCGCGCGGGGACGAGGACGGGGCAGGCGCTCTCTTGGGGCCGCTCGCTTCCCTCATCCGCGTGGACGCTTGTAACCCCCTACTGCAAGCGCACCCGACCTGGGCGCGGGACGAACACGAAGGCCGCGGGATTTCCACCTCTCTCACGCCCGTCTCCGGCCACCTCGCTTCCCCCCTTCGCGCTCGCCCACGCGCTCGACCCATCTGGGCTGGGGCACGTAGCACACTCACTTGTCGGCTTAGGGACCCCCCGGTCTCGGAACGCCGACAGTTGGCGCGCCAGGTAGGGGCCTGCTGCGTGTTGACGAGCAGTTTCCCGTCAAGCTCCAGATGGGCAGTCTCCAACAACCTCTCCAACCCGGGACGGTGCTCTGTTTCGGGAGTCTTGAGTTCATGTCCCTCGACGGCAGCTACGACATGATACTCCTTCCACCGCCGCGCGACGACGACAATGGCGGCCGACAACCCGCCCGCCGGCGGCGGAATCGACGACATCTTCCCCGCATGGTGGAAGAACGACATTCGAGCTCGCCCCGTCCTCTCCCCCGCCAACGGAGGAGGAGGCGGGGCAACCAAGGCCAAGCGGGAGGCCGCGCTTCGTCGGCTGTCGAGCGAATCGACGTCCCCAGCGCCCCAACGGGGGGCGCGTCGGGCGTCGACTTCGCGTCTGAGACGAAGGCGAGAGCCGTCCCCCCGCGACACGCCAATCCCGAGCAAGTGGACGACGCCAGCGCGCTCGCGGAGGGCCTGCAGGACGTCGCCCTCGTACCTAAGACGACGGCACAATCAGACCCCGACGTGACTATGTCGCTCCTCGTCGACCAAAAGGTACTGACTGATTCCCATCCTACGTCATTTCGACTCGGCCTCAACCCGCCTAGCGACCTCGCTTTGGCGGGCGCTCTCATTGAGGCGAGTGCAACCCCTCTGGGGTTTCGTATGCGGTCGCCTTGGAACCGATTGACGGACGTCTCGACCTACGGACCCTCTGGGTCCGAGGAAGATGACGATCCCAGTATCTGTCGGGATTTCTCTGGATTTGGCAACCCCAGTGCCATGCGGGACTTTATGACCGCATGTGACTACTACCTCTCCGACTGTTCCGACGGTAGCCGCAGCCTTGACGACAAGGACTGTGGCCCAAGCCGCGAATGTTTCCACGTCGAGCTAGGGAATCCCTCCGAAGGCAACCATCTCGGCATGCCGGAGGACGGTGATCTCCCTAGGCCGGTGCCTCGCGCCGACATCCCGCGGGAGCTAGCTGTGGTCCCCGTTCCGGCGGGGGGTCACGACCCACAGCTCGAGCAAGTCCACGGGGCGCAGGCCAGGCTCGACGAGGGAGCAGGAGCGCTCGAGTCGATCCGCCGGGACGTCGGGCAGGTATGGGTGGGCCAACCCCCGGCCGGAGAAATACGTCACCTGCCCCAGGGTCTCCAGCACCGCGTCGCCAACGACGTCAGGGTCAGGCCGCCACCCGCATCCAGCGAGGTCGGTCAGAACCTGGCAGCCGCGGTGATGCTCCTCCGCGCGATGCCGGAGCCATCAACCTCCGAGGGTCGGCGAATCCAGGGAGAGCTCAAGAATCTTCTGGAAGGCGCTGCGGCCCGACAGGCCGAGAGCTCTGCCTCCCAAAGGCAGGGATACCCCTCGGAACCTCATGCCGCGACTTGCCGATTCATGCGGGAAGCCTCGGTCTACACCGGGCGCACGCGCAACACCGCGCCTGCGGCCCCGGGCCACCTCGGCAACGAGCACCATCGTCGCGACCGTCGGGCTCACCTCGACGAAAGGGTGCGCCGAGGCTACCACCCCAGGCGTGGGGGACGCTACGACAGCGGGGAGGATCGGAGTCCCTCGCCCGAACCACCCGGTCCGTAGGCCTTCAGTCGGGCCATCCGACGGGCGCCGTTCCCGGCCCGGTTCCGACCCCCGACTACTATCACAAAGTACTCGGGGGAAACAAGACCGGAACTGTGGCTCGCAGACTACCGCCTGGCCTGCCAACTGGGTGGAACGGACGACGACAACCTCATCATCCGCAACCTCCCCCTGTTCCTCTCCGACATTGCTCGCGCCTGGTTGGAGCACCTGCCTCCGGGGCAGATCTCCAACTGGGATGATTTGGTCCAAGCCTTCGCCGGCAATTTCTAGGGCACGTACGTGCGCCCCGGGAATTCCTGGGACCTCCGAAGCTGCCGGCAACAGCCGGGAGAGTCTCTTCGGGACTACATCCGGCGATTCTCGAAGCAGCGCACCAAGCTGCCCAACATCACCGACTCAGATGTCATCGGCGCGTTCCTTGCCGGCACCACCTGCCGCGACCTGGTGAGCAAGTTGGGTCGCAAGACCCCCACCAGGGCGAGCGAGCTGATGGACATCGCCACCAAGTTCGCCTCTGGCCAGGAGGCGGTTGAGGCCATCTTCCGAAAGGACAAGCAGCCCCAGGGCCGCCCGTCGGAAGAGGCTCCCGAGGCGTCTACTCCGCGCGGCGCCAAGAAGAAAGGCAAGAAGAAGTCGCAAGCGAAACGCGACGTTGCCAACGCAGACCTTGTCGCCGCCGCTGAGTACAAGAACCCTCGGAAGCCCCCCGGAGGTGCTAACCTCTTCGACAAGATGCTCAAGGAGTCGTGCCCCTACCATCAGGGGCCCGTCAAGCACACCCTCGAGGAGTGCATCATGCTTCGGCGCCACTTCCACAAGGCCGGGCCACCTGCAGAGGGTGGCAGGGCCCGCGACGACGACAAAAGGGAAGATCACCAAGCAGGAGAGTTCCCTGAGGTCCGCGACTGCTTCATGATCTACGGAGGGCATGCGGCGAATGCCTCGGCTCGGCATCGCAAGCAAGAGCGCCGGGAGGTCTGCTCGGTGAAGGTGGCAGTGCCAGTCTACCTGGACTGGTCCGACAAGCCCATCACCTTCGACCAAGCTGACCACCCCGACCACGTGCCGAGCCCGGGGAAATACCCGCTCGTCGTCGACCCCATCGTCGGCGACGTCAGGCTCACCAAGGTCCTGATGGATGGGGGCAGCTGCCTCAACATCATCTACGCCGAGACCCTCAGGCTCCTGCGGGTCGATCTGTCCTCCGTCCGAGCAGGCGCTGCGCCCTTCCACGGGATCATTCCTGGGAAGCGCGTCCAGCCCCTCGGACGGCTCGACCTACCCGTCTGCTTCGGAACGCCCTCCAACTTCCGAAGGGAGGTTTTGACGTTCAAGGTGGTCGGGTTCCAAGGAACCTACCACGCGGTGCTGGGGAGGCCATGCTACGCGAAGTTCATGGCCGTCACCAACTACACCTACCTAAAGCTCAAGATGCCGGGCCCCAACGGGGTCATCACCGTCGGCCCCACGTACAAACACGCGTTCGAATGCGACGTGGAGTGCGTGGAGTACGCCGAGGCCCTCGCCGAGTCCGAGGCCCTCATCGCCGACCTGGAGAACCTCTCCAAAGAGGTGCCAGACGTGAA
Source organism: Zea mays (assembly GCF_902167145.1). Classification (NCBI taxonomy): domain Eukaryota; kingdom Viridiplantae; phylum Streptophyta; class Magnoliopsida; order Poales; family Poaceae; genus Zea; species Zea mays. Next base: position 14,661,119 of record NC_050104.1, on the reverse strand, counting down.
GCGACATGCCGGCAACTTCGAGCCAGCGGAGACGGTTAAGGCCGTCCCTCTCGACCCCAGTGGCGACACCTCCAAGCAGATCCGGATCGGTTCCGGGCTCGACCCCAAATAGGAAGCAGTGCTCGTCGACTTTCTCCGCGCAAACGCCGACGTCTTTGCGTGGAGTCCCTCGGACATGCCCGGCATACCGAGGGATGTCGCCGAGCACTCGCTGGATATTCGGGCCGGAGCCCGACCCGTCAGGCAGCCTCTGCGCCGATTCGACGAGGAGAAGCGCAGAGTGATAGGCGAGGAGATCCACAAGCTAATGGCAGCAGGGTTCATCAAAGAGGTATTCCATCCCGAATGGCTTGCCAACCCTGTGCTTGTGAGAAAGAAAGGGGGGAAATGGCGGATGTGTGTAGACTACACTGGTCTCAACAAAGCATGTCCGAAGGTTCCCTACCCTCTACCTCGCATCGATCAAATCGTGGATTCCACTGCTGGGTGCGAAACCCTGTCCTTCCTCGATGCCTACTCCGGGTATCACCAAATCCGGATGAAAGAGTCCGACCAGCTCGCGACTTCTTTCATCACGCCCTTCGGCATGTACTGCTATGTCACCATGCCGTTCGGTTTGAGGAATGCGGGCGCGACGTACCAGCGGTGCATGAACCATGTGTTCGGCGAACACATCGGTCGCACAGTCGAGGCCTACGTCGATGACATCGTAGTCAAGACAAGGAAGGCTTCCAACCTCCTCTCCGACCTTGAAGTGACATTCCGATGTCTCAAAGCGAAAGGCGTCAAGCTCAATCCCGAGAAGTGTGTCTTCGGGGTGCCCCGAGGCATGCTCTTGGGGTTCATCGTCTCCGAGTGGGGCATCGAAGCCAACCCGGAGAAGATCGCAGCCATCACCAACATGGGGCCCATCAAGGACTTAAAAGGTGTACAGAGGGTCATGGGATGTCTCGCGGCCCTGAGCCGGTTCATCTCACGCCTCGGCGAAAGAGGTCTGCCTCTGTACCGCCTCTTAAGGAAGGCCGAGTGCTTCACTTGGACCCCTGAGGCCGAGGAAGCTCTCGGGGACCTGAAGGCGCTCCTCACCAAGGCGCCTATCTTGGTACCCCCAGCTGATGGAGAAGCCCTCTTGGTCTACGTCGTCGTGACCACTCAGGTGGTTAGCGCCGCGATTGTGGTCGAGAGGCAAGAAGAGGGGCATGCATTGCCCGTTCAGAGGCCAGTTTACTTCGTCAGCGAGGTACTGTCCGAAACCAAGATCCGCTACCCACAAGTACAGAAGCTGCTGTACGCAGTGATCCTGACGAGGCGGAAGTTGCGACACTACTTCGAGTCTCACCCGGTAACTGTGGTGTCATCCTTCCCCCTGGGGGAGATCATCCAGTCCCGAGAGGCCTCGGGCAGGATCGCAAAGTGGGCGGTGGAAATCATGGGCGAGACCATCTCGTTCGCGCCTCGGAAGGCCATCAAGTCCCAGGTATTGGCGGACTTCGTAGCTGAATGGGTCGACACCCAGCTGCCGACGGCTCCGATCCAACCGGAGCTCTGGACCATGTTTTTCGACGGGTCGCTGATGAAGACGGGAGCCGGCGCGGGCCTACTCTTCATCTCGCCCCTCGGGAAACACCTATGCTACGTGCTACGCCTCCATTTCCCGGCATCCAACAATGTGGCTGAGTACGAAGCTCTGATCAACGGATTGCGAATCGCCATCGAGCTAGGGGTCCGACGCCTCGACGCTCGCGGCGACTCGCAGCTCGTCATCGACCAAGTCATGAAGAACTCCCACTGCCGCGACCCGAAGATGGAGGCCTACTGCGATGAGGTTCGGCGCCTGGAAGACAAGTTCTACAGGCTCGAGCTTAACCACATCGCTCGGCGCTACAACGAGACTGCGGACGAGCTGGCAAAAATAGCCTCGGGGCGAACAACGGTTCCCCCGGACGTCTTCTCCCGGGATCTGCATCAGCCCTCCGTCAAGATCAACGACACGCCCGAGCCCGAGGCACCCTCGGTCCAGCCCGAGGCATCCTCGGTCCAGCCCGAGGCGTCCTCGGTTCAGCCCGAGGTACCCTCGGCCCCCGAGGGCGAGGCGCCGCACATCGAGGAGGAGCGGAGCGGGGCCACGCCTGATCGAGATTGGCAGACCCCGTACCTGCAATATCTCCGCCAAGGAGAGCTGCCCCTCGACCGAGCCGAGGCTCGGCGGATAGCGTGACGCGCCAAGTCGTTCGTCCTGCTGGGCGATGGGAAGGAGCTCTACCACCGCAGTCTCTCGGGCATCCTCCAGCGATGCATCTCCATCGCCGAAGGTCAGGAACTCCTGCAAGAGATACACTCGGGGGCTTGCGGCCATCACGTAGCGCCTTGAGCCCTCGTCGGGAATGCTTTCCGGCAAGGCTTCTACTGGCCAACGGCGGTGGCCGACGCTACTAGAATTGTCCGCACCTGCGAAGGGTGTCAATTCTATGCGAAGCAGACCCACCTGCCCGCTCAGGCTCTGCAGACGATACCCATCACCTGGCCCTTTGCTGTGTGGGGTCTGGACCTCGTCGGTCCCTTGCAGAAGGCGCCCGGGGGCTACACGCACCTGCTGGTAGCCATCGACAAATTCTCCAAGTGGATCGAGGTCCGACCCCTGAACAGCATCAGGTCCGAGCAGGCGGTGGCGTTCTTCACCAACATCATCCATCGCTTCAGGGTCCCAAACTCCATCATCACCGACAACGGCACCCAGTTCACCGGCAGAAAATTCTTGGATTTTTGCGAGGATCACCACATCCGGGTGGACTAGGCCGTCGTGGCTCATCCCATGTCGAATGGGCAAGTAGAGCGTGCCAACGACATGATTCTACAAGGGCTCAAGCCTCGGATTTACAACGACCTCAACAAGTTCGGCAAGCGATGGATGAAGGAACTCCCCTCGGTGGTCTGGAGCCTGAGGACAACGCCGAGCCGAGCCACAGGTTTCACGCCGTTCTTCCTGGTCTACGGGGCCGAGGCCGTCTTGCCCACTGACCTGGAATACGGCTCCCCGAGGACGAGGGCCTACGACGATCAAAGCAACCAAGCTAGCCGAGAAGACTCGCTGGACCAGCTGGAGGAGGCTCGGGACAGGGCCTTACTACACTCGGCGCGGTATCAGCAGTCCCTGTGGCGCTACCACGCCCGAGGGGTCCGACCCCGGGACCTCCAGGTGGGCGACCTGGTACTTCGGCTGCGGCAAGACGCCCGAGGGAGGCACAAGCTCACGCCCCCCTGGGAAGGGCCATTCGTCATCGCCAAAGTTCTGAAGCCCGGAACGTACAAGCTGGCCAACAGTCAAGGCGAGGTCTACGGCAACGCTTGGAACATCCAACAGCTACGTCGCTTCTACCCTTAAGATGTTTCCAAGTTGTTCATATACCTCGCACCCACGCAAAGTTTAGTCAACAAGGAAGGGTCGGCCTCGCCTCGGCAAAGCCCGACCCTCCCTCGGGGGCTAAAAGGGGGGAAACCCCCTCTGCGTCAAAATTTTCCTCGAAAAAAGATCTCTTTTACCAGAATATCTTTTGTGCTTTTTGACTACTTCGAAAAGTGGGTCCTGGAAACGATGGAGTACACGTAAGCAGCCAAGGCTGACCGAGCCGAGGGACTCCTACGCCTCCGGGATACGGATACCTCACTCATCACCTTCTGCGATAAGTAACTCGCATTCGGATAAAGTGGCTCCGCGGATCGAACAAGTCTTTACGTTCGGAAGCCCTTCTGCCGAAGCGATCCTTCGAGCCTTCTCGACCGAGTCGGTGAGAGGGCCTCACGGACGGGTGAAAGTACGCGTAAGCGGCAAGGCCGACCGAGCCGAGGGACTCCCACGCCTCCGGGATACGGATACCTCACTCATCACCTTCCGCGAGAAGCAACTCTCGCTCGCACAAACATCCCTGTTACCGACAAAAAGTCCAGATACTCGAAACAAGAGGAAAAGAGACGCAGCTTTACAACGCAGCGAGGGTGTGTGTTCTGGCCTCGGCGGCCGCACAAGGCACACGCTACAAGACAATCTGATCTTGCAGGCTCGGGTCTTGACGCTGGAAGGGGGCAGCAACACCCTTGGTGTCGACGACACCTTCGGCGAGGCCCGACCTAGCCTCGGACGGCGACACGGTCCGAGGATCTCCGCTCTGAAGGACGACGTCATCACCACGCCCGGGCAATCACTGCCAGGGACTTCCCCGGGAATCCAGCCCGAGCAGGCGGCTCGGCCGGTTACCCTAGGGGCCTCGGCCAACCATCTCCCGAGGGCGCCAGCCCGACCTGAGGCCTCGGCTGATCAACTCCGGCATTGGTCCTGCTAACGGACAACCCGGCTAGGCTCCGGCCAACCAGGTTTCATTCTCGAGCCGACTCCGCCTCTGTTCATACTGATATCGCTACCCCCAGCCTCGTCTCGTCGAAGAGCGGCCGAGGGTTTCTTTAACTAAGCTAGAGGAGCCTCGGACAGCAAGGCCGACCGAGCTGAGGGACTCCTACGCCTCCGGGATACGGATACCTCACTCGTCACCTTGACACGGGGCGACTCATGCTTGGTGAAGCGGTTCAGATAATCAACAGACGAGTCTTAGTGCTCAAAAATGAGGAAAAAACACGGCTCTGTGCCGAAGTTACATACATGTTCAGGCCCCGAAAGCCGAAATGAACAAAAAACACTGGCATTCGAAGTGCCGTCACAAACGGAACTCCGGTTCCCCCTCCGCAGGTACGAACAACCCCACTCGACAGGGGCGGGCCTGCGGGGCTATAGAAGACCGACGAGCGGCTCGCCGCCGCCCGCTCTGACTACGACGACAACGGCCCCCACTCCGGATGGCCGAACTGCAGCAGCGCAGGCCTCAGGGTAGGCACTGCTGCAGTCTTGCCCTCGCCCACGCCGACGCTCGAGGGGCGAGGACAAGTACAAAGAGCCGGAGGCCCGAAGCGCGGATGGTGGCGGTGATCCCGTCGGCGACGGGGACTTCTCGAGCCGCCTCCGCCTCGGCACCGACGGCAGGAGCCATCAGCCCTTCGGCAGATCCCCACTCAAATCCTCCCGGACGAGTGGGGCACCGGCCTCCGCATGAAGGCGCTGTCCCGGTGCAAAGGCAGGACCGCCCCAGAACACGAACGCCGCCCTAGCAGCGCGCGGCATCTAGGGTGGTCCTCCCGTGTACACGGCGCGGCAACCGCCCTCCTGCGGAAGGGACCGTCGGGAGCCAAGCCGACGAACCCGACACGCTGGAGGTGACGACGCCTGCCGTCGACCAGCCCCGCGTTGTCGAAGTCCGGGCCGCCCGCAGGGCCAGTGAGCGCCCTCTCCCTCGAATGCCGTGGGAGAGGATGACCCACGAACCCGCGCGGGAGGTAGAGCGCCGGCTCAGCCCGGCACCCACCCCAGCGAGGATGATGAACATCCTTGAAGCTGAGGGTGGGACCAAGATCGCAGCCCGGCTTGCTCCTCCCCACCCAGGAGCTGGTGGTCACCGTCTCGGGTGACCACCAGCGGAGGGGAGCAACCGGGCTGTGTGATGAAAATCTTTGAAGCCGAACGATGGCTGAAAGGTACCAACTCCCACGGAGTCGCGTCCCTCCAACGATGAGGCGAAAAGACGGCGGGTTCCCCCCATCCGGGGGCTTGGAAGGTGGAAAGGCGTGGCGCATAAGGGAGCGAGAAGACATGGTCGCCTTACGAAAGGGGTCGCCCTCCTTTTAAAGGCAACTCTCCCTGCTTGCGCCCCCAACCGTCACGGGCTGGGTCTTCTCCAACACGCTCCAAAGCCCTCCCCTGCGGCGCGGGGGCTGGGTCCCGCATGTCATGCAGAGCGGCTCCGAGCAGAAGAAGCCAAACCGCCGCGCGTGGTGCACACAACCGCCCAGCGGTTACAAGTGACCCTCCACTTTTGCTCAGACCAACGGGTGAAAGGGGCGGGCAGCCATGCAGGCGGCATGCAACCGCGCCAAGTGGACGCACTTCTCCAACTCCCGACACACCAGCAAGGAGGCCCAGGCCCACGCGTCGCGCAACTGGCGCGCCGGATGCTGCATGCAAGCAATTGCACCGCCTGCGCCACCACCGCGCCTCCTCGATTGCGGAACCAATACCGCAACTCGAGGCGACCCAGCGTGCGACCTAGCAGCGCCAGCCTGACGCGGCGGCCAACGCGGCCAAAAGTGGGCTGGCGGTAATGACGGTGGCAGGCGCGCGGGAGCAGCGGTCACGTCGTCAGCCAAGCTCACGTCCCATCCGGGGGCAGCAAGAGAACCCCCTCTCACGGCGTGAAGACAACGCGCTCGTGATCCGTTCCTCGAACGGCTCGCGCACGCGCAACGGCTGCCCCGCCAACTACTCGCCCTGTCGCATTAACTCCGCGACTGGACAGGCGGCACTTCTGGCAGGAGCAACGGGCGACGCTTCGCCTTCGTCGAAACAACCGCGCCGAAAAAGGTACGCCGCGTCGTTCGGTTTCGTATCCTTTTCCCTTTTTCCTCTTTTCTCTATCTCTTGCAACAGGGACCGGGAAAGGGGGATACCCCGAAAGGGATCCTTCCCCGTGAAGGAACCAGGCTCCGAGCCTCCTTACTGATCAGAGGTTCGAAGGCTGGCCCCCCGAAGGGTTCAACAGCTGCCTCAGATCGCGTGGGCCCGACACCCACTACTGGTTAGAGGTTCGAAGGCCGGCCCCCCGAAGGGTTCCACGGCCGCCTCAGGCTACTCGGGCTCCGCGCCCATTACTGATCAGGGGTTCGAAGGCTGGCCCCCGAAGGGTTCACAGTCGCCTCAGACGCCGAGCGAGGGATGACCAGGGGTACGTTCGATACATAACCAAGGCTCGGGCTGCGCTCCCGAGGTACCCTAGGACATTTCCGAGACCAGTGGGAGCGATCTTGTAATGGAATCCCATCGGAGGGAGGCATCGAGCCCTCGGACCCCGTCGCCAGGGGACCGGGTCCGGCAGATCACCCGCAGGTACTTTTGGGCGTGCCTCTGGGCCCTTAGCCGACCCCTAACGAACGGGGCACGGACGTCCACTCGGATTACCCGCTTGCAGCTCACCGGAGACACCATGTTCGGCGCCCATCGAGAGTAACATGGCGCTCTCCCCCCCTCCTCCTTGCGGAAAGGCGACGTAGGGGCGTATGTAAAAAAGCCGAGTCTATCCCTGATCGCCCTCTCGCCCTGTGCGGAGGCTCGGGGGCTGCTCTCGCAAACCCGGCTCCGGTCGAACCGTTGACAGCGTCAACATACCAGCCCGAGAACTTGGGCCCCGACCGTGCACCCGGGCTATGGCCTGCTCGCATGAGGGAACAACCAGACCAGCCGAAGCATTACGCAAGGCATTAAGACCTCGAAGGAGTGAAACCACTCCTCCGAGGCCTCGGGGGCTACACCCGGCGGGTGCGCTCGCGCGCACCCACCGGAACAAAATGCAACCGAGAAAGGCTGGTCCCCTTGCAAAAAAGTGCGATGAAAGCCTCCAAGCGAGTGCTAACACTCCCTTCGAGGCTCGGGGGCTACTGTCGGGGACCATAATTAGGGGTACCCTCAAGACGCCTAATTCTCAGCTGGTAACCCCCATCAGCATAAAGCTGCAAAGGCCTGATGGGTGCGATTAAGTCAGGGATCAGTCCATACGAGCGACTCAATCACGCCTCGCCCGAGCCTAGCCTCGGGCAAGGGCAGCCGACCCTGAGGGGTTTCCGTCTCGCCCGAGGCCCCCCTTTAACGGCGGACACATCTCCGGCTCGCCCGAGGCCTTGCCTTCGCTAAGAAGCAACCCTGACTAAATCTCCGCGCCGACCGACCGAGTCGCAGGAGCATTTAACGCAAAGGTGGCCTGACACCTTTATCCTGACACGCGCCCTCCGGCAGAGCCGAAGTGACCGCCGTCACTTCGCCGCTCCACTGACTGGTCTGACAGAAGGACAGCGCCGCCTGCGCCACTCCGACTGCAGTGCCACTTGACAGGGTGAGACTGACAGGCAGTCAGGCCTTGCCAAAGGCGCCATAAGAAACTCCGCTCCACCCGACCCAGGGCTCGGACTCGGGCTAAGCCCCGGAAGACGGCGAACTCCGCTCCGCCCGACCTAGGGCTCGGACTCGGGCTAAGCCCCGGAAGACGGCGAACTCCGCTCCGCCCGACCCAGGGCTCGGACTCGGGCTAAGGCCCCGGAAGACGGCGAACTCCGCTCCGCCCGACCCAGGGCTCGGACTCGGGCTAGGCCCCGGAAGATGGCGAACTCCGCTCCGCCCGACCCAGGGCTCGGACTCGGGCTAAGGCCCCGGAAGATGGCGAACTCCGCTCCGCCCGACCCAGGGCTCGGACTCGGGCTAAGGCCCCGGAAGATGGAGAACTCCGCTCTGCCCGACCCAGGGCTCGGACTCGGGCTCAGCCCCAGAAGATGACGAACTCCGCTCCGCCCGACCTAGGGCTCGGACTCGGGCTCAGCCCCAGAAGACGACGAACTCCGCTTCGCCCGACCCCAGGGCTCGGACTCCGCCCTGGCCTCTGTCGAACAACCTCCGCCTCGCCCGACCCAGGAGCCCGGGCTTGGCCTCGGCCATGGAAGACAGACTCGACCCCGGCTTCGGAGGAGCCTCCACGTCGCCCGACCTAGGGCACAGGCCCGCCACGTCAACAGGAAGCGCCATCATCACCCTACCCCGAGCCGACTCGGGCCGCAGAGAACAAGACCGGTGTCCCATCTGGCTAGCTCCGCCAGATAGGCAATGATGGCGCCCCGCTAGCCCTGTGACGACGGCGGCTCTTGTAACACCCCTGGTGTTACTATAACTAAAACTTGAGCATGGCATCATGAGCATTGGCATTGCATATGTTTGACACACCTAGAGTGCATTCACTAGGCAAAAATTTCAAACAAGTTGTATTGTTTTACTGTTTTTGCAAATGGAACCCTAGTTAATGGACTTAACCCTAAATAGTAGTTAAAGGGGTAAAACTTAACCCAAGTTAAGAAAACCTAAGTACTTTAGGGTAAAAGTCATAAAATGACCCTAAGAATAAGCTTGAATCACTTTTATACCCCCTGAGATACAGAAACCCTAATTGGAACCCTGGAAAACCCTAACACTAAACCCTAGGGGCTTATGTGCAAAAATGATGAACCTTTGGACTAAAGTGTAAAACTACTATGTTTTGACATATAAAGTCATTTGGTTCACAAATATGTGAATTTACAAGCCAAACCCTGAGTTTTGGACTTAAATGCAAAATGGACCTCATTTGAGTTTTGCTCTAAGTCTGAAAATCAGTGAATGGGCTCAACTTTGGGGCTTTGTAACTTACAAAGCATAGGGTTTTTGCCCTAGGTCACCACATCAAAGTTGAAGACCAATTATAGGAGAACAACTTTGCTTAAGGTTGTAAGCTTAGTTGTTAAGAAGAATTTGGAGAAAACCAAGCCTAAAGTTGGGCTGTCAGGCTGTTATGTCTGAATTTTCAGACTAGCAGTGGACTGACCTCGACTTCAAGCTGGGTTTTGAGCATGATCCTGTGTAAATATACCTATGATTGCCATAGCAAGTTTGTAGTGGGTACCATACTCTACAAGTTTGCTGCAGAGCTTAACCTGTGTCACTATGGAAAATTGAGAGAAAAATGGGCTCTAAGTTGGTCTGTCAGTCAAGTTGTGTATTGGATCAGAGGCACTGTTCATCGTCATCAGTTACTATCGCGTTATGGATCAGGACATCTCCGCCGGCGATAAGAACGCCATCGCGGCGTGACCGGTCGTCGTTGGCCGTGGTAAAGTGACTGGGTATCGTGGCAAAAGTTACCTCGGTGGCGCGCTTGGGTTAAGCGGCAATCGTGCCCTCACCGGAGACCGCCGTAGGCTTGCCAGCGCACCCTCAGATCGCATTTCTTCCCCATCTCCGGTCGACGGTCCTCTGCCGCGTGGCCAAGCTTATCTACCGTGTCACCGTAATTCGTTTGAGCCATCCCATCAGCGTTAAGGAGTTTGCCACGCCGTAGGCCACGTAACCGCGCGCCAAGCTTCTTCCTCCCCTCCGGCCGCCAACGCATCGCGGTCAAATTGAGAGCCACCGCTCTCGGAGTCTATAAATTGAGCCCCCCCTCGGCTTCGCTATGTATTTTACTAGCTATCGCACCCGCTCCCACACCCGATTGTCCACCAGCTCGCCTGAATTTTGCACTTCCCCCAAATCGGTTCTCCGCCGCCGTAGAAGTGAACTCACCGTCGCCAGCCCAACTCCGGTCAGTGCCCGCCCTTTTCTTCCTCGTTTGAGCATTCTCATGCCTCTGTGATGCTCCCCGACCCCTTTAATTGAACTAGACCGGCGCCCATCGCCGGGAACACGATCATGTTGCCGTTGTGCTTACGGCCACCGTGGCCGGAGCTCCCTAGTCCACCGATAGTGTAATTTAGTTGGGGAAAACGTTCATAGGAACTCGAATTTGGGCTCAGCCGAAGATTAGCACCAGTCTTAGCCTCAATCGGCCGGCGTAGTTGCTCGCCGGAGCGCGGCCGTGCTTGAACGCCGTCGGGGACTGCGAGTTGTGAATTGACAAGAATCCGGGGACCTTTTCGTGAACTGTCAGTGACTTAAAACAATAGTAAACGGACCTATTTCTGTTTAGCCGTTAAGCCGAGGGCCTCTGCGCAAAGTCGCCTCGCGGGCGCGGGCGCGCGCGAATCCGCTCGGGCTTGGGCCGGCTGGACCTGAATCGGCCCAGTACTGCTCCTCTTTTTCCTTTTTCTTTTTTCACCAGAACTTTGAAAAACGGTAGAAAATAGTAGAAAAATCCTAAAATTATGAGACCAATTTTCCTAGGCTTGTTATTTTCCATAGTATTTAATAAAAATAGTTCTATGATTTTTAGTTTGAAAAAGGAATTTTAGGATATTTAAAATAGCCTAAACCATTGATTCTGGATTTTTAGAGAATAAATAATAAGCCCAGAATTTCCCAAACTTTTTATGTGAACTTATCACATTATTTAGAAGCTATGGGTAGAGTTTGGTTTGATTTGGACCTTGTTTGATCACTAAACCCAAAACCACTCCCCCCTGCTCCATGAACTCCTTTACCGACTCCGGAAACCCTAAGTTCCCGGAACTCCGTGAAGGCAAGTTGTATTCAAGACATAAATAATAAGTTTATGTTGTCTTTGCATCCTCATGAGCATCCCATGGCATCCATTCTTATACATACGTATGGTTATGATTAGAACGAGAAGAAGAGATAGAAGTAACTGAAGAGCAAGTGCAACCACCTTTGGACACTCAGGCCGGGAATAGTTTCTACTTCGACATTTGTGGATCCGAGCCTGAATCACCTGTAAACGAAGGCAAGCCCCGGTGCATGCAACCCCTTTCCTTGAATTTTTAAATACTTTTCGCACACTTAAGTCTAGTGAAATGTGCATTAAGTTCATAGGAGTTACTTGAAACCCTTTGATGCATTGCTTTCCTTGATATCCATACCTTTATAGATACTTCTGTGAAGTATCAAAATTATGATTTACAAAAATGCTTAGCCTTGCTTAGATCTTATGGATAGAAGTTGTCCTCAATTTAACCATGGAGAGGATAGCTTCTACCTGCAAGAATATTTTCATTTGGAGCAATAGTGGGATCTTACTGCAAAGCTCCCCGTGATGCTCTTTCATCCTAAGGAACAGACACATTCCTAAGGGTGGAAATACTTAAATGGAAACTTGGGGTAGGAACAGGTGATGTTCTACCCAGGTTGGTTAAGGATTAACGCGTATGTAGGCGTGCTGACCGAGGACCCTTTAACTGGTCACATGCCTCGTCATGGGTAAGCCTTGCCTCGGGCAGACTAAGGCCGGAATAAGACAACACGAGATGGGCGTGGAGCGGTGGCGAGAGTAGCGTGTACCCTCCGTGGCAAGAGGCTGGACGGTGGTGTATCTGTGCTCTCGGTCTGCGTGAACCTGATCCGGTCTTAAGAACCCCGGTGGCGGGTTGACATATGCAAGGGTTAAGTGCTACATATGTCGTGTGATTGGAGATCCTCAGCTGAGTATAATCGATTCGGATCGCCGTACCTTCGCGGTTATGAAGACTTGGTCACTTTTCTACAACCTAGAGTCAAGAGGCGAACACGATGGATAAAAATGATGTTGTCTTGATGTGATGTGAAATTAGACTAGATGCAAATGGAGTCTATTAATACTTAACATGGCGTTAAAAGATTGAAAGTAAGGACTCACCTTAGTAAGCTACTTCTGCAAAAGTATGAGTTGATTTTTGCTAAAGCCTCTCCTTGACTCCTCTTTATCCAGCATACCCTTGAGAGTCTTTTCCTTAGTCGGGTAAGACTTGCTGAGTATTCCAAACTCAGGGTTTATCCCTTCGTTGTTTTTAGGTGAGGAAGTAGCAGATTTTTGCTGCTTCTGTGCTAAGGTGGTTCCCAACAAGGAAAACCAAGACTGAAGTGCGGGAGGACTCGGTCCTCCATCTAGGATCTTTTGTTTATTGTCTTTCGGGAGAAGTTGGTGTCTCCCTGGTTTGTATAATATTACTCCTATGCACTCACTTTTAGACTGGTCTGTAATAACCTAACTCAAGCTTGCTTTTGAAATAAATGTAAGATTATGTAATTCGCTTCCGCATTTCTTTATCTCCGATGTTCTGTAATGTCTACAAGATGGGTGAGACGTTCCTGGTGAGATAAGGAAGGATACCGAACTTGTCAAGTAGTTCAGGGGCACCTACAGGGTTGTCTGATGTCCGTTGGGCAAGGACAACTGTAGGTGGGCCTAATTACTTGGGAGGTTCCGTCACAGCTGGTATCGGAGCGTAGCCCTTCTTGGCAGATATTATGAGGCATCTTCAAAAGAATTTTCGAAAGTCTTACCTAGAAATTCTTTTCTCTTCTTACCTAAGTATTCTGAAGAAGTCTATCTTAAAGACCAGATAGGAAGAGTGCAACATATAGAAGGTTGAATCGACTAAGGTTGATTCTGTAATTATACATGCATCATGCTAAGAATCATACTAATAACATTTTCTCCCTTAGAAAAGATGCCGCCACGTACCAGGCTAACGGCACGCAAGTCCACGGGACCAATTGGGGTGCCTCGGCATCAATTGGCTCCCCGACATGAAAGCAGCAGTAGTGGGAGTAACGACCCCATCGGAGACCTTGAAGCTCGTGTGAGTCGACTTCAGGCAGCACTGCAACAAAGGACTGATGCTTGGGTCGCTGACGGTGATAGAATCAATGAACTGAGAAGGGACATCCGACATCTGCAGGATCAACTCGCTGATCGAGACTTAGCACTTGACTGGGCCGTGCAGTCTCGTTTGCTAATGTGTGCTAAGGAAGCAAGGGCTCAGGCCCGAATTAAAGAACTTAGCTCGACTGTCGATGACCTGCAGGTTTACTGCAACACGTTGCACGAGGAAGTCCATGTATTATACTCACAACTACACCCAAGTGAGCCTGCACCACCTGCTGAGGCAGAAGCTGGACCATCTCACGTTGCGGGACGTGCGCTGGGTGGGGAGTTAGACCTTTTTGAGCCTCCTCCTTCTTTGAGGTTGGTCGATGTCTGGACTCCCACACCTGACGATGAAGCCGCCAAGACTGATGGCAAGCAGGAATAAGGGTATAATAGAAGTAGAGTAGTGTATGGTAGGGTATTGAAGGGTGTACTGTTGTATAATGGGTATTGTATCCTGTTATGTAATATCGAGTCTGTATCATTACTTTTTATAGTAATGTAAAATGGAAGGTTTTCTCTGGCACATTATGTTTACCTCAAATGTTTTTGCCACAGATGCCGACCAGGACTCGAGGACAGGATGCAGCAGGAACTTCCGGGGGACGGGATACTACCCCAAACCCACCTCCAGTTCCTCCCACGTTAGCCGAGGCCATCGCCGCCTTGGTGAATGCCACCGCCGACAATACCCGCTTCCTTAGGGAAATGGCGGGTCAGCAACAATTCCAGCAGCAGGCGGGAAGAGGTTATCCGCAGGGTCCCCGTGAGACCACTTATCTGGATTTCTCGGAAACTCGTCCACCTCTATTCGTCAAAGCAGAAAATCCCTTAGAAGCTGACGAGTGGATTCGGGTTATCGAGCAAAAGTTTGGTCTTCTTCGATGCTCAGAGACGCAGAAGCCGTTGTTTGCCGCACAACAACTCCGTGGTCCTGCCAGTACCTGGTGGGGAAATTTTATGGCTATTCAACCTGATAACCATCAAGTCACCTGGAACGAGTTTAAAGCAGCTTTCCGTGAACACTACATCCCTGAAGGAGTGTTGCACATGAAACAAGAGGAGTTTATGAAGTTACAACAAGGCGGAGATACCATTACTCAATATCTCAACAAGTTCAATCACCTGTCGCAGCATGCTATCGACCAGGTGAATACAGATTTGAAGAAGAAGAACTGTTTTATGCGGGGACTGAATGATCGGCTACAAAGGAAAATGGCCACATGCATAGACCTCACATATGGAAAGGCTGTCAGCACAGCCTTATCTGTTGAAGCCAAATACACAAATTCTGGAAAGAATAAGGGATTTGGTGGTGAGCGGCCTAATCAGGGCCAGGCAAAGAAACCACGGTTTGTGATTCGACCCTCAAACCAGAATCGCCCTTTTTCTCGTCCACCTTCATTTCCCTTCAAGCAGCCTATCATTATCCGCCCCAATAATACCCCCACTACCCCAAAACAGTCGGGTGCCCCAGGCACTCGATTCCCTGCCCTGCCTAGTTCTTCAACTGGGTGTTTTAACTGTGGCAAGTCAGGACATTTTATCAAAGACTGCCCATACCCCAAACAAAATCAATCCAATGCTCAGCAAGGAACCGGGAAGTCCTCTCAGCCTAAAGGAAATGCTATGGGGAAGAATATGAAGAAAACGGGGCGTGTATACTACACTCAAGTGGCTACTACACCGGAAGGAGAACCGGTGATGATGGGTACGTTTCCCGTAGCCAGTCACCCAGCAATTATTCTTTTTGATTCTGGTGCTTCACATACATTTATTAGCAAGAAGTTTGTGGAACAACATCATATTGCATACCATGAATCAAAGGAGGGATTTAAAATTCATTCACCTGGGGGACACATTTATACTAAAGAAGTGGTCTATGGAGTGCCAGTAACAATGGCCGGACGGAACTTTCCTGCTAACATGATTGTTCTAAAGGGCCAGGATATAGATGTAATTTTGGGAATGAATTGGTTAACCCAATACAAAGCAATTCTCAACACTGAACTCAGAACCGTCAGGTTGAGCTATAACCAAGAAGAGATTCTTTTGACTCTCCCCGCAACCAATCCAGCCAAAGCTTCTGGTAGAGTCTATGAAGCTATGGTACCGGAGATCAAGAACATTCCGGTAGTACGTGAGTTTCCAGATGTATTTCCGGAAGATTTGCCTGGACTGCCCCCTGAAAGAGATGTAGAATTCGTAATTGAGCTAAAACCCGGTACGGCTCCCATCTCCCGAAGATCGTACCGTATGCCTCCAAATGAATTGGCGGAACTGAAGACTCAATTGCAAGATCTACTGAATAAAGGATTCATCCGGCCAAGCTCGTCCCCTTGGGGTTGTCCCGCCATTTTTGTTAAGAAGAAGGATCAAACCTTGAGAATGTGCGTGGATTATCGACCCCTAAATGAGGTCACTATCAAGAATAAGTACCCTCTTCCAAGGATCGACATCTTATTTGATCAACTGACTGGGGCGAGGGTATTTTCCAAAATTGATCTCAGGTCGGGCTATCATCAAATCCGTATTCGGCCCGAGGATATACCGAAGACCGCGTTTACTACGCGATATGGATTGTTTGAATACTTGGTAATGTCTTTCGGGCTCACAAATGCTCCTGCCCATTTCACTTACTTAATGAACTCGGTGTTCATGCCTGAATTGGACAAGTTCGTGGTAGTCTTCATCGATGATATCTTGATATATTCTAAGAATGAAGAAGACCATGCTCAGCATTTACGGATTGTATTGACGCGCCTCAGGGAACATCAGCTATATGCCAAGTTCAGCAAGTGCGCGTTCTGGCTGGAAGAAATTCAATTTTTGGGGCACGTGTTATCAGCTAAAGGAATTGCGGTAGATCCTAGCAAAGTCAAAGATATTCTGGAGTGGAAACCCCCAACAACTGTTCACCAAGTCCGGAGTTTTCTTGGACTAGCTGGGTATTATCGCAGATTCATACCAGATTTTTCTAAGCTTGTGAAGCCAATCACAAGTTTGTTGAAGAATGACATCAAGTTCAATTGGTCTTCTAAGTGCAATGAAGCCTTTGAGCAATTGAAGACACTATTGACCACTGCTCCGGTATTAGCTCAACCGGACATCACTAAACCTTTTGACGTATATTGTGATGCATCTGGCAGTGGGCTCGGCTGTGTACTGATGCAAGAGGGCCGAGTGATTGCGTATGCTTCAAGGCAGTTGCGCCGACATGAGGAGCACTATCCAACCCATGATCTGGAGCTAGCTGCTGTGGTTCATGCCCTAAAGATTTGGCGTCACTATCTGCTGGGAAATATCTGTCATATATATACAGATCATAAAAGTTTGAAGTACATCTTCACCCAGTCAGAGTTGAATATGAGACAAAGACGATGGCTTGAGCTCATCAAAGACTATGAATTGGAGATCCATTATCACCCAGGCAAGGCCAATGTGGTGGCAGATGCGTTGAGTCGTAAGACTTCCTGCCACTGTCTTATGGCGAAGACCTCCGAGAACACTTTGTGTCAGGAAATGGAAAAGCTAAACCTGGGGATCATTCAACAAGGGACTCTAAATCAGTTAAAGCTTGAGTCAATCATTTTGCAAAGGATAATTGATGCTCAAAGAGATAATCTGGGTATGAAGCACATTCGAGAAAAGATAAAGGCTGGAGTAGCCAAGTGTTTCAAGGAAGACGATCAGGGTGTGATATGGTTCAAAAACCGCATAGTAGTGCCAAAGAACGAAGAACTCCGCCAGCAAATTCTGGATGAAGCACATCTTAGTCGCTATTCTATTCATCCCGGAAGCACTAAGATGTATCAAGACTTAAAGCAACATTATTGGTGGACTAAGATGAAGATCGAAATTGCACGCTATGTGGCGAAATGTGACACCTGCAGACGTGTCAAGGCCCTACACATGAAAACTGCTGGTCCATTACAATCTTTGCCAATCTCAACATGGAAATGGGAAGATATCAGTATGGACTTTATTGTGGGATTACCCAGGACGGCCAAAGGGTATGATTCTATTTGGGTTATAGTTGATCGACTCACGAAGATTGCCCACTTCTTACCTGTTAAAGTCACATATACAATAGCCACTTATGCAGCATTATACATTGCCCGTATTCTCAGTTTGCATGGTGTTCCAAAGACCATTGTGTCGGATCGTGGACCTCAATTTGTAGCCAAGTTTTGGGAAGCACTTCACAACTCCTTGGGTACTAAATTACTCCACAGTTCGGCTTATCATCCTCAAACCAGTGGGCAGACTGAGAGGGTGAACCAAATACTTGAAGATATGTTGCGGGCATGTGTCCTGGACTTCTCACCAAAATGGGATGAGTGTTTACCCCTAGCGGAGTTTTCATACAATAACAGCTACCAAGAAAGTATCAAGATGGCACCCTTTGAAGCTTTATATGGACGACGGTGTCGGACTCCGCTAAATTGGTCTGAACCTGGAGAAGGATACTTCTTTAGACCTGATCTGGTGAAAGAGGTTGAAGAAAAGGTTCATAGAATTATCCACAATATGAAGAAAGCTCAAGCACGGCAAAAGAGTTATGCAGACAAATGGCGAATGCCCTTATATTTTCTTGAAGGAGACTATGTCTACTTGAAGGTCTCACCAATGAAAGGCGTATCACGTTTCGGAGTTAAAGGAAAACTTGCACCACGATATATTGGTCCTTTTCTTATTCTGGAAAGATATGGGCCAGTGGCGTATCGACTTCAGCTCCCCGAAACATTGTCTGCTGTGCACAATGTGTTCCACGTGTCACAATTGAAGAAGTGTCTTCGGGTTCCTGATCGAACCGTTGAAGTGACTGATGTTGTCCTGGAACCAGACTTAACATACTCGGAACATCCCATTCGAGTTCTGGATCAAAAGGACAGGGTCACCCGAAGAAAGACTCTCAAGTTCTACAAGATACAGTGGAACCAGCATTCGGAAGATGAGGCTACATGGGAAACCCAAGACTTCTTGAATAAAAATTTCCCAGGCTTTCTAGCCTCATGTAAACTGTAAAGCCTGTATAGTTGTTGTAATAAAGAAGTAACCCCCACATCACCCCTGTCTTATACCAAAAATAAGGAAATAAAAATGTGATGCGTTTCCTTTACCATTACTTACCCTAGGATTTTTAATCTCGGGACGAGATTCTTTTATGGGGGAAAGGATGTAACACCCCTGGTGTTACTATAACTAAAACTTGAGCATGGCATCATGAGCATTGGCATTGCATATGTTTGACACACCTAGAGTGCATTCACTAGGCAAAAATTTCAAACAAGTTGTATTGTTTTACTGTTTTTGCAAATGGAACCCTGGTTAATGGACTTAACCCTAAATAGTAGTTAAAGGGGTAAAACTTAACCCAAGTTAAGAAAACCTAAGTACTTTAGGGTAAAAGTCATAAAATGACCCTAAGAATAAGCTTGAATCACTTTTATACCCCCTGAGATACCAGAAACCCTAATTGGAACCCTGGAAAACCCTAACACTAAACCCTAGGGGCTTATGTGCAAAAATGATGAACCTTTGGACTAAAGTGTAAAACTACTATGTTTTGACATATAAAGTCATTTGGTTCACAAATATGTGAATTTACAAGCCAAACCCTGAGTTTTGGACTTAAATGCAAAATGGACCTCATTTGAGTTTTGCTCTAAGTCTGAAAATCAGTGAATGGGCTCAACTTTGGGGCTTTGTAACTTACAAAGCATAGGGTTTTTGCCCTAGGTCACCACATCAAAGTTGAAGACCAATTATAGGAGAACAACTTTGCTTAAGGTTGTAAGCTTAGTTGTTAAGAAGAATTTGGAGAAAACCAAGCCTAAAGTTGGGCTGTCAGGCTGTTATGTCTGAATTTTCAGACTAGCAGTGGACTGACCTCGACTTCAAGCTGGGTTGTGAGCATGATCCTGTGTAAATATACCTATGATTGCCATAGCAAGTTTGTAGTGGGTACCATACTCTACAAGTTTGCTGCAGAGCTTAACCTGTGTCACTATGGAAAATTGAGAGAAAAATGGGCTCTAAGTTGGTCTGTCAGTCAAGTTGTGTATTGGATCAGAGGCACTGTTCATCGTCATCAGTTACTATCGCGTTATGGATCAGGACATCTCCGCCGGCGATAAGAACGCCATCACGGCGTGACCGGTCGTCGTTGGCCGTGGTAAAGTGACTGGGTATCGTGGCAAAAGTTACCTCGGTGGCGCGCTTGGGTTAAGCGGCAATCGTGCCCTCACCGGAGACCGCCGTAGGCTTGCCAGCGCACCCTCAGATCGCATTTCTTCCCCATCTCCGGTCGACGGTCCTCCGCCGCGTGGCCAAGCTTATCTACCGTGTCACCGTAATTCGTTTGAGCCATCCCATCAGCGTTAAGGAGTTTGCCACGCCGTAGGCCACGTAACCGCGCGCCAAGCTTCTTCCTCCCCTCCGGCCGCCAACGCATCGCGGTCAAATTGAGAGCCACCGCTCTCGGAGTCTATAAATTGAGCCCCCCCTCGGCTTCGCTATGTATTTTACTAGCTATCGCACCCGCTCCCACACCCGATTGTCCACCAGCTCGCCTGAATTTTGCACTTCCCCCAAATCGGTTCTCCGCCGCCGTAGAAGTGAACTCACCGTCGCCAGCCCAACTCCGGTCAGTGCCCGCCCTTTTCTTCCTCGTTTGAGCATTCTCATGCCTCTGTGATGCTCCCCGACCCCTTTAATTGAACTAGACCGGCGCCCATCGCCGGGAACACGATCATGTTGCCGTTGTGCTTACGGCCACCGTGGCCGGAGCTCCCTAGTCCACCGATAGTGTAATTTAGTTGGGGAAAACATTCATAGGAACTCGAATTTGGGCTCAGCCGAAGATTAGCACCAGTCTTAGCCTCAATCGGCCGGCGTAGTTGCTCGCCGGAGCGCGGCCGTGCTTGAACGCCGTCGGGGACTGCGAGTTGTGAATTGACAAGAATCCGGGGACCTTTTCGTGAACTGTCAGTGACTTAAAACAATAGTAAACGGACCTATTTCTGTTTAGCCGTTAAGCCGAGGGCCTCTGCGCAAAGTCGCCTCGCGGGCGCGGGCGCGCGCGCGAATCCGCTCGGGCTTGGGCCGGCTGGACCTGAATCGGCCCAGTACTGCTCCTCTTTTTCCTTTTTCTTTTTTCAGCAGAACTTTGAAAAACGATAGAAAATAGTAGAAAAATCCTAAAATTATGAGACCAATTTTCCTAGGCTTGTTATTTTCCATAGTATTTAATAAAAATAGTTCTATGATGTTTAGTTTGAAAAAGGAATTTTAGGATATTTAAAATAGCCTAAACCATTGATTCTGGATTTTTAGAGAATAAATAATAAGCCCAGAATTTCCCAAACTTTTTATGTGAACTTATCACATTATTTAGAAGCTATGGGTAGAGTTTGGTTTGATTTGGACCTTGTTTGATCACTAAACCCAAAACCACTCCCCCTGCTCCATGAACTCCTTTACCGACTCCGGAAACCCTAAGTTCCCGGAACTCCGTGAAGGCAAGTTGTATTCAAGACATAAATAATAAGTTTATGTTGTCTTTGCATCCTCATGAGCATCCCATGGCATCCATTCTTATACATACGTATGGTTATGATTAGAACGAGAAGAAGAGATAGAAGTAACTGAAGAGCAAGTGCAACCACCTTTGGACACTCAGGCCGGGAATAGTTTCTACTTCGACATTTGTGGATCCGAGCCTGAATCACCTGTAAACGAAGGCAAGCCCCGGTGCATGCAACCCCTTTCCTTGAATTTTTAAATACTTTTCGCACACTTAAGTCTAGTGAAATGTGCATTAAGTTCATAGGAGTTACTTGAAACCCTTTGATGCATTGCTTTCCTTGATATCCATACCTTTATAGATACTTCTGTGAAGTATCAAAATTATGATTTACAAAAATGCTTAGCCTTGCTTAGATCTTGTGGATAGAAGTTGTCCTCAATTTAACCATGGAGAGGATAGCTTCTACCTGCAAGAATATTTTCATTTGGAGCAATAGTGGGATCTTACTGCAAAGCTCCCCGTGATGCTCTTTCATCCTAAGGAACAGACACATTCCTAAGGGTGGAAATACTTAAATGGAAACTTGGGGTAGGAACAGGTGATGTTCTACCCAGGTTGGTTAAGGATTAACGCGTATGTAGGCGTGCTGACCGAGGACCCTTTAACTGGTCACATGCCTCGTCATGGGTAAGCCTTGCCTCGGGCAGACTAAGGCCGGAATAAGACAACACGAGATGGGCGTGGAGCGGTGGCGAGAGTAGCGTGTACCCTCCGTGGCAAGAGGCTGGACGGTGGTGTATCTGTGCTCTCGGTCTGCGTGAACCTGATCCGGTCTTAAGAACCCCGGTGGCGGGTTGACATATGCAAGGGTTAAGTGCTACATATGTCGTGTGATTGGAGATCCTCAGCTGAGTATAATCGATTCGGATCGCCGTACCTTCGCGGTTATGAAGACTTGGTCACTTTTCTACAACCTAGAGTCAAGAGGCGAACACGATGGATAAAAATGATGTTGTCTTGATGTGATGTGAAATTAGACTAGATGCAAATGGAGTCTATTAATACTTAACATGGCGTTAAAAGATTGAAAGTAAGGACTCACCTTAGTAAGCTACTTCTGCAAAAGTATGAGTTGATTTTTGCTAAAGCCTCTCCTTGACTCCTCTTTATCCAGCATACCCTTGAGAGTCTTTTCCTTAGTCGGGTAAGACTTGCTGAGTATTCCAAACTCAGGGTTTATCCCTTCGTTGTTTTTAGGTGAGGAAGTAGCAGATTTTTGCTGCTTCTGTGCTAAGGTGGTTCCCAACAAGGAAAACCAAGACTGAAGTGCGGGAGGACTCGGTCCTCCATCTAGGATCTTTTGTTTATTGTCTTTCGGGAGAAGTTGGTGTCTCCCTGGTTTGTATAATATTACTCCTATGCACTCACTTTTAGACTGGTCTGTAATAACCTAACTCAAGCTTGCTTTTGAAATAAATGTAAGATTATGTAATTCGCTTCCGCATTTCTTTATCTCCGATGTTCTGTAATGTCTACAAGATGGGTGAGACGTTCCTGGTGAGATAAGGAAGGATACCGAACTTGTCAAGTAGTTCAGGGGCACCTACAGGGTTGTCTGATGTCCGTTGGGCAAGGACAACTGTAGGTGGGCCTAATTACTTGGGAGGTTCCGTCACAGCTCTCAGCTCCCTTACGGAAGCAGGGGGACCTCAGCAAGGACTCAACCGCTCCGACAGCTGTCCCTCCGCCAGGCTCCATTGCTCCTCCGACAGCCATGACATCACACCAGCAGGGTGCCAAGATCTCTCCGGCTGCCACATTGGCATGTACTTAGGGCGCTAGCTCTCCCCCGCTAGACACGTAGCACTCTGCTACACCCCCATTGTACACCTGGATCCTCTCCTTACGCCTATAAAAGGAAGGACCAGGGCCTTCTTAGAGAAGGTTGGCCGCGCGGGGACGAGGACGGGGCAGGCGCTCTCTTGGGGCCGCTCGCTTCCCTCACCCGCGTGGACGCTTGTAACCCCCTACTGCAAGCGCACCCGACCTGGGCGCGAGACGAACACGAAGGCCGCGGGATTTCCACCTCTCTCACGCCCGTCTCCGGCCACCTCGCTTCCCCCCTTCGCGCTTGCCCACGCGCTCGACCCATCTGGGCTGGGGCACGCGGCACACTCACTCGTTGGCTTAGGGACCCCCCAGTCTCGGAACGCCGACAATCGTCCTCCGGCATACCAAGGTGGTTGCCTTCGTCGTGACCCCCTAGATCGACGTGGAAACATTCGCGACTTGGGCCACAACCTCCGTCGTCAAGGCTGTGGCCATCATCGGAGCAATCGGAGAGGCAGTAGTCACATGCAGTCATGAAGTCTCGCATGGCGCTAGGATTACCGAGCCCGGAGAAATCCCAACCAGAGTCGGGCTCGTCATCTTCCTCGGAGCCCGGGGGCCCGTAGGTCGAGACAGCCATCAGTCGGTCCCAGGTTAACCACATATGATACCCCGAAAGGTTAGGATATGCCTTTATGAAAGCGCTCACCGAAGCGGGATCGCTTGGTGGATCGAAGCTGAATCTAAAAGGCATAGGGTGGAAAATGAATGGTACCTCTCGATCGATGGACGGTGACAAAGTCGCGTCGGGGACGAACTGCACCGTTATCTCAGGTACAAGGCTAACGCCCAGCAGGCCCTTCACGAGCGTGCTGGTGTCATCTGTCTGCTTGGGGTTGGCGTGTTGCAGGGAAACGACACTTGTCGTTGTCTCAGGCGCGAGGTCAGCGCCCGACATGTCCCCCGCTGGGGTGCCGGCGTTGTTGACTCGCTCGACAGCCGACGAGGTGTCGCCTCCTGCTTGGCCACGGTTGCCCCGTCTCCTTCTCCTGCGGCGAGGAAGGCGATAGGACAAACCCAGATGCTGCTCTTCCACCATGGGGGGAAGACGTCGCTGAGTCCGCCGCCACCGGGCGGGCTGACGGCCGTCGTTGTCGCTATCGCGCTGCGGGGGAAGGAGTACCATGTCGTAGCTGCCGTCGAGGGACATGAACTTGAGACTCCCGAAACGGAGCAGCGTCCCAGGCTGAAGAGGTTGCTGGAGACTACCCATCTGGAACTCGACGGGAAGTTGTTCGTCAACACGCAGCAGGCCCCTACCTGGCGCGCCAACTGTCGGCGTTTCGACCCCGGGGGGTCCCTGGACCGACGAGTAAATTGTCGCTGCGTGCCCCAGCCCAAATGGGTTGGCACGAGATGGAACACAAGGGGGAAAGAACCGCGACTTTGTGTTATCCTGCGCCAGAGTGGGTGCGCTTGCAGTAGGGGTTACAAGCATTCGCAAGGGAGAGAGGGAGTCCCGTGTGACCACCCTCCCGTATGAGGGCCCTGGCCCTTCCTTTTATAGATGCAAGGAGAGGGTCCAGGTGTACAATGGGGGTGTAGCAATATGCTAACGTGTCCGGCAGAGAGGAGCCAGAGCCCTATGTACATGCAACGTGGCTGTCGGAGGAGCGTTTGAGCCCTGTGTATGGGGTGTCGGCGTTTCGAGCCTGGGGGGTCCCTGGACCGACGAGTAAATTGTTGCTGCATGTCCCAGCCCAGATGGGTCGGCGCGAGATGGAACACAAGGGGGAACAAAAGAGGGAACCGCGGCTCGTGTTATCATGTGCCCAGGGCGGATGCGCTTGCAGTAGGGGGTTACAAGCGTTCGCGAGAGAGGGAGAGAGCCTCGTTCGTCAGCCCGTCCTCCCGCGCGGCCATCTTTTCGTACGAGGGCCCTGGACCTTCCTTTTATAGACGTAAGGAGAAGGCCCAGGTGTACAATGGGGAGTGTAGCAATGTGCTAACGTGTCTAGCAGAGATGAGCCAGAGCCCTATGTACACGCCGACGTGGCTGTCGGAGAGGTGTTGGTGCCCTGTTCATGTGATGCCGTGGCCGTTGGAGGAGCGCTTGAGCCCTGTAGAAGCACAGCTATCGGGGCTGTCGGGTCCTTGCTGACGTCTCCATGCTTCCGTAAGGGGCTGAGAACCGTCGTCGTCATGGAGCACGCGGGGTGCCATCATTACTTGTTTATCGGGGCGAGCCAGATGGGACGCCGGTCTTGTTCCCCGTAGCCTGAGCTAGCTAGGGGTAGGGTAATGATGTATCCCCTTGTAAGATGGTCGATCCGAGCCCAAGGTCGGGTGAGGCGGTGACTCCTCCGAGGTCGAGGCTGAGTCCGAGCCCTAGGGTCGGGTGAGGCAGAGACCGTCTTCCGAGGTCGAGGCTGAGTCCGAGCCCTGGGGTCGGGCGAGGCGGAGACCGTCTTCCGAGGTCGAGGTTGAGTCCAAGCCCTAGGGTCGGGTGAGGCGGAGACCGTCTTCCGGGGTTGAGGTTGAGTCCGAGCCCTGGGGTCGGGCAAGGCGGAGACCGTCTTCCAGGGTCGAGGTTGAGTCCGAGCCCTGGGGTCGGGCGAGGCGGAGCTTCCTATGGCGCCTGAGGCTGGACTTGGCTGCTGTCAGCCTCACCCTGGCGGGTGGCACAGCAGTCGGAGCAGGGCAGGCGACACTGTTTTCCTGTCAGGTCAGTTAGTGGAGGGGCAAAATGACTGCGGTCACTTCGGCCCTGTCGACTGAGGAACGCGCGTCAGGATAAGGTGTCAGACGATCCTTGCATTGAATGCTCCTGCGATACGGTCGGTTGGCGAGGCGATCTGGCCAAGGTTGCTTCTCCGTGAAGCCTGCCCGAGCTGGGCCTCGGGCGAGTCGAAGGTGCGCCCGTTGCTTGAGGAGACCCTCGGGCGAGACGTGAATCCACCTGGGTCGGCTGTTCTTGCCTGAGGCTGGGCTCGGGCGAGGCGAGATCATGTCCCTTGAGTGGGCGGAGCTTTGACCTGTATTGCGCCCATCAGGCCTTTGCAACTTTGTGCTGATGATGGTTACCAGCCGAGTTTAGGAGTCTTGGGGGTACCCCTAATTATGGTCCCCGACAGTAGCCCCCGAGCCTCAAAGGGAGTGTTGGTACTCGCTTGGAGGCTTTGTCGCACTTTTTTGCAAGGGGACCGGCCTTTCTCGGTTGCATTTCGTTCCGGTGGGTGCGCGCGAGTGCACCCGCCGGGTGTAGCCCCTGAGGCCTCGGAGAAGTGGTTTGACTCCTCCGAGGTCTTAGTGTCTTTTGTGACGCCTAGGCCGGTCTGGTTGTTCCCTCATGCGATCTGATCGTAACCCGGGTGCATGGTTAGGTTCCGAGTTCTCGGGCTGGTATGTTGACGCTGTCAACGGTTTGGCCGGAGCCGGGTTTGCGAGAGCAGCCCCCGAGCCTTTGCACAGAGCGAGAGGACGGTCAAGGACTGACTCGGCTTTTATCATACGCCCCTTCGTCGCCTTTCTGCAAGGAGGAGGGGGGGAAAGCGCCATGTTGCCCTCGGAGGGCGCCGAACATGGTGTGTCCAGTGAGTTTCTAACGGGTGATCTGAGTGGACGCCCGTGCCCCGTTCGATAAGGGTCGGCTAGTGGCCCAGAGGTGCGCTCCAAAAGTACCTGCAGGTGATTTGCCGGACCCGGTCCCGTTTGATAGGGTCTGAGGGCTTGATGCCTCCCTCTGATGGGATTCCGTTACAGAATCGCTCCTGCTGGTCTCGAAAATGTCCTAGGGTACCTCGAGAGCATAGCCCGAGCCTCGGCCATGTAGAGGACGTACCTAGAGTCATCCCTCGCTCTACGTGTTCTGAGGCGGCTGTCGAACCCTTCGGGGGGCCAGCCTTCGAACCCCTGATCAGTAGTGGGCACGGAGCCCGAGTGGCCTAAGGCGGCTGTCAAACCCTTCCGAGGGGCCAGCCTTCGAACCTCTGACCAGTAGTGGGCGCGGAGCCCGAGTGCTCTGAGGCGGCTGTCGAACCCTTCCGAGGGGCCAGCCTTCGAACCTCTGATCAGTAGAAGGGCTCGGGGCCCGCTTCCTTCGTGGAGAAGGATCCCTTTTGGAATATCCCCTTTCCCGGTCCCTGTAGAAAGATAGAGAAAGGGGAAGAGGAAAAGGATACGAAATTGAACGATGTGGCGCACCTTTTTTGATGCGGTCATTATGGCGGAGGTGAAGCGTCGCCCGCTTCGCCTGCCAAAGGTGTCGCCTGCCCTGCCACGGAGTTAATGCGACGGGACGAGTGGTTCGCGGGGCAGCTGTTGCGCGAGCCGTTCGAGGAACGGAACACGGGCGCGTCGTCTTCACGCCGTGGGAGAGGGCTCCCCTGCTGCCCCAGGAGGGGACGTGAGCCTGCAGACGATTTGACTGCTGCTTCCGCCCGCCTGCCGCCACCATTACTGTCGGCCCACTTTTGGCCATATCGACCGTCGCGCCTTCTCCTGCGGCTGACTGACCCGTGACCGATGTGCTCGGTTGGCACTGTTGGGCCATGCGCAGGGTTGCCTCGAGTCGCGACATAGGTTCCGCAGTCGAGAAGGCGCGGTACTGGCGCAAGTGGAGGTGTAGTTTTTCGCACGTAGTAACCGGCACGCCGATTACATGACGTGTGGGCCTGGGACTCCATGCAGGACGCGTCAAAGTCGAAGGGGTGCATCCTCGTGGTGCGGTTGCATGCCGCCTGCATGCCGGTCCGCCCCTTTGCCCACTAGTTTAGGCGAAGATGGAGGAGTGCTTGTAACAGTTGGGCGGTTACATGCTCCGCGCGCGGCGGTTTGGCTTCTTCTGACCCGGCCAGCTCGCATGACGCGTGGGACCCAGCCCCCGTGTCGTAGGGGGAGGACCTTGGAGCGTGTTGGTGAAGACTTAGTCCGTGACGCCTGAGGACGCAAGTGGGGAGAGTCGCCTTTAAAAAAGGGGGTGACCCCCTTTGGTGGCAGCCATGCCTTCGCACTCCCCTCATGCATTGCGCCCTTCCACCTTCTGAGCCCCTGGATGGGGGGCGCCCGCGTTGCTTTCGTCTTGCTGTTGTTGGAGGAGCGCAACTTCGCGGAAGTTGGTACCTTTCTGCCATCGCTCGGCTTCAAGGATTTTCATCAGGCAGCCCGGCTGCATCCCCTCACTAATGGTCACCCAAGACGGTGACCACCAGTTCAATGGTGGGGAGAAGCAAGCCGGGCTGCGACCTCTGCCCCGCACTCAGCTTCAAGGACCTTCATCATCCTTGCTGGGGAGGAGGGCGAGGCGAGTCGGGGCTTGCCTTCACGTGGGTTGGCGTCCCGCTTCTTCCTCCATCTTCTGGGGGTAGAAACCATCCTCCAGCTCTGCGGAGGAGGCGCCCTCCAGCCATGTCAGGGAAGGCGAACTGCTGCTGCCCAGCCAGGGTGCAGCATTTCGTCCTCTGTCCGGGCGACGGTGGCCAGCCGCACCGGGGGGTCTCACAACACGTCGTACGCCGCGAGGGCGGTACTCGTATTCTGGGACGGTCCCATTCTTGTTTTCGTGGCGAGGACGGGAGTGAGGACCTGCCAGTGCGCTTTGGGGCGGCCGGCGCCCGCTGGTGCGGTGTTGGTTGGCAGGTGGACACCGCCGCCGGTGCTGAGGTGGTGGCAGCTAGAGAAAGCTTCTCCGCCGACGAGACCGTCAGCGCCACCCGTGGACCAACCCCCAGCTCTTTGGCTTTAATGTCTGGTTCTTGTCCCTCGAGTGGGGACGCGAACGAGAGCCTTCCTGCAGTAGCGTCCGCCCTGGGACCATCGCTGCTGCTGCAGAGGTCGCCGACGAGTCACCCAGAGTTTGTCGTCCCGCAGGCCCTCCGATGTGGAGGTTGTTCATACCCGCGGGAGTGGAACTGGAGTTCCGTTTGTAATGGCATCTTGAGTGCCAGTGTCTGTTCATTGTGGCTGTCGGGGCCTGAACATCTTGGTATTTGAGTGCAATACCGTGTTTCTTCCTCATTTCAAGCACTAGGTCTCGCCTGTCGGCTAGCTGAACCGCTTAACCAAGTGTGAGTTGCCCCGTGCGGAAGGTGACGAGTGAGGTATCCGTATCCCGGAGGCGTAGGAGTCCCTCAGCTCGACTGGCCTTGCCGCCCGAGGCTTCTCTTGCTCAGTTAAAGAAAACCCTCGGCCGCTCTGCGATGAGCCGGAGCCGAAGGCAGCGGTGTGAGCGTGGACAGAGGCAGAGTCGGCTGGAGAAGAAACTTCGTTGGTCCAAGAGCAGGGGACTTCCCAGGCCGAGGAGGCGTAGCAGCGGCGGTTGGAACCTAGCCAGGTCGTCCACTGGCAGGACCAACCCTGGAGTCGGGCTGTCGAGGCCATGAGCCGGGCTGATGTCCCCGGGGGACAGCTGGCTGAGGCTACGGAGCGGCTGATCAAGCCGCCTGCTTGGGTCGGGTTCCTGGAGGAGACCCTGGCGGCGATGGCCCAGGCACGGTGCTGGCATCTTCCTTCGAGGTGGAGATCCTCCGACCGTGTCACCGTCCGAGGTTGGGCCGGATTCCGCTGAAGGTGGAGTTGATGCCGAGGGTGTTGCTGCTCCCCCTACTGATGTCTGAACCTGCAGGAACAGTTTATCTGTAGTGCACGTATGTTTTTTGTGGCCTCCGTGGCCCAAACATATCGTCGTTGTGTTGTAAAGCTGCGTTTCTTTTCCTCTTGTTTCGAGTATCAGGACTTGTTCGTCGGTAGCAAAATCGCTTATCCGAGCGAGAGTTACTTATCGCAGAAGGTGATGAGTGAGGTATTCGTATCCCGGAGGCGTAAGAGTCCCTCGGCTCGGTCGGCCTTGCCGCTTACGTGTACTCCGTCGTTTTTAGGATTCCACTATCGAAGTAGTCGAAAAGCGCAAAAGACGTTCTGACAGAAAGACTTTTTCCGAGGAAAATTTTGGTTCCCCCCTTCTAGCCCCCGAGGGAGGGTCGGGCTTTGCCGAGGCAAGGCTGACCCTTCCTTGATGGTTAGACTTTATTTGTGTATGTAAAGAGAACGAGGCATATGAACGACTTGAAAACATCTTAAGGGTAAAAGCGACGTAGCTGTCGGATGTTCCAAGCGTTGTTGTAGACCTCGCCTTGACTGTTGGCCAGCTTGTATGTTCCGGGCTTCAAAATCTTGGCGATGATGAATGGCCCTTCCCAGGGAGGCGTGAGCTTGTGACGCCCTCGGGCGTCTTGTCGTAGCCGAAGCACCAAGTCTCCCACCTGGAGGTCTCGGGACTGACCCCCTTGGGCGTGGTAGCATCGCAGAGACTGCTGATACCTTCCCGAGTGTAGTAAGGCCATGTCCCGAGCCTATTCTAGCTGGTCTAGTGAGTCTTCTCGGCTGGTCTGGTTGCTTCGGTCATCGTACGCCCTTGTCCTCGGGGAACCATATTCTAAGTCTGTGGGCAAGATAGCCTCGGCCCCATAGACTAGAAAGAACGGCGTGAAGCCCGTGGCTCGGCTTGGCGTCGTCCTCAGACTCCAGACCACCGAGGGGAGTTCCTTCATCCATTGCCTGCCGAACTTGTTGAGGTCGTTGTAGATCCTCGGCTTGAGTCCCTGCAGGATCATGTCGTTGGCACGCTCTACCTGCCCATTCGTCATGGGGTGAGGTACGACGGCCCAGTCCACCCGGATGTGGTGGTCCTCGCAGAAGTCCAGGAACTTTCTACCAGTGAACTGGGTGCCGTTGTCGGTGATGATGGAGTTTGGGATCCCAAAGCGATGGATGATGTTGGTGAAGAACGCCACCGCCTGTTCGGACCTAATGTTGTTTAGGGGTCGGACCTTAATCCACTTGGAGAATTTGTCGATAGCGACCAGCAGGTGCGTGAAGCCCCCGGGTGCCTTCTGCAAGGGACCGACGAGGTCCAGACCCCACACAACAAACGGCCAGGTGATGGGTATTGTTTGCAGGGCCTGAGCGGGCAGGTGTGTCTGCCTTGCGTAGAATTGGCACCCTCAGCAGGTGCGTACAATCCTAGTGGCATCGGCCACCGCGGTTGGCCAGTAGAAACCTTGTCGGAAGGCGTTTCCAACGAGGGCTCGAGGCGCTGTGTGGTGACCGCAAGCCCCTGAGTGTATTTCTTGCAATAGCTCCTGACCTTCGGCGATGGATATGCATCGCTGGAGGATGCCTGAGGGGTTGCGGTGGTAGAGCTCCTTTCTGTCACCCAGCAAGACGAATGACTTGGCGCGCCGCGCCAGTCGCCGAGCCTCGGCACTGTCAAGGGGTAGCTCTCCTCGGTGGAGATATTGCAGGTACGGGGTCTGCCAGTTTCGATTAGGCGTGACCCCATTCCGCTCTTCCTCGACGCGCAGTGCCTCACCCTCGGGGGCCGAGGGTGCCTCGGGCTGGGCCGAGGCCTCCTCGGGATCGGGCGTGTCGTCGGTCTTGACGGAGGGTTGATGTAGGTCTCGGGAGAAGACGTTCGGGGGAACCGTTGTCCGCCCCGAGGCTATTTTAGCCAGCTCGTCCGCAGTCTCGTTGTATCGTCGAGCGACGTGGTTGAGCTCGAGTCCGTAGAACTTGTCTTCCAGGCGCCGAACCTCGCCGCAGTAGGCCTCCATCTTCCGGTCGCGGCAGTGGGAGTTCTTCATGACTTGGTCGATGACAAGTTGCGAGTCGCCACGAGCGTTGAGGCGCCGAACCCCTAGCTCGATGGCGATACGCAACCTGTTAACCAGAGCCTCGTACTCGGCCACATTGTTTGACGCCGGGAAATGGAGGAGCAGCACGTAGCGGAGGTGCTTCCCGAGGGGTGAGATGAAGAGCAGGCCCGCGCCTGCTCCTGTTTTCATCAGCGACCCATCGAAGTACATGGTCCAGAGTTCCGGTTGGATCGGAGCTATTGGTAGCTGGGTGTCGACCCATTCATCCACGAAGTCTGCCAAGACTTGGGACTTGATGGCCTTCCGAGGAGCGAACGAGATTGTCTCGCCCATGATCTCCACCGCCCATTTTGCTATCCTACCTGAGGCCTCTCGGCACTGGATGATCTCCCCCAGGGGGAAGGATGACACCACAATCACCGTATGAGACTCGAAGTAGTGTCGCAACTTTCGTCGCGTCAGAATTACCGCGTACAGTAGCTTCTGAATTTGCGGGTAGCGGATTTTGGTCTCAGACAGTACCTCACTGATGAAGTAGACCGGCCTCTGGACGGGCAATGCATGCCCCTCTTCTCGTCTCTCGACTACGATCGCGGCGCTGACCACCTGAGTGGTTGCGGCTACGTAGATCAAGAGGGCTTCTCCGGCAGCGGGGGGCACCAAGATGGGCGCGCTTGTAAGGAGCGCCTTTAAGTTCCTGAGGGCTTCCTCGGCCTCGGGGGTCCAAGTGAAGCGCTCGGTCTTCCTTAAGAGGCGGTACAGGGGTAGGCCTCTTTCGCCGAGGCGCTAGATGAAGCGGCTTAGAGCCGCAAGGCATCCCATGACCCTCTGTACTCCTTTCAAATCCTTGATAGGCCCCATGTTGGTGATGGCCGCGATTTTCTCTGGGTTGGCCTCGATGCCCCGCTCGGAGACGATGAACCCCAGGAGCATGCCTCGGGGGACTCCGAAGACACACTTCTCGGGATTGAGTTTTACGCCTCTCGCCTTGAGACACTTGAATGTCGTTTCAAGGTCAGAGAGTAGGTCGGAGGCTTTCCTCGTCTTGACTACGATGTCATCGACGTAAGCCTCGACCGTTCGGCCAATGTGCTCTCCGAACACGTGGTTCATGCACCTTTGGTATGTCGCACCTGCATTCCTCAAACTGAATGGCATAGTAATATAGCAGTACATGCCAAAGGGTGTGATGAAAGAAGTCGCGAGCTGGTCGGACTCTTTCATCCTGATTTGGTGATACCCTGAGTAGGCATCGAGGAACGACAGGGTTTCGCACCCAGCAGTGGAATCCACGATTTGATCGATGCGAGGCAGAGGGTAGGGAACTTTCGGACATGCTTTGTTTAGACCAGTGTAGTCTACACACATCCTCCATTTCCCACCTTTCTTTTTCACAAGCACAGGGTTGGCTAGCCATTCGGGATGGAATACCTCTTTGATGAACCCTACAGCCATCAGCTTATGGATCTCCTCGCCTATGGCTCTACGCTTTTCTTCGTCGAATTGGCGCAGAGGCTGCTTCACGGGTCGAGCTCCAGCTCGGATATCCAGCGAGTGCTCGGCGACATCCCTCTGTATGTCAGGCATGTCCGTGGGACTCCACACAAAAACCTCGGCGTTCGCGCGGAGAAAGTCGACGAGCACTGCTTCCTATTTGGGGTCAAGCTCGGAGCCGATCCGGACCTGCTTGGAGGCGTCGTTGCTGGGGTCAAGAAGGACAGACTTAACCACCTCAGCTGGCTCGAAGTTGCCGGCATGGCGCTTCGCATCTGGCACCTCCTTGGAGAGGCTCTCTAGGTCGGCTATGAGGGCCTCGGATTCGGCGAGGGCCTCAGCATACTCCAACCACTCCACGTCGCATTCATACGCGTGTCGGTACGTGGATCCGACGGTGATGACCCCGTAGGGGCCCGACATCTTGAGCTTGAGGTAGGTGTAGTTGGGGACGACCATGAACTTGGCGTAGCATGGTCTCCCCAGCACTGCGTGGTAGGTTCCTCGGAACCCGACCACCTCGAATGTGAGGGTTTCCTTTCGGAAGTTGGAGGGAGTCTCGAAGCAGACGGGCAGATCGAGTTGCCCAAGGGGTTGGACGCGCTTCCCGGGGATGATCCCGTGAAAGGGCACCGCACCGGCCCGGATCATGGACAGATCGATCCGCAAGAGCCCGAGGGTCTCGGCGTAGATGATGTTGAGGCTGCTGCCTCCGTCCATGAGGACCTTGGTAAGCCTGACGTTGCCGATGACGGGATCGACAACGAGCGGGTACTTCCCCGGGCTCGGCACGCGGTCGGGGTGGTCGCCTTGGTCGAAGGTGATGGGCTTGTCGGACCAGTCTAGGTAGACTGGTGCCGCCACCTTCACCGAGCAGACCTCCCGGCGCTCTTGCTTGCGGTGCCGAGCCAAGGCGTTTGCCACTTGCCCACCGTAGATCATGAAGCAGTCATGGACCTTGGGGAACTCCTCTGCCTTGTGGCCCTCCTTGTCGTTGTCTTGGCCTCTGCCACCCTCCGCCGGGGGCCCGGCCTTGTGGAAGTAGCACCGAAGCATGACGCACTCCTCAAGGGTGTGCTTGACGGGACCCTGATGATAGGGGCACAACTCCTTGAGCATCTTGTCGAACAGGTTGGCGCCTCCGGAAGGCTTCCGAGGGTTTCTGTGCTCGGCGGCGGCGACAAGGTCTGCGTCGGCGGCGTCGCGTTTCACTTGCGACTTCTTCTTGCCCTTCTTCTTGGTGTCACGCTGAACGGACGCCTCGGGGACGTCTTCCGGCTGGCGCCCCTGAGGCTGCTTGTCCTTCCGGAAGATGGCCTCGACCGCCTCCTGACCAGAGGCGAACTTGGTGGCGATGTCCATCAGCTCGCTCGCTCTGGTGGGAGTCTTGCGACCCAGCTTGCTCACCAGGTCGCGGCAAGTGGTGCCGGCGAGGAACGCGCCGATGACATCTAAGTCAGTGATGTTGGGCAGCTCGGTGCGCTGCTTCGAAAATCGCCGGATGTAGTCCCGCAGGGATTCTCCCGGCTGCTGGCGGCAGCTTCGGAGATCCTAGGAGTTCCCAGGGCGCACGTATGTGCCCTGGAAGTTGCCGGCGAAGGCTTTGACCAGGTCGTCCCAGTTGGAGATCTGCGCAGGAGGCAGATGCTCCAGCCAGGCTCGGGCGGCGTCGGAGAGGAACAGGGGGAGGTTGCGGATGATGAGGTTGTCATCGTCCGTTCCACCTAGCTGGCAGGCCAGCCGGTAGTCCGCGAGCCACAGTTCCGGCCTTGCCTCCCCCGAGTACTTGGTGATGGTAGTCGGGGTTCGGAACCGGGTCGAGAACGGCGCCCGTCGTATGGCCTGGCTGAAAGCTTGCGGACCGAGTGGTTCGGGCGAGGGGCTCCGATCCTCCCCGCTGTCGTAGCGTCCCCCACGCCTGGGGTGGTAGCCTCGACGCACCTTCTCGTCGAGGTGGGCTCGACGGTCACGGCGGTGGTGCTCGTTGCCGAGGTGACCCGGGACCGCAGGCGCTGTGTCCCGCGTGTGCCCGGTGTGGACCGAGGCTTCCCGCATGAATCGGGAAGTCGCAGCGCGATGCTCCGGGGGGTACCCTTGCCTTTAGAAGGCAGAGCTTTCGGCCCGCCGGACCGCGGCATCCTCCAGGAGATTCTTGAGATCTCCCTGGATACGTCGCCCCTCGGTGGTGGATGGTTCTGGCATCGCTCGGAGTAGTATTGCTGCTGCAGCCAAGTTCTGGCCGACCCCACTGGAAGCCGAGGGCAGCCTTGCCCTGGCATCATCGGCGATGCGGTGCCGGACATCCTGGGCCAGATGATGCGCTTCTCCGGCTGGTGCTCGGCCTGCCCACTCTTGCCCGATGTTCTGCCGGAGCTGCGCAAGTTGTCCTGCTTCCTCGTCGAGTCTGGCCTGCATCTCACGGATTTGCTCGAGCTGTGTGTCCTGACCCCTTGCAGGGACTGGGACCACAGCTAGCTCCCGAAGGATGTCAACGCGAGGCGCAGGCCTAGGGGGATTGCCGTCCTCCGGCATACCAAGGTGGTTGCCTTCGTCGAGACCCCCTAGATCGACGTGGAAACATTCGCGACTTGGGCCACAGTCCTCGTTGTCAAGGCTGTGGCCATCATCGGAGCAATCAGAGAGGCAGTAGTCACATGCGGTCATGAAGTCCCGCATGGTACCGGGGTTATCGAGCCCGGAGAAATCCCAACCAGAGTCGGGCTCGTCATCTTCCTCGGAACCCGGGGGTCCGTAGGTCGAGACAGCCATCAGTCGGTCCCAGGTTGACCACATATGGTACCCCGGAAGGTTAGGATATGCCTTTATGAAAGCGTCCACCAAAGCGGGGTCGCTTGGTGGGTCGAAGCTGAATCTAAAAGGCACAGGATGGAAAACGGACGGTACCTCTTGATCGACGGATGGTGACGAAGTCGCGTCGGGGACGGACTGCACCGTTATCTCAGGTACGAGGCTAACGCCCAGCAAGTCCTTCGCGAGCGTGCTGGCGTCGTCTGTCTGCCTGGGGTTGGCGTGTTGCGGGGAAACGACGCTCGTCTTCGTCTCAGGCGCGAGGTCAACGTCCGCCGTGTCCCCCGCTGGGGCGCCGACGTCGTCGACTCGCTCAACAGCCAACGAGGTGCTGCCTCCTGCTTGGCCATGGATGCCCCGCCTCCTCCTCTGTCGGCGGGGAAGGTGACGGAACAGACCCGGATGCTGCTCTTCTGTCACGCGAGGAAGACGTCGTCGATTCCGCCGCCGTCGGGCGGGCTGACGGCCGTCATTGTCGTTGTCGCGCGGCGGAGGAAGGAGTACCATGTCGTAGCTGTCGTCGAGGGACATGAACTCGAGACTCCCGAAACGGAGTAGCGTCTCGGGCTGGAGAGGTTGCTGGAGACTACCCATCTGGAGCTTGACGGGAAGCTGTTCATCAACACGCAGCAGGCCCCTACCTGACGCGCCAACTGTCGGCGTTTCGACCCCGGGGGGTCCCTGGACCGACGAGCAAATTGTCGCTGCGTGTCCCAGCCCAGATGGGTCGGCGCGAGATGGAACACAAGGGGGAACAAAAGAGGGAACCGCGGCTCGTGTTATCCTGCGCCCAAGGCGGATGCGCTTGCAGTAGGGGGTTACAAGCGTTCGCGAGAGAGGGAGAGAGCCTCGTTCATCAGCCCGTCCTCCCGCGCGGCCACCTTTTCGTACGAGGGCTCTGGACCTTCATTTTATAGACGTAAGGAGAAGGCCTAGGTGTACAATGGGGAGTGTAGCAATGTGCTAACGTGTCTAGCAGAGAGGAGCCAGAGCCCTATGTACACGCCGACGTGGCTGTCGGAGAGGTGTTGGTGCCATGTTCATGTGATGTCGTGGCTGTCGGAGGAGCGCTTGAGCCCTGTAGAAGCACAGTTGTCGGGGCTGTCGGGTCCTGTCGGTGTTTTGGGTCCGACCGCACACCCGGGGTTGCCCCTCAAGGTGTTTTCTAGGAGTAGGACGGTGTCAACGACTGTAGCAAAATGGTTCGTGCCGATCGCACGAGAGACAGTGGACAAGATTTACAGGTTCGGGTCGCTTAGAGATGCGTAACACCCTACGTCCTGGTGAGAATTCGAATGTGGTTACAAGAGGGCTCTCTGGGTTGAAGGCACAGAGAGTTTACGTGGGTGGCTAAGTAAGATAGGGTCGATCGATCTGAAGGGATGCCCCCTAGGCCTTATATACTCGACCGTGGGGCAGTACACGTGGATATGATAACAACAAGTAGCTAAAAGGTAGTGAACCTCCCGAGTTTATCCCTACATAACCTTCACCGACTTACCCTCGCATGGCTCCGTAGCATGAGGGCTCCAGCGCGGGAAAGTCGGGTCTCCGTTGCGATTTACTCGCTCGATGTTGTGGGCCGTCCGGGTTTGCATCAATCCGGTCTTACGTCTTCTCTGCTTTGTTGGTCGTTTCTCCTCAGGCCCACGAAGGAATGACCTTGCGATTTATTGGGCCCTTGGGCCTTTCGCGAGGTCTTTTACTCCTTTAGTGGACCTAGGGGATATCTATCCCCCACAAGCCCCCGATCTTTGGGTTGATTTAGAGGTAATCAACCCAAAGATCCAAGGTCCAAACAATGGCTTCCTGTTGTCTTCTTTTGCTCCGATCACTCGTTCGACCGAAGTTTAGTTTTGTGCTTGTGCCTTAGAGGTCGGCATTTTGGTTTGTAGGATTCTGAACTTCATTGGGTGCACCGAAAGTGCACCCAATGGGTGTAGCCCCCGACCTTTGAGTAGATTTTTTTTAGAAGATAATCTACTCGAAGGTCTTCACCAGAAATTATCTCCATTCGCGCTCCTGCATCTCGGTTGAGGATTGGTCTTTTTAATCTTGCCCCACGCCTTAGAAGTCGGCATTATCTCGGTTTGGAATGATAGTCCATGGGGTGCACCGGAGGTGCACCCAATGGGTGTAGCTCCCGACCTTCAAATGGATTTTTTAAGGATAATCTATTCGAAGGTCTTCCTTTTGCTTGTAAAAACTGGCATGAAGCTATTTGCATTATGCTTTGGAGGTCAGCATTATGTCATCAACATTTTGCTGCAGAGGTCAGCATATATTTTGTCTTTAGCAGCCGAGTTTGCAATCCATCCATATCTTGCTAGGTAATGCAATTTATTTGCTTCTGCGACTTGATTGGACGTTTTGATGGACGTTCTCTGTCTAGTCCTCACATCGCTTCTGTCGGTCATATCTTGTACTTTGCTGGCTATATTTGGCTTTCCTCTGATCCTTACTGGTATCTCATTTTTGTCTTGAGGTATTTACTGCATGCCCTGCACGGATGTGACCATTTTGAAAAATATACTGATAATTCCTGGGCGTCCCCCCCCCAATGGGTGTGGGCAAGGGACGGCTTGGTACGCTGAGTGTTTTAGCCGGCTGCTTCTGAGTAGTAATGTGATGGGACGGCTAGTGTAATCATATCCTTTGCGCTGTTGACTGGAGTCCCAATGGGTGTAGTGTTGCATGAAACGGCGTCAGCCGTCTGACATGTCTTCAGATGGGTGGGAGTGCTTATTGAATGCTTTGCGACTGTTCAGTGACCGCGGTTGGAAGTGAGCGGTTGCCTTTCCCTTCTATAAATAACGCCCTTGCTCCTCTGGTTTTTTCACATCTCTTCGCTGTTCTTTACTGCATCCTTCTCCTCCCTTCTTATCTGCTTCCGCCATGGGCAAGGGTAACAAACGTAAGCGTGAGCCGACTCCTCCGTCGGAGGATTTCGGCGACTCGGAATACTCGGAGGAGGAGTTCTCCTCCGAGTCCGAGGGATCTCTGGCTCCCGTCTCTCCCCCGGCGTCGTCTGATGATTCAGACGACTCCCAGGGGATTGCCGCGGAGGTCTGGACGTACATCCGGGCCGTCGAGCGCTCCGGGCTCGAGGGCTCGGATGAGTCTGAGTTCTCCTCGGACGAGGAGGACTCGGACGGCGGCGAGGGCGAGGATGACGACGACGACGACGACGACGATGACGGTGGCGACGGCAATGGCGACGGCAGCGGCAGCGGCGGGGGCAGCGGCGGCAAGGCCAGTGGCTAAACGCCACTGGTTTTTAGATATTAGTATAGTGTAGTTAGAATAATGTAGTAGTAATGTAGAGTAGTATAGTGTAGTTTTAGTAGTAGTAGTAATGTAGAGTAGTAGTAGGGAAGCACCAACTCGTAAAGAGTTGGTTTGTAAGCTTATTATCTTCCCCTTAATGAAAAACCGACGTTGGCCCCTTCTCGATGATTCGCTTTCCCTGATTGTTGAACTGATTCTTTTGATGCCGTAGATGAATAACTTGTGCATCACACTGACGCTTCCAGATGTAACTGCCGAGTAATATTGTAGTCGGTATCGGCGTTTTAGAAGCAACGCCGAGCGATTGAAGGTTGACATCAGCATTTTAGAAGTGACATTGAGCAATCGAACACGAGATCAGCGTTTTAGAGGCAACGCCGAGTAAGTGAAGTTCGACATCGGCATTTTAGAAGTAACGCCGAGCGATTGAACACGAGATCAGCGTTTTAGAGGCAACGCCGAGTAAGTGAAGTTCGACATCGGCATTTTAGAAGTAACGCCGAGCGATTGAACACGCGATCGGCGTTTTAGAGGCAACGCCGAGTGATTGAAGGTCGGCGTCGGCATTTTAGAAGTAATGCCGAGCTATTGGATACGGGGTCAGCGTTTTAGGGGTAACGCCGAGTGATTGAAGGTCGACGTCGGCATTTTAGAAGTAATGTCGAGCGATTGGATACAGGGTCAGCGTTTTAGAGGCAACGCCGAGTGATTGAAGGTCGACCTCGGCATTTTAGAAGTAATGCCGAGCGATTGGATACAGGGTCAGCGTTTTAGAGGCAACGTCGAGTGATTGAAGGTCGATGTCGGCATTTTAGAAGCAATGCCGAGCGATTGAACACGCGATCGGCGTTTTAGAGGCAACGCCGAGTAATAGCCGGCCGCACGAGTTATTTTGAGGATAATAACCGAGTGATGAAGTGGCACGCCGGCTTCTTTGGAAATAAACGTCGGGTGGTGACTGGGCACTTTTTGAAACGGTATCTGGCTCAAGAATATCCCATAAGAGTTGCACTTTTAGCCGCCTTTGCTTTCCGTGCCCTAGTTCTTGCATTCCCGCATCTGAATCCTCTCTGCCACTCGTCTCCTACTCTGTTCTCCGGTGAAAAGCAAGATGGCGCCCAAGAGGAAAACTGCGAACTCGTCTGCTGCGGTGATCCCTGCCATCGACCCCAACAGTCAGTTACCCTTCGCAGGTAACCATATGTCCGTTATTTCTGAAGCTGAGCTTCTCCGCCTCGTTTCCGTCGGGGTTCTTCCTCCGCGGGAACTCTGTTCTTGGCGGATTTGCCACGGGACTACTGTCCCAACAGAGGATACCCACGAGTCTGTAGTTTACGCTCCTTTTCTTCTCCGCGGCCTCGGCCTTCCCATCTCTCCTTTTTTCCGCGGCCTCCTTGATTTCTATCACATCAACTTGACCCATTTGAACCCCAATTCCATTCTGCAAATCTCCATTTTCGTTCACCTGTGCGAAGCCTATCTCGGCGTGCTGCCGCATTTCGGTTTATGGAAGTATCTGTATCATTGTCGCCCTGGGATGGCCGGGGGACAACATCAGTTAGTCGGAGGTGTCGGTTTGGAGATGCGCCGTGGGCGGAAGACTGAGTATCTTGAGATTCCCCTCAAAGATAGCATTAAGGGGTGGCGTCTAGAGTGGTTTATAGTTGATAATTATGGAAATTCTCTCCCTTCCCGGTCGGGAAGACAGCCAGACGTTCGCACTCCAAGTTGGACTGAGTCTCCCACGGATCAGGAAGTGGCTGAGGCAGGTGTGTTGCTGGCTGAAGTTGGACTGCTGAAAGAAAGAGGTCTAACTGCTGAAGCGGTGGTCACTGACTTTGTTTTTAAGAACATTCAGCCACTGAAAGATAGGGCCTATCCGGCATATCTGTATCGAGGGATGGCCGACTCAACTCGGGTTACCAATAGGAGAATTCCTTCTGCAGACTTGGTAAGCCGACTTGAAATGATCCTCAGGGGTAAAGTTTCAAATGTTGGTGCTCCCGTGGCATACTCGGCCTGGAACCTACCTCCTCCCAAAGCTTTCACCCTTTTTGTGTCAAATCCGCCTGTGACTGATAGCAATTTGGGCCTTAGAGTGCGACCCTCTGCTGAAGAAGTCAGTACTTTGGTTGCTTCGCTCGGGGAGATTCCTGATGATGAACGGCAGGTTTATTTTGAAGTGCCTCTGAACCCTAGTGATGCCGACATAAATGACATGCTTGATCTGTTAGCTGAGGATTCATCCGATGCTGCTCCTAATGGTACGTTGGCAGTGGTGTCCCTTCCAGAGGTTGATACAACTTTGGATGTCCCAAAACCTGTCAGTACTCGCCCGAGGCGCCCTAGCCGAACCAGTCAGCCCGAGCCTTCTGCTGATGAACAAAAGAAGAAGAGAAGACGCCTGCGGCGAGTATCCAGCTTTGATGAGGACGCCAGTACCTTAGCTCCTGCTGCTGAAGAAGTGCCTGCAACCGGCCTTGCTGACACTGATCCCAATGGGTGTGCTCCATCTGCTGCTGACCCCAATGGGGGTGCTGTTTGCATTGTCACTGTGGAAGATGAGGAGGAAGAAAATGAAGCTCCATTAACTCGGAAAAACAGTCGGCAGTTCATCGCCAGCGGTGGAAGTAGTGGAGTTCCTTCTCCTGCTTTGTCTGCCCTTATTGGTCTGCAAGAACTGTCCCTGGCCAACTTTGATCAAACTCTAGAGGATATGGTCCCAGAGGATTTGTTATCAGAGCCTGTGGATGTTGATGCAACAGAGATCTGTGCTGTCGTGCCTGATGCTGGGTTGAGGTCATCCCGTGCCTCGTCGACCTTAGAGCGCGATCTCGAGGGTCAGGATGCTGACTTGGATTGTCCTGGTCCCATGGAAGTGGCTGAAGGCCTGTCAACCTTAGAGGTGGTTACTGCAGAAAGCCTGGGCCCCAAGAATGGTGCTGATATATGCCCAGCCCCCGAGGATGTCGCCGGGAATGACTTAGCTCGGGCGAAGAGTGTAAGCCACTGCCCAGCCCCCGAGGGTGTTGCCGGGGATGATCCGGCTCAAGTGGGCAGTGCCGACTGTGACCCAGCCCCCGAGGGTGCCCGAGCAGGGTCTCCTTCCTGCACTTCCATGGACGTTCATGCGGGTTCGCCTCCACACTCTGGCTGCATGGTTGTAGTCCAAACTCCGAGCCAGGGGGTTGCTTTAGAGGGCAGCGTCCCCGCTGATCTGGCGTTTGGCTCTGCTGAAGGCACTGAGCTGATTCCTACTGGTCTGTTGCAAGCTGCTTCGGATGGTGGTCTTGCACCTGGTTATCAGCTGATTTCTCCTGATTTGGGGATCCCTTCGTTCTTTTCCAACCTCCAGGTACTGTACTGCACTTTAGCTTGGTCTTTACGTTGCATGAACTTTTGTTATTATGTTCATCTGTTCTTCTTATCAGGCTTTGGTGGATGGGATGGCCAGCCAGCTGAGATCACAGGGTGCTTCCATCCCAGAGGTCGCTTCGTCTCTTGAGCATTGGAATCCAGTGTCGCTTCATCGTCGTGTATCCGAGTTGGAGGCAACTAACGCTGGTTAGTGCCCTTTTTCTTCTTCTCCTTTGCCTTTGTTCGTGGACTGTTTTACCTTCTGACCCCATTTTGTTTGATTACCTCTTGATAGGAATGACTCGGCAGATTGCAGTTCTTGAGGAAAAACATTCCCGAGATCAAGCTGAAATGGCTCAACGGTGTGCTGACTTCGAGGAGAAGTATTCTCAGAGCCAGACTGAACTAAATCAGGTCTCCGCTGCTTTGGATGACGCCAACGCTCTGAGTTCTTCTCTTCATGCTCGGCTCGACTCTGAAAAGGTAACTTACGAAACCGTGCCTCGCCTTGTTATGCTCTTATTACTTGCTTGGATTCTGAAGGAGTTGATTTTTGTTTGTAGGAAGAAAAACGTATCCTTGCTGCTTCTCGTGACAATCTGGACAGATTGTATCGTGATTCTAGCAACTCGCTGACCATCTTGGAGAGGAGCCACCGCTTCACAATGGAGGAACTGGACAATCAGCGTTGTAGGCTGCAAGAATCTGTGGACGAAGTGACCCGCCTTAAGCAATTGATATCAGCGAAGGATGCCACCATCAAGGAACTCCGAGCTTCCAAGAAAACCATTGCCCAGGAGTTGGAGGTCGCTCGGCTGGCTGCTAAAGTTGCCGAAGAAACTGCCGCTACTCTCAAAGCCCAGCGCGATAAAGCCATGGACAAGGCTATTCGTGCTGGACGAATCTTAATGAGGAGACCCGGCGTGGTTATTCCTGAAGACATAAAGGCCGATGTGAATGCTACCCCCGATTCCTCGAATCGCCCTTCTTCGTCGGTCGTTCCTGAGAAAGACATTGGAAAATAGAGAAACATTTTGCGTGCTCTGAGCGCGCGGTTAGCATGATCAAGTATTCGTTAGAAGACATCAGCTTATCATTCGAATGACATGATTACTCCCTTATTGTATCAGAATTTGTTAGTTCGTAGATTTGTGGTAATGCCGCATGATGATTATGAAATTTGTTTGCGGGATATGGAAATCATCCCCTGAATTATATAGGTGCGAGTATGCTGCATCGGCTTAAGCTATTGCTGACTTTAGCCGATAACTCCGTTAGTAGGGCATAGTGGTCACCCTGGGTTAAGTAAGCGTGAGCATGTTGCACCGCCTTAAGTCATTGCCGACTTAAGTCGATTGCTCCGTTTGTAGGGCATAGTGGTCACCCCGAGTTAAGTAAGCGTGAGCATGTTGCACCGCCTTAAGTCGTTGCCGACTTAAGTCGATTGCTCCGTTTGTAGGGCATAGTGGTCACCCCGAGTTAAGTAAGCGTGAGCATGTTGCACCGCCTTAAGTCGTTGCCGACTTAAGTCGATTGCTCCGTTTGTAGGGCATAGTGGTCACCCCGGGTTAAGTAAGCGTGAGCATGTTGCACCGCCTTAAGTCGTTGCCAACTTAAGTCGATTGCTCCGTTTGTAGGGCATAGTGGTCACCCCGAGTTAAGTAAGCGTGAGCATGTTGCACCGCCTTAAGTCGTTGCCAACTTAAGTCGATTGCTCCGTTTGTAGGGCATAGTGGTCACCCCGAGTTAAGTAAGCGTGA
The DNA here is from genome assembly GCF_902167145.1 of Zea mays. Classification (NCBI taxonomy): domain Eukaryota; kingdom Viridiplantae; phylum Streptophyta; class Magnoliopsida; order Poales; family Poaceae; genus Zea; species Zea mays. The sequence goes on along the minus strand of NC_050104.1, from coordinate 14,617,153 downwards.
GCATGTTGCACCGCCTTAAGTCGTTGCCAACTTAAGTCGATTGCTCCGTTTGTAGGGCATAGTGGTCACCCCGAGTTAAGTAAGCGTGAGCATGTTGCACCGCCTTAAGTCGTTGCCGACTTAAGTCGATTGCTCCGTTTGTAGGGCATAGTGGTCACCCCGAGTTAAGTAAGAATGCAAGTCAATCATAAACGAGCCGAGTATCTTTGAAATCTCTCTTTATTGATGACGTATTTCCATTTTACAGAATACATGGTCGCCCCAGCTGTTTTGAAATACAGCTAAGGGTAAAACTTTCTGAGGTGCTCTATGTTCCAGGAGTTCCCAACTTCTGTGCCATCCATCTGAGTGAGACGATACGATCCGGGCCGAGTGACTTCTGCTACCATGAAGGGTCCTTCCCATAAGGGTGATAACTTGTGTCGTCCTTCCCCCGTTAGAATTTGGCGGAGGACGAGATCTCCTACTGAGAAGAATCGTTGCCGCACGGCCTTGTCGTGATAGCGTCTTAGAGTCTGCTGGTACCGTGCTGATTGGATCACTGCATTTAGCCGTTCCTCCTCGAGTACATCAATATCCTCTAATCTGGTGGCTTCAGCTTCTGCTATACTATCGAAGATCAACCTTGGCGCCCCGAACTTGAGATCAGCAGGTAGCACTGCCTCCGACCCATAGACCATGAAGAAAGGGGTGTTCCCATGCAGGGCTCGGCTAGGTTGGGTTCTTAAGCTCCAAACAACATAAGGCAATTCCCTTATCCACTTTCCTGCGAATTTTTCATTCTTATCAAAGACTTTTTTCCTGAGTGCCTCCAATATCATTCCGTTGGCTCGCTCAACTTGCCCGTTGGCTCTTGGATGTGCTACAGATGCATACTTGATCTGAATGCTCTTTTGCTCGCAGAAGTCGAAGAATTCTGAACTGGTGAAGTTGGATCCTAAGTCAGTGATGATGCTGTTTGGTATCCCGAATCTGAATATTATGTCTTGTATGAATTCCACGGCTTTAGCAGAGGTTAAAGAAGCAATGGGCTTGAACTCTATCCATTTAGTGAATTTGTCAATCGCCACCAATACATGAGTATATCCCCCTTGAGCTTTCTTGAAAGGTCCAATCATATCCAGTCCCCAGCATGCGAAAGGCCAGGTTACTGGTATGGTCTGTAGCTGCTGTGCTGGCATGTGCTGTTGCTTTGACAAGTATTGGCAAGCTTCGCATCTCTGAACTAATTCGGCTGCATCGTTCTTCGCCGTCGGCCAATAGAATCCTGACCTGAAAACCTTCCCGACTAGTGTCTGGATGTTGCATGTATCCCACATTGCCCTGCATGGACTTCCCCCAGAAGTTGTTTCTCGGTGGATGGTAGAACGCACTTCATGAGGATGCCTGACGCGCCCCTTCTGTACAGTTCCTCCCCAATGAGTGTATAGTGAGCCGACTGCCTGGCAAGGCGCTCTGCCGAGTTCTTGTCATCTGGTTCTTCTTCATTCTTTATATACTTAATAATCGGTCTTCTCCAGTCGTCAGAATCTGACTCGAGTTGATTTATGATGTTGCACTCTTCTGCTTGATCCATTGAGATACTCGGCTGCAGAATTTCTTGCACGAAGACTCCGGGTGGGACCTGAGTTCGACCGGATCCGAGCTTGGACAGTACATCGGCCGCCGTGTTCCGATCTCTTTCTATATGATGAAATTCCAGACCCTCGAATTTATCTTCCAGCTTTCGGACGGCAGCACAGTATTTTCCCATTGAATCACTTGAACAATCCCATTCCTTGTTTATCTGGCTGATGACTACCAGAGAATCTCCGTATACCATCAATCTCTTGACGCCCAGTGACATGGCGATGTTCAATCCGTGTATCAAAGCTTCATACTCGGCTGCATTGTTAGAGGCCGGGAATAGCAACTGGAGAGCGTACTTGAGGTGTTCGCCTCCAGGTGCAGTGAAGAGAATCCCTGCTCCTGCCCCCTGCAGCTTCAGCGAGCCATCAAAATACATTTGCCATACTTCTGCCGTTTCTGGATTGTCTGGTACTTGCTGTTCTGTCCACTCTGATACGAAATCAACCAGTGCTTGAGTTTTGATGGCAGTGCGAGGTCGAAACTCGATATCGTGGGATCCCAACTCGCAAGCCCACTTGGCTATTCGGCCAATGGCTTCCTTGTTGTGAAGAATGTCCCCTATTGGAAAACCAGTGACTACTATGACTTTGTGGTCGTCAAAGTAGTGACGCAGCTTGCGGGCAGTTAGAAGTACTGCATATAATAGCTTCTGAACCTGAGGATACTTTTTCTTCGAGGGGCCTAGAACTTCATTGATGAAGTAAACGGGATGTTGTACTGGATAGGCATGCCCTTCTTCTACTCGCTCGACTACCAACGCGGTGCTTACCACGTGAGTCGTGCAAGAGATATACAGCAACAAATCTTCAGCCGGTTGAGTCGGCGTAGCTCGCCGGGGTGGCTTCAGTACTGGGGGTGTTGTTAAGAATTTCTTCAGTGCGTCTAGAGCTTCTTGTGCTTCTGAAGTCCATTGAAACTTATCCACCTTCTTGAGTAGCTTGTAAAATGGCAAGCCTTTTTCTCCCAGCCTGGATATAAATCTGCTCAGAGCTGCCATACATCCAGTGAGTCGCTGAACCTTCTTTTGTGACCGAGGAGCTTCCATTTTCATGATAGCTTCAATCTTATCTGGATTGGCCTCAATTCCCCGGTGGCTGACGATAAACCCGAGCAACTTTCCTGCTGGTACCCTGAAAACACATTTTTCAGGATTGAGCTTCCATCTATATCTTCTCAGGCTGTTGAAAACCAGCTGTAAGTCCTCGATGAAGTTTTCTGAATTCTCTGTTTTGATTACCACATCATCTACGTAAGCCTCCACACGCTTGCCCCAGTGATCGGCTAGGCATGTTTGAATGGCTCTCTGATAAGTCGCTCCAGCGTTTTTGAGGCCGAACGGCATGGAGGTATAACAGAAAGCACCAAACGGAGTGATGAACGCCGTTTTTTCCTCGTCTTCTTTTGCCAAACTAATCTGATGATACCCGGAATAGCAATCTAAGAAAGACAGCACAGAACACCCAGCGGTGGAATCCACCACCTGATCTATCCTCGGGAGTCCGAAGGGATCCTTCGGACAGTGTTTGTTGAGATCAGTATAGTCGACGCACATGCGCCAATCCACTTTATTCTTTTTGAGTACAAGAACAGGGTTGGCTAACCACTCGGGGTGTAATACTTCTCTAATGAATCCAGCCGCGACTAAGCGAGCTAACTCGGCACGAATGGCCTCTCTCTTGTCGGGCGTGAAACGACATAGCTTTTGCCGGATCGGCCTCGCCTGGGGATAGACCTTCAATTTGTGCTCGGCCAGTTCTCTTGGGACTCCCGGCATATCCGCAGGTTGCCATGCGAATACGTCTCGGTTATCTTGCAGGAACTGGACGAGCGCGCTTTCCTATTTGTTGTTCAAACTGGAGCTGATGATGGCTGTCTTGCGCTCATCAGCGAACCCCAGGTTGATTCTTTTGGTTTCTTCAGTCGGCCGCATAGAGGTCGCGGCCTGAGCTTCATTCGCTGGTACCGTGAGGTCCTCCTCAGGCTTAGAGTTCGCCGGTGTAGAAGGAATCGTCGACGGCTTGGTGGTGAGGGCTGCTTGAATGGCCACTCGGAAACATTCTGCGGCGCCTTGGAAGTCGGCGCGCACAGTTATGATTCCTCGCGGTCCTGGCATCTTTAGTATCATATATGTGTAATGTGGAATGGCCATGAATTTGGCCAATCCCGGCCTTCCGATGATGGCGTTGTACCCGCAGTCGAAGTTCGCCACTTCGAACCTCAGGAACTCGGTTCTGTAGTTCTCCGGAGTTCCAAAGGTGATCGGCATGTAGATGTGGCCCAGCGGGTACTCTCCTTCAGTCGGCACGATGCCGAAGAAAGGAGTGTCTAACTTGTGGAGCTCTTTGAGGTGAGCTCCCAAGCCTTGGAGTGTCCGGGGGAAGGTGACGTTGATGCTGCTCCCCCCGTTCACTAGCACCTTCTTCACCCGGCTCTCTCGGATCACCGGATCGACGAGGAGCGGGTATTTGCCGGGATGGTCGAAGTTAAGCCATTGATCCTCCCGAGTGAAAGTGATCGGGTGCTCCGACCACCGGTATGGGGCGGGAGGATCGGTGGTCGCCACCAGTATCTGACGGTCGTTGAGCTTTTGTTGTCTTTTGTTCTCCTGCGACCCATGTCCGCCGAAGATGACGTTGACCTCCCTGTCAACACGTGGGAAAGCTCCTCCTCCTCCCTCCTCCTGCTGATGGGGTTGTCGTGGTTCATCTGGTCCTCCCCTCGGCGGAGGAGGAGGTAGAGGTTGGAAGGGTCGGCCATGCCCGACGGAGTGCTTGAAGTCCCGGCAGTTGCGAAGAGTGTGGCGCATGTCCTTGTGGTATGGGCACTGGGCGTCGAGGATGTCGTCCAGCGTGCGTTCGCCTCCGCGAGGTCCTCCTCGGGCACGAGAGGCAGGTGGTCCGGCGGCGTGCACTTCTTCGCGAGGCCTCTTCTCCCAGCGTTTGTCGGTCGGCTGGTTCGTGTCACGTCGCGGTGCTGCTGGTGCGGGCTTCGCTCCTCCGATGAGGTTCTGAGCTCGCTCATCGGCGGTGATGTAGAGGTCGGCTTCCCGGAACAGCTCCTCGGAGGTAGTCGGCGCCTTTTGTAGTATGGCTCGGACGAAAGCCGAGTCATTGGATCCTCTGTAGAAGTCCTCAATCACGGCCGCTTCCGTGACCTCGGGGATGCGATTTCTCATGGTCTGGAACCTTTTGAGGTACGACCGGAGAGTCTCATCCCCTCGGCGCTTGATGGATTTGAGGTCCCATGGTTGCGCCGGTTTGTCGGAGAGGGACTGGAAGTTGGCGGTGAAGCGTCGACTGAAGTCTCCCCAGTCGTCGATGCAGTGTCGGGGTAGGTGTCGTAGCCACTGCAGCGCATCTTGCCCAAGGACAATGGGCAAATACGCGGTCATGACGTCCTCGGATGCTCCGGCAGCTCGAGCAGCGGTGGTGTAGACAGCCAGCCATCCTCCTGGATCCTGCTTAGGTTCATACTTGTCAACGTTGGATACCTTGAAGTTGGGAGGCCATTGAATGGCCCTAAGGCGCGGAGTAAGGGCTGACACTCCGCACGTGTCCTCCTGTCGTCGGGGACGATGTCTGTCCCGGGGAGGGGAGCGGTGGTTGTGGTTCCTCGACCGTCCCCAGGTGGTACCACCAGTTGAAGCTGTTGCCGACTCAGTCCTGGTGGCTTGGCTTTGAGTCGGGAAGCCATGATCTCGGTCATACTCCTCCCGACGGCGAATTTCGTTTTCATGCCGCCGTTCGCGCGAAGCGTTGATAGAGCTTCGCGCGTCTCGGCGACTGTTGATGGCGTGTCGTAGGTCGTTTGGCGGGTGAGCGAGCGGTAGAAGATGGTTGGCCGCCTGAGTGAACAGGTGTCGGTATCCCTCGGCGTCGGGAGTCCGAGGAAGTCCGTCAGCTATCCGAGCTAGTACACCTCCGACTTCGCTTGGCGTGTTCATAGCCCGGGCGAAGTCGGGGTTCAGGTTGCGTCCGAAGAGTGGATTCTCTCGGTGTTGCCTTGCGTCTTGCTCAGCTTGTTCCTGGGCCCGCCGGCGATCACGTCGTCGGGAGTTCCTTCGTTCTCTGAAGACGCGTTCTTCCGGAGTTTCTCCTATCTCCGAGACCTCGTCTCGCGAGACAGGCTGTTCCGGATCCCGCTCACCAGCCGCGTGATGTCGTCGAACGTTCCTGCGCTGATTCCTCCGTCGGCGGGACTCTCGTTGAGGCGGTTCTTCTCCGGGTGCAGTTGGTTCGTCGTCGGAGACGGTAGGTGACTCCACTCTCCCGATGAAGAGGACTGTAACACCCCTGGTGTTACTATAACTAAAACTTGAGCATGGCATCATGAGCATTGGCATTGCATATGTTTGACACACCTAGAGTGCATTCACTAGGCAAAAATTTCAAACAAGTTGTATTGTTTTACTGTTTTTGCAAATGGAACCCTGGTTAATGGACTTAACCCTAAATAGTAGTTAAAGGGGTAAAACTTAACCCAAGTTAAGAAAACCTAAGTACTTTAGGGTAAAAGTCATAAAATGACCCTAAGAATAAGCTTGAATCACTTTTATACCCCCTGAGATACCAGAAACCCTAATTGGAACCCTGGAAAACCCTAACACTAAACCCTAGGGGCTTATGTGCAAAAATGATGAACCTTTGGACTAAAGTGTAAAACTACTATGTTTTGACATATAAAGTCATTTGGTTCACAAATATGTGAATTTACAAGCCAAACCCTGAGTTTTGGACTTAAATGCAAAATGGACCTCATTTGAGTTTTGCTCTAAGTCTGAAAATCAGTGAATGGGCTCAACTTTGGGGCTTTGTAACTTACAAAGCATAGGGTTTTTGCCCTAGGTCACCACATCAAAGTTGAAGACCAATTATAGGAGAACAACTTTGCTTAAGGTTGTAAGCTTAGTTGTTAAGAAGAATTTGGAGAAAACCAAGCCTAAAGTTGGGCTGTCAGGCTGTTATGTCTGAATTTTCAGACTAGCAGTGGACTGACCTCGACTTCAAGCTGGGTTGTGAGCATGATCCTGTGTAAATATACCTATGATTGCCATAGCAAGTTTGTAGTGGGTACCATACTCTACAAGTTTGCTGCAGAGCTTAACCTGTGTCACTATGGAAAATTGAGAGAAAAATGGGCTCTAAGTTGGTCTGTCAGTCAAGTTGTGTATTGGATCAGAGGCACTGTTCATCGTCATCAGTTACTATCGCGTTATGGATCAGGACATCTCCGCCGGCGATAAGAACGCCATCGCGGCGTGACCGGTCGTCGTTGGCCGTGGTAAAGTGACTGGGTATCGTGGCAAAAGTTACCTCGGTGGCGCGCTTGGGTTAAGCGGCAATCGTGCCCTCACCGGAGACCGCCGTAGGCTTGCCAGCGCACCCTCAGATCGCATTTCTTCCCCATCTCCGGTCGACGGTCCTCCGCCGCGTGGCCAAGCTTATCTACCGTGTCACCGTAATTCGTTTGAGCCATCCCATCAGCGTTAAGGAGTTTGCCACGCCGTAGGCCACGTAACCGCGCGCCAAGCTTCTTCCTCCCCTCCGGCCGCCAACGCATCGCGGTCAAATTGAGAGCCACCGCTCTCGGAGTCTATAAATTGAGCCCCCCTCGGCTTCGCTATGTATTTTACTAGCTATCGCACCCGCTCCCACACCCGATTGTCCACCAGCTCGCCTGAATTTTGCACTTCCCCCAAATCGGTTCTCCGCCGCCGTAGAAGTGAACTCACCGTCGCCAGCCCAACTCCAGTCAGTGCCCGCCCTTTTCTTCCTCGTTTGAGCATTCTCATGCCTCTGTGATGCTCCCCGACCCCTTTAATTGAACTAGACCGGCGCCCATCGCCGGGAACACGATCATGTTGCCGTTGTGCTTACGGCCACCGTGGCCGGAGCTCCCTAGTCCACCGATAGTGTAATTTAGTTGGGGAAAACGTTCATAGGAACTCGAATTTGGGCTCAGCCGAAGATTAGCACCAGTCTTAGCCTCAATCGGCCGGCGTAGTTGCTCGCCGGAGCGCGGCCGTGCTTGAACGCCGTCGGGGACTGCGAGTTGTGAATTGACAAGAATCTGGGGACCTTTTCGTGAACTGTCAGTGACTTAAAACAATAGTAAACGGACCTATTTCTGTTTAGCCGTTAAGCCGAGGGCCTCTGCGCAAAGTCGCCTCGCGGGCGCGGGCGCGCGCGCGAATCCGCTCGGGCTTGGGCCGGCTGGACCTGAATCGGCCCAGTACTGCTCCTCTTTTTCCTTTTTCTTTTTTCAGCAGAACTTTGAAAAACGGTAGAAAATAGTAGAAAAATCCTAAAATTATGAGACCAATTTTCCTAGGCTTGTTATTTTCCATAGTATTTAATAAAAATAGTTCTATGATTTTTAGTTTGAAAAAGGAATTTTAGGATATTTAAAATAGCCTAAACCATTGATTCTGGATTTTTAGAGAATAAATAATAAGCCCAGAATTTCCCAAACTTGTTATGTGAACTTATCACATTATTTAGAAGCTATGGGTAGAGTTTGGTTTGATTTGGACCTTGTTTGATCACTAAACCCAAAACCACTCCCCCCTGCTCCATGAACTCCTTTACCGACTCCGGAAACCCTAAGTTCCCGAAACTCCGTGAAGGCAAGTTGTATTCAAGACATAAATAATAAGTTTATGTTGTCTTTGCATCCTCATGAGCATCCCATGGCATCCATTCTTATACATACGTATGGTTATGATTAGAACGAGAAGAAGAGATAGAAGTAACTGAAGAGCAAGTGCAACCACCTTTGGACACTCAGGCCGGGAATAGTTTCTACTTCGACATTTGTGGATCCGAGCCTGAATCACCTGTAAACGAAGGCAAGCCCCGGTGCATGCAACCCCTTTCCTTGAATTTTTAAATACTTTTCGCACACTTAAGTCTAGTGAAATGTGCATTAAGTTCATAGGAGTTACTTGAAACCCTTTGATGCATTGCTTTCCTTGATATCCATACCTTTATAGATACTTCTGTGAAGTATCAAAATTATGATTTACAAAAATGCTTAGCCTTGCTTAGATCTTGTGGATAGAAGTTGTCCTCAATTTAACCATGGAGAGGATAGCTTCTACCTGCAAGAATATTTTCATTTGGAGCAATAGTGGGATCTTACTGCAAAGCTCCCCGTGATGCTCTTTCATCCTAAGGAACAGACACATTCCTAAGGGTGGAAATACTTAAATGGAAACTTGGGGTAGGAACAGGTGATGTTCTACCCAGGTTGGTTAAGGATTAACGCGTATGTAGGCGTGCTGACCGAGGACCCTTTAACTGGTCACATGCCTCGTCATGGGTAAGCCTTGCCTCGGGCAGACTAAGGCCGGAATAAGACAACACGAGATGGGCGTGGAGCGGTGGCGAGAGTAGCGTGTACCCTCCGTGGCAAGAGGCTGGACGGTGGTGTATCTGTGCTCTCGGTCTGCGTGAACCTGATCCGGTCTTAAGAACCCCGGTGGCGGGTTGACATATGCAAGGGTTAAGTGCTACATATGTCGTGTGATTGGAGATCCTCAGCTGAGTATAATCGATTCGGATCGCCGTACCTTCGCGGTTATGAAGACTTGGTCACTTTTCTACAACCTAGAGTCAAGAGGCGAACACGATGGATAAAAATGATGTTGTCTTGATGTGATGTGAAATTAGACTAGATGCAAATGGAGTCTATTAATACTTAACATGGCGTTAAAAGATTGAAAGTAAGGACTCACCTTAGTAAGCTACTTCTGCAAAAGTATGAGTTGATTTTTGCTAAAGCCTCTCCTTGACTCCTCTTTATCCAGCATACCCTTGAGAGTCTTTTCCTTAGTCGGGTAAGACTTGCTGAGTATTCCAAACTCAGGGTTTATCCCTTCGTTGTTTTTAGGTGAGGAAGTAGCAGATTTTTGCTGCTTCTGTGCTAAGGTGGTTCCCAACAAGGAAAACCAAGACTGAAGTGCGGGAGGACTCGGTCCTCCATCTAGGATCTTTTGTTTATTGTCTTTCGGGAGAAGTTGGTGTCTCCCTGGTTTGTATAATATTACTCCTATGCACTCACTTTTAGACTGGTCTGTAATAACCTAACTCAAGCTTGCTTTTGAAATAAATGTAAGATTATGTAATTCGCTTCCGCATTTCTTTATCTCCGATGTTCTGTAATGTCTACAAGATGGGTGAGACGTTCCTGGTGAGATAAGGAAGGATACCGAACTTGTCAAGTAGTTCAGGGGCACCTACAGGGTTGTCTGATGTCCGTTGGACAAGGACAACTGTAGGTGGGCCTAATTACTTGGGAGGTTCCGTCACAAGGACGTCGGGGTAGAATGGTGCTGCTGTCGCGGCGACTTTCTTTCCGTTCTCCTTTGAGGCTGGAGGAACGAAAAGAACGACTTGCTTCTCCTTGGTCTCCTTCTTCCTCGCGATCTGTGTCCATCCTGTTGTCGGAGAAGTAGACAATGGAGTTCTTCGGGTCAGCGGACCCTCAGCCCCTGACTTTCCGGAGACGATCTTTTTCCGGAGAGCTGCAGGTTGCGCTTTCCCGGCATTTTCGGAGTTTGTTGGAGGAGACTTCTTTTCTGGCGGATCCGCAATGCGGTGTAGAGTTCCCTCTTCATCCGCTACAGATGAGATTGTCCCGAAGCGGAATACGGATCCGGGATGCACGGTGATCTTGCTGTAAAAGGTGACGGCCATTGAGCTAGCTTGGATCGTCGACACACCCCCTACCTGGCGCGCCAGCTGTCGGTGTTTTGGGTCCGACCGCACACCCGGGGTTGCCCCTCAAGGTGTTTTCTAGGAGTAGGATGGTGTCAACGACTGTAGCAAAATGGTTCGTGCCGATCGCACGAGAGACAGTGGACAAGATTTACAGGTTCGGGCCGCTTAGAGATGCGTAACACCCTACGTCCTGGTGAGAATTCGAATGTGGTTACAAGAGGGCTCTCTGGGTTGAAGGCACAGAGAGTTTACGTGGGTGGCTAAGTAAGATAGGGTCGATCGATCTGAAGGGATGCCCCCTAGGCCTTATATACTCGACCGTGAGGCAGTACACGTGGATATGATAACAACAAGTAGCTAAAAGGTAGTGAACCTCCCGAGTTTATCCCTACATAACCTTCGCCGACTTACCCTCGCATGGCTCCGTAGCATGAGGGCTCCAGCGCGGGAAAGTCGGGTCTCCGTTGCGATTTACTCGCTCGATGTTGTGGGTCGTCCGGGTTTGCATCAATCCGGTCTTACGTCTTCTCTGCTTTGTTGGTCGTTTCTCCTCAGGCCCACGAAGGAATGACCTTGCGATTTATTGGGCCCTTGGGCCTTTCGCGAGGTCTTTTACTCCTTTAGTGGACCTAGGGGATATCTATCCCCCACAGGTCCTTACTGACGTCTCCTTGCTTCTGTAAGGGGCTGAGAACCACCGTCGTCATGGAGCACGCGGGGTGCCATCATTACTTGTTTACCGGGGCGAGTCAAATGGGGCGCCGGTCTTGTTCCCCGTAGCCTGAGCTAGCTAGGGGTAGGGTAATGATGTATCCCCTTGTAACGTGGTCGGTCCGAGCCCAAGGTCGGGCGAGGCGGTGACTCCTCCGAGGTCGAGGCTGAGTCCGAGCCCTGGGGTTGGGCGAGGCGGAGACCGTCTTCCGAGGTCGAGGTTGAGTCCGAGCCCTGGGGTCGGGCGAGGCGGAGACCGTCTTCCGGGGTTGAGGTTGAGTCCGAGCCCTGGGGTCGGGCGAGGCGAAGACCGTCTTCCGGGGTCGAGGTTGAGTCCGAGCCCTGGGGTCGGGCGAGGCGGAGCTTCCTATGGCGCCTGAGGCTGGACTTGGCTGCTGTCAGCCTCACCCTGGCGGGTGGCACAGCAGTCGAAGCAGGGCAGGCGGCGCTGTTTTCCTGTCAGGTCAGTCAGTGGAGGGGCGAAATGACTGCGGTCACTTCGGCCCTGTCGACTGAGGAACGCGTGTCAGGATAAGGTGTTAGACGATCCTTGCATTGAATGCTCCTGCGATACGGTCGGTTGGCGAGGCGATCTGGCCAAGGTTGCTTCTCCACGAAGCCTGCCCGAGTTGGGCCTCGGGCGAGTCGAAGGTGCACCCGTTGCTTGAGGAGACCCTCGGGCGAGACGTGAATCCACCTGGGTCGGCTGTTCTTGCCCGAGGCTGGGCTCGGGCGAGGCGAGATCGTGTCCCTTGAGTGGGCAGAGCTTTGACCTGTATTGCGCCCATCAGGCCTTTGCAGCTTTGTGCTGATGGTGGTTACCAGCCGAGTTTAGGAGTCTTGGGGGTACCCCTAATTATGGTCCCCGACACGCGGTGTCGTGGCCGTCGGAGGAGCGTTTGAGCCCTGTAGAAGCACAGCTGTCGGGGCTGTCGGGACCTTGCTGACGTCTCCTTGCTTCCGTAAGGGGCTGAAAGCCACCGTCGTCATGGACGCACGCGGGGAGCCATCATTACTTGTTACCGGGGTGAGCCTGGATGGGACGCCGGTCTTGTTCCCCCGTAGCCTGAGCTAGCTAGGGGTAGGGTAATGATGTACCCCCTGTGGCGTGGTCGGTCCGAGCCCAAGGTCGGGCGAGGCGGAGACTCCTCCTGAGGCCGAGGCCGGGGTCGGGCGAGGACGCGATTCCGCCCAAGGTCAAGGTTGAGGCCGGGCCCTGGGGTCGGGCAAGGCGGAGACCACCTTCCAAGGTCGAGGTCGAGGCCGAGCCCTGGGGTCGGGCGAGGCGGAGTCCACCTTCCGAGGTCGAGGTGGGGGCCGAGCCCTGGGGTCGGGCGAGGCGGAGTCCACCTTCCGAGGTCGAGGCGGGGGCCGAGCCCTGGGGTCGGGCGAGGCAGAGACTTCTCCTGAGGCCGAGGCCCAAGGTCGGGCGAGGCGGAGCTTCCTGTGGCGCTTGAGGATGGACTCAGCTGCTGTCAGCCTCACCCTGGCGGGTGGCACAGCAGTCGGAGAGGGGCGAGTGGCGCTGTTTTCCTGTCAGGTCAGTTAGTGGGAGGGCGAAGTGATTGCGGTCACTTCGACCCTACCGACTGAGGTACGCGTGTCAGGATAAGGCGCCAGGTGATCCTTGCATTGAATGCGCCTGCGATACGGTCGGTTGGTGAGGCGACTTGGCCAAGGTTGCTTCACTACGAAGCCTGCCCGAGCTGGGCTTCGGGTGAGTCGAGGGAGCGCCCGTTGCTTGAGGAGGCCCTCGGGCGGGGCGTGAATCCTTCTGGGACTACTGTTCCCGCCTGAGGCTGGGCTCGGGCGGGGCGAGATCGCGTCCCTTGAGTAGACGAAGCCTTGACCTGAATTGCGCCCATCAGCCTCTGCAGTTTGCGCTGATGGTGATTACCAGCCGAGTTTAGAAGTCTTGGGGGTACCCCTAATTATGGTACCCGACACTTAGAAAATCTAAAAAACCAAGCAGACGTTGGTAGGCAAGAGCTAAAAATTGAGCAGGCAGAGCAGATGGTAAAAAGCGTGCCAAATGAGCTTGGGGTGCGCTCTTATTTATACACCTAGCACATTGCAAGCCGGAGGGCCCCGCTTGTCATTGATTGTTGCTATTCTAGCAAAGGGAAGGTGTTTTTTCGGACCTTCGGATTAGGGCCTTCGTCCATATCGCAATCTGAATTTATCATTCTAACAAATTAATATTGTGAGGGGCTACTGTTGGGGGCCTTCGGCTTCCGAAGGTCCTCAAAAACATGACTTAACAATGTTTCTGAAGTATAATACATAAACAGGTACCTTCGGACTCGGATCAGAACCACAACGTGAAAAGCAAGCACAAAGAATATGAAGGTTGGCGCAGGACCGAAGCTACGCACTGGGGAGCTTCGGCATGTTAGCAGAAAAAGGAACCGACTTAAAAGAAAAAGGCTATTCAGACCTCGACGGGTTACTATAGAGTCATTAACAAATGTAAAGGGCATGTGTGTAATTTTACATGGGCTGCATCCCGTGCCTATAAATAGATGAACAGTGCTCCTGTACTGTTCACGTTGACTTGGCATTTGCTTTTGCGTCACGCCTGTTCTCTTACCTTCTTTCGAGCCGAAGGTACATTTGTAATTTAATATTATTTCTATTTTTCCATAATAATAAAATAGAAATGAGTTGATAATAATACATGATTGTTTATGCCATTCTTTTATATATTTCATATGGTTCTCTCTTCGTTATTATATGTTGTGGTGATGAAGGTATGTCCTTCATAACCTTTATCCGAAAATCATTATATCCTAAGGAAAATAATGTTTCGAAGGACGAATGACTCTAACGTTTAATATTTTTGTGTTGTCTTGTTTTTAACTCATAACATTTAAGAACAAGTCCCCAACAATTACAAAAATCTATTTTATAATTAATATAATGATATTTATTTGATATCCTAGATATTAATACTTTTAATTATAATAGGTTAGAGTTAAGATTATGGAGTCCCTGTCTTAGTCAAAGTTAATAACGCCGAACTTCCCAAACTTTTGGACGGTGGAGTGTCTGTCATTCTATTGTTGTGGTAGACAAAAACTTGGAGTTTTTTTTGTGGTGGGGGTGTTTCTTTGCCGGCACTGGGTCATAGAGGACTAGTTTGGAAACTTAAATCACCTCCGTAATTTTCGACATATTGTCCGGCCATTGTGCACTATCGAGAGAAAAATAGAAATTTGAAAGTTTATGTGTGGAGCTTATAGTTGCCCATTAGACTGTTTCTACCCTAGTGGTGGACGTGATGAATAAATGCTCATATTTGGGATGTCATAAGTCTCATCCTCCTGATATGGTCTCGTCCCGTCAATTTTGAGAGACAACCGGAGACGATACCAAATAGGAATATTTTCCTAAGGATGATCTTGTCTCAACCCTGACTAAACCAAACAACCATATAAAGAATCGTCTTGTCTCATCATAATACATCATTGTAACCAAACACACTCTAGTTGCAGACCTGGTCTCTCTCTCCCGCAGGCTGCAAACCCATTCCACTAGGTGTGCCCTTGCTTGTACTATCCAACATCAGTGTAATACGTGACATTGTGCTGTAGTGCTGTACTACCGGTGGATCAGCGCGGCGCTAATAACTTCTGGTCTTGAAGGCTGCTCAGTTTAGTCAGGTACTAGTAATGCTGCACACGCGCTAGCTCTGCTCTGGAACCGAAGCTGCAGCCGCAGGCCGCAGCTGCGGTAACAGCCGCTAGCTGCGCCTTCTACTACTTAACTCGTGCGGCCGCTGCACTACTGACTCTGGTGCGCCGCAGTTGTTCGTGTCCTTTTAGTTTTTACCGGTGCCAGTTCGCCAGTTTCGCGGAGGCCCTCCGGCCCTCCCGCAACAACGCGCTCTGCGGCGGACTGTAGCGCAGCGCAGGGCCCTCTGCGAACTGCCAGTGCAAGTAAATTCCAGTCAGAAGCGGGGCCGTTATTTACTGCTCTGATCTAGGCAAACGCCGCCTGGTCCCCCGGTTTCGTTTCTATTCCCTCTCCCTCACCATGCATTTGGGATCTATTCCCTCTCCAAACGACTTTTAATTTCCCTTCCCTTTGTGAAAGGCAAAATCATCGCGATCGTTCCTCTCCATTCCCCGTCCCCCACCCCGCATTTCTAGTTCAAATCAAACTAGAGTGCCGCGTCTTTTTCGATTTTCGAACCCTTCATCCCCACGCAGGTTTTGCGCATGCACTTCGTAGTTTCGATGAGCCCCAGTGGCCCGTCAGCATTTATTTATTTGGTGTACAACTGTACATACATAGTACTACAAGCCAGCAGCGACGGAGCGACCACAGGTGACACCACACCAGAACGTGCGCGGCAGGCAACATCACGGGTACCAAGTACAAACTCTGCTCGAATTCACAAAAGGATTTTTTTTTTCGTCCGCACCGGACAACGACACGACGTACAAGACAACCAAGTGCAGGCAAATGCAGAGCCGAACCCCGCGGCCTCCGTCCGAGCCGCACGCGCGCACGGCAGAGGCGCGACAAGAGGCCGCCGCCGCGGGTCGTGTCGCTCACTCGCCCCAGCTCGCAGGAGTACATTACAGCGCGTCACCCGCGCAGCGTGATGACGAACGACGACCCCCATCCCCATTCCATCCGGACATCTGCTGCAGGCTGCAGTACAAAGGCAGGCGGCCAGCCGGCCTTTCGCGCCACCTCTCTCTCTCTCTCTCTCGTTTCTCTACCTGGCACTGGCGGTGGCAATCCGGCGCGACTCGTCGCGGCGGTGGGAGACGAGCTTGGCGGCGTCGCGCCACCACACCACCTCGCGCTCCTTCTCGTGGAGCCGCCGCTGCGCGCTGTCCAGCGCCGACTCCAGCTCCACGATCCGGTCCTGCTGCCGCTTCTGCAGCAGCTCGTGGAGCCGCCGCTCCAGCGCGCGCGCCGACACGCCGCCGTGCGGGGGACTCATCCTGTCCTCGCCGTACTCCACGTCATCCTCCTCCTCCTCCTCATCGCCGTCGTCGTCCTCTTCGCCCTCGCCGTCCACTTCATCATTATCGTCGTGCTTGTCGCAGCCACCGCCGTCGTAGTCCACGCAGCTGCGCGACGCGCTGTCGGGGGCGTCGCCCTTCGTCTTCACCTTCAGCAGCGGCAACTGCCGGCAACGTCAGCCACATCAGCAGCAAGCAAGACGAACACGCGTCGCGTCACACGGACGTACACGTACGGCGTGGTACGTGGTGGCGTACTGCGGTACTGGTGGTGATTTTTCGTTCCGCACGTACCTCGAGTCCTCGCGTCGGGGCGATCCGGCTGTCGCCGCCGTGGCCGTGCACCACCGTACCGCCGCGCCCACGCTGCTGCTGCATGCGGCTCAGCTCGGCCTGGAGCTCCGCCTCCATGAGGTCCATCACCACCGCCGTGCGGGAGCAGTTGGACGCGGCGTCGGCGTCGGCGTCGGCCGCGGGGAACGCGATCGGGTCCTTCACGGCGGTGGTGGTGGCGCTACTGCCGCCGTCGGATTCCTGCGACGTGGCGGGACCAGCGACGGCAGCAGCAGCAGCAGAAGTAGGGTGGCTCGCCGCCTGCTTCTCCTCCTCCTCCCTGTACCGCGACGCTTGCCTGATCTCCGACACCAGGGCCTCCATCTGCGCGCGCAGCTCCACCATCTTGTTCAGCTCCACGGCGCTCTTGGACAGCAGGAGCACCAGGCTCGCGCCCAGGCCCAGGTTCATGGACACCAGCTCCTCCTCGGGCTTCTTCCTCCCTGCGGAATCCGACAAAACTCCAGCATTAGCATCACTGCTCTCGACGTCTCCATAATTCAAGCAAGCGTTCTGAATTCAGCGGGAGGTTTTTAGTGCATATGATGATCCTCCTGCCTCGGAATGCCGAACCTAGCGAACTCCGCGGCGTCTCGAGGGGCAGCTCTGGCAGCGGCGGCGGCGGCGGCTCGACGACCTTAACCCGGGGAGTCTCTCCCTGCTCGGCGCCATCCTTCCGTTCCTCCCTCAGCCCGCCGCCGTACCGCCGCGGCAGCCGCACCCGGCACCCGAACCCTCCTCCCCCGCCACTCCCGCCGTCGCCGCCGCCACGCAGCAGGATACGCGACAGCAGCGACCGCGGCGACGGCTGCGCGTCCACCCCGCTCGCGGTGCGCGCCAGGTGCGCCCGGATGGACGCCGCCGCCGCCGCCGAGGAATTCGCGGCCGCTAGGCGCGGCGGCGGAGGCAGGGGCAGCGACGACGAACCCGCGTCCTCTCTAACCCTCCCTCCCGCTCGACCCCTCACGCAGTTCTCCATTGGAAAAAGCGATGGAACAAACAAGCAAGCAAGCTAAGCTATAGCGCTATGCGCGTGCCTGCCGCCCGCCGAGGAATTCGAATTCTTGGCCACGCCACGCCACGCCCCGTTGCTGCTTTGCTCCTGCATGCATGCGTAACGCCACGTATTTATAGGAGAGGAAGGAGAAGATCGAGGGCGAGGAAGAAGAAAGAAGCTCTCCCGGCCTCTTCCGGAAAGGCGCGCGGCAACTTTGGAGGGAAGTTCGGCAAGTTTAAAAAAAGCGGCGGGGGGAGTGTTAAATGCCGGTACTAATCTAGGCGATGAATGATCTTGGAAGCTTGCTTGGGTTGCGCTAATGGCGCGCTGGCCCCACCGTCGTCCCAGGCCAGGCATGCAATTGGAGGCGCAGGGGAGGGAGGAATTAACTGCGGGGGGCGAGCAACCCATGTTGATGCTGCTGCAGCCTGCGGGGGAAGGGAAGCTGCCGCTGCCGGTACCAGTAACTGCGCTGCGGGCTCTGCCGTGCTGCCATTTTTAACCCTCTGCACGCAAACAATCTCTCGGAATGGAACTGTGAATTCCTGGGTGTTACTGACGGCCGAACCGAGCAGAGCAGAGGTCGGGCAGTGCCAGGGCCAGGGAATTTTCCTTCTGGAGACTGGAGGGTGTGTCCTCATGTCAGCGTCGTCCAGTGCAGTGCAGCGCTGTGCCTGCCTGTGCCTGTGCTACTGCTGCTGGGAGGAGACGGAGCTGCAGCCTTGCAGGGTGCGCCTAGGTCTAGGCTAGGTAGGGCGTAGGCATTTTTCGTTAGGCCGGAACTAGGTGGCGGGGAGACGTCGGATGAAGCATCCGACGGCTGGTATTGAGCCCGGCAAAACGAGTCGTAGTAGGGTAGAAGCTCCGTGCAACTGTGCAAGTGCGTCACCAGCAGCAATACGGGTGGTGTAGCTGTAGCAGCAAGCAGCAGCATTTTCACCACACAGGATAATTTTTTTTTGAAATGCGTCCGTCTCTGACTCTCTGATCTATTATAAAAAAACACTCCACTAATCATGGATGGCGTGGCCTAGGCACCTATATAGCTCAACCTGATCCAAAGACACGCACGATCATGGCCTGGCCTAGTTGGCGAGCAGCGAGTTACTCCTAATTTGTCCAGCCGACCAGTCCATTACATATGGCCACGTCATGCATGACACCATGCATGGCGATTAGAGTCCCGTACCATATACACAAACGCTACCTCGTACTAACTTGCGTGTTAACTGCGGATTCGAATTGAAACGATGAGGAATTAAATGGGAGAGCCACGGGGTTTTTTTTAACTCCCAGCAGCTGGTTAAACCGCCCGCGCTCCGATCCGGATAGAACTGAAGGCTTTGGGCATTGACCGTTGATGATGAGGAGTTCAAATTCAATTCGTCCGTGAACAGTACGTGTAGCTAGGCACCGTATTCCAGTCATCGATCAGCTGCAGGTAACAACGCCGCCAAACCGAACCATGCAGCAGCAACTGGTTCTCGTACACTGTTATTAGGGCGATAAATACTTGTTGTCTGACTGACGAGGACAGACCTTAGGGCATGTACTACAAACTTGTACAACCCAGAGGCTTATTAGGATCGATTTGTAAAGTATAAGAGACGGTTAAGAAATTGCATAATACAACTCAGAGCCTATAAATCATAAATACAGTTAAGACATAATATGTATAGAGAGTGGTGTAGAGACGGGCTCTCCACGAAGAGACTGTCTCTTGATTTATTTATTTATTTATTGCACTTACTACACCCTAGAGACTGTTTAAAAGATGTCTAATTTGAGCGTACTGTGAGCTCAAAAAAAAAGTTACGGTTACACACAGCTCGTTCGTACACTTCTCCGTAACATTCTTGATTTATAGCACTAATAAAACAGGGAAAAGTGAAGTTATTAACTGAAGAGTGGCTTGTTGGGAGACTAGTCTACAAACTACGTACTTAATTGCATTATTAATTGCTGACAGACGATAGCTTTATTTGTTTAAATTACTACGCACTCCAGCAGCCATGCATGCAAGGGCCGGCCGGCTAGCGACGAAGTCGTTATTAGCTAGGGGATTAATTAGAGCTATAGACTGCTTGCGGAGTACTGTATAAAATTACTTCTATACTTCCAAGCAATCGTCATTCTAATTACTTTTACTTTTACTTTTACTTTTACTTCCAAGCAATCGTCATTCTAAGCAAGACGCATTACGTGTGGGAGTTAAAATTTTGAATAAAGAAATAGACACGTACGCGGTGGTATTACCGTGTATTTCTTTTTTTTTTCCTTTTTACAGTATGCATATATGCCTTGCCTGCCAAATGCATGGCACGCCATTCATTCCTAGGCGACGGTACAGAACAGAACCCACATCTCGGCGCAGAACCTACGGTACGCGCGCGCGCGAGTCCGGCGGCCGTATGGCGCGCCGTTCAAAATTTTCCAAAACTCCGATCCGGGATCTATCCATGATCCATGCATGCATGAGATATGCATGAGCCGCCGGCCCGGGGGCTGGACGGAGCCAGTCAGCCAGCAGATAGATACTAGATACTACTACTCATGAATGCTCAGCTCGCTACGTACGTACTACAGTATACGTGCTGACGATGATTGCAATTGCTGCAGGCTCGCGGGATCTTGTCGGCCGGCCGGCCGGCCAGCCACACGAAGAAAGGGAGGGAGGGATTCGTGTGCGTGGCTCCACCACTTCCAACGTGCTTCCTTCCTTCTCGTGTGTGCATGCGTGCGTACGTACGTAAACCCCTCAGCGTACGTACGTGGAGCTAGTAGCTAGCGCGGGCAGCAACGAACGAACACCGCGCGCGTCACGTGCATAGCATGCACTTCAATCGCGCGCGATCGAGAATTTTAATTTCCGCGCGCTATACGAAGGATTTTGAAACCCCCCTCCGGCCGGGCCGGGGATCTCTCCGATCGATCCGGCATATCAATGCTGCGCGCGCGCACCACCCTGCATCATTGATCATCGTCCATCGTCGAGCCGGCCGGCAGGCAATCATGGATGACGACGATGATCACTTCCATCAATGCGCGCGGGAGTCGGGGGCCGGGGGCGGGTACGTAGCTTTGGAAATGACATCAAGTTGTACAGATGGACATGGACGTACGGACTACGGCGGAGGGGGGAGAGAAGAATCATTTGCAGTAACGACGACGACCACGTCTCGGCAAGCTAGCGCGTGCGTGCGTGATGAGGACGACGGAGGCCGTGTCGCGCGCGCGAGACGACGCCGCCGCCGCCAGCAGGCCACACGAGAGCGCGCGCGCCCCGTCGTCGATCATAGGGAACGCGTGAGGCCCCGCGCGACACATTTACTCGTGCACGGGGCGGTTTAATACGCCCTCCCCCCCTACGGCCCTACATACCACTGCTGCTGCATGCATGGACGACGACGATGCGCGTGTGCTACGTACTCGATCGACCAGGCTGAGCGAACTGCGGACACTCGTGCATCCATCATCACCCCCCTCTGCTTCACTTCATTTCTGCTAGCCGTATATGTGCACGTGTCGTCATTGGGTGGGTCTCTGCCCGTTTGGCTGCAGCATGGGGAGGACCAGCTGGGGCGGGACGGGCGCACGCGCGCATGCAGGCCTTTTTCAATAGTTCAATTCACCAACGTCCTTGTGTTCAAATTACAAAAAAAAAACGTTCTGATTTTCACCGTGTGTTTATTATTAGGTGCAATATGCTGTACTGCAGACACCACAATTAAAACAGTGCAACTTTTACTTGGACAGACGTTTCACAATTTACAACAGAGGAGGGTTAGTTGTTGCATTGCATTGCAGTGCAGTCCATCCATGACATATTTCGCCCATCCATGTGATCCATCGCCGCTTCAAACTTCCCAGCGCAAGCGGCCGGCGTCTACCGCACTGCACTGCACGGCGTGCGGCGGGCCAGAGGTACCGGCGATGGCGCATTGAAGCGGCGTCCCAAGCCACCGTACCGGAGCTGAATCCCAAGACGGATCCGATCCCTCGGGCGGGGGGAGGCTGAGAGCAGGACCAGACAGACCAACGCACGCCGCCGCCGCGCGACCGCCGTATCACTTGCCCGTTGCCGCAATTACTCCCCGGTCGAGGGCCAATCCAGCTCCAGCCAATCCAGCTTGTCGAACTGCCTCGTACTGCCCCGCTCGCCATTAACGGGTGGGATCACCTGCTATTGCTATTATTATTACTTCAAAAACAATAAAAACAAGTGGGATCGCCAGCTACAACTACAACACCGCGCCACCGGTCTGGTTTCCTTGCCTTGCGGCCTTCTACTGCACTTACAGTTACAGCACAGTCAAAAAGAAAAAGGAGGAGAATTACATTCCAAATTGCAAAGATGGATTTTTTTTTTCCTTCCCAAAAGGATAAAGATCGCATTGGCAAGCACTGAATCATAAAACTGATCACCACCATCGTTTTATTCTTCATCAGTAACTAAAAACAGCAGAGCAGAATGCAGCAAAATAGTCTCGCCAATTTTGTTCCCCCCAACTCAACTAAACAGCACTCCGTTACAACCGAACAAATGTTTCAAATGTTCTACGAAAACTGCCCAAAACGTCACATCGTCGACAACTAATGGGGACTACCGTACCGACGACGGATATGGTTTTTAAACGTAAATCTCCCTCACCAATGGGTGCTAAAACGTAACAACAAACAGCATGTGCGTCCGGGGATTCTCTCTCTCTCTCTCTCTCTCTCGTATTCTCTCAACTCCCCCCTCTCTACCGTGTTAGGCCCGCTTGTTCCAAGACTTGCCTCGGTAGGATTTCTGCTTCGTCCTCCGCTGCGATACGTAGTCCGCCTCCTCCTGGAACGGGTTTGGCCCGCCAAAGTCTTGCTTTGACCTCCGCACCTTCTTCGTCTTCCCTCGGTCGTACTCCTCGTCCCTGTAAAAAAAAAAAGAGAGGCCAAGTGAACGTAAGCTCAACCAAGTATCTGTTCCCTTGAAAGAAAATTGTGAAGTCTGAAGTACACCGATGAGGCTTCAAACATGGATACAGGACATGAAAGAATATTAGTAAGTAGATGTAATCACAGGACATGACAGAATATTAGTACACCGCTGAGGCTTCAAACATGAATACTGCAAGAGATAAAACTCACCACTCATCTAAGATGTAGCCACCGCTCTTGCGTTTGGACTGCGGCTCAGCGACCTTTATGTTTGGCATGTCTACGTCATCCCAGCGCGGAACTGAACATCAACAAACGATAGAGCACAGTTAGAACTGACGGCACAGCAGCACGTTTCATCTCTAAAATAGATTGAGCATCTGCCGAGAGAAGATGAGCTGACCGGTAGCTTCCATCAGGTCCGTTGCGCGAATACTGGCAGGCTGGGTCGCTACAACCTTAGCATCTGTGGAAGGGTTCGGATCAGACTTTGGAACGCCGGCACTGCAAGAAGGTGCACTTGTGCCAGCACCGACACGAGCTCCGTCGACCTTCTGCTTGTTTTGCGAGGACTGGGCGTCATCTTTGGACCTTGCACTAGCATGTGACCGTTTCTGATGGCTGGAGGTACATTCTACGGTTTCAGAGCATGCAGTGGACGATGTTGACGTCAGCTGCTCACTCAAACAAGATAAATTTGCCGCGTCCTTGCAGGCTACAACACGTCTTATCATTTTACTTCTCTTGCGGTTCGCTTTCTTCCCTGGCTTTAGATGTCTGGACCCTAACCACATGTTCACAACAGGATACCTCACAAACTTCTTTGACTTCGAATTCACCTTTTTCTCTGTAGTTCCATTGCATGAAGCAGACACAGCAACGTGCATGATGACACCAGAGCTGATCTCTACTCCACAATCTGCTTGAGCAATTACTGGTGCAGTATTGTTCTGTTTACAGGGACATGTATAACAAATATTTAAAAAAAACAGCTCATGTTCAACAAAATTGTGGTACTATTATAACTTAGTTCGTCTGCAAAAAAGCAACAGCAAGGGAGAAGTGGGGTGCTACCTGACTCGTAGGAAGTGCCTTTGTGATTTCATTAGCTTGATCCACAGATTCTGATAAGTTCATTGCTTTCTCACCGGATGTGAGACATCCAATGCTAAGCACAGCACCATTTGAAACAACAGAATCCTGGAATTTAATAAATAAATATATGAATCCTTCAAATTTTATTTAAAAACATACAGCAACCGTCTTACAAACCTTCTTTGATAAAGACAGTGTAGCAAACTCAGTAGCTGTGTCCTTTACATTGGCAGTTGGCTTGGAAGATGGAGCTGTTTGAGGCTGAGAAGTTAGTTTGTCTGCCTTGGACAATGTAGCGGCATCATTAGCAACAGCAGAGACAACAGAAGTATTTTCCCCTGCACCAGCCTTAGGTTCCATTTCCTGCAAGGGCCTCCCAACAACTGTTTGTTCACCACAAGTATTTGTAAATGGCGCAGGTTGGTGGGATGAGGTTTTCTCCTCATTTTTTACAGCAAACTGCATTGGTTTAGTTGGCAAGATACCAACATCATTTCGAGCTATGGGGGCTTGTGTGGAAGGTAGAGCATTGTTTTGAGAGGCTGGAGCATCTTCAGCTTTGACCTCATTCTTTGAACAGTGGATTGTTTTAGTCTTGCTGGAAATTGTAGAGTAGCCAATGATTGTGCCGTGCGTCTTATCACCAAATGGAGACACACCATTCAAATTTTGTGCTCTTACATTGGTTTGTGCAATACCATTCAAACTTGAGATTTTTTCAGAGGTTTTCTTCTTGAGCAAATTAGCAGCATTATTATCTTTGCACACCACCGACTTCCCAATACTGTTACGTACATAAAATAACATATAAGCCTTCTGCTTCAATACGTCTGCTTCACGAACTTGGCGCACCTGTAGTTGATGCCCATAAGAATCAGTATCGGGATTCAGGAAAGACTATAGTCTGCCAAAGAGCCAAAGGGCAAAAAGTGAAAGTAGCACATGACACAATGTAGCTCAACACATGAGGCAATTCTTCTCTCATTTGTTGCTAATCTAGCCAATGGTTCTTTTTCATCAAAATAAACAAAAGTAATGTATCAAAACAGGATAGTAAGTGACATCAATGACAGGTAACCATGAATAAATCTACAGGAACACTTTCTAAATTCCTAAACCAACAAATTGACTAACTTGCATGAACAACATTGAAACAGAAAGCTCAGTTCAGCAATATATAAAGGTTTCTGATATGGAGATAATAATGGTCCTTAAGGCATCGCCTAATCATCCAGGCGCGCACTGGGTCTTGTGTGTTTGGCTTCGCCTCTAGCAATCTGTGTTGTTATTGCCTGGGCGTCCTGTAGGATGGAGGCGAAAACCATAGGTGTGGGCTCGCGGAACATAGGAACCAGGCACAAAAAGAATGAGCGGGCGGAGAATAAAATCAAGAGGAAAACCATGTGAGGGGGTAGAAATTGAGGGTTCCAAGTAGCTATATCAGCTAATCAAGGCACAATCGAGAGGGAAACAGAGAAAAGAAAGGGAAAGAGGAGGGCAGCGCCGAAGAACCTGAAACGGACCTTGGCATCTGTGCCTATCTATAACCTTGATCCCATGAGAATCTGCTGGCCCTAATTCATGCCTGCATGCCTCTCCGATGGTCTCCGCGCGGCTGAGACTCTGCTTCTCCCTTCCCTGCCCAACCCTCTTCATCGCCCTAATGCCTAGGTCCTCCATTCCCTTCCCTCTGCTCTGTTGTCTGTGCTTCCTCTACTCTAGTGCTTGCTTGTGTTTGGCTTGGCTTGGCTCTTCTCTGCTCTACAGCCAACAAGGCAATAACACAGCGGAGAGTCCAGCTGCATATGGTCCCAGGAATGATCCAAAACAAAGATTGCTGGACTCGAAAGATCCACAATGGGATTATTTATGGCTATTGGGCAGACCCAAGGAGCAAAATAAGGTAACATGTAAGCTTTGCAACAAGAGGATTCTTGGAGAACCTAAAAGTTTTAAGAAACATCTAGCTGGTGGCTATGGAAATGTGTTTCCATGTCCAGAGACTGGCACTGAACTAGAGAAAAAGATGGGAGAATACTTGGGCGCTGCTAATAATGCTAATGAGTTTGATGACGACAACAGATATTGAAAGATGAGAGCCAAGAATTGGGTGTTGATTATTGAAAGATTCCATGTGTCCCATAATAGAGGGTGCAGTTCACTTCACTCTCTTTTTTGACGGGCATGCAAATAAGCACCACTTATTGTTCCTTCTACCATGCTGTGTACATGCTGCTGCACTGTGGAGCGAGCGTTTGATTGGCCAAGCATGCCTGGATGAGATCGCCGAGCTAAATGTGTGATTAAAAAAACAGCGGCATGGCCACACGGTAAATTAGTTGTTTGACGGAGTAGAAGTGCTTCTTGGCCTTTCCATGGAAGGAAGTCGCACCTATAGAGGGATGGAGGGAGTACTTATTACCTTATTTTGTAATGTGGAGTGTGAAATTGAGGACTACTAATAATCTTGTGATTACTTATTACCTTGGTTTGTTTTGGGATATGTCTATGGCATCACTTCACCACATACCGTATGTGGCTAGGCATTGTGAAGGGGTGGGTCACCACATGTCACCTTAACGCCTTACAAACCATGGAAATACTAGTAAATTCTTGAAGAGCAACAAACTAAAGAACACTCGCTGTTTTGAAGAGAATTTCGAGGATTCAATAACAAATTAAGTTGGTGTATGCAGTGTATGAGACATTGATAAAGCTTTTAAAAGGTAGAGAATAAAGTTGTATACCAGACAAACATTGTAGCTCTCATGGAGCTAGAGGACTTAAGCATGGAAAAAATCTCTTGTGTAGTTTAATAAATGTTAATTACATGGATACTAAATGATTGTGCAAAGTGCAATTTAGTAGTAGCACTAGAACTACAAATAGAATGGGCAAAACACCATCAAAAGAATGTCATACTAGACCTCTTTATCATCAAGATTGTGCCACATCCCGCTGGATGTACGAACGTAGCAATAGTAATGGCCTGATTGAGTGCTCCAACCTGTATGGACTAGGACACCATAAAGGCTGTATTTAAAATCTGTTCCCTGCATCAATAATCAAGATGCATGACAATACTATGAGAAACAAACTGAAAATGCTAAAGAGAAGTTAATTGAAAGCATACAATGTAAAGCGAGAATTTCAAAACAAGCCACTCACTTTAGAGTCACTAACAAATGGTTTCAAATCAAGAATTGATTGGAAGTCCACTTTTTTGTCAATCTTCTCACGAGGATTGAAAGGGCTGAAGCGCTTCAGATGAATTGTCAAGACATTGGGGGCTTTATCAATTGTAAGTCGTTTCTTTGCTACAACTTTCTGCCTGCAGCGTTCACACTCGTATTCCTTTTGACCCTCGTCTAGTAGCTCATCCTCGGTAAAATTTTCAAGTGCCCGCACCAAAGTCGTGGCCTTGGCAATCTCAAGACTGAGATCCAAGAAAGGATCAAATTTATTGGAGCAATGTAAGCAACGTGTGCATTTGACCTGTAAGCACAAATAAGGTGGACAACTAGTGATAAATAAGGGAATGCAGTCTCTTCTGCCAGCTTAGGGATAACTTCAACAATGCACAGAGCATACCTGACTTCTAAGGCGGCCACCAAATATTTTGTGAACTAAGCTTTTGTCATAAGCACTTTGAGACTCAGTCGATACCCCAGAAGGTAAACAGCATTTATGCATGGATTCAAGCAAATTAACCATTAACTCGTGTGCATCTTCTTGTCTTGAATTTCGGAAAGTGCGAGAAATGCCTATTTTGCAGTTAAAGATCCCATTCTGGTTATAGAATAAAAGCAAGATTGCAGAATCACCTAATTTAAAATGATTTGTCACCGCAACCGCTGTGTTTTTAATGGTGTGCAGCCTAGTCACAGCATGGTCATCAATTGGGTCAAGGAGGAGTCTCATCTCTGGTATAGGGCTGGAGCCAGGGATTTATCTAACATCCTTATGGTCCAGTAATTTCAGTCGGTAATATTTATTTTGAGTCTCCATGGTCACGGGTCTAGATGTCTTTTGTTGTTGTTGGTGTTAATTTTCTCCTTCTCCCTATAGCCTAGTGTTTGTGGGTTCGTGTGGAGTTGTACGAGGTTTCTTCTTGCCTCACCTTTTCTTCTTAATATATTGATACACAGCTCTCCTGTGTTTTCGAAAAAAAAGATTTGTCATTTTAATTCAGAGAAGATAAAAGGATACAGCGCAAGTTCTTGACAATACGAAATGGTGTCACTATTTTTCCAGTTGATTCTAGAGCAGTCTTGACATGTATCTGAAGAGCACATAATGCACAAAATCCGGATGTGCGACCTTCAGGAGAAGAGAATAAATTAGCAACAGCAATAAAATAAATACTACACAGTGCAAAAATAAGAGAGATTTTTGCTTTTTAACAAGCTTCAGAGTAGAGAAAAGAACTTTAAGTTTCCTACAAAGGCTGTGTCATGAAAATGTACTTAATAAGTAGCATCATTTGTACTCCATACAGACATGCATCATGGTCATGGACCAACTGATCAATTGTAGCATTTATGGTGATTTACAGCTCAGTAAGACTTTCCATACTAGTGGCGTTTTTCACTATACAAACATACAGGAAAGAATACCGTTTGTCCATGAGAAATCTCAGATTTCCTATCAATTTCCACAGTGCAGGTACAAGTGCAAAGCATTGTCTGGCTCATAACTAAATAGCGAACAAGTAACAAGTTTACAACAAATAACTACTTGATGCATCATGTATATACAAAAAATAGCACACCCCACTAGTGAATATACATACGCACACTCAGCTTCAAGAAATAGATCATGTTAGTACTCAGTAAGATGAACAACATCAAATATGTTACTAGCGGGATGACTGATTTGGAAGTGCATGAAGAGCAGTCAACTCATCACAAATCACAAATGAAACTGGGACAACTCTGAATCCCAAATAATGAGCACAGCAGATTGAATACATCCAACTAGAGGGAACACAAAAAAGTAACATTCATTGTATGTGGCTAATCAGATAGCCAGAAAATACACGTTGATGTAGAACTGGGGATCTTGAAATGTATTAACTACGATTAATACCAAGCTGCAAAAACTTGCAGCTCTAAATTTGGATCAACCATTAGAGTTCCATGCATGATATGGCCATAGGGAATTGCATCTTAGTTGGCTGAACAAGATCCAGGCTGAAAAAATGGTGAGATTGGGCAGTGGAGTAAAAACGGATAACATTGGCCCGTTGGAGTCTTGGCAATGAAGGATTAGAGGTACTCTTGTCTTTGGTGTCACACCAATAAATGACAGTAGTACATGAAATAGGTTTGGCTTAACTTCCAGCTACGTATAATATTCAGTTCAGTTACTGCTGCCTCTGAAATCCACAAGCTCATATGTAACATTGTCATCTGACAAAATTGTCAGGGACCTTGCTGTCCAGACAAAGACTACCAAGGAAGCGCGGGAAGCCGATGAGGAGACGGACATTGCTACGGCAGCCGGGGCCAGACGCAGCAAGCGAGCATCGAAGCCCAGCAAGGCATATGCGGGCTCTGAGTGGGGAAATTAGGCCCATGGCCTGATGTGGCAAATAGACACATTTATATACCGTGTATGCCTGAACAGAGAGGTCAGGCTGGTTGTATGAACCTGGCGGCGGCCGGCGGCGATCAGGTGTGATCGTTCCTCAGTTCGGCAAACTAACAATACTACCCTCACGGTTGTGTGTGTGCGTTATCTGTGTTCTTGCCAGTCGAGATTGAGTGAGGTGCTAACATTTGGTAATCGGAGCAAGGTAGATCCAAATCCCCATCGCCAATCCCACAACTGGCACCATGTTGACCGAGGAACAGCAAGCGATGCTCTGGGCTGCTGTCTAGAAGATGGAGAACAATCGAAGGACGCACACAGCACTTTGCGAGTTCCTGTCCACCACGGAGCGGATGGCGAACGCCATATCGGCGCTAGTCGTCACCACTGAGGAGGACGGCTCCGACAAGCTGGCAGCAACCTTACCAGCAATGCCCATGCCTTCCCCGACCTTAGATCCATGCCACGACACCAGCTTCACCACCTCCCTTGTCACCACGAAGCTACCCCTCATCTCCACCACCACGAGCATGCGTGTGAGCGCAGGCCACGCTGCCACAGCCGCGAGCAGGCACGGGCAGACGCATGAGCGTGCGCCACCACCGGCCCCAGCCATGCGTGCGGACGAGCAGGCACTCCTTCCGTCGTAGCGGGCACGTGCGGGCCACCAACGCCACTGCACAGACTGCAGTGCGCCATACCCCGTCCAGGCACCCCGGTCACCACCGCACAGGCGAGCGCACACGGGTCGTCGTCACCTCCGCCACGCAGGCAAGCGCGCGGGCCAACACTGCAACCGTGCAGGCAAACACGCAGGTCGCGACACACCTGCCCAGGAGCAACCAAAAGTGCTGCCCACCAAGTGTTCGATGTTTCGCCTCAATCCAGTGACTGGAGAAGATGTTATGTTCAGCACCATTGGTGGAAGTCAATCTAGTGTGGAGATCAATGTTCTCCAAGGAGAAAGAGAGATCGTGAAGACAGCAAGTCTCTTGGTAGCTTCCAGCTTGATGGAATCCCTCCTGCTCCACGTGGTGTTCCGCAGATCAAAGTCAAGTTCGATATTGATGCTAACGGTATCCTTTCTGTCACCGCTGTGAACAAGGGTACTGGGAAGAAGCAGGATATCAAAATTACTGGTGCTAGCAATCTGCCAAAGGACGAGGTGGATAGGATGGTTGGCGAAGCTGGGAAGTTCACAGAAGAGGACAAGCAGAAGTGAGACGCCATTAACACTAAGAACCAAGCCGAGTCAGTCACCTACCAGACCGAGAAGCAACTGAAGGAACTAGGGGACCATGTCCCAGGTGATGTCAAGGGGAAAGTAGAGTCGAAGAGCTCAAGGATCCGGTTACAAGTAACAGAAATATTGTGGAGCAGCAGGATGAGACTGATGAGAAAATAATGCTATGAAATAGACAGGGCACGCAACATAGAAGCTACTGAAGAAAATGCTATTGCTGCTGAGAGTAACACAGGAACCATCACAAATGTTGTTGAAGAAAAAATCCCTAATGAAGAAATTATTTTAGGCACTATCTCTTTTAACATGGCAAACAACAGTGTTAAGGAGGAAAAGATGTATAACGAAGAAGTGAACAAGGGCCTAGGTTCTCATTAGGATATTATGGTACATGGTCCTGATAAAGTCAAAGAGAAGATGTGTGAAGCGACCATGTCAGGTCCCACCTTAGACAAGCTCAGTTTGCTTAAATCTACTGACAGTCAGAGGTAAGGATGAAAGCACGGGTGCAGACCCTGTTTCACACGAGACCAATCTGGCACAAACCAGCGATGGTGCTGATGAAGAGATGATCACAGAGCCTGCTGTTGACACTGGGCAAGAGGAGCATCTAAGGGAAAATCACGATGAAAGTGGAATATTGGCATTCATATTTGCAGCCTGTTGAATTTGTTATCAAAACCGATCAGCCAAGTTCGGCATATATTGATGATCAATGGACTGCTACTCCCTGGCAACAGAAAGATATCACCAATCTTATGGATCTGCAATTTCGTATTCTCTACGGACAAGCGATCCTGTCTTGGTTGATCCATATGGGCAAGATCCATCAACAAGGAAATTACTGGGTTGTCTGACCACAGGAGGTAAAGTTGAGTATTATACATTAACTCAAGGAGTCATCAGGTACAAAGGGCACATTTGGCTGGGCACCAACAAAATATGCAGCAGTCTGTCATCTCTGTGTTGCATGACAACGCAAGCGGTGGTCGCTCCGGTTTTCCCATCACATATCGCCGTATGAAGACGCTCTTTACATGGCCAATGTTCGGTGCCCGATCTTCAACAGTTTCTGCAGAATCATCAGAGGATGCTCTATCAGCCCTGCTGTTAGTCCACTGTGACTGAAAGGTGCCTGAAGTCATTCTGAAGAACAAGCTGGTTTGCCAAGCGGGCAAGTTTCAGGTGGCACCAGCTTGGGGACAAGCTGTCTCTAAAGGAGGAGATGTCAGCGACCTTGCTGTCCAGACAAAGACTACCAAGGAAGCACGGGAAGCAGATGAGGAGACGGACATTGCTAAGCAGCCGGGGACAGATGCAGCAAGCGAGCATCGAAGCCCGGCATGGGATATACGGGCTCTGATGTGGCACATAGACACATTTATATACCGTGTATACCTGAACAGAGAGGTCAGGCTGGTTGTATGAACCTGGCGGCGGCCGGCGGCGATCAGGTGTGATCGTTCCTCAGTTCGGCAAACTAACAATACTACCCTCACGGTTGTGTGCACGCGTTATCTGTGTTCTTGCCAGTCTAGATCGAGTGAGGTGCTAAAAATGTGTCGAACCGGTTAGATGACAGTACCAACAGCACTTACATGAGGACGTGTGCTTCCCGCTCTGCAAATAGGCAGCGAACGGCTCCGTGTACGTCAAGCATTGCAGAACTGAGTTGAGATAGCAGGTATTCCCAAGATTTTCCAATCCAGCACCCTGTGAGACATCAAGTAACTGCAGTTTACAAACTATTCTCCTGTCTACCACACTAAAACCTGACTAAATGACCATGACGTGACCAAAGCAAGAACCTTGAATAACTAAATAACAAAAAAAACCAGCTACGTTTCACTTCATTTACCCAAATTGACAACTCTAGCGGCAGGTAAACCAAGCACTTCTATTGTGCTGCCTAAAACCCTATAGAAGCTGAAAGTTCAATAGTCCAAATCCTCGAAAAGAGGACAGCTTTGGGCACTCACAATTCTCCCGAGGTAGATCCTTGCGACGCTGAGCTCCGGATCGATCCCGCCACTGTCTCCCTTCTCCGGCCTCCTCGCATCCCCCTCGCTGCTCCCGACCGCCTCCCCGGGCCCCACCTTACCAGCGGCGTCCGGGTTCAGCGTCTCCATCCGGAACCCGCCGCCGCCCACCGCCACAGAGCCATGCGGTCTCCGTGCAAGATGAAACTCAATCCGGCGGTGCAGCACCCCCTCAGGCGCCGCCGCCATCGAAACCCCCGCCATCCTAGGGTTCCTCACCACAGCGGGAGCAGCACAAAGCCACGAGACCGGGCAGGCAAGCCGCAAGCGATTAGCACTTCACCAAATTTCCGGTGGAATTCTGTTGGATTAAACCTTGCAGGGTCGATCGATATGGTAGGGGAGATTGGTGCGGCGAGCTGTTTTTTTTTTCTTTTTCTTTTTTCTGGCCGCCGTTCGCGACGCGATGGCGGAACCGCGGAAGAGAGGGGGACCTGGAGGTGGGAGGCGGCGCTAAAAACCCTATACCCGGATTGGAAGGACGAGGGCGACAGGACGATCTGGATCGTTGACAGGACGATCTGGATCGTTGAGATTTTTAAAGCACGGGGTTTTGCTTCCGCAATACTGTACAAACTTGGACGGGTCTGGTAAGTCGTCTCGTACTCGTATTTACCGAAGATTCGTCACCTTTATACGTGGTGTACTCTAAAACGCTATAAAACGTCGGCTATTTCAGTTTGGAAACTCAAATATCGTTCAAAATTAGACAGACCTAGGTCTCCTTCAAAATAAAGGATTGGTAAAATAGAGAGATAAGAAAAATATAGAAATAGAGTTGCATGAATTACAATTCGATGGTAATTTTTATAAGATTCGTAGAAACTCAATCATTTATTCTAAAGGACATATAGGAAACTTTTTTATAGGATTTTAATCCAACAAAATTCCTTACTTCTCCTTTGTTCGAAAGGAGGCATCAAGGAGGAATGAACTATTTTTTTCTCAGTTTACTCTAATTTTAAAAGATATTTAAGTTTTCAAATTAACTCTAAATATAGAAAATGTTCATCCATCCGAGATTATTTTCTCCTCTCTTCTATCTACTTTTATAGTTTAAATAGTGTAGTTGAACTTTTTATTACTAATCAGTTATCCTGTAAACGTTACGTCACACTAGCCTTTGGTTGTTTCCCATATTTTGGGGGCGATGTGCTCAAAAACACGAAGGTCGTATCAACCCTACATCGACTATTTTGTGGAAGAAAGAAAATCGTCCACTCCCTTCTAGCCCTCTGACACCCTCGAGGCATCTGCTTCACGGTCGTGACTCGTGTCTCGCTCACCTATCCAGTGATAGTGACGATCGTTGAACTCCTAGTCTTCGCGGATCGGCGGTGGCTCGCTTGCCCCGAAGCCTCGCGACGGCACGACCCCATCCCCGTCCATCGACCTAGCGGTCGGCGCCCCATCTCTGGTTCAGTGCCCCCACCCCAAGCCTAGCGCCCTCGCTCCTAGTCTCCTAGTCGATTGTTGCGTCCCCAGCGACCGATGTCCTAAAAGATGAGGCACTTATCATCGTGAGACACACAAAACCGTTAGAGTAATCGCTCGAGCCTCTAACAATGACAACTAGCGACAATTGACGTGTTGTGGTTACCAAGAGCTCCAGACATGGCCACCCTGGCTGTCACATGTGTTCCACTCTGTCTCGCAACCCTGGAGCATCCCCGACTGGTGTTGGTTCTCCTTGAAAGGGCCCACCTCAACACGTTGATCGCGTCTTTATATTTGAGCAATTCAAACATATACATTCTTATGATTGTCTTGCTAGTGTATGGTTGGAAGTTAGGTTGCATTTTTGTCATACGTTAGGCACTCAGGTAAAGTTGGGCTTATAATTAGGAGTTAATTTACGCAAAAAAATAGGATAAGACTGATCCACTCCCTCTTGGGCATCTTGATCCTTTCATCCATGGAGGGTTAAGGTAATATGGGTGAGTTTTCACCATTGCTATTTTTCAACATAATGAGAAATATGTTTGTTATACACTTGGACTCTTGAATTGTGGAACATAATAGGAACTCTTGATCCACTAAGGCTAAGTTTTAACCATTTTCTTAGGATGAGTAAAGATTAAGCTTGGGGTATTGTTGGAGGTGGAAATGTCATAATTTGACAACCTCCAAACACTGTCAACAACCCTCAGAATAAGAAGGATGGTAAGGATATCATGAACATATTTTATCAAATAATAAGTTCCACATATCCAAGGAGTATTTCTATATAACTATAATAAATGGTGAAAGATGTTTACTGGAACCACTATAGGGGTGGTAGAACAACCACCCATATGGACCCCATCAACCTCCAAAGCCTCTAAGATTCATGTGACACACTCCAAAATGATTCTCCACACCTGGATCAAAGTTGTGTTTCTTCTCAAGAGTGAAAAATCAACTCACATGGATTGGATGACCCACAAGCAAGTAAATACACAATTGCAAAGAGAATTGAACAGCATATACCCACTCTACATTAACTAGAGACCCACCACATCAGAGTGGATGGGTCCATAGGGCAGAGAGGGGGTTGGTCGACCTCCCTTACCTGACTAGACCTAAAAGGAAAATGTGTTATATGTCATCTCTATTTTGATTTTGGTGATTAATGACCAACACAACCTTGAGATCTAACTAGTTTGCTAAGTATGTGTTAGTAGGTTCATAAGTGTCAAATCGAGGACTTTAACACAACACTTCACTCAAACAAAGGCAAAATAGGGTATATGTTGGATAAGGTGGCTATGACTAGTTCATAAGCTTGGATAAGTTATAAATGTCCTTAGGAATGTTTTAAGCACCTTAGAAGGTTTAGAAAGTCATATTCTAGAAAAGGTGCATTTGGAGCCAAGTTTGGGTCTAGATTGGGAATCTAAGTTAGAGATGTGCAAAAGGTTAGAATCTATGACTTATACTAGTTGGACATACTATAAATAAGTTTGTATAAGGCATAGAAAGGCTCTCAAAGTCAGCCAAATAGATTGGAAGAAGGTAAGCCAAAAGAGTCAAAGTTCAGTTGTCGAGTGGCGTATTGGACCTTACTTCGAGAGAGCCATGCAGAAGAACTTTGGTGGCATGGCACACTCGACCAATCTAGTAGTGCATCAGACCACTTACGCAGAAAGTTTTGTAGGAGCACTCATGTGCCTAGCACAGCGGACCAGTGTGGTGATGCATCGGACCACTTTTCCAAAAAGGTCTATAGATGAGACCAAAAAGACTTTGACATGTCGGACCAGTCCAGTGTGCACCAGACCAGTTGGGTCCAACGAAAACTTTGTCACACCTGAATTTAAGGGACAAAGCCGGGTGCATCTCATACATGCGCCAAAGAAGACAACATATATAATAACAGAGTGTATAGAGATAAATGTCATAATAATCAGAGTATTTATTACATAGCGGAAGTCTTACAAAATGAAAGATAAATATAACAGGATCTAAAATGCATCTTTGGCGCCAGAAAGTCAACTGGGAGACGCCACCTAGATCGAATCAAACTCCTCGTTGTGTGGTTCCTCTTGAACCACTTGTACTTCTCCTGTGGGGGGTGTGAGACAGCAAGGGTGAGCTCACACATCTTCATCGCTCAACAAGTTGTGAGGAATAATGTGGCATGAACTCACCAAAGGTCGGAGTTCAAGTGATGTGTAAGGCTAAACAACAATAGGGGTTAAAGCTGAGCATTGCTTTTAATAAGTTGATCAAATTTTATTAGCAATTACTAGATGTAAGTAAATACCAAACCATAATAAATATTAGAACAAAATTAATAATAAACCCATGCAAATGCAAATGACAAATTGAATTTAGGTTCCATAATTTAATCATGTGAGAGTCATGAGCTGCTCTTGACCGTGAGCTCGGCTAGTATACCAGTTTTACACTCTGCAGAGGTTGTACCCTATACCCACAAGTCGTGTATCCCATGTCGCCAGGGTTTGCAAGGCCCTTAGACACTACCAAGGTGAATGGCTAGGGATCCACTACGAGGCCTTTACAAAGTTCCACTAGCTTTCGAAAACCCGCTACGATTTATGGAAAGAGCACTTGCAAGAATCCCCCGTCTGACCGCCATCACAGCAAAATCAACCCGAGAACCTCCTTGCATGCAATCCCCTACTGCCCTTGCCCCTTTCGGGTAAGGTAGTCTTCCACTAGCTTTCCTAATTAGTTGACCAAGAGTGTCCCATTAAACCCTTGTGGTGGCACATGTTTCTCAAGTTAAGCTCCATGTTCCAATTAACATTTAATGATCTTGACATGAACATAAATAACATAACAGAATAATTGGAACATGGATACAATGAAATATTATCCCAAAACCATATAAAGCGATAGCAAAACTACCCAAGTGAATCATGGGTAAACAAGGTAAAAAGACTAGAGTGACCTATTGGGTCCCATCAAAATTATACCTATGCATTGAATAGTGATAATAAAGAATATTATTTGGTAACGAAAGTGGATCAAGGGCACAACTTGCCTGGCACTTGAGATTCCAGTTACCAGGGTGATTCTTTGGATCCTCGTGATCGCACTGCTAGTCGTAGCAATGCAAGCAAACATGGTATAGACAAAATTAACATCACACCAAACATAGAACAAACTGAATAATAATGATCTACACGTTGCTACGAGATCGCGGGTTCGAGAACTACTAAAATCGAAGTTACGGTTAAGGAGTTATGATTTTATAGAGGATTTATGTGATTAAAATACTAAACTATATTATAAATTGGTTAATATAAATTATATGAGAGGTTATACTATAAATACTTATCTCAACTTTAATCTAAGTCTTAAATTGATCATAGATCATCTTCTACTACATTAATAAGCAGATTAACAAAACTAACCAACATAAGTTAAATAAAGATCTAATTATAAAAGAATGAGACATGGTATAATAAATGTGATTATTGCATAGTCAATATTTATACGAGACTAACACAACTGGAACGAGTTGAATCGGAGTTAAAGTAGGAAAGTTATGAATTTCTGAAGTTTCTATGTATTTGATATAACTAGGAGATAACTTTTATTATTGTCTTTATGTCAAAATAGTGGCACTAATTGATAAACAATAATATTATAAAATTTTAGAAATTGGAATGGATTAATTTGGACTCCATATGAATTTTCTAGGAATTAAACAAGTTTCTGCAATTATTTCTATATTCAAAAATCAATTTTTATAATTCTTTTTTCTGATTTACCAATACTCTGGACTGCGCACATAATTCCTGAGAAAGGCAGGGGCATCAACGCAAGAATTCCCAAGACTCAATGCCCACCGCGCAGGACTACGGGTTGATTCTATAATATTCCAGGGGCTCTTACGCAAGACTAACAGCCGAAAGGGTATTGGCTCATCGGAGCCGTCCGATTAGAAATCAACACCACAGATTTATGATGCCCAAACAGACTTCCGACCACACAATCCCGATCAAACGGCCCTGATCAGATCGTTAACCTACACACACCAGGGCCATACATCATCATCTGTACGGTCCACAGACGTTGGATGAAGCGTTATGCCCCCCTTTAATCGTAGCCCTACATCGTAAAATTTATGGCTCAACAGATGCCCAGGCCCAGATCTAATCTCCACCGCCCACATTGGATTGGATGGTCGACGGCCTATCCCCTACCCCTAGCCAAATGGACGGCCGCGCCGCCACCTCTCCACGGCGGAGAACATGGCTGGCAACGGCGATCTTGCCCACCGTCGCCCCTATCTATCATCTATCAGTCGTTACACATCGAGGGTGAACCAGCGAAGACGCGGGGAGGAGTTTTACCATAGTCCAGGTCACGGGAACACCCGAACACGCCGAAGGGCGGATTCACAGTGCTGAACGTCTTCGACGAGGAATTAAGCCCGCCCTAAGAGCTCCCGCGATCCAATTCGCCCTGGCCTAAGTCCCACACTGGATGATGATTCACCCTGACGCCCTCAGCGGAATCAAACTGCAACAGAGGCAAGGTGGGGATGCAGCGACTTTGAGCTCCCTTCCTCACAACTCACGACGGTGGTCGGTGGGTGATGATGGCTCGGCTATGGATTCAGAGAGGCGAGGCTTGGTTCCCCCCTAATATACCATGGGCGCGAGAGACCAGGAGGTCAGTTACTGAAAGGGAAATGTGCCCTTGGGCCATTTATAAGTATTTTGGTGATTTAGACAAGTGCCCTAGTGTAAAAAGGTGGACAAAGTACAAATCAAGGATAAAGGTATGTTTCTCAGACTTAGTACATTGTTTTATGGACTAATGTGTTGTGTCTAAGTGCTGGAAACAGGAAAAATCCAATTGGAAATGTCTTGGCTCGAGCAGCCAAGAATCTGCTGAGTCTGGAGGCACCGGACAGTGTCCAGTGCGCCAGGCTGGCTCGAGCAAAGTGGCCGCTCTCGGAAATTCATCGGCGACGAACGGCTATAATTCACCGGACTGTCCGGTGTGCACCGGACTGTCCGGTGAGCCAACGGTCGGCAGGGCCAACGGTCGGCCGCGCGATCTGCGCGGGACACGTGGCCGAGCCAATGGCTAGAAGGGGGCACCGGTCTGTCCGGTGTGCACCGGACATGTCCGGTGCGCCAACGGCTCTCAGGCTGCCAACGGTCGACTGCGCCATTTATGGAAGGAAATCGGGCACCGGACAGTGTCCGGTGTGCACCGGACTGTCCGGTGCGCCAGTCGACAAAAGGCAAGATCAGCCTTCCTAGATTGCTCTCAACGGCTCCTAGCTGCCTTGGGGCTATAAAAGGGACCCCTAGGCGCATGGAGGAGCACACCAAGCATTCCTACAACATTCCTAAGCACCAAGACATCGATTCCGCGCCTTTGATTCTTTGCGATAGCAATTAGAGCTCTAGTTGAGTGGTGAACTCATTGAGTTGTGTTGTGAGCTCTCGTTGCGACTTGTGTGCGTGGTGTTGCTGTGATTTCTTGTCTTGAGTGTGTTGCTAATCCCTCCCTTGCTCTGTGCTTCTTTGTGAATTTCAAGTGTAAGGGCGAGAGGCTCCAAGTTGTGGAGATTCCTCGCAAACGGGATTGAGAAAAAGCAAGCAAAACACCGTGGTATTCAAGTGGGTCTTTGGACCGCTTGAGAGGGGTTGATTGCAACCCTCGTCCGTTGGGACGCCACAACGTGGAGTAGGCAAGCGTTGGTCTTGGCAGAACCACGGGATAACCACCGTGCCATCTCTGTGATTGATCCTTGTTGGTTATTGTGTTTTGTTGAGGATTCCTCTTTAGCCACTTGGCAATTATTGTGCTAACAATTAACCAAGTTTTGTGGCTTAAGTTTTCAAGTTTCACATGATCACCTATTCACCCCCCTCTAGGTGCTCTCAATTGATATCAGAGCCGTTCTCTTCACAAAGGGACTAACCGCCCAAAGAGATGGATCCTTGAGAGCACCTAGAGGGGGGTGAATAGGTGATCCTGTAAAACTTAAGCTTATAGCCACAAAAACTTGTTAAGTGTTAGCACAATAAATGCCAAGTGGCTAGAAAGGAGTCTCAACAAAACACAATACCACAAGAGATCAATCACAGAGATGACACAGTGGTTTATCCCGTGGTTCGGCCAAGACCAACGCTTGCCTACTCCACGTTGTGGCGTCCCAACGGACGAGGGTTGCACTCAACCCCTCTCAAGCGGTCCAAAGACCCACTTGAATACCACGGTGTTTTGCTTGCTTTTTCTCAATCCCGTTTGCGAGGAATCTCCACAACTTGGAGCCTCTCGCCCTTACAATTGAAGTTCACAAAGAACTCAGAGCAAAGGGGGAATGAGCAACGCACACAAGACTTCAAAAGATCAGAGCAACAACACGCACACAAGTCGCAACAAGAGCTCGCAACACAACTCAAGGAGTTCGCAACTCAACAAGAGCTCTAGATGATATCACAAATGAAACGAATGCGTGAGATCGATGTCTTGGTGCTTAGGAATGTTGTAGGAATGCTTGGTGTTCTCCTCCATGCGCCTAGGGGTCCCTTTTATAGCCCCAAGGCAGCTAGGAGCCGTTGAGAACAAATCCAGAAGGCCATCCTTGCCTTCTGTCGTCGGGCGCACCGGACAGTCCGGTGCACACCGGACACTGTCCGGTGCCCGATTCCCTTCCTTAAATAGCGAAGCCGACCGTTGCAGATGCGGGAGCCGTTGGCGCACCGGACATGTCCGGTGCACACCGGACAGTCCGGTGCCCCCTTCCGACCGTTGGCTCGACCACGTGTCCCGCGCAGATCGCGCGGCCGACCGTTGGCTCACCGGACAGTCCGGTGCACACCGGACAGTCCGGTGAATTTTAGCCGTACGTCGCCAGTCAATTCTCGAGAGCGGCCAGTTCGCCCGAGGCAGCCTGGCGCACCGGACACTGTCCGGTGCACCACCGGACAGTCCGGTGCCCCAGACCGAAACAGCCTCTTGGCTGTACACAGCCAACTCTTCTCTTTTTCTCTTCTTCCTGTTTCTGATACTTAGACAAGTATATTAGTACACAAAACCAATGTACTAAGACTTAGAAACATACCTTTGCTCTAGATTTGCACTTTGTTCATCCATGAGCATAGATTCACATTTAAGCACTTGTGTTGGCACTCAATCACCAAAATACTTGGAAATGGCCCAAAGGCACATTTCCCTTTCAATCTCCCCCTTTTTGGTGATTTATGCCAACACGACATAAAGCAACTAGAACAAGTGCAATATCACTTCAAATAAAAACTCAAATTCATTTTGATTCAATTTGGCATATATGGATCATCCTTTGCCACCACTTGGTTTGTTTTTGCAAATCAAACTCAAATCTCTATCTCTAAGTCAAACACACATGTTGAAGCACAAATAGAGTCATTCCAAAAGAGATTGATCAAAGATTTCAAAAACTCCCCCTATTTCCCATAATCAACACTTCTCCCCACAAGAGACCAACTTTTGACAAAAGAGACAATGCAAGAGTTTTGACAAAACAAAAAGCTCTATTTTACTATTTTCAAAATTTCTCAAGTGGTAGCTGATCCATTTATTGCTTTGGCCTTTATTTTCTCCCCCTTTGGCATCAACCACCAAAACGGGATCAATCTTGGCCCTATAACCCCATTGCCTCACCAAAGTCTTCAATTAAGATCAAATGGCAATAAGAGTTCATGAGATGAACTTGGAATAAGTTACCCTCTCATCGGAGTGCAGTGGAAGTCTTTCATGGTCCAAGTCCACCTTTTCCCTTTCAATCCTCCTTCGAGACTAAATCATCAACTCAAGCACATGGTTAGTCTCAAAGGGTCAAGTTGTAACACATCTCCCCCTAAACATGTGCATCACTTTGCAACGGACTTGTGAGGTCCAGGGAGTGTTTGTACAACTTGAGCACCATAATAAAGCAACGAAATGCATAAGGAACATGATCAAGGGCATAAACATATGTATGCTATAAATCAATCCAAGTTCCGCGAATCTAAGACA
This sequence comes from Zea mays, assembly GCF_902167145.1. Lineage (NCBI taxonomy): Eukaryota > Viridiplantae > Streptophyta > Magnoliopsida > Poales > Poaceae > Zea > Zea mays. The sequence continues at coordinate 14,575,424 of NC_050104.1, read as the reverse complement.
TTTAGCTCACTACGCAACCTGCAAAAGGTCTTCTCATCTAGAGGCTTGGTAAAGATATCGGCTAGCTGGTTCTCGGTGCTAACATGAAACACTTCGATATCTCCCTTTTGCTGGTGATCTCTCAAAAAGTGATGCCGGATGTCTATGTGCTTTGTGCGGCTGTGCTCAACAGGATTCTCCGCCATGCGGATAGCACTCTCATTATCACATAGGAGTGGGACTTTGCTCAGATTGTAGCCAAAGTCCCTGAGGGTTTGCCTCATCCAAAGTAGTTGCGCGCAACACTGTCCTGCGGCAACATACTCGGCCTCAGCGGTGGATAGGGCAACAGAGGTTTGTTTCTTAGAGTTCCACGACACCAGGGACCTTCCTAAGAATTGGCACGTCCCTGATGTACTCTTCCTATCGACCTTACATCCAGCATAGTCGGAGTCTGAGTATCCAACCAAGTCAAAGGTAGACCCCTTTGGATACCAGAGCCCGAAGCAAGGCGTAGCAACCAAATATCTAAGAATTCGCTTCACCGCCACTAAGTGACACTCCTTAGGATCGGATTGAAATCTAGCACACATGCATACGCTAAGCATAATGTCCGGTCTACTAGCACATAAATAAAGTAAAGACCCTATCATTGACCGGTATGCTTTTTGATCAATGGACTTACCTCCTTTGTTGAGGTCGGTGTGTCCGTCGGTTCCCATCGGAGTCTTTGCGGGCTTGGCGTCCTTCATCCCAAACCGCTTTAGCAGATCTTGCGTGTACTTTGTTTGGGAGATGAAGGTGCCGTCCTTGAGTTGCTTCACTTGGAACCCAAGGAAGTAGTTCAACTCGCCCATCATCGACATCTCGAATTTCTGCGTCATCACCCTGCTAAACTCTTCACAAGACTTTTGGTTAGTAGAACCAAATATTATGTCATCGACATAAATTTGGCACACAAACAAATCACCATCACATGTCTTAGTGAACAGAGTTGGATCGGCTTTCCCAACCTTGAACGCATTAGCAAGTAAAAAGTCTCTAAGGCATTCATACCATGCTCTTGGGGCTTGCTTAAGTCCATAGAGCGCCTTAGAGAGCTTACACACGTGGTCGGGGTACCGTTCATCCTCGAAGCCAGGGGGTTGCTCCACGTACACCTCCTCCTTGATTGGCCCGTTGAGGAAAGCGCTCTTCACATCCATTTGGAACAACCTGAAAGAATGGTGAGCGGCATATGCTAGCAAGATACGAATTGATTCTAGCCTAGCCACAGGAGCAAACGTCTCCTCAAAGTCCAAACCTGCGACTTGGGCATAACCTTTTGCCACAAGTCGAGCCTTGTTCCTCGTCACCACCCCGTGCTCGTCCTGTTTGTTGCAGAACACCCACTTGGTTCCCACAACATTTTGCTTCGGACGAGGCACCAGTGTCCAAACTTCATTGCGCTTGAAATTGTTGAGTTCCTCCTGCATGGCCAACACCCAGTCCGGATCTAGCAAGGCCTCCTCTACCCTGAAAGGCTCAATAGAAGAGACAAAGGAGTAATGCTCACAAAAATTAACTAATCTAGATCGAGTAGTTACTCCCTTACTAATGTCACCCAAAATTTGGTCGACAGGATGATCCCTTTGAATCACCGCTCGGACTTGGGTTGGAGGTGCCGGTTGCGCATCTTCCTCCATCACATGATCATCTTGTGCTCCCCCTTGATCACACGCCTCCTGTTGATGAACCTGTTCATCGTCTTGAGTTGGGGGTTGCACCATAGTTGAGGAAGAAGGTTGATCTTGCTCCAATTGTTCCTGTGGTCGCACATCACCAATCGCCATGGTGCGCATAGCGGCCGTTGGAACGTCTTCTTCATCTACATCATCAAGATCAACAACTTGCTCTCTTGGAGAGCCATTAGTCTCATCAAATACAACGTCGCTAGAGACTTCAACCAAACCCGATGATTTGTTGAAGACTCTATACGCCTTTGTATTTGAGTCATAACCTAACAAAAACCCTTCTACTGCTTTGGGAGCAAATTTAGAATTTCTACCCTTCTTCACTAGAATGTAGCACTTGCTCCCAAATACACGAAAGTACGATACATTGGGTTTGTTACCGGTTAGAAGCTCATATGACGTCTTCTTGAGGAGGCGGTGAAGGTAGACCCTGTTGATGGCGTGGCAAGCCGTGTTCACGGCTTCCGACCAAAAACGCTCGGGGGTCTTGAATTCTCCAAGCATAGTCCTCGCCATGTCGATTAGCGTCCTGTTCTTCCTCTCTACCACACCATTTTGCTGTGGTGTGTAGGGAGCAGAGAACTCGTGCTTGATCCCTTCCTCCTCAAGGAACTCCTCCACTTGAAGGTTCTTGAATTCTGACCCGTTGTCGCTCCTTATCTTCTTCACCTTGAGCTCGAACTCATTTTGAGCTCTCCTGAGGAAGCGCTTGAGGGTCCCTTGGGTTTCAGACTTATCCTGCAAAAAGAACACCCAAGTGAAGCGGGAAAAGTCATCAACAATAACTAGACCATACTTACTTCCTCCTATGCTCAGATAGGCGACGGGTCCGAAGAGGTCCATGTGTAGCAGCTCCAGGGGTCTTGATGTGGTCATCACATTCTTGCTGTGATGTGCTCCTCCCACTTGTTTACCTGCTTGACAAGCTGCACAAGGTCTATCTTTTTCGAATTGTACGTTAGTCAAACCTATCACGTGTTCTCCCTTTAGAAGCTTGTGAAGGTTCTTCATCCCCACATGTGCTAAGCGGCGATGCCACAGCCAGCCCATGCTAGTCTTAGCTATTAAGCATGCATCTAGACCGGCCTCCTCTTTTGCAAAATCAACTAAATAAAGTTTGCCGTCTAATACACCCTTAAATGCTAGTGAACCATCACTTCTTCTAAAGACAGACACATCTACATTTGTAAATAGACAGTTATACCCCATGTTGCATAATTGACTAACAGATAGCAAATTATATCCAAGAGACTCTACTAAAAACACATTAGAGATAGAGTGCTCATTAGAAATTGCAATTTTACCTAACCCATTTACCTTGCCTTGATTCCCATCACCGAATATAATTGAATCTTGGGAATCTTTATTCTTGACGTAGGAGGTGAACATCTTCTTCTCCCCCGTCATATGGTTTGTGCATCCGCTATCAATAATCCAGCTTGAACCCCCGGATGCATAAACCTGCAAGGCAAATTTAGGCTTGGGACTTAGGTACCCAACTCTTGTTGGGTCCTACAAGGTTAGCGCAAATATCCTTAGGGACCCAAATGCAAGTTTTGTCTCCCTTGCATTTTGCCCCTAACTTCCTAGCAACTATCTTCCTATCCTTTCTACAAATAGCAAAGGAAGCATTTAGGGCATGATAAATTGTAGAAGGTCCATGAACTTTCTTATGAGCATTAACAACATTTCTCCTAGGCATATTGTGAATAACAACCTTTCTATCATGCATAACATGAGAACTAGAAGCAGTCATAGCATAAGAATCATAAGCATGTGAATCAAAAGCATCATAACTTCTAAAAGCATTTCTAGAATTTTTCCTATCATGATACAAAAAGGCATGGTTCTTTTTAGCACTAGTAGCCATAGGGGCCTTCCCTTTCTCCTTAGCGGGAATGGGAGCCTTATGGCTTGTTAAGTTCTTGGCTTCCCTTTTGAAGCCAAGTCCATCCTTAATTGAGGGGTGTCTACCAATCGTGTAGGCATCCCTTGCAAATTTTAGCTTATCAAATTCGCTTTTGCTAGCCTTAAGTTGAGCATTAAGACTAGCCACTTCATCATTCAATTTAGAAATTGAAACTAGATGTTTACTACAAGCATCAACATTAAGATCTTTACACCTAGTGCACGTTTCAACAATTTCTACACAAGATGTTGATTTACTAGCTACTTCTAGTTTAGCATTTAAGTCATCATTAACACTCTTTAAAGTAGCAATGTTTTCATGACAAGAAGATAATTCACTAGAAAGCACTTCATTTCTTTTAACTTCTAAAGCATAGGATTTTTGTGCCTCTACAAACTTATCATGTTCATCATACAACAAATCCTCTTGCTTTTCTAAAAGCCTATCCTTTTCATTCAAGGCATCAATCAATTCATTGATTTTATCAATTTTATTTCTATCCAATCCCTTGAACAAACTAGAGTAATCTATTTCATCATCACTAGACTCATCGTCACTAGAAGAATCATAAGTGACATCATTACGAGTGATTACCTTCTTCTCTCTTGCCATGAGGCAAGTGTGACGCTCATTGGGGAAGAGGGATGACTTGTTGAATGCAGTGGCGGCGAGTCCCTCATTGTCGGAGTCAGACGAGGAGCAGTCCGAATCCCACTCCTTGCCAAGATGAGCCTCGCCCTTTGCTTTCTTATAATTCTTCTTCTTCTCCCTCTTGTTCCCTTGGTCCTGATCACTATCATTGTCGGGACAGTTAGCAATAAAATGACCAAGCTTACCACATTTGAAGCACGAACGCTTCCCCTTGGTTTTGGTCTTGCTTGGCTGTCCCTTGCGACCTTTAAGCGCCGTCTTGAATCTTTTGATGATGAGGGCCATCTCTTCATCATTAAGTCCGGCCGCCTCAATTTGTGCCACCCTGCTAGGTAGCGCCTCCTTGCTTCTTGTTGCCTTGAGAGCAAGGGGTTGAGGCTCGTTGATCGGTCCATTCAAGGCGTCGTCCACGTATCTTGCCTCCTTGATCATCATCTGCCCGCTTACGAATTTTCCGAGTACCTCCTCGGGCGTCATCTTCGTGTACCTGGGATTCTCACGAATATTGTTCACGAGATGAGGATCAAGAACGGTAAATGACCTTAGCATTAGGCGGACGACGTCGTGATCCGTCCATCGCGTGCTTCCGTAGCTCCTTATTTTGTTGATAAGGATCTTGAGCCGGTTGTATGTTTGCGTCGGCTCCTCGCCCCTTATCATCGCGAATCGTCCGAGCTCGCCCTCCACCAACTCCATCTTGGTGAGTAAGGTGACATCATTCCCCTCATGAGAGATCTTGAGGGTGTCCCAAATCTGCTTGGCATTGTCCAAACCGCTCACCTTGTGATACTCGTCCCTGCACAAAGAGGCTAGCAACACAGTAGTAGCTTGTGCATTTTTATGGATCTGTTCATTAATAAACGAAGGACTATCCGAGCTATCAAATTTCATTCCACTTTCCACAATCTCCCAAATGCTTGGATGGAGAGAAAATAGGTGTGTACGCATTTTGTGACTCCAAAATCCGTAGTCCTCTCCATCAAAGTGAGGAGGCTTGCCAAGTGGAATGGGGAGCAAATGAGCATTTGAGCTGTGCGGAATGCACGAATAATCAAAAGAAAAGTTTGAGTTAACCGTCTTTTGTTTGTCGTAGTCGTCGTCCTTGTGGGAAGAAGTAGACTCGTCGCTGTCGTAGTAGACGATCTCCTTGATACGTCTTGTCTTCTTCTTCTTCCCATCTTTACGTCTGTGGCCCGAGCCAGAGTCGTTGGATTTGTCATCTTTTGGCTCGTTGACGAAGGACTCCTTTTCCTTGTCGTTTATCACGATTCCCTTCCCCTTAGGATCCATCTCTTCGGGCGGTTAGTCCCTTTCTTGAAGAGAACGGCTCTGATACCAATTGAGAGCACCTAGAGGGGGGGGGGGGTGAATAGGTGATCCTGTAAAACTTAAGCTTATAGCCACAAAAACTTGTTAAGTGTTAGCACAATAAATGCCAAGTGGCTAGAAAGGAGTCTCAACAAAACACAATACCACAAGAGATCAATCACAGAGATGACACAGTGGTTTATCCCGTGGTTCGGCCAAGACCAACGCTTGCCTACTCCACGTTGTGGCGTCCCAACGGACGAGGGTTGCACTCAACCCCTCTCAAGCGGTCCAAAGACCCACTTGAATACCACGGTGTTTTGCTTGCTTTTTCTCAATCCCGTTTGCGAGGAATCTCCACAACTTGGAGCCTCTCGCCCTTACAATTGAAGTTCACAAAGAACTCAGAGCAAAGGGGGAATGAGCAACGCACACAAGACTTCAAAAGATCAGAGCAACAACACGCACACAAGTCGCAACAAGAGCTCGCAACACAACTCAAGGAGTTCGCAACTCAACAAGAGCTCTAGATGCTATCACAAATGAAACGAATGCGTGAGATCGATGTCTTGGTGCTTAGGAATGTTGTAGGAATGCTTGGTGTTCTCCTCCATGCGCCTAGGGGTCCCTTTTATAGCCCCAAGGCAGCTAGGAGCCGTTGAGAACAAATCCAGAAGGCCATCCTTGCCTTCTGTCGTCGGGCGCACCGGACAGTCCGGTGCACACCGGACACTGTCCGGTGCCCGATTCCCTTCCTTAAATAGCGAAGCCGACCGTTGCAGATGCGGGAGCCGTTGGCGCACCGGACATGTCCGGTGCACACCGGACAGTCCGGTGCCCCCTTCCGACCGTTGGCTCGGCCACGTGTCCCGCGCAGATCGCGCGGCCGACCGTTGGCTCACCGGACAGTCCGGTGCACACCGGACAGTCCGGTGAATTTTAGCCGTACGTCGCCAGTCAATTCTCGAGAGCGGCCAGTTCGCCCGAGGCAGCCTGGCGCACCGGACACTGTCCGGTGCACCACCGGACAGTCCGGTGCCCCAGACCGAAACAGCCTCTTGGCTGTACACAGCCAACTCTTCTCTTTTTCTCTTCTTCCTGTTTCTGATACTTAGACAAGTATATTAGTACACAAAACCAATGTACTAAGACTTAGAAACATACCTTTGCTCTAGATTTGCACTTTGTTCATCCATGAGCATAGATTCACATTTAAGCACTTGTGTTGGCACTCAATCACCAAAATACTTGGAAATGGCCCAAAGGCACATTTCCCTTTCAATCCTAAGGGGAAGGGAATCATGATTAACGACAAAGAGAAGGAATCCTTCGTCAACGAGCCGAAGGATGACAAGCCCACAGACTCCGGCTCGGGCCATAGACGGAAAGACGGGAAGAAGAAGAAGACATGGCGCATCAAGGAAATTGTCTACTACGACGACAGCGATGAGTCTACTTCTTCCCAAAAGGACGACGACCACAACGACTACGAGAGAAGGAAACCAGTCAATTCGAACTTTTCTTTTGATTACTCTCGTATTCCTCAAAGTACAAATGCTCATTTATTATCCATTCCTCTCGGCAAGCCTCCACACTTTGATGGGAAGGACTACGGATTTTGGAGCCACAAAATGCGTAGTCACCTTTTCTCTCTCCATCCTAGTATATGGGAAATTGTAGAGAGTGGAATGCACTTCGATAGTACGTATAGTCCCATGTTCATTAATGAGCAAATTCATAAGAATGCACAAGCTACTACTGTTCTTCTAGCTTCATTGTGCAGGGATGAATACCACAAAGTGAGCGGCTTGGATAACGCCAAGCAAATATGGGACACCCTCAAGATTTCTCATGAGGGGAAAGACGTCACCTTGCTCACCAAGATGGAATTGGTGGAGGGCGAGCTTGGTCGATTCGCGATGATAAGGGGCGAGGAGCCAACCCAAACATACAACCGGCTCAAGACCCTTATCAACAAAATAAGGAGCTACGAAAGCACGCGATGGATGGACCACGACGTCGTCCGACTGATGCTAAGGTCCTTTACCGTTCTTGATCCTCATTTGGTGAATAATATTCGTGAGAATCCCAGGTACACCAAAATGTCGCCCGAAGAAGTCCTTGGGAAATTTGTAAGCGGGCGAATGATGATCAAGGAGGCGAGGTACGTGGACGACGCATTGAATGGTCCAATCAACGAGCCTCAACCCCTTTCTCTCAAGGCAACAAGAAGCAAGGAGGCGCTACCTAGCAAGGTGGCACAAATTGAGGCGGCCGGACTTAATGATGAAGAGATGGCCCTCATCATCAAGAGATTCAAGACGGCGCTAAAGGGTCGCAAGGGGCAGCCAAGCAAGACCAAGGGGAAGCGCTCATGCTTCAAATGTGGTAAGCTTGGTCATTTTATTGCTAACTGTCCCGACAATGATAGTGACCAGGATCAAGGGAACAAGAGGGAGAAGAAGAAGAACTATAAGAAGGCAAAGGGTGAGGCACATCTTGGCAAGGAGTGGGATTCAGATTGCTCCTCGTCCGACTCCGACAATGAAGGACTCGCCGCCACCGCCTTCAACAAGTCGTCCCTCTTCCCCAACGAGCGTCACACATGCCTTATGGCAAGGGAGAAGAAGGTATGTACTCGAGACTCTACCTATGCTTCTTCAAGTGAGGACGAATCTAGTGATGAGGATGAAATAGATTATTCATGTTTATTTAAGGGCCTAGATAGAACCAAGGTAGATAACATCAATGAATTGATTGATGCATTAAATGATAAGAATAGGCTTTTAGAAAAACAAGAAGATTTGTTGTATGAAGAACATGACAAATTTATAGAAGCACAAAAATCTCATGCTTTAGAAGTTAAAAGAAATGAAATGCTTTCTTGTGAATTATCTTCTTGCCATGAGACGATTACTAGTTTAAGGAGCATTAATGACGATTTGAATGCTAAATTAGAAATAGCTAGTAAATCAACAACTTGTGTAGAAAATGCCGTTATTTGCAATAGATGTAAAGATTTTGATATTGATGCTTGTAGTGAACACATAGCTTCTATTGCAAAGTTAAATGATGAAATGGCTAGTCTTAATGCCCAACTTAAGGCTAGCAAAAGTGATTTTGATAAACTAAAATTTGCTAGGGATGCCTACACGATTGGTAGACACCCCTCAATTAAGGATGGGCTTGGCTTCAAGAGGGAAGCCAAGAACTTAACAAGCCATAAGGCTCCCATCTCCGCCAAGGAGAAAGGGAAGGCCCCTATGGCAAATAGTACTAAAAGGAACCATGCTTTTATGTACAATGATAAAAGACAGTCTCATAGGAGTTGCAATGCTTTTGATTCACATGCCTATGACTCTTATGCTATGTTTGCTCCTAGTTCTTCCTATATGCATGGTAGAGATATGCCTAGGAAAAATGTTCATCATATGCCTAGGAAGAGTATTGTTCATGTTCCTAGAAAAGTTATGAATGGTCCCTCTACAATTTATCATGCTTTAAATACTTCCTTTGCTATTGGTAGAAAGGATAGGAAGATAGTTGCTAGGAAATTAGGGGCAAAATGCAAGGGTGATAAAACTTGCATTTGGGTCCCTAAGGAAATTGTGACTAACCTTGTAAGACCCAACAAGAGTTGGGTACCTAAGACCCAAGCCTAAATTTGCCTTGCAGGTTTATGCATCCGGGGGTTCAAGCTGGATTATCGACAGTGGATGCACAAACCATATGACGGGGGAGAAGAAGATGTTCACCTCCTACGTCAAGAATAAGGATTCCCAAGATTCAATCATATTCGGTGATGGGAACCAAGGCAAGGTGAAAGGTTTAGGCAAGATCACATTATCTAATGAGCACTCTATCTCTAATGTGTTTTTAGTTGAGTCTCTTGGATATAATTTACTATCTGTCAGTCAATTATGTAATATGGGATATAATTGTCTATTTACAAATGTAGATGTGTCTGTCTTTAGAAGATGTGATGGTTCACTAGCCTTTAAGGGTGTACTAGACGACAAACTTTATTTAGTTGATTTTGCAAAAGAAGAGGTCGGTCTAGATGCATGCTTAATGGCTAAGACTTGCATGGGCTGGTTGTGGCATCACCGCTTAACACATGTGGGGATGAAGAACCTCCACAAGCTTCTAAAGGGAGAACACGTGATAGGTCTAACCAATGTACATTTCGAAAAAGATAGACCTTGTGCAGCTTGTCAAGCAGGTAAACAAGTGGGAGAAGCACATCACAGCAAGAATGTGATGACCACTTCAAGACCTCTGGAGCTGCTGCATATGGACCTCTTCGGACCCGTCGCCTATCTGAGCATAGGAGGAAGTAAGTATGGCCTAGTTATTGTTGATGACTTTTCCCGCTTCACTTGGGTGTTCTTTTTGCAGGATAAGTCTGAAACCCAAGGGACCCTCAAGCGCTTCCTCAGGAGAGCTCAAAATGAGTTTGAGCTCAAGGTGAAGAAGATAAGAAGCGACAACGGGTCCGAATTCAAGAATCTTCAAGTGGAGGAGTTCCTTGAGGAGGAGGGGATCAAGCACGAGTTCTCCGCTCCCTACACACCTCAGCAAAATGGTGTGGTAGAGAGGAAGAACAGGACACTCATAGATATGGCGAGGACTATGCTTGGAGAGTTCAAGACCCCCGAGCGCTTTTGGTCGGAAGCCGTGAACACGGCTTGCCACGGCATCAACAGGGTCTACCTTCACCGCCTCCTCAAGAAGACTTCATACGAGCTGCTGACTGGTAACAAACCCAATGTATCTTATTTTCGTGTATTTGGGAGCAAGTGTTATATTCTTGTGAAGAAAGGTAGAACCTCTAAATTTGCTCCCAAAGCTGTAGAAGGGTTTTTATTAGGTTATGATTCAAATACAAAGGCGTATAGGGTCTTCAACAAATCATCGGGTTCGGTTGAAGTCTCTAGCGACGTTGTATTTGATGAGACTAATGGCTCTCCAAGAGAGCAAGTTGTTGATCTTGATGATATAGATGAAGAAGACGTTCCAACTGCCGCGATACGCACCATGACGATTGGAGATGTACGGCCTCAGGAACATTTGGGGCAAGATCAACCGTCTTCCTCAACTATGGTACATCCCCCATCCCAAGATGACGAACAGGTACCTCAAGTGGAGGCGCATGATCAAGGGGGAGCACATGATGTTCAAGTTGAAGAGGAAGAAGCATCTCAGGCACCTCCAACCCAAGTTCGAGCGACGATTCAAAGGGATCATCCCGTCGACCAGATATTGGGTGATATTAGCAAGGGAGTAACTACTCGCTCGAGATTAGTTAATTTTTGTGAGCATTACTCCTTTGTCTCTTCTATTGAGCCTTTCAGGGTAGAAGAGGCCTTGCTAGATCCGGACTGGGTGTTGGCCATGCAAGAGGAACTCAACAATTTCAAGCGCAATGAAGTTTGGACACTGGTGCCTCGTCCCAAGCAAAATGTTGTGGGAACCAAGTGGGTGTTCCGCAACAAACAGGATGAGCATGGGGTAGTGACGAGGAACAAGGCTCGACTTGTGGCAAAAGGTTATGCCCAAGTCGCAGGTTTGGACTTTGAGGAGACTTTTGCTCCTGTGGCTAGGCTAGAATCAATTTGTATCTTGCTAGCATATGCCGCTCACCATTCTTTCAGGTTGTACCAAATGGATGTGAAGAGCGCTTTCCTCAACGGGCCGATCAAGGAGGAGGTGTACGTAGAGCAACCCCTGGCTTTGAGGATGAACGGTTCCCCGACCACGTGTGTAAGCTCTCTAAGGCGCTCTATGGACTTAAGCAAGCCCCAAGAGCATGGTATGAATGCCTTAGAGACTTTTTAATTGCTAATGCTTTCAAGGTTGGGAAAGCCGATCCAACTCTTTTTACTAAGACTTAAGATGGTGATCTTTTTGTGTGCCAAATTTATGTCGATGACATAATATTTGGTTCTACTAATCAAAAGTCTTGTGAAGAGTTTAGCAGGGTTATGACACAGAAATTCGAGATCTCGATGATGGGCGAGTTGAACTACTTCCTTGGGTTCCAAGTGAAGCAACTCAAGGACGACACTTTCATCTCCCAAACAAAGTACACACAAGATTTGCTAAAGAGGTTTGGGATGAAGGACTCCAAGCCCGCGAAGACGCCAATGGGAACTGACAGACACAATGACCTCAACAAAGGAGGTAAGTCCGTTGATCAAAAAGCATACCGGTCTATGATAGGGTCCTTACTTTATTTGTGTGCTAGTAGACCGGATATTATGCTTAGCGTATGCATGTGTGCTAGATTTCAATCCGATCCAAAGGAGTGTCACTTAGTGGCTGTGAAGCGAATTTTGAGATATTTAGTCGCTACGCCTTGCTTCGGGATCTGGTATCCAAAGGGGTCTAACTTTGACTTGATTGGATATTCAGACTCCGACTATGCTGGATGTAAGGTCGATAGGAAGAGTACATCGGGGACGTGCCAATTCTTAGGAAGGTCCCTGGTGTCGTGGAACTCTAAGAAACAAACTTCCGTTGCCCTATCCACCGCTGAGGCCGAGTACGTTGCCGCAGGACAGTGTTGTGCGCAACTGCTTTGGATGAGGCAAACCCTCCGGGACTTTGGCTACAATCTGAGCAAAGTCCCACTCCTATGTGATAATGAGAGTGCTATCCGAATAGCGGAAAATCTTGTTGAGCACAGCCGCACAAAGCACATTGACATCCGGCATCACTTTTTGAGAGACCACCAGCAAAAGGGAGATATCGAAGTGTTTCATGTTAGCACCGAGAACCAGCTAGCCGATATCTTTACCAAGCCTCTAGATGAGAAGACCTTTTGCAGGCTGCGTAGTGAGCTCAATATCTTAGATTCGCGGAACTTGGATTGAAATGTAGCATACATGTGTTTATGCCTTTGATCATGTTCATTCTGCATTTTGTTGCTTATTGTGGTGCTCAGGTTGTACAAACACTCCCTGGACCTCACAAGTCCTTTTTGCAAGTGATGCACATATTTAGGGGGAGCTATGCTACAACTTGACCCTTTGAGACTAACCATGTTCTTGAGTTTGGTTGTTTTAGTCTCAAAGGAGGATTGAAAGGGAAAAGGTGGACTTGGACCATGCAAGACTTCCACTGCACTCTGATGAAAAGAGTAACTTTTCCAAGTTCATCTTTATACTCTTATTGCCTTTGTACTCTTATTTGAAGATTTTGGTGAGGCGATGGGGTTAAAGGGCCAAGATTTATCCCGTTTTGGTGCTTGATGCCAAAGGGGGAGAAACTAAAGGCCAAAGCGATAAATGGATCAGCTACCACTTGAGAGTTTTTGAAAATAGTAGAATAGAGCTTTTGGTTTGTCAAAACTCTTTTATTGTCTCTCTTGTCAAAAGTTGGTTTCTAGTGGGGAGAAGTGTTGATTATGGGAAAAAGGGGAGTTTTTGAAATCTTGAATCAATTTCTCTTGGAATGACTCTCTTTATGTCTTAACACGTGTGTTTGACTTAGAGATAGAAATTTGAGTTTGATTTGCAAAAACAAACCAAGTGGTGGCAAAGAGTGATCCATATATGTCAAATTTGAATCAAAACAATTTGAGTTCTTATTTGAATTGATTTTTTATTTGTTCTACTTGCTTTATGTTGTGTTGGCATAAATCACCAAAAAGGGGGAGATTGAAAGGGAAATGTGCCCTTGGGCCATTTCTAAGTATTTTGGTGATTTAGTGTCCAACACAAGTGCCCTAGTGTAAAAAGGTGGACAAAGTACAAATCAAGGATAAAGGTATGTTTCTCATACTTAGTACATTGTTTTATGGACTAATGTGTTGTGTCTAAGTGCTGGAAACAGGAAAAATCCAATTGGAAATGTCTTGGCTCGAGCAGCCAAGAATCTGCTGAGTCTGGGGGCACCGGACTGTCCGGTGGTGCACCGGACAGTGTCCGGTGCGCCAGGCGGGCTCGAGCGAAGTGGCCGCTCTCGGGAATTCACCGGCGACGAACGACTATAATTCACCGGACTGTCCGGTGTGCACCGGACTGTCCGGTGAGCCAACGGTCGGCAAGGCCAACGGTCGGCCGCGCGATCTGCGCGGGACACGTGGCCGAGCCAACGGCTAGAAGGGGGCACCGGTCTGTCCGGTGTGCACCGGACATGTCCGGTGCGCCAACGGCTCTCAGGCTGCCAACGGTCGACTGCGCCATTTATGGAAGGAAATCGGGCACCGGACTGTCCGGTGCGCCAGTCGACAGAAGGCAAGATCAGCCTTCCTAGATTGCTCTCAACGGCTCCTAGCTGCCTTGGGGCTATAAAAGGGACCCCTAGGCGCATGGAGGAGCACACCAAGCATTCCTACAACATTCCTAAGCACCAAGACATCGATTCCGCGCCTTTGATTCTTTGCGATAGCAATTAGAGCTCTAGTTGAGTGGTGAACTCATTGAGTTGTGTTGTGAGCTCTCGTTGCGACTTGTGTGCGTGGTGTTACGCTGAGACGCGGACCAGGTCGTGGCCGGAACCAGCTCCGTGGAGCTCACGGTGTTTGTTGACTGAGCTATGGAGGGAAAAACGCTGATCAATCGGCCCCGCCAAACTGCAAGAGGGACGGCCCCGCGCGTGATGACATGGTTGATACGCGTCCAGGTTTTAGCGAGGACGAGGCTAGCCAAACCGTTCCCGAGGTCAGCGCGGATTTAGGTAGGGCTGGGCATTCGGGTTTTTTTTTGAAATTTTGGTTCGGTTTTTGGTTTTAAAAAACTTCGGTTTTCTAGACATTAGAAACCAATCGGTTTTCTAGAAAATGAAAACCGAGAACTTCGGTTTTGGTTTTTTACTTCGGTTTTTCGGTAAAAACCGAATACCAAACTTATACTCAAAACAACACATACAAAAAGTTTATATGATAGATTACACATAATTTTAAAAAGTAAAAATTATATAGGTACAAATATTTAGAGATACATCATACATCACATATAAATAAGTGAATAACAATTTAATTGCTTCACACATTTAGTTCACATAATCGAAAAGTCAAATTTTAGAATTGAAAAAGTTTGGTATTCGGTTTTTTTGGTATTTCGGTTCGGTATACGGTGAAAACCGATTACGATACCGAAAACCGAACTTCTGAGATACAAAAACCGAAACCGAACCGAACTACCGAAAAAACCGAAATTTCGGTTCGGTTCGGTACGGTTCGGTTCGGTTTTCGGTATATGGTAAAAAAGTGCCCACCCCTAGATTTAGGGGGTTGTTACGGCATCCCCCGGCATGGCCATTGTCCGAGAAGTCAGGGAAGGGAGACATACGACTAACTGTCCAAGAGTAGAGAGACGAGGTAATGCGGCGACGCCCACGCAACAACCAGCCGCAGAGCACCCGGCTTGGTTTGGGGTGCGCCATACCCGCGGGATCCGTGTGGCGTTTTCGGTGCGGAGAGGTTGAAGAAGATAAGCCCGACAGCGTGGTCCCACGAACCAGAGAGGCGCATGGTGTAGCGCGGTGAGCAGGTGAAAGGGAAATGTGCCCTTTGGCCATTTCTATAAGTATTTTGGTGATTAGATGTCCAACACATTAATTAAGTTCTTATGTGCAAAATGTGTGAAGAGTGCAAATCAAAGCATAAGGTATGTTTCTAAACTTAGTATATTATTTTGTATACTAATGTGTTTGTCTAAGTGCTAGAAACAGCGACAAAAGAAAAGAAAAGAAAAGAAAAGGAAAAGAGTTGGCTATGTGCAGCCAACACCAACGTTGGCTAGGCACACCGAACTGTCCGGTGCCCCAGGCTGGCCGACGGTGAACCGGCTGCTCACGGGAAAACGTAGAGGCGTACGACTATAATTCACCAGACTGTCCGGTGGTGCACTAGACTGCCCGGTGAGCCAACGATCGCCAGCGTCAACGGTCGGCTACTCAATCCGCGGGCGACGCGTGGCCCGCAGCAACGGTCGATTGGGCACACCAGACTGTCCGGTGTGCACCGGACGGTGTCCGGTGTGCCAACCGACCCCAAGGACCAACGGTCAAACGCGCCATATATGGAAGGAGATCGCGCATCGGACAGCTACAGTGACTGTCCGGTGGTGCACCGGACTGTCCGGTGCACCACCTGACAGAAGGCAAGTTTGGCCTTCCAAGTTGGCCTCCAACGGCTCCTAGCTGCCTTGGGGCTATAAAAGGACCCCTAGGCGCTTGGAGGATAACACCAAGCTTTCATGAAACATTCTAAGACTCCCAGACTCCGACTCCACGCATTTGATTCTCTGTGTTAGTGATTTGAGCTCCATTTGAGTTGCAAACTCCGTGTGTTGTGTTTCGAGCTCAAGTCGTGACTTGTGTGCGTGGTTGTGCTGTGGATTTGAGTCTTGTGTGTGTTGCTCTACCCAACCTTACTATGTGCTTTCTTTGTGGTCTCTATTGTAAGGGTGAGAGACTCCAAACTGTGGAGATTTCTCGCACATGGGAAAAGACTCTAAAGGAAAAGACCGTGGTATTCAAGTTGATCATCGGATCACTTGAAAGGGGTTGAGTGCAACCCTCGTCCATTGGGACGCCACAACGTGGAAGTAGGCAAGTGTTATTTGGCCGAACCATGAGATAAAAATCACGTGTCTCTTGTGTTGCTTTCTCTGTGATTGTTGTGTTCACAAGAACTCGCTTCAAAGATACTTAGTCGTACTAACACTTTAAACTAAGTTTTGTGGCTATTTAGTGTTTGATTTAACAGGATCACCTATTCACCCCCCCTCTAGGTGCTCTCAGCAGGGGCTGGGTCAACCAGGCCCATGGGTCAGTGAACGCGCGCTGGTGGAGGTGGGCTGCGGAGGGAGAGTATGGAGATGGGCCGAGCAAGGGAAGTTGGCCCACTGTCTATTTTCCATTTTCCTTCTTTATTCTTTTTCTTTTCTATTTTGTTTTCCCTTTTTATTCAAATCTGAAATTTGAATTCAAATTTTTTGTATAGATTTTATACTCCAATTAGATATTAAATTTTAAACATGCCATCATAGAATGAGTGTATTTATTCATAAACTCATTTTGTAATTTATAGTATTTCTCCACTTAAAATCCAAATTCTGATTTAGGTTTTAATCCAAATCTCCAACTCTTTATTATATTTTTTATTATTGTTATTGTTATTATTATTAAATGCGCAAACAAAACATCAATATGATGTCTGGCTTATTTTTTTCTAGACATTTTGGTCTCTTAGTTATGGTTAATCCCATGTTCAAATAAATAGAGGCAAAATATATAAGGAGATTTACTCTTTTCTCAATGTTTACAAAGTGGGTATTACAGATCCTACCCCCTAAACAGAAATCTCATCCTCGAGATTTGTAAGAAAAGGGTGTATACTCATATTGTCTCAACACATATGCACAAACAAAAATCTCAGCATGATGCATAATTTATTAGCAACACATGGGGTCAACTAGACCTTATTATTCCTCCTAAAATAGTATCATATCATATACTAACTAAAGTAACATTTAGATCTTACAAATAGTAGTATTATATATATATGTTTATGTAGCTTGGTGGAGCTGGTGGTGGTGGTGGAGGTTGTTGTTGTCGTTGTCTTTCCAACTATGCTTGCCTTATTTCTTGACGTATCTCCAGCCGGACCTGACGTATTTCCTCGCGTTCTTGTCTTATCCGATTTTGCATTTCGGTAACCATGTCTGCCATTAGTTGTATTACCAGTAATTGGGCGGCAACCACTTGATCGATTCCAACAGGTGGGGGATTTGGAGGATTCATTTCTGTTTGCTGTTTCTTGATAATCTTCCCTTCCTGGTATTAACCATGAGAGTTAGAAGCATATGGTAGGATAGCTTTGCAATAAAAAGTATTTGGTAAGTAGAATAAATAGGCTAGTGACTGATTATGATATGAAGATTCTTTAGCAGGGCTCAATCTTTGTTTTATGTCTAGATTGGGGTAACTAGTCGTATAAGAGGTACACTCATGACCTAGAGAGGGGGTGAATAGGTGATCCTGTAAAATTCAACACTAATAGCCACAAAACTTAGTTATTAGTGTTAGAACAGCTAAGTAGCTTGAAACGAGCTCTTGTGAACATAGACAATCAAAGAGAAAGCACACAAGAGACACATGTTTTTTATCCCGTGGTTCGGCCAAGTAACACTTGCCTACTTCCACGTTGTGGCGTCCCAATGGACGAGGGTTGCACTCAACCCTTTTCAAGTGATCTAGTGATCAACTTGAATACCACAGTTTTTCCTTTCTTTGTCTTTCTCCCGTTTGCGAGGAATCTCCACAACTTGGAGCCTCTCGCCCTTACAATGATGATCACAAAAGAAGCACATAAGTAAGGGAGGGGAGAGCAACACACACAAGACTCAAATCACAGCACAATCACGCACACAAGTCACAACTTGAGCTCAAAACACAACCCACGGAGTTCACAACTCAAATGGAGCTCAAGTCACTATCTCAAAGAATCAAAAGCGCGAAGTTGGAGTCTTGGAGTCTTAGAATGTTTCTTGTAAGCTTGGGTGACTCCTCCATGCGCATAGGGGGTCCCTTTTATAGCCCCAAGGCAGCTAGGAGCCGTTGGAGACCAACAAGGAAGGCCATCCTTGCCTTCTGTCGAGTGGCTGAAAGTCGCCTAGAGGGAGGGGGTGAATAGGGCGAAACTGAAATTCTCAAAAATAATCACAACTACAAGCCGGGTTAGCGTTAGAAATATAATAGAGTCCGCGAGAGAGGGTGCAAAATAAATCGCAAGCGAATAATCGAGTGAGACACGCGGATTTGTTTTACCGAGGTTCGGTTCTCTCAAACCTACTCCCCGTTGAGGAGGCCACAAAGGCCGGGTCTCTTTCAACCCTTACCCTCTCTCAAACGATCACTCGGACCGAGTGAGCTTTCTCTTCTCAATCACTTGGAACACAAAGTTCCTACAAGGACCACCACAAGATTGGTGTCTCTTGCCTCAATTACAAGTGAGTTTGATCGCAAGAAAGAATCAAGAAAGAAGAAAGCAATCCAAGTGCAAGAGCTCGAAAGAACACAAGCAAATCTCTCTCTCTAATCACTAGGGCGTTGTGTGGAATTTGGAGAGAATTTGATCTCTTTGGTGTGTCTAGAATTGAATGCTAGAGCTCTTGTAAGTAGTTGGGAAGTGGAAAACTTGGATGACTTGAATGTGGGGTGGTTGGGGTATTTATAGCCCCAACCACCAAACTAGCCGTTTGGTGAGGCTGTCTGTTCGATGGCGCACCGGACAGTCCGGTGCACACCGGACATGTCCGGTGCGACAGCCACGTCACCAAAACCCGTTGGGTTCGACCGTTGGAGCTTTGTCTTCTGGGCCCGCCTGAATGTCCGGTGGCGCACCGGACATGCACTGTAGATTATCCGGTGCGCCGGCATGGGCGTGCCTGACCTCTGCGCGCGCAGCGCACGCATTTAATACGTCGCAGGTAGCCGTTGGCGCCGAAATAGCCGTTGCCCCGCTGTTACACCGGACAGTCCGGTGTACACTGGACAGTCCGGTGAATTATAGCGGAGCAGTTGAAATGAATTCCCGAGACTGGCGAGTTCCTGAGGCCGCTCTTCCTTGGAGCACCGGACATGTCCGGTGTACACCGGACAGTCCGGTGAATTATAGCGGAGTCGCCTCTGGAATTTCCCGAAGGTGACGAGTTTGAAGTCGGAGTCCTCTGGTGCACCAGACATGTCCGGTGCGCCAGACCAGAGGTGCCTTCGGTTGTCCCTTGCTCCTTTGTTTGAACCCAATACTTGGTCTTTTTATTGGCTAAGTGTGAACCTTTAGCACCTGTATAACTTGTACACTAGAGCAAACTAGTTAGTCCAATTATTTGTGTTGGGCAATTCAACCACCAAAATTAATTAGGGACTAGGTGAAAGCCTAATTCCCTTTCAATCTCCCCCTTTTTGGTGATTGATGCCAACACAAACCAAAGCAAATATAAAAGTGCATAATTGAACTAGTTTGCATAATGTAAGTGCAAAGGTTGCTTGGAATTGAGCCAATAAATGTTACTTACTAGATGTGCATGGATTGTTTCTTTATTATTAACATTTTGGACCACACTTGCACCACATGTTTTGTTTTTGCAAATTATTTTTGTAAATCCTTTTCAAAGTTCTTTTGCAAACAGTCAAAGGTAAATGAAAAGATTTTGCGAAGCATTTTCAATGCTTTTCCTTTAACTAAACAAAACTCCCCCTCAAATAAATTCTCCTCTTAGTGTTCAAGAGGGTTTTGAGATATCAAGTTTTGAAAATACTACTTGCTCCCCCTTTAGAACACAAAGAGATATCAATTTGAAATTTTCCAATTTGAAAACCATTAATTTTAAAATTAGGGTGGTGGTGCGGTCCTTTTGCTTTGGGCCAATACTTTCTCCCCCTTTGGCATGAATCGCCAAAAACGGATACTCGGAATGAAATATAGGCCCTTTCAAGTACTTTCTCCTCCTTTGGTCATAAAATAAATGAGTGAAGATTATACCAAAGACGGAGAGTGATGCGGAGCGACGGCGAAGGATGAGTAGTAGAGTGGAGTGGAAGCCTTTGTCTTCACCGAAGACTCCAATTCCCTTTCAATATACCTATGACTTGGTTTGAAATACACTTGAAAACACATTAGTCATAGCATATATAAAAGAGACATGATCAACAATATATTTATAAGCTATGTGCGCAAATTAGCAAAAGAAATTCCTAGAATCAAGAATATTGAGCTCATGCCTAAGTTTGGTAAAAGTTTGTTCATCAAGTGGCTTGGTAAAGATATCGGCTAATTGATCTTTAGTATTAATGTATGCAATCTCGATATCCCCCTTTTGTTGGTGATCTCTAAGAAAATGATACCGAATGGCTATGTGTTTAGTGCGGCTATGCTCAACGGGATTATCCACCATGCGGATTGCACTCTCATTATCACATAGAAGAGGAACTTTGGTAAGTTTGTAACCATAGCCCCGCAGGGTTTGCCTCATCCAAAGCAATTGCGCGCAACAATGACCTGCGGCAATATACTCAGCTTCGGCAGTAGAAAGAACGACCGAGTTTTGCTTCTTTGAAGCCCAAGTCACCAAGGATCTTCCCAAGAACTGGCAAGTCCCCGATGTGCTCTTTCTATTAATCTTACACCCCGCACAATCGGCATCCGAATAACCAATCAAATCAAATGTGGATCCCCGAGGGTACCAAAGCCCAAACTTAGGAGTATAAGCCAAATATCTCAAGATTCGTTTTACGGCCGTAAGGTGTGATTCCTTAGGGTCGGCTTGGAATCTTGCACACATGCATACAGAAAGCATAATGTCCGGTCGAGATGCACATAAATAAAGCAATGAACCAATCATCGACCGATATACCTTTTGATCCACGGACTTACCTCCCGTGTCGAGGTCGAGATGCCCATTTGTTCCCATGGGTGTCTTGATGGGCTTGACATCCTTCATTCCAAACTTGGCTAGAATGTCTTGAGTATACTTTGTTTGGCTAATGAAGGTGCCCTCTTGGGGTTGCTTGACTTGGAATCCTAGAAAATACTTTAACTCCCCCATCATAGACATCTCGAATTTTTGTGTCATGATCCTACTAAATTCTTCACATGTAGATTCATTAGTAGACCCAAATATAATATCATCAACATAAATTTGGCATACAAACAAATCATTGTCAAGAGTTTTAGTGAATAAAGTAGGATCGGCCTTGCCGACTTTGAAGCCATTAGCAATAAGGAAAACTCTAAGGCATTCATACCATGCTCTTGGGGCTTGCTTGAGCCCATAAAGCACCTTAGAGAGCCTATAGACATGGTTAGGGTACTTACTATCTTCAAAGCCGGGAGGTTGCTCAACGTAGACCTCTTCCTTGATTGGTCCGTTGAGGAAGGCACTCTTCACGTCCATTTGATAAAGCTTGAAGCCATGGTAAGTACCATAGGCCAATAATATACGAATTGACTCAAGCCTAGCCACGAGTGCATAGGTTTCACCAAAATCCAAACCTTCGACTTGTGAATACCCCTTGGCCACGAGTCGACCTTTGTTCCTTGTCACCACACCATGCTCGTCTTGCTTATTGCGGAAGACCCACTTGGTTCCTACAACATTTTGATTAGGACGTGGAACTAAATGCCATACCTCATTCCTAGTGAAGTTGTTGAGCTCCTCTTGCATCGCCATCACCCAATCCGAATCTTGTAGTGCTTCCTCTACCCTGTGTGGCTCAATAGAGGAAACAAAAGAATAATGCTCACAAAAATGTGCAACACGAGATCGAGTGGTTACCCCCTTATGAATGTCGCCGAGGATGGTGTCGACGGGGTGATCTCGTTGGATTGCTTGGTGGACTCTTGGGTGTGGCGGCCTTGGTCTTTCATCCTCCTTGTCTTGATTATTCACATTTCCCCCTTGATCATTGCCGTCATCTTGAGGTGGCTCATCTCTTTGATCTTCTCCTTCATCTACTTGAGCCTCGTCCTCATTTTGGGTTGGTGGAGATGCTTGCGTAGAGGAGGATGGTTGATCTTGTGCATGTGGTGGCTCTTCGGATTCCTTAGGACACACATCCCCAATGGACATGTTCCTTAGCGCGATGCACGGAGCCTGTTCTTCACCTATCTCATCAAGATCAACTTGCTCTACTTGAGAGCCGTTAGTCTCATCAAACACAACGTCACAAGCAACTTCAACAAGTCCTGAGGACTTGTTAAAGACTCTATATGCCCTTGTGTTTGAGTCATATCCTAATAAAAAGC
Organism: Zea mays; assembly: GCF_902167145.1. Lineage (NCBI taxonomy): Eukaryota > Viridiplantae > Streptophyta > Magnoliopsida > Poales > Poaceae > Zea > Zea mays. The sequence continues at coordinate 14,553,085 of NC_050104.1, read as the reverse complement.
CTTCTACAGTTTTAGGAGCAAATTTAGATTTTCTACCTCTCTTAACAAGAATAAAGCATTTGCTACCAAAAACTCTAAAATATGAAATATTGGGCTTTTTACCGGTTAGGAGTTCATAGGATGTCTTCTTGAGGATTCGGTGAAGATATAACCGGTTGATGGCATAACAAGCGGTGTTGACCGCCTCGGCCCAAAACCGATCCGGTGTCTTGTACTCATCAAGCATGGTTCTTGCCATGTCCAATAGAGTTCGATTCTTCTTCTCCACTACACCATTTTGTTGTGGAGTGTAGGGAGAAGAGAACTCATGCTTGATGCCCTCCTCCTCAAGGAAGCCTTCAATTTGAGAGTTCTTGAACTCCGTCCCGTTGTCGCTTCTAATTTTCTTGATCCTTAAGCCGAACTCATTTTGAGCCCGTCTCAAGAATCCCTTTAAGGTCTCTTGGGTATGGGATTTTTCCTGCAAAAAGAACACCCAAGTGAAGCGAGAATAATCATCCACAATAACTAGACAATACTTACTCCCGCCGATGCTTATGTAAGCGATCGGGCCGAATAGGTCCATGTGTAGGAGCTCCAGTGGCCTGTCACTAGTCATGATGTTCTTGTGTGGATGATGAGACCCAACTTGCTTTCCTGCTTGGCATGCGCTACAAATCCTGTCTTTCTCAAAATGAACATTTGTTAGTCCCAAAATGTGCTCTCCCTTTAGAAGCTTATGAAGATTTTTCATTCCAACGTGGGCTAGTCGGCGATGCCAGAGCCAACCCATGTTAGTCTTAGCAATTAAGCAAGTGTCGAGTTCAGCTCTATCAAAATCTACCAAGTATAGCTGACCCTCTAACACTCCCTTAAATGCTATTGAATCATCACTTCTTCTAAAGACAGTGACACCTACATCAGTAAAGAGACAGCTGTAGCCCATTTAACATAATTGAGATATAGAAAGCAAATTGTAATCTAAAGAATTTACAAGAAAAACATTGGAAATAGTATGGTCAGGTGATATAGCAATTTTACCCAATCCTTTGACCAAACCTTGATTTCCATCCCCGAATGTGATAGCTCGTTGGGGATCTTGTTTTTTCTCATATGAGGAGAACATCTTCTTCTCCCCTGTCATGTGGTTTGTGCACCCGCTGTCGAGTATCCAACTTGAGCCCCCGGATGCATAAACCTACAAAACAATTTTAGTTCTTGATTTTAGGTACCCAAACGGTCTTGGGTCCTTTGGCATTAGAAACAAGAACTTTGGGTACCCAAACACAAGTCTTTAACCCCTTGTGTTTGCCCCCAACAAACTTGGCAACTACCTTGCCGGATTTGTTAGTAAGCACATAAGATGCATCAAAAGTCTTAAATGAAATGTCATGATCATTTGATGCACTAGGAGTTTTCTTTTTAGGCAACTTAGCACGGGTTGGTTGCCTAGAGCTAGATGTCTCACCCTTATACATAAAAGCATGGTTAGGGCCAGAGTGAGACTTCCTAGAATGAACTCTCCTAATTTTGTTCTCAGGATAGCCGACAGGGTACAAAATGTAACCCTCGTTATCCTGAGGCATGGGAGCCTTGCCCTTAACAAAGTTAGACAAGTTCTTAGGAGGGGCATTAAGTTTGACATTGTCTCCCCTTTGGAAGCCAATACCATCTTTGATGCCAGGGCGTCTCCCATTATAGAGCATACTTCTAGCAAATTTAAACTTTTCATTTTCTAAGTTATGCTCGGCAATTTTAGCATCTAATAATGCTATATGATCATTTTGTTGTTTAATTAAAGCCATGTGATCATGAATAGCATTGATATCAACATCTCTACATCTAGTACAAATAGAAGTGTGCTCAACGGTAGATGTAGAGGGTTTGCAAGATTTTAGTTCTACAACCTTAGCATGCAACATATCATTCTCAGTTCTAAGGTCGAAAATAGTAGTATTGCAAACATCAAAATCTTTAGCCTTAGTAATCAAATTTTCATTTTCTACTCTAAGGCTAGCAAGAGAATCATTCAATTCCTTAATCTTAGCAAGCAAATCATCATTATCATTTCTAAGATTGGGAATTGAGACATTACATACATGAGAATCAACCTTAGCAATTAATCTAGCATTTTCATTTCTAAGGTTGTCAATAGTCTCATGGCAAGTGCTTAGCTCACTAGACAATTTTTCACATTTTTCAACTTGTAGAGCATAATCATTTTTAACCTTAACATGCTTTTTGTTTTCCTTAATAAGGAAGTCCTCTTGAGAGTCCAAGAGATCATCCTTCTCATGAATAGCACTAATCAACTCATTTAATTTTTCCTTTTGTTGCATGTTTAGGTCGGCAAAAAGGGTACGCAAATTATTTTCCTCATCACTAGCATTATCATCACTAGAGGATTCATATTTAGTGGAGGATTTTGATTTAACCTTCTTCCTTTTGCCGTCCTTTGCCATGAGGCACTTGTGGCCGACGTTGGGGAAGAGGAGTCCCTTGGTGACGGCGATGTTGGCGGCGTCCTCGTCGGAGGAGGACTCGGTGGAGCTCTCGTTGGAGTCCCATTCGCGACACACGTGGGCATCGCCTCCCCTCTTCTTGTGGTACCTCTTCTTTTCTCTCCTCTTGCCCTTCTTGTCGTTATCCCTGTCACTGTCACTTGATAGTGGACATTTAGCAATAAAGTGACCGGGCTTACCACACTTGTAGCAAACCTTCTTGGAACGGGGTTTGTAATCCTTCCCCTTCCGTTGCTTGAGGATTTGGCAAAAGCTTTTGATGATTAAAGCCATCTCCTCATTGTCGAGCTTGGAGGCGTCAATTGCTTGTCTACTTGGTGTAGACTCCTTCTTCTCCTCCGTCGCCTTAAAAGCCACCGGTTGTGCTTCGGACGTGGAGGGATCGTCAAGCTCGTTGATCTTCTTTGAGCCCTTGATCATACATTCAAAGCTCACAAAATTCCCGATTACTTCCTCGGGAGTCATTAGTGTATATCTTGGATTACCACGAATTAATTGTACTTGAGTAGGGTTAAGGAAAATAAGTGATCTTAAAATAGCCTTAACCACCTCGTGGTCGTCCCACTTCTTGCTCCCGAGGTTGCGCACTTGGTTCACCAAGGTTTTGAGCCGGTTGTACATATCTTGTGGCTCCTCCCCTTGGCAAAGACGGAAGCGACTGAGCTTCCCCTCGATCGTTTCCCGCTTGGTGATCTTGGTGAGTTCATCACCCTCGTGCGCGGTCTTGAGAAGGTCCCAAATCTCCTTTGCATTCTTCAACCCTTGCACCTTGTTGTATTCCTCCTTACTTAGAGAGGCGAGGAGTATGGTTGTAGCTTGAGAGTTGAAGTGCTCGATTTGGGCCACTTCGTCCGTATCATAATCCTCATCCCCTATGGATGGTACCTGTGCTCCAAACTCAACAACATTCCATATACTTTTGTGGAGTGAGGTTAGATGAAATTTCATTAAATCACTCCACCTAGCATAATCTTCGCTATCAAAAGTTGGCGGTTTGCCTAATGGAACGGAAAGTAATGGAGAATGTCTAGGTGTACGAGGATAGTGTAAGGGGATCTTACTAAACTTCTTGCGCTCTTGGCGCTTAGAAGTTACAGACGACGCATCGGAGTCTGAGGTCGATGTTGATGAGGTGTCGGTCTCGTAGTAGACCACTTTCCTCATCTTCTTGTGCTTGTCGCCTTTCCGATGCGACTTGTGGGAAGAAGATTTTTCCTTCTTCTCTTTATGGTGTGAAGAAGAAGATCTTTTCTCCTTCCGTTTGGAGGAGTCCTTCTTCTTTTCCTTCCTCTTGGTGCGGGACTCTTCCGATGAAGTGCTCCCTTGGCTCGTAGTGGGCTTGTCGCCGGTCTTCATCTCCCTCTTGGTGTGATCTCCCGACATCACTTCGAGCGATTAGGCTCTAATGAAGCACCGGGCTCTGATACCAATTGAAAGTCGCCTAGAGGGGGGGGGTGAATAGGGCGAAACTGAAATTCTCAAAAATAATCACAACTACAAGCCGGGTTAGCGTTAGAAATATAATAGAGTCCCGCGAGAGAGGGTGCAAAACAAATCGCAAGCGAATAATCGAGTGAGACATGCGGATTTGTTTTACCGAGGTTCGGTTCTCTCAAACCTACTCCCCGTTGAGGAGGCCACAAAGGCCGGGTCTCTTTCAACCCTTACCCTCTCTCAAACGATCACTCGGACCGAGTGAGCTTTCTCTTCTCAATCACTTGGAACACAAAGTTCCTACAAGGACCACCACAAGATTGGTGTCTCTTGCCTCAATTACAAGTGAGTTTGATCACAAGAAAGAATCAAGAAAGAAGAAAGCAATCCAAGCGCAAGAGCTCAAAAGAACACAAGCAAATCTCTCTCTCTAATCACTAGGGCGTTGTGTGGAATTTGGAGAGAATTTGATCTCTTTGGTGTGTCTAGAATTGAATGCTAGAGCTCTTGTAAGTAGTTGGGAAGTGGAAAACTTGGATGACTTGAATGTGGGGTGGTTGGGGTATTTATAGCCCCAACCACCAAACTAGCCGTTTGGTGAGGCTGTCTGTTCGATAGCGCACCGGACAGTCCGGTGCACACCGGACATGTCCGGTGCGACAGCCACGTCACCAAAACCCGTCGGGTTCGACCGTTGGAGCTCTGTCTTCTGGGCCCGCCTGAATGTCCGGTGGCGCACTGGACATGCACTGTAGATTGTCCGGTGCGCCGGCATGGGCGTGCCTGACCTCTGCGCGCGCAGCGCACGCATTTAATGCGTCACAGGTAGCCGTTGGCGCCGAAATAGCCGTTGCCCCGCTGTTACACCGGACAGTCCGGTGTACACCGGACAGTCCGGTGAATTATAGCGGAGCAGTTGAAATGAATTCCCGAGACTGGCGAGTTCCTGAGGCCGCTCTTCCTTGGAGCACCGGACATGTCCGGTGTACACCGGACATTCCGGTGAATTATAGCGGAGTCGCCTCTGGAATTTCCCGAAGGTGACGAGTTTGAAGTCGGAGTCCTCTGGTGCACCGGACATGTCCGGTGCGACCAAAGGTGCCTTCGGTTGTCCCTTGCTCCTTTGTTTGAACCCAATACTTGGTCTTTTTATTGGCTAAGTGTGAACCTTTAGCACCTGTATAACTTGTACACTAGAGCAAACTAGTTAGTCCAATTATTTGTGTTGGGCAATTCAACCACCAAAATTAATTAGGGACTAGGTGAAAGCCTAATTCCCTTTCAGTGGCGCACCGGACAGTCCGGTGTGCCACCAGATAGTCACTGTGGACGGTCCGGTGCCGATCTCCTTCCTTTTCTGGCGCAGACGACCGTTGTAGATCCATGGCAGTTGGCGCACCGGACACTGTCCGGTGCCCCTTGCCGACCGTTGGCGTGGGCCATGCGTCGCCCACGGATTGCGCGGCCGACCGTTGCGCTGGCGACCGTTGGCACACCAGACAGTCCGGTGCACCACCGGACAGTCCGGTGAATTATAGCCGTATGCCGCCGATTTTTCCCGAGAGTGGCATGTTCACCGGAAGCCAGCCTGGCGCACCGGACACTGTCCGGTGCACCACCGAACAGTCCGGTGTGCCAGACTGAGCTGAGTATTGGTTGCTCCGAGCCAAGTCTTTTTAGTTCTTTTCTTCTTTTCTTCTCACTATTTCTAGCACTTTAGATAAAAAATGCTAGTACTTAAAAACTATGTACTAAGTCTAGAAACATACCTTCTCTTCGATTTGCACTTCTCTCTTCATTTAGCACATAAGAACTTATTTAAATGTGTTGGGCACTTAATCACCAAAACATAATAGAAATTGCCCAAGGGCATATTTCCCTTTCAAAGTCACCGATGGGAACCGACGGGCATGTCGACCTCAACAAAGGAGGTAAGTCTGTTGATCAAAAGGAATACTGGTCCATGATAGGTTCATTACTTTATTTTTGTGCTAGTAGACCGGACATTATGCTTAGTGTATGCATGTGTGCTAGATATCAATCCAACCCCAGGGAATGTCACCTTGTGGCCGTTAAGCGAATTCTTCGATATTTAGTTGCTACGCCGTGCTTCGGGATCTGATATCCAAAGGGGTCTACCTTTGACTTAATTGGATACGCAGACTCCGATTATGCCGGGTGCAAGGTTGATAGGAAGAGTACATCAGGGACGTGCCAATTTCTAGGAAGGTCCCTGGTGTCCTGGAGTTCTAAGAAACAGACATCCGTTGCCCTATCCACCGCTGAGGCCGAGTATGTTGCCGCAGGACAGTGTTGCGCGCAACTACTTTGGATGAGGCAAACCCTCCGGGACTTTGGCTACAATCTAAGCAAAGTCCCACTCCTATGTGACAATAAGAGTGCAATCCGCTTGGCGGATAATCCTGTTGAACACAGCCGCACTAAGCACATAGACATCCGACATCACTTCCTGAGGGATCACCAGCAAAAGGGAGATATCAATATTTTTCATATTAGCATCGAGAACCAGCTAGCCGATATCTTCACCAAGCCGTTGGATGAGAAAACTTTTTGCAGGTTGCGAAGTGAGCTAAATGTCTTAGAGTCGCGTAACTTGGATTGATCTATAGCATACATGTGTTCTATGCCTTTGATCATGTTACTTTATGCATTTACAACATTTGTTATCTATTTGTGGTGCTCAAGTTGTACAAGACCTCCCCGGACCTCACAAGTCAATATGCAAATGGTGCTCTCAATGGTGCACATATTTAGGGGGATATGTGCTACAACTTGACCCTTTGAGACTAACCTGTTCGTGCGAGTATACTTGATGTAGTCTCAAAGGTGCATTGAAAGGGAAAGGTGAACTTGGACGATGAAAAGACTTCCACTACACTCCGGTATTAGTGTATTTAATTCCAAGTTCATACTTATGCTCTCATTGCCTTTTTGCTCTTAATTGACATCTTTGGTGAGGCAATGGGGTTAAAGGGCCAAAAATGATCCCGTTTTGGTGCTTAATGCCAAAGGGGGAGAAATTAAGGCCAAAGCAACTGGATCAGCCAACCACTTAAGAATTTTGAAAATAGTAGAGTTAGAATTTGTGATTTGTCTAAAATACTCTTATTGCAAAATTTGGCTTATGGGGGAGAATTTTGATTATGGGAAAAGGGGGAGTTTTTGGCACTTGATCAATTTTTCTCTTAGAATATCTCTCGATTTGCCCAAACAAGTATGTTTGACTTAGAGATAGGGAAAAGAATTTGATTTGCAAAAACAAACCAAGTGGTGGCAAAGAGTGATCCAAATATACTAAATCATTAGCGAAAACAATTTGGTCTTCAATTGCATTGATGTTGCACTTCTTTGGTTGCTTTTTGATGTGTTGGCATGAATCACCAAAAAGGGGGAGATTGAAAGGGAAATGTGCCCTTGGGCCATTTCTATAAGTATTTTGGTGATTAGATGTCCAACACATTAATTAAGTTCTTATCTGCAAAATGTGTGAAGAGTGCAAATCAAAGCATAAGGTATGTTTCTAAACTTAGTATATTATTTTGTATAATAATGTGTTTGTCTAAGTGCTAGAAATAGCAACAAAAGAAAAGAAAAGAAAAGAAAAGAAAAAGAAAAGAGTTGGCTATGTGCAACCAACACTAACGCTGGCCAGGCACACCGGACTGTCCGGTGGAGCACCGGACAGTGTCCGGTGTGCCAGGCTGGCCGGCGGTGAACCGGCTGCTCTCGGAAAAACGTAGATGCGTACGACTATAATTCAGCGGACTGTCCGGTGGTGCACCAGACTGTCCGGTGGTGCACCAGACTGTCCGGTGGTGCACCAGACTGTCCGGTGGTGCACCAGACTGTCCGGTGAGCCAACGATCGCCAGCGTCAACGGTCGGCTGCTCAATCCGCGGGCGACGCGTGGCCCGCAGCAACGGTCGATTGGGCACACCAGACTGTCCGGTGTGCACCGGACGGTGTCCGGTGTGCCAACCGACCCCGAGGACCAATGGTCGAACGCGCCAGATATGGTAGGAGATCGCGCACCGGACAACTACAGTGACTGTCCGGTGGTGCACCGGACTGTCCGGTGCACCACCCGACAGAAGTCAAGTTTGGCCTTCCAAGTTGGCCTCCAACGACTCCTAGCTGCCTTGGGGCTATAAAAGGGACCCTTAGGCGCATGGAGGATAACACGAAGCTTTCAAGAAACATTCTAAGACTCTCAGACTCTGACTCCACGCATTTGATTCTCTGTGTTAGTGATTTGAGCTCCATTTGAGTTGCAAACTCCGTGTGTTGTGTTTCGAGCTCAAGTCGTGACTTGTGTGCGTGGTTGTGCTGCGGATTTGAGTCTTGCGTGTGTTGCTCTCCCCAACCTTACTCTGTGCTTTCTTTGTGGTCTCTATTGTAAGGGCGAGAGACTCCAAACTGTGGAGATTCCTCGCACACGGGAAAAGACTCTAAAGGAAAAGACCGTGGTATTCAAGTTGATCATCGGATCACTTGAAAGGGGTTGAGTGCAACCCTCGTCCATTGGGACGCCACAACGTGGAAGTACGCAAGTGTTACTTGGTTGAACCACAGGATAAAAATCGCGTGTCTCTTGTGTTGCTTTCTCTGTGATTGTTGTGTTCACAAGAACTCGCTTCAAAGCTACTTAGTCGTACTAACACTTTAAACTAAGTTTTGTGGCTATTTAGTGTTTGATTTTACAGGATCACCTATTCACCCCCTCTAGGTGCTCTCAGCAGGGGCTGGGTCAACCAGGCCCACGGGTCAGTGAACGCGCGCTGGTGGAGGTGGGCTGCGGAGGGAGATTATGGAGATGGGCCGAGCAAGGGAAGTTGGCCCACTGTCTATTTTCCATTTTCCTTCTTTATTCTTTTTCTTTTCTATTTTGTTTTCCCTTTTTATTCAAATCTGAAATTTGAATTCAAATTTTTTGTATAGATTTTATACTCCAATTAGATATTAAATTTTAAACATGCCATCATAGAATGAGTGTATTTATTCATAAACTCATTTTGTAATTTATAGTATTTCTCCACTTAAAATCCAAATTCTGATTTAGGTTTTAATCCAAATCTCCAACTCTTTATTATATTTTTATTATTGTTATTGTTATTATTATTAAATGCGCAAACAAAACATCAATATGATGTCTGGCTTATTTTTTTCTAGACATTTTGGTCTCTTAGTTATGGTTAATCCCATGTTCAAATAAATAGAGGCAAAATATATAAGGAGATTTACTCTTTTCTCAATGTTTACAAAGTGGGTATTACAAATCCTACCCCCTAAACAGAAATCTCATCCTCGAGATTTGTAAGGAAAGGGTGTATACTCATATTGTCTCAACACATATGCACAAACAAAAATCTCAGCATGATGCATAATTTATTAGCAACACATGGGGTCAACTAGACCTTATTATTCCTCCTAAAATAGTATCATATCATATACTAACTAAAGTAACATTTAGATCTTACAAATAGTAGTATTATATATATATGTTTATGTAGCTTGGTGGAGCTGGTGGTGGTGGTGGAGGTTGTTGTTGTCGTTGTCTTTCCAACTATGCTTGCCTTATTTCTTGACGTATCTCCAGCCGGACCTGACGTATTTCCTCGCGTTCTTGTCTTATCTGATTTTGCATTTCGGTAACCATGTCTGCCATTAGTTGTATTACCAGTAATTGGGCGGCAACCACTTGATCGATTCCAACAGGTGGGGGATTTGGAGGATTCATTTCTGTTTGCTGTTTCTTGATAATCTTCCCTTCCTGGTATTAACCATGAGAGTTAGAAGCATATGGTAGGATAGCTTTGCAATAAAAAGTATTTGGTAAGTAGAATAAATAGGCTAGTGACTGATTATGATCTGAAGATTCTTTAGCAGGGCTCAATCTTTGTTTTATGTCTAGATTGGGGTAACTAGTCGTATAAGGTGAATATCCAAAGGTAGGATAGATTTTTTTATCGAGATGAGTCAGATTACATGATGTAAGTCAAAAGTTTATTTGATGTTAGGTGAGGACAAATAATTAGTCAGTTCATCTTAACACTAGTGGTGGGGTTACCTCATGGTTGAGTTGATCTAATGTGCTAAGTTAAGTTAACACCTGGCCAGTAGGGTTCAAGTACCATTAATCTGTCTAAGTAGACCACATTAGTTTAGATCACATTGGATCATAGTAGATTCTATAATCCTATTTAAGAATTTCATTTAGCTAAGCATATCAAGCTGACCTTATCTTTATGAAATTCTAGTATATTTTTTTATCTCAGTGGAACTCCCAATTAGTATATATTTTTATACACCTAAAATTTTCATGCCATAACAGGTGTGACATAGAAAAAAGGGTACATCAGGCTTTAGCTATTAGGTGAGTGTAAAGCAGATTTGAGGCAAAAGAAAGTTAAGTAAGGGAGACTTTTATTCCGTGTGGTGGTTCTTGATTCATCCGAAGATCTGTTTCTACTTGTATCTTTTCATTGTCGAGGTTAACCTTCTTCTTGAGTCAGATTTAGGGACCAGTGGTCGTGGTGTTAGATGTCATTATCTGAGTTGGGATAACAATTGCGGTTACATGGGGTAGGTAGATTAGACAGAGTCTTACTTTACTTTTGGGATAAATGGGTTGGGCAACCTATAACATAGGCTAGGTCGTGATTTCACGTACGAATTGGTCTTAAGACACCAATTTAGGTTTAAAACCCATTTATAAGAATATGGTTTAGTTAATACTTGTAACATAGATTAGACCATATTAGATTAGGTAGGGTCTAGGTTAGATTGGATATAACTAGATTAAACTTAGTTTAAGTTAGATAGATCTACCAGGGTAGAATATGTATTGTTAATATGTGTTAGAATCCTTTGAGATAGGATGAATTATATAGTGTAGGTAGGTCAAAATCTCTGTCAGGTTGAAACAGAGGGGTTATGCAACTATCTGATGGTTAAGGTAGTCGCATATGGTTAATTCGTTGTATGTGGTCTAGTTAATCTAGAGCACCAATTTAGGTTAAAACATGCTTATAGAAGTAGGGTCCAATCTATTTTCCTAGTATTATCTATCATGTTTGTCCATTAGATTAGATCTGATCAAATTAGATGGGATCAGAATTAAATTGGTGTAATCAGATAAGATCTACTTAATTTATTTTGTAATAGATCATGTTTGTTTCACTAAAAAGAGATAAGCAAAGTGGTGGGGATAAGTATGCTTATTAGAACAAGATGAATCTCTAAGAATAGGATAGAATTTTTGAGATTAGTTAGATCTATTAGGATATGATAGAATCCTTTCGAGATGATATGAGTCTATTAAGGTAAGAGAGTATCTTTTAAGATAAGATGAATCGTTCAAGATAAGAGAAAGTCTTTTAAGTTAAGATGAATCCTTAAGGATAAGGTAGAATCCTTTAAGTGAAGAGAGATCCATTAAGGTAGATACACTTTAATGGAGGATAATCTAGTTTGTTTAGTTATCTTATGAATTTTATTTATTTATATCTATGCCTATACGTATATATAGATGTAATTGTGGACATTACTCCATAACTAATCACTCTCAATCAAAGATCCAAATCAGACAAATATCATAAGAACAAACACTCAAGCGTATAGATACCTATAAAATAGTTTTTTTGTTCCTAGGAATAGGTCTCCTATTCCTAAACTCACTTTAGGCACAAGATTTCAAAGTGTGAAATCCACATTTGTCTTTAGAAAGATAAGGTAAGAGTAATCAGAGTAAAGCGGAAATAGATGAGAAAAGATTAAGATAAGTTTAGAAAAGAATCAGAGTAGCAAAGGTAAGGTAAATCAGAGTAGAACAGTAGAAGGTGAGACATGATCAAGATAAATATAGAAAGAATCAGAGTAAGGTAAGTTGGTAAGGGTTGTCCAGTTCTATCTAGGTTTCGTCCTACAGTCAACATTTCCTCTGATACCACTTCTGTCACACCCGGATTTAAGGGACAAAGTCGGGTGCATCTCATACATGCGCCAAAGAAGACAACATATATAACAACAGAGTGTATAGAGATAAATGTCACAATAATTAGAGTATTTATTACATAGCGGAAGTCTTACAAAATGAAAGATAAATATAACATGATCTAAAATCCATCCTTGGCGCCAGAAAGTCAACTGGGAGACACCACCTAGATCGAATCAAACTCCTAGTTGTGTGGCTCCTCTTGAACCACCTGTACTTCTCCTATGGGGGGTGTGAGACAGCAAGGGTGAGCTCACACATGTTCATCGCTCAACAAGTTCTGGGGAATAGTGTGGCATGAACTCACCAAAGGTGGGAGTTCAAGTGATGTGTAAGGCTAAACAACAATAGGGGTTGAAGCTGAGCATTGCTTTTAATAAGTTGATCGAATTTTATTAGCAATTACTAGATGTAAGTAAATACCAAACCATAATAAATATTAGAACAAAATTAATAATAAACCCATGCAAATGCAAATGACAAATTGAATTTAGGTTCCATAATTTAATCATGCGAGAGTCCTGAGCTGCTCTTGATCGTGAGCTCGGCTAGTATACCAGTTTTACACTCTGCAGAGATTGTACCCTGTAACCACAAGTCGTGTATCCCATGTCGTCAGGGTTTGCAAGGCCCTTAGACACTACCGAGGTGAATAACTAGGGATCCACTACGAGGCCTTTACAAAGTTCCACTAGCTTCCGAAAACCCGCTACAGTTTATGGGAAGAGCACTTGCAAGAATCCCCCGTCTGACCGTCATCGCAGCAAAATCAACCCGAGAACCTCCTTGCATGCAATCCCCTACTGCCCTTGCCCCTTTCGGGTAAGGTAGTCTTCCACTAGCTTTCCTAATTAGTTGGCCAAGGGCGTCCCATTAAACCCTTGTGGTGGCACGTGTTTCTCAAGTTAAGCTCCATGTTCCAATTAACATTTAATGATCTTGACATGAACATAAATAACATTACAGAATAATTGGAACATGGATATAATGAAATATTATCCCAAAACCATATAAAGCGATGGCAAAACTACCCAAGTGATTCAGGGGTAAATAAGGTAAAAAGACTAGGGTGACCTATTGGGTCCCATCAAAATTAAACCTATGCATTGAATAGTGATAATAAAGAATATTATTGGGTAACAAAAGTGGATCAAGGGCACAACTTGCCTGACACTTGAGATTACAGTTACCAGGGTGATTCTTCGGATCCTCGTGACCGCACTGCTAGTCGTAGCAATACAAGCAAACATGGTATAGACAAAATTAACATCACACCAAACATAGAAAAAATTGAATAATAATGATCTACACGTTGCTACAAGATCGCGGGTTCGAGAACTACTAAGATCGGAGTTACGGTTAAGGAGTTATGATTTTATAGAGAATTTATGTGATTAAAATATTAAACTATATTATAAATTGGTTAATATAAATCATATGAGAGGTTATACTATAAATACTTATCTCAACTTTAATCTAAGTCTTAAATTGATCATAGATCATCTTCTACTACATTAATAATCACATTAACAAAACTAACCAACATAAGTTAAATAAATATCTAATTATAAAAGAATGAGACATGGTATAATAAATGTGGTTATTGCATAGTCAATATTTATACGAGACTAACGCAACTGGAACGAGTTGAATCGGAGTTAAAGTGGGAAAGTTATGAATTTCTGAAGTTTCTATGCATTTGATATAAGATTAACTAGGAGATAACTTTTATTATTGTCTTTATGTCAAAATAGTGGCACTAATTGATAAACAATAATATTATAAAATTATAGAAATTGAAATGGATTAATTTGGACTCCATATGAATTTTCTAGGAATTAAACAAGTTTCTGCAATTATTTCTATATTCAAAAATCAATTTTTATAATTCTTTTCTCTGATTTACCAATACTCTGGACTGCGCGCATAATTCCCGAGAAAGGCAGGGGCATCAACGCAAGAATTCCCAAGACTCAATGTCCACCGCGCAGGACTGCGGGTTGATTCTATAATATTCCAGGGGCTCTTACGCAAGACTAACAGCCGAAAGGGTATCGACTCATCGGAGCCGTCCGATTAGAAATCAACACCACGAATTTTATGATGCCCAAATAGACTTCCGAGCGCACAATCCCGATCAAACGACCCTGATCAGATCGCTACCCTACACACACCAGGGCCATACATCATCATCTGTACGGTCCACAGACGTTGGATGAAGCGTTACGCCCCTCTTTAATCGTGGCCCTACATCGTAAAATTTACGGCTCAACAGATGCCCAGGCCCAGATCTAATCTCCACCGCCCACATTGGATTGGACGGTCGACGGCCTATCCCCTACCCCTAGCCAAATGGACGGCCGCGCCGCCACCTCTCCACGGCGAAGAACATGGCCGACAACGGCGATCTTGCCCACCGTCGCCCCTATCTATCATCTATCAGTCGTTACGCATAGAGGGTGAACCAGCAAAGACGGGGGGAGGAGTTTTACCGTAGTCCATGTCACGGGAACACCCGAACACGACGGAGGACAGATTCACAGTGTTGAACGTCTTCGACGAGGAATTAAGCCCGATGTTGGGACCATGCTTCGTCGCCGAAGGTCCTGTAGAAAGAAACAGCTTCGGCTGAAGCTGCTTGTACGCGATGCCGAAGGTGCCACTTCGTAAAGCTTCGGAATTACAAACCGACTTAAAGATAGAATGACTTTTTAGTCCATAAGAGTCCGAGTCATTGTTGTAAATTTTTACAAGGGGTATGATTGTAATTCCTCACGGGCCGTGTCCTGTGCCTATAAATAGTGAACAATATTCCTTTACTGTTCACGCATTCTTGTAATTGCAAACGCTTCACTCAGGAATTATTATTTGTCAAGGCAGAGGTATAAATGTTCATAAAACATTATGTTCAAGCATCTTAAATTCGTATGATAAGATATGTGAATAATGTCACTTATTTCCGATATATTCATCTTTAATGTTTCACATTGTATATTACTTTGTATTATCTTTGTAATTTTAATTACGAAGGTATAACCTTCGTAATATTCTGCTCATGGTCTTCGTCCGAAGTTCATTAAATCCTTGAGGAAATAATGCTTCAGCGGACGGAGGGCATTAATATTTGACATTTTATGTTGCCTTGTTCTCAATTCATAGCATTTGAGAGCAAGTCCCCAACATTGGCGCCCACCTCCGGTGAATTCACTACCACTTTTTTGAGTTGATGGCTTCGTTCAACAATCAAGCTGGAGTTGTTTCGGCTCCAAAGCTGGTACTCCCGATAACAGGCGGTTCATGCTCAGAGCCAGCCAACAAGAAGCAGAAGAAGGAGGCACAGAGAAGGGTACAACATGTCGGGGTGCAGGGACCCTTCATCAAGTCAAGATGGTCTCACATTCCAATTACCTTCTCCCAAGAGGATCTTCAACTCAAGGATTACCCACACAACGATGCTATGGTTATCTCTTGTGTGATCAAAGGTGTCAGGGACCATAATTAGGGGTACCCTCAAGACGCCTAATTCTCAGCTGGTAACCCCCATCAGCATAAAGCTGCAAAGGCCTGATGGGTACGATTAAGCCAGGGATCAGTCCACACGAGTGACTCGATCACGCTTCACCCGAGCCTAGCCTCGGCCAAGGGCAGCCGACCTCGAGAGACTTCCGTCTCGCCCGAGGCCCCCCTTTTTACTGCGGACACATCACCGGCTCGCCCGAGGCCTTGGCTTCGCTCAGAAGCAACCCTGACTAAATCGCCACACCGACTGACCGAGTTGCAGGAGCATTTAACGCAAAGGTGGCCTGACACCTTTATCCTGACACGCGCCCCCTCGGCAGAGCCGACGTGACCGCCGTCACTCCACCGCTCCACTGACCAGTCTGACAGAAGGACAGCGCCGCCTGCGCCACTCCGACTGCGGTGCCACTCGACAGAGTGAGTCTGACAGACAGTCAGGCCTTGCCAAAGGCGCCACGGCGAACTCCGCTCCGCCCGACCCCAGGGCTCGGACTCGGGCTAAGACCCGGAAGACGGCGAACTCCGCTCCGCCCGACCCCAGGGCTCGGACTCGGGCTAAGACCCGGAAGACGGCAAACTCCGCTCCGCCCGACCCCAGGGCTCGGACTCGGGCTAAGACCCGGAAGACGGCGAACTCCGCTCCGCCCGACCCCAGGGCTCGGACTCGGGCTAAGACCCAGAAGACGACGAAACTCCGCCTCGCCCGACCCCAGGGCTCGGACTCCGCCCTGGCCTCGGCCGAACGACCTCCGCCTCGCCCGACCCCATGGCTCGGACTCGGCCTCGGCAACAGAAGACAGACTCAACCTCGGCTTCGGAGGAGCCCCCACGTCACCCTGCCTAGGGCACAGACCCGCCACGTCAACAGGAAGCGCCATCATCGTCCTACCCCGAATCGACTCGAGTCACGGAGAACAAGACCGGCGTCCCATCCGGCCAGCCCCGCCGGATGGGCAATGATGGCGCTCCACAAGCTCTGTGACGACGGCGGCCCCCAGCTCTCTTACGGAAGCAGGGCGACGTCAGCAAGGACTCGACCGCTCCAACAGCTGTCCCTCCGCCAGGCTCCGTCGCACCTCCGACAGCCACGACATCACGCCAGCAAGGTGCCAAGACCTCTCCGGCTGCCACATTGGCATGTACCTAGGGCGCTAGCTCTCTCTCCGCTAGACACGTAGCACTCTGCTACACCCCCCATTGTACACCTGGATCCTCTCCTTACGACTATAAAAGGGAGGACCAGGGCCTTCTTAGAGAAGGTTGGCCGCGCGGGACCGAGGACGGGACAGACGCTCTCTTGGGGCCGCTCGCTTCCCTCACCCGCGTGGACGCTTGTAACCCCCCTACTGCAAGCGCACCCGACCTGGGCGCGGGACGAACACGAAGGCCGCGGGACTTCCACCTCTCTCACGCTCGACTCCGGCCACCTCGCCTCTCCCCCCTTCGCGCTCGCCCACGCGCTCGACCCATCTGGGCTGGGGCACGCAGCACACTCACTCGTCGGCTTTGGGACCCCCCTGTCTCGAAACGTCAACAGTTGGCGCGCCAGGTAGGGGCCTGCTGCGTGCTGACGAACAGCTCCCCGTCAAGCTCCAGATGGGCAGTCTCCAGCAACCTCTCCGGCCCGGGGCGGTGCTTCGTTTCGGGACTCTTGAGTTCATGTCCTTCGACGGCAGCTACAACATGATACTTCTTCCACCGCCGCGTGACAACGACAATGGCGGCCGAAAACCCGCCCGCCGGCGGCGGAATCGACGACATCTTCCCCGCGTGGTGGAAGAGCAACATTCGAGCTCGCTCCGTTCTCTCCCCTGCCAACGGAGGAGGAGGCGGGGCCATCAAGGCCAAGCGGGAGGCCGCGCTTCGTTGGCCGTCGAGCGAATCGACGCCCCCGACGCCCCGACGGAAGGCACGCCGGACGTCGACCTCGCGTTCAAGACGAAGGCAAGCGCCGTCCCCCCGCGACACGCTGACCCCGAGCAAGAAGACGACGCCGGCGCGCTCGCGGAAAGCCTGCAGGACGTCGCCCTCGTACCTGAGATGACGGTGCAACCAGTCCCCGATGTGACTACGTCGCTCCTCGTCGACCAAAAGGTACCGACTAACTCCCATCTTACGTCATTTCGACTCGGCCTCAACCCGCCAAACGACCTCGCTTTGGCGGGCGCTCTCATTGAGGCGAGTGCAACCCCACTGGGGTTTCGTATACGGTCGCCTTGGGACCGGCTGACGGACGTCTCGACCTACGGACCCTCTGGGTCCGAGGAAGATGACGATCCCAGCGTCTGTTGGGATTTCTCCGGACTTGGCAACCCCAGTGCCATGCAGGACTTCATGACCGCATGTGACTACTGCCTATCCGACTGTTCCGACGGAAGCCGCAGCCTTGGCGACGAGAGCTGCGACCCAAGCCGCGAATGTTTCCACATCGAGCTAGGGGATCCCTCCGAAGGCAACCATCTCGGCATGCCGGAGGACGGTGATCTTCCTAGGCCGGTGCCTCGCGCCGACATCCCACGGGAGCTAGCTGTGGTCCCCGCTCCGGCGGGGGGTTACGACCCACAACTCGAGCAAGTCCGCGAGGCGCAGGCCAGGCTCAACGAGGGAACAGGAGCGCTTGAGCCGATCCGTCGGGACGTCGGGCAGGTATGGGCGGGCCAACCCCTGGCCGGAGAAATACGTCACCTGCCCCAAGGTCTCCAGCACCGCGTTGCCAACGATGTCAGGGTCAGGCCGCCGCCCGCATCCAGCGGGGTTGGTCAGAACCTGGCAGCCGCAGCGATGCTCCTCCGCGCGATGCCGGAGCCATCAACCACCGAGGGTCGGCGAATCCAGGGAGAGCTCAAGAATCTCCTGGAAGGCGCTGCGGCCCGACGGGCCGAGAGCACTGCCTCCCGAAGGCAAGGATATCTCTCGGAACCTCATGCCGCGGCTTCCCGATTCATGCGGGAAGCCTCGGTCTACACCGGGCGCACGCGCAACACCGCGCCTGCGGCCCCGGGCCACCTCGGCAACGAGCACCATCGACGCGACCGTCGGGCCCACCTCGACGAAAGGGTGCGCCGAGGCTACCACCCCAGGCGTGGGGGGCGCTACGACAGCGGGGAGGATCGGAGTCCCTCGCCCGAACCACCCGGTCCGCAGGCCTTCAGTCGGGCCATCCGACGGGCACCATTCCCGACCCGGTTCCGACCCCCGACTACTATCACGAAGTACTCGGGGGAAACGAGACCGGAACTGTGGCTCGCGGACTACCGCCTTGCCTGCCAACTGGGTGGGACGGACGACGACAACCTCATCATCCGTAACCTCCCCCTGTTCCTCTCCGACACTGCTCGCGCCTGGTTGGAGCACCTGCCTCCGGGGCAGATCTCCAACTGGGATGACTTGGTCCAAGCCTTCGCTGGCAATTTCCAGGGCACATACGTGCGCCCCGGGAATTCCTGGGACCTTCGAAGCTGCCGGCAACAGCCGGGGGAGTCGCTCCGGGACTACATCCGGCGATTCTCGAAGCAGCGCACCGAGCTGCCCAACATCACCGACTCGGATGTCATCGGCGCGTTCCTCGCCGGCACCACTTGCCGCGACCTGGTGAGCAAGCTGGGTCGCAAGACCCCCACCAGGGCGAGCGAGCTAATGGACATCGCCACCAAGTTCGCCTCTGGCCAGGAGGCGGTCGAGGCTATCTTCCGAAAGGACAAGCAGCCCCAGGGCCGCCCATCGGAAGAGGCTCCCGAGGCGTCTGCTCCGCGCGGCGCCAAGAAGAAAGGCAAGAAGAAGTCGCAATCAAAACGCGACGCCGCTGACGCGGACCTTGTCGCCGCCGCCGAGTACAAGAACCCTCGGAAGCCCCCCGGAGGTGCAAACCTCTTCGACAAGATGCTCAAGGAGCCGTGCCCCTACCATCAGGGGCCCGTCAAGCACACCCTCGAGGAGTGCGTTATGCTTCGGCGTCACTTCCATAGGGCCGGGCCACCCGCCGAGGGTGGCAGGGCCCGCGACGACGACAAGAACGAAGATCACCAAGCAGGAGAGTTCCCCGAGGTCCGCGACTGCTTCATGATCTATGGAGGGCATGCGGCGAATGCCTCGGCTCGGCATCGCAAGCAAGAGCGTCGGGAGGTCTGCTCGGTGAAGGTGGCGGCGCCAGTCTACCTAGACTGGTCCGACAAGCCCATCACCTTCGACCAGGCCGACCACCCCGACCATGTGCCGAGCCCGGGGAAATACCCGCTCGTCATCGACCCCGTTGTCGGCAATGTCAGGCTCACCAAGGTCCTGATGGATGGGGGCAGCTGCCTCAACATCATCTACGCCGAGACCCTCAAGCTCCTGCGCGTCGATCTGTCCTCCGTCCGAGCAGGCGCTGCGCCCTTCCACGGGATCATCCCTGGGAAGCGCGTCCAGCCCCTCGGGCGACTCGACCTCCCCGTCTGCTTCGGGACGCCCTCCAACTTCCGAAGGGAGACCCTGACGTTCGAGGTGGTCGGGTTCCGAGGAACCTACCACGCCGTACTAGGGAGGCCATGCTACGCGAAGTTCATGGCCGTCCCCAACTACACCTACCTGAAGCTCAAGATGCCGGGCCCCAACGGGGTCATCACCATCGGCCCCACGTACAAACACGCGTTCGAATGCGACGTGGAGTGCGTGGAGTACGCCAAGGCCCTCGCCGAGTCCGAGGCCCTCATCGCCGACCTGGAGAACCTCTCCAAGGAGGTGTCAGACGTGAAGCGCCATGCCGGCAACTTCGAGGCAGCAGAGACGGTTAAGGCCGTCCCTCTTGACCCCAGTGGCGACACCACCAAGCAGGTCCGGATCGGTTCCGGGCTCGACCCCAAATAGGAAGCAGTGCTCGTCGACTTTCTCCGCGCAAACGCCGACGTCTTTGCGTGGAGTCCCTCGGACATGCCCGGCATACCGAGGGATGTCGCCGAGCACTCGCTGGATATTCGGGCCGAAGCCCGACCCGTTAGGCAGTCTCTGCGCCGATTCGACGAGGAGAAGCGCAGAGTGATTGGCGAAGAGATCCACAAGCTAATGGCAGCGGGGTTCATCAAAGAGGTATTCCATCCCGAATGGCTTGCCAACCCTGTGCTTGTGAGGAAGAAAGGGGGGAAATGGCGGATGTGTGTAGACTACACTGGTCTCAACAAAGCATGTCCAAAGGTTCCCTACCCTCTGCCTCGCATCGATCAAATCGTGGATTCCACCGCTGGGTGCGAAACCCTATCCTTCCTCGATGCCTACTCAGGGTATCACCAGATCCGGATGAAAGAGTCCGACCAGCTCGCGACTTCTTTCATCACGCCGTTCGGCATGTACTGCTATGTCACCATGCCGTTCGGTTTGAGGAATGCGGGCGCGACGTACCAGCGGTGCATGAACCATGTGTTCGGCGAACACATCGGTCGCACAGTCGAGGCCTACGTCGATGACATCGTGGTCAAGACAAGGAAGGCTTCCGACCTCCTCTCCGACCTTGAAGTGACATTCCGATGTCTCAAGGCGAAAGGAGTCAAGCTCAATCCTGAGAAGTGTGTCTTCGGGGTGCCCCGAGGCATGCTCCTAGGGTTCATCGTCTCCGAGCGAGGCATTGAAGCCAACCCGGAGAAGATCGCGGCCATCACCAGCATGGGGCCCATCAAGGACTTAAAAGGTGTACAGAGGGTCATGGGATGCCTCGCGGCCCTGAGCCGCTTCATCTCACGCCTCGGCGAAAGAGGTCTGCCTCTGTACCGCCTCTTAAGGAAGGCCGAGTGTTTCGCTTGGACCCCTGAGGCCGAGGAAGCCCTCGGCAACCTGAAGGCGCTCCTTACGAAGGCGCCTGTCTTGGTGCCCCCGGCGGATGGAGAAGCCCTCTTGGTCTACGTCGCCGCGACCACTCAGGTGGTTAGCGCCGCGATTGTGGTCGAGAGGCAAGAGGAAGGGCATGCATTGCCCGTTCAGAGGCCGGTCTACTTCGTCAGCGAAGTGCTGTCCGAGACCAAGATCCGCTACCCACAAGTTCAAAAGCTGCTATATGCTTTGATCCTGACAAGGCGGAAGCTGCGACACTACTTCGAGTCTCATCCGGTAACTGTGGTGTCATCCTGCCCCCTGGGGGAGATCATCCAGTGCCGAGAGGCCTCGGGCAGGATCGCAAAGTGGGCGGTGGAAATCATGGGCGAAACGATCTCGTTCGCCCCTCGAAAGGCCATCAAGTCCCAGGTGTTGGCGGACTTCGTGGCCGAATGGGTTGACACCCAGTTGCCGACGGCTCCGATCCAACCGGAGCTCTGGACCATGTTTTTCGACGGGTCGCTGATGAAGACAGGAGCCGGCGCGGGCCTGCTCTTCATCTCGCCCCTTGGAAAGCACCTGCGCTACGTGCTGCGCCTCCATTTCCCGGCGTCGAACAATGTGGCCGAGTACGAAGCTCTGGTCAACGGGTTGTGGATCGCCATCGAGCTAGGGGTCAGACGCCTCGACGCCCGCGGCGATTCGCAGCTCGTCATCGACCAAGTCATGAAGAACTCCCACTGCTGCGACCCGAAGATGGAGGCATACTGCGACGAGGTTCGGCGCCTGGAAGACAAGTTCTTCGGGCTCGAGCTCAACCACATCGCTCGGCGCTACAACGAAACCGCAGACGAGCTGGCTAAAATAGCCTCGGGGCGAACGACGGTCCCCCCGGACGTCTTCTCCCGGGATCTGCATCGACCCTCTGTCAAGATCGACGACGCGCCCGAGCCCGAGGCACCCACGGCTCAAGCCGAGGCGCCCTCAGCTCGGCTCGAGGCACCCTCGGCTCAGCCCGAGGTACCCTCGGCCCCCGAGGGCGAGGCACTGGACATCGAGGAAGAGCAGAGCGGGGCCACACCTGATCGAGATTGGCAGGTCCCGTACCTGCAATATCTCCGTCGAGGAGAGCTACCCCCCGACCAAGTCGAGGCTCGGCGGGTAGCGCGACGCGCCAAGTCGTTCGTCTTGCTGGGCGATGAAGAGGAGCTCTACCATCGCAGCCCCTCGGGCATCCTCCAGCGATGCATCTCCATCGCCGAAGGTCGGGAACTGCTGCAAGAAATACACTCGGGGGCTTGCGGCCACCACGCAGCGCCCCGAGCCCTTGTCGGGAATGCTTTCCGGCAAGGATTCTACTGGCCAACTGCGGTGGATGACGCCACTAGAATTGTCCGCACCTGCGAAGGGTGCCAATTCTATGCGAAGCAGACCCACCTGCCCGCTCAGGCTCTGCAGACGATACCCATCACCTGGCCCTTCGCCGTATGGGGTCTGGACCTCGTCGGTCCCTTGCAGAAGGCGCCCGGGGGCTACACGCACCTGCTGGTCACCATCGACAAATTCTCCAAGTGGATCGAGGTCCGACCTCTGAACAGCATCAGGTCCGAGCAGGCGGTGGCGTTCTCCACCAACATCATCCATCGCTTCGGGGTCCCGAACTCCATCATCACCGACAACGGCACCCAGTTCACCGGCAAAAAATTCTTGGATTTTTGCGAGGATCACCATATCCGGGTGGACTGGGCCGCCGTGGCTCATCCCATGTCGAATGGGCAAGTAGAGCGTGCCAACGGCATGATTCTACAAGGGCTCAAGCCTCGGATCTACAACGACCTCAACAAGTTCGGCAAGCGGTGGATGAAGGAACTCCCCTCGGTGGTCTGGAGCCTAAGGACGATGCCGAGTCGTGCCACGGGTTTCACGCCGTTTTTCCTGGTCTACGGGGCTGAAGCTATCTTGCCCACTGACCTGGAATACGGCTCCCCGAGGACGAGGGCCTACACCGATCAAAGCAACCAAGCTAGCCGAGAAGAATCGCTGGACCAGCTGGAGGAGGCTTGGGACAGGGCCTTACTACACTCGGCGCGGTACCAGCAGTCCCTGCGATGCTACCACGCCCGAGGGGTCCGGTCCCGAGACCTCCAGGTGGGCGATCTGGTGCTTCGGCTGCGGCAAGACGCCCGAGGGAGGCACAAGCTCACGCCCCCCTGGGAAGGGCCATTCGTCATCGCCAAAATTCTGAAGCCCGGAACATACAAGCTGGCCAACAATCAAGGCGAGATCTACGGCAACGCTTGGAACATCAAACAGCTACGTCGCTTCTACCCTTAAGATGTTTCCAAGTTGTTCATATACCTCGCACCTACGCAAAGTTTAGTCATCAAGGAAGGGTCGGCCTAGCCTCGGCAAAGCCCGACCCTCCCTCGGGGGCTAAAAGGGGGGAGACCCCCTCTGCGTCGAATTTTTCCTCGAAAAAGGATCTCTTTTTAGCAGGATTACTTTCGTGCTTCTTGACTACTTCGGAAAGCGGATCCTGGAAACGACGGAGTACACGTAAGCAGCCAAGGCTGACCGAGCCGAGGGACTCCTACGCCTCCGGGATACGGATACCTCACTCATCACCTTCTGCGATAAGTAACTCGCGCTCGGATAAAGCGACTCCGTGGACCGAACAAGTCTTCACGTTCGGAAGCTCTCCTGCCGAAGCAGTCCTTCAAGCTTTCTCGACTAAGTCGGGGACAGGGCCTCATGAACGGGTGAAAGTACGCGTAAGCGGCAAGGCCGACCGAGCCGAGGGATTCCCACGCCTCTGGGATACGGATACCTCACTCGTCCCTTCCGCGAGAAGCAACTCTCGCTCACACAAACATCCCTGTTACCGACAGAGTCCAGATGCTCGAAACAAGAGGAAAAAAGACGCAGCTTCGCAAGCACGGCGAGGGTGTGTTTTCTGGCCTCGGCGGCCGCAGAAGGCACACGCTACAAGACGATCTGATCCTGCAGGCTCGGGTCTTCACGCTGAAGGGAGCCGTAGCACCCTCGGCATCGACGACGTCTTCAGCAAAGTCCGACCCAGCCTCGGACGGCGACGCGGTCCAGGGACTCCTCCGGGAATCCGGCCCGAGCAGGCGGCTCGGCCGGTTACCCCTGGGGCCTCGGCCAACCGGCTTCCAAGGGCGCCAGCCCGACCCGAGGCCTCGGCTGATCGACTTTGGCGTCGGCTCCGCTGACAGACAACACGGCTAGGCTCCGGCCAACCAGGTTCCCATTCTCGAGCCAACTCCGCCTCTGTTCATACTGATATTGCTACCCCTGGCCTCGGCTCATCGAAGGGCGGTCGAGGGGTCTCTTTAACTAAGCTAGAGGAGCCCCAGACAACAAGGCCGATCAGGCCGAGGGATTCCTACGCCTCCGGGATACGGATACCTCACTCGTCACCTTGACACGGGGCGACTCATGCTTGGTAAAGCGGTTCAGATAATCAACAGGCGAGACTTAGTGCTCGAAAATGAAGAAAAAACACGGCTCCGTGCCGAAATTACATATATGTTCAGGCCTCGACAGCCACAATGAACAAACCCACCGGCGTTCAAGATGCCATTACGAACGGAACTCCGGTTCCCCCTCCGCAGGTACGAACGACCCCACTCCATGGGGAAGGCCTGCGGAGCAACAGAAGACTGACGAGCGGCTCGCCGCCGCCCGTTCTAACCACGACGACAACCACCCCTGCCCTGGGCAGCGAAGCGGCTTAGGCAGCAGCTTTGGGGCAGGTGTCACGACAGGAGGGCTCTCCCCCGCTGAGGACGAGAACCAGCCATTCAGGCAGGGAGACGGAGACCCAGGACCACTGGCGCCCTACCTATCCCGGCATGGCTGGAGGAAGTCCCCGTGGGACTCGAGGACGCCATTCTCCCCCAGGCGCGGGGGGAAGAAAAAGGCAGCCGACCCACGCGGGGGCGGCCCCTCGACTCGCCTCATCTTCCATCTTGGCCTGGATGACGAAAATCCTTGAGGCCGAGGGAGGAGTAGAGGCCGCGGCCTGGCCCGCTTTCCCCACCGTCGAACTGGAGGTCACCATTTTGGGTGACCGCCGGTGGCGGGGTGTGGCCAGGCTGCGTGATGAAAATCCTTGAAGCCGAACGGTGGCTGAGAGGTACCAACTCCCATGGAGTTGCGTTCCTCCAACGAGGAGGCAGAAAGGCGGCGGATACCCCCCATCCGGGGGCTTGGAAGATGGAAAGACACGACGCATAAGGGAGGAAGAAGACATGGTTGCCTTCTGAAAGGAGTCTCCCTCTTTTTAAAGGCAACTCTCCCTACGTGCGCCCCCAGACGCCACGGGCTGAGTCTTCTCCAACGCGCTCCAAGGCCCTCCCCTGCGACTCGGGGGCTGGGTCCCGCATGTCATGCAAACTAGCTCAGGGCAGAAGAAGCCAAACCGCCGCGCGTGGTGCGCACGACCGCCCAGCGGTTACGAGTGACCCCCCACTTTTGCCCAGACCAACGGGCGGAAGGGGCGGGCAGCCATGCAGGCGGCATGCAACCGCGCCAGGTGGACGCGCTTCTCCGACTTCTGACACGCCAGCTTGGAAGCCCAGGCCCACGCGTCAAGCAACCGGCGCGCCAGTTGCTGCATGCAAGCGACCGCACCGCCACTTGTGCCACCGTTGCGCCTCTTCGGTTGCGGAGCCTATGCCGCGACTCGAGGCGACCCGGCGCGCGACCCAACAGCGCCAGCCTGGCGCGTTGGTCAAAGCGACCGAAAGTGGGCCGGCAGTAATGGCGGTGGCAGGCGGGCGGGCGCAGCAGACACGTCGTCAGCCAGGCTCACGTCTCATCCTGGGACAGCAAGAGAGCCTCCTCCCACGGCGTGAAGACGGTGCACCCGTGACCCGTTCCTCGAACGGATCGCGCACGCGCAACGGCCGCCCCGCCAACCACTCGCCCCGTCGCATTAACTCCGCGGCGGGACACGCGGCGCCTCTGGCGGGAGAAGCGCGCGACGCTTCACCTTCGCCGTAATAACCGCGTCAAAAAGAGGTACGCCACGTCGTTCGATTTCGTTTCCTTTTCCTTTTTCCTCTTTCTCTATCTCTTGCAACAGGGACCAGGAAAGGGGGATACCCCGAAAAGGATCCTTTTCCGCGAAGGAACCGGGCTCCGAGCCCCCCTACTGATCAGGGGTTCGAAGACTGGCCCTCCGAAGGGTTCAACAGTCGCCTCAGATCGCGTGGGCCCGACACCCACTACTGGTCAGGGGTTCGAAGGCCAGCCCCCCGAAGGGTTCCATGGCCGCCTCAGGCTACTCGGGCTCCGCGCCCATTACTGATCAGGGGTTCGAAGGCTGGCCCCCGAAGGGTTCACAGTCGCCTCAGACACCGAGCGAGGGATGACCAGGGGTACGTTCGATACATAACCGAGGCTCGGGCTGCGCTCCCGAGGTACCCTAGGACATTTCCGAGACCAGCGGGAACGATCTTGTAACGGAATCCCATCGGAGGGAGGCATCGAGCCCTCGGACCCCGTCGCCAGGGGACCGGGTCCGGCAAATCACCCGCAGGTACTTTTGGGCATGCCTCTGGGCCCCTAGCCGACCCCCAACGAACGGGGCACGGACGCCCACTCGGATTACCCGCTTGCAGCTCACCGGAGACACCATGTTCGGTGCCCATCGAGGGTAACATGGCGCACTCCCCCCCTCCTCCTTGCGGAAAGGCGACATAGGGGCGTATGTAAAAAGTCGAGTCTGTCCCTGATCGTCCTCTCGCCCTGTGCAGAGGCTCGGGGGCTGCTCTCGCAAAAACCGGCTCCGGCCAAACCGTTGACAGCGTCAACATACCAGCCCGAGAGCTTGGGCCCCGACCGTGCACCCGGGCTACGGCCAGTTCGCATGAGGGAACGACCAGACCAGCCGAAGCATTACGCAAGGTATTAAGACCTCGAAGGAGTGTAACCACTCCTCCGAGGCCTCGGGGGCTACACCCGGCGGGTGCGCTCGCGCGCACCCACCGGAACAAAATGCAACCGAGAAAGGCTGGTCCCCTTGCAAAAAAGTGCGACGAAAGCCTCCAAGCGAGTGCTAACACTCCCTTCGAGGCTCGGGGGCTACTGTCGGGGACCATAATTAGGGGTACCCTCAAGACGCCTAATTCTCAGCTGGTAACCCCCATCAGCATAAAGCTGCAAAGGCCTGATGGGTACGATTAAGTCAGGGATCAGTCCACACGAGTGACTCGATCACGCTTCACCCGAGCCTAGCCTCGGCCAAGGACAGCCGACCTCGAGAGACTTCCGTCTCGCCCGAGGCCCCCCTTTTTACTGCGGACACATCACCGGCTCGCCCGAGGCCTTGGCTTCGCTCAGAAGCAACCCTGACTAAATCGCCACACCGACTGACCGAGTTGCAGGAGCATTTAACGCAAAGGTGGCCTGACACCTTTATCCTGACACGCGCCCCCCCCGGCAGAGCCGACGTGACCGCCGTCACTCCACCGCTCCACTGACCAGTCTGACAGAAGGACAGCGCCGCCTGCGCCACTCCGACTGCGGTGCCACTCGACAGAGTGAGTCTGACAGACAGTCAGGCCTTGCCAAAGGCGCCACGGCGAACTCCGCTCCGCCCGACCCCAGGGCTCGGACTCGGGCTAAGACCCGGAAGACGGCGAACTCCGCTCCGCCCGACCCCAGGGCTCGGACTCGGGCTAAGACCCGGAAGACGGCGAACTCCGCTCCGCCCGACCCTAGGGCTCGGACTCGGGCTAAGACCCGGAAGACGGCGAACTCCGCTCCGCCCGACCCCAGGGCTCGGACTCGGGCTAAGACCCAGAAGACGACGAAACTCCGCCTCGCCCGACCCCAGGGCTCGGACTCCGCCCTGGCCTCGGCCGAACGACCTCCGCCTCGCCCGACCCCATGGCTCGGACTCGGCCTCGGCAACAGAAGACAGACTCAACCTCGGCTTTGGAGGAGCCCCCACGTCACCCTGCC
The DNA here is from genome assembly GCF_902167145.1 of Zea mays. Classification (NCBI taxonomy): domain Eukaryota; kingdom Viridiplantae; phylum Streptophyta; class Magnoliopsida; order Poales; family Poaceae; genus Zea; species Zea mays. The sequence goes on along the minus strand of NC_050104.1, from coordinate 14,524,843 downwards.
TAGGGCACAGACCCGCCACGTCAACAGGAAGCGCCATCATCGTCCTACCCCGAATCGACTCGAGTCACGGAGAACAAGACCGGCGTCCCATCTGGCCAGCCCCACCGGATGGGCAATGATGGCGCTCCACAAGCTCTGTGACGACGGCGGCCCCCAGCTCTCTTACGGAAGCAGGGCGACGTCAGCAAGGACTCGACCGCTCCAACAGCTGTCCCTCCGCCAGGCTCCGTCGCACCTCCGACAGCCACGACATCACGCCAGCAAGGTGCCAAGACCTCTCCGGCTGCCACATTGGCATGTACCTAGGGCGCTAGCTCTCTCTCCGCTAGACACGTAGCACTCTGCTACACCCCCCATTGTACACCTGGATCCTCTCCTTACGACTATAAAAGGGAGGACCAGGGCCTTCTTAGAGAAGGTTGGCCGCGCGGGACCGAGGACGGGACAGGCGCTCTCTTGGGGCCGCTCGCTTCCCTCACCCGCGTGGACGCTTGTAACCCCCCTACTGCAAGCGCACCCGACCTGGGCGCGGGACGAACACGAAGGCCGCGGGACTTCCACCTCTCTCACGCTCGACTCCGGCCACCTCGCCTCTCCCCCCTTTGCGCTCGCCCACGCGCTCGACCCATCTGGGCTGGGGCACGCAGCACACTCACTCGTCGGCTTTGGGACCCCCCTGTCTCGAAACGCCGACAAAAGGATTTCTGGTCCATAATGTTTTGGTTGATACAGGCAGCGCAGCTGATATCATATTTGCTAAGGCCTTCAGACAGATGCAAGAGCCCGAGGATAAAATTCATGATGCCACACATCCCCTTTGTGGCTTCGGAAGAAGGCAGATCGTAGCACTTGGAAAAATCACAATGCCAATAACCTTCGGATTCATTAACAATACAAGGACTGAACAAGTTGTATTTGATATTGTTGATATGGAATACCCTTACAATGCAATCATTGGTCGTGGTACTCTCAATGCCTTCGAAGCAATCCTTCATCCAGCCTATCTTTGCATGAAGATACCTTCGGACCAAGGGCCCATTGCTATTCATGGAAGTCAGGAAGCTGCCAGAAGGGCCGAAGGAAATTGGACAGACTCCAAAGCAATCCATAACATAGATGTAGCTGAAGCTTGTGAGCAATACAAGTTCAGAAGGGAAAAGCTGCTTCGGTTGATCAGCCGAAGCCCATGCTCTTATGTGAGGACATAGCAGAGCAGAAGGTGCTATTGGGATCTCAACTGTTCGAAGAGCAGGAGAAAACCTTGATAAGGTTTTTGTTCAACAACAAAGATGTTTTTGCTTGGTCAGCTAATGATCTTTGCGGGGTAAACAGGGATGTTATTGAGCACTCGCTCAATGTTGATCCATCCTTCAGACCAAGAAAGCAAAGGCTTCGGAAGATGTCTGATGACAAAGCCGAAGGTGCTCGCAACGAAGTGAAAAGACTCCTCAGTGCTGGAGTTATCAGAGAGGTAAAATATCCAGAATGGTTGGCTAACACTGTTATGGTAAAGAAGGCCAATGGCAAATGGAGAATGTGCATCGATTTTACTGATCTCAATAAGGCCTGTCCGAAGGACGAATTTCCATTACCAAGGATAGATTCCTTAGTTGATGCAGCAGCTTCATCAGAGCTTATGAGTCTGCTGGATTGTTATTCAGGCTATCACCAAATCTGGATGAAGAAGGAGGTTGAACCGAAAACCAGCTTCATAACCCCCAGTGGAACATATTGTTACCTTCGGATGCCTGAGGGGCTCAAGAATGCCGGAGGAAGTTTCAGCAGAATGACAGCAAAGGTCCTCCATTCTCAGATAGGCAGGAATGTGCTAACCTATGTTGATGATATCATTGTAAAAAGCACGAAGCAGGATAACCACATTGCTAATCTGCAGGAGACCTTCGCAAATTTTAGACAGGCCGGCTTAAAGCTGAATCCAAAAAAATGTGTCTTCGGAGTAAAGAAGGGGAAATTTCTTGGTTGCTTAGTTTCAACAAAGGGAATTGAGGCTAATCCAAGCAAAATCGAAGCTATACTTCGAATGGAACCACCAAGTACAAAGAAGGGGGCTCAAAGATTGACAGGAAGGCTGGCATCTCTCAACAGATTCATATCTAGATCAGCAGAAAGAAATTTACCATTTTTCGAAGTGCTGAAGTCAGCCGAAGTTTTTCAATGGGGACCAATTCAGCAGAAGGCCTTTGAAGAACTGAAGCAATATCTGATAGATCTAACAACATTAACTCCACCAATACCAGGGGCTCCTTTGTTATTATATGTGGCAGCTTCGCATTCAGCAGTAAGTGCAGCACTTGTCCAGGAGAAGCTTGAAGGCCAAGTTAAGAGGCAGGCCCCAATATATTTCGTATCCGAAGTTCTTAGTTTATCAAAGAAAAATTATACAGAATTGGAGAAGGTACTGTATGCTGTTTTGATGGCCTCCAGGAAGCTTCGGCATTATTTTCAAGCCTACAACATAATTGTTCCTTCTTCACAACCTCAGAAGGATATTATGAGAAACCGAGAAGCTACTGGAAGAATTGGAAAATGGGCTGCAGAGCTCAATAATTTTTGTATTGATTATGTCCATAGATCTTCGATTCAGTCCCAAGCGTTGGCAGACTTCATTGCTGACTGGACGCCAGGGGCTCAGGAGGAAGAACCGAATAAAGATGCCGAAGCATGGACAGTATTTTGCGATGGGTCTTGGGGAACCTTCGGGGCAGGAGTGGCTGCTGTGTTGATTTCACCTTCCAAAGTTAAAACTTGTTATGCGGCAAGACTTGATTTTAATTGCACAAATAATATCGCTGAGTACGAAGCTCTGCTCTTGGGTCTTCGGAAGTTAAAGGCAATGGGAATCAGAAGGGCCATTCTTAAAACTGACTCCCAAGTTATTTCTGGTCATATTGACAAGAGCTATAAAGCAAGAGACCCGAAGCTTGAAAAATATTTAGATACAGTCCGAAGGATTGAGGCTTCCTTCGAAGGATTCTCTGTTAAAAATATTCCTCGTGGAGAAAATGAATACGCTGATCTATTGGCTAAGTCAACAGCACAGGGGCTGCCTTTGCCTTCGGAAGTATTTTTCGAAACAATAAAAGCACCTTCGGTCGAGCATTTGAGAGCAAGTCCCCAACACCCGCCCCAAGAGCTCCCGCGATCCAATTCGCCCTGGCCTAAGTCCCACACTGGATGATGATTCACCTCGGCCCCCTCGGCAGAATCAAACTGCAACGGAGGCAAGGTGGGGGATGCGGCGGCTTTGAGCTCCCTTCCTCACAACTCGCGACGATGGTCGGTGGGTGATGATGGCTCGGCTATGGATTCAGAGAGACAAGGCTTGGTTCCCCCCTAATATACCATGGGCGCGAGAGACCAGGAGGTCAGTGACGCCACGACGCGGACTAGGCCATGGGTGGAACCAGCTCCGTGGAGCTCGCGGTGTTTGTTGACTGAGCTATGGAGGGAAAAACGTTGATCAATCGGCCCCGCAAAACCGCCAGAGGGATGGCCCCGCGCATGATGACACGGTTGATACGCAGCCGGGTTTTAGCGAGGACGAGGCTAGCCAAACCGTTCTCAAGGTCAGCGCGGATTTAGGGGGTTGTTACGACATCCCCCGCCATGTCCGTTTTCCGAGAAGTCAGGGAAGGGAGAGATACGACTGACTGCCCAAGGGAAGAGAGACGAGGTAATGCGGCGACGCCCACGCAACAGCCAGCCGTGGAGCGCCCGACTTGGTTTGGGGTGCGCCATACCCGCGGGATCCGTGTGGCGTTTTCGGTGTGGAGAGGTTGAAGAAGATAAGTCTGACTGCGTGGTCCCACGAACCAGAGAGGCACGGGGTGTAGCACGGTGAGCAGGGGCTGGGTCAACCGGGCCCACGGGTCAGTGAACGCGCGCTGGTGGAGGTGGGCTGCGGAGGGAGAGTATGGAGATGGGCCGAGCAAGGGAAGTTGGCCCAGTGTTTGTTTTCCATTTTCCTTCTTTATTCTTTTCTTTTCTGTTTTGTTTTCCCTTTTTATTTCAAATCCGAAATTTGAATTCAATTTTTTGTATAGAATTTATACTCCAATTAGATATTAAATTTTAAACATGCCATCATGGAATGAGTGTATTTATTCATAAATTCATTTTGTAATTTATAGTATTTCTCCACTTAAAATCCAAATTCTGATTTAGGTTTTAATCCAAATCTCCAACTCTTTATTATATTTTTTATTATTGTTACTGTTATTATTATTAAATGCGCAAACAAAACTTCAATATGATGTCTGGCTTATTTTTTTCAGACATTTTGGTCTCTTAGTTATGGTTAATCCCATGTTCAAATAAATAGAGGCAAAATATATAAGGAGATTTACTCTTTTCTCAATGTTTACAAAGTGGGTATTACAAACTTCAACTTTCAATGGTTGGCTCTAATGACTAGCTGGCATCATAGGACATATGGTGGAGTCTGGTGATGCACCGGACCGGTCCAATGCCACCAGGCAAGGCAAAGGTCATAGCAGATCCCATTGGTTGAGGTGGTCGTTGGAGGTTCGGTGGTGCATGGGGCCAGTTTGGTGCACTTGAGAAAAGGAGATTTCAGCAATATTTCTAATGGCTCTTTGAGGGGTTTAAAGCTATAAATACCTACCCCTCCCCTAAACAACCCATTATAGACATTAATCATCACTATACTTTGCACCATCCCCAAACACTTGTGCAACACCTTCGAGCTACCCCGAGAGATCTGAGCACCCCATTTTGTGTAGAGATGGTCGTACTAGAGAGTGTGTGCGCTTGTGATCTGTGCTCTTGATGTTGTGTTACTGTGTTTCTTGCTCTTGTATGGGTGATACTCTATTGTAAAGGCTAGAAAGAGGCTCTATTTTTTGGGGAGTGCCTTGCGGAGACTCTCTCTCATTCTACAGGATCTTAGGGCTCAAGCTTGATCGTTGGGATCGCTTGATAGGGTTGAGAGACTCAGTCCTTTGGTACACCTCAACAAGGACATATGTTCTTTATAATCGACATCGGTAAAATAAATCGGGTGACTTCTTGCGTTCTTTACTTTTTATTGCGATTCTTCTTCTCTCTGTCTATACAAGTTCTCTTATTTTTAGTTCTCACTCTAACTCAATTAAGTTGCTCTCCAAATTAATTTCGTGACTATAAGAGCAACAAGTGCAAATGAACTCATATCCCTCAAACAATTTATATTTTCTCTTATTCTAACCACTAATTGAGATTAGTTTTATTTTTAGTATTAAATTTTCATGTGTTGACTATTCACCCCCTCTAGGCAATTATTAGAACCTCTAATGTCCTCCACCACCTTTACTCATGTGTCCATGTAAACAAGCTCACTAACATATCAAGGATTGACTATATAACCTGCTTAGTTATAAATTTTGATATTGTAACACTTAAAGCATAATAATATTCCAATAACAACCTAGATGGTTTGTATCCTACCTATCGAGGATAAGATTCCTGGGCCCTGTGGCCCACGAGTCAGAGGGAGAACGGAGGAAGAGTCCGCCCAGAAAGGATCCACCCCTGAGTAACCCTGAGACACCGAGCTCGGGGATGGGCGAACCGAGGGGAAGCCACTTGAGTGGATTCCGCACCCGGCCCAGGACTGCCCCGTCATAAATGACTGGCCACATTAAATGTATCTGGTGTTGGGACACAACAGAGAAGTCGGTCCTCCTTCCACTCATGCCCTACGAATTTGGGCTAGTACCCCACTCATACATACGAGGTCGTAGGCCTGTGACCCACTTATTGAAAGGGAAATGTGCACTTGGGTCATTTCTAGTTGTTTTGGTGATTAAATGCTCAACACATCACTGTGATCTAACGCTCTTCATACGAGCATGAGCACATGTGTAGAAAGCAAATTAAAGCAATCAAGTCCAAAAGATTGAGGAAAATAAGAAAACACTTTTTTGCTTGAGTATGGACATATTGCAAACCTCTGATCAAAGTGATAAAGGTATGTTTCTAGCACTTAGTCAATTGCTTAAGGTACTAAGTGCTAGGGAACTCTTCAAATCGAGCCAAAAAGGAGTTAAGAAGTTTGGCTCAAAAGTGGACAAAGTTGGGCCAGATTAGGCCTCATCGGACAGTCCGGTGCCCTGCCTGGTTAGTTGGCCAACTGCCCACTCCTAGGAAAACACCAAGGCTCGCTGGCTATAAATCATCGGACAGTCCGGTGCACCAGGCGATCAACGACTCTTCGCTCGCACCAATGGTCGGTCGTGCGATCAGCGTCTGCCACGTCAGCTCGATAACAATTGGTAGGACCCACCGGATAGTCTGGTGTGCGTACCGGATAGTCCGGTGTGCCAAGCGACCGAAGGCGCGCAACAGTCATCTCGACCATGGCAAAAAACAGATCGATGATTGTTCAGTGTTCGGAGTGCACCAAACAGTCCGGTGCACACACAAATAGGGAAGGTTGATTGCTTCCTAAATGAAGAACCAACTGCTCCTAAGCTCCTTGGTGCTATAAAAGGACCCCTAGGCGCCATGGAGTCGTACCCAAACACCACAAGAGCATGCTAGAACTCCAAAACTCCGTGACCACGCTTTTGATTTGTTGGAGAGAGATATGAGCACTTTTTTGAGCTGTGACTCTATCGTTTTGATTTGTGTGCTCTCTTCTTTGCTTGTGTGCTTGGTGTTGCTGCATTTGTGCTCTTGTGTGCGTTTCTACTCCCGTCCTTACTTCGGATTTGATTGTGATCAATTGTGTAAGGCGTCAGAGACTCCAATTTGTAGAGATTCCTCACAAATGGGATATTGATATAAGGAAGACAACTGTGGCACTCAAGTTTGATCTTTGGATCACTTGAGAAGGGTTGAGTGCAACACTTGACAGAAGTAGGTCACCACAACATGGAGTAGGCATTGGTCGAACCATGGTAAAAATCGTTGTGTCTCTTGTCCATTTTACTTATTGTGATTACTGTCTTCTTGAGCTCTCATATTCACTTGTAATATTGCTCCTAAGTTTAATACTCGTCTTAAAGAAGCAATCAAGTGAAAAGTTCTATTTTATCCACTGTTCGCATCCTAACTTGGTTTTACTTCTCACTAACATATTTTATAAACCAAGTTTGTGTTGTTTAGAGCTAATTTTGCAGGGTCACCTATTCACCCCACCTAGGTGCTCTCAATTGGTATCAAAGTCGTTCTCTTCGTCAAGAGACTAACTGCCTGAAGAGATGGATCCTAAAGGCAATGAGATTATGATCGACGAGAAGGAGATTGTCAACAACAATGAGCCAAAGGGAGAAAAGCCCATCGACTCAGGCTCAAACAAAAATAAGGACGGAAAGAAGAAGAGGCACATCAAGAAGGTAGTCTACTACGGCAGCGACGCCTCTTCATCTTCACCAAAAGATGAGGAGGAGGACGACTCTTCTTCCAAGAAAAAGATAGTTGTTGGGGATTTGTTCTCAAATGCTAAGAGTTAAGAACAAGGCAACATGAAAAATGTTAAGTGTTAAAGCCCTTCGTCCTTCGAAGCATTATCTCCCTTCGGATATAATGAGTTTCAGATGAAGGTTATGAAGGACAAACCTTCATAAGCATAATAAATGACAAAGAGAGATTCATATGCAAGATATGAAAAATAACATAAACACTTTAGACATTATTATCAACTTATTTTTATTTGCATTATTGTATCAACAATAACAAATTATAAATGTACCTTCGGCTCGAAGGAAAGTAAGGGTACAAGCGAGATGCAAAAGCGAATGTCCAGTCAGCGTGAACAGTACGGGAATACTGTTCACCTATTTATAGGCACAGGTCGCAGCCCATGCAAAATTACATCCAGGCCCTTTGCTTTTGACAATAACTCTATAGTACTCTATCTGGGTCTAGATAGTCTTTTCCTCTTTAAGTCGGTTTCCTCTTTTCTGCCATCATGCCGAAGCTCCCTTGCGCAAAGCTTCGGTTCTGTTCCATCCTTCGTATTGTTTCCGTGCTTCTTCATACCGTGAGCTCTTGTTCGAAGGTACATGTTTACACATTATACTCTAGAGACATTGTTAAACCATGTTTTTGAGGACCTTCGGAAGCCGAAGGCCCCCAACAGTAGCCCCTCGCAATATTAATTTGTTAGAGTAATAAATTCAGACTGCGACATGGACGAAGGCCTTAAGCCGAAGGTCCAAAAAACACGTTCCCTTTGCTAGAATAGCAACAGTCATTGACAAGCGGGACCCTCCAGTTTTCAACGCACTAGGCGTATAAATAAGAGCTCACCACGAGTTCATTTGGTACGCTTTCTTGCCATCTGCTTTCGCTTACTCAATTTTTAGCTCTTGCGTACCAACACTTGCTTGACTTTTTAAATTTTTAAGCTTCAGATCTGAGAGAAGTTTCTCAGCATTTTTAAAGATGTCTGAAGATAAGAAAGCTGTCGCTGAGACGAAGCTGAGCCTTTCTGAAGAGAAGAATCTTGGTTTTCTTGAATTAATGGCAAAAACAATTACAGAGAAGATTACTAGGGAGATTTTGGAAGGCTTGTCTGAAGATACTGGTGATAGCGACAGTTATGATGTGGAAAGTGGTGGAGAAGACTCCGAAGATCGACCCTGGCGACCAAGCCATACAGTTTTTGGAAAATCAACTATTAAACAGAATCATCTCGATAATATGAGGGGAAGATATTTTCGGGACATGTCTATTGTAAGGGTTGATGACTGAGAGAGGACTGTGCCTACTCCCGAAGAGAATGAAGTTGTAGTCTTCCGAAGCTTTTTTAAGGCTAGGCTTCGGTTTCCATTAAGTAAATTTGTGGTTGAGGTTTTGAAGATTTATCAAGTCTACCTACATCAAATTACGCCCGAAGCAATCATAAGAATGAGAATCTTTATCTGGGCCGTGAGGAGCCATGGCTTGGAGCCAAATGCAAAAAGCTTTTGTAATTTACATGAGCTAATATATGAGACAAAACCCTGGGGTAAAGAGCAATATCATAACAATTTTGGCTGTTATAGCTTCGGCGCCCGCTCTGGGTCAAGCTGTCCCGTGCCGACTTTTCGGAAAAGATGGCCCGGGGGACTGGATGAAGGAATGGTTCTATGTAAAAAACGACTTGAAGGTACGAGAAGATATTAAAGATATCATCATGCGTCCTATTTGGCAACGCTTCGGCCTCCGGAAGCCGAAGGTGGAAATGGATGAAGCAGCCGAAGAATGCCAGAGGGCCTTCGGCGTGGTTTGCTCTTTCATCGGGACTAGGGACTTAGTTCAAGAGCACGTGGCCTACAGGGTATGGCCACTTGTAGAGAAGTGGGAAATACCAAAGGAAACCATCAGCAAACCTGACGAAGGTGGACTAGTTAGGTTAAAATACACCTTCAAATATGGAGATAAGTTTGTCGAGCCAGATGATGACTGGCTGAAAAGTATTGAGGCTAGGGCCGGGCAAAAAACCCGTAACCCGAAACCCGAACCCGGAATACCCGAACCCGAACCCGAAATACCCGAAACCCGAATTTTGTTCGGGAATTTCGGGTAGCAACTTACAAAACCCGAAATTATTTCGGGTAATTCGAGTATCACAATCGGGTACCCGAAATACCCGAATTACCCGAACTTTCATGTGTCATGTACTCATGTCATGCTTAATTATTAATTTGTACATCTATAATTATGTGTAAGTGTGCATAACTTGTGATTGTAGATTGCTTGTGTTTTATATGTCCATGTATATCATTATTCAAACTATATTTTTATACTAATTTAATAGAGTGTATGTGTTTTTATGAAGCCAACACAATAGTTCGGGTAGTTCGGGAATACCCGAACCCGAACCCGAAATTCCGGGTACCCGAATTTTCGGGTATTGAAAAACCCGTTGTAATTTCGGGTATCGATTCTCAAAACCCGAAATTTTAAAAACCCGAATTATCCGACCCGAAAATTTCGGGTAACCCGAACGCCCACCCCTAATTGAGGCCATAAACCATGAACTGCTTGGATCATACTTGAAGGCAGAAGATACTGCATTATCTGCGGCCTTCGGAGACCGGAAGAAGAAAAGACTCAACCGAGTATTTGATGCCATTGGGTTCGTCTATCCTGACTACCGTTATCCAATACGGGGTCAAAAAAGAAAAGATACAGCTTCTGTGAAGGAAGTTGCTTCAGCCGCTCCTAGTGAGCCGGCGCCGAAGAGGAAAAAGATGAAGGTTCTTACGCACCGGCCACGCTATATTGAACCGACCACAGTGCCTGAGTTTGTCGGTGAGACCTCTTCGGCCACCGAAGCCAAGGAGCCGACTCCCCTGTCGAATATTGAAGAGCCGGCCAAAATGCCAGAGATGGAAAAAATAGAAGAGCCAAGGGCTGAAGAGATAAAGACATCGGAAATTCTAAGTCCTTCAACAAGAATTGAGGTGCCAATGCCAATGCCGACGGCACAAAAAGACCTTACGACAACTCCCAAGAGGAAAAGAATGGTTAACGTGCTAGACGTACTGGAAACGATAAAATCTTCAAGCTCTGCTTCGAAGATAACTGCCGAAGTTCCAAAGGCACAAGATGAGGTCGAAGGTGCAAAAAGTCAAGCGGAAACTGAAACTGGACTTTTAGAGCCTACCAAGAGAGAATTCTTGGAAATTGAAAAAGAAACGGAAAAAGAATCTGCAGAAGAAACTTTATCTGAGAAAATCGCCATACCTATTCCCGAAGCATCTTCTAAAGCTTCTGACTATGTATTACGTCATGCTTTGGGTAAAAATCTGAGCGAAAAAGAAAAAAGAGAAGCTCAATTTTATGCGCAAAAATTGAAATATTCAAAAGGGGCGCTGATATTCAACGGCAGCGGAGAAGAAGACTTCTTGTATTGTCTTCCTGACAGCAAGGAGATTTCTGTCTGTCGGGAGATGAGCAAAAGCTTCGGATTCCCAACATTAGAAGACGGGCTCTCAGTGTTGTCAAAGAACGAGCTGGCCGACAGCTTAGCGTACAACAGTTTAAAGGTGAAAAATGAGATCCTTGTATTATTCCTTGAAACCAAAATTTTTCATTTGTTTAAACTTATTAACGCATTTTTTGCAGGGCCTTATTCTTAGCAATGCCCTCAGGGCACAAAAAGATGCCGAAGACGAAGGGTGTATCATAGCCTTGAGCAACCTTCGTTCCGAAGTAATTGAACTAAGGAATGAAGGTCTCGAAAAAGACAAAATATTACACTCGTTGGTGAATAAAATAAAAGAAGACGAAGCTGCTTTCAAAGCTCAAGCTGAGGCTCAGAAGCGCGAAATTGAGGATCTTCGAAAACAGCTAGCCAGAGCTAAAGAAGAATGCACAGTTGAAGAAACAAAACGAGAAATTAGTGAACAATGGGCAAATCATTTAGGTAAAAACGTTGAAGAGCTTCGTGCATTCAAGAAAAGGTGTTATGAAAAATCTATAGAATATGTTAAGAAAATAAGAACCAGCTTCGCCAGTGTTGGCGCGTTTTCGAGTGAGGAAAACCCCGAAGGCCCAATTGGATGGATCAGCCACGAAGCTGAAGCTTTTGAAGAAGTTTTGAATAGCCGCGGAGACATACGTGCCTTCTCGGGTGCAAGGGGGATTGCCACTGTTTTGGAAAAGAAAGGTCGCGATCACGTGAAATCCTTGGCACAGACCGAAGCCGATTTATCCTCTGAAGACATAAAAGACCCTTCGGCCGAGGCAAGTTTGGTTGGTGGAAAATTTTTCACCGACATCTGGGAAAATGGTGGCCGGGAGATGGCTCAAGAAATTATACGGAAAAGCGAAAAAGGTATTCATGACGCTAGAAAAGTAGCAGAGGCCGCTGAGAAAAGTGCGGATCTCGAAGGGCGAATATGTATTAACTACTAGTTTTTGGCTTTTTGTTGTAACTTTTTAATTTCGAACTTGTTTACACTTTGTAACATAGCCGCACCTTCTCCTCCCTCAGAGCCCGCCAAGCCATTTGCGGACCCCAACGTAAAGAGGGATGACGAGATTAGAAAAATGGCCGAAGCTATCATGGACAAAGTTGTTGATCAACTACTAAACAAAGCTGTAGAAGTAGTTCTAAGAGAAGATTAGATGTTATTGTAAAAACATTTGTAATGTAATATTTGTTAATCAATATGTGTAATATTTTGTAACTTTGAATGTAATATATATAAGCTATTTATGGTTCAATTCTTTACGATGCATGAAACTTTACATACATACCGTTTTTTAGCCTTCGGCGAAAAAAAACACCTTCCCTTCTTTTCATGCTTCGTAAATAATATCCATATTTCATAAAAACATCCAATCTTCGTAAAATCAGTAACCAATAGATCTTTTCATTTCAGAGTTTGACGAAAGTATGCTTCTGCAATAATTATTTTTGTGCCTTGGCACTATTTCTTCGAAACAATCTCCGAATATCAACATTGAAACCCCCTTCTTGCGTCATTGATGCAATATGATGTATGATGTTAGGCTATGCAAATGATGTGATGATGTGATGTTATGCAAAATGATATTTGCCGAAGATCGACGTTTATTTTTCACTGCAAGCCTCCCTCAGGAGCTTCTTCGCATTTTACTTCAGCGGAATCAGCGTTTATTTTTCGCTGTAAGCCTCCCTTAGGAGCTTCTTCGCCTTTTACTTTCAGCGGAATCAGCGTTTATTTTTCGCTGTAAGCCTTCCTTAGGAGCTTCTTCGCCTTTTACTTTTAGCGGAATCAGCGTTTATTTTTCGCTGCAAGCCTCCCTTAGGAGCTTCTTCGCCTTTTACTTTCAGCGGAATCAGCGTTTATTTTTCGCTGTAAGCTCTGCATTCCCTTCGGAACGACTTTTGAGCAGAAAACTTACGCTGCGCTCCCTTAGGAACGACTTTTTGTTATTTCGGAGATTCTCCTTGTAACCATAAATTCTTATGCTTCGGCAACTCCGTCATTCTGTGGAGAAGGTGTATTTTTAGTTTTTTACCGTGGCGAAAACGAAGCTATTACAAGAAATTGAAAACGACAAAAAGCACTTAGGCTTTCAACAATTGTTCCTTATTAAAAAGAAAATGATACTGAATGCAAAAACTGCTACCGAGGTAGGATATTTGTTAGTAAATATGCTTCGATTCTGGCACAGTACTATTGATGTGCGAACTTCGGACTCTTCTCTAAAGTCCCGTTGGAGGTGGGTATGCTGACTCCCTTCTGGCTGCTGGCCTCGTTGCATTGGTGGTGGAGGTGGAGGTTGTTGCCAAGATGCCTGAGGTTGGCTTGCCAAAGCAACAGAAGCTGTAGGGTGGTTGCCTACATACTCTGGAATGTAAGGCGAATGGTACGAAGCAGTATGCATGACTTGCTTCGACTGGCTTTGTTGGGCTGCAGCTTCTGCTATCTCCTTTTGTTTCTGGATGGTAACATGGCACATCCTGGTGGTATGGCCCTTGTCCTCACCACAGAATAGGCAATAAATTTTCCTAGGCTGATCCCCAAACCGCCAAACCTTCCTCCGAAGCCCCTGGCACCTCTGCCCCTTGGAGCTGGGGGCCGAGGATAGCTCTACTGCTGCCCCGAAGCCTGGGAGGAATATTGTGGCCTCTGCTGCTGGCTTCCCCTATCATCATTCTGAGTGGAATGAATCGATCTGACATGTCTAGGATGAAGTCTCCCTCCGAAGCCCCTGGCTATTTCGGAGAACCTGTAAGCTTCCTCCCTTCTTTGTCGAAAGTCGTTGTCAGCGCGGATGTATTCATCCATCTTCTGAAGCAGTTTCTCCAGAGTCTGAGGGGGTTTCCTGGCAAAATATTGGGCTGAAGGTCCTGACCGAAGCCCCTTAATCATGGCCTCAATGAAAATCTCATTGGGCACTGTTGGCGCTTGAGCCCTCAGGCGTAAGAACCTTCGGACATACGCATGAAGATATTCTTCATGATCTTAGGTGCACTGGAATAAAGCTTGAGCGGTGACCAGCTTTGTTTGAAACCCTTGGAAACTAGTGATCAGCATATCCTTCAGCTTCTGCCATGATGTGATTGTTCCTGGCCGAAGAGAGGAGTACCAGGTTTGTGCAACATTTTTGACGGCCATGACGAAAGACTTCGCCATGACTGCAGTATTGCCACCATAGGAAGATATCGTTGCTTTGTAACTCATCAGAAACTGCTTCGGATCTGAGTGTCCGTCGTACATGGGGAGTTGAGGTGGCTTGTAGGACGGGGGACAAGGTGTAGCCTGCAGTTCTGCTGACAGAGGAGAAGCATCATCAAAAGCAAAATTTCTATGATGGAAATTCTCATACCAGTCATCCTCGTTGAAGAAACCCTCCTGATGAAGCTCTCTGTGCTGAGGCCTTCGGTTCTGCTCATCTTGAGCAAGATGGCGAACTTCTTCAGAGGCTTCGTCTATCTGCCTTTGCAGGTCAGCTAGCCTAGCCATCTTTTCCTTCTTCCTTTGCACCTGCTAATGGAGCATCTCCATATTTCTGATTTCTTGGTCCAAGTTGTCCTCCTGAGGCGTTGGACTGGTGGCCTTCCTCTTCTGGCTTCGGGCCTCCCGAAGAGAGAGGGTCTCCTGGTTGGGGTCCAGCGGCTGTAGAGCGGCAGCCCCTGTTGCTGAAGCTTTCTTGGGCGGCATGACGAAGGTCTATGCTTGTCGAAGGTGTTCGAAACTCAAAAAATGGAAGTGAGTTCACCGGAGGTGGGCGCCAATGTTGGGGATTTGTTCTCAAATGCTAAGAGTTAAGAACAAGGCAACATGAAAAATGTTAAATGTTAAAGCCCTTCGTCCTTCGAAGCATTATCTCCCTTCGGATATAATGAGTTCCGGACGAAGGTTATGAAGGACAAACCTTCATAAGCATAATAAATGACGAAGAGAGATTCATATGCAAGATATGAAAAATAACATAAACACTTTAGACATTATTATCAACTTATTTTTATTTGCATTATTGTATCAACAATAACAAATTATAAATGTACCTTCGGCTCGAAGGAAAGTAAGGGTACAAGCGAGATACAAAAGCGAATGTCCAGTCAGCGTGAATAGTACGGGAATACTGTTCACCTATTTATAGGCACGGGTCGCAGCCCATGCAAAAATACATCCAGGCCCTTTGCTTTTGACAATAACTCTATAGTACTCTATCTGGGTCTAGATAGTCTTTTCCTCTTTAAGTCAGTTTCCTCTTTTCTGCCATCATGCCGATGCTCCCTTGCGCACAGCTTCGGTTCTGTTCCATCCTTCGTATTGTTTTCGTGCTTCTTCATACCATGGGCTCTTGTTCGAAGGTACCTGTTTACACATTATACTCTAGAGACATTGTTAAATCATGTTTTTGAGGACCTTCGGAAGCCGAAGGCCCCCAACAATAGTTAAACAAAACTACTCTTTTGATTATTCCTGCATTATGTACAACTCCAATGCTCATTTATTGTTTATTCCTATTGGCAAGCCTCCTCATTTTGATGGGAAGATTTTTGTTGAGCCATAAAATGTGTAGTCATCTATTTTCTCTTCATCCTAGCATTTGGGAAGTAGTAGAAAATGGAATGCATTTTGATAGTAGTGATAATGTTGTTTTTATTCATGAACAAATTCATAAAAATGCCTAAGCCACTACTGTGCTTTTAGTATCTCTATGCAGGGATGGATATAACAAGGTTAGTGGCTTGGACAATGCAAAGGAGATCTAGGATACCCTCAAAATCGCTCATGAGGGAAACGACGCCACAATGATAACCAAGATGGAGTTGGTGGAAGGCGAGATAGGGAGGTTCGCCACGAAGAGGGTGAGGAACCAACTGACATGTGCAAGAGGCTCAAGACCCTAGTGAACAAGATCCGAAGCTACAGGAGTACAAGATGGACGGATCATGACGTCGTGCGTCTCATGCTAAGGTCATTTATTGTTATTGATCCTCATCTTGTAAATCTTATTCGTGAGAACCCTAGGTATACCAAAATATCGCCCAACGAAATTCTTGGTAAATTTGTGAGTGGGCGTATGATGGTAAAGAAAGCATGGTACGTCGATGACATTGCCAATGTACCTCTTTCTCACTATGAGCCACAACACGTTGCTATCAAAACAACGACCAACAAGGAGGCGCTCCCCGACAAGGTGGCGTAGTTCGAGGCGGTCGACCTTAATGAGAACGAGATGTCACTTGTGATCAAGTGCTTCAATACCGCTTTGAAGGTACGCAAGGACTACCCAACAAGAACAAATCAAGGGAAAAGTGTTCATGCTTCAAGTGTGGTAAGTCCAGTCATTTATCGCTCAATGTCTCGATAATGAAAATGATTAGGACCAAGACAAGAAAGGGAAAAGTAGAAGAAGAAGTTCTATGGAAAGAAGAAGGGCGAGGCACACATCGGCAAGGAATGGGACTCAAACAGCTCTTCATCCGACTCCGACGATGAAGGACTTGTCGCCTCTGCCTTTCAGCAAGTCTTATCCCTTCCCCAACGAGCAACACACGTGCCTAATGGCTAAGGAAAAGAAGGTATGTACATGTGACACTCCTAAGTACACTTCTAGTTATGAGGAATCTGATGATGATGTAGATTATAGCAATCTTTTTAAGGGCTTGGATAGATCTAAAGTAGAAAAAATTAATGAAATAATTGATGCTCTTAACGAAATTGATAGATTGCTAGAAAAGCAAGATGATTTGCTTTATGAGGAACATGATAAAGTTGTATAAGTTAAAAAAATCCCTTGCTTTTAGAAGTAAAGAAGAATGAAAGGCTTGTCTGTGATTTATCTTCATGTCATTTTACTATTTCTAGCTTCAAAATTCAAATGATGATTTAAATTCTAGAATAAAAAAGCTAAATGCCTCAAGTTCTTCTTTGGAGCATGTTTCAATCTGTACTAAATGAAAATATCATGATTTTGATGTTTGTATTGATCATGTTTCTACCATTGCAAAGTAGAATGATGAAATTGATTAATTAAATGTTCAACTTAAAACTTGCAATAATGAAGTAGAGAAGGTCAAATTTGCTAGGGGTGCCTTCACCATTGGTAGACATCCCTCCATTAAGGATGGTCTTGGTTTCCATGGGGAAGCCAATAACATAAAGAGCCACACGACCCTAGTTTACTAATGAGAAAGGGAAAGCGCCTATGGCTAGTAGCTCAAATTCCTTTCATAATAAGAAGAACCATGCTTTCATTTAGGGTGTGTTTGTTTTGGCTTTTGGCTTTGGCTTTTACCCCCTAAAAGCCAAAAGCCAAACCAAAGGGCTAGATCTAAGAAGTAGCTTTTTCTAAAAGCCGACTTTCTTGCAGTGCAAAACTGAAAGCACCTCTGGACCTACTTTTAGTAGCTTTTGGATGGAACTGTAAAAATATATATGGAAAAACTTTTAGCGACTTTTAGTGGTTTCCACCAAACACTTTTTAGCTTTTTAACAGCTCACAACCCACAGTAGCTTTTCTCACAGCTCACATCCCACAACAGCTTTTTTCACAGCCACAGCCCAACCAAACAGACCCTTATACTCATGTTAAGAATACCAAGAATGCTCATTGTGATACATGTAATGATCATTCTGCTTTACCAAACCGTCATGATGTTGTCTTTACTCCTCGCACTATGATTGCTTCATCTAGTAGTTCTTATGCTCATAGTAGGAGTAGACCTAGGCGGCATGCATCTCGTGTTGTTTGTCACGTGCCTAAGGGTAGGAATGCATCTCATGGTCCATCTATTCTATTTTGTACTTTTGATGCTTCCTATGCAATTTATCGTAAGCATGATATAACTGTTGCTACCAATGTGGGACCAAAATACAAGAGAGATAAAACTTGCATCTGGGTTCCAAAATCACATATAACTAACCTGACAAGACCCAACACAAGTTGGGGACCTAAACCCCAAGCATAAATTCCTTGCAGGTTTATGCATCCGGGGGCTCAAAGCTGGATCATTGATAGCAGATGCGCAAACCATATGACGGGGCAGAAGAAGATGTTCACCTTCTACATCAAGAATAAGGATTCCCATAATACGATCATCTTTGGTGATGGGAACCAAGGCAAGGTAAAGGGGATAGGTAAAATAGTGACTACCACCGAGCACTCTATTTCTAATGCCTTTTTGGTAGAACCGCTTGGTTATAATTTGCTTTCTATCAACCAGTTATGTCATATGGGATACAATTGTTTATTTACAAATGTTGATGTAATTGTCTTTAGAAGAATGATGGTTCATTAGCATTTAGAGGTGTATCTGACGGCGAGCTTTATTTAGTAGATTTTGCTAAAGAGAATGTCGATCTAGATGCATGTTTACTTGCTAAGACTAACATGAGCTGGCTTTCTAATCATTGTCTAGCACTTGTTGGTACGAAGAACTTTCATAAGCTTCTATAAAGAGAACATGTGTTAGGACTAACCGATGTCTATTTTGAGAAAGATAGACCTTGTGCAGCATGTCAAGCAGGGAAACATGTGGGAACAAGATATCCAAGCAAGAACGTGATGACGACGTCGAGACCATTGGAGCTTCTTCATATGAATCTCTTCGGGTTTGTTGCTTATCTTAGCATCAAAGGAAGTAAGCATGGTCTTGTTATTGTTGCTCTCTATTCCCGCTTCACTTGGGTATTCTTTTTGCAGGATAAATCCAAAACCCAGGAAACTGCTTCTTAAGGTGGGCACAAAATGAGTTTGAGCTAAAATATAAGAATATAAGGAGCAACGATGAATCTGAATTCAAGAATCTTCAAGTGGAGGAATATCTTGAGGAAGAAGGCATCAAGCATGAGTTCTCTGCTCCCTACACTCCACGGCAAAATGGTGTAGTGGAGAGAAAGAACCAGACGCTCATCGATATGGTAAGGACAATGCTGGGAGAATACAAGACGAGCGGAGCGATTTTGGTCAGAAGACGTAAATACGGGTACGACCTGCCATGCCATAAACTGTCTATATCTTCATCGCCTCCTCAAGAATACGACATATGAGCTCCTAGCCGTTAACAAACCAAATGTGTCTTATTTTCATGTATTTGGGAGCAAATGCTACATCCTGGTCAAGAAAGGTAGGCATTCAAAGTTTACTCCCAAAGCCGTTGAAGAGTTTTTACTTGGTTATGATTCAAATACAAATGCATATTGAGTCTTCAACAAATCTTCGTGTTTAGTTGAAGTCACTAGTGATGTTGTATTTGATGAGAATAATGGCTCTCCAAAAGAGCAAGTTGATCTTGATGACATAGATGAAACGAGATTCCAACGGCCACAGTGAGGACTATGGCGACAGGCGATGTGCGACCGCAAGAACACCAAGTATAAGATCAACATTCTTCCTCGACGATGGTGCAATCCACAACTCAAGATGGGGAATAGTGAAATGGAAATGGCCTCAACCATTTCCTATAATCAATTTTGGTGTTTGACGACCATCACAAACCTTATGGACTAACTAGTTTGACTAGTTGATCTTTTCTCGGGTACATAAAGTTCATATACACATATATGGAAAATGACCCTTGAGCCAATTCTATAAGAATGGGGCAAATCATATTTGCACCAGCCTACGACGCATCGGATTGTCCGGTGTGCACCGGACAATGTCCGATGCCCAGTCTGGAGCGCCCAACGAACTGGCCGCTCTCGGGAAAACTTAGAGCTCAACGACTAAAATTCACCGGACTGTCCGGTGAGTCTAGGGCCAATGGTCATCTTCGCCAACGGTTGACTACCACGCGACTGGCACGGATCAGAAACGTCATAAGTTTAGAAACAGTCAGCGACGTCAGGTCGCACCGGACTGTTCGATGTGCCACCGGACTATCCGGTGCGCCACAAGGGTAGACGAATCCAACTGTCGACTCCAACAGACGATTGACGTGGCAGGCACCGGACAATGAACAGTGCAGTGTCCGGTGCGCACTGGACTGTCTGGTGTGCCCGTCGACAGAAAAGCACAGCCAACGACTAAAATAGTGGTTGGGGCTATAAATACCCCCAACCACCACCATTCAATGCATCCAAGCTCTCCACTCTCCACACTCAATACAAGAGCAAAGGATTCATTCCAAAGACACATTCAAACGCTTTTAATCCTCTCTAAGTCCCACAATTAAGACAAGTGATCAATAGTGGTTAGTGACTTTAGAGAGTGTGATTTGTGTTTCATTTGTTGCTCTTGTTGCTTGGTTTTCTTTCTTCATATCTTTCTAAACTATAAGTGATTTGTAAAGCAAGCAAGAGACACCTAAGTGTGTGGTGATCCTTGCGGGGTCTTGGTGACCCGTGAGATTAAGAAGAAGCACTCAACCGGTCTAGGTGACCGCTTGAGAGAGAGAAAGCGTTGAAAAAGACCCGGTCTTTGTGGCCTCCTCGACGAGAAGTAGGTTAATTAGAACCAAATCTTGGTAAACAAATCGCCATGTTCATTTGTGTTGATCATCACCATTCGATTTGTTTCTTCCTTTTCCCCTCTCTCTAAAGTTCTCTTGCTCGCAATCTTTTGAGTTAGCTCCCAAAGTTATCTGCATTAATTGAGCAACTCATAGAAAGAAGAACTATCTTCCGCACTCCGTATTCATTATTATTTATTTCTAATCCTGACCCTGGGTGAATGTTGTATTCAAAGTTTATAGGTTTCGCCTATTCACCCCCTTCTAGGCGACTTTCAATTGGTATTAGAGCCTGGTACTTCATTAGAGTCTAACAACTCGAAGTGATGTCGGGAGAACACGCTAAAAGGGAGATGGTCACTAGGGAAAAGCTTGGATCTTTGGTAAAGAAGAACGAAGAAAAGACTCTGTCAAGGGAGACCGGCCACAAGCACAAGGAGGAAAAAGATGAATCTACCGGCTCTATCAAGTCACACAAGAGTGGTGACAAGAAGAAAAAGAAGATGAAGAAGGTGGTCTACTACGAGACCGATTCTTCCACACCCTCAACCTCCAGTGCCGAGTCTATATCTTCAAAGTGCCAAGAACTTAAGAAGTATAGTAAGATTCCTCTTCGCCATCCTCGTATTTCTAAACGTGTTCCCTTCTTTTTGTTCCCTTAGGCAACCCACCATATTTTGATGGTGAAGATTATTGTATGTGGAGTGATAAAATGAGGCACCATCTAACCTAACTCCACAAAAGTATTTGGGATATTGTTGAGTTTGGAGCGCAGGCACCACAAGTGGGCAACGAGGACTATGACTCCAATGAGACCTTCCAAATAATGCACTTCAACTCCCAAGCCACCTCCATAATCCTTGCTTCCTTGTGCAGAGAGGAGTACAACAAGGTGCAAGGGTTGAAGAGTGTCAAAGAAATTTGGGACGTCCTCAAGACGACGCATGAAGGGGATGAAGTGACAAAGATCACCAAGCGGGAAACAATCGAGGGCGAACTTGATCGGTTCGTCCTCAACAAAGGAGAAGAGCCACAAGCAATGTAGAACCGGCTCAAGACGATGGTGAACCAAGTCCGCAACCTCGGGAGCACCAAGTGTGATGACCATGAAATGGTCAAGGTTATTCTAAGATCTCTTGTTTTACGTAACCCCACTCAAGGGCAATTAATTCGTGGAGATCCTAGGTATAAGCAAATGTCCCCCGAGGAGGTGATTGGCAAGTTTGTGAGCTTTGAACTTATGATCAAAGACTCCAAACACATTGTCAACTTGGAGCAAGGCGCCACCTCCACACCCGAGGTGCAACCCGTTGCATTCAAGGCAACAGAAGAAAAGAAGGAAGAGCCTACACCAACAAATCGGCTCCCAATTGATTCTTCTAATCTTGACAACGAGGAGATGGCTCTTATCATCAAGAGCTTCTGGCAAATCCTCAAGCAAAGGAAGGGGAAGGACTACAAACCCCGCTCTAAGAGGGTTTGCTACCGGTGTGGTAAGTCCAGTTACTATATTGCTAAATGTCCATATACAAGTTATAGTGACATGTACAATGACAAGAAAGGGAAGAAGAATATGGATAAGAAGAGATACTACAACAAGAAGAAGGGTGGTGAGGCGCACATAGGACGAGAATGGGACTCCGACGAGAGCTCCATCGACTCCTCCTACGACGAGGATGCCGCCAACATCACCATCAACAAAGGTCTTCTCTTCCCCAACGTCGGCCACAAATTTCTTATGGCCAAGGATAGCAAAAAGAAGAAGATACATTCTAGAGATACCCCCAATACACTACTTCCGATGATGAGGGTAGCTCTAGTGAAAACGATGATGATTTGTCTTCTCTATTTGCATACCTTACCATGGAACAAAAGAAGAAAATCAATGAATTTATAAAAACCATTAACAAAAAGGATGACATCTTGGAATGCCAAGAAGACCTGCTCATTAAGGAAAACAAAAAAATTGTAAAGCTAAAAGATGCTTTTGCTATTGAAGTTGAAAAGTGCAAAAACTTGACTGAAGAGCTCAAAACAAGCAATGATTCAATTTCTTGTCTTAGAACTGAGAATGTTAGTTTAATTGCTAAGATTGAAGAATTGAATGCTTGAAAAGTTTCTACATCTACCATTGAGCATGTTACTATTTGCACTAGATGTAGAAATATTAATGTTGATGCTATGAATGATCACCTTGCTATGATTAAAGTATAAAATGATCAGATAGCTAAATTGAATGCTAAAATTACCGAGCATGAACTTGAAAGTGGAAATTTTAAATTTGCTCGTAGTATGCTTTATAATGGGAGATGCCCTGCATTAAGGATGGCATTGGCTTCCAACCTAGGAGCGAAATCAACATCAAACTTAATGACCATAAAAATAAGATTTCTAACTTTGTTAAGGGCAAGGCTCCCATGGTTTAGGATAGGTAAGGTTACATTTTATATCCTGAAAACTATTCTGAGCATAAAATAAGAAGAATTCATGCTAAGAAATCTCATTCTGCTTCTCATCATGTTTATATTTATAGTAATGAGACTTCTAGCTCTAGGAATACAACTCATATCAAAATGCCTAAGAAAAAGATTGTTGATGCTTCAAATGAACATAACATTTCATTTAAAACCTTTGACGCATCATTTGTTCTTACTAACAAATCTGACAAAGTAGTTGTCAAATATGTTGGGGGCAAACACAAGAGTCCGAAGACTTGTGTTTGGGTACCCAAGGTGCTTGTTTATAATGTGAAAGGACCCAAGACCGCTTGGGTACCTAAGGACAAGGCCTAAATTTGTGTTGTAGGTTTATGCATCCCGCGGAACAAGTTGGATAATCGACAACAGGTGCACAAACCATATGACTAGGGAGAAAAGAATGTTCTCCTCATATGATCCACAAAGAGCAATCACATTCGGGGATGGAAATCAAGGTTTGGTCAAAGGATTGGGTAAAATTGCTATATCTCCTGACCATTCTATTTCTAATGTTTTTCTTATAGATTCTTTAGATTACAACTTGATTTATGTTTCTCAATTATGTAAAATGGGCTACAACTGTTTATTTACTGATGTTGGTGTCATCGTCTTTAGAAGAAGTGATGATTCACTAGCTTTTAAGGGAGTGCTAGATGGTCAGCTATACTTAGTTGATTTCAATGATAACAATGCTAAACTAGACACTTGCTTAATTGCTAAGACTAACATGGGCTGGCTCTAGCATCGTCGACTTGCTCATGTTGGGATGAAGAATCTTCACAAACTTCTAAAGGGGAATACATTTTAGGACTAACCAATGTTCATTTTGAGAAAGACAAGATTTGTAGTGCATGTCAAGCAGAGGAAGCAGGTTGGAGTTCATCATCCACACAAGAACATCATGACGACCAAGAGGTTGCTTGAGCTACTCCACATGGATCTATTCGGCCAGATCGCTTACATAAGCATTGGCAGGAGTAAGTATTGTCTTGTAATTGTGGATGAATATTCTCGCTTCACTTAGGAGTTCTTTTTGCAGGAAAAATCTCAAACCCAGGAGACCTTAAAGAAATTATTGAGACAGGCTCAAAATGAGTTCAGATTGAGAATCAAGAAGATTAGAAGTGACAATGGAACAGAATTCAAGAAGTCTCAAATTGAAGGATTTCTTGAGGAGGAGGGCATCGAGCATGAGTTCTCTTCTCCCTACACACACCAACAAAATGGTGTTATGGAGAGAAAGAATAGAACTCTTTTGAATATGACAAGGACCATGCTTGATGAATATAAGACATCAAATCAGTTTTGGGCGGAGGAGATTAATACCGTTTGCTACTCCATCAACCGACTCTACCTTCACTGAATCCTCAAGAAAACATAATATGAACTCCTCACTAATGTGTGTCCACAAGAACCTGACGAGTCCTCACAAGCACAAGATCAACCATCATCCTCCATACAAGCATCTCCACCAACTCAAGATGAGG
The DNA here is from genome assembly GCF_902167145.1 of Zea mays. Taxonomy (NCBI): domain Eukaryota; kingdom Viridiplantae; phylum Streptophyta; class Magnoliopsida; order Poales; family Poaceae; genus Zea; species Zea mays. The sequence continues at coordinate 14,500,523 of NC_050104.1, read as the reverse complement.
AACTAGTTCAAGAAGAAGAGGATCAAGATGAAGATAATGAGCCTCCTCAAGAAGAGGACATTGATCAAGGGGGAGATGAAGTTGATCAAGAAAAGGAGGATGAACAAGAGGTTCAAGATCAAAGACCACCGCACCCAAGAGTCCACCAAGCAATTCAACGAGATCACCCTGTCAACTCCATACTTGGTGACATTCACAAGGGGGTAACCACTCAATCCTGAGTTGCTCACTTTTGTGAACATTTCTCTTTTGTGTCTTCTACTGAGCCATACAGGATAGAGGATGCACTTAGAGATCCAGACTGGGTGGTGGCAATGTAAGAGGGTTTCAACAACTTCATGAGGAATGAGGTGTGACATTTAGTTCCATATGCTAACCAAAATGTTGTAGGTACCAAGTGGGTATTCCGCAACAAACAAGATCAGCATGGTGTGGTGACTAGGAACAAAGCCAGACTTGTTGCAAAGGGGTATTCACAAGTCGAAGGTTTGCATTTCGATGAAACCTATGCACCCTGTTGGAACTTGCTCTCTGCCGCAAGGGGATCCAACGGGGGGAGTAACGACGTAAACAGGGTTCTCGCTCAAGATGGCAATTGCTCTGTTAACCTAGCCTCTCACGGGCACTGTGCGGGGGTATTTATAGGTATATGAGTGCCCAGCGTCCTGTGTTAAGGACGCATGTGCCCTCAGACACCTAGGCTGTCCCCAGAATATTCCCATAAAGCAGGGTTACAGACTGTAATTACAGGGATGCCTTTACAAATTAGGCCCGTAACATGTAGCGGCCACGCAGGGCCCGTTACAATGGGCCGGATCACACGTGGGCCTCTGTGCTGGACGAGGCCGCACGGTGGGATGACCTCGTCGCAGGTCTTCGTCTGATGCCGTATGGGGCGAAGGGTGCCTTCGCCCGTTGTCTTGTCTCTGTTGGACCGACGACCACGACGAAGGCCTCGAGCGGAGGGTGACGTCTTCGCCTTCGCCCCAACATTTGCCCTCCGAGGGACCAGTTCGACTGAGTCATCTGGTGCCGAAGACGTCGCTAGATGGTGGAGACGCTGCCCTCGCTCGAAGTGGTTCCGCAGGGGTTTTTGACATGACCGTTGATTGACACCGTACTGTTGGACTGCGGGTTTCCTGAAGCGCCGTGCCCTATGTATAAAAGGGGGCAGGGGACGGCGCGTTTTGAATTTTATCCTTCCGCGCTCCGTAAAAACCCTAGCCGCCTTTTCCACCGTCTTGCTGCTCGTCTGCCCTCCTTGCTCCTGTTCGCCGGAGATCTGGCTCGAGTGAAGCAAACCGCCCGCCGCCGCCGCCGGTACGTAGCGATGCCGACCTCTTCTTCTTCCGCTGCCGCTACGCCGCCGGCCGACGCGTCGTCTGAGGAAACGCTGAGTACTGTGGCGGCGGAGGAGTTGCGCGCCGGCGATACGGTTGATTTTGGTGTGTCGCGGATGTCGTCGGTCCGCGTGCAAGATATGCAGCGGCTGGGTTACTTTGGCAACGGAGTCGCTCGTGTCCCGGGGACGGAGGAAGTCCCCGCGCCGGAAGGTGAGTTGGTTGTGTTCGAGGCGTTCTTCGCCGCCGGTCTGCGCCTGCCTGTGCACCGATTTGTTGGAGAAGTCCTGCGCAGATTTAGCGTTCAGATCCATCAGCTGACTCCGAATGCCGTGGTGGCACTGTCGAAGTATGTCTGGGCGACGACTTCGTATGGCGGTCAGCCATCAGTCGAAGTCTTCGCGAAGTACTATTGCCTGCACTAGCAGAAGAGGATGATTGGGGATGAAGTTGCCCAGTTTGGGTCCTGTACATTTACACCGAAGACCGGCAAGACCACGATGGAGGTAGTGGAGTTGGTTCCCTGTGCCCGCAACAAGTGGGGCAATTGGCAAGATTTCTGGTTCTACGTTGCGGAGGGTACCGTCGAAGACCATCCGGGGCTACCCGTGTCTGAGATGTGCTCGCATTTCTATTCAGCATACCCGCCTTTTGAAGTGGCGGAGGAGGATGCGGACGAAGGGGCCCTTCGGTGCGCCGCCGGCTTGAGCAGTGGGCGGGATTTGGTTGAGGAATTTATTGCGTACGGGGTATGGCCTTTGGCGCATGGCTGGGCATTGGGCGAAGTGTGCCCTCGCCGGATGCCTTCCCATGGTGGGAAGCTGGTGCGAAGTCCTGTCTTCGTGCTGGATCTGCATAGCCGCGATCCGGCCGCCTTTGTACGTGAGGCGGAGGATGGGGCGGTGCGGATCGTTGGTCGGTACGTGCCGAGGACAGAGGGCCAGCGTAGCTGGGATATCCGCGGGTCGAATGACCATTTGAACAGGGTTTTGAGTTGAATGGACTGCTGTATGGCGGTTATCCCGACCAGGACGATGTGGATCGTCGCGGGAAGAAACCGACGCTAGAGTTTGGAGACGACCCCGCGCCGGCGGCCGCCCCGTCCACTAAGAAGAGGAAACTAGGTACTGCTATGGGAGGACTTGGGGTTTTCGATGGTTTTGCTAGAGAATTGATGAGGACATGCGCGGCCCCGGGGGGAAGGATGTCTTCGCCCGAGCTCCGGGAGTCTTCGGCGCGGATGCTGAGGGTTACCGGGGGTTGGTGGCCTAGGAATGTTCCTATCCCCCGTGCGGCCGGCGAAGACTTTTTTACATCTCGCATGGTTCGTGAGTGGAAAGTGTTTCCTTACGGGCGGAATATTGCTGCTGTTGTGTCGGCAGTGATGGACAAGGATCGCCAAGGAGCTGCACAGAAGCGCCAGGTGGTCGTCAGGCTTCATGAAGCCAGGCCGAAGAGGCAGCGGGGGGCTGCGAAGGCTACTGCCCCCGGCGGAGGCCTGCCGCCGCTAGCGGCGAAGTCGGCTGTCCCTGCATCCAGCAGGGCGTCGGAAGCTGCGGCTGCCGCCGGTGGTTCGAAGTCTGCGAAGGCTGCATCAGCGTCTGGCAGGGTGCCGGAGGCCGTGAAGGCGGCCCGAGGGTTGCCGCCGCCGGGCAAGCGCGTCGCCGACTTCGCCACCGACATTAGCGTGGACGACTATCTTGTTGGTAAGGCGCTGGCTCGGGTTTTTTTTAATTTGTTGATACGTCGCAGGGTCGGACGAAGGCAAACTTGTCGTTGTTCCGCCTGCCGCGGCGACCACGGCGGCTGCCGTAGTGCCAAAGGCGAAGGGTGGTGCGCTTAGTGCTAGCGGCGAGATGCCGGCACTCAGTGCTGTGAGGGACGAGGCAGGTGCTGTGTCCCGCCGGCTGAGTGAGATGAAGGAGGCGCTAAATCAGGTACGTTGAGCTAGACTTCGTTTTTTTCTTTTTCTTTTTTTTTTGGCTATGGTCTTACGCGTGTTTTGCAGGCGGCTGACTTCGCAGACCGCGCGGCGTCGGGGGCCCTCACGGCAGTTGTGTCTGCCGAGGTCGAGAGACTTCGGACGCAACATGCCGACGCCGTTCGGGAAAAATCGGCCGCCGACAGTAAGTGCCGCAAGCTGGCGGACAAGGTGGCCGCGCTGGAGGGGGAGAAGACTGACCTCCGGCGCCAACTGGCGGAGAAGAGGAGGGAGGCCAATGAGGCCCTCGCCAAGGCGCAGGCTGCGCAGGCGGAGGCCAATTTGGCGCGGGTGGAGGGCGGTCTTGCCAGGGAGCGCGCCGAGCAGTTGGAGGATCGGCTCCGCGCCCTGCAGAGCCGTGTGGAGAGGGCCGAAGCCGCGACGCGCACGGAGGCTGAGCGGACTCGCAAACAGCTTATGGATTCATACCATGAGCTGGGCGCGCGGACCGCTGAGTTCGAAGTGCCGGACCGAGAGCCCGGACTTCGCTGCCTGGAGTGGGTGCAGGAGGAGTTGCAGGCGCTCCCCACCATCGTGGAGGGGTTTATGTCTTACGCTTCCCTGGTCACCTGCGAGGGGGCGATGAACGCGCTCTCTCGCGAGGGGTGCCGGCACTACGAAGTCTTCGACCAAGCTGATGAAGATTTCGAGCGCGATATCTACAAGGTCGAGGACTCTGTAGTGAAGGAATCCGCCGGAGCCCTCTACGACCGGATGTGGGGTCCCCACGGTCGAGAGATGGTCAGGGAATGGGCCGAGACGGCGAGGGGTCAGGTAATGTCTGGCTTTTTGTTTGGTGTTTGTGGGTTATGTATGGGTTTGCTGAATTTGTGTGCTGTGTCTCAGGCGGCGCGTGGTGAGAGGGTGGATGACTTTGGGGCTTTGAACAGCACGCTGCCTGACCCGGAGTCGAACCCGGCGGAGGCCACCCTGGAGCCGCTCCCGGAGACCGACGAAGGCGCCCCTGAAGCCCCCGCAGCCGCAGCGGCCGGCGAAGGCCCACCCCCGGAGGCCGCCGAAGGCGTTCCTGATGCCCCCGCGGCCGCTGCAGCCGGCAAAGGCCCACTGCCAACTGCTGCGCCGAGGGTTGATCCTGCGACGGTGGCGGCGGAGGCGACGGCGGAGGCTCCCGCGACGGCTGGGTCTTCGTAGGTGGCGTAGCGAGTGTGGGTAGTTAGGGAATTTTGAATATGTTGCTGAATCTTGGTTGCTGCGCAGGTTCAAGATTTTGGGCCTGCGCACGCAACCGCCACTACTAATTTTTTGGCGGCTTCGACCGTGGATGATGGTAATGAATCGGATGGGTCTATATCTAAGTTTTCTGATTTTGGTGGCTCTGGGAGTTCGATTGAGTGGACTGAGGAGTCGTCGGATGAGGACTTGGACTACTTTGCGGCCTTGGATGTGGCAGCAGCGGAGGCTTCACCGCGCGCTGCGGATGCGGAAGATGTGACTGGTCCGAGTACTGGTCGTAGGCGGCGAAGGGCGGTTGCGAAGCATAGAGTGAGTGGGGCGGACGGCGGTCGACTTCGTGTGAGTAGGGCCGGTCGGCAGGAACTGTTGTCCTTGCCGGCCGCCGTGAGTACAGGTGAGGGGGAATTGCGGAGTCTTTTTGCGGGTGAGGAGCTTAGGATAATGTTATTCAACTATAGGGAGATGGGAATTATTCCGAAGGCTGAGCCGATGTAGTGTGATGCCCTCGCTTGTACATGTGTAATGGCTTGTATGATGAAGTTGTGTGCCCTCGCACATTCGGCTATGCTAGCGAAGGCGTTACACACTTGGTCAGGTGTAATTGTTATGCTGGACTGGTGTGCGTGTAGTCGGTCTTTGCGCGGACTGTTGCACGGACAGGTGTAATTGTTATCGTGCTAGCCCGGCTGCGCCCGTAGGCGACTTTTGCACGGATAGTCTTCGCGGTAGACTTCGGTTTTTTGCACTTGTTGTGCTAGTCCGGCTGCACCCTTAGGCGACTTCTGCGCAGTAAGTCTTCGCGATAGACTTCGGTTTTTCACACTTGTTGTGCTAGTCCGGCTGCACCCTTAGGCGACTTCTGCGCGGTAAGTCTTCGCGGTAGACTTCAGTTTTTCGCACTTGTGCTAGTCCGGCTGCACCCTTAGGCGACTTCTGCACGGTGAGTCTTCGCGGTAGACTTCGGTTTTTCGCACTTGTTGTGCTAGTCCGGCTGCACCCTTAGGCGACTTCTGCGCGGTAAGTCTTCGCGGTAGACTTCGGTTTTTCGCACTTGTTGTGCTAATCCGGCTGCACCCTTAGGCGACTTCTGCACGGAGTTGTCGCACGCGAGGGTGGCTAGCGCTGAGCCTCGCGGTGACTTCGTATTGGTCGAATGTCGAAGACCGTCGTCGCGGTCTTTTTTCGACGCATGTTTTTGCGGGGGATTTTTCACTTGTATATTACATGGCTCCACCTCGTTAAAAACCTCACCCCCCGGGAGGAAAAGAGTGCGGGCCAGAATAAGATTGTTTTTGCGAATTACAAGGGCGAATCAGCCCTGATGAGTCAAACAAAAAATTTGCGGAGGTTGTCGATGTTCCAGGAGTGCTCCAGGTCTTCGCCGTTTGGCGTTGTGAGCCTGTAAGCGCTGGGGGAAGCTTTCGTCTTGACTATGAAGGGGCCCTCCCACCTGGGCTCCAGCTTGCCCCTGGACTCTGTCCGAGCTGTTCGGACGAGTACGAGGTCCCCTTCGCTGAATTCCCTCGGGATGACTGCGTGGTCGCGCCATGCTTTTGTCTGGGCTTGGTATTTGTTTAGAGCATGTAGGGCGAAGACTCGGTCTCCATCGATGAGATCCTTTGAAGTGGGCTCGTCCACATCGGGGACGGCTGACAGAACTGTTCGCGGGGACCCATGTTTTATTTCTTGTGGGGTCAGGGCCTCCGATCCGTATAGGAGGCAGAAAGGAGTGAACCCGGTCGCCCTGCACTCAGTCGTGTTTAGTGCCCAGACCGCCTCGGGTAACAAATCGGCCCACCTGCCCTTTTTTCGTCGAGGAGCATCTTTTTGACAGCTGTGAAGATTTTTCCATTGGCGCGTTCCACAACTTCGTTGGACTGCGGGTGATAGACTGAGGCGAAGGCGAGCTTGGTGCCGATGGAGAAGCAAAAATCCTTGAAGTCTTGGCTGTCAAACTGCTTGCCGTTGTCGACTGTTAGTTCGGACGGTACTCCGAAACGGCAAACAATGTTTTGCCAAAAGAATTTTTGGGCAGTCTTTGATGTTATTGTGGAGACAGCCCTTGCCTCGATCCATTTGGTGAAGTATTCGACAACGACGAAGGCGAATTTAAGGTTCCCCTGAGCCGTGGGTAGGGGCCCGACGATGTCTAGGCCCCAGCGCTGGAGAGGCCATGTGTGGGCGATCAACTTTGTGAATTGCGAAGGGCTGCCTGATCGAGGGGAAAACTTCTGGCAGGCTTCACAGGACCTAGTGACCCGATTGGCGGCGCAGATCATTGTGGGCCAGTAGAAGCCTTGGCGGATCACCTTAGCAGCTAGGGCCCTTGGCCCTGCGTGAGAGCCACAGGTTCCACTGTGGACTTCGCGTAGGATCTGGACACCTTCGGTTTCGGTGACGCATTTGAGCATTGGCTGACTGACTCCCTTCTTGTAGAGTTGGCCCTCAATCAGTGCGAAGTCCCGGCTTCGATGCTTGAGGCGCTTGGCCTCGTTGATGTCGGTTGGGTGATAATACCTGTAACACCCTGAATTTGGGGGTATAAAATTTCTTTGCTCATATTCACAAATTCAGGTGTTACTTCCCTTTTTTTCATCCTTTCCCAATCTTCTCTTTCTCATTTCTATAGGAGAAAAGTGGTTATTTTATTTGTAATTATAGTCTATTAGCTCAAACCCTAAGGGAATATGAATTGTTGCATCATGTTGAACCCTAGATTTCACTTTTGTTTGGTGCATAATTCTCAAAAAGTCTAATTTGAATTTGGGGCTCATTTGAATTTGAATCAAATAGAATAAATAAAAGAAAAGGAGAAAACAATTCCAAAATAAAAGAAAAAGGCAAAGCAGCCCACTTCCCCGCCCCCCTCGGCCTTTCGGCCCAGTCGGCCCACCTCGCGCGCGCGCCTCTCCCCCCTCCTCTCTCTGCGCAGCGGGCCCGGCCTGTCGGCGCTGCCGCTTCCCCGCGCGCGCCCGCTCCCTCGCTCTCTCTCTGCCCGTGGGCCCGGCCCGTCAGCCCCGCTTCCCTCGCGCCCGCACCTGCTTTCTTCTCTCTCTCTGCGCCGTGGGCCCGGCTTGTCAGCTTCTCCGTCTTCGCGTAACCGCCGCCGTGCGTGCCGCGGTCTCCGCACCCACGTCGTGCGTGGGGCTCGCCCCACCTCGCCCTCGGCCACTTGAGCCCCGAGCCTTGCTCGCCATCTCCCCCTCCCTCATTTGCGCACCAACCGGCCCCCTCTTCCACCTCTCCCTCGCTGTGCGCACGCCAGAGCGCCGCCGCCGTAAACCCCGCCGTTCCGAGCTCGGTTCCCGGCCGCCGTTGGAGCTCCGCCGTGTCCATTGCCACGGTGAGCTTCGCCCCGACGTCCGCAACCCGGAACGCGCACCAATTTCCCCTTCCCCTCCCTATTTCTCTCTGCCCGCGCTCACCCGCCGTCCGCCGTGCAGCCGCCACCGTCGACCCGGGCCACCGTCGCGTCTCTGTCGCCGCCGAGGAGTCCCCGGAGCCCGCCTTGAGGTAAAGAACCTCTCCCGCCCCTATTGGCCTTTATTTTGCTCTCTGCTGCGTTTGATTGCTCGTCGGAGTTGCTTACCGCCGCCGCCGAGCCACTCCGCCGTGAGCCACCCCCCCTCCGGTGCCCCTGCCCCGACCCAGACCCCACCAATGGATTCCCCGTGCCCTCCCTAACCTCCCCGGCCACTCGGATCGCCCCAAGGACCCGTAGGGCCCCCGCGCCCCTCGTCTCCGGCGAGCTCCTCCGCCGCGGGGACGAGCGCCGCCGCCCCAGCTAGCCGAAGGAGACGGGAGCCAGCCACCCCATCCCCGCCGTCTATATTAGATCGGACGGCACGGATTCAAATAACCCGAACCCAACCTCAACCGTCCGACCAAGATCCAACGGCCCAGAGCCGTTTCCCCCACGCCCCGCCTCCCTGCCAACTGGGCCCCGCCTGCCAGTCGCTCGCGCCTGCGCTGCCCGCCCGGCCCCGCCTGCCAGTCGCCCGCGCCCGCGCTGCCCGCCCGGCCCCGCCTGTCAGCCGCTCACGCCGCCGCGCGCCCGCCGCGGGATCTAATCCTGGCCGTCGATCTGAGATCCAACGGCTGTAGGCGCCCGATACCCCTTCGCCCGCGCATTTTCTTAAAGAATCCCCCTGTTTTCTGGAAATTGCGCCCGCCGTCCCTGGTTTCGTGCAGTTAGGTCCTCGGACCTTTTATTTAATTCAAAATAGGTCCTTAGGGTATAATTTTAACCCCTAAACTTGTAAAATTCATAACTGTGTCATATGAACTCCAAATTAGGTGCTTCAAATTGCAAAATGTTCATGATATTATTATCTATCTGTTTATGCAATGTTTCCCTGCTGTTTCCATGTCCCAATTAATGGTTAATCATTAGGATAAAGTTAATGTTATGGGAACCCTATTTGAGATAAATAAAAGATAGTAGACTTTAGTAAAAGTTGGAGCACTTAAGTTTATGGACTTAAACACCTAAGTTTAGGAACTTAAAACCATGCAAGGATTTAACCCCACCACTGACTTGAACTTGATTAGTGGATAATGAATCACTTTGTATAGTCCTCTACTCCAGACCTAGGGAACACCAGAGTGCCTATCCCTTTTCAACTATGAACTTGTGATCTCTCTCTGCTGCATTTGTTTGGTATGTTTCTTTTGTTTGTTATTTTCCCAAGTGCATAGTGTGAATGATTACTTTACGTAGACAACGAGCAGTCTGTGTTTCCCGAGGAAGTTGCAGAGGAAATCCCTGATCAGCAGTTTGGTGAAGGCAAGTGTCCTCTGTCCCATTATGTCCTATTCATTTATAACTTACTACCCCGCACTACTTACTTGAAACCTAAGGATTGACTAGCTTTACATTTTACTTTATTCTTGATGACCTTATGGGCTATTATGGTTAGCACTTTGCTATTGCTTTAACATAATCAATGAACATGATGTGGCTATTTATGATACTGTTATCCTGATGATGTTGATGATCTTGTGATACTCTAGGGGGCTCAGGCTGTTTCCTGAGTACCTCTCCGTAAGGACTGGTTCGTTGAGAGACCACCCGGGATAACAGTGCAACCATGAGGGTGAAATGGGATGCCCTTAGCTGATTAATTAGATGAACTAGAGGTGTAGTTGCTTAGCCGTCGTGCCGTCAATGGGGTCCAGGCACAGTGCTTGCTCTGCCGAGGCTGAGTGCCGAGGTTCTTTCGTTTTGCTCTTTGTTAGTCACTCTCCTGCGGGGAGGGGTACTGTGTTTATCAAACTGGAGAAACCTAACGGGCAGCTATGATCTCTGGGGAATCTTTGTAAAAGCTACGTAGTGATGCCCTGCCGGACCACCTAGGTAGTGGTCAATGGGGATTAGCTCTCCCCGGGTAGAAAGGGAATCATGACTCATGGGTAAAGTGTGCAACCTCTGCAGAGGGTAATGAAACTGGTATATCAGCCGTGCTCACGGTTAAGAGCAGCCTTGGGATCCTCTTTGATTAGAGATACAGATGGTTCGAGATACAAGGGTTATGTTATGGTTTTGGTTCGACTATGATGGTGTTGTTCCTCAATGAGGAAATGGTTTACGGGTTGGTTAATGCTAAAATCTAGCTTCTACTAATGATAAATACCTGACCAACTAAAAGCAACTGCTTGAGCCTAACCCCACATAAAGCTAGTCCACTTCAGCCAAACGGGACATTTGCTGAGTACGTTGATGTGTACTCATCCTTGCTTTACCACCAAACACCAGGTTGTCCGCATTGCAACCACTGCTCAGGAGGAGATGAAGTCGTGGAAGGAGACTTCCAGGAGTTCCAAGACTACGACGAGTTTTAGGTGTGGGTTGGCGGCAACCCCCAGTCAGCTGCCTGTGGAGGCCTTATCTTTACTGCGTTTCGCTAGTACTTTGATTTACTTGTTAAGACAATGAATATGTGGATGTCTATGACTCTATGATGTAATAAGTACCCTTTTATGTTATTATTCGAGCATTGTGTGATGATGTTCATTTATGTAATCGCTGTGTACGTGAGTTCTGATCCTGGCACGTACATAGTTCGCATTCGGTTTGCCTTCCAAAACCGGGTGTGACATAAGTGGTATCAAAGCCGTGCTGACTGTAGGACCGCTGACCTAGAGTAGCACTGGTCGTACTAAGGACTATTGACCCTCCCCCTCACCTTGACCTCTGATGTTACTTCAAAAGTCGGTCACCTCGACCAACCCTATGTTTTACTATCCATATATACTACACCTTGTTAAAAATTTTTATCTCATTCTGTTTATGGTTTACTCACTTGTCATATTAGTTCTGCTCTTACTCTTGTGCTTACGGTGACTTTTGTAGATGGCTCGTCTTAGACACACTGCACGTAAGTCGGTGATTCCTTTCCTGCCGTCTTGACTTGCGGAGCGTCCTCTGCACCGCACCGTGTCCGGTCAGTCGAGTCACCTGGAGAGGCTGCACCACCGCCTGCGTGAGGAGCAGGAACGCCGGCGCCAGCACGGAGAGCAGCAGGGCTCTTCCTCCTCACCCCAGCAGGAGGTGGGGACCGTGAGGCCCCGTTCCTCTGTGGCCCAACTGGAGGCACCCCCTGCACCACCGCGGGACGTCCCGGCTGTTGGAGGAGCTACTGGAGGAGACCCCGACGATGACTCAGACCACAGCACGGAGTCTTCTGAGCCGCAGGAGGCGGAAGGATGGGTCGCCCGACCCATCACCCGTGACGCCGCTCGCGGTTGTCACTTCCACGACGCACTCGACACCTTGCTGCGCCAGGCTTTCGACCGGCACACCTGGTCGATCGAGTATCGTTGTGTAGTCTACCAGCACAGTCGCGGGAGGTACCCGGACCGCTGGGAGGCTACCTGCCTAGTTCGCCGTCCGGAGGATGACCTCCGGGGTGCGGAGGCCGTTTCGGAGCACTATTCCATCTCCGAGAGGGACACTGCAGAGGCGGCTATGTAGGATGCAGCACGGCGTGCACTCTCCCAGTACTGTTCTTTGTTCGGTGGGGTGGCCGACGGTCTTAACCTTCGATACTACCCCCGCCGCCCTACTGGCAGCACAGAGAGTGTTGTTGTCTCACCTGTTGGTGAGGGTAACCCTAGGTTGAGCAGCACAGTCAACCTAGTCGCAGTGCTTAACACTGAGCTGGATCACTCTCTGGACGAGCTAAGCAGGGCTCGAACGGAGATTGCGGAGTTGCATGCTGAGTTGGCAGAGCGCCATCACCAGGAGGGTGGTTCTCCCGCTCCTGTTGGGACTCAGCACCCATACCGCTCGCCGCCACGTGGTCACCACACTTATGGTTCCCCTGTCTGTAAGACCAGGATAGATCTGGATCCTTAGACCGTTAGCGTCGGAGTTTGTAATAATCCTTAAGTCAGATGTCTCAGTCTTAGGTAGTCAGTTTAGTTTGCTTATCAGTTGCTTCCATTTAGTTTAGTTTGCTTATCAGTTGCTTTATTGCTTGTTATGGTGAACTTGTGCTGGATTTGAATCTTTGTAATGACTGTTGCCAACCTGTGGGTTTCCCCTGCAGTTTGGCCTAGCTAGTAATGTTAATGAAGTCAGTTGTTTAGTTGGGAAACCATTTACTCTTACTTTCCTTTCTTATCTAAGAAGCTGTGTTGAATCATAATGAGGATCAGTGAAGCTCTTTGTTCACTCAGTGTCATGAAGGATTCTGTATTCTCTTTTCTTATGCTGAAGGGTTGTAAGATCAATGCTGATGTATGAATGTCTTCCACAGATGTCTGACAACAGGCGCCGATGCAACAGGCGTGCTCAGCAAGAGCAGCATGACCAGCAGGAGGAACAACAGAGGCAGCCTCCCCCACCACCCCCGATGTCAGTGGAGCAGATGTTCTTGATGTAGACCCAGGCAGTGCAGGCCATTGGGCAGACTCTGGCAGCCATGCAGCAGGCTCAACAGCAACCCCAACCCCAATTGCAAGTGCAGATGCCCCAGATGCCACGAGATAAGCGTGGTGAGTTCATGAGAGGGCACCCTCCTACCTTCGCCCATTCTGCTGACCCCATGGATGCAGAAGACTGGCTGCGCGCAGTGGAAAGGGAACTGCGCACCGCCCAATGCGACGACAGGGAGAAGGTTCTGTATGGTCCCCGCCAGCTGAGGGGAGCAGCCCAGTCCTGGTGGGAGTCCTACCTCGCCACCCATGCTGACCCTGAAGCCATCACGTGGGAGGAATTCAGCGAGAGTTTCCGCAGATACCATGTGCCAGAGGGACTGATGATCGTGAAGAAGGAGGAGTTTCTGGCTCTGAAGCAGGGACCCCTGTCTGTTAGTGAGTATAGAGATAAGTTTCTGCAGTTGTCTCGTTATGCACCCGAGGATGTCAACACTGATGCCAAGAGGCAGTACAGGTTCATGAGAGGTTTGGTGGATCCCCTGCATTACCAGCTGATGAATCACACCTTCCCAACCTTCCAGCACCTGATCGATAGGGCAGTGATGACTGAGAAGAAGCGTAAGGATATGGAAGATCGGAAGCGCAAGATGAGTGGACCCCAGACCGGAGGCATCAGCCGTCCACGTTTCTCAGGCAGTTCATCTCAGCAAGGCAGGCCTGGTCACCCACAGGGATATCAGAATCAGAATCAGCGTCCGCATCAGCAGCAATTTCAGAGGCAGTACCCGCAGCAGCAGCAGCAGTATCGTCAGCACAGTGTAATACCCAAATATTTGGAGTATAAAAATACCTGAGTATGGGGAGATTATAAAAAGATTTATGTGATCACTTAATTTTTCCCTTTTTCATATTCTACTAATGGAATTGAATTAGGCAAATGATAAATGAATAAATACAGAGATGTGCATGTCATGCTGGCGTTATTGTATTATCGTATTTGTATTCAAATGGATGAAACAAGTTTGAGTTTGAAAAAAAATGAATTTGAAAACAGAAATTATAAAAGAAAAGAAAATAGATTAATAAGAAAGGGGAGGACAGTAAATTTGTACAAATTCTTCTTTAACCTGTACGTAAACACCATGTTGCATTGATTAAATTAAAGTAATAAAGGGTGAGCAAATCAATATATTTATATCTCATGCGGACTACTTATGTATTTCTTCATTCAGATTACCAAATTTATAAAAGAAAACTTGAACTTTTGATTCCAATTAAACTCAAACAAAAAAATATGAAAAGAAAACAGAATAAAAAAAGGGAAAGTCCAAACCCACGTGCATGTGCACCATCGGCCCTCCATGTCCCATTTAACCGCCACAGTAGCCAATCTTTGTTTTGTTTTTTATTATTATTTTATTACCAAGCCGGAAGCTTGTGTCATGCATCGTGTGAATTGACGTTGTCCTGGCCTTCCTCAGAAATCGCTCTCGCACCGTTTGCTAGGATGTAACCGTCTCCGGATTTGGCGCTACTGCTATATGGACCAAGCCCTCGAGTCTCCCCTTCATATCCTTGACCTTGCCAGCCGTGGAAGTAGTTCAGGTCGAGAGTTTCATCACTGCCGGATCTCCCGTGAGGGAGAGAGCCGCTGGTAGATAGTCACCACGTGATACAGTTGGGTGTGGCCGTCGGCGTCGAACTCATCGTTGGCTGCCTCCTAGCTTTTGGGTGGGCCTGACGTACGATCATCGTGGCACTCCGTGATTCTTCGGAGCCGACAACCACTGCTGTGCAGCTAGGAATCGTGTCCTCGTCGTTGTGGTGAGTGCCTCTTCCGTCGCGATGATTCCCTCAATATTCCTTGGTCGCCTTCGAACTGCATTATAGTAGCCTGGTGCACCAGCGCGACACCATGGTCGGGCCAGTGTGATCGGCATGCCGATGGAGGAGAGAGAGAGAGTTTGGTATGTGGGCTATTGGGAGGTTGAAGACGCACGGTCACCGTTCGATCTTCTTTGCGCGACTGAGATTAGAACTGGGCAGCCCTTCGTGTGATTAATCGGGGGTCATCAGATCGAGATCGGGCGGCATCGGTTAGATCAGAAATTATAAAATCTGGGCCGTCGTATCTCCATCCAACAGTCAGCGCAACATACCCTTTCGCGATCTAATCTGCACCATGCATCATAAATCCACTGGCCGAGATCTTGAGATACCTCTTCGGCCAGGCCGTTTCGCAGAAGAGACCCTGGGATCTATTGAATTTAACCCGCCATCCATCGCGGGGTAAATCTGTATCTTGGGTTTCTTTCGCGTTAGACCCTAGACTTATCTGTTTTTAGCGCTCGGTCCAGAGAACAGAAAAAAATAAATAAATTCAACTAGAAAATACTTTTTAGTGTAAAAATAATTGCAGGAACTTAATTAATTCATAGAAAATTTGTATTAACTCCTTTTTAGTCTATTCCGGTTCCTATAATTTTGTAATAATATTGTTCATCACATAGTGTCTCTGTTTTAACATGAAAACTATATTAAAATTAATCCCTTAATTTATCTTGTACCAAATACATGAAACCTCCGGAAAATCATATCTTAAAATCCATAACTCTGAATTTAGTGATTCTTTTTCCTATGATCTCATTTTAATGTATATATTATTAATATGTATTTTGTATATATGTTTGGTGTGATGTTAATTTCTCCTTTGTACTATGCTTGTTTGTATTGTGGCGAGTAGAAGAGCCAGTGATCGAGGATTCGGGTATTCAGCAGGTAGAAGTAGCTAAGCAGGAGCTCATTGAAGGCAAGTTGTGCCCTTGACCACTTTTTACCTAATATTGTTCTTTAATATCACTTATTCCTGCATAGGCTAATTTTGATGGGACCCAATAGGTTACCCTAGATTTGTTTATCTCATTACCTTGTTTACCCCTGAATCACTGGATAGTTTGCTATTGCTTTACATGGTTTTGGGATAATCATTTATTATATCTATGTTCCAATTATTCTTGTTATTCTGTTTATGTCCATGTCAAGTTCATTAATGTTAATTGGAACATAGAGCTTAACTTGAGAACCACGTGCCACCACAAGGGTTTAATGGGACGCCCTTGGCTGACTAATTAGGAAAGCTAGTGGAAGATTACCTTACCCGAAAGGGGCAAGGGCAGTAGGGGAGTGGTCAGTGTAGGGAGGTCCCTGGTTGATTTTGCTGCGATGGCGGTCAGCCAGGAACCCTGCATTGGAACTTCCTATAAACTGTAGCGGGTTGTCGGAAGCTAGTGGAACTTTGTAAAGGCCTCGTAGTGTTGCCCTGCCGCGCTTCCTAGGTAGAGGTGTATGGGATTCGCGACCCCTTGGCAGATGGGTAACATGACTTGTGGGTAAAGGGTACAACCTCTGCAGAGTGTAAAACTGGTATACTAGCCGAGCTCACGGTCATGAGCAGCTCAGGACTCTCTGATGATTAAATTATGGAACTTAAATTCAATTTTGTCATTTGCATTGCATGGGTTTGTTATTAATTTTGTTCTATTACTTTACTTATGGTTTGGTATTTACTTACACTTAGTAACTGCTAATAAAATTTTGACCAACTACTTAAAAGCAATGCTCAGCTTTAACCATTCTCTTTGATAAGCCTTACACTCCATGAGCTCCCACCTTTGGTGAGTTCATGTCACATTATTCCCCACAACTTGTTGAGCGATGATCATGTGTGAGCTCACCCTTGCTGTCTCACACCCCCCACAGGAGAAGAGCAGGTGGTTCAGGAGGAGCCACAAGGCGAGGAGTTCGATCTGATCTAGGTGGCGTTTCTCAGTTGACATTGGCGCCAACGATCCTTAGTTCGTTTTACTTTTATCTTTTATTTTGTAATAAGTCTTCCGCTATGTAATAAATACTCTGATTATTGTGACATTTATCTCTATACACTCTGTTATTATATATGTTGTCTTCTTGGCGCATGTATGAGATGCACCTGGCTTTGTTCCTTAAAGCCGGGTGTGACAGAAGTGGTATCAAAGGAAATGTTGACTGTAGGACGAAACCTAGATAGAAATGGACAAACCTTTCCACTTACCTTACTCTGATTCATTCCATACTCATCTCATCTTGATCTTGTCTCACCTTTTGCTATTCTACTCCGATTACTCTTATCTTTTCTACTCTAAGACAAGATGGATTTCACACCTTGGAATCCTACCACTATGATCTTTTTAAGAGATAGGGAACCCAAGACAAAATTTAAAACTATTTTCTTTAAGAATGTTGTTTGATTGTTCTGATGTTAAATGTCTGATTTGCTTCTTTGATTGATTGATATATTATATATGGACATCTTAGCATGTTCCACCATAAGGTAATGTATTAGCTTTAGTGGATAACACACTAATCTACTTAACTAATAAATCCCCCGCAGTAACATTTCTCGTAATTACTCGCCTTGTCTACAATTCTTCCTTTTTACCCTGTGTTCTAACCCAGATGGGCTACCCCTATAGTGTTAGAAGAGAGCACTATAGACGTGATCCTTGGTATATCATGGTTAAGAAAGGCAAAGGCAGTATATACACTATGCTAAGGGAACCATAGAACTCACCAGTTCCAAAGGAGAAAGATTTCAAGTTAATATTGCAGTAACCTCCTCATCCATGCGTGCAATGTTCTTTATACCTGAGGAGTTTGTTGGTGACAACGTCCGGGTGGTTAGAGATTTTACGGATGTCTTTCCAGAGGAGTTACCAGGGATGCCACCTGATAGAGAAGTTGAGTTTGTTATTGATCTCTTACCTAGAACCGCCCCTATTTCTAAACGGCCATATAGGATGTCCGTAGAGGAGTTGAAGAAACTTAAGAAGCAATTAACGAAATTACAAGAGGCTGGATACATTTGTCCGAATTTTTCACCTTGTGGAGCGCCGGTTCTATTTGTACAGAAGAAAGAAGGATCACAAGGGATGTGCGTGGATTATAGGACCCTTAATGATGTCATTGTGAAGCACAAGTATCCATTACCCCACATTGAGGATTTTTTCAGATGAGAGGTGCAAGGGTATTCTCGAAGATTGATCTCTGATCGGGTTACCATCAAATGAAGATTAGGCCATCGGATATTCCCAAGACGATTTTATCCACTCGATATGGTTTATATGAGTTCATCGTTATGTCATTTGGACTAACCAATACACCAACCTATTTTATGGATCTGAAGAATAAAGTGTTCGTGGTCTGGACAGGTTCGTCGCGGTCTTCATCGACGATATTTTTATTTATTCCAAGAGTGATAGTGATCATGAGGAACATCTGAGATTGTTGCTACAGAAGCGATGAGATATTCAACTCTACGCCAAGTTTAGCAAATGAGAGTTTTGGATTGGCGAGGTGCCATTTCTTGGACATATCATTTCTAATGGGAGGATATCAGTGGATCCTGCTAAAGTCAAGGAGATAGTGGTGTGGAGCATACCCACTATAGTTGTTGAGGTTCGGAGTTTCTTGGGACTTGCTGGTTATTATTGGAGATTTATTGAAGGATTTTCTAAGATTGCTAAGCCTATGACTTCGCTTTTGGAGAAAGGAAAAGAATTTAAGTGGGATGAGAAGTGCCAAGACAGTTTTGATCAATTGAAGAAAAGATTGATGTCGCCCCCAGTATTGGTTATGCCGGACTTACAGAAAGGATTTGATATCTATTGTGATGCATGTGGCCAAAGCTTAGGATGTGTGCTCATGCAGGAAGGACATGTGCTTGCCTATGCTTCTCGTCAGTTACGCAAACATGAACTGAACTACCCCACGCATGACTTGGAATTGGCAGCCGTTGTGCATGCGCTTAAGATTTGGAGACATTATATCATGGGAACCAAGTGCCAAGTGTACACGAATCATAAGAGTTTAAAGTATATATTCACTTAGAAGGATCTCAACCTTAGACAATGCCGTTGGTTGGAGCTTATTAAGGATTATGATTTGGAGATTCACTATCACCCGGGCAAGGCAAATTTGGTTACAGATGCCTTGAGTCGAAAGGAGCATGTTCATTCAGCTGCTGTTACCCAACTACCCGATGAGATTGTTGAGGATTTCAGGAGACTTAACCTGGGTATAGTTGCTCACACTGAAGAAGTTATATTGATGTGGAACCTACCTTGGAGCAAGAAATCCGCAAAGGTCAACTTGACGATGCTAAAATAAAAGAGATTAAGGATCTGATTACTGAGGGTCGAGTTCCGGAATTTACGAAAGATGAGCAAGGCACCATATGGTTCAAGGACAGAATGTGTGTTCCTGATATTGAAAGCCTTCGAGAGACTATTTTAAAGGAGGCCCATGACTCAGATTATTCTATTCATCCTGGTAGTACCAAGATGTATCAGGATTTGAAGCGGAAGTATTGGTGGTATGGATTGAAGAGAGATGTGGCCGCACATGTGGCTATGTGCGATGTATGTCAAAGAGTTAAGGCTAAACACCAGAGGCCAGCTGGACTATTGCATCCACTGAAGATACCCGAGTGGAAGTGGGAAGAGATTGGTATGGATTTCATTACTAGATTGCCTCGCACCCAGAAAGGATATGATGCTATATGGATGATTGTGGATAGATTGACTAAAGTGGCTCACTTTATTCCTGTGAAGACTACATATAAAGGTTCTCAGCTAGCAGAGTTATATATGGCTCGGATTGTGTGTTTACATGGTGTACCAAAGAAGATCGTGTCTGATCGAGGTTCACAGTTTACCTCAAGATTTTGGAGAAGCTTTCACGAGAACATGAGTACAAAGTTGAATTTTAGTACAGCTTATCACCCTCAGACTGATGGGCAGACTGAAAGGACTAATCAAGTATTGGAAGATATGTTGAGAGCATGTGCCCTTCAGCATGGAGGAAGTTGGGATAAAAGTCTACCATATGCTGAGTTCTCATATAATAATAGTTATCAGGCCAGTCTGAAGATGTCACCTTTTGAAGCTTTATATGGGAGGAAGTGCAGGACTCCTTTGTATTGGGATCAGACTGGAGAAAGACAATTCTTTGGGCCTGAACTAATTCAAAGAAGCAGAAGAACAAGTCCGTATAATTCGAGAGAATTTGAGGGTGGCTCAAACCAGGCAAAAGAGCTATGCTGATAATAGAAGAAGACCACTAGAATTTGAGGAAGGAGATTATGTGTATCTCAAGGTGTCACCACTTCGTGGAATGAGGAGATTCAAAGTTAAGGGCAAATTGTCCTCTCGCTACATTGGACCATTCTTGATCTTTAGGCGAGATGGGGAGATGGCATACCAACTCGAGTTACCTGCTAGTCTGTCGGATGTGCATAATGTGTTCCACGTGTCTCAGCTCAAGAAGTGTCCCCGTGTCCCTGAGGAACAGTTACCAATGGAAGAGCTCAGTGTTCAAGGTGATTTGAATTACACGGAGTATCCGATCAAGATTTTGAATACCTTGACTCGAGTTACAAGAAATAAGGTGATAAAGATGTGCAAAGTACAATGGAGTCAACACGGAGAAGATGAAGCAACTTGGGAAAGAGAAGAAGAGCTTCGCATAGATTTTTCCCATCTTTTCCCTAAACCTTCTTAAATCTCGAGGACGAAATTCAATTTAAGGGGGTAGGATTTGTAATACCCAAATATTTGGAGTATAAAAATACCTGAGTATGGGGAGATTATAAAAAGATTTATGTGATCACTTAATTTTTCCCTTTTTCATATTCTACTAATGGAATTGAATTAGGCAAATGATAAATGAATAAATACAGAGATGTGCATGTCATGCTGGCGTTATTGTATTATCGTATTTGTATTCAAATGGATGAAACAAGTTTGAGTTTGAAAAAAAATGAATTTGAAAACAGAAATTATAAAAGAAAAGAAAATAGATTGATAAGAAAGGGGAGGACAGTAAATTTGTACAAATTCTTCTTTAACCTGTACGTAAACACCATGTTGCATTGATTAAATTAAAGTAATAAAGGGTGAGCAAATCAATATATTTATATCTCATGCGGACTACTTATGTATTTCTTCATTCAGATTACCAAATTTATAAAAGAAAACTTGAACTTTTGATTCCAATTAAACTCAAACAAAAAAATATGAAAAGAAAACAGAATAAAAAAAGGGAAAGTCCAAACCCACGTGCATGTGCACCATCGGCCCTCCATGTCCCATTTAACCGCCACAGTAGCCAACCTTTGTTTTGTTTTTTATTATTATTTTATTACCAAGCCGGAAGCTTGTGTCATGCATCGTGTGAATTGACGTTGTCCTGGCCTTCCTCAGAAATCGCTCTCGCACCGTTTGCTAGGATGTAACCGTCTCCGGATTTGGCGCTACTGCTATATGGACCAAGCCCTCGAGTCTCCCCTTCATATCCTTGACCTTGCCAGCCGTGGAAGTAGTTCAGGTCGAGAGTTTCATCACTGCCGGATCTCCCGTGAGGGAGAGAGCCGCTGGTAGATAGTCACCACGTGATACAGTTGGGTGTGGCCGTCGGCGTCGAACTCGTCGTTGGCTGCCTCCTAGCTTTTGGGTGGGCCTGACGTACGATCATCGTGGCACTCCGTGATTCTTCGGAGCCGACAACCACTGCTGTGCAGCTAGGAATCGTGTCCTCGTCGTTGTGGTGAGTGCCTCTTCCGTCGCGATGATTCCCTCAATATTCCTTGGTCGCCTTCGAACTGCATTATAGTAGCCTGGTGCACCAGCGCGACACCATGGTCGGGCCAGTGTGATCGGCATGCCGATGGAGGAGAGAGAGAGAGTTTGGTATGTGGGCTATTGGGAGGTTGAAGACGCACGGTCACCGTTCGATCTTCTTTGCGCGACTGAGATTAGAACTGGGCAGCCCTTCGTGTGATTAATCGGGGGTCATCAGATCGAGATCGGGCGGCATCGGTTAGATCAGAAATTATAAAATCTGGGCCGTCGTATCTCCATCCAACAGTCAGCGCAACATACCCTTTCGCGATCTAATCTGCACCATGCATCATAAATCCACTGGCCGAGATCTTGAGATACCTCTTCGGCCAGGCCGTTTCGCAGAAGAGACCCTGGGATCTATTGAATTTAACCCGCCATCCATCGCGGGGTAAATCTGTATCTTGGGTTTCTTTCGCGTTAGACCCTAGACTTATCTGTTTTTAGCGCTCGGTCCAGAGAACAGAAAAAAATAAATAAATTCAACTAGAAAATACTTTTTAGTGTAAAAATAATTGCAGGAACTTAATTAATTCATAGAAAATTTGTATTAACTCCTTTTTAGTCTATTCCGGTTCCTATAATTTTGTAATAATATTGTTCATCACATAGTGTCTCTGTTTTAACATGAAAACTATATTAAAATTAATCCCTTAATTTATCTTGTACCAAATACATGAAACCTCCGGAAAATCATATCTTAAAATCCATAACTCTGAATTTAGTGATTCTTTTTCCTATGATCTCATTTTAATGTATATATTATTAATATGTATTTTGTATATATGTTTGGTGTGATGTTAATTTCTCCTTTGTACTATGCTTGTTTGTATTGTGGCGAGTAGAAGAGCCAGTGATCGAGGATCCGGGTATTCAGCAGGTAGAAGTAGCTGAGCAGGAGCTCATTGAAGGCAAGTTGTGCCCTTGACCACTTTTTACCTAATATTGTTCTTTAATATCACTTATTCCTGCATAGGCTAATTTTGATGGGACCCAATAGGTTACCCTAGATTTGTTTATCTCATTACCTTGTTTACCCCTGAATCACTGGATAGTTTGCTATTGCTTTACATGGTTTTGGGATAATCATTTATTATATCTATGTTCCAATTATTCTTGTTATTCTGTTTATGTCCATGTCAAGTTCATTAATGTTAATTGGAACATAGAGCTTAACTTGAGAACCACGTGCCACCACAAGGGTTTAATGGGACGCCCTTGGCTGACTAATTAGGAAAGCTAGTGGAAGATTACCTTACCCGAAAGGGGCAAGGGCAGTAGGGGAGTGGTCAGTGTAGGGAGGTCCCTGGTTGATTTTGCTGCGATGGCGGTCAGCCAGGAACCCTGCATTGGAACTTCCTATAAATTGTAGCGGGTTGTCGGAAGCTAGTGGAACTTTGTAAAGGCCTCGTAGTGTTGCCCTGCCGCGCTTCCTAGGTAGAGGTGTATGGGATTCGCGACCCCTTGGCAGATGGGTAACATGACTTGTGGGTAAAGGGTACAACCTCTGTAGAGTGTAAAACTGGTATACTAGCCGAGCTCACGGTCATGAGCAGCTCAGGACTCTCTGATGATTAAATTATGGAACTTAAATTCAATTTTGTCATTTGCATTGCATGGGTTTGTTATTAATTTTGTTCTATTACTTTACTTATGGTTTGGTATTTACTTACACTTAGTAACTGCTAATAAAATTTTGACCAACTACTTAAAAGCAATGCTCAGCTTTAACCATTCTCTTTGATAAGCCTTACACTCCATGAGCTCCCACCTTTGGTGAGTTCATGTCACATTATTCCCCACAACTTGTTGAGCGATGATCATGTGTGAGCTCACCCTTGCTGTCTCACACCCCCCACAGGAGAAGAGCAGGTGGTTCAGGAGGAGCCACAAGGCGAGGAGTTCGATCTGATCTAGGTGGCGTTTCTCAGTTGACATTGGCGCCAACGATCCTTAGTTCGTTTTACTTTTATCTTTTATTTTGTAATAAGTCTTCCGCTATGTAATAAATACTCTGATTATTGTGACATTTATCTCTATACACTCTGTTATTATATATGTTGTCTTCTTGGCGCATGTATGAGATGCACCTGGCTTTGTTCCTTAAAGCCGGGTGTGACACACAGCCAGCAGGGAGGTAATCAGTATCAGAAGCAGAACAACCAGGCACCTCGCCTTCCTGTCCCAGCAGCAAATCAGAGCAACCAAGCAGCCCCAGCACAAGGAGGAGGCAGAGGATGTTTCCACTGCGGAGATCAAGGCCACTGGGCGATGCAGTGCCCAAAGAAGTTGGCGCAGCAGCAGACCAACCCCAATGCTCCAACAAGGCAAGGTGTACTGCAGCCAGCAGCAGGCAATCGTAACCAAGCGTACAACCGTGGAAAGGTGAACCACTTGGAGGCCGAAGCAATTCAGGATGCACCAGATGTGGCAGTAGGTATGTTTTCAGTCAAATCTCATCCCGCGAAAGTGTTATTTGATACTGGTGCAACTCATTCATTTGTCACTGCAACATGGGTAGAATTGCATAACATCTCAGTAGAGGCAATGATGCCGCCCATGAGGATTAATTCGGTTGGTGGCAAGGTGCAAACAGATAAAATATGCTCAAATGTAAGGGTGGAAATAAGGGGGATAGGGTTCCCCAGTGATCTAATAGTAATAGACACCCTTGGGGTAGATATCATCCTAGGGATGAATTGGTTAATGAAGTATGAGGCGAATGTTAGTTGTGACAAGAGGACCGTAACATTGAAGTCCCCGTCAGGAGAAGAGGTAGTGGCCAAGCTAAGGATGCCTAAGTCAGAAGAGGGAGTCTGTCACCAGATTTCAGTTGATAGTAAGGAGCCTAACACGCTCGAGGATATCGAGGTTGTGTCGGACTTTCCGGATGTGTTTCCCGAAGAGTTAAGGGGCATGCCACCCGAGAGAAAAGTCGAATTTGCCATAGAGCTTATCCCTGGTACCGCCCCCATTTCCAAAAGAGCCTATCGAGTGTCTGGACCAGAATTGGTGGAACTCAAGAAGCAGATAGATGAGATGTTAGAGAAGGGTTACATCAGGCCAAGCACCTCGCCTTGGGCCGCCCCAGTGTTGTTTGTAGAGAAGAAAGATGGTACCAAAAGGATGTGCATAGACTACAGGGCCTTGAATGAAGTCACTATCAAGAACAAGTACCCCCTGCCAAGGATAGAAGATCTGTTTGACCAGCTCAGAGGTGCCAGCGTATTCTCGAAGATAGATCTGAGATCTGGTTACCATCAACTCAGAATCCGACCCTCGGATATACCGAAGACGGCATTCATCACCAAGTATGGGTTATATGAGTTCACAGTTATGTCCTTTGGTTTGACAAATGCGCCAGCCTTCTTCATGTACCTGATGAACAGTGTGTTCATGGATTATCTGGACAAGTTTGTGGTAGTGTTCATCGATGACATTCTCATATACTCTCAAAGTGAGGAAGACCATGTGGAGCATTTGAAGATGGTATTGCAAAGGCTTCGAGAACATCAGTTGTATGCCAAGCTGGGCAAATGCGAGTTCTGGATTCATGAAGTCTTGTTTCTGGGTCACATCATAAATCAAGATGGGTTGGCAGTAGATCCAAAGAAAGTAGCAGATATCCTGAACTGGAAAGCACCGAAGGATGTTCGCGGGATCAAGAGCTTCATCGGAATGGCTGGATATTACAGGCGTTTCATTGAAGGCTTTTCAAAGATTGCTAGACCGATGATAGCGTTACTAGCGAAGAAAGTTGAGTTTAAGTGGACCCAAAAGTGTCAGGAAGCATTTGAAGAACTGAAGAATAGATTGACTACAGCTCCTGTGTTAGTCCTGCCTGATGTTCACAAGTCATTCTCAGTGTATTGCGACGCTTCTTACACCGGATTGGGATGTGTGCTAATGCAAGAAGGGAGAGTTGTAGCATACTCGTCTCGACAGCTGAAGATCCATGAGAAAAACTATCCCACACATGACCTGGAGTTGGCAGCAGTGGTTCATGCTTTAAAGACCTGGAGACATTACCTGTATGGGCAGAAGTGCGACATCTACACAGATCATAAAAGTCTGAAGTACATATTCACCCAGTCAGAGTTAAACATGAGGCAGCGAAGATGGTTGGAACTGATCAAAGACTATGAGTTGGAGATACATTACCATCCGGGCAAAGCCAATGTTGTTGCAGATGCTCTGAGCAGGAAAAGTCAAGTTAATATGTTGGCCTCGCACCCAATGCCATATGAGTTAGCCAAGGAATTTGACAGACTGAGCCTCGGCTTCCTGAATAGTACACAATGAGTGACAGTGGAATTAGAGCCCACCCTAGAGCGGGAGATCAAAGAAGGGCAGAAGGATGATGAAAACATCAACAAGATCCGGCAGCTGATCCTAGAAGGAAGAGGCAAAGACTTTCGAGAGGATGAAGAAGGGGTAATATGGTTCAAAGACCGATTGTGTGTTCCCGACCTCAAACCTATCCGGGAACTGATCCTCAAGGAAGCTCATGAGACAGCCTACTCCATACATCCTGGAAGTGAGAAGATGTACCAGGACTTAAAAAGAAGGTTTTGGTGGTATGGCATGAAAAGAGAGATCGCAGAATATGTCGCCATCTGTGATAGTTGTCAGAGAACCAAAGCAGAGCATCAGAGGCCTGCCGGATTGTTGCAGCCATTGCGGATTCCCCAGTGGAAGTGGGATGAGATCGGGATGGATTTTATAGTTGGCCTACCTCGCACCCGGGCCGGTTATGATTCCATCTGGGTGGTTGTGGACCGCCTAACAAAGGTGGCCCATTTCATACCTGTGAAGACAACATACACCGGAGCAACGTTAGCTGAGTTATACATGTCACGGATAGTCTGCCTTCATGGTATGCCGAAGAAGATAGTGTCAGATCGAGGAACACAATTTACCTCTCATTTTTGGCAGCAGCTACAAGAAGCTTTGGGCACCCATTTGAACTTCAGCTCAGCTTATCACCCGCAGACAGACGGTCAGACTGAAAGAACTAATCAGATCCTAGAAGATATGTTGAGAGCCTGTGCGTTGCAAGACAAGTCAGGATGGGACAAAAGATTACCTTATGCAGAATTCTCCTACAACAATAGTTACCAGGCCAGCTTGAAGATGTCACCGTTTCAGGCACTCTATGGACGGAGTTGTAGGACTCCGCTGCATTGGGACCAGCCTGGAGAGAGACAGGTGTTTGGCCCCGACATCTTGCTTGAAGCTGAAGAGAATATCAAAATGGTTCGGGAGAATCTAAAGACAGCCCAGTCAAGACAGCGAAGCTATGCGGACCGAAGGAGAAGAGAACTGAGTTTCGAAGTGGGAGATTACGTCTATTTGAAGGTGTCACCTATCAGGGGAGTCAGAAGGTTCGGAGTTAAAGGCAAGTTAGCACCCCGGTACGTCGGACCATATCAGATTCAAACAAAGCGTGGAGAAGTGGCTTACCAACTCAACCTACCAGAAAGTTTGTCGGCAGTGCACAACGTGTTCCACGTGTCGCAATTGAAGAAATGTCTGCGAGTACCAGAAGAGCAATTGCCAGTGGAGGGTTTGGAAGTTCAGGAAGATCTGACCTACATAGAGAAGCCAACGCAGATTTTGGAGTTTGCAGACAGGGTCACCCGGAGAAACACCATCAGAATGTGCAAAGTCAGATGGGGTCACCACTCTGAGGAAGAAGCAACCTGGGAACGAGAAGATGATCTAAAAGCCAAATACCTTGAACTCTTTGCTGACCAACCCTGAATCTCGGGGGCGAGATTCTTTTAAGGGGGATAGGTTTGTAACACCCTGAATTTGGGGGTATAAAATTTCTTTGCTCATATTCACAAATTCAGGTGTTACTTCCCTTTTTTTCATCCTTTCCCAATCTTCTCTTTCTCATTTCTATAGGAGAAAAGTGGTTATTTTATTTGTAATTATAGTCTATTAGCTCAAACCCTAAGGGAATATGAATTGTTGCATCATGTTGAACCCTAGATTTCACTTTTGTTTGGTGCATAATTCTCAAAAAGTCTAATTTGAATTTGGGGCTCATTTGAATTTGAATCAAATAGAATAAATAAAAGAAAAGGAGAAAACAATTCCAAAATAAAAGAAAAAGGCAAAGCAGCCCACTTCCCCGCCCCCCTCGGCCTTTCGGCCCAGTCGGCCCACCTCGCGCGCGCGCCTCTCCCCCCTCCTCTCTCTGCGCAGCGGGCCCGGCCTGTCGGCGCTGCCGCTTCCCCGCGCGCGCCCGCTCCCTCGCTCTCTCTCTGCCCGTGGGCCCGGCCCGTCAGCCCCGCTTCCCTCGCGCCCGCACCCGCTTTCTTCTCTCTCTCTGCGCCGTGGGCCCAGCTTGTCAGCTTCTCCGTCTTCGCGTAACCGCCGCCGTGCGTGCCGCGGTCTCCGCGCCCACGTCGCGCGTGGGGCTCGCCCCACCTCGCCCTCGGCCACTTGAGCCCCGAGCCTTGCTCGCCATCTCCCCCTCCCTCATTTGCGCACCAACCGGCCCCCCTCTTCCACCTCTCCCTCGCTGTGCGCACGCCAGAGCGCCGCCGCCGTAAACCCCGCCGTTCCGAGCTCGGTTCCCGGCCGCCGTTGGAGCTCCGCCGTGTCCATTGCCACGGTGAGCTTCGCCCTGACGTCCGCAACCCGGAACGCGCACCAATTTCCCCTTCCCCTCCCTATTTCTCTCTGCCCGCGCTCACCCGCCGTCCGCCGTGCAGCCGCCACCGTCGACCCGGGCCACCGTCGCGTCTCCGTCGCCGCCGAGGAGTCCCCGGAGCCCGCCTTGAGGTAAAGAACCTCTCCCGCCCCTATTGGCCTTTATTTTGCTCTCTGCTGCGTTTGATTGCTCGTCGGAGTTGCTTACCGCCGCCGCCGAGCCACTCCGCCGTGAGCCACCCCCCTCCGGTGCCCCTGCCCCGACCCAGACCCCACCAATGGATTCCCCGTGCCCTCCCTAACCTCCACGGCCACTCGGATCGCCCCAAGGACCCGCAGGGCCCCCGCGCCCCTCGTCTCCGGCGAGCTCCTCCGCCGCGGGGACGAGCGCCGCCGCCCCAGCTAGCCGAAGGAGACGGGAGCCAGCCACCCCATCCCCGCCGTCTATATTAGATCGGACGGCATGGATTCAAATAACCCGAACCCAACCTCAACCGTCCGCCCAAGATCCAACGGCCCAGAGCCGTTTCCCCCGCGCCCCGCCTCCCTGCCAACTGGGCCCCGCCTGCCAGTCGCCCGCGCCCGCGCTGCCCTCCCGGCCCCGCCTGCCAGTCGCCCGCGCCCGCGCTGCCCGCCCGGCCCCGCCTGTCAGCCGCTCACGCCGCCGCGCGCCCGCGCGCCCGCCGCGGG
Source organism: Zea mays (assembly GCF_902167145.1). Taxonomy (NCBI): domain Eukaryota; kingdom Viridiplantae; phylum Streptophyta; class Magnoliopsida; order Poales; family Poaceae; genus Zea; species Zea mays. Next base: position 14,472,060 of record NC_050104.1, on the reverse strand, counting down.
ATCTAATCCTGGCCGTCGATCTGAGATCCAACGGCTGTAGGCGCCCGATACCCCTTCGCCCGCGCATTTTCTTAAAGAACCCCCCTGTTTTCTGGAAATTGCGCCCGCCGTCCCTGGTTTCGTGCAGTTAGGTCCTCGGACCTTTTATTTAATTCAAAATAGGTCCTTAGGGTATAATTTTAACCCCTAAACTTGTAAAATTCATAACTTTGTCATATGAACTCCAAATTAGGTGCTTCGAATTGCAAAATGTTCATGATATTATTATCTATCTGTTTATGCAATGTTTCCCTGCTGTTTCCATGTCCCAATTAATGGTTAATCATTAGGATAAAGTTAATGTTATGGGAACCCTATTTGAGATAAATAAAAGATAGTAGACTTTAATAAAAGTTGGAGCACTTAAGTTTATGGACTTAAACACCTAAGTTTAGGAACTTAAAACCATGCAAGGATTTAACCCCACCACTGACTTGAACTTGATTAGTGGATAATGAATCACTTTGTATAGTCCTCTACTCCAGACCTAGGGAACACCAGAGTGCCTATCCCTTTTCAACTATGAACTTGTGATCTCTCTCTGCTGCATTTGTTTGGTATGTTTCTTTTGTTTGTTATTTTCCCAAGTGCATAGTGTGAATGATTACTTTACGTAGACAACGAGCAGTCTGTGTTTCCCGAGGAAGTTGCAGAGGAAATCCCTGATCAGCAGTTTGGTGAAGGCAAGTGTCCTCTGTCCCATTATGTCCTATTCATTTATAACTTACTACCCCGCACTACTTACTTGAAACCTAAGGATTGACTAGCTTTACATTTTACTTTATTCTTGATGACCTTATGGGCTATTATGGTTAGCACTTTGCTATTGCTTTAACATAATCAATGAACATGATGTGGCTATTTATGATACTGTTATCCTGATGATGTTGATGATCTTGTGATACTCTAGGGGGCTCAGGTTGTTTCCTGAGTACCTCTCCGTAAGGACTGGTTCGTTGAGAGACCACCCGGGATAACAGTGCAACCATGAGGGTGAAATGGGATGCCCTTAGCTGATTAATTAGATGAACTAGAGGTGTAGTTGCTTAGCCGTCGTGCCGTCAATGGGGTCCAGGCACAGTGCTTGCTCTGCCGAGGCTGAGTGCCGAGGTTCTTTCGTTTTGCTCTTTGTTAGTCACTCTCCTGCGGGGAGGGGTACTGTGTTTATCAAACTGGAGAAACCTAACGGGCAGCTATGATCTCTGGGGAATCTTTGTAAAAGCTACGTAGTGATGCCCTGCCGGACCACCTAGGTAGTGGTCAATGGGGATTAGCTCTCCCCGGGTAGAAAGGGAATCATGACTCATGGGTAAAGTGTGCAACCTCTGCAGAGGGTAATGAAACTGGTATATCAGCCGTGCTCACGGTTAAGAGCAGCCTTGGGATCCTCTTTGATTAGAGATACAGATGGTTCGAGATACAAGGGTTATGTTATGGTTTTGGTTCGACTATGATGGTGTTGTTCCTCAATGAGGAAATGGTTTACGGGTTGGTTAATGCTAAAATCTGGCTTCTACTAATGATAAATACCTGACCAACTAAAAGCAACTGCTTGAGCCTAACCCCACATAAAGCTAGTCCACTTCAGCCAAACGGGACATTTGCTGAGTACGTTGATGTGTACTCATCCTTGCTTTACCACCAAACACCAGGTTGTCCGCATTGCAACCACTGCTCAGGAGGAGATGAAGTCGTGGAAGGAGACTTCCAGGAGTTCCAAGACTACGACGAGTTTTAGGTGTGGGTTGGCGGCAACCCCCAGTCAGCTGCCTGTGGAGGCCTTATCTTTACTGCGTTTCGCTAGTACTTTGATTTACTTGTTAAGACAATGAATATGTGGATGTCTATGACTCTATGATGTAATAAGTACCCTTTTATGTTATTATTCGAGCATTGTGTGATGATGTTCATTTATGTAATCGCTGTGTACGTGAGTTCTGATCCTGGCACGTACATAGTTCGCATTCGGTTTGCCTTCCAAAACCGGGTGTGACAATACCCCTGTAGGAACAGAGTTATTGGTGCCCGCCAGTCTTCGGTCATGATAAGGTTGACTATGCGGTGGCCCTCGCGGTCATTGGTTATTTGGAGCCCTTCAGGGCTCCGGACGGCTGGTGTGCTGATGACATGGTAGAACACGTCGGAGGGCAGGGACTCGCCTCTGGCGGCGACCTTGGCCAATGCGTCGGCTTCTTCATTCTTGGCCCGGTCCACATGCTGCAAAGTGAACCCCTTGAATTGTCTCTCGAGACTTCGGATGGCCGCGAGGTATTGTATGAGTGCGGGGTCCTTTGCTGCATAGTCTTTCTCAACCTGGCCGGCAACTATCTTGGAGTCTGTTTTGATGATGCAGGTGGTGACCCCAAGGGCCATCAGCTTGCGAAGACCGAGGATGACTGCTTCGTATTCTGCTATGTTATTTGTGCATCTGTCGGATTCCAGGGCGAAGCTGAGGCGAGCCGCATATTTGTGCTTGACTCCGGTTGGTGAGGTGATGACTGCCGCGACGCCTGCCCCCGCATGGCACCATGCACCGTCGCAATGGATCGTCCAAACCTTCTCTGCGGACGGGTCCGGCTGTGTTATTGGCCCAGTCCAGTCGACGACGAAGTCTGCCAGGACTTGTGACTTGATGGCTGTCCTGGGCTTGAAATTGATGTGGTAGCCGGAGAGTTCGGCCGCCCACTTGGCAATCCTCACCGATGCTTCCGGGTTTCTGAACAATTCGCCGAGTCCCCTGTCTGAGGTGACCCGGACCTCGAATGCTTCAAAATAATGGCGCAATTTGCGCGAAGACATAACGACTGCGTAGGCAATCTTCTCCAGTTCTGTCATGTTACATTCTGACGGCGTCAGCACTTCGGAGACGTAATAAATTGGGCACTGCCTGATCACGCCCTCAACTACCTGCTCCTGCACCAGTGCCGCGCTGACTGCATGCGGCGAAGCGGCAACATAGAGCAACAGAGGTAGTGAAGAGTCGGGGCTTGTAAGGACTGCTAACTCCGACAGGTACTGTTTTAATGATGCAAAGGCCGCTGCCTGCTCTGGTCCCCAAGCGAAGTCTTTTGCGCCACGGAGAGTTTTGAGGAAAGGGAGACTTCGCTCAGCAGATCTGAAGATGAATCTGTTGAGGGCGGCCAATCTCCCCGTCAAGCGCTGGACATCTCTGGCGGACTGCGGAGGCGTCATGTTTATGATGGCTTGAATTTTGGTTGGGTTGGCCTCGATGCCGCGGTGTGATACCAGGTAGCCCAATATTTTGCCTTGGCGAACGCCGAAGACGCACTTTTCCGGGTTTAGGCGGAGTCGTGCTTCTCGCATGTTCGTGAATGTCTCGGCGAGGTCAGTGAGATGGTCCGCCTTGCTCTTGCTGGCGACGACGATGTCGTCCACATATGTGAATATATTTCTGCCAACTTGCCCTTCGAGCACCATCTTGGTAAGCCTGGAGAAGGTGGACCCGGCGTTCTTGAGTCCCTCCGGCATTCTGATGAAGCAATATGTGCCGAAGGGTGTTATAAAACTGGTGCTAGCCTTGTCTTCCTCCTTCATGTAAATCTGGTGGTAACCGGAGAAGCAGTCGAGGAGTGACATGACTTCGCATCCGGCCGCGCTATCGACTATTTTGTCGATCCGCGGCAACGGGAAGTTGTCCTTTGGGCAGGCTTTATTGAGACTGGTGAAGTCGATGCACATTCGCCACTTCCCGCTCTTTTTCTGCACCATCACAACGTTGGAGAGCCACGTGGGGTAAGCCACCGGCTCGATGAATTTGGCTTCTAGGAGGCGGTGCACTTCTGCCTTGGCGGCCTCTGTCTTCTCGTCGGACATCTTGCGAAGCCGCTGTTTTTTCGGCCTCACCGAGGGGTCGATTCCCAAGCTGTGCTCAATTATGGATCGGCTGACCCCGACCAGGTCGAGGGCTGACCAGGCGAAGACATCCTTGTTCTTGGACAGGCAGCAGAGGAGCTTCTCCTCTTCATGCGAAGTGAGGTCTTCGCTGATAGTGACTGTCTGCTTGGGCGTGGCCTAGTCGAGGGGGACAGTCTTGGTCTCGTTGTTGCTCTGCAGCTGTGCCTTGTCGTGCTGTTTATCAGTTGGGCTGGCGGGCGCGGGGACCTCGCGCTGGGCCGTGAGGCAGTGCATGTTTCTTTGACCGAGCACGAAGTCCCGCTCTATGTTGCGCGCAGTCTGCTGATTGCCGTAGACCGTAATAACGCCCAACGGAACTGGTATCTTCATGCATAGGTATAATCCGTGAATGGCTGCTTCGAACTTATTGATGGAGCCCCGGCCCATGATGGCGTTGTACGGATATACCATATCCACAATATCAAAGGTCACTTGCTCACTTCGGGCATTGGGTGCTACACCGAAGGAGAGAGGCATCTCTATTTTGCCGACAGGAAAGGTGCCCTTGCCGCCGAAGCCATACAACGGGTTGTCCGAAGGCTTGAGCAGGCTATGGCTTATGCCCATGCGATCGAAGGCGTGGAGGAAGATGATGTCCGCTTGACTGCCATTGTCGACTAGGACTTTGTGCAGGTCCCAGCCTGCCACGCTGCAATTGATAACCATGGCGTCGCTGTGGGGGGCGCTGCGCAGGTCGACGTCTCGTGCGTCGAAGGTTAGCGGTATGTGGGACCACTTTGTCTGCACGACTGGGCCAGTGATGGCGACGTGGTTGATGCTGCGGTAGTGGTCCCGCTTCTGCCGCTTTGTGTCGAAGTCAGTGCTGGACCCCCCAGTTATCATGTGAATGACTCCACGATACGGCTGATCGGCGAAGTCTTCCTGCTTTGGGGCGTGGGGGATGTTTTGATGTTGCTGGTGTGGTGGTGGGGGAGGGGGAGGTACGATTTGTACCTCCTGATGGTGTTGGTAAGCGTGGTGCGGTGGATGCGGGGCGGGGGCGTGGATATATGGTGGAGGGGGTTGCTGATAAGTGTGCGCGACAACTCTGGGGTTGTCGGCTGGCTGTGCCCGTGCCATCCTGTCTTTGGTGGCCTTCGTTTCTGGGCAGTCTTTGGTTTGGTGGGCGCAGTCTTCGCCAGGGAAGAGGCAGTAGAATCGGCGCGGCGGCTGCGCACGCCCCCGACCCCTACCGCGAGTTCCGTTTCCGCGGCCCTGGGGGGGATATTCCTGGCGACGAGGGGCCTCAGCAGCGGGGTGCTAGTTGGCGATGTTGTGCACTTGCTGTTGATTACGGCCGTCTCGATCGGAGTCTTGCTGCGGAGTCCTCGTCCACGTGCGGCTAGACTGTGGAGCATCTTTAGGCTTCCTTTGGGACTCAACCTTGCGCTGGTGGAGCTCTTCGGATTTGGCGTATTTTTCAAACAGCTGATATAATTCTTGGAGGTTCTTGGGCGGATCTCTGATGCAGTGGCTATAGAGGACGCCGACGCGAAGGCCACTGATAGTGTAGTGGATAGCGATCTGGTCATCGACTGATGGCAGCTGTGACTTGAGTGTTAAAAATTTGCGGTAATACTCCCGCAGAGTCTCCTTTTCTAGCTGCTTGCAGAGCGAGAGTTCGGCCAAGGCGTCGGTGTCTGGGCGGTACCCTTGGAAGTTGAGCAGGAACTTGTCCCGGAGACTTCTCCAGAAATCAATGGACAGCGGAGGCAACCTGGTGAACCAGGTGAGAGCTGGGCCTTCGAGGGCGATGATGAAAGACTTGGCCATTGTGGCGTCGTCCCCTCCGGAAGATGCAACGGCGACCTGATAACTCATTATGTATGGCGTTGGGTCGGTGCTGCCGTTGTACTTGGGATAGGTCCCTGCCCGGAAGTTAGCAGGCCAAGGCATCACTTGCAGGTGTGGCGCCAGGGGACTTGCGTGCGGGAAGGTGTGGTCGCGCTGGGGGAAACGCGGGTCTTCCGGTTGTGCGCGCTGTTGCAGGGGTGGCCCATGCTGCAGGCCAAGATGGCCTTCGCGCTGCATCAGCGCGATCTCCCGTTCGAGGTCCTGGGCCTTCTGCTCTTCGTCGCGTATCATTTGCCGTACCTTGGCTAGTGCGGACACGCGCTGGCGCTTGGCCTCCAGTATCTCTTTCTGCCTCTGGAGATTGCGGTTCTTGAGGCGCAGGGCGCGCAGCTGTAGCTGTTCTTCCGCTGAGACGCCGAGGACTTCACCGTCCTCGGTGAGGTTCGCGCCCTCCAGTGGGGCGAAGCCTGGGGGTGGCTGCGATTGTCCTTCAAGGCCGCAGGTGCGGAGAGTGTCGTCTTCGCAGGTGCGGCGAGTGTCGTCTTCAGTGGCTTCTTGGTGGGTGGATTGGGTGAGGACGAGGGCCTTGCCCTTTCTTGCGGCAAGTAGCGCTGCCTTCGCAGCCTCGTCAGCCTTCGAGTTAACTTTCTTGGGTGCCATCGCGGGTGATTTTTTCGTAGCACGAACGGTGGGCGCCAAATGTTGGAACTTGCTCTCTGCCGCAAGGGGATCCAACGGGGGGAGTAACGACGTAAACAGGGTTCTCGCTCAAGATGGCAATTGCTCTGTTAACCTAGCCTCTCAAGGGCACTATGCGGGGGTATTTATAGGTATCTGAGTGCCCAGCGTCCTGTGTTAAGGACGCATGTGCCCTCAGACACCTAGGTTGTCCCCAGAATATTCCCATAAAGCAGGGTTACAGACTGTAATTACAGGGATGCCTTTACAAATTAGGCCCGTAACATGTAGCGACCACGCAGGGCCCGTTACAATGGGCCGGATCACACGTGGGCCTCTGTGCTGGACGAGGCCGCACGGTGGGATGACCTCGTCGTAGGTCTTCGTCTGATGCCGTATGGGGCGAAGGGTGCCTTCGCCCGTTGTCTTGTCTCTGTTGGACCGACGACCACGGCGAAGGCCTCGAGCGGAGGGTGACGTCTTCGCCTTCGCCCCAACACACCCGTAGCTAGGCTTGAGTCAATTCGAATATTACTTGCCTATGCTACTAACCATGGCTTTAAGTTATATCAAATGGACGTGAAAAGTGCCTTCATCAATGGCCCTATCAAGAAAGAGGTGTATGTTGAGCAACCTCCCGGCTTTGAAGATAGTGAGTATCCTACACATGTTTATAAGCTCTCAAAAGCGTTTTATGGGCTCAAACAAGCCCTAAGAGCATGGTATGAATGCCTAAGAGACTTTATTCTCACTAATGGTTTTAAATTCGGAAAAACTGACCCTACTCTCTTCACTAAAACAATTGATAAAGACTTGTTTATATGCCAAATTTATGTTGATGATATTATCTTTGGGTCTACTAACAAGTCATCTTATGAAGAGTTTAGTAGGATTATGATACAAAAATTTGAGATATCCATGATGGGGGAGTTGAAGTATATCCTTAGATTCCAAATAAAGCAACTCCAAGAGGGCACCTTCATCTGCCAAACAAAGTACATTCAAGATATTCTCAAGAAGTTTGGAATGGAGAATGCCAAGCCCATCAAGACTCCCATAGGAATAAATGGGCATCTCGATCTCGACACAGGAGTAAGTATGTAGATTAAAAGGTATACCGATCGATGATATGATCTCTACTCTATTTTTGTGCTTCACGACCAGATATTATGCTTTTAGAGTGCATGTGTGCAAGGTTCCAGGCCAACCCTAAGGAAATCCACCTAAGGGCCATGAAAAGAATCATGAGATATTTACTTTACACTCCTAAGTTTGGGCTATGGTACCCCGAGGGATCCACCTTTGATCTAATTGGATATTCTGATGATGATTATGTCAGATGTAAAATTGATAGAAAGAGTACATCAGAGATTTGTCAGTTTCTAGGGAGATCCCTGGTGTCTTGGGCTTCAAATAAACAAAATTTAGTACCTCTATCCACCACCAAAGCCGAGTATATTATTGCAGGACATTGTTGTGCACAATTACTCTAGATGAGGCAAACCATTAGAGACTACGACTACAAGTTGAGCAAAGTCCCTCTCATATGTGACAATAAAAGTGCAATCCGCATGACAGATAATCCTATTAAACACAACCACACTAAGCACATAGATATCCGGTATCACTTTCTGAGAGATCACCAAGAAAGGGGAGATATCGAAATTGCTTATGTTAGCACCCACAACCAGTTAGCCGATATCTTCACCAAGCCCCTAGATGAAAAGACTTTTAGCAAGCTTAGGAATGAACTAAATGTCTTAGATTCTTGGAACTTTGATTGAAATCTTGCACATATTGCTCATTTTATACCTTTGATCATGTCATGTCTCTTTCATTTGGTACAAATATATTTCTTATTCTTCTTGTGCCAAAGCTAAGACTAATGTGCTTTCAACAGTGTTTCCATACTTAGTCTTAGATTGAAAGGGAAATGAAGTTGTAGGCAAAGGCAAGGCTTCCACTCCATATTCGTCAGTATTCTTTGCCCTACTCATGTATTTACTTTCATATCTTTCTTGGTAAAGACCTCTCGGTTTTTCTGTTTTGGCGCTTGATGCCAAAGGGGGAGAAATTAATAGGCCAAAGCAAAAGGACCGCACCACCACCCTTTTTCTGAAAACTTTTTACAAAAATTTGCATTTGCAAAAACCCTCTTGATAGTTAAGGGGAGAACTTTTTCAGGGGAGTCTTTATTTAGCCAAAGGAAAAGCATTTGAAAAAGGGGGAGAATATTTCAAAAACTTGAAAATGCTTTAGAAATGAAAGTCGCCTAGAGGGGGGTGAATAGGCGAAACCTGAAATTTATAAACTTAAACTTGCACTAAGGCCGGGGTTCTTGCTTAGAGTTGCTCAATCAATGTGGATGACCTTTGGGAGCAAACTCAAATCAATATGAGCAAGGTAACTTTTAGAGAGGAAAAAACAAATCAAGTGAAGATCGACAATTGAACACAGTGATTTGTTTTACCGAGGTTCGGTTCCAAAGAACCTAGTCCCCGTTGAGGAGGCCACAAAGGCCGGGTCTATTTCAACCCTTTCCCTCTCTCAAACGGTCACTTAGACTGGATGAGCTTTCTCCTTAATCACTTGGGTCACTAAGACCCCGCAAGGATCACCACACACTTAGGTGTCTCTTGCTAGCTTTACAAAGCACTTATGAGAATAAGAATGGAGAAGGAGAAAAACAATCCAAGCAACAAGAGCAACAAAAGAACACAAATAATCCTCTCATCTCTACTACTACTTAAGTGTGCATCGTAGGCGTCCACAGTGCAGAGTGGTGCACGGTTCTGCCGATCCCGTCTCGGTCGCGAATCCCCCACCCTCCTCCCCACCGCCGCCGCTCGACCGCGCACGCTCCTCGCACCCCGCCCGCCCGCCGTGCTCCTTTCCATCCTCGATTCATCCTTCCTTCCATGCCCACCCATCGCCCCCTCTGCTCTCCGTCGATGGAAGGGCGCCATTGACGCCCCACGATCCTCGCTACCGCCCCCACGAGGCCATACCATGCCCTCGCCCCCCACACAGATATTGGAAGAGGCCGCCACCTCGCCCCCGTTCTTGGCCCCATCACCCTCCGCGCGCGATGCTCATCCACCCCACACGATGCACCCCCCTCGCCGCCACCGCAAATGCATCTGCATCCCTTACTTGCCTTGGTGAGCTTGTCGACGTCGAGGCTGATGCGGGAGATGGACTTGGCGGCCCGCTCCGCCTTGTCGGCGTGCCGCTGCTCGAGGAGGCGCTTGGCCTGCGCGGCAGGGTCCTCGAGCAGCACCATCTTGGAGCGATCCTTGACGTCGGCCATGTCCAGGAACGCCTTGGAGTCCCACTCCTTGTCCTTGTACACCAGATTTTGGTCCTCGGGGTGCAGCCCCATCCGCGATGACAACATCTTCTTCAGCTCACCTGCAGGATGAGGAGCACCACCACCATCTCGGTCAGAAGGAGGAGCAGCTTGTGGGATCGCTGGGACCGGTGCATTTTGTTGCTACTATATTTATCGAAGGAGGCCTGTGATTTGATGTAGATCTTGTGGTAGACGCCGTTGAACTTGACCTTGACGCGGATGGTAGGGACGGGCGCCCCGGCGGGGGCGTCGGCGTCGGGGCTCCATCTCTGCACCAGCATCCCGCCCGAACGCACCTCCCACTCGTCCTCCTTCACCGCTACCGCCGATGCAGCCGGATCAGGAGGAGGAGGGGAGCTCTCCTTCATCGCGTCGGTATCATCCAAGGTCAGTAACTCCTGTTTAACATATTCAGCTCAGATCGCTGCAATCCCCACAATTTTACTTTGCTGTTGTTGTGGCCTGTGGGTAAACCTCAAGTGATTTACTGCGTTTTGAGCAGTAGAATCGGACCCCTCTTAGAATAAGACGATTTGGAGTGCTATAGTCCTTCTATGTTGTAGTTTTTGCTTCTGGAACAAGATGCTAATTAGTGTGTCCAAAAATAGGCATTAATGTATCAGTACTACTTATGCGAAGTATGGCTATGACGAGCAGAAAAGGCAATTACTAGATGCTCCTATAATCTTCTATTTGTCAGGTAGCTATTTAGAAAGACCATCCTGTTTTGCCCTTTTGTTTTAGACTATACCAGTCTCCTACACACAATTGAGTTATATAAAGTAGTAAGTGGAAAATATATAGTTGTTTCCTGTACACCTCATTGTATTAGTATTTGTACTTGTAAGAATGGTGCAATTGGAATTGTTGATATGTGCAATTTGTTTTATTGGTTCCTTTTTGTTCTCGAAATTGTGATGAAAACAGACAACATATACCTACATTGCACTTAATTTTAGTATGGTTTGCCATTTTTGAATGTTCTTTGCAACAACTGACCTACGTGCTTTTGTCACAAAAACATGTTAACCCTTGCAGTTTGCAAGGCTAGTATGTTTCAACATTGATGCCACCCCAACATATGCTCCTTTTAGTCCCTTTTACCGATTATATGTTGTGAGGCGGTTAGTCAACTTGTTCAATTGTAGGATGTTACCATTTAACTTATTCACCTCACAAGGTACTAGGAGTGGGTGTCAAACAAAGCGGTTAGCTAAATCTCTTCTTTATCAATACTACATATAGTTTTGGTCGACTTTGATGCCACTGGGCTCAGCTGCTTTGAACACAAGGATGTATTGAATGTACTTGGTTTGGCTGATGAAGGTGTCCTCTTAGAGTTGCTTGACTTGGAATCCAAGAAAATACTTCAACTCCCCCATCATAGACATCTCAAATTTCTAAATCATGATCCTACTAAATTCTTCACAAGTTGACTTGTTAGTATACCCAAATATAATATCATCAACATAAATTTGGCATATAAACAAGTCTTTTGCAATTGTTTTAGTGAAGAGGGTAGGATAAGCTTTACCAACTTTGAAGCCATTAGTGATAAGAAAGTCTCGCAGGCATTCATACCATGCTCTTGGGGTTTGCTTCAGCCCATAAAGCGCCTTTGAGAGCTTATAAACATGCTTAGGGTACTCACTATATTCAAAGCCGGGAGGTTGCTCAACATATACCTCTTCCTTGATAGGGCCATTGAGGAAGGCACTCTTCACGTCCATTTGATACAACTTAAAGCCATGGTAAGTAGCATAGGCAAGTAATATACGAACTGACTCAAGCCTAGCTATGGGTGCATAGGTGAAAGTCGCCTAGAGGGGGGTTAATAGACGTAATTTGAAATTTACAACTTTAAAGACACACTACAAGCCGGGGTTAGCGTTAGAACTAAAGCCAAGTCCGGGAGAGAGGGGAAAACAAATCAAATGGAAATCAAACGAATGAATGCGGTGATTTGTTTTACCGAGGTTCGATTCCAAAGAACCTAGTCCCCGTTGAGGAGGTCACAAAGACCGGGTCTATTCCAACCCTTTCCCTCTCTCAAATGGTCACTTAGACCGAGTGAGCCTTTCTCTTAATCAATTGGGTCACTAAGACCCCGCAAGGACCACCACACTCTTAGGTGTCTCTTGCTTTGATTACAAGTCACTTGAGAACAAGAATGAGAAATAAGAAAGGCAATCCAAGAGGCAAGAGCTCAAAAGAACACAAAATCACTCTCTCACAAGTCACTAAGTGTTTGAGATGAATCTGGGACTTGGAGAGGCTTTGATCTTTTGAATTGTGTCTAGGAGTGAATGCTAGAGCTCTTGTAATGAATGTGATACTCAGAAATCTTGGACGCTAGAAGTGGTGGTGGTTGGGGGTATTTATAGCCCTCAACCACCAAAGTAGCCATTGGGGAGGCTACTGTCGATGGGCGCACCGAATAGGTCATGTTCACTGTCCGGTGAGCCACCATGTCACCCAATCGTTAGGATCTAGAGCTCGGTCGACCGTTGGGGACTTTGTCCTCTTGCGACACCAGACAGTCCGACGCCACACCGGACAGTCCGGTGCCCCTCTAACTCGCCGCTCTGACTTATGCGCAACACTGTTGCTCACTGTAGCTCCCGTCAGAGTCGACCGTTGCACGAATTAGTTGTTGCTCCGCTGGTATACCGGACAGTCCGGTGAATTATAGCGGAGTGTGCCTGCATTTTCCCGACAGTGGCTGGTTGGACCCTGTACGACCCTGGTGCATCGGACACTGTCCGGTGCGCCAGACCACAACACACTCAAGTTCTTTTTGCTCCTTTTGAATTGGGTCCCTAACTTGAATATTTACTGGTTTGTGTTGAACCTTATGCACCTGTAATACATGAGTTCTAGAGCAAACTAGTTAGTCCATATATTTGTGTTAGGCATTCAACCACCAAAATTAATTGTAGGAAAATGTTAACCCTATTTCCCTTTCAATCTCCCCCTTTTTGGTGATTGATGCCAACACAAACCAAAGCAAATATATAAAGTGTAGAAATGAACTAGTTTGCATATGGTAAGTGCATAGGTTACTTGGAATTAAACCAATTGATAAACTTACTAAATATGAATGGATTGCTTTTCTTTTCTTTAACATTTTGGACCACATTTGCACCACTTATTTTGTTTTTTGCAAATCCTTTTGGAAAATCTTTTCAAAGTCTTTTGCAAGTAGTTGAAGGTATATGAATAAGATTGCAAGAAGCATTTTCAGATTTTGAAATTTCTCCCCTTGTTTCAAATGCTTCTCCTTTGACTTAATAAAACTCCCCCTAGAGGAGGTCGTAGGAAGTTAGCGACTCGTTTTACTAGTCAAAAGCTGAAAGCTAACTTCCTAGAGGAGGCCGTAGGAAGTTAGCGGCTCGTTTGACCGCACCCGCGGGCAGCAACTGAAAGCTAACTTCCTAGAGAAGGTCGTAGGAAGTTAGCAGGAGAATCTTACTTCCTAGAGTAGGCTGTAGGAAGTTAGCAGGAGAAGCTTACTTCCTAGAGTAGGCCGTAGGAAGTTAGCAGAAGAAGCTAACTTCCTAGAGCAGGCCGTAGGAAGTAAGCGACTCGTTTGACCACACGCTCGGGTCAACATGTGAAAGCTAACTTCCTACAGCTTTAATAAAACACCGTAGGAAGTTATGTTTATTTTCTAGAGCTACCAGTTGCCTCTCGGAAGTTATTTATTTCCTACGGTTTGTTATAAAAGCTGTAGGAAGTTAAAAAACCGTAGGAAGTGTATGTTTTTGGTGTGCCTGAATGAAATTATCCTCTTAGCTTTCAAGAGGGTTTTTGAAATAGATACCAAATTGAAAATTAAAACAATACTATTTGAAGAGATTCCCATTATTTGGATATCAATTGAAATTTTGCTTTCTCAAGACAAGTGAAGCATGAATATCAATTGAGAAATTGCCAAGTATCAATTAAACTTTATTTCAATTTTTTTTTGAAATTATGGCGGTGCGGTCCTTTTGCTTTGAGCTTAATATTTTCTCCCCTTTGGCATTAATCACCAAAAATGGAGACTTTGAGAGCCCTTTATTTTCTATTACTTTCTTCCCCATTGGTAAAGAAATATGAGTGAAGAGTTATACCAATTTGGAGAGACATGTGGGAGTAACGGCAAAGGGTAAATGATACCGTCAGAGTTGGAGTGGAAGCCTTGTATTTGCCGAATACCCCATTTCCCTTTCAATCTACGACTTAGTATAGAAATACACTTGGAAACACATTAATCATAGTTTTGGTACAAAAATAATGAGAAATATGCATTTGTACCAAAATGAAAGAGATATGATCAAAGGTATATAAATGAGCTATGTGTGCAATGTTTCAATCAAAATTCCAAGAATCAAGTATATTTAGCTTATTCCTAAGTTTGCTAAAGGTTTTCTCATCTAATGGCTTGGTAAAGATATCGGCTAATTGATTCTTGGTGTTTGCATAAGCTATTTCGATATCCCCCTTTGTTGGTGATCCCTCAGAAAGTGATACCGAATGTCTATGTGCTTAGTGCGGCTGTGTTCAACGGGATTATCCGCCATGCGGATTGCACTCTTATTGTCACATTGGAGAGGGACTTTGCTCAATTTGTAGCCATAGTCCCTGAGGGTTTGCCTCATCCAAAGTAATTACGCACAACAATGGCCTCCGGCAATGTACTCGGCTTCGGCGGTGGAAAGAGCTACTGAGTTTTGTTTCTTTGAAGCCCATGACACCAGAGATCTCCCCAGAAACTGACAAGTCCCTGATATGCTCTTCCTATCAATTTTACACCCTGCCCAATCGGCATCGGAATATCCTATTAAATCATCGACCGGTATACCTTTTGATATATGGATTTACCTCCTGTATCGAGGTCGAGATGCCCATTGGTTCCCATGGGTGTCTTGATGGGTTTTCCATCCTTCATTCCAAACTTCTTAAGTATGTCTTGAATGTTCTTTGTTTGACTGATGAAGGTGCCATCTTGGAGTTGCTTGATTTGAAATCCTAGGAAATACTTCAACTCCCCATCATTGACATCTCGAATTTTTGAATCATGATCCTACTAAAATCTTCACAAGTTGACTTGTTAGTATACTCAAATATAATATCATCAACATAAATTTGGCATACAAACAAGTTTAGTGAAAAGAGTAGGATCGACTTTTCTGACTTTGAAGCCATTAGTGATAAGAAAATCTCTTAGGCATTCATACCATGCTCTTGGGGCTTGCTTGAGCCCATAAAGCACCTTTGAGAGTTTATACACATGGTTAGGATACTCACTATCTTCAAAGCCGGAAGGTTGCTCAACATAGACCTCTTCCTTGATTGGTCCATTGAGGAAGGCACTTTTCATGTCCATTTGATAAAGCTTGAAACCATGGTAAGTAGCATAGGCAAGTAATATGCGAATTGACTCAAGCCTAGCTACGGGTGCATAAGTTTCATCAAAGTCCAAACCTTCGACTTGTGAATAACCTTTGGCCACAAGTCGGGCTTTATTTCTTGTCACCACACCATTCTCATCTTGCTTGTTGCGGAATACCCATTTAGTACCTACAACATTTTGATTAGAACATGAAACTAAATGCCATACCTCATTTCTCATGAAGTTGTTGAGCTCCTCTTGCATTGCCAGCACCCAATCCAGATCTCTTAGTGCATCCTCCACCCTGTATGGCTCAATAGAGGACACAAAAGAGTAATGCTCACAAAAATGTGCAACTCGAGATCTAGTGGTTACCCCCTTATGGATGTCACCAAGGATGGAGTTGATGGGGTTATCTCATTGAATTGTTTGGTGGACTCTTGGGTGTGGCGGTCTTTGACCCTGTATTTCTTGATCATCTACCTTGTCTTCATTGTCTTCATCTCCCCCTTGATCGTTGTCATCCTCTTGAGGTGGCTCATCCTCTTGATCTTCATTTTCATCATTTTGGGTCTGATTCTCATCTTGAGTTGGTGGAGATGCTTGCATGGAAGATGATGGTTGATCATGTGTTTGTGGAGGCTCTTCAGATTCCTTAGGACACACATCCCCAATGGACATGTTCCTTAGCGCGACGCATGGAGCCTCTTCATCATCTAGGGGGTGTTTGGTTTGAGGAATCACTCCATCCAAAATGTGGTGGTGCATCATGAGTTCATTCCTCAAATTTGGTGGGATGACCTCATTCCTTATATTAGTACTAACTAAATAACTATAATGAATGAGGTGATGATGGATCAACTCAATCCATTCCACAAACCAAACAAAGAAAGTGAGGAGTGAGAAGACGATGGACTAGCTTATTCCTCAAACCAAACTGCTTACTAGTTCATCAAGATCAACTTGGTCCACTTGGGATCCATTAGTCTCATCAAACACAATGTCACAAGAAACCTCAACTAATCTAGTGGATTTGTTGAAAACTCTATATGCCCTTGTGTTTGAGTCATAACCTAGTAAAAAGCCTTCTACAACCTTAGGAGCAAATTTAGATTTTCTACCTCTTTTAACAAGAATAAAACATTTACTCCCAAAGACTCTAAAATATGAAACATTGGGCTTTTTACCAGTGAGGAGTTCATATGATGTCTTCTTGAGGATTCAGTGAAGATATAACCGGTTGATGGAGTATCAGGCGGTGTTAATCGCCTTAGCCCAAAACCGGTCCGGTGTCTTGTACTCATCAAGCATGGTTCTTACCATGTCCAGTAGAGTTATATTCTTCCTCTCCACTACACCATTTTGTTGAGGTGTGTAGGGAGAAGAGAACTCATGCTTGATGCCCTCCTCCTCAAGGAAGCCTTTAATTTGTGAATTCTTGAACTTCGTCCTATTATCGCTTCTTATCTTTTTTATTCTTAATCCGAACTCATTTTGAGCCCGTCTCAAGAATTCCTTTAATGTATCTTGGGTTTGTGATTTTTCCTGCAAAAAAGAATACCCAAGTGAAGCGAGAATAATCATTCATAATTACTAGACAGTACTTACTCCCGTCGATGCTTAGATAAGCGATCGGGCCGAATAGATCCATGTGGAGTAGCTCGAGCGGCCTGTCAGTCATCATGATGTTCTTGTGTGGATGATGGGCGCCAACTTGCTTTCCTGCTTGGCATGCGCTACAAACCCTGTCTTTCTCAAAATGAACATTTGTTAGTCCTAAATGTGCTCTCCCTTTAGAAGTTTGTAAAGATTCTTTATTCCAACATGGGCTAGTCGGCGATGCCAGAGCCAACCCATATTAGTCTTAGCAATTAAGCAAGTGTCTAGTTCTGCTTGATTGAAATCAACTAAGTATAGTTGACCCTCTAGCACTCCCTTAAAAGCTATTGAATCATCACTTCTTCTAAAGACAGTAACACCTACATCAGTAAATAGACAATTGTAGCCCATTTTGCATAATTGAAAAACAGAAAGCAAATTGTAGTCTAGTGAATCTACAAGAAAGACATTGGAAATAGAATGGTCAGGTGATATTGCAATTTTACCCAATCCTTTGACCAAACCTTGATTTCCATCCCCGAATGTGATAGCTCGTTGGGGATCTTCGTTTTTCTCATAGGAGGAGAACATTCTCTTCTCCCCTGTCATGTGGTTTGTGCACCTGCTATCGATTATCCAACTTGAACCACCAGATGCATAAACCTACAAAACAATTTTAGGCCTTGTTCTTAGGTACCCAAATAGTCTTGGGTTCTTTGACGTTAGAAACAAGCACCTTGAGTACCCAAACACAAGTCTTCGAACTCTTGTGTTTGCCCCCAACATATTTGGCAACTACTTTGTCTGATTTGTTAGTAAGCACATATGAAGCACAAAAGTCTTAAATGAAATGTTATGCTCATTTGATGCAGCAGTAATTTTCTTTCTAGGCAATTTAATATGAGTGGTATGCCTAGAGCTAGAAGCCTCATTTTTATACATAAATGCATGATGAGAAACAGTGTGAGGTTTTCTAGCATGAATCTTCCTAATTTTGTGCTCATGATAATTAGCATGATATAAAATCTAACCCTCATTATCCTGAACCATGGGAGCCTTGCCCTTAACAAAGTTAGATAATCTTTTAGGGGCATTAAGCTTGACATTGCTCCCCTGTTGGAAACCAATGCCATCCTTAATGCCAGGACATCTCCCATTATAGAGCATGCTTCTAGCAAATATAAAATTTTCATTTTCAAGTTCATGCTCATTAATTTTAGCAGTTAATTTAGCTATGTGATCATTTTGTTGTTTAATCATGGCAAGGTGATCATCCATAGCTTCTATATCAACATCTCTACATCTAGTACAAATAGAAACACGATCGACGGTAGATGTATATGGTTTGCATGCATTTAATTATTCTATCTTAGCACTTAATTTAACATTCTCATCTCTAAGATAGGAAATAGAATCACTGCAAACATTCAATTCTTTAATCTTAGAAACTAAACTAGCATTTCATTTCTAAGACTAGAAATTAAATCATGACAAATGTTAAGCTCCTTAGTTAAGTTTTCACATTTTTCTACTTCCTGAGCATAAGCATTTTTCACTTTAACGTGTTTTTGTTTTCTTTAATAAGGAAGTCCTCTTGGCTATCCAAGAGTTCATCCTTCTCATGAATAGCTTCTATTAATTCATTCAATTTTTTCTTTTGTTTCATGCTGAGGCTGGCAAAAAGAGTAAGTAAATCATATTCATTTTCACTAGAGCTACCCTCATCACTAGATGTTGTATATTTGGGGGTGGCTCTAAAGTGTACCTTTTTTTCTTGCCGTCCTTAGCCATGAAACATTTGTGGCCGACGTTGGGGAAGAAGAGTCCCTTGTTGACGGCGATGTTGGTGGCGTCCTCGTCAGAGGAGGGGTCAGTGGAGCTCTCGTCGGAGTCCCATTCCCGACACACGTGGGCATCGCCGCCCTTCTTCTTGTAGTACCTCTTCTTCTCCCTTTTCTTCCCCTTCTTGTCGTCGTCCCTGTCACTTTCACTTGACATCGGACATTTAGCAATGAAATGACCGGGCTTGCCACATTTGTAGCACACCCTTTTGGAGCGGGGTTTGTAGTCCTTCCCCTCCTTTGTTTGAGGATTTGGCGGAAACTCTTGATGATGAGTGCCATCTCCTCGTTGTCAAGCTTGGAGGCGTCGATTGGAAGCCTACTTGGTGTAGACTCCCTCTTTTCTTCTTCCGTCGCTTTGAATGCGACGGGTTGTACCTCGGGTGTGGAGGTGGTGCCTTGCTCCAAGTTGACAATGTGTTTGGAGTCTTTGATCATAAGTTCAAGGCTCACAAACTTGCCAATTACTTGGGAGACATCTGTTTATATCTTGGGTCTCCACGGATTAGTTGCACTTGAGTGGGATTACGAAAAACAAGTGATCTAAGAATAACCTTGACGATTTCATGGTCATCCCACTTGGTGCTCCCGAGGTTCTGCACTTGGTTCACCATTGTCTTTAGTCGGTTGTACATTGCTTGTGGCTCTTCTCCTTTGTTGAGGATGAATCGACCGAGCCCCCCCTCGATCGTCTCCCGCTTGGTGATTTTGGTCACTTCGTCCCCTTCGTGCGCGGTCTTAAGGACGTCCCAAATTTCTTTAGCGCTCTTTAATCCTTGCACCTTGTTATACTCCTCTCAACACAAGGAGGCGAGGAGTATAGACGTGGCTTGGGAGTTAAAGTGCCTAATTTGGGCGGCCTCGTCCGAGTCGTAGTCCTTGTCCCCCACCTATGGTACCTGCGCTCCAAATTCAACTATGTCCCATATGCTTTCGTGGAGTGAGGTTAGGTGATGCCTCATTTTGTCACTCCACATACAATAATCTTCACCATCAAAATATGGTGGTTTGACTAAGGGAACGGAAAGTAATAGAGCGTGTTTTGAAATACGAGGATAGCGTAGGGGCATCTTACTATACTTCTTGCACTCATGGCGCTTAGAAGTAGTGGACAACGATTCGGAGCCGGAGGTGGAGGGTGACGAAGAGTCGGTCTCGTAGTAGACCACTTTCTTCATCTTCTTCTTCTTGTTACCTCTCCGATGTGACTTGATGGAGGAAGATGATTCCTCCATATGCTTGTGGCCAGACTCCCTTAAAAGGGTTCTCCCCAAGCTTGCGGGCTTGTCGACGGTCACGATCTCCCTCTTGGCGTGATCTCCCGACATCACTTCGAGTTGTTAGACTCTAATGAAGCACCGAGCTCTGATACCAATTGAAAGTCGCCTAGAGATGGGGTGAATAGGCGTAATCTAAAATTTACAACTTTAAACACACACTACAAGCCGGGGTTAGCGTTAGAACTAAAGTCAAGTCTAGGAGAGAGGGGAAAACAAATCAAGTGGAAATCAAACGAATGAACACGATGATTTGTTTTACCGAGGTTCAGTTCCAAAGAACCTAGCCCCCGTTGAGGAGGTCACAAAGATCGGGTCTATTCCAACCCCTTCTCTCTCTCAAACGGTCACTTAGACCGAGTGAGTCTTTTCCCTAATCAATCGGGTCACTAAGACCCCGCAAGGACCACCACACTCTTAGGTGTCTCTTGCTTTGATTACAAATCACTTGAGAACAAGAATGAGAAAGAAGAAAGGCAATCCAAGAGGCAAGAGCTCAAAAGAACACGAAATCACTCTCTCACAAGTCACTAAGTGTTTGAGATGAATCTGGGACTTGGAGAGGCTTTGATCTTTTGAATTGTGTCTAGGAGTGAATGCTAGAGCTCTTGTAATGAATGTGGTACTCAGAAATCTTGGATGCTAGAAGTGGTGGTGGTTGGGGGTATTTATAGCCCTCAACCACCAAAGTAGCCGTTGGGGAGGCTGCTGTCGATGGACGCACCGGACAGGTCCTGTTCACTGTCCGGTGAGCCGCCACGTCACCCAACCGTTAGGGTCTGGAGCTCGATCGACCGTTGGGGACTTTGTCCTCTGACTCGCTGCTCTGACTTCTACGCGGTACTGTTGCTCACTGTAACTCCCGTCAGAGTCGACCGTTGCGTGAATTAGCCGTTGCTCCGCTGGCACACAGGACAGTCCAGTGGCACACCGGATAGTCTAGTGAATTATAGCGGAGTGCGCCTGCATTTTCCCGAGAGTGGCTGGTTGGACCCTGTACGGCCCTGGTGCACCGGACACTGTCCGGTGCGCCAGACCACAGCACACTCAAGTTCTTTGTGCTCCTTTTGAATTGGGTCCCTAACTTGAATATTTATTGGTTTGTGTTGAACCTTATGCACCTGTAATACATGAGTTCCAGAGCAAACTAGTTAGTCCATATATTTGTGTTGGGCATTCAACCACCAAAATTAATTGTAGGAAAAGGTTAACCCTATTTCCCTTTCAATAGGTTTCATCAAAATCCAAACCTTCGTCTTGTGAATAACCTTTTGCAACAAGTCGTGCTTTGTTCCTTATCACCACACCATGCTCATCTTGTTTATTGCATAATACACATTTGGTACCAACAACATTTTGGTTAGGACGTGGAACTAAATGACATACCTCATTCGTTGTGAAGTTGTTGAGCTCCTCTTGCATTGCCACCACCCAATTCGGATCTCTTAGCGCATCCTCTACCCTGTATGGCTCAATAGAGGACACAAAAGAGTAATGTTCACAAAAATGAGCAACTCAAGATCTAGTGTTACCCCCTTGTGAATGCCACCGAGTATGGAGTTGACGGGGTGATCTCTTTGAATTGCTTGGTGAACTCTTGGGTGTGGCGGTCTTTGATCACGGATCTCTTGATCATCTTCCTTGTCTTCATTATCTTCATATCCCCCTTGATCAATGTCCTCATCTTGAGGTGGCTCATCATCTTGATCTTCATCTTCTTCTTGAGCCTTATCCTCATCTTGAGTTGGTGGAGATGCCTGCATGGAAGATGATGGTTGATCTTGTGCTTGTGGAGGCTCTTCGGATTCTTTTGGACACACATCCCTAATGGACATGTTCCTTAGTGCGACGCACAGAACCTCTTCGTCATCTAGTTCATCAAGGTCAACTTCCTCTAATTGAGAGCCATTAGTCTCATCAAACACAATGTCACAAGAAACTTCAACTAATCCAGTGGACTTGTTGAAGACTATATATGCCCTTGTGTTTGAGTCATAACCAAGTAAAAAGCCTTCTACTGCTTTAGGAGCAAATTTGGAATTTCTACCTCTCTTAATAAGAATAAAGCACTTGCTCCCAAAAACTCTAAAGTAAGAAACATTGTGCTTTTTACCAGTGAGGAGTTCATATGATGTTTTCTTGAGGATTCGGTAAAGATATAACCGGTTAATGGAGTAGCAAGCGGTGTTAATCGCCTTCGCCCAAAACTGGTCCGGTGTCTTGTACTCATCAAGCATGGTCCTTACTATATCCAATAGAGTTCTATTCTTCATCTCCACTACACCATTTTGTTGAGGTGTGTAGGGAGAAGAGAACTCATGCTTGATGCCCTCTTCCTCAAGAAATCCTTCGATTTGTGAGTTCTTGAACTCCGTTCCATTGTCGCTTCTAATCTTCTTGATTCTTAATCCGAACTCATTTTGGGCCCATCTTAAGAATCTTTTTAAGGTCTCTTGGGTTTGTGATTTTTCCTGCAAAAAGAATACACAAGTGAAGCGAGAATAATCATCCACAATAACAAGACAATACTTACTCCCGCCGATGCTTATGTAAGCGATCAGGCCGAATAGGTCCATGTGGAGTAGCTCAAGCGGCCTATCGGTCATCATGTTCTTGTGTGGATGATGAACTCCAACTTGCTTCCCTGCTTGGCATGCGCTACAAATCCTGTCATTCTCAAAATGGACATTTGTTAGTCCTAAAATGTGTTCTCCCTTTAGAAGCTTGTGAAGATTCTTCATCCCAACATGGGCAAGTCGATGATGCCAAAGCCAGCCCATATTAACCTTAGCAATTAAGCAAGTGTCTAGTTCAGCCCTGTTATCATTAAAATCAACTAAATACAGCTGACCATCTAACACTCCCTTAAATGCTATTGAATCATCACTTCTTCTAAAGACTGTAACACCAATATCAGTAAAAAGACAGTTGTAGCCCATTTTACATAATTGAGAGACAGAAAGCAAGTTGTAATCTAAAGAATCTACAAGAAAAACATTAGAAATGGAGTGGTCAGGAGATATAGCAATTTTACCCAAACCTTTGACCAAACCTTGATTTCCATCCTCGAATATGATAGCTCTTTGGGGATCTTCATTTTTCTCATATGAGGAGAACATCCTTTTCTCCCCTGTCATGTGGTTTGTGCACTTGCTATTGATTATCCAACTTGATCCACCGGATGCATAAACCTACAAAACAAGTTTAGGCCTTGTTCTTAGGTACTCAAACGATCTTGGGTCCTTTAACATTAGAAACACGCACCATGGGTACCCAAACACAAGTCTTTGGACTCTTGTGTTTGCCCCCAACATATTTGACAACTACTTTGCCTAATTTGTTAGTCAGTACATAAGAAGCATCAAAAGTCTTAAATGAAATGTCATGCTCACAATTTTCTTTTTAGGCATTTTGATATGAGTTGAATGCCTGGAGCTAGAAGCCTTATTTCTATACATAAAAGCATGATGAGAAACATTATGAGGTTTTCTAGCACGAATTTTTCTAATCTTATGCTCAGGATAGTTTTCAGGATATAAAATGTAACCTTCTCTATCCTGAACCATGGGAGCCTTACCCTTAACAAAATTAGACAGTTTGTTCTTGGGGGCATTAAGCTTGATGTTGCTTTGTCTCCCTTGTTGGAAGCCAATGCCATCCTTGATGTCAGGGCGTCTCCCGTTATAGAGCATGTTTCTAGCAAATTTAAAATTTTCATTTTCTAGCTCATGCTCGTCAGTTTTAGCATTTAATTTAGCTATGTGATCATTTTTTTCTTTAATCATGGCAAGGTGATCATCAACAGCTTCAACATTAACATCTCTACATCTAGTACAAATAGTGACATGTTCAACAGTAGATGTAGAGGGTTTGCAAATATTCAATTCTTCTATCTTAGCATTTAAACTAGCATTCTCATCTCTTAGACAGGAAATTGAATCATTGAACACGCTAAGCTCCTTAGTTAAGTTTTCACATCTTTCTACTTCTAAAGCATAAGCATTTTTCAACTTAACAAATTTTTTATTTTCTTTAACGATCAAGTCCTTTTGGCATTCCAAGAGATCATCCTTCTCGTTAATGGTTTCTATTAATTCATTTATTTTTTTCTTTTGGTCCATGGTAAGGTTGGCAAAGAGAGAAATTAAATCATCATCATTATCACTAGAGCTACCCTCATCATCAGATGTAGTGTATTTGGGGGTATCTCTAGAATGTACCTTCTTCTTCTTGCCGTCCTTAGCCATGAGACACTTGTGGCCCACGTTTGAGAAGAGGAGGCCTTTGTTGATGGCGATGTTGCCGACGTCCTCGTCGGAGTCCCATTCCCGCCCCATGTGCGCCTCACCACCTTTCTTCTTGTAATACCTTTTCTTCTCCATTTTCTTCTTCCCCTTCTTGTCTTCGTCCCTGTCACTATCACTTGTGTATGGACATTTAGCAATAAAGTGACCGGACTTACCACACCTGTAGCACACCCTCTTGGAATGGGGCTTGTAGTCCTTCCCCTTCCTTTGTTTGAGGATTTGCCAAAAGCTCTTAATGATAAGAGCCATCTCCTCGTTGTCAAGCTTGGAGGCGTCGATTGGAAGTCTACTTGGTGTAGACTCCTCCTTTTTTTCTTCCATTGCTTTGAATGCAACGGGTTGCACCGCGGGTGTGGAGGTGGTGCCTTGCTCTAAGTTGACAATGTGTTTGGAGTCTTTGATCATAAGTTCAAAGCTCACAAACATGCCAATCACTTCCTCGAGAGACATTTGTTTATATCTTGGATCTCTATGGATTAGTTGCACTTGAGTGGGATTACAAAAAACAAGAGATCTAAGAATAACCTTGACCATTTTATGGTCAACCCACTTGGTGCTCCCAAGGTTGCGCACTTGGTTGACCATCGTCTTGAGCCGGTTATACATTGCTTGTGGCTCCTCTCCTTTGTTGAGGACGAATCGACCGAGTTCTCCCTCGATCGTTTCGCGCTTGGTGATCTTGGTCACCTCGTCCCCTTCGTGCGCCGTTTTGAGGACGTCCCAAATTTCTTTCGCATTTTTCAACCCTTGCACCTTATTATACTCCTCTCGACACAAGGAGGCAAGGAGTATAGAAGTTGCTTGGGAGTTAAAATGCCTAATTTGGACGGCCTCGTCTGAGTCGTAGTCCTCGTCACCCACCTGTGGTGCCTGCGCTCCAAACTCAACAATGTCCCATATGCTTTCGTGGAGTGAGGTTAGATGGTGCCTCATTTTATCACTCCACATGCAATAATCTTCACCATCAAAATATGGTGGTTTTCCTAAGGGTACCGAAAGTAGAGGAGCATGTTTAGGAATGCGAGGATAGCGTAGAGGCATCTTACTATACTTCTTACGCTCGTGGCGCTTCGAAGTTGTAGACTCAGCGCCAGATGTGGAAGGTGATGAAGAGTCGGTCTCGTAGTAGACCACCTTCTTCATTTTCTTTTTCTTCTTGTCACTCTTCCTATGTGACTTGATGGAGGAAGAGGATTCCTCCTTGTACTTGTCACCGGACTCCCTTGATAGAGTCCTTCCTGAGCCCATGGCCTTGTCCCCTGTGACGATCTCCCTCTTGGCATGGTCTCCAGACATCACTTCGAGTTTGTTAGACTCTTAATGAAGCACTGGCTCCGATACCAATTGAAAGTCGCCTAGAGGGGGTGAATAGGCGAAACCTGAAATTTATAAACTTAAACTTGCTCCCAAGTAAAAAGCCTTCTACTGCTTTATGAGCAAATTTAGAATTTCTACCTCTCTTAATAAGAATAAAGCACTTGCTCCCAAAAACTCTACAGTAAGAAACATTGGGCTTTTTACCAGTGAGGAGTTCATATGACGTTTTCTTGAGGATTCGGTGAAGATATAACCGGTTAATGGAGTAGCAAGCGATGTTAATCGCCTCCGCCCAAAATCGGTCTGTGTCTTGTACTCATCAAGCATGGTCCTTGCCATATCCAATAGAGTTCTATTCTTCCTCTCCACTACACCATTTTGTTTATGTGTGTAGGGAGAAGAGAACTCATGCTTGATGCCCTCTTCCTCAAGAAATCCTTCGATTTGTGAGTTCTTGAACTCCGTTCCATTGTCGCTTCTAATCTTCTTGATTCTTAATCCTAACTCATTTTGAGCCCGTCTTAAGAATCTCTTTAAGGTCTCTTGGGTTTGTGATTTTTCCTGCAAAAAGTTTACCCAAGTGAAGTGAGAATAATCATCCACAATAACAAGACAATACTTAGTCCCGCCGATGCTTATGTAAGCGATCGGGCCGCGAATAGGTCCATGTGGAGTAGCTCAAGCGGCCTGTCGGTCGTCATGGTGTTCTTGTGTGGATGATGAACTCCAACTTGCTTCCCTTCTTGGCATGCGCAACAAATCCATCTTTCTCAAAATGGACATTTGTTAGTCCTAAAATGTTGTCACACCCGGGTTTTAGGGCACCAAGACCCGGGCGTGAATATAATCACCAGGTGTGCTGGGACCAAGTCTCACACATATGATGAATCATGGCACAAGATCGAATGTCACATCTTTACTATATAATCGGAATTTTTGTACAAAATAAATAAATAATTACATTATATGCAGACAACGGTCCAGCAACCCGAAGTTGACTGGGAGACGACGACCTAGACCACTCACGAACTCATCACAGCATCCTCCATGCGCCTCATCCTGTGGTACCTGTTCTTGACCTGTGGGGGTGTGAGACAGCAAGAGTGAGCTCACATACGTTCATCGCTCAACAAGTTGTGGGGAATAATGTGCATGAACTCCCCAAAGGTGGGAGCTCACGTGAAGTGTAAGGCTTACCAAAGAGGATGGTTAGAGCTGAGCATTGCTTTTAAAGTTGGTCAAAATTTTATTAGCAATTACTAAGTATAAGTAAATACCAACCCAATTAAACAGTAGAACAAAAGTAACAACATCACATGCGATGCAATGCATATGACAAATTGAATTTAGTTCCATAAATTAATCATGTGAGTGTCTGAGCTACTCATGACCGTGAGCACGGCTAGTATACCAGTTTTACACTCTGCAGAGGTTGCGCATCTTTACCCACAAGTCATGTTACCCATCTGCCAAGAGACGGCCAATCCCATACACCTCTACCGAGGAGGCGAGGCAGGGTAACACTACGAGGCCTTTACAAAGTTCCACTAGCTTCAGAAAACCCACTACAGTTTATAGGAAGCTCCAATGCAGGAATCCCTCGCATGACCGCCATCGCAGCAAAATCATCCCAAGGGCCTCCCTACACTGACCACTCCCCTACTGCCCTTGCCCCTTTCGGGTAAGGTAGTCATCCACTAGCTTTCCTAATTAATCAGCCAAGGGCGTCCCATTAAACCCTTGTGGTAGCACTGTTTTCCCGGGTGGTTCTCCATGTTCCAATTAACATAATGATCTTATCATGAACAATAAATAACAACTGATAATAAAAGTATAATCATGAATAATATGTATCTCTATACCCAAAACCACATAAAGCAATAGCAGGTACTACCCAAAGATTCAGTGGTGAACAAGGTATAAAGATAGTCAAACTAGGGTAACCTATTGGGTCCCATCAAAATTAACCTATGCAGATCATTATGATTAATTAGAACATGACTGGGTAAAAGGAAGTGATTAAGGGCACAACTTGCCTGGGACTTGAGATTCCAGGTACCAACTTGCTCTTTAGATGACACGTGTCCTCACTGCTAAACGTAGCAATACAGACAAACATGGTATAGGCAAAAATTAACATTACACCAAACATAAGAATAAACTGTGTAAGAATATTCTACGCGCTTCTATGAGATCATGGGTTCAAGAATCACTAAATTCAGAGTTATGGTTATTAAGTTATGGATTTCCGACGTTTAAAGTGTTGGATAAAAGAAACTAAGTGCATAATTTCAATTCTAAATTTCATAGCAAAATCAGGTTACTAGATGATAAACAATATTAAAATGAATTCAATGCAACTGGAATGAATTAAAAAGGAGCTAAGATTAATTTTCTATGAGTTATATAAGTTCTAGAATTATTTTGGCAATAGAAATCCATTTTCTAAATTATTTTTCATATTTTCTCAAAGCTCTGGACTGAGCACACTATTTTAATAAAGCCCAGGGTCTAACTCATAAAGTCTAGGACCGATCTGATACTGTCTTTGTGTCCTAGTGGATGGCGGGTTAGTTTTAGGAAACCCCAGGGTCTCTTTTGCATAATGGCATGGCCGAAGGGGTATCCTATAATCAGAGCCGTTGGATTCCCCATCAGTGGCCCATATTAGATTACGTATTATAACGAAATGGTAAGCAACGTGGATCACAGGATCATGGATCAGTGGTCCTAAGCCCTCCATGCCCTGATCGAGCGTCGATCGCACATCTACCGATCAACGGTCAAGATCTTAAATAGCGTAAGGGTATGGGATCGTCAATCGTGGACGCCCGTGGATGGATCAACGGCTCGAAACGAATCGGTCACGATCTAATCTCATCCGATGGAAACCGATCCAACGACACAAGTGCCTCCTTCCTTCCCCAACCAGCAGCGTGGTGGCGTACAGGCCCTTCTACGGCGGCACGCTCGCCGGCGCTGGCCGAGATAGCGCCCCAACCCAAAATCCCATCGGTTCTGCACGGAGAGAAGTTGGCAATGAACTTCGCGGTCGGATCTGTACCTCTGGTTGGGGCGAGGATGGTTCCGCCCATGGCGCAAAGTAAATCGAAGGAGGTGGTGACGTTGCAGTGAGAAATCCATGCTCCACCAGTTACGATTTTCGCCCCACCAGGACCCAGATCGACATAACATGCTCCGGCGACCCCCCTGTTCTCATCTTGAGGCCGGACCGGCATCTTGGGCACGAATCGCCCATGGCGGCGGTCGGATACCTCTGCTACCCAGCGGCACGAGCTCCCGCGAAGGTCCCGAGGCGAGCACGTCGGCGTGGGCATGGCTGAGTCACGCAAGAGCAGAGGCTGCTGGAGGTGAGGGCTGGGCGACCGCCGTGCAGGGGCTGTCGCACGAGCAGGGTTAGTCGACGACGAAGCGTGGGTCATGGTGCTGCGCGGGCATCGGGTCTGAGAGCAGAGAAGGGGGCACGCGCTAGAGATGGCGTTCAGCACGCCGAGCTGCAGGAGGAGGAAGCCGCGTAGCATCGGCTTTTATGCACAGGAGGAGGGGAAGTCCGAGTGAATGTTGTTGGTTCACAACGAGAAATTTGAGTGGAGTTTGGTTGAGGCGCCCGTGGAAGTCGCACATTTGGTTGGAGATCGTCACGGGGGAGAAGATAACACTGTCAGCTGGGACCCACCGTTAGAGCCATGGCCACGTTGGGAGCAAGGGGGAGTGAGGATGGATTGCGGGCCCCACATGGCAGCGGTTGAAGGAATGTGGGCTAGTGCGCACCCGGTTGTCCACACTGAATGGGTGCCTGATATGCATAGTGTGGCTGACGTTAGGGCCCCACCGGTCCAGGGAGTGCGCACGCCAGGGGAGATGGGCCGCACGGGGAGAACGAGGTGTGGGCCGACGCGGAGGAATCCTGGGACGAGGAGAAAATTGGCCCAAGCGCAGGTATTTCTTTTTTTTTCTTTCTATTTTCATTTTCACTTTGAACTCAAATTTGAATTCTTGTTTGAGTTTAGCACTTCAAATATAAATGAAACAAACAATTAATCCCAACATGATATGCAATATATATTTATGAATATATTTTTTACTACTTATTCCTTGTTTTTGGCTGAGTTCATAAAGTTCAAATTCAAATTTAAATTTAAACAAATTCTAAATGCACATTCAAAATTCCAATATGATGCAAAGTATATTTATTTATTATTCCTATTTCTCTAAATAAACATGCTTCAACACAAAGAATGAATCATACAATTAAATAATTAAGTACCCTTCTCGTACTATTAAATAGAGTTAGTAATAACTTATTTCAAGATTTAAATGTTTATTACCATGAAATATTCATGAGACAACACTTTCGTATAATTATTTAGAGAATAGTTTAAAGCATAAGATTTAATGTTTAATTATTTAAATCCCTAGAGGTTCTTTTCATCGATTACCTTGCTTCAAAACACAAGAATTTTAGATCTTGAGAAATCTTTCCAAATTTACCAGGAATATAATTTTAGGTTGTTACAAATTCTACCCCCCTAACAGAAATCTCGTCCTCGAGATTTGTAAGAAAAGGGATATAGGAATAGTGGTTTGCAATTTAACTTTCAGTTTCTAATTATTTCAAAAATAAAAAAAACCTCTCTTTTTTTCATTAGTGAGTGATTAGGAGAGCATGAGTATCTATATGTATAGTCATTTTATTATGTAGGATAAAAGATGGGTAGGTTAGGGCAAGAATAGCTTGGGGTAAGAAAGTTTACGGTGAGAAAGAACTCAATGCTGGGTGGTAATGCATCTGAAGGTCGAGTTTGACTTCTCTCCTTCCTTGACGAGTTTTGGTCTTCTTTGGCCTTCATCCTTGGAGTCGCCATCCATATCAAGGACATACGGTTAAGATAGTTGTCGATGTTTGGGATGGGTAGGCCCAATAAGGTTTACTTTGCTTTTGGAGTAGGTGAATTTAGGTAACATATCAAGCGGGTTAGGTAATTGTGCATGGCCGAGTTGATCTAAGTTACCAATTTAGGCTTAGTGAATTAGGAGTGTGGCCTTATCTTTTGTACCAGCATTAAGTAACTTACTCTAGATTAGATCATAATAGATTAGATAAAATCTAGATTAGGTTGGATATGACTAGATTAGACTAATTAAGATCTAAATAAATTTTGGATTAGCTTATGGTTGTTATTCTAGAGTGGGATAAATATGCTGATTAGGGCAAGATGAATTCATAAGGATAAGGTATAATCTTTTGAGGTCAGTTAGATCTATTAAGATGAGATAAAATCTTTTTAAGATAAAATGAATTGGTTAGAATGGGATCTTTTAGGATAAGATAAATATCTTAAGCTAGATATATTCCAATGGGGATAATCTAGGTTGTCTAGTTATTTTATAAATATTTTTTCACACCTATGTGTATATGCAGATGCAATTGTGGACATTACTCCACAACTCATCACACTCAATCAAAGATCCAAATCAGACAAGTATCATAAGAACAAACATTCAGGCATACAAATATTTACAAAAATAGTTTTGATTTTGTTCCTAAGGGTAGGTCTCCTATTCCTAAAAGTCACTTTAGGTACAGGATTTCAAAGTGTGAAATCCACATTTGTCTTTAGAAGGAAAAATTAAGAGTAATCAGAGTACAGCGGAAATAGATGAGAAAAGATTAAGAAAAGTTTAGAAAGAATCAGAGTAGAAAAGGTAAGTAGACAATGGTTGTCCAGTTCTATCTAGGTTCCGTCCTACAGTCAACATTCCTCTGATACCACTTCTGTCACACCCGGGTTTTAGGGCACCAAGACCCGGGCGCGAACATAATCACCAGGTGTGCTGGGACCAAGTCTCACACATATGATGAATCATGGCACAGGATCGAATGTCACATCTTTACTATATAATCAGAATTTTTGTACAAAATAAATAAATAATTACATTATATGGAGACAACGGTCCAGCAACCCGAAGTTGACTGGGAGACGACGACCTAGACCACTCACGAACTCATCACAGCATCCTCCATGCGCCTCATCCTGTGGTACCTGTTCTTGACCTGTGGGGGGTGTGAGACAGCAAGAGTGAGCTCACATACGTTCATCGCTCAACAAGTTGTGGGGAATAATGTGCATGAACTCGCCAAAGGTGGGAGCTCACGTGAAGTGTAAGGCTTACCAAAGAGGATGGTTAGAGCTGAGCATTGCTTTTAAAGTTGGTCAAAATTTTATTAGCAATTACTAAATATAAGTAAATACCAACCCAATTAAACAGTAGAACAAAAGTAACAACATCACCTGCGATGCAATGCATATGACAAATTGAATTTAGTTCCATAAATTAATCATGTGAGTGTCCGAGCTGCTCATGACCGTGAGCACGACTAGTATACCAGTTTTACACTCTGCAGAGGTTGCGCATCTTTACCCACAAGTCATGTTACCCATCTGCCAAGAGACCACCAATCCCATACACCTCTACCGAGGAGGCGAGGCAGGGTAACACTACGAGGCCTTTACAAAGTTCCACTAGCTTCAGAAAACCCACTACAGTTTATAGGAAGCTCCAATGCAGGAATCCCTCGCATGACCGCCATCGCAGCAAAATCATCCCAAGGGCCTCCCTACACTGCCCTTGCCCCTTTCGGGTAAGGTAGTCATTCACTAGCTTTCCTAATTAATCAGCCAAGGGCGTCCCATTAAACCCTTGTGGTAGCACTGTTTTTCCGGGTGGTTCTCCATGTTCCAATTAACATAATGGTCTTATCATGAACAATAAATAACAACTGATAATAAAAGTATAATCATGAATAATATGTATCTCTATACCCAAAACCACATAAAGCAATAGCAGGTACTACCCAAAGATTCAGTGGTGAACAAGGTATAAAGATAGTCAAACTAGGGTAACCTATTGGGTCCCATCAAAATTAACCTATGCAGATCATTATGATTAATTAGAACATGACTGGGTAAAAGGAAGTGATCAAGGGCACAACTTGCCTGGGACTTGAGATTCCAGGTACCAACTTGCTCTTTAGATGACACGTGTCCTCACTGCTAAACGTAGCAATACAGACAAACATGGTATAGGCAAAAATTAACATTACACCAAACATAAGAATAAACTGTGTAACAATATTCTACGCGCTTCTATGAGATCATGGGTTCAAGAATCACTAAATTCAGAGTTATGGTTATTAAGTTATGGATTTCCGAAGTTTAAAGTGTTGGATAAAAGAAACTAAGTGCATAATTTCAATTTTAAATTTCATAGCAAAATCAGGTTACTAGATGATAAACAATATTAAAATGAATTCAATGCAACTGGAATGAATTAAAAAGGAGCTAAGATTAATTTTCTATGAGTTATATAAGTTCTGGAATTATTTTGGCAATAGAAATCCATTTTCTAAATTATTTTTCCTATTTTCTCAAAGCTCTGGACTGAGCACACTATTTCAATAAAGCCCAGGGTCTAACTCATAAAGTCTAGGACCTATCTGATACTGTCTTTGTGTCCTAGTGGATGGCGGGTTAGTTTTAGGAAACCCCAGGGTCTCTTTTGCATAATGGCATGGCTGAAGGGGTATCCTATAATCAGAGCCGTTGGATTCCCCATCAGTGGCCCATATTAGATTACGTATTATAACAAAATGGTAAGCAACGTGGATCGCAGGATCATGGATCAGTGGTCCTAAGCCCTCCATGCCCTGATCGAGCGTCGATCGCACATCTACCGATCAACGGTCAAGATCTTAAATAGCGGAAGGGTATGGGATCGTCAATCGTGGATGCCCGTGGATGGATCAACGGCTCGAAACGAATCGGTCACGATCTAATCTCATCCGATGGAAACCGATCCAACGGCACAAGTGCCTCCTTCCTTCCCCAACCAGCAGCGTGGTGGCGCACAGGCCCTTCTACGGCGGCACGCTCGCCGGCGCTGGCCGAGATAGCGCCCCAACCCAAAATCCCATCGGTTCTGCATGGAGAGAAGTTGGCAATGAACTTCGCGGTCGGATTTGTACCTCTGGTTGGGGCAAGGATGGTTCCGCCCAAGGCGCAAAGTAAATCGAAGGAGGTGGTGATGTCGCGGCGAGAAATCCATGCTCCACCAGTTACGATTTTCGCCCCACCAGGACCTAGATCGACATAACATGCTCTAGCGACCCCCCTGTTCTCATCTTGAGGCCGGACCGGCATCTTGGGCACGAATCGCCCATGGCGGTGGTCGGATACCTCTGCTACCCAGCGGCACGAGCTCCCGCGCAGGTCCCGAGGCGAGCACGCCGGCGCGGGCATGGCTGAGTCACGCAAGAGCAGAGGCTGCTGGAGGTGAGGGCTGGGCGACCGCCGTGCAGGGGATGTCGCACGAGCAGGGTTAGTCGACGACGAAGCGTGGGTCATGGTGCTGCGCGGGCATCGGGTCTGAGAGCAGAGAAGGGGGCACGCGCTAGAGATGGCGTTCAGCGCGCCGAGCTGCAGGAGGAGGAAGCCGCGTAGCATCAGCTTTTATGCACAGGAGGAGGGGAAAGTCCGAGTGAATGTTGTTGGTTCACGACGAGAAATCCGGGTGGAGTTTGGTTGAGGCGCCCGTGGAAGTCGCACATTTGGTTGGAGATTGTCACGGGGGAGAAGATAACACTGTTAGCTGGGACCCACCGTCAGAGCCATGGCCACGTTGGGAGCAAGGGGGAGTGAGGATGGATTGCGGGCCCCACATGGCAGCGGTTGAAGGAATGTGGGTTAGTGCGCACCCGGTTGTCCACACTGAATGGGTGCCTGATACGCATAGTGTGGCTGACGTTAGGGCCCCACCGGTCCAGGGAGTGCGCACGCTAGGGGAGATGGGCCGCACATGGAGAACGAGGTGTGGGCCGACGCGGAGGAATCCTGGGCCGAGGAGAAAATTGGCCCAAGCGCAGGTATTTCTTTTTTTTCTTTCTATTTTCATTTTCACTTTGAACTCAAATTTGAATTCTTGTTTGAGTTTAGCACTTCAAATATAAATGAAACAAACAATTAATCCCAACATGATATGCAATATATATTTATGAATATATTTTTTTACTACTTATTCCTTGTTTTTGGCTGAGTTCATAAAGTTCAAATTCAAATTTAAATTTAAACAAATTCTAAATGCACATTCAAAATTCCAATATGATGCAAAGTATATTTATTTATTTATTATTCCTATTTCTCTAAATAAACATGCTTCAACACATAAAGAATGAATCATACAATTAAATAATTAAGTACCCTTCTCGTACTATTAAATAGAGTTAGTAATAACTTATTTCAAGATTTAAATGTTTATTACCATGAAATATTCATGAGACAACACTTTCGTATAATTATTTAGAGAATAGTTTAAAGCATAAGATTTAATGTTTAATTATTTAAGTCCCTAGAGGTTCTTTTCATCGATTACCTTGCTTCAAAACACAAGAATTTTAGATCTTGAGAAATCTTTCCAAATTTACCAGGAATATAATTTTAGGTTGTTACAAATGTGTTCTCCCTTTAGAAGCTTGTGAAGATTCTTCATCCCAACATGGACAAGTCGGCGATGCGAGAGCCAGCCCATATTAGTCTTAGCAATTAAGGAAGTGTCTAGTTCAGCCTTGTTATCATTAAAATCAACTAAATACAACTGACCATCTAACACTCCCTTAAATGCTATTGAATCATCACTTCTTCTAAAGACAGTAACACCAATATCAGTAAAAAGATAGTTGTAGCCCATTTTACATAATTGAGCGACAGAGAGCAAGTTGTAATCTAAAGAATCTACAAGAAAAACGTTAGAAATGAAGTGATCAGGAGATATAGCAATTTTACCCAAACCTAAGTGTGTGGTGATTCTTGTGGGGTTTTAATGACCCGTGAGATTAAGAAGAAGCACTCAACCGGTTTAGGTGACCGATTGAGAGAGGGAAAGGGTTGAAAAAGTCTCGATCTTTGTGGCCTCCTCAACGGGGAGTAGGTTCATTGGAACCGAACCTCAGGAAACAAATCGTCGTGTTCATTTGTGTTGATCATCATCATTTGATTTGTTTCTTCCTTTTCCCCTCTCTCTAAAGTTCTCTTGCTCACAATCTTTTGAGTTAGCCCCCAAAGTTATCTGCATTAATTAAGCAACTCATAGCAAGAAGAACTATCTTCTGCGCTCCATATTCATTATTATTTATTTTTAATCATAATCCTAGGTGAAGGTTGTGTTCAAAGTATATAATTTACAGGTTTCGCCTATTCACCTCCCCTCTAGGCGACTTTCAAATAGGTACCTCAAGACGTCGACATGGTTTAAGGGGGAGCACAAGAACAAGAAGAAAATGAGGAAGAAGTACCACATGCACCTCCAATCCAAGTCCACACCAATATTCAAAGGGATCATCAGGTGGATCAAATCCTTGGTGACATCATCAAGGGAGTTACTACTGAAAGTTCCCTATGCCCGGGAACAGGATCTAGATGTCGCCTAGAGGGGGGTGAATAGGCGAATAATAATGTTCACTTTTATTACTGGAAATACTTACTCTACTCGAAGGCGGGATTGCAGTGGAATGAAAGACCCTTCGAGTAGGTTGCAGCGGAATTGAAGTTCCTGTCTTAAAATACCCTGCACTTCGAAGACAACTTGTACCACATATAAATATTGAAGTGCAAGTATAAACAACAAATAAGACAGAGAAACAGCACACAGCACAGAGCAGAGCACACAGACACAGGGATTTATCTCGAGGTTCGGTCAAGCCTGAAATGCTTGCCTAGTCCTCGTTGGAGTTAGCCACACCTTGGCTTAGAGTCTATTTCAACTCCTTCCTCTGTTTGCTCAGATCTGTCAGTGCGACAGATAGAGCCTTCCACTATGTTGATATCAGTTACAACGATGTCGTGGCTGCTTACAATCTTCTCGACAACACTCCGACAGAGTAACAATGCGCTCAAAATTTTTCTCTAGCTCTCAGCAGCACTTCCCCTCTCTATAAAGGCTTATAACTTCGCCTCTACACAAACTAGAGAGATACACAAGAGAGGGAGAGAAAGAATTGATCCAAATGATGTATGCACTTGTTGGCTGCACTTGTGTACTTGTTTGAGGCGCCTAGGGGTCCCTTTTATAGCCCTAAAGAGCCTAGGAGCCGTTGGAGCTTCATTTGGAAGCTCCCAGCCTTCCCTGGTTGCGGGTGCACCGGACTGTCCGGTGGCGCACCAGACAGTGAATAGTAACGGATCTGATTGGCAGTTTCCTTCTCTGGAAGAGCTAGCCGTTGGTGCACCGGACATGTTATTATTCACTGTCCTGTGCACGGACGTGCTACTATTCACTGTCCTGTGCACCGGACAGAGTTACTATTCACTGTCCTGTGCACCGGACAGGTTACTATTCACTGTCTTGTGCACCAGCCAACAGCACACTAAGTACTTTTTCCTCCATTCTTTCTCCGTTTGACTTCAACTTTTGGGAGGATTTTCCTGAGACTTAAACAAACACATTTAGAGTATAATCCAATCGATTTAGTCCTAGAAACTTACATCTTTCTTGTTCTTCTCCTAGCTTTTCTGTTTCTCCTCTAGCAGAGCTCAGAATGGTACTTTCTCCAATTTGGCATGTTTGAGGTCGATGTTGGACTCTAAACCATTAAGTCAACTTGACTTGATCTAGATTGACATATCTGAGCTCCAACTCCCTTGTTCACTTCTCGAGCTTGACCTTGAGCCTTATGACTTACACCACATAACTGTAGATGTTACCTCATTGGTTGTAAGTCATGTCCTTATGCAGTGATCCTTGATGCACCATAACTCTTCTTAACTCGATCAATCTTGACTTTGCAAGTCTTCTTCTTCACCCCTGGCTTTGGGTTCCTGGTCTCCTTGACCTTCTCCCGTGCACTCGGTACCTCGAAGCTCTTTTTGCCTCCATCCTTGGCTTGATCGGTTGTCTCTGAGTTACGCACACCGAGTCTCACTTAAGCAGTGTTTATTATCTATAGATAATTCAGTCTTTGGACCATCACACTTGTTCACTTGTATTGAACCCTGTTAGATTTACATTAAGCACCTATTCAACACTTAGCACACTTGTTAGTCCTTTAATTGGGTTGTCATCCAAACACCAAAACCCACAAGAGAGCTTTCAACTACTTGTTCACGTATTGCTAATTTGTGTGAGCACTATCCCTTTGTTTCTTCTGTTGAGCCTTTCAAGATATAAGAAGCCTTGCAGGATCCGGACTGGGTGTTGGCCATGCAGAAGGAGTTTAACAACTTCAAGAGAAATAAAGTATGGAGCTTGGTGCTACCTCCTAAGCAAAATTGTCGGGGACCATAATTAGGGGTACCCTCAAGACGCCTAATTCTCAGCTGGTAACCCCCATCAGCATAAAGCTGCAGAGGCCTGATGGGTGCGATTAAGTCAGGGATCAGTCCATACGAGCGACTCGATCACGCCTCGCCCGAGCCTAGCCTCGGGCAAGGGCAGCCGACCCCGAAGGGGTTTCCGTCTCGCCCGAGGCCCCCCTTCAACGGCGGACACATCTCCGGCTTGCCCGAGGCCTTGCCTTCGCTAAGAAGCAACCCTGACTGAATCGCCGCACCGACCGGCCAAGTCGCAGGAGCATTTAACGCAAAGGAAGCCAGGCCCTGCCAAAGGCACCATAGGAAGCTCGGACTCGGGCTAAGCCCCGGAAGACGGCGAACTCCGCTCCGCCCGACCCTACCAAAGGCACCATAGGAAGCTCGGACTCGGGCTAAGCCCCGGAAGACGGCGAACTCCGCTCCGCCCGACCCAGGGCTCGGACTCGGGCTAAGCCCCGGAAGACGGCGAATTCCGCTCCGCCCGACCCAGGGCTCGGACTCGGGCTAAGCCCCGGAAGACGGCGAATTCCACTCCGCCCGACCCAGGGCTCGGACTCGGGCTAAGCCCCGGAAGACGGCGAACTCCGCTCCGCCCGACCCAAGGCTCGGACTCGGGCTAAGCCCCGGAAGACGGCGAACTCCGCTCCGCCCGACCCAGGGCTCGGACTCGGGCTAAGCCCCGGAAGACGGCGAATTCCGCTCCGCCCGACCCAGGGCTCGGACTCGGGCTAAGGCCCCGGAAGACGATGAACTCCGCTTCGCCCAACCCCAGGGGCTCGGACTCGGCCTCTGTGGACGACCTCCGCCTCGCCCGACCCAGGGGCTCGGACTCGGCCTCTGCGGACGACCTCCGCCTCGCCCGACCCAGGGGCTCGGACTCGGCCTCTGCGGACGACCTCCGCCTCGCCCGACCCAGGGGCTCGGACTCGGCCTCTGCGGACGACCTCCGCCTCGCCTGACCCAGGGGCTCGGACTCGGCCTCTGCGGACGACCTCCGCCTCGCCCGACCCAGGGGCTCGGACTCGGCCTCTGCTGACGACCTCCGCCTCGCTCGACCCAGGGGCTCGAACTCGGCCTCTGCTGACGACCTCCGCCTCGCCCGACCCAGGGGCTCGGACTTGGCCTCTGCTGACGACCTCCGCCTCGCCCGACCCAGGGGCTCGGACTCAGCCTCGGCCATGGAAGACAGACTCGACCCCGGCTTCGGAGGAGCCTCCACATCGCCCAACCTAGGGCACAGGCCAGCCACGTCGACAGGAAGCGCCATCATCACCCTACCCCGAGCCGACTCGGGCCGCAGAGAACAAGACCGGTGTCCCATCTGGCTAGCTCCGCCAGATAGGCAATGATGGCGCCCCGCTAGCCCCGTGACGACAGCGGCTCTCAGCTCTCTTACGGAAG
Organism: Zea mays; assembly: GCF_902167145.1. Classification (NCBI taxonomy): domain Eukaryota; kingdom Viridiplantae; phylum Streptophyta; class Magnoliopsida; order Poales; family Poaceae; genus Zea; species Zea mays. The sequence continues at coordinate 14,432,780 of NC_050104.1, read as the reverse complement.
CAGGGCGACGTCAGCAAGGACACAACCGTTCCAACAGCTGTCCCTCCGCCAGGCTCCATCGCTCCTCCGACAGCCACGACATCACGCCAGCAGGGTGCCAAGATCTCTCCGGCTGCCACATTGGCATGTACTTAGGGCACTAGCTCTTCCCCCGCTAGACACGTAGCACTCTGCTACACCCCCATTGTACACCTGGATCCTCTCCTTACGCCTATAAAAGGAAGGACCAGGGCCTTCTTAAAAAAGGTTGGCCGCGCAGGGACGAGGACGGGGACAGGCGCTCTGTTGGGGCCGCTCGCTTCCCTCACCCGCGTGGACGCTTGTAACCCCCTACTGCAAGCGCACCCGACCTGGGCGCGGGACGAACACGAAGGCCGCGGGATTCCCACCTCTCTCTCGCCGGACTCTGGCCTCCTCGCTCCTTTCCCCCCTTCGCGCTCGCCCACGCGCTCGACCCATCTGGGCTGGGGCACGCGGCACACTCACTCGTCGGCTTAGGGACCCCCCGGTCTCGAAACGCCGACAGTTGGCGCGCCAGGTAGGGGCCTGCTGCGTGTTGACGAGCAGCTTCCCGTCAAGCTCCAGATGGGCAGTCTCCAACAACCTCTCCAACCCGGGACGGTGCTCCGTTTCGGGAGTCTTGAGTTCATGTCCCTCGACGGCAGCTACGACATGATACTCCTTCCACCGCCGCGCGACAACGACAATGGCGGCCGACAACCCGCCCTCCGGCGGCGGAATCGACGACATCTTCCCCGCGCGGTGGAAGAACGACATTCGAGCTCGCCCCGTCCTCTCCCCCGCCAACGGAGGAGGAGGCGGGGCAACCAAGGCCGAGCGGGAGGCCGCGCTTCGTCGGCTGTCGAGCGAATTGACGTCCCCAGCGCCCCAACGGAGGGCGTGTCGGGCGTCGACCTCGCGTTCGAGACGAAGGCGAGCGCCGTCCCCCCGCGACACGCCAATCCCGAGCAAGTGGACGACGCCAGCGAGCTCGCGGAGGGCCTGCAGGACGTCGCCCTCGTACCTAGGACGACGGCGCGATCAGCCCCTGACGTGACTACATCGTCCCTCGTCGACCAAAAGGTACTGACTGATTCCCATCCTACATTATTTCGACTCGGCCTCAACCCGCCTAGCGACCTCGCTTTGGCGGGCGCTCTCGTTGAGGCGAGTGCAACCCCTCTGGGGTTTCGTATGCGGTCGCCTTGGGACCGGTTGACGGACGTCTCGACCTACGGGCCCTCTGGGTCTAAGGAAGATGACGATCCCAGCATCTGTTGGGATTTCTCTGGATTTGGCAACCCCAGTGCCATGCGGGACTTTATGACCGCATGTGACTACTGCCTCTCCGACTGTTCCGACGGTAGCCGCAGCCTTGACGACAAGGACTGCGGCCCAAGCCGCGAATGTTTCCACGTCGAGCTAGGGGATCCCTCCGAAGGCGACCACCTCGGCATGCCGGAGGACGGAGATCTCCCAGGGCCGGTGCCTCGCGCCGACATCCCGCGGGAGCTAGCTGTGGTCCCCGTTCCGGCGGGGGGTCACGACCCACAGCTCGAGCAAGTCCGCGGGGCGCAGGTCAGGCTCGACGAGGGAGCAGGAGCACTTGAGTCGATCCGCCGGGACGTCGGGCGGGTATGGGCGGGCCAGCCCCCAACCGGAGAAATACGTCACCTGCCCCAGGGTTTCCAGCACCGCGTCGCCAACGACGTCAGGGTCAGGCCGCCTCCCGCATCCAGCGGGGTCGGTCAGAACCTGGCAGCCGCAGTGATGCTCATCCGCGTGATGCCGGAGCCATCAACCACCGAGGGTCGGCGAATCCAGGGAGAGCTCAAAAATCTCCTGGAAGGCGCTGTGGCCCGACGGGCCGAGAGCTCTGCCTCCCGGAGGTAGGGATACCCCTCGGAACCTCATGCCGTGACTTCCCGATTCATGCGGGAAGCCTCGGTCTACACCGGGCGCACGCGCAACACCGCGCCTGCGGCCCCGGGCCACCTCGGCAACGAGCACCATCGTCGCGACCGTCGAGCCCACCTCGACGAAAGGGCGCGCCGAGGCTACCACCCCAGGCGTGGGGGACGCTACGACAGCGGGGAGGATCGGAGTCCCTCGCCCGAACCACCCGGTCCGCAGGCCTTCAGCCGGGCCATCCGGCGGGCACCGTTCCCGACCCGTTTCCGACCCCCGGCTACTATCACAAAGTACTCGGGGGAAACGAGGCCGGAACTGTGGCTTGCGGACTACCGCCTGGCCTGCCAACTGGGTGGAACGGACGACGACAACCTCATCATCCGCAACCTCCCCCTGTTCCTCTCCGACACTGCTCGCGCCTGGTTGGAGCACCTGCCTCCGGGGCAGATCTCCAACTGGGACGATTTGGTCCAAGCCTTCGCCGGCAATTTCCAGGGCACGTACGTGCGCCCCGGGAATTCCTGGGACCTCCGAAGCTGCCGGCAACAGCCGGGAGAGTCTCTTCGGAACGCCCTCCAATTTCCAAAGAGAGACTCTGACGTTCGAGGTGGTCGGGTTCCGAGGAACCTGCCACGTGATATTGGGGAGGCCATGCTACGCGAAGTTCATGGCCGTCCCCAACTACACCTACCTGAAGCTCAAGATGTCGGGCCCCAACGGGGTCATCACCGTCGGCCCCACGTACAAACACGCGTTCGAATGCGACGTGGAGTGCGTGGAGTACGCTGAGGCCCTCGCCGAGTCCGAGGCCCTCATCGCCGACCTGGAGAACCTCTCCAAAGAGGTGCTAGACGTGAAGCGGCACGCTGGCAACTTCGAGCCAGCGGAGACGGTTAAGGCCGTCCCTCTCGACCCCAGTGGCGACACCTCCAAGCAGATCCGGATCGGTTCCGGGCTCGACCCCAAATAGGAAGCAGTGCTCGTCGACTTTCTCCGTGCAAACGCCGATGTTTTTGCATGGAGTCCCTCGGACATGCCCGGCATACCGAGGGAAGTCGCCGAGCACTCGCTGGATATTCGGGCCGGGGCCCGACCCGTCAGGCAGCCTCTGCGCCGATTCGACGAGGAGAAGCGCAGAGTGATAGGCGAGGAGATTCACAAGCTAATGGCAGCAGGGTTTATCAAAGAGGTATTCCATCCTGAATGGCTTGCCAACCCTTTGCTTGTGAGAAAGAAAGGGGGGAAATGGCGGATGTGTGTAGACTACACTGGTCTCAACAAAGCATGTCCGAAGGTTCCCTACCCTCTGCCTCGCATCGATCAAATCGTGGATTCCACTGCTGGGTGCGAAACCCTGTCGTTCCTCGATGCCTACTCAGGGTATCACCAAATCCGGATGAAAGAGTCCGACCAGCTCGCGACTTCTTTCATCACACCCTTCGGTATGTACTGCTATGTCACCATGCCGTTCGGTTTGAGGAATGCGGGCGCGACGTACCAGCGGTGCATGAACCATGTGTTCGGCGAACACATTGGTCGCACAGTCGAGGCCTACGTCGATGACATCGTAGTCAAGACGAGGAAGGCTTCCAACCTCCTCTCCGACCTTGAAGTGACATTCCGGTGTCTCAAGGCAAAAGGCGTCAAGCTCAATCCCGAGAAGTGTGTCTTCGGGGTGTCCCGAGGCATGTTCTTGGGGTTCATCGTCTCCGAGCAGGGCATCGAAGCCAACCCGGAGAAGATCGCAGCCATCACTAACATGGGGCCCATCAAGGACTTAAAAGGCATATAGAGGGTCATGGGATGTCTCGCGGCCCTGAGCCGGTTCATCTCACGCCTTGGCGAAAGAGGCCTGCCTCTGTACCGCCTCTTAAGGAAGGCCAAGTGCTTCACTTGGACACCCGAGGCCGAGGAAGCTCTCGGGAACCTGAAGGCGCTTCTTACAAAGGCGCCTATCTTGGTACCGCCAGCTGATGGAGAAGCCCTCTTGGTCTACGTCGCCGCGACCACTCAGGTGGTTAGCGCCGCGATTGTGGTCGAGAGGCAAGAAGAGGGGCATGCATTGCCCGTTCAGAGGCCAGTTTACTTCATCAGCGAGGTACTGTCCGAAACCAAGATCCGCTACCCACAAGTTCAGAAGCTACTGTATGCAGTGATCCTGACGAGGCGGAAGTTGCGACACTACTTCGAGTCTCACCCGGTAACTGTGGTGTCATCCTTCCCCCTGGGGGAGATCATCCAGTGCCGAGAGGCCTCGGGCAGGATTGCAAAATGGGCGGTGGAAATCATGGGCGAGACCATCTCGTTCGCGCCTCGGAAGGCCATCAAGTCCCAGGTCTTGGCGGACTTCGTAGCCGAATGGGTCGACACCCAGCTACCGACGGCTCTGATCCAACCGGAGCTCTGGACCATGTTTTTCGACGGGTCGCTGATGAAGACGGGAGCCGGCGCGGGCCTGCTCTTCATCTCACCCCTCGGGAAACACCTACGCTACGTGCTACGCCTCCATTTCCCGGCGTCCAACAATGTGGCTGAGTACGAAGCTCTGATCAACGGATTGCGAATCGCCATCGAGCTAGGGGTCCGACGCCTCGACGCTCGCGGCGACTCGCAGCTCGTCATCGACCAAGTCATGAAGAACTCCCACTGCCGCGACCCGAAGATGGAGGCCTACTGCGATGAGGTTCGGCGCCTGGAAGACAAGTTCTACGGGCTCGAACTTAACCACATCACTCGGCGCTACAACGAGACTGCGGACGAGCTGGCAAAAATAGCCTCGGGGTGAACGACGGTTCCCCCGGACGTCTTCTCCCGGGATCTGCACCAACCCTCCGTCAAGATCAACGACGTGCCTGAGCCCGAGGTACCCTCGGCCCAGCCCAAGGTACCCTCGGCCCAGCCTGAGGTGCCCTCGGCCCATCCCGAGGCGTCCTCGGTTCAGCCCGAGGTACCCTCGGCCCCCGAGGGCGAGGCGCTGCGCATCGAGGAGGAGCAGAGCGGGGCCACGCCTGACCGAGACTGGCAAACCCCGTACCTGCAATATCTCCGCCAAGGAGAGCTACCCCTCGACCAAGCCGAGGCTCGGCGGGTAGCGCGACGCGCCAAGTCGTTCGTCTTGCTGGGCGATGAGAAGGAGCTCTACCACCGCAGCCCCTCGGGCATCCTCCAGCGATGCATCTCCATCGCCGAAGGTCAGGAACTTCTGCAAGAGATACACTCGGGGGCTTGCGGCCATCACGCAGCGCCTCGAGCCCTCGTCGGGAATGCTTTCCGGCAAGGCTTCTACTGGCCAACGGCGGTGGCCGACGCCACTAGAATTGTCCGCACCTGCGAAGGGTGTCAATTCTATGTGAAGCGGACCCACCTGCCCGCTCAGGCTCTGCAAACAATACCCATCACCTGGCCCTTTGCTGTATGGGGTCTGGACCTCGTCGGTCCCTTGCAGAAGGCGCCCGGGGGCTACACGCACCTGCTGGTCGCCGTCGACAAATTCTCCAAGTGGATCGAGGTCCGACCCCTGAACAGCATCAGGTCCGAGCAGGCGGTGGCGTTCTTCACCAACATCATCCATCGCTTCGGGGTCCCGAACTCCATCATCACCGACAACGGCACCCAGTTCGCCGGCAAAAAATTCTTGGATTTTTGCGAGGATCACCACATCCGGGTGGACTGGGCCGCCGTAGCTCATCCCATGTTGAATGGGCAAGTAGAGCGTGCCAACGACATGATTCTACAGGGGCTCAAGCCTCGGATTTACAACGACCTCAACAAGTTCGGCAAGCGATGGATGAAGGAACTCCCCTCGGTGGTCTGGAGCCTGAGGACAACGTCGAGCCGGGCCACGGGTTTCACGCCGTTCTTCCTGGTCTACGGGGCCGAGGCCGTCTTGCCCACTGACCTGGAATACGGCTCCCCGAGGACGAGGGCCTACGACGATCAAAACAACCAAGCTAGGCGAGAAGACTCGCTGGACCAGCTGGAAGAGGCTCGGGACAGGGCCTTACTACACTCGGCGCGGTATCAGCAGTCCCTGCGACGATACCACGCCCGAGGGGTCCGACCCCGAGACCTCCAGGTGGGCGACCTGGTGCTTCGGCTGCGGCAAGACGCCCGAGGGAGGCACAAGCTCACGCCCCCCTGGGAGGGGCCATTCGTCATCGCCAAAGTTCTGAAGCCCGGAACGTACAAGCTGGCCAACAGCCAAGGCGAGGTCTACAGCAACGCTTGGAACATCCAATAGCTACGTCGCTTTTACCCTTAAGATGTTTTCAAGTTGTGCATAAACCTCGCACCCACGCAAAGTTTAGTCAACAAGGAAGGGTCGGTCGCGCCTCGGCAAAGCCCGACCCTCCCTCGGGGGCTAAAAGGGGGGAAACCCCCTCTGCGTCGAAATTTTCCTCGAAAAAAGATCTCTTTCACCAGAATATCTTCCATGCTTTTTGACTACTTCGAAAAGTGGGTCCTGGAAACGACGGAGTACACGTAAGCAGCCAAGGCTAACTGAGCCGAGGGACTCCTACGCCTCCGGGATACGGATACCTCACTCATCACCTTCTGCGATAAGTAACTCGCGTTCGGATAAAGTGGCTCCGCGGATCGAACAAGTCTTTACGTTCGGAAGCCCTTCTGCCGAAGCGATCCTTCGAGCCTTCTCGACCGGGTCGGTGACAGGGCCTCATGGGCGGGTGAAAGTACGCGTAAGCGGCAAGGCCGACCGAGCCGAGGGACTCCCACGCCTCTGGGATACGAATACCTCACTCATCACCTTCCGTGAGAAGCAACTCTCGCTCGCACAAACATCCCTGTTACCGACAAAAGGTCCAGATACTCGAAACAAGAGGAAAGGAGACGCAGCTTTACAATGCAGCGAGGGTGTGTGTCCTGGCCTCGGCGGCTGCAGAAGGCACACGCTACAAGACACTCTGACCCTGCAGGCTCGGGTCTTGACGATGGAAGAGGGCAGCAACACCCTCGGCATCGACGACACCTCCGGCGAGGCCCGACTTAGCCTCGGACGGCGACGCGGTCCGAGGTTCTCCGCTCCGAAGGACGACGTCATCACCACGCTCGGGCAATCGCTGCCAGGGACTCCTCCGAGAATCCGGCCCGAGCAGGCGGCTCGGCCGGTTACCCCCGGGGCCTCGGCCAATCCATCTCCCAAGGGCGCCAGCCCGGTCCGAGGCCTCGGCCGATCAACTCCGACATCGGTCCCGCTGACGGACAACTCGACTAGGCTCCGGCCGACCAGGTTTCATTTTCGAGCCGACTCCGCCTCTGTTCATACTGATATCGCTACCCCTGGCCTCGGCTCATCGAAGAGCGGCCGAGGGGTCTCTTTAACTAAGCTAGAGGAGCCTCGGACAGCAAGGCCAACCGAGCCGAGAGATTCCTACGCCTCCGGGATACGGATACCTCACTCGTCACCTTGACACGGGGCGACTCATGCTTGGTGAAGCGGTTCAGATAATCAACAGACGAGTCTTAGCGCTCAAAGATGAAGAAAAAACACGGCTCCGTGCCGACGTTACATACATGTTCAGGCCCCGAAAGCCGTGATGAACAGAAACCCTGGCATTTGAAGTGCCATTACAAACGGAACTCCGGTTCCGTCTCCGCGGGAATGGACAACCTCCACGCCGGGGAAGCCCGTGGAGCGACAGGCTCTGGGCGAATCACCAGCAAAACACGGGTCGCCCCCGAGCATACCGGCAGATCCTCACTGCCGTCCTCGCTGTGAATGCGAGGAAAGAGGCGGAATGTTGCATCCTAGCTGGGCAGCAACAGTTCGCCTTCCCCGGCATGGCTGGAGGACGTCTTCGCCGTAGGGCCAGAGGGCGATTGCCACCACCAGAAGCTGGAAGAAGAGGTGGTCCGCCGACCCGCGTGGAAGGTGGAACCCCGGCTCGCCTCGCCCCCCGCCCCAACGAGGATGGCGAACATCCTTGAAGCTGAGGGTGGGACCAAGATCGCAGCCCGGCTTGCTCCTCCCCACCCAGGAACTGGTGGTCACCATCTCGGGTGACCGCCGGCGGGGGGGTGCAGCCGGGCTGGCTGATGAAAATCCTTGAAGCCGAACGATGGCTGAAAGGTACCAACTCCCACGGAGTTGTGTTCCACCAACGATGAGGCGAAAAGACGGCGGACATCCCCCACCCGGGGGCTTGGAAGGTGGAAAGATGCGGCGCATGAGGGAGGAAGAAGACATGGTCGCCTTCCGAAAGGGGTCGCCCTCCTTTTAAAAGGCAACTCTCCCTGCTTGCGCTCCCAACCGTCACGGGCCGAGTCTTCTCCAACACGCTTCAAAGCCCTCCCCTGCGGCGTGGGGCCTGGGTCCCGCATGTCATGCAGACCGGCTCCGAGCAGAAGAAGCCAAACCGCCGCGCGTGGTGCACGCAACCGCCCAGCGGTTACAAGTGATCCTCCACCTTCGCCCAGACCAACGGGCGAGAGAGGCGGGTAGCCATGCAGGCGGCATGCAACCGCGCCAAGTGGACGCACTTCTCCGACTCCCGACACGCCCGCAGGGAGGCCCAGGCCCACGCGTCGCGCAACCGGCACGCCAGATGCTGCATGCAAGCAACTGCATCGCCTGCGCCACCACCGTGCCTCCTCGATTGCGGAACCAATACCGCGACTCGAGGCAACCCAGCGCGCGACCCAGCGGCGCCAGCCTGACACGGCGGCCAACGCGGCCAAAGGAGGGCCAGCAGTAATGACGGTGGCAGACGCGCGGGAGCAGCGGGCACGTCGACAGCCAAGCTCACGTCCCATCCGGGGGCAGCGAGAGAGCCCCCTCTCACGGTGTGAAGACAACGCGCCCGTGATCCATTCCTCGAACGGCTCGCGCACGCGCAACGGCTGCCCCGCCAACTACTCGCCCCGTCGCATTAACTCCGCGGCTGGACAGGTGGCGCTTCTGGCAGGAGCAACGGGCGACGCTTCGCCTTCGCCGAAACAACCGCACCAAAAAAGGTACGCCGCGTCGTTCGGTTTTGTATCCTTTTTCCCTTTTTTCCTCTTTCTCTATCTCTTGCAACAGGGACCGGGAAAGGGGGATACCCCGAAAGGGATCCTTCCCCGTGAAGGAACCAGGCTCCGAGCCTCCTTACTGATCAGGGGTCCGAAGGCTGGCCCCCCGAAGGGTTTCAACAGCCGCCTCAGATCGCGTGGGCCCTACACCCACTACTGGTCAGAGGTTCGAAGGCCGGCCCCTCGAAGGGTTCCACGGCCGCCTCAGGCTACTCGGGCTCCGTGCCCATTACTGATCAGGGGTTCGAAGGCTGGCCCCCGAAGGGTTCACAGTCGCCCCAGACGCCGAGCGAGGGATGACCAGGGGTACGTTCGATACATAACCAAGGCTCGGGCTGCGCTCCCGAGGTACCCTAGGACATTTCCGAGACCAGCGGGAGCGATCTTGTAACGGAATCCCATCGGAGGGAGGCATCGAGCCCTCGGACCCCGTCGCCAGGGGACCGGGTCCGGCAGATCACCCGCAGGTACTTTTGGGCGTGCCTCTGGGCCCCTAGCCGACCCCTAACGAACGGGGCACGGACGTCCACTCGGATTACCCGCTTGCAGCTCACCGGAGACACCATGTTCGGTGCCCATCGAGGGTAACATGGCGCTCTCCCCCCTCCTCCTTGCGGAAATGCGACGTAGGGGCGTATGTAAAAAGCCGAGTCTGTCCTTGATCGCCCTCTCGCCCTGTGCAGAGGCTCGGGGCTGCTCTCACAAACCCGGCTCCGGCCGAACCATTGACAGCGTCAACATACCAGCCCGAGAACTTGGGCCCCGACCGTACACCCGGGCTACGGCCAGCTCGCATGAGGGAACAACCAGACCAGCCGAAGCATTACGCAAGGCATTAAGACCTCGAAGGAGTGAAACCACTCCTCCGAGGCCTCGGGGGCTACACCCGGCGGGTGCGCTCGCACGCACCCACCGGAACCAAATGCAACCGAGAAAGGCTGGTCCCCTTGCAAAAGAGTGCGACGAAAGCCTCCGAGCGAGTGCTAACACTCCCTTCGAGGCTCGGGGGCTACTGTCGGGGACCATAATTAGGGGTACCCTCAAGACGCCTAATTCTCAGCTGGTAACCCCCATCAGCATAAAGCTGCAGAGGCCTAATGGGTGCGATTAAGTCAGGGATCAGTCCATACGAGCGACTCGATCACGCCTCGCCCGAGCCTAGCCTCGGGCAAGGGCAGCCGACCCCGAAGGGGTTTCCGTCTCGCCCGAGGCCCCCCTTCAACGGCGGACACATCTCCGGCTTGCCCGAGGCCTTGCCTTCGCTAAGAAGCAACCCTGACTGAATCGCCACACCGACCGGCCAAGTCGCAGGAGCATTTAACGCAAAGGAAGCCAGGCCCTGCCAAAGGCACCATAGGAAGCTCGGACTCGGGCTAAGCCCCGGAAGACGGCGAACTCCGCTTCGCCCGACCCAGGGCTCGGACTCGGGCTAAGCCCCGGAAGACGGCGAATTCCGCTCCGCCCGACCCAGGGCTCGGACTCGGGCTAAGCCCCGGAAGACGGCGAATTCCGCTCCGCCCGACCTAGGGCTCAGACTCGGGCTAAGCCCTGGAAGACAGCGAACTCCGCTCCGCCCGAACCAGGGCTCGGACTCGGGCTAAGCCCCGGAAGACGGCGAACTCCGCTCCGCCCGACCCAGGGCTCGGACTCGGGCTAAGCCCCGGAAGACGGCGAATTCCGCTCCGCCCGACCCAGGGCTCGGACTCGGGCTAAGGCCCCGGAAGACGACGAACTTCGCTCCGCCCGACCCAGGGCTCGGACTCGGGCTAAGGCCCCAGAAGACGACGAACTCCGCTTCGCCCAACCCCAGGGGCTCGAACTCGGCCTCTGCGGACGACCTCCGCCTCGCCCGACCCAGGGGCTCGGACTCGGCCTCTGCGGACGACCTCCGCCTCGCCCGACCCAGGGGCTCGGACTCGGCCTCTGCGGACGACCTCCGCCTCGCCCGACCCAGGGGCTCGGACTCGGCCTCTGCTGACGACCTCCGCCTCGCCCGACCCAGGGGCTCGGACTCGGCCTCTGCTGACGACCTCCGCCTCGCCCGACCCAGGGGCTCGGACTCGGCCTCTGCTGACGACCTCCGCCTCGCCCGACCCAGGGGCTCGGACTCGGCCTCTGCTGACGACCTCCGCCTCGCCCGACCCAGGGGCTCGGACTCAGCCTCGGCCATGGAAGACAGACTCGACCCCAGCTTCGGAGGAGCCTCCACGTCGCCCAACCTAGGGCACAGGCCAGCCACGTCGACAGGAAGCGCCATCATCACCCTACCCCGAGCCGACTCGGGCCGCAGAGAACAAGACCGGTGTCCCATCTGGCTAGCTCCGCCAGATAGGCAATGATGGCGCCCCGCTAGCCCCGTGACGACAGCGGCTCTCAGCTCTCTTACGGAAGCAGGGCAACGTCAGCAAGGACACAACTGTTCCAACAGCTGTCCCTCCGCCAGGCTCCGTCGCTCCTCCGACAGCCACGACATCACGCCAGCAGGGTGCCAAGATCTCTCCGGCTGCCACATTGGCATGTACTTAGGGCACTAGCTCTTCCCCCGCTAGACACGTAGCACTCTGCTACACCCCCATTGTACACCTGGATCCTCTCCTTACGCCTATAAAAGGAAGGATCAGGGTTGTCGGCGTTTCGAGACAGGGGGGTCCCAAAGCCGACGAGTGAGTGTGCTGCGTGCCCCAGCCCAGATGGGTCGAGCGCGTGGGCGAGCGCGAAGGGGGGAGAGGCAAGGTGGCCGGAGTCGAGCATGAGAGAGGTGGAAGTCCCACGGCCTTCGTGTTCGTCCCGCGCCCAGGTCGGGTGCGCTTGCAGTAGGGGGGTTACAAGCGTCCACGCGGGTGAGGGAAGCGAGCGTGTAACACCCGGTTTTAAAGGACAAAGCCGGGTGCATCTCATACATGCGCCAAAGAAGACAACATATATAATAACAGAGTGTATAGAGATAAATGTCATAAAACATCAGAGTATTTATTACATAGCGGAAGACTTATTACAAAATAAAGATAAATATAAAACGAACTAAGGATCGTCGGCGCCAAAGTCAACTGAGAAACGCCACCTAGATCAGATCGAACTCCTCAGTGTTAGGCGACTCCTCTTCGACCACCTGTTCTTCTCCTGTGGGGGGGTGTGAGACAGCAAGAGTGAGCTCACATACGTTCATAGCTCAACAAGTCGTGGGGAATAATGTGGCATGAACTCACCAAAGGTGGGAGTTCATGAAGTGTAAGGCTGATCAATGAAATAAAGGCTGAGGCTGAGCATTGCTTTTATAAGTTGGTCAAAATTTTATTAGCAATTACTAGGTGTAAGTAAATACCAAACCTTACTAATAATAAAGAAAAGTAATAATAAAATAATCCCAAATGCGATGCAAATGTCAAATTAAATTTAAGTTCCATATTTAATCATGTGAGGGTCCGAGCCGCTCATGACCGTGAGCACGGCTAGTATACTAGTTTTACACTCTGCAGAGGTTGCGCATCTTTACCCACAAGTCATGTTACCCATCTGCCAAGAGATGGCCAATCCCATACACCTCTACCGAGGAGGCGAGGCAGGGTAACACTACGAGGCCTTTACAAAGTTCCACTAGCTTCAGAAATCCCGCTACAGTTTATAGGAAGCTCCAGTGCAGGGTTCTTGCCTGACCGCCATCGCAGCAAAATCAACCCAAGGACCTCCCTACACTGACCACTCCCCTACTGCCCTTGCCCCTTTCGGGTAAGGAAGACCTCCACTAGCTTTCCTAGTTAATCAGCCAAGGGCGTCCCATTAAACCCTTGTGGTAGCACTGTTTTCCCGGGTGGTCGCTCCATGTTCCCATTAATTTAATGATCTTAACATGAACAGTAATAATAACAAGATAATAACAGGATAATCATGAGTAGTGTATCTCCATACCCAATCCACATAAAGCAATAGCAAGTACTACCCAAAAAAATATTTCAGTGGTAAACAAGGTATAAAGATAGCCAAAACTAGGGTAACCTATTGGGTCCCATCAAAATTATCCTATGCAGATCATTATAATTAATAAGAACATGGCTGGGAAAAAGTAAGTGATCAAGGGCACAACTTGCCTTCAATGAGCTCCTGCTCAGCTATCTCTACTTGCTGAACCTCAGATTCCACGGTGGCTTGCTCGTCTATTCGCATCAACACAATACATACATAGTATAGCATAAATCAACATCACATCAAACATGTAAATAAAATACACAGTAAAAATCTATACATTAAAATGAAATCATAGGGACTGGAATCACTAAATTTGGAGTTATAGAATTCAAGTTATGAATTTCCTAAGGTTTAATGTGATTAAAATAGGATTAAATGTTAAATAAATTTTCTAACAGAGTTCATGTCAAAACAGAGACACTAAATGATAGAGAATCTTATTACAAAATTTTAGAAATTGGAATGGCTCAATTTGGATTTAAAATGAATTAGATATGAATTTTCCAAGTTCTAGCAATTGTTTTTTATTAAAATTGCATTTACTAATTCATTTACTTATTTTAAATACGCTCTGGACTAGGAGTCAATTCCTGGAAAACGCAGGGGGCTCTGTCGTAAGATTACCGAGACACAGAGAATAGTGTTCTCTGGACGGCGGGTTGATTCAGTTGTTTCTCGGGGTCTCTTTAAGAAAAGTGCACGGCGAAGGGGTATTTGTTGATATGGACCGTCAGATCTGTGATCAAGGGTCACGATTAGGTGGCGCTATAAGTGAACCGGTACAGCACATGGGCCGATGGATCCGAGATCTACGCCTGATATCTATCCACGCCACTTATCAGATCAGGGCCCCCGGATCCGCGATCGATGGTCTAGAGTGAAGCATCGAACCGGTATGCGCATATTTAATCCCGCGCGTCCATTCCGATCGGACGGAGTATATCTAATCTGACTCGCTCTAATCTTAACCGCTGGCCCAAAATCCAACGGCTAGGCGCCTATCTACTTTCCCCACGCCATTCCGCCGCCCATCCGGCCGCTGGCGCAACCCCATTCACGGCGGAGGCATCACCGGGGTTCAACAATCCCATGACCAGGCACCCCAAAATCACAGCTAATCCGAGATTTACAAAGAGGAGGAACAAGAGAGCCTGATGGCGACATTCTCACCGGCAATCGGGTGGCGCAGAGACCGGACCACGGCGAACAGTGATTTGGTGAGCGCGCCAGACGTCCGGCGAGCGATTAGCGGTGCCCCAGTTCTCGGACTCACCCGTCGCGGTCCCAGACGAATCCACGGCGACCCCGCGAAGGTCACCGGCCTGATTCCCGAGCCCATATGGCGTTGTTGAAGAAGTCCCCAAAGCGGCGGCCCTCACTGCTCTCCTCATCGCTGCGCTCTGCTCTCTCTCCCAACGCACTCCTTCTCTGGCGTTGGTTAACTGCGTGACACCCCGAGCGGATGAACTAGGGGAAGGCATGGCGCTTGGTTTATAGACCCCCCCCCCCCCCCCCCCCCCCAACTAGCTGTAGCCGGTCGGCAACGGCGCCCGACTTCCACGGTGCTCGTGGCGCCATGCGCGGATCTGAAGGAGAAGGGCGCTGCCGATTGGGCCCCACACACCAGAGGAAGCGAGCAGCTGAACGGATGGCCCCAACTGCGAGAGAAACACGGCGCATGCGCAAGTGAGATAGGCTGACCCGTGGGCCCTGGGTGTCGGCGCTCGTTTTCCCTGAGTTGGGCCGCGCACACAGGCATTTGGTCACTGGGCCGAAAGTGGGGTTAGTCGGCCCACGTGAACAGTTCTGTTATTATTTTTTTCCTTTATTTTCTTCTCTCCTTTTTCTTCTCTTTTAATTTCTAGAATTCAAATTTGAATCCAATTTTAAATGTGAACTTATATTCATTTTGAATGTACAAATTGAACCCAAAAATATGGATGGTTTAACTATTTTTTTATATATATTTCTTTATTTTTGTGTGTAACTATTTTTCTTTCTCTTCTCTAAACTCCAATTTGCAAATTAGGGTTAAATCTCCAAATTTGGATTGTAATGTATTTCTTTTTACACTATTTTTATATTGTCACAAAATGCACACAAAATGAAGTCCAGCATGATGCATGATTTAGTGGCATATCTTTTATTAATTACTTACTTTTAAATGAAGTGTTCACATGAGATGATACATATAGGTCACAAAATATTGAGCTCATCTCTATTTCCATTTTACACTTTTGGGCATTACAGAGCGGCCCCAAGAGAGCGCCTGTCCTGTCCTCGGTCCCGCGCGGCCAACCTTTTCTAAGAAGGCCCTGGTCCTCCCTTTTATAGTCGTAAGGAGAGGATCCAGGTGTACAATGGGGGGTGTAGCAGAGTGCTACGTGTCTAGCGGAGAGAGAGCTAGCGCCCTAGGTACATGCCAATGTGGCAGCCGGAGAGGTCTTGGCACCTTGCTGGCGTGATGTCGTGGCTGTCGGAGGTGCGACGGAGCCTGGCGGAGGGACAGCTGTTGGAGCGGTCGAGTCCTTGCTAACGTCGCCCTGCTTCTGTAAGAGAGCTGGGGGCCGCCGTCGTCACAGAGCTTGTGGAGCGCCATCATTGCCCATCCGGCGGGGCTGGCCGGATGGGACGCCGGTCTTGTTCTCCGTGACCCGAGTCGATTCGGGGTAGGACGATGATGGCGCTTCCTGTTGACGTGGCGGGTCTGTGCCCTAGGCAGGGTGACGTGGGGGCTCCTCCGAAGCCGAGGTTGAGTCTGTCTTCTGTTGCCGAGGCCGAGTCCGAGCCATGGGGTCGGGCGAGGCGGAGGTCGTTCGGCCGAGGCCAGGGCGGAGTCCGAGCCCTGGGGTCGGGCGAGGCGGAGTTTCGTCGTCTTCCGGGTCTTAGCCCGAGTCCGAGCCCTGGGGTCGGGCGGAGCGGAGTTCGCCGTCTTCCGGGTCTTAGCCCGAGTCCGAGCCCTGGGGTCGGGCGGAGCGGAGTTCGTCGTCTTCCGGGTCTTAGCCCGAGTCCGAGC
Source organism: Zea mays (assembly GCF_902167145.1). Classification (NCBI taxonomy): domain Eukaryota; kingdom Viridiplantae; phylum Streptophyta; class Magnoliopsida; order Poales; family Poaceae; genus Zea; species Zea mays. The sequence goes on along the minus strand of NC_050104.1, from coordinate 14,416,861 downwards.
CCTGGGGTCGGGCGGAGCGGAGTTCGCCGTCTTCCGGGCGGAGCGGAGTTCGCCGTCTTCCGGGTCTTAGCCCGAGTCCGAGCCCTGGGGTCGGGCGGAGCGGAGTTCGCCGTCTTCCGGGTCTTAGCCCGAGTCCGAGCCCTGGGGTCGGGCGGAGCGGAGTTCGCCGTGGCGCCTTTGGCAAGGCCTGACTGTCTGTCAGACTCACTCTGTCGAGTGGCACCGCAGTCGGAGTGGCGCAGGCGGCGCTATCCTTCTGTCAGACTGGTCAGTGGAGCGGTGGAGTGACGGCGGTCACGTCGGCTCTGCCGGGGGGGCGCGTGTCAGGATAAAGGTGTCAGGCCACCTTTGCGTTAAATGCTCCTGCAACTCGGTCAGTCGGTGTGGCGATTTAGTCAGGGTTGCTTCTGAGCGAAGCCAAGGCCTCGGGCGAGCCGGTGATGTGTCTGCCGTAAAAAGGGGGGCCTCGGGCGAGACGGAAGTCTCTCGAGGTCGGCTGCCCTTGGCCGAGGCTAGGCTCGGGTGAAGCGTGATCGAGTCACTCGTGTGGACTGATCCCTGACTTAATCGTACCCATCAGGCCTTTGCAGCTTTATGCTGATGGGGGTTACCAGCTGAGAATTAGGCGTCTTGAGGGTACCCCTAATTATGGTCCCCGACAGTAGCCCCCGAGCCTCGAAGGGAGTGTTAGCACTCGCTTGGAGGCTTTTGTCGCACTTTTTTGCAAGGGGACCAGCCTTTCTCGGTTGCATTTTGTTCCGGTGGGTGCGCGCGAGCGCACCCGCCGGGTGTAGCCCCCGAGGCCTCGGAGGAGTGGTTACACTCCTTCGAGGTCTTAATACCTTGCGTAATGCTTCGGCTGGTCTGGTCGTTCCCTCATGCGAACTGGCCGTAGCCCGGGTGCACGGTCGGGGCCCAAGCTCTCGGGCTGGTATGTTGACGCTGTCAACGGTTTGGCCGAAGCCGGTTTTTGCGAGAGCAGCCCCCGAGCCTCTGCACAGGGCGAGAGGTCGATCAGGGACAGACTCGACTTTTTACATACGCCCCTACGTCGCCTTTCCGCAAGGAGGAGGGGGGAGTGCGCCATGTTACCCTTGATGGGCACCGAACATGGTGTCTCCGGTGAGCTGCAAGCGGGTAATCCGAGTGGGCGTCCGTGCCCCGTTCGTTGGGGGTCGGCTAGGGGCCCAGAGGCACGCCCAAAAGTACCTGCGGGTGATTTGCCGGACCCGGTCCCCTGGCGACGGGGTCCGAGGGCTCGATGCCTCCCTCCGATGGGATTCCATTACAAGATTGTTCCCGCTGGTCTCGGAAATGTCCTAGGGTACCTCGGGAGCGCAGCCCGAGTCTCGGTTATGTATCGAACGTACCCCTGGTCATCCCTCGCTCGGTGTCTGAGGCGACTGTGAACCCTTCGGGGGCCAGCCTTCGAACCCCTGATCAGTAATGGGCGCGGAGCCCGAGTAGCCTGAGGCGGCCATGGAACCCTTCGGGGGGCTGGCCTTCGAACCCCTGACCAGTAGTGGGTGTCGGGCCCACGCGATCTGAGGCGACTGTTGAACCCTTCGGAGGGCCAGTCTTCGAACCCCTGATCAGTAGGGGGGCTCGGAGCCCGGTTCCTTCGCGGAAAAGGATCCTTTTCGGGGTATCCCCCTTTCCCGGTCCCTGTTGCAAGAGATAGAGAAAGAGGAAAAAGGAAAAGGAAACGAAATCGAACGACGTGGCGTACCTCTTTTTGACGCGGTTATTACGGCGAAGGCGAAGCGTCGCGCGCTTCTCCCGCCAGAGGCGCCGCGTGTCCCGCCGCGGAGTTAATGCGACGGGGCGAGTGGTTGGTGGGGCGGCCGTTGCGCGTGCGCGATCCGTTCGAGGAACGGGTCACGGGTGCACCGTCTTCACGCCGTGGGAGGAGGCTCTCTTGCTGTCCCAGGATGAGACGTGAGCCTGGCTGACGACGTGTCTGCTGCGCCCGCCCGCCTGCCACCGCCATTACTGTCGGCCCACTTTCGGTCGCTTTGACCAACGCGCCAGGCTGGCGCTGCTGGGTCGCGTGCCGGGTCGCCTCGAGTCGCGGCATAGGCTCCGCCACCGAAGAGGCGCGACAGTGGCACAAGTGGCGGTGCGGTCGCTTGCATGCAGCAACTGGCGCGCCAGTTGCTTGACGCGTGGGCCTGGGCTTCCAAGCTGGCGTGTCAGAAGTCGGAGAAGTGCGTCCACCTGGCGCGGTTGCATGCCGTCTGCATGGCTGCTCGCCCCTTCCGCCCGTTGGTCTGGGCAAAAGTGGGGGGTCACTCGTAACCGCTGGGCGGTCGTGCGCACCACGTGCGGCGGTTTGGCTTCTTCTGCCCTGAGCCGGTTTGCATGACATGCGGGACCCAGCCCCCGAGTCGCAGGGGAGGGCCTTGGAGCGCGTTGGAGAAGACTCAGCCCGTGGCGTCTGGGGGCGCACGTAGGGAGAGTTGCCTTTAAAAGGAGGGAGACTCCTTTCAGAAGGCAACCATGTCTTCTTCCTCCCTTATGCGTCGTGTCTTTCCATCTTCCAAGCCCCCGGATGGGGGGTATCCGCCGCCTTTCCGCCTCCTCGTTGGAGGAACGCAACCCCATGGGAGTTGGTACCTCTCAGCCATCGTTCGGCTTCAAGGATTTTCATCATGCAGCCCGGCTGCTCCCCTCCACCGGCGGTCACCCGAGATGGTGACCTCCGGCTTGATGGTGGGGGAAAGCGAGCCGGGCTGCGGCCTCTGCCCCTCCCTCAGCCCCAAGGATTTTCATCACCAGGGCTGGGGAGGGGAGTGCGCCGAGTTGAGGTCGGCCCCCGCGTGGGCGGCGACCCGCTCCTTCACTCAGTGACGGGGGGGGGGGAGGAGCGGTTGTTGTCCGTGGCGCTGGCAGCTGCAGCGTGCCCGGTCTTCAGACGCGAGTGGCTTCGGAGCCGCTCGCGGCGCCGGCGTCCGCCACGGCAGCTGGAAGAGGTTCTTCCGCCGACGCGATAGCCGGGGCCGGCCACGGACTGACCTCCAACTCTACGGCCTTCTGTCCGTCCTTGCCTCACGAGTTTTGTCGTGGGCGGGGGCCTCCTGGCAGCAGCATCCGCCCTAGGGTCAGTGCTGCCGCTGTTCGACCCCCCGGAGCAGAAGTCGTCGTCGTCGCCGCTGCTGGAGCAGGTGACGGCGCGCCGTTCGTCAGCCTTCCGTTGCTCCGCAGGCCTTCCCCCTCGGAGTGGGGTTGTTCGTACCTGCGGAGGGGGAACCGGAGTTCCGTTTGTAATGGCATCTCGAATGCCGGTGTGTTTGTTCATTGCGGCTGTCGGGGCCTGAACATGTATGTAATTTCGGCACGGAGCCGTGTTTTTTCCTCATTTTCGAGCACTAAGTCTCGCCTGTTGATTATCTGAACCGCTTTACCAAGCATGAGTCGCCCCGTGTCAAGGTGACGAGTGAGGTATCCGTATCCCGGAGGCGTAGGAATCCCTCGGCCCGTTCGGCCTTGTTGTCTGGGGCTCCTCTAGCTTAGTTAAAGAGACCCCTCGGCCGCCCTTCGATGAGCTGAGGCCAGGGGTAGCGATATCAGTATGAACAGAGGCGGAGTTGGCTCGAGAATGGGAACCTGGTTGGCCGGAGCCTAGCCGTGTTGTCCGTCAGCGGAGCCAACGCCAAAGTCGATCAGCCGAGGCCTCGGGTCGGGCTGGCGCCCTTGGAAGCCGGTTGGCCGAGGCCCCAGGGGTAACCGGCCGAGCCGCCTGCTCGGGCCGGATTCCCGGAGGAGTCCCTGGACCGCGTCGCCGTCCGAGGCTGGGTCGGACTTTGCTGAAGACGTCGTCGATGCCGAGGGTGCTACGGCTCCCTTCAGCGTGAAGACCCGAGCCTGCAGGATCAGATCGTCTTGTAGCGTGTGCCTTCTGCGGCTGCCGAGGCCAGAAAACACACCCTCGCCGTGCTTGCGAAGCTGCGTCTTTTTTCCTCTTGTTTCGAGCATCTGGACTCTGTCGGTAACAGGGATGTTTGTGTGAGCGAGAGTTGCTTCTCGCGGAAGGGACGAGTGAGGTATCCGTATCCCAGAGGCGTGGGAATCCCTCGGCTCGGTCGGCCTTGCCGCTTACGCGTACTTTCACCCGTTCATGAGGCCCTGTCCCCGACTTAGTCGAGAAAGCTTGAAGGACTGCTTCGGCAGGAGAGCTTCCGAACGTGAAGACTTGTTCGGTCCACGGAGTCGCTTTATCCGAGCGCGAGTTACTTATCGCAGAAGGTGATGAGTGAGGTATCCGTATCCCGGAGGCGTAGGAGTCCCTCGGCTCGGTCAGCCTTGGCTGCTTACGTGTACTCCGTCGTTTCCAGGATCCGCTTTCCGAAGTAGTCAAGAAGCACAAAAGTAATCCTGCTAAAAAGAGATCCTTTTTCGAGGAAAAATTCGACGCAGAGGGGGTCTCCCCCCTTTTAGCCCCCGAGGGAGGGTCGGGCTTTGCCGAGGCTAGGCCGACCCTTCCTTGACGACTAAACTTTGCGTAGGTGCGAGGTATATGAACAACTTGGAAACATCTTAAGGGTAGAAGCGACGTAGCTGTTTGATGTTCCAAGCGTTGTCGTAGATCTCGCCTTGATTGTTGGCCAGCTTGTATGTTCCGGGCTTCAGAATTTTGGCGATGACGAATGGCCCTTCCCAGGGGGGCGTGAGCTTGTGCCTCCCTCGGGCGTCTTGCCGCAGCCGAAGCACCAGATCGCCCACCTGGAGGTCTCGGGACCGGACCCCTCGGGCGTGGTAGCGTCGCAGGGACTGCTGGTACCGCGCCGAGTGTAGTAAGGCCCTGTCCCGAGCCTCCTCCAGCTGGTCCAGCGATTCTTCTCGGCTAGCTTGGTTGCTTTGATCGGTGTAGGCCCTCGTCCTCGGGGAGCCGTATTCCAGGTCAGTGGGCAAGATAGCTTCAGCCTCGTAGACCAGGAAAAACGGCGTGAAACCCGTGGCGCGACTCGGCGTCGTCCTTAGGCTCCAGACCACCGAGGGGAGTTCCTTCATCCACCGCTTGCCGAACTTGTTGAGGTCGTTGTAGATCCGAGGCTTGAGCCCTTGTAGAATCATGCCGTTGGCACGCTCTACTTGCCCATTCGACATGGGATGAGCCACGGCGGCCCAGTCCACCCGGATATGGTGATCATCGCAAAAATCCAAGAATTTTTTGCCGGTGAACTGGGTGCCGTTGTCGGTGATGATGGAGTTCGGGACCCCGAAGCGATGGATGATGTTGGTGAAGAATGCCACCGCCTGCTCGGACCTGATGCTGTTCAGAGGTCGGACCTCGATCCACTTGGAGAATTTGTCGATGGCGACCAGCAGGTGCGTGTAGCCCCCGGGCGCCTTCTGCAAGGGACCGACGAGGTCCAGACCCCATACGGCGAAGGGCCAGGTGATGGGTATCGTCTGCAGAGCCTGAGCGGGCAGGTGGGTCTGCTTCGCATAGAATTGGCACCCTTCGCAGGTGCGGACAATTCTAGTGGCGTCAGCCACCGCCGTTGGCCAGTAGAAGCCTTGCCGGAAAGCATTCCCGACAAGGGCTCGGGGCGCCGCGTGGTGGCCGCAAGCCCCCGAGTGTATTTCTTGCAGCAGTTCCCGACCTTCGGCGATGGAGATGCATCGCTGGAGGATGCCCGAGGGGCTGCGATGGTAGAGCTCCTCTTCATCGCCCAGCAAGACGAACGACTTGGCGTGTCGCGCTACCCGCCGAGCCTCGACTTGGTCGGGGGGTAGCTCTCCTCGATGGAGATATTGCAGGTACGGGGCCTGCCAATCTCGATCAGGCGTGGCCCCGCTCTGCTCTTCCTCGACGTCCAGTGCCTCGCCCTCGGGGGCCGAGGGTACCTCGGGCTGAGCCGAGGGTGCCTCGGGCCGAGCTGAGGGCGCCTCGGCTTGAGCCGAGGGTGCCTCGGGCTCGGGCGCGTCGTCGATCTTGACAGAGGGTCGATGCAGATCCCGGGAGAAGACGTCCGGGGGGACCGTCGTTCGCCCCGAGGCTATTTTAGCCAGCTCGTCTGCGGTTTCGTTGTAGCGCCGAGCGATGTGGTTGAGCTCGAGCCCGAAGAACTTGTCTTCCAGGCGCCGAACCTCGTCGCAGTAGGCCTCCATCTTCGGGTCGCGGCAGTGGGAGTTCTTCATGACTTGGTCGATGACGAGCTGCGAATCGCCGCGGGCGTCGAGGCGTCTGACCCCTAGCTCGATGGCGATCCGCAACCCGTTGACCAGAGCTTCGTACTCGGCCACATTGTTGGACGCCGGGAAATGGAGGCGCAGCACGTAGCGCAGGTGCTTTCCAAGGGGCGAGATGAAGAGCAGGCCCGCGCCGGCTCCTGTCTTCATCAGTGACCCGTCGAAAAACATGGTCCAGAGCTCCGGTTGGATCGGAGCCGTCGGCAACTGGGTGTCAACCCATTCGGCCACGAAGTTCGCCAACACCTGGGACTTGATGGTCTTCCGAGGGGCGAACGAGATCGTTTCGCCCATGATTTCCACCGCCCACTTTGCGATCCTGCCCGAGGCCTCTCGACACTGGATGATCTCCCCCAGGCCTTGTTTGGATAAAGAGGGATTGAAGTGGATCGAAGTGTATTTTAGGGATTGGAAGAGAAATTAATTCATATTACACTTCAATACACCTTATACCACCTCAATCCACTCCAATCCAAGATTACCCAAACAAGCCCCCAGGGGGAAGGATGACACCACAGTTACCGGATGAGACTCGAAGTAGTGTCGCAGCTTCCGCCTTGTCAGGATCACAGCATATAGCAGCTTTTGAACTTGTGGGTAGCGGATCTTGGTCTCGGACAGCACTTCGCTGACGAAGTAGACCGACCTCTGAACGGGCAATGCATGCCCTTCCTCTTGCCTCTCGACCACAATCGCGGCGCTAACCACCTGAGTGGTCGCGGCGACGTAGACCAAGAGGGCTTCTCCATCCGCCGGGGGCACCAAGATAGGCGCCTTCGTAAGGAGCGCCTTCAGGTTGCCGAGGGCTTCCTCGGCCTCAGGGGTCCAAGCGAAACACTCGGCCTTCCTTAAGAGGCGGTACAGAGGCAGACCTCTTTCGCCGAGGCGTGAGATGAAGCGGCTTAGGGCCGCGAGGCATCCCATGACCCTCTGTATACCTTTTAAGTCCTTGATGGGCCCCATGCTGGTGATGGTCACGATCTTCTCCGGGTTGGCTTCAATGCCTCGCTCGGAGACGATGAACCCTAGGAGCATGCCTCGGGGCACCCCGAAGACACACTTCTCAGGATTGAGCTTGACTCCTTTCGCCTTGAGACATCGGAATGTCACTTCAAGGTCGGAGAGGAGGTCGGAAGCCTTCCTTGTCTTGACTACGATGTCATCGACGTAGGCCTCGACTGTGCGACCGATGTGTTCGCCGAACACATGGTTCATGCATCGCTGGTACGTCGCGCCCGCATTCCTCAAACCGAACGGCATGGTGACATAGCAGTACATGCCGAACGGCGTGATGAAAGAAGTCGCGAGCTGGTCGGACTCTTTCATCCGGATCTGGTGATACCCTGAGTAGGCATCGAGGAAGGACAGGGTTTCGCACTCAGCGGTGGAATCCACGATTTGATCGATGCGAGGCAGAGGGTAGGGAACCTTTGGACATGCTTTGTTGAGACCAGTGTAGTCTACACACATCCGCCATTTCCCCCATTTCTTCCTCACAAGCACAGGGTTGGCAAGCCATTCGGGATGGAATACCTCTTTGATGAACCCTGCTGCCATTAGCTTGTGGATCTCTTCGCCAATCACTCTGCGCTTCTCCTCGTCGAATCGGCGCAGAGACTGCCTGACGGGTCGGGCTTCGGCCCGAATATCCAGCGAGTGCTCGGCGACATCCCTCGGTATGCCGGGCATGTCCGAGGGACTCCACGCAAAGACGTCGGCGTTTGCGCGGAGAAAGTCGACGAGCAATGCTTCCTATTTGGGGTCGAGCCCGGAACCGATCCGGACCTGCTTGGTGGTGTCGCCACTGGGGTCAAGAGGGACGGCCTTAACCGTCTCTGCTGGCTCGAAGTTGCCGGCATGGCGCTTCACGTCTGGCACCTCCTTGGAGAGGTTCTCCAGGTCAGCGATGAGGGCCTCGGACTCGGCGAGGGCCTCGGCGTACTCCACGCACTCCACGTCGCATTCGAACGCGTGTTTGTACGTGGGGCCGATGGTGATGACCCCGTTGGGGCCCGGCATCTTGAGCTTCAGGTAGGTGTAGTTGGGGACGGCCATGAACTTCGCGTAGCATGGCCTCCCTAGTACGGCGTGGTAGGTTCCTCGGAACCCGACCACCTCGAACGTCAGGGTCTCCCTTCGGAAGTTGGAGGGCGTCCCGAAGCAGACGGGGAGGTCGAGTCGCCCGAGGGGCTGGACGCGCTTCCCAGGGATGATCCCGTGGAAGGGCGCAGCGCCTGCTCGGACGGAGGACAGATCGATGCGCAGGAGCTTGAGGGTCTCGGCGTAGATGATGTTGAGGCAGCTGCCCCCATCCATCAGGACCTTGGTGAGCCTGACATTGCCGACAACGGGGTCGACGACGAGCGGGTATTTCCCCGGGCTCGGCACATGGTCGGGGTGGTCGGCCTGGTCGAAGGTGATGGGCTTGTCGGACCAGTCTAGGTAGACTGGCGCCGCCACCTTCACCGAGCAGACCTACCGGCGCTCTTGCTTGCGATGCCGAGCCGAGGCATTCGCCGCATGCCCTCCATAGATCATGAAGCAGTCGCGGACCTCGGGGAACTCTCCTGCTTGGTGATCTTCGTTCTTGTCGTCGTCGCGGGCCCTGCCACCCTCGGCGGGTGGCCCGACCCTGTGGAAGTGACGCCGAAGCATAACACACTCCTCGAGGGTGTGCTTGACAGGCCCCTGATGGTAGGGGCACGGCTCCTTGAGCATCTTGTCGAAGAGGTTTGCACCTCCGGGGGGCTTCCGAGGGTTCTTGTACTCGGCGGCGGCGACAAGGTCCGCGTCAGCGGCGTCGCGTTTCGATTGCGACTTCTTCTTGCCTTTCTTCTTGGCGCCGCGCGGAGCAGACGCCTCGGGAGCCTCTTCCGATGGGCGGCCCTAGGGCTGCTTGTCCTTTCGGAAGATAGCCTCGACCGCCTCCTGGCCAGAGGCGAACTTGGTGGCGATGTCCATCAGCTCGCTCGCCCTGGTGGGGGTCTTGCGACCCAGCTTGCTCACCAGGTCGCGGCAAGTGGTGCCGGCGAGGAACGCGCCGATGACATCCGAGTCGGTGATGTTGGGCAGCTCGGTGCGCTGCTTCGAGAATCACCGGATGTAGTCCCGGAGCGACTCCCCCGGCTGTTGCCGGCAGCTTCGAAGGTCCCAGGAATTCCCGGGGCGCACGTATGTGCCCTGGAAATTGCCAGCGAAGGCTTGGACCAAGTCGTCCCAGTTGGAGATCTGCCCCAGAGGCAGGTGCTCCAACCAGGCGCGAGCAGTGTCGGAGAGGAACAGGGGGAGGTTACGGATGATGAGGTTATCGTCGTCCGTCCCACCCAGTTGGAAGGCAAGGCGGTAGTCCGCGAGCCACAGTTCCGGTCTCGTTTCCCCCGAGTACTTCGTGATAGTAGTCGGGGGTCGGAACCGGGTCGGGAATGCCGCCCGTCGGATGGCCCGACTGAAGGCCTGCGGACCGGGTGGTTCGGGCGAGGGACTCCGATCCTCCCCGCTGTCGTAGCGCCCCCCACGCCTGGGGTGGTAGCCTCGGCGCACCCTTTCGTCGAGGTGGGCCCGACGGTCGCGTCGATGGTGCTCGTTGCCGAGGTGGCCCGGGGCCGCAGGCGCGGTGTTGCGCGTGCGCCCGGTGTAGACCGAGGCTTCCCGCATGAATCGGGAAGCCGCGGCATGAGGTTCCGAGGGATATCCTTGCCTTCGGGAGGCAGTGCTCTCGGCCCGTCGGGCCGCAGCGCCTTCCAGGAGATTCTTGAGCTCTCCCTGGATTCGCCGACCCTCGGTGGTTGATGGCTCCGGCATCGCGCGGAGGAGCATCGCTGCGGCTGCCAGGTTCTGACCAACCCCGCTGGATGCGGGCGACGGCCTGACCCTGACATCGTTGGCGACGCGGTGCTGGAGACCTTGGGGCAGGTGACGTATTTCTCCGGCCAAGGGTTGGCCCGCCCATACCTGCCCGACGTCCCGACGGATCGGCTCAAGCGCTCCTGTTCCCTCGTTGAGCCTGGCCTGCGCCTCGCGGACTTGCTCGAGTTGTGGGTCGTAACCCCCCGCCGGAGCGGGGACCACAGCTAGCTCCCGTGGGATGTCGGCGCGAGGCACCGGCCTAGGAAGATCACCGTCCTCTGGCATGCCGAGATGGTTGCCTTCGGAGGGATCCCCTAGCTCGATGTGGAAACATTCGCGGCTTGGGCCGCAGCTCTCGTCGCCAAGGCTGCGGCTTCCGTCGGAACAGTCGGATAGGTAGTAGTCACATGCGGTCATGAAGTCCCGCATGGCACTGGGGTTGCCAAGTCCGGAGAAATCCCAATAGACGCTGGGATCGTCATCTTCCTCAGACCCAGAGGGCCCGTAGGTCGAGACGTCCGTCAGCCGGTCCCAAGGTGACCGTATACGAAACCCCAGTGGGGTTGCACTCGCCTCAATGAGAGCGCCCGCCAAAGCGAGGTCGTTTGGCGGGTTGAGGCCGAGTCGAAATGACGTAAGATGGGAGTTAGTCGGTACCTTTTGGTCGACGAGGAGCGACGTAGTCACATCGGGGACTGGTTGCACCGTCATCTCAGGTACGAGGGTGACGTCCTGCAGGCTTTCCGCGAGCGCGCCGGCGTCGTCTTCTTGCTCGGGGTCAGCGTGTCGCGGGGGGACGGCGCTTGCCTTCGTCTTGAACGCGAGGTCGACGTCCGGCGTGCCTTCCGTCGGGGCGTCGGGGGCGTCGATTCGCTCGACGGCCAACGAAGCGCGGCCTCCCGCTTGGCCTTGATGGCCCCGCCTCCTCCTCCGTTGGCGGGGGAGAGAACGGAGCGAGCTCGAATGTTGCTCTTCCACCACGCGGGGAAGATGTCGTCGATTCCGCCGCCGGCGGGCGGGTTGTCGGCCGCCATTGTCGTTGTCGCGCGGCGGTGGAAGAAGTATCATGTCGTAGCTGCCGTCGAAGGACATGAACTCAAGAGTCCCGAAACGAAGCACCGCCCCAGGCCGGAGAGGTTGCTGGAGACTGCCCATCTGGAGCTTGACGGGGAGCTGTTCGTCAGCACGCAGCAGGCCCCTACCCGGCGCGCCAACTGTCGGCGTTTCGAGATAGTGGGGTCCCAAAGCCGACGAGTGAGTGTGCTGCGTGCCCCAGCCCAGATGGGTCGAGCGCGTGGGCGAGCGCGAAGGGGGGAGAGGCGAGGTGGCCGGAGTCGAGCGTGAGAGAGGTGGAAGTCCCGCGGCCTTCGTGTTCGTCCCGCGCCCAGGTCGGGTGCGCTTGCAGTAGGGGGGTTACAAGCGTCCACGCGGGTGAGGGAAGCGAGCGGCCCCAAGAGAGCGCATGTCCCGTCCTCGGTCCCGCGCGGCCAACCTTTTCTAAGAAGGCCCTGGTCCTCCCTTTTATAGTCGTAAGGAGAGGATCCAGGTGTACAATGGGGGGTGTAGCAGAGTGCTACGTGTCTAGCGGAGAGAGAGCTAGCGCCCTAGGTACATGCCAATGTGGTAGCCGGAGAGGTCTTGGCACCTTGCTGGCGTGATGTCGTGGCTGTCGGAGGTGCGACGGAGCCTGGCGGAGGGACAGCTGTTGGAGCGGTCGAGTCCTTGCTGACGTCGCCCTGCTTCCGTAAGAGAGCTGGGGACCGCTGTCGTCACAGAGCTTGTGGAGCGCCATCATTGCCCATCCGGCGGGGCTGGCCGGATGGGACGCCGGTCTTGTTCTCCGTGACCCGAGTCGATTCGGGGTAGGACGATGATGGCACTTCCTGTTGACGTGGCGGGTCTGTGCCCTAGGCAGGGTGACGTGGGGGCTCCTCCGAAGCCGAGGTTGAGTCTGTCTTCTGTTGCCGAGGCCGAGTCCGAGCCATGGGGTCGGGCGAGGCGGAGGTCGTTCGGCCGAGGCCAGGGCGGAGTCCGAGCCCTGGGGTCGGGCGAGGCGGAGTTTCGTCGTCTTCCGGGTCTTAGCCCGAGTCCGAGCCCTGGGGTCGGGCGGAGCGGAGTTCGCCGTCTTCCGGGTCTTAGCCCGAGTCCGAGCCCTGGGGTCGGGCGGAGCGGAGTTCGCCGTCTTCCGGGTCTTAGCCCGAGTCCGAGCCCTGGGGTCGGGCGGAGCGGAGTTCGCCGTGGCGCCTTTGGCAAGGCCTGACTGTCTGTCAGACTCACTCTGTCGAGTGGCACCGCAGTCGGAGTGGCGCAGGCGGCGCTGTCCTTCTGTCAGACTGGTCAGTGGAGCGGTGGAGTGACGGCGGTCACGTCGGCTCTGCCGGGGGGGGGGGGGGGCGTGTCAGGATAAAGGTGTCAGGCCACCTTTGCGTTAAATGCTCCTGCAACTCGGTCAGTCGGTGTGGCGATTTAGTCAGGGTTGCTTCTGAGCGAAGCCAAGGCCTCGGGCGAGCCGGTGATGTGTCCGCCGTAAAAAGGGGGGCCTCGGGCGAGATGGAAGTCTCTCGAGGTCGGCTGCCCTTGGCCGAGGCTAGGCTCGGGTGAAGCGTGATCGAGTCACTCGTGTGGACTGATCCCTGACTTAATCGTACCCATCAGGCCTTTGCAGCTTTATGCTGATGGGGGTTACCAGCTGAGAATTAGGCGTCTTGAGGGTACCCCTAATTATGGTCCCCGACAAGGGCCTTCTTAAAAAAGGTTGGCCGCGCGGGGACGAGGACGGGGACAGGCGCTCTCTTGGGGCCGCTCGCTTCCCTCACCCGCGTGGACGCTTGTAACCCCCTACTGCAAGCGCACCCGACCTGGGCGCGGGATGAACACGAAGGCCGCGGGATTCCCACCTCTCTCTCGCCGGACTCCGGCCTCCTCGCTCCTTTCCCCCCTTCGCGCTCGCCCACGCGCTCGACCCATCTGGGCTGGGGCACGCGGCACACTCACTCGTCGGCTTAGGGACCCCCCGGTCTCGAAACGCCGACAAAAATGTTGTGGGAACTAAGTGGGTGTTCCGCAACAAACAAGACAAGTTCGAGGTGGTGACAAGAAACAAGACGAAACTTGTGGCAATAGTATATGCCCAAGTCATGTGTTTGGATTTTGAGGAAACTTTTGCTCTTATAACTATACTTGAGTCTATTCGCATACTATTAGTCTATGATGCTCATCATTGCTTTAAGCTTTATCAAATGAGCGTAAAGAGAGTTTGCAACCCCCTTTGAATTTGAGTTAGTAAATGTAGGGATGAAATTGAGTTTTGTAGTGAGTTTATAAATTTAAGGATCTATTTTACATAACTGTTAGAGAAGGCTTTTCAAGGCTTTTCCCCCGAAAACTTCTTAAATTTATATCTAGGGAGTTATTTACATAACTATTAGGGCTAGTTTGAAAACTATAAACCCGGAGAGGATTGGAGTGGCTATATTCCCCTTCTTATTCAATTTGAATAAGAAGGGGAATTTAGCCCCTCCAATCCCCTCCGGTTTTGTGATTGCCAAACTAGCCCTTAGAGATGCTTTTAGCTGTCTTACATCTACAATTACGGAACATTAGACCGTCTCACAAAAGAAGTAGCAACCTGTAGCGACAGCACAAAAAAAAATCACAGCCGAACGGCTTGATATAGTTTTATAGTCGGGAGGATAAAGTAGATAACTATTAATAAGTATCATACAAGAAGAAAATGGAGAAAAGAAAAAAACGATGAAAATACACAAGGAGATAAATGAAGGTGTTTGAATTTAAGATGAAAGAAGAATAATAAAATGCAATCAAAGTTCAAATTTTGAAACACGGTTCCAACTTTTGCTCTCTCTTTTTCAGAAGGGTAGGAAGCAGCCAGCCCGGGCCCGTTCCACGATGGAACCATTCGTCGCCGCGCAGGGGCTCGTGATCGTGCTACAGCGGTCGCACGCACGCGCCTACGACGACCCGTTAAACAAACCAAACGTCCAAACCACCAAAAACCTCCGAGAAAACAAATCCACCGGCGCGGAGTTGCCCTCCTTGCTGCCACCAGCACCACCTCCATCCGTCCCTCCTCCCCGATATATCGCCACCACCGGCTCTACTGCTCGTAACGTCTCCTCCCTGCCCGACTCCTCCTCCCCCACAAGGTTCGGCTACCCGGCGGGGCGGCGCGTTCTCTGTCCGGTTCCTGCGTCGGCGGCCGGGCGGATGTCCCTGTTCCGGCGGCTGTTTTACCGGCGGCCGCCCGATGGGCTCGTCGAGATCTCCGGCAACATCCTCGGTGCGTTCGCTTTCTTGGCCCAGTACTCGGTAATCTTGCTATTTTAGCTGGGTGCGTTTGTGCGAACCTGCTCGCTCGCGCTGGGCTTCTTTGTTGGACCTGTTCGTCGGGGGTTTCTTGGAAGTAACGCGTCCCGCGGCACCGAGAATCTTGCCCATACGACTCACTCGTACGCGCCGCTTCTCGCTTTACTCCCCATTTCTCGAGGGGTGGAGGGGGTGAATTATATTACGAAAACAAAGGGAAGGTGAGTTCGTGTTGATCTCGAGGCGCAGATTTGCTTGCACTTGCAGAGTGGGATAGCTTTGCCCAGACTTTGCGGCTTTGTGCCGGTGGGTTGGGTTTGTGTGTTGACTTCACGAAGGGTGCGGAAAGGCGATTCCTTAGTTGTTTCTAGATTATGAGCTTGACCAAAATAGGGACACGGGATTGACCCAGCGTAGTAGTTGGCTATCACGTTGCCAGTGTCTTTTTTTTTTTCAAAAAATAATAATAATGAAGTATCACGTCTTCGTTTTGGAGAGCGACTGTTTCCATTGTGGTGTTATTGTTTCTCGCTGTTAAGGGGATCTAGCATATAATATGACACAAATTTAATTTATTCATGCCTCGAGCATGGAATGGGATGCATCTTCTGATTTTTCAATTGGAGAATGGATGCGATCAGATGTACATTTGTTCATATATACATATATGGGAAATGGCAATCTTCAAAGCTTGAAGATCTCATGTTCAATGTTTTGGACATTGCGTAGCTTTTGACCTATTGATAGACAACACTTAGTTTAGAACGAGAAAATCAGATTTAATGACCTATAGTAGTGACAAAACTATAATCAATTTGACTTTATCCTCACAAGAGGAGAGGATAAACGAGTATGCTTGGATTGCAAGGTACCTGCTTGGATAGCAAGGTGGTACTTCAAGAGTATGTTGTCTCTCAACATAAGCTTGTGGTGGCAGTCTTTCGTTTTCAGGTGCGTGCCCGCAGTGATAAACAAGCCAAGATTACGAGAACAAAGTGGTGGAAACTGAAATGAGAGACATCAAAAGTCTTCAAGGAAAGAGCTGTCAAAGATGGCACTTGGAAGGATCAAGATGACACAAACAACATATGGAAGAAGATGACAACCTGCATTCAGAAGGTGGTCTCAAAGGTGCGTGGAGCAACCAAAAAGAGTGAAGTCGAAGCTAAAGATAGTCGATGGTGGAACGAGAAAGTCTAAAGGGATATTAAGGATAATAAATGATGTCGTAGACATTTGTACCTAGGGGTGGACCCAAGACAAAATATGACTGAGGGCATACTTGTAAGGACGAACACCAAAATACCAGAGCAGGGGCATTTAAATTGGACTGAGCAGGGGACCTCATGGTGAAAATCTAGACTCTAGTACTTAGAACAAAGAAATGAGCAGGGCATGTGCCCTCACTCGACCCTACTTGGGTCCGCCCTTGTTTTTGTACCATGACATGAGTATGTACAACGTAGAGAAGTACAAGTTAGCAAAGAAGACTGTAAAGTAAGCTGTAAGTGTGGCAAATGGTTGAGTACGAAGGAAGGAGAGAATGATATATATAGGATGGCTAGGGTTCGTGAGAGGAAGATAAGAGACTTCAACCAAGTTAAATGCATTAAGAATAAAACAGAGCATCTCTTAGTGAAGGAGTATGAGATCAGACATAGATGGCGAGAATATTTTGACAAATTATTCAATGGGGAGATTAAGGACGCAACCTTTCAGTTGAATGGCCCTTTTGATGACACCAATAGGCGCTTTATGTGTAGGATCCAAGAATCTGAGGTTAGAGAAGCATTGAAAAGGATGAAACAGGTACGACGATGGGCCCTGATGGTATCCCATTTGAGGCATGGAGATGCATCGGGGACATAGCCATAGTGGGCCTGTTTGTTTCGGCTTTTGGTCAGATTTTGGTCGTCAGAATCATCTTCTAGTAGTCAAATGTTTGTTTCTCGGTCTGCTTCTGTGAGAATCGTCCAAATCAACGTGAATGTATAATTCGCCGAGTCGTCGCGGCAGGATAAATCCCCTTCATCTTCCGCACGCAAGCCCCGTGATATCTAGATTCTCGTAACAGCTAGATTATCCAGGAATTCAAATTCTCAAAAAAGGTCTTCAGAAAAAAGTTGTCCCAAACATGCCCTATGCCTAACCAAGTTATCCAACCATATCTTCCGGTCAAAAAAGATGCCTAACTAGTGGAAGAGAAGTATATTGATACCAATCTACAAGAATAAGAGAGATATTCAAAGTTGGACTAATTACTGGAGAACTAAGTTGGTAAGCCATACTATGAAGATACGAGAGAGAGTTATCGAGCATGGTTTGAGAGAAATATCAATGATCTCTATGCACCAATTTGGTTTCATACCCGTAAGGTGAACCATGAAAGTCAGTTTCTTAATAAGACAAGTGATGGAGCAATATAGGGAGCAGAAGAGGATTTACACATGGTTTTCATTGACTTGGATAAGGCTTATGACAAAATACCAATGAATGTTACGTGGTGGTCTTTGGACAAACATAAAGTTCTAACGAAGTACGTTAGACTCATTAAATACATGTACAACAATCTTGCGACTAGTGTTCGAATAAGTGATGGAGACACGAACGACTTTCCGATTTTAATAGGACTATATTAAGGATCAGTTTTGAACCCCTGTCTCTTTGTGATGGATGAGGTCACAAAGGACATACAAGGGGATATCCCTTTGTGCATGCTTTTTTTGCGGACGATGTAGTGCTAGTTGAAGAAAGTCGGACATGATTAAATAGGAAAATAGAGTTGTGGTTGGAGACTCTTGAGTTCCAAAGGTTTTAGACTCAGTAGAACTAAAACCAAATATATGAGATGTGGTGTCGGCTCTACTACACATGAGGAATGAGATGTTAGTTTGGAAGGTCAAGTAGTGCCTAGTAAGGATACTTTCGGTATTTTGGATCAACGCTACAGAGAGACGAAAATATTGATGAAGATGTTAGCCATGGAATCAAAGTAGGGTGGATGAAGTAGCATCAAGCATATGACGTTCTATGTGATAAGAGGGTACCAGAGCAGAAGCTAAAGGCAGGTTTTATAAGACGACGATTAGACTTGCTATGTTGTATGGTGCATAATGTTGGCTTACGAAAAGACATGTTTAGCAGGTAATTGTTGAGAAAATACATACATTGTATTGGATTTATAGCCATATAATAAGGGTCGAGTCCGGAATGATGATATACGTGACATGCTATGGGTAGCACCAATTGAATAAAAAACTTGTATAACATCGGTTGAGATGATTTGGACATGTCTAACAAAGACCTCTAGAGACATGTAGTAGGATCATAAGACGTGATAGCAATGGGAAGAGAGACAAGGAAAGTCCGAAGTTGATATAAAAAGAGGTAGTAAAAGGAGACTTGAAAGGATATGTAATATACCCAAATATTTAGCCTTGAGTAGGAGTGCAAGGAAAACAACCATCCATGTGCCTGAAGTAACTCTAGTCTACCCCAATTTGCTTGGAACTAAAAGCCTTTGTTACTGTTAGTGATTCTAACTAAATCCCCCCCCCCCCCCACCCCACACACACACAAAATTTGTTTCCCCATTTGACATCAACTTGTGTACCTTCGGTAGTACCCACTAGGCTACTACATTTTCTTTCCTACGTATGCATTCATATTATTGGAGTCAAGGACACTTCAAATTGAAGGGAACTTTGTTCCAAACATGCTTATGGAAACATTCAACTGGCATGCTTTGTACATTGTTTATAACTCTAGTTTCTAATTAAAAAATGCTCTCTGTTTCTGATGCCGATTTGATTGCTTCCTTACTTTACAGTATTTGACCACTGTTACTCCACGGATTTGTTGGAAGAAGACGAGCTAATGCCATACATTGGAGGAATTTTAAAACAGCTACTTGGCCGCCACTCTATCGACTCATTCATGGTATTCAACTTTGAGGGAAGCAAGAAGGACAATCAAATTGCCAGCATTTTCTCATACTATGACATGTCTGTGATGGGTTACCCACGTAACTATGAAGGGTGCCCCTTGCTCACCATGGAGATGATTCACCATTTTCTGAGATCGAGTGAAAGCTGGCTCTCATTAAGCCAGGACAACTTTCTGCTAATACATGCAGAACATGGTGGATGGCCAATTCTTGCTTTTGCATTGGCAGCCTTATTGGTTTACCTCAAAAGGTATAATGATGAGAGGAAAGCTCTGGAGGCAGTCTGCAAACAGGCACCTGATGGGTTAGCTGAGTTTTTTTCACCACTGGACCCAGTGCCTTCTCAGCTGAGATATTTGAAGTATGTGTCAAAACGGCACAAATCACTAGAATCATGGCCTCCTGTTGACAGAATGCTGAATCTGAACTGTATAATAATCAGGAAGGTGCCAAATTTTGATGGGCAAGGGGGATGTAGACCAATATTCCGCATTTATGGCCTAGATCCCCTTGCACCTAATGACAGGGGTACTAAACTTCTCTTTTTGACCCCAAAGACAAGTGATTTTGTCCAGCTCTATACACAGGTATAATTTTTGTCATTATCGGATTGGTGTCTTACTGTATGTCTGTGATATTTCAGTGGTTCAATATTTAAAAATTGTACTGATCTATTTGAAATATACCTACAAGCTTACAGGTTGAATTCAATCCATTTTCTAGTAGATTATGAATAAGTCCAAACTTCAAAGCACTTAACCTTCATTGTTTATTTTATTTATATCAGGTTCCCATTTCCTTTTTCATTTCCATTTGGTACAGTAGGTGTATATTTGATTTAAATGTGTTTATTGGGTATCTTAAGATATCTTCAAGCTTGTTTGCATATTAAACTGTTCTCATTTGCAAATTCAGGAAGACTGTGAGATAATCAAGGTTAATGTTCATTGTCCTGTTCAAGGAGACATTGTGATTGAGTGTGTTAGTCTGGATGAGGACTTTGAACATGAAGTTATGATGTTCAGAGCCATGTTTAGCACAGCTTTTATTGAAGACAACTTGTTGGTACTTGATAGGAACGAGATTGATATTCTGTGGGACACAAAACACCGGTTTCCTGTGGACTTCAGAGTTGAGGTAATTGGATAATTTTTGCATTTTATTGTGTTAAATTGCCTGTGCCATTTCACCTTTGTATACAGTTACTTACACATAATGTTTTCCTGATAATTGTAGGTTATATTTTCTGATATGGAAATAGGCACAGCAGTTCACAAATCAGGGTTATCTAGCGAGGAGAAAGAAAGCCTTTCCAAGGTTGGTGATGCCTTCAGCCATCTGGAATGGTCAAGCAAAAGCGTTCACATCACAAACGAAGATTCAAAACAGAAGGGATTACAGACAGAACACGATGGCTTCGAAAAAATACCTCTAGAGGAAACAGGAACCAGCAGCGCATCAGCTGGAAACAGCAGCAGAACTGTCCAGATTCATCACATAGAACCTGCTGAAAACCATTCTTCTCTTGCCAGTGTGCATTCTTCTCCAGAACCTGAGGCTTCTGGTTCTGGACCGAACTTTCAAGGAGGTCAACTCTCCAATGATACATCTGCACAGGAGGAACACGAAGTGGATGACACCAAAGTCGAACCCAATCCAGAAATCCCCCGAGATGCAGAAGCTGGTGATGCTGATGCCGCCGCCACCGCCGCAGAATGGTCTGACAACAACTCGGATGTGTTCCTATCAGACACGCACACGCCCTCGAGCAGCACGCCGTCTAGTCCCCCAAAGTTCGACGAAGACATCCTGGAGGCTGGTATGGTTGGAACTCGATCACAGCTCACTGAACTGAAGATATAATGGGTCTCCTTTCTTCGACTGTAAATTGGGGCTCACCTGATCCATGGATGATGGAGCTGCCCACACACCCAAAACATGTACTTTCACAGATACGTTTACGCAACAACATGGGCAAATGATGGTAGTTCAGCCCCCCCCCCCCCCCCCCCCCCCCCCCCCCCAAATACTCATATATGTACAGCTGATATTCTCAAACATGTATAAAAAAGATTTGTGCAGATTTTTGTTGCTTACCGGAGTATTTCTATTGCACTCATTAATAGTAGCACCGATGAATTCTTGATAGATTTGTCCCGTGAAAACGAGCTGACGTGCTTGGCGTCTGACCACACCGCGCTGGTGTCCTTTTTAATCGGTCGAGTCGTCGAGCTCGTGGCGGCTGCGCTGGCAGGATTTCCTCATCATGAGCACGGGCCCACAAAGGCCCAACGACGAAATAACCATGGGCCACGTCCGCGCTGGGCTATAAAAAGAGCACCTCCTCCAAACGATAACGTGAAGTCCCCTTTCAAGTTTCAAAAGTGAATTTTTTTTCTTTCGATTTTCTGTGTTTTTTATGTGAAAATAAAATTTTCTGTATTTTTTTTTCTGAAATTTCTGCATTCTAAGAAGTACTCCAAGGGAGCAAGACATATAGTACATCCGTTCTTAAATATATGATACCGTTGGCTTTTTTGAAACTTTAACCAGTCGTTTTATTAAAAAATTGTAAATTATCATTTATTTTATTATGATTTGTTTTATCGTTTAAGATTGTTTGGAATATGACTTGAAAATTTACATTTTCGAATAAATATTTTGAATAAAACGGGTGGTTAAAGTTTTTTTTAAAAAATAACGACGTCATATATTTAAGAACGGAGGGAGTACCGTGTACGAGCATAAATAGCTCCAACAATAACTTAGCTAGTTCAAAGTACTTTATTTTATATTTTAATAAGGAAAAGAGAAAATATAGTTTTGAACTAAAATAATATCATATATTTATTTAAATTTATATAAATTTATTGTTTTAAAAAATAATACTAACTTGTAACTAGCCTTTTACTGTCACCGATGCCCTAATGGTTTGTGACAAGTCTCGTTTACCGACGCCGTTCACCAATTCTTTAGACGAATGAAGTAACCAGTAATCCGTACACGTATACTGAAATCCACGACAGTTTGAGCCTTTGAAGGCACAGCTAGAGCCTAGAGGCTGATCAAGAAGCTTGTGACATGCATGGATCTGCAGGATTTGTTCAATCTATAGATAGATTCTGTCTTACCAGGCAGTATGCCATGTGAATAGTCTTGCTATGGCCGGTATGCCATGTCTAATATTGATGAAGTCGTCGTCAGTCGTCACCAACTCACCAACGAAGAATAATACTTTCAAATTCTAAAATAAAATTTAAAAGTTTAAACATCCTGTCAAGTCGAAAAGGCGACCAGATAAACTTGAGTGAGTATGTTCTACCACAATAAGCCTAAACACCGAGGCATGCTCATCAATTCAGTTCGCGTTTTGTAGTTATTGTTCACCACAACGAAAAATAATGCCATGTGTAGGAAATTCCCCCAAAACTAATGCTAATATAGTTTAGGCATTCCAAGAAGCACTCTCGTTTCTGTGTTTGTTTTTTTCAGACAATTGTCACCGGCAAGAAGCCCGGTGAACCATACATAGCCACAAAAACGTAGGACGACGATACTCCATATATTTATTATTAGGAGATTGTCACACATGATATAGCAACATATAAAAAGTCGCATCGATATAGTTACTGCTGCACTCTTCTGACACTCTTACGCCCACAACGAGTAGCACACACTCCACATTCTATCTCTAGCGGCAGAATGATCGAAGCAGCGACTGTTATAATAGCGGTTTGCGTGCCAAACATGTTTCTTCGTTGGTTCTGGGCCAGCTCATCAGCTAGCTCAGGCGTCCGGTGACGCCGGCGTTGGGGCGGGGACAGGGAGAGGGAGGATGCCCTTCTCCTGGAAGCACACGACGGTGTCGTACAGCGCCTGCGCCGCCGGGGTGAACTCCAGGCCCAGCTCCCTCAGCCGCTGGTTGGAGATCTTGTACGGCTGCTTCCTCGGGTTCACCTCGTCAGAGCACCTGCCGCCCCGCCATGCAATTAATCCAGGGAACCACAAAAGTTATCAATGGTGGTTTCGAATTCTGAAACGCGAAAGAAATACACAGAGAGAGACACACGCGTGCCAGCCAGCCAGCCAGCTTCGACGGACACTGACCTCTCCGGGACGGGGTAGCCCGGGAAGGACTTGCGGAGGGTGCGGACGACGTCCTCGCGGTGGAGCACGGCGTCGGCGCAGATGTAGCGGCCGGCGGCGCGGGGCGCCTCGAAGACGCGGACGTGCGCGTCGGCGGCGTCGCGGACGTGCACGTACGCCTGCACCGCGTTGGCGTACGTCTTGGCGGACCCGTTCAGGTACTTGAGCACGTGCATCAGGCTGGCGTTCACCGACGGCTGCAGCGCCGGGCCCTGCACCAGCACCGGCACCACCACCACCAGGTCCACCCCGCGCGCCGCCGCCGCCTCCCACGCCGCCCGCTCCGCCGCAGCCTTGCCGTAGCAGTACCAGTTCTGCACACGCATGTAGATGTAGCGAGCGAGGGGCGGCATGTGCAACCAGCAGGAGAAGAGAACACTCAATGCAAGCGCGCGCGGCGCACGAGCGTACGACGACGAGGACGACTGCACGTACGTACCTTGGTCTTCTTGCAGAAGTCGAGGTCGCTCCAGCACGACTCGTCGACGACGGCGTCCGGCTCGCGGCGGGGGTCCATGGCCACCGCGCCGATCGACGACGTCAGGACGACGCGGCGGACCGTGCCGGACTCGGCCGCCGCGTCGATGACGTACCGCGTCCCCCGCACCGCCGGCTCCACCATCTCCTCCTGCATGCCATGCAACCGGAAAATGAAACCGCCGGCCGCTATGACCAATTAATGACTCGTCTGAGCTGCCCATGCACGCCAGCTGCCGGCCAGCTAGCCGTGCCGTTACCGACTTGCCGTGTGAGTAAACAAAACGCGCGCGGCGAGGACGCAAGCAAAAGCCACTGACGAGTGGGCCTAATCGCAAACGGTCGTCCCACTCCCATCTGCCTCCAGAAGGTGGATTTCGCGCATGCATTTATTTATTACGCAATCCTTTTAATTTGTACCATCTCACAAACACTCTGCTACCTTTATTACTACACAAACGTATCTCTTGCTCATAAAACCACTTTCATGAAATATGTACAAAATCAATCTGGACCTTTCGTCCAAACACACTTAGATTGATGTGTTTTATGGGGAAAAAAATTATCTTCCACGATCCGTTACCTCGCATATACGTAGCTACATATTTGAAGAAAAAAATTCGCATGTTCTGCTAAAAAGTTTCGGACGAAGGGTTTTAGACCGATTTCATGCAGCGTTTATTACTATTTTTGAAAACAATTCAGCCAGTGATCGCGGTTACCAAAGTTAGCCGTTTGCTGGTCCCTACTACTGCGGCAGCAGTAGAGGAGAAACGACGTCACCGTACAGGCCACAGGAGAAACGTGACATACGTACCGTGACAACGTGACCGACCGATCGATCCCTATCCGTGTATTCGACCAAGCACCAGAGAGCAGTAGTATAGGTTACGCGGGCGTCCGTACCGGGTCGTCGGTGACCGGCGACGCGGCGTGGAAGACGCCGTGGCAGCCGGCGACGGCCGCCCGCAGCGCGCCGTAGTCGAGCAGGTCGGCCTTGCACAGCGCCAGCCGCTCCGCCGCGCCGGGGAGCGCCAGCAGGTGCGCGTTCTTCGCGTCGTCTGCCTCCAACGACCACCCAGCGGCCTGTCAGCAGCAACAACAATAACGACCGGCGCGCCGGACGACAGATCTACGACGACGTTACCAGGGTTGCGCACGGTGCCGCGGACGGCGTAGCCCCGCTCGAGCAGGAGCTTGACGATCCACGACCCGACGTAGCCGCCGGCGCCGGTCACGCACACCGTCTGCCCGCGCCCCGGCGCCGCCGCGTCGTCGCCGACGGTCATGTCGTCTTCGTCTTCGTCTTCGTCGCCGCCGCCGCCGCCGCCGCCGCGCGTGGGTACCGTGTCGCTGTTATTACTTACCACCAGCAGGCACAGGCAGAGGCGAGAAAGAAACTAGACCCCACCACCAAGCGAGGGCCGGCGGCTCTGCCTGTGTCGTCCTGCCCGGGTCTCTTTTGTGTGTTTGGTGGTGGGGTGGCCTATTTATAGGAGAGGCCCGGGAGGTTTGTGTGTGTTTGGTAAGACCTCGACACCTCGTGTCTGTCTGTCTGTCTGTGTGTCTCGGCCAAGAGAGTTGGTAGCGCACTAGCGCTAGTATCTAGCTTAGCGTCACACCGTGACACCGTCACGAGATTCACGCGGTCTGCACTCTCTGCTCACTCAAGATCAGATGCCATCACGCCACCGCGGTGCGGCGACAGGGTACCTGCCTGTCGACAGTGTCGAGCGCAGGTGCGCTTTTGGTACAAGGATTTTGTTTTAGCGATCCGGAGGGGAGCAGGAGAGCTTGGAAAAATGGGAACGAAACGAGGAGGAGAGGCGAGGGCGTGATCTTGATTCAGATAGTTCGAGTGTTTTAGTACAGAATTCTGTTCATGTCCTTCCCCTACACTCAGATGCTACTTGACCCATTCTGGGTCGGTGGTTCTCGCATTGGGCCGTAGCAGTCCCTTGGGCCTCGTCGCGACGTGCTGGGCTGGGCTGGGCTCCGCCGTCCGCTGCTTCCTCTCCCACTTCCTGTTCCTCGTCAGTTGCCGCTGGCACAGTAATGTAGTGTAGTTGCTGACAACAATGCAGCAGTCACTAAGAGCATCTCCAACAATGCCTCAAACTAGTGCCTCAAATTGAAATATAGGGCTCTACACAGGAAAAATCACTCCAACAGTGCCTCAATTCAACAATTTTTTTAAAAAAACTATAGGGCACCCTCTCAAGTGCCTCAAATATACTACACCGTAGTGGTCTGCCCTATAATCTAGATTTGGGGCTTTACTGTTGGAGCGAGGTGTTTTGTTGGTGCCCTAAATTCTATAAAATTTACTTATTTTAAAATTATAAGTCATTTTTATAGGTCACCTTGTTGGAGATGCTCTAAGAGCATCTCCAACAACGTGACATATAAAAATGCCCTATAATTTAAAAATAAGTATATTTTATAGAATTTAGGGCACCAACAAAATACCTCGCTCCAATAGTAAAGCCTCAAATCTAGATTATAGGGCAGCCCACTACGGTGTAGTATATTTGAGTCACTTGAGAGGGTGCCCTATAGTTTTTTGACAAAAATTTATGAAATAGGGCACTGCTGGAGTAGTTTATCCTGTGTAGAGCCTCATATTTCAATTTAAGGCACTAGTTTGAGTCATTGTTGGAGATGCTCTAAGGGCCCCTTCGGTTGACAGGGAATACAAGGCTGGAACTGTTCCGACCCTTTCTCTAATTTGTATAAGTTTTGATCAACAGGAACGATTCTTGGTGCATTCCTGCAGAAACGAACAGGCCCTAAAGAGTATTATTTACAAACGGATCTCATGAAACAAAGGAGACAGAGAAGAGATCGAAAGAAAAAAAAATACACAACTTCAACCCAAGCAAATTCCTTGCCGAAGATCCTCTTACGACTTTGAACCGATAGAGGAACACATCTGAAAATTGCATCATTCCTCACTGGCCAGATCGAACAGCACATGGTGACTATCGCTTCCATGAAGAAAGAAAGGTAGCTGCAGAAGCACTCTGAAACTGTCCAGTGTAGCAAAGGTTTCGTGCGTGCGGTGTACAGATACTGGCTTTCATACCCAAGCCGTATCTTATACTGGTTCTATCTCTTTCTTCTTTATATATAGTTTTTTTTTAACAGAAAGGTGATTCCCCCCTATTTCATTAAGAAATAGGACCACGGTTTTAACAACATTCAAACGAAAAAACTACTTATTACACCACTTAGCTCATAGAACTAAAAGAGCAGAAGCAAGCCATCTAGGCCTAAGGTGGATCACTACAGTTTCTGACAAAAAAAGTCATACCGCACAACCACTGCAACCACTACCAACCAGTTTTTGGCAAGGCCGACCACAAACAAAGCCCCAGCGACCAGACAAAAGCAACACATTGTGAAACAAATACCCTAGAACCAAAAGGGCTTCCAAGAGCCAGGCAAGCCACACATCTAAAACAAACAGACATCGCGCTCAACGTTAGTTGCACAGTCTTTTATCCATCGGCGCCCAACCAAAATTCCTGTTGAAGACCTCCTTAACCATTCTTATGAGAAGGGAGCTTCCTTCCAGCAGCATCTTTCTTGAAGTTTCTTTCTGAAGAATCGCCCAAGCATCCAACCAAGAGCAGCACAGAAACACAAGGTTAACAGCATTTAAAGAGGAAATGTTGTTGAAACAGAAATCATTTCTATGCTTCCACAACGACCAGAGAACTGCACTGCAACCAACAGTGATCAGATTTTTTTCATGACCTTTGAATTTGTATAACCATCTCCCAAACATATCATTAGCATTTTTGGGAAGAGTTAGAGACGGACAGGACATCTGAATAATTTTCCAAGAAAAAGATGCAACCTGGCAATTATAAAAGATATGGCTGGTTGTTTCAAGACAACCACACCACTCACAATTTACATTCCCTTGCCAGTTTTTCTTTCTCAGATTTTCCTTGGATAAGATTTTATCATTTATGACCAGCCAGAGGAAAACTTTAATTCTCTGAGGTATTTTTGCCTTCCAGATGAACCAATAAGGATCCCTGTTCATATTTACTTTAAAGTTTCTATAAGATGATTTCACTGAAAATCCTTTCTTATCAAGCAACCAACATGGTTTATCATTTCTGTCTATAAGACAGAAATCTGCACAGTTATTTTTTAAATCATCCAACAGATTGACCCCAGCTCCAAATAATCTTCTTCTAAAGATTAAAGAGTTACAGTTGTCTCTTAAGGCCCAATTCACATTTATCTCTTTATTAAGAGATAACTCAAAAAGTCTTTTGTATCTCATGGATAAAGGTTCATCACCACACCACTTATCCAACCAAAAACTAGTAGAGACACCATTTCCAATTTCCATTTTTCTGTTTTTACAATATTCCTGCTTACAATCCATGAGGCCTCGCCAAAATTGAGAGTCTCCTTGTTTTTTTAACACACATAATGGTTTGCCTTTCATATATTTTTCCTAACAATTGTTTGCCACAGACCTTCTTCCCTCTCAAGTTTCCATAACCATTTGGTCAACAAACTGATATTCATCCATCTTAGATTTAGAATCCCAAGACCCCCCTTATCTTTCTCAGTGCAGACTGTATCCCACTTCACCAAATGGTATTTTTTTGTTGTTTCCACCACACCACAAAAATCTCTTTCTGAAAGTATCCATTTTCTTCAAAACAGCAGATGGAGCCAGATAGAGAGAAACCATGTAGAGAGGGATATTAGACAAACTACTATTAATTAGAGTTAATCTTCCCCCCCAAGACTCATATACCTTCCTTGCCAAACTCCCAATTTTTTTTTCAAATTTCTCTTCAGTTTTAGCCCATTGAGATTTACTCAGTGTTTTATGATCAATAGGAACGCCAAGGTAGCAGATGGGGAGATTTTTAATTGGGCATGTAAAAATCTCAGCATAAGCCTCTTTATTATTGTTAGCATTGCCAAAACAATAAACCTCACTCTTATGAAAATTAATTTTAAGGCCAGACATTTTTTCAAACAAAATCAGGATAAACTTTAAATTCCTAGCAAATTCGAGGTTATCCTGAATCAAAAGAATTGTATCGTCAGCGTATTGAAGGTAAGCACATCCATTGTTTATAATGTGAGGAACCAAACCAGCAATTAGTTTCATTTCTTGTGCTTTTTCAATAAGGCACGCAAGACCATCCGCTGCAATGTTAAAAAGTAAGGGGGGAAAAGGGATCACCCTGTCTGACCCCTTTATGAGTGGGGAAGTAAGGACCAGTCATGCCATTAGTTCTAATAGCAACCTTTCCTCCTTTCACTGTTTTCATCACCTAATCACCCCATTTATCTCCAAAGCCTTTTTGATGGAGCATGCTATACAAGAATTGCCAATTAACTTTGTCATAAGCCTTCTCAAAGTCAATTTTGAGAATAATCCCATTCTGTTTTTTCTTTTTTACTTCATGAATAATTTCATGCAAAGCTACAACACAATCCAAAATATATTTCCCTTTAATAAAACCATATTGATTCTCACTAATAACCTTGTTAATGCAAGTAGAAAGCCTGTTATTCAGAGATTTAGTGATGATTTTATAACAAACGTTTAAAAGACAAATAGGCCTAAATTTTTTCATTTCCATAGCATTATCCACTTTAGGAATTAATGTAATCAAGCCATAATTAAGCCTTTCAATATCCAACTTACCTTTGCTGAAATCATCACACATATTCCAAATATCATTTTTAATAAGATCCCAGAAATCCTGAAAAAATTCTGCAGGAAGACCGTCAGGACCTGGGGCACTGTTATGTTTAAGATCAGAGACAACCTTAAAAATTTCTTCATAGCTAAAAGGAGCAGTCAGGAGTTCTCTGTCATCCTCATTAAGCTTCCTCGTATTCATATTATTCATATGAATAGTTGAGATAATTGAAGGGCCGAAAAGGTTTTTATAATAGTCAGTAGCTAACTTATTAATCTCCTCTTCATTTTCAACAAGTCTCCCATTATCATAGAGAGCATGAATTTTCAAACGTCTCTTATTGCCATTGGCTTTTAGATGAAAATATTTAGTATTTTCATCACCAGCAATGATATTTTTCTCTCTAGCAATTTGTTTCATTTTGGTTTCTTCTTCGAGACATAGATTTTTCAGTTGAAAATTATATTCCATTTTTTCTTCCTTCTCCTCGGCAGAAAGAGTTTCTAATTCATTTTTAATGTCCAGCCTATTTATTTCTCTTTTCAGAATATTAATTTTCCTCCTATTTTTTCCTTCTTCATTAATATTCCAACCCTTCAAAGTTTTTTTAAGTCTTTTGACTTTTTCTTTCTAGATGTCAATGTTTTTTCTGCTTTTAACTGGAAGAGTCCAGCTATTAACCACAATGTCTCTAAAATTTGGTCTAAGCTTCCAACTGAGTTCATATCTAAACTCATGAGTCACCTTTTTTTTCTTCAGTTTGAAGCAAAAGCGGCACATGATCAGAAAGAGATCTATCAAGACCTCTAACTGTTGCATTGTGAAACATCAAATCCCATTCAGGGTTAACCAAAAATCTGTCAAGTTTTTCAAAAGTAGGATTACTCCTATTATTCGACCAAGTATAGAGCCTATCAGAAAGCTCAAGCTCAATAAGACCATAAATTTCAATAATAGAGTTGAAGAGAGTACTCCAATGATTTAAAGTCCCAGGTTTGTTTTTCTCTTCATTTGTTCTAATGATATTAAAATCACCACCAAAAATAGTCGGGCCTTTGCAATTAGAACAAACAGAGGAGAGCTCACTGAGAAATTTGTCTTTATTTTCCAATTGAGCCGCACAATAAACGTTAACAAAATTGAAAGTAACATTCTTTGACTTATGGTGAATCGAACAATTAATCATAAACTCCCTAATATCCTGATTAATGATGTCAAAGATATCAGAGTTTATGCCAACCAAAAGTCCACCAGACCTGCCCCTGGGAGGGGAAGAGATCCAAAAAAAAATTCTTTGAGGATTTAGAGCCTCAAACCATTTTTGATCAATTTTTTTTCTTTTGGTTTCTTGAAGACCAATAAAATCCACTTTATGTTTTGTAATGAGTTCCCTCAGAAACTCAAGCTTCCCCGGTTTTACCAAACCCTGGCAATTCCATATAACTCCAATCATTATGGAACCAATAAGTCTGCAGATTCTCTGATTTTTCTAATTCTCCTCTTATTAGGTGTGCACCTAACTTTAGGAGAATTATTTTTCTTTTTATTTCTCAAAGAATACTTTTTCTCTTTTCTCATGTCCTCTTTCTTATTGTGCACCAAAAATTTTTCTTTATCAGATTCACTATCTAATACCTCCTGAACCATTTTATCTATAGAATTAGAAATTTCCAATTCATTTTCAGCATCAATTATGTTTAAAGCATCATCAGGAACAATGTCAGATTTACAATCAATATATCTTTCTATCTCAATCATTTTAATGTCATTAAGATTCAAAAAAATCTCCTCATCTTTCTTTCCTAAACTAACATTAAGCATATCAGCCATCTCAACCAAAATATTATCACTAGTACTCAAAACAGAAAATGGATTGGAGGACATACCTTTGTTCAGGAAGGCATCTTTTGCCGCCGCCCTTGAGATAGCTTTTTCAGTGATCTTTAAGTCTTCATTTGCCTCCAGTCTGGTGCTCTTCCTGGTGCCTTCCATCAGATCAGCACTTTTTCTTTGTTCTTCTTGTTTTTTTCGTCAATATTCATATCCTGTTTGTCTGTGTCCTCTTTTTCAGAAGTCTTATCCTCCTGAGAATTAGTAATATCCACACCCATGTCTTTGACTAAGACATCAAATTCCTAAGAACTTAGTAAGTCATCTTCACTTTCATCAAAATCCACATCACCTTCAGCCCCTTCTTTTTCATCAGATTCCTTTATCATCTCTGGTAAATTGCTAGATTTATCATACTTCATCAAACTCCCAGTCATCCTAGAAGTCGACCCAGTATGGAAATCAGTATCCATATTGTTGGGGACTTGTTCTCAAATGCTAAGAATTAAGAACAAGGCAACA
This sequence comes from Zea mays, assembly GCF_902167145.1. Classification (NCBI taxonomy): domain Eukaryota; kingdom Viridiplantae; phylum Streptophyta; class Magnoliopsida; order Poales; family Poaceae; genus Zea; species Zea mays. Next base: position 14,385,883 of record NC_050104.1, on the reverse strand, counting down.
CGAAAAATGTTAAGTGTTAAGGTCCTTCGTCCTCCATAACGATATATCCCTTCGGGATATAAAGCATCTCGGACGAAGGTTACGAAGGACATACCTTCGTAAGCATAACAACGAAGAATGAAGCATTCACATAAATCATAGAATATGAAATAAACATTTAAATATTGTCATAGAATTATCTCTACTTGTATTAATGAATATAAATGACTTTGATTTACAAATGTACCTTCGGTCCTGCGGAAGGCAGAGGTACAAGCGTGATGCGAAAGCAAATGACAGGTTCACGTGAACAGTACAGAGGTACTGTTCATCTATTTATAGGCATAGGTCGCAGCCTGTGACAAATTACAATTATGTCCCTTGCGAAAGTTTACAGCATTGACTCAGACCTATATGTATAAAAAGGTCATTCTATCTCTATGTCGGTTTAAAACGCCGAAGCTCCATGAAAAGGGACCTTCGGCCATCTCTTGGAGACGACTTCAGCCGAAGCTGTTTCTTCGTGTGAGACCTTCGGCGCACCGAAGCACAACCCCAACAGTAGCCCCTTTCGCGGTGCTAGATCGTTCTTCGTAACGAGCTTGACCCGTGAAAAAAGCCTCTTCAGCTTCGGGAAGCCGAAGGTCCAAAAAACACCTTCCCTGAGCTCGTTGCGGAGAAACGATCCGACTTCCGAGCGCGTGTCGGTCCCACCTTGCAGAGTTACTGTTTGATCCTTGCGGTCCACTGCGCAGCGGGTACAAGTTACTGCGCGCCTGGTGTAACAATTCCGCCGCTTCGCCTTCTTACCTGCAGCACTATATAAACTGACAAGTAGTTGTGAAGTTACCACAGCATTCATTGCTATTTGCACTGTTTTGCTGCCAAAATTTTTGACCATCGCCGAAGCTTGTTTGTCAGAATTGAACGAAGCTCCATCTTGGAACCTGCTTCGGAGAAAAAAGTATTAAAGTTTCACAAGTTCATAGTTAAATGGCCAGAATCCGTTCTACTGCTAGGATTGAACGCGAGGGGGAGGAAACTGAAGCTTCGGAGACCGTCCCTATCTCCGAAGCCATGCAACGGTCCGGGCTAGTGATTTCGGAAAAGATTCCTATTGATGATGCAGAACAAGCAATCGCTGAAGCAGAAGGAGAAGAAGCTGAGGAAACAAACTCCGAAGATGATTATCACCTTGCCACACCAAGCAAACCCAGCCATTTGGACTTCGGGAAATCTACTGTTTCGAAGGCTGACTTGTCCAAGATGGTAAAGTCAGGCTATTTTACTGAAAATCAAAAGAAGCTACTACGCTTCGGAGGAGAAGAGACTACCCCAAAGCCGGAGAAAGATGAAATTGTTATTTTTAAAAGCTTCTTAAAGGCTGGGTTGAGATTCCCCCTTCACGGGATTATTGCAGAGATATTGAATAATTTTGGAATCTATTTTCACCAGCTAACCCCTAACGCTATCGTTAGGCTTAGTGTTTATATTTGGGCACTCCGAAGCCAGGCGGTGGAACCGTTTGCGGACAGCTTTTGCCGAGTTCATGAACTGCACTATCAGACAAAGGCTAGAAAAGATGGATTACATGACAACTTTGGTTGCTATAATTTTGCTTATCGGAAAACTACAAAGTGTCCTGTGATTAGCTACCGAAGCAAATGGGCAGCAGGGTGGAAATCGGAATGGTTCTATGTTAAGGTTGATGATGATAAAGAGAAGCTTGTGCAAAGCCCACTGGAACTGACCTTCGGAGAAACCCGCCCCCAGTGCCACATGTTACCAGAGGGTCCAACTCAAAAAGCAATGTATGAATTCAAAATAATTGCAGAAAATATCAGTACAAGGGACCTGGTCCAGGAATTCTTGGCTTTCAAAGTTTTCCCTAGTGTAAAAGAGTGGGAAATGCCGAAGCTGGAGGGGGAAAAGAAAAAGGGTGAACTTGTACGCTTGCCTTACTACTTCAAATTTAAGAAATTCTTTAAAACTCCTTGCCAAGAGTGGCTAGATACGATTGAAGTGATGTGCAACGAAATACTTGGTAATTATTCCAAGAAAGAGGATCAATTGATGACTGCAACCTTCGGCAGCCGTCCAAAACGAAGGCTGAATCGAGTATTGGACGCCCTGGGCTTCGAATATCCAGACTACGAAGATCTGAACAAAGGTGCCAAGGGCCAAAAAAGGAAAAGAGCAACTGAAGCCTTAGATGAAGGTGAAAAAGAACCAATAAAGAAGAAAATTCAAAAGAAAAAGAAAACTTCTTCTCCGAAGCAACAAATATCCGAAGCAGAAGAAACCCCCGCATCGCCTTCTGCTGCTGTTGTTGGGGAAATTCTGAAGGTAATGACTGAATCCTTACCTGCGAAGCTAAGTCCACTAGGTCCTCAACTGACAAAGTTTTTTCAGAAGGACAAGGAGCCCGAGAAATCAAGGAAAACAATCAAGGCGAAGAAACAAAGAATCATTACCGTGACAGAGGTAATTGACAAAACGCCGCCGAGAGCTTCGGCCCAAAAAACACGAGCGGCTGCAGAGGGAGCAGATATTGAAATTGCACCTTCGGAGGCCGCAGCCGCCGAAGTTACCTCAGCTGAAGATTTTAATTTAGAGAGCACAATTGAACATATTGACCAAATGCTGCTAGACATGGCTGCAGAAGAAGCTGCTACTGCTGTCGGAGAAACTGTGACCGTAGCGTCAAAGAAAGGAAAAGAAATTGCTGACGAAGCTTCAAAAAACGAAACCTTCGCGTTTCAAAACTTAGTTGGAGAACATCTAACAAAAGCTGAAATAGAAGAGCTTAAAGAGTATGCCCAATCCTGCGGATACAAACCTGGGGCACTCCTCTTCGGAGGTGTTGATGATGAGAAGTTAAAGTGTATTCGGGACCAAACAGGGGCCAGAGTTATTAGTACTCTGTCCAAGAGTATTGGATTTCCGAAGCTAGAAGCAGATATCAGCCGCTACCGACGACAGCATGTCGTTGGTAGTTTGTTTTACTCCAACTTCAAGGTAAATGACTTGTCCCCTAACTTTTATTGCTCCTAACAAAAACATGTCTGATGAAGGTTGTGTTTGTGTAGAGTATGCTATTGAGCAAGGCCTTGCAAATGCAGCAGGATCTTGAAGATAAAAAGCATGAAGTTATAATTGAAAATTTGGAAAACAAAATAAAGGAACAATCAGATGCTTTTGAGAAAAAGAACTTCGAACTCCAGGCAGCCGAAGGTTTACTGGCGGAAGCTGAAGCAAAAATATTAGAACTGAACACGAAGCTTCTCCGCCAGTCTGAGCAGTTCGAACAAGAAAAACAAGATCTCAATGCAAAACTTGAAGCCGAAGCTCAGCAAAATTCGGATTTGAGAAAACTACTGACAAATCTTCAAGAAAAATGCCTAGAATTTAGCAACAAGTGCATTCAGCGACTAAGAAAGATTTTTCATTCGGTTGGAGCTAGCAGCGAAAAATTTACCCCCTCAGCTGAAGACCTACCACAAACCTTCGAACACATTGAGGGGGAAATTGACGAGCTCGACGAAGTCATAGCTGGGCATGGTGATTTCTGTGCCTGGGTAGCTTCTCGAGGGACTGCTGCAGCCTTCATGAAGGCTGGCTGTGAACATGGAAAAGTTGTTAACAGGCCCAACTTCGCCTTATCCCCATCAATCCTGGATGATATGCCTGACCTTGCCCGAAGTATCTCCAACAGATTTATAAAAATGATATGGACAAAAGGCGGGCGGGAGAAGGCTGGAGATGAAGCACGAAGCCATCTTGAACCAGTAAGAGATAATACTTCGTACTTACCTTTTTCTTTGCACTTGATTTTTACTCACGATTCCTTGATTTATGTAGGATGACGAAGGTGAAGATGATGCCTAAGTTATGTCGCCGAAACTGTCGCCGAAGCTGAAGCTTAATGAAGATCAGTAGAAATGTACTATAGGAAAAAACTCAGGATACTTTTGTAACAAGTTTTGTAAATACAATTGAACTGTTCTCAAGGAACTTTGTACATACCTTGTAATATATCCTTACCCTTCGATTGAGTCGCTTTGATGTGGACGAAATCAGTATTTTGAGCCGAAGGCGAAAAAACACCTTCCCTTCTTTTCGTACACAACGAAGCCTAAACGGTCGCTTCCTCTTTTTGCCAAAGCTTTTCTTCACATAGCAAAACATAAAAACTACTTCTTCTTTCTGCCGAAGCTTTTACATAGCAAGACATAAAAGACTACTTCTTCTTTCTGCCGAAGCTTTTACATAGCAAGACATAAAAGACTACTTCTTCCTTCTGCCGAAGCTTTTACATAGCAAGACATAAAAGACTACTTCTTCCTTCTGCCGAAGCTTTTACATAGCAAAACATAAAAGACTGCTACTCTTATATACAACGATTCATAAAAACCACTTCTTCGAAACCTTTCTTTTACATAACAAACCATTTATCCGAAACTTTTTCTCTGTGCCGAAGCAACCATTTAAGAACACAAATGCTATGAATGAATGCTTATGCATGCAAATGCCATGATGCAATGTGCAAATGAATGTCCGAAGCGTATGTCCGAAGCCACACTCATCCATCATTTTCTTAGGAGCAAACACACGTCAGCTCTGCATTCCCTTAGGAACGACTTTGGAGCATCTTTGCCTTTTACTTAGGCAGTATCAGCGTTGACTTTTCGCTGTAAGCTCTGCATCCCCCTAGGGACGTCTTTGGAGCTTCTTCGTCCTTTACTTAGACGGTATAAGCTCTGCATTCCCTTAGGAACGACTTTGGAGCTTCTTCGCCTTTTACTTTCAGCGGAATCAGCGTTGACTTTTCGCTGTGAGCTCTGCATCCCCTTAGGGACGTCTTTGGAGCTTCTTCTCTTTTTTAGTTTCGGCACTCGATGGTGCACTCTCAGCTTTTACATTTACATTCTTTGGGGGATTTTGCTCTTATAAAACTAAAAAGGAAATTACATAAGATGGCCCCATTAAAAACCTTTCTCCCCCTTTAGAAAGGAAAAGGGTGCCATGAAAAAGAAAAGTCAAAATTACATCGAGTTATACATAAAACCGCCGAAGCTCATCCGCATTCCAAGATCTTGGAATTTCATTGCCATCCATGTCTTTCAGTCTGTACGAACCAGGCCTTGACGAAGATGCTACTAAGAAAGGCCCTTCCCATTTCAGTTGCAATTTGCCCACTGTATCCGGATTGGCTACTCTCCGAAGCACCAAGTGTCCTGGCTCAATATTTTTTAGCCGGACCTTTCTATCTCGCCATTTAACTGTTTCAGCCTGGTACTTATTGATATTCTCCACGGCCTGAAGCCTGATCCCTTCTAAGGCATCTTTTTCCACGAGACAAGTATCTTCGGGACCTGATTCTGCCGAAGCTACCACTCTTATTGATCCAGCTTTGGCTTCTTCCGGGGTTATTGCTTCGTCACCAAATAGCAACTTAAATGGGGTAAAGCCTGTAGATCTTGATGTTGTTGTGTTATGGCTCCATACCACTTTGGTAAGCTGATCTGGCCACTTTCCCCTTGGTTGATTAAAGATTAGCTTCATTATTCCTGTCATTATGATGCCGTTGGCCCTTTCAACAAGCCCATTCGACTCCGGGTGCCTGACTGACGCAAAGTGGATCTTCGTGCCAATTTGATCACAAAAATTTCTGAATTCTTCGGAGTCGAATTGTGTTCCATTATCTACAGTTATAGCCTTCGGCACTCCGAAGCGACAGACAATATTCTGCCAGAAAAATTTTTGGACAGTGGCCGAAGTTATTGTAGCTAATGGCTTCGCCTCAATCCACTTGGAAAAATATTCCACAGCAACCACAACATATTTCAGATTGCCTTGAGCCGGTGGTAATGGGCCCAGCAAATCGAGGCCCCACCTTTGTAATGGCCAGATGGGTTGTATTAGCTGTGTCAAAGACGAAGGTTGTTTTTGATCTCTTGCACATTTCTGACAACCTTCGCACTTTTGAACTAACTCAGCTGCATCCGAAGCTGCCTTCGGCCAATAAAATCCTTGACGGAACACTTTTCCAAGTAACGGCCTGGATCCGATGTGGGATCCACAAAGGCCTGCATGTATCTCCTTCATCAACTCTATACCTTCGGCTCTAGACAAGCACTTGAGCAGCGGGGCACAAACTCCATGCTTGTATAACTCCCCTTCTATAATGATATACGGGCGAGCTCTTGCCTCTATTCTTTTATTATAAGCTTCGTCATCTGATAGGAAGTTGCCCTGAAGGTAAGAAATTATTTCAGTTCTCCAATCTTCACTGTATACAGGAGAAATAGTAAGAACTGCTCTTTCAAGTAACTCTACTGAAGGTGCCTTTATTGTTTCGAAGAATACATCCGAAGGTAACGGCAGCCCCTGTGCTGCAGACCTGGCTAACAAATCAGCATGTTCATTTTGCCCTCGAGGGATATTCTTAACAGAAAATCCTTCGAAGGAAGCTTCGATCCTTCGGACTGTGTTTAGGTATTTTTCAAGCTTCGGGTCTTTAGCCTTGCAACTTTTGTCAATATGACCCGAAACAATCTGAGAGTCAGTTTTAAGGATCGCCCTCCTGATCCCCATCGCCTTTAGTTTCCGAAGACCCAGGAGCAAGGCTTCGTACTCAGCAATATTATTTGTGCAGCTGAAGTCCAGTCTTGCTGCATAGCAAGTTTTAACCTTGGACGGTGAAACCAAAACAGCAGCTGCTCCTGCTCCGAAGGTTCCCCAGGAGCCATCACAAAACACTGTCCAAGCTTCGGCATCTTTATTCGCTTCTTCGCCCTGAGCCCCTGGCGTCCAGTCGGCAATAAAATCTGCCAATGCTTGAGACTGAATCGAGGATCTGTGCACATAATCAATGTAAAATTCATTAAGCTCCGCAGCCCATTTTCCAATTCGGCCAGTAGCTTCTTTATTTCTCATGATATCTTTCAACGGCTGCGAAGAAGGAACAATAATATTATATGCCTGAAAATAATGCCGAAGCTTCCTGGATGCCATTAGAACGGCATACAACACCTTCTCCAGTTCTGTATAATTTTTCTTTGAGACACTAAGGACCTCAGATACAAAATATACTGGGACCTGCTTCTTGATTTGTCCATCAAACTTCTCCTGCACAAGTGCCGCACTTACTGCTGAGTGCGAAGCTGCCACATACAACAATAGAGGAGCCCCTGGCATTGGTGGAGTTAATGTTGTTAGATCTATCAGGTATTGCTTGAGTTCTTCGAAAGCTTTTTGTTGAGCTGGGCCCCATTGAAAGACTTCAGCTGATTTTAGCACCTCGAAGAAGGGTAGATTTCTTTCCGCTGATCTGGATATAAATCTGTTAAGAGAAGCCAGTCTTCCTGTCAATCTTTGGGCCCCCTTTCTTGTGGTTGGTGGCTCCATTCGAAGTATAGCTTCGATTTTATTTGGGTTAGCTTCAATTCCCTTTGTTGAAACCAAGCATCCAAGGAACTTACCCTTCTTCACTCCGAAGACACATTTTTCTGGATTCAGCTTCAGACCAGCTTGTCTGAAGCTGGCGAAGGTCTCCTGCAGATCAGCAATATGGTCTTCTTGCTTCGTGCTTTTTACAATAATGTCATCAACATAGGTCAACACATTTCTGCCTATCTGAGATTGGAGAACCTTCGCAGTCATCCTGCTGAAACTCCCTCCAGCATTCTTAAGCCCCTCAGGCATCCGAAGATAGCAATATGTACCACTTGGGGTTATGAAACTAGTCTTCGGCTCATCCTCCTTTTTCATCCAGATTTGATGATAGCCTGAGTAACAATCCAGGAGACTCATGAGTTCCGAAGAAGCTGCTGCATCAACTAAAGAGTCTATCCTTGGCAGCGGGAACTCATCTTTCGGACAAGCCTTGTTGAGATCTGTGAAATCAATACACATTCTCCACTTTCCATTGGCCTTCTTCACCATAACAGTGTTAGCTAGCCATTCTGGATACTTGACTTCTCTGATAACTCCTGCACTTAGGAGTCTTTTTACTTCGTTGCGAGCCCCTTCGGCCTTGTCATCAGACATTTTCCGAAGCCTCTGCTTGCGGGGTCTGAAGGATGGGTCAACATTGAGCGAATGTTCAATAACATCCCGATTCACTCCACAAAGATCATTGGCTGACCATGCAAAAACATCTTTATTGTTGAATAGAAACCTTATCAAGGTTTTCTCTTGATCTTCAGATAATTGCGAGCCCAATAGCACCTTCTGCTCTGCTATATCCTCACACAGCAGCATGGGCTTCGGCTGATCAGCCGAAGCTGCTTTTTCCCTCCTGAACTTGTACTGTTCACAAGCTTCAACTCCATCTATATTATGAATTGCCTTGGAATCAGTCCAGCTTCCTTCGGCCCTTCTGGCAGCTTCCTGACTCCCATGAATAGCAATAGGCCCTTGGTCCGAAGGTATCTTCATGCAGAGATAAGCTGGGTGAAGAATTGCTTCAAAAGCATTTAGGGTACCACGACCAATGATGGCGTTGTAGGGGTATTCCATGTCAACAATATCAAACACAATTTGCTCAGTCCTTGTGTTATTAACAAATCCGAAGGTTACCGGCATGGTAATCTTCCCGAGTGCCACAATCTGCCGCCCTCCGAAGCCACAAAGAGGGTGCGTAGCATCATGAATCTTGTCTTCAGGCTCCTGCATCTGTCTGAAGGCTTTGGCAAATATAATGTCAGCTGCACTGCCTGTGTCAACTAGGACATTGTGAACCAGAAACCCTTTGATCACACAAGAAATGACCATAGCATCATTGTGAGGATAGTCCTTGAGCTGAAGATCTTCCTGAGAGAAGGTAATTGGAATGTGAGACCATTTTGACTTAATAAAGGGTCCCTGCACTCCAACATGCTGCACCCTTCTCTGAGCCTCCTTCTTCTGCTTTTTGTTAGCTGGCTCTGAGCAAGAACCGCCTGTTATCGGGAGCACCAGCTTCGAAGCCGAAGCAGCTCCAGCTTGAGTGTTGAACGAAGCCATCAGCTCAGAAAGGTGGAAGTGAGTTGACCGGAGGTGGGCGCCAATGTTGGGGACTTGTTCTCAAATGCTAAGAATTAAGAACAAGGCAACACGAAAAATGTTAAGTGTTAAGGTCCTTCGTCCTCCATAACGATATATCCCTTCGGGATATAAAGCATCTCGGACGAAGGTTACGAAGGACATACCTTCGTAAGCATAACAACGAAGAATGAAGCATTCACATAAATCATAGAATATGAAATAAACATTTAAATATTGTCATAGAATTATCTCTACTTGTATTAATGAATATAAATGACTTTGATTTACAAATGTACCTTCGGTCCTGCGGAAGGCAGAGGTACAAGCGTGATGCGAAAGCAAATGACAGGTTCACGTGAACAGTACAGAGGTACTGTTCATCTATTTATAGGCATAGGTCGCAGCCTGTGACAAATTACAATTATGTCCCTTGCGAAAGTTTACAGCATTGACTCAGACCTATATGTATAAAAAGGTCATTCTATCTCTATGTCGGTTTAAAACGCCGAAGCTCCATGAAAAGGGACCTTCGGCCATCTCTTGGAGACGACTTCAGCCGAAGCTGTTTCTTCGTGTGAGACCTTCGGCGCACCGAAGCACAACCCCAACAATCATTTCCATATGACCCAGTATCCTCATTTTTAGCTCTCTTTCCACTTTTCTCCATTGCATTTTTTCCAGACATCTGTACATCAACAGAAGCTCTTTTTCCCAAATTAATAGAGTCATCATTCCACCCTTCTGCATCAATATTCTCTACTTTAAAGAATATGTCATACAGGTAAGGTTTAACTCCCACTTCTATAATTTCTGGTATCATGTCAATGCTTTTGACATGAACTTTAAATCTGACCATATCTTTAGATTCCAGAGAATTCAGATCAATTTCCTCAACAGCCCCAATTGTTGAGCCAAGTTCACAGATAGCCTGGTAGTTTAGAAGTTCTTCAGGAACATTTTCAGCAACCACCCAAGTGGTGTGAAGTCTGGATTTGGCTTTGGCTTGAGAAGACCAAGGAATAACACTGATTTTAACCCCAGAAATTTTCATTTTCAATTCAGGAAAGTTAACAACCTCATCTAATCTTTCCTGTGATGGAAACTGCATTAAAAAGCCAGATGGACACTTGGTTGCCTTCCAGATTCTGCCCCAGGGAAAGTGAAAACTAAAATCCTTTTCCAAGTCCTCACATCTAACCTCTCCCTCAATGACTTTAACCAAACCTAAAAAACTTTTTCTAGGTTTCTTGGCAGCATTTTTAGCAAACTGAGAAGCATAGAAACCTAAACCATCAGCTGCCATACCCACAATAGGCATAGTCGGTTTACTCTGCTTAGGCCAAACACATTTAGCGGTAACATGTGTTTCCTTCCTGCAAATCTCACACCAAAGAGGCTTGAAACACTCTCTAGCGTGATGACCCTCATCCCCACATTTCTGGCAAAAAACACGACGACCTAGATCCAGATCCATAGGAATAACAGGAGTCGGATGATTCATGTTACCTGGATCACCACCATCGCCCGCAGAAGATGTCTTTATATATAGTTACTTGCATATTTGCCATTAAAAATGTCTTACGATTAGGATCGGACTAACCAAAGCACTGACTACTCTACATGTATCTTTTTCACTACAGACAATACGTTAGGACTAACCTAAGCATGGCTGGACGGTTTTGTTGTATATGGCTTTACATTAGAGTCGCTCGCAGACATTAGAGGGTCTGTTTGGTTGGTTTCTCTCGCCAACCTGGCTGTGTGAGCCAGGATCACTGGAGCCTGGCTCTGGAGATGCGACCAATCTACTCGTATCTGGTGAGCCTGGCCCAAGGTGCTTTAAGGATCGTGCGAGTCTGGATCCAAATCTACATGCAGGCAACTAAACACAGAGCTCGCACGCGCATAGCCTGGCTCACAGCAACCAAACAGCAGCTACCCGCATCCCGCGATGCAAGTAAGCGCAGATGCAGACAATCAAACACACCCTAGCAGACCGTATACGCATACGCAAAAGCTACTTACTTAATAAGCAGCTTAGTTTGTAGAGCCTTCACAGTTTCACCTTTCACGCTGGGGAGGTAGCTGCAGCCAGTCAGCCGGCCCTCGGCAAGTGGCCCAGCCCTTCTCCCTTTCCGGAGGCAGAGGGAACCGTTGGTGATTGGTTGATCTCGCGTCTGTCTGGCTGTCTGTTTCAGTGTCCGTTGCGGTCATATCGCGCCGGGAACTCGGAGCAGCCTTGGACGCAAGGAACAGCTTGTTGCTGTGACTTTGTGCGGTCTCGCGTCTGTCTGTTCCTTTGTTTATGCCGAATTCCTAATCACCTTTTGTAACTTGTAAGGCTGCCTGTCATTCGCTCTTACGGTAACCAGGTACAGAGACTGTCTCCATTAGAATATGGAAAATAGAGGATATGTAACTGTAGATGACACTCAATGCAAGATAAAATAGGAGACCTGCTGGGTGCTGGAGATAGCACAAAGCCAACCGAGCACTGCACTGCACTGCACTGCACTACCTTCTTTAATCACCCTCCGCATGTCCAGTTTGCCTGCACTGCACCACCTGCGTTCTTGCACTGCTTCTTGGATGGAATGGGTAGATGGGACAAGCAACAACCGCGCCACCAACCCCCACGTCGCCGTCGCCGTCGAGCGCTTTTCTTCCTCGGGCGAGAGACGTCTCGCCAAACTGGGCGTCTCCCCGAAACCTAAAATAGCAGGGCAACGCTCAGCTCGTCCCGTCCCCGTCCTCAGAGCAGTTGTCATGTTATACCCTCACCGCCGTTGGCGGCAGACTTGAACCGCCTTTGATCGAACGTGGACTTCGGGCAAAGATCGTCCCCAGTGAGAGTTTAGGTGAAAAAATAGTACTCAGCTACTAATCTATTGCAATTCATTCAGTACGGTTGGAATTTGGCCCATTTGAGTCCTCCATTCTTTTGAGATTCAATTACAAAGCAAGTGATCATGCGACTGTTCACTTTAAATTAAAACCGGTTATTTAGAATGCTGCAGATATAATACAAATTAAAAAATATTATAGAAACAATAGAAACCGATACAGATTAAAGATAAGTGAACATGCTATATACCTATAGCGTGTATCTGTTTATTTTCGCGTTTTAGCACCATATAACCGGCATTTGTATCCTTATTAATTTTAAATAGTTTTGTATTAATTAATTGAAAATTAGTACATATTTATTGCCATAAACAAAATTGATTGGCTTGTTATTACTCATTAATGGGCTTTTTTATGTACCGACTGGATGATGACAATCACACCTATATTAGATCCTGAAGACATTCAGCTTTCACACACACCAAAATATTCTCTTCCATTTTTTTCTTCTTCCTATTTTTAGAAGTTATGGTGATTGAGTTATCGTGATTTCAGTGACCATAGAAGTTATGGCAATTATCGAGTTATCGTGATTTCACTGACCCGACGGGGGGCGGCAGATTTCTTACCGTGTGTTTGGTTGGGTGCATGCGCCCGTGCAAAACTCTGCGGATGCAAAAATCAGACAGCTCCGTGTGTTTGGTTGCTTGGACGTGTGTCTGGGCCAGGCCACACTCGTGCAAAACATTGGCCTCAGCCAGGCCCGTGGGATACGGCCAAAAGGCGCGTTCCACGCGAGCCAGGCTGCGCTCGGCCACTCGCGCTCTCCTCGTGCTAGGGTTTCGCCGCCGCCTCCTCTCCCCTCCCATCTCTCCCTCTCACGTCTCTTCTCCCCCTCGAGCTCTCCGTCGAGGTCCCCCCCCCCCCCCCCCCGCGAGCAAGCTTTCGCGTCTCGTCTCCCCCGCGGCGAGCTCTCGCGTCTTCTCTCCCTCGCGTTCGAGCTCTCGCGTCTCCTCCCTCTCGCTGTTGTGACACTCCTTCCAGGTAATCTGTTCTTTTGATTTGTAGTAGTATTGGTAGTTCTTGGCTGAGATATGATATTTATGCATAAAAATAGCTCTTGGGTGAGATCTGTTCTTCGTCTGATCTAGTATAGTTGTTCGCTGAGATCTGGTAGTTGTTGGCTGAGATATGGTAGTTGTTGGCTAATTTCTCTCCTCTGAGATCTGGTAGTTGTTGGCTGAGATCTGTTCTTCGTCTGATTTGAGCTCTCCCTCTTGCATGCACCCATTTCACCCCTCTCAGATCTGGTATAGTTTGCTAATTTGTTATATAAAAATAGTTTCTGGTGTAGGATTTTGCTGCAAAGTACCATGTTGTTAGTGTTCCTCGGATGATTTTAGGGTTTTAGGGTTTTGCTACTGTAGGAAACGAGTGACGCCTAAGAGGGGGGGTGAATTAGGACTTCTAAAACTTTCGCTAAACTAGGCCACAATTAAATCCCTAGAGCAAAACCTATGCAAATAGACAAACTAGAATGTGCAAACTAGGTTTTGTCTAAGTGTTGCTATCTCTACCGCAAAGGCTAAGTTTCAATCTACACTAGATATGTATGAATACAAGATTGAAACTTAAATGCTTAATATTAATGCGGAAACTTAAAAAGCAAAGTAGAGAAGCAAACTCTCGTGGATGACGCCGATATTTTTACCGAGGTATCCGGAACCGTGCAAGGTCCCGACTAATCCTCGTTGGTGCCCCTACGCGAAGGGAAGCCCACGCGAGGGCCAAGCACCTCGGTCGAGTAACTCCGTAGAGAGCCGCGGGCCTTCTCCACGCGCAAGTGGTGCTCCGCTTCCGGCTCCTCTCGGACGCTCCCCGCCGTCTCCACTATCGAGCTTCCGGCCGAAACGCCGCGGGTCTCGTTCCCTCCGGTACACGGTGGCGGCCGTGACACAAACGCGGTTGTCACGGTCTCGCAAGACTCTCGCCCCACTCGGTACAATTACAACGACTCACGCAAGAGCCGAGGGGTTGTGTGGTTTTACAAAACTCACTCAACAAACTAGGATTCACCTAGAGCAAGCGCTAATGCGGTCTAACTAACCTAAGCACTTCGCAAAGCACCTACGCTAATCACCGAGTGATTCTATTAAGCACTTGGGTGTTTGAGCACTTGGAAATGTCTATAATATGCCTTGGTATGTTGCTTGGGCTCCCACACCTTCAAATGGTTGATTGGATGAAGTATATATAGGCCCCAACTCAACTAGCCGTTGGAAAGCAGACTGTTGTAAGGGTGGCACACCGGACAGTCCTGTCAGCCAACAGTGCGCCAACTGTGTGCCAACAGTGCGCCAACGGTGAGCCAACGGTGCGCCAACGGTGCGCCAACAGTGTGCCAACGTTGTGCAGCCAACGGCTAGTTCTGACACACCGGACAGTCCTGTCAGCCAACGGTGCGCCAACTGTGTGCCAACAGTGCGCCAACGGTGAGCCAACGGTGCGCCAACAGTGCGCCAACGTTGTGCAGCCAACGGCTAGTTCTGACACACCGGACAGTCCGGTGCACCAACTGTGTGCCAACGGTGAGCCAACTGTGTGCCACCGGTGAGCCAACTGTGTGCCACCGGTGTGCAGCCAACGGCTAGTTCTAAGCTAGCCGTTAGTGCACCGGACAGTGAATAGTGACTGTCCGGTGCCTTCTCTCAGAAAACTCTGATGGCTGTCCTGTGCGCCAACTGTGTGCCACCGGTGAGCCAACTGTGTGCCACCGGTGCGCCAACTGTGTGCCACCAGTGAGCCAACTGTGTGCCACCGGTGCGCCAACTGTGCGCCACCGGTGAGCCAACTGTGTGCCACCGGTGCGCCAGCTGACAGCCCATCTTCTAGGTCTTCTGTATTTTATTCTTGGGCTCCTTTGGTCTTGAGTCTTGGACTTCTAAGCTCTTTTTATGTCTTCATTTGAGGTGTTGCATCCTCGGTGTCTTCGTCCAATCCTCTTCGCATCCTGTGAACTATAAACATAAACACTAGCAAACACATTAGTTCACAGGTTGTGTTAATCATCAAACACCAAAACTCATTTAGCCAAATGGCCCGGGGTCCATTTTTCCTTACAATCTCCCCCTTTTTGGTGATTGATGACAACACAACCAAAGCAAGCAAATATAACAAACATTTGAATGAAAATATGCAATCTACTTGCTAGGATGCATGTTTTATCCCCACTTAGTGATATTATGGACTTAAGCCTCCGCTTAACTCCATAATTCACTTACTTCCTATTTTAGGACCAAATAACCAAAACCACTTGAAATACCATTTGTAGATATAAAATTTTAAATTTGTGGTGTTTGCTGTTTGATATAGTTTTCATTGCTTTGGTCCCTAAACTTCTCCCCCTTTGGCATCAACCACCGAAAAGGAAGACATTAAAAGCATGTAGGAAGTAAATAAAAGCTTGTCCTCAAAAGATTACTCCCCCTAAATGAGTATTCTCCTTTAGAAAGAGTTTTTCTCCCCCTTTAGAGATGAAGAAAAGCTCCCCCTGATAGAGATCTTAGGAAAAAGCATGTGAAAATTAGAGGTGCAAGACATGATTTGAAAAGACTAACTTCCCTTATGCATAGGTAACAGAATATGAGTTAACCACTTATGCATTTTTAGCAACATGGAAGTATATGATATGAAATATAGTCTAATCAAATATTGGAGAAGACATGTAAATGATACTGGATGTAGTCTCAAAAGATACCGATTGAAATTCAATGGCGAGCTTGAGAGACATAAGAGTTCTTGGAGATTTTGCAGTGGAAGATTGTTGTCTTTCTCCGGGGACCTCATTTTCCTTACAATGAGACTATCACATGAAATAGACTTGAAAAGGTGTTAGTCTCAAAGTATTAGATTATAGAGTAACCTCCCCCTGAAGATGTGCATACAAGTTTTGAATACTTGTTGGAGACATGCACTTTGATTTGATATCAAGAGGGGCAAATTATCTATAATCCGAACTTTGGCACATATAAGTTAAATGATACAACTTGTAGAAATCAAAATTTTCAATTGATGCATCATTTACTATGGAGTGATATAGAAGCTATGTGTCGTGCTTAAATAAATATTTTAAGCCATGTAGGTTTGCTTAAGTGTATGAATTTAAAACAAGCAATCCTACCATATGATTCACCTAGTATGCATAATTTAAAACAAAGGTAAATAACAAATGTAATACTAGGCAAGAAAGGTAAACTAGATACAAGGTAAATAGATACGCATATCTAAAAACAAGAGATACAATAAATCTAGTTACCTTAATCATGGGTGGGAAATTTGGGTCCAAAATTTTCACTAACCCACTTGGCAATAAACTTGATCCAATATGATGTATCCCATGATATACATCCCAACTTTGCCAAGTCTCCAAATTTCCCGCAGACCTTCGGTCCACTCACTTCCCTTTTGGGATCCAAACCTTCTTGGTGCTTTTCATGGTTGAAATTATTTCCTTTGGCACCCAGATGCGTTTGGCCCCCTTTCCTTTGTTGCCTTGCTTGTTGGCCTTGATTGCTATCACCTTTCCATTCTTTTTCTTCTTGATCAAATATGGTGTAACATCCTTTTTGTTCACCTTTTTGATGTAGGTGCTGGAGATTTTGCTTGATGGCTTTTGCTTGAGCTTTTGCCTTTGATTATCCCTGGTCATCACCTTGCATTGGAAAGACTTGTGGCCTTCCATGTGGCATAGCCTACAAATCACAGTTTCTCCCTCTACAAGCTTGTTCACTCCCGCAGTGGTGTTATCCTGTGGAGGTCGGATTTGTTTGGCTTTGCCTTTCTTGTCATACAAAGCCTTTCCAAGGCGAGCCACTTCTTGCTTTAATTGTTCATTTTCCTTTGCAACCTCATCCGAACATTTCTCTACAACAATATTCTCAACAACGACTTGGTTGCAGGAGTTAGAATCATCAATTAAATCAAAGCAGGAAGTAGAAGCATCTTTCTTAATTATTTCAGGTATTTCAACTAAAGATGCTGCTGGGGTGCTACCAATGTTTTCTAGCTTAGTAGTTAGCTCATTATTGTGTATGCTAAGAATTTCCATTTTCTCTAGCAAATTTTCAATAGCTTCTTGGGAGCTAGCTAACTTAGCCTTAAGTTTTTCATTCTTTTTAAAAAGGCTATCATCGGTAGCAGTGGATGGAGCACTAGATTCTAATAGCTCAATTTTAGTTGACAGCTCACAATTTAAGTTTGCAAAAGTTTCAAATTTTTCTAGCAAACCTTTATAATCATTTTGGGAGCTAATCAACTTATTTTTCAAAGTTTTAAGTTAAGCTTTTTGCTTAGTGCAAACATCCTGGAAAAATTCTACGCTTCCGCAAGCTCATCTACAGAGGGCTTTCCCTCACCTTCATCATCACTACTACTTTCATCACTAGAGGATGGAATGCTTTTGTTACCTCTTGCCATAAGGCATTTGTGTGATGACCGTGATGAGCGTGATGAGGACCGGTGGCTACGCGTCCTTGGATGTTCATCTTCACTTGAAGAATCATTCCAAGTTCTAACACTTGTTAGCGTCTTGCCTTTGCTCCTCTCCTTTTTGGGTTTGGCCATATTTGGACAGTTGTCCCTGAAGTGGCCCTTCTCCCCACATGCGAAGCATCCTCTCTTCCTTTGCTTTTTCCTGTCAATGTTAAAGAGAAGATCCTCGACCTGCAGGGGCACACCCATTAGATTAATCTTGCGGATCATCCTCATTACCTTTCCGACGCGTCGGATTGTTTCTTCGTCCTCGGAGGATGATGTGCATGGCTGATTATCTTCATCATCATCACTTTCTTCTTCTTCCTCTTCTTCGCTTGAGGAACTTGGAGTGGGAGCCTTCTTTTTGCCCTTCCTTTCATCACATGCAAAAGCATATGGTCTTGAGGATGTTGGCTCCTCTCCCCAACTCATTTTTCGCGACATCTCAAAAGCCGCGATTTTGCCAATCACAATGGTCGGGGTCATGTTGCTCAAGTCCTCCATGTTGTGAAGGATGGTGATGATGCTCCCATATCTTTGTTGTGGTAGCAGGGAAATAATCTTCCTCACAATGTCCGCATCACCTAGCTTATTAATGCCAATCGAATTGAGCTCATTGATAATTAGATTCAAACGAGAATACATGTCTCTGACAAGCTCATCATCTTTCATAGCAAAAGAATTATAATCATTTAAGACAAGGCAATGTTTTTGCTCACGAACATTGGATGTGCCGTCATGGAGCTCATGCAATTTTAGCCAAATCTCATTAGCAGTTTTTAAGGTAAATACTTGAT
The DNA here is from genome assembly GCF_902167145.1 of Zea mays. Classification (NCBI taxonomy): domain Eukaryota; kingdom Viridiplantae; phylum Streptophyta; class Magnoliopsida; order Poales; family Poaceae; genus Zea; species Zea mays. Next base: position 14,367,701 of record NC_050104.1, on the reverse strand, counting down.
TAAAAATATCCATGCTAAGAGATTCATACAAGCAATTTTTGGCTCTAGCATTTAAATGAATTTCTTTTTCCTCACTCGTGGTGGGTTTCTCAGGATTCTTGAGGGGTTTCATCCCGTCACGAGTGACTCTCCAAACACCTAGATCAACAGCCTCTAGGTAACAAGCCATTCTAGCACTATAATATGGGAAGTTAGTGCCGTCGAAGTGTGGTGGCCTATGGGTATCCATCCCTTCCTCCAAAAAGCGTCGGCTCTTTTAGCGGTGAAGCTAAAGCGTTTCAAATGAGCCAAACCGGCCTCTGATACCACTTGTAGGAAACGGGTGACGCCTAAGAGGGGGGGGTGAATTAGGACTTCTAAAACTTTCGCTAAACTAGGCCACAATTAAATCCCTAGAGCAAAACCTATGCAAATAGACAAACTAGAATGTGCAAACTAGGTTTTGTCTAAGTGTTGCTATCTCTACCGCAAAGGCTAAGTTTCAATCTACACTAGATATGTATGAATACAAGATTGAAACTTAAATGCTTAATATTAATGCGGAAACTTAAAAAGCAAAGTAGAGAAGCAAACTCTCGTGGATGACGCCGATATTTTTACCGAGGTATCCGGAACCGTGCAAGGTCCCGACTAATCCTCGTTGGTGCCCCTACGCGAAGGGAAGCCCACGCGAGGGCCAAGCACCTCGGTCGAGTAACTCCGTAGAGAGCCGCGGGCCTTCTCCACGCGCAAGTGGTGCTCCGCTTCCGGCTCCTCTCGGACGCTCCCCGCCGTCTCCACTATCGAGCTTCCGGCCGAAACGCCGCGGGTCTCGTTCCCTCCGGTACACGGTGGCGGCCGTGACACAAACGCGGTTGTCACGGTCTCGCAAGACTCTCGCCCCACTCGGTACAATTACAACGACTCACGCAAGAGCCGAGGGGTTGTGTGGTTTTACAAAACTCACTCAACAAACTAGGATTCACCTAGAGCAAGCGCTAATGCGGTCTAACTAACCTAAGCACTTCGCAAAGCACCTACGCTAATCACCGAGTGATTCTATTAAGCACTTGGGTGTTTGAGCACTTGGAAATGTCTATAATATGTCTTGGTATGTTGCTTGGGCTCCCACACCTTCAAATGGTTGATTGGATGAAGTATATATAGGCCCCAACTCAACTAGCCGTTGGAAAGCAGACTGTTGTAAGGGTGGCACACCGGACAGTCCTGTCAGCCAACGGTGCGCCAACTGTGTGCCAACAGTGCGCCAACGGTGAGCCAACGGTGCGCCAACGGTGCGCCAACAGTGTGCCAACGCTGTGCAGCCAACGGCTAGTTCCGACACACCGGACAGTCCTGTCAGCCAACGGTGCGCCAACTGTGTGCCAACAGTGCGCCAACGGTGAGCCAACGGTGCGCCAACAGTGCGCCAACGCCGTGCAGCCAACGGCTAGTTCTGACACACCGGACAGTCCGGTGCACCAACTGTGTGCCAACGGTGAGCCAACTGTGTGCCACCGGTGTGCAGCCAACGGCTAGTTCTGAGCTAGCCGTTAGGTGCACCGGACAGTGAATAGTGACTGTCCGGTGCACACCGGACAGTCCGGTGCCTTCTCTCAGAAAACTCTGATGGCTGTCCTGTGCGCCAACTGTGTGCCACCGGTGAGCCAACTGTGTGCCACCGGTGCGCCAACTGTGTGCCACCAGTGAGCCAACTGTGTGCCACCGGTGCGCCAACTGTGCGCCACCGGTGAGCCAACTGTGTGCCACCGGTGCGCCAGCTGACAGCCCATCTTCTAGGTCTTCTGTATTTTATTCTTGGGCTCCTTTGGTCTTGAGTCTTGGACTTCTAAGCTCTTTTTATGTCTTCATTTGAGGTGTTGCATCCTCAGTGTCTTCGTCCAATCCTCTTCGCATCCTGTGAACTATAAACATAAACACTAGCAAACACATTAGTTCACAGGTTGTGTTAATCATCAAACACCAAAACTCATTTAGCCAAATGGCCCGGGGTCCATTTTTCCTTACATGCTACAAAGTACCATGCTTGTGGTGTTGCATGCACCCATTTCGCTTCCATGTCTGGGATCAGATAATTTGTAGACTAGCTGAAAGGGAATTAGACTTTCACCTAGTCCCTAATTAATTTTGGTGGTTGAATTGCCCAACACAAATAATTGGACTAACTAGTTTGCTCTAGTGTACAAGTTATACAGGTGCTAAAGGTTCACACTTAGCCAATAAAAAGACCAAGTATTGGGTTCAAACAAAGGAGCAAGAGGCAACCGAAGGCACCTCTGGTCTGGCGCACCGGACTGTCCGGTGTGCCACCGGACATGTCCGGTGCACCAGAGGACTCCGACTTCAAACTCGTCACCTTCGGGAAATTCCAGAGGCGACTCCGCTAAAATTCACCGGACTGTCCGGTGTACACCGGACAGTGTTCGGTGCTCCAAGGAAGAGCGGCCTCCGGAACTCGCCAGCCTCGGGAATTCATTTCAACTGCTCCGCTATAATTCACCGGACTGTCCGGTGTACACCGGACTATCCGGTGTAACAACGGGGCAACGGCTATTTCGGCACCAACGGCTACCTGCGACGCATTAAATGCGCGCGCTGCACGCGCAGAGGTCAGGCACGCCCATGCTGGTGCACCGGACAATCTACAGTGCATGTCCGGTGCGCCACCGGACATCCAGGCGGGCCCAGAAGACAGAACTCCAACGGTCGAACCCAACGGCTTTTGGTGACGTGGCTGTCGCACCGGACATGTCCGGTGTGCACCGGACTGTCCGGTGCGCCATCGAACAGACAGCCTCACCAAACGGCTAGTTTGGTGGTTGGGGCTATAAATACCCCCAACCACCCACCATTCATGGTATCCAAGTTTTCATACTTCCAACCACTTACAAGAGCTCTAGCATTCAATTCTAGACACACCAAAGAGATCAAATCCTCTCCCAAATTCCACACAAAGCTTTAGTAACTAGTGAGAGAGATTTGCTTGTGTTCTTTCGAGCTCTTGCGCTTGGATTGCTTTCTTCTTTCTTGATTCTTTCTTGCGATCAAACTCACTTGTAATTGAGGCAAGAGACACCAATCTTGTGGTGATCCTTGTGGGAACTTTGTGTCCCAAGTGATTGAGAAGAGAAAGCTCACTCGGTCCGAGGGACCGTTTGAGAGAGGGTAAGGGTTGAAAGAGACCCGGCCTTTGTGGCCTCCTCAACGGGGAGTAGGTTTGCGAGAACCGAACCTCGGAAAAACAAATCCGCGTGTCTCACTTCATTATTCGCTTACGATTTGTTTTACACCCTCTCTCGCGGACTCTATTATATTTCTAACGCTAACCCAGCTTGTAGTTGTGATTATTTTTTTGAGAATTTCAGTTTCGCCCTATTCACCCCCCCCCTCTAGGCGACTTTCACTAGCAAAATCATGTCTGGGATCATGTTTACTGTCTAAACAAATCATGTTTGGGATCATGTTTACTGTCTAAATCATGTTTAGATAGTAAATCATGTTTAGACAGTAAAATCATTGCAACTGAGCACATCATGTCTGGGATCAGATGATTTGTAGGATCATCAGTAAAAATTAGGGCTTTAGGTTTACCTGAACATTTATGTTTTACTGTCTGAACAATGATTACCTAAACATTTATGTTTTACTGTCTAAACAATGATTATGTTTTACTGTCTAAACATGTTTCTGGTGTTTTTACAATGATTATGTCTGGGAACAGAACAAGTTTTACTGTCTAAACATGATTTGTTATTGTATTGAACTATTTTGAACATTCATATGTATGATCTGGTATTGTTTTTACTGTCTAAACAATGAATATGTTTTACTGTTTAAACATGGTTTTGGTGTTTTTACAATGATTATGTTCTGTTGGATCATACTATTATGTTCTAGTATATATTTGCTACTTTAATTTGTATAAAGAAATAATTTTGAGCTGGTGTGTGATCCTTCAATACCTCTGGGTGGCGCATCTCTTCTATGTCGCAGCCGTGGTTTTAATTTCAATGATGTTGAGCTGAGTTCTATGGTTACTTTTGATTATATTCATACTTACTCTCTGAGCTATCGATCAATGGTATGTGATGTTTTAATGCCTCTGGGTGGCGCATCTCTTGTATGTCGCAGCCGTGGCTCGTGTAAGAATTTGTTATCATATATTTGCAACTAGCAATCACTATGTTAAAACTGTTATGTTCTGAGCTATAGATCAATGTTCTATGATGCTAATATGCCTCTGAGCTATATATCAATGTTCTATGAATTTCCTTTTTTAGCAACTAGCACAACACATCTGAGCCAACTTAGACCTCTAATCACATTTTTTCTATTTTATTACTCTAGCAATGAATACTGCTATTGCACGCCGTCGGCTAATTTGTAAAGCCCAAAAATTTGTATTAGGCAAAAATAAATAAGTAAAGAAATTAAAACAGTAAAGTAAGATATCTCAAATTATACTTGAGGTTTGAATCTTGGGGACTGAATTTTGAAACTAAGAATTAACTTAGAAAAGAAGTAATAGAAAGATTTCCTATTTATTTGAGTAAATATCCCTTTCATCAATATTATATTTAGAAGCATTTACTAATGTAAGTAATAAATAAATATGTAAAAGAAACTTCGCATCCATTCCGAGTGTTTGTACTGTGCATTTAAATTTACTTAAAACTTGAACTCTATTTGAGTTGAATCTGAAACTTAGAAATTGAAAATAGAAATAGGAATAAAAAAGAAAGAAAGAGAAAGCTTACCTCGGCCTGGGCCGAATGCGGTCTGGCCCAGCACCACTTCCACGCCGTGGCCTAAGTTACAGCCGCTGGCACACCGCGCTGACAGGCGGGCCGAGCTCGCCAGTTTCTCAGCTCAATCCGCGTGCGTGTCTAGTGACTGCTTTGTGGACCCCGCAAGTCAGGCTTATCCCCTTTCCAGTAAATCCCCTTTCACAGTGCTGCGTTTCCGAAATTGCCGGGAAAACTGCGGGCTCGTCCGGTGCGTGGGGTTGTTGGGATTTGGTGTACGAACCCCTATATAATCCAGGTCAGGTTCCCCCTCCCTCGATCAAGCATGCTCGAGCCGCAAAACCGATGAACCAACGCCGCAGATTTTGAGATCGCGCACGGAGAGAATGAGGTGCGGGGGATGTCGCCACCATCCTTCGGGCTACAGCGCGCTCCGGCCTCTGGAACCAGCCACCAGTGACCATCTCCTAGGCTGTGGAACCCAGCCATGGGAAAGACCAAGCGGTGAACACCCTCGCTGTGCGCGGCGGAATCCAGACGATGTGCGTCGCTGCTGATGCCTGCCATGCGGTGCTGCTCGGTACTCAAACCAGAGTTGAGGATTAGCCACAAAGTGCCACTGCACCTCCAGTATCGCGCTCGTGTCCAGGTTGGGGTGATTCGTGGCCGGGGGCACGTGAATCGCTCGTTGGAGACCCAACATTGCCGCTGACCCGCCCTGAGCTGTGGATCGAACGTATGGCTGCGATACTGACGGTAAGAACTCATCTAGGAAGTTCGTGCTTCCCTATTTCTTGTTTAGCACCGGTTGAATTCGCGTTTGGGACACCTGGGCGCTGGCTCGCGTTGCTCCGGCGAGAATGCCGCTGCCGCGCGGGGTGTCTCTGCTCAGCCGTGGTCGCGAGGTGGGAGAAGCCCTCTGAGCCGTTCATCTCAGACCAAGGGTCAAGATTAGAATGTGGGGCGGTGTTGTGTGGGCTGTTGATCTCACTGTGGACGGCTACGATTGGATCATGGCCTTCCAGCGCGGGCGTGGGATGTTAGCCGTAGATCTCGGATCCTAGGATCACAGAAACATACCGGTTCGGTAAAGTGAGGATTTCATCTGGGCCCTTAGTGTCTAATTCAACGGCTCACAATAAATCTTACCCCTTCGCAGTGCACTTTTCTTAAAGAGCCCCTGCGTTTTATGGAAAATAACCCGCCGTCCAGTATACAGAAAACTGAGTCTCGGGATAAATTGTGGATTAGCCCCCGAGCTCTCTGGATTTTATGCGCTCAGACCAGTGACTTAAGAAAATAGGAAAAACAATATAGAAAATACTTTTCTAGCACAAAAATAATTCTAGAACTTGTGTAATTCCTAGAAAATCTATTTTAGCTCCGAATTGACCCATTCTAGTTGCAATAATTTTGTTTTAATATTGTCTATCAACTAGTAACACTATTTAGCCATGAAACTTGAGTTAAAATTGTTCATTAGGATTAATCTATTCTAAGCACTAAATAATTTCGAAAATTCATAACTTAATAACCGTAGCTTCGAATTTAGCAGTTCTTGTTTCTACGATCTTGTAGCAACGCGTAGAATCTTATTATGCAGTTTGTTCTTATGTTTGGTGTGATGTTAATTTTGCCTATACACTGTTTGTTTGTATTGCTACGACTAGAGCGAGGTCACGTGTCATCTGAAAAGCAAGTTGGTACCTGGAATCTCAAGTGCCAGGCAAGTTGTGCCCTTGATCACTTCTTTTTACCCACTCATGTTCTAATTAATCATAATGATCTGCATAGGTTAATTTTGATGGGACCCAATAGGTTACCCTAGTTTGATTATCTTTATACCTTGTTTACCACTGAACTTTCTAGGTAGTACTTGCTAGTGCTTTATGTGGTTTTGGGTATGAAGATACATTATTCATGATCACACTTTTATTATCTGTTTATTATTATTGTTCATGATAAGATCATTATGTTAATTGGAAAATGGAGAACCACCCGGGAAAACAGTGCTACCACAAGGGTTTAATGGGACACCCTTGGCCGATTAATTAGGAAAGCTAGTGGAAGACTACCTTACCCGAAAGGGGCAAGGGCAGTAGGGGAGTGGTCAGTGTAGGGAGGCCCTCGGGAGGATTTTGCTGCGATGGCGGTCCTGCAAGGGATTCCTGCATTGGAGCTTCCTATAAACTGTAGCGGGTTTTCTGAAGCTAGTGGAACTTTGTAAAGGCCTCGTAGTGTTACCCTGCCTCGCCTCCTCGGTAGAGGTGTATGGGAAGTCGCGATCCCTTGGCAGATGGGTAACATGACTTGTGGGTAAAGATGCGCAACCTCTGCAGAGTGTAAAACTGGAATACTAGCCGTGCTCACGGTCATGAGCGGCTCGGACACTCACATGATTAAATTATGGAACTTAAACTCAATTTGTCATATGCATTGCATCGCAGGTGATGTTATTACTTTTGTTCTACTACTTAACTGGGTTTGGTATTTACTTATACTTAGTAATTGCTAATAAAATTTTGACCAACTTTAAAAGCAATGCTCAGCTTCAACCATCCTCTTTGGTAAGCCTTACACTTCACGTGAGCTCCCACCTTTGGCGAGTTCATGCACATTATTCCCCACAACTTGTTGAGCGATGAACGTATGTGAGCTCACTCTTGCTGTCTCACACCCCCCCACAGGTCAAGAACAGGTACCGCAGGATGAGGCGCTTGGAGGATGCTGCGATGTGTTCGTGAGAGGTCTAGGCCGTCGTCTCCCAGTCAACTTTGGGTTGCTGGATCGTTTCCTCATATGATGTAATTATCTAATTATTTTTGTACAGAACTCCTGTTATATAGTAAAGATGTGACATTCGATCCTGTGCCACTATGCATCATATGTGTGAGACTTGGTCCCAGCACACCTGGTGTTTATGTTCGCGCCCGGGTTTTGGACCCCTAAAATCCGGGTGTGACAGAAGTGGTATCAGAGGAATGTTGACTATAGGACGAAACCTAGATAGAACTGGACAACCATTATCTACTTACCTTTGCTACTCTGATTCTTTCTAAACTTTTCTTAATCTTTTCTCATCTCTTTCCGCTTTACTCTGATTATTCTTATCTTTTCCCTTCTAAAGACAAATGTGGATTTCACACTTTGAAATCCTGTACCTAAAGTGACCTTTAGGAATAGGAGACCTACTCTTAGGAACAAAAAAATAAAACTATTTTTTTAGGTATCTATACACTTGAGTGCTTGTTCTTATGATACTTGTATGATTTGGATCTTTGATTGAGTGTGATGGGTTGTGGAGTAATGTCCACAATCACATCTGCATATACATATAGAAAAAAAAACGGTTATAAAAATATCTAAATGAACTAGGTTAGTTCTCATCAAAGAATCTAGCCTAGCAAAATCCATCTTATCTTGAAAAAGTCTATCCTACACTCATAAGATCCATCTTATCCTAAAAAAATAGATTCTCATCTTATCTTGAAAAGATTTTATCTCATCCTAATAGATCTAACTAACCTCAAAAGATTCTACCTTATTCTTATGGATCCATCTTGCCCTAATCAGCATATTTATCCCACTCTAGAATAACAACCATAAGCTAATCCAAAAAAAATTTATTTAGATTTTAACTAGTCTAATCTAGTCATATCCAATCTAATCTAGCTTCTGTCTAATCTATTATGATCTAATCTAGAGTAAGTTACTTAATGCTGGTACAAGATAAGGCCATACCCAACAACTTGACTTACATAACAGATCTATCTTAGCCTCTTGTCCCAATCCCGGATAGAGACACCAAAGAGCAAGATTGGAAAAGGAAAAGGATCAACCTCGTCAAGAAAGAAGAGAAGTCAAACTCGATCATCAGAGGCATGACCACCCAACAAGGAGTCCTTTCTCACCATAAACTGTCTTGCCCCAGGCTATTCTTGCCCTGACCTACCCACATTTTATCCTACATAATATATTATTGTACCTACGCTCTCCTAATCACCCACTATGGACTAAAAAAATGTAAGACTCTGAATTTTTGAATGAATTAGAAAGTAAAGGCTAAAATCACAAACCAATTCTTTTATATCCCTTTTCTTACAAATCTCGGGGACGAGATTTTTGTTAAGGGGGGTAGGATTTGTAAAGCCCAAAAATTTGTATTAGGCAAAAATAAATAAGTAAAGAAATTAAAACAGTAAAGTAAGATATCTCAAATTATACTTGAGGTTTGAATCTTGGGGACTGAATTTTGAAACTAAGAATTAACTTAGAAAAGAAGTAATAGAAAGATTTCCTATTTATTTGAGTAAATATCCCTTTCATCAATATTATATTTAGAAGCATTTACTAATGTAAGTAATAAATAAATATGTAAAAGAAACTTCGCATCCATTCCGAGTGTTTGTACTGTGCATTTAAATTTACTTAAAACTTGAACTCTATTTGAGTTGAATCTGAAACTTAGAAATTGAAAATAGAAATAGGAATAAAAAAGAAAGAAAGAAAGAGAAAGCTTACCTCGGCCTGGGCCGAATGCGGTCTGGCCCAGCACCACTTCCACGCCGTGGCCTAAGTTACAGCCGCTGGCACACCGCGCTGACAGGCGGGCCGAGCTCGCCAGTTTCTCAGCTCAATCCACGTGCGTGTCTAGTGACTGCTTTGTGGACCCCGCAAGTCAGGCTTATCCCCTTTCCAGTAAATCCCCTTTCACAGTGCTGCGTTTCCGAAATTGCCGGGAAAACTGCGGGCTCGTCCGGTGCGTGGGGTTGTTGGGATTTGGTGTACGAACCCCTATATAATCCAGGTCAGGTTCCCCCTCCCTCGATCAAGCATGCTCGAGCCGCAAAACCGATGAACCAACGCCGCAGATTTTGAGATCGCGCACGGAGAGAATGAGGTGCGGGGGATGTCGCCACCATCCTTCGGGCTACAGCGCGCTCCGGCCTCTGGAACCAGCCACCAGTGACCATCTCCTAGGCTGTGGAACCCAGCCATGGGAAAGACCAAGCGGTGAACACCCTCGCTGTGCGCGGCGGAATCCAGACGATGTGCGTCGCTGCTGATGCCTGCCATGCGGTGCTGCTCGGTACTCAAACCAGAGTTGAGGATTAGCCACAAAGTGCCACTGCACCTCCAGTATCGCGCTCGTGTCCAGGTTGGGGGTGATTCGTGGCCGGGGGCACGTGAATCGCTCGTTGGAGACCCAACATTGCCGCTGACCCGCCCTGAGCTGTGGATCGAACGTATGGCTGCGATACTGACGGTAAGAACTCATCTAGGAAGTTCGTGCTTCCCTATTTCTTGTTTAGCACCGGTTGAATTCGCGTTTGGGACACCTGGGCGCTGGCTCGCGTTGCTCCGGCGAGAATACCGCTGCCGCGCGGGGTGTTGAAAGGGAAATGTGCCCTTGGGCCATTTCTAAGTATTTTGGTGATTGAGTGCAAACACAAGGGCTTAAATGTGAAAATATGCTCATGGATGAACAAAGTGTAAATCACAAGTAAAGGTATGTTTCTAAGCCTTAGTACATTAGTTTTGTGTACTAACATTTTGTCTAAGTGTTAGAAACAGGAGAAAGAAGAAAAGAAAAGAAGTGGAGAGTGGCTGTGTACAGCCAAAGGCTGCTTCGGGCTGGGGCACCGGACTGTCCGGTGTGCACCGGACAGTGTCCGGTGCGCCAGACCAGCGCAGCGCAAACCAGCCGCTCTCGGGTTTTTCTCCGGCGACTTCGGCTAAAATTCACCGGACTGTCCGGTGTGCACCGGACTGTCCGGTGAGCCAACGGTCGGCCGGGCCAACGGTCGGCCGCGCGATCGGCGCGCGACACGTGGCCCAGCCAACGGTCGGAAGGAAGCACCGGACTGTCCGGTGTGCACCGGACTGTCCGGTGCGTCAGATCTGCAACGGTCGGCAACGGTCGGCTTCGCCATTTAAGGAAAGGAATCGGGCACCGGACACTGTCCGGTGTGCACCGGACTGTCCGGTGCGCCCGACGACAGAAGGCAAGAATAGCCTTCCAGATGTGCTCTCAACGGCTCCTAGCTGCCTTGGGGCTATAAAAGGGACCCCTAGGCGCATGGAGGAGTACACCAAGCATTCCTTGAGCACTCTTGATCACTCACACATCAATCTCGCGCACTTGTTCGACATTCTAGTGATTTGAGCTCCGTTCTAGTGTGCTAGTCTTTTGAGCTCAAGTCTGGGTCTTGTGTGTGCGTATTCGCTGTGATCTTTGTGTCGTGTGTGAGTTGCTAATCCCTCCCTTGCTCTGTGATTCTCTGTGAACATCTTTTGTAAGGGCGAGAGGCTCCAAGTTGTGGAGATTCCTCGCAAACGGGATTGAGAAAAGAAAAGCAAGAACACCGTGGTATTCAAGTTGATCATTGGATCACTTGAGAGGAGTTGAGTGCAACTCTCGTCCGTTGGGACGCCACAACGTGGAGTAGGCAAGTTTTGTACTTGGCCGAACCACGGGATAACCACTGTGTCATCTCTGTGATTGGATTCTTGTGGTTATTGTGTTTTGACTCCTCTCTAGCCACTTGGCATAAACTGTGCTAACGCCTAATCAAGTTTTGTGGATATAAGTTTAAGTTTTTACAGGATCACCTATTCACCCCCCCCCCCTCTAGGTTCTCTCAATTGGTATCGGAGCCGTTCTCTTCAAGAAAGGGACTAACCGCCCGAAGAGATGGATCCTAAAGGGAAGGGAATTGTGATCAACGACAAGGAGAAGGAGTCCTTCGTCAACGAGCCAAGGGATGACAAGTCCAATGACTCGGGCTTGGGCCACAAGCGAAGAGATGGGAAGAAGAAGAAGACAAGACGCATCAAGGAGATCGTCTACTACGACAGCGATGAGTCCTCTTCTTCCCAAAAGGACGACGACCACGACAAACAAAGGAAACCGGTTAATTCTAACTTTTCTTTTGACTACTCTCGTATTCCGCAAAGTTCAAATTCACATTTGCTTTCCATTCCACTCGGCAAGCCCCCACACTTTGATGGGGAGGACTACGGATTTTGGAGCCACAAAATGCGTAGTCACCTATTCTCTCTCCATCCTAGCATATGGGAGATTGTAGATAGTGGAATGCACTTTAATAGTTCGGATAGTCCTATATTCATTAATGAGCAAATCCATAAGAATGCACAAGCTACTACTGTTCTTCTAGCCTCATTGTGCAGGGATGAATATAATAAAGTGAGTGGCTTGGATAACGCCAAGCAAATCTGGGATACCCTCAAGATCTCTCATGAGGGAAATGACGCTACCTTGCTCACCAAAATGGAGTTGGTGGAGGGCGAGCTTGGACGGTTCGCGATGATAAGGGGCGAGGAGCCAACTCAGACATACAACCGGCTCAAGACCCTTATCAACAAAATAAGGAGCTACGGAAGCACGCGATGGACGGACCACGACGTCGTCCGACTAATGCTCAGGTCCTTTACCGTTCTTGATCCTCATTTGGTGAATAATATTCGTGAGAATCCCAGGTACACCAAAATGTCGCCCGAAGAAGTCCTAGGAAAATTCGTCAGTGGGCGAATGATGATCAAGGAGGCAAGGTATGTGGACGACGCCTTGAATGGACCGATCAACGAGCCGCAACCTTTTGCTCTCAAAGCCACAGGGAACAAGGAGGCGCTACCCAGCAAGGTGGCGCAAATTGAGGCGGCCGGTCTTAATGAAGAAGAAATGGCCCTCATTATCAAGAGATTCAAGACGGTGCTAAAGGGTCGCAATGGACAGCCGAGCAAGACTAAGACCAAGGGGAAGCGATCATGCTTCAAATGCGGTAAGCTTGGTCATTTTATTGCTAACTGTCCCGATAATGATAGTGACCAGGAAAAGGGAAACAAGAGGGAAAAGAAGAAGCATTACAAGAAGGCAAAGGGCGAGGCGCATCTAGGCAAAGAGTGGGACTCGGATTGCTCCTCATCCGACTCCGACAATGAAGGACTCGCCGCCACCGCCTTCAACAAATCAACCCTCTTCCCCAACGAGCGTCACACATGCCTTATGGCAAGGGAGAAGAAGGTATGTACTCGCAACTCTACCTATGCTTCTTCAAGTGAGGACGAATCTAGTGATGAGGATGAAGTAGATTATTCATGTTTGTTCAAGGGCTTAGATAGATCTAAGATAGACAAAATTAATGAATTAATTGATGCCTTGAATGAAAAGAATATACTTTTAGAAAAACAAGAGGATTTGTTGTATGAAGAGCATGATAAATTTGTTGAGGCACAAAAATCCTATGCTTTAGAAGTTAAAAGAAATGAAATGCTTTCTTTTGAACTATCTACTTGTCATGAAACCATTTCTACTTTGAAAGGTGTCAACAATGATTTAAATGCTAAATTAGAAGTAGCAAATAAATCCAATTCTTGTGTAGAACATGTTGAAATTTGTACTAGGTGTAAAGATTTTGACATTAATGCTTGTAGTGAACACCTAGTTTCAATTTCCAAGCTTAATGATGAACTAGCTAGTCTTAATGCTCAACTTAAGACTAGCAAGAATGATTTCGATAAGCTAAAATTTGCAAGGGATGCCTACACAATTGGTAGACACCCCTCAATTAAGGATGGACTTGGCTTCAAGAGAGAAGCTAAGAACTTAACAAGCCATACGGCTCCCATTCCCGCCAAGGAGAAAGGGAAGGCCCCTATGGCTAGTAATGTGCAAAAGAACCATGCTTTTATGTATTATGATAGGAGACAAAATAGAAATGCTTATAGGAGTTATAATGTTTTTGATGATTTTGACTCTCATGCCATGTTTGCTTCTAGTTCTTCCTATATGCATGGTAGAAATATGTCTAGGAGAAATGCTATTCATCATGTGTCTAGAAAGAATGCTATTCATGCTCCTAGGAAAGTAGTGAATGAACCTTCCACAATTTATTATGCTTTAAATGCTTCCTTTGCTATTTGTAGAAAGGATAAGAAAATTGTTGCTAGGAAGTTAGGGGCAAAATGCAAGGGAGACAAAACTTGCATTTGGGTCCCTAAGGATATTTGCACTAACCTTGTAGGACCCAACAAGAGTTGGGTACCTAAGTCCCAAGCCTAAATTTGCCTTGCAGGTTTATGCATCCGGGGGTTCAAGCTGGATTATTGATAGCGGATGCACAAACCATATGACGGGGGAGAAGAAAATGTTCACCTCCTACGTCAAGAATAAGGATTCCCAAGATTCAATCATATTCGGTGATGGGAATCAAGGCAAGGTAAAAGGGTTAGGTAAAATTGCAATTTCTAATGAGCACTCTATCTCTAATGTGTTTTTAGTAGAGTCACTAGGATATAATTTACTATCTGTTAGTCAATTGTGCAATATGGGATATAACTGTCTGTTTACAAATGTAGATGTGTCTGTCTTTAGAAGAAGTGATGGTTCACTAGCTTTTAAGGGTGTATTAGACGGCAAACTTTATTTAGTTGATTTTGCAAAAGAAGAGGCCGGTCTAGATGCATGCTTAATGGCTAAGACTTGCATGGGCTGGCTGTGGCATCGCCGCTTAGCACATGTGGGGATGAAGAACCTCCACAAGCTTCTAAAGGGAGAACATGTGATAGGTCTAACCAATGTTCATTTCGAAAAAGATAGACCTTGTGCAGCTTGTCAAGCAGGGAAACAGGTGGGAGGAGCGCATCACAGCAAGAATGTGATGACCACTTCAAGACCCCTGGAGCTGCTGCATATGGACCTCTTCGGACCCGTCGCCTATCTAAGCATAGGGGGAAGTAAGTATGGTCTAGTTATTGTTGATGACTTTTCCCGCTTCACTTGGGTGTTCTTTTTGCAGGATAAGTCTGAAACCCAAGGGACCCTCAAGCGCTTCCTCAGGAGGGCTCAAAATGAGTTTGAGCTCAAAGTGAAAAAGATAAGGAGCGACAACGGGTCCGAGTTCAAGAACCTTCAAGTGGAGGAGTTCCTTGAAGAGGAAGGGATCAAGCACGAGTTCTCCGCTCCCTACACACCACAGCAAAATGGTGTGGTAGAGAGGAAGAACAGGACGCTCATCGACATGGCGAGGACGATGCTAGGAGAGTTCAAGACCCCCGAGTGCTTTTGGACGGAAGCCGTGAACACGGCTTGCCACGCCATCAACAGGGTCTACCTTCATCGCCTCCTCAAGAAGACGTCGTATGAGCTACTAACCGGTAACAAACCCAATGTATCGTACTTTCGTGTATTTGGGAGTAAATGCTACATTCTAGTGAAGAAAGGTAGAAATTCTAAGTTTGCTCCCAAAGCTGTAGAAGGGTTTTTGTTAGGTTATGACTCAAATACAAAGGCGTATAGAGTCTTCAACAAATCATCGGGTTTGGTTGAAGTCTCTAGCGACGTTGTATTTGATGAGACTGATGGCTCTCCAAGAGAGCAAGTTGTTGATTGTGATGATGTAGATGAAGAAGATGTTCCGACGGCCGCTATACGAACCATGGCGATTGGAGAAGTACGGCCACATGAACAAGATGAACGAGATCAACCTTCTTCCTCAACTATGGCGCATCCCCCAACCAAAGATGACGAACAGGTACCTCAAGTGGAGGCGCTTGATCAAGGGGGAGCACAAGATGATCAAGTGATGGAGGAAGAAGCGCAACCGGCACCTCCAACCCATGTTCGAGCGATGATTCAAAGGGATCATCCCGTCGATCAAATTCTGGGTGACATTAGCAATGGAGTAACTACTCGATCTCGATTAGTTAATTTTTGTGAGCATTACTCCTTTGTCTCTTCTATTGAGCCTTTCAGGGTAGAGGAGGCCTTGCTAGATCCGGATTGGGTATTGGCCATGCAGGAGGAGCTCAACAACTTCAAGAGAAATGAAGTTTGGACGCTGGTGCCTCGTCCGAAGCAAAATGTTGTGGGAACCAAGTGGGTGTTCCGCAACAAACAGGACGAGCACGGGGTGGTGACGAGAAACAAGGCTCGACTTGTGGCAAAAGGTTATGCCCAAGTCGCAGGTTTGGATTTTGAGGAGACTTTTGCTCCTGTGGCTAGGCTAGAGTCAATTCGAATCTTGCTAGCATATGCCGCTCACCACTCTTTCAGGTTGTACCAAATGGATGTGAAGAGCGCTTTCCTCAACGGGCCAATCAAGGAGGAGGTGTACGTGGAGCAACCCCCTGGCTTCGAGGATGAACGGTACCCCGACCATGTGTGTAAGCTCTCTAAGGCGCTCTATGGACTTAAGCAAGCCCCAAGAGCATGGTATGAATGCCTTAGAGACTTTTTACTTGCTAATGCTTTCAAGGTTGGGAAGGCCGATCCAACTCTTTTTACAAAGACATGTGATGGTGATTTGTTTGTGTGCCAAATTTATGTCGATGACATAATATTTGGTTCTACTAACCAAAAGTCTTGTGAAGAGTTTAGCAGGGTGATGACGCAGAAATTCGAGATGTCGATGATGGGCGAGTTGAACTACTTCCTTGGGTTCCAAGTGAAGCAACTCAAGGACGGCACCTTCATCTCCCAAACGAAGTACACGCAAGATCTGCTAAAGCGGTTTGGGATGAAGGACGCCAAGCCCGCAAAGACTCCGATGGGGACCGACGGACACACCGACCTCAACAAAGGAGGTAAGTCCGTTGATCAAAAAGCATACCGGTCAATGATAGGTTCTTTGCTTTACTTATGTGCTAGTAGACCGGATATTATGCTTAGCGTATGCATGTGTGCTAGATTTCAATCCGATCCTAAGGAGTGTCACTTAGTGGCGGTGAAGCGAATTCTTAGATATTTAGTTGCTACGCCTTGCTTCGGGCTCTGGTATCCAAAGGGGTCTACCTTTGACTTAGTTGGATACTCAGACTCCGACTATGCTGGATGTAAGGTCGATAGGAAGAGTACATCGGGGACGTGCCAATTCTTAGGAAGGTCCCTGGTGTCATGGAACTCTAAGAAACAAACATCCGTTGCCCTATCCACCGCTGAGGCCGAGTATGTTGCCGCAGGACAGTGTTGTGCGCAACTACTTTGGATGAGGCAAACCCTCCGGGACTTTGGCTACAATCTGAGCAAAGTCCCACTCCTATGTGACAATGAGAGTGCTATCCGCATGGCGGAGAATCCTGTTGAGCACAGCCGCACAAAGCACATAGACATCCGGCATCACTTTTTGAGAGACCACCAGCAAAAGGGAGATATCGAAGTGTTTCATGTTAGCACCGAGAACCAGCTAGCCGATATCTTCACTAAGCCTCTAGATGAGAAGACCTTTTGCAGGTTGCGTAGTGAGCTAAATGTCTTAGATTCGCGGAACTTGGATTGAATCGTAGCATACATGTGTTTATGCCTTTGATCATGTTCATTCTGCGTTTTGTTGCTTATTATGGTGCTCAAGTTGTACAAACACTCCCTGGACCTCACAAGTCCGTTGCAAAGTGATGCACATGTTTAGGGGGAGATGTGTTACAACTTGACCCTTTGAGACTAACCATGTGCTTGAGTTTGATAATTTAGTCTCGAAGGAGGATTGAAAGGGAAAAGGTGGACTTGGACCATGAAAGACTTCCACTGCACTCCGATGAGAGGGTAACTAATTCCAAGTTCATCTCATGAAATCTTATTGCCATTTGCTCTTAATTGAAGACTTTGGTGAGGCAATGGGGTTAAAAAGGCCAAGATTGATCCCGTTTTGGTGCTTGATGCCAAAGGGGGAGAAAATAAAGGCCAAAGTGATAAATGGATCAGCTGCCACTTGAGAGATTTTGAAAATAGTAGAATAGAGTTTTTGTGAGTTTTTGTTTTGTCAAAAGCCTTTATTGTCTCTTATTGTCTCTATTTTCAAAAGTTGGCTTCTTGTGGGGAGAAGTGTTGATTATGGGAAATAGGGGGAGTTTTTGAAATCCTTGATCAATCTCTTTTGGAATGACTCTCTTTATGCCTCAACATGTGTGTTTGACTTAGAGATAGAGATTTGAGTTTGATTTGCAAAAACAAACCAAGTGGTGGCAAAAGATGATCCATATATGCTAAAATTGAATAAAACTCAAAGTCAGTTTTTATTTGAAGTGATTTTGCACTTGTTCTAGTTGCTTTATGTTGTGTTGGCATAAATCACCAAAAAGGGGGAGATTGAAAGGGAAATGTGCCCTTGGGCCATTTCTAAGTATTTTGGTGATTGAGTGCAAACACAAGGGCTTAAATGTGAAAATATGCTCATGGATGAACAAAGTGTAAATCACAAGTAAAGGTATGTTTCTAAGCCTTAGTACATTAGTTTTGTGTACTAACATTTTGTCTAAGTGTTAGAAACAGGAGAAAGAAGAAAAGAAAAGAAGTGGAGAGTGGCTGTGTACAGCCAAAGGCTGCTTCGGGCTGGGGCACCGGACTGTCCGGTGTGCACCGGACAGTGTCCGGTGCGCCAGACCAGCGCAGCGCAAACCAGCCGCTCTCGGGTTTTTCTCCGGCGACTTCGGCTAAAATTCACCGGACTGTCCGGTGTGCACCGGACTGTCCGGTGAGCCAACGGTCGGCCGGGCCAACGGTCGGCCGCGCGATCGGCGCGCGACACGTGGCCCAGCCAACGGTCGGAAGGAAGCACCGGACTGTCCGGTGCGTCAGATCTGCAACGGTCGGCAACGGTCGGCTTCGCCATTTAAGGAAAGGAATCGGGCACCGGACATTGTCCGGTGTGCACCGGACTGTCCGGTGCGCCCGACGACAGAAGGCAAGAATAGCCTTCCAGATGTGCTCTCAACGGCTCCTAGCTGCCTTGGGGCTATAAAAGGGACCCCTAGGCGCATGGAGGAGTACACCAAGCATTCCTTGAGCACTCTTGATCACTCACACATCAATCTCGCGCACTTGTTCGACATTCTAGTGATTTGAGCTCCGTTCTAGTGTGCTAGTCTTTTGAGCTCAAGTCTGGGTCTTGTGTGTGCGTATTCGCTGTGATCTTTGTGTCGTGTGTGAGTTGCTAATCCCTCCCTTGCTCTGTGATTCTCTGTGAACATCTTTTGTAAGGGCGAGAGGCTCCAAGTTGTGGAGATTCCTCGCAAACGGGATTGAGAAAAGAAAAGCAAGAACACCGTGGTATTCAAGTTGATCATTGGATCACTTGAGAGGAGTTGAGTGCAACTCTCGTCCGTTGGGACGCCACAACGTGGAGTAGGCAAGTTTTGTACTTGGCCGAACCACGGGATAACCACTGTGTCATCTCTGTGATTGGATTCTTGTGGTTATTGTGTTTTGACTCCTCTCTAGCCACTTGGCATAAACTGTGCTAACGCCTAATCAAGTTTTGTGGATATAAGTTTAAGTTTTTACAGGATCACCTATTCACCCCCCCCTCTAGGTGCTCTCAGGTGTCTCTGCTCAGCCGTGGTCGCGAGGTGGGAGAAGCCCTCTGAGCCGTTCATCTCAGACCAAGGGTCAAGATTAGAATGTGGGGCGGTGTTGTGTGGGCTGTTGATCTCACTGTGGACGGCTACGATTGGATCATGGCCTTCCAGCGCGGGCGTGGGATGTTAGCCGTAGATCTCGGATCCTAGGATCACAGAAACATACCGGTTCGGTAAAGTGAGGATTTCATCTGGGCCCTTAGTGTCTAATTCAACGGCTCACAATAAATCTTACCCCTTCGCAGTGCACTTTTCTTAAAGAGCCCCTGCGTTTTATGGAAAATAACCTGCCGTCCAGTATACAGAAAACTGAGTCTCGAGATAAATTGTGGATTAGCCCCCGAGCTCTCTGGATTTTATGCGCTCAGACCAGTGACTTAAGAAAATAGGAAAAACAATATAGAAAATACTTTTCTAGCACAAAAATAATTCTAGAACTTGTGTAATTCCTAGAAAATCTATTTTAGCTCCGAATTGACCCATTCTAGTTGCAATAATTTTGTTTTAATATTGTCTATCAACTAGTAACACTATTTAGCCATGAAACTTGAGTTAAAATTGTTCATTAGGATTAATCTATTCTAAGCACTAAATAATTTCGAAAATTCATAACTTAATAACCGTAGCTTCGAATTTAGCAGTTCTTGTTTCTACGATCTTGTAGCAACGCGTAGAATCTTATTATGCAGTTTGTTCTTATGTTTGGTGTGATGTTAATTTTGCCTATACACTGTTTGTTTGTATTGCTACGACTAGAGCGAGGTCACGTGTCATCTGAAAAGCAAGTTGGTACCTGGAATCTCAAGTGCCAGGCAAGTTGTGCCCTTGATCACTTCTTTTTACCCACTCATGTTCTAATTAATCATAATGATCTGCATAGGTTAATTTTGATGGGACCCAATAGGTTACCCTAGTTTGATTATCTTTATACCTTGTTTACCACTGAACTTTCTAGGTAGTACTTGCTAGTGCTTTATGTGGTTTTGGGTATGAAGATACATTATTCATGATCACACTTTTATTATCTGTTTATTATTATTGTTCATGATAAGATTATTATGTTAATTGGAACATGGAGAACCACCCGGGAAAACAGTGCTACCACAAGGGTTTAATGGGACGCCCTTGGCCGATTAATTAGGAAAGCTAGTGGAAGACTACCTTACCCGAAAGGGGCAAGGGCAGTAGGGGAGTGGTCAGTGTAGGGAGGCCCTCGGGAGGATTTTGCTGCGATGGCGGTCCTGCAAGGGATTCCTGCATTGGAGCTTCCTATAAACTGTAGCGGGTTTTCTGAAGCTAGTGGAACTTTGTAAAGGCCTCGTAGTGTTACCCTGCCTCGCCTCCTCGGTAGAGGTGTATGGGAAGTCGCGATCCCTTGGCAGATGGGTAACATGACTTGTGGGTAAAGATGCGCAACCTCTGCAGAGTGTAAAACTGGTATACTAGCCGTGCTCACGGTCATGAGCGGCTCGGACACTCACATGATTAAATTATGGAACTTAAACTCAATTTGTCATATGCATTGCATCGCAGGTGATGTTATTACTTTTGTTCTACTACTTAACTGGGTTTGGTATTTACTTATACTTAGTAATTGCTAATAAAATTTTGACCAACTTTAAAAGCAATGCTCAGCTTCAACCATCCTCTTTGGTAAGCCTTACACTTCACGTGAGCTCCCACCTTTGGCGAGTTCATGCACATTATTCCCCACAACTTGTTGAGCGATGAACGTATGTGAGCTCACTCTTGCTGTCTCACACCCCCCCCCCCCCCACAGGTCAAGAACAGGTACCGCAGGATGAGGCGCTTGGAGGATGCTGCGATGTGTTCGTGAGAGGTCTAGGCCGTCGTCTCCCAGTCAACTTTGGGTTGCTGGATCGTTTCCTCATATGATGTAATTATCTAATTATTTTTGTACAGAACTCCTGTTATATAGTAAAGATGTGACATTCGATCCTGTGCCACTATGCATCATATGTGTGAGACTTGGTCCCAGCACACCTGGTGTTTATGTTCGCGCCCGGGTTTTGGACCCCTAAAATCCGGGTGTGACATAATTGCAAAGGCAGTGGTCCTTGTAGCAGTTATGTCAGCCTGGTTGGATGCATGGTTGAGACACCGACTGCATGCTAGGAGGTGTATCACTTATGGCCCAATGCACCAAAGAGACCAAGAGAGGCAAAACAACCTAAGATTTATTTATGAATCCACTGATGTTGAGAGTGTTGACTTACTCAGGATGAGAAGAGCCCCTTTTATGCAGTTGTGTGACCTTTTTCGCACTAGGCAACTATTAAGAGATAGCATTCATAGCTCAGTAGAGGAGCAGGTTGCCATGTTTTTACATGTGGTAGGTCATAACCAAAGGTTTAGAGTTATACACATGACCTTTCGAAGGTCTATTGAGACCATTAGCAAATACTTCAAGGAAGTATTGTATGCTGTTGGTGAACTGAGGAATGAGATGATCTTGCCACCTTCAACTGCTACACCAACCAAAATTAGAGATAGCCACAGATGGTACCCATATTTCAAGGTCAGCCAAATCCAAACACACCACTACTTTTCATGTTGGGTTTGTAGTAACAAATGTTTGTCCCAATGTGTAGGACTGTATTGGTGCCATTGATGGCACTCATGTGCTAGCAAGAGTTCCTAGAAATCAGAGGGCTGCCTTCCTTGGTAGGAAACACACCACAACACAGAACATCTTAGCTGCTGTAGACTTTGATCTAAGGTTTACATATGTTCTTGCTGGCTGGGAGGGATCAACACATGATGCCCTTATCCTTGCTGATGCCCTTGAGAGAGAAGATGGTCTAAAAGTGCCCCAAGGTAAAAACTAGTTTCCTTGGTATCCCCTAATATTGGTCTACAATGCCCTAATATATGATATATGATGTTAGGTAAATTTTACCTTGTGGATGCTGGTTATGCTGTCAGACTTGGGTTTTTACCCCCTTATCGTGCCACATGGTACCACTTGAGTGAATATGGGGGGGGGGGGAATCCACAGAACCCCAAAGAGCTCTTCAACCTTAGACATTCATCACTAAGGGTGACAATAGAGAGGGCCTTTGGTGCTTTGAAGAACAGATTCAAAATATTATACAACAAACCTTTCCATCCATACAAGACACAAGTAAAGCTAGTCCTAGCCTGTTGTATCCTCCACAACTGGATTCTTCGCCATGGGAATGATGAACATATTCCACTGGAAGAAACATGGGCTGCAAATCAAGTTCATGAGGAAGCTCCCCATGACCTTGTCATGACAATGCTGCATGGTCTGCTACCAGGGACAATTGGGCTCAACAAATGTGGCAGAATAGGGCCTCACATAGGGGATAGTGGTCATTATGTATTGTGCTAAGTTGGCTGAGAACATTGTCTATTAGCAATGATGAACTATCTACAATTTTGAACTCACTTTCTTTGTGCTAAGTTGGCTGAGAACATTGTCTATTAGCAATGATGAACTATCTTCAATTTTGAACTCACTTTCTTTGTGCTAAGTTCCTTTATGTGATGTGCTCAGTTGCAATGATGACATTACTTACATCCTGATACCATTGTCGACTAGCAATGATGAACTTTCCTATGCTACTTCTGCTATTTTCTTCTACTTCTACTATCTCCCCCCTAATCTCTATCTCCCCCTAATCTTTTACTTGTTCCAGCTATGGCTGACATGGTCTCTGAGGTTGCTGGTCAGGGGGCTAGGCCTGCTCTTAGGTGGACTGCTGTAATGTCTAGGTTTGTTCTCCGTCGTTTTGTTGACTTGATAGGAAATGGGGTTAAGACTGACAAGGGTTTTAAGGAAATCCACCTTAACTCTGTTGCTAAAAATGTATCTGAGTTCTGTGGCCAAGAAGTAACAGGCCAACAAGTGTACAATCACCTTCGTAAGTGGAGGTCTAGGTGGGTCAAGGTTTGCAAACTGAAGGACATTAGTGGCGCTCTTTGGGATGAGGATAACTTTGTCATAAGCTTAGAAGAGGGTCATTATGCTGCTTACATCAAGGTTAGGACCAATACCTTCTATTTTTCTAACCTGTTAATGCCACTCTTCCACTTCAAATTCTCTTGTTCTAACTTGAGTTGCTAACTCAATAGGATCACCCAAAATATGCTGATTACCTCAATAGGCCCATAGAGAACTATATGCCTATGCAAATCATATTTGGAAGTGGGGTTGCCACAGGTAAGTTTGCAATGGGTTCAAATGAGCCTTTGGGCAAGCCAACTGACATTGTTGACATCCTAGATGATGGCATTGAAGTGACCTCAAATTTTGTTGATTGTTCCAATCTAACTAACAAGGGGAAGACTGTTGACAAGGGTACCCCTGGTGAGTCCAATGATAACAAGCCTAACTTAGGGAAGAGGAAGAGGTTCATGACTGATGAGGATGTTGTTGTGTTCAATGGGATGAAACAAGCTGTTTCAGATGTTGCTGCTGCTGTCCGTGAAAGCATCCATGCTGAAGCAGCACCTGAGATCTACAATGTTGTAATCAACTGTCCTGGGTTCTCTAGGGAGGCTCTCATGTATGCCCTAAACCACATGATGGAGCACAAGGCCACCTCCCTGGTGTTCCTGGACATGACTCCTGATGATCGTGACCTATGGCTCAAGACTTTCCTAGCCAAGCACTACCACAACTGATGTGATCTGATCTGTCTAAGAACAATGATGTATCCATGAGTTCTATGGGTGTATGGGTTTAGGACATCTATATTGTTTAAGAACAGATTTGGTCCACTTGCTCTATTCCATCTATCCTAGATGCTACTTAAGAACAATGATGTATCCCTGAGTTCTATGGGTTTCCCTGTTTAAGAACAGATATGCTACAGTTTATCTGATGTGTCTCTCCTTTATCCTGATTAAGAACAGATTTGGTACTTGAGAACAATGATGTTTCCCTGTTTGAGAACTGATATGCTACACTTGATCTGATGTGTGTGTCCTTTATGCCAATGATGATAACAAAAGTGAATATTAAGCCTACTCAGTTAGCCAGCCACTAATGACAGTCATTTATGTTGTTTTGCTGTTTTTGGTGTTTAAGAACAGATATGCTACACTTGATCTGGTTTTGGTTTTTGAGAACTGATACTCCTATCTATATTAATAACTATTTCATACCATCTTGACCTGATGCTATTTGCTATTTGATATTTGAGGCTACACTTGAGCTGATTACACTGTCATCTTGAGCTGATTACACTGTCATCTTGAGCTTATTACAATGATGTTCTGTCATCTTGAGCTGGTTACACTGTCATCTTGAACTGGTTACAATGATGAACTGTTCTGTCATCTTGTTCTGTCATCTTGAGCTGAACTGAATATCTAGTAGCTGGCTACACTGTCATGTAGGATCAATTTTGATGAGATGAGGCTAATAGTAATAACTATTTCAGATTTACACTTGATCTGTTTAGCTGAACTGTATATTCTATTTGCTTGAGCTGTTCTGTTCTCTCATGTGTGGTTCTGTTCTGTCATGTGTGGTTCTGTTCTGTCATCTTGAGCTGGTTACACTGTCATGTGTGGTTCTGTTCTGTCATCTTGAGCTGTTCTGTCATCTTGAGCTGATTACACTGTCATCTTGAGCTGATTACAATGATGTTTTGTCATCTTGAGCTGGTTACACTGTCATCTTGAACTGGTTACAATGATGAACTGTTCTGTCATCTTGTTCTGTCATCTTGAGCTGAACTGAATATCTAGTAGCTGGCTACACTGTCATGTAGGATCAATTTTGATGAGATGAGGCTAATATTAATAACTATTTCAGATTTACACTTGATCTGTTTAGCTGGCTAATATCAATTTTTCTGATTTTGAGTTACTTGTAACTGATGGTTTTCTTGTAACTGAATTTTAACTGGTGGTATTTGCTGCACTTGATCTAAGAACAGAATTTTAACTGATGGTTTTCTTGGTGTTTGAGAAGTGAGAACAGAATTTTTGGTGTTTGAGAACTAAGAACAGATACTCCTATCTCTGGTGATTTTAATCACAATTGTACAAACTGACGAGTTAGCTTGTACAATGACTTCCACCACGCCACATCTCTGTGACTTCTGAACCTCGTCAGTTTGTAAAATCAGTTTGTACAATTGTGATTAATATCTCAGTGTGAGAACTTAGAACTGAATTTTTGATGTTCAAGTATATCTGGTGATTGTACAATTGATTCAGCTTTAAATTTTGTTTTTGGTGTTTACACTTGATCAGCTCAGTTGCTCAAGTAAATTTATAATTGTGTAATTTTATGTAATTTATGACATTGTAATTTATAATTGTGTAAATTTACAAGTGTAATTTATAACCGTGTAAATTTATAAGTGTAATTTATAACTGTGTAAATTTGTAAGTGTTTTGAAATGCGTTTTAGTTTATGGCATTGTAATTTTAGATATGTAGTTGAGTCGTGCAACCAAACAGTAAACCAAACAGAGGCTCTGCTGATCCTGGTTAATTGTGGACAAACAACCAAACAAGTAGAGTTGTTTTGGTTTGCACGAATGCATGCAGGCTATGCCCAGCCTGCATCTGGGCTTTGACATGGATATGCTGATCCTGACAACCAAACAGCCGCTTAGCAACGCAACTGTGCAACCGCTTGAACCTGGTCGAATACGTTCTATGTTCAATGCTACCTGACGGACGGGATGAATTGACATGTGTACATTGACGGTCTCCTTTGTCTATTTTTATATTTGATCAACCTAAGTATCGACAAAAAAATCAGGGTGGTTTGGGTGTATTAAATCTGGAGTTTATGAATGATTCCTTACTATCTAAATGGCTTTGGAATATTGAAAATTTGAAAGTCTTATGGCAAAAATTTATTGCCAGTAAGTACATTAAGGGAAAACCCCTTATTTTAGTTAAGCAAAAACAAAATGATTCTCATTTCTGGAAAAAAAAATCCTGAGTTTACGAGACAACTTTTGCAAATATTGTAAAACAGAAGTTGGTAATGGTTTGAAGACTAGTTTTTGGAAAAGCAATTGGATTGGTAATCAACCTCTGTCTTACCAGTTTCCTGTTCTTTTTGACTTGACCTATGACAAAGATGTTTCTGTTAATGAGGTTTTCACATCGAATTTTGAGTCTCTTACTTTCAGAAGAAGGATTGTGGGTAATTTGAGGTTGTTATTCGATGAATTGATAAATTGCTGTAATCAGGTAATACTATCTGATCAAGAGGATAAAATTGTGTGGACTCTGGGAAAAAAGGCTTTTCAGTTAATTCTTTGTACAAAAAGAAAATGGAAGATCAAACTTTGATTCCATATAAGTTTTTGTGGAAATCTAAATTGCCTCATAAAATCAAGGTTTTCTTCTGGTTAGTGGTAAGAAATAAAATTCTTACTAAGGACAACCTGAAGAAAAGGTGCTGGATTGGTTCTTTGAATTGTTGTTTCTGTGGGGTGGATGAATCTATTGATCACCTGTTTTTTCAGTGCCCCATTGCTCAATATATGTGGAGAGTAATTCAAGTTGCCTTGAATTTGAGGATGATTCCGAAAAATATTAAAAATCTGTATGACAATTGGTTATGTAAACCAAAAGACAAAATGGCTCATCTAGTGTTATTTGGTTGTGGTGCTTTATTTTAGGCTATTTGGCGCACTAGAAATGATTGGTGCTTTGGAAAAAGTCATTTACT
Organism: Zea mays; assembly: GCF_902167145.1. Classification (NCBI taxonomy): domain Eukaryota; kingdom Viridiplantae; phylum Streptophyta; class Magnoliopsida; order Poales; family Poaceae; genus Zea; species Zea mays. The sequence goes on along the minus strand of NC_050104.1, from coordinate 14,340,893 downwards.
TGATCCGTCTAACATCAGTTTTCTTTGTTGCTTCTGGCTGGACTCTTGGACGATTCGTCAGAAAAAGAAGGAGCAAAAAATGGTGGTGCTAGGAAGCAAGCTAATCCGAAAGACGACAAGTGAAGCTTTCGGAAGGGCCTTGGGGTGGTGCCCTCTCGACAGGCGTATTTCTGGTTGATCTAGAAGCTGGAACTTGGAAGTTGATGTGGATAGTTGTCTGTCTTTTGTTGGCTAGACTGTTCAGTTCCTTTTGTGGCTTCTGCCTGTCTTGTTGGGCTGTAAATAAGAAAATCTTATGTAGTTCTTCGTAGACCAAAACTTTTCCTGTTATCGTAGGCTCTTCACTGATCTCGTGATAATGATTAGAGTCTAGATAGGGTATTGGCCGTGTTCGATCTTTTGGGATGTTTTACCGTGGGGTGGCGGATGTTTCAAACTTTCCTATTTCTTAATGAAATAGGGGGCTTCGCCCCTTCGTAAAAAAAAAAGGTATCGACAAACTCGACGTGAGGCAAAATGTCTATTCAATTGTTTACTATGTTGGTCTATATATTGTTATATGTAGTACGCATATCGGTTTTACCTATGAAATTTGGCTCAATTTAAAACCTGGATTTAGACTATTACGGCATTTTACATCAAGCACATGACACGAGTGGTGGAGCCGCCAAAAAGGATTGCCCAGTTCATGGAGAATTCGACTGAATCATAGTTTCCAAGTCTGTTACAGAAACCAGGGATTATCTCAAGATTAGATAGAACAACTGGACTGACAGAACAAAGATTTCTTCTAGCTGCATGCCACATACTGCAGGCAGCACGAGATCAACATGAACTCTGAAAGTTAGCAGCAGCTACGTTTAGGCTTGGACCAGGCTCTCCTTCCTCTCTGTACAGCCTCCGCCGCCGACCGGCCGGCCCCCGGCCCCGGCCTACGAGACCGAGTACCGCCGGTTCCTTGACGACGAGCTGGACGACTTGGACTCCGGCGGCTTCGCCGACGACCGCGGGCTCTGCGAGCTCCCGGACGTGTCCGACGACCCCTTGCCCGCGGCGGCGGCCTCCCCGGGCAGCTTCGCTCCGCCGACCCACAGCCTGTCAAAGATCCTCCGCGACCGCGACGACAGCGACATCCGGCTGCTCTGGTTGGCCACGCTGTTGCTGCGCGCCACCAGGCGCCGCCCGTCGTCGCCCGCGCCCTGGTGGTGGTCGCCCTGCAGCTTCAGGCTCCCCAGCTGCCTCTTCAGCGCGCCGGGGGTCGGGGGCTCCGGCAGCGCGCGGCCGTCGTTCCAGCGCTCCTCCTCTTCCTCCTGCTCCGCCAGGCGCGCTATGCACCGCGCCACGCTGGCGCTGGGCGTCCCAGCGGCGGCGGCGGCTCCCGCGGCGCGCAGCTGCTCGAAGAAGAGGACCTGGACCACCACGCGCAGCGGGAGTCGGTCGTTCTGCGCCGCGTGGATGCACGCCCCCTTGGACAGCTTCCTCACGTCCATCAGGTTCGAAATCTTCCTCTTCTCCATCTTGGGTAGGCCGGGATGCAACTGGACATCACAGGGCGAACAATTTTTTAGCTAGGTGTCCTAGGTTTCAAACAAAGTGGTTGCTGTGACACATACCTTCAGATATACGTCAATGGCAGTGTACAATCCATCATGTGTCGGTCTGGCTGTTTCAGGCATGGAAGTCGCCAAATCCACAAAGCTCGAAACAGAGAGATTTGGATCAGAGGCAACTTCAGCCAAGTACCTATCGACCAGCTTGCACAACGCTAGCAAAGATTCACCGTCCACGTTCGTCTCAAACATCTCCTGGTCAAGGTCGTTGAGAAAAATCCCACCTTGAGATACCCCGGCATGGCTCATGTACCTGCCGATGAGTGTCTGAACCAGCTGGACATCATAGACGGTCTGCGCCGGAGGCCTGGAGGGGATCAGGAGATCACTGACCGAGGCCTTGTGGAGCTGCAACACAGTCCTGTCCATGAGCTCTTCCTTCAGGAGCTCCCCAGCGCCGACGAGGACAGTGAATTTCAGCAGCTTCAGGAAGAAACGACAGGAGATCCCCGAAGACCCCTTGTCCGAGGGCAAAAGCCAGACGATGGTCTCGAGCAGGTGCTTGTACGCTCCAGAGTAGGCGTCGTCTACCAGCGCGTCACAGCACTCAGGCAGCCATCTAGCGGCGTATGCCTTGAGCGCCTCTCCGATGGCATCGGAGGGGATCCTCCCCCTCGACTTGACCGCAACCATGACACGCCTGTAGAGGTCCACATCGAGCTCACACAGATCCTCAACCCACCAGTCCTTGGGAACCGCCTGGGAGCTCCTGCGAGCCTCGACGATCTCGTCCGAGGACGCAGACTTCCTGTTGTAGGTGTACGACCACACAACGTTCGACGCGCTGACGGTAGCCTTGGCAGCGACAGAGTCCACGCATCTGCCGACCAGCTTGAGCTCCTCCGACCACGGCAGCAACGCGTCGGTGGTCTGCAGCGCGATGATCGAGTCCTTCCAGCTCCTGAAGATGCCGGAGCTCAGGAACACCTCGATCTTGAACACCAGGTTGCTCTTCTCGACGTCCTCGGTCATCCCAAGGTACTCCGCCGCGCACCTCGCGGCGACGACGTTGTACGCGTTCAGGGTCACCACCATGCCGTAGCAGAACTTCGCGCAGATCTCGAAGGTCTTCGCTCCGCCAGGGACGTCTTGTATGGCAACTTCGTCGCTGCCGTTCTGGCTCGCCTCTACTATCAGCCTCTGTAACAGACCGCTCTTGGAGAGAAGGGGGAACTGCAAAGTGGACACCAGAGTGACCAAACTTTCAGAGACTAGTTTACCAAAACTCTTAACAGTGAATTGGCCGTATAATTGGACAGTAGACCGTAGACAGTAGACGTTTCTAGATTTCTTGTAGCATTAATATTTGTCAAAGTATTGAAGAGGAGGGCATTCCTTAATCGCATGGTACCCAGCAGAAGCAAAGGAACCATGGGAAAGATTCTGAGAGCAGCAAAAATCCAAATTTACAGGTGGCGCCTGACAAAAGACGTTACTATTGCGGCATCTTCTCGTGTGCTGATAAGCTGTATGTTTGGCGGATCCATTGTTTTTAACTCTCGAGTACAGAGCATCAGCTTTGGGGGAACAATCAGCGACCTAACCTCTCTACTTAGGTTCGTAACTTAAGTTTAAAAAAAAATGGTGTGGAGTTACCTTGTGCAGGTAGAACCTTGCGTCGTCGACATGGACGACGATGTCTGACGGAAGGTCTGACAGCACGTATCTGCGTGAGAATATGAGATTGGCGTAGTCAACATAACATGATTGCTAATGAATATATTCATAAGGCACGTTCATATACGAAAGAGAAAAAAAAACGCAGAAATAACGTCTACCGGTTAGCAGCACAACAGGACGACTACACCTTTCACAGCAAGTCAGTACATTATTCCGTTTTTTCTCAAAAAAAGATACTTATTTAACATCGATTGAGATAATTTGGATACATCAATACCTCCAAAGACACCAATACATAATGGAATTCTGGCAAACGTCTCCAGTATAGAGGTTAAGGCTTCCGACTAACACTTCAAGTCCTGGATTTGATTCCTCTTGGGGACGAATTTTCAAGCTTTTGTTAACTCGTTGTGTCTCATCCGCTCTCGGTTTACGATGTTGTTGGGGGGTTTTCTCGGTTGGAATCAATGTTTTGGAGCACCATTTCCTCCCCGGCTGAGTTTTTTAACATAATGGAATTCTAAGACACGATGATAATAATAAAAGGGGGAGGACTAAAGTTGACATGAAAAGATAAACTTGGTTTAGTGACTTTCCGTTGGATTGTAACTCTAGCCTACCTCGCGCTGCTTGGGAGTAAAAAAGGCTCTGTTGTTGTTTTTTGCGCTTGTGCTTAGTTGAAGTGAGTGCACTGTAGATCTGATTTCCATGAGAAACAAAGGCAGTAGTGAAAAGCACCCACTTTTCTTTAGAAATGGAGACAAGACTTTGAAGCACAAAACATACAATATTTTTTTTAAAAAAAATGGATCTGTTCACAAGCTGCTGTCCATGTTCAATCAAAAGCCTACTCACATACAGGTACAGAACAGGGGAGAAGAAAAAAAAGAAACACGGGTAGGGGTGGGATGGTGGGCTTCAAACAGAAATGGAAGGCAAGCATTTGCAAGTTTAGGAGCAAGTCCAAGACCTCCAAACAAAGCTGAAGAACATGCACCAAATGTGGTCCTCATCACAGGCAGTCAAAAAAAAACGTAACCTCATGATCCTCCCTCACACCACAACTACTTCTACAACCGCTATGAGTGTGTTGGCGCAGCCAAAACCAAAAGGGACTTTTTGGTGGCGAGAAAAAGGGTGGGCCGTCGCCCCGGGTCAATTCAGCTTTGTGCCGTGGAGTGGAACCACGTAGTACACGAGCACTCATGACGAGCAGCGGCAGGCCGGCAGCCCCCGGCACAGGCACAGCACGCCGGCAGGTTCTGTGACTGTGACACCGTAACCCAACGGAAAAGGCACTCTCTCTTTTTTTTTTCAACTCGACGAATCAAGAACTCCAGACACGCGCCGAAAGATCCACGCTTGCAGAGAAAGCCCTTTCTTTTTGGTTTGCTCTTCGTTCACAGAACGCAGCGTTGCTAATGCTACCGCAGGTAAGAGAGAAGCAAGGGACCTAATCCTAGGAGCCAGGCGTGCAGGCAGGCAGGCACGAATGAAACACATGGCATTGCGTTGTTCTTGTTCGTGCTACCGAAACAGAGACGCTAGAACTAGAAGACATGGCGATAGACAGGTTTGCTGCCCTCGTCCGTTTTTCTTGTACAGAGGGAGAGCGGGCCGAGATCGCAGCCAAGAACACGTACGTACGCGTTGCCGTTCGGTCACGGCGGGAGCAATGGCTGGGGCCTGAGAGGGCGGAGGCGGAGGAGGAGGACGAAGATTGTGTAGGACAGGAGGGGATCACCTGGCGTCGCCGCCGCCGCCGTCGGTCTGGAAGGCGTCCGGCTTGGACCCGAGCTTCATGAACTTCATGGCGGCCGGACGGGCTCGCAGGAAACACGGCGCCGCTCGCCCTGCTGCTGCTGTGCTACCTCTCTCTCTCTCTCTCTCTCTCGTTGGGAGACGGAGTTCAGTTGACGACAGCTTCTCTGCGGCTTCAGCTCGGCGTGTCCCTCCCCTCCGCTTGCTTACATTTCACGCCTCCTCCTCCTGCTGCTGGGCGCTGGCCTTCTGCCCCCGGGCTCTCTCTCGTCGCTCTTCTGTTGAGGGCGCAGGCCAGGGCCAGCACCAGCAGAGGTCGTAGTAGTCCCAAGAAACACGCACGGGGGCAGCCGAGGACAGATGGTTTGTTTTGTTGGTTTGGTGAGGCGAGGAGGCTGGCATTTACTACTACTACCTGCCCCTTTACTACCACTGCCTCCTGCTGCTGCTACGCGTGCTCGTCTTCCTCTCCGTGACGGTCTCGGCCTCCTTGACCTGGGGCCCTGCGCTATACTACTACTATATTTTAGCCACCTCGTCCGGTCTTCCCATTTATTTTTCTTTTCCGCATATTTATTATATATATTATATAAAAAAAGTCGGGGAGTTCTTGCACTTTGTTTCTTTGTCAGCTAGGCCGACGCATGGATTTGGAACAGTAGCGTTCCCGTAGTGGTAGCAGGAGTACTTTCGTGTAGAACCCAGCTTTTCCCATCCCCTTTGCGATCGATCGTATCGGGTGAATGAATATTTTTACTTTTTTGCGCGCGGGTGAAAAGATCTGTTTATCCTGCTCCAAAGCTAGAGGGGTGGTGGTGGGGAAAGGAAAAAAAAAAGAAAGAAAGGGGGAGCGAAAACCCAAACCACGTGGGTTTGACTACGGCGTCCAAAGCAGTTGTTTCTACGGCATGTCACCGTTGCTGCTAGCATCATCTCACAGTCACAGGGTGGAATTGTTTAGGACTCATGACACTCGAGTGCAGCCTTAGGACGTGTGTACTCATGTCCTGTGCATAGAGAATTTTACAGCATGGATTTTTTTTTTTGTAGAAACTGGTTCGGTTTGAAAGAGCCGCAGCTTACAGTGGAGACAGACCTCACAGAATGGTCGGCATTTGTTGACACATGAGTCAACGTAACGAGGCGCGCACGGCACGGCACGGGAGGGTCCAGGTCTCTCTCTCCATGGCTCGCTCCATCCTATTCCTATGGTGTCCGGTGTCTCCGGTAGTCCGGTCCCTACTGCTACTAGAGCTACTGGGGGAACAGCCGGAACGCAGCCTCGCCACGCGCCGGGCCGCACTGCCGGCGTCCAGCGCAAACGCTAGGCTCTAGGATCCGATGCGAGGCATACAGCCGTCGCCCAGCATGTGGCCGCTAGCCTGGCACGGCACCTAGCCAAGCCTGCCGGGCGCTAGCTGAGTAGCTGTAGCGGGGCAGTAGGCAGTAGCCTCCCATTTTAGCCCCTGTGCGGTGCAATGCGACTGTGCAAGGCTGCGGCCGGCCGCTGTTGCAGTTGCAGGCAGGGCTGGCAGGCACAGCACAGTGGCTGCTGATGCAAAGGCCAGTGCTCGTAAAAAAGAAAGAAAAAAAAGGCTGCCAGTTTTGCTTGGGAATTGGGGTTCGAGCTGGCCCCTGCTGCCCTGCATGCAAGTCACAAGTCAGTGGGGGCGGCTCCGCGGCTCGGGAGTCGGGAGTCGGGGCCGGCCGATGAGGCGATGCTGGTGGCCATAGAGGCCGCCGCTACCCGTTGCTGGCCATCCAGCATGAACAGTGTGTGTGTGTGGGCGCGGTGCCTGCCTCCTGGCTGGGCATGGGCAGCGGCCTCAAGTCACAACTCATGAGACAAGGCGACGCATCGCTTCGCGCCGTCGGATGAGCTGCGTTGCATCCACCAGGCATTGCTTCGTCAGACGCCGACGAACGCTAGTCGAGCTAGCTTTGGTGTTGTTTTGGGCAACGCAACAGGCCGGCCAGGCATGCGTCCACCTCCTCCACCACCAGCCGGCCCGCCGGACGGGACTAACGAAAACGAAGCGGAAAGCGGGGTGTCCTCCGCAGTGGGGGCTCGCCGAATCTCTTTTTCGGATCACGCAATCGCCACCAGTAATCATGGAGTGCAGCGTGCGCAGTCAGCCTTGGTCCTTGGATGGGGAGTTGGAGGAGGACCGCGTGCCTCATCCATATTTTCATCAACGCAGCATGTTACTCCGTGCTCCCGGCCGGTACTACTAGTACTTGATTAGGTTTTTGTGTGCGTATCGTATCAATGAGAGGAGGAGCGCATGCAACCGTGCATGACACACAGTACCTCTTGTCAAATGCCAAAACACCCGCAGTCCGTGTTGGAAAAGATATATCCATGACCCTGACCGATATATGCTCTCTCTCTCTTTTTTTCTCAACACGGTATAGACCTAACTGTCCATTTATATTCATTCACGCAAACTTACTTATTAGACCATCTTCTCCGAAGCGTGTATATATGAACACGTGCAAAATATTTTTTTCCCACATTAGACTGCACTGTTTTATAAAGTGAAGTTTAAAATAGAGGGTAAGAAGGGGAGGTTGTTGGACCATTGGTTTTTATGGTGTGTTAAGTCTTAATCAAATTTGTTTGATGTAGTTAATAGAGGCTATGAGTGCGAGAGTGATTTGGTAGGTATGTCTTTTTTGAAAGTCTAAAGTGGTGGATTATATGGTTGTATAGATTACCGTTGGAGTTCGTCTAACTTAATTGACCATGCAATTCAATATGATACTGCAGTTATCCGTTATCAGGTTCAAGTCACGGTGAGCATGATTAAATAAAATAAACCATACCTAACTTTTATTTTGAGCCCGAAAGAAGCCTATACATCACGGGAGTATTGATGTATACGTGAATTGTCACAATTTTTCTCATCGGCTTGAGCTTTGGGTCCAACTGCTATATGGGCATGCAAACTTCCTAAAAATCATTTCCCACAAAGCTAATTTCGATCTCTCGTGATTGTGATTTACCAATTATTTAGCATGCCATTGTACAAACTTTTCCTCTTAGGGTTAGTTTAGTTATTCTTCTCCACGACATTATTTTAGCTTGTAGAGGATTTAATTCCCTTTAATACCTTTCAGCTATCTTCCATTGACCTCCAATGTAATCCCCACCAAACTGAAAAAAGCCCTTATGGATTAAAATAGGAAGAAAAAAACTACAACCCCGCCCATCCATACCCATCTTCACAACTCAGTTTGTTTACGACTTCAATAACTTCTTGTAACTTATGCGTATGGTAGCCGACTGAAGGAGAACTCCTATGTTGTGGCACAGTTGAAGGCATGGATCTACATACATGTCCATATATATGATAGAAACCAAGTATTTATCAAAAGGAGGTGTAGAATAACATTTAAAGAAAGGATGGTCGTATAAAAAAAATAGTTTGGTTGTTCAATCGAGGACTTCTCTCCTAGTTAGATAGATATTCGCCACACTCTATTATAGAGCTGGTATAAAGGTGGATTAGGATAAATAGGCTAGAACCTACGCCATAACCAAGAGATGAGGGGAGAACCGGGATGTTATGATGTTCGGTTGTGCTATATATAAGCTTGTAATCTTTTTTCATATTTATGTCCATCCATCGACGAGAAGAAAGAGATGAGTTGTAACGGCATATGGTGTATTACGTACACTGGGACCTTAACCTCGTGTGTTGGTTTTAAGTCATGCTTATGTTCAACATAATACCGGCCTGCTCCCTTGTCTCTCCTAAAACTCACATTCCTAGTGTCGTTTCGCAACCACGTTCGGAATAGAGGGACCATGTACAAAGTATACCATCTCGAATGAAGAAAAGTTCTATATAATTCAAATTGTCATCTGCCAACATAAACCAGCAGATCCTAGACGTGTTCATTATTCCCAATGGAATGTCGTAGCAGAGCAATTTCAAGGGCCGTGACGCTGGAGCTCATGATTAGCGATCGGATAGGACAAAAAGCATTCGATCTGGAAGCAAAACAGATCGCGTCGCGTCAAACACGCTGTTCCACGTACTACTACTATAGATCTTCCCGATCTTACGCTGATATAAATACCGACAGTGCATGCAGCAGCTAGCCTAGCTAGCATCTAAAAAATACTGCCAGCTGGCCCCATAGGCGCCACGCCACGCATGTAGATGTAGTACGTACAGTTCCCCCGACGCTCTCAAAAACATTCAAAAATCGTCTTGGAAAGATGTTAACATATATAGGGGGGTGTTTTGTTTGTAGTGAATAATTTTTAGTTCATATATTTTATTCTTTAAATTGCTAGATACATAAACTAAAACTATATTTAGCAATTTATAGACTAAAATTGAATAAAATTAGAGACTAAAAATTAGTTCTTAGAAACAAACACCTCCCTAGTATAAAAATGCATTAGTCTATCTTCCCTGGATTCTCCGTGAACATGCATGATTAGCTCGCATCCAAGCGCACGCCGTGTCGACGATGGCAGCCCACCTAAGCACTGCAACTTGCTAGTAGCCTTTAACATTTAACAGCAATTAGGAGGTGGTCGTGGCGGCGGCTAATCACCGGATATAGTTGTAAATCACCGGGGCTAAACCTAGATTAGTGCTTGGTACTAATCGCTAGGCTGATTAACCGGTTGGAATTAAGAATCCGCTGGACCACAGGGCCAATGAGAGCTAGTAGCTCCTCGTGATCATTGCCACGCATCTCATCACAATTCTTCCTGGTTTCCAATGATCCATGATTAGCGCCTGACGAATGGAGGAGCCGGGGAGGGACGATGGGGACGACCATCACAATCACTAATCGCTAGTAGAGCCTAGAGGCTGGGCATGGTCCTCAGTCCTCACCTCGGCCGTTAAACAGTCAAATATGGGAGATTAGCGTCTGGACCACGGAGGGGGGATGGTGGGCAAGTGCAGAGCAAGAGCTTTCCTGTCTCCTGCTCCTTTCGATAAAAGGGGTGCCGATGTGGATGCCGATCAGGGCTGACCCGGGACACTGCCTCTGCCCTACCTATGTGTACCTTGTCGGTTAGTGTGGTCTCACCAAAACTTTTCATGATTTTCCTTTTCCCCCCCTTTGTATACTTCCTCTTCCGTCTTAAAATAAATGTCTATTTTACTTTCCAAAAATTCAAACATTTTTTTTGCTTTAATTAAATAACATAATATATTTTAGTACAGAAAAATATGTATACATAAACACATATATATAATAAAAAGGAGTTAAATGCATGAGCGGCCCCTAAGCTTGTTAAGTAGCACAACGAAGTGGACCGTTTGGTCTGAAAATGGACCTGCGATGCATTGTTTCTACAAGTTTTAGTGATGTGTGGATGTGGTGCATCACTTAACAAGTTCAGTAACCTAGAAATGTATTTTCAAAATTCGTGGATTTAAGTAGCATCTCTTGACAAGTTTAGCAACCATTGATGGATCTAACATTCTAACTCCATATAAAAATGTACGAGCTTGACTCTTCATGAAGATAAATCTTATCCTTCTCTTTCTTTTTACTCAAAAAAATATATCCTGTGAACTACCCTCTTCTAACACTGTTGGAGCTGCCCTAAGGTGCAAACGCATATAACAATTTGACTAACATTTTTTAATTGTTATTGCACAGACATGATACAATTAGATTTACAAGTAAATGTAATATTCAATTGTAACATGTTTTTTTTTTACCCATGGACATGACCTCAACAGGAATCGAGAAATTCGGCCTGCTGTCGATGGGGGTACTGTACACTGTAAGGCTGTAAAACAAACGCATAGGACAGCGCCCTCCCCACCTGCCGCCGGCCTGCCTCTCGCTCGCATCGGTCGACGGTCGTCGGCGACGATGAAAATGTTCTTGTGCCCGATAATATTCGCGCGACGGAATCACATGCGCGAGCCCGGCCGGCCGGCCGGCCGCCAGGGACTCCTGGCCGCTGCCGCCTTCCCCCGCACCTCTTTTGAGGCCGGCCAGGTCTCTCTCTCAGATGAGATGCTCGCTGGCCGCGCACGCTTTCGCTGCCCGTCTCCTGCTGCCGGTGCCGGTGCCGTAGCCCGTAGTGGCGTGGCGTGGCGTGCCATGGCCTCGCAACTCACAAAGCCTGCCGCGGCGCCCGTGGCCGTGCATGCATGCACGCAGACGCAGACGCAGACGCAGCAGTGGATGCCTCGGCCTCGCTCGCGCGCTGCGCTGCCTTTGTGCACTACTGCACTAGTAGTACCTGCGCTGGCGCAGGCGGGCAGCCAAACTATTCGTCGCCTCGCCAGTCGCCAGTCGCCAGTCGCCCCCGTCTTCTTTTTCCCGCCCACCCTCCAGCGGCTCCACCTGCGCCAGCCAGGCAGGCAGGACGGCAGGCGACCACCATGGCCTGCCCCTGCTGCGTGCCGCTGGATCGAGCGAGCGCTGACGCTGCTGGCGCGTGATCTTTGACGTCGCCATCGGCGGTCCACGTCCGGCTTTTTGCTCTGGCCGTTCGTCACTCGCTGCGCGCGCTGTCGATCTTTGCTTGGTGCGCTCCTGCCGGCACTGGCTCGGAGACGCGTGCAGGAGAAGACGTGCGTACGCGTGCGTGCGACCACACCCACGTACTTATACGTACCGGCTCCGGATACCGTAAATGCACGGTACAGTAGTATACCGAGAGCGGGACGTGCCCTGTCAGAAATAAAGGCGGCAAGGGCGTGGGCGCTCTGTGTACTGTACTCTACACGTACTGTACGTACTGGACACGAATCTCTGCATGCAGCTTGTCTTGTGTTGCGTTGCGCCACCACCTTTGCCTAGTATTCAGTGTCACCCCCCCTCGCCGTATTTATGTTGTGGTGCTTGGACCAAATTCCGGCCAAGCCCCTTTGCACACCGTTATTTTTATTCGAGGTCTCTGCGTATTTGGGCACAGGCACAGTGGCACACTAGCCTCAACGGAACGCATGTTTCTCTTGGAGGTTTAGGTATACACAATATGCGAAACAATCTGGTTGCTAGAGACCAACATATTTCACCGCCGCAGTGCTAGTATATGTATAATCCGGACGGCAAAAGTAAGTTTGGGTGGTCATAAACCAAACCCAACAGCCAACACTCTTCAGCCCCTGCTGGATTGCAGTAGTGGGATGTTCTTAACACTGTGTTTGATTTTAGGCCATGTTTATTTGCTTACAAGACTATAATCCAGCGTATATACTATATAAGCATATATTAACTTGTTTATGTATTATTATAGTCTAGGTATCTAGATTACATAATTTACCCGATAATCTGTGTTGTTTGTTTAACTTCCAACTTATTTAAGCTAAATTATGGCGACGTTTGGAACAAGCAGAATTTTCGGAATCTGGATAGTGCACACTGCACACTATCCAAGCAAGAAAATGCAATTCATAAGGTTGATAATTGGAGATTCTGTGATGCAGCACATTATCCAAGGCATAGAATACAAAAATGTTTGGTTTCTAGCCGATAAAATCTATCTCACCGTAAGAATGAGTAACAAAACATGGACTATAATCTAAAAGGTAAATAAACATCAGCCTTATTAATAGAGAACAGTAAAACCGAAGAGCTGTCCAGTGGCAGTGGTGCGCTTCAATGCCGGCTACTGCTCCGTAGTACTAGTACAGCACTAGGCCTGCCTTTGTTTCTCCCTTTTTGGGAGTGCAGTGCAGGGGGGCTGCCGCTCCTGCAAGAGACAAAAAGAGCACCCTAGTAACCTTGGTAACCTAGCGTCCTAGCAGGCAGGGCTGGCTCCAAAGCCAAAGCATCACCATCAGTAATGTTGTGCTGATGCAGCAATCTCAAGCTTTTATCACTCGCAAGGAATTCGCCAGAAACTGCCAAACAGCTTTCGATGAAAGCTTTGTTGGTAGAGTCTGTGTGTGGTTTGAGAAGATTCTCCAAATCCATGACAAAATATATCTCTTAATTAGGCTGTTTGCGCTGAGGCACCTTACAAAATACTCTATCCTAATCCTATTGGAGTGTATTATACAGTACCAAAAGAGCTGCAGTGGAGAACGGCATAGCCTACGGTAAGTAGGGGCGTGCAACAAAAACGTTATTTACATAGTGTGCATGTGTGCCCGTGAAGAAGAGGTTGGCTCCAGCAAGCAAGGGCCCTAAACAGTCATCCATCCTAAATATAGAGGATCAAACGGTCATCTACGTTTTCCAGCCGTGTCCTCTAAACGGTCTTCTAAATTTAGAGGACCTTGCTGGATTCTCTAAATTTTGAGTTTCTTTAAACGGTTCTCTATCCATTTGAATACTTTAAATAACCGGTTTAACAAAGATAAAATATATATAATACATTTAAGAGTATGACAAGTAGGTATGTACAAAAAAAATAAAAATTATCTCTAATATACGTATTTGAGTATAGAAAACGTGATTTAGAGAACGTTGGAGAGCAAGGAGATATAGATGATGAAATATTTTAGAGGAGACTGTAAATGACAGATATAGATGATGGATATGACAACCTTAGGTTAGGAATGAAAAAAATAAAAAAAATAATATAATATCTGGTAGTTGGCATAGAGTTGAGATATAGAGTAAATATGACTATAGAGAGTTATGATATTGAGTAGAAAATTTTACTAACAGTAACAGAATATTCCTTTTAAGGTAGAAATTTAGAGTTATATGAGTGCGGATAGCCTTAGGGCGTCCGCAATAGCTGTCTCAAATAGTTAGCTGATGTTGAGATGAGAGAAGAATAAAAATAATATTATCTCACTACTACTACTTGGTCCCCACATGTAATACACTCAGTTTCTTGGAATACGTGAAATCCCCTCTCTATTTGCTCGTCACTAGCTATTCTCGGTTTCCTCATATTTTCCATCCACGTAGGAAAGAGGGTGAATCTAGCTAGTGAAATAGCTAGCCATTGGGAACGCCCTTAATAGCATCTACAAGAGACTAGTTAAATGACTCGTCAAGTCAAATTTTGGCTAGTTAACAACAAAATAACTCTCCAACAGACTAGCTATCTGACTCGCCAAACTATCTGGCTCTCCAAATTGGCTCTCTCACTAGCCAAATTTGGCTAGCCACCTGACTAGCAAAAATAGATAGATAGTCTGTTGGAGTGAGATGCTACATATAAAGTGTAATATTTATAATAAGGTAAATAGAGAGTCAAATAGAGAACAAAAAAATAGTCTCTTGGAGATGCTCTAAGGCATGTATAGTGAAGAGACACCAAAACGGTTCTCCAAGCACAAGAGACAACTAAGAGATTCTATTATACAATAGAGTATTTATAAATGTAATCTATTAATAAAAAACCAGAAGTGGATGCATATGTAGAGCATCAGATAGATATAACAGACGATGTATTCGTTCAAGGAAAGTCAATGCGTTTGTTACTACTTGGGTTACGAGCGAGAGACATCTCTTCATGGAGAGATGGCTCCACGATTTTTTAAAATACTCTTTTAGACAACTCAAGAGTCTTTATATTAAACACCATTGTACATACCGTAATAAGCCAAGTCTCTCTCATTTTCGGCGTAGATGCCCTTTAAAATCTGACTATCTAGTTGAACTCAGATAGTATGGGATAATGGACACGTTATCTAATGTTAGAACATAAGATCAGTCCTAAACAAAATTACATTTTAAAAATACATGACTTTAACACAAAAAAATCTGCTTTAACATGAGTCCCATTTCATAAAAAATATCCTATAATTATAAGACTCTGTCTCTCAAGTACTAAATATAGAACCCCATATACTACTTGCTGGAGCCATATCCTCGTGTTTTATACACTATTCCTAACCTTTTATTTCTAAATAACACGATGTATTTTCTAATGAAATGATATAAGACTCAACTTTTGGAGATGTAAATGTTGTTTGGCTCTAAACATTTCAAATTAGATTATATTTAAATTTTTAAGGCACAAATATATGACTTGTTAGAGATGTAGCTTCCCAAAACACAACCTTAGAGTCTGTTTGGTTCGCTGCCTAATTTGCCACAATCCACCTAACTTTTTTCTACTTAAAGTTATTTTTTCAATTTACTCGACTAACTTGTTTGCAGTTAACTAGAAACCGAACATGCCCTTAGTTTCTCGCTTTGTTCTTGCTAGTGCAAGTAGGACAATTTTTCATTGTCTCCTCTAAAATCTATATCTAGAACTTAAAATAAGTTGTCTAAAGTTAGCTTTAAACTTTAGAAAGTGGATTCAAACATGTTCGTAGTCAGCTCAACTCTAGTACGTGTATGTCCTTTTGAATTCTTTTGTGTGACAATGTTTTCTTTAATAAAAAGAACGTGCTCTACTATATTTGTGAAAAATGCTTACTTCGTATTTGTGTGTGCTAATTTCTCTACTATATAAAGCACTAGTTTCTTGATTTCAAGATTCCAGGTCGTTGTGAGTCTTCCCACTTTATAAAGTTGTGTATAAGTAAGAATTTAAATATTGGTTATTGGCTCTATATACACACTCACCTAACCAACTTAACATATATTTTTATGTTTTATTAAAACAAAATTTACCTATATATATATGAATAAAAGCCATAACAATACACATACATCTAACTAGTTTCCTCTATTCACCTCAACACCATTCAACATTTTTTCTTATAAGAATTGTCCTTTTTAACCTTTTCCCCTTAAGGCTTTGTTTAAGTACTCTAGTATTGACCTCAATTCACATGTGTTGAGGTCTATTAGGGTGTAAATTAGATTAATTTACACCCCAATCCACCTCAATATATATGGATTATTGTCAATATATACTAGAGTACTCAAGCTAGTCCTAAGAAATTTTTCAATTTAGAGTGGATTGATCCCTTCCAATCGCCGTCAATCCTCCCCTAACTGAACAAACCCTAAGAGATGGTTTGGTGAACAAATAAATGGAGGGGATCCATTCTCCCACATGGATCCCCTCTATTTCCCTATCCACCAAACTAGCTCTGATAATTGTTCTGATTTTGTAAATAATCTGATCATGTTTGACGTTTGATGTGCCCAAAACTTGCAAAAGATGACACTTTGCTTTGAGCCAAGGTGAGTCTTTATTTAGCTGTCAAAGCTTTGTCCTCTGACCAAAAAGTTGATCGATATGTGTTTGTTTCGCATTCATCTTTTTCTAAAGAAAAAGGTGATGATGTGGAATGTATAGCTCAAATTTCTATGATGTGGTGAAGGGGGGGAGGGGCGTGGTCATTTTATTGCACGAGGTACACTGTTCCAAGTCATGCTTTAGAAAGCAAAAGGAACGTGTGTTAATATACAATATCATTGTGAAATCAGTTGAATTTTTTTAGTCTCGATCATGGTGCAAATCGTTTGGAAAGCAGGTTGATGCAATCGAAATTCTAAGAATTACTGCAAGGAAAAATTAGCGTGCCAGTGAAGCATAGGCCCATTATATATCTTATCCACTATTTCAAATTTCACTTTACAAACATAACAATATCTACAGTGCAAATTCACTATTTTACACTATCTGTTGCGGACAACCTTACTCCCAATAATACTCACTCTAATAGACCCCGTAAACTTTCTTCAACCTGACATATTAAACCCTAATTAAGTTTCGTAACATGATAATAATGTATATTATAGAGAACTTTCTTGTATATATAGGGAAAGCACTATCACCGTATGGTTCTCACAATTCATAAGGATAGACGATATTATAAATTTTTAGTGAAGCCCAATTCATCTCCTCTTGAACATCATGATGCTTTCAGAGCTAACATATGGGACCAAGACAAGAGGAGCTCACTTAACTGATTCTGTTGAATCATGATTCTACAACCATATGGTCCAACAAATCCACGAACGTTCCACTGGATCAAATGATTTTGAGTAGAGAGAAGGGGGTTGATCTTGAGCTCTTCACATATGCACCAGAGTTCTAGACAAGTTTTCAAGATGTCATGGAACACCTTGTTCAGTGAGAACTCAAAAAATGTCGCTGGGTCAACAAAAAGGGTTGTCAGGTTGGCTCCTAGTTGATTTAGGTTGATTATAGGAAACGTCAATGTTGATTTGCGAATTTGGAGTCCTTATCGTAGTAGAAAGCATTAGGAACCTTCTGGAGAGAATGATGATATGCTCCTGGGTTAAGAGGAACCGATCAAGGTCACCAAGGAGTTTCTTTGAAAAAGTTTTTATTTAGAGTGATGGTTAGGTAATAAAATTTATTTTTCCTTTATGTCTTATTGTGGTGTTCACATGCTCTACATGATATATTGTGGGCTATTCGAATAGAATCGATGCGATGCTATTTTTTTTTTACATTTTGTCTATCACGTGGCCTTTTACTAATTTACTATTTTCTCTCTCATATTTTGTTCTATTTTTAACCAATTAAGTTTCCTTTTTATTCATTATTTTTCCTTTTCATAACATTTGTTATTTATTTTTATTTTTCTTCTTTAGTGTACTATAGTTAGTTATTTAAAAATTTCATGTTTAATGTTTATTTCTTACATTCTATGTATATATGTGGCATTATAATTATAGATGTGATGTTCCATGGTGTAATCTTCGGACGTTCAATAATATAAATAATTTTTTTTGTGATGTGCTTCGGGTTATTCATAGAGTATTGATATGATGTTCAACCATATATTTTCATTTTCTTAGACTTTATCCAGTAGTTCATCATATAGTCACCTCAAACACCGTTTTGTATATTTTTGAACTGTAGATTTCACTGTTTGTAGAATTAATTTTAAATGAGTATATGGATGTGTAAGTTACTGGAGATAACCTTATCGTATGTATAAGATGTTCTTAGGTTGTTCATGTTGGGGATTTGTTCTCAAATACTATGAATTAAGAACAAGACAACACAAGATATTAAATGTTAATGTCCTTCGTCCTTCGAAGCATTATTCCCCTTAGGATATAATGATCTTCAGACGAAGGTTATGAAGGACGTACCTTCACGATTGCAGTATAAGTTAATAAAAGAAGAAGCATATGAAATATAAGAGACAACATAAACAATCATATAACATTATTAATTCATTTTTATTATATTATCATGGAAAGACAGAAACAATATTGAATTACAAAAGTACCTTAGGCTTAACAGAAGGCAAAAAACATAAGCGTGATGCAAAAGCAAGTAAAAGTCAACGTGAACAATACGTGAGTACTGTTCATCTATTTATAGGCACAGGACACAGCATATGAGAGATTACAATTATGGCCTTTACATTTACTATTGGCTTATAGAAAAATCTATGAGGACTGAACAGCCTTTTCCCTTTTCAGTCGGTTCCCTTTTCTGCGATTTAGCCGAAGCTACCTTTCGCATAGCTTCAGAGCGACGCCAACCTTCGTCACGATCAAACTCCTCATCGTGTATGTTTTTATCATAAATCCAAAGATACCTATCCATAAACCACACTTGGAAGACATTGTTAAATTATGTTTTTGAGAACCTTCGGAAGACGAAGGCTCCCAACAGTTCACGTATTATACATTGAATATTCCATGATATCTTTTCATCTAGTCACCAGGTTGTCGGTACCCATAAGATATTTCATGATATGTTTTAATTTTTCTTTATACTTATTTACTTTGACTATTCCATTCATTCATTTTTATTTTATATGCTACGTAACTTTTGTATTATTCTATATGATATCTCACGAAATATTTTTAGTTCTGAACACGGTTAAATATTTTCTTCTTAATTCTTAGCTCCTGTGTGCAATAGTAAGAGCAATACGTTTGCTCCTTTCATATATCTCCTAGTACTCTGATCATCTCCGAGTCCCCCCACCCCGCCAAGTCTTTTTAGAATCAAGTTCTTTTGGAAAACATAAAATGTATCTCCAACAACTTCTCTAAAGTAATCATAGTTTTTTATAATCATTAAAACTCCCTCATTTATAGCTACAAAACAGAGATTTTTTTCTCCCATGAAACATAGTTTGCCGCCACCCGTTATCCCGCAACTATTGTCGCACGACCCTCTATTAGACCTCTATCGTCGATCAGGCCTCCGTTGTCGCTCGACCTCGCTGTTGGTCTTCCCTCACCGGCCACGCCTGCCCATGTTTCACCAGTGACCTCTGATGGCAGCACAGGTTTGGTGGTTGGGCAAACGCCAAAACGCTAAAGAAAAAAAATACACCTATAAAATATATCAACGTGGGCTTAAGGCTGATCAGGTATAGTTTAAAATATTTTGATTCATATTTAAGGGAACTGTTGGAGAAATGATTAAAAACTATCCCAATATATTTTGAGATGACCCTTAAGATCTTGTTTGATTGCATCTGAATTGGAGGGGATTGATGAAGGTTAAATTTTTTTATTCAAATTTGATTAGAAAGAGATTTAATCACCTTCAATCCTTTTAATCCACCTCTAATTAAATAAGCTCTAGATTGATTTTAGAAGTCAATTTGCGAGAACTTTTGGAGATGCTCTACTATTTATTTCTCTTTTGGCCCTGTTTGTGATAGCTTCAGCTTAAAAAAATTTAGTAGAATTGTTAGAGCAGGTCATTAGATGCTATAAAAAACTATATAACCGAAGGTGTAAGACTTTAAAAGATATTTAAATAAGTCATTTTATTTATTATTTAGAATAAAAATATTTTTAAAACTATTTAAATTGATATTATAAACTATTGCTTTACATGGAGCTAGGAACTGGAGCATCCCAAAGACCTCGAACGTATCTCGAGGACTCGCGGAACTACTGGAGCACAGAGCAGTTTGGAAGCGAACATCGCAACCAGCAGAGCGGGCCGGCCCATCGGGGAGGAGGAGACCAGCAAAATCCGCTAGTCGGCGAGGTGCATGGTCCGACCGGTCAGACCTTAAGCGGCCCCTTGTTGGACGAGTTGGTGGTCTGTTTGTTGTGGGGATGTCGTGTGTTCTCGCAGTCGGCCCAATATATCATTGTGTTCAGTTATTCGGCCTGGTGAGTGGTGACGGCTTGGGAGCTCGGCCGTCGTACAGCGCAGACTCCGCGGAGGGATCGCCTATCGTTTTCTGATCTCCCCGCTCCTCCTATGTGCGAGCCACGTGACTGAACAGAAATGACAAAGGATCCCAAAGGCCGAAGACCAAAGCCCAAAAGCAAAAAGCCGAGCCCACTCGCGCAAAGTGGAGATCCGCATGCGCGACGCGCGCTACTTTCAGAGCTGAGACGAAGCAGGGGACCCTCAAGTTAAACCATCACTGACAGTGGGTCCGTCGTTGCACTTGGACCCTCATGCCGTCTCAGCGGCGCTGCGCTCACGCCGTCGTTCGGCACTCCGGCGGTTCTGCCCCTCTCCACTCGATCGCTGGCCGCGCGCAGCGCGCTACGGGCTACGGTGCTAGTGCGATCGCCGGTTATGCCGAAAGCGGCGCTGCTCTTTGTTACTGCATGTGCTAATCACCTTTAGGATGTGATAACGGAAAAAGCGAAGCCACACTTTGGTGACCTTTCTGTACGAGAAGTCGAGAACAAACGAACGGTGGATCACACGCGTGGCACCACTCCACGACTGCCGACGGGACGGGGACGGGGACGGCGCGACGTACGCACTACTCTCCACCGGTCTCCACTCCGCTCGCCACCCGCCCGCCTGCCTCGGAATCGAGGCCGGCCGGTGCTCGTGATTCCAGTCCTCCGTCGGGCGCGGCGGCGTCAGCGTTCCTCCGCCGTGTGCCGCCTCCCTCTCCATGGATTTCGTCTGCCCCGGCGACCCCGCGGTGCGATTCCTAAACCCCGCCAAAACCCTACTTGTTTTTATTTTTACCCCGGGCGCCGGACGTACGCTGGGGTTTTTGAATTACCGATCGCGACGTGGTCCTAACCCGTGACTGTTTTGGGGCGGCGATCTCTCGGTGCAGGTATGGGACGTCGACGGGAGGCGTTTCGGGCCGTGCTTCGCGGATTTATATCCTTGCCTTTTGATTTTGATCTCGAGTGGGTTGCAGTTGCAGTTCTGTGGTTTGTTGTCCTCGAGTGTGGTTTGCCGTTGGTGTTGTTCTGAGGTCTCTCCTTAACACTTTTGTCGTGGTTGCACGGTGCTGGGATTCGCTGGGAATGCGATCGCCGCGGTTGCTGCACTTGGGCTCTTCCTCGCCAAGAGGAACACAAACAGAGCTCAGGTACTTGATTTTGCTCTGCATCATCTACTACTTCTCCGTTTAATAAAGTAATCGATCATTTTTGCGATCATTTCGAGGAGCATTTCGCTGTCAACATTCAGGCTATGTTGACTATTTGGAATTCGTAGGAAAGTTAGTTGCTAACCATCGTCTCTTCCAGATTCTGCTTTTGCATGACATATTGGCATTCAAAAACTGTAAGGGATTAGACAGCCGAGATACTCCTATCCTAAAATAGTTGTTGTTCTTGTTTTCGAGAAATCAATTCTTTTTAACTTTAGTCAAATATATTTTATAGTATATAACCAGTATTATTAGATAGGCCATTGAATCTATCTGTATAATAAATTTATTTAGAGATGTAAATGCATGTTGATAATATTTTCTATAAATCTAGTTAAATTTGAGAAATTCTAACCAATGTAAATATTATAGCGGCAACTATTTTGGAATAGCTTTTCTTGTTCCTATTTGCATTTTACTTGTTTCTATCTGCATATTTTGACCTGATGTGACACATTAATGACGGAGATAGTTGCCTCCTGCTGTAGTACTAATTGTATGGGACTACTGTTCAGACGTACTTTATGTAAGTGCGTTGTGCTCATAGAGGGGGTAAAAATAAGGGTGCCAAGTGCCATCTACTATACTTACTGCTGCTCAGTTTGAATTCTGATTATTCATTGTTATGTTTACATTCTATGCCTACAAAGCAATACCTTGCTGTCCGTTGTCAATGTATTAGGCCTTATATCGCATTATATATTTCACATGTTTGTTTACGGTAGACCATTTGGAGTATTCAAGTAAAGCTTGCATGTTGCATTACCGATTTCGTCATAAGGCTATCCCTAGTAGGTGCCATATGCGAATATGCATTTTGAGCGGTCACGGTACATATGCGAGCACGCAAATGAGAGGACGCTTCGAATAGACCGGGCATGTAGACGCTCAAATAAACCCACGGAGGAGAGAGAAACCATAGATTTGGTGTATGTGGAGGGTGAGCGCACATTTTCCGCGTCCTCATCTGCGCTCTGCTGGAAGGGGCTATTGTGGCTCGCGAGCACACAAAATGCACATACGCACCCGTTTAGGGGCTCTACTGGAGATAGCTATGTAATTGTAGAATTAGCACCTTCAGTTACTCATGAATAAGTCGATAATTGAAACTGGATCAAGATTTCAGAAATTTGGTGGTCATACTAATACTAGGAGGATTCAAGCAGCTGGCAGCATAATATACCATCCAGATCCAGTACTACATAATAATATTATATGTTCTTGCATTAAAGCACTTAATGAAACAAGAAAACTTGACACAAGGCAAACCGTAAAAACAACAAATTACATTTTAACACCATATAGAAGCAATGCCCAAGGAGAGTGGCTCTGTTTACATTTAATGCCTGTTACCTGACAATTATCTTATTTAATTTATGTTCTTCATTATTTGTACCTTGTTATGTATAATAATAGTTCTACTGTTGTAGAACGTCACAAGAAGTTTATCGGAGAAGTTGCTTGCATTCGGTGTGCCTGGTTTTGCAGCCTGCCTTTCTTTGCTTGGATTGACTATGCTAGCTAAGAAGAAATTTGAAGGGAAGGATGTTAAAAATTATGAACTATTCTTCACATGCTCCCAGTTTATTGCATGGGTAAGAACTCTGTTATCATAATGATCTTGTTTCTCTTTCGAGTCATATAAATGTTTGAACAAATGTGCTTATGGTTGGTGCTAAACATTCCTTTTGATAGATGTCTCTAAGTCTTGTCCGTGTCAGTGGGGCTTGGTTTGAAATCCTCTATAACCCAATAATGTGCTTCTTCTGGATATTGAAGGTTATTCTAGAGATACCTCATTTGCAATACAAGCTTATCTTACTGAAGGTATCCCATTATTTTACAAAACGATTTCCTTTATCTTCAACATGTTAATAAAGCTGTGGAAGGCTTCTACATTTCTTCTGTTTTATTATGTCTGAAATAACTGTTAGAACTGTATTAGGGTTTATGGGGTCTCCCTTGTATATTTACCGTTTCACCCCTCTGTCTGTAATGGGTCAGGCCCAACTCAGTCTATTAATATAGAGGCCCACCCTAGTGTAGAATTAGGGTTTCCAATATGTATAGAGCCAGTTTTTTTTCTGCTCTCCTCCCCAGCCGCCGCCCCTTCCCCTCCGCCGTCGCCTGCTGCTGACCGACGCCCGCTCTGCTGCCTGCGCGTGCGCCGCTCTGCGCGCGCGCCTGGCTGTTGCCTAGCCCCTGCTCGTCGTCTTCCTCGGGTGCTCGACTATCGCGACCCGCTTGTTCTCCTGGAGGAGCGCGCCCGGCGGATCTCCGTTCAGCCGTCCCCTGCTCGTCTTCCTCGGGTCGGGCGCTCGTCATCCACTCTTCCCCTGCCCTCCATCGGATCACCGTCCGACCACCCCGCCGCAGCGGCCCTGGGCACGACCTACGCCGCGGGACTGGGCGCCACCCCTGCCGTGTCGGGTGCGGGCGCCGCGGGGCTAGGCATGGCTGCCGCCGCCGGACACCACGTCGCCGCCGGGGCTCCCACCGCGGCCAGCGCGCGTGCTGCCGACCTCGCTGCTGCGCACAGGACAGCCGCAGCCACCTCCGCCGGGCACCACAACGCCGCCGGGGCTCCCACCGCGGCCACCGCGCGTGCTGCCGACTTTGGCCCCTCCGGGTTTGGCCTCCAGGGCTACCCGACGTGCGCTGGCGTCCTTACCTGTCTACCCTCGCCGACACGTCTCACCGGACACCTGCCCCCTGGGTTCCCCACCACTCGGCCGCTCGTCGCCGACGCCACCTGGGCTTCTCCGCATCCCTCCACCGACTCCACGCTGCCATCTACCATCGCCGCCATCCAGGCTGCCCTAGCTGCCTCGCAGGAGCGCGAGCGCACCACGTCCCGTGCTCTGGACCAGGAGCACGCCCTGGCTGCCACACTGACCGCCCAGATGGCCACTGTGCAGCGTCTCATCCTCAACCCTCCTCCGGTCGACCCGGGAACACCACCGCCCACCCCAGATGCTACCCACACCTCTGGACTCGAGGCTGACCACATCGCCGCTCTCCATGCCCAGGCGGCCGGACTACAGAACATCTGGTCCCTCGTGTCCGTCGTTTTTGGACCCGGCGTCCTCCCACTACCCTCGTTGTAGGGGGCAGGTCCTTCTCACCTTGCGGTGCTACGCCCTCGACGACCACGTCCTCGACGACGTCGCCACCCCGCCGTCTCGGGCCTGGTCCCTGATGGACTCCGTGGTCCTCTCCTGACTCCACGGAACCATCACCGTCGAGCTCCAGGACATCATCTGCGACCAGGCGGACACGGACCGTCAGGCGTGGCTCGCCCTCGAAGACCAGTTCCTCGGGAACCAAGACGCTCGCGCCCTGCACCTCGACGCCCAGTTCCACCTATTCTCTCAGGGGGACCTCTCCGTGGACGAGTACTGCCGCCAGATGAAGGGCATGGCGGACTCTCTCCGCGACCTCGGCGAGCCTATCGCCGATCGGACCTTGGTGTTGAACCTTCTGCGTGGTCTCAGCCCCCGCTATGGCCACCTAAAGGCTCTCATCAAGAGGACCGTTCCCTTTCCCACATTCCATCACATCAAGAACGAGCTGCTCCTCGAGGAGCTCACCATGGTGTATGAGGCCCCTGCTCCGGCTCCGGCGCTCTACAGCGCTCCTCCCGTTGGTCAGGCACCTTCAAGGGGCCAGGCCCCTCGCCCTCCGTCGACCGGGGCCCCTACTCGCCCCACACCTGCTGTCCCTGTGGCCCCTCGTCAGGCGTCCGCCTCCGACGACAGTCGTCGTTCCCGCAAGGGCGGCCATGGGGGTGGCGGCTCCTCTCGTGGTGGTCCCCCCGGTCGGGGTGGTGGCCAGGCGTGGTCGTCACTTTATAACCCCTGGACCGGGACCATCGCCATGTGCCCGGGCCAGGCCCCACGTGCCTCTCGTCCCCCGGCGCCGGCCCTCCTGACTGTGCCACCCTACGACGTGCCTCCCATGCCTCCCTACGGCGTGCCTACATCGCATCCGGCTCCGCCCCACCTCCTCCCCGGGGACCCCTACGACGACTTGGTCCCCGCTATCTGGAGGCTAGGAAAACACCTCCCTCGCCGCCGCTTTCAACACCATGGCGATGACCCCTCCTTCCTGAGAGCACCTAGAGGGGGGGTGAATAGGTGATCCTGTAAAAACTTAAACTTATAGCCACAAAACTTGATTAGGCGTTAGCACAGTTTATGCCAAGTGGCTAGAGAGGAGTCAAAACACAATAAGCACAAGAATCCAATCACAGAGATGACACAGTGGTTATCCCGTGGTTCGGCCAAGTACAAAACTTGCCTACTCCACGTTGTGGCGTCCCAACGGACGAGAGTTGCACTCAACTCCTCTCAAGTGATCCAATGATCAACTTGAATACCACGGTGTTCTTGCTTTTCTTTTCTCAATCCCGTTTGCGAGGAATCTCCACAACTTGGAGCCTCTCGCCCTTACAAAAGATGTTCACAGAGAATCACAGAGCAAGGGAGGGATTAGCAACTCACACACGACACAAAGATCACAGCGAATACGCACACACGAGACCCAGACTTGAGCTCAAAAGACTAGCACACTAGAACGGAGCTCAAATCACTAGAATGTCGAACAAGTGCGCGAGATTGATGTGTGAGTGATCAAGAGTGCTCAAGGAATGCTTGGTGTTCTCCTCCATGCGCCTAGGGGCCCCTTTTATAGCCCCAAGGCAGCTAGGAGTCGTTGAGAACAATTCTGGAAGGCCATCCTTGCCTTCTGTCGTCGGGCGCACCGGACAGTCCGGTGCACACCGGACACTGTCCGGTGCCCGATTTCTTTCCTTAACAGGTGCAGCCGACCGTTGCCGACCACTGCAGATCTGGCGCACCGGACAGTCCGGTGCACACCGGACAGTCCGGTGCTTCCTTCCGACCGTTGGCTCGGCCACGTGTCGTGCGGCGATCGTGCGGCCGACCGTTGGCCCGGCCGACCGTTGGCTCACCGGACAGTCCGGTGCACACCGGACAGTCCGGTGAATTTTAGCCGAAGTCGCCGGAGAAAAACCCGAGAGCGGCTGGTTTGCTCCGCGCTGGTCTGGCGCACCGGACACTGTCCGGTGCACACCGGACAGTCCGGTGCCCCAGCCCGAAGCAGCCTTTGGCTGCACACAGCCACTCTCCACTTCTTTTCTTCTTCCTGTTTCTAACACTTAGACAAGAATATTAGTACACAAACCAATGTACTAAGGCTTAGAAACATACCTTAACTTGTGATTTGCACTTTGTTCATCCTTGGGCATATTTTCACATTTAAGCACTTGTGTTTGCACTCAATCACCAAAAGACTTAGAAATGGCCCAAAGGCTCATTTCCCTTTCAATCTCCCCCTTTTTGGTGATTTATGCCAACACAACATAAAGCAACTAGAACAAGTGCAAAATCACTTCAAATAAAAACTAACTTTGAGTTTTATTCAATTTTGGCATATATGGATCATCCTTTGCCACCACTTGGTTTGTTTTTGCAAATCAAACTCAAATCTCTATCTCTAAGTCAAACACACATGTTGAAGCATAAAGAGAGTCATTCCAAAGAAATTTGACCACGGATTTCAAAAACTCCCCCTTTTTCCCATAATCAACATTTCTCCCCACAAGAAGCCAACTTTTGACAAAAGAGACAATACAAGAGTTTTGACAAACCAAAAGCTCTATTATACTTTTTCAAAATTTCTCAAGTGGTAGCTGATCCATTTATTGCTTTGGCCTTTATTTTCTCCCCCTTTGGCATCAAGCACCAAAACGGGATCAATCTTGGCCCTTTTAACCCCATTGCCTCACCAAAGTCTTCAATTAAGAGCAAATGGCAATAAGATTTCATGAGATGAACTTGGAATTAGTTACCCTCTCATCGGAGTGCAGTGGAAGTCTTTCATGGTCCAAGTCCACCTTTTCCCTTTCAATCCTCCTTCGAGACTAAATTACCAAACTCAAGCACATGGTTAGTCTCAAAGGGTCAAGTTGTAACACATCTCCCCCTAAACATGTGCATTACTTTGCAACGGACTTGTGAGGTCCAGGGAGTGTTTGTACAACTTGAGCACCACAATAAGCAACAAAATGTAGAATGAACATGATCAAGGGCATAAACACATGTATGCTACAATTCAATCCAAGTTCCGCGAATCTAAGACATTTAGCTCACTACGCAGCCTGCAAAAGGTCTTCTCATCTAGAGGCTTGGTAAAGATATCGGCTAGCTGGTTCTCGGTGCTAACATGAAACACTTCGATATCTCCCTTTTGCTGGTGGTCTCTCAAAAAGTGATGCCGGATGTCTATGTGCTTTGTGCGGCTGTGTTCAACAGGATTTTCCGCCATGCGGATAGCACTCTCATTATCACATAGGAGTGGGACTTTGCTCAGATTGTAGCCAAAGTCCCTGAGGGTTTGCCTCATCCAAAGTAGTTGCGCGCAACACTGTCCTGCGGCAACATACTCGGCCTCAGCGGTGGAAAGGGCAACGGAGGTTTGTTTCTTAGAGTTCCATGACACCAGGGACCTTCCTAAGAATTGGCACGTCCCCGATGTGCTCTTCCTATCGACCTTACATCCAGCATAGTCGGAATCTGAGTATCCAACTAAGTCAAAGGTAGACCCCTTTGGATACCAGAGCCCGAAGCAAGGCGTAGCAACCAAATATCTAAGAATTCGCTTCACCGCCACTAAGTGACACTCCTTAGGATCGGATTGAAATCTAGCACACATGCATACGCTAAGCATAATGTCCGGTCTACTAGCACATAAATAAAGCAAAGAACCTATCATTGACCGGTATGCTTTTTGATCAACGGACTTACCTCCTTTGTTGAGGTCGGTGTGTCCGTCGGTTCCCATCGGCGTCTTTGCGGGCTTGGCGTCCTTCATCCCAAACCGCTTTAGTAGATCTTGCGTGTACTTCGTTTGGGAGATGAAGGTGCCGTCCTTGAGTTGCTTCACTTGGAACCCAAGGAAGTAGTTCAACTCGCCCATCATTGACATCTCGAATTTTTGCGTCATTACCCTGCTAAACTCTTCACAAGACTTTTGGTTAGTTGAACCAAATATTATGTCGTCGACATAAATTTGGCACACAAACAAATCACCATCACATGTCTTTGTAAAAAGAGTTGGATCGGCTTTCCCAACCTTGAAAGCATTAACAATTAAGAAATCTCTAAGGCATTCATACCAT
Source organism: Zea mays (assembly GCF_902167145.1). Classification (NCBI taxonomy): domain Eukaryota; kingdom Viridiplantae; phylum Streptophyta; class Magnoliopsida; order Poales; family Poaceae; genus Zea; species Zea mays. Next base: position 14,312,523 of record NC_050104.1, on the reverse strand, counting down.
GCTCTTGGGGCTTGCTTAAGTCCATAGAGCGCCTTAGAGAGCTTACACACATGATCGGGGTACCGGTCATCCTCAAAGCCAGGGGGTTGCTCCACGTACACTTCCTCCTTGATTGGCCCGTTGAGGAAAGCGCTCTTCACATCCATTTGGAACAACCTGAAAGAATGGTGAGCGGCATATGCTAGCAAGATACGAATTGATTCTAGCCTAGCCACAGGAGCAAAAGTCTCCTCGAAATCCAAACCTGCGACTTGGGCATAACCTTTTGCCACAAGTCGAGCCTTGTTTCTCGTCACCACCCCGTGCTCGTCCTGTTTGTTGCGGAACACCCACTTGGTTCCCACAACATTTTGCTTCGGACGAGGCACCAGTGTCCAAACTTCATTGCGCTTGAAGTTGTTGAGCTCCTCCTGCATGGCCAATACCCAATCCGGATCTAGCAAGGCCTCCTCTACCCTGAAAGGCTCAATAGAAGAGACAAAGGAGTAATGCTCACAAAAATTAACTAATCGAGATCGAGTAGTTACTCCCTTGCTAATGTCACCCAGAATTTGATCGACGGGATGATCCCTTTGAATCATCGCTCGAACTTGGGTTGGAGGTGCCGGTTGCGCTTCTTCCTCCATCACTTGATCATCTTGTGCTCCCCCTTGATCAAGCGCCTCCACTTGAGGTACCTGTTCGTCATCTTCGGTTGGGGGATGCACCATAGTTGAGGAAGAAGGTTGATCTCGTTCATCTTGTTCCTGTGGCCGTACTTCTCCAATCGCCATGGTCCGTATAGCGGCCGTCGGAACATCTTCTTCATCTACATCATCACAATCAACAACTTGCTCTCTTGGAGAGCCATTAGTCTCATCAAATACAACGTCGCTAGAGACTTCAACCAAACCCGATGATTTGTTGAAGACTCTATACGCCTTTGTATTTGAGTCATATCCTAACAAAAACCCTTCTACAGCTTTGGGAGCAAACTTAGAATTTCTACCCTTCTTCACTAGAATGTAGCACTTGCTTCCAAATACACGAAAGTAAGATACATTGGGTTTGTTACCGGTTAGAAGCTCATACGAAGTCTTCTTGAGGAGGCGATGAAGATAGACCCTGTTGATGGCGTGGCAAGCCGTGTTCACGGCTTCCGTCCAAAAGCACTCGGGGGTCTTGAACTCTCCTAGCATCGTCCTCGCCATGTCGATGAGCGTCCTGTTCTTCCTCTCTACCACACCATTTTGCTGTGGTGTGTAGGGAGCGGAGAACTCGTGCTTGATCCCTTCCTCTTCAAGGAACTCCTCCACTTGAAGGTTCTTGAACTCGGACCCGTTGTCGCTTCTTATCTTTTTCACTTTGAGCTCAAACTCATTTTGAGCTCTCCTGAGGAAGCGTTTGAGAGTCCCTTGGGTTTCGGATTTTTCCTGCAAAAAGAACACCCAAGTGAAGCAGGAAAAGTCATCAACAATAACTAAACCATACTTACTTCCTCCTATGCTCAGATAGGCGACAGGTCCGAAGAGGTCCATATGCAGCAGCTCCAGGGGTCTTGAAGTGGTCATCACGTTCTTGCTGTGATGTGCTCCTCCCACTTGTTTACCTGCTTGACAAGCTGCACAAGGTCTATCTTTTTCGAAATGCACGTTAGTCAACCCTATCACGTGTTCTCCCTTTAGAAGCTTGTGAAGGTTCTTCATCCCCACATGTGCTAAGCGGCGATGCCACAGCCAGCCCATGCTAGTCTTAGCTATTAAGCATGCATCTAGACCGGCCTCTTCTTTTGCAAAATCAACTAAATAAAGTTTGCCATCTAATACACCCTTAAAAGCTAGTGAACCATCACTTCTTCTAAAGACAGACACATCTACATTTGTAAATAGACAGTTATACCCCATATGACATAATTGACTAACAGATAGCAAATTATATCCAAGACTCTCTACTAAAAATACATTAGAGATAGAATGCTCATTAGAAATCGCAATTTTACCTAACCCTTTTACCTTGCCTTGATTCCCATCACCGAATATAATTGAATCTTGGGAATCCTTATTCTTGACGTAGGAGGTGAACATCTTCTTCTCCCCCGTCATATGGTTTGTGCATCCGCTATCAATAATCCAGCTTGAACCCCCGGATGCATAAACCTGCAAGGAAAATTTAGGCTTGGGACTTAGGTACCCAACTCATGTTGGGTCCTACAAGGTTAGTGCAAATATCCTTAGGGACCCAAATGCAAGTTTTGTCTCCCTTGCATTTTGCCCCTAACTTCCTAGCAACAATTTTTTTATCCTTTCTACAAATAGCAAAGGAAGCATTTAAAGCATAATAAATTGTGGAAGGTTCATTCACTACTTTCCTAGGAGCATGAATAACATTCTTTCTAGGCACATGATGAATAGCATTTCTCCTAGACATATTTCTACCATGCATATAGGAAGAACTAGAAGCAAACATGGCATGAGAGTCAGAATCATCAAAAGCATTATAACTCCTATAAGCATTTCTAGTTTGTCTCCTATCATGATACATAAAAGCATGGTTCTTTTGCACATTACTAGCCATAGGGGCCTTCCCTTTCTCCTTGGCGGGAATGGGAGCCTTATGGCTTGTTAAGTTCTTAGCTTCTCTCTTGAAGCCAAGTCCATCCTTAATTGAGGGGTGTCTACCAATTGTGTAGGCATCCCTTGCAAATTTTAGTTTATCGAAATCATTCTTGCTAGTCTTAAGTTGAGCATTAAGACTAGCCAGTTCATCATTAAGCTTGGAAATTGAAACTAGGTGTTCACTACAAGCATCAACGTCAAAATCTTTACACCTAGTACAAATTTCAACATGTTCTACACAAGAATTGGATTTATTTGCTACTTCTAATTTAGCATTTAAATCATTGTTGACACCTTTCAAAGTAGAAATGGTTTCATGACAAGTAGATAGTTCAAAAGAAAGCATTTCATTTCTTTTAACTTCTAAAGCATAGGATTTTTGTGCCTCAACAAATTTATCATGCTCTTCATACAACAAATCCTCTTGCTTTTCTAAAAGTATATTCTTTTCATTCAAGGCATCAATTAATTCATTAATTTTGTCTATCTTAGATTTATCTAAGCCCTTGAACAAACATGAATAATCTACTTCATCCTCATCACTAGATTCGTCCTCACTTGAAGAAGCATAGGTAGAGTTGCGAGTACATACCTTCTTCTCCCTTGCCATAAGGCATGTGTGACGCTCGTTGGGGAAGAGGGTTGATTTGTTGAAGGCGGTGGCGGCGAGTCCTTCATTGTCGGAGTCGGAAGAGGAGCAATCCGAGTCCCACTCCTTGCCTAGATGCGCCTCGCCCTTTGCCTTCTTGTAATGCTTCTTCTTTTCCCTCTTGTTTCCCTTTTCCTGGTCACTATCATTATCGGGACAATTAGCAATAAAGTGACCAATCTTACCACACTTGAAGCATGAGCGCTTCCCCTTCGTCTTGGTCTTGTTGGGATGCTCCTTGCGACCCCTTAACGCCGTCTTGAAGCGCTTAATGATGAGAGCCATTTCTTCATCATTAAGCCCGGCCGCCTCAATTTGCGCCACCTTGCTTGGTAGTGCCTCCTTGCTCCTCGATGCCTTGAGAGCAATGGGTTGAGGCTCGTGGATTGGACCGTTCAACGCGTCATCGACGTACCTTGCCTCCTTGATCATCATCCGCCCGCTTACAAATTTTCCAAGAATTTCTTCGGGCGACATTTTGGTGTACCTGGGATTCTCACGAATATTATTCACCAAATGAGGATCAAGAACGGTAAAGGACCTTAGCATTAGGCGGACGACGTCGTGGTCCGTCCATCGCGTGCTTCCATAGCTCCTTATCTTGTTGACAAGGGTTTTGAGCCGATTGTATGTTTGGGTTGGCTCCTCCCCCCTTATCATAGCAAATCTTCCAAGTTCGCCCTCTACCAACTCCATTTTGGTGAGCAAGGTAGCGTCATTTCCCTCATGAGAGATCTTGAGGGTATCCCAGATTTGCTTGGCGTTATCCAAGCCACTCACTTTGTTATATTCATCCCTGCACAATGAAGCTAGAAGAACAGTAGTAGCTTGTGCATTCTTATGGATTTGCTCATTAATGAATATAGGACTATCTGAACTATTAAAGTGCATTCCACTATCTACAATCTCCCATATACTAGGATGGAGAGAAAATAGGTGACTACGCATTTTGTGGCTCCAAAATCCGTAGTCCTCCCCATCAAAGTGTGGGGGCTTGCCGAGTGGAATGGAAAGCAAATGTGAATTTGAGCTTTGCGGAATACGAGAGTAGTCAAAGGAAAAGTTAGAATTAACCGGTTTCCTTTGCTCGTAGTCGTTGTGGTCATTGTCCTTTTGGGAAGATGTAGACTCATCACTGTCGTCGTAGTAGACGATCTCCTTGATGCGCCTCGTCTTCTTCTTCTTCCCTTCCTTTCGTCTATGACCCGAGCCGGAGTCGGTAGGCTTGTCATCTTTGGGCTCATTGACGAAGGACTCCTTCTCCTTATCGTTGATCACGATTCCCTTCCCCTTAGGATCCATCTCTTCGGGCGGTTAGTCCCTTTCTCGAAGAGAACGGCTCTGATACCAATTGAGAGCACCTAGAGGGGGGGGGTGAATAGGTGATCCTGTAAAAACTTAAACTTATAGCCACAAAACTTGATTAGGCGTTAGCACAGTTTATGCCAAGTGGCTAGAGAGGAGTCAAAACACAATAAGCACAAGAATCCAATCACAGAGATGACACAGTGGTTATCCCGTGGTTCGGCCAAGTACAAAACTTGCCTACTCCACGTTGTGGCGTCCCAACGGACGAGAGTTGCACTCAACTCCTCTCAAGTGATCCAATGATCAACTTGAATACCACGGTGTTCTTGCTTTTCTTTTCTCAATCCCGTTTGCGAGGAATCTCCACAACTTGGAGCCTCTCGCCCTTACAAAAGATGTTCACAGAGAATCACAGAGCAAGGGAGGGATTAGCAACTCACACACGACACAAAGATCACAGCGAATACGCACACACGAGACCCAGACTTGAGCTCAAAAGACTAGCACACTAGAACGGAGCTCAAATCACTAGAATGTCGAACAAGTGCGCGAGATTGATGTGTGAGTGATCAAGAGTGCTCAAGGAATGCTTGGTGTTCTCCTCCATGCGCCTAGGGGCCCCTTTTATAGCCCCAAGGCAGCTAGGAGCCGTTGAGAACAATTCTGGAAGGCCATCCTTGCCTTCTGTCGTCGGGCGCACTGGACAGTCCGGTGCACACCGGACACTGTCCGGTGCCCGATTTCTTTCCTTAACAGGTGCAGCCGACCGTTGCCGACCACTGCAGATCTGGCGCACCGGACAGTCCGGTGCACACCGGACAGTCCGGTGCTTCCTTCCGACCGTTGGCTCGGCCACGTGTCGTGCGGCGATCGTGCGGCCGACCGTTGGCCCGGCCGACCGTTGGCTCACCGGACAGTCCGGTGCACACCGGACAGTCCGGTGAATTTTAGCCGAAGTCGCCGGAGAAAAACCCGAGAGCGGCTGGTTTGCTCCGCGCTGGTCTGGCGCACCGGACACTGTCCGGTGCACACCGGACAGTCCGGTGCCCCAGCTCGAAGCAGCCTTTGGCTGCACACAGCCACTCTCCACTTCTTTTCTTCTTCCTGTTTCTAACACTTAGACAAGAATATTAGTACACAAACCAATGTACTAAGGCTTAGAAACATACCTTAACTTGTGATTTGCACTTTGTTCATCCTTGGGCATATTTTCACATTTAAGCACTTGTGTTTGCACTCAATCACCAAAAGACTTAGAAATGGCCCAAAGGCTCATTTCCCTTTCACTTCCTCCGACTGGGTGATCGACTCTGGTGCCTCCTACCACACCACTCCACTACAGGCACGCTCTCCCGCTCCCATCCCCCCAATTCCTCTCATCCTTCATCGATCGTCGTTGGGAACGGTTCCACTCTGCCTGTCACCTCAGTAGGTGCCTCGGTTCTCCCTGGACCGTTCTACCTCAACGACGTTCTCGTAGCCCCCCACATCACTCATAATCTCCTTTCTGTTCGTCGTTTCACCACTGACAACTCTTGTTCTGTTGAGTTTGACCCCTCTGGTTTCTCTGTGAAGGATCTGGCCACCAAGACTCCCCTCGCCCGCTGCGACAGCTCGAGGCCCCTCTACACGCTCCGGCCATCCACCTTCGGCGCGTCTCTGCCTCCTGCCCTGGTCTCCACCACCTCCTCCACCACTTGGCATCGTTGTCTCGGACATCCCAGACCTGACGTCATGACCAAGATCACCAGTAGCCTAGATCCTTCATGTAATAGGGGACATTTTGAGGGCCTCTGTCATGCTTGTCAGTTAGGCCGGCATACTCGTCTCCCATTCACCACTTCTTCTCGGGCTGAGCAGGCTTTTGACCTAGTTCATTGCGATCTCTGGACATCTCCTGTACTCAGTCTTTCTAGTTATAAATACTATTTAGTGATTTTGGATGACTTTTCCCATTTTCTTTGGACTTTTCCTCTTCGATTGAAGTCCGACACGTTCACTACCCTCACACACTTCTTCGTCTGGGTCTCCACCCAATTTCACCGCCCGGTCCGTGCCCTTCAGTGTGACAACGACCGCGAGTTCGACAATCGCGCCTTTCGCTCCTTCTTTTTCTCTCATGGCGTCCAGTTGCGTCTCTCGTGCCCTTACACCTCTGCCCAAAACGGCTGGGCCGAATGCATGATTCGCACCACCACCAATATGATCCGCTGCCTTCTCTTCCAGGCATCTCTCCCTGCCAGCTACTGGGCAGAGGCCCTGCACACCGCCACCCACCTTCTCAACCGTCTTCCCTCCAAGGCGGTGAACCACCCTACTCCCTACTTCGCCCTGTACGGCACAGCCCCCACCTACGACCACCTTCGCGTGTTCGGCTGTACCTGCTACCCTAACACTTCCGCTACTGCCCCTCATAAGCTTTCTCCTCGCTCCACTTGCTGCCTCTTCCTTGGCTACTCCTCTGACCACAAGGGGTATCGGTGTCTGGACCTCGCCTCCCACCGCATCATCATCTCTCTGCACGTCGTCTTTGACGAGGATGTGTTTCCCCTTGCTGGCCCCTCCCCACCCACCGATCTCGACTCCCTCCTCGAGTCCGATCAGGTCTCCCCCTCCTCCCAGGTGCCCCGCCTTGCACCGTTACCCGCACCCCGTGCGGGCTCGACGTCGTGGCTCGCGCCTACTCCCGCGCCACGCGCGGCCCCGTCGACCACGCCCGCGCCTCGCGCTGCCCCGCCGACCCCTCCCGCACCATGTGCGGCCCCGTCGACGCCCACCATTTGCTTCGCCGACCCCACACTCGTCTACCGCCGCCGCCGCCACGTCAATACCTCAGCACCTGCTGACTCGGGCCCGTCGATGAGCCCGGTGCGCTTCGCCGACCCCGCCGTCGTCTATCACCGCCGTGAGTTGGCCACGCCCGCGGCCCCCGACGTCCTGGCAGACCGCCCCGAGCCACCGGTGTACCACCCGGTCGCCATCCACCGCGTCCCCGGGCACGTCCACCCGATGGTGACCCGGCGCGCCGCTGGCGTTCTTCAACCTGTCGACCGGTTGATCTTGGCAGCTGATACGACTACCACTCCACCGGATGCCTCCCCGGTCCCCTCCTCCGTTCGCACCGCTCTCGCCGGCCCACACTGGCGACGCGCTATGGAGGAGGAGTACGCGGCCCTCCTGGCCAACCACACCTGGGACCTGATGCCGTGTCCACCAGGCACCAACGTGGTCACCGACAAGTGGCTATTTCGCCACAAGCTTACCTCGGATGGCTCCCTCGACCGCTACAAGGCCCGTTGGGTCCTTCGAGGCTTCACCCAACGCCCCGGAGTGGACTACGACGAGACATTCAGCCCCGTCGTCAAGTTCGCCACTGTTCCCATCGTCCTCTTCCTCGCCCTCTCCCGGGACTGGGCGATCCATCAGCTCGACGTCAAGAACGCCTTCCTCCACGACACTCTGACGGAGACTGTCTACTGCAGCCAGCCCACCGGCTTCGTCGATGAAGCTCGTCCGAATCTGGTCTGCCGGCTGAACCGCTCCCTCTACGGCCTCAAGCAGGCACCGCGGACCTGGTACAGTCGCTTCACTTCCTACTTGGCCTCCATCGGCTTCGTCGAGGCCAAGTCGGACACGTCCCTCTTCATCTACCGTCGCGGCGACGACGACACCGTCTTCCTTTTTCTCTACGTCGACGACATTGTGCTCACGACATCCACCGCCAATCTTCTACAATGCAAGATCGTCGCCCTACAGCGGGAGTTCGCGATGAAGGACCTGGGGCCCCTCCACCACTTCCTCGGCATCACCGCCGAGCGCCGGCCCCAAGGTTTCTTCCTCCATCAGCGCCAGTACACCATCGACATACTGGAGTGGGCTGGCATGTCCGACTGCAAGTCCTGCTCCACGCCTGTCGACACTCAGGCGAAGCTCTCAGAGGACGACGGGCCCCCGGTCGCCGATGCGACGTCCTACCGGAGCCTGACCGGCGCGCTCCAGTACCTCACCTTCTCCAGGCCTGACATCGCCTACGCCGTCCAGCAGGTGTGCCTGCATATGCACAACCCGCGGGAGCCTCATCTCACCGCTCTCAAGCGGATCCTGCGCTACCTCCGCAGCTCCCTCGACTACGGCCTCCTACTCCGACCATCCCCGACGTCGGAACTCGTGGTCTACACCGACACCGACTGGGCTGGCTGTACAGACACGCGTCGATCCACCTCCGGTTACGCCGTGTTTCTAGGCACCAACCTCGTCTCCTGGGCCGCCAAGCGACAGCCCATCGTCTCTCGCTCCAGTGCTGAGGCCGAGTACCGCGCCGTGGCCAACGGTGTGGCAGAGGCCTCATGGCTGCGACAGCTCCTCCACGAGCTCCACAGTCCCCTCCAGCGCGCCACCCTCGTCTACTGCGACAACGTCAGCGCAGTCTACCTCTCCACCAATCCCGTGCAGCATCAGCGCACGAAGCACGTGGAGATCGACCTGCACTTCGTCCGCGAGCGTGTCGTCGCCGGTGACGTTCGGGTTCTCAGCGTCCCCACCACGCTGCAGTTTACCGACATCTTCACCAAGGGGTTACCGTCGAGTGTATTTTTAGACTTTCGCTCCAGTCTCAACATCTGTACAAGATAGAGTTGCGACTGCTGGGGGTGTTAGAACTGTATTAGGGTTTATGGGGTCTCCCTTGTACATTTACCATTTCACCCCTCTGTCTGTAATGGGCCAGGCCCAACTCAGTCTATTAATATAGAGGCTCACCCTAGTGTAGGGTTAGGGTTTCCAATAATAACATATGTTTCTTTTCATCTTTACACATCTATTCTAAGCTTTTTTTAATCAATAGGCAGCGTCATCTTTTATCGAGATTATCTCATTTTGTACTGCAACCATATTTGGACTCTTTGTCACTGTGGCTGCTGTAATAGGCCAATCAGGCATCAAAAGGTACCTGATTTCCCAATTTGGCTATGTTCTTGAATATTTTTATATTTTCATTTTCTAAGATTTTGTGAACTATTACATTTTACTTTTTTTATTTAGCAAATAGCAACTAGTACATACTATTTCATTTCATTGCCCTAAAAATAATGTGCAACTGTTCACTCTTCCAGAGAAGCGAACTCTATTGAAGCCCCACTCATTCCAAATAATGAAAAGGCTGAGGGTGAAACTACAGACATGGTATGTGATTTCAGTAATGAGCCTTTGGTTTTCTATTGTACATTCAGGATGGTGCAATTTCAGTCTATGATCTGGGTAATAAGTTTTACATTGGTTATGGTACTGCTATTATAATCTCATCTTGTGCTTGTTTTTTTTTCTTGAACACACATGAGATGTACGCATCAATGTATCATTATATTAAGTAGAGATCATCTTATGCATGCCGTAAAGTTGCTATTGGCTTCCAATTTGAATAGATGATCTTGTAATACATTCTATCGTACGTGAATTTGGTTGATACAATGGGCAAGGCTTGCCTTGTTTTGACTGGATTGTGTTGAAATGTGTCAAGATTTTGCATGCCCCCATCCCACCATACGGCGAAAAAAATGTCTTGTAATTTTTTGTGTATGAACAACTATATTACCTGCAATTTTGACAGGGTGCTAACTGTTTCATGCTGACGTGCATTGACTTCCTTATTGTTCACTATTTGGAGTTGATCATCGATATTTGGGTCCTGTTCAATCCTTTTTATTTGTTTTCCATCACCAAAAGGTGATTGCGACTTCTTCCCTTAATGTTATCTTTTTTCAGATAAAGGACTACAGTTTGTGGGAACTGTTGACTTTCAAATTCGTTAATCCAGTGATGGACATTGGTATCACAAGACAACTTGACTTCACAGATTTACTTGAGTTACCAAATGAGCTCAGAGCTACCTCCTGTTATGACAAACTTCTGTCTTCCTGGACTGCTGAATATCAAAACCACCATGATAACTCATCTCTACTTAGAGCCATGTCTAATTCTTATGGATGGACATACTTGCGTTTGGGCCTTCTTAAGGTATCCTTTTCTTTCCATTGAGGTTGTTGAATTGAGAAAAGGATGTTGCTAGATGTCAGCTCTGAGATTCATGGCATACAAAAGTCGGCGTCCTTTTGTTTTCACCTCTTCTATGGTAAATAGCAAATATATCCTTTTTTTTGCAAGGAACAATTAATATATCCTACAATGAGCAGATTACACAAGTGACCTGAAACATATTATCATAGTATTACCTGAAATTCCATGAACGACAACATGGGGTTAATTATCTTAGAACAACAACCTTTTCATGTTATTACTCTTATTTCAAAGCCAAGCATTCTTATATTGAAGTTCCCACTGATTGTCTTTAGTTTCTAACATTCTATTCATGCAGGTATTAAATGACAGCATCGGTTTTGTTAGCCCTCTGTTGCTTAACAAGTTTATAAGACTTCTTCAGCAAGGTATTAATTCTTCAAGAATAGAATACTCATTATTAAAAGTTCTCCCATGCAAATAGATGCTCCGTTCATTCTTGGCACTTAGTGTTAGAATACCCGTTTAGGGTTTGGAGTTTTCCCCGTGTAATTACTATCTCACCCCTCTGTAATGGGTCTGGCCCAGTTTACTCAGTCTATTAATACACCACCCAACCCTTGTTAGGGTTTTCCATTCTCTAACTTGGTACCAGAGCTAGGTTTAGGTTTCTCTCTGTTTTTCTCTCTCTTCCTCCCCCAACCCCCCAGCCGCCAGCCATCTGCCGCTCAGGGCCGCCGCCGCCGTCCGACCGCCGCCATCGCTCGCCCACCCTTGCCCCTCAGCGACGTCGGGTGGCCTCTCTCCGCCCTGCTCGGCCGTCGCCCTACTCGTGCTCGCGTCGCCAGGCTTCACGCCATCTGGACCCTCCTCTGCTCGGTCCGCCCGCGTCGTCCCCGAATCGGGCCCGCGTGCCCCTCGTCTCGCCGGCGGCCTTCGAATCGCTGCGGACGCCCACTGTCCCAAGAAGCACCAGGGTCGTGCCTCCTCGCGCTCGCCTCTCCCTCTCCGGCCGCCGTCCTCCTCCTCTTTCACTCCAGCCACCGCCGGCCATCACCCCCTCCCTCCCCGGCTGGCGCTTCACCTCCCCGGCCGCGCCACGCCGCCGGTCGGCCCGCCCTCCCTCCGCGCCCTGCTCCTGTCGCGGCGTCGCGTGCGTGCAGGGCGGCATCGGCGGGCGTGCCGTCGTGCTGCATCTCCCGCGGCTCCGCCTCTCGGGTCCCATCTCACAAGCGCTCGGCTCGCTGCCATACATCGTGCGGCTCAGCCTCTGGTCCAACGACCTCTCCGGCGCCATCCCAGCGTCGCCGGCCCGCGTCACCTCCCTGCACACCATCTTCCTCCAGTACAACTCGCTCTCCGGCCCAATTCCCCAGTCCTTCCTCGCCAACCTCACCCGCCTCGACACCTTCGACGTGTCCGGCAACCTCCTGTCCGGCCCCGTCCCCGTCTCGCTTCCTCTCTGCTCATCTCCTACCTCCAGTCGTGCTCCCGAGCAGCCTTGCTCCCCTTCCCATGGAGCTGAGCTCCTCCACACTCATCCTCGCCCTATAGAAACGCCTTTCCCCAAGCGTCGTGCCGGCTGCTTGTCTCTGACCACTTCTCCGCTCTCTCATGGCTTCACCCCCTTTCGACGGGCTCACCGTGCGTGTCCTCCACGATGGTCAGCTTGTCCAGGGCACCTTCGTGGCCTTCGATCGCGCCATGAGCCCTATCCTTCGTGACTGTGTTGAAATCCACCCCAAGGCCGGCCGTCACGTGCCCGGACCCCTTGTCTTCCCTCGTACAATGATCGCCTCCCTGGCAATCGAGCCCCCGTTGTCTCCCTCCCCTCCTAGTAACCATGTCAGAGCTCCTCCTCTGGCTCTCTCCGCGCACCCTACGACCTCCCCGCTGTCTCCCTCTCCCTCCGATTGGGTGGTCGATTCCGGGGCCTCCTTCCACACTACTCCCACAACTAGTTCGTTATTCCACTCCCATCCACCACACCCCTCACATCCTTCCTTCATCGTCGTAGGTAACGGTTTTACTCTCTCGGTCACCTCAGTAGGTGCATCAGTTCTCCCAGGACCATTCTGCCTTAACGACGTCCTTGTTGCTCCCGGTCTAACTCATCCCCTCCTCTCGGTTCGTCGCTTCACTAGTGACAACCACTGCTCTATGGAGTTCGACCCCTGGGGTCTCACCATACACCACCTTCCCACACATGTTGTGCTCGCTCGCTGTGGCAGCTCCGGCCCCCTCTATTCTCTTCACTTGCCCTCCACTCCCCCCACCAGAGTAGCCTCATCTCCTACACTTACTACTACCGCCACATCACATGCTCTTGCTACTACCACCACCTCCTCCGCCATTTGGCACCGTCGCCTCGGGCACCCTAGACCTGACGTCATGACCCAACTTTCCAGCCACTCAGACATATCATATACTCGGGGCTCTTCTGAGCGCCTCTGTCATGCTTGTCAGCTCGGCCGTCACTCCCGTCTTCCTTTTTCCACTTCCACGTCCAGGGCTATTCAGGCCTTTGATCTTGTCCACTATGATCTCTGGACGTCTTCTGTCCTTAGCCTCTCCGGCTACAAATACTACCTGGTCATTCTTGACGACTACTCCCATTTTCTTTGGACTTTCCCCTTAGGCTGAAGTCCGGCACGTATACCACCCTCACTCACTTCTTCGCCTGGGTATCCACCCAGTTCCGGCGCCCGGTCCGTGCACCGCAGTGCGACAATGGCCGCGAGTTCGACAACCACGCCTCTCGGTCATTCTTCCTCACCAGTGGCATTCAGTTGCGGCTCTTGTGCCCCTACACCTCCGCCCAGAACGGTCGGGCAGAACGCATGATTCGCACCACCACCAACATGATCCGCTGCCTTCTCTTCCAGGCGTCTCTCCCTGCCCGCTACTGGGCAGAGGCCCTGCACAACGCCACCCACCTCCTCAACCGTCTTCCCTCCAAGGCGGTGAGCCACCCTACTCCCTACTTCGCCCTATACGGCACAACCCCCACCTACGACCACCTTCGCGTGTTCGGTTGTGCCTGCTACCCTAACACTTCCGCTTCTGCCCCTCATAAGCTTTCTCCTCGCTCCACCCGCTGCCTCTTCCTTGGCTACTCCTCTGACCACAAGGGGTATCGGTGTCTGGACCTCGCCTCCCATCATCATCTCTTGTCACGTCGTCTTCGACGAGGATGTGTTTCCCCTTGCTGGCCCCTCCCCACCCACCGATCTCGACTCCCTCCTCGAGTCTGATCCGGTCTCCCCCTCCTCCCAGGTGCCCCGCCTTGCGCCGTTACCCGCACCCCGTGCGGCCTCGACACCGTGGCTCGCGCCTATTCCCGCGCCACGTGCGGCCCCGTCGACCACACCGGCGCCTCGCGCGGCCTCGCCGACCCCTCCCGCACCATCAACATACATGGAAATCCGATGGAGTCTAGTTGTTCTTGACAGATGCTGTAATAATCCTGCTTCTTCCGCTTGTGACAATAATAGACCTAGGACATTCATAACAAGGATAAAAAGCATGGGAGAAAGGGGATCTCCCTGCCAAAGCCCTCTTCGATGTTTAATACAATTCCCTGGAATTCCATTAAGTGGTGGAAGATGAGGACAACAGCCCACAAATAATATCCCTCCAAATTTGGCCAAAACTAAATGTTTCATGACATCAATAAGGTAAGGACCAAGAAATCGAATCAAAGGCTTTAGTGATATCTAATTTGAGAAGAAGACTAACCTTTTTTTGTTGATGAAAAAAGCCTTATATTTTTCGCAAGTGTTGTTTGTATTTTCTGAGTTTTTGTGGGGTTGTGTATGCCATGTGTTTTAGGGCTTGAGCCACTTTCTTCTTAATACAATGATGCACAAATCTCCTTCGAAAAAAATAGAAGTGCAATACTACTTATGTGGTTTAATCCACCAGTTTTAGAAATCATGATTTATATTTTTAGCAATCTAATAAACTAATCTACATCTTCTGTTGGTTTCTGCATGACTTTTCAGGTTCTGATGGCATGGATGGATATATTCTTGCCATTTCCTTAGGATTGACTTCTATTATCAAGTAAACCATCCTTACTATATGATTTGCACTTCTGCACATCCATTGAAGTGCTCATGATTTCTCTTATACTCAAACCTTTGATAATTGTTGGAGGAAATGAAACCCCTAATTCATTGAGTGGGTTGAATATTACACATACCCGAGTTACATGGGCTAGGCTCTAGGCCCATAACACTTAAACAGAAATACAATAGTCTAACATCCTCCACAGTTGAAATTGTAGCCATGACAGACGTTGAGACTGGACCGAAACTTCAAGAACAACGAGGAGGGAAGACCCTTCGTGAAGACGTTGGCAAACAACGTGCTCGTCGGGGCATGAAGAACATGGAAGTCTCCGACAACAACACGCTCACGGACGAAGTGAAGGTCGATCTCAACATGCTTCGTGCGCTGGTGCTAGACAGGGTTGGCGGAGAGATAGACGCTGCTGACATTGTTGTAGTAGACAATCGTGCTCCTAGTGAGGAGGTTGTGAAGCTCTTGGAGGAGCTGGCGCAACTAGCTCACCTTAGCCACCCCATTAGCGACAATCTAGTACTCAGCCTCAACACTGGAGCGGGAGACCACGGGTTGACGCTTGGAGGACCAAGAGATGGGGTCGGCCTAAGAAACACTGCATAGCTAGAGGTAGATCCATGGGTTCCAGGAACCGACCTAGTCAGCGTTGTTGTAGACGACCAACTCATGTGTGGTGGAGCACTGAAGATGGAGCTCGTAGTCGACAGTGCCCTGAAGGTATTGAAGGATCCTCTTGACTGCACTCAGGTGCGGCTCTTGGGGATCATACATGTAGAGGCAGACCTATTGGACAACATACATGATCTTGAGCTGGGTGAAGGTAAGATACCAAAGATCACGGATAAGACTGTGGTAGGCAGTGGGGTCATTGACTGGTGTGGCTCATGGCTTGCAATCCAGCATGTCAGCTCACCTTATGATACGATGTACTGGTGTTGCTGAAGAAATAAACCATCCAGACGAGGCTCAACATCAATCCCGAGAAATGATGAAGATGCAAATCCTTCATTGCGAACTTGTGCTGAAGGGTGGTAATGATCTGGTGTAGCAGGCCCGAAGAAGAGGCAATGAGCACAATGTCATTAACATACAGGAGGTGGTATACAGTGTCACTGCCATGCTAGTAGATGAACAGAGAGGTGTCTGACTTAGCCTCAACAAAGCCTAGGGAGAGCAGATATGTGGCATACTTGTTGTACCAAGCGTGGAGGGCCTATTTAGACTATAGAGGGACTTGTTGAGCTTTCAGATCATGTTAGGTTGAGTAGAGTCAACAAAGTCGACAGACTGACTGCAATAGACGGTCTCTGTAAGTGTTCCATGAAGTAAGGCATTCTTGACACCTACCTGATGAATTGGCAAAGAACGAGAGAGGGCCAGTGAGAGAACGACATGTACATTAACATACTTCATCATTAGAATGAATGTCTCATCGTAGTCAACCCGAGAACGGTGAGTGAAGCCCGAAGAACCTAGCGGGCCTTGTATCGGTATAGAGAATAATCCCTTCCGCTTATGTGTCCAGACCCACTTGCCAGTTACCATATTGCCTCCTAGGGGACGGAGCACAAAATCCAAAGTGTGATTGGCAAGGAGGGCCTGGTACTCATCCTTCATAGCGCGACTCCAATGAGGATCGACGAGCACGCTATGAATGGAAGACGACACATGAGTGGTCGGCGGGAGGAGGTCGTAGAGAGGACAAGACGTTTGACAGAGCAAAGAATCCCAACGACCTATCGAGTCACCGTGGACACGGTGAAGAAGGGGGATGATACATCGCTGACTCGACCTATGAGTGGGGTCATGCACACACCCACGCATGCTCATTGATAGACATGCACAGGGTTGGTGTAGCAAGGAGGGGACGGGACGTCGGGGCCGGCAAGGGCACCAGGGAGGTCCCTAGTTGCGCGGGCAAGGTCGGAGATGCCAGGGGTGAAGATGGGGCCACCAGGGTCGCCAGCGGTTCGAGAAAGTTTGGCGGGAAGGCACATGGTCTGATCGAGGGCGATAGGGCAGTCTGGAGGGAGTCCAGTGGCATCAGTGCCGCAGGCGGGAGTGGTGTGAAAAAACAAAGGGTGCTTGACCATAGGGAGCCATGGGGTCAGGGTCAAGAAGATAGTTCAACTCAGGAAAGAAGTCAATGGTGGGCTGGAAGGGACTCGTGAAGGGAAAATCCGTCTTGATGAAGATGTCGTGTTGGGAGATCAATAGGCGATGAGTGGTGAGGTTAAGACATTGATACCCTTTGTGATCCGGGAGTAACCGAGGAAGACACAATGGTTGGAGCGAGGGTTAAGCTTATGGGGAGCAGTGACAGAAAGGTTGGGGTAGCATGCACACTCAAAGACGCCAAATGGTCATAGGATGGAGTGGCGCTAAAAAGAGAAAAGTGGGGTGTGCAGATGCAAATCAACCCAGTAGGAAGCAAGAACGGATGCCTAAATAGCAAGGAGCACATGATATTGTTAGTAGTGTGAATCAGGCACGCAACCTTGACATTCTGAGAAGTGTAGGTGCTAGACATTCGAAGTTGTACACCATGAGAGAAGAATGACCTAGAGGAGTTATCACTCACAGCTATTGTCACATTGGACCTTAATGATGCGACCAAATTGAGTGGAAACCCAAGCGAAGTACATGAGAGTTGCAAATGTGTTGGACTTCAAACGCAAGGGAAAAGTTCACAAATAATGAGTGAATCATCAATAATCACTAGATAATATTTATAACCCGAAACACTAATAACAGGAGAGGTCCACAAACCATAGTGTATGAGGTCAAAAGTATGCACAACCTGATATGAGCTAGGGAAAGGAAGTCGAACATGACGACCTAGCTGACAGGTGTGGCATAGATTCTCAGAGGTGCCCCTAGTACAAGAGATGACTAGACTACTACACAACTTGGACAACACATCAGGGCTAGGATCATCGAGTCAATGATGCCAAGTGTTGGAGGTACTAGAAGAAGTCAGTGCGTGCAGTTGCGGCGAGGATGAAGGCGGTGATATAGCAGAAGCAGTAGGTGGAGAAGTGGATGTAGGCAGCTGCATGGTGTATAGGGGCCTAGAGCTATCATAGCGGGCGAGAAGGCTCTAGGTAGTGAGATCCTTCACAAGCAAGCCAAAAGGATCAAACTCAATAGAGCAAGAGTTATCGGTGGTAAATTGACAAATATATAAAATATTTTGAATGATATAGGGGCGACAAGAACATTGCGAATATGGTAAGGCTCACGAAGAACCAGATCACCTACAAAGGTAACTGGGAGAATGTTCCTGTTGCCCACAATAATAGATGAAGGATGAGACGAGAGAGGTGGGTGGGAATAAGAAAGTATACCAGCGTCTGGTGTGGTGTGGTAGGAGGCACCAGAATCAACAACTCAGTTGGTGACAATAGGAGTCAGGGTCATCGTGCTGAACGAGCTAGCAAGTAACTGTTGATCCCACCCACCAGGCCACAAATTCTAGGATAGAACAAAGTGGGGTGATAGGAGTAGTAACGTTGGTTGAGGTGCCGGTGGCGCAGAGGGAAGTGGGCCGAAAGGATACCCCGGGTTGGGCATCGTCAGGTGTGCCAGCTAGGTGGAGGCAGAAGCGGGGAAGGTCCACCTAGGGACAGGCCATGCCACATGGAGATGCGACCGGTTCACGGGTTGTAGAGAGTGGGCCAATGGGCGTCCCTTTGTCCACCCCATCCCCACGACTACCCTTCCTCCAATGACGACCACCCCCAACCCTGCACCCCTTTCGACCACGGGTGGAGGGAGGGCACGTGGAGCTAGAGGCTGGAGGGACAGACGAGCGTGATGATGATCCCCCAAGGTAGGACTGGAGGAGGGTGGGCGCAAGGGTTGGCCCTTGGGGATAGAGTTATAGAGAACGGTAGCGGCGTCGGGGCGAGGAGGCGCCGCCTTGGTGAGCTCCTCGAGGATGAGGTCATTACAGACCTTGTGGAAAGACAGGAACATGACCAAGAAAGTGATCTAAGTCTAGAGGTGATTGTAGCGCTCATTGAGGCCACAAAGAAGGTTGAGGACAAGCGCGCGATCAAAGACAGGCTCCCCGAGGTCACAGAGGGAGGCCGCCATGCCTTTCATTTGATGACAGTACTTAATGACGGAGAGGTCCCCCTGGACGAAGGTCTGAAAGGCAACATCGAGGTGGAGAGCACGAGGCTCGCAGTTGCTGAGGAACTACTCCTCTATGGCACCCTAGGCCTTGTCCGCGCTCGTGAATGACATCTTGCAGCTCAACAGGGACCGTACTGAGAATCCAAGAGAGGACCACACTATCCATCCACCTCCAAGAGGGGATAGTGAGGGACACCGTGTCAATGAAGACATGGTTGTCCAGGGTGTAGTACTGTAGGGTGAGGAGGACGAGGTCGCGTTGGCAAGCGTAGGTGGAGGAAACTAAATCGAGGATAACGGGGAACAAAGAGCGGATGTTCTAGACACTTCTCGTTTGGGCGTGGAGGTTGGCAATGACGACGACATCATACACCAATGGAGGGGGTCGACCACTGGGATTCCGGAAGAGGGTCAAGGCAGGGAGAGCCAAGCAGATGGCGCTCAGCCTCGTCAAGCTTCTTGGTGAGGGTATCGGCAGCGGTGCGTTCGCCCTCCTAGATGAGGGCAATGACGCGTTCGCACTCTCGGACAACGGAGATAGCCACCTTAGAAGTCGTGAGGGCCACAACAAAGGTGGAGTGGGCAATCACAATGTCGGTGCGGAGTAGTGTGGGGTGCTCGGGGCATGGGTGGCCACGCCTAGTCCGATGGCGGCTAGACCCAGGCCAGCAGTGCCATGGGCGGGACCAGCCAGGTCCATTCCTAGGCCAGGGCTAGCCAGAACGGCTGCGCCTTGGCCAGGGAGGCCTAGTCGGTAGCACCCGTGCCGGGGGCGATCAGGTCAGCAATGTCCAAGCCATGGTTGGCCAGGCCTGTAGCGCCCAAGCTAGGGGCGCCTAGCCCAGTGGAGGCCAAGCTGCCACTCGCAGTGGTAGGGGCAGGCGGCTGAAGGTTGGGGAGGGCAACGGGTTTGGTGGAGTGAAGCCTAGTAGCGTTATAGGACCAGCAACAAGGGAGAAGGGAGGAGAGCCGGCTGGGGGTAGAGGAGGGTCACTAGCCATGGTGGTAGCCGACAACTAGGTGAGAAAAGGAGGAAAGAGTGGCTAGATACCATGTTGGAGGACATTAAACCCCTAATTTATTGAATGGGCTGAGTACAACATATACCCCAGTTACATGGGCTGGGCTCTAAACCCATAAATCTTAGACAAAAAATCAATAGTCTAACAATAATGATGGATGCATCTCATTTCTGTGTCATTGATTTTTCTTGACATTTAACATAAGTTAAATTATGGGTGTGAAACATGTATTCTCATGTTAAGGTTGTATCACCGCGGTTGTATTATGTTCTACATTTGTATTAGTGTTACATGTTCATGTGGTTTCAAGTTGCAAGCTATCTACTTTCCTCATAAGGAGCAGATAATGCACTTAGTCATACCAACAGTTGAATTGAATCTCATGTTAATAAAGATGAATTTAGCAATTACATCTCTGAGCACCATGTTGTATTATGTTTTATATTTTTCTTGTTATAATATATTGTCATTCGAAACACTGAAATAGAATACCATATTAGTGGACCTTTGTGTATAGAAAGAGAATTACTTTGGTGGTTCCTTGGATTATATGCTCTTAGTTCTTAGTATTAACTAGCATTTTTTGTTTACACTTTTCGTTTTTTATGCTAGGTCCTTTTTAGATAGCCAATACTCATTTCGTCTAGCAAAGCTCAAGTTGATGTTACGATCAAGCATCATGGGGATAATTTATTGGAAGGTATCATCATTCCTCTCATGCACTGTTAGTATTTCTCTGTGATTTTTTTCTAAAAGAGTCATTCAAACATGTGAAGTCAGCTTGTATTGTACAATAGTTTTTCAACTTGGAAATGAACCCATACCATCAAGATGTTCTTAAGCATTTGTACTCTGATATCACAATACAACACTGGTTGGTTAACTATTATCCATAACAACATATTCACAAGGACAATTTGGACTTTCCATTACTGTAGGAAACTATAGTGCTTGATGTATTGCATAGGAGATGGGGTACAATATATAGACTGGAATAGAAGTCGAAGGTAGGAGCCGACAGGTTGAAATCCCCCCCCCCACAGTCGCAGCGTCATGAGGGTGCGAATGTTGCGGCTGGAGTAGAGACCGGTGTGGACTCCGAGAAGATGATAGCCCCTGGATGCCGAGTTAGCCGAAGTCGAGGTGGTCGTGGTCGAGAGACACGCAGCAGTAGCCTGTTCTTCGGGAGGGGTCAACGTTCGAGCGTCAACGATTGGCAGGGCGACACAACAAAAGAGCACCAGCAGGCCGACCTTCTTGCTTCTTCGATCGTCCGGACGTCGAGGAGCCCCGCCAGGGAGGCCGACGGCAGCGCACGCGTCTGCGTCGGTCATGGTGGCCGTGCTCGTGGCAGAATAGATGGGGTTACGGCGGATCCGGCTGGGAAGGCAACTACAGCGACGGATCCAGCCGGAAAGACGCGATCTAGACAAAGGGACGTCGGATCGAGCTGAGAAGGTCGCAACAACGGTGAATCTGCCCGAGAAGGCCGCGACAGTGACGGATCCAACGAAAGCGATGAAGGGGAGGGCGACGGGGCAGTTCCAGCCGGGCAGGGGCCTACGCCGGACCTGGCAAGGGGGTGTTGACGACAGTGATGAAAGAAGCTCGATAAGTTGGCGCTGCTGGGTGTCAGTGTGGGCAGTTAGTAGGTGGCTAGCGCGATGACGAGGGGCTGCACGGGCAAAGATGCAGGGGGTGGGCTGCTGCACTAGGCCCGACGGCGGTGGATCCGTCAGTGGCGGCGCGGGCGGACAGCCCTGCCCTCGACCTCCTCTGTTGTTCGCGCCGGCGCGGAGCCGGTGGACGTCGAGGATGGAGGGGCCGCGCCCGCTGTCCTACTCGCGTGGCGGCAACTCGCCCCTAAGGTCCCTCCGCAACCGGTGTTGAGGAGCGACGACGGATCAGGGCGACAGGCAGCACGGGGAGGCGACACGTCTGCAGCCAAGGTGCCACTGGGGGCAGCCGGCAGCACGGGGAGGCAATGCGGCCAAGGGGCCACTGGGGGCGGCGCGACCTGGAGGGGGGGTGCCGGCGTCGCCGGTTGGGGGCAGGGCCGGACGCGGCGAGCTGCGGGCGCTCGTGCCGGCGGGGGAGGCTAGGGTCGCGCCCGCCATAGGCCGCCGGCGGCTGCTGGGGCAGGGAGCAGAGGAGAGGGGGCCAGCGGCTGGGATGGGGCCGCCCCGGGGAGGGAGGGATGAGCCTTCCGGGGGCGACGGTGACTGGACCTGGGCAGGGAAAGGGGGCGTCTGTGGGGGTAGGGGGTAGGAGGGAAAACCTTAACCTAGTCTGATACCATGTAGGAAACTGTATCGCTTGATGTATTGCATAGGAGATGAGATACAATATATAGACTCACATGACCCTAACCTTAATGGGCCGGCAGCCCAACAGTTGTGCCGGCCCACACACACAGTCTAACAATTACAAATGATTCAAATTAACAGCTAGGAGATGGAATGTACTCCGTACTGCCACTAGAACTAAGTTGTTGTATGCTAATTCATATGCCGTTTATTCCCAAATAGATGTCATTCAGGCAATCAAAATGGTCACATTTACTTGAATCTACAATTCCTTTGCAAATTATATGTTATAATATAATTTGCAATCATGTGATTTTTTTTAATATATTCTGGCAACAGTTCCATTTGAAAAGTTCAATTATATTTTTTTGATACGATAGGTAACAATTTTTTTAAATTGAATGCATGTTCAAGCACGAAATGTATTTGGAACAGTACTTGCTAATTGCGTAGAACTTCTGCTTGGTATTCTATATAGCTTCTGTGGCAGCTCGTTTTGATCCAATTCGACATTGTATTATGTAAAAATTTAATTATGAAGCATGTTATAACTTTACTTGATTTTTACTTGTTATTTTTTAAAATTTGGATGGATCTTTCTCAAAAACAGTGCCTATGTCTCAGTCTAGCTGAGCGTTCTAGGTTTTCTGAAGGTGAGATACAAACCTTCATGTCTGTTGATGCTGATCGCACAATAAACTTGTGTAACAGCCTTCATGATGCCTGGAGGTACTTCACTTCTCAATCTCACAATTTTTTTGTACAAAAGGCTTAAATTACTATATGTATAATGTTTGCACATGCAATCCATTATCTAATTTTTTTTTGCATGATTTGGTGTTTATCTAGCTTGCCACTACAGATTGGAGTTGCTCTTTATCTGTTATATACACAAGTCAATTATGCTTTTCTATCTGGGCTTGCAATAACAATCATACTAATACCAGGTATGCTTACCTTTTGCTTCCTTGTCCTGTATTACACTTAGTCATTCAAAGATTTGTTGCCATGCGCCCATGCATGACCTTCTCCCCGTCCAAAAAATATGGTTTGTGATAATTCTATCATATCTAGGTTCGCCCTTATTATCTTGTGAATACTGATCTATTTTTTTTTCTCGAATATGCAAGAAAGATACGTATCATTATATTAATAGAAGAGGAAAAAGGCCTGAAAACAAACAGGAAAACACACGAACACCCACAGCAACACACACCAGTCAACGCACACAGACTCACCCCCATACGCACACCTGACACACCCTGCACTCCAACACCTCTCAAGGACCTTCCTCTAACCCGGATCAAAAAGAGAACGCAAGTAAAGAGAACGCAAGTTCTTGGCCCCTGCCAAAATCCAAAGATGTAGCTCCTCTCTAAACCCAGACTCCAAAGAGATCAGATAGGACCGAGCTCCATAAAAAAAACACCTGTTTCTATGCTTCCAAAGGCTCCAAGCACCAAGAATGACAATACTATAAAAACCCTTTCCTTTTCTTTTATGAATCTTAACTGATGTTTTCCTCCACCATTCAGCAAAACAAAGATCCCTCCTCTTAGAAACCAGAGAAAGCCCAATTGGAGCTAAGATACTATGCCAAAAATGCCTTGCAAAGACGCAATTCGTTAGAAGGTGCTGTGCTGCCTGTGCAGTTTCATCGTCTTGGTCACATAGAGCACAATTTTCAGGATAATCTAGACCTCTCTTTTGCAGCCTGTCTGCTGTCCAACATTTATTGTTGATAGCAAGCCAAATGAAGACCTTACACTTAGGGGCTCCCAGCTCTTCCAAACCCTTTTCCAAGGCTCAAAGGTTTCAGCCCCAATGAAGAAGGCTCTGTAGGCTGATTTGGAGCTAAACAAGCCATTACTACTAAACCTCCACACATGATTGTCATTATTATTTTGTAACTGAAAACCACCAAGAACTTCCCACAACTGAAAATATTGCTCAATACCGATCAGAGAGAGATTTCCTTGTATATCTTGCACCCAATTTAAAGCTGTAAGGGCCTGTTGAACAGTCCAAATACAAATAGATGTATAAGAACCTGATGGTGCTAGGGACTGGATATTTTAGTGCGTAATGCGAACCCATGTTTATAGTGAAATCATAACTTCCTCAAATTAAAATAGATACTCATGCCTTTTACTTTGAACCATATCGGTCTCTTTTTCTTGTAACCATGTATACATGCACAGTGAACAAATGGATTTCTACAAGGATTGCTGGTGCAACAGAAAAGATGATGAAGCAAAAAGACAGGAGGTAAGAAAACTGGTCCTCCATTGCATTTGATGAATAAAGAAAACATTGTTTCATTTTGCCATATTCCCATATCTGAAACACCATTACATTTATACCTCAACTTCACTGGCATATATTGTTGATTTGTTTTGGGTCATGAGGCAGGAGGAATCATGCAAATGTTTGGTAGTCAACACAATAATATAGAATCTAATACTCCAAAATTTGTCCATGAATAGGATAAGCTGTGCAGGGGAGCTCTTAGCACATATTAGAACAGTGAAGATGTACAGTTGGGAGAAACTATTCACTGAACGTTTGGTGGAAAGAAGAGAATCAGAAGTGAAGCATCTCGCGGTGTGCAATTGCTTTTGATTAATCTACATTTTATAATAAGTTGAACATATTGTACTGGAACTAACAAGGGCCTCCTATTTCCCAATAGACAAGAAAATATCTGGATGCTTGGTGCGTCTATTTCTGGGCAACCACACCGACATTGTTCTCCCTTTCCACCTTTTCTATTTTTGCAATAACGGGACACGCATTGGATGCTGCCACGGTAAAACAATATCATGAATGATATGCTTAGGATATGCCTTTGGACCAAGAAACTTTCTGCTAATATCTGGAATCCTTATTACAGGTATTTACTTGTGTTGCACTCTTTAACACACTAATATCACCGCTAAACTCATTTCCATGGGTTATTAATGGGATGATTGATGTAAGTGGATAATTGGTTTATGCCATTATACTGTTACATACATTCGCAGCTGCACTAACATTGCATGCTTTGTTTGCTGCAGGCTGTTATCTCTAGCAGACGGCTGAGTAATTATTTATCTACTCCAGAGCATCACTCATCCGAGTTAAATGCCTCTGCTGACCTTTTAAACCACCACTTTAAGAGATATACCAAAGTAACTCATAATCCAATGGCCATCGTCTTTCAGAATGTATCCTGTTCTTGGTCTAGCAGCTCTGTTGCTGAGCTGAACATAGTTCTCAGAGATATATCTTTGCAGCTACAAAAAGGGTTCTTTATTGCAATTGTAGGCGAGGTAACTATTCTGATTGTCACATTTTCGTTTTTGTACTAAGGTGTTCTTGGAAAGTTATGTGGTGGGGGTACACAATTTCGTTAATGGTTTGTTTGGTTGGGGAAACTGAATAGCATGTTCATACTGTTTGGCACATTATATTATATCTCAATTTGCCAGTATCTGCAAAGAAATACAACCATATATTCAGATCTTTTTTATAATAATCTAATCTGATGCTATTGCAATTTTTCCTCTGAACTGAGGAAATTTTATGTCCCATATCAGGTTGGTTCTGGTAAATCATCTTTATTGAACACAGTCATTGGAGAGACTCGTGTCATCAGTGGTTCTATTAGCTCCTGTGGTTCAATTGCCTATGTACCACAGGTAACACTTTATGACCTGAAATTGCTTAAGATTTGCATTGAAATGTCTGGAGATTAAAAATGTAACTGGTGTTCTTTAGGTACCATGGATCTTATCTGGCTCTTTACGAGATAATATTTTGCTTGGTAAAGAATTTGATCCAAGGAGGTAGTTTATCTGTCTCTGACATACATTATCACAAGTTTGTTTCATTATGTCATTGCATGGCATTAAAGCAGCTATCATGATTCATGAACTATTGTAGATGCTCATACACCATAGAATTTATTGCTTCCCCTTTTAATTAGCATTCTGCATTACAAAATTAATGCAGATACGAAGAAGTAATAGAGGCATGTGCGCTTCATGTTGACATATCGGCAATGACCAGAGGAGATATGTCACATATTGGAGAGAAAGGTACCAACTTATCTGGTGGACAAAGAGCTCGTCTAGCATTGGCAAGGTCATGTTTTTGACAACTTTGTGGACTTTCATCCTTCTTAAGCTCGCTAGCTAACATTATGATCATACACTTGCAGGGCTTTGTACCACAATTCTGATGTATACTTGTTTGATGACATCCTTAGCGCGGTTGACTCCCAAGTTGCTTCGTGCATCCTGGAAAAGGCTATTATGGGGCACCAACTAATGCAGAAAACAAGATTACTAAGCACACACAATCTTCAGGTAGTATTCACTGAATCTTGTCCAAAAAAAACTGCACCACATTGGTATTAAATGTATGAATCATATTTAAGGTTATATCTCATACTACTAGGATGTATGCATGGAATAAGAGTGATGCTGAAAGAACAATGTAATTTTCCTTTAGTTTT
This sequence comes from Zea mays, assembly GCF_902167145.1. Lineage (NCBI taxonomy): Eukaryota > Viridiplantae > Streptophyta > Magnoliopsida > Poales > Poaceae > Zea > Zea mays. Next base: position 14,285,908 of record NC_050104.1, on the reverse strand, counting down.
CTTTTCTGTTTCCCAGGCCATTTTTGCTGCAGATATGATTGTAGTCATGGCTAATGGGCTCATCAAGTGGTTCGGGACACCGAAATCTTTCTTGGCAACTCCATATTCAAGAACCTCTAAGCCAGATAATTCAAGTCCTACCTCATTTGCAGCTTCTGTGAAAGATAAAACACCAATGGTAACATGTGAACTGAAACCTGATGCTGTACTTGAAGATTCAGTGGTTTGTTATGAGGAGACAAAAGATCGGGTAGAAGAAGAGGCAAGGAAACAAGGCAAGGTTGAGCTTGGTGTCTACAAGTGAGTTATTTTGTGAACTGGAGTGCGATATACAATAGAATGATAAAAGTATTTCGGTCTTGTGTGATCTATTATTCATAATGGTTCTTTTTTACAGAAAATATGCAGCATTTGTGGGGTGGTCAACTGTTGTTTTAATATTCCTAAGCGCATTCTTAATGCAAACATCTCGTAACGGCAATGATATTTGGTTAACTTACTGGGTTGATACCAGCACAGGCACCAACAACACGAGGTTTTATCTTGTAAGACTACTTTCTACCAAGTGAATATGAACCGTAGTAATCAGTATGTTCAATTTGGCGTTCAGTTGTTCACGAAAGAAATATTTTCAGCACATTTATGCTCATTCAAAAACTTGCCTGTGCAGATTATCCTTGCTATGTTTGGCATCATCAATTCTCTTTTCACTTTGGGAAGGGCATTTTCTTTTGCATTCGGTGGCCTCCGTGCAGCAATCCATATTCATGCATCTCTTCTTGAAAATATCATCAGTGCACCGATTTGTTTCTTTGACCAAAATCCCAGTGGTCGGATCCTAAACAGGTTTGGTATCTTATTCATCAGATCACCTCTAGTTTTCAGTAAGCATCGAAAGATTGAAATGTCCCTTGGCCTTGGCAACGCTTTATGAACTTCCAGATTATCGTCAGACCTCTATGCCGTTGATGATTCTCTTCCTTTCATCCTCAATATATTTGTGGCCAACTTCTTCAGCTTATTCGGCACTCTGGTTGTTTTGTCTTATTCACAGGTAAATTATGTAAACAATAGTATAGGGCCAACCTTGTACCTCAGAAAGAAACTAAACCGCGTTTCTTGTATTTCATGAATGTTTGGTCTGCAGGTTTCCTTCTTACTCGTCTTACTTCCACTCTGGCTTATCTATAGGAAGTTGCAGGTACTGGTTTCATTTATTTCTGTATTGATGCTTAACTCATTTATCTCAACCTTTATAGACTACTATATAAAATCCATACTTTAATACATCAGTGTGTAACAGTTAATCCTCTTTTCCTCTTAGTTAACACAGTGCATCACGGTATATATCTATGGCGTACCATATGGAGAAAGAAACTAATGTTTTGTACAGTTCTATTACAGGTCTACATCACGTGAAGTACGGCGACTTGATAGCGTTGCTCGTTCACCAATCTATTCATCTTTCACAGAGACACTTGATGGTTCATCAACAATAAGAGCTTTCCAGAATGAAGTATGTTTCATTTTTCTTCCTGGGCTAGAAGGAAGCATTCTAATTGCATTTAGACAAATTCATAAGGATGTTAAAACATCATAACTTTCCTTTTGAACTCAAAAGTGTCACATATCAAAGGCACTAGCCCCTAGTGCTAGTGCTTGAGTGGTTTGTTCAAGATGCTGACAGTTCACTACACAGGGGTTCTTCTTTGAAAGATTCATCCAACATGTGACACTATATCAGAAAACGTCCTACACTGAGCTCGTTGCTAGTTTGTGGCTCTCGTTGAGACTCCAGGTGTATATTTTTTGTCCTGCTATAATAAAATAATCATGTACATGGAATTAGTTACTTTTATCCATCAGTGAGGCCTATAATCAGGCACTGCAGTGACGAGCAAACTGTTCAGTTGTTGGCAGGTTTTATCATTCTGTTTATCGCCATGATGGCTACTATCAGCTTCCATAGCAGTTCTCTTGTCAACTTTGCAACACCTGGACTGGTAGGTTTTATTGGACACAATTGCTGACCTTGTGCTTAGGCATTTCCATCTCGATGCAAATTATAAATATAATTCTGTTCAAAGTACTAGATACAAATCAATATTAAAAATAATATATATTGCAGGTGGGCCTGGCTTTATCATATGCAGCACCGGTAGTATCATTGCTCAATGGCTTCTTAACCACCTTTACAGAGACAGAAAAGGAAATGATCTCCGTGGAAAGGGTTGACGAGGTAACCCAAAGAATCTTATACTCTTATTCATCAAGCATGTCTCTAGCTCTAATAGTTTGATGATGCTTGCAGTACATTGGCATACCTCAAGAAGAACTCCAGGGATCAGAACCTCCACCGAGAAGCTGGCCAACGGAAGGGAAGATCGAGTTTGAACATGTAACACTGAAGTACAAGCCAGAGCTCCCACCTGCTTTAAGTGACGTTTCGTTCCTTATTGCATCAGGCATGCAGGTACGATGCTTCCAAGACTTCCACTGAATTATTTTGATTTTGTGAAGGTATCCTGAAATCTGTGCTGCCTTTTAGGTTGGAATAATAGGAAGGACTGGAGCAGGCAAATCAAGTATACTGAATGCACTTTTCCGCTTAGTTCCAATTTGGAACGGCCGCATATTAGTAGATGGCATTGATTTGGCTAAAGTTGCCGTCCGAGAACTCCGTGGACATTTTGCAGTGGTCCCACAGAGCCCCTTTTTGTTTGATGGGTCTTTGAGGTAACTACTGATCCTCTTTTTCAGAGTTTTCAGGCTGGCTTTTCACTGTTTTCATGCTGACTATTTTCATGCTTGCACTGATTAGGGAATAAACAAAAAATAATGTTCAACATTCAATATTTTAATAGTGAATATACATGACAGGGAAAACCTGGATCCTTTCAATACAAAAACAGATCTTAGGATATGGGAAGTTCTTGAAAACTGCCATATGAAGGGACAGGTAGAATCAATAGGTGGACTTGACATTCATGTGAAAGAAAGCGGTGCATCTTTTTCAGTAGGGCAGCGGCAGCTCCTATGCCTTGCCCGAGCCATCCTAAAATCATCCAAGGTACGGGCTATCTTATCATTGAAGTATATCTTATAGCAGATAAACAAATGTGCAAAAGCCTAATAAAATTCATCTGGCTAATTCTATCAGTTTTCATGATGAGTTAAAAAATCTCAGTCAGAGATGATCAAATAAGTGATGTATGTAATTGTTAATGATTCTGCAGGTGCTTTGTCTAGATGAATGCACAGCCAATGTTGACAACCAAACAGCCTCCCTGTTGCAAAATACTATTTCTGCTGAATGCAAAGGCATGACTGTTCTCACCATAGCGCATCGTATTTCAACAGTGATGAAGATGGACAATATTCTAGTTCTTGATCAAGGAAAACTGGTAAGTTGCGCTACTAGGATTGACATTTTGAAGGACCATTGCAAAAACCAAAGTGGAATGTGGGAATGAACTCAGAACATATGTACCGAAATAACATTTCACAAATCACAAGAATGATATATCATAACAAATACAAATGAGGATGCCACATCTGTTCAAAATTTATGTTAAACACAGTCTTAAACCAAGTGACAGACCAAAATGGATCAACGTTTTAATTCTATGACAGACCAGGTCATGAGTATGCTTTTGTTCAAATGCCTTATTGTCCGATTAAATGTCGGAGTTATCTAACACTATGCCGCTCCACTTTAGGTTGAAGAAGGAAACCCAGAAGCCCTTATGAATCACAGACACTCAAGATTCGCTCAGCATGTCAAGGCCTCTCAGATGTGATTATGGGAGCATGGTTTCCTACTATGTTATGCTAGGCCTTTTTACTTTTTTAGAGTTAGAACTTAGACAATATTTACTATGGAGCAATGAGCTTGTAAGAACAGTTCCGAATTGACACCACTAGCTAATATGGCTAATAGAGGCTTTGACCCTCTCCGAATCATTGAACATGATGATCCCCTAGCTGTTAAAATTCCATGCTTTGTTACTAACAGGGAATGGATCTCAGAACCTGTTTCTAAACAAGTACTGTTCATAAAACCCTTATTTCATCGATTGCTTTTCAGTTCTCATGGTTTTTGTTTTGGTAAGGAGTAGCTGTATTCAAGTCTAGTGGCATGGTGCTTGATTGCTCGCTAAAAGTTAGGCAATGCAAGGATGGATTGAAATGCAAAAGGCACAACGGGCAATGAGGGAAAATGCAGGGGATTTAATAACCATCTGCAGTTTCATTTCACAAGCACAACTGAACGAGGTAGCAAAGTAACCCTAACTAACTCCACAGATCCCGCAACACCAGATCTTAGTTTATGGAATGAATCCGTCCAGATTGTCAGATTCGACATACGAATTTACAGTTTACAGAAGGCCACAGGATGGATTTAGTTTACTAAACCAAACAAAAAGATGCACACAGCACAGAGGACGGAGGTAGCAGCAGAGACACGGACCAGAGCACCACGGGGACCGGTCCATCTTGTCATGCTACGTAGACGTAGTCGTCGTTGTCGCGGTGGCGGTGGGGGTCGACGGAGCAGATGACGTACACGGCGTAGAGGACGCCGGGGAGGTAGCCGAGGATGGTGAGCAGCACACTGATCCAGAACTCCATCTGCCCAGAAAGGCAACGGGCTGTAAGAGCAGAGCAAAGCAAGCAGGGAAGGGGAGGATAGAGCGGGACTCACGGAGCAGCAGCCGTGGCGGAGGCAGACGCCGAGGGGCGGGAGGAGGACCGAGCACAGCAGCTCCAGGCACCGGCAGCAGCACGAGCACAGGCCCATCTTCTTCCTCCACCTGCGGCCGACCGCGCGCGTGCAAGTGCTGATTGATGGCGTCTCCTCCGATCCTTCCTGGCGCGCTGCCCCGCTCGCTTGCTTCGGGGAGGTGAGAGAGATTCACGGCAGCCGAGCACGGACCGTTCTTTTTTCTCTTCTCTTCGAGCGGAAGGAGAGAAGAACTCCGCACGACGCGGTATGGCGCAAGCTGAGCCAGCAATGAAATTTTTACGTGTCACACCTAGAGATGGCAATGGGTAAAAACCCGCTGGGTATTACTTGCCCAAACCCGTACCCGCGAAGAAAAAATACGCCCGCTAAAAAACCCATACCCATGACGGGTATAAAATTTTGCCCAAACCCATACCCATGCGGGTTTCGGGTACCCAACGGGTTTCCCATACCCACTAACATCAACATAAAAAATAATTCATTATGTAAATGACAATCAATACATTAATAAGCTAGCATAAAAGGAGCAAGTGGTAACTAATTTTAGCCTAAATTTTGTTACATAAAGTTTATTTCAATTAGAACATATTCAATTAGTAATATTATGAGACATATTTATAAGAAATGTTAATTTTAAGGCGGGTTTTAAAAACCCATGGGTTTGCGGGTATGGGTAGTGGAAGAACAAACCCATGCCCACGTACCCGTTGGGTTTCCGTTTGAACCCATTAACAAACCCGTGGGTAGAGAAATTGACCCAAACCCATACCCTAATAGAGCAAAAACCCACCGGGTTTCGGGTAGCGGGTACCCATTGCCATCTCTAGTCACACCAGGAATCGAGATTACGTCTAAGACATTTTTTCCGTACCTGAGCCTTTCAATCGATTTTCTAAATATAGGAGACTACATAACACAATCTTAAATCTCTAGATGATAAACTCTCATGTTTTTTTCAGTTAACCCTTTAAAGTCCCTTAAAAAATCATATTAAATAAATTGTACATGCGCTAAAAGTATCACCGTCCTATTGAGAAAAACTCTTTTAATAAAACCTGATACATTGTAAAATGGAGTTTTTTTTTCATAATTTTCTCCACGCCCCTTTCATCATTTACCCTTTAATACGTGATATTTGTTTTCGTACCCTTAAATACGTTTTCTCCTCTAAAACATATCCTTTCAACCCTTAGGAACTCTTTTTAATGTTTTCTCCCCCAGCAACCTGAAATGACGCTTCTGGCCTTCTTATATCCACATGATGCTTCGGTCGTTCCATCCTAGCCTCTCTCTCTCTCCAAAACATAAAAAACAGAGACTAACACACAGCTTCAGGCATTACAAAATGTCCATATAACAACACATAGACATGTTTGGTAGGGTGGTCAGAACCTGACATGACTAGAAACCATAGCAAGGATGGAAACACCTGGCTGGCTAGAGGAAGCCCCCAGATGTCTGTTTTCGTTGCACCTGGCCCAAAGTGGTTGCACAATTTTAGATGATGTTTGGTTTACCTAGCTATGAGATTGGCTTAAGTTGTATTGTTGTTTAGTTGCGCTGGTCAGGCCATGATTTTTGAAGATTTTTGCTAAATATTTGTGTGAAGGTGTATACCGAGCTAAGTCTCCCTTTAGAATGTGGGAATTCTTTCTGTTTCAAGTGTTTTTCCTGCAAAAATGAATTGATTCCTGTGAAATTCTTGTATGAATCCTCCAAAATTTCTGCATTCCAAAGGGACTCTAAGTTTTTTGTTTTTTGTTGGAATGTGTGATGTCTGATGTTTTCAAATCATCATTTGTACATGATGGAGCATATCACCTCAGAACTTAGCCAATCATCACTTGTACGTAATGGAGCACTCCAGTGATTCAAAGACAAATCAAGTACTAGAACAAAGATCCTAGTGAGAATGTAGATCCTAGTGAGAATGTGTAGTTGACAGGGACTGTTGTAGGATGGAAAAAAGATAGTTTCCAGCGACAACAATGGCCCAGATTTCCCAACGACAAATCAACATCCTTCTCAAAGAGCACATCAATATCAGTTTCCATCTAAGAAGTGATAGGCTGATTAGTCTGAGGACTGACTCCATTTGTTTCACTATTACTAACACTAGGCCCTCTTCCAAAATAGTAGGCGGTTGTGCATGACTAGATGTGATATTTGCTTGCTCTTCTGGATTCTTCCAAAAGCAATCTGATCCCGATCTGCAGATTGCAGGTGGTTTTACAAATTAGAATTCTAGGAGTAAACTTCAGATGCTTTTGAAGTAACAAACAAGAGAGAGAGAACAATCAAAGGCTAAGTCTTAAAACATTTTAAATCACTTCAACCTTCCAAATCTTTGTGGTCAAGCAGGAGCCATCATACCATAAACATCCAAATCTTTGTGGTCAAGCAGGATCCATCATACCATAAACATTAAGATCTCTTCAACTTAGAACCAAGGGAAAGCATAAAAAAGCGCAGAGAACCTTAAAGGTCAATAACATTGGTTGTGCAGAAGCTGTGAACCATGAGAACTTTCACTTAAGTTTAACAACACCAAAAAAAGCGGGGAAACAGCAATTGCACTATAAGTTAAAGTAACACTAAGGTGAAACCGTGAAACAACAGCTATGACCTAAGCAGGGTTCGGCTAGGCGGCGGTTAGGCGGCGGCTAGGCGCGCCTAGGCGCTAATCGACGGGCTGACGCGTAGCCTAGGGGGCTGTGCGGCGTCTAGGCGGCGCTCAGCCGCGCCTCCGCGGCGAGTTTGCGGTGCGCAGGCGCCGTAGGCGGGCGCGTAGGCGGCCAAGTTTTTAGCGCGCTTAGATTTTTAGCGCGCGGCCAGGTTTTTAGCGCGCGCGCGCCGTGCTCCTCCCGCGCGGGAAAATCCCTCCTCCCAGCTGCTATCCCGCTCGGACTCCCTCCTCCCAGCGCGGCAAAATCCAGCCGCTGTCCCGATCGGCATCTCTCCTCCCCGCGCGGCAAAATCCAGCCGACAGCCGCTATAACGCGCCGGAGGAAGTGCAGCCGCCGGCCTCCCTCGTCCCCGTCGTCCCTGCTTCCTGCCAGTGCCAAGGTGAGTTCTCCTCCCCCGCCGGCTGCTCCCCTCCCTGCTCATCCCCATCCGCTAACTTGGCCTCTCCTGCTAACTTGGCCTCCCCTGCTTTCCTCCCTTGGTTTTAGCCTCTAGATCCTGCAGACTGCGGTCAAGAGAAAGGATAGCATTCTGAAACTTAAAGATGTCATCAGAAACTGCAGCTGCACCTTCTGAAACTGAAGCAGCTAGAGCGAATCTCCTAAAAAGAAATTCAGATGATGTTGGATGGGAATATGGTGTTCTTGTTGATGCTAACAACAAAGACAAGGTGAAGTGTAAGTTCTGTGACAAGGAGATGAGGGGAGGGATTTATAGGTTGAAGGAGCATCTTGCCCATGTTGGAAAGAATGTGAAGAAATGCACGTCTACAACACCGCAGGCTCTAGAGGCTAAAGAGAAGTGCAAGAAAGCAATAGAGGCTGCAAAAAGGAAGAGGGAGGAGAAGACTGTTCGTGAGCTAGAACTTAGAGAGGAAGTGAATGTATCTAGGGTTGGAGAGGAGTCAGAAGAAGTCACTTGTGTTGGAAGCTCACAGCCTCACAAATTAGGGCCAATTGACAAATGGACACGTGCTATTGATCCTACCAAGGCTGATTCATTCAAACAACAGCAGCTGAACAAGGAACTATGGAAAGAACGAGAGCATGAGGTGCACAAGTTTATTGCAAGATGGGCCTATAATCATGGTAAATTGCTAGTATACGATGCTGTTTTCACATTTTAAAATTCATGAACTGAACACATTTTAAAATTAGACTTCATTTTTTAATCATTGGCAGGAATACCTTTCAATGCATGTGACAATGATGAGTTCAAGCAAATGTGTGAAGCAATTGGACAATTTGGACCAGGACTTACACCTCCAACTCAAGATGCCTTTCGAGGTAGTTTGCTGGAAGAAGAATATGAAAGAACCAAGTGTTTGCTGCAGGAACGTGAAGCCGAGAAGATGAAAAATGGGTGCTCTATTATGACCGATGCTTGGTCAGATAGGAAGAGGAGAAGCATAATGAATATATGCACTAATTGTGCTGATGGAACCTCCTTCATCAGCTCAAAAGAGATGTCAGATGTGTCACACACAAGCGAAGTCATTTTTGAATTAGTGGACAAAGCAATTGAAGACATTGGTGAAGAGAAATAGGCTGACTACAACCCGCCTCAACAAGTTGGTCTATATTCAGTTCAATAACAGGCTGATGAATAACGAAGAAAAGATTAAGTCAAAGAAAATCACTGATGTTCTCTTGTCTAGTGATACAACTGAAGCTCAAGGTTTTCTCCAAGAGGGTGGAGATGAGTGTGCACAAGTTGTCTTTAGAGATGAGGAGGAAGATGAGATGGAAGGTACAGGGATACCTTGGTCTGTTATTGGAGAGGCAGTGGGAGAAGAAGAACAGCTTGAGCCTCGTAGAAGTGCAAGAGTGAGAGAGCTCTATGAAGGAGAAGAGTTTGAGTCTGAAGAAGAAGAGTATGAAGATGAAGATTTGTGCTACAGTGAAGATGAAATATGATCTGGACCATCTCCATCTAGTAGTGAAGCCTTTTGTGATGCCCTGGTCTTATGAACTGCAGTTGTGTCACTTTGTGTCTGTGTGTCTTCTTTTGTGTGAGACCTGAACTAAGAACTATGTGCTTGTGTTGTCCTTTATTTATAAATTGTGTTCTGCACTTGTATTACTGTCCTATCCACTTGTGTTGTAATTACCAGTTGCTGATATGGTGTGTTCAACTGCTCATGAATCCCGGCTGCTGAAATCATCCAGATAAGTCACAATTTAGTGTTTTCTATTTTTTTTGATGAACAGCTAGCTGTCTATTGACTAATTTACTAACTACTAGCTGTCAAAATGTGTTGCAGCCTTGCAGGAGCTAGGAACATGCAAGAGTAAGCTCAGCTAGGAATCAGATATGTCTACTGGCCTTCTTTTTATACTTACTGTGACTCATATCGTCATATATAGTAGTTAATTAGTTATATACATAATATATATGTATATATATAATTTATGGCTATATTGTCAAAACGCCTAGAAAAGCGCCTAGAAGCGCCTAAGACCGAGTACTCCCGACTAGGCGCTAGGCAATGGGTCACCGCCTAGATTCCGCCTAGCGCCTAGCTGAACCTTGGACCTAAGTATGTACCCTTTCAATTTTTGGTAATGACTGAAATAGTTGTTGTGCGGGATAAATGGAATGCCACTGTCTAGTGGTGCAAAGTGCAAACAATGGCAATTTTTGCAATACAAGTGAACGTCTCCAATAGATAAGCCCTTCAAATCTGTTTATTGATGACAACTAATCATACAAAACAATGCATATTTGATTTCAGTTGAAGAAATAAATAAAGAGAGCATATCATGTGCACATATTAGATCACGACTGTCCATACAGATATAATGTTCCTTGCTGCTTTGTATATTTTGCAAAAAAAAACACCCTCCACCACTTTCACCCTGCTCTGTGCAAAAAGGGATAGATATGAGACCGTTGGATCTAAAATGGATGGACACGATTTAACATGGCATGTGCACCTGATATGTTCCCATAAATAAATAACTGATGTTTTGCCAAGCCTAGTTCCAAACCGAGAGAAAAGCAGGAATGGATGATCATTGCTTAGCGCTAGAGAAGCTAGAGGCTCCGCACCGATGAGGGGGGGGGGGGGGGGGGGGGGGGGGTCGACAGAAAGGACGAGCGCGATGTGAAGCTTGAGGTGGTCCCCCACGGCAAAGACACGACACTTGAAGCTTTCTTTGGATACTCTAGTATTCATCTCAATCCACATGTAATCATGTATTGAAGTGGATTGAGATGTAAATTAATATACACCCCAATTTACAGATTGATCCACCTCAATATATATGGATTGAGGTAAATATTGAAGTATCCAAACAAAGCCTGAAGGGGGCGGGAGGGTCTACGAGCACCACTGCGACGAGAAGCTTGAGTGTGATGGTGGCCCCATCCTCGATGAGCGAGAATGAGAGGTGGAGGAGAGAGCCCTAGAGTCGGAGGTCGGTATGGATGTCGAAGGGAAAGGGGAGGAGAATGTGGGGCAGGGGGAGGTATGCGGGACAGGTAAGAGCATCTCCAAGAGTCTTTCTAAATTCCACTCTCTAAATTATCATTTAGAGAGTTATTTGCATAAAAATACTTTCTATATCTTTTCAATCTTCAACAACCTTTCTATATCTTGTTTGTACTATAGAGAGTCATTCACGTTTTCTATAATTGGCTAGCGAGAAACCCGGAATGGAAAATGACTATATTTGAAGAGTATTTTTTACAAAATTTCTATTTATACATATTAGAAAGAATATTGTGAGCGTTTTGGAGTTGCTCTAAGGGTGTCCGGGTTAGCCAGTGAAAGAGGCAAGTGCGGCTACATGGAGACTGACTCCAGAAAAACGGTCAATCTTGACTTTCGGTCCCCATTGGAATGCAGGAATTTTTCCTACTTTCTATATTTTTTCTGTCAAAATAAACTGATTTTTGATATGATTCCTTAAAAATTCCTGTATTCCGAAGGGGCCTTCATTTGCGGCCAGGCCACAGAGGTCAAGCTGCGCGACATGGGTAAGGCCTGACTCCGAACAAGGCAACCAAACACAGTGACTTGCATAATTGAAGCCTGCCTACAGACCTGGCCACCCTACAAAACATGTCCATAAATCCAGGCTACAAGATTTTTTATTTTAAATTACAACACAGAAACTAGACAAACATAACTCCAAGAAACATATAAGAACCATTCCAGTTTTGCACTTTATGAGCTAAACGTAAACCACTGCAATTGTATGCAGCCGTTTGTCACATGTGATACCTAAAGCAATTTTCATGAATGGCTGCGCCAGGAATTACTTCAAATGTTGCCATTGAAAGTGAGCTGCTGTCCCGACAGTGCCCACCGCAACTTGTAGTAATAATGAAATCAGTATACCATGAGAATTTTGATGCCATACCTCCCATAAGGTATTCTTTGAACCTTGGGTCGTGCATCAATCATGCTTGTGTAGCGCTAATGTGAGATGGGTGACTCATTTACATCAATTCATAGTGAATCTTCAAGCAGATCCAGCCAGTCTTCTCAACTAAAACCAGCCATGCATTTGATTTTGGATGACCATCAGTGCCACAATAATACAAGACAATACGTTGAACATTTTTCAATCATCAGAACCCTTATCGAGCGCAGGTTGGCTGTTGTTTTGACGAGGCTGGGAGATCCAGTGCAGCCCATCGAGCAATTCTGAATACATCCTCTGGTCCAATGTCCCTCGCTTCCTCCCTTTCAGCTCCTCCAGCACATCAAATGCCTCCTCCGTGCGTCCAGCCCGGCACATCTCCTCCAGCAGCGTCCTGTAGGTGATCATATCTGGCTTCCTACCACAATCCAGCATATCCAGCAGCACCCGCCTTGATTCGTCAAACCTCCACTCCAATGCCAGCGCCGACACGGCGATCATGTACACGCCTCCGGATGGTACAAACCCCTTCTCCCTCATCTCTGCAAAGTACTCCATCCCCTTGTCCGACCTGCCCTTCTGAAACATGGCCTTCACAATGTAGCCGTACGTGAACTCGTTGGGTTCACAGCCGTACAGCGGCATTTCACGGAACACCTTGAGCGCCTCGTCTACCTCCACGCACCGCGCGTAGGCCTTGATGATGAGGTTGAGCAGGAAGGTGTCCGGAACCACGCCGGAGGCCTTCATCTGGCGGTAGAGGGACCGGACGGCGTGGAGGTAGACCATCGACGCCGGCGGGCGGCGCACGCGGCGGACGACTGCGGTGAGGAGGAGCGTGTAGGTCTCGACGTCCGGGCGGCACCCTGCGGCGGCGGGCATGGCGCGCATCTTGTTGAACATGTCGAAGGCGAGCTGGAACAGGCTGCGGCGCGCGCAGCAGAAGCGGAGGCAGGCGTTGAAGAGCCTGAGGTCGGGCGCGCAGGCCCCCGCGAAGACGTCGTGGACGAGGGCCTCGGCCGCGGCGGGGCGGCGGCCAGACGAGGCCGCGGTGAGCGCGGCGAGGTAGGATTCGGGCGCGTGCCGGAACCCCGGGCGCAGCGCGGCCCATCGGAAGAGCGCGAGCGCGAGGTCCGGGTCCTCCTCGGCGGTGATAGCCGCGGCGAGATCGGACGCGGTAAAGCCCGGGCGCAGCCGCGTCACCCACGCCGCGAACTGCTCGTCCGGGGGAGTGCGGACGGGGGACGGCGCGGGGGTGATGGGGTCGGGGTCGGGGTCTGGGACGGGGTCGGGAGGGAGAGGGTATGTGGAGGAAGTGGTGGCGAGAAAGCGGGTGCGGAGGAGCAGGCGGTGGTGGCGGCGTGCCGCGGCGGCGAGCAGCGCCATATTGGGGTGGGCTTGGTCTGCGCCGCGTTGGGTTCACTGGACTCAACAGGGAGAGAGGCTAGCGAGCCGGCGACGGTAACGCCCACATGGGCCGAGACAAGGGACAGGCCCATCTTTGCTGACAGTTGGGCGAGAACTCGTGACTGGTGCCATCTCACGTGGGCTATACATATACATCTGGGCTATAATTAGACCTTAATTCAAGCACACGACCAACCTGGCACCGTCTATTTAACTAGAGTTCACTAAATATTAAATATTTTCAAGACGTGTCTAGTAAAATTATCGGTATAACTTTATATTATGTATTATTTATCATGCACATGTTTCTTAGCAATTTATTATCATTTTAGATAATCTTTTACTTTTATATATGTTGTGCATTTTTATTTTACAATTGATTGTGTGTTAAATATTATACGGTGTAGAGCTATACCTAAATTTTTCACCGTTCCCCGCCATAATCGATATCAACCCTACGTCATCGGTCAATATAGTTCGCTGGCACCATACACAAGGCCTCAACTTCACTGCAGTGGTTCCCCACAAAATCAAACTATAAGTACATCATTTCCGTGAAAAGCAGGTCGTCGCAGCAGACCGTGCCAAAAGCCTGCTAGTCTGTATCCGTTGGTTCATTCAATGCGCGTAACTTGATGGATTCCGTGAATCTTCAGAGCCGGCCGGGGCGATTGCTCGAGTGTTAGTAACTCCATCCTACATTATAGTATAAAAATCAATTCAACTTTCACGGAGAGTAAAGAAAAATATCAAATTTATATGATAAAAATAATATTTATGGTACCAAATGAGTATCATTAGAATTTTTTTATTAATTATTATTTTATAGTATATCTATTTGATGCCATGTTTTTCTGTAATTTTTTCCTATAATTTTTATCAAACATTTTATGTTTTGACTCTCAGAAATGCTGGAATATTTCATAACTTCAAACGGACGGAGTACTGTTTTATATGACCTATAACGTCCATATTTCAACACCTGCTCCAGCCAAATTGTCTGACTTTAATCCTCTCAGCCGTTCGGAAAAGAATACAGTTAGACCCCGTTGGGTTAAGCTGGAATAAGACTAGGAATTATTCCTAGGTATGTGTGGTCTCATGGTTAGCCCCGAATTTATGGAGCAAAAGGGGTGTGGGTTCGAGTGCTCGTTCTGCACTATTTTTTAGCTTCTTAAAATAACCGAACGGGCCTGTCGGTACCCTAAATCAGGGTACTCTTTACTACAGTATGAAGACACGGTGCCCGTACGGCGATCTCTAGCCGCACGGTGAACAGCACCCGGCCCCACCACGTGAACGGCTCAAGGGGCACCACTTGGTGAGAAAAGATGATACATCCTATGGTGTATCAGTTGGATCGGGCCTCCGCTAGGAAGCACCGGACCCCTGTACGCACGACCCGGACCCCAGATTACGGTCCGGGACTCTCAAGTAAACATGCCGGGTCCCTTGGATGGGGTCCAGATCCCTCCAAGTAAGGTCCGGGCCACAACGAGGTCCCGGGACAGGGGATACCCTGGCGTAAGCAAGGGTCCGTGAAAGGGAAATAGGCTCACACATTTTCTTAAAATGATTTTGGTGGTTGAATTGCCCAACACAAATAATTGGACTAACTAGTTTGCTCTAGATTATAGGTTCTACAGGTGCCAAAGGTTCAACACAAACCAATAAAAAGTCCAAGAATGGGTTTAAATAAAAAAGCAATGAAAACCGAAGGCTGTCCTGGTCTGGCGTACCGGACTGTCCGGTGCACCAGGGTGGATCATCTCAAACTTGCTAGCTACGGGTTTTCTGGGAGCCACTCTGCTATAATTCACCGGACTGTCCGGTGTAGCACCAGACTGTCCGGTGTGCCAGCGGAGCAACGGCTAACTGCATCAATGGTCGTCTGCAAAAGTCTACAGTGAACAGTGAACAGTGCAACTACGCACGCAGAAGTCAGAGCAGGCGCCAGATGGCACACTGGACAATGAACAGGAGTTGTCCGGTGCACCACCGGACTGTCCGGTGGCCCACATGTCAGAAGCTCCAACGGTCGAACCCTAACGGTTGGGTGACGTGGCTGGCGCACCGGACAGTGTCTGGTGGCGCACCGGACTGTCCGGTGCGCCATACGACAGCAGCCTTCCCCAACGGGCATTTTGGTTGTTGGGGCTATAAATACCCCCAACCACCACTCTTCAAGGCATCCAAGCATTCACTACTCCTCATTCAATACAAGAGCAATACACAACACTCCAAGACACAAATCAAAGCCTCCGATCAAATCAAAGTCCCCAATTCAACTCTAGTTCTTAGGACTTGTGAGAAGATCGGCTTGTGTTCTTTTGTTGTTCTTGTTTCTTGGTTGGCCTTCTTCTTCCTCTATTCTTGTTCCTAAGATCATTGTAATCAAAGCAAGAGACACCAAGTTGTGGTGGTCCTTGTAGTGGACTAAGTGTCCCATTTGATTGAGAAGAGAAGCTCACTCGGTCTAAGTGACTGTTTGAGAGAGGGAAAGGGTTGAAAGAGACCCGGTCTTTGTGACCACCTCAACGAAGAGTAGGTTTGCAAGAACCGAACCTCGGTAAAACAAATCATCGTGTCATCCGCTCTTATTTGCTTGTGATTTGTTTTCGCCCTCTCTTTCGGACTTGATTATATTTCTAACGCTAACTCCGACTTGTAGTTGTGGTTTAAGTTTATAAATTTCAGATTTGCCTATTCACCCCCCTCTAGGCGACTTTCAGTCCGGTACTGACACGTGTCCAGGCCTTATCCTATGCGCTTGCGCTCCCCGCTCAGGCGGAGACCCGATGCTGCCACGTGGCTTGTTGCCCGTGACATAAGCCAGCGAGGGGAGCCTGATGTAAGGCCTTTAGGCCGCGCGGTCTCTGCATTTATTGCGGAGAGGACACGCCGCATGTCCACCCTACTGACAGGCGATGTGCCTCCTCAGTATTTAATGCGTCCTGTCCACTCCGCTGGCAGGTGGCGCCAGGGCCATCCTGCAGACGGCGCGCCTGTGCAGTCCATTGTCAAACAGTGCGCCCGTGCTGCGCGGCGTACTGTGTCCATTGACAATGCGCCCGTGCTGCGCGGCGCACTATGTCCATCATCCCTTTTGCGAGAAGCTTCCCCTACACGCCGATACGATGCAGATCTCGGATGTCAGGCGCAAGAAGGTTGCTCCAGCAGCGAACATTAGTAGCTCCAAGTACTACATCTGTTATGTTCCTGGGCCCACATGTCGGGGCTCAGTACCCTTGTACATGCCCCCCTTAGCTATAAAAGGGGAGGCATGCAACGTTACAGAGGAGGTCTCTCTTAGACAAAACTTAGACACAGACTATGAGCGCTCAAGCTTCCACAGCAATCCAACACACAGTGGAGTAGGGTATTACGCTCCGGTGGCCCGAACCACTCTGAATCCTTGCGTGTTCATGTGCTTGGTGATCGCTTAGCAAGACAGGCAATACACTTAATCCCCTTCCTCATCTTAGGATTTAGGGCGGGTGCATTTCGCCACCCGGCCGGAGAAATCCCTCTCCGACATTTGGCGCGCCAGGTGTCACACCCGGTTTTAGAAGGCAAACCGAATGCAAACCATGTACGTGCCAGGATCAGTTATTCACGTACACAGCAGTTACATAATATGGACATCATCACACGGTGCTCAAAATAGTATTAAAAGGGAATAATAGTCGGTTACATCGTACGTCTGAGACGTCCATATAGTTCTTACAATAAATCAAAGTGCGGAAAAGGAAACGTAGATAACTGCGGCCTTCACAGGCAGCCGACTGGGGGTTGCCGCTAACCCACACCTAGAACTCGTCGTAGTCTTGGAACTCCTGGAAGTCTCCTTCCACAGCTTCATCTTCGCCTGAGCAGTGGTTGCAATGCTGACAACCTGGGGGGGGGGGGTTTGGTGTGTAGAGCAAGGGTGAGTACACATCAACATACTCAGCAAGTATCCTGTTTGGCTGTAGTGGACTAGCTTTATGTGGGGATAAGTTAAGCAGTTGCTTTTAGTTGGTCAGATTATTACTTACTAGTAGAAAGCCAAGTTTTAGCATTAACCCAAGTTATTAACCCGATGTACCCTTTCCAAACGGAAAGAATACCACTTACCAGCACCATAGTCATAACCAAACCATCGATCTCATAGCCACCTGTACCACAATGTCTCTGATCAAGTACCACTAATCACTGGAGCTCCCTTGGCCGCTCATAACCGCGAGCACGGCTGATATATCAGTTTTCAAACACTCTGCAGAGGTTGTGCACTTTACCCACAAGCCGTGATTCCCATTCTGCCCGGAGATCATGACTCTCCATTGATCACTACCAAGGTGACCCAGCAGGGCATCACTACGTAGCCTTTACAAAGATTCCCCGGGGTTGTAGCCACCCGTTAGGTTTCCTAAATGTACTGCACTCCTCCCCAAGGGACAAATCAACCTTGGCAGAGCGAGCCGCATACACCGAGCCCCATTGACGGCACGACGGCTAAGTGAACTACATCACGGATCCTCTAATTATTCAGCTAAGGGCATCTTATTCCACCCTCATGGTTGCACTGTTTTCCCGGGCGGTCATCCATAGAACAGGTCCTTACGGAGAGGCACTCGAGAAACCGCTCGAGCCCCCTTGAAGGTCACAAGTACAACATCATAATAAGAGAAGGGAAAACAGCGTATCATAGATAATCTCATCATGTTCATTGATTATAGTTGAGCAATAGCATAAAGCTAAACAGTAATAATCCAACCCAAATAGGTAATCAAGGACAGGGATAACAAAAGCTAGTCAAACCTTAGGTATAAATATGTAAAGCGGGAGGTGAATTAAAGAATGAATAGGACAGAGATAGGTCAAAGGACACTTGCCTCCACCAACCGACTGCTGCTCAGGGGCTTCTCCTGCGAGTTCCTCGGGCTCTTCAACCGGATCGTTCTCTATGCGAGCGCAAACATACATACATCCACATATTTAATACAAAAGAACAGTACACCATACAATAGAAGGCAATAAGTAAACAGACGTTCCACGCGGGCTCGCGAGTATGGTTAAGAGAGAAAGAGGAAAAGACAGTCGAGAAACGATCACGTTACATGATTATAAAGACAGTCGAGAAAGAGGAAAAGACAGTCGAGAAACGCGGCGTTACACCTTAAACAACCTAAAACAAAAATGGATCGTCGCGCGACGAAGCGCACGACGCAACACAAGATAGAATCTGAAATTAGACAAACCGTCACGCGGCGAAGCGCGCGACGCAACACGCTAATTAACGAATAATCACCGCGAGCGCGGGCGAGCGAAGATACGGTCGGGCGAGGCCGAGACGGGGGAACGGGCGGGCGAGCGGGGGGAAGGGCGGTTGAACCGGCCAGGGGGGCGGTTGAACCGGCCGGGGGCGGCCGAGGTCGCGCCGGCGAGCAAGGGCCACCGGGGCCGCGCCGGGCCACGCCGGGGGCGCGCCGGGGCCGCGCTGCGCGCGAGCAGGGGAGGAGCGGGGGCGGGCGGGCGCCGCCACGGAGCCGGGACGGGCGGGGAGCGCCGCCGGGGAGGCCGGGGAAGGGGTCGAGCGGGGGGGGGGGGGGCGAGCGGGGGCCGAGCACCGCCGGGGAGGGAGGCCGGGCGGGGGGTCGAGCGGGGGCTGAGCGCCGCCGCGGGGAGGGGCGGGCAGGGGCCGCGCTGCCGGGGCAGGGGCGGGGACGGGGCCGCGCGAGGGGAGGCCGGGGACGGGCGCCGAGCGCCGCCGCGGGAGGGAGCGGGCGGGCGAGCGCTGCCGGGGAGGGCAGCCGGGCGGGGCCGAGCGCCGCCGCGGGCGAGCGGGGAGGGGGTCGAGCGCCGCCGCGCCGGGCAGGGGCGGGGACGGGCGGGGTCACGCGCGGGCAGGGGGAGAGGGAGGGCGCGCGCGGGGGGAAGAAGAGAAGGGAGAGAGAGAGAGAGGAGAAGGGGAGGGGAGGGGAGCTCACCTCGGGGTCCAAAATCCGTTGATCGCCGTCTCCAAATCCTAGGGCACCACGGGGAGAGAGAGGTGGGAGAGGGAGAGGAGAGGCTGTTGCGCGGGAGATCCAAATGAGAGAGAGAGAGGGGATGGGGGGCGCAGGGGGGGGGGGGGGTTGGGCGCCAGGGGCGCGCAGGCCGGGGCGGGCCGGGCCGGCTGAGCTGGGCTGGGCTAAGTTGGGCTGGGCCGAGCCACTTCGCGGATTGAAAACCCACGACGAGCGCGACCACTAAACGGAATTAAATCGCGAACTGAAATCCGGAACGGAACGAGACGAACACTCATCATCAGACAAAGAAATGTGCTTCGGCATGATGCAACACCCATGACACTTAGGTTTTGGTTTATACATGACACGGACACATGCCGCTATACTGGTTTGAAATTGGGAAGAAGGAGCAAACGGGGAAAGAGAAAAGAGAGTAACGCCCGAATTTGGTGAGAGAAAAGAAGAAAAAATTCTACCCCCAAATTCAGGGCGTTACAAACCTATCCCCCTTAAAAGAATCTCGCCCTCGAGATTCAGGGTTGGCTAGCAAAGAGCTCAGGGTATTTAGCCATCAGATCATCTTCACGCTCCCAGGTTGCTTCTTCTTCAGAGTGGTGATTCCATTTGACTTTGCACATTCTGATGGTCTTCCTTCGGGTGACTCTGTCTGCAACTTCAAGGACCTGCACTGGCTTCTCAACGTAGGTCAAGTCCTCCTGGACCTCAAGACCTTCCACTGGCAACTGCTCTTCTGGCACACGCAAGCACTTCTTCAACTGAGACACATGAAAGACATCATGCACAGCAGACAAATTCTCGGGCAAACTGAGCTGATAGGCCACTTCTCCACGTCTTGCAAGAATCTGATACGGACCAATGTAGCGGGGTGCTAGTTTGCCTTTCACTCCGAATCTTCTGACTCCTCTGATCGGTGACACTTTCAGATAGACAAAGTCTCCGACTTCGAAACTCAGCTCTCTTCTTCTTGTGTCTGCATAGCTTCGCTGCCTCGATTGCGCTATCTTCAGATTCTCTCAGACCATCTTGATGTTCTCTTCGGCTTCAAGCAAAATGTCTGGCCCAAACACTTGCTTCTCTCCAGGCTGATCCCATTGCAACGGAGTTCTGCAACTCCTTCCATAAAGCGCCTGAAATGGTGACATCTTCAAACTGGCCTGGTAACTGTTGTTATAGGAAAACTCTGCATAAGGCAATCTCTTATCCCATCCGGACTGATCTTGTAACGCACAGGCTCTCAACATGTCTTCAAGAATTTGATTGGTCCTTTCGGTCTGGCCATCTGTCTGCGGGTGATAAGCTGAACTGAAATTCAGATGCGTGCCTAAAGCTTCATGCAACTGCTGCCAGAAATGAGAGGTAAACTGCGTTCCTCTGTCTGACACTATCTTCTTTGGCACACCATGAAGACAAACGATCCGAGACATATACAATTCTGCCAATACGGCACTGCTATAGTTGGTCTTGACAGGTATGAAGTGGGCTGACTTGGTCAAGCGGTCCACTACTACCCAAACGGAATCGTAGCCGGCTCGAGTGCGAGGCAATCCGACTATGAAATCCATACCAATTTCATCCCATTTCCACTGAGGGATCTGCAACGGTTGCAACAATCCAGCAGGTCTCTGGTGCTCTGCCTTAATTCTTCGACAACTATCGCACATAGCCACATGCTCTGCGATTTCCCTCTTCATTTTGTACCACCAGAATTTCTTCTTCAGATCCTGATACATCTTCTCACTGCCAGGGTGAATCGAATAGGCTGTCTCATGAGCTTCCTTGAGAATCAACTCCCGAATAGACTGGACATTGGGAACACACAAGCGGTCTTTGAACCATATCACGCTTTCTGCATCTTCTCGAAAATCTTTGCCTCTGCCATCTAGAATCAGTCGCCGGATCTCACTGATTTTCTCATCATTCTTTTGCGCTTCTTTGATTTCGCGCTCCAAGGTAGGTTCCAACTCAACTGTGACTCCTCGAGAATTGTTCAGAAATCCGAGACTCAACCTGTCAAACTCCTTGGCCAACTCATAAGGCATCGGACGAGCAACCATCAGATTGACTTGACTCTTTCTGCTCAAAGCATCTGCCACTACGTTTGCTTTGCCTGGATGGTAATGGATCTCCAACTCATAATCTTTGATCAACTCCAACCATCTTCGTTGCCTCATGTTCAACTCTGACTGAGTGAATATGTACTTCAGACTCTTGTGATCTGTGTAAACATCGCATTTCTGTCCATACAGATAGTGCCTCCATGACTTCAGTGCATGAACCACTGCTGCCAACTCTAGATCATGGATTGGGTAATTCTTCTCATGAACCTTCAACTGTCGGGACGAGTAAGCCACAACTCTTCCCTCTTGCATCAACACACATCCCAAACCCGTGTAACAAGCATCACAATACACCGAGAAGGGCTTGTGCACATCAGGCAAGACTAGGACAGGCGCTGTAGTCAACTTCTCTTTCAGCGCTTCAAAGGCCTCTTGACATTTCTGGGTCCACTTGAACTCAACTTTGTTGCCTAGCAACGCTGTCATTGGTTTCGCAATCTTTGAAAACCCTTCAATGAATCGCCGATAATATCCGGCCATTCCAATGAAGCTCTTGATTCCTCTAGCATCTGTTGGCGCTTTCCAGTTCAAAATGTCTGCCACTTTCTTCGGATCCACAGCCAATCCTTCTTTGTTGATTATGTGACCCAAGAACAGGACTTCACTGATCCAGAACTCACACTTGCTCAACTTTGCATACAACTGGTGCTCTCGCAATCTCTGCAATACCATCCTCAAATGATCTGCGTGCTCTTCTTCGCTTTGAGAATAAACCAAAATGTCATCAATGAATACCACCACAAACTTATCGAGATAATCCATGAATACACTGTTCATCAAGTTCATGAAGAACGCTGGCGCATTGGTCAAACCAAAAGACATTACTGTGAACTCATACAACCCATACTTGGAAATGAATGCCGTCTTCGGAATGTCCGAAGGTCGGATCCTGAGCTGATGATAACCTGACCTCAGATCAATCTTGGAGAACACACTGGCTCCTCTCAACTGGTCGAACAGATCTTCTATTCTGGGCAAGGGATACTTGTTCTTGATCGTGACCTCATTCAAAGCTCGGTAATCAATGCACATCCTCTTGGTGCCATCTTTCTTCTCCACAAATAGGACAGGGGCGGCCCAAGGCGAGGTGCTTGGCCGAATGTAACCTTTCTCTGACAGCTCATCAATTTGCTTCTTAAGTTCATCCAACTCTGGTCCCGATATTCTGTAAGCTCTCTTGAAGATAGGGGCGGTTCCAGGAAGAAGCTCTATGGCAAACTCAACTTTCCGCTCTGGTGGCATACCCGGTAAGTCCTTTGGAAACACATCTGGGAACTCGGACACAACCTTGATACTCTCAATCAGGTCTGCTTCACTGCTATCAACAGCTAGCTGATAACAACTTCCTTTCTTTGGCTCAGGCGAGACTAACTCGGTCACCACTTCCTCTCCTAGTGGGGACACCAACTTGATTGTCCTTTTATCACCACTGATAACTGCCTGATACTTATCTAGCCAATTCATCCCTAGGATGACATCTATTCCCTGAGTACCCATTACTATAAGGTTGGCGGGAAACGCTATCCCCCTTATTTCCACACTTATATTCAAACAAATGCTATCGGCTCGAATTCTACCACCGGCTGAGTCAATTTGAATGGGGGTTGACATGGTAGTAATTGGAAGATTATGTGCTTCTACCCATGATGCAGTAATGAAAGAATGCGTTGCTCCAGTATCAAATAACACTTCTACAATATGGGAGTCGACTGGGAACATACCTACTATCATGCCGGGGGTCTCCTGAACTGCTTCCGCCTCCAAGTGATTCAGCCTTCCATGATTATAGCGCGGCTGAGAGCGATTGCCTGCTCCAGACTGAGGCACATTCTGCTTTGCTGGGGCATTGGGGCCTGACTGCTGCTGGGCTGCCTTCTTCGGACATTGCATCACCCAGTGGCCTTGCTCTCCACAATGGAAACATGCTCTGTTTCCAACCTGAGCTGGTGCTGCCTGATTGCTCTGCTGGTTTGCTGGGGCAGGAAGACGAGGTGCCTGCTGATTCTGCCTCGGAAACTGACCTCCTGACTGATGGTTCTGACGGTTCTGGTACTGATGCTGAGGATACTGCCTTTGGAACTGCTGATGCTGCTGAGGTGGACGCTGGTTCTGCCTGAACTGCTGAGGTTGATTGCCTGAGAAACGAGGACGACTGCTGCTTCCATGCTGGGGTCCACTGATCTTGCGCTTACGATCCTCCATCTCCTTGCGCTTTCTCTCCATCATGATTGCTCTGTCAATCAGGTGCTGGAATGTCGGGAAGGTGTGATTCATCAGTTGATACTGAAGAGGGTCGACCAAGCCTCTCAAAAAATGGTACTGTCGCTTGGCGTCGGTGTTGACATCTTCAGGAGCATAGCGAGACAACTGCAGAAATCTGTCTCGGTACTCACTGACAGACGATGACCCTTGCTTGAGGGCCAGGAACTCCTCCTTCTTCACTGTCATCAGACCTGCAGGAACATGGTACTGACGAAAACTACCTCTAAACTCTTCCCAGGTGATGGCGTCAGGATGGGCATGGGTGGCGAGGTAAGACTCCCACCATGACTGGGCTGCTCCTCTCAACAGACGGGGACCATACAGGACTTTCTCCCTATCATCGCACTGAGCGGTATGCAACTCCCGCTCCACAGTGCGCAGCCAGTCTTCAGCATCCATAGGGTCAGAAGAATGAGCGAACGTTGGTGGATGACCTCTCATGAATTCAGCACGCTTGTCTCTAGGCATCTGGGGCATCTGAGGCTGAGGTGGGGCCTGCTGCTGTTGCTGCTGCTGCTGCTGAATGGCGGCCAAAGTCTGACCGATGGCTTGAACTGCCTGAGTCTGCATCAGAAACATCTGCTCGATGGACGTCGGGGGCGGCAGGTGCTGCTGCTGGGGCACCTCATCCTGCGGAGCGGCTCGCTCTCGCTGAGCACGCCTTCCTCCTCTGTGCCTGTTCTCTGACATCTGCAGAATGCAACCACACATCAGAACTGATCTAGCAAATCTTGCAGCATAAGAAAAGAGTAGAGGATTCTTCAACAGCACTGAACAGATGAGCATCTTCACTGATCTCCAACACAGACCACACAGCTTCTCAGATAAAGAGGAAAGTGGAATAAAAGGTTTCCCAACTATATAACTAACTCCATTAACATAATAGGTAAACCAAAATGCAGGGGATACCCACACTCTGGTGACAGTCATTACAAAGATCCAAACCAAACATAGTTCATCATGACAAACATAGATGCACAGGATATAGCAAACTACCCTGTCTAACTAAGACTAACTAAGACCGAGACTAACGCTAAGACTGAAGCTTCTATGTATATATATTTCGTATTAATTACAAGATCCAACTCTAACGATCTATGGTTCTAGAGTTATCTTGGTCTTGCAGTCGGGATTGCCATAAGACTGGTGTCCACGCTGAGGTGAGCGGTACGGGTGCTGAGTCCCGACGGGAGCGGGGGAACCACCATCCAAGTGACGACGTTCCGCGCGCTCAGCCCGCAGCAGGGCGATCTCAGCACGAGCCCTACTCAGCTCGTCTAATGCATGGTCCAGCTCCGTGTTTAGCACGGCGGCTAGGTTGACTGTGCTGCTCAACCTAGGATTGCCCTCACCGACAGGTGAGACAATCACGCCTCCTGTGCTGCCAGATGGACGGCGGGGGTAATACTTCAGGTCAAGACCGTCAGCTGCCCCACCGAAAACCGAGCAGTAGTGCGAAAGCGCACGCCGTGCAGCATCTTGCATGGCTGCCACAGCTGAGTCCCGTTCAGAAATAGAATAGTGCTCTGAGCAGGCCTCTGCACCCTGGAGACTGTTCTCCGGACGGCGCACCAAGCAGGTTGCCTCCCAGCGGTCCGGGTGGACCCCGCGACTGTGCTGGTAGACCACACAGCGATACTCGACGGACCAAGTATGTCGGTCAAATGCCCGACGTAGCAGGGTGTCGAGCGCATCGTGGAAGTGACACCCGCGAGCAGCGTCGCGAGTGATGGGTCGAGCAACCCATCCTTCCGGCTCAAGGTTAGCAGAGAAGTCGGTGTCGTGGCTCGAGCTGTCGTCGCCACCTCTGTCGTCTGGGTCTCCTCCAGCAGCTACTCCAGGGGCTGGGACGCCCAGTGGTGGTGCAGGGGGCGCCTCCAGAGGAAGCACAGGGGAGCAGCTCCTCACAGACTCTATCTCCTGGTGGAGCGAGAAAGAAGAGCCCTGCTGCTCCTGTCGTCGACGTTTCTGCTCCTCATGCAGGCGGTGGTGCAGTCTCTCCAAGTGGCTGGACTGTCCGGCCACAGGACGGCGAAGCGGACGCTCAGCAAGGCGGGAGGGTAAGAAGGGGATGACTGACTTTCATGCAGTGTGTCTAAGTCGAGCCATCTACAAAAGACATCGCAAGCAAAAGGGTGAGAACAGAATTAATAGGACCAGCAAATAATGAATCATGAGTGATTGAAGGATTAGAATAAAACATGATTTTCAGCAAGGTATAATATATAGTAGAACATAGGTTCGGTCGATATGACCAACTTTTGAAGGGATATCAAAGTCAAGGAAGGGACAGAGGTCTATAGTCCTTAGAACGGCCATTCTACTCTAGGTTAGCGGTCCTACAGTCAGCACGGCTTTGATACCACTTATGTCACACCCGGTTTTATAAGGCAAACCGAATGCAAACCATGTACGTGCCAGGATCAGTTATTCACGTACACAGCAGTTACATAATATGGACATCATCACACGGTGCTCAAAATAGTATTAAAAGGGAATAATAGTCGGTTACATCGTACGTCTGAGACGTCCATATAGTTCTTACAATAAATCAAAGTGCGGAAAAGGAAACGTAGATAACTGCGGCCTTCACAGGCAGCCGACTGGGGGTTGCCGCTAACCCACACCTAGAACTCGTCGTAGTCTTGGAACTCCTGGAAGTCTCCTTCCACAGCTTCATCTTCGCCTGAGCAGTGGTTGCAATGCTGACAACCTGGGGGGGGTTTGGTGTGTAGAGCAAGGGTGAGTACACATCAACATACTCAGCAAGTATCCTGTTTGGCTGTAGTGGACTAGCTTTATGTGGGGATAAGTCAAGCAGTTGCTTTTAGTTGGTCAGATTATTACTTACTAGTAGAAAGCCAAGTTTTAGCATTAACCCAAGTTATTAACCCGATGTACCCTTTCCAAACGGAAAGAATACCACTTACCAGCACCATAGTCATAACCAAACCATCGATCTCATAGCCACCTGTACCACAATGTCTCTGATCAAGTACCACTAATCACTGGAGCTCCCTTGGCCGCTCATAACCGCGAGCACGGCTGATATATCAGTTTTCAAACACTCTGCAGAGGTTGTGCACTTTACCCACAAGCCGTGATTCCCATTCTGCCCGGAGATCATGACTCTCCATTGATCACTACCAAGGTGACCCAGCAGGGCATCACTACGTAGCCTTTACAAAGATTCCCCGGGGCTGTAGCCACCCGTTAGGTTTCCTAAATGTACCGCACTCCTCCCCAAGGGACAAATCAACCTTGGCAGAGCGAGCCGCATACACCGAGCCCCATTGACGGCACGACGGCTAAGTGAACTACATCCCGGATCCTCTAATTATTCAGCTAAGGGCATCCCATTCCACCCTCATGGTTGCACTGTTTTCCCGGGCGGTCATCCATAGAACAGGTCCTTACGGAGAGGCACTCGAGAAACCGCTCGAGCCTCCTTGAAGGTCACAAGTACAACATCATAATAAGAGAAGGGAAAACAGCGTATCATAGATAATCTCATCATGTTCATTGATTATAGTTGAGCAATAGCATAAAGCTAAACAGTAATAATCCAACCCAAATAGGTAATAAAGGACAGGGATAACAAAAGCTAGTCAAACCTTAGGTATAAATATGTAAAGCGGGAGGTGAATTAAAGAATGAATAGGATAGAGATAGGTCAAAGGACACTTGCCTCCACCAACCGACTGCTGCTCAGGGGCTTCTCCTGCGAGTTCCTCGGGCTCTTCAACCGGATCGTTCTCTATGCGAGCGCAAACATACATACATCCACATATTTAATACAAAAGAACAGTACACCATACAATAGAAGGCAATAAGTAAACAGACGTTCCACGCGGGCTCGCGAGTACAGTTAAGAGAGAAAGAGGAAAAGACAGTCGAGAAACGATCACGTTACATGATTATAAATTAACTACTCGCTTAATGGAAGGAAATTTAATGTAGACACTATGTTTAGCGTAAAGTAAAGTCATGTTTCATGTCTAATTATTATAAGCAGGTGGAGATAAATAAAAAGGATGGTCGCGTGGCGAGACGCGCGACAAAGCTCTCTAAAACAAATTAAAAGTTAACGACTCGTCGCGCGACCGAGCACGCAACGAGACACTTCGCCTTAGTTACGAGGAGACGTTAAGCGTCGCGCGACGAAGCGCACGACGGCATACGTCGACTAAACTGAGTCCAAAGTGGAACGTCGCGTGAATACACACGCGGCGTTACACCTTAAACAACCTGAAACAAAAATGGATCGTCGCGCGACGAAGCGCACGACGCAACACAAGATAGAATCTGAAATTAGACAAACCGTCGCGCGGCGAAGCGCGCGACGCAACACGCTAATTAACGAATAATCACCGCGAGCGCGGGCGAGCGAAGATACGGTCGGGCGAGGCCGGGACGGGGGAACGGGCGGGCGAGCGGGGGGAAGGGCGGTTGAACCGGCCAGGGGGCGGTTGAACCGGCCGGGGGCGGCCGAGGTCGCGTCGGCGAGCAGGGGCCACCGGGGCCGCGCCGGGCCACGCCGGGGGCGCGCCGGGGCCGCGCTGCGCGCGAGCAGGGTAGGAGCGGGGGCGGGCGGGCGCCGCCACGGAGCCGGGACGGGCGGGGAGCGCCGCCGGGGATGCCGGGGAAGGGGTCGAGCGGGGGGGGGGGGGGGCGAGCGGGGGCCGAGCGCCGCCGGGGAGGGAGGCCGGGCGGGGGGCCGAGCGGGGGCCGAGCGCCGCCGCGGGGAGGGGCGGGCAGGGGCCGCGCTGCCGGGGCAGTGGCGGGGACGGGGCCGCGCGAGGGGAGGCCGGGGACGGGCGCCGAGCGCCGCCGCGGGAGGGAGCGGGTGGGCGAGCGCTGCCGGGGAGGGCAGCCGGGCGGGGCCGAGCGCCGCCGCGGGCGAGCGGGGAGGGGGTCGAGCGCCGCCGCGCCGGGCAGGGGAGGGGACGGGCGGGGTCACGCGCGGGCAGGGGGAGAGGGAGGGCGCGCGCGGGGGGAAGAAGAGAAGGGAGAGAGAGAGAGGAGAAGGGGAGGGGAGGGGAGCTCACCTCGGGGTCCAAAATCCGTTGATCGCCGTCTCCAAATCCTAGGGCACCACGGGGAGAGAGAGGTGGGAGAGGGAGAGGAGAGGCTGTTGCGCGGGAGATCCAAATGAGAGAGAGAGGGGATGGGGGCGCAGGGGGGGGTTGGGCGCCAGGGGCGCGCAGGCCGGGGCGGGCCGGGCCGACTGAGCTGGGCTGGGCTAAGTTGGGCTGGGCCGAGCCACTTCGCGGATTGAAAACCCACGACGAGCGCGACCACTAAACGGAATTAAATCGCGAACTGAAATCCGGAACGGAACGAGACGAACACTCATCATCAGACAAAGAAATGTGCTTCGGCATGATGCAACACCCATGACACTTAGGTTTTGGTTTATACATGACACGGACACATGCCGCTATACTGGTTTGAAATTGGGAAGAAGGAGCAAACGGGGAAAGAGAAAAGAGAGTAACGCCCGAATTTGGTGAGAGAAAAGAAGAAAAAATTCTACCCCCAAATTCAGGGCGTTACACCAGGTAGGGGGCTATGCATTAGGTTTTGCTTGTTTCCTCGCTCAGCATGATGGTGCAAATCGTTGAGCACCACGCCGAGACTTCAATGGATTTCCTGGTGGAGGAAGAAGTTGTTTCTTCCACGCCACAGGTTCCCAACTGCCCAGTGTCGGGCACTACTGCTGTGCACACTGCACGTCAGCGTACAACTACGCAGACATCCCGGACTCCATCGAGGGCGGCTCCGGGAGCATTATCAGCAGCCGGGGAGTTGTTGCGTCACCCTCCAAGCTCCACGACCTCACCAGAGGCCATGAAGCAGTGGCGGGACGACGTCGACCGACTGCTCGGCATGGCACATTCTACCTCGACCAGGTTGAGGCCACGGTCATCCCGGCGCCAACATGAGGCGTCGGCGTCTGTGCGCTCACCCTCAGTGAGGGGCGCACAGACCAACGACCTCCGGGCCGAACTCAACCGTAGGCGTGCGGGAGAGGATGCCCAGGTCTCTTTAGAGAGGGCGTGCGAGCGCCGGCAAAACATCGAGGGTCGCAACCTCGATCAAGACTTTGCTGCGGTAGCACCGCAGGCCCCCAATGGGCACCCGGTCCCAAGCGGGTGTCCCCTTGGCCGGTGTGGGCTGCGCCGCTCTCGCGGATCGTCTCCACGCTGCATCATGGCCACCCAAGTTCCGGCCGCACCTGCCGGAAAAGCACGACAGAACGTCAAACCTGTCGGAGTTCCTGCAAGTGTACGTCACCGCTATCACAGCAGCAGGTGGAAACACCGCTGTGATGGTGACATATTTTCATGTCGCCTTGTCTGGACCTGCCCGGACTTGGCTCATGAACCTCGCCCCAGGGTCGATCTACTCCTGGGAAGAGCTCTGTGCGTGGTTCATTGCGAACTTCGCCAGCGCTTACCAGCAGCACGGTGTGGAGGCCCACCTCCACGCGGTAAGGCAGGAGCCCGGGGAGACTCTCCGGACGTTCATCTCCCGCTTCACCAAGGTGTGAGGTATTATACCTCGCATTTCTGATGCTTCCATCATCACGACCTTCCGCCAAGGAGTACGTGATGAGAAAATGTTGGAGAAGTTGGCCACGCATGACGTGGAGAATGTCCCCACACTCTTCGCGCTAGCCGATAAATGCGCCAGAGCCGCCGAGGGTTGTGCATGGCACTCGGCCCCACAAACCGGGGCTGCCCAGTCGGGTGGCTCGGGTGTCGTCCCTTGGGACGGTAAGAAGAAAAAGAAGAAGGATCGCGACTACCAGAAGCCGCGGTCCACCGCTCTAGTTGTTGCAGCCGCGACCGGGGGCCGGGGCGACCGCAACAAATGCCCACGGCCTCAGAGGGGTAACAGTGGGCAGTGGCTCATGCCCTGTGCACCCCAACGGTCGCCACAGCGCCGCGGAGTGTCACGAGATCATTGACCTCGCGAAACGCGTCAGCGAGCGGCGCAAGTAGTCTTCCAAGGACGGCTCCCCACCTCGTCGCTGACCTGGCAAAGAAAAGGTCGACGACGACGAGGTGGCCGCGGCTAAACGGGACCTCGGGTTTCAGTCACCCGAGGGGGGCCTGAAGGATGTCTTCGTCGGAGACTCCTACTCCGGTGGTGACAACTAGATGGACCCCCAGAGGGACCCCGTTGAAAGGGAATTAGGCTTACACCTAGTTCCTAATTGATTTTGGTGGTTGAATTGCCCAACACAAATAATTGGACTAACTAGTTTTTCTCCAGTGTATAAGTTATACAGGTGCCAAAGGTTCACACTTAGCCAATAAAAAAGACCAAGTATTGGGTTCAACAAAGAGAGCAAGGGATAACCGAAGTGTGCCCTGGTCTGGCGCACCGGACTGTCCGGTGCACCACCGGACAGTGTCCGGTGCACCAGGGGACTTCACGCTGAACTCCTCACCTTCGGAAAAATCCAGAGGCGCTTTGCTATAATTCACCGGACTGTCCGGTGTACACGGACAGTGTTCGGTGCTCCAAGGAAGAGCGCCTCAGGAACTCGCCAGCTTCGGGAATTCGCTCCGCTATAATTCACCGGACATGTCCGGTGTGCACCGGACTGTCCGGTGAGCCAGCGGAGCAACGGCTACCTCGCGCCAACGTTCACCTGCAGAGGCATTAAATGCGCGCCAGAGCGCGCAGAAGTCAGGCACGCGCGAAGTGGCGCACCGGACACTCTACAATGCATGTCCGGTGCGCCACCGGACATCAAGGCGGGCCCAGAAGTCAGAGCTCCAACGGTCGGAACCCAACGGCCTTGGTGACGTGGCTGGCGCACCGACATGTCCGGTGTGCACCGGACTGTCCGGTGCACCATGCGACAGACAGCCCCACCAAACGGCTAGTTTGGTGGTTGGGGCTATAAATACCCCCAACCACCCCACATTCAAGTCATCCAAGTTTTCACACTTCCAACCACTCACAAGAGCTAGGCATTCAATACAAGACACACCCAAGTGATCAAATCCTCTCCCAATTCCACAAAAGCTTTAGTGACTAGTGAGAGTGATTTGTCGTGTTCTTTTGAGCTCTTGCGCTTGGATCGCTTTCTTCTTTCTCATTCTTTCTTGTGATTAGACACTCACTTGTAACCAAGGCAAGAGACACCAATTGTGTGGTGGTCCTTGCGGGGAAGTTTTGTTCCTGGTTAATTTGAGAAGAGAAAGCTCACTCGGTCCGAGGGACCGTTTGAGAGAGGGAAAGGGTTGAAAAAGACCCGGCCTTTGTGGCCTCCTCAACGGGGAGTAGGTTTGCGAGAACCGAACCTCGGTAAAACAAATCCGCGTGTCACACTTCATATTTGCTTGCGATTTGTTTTTCACCCTCTCACAGACTCGATTATATTTCTAACGCTAACCCGGCTTGTAGTTGTGATTAACTTTGTAAATTTCAGTTTCGCCCTATTCACCCCCCTCTAGGCGACTTTCAATTGGTATCGGAGCCCGGTGCTTCATTAGAGCCTAACCGCTCGAAGTGATGTCGGGAGAACACGCCAAGAAGGAGATGGAGACCGGCGAAAAGCCCACTACAAGCCACGGGAAGGCTTCATCGGAAGAGTCCCACAAGAAGAGAAAGGGGAAGGAGAAGAAAGCCTCTTCCCACAAGTCGCATCGGAGTGGCAACAAGATAAAGAAGATGAGGAAGGTGGTCTACTACGAGACCGACACTTCATCACCTTCCACTTCCGGCTCCGACGCGCCCTCCGTAACTTCTAAGCGCCATGAGCGCAAGAAGTTTAGTAAGATCCCCTTACATTACCCTCGCACTTCTAGACATACTCCATTACTTTCCGTTCCATGAGGCAAACCGCCAACCTTTGACGGTGAAGATTATGCTAGGTGGAGTGATTTAATGAAATTTCATCTAACCTCACTCCACAAAAGTATATGGAATGTTGTTGAGTTTGGAGCACAGGTACCATCTGTAGGGGATGAGGATTATGATGAGGACGAGGTGGCCCAAATCGAGCACTTCAACTCCCAAGCTACAACCATACTCCTCGCCTCTCTAAGTAGGGAGGAGTACAACAAGGTGCAAGGATTAAAGAGCGCCAAGGAAGTTTGGGACGTGCTCAAGACCGCGCACGAGGGTGATGAACTCACCAAGATCACCAAGAGGGAAACGATCGAGGGGGAGCTCGGTCGCTTCCGTCTTCGCCAAGGAGAGGAGCCACAAGACATGTACAACCGGCTCAAAACCTTGGTGAATCAAGTGCGCAACCTCGGGAGCAAGAAGTGGGATGACCACGAGGTGGTTAAGGTTATTCTAAGATCACTTATTTTCCTTAACCCTACTCAAGTACAATTAATTCGTGGTAATCCAAGATATACGCTAATGACTCCCGAGGAACTTATCGGGAATTTTGTGAGCTTTGAATTTATGATCAAGGGCTCACGGAAGATCAACGAGCTCGACGGTCCTTCTATGTCCGAAGCTCAACCGGTCGCATTCAAAGCGACGGAGGAAAAGAAGGAGTCTACACCGAGTAGAACACCTATCGACACCTCCAAGCTCGACAACGAGGAAATGGTGCTTGTCATCAAAAGCTTTCGCCAAATCCTCAAGCAAAGAAGGGTGAAAGATTACAAGTCCCGCTCCAAGAAGGTTTGCTACAAATGTGGTAAGCCCGGTCACTTTATAGCAAAATGTCCTATCTCTAGTGACAATGATAGGGGCGACGACAAGAAGGGGAGAAGAAAGGAGAAGAAGAGGTACTACAAGAAGAAGGGCGGCGATGCCCATGTTTGTCACGAGTGGGACTCCGACGAAAGCTCTAGCGACTCCTCCGACGACGAGGACGCCGCCAACATCGCCGTCACCAAGGGACTCCTCTTCCCCAACGTCGGCCACAAGTGCCTCATGGCAAAGGATAGCAAAAAGAAGAAGGTTAAATCTAAATCCTCCACTAGATATGAGTCCTCTAGTGATTATAATGCTAGTGATGAGGAAGACAATTTGCGTACTCTTTTTGCCAACTTAAACATGCAACAAAAGGAGAAACTAAATGAATTAATTAGTGCCATCCATGAAAACGATGACCTCTTGGACTCCCAAGAGGACTTCCTAATCAAGGAAAACAAAAAACATGTTAAAATTAAAAATGCTTATTCTCTAGAAGTTGAAAAATGTGAAAAACTATCTAGTGAGCTAAGCACATGCCATGAGACTATAGACAACCTTAGAAATGAGAATGCTAATTTGTTAGCTAAGGTTGATTCTATTGCTTGTAATGTTTCAATTCTCAATCTTAGAAATGATAATGATGATTTGCTTACTAAGATTGAAGAATTAAACATGTCTCTTGCTAGCCTTAGGATTGAAAATGAGAAATTGCTTGCTAAGGCTAAAGAACTAGATGTTTGCAATGTTACAATTTCCGACCTTAGAACTAAAAATGATATATTGCATGCTAAGGTTGTAGAATTGAAATCTTGCAAACCCTCTACATCTACCGTTGAGCATACTTCTATCTGTACTAGATGTAGAGATGTTGATATCAATGCTATACATGATCACATGGCTTTAATTAAACAACAAAATGATCATATAGCAAAATTAGATGCTAAAATTGCCGAGCATGAACTTGAAAATGAAAATTTTAAATTTGCTCGTAGTATGCTTTATAGTGGGAGACGCCCTGGCATTAAGGATGGCATTGGCTTACAAAAGGGGGACAATGTCAAAATTAATGCCCCTCCTAAGAAATTGTCTAATTTTGTTAAGGGCAAGGCTCCCATGCCTCAAGATAACGAGGGTTACATTTTGTACCCTGCCGGTTATCCTGAGAGCAAAATCAGGAGAATTCACTCTAGGAAGTCTCACTCTGGCCCTAACCATGCTTTTATGTATAAGGGTGAGACATCTAGTTCAAGGCAACCAACCCGTGCTAAGTTGCCTAAGAAGAAAACTCCTAATGCATCAAATGATCATGACATTTCATTTAAAACCTTTGATGCATCTTATGTTTTCACTAACAAATCCGGCAAGGTAGTTGCCAAGTATGTTGGGGGCAAGCACAAGGGGTCAAAGACTTGTGTTTGGGTACCCAAAGTTCTTGTATCTAATGCCAAAGGACCCAAAACCATTTGGGTACCTAAAGTCAAGAACTAAACATGTTTTGTAGGTTTATGCATCCGGAGGCTCAAGTTGGATCATCGACAGTGGGTGCACAAACCACATGACAGGGGAGAAGAAAATGTTCTCCTCCTACGAGAAAAACCAAGATCCCCAACGAGCTATCACATTCGGGGATGGAAATCAAGGTTTGGTCAAAGGATTGGGTAAAATTGCTATATCTCCTGACCATTCTATTTCCAATGTTTTTCTTGTAGATTCTTTAGATTACAATTTGCTTTCGGTATCTCAATTATGTCAAATGGGCTACAACTGTCTATTCACTGATATAGGTGTCACTGTCTTTAGAAGAAGTGATGATTCAATAGCATTTAAGGGAGTGTTAGAGGGTCAGCTATACTTGGTAGATTTTGATAGAGCTGAACTCGACACTTGCCTAATTGCTAAGACTAACATGGGTTGGCTCTGGCACCGCTGACTAGCCCATGTTGGGATGAAGAATCTTCATAAGCTTCTAAAGGGAGAACACATTTTAGGATTAACAAATGTTCATTTTGAGAAAGACAGGATTTGTAGCGCATGCCAAGCAGGGAAGCAAGTTGGAGTCCATCATCCACACAAGAACATCATGACGACCGACAGGCCGCTTGAGCTGCTCCACATGGATCTATTCGGCCCGATTGCTTATATAAGCATCGGCGGGAGTAAGTATTGTCTTGTAATAGTGGATGATTATTCTCGCTTCACTTGGGTATTCTTTTTGCAGGAAAAATCTCATACCCAGGAAACCTTAAAGGGATTCTTGAGACGGGCTCAAAACGAGTTCGGCTTAAGGATCAAGAAAATTAGAAGCGACAACGGAACGGAGTTCAAGAACTCACAAATCGAAGGCTTCCTTGAGGAGGAGGGCATCAAGCATGAGTTCTCTTCTCCCTACACCCCTCAACAAAATGGTGTAGTGGAGAGGAAGAATAGAACTCTATTGGACATGGCAAGAACCATGCTTGATGAGTACAAGACTTCGGATCGGTTTTGGGCCGAGGCGGTCAACACCGCCTGCTACGCCATCAACCAGTTATATCTACACCGAACCCTCAAGAAGACATCATACGAACTCCTAACCGGTAAAAAGCCCAATATTTCATATTTTAGAGTCTTTGGTAGCAAATGCTTTATTCTTGTTAAAAGAAGTAGAAAATCTAAATTTGCTCCTAAGACTGTAGAAGGCTTTTTACTAGGATATGATTCGAACACAAGGGCATATAGAGTCTTTAACAAGTCCTCTGGACAAGTTGAAGTTTCTTGTGACGTTGTGTTTGATGAAATTAACGGCTCTCAAGTAGAGCAAGTTGATCTTGATGAGATAGGTATTGAAGAGGCTCCATGCATCGCGCTAAGGAACATGTCCATTGGGGATGTGTGTCCTAAGGAATCCGAAGAGCCTCCACATGCACAAGATCAACCATCCTCCTCCACGCAAGCATCTCCACCAACTCAAATTGAGGATGAAGCTCAAGTTGATGAAGTACAAGATCAAGCAAATGAGCCACCTCAAGATGACGACAATGATCAAGGGGAGATGCAAATGATCAAGACAAGGAAGATGAAGAACCAAGACCGCCACACCCAAGAGTCCACCAAGCAATCCAACGAGATCACCCCGTCGACACCATCCTCGGCAACATTCATAAGGGGGTAACTACTAGATCTCGTGTTGCACATTTTTGTGAGCATTACTCTTTTGTTTCCTCTATTGAGCCACACAGGGTAGAGGAAGCACTACAAGATTCGGATTGGGTGGTGGCGATGCAAGAGGAGCTCAACAACTTCACTAGGAACGAGGTATGGCATTTAGTTCCACGTCCTAATCAAAATGTTGTAGGAACCAAATGGGTCTTCCGCAACAAGCAAGACGAGCATGGTGTGGTGACAAGGAACAAAGCCCGACTTGTGGCCAAAGGATACTCCCAAGTCGAAGGTTTGGATTTCGGTGAAACCTATGCACCCATAGCTAGGCTTGAGTCAATTCGTATATTATTGGCCTATGCTACTTACCATGGCTTCAAGCTTTACCAAATGGACGTGAAAAGTGCCTTCCTCAATGGACCAATCAAGGAAGAGGTCTATGTTGAGCAACCTCCCGGCTTTGAAGATAGTGAGTACCCTAACCATGTTTATAAACTCTCTAAGGCGCTTTATGGGCTCAAGCAAGCCCCAAGAGCATGGTATGAATGCCTAAGAGATTTTCTTATCACTAATGGCTTCAAAGTCGAAAAAGTCGATCCTACACTCTTCACTAAAACTCTTGAAAATGACTTGTTTGTATGCCAAATTTATGTTGATGATATTATATTTGGGTCTACTAACGAGTCTACATGTGAAGAATTTAGTAGGATCATGACACAAAAGTTCGAGATGTCTATGATGGGGGAGTTGAAGTATTTCTTAGGATTTCAAGTGAAGCAACACCAAGAGGGCACCTTCCTAAGCCAAACGAAGTATACTCAAGATATTCTAAGCAAGTTTGGGATGAAGGATGCCAAACCTATCAAGACACCCATGGGAACCAATGGGCATCTCGACCTCGACGATGGAGGTAAATCCGTCGATCAAAAGGTATATCGGTCGATGATAGGATCACTACTCTATTTATGTGCATCTCGACCGGATATAATGCTTTCCGTATGCATGTGTACAAGATTCCAAGCCGACCCTAAGGAAGCTCACCTTACGGCCATAAAACAAATCTTGAGATATTTAGTTTATACTCCTAAGTTTGGGCTTTGGTATCCTAGGGGATCCACATTTGATTTGATTGGTTATTCGGATGCCGATTGGGCGAGTTGTAAAATCAATAGAAACAGCACATCGGGGACTTGCCAGTTCTTGGGAAGGTCCTTGGTGTCTTGGGCTTCAAAGAAGCAAAATTCCGTAGCTCTTTCTACCGCCGAAGCCGAGTATATTGCCGCAGGCCATTGTTGCGCGCAATTGCTTTGGATGAGGCAAACCCTTAGGGACTACGGTTACAAACTAACCAAAGTTCCTCTTCTATGTGATAATGAGAGTGCAATCCGCATGGCGGATAATCCCGTTGAGCATAGCCGCACTAAACACATAGCCATTCGGTATCACTTTTTAAGGGATCACCAACAAAAGGGAGATATCGAGATTTCATACATTAATACTAAAAATCAATTAGCCGATATCTTTACCATGCCACTTGATGAACAAACTTTTAACAAACTTAGGCATGAGCTAAATATTCTTGATTCTAGGAACTTCTTTTGTTGATTTGCACACATCGCTCATTAATATACCTTGATCATGTCTCTTTTACATATGCTATGACTAATGTGTTTTCAAGTCTATTTCAAACCAAGTCATAGGTGTATTGAAAGGGAATTGGCGTCTTCGGCGAAGACAAAGGCTTCCACTCCGTAACTCATCCTTCGCCGTCGCTCCGAGCCACTCTCCACCTTGGGGGAGAAGGACTCCGTCTTTGGTATAATCTTCACTCATTTATTTATGACCAAAGGGAGAGAGAGAGTAATTCGAAGGGCTCTAATGACTCCGTTTTTTGCGATTCATGCCAAAGGGGGAGAAAGTATTAGCCCAAAGCAAAAGGACCGCACCACCACCTAAATTTTAAAATGATTTTCAATTGGAAATTTCAAATTGATATTCTATTATGTTCAAAAGGGGGAGAAAGTAGTATTTCAAAATTGATTTACCAAAACCCTCTTGAACACTAAGAAGAAATTTCATTTAGGGGGAGTTTTGTTTTAGTCAAAGGAAAAAGCATTTGAAACAGGGGGAGAAAATTTCAAATCTTGAAAATGCTCTGCAAAATCTTATTCATTTGCCTTTGACTATTTGCAAAAGAACTTTGAAAAAGATTCACAAAAGAATTTGCAAAAAAACAAAACATGTGGTGCAAGAGTGGTCCAAAATGTTAGAAATGAAGAAACAATCCATGCACATCTTATAAGTATTTATATTGGCTCAATTCCAAACAACCTTTGCACTTACATTATGCAAACTAGTTCAGTTATGCACTTCTATACTTGCTTTGGTTTGTGTTGGCATCAATCACCAAAAAGGGGGAGATTGAAAGGGAATTAGGCTTACACCTAGTTCCTAATTGATTTTGGTGGTTGAATTGCCCAACACAAATAATTGGACTAACTAGTTTTGCTCCAGTGTATAAGTTATACAGGTGCCAAAGGTTCACACTTAGCCAATAAAAAGACCAAGTATTGGGTTCAACAAAGAGAGCAAGGGATAACCGAAGTGTGCCCTGGTCTGGCGCACCGGACTGTCCGGTGCACCACCGGACAGTGTCCGGTGCACCAGGAGACTTCACGCTGAACTCCTCACCTTCGGGAAAATCCAGAGGCGCTTCGCTATAATTCACCGGACTGTCCGGTGTACACCGGACAGTGTCCGATGCTCCAAGGAAGAGCGCCTCAGGAACTCGCCAGCTTCGGGAATTCGCTCCGCTATAATTCACCGGACATGTCCGGTGTGCACCGGACTGTCCGGTGAGCCATCGGAGCAACGGCTACCTCGCGCCAACGGTCACCTGCAGAGGCATTAAATGAGCGCCAGAGCGCGCAGAAGTCAGGCACGCGCGAAGTGGCGCACCAGACACTCTACAGTGCATGTCCGGTGCGCCACCGGACATTAAGGCGGGCCCAGAAGTCAGAGCTCCAACGGTCGGAACCCAACGACCTTGGTGACGTGGCTGGCGCACCGGACATGTTCGGTGTGCACCGGACTGTCCGGTGCACCATGCGACAGACAGCCCCACCAAACGGCTAGTTTGGTGGTTGGGGCTATAAATACCCCCAACCACCCCACATTCAAGTCATCCAAGTTTTCACACTTCCAACCACTCACAAGAGCTAGGCATTCAATACAAGACACACCCAAGTGATCAAATCCTCTCCCAATTCCACAAAAGCTTTAGTGACTAGTGAGAGTGATTTGTCGTGTTCTTTTGAGCTCTTGCGCTTGGATCGCTTTCTTCTTTCTCATTCTTTCTTGTGATCAAACACTCACTTGTAACCAAGGCAAGAGACACCAATTGTGTGGTGGTCCTTGCGGGGAAGTTTTGTTCCTGGTTGATTTGAGAAGAGAAATCTCACTCGGTCCGAGGGACCGTTTGAGAGAGGGAAAGGGTTGAAAAAGACCCGGCCTTTGTGGCCTCCTCAACGGGGAGTAGGTTTGCGAGAACCGAACCTCGGTAAAACAAATCCGCGTGTCACACTTCATATTTGCTTGCGATTTGTTTTTCACCCTCTCTCACGGACTCGATTATATTTCTAACGCTAACCCGGCTTGTAGTTGTGATTAACTTTGTAAATTTCAGTTTCACCCTATTCACCCCCCCTCTAGGCGACTTTCACCCGTACTCCCCGGTCTACGGGGCCGAAGCCTGCCTTCCCCCGAAAACCCTTCTGGACTCCCCACGGGTCCAGGCTTCTGACAAGTCCATGCAGAAATGGCTACAACACGAGGATGAGGACTCCCTCATCAAACGCAGATGGGAACCCAGGGTCGGGACCTAGTCCTACGGCAAGTACCAAACCAAGAAGGGCTTCGCAACTCTCCCCCAGCTGGGAAGGACCCTCCAAGGTGACAGGAATACGCCGACCCGGGGGACTATCTTGCTATGACTAAAGGAGTACCTCTTCCTGGCCACTGGAGCATCTCTGTAAGTTCTATCCATAGGAGCAAGTCTGAGAGGTCGAATTTTTCTCCCTTTTGTAACTAGGTAACGCATATGTGTATGCCAACCCGGTGAGATCCGCCCTCATAAGCCCGACTTGTTGGTCTGCACCCATGCATGACAGGTTATAAAGAAAAGATTTACCCCCTCAGATGCGCCTCTGTGATAGTTTTATCCTAGTGCTCCATGGTCTTACCTTGCAGTTTTCCGGATGTTATTTTATCTAACCCACCCAAATAGTTCCCACCCAATCAAACATGATGACATCTGAATTGAACAGCCAGGCTTGCAGTTTAGGACCTCTCTGCGAAAGCAGGAAGGCCCGACAGCCTGGGGGCCGGTTCTAAAGAACGGGAGCCCGTTCCATGGGGTGGTCCGGAGCCTGTGTTACCGCTTAGCCTGGTCCCGTACCCGAAAGCCTGCACACTCCACCACTCCGTGATGGGTACCCTAGTATTTGGAGCTATAAGTCCTGTGGGTCCGGCAACCTAGGGTCCGGAACTAGAGAATGGACACTTGTCTCCTGGGGTGGTCCGGAGCCCGTGTAGCCGCTTAGCCTGGTTCCGTACAGTGGGCCTGCACGCTCCACCACTCTGCGACGGGTGTCCTAGTACCTAGAACCACCATCCAGGGGGTCCGGACGCACAACTTGGTCTCCCAGACTAGACCCTGCAGGTCCCGAGCATGTATCAAAGGATGGCTAGTGTCAGATGATGGGTCCTGTGGGGGTACCACCAATGCTCCTTAGCCGAAGCTGTGTGCAGGCCTAGGTCCCAATCGAGGTTACCTTCTGGAGGCCATTGCCAACTCTTTCTTAGGTATGCTGGTCTGTAGCCTCGACAAATCGAGCCTACATCCCAGGGGGCCAGGTACCAAGGAGGAATCGGTTACACCACACGCAACAGGGACAAGTGGTACACAGATAAGTGCTAATACTGCTTGATAAATAGTACTCAAAAGTACCTTACAAAAAGCAAAAGTATTACATCCGCCTTCAAGTGGAGTCCTAGCTCCATTTCTACTCTACAGGTATGAACTACCTCCACACTAGTAGGGCCGCGTGGGTAGCTAGCTCCGAGCGGCTCGCCAGCGGAGGCGGCTACCTCTGCACCGACGGCTCGCCAACGGCGGCGACCACCTCTGCACCGACGGCTCACCAGCGGCGGCTTGCCGGCGACAGCGACCACCTCAGCGCGTGCGAAGAGGTCCTCACCCCCGTCCTCCTACGGGGGTGAGGACAAGACCATCCAAGAATGCGGCCGTCACCTCCATGGAGTACGACGTCTTGTACGACCTCCCGGGCGGCGTCGAAGCAGCGTGGCCGGTGGCGCAGGGGACGCTACGGATGCAGCGGACCAGCGCACGGTGCGACCGTCGCCCGTGCGGTGGACGGACAGCCACGCCCGCTCGGCGGTGGGAGGCGGCGTTGGAGGCGGCACCAAAGCCATCAAAGCCAAAAAGATAGGGCCACAACACGGCTCGCTTCCTACCCCAAAAGAGTTGAGGGCGCGAGGGATGGAGCCGTGGCTCAGCCCACTGTCCACCTTCACGAGGCTGGTAACCATCCTTCCCCCCGAATGCTGGAGGAAGAAGCAGGAAGGAGCGTCGCCTCCACGGACATCCCGCGGAGGTAGGCGATGATGGCCGCCTGAAAGATGAAGCAGGACGCCACGGGTAGAAGCTGCGGGCCAAGCCCCTCCAGCAGCTGCTCGAAGAAAGACGGGATCGGCATTGCCAACTAGCTGGGGAGTTTGGAAACAATAAACACAAACTCTTCGGTGGCGGGGTCATCGAGAGGAGAGACACCGACACAGGTCCTCCCGGCAAACGCCAGCACTCCCCATCTGAGCGGGTTGCGCACCAAGTTGAGTGCCACCTCGGGCCGGAAGCGCCATCACAGATACGATGACATAAGAACGCGAAGAGCTCGAGGGCGAAAGGCCGCTGATGAGAATGGATACCATGCTTGGGGGGAGTCCCTTTTTAAAGAAGGATTCTCCTAATGGCGCCCCGAAGCACCACAGAAGACCTCGCCCGACGTACGCCAGGGTGACTCAGTCCCTGGCACGGGGGACCGGGCCCACGAATCATGCTCCTTGGGCGTTGGCCTCCATGTGCGAAGAAGGCGAACCCCGCAAAGGGAGCACGCCGCCGCCCTGCAGTAGTGCGCCCCTTCGTCTTCGCCGCGACCAACGGTCCAGAGGGTGAACCGCCACACAGGGAGCATGCTACCACCTCGCGGTAGCACGCCCCCTCGGCTTCGCCGCAACCAGCCGCCCGACCTCTGGCATGGGGGCCTAGGCCCACACGTCATGCACCTGGTGCGCCAGTTTCTGTGTGCGGAGAAGGCGAACCGACGCGTGAAGAAGCATGCCACCGCCTACGATAGTGCGCCTCTTCGCCCCCGCCGAAACCGACAGCCCAGTCTCTGACACGGGGGCCCGGGCCCATGGGTCATCCTTCTTGGGTGCCGGTTCCTGAGTACGGAG
This sequence comes from Zea mays, assembly GCF_902167145.1. NCBI lineage: Eukaryota > Viridiplantae > Streptophyta > Magnoliopsida > Poales > Poaceae > Zea > Zea mays. The sequence continues at coordinate 14,242,959 of NC_050104.1, read as the reverse complement.
AAGTCGCACCGCCGCTCGCGCCAGTACCGCACCTCCTCGGGGCCGCCGCAGAAGACAGAGAAGTTAAATTTTCAAAACAAATGCAGCGACACGAGGCACCCCGCGCATGGCCCGACAAAGCCATTAAGTGCGGAGGTAACAGGTCAGTCAGCCGCGGGGACAGGCGTGACAGTCGGCATGACCATGGGCGGACCGGCAGTAATTGCATCAACGGGCGCGCAGAAACAGTGAGCCAATCGCCAATCAAACTTTGGCCCCACCTGCAGGCTCGTATTCTCCCCTGAGGCAGGCCCGGGGCCACTGTCGGTACCCTGAATCAGGGGTACCCCTTACTACAGTATGAAGACACGGTGCCCGTACGGCGATCTCTAGCCGCACGGTGAACAGCACCCGACCCCACCACGTGAACGGCTCAAGGGGCTCCACGTGGTGAGAAAAGATGATACATCCCAGGGTATATTAGTTGGACCGGACCTTCGCGAGGAAGCACCGGACCCCTGTACGCATGACCCGGACCCCAGATTACGGTCCGGGACTCCCAAGTAAGCATGTCGGGTCCCTTGGATGGGGTCCAGATCCCTCCGAGTAAGGTCCGGGCCACAACGAGGTCCCGGGACAGGGGATACCCTGGCGTAAGCAAGGGTCCAGTACTGACACGTGTCCAGGCCTTATCCTGTGCGCTTGCGCTCCCCGCTCAGGCGGAGAGCCGATGCTGCCACATGGCTTGTTGCCCGTGACATAAGCCAGCGGACGGAGCCTGACGTAAGGCCTCTAGGCAGCGCGGTCTCTGCATTTATTGCGAGAGGACGCGCCGCCTGTCCACCCTGCTGACAGGCGATGTGCCCCTCAGCATTTAATGCGTCCTGTCCACTCCACTGGCAGGTGGCGCCAGGGCCATCCTGCAGACGGCGCGCCTGTCCAGTCCATTGTCAAACAGTGCGCCCGTGCTGCGTGGCGCACTGTGTCCATTGACAATGCGCCCGTGCTGCGCGGCGCACTGTGTCCATCATCCCTTATGCGAGAAGCTTCCCCTACACGCTGATACGATGCAGATCTCGAATGTCAGGGCGCAAGAAGGTTGCTCCAGTAGCGAACATTACTAGCTCTAAGTACTACATCCGTTATGTTCCTGGACACACATGTCGAGGCTCAGTACCCTTGTACATGCCCCCCTTAGCTATAAAGGGGGAGACATACAACGTTACAGAGGAGGTCTCTCTTAGACAAAACTTAGACATAGACTCTGAGCGCTCAAGCTTCCACAACAATCCAACACACAGTAAAGTAGTGTATTACGCTCCGGCGGCCCGAACCACTCTAAATCCTTACGTGTTCATGTGGTTGGTGATCGCTTAGCAAGACAGACAAAACGCTTAAGCCCCTTCCTCATTTTAGGATTTAGGACGGGTGCATTCCGCCACCCGGCCGGAGAATTCCCTCTCCGACAGGGCCCTTAGCATACTATCAAATCAAACCATCCAGAGTTTGATTACACGCTGAGACCTTACAAGGACTAACTTCATTTCCACACTAAAAAATGATCATCCCGCATCTGAAAGGAGGGCCTTATAGAATATATTCATTTTATGCTATTAAATAAGTGTAGGTTAGATTTCTCATAGAACATAATTATATTTGTCTAATATCATAACGCCACTTTTTTAATGTACCTATACTTAGCTCGATGACAAAAAAACTAAACGCGGTTTGGCGGTTTGACGGAAGGAACAACAAGTGAACTTGCATCTTTTTCATCACCTTTTCGGGATGAATGGAAAAAATGGATGTAAAGTGATGAATGCGCTCACGGATATAGTTAAAAAAAAGATGTGTCCAACTCCACCCTGCCTTGGATTCGAACTACTCGTACTTTGTATGAGAATTTGTGAGCTGCTAAGTTTGTTTTAGATCGATCTCCGTGATACTTACCATGGTAATCTGGTCGATAATACTAGTGATCCATAGCAAAAACCATCTGAAAAAGCTTTTACGTACCGTCCTCTCAGCGGGAGAAAAAGAAAGGGTTGTTGTGACGGCGGCGTGGTTGCTGTGGTGACACAAGCGTATGCATCCTGAAAACGTGCTTGTGTGCGGAAATTCCAAGCTATAGCTAGGTCTGCGTCTCTCAAGTCCATGGGGTTTGGTGCGGCCGGCTGCCAGTAGCGGCGTGGCGCGTACGCGTGTGGCCGTGGGGACGGTCGATCGGTCCTGCGCGCGCCCTGGTGGAGCGGTGGTGACCGGGTGAGACAGTGCAACAGTCAACGCAACGGACCGGGTGAGACAGTGCGTCTCTCAACCGCGCGATGCCCAGGTAGAGACAGCACACCGTACCGTACCATTTTAGGTTGCTGCTACACATCAATGGACCTCATTGACCGACTGACAGCTAGAGATAGCAATGTGTATCCACTATCCGAAACATATTGGTTTTTTCTCTATTAGAATACGAATTTAGTCTAATTTCTGTAACCAAAGATTTATTAATAGGTTCAAATGAAGACAACGACTAAGATGCAAGCAGTCATTAGATGCAAGCATGCAAGCAGTTCTTTTGGTCCATTAGATCTAGATCCAACCGTATGTATAATCATGGTTTGTTAGAGTTTTTTTATAAATCTACACTAAGTGGTGGTGGGAGAATTTAAATGCTAAATATAGCAATACTGTTAGATCTAGATCTAACGGACTAAAAGACCTGCTTGTACGCTTGCACATAAAGGTTGCTTGCATATTAGTTATTGCCTGAAATGAAAACCCAGCGTGTACGTGGGATGAGTTTGTTCTTCCACTATCCATACCCGCAAATCAACATGACTACCAAATATATGTCATATAGTATCATTACTTAAATATGTTCTAGTTGAAATAAACTCCATGTGTTGAGCACCAGTTTGAGCCGATCGGACGGTCCGCGGTCCGGACGGTCCGCGCGCGCAGAACAGATTAGGGTTCCAAGTTTCTTGCTATGTTGTTGGCGAGAATCTCGGGATAAGCTCAAAATTTTGTTGGTAACGGGTCCAGCCCCCCTCCTCTATAAAAGCAGAGGACTACAGCCAATTTAATGATCAATCAAACCTTCAATCAAAATGTCGGGGACCATAATTAGAGGTACCCTCAAGGCTCCTAATTCTCAGCTGGTAACCCCCATCAGCATAAAGCTGCAAAGGCCTGATGGGTGCGATCAAGTCAGGGATCAGTCCATTCGAGGGACTCGATCACGCCTTGCCCGAGCCTAGCCTCGGACAAGGGCAGCCGACCCCGGGGGATCTCCGCCTCGCCCGAGGCCCCCCTCCAGCGGCGAACATATTTCCGGCTCGCCCGAGGCCCTGTCTTCGCCAAGAAGCAACCCTGACCGAATCGCCGCACCGACCGACCAAATCGCAGGAGCATTTAATGCAAAGGTGGCCTGACACCTTTATCCTGACGCGCGCCCCTCAGCCGACAGAGCCGAAGTGACTGCCGTCACTTCGCCGCTCCACTGACCGGTCTGACAGAAAGACAGCGCCGTCTACGCCGCTCCGACTGCGGTGCCGCTTGACAGAGTGAGGCTGACAGGCAGTCAGGCCCGGCCGTAGGCACCATAGGAAGCTCCGCTTCGCCCGACCCAGGGCTCGGACTCGGGCTAAGCCCCGGAAGACGGCGAACTCCGCTCCGCCCGACCCAGGGCATGGACTCGGGCTAAGCCCCGGAAGACGGCGAACTCCGCTCCGCCCGACCCAGGGCTCGGACTCGGGCTAAGCCCCGGAAGACGGCGAACTCCGCTTCGCCCGACCCAGGGCTCGGACTCGGGCAAAGCCCCGGAAGACGGCGAACTCCGTTCCGCCCGACCCAGGGCTCGGACTTGGGCTCAGCCCCAGAAGACGACGAATTCCACTCCGCCCGACCCAGGGCTCGGACTTGGGCTCAGCCCCAGAAGACGACGAACTCCGCTTCGCCCGACCCCAGGACTCAAACTCCGCCCTGGCCTCAGCCAACGGCCTCCGCCTCGCCCGACCTAGGGGCTCGGACTCGACCTCGGCCACGGAAGACGGACTCGACCTCGACCTTGACCTCGGAGGAGCCTCCACATCGCCCAACCTAGGGCACGGGCCGGCCACGTCAACGGGAGGCGCCATCATTACCCTACTCCAAGCTGACTCAGGCTACGAGGAACAAGACCGGCGTCCCATCTGGCTCGCACCGCCAGATAGGCGATGATGGCGCCCCGCATGCTCCCTGACGATGGCGGCTCTCGGCCCCCTTACGGAAGCAAGAGGACGTCAGCAAGGACTCGACAGCCCCGACATCTGTCCCTCCGCCAGGCTCCAGTGCTCCTCCGACGGCCACGACATCACACAAACCGGGCACCAAAATCTCTCCGGCCGCCACGATGGCGTGTACTTAGGGCGCTAGCTCTCCCCCGCTAGACACGTAGCACTCTGCTACACCCTCATTGTACACCTAGATCCTCTCCTTACGCCTATAAAAGGAAGGACCAGGGCCCTCTTAGAGGGGGTTGGCCGCACGGGGACGAGGACGAGACAGGCGCTCGCGCAAGGCCGCTCGCTCCCTCTCCCGTGTGGACGCTTATAACCCCCTACTGCAAGCGCACCCGACCTGGGCGCGGGACGAACACGAAGGCCGCGGGATTTCTACCTCTCTCTCGCCCATCTCCGGCCACCTCACTTCCCCCCTTCGCGCTCGGCCTCACGCCGACCCATTTGGGCTGGAGCACGCGACGACATTTCACTCGTCGGCTTAGGGACCCCCCGGTCTCGAAACACTGACAGTTGGCGCGCCAGGTAGGGGCCTGCTGCGTGTTGATGAACAGCTTCCCGTCAAGCTCCAGATGGGCAGTCTCCAGCAATCTCTCCAACCCGGGACGGTGCTCCGTTTCGGGAGCCTTGAGTTCGTGTCCCTCGACGGCAGCTACGACATGATACTCCTTCCACCGCCGTGCGACAGCGACAATGGTGGCCGACAGCCCGCCCGCCGGCGGCGGAATCGACGACGTCTTCCCCGCGTGGTGGAAGAACAACATTCGAGCTCACCCCGTCCTCTCCCCGCCGACGGAGGAGGAGGCGGGGCAACCAAGGCCAAGCAGGAGGCAGCGCCTCGTCGGCTGTCGAGCGAGTCGACGGCGCCAGCGCCCTAACGAGGGGCGCGTCGGGCATCGACCTCGCGTTTGAGACGAGGACGAGCGCCGTCTCCCCGCAACGCGCCGATTCCGGGCAAACGGATGACGCCAGCGCGCTCACGAAAGGCTTGCTGGACGTCACCCTCGTACCTGAGACGACGGTGCGGTCAGTCCCCGACGTGACTTCGTCGCCGCCCATCGACCAAGAGGTACCGACCGATTCCCATCTCACGCTTTTCAGATTCAGCCTCGAACCGCCAAGCGACCTCGCTTTGGCGGACGCCCTCGTAGAGGCGAGTCCAAACCCTCTGGGGTATCGTGTGCGGTCACCCTGGGACCGGCTGACGGACGTCTCGACCTACGGGCCCTCTGGGTCCGAGGAAGACGACGCACCCGACTTCTGCTGGGATTTCTCTGGACTTGGCAACCCCAGTGCCATGCGGTACTTTATGACCGCATGCGACTACTGCCTTTCCGACTGTTCCGACGGTAGCCGCAGCCTCGGCGACGAGGACTGCGGCCCAAGCCGCGAATGTTTCCACGTCGATCTAGGGGGTCACTCCGAAGGCAACCATCTCGGCATGCCGGAGGACGGTGATCTCCCTAGGCCGGTGCCTCGCATTGACATCCCACGGGAGCTAGCTGTGGTCCCCGTTCCGGTGGGGGGTCACGACCCACAGCTCGAGCAAATCCGCGGGGTGCAGGCCAGGCTCGACGAGGGAGCAGGAGCGCTTGAGCCAATCCGCCGGGACGTCGGGCAGGCATGGGCGGGCCAACCTCTGGCCGGAGAAATACGTCATCTACCCCAGGGCTTCCAGCACCGCATCGCCGATGATGTCAGGGTCAGGCCGCCACCCGCATCCAGTGGGGTCGGCCAGAACCTGGCTGCAGCAGCAATGCTTTTTCGTGCGATGCCAGAGCCATCAACCACCGAGGGGCGGCGAATCCAGGGAGAGCTCAAGAATCTCCTGGAAGGCGCCGCGGTCCGGCGGGCCGAGAGCTCCGCCTCCCGAAGGCAGGGGCACCCCTCGGAACATCGTGCCGCGACTTCCCGATTCATGCGGGAAGCCTCGGTCTACACCGGGCGCACGCGCAACACAGCGCCTGCGGCCTCGGGACGCCTCGGCAACGAGCACCATCACCGCGACCGTCGGGCCCACCCCGACGAGAGGGTGCGCCGAGGCTACCACCCCAGGCGTGGGGGACGCTACGACAGCGGGGAGGATCGGAGTCCCTCGCCCGAACCACCCGGTCCGCAGGCCTTCAGCCGGGCCATACGACGGGCGCCGTTCCCGACCCGGTTCCGACCCCGACTACTATCACGAAGTACTCGGGGGAGACGAGACCGGAACTGTGGCTCGCGGACTACCGTCTGGCCTGCCAACTAGGTGGAACGGACGATGACAACCTCATCATCCGCAACCTCCCCCTGTTCCTCTCTGACACCGCTCGCGCCTGGTTGGAGCACCTGCCTCCGGGGCAGATCTTCGACTGGGACGACCTGGTCCAAGCTTTCGCCGGCAATTTCCAGGGCACGTACGTGTGCCCCGGGAATTCCTGGGACCTCCGAAGCTGCCGACAGCAGCCGGGAGAGTCTCTCCGGGACTACATCCAGCGATTCTCGAAGCAGCGCACCGAGCTGCCCAACATCACCGACTCGGATGTCATCGGCGCGTTCCTCGCCGGCACCACCTGCCGCGACCTGGTGAGCAAGCTGGGTCGCAAGACCCCCACCAGGGCGAGCAAGCTGATGGACATCGCCACCAAGTTCGCCTCCGGCCAGGAGGCGGTCGAGGCTATCTTCCGGAAGGACAAGCAGCCCCAGGGCCGCCCACCGGAAGATGCCCCCGAGGCGTCAACTCAGCGCGGCGCCAAGAAGAAGGGCAAGAAGAAGTCGCAAGCGAAACGCGACGCCACCGACGCGGACCTTGTCGCCGTCGCCGAGTACAAGAACCCTCGGAAACCCCCTAGAGGTGCCAACATCTTCGACAAGATGCTCAAGGAGTCGTGCCCCTACCACCAGGGGCCCGTCAAGCACACCCTTGAGGAGTGCGTCATGCTTCGGCGCCACTTCCACAGGGCCGGGCCACCCGCGGAGGGTGGCAGGGCCCGCGACGACAACAAGAAGGAAGATCACCAGGCAGGAGAGTTCCCCGAGGTCCGCGACTGCTTCATGATCTACGGTGGGCAAGCGGCGAACGCCTCGGCTCGACACCGCAAGCAAGAGCGTCGGGAGGTCTGTTCGGTGAAGGTGGCGGCGCCAGTCTACCTAGACTGGTCCGACAAGCCCATCACCTTCGACCAAGCCGACCACCCCGACCACGTGCCGAGCTCGGGGAAATACCCGCTCGTCGTCGACCCCGTCATCGGCGACGTCATGCTCACCAAGGTCCTCATGGACGGAGGCAGCAGCCTCAACATCATCTACGCCGAGACCCTCGGGCTTCTGCGTATCGATCTGTCCTCGGTCCGGGCGAGCGCTGCGCCTTTCCATGGGATCATCCCCGGGAAGCGCGTCCAGCCCCTCGGACAACTCGATCTTCCCGTCTGCTTCGGAACACCCTCCAACTTCCGAAGGAAGACCCTGACGTTCGAGGTGGTCGGGTTCCAAGGAACCTACCACGCGGTACTGGGGAGGCCATGCTACGCGAAGTTCGTGGTCGTCCCCAACTACACCTACCTCAAGCTCAAGATGCCGGGCCCCAACGGGGTCATCACTGTCGGCCCCACGTACAAACACGCGTTCGAATGCGACGTGGAGTGCGTGGAGTACGCTGAGGCCCTCGCCGAGTCTGAGGCCCTCATCGCCGACCTGGAGAGCCTCTCTAAGGAGGTGCCAGACGTGAAGCGTCATGCCGGCAACTTCGAGCTAGCGGAGACGGTCAAGTCCGTCCCCCTCGACCCCAGCAGCGACGCCTCCAAGCAAGTCCGGATCGGCTCCGGGCTCGATCCCAAAAAGGAAGCAGTGCTCGTCGACTTTCTCCACGCGAACGCCGACGTCTTCGCGTGGAGTCCCTCGGACATGCCCGACATACCGAGGGATGTCACCGAGCACTCGCTGGACATCCGAGCCGGAGCCCGACCCGTCAAGCAGCCTCTGCGCCGATTCGACGAAGAAAAGCGCAGAGCTATAGGCGAGGAGATCCACAAGCTAATGGCGGCAGGGTTCATCAAAGAGGTATTCCATCCCGAATGGCTTGCCAACCCTGTGCTTGTGAGAAAGAAAGGGGGGAAATGGCGGATGTGTGTAGACTACACTGGTCTGAACAAAGCATGTCCGAAGGTTCCCTACCCTCTGCCTCGCATCGATCAAATCGTGGATTCCACTGCTGGGTGCGAAACCCTGTCTTTCCTCGATGCCTACTCAGGGTATCACCAAATCAGGATGAAAGAGTCCGACCAGCTCGCGACTTCTTTCATCACACCCTTCGGCATGTACTGCTATGTCAGCATGCCGTTCGGCTTGAGGAATGTGGGCGCGACGTACCAGCGGTGCATGAACCATGTGTTCGGCGAACACATTGGCCGCATGGTCGAGGCCTACGTCGATGACATCATAGTCAAGACGAGGAAAGCCTCCGACCTACTTTCCGACCTTGAAGTGACATTCCGATGTCTCAAGGCGAAAGGCGTCAAGCTCAATCCCGAAAGGTGTGTCTTCGGGGTACCCCGAGGCATGCTCTTGGGGTTCATCGTCTTCGAGCGGGGCATCGAAGCCAACCCGGAGAAGATCACAGCCATCACCAGCATGGGGCCCATCAAGGACTTGAAAGGCGTACAGAGGGTCATGGGATGTCTCGCGGCTCTGAGCCGCTTCATCTCACGCCTCGACGAAAGAGGTCTACCTCTGTACCGCCTCTTAAGGAAGGCCGAGTGCTTCACTTGGACCCGTGAGGCCGAGGAAGCCCTCGGGAACCTGAAGGCGCTCCTCACGAAGGCGCCTATCTTGGTGCCCCCAGCTGCCGGAGAAGCCCTCTTGGTCTACGTCGCCGCGACCACTCAGGTGGTTAGCGCCGCGATTGTGGTCGAGAGGCAAGAAGAGGGGCATGCATTGCCCGTTCAGAGGCCAGTCTACTTCGTCAGCGAGGTACTGTCTGAAACCAAGATCCGCTACCCACAAGTTCAGAAGCTGCTGTACGCGGTGATCCTGACACGGCGGAAGTTGCGACACTACTTCGAGTCTCATCCGGTAACTGTGGTGTCATCCTTCCCCCTAGGGGAGATCATCTATTGCCGAGAGGCCTCGGGTAGGATTGCAAAGTGGGCGGTGGAAATCATGGGCGAAACAATCTCGTTCGCCCCTCGGAAGGCCATCAAATCCCAGGTCTTGGCGGACTTCGTGGCTGAATGGGTCGACACCCAGCTACCAACAGCTCCGATCCAACCGGAGCTCTGGACCTTGTTCTTCGACGGGTCGCTGATGAAGACAGGAGCCGGCGCAGGCCTACTCTTCATCTCGCCCCTCGGGAAGCACCTACGCTACGTGCTACGCCTCCATTTCCCGGTGTCCAACAAGGTAGCTGAGTACGAGGCTCTGGTCAACGGGTTGCGGATTGCCGTCGAGCTAGGGGTCCGACGCCTCGACGCTCGCGATGACTCGCAACTTGTCATCAACCAAGTCATGAAGAACTCCCACTGCCGTGACCCGAAGATGGAGGCCTACTGCGACGAGGTTCGGCGCCTGGAAGACAAGCTCTACGGGCTCGAGCTCAACCACATCGCTCGGCACTACAACGAGACTGCGGACGAGCTAGCCAAAATAGCCTCGGGGCGAACGACGGTTCCCCCGGACGTCTTCTCCCGAGATCTGCATCAACCCTCCATCAAGATCGACGACGCGCCCGAGCCTGAGGCACCCTCGGCCTAGCCCGAGGTACCCTCGGCACAGTCCGAGGCACCCTCGGCTCGGTCCGAGGCACCCTCGGTTCGGCCCGAGGTACCCTCGGCCCCCGAGGGCGAGATGCTGCACGTTGAGGGGGAGCAATGCGGGGTCACGCCTGATCAAAACTGGCAGACCCCGTACCTGCGATATCTCCACCGAGGAGAGCTACCCCTCGACCGAGCCGAAGCTCGGCGGTTGGCGCGGCGCGCCAAGTCGTTCGTCTTGCTAGGAGAAGGGAAGGAGCTCTACCACCGCAGCCTTTCAGGCATCCTCCAGCGATGCATCTCCACCACCGAAGGTCAGGAACTCCTCCGAGAAATACACTCGGGGGCTTGCGGCCACCACGCAGCACCTCGGGCCCTTGTCGGAAATGCTTTCCGGTAAGGTTTCTACTGGCCAACGGCGGTGGCCGACGCCACTAGAATTGTCCGCGCCTGCGAAGGGTGTCAGTTCTACGCAAGGCAGACCCACCTGCCCGCTCAGGCTCTGCAGACGATACCCATCACCTGGCCTTTTGCCGTGTGGGGTCTGGACCTCGTCGGCCCCTTGCAGAAGGCACCCGGGGGCTACACGCACCTGTTGGTCGCCATCGACAAATTCTCCAAGTGGATCGAGGTCCGACCCCTAAACAGCATCAGGTCCGAGCAGGCGGTGGCGTTCTTCACCAACATCATCCATCGTTTCGGGGTCCCGAACTCCATCATCACCGACAACGGCACCCAGTTCACCGGCAGAAAGTTCCTGGACTTCTGCGAAGATCTCCACATCCGGGTGGACTGGGCCGCCGTGGCTCATCCCATGACGAATGGGCAAGTAGAGCGTGCCAACGGCATGATTCTACAAGGACTCAAGCCTCGGATTTACAATGACCTCAACAAGTTCGGCAAGCGATGGATGAAGGAACTCCCCTCGGTGGTCTGGAGCCTGAGGACAACACCGAGCCGAGCCACGGGCTTCACACCGTTCTTTCTAGTCTATGGGGCCGAGGCCATCTTGCCCACAGACCTGGAATACGGTTCCCCGAGGACGAGGGCCTATGCCGACCAAAGCAACCAAGCTAATCGAGAAGATTCGCTGGACCAGCTGGAAGAGGCTCAGGACAAGGCCTTACTACACTCGGCGCGGTACCAGTAGTCCATGCGACGCTACCACGCCCGAGGGGTCTGGTCCCGAGACCTCCAGGTGGGCGACCTGGTGCTTCGGCTGCGACAAGATGCCCGAGGTCGACACAAGCTCACGTCCCCCTGGGAGGGGCCGTTCGTCATCGCCAAAGTTCTGAAGCCCGGAACGTACAAGCTGGCCAACAGTCAAGGCGAGGTCTACAGCAACGCTTGGAACATCCAACAACTACGTCGCTTCTACCCTTAAGATGTTTTCAAGTTGTTCATATACCTCGCTCCCACGCAAAGTTTAGTCATCAAGGAAGGGTCAGCCTTGCCTCGGCAAAGCCCGACCCTCCCTCGGGGGCTAAAAGGGGGGAACCCCCTCTGCGTCGAAATTTTCCTCGAAAAAAGATCTTTTCCGCCAGAATGTCTTTCGTGCTTTTCGACTACTTCGAAAGTGGATCCTGAAAACGACGGAGTACACGTAAGCAGCCAAGGCTGACCGAGCCGAGGGACTCCTACGCCTCCGGGATACGGACACCTTACTCATCACCTTCTGCGATAAGTAACTCACGTTCGGATAAGTGATTCCGCGGACCGAACAAGTCTTCACGTTCGGAAGCCCTTCTGCCGGAGCGATTCTTCGAGCCTTCTCGACTGCGTCGATGACAGAACCCCATGGACGGGAAAGAGTGCGCGTAAGCGGCAAGGCCGAGCGAGCCGAGGGACTCCTACGCCTCCGGGATACGGATACCTCACTCATCACCTTCCGTGAGAAGCAACTCTCGCTCGCACAAACAATTCTGTTACCGACAAAAAGGTCCAGATACTCGAAACAAGAGGAAAGGAGACGCGGCTTTACAACACGGCAAGGGTGTGTTTTGGCCTCGGCGGCCGTAGAAAACACACGCTACAAGATAATCCGATCCTGCAGGCTCGGATCTTGACGGCTAAAGGGAGCAACAGCACCCTCGGCGTCGACAACACCTTCGGCGAGGTCCGACCTAGCCTCGGACGGCGACGCGGTCCAAGGGTCTCCGCTCTGAAGGACAACGTCATCACCAATCTCGGGCCATCGCTGCTAGGGTCTTCTCCGAGAATCCGGCCCGAGCAGGCGGCTCGGCCGGTCACCCCGGGGCCTCGGCCAGCTGTCCCCCAAGGACATCAGCCCGGCCCGAGGCCTCGGCAGATCAATTCCGGTGTCGGTCCCGCTAACGGACGACTCGGCCAGGCTCCGGCCGACCAGGTCTTCTTTTTGAGCCAACTCTGCCTCTGTTCGCGCTGACACCGCTACCCCCGGCCTCGGCTCATCGAAGAGCGGCCGAGGGGTTCCTCTAACTAAGCAAGGGAAGCCTCAGACAACAAAGTTGACCGAGCCGAGGGAGTCCTACGCCTCCGTGATACGGATACCTCACTCGTCACCTTTACACGGGGCGACTCACGCTTGGTGAAGCGGTTCAGACAACCAACAGGCGAGTCTTAGTGCTCGAAAAGGAGGAAAAAACACGGCTCCGTGCCGAAATTACATACATGTTCAGGCCTCGACAGCCACAATGAACAAAAACACTGGCATTCGAAGTGCCATTACAAACGGAACTCCGGTTCCACCTCCGTGGGTACGAACAACCCCACTCGATGGGGGGGGGGCTGCGGAGCAACAGAAGACTGACGAACAGCGCGCCGTCGCCCGCTCCGGTAGCGACGACGACGACGACTTCTGCTCTGGGGGGCCGAACAGCGGCAGCGATGACCTCAGGGCGGATGCTGCTGCCAGGAGGCCCCCGCCCATGCCCAAACTCGTGAGGCAAGGACAGGCAGAAGGCCGTAGAGTTGGAGGTCGGTCCGTGCGCGGCCCTGGCTGTCTCGTCGGCGGAAGAACCTCTTCCAGCTGCCGTGGCGGAAGCCGGCGCCGAGAACGGCTCCGAAGCCACTCGGGTCCGAGAGCCAGGCACGCGGCAGCTACCAGTGCCACGGACGACAACCGCGCTTCCCCCGATCACTGAGGGAAGGAGCGGGCCACCGCCCACGCAGGGGCCGACCCCAACTCGGCACACTCCCTTCCCCAGCCCTGGTGATGAAAATCCTTGAGGCTGAGGGAGGGGCAGAGGCCGCGGCCCAGTTCGCTCTCCCCCGCCATCGAACTAGAGGTCACCATCTTGGGTGACCGCCGGCGGAGGGGTGCAACCGGGCTGCATGATGAAAATTCTTGAAGCCGAACGATGGCTGAAAGGTACCAACTCCCGCGGAGTTGCGTTCCTCCAACGATGAGGCAGAAAGACGGCGGGTATCCCCCATCCGGGGGCTTGGAAGGTGGAAAGACACGATGCATAGGGGAGCGCGAAGACATGGTCGCCTTCCAAGAGGGTCACCCTCCTTTTAAAGGCGACTCTCCCTACTTGCGTCCCCAGCGGTCGTGGGCTGAGTCTTCTCCAACACACTCTAAGGTCCTCCCCTACGGCGCGGGGGCTGGGTCCCACACGTCATGCAAGCCGGCCCAGAGCAGAAGAAGCCAAACCGCCGTGCGCGGTGCATGCAACCGCCCAGCGGTTACAAGCGGCTCTCCACTTTTGCCCAGACCAGCAGGCGAAAGGGCGGGCAGCCATGCAGGCGGCATGCAACCGCGCCAAGTAGGCGCACTTCTCCGACTCCCAACACGCCCAGCATGGAGGCCCAGGCCCATGCGTCATGCAACCGGCGCGCCGAATGCTTCGTGCATGCAACTGCACCGCCACTTGCGCCACCACCGCGCCTCCTCGACTGCGGAACCAATACCGCGACTCGAGGCGACCCAGCGCACGACCCAGCAGCGCCAGCCTGGCGCGACGGTCAATGTGGCCAAAAATGGGCCGGAGGTAATGGCGGTGGCAGGCGGGCAGGAGCAGCGGTCACGTCGTCAGCCAAGCTTACGTCCCATCCGGGGGCAGCGAGAGAACCCTCTCTCACGGCGTGAAGACAACGCGCCCATGTTCCGCTCCTCGAACGGCTCGCGCACGCGCAACGGCCGCCCCACGAACCACTAGCCCCATCGCATTAACTCTGCGGCGGGACAGGTGGCGCCTCTGGCAGGAGAAGCGAGCGACGCTTCGCCTTCGCCATAATGACCGCGTAAAAAAAGGTACGCCACGTCGTTCGATTTCGTATCCTTTTCCTTTTTTCCTCTTTCTCTCTCTTGCAACAGGGACCGGGAAAGGGGGATACCCCGAAAAGGATCCTTCCCCGTGAAGGAACCAGGCTCTGAGCCTCCCTACTGATCAGAGGTTCGAAGGCTGGCCCCTCGGAAGGGTTCAATAGCCGCCTCAGAGCACGTGGGCTCCACACCCACTACTGGTCAGAGGTTCGAAGGCTGGCCCCTCGGAAGGGTTCAACGGCCGCCTCAGGCTACTCGGGCTCCGCGCCCACTACTGATCAGGGGTTCGAAGGCTGGCCCCCGAAGGGTTCACAGCCGCCTCAGACACAGAGCGAGGGATGACCATGGGTACGTTCGATACATAACCAAGGCTCGGGCTGCGCTCCCGAGGTACCCTAGGACATTTCCGAGACCAGCGGGAACGATCTTGTAACGGAATCCCATCTGAGGGAGGCATCGAGCCCTCGGACCCCGTCGCCAGGGGACCGGGTCCGGCAGATCACCCGCAGGTACTTTTGGGCGCGCCTCTGGGCCTCTAGCCGACCCCTAACGAATGGGGCACGGACGTCCGCTTGGATCACCTGCCTGTAGCTCACCGGAGACACCATGTTCGGCGCCCACCGAGGGCAACATGGCGCTCTCCCCCCTCCTCCTTGCGGAAAGGCGACGCAGGGGCGTATGTAAAAAAGTCGAGTCTGTCCCTGATTGCCCTCTCGCCCTGTGCAGAGGCTCGGGGGCTGCTCTCGCAAACCCGGCTCCGACCAAACCGTTGATAGCGTCAACATACCAGCCCGAGAACTTGGGACCCGACCGTACACCCGGGCTACGGCCAGCTCGCATGAGGGAACGACCAGACCAGCTGAAGCATTGTGCGAGGCATTAAGACCTCGGAGGAGTCAAACCACTCCTCCAAGGCCTCGAGGGCTACACCCGGCGGGTGCGCTCGCGCGCACCCACCGGAACAAAACGCAACCGAGAAAGGCTAATCCCCTTGCAAAAAAGTGCGACGAAAGCCTCCAAGCGAGTGCTAACACTCCCTTCGAGGCTCGGGGGCTACTATCGGGGACCATAATTAGGGGTACCCTCAAGGCTCCTAATTCTCAGCTGGTAACCCCCATCAGCATAAAGCTGCAAAGGCCTGATGGGTGCGATCAAGTCAGGGATCAGTCCATTCGAGGGACTCGATCACGCCTCGCCCGAGCCTAGCCTCGGAAAAGGGCAGCCGACCCCGGGGGATCTCCGCCTCGCCCGAGGCCCCCTTCCAGCGGCGAACATATTTCCGGCTCGCCCGAGGCCCTGTCTTCGCCAAGAAGCAACCCTGACCGAATCGCCGCACCGACCGACCAAATCGCAGGAGCATTTAATGCAAAGGTGGCCTGACACCTTTATCCTGACGCGCGCCCCTCAGCAGACAGAGCCGAAGTGACCGCCGTCACTTCGTCGCTCCACTGACCGGTCTGACAGAAAGACAGCGCCGCCTGCGCCGCTCCGACTGCGGTGCCGCTTGACAGAGTGAGGCTGACAGGCAGTTAGGCCCGGCCGCAGGCACCATAGGAAGCTCCGCTTTGCCCGACCCAGGGCTCGGACTCGGGCTAAGCCCCGGAAGACGGCGAACTCCGCTCCGCCCGACCCAGGGCACGGACTCGGGCTAAGCCCCGGAAGACGGCGAACTCCGCTCCGCCCGACCCAGGGCTCGGACTCAGGCTAAGCCCCGGAAGACGGCGAACTCCGCTCCGCCCGACCCAGGGCTCGGACTCGGGCAAAGCCCCAGAAGACGACGAACTCCGTTCCGCCCGACCCAGGGCTCGGACTTGGGCTCAGCCCCAGAAGACGACGAATTCCGCTCCGCCCGACCCAGGGCTCGGACTTGGGCTCAGCCCCAGAAGACGACGAACTCCGCTTCGCCCGACCCTAGGACTCAAACTCCGCCCTGGCCTCAGCCAACGGCCTCCGCCTCGCCCGACCTAGGGGCTCGGACTCGACCTCGGCCACGGAAGATGGACTCGACCTCGACCTCGGAGGAGCCTCCACATCGCCCAACCTAGGGCGCGGGCCGACCACGTCAACGGGAGGCGCCATCATTACCCTACTCCAAGCTGACTCAGGCTACGAGGAACAAGACCGGCGTCCCATCTGGCTCGCTCCGCCAAATAGGCGATGATGGCGCCCCGCACGCTCCCTGACGATGGCGGCTCTCGGCCCCCTTACGGAAGCAAGAGGACGTCAGCAAGGACTCGACAGGCCCAACAGCTGTCCCTCCGCCAGGCTCCAGCGCTCCTCCGACGGCCACGACATCACACAAACCGGGCGCCAAAATCTCTCCGGCCGCCACGATGGCGTGTACTTAGGGCGCTAGCTCTCCCCCGCTAGACACGTAGCACTCTGCTACACCCCTATTGTACACCTGGATCCTCTCCTTACGCCTATAAAAGGAAGGACCAGGGCCCTCTTAGAGGGGGTTGGCCGCACGGGGACGAGGACGAGACAGGCGCTCGCGCAAGGCCGCTCGCTCCCTCTCCCGTGTGGACGCTTGTAACCCCCTACTGCAAGCGCACCCGACCTGGGCGCGGGACGAACACGAAGGCCGCGGGATTTCTACCTCTCTCTCGCCCATCTCTGGCCACCTCACTTCCCCCCTTCGCGCTCGGCCTCGCGCCGACCCATCTTGGCTGGGGCACGCGGCGACATTTCACTCGTCGGCTTAGGGACCCCCCGGTCTCGAAACGCCGACACAAAACAATTTACATTTATTCTTAGGAGTAGTTCTAGTCTAGTTCTAGTTTAGCCTTCCAATCCCCAAATTCTTCGCTTCTCTTTGACTCTACGTCGATTAGAGGAGTCTAGGTCGGCTTGCCTGAGCCTAGACACCACCTAGGATCTCTACTCCCCGACGGGGTCCCTCCCGGGAGCGAGATCCAGGCCTTCATCCCCTACGGATGGTTCCTGCGCACCAAAACTCAACAATGTCCCAAATACTAGCGTGGAGTGAGGTTAGATGGTGCCTCATTTTATCACTCCACATACAATAATCTTCACCGTCAAAAACCGGTGGTTTGCCTAGTGGGACGGAAAGTAAAGGGGTGCGTTTGGAAATGCGAGGATAGCGTAAGGGGATCTTACTAAACTTCTTGCGCTCATGGCGCTTAGAAGTGACGAACGGCGTGTCGGAGCCGGAGGTGGATGGCGCGAAGAATCGGTCTCGTAGTAGACCACTTTCTTCATCATCTTCTTCTTGTCGCCACTCCGGTGCGACTTGACGTGGGGGGTGATTCCTCCTTCTTGTTGCCGGACTCTCTCGATGGAGCCTTCCCGTGGCTTGTGGCGGGCTTGTCGCCGGTCACCATCTCCTTCTTGGCGTGAGCTCCCGACATAACTTCGAGCGGTTAGGCTCTAATGAAGTATCGGGCTCTGATACCAATTGAAAGTCGCCTAGAGGGGGGATGAATAGGCAAATCTAAAATTTATAAACTTTAATCACAACTACAAGCCGGGGTTAGTGTTGGAAATATAATCGAGTCTGAAGGAGAGGGCGAAAACAAATCACAAGCAAATAAGAGCGGATGGCACGGTGATTTGTTTTACCGAGGTTCGGTTCTTGCAAACCTACTCCCCGTTGAGGTGGTCACAAAGACCGGGTCTCTTTCAACCATTTCCCTCTCTCAAACGGTCACCTAGACCGAGTGAGCTTTTCTCTTCAATCAAATGGGACACTTAGTCCACTACAAGGACCACCACAACTTGGTGTCTCTTGCTTTGATTACAATGATCTTGGGAACAAGAAATGGGGAAGAAGAAAAGCGATCCAAGCGCAAGAGCTCAAAAGAACACAACAAAACTCTCTCTTTTAGTCACTATTGCTTTGAGTGGAATTGGGACTTGGAGAGATTTTGATTCACTCTATTTGTGTCTTGTATTGAATGCACTAGCTCTTGTATTGAATGTGTTGGCTGAAAACTTGGATGCCTTGAAGTGTTGGTGGTTGGGGGTATTTATAGCCCCAACCACCAAAGTGGCCGTTGGGGAAGGCTGCTGTCGAAGGGCGCACCGGACAGTCCGATGTGCCACCGGACACTGTCTGGTGCGCCAGCCACGTCACCCAACCGTTAGGGTTCGACCGTTGGAGCTTCTGACATGTGGACCATCGGACAGGTCCTGTTCACTGTCCGGTGCACCATCTGGCGCCTGCTCTGACTCTACGCGCGCAGTTGCATTGTTCACTGTTCACTGTAGACTTTTGCAGACGACCGTTGGCGCATTTGGCTGTTGCTCCGCTGGCACACCGGACAGTCCGGTGCTACACTGGATAGTCCAGTGAATTATAGCGGAGAGGCAATCCCAGTAACCCGAAGGTGGCAAGTTCTGAGTTGATCTCCCTGGTGCATTGGACACTGTCCGATGGCGCACCGGACACTGTCCGGTGGCACACCGGACAGTCCGGTGCGCCAGACCAGGGCAGCCTTCGGTTGTCTTTTGCTCTTTTTATTTGAACCCTTTCTTGGACTTTTTATTGGTTTGTGTTGAACCTTTGGCACCTGTAGAACTTATAATCTAGAGCAAACTAGTTAGTCCAATTATTTGTGTTGGGCAATTCAACCACCAAAATCATTTAGGAAAAGGTTTGACCCTATTTCCCTTTCAATCTCCCCCTTTTTGGTGATTGATGCCAACACAAACCAAAGCAAATATATAAGTGCAGAATTGAACTAGTTTGCATAAGGTAAGTGCAAAGATTGCTTGGAGTTAAACCAATATAAACATTCATAAGATATGCATGGATTGTTTTCTTCATTATTTAACATTTTGGACCACGCTTGCACCACTAGTTTTATTTTTGCAAATTCTTTGGAAAAACTCTTTTCAAAATCCTTTTGCAAATAGTCAAAGGTATATGAATAATACTTTAAAGAAACATTTTCAGGATTTGAAATTTTCTCCCCCTGTTTCAAATGCTTTTCCTTTGACTAAACAAAACTCCCCCTCAATAAAATTCTCCTCTTAGTGTTTAAGAGGGTTTTGCCAATTGAGATAGAATTTTCAAAGATACCAATTGAAAAACATTTTAAAAACTTTAACTTGTTTTGAAAAATTTTGAAATTGGCGTGATGGTGCGGTCCTTTTGCTTTGGGCTAATACTTTCTCCCCCTTTGGCATGAATCGCCAAAAACGGATACTTAAAATATAAGCCCTTTACTTTCTCTCCCTTTGACAAATAATATATGAGTGAAGATTATACCAAATTGGAGAGCGGTGCGGAGTGACGGCGAAGGATGAATAATTCGATGGAGTGGAGTGGAAGCCTTGTCTTCGCCGAAGAACTCCATTTCCCTTTCAATCTATGACTTAGCATGAAATACACTTGAAAACCACATTAGTCATAGCACATGAAAGAGATATGATCAAAGGTATATAGATGAGCTATGTGTGCAAAATATCAATCAAAATTCCTAGAATCAAGAATGTTTAGCTCATGCCTAAGTTTGGTAAAAGTTTTCTCATCTAATGGCTTGGTAAAGATATCGGCTAATTGTTCTTTAGTGCTAACATATGCAATCTCGATATCCCCCCTTTGTTGGTGATCCCTCAAAAAGTGATACTGAATGGCTATGTGCTTAGTGCGGCTGTGCTCAATGGGATTATCCGCCATGCGGATTGCACTCTCATTATCACATAGGAGAGGAACTTTGGTTAATTTGTAACCATAGTCCCTAAGGGTTTGCCTCATCCAAAGCAATTGTGCGCAACAATGGCCTGCGGCAATGTACTCGGCTTCGGCAGTAGAAAGAGCTATTGAATTCTGTTTCTTTGAAGCCCAGGACACCAGGGATCTTCCCAAGAATTGACAAGTCCCTGATGTGCTCTTTCTATCAAATTTACACCTTGCTCAATCAGCATCTGAGTAACCTATTAAATCAAAAGTGGATCCCTTGGGGTACCAAAGACCAAACTTAGGACTATGAACTAAATATCTCAAGATTCGTTTTACGGCCCTAAGGTGAACTTCCTTAGTATCGGCTTGGAATCTTGCACACATGCATACGGAAAGCATAATATCCAGTCGAGATGCACAAAAATAGAGTAAAGATCCTATCATCGACCGGTATACCTTTTGATCTACGGATTTACCTCCCGTGTCGAGGTCGAGATGCCCATTAGTTCCCATGGTGTCTTGATGGGCTTGGCATCCTTCATCCCAAACTTGGTAAGTATGTCTTGAATATACTTCGTTTGGCTAATGAAGTTGCCCTCTTGGAGTTGCTTGACTTGAAATCCTAGAAAATACTTCAACTCCCCCATCATTGACATCTCGAATTTTTGTACCATTATCCTACTAAACTCTTCACAAGTAGAGTTGTTAGTAGACCCAAATATGATATCATCAACATAAATTTGGCATACAAACAATTCATTTGCAATAGTTTTAGTAAAGAGAGTAGGATCGGCTTTTCCGACTTTGAAGCCATTAGCGATAAGAAAATCTCTTAGGCATTCATACCATGCTCTTAGGGCTTGCTTGAGACCATAAAGCGCCTTAGAGAGTTTATAAACATGGTTAGGATACTCACTATATTCAAAGTCGGGAGGTTGCTCAACATAGACCTCCTCCTTGATTGGTCCATTGAGGAAGGCAATCTTCACGTCCATTTGATAAAGCTTGAAGCCATGGTAAGTAGCATAGGCAAGTAATATGCGAATTGACTCAAGCCTAGCTACGGGTGCATAGGTTTCACCGAAATCCAAACCTTCGACTTGTGAATATCCCTTGGCCACAAGTCGGGCTTTGTTCCTTGTCACCACACCATGCTCATCTTGCTTATTGCGGAAGACCCACTTGGTTCCTACAACATTTTGGTTAGGACGTGGAACAAGATGCCATACATCATTCCTCGTGAAGTTGTTGAGCTCCTCTTGCATTGCAACACCCAATCCGAATCCCTTAATGCGTCTTCCACCCTGTATGGCTCAATAGAAGACACAAAGGAGTAATGTTCACAAAAATGAGCAACACAAGATCGAGTGGTTACCCCCTTTTGAATATCGCCGAGGATAGTGTTCACGGGGTGATCTCGTTGTATTGCTTGGTGAACTCTTGGGTGTGGCTGTCTTGGACCCTCATCATCTTCCTTTTCTTGATCATTAGAATCTCCCCTTTGATCATTGTCCTCCTCTTGAGGTGGCTCCTCTTGATCTTCATTTTCATCATCTCGAGCTTGATCCTCATCTTGAGTTGGTGGAGATGCTTGCATAGAGGAAGATGGTTGATCTTATGCTTGTGGAGACTCTTCGGATTCCTTAGGACACACATCCCTAATGGACATGTTCCTTAGTGCGACGCATGGAGCCTCTTCATCATCTAGCTCATCAAGATCAACTTGCTCTACTTGAGAGCCATTAGCCTCATCAAACACAATGTCACAAGAGACTTCAACTAGTCCAGTGGACTTGTTAAAGACCCTATATGCCCTTGCGTTTGAGTCATAACCAAGTAAAAAGCCTTCCACAGCCTTAGGAGCAAATTTAGATTTTCTACCTCTTTTAACAAGAATGAAGCATTTGCTACCAAAGACTCTAAAATATGAAACATTGGGCTTTTTACCGGTTAGGAGTTCATATGATGTCTTCTTGAGGATTCGGTGAAGGTAGAGACGGTTGATGGCGTAGCAAGCGGTGTTGATTGCTTCCGCCCAAAACCGGTCCGAAGTCTTGTACTCATCAACCATGGTCCTCCCCATGAAAAGTAAAGTTCTATTCTTCCTCTCCACTACACCATTTTGTTGTGGCGTGTAGGGAGAAGAGAACTCATGCTTGATGCCCTCATCCTCAAGAAAGCCTTAAATTTGAGAGTTCTTGAACTCCGTCCCATTGTTGCTTCTAATCTTTTTGATCCTTAAACCGAACTCATTTTGAGCCCGTCTCAAGAATCCCTTTAAGGTCTCTTGGGTTTGTGATTTCTCCTGCAAAAAGAACACCCAAGTGAAGCAAGAATAATCATCCACAATAACTAGACAGTACTTACTCCCGCCGATGCTTATGTAAGCTATCAGGCCGAATAGGTCCATGTGGAGTAGCTCAAGCGGCTTGTCAGTCGTCATGATGTTTGTGTGTGGATGATGAACACCAACTTGCTTCCCTGCTTGACATGCGCTACAAACCCTGTCTTTCTCAAAATGAACATTTGTTAGTCCCAAAATGTGCTCTCCCTTTTGAAGCTTATGAAGATTCTTCATCCCAACGTGGGCTAGTCGGCGATGCCAGAGCAAACCCATGTTAGTCTTAGCAATTAAGCAAGTGTCGAGTTCAGCTTTATTAAAATCAACTAAGTATAGCTGACCCTCTAACACTCCCTTAAATGCTACTGAATCATCACTTCTTCTAAAGACAGTAACACCTATATCCGTAAAAAGACAGTTGTAGCCCATTTTGCATAATTGAGAGACAGAGAGCAAATTGTAATCTAAAGAATCTATAAGAAAAACATTGGAAATAGAATGGTCAGGTGATATAGCAATTTTACCAAGTCCTTTGACCAAACCTTGATTTCCATCCCCGAATGTGATAGCTTGTTGGGGATCATGGTTTTTCTCGTAGGAGGAGAACATCCTTTTCTCCCCAGTCATGTGGTTTGTGCACCCGCTATCAATGATCCAACTTGAGCCCCCGGATGCATAAACCTACAAAACAAATTTAGGCCTTGTTCTTAGGTACCCAAACGGTCTTGGGTCCTTTGACATTAGAAACAAGCACCTTGGGTACCCAAACACAAGTCTTTGAGCCCTTGTGTTTGGCCCCAACATATTTGGCAACTACTTTGCCTGATTTGTTAGTTAAAACATATGAAACATCAAAAGTTTTAAATGAAATAATAGGTTCATTTGATGCAATAGGAGTTTTCTGCTTAGGCAATTTATCATGAGTGGATTGCCTAGAACTAGATGCCTCACTCTTATACATAAAAGCATGATGAGAGCCAGAGTGAGACTTCCTAGAATGAATTCTCCTAATTTTGTGTTCGGGATAACCGGCACGATATAAAATGTAACCCTCGTTATCCTGAACCATGGGAGCCTTACCCTTAACAAAATTAGACAATTTCTTAGGGGTATTAAGCTTGACATTGTCTCCCTTTTGGAAGCCAATGCCATCCTTAATCCCAGGGCGTCTCCCACTATAGAGCATGCTTCTAGCAAATTTAAATTTTTCATTTTCTAAGTCATGCTCATTAATTTTAGCACTAAGTTGAGCTATGTGATCATTTTGTTGTTTAATTAAAGCTAGGTGATCATGGATAACATCAACATTAATGTCTCTACATCTAGTACAAATACTAACATGCTCAACGGTAGATGTAGAGGGTTTTCAAACATTTAATTCATCAATCTTAGCATGTAAAATGTCATTCTCATTCTTAAGATTGGAAATAGAAATATTGCAAACATTTAAATCTTTAGCCTTAGCAATTAATTTTTCATTCTCAATTTTAAGGCTAGAGAGAGATGCATTCAACTTGTCAATCTTAGCAATTAAACTAGCATTATCATTTCTAAGATTAATAATTGAATCATCACAAATATCTAACTTCTCAACCTTAGCAATTAATTTGGCATTTTCATTTCTAAGGCTAGAAATAGTATCATGGCAAGTGCTTAGCTCACTAGTTAATTTTTCACATTTTTCTACTTCCTGAGCATAAGCATTTTTAACCTTAACATGCTTTTTTGTTTTCCTTAATAAGGAAGTCCTCTTGGCTATCCAAGAGTTCATCCTTTTCATGAATAGCTCCTATCAATTTATTTAATTTTTTTGTTGCATGTTTAGGTTGGCAAAAAGGGCAAGTAAATTATCCTCATCATCACTAGAGTTATCCTCATCACTAGATGTTGCATATTTAGTGGAGGCTCTAGATTTTACCTTCTTTTTGTCGTCCTTTGCCATAAGGCACTTGTGGCCGACGTTGGGGAAGAGGAGACCCTTGTTGACGGCGATGTTTGCGGCGTCCTCTTCGGAGGAGGAGTCGGTGGAGCTCTCATCGGAGTCCCACTCCCGACAAACATGGGCATCGCCGCCCTTCTTCTTGTAATACTTCTTCTTCTCCTTCCTTCTTCCCTTCTTGTCGTTATCCCTGTCACTATCACTAGATAAAGGACATTTAGCGATAAAATGACCGGGCTTACCACATTTGTAGCAAACCTTCTTGGAGCGGGGTTTGTAATCCTTCCCCCTCCTTTGCTTAAGGATTTGGCGGAAACTCTTGATGATGAGCGCCATTTCCTCGTTGTCGAGCTTGGAGGCGTCGATGGGGAGTCTACTTGATGTAGACTCTTCTTTCTTCTCCTTCGTCGCCTTGAATGCGATAGGTTGCATCTCGGGTGTGGAGGAGGCGCCTTGCTCGATGATTTTCTTGGAGCCTTTGATCATCAATTCAAAGCTCACAAATTTTCCTATAACCTCCTCGGGAGACATTAGCTTGTATCTAGGATCACCATGAATTAATTGAACTTGTGTAGGATTAAGAAATACAAGTGATCTTAGAATAACCTTGGCCATTTCATGGTCATCCCATTTGGTGCTCCCGAGGTTGCACACTTGGTTCACCAAGGTCTTGAGCCGGTTGTACATGGCTCGTGGCTCCTCCCCTTGGTGAAGCATGAAGCGACCGAGCTCCCCCTCGATCGTTTCCCTCTTGGTGATTTTGGTCACCTCGTCTCCTTCGTGCGTGGTCTTTAGCACGTCCCAAATCTCTTTAGCGCTCTTCAACCTTTGCACCTTGTTATACTCCTCTTGACTTAGAGAGGCGAGGAGTATAGTGATGGCTTGGGAGTTGAAGTGCCGGATTTGGGCTACCTCGTCCGAGTCATAGCCTTCATCCCCTACGGATGGTTCCTGCGCACCAAAACTCAACAATGTCCCAAATACTAGCGTGGAGTGAGGTTAGATGGTGCCTCATTTTATCACTCCACATACAATAATCTTCACCGTCAAAAACCGGTGGTTTGCCTAGTGGGACGGAAAGTAAAGGGGTGCGTTTGGAAATGCGAGGATAGCGTAAGGGGATCTTACTAAACTTCTTGCGCTCATGGCGCTTAGAAGTGACGAACGGCGTGTCGGAGCCGGAGGTGGATGGCGCGAAGAATCGGTCTCGTAGTAGACCACTTTCTTCATCATCTTCTTCTTGTCGCCACTCCGGTGCGACTTGACGCGGGGGGTGATTCCTCCTTCTTGTTGCCGGACTCTCTCGATGGAGCCTTCCCGTGGCTTGTGGCGGGCTTGTCGCCGGTCACCATCTCCTTCTTGGCGTGAGCTCCCGACATAACTTCGAGCGGTTAGGCTCTAATGAAGTATCGGGCTCTGATACCAATTGAAAGTCGCCTAGAGGGGGGATGAATAGGCAAATCTAAAATTTATAAACTTTAATCACAACTACAAGCCGGGGTTAGTGTTGGAAATATAATCGAGTCTGAAGGAGAGGGCGAAAACAAATCACAAGCAAATAAGAGCGAATGGCACGGTGATTTGTTTTACCGAGGTTCGGTTCTTGCAAACCTACTCCCCGTTGAGGTGGTCACAAAGACCGGGTCTCTTTCAACCATTTCCCTCTCTCAAACGGTCACCTAGACCGAGTGAGCTTTTCTCTTCAATCAAATGGGACACTTAGTCCACTACAAGGACCACCACAACTTGGTGTCTCTTGCTTTGATTACAATGATCTTGGGAACAAGAAATGGGGAAGAAGAAAAGCGATCCAAGCGCAAGAGCTCAAAAGAACACAACAAAACTCTCTCTTTTAGTCACTATTGCTTTGAGTGGAATTGGGACTTGGAGAGATTTTGATTCACTCTATTTGTGTCTTGTATTGAATGCACTAGCTCTTGTATTGAATGTGTTGGCTGAAAACTTGGATGCCTTGAAGTGTTGGTGGTTGGGGGTATTTATAGCCCCAACCACCAAAGTGGCCGTTGGGGAAGGTTGCTGTCGAAGGGCGCACCGGACAGTCCGGTGCGCCAGCCACGTCACCCAACCGTTAGGGTTCGACCGTTGGAGCTTCTGACATGTGGGCCACCGAACAGTCCGGTGGTGCACCAAACAGGTCCTGTTCACTGTCCGGTGCACCATCTGGCGCCTGCTCTGACTCTGCGCTCGCAGTTGCACTATTCGCTGTAGACTTTTGCAGACGACCGTTGGCGCATTTGGCCATTGCTCCGCTGGCACACCGGACAGTCCGGTGCTACACCGAACAGTCCAGTGAATTATAGCGGAGAGGCAATCCCAGTAACCCGAAGGTGGCAAGTTCGGAGTTGATCTCCCTGGTGCACCGGACACTGTCCGGTAGCGCACCGGACAGTCCGGTGCGCCAGACCATGGCAGCCTTCGGTTGTCTTTTGCTCATTTTATTTGAACCCTTTCTTGGACTTTTTATTGGTTTGTGTTGAACCTTTGGCACCTGTAGAACTTATAATCTAGAGCAAACTAGTTAGTCCAATTATTTGTGTTGGGCAATTAAATCACCAAAATCATTTAGGAAAAGGTTTGACCCTCTTTCCCTTTCAGGCGCCGCCGGTGATCTTCCGCCGCCCCTACGCACGCGCGGACTGTCCGGCCGTCAGGCAGGAAACCCTAGCCTCGCGCCAGGTTGCGGACTGGTCGGCCCTTGGCCGTGGATCGTCCGCGCCTGACCAGAGAGCACCGCCGCCGGTTCTTGTTTAGTGATTGGCGCCCCAAAAAGGTGCCAACATAATTTTTGGCGACTCCGCTGGGGATAACACATCTAGACCCATCAACTCGGCCCTCAATGACCGGTTCAAGGGATAGTTCTGAAGTCTCCCCCAGCAACATTATAGAGTCAACTTGGGAAACCTTGCCAGCCGACGAACAACTTCAGTTCGAGGAGCACAAGGAGCGGATGATTCAGGAGGCAAAAGCAAAGTTCTTGGCCAACTTTAAAGTGGACAGGAACAATAAAGTCGTCCGACAACAGGCGACGGATCCAGCTTTGCTCCGACCCACACCAGATATCTCCAATGTAAGTAATTCAAACGAGCTACAATCTCTTAAGAATTATGTAGATGAACAGCGAGAACAAATGCAAAATATCATAGGGGATATGCAAAACGATTATAGGAGACTAGTACGTGCATTTGATAAATCTAGTATTGCAAATTTTCCTTCACACGAGGTTGAATTAGGGGGTAACACACGTAATGCATCGGCTATAGGTTGTCACGACCAGTCACAACCCCTTTATGGGATGCCGATGGACACATACCCTGAGCAACCACAAATCGGTAGTAAATCAACAGATCTGCACATGCCCGGACTGTCCGCACGTGAGCGCAGACTGTCCGGGCCAGCCATGGTCGGGCCCATTTTTACTGAGTTACCCAGACATGCACCCCAGCCACAACAGATGGCACAGAATCTAAACTACCCAGTCGGACGGTCCGCATACAATGACGGACGGTCCGCATATAATCACGGACGGTCCGGGCCAATGTCCGGACAGTCCGTGCATGACTTTTTTGAGGAGGATTGTTACCTGAATCCTCACCCGTCCCAGCAACACTTCCCATCACACTATACAATGCATCAGCCCATTAATACAAAATCTAGAGCCTAGGAAAGCTTTGTGGCCCCACCTAGAAGGCCGGAAAGAAACGATCAACCCTATGAGCCATATAGGGCAAATGGCAACACACCACATAGCTCAAACCAGTGGGGGGAAGACAACATGCTAATATCCAGCGAACCCCACCTGTGTTTGACCAGAGGGTCGGTGGTCTCGCACTGGCTGCCATCGATATAGTGAGGGAGGAAATAGCCGGAGCGTTCCGAGATAAGCTCGGAGTAAGCATGGTCCCTGGGGGGGCAATCATATCGGAAACCTTATGACAGCCGATTTGATCACCACCCATACCCACAGGGAACCAGGATACCCGAATTCTCAAAATTTTCGGGTGACCAAGGAAAAAACACGCGCGAACACATAGGCCAGTTCCTAGCACAATTAGGAGAATTGGCCGACACAGAAGCTTTTCGCGTGCGTTTATTTTCATTGTCTTTAACATGAACCGTGTTTGCATGGTACGCCACTTTACCTCCTAATTCTATTTTGTCATGGGGGATTTAGAACAAAAATTCCATGATCACTTTTTCTCCGGTGACTGTGAGTTAGATTTAGTAGACTTAGTGGCCTTGCGACAAGCGAAAGATGAATCGGTTAATGATTACATCCGGAGATTCCGGGATACAAGGAACCGATGCTTCCAAATTCATTTAGCAGAAAAACAACTAGCAGGATTAACCTTTAATGGTCTACGATATTATTTAAAAGAAAGATTAGAAGGCATCCAGTTTTTTACGCTAGCACAATTACACCAAAGGGCTTTGGCCTGTGAAAGCCGAAGCAAAGAAACTGCTAAAACAATTCGTCACAACATGCATATAGTAGAGTGCAACCAAAGTAGCTCGGATGACGAATCAACGGAACTGTATGCTGCTGAAATGGTTTGGCCAAAGCAGGCCAAAACTTCGGCTTGTTCCTCCTTACAGCCGGTTCAAAAGAAATGGCAAGAGGAGGTTAAATTTACATTTAATGTTGGTAAATGTGATAAAATATTTGATGAATTACTCAAAATGGCAACATTAAAATAAATCATACTGTTCCATCCGCCGACGAGCTAAAACGTCGTGCATACTGCAAGTGGCATAACTCTTTTTCTCATGCCACTAATGATTGTAATGTATTCCGTCGGCAGATTCAATCGGCCATTAATGAAGGACGATTGAAATTTCAAGAAATACAGGTGGACACAGAGCCCTTTCCGGTGAACATGATCGATTTTGAGGGCAAGAAAGTCCTGGTTCGGCCAAGCACAGTCGATAAAGGCAAAGAAAAAGAGATAATCATCGACAACGCAAGAGAGGCCGATGGGAATCAAAAAATTTCTTGCAGGAAAGTGGTGGCCAAGAAGACTCTCGATGGAGAGGAGACTCTTAAGGTGACCATCACGACCCTCGGCGCTGGGGGGCAAGCACGGACAAAGGAGCAGGAACCCGTGCTGCGCATCTCGGACGGTCCGACACACAGGTGCGGACGATCCAGGACCACACCGGACGGTCTGAAGAATTCCAATGGACGGTCTAGCCATACTCAAGACTCGCAACAGCCACGTACCTTCAAACCACGACGACCAGAGATAGGTACGTGGAAAACAAATACATTCAAGGCAGCTGGTCGGTTGGTCAAAACCGGCCCGACTTTCGATCAATTATTGTCTAAATACGTGAAAAAGAAGGCCGGCCCCAGTAACCGGCCAGCAAAGCGACCCCACTCAACCATTCATGAGCAACGTCAGGTAAGGCCGATTGGACCACCCCACCAATCAGAAAAATGAAAGGTCATACTGTACAATTGAGACCTAACATACCTGCATGGACACCTCCACCCCCATATCCACCTAAGCCATATCCATACACATACATACCCCCACCATACGTGCCAAATCAAATGTGGGGCATTATGCCATCATATCCATTTGGGATGCCATAGTACCCCGCCTGGGGGGCACCCCAAACATCTGTATTCGACAGGTTGGCACCACTAGTACAAGACCGATTGAGCGTCGCTCAATCCGGTCACCAGGCTCAAACCCAACAAGATTGCTGGACTACTCGGCCTCAAAGGCCGGCCAATCCGGCAGGGGGGCATATACCTGCAGCGACCGAAAGAACAATGAAGAAAGATATCATCAAAATAGGTACTGCAGATGTTATCATACATGAAAATAATGAAGGGCCAATGATTTTTGGTGAATCGGCCAACACAACCAAAAAAGAGGACATGACTGCCATCAAAACAGTCGATACAAATACTCCATGCCTCGATGGTGCCCCGTCGGGATTGACACGATCCCAAAAGCCGAAATTATAGCGCCTAAGAGCGAAGGAGAGCCAGGAGAGGGAGGCGGAAAAGATATTCAATGACACTGTCGGTACCCTAAAACTAGGGTGCCCCTTACTACTGTATGAAGACACAGTACCCACGCGGCTATCTTTGGTCGCGTGGTAATGGAGCTGTGCATGGGGCCAGGCCGTGACTCACCCCAGCTTCGAGTGACTACTCTGGGCCAACAACAGCACCCGACCCCACCACGTGGATGGCTCCAGGGCCGCCACGTGGCCAGAGAAGATGATATACTCCAAGGTATCAATAGTGAGTCCGGACCCCCATGGGAAAGTGCCGCACCCCTGTATATACAGACCGGGCCTCCGGGTAAGGTCCAGGACCTCCACGGGCGCAAACCGGACCCCTAGGATAGGATCCGGACCCCTCTATGTGGGGTCCGGGCCGCTCACAGCAGGGTCCCGGGATTCTAGGACAGAAAATACCCAGGCCTTAATCAAGGCCAGGCGGGGGTTCGGAGCCAACACGTGTTCGGACCTTATCGTATACGCTTCTGCTCCCCGCCCAGGCAGAGACCCGATGCTGCCGCGTGGCCTACTGCACGTGACATAAGCCAATGGGCGAAGCCTGACGTAAGGCCTCTGGGATACGCGTCCTCTGCATTTATTGAGGATAAGGCGCACCGCCTGTCCATTCCACTGGCAGGCGGTGTGTCGCCTCTGCATCTATTGAGACCTATCCATTCCTCTGGCAGGCGGCGACCTGTCCATTCCACAGGAGGCGTGCATGTCCATTCCACTGGCAGGCGGCACACCCATACTGCCGTGTGCACTACGCTCATCATTACTCGCACGTTACCAAGGAAGCAGCCGCCGCATATCAATACTGTGTGGACTGCAGACACCATGGCGCCCGGAGATTGCTCAGGCGTTACTTGCATTAGTTACTCCTATAATGTATTCCTTCCATTATGCTCCTGGGCCCACATGTCGGGGATCAGCATCCTTGTATGTGCCTCCCTTGAGCTATAAAAGGGAAGGCACACAACATTATAAGGCAAGCTCAAAAAGACTCTCAGACAGGCTCACAAGCTCTCAAGCTCACAGACTCAATACAATACACAGACAGTGGAGTAGGGTATTACGCTTCGGTGGCCTGAACCACTCTAAATCCTCGTGTTCACTCGTGTTCATTGACCATCTAGCAGACAGGCAAAACGCTTAGGCCCCTCCTCATCTTAGGATTTAGGGCGGGTGCGTTCCGCCACCCGGCCGGAGATTGTCCTCTCCGACATTTGGCACGCCAGGTAGGGGGTTGAGGCATTAGGTTTTCGCCTGTTTTCCTACTCGACACCATGGTCCAGATCGTCGAGCACCACGACTTCATTCCCGAGGACTTCCCAATGGAGGAAGAGGCTGCGTCTTCCATGCCACGAGCCTCCAACCGCCCTACACCTGGTGCTGCTGCTGTGCGCTCTGCGCGGCAGCACACTCCTCCGTAGACATCCAAAGCGTCAAGGGCTGCGCCTGGGGCCTTGTCTGTAGCCAGGGAGTTGCTGCGCCACCCTCCTAGCTCCACGGCCTCACCGGGGGCCATGAAGCAGTGGCGTGATGATGTCGACCGTCTGCTCGGCATGGCGCATTCTGGCTCAGCCAGGCCCAGGCCTCGGTCATCTCGGCGTCAACATGAAGCGTCAGCATTGATGCGCTCACCTTCGGTGAAGGCTACACCGACTGAGGACCTACGGGCAGAGCTCAACCACAGGCGTGCAGGAGAGGACGCTCCAGTCTCTCTGGAGAGGCCTGATGACCTGTGGGTAGAACTCAACCGTAGGCGTGCGGGCGAGGATGCCCGAGTCTCTCTGGAGAGGGCGCGTGAGCGCCGACAGAACATCGAGGGTCGCAACCTCGACCTAGACTTCACCGCGGTTGCACCGCAAACTCCAAGGGGTGCCCGAATTCAGGCGAGTGTCCCGTTGGCCGGCGTGGGCTACGCCGCACTAGCGGATCATCTCTGCGCGGCGACTTGGCCATCCAAGTTCCGACCACACCTGCCAAAAAAGTACGATGGTACGTCAAACCCGTCGGAATTCTTGCAGGTATACATCACCGCTATTACGGCAGCAGGTGGAGACACTGTTGTAATGGCAACATATTTCCATGTAGACTTGTCTGGGCCAGCCCGAACCTGGCTCATGAACCTCACCCCGGGATCGATGTACTCCTGGGAAGAGCTCTACGTGCGGTTCACAGTGAATTTTGCCAGTGCTTATCAGCAGCATGGCGTGGAGGCTCACCTCCATGCATTGAGGCAGGAACCCGAGGAAACTCTCCGGGCTTTCATCTCCCGCTTCACTAAGGTACGAGGGACTATACCCCGTATCTCCGATGCTTCCATCATCATCGCTTTCCGCTAGGGGGTACGTGATGAGAAGATGCTGGAGAAGTTGGCCACGCATGACGTGGAAACTGTCACCACGCTCTTCGCTCTGGCTGACAAGTGTGCCAGAGTTGCCGAGGGTCGTGCATGGCACTCGGCACCACAGACCGGAGTTGCCCAGACGGGTGGCTCGGGCGCCGTCTCCCAGGAGGCAAAAAGAAAAAGAAGGAGAATCGCGGCCACGAGAGGCCGCAGTCTGCTGCTCCGGTCATCACAACTGCGACTGGGGGCCAGAACGAGCGCAACAAGCGCCCACGGCCACAGGGAGGCAACAGCGGCTCATGCCCTATGCACCCCAACAGTCGCCACGGTGCCTTGGAGTGCCGCGAGATCATCGAGCTCGCGAAGCGCGTCAGCGAGCGACGCGAGCAAACTTCCAAGGATGGCTCCCCGCCTCGTCGCCAGCCTAGCAAGGAGAGGGTCGACGACAGTGATGTGGTCGCGGGAGAACGGGACCTCGGGTATCAGTCCCCCGAGCAAGCCCTCAAGGACATCCTCACTAGAGACTGAAGCATCCCCAATCCTCTGGGACTCAAATGTGATACAATTACTAGTCCCAGGAGGCTAGTAAACACATTTATACATCAGATGATACCAAATCTGCTTAAACGAGACAAACCTACAAAGGTGGCGAACAACTTTAAGAGTTGGTCCACAACTCAAGACATATCATCAGAGTGGGGCTGAAGCAGCCCGATATACGCAGCGAAGCAATTCAGCGGTCCAACAGCCACAGGCAAGGTTGGGAACAGTCGTAACTCTTACCCGATCTCCTTTTTCTGAAAAACAACAAATAAGCAAGGGTGAGTACAAACGTACTCAGCAGCCCACCTTCACCCGCGGAATGGGGAAATCAGATATAATGCATGGAATATATGGAGCTTAGGATACTTTGCAGAAACAACAATATTTTATGCATTGTTGTTTTGAAAAACATTTTGTATTTTGCAAAGCGCATCCTCTCCCAAGGGAGCAGGAAGTTTTTCAATATAGAATAAAATCCCCTGGACTAAACCATCCAGGTATCTCAGCAGTTTCCCACTGGTTTTCATTTTCAACAACAGCTATTGGACTTCCCGTCCACCATAGCTCACGGCTCAACCGCCGGTCCTTTTAAAAACCACTTTTCTCAAACACACCCTTTTTTTTTGGAAAAACCAAACACTAATTGCCATACCACACCAGACTCGTCCATTCCTGTGGACACAGACTATTCGAATAGGTTCTCAAACTCTGCGCAGAGGTGTACACTTTACCCACTAGTCCGGCTCTGCGATCTCATGGCCGATGAGATCCGAATCCGAATCTCTTTCTTTCCTCGCACGTCCTAACCTTAACAGTTATACCAGAAGGAGTCAGGCCACCGCCATGTCCAAACCGGACAAAACTTTCCCCCTCCTTATCCTCCCGGTGCTCCCCAGCCTTCATAACCCTGGGGTTGGACCGTACGAGTTCAAATTGAGTGACTGCCCACACAGTCTCGAGTGGTTGTACTTATCATGAGTACAGGTAGTGAAAGATGACAAACCGGTCCTTATAAGAGGAGACAATCCTTCTGCTCACGCCTAAACCAGCTGAGCCATCACCTTAGGCCCTCCCCTAAACCAGGGAGTCCTTGATCATCCCTACTCAAAGGTGATAAGGGTGAAAACCCTTCATCAAACACATTTTGAAAAGCATTTTCTTTTGAAAACTCACACCTTTCCTCAAATCATTTGTAACAATTATATCAGGGATTGATTGCGGCAAGCGGCTGGGTGGCCATAATAACTTGTCTCAAAATCATATTATGCATAAAATAACAGGCTGAGGGTTGTGGTTGTAAAACATAGGTAATTTATGCATCAAAGGGATCCAGTGAGCTTGCCGTGCTTATTCGGCGAAGGGGGAAGGGGAGCTCGCGGAACTGGCTTCTGGCTCCACCGCCTAGCGTAGACTTGCAGATCTGGCCTCCACGAGACGGCACGAACGCTCCGATAACTATGCAACATGAACAAGCAAACATACAAACCAGCAAGTATACCAACAAATATTTAGTATAGTGGTCAGAATAGCGATATATGGATGGGTAGAGTCTTGAGTAGAATCTGTGTCATGTGGTGTTGTGATATTACTGGTGGTGGAGCGGAGGTGCTTACCAGGAGGGTGGACTGGAGGCGAAGCGACACTATGTGTGTAGCCGGCAGAGCAGAGTAACTGAGTGGGTGGGGTGTTTGCCTTGGCTGAGGGTGTTGAGTGTGTGTGGAGAGGGAGAGGGTAGCTGGGTGTATTTATAGCTGGGTGTATGTGGTGTAGCACAGTGAAGTTCACTGTTGGTGAGAATAGTGACGAATGAATCGTCTGACTTAGTATGAACAGGAGAGTTATAGGCAGAATATGGGACAAGAGTATTTTGGGAGTTTTCTGGAATATGGACCATGCTTAAGGGATGACATGGTTGGGTAGGGAATAGTTTGATAAGAATTTAGAAACGAGATTTATTGGAATCTGAGTTTGGGAGCCTGGTTCGAAGGATTCTCAAAGTTAAGCGTGCTCAACTTGGAGAAACCTAGGATGGGTGACCAGATGGGAAGTTCCCTACTGGAAGAAAAATCACAGTCACCGGAGTTCGTATGACTGGAATATGGGTCTGGCTGGTCTTAGGTGGACTGGACAACATGATGTACGAGTAGTTGAAATTTGGGATGACTAGATGACCGATGAATAGTAACGATGATCAGTAACGATGAATAGTGGCGATGGAAAAGAAATTATAGATATCATCGATGAATAGTAACGATGATGAATAGTAATGATAAATAGTAACGATGATGAATAGTGTATGTGAATAGTAACGATGAATAGTAATAGTGAATAGTAATGGCGAATAGTGATAGTGAATAGTCGTATGAACGAACGATGAACGATGAATAGGAACTATGAACGAACGGACGAACGATCGAATGATCGGACGAACGAACGATCGGAATTTCGGCAGCATAACGGCAGGAAAAGATTATTTGGACGAACGAACGGACGAACGATCGAATGATCGTACGAACGAACGATCGGAATTTCGGCAGCATAACGACAGGACAAAGATTATCTAGAAGAACGATGAATAGGGACTATGAACGAACGATGAACGATGAATAGGGACTATGAACGAACGATGAACGATCGAATGATCGAACGAACAAACGATCGGAATTTCGGCAGCATAACGGCAGGACAAAGATTATCTGGAAGAACAATGAATAGGGACTATGAACGAACGATGAACGATGAATAGGAACTATGAACGAACGATGAACGATCGAATGATCGAACGAACGAACGATCGGAATTTCAGCAGCATAACGGTAGGAAAAAGATTATTTGGACGAACGAACGGACGAACGATCGAACGATCGAACGAACGGACGAACGAACCATGAACGATCGGACGAACGATCGAACGATCGGACGAACGAACGAACAAACTAAGAACAGGGGGACGAACGATCGAAGAACGATCGAACGATCCTTGTGCTAGTGTGTGCTTGTGTGGAACATGGAGTGGGTGTGTGTGGGGGGGGGAGAGAGTTGCCATGAAATGGCTTGGGGTGGGATGAGAGGAGGCCCTTGCCCCTCTATTTATAGCCATGGTGGGGGGATTAGGGGGAGGGATGAGAGGATTAGTGGGAGGATGAGAGGATTAGTGGGAGATTAGCATGTATTTGTCTTGTATAAGTGAGATTTGCTTGTAGAGCTCACCGTATGACACTGGAGGCATACGTATACGTATGAGCATGAGGAAAGTTATGAAGAAAATATTTATAGGGACTTGAAAATGATTCTGAAGGTATTTCTCAGGAGGAAAATATCTGGAGATATATCGGTGGAATATTTGGGCAGTATTTCTGGAAAGAACTTGAAGAGGATCACTAGGGAAATATCTGGGCAGTATTTCTGTAAACAATTTGAGGGGGATCACTGAGGAAATATTTGTAGGGTATTTTGAGGAGGATTTTAGAGAGAATATAGACCACTATACTTTATTTGTTGATATCAACTCGCAAACAAACATTTTGAAATGAAATTTGAAATTCATTTTGAATTTAGGGCGAGTTTGAGAAAATTTCAGAATTTGAATTTTTGGTATGCTACAAATCTACCCCACTTAAAAGGAATCTCGTCCTCGAGATTTGGTTTAGAAGGGTTATGGGTATAGCTTTACTTCAGCTACATATCTTCACTTTGCAACTCTTCGAGGAGATGAAACTTCAACAAAGTCTGGCCTTTGAGGAACATCTGGTTGCTGATTGAAAACACTGATTCTGGCTACTCAAAGATCATCTTCAGGCTTCTAGCTTTCGCTTGGCAGCTTGCTTATTGAAGGAGCATAGATGCCAACACACAAACCTTTCTCTTGCGAACTCCCACATGGATTCCTTCCTTGATTGTTCTTCTGGTGCTTCATCAACGGAACTTGGGTGACCACTTCTCATACAGAAACTTATAAGCTTTGGTGATCTGGTCCTCCACAAGATTGCTACATGCCTTCTTATTTTTCTCCATGACAGGAACCTTATTGGAACACTACCCCACTTAAAATGAATGAGGGTAGATCTCTTGAATCTTGGGGATTTGAACTCCTTGAAGTACCTCATAACAAAGGTGTTACGGGGCCTTCTTCTCCTGTTGCTGCTTGAGCAGGCTGCGGAGAAATGACTGACACAGGGTTGATTCTGGGACAACCTTCTTCTCATCTTCTCTTCACTATCTTCTTTTCTCTTCTCACTTTTCACTTTTCACTGCCTCTTTCTTTCTCTTTGCTCTTCCCACTCGAGGATTCTATCAAAGAGTATTACCATCATACAGAGGAGGAAACCGAAGATGTTGAACCATATACAACAGTCTTCAACCCAAGAATCACCAAGCATTGTGATCTTA
This sequence comes from Zea mays, assembly GCF_902167145.1. Lineage (NCBI taxonomy): Eukaryota > Viridiplantae > Streptophyta > Magnoliopsida > Poales > Poaceae > Zea > Zea mays. The sequence goes on along the minus strand of NC_050104.1, from coordinate 14,205,483 downwards.
GGGGCGAGGGAGTGGAAAAATGGAGTTGCTTGCGATTTGGCAGAGGGGATTTATCTGGAGTGTGCTTTTGCTTTGAGCGAGATGGGAGTTGAGGGAGATGGTGGGGGGGTTTTATAGGCGAGCGGGGGTGTTCGGTTGCGGAGCAGTGGTGATGGAGTAGGTGCTACGCGGCAGCGGGTGCGATAAGGGGAGGGGGCCTGGTGTTGCCGGCGATGATGGTGGCGGTGGGTGCGCTGCAAAGGTGGCGTGGGCGGCGGTAGTGCGCTGCAAAGGGGGGCGTGGGGCGGTGGTAGTGCGCATGGAGGCGGGCACGCGTGGGGGGGCACGGGTGAGTGGTGGGGTCGATGACCCTGATGTTTGTGGTCTCTGGTTCCAAGAATCTTTGCCTCTGTGTATGGTAATAACTCCTTCTGTCCTCTTTTCCTGTTTACTTTGACTCAGAGGCAGTGCTTTGATTCTCACGGTCGGTCCTTTTGACTGAGCGGCTGGACTGGCTTCTTCTGTAGCTTGTTCCAGGCTTCAAGGGTAAGCTTCCCGGTATCTTCTTGGGTAAGGCACTTTTCTCTTGAGATGGGTTAAGATGAGAATGGAAGCATAAGGTGAGGATTAGATCTAATTTGTGATCTATGTTTTTTAGAGAAAACCTTTCTTAAAAAAAACACACAAGCTCAGCAATGATAAGCACAAACAAATCGAATGTTTTGAATAAGGGAAGAATAGAGTTTTTCCAAAGCACGGACTACTCAGATTCGGGGGCTAAGCATAACTACTATTGCTTGGCTCCTGAATTGAGAACTATGCTAAATGCAACTTATGAGCACTAACGTTAAAGCATCACATATGCACTCAAAAGGGAGGAAAACATCAAGCGAAATTCATTTTGAAATGCCCTAGGGGGCAACACAAATAGAGTTTTTCAAAGCACGGGACTACACGATTAACTCTCATACATGCAGGGCTCTAGCCAAAGTGAAGAAAAACTTCACTACCCAATGCATGCAGAGGACTGGGCATACTAACTTCAGACCAGACAACTTCTCTTCTGGCAGGGCTGGCACACAAATTCAATCTAAGACATCTCCTGGATGGGTCAAGAGGGAGCTGACGTTGATGACTTCTTCTGGCGGCGACTGAGATGGCAGGACAGGGTCGAACTCTTCTTCAAGCAGGACTGGCTCTTGTAGCTCCTCTGAGGGCGGCGGTGCTGGCGGGGTGCTTGCAGCTTCTTCCTTGACCTCAAGGGATGGTGCTGGAATCTTCTTCATGGTGAGGGGCTCAAACAACTCTGGCGGGGGATCTTGGGAGGATTCAGGGTGCTCTTGCTTATCCATAGCCTGAGGGGAGACTGGAATTCCTTCCAAGACTATGGCTCCTTCCAGGAGTTCCCAAGCCTTCTTTTTTCCTCTGATAGAGACCGGGTGACCTTCAAGAATCTGGGGGTCTTCAGCTCTCCTGGGTTGAACTGGGTTGGATGGAGCAGGCTCTTGGATCCGCAGGGCTCTACGTTGGTTATGGGTTACCAAGTAGGCCTCCATCAACTTCTGGATGTGCTCATCCTTGGCTTGCTTCAGGGCTTCAACAGCAATGACTTCACGACTTTCCAAGGCAGCTACACGGGCTTGAGCTGTGGTGAGATCCACATGGAGCTTACGGTTGAGCTTCTCTGCATCTTCTGCTCGAGCAATCATCTGACGGTGGTGCCGAGCCAAGAAATCATATTGTGCATCCAGGGTGAGCAGGTATGCAGTGAGGTACACGACTGTGGGGTCATGCTCAAGCAGCTGCTGCCCTTCCAATGCACGCATCCTGGCCATCCAAGCGGGACGGTTTCTCTAAAAGGGCGGAAAGAATCTGAGCGGAGTGTCAGCCACTTCTTCTTCATAGATCTGACACAGGGCCCTCAATGCCTTGCGAGCGACGACTTGGCAGGTGTCTTTGAATCTGTGCCCAGCAGCAGTGACACTCCATTCCACATGGTGTGGACTGGATCCAATGTATACAGTCACGACACACTTCTCTGTGCCATGCTCGACGAACTCACGACCATCATACTCTGGCTGGCTCCTGATTCCGAGGCGGACTGTGCATGCTCTCAGCAACTTGGGGAAACCATCTTCATTCTGGCAGAAGCTGGTTTGGCACTGAACCTCCATCTGACTTCTGAGAGAAGGAAAGGGGGAAAACATTTTTGAAATGAAGGGATGCGAGCAAGAATTTTTTTAAGAAAATAGTTTGGACTCAAAAACTTTTGGATCAGGCTAAGGGTTACGTCCTGCGGCCAACCTAACAGCTCTGATACCACCTGAAGCGTCCCCAATCCTCTGGGACTCAAATGTGATACAATTACTAGTCCCAGGAGGCTAGTAAACACATTTATACATCAGATGATACCAAATCTGCTTAAACGAGACAAACCTACAAAGGTGGCGAACAACTTTAAGAGTTGGTCCACAACTCAAGACATATCATCAGAGTGGGGCTGAAGCAGCCCGATATACGCAGCGAAGCAATTCAGCGGTCCAACAGCCACAGGCAAGGTTGGGAACAGTCGTAACTCTTACCCGATCTCCTTTTTCTGAAAAACAACAAATAAGCAAGGGTGAGTACAAACGTACTCAGCAGCCCACCTTCACCCGCGGAATGGGGAAATCAGATATAATGCATGGAATATATGGAGCTTAGGATACTTTGCAGAAACAGCAATATTTTATGCATTGTTGTTTTGAAAAACATTTTGTATTTTGCAAAGCGCATCCTCTCCCAAGGGAGCAGGAAGTTTTTCAATATAGAATAAAATCCCCTGGACTAAACCATCCAGGTATCTCAGCAGTTTCCCACTGGTTTTCATTTTCAACAACAGCTATTGGACTTCCCGTCCACCATAGCTCACGGCTCAACCGCCGGTCCTTTTAAAAACCACTTTTCTCAAACACACCCTTTTTTTTTGGAAAAACCAAACACTAATTGCCATACCACACCAGACTCGTCCATTCCTGTGGACACAGACTATTCGAATAGGTTCTCAAACTCTGCGCAGAGGTGTACACTTTACCCACTAGTCCGGCTCTGCGATCTCATGGCCGATGAGATCCGAATCCGAATCTCTTTCTTTCCTCGCACGTCCTAACCTTAACAGTTATACCAGAAGGAGTCAGGCCACCGCCATGTCCAAACCGGACAAAACTTTCCCCCTCCTTATCCTCCCGGTGCTCCCCAGCCTTCATAACCCTGGGGTTGGACCGTACGAGTTCAAATTGAGTGACTGCCCACACAGTCTCGAGTGGTTGTACTTATCATGAGTACAGGTAGTGAAAGATGACAAACCGGTCCTTATAAGAGGGGACAATCCTTCTGCTCACGCCTAAACCAGCTGAGCCATCACCTTAGGCCCTCCCCTAAACCAGGGAGTCCTTGATCATCCCTACTCAAAGGTGATAAGGGTGAAAACCCTTCATCAAACACATTTTGAAAAGCATTTTCTTTTGAAAACTCACACCTTTCCTCAAATCATTTGTAACAATTATATCAGGGATTGATTGCGGCAAGCGGCTGGGTGGCCATAATAACTTGTCTCAAAATCATATTATGCATAAAATAACAGGCTGAGGGTTGTGGTTGTAAAACATAGGTAATTTATGCATCAAAGGGATCCAGTGAGCTTGCCGTGCTTATTCGGCGAAGGGGGAAGGGGAGCTCGCGGAACTGGCTTCTGGCTCCACCGCCTAGCGTAGACTTGTAGATCTGGCCTCCACGAGATGGCACGAACGCTCCGATAACTATGCAACATGAACAAGCAAACATACAAACCAGCAAGTATACCAACAAATATTTAGTATAGTGGTCAGAATAGCGATATATGGATGGGTAGAGTCTTGAGTAGAATCTGTGTCATGTGGTGTTGTGATATTACTGGTGGTGGAGCGGAGGTGCTTACCAGGAGGGTGGACTGGAGGCGAAGCGACACTATGTGTGTAGCCGGCAGAGCAGAGTAACTGAGTGGGTGGGGTGTTTGCCTTGGCTGAGGGTGTTGAGTGTGTGTGGAGAGGGAGAGGGTAGCTGGGTGTATTTATAGCTGGGTGTATGTGGTGTAGCACAGTGAAGTTCACTGTTGGTGAGAATAGTGACGAATGAATCGTCTGACTTAGTATGAACAGGAGAGTTATAGGCAGAATATGGGACAAGAGTATTTTGGGAGTTTTCTGGAATATGGACCATGCTTAAGGGATGACATGGTTGGGTAGGGAATAGTTTGATAAGAATTTAGAAACGAGATTTATTGGAATCTGAGTTTGGGAGCCTGGTTCGAAGGATTCTCAAAGTTAAGCGTGCTCAACTTGGAGAAACCTAGGATGGGTGACCAGATGGGAAGTTCCCTACTGGAAGAAAAATCACAGTCACCGGAGTTCGTATGACTGGAATATGGGTCTGGCTGGTCTTAGGTGGACTGGACAACATGATGTACGAGTAGTTGAAATTTGGGATGACTAGATGACCGATGAATAGTAACGATGATCAGTAACGATGAATAGTGGCGATGGAAAAGAAATTATAGATATCATCGATGAATAGTAACGATGATGAATAGTAATGATAAATAGTAACGATGATGAATAGTGTATGTGAATAGTAACGATGAATAGTAATAGTGAATAGTAATGGCGAATAGTGATAGTGAATAGTCGTATGAACGAACGATGAACGATGAATAGGAACTATGAACGAACGGACGAACGATCGAATGATCGGACGAACGAACGATCGGAATTTCGGCAGCATAACGGCAGGAAAAGATTATTTGGACGAACGAACGGACGAACGATCGAATGATCGTACGAACGAACGATCGGAATTTCGGCAGCATAACGACAGGACAAAGATTATCTAGAAGAACGATGAATAGGGACTATGAACGAACGATGAACGATGAATAGGGACTATGAACGAACGATGAACGATCGAATGATCGAACGAACAAACGATCGGAATTTCGGCAGCATAACGGCAGGACAAAGATTATCTGGAAGAACAATGAATAGGGACTATGAACGAACGATGAACGATGAATAGGAACTATGAACGAACGATGAACGATCGAATGATCGAACGAACGAACGATCGGAATTTCAGCAGCATAACGGTAGGAAAAAGATTATTTGGACGAACGAACGGACGAACGATCGAACGATCGAACGAACGGACGAACGAACCATGAACGATCGGACGAACGATCGAACGATCGGACGAACGAACGAACAAACTAAGAACAGGGGGACGAACGATCGAAGAACGATCGAACGATCCTTGTGCTAGTGTGTGCTTGTGTGGAACATGGAGTGGGTGTGTGTGGGGGGGGAGAGAGTTGCCATGAAATGGCTTGGGGTGGGATGAGAGGAGGCCCTTGCCCCTCTATTTATAGCCATGGTGGGGGGATTAGGGGGAGGGATGAGAGGATTAGTGGGAGGATGAGAGGATTAGTGGGAGATTAGCATGTATTTGTCTTGTATAAGTGAGATTTGCTTGTAGAGCTCACCGTATGACACTGGAGGCATACGTATACGTATGAGCATGAGGAAAGTTATGAAGAAAATATTTATAGGGACTTGAAAAATGATTCTGAAGGTATTTCTCAGGAGGAAAATATCTGGAGATATATCGGTGGAATATTTGGGCAGTATTTCTGGAAAGAACTTGAAGAGGATCACTAGGGAAATATCTGGGCAGTATTTCTGTAAACAATTTGAGGGGGATCACTAAGGAAATATTTGTAGGGTATTTTGAGGAGGATTTTAGAGAGAATATAGACCACTATACTTTATTTGTTGATATCAACTCGCAAACAAACATTTTGAAATGAAATTTGAAATTCATTTTGAATTTAGGGCGAGTTTGAGAAAATTTCAGAATTTGAATTTTTGGGATGCTACAGAGACTCCGACTCCGGTGATGATAACGACCACCGCAAGAAGTTGTATGTGATGTATGGCGGAAGCTGGGAACTCACCTCCCGCAGGAACATGAAGTCCCTGCGTCGCGAGGTCCTGTCGGCGACCCCAGGGGTCCCAAGGGCAACCCCACACCAGCGGTGGCGGAGCACCACCATCTCCTTCGGGGCACCCAACTGCCCCGAGAACATGTTAGGGGTTGGCATACTGCCGCTCATCACCGCCCCTGTCATTGCCAACATCAAGCTGAATCATGTTCTGATCGACAGTGAGGCTGGGCTCAACGTCATCAGCCACGCTGCGTTCAGGCAGCTGCAGATCCCAAGGTCCCGACTAGGACCCTCTCGTCCATTCTTCGGAGTGGGCGCTCAACCGGTGTATCCCCTTGGGAGCATCATGCTCCCGGTTACATTCGGGACAGAGGAAAACTTCTGCACAGAGAACGTCTAGTTCGACGTTGCGGAGGTTAACCTCCCGTTCAATGCCATCATTGGTAGACCGGCCCTGTACCGGTTCATGGCCATTGCCCATTACGGGTATTTGGTCCTCAAGATGCAGTCCCCAGCCGGGGTCCTCACTGTGCGGGGTGACCATGCCGCTGCGCTTGCGGCTATGGAGAAGCTGCACGCCCTGGCGGCAGAAACTGCTCGCCCGGACGATGGAGGGAGGAACCCCTCGACCTCCGGTACCAAGGCGCCTACCAAGGTGCCAAAGGTGCGGCCATCCGGAGCGAACGACGTCCCCGTCAAGGCCGTCTGGCTCTGTGCAGATTCCCCCAGACCACTCGCATTGCGGGTGATCTGGAGGAAAAATAGGAACTCGCGCTCGTCGCCTTCCTCCAGGCAAATGCCAACGTGTTCGCATGGGAGCCGTCGTAGATGCCTGGGATCCCCAGGGAGGTGATCGAGCACCATCTGAAGATCCACCCTGACGCCAAACGGTGAGTCAGAAGCCTTGGAGACAGTCCATTGAGCGGCAGGACTTCATCCGAAAGGAGGTCCGGAAGCTGCTGGATGCCGGCTTCATCGAAGAGGTTCATCACCAAGTGTGGCTAGCCAATCTAGTCATCGTTCCAAAGGCAAACGGGAAGCTTCGGATGTGCATCGACTACACCAGCCTTAATAAAGCTTGTTCCAAGGACCCATATCTACTTCCACGTATAGATCAAATCGTGGATTCTACCTCCGGGTGCGACCTCTTGTCCTTCTTAGATGCTTACTCTGGTTTCCATCAAATCCAGATGTCTAGGAAAGATAGGGAGCATACTGCTTTTGTAACAGTGGATGGGCTTTACTGCTATGTCGTAATGCCTTACGGTCTAAAAAACGCCTTGCCGACATTTGTGCGGGCGATGAGTAAGACTTTTGGGAACCTGATGAGGGACAAGATGGTGGTATACGTCGATGACATCATGGTCAAGACTAAGAGAGGGTCGACCCTAGTGGAAGACTTAACCCTGGTCTTCGACAAGCTGCGGGCAACACACACGAAGCTGAATCCGGACAAGTGTGTCTTTGGTGTCTCCACAGGAAAGTTGCTGGGGTTCCTGGTTTCGCACCGGGGCATTGAAGCAAACCCGGAGAGGATAAAGCGATTGAGGCGATGAGGCCTCCGGCCCGTATCAAGGACGTCCAGAAGCTTACAGGGTCATTAGCCGCCCTTAATCACTTCATTTCAAGGCTGGCTGAGAGGGCGCTACCTTTCTTCAAGCTGTTGCAGAAGTCCGGCCCATTCTCTTGGACCGAGGAGGCGGAACAAGCCTTTCAAGAGTTGAAGCAGCACCTGGTGTCCCTGCCAATACTGGTAGCTCTAGAACCTGGGGAGCCGTTGTATTTATACATCGCAGCGGCTGTAGAAGCGGTGAGCATGGTGCTGGTCGTCGAAAGAACGACACAAGAAGGCCAGGAACCTAAGGGCTCGGGACTGGCTATAGGGGTCCGAACCATTCAGAGGCCGGTCTACTACGTCAGCGAGGTCCTCCATGAAGCAAAGGCCAGGTACCTTGAGACGCACAAACTTCTCTATGTTGTGCTTGTTGTGTCCAGGAAGATGCACCACTATTTCCAGGCACACAGGGTCGTGGTGGTGACCTTCTTTCCGTTAAGGGCCATCCTCCACAACTCCAACGCCATAGGAAACATCGCCAAGTGGGCCACGGAGCTCGCTGAGTTCTAGTTGGACTTCCAGCCTCGCCACGTCGTCAAGAGCTAGGTCCTGGCTGACTTCATCGTGGAGTGGACACCTCCCCCGAGCGCCCTAGGGGGTCTGGATCCCGCTTCAGATTCCACACCTACGGAACCCAGGGGTCCGGTCTTCACCGAGCCCCACTGGACGCTCTTCTTCGACGGATCCGCCTGTCAACAAGTTGGTGCACCTTGAGTTCAAGGCCACCAACAATATGGCAGAGTACGAAGCACTGATCTTTGGCTTGTCGACCGCCCTATCCTTGGGGATCCGCCAACTCCTCGTGAAGGGGGACTCCCAGCTGATCATCAAGTAGGTCCGTGGGGAATGTAGCTGCAATGAGCCCAGACTCGCAGCTTACCTCCTCCACGTAAGGAAGCTGGAAAAGGACTTCACTGCCCTGGAACTGCAACATGTTCCTCGGGCTGACAACTCGGTGGCAGATGAACTCTCCATGAGGGCATCAACTTGTGCACCAGTGCTCGAGGGCATCTTCAAAAGATGGCTGCTGTGACCCACCGCCCAGCCTGCCAAACTGGGCGAAGGGGGCGAGACTAGCACCTCGAAGCTAGCGGTCCCGGTGGCGTACCATCTACAGAACCCACCGAAGACTGTGTATGCTATTGGGGGTCCTGCCAACCTCTTAGTGCCACAACCAATAGCTCAGAGTGGTCCCGATGAATGGATCTCCGAGATCCGGGACCACATGAAGGAAAATATCCTTCCTGAAGATCATGTGTCCGTAGAGCACATAGTGCAGTTGGCTAAATGCTACACGGTGGTAGAGGGGATCTTTACCGCCGTGGCGCCAATGGCATTCTCATGCGGTGCATCACCCAGAAGGAGGGTCGTGAGCTACTCGCGGAGATCCATGGAGGAGAGTGTGGAAGTCATTCCTCATCCCGCACACTGGTCGGTAAGGCATTCCGGCATGGCTTCTACTGGCCAACCACCCTCCAGGATGCAGCTGAGCTGGTAAAGTCCTGCAAAGCATGCCAGTTCCATGCAAAGCGGATACACACACTGGCTCAAGCTCTGCAGATGATTCCACCCTCCTGGCCATTCGCCGTATGGGGGGTGGATATCCTGGGACCATTCCCCAGGGCCGTCGGCGGGTACTGTTTCCTCTTCGTCGCCATCGACAAGTTCACGAAGTGGCCTGAGGCCACCCCTGTGGTTAGCATCACCCAGGGTGCTGTTGTTGCCTTCCTCAAGTCGATCGTCTACATATTTGGGGTACCAAGTCGTATCATTACAGATAACGGGACCCGGTTCAGAAGTTGGCTCTTCCAGGAGTATTGCGAGGGCATTGGCACCCAACTCTACTTTGAGTCTGTGGCTCATCCCAAGAGCAACGGCCAGGCGGAGAGGGCAAACGTAGAAATCCTAAGGGGACTCAAGACACGCACCTATGACTGCTTGAAAAAGCATGGTGCAAATTGGGTCAATGAGCTCCCGTGCGTGCTATGGGGGAACCGGACCACACCCAGCCGAGCTACCGGGGAGACCCCGTTCTTCCTGGTCTACGGGGCTGAAGCATGTCTTCCCCTGGAAATCATTATGGGATCCCCATGGGTCCAGTCATTTGATGAGTCTATGCAGGAACAGCTATGGCGTGAGGACGTGGACTTCATCGACGAGCGCAGATGGCGAGCGGCGATCCGAAATGCACAGTACAACCAAGCGCTCAGGTGCTTCCACCAATGGTTCGTGCATAGTAGGGAGCTCAGGGTCAGGGACCTAGTCCTAAGGCGAGTACTGAACCGAGAAGGGCTCCACAAACTCTCCCCCAGTTAGGAAGGACCCTTCAAGGTGACGGAAGTATACCGACCCGGGTGTGTCCGCCTTGCCACAACTGAAGGAGTGCCTCTTCCCAATCCCTGGAACATAGAGCACCTCCGTAAGTTCTTCCCATAGAAGCGAAACTATGGGGTTGAGTTTGCTTCCTTCATAACTAGGTTGTGCATATATGTACGTCAATCCAGTGAGGTCTGCCCTCGTAAGCCCGGCCTGTTGGCCTGCACCCAAGTATATCAAGTTATAAGGAAAAAATTTACCCCCAGAGGAGCTTTTATGATGGTTTTATTCTGCTTCAGTTCACAACCATTACTTTTTATCTAACCCACCCATACAGTTTCCCACCCTTGCTGGTATGATGACATCCGAATTGAGTAGCCAGGTTTGCAGTTTAGGACCCCTCTACCAAGGCAGGGGGTTCGGCAGCCTGGGGGCCAGTTCTAGAGAATGGGCGCTCGCTCCCTGGGGTGGTCCGGAGCTGTGTAGCCGCTTAGCTTGGTTCCGTACCCTAAGCCTGCACGCTCCACCGCTCTGGGACGGGCACCCTAGTATTTGGAACTATAGTCCTGTGGGTCTGGCAACCTAGGGTATGGTTCTAGAGAATGGACACACGTCTCCTGGGGTGGTCCGGAGCTGTATAGCCGCTTAGCATGGTCTCGTACCCTAAGCCTGCACGCTCCACCACTCTACGACGGGCGTCCTAGTATTTGGAACTGTGATCCAAGGGATCCAGGCATACAGCTTGGCTTCCCAGACTAAATCCTGCAGGTCCTGTTGCATGAATCAAAGGATGACAGATACCAGACGATGGGTCCTATGGGTGTGCTACTAACACTTCCTAGCCGAAGCTGTGTACAGGTCTAGGTCCCAGTCCAGACTATATCCTGGGGGCCGGGTCACCAACTAATTTTCCCTTAGGAATACTTGTATCCAGCCTCGACACATCGAGCCTACATCCCAAGGGGCCAAGTACCAGGGAGAAGTTGGTAACGCTACACACAGCGAGGACAAATAGCATACGGATAAGTGTTGTTTAATTAATACTTCTCAAGAGTATTGTACAAAACCAAAAGTTATTACATCTGCCTTCAAGCGGAGCCCTAGCCTCATTTCTGTAGGTATGAACTACTCGGCATCGGCAGGGTCGCGCTGGAAGCGCGCGGCCACCGTCTCCATGGCGTCTTGGACGCTCTCCCGGGCGGCATCTTCTGTGGCGGCCACCGGACCGTCGAGCACTGGCGCCAAGGACATGGCTGGCTCGTGGCTCCGGAAGCACGTCAGCACGTAATCCACCACCGCCCGACAGAGCCTGCTGCCCTCTGCCTCCAGGCGGGCGCCGAGGATCTGGTCTAGGCGACGAAGGCGTTCGGCGGCGGAGTCCAGCACCGGGAGGGCGTCGTAGATCGACGCTGGCGGCCCCGACACTGGGATGGGGCTTATCCCTAGTGGCACCAGCGTTGTGCTCGCCTCGCTGGCCCACTCAGCTATCTGCTGGACCCCAGCGTGGTGTTCTGCCTGGAGATCTTTCAGGGCCTTCTTGGCGTCCTCCGCCGCTTGAGGACCCGGCGCCGCCTGCGCCGCTTCGAACTGGCGGACCCGCTCCTCCAGCTTCCGCTCCTTCTCCTCCGCCTCGAGCTCATGCTCGGCCAGCAACATCTCCCGCCTTTCAAGCATTTCCTCCCTAAAGCGAGATCCTTCTCTCGCCTGTCGAGATCCGTCTCCCACCTATCCAGGGACGCATCCTTCTCCTTGAGGTTCTCCTCGGCGAGGGCAATGTTGCTGGCCTTGTCCACCAGCTCCTGCTCCCATTTTTTGATCTTCTCTATGGCCTCCACTTGCTGGAACCGCTGGGCCTCCAGGGTCTGATCCAGGGCCTTCAGCTTGGCCCGGAGCTCTATTGTGAGGGTCTCCCTCTCGCTCAGGGCCTCCTCCCTCTTGGCTAGCCTCTTCTCCCGACGCGACGCCTCCAGCTCCCTAGCGAACACCTTCTGGAGGTCCCTTTTGTAATCCTTGCAGTCCCACTCGAGCTCGGACCGCTTAGAGGCGAACTGGTGGGACGCCGCCTTGGTGCGCTCCTCCAGCTGAGTGCGCCAGTCGCTAAGGCGCTGGTGCTCGGCCTCAAGTGCCTCCCACTCCTGCAGGATCGCCGCTTCAGTCTCATGAAGAGCCTGATGGGCATGAGACAGCACCCGGGGGAGGGGAACTGGCGCTGCTTCTGGCTCGGCGCTGGACCAGAGCCGCCACCCAAAAACCACCTCCATCTCCTCTAGAGTGGGCGGCGGGATGGAGCTGGACGCGCCCTTCGCGTCACCCTCGATGGCGAGGGTGGGCGCAGTTGGGACCTCCTCCACCGCTGCCGACGGTGTACTCGATGACATCACCATTGTTGAGGCTGCGGTAGCCGTCAGCGCAGTTGCAGCAGCCGGGGGAGGATCGCCGGCACTACTCCCAGTAGATGCTTGCTGTTAAGAGCCAGACCTGCCGGACATGGTATCTGGCAGAGGAGGCGCGACCTTGGGAGCAGAGGGGGAGGAAGCCCTGACAAGCAAAGGATGGGTTAAGACCTGTCGGCATGATAAATAGACTAATGGAAAAAAGGGTTACAGTCACTTGGGGCCCTGGACTTTCCAGTGACCCTGGAAGCGGAGCGACCTCTGCTGTTGCTGTTGCCGCTGCTGTGGTTGTTGTTGTTGTTGCTGCTGCTGCTGTTGTTGTCGTTGTTGCTGCTGCCCTTGGGGGATATCACCCCCAAATGATGGTAGTGGTGGCGGCGGGACCGGTGGTGGTGGTGGTGGTGGTGGTGGCGGTGGGCCTGGTGGTGGTGGTGGCGGCGGACTGACGCACCTCTGCGCGCCTTAGGCCTGGGAGCTGGCTTCCTTGGCCCCACCAGCAGTCCTCTGATGCTTCTAGGGGGGTCCGAGACAAGCGACCCATCAGCGCGGCGCAGCCTGCGCCGCCTCTCCTCCGAGCGTCCGGAACTTGAAAGTCGCCTAGAGGGGGGTGAATAAGCAAATCTAAAATTTATAAACTTTAAGCACAACTGCAAGCCGGGGTTAGCGTTACAAATATAATCGAGTCCGAAAGAGAGGGCGAAAACAAATCATAAGCAAATAAGAGCGGATGACACGGTGATTTGTTTTACCGACGTTCGTTTCTTGCAAACCTACTCCCTGTTGAGGTGGTCACAAAAACCGGGTCTCTTTCAACCCTTTCCCTCTCTCAAACGGTCACCTAGACCGAGTGAGCTTTTCTCTTCAATCAAACAGGACACTAAGTCCACTACAAGGACCACCACAACTTGGTGTCTCTTGCTTTGATTACAATTGAGTTGAGAACAAGAAAGGAGGAAGAAGAAAAGCGATCCAAGCGCAACAGCTCAAATGAACACGGCAAAACTCTCTCTTCTAGTCACTAATTGCTTTGAGTGGAATTGGGACTTGGAGAGATTTTGATTCACTCTATTTGTGTCTTGTATTGAATGCACTAGCTCTTGTATTGAATGTATTGGCTGAAAACTTGGTTGCCTTGAAGTGTTGGTTGTTGGGGGTATTTATAGCCCCAACCACCAAAGTGGCCGTTGGGGAAGGCTGCTGTCGAAGGGCGCACCAGACAGTCCGGTGCACCAACGGACACTGTCCGGTGCGCCAGCCACGTCACCCAACCGTTAGGGTTCGACCGTTGGAGCTCTGACAAGTGGGGCCACCGGACAGTCCGGTGGTGCACCGGACAGGTCCTGTTCACTGTCCGGTGCGCCTTCTGGTGTCTGCTCTGACTGTGCGCGCGCAGTCCGCACTGTTCACTGTTCATTGTTCACTTTTGCAGACGACCGTTGGCGTTGTAGCCATTACTCCGCTTGGCACACCGGACAGTCCGGTGCTACATCGGACTGTCTGGTGAATTATAGAGGAGAGCCATTTCCAGAAACCCGAAGCTGAGCAGTTCGAGTGAATTCACCCTGGTGCACCGGACACTGTCTGGTGGCACACTGGACAGTCCGGTGCGCCAGACTAGGGCTGCCTTCGGTTTTCTTTGCTCCTTTTTATTTGAACCCTTTCTTATAACTTTGTATTGGTTTGTTGTGAACCTTTGGCACCTGTGGAACATATATTCTAGAGCAAACTAGTTAGTCCAATAATTTGTGTTGGGCAATTCAACCACCAAAATCATATAGGAAAAGGTTTTACCCTATTTCCCTTTCAATCTCCCCCTTTTTGGTGATTGATGCCAACACAAACCAAAGCAAATATATAAGTGCAGAATTGAACTAGTTTGCATAAGGTAAGTGCAAAGGTTGCTTGGAATTAAACCAATTAAAACATTCATAAGATATGCATGGATTGTTTTCTTCTTATTTAACATTTTGGACCACATTTGCACCACTTGTTTTGTTTTTGCAAAATTCTTTTGGAAAATCTTTTCAAAGTCTTTTTGCAAATAGTCAAAGGTATATGAATAAGATTTCAAGAAGCATTTTCAAGATTTGAAATTTTCTCTCCCTGTTTCAAATGATTTTCCTTTGACTTAACAAAAACTCCCCCTTGATGAAATTCTCTTCTTAGTGTTCAAGAGGGTTTTAACAATTGAGATAGAATTTTCAAAGATACCAATTGAAAAACATTTAAAAAAACTTGTTTTGAAAATTTTTGAAATTGGCATGGTGGTGTGGTCCTTTTGCTTTGGGCTAATACTTTCTCCCCCTTTGGCATGAATCGCTAAAAACGGATACTTGTGAGTGAAATATAAGCCCTTTATTACTTTCTCTCCCCCTTTGGTAAAGAATATATGAGTGAAGATAATACCAAATTGGAGAGCAGTGCGGAGTGACGGCGAAGGATGAATAATTTGTGGAGTGGAAGCCTTGTCTTCGCCGAAGACTCCATTTCCCTTTCAATCTATGACTTAGCATGAAATACACTTGAAAACCACATTAGTCATAGCACATGAAAGAGATATGATCAAAGGTATAGATGAGCTATGTGTGCAAAATATCAATCAAAATTCCTAGAATCAAGAATGTTTAGCTCATGCCTAAGTTTGGTAAAAGTTTTCTCATCTAATGGCTTGGTGAAGATATCGGCTAATTGTTCTTTGGTGCTAACATATGCAATCTCGATATCCCCCCGTTATTGGTGATCCCTTAAAAAGTGATACCGAATGTCTATGTGCTTAGTGCGGCTGTGCTCAACGAGATTATCCGCCATGCGAATTGCACTCTCATTATCACATAGGAGAGAGACTTTGGTTAATTTGTAACCATAGTCCATAAGGGTTTGCCTCATCCAAAGCAATTGCGCGCAATAATGGCCTGCGGCAATGTACTCGGCTTCGGCGGTAGAAAGGGCTACTGAATTTTGTTTCTTCGAAGCCCAAGACACCAGGGATCTTCCCAAGAACTAACAAGTCCCTGATGTGCTCTTTCTATCAATTTTACACCCTGCCCAATCAGCATCTGAATACCCTATTAAATCAAAGGTGGATCCCTTAGGGTACAAAAGACCAAACTTAGGTGTATGAACTAAATATCTTAAGATTCGTTTCATGGCCCTAAGGTGAACTTCCTTAGGATCGGCTTGGAATCTTGCACACATGCATATGGAAAGCATAATGTCCGGTCGAGATGCACATAAATAGAGTAAAGATCCTATCATTGACCGGTATACCTTTTGATCTACGGATTTACCTCTCGTGTCGAGGTCGAGGTGCCCATTGGTTCCCATGGGTGTCTTGATGGGCTTGGCATCCTTCATCCCAAACTTGGTAAGAATGTATTGAATGTACTTCGTTTGGCTAATGAAGGTGCCCTCTTGGAGTTGCTTGACTTGAAATCCTAGAAAGTACTTCAACTCCCCCATCATAGACATCTCGAATTTTTGAACCATTATCCTACTAAACTCTTCACAAGTAGATTTGTTAGTAGACCCAAATATGATATCATCAACATAAATTTGGCATACAAACAAATCATTTGCAATAGTTTTAGTAAAGAGAGTAGGATCGGCTTTTCTGACTTTGAAGCCATTAGCGATAAGAAAATCTCTTAGGCATTCATACCATGGTCTTGGGGCTTGCTTGAGCCCATAAAGCGCCTTAGGGAGTTTATACACATGGTTAGGGTACTCACTATCTTCAAAGCCGGGAGGTTGCTCAACATAGACCTCCTCCTTGATTGGTCCATTGAGGAAGGCACTTTTCACATCCATTTGATAAAGCTTGAAGCCATGGTAAGTAGCATAGGCAAGTAATATACGAATTGACTCAAGCCTAGCTACGGGTGCATAGGTTTCACCGAAATCCAAACCTTCGACTTGTGAGTATCGCTTGACCACAAGTCGGGCTTTGTTCCTTGTCACCACACCATGCTCATCTTGCTTGCTGCGGAAGACCCACTTGGTTCCTACAACATTTTGATTAGGACGTGGAACAAGATGCCATACCTCATTCCTTGTGAAGTTGTTGAGCTCCTCTTGCATTGCCAACACCCAATTCGAATCTCTTAATGCATCTTCTACCCTGTATGGCTCAATAGAAGATATAAAGGAATAATGTTCACAAAAATGAGCGACACGAGATCGAGTGGTTACCCCCTTATGAATATCGCAGAGGATGGAGTTCACGGGGTGATCTCGTTGTATCGCTTGGTGGACTCTTGGGTGTGGCGGTCTTGGATCCTCATCATCTTCCTTGTCTTGACCATTAGCATCTCCCCCTTGATCATTGTCCTCCTCTTGAGGTGGCTCCTCTTGATCTTCATCTTCATCATCTTGGGCTTGATCCTCATCTTGAGTTGGTGGAGATGCTTGTATTGAGGAAGATGGTTGATCTTGTGCTTGTGGAGGCTCTTCGGATTCCTTAGGACACACATCCCCAATGGACATGTTCCTTAGCGCGACACATGGAGCCTCTTCATCATCTAGCTCATCAAGATCAACTTGCTCTACTTTAGAGCCATTAGTCTCATCAAACACAATGTCATAGGAAACTTCAACTAGTCCAGTGGACTTGTTAAAGACTATATATGCCCTTGTGTTTGAATCATAACCAAGTAAAAAGCCTTCTACAGCCTTAGGAGCAAATTTAGATTTTCTACCTCTTTTAACAAGAATAAAGCATTTGCTACCAAAGACTCTAAAATATGAAACATTAGGCTTTTTACCGGTGAGGAGTTCATACGATGTCTTCTTGAGGATTCGGTGAAGGTAGAGACGGTTGATGGCGTAGCAAGCGGTATTGATTGCTTCCGCCCAAAACCGATCTGAAGTCTTGTATTCATAAGGCATGGTCCTTGCCATGTCAAGTAGAGTTCTATTTTTCCTCTCCACTACACCATTTTGTTGAGGTGTGTAGGGAGAAGAGAACTCATGCTTGATGCCCTCCTCCTCAAGAAAGCCTTCAATTTGAGAGTTCTTGAACTCTGTCTCATTGTTGCTTCTAATCTTTTTGATCCTTAAGCCGAACTCATTTTGAGCCCGTCTCAAGAATCCTTTTAAGGTCTCTTGGGTTCGTGATTTTTCCTGCAAAAAGAACACCCAAGTGAAGCGAGAATAGTCATCCACAATAACAAGACAATACTTACTCTCGCTGATGCTTATGTAAGTGATCAGGCCGAATAGATCCATGTGGAGTAGCTCAAGCGGCCTGTCGGTCATCATGATGTTCTTGTGTGGATGATGAACACCAACTTGCTTCCCTACTTGACATGCGCTACAAACCCTGTTTTTCTCAAAATGAACATTTGTTAGTCCCAAAATGTTCTCTCCCTTTAGAAGCTTATGAAGATTCTTCATCCCAACGTGGGCTAGTCGGCGAAGCCAGAGCCAACCCATATTAGTCTTAGCAATTAAGCAAGTGTCGAGTTCAGCTCTATTAAAATCAACTAAGTATAGCTGACCCTCTAACACTCCCTTAAATGCTATTGAATCATCACTTCTTCTAAAGACAGTAACACCTATATCCGTAAAAAGACAATTGTAGCCCATTTTGCATAATTGGGAAACAAAAAGCAAATTGTAGTCTAAAGAATCTACAAGAAAAACATTGGAAATAGAATGGTCAGGTGATATAGCAATTTTACCAAATCCTTTGACCAAACCTTGATTTCCATCCCCGAATGTAATAGCTCTTTGGGGATCATGGTTTTTCTCATAGGAGGAGAACATCCTTTTCTCCCCAGTCATGTGGTTTGTGCACCCGCTATCAATGATCCAACTTGAGCCACCGGATGCATAAACCTACAAAACAAATTTAGGCCTTGTTCTTAGGTACCCAAACGGTATTGGGTCCTTTGACATTAGAAACAAGCACCATGGGTACCCAAACACAAGTCTTTGACCTCTTGTGTTTGCCCCCAACATATTTGGCCACTATTTTGCCTGATTTGTTAGTGAGCACATAAGAAGCATCAAAAGTCTTAAATGAAATATTAGGTTCATTTAATGCAATAAGAGATTTCTTTTTAAGCAATTTAACATGGGTTGATTGCCTAGAGCTAGATGCCTCACTCTTATACATGAAAGCATGATCAGAGCCAGAGTGAGACTTCCTAGAATGAATTCTCCTAATTTTGTGTTCGGGATAACCGACGGGATATAAAATGTAACCCTCGTTATCCTGAACCATGGGAGCCTTACCCTTAACAAAATTAGACAATTTCTTAGGGGCATTAAGCTTGATATTGTCTCCCTTTTGGAAGCCAATGCCATCCTTAATGCCTGGGCGTCTCCCACTATAGAGCATGCTTCTAGCAAATTTAAATTTTTCATTTTCTAAGTCATGCTCATTAATCTTAGCACTAAGTTGAGCTATGTGATCATTTTGTTGTTTAATTAAAGCTAGGTGATCATGAATAGCATTAACATTAATATCTCTACATCTAGTGCAAATAGTAACATGCTCAACGGTAGATGTAGAGGGTTTGCAAGTATTTAATTCATCAATCTTAGCATGTAACATAGCATTTTTATTTCTAAGATTGGAAATGGAAACATTGCAAACATTTAAATCTTTAGCCTTAGCAATTAATTTTTCATTCTCAATTTTAAGGCTAGAGAGAGAAACATTCAACCTGTCAATCTTAGCAATTATACTAGCATTATCATTTCTAAGATTAACAATTGAATCATCACAAACATCTAACTTTTCAACCTTATCAATTAATTTAGCATTTTCATTTCTAAGGTTAGAAATAGTATCATGGCAAGTGCTTAGCTCACTAGTTAATTTTTCACATTTTTCTACTTCCTGAGCATAAGCATTTTTAACCTTAACATGCTTCTTATTTTCTTTAATTAGGAAGTCCTCTTGGCTATCCAAGAGTTCATCCTTCTCATGAATAGCTCCTATCAATTCATTTAATTTCTCCTTTTGTTGCATGTTGAGGTTGGCAAAAAGGGCAAGTAAATTATCCTCATCATCACTAGAGTTCTCCTCATCACTAGATGTTGCATATTTAGTGGAGGCTCTAGATTTTACCTTCTTTTTATCGTCCCTTGCCATGAGGCACTTGTGGCCGACGTTGGGGAAGAGAAGACCTTTGTTGACGGTGATGTTTGCGGTGTCCTCGTCGGAGGAGGAGTCGGTGGAGCTCTCATCGGAGTCCCACTCCCAGCAAACATGGGCATCGCCGCCCTTCTTCTTGTAGTATTTCTTCTTCTCCTTCCTTCTTCCCTTCTTGTCGTCGCCCCTGTCACTATCACTTGATAATGGACATTTAGCAATGAAATGATCGGGCTTACCACACTTCTAGCAAACTTTCTTGGAGCGGGGCTTGTAGTCCTTCCCCCTCCTTTGCTTGAGGATTTGGCGGAAGCTCTTGATGATGAGCATCATTTCCTCGTTGTCGAGCTTGGATGCGTTGATGGGGAGCCTACTTGACGTAGACTCTTCTTTCTACTCCTCCGTCGCTTTGAATGCAACGGGTTGCACGTCGGGTGTGAAGGAGGCGCCTTGCTCGATGATTTTCTTGGAGCCTCTGATCATCAATTCAAAGCTCACAAATTTTCCTATAACCTCCTCGGGAGACATTAGCTTGTATCTAGGATCACCACGAATTAATTGAACTTGTGTAGGATTAAGAAAAACGAGTGATCCTAGAATAACCTTGACCATTTCATGGTCATCCCATTTTATGCTCCCGAGGTTGCGCACTTGGTTCACCAAGGTTTTGAGCCGGTTGTACATAGCTTGTGGCTCCTCCCCTTGGTTGAGCATGAAGTGACCGAGCTCCCCCTCGACCGTCTCCCGCTTGGTGATCTTGGTCACTTCATCTCCTTCGTGTGCGGTCTTGAGCACGTCCCAAATCTCTTTGGCACTCTTCAACCCTTGCACCTTATTATACTCCTCTCAACTTAGAGAGGCGAGGAGTATAGTAGTGGCCTGGGAGTTGAAGTGCCGGATTTGGGCTACCTCGTCCGAGTCATAGCCTTCATCCCCTACAGATGGTTCCTGCACACCAAACTCAACAATGTCCCATATGCTAGCGTGGAGTGAGGTTAGATGGTGCCTCATTTTATCACTCCACATACAATAATATTTACCGTAAAAACCGGTGGTTTGCCTAGTGGGACGGAAAGTAAAGGAGTGCGTTTGGAAATACGAGGATAGCGTAAGGGGATCTTACTAAACTTCTTGCGCTCATGGCGCTTAGAAGTGACGGACGGCACGTCAGAGCCGGAGGTGGAAGGCAACGAAGAATCGGTCTTGTAGTAGACCACTTTCTTCATTTTCTTCTTCTTATCGCCACTCCGGTGCGACTTAACGCGGGGAGGTGATTCCTCCCTCTTCTTGTTGCCGGACTCTCCCGATGGAGCTTTCCCATGGCTTCTGGCGGGCTTGTCACCGGTCACCATCTCCTTCTTGGTATGAGCTCCCGACATCACTTCGAGCGGTTAGGCTCTAATGAAGTACCGTGGCTCTGATACCAATTGAAAGTCGCCTAGAGGGGGGGTGAATAGGCAAATCTAAAATTTATAAACTTTAAGCACAACTACAAGCCCGGGTTAGTGTTAGAAATATAATCGAGTCCGAAAGAGAGGGCGAAAACAAATCACAAGCAAATAAGAGCGGATGACACGGTGATTTTTTTTACCGAGGTTCGGTTCTTGCAAACCTACTCCCCATTAAGGTGGTCACAAAGACCGGGTCTCTTTCAACCCTTTTCCTCTCTCAAACGGTCACCTAGATCAAGTGAGCTTTTCTCTTCAATCAAACGGGACACTAAGTCCACTACAAGGACCACCACAACTTGGTGTCTCTTGCTTTGATTACAATTGAGTTGAGAACAAGAAAGGAGGAAGAATAAAAGCGATCCAAACGCAAGAGCTCAAATGAACATGGCAAAACTCTCTCTTCTAGTCACTAATTGCTTTGAGTGGAATTGGGACTTGGAGAGATTTTGATTCACTCTATTTGTGTCTTGTATTGAATGCACTAGCTCTTGTATTGAATGTATTGGCTGAAAACTTGGATGCTTTGATGTGTGGTGGTTGGGGGTATTTATAGCCCCAACCACCAAAGTGGTCGTTGGGGAAGGCTGCTGTCGATGGGCACACCGGACAGTCTGGTGCACCACCGGACACTGTCTGGTGCGCCAGCCACGTCACCCAACCGTTAGGATTTGACCGTTGGAGCTCTGATTAGTGGGGCCATCGGACAGTCCGGTGGTGCACCGGACAGGTCCTGTTCACTATCCGGTGCGCCTTCTGGTGTCTGCTCTGACTCTGTGCGCGCAGTCCGCACTGTTCACTATTCATTGTTCACTTTTGCTGACGACTGTTGGCGCTGTAGCCGTTACTCCGCTTGGCACACCAGACAGTTCGGTGCTACACCGGATAGTCCGGTGCTACACCGGACAGTCCGGTGAATTATAGGGGAGAGCCATTTCTAGAAACCCGAAGCTGAGCAGTTCGAGTGAATTCACCCTGGTGCACCGGACACAATCCAGTGGCACACCGGACAGTCCGGTGCGCCAAACCAGGGCTGCCTTTGGTTTTCTTTGCTCCTTTTTATTTGAACCCTTTCTTATAACTTTGTATTGGTTTGTTGTGAACCTTTAGCACCTGTGGAACATATATTCTAGAGCAAACTAGTTAGTCCAATAATTTGTGTTGGGCAATTCAACCACCAAAATCATATAGAAAAAGGTTTGACCCTATTTCCCTTTCAGAACTACATGGGGTGGAGGCGCTGCTCGCAACCCCTTTGCCCTTGTCCAAGGGGCTGGGGGCCGCGGCGGGACCGGCACAAGGGGCCGGACCGGCGGGCTGGGGACCCCCAGCCGGTACACCGGGGATCCGAATCCCGCGGAGGGGGTCCCGACCGCCAGTCTGATGAACCGCCACGCCGCTCTCATCGAGGGTCGGCAGCGTGACCAGGACCGCCGTTCGTAGCCCTGGATCATCACAAAGCGCCAGGATGCTCTGGGGAGGATCAGGGACTCAGGGACGAAGGACTCACCAGTAATCCCCTTCACCAAGAGTTCCAGCTCCTCCCAGGACAGGTCGGTACCCGGCCCGTGCTGGATCCGGCCGATGTCGTTCGGGCCGGTGAACCAGCAACACAGGCGTGTCCTCCTCTGCAGCGGCACGATCCGGTGCTTTAGGAAGTCGCGAACCACATGCATGGAGGTCAAACCACCGGTTGCCAAGGTCTTGATCCTGTCCAGCACGGGTAGGAGCTCTGGCGATAGCAACGGCTTGGCCCTCCATTGCTTCCGGTCAAGTGTTGGCCCGTTGCTCGGCAGGACGAGGCGGTCGTTGGCCTCGGCGCTAGCGATCACCCAGTCGCTGCGCCAATTTTCCCACCTTGCGCCGCCGAGGGTGGGGATGTAGGCCACGACTGAATCTGACCTTGTCTGGAAGTAGTAGGCACCGAGGTGGTCCTTAGCCTTCCCAGACTTCACCAACACGAAGAAATGGTGGAAGAGGGAGGTGCAGGGGGCCACCCCCACGAACATCTCGCAGAGGTGGACGAAGATGGCCACCTAAAGGATGGAGTGGGGCGTGAGGTGCTGAAGCTGGAGCCCGAACTCCTCCAACAGCAGCAAGAAGAAAGGCGAGATCGGCAGCGCCAACCCGCAGGAGAGGTAGGAGACGAACAACACGAACTCCCCGGCGGCGAGATCGCCGAGGGGAGTGGCGCCGACGCGGATCCTTCCGGCGAGCACCGGTGCGCTCCATCCGAGCAGGTTGCGCACCAGGTTGAGTGCCCCCTCAGGCTGGAGACGCTCGAGATGACCTAGCGAAGCCATGGCAACTACGACGATGCAAAGCAGAAGAGCGCGAAGGCAAAGGGGTGCAGAGGAGCATGAAGGCGAAAGGGCGCGGTCGATTGGAAGAAAATGTGAAAGGGTAGCTGCTGCACGCGGAGGAGAATCTTTTTTCAAGGAAACCAGAGTCCTTGTTAGGGAAACCCTTCTACGCGCTCCTCAATTGCCGCAGAAAATCTCGCCCAACGCGCACCAAGGCAACCCAGTCTATGACACGGGGGCCCGGGTCCACAAGTCATACGAATTGTGCGCTAAACTTCGGGTGCGGGAAAAGCAAACCGCCGCCCGCGGTAGCGCGCCTCTTCATCTCCACCGCAAGAAACAACAGCCCAGTCTATGACACGAGGGCCCAGGCCCACGAGTCATACTCCTTGGGTGCCGGATCCCGGGTGCGGAAAGAGCGAACCGCCGCTCGCGCCGGTACTGCGCCTCCTCGGGGCCACGGCAGAAGGCAGAAGGAATTTTTAAAACCAATGCAGCAGTATCGAGGTGCCCCGCGCGTGGCCCGACGAAACCACTAGGTGTGGGGGCCACGGGTCAGTTAGCCGCGGGGACAGATATGGCAGTTGGCGTGACCGAAGGCGGGTTAACGGTGAGTGCGTCAACATGCACTGAAACGACGCGCTAATCACCAAACAAGCCATGTTGAGGCGAAGTACAAGCTTTGGCCCCACCTGCAGGCTCGCATCCTCCCCTGAGGTGGGCCCGGGGGCCACTGTCGGTACCCTAAGACTAGGGTACCCCTTACTACTGTATGAAGACGCAGTACCCAAGTGACTATCTTTGGTCGCGTGGTAATGGAGCTGTGCGTGGGGCCAGGCCGTGACTCACCCCAGCTTCGAGTGACTACTCTGGGCCAGCAACAGCACCCGACCCCACCACGTGGACGGCTCAGGGGTTGCCACGTGGCCAGAGAAGATGATATACTCCAAGGTATCAACAGTGAGTCCAGACCCCCATGGAAAAGTGCTGGACCCCTGTATATACAGACCGGGCCTCTGGGTAAGGTCCAGGACCTCCACGGGTGCAAACCGGACCCCTAGGATAGGATCCGGACCCCTCTGTGAGGGGTCTGGGCCGCTCACAGTAGGGTCCAAGGATTCTGGGACAGAAAATACCTAGGCCTTAATCAAGGCTAGGCGAGGGTCTGAAGCCGACACGTGTCCGGACCTTATCGTATACGCTTCTGGTCCCCGCCCAGGCGGAGACCCGATGCTGCCGTGTGGCCTATTGCACGTGACGTAAGCCAACGGGCGGAGCCTGACGTAAGGCCTCTGGGCTACGCGGCCTCTGCATT
Source organism: Zea mays (assembly GCF_902167145.1). Taxonomy (NCBI): domain Eukaryota; kingdom Viridiplantae; phylum Streptophyta; class Magnoliopsida; order Poales; family Poaceae; genus Zea; species Zea mays. The sequence continues at coordinate 14,181,002 of NC_050104.1, read as the reverse complement.
TATTAGAGATAAGGCGCGCCGCCTGTCCATTCCACTGGCAGGCGGTGTGTCGCCTTTGCATTTATTGAGACCTATCCATTCCTCTGGCAGGTGGCGACCTGTCCATTCCTCTGGCAGGCGGCAACCTGTCCATTCCGCAGGCGGCGTGCTTGTCCATTCCACTGGCAGGCGGCACGCCCATACTACCGCGTGCACTACGCTCATCATTACTCGCATGTTACCAAGGAAGCAGCCGCCGCATATCAATACTGCGTGGACTGCGGACACCATGGCACCCGAAGATTGCTCAGGCATTACTTGCATTAGTTACTCCTATAATGTATTCCTTCCATTATGCTCCTGGGCCCACATGTCAGGGCTCAGCATCCTTGTATGTGCCTCCCTTGAGCTATAAAAGGGAAGGCACACAACGTTACAAGGCAAGCTCAAAAAGACTCTCAGACAGGCTCACAGGCTTGTCACACCCGGTTTTAGAAGGCAAACCGAATGCGGACCATGTACGTGCCAGGATCAGTTATTCACGTACACAGCAGTTACATAACATGGACATCATCACACAGTGCTCAAAATAGTATTAAGAAGGGAAATAGTCGATTACATCATACGTCTGAGACGTCCATATAGTCTTTACAATAAATCAAAGTGCGGAAAAGAAACGTAGATAAACGCGGCCTTCACAGGCAGCCGACTGGGGGTTGCCGCTAACCCACGCCTAGAACTCGTCGTAGTCTTGGAACTCCTGGAAGTCTCCTTCCACAGCTTCATCTTCGCCTGAGCAGTGGTTGCAATGCTGACAACCTGGGGATGGGGGGGTTTGGTGTGTAGAGCAAGGGTGAGTACACATCAACATACTCAGCAAGTATCCTGTTTGGCTGTAGTGGACTAGCTTTATGTGGGGATAAGTCAAGCAGTTGCTTTTAGTTGGTCAGATTATTATTTCTAGTAGAGAAAGCCAAGTTTTAGATTTAACCCACGTTATTAACCTAAATGTACTCCTTTCCAAACGGAAAGAGTACCACCTACCAGCACCATAGTCATAACCAAAGCCATCGATCTCATAGCCACCTGTACCATAATGTCTCTGATCAAGTACCACTAATCACTGGAGCTCCCTTGGCCGCTCATAACCGCGAGCACGGCTGATATATCAGTTTTCAAACACTCTGCAGAGGTTGTGCACTTTACCCACAAGCCGTGATTACCTCTTGCCTCGGGTCGATCAAACCCTTAAACACTACCAAGGTGAATAGGCAGGGTTTCACTACGTAGCCTTTACAAAGATTCCCCGGGGCTGTAGTCGCCCATTAGGTTTCCTAAATGTACCGCACTCCTCCCCAAGGGACAAATCAACCTTGGCAGAGCGAGCCGCATACACCGAGCCCCATTGACGGCACGACGGCGAAGCGAACTACACCCCAGATCCTCTAATTATTCAGCTAAGGGCACCCCATTCCACCCTCATGGTTGCACTGTTTTCCCGGGCGGTCATCCATAGAACAGGTCCTTACGGAGAGGCACTCGAGAAACCGCTCGAGCCCCCTTAAAGCCACAAGTACAACATCATAATAAGAGAAGGGAAAACAGCGTATCATAGATAATCTCATCATGTTCATTGATTAGAGTTGAGCAATAGCATAAAGCTAACTAATAATAATCCAACCCATATAGGTAAACAAGGATATGGATAACAAAAGCTAGTCAGCCCTTAGGCATGAATGTGTAAAGCGGGAGGTGAATTAAATAATGAATAGGACAGAGATAGGTCAAAGGACACTTGCCTCCACCAACCGACTGCTGCTCAGGGGCTTCTCCTGCGGGTTCTTCGGGTTCTCCGACCGGATCGTTCTCTATGCGAGCGCAAACATACATACATCCACATATTTAATACAAAAGAACAGTACACCATTCAATAGAATGCAATAAGTAAACAGACGTTTCACGCGGGCTCGCGAGTACGGTTAAGAGAGAAAGAGGAAAAGCCAGTCGAGAAACGATCACGTTACATGATTATAAATTAACCACTCGCTTAATGGAAGGAAATTTAATGTAGACACTATGTTTAGCGTAAAGTAAAGTCATGTTTCATGTCTAATCATTATAAGCAGGTGGAGATAAATAAAAAGGATGGTCGCGCGGCGAGACGCGCGACATAGCACTCTAAAACAAATTAAGAAGTTAACGACTCGTCGCGCGACCGGGCACGCAACGAGACACTTCGCCTTGGTTATGAGGAGACGTTAAGCGTCGCGCGACGAAACGCACGACGGCATACGTCGACTAAACTGAGTCCAAAGTGGAACGTCGCGTGAATACACATGCGGCGTTACACCTTAAACAACCTGAAATTAAAATGGATCGTCGCGCGACGAAGCGCACGACGCAACACACAGATAGAATCTGAAATTAGACAATCCGTCGCGCGGCGAAGCGCGCGACGCAGCACGCTAACTAACGGAGTTTGACATTAACCATCAACTAACAAAAATAATCACCACGAGTGCGGGCGAGCGGGGACACGGTCGGACGAGGCCGAGCGCGGGAACGAGCGGGCGAGCCGGGGCACGGGGCGGCCGAGCCGGGGCCGGGGCGGTTGAACCGGGGGGGGGGGCGGTTGAACCGGCCAGGGGCGGCTGGGCCGGCCGGGGCCGCGCCGGGGGCCGCACACCGGTGAGCAGGGGCGGGCGGGATCGCCGGCGCGGGCCGGGGAGGGGCGGGGGGCGCCGCGCGGGCGGGCAGGGGGCGGGGAGCGCCGCCGCGGGCCGGGGGAGGGGCGGGCGCCGCCGCCGCGGACAGGCAGGGGCGAGGAGCGCCGCCGCCGCCGGGGGAGGGCGGGCGAGCGCCGCCGCGGCCGGGGGAGGGGCGGGCGCCGCCGCGCGGGGCCGGGGGAGGGCGGGGGGGCGCCGCGCCGCCGGCGAGCAGGGGCGGGCAGGGGCGCGCGCGAGCAGGGGAAGAAAGGGGGGCGCGCGTGGGGAGGAAGAAGAGGAGGGAGAGAGAGAGAGAGGAGAAGGGGAGGGGAGCTCACCTCGGGGTCCAAAATCCGGTGATCGCTGTCTCCAATTCCTAGGGCACCACAGGGAGAGAGAGGTGGAAGAGGGAGAGGAGAGGTTGTTGCGCGGGAGATCCAAATGAGAGAGAGAGAGAAGGGGGGCGCATGGGGGGGGTGGGGCGCCAGGGGCGCGCAGGGCTGGGCCGGATCGGGCCGGGCAGGGCTGGGCTGGGCTGGGCCGGGCCACTTCGCGGATCGAAAACCCACGACGCGCGCGGACCACTAAACGGAATTAAATCGCAAATCGAAATCCAGAACGGAACGAGACGAACACTCAACATCAGACCAAGAAATGTGCTTCGGCATGATGCAATACCCATGACACTTAGGTTTTGGTTTATACATGACACGAACACCTGTCACTATACTGGTTTGAAATTGGGAAGAATGAGCAAAACGGGGAAAGAGAAAAGAGAGTAACGCCCGAATTTGGTGAGAGAAAAGAAGAAAAAATTCTACCCCCAAATTCAGGGCGTTACAAACCTATCCCCCTTAAAAGAATCTCGCCCTCGAGATTCAGGGTTGGCTAGCAAAGAGCTCAGGGTATCTAGCCATCAGATCATCTTCACGCTCCCAGGTTGCTTCTTCCTCAGAGTGGTGATCCCATCTGACTTTGCACATTCTGATGGTCTTCCTTCGGGTGACTCTGTCTGCAACCTCAAGGATTTGCATTGGCTTCTCAACGTAGGTCAAGTCCTCCTGGACTTCAAGACCTTCCACTGGCAACTGCTCTTCTGGCACACGCAAGCACTTCTTCAACTGAAACACATGAAAGACATCATGCACAGCGGACAAATTCTCTGGCAGACTGAGCTGATAGGCCACTTCTCCACGTCTTGCAAGAATTTGGTACGAACCAATGTAGCGGGGTGCTAGCTTGCCTTTCACTCTGAACCTTCTGACTCCTCTGATCGGTGACACTTTCAGATAGACAAAGTCTCCGACTTCGAAACTCAGCTCTCTTCTCCTTGTGTCTGCATAGCTTCGCTGTCTTGATTGCGCTATCTTCAGATTCTCTCGGACCATCTTGATGTTCTCTTTGGCTTCAAGCAAAATGTCTGGCCCAAACACCTGCTTTTCTCCAGGCTGATCCCATTGCAACGGAGTTCTACAACTCCTTCCATAGAGCGCCTGAAATGGTGACATCCTCAAACTGGCCTGGTAACTGTTGTTATAGGAAAACTCTGCATAAGGCAATCTCTTATCCCATCCGGACTGATCTTGCAACGCACAGGCTCTCAACATGTCTTCAAGAATTTGATTGGTTCTTTCGGTCTGGTCATCTGTCTGCGGATGATAAGCTGAACTGAAATTCAGATGTGTGCCCAAAGCCTCATGCAACTGCTGCCAGAAATGAGAGGTAAACTGCGTTCCTCTGTCTAACACTATCTTCTTTGGCACACCATGAAGACAAACGATCCGAGACATATACAACTCTGCCAATACTGCACTGTTGTAGTTGGTCTTGACAGGTATGAAGTGGGCTGACTTGGTCAAGCGGTCCACTACTACCCAAATGGAATCGTAGCCGGCTCGAGTGCGAGGCAATCCGACTATGAAATCCATACCAATTTCATCCCATTTCCACTGAGGGATCTGCAACGGTTGCAACAATCCAGCTGGTCTCTGGTGCTCTGCCTTAATTCTTCGACAACTATCACACATAGCCACATGCTCTGCGATTTCCCTCTTCATTCCGTACCACCAGAATTTCTTCTTCAGATCCTGATACATCTTCTCACTGCCAGGGTGAATCGAATAGGCTGTCTCATGAGCTTCCTTGAGAATCAACTCCCGAATAGACTGAACATTGGGAACACATAAGCGGTCTTTGAACCATATCACGCCTTCTGCATCTTCTCGAAAATCTTTGCCTCTGCCGTCTAGAATTAGTCGCCGAATCTCGCTGATCTTCTCATCATTCTTCTGCGCTTCTTTGATTTCACGCTCCAAGGTAGGTTCCAACTCAACTGTGACTCCTCGCGAATTGTTCAAAAATCCGAGACTCGACCTGTCGAACTCCTTGGCCAACTCATAAGGCATCGGACGAGCGACCATCAGATTGACTTGACTCTTTCTGCTCAACGCATCTGCCACTACGTTTGCTTTGCCTGGATGGTAATGAATCTCCAACTCATAATCTTTGATCAACTCTAACCATCTTCGTTGCCTCATGTTCAACTCTGACTGAGTGAATATGTACTTCAGACTCTTGTGATCTGTGTAAACATCGCATTTCTGTCCATACAGATAGTGCCTCCATGTCTTCAGTGCGTGAACCACTGCTGCCAACTCTAGATCATGGATTGGGTAATTCTTCTCATGAACCTTCAGCTGTCGGGACGAGTAAGCCACAACTCTTCCCTCTTGCATCAACACACATCCCAAACCTGTGTAACAAGCATCGCAATACACCGAGAAGGGCTTATGCACATCAGGCAAGACTAGGACAGGTGCTGTAGTCAACTTCTCTTTCAGCGCTTCAAAGGCCTCTTGACATTTCTGGGTCCACTTGAACTCAACTTTGTTGCCTAGCAACGCTGTCATTGGTTTCGCAATCTTCGAAAACCCTTCAATGAATCGCCGATAGTATCCGGCCATTCCAATGAAACTCTTGATTCCTCGAGCATCTGTTGGCGCTTTCCAGTTTAAAATGTCTGCCACTTTCTTCGGATCCACAGCCAATCCTTCTTTGTTGATTATGTGACCCAAGAACAGGACTTCATTGATCCAAAATTCACATTTGCTCAACTTTGCATACAACTGGTGCTCTCGCAACCTCTGCAATACCATCCTCAAATGATCTGCGTGCTCTTCTTCGCTTTGAGAATAAACCAGAATGTCATCAATGAATACCACCACAAACTTATCAAGGTAATCCATGAATACACTGTTCATCAAGTTCATGAAGAACGCTGGCGCATTGGTCAAAAAAAAGACATCACTGTGAACTCATACAACCCATACTTGGTAATAAATGTCGTCTTCGGAATGTCCGAAGGTCGGATCCTGAGCTGATGATAACCTGACCTCAGATCAATCTTGGAGAACACACTGGCTCCTCTCAACTGGTCGAACAGATCTTCTATTCTGGGCAAGGGATACTTGTTCTTGATCGTGACTTCATTCAAAGCTCGATAATCAATACACATCCTCTTGGTGCCATCTTTCTTCTCCACAAATAGGATAGGGGCGGCCCAAGGCGAGGTGCTTGGCCGGATGTAACCTTTCTCTGACAGCTCATCAATCTGCTTCTTAAGTTCAACCAACTCTGGTCCGGATATTCTGTAAGCTCTCTTGAAGATAGGGGCGGTTCCAGGAAGAAGCTCTATAGCAAACTCAACTTTCCGCTCTGGTGGCATACCCGGTAAGTCCTTTGGAAACATATCTGGGAACTCGGACACAACCTTGATACTCTCGATCGGGTCTGCTTCACTGCTATCAACAGCTATCTGATAACAACTTCCTTTCTTTGGCTCAGGCGGGACTAACTCGGTCACCACTTCCTCTCCTAGTGGGGACACCAACTTGATGGTCCTTTTATCACAACGGATAACTGCCTGATACTTATCTAGCCAATTCATCCCTAGGATGACATCTATTCCCTGAGTACCCATTACTATAAGGTTGGCGGGAAACGCTATCCCCCTTATTTCTACACTTATATTCAAACAAATGCTATCGGCTCGAATTCTACCACCGGCTGAGTCAATTTGAATGGGGGTTGACATGGTAGTAGTTGGAAGATTATGTGCTTCTACCCATGATGCAGTAATGAAAGAATGTGTTGCTCCAGTATCAAATAACACTTCTGCAATATGGGAGTCGACTGGGAACATACCTACTATCATGCCGGGGGTCTTCTGAACTGCTTCAGCCTCCAAGTGGTTCAGCCTTCCATGATTATAGCGCGGCTGAGAGCGATTGCCTGCTCCAGACTGAGGCACATTCTGCTTTGCGGGGGCATTGGGGCCTGACTGCTGCTGGGCTGCCTTCTTCGGACATTGCATCACCCAGTGGCCTTGCTCTCCACAGTGGAAACATGCTCTGTTTCCAACCTGAGCTGGTGCTGCCTGATTGCTTTGCTGGTTTGCTGGGGCAGGAAGACGAGGTGCTTGCTGATTCTGCCTCTGAAACTGACCTCCTGACTGATTGCTCTAACGGTTCTGGTACTGGTGCTGAGGATACTGCCTTTGGAACTGCTGATACTGCTGAGGTGGACGCTGGTTCTGCCTGAACTGCTGAGGTTGATTGCCTGAGAAACGAGGACGGCTGCTTCGAGGCTGGGGTCCACTGATCTTGCGCTTACGATCCTCCATCTCCTTACGCTTCCTCTCTGTCATAATTGCTCTGTCAATCAGGTGCTGGAATGTCGGGAAGGTGTGATTCATCAGCTGATACTGAAGAGGGTCAACCAAGCCTCTCAGGAAACGGTACTGTCGCTTGGCGTCAGTGTTGACATCTTCAGGAGCATAGCGAGACAATTGCAGAAACCTGTCCCGGTACTCACTGACAGACAATGGCCCTTGCTTGAGGGCCAAGAACTCCTCCTTCTTCACTGTCATCAGACCTGCAGGAACATGGTACTGACGAAAGCTACCTCTGAACTCTTCCCAGGTGATGGCGTCAGGGTGGGCATGGGTGGCGAGGTAAGACTCCCACCATGACTGGGCTGCTCCTCTCAACAGACGGGGACCATACAGGACTTTCTCCCTGTCATCGCACTGAGCGGTATGCAACTCCCGCTCCACAGTGCGCAGCCAGTCTTCAGCATCCATGGGGTCAGAAGAATGAGCGAACGTTGGTGGATGACCTCTCATGAATTCAGCACGCTTGTCTCTGGGCATCTGAGGCTGAGGCTGAGGTGGTGCCTGCTGCTGCTGCTGCTGAATGGCGGCCAGAGTCTGACCGATGGCTTGAACTGCCTGAGTCTGCATCAGAAACATCTGCTCGATGGACATCGGGGGCGGGGGTGGCAGGTGCTGCTGCTGAGGCACCTCCTCCTGTTGAGCGGCTCGCTCCTGCTGAGCACGCCTTCCTCCTCTGCGCCTATTCTCTGACATCTGCAGAATGCAACCACACATCAGAACTGATCTGGCAAATCTTGTAGCATAAGAAAAGAGTATAGAATTCTTCAACAGCACTGAATAGATGAGCATCTTCACTGATCTCCAACACAGACCACACAGCTTCTCAGATAAAGAGGAAAGTGGAATAAGAGGTTTCCCAACTATATAACTAACTCCATTAACATAATAGGTAAACCAAAATGCAGGGGATACCCACACTCTGGTGACAATCATTACAAAGATCCAAACCAAACATAGTTCATCATGACAAACATAAATGCACAGGATATAGCAAACTACCCTGTCTAACTAAGACTAACTAAAAGCGGGACTAACGCTAAGACTGAAGCTTCTATGTATATATATTTCGTATTAATTACAAGATCCAACTCTAACGAGCTATGGTTCTAGAGTTATCTTGGTCTTGCAGTCGTGATTGCCATAAGGCTGGTGTCCACGCCGAGGTGAGCGGTACGGGTGCTGAGTCCCGACGGGAGCGGGGGAACCATCTTCCAGGTGACGATGTTCCGCGCGCTCAGCCCGCAGCAGGGCGATCTCAGCACGAGCCCTACTCAGCTCGTCTAATGCATGGTCCAGCTCCGTGTTTAGCACGGCGGCTAGGTTGACTGTGCTGCTCAACCTAGGACTGCCCTCACCGACAGGTGAGACAATCACGCCTCCTGTGCTGCCAGATGGACGGCGGGGGTAATACTTCAGGTCGAGACCGTCAGCTACCCCACCGAGAACCGAGCAGTAGTGCGAAAGCGCACGCCGTGCAGCATCTTGCATGGCTGCCTCAGCTGAGTCCCGCTCAGAGATAGAATAGTGCTCTGAGCAGGCCTCCGCACCCTGGAGACTGTTCTCCAGGCGGCGCACCAAGCAGGTTGCCTCCCAGCGGTCCTGGTAGACCCCGCGACTATGCTGGTAGACCACACAGCGATACTCGATGGACCAGGTACGCCGGTTAAGTGCCCGACGTAGCAGGGTGTCGAGCGCATCGTGGAAGTGACACCCGCGAGCAGCGTCGCGAGTGATGGATCGAGCAATCCATCCTTCCGGCTCATGGTTAGCAGAGAGGTCGGTGTTGTGGCTCGAGCTGTCGTCGCCACCTCCGTCGTCTGGGTCTCCTCCAGCAGCTACTCCAGAGGCTGGGGCGCCTAGTGGTGGTGCAGGGGGCGCCTCTAGAGGAAGCACGGGGGAGCAGCTCCTCACGGACTCTATCTCCTGTTGGAGCGAGAAAGAAGAGCCCTGCTGCTCCTGTCGTCGACGTTCCTGCTCCTCATGCAGGCGGTGGTGCAGTCTCTCCAAGTGGCTGGACTGTCCGGCCACGGGACGGCGAAGCGGACGCTCAGCAAGGCGGGAGGGTAAGAAGGGGATGACGGACTTTCGTGCAGTGTGTCTAAGTCGAGCCATCTACAAAAGACATCGCAAGCAAAAGGGTGAGAACAGAATTAATATGACCAACAAATAATGAATCATAAGTAAATGAAGGATTAGAATAAAACACAATTTTCAGCAAGGTATATTATATAGTAGAACATAGGTTTGGTCGGTATGACCAACTTTTGAAGGGATATCAAAGTCAAGGCAGGGACAGAGGTCTATAGTCCTTAGAACGACCATTCTACTCTAGGTTAGCGGTCCTACAGTCAGCACGGCTCTGATACCACTTATGTCACACCCGGTTTTAGAAGGCAAACCGAATGCGAACCATGTACATGCCAGGATCAGTTATTCACGTACACAGCAGTTACATAACATGGACATCATCACACAGTGCTCAAAATAGTATTAAGAAGGGAAATAGTCGATTACATCATACGTCTGAGACGTCCATATAGTATTTACAATAAATCAAAGTGCGGAAAAGAAACGTAGATAAACGCGGCCTTCACAGGCAGCCGACTGGGGGTTGCCGCTAACCCACGCCTAGAACTCGTCGTAGTCTTGGAACTCCTGGAAGTCTCCTTCCACAGCTTCATCTTCGCCTGAGCAGTGGTTGCAATGCTGACAACCTGGGGATGGGGGGGGTTGGTGTGTAGAGCAAGGGTGAGTACACATCAACATACTCAGCAAGTATCCTGTTTGGCTGTAGTGGACTAGCTTTATGTGGGGATAAGTCAAGCAGTTGCTTTTAGTTGGTCAGATTATTATTTCTAGTAGAGAAAGCCAAGTTTTAGATTTAACCCACGTTATTAACCCAAACGTACTCCTTTCCAAACGGAAAGAGTACCACCTACCAGCACCATAGTCATAACCAAAGCCATCGATCTCATAGCCACCTGTACCATAATGTCTCTGATCAAGTACCACTAATCACTGGAGCTCCCTTGGCCGCTCATAACCGCGAGCACGGCTGATATATCAGTTTTCAAACACTCTGCAGAGGTTGTGCACTTTACCCACAAGCCGTGATTCCCTCTTGCCTCGGGTCGATCAAACCCTTAAACACTACCAAGGTGAATAGGCAGGGTTTCACTACGTAGCCTTTACAAAGATTCCCCGGGGCTGTAGTCGCCCGTTAGGTTTCCTAAATGTACCGCACTCCTCCCCAAGGGACAAATCAACCTTGGCAGAGTGAGCCGCATACACCGAGCCCCATTGACGGCACGACGGCGAAGCGAACTACACCCCAGATCCTCTAATTATTCAGCTAAGGGCACCCCATTCCACCCTCATGGTTGCACTGTTTTCCCGGGCGGTCATCCATAGAACAGGTCCTTACGGAGAGGCACTCGAGAAACCGCTCGAGCCCCCTTAAAGCCACAAGTACAACATCATAATAAGAGAAGGGAAAACAGTGTATCATAGATAATCTCATCATGTTCATTGGTTAGAGTTGAGCAATAGCATAAAGCTAACTAATAATAATCCAACCCATATAGGTAAACAAGGATATGGATAACAAAAGCTAGTCAGTCCTTAGGCATGAATGTGTAAAGCGGGAGGTGAATTAAATAATGAATAGGACAGAGATAGGTCAAAGGACACTTGCCTCCACCAACCGACTGCTGCTCAGGGGCTTCTCCTGCGGGTTCTTCGGGTTCTCCGACCGGATCGTTCTCTATGTGGGCGCAAACATACATACATCCACATATTTAATATAAAAGAACAGTACACCATTCAATAGAATGCAATAAGTAAACAGACGTTTCACGCGGGCTCGCGAGTACGGTTAAGAGAGAAAGAGGAAAAGACAGTCGAGAAACGATCACGTTACATGATTATAAATTAACCACTCGCTTAATGGAAGGAAATTTAATGTAGACACTATGTTTAGCGTAAAGTAAAGTCATGTTTCATGTCTAATCATTATAAGCAGGTGGAGATAAATAAAAAGGATGGTCGCGCGGCGAGACGCGCGACATAGCACTCTAAAACAAATTAAGAAGTTAACGACTCGTCGCGCGACTGGGCACGCAACGAGACACTTCGCCTTGGTTATGAGGAGACGTTAAGCGTCGCGCGACGAAACGCACGACGGCATACGTCGACTAAACTAAGTCCAAAGTGGAACGTCGCGTGAATACACACGCGGCGTTACACCTTAAACAACCTGAAATTAAAATGGATCGTCGCGCGACGAAGCGCACGACGCAACACACAGATAGAATCTGAAATTAGACAATCCGTCGCGCGGCGAAGCGCGCGACGCAGCACGCTAACTAAAGGAGTTTGACATTAACCATCAACTAACAAAAATAATCACCACGAGCGTGGGCGAGCGGGGACACGGTCGGACGAGGCCGAGCGCGGGAACGGGCGGCCGAGCCGGGGCACGGGGCGGCCGAGCCGGGGCCGGGGCGATTGAACCGGGGGGGGCGGTTGAACCGGCCAGGGGCGGCTGGGCCGGCCGGGGCCGCGCCGGGGGTCGCGCACCGGCGAGCAGGGGCGGGCGGGATCGCCGCCGCGGGCCGGGGAGGGGCGGGGGGCGCCACGCGGGCGAGCAGGGGGCGGGGAGCGCCGCCGCGGGCCGGGGGAGGGGCGGGGGGCGCCACCGCGGAGCCGGAAAGGGGCGGGCGCCGCCGCCGCGGACGGGCAGGGGCGGGGAGCGCCGCCGCGGGGCCGGGGGAGGGCGGGCGAGCGCCGCCGCGGCCGGGGGAGGGGCGGGCACCGCCGCGCGGGGTCGGGGGAGGGCGGGGGGCGCCGCGCCGCCGGCGAGCAGGGGCGGGCAGGGGCGCGCGCGAGCAGGGGAAGAAAGGGGGGGCGCGCGTGGGGAGGAAGAAGAGGAGGGAGAGAGAGAGAGGAGAAGGGGAGGGGAGGGGAGCTCACCTCGGGGTCCAAAATCCGGTGATCGCCGTCTCCAATTCCTAGGGCACCACGGGGAGAGAGAGGTGGAAGAGGGAGAGGAGAGGTTGTTGCGCGGGAGATCCAAATGAGAGAGAGAGAGAAGGGGGCACATGAGGGGGTGGGGCGCCAGGGGCGCGCAGGGCCGGGCCGGATCGGGCCGGGCAGGGCAGGGCTGGGCTAGGCTGGGCCGGGCCACTTCGCGGATCGAAAACCCACGACGCGCGCGGACCACTAAACGGAATTAAATCGCAAATCGAAATCCGGACCGGAACGAGACGAACACTCAACATCAGACCAAGAAATGTGCTTCGGCATGATGCAACACCCATGACACTTAGGTTTTGGTTTATACATGACACGAACACCTGTCACTATACTGGTTTGAAATTGGGAAGAATGAGCAAAACGGGGAAAGAGAAAAGAGAGTAACACCCGAATTTGGTGAGAGAAAAGAAGAAAAAATTCTACCCCCAAATTCAGGGCGTTACAAGGCTCTCAAGCTCACAAACTCAATACAACACAGAGAGTGGAGTAGGGTATTACACTCTGGCGACCTAAACCACTCTAAATCCTCGTGTTCACTCGTGTTCATCGACCATCTAGCAGACAGGCAAAACGCTTAGGCCCCTCCTCATCTTAGCATTTAGGGCGGGTGCGTTCCGCCACCCGGCCGGAGATTTTCCTCTCCGACAGACACACATCCACAGTATCCGCCACTGCAAAAGAAATGGAGACCAATGGTAGTTGAGGAAAAACAAACGGCCAGAAAAATAGAAAATAAAACAACACTTGTGCAGCACCCTGCAGGTATGGCAGACAACCTGGCTAACAAAGTCGAACTAGCTGTACCAGGCGCAGACCGTCCGACCCCTGAGTCCGGACCGTCTGCACCACATCAGGACGCTTCTGATGACGTACCAACATCAATGGAGGAGGACGACCTACTAGGAGAAGACCTGGTCGACTATGAAGTTTCTCCAGAGCATCCAGGTATGGATGTAAATATTATTACATTTTCCGCCGATTGTACTATTGTCGGCGACGATGAACCTGTTGTTGCCCAGTTTGATTTTGGTCCTAAAGAAGTCGCCTTTACTAAACCAAAGGAATCGGTAAATCATTTAAAGCCGCTCTTCATGCGCGGTCACATTGATGGGATACCGATTGCTAAAATGTTGGTAGATGGAGGGGTGGCTGTAAATCTAATGCCTTATTCATTATACAGAAAATTAGGTAAACAAGATGACGAACTTGTCAAGACCAACATGACCCTCAGCGGTGTTGGAACTGATAGTTCGATCAAAGCCAGGGGAGTCACGTCCGTTGAATTAACCAGCGGGACTAAGACCCTTGCTGCTGCATTCTTCGTCGCCGATGTAGAAGGAAATTATAGTCTAATCCTAGGTATAGATTGGATTGATGCCAACCAATGTATACCTTCTACATTACATCAAATGTTAATACAATGGGTAGGCAATGATGTAGAACAAGTACATGCTGATGTATCGGCCTATATCGCTGTGGCCGATGCCCCTGTATGTTGGACCTATGAGACTGCTACGTGTCTCATAGGAGTAGACTTTTCTGATTATCAGTTCCTAAGTATAGATAAGAAGGGTTTCATTCCCGTAATGCTAGAGCCGATGGAGAATCGGCTAAATCCTAAATAAAGTTTAAATAATGAGTACGCACAAAATTCATGGGTCCTTGGTCACGGACAGTTCGGCTTCTGAGGCCGAATGGTCCGGCCTTTCACAAAACAGTTCGGTCTTTAAGGCCGAACATATACCAAAGAATAGAAATAGTATCACGGAGGATCCAGCCCTCGAGACCGGAGAGTCCGCCATTACACAAAGATCGTCTGATTCCTCTATGGGGGACATGATAGAGGAATTCAGAGATATCAATAAACTAGGACAGGGGTTTACATCGGCCAATCCTTTGGAGGAGATCGACATAGGAGATGGTAAAACTCCAAGGCTGACTTTTATAAACAAGATCCTGGAGACCGATCTAGAAGTGAAATGATCGGTCTATTGAAGGAATATTCAGATTGCTTTGCTTGGAATTACACTGAGATGCCGAGATTAAGCCGAGAGATCATAGGGCATCGGCTGTCCATTAAGTCCGGTTTCAGACCTTTCAAACAGAGAGCTAGAACATTTCATCCAGATCTTCTCCCACAAATCAAGGACGAAATCCACCGGCTGGTAGAAGCTAATTTTATTAGACCTTGCAGATACGCAGAGTGGGTCTCCAATATTGTGCTGGTGGAGAAGGAGTCAGGTAAGCTTAGAGTATGCATTGATTTTCGCAATTTAAATAGAGCAACTCCTAAAGCTGAGTATCCCATGCCCATAGCCGACACATTAATCAATAATGCATCAGGAAATAGAATTATTAGCTTTCTTGATGGTAATGCTGGATATAATCAGATTTTCATGGCCGAAGAAGATGCGTCTAAAACGGCCTTTATATGTCCAGGCTTCATTAGTTTATTTGAGTGGGTTGTCATGACATTTGGTCTGAAAAATGCTGGTGCTCCTTACCAGAGGGCTATGAATTTGATCTTTCACGAGCTGTTGGGAAACACTATGGAAGTCTACATTGATGATATTGTAGTAAAATCAACTGAGTTTAGTTCTCATTTAGCTGATTTGTGCAAAGCCTTTGATAAGATACATCGGTATGGTTTGAAAATGAACCCACGTAAATGTGCTTTTGGAGTGTCGACTGGTAAGTTTTTAGGATTTGTCATCCATGAACATGGCATAGAGATAGACCCTGACCGAATCAAGTCTATTCGGAATGTGGGACCTCCGACTTGTAAGGTCGAAGTGCAGAAGTTTCTCGGCAAGGTGAATTATTTACGAAGGTTTATTTCTAACCTAGCCGGGAAGATTGATGCCTTCACCCCTATCCTTCGGCTTAAGAATGATGTCGAATTCTCTTGGGGGCAGAGCAGCAAGAAGCATTTGATCTCATTAAAAAATACTTGTCTTCGGCTCCCGTATTAAAAGCACCACGAGCAGGAGTACTATTCCGATTATACATTGCAGCTGAAGATAAGGTCATTGAGGCTGTTCTGACATAAGAAACTGAAGGAAAGGAGCATGTGGTGACATATCTAAGTCGAAGGTTGGTGGATGCTGAAATGAGGTACACTTTTATTGAGAAGTTATGATTATGCTTGTTTTATGCATGTACCAAGTGTAGATGTTATTTACTGTCTAGTCATTGCACTGTTTCTGGTCAAGCCGATGTGATCAAATACATGTTGCATAACCCAATTATGAGTGGTAGAATTGGTAAGTGGGCTTATGCACTCATAGAATATGACTTGGCCTATGAACCATTGAAATCTATGAGAGGCCAGGTCGTAGCGGATTTTATTGTAGAACATCGGATTAATGATACTCATAAACTAGACATGTCGTACCTCACTATTACTCCTTGGAGTTTATATTTTGATGGATCGGTTTGCAATGAAGGGCAAGGGATTGGCATCGTACTTGTTTCACCAAGTGATGTCTCCTTCGACTTCTCTAGCCGATTGAAAACTTATTGCACTAACAATCAAGCCGAATATGAGGCCCTTTTGTTCGGCTTGGAACTTTTAAATTGTATGGGAGTAAAACATGTGAAGGCATTTGGTGATTCTCAGCTGGTCGTCCAACAGGTGTTAGAAGAATATCAATGTTTCGATGGTACTCTAAATAGTTACCTTGAAAATGTTGGGACATAATTCATTCTTTTGACGAATTCAGTATTCAGCATATCTCTAGAGTTGAGAATCATAGAACTAACAATTTGGCACAAGATGCATCAGGTTATCGGATAAAGTGAGGGAGATTTCACAACACTGAAAATCTGATAACCGGTGCAGGGCCAATTCCCCAGGTCGCGAACCGTCCGATTAGAGACTCCGGGTTGTCCGGGGTTACCAGGAAAGTTCTAATTGATTCGGCTGATTATGAAGCTGATACAAATGATTGGAGGACGCCCCTAACTAATTATTTACGAAATCCCAATATTAAGAGAGATAAGAACATTCGGCATACAGCTTTCAAGTATGTTTTGATGAGTGATGAACTCTACCGCCGAACAGTCAACAACGTCCTTCTTAAGTGCTTGGGCCTAGATGATGCTATATTAGCCATGGCCGAAGTACATGAAGGAATTTGTGGTACCCATCAATCGGCTCCAAAGATGAAGTGGTTGTTGCGAAGATCTGGTTTTTATTGGCCTAACATGATAGCTGATTGTTTCAAGTATCATAAAGGATGCCAAGTGTGTCAAAAATTCGACGACCTACAGTTAGTCCCTGCAGCCGAATTACATCCTATCATCAAGTCTTGGCCTTTCAGAGGATGGGGATTAGACTTTATAGGAGAGATTCATCCTTCATCATCAAAAGGGCATCGGTTCGTGTTAGTTGCCACTGACTACTTTACCAAATGGACTGAAGTCGTTGCTTTGAAGAACATGACACACAAGGAGGTAATTGAGTTCATAACTGAGCATATTATTCATAGATTCGGCATTCCCCAGACTTTGACTACAGATCAAGAAACTTCTTTTATGTTAAAGGAGGTACGTGAATTTGCTGAATTATATAGAATTAAGTTGCTCAATTCATCTCCATATTATGGTCAGGCCAATGGACAGGCCGAGTCTAGTAATAGGACATTGATCAACTTGATAAAAAAGAATATATCCGATAATCCTAAGCATTGGCATAAGATTTTGTCCAAAGCTTTATGGGCTCACAGAATATCTAAACATAGTGCTACTAAAGTATCTCCTTTTGAGCTTGTCTATGGGCAGGAAGCAGTGTTGCCTGTGGAAATAAGTTTGAATGCTATCAGGTTCGCCAGGCAAAATGATCTAACTGTCATTGATTATTATAATTCAATGATGGATAATATTGATGAGGTGACCGACAAGAGGGTGATAGCTTTGGGAGCAATAGAAAAGGACAAGATCATGGTAGCCAGGGCCTACAACAAGAAGGTCAAAGCAAAGTCATTTCAAGTAGGGGACCTGGTGTCGAAGACCATCCTGCCACTAAGGAACAAAGACCGGAAGTTTGGGAAATGGTCGCCAAGCTGGGAGGGTCCTTATAAAGTAAAACAGGTAATGTCTGGTAACACCTATTTATTACAAACATTACAAGGCAAAGATTTACCCAAGTCTTTGAATGGGCGTTTTCTCAAACAGTACCATCATAGTATGTGGCAAGATGCCTAAGAAAACCGATGTAATCGAATCGAGTTAGTTGCTTTTGGTTTGCTCAGCTCCACCAAAAGGCAGGGGCATATGTTGAGCACCAGTTTGAGCCGACCGGACAGTCCGGCCATATGGCCGGACGGTCCACGCCTGTGGCCCGGACGGTCCGCGCGTGCAGAACAGATTAGGGTTCCGAGTTTCTTGCTATGTTTGTTGGCGAGAATCTCGGGATAAGCTCGGAATTTTGTTGGTAACGGGTCCAGCCCCCCTCTTCTATAAAAGAAGAGGACTACGACCGATTTAATGATCAATCGAACATTCAATCAAAACAATTTACATTTATTCTTAGGAGTAGTTCTAGTCTAGTTCTAGTTTAGCCTTCCAATCCCCAAATTCTTCGCTTATCTTCGACTCTACGTCGATTAGAGGAGTCTAGGTCGGCCTGCCCGAGCCTAGACACCACCTAGGATCTCTACTCCCCAACGGGGTCCCTCCCGGGAACGAGATCCAGGCGCCGCCGGCGATCTTCCGCCGCCCCTGCGCACGCGCGGACCGTCCGACCGTCAGGCAGGAAACCCTAGCCTCGCGCCAGGTCGCGGATCGTCTGGCCCCTGGCCGTGGACCGTCCGTGCCTGACCAGAGAGCAACGCCGCCGGTTCTTGTTTAGTGATTGGCGCACCAAAAAGGTGCCAACACGATGCAACAAAGTTTATGTTAAAATTAGTTATCACTTTTTCTTTTACATTGGCTTATTCATATATTTGCCGTCATCTACATGATGAATTAATTTTTATGTTAATATTAGTGGATATGAAAAATCTGTTGGATAACCGAAATCCGTGTGAGTATGAGTTTAGATAAAATTTTATACCTGTTATAGTATGGTTTTTAACGGGCTTATTTTTTTCATGGGTATAGGATTAGACAAGTAATACGAGCGAGTTTTCACTCGTTGCTTCTACTCGTAACCCCACGATTGACAGTCCCGAATGAAGAGAGACAAATCCAATGTTGGACGACGCTGCGCTAGCTAAAGTTCTGCACACGACTAGACGACTAGATGGTCAAGTTTTAATCCTTCGTTTCGTTTTTTTCCCTTAAAGCATACACACGTTCCGATTCCTTTTCTGATAAAACAATAATAAGTTAATTCTGTGTGGGTTGAGCTAGCTCTTGCCGCTCCAGATTCTTAATTTGCGCGGGGAACTGGTGAGATTCTTCCTCTCTCACTTTGCCGTTGCCGTTGCCTTCGTTGCCCACACCAAACGCCTCTGTTTGTTTTAGCTTTTTAGAGCTTCTGGCCACCAAAAGCTGCTGCGGACTGCCAAACGCTCAGCTTTTCAGTCAGCTTTTACAAAATTTGTTTGGATAAAAACCATTCAAAATCAACATAAACATATAATCGGTTGAGTCGTTGCAATAGTAAAAATCTGTCACTTTCTAAATCCTGAGTCCTATGGACACCTTTATCTTCCTCCGCACGTAATCCTAATGATACTCATATTCTCTACACAGCCAGATTCTCAGAAAAGCTGGTCAGAAAAAAGCTGAACCAAACAGGCACTATTGACCCACCGTTTTTTGCACGCCACAGCGGAACCGAAACCACACACCATAGGAAACGTCACCTCCTCTTGTTTAAAGAACGCTCCTATCGACGCCAAACGTGCACACCTGCAGGTATACTACATGCATGCATGTGTCATAAAATACTCATTAGAGTACGTACAATCCTATTAATTAAGACGAATTTTAAAGGTTATCTAGGGATTAAGTGAAAAAAATAAAGATCCAGACTCTTAGGAAAGAAATCATCTCTTCACGACTTACTATAACTATTTTTTAACTTCATTTATGATCTAGTGTCTTAGAGTTGTATCATGCAACCTCCTAGTGCATGTAGGACCTAATTCTGTTCGTTCGTGTGATTTAGACGTTTTTGTTAGAATCTATACTATCTAGGATCGATTCCTAAGTCACTAGAATACCAATCCGTAACTGAAAGTAAAACCTTGATGACGAGTAGATCTGATCTACTGAGAGGAATGAGGAAACATACCTTATTGTTGTTGTTGCTATCTTCATATTGTTGCCCTGCAGAGAAGCATCAGGCATCAGGATCCGAGCCGCTGTAGGTTGTAGCGTTTACAGACACTCCGACGCTTAGGCGATGGGGCCTCTGGGGACTAGGGTTTTGGGGCGAGGTACTAGCGTTAGTCTTTCCTGCGACCTCTTAGTCCTATATTTATAGCGTCGTGTGCCTGGGGCTCCAACCGAGATTAGCGTGGGCCCTCCCAATCAAGGGCCTATTTAAAGAGATAGATAGTTGAGTTTAGCCCAATCCAGTCACTGATGACCAACTGTAGAGGATACACCCAAGAGTTTTACCCTATTTGGCTTGTCCACGGACTTTGTCACACTCATAGCCAAGGCATTTTGTTTACAGCTCGAAGGCGCAAGTGTATTAATTCGCTTAGTTGACCCCTTTTACCGTCGTCTTAGTCGAGGCGCAAGTGTATTAATTCGCTTTTATTAGTTGTACTGTACTCATGTTAACATGCAAGTATCTTAATTAATGTTTATTAGTCGAGGCGCAAGTGCTTAGAGAACCGTTTTGGTGTCTCTCCACTGTACATGCCCTAAATAGAAGAAAATAGGGCTACAAGCGTCATTTTGCCACTCACTAAACCTGTCCAAAAAATTCTAGAGGGCCTAAATCAAGCGTACGGATAGGGTACATACTATATACTCCACTGTGGTTCTCCAAACACTAGATACACCTAAGAAACATGTTCATACAACATAATAATATTTTTAAGAATTGTATCTTATTCACTAGAATCTCTCAAAACACAACTCATTTAAGTAGGTTGTATGAGTAGAACCGTATTTTAGGCTTAGAGAACCGTGCTAAAGACGTTACTTCATCGAGAGACGTCGCTTGTGTTTTTTTGTGAAGGGCTATTATACGAGCCACCTTCATTATTGTGCGGTGTACGTAAGGGTAGGTAGGTATACAGGTCCTTTTTTACTGTTAATTAGTCCTAAACGTCAAGCGAAGCGTTTAACGTTGAAACATGTACGCTATATCAGAGCGATCAGAGTTAGTATTAGATCTCGAGGCTTGTAGGGGTACTTCTTTTCTTTTCTTTTTTTTTTTTTTTGGGGGGGGTCTCTCTCGTTGGATAAAATATGATCGGTTCGTGAATTTCGCACACAGATGTAGCATTATTATGTGATTTTGTTCGTGTCATGCGCTGTTTGAGTATTTGAGACGCGCGCGTAGAGGCAGGAGAGGTGCATATGTTTTTTTACTGACCTTTTGGACTTGCTACCAGGTGACCTTATATTCTTGTAACACATATACATGCGTTCCTTGCATCACTTGGCGAGCAAGATAAATTTTGTAAAGTTTCAGTAAAGAATTAGCAAGCGCCTTCTTCTGTGCGCGTGTACCTTTTAATTTGTAGGGTAAAGGCACAATTCTATTTGACTCCTAGCTAGTCATAAATGTCAAGCGCTCAACGTAGACAGTTGAACCGAATGGGTATATTATTATACTGTAGATCTGGACGGCTTCTTCCGGGTGGCATTTTACATGCCTCGGTACTAGGAACACAATCGGCCTGGTTGGATGGCTGCACGTCAACTCTGGCCAGCTGAATACCATAATTTTGACAGTACGAGGGCTATTAAACTAATAGCATCAGAATCAAAATAGTTTGTTTTGCATCCATTTATACAGGCTTTGCCTTCTACATAGAATCAATTAATTAAACATAATCTCAAATAAAGTCAACGCATGCGATGATTCCAGATGAGATAGTGTGGCTAACCAATTAGGCGGAATATGATGTCATATGCTCCTGGTATTAGGTTTTGTTTAGATGCTATCAGATTCATCTCAATCTCCACATAAAATTAAAGTTCTACTTTAGGCCGTGTTCGTTTGCGCCGGATTACACCCGGAATCGTTCCAACTAATCAAAGTTTATGTAAATTAGAGAAATAATCCGGTTAGAAATCGTTCCGACCCACCAATCGGCCGTAACAATCGAACAACGCCTTAATCGGCTCCAACACACGTAGACGATTGATGCGAATACACATGAAGTGTTTGATTCATGCTTTAACTACTTGCAAAGAATTAAGGATATCCGGCAGGACTGGGTCATTTTTCTTTTGGCCTGCTTGCAAGCCGCTGCACCGAGGGAAAGCATCTTTGGACCAGTATTGACCGGTGATCATCGCCTGTTGCACGATACGCTCCTTTTGTGTGTTCTTTAATTTTTTTTCTACGAGTGCTAACTTTGTGGACATCTTCTTTTTGACTAGACAAGCGAAGACCGCCTCCCTGATAAATTATGTTAGATGATGCGCGGTAACATCGTAAAGTTCTAGGTACATATATATGGACGGACATATAAACATTTTCTAGGTAGTTCCAGACGATAAAAACGTGGGCGGTAGCTACCAACGACGACGACCAAGGATGCATGCACATTACTGCTATTTCGAAACCTGTGAACTGATACTCGTTGTTGGAAGTTGGAACCACACACTCGCTTATCACTCAACAGCTCCACCAGACCACCACTACACCATTTCCAAAGCAAAGACAACAGTGTAGTAGATGATTATTTAGGGCATGTACAGTGGTGTTTAATGTGGAGGCTCTTAAGGTGTTTAAGGGGGTTATTTGCAAAAAAATCTTAGAGCCGTCTCTCCGTGAAGAGACGCCTCTGGCTCGTAAACCAAGTAGCAACAGACGCCTCACTTCCCACTGTAAGAATTTGTCGTCTGTTCTATCGATCTGATGCTATACAAATACATTTAATTCTGTATTTATTAATAGACTACGTTTATAGACACTCCACTGTACAATAGAGTCTCTTAGTTGTCTCCTGTGCTTGGAGAACCGTTTTAGTGTCTCTCCACTGTACATGCCCTTACGTAAGGGCATGTACAGTGGAGAGACACCAAAACGGTTCTCCAAGCACAGGAGACAACTAAGAGACTTTATTGTACAATGGAGTGTCTATAAACGTAGCCTATTAATAAATACAGAATTAAATGTATTTGTATAGCATCAGATCGATAGAACAGACGACAAATTCGTACAGTGGGAAGTGAGGCGTCTGTTGCTACTTGGTTTACGAGCCAGAGACGTCTCTTCACGGAGAGACGGCTCTAAGATTTTTTTGCAAATAACCCCCTTAAACACTTTAAGAGACTTCACATTAAACACCACTGTACATGCCCTAATAGAGACACAAGTCTGCAACGATCTAGTCTTTTTCTCATGTTTAAGTACCTTATATTTTCTTTATTATTTGTGAGACCCACCCACTTCCCACTCTTACCATGCTTTAGAGCATGGCTTATAATAGAGCCTGCTGAAGGCTTTATACCACTGCCATGTCATATAGAGCCAGACACACAGCCAATTCATATAATGGGTTGGCTTTATGATAGGCTGGATGCACTCAACCGAAGCATTCAATGCTTCCATATATACATCATCTGCTATGCACTTCCATATATAGGATGGAGTCGAAAGAGCGAGAAAGAGCCGGCACATCTTCTCGTTGTGGGCTGCAAGCGGTCTTTTTTCCCTCGAGGACGACGCTGCGGACGGGCTGCGAAACAAGAGCCCGTTTCTTTCTCTTTCTTGGTTTCTCACCCCTCCACGTAAGAATCTGATGACGTGGAACACCTTACATCCTGCTGAGGTGTACTTATGATACTTGCTCTTATCTCCTCCCCACGCGCCGTTCCACTTTGCCGGTTGGACTCTTCCAAGCTCGCCGCCGCCCTAGCTTTCCTCACTTCCCCTATGCTGCTCGTCGGGGGCAGCTAGCACTAGCAGCCTCCCCATGCATTTGGGCCACCGCTTTGACTCCTTGCACGGGCGCTTTCCAAGGAGCGGGAGGGCGAGAGGGATGCATGCACCAACAGCATCAAAGATGAAACAGTGCACAGAAGGATATGAGAAGAAGATGGCAGGGGTAATAGCAATAGGGGTGTGGTGACGGACCACGTGGTTGTGAGGATGGAGGGCACGACATTAAGGACTAGCCTCTTTCTTTCTACTCCGCCTAGCTAGGCACTTGCTCGATGCAGCTATATATTAGGAGGCAGGCTATCTAAAAGAACTTAAACGGCTACAATTAAGAGTGTAAATTATTGTATATATATACCCCCTCCGTTTCTTTTTATTTGTCGCTGGATAGTATAAAATTGCGCTATCCAGCGACAAATAAAAAGAAACGGAGGGAGTATATATATATATATAATACAACACTAGAGAGATATACAGTTGATTAATTAGTGTAATAAAAAAGTCCTAAGTAACAACTACTTGATCTAGCAACTCTATTTCATCTAATGCAAGCTCTCCCTACATAATTCTAGTATATTGATTTCTAGTCTGTGTCACAACAACACTCAAACTATATTATCACACTGCGACAATGTTTCTGTAGTAGTGAAACAAAAAAAAAACCTCATCAAGAGTCGTATAACCTCTGTTTCTACCATATTAAAGCATCAGTTTCAACGTTCGTCCCGCGTCAATATTTTTTAAAAAAAAACTTACATTTTTTAGAATCAATCTGCACTCCTATAATCTCTTCTCTACTACTATAATAGGAGAGTTTATGTAAAAAATAAGGTGAAATTACGTATAAGTGAGTGTTTGAATCTTGGTTGTTGGTTTCACATTCACACTCACATAATCAATAGAAAACATATATTTTATGATTTATTAAAACAAAATTTATCCTATGTTATATATATATATATATATATATATATATATATATATATATATATATATATATCCGTAGCAATGCATGGCCATATGATTAGTCTTGATATGAAGTTAGAGTTGTGTGGCTTGTATTAGCTAGAACTAGGGATGAAAACGGTCGGTAAACACTAAAATTATTACCGTTTTCATATTTTTTTATCGGAAACAAAATCGAAATCGGTAACTCCGGAAACGGAAACGATATCGGTATTTTGAAAACATCGGAAACGAAAGTTTGGTGTGGAAAATACACCGGTAACGATCGAAATCTAAGATACGATCGGTAAACATATCAAACTTCATAATACAACAAAGTTGACAAAAGATCACAAAGACCACAAGTTCATAATTCATGATATATAACAAGTTCACAAGGATCACAAATTTATAATATAAAAAGTTTACAAAGATCAAAAGTTCATAATATAACAAGTTCACAGTATAACAAGTTCATAAAGATCACAAGTTCACAGACTCAAAGTTCACAATTCACAATATCCACTCGATTTAGCTAACATGACATGCTTACTTGTAAAATATTTTTTCCTCACATAAAGAGTTTTTCACAACCTCATAGGAAAACCCTAAAACCTAGTGTGTGGAAAAGACCAAATCGTTAATCTCAACTGCCTTCCAAGACAATCTATCCCAAAAAATCTTAAGACATCCAAAAATACAAAAAAGTAATTCTTATCTAGAGACGTACAGGCAATGCGAAAAATCACATGCTGGAAAATTCCGATACACAATTCCGAAAAATTCTAAGACAAAAATCCGGAAAATTCCGACAAAAACCGGTAACCAATGAAAGAAACGGTCGGTAAAACACCACGCCGGTTCCGATACCGATTCCGATAGAAAATCCCGAAAACCGATTCCGTTTTTGAAAAATACCGTTACCGATGAATCCGATCGAAAAATTTCGAAATCGGTTTCCGGAATACCGAAAAATTCCGAAACCGTTTTCATCCCTAGCTTGAACTAAACCAAAGGCAGTAAAGCGAACTATAATTTGAACGGAGTGTGGAGAAGTATTCCTCTTTGTTTGGCGTGCACCACAATTCACAGCATCTCACCATCCCCACACCACACACCACACCACCAGACAACAAAATGTGTGGCATGCAAATGTACCACACCACTTTCAGGGTCTTGGTTCTCCACATGCGAAACTCTTGATCAACATACCCAGCCACCAACCCAACCCAAGTATCGAAATCCAACCTGCCACCCGCGGCCGTCGTACACGGCTTCTTCAGCGCTTCCCTGTTCCTATATATATGGATCCTCGCAGCACTGCAGAAGCCACACCATCACAAGAGAAGAGCAGAGCAGAAGAGAAACGCTGCAGACACGCGCCAGGAAGCACGCAAACGCACCAACGTACTAGCAGCTAGCTAGCTAGCTAGCAAGCTAGGGCAAACAAGCGCATGGCAATGGTGGAGCTGTTGTCGACTGAGCTGGTCGTCCCAGCCGAGGAGACGCCGGCGGGCGCCGTGTGGCTGTCCAACCTCGACCTGGCCGCGCGGCGCGGGTACACGCCCACGGTCTACTTCTACCGAACGAACGGCAAGCCGGAGTTCTTCGAGACCGACGCCGTGAAGGACAGCCTGGCCCGGGCGCTGGTGTCGTTCTACCCGCTGGCGGGCCGCCTGGGGCTGGACGCCGCCACCGGGCGCGTGCAGATAGACTGCACGGGGGAGGGCGCGGTGTTCGTGACGGCGCGGTGGGAGCAGTACGCGCTGGACGAGCTGGTGGGCGAGTTCGTGCCGTGCGACGAGATGCGGGCGCTGCTGGTGCCGCCCACGCCCGCGCCGAACCCGCCGTGCCCGCTGCTGTTCGCGCAGGTCACCCGCCTCCGCTGCGGGGGCGTCGTGCTCGGCCTCGCCCTGCACCACTCGGTCGTGGACGCCAGGAGCGCCGCCCACTTCGTGGAGACGTGGGCGAGCATCGCCCGCGGCGGCGCCGGCGCTGGCGCCGGCAACCCCCTGCCGCCCTGCTTCGACCACAGGCTGCTGAGCGCGCGGCCCCCCGGCGCGCGCGCGGTGGCGTACGACCACCCGGAGTACAAGGCCGAGGCACCGGCGGCGGCGGATGGCGGTGCTGGTGGCGGCGCCGCCGCCGGCTACGCGAGCGCCATCGTGACGCTGAGCAAGGCGCAGGTGGCGGCGCTGAAGGCGCGGTGCGCGGGCGCGTCCACGTTCCGCGCCGTGGTGGCGCTGGTGTGGCAGTGCGCGTGCCGCGCGCGGGCGCTGCCGGCCGACGCCGAGACGCGGCTCTTCTCCATGGTGGACATGCGCGCGCGCCTGGCGCCGCCGCTCCCTCCGGGCTACTTCGGCAACGCGGTGGTGCGCACGTCGGCGCTGGCCACGGCCGGGGAGGTGACGGGCAACCCCGTGGGGTACGCGGCGCGGCGCGCGCTGGCGGCGACCAGCCCCGGGGACGACTACGCGCGGTCGCTGGTGGACTACCTGGAGGGCGTGGACGCCATGAACCTGCCCCGCAGCGGCATCTCGCGCGCGCACCTGCGCGCCATCAGCTGGATGGGCATGTCGCTGCACGACTCCGACTTCGGCTGGGGCGCGCCCGTGTTCATGGGGCCCGCGCTCATGTACTACAGCGGCTTCGTGTACGTGATGCAGGCGCCCGGGAAGGAGGGCGCCGTCGCGCTCGCGCTGTCGCTGGAGCCCGAGAGCATGCCGGAGTTCAGGAAGGTGTTCGCACAGGAGCTCGCGAGGCTCCAGGCGATATGATGAATGATGATGCACGTAACCGTGCATGCGTACGTACGTACTACTACTACTAGATGCTGAGGGGTGGGTTGGTAGGAGGTGTACTGTTTGTGGTTGTGTACACAACACCTGGCCATCAGACACAGGTGACATGGGAGTCGTCGTCGTCGTCTTCGTCGTCGCCGTCGTCCGTGTTGCAGACAGCAGCAGAGTCATTACCATGCATAAGCTCATGTCACATCACCATTACGTTTAATTTGGCATGAATGCACGCACGCATCCGTTTGTTTAATTTGCAGCGAAACGTTGATCAACCCTGTCAGCAAGTGTCTCCTTTCGGCATCCTATTAGCTGCTGTCATCAAGCAATTCACAAGTCAAGAGAAGAACATATATATACACTGTAACTAACCTAGCTAGTTGCTCCGTCAATAACGAAAATGCGTAATATCTGACCAGTCCCCACTAGCTGCCGCCTACCAGAAAAAAGCAGCTGGTAGTTCCGATCCATTTTTATTAGCTACTACTACTCTACTAGCTAGTGGCGCATCGATCCGCCGCACACGTAAACAAAGCAAGCAGGCATCCGTTAATTTCCCTCCATTCCACGGTGACCATGGATGGATCGATCGATCAGTGGAAATCAACCCTCAAATTATTAACCGGTCGACGACAGCCGCCGCGGCGGCAACCTCTGCATGTGCGGCAGCTCATGCCTCATGGTGACTGGTGTGACGAGCGACAGACGATCGATCAGTTGGTGCATGCATGGCGTTCGGCCGTCGACAGTGGGGACTGGTCAGGAAATTCCGACGACGCTCCTTGTGTTCCTGCTGCTGGCTCTAGCTAGCTGTGTGCCTCCGTTTCTGACATTTCGGTTCCGATGCTACCGGCCGCCCGGCCCACCGATCGTCGTATACGTCACGGTCATACATACGTTGTTAACCAATCTCGCTCCGACGTGTGTATTTCGCACGTGACGCTTGTGAACGCAGCTGCATCGATCTCCGTTCAAAGTTCAAAGGTGCGGTACCCGATGTGATGGTGATGCCAGCTTCATGGGACGAACGGTCTTTCCCTCGTACGCGTGGTGCGTTCTCCGCCGGACCAGAATTAATGGTCGCCGGCCTGCCGCGCGCTCATGGCATACGTAGTGCGGTCAGAGTTAATAAGCAGGTCGGTCGCTGAGTCCATCCGCTCAGGCAGGAGTGAGGTCATCAGCTAACCCCGGTCCTAGAGCGAGGTGCTAACGTACAACACTTATCTAGCAACCATAATCTTTTTCTTAGCTATCCAACTAATGAAATAACGTGGTATTGCCTCTGATCTAGATCGTGATGCAAGTTGACACGAGTCTTTTATCCTGCTTCGGGCTAGTGAGAGAACCTACTTTCAGCACAGAGTGGACGAGACTTATATTACTCGCACCTAAGTGCTTCCAGTAGTGTTTACAAGCAGAGCGGGAGAGGGAAGAATCCCAAATCCTAGGGGATGATTAAGGCAAGTGTCAATACCGAGTGGGGGGAAAACTTGTGAAGTGTTCGTCTGCCCTTTGAGAAGCCTTAGGGAGATTCCCGTAGGATGGGAGTTGGCTGCATACTGTGAAGGAGTGTCTTCGTATCTTGTAGAATGTATGACCTTGTACTTTATTGTTGACTTGTGCTTGCTTGTTTCCTGCTGAGTGCCGAAGCCGAGGGCTCGACACCCTAGCGAGGGGTTGCCACACCGTAGTGATTGACACAATGTTAAGCATGGAAAAAAGCTTCTTAAGGGATGCGCTGGCTCCACTGTATCTGATGACGTTAGGGGCGTCCTCCATCACAGATATCGAGGCTAGAACCGGGCTCGGGCGAGGCAGAAGTCTGCTCGAGGTCGAGACCGAGCCCATCTCGAGTTTCGATGACGTGCGCCACGGTTAAAGGAGTGGCCTTTCGCAGGATTCGCGGGGGAGCAGATAGCCGAGGCCGATCTCGGGCGAGGCAGAGTTTGTCATGAGGGCGAGCTCTACGTCGGGCGAGACGGAGTTTGTGCCCGAGGGCTGGTCCACGCCCCTGTCGTATTATATGTCACGTCTGGAGCTGGCAGACGACGTGTGTGTACAGTGTTGCATGCGTAATCATGGCTGGTGAGTCTTTGACAAGACCACGATCTTGTTGTCACTGTACACCTGCAGCCCTGCGCGGGGTAGATACGCGTATTGAATGCGGCTGTCTCTCCAGCGGACTTCGGGTGAGCCTTGCCACAGGTCTTGTCCTTCTCGTCCGAGACGAGCTCGGGCGAGGTGGACATGGCTGTCCTAGGGTGAGGGGGCCTTGGTCGAGACGGAGATTCTTGAGCTCATGCTGCGTTCGAGATCGGGTTCGGGCGAGACGGAGTTTTGGAAAGACCCCTGAGGGTGACCTCGAGTGAGGCGGAGTTTTTGATTCCTTGACCTTGGGGGACGTACTTTGATGGTATTCGTAGGGTTTAAGCGTGTTTTAAGGATGTAGTCTGGGTATCTCTAATTATAATAACCCACAGTTATATGGTAGATATTTAGAGAAATATGCTGATATGAGTGTGGATAGCCTAACACGTAGTACGTTCCACGCATGCAACTGTCCACTGGCGCCTGGCGGCTTAGCCGGTACATACTTCGAGCTATATGTATGCATTAGATCACGTCCAGGCTGGCGAGCTCCTCGGCGAACACCTTCCTGAACTCCGGCATGCTCTCCGGCTCCAGCGACAGCACGAGCGCGAGGGCACCCTCCTTCCCCGCCGCGTTCATGACGTACACGAAGCCACTGTAGTACATGATCGCCGGCCCCATGAACGCCGGCGCGCCCCACCCGAAGTCGGCCTTGTACAGCGACATGCCCATCCAGCTGATGGCGCGGAGGTGCGCACGCGAGATGCCGCTTCTGGGCAGGTTCATGGCGTCCACACCCTCTAGGTAGTCCACCAGCGACCGCGCGTAGTCGTCGCCCTGGCTCGTTACCGCGAGCGCGCGGCGCGCGGTGTGGCCCACGGGGTTGGACGTCACCTCGCCGACCGTGGCGGAGACCGAGGTGCGGACCACCGCGTTGCCGAAGTATCCCGTAGGGAGCGGCGGATCCAGGCGCGCACGCATGTCGATCATGGAGTAGAGCCGCGTCTCCGCCTCGGGGGGCAGCGCCCGCGCGCGGCACACGCACTGCCACACCAGCGCCACCACGGCGCGGAACGTGGACGCCCCCAGACACCGCGCCTTGAGCGCGCCCACCTGCGCCTTGGTCATGACGATGACGGCGCTCGCGTAGTCGGACGCGGCGGTGGCGGCGTCCACAGGCTCCGGCTCGGGCTTGTACTCCGGGTGGTCGTACAGCACCACGCGCGCCAGGCGCGCGGCGAGCAGCGTGTAGTCGAAGCACGGTGGCACAGGAGCGTTCGCGGCGGCGGCGGCGTCCCCGCGCGCGATGCTCGCCCACGTATCGAAGAAGTGCGCGGCGCCCCGCGCGTCGCACACGGAGTGGTGCATGGACAGGGCGAGCACGGCGCCGCCGCAGCGCAGGCGCGTGACCTGCACGAACAGCAGCGCGCACGGCGGGTCCGGCGCGGGCGCCGGGGGCACCAGCAGGTCCCGCATCTCGCGGCACGGCACGAACTCGCGCATCAGGTCGTCGAGCGCGTAGTCCGACCGCGCGGTCACGAACACCGCGCCCTCGCCGGTGCAGTCGACCTGGACGCGCCCGGCGCCGTCGAGCGCGAGCCGCCCCGCGAGCGGGTAGAACGTGACCAGCGCCCTGGCGAGGCTGCCCTTGACGACGTCCGCCGCGAAGAACCCCGGGTCACCGTTGGGCCGGAAGAAGTAGACCGTGGGCGTGTACCCGCGGCGTGCGGCGAGGTCCAGGTTGGACAGCCAAATGGTGCCCGCCGGGGCCTCTTCAGCTGGGACGACCATCTCCGACGTCAGCACCTCCACTGTCGGCGCCATTGCCTCGTAACAAGCTCTGGTGAATGACGATGGTTGCTAGGTGGTTTAAATAAATATAGAGGTGTACACTCCGCTCAAGCGCGACGGTTGGAGAGTGACTGAGTGAGTGAGAGCCAGCACTGAGGAAAGCGCAAGCGCGAGTGGGTACTGGGTAGTACACTCCGCTCCGTCGACGTCGATTGTTGACGACGACGTCTGAAGCCTGCAGGGACGTGTAGAAAAACTGACAGGTTTGACTGCAGACTGCAAACTGCAGTAAATCGATAGTTGAAAGGTGGGTGGAATGATCGATTCTTCATTGAACAAGTCTCAGTTGAGTTTATTGCGGTCACTCTTTGCATTTGCATGAGTGTGTAGACGCCGGGAACCGCACATGCACTTTTTTTCTCAGTAATCTTCTTGAGGAATCTTTTTCTTGTAGCTGGTTATAATGTTATCCGGTATCACTGTTATTTTGACAAAAATGCATCAAAGATTTACCAAGCCGTCAGTGGTATAGCTAGAGTGATGATTTACACGTCACCTAAGCCCCCTAATCTTTGACTCGATCTAGCATGCTTGGAGACAAAACTTCACTCATGCACACAAAGACGTCTCATTTTGCTCCCTCCAAAATTGGTTCCCCAAACCAGCCAGCACAAATGCATTAGTAAGGATTATCAGTCCAAATACTTGTATCTTTAGAGGCGGTTCTAGATCTAGCTGTATCTATAGATGAATTTATGGAGCGCTTGTGAATACTTTTGTGCAGATCCAAATACTTCTATCTTTTGTTGTCTCTTTAGAGAACTAACCGTGTAATAAGTTCCTATTTTTCGAGCAAACATGTCGTAGCCCTCTTTTCATGGTAATAGGACGATGATGTCATAGCTTACGAACAGACAGGCAACATAGACTGTAGAGAAAACAAGAAATGGATTGCTTCTAGCCCACACAGGACATGGCACCCTATATATATTCCGTTGAAAACAAATAGGATACTCGACCGCATGCAGCCATGCATGGTATGACATGGAAGCCACAATATTCGAATTGAAAAGGTAAGAACCGTTTTCACCACTAGAATTAAAATCGTAGAAACAAATCGGATTCCTGAGAAATTCTTGCGTTCCACACACGTCCTTTTTACCCCCATTGAACCTGGAACCTGTGTGTGTGTGTGGAGTTGTGGTGTACACCTCTCTGCCTTTTAATTTGTTGTCCGTGTTGTTAAGTTGTTGAAGTTTGTTCGTCCTCGTCTCTGGGCGATTAAGATGACGCGTGGCTGCTCAAGAGATAGTCACATCTGATTGACGCGTCCATCTGTTCGCTGCTCGTGATGAGGCCGACGCCAATGCAAGAGCCGCCGGAATAATGTGCAGTCAGTCAAAAGGAGGGGGACATAATTTCTTGCCTTCATTGAGCTACCGGCGATTGCAAAGGCTCACTGCTCACATACCTTTCATCTCTGAAATCCTTAAGGCGCAGACGGAGGAGTTGTTGAGACCAACTTTTCTGGTCAAGAACGGCCGGGTTCTTAATGGGAAAAAAACCCAACCCACACCTAAATCTAGTAACTTTAACGTTCATCCCACGACCACCCAAAAATATGAGGAGAAAATTAAACTCAATCCACCCAATAACATTATTTACCTCAAACTAATTCATAACTGGATGGAAACCCATTGAAAACCCACAGGTTCAAACAGAACATATAGTTTCATCATCTAGAGATCCAAACAGAACATATAGTTATGATTGAAAGTTTGTATCGTAAAAGGCCAAATTAAGAGAATACAAGATCCAAACAGAACATATAGTTTCATCATCTATAATTATTAAAGAAATGCAGATAAAAGTATAATATAGTTTCTCGAATTGATAAGCCTGCCATTGGATATCTATCGTCTACCTATGTTTAGAAATCAGAACTGAAGTACCCCAATAATGCCTGGGAGACAGACACAACCAGGGAGTGAAAAGATGCTAGGAAATGCAGTGCTGTTTTTTTATCCACACGGACCACGATCCAACTAGACATGACATGCTTGCAGGAATGTACTCCATGCATGTACCGAGTAGAAACACACATCTTGCTCAATTGATGCGTTCTGTCGGAAGGATGAACTACTAAACATACTAGTATCTGAAACGGGCTAAACATACTAGTATCTGAAACAGGCCACAACGGATGGACGTGGAGCTGGCCAACTATAAGAGATACTCAACCAGCAAGGGTAAAAATAACTAGTCGAACCAGCGAATCATCGCGCAGGGGGCTCGGCGTCTGCAGGGGATGGAGCACGGGAGAGGAACATGATGCACCAGGGCAGGATGGAGCACGAAGAGGAGCCACCGGCCGCCAGGGCGGGAGAGGAGCACTGAGTGCGGCACAGGGATGGAGCACATGAGTTAGGGTTAAGTACTTGAGTTGGGTCTGTAAGACTATAAGTTTGTTGGGATACTTGGTAGTCGAATATGGATGCATGAAGATCCATGGAAGCCCATGTCTATGCAAACCCATCTACACCCATGGGTATCAACCATTTTGACCCGCAATACAAAATAAACCCACCCAACCCAACCTGTTCACAATTAAAACCCATCACAACCCACCAAAACAAACACATTTGTTAAACCCACCTAAAATACTCGTTTACATCCACCCCATTTGCAGGCCTAGTGGCCCTGGAACTGGAAAAGCAACCTGATGCTTTGGTCTCCCCTCTAATTCTAACTGACAATGCCGATTGTGCCCTGCGTGCACAAAAGACCAAACATGGTAAACTAATCATACATCTAGAATACTCATACAAATCCGAACACAAATGATATAGTACAATTTCTAATGATTAATACACATTGACCATCACTACACGACAATTCATTTACAACGAATTATGGTTGGTTGCCAAAGACGTCTTCAGCATCGCTAAAGACCTTTAGCGACCTATAAAGATGATCGTTGTATGTGGCGTCGCTAAAGACTTTAGCGATCAACATCTTTTTAACGACATTGCATCTATAGCGACCGACCATTAATCCCAATGGCCACTATATCTAGGGATGAAAACGGTCGGTAAACACTAAAACCATTACCGTTTTCATATTTTTTATCGGAAACAAAATCGAAAACGGTAACTCCGGAAACGGAAACGATATCGGTATTTCGGAAACATCAGAAACGAAAGTTTGGTGCGGAAAATACACCGGTAACGGTCGAAATCTAAAATACGATCGGTAAACATATCAAACTTTACAATACAACAAAGTTGACAAAAGATCACAAAGACCACAAGTTCACAATTCATGATATAACAAGTTCACAATAACAAGTTCACAATTCATGATATAACAAGTTCACAAAAATTTATACTATAAAAAGTTTACAAAGACCACAAGTTCACAATATAACAATTTCATAGTATAACAAGTTCATAAAGATCACAAGTTCACAGACTCAAAGTTCACAATTCACAATATCCACTCGATCTAGCTGATATGGCATGCTTACTTATGAAATATTTTTTCCTCACATAAAGAGTTTTTTCACAACCTCACAGGAAAACCCTAAAACCTAGTGTGTGTGGAAAAGACAGACTGTCGGCTCTCTATCATTATATATTACTAATACATAACATGTACATAGAAAATGTGAATTCGTTCGAGAGACCAAGTCGTTAATCCCAATTGCCTTCCAACACCATCTATCCCAAAAGATCTTAAGGCGTCCAAAAATACAAAAAATAAGTAATCCTTATTTAGAGACGTACATGCGATGCGAAAAATCACACGCTGTAAAATTCCGAAAAATCTAAGACGCAATTCCGAAAAATTTTGAGACACAATTCCGGAAAAATTCGAGACACAAATCCAGTAATTTCGGACAAAAGCCGGTAACCGAAGGAAACGGTTGGTAAAACACCACGCCGATTCCGATAGAAAATTCTAAAAACCGATCCTGTTTTCGAAAAATACCATTACCGGTGAATCCGATAGAAAAATTTTGAAATCGGTTTCGGAATACCAAAAAAATCTGAAACCGTTTTCATCCCAAACTATATCGACCCATCATTGATTGTTAAATTTCCAGACTTTTAGCGACCAACGGACGATCAATGGACCGTGGCTACAAACATATTTAGCGACCAACCGTCGGTCCTTAACTTTTAGCAGCCAACAGTTAGTAACTAATAAGGATCGCTAAAACTGGTGGTGTAGTGCATGCTTCTACATGGACCAGAATCTATAAGTTCATGTTTAATACTCCTTCGTGCAAAATTATATGATGTGTCTATATTTACTATATCTAGATATATAATAAAAACAATATATATACAAAAAAACAAAACTTCTTACAATCTAGAACAATGGAGTATATGCAACAAATAAAAGATAGCTACCATTGTGCTCTGTTTATTTCAATTTCTAACACAACATGCACATAGATACTCTTAATGATTGTAGGGTCGTGGTGAATTTGTTAATTACTTTGTATGATTTTCTCCATTTATATCCATTCTTTTTTCTAGCTCTGTAGGGCATCTCCATGAGTCTTTAGCATACATTTACTTGAAACTTTTTAAAATTTATGGTGACTATTTTATATTTTTATCTTATTTGTTGCTACGAATTTTATCATCAAGTTAAGTTAAAATCCTTGTTCTCACATGGGCTAGGGTACTACTATCTATTGGTGAAGCAAGGTTTATATGTTTTCTCAAGCTATGTAAGGCCTTTTTTAGTTGATGGACCAAGATACTAAGGGTTTGTCATAGTCAACTACCTGTCAGAGAGATGGACCATTTCATGTACGGCAAAGGAAGACACGCGGCAATATGGCATGGTTTCCAATGCAAGTAATCTTACCTTGTTAGCTCAAGGGAGGACAATCTTTTTTATAGGATTAGAACTCTTAGTTTTAATCGATTAGAACTAGAATCGTGTGTGTGCCCTTTGGACTACATAAAGTGTAGCACCTAAAATCTCATTTTGGAAAACAAATAAATTAATAAATAAAATAATAGTAAATAAACCCTCTAAAGGTTTCTGGTGCTAGAAAATCCTCCAATAAAATTTTTTTCTTACATGTGGGGCAACCCCACATAACATAATTATGTTTCCAATAAAGATTTAAAATAATCTCCATATAAATTTGTTACTTTATTGAAATATATTTATAACTATTCACTAAAGAAAAGTACAAATAGAAATGATATTTTTCAAATACCTATTCTCTATTTTAGTGTGTATGAGCTTTATATTTGAAAGCATTTGTCTAAATAGGGAAATTAATTAATTAATAAGATATTGTCACATTCATATTGGAGTTTTGACTTTAAATTTATTTTGAATTTTAAACCTAAAATCTGAGTTGAATTTGGAAATAGAAATAGAAATTTGGAATAAGAAAGCAGGAAAAGAATAAAAGAAAAACACTAACCTGGGCCGCTCATGCACAATTCGGCCCACTCTCGCCTCACCTCACCAGCCCGCCACTCGCCCTGTCACTGACGACGATGCCCCACTGGCCGGCTCCTCACCGCGTGGCCTGCGCTGGCTGACAATTGGGGCTCGCTGCCCAGCCTCCCATCACGCGTGGGATGGAGTATGTCTCCCTGACGCGTGGGCCGCGTCTCTTCTCACCGCGTGCTCACTCCCCTCGCGTCCATGTGGGCCCTGGATGTCGGATTCATCCGCTTCCTCCATCTCCGCGTGGGTCGGGCGCCGCTGTAACAGCCGCTGCAAGGTTCGCAGCTCCAGCTGGCGCAAACGACCCCTCCTCTTCGGGGCACTCGTGGAGGACATCGCTGGTGGGGCCTGATCCGATCTGGGACCTCATTCCGCACGCGGGGACTGGTTCCGCTCGGGTGTTCTCCCCAACCAGACTTCGTATCAACGAAATCACGCGAGATCCTCTCAACGCCGTCCGCAAATCCTGGGGCTCAACCTCCGCGCCAGCCGTGCGGAATCAGCAATTCATCTCTCCGCGGACTCTATGCCCCTATAAATTCCGCCCGGGACTTGCCTTGGTCGCTCTACGGGTTCACCGTGAATTGATAGTGTAGGTGCTCAGGCCGCCACCGCCGTCCGGAGTCTTCATCGTTGCTTACAGACCGTTGTGTGGTCCTGGTTTGTTGTCGGGGCGTACTGAAGCTCGTCTTGGCAACACCTGGACAAATTTGCACACCGGCTCACCGAATCGCTCATCGGGGCCCCTTCCCTCACCGTCATTTGCTCCCTGCCGTGGCCAACAGTGTTCCTGCCGTTTCTTCCAAAAAGGTACCCCCTCAGGTGTTCGCATTGTTCTTCTCCGCGCGAATCGATGATCAAATCGGTAGTTGGGGCTTGGGGTGTGGAGGTCGGTGACCACCGGTGGGCTTCTTGCCGCCGCGGGGTTGTGGGTGCCGCTGCTTGGGTGTTGCCAGGTGGAAGATGGCCTTATGGCCGTTTGATGAGGTTTGGGTGGATGAGATTAGATCTGGGGAAGGGAAGGGTTGGACCGTAGATCTTTGCGTTGACGGTTAGGATTAGATGTTGCATACCAGTTCGCCCCAGCTCATCTCAGCCGTGGATCGTTGGATCGGCGGATGGTGTTCGATCGCGATGTATTAAAATCTAGACCAGAGGATTTAAATCCATCGGCCCGCAATGTGTACCGGTTCACTACGCGAGCCGATTTAATCGTGGGCGTAGGATTCGGATCGGGCGCCCCATATCCAACGATACCTCTTCACTTAACTCTTTTGCGAATAAACCCTTGGCTTTTGCATAATAAAACTCGCCGTCCCTAACTACTGTGCTCTGAGTCTTAGGTTTATTTGCGTAGAGGCCCCTCTAGTTTTCTGTTTTTAGGCGCACGAACCAGAGACCCGAGTAATTCAATAAATAAATTTAGAAATTGATTTTTAATGTACAAATAATTCCTAGATATTGTTTAAATCCTAGAAAATTCATATTAAGTCCATTTTGATCCATTCCAGTTGCATTAGTCTCACAATAAAATTTATTATCATCTGGCAACTTTGTTTTGTCATGAAATATAGGTTAAAATGTTGCACTTAGGCTATTCTATATTTAACCACGTGGATCTTTGGAAAACCATAACTCCTTAACCGTAACTCCGAATTTAGTGGTTCTTGTTTCTACAATCTCGTAACGTCGCCTAGATTATTATTATTCAATTTGTGCTTATATTTGGTGTAATGTTAATTTTGCCTATACATGTATGTTTGTATTGCTACGACTAGCAGTGAGGTCACGTGTCATCTGGAGAGCAAGTTGGTACCTTCTCAAGTCTCAGGCAAGTTGTGCCCTTGATCACTTCTTTTACCCACTCATGTTCTAATTAATCATAATGATCTGCATAGGTTAATTTTGATGGGACCTAATAGGTTACCCTAGTTTGTTTATCCTGAATACCTTGTTTAAACCCTGAATCACTTGGGTAGTTCTGCTACTGCTTTATATGGTTTTGGGTTAATATTTCATTATATCTATGTTCCAATTATGTTGTTATTTTATTTATGTTCATGACAAGATCATTAAATGTTAATTGGAACATAGAGCTTAACTTGAGAAACACGTGCCACCACAAGGGTTTATGGACGCCCTTGGCTGACTAATTAGGAAAGCTAGTGGAGGACTACCTTACCCGAAAGGGGCAAGGGCAGTAGGGGAGTGGTCAGTGTAGGGAGGCCCTCGGGAGGATTTTGCTGCGATGGCGGTCCTGCAAGGGATTCCTGCATTGGAGCTTCCTATAAACTGTAGCGGGTTTTCTGAAGCTAGTGGAACTTTGTAAAGGCCTCGTAGTGTTACCCTGCCTCGCCTCCTCGGTAGAGGTGTATGGGAAGTCGCGATCCCTTGGCAGACGGGTAACATGACTTGTGGGTAAAGGGTACCACCTCTGCAGAGTGTAAAACTGGTATACTAGCCGAGCTCACGGTCATGAGCAGCTCAGGACTCTCTGATGATTAATTTATGGAACTTAAATTCAATTTGTCATATGCATTGCATCGCAGGTGAAGTTGTTACTTTTGTTCTACTACTAAATTGGGTTGGTATTTACTTATACTTAGTAATTGCTAATAAAATTTTGACCAACTTTAAAAGCAATGCTCAGCTATAACCATCCTCTTTGGTAAGCCTTACACTTCACGTGAGCTCCCACCTTTGGCGAGTTCATGCACATTATTCCCCACAACTTGTTGAGCGATGAACGTATGTGAGCTCACTCTTGCTGTCTCACACCCCCCCACAGGTCAAGAACAGGTACCACAGGATGAGGCGCGTGGAGGATGCTGCAATGAGTTTGTGAGAGGTCTAGGTCGTCGTCTCCCAGTCAATTTTGGGTTGCTGGACCGTTGTCTCCTTATAATGTAATTATTTATTTATTTTGTATAGAACTCTTGTTATTTAGTAAAGATGTGACATTCGATCCTGTGCCATGATTCATCATATGTGTGAGACTTGGTCCCAGCACACCTGGTGATTATGTTCGCGCCCGGGTTTTGGACCCTAAAATCCGGGTGTGACATAAAGAGAGATAGAGATACTCCCATAATAACACATCATACAATATAATCGAACACAAAGCAATACACCGCACATGATTATCTTATGTTCACCATCGAGTTTAGTGTTTAATTGAAGCCTACCAATCCGGATGACATCGTAGTAGACTTACCTCTTATCAAACATCAACATTAGTGAAGTACCTTGGACCTATCTTACCCCTCCCCCTGCGTGCACAATTTTTTTAACATACCTTTTATTGGAAACTATCCTTTTTGAATTTTGTTAAAATAATGATTTTAGGTTGCATACTAACACCCTTAATTACTATGGTGGCATAAAACCATAGTTGAATCATGCACTAACACATTCATGACCAATTGTAGAAGTTGAAGGAAGATTTAGGGCCAACTAACATTGCTAAACTCAAAAGGATAGTAACATATATAAACCTAATAGTCAATGTTTACTTTAAAATCAATCTCAAAGTTCAAAGAGGTCA
This sequence comes from Zea mays, assembly GCF_902167145.1. NCBI lineage: Eukaryota > Viridiplantae > Streptophyta > Magnoliopsida > Poales > Poaceae > Zea > Zea mays. Next base: position 14,140,876 of record NC_050104.1, on the reverse strand, counting down.
CATTTGGTTTACTCTAACTATTGATATCCCAATTTGAAAGTGCTTGATCAAGTCTGCCAAGCATGTCACTTGCTAACCCTAACTTTTTTCCATCGTGACAAGATCCATATCCCTTAATTCCCACTTTAGTAATTCATTTTCATATAGGTTTGCCCTCACTCTATTCTTATGATTTCTCGCTAATGGCCTACCACCAAATATGTTGTCACTTTCCACCACTATACTAGCTTAGCTGCACCAGGATGCTAGGATATACTTGGTGTCCCACGCCATCCAAACCATAGCCCTTATGCCTGGTATTCTTTAAGCTTTACCCCTATACTTGTCACCCACCACTTGACCTACTACCTTAAACATCGCTCTAATCCAAAGAAAAAACTTGATGAAACATAATCCCAATCATAACTCATTGATTAAGGTTCCATCTGCACATTCTTAGAGGACATTTTGTGGTGGAAATATCATAGGTACATGTGTGTGTATATAAATATATAAACTTTTTAGTTTCAACAAAAATAAGCTTATAGTTTTTCTCATAAACTTTTAAATTACATTGAATGGTATCTACTTAATGAAGCAACACAAATGATCTAAAATAATATGATAGACCAATATCATAAGGGTTACTCATAGGTCGACCATAAAGTTGCCTACTAGCACAAATAAGGTGGCATGTTCTCTAAGGAAAGAGGTTACCGAATTAGTCAGACTAAAGGAAAAACTTTCTATAATAGGATTAGGACTCTTCGATCTTAACCGACTAGGAACTCAACTTCTGTGCCTTCCCCCTAAATTATATAAGGGACGCATGGGTACTCCATCTGTAATAGATCATAATTAGCAATACACACAAGGTATCATGCCACATAAGATGTAGGGCATTATGCAATCTAGTGGTACAAATCTATATGAACTATTGCTTCACGTTCACCACTAAGTTTTGCTTATGCTGAAATCCACCAATCCCTACTCTATGTAACCCTATATTATACTTGTCGGGTACCGTAATTAGGGGTACCCCCAATACTCCTAAGCATGGCTGGAAAACATCTTCAAAACAGACCGTAAAAGCCTCATCTACCAAGGGACGCGATCCCGTCTCGCCCGAGCCCGGCCTCGGGCAAGAACAGTAGTCCCGGACGGATTCACGCCTCGCCCGAGGCCAAGCTCGGGCAAACTTTGTCGTACAACAACATCAGCCAAATCGCCTTACCACCAACCGTATCGCATGCGCATTTAATGCGGGGATCACCTGACACCTTATCCTGACATGCGCGCCACAGTTGGCAAGGTCGAAATGACCGCAGTCACTTCGCCCCTTTACTGATCGTTCTGACAGAAAAACAACACTATTCACCCTGTTCCGACTACTGTGCCAACCACCAGGGTAAAACTAACGACAGTAAGTCACGACCTCCCCCGAGTTCAGCCTCGGCCGCAACATGGGGCTCCGCCTCGCCCGACCCCAGGCCTAGGCCTTAGCCTCGGCCTCGGGAGAAGGTCTCCGCCTCGCCCGACCCTAGGCCTCGGCCTCGGGAGGAGTCACAACCTCGACCGACCTCAGCCTTGGCCTCAGGAGAAGTCACCGCCTCGCCCAACCTTGCCCGACCTCAGCCTCGGCCTCAGGAGAAGTCACCGCCTCACCCGACCTCAGCCTCGGACTGACTACGCCACAGGGGATACATCATTACCCTACCCCTAGCTAGCTGCCTCAGGCTACGAAGGAACAAGACTGGTGTCCCATCTAGATTACTCCGGCAACAGGTAATGATGGTTCCCTGCATGCGTCCATGACGTCGATTGTTCTCAACTCTCTACGAAGGCAAAGAAACGTCAGCAGGACCCAGGTCGCACCGCCAGCTGCGCTTCTACAGGGCTCAAGTACTTCTCCGCTGGCCACGTTAGCACATAGCTACACCCCCATGTACAGCTAGACCATCTCCTTGTATCTATAAAAGGGGATGTCCAGGGCCTTCCTAGAGGCAGGCAGAGAAAGAGAGAAACGTAGAGGAGGCTAACTCAGACGGCTCACCTCAAGGGTGCACCCTCTCTCTCTCGCGACGCTTGTAACCCCTACTACGAGCACCCCAGTGCAAGATAATATAAGCTTCATCCTCCCCCTTGTGTTCCATCTTGCATCAACCCATCTGGGCAGGGACACGCAGCGTAAAATTCACTAGTCGGTTGAGGGTCCTCGCGGATCCAAAACGCCGACAGTTGGCGTGCCAGGTAGGGGTCCTGCTGCGTGTTGACAAATACTTTCCCGTTGAGTTCCAGATGGATAATCTTCAACAGCCTCTTCAGCCCGGGACGGTGCTCCGCTTTGGGAGTCTCGAGTTCATGTCCCCCGATGGCAGGTACGACATGGTACTCCTTCCCCCGCAGCATGACAACAACGACGGTCGTCGGCTCGCCCGGCCGAGGCGAACCCGACGACGACATCTCCCTGTGGCGGAAGAGGAGCACCCGGGTTTGCCCCGCCACCCTCCTCGCCGGAGGAGGAGACGGAGAAACCGTGGCCAGGCACGAAGCAGCACCTCGTCGGCTGTCGGACCGGAGCGAGTCGACGGTGCCGGCACCCCCGTGGGGGACATGTCGGGTGTTGTCCTCGCACCTGAGACAACGATGGGTGTCGCTTCCCAGCAACGTGCCAACCCCAAGCGGACTGATGACGCCAGCAACCTTGCGAGGGACTTGTCGGGCATTAGTCTCGCACCTGAGATAACGACACACTCCGTCCCCGATGCGACTTCACCACCGTCCATCAACCAGGAGGTACCATCAGTTTTCCATCCTGTTCCCTTTAGATTCAGCTTCGATCCACCAAGCGACCCCGCTTCGGTGAGTGCTTTCGCAAGGGCATACCCTGACCTTCCGGGGTACCATATGTGGTCAACTTGGGACCTACTGACGGCCGTCTCAACCTCCGGACCCACGGGTTCCGAGGAAGAGGATGACCCCGACTTCAGTTGGGATTTCTCCGGACTCCATGATCCCAGTGCCATGCGAGACTTCATGTCCGCATGTGACCACTGCCTCTCCGACTACTCTGACGATGGCCACAGCCTTGACAACGAGGGTTACGACCCAACTCGCGAGTGTTTCCACATCGATCAGGGGGATCACGACGAAGATAACCACCTCGGCGTGCCAGAAAACAACGACGCTGAAGCGTCCCGATCCTTTGGGACTCAAATGTGATACAATTACTAGTCCCACGAGGCTAGTAACCACATTCATTACTTCAAATAGTTACAGAGTCTGAATAATGTTATTACAATACCGGGGGATACAAGCTCGAGAGTGAGCCGAAAATCATAAAGCGCAGTGGAAGATAAAATAGCCCAGGCCACAGGAAGAACTGGGTGAAGACACAACCCCATCAATCAAGCATAGCAGAAAAGAAGTCTTCAGCTGCTGAAAAACATAAATAAATCTGGGTGAATACACTAGGTATTCCGCAAGCCCACCCAACTCCCGTAAAGAGAAAGTGACCTATATTGTACATGCTTTATATGGTGGAGTTGAAGTCACTCATACTTTTTCAGAGAAAGGCAGTACTCATTGTTGAAGGTTTTCCCAAGACATTAGAAATAACACTTGCTCGACCACCACTGAGCTTCCCGCTCCCGTGGCACCACTTTCTTTCCAGAACATACACACACATTTCCCTGTTCCCGGTTGTAGTAGAAACACTAATTGTCATACCATACCAGACTCGTCCATACCAGTGGACACGGACTATTCGAATAGGTTTAGACTCTGCGCAGAGGGGTACACTTTACCCACTAGTCCGGCTCTGCGATCTCATGGCCAATGAGATCCGATTCCGAAACTCTTTCCTTCCTTGCACGTCCTAACCTTAACGGTTATACCGGAAGGAGTCAGGCCACCACCATGTCCAAACCAGACAAAACATTCCCCCTCCTTATCCTCCCGGTGCTCCCCAGCCTTCATAACCCTGGGGTTGGATCGTACGAGTTCAGATCGAGTGGCTGCCCACACAGCCTCGAGTGGTTGTACTTTTTATGAGTACAGGTAATGAAAGATGACAAACCGGTCCTTATACGAGAGGACAATCCTTCTGCTCACGCCTAAACTAGCTGAGCCAACACCTTAGGCCCTCCCCTAAACCAGGGAGTCCCTGATCATCCTACTCACCAGGTGATGAGGGTGAATACCCTTCATCGCACACTTTTGGAAAACATGTCACTTGTACCCTTTTTACTTGCCCCATATCTTTTAATCAAAGGAATAGTTAATGCGGGCCCTCTCATGCTCACCATGCAATTCGATTCCCATCCCATAATCCAGGCTTAGGCAGTGGTAGAGAGAAATAGGTAAATAATGCATCAAGGGAAGGATGGACTTGCCTTCGTCGAAGCTTTCCTAGCACAAGAGGTTTATCTCGGAGGGGTCGGGTTCTTGCCCTTCTTCTGGAGCTATAAGTTCTAGAGGATCGGATCCCTCTTCCGCTAATCAAACACAGATAATAACGATACATCAAACATAGTGACTTTAGTGGGGTGTGCAAGTTCTTATACTTTATTATTTTTGTGCCCTATAATTTATTTAGACTATTTTTGGTGCATAAAATATTAGCATCTAAGTATATATGTGAAAATGGGAAAAAGAAAAGGGAAAAGAAAAAGGAGAAGGGATTTTCAGCCAGCTGGGCCAGGGGGGATTTTGGCCCACCAGGCGCGAGCGCGCGCGCGCGGGTGCGCTTTCGGCCCAGTTGACCCATCTGCGCGGGGCGACGGCGGGGGACGGCGCCGTGGCGCGGGGCCCACACGTCAGGGAGGGGGGTGGTTGACGACGTTAACGACACGGAGGAAGGGGGGGCTCGACCGGCGGCGAGTCCCGCGGCGGTTCTCCGCCGTGGGGCCGGTTCTTTGGCGGGGAAATGGTGGCGAAGCACGGGCAGGTGATGGGGATCACGGGGGTGGGGCGAATTTGACCGGAGGTGGCCTATGGCGGCCGGTCCGCGATACGGTGGTGGGTGCCCACGGCGGTGATGCCGCCGGCCACAATAGAGTGGGAGAAGTGGCACCCTGTGACCGTGAGAGTGTGGCGGAGCTTCTGGCATAGTTTAATTGGACAAAGAATCGCTAGAGGGGGGAAAGGGAGCTCACCAGAGCGATGAAGGGAGCACGACGGCGCTAGCTCGAATGGCTCGGGGAAGAAGGCAGTGGAGGTGGCCGGAGCTGTGTGGTGAAGACGGGGCTCGGGTGGGTCCTTTTATAGGCGCTCGGGGAAGGGAGGGGGATGGAGGAGACGGCGAGCACCGGCGAGCTCGCCATGATGGTGGGAATGGCGCTAACGCCGATTGCGATGGCTCGGGCAGGCGGGGGTGAGGGGACGGCTCGAGCACAGTGGCGGGGTTGTCGCGGAGGCTGGGCAAGCATTAATGGTGAGGTGACGAGGCAAGGGGGGGGGGGGGCTCGGCGGCGGATGCGCCGGTGAGGGATGGGCGAAAGGGACGAAGCTGACAGGCGGGCCCTGGCTGCCAGCGAGAGGAAGCGGCGCGAGAAGGAGGGGGACGAGACGCTGACGGGCGGGGCCCGGATGTCAGTGAGAGGGAGCGGCGCGCGGAGCTGGGCCGCCTGGGCCGCGGAGAGAGGAAAGGAGCGCGGGCGCGCAGGGCTGGTTGGGCCGGATTCGGCCCAACCGGGAGGGGGGGGGGAGTTTTCCTTTTTCTTTTCTTTTTCTAAATCTAATTCCTTTCTTTTCTTTTTTCTATTTTTGTTTCTTTTTGTTTCTTTTTCCTTTGAAACCAAAAATATTTTCTAGGTGATCTTGAGTGATAAATATAGTCTATGTGAGGTGCTCTAGTTATTTCAAGTGTATGCATATGAGAAGGGGTTCTAAGGGTAGAGTTTAAGGGAGAAGAATAGAGTTAAGGGGGGGATTTGGAGGTCAGGGTTTCAAACCTTAGATGGGATTTTTGGGATGTTACAAACCTACCCCACTTAAAGGAATCTCGCCCTCGAGATTTAGACTGGATTTGAGAAAAGATAAGGGTATTCCCTCCTCAAGGAGTCCTCACTCTCCCAGGTAGCTTCCTCTTCTCCTTCTCTGCTCCACTGAACTTTACAGAGCTTCACCTTTGAGGTGCGGGTCTTTCTGACTGCTGAATCAAGAATCTTCACTGGCTTCTCACGGTACTAAAGGTCTTTCTGAATCTGCACTGTTTCTTCTTCGAGGTGACTTTCTGGTGCTTGCAGGCATTTGCGGAGCTGGGATATGTGAAACACATTGTGGATGTCAGACAAGGATTCCGATAATTCCAGACGGTACGCTGCGGGTCATTCCCTGCCAATGATGGGATAGGGACCTATGAATCGCGGGGCTAGCTTTCCTTTTACTTAGAACCTCCTGACACCATGCATTGGAGAAACCTTGAGGTAGACGAAGTCTCCTTCCTCAAATCTGAGTTCCCTCCGCCTGTTGTCTGCATAACTCTTCTGCCGACTCTGAGCTTCGAGTAACCTTCTACGGATCAGTGCAACCTTCTCTTCTGCCTCTTTGACAAAGGCAGGTCCTTCTAGTGCTTTTCCCCTACGTTGGACCACATGAGAGGGGTCTGGCATTTCCGTCCATACAGTGCTTCGAATGGCGACATCTTGATGCTGGCCTGATAGCTATTGTTGTACGAGAACTCTGCGTAGGGTAGACTGGATTCCCAACTTCTATCAAATGCTAGCACACATACTCTTAATAGATCCTCGAGGACTTTGTTGACTCTTTCTGTCTGCCCATCTGTCTGAGGGTGGTAAGCGGTACTGAAATCTAGCTTGGTGCCCATAGCTTTCTGAAGGCTTGTCCAGAATTTGGATGTGAACTGGGTTCCCCTGTCTGACACTATCTTTCTTGGGATGCCATGGAGTCTGACTATCTCCTTGAGATAAATCCAGGCAAGGGTGGCTCCTCCAAAGGTAGTTTTCACTAGGATGAAATGGGCTACCTTGGTGAGGCGATCTATTATTACCCAGATGGAATCATTCCCTTTTTTGCGGTACTCCTTCCAGACATATTCGGGCTTCTTGCGGATCCCCATGCGCAGCGCGCAACTCCGAAGAAGGTGAGGAAAGTCTTCCTCCTCTGAGCAATAGGATGTCCTAATAACCCAGGGGCCTTCCATCTGGTAGAAGAAAAAGAAGGGTCTGTTAATATCGGGGAAAGGGGGAAGAGTGTTTCTTGGGGTAAGAGGTGTTTTCTTGTTAAGGCAACTTTTAAGGTCAGGGCTGCGGTCTACGGCCAGTCCTATAGGCTCTGATACCACCTGAAGCGTCCCGATCCTTTGGGACTCAAATGTGATACAATTACTAGTCCCAGGAGGCTAGTAACCACATTCATTACTTCAAATAGTTACAGAGTCTGAATAATGTTATTACAATACCGGGGGATACAAGCTCGAGAGTGAGCCGAAAATCATAAAGCGCAGTGGAAGATAAAATAGCCCAGGCCACAGGCAGAACTGGGTGAAGACACAGCCCCATCAATCAAGCATAGGAGAAAAGAAGTCTTCAGCTGCTGAAAAACATAAATAAATCTCGGTGAATACACTAGGTATTCCGCAAGCCCACCCGGCTCCCGTAAAGAGAAAGTGACCTATATTGTACATGCTTTATATGGTGGAGTTGAAGTCACTCATACTTTTTCAGAGAAAGGCAGTACTCATTGTTGAAGGTTTTTCCAAGACATTAGAAATAACACTTGCTCGACCACCACTAAGCTTCCCGCTCCCGTGGCACCACTTTCTTTCCAGAACATACACACACATTTCCCTGTTCCCGGTTGTAGTAGAAACACTAATTGTCATACCATACCAGACTCATCCATACCAGTGGACGCGCACTATTCGAATAGGTTTAGACTCTGCGCAGAGGGGTACACTTTACCCACTAGTCCGGCTCTGCGATCTCATGGCCAATGAGATTCGATTCCGAAACTCTTTCCTTCCTTGCACGTCCTAACCTTAATGGTTATACCGGAAGGAGTCAGACCACCACCATGTCCAAACCGGACAAAACATTCCCCCTCCTTATCCTCCCGGTGCTCCCCAGCCTTCATAACCCTGGGGTTGGATCGTACGAGTTTAGATCGAGTGGCTGCCCACACAGCCTCGAGTGGTTGTACTTTTTATGAGTACATGTAATGAAAGATGACAAACCGGTCCTTATATGAGAGGACAATCCTTCTACTCATGCCTAAACCAGCTGAGCCAACACCTTAGGCCCTCCCCTAAACCAAGGAGTCCCTGATCATCCTACTCACCAGGTGATGAGGGTGAATACCCTTCATCGCACACTTTTGGAAAACATGTCACTTGTACCCTTTTTACTTGCCCCATATCTTTTAATCAAAGTAATAGTTAATGCGGGCCCTCTCATGCTCACCATGCAATTCGATTCCCATCCCATAATCCAGGCTTAGGCAGTGGTAGAGAGAAATAGGTAAATAATGCATCAAGGGAAGGATGGACTTGCCTTCGTCGAAGCTTTCCTGGCACAAGAGGTTTATCTCGGAGGGGTCGGGTTCTTACCCTTCTTCCGGAGCTATAAGTTCCGGAGGATCGGATCCCTCTTCCGCTAATCAAACACAGATAATAACAATACATCAAACATAGTGACTTTAGTGGGGTGTGCAAGTTCTTATACTTTATTATTTTTGTGCCCTATAATTTATTTAGACTATTTTTGGTGCATAAAATATTAGCATCTAAGTATATATGTGAAAATGGGAAAAAGAAAAGGGAAAAGAAAAAGGAGAAGGGATTTTCAGCCAGTTGGGCCGGGGGGGATTTTGGCCCACCAGGCGCGAGCGCGCGCGGGCGGGTGCGCTTTCGGCCCAGTTAGCCCATCTGCGCGGGGCGATGGTGGGGGACGGCGCCGTGGCGCGGGGCCCACACGTCAGGGAGGGGGGGTGGTTGACGGCGTTAACGGCACGGAGGAAGGGGGGGCTCGACCGGGGTCCGACCGGCGGCGAGTCCCGCAGCGGTTCTCCGCCGTGGGGCCGGTTCTTTGGCGGGGAAACGGTGGCGAAGCACGAGTGGGTGATGGGGGTCACGGGGGTGGGGCGAATTTGACGGCGGTGGCCTATGGCGGCCTGTCCGCGGTACGGTGGCGGGTGCCCGCGGCGGTGATGCTGCCGGTGAGGTTGCCGGCCACAATAGAGTGGGAGAAGTGGCGCCCTGTGACCGTGAGAGTGTGGCGAAGCTTCTGGCATAGTTTAATTGGACAAAGGATCGCTAGAGGGGGGGAAGGGAGCTTACCGGAGCGATGAAGGGAGCACGGCGGCGCTAGCTCGAATGGCTCGGGGAAGAAGGCAGTGAAGGTGGCCGGAGCTGTGTGGTGAAGTCGGGGCTCAGGCGGGTCCTTTTATAGGCGCTCGGGGAAGGGAGGGGGATGGAGGAGACGTCGAGCACCGACGAGCTCGCCATGATGGCGGGAATGGCGCTAACGCCGATTGCGATGGCTCGGGCAGGCGGGGGTGAGGGGACGGCTCGAGCACAGTGGTGGGGTTGTCGCGGAGGCTGGGTGAGCATTAATGGCGAGGCGACGAGGCGAGGGGGGGCTCGGCGGCGGATGCGCCGGTGAGGGATGGGCGAAAGGGACGAAGCTGACAGGCGGGCCCTGGCGGCCAGCGAGAGGAAGCGGCGCGAGAGGGAGGGGGACGAGACGCTGACGGGCGGGGCCCGGATGTCAGCGAGAGGGAGCGGCGCGCGGAGCTGGGCCGCCTGGGCCGGGGAGAGAGGAGGGGAGCGCGGGCGCGCGAGGCTGGTTGGGCCGAATTCGGACCAGCCGGGAGGGGGGGAGTTTTCCTTTTTCTTTTCTTTTTCTAAATCTAATTCCTTTCTTTTCTTTTTTCTATTTTTGTTTCTTTTTGTTTCTTTTTCCTTTGAAACCAAAAATATTTTGTAGGTGATCTTGAGTGATAAATATAGTCTATGTGAGGTGCTCTAGTTATTTCAAGTGTATGCATATGAGAAGGGGTTCTAAGGGTAGAGTTTAAGGGAGAAGAATAGAGTTAAAGGGGGGGGGGGATTTGGAGGTTAGGGTTTCAAACCTTAGATGGGATTTTTGGGATGTTACAGACGCCCCTGCGCCTGCGTCTCGCGTTGAAATCCCGCGGGAGCTAGCTGTGGCCCGGGTCCCTGTGGGGGGTCAGGGCACACAGCTCGAGCAACTCCGTGAGATGCAGGCCAAGCTCGACGAAGAAACGGGGCGACTTGTGCAGCTCCGACAAAACCTCGAGCAGGAGTGGGCAGGCCGAGCACTCGCCGGAGGAGCGCGTCATCGGGCCCGGGACGTCCACTGCCGTATTATTGACGACGCCAGAGCAGGACTGCCCCCGACCTTCAACGAGGCCGGCCAGAACCTAGCTGCAGCGGCGATGTTACTTTGAACAATGCCGGAACCATCCACCACCGAGGGACGACGTATCCAGGGCGAACTCAAGGATCTCCTAGAAAATGCCGTCGTCCGACGAGCCGAGAGCTCTGCCTCCAGAAGGCGAGGGTGCCCCTCGGAGCATCGCGCAGCGTCCTCCCGATGCATACGGGAGGCCTCGGTCCACACCGAGCGCACAGGGGATGGGACGCCTGCAGCCCCGGACCGCCTCGGCAGCGAGCAACACCACCGCGATCGTCAAGCCCACCTCGAGGAAAGGGTGCGCCGAGGCTACCACCCCAGGCGCGGAGGACGATACGACAGTGAGGAGGATCGGAGCCCCTCACCCGAACCACCAGGTCTGTGGGTCTTCAGCTGGGCCATACGACGGGCGCCGTTCCCTGCCCGGTTCTGAGCCCCGACCACCATTACCAAGTACTCAGGGGAGACGAGGCCGGAGTTGTAGCTTGCGGATTACCGGCTGGCATGCCAGTTGGGAGGGACGAACGACGACAACCTCATCATCCGCAACCTCCCCCTTTTCCTCTCCGACGCTGCCCGGGCCTGGCTGGAGCATCTGCCTCCTGCACAGATCTTCGGCTGGGACGACCTAGTCAAGGCCTTCGCTGGAAATTTCCAAGGTACGTACGTGCGCCCTGGGAACTCGTGGGATCTCCGGAGCTGCCGCCAGCAGCCAGGGGAATCCCTGCGAGAGTACATCCGGCGGTTTTCCAAGCAGTGCACCGAGTTACCTAACATCACTGACTCGGACGTCATCGGAGCATTCCTCACCGGCACCACTTGCCGGGACCTGGTAAGCAAACTGGGACGCAAGACTCCCACCAAGGCGAGCGAATTGATGGACATAGCCACCAAGTTCGCCTCTGGTCAGGAGGCGGTCGAAGCCATCTTCCGGAAGGACAAGCAGCCTCAGGAAAGACAGAAGGAAGACGTCCCCGAGGCGTCCGTCCAACGTGACGCGAAGAAGAAGACCAGGAAGAAGGCGCAAGCAAAACACAACGCCATTGACGTGGATCTCGTCGCTGCTGCCGAACACAGGAATCCTCTGAAACCTCCCGGAGGGGCCAACGTGTTCGACAAGATGCTCAAGGAGTCATGCCCCTATCACAGGGGTCCCGTCAAGCACACCCTGGAAGAGTGCGACATGCTCCGACGTTACTTCAATAAGGCTGGACCCTCGGTGGAAGGTGGCAAGGACCAAGGCAACAACAAGAAGGGGGTGACAAGGAAGAAGAGTTCTCGGTGGTCCACAACTGCTTCATGATCTACGGTGGGCAAGTGGCGAATGCTTCGTCTTGACACCGCAAGCAAGAGCGCCGGGAGGTCTGCTCGGTGAAGGTAGCAACGCCAGTCTACCTAGACTGGTCCGACAAACCCATTATCTTCGACCAAGGCGACCACCCCGACTGCGCACCGAGCCCAGGAAGGTACCCGCTTGTCGTCGACCCTGTCATCGGCAACTCTAGGCTCACCAAGGTCCTCATGGACGGAGGTAGCAGCCTCAACATCATCTACGCCGAGACCCTAGGGCTCTTGGGGGTCGATTTGTCCACGATCCAGGCCGGTGCAGCACCTTTTCATGGGATTGTCCCCGACAAGCATGTCCTGCCCCTTGGGCAACTTGATTTGCCCGTCTGCTTCGGAACTCCCTCCAACTTCCGAAAGGAAACCCTCACGTTCGAGGTAGTCGGGTTCCGAGGGACCTATCACGCGGTGCTAGGAAGACCGTGCTATACCAAGTTCATGGTCGTCCCCAACTACACGTACCTCAAGCTCAAGATGCCAGGCCCCAAGGGAACCATCACCGTCGGATCCACATACCGCCACACTTACAGAGTGCGACGTGGAATGTGTGGAGTACGCCGAGGCCATCGTCGAGTCCGAAGCCCTCATCGCCGACCTGGATTGCCTCTCCAAAGAGGCGCCCGATGCGAAGCGGCACGCCGACAACTTTGAACCAGCCGAGGCGGTTAAGTCTGTCTCTTTCGACCCCAACAACGACGCCGGCAAGAAAGTCAGGATCGACTCTGAGCTCGACCCCAAATAGGAAGCAGTGCTCGTCGACTTTCTCCGCGCAAACGCCGAAATTTTTGCGTGGAGTCCCTCGGACATGCCGGCATACCGAGGGATGTCGCCGAGCACTCACTGGACATCCGAGCCGGTGCTCGACCCGTGAAACAGCACTTGCGCCGTTTTGATGAAGAAAAGCGTAGAGCCATAGGCGAGGAGGTCCACAAGCTAATGGCTGCAGGGTTCATCAAAGAAGTATTCCATCCAGAATGGTTAGCTAACCCTGTGCTTGTAAAGAAAAAAGGTGGGAAATGGAGGATGTGCGTAGACTAAACTGGGTTAAATAAAGCATGTCCAAAGGTTCCCTACCCTCTGCCTCGTATTGATCAAATTGTGGACTCCACCGCTGGGTGCGAGACCCTGTCTTTCCTCAATGCCTATTCAGGCTATCACCAAATCAAGATGAAAGAATCCGACCAGCTTGCGACTTCTTTTATCACACCTTTTGGCACGTATTGTTATACTACTATGCCATTTGGCTTGAGGAATGCAGGTGCAACATATCAAAGGTGCACGAACCATGTGTTCGGAGAACACATCGGCAGAACGGTCGAGGCTTACATCGATGACATCGTTGTCAAAACAAGGAAAGCCTCTGACCTCCTCTCTGACCTTGAGACAACATTCATGTGTCTAAGAGCGAAGGGCGTAAAACTCAATCCCAAGAAGTGTGTCTTCGGAGTCCCCCGAGGCATGCTCCTAGGGTTCATCGTCTCCGAACGAGGCATCGAGGCCAACCCGGAGAAAATCGCGGCCATCACCAACATGGGACCCATCAAAGATTTAAAAGGAGTACAAAGGGTCATGGGATGCCTTGCGGCTCTGAGCCGCTTCATCTCGCGCCTTGGAAAGAAAGGATTGCCCTTGTACCGCCTCTTAAGGAAGGCCGAGCGCTTCACTTGGACTCCCGAGGCTAAAGAAGCCCTCGGAAACTTAAAGGCGCTCCTTACTAAAGCGCCCATCTTGGTGCCCCCCGCTTCGGGAGAAGCCCTCTTGATTTACGTAGCCACAACCACTCAGGTGGTCAGCGCTGCGGTCGTAGTCGAGAGACGAGAAGAAGGGCATGCACTGCTCATCCAGAGGCCAGTCTACTTCATCAGCGAGGTGCTATCCGAGACCAAAATCCGCTACCCGCAAATCCAGAAGCTACTGTACGCGGTGATTCTAACACGGCGAAAGCTGCGACACTACTTCGAGTCTCATCCGGTGACTGTGGTGTCATCCTTCCCCCTGGGAGAGATCATCCAGTGCTGAGAGGCCTCGGGTAGGATAACAAAATGGGCAGTGGAACTCATGGGCGAAACACTTTCATTCGCTCCTCGGAAGGCCATAAAATCTCAAGTCTTGGCAGACTTCCTGGCTGAATGGGTCGACACCCAATTGCCGACAGCTCCAATCCAGGCAGAACTTTGGACCATGTACTTCGATGGGTCGCTTATGAAAACCGGAGCAGGTGCTGGCTTGCTCTTCATCTCACCCCTCGGGAAACATGTGCGCTACGTAATACGCCTCCATTTTCCGGTGTCAAACAACGTGGCCGAGTATGAGGCCTTGGTTAATGGATTGCGCATCGCCGTCGAGCTTGGGGTTCGGCGCCTCGACGCTCGTGGTGACTCACAGCTTGTTATTGACTAAGTCATGAAGAACTCTCACTGCCGCGATCAAAAAATGGAGGCCTACTGTGACGAAGTTCGACGCTTGGAAGATAAGTTCTACGGGCTGGAACTCAACCATGTTGCTCGATGGTACAATGAGACCGCGGATGAGCTGGCTAAAATAGCCTCGGGACAAACGACGGTTCCCCCGAATGTCTTCTCCAGGGACATATATCAACCGTCCGTCAAACTCAACGACGCACCCGAGCTCGAGGAGACCTCGGTCCAGCCCGAGGCACCCTCGGCCGCCGAGGGTGAGGCCCTGCGCATCGAGATAGAGCAGAGTGGGGTCACACCAGACCTAAATTGGCGGACCCCGTACCGGGAATATCTCCTCCGAGGAGAGCTGCCCCTCGACAAGGCCGAAGCTCGGCGACTGGCTCGGCGCGCCAGGTCGTTCGTTTTACTAGGTGATGAAAAAGAGTTGTACCACCGCAGCCCCTCAGGCATTCTCCAATGATGCATATCCGTCGCCCAAGGACAAAAGCTGTCACAAGAAATACACTCGAGGGCTTGCGGTCACCATGCAGCACCTCGAACCCTCGTGGGAAACGCTTTCCGACAAGGTTTCTACTGGCCGACGCCACTAGAATTGTACGGTCCTGCCGAGGGTGTCAATTCTACGCGAGATAGACGCACCTGCCCGCTCAGGCCCTATAGACAATACCTATCACTTGGCCGTTTGCCGTATGGGGTCTGGACCTCGTCGGTCCCTTGCAGAAGGCACCCGGGGCTTCACGCACCTGCTGGTCGCCATCGACAAATTCTCCAAGTGGATCGAAGTCCGACCCTTAACCAGCTTCGGGTCCGAGCAGGAGGTGGCGTTCTTTACAAATATCATCCACCGCTTTGGGATCCCAAATTCCATCATCACCGACAATGGCACGCAGTTCACTGGGAAAAAGTTCTTGGAATTTTGCGAAGGCCACCACATCCGTGTGGACTGGGTCGCCGTAGCTCACACAATGACAAATGGGCAAGTGGAGCGTGCCAATGGCGTGATTTTGCAGGGACTAAAACCGAGGATCTACAACAACCTCAACAAGTTTGGCAAGCGGTGGATAAAAGAGCTACCCTCGGTGGTTTGGATTCTGAGGACGACGCCGAGCTGGGCCACGGGTTTCTCGCCGTTTTTCCTAGTCTATGGGGTCGAGGCCATCTTACCCACGAACTTGGAATACGGTTCCCCGAGGACAAAGGCATACGACGATCAAAACAACCAGACCAGCCGAGAGGATTCATTGGACCAGCTGGAAGAGGCTCGGGACGTAGCCTTACTACACTCGGCACGGTATCAGCAGTCTCTGCGACGCTACCACGCCCGAAGGTTTCGGCCCCGAGGCTTCCAAGTGGGAGATTTGGTACTTCGGCTACGACAAGACGCCCGAGGGCGCCACAAGCTTACTCCTCCCTGGGAAGGGCCGTTCATCATCGCCCAAATTTTGAAGCCCGGGACATACAAGCTGGCCAACGATCGAGGCGAAGTCTACAGCAACGCTTGGAACATCAAACAACTACGTCGCTTCTATCCTTAAAGTGTTTCAAGTCGTTCATGTATCTCGCTTTCTTTACATGTATAAATAAAGTCTAACCATCAAGGTAGGATCAGCCTTGCCCCGCAAAGCCAGACCCTCCCTCCGGGGCTAGAAGGGGGGGAACCCCCTCTGCGTCAAAATTTTCCTCGGAAAAGTTTTCTACCAAAACGACTTTCATGCCTTTCGACTATATCGATAACGGAATCCTAAAAACGAGCGAGAGAGACCTTGAACGGCAAGGCCGACCGAGCCGAGAGACTCCTACGCCTCCGGGATACGAATACCTCACTCATCACCTTCCGCGAAAAGTAACTCGCGCTCGGATAAGTGATTCTGCTACCGAACAAGTCCTAACGCTCGAAACAAGAGGAAAGAAAACGCGGCTTTATACTATGACACTAAAAATGTTTAGGCCTCAGCGGCCGCAAGAAACATACACATACATAAAGTAAATCATTCCCCGCAGGCTCAGGTGTCGGCAGGGGGAGGAGCAGCACCCTCGGCGGCATTTCCACCCGCGGCGGAATCTGGCCCGGCCTCGGACGGCGACACGGGCGGAAGGATCTCCACCTCAAAAGAAGAAGCCAGCGCCGCGCTTGGGCCCTCGGCAGCCACATCAAGCCTTTGGACCTCGGCTAGGGCGGCCTCCTCTTCGTCGGGTAAGCAGTAGCCCTCGCTGACCCGCTCCAAATCCACATCGTAGTGGGAAGCGAGGATGGCGAAGGCCCGCCTAACGCCGTGGTGCAGCGCCCCGCGGAGTCTGCTGCACACGTGGCCACCCAAGGCCCGCAGGTGACTCTGGGGGAGCTACCCGAGGGGACGTCGTCGAGGCCAAAGGTCCGACAAAAAACCGAGATAGCCTCGGACATGGCCATGCGGTCGGCCTCCTTCTGCTCAGCCGCCTGGGCAAGCACCTTGCCGTTCTTGACGGACTCGTTAAGAGCCGTCTCGAGCCCTGAAGATAGCTGGACAATATTCTTCAGACACAGGAGAAGAATGAAGCAAAAACAAAATCACAAAGCAGACAAAATAGACCTTCGGCCCGGGCACGCCACTGTGAGGCCATGGCTTGGGCGGACTGGGCAGACCCGACGGCCACGACCAGGCCCTCCGCAAGGGTCCCAGCCCGAGCGGTCGCCTCGGCTAGCCGCTCCGTAGCCTCAGCCAGCTATCCCCCAAGGGCCTCAGCCCGGCTCATGGCCTTGGCAGCTTGGCTCCGGAATTGGTCCCGCTCGCTGGTGGCCTGGCCAAGCTCCAGCTGCCGCTGCTGCATCTCCTCAGCCTGGGAAGCCACCTGCTCCCGGGCCGACGAAGCCTCCGTTCGTGCCGACGTTGCCTCTGTCCGCGTCGCCGCTGCCTCTGACTTCAGCTCGTCACAGAGCAGCCGAAGGTCCGCCACCTCGGTGCTCCGTTGGGCGAGGCGCTCATTGGCCTCGGTAAGCGCGGCCCACTAGGACCGCAGCGACTCCCAAATGTCACTTTCACGGTGGATGAACAACGACTTAGCGGTGCTCACGTCCGCAAGCTCCTGAGGGAGGAAAACAAGATATCACAGAATGCCCTGGTCACGCGAGGTGTACGTCTAAATCCTTACCTGGAAGACCCTGGGAACGTCCCTGGAAAGGATTTCCATGGTCGACCGAAGCGACCTCATCGCCGCCTCGGTGTATTCACGGAAATTATCCCGAAACTGCTCCTCCAACTCATCGTTGAGGGAGAGGAGGGGCTCCGAGGTGTCGCGGCTCCAGAACAGGAGCGACTGCCCACACCACTCATTGGGATTGAGCTGCGTGGGGATAAGGCCGCTGCTCCCCAAGACGGGCCATGGTTCTGCGCGCCCCTCGACCGAGGCGTCGGGTCCCCTGCAGTCGATGCATCGGTTACCACCGCAGTCGATGTACCGGGCCTCTCCTCGGCCGAGGTGACAGGCCTCCGCTCACCGACCTCGGCAACGACGGTCGCCCTCTCCTCATGGTCGAGAATGGGGAGGTCGGGGATGACCAGGGGCGGAGGTGCCTCAGCCATCCCGACATCGGTGGCGACGGGTGGCCCCGCGAACGAATCAGCGACGGCCCCGGCGGGAATCGATGCCGGCGCTGACAACAAGACAGATGGGCTCGGAGCCGCGGCCGCGTCAACGGCCTCCCCCAGCATGATGGCCGCTCCAATAGGGGGGTCAACCTGGGAGGCCTGCCCCATGACAGCCCGTGCCGCCAGGGCCCCCCACCGGAGGGCGCCTTGTGCGGAGGCCAACCAACCGGCGTGGCGCGCCGCAACACTGGCTGCAGAGGTCAGCCTCGTCTTAAGGGCCTTCGTGGGGGCCAGACCAGCCGAGCCCTGCCTCCGCTTGCTGAAAGAGAGAGAAGGCAAGTTCAAGACACACAGCGAAAAAACTAAAACAGAGGTATCCTCAGATACTTACCCGCTCCGGGGCAAGGCCAATCGTGCCTGCGGGGAGACCCCTCGGGCCCCGGTCTCCACAGGCGCTGCCAAAGGTTGCCCCACAGCCGGCTTCAACGCCGCTTCCACCTCGAACGCCCGAGGCGCCGAGGGGGCAGCCCGCCCAGGCGACGTCACGACGACCGAGGGACCAACCTCCTGTACGGTCGGCACGGGCACTTGCTCTTGGGGGACATGCGGTTCGGCCTGCCCCCCGGAGCACCCCCTCGGCCCGCCTCCGCTCCTCGGAGCGGGACCCCGGCGTCCCGGCCCCAAACGTTGGTGGCGCCAGCCCACCTGGGTGCGGGCTTGACGACCTATGGCTCAGCCTCGGGTCCGGACTGAGGCCAAGCCGGGCCGCCATGTCATCATCTTCGTCATCGTCATCATCATCATCATCATCATCATCATCGTCAGGCGTGTCCGGCGACGGCTCCAACGGGAGCCCATCCCTTGCTTGCCTCCGACGGCGCTTCTCCAAGGCCTCCCGAGCTTGCATCCTCTCGCGAGCTCAGGCCTTTTCCACGTCCTTCTTCTCCTTGTCCTTCTCCGCGGCGAGCCTACGCGTGGTTCGATCCACCATGTCCTCCGGGACCGGTGGCCGGGAGAGTTTAAAATTCCTCAACCCCTGGGGAGGAACAAAAATCCCAAGAGTAAGAACAAAAACGTAAAAAACACGGAGCAAAACTGAGAGCACCTAGATGGGGGTTGAATAGGTGATCCTGTAAAAACTTGAAACTTAAAGCCACAAACTTGATTAAGTGTTAGCACAATAAAATCAAGTGGCTAAGGAGAGCTCTTGTGAACCACAATTGACACAGTGAGAACAAGCACAAGAGACACAGAGATTTATCCCGTGGTTCGGCCAAGTACAATACTTGCCTAGTCCACGTTGTGGCGTCCCAATGGACGAGAGTTGCACTCAACTCCTTTCAAGTGATCCAATGATCAACTTGAATACCACGGTGTTCTTTTTCCTTTACTCTTTCCCGTTTGCGAGGAATCTCCACAACTTGGAGCCTCTCGCCCTTACAATGAGATGATCACAAAGAAGCATAGATGTAAGAGTGGGAAGAGCAACACACACAAATCCACATCAATACGCACACACACAACCAAGACTTGAGCTCAAATGAATAACACAAGGTTCACCACTAACACAGAGCTCAAATCACTGAGAATGCCAATCGAGTGCGCAAAGACGGAGTGTAAATGATCAAGAATGCTTAGAGTGTGCTTGGTGTCCTCCTTCATGCGCCTAGGGGTCCCTTTTATAGCCCCAAGGCAGCTAGGAGCCGTTGAGAGCAATCCAGGAAGGCAATTTTTGCCTTCTGTCGACTGGTGCACCGGACAGTCTGGTGCACCACCGGACACTGTCCGGTGCAGATCTCTTTCCTATTCTGGCGCAACTGACCGTTGAAGATTTGGAGCCGTTGGCGCACCGGACACTGTCCGGTGCACACCGGATAGTCCGGTGCCCCCATCAGACCGTTGGCCCGGCCACGCGTCACGCGCGGATTGCGCGGCCGACCGTTGGCTCGGCCGACCATTGGCTCACCGGACAGTCCGGTGCTCCACCGGACAGTCCGGTGATTTATAGCCGTACTCCGCCATTCAATTCCTGAAAGTGCATTCATCCCTTTTGTGAGTTTTGGTGATTTGGATAACAACACATTTAAAGGTCTAACAAGTTTGCTAAGTGTTGAACAGGAAATTCAGTATGATGAACATACTTGAATAGTGTAAATGATCAGTGAACAAGGTTCAACACAAGGTCAAATAACCAGTGAGACAATGCAAATGGATATAATATGGTCTCTATATTGGTTTGAATATATGGACAAGTCCTGATAAATCACTATGATATGATCATAATAGAGGTTGAAGTGATTAAGAGGATTGGTCAAGCCAAAGTGAATAAGATATGAGGAATCGTGAATTGGCTTGACCATATTACTATTAGTCCATATATGAATATATGAGAATCAAACTAGAGCTTGATTGATCTTAGCAGTTATATCTAGATGACATTCAAGCAAGGTTCACAATATTGAAGAAATGATTCTCTCAATGGATGCTCAATAGGATGTGACTCAAGAATAGATTGATAGGGTGAAGATAGCAAGGAAAGGGCTTCGAGGAACTAAGCGAAGGTGAAGGCCAAGCGACGGCTTGTAGACCGAGGTACCATGGCTAAGGTGAAGAAGAGAGTACTTGCACTAAGTCGATGAACTAATCAGCTATGAAGAGTTACAACATGTTGATGCATCAGTAAGGTGACTTGAAGCCATGATTTGAACTCATATATGGTGAAATGGCACAAGTCACAGGCTCTATTTGTGTTTGCTTCAAAAGGTGAGACAAGGATGTTTGTGATCCTTATGAAGCAACACCATGGAGAAATCACACTTGAGACACCAATGACTCAAGGAGTTTACTTAATTATATTTTATTTAACTTGAGTATAGGAATCGTCGTACTATCAAGGGGGATTCAAAAAGAAGGTTGGTGTTGATACTAAAGCTCAAAATCCTTGATCTAAAACTTCCATTTTACCCTGGTTTCACTTTGTTTTTCTCAAAATCTGTGCAATAGTTCAAAAACCGGTTCAACCGGACCTAAAACCGGTTCAACCGGTTTCTGCACTGTTCCCCTCTGTCACTGCCAGTCTGCCAGTCAGTCCTGTCAGAAAAAGTCATGTGCAGATTTTTGGAAAACCGGTTCAACCGAATTTTGAATCCGGTTCAACCGAATTTTGAATCTGGTTCAACCGAATTTGAAACCGGTTGAACCGAATTTGAAACCGGTTCAACCGAATTTGAGTCCGGCTGAGTCCGCCAGTGAACCGAAAACCGACTGGTGGAATCCGGTTCAACCGAATTTGAAACCGGTTCAACCGAATTTCAGTCAGATTTCCCCAACGGCCACCAGCTTTTGGGAGCACCTTTATATACACCTCCCACACTCTTCCCCACAGAAGAGCACACACAAAACTTCATTCCCAACCTGAGAAACACCTCCCACTCTCTCTCACACACCTCTTGCCTCTCCCATTTCAAATCTTTGGAGAAGAAATCTTTGAGTGAGTTTGAGAGCTGCGGTTTTTGTGCTTCATCTCCAAATCTCTCTTACTCTTCTTCATTCGAGCTTTGGTACTACATCGAGTTCTTTGTGGATTCATTACTCTTGGAGCTTCTAGCTCCTAGACGACTAGGTGTCGCTTGTGAGTCTCCAAATCTTGTGGAAGACCACAAGAAAGTTTGTATTACCCGCTCGTTTGAGCAAAGATTATTGTGTGGGCTTGACCTTTGTGGTCGGCAAAGGGAGGATTAGGGTTGAAAGAGACCCGGCTCTTTGTGGGCGCCTCAACGAGGAAGTAGGGCACCTTGGTGGTGTGACCGAACCTCGGGATAAATCTTGTGTCTCTTGTGTTCTTGCTCATTGTGTTTGTTTGTGTTCTTCGTTCTCTCACCATTCCGTGAAAGATTGTTTATATCTTTTTGGTGTGTGGATTTTGAGAAGTGCCCTTCTCAGATCTACTACTTTGAACCCTGTGGATCATTTAGAACATCTCATTTCCAAAGTTAACTGGGTGAATTTTAAGATCAATTCAGTTTTACCCAGTTTGCTTCTAGTTTTTGTTGAAAAAGTTTTAACTTGCCTATTCACCCCCCCTCTAGGCAACTTTCAATTGGTATCAGAGCCTAATCCTCGTTCTAACGCTTAACCGCGTGAGGAAAAGATCATGTCGGGGGGACTAAGAATCGAAAGTGCTTCTAAGCTTGAAAAAGTTGAGGTTGCCTCGACTTTATCTTTTGGTGCAGATGTTGATCCTAGGGCAATAGATCTTGCCATGAGAATCGCCAAAAGGATGTTCCTCAAAATGAAGGAAGATGAGGCGAAGAACAAAATTGAAGAAGAAAATAATCGATGGAGACCAAACGACGAATCCACCTCTTCACAAGGTTCGTCTTTCAAATCCACTTCTCATATGTGCTTTATTGCTAATGGGAGTGATAGTGAAAGCGAAAGTGAGGATGAGGAGGAGCAAGAAAGTGATAGTGAAGATGAGGAAGATCTTCAAAAATTCTTCGCTCAACTAAGCAAGAAGAACCGGATGAGCTTGCTCAAACTCATGAAAAGAGCGGAAGAACAAAAGGAAATGCTTCATAAGCAAGAAGATATCCTCATCGAAAAAATCAAAGACTTGGAGAAGTTGACCAAAGAGAATGAGAAGCTAAAGTGCTCTCATGATGATTTGGTCCAAAGGTATGAAGACATTTCAATTGAGCAAATTAAAACTATTAATCATTCATCATATATTGCTCAATTAGAAAATAAAAATGCTATGCTCAAGAACACGGTAGAAAAGCTAAATATTGAAAATCTAGCTTTGCAAGAAAAACATGATAAGCTTGTGTGCTCTCATAATAAATTTATGGATTCACATATCATGTTAGAAATGGCTCATGAGGTTGTGTTAACTAATTTGAAATCCTACCAACCTCACATATGCACATGTACTCATATAGAAACTATATTATCATGTGCTAACAAATGTTGCTCTCAAGAAAGCCAATCTTCCATTGAGCTAGAATTTTCAGGAACAAGTAATGTTTCCTATGCAAAAGAAAACAATGAGCTCAAGGAAGAAAATGAGAGGCTAAAAAGGAGCTTGACTCAATTGAAGGGAAAATGTCATGCTCAACCTTCTCAAGATAACCGTGATAATATGGTGAAAAAGCTTGAGAAGGGGACAACCGTAGCATGCACAAAACCCCTTCAAAAGAATATCAAGCTTTCCAAGAAAGGCATGAGCAAACATCAAGAGAAGAAAGACAAAGCTCATGACAAGTGCCTCAACCACGCCTCCACATGCTCCACACAAGGTAACAAACAAGCCACTCTTTCAAATAAGAGAAGATGCACTAGAAAGTGTTATCAATGTCATGAGAAGGGACATGAGATTAAGTCATGTCCCTACATAAAAGATAGTGGCTTAAATTTGGAAAGAAAGAGGCTCACTAACCATGTAGCAAACAAGAAGCAAGGCAAGAAGGAGTCTTGCAAAATTAAAAATCATATTTGCTACACTTGCCGAAGAAAGGGACACCTTTGCAAGGATTGTCCCATGACTAAGTATCCTAAGCCTACCATGTCAATTCATTCATACTCGCTTAGGAGACCCAAAAATGACACTTGTGCTAGAAAGGAAATTAGTTCACCTAAAACTAGCACAAAGGCCATTTGGGTGCCTAAGTACTTATTAGCTAACCTTGGTGGACCCATCCAAAAATGGGTACCAAAATGTACTTAATAAGTTTTGCAGGTACCTAGAGATGATATGAAGCTTTGGGGTGCTTGAGCGGTTTAACTCAATTCTTATCTCAAGCTATCAATCTTACATTGTCTATCCTTTAAGATTGACCCAAAGATGAATTGAATTGTTATATCACTAACTTCATATTCATCTCTAGCAAGAACTTGTGTTGTAGGGAATAAGGATTAACCTTTGTGGGAATCAAGCAAAAGGCCTACAACCAAGTGATATCCAAAGGATGGTAACAATTAATTCTTAAGTGCACATTGCTTTTAATTGTTATATTCCTTTGTGTCTTTTGTAGCCACATAGGAAAAATGAAGCACTTGAGAATGAACTTAAAAGACTTTACCTTGCTTTGGAAAGGATCTAATTATATGGTAGATTGCAAGTTCATATTTTTATATTGTGACAATCTACATGCTTTAAATTGATTATATGTATCTTGTGGCATATTTCAAATTAATTATCGTGTTATTGCCATGACCTAGACATAAAGAGGATTATCCCATGTTCTTAAATGAATAGAGTGCTAAGTAAGAAATTCAAATTCTTAAAGCACTTACCAAAAGGGAAATTCTCTATATGACTAGAGTTGTGAGACTAATGTTTTTATCTAAGTGATTTATGTAGTTTCACAACATGAGAATGTGTTTCCCAAATGGAGTGTGCCATTCAACATTCAAAGAAGATTGAACCAATACTATGTGATATATTCATTCTTGTTTAAATTGGTTTTGAGTCTTCTACATTAATCACTCACCATGCTATGAATTAAACTTGTCATGTAAACTTAATTAAATAATCATGCTACTTTCATCTTTTTTTTACAATTGATGTTATGCATGATGCTTGTAAGGGTAATTTAGTTCATATCATGAGGTTTCCTTGTTTTAGTAACCTTCTTGTCATTCATATACTAGAGGTTGCTAAATAGGAAACTATTGCTTGTGTTACTAATACAATCTATTTTAAGATATTTCATGAAAATTCATAAGTAGAGATTGTGCTCTTTCAATTGGTAAAATCACAAGCTTTAAAGGTTAATCTTCACCTAAAAGAAAGATTAGGAATGCTCAAGGCAAAGGTATGGAACAAATTGCTTCAATTGGTAGTTGATCAATAGTAGTTCCTTCCAAGTGGCATTCTTTCAATTGGTAATAATATATTCTATGGAAATGAATGTCAATATGAATGTTAAATTCCTTTTGGCTTAAATTTGTAAATTGGTGCATATTGTGAATTCACTGCTCCATGTGCATTAACTTAAAAGGAATTTAATTTATGCCTTTACGCCTCATAAATGATAATTTGTTTGCCATTCATATATAGATATCATCATTCATTAAATACTTCCTTGTACTACTAATACCTCTTTTCAAAGTGTTTTATCGACTAGTTTTAAAAGGAAAAGAGATAACAAAGAAGGAAGTCTCCACAAATGATGAAAAGAAGAATACTAAGGTGACACCACCACAGATAGTAAGATCTGTCAAATTGGTATAACAAATGGTACATTCTATATGGTGGTAAGTATTCTTAGGCATAAGTTAATTCATTGCAAATTTTTCATGCCTTGACCAATATATGTAATGTACTCCTCTTGAGAATCTTCATTGAATTGAAAGTGCATTTGATAAGTCATTCAAATACTTGATGCACATATCTAGTGGGAGCACATTATATATATCTTGTGTCGTAGAGAATAAGTTTCCCTTGAGTAAGCTATACTAAGACAATCCAAAATGGTAAATTTGTATCTCATTCATATGGATTGTAATATTTGTTTTCTAAATAGCTACTCTTGATGCAGTTTAAAATTCCCTTATCGTTAAATCTAAAAGTGCATAAGAATCTTTTTGTTGATATTCATGACATACATATGCACTAACATGGATATGATTTTTAAACTGTAAAAGGTACAATTAGTGATCCATACTCTCTAAAATTTGGAAACCCATATTTTCATATCTTAGAAATCTACTTAAATCGGTATCCATATGCTTCACATTGAATTGGATCACTAAGTTGTAAATTCCATGCATAACTTGTCTTTATGATATGAATGCTTGTGCAATTAACCTTAATAAGCTAGGTGCACCCAAGGTCAAGCTAGGTTCATCATCGAGAAGGCAACACAACGATGTATTAATAAAAGGAGAAAAGGCTCCTATTCTTAACTCTTTTTTTATCTATGTGATTAAATATTGACTTGAAACCATGTAAGATGGTTGTCAAGTATATGTGGTTGCCTACACAAAGATAAAGGCCACAATAAGGATTGTGTGGGTACTCAAGGCTCTTACTACTAATCTCAAAGGACCCAATTCAAATTGGGTACCAAGATATGAAGCTTAAACTTGTTTTGCAGGATCACTCCTTCAATCGATCAAGTTGGGTGCTCGATAATGAATGTATAAATCATCTTTGGAGATAGTAGCTAGGGTGGTAACAACTGAATCTCAAGTGCATATTATTTTCAAATCTTATCTTTTTGTGACTTGTGTAGCCACTAAGGAAAAAGAAGCACTTGAGGATATACATCAGTTGTTGATTATGAAATAAAGGTCTAATTGGAAGTTGAATGAATATTATCATATGGTGAACAATCCAAAATTATGTGACGTATTCTCTATCTAGTTAATTTGGATTTGATTCTTCTATATTAGACACTCACCATAATATGGATTAAGTCATCCTTTTAGACTTCATTGAATAACCATGCATATTATCCATGTCATTCAAAATATATTGTGCATGAGGGCTCAAGGGAAATTTAGTCCATATTATGAGGTTTCTCTATTTTAGCAACTCGTTTGCCTTTCACATATAAAGGGTTGCTAAATAAGAAACTAGTGCTTGTGCTACTAATGCCATCTCTTGTGTTGAGTTTATCCATAGAAAATCTATGTTAAGAGATGGTGCTTTTTTTTTAAATTGGATAAATCACAAGCTTAAAGGATATTATTCAACTAAAGTAAGATGAAGTTGATAAGAGGCCAAGGTATGAAAACTTCCTCTCCTTCAGTTGTTTTTAGTATTCTATCCTTAGTGGGATGTACCATAGTATAGGTTAAATTCCTCGCAATATAAAATGTTCAATAGTGCATATAACTTTGACATCAACTATATGTGTGCACTTATTTAAAGGAATTTAGTCTATCCTTTTGGGTTTCAATAATGATGATTCATTTGTCATCCACATATAAGGATCATCATTTGTGAAACCCTCCCTTGTGTTTCTAATGCTCTCTTTTTCTAAGTGTTTCAACAAGGTCCTCCCAAGTTCTTTGAAGATGAATTCAAAATCTACAAATATAAGAGTCTTGGTTGTTTCAATCATTGAGCTTCAATTGATCTCATATCAAGTATGATCGAATCAAGAAAATATGAAAGAGTTCATGATCACTTGGTTGGATGAAATTGTAAAGAGAAAAGAGATTATAGTGATTCAAGAAGGGAGTTATATTCTTTTTGTCAACCAAATAATGAAGATGTAGTGACATATTTATATGTTTGTGTACTCTTGCATGCACAAATTGAGGAAGAGTTTAGCCTATATCTTGTGAGGCTAATGATTTCTTCAAGTTCATGTTTTATAGTCTCACACCTTGGAGAACATCAAATGAGGATGAGTGGTTCCAAGGAAATGATCAGATATTTACCACATGTCACCCCATGGATTAGTTCTATTGGGGAACGATATGTGTTCTCTAGCATAAATTCAATTGTTTCAAATATATTATGCCTTGATCAAGATATATGATGAACTCCTCTAAGAATCTTAATTGAATCAAGTGCATGTTACAAGTAATTCGAGTACTTGATGCATACATTTAGGGGGAGCTCATTCTATATCTTGTGTCCTTAAAGACTAACATTTTCTTTTAGTGAATTTGTGTAGTTCTTTGAAGAGAATGAGTTTCTCTTGATCGTTTAAAGAGGATAAGTTTCTCTTTGAAATGTCAAGCCTATCAAAAGCTAAGAAAGAAATTCATGATTATAATGAAGACCATATGGCATGGAACAAAGGTGTGTCACTCCATGAACTATTGTATTACATTTGTGTATCTAGGCTCTTACAAGTTAGTGTATGCATGTATATGCAATATCTTAAGTCACATCATAAGGTTGCACTTGAATCTTGGCTTAAAATATTGCATATCATGTCTATTAGTACACCGTTTGATTATGAGTAATTCCTTAAATTGGTGCAATTTCATATTTTCATACTTTATTTGTACCAAGGTTCAAATTGTAGAACTTAATCTCCTGACCTCACAATTCTAAGTGCATAAGGTAAAACAAGTATTCATCACTTGTATGCACACATTTAGGGGGAGAATGGTCTATAATTTGAATCTTTGAGACTAACTTCATTTTCAAGTCTATTATGTGTGTAGTCTCAAATTAGAAAGGAATCTTAAAGCAAAGACAATCGCTTCCACTGCAAATTTTGATGGGTATCAAAGATTCTTTGCTCCAATAAATGTATCTTCTATACATTTCATAAGATAATGAGTTTCTCTTGTATATGCTACTCCAACGTCATCTAAAATTGGTAAATATGTATCACATCTTTTTGGATTACAAATATCTGAAGTAGCATAGCTTATAGATTCTCCTGTCTAGAACTTAATTGATTAAATAGTGCACATGTTTCTTATGTTGCATGATTATGTTCAATTGATACTCCTTTTATGCCAATGGTACTTTAAGTTGCAAATAAGTACTCTCAACAGGTATCAATTGAATTCATATATATGTGTGCACTAAAAATTGAGGAGAACTTAGTGTAATATGCAACTAGTGATCTGATTATCTATCAAATTGTATCAATTGGTGGTTTTCAATTGATATTTTTCGTACATGATCACTAGTTGTATAATTCATACTTGTGCAATTTTCATGTTGCCTCTTGTTATGATAAGAAAATGCTAGGTGACATCTAGACTCCAGGTATCAAGATTTATCTTTCAATTAGTATGACAATATTCATTTGATATCTTGGACCTATGTCACAATTATGCCAACAAGAGATTGCAAAATGAACTCTAAATACAACACAAGTGTGGAACACCCCTTTGAAAAGGTAAAACGCAAAGGTACATCACTTATGACACTTCTCCATTACCTTTGTGCCATATAAGGACCCTTTTCATGATAGTGTGTTCACATCTTGCTTAATCATAATTTCTACCCTTTATATTCCTTGTATCCTTTTTGGAGATTTATGACAAAGGGGGAGAAATTTTGCATTAAAGATTACCTTTAGTCTTATGTAACTAAGTGTTAGAAGACTTTTGAAAAGGGGAGAATTGATTAACAAAAAGGTTGAATCATAAGTAAAACATAAGATGAAGGAAATTGATGAGTGCATAATATGTCATGAGCATCACGTTTATTTATGACACAAAGCACCCTATGAATAGTATGATATATGTTGTCTTCACTCTTTGACCCAAATATGTGGTTTTGGCATTTGAGTACAAAATTGGTATTTTCTGAAATGCACATATTTAGGGGGAGGAAACTATATCATAGGATTCAAAATCTTATTTATCAAATCTTATGTAAGCTTTAAATGTGTTGTCATCAATCACCAAAAAGGGGGAGATTGAAAGTGCATTCATCCCTTTTGTGAGTTTTGGTGATTTGGATAACAACACATTTAAAGGTCTAACAAGTTTGCTAAGTGTTGAACAGGAAATTCAGTATGATGAACATACTTGAATAGTGTAAATGATCAGTGAACAAGGTTCAACACAAGGTCAAATAACCAGTGAGACAATGCAAATGGATATAATATGGTCTCTATATTGGTTTGAATATATGGACAAGTCCTGATAAATCACTATGCATAAATATGATCATAATAGAGGTTGAAGTGATTAAGAGGATTGGTCAAGCCAAAGTGAATAAGATATGAGGAATCGTGAATTGGCTTGACCATATTACTATTAGTCCATATATGAATATATGAGAATCAAACTAGAGCTTGATTGATCTTAGCAGTTATATCTAGATGACATTCAAGCAAGGTTCACAATATTGAAGAAATGATTCTCTCAATGGATGCTCAATAGGATGTGACTCAAGAATAGATTGATAGGGTGAAGATAGCAAGGAAAGGGCTTCGAGGAACTAAGCGAAGGTGAAGGCCAAGCGACGGCTTGTAGACCGAGGTACCATGGCTAAGGTGAAGAAGAGAGTACTTGCACTAAGTCGATGAACTAATCAGCTATGAAGAGTTACAACATGTTGATGCATCAGTAAGGTGACTTGAAGCCATGATTTGAACTCATATATGGTGAAATGGCACAAGTCACAGGCTCTATTTGTGTTTGCTTCAAAAGGTGAGACAAGGATGTTTGTGATCCTTATGAAGCAACACCATGGAGAAATCACACTTGAGACACCAATGACTCAAGGAGTTTACTTAATTATATTTTATTTAACTTGAGTATAGGAATCGTCGTACTATCAAGGGGGATTCAAAAAGAAGGTTGGTGTTGATACTAAAGCTCAAAATCCTTGATCTAAAACTTCCATTTTACCCTGGTTTCACTTTGTTTTTCTCAAAATCTGTGCAATAGTTCAAAAACCGGTTCAACCGGACCTAAAACCGGTTCAACCGGTTTCTGCACTGTTCCCCTCTGTCACTGCCAGTCTGCCAGTCAGTCCTGTCAGAAAAAGTCATGTGCAGATTTTTGGAAAACCGGTTCAACCGAATTTTGAATCCGGTTCAACCGAATTTTGAATCTGGTTCAACCGAATTTGAAACCGGTTGAACCGAATTTGAAACCGGTTCAACCGAATTTGAGTCCGGCTGAGTCCGCCAGTGAACCGAAAACCGACTGGTGGAATCCGGTTCAACCGAATTTGAAACCGGTTCAACCGAATTTCAGTCAGATTTCCCCAACGGCCACCAGCTTTTGGGAGCACCTTTATATACACCTCCCACACTCTTCCCCACAGAAGAGCACACACAAAACTTCATTCCCAACCTGAGAAACACCTCCCACTCTCTCTCACACACCTCTTGCCTCTCCCATTTCAAATCTTTGGAGAAGAAATCTTTGAGTGAGTTTGAGAGCTGCGGTTTTTGTGCTTCATCTCCAAATCTCTCTTACTCTTCTTCATTCGAGCTTTGGTACTACATCGAGTTCTTTGTGGATTCATTACTCTTGGAGCTTCTAGCTCCTAGACGACTAGGTGTCGCTTGTGAGTCTCCAAATCTTGTGGAAGACCACAAGAAAGTTTGTATTACCCGCTCGTTTGAGCAAAGATTATTGTGTGGGCTTGACCTTTGTGGTCGGCAAAGGGAGGATTAGGGTTGAAAGAGACCCGGCTCTTTGTGGGCGCCTCAACGAGGAAGTAGGGCACCTTGGTGGTGTGACCGAACCTCGGGATAAATCTTGTGTCTCTTGTGTTCTTGCTCATTGTGTTTGTTTGTGTTCTTCGTTCTCTCACCATTCCGTGAAAGATTGTTTATATCTTTTTGGTGTGTGGATTTTGAGAAGTGCCCTTCTCAGATCTACTACTTTGAACCCTGTGGATCATTTAGAACATCTCATTTCCAAAGTTAACTGGGTGAATTTTAAGATCAATTCAGTTTTACCCAGTTTGCTTCTAGTTTTTGTTGAAAAAGTTTTAACTTGCCTATTCACCCCCCCCTCTAGGCAACTTTCAATTCCCGAGAGCGGCCTTTTCACCAGAGCCAGCCTGGCGCACCTAGACTGAGCAGAGTCTTGGCTGCCCGAGCCAAGTCTTTTCCATTTGTCTTTTCTCTGATTCTAGCACTTAGACAAATATGTTAGTACACAAAAACCAATGTACTAAGTCTAGAATCATACCTTTGTATTGATTTGCACTTTGTCCACCATTTGGCATAGTTTAACACATAACCACTTGTGTTGGTCACTTAATCACCAAAATACTTAGAAATGGCCCAATGGCACATTTCCCTTTCAATCTCCCCCTTTTTGGTGATTTATGCCAACCCAACAAAAAGCAACATATAGAAGTGCAACATCAATGCAAATGAGAACAAGAATTTGTTTTGATTCAAATTTGGCATATTTGGATCATTCTTTGCCACCACTTGGTTTGTTTTTGCAAATCAAACTCAATTTCCTATCTCTAAGTCAAATTCACTTGTTGAGGACTAGAGAGAGGTTTCCAAGAGAAATTGATCAAAGATTCAAAAACTCCCCCCTTTTCCCATAATCAAACATTCTCCCCACAAGAGACCAATTTTTGACAATAAGAGACCATAAGAGTATTTTGACAAAACAAAAACTCTACTATTTTCAAAATTCTCAAGTATTTTCAAAATTCTCAAGTGGTAGCTGATCCATTTCTTGCTTTGGCCTTAACTTCTCCCCCTTTGGCATCAAGCACCAAAACGGGATCATTTTTGGCCCCAAAAACCCCCATTGCCTCACCAAAATCTTCAAATAAAAGTAAAAGGCAATAAGAGTGTGGAGATGAACTTGGCGTGAGTTACCCTCTCATCGGAGTGCAGTGGAAGTCTTTCTTGGTCCAAGTTCACATTTTCCTTTCAATCCACCTTTGAGACTAAATCAAGTAAACTCAAGCACACGGTTAGTCTCAAAGGATCAAGTTGTAGCACATCTCCCCCTAAATATGTGCATCACTCACACATGGACTTTTGAGATCCGGGGATTGCGTTGTACAACTTGATCACCATAATTAAGCAACAGAATGCATAAAGGAACATGATCAAAGGCATAAAACACATGTATGCTATAAATCAATCCAAGTTCCGTGAATCTAAGACATTTAGCTCACTACGCAGCCTGCAAAAGGTCTTCTCATCTAAAGGCTTGGTAAAGATATCGGCTAGCTGGTTCTCGGTGCTAACATAAAACACTTCGATATCTCCCTTTTGCTTGTGGTCTCTCAAAAAGTGATGCCGGATGTCTATGTGCTTTGTGCGGCTGTGTTCAACAGGATTATCCGCCATGCGGATAGCACTCTCATTATCACATAGGAGTGGGACTTTGCTCAGATTGTAGCCAAAGTCCCGGAGGGTTTGCCTCATCCAAAGTAGTTGCGCGCAACACTGTCCTGCGGCAACATACTCGGCCTCAGCGGTGGATAGGGCAACAGAAGTTTGTTTCTTAGAACTCCAAGACACCAGGGACCTCCCTAAGAATTGGCACGTCCCTGATGTACTCTTCCTATCAACCTTACATCCAGCATAATCGGAGTCTGAATATCCAATTAAGTCAAAGGTAGACCCTTTTGGATACCAGATTCCGAAGCAAGGCGTAGCGACTAAATATCTAAGAATTCGATTCACGACCACTAAGTAACATTCCCTTGGATCGGATTGAAATCTAGCACACATGCATACATTAAGCATAATATCCGGTCTACTAGAACATAAGTAAAGCAAGGAACCTATCATAGACCGGTATGCTTTTTGATCAACGGACTTACCTCCTTTGTTGAGGTCGACGTGTCCGTCAGTTCCCATTGGAGTCTTTGCGGGCTTGGCGTCCTTCATCCCAAACCGCTTGAGCAAATCTTGCGTGTACTTTGCTTGGGAAATGAAAGTGTCGTCCTTGAGTTGCTTCACTTGGAACCCAAGGAAGTAGTTCAACTCGCCCATCATTGACATTTCAAACTTTTGAGTCATCACCCTGCTAAACTCTTCACAAGACTTTTGGTTAGTAAAACCAAATATTATGTCATCGACATAAATTTGGCACACAAATAAATCGCCATCACACGTCTTAGTGAATAAAGTTGGATCGGCTTTCCCAACCTTGAAAGCATTAGCAATTAAAAAGTCTCTAAGGCATTCATACCATGCTCTTGGGGCTTGCTTAAGTCCATAGAGCGCCTTAGAGAGCTTACACACGTGGTCGGGCTACCATTCATCCTCAAAGCCAGGGGTTGCTCTACGTACACCTCCTCCTTTATTGGCCCATTAAGGAAGGCGCTCTTCACATCCATTTGGAACAACCTGAAAGAGTGGTGAGCGGCATAGGCTAACAATATGCTAATTGACTCTAGCCTAGCCACAGGAGCAAAAGTCTCCTCAAAGTCCAAACCTGCGACTTGGGCATAACCTTTTGCCACAAGTCGTGCCTTGTTCCTTGTCACCACCCCGTGCTCGTCCTGTTTGTTACAGAACACCCACTTGGTTCCCACAACGTTTTGCTTGGGACGTGGCACCAGTGTCCAAACTTCATTTCTCTTGAAATTGTTTAGCTCCTCCTGCATGGACAACACCCAGTCCAGATCTAGCAAGGCCTCTTCTACCCTGAAAGGCTCAATAGAAGAGACAAAAGAGTAATGCTCACAAAAATTAACTAATCTAGAATGAGTAGTTACTCCCTTGCTAATATCACCCAATATCTGGTCGACGGGATGATTCCTTTGAATCGTCGCTCGAACTTGAGTTGGAGGGGCATGTTGTGCTTCTTCCTCCATAACATGATCATCTTATGCTCCCCCTTGATCATACGCCTCTTCTTGATGAACCTGTTCATCGTCTTGAGTTTGGGGGTGCACCATTGTTGAGGAAGAAGGTTGATCTTGCTCTTGGTGTTCCTGTGGTCGCACATCTCCAATTGCCATGGTGCGAATTGCGTCCGTTGGAACATCATATTCATCTACATCATTAGGATCAACTTGCTCTCTTGGAGAGCCATTAGTCTCATCAAATACAACGTCACTAGAGACTTCAACCAAACCCGATGATTTGTTGAATACCCTATACGCCTTTGTATTTGAGTCATAACCTAACAAAAATCCTTCTACAACTTTTGGAGCAAACTTAGAATTTCTACCTTTCTTCACTAGAATATAACATTTGCTCCCAAAAACACGAAAGTATGACACATTGGGTTTGTTACCGGTTAGAAGCTCATACGAAGTCTTCTTGAGGAGGCGATGAAGGTAGACCCGGTTTATGGCGTGGCAAGCCGTGTTCACGGCTTCCGACCAAAACCGCTCGGGGGTCTTGAACTCTCCAAGCATCATCCTCGCCATGTCAATGAGCGTCCTGTTCTTCCTCTCTACTACACCATTTTGCTGTGGTGTGTAGGGAGCGGAGAACTCGTGCTTGATTCCTTCCTCCTCAAGGTACTCCTCCACTTGAAGGTTCTTGAACTCGGACCCGTTGTCACTCCTTATCTTCTTCACCTTGAGCTCAAACTCATTTTGAGCTCTCCTTAGGAAGCGCTTTAGGGTCCCTTGGGTTTTTGTTTTATCCTGCAAAAAGAATACCCAAGTGAAGCGGGAAAATCATCAACAATTACTAAACCATACTTACTTCCCCCGATGCTAAGGTAGGCGACGGGTCCGAAGAGGTCCATATGTAGCAGCTCCAGGGGTCTTGATGTGGTCATCACGTTCTTGCTGTGATGAGCGTTTCCCACTTGTTTACCTGCTTGACAAGCTGCACAAGGTCTATCTTTTTCGAAAGTTACATTTGTTAGACCTAAAACATGTTCTCCCTTTAGAAGTTTGTGAAGGTTCTTTATCCCCACATGTGCTAAACGGCGATGCCACAGCCAGCCCATGCTAGTCTTAGCAATTAAGCATGCATCTAGACCGACCTCCTCTTTTGCAAAATCAACTAAATAAAGTTTGTCGTCTAGTACACCCTTAAAAGTTAATGAACCATCACTTCTTCTAAAGACAGACACATCTACATTTGTGAATAAGCAATTATACCCCATATTACATAATTGACTAACAGACAACAAGTTATATCCAAGAGATTCTACTAAAAACACATTAGAAATGGAATGCTCGGATGAAATTGCTATTTTTCCTAGTCCTTTAACCTTGCCTTGGTTCCCATCACCGAATATGATTGAATCTTGGGAATCCTTGTTCTTGACGTAGGAGGTGAACATCTTCTTCTCCCCTGTCATGTGGTTTGTGCATCCGCTGTCAATAATCCAGCTTGATCCCCCGGATGCATAATCCTGCAAGGCAATTTAGGCTTGGGTTTTAGGTACCCAACTCTTGTTGGGTCCTACAAGGTTAGTAACAATGGTCTTAGGGACCCAAATGCAAGTTTTATCTCCCTTGCACTTTGCCCCTAATTTCCTAGCAATCACCTTCTTATCCTTTCTACAAATTGCAAAGGAAGCATTGCAAGCATGATAAATTGTAGAAGGTTCATCAACTATTTTCCTAGGAACATGAGCAACATTTTTCCTAGGCATATCTCTACCATGCACATAGGAAGAACTTGAAGCAAACATTGCATTTGAATCATAAGCATTACAACTCCTATCATGATGAACATTTCTAGAAAATTTCCTATCATAAATAAATGCATGATTCTTTTGAGCACTATTAGCCATAGGGGGCTTCCCTTTCTCCTTTGTGAAAGTGGGAGTCCTTTGGCTTGTTAAGTTCTTGGCTTCCCTTTTGAAACCAAGTCCATCCTTGATTGAGGGGTGTCTACCAATAGTGTAGGCATCCCTTGCAAATTTTAGTTTGTCAAATTCATTCTTGCTAGTCTTAAGTTGGGCATTAAGACTAGACATTTCATCATTTAATTTGGAAATGGAAATTAAGTGTTCACTACAAGCATCAACATTAAAATCCTTACACCTATTACAAATTACTACATGATCAATACATGAGCTAGATTTATTAGCTACTTCTAACTTAGCATTCAAGTCATCATTAATACTCTTTAAGTTAGAAATAGATTCATGGCATGTAGATAGTTCACATGAAAGCATTTCATTTCTTTTAACTTCTAGAACAAGAGAATTTTGTGCACTAACAAATTTATCATGCTCTTCATATAAAAGATCCCCTTGTTTTTCTAACAATCTATTTTTCTCATTCAAGGCATCAATTAACTCATTGATCTTATCAATTTTAGTTCTATCTAAACCTTTGAATAAACTAGCATAGTCTACTTCATCATCACTAGACTCATCATCACTTGAAGAAGCATATGTAATAGTACTTCTAGTATTTACCTTCTTCTCCTTTGCCATGAGGCATGTGTGATGCTCGTTGGGGAAGTGAGCCGACTTGTTGAAGGCTGAGGCGGTGAGTCCTTCGTTGTCGGAGTCGGACGAGGAGCAATCCGAATCCCACTCCTTTCCAAGGTGTGCATCGCCCTTCTCCTTTTTGTAGGTCTTCTTCTTTTCCCACTTTTCGCTCTTTCCTTGTTCCTGGTCACTATCATTATCGGGACAGTTAGCAATAAAGTGACCAATCTTACCACACTTGAAGCAGGAGCGCTTCCCCTTCGTCTTGCTCTTGTTGGGGTGCTCCTTGCGACCTTTGAGCGCCGTCTTGAAGCGCTTGATGATGAGGGCAATTTCATCTTCATTTAGCCCGACCGCCTCAACTTGCGCCACCTTGCTAGGTAGCGTCTCCCTGCTACTTATTGCCTTGAGAGCAACGGTTTGAGGCTCGTAGATTGGGCCATTCAACGCCTCATCAATGTATCTCGCCTCCTTGATCATCATTCGCCCGCTTACAAACTTTCCGAGTATTTCCTCGGGCGTCATCTTGATGTACATAGGATTCTCACGAATAGAGTTTACAAGATGAGGATCAAGGACAGTGAAAGACCTTAGCATAAGTCAGACGACGTCATGGTCTGTCCATCTCGTGCTTCCATAGCTTCTTATCTTGTTGACCAAGGTCTTGAGCCTATTGTACGTTTGAGTTGGCTCCTCTCCCCTGATCATTGCGAACCTTCCTAGTTCGCCTTCCACCAGCTCCATCATGGTGAGCATGGTGACGTCGTTCCCCTCATGCGAGATCTTGAGGGTGTTCCAGATTTGCTTGGCATTATCTAAGCCGCTCACCTTATTGTATTCTTACCTGCACAAAGATGCTAAAAGAACAGTAGTAGCTTGTGCATTTTTATGGATTTGTTTATTAATAAACATGGAATTATCCGAACTATCAAATTGCATTCCATTTTCTACTATCTCCCATATACTTGGATGAAGAGAGAACAAGTGGCTACACATTTTGTGACTCCAAAATCCGTAGTCCTCTCCATCAAAGTGTGGGGGTTTACCAAGTGGAATGGAAAGCAAATGAGCATTGGAATTATGCGGAATACGAGAATAATCAAAAGAAAAGTTCGAGTTAACCGTTTTCTTTTTCTCCTCGTATTTGTCGTCCTTTTGAGAAGAGGAAGATTCGTCGCTGTCGTAGTAGACAACCTTCCTGATGCGTCTCTTCTTCTTTCCGTCCTTCTTCTTTTGACTTGAGCCGGAGTCATTGACTTTGTCGTCCCTTGGCTCGTTGAAGATGGACTCCTTCTCATTGTCGTTGACCACCATCCCCTTTCCCTTAGGATCCATCTCTTCGGGCGGTTAGTCCCTTTCTTGAAGAGAACGACTCTAATACCAATTGAGAGCACCTAGAGGGGGGGTGAATAGGTGATCCTGTAAAAACTTGAAACTTAAAGCCACAAACTTGATTAAGTGTTAGCACAATAAAATCAAGTGGCTAAGGAGAGCTCTTGTGAACCACAATTGACACAGTGAGAACAAGCACAAGAGACACAGAGATTTATCCCGTGGTTCGGCCAAGTACAACACTTGCCTAGTCCACGTTGTGGCGTCCCAATGGACAAGAGTTGCACTCAACTCCTTTCAAGTGATCCAATGATCAACTTGAATACCACAGTGTTCTTTTTCCTTTACCCTTTCCCGTTAGCGAGGAATCTCCACAACTTGGAGCCTCTCGCCCTTACAATGAGATAATCACAAAGAAGCACAGATGTAAGAGTGGGAAGAGCAACACACACAAATCCACAGCAATACGCACACACACAGCCAAGACTTGAGCTCAAATGAATAACACAAGGTTCACCACTAACACAGAGCTCAAATCACTGAGAATGCCAATCGAGTGCGCAAAGACGGAGTGTGAATGATTAAGAATGCTTAGAGTGTGCTTGGTGTCCTCCTTCTTGCGCCTAGGGGTCCCTTTTATAGCCCCAAGACAGCTAGGAGCCGCTGAGAGAAATCCAGGAAGGCAATTCTTGCCTTCTGTCGACTGGTGCACCGGACAGTCCGATGCACCACCGGACACTATCCGGTGCAGATCTCTTTCCTATTCTGGCGCAGCGGGCCGTTGAAGATTTGGAGCCGTTGGCGCACTGGACAGTCTGGTGCCCCCATCAGACCGTTGGCCCGGCCACGCGTCACGTGCGGATTGCGCGGCCGACCGTTGGCTCGGTCGACCGTTGGCTCACCGGACAGTCCGGTGCACCACCGGACAGTCCGGTGATTTATAGCTGTACGTCGCCGTTCAATTCCCGAGAGCGGCCTTTTCACCAGAGCCAGCCTGGCGCACCGGACACTGTCTGGTGCACCACTGGACAGTCCGGTGCACCCAGACTGAGCAGAGTCTTGGCTGCCCGAGCCAAGTCTTTTCCATTTGTCTTTTCTCTGATTCTAGCACTTAGACAAATATGTGAGTACAGAAAAACCAATGTACTAAGTCTAGAATCATACCTTTGTATTGATTTGCACTTTGTCCACCATTTGGCATAGTTTAACACATAACCACTTGTGTTGGTCACTTAATCACCAAAATACTTAGAAATGGCCCAAGGGCACATTTCCCTTTCAAAAACAGAAGGAGGATCAGACACTTACCAGGGACACATACCCATGGTCGGGGCGCATCGGGGGCTGGATAAGGGCGCCAGCATCCAACCTCCCTACCGTACCCGCTACCCGCCTGAGGAGGTTGTCGGCGGAGAGGGAGGTCGAGGACATCCGTGAACCCTCCAAATCAACCCCCGGCTTCATCTCCGAAAGTCGCAACCGCCGCTCTGCCAATGGGAGCACCCTCCGGCAATGGATAGCGGCGACGACCCCCGCAGTGGTAAGGCCCTTGGCTTGTAACTTCTGCAAGGCACGGAGAATGGGTTGGAGCTTCTCCTGGTTCTCGCGTGTGGCCCCCCAGCACCAGTTATCATCGGCGGCGGTCACCACTCGTTGAGAAAATGGCGGAAGCATCCCGTCGTCGTTCCGGAGATAAAACCACTGGTTCTGCCACCCCTTGTTCGAAGATACAAGGGAGGCAGGGATATACTGCTGTGCGCGCCCCGACCTCAGCTGGAGGGTGTAGCCACCAGCCCGCACTGCCATACGGACCTTCTTCACGTCTATCGACGCAGCGAAGAACTACGCGGAGAAGAGATGGGTCCACAGGTCACAGTGAGGGCCAATCCCCAAAAACCCCTCGCAAACCGCCACGAAAATGACCGCTTGCACAATGGAGTTGGGGTTGAAGTTATGCAGCTCCACCCCGTAGTAGTGCGGGAGCGCCCGCATGAAGCAGCTCACCGGCATCCCAAACCCCCGCTCATGGAAGGGGGTGAAACTGACCACGTACCCCGACGGCGGAGTCGGGTCGGCCTCGCTCCCGGGGGCCAACCACTCAGGATGCGGCCCGCCGGAGAGAGGACAAAGCAAACCATCGGTAACAAGGACCTCCAGATCCTCCACAGTAACGGTGGAGAAAGGCCATGGGTCACGCGGCGGAATGACGGTCGCCTTGTCAGCCATCGCCGAGCAGAAGCGGTGGAGGCAGAGGGGGTGAGGTGCACGATTTTCTCTTCTCTGTCTACTCTCTTAGGTTGCGAAAACAAAAGCAGAAGGCAAACGCAAATGGCAGGGTAAAGAACCACCGCCGGCCCCTCTTCCAAGTATATAAAGGCCCGGGGTAGATCCACCCAAAACTTCGCCCGAACCCTCCATGAAATTCAAACTCAAAGGCAAAACAGTTTTTCCGTTCCTCGAACAACTCGCGCACGCGCAACAGATACCCCGCGAGTCGCCCGTCCCATCGCATTAACTCCCTGGCAGGACACATGACACCTCTTGCAGGCGAAGCGGGCGCCGTTTCGTCTCCGTCATGATGACCGCCTCAAAAAAGGTGCGCCACATTGTTTAAATTTATATCCTTTCTTCCTTTTCTCTCTCTCTCTCTCTCGCCACAGGGATCAGAAAAAGGGATATTTCGAAAGGATCCTTCTCAGCGAAGGAAACGGGCCCCGAGCCCTCCTACTGATCAGGGGTTCGAAGGTTGCGCCCTGCGGGGTTCGGCAACGGCCCCAGAGCACTCGGGCTCCGAGCCCTTTACTGATCAAGGGTTCGAAGGCTGGCCCCTCGGAGGGATTCGACAGCCGCCCAGAGCATGCAGAGTCAGGGATGACCCTGTGTACGTCCGTTACATGGCAGAGGCTCGGGCTACGCTCCCAAGGTACCCTAGGACATTTCCGAGACCAGCGGGAACGGTTTGTAATGGAATCCCACCGAAGGGAGGCACCGAGCCCTCGGACCCTATCAAATGGGTCCGGGTCCAGCAAACCACCCACAGGTACTTTTGGAACGCGCCTCCGGGCCACTAGCCGACCCTTATCGAACAGGGCTCGGGCGTCCGCTCGGATCACCCAATAGCAACTCACTGGAAACACCATGTTCAGCGCCCACCGAGGGTAACATGGCGCGTTCCCCTCTCCTCCTTGCGAAAAGGCGATGAAGGGGCGTACAATAAAAGCCGAGACGGTCCTTGATCATCCTCTTGCTCCTTGCAGAGGCTCGGAGGCTGCTCTCGCACCAGGCTACGACCAAATTGTTGACCACGTCGACAAACCAACTTAAAAACTCGAAGCCTGACCATGCACCCGGGCTGCGGCCAAGCCGCATGAGGGAACAACAAGGCCGACCGAGGAATCACAAGAATAATTAAGACCTCAAAGGAGTCAAACCACTCCTCCGAGGCCTCGGGGGCTACACCCGACGGGTGCGCTCGCGCGCACCCATCGGAACAAAATATAACCGAGAAAGGCTGGTCCCCTTGCAAAAAATCCACAGAACCTCCAAGCGAGTGCCTACACTCCCTTTAAGGCTCGGGGGCTACTGTCGGGTACCGTAATTAGGGGTACCCTCAATACTCCTAAGCATGGCTGGAAAACATCTTCAAAACAGACCGTAAATACTGGTAAGCACAGCTCAAAGTTAAAAGCCTCATCTACCAAGGGACACGATCCCGTCTCGCCCGAGCCCGACCTCGGGCAAGAACAGTAGTCCCGGACGGATTTACGCCTCGCCTGAGGGCCTCCCCAGGCAGTGGGCGCACCCCCGGCTCGCCCGAGGCCAAGCTCGGGCAAACTTTGTCGTACAGCAACCTCGACCAAATCGCCTTACCACCGATCGTATCGCATGCACATTTAATGCGGGGATCACCTGACACGCGCGCCTCAGTTGGCAAGGTCGAAATGACCGCAGTCACTTCGCCCCTTTACTGACCGTTCTGACAGAAAACAACACTATTCACCCCGTTCTGACTACTGTGCCAACCACCAGGGTAAAACTAACGACAGTAAGTCACGACCTCCCCCGAGTTCAGCCTTGGGCGCAACATGGGGCTCCGCCTCGCCCGACCCCAGGCTTCGGCCTCAGCCTCGGCCTCGGGAGAAGGTCTCCGCCTCGCCCGACCCCAGGACTCGGCCTCAGCCTCGGCCTCGGGAGGAGTCACAACCACGCCCGACCTCAGCCTCGGCCTCAGGAGAAGTCACCGCCTCGCCCAACCTCGCCCGACCTCAGCCTCGGCCTCAGGAGAAGTCACCGCCTCGCCCGACCTCGGCCTCGGACCGACTAAGCCACAGGGGATACATCATTACCCTACCACTAGCTAGCTGCCTCAGGCTACGAAGGAACAAGACCAGTGTCCCATCTAGATTACTCCAGCAATAGGTAATGATGGTTCCCTGCATGTGTCCATGACGTCGATTGTTCTCAACTCTCTACGAAGGCAAAGAAACGTCAGCAGGACCCAGGTCGCACCGCCAGCTGCGCTTCTACAGGGCTCAAGTACTTCTCCGCCGGCCACGTTAGCACATAGCTACATCCCATGTACAGCTGGACCATCTCCTTGTATCTATAAAAGGGGATGTCCAGGGCCTTCCCAGAGGCAGGCAGAGAAAGAGAGAAACACAGAGGAGGCTAACTCAGATGGCTCACCTCAAGGGCGCACCCTCTCTCTCTCTCTCTCGCGACGCTTGTAACCCCTACTACGAGCACCCTGGTGCAAGATAATATAAGCCTAATCCTCCCCCTTGTGTTCCATCTTGCATCAACCCATCTGGGCAGGGACACGCAACGTCAAATTCACTAGTCGGTTGAGGGTCCTCGCGGGTCCAAAACGCCGACAATACTTGTTGGTCATTAGTGACCGATAGCTAGCGTGTTAGGTAGGGGTTTTGGTGAAAAGATGATAGAAAGTTTGATGGTTCTATTCACATTCTTGTGGGGTCAACCTTCACATTTGGACCTTGGATGACAACTCTAATACGTTGCATGGACCCCTTATCAAGATTATAGCAATTTGAGCTCCTCCAACTTCTTCTCATGACATATTGGGTGATCTTATCCACAATTTTGACAAGTTTTCCATCTCTAGCCTGAATCAGATAGAGAACCAACACAACATGCTTGAGTCCTACTTGAACATGACCAATTTGTCATGTTGTCATTTCTTCAGCACCTTTGGAGGGGAGAGAGGCTTAAACCCATAACCATGTTATAATGTTGTATTTCTTGCTAAAATCTTGATGGATTAATTGTACATATGCCACTACACTTTTGCAAAATTATATGGTTAAATTATTTTTGATGCCAGAGTGGCATGGAAACAAACTAGTTTCCAATTTCTTGGAGTGGCATATTTCTACTTAACCCAATCTTGATAGGTTCACAACAAACCCAAACATCCCCTCTATTTATAGGATAGATCCAAGATTTTCTTCAAGCGGTCAAAATAGCTCGAAGCAATCAAAAGATGACATGACCGATTCTTTAGTATATATGTTTGTATCGGCCGATTGTCTAGTACGCAGGTCAATATCAACCGGCCAATACCAACCGGATTTGCTTCAACACAAATCGATATCAATCAAACCAACTAGTCGGTCGAAACGATGGACGTTTAAGCTAGACCAGACCACCCACCCGCTTCGCCACATGAATGATCGATAACTATTAGGGTTGGACCAGCCTAATGCTTCTTCTCTAGGTAGTGCATGCTCTAATTATCTTGTCTACCTGACAACATTGTACTTGTCGTGATGGTAGTAAATACTTGGAAAAATATCTCAGAGCCTGTTTGGACCTAGAAGCTAAAGCAAACAGACTAAATTTTTACTCCTCTTTAGGAGCTAAAAGTGGCTAAGAGGCTACATTTTCACCATTTTAGTCAATTTTAGCTCTTTCTGTTTGGATCTTTTTCTACTCGTTTAAAGCACGAGTTTCGTTTGTCGTGCGTCACATGCTCGCATAGATTTGTTTTCCCTCCACGTCTCATCTAACAATCAGATAAGATAAACCTTACCTCTTGCATATGCAACCAACTATGCAACCACCACAAGCACTTCCTTCTCCTCACTAGATCTGTTTTCTCCCTCACGTCTCGCCCATAAGCCTTATCTTTGGCATGCCCAACCAACCATGCAACCACCACGAGTGCTTCCTCCGCCTCCTCATAGTTGACGCCGTATATTAACCCACCACTTCTCACCTCTTTCCCCGTATCTGGCTCTCCCACCTAGATTCTTCAGCACCACTTAGAGAACATCGACCTTCCTCGTCGGCCTTCTTCCTCGTTGTTGTCGTTGTATATTAACCCCAAGCTTATTATCTCTTTTCCGACCTAAGTGTCTCGAACCGCTGCCGCGACTCTTTGCCGACATGCGCCTCTATAGCAGCGGGGCAACAAGCCAAGGGAGAGGAGGCAACACCGCTGATGATATGTGACTGAACAGCCGAAGGAGAGGAGACACTCTGGATTCCAAGTTTAGTTTTATATTGGGTGTTGGCAAATA
Organism: Zea mays; assembly: GCF_902167145.1. NCBI lineage: Eukaryota > Viridiplantae > Streptophyta > Magnoliopsida > Poales > Poaceae > Zea > Zea mays. Next base: position 14,096,564 of record NC_050104.1, on the reverse strand, counting down.
ATTTCTGAGATATTAAGGTCGATGATAATACATATATTGTTTTTTTATGTAATAGTTGTGCACTAATATTTTACTGAATACTTATGTGTCATTAAAAGACACAGACATTGTTATAAAGTGACTAAACTTTAGTCACTTTTGCTTTAGCTCTTGGAATTTAAAGAGACCCTCAGTTCTGGGCGTTTGGAATGGGCCCGAGAGAACCCCACACGGCTATCTGCTATACAGATGGGCCAAAAGGCCCAAAACGCAATATAGCCAACCAATTACGCAATTACCTAGCCCACGCACTGTTTGTCTCTGCCGCTGCCACCCGCCGACGCCGACGCCGACGCGCGCTCTGCGTCGGAAACCTGGCGCGTGCACTCTCCGCCGGCGACCTCCTACGTCTCCTCCCCTCATGCGGCACCCTCCTCTCCCTCCGCGTCCTTCACGCGCGCCTCCTCACACACCCCCAGGGCCTCCTCCTTGGCAGCCTGCGCGCAAGGACCAAGCTACTCAGCTGCTATGCGGCACTGGGCGACCTCGCCTCAGCTCGGATGGTGTTCGACGGGACCCCACGCCCGGACGCGTATTCCTACGGGGCCATGCTCTGGTGTCTAGTCCAAACGGAGCGCCACGCAGATGCTGTCGCGCTGCACCATGACATGCGGCGGCGGCGGCCCTGCCCTGAGGCGCAGGACGATTTTGTGCTGTCGCTCGCGCTCAAGGCCTGCATCAGGTCTGCGGAGTACAGCTATGGTAGGAGCCTGCACTGCGACGCCATCAAAGTCGGCGGCGCGGACGGCTTCGTGATGAACAGCTTGGTTGATATGTACGCAAAAGCCGAGGACTTGGAGTGTGCCCGGAAGGTGTTCGAGAGAATTCCCGACCGAAATGTGGTGTCATGGACCTCGATGATCAGCGGGTGCGTCCAGAACGGTTTTGCTTCAGATGGACTCCTACTGTTCAACAAGATGAGGCAGGACAATGTGCCTCCCAGTGAGTACACCATAGCAACCGTTATCACAGCTTGTTCTGCACTTTTCGGTTTGCACCAAGGGAGGTGGATGCATGGATCAGTGATCAAGCAAGGCTTAATGTCCAACTCATTTATCAGTGCAGCTTTGCTGGATATGTATGTCAAGTGTGGGGAGCTAGATCATGCTCGGTGTGTGTTTGATGAGCTCAGCTACATTGACCTTGTTCTTTGGACGACGATGATTGTGGGGTACACACAGAATGGGAACCCTCTTGATGCATTACGCCTGTTTCTTGACAAGAGGTTTGCAAACATTGCTCCGAATTCAGTTACCACAGCAACTGTCCTTTCAGCTTCTGCTCAATTACGTGACTTGTCTCTAGGAAAGTCTATTCATGGGTTAGCTGTTAAGTTAGGTCTGGTAGAGTATAATGTGGTGGGGAATGCGTTAGTTGACATGTATGCGAAGTGTCAAGCTGTGTCAGAGGCGGACAGAATATTTGGAAGAATTTCAAACAAGGATGTTGTTGCATGGAATTCGATGATATCAGGTTATGCTGAGAATAACATGGGTGATGATGCTCTGATGCTCTTCAAACAGATGAGCCTACAGGGCTCTTCACCTGATGCCATCTCTGTGGTGAATGCCCTGTCAGCGTCTGTTTGTCTGGGTGATCTGCTTATTGGTAAATCCATCCATGGTTATGCTGTTAAACATGCATTTGTGTCCAATATTTATGTCGACACTGCTCTGCTGAATCTGTACAACAAGTGTGGCGATCTCCTATCTGCTCGTAGGGTGTTCGATGAGATGAATGACCGTAATTCTGTGACTTGGTGTGCTATGATTGGCGGTTATGGAATGCAAGGCGATTCTGCAGGTTCCATTCATCTTTTCGGTGAAATGCTGAAAGATGGTGTCTACCCAAATGATATAGCATTCACAAGCATCTTATCCACTTGCAGCCATTCTGGGATGGTTACTGCAGGGAAGAGGTATTTTGATAGCATGGCACAACATTTCAACATCACACCTTCCATGAAACATTATGCTTGTATGGTCGATGTGCTTGCCCGTGCAGGCAATCTAGAGGATGCATTGGAGTTTATAGATAATATGCCAATGCAAGCAGACACTAGTGTCTGGGGAGCTTTTCTCCATGGATGCGAGCTCCATTCAAGGTTACAGTTTGCAGAAGAAGCTATCAAGAGGATGATGGTGCTTCATCCTGAAAGACCAGATTTATATGTGCTGATATCAAACCTGTATACCTCGAATGGAATGTGGGACAAATCTCTAGCTATCCGGAGATGGATGCAAGAAAAAGGACTAGTCAAATTACCTGGATGCAGCTCCGTCGGTCATGAAAATGGGTGACTGAACAGAACAGAAAAGTTTCTCCTTTTCACATCGTATGGGCCATACATACAGTATGGCAATGGGAACAGGACGTGTAGAATTTTTATGTGCTGATTTGTTATGATAGTAGAAAGTGAAAGCAGCCAAGGAGCCCGAGCGAGATTAAATAGAAGTGGTAGCACTATCTCTGGAGTTTCATATCCAGTTGCAGCAATCAGATTAAAAAAATCTTAGCGTGATTTATGGAAACTCTTGGAGATGCTCTTACCCTCCATTAACGTTAAAAATCGAAGTGATAATACATTGGCATCAAAGAAAACAACTGGTAGAGTTTGCCTTAGCTTTTAGTGATTCTAGGTAGTCTGTACAGCACTACAGCTCCTTCCGTTATCTTGTTTGCCAAAACTATGTATCGTTCTGTAGTCTGCCCAATTGACAATTGAATGATTGATTCAATCTAGAATATGATGTCTTATTGCTTCAGCACGATGTCTGTTGCGCGGCAGTGAAATTTCAAGCATGGATTGGTATGATTTTCTATGATCCAGTGAAATTGTAGCTTGGATTAATGAATATTGTCGCTGTAGAGGAAGCCCGAAATCAGTTGCTGGTTATCAGTTAATTCTGGTAGCTCCCAGCTGCTAAATGGAAATGACGCTCTGTACTTAAGCTTCAACACTTGAGCACAATGAGAAGTGCTTCTGGACAATTAGTTTTTTAAAGTTCAAAGTTTTCAAGCTATCTGTTGTGAATCACCAGTAATCACCACAGGAGCAAACCCCGTCTCTGAAATGGTGAAATCTCGATGCATCCCTAACTACAATCAACCTCTGTGTCACTTTGGATATGAACTTGGTAGCGTTATGGCAGTCCAGGCAAACCCTAAGGTTCTTGATGATCCTGATCTCTGTCCCCGGCTCTGTACTAAGGAGCCCAAAGGCGATGGCCAACTTCTCGCTGTGCACCTTTACCATGTGCTCCTTCTCTTCCTCCTCAACATCGTACAATGCAGCCTCTGTCACAGGCTGGTACCCAGCTTCAATCATCTTTGCGGTTAACCTCTCTAAGTATGAGTAGATAGCCTCTGATTGTGGGTGAAGATGGTCACCAGCCATGAATACATGAGGCCTGTCGCCTATCTCGATGAGAGTACACCCTGGTGTTTTCACCAGCTTCCTGGTCTTGGCCTCTTGTCTCACCACAGCTGCTTCAGAGTAATGCTTCTTGGATGTGTACAGATTAGATAGGAGCACGTAGTAGCCCGCATTCTCTGAGTCTAGTTCGAACAACTTCTGGGATGCCAATTTTGCTAGGTCACTATTTTTATGGACCATGCAAGCACCTAGCAGCGCTCCCCACACGCCAGGTCCAATGGCACTTTGAGGGAATTCAGATATGAGCTCCAAAGCTTCATTCAGTTTGCCTGCCCGACCAAGAAGGTCTACCATACATGTGCAATGCTCGATACCTGGGGTGATCCTGTACTCATTAGTCATTACGCGGAAAACTTTCTGCCCTTCGTCAACCAATCCTCCATGGCTGCATGCGTAGATCACCGACAGGAAGGTGGAGCTTGTTGGAAGAATGCGTGCATCCAACATATCCTTGTAGAGCTTCAAAGCTTCAGCACCTTGGCCATGGAGACCGTATCCAGATATCATCGCATTCCAGGAGACTACATTCTTGTTATCCATTCTGTCAAAGATGCTCCGAGCTTCAGCAATGCTTCCACATTTCGCATACATGTCAATGAGCGCTGTCATGACGTAGACATTGAGCTCAAGTTTCTCCTTGGAGATGATCCTGTGAACCCACTTCCCCAGAGACAAAGCTCCAAGATGTGCACAGGCTGAAAGAGTGCTTGAAATAGTGATGGGGTTCGGCTGCACATTGAGCTCCTGCATTAGCTGGAAAAGTGCAACTGCCATCTCCGTCAAGCCGTTCTGGGCATACCCGGATATCATTGCATTCCATGATTCCATGGTCTTCTCTAGCATTGCATCAAATATGCTCCTTGCAGACTCCATATCGTTTAATCTACAGTACAAAGTGGTCAGTGCTGTTGACACCAGAGCATCTGCATCTAACCTGGCCTTGACAACAAACGCATGTAAGCACCGAGCAAGCAGCTCATGCCCAAATGGACTGTACACCGGTATCACCGCAACCAACGTGCTTGAGTTTGGCCTCCAGCCTGAGGCCGTCAACTCTTTGAACAACTCCACCGATGATTCAACCATGCCATTGACTGAGTAGCCTGAGATCAAAGCATTGTAGGCAACCAAATCTGGATTGTCCATCCTATCAAAGAGAAACTGTGCAGAGTCCATGTCCCCGCACTTTGAATAGAGCGACATGAGCCCAGTCACAACATGCTCATGCTCTGCCAACCCGCACTTCACGCCATATCCATGGACGCACCTCCCCATTGCCATATGTGATGCTTCTGCCGCTGCCCGTAGGCTGGATGCAAGGGTGGTTGAGTCAGGTCGCACTCTCCCAGCATCCACCATCCGCACGAACGCCTCCAGGGCCTCCGATCCAGGCAAACCAGCGAGCAGCGTGTTCCACAAGATAGTGTCGGGCGACGGCACCGTGTCGAACACCTTGCGTGCGTCGTCCCCTCTTGACAGCTTGAAGTAGAGCTTGGCCAGAGCTGACGCTACGAACGTGTCCGCCGCGTACCCCGCGGCCACGGAGAGCCCGTGAAGCGTGCGTGCGGCAGCAGCGTCGTTGCCACGGGAGGAACAGGAAGAGGAGAGCGAGGTGGCGGCGAAGGCGAAGGAGAACGAGTCCGGCGACGGGAAGAGGAGGTGCGGGCGGAGGGACGGGAGGGAGCGTAGCAGCGCATTTCGGAGGAACCGGTCGGGGCAGGGGAAGGCGCGGAAGAGGCGGAGAAGGTGGCTGGGCGGCGCACGGAGGGAGGCGTAGCGGAGCAGCAGCGCGGTGGCCGGGGCCGGGTCGAGCGCGTAGTGGCCGGAGGCGAGCGAGACTGCGAGGAGCTGGTCAAGGTGGCGGGGCGTGGATGATAGGGCGACAAGGCGGAGGTAAGAGCGCCGCAGTCCGCCGCCTGGGTCGCCGGCGGGCGGAGGGAGGACGAGGCGGGAAGGAGACATGTCGCTGGCCGCTACCGGGGCCGTGCGGAATGCGGATGCGATCGTGAGGTTCGAACGGATGTAGCATCGCCGTTCGATCGTATATGGACGGCCGTGATGAACGTCAGAGAACTATTTGGCAAGCCGAACGCGTGCGTTATGGATCGAGTTGGGCTTAAGTTTTAGGCCCTATTCCGTTTCCACGGATTGGAATTCCAATCCGGAATGGTTCCTAGCCGAATTACTTCTCTAATTTATATAAATTTTGATGAGTCGGAATGAATCCCGATTCAATATTGGAGAAACGAACGGGCCCTTAAAGGGTTTCGGGCTTTCGACTACTTTCCGGGCCCGTAGTAAGGTTAACTGTTTTGTATTGTTTGCATAGTAGATTTAAAAATAGGGTGAAATAAGAGATGGATAGAATGAGACAGCCTAAGGCCTTGTTCGTTTGTGTCGGATTGGTGAGTCGGAACGATTCCTAACCGGATTACTTCTCTAATTTATATAAACTTTGATTAGCTGGAACGATTCCGGATGCAATCCAACGCAAACAAACAAAGCCTAAGTGACTAAATGATCCAATGACTCACAAATCACGATTCATTATTAGGTAGGCACTCGTTTGGCCTGATGCGAAAAACAGATGGAAGATCTATGGTGCAGGGTTCTAAGACTACTAATAGGTTAATTGTATATATACCACTCAACTTTTTTTTTTATAAAATTAGATGGTTAGTTTATTTAATGAACTAGTTTCTAACTTTTCAAAACTGGAGTGGCATATTTATGATTAACACATGTCTATATAGAAGAGCAAAATACTATTTTGTATCGTAGACTATATTATTTATAATGTGAAATTTAAAATGGATTATAAGGATAAAAAGTTTGGTAACCTTAGAGCATCTCCAGGAGTCTTTTTAAATTTCATTCTCTAAATTATCATTTGGAGAGTCGTTTGCATAAAAACCACTTTCTATATCTTTTCAATCTCCAGCAGCCTTTTTATATCTTGTTTGCACTCTAGAGAGTCATTCATTTTTTCTATATTTGGCTAGCTAGAAACCCGGAATAGAATATATGTGTAGCTATATTTTGATAGATATTTAGATAAGCTGTTGGATGGTGTTTTTTTACAAAAATCTCTATTTTTATAGATTAGGAAGAATACAGAGAGGCCCTTAGAGTTGCTCTTTGTCGTCGCTTCTAGTTTCTAGTAAAAAGGTTTTAGTTTCAATTTTCTCACTAAACATTTTTCTGGTTGATTAAAATCATCTTGCTGAATTCTTGAAATTAGAACTAAAATCCTAAGTAACTAAAGTTTGAGTGTTCCTTTAGAACATCCAAACAACGAGAATTGGTTTTAAGTGACTATCTCTCAGACATTTTTTCTGTCTATAGTTTCGACAACTATCCTAGTGCTACCAATAATATGAAACTTCTCTTATAAGGTGTCGTTCATATATTTATAACGTAATGGGTAACTAATAACGATAAATCATATTTGTGTAAGTTCAAGTGTAATTAGATACTACACTAGAAATTGATATCAGTCTATTTAAACTTATTACCGCTTGTACTTAAATGTGAATCATTAATGCTGGCATTTATATTACATTTCATGAAACAAACAACATCTAAGTTCTAACGCATGATGAAGTAGTCGGTTGTCCCGGCACACGCATAGGGACATGTGACCCGACACCCAGTGCGAGCATGCACATGATCTTAGAATACCTTTATACTCCCTTCGTCCATAACTCCATATAACTTAGTCATTTTGAGTTTGTTCTAAGTCAAATTATTTTAACTTTGACCAACAATATATATAAGATCAAATTATTTTAAACTAAAAGAACTACATATTATGGTAGTTCAAGTAATGATGAATCTAATAACTTTACTTTTATACATATGAAACATCCGGCATAACCGGTCAAAGTTGATAGTGATTGAGTTAGAACAAACATCAAATGACTAATCATGTGGACTGGACGTAGGGAGTAATTCGTAACTTATGAGTAAATCTGAGCACATTATTTTATGATTTTAATATAAAAATACATCTTTTTAATTAGGCTTGTGCACTTATACAATATCATATAAATCGTCACGTGGCGTCACTCATATATTATGAGTTATGAGCTAAAAATGATATTATTGAGGAAATTGTCTTAGATGTTGCAACATATATGCAGGAGGAAGAGATTACACAAAATTTCAATCCATGGTGATGATGTGGCCCTGTTTTTGCATCCCACTTGTCTTAGATGTTGATGTCTCTACCACCCTTGACATCCTAAATCTTTTTGGGGATGCCTCTGGTCTTCATAACAATGTTCAAAAGTCTAATATTTATCCCATAATATGTTCTGAGGAAACTATCCTGGTTGTTCAAAACATCTTACCTTGTGAGATTTCTTCCTTCCCTTGCAAATATTTGGGCCTTCCTCTGTCGACATAAACTTTCTAAGCACCGATTCTGACCCTTGGTGGACAAAATTGTTGATAGGTTACCCAACTGGAAGGCTGATTTGCTTAACAAGGCTGGCAGAAGAGTTTTGGTGCAACATGTTCTTACTGGGATGCCTGTCTATAATGCTATGGCTATTGACCTCCCCAAATGGGCCATTAATGAAATTGATAAGATCAAGAAGGGCGTCCTATTGAGAGGGAGGAGGGAAGCAAAGGGTGGTCATTGTTTGGTAGCTTGGGGAAAGTGTGCAGACCTCAGGATTTAGGAGCTTTGGGTATCTCTAGTTTCCCTGAGCAAAGTTGACCCTATTAGACCATGGATTGATCTCCCTATACAAGTTCCTAGCAAGGTCAGATCAATTTTTTCTGTTGTTCTTATCACTAAGGTTGGGAATGACTCTAATACTCTTTTTTGGACTGACAAATGGATCAATGGAAAGAGAGTCTCAGATATTGCCCCAAGACTATTCAGTATTATCCCAAAAATAATTGCTTCCAGAAGAACTGTAATGGAATCCTTGTTAAACAGAGGTTGGATTGCTGATATTAGAGGGGTGAAAGGGAATTGGGCTTACACCTAGTTCCTAAATAATTTTGGTGGTTGAATTGCCCAACACAAATAATTGGACTAACTAGTTTGCCCAAGTGTGTAGATTATACAGGTGTAAAAGGTTCACCCTCAGCCAATAAAAAGACCAAGTTTTGGATTCAATAAAGGAGCAAAGGGGCAACCGAAGGCACCCCTGGTCTGGCGCACCGGACTGTCCGGTGTGCCACCGGACAGTGAACAGTACCTGTCCGGTGCACCAGGGGACTCAGACTCAAACTCGCCACCTTCGGGAATTTCCAGGGCGACTCGACTATAATTCACCGGACTGTCCGGTGTACACCGGACAGTGTCCGGTGCGCCAAGGGAGGTCGGCCTCAGGAACTCGCCAGCTTCGGGAAACGCCAACGGCTAGCCCGCTAAAATTCACCGGACTGTCCGGTGTGCACCGGACTGTCCGGTGCGCCTCCGAAGCAACGGTCATCTCCGCGCCAACAGCTCTCTGCCGCGCATTTAATGCGCCCTCTGCGCGCGCAGAAGTCAGAATCGCCCATGCTGGCACACCGGACATCAAACAGTACCTGTCCGGTGTGCACCGGACACCCAGGCGGGCCCACAAGTCAGAAGCTCCAACGGTCAGAATCCAACGGCAGTGATGACGTGGCAGGGGGCACCGGACTGTCCGGTGTGCACCGGACTGTCCGGTGCGCCATCGAACAGACAGCCTTCCAACGGCCACTTTTGGTGGTTGGGGCTATAAATACCCCAACCACCCCACCATTCATTGCATCCAAGTTTTCCACTTCTCAACTACTACAAGAGCTCTAGCATTCAATTCTAGACACACTAAAGAGATCAAATCCTCTCCAATTCCACACAAAGCCCTAGTGACTAGTGAGAGTGATTTGCCGTGTTTATTTGAGCTCTTGCGCTTGGATTGCTTCTCTTCTTTCTCACTTGTTCTTGAGATCACAACTCCATTGTAATCAAGGCAAGAGGCACCAATTGTGTGGTGGCCCTTGCGGGGAAGTTTTGTTCCCGGCTTTGATTTGAGAAGAGAAGCTCACTCGGTCCGAGGGACCGTTTGAGAGAGGGAAGGGTTGAAAGAGACCCGGCCTTTGTGGCCTCCTCAACGGGGAGTAGGTTTGCAAGAACCGAACCTCGGTAAAACAAATCTCCGTGTCTCACTTGCTTATTCGCTTGGGATTTGTTTTTGCGCCCTCTCTCTCGGACTCGTTTATATTTCTAACGCTAACCCGGCTTGTAGTTGTGTTTATATTTGTAAATTTCAGTTTCGCCCTATTCACCCCCCCTCTAGGCGACTATCAATTGGTATCGGAGCCCGGTGCTTCATTAGAGCCTAACCGCTCGAAGTGATGTCGGGAGATCACGCCAAGAAGGAGATGAAGACCGGCGAAAAGCCCACTACAAGCCACGGGAGCACTTCATCGGAAGAGTCCCGCACCAAAAGGAGGGAGAAGAAGAAGAGCTCCTCCAACAAAGGGAAGGAGAAGAAATCTTCTTCTCACCACAAAGAGAAGAAGGAAAAATCTTCTTCCCACAAGCCGCATCGGAAAGGCGACAAGCACAAGAGGATGAGGAAGGTGGTCTACTACGAGACCGACACTTCATCAACATCGACCTCCGACTCCGATGCGCCCTCCGTCACTTCTAAGCGCCAAGAGCGCAAGAAGTATAGTAAGATCCCCCTACGCTACCCTCGCATTTCCAAACATACACCTTTACTTTCCGTCCCATTAGGCAAACCACCAACTTTTGATGGTGAAGATTACGCTAGGTGGAGCGATTTAATGCGATTTCATCTAACTCGCTCCACAAAAGTATATGGGATGTTGTTGAGTTTGGTGCACAGGTACCGTCAGTAGGGGATGAGAACTATGATGAGGATGAGGTGGCCCAAATCGAGCACTTCAACTCTCAAGCAACAACAATACTCCTAGCCTCTTTAAGTAGAGAGGAGTATAACAAAGTTCAAGGGTTGAAGAACGCAAAGGAGATTTGGGATTTACTCAAGACCGCGCATGAAGGTGATGAGCTCACCAAGATCACCAAGCGGGAAACGATTGAGGGGGAGCTCGGTCGGTTCCGGCTTCGCAAAGGGGAGGAGCCACAACACATGTACAATCGGCTCAAGACCTTGGTGAACCAAGCGCGCAACCTCGGGAGCGTAAAGTGGGATGACCACGAGGTGGTTAAGGTTATTCTAAGATCACTTATTTTCCTTAACCCTACTCAAGTTCAATTAATTCGTGGTAATCCTAGATATACTAAAATGACCCCCGAGGAAGTTATCGGGAATTTTGTGAGTTTTGAGTGCATGATTGAAGGCTCGAGGAAGATCAACGAGCTTGATGATTCCACCACATCCGAAGCTCAACCCGTTGCATTCAAGGCAACGGAGGAGAAGAAGGAGGAGTCTACACCAAGTCGACAACCCATAGACGCCTCCAAGCTCGACAATGAGGAAATGACGCTCGTCATCAAGAGCTTCCGCCAAATCCTCAAGCAAAGGAGGGGGAAAGACTACAAGTCCCGCTCCAAGAAGGTTTGCTACAAATGTGGTAAGCCCGGTCATTTTATTGCTAAATGTCCTATATCTAGTGACAGTGACCGAGGCGACGACAAGAAGGGGAGAAGAAAGGAGAAGAAGAGGTACTACAAGAAGAAGGGCGGCGATGCCCATGTTTGTCGGGAATGGGATTCCGACGAGAGCTCAAGCGACTCCTCCGACGACGAGGACGCCGCCAACATCGCCGTCACCAAGGGACTCCTCTTCCCCAACGTCGGCCACAAGTGCCTCATGGCAAAGGACGGCAAAAAGAAGGTTAAATCTAAATCCTCCACTAAATATGAATCCTCTAGTGATGACAATGCTAGTGATGAGGAAGATAATTTGCGCACCCTTTTTGCCAACCTTAACATAGCTCAAAAGGAAAAATTAAATGAATTGGTTAGTGCTATTCATGAAAAGGATGACCTTTTGGATTCCCAAGAGGACCTCCTTATTAAGGAAAACAAGAAACATGTTAAGGTTAAAAATACTTATGCTCTAGAAATTAAAAAATGTGAAAAATTATCTAGTGAGCTAAGCACTTGCCGTGAGATGATTGACAACCTTAGGAATGAAAATGCTAGTTTAAATGCTAAGGTTGATTCACATGTTTGCAATATTTCAACTTCAAATCCTAGAGATGATAATGTTGATTTGCTTGCTAGGATTGATGAGTTGAATGCTTCCCTAGCTAGCCTTAAAATTGAAAATGAAAAATTGCTCGTTAAGGCTAAAGATCTTGATGTTTGCAATACTACTATTTCCGACCTTAGAACTAAAAATGACATATTACAAGCTAAGGTTGTAGAATTAAAATCTTGCAAACCCTCTACATCTATTGTTGAACATGTATCTATTTGTACTAGATGTAGAAATGTTGATATTGATGATATTCATGATCATATGGCTTTAATTAAACAACAAAATGATCATATAGCAAAACTAGATGCTAAAATTGCCGAGCACAACCTAGAGAATGAGAAATTTAAATTTGCTCGTAGCATGCTTTATAATGGGAGACGCCCTGGCATTAAGGATGGCATTGGCTTCCAAAGGGGAGACAATGTCAAACTTAATGCCCCTCCTAAAAATTTGTCTAACTTTGTTAAGGGCAAGGCTCCCATGCCTCAGGATAACGAGGGTTACATTTTGTACCCTGCCGGTTATCCCGAGAGCAAAATTAGGAGAATTCACTCTAGGAAGTCTCACTCTGGCCCTAACCATGCTTTTATGTACAGGGGTGAGACATCTAGCTCTAGGCAACCAACCCGTGCCAAGTTGCCTAGAAAGAAAACTCCTAATGATGATCATGCTATTTCATTTAAAACTTTTGATGCTTCTTATGTGTTGACTAACAAATCCGGCAAAGTAGTTGCCAAATATGTTGGGGGCAAGCACAAGGGGTCAAGGACTTGTGTTTGGGTACCCAAAGTTCTTGTGTCTAATGCCAAAGGACCCAAAACCATTTGGGTACCTAAAGTCAAGAACTAAAATTGTTTTGTAGGTTTATGCATCCGGGGGCTCAAGTTGGATACTCGACAGCGGGTGCACAAACCACATGATAGGGGAGAAAAGGATGTTCTCCTCATATGAGAAAAACCAAGATCCCCAACGAGCTATCACATTCGGAGATGGAAATCAAGGTTTGGTCAAAGGATTGGGTAAAATTGCTATATCTCCTGACCATTCTATTTCCAATGTTTTTCTTGTAGATTCTTTAGATTACAACTTGCTTTCTGTTTCCCAATTATGTCAAATGGGCTACAACTGTCTATTCACTGATGTAGGTGTCACTGTCTTTAGAAGAAGTGATGATTCAATAGCATTTAAGGGAGTGTTAGAGGGTCAGCTATACTTGGTGGATTTTGATAGAGCTGAACTCGACACTTGCTTAGTTGCTAAGACTAACATGGGTTGGCTCTGGCACCGCCGACTAGCCCATGTTGGGATGAAGAATCTTCATAAGCTTTTAAAGGGAGAGCACATTTTAGGATTAACAAATGTTCATTTTGAGAAAGACAGGATTTGTAGCGCATGCCAGGCGGGGAAGCAAGTTGGAGTCCATCATCCACACAAGAACATCATGACGACCGACAGGCCGCTTGAGCTACTCCACATGGATCTTTTCGGCCCGATTGCTTACATAAGCATCGGCGGGAGTAAGTATTGTCTTGTAATAGTGGATGATTATTCTCGCTTCACTTGGGTATTCTTTTTACAGGAAAAATCTCAAACCCAAGAGACTTTAAAAGGGTTCTTGAGACGGGCTCAAAATGAGTTCGGCTTAAGGATCAAGAAAATAAGAAGCGACAACGGGACGGAGTTCAAGAACTCTCAAATTGAAAGCTTCCTTGAGGAGGAGGGCATCAAGCATGAGTTCTCTTCTCCCTACACGCCACAACAAAATGGTGTAGTGGAGAGGAAGAATCGAACTCTTTTGGACATGGCAAGAACCATGCTTGATGAGTACAAGACACCGGACCGGTTTTGGGCCGAAGCAGTCAACACCGCCTGCTACGCCATCAACCGGTTATATCTTCACCGAATCCTCAAGAAGACATCATATGAACTCCTAACCGGTAAAAAGCCCAACATTTCATACTTTAGAGTTTTTGGTAGCAAATGCTTTATTCTTGTTAAAAGAGGTAGAAAATCTAAATTTGCTCCTAAAACTGTAGAAGGCTTTTTACTTGGTTATGACTCAAACACAAGGGCATATAGGGTCTTTAACAAGTCCACTGGACTAGTTGAAGTCTCATGTGACGTTGTGTTTGATGAAACTAACGGCTCTCAAGTAGAGCAAGTTGATCTTGATGAGATAGGTGAAGAACAGGCTCCATGCATAGCGCTAAGGAACATGTCCATTGGGGATGTGTGTCCTAGGGAATCCGAAGAGCCTCCAAATGCACAAGATCAACCGTCCTCCTCCATGCAAGCATCTCCACCAACTCAAAATGAGGATGAAGCTCAAGTTGATGAAGGGCAAAATCAAGAAGATGAGCCACCTCAAGATGATGGCAATGATCCAGGGGGAGATGCAATTGATCAAGAAAAGGAGGATGAGGAAGAACCAAGGCCGCCACACCCAAGAGTCCACCAAGCAATCCAACGAGATCACCCCGTCGACACCATCCTCGGCGACATTCATAAGGGGGTAACCACTCGATCTCGTGTTGCACATTTTTGTGAACATTACTCTTTTGTTTCCTCTATTGAGCCACACAGGATAGAGGAAGCACTTCAAGATTCGGATTGGGTGGTGGCAATGCAAGAGGAGCTCAACAATTTCACAAGGAACGAGGTATGGCATTTAGTTCCACGTCCGAACCAAAATGTTGTAGGAACCAAATGGGTCTTCCGCAACAAGCAAGATGAGCATGGTGTGGTGACAAGGAACAAAGCTCGACTCGTGGCCAAAGGGTATTCACAAGTCGAAGGTTTGGATTTCGGTGAAACCTATGCACCCGTAGCTAGGTGTTGGGGACCTTCGGCGTCCGAAGGTCCTCAAAAACAGGATTTAACAGTATTTCCGTAGTACAATGTGTGAACAGGTACCCTCGGACTAAAGTCGGCATTGCAGTAGACCGGAATAATACGAAGCTTGATACAGAGCCGAAGGTGTTGAGCAGGAAAGCTTCGGCGTAACAGCAAAGAGTGGAACCGACTTAAAGATGAAAAGGCTATTCAGACCTCGATAGACTACTATAGAGTTATTATCAAATGTAAAGGGCATGAATGTAATTTTGTAAGGGCTGTGTCCCGTGTCTATAAATAGGTGAACAGTATCCCCGTACTGTTCACGCTGACTTGGCATTCGCTTTTTGCGTCACGCTTGTACTGCCATTTCCTTCCGATTGAAGGTACACTTGTAGTTCAATAATATTTTTGTTTATGCTCAATAATAATAAATGATTGCTCATGTTTTCTTTTACATTCTTTATATTTCATCCTTCGTCATTGTTTGAATTTATGAAGGTATGACCTTCATAACCTTCGTCCGTAAGTCATTATATCCTAGGGGAAATAATGCTTCGGAGGACGAAGGGCGTTAACGATTAACATTTTCTATGTTGCCTTGTTCTTAACTATTAGCACTTGAGAACAAGTCCCCAACATTGGCGCCCACCTCCGGTGAACTCACTTCCATTTCTTGAGCTTTTCAACACCTTCGGCAAGCATCACCTTCGTCATGCCACCGAAGAAGGCTTCAGCACCAGGGGCTGGCACGCTGCAGCCGCTGGACCCCAATCAAGACGTCCTTTCTCTTAGAGAGGCACGAAGCCAGAAGAGGAAGGCTACCAGTCCAACACCTCCGGAGGATGATCTAGATCAGGAGATTCAAAATCTGGAAATCCTTCAGCAGCAGGTTCAACGCAAGAAGGAGAAGATGGCCAGGCTAGCTGAACTGCAGAGGCAGATAGATGAAGCCTCTGAAGAAGTTCGTCATCTTGCTCAGGATGAGCAACACCGAAGGCCTCAGCATCAAGACCTTCATCAGGAGGGCTTTCCCAACGAAGATGACTGGTATGACAATTTCCATCATGGGAATTTTGTTTTTGATGATGCTTCTCCCCTGTCTGCTGAGTTACAGGCTACACCTTGGCCTCCGTCCTACAAGCCGCCTCAGCTCCCCGTATTTGATGGCCACTCAGACCCGAAGCAGTTTTTGATGAGCTACGAAGCAACAGTGTCTTCGTACGGTGGCAATGCTTCAGTCATGGCCAAATCTTTCGTTATGGCTGTCAGAAGTGTTGCTCAAACCTGGTATTCCTCCCTTCGACCAGGAACGATCACTTCATGGCAGAAGCTGAAGGATTTGTTGTTAACCAGCTTTCAAGGATTTCAGACGAAGCCGGTCACTGCTCAGGCTCTGTTCCAGTGCACTCAGGACCACGAAGAATACCTTCAGGCATATGTCCGAAGGTTCTTGCGTCTGAGGGCACAGGCACCAACGGTGCCCAATGAAATTGTCATCGAGGCCATGATTAAGGGGCTTCGGCCAGGTCCGTCAGCTCAGTACTTCGCCAGGAAGCCTCCTCAAACTTTGGAGAAGCTTCTCCAGAAAATGGATGAATACATTCGGGCCGACAATGACTTTCGCCAAAGAAGGGAGGAGGCTTTCAGGTTTTCTGAAATGACCAGGGGCTTCGGAGGGAGGTTTTACCCGAGGCATGTGAGATCAATTCACAATTCTACACAAAATGATGACAGAGGAAGTCAACAGCAAAGGCCACAATGCTCCTCACAGGCTTCTGGACAACAGCAAAGCTCCTTCCGGCCACCAGCTCCAAGAGGCAGAGGCGCCAGGGGCTTCGGAGGAAGATTTGGCGATCAATCGAGAAGAATCTTTTGCTTATTCTGCGGTGAGAACAAAGGCCATACTACCAGGATGTGCCATGTTACTATACAGAAGCAAAAGGAAATAGCTGAAGCAGCAGCACAACAAGCCCAGCCGAAGCAGGTCATGCATACAGCTTCGTATCATTCGCCCTACATCCCAGAATATGTGGGCAACCATCCTGCAGTCTCTGCTGCTTCGGCGAGTTAGCCTCAAGCTTCCTGGCAACAGCCTCCGCCTCCACCTCCGTTGCAACAAGGCCAGCAACCAGAAGGGAGCCAATATGCTCCGCATCAAAGGGACTTCAGAGAACAGTCCGAAGCTCGCACGGTCAATAGCACTGTGCCAGAATCAAAGCACATCTATTGACAAATATCCTACCTTAATAGCAATCTTTTTCATTCAGTTTTATTTTCTGTAATAAAGGACATTGTTTAGGTTTTATGTAATTAGTTTCGTTGATTCCTACAAGAGAAATATGTTTTCTTCACAGGCTTGTGATAATAAAAAGGACCTTCGGACTATCGAAAATTCTTCGAAGCAACAAAAAGTCGTTCTAAGGAACACAGAGTAAGTTTGACGAAGTCACAAAAAGTCGTTCCGAAGGGAGCGCAGTGTAAGTTTTCTGCTCCAAAGTCGTTCCAAAAGGAATGCAGAGCATACAGCGAAAAGTCAACGCTGATACCGCCTAAGTAAAAGGCGAAGAAGCTCCAAAGACGTTCCTAAGGGAATGCAGAGCTTACAGCGAAAAGTCAACGCTGATACCGCCTAAGTAAAAGGCGAAGAAGCTCCAAAGACGTTCCTAAGGGAATGCAGAGCTTACAGCGAAAAGTCAACGCTGATTCCGCTGAAGTAAAGGGCGAAGAAGCTCCTAAGGGAGGCTTATAGCGAAAAGTCAATGCTGATTCACAAAAAGATTATGTGTTTTATCGCGCAAATACGCGTGTATCTTCGGAATATCACCTTATATAGCATAGCATCATCACATCATCTTTGCATAACATAAGCATCATACATCATACTGCATGTGGCATAAGGAAATATGATATCAATCTTCGGAAAAACGCTTTGAAAAAGGGGCAAATCATGCCAAGTAACAAGGAGAAACAATATTGATCTCTGAAGTATAGCCTTGAAGAATGTTTCTACGAAGCTTCAAAACTTCCCAGGATACTTCGGATATTGTTGTGATAAATGGTAATTCTTCTTCACGAAGCATGAAAAGAAGGGAAGGTGTTTTTTCGCCAAAGACTCAAAAAAGGTACGTATGTAAAGTTTCATGCATCGTAAAGAATTGAACCATAAAGAAAAATAAAACAAATATGTTACATACAGGATTACAAGATATTACACATGTTACATTTAAAATGTTTTTACAATAGCATCTAGTCTTCCCTAAGTACCACTTCTGCAGCTTCGTTCAACAGTCGATCGACAACTTCATCCATAATAGCTTCAGCCATCTTTTTTATCTCATCGTCACCCTTAGGCTGTGCACCCGGAGATACTTCAGTAGGATCTGAGGAAGGACAGGACACAGCTACTTTGCTATTACAAATCATAAACAAATCTTAAAGTCTAAGATTACAACACGATAAAAACTATTAGTTGATACCTAATTGACCTTCGGCCTCTGCGCTCTTTTTAGCAGCCTCAGCTACTTCTCTAGCATCGTGAATACCCTTTTCACTTCTTCGAATAATTTCTCCGGCCATCTCTCGGCCACCATTATCCCAGATATCAGTAAAAAACTTTCCACCAATTATACTAGCTTCGGCCGAAGGATCTTTTGTATTTTCAAAGGACAAAGCAGCTTCGGACTGTGCTAAAATTTTTACATGTTCACAGCCCTCCTTCTCTAAGATAGTGGCAATCCCTCTGGCGCCAGAGAAGGCACATATATCTCCTCGGCTATTTAAAATTTCTTCAAAGGCTTCGGCTTCGTGGTTAATCCATTCGATGACATCTTCGGGATTGCCTCTTGAAAAGTTTTCCTCACTTGAGAATGCGCCGACCTTGGCGAAGCTAGCCTTTAATTTCTTGACACAATCTATAGATTTATTGTAGCATCTCTTTTTGGACGAACGAAGCTCTTCAACAGTCACTTCTAGGTGATCTGCCCATTGATCGCTGAGTTCACGCTTTGTTTCTTCAAGTATGCGTTCTTCTTTGGCTCTGGCCAGTTGTTTCCGAAGGTCTTCAATTTCGCGTTTCTGAGCTTCAGCTTGAATTCTAAAAGCAGCTTCGTCCTCTTTTATTTTATTTACCAATGAGTATAATATTTTGTCTTTTTCGAGACCTTCGTTCCTCAGTTCAATTACTTCGGAACGAAGGTTGCTCAGGGCTATTGTACACCCTTCGTCTTCAGCATCTTTCTGTGCTCTAAGAGCATTGCTAAGTATCAAGCCCTGCAAAAAGAAATATGTGTGTGTGTCAGTGGGTTTAAACGAACGGAAAAATACAAGGATTTCATATATCGTACCTTTAAGCTATTGTAAGCCAGGCTGTCGGCCAGATCGTTCTTCGACAGCACTGAGAGCCCGTCTTCTAAAGTCGGGAATCCGAAGCTCTTGCTCATCTCCCGGCAGACAGAAATTTCCTTGCTGTCGGGAAGACAATACAAGAAGTCTTCTTCTCCACTGCCATTAAATATTAACGCTCCCTTTGGATATTTCAGTTTTTGGGCATAATGCTGGGCCTCTTGTTCTTCTTTTTCTGATAATTTTTCCCCGAAGCATGACGGAAAATATAATCACGAATTTTGGGGGATGCTTCGGGGGCAACAACACCGGTTTCTTCAACAAAAGTTGGCTTTGTTATTTTTTCTGCCTCACTTTCCAAAGGTTTTCCCTTTACGGGCTCTGAGGGCCCAGCTTCGGCTTCAGCCCCTTGCTCTGGGATTGTAGAACCAGAAGTTTCAACTGTTGTTTCAGGAGTAACAGCAGCCTTCTTCGGAGGTGTGCTCGAAGATTTGATCGTTTCTAGTACATCTAGCACATTAGCCATTCTCTTTCTCTTCGGAGTTACGACTGGCACTTTTTCATTTTTTGCTGTCCCAATGATTGCTGTAGGACTCAAAACTTCTGATGTTTTGGAGCCCTCAGTTGTTTCCTTTATCTCTTCCATTTTTTCTGTGAATGGCGCTTCGGCCTTCTCTTTCGCTTCTGGTAACAAAATCTTTGATTGCTCCAATTTTGTCTTTGTTGGCACTTCGGCCGTTTCTGCGACTTCTGGCAGCAAAGTTGGCTCGGCTGGTTTTTTAGCTTTGGTGGCCGAAGGAGTTTCTCCGGTAAACTCAGGCACCGAAGCTGGTTCAATATAGCGCGGCCGATGCGTGAGAACCTTTATCTTCTTCCTTTTCGGTTCTGGCTCGCTAGGAGCAGCTGCAGTTTCTTCTTTTGCAGAGGTTGTGTTTTTTCTTTTCTGCCTTCGGGTGGGATAGCAATAGTCAGGGTAGACAAACCCAATAGCATCAAATACCCGATTCAGCCTCTTCTTTTTTTGGCCTCCGAAGGCTGCTGACATTGCAGTATCTTCGGCCTTCGAGTAGGTACCAAGCAGCTCATCACTTAAATTATCAATGCTTTTCAACCACTCATCATCTGGTTCAATAAATTTATCTCCAAACTTAAAAGTGTACTTAAACCTGACAAGTCCACCTTCGTCGGCCTCTTTAATGGTTTCTTGTGGCATTTCCCATTTCTCTGCAAGCGGCCACACCCTGAAAGCGATGTGCTCTTGTACTAAGTCCCTTGTTCCTATAAAAGAACAGACAGTGCCGAAGGCTCTCTGGCATTCTTTGGCAGCTTCATTCATTTCAACCTTCGGCCTGCGAAGGCCGAAGCTTTGCCAAATAGGGCGCATAATTATACCCTTGATATCTTCTCGTGCTTTCAGATCATTTTTTACATAGAACCATTCTGTCATCCAGCCGCTGGGCCATCTTTTCCGAAAAGTTGGCACGGGGCAGCTTGATCCAGACCGAGAAACAAAATTGTAGCAGCCAAAGTTATTGTGATACTGTTCCTTACCCCAAGGTATTGTCTCGTATGATAATTCGTGCATATTGCAGAAACTTTTTGCATCAGGCTTCAGACCTTGGCTTCGCACGGCCCACACAAAGATATTCAGCCTTATGATTGCCTCGGGGGTAAGTTGGTGAAGATAGACTTCAAAAATCTTCAGCACCTCCACGACGAAGCTGCTCAAGGGCAATCGCAGCCCAGCCTTCAAAAAGCTTCGGAACACTACGACTTCATTCTCTTCGGGGTGTGGACAAGTCTTCTCCCCTTCGTCGGCCCTCACAACGGACAAATCCCGGAAATACCTTCCTCTCATGTTAACAAGATGATTCTCTTTGATAGTTGATTTACCATAAACTGAATGGCTTGGTCGCCAGGGGCGATCTTCGGAGTCTTCGCCACCACTGTCCACATCATAACTTTCACTGTCACCAGTATCTTCAGACAGCCCTTCCAGAATCTCCTTGGTGATTTTCTCTGTGTTGGTCTTCGACATCGCTATAAGAAATCCTAAGTTCTTCTCTTCATCAAGACTCAGCTTCATCTCAGCAGCAGCCTTCTTAGCAGCTTCAGACATCTTCGGAAACACTAAAAAACTGTTTTCGAAGCCGAAGCTTCAAAGCTGAAAGCTTAGCAAATCACAGCGCGCAAGAGCTAAAAATTGAGTGAGCGGGAGTGGTTGGCCAGAAAGCGTGCACAATGAGTTTGCGGTATGGCCGTATTTATACGCTCGGTGCGTTGAAAGTTGAAAGACCCCACTTGTCATTGAATGTTGCTATTCTAGCAAAGGGAAGGTGTTTTTTCGGACCTTCGGCGTAAAGCCTTCGTCCATATCGCAATCTAAATTTATTATTTCAAACAAATTAATATTGCGAGGGGCTACTGTTGGGGACCTTCGGCGTCCGAAGGTCCTCAAAAACAGGATTTAACAGTATTTCCGTAGTACAATGTGTGAACAGGTACCCTCGGACTAAAGTCGGCATTGCAGTAGACCGGAATAATACGAAGCTTGATACAGAGCCGAAGGTGTTGAGCAGGAAAGCTTCGGCGTAACAGCAAAGAGTGGAACCGACTTAAAGATGAAAAGGCTATTCAGACCTCGATAGACTACTATAGAGTTATTATCAAATGTAAAGGGCATGAATGTAATTTTGTAAGGGCTGTGTCCCGTGTCTATAAATAGGTGAACAGTATCCCCGTACTGTTCACGCTGACTTGGCATTCGCTTTTTGCGTCACGCTTGTACTGCCATTTCCTTCCGATTGAAGGTACACTTGTAGTTCAATAATATTTTTGTTTATGCTCAATAATAATAAATGATTGCTCATGTTTTCTTTTACATTCTTTATATTTCATCCTTCGTCATTGTTTGAATTTATGAAGGTATGACCTTCATAACCTTCGTCCGTAAGTCATTATATCCTAGGGGAAATAATGCTTCGGAGGACGAAGGGCGTTAACGATTAACATTTTCTATGTTGCCTTGTTCTTAACTATTAGCACTTGAGAACAAGTCCCCAACACTAGGCTTGAGTCAATTCGCATATTATTGGCCTATGCTACTTACCATGGCTTTAAGCTCTATCAAATGGACGTGAAAAGTGCCTTCCTCAACGGACCAATCAAGGAAGAGGTCTATGTTGAGCAACCTCCCGGCTTTGAAGACAGTGAGTACCCTAACCATGTCTATAGGCTCTCTAAGGCGCTTTATGGGCTCAAGCAAGCCCCAAGAGCATGGTATGAATGCCTAAGAGATTTCCTTATTTCTAATGGCTTCAAAGTCGGCAAGGCCGATCCTACACTCTTTACTAAAACTCTTGAAAATGACTTGTTTGTATGCCAAATTTATGTTGATGATATTATATTTGGGTCTACTAACGAGTCTACATGTGAAGAGTTTAGTAGGATCATGACACAGAAATTCGAGATGTCGATGATGGGGGAGTTGAAGTATTTTCTAGGATTCCAAGTCAAGCAACTCCAAGAGGGCACCTTCATTTGCCAAACAAAGTACACTCAAGACATTCTAACCAAGTTTGGAATGAAGGATGCCAAGCCCATCAAGACACCCATGGGAACCAATGGGTATCTCGACCTCGACACGGGAGGTAAATCCGTCGATCAAAAGGTATACCGGTCGATGATTGGTTCATTGCTTTATTTATGTGCATCTCGACCGGATATTATGCTTTCCGTTTGCATGTGTGCAAGATTTCAATCCGACCCTAAGGAATCCCACCTTACGGCCGTAAAACGAATCTTGAGATATTTGGCTTTTACTCCTAAGTTTGGGCTTTGGTACCCTCGGGGATCCACGTTTGATTTGATTGGTTATTCGGATGCCGATTGGGCGGGGTGCAAAATTAATAGGAAGAGCACATCGGGGACTTGTCAGTTCTTGGGAAGATCCTTGGTGTCTTGGGCTTCAAAGAAGCAAAATTCGGTCGCTCTTTCCACCGCCGAAGCCGAGTACATTGCCGCAGGTCATTGTTGCGCGCAATTGCTTTGGATGAGGCAAACCCTGCGGGACTATGGTTACAAATTAACCAAAGTCCCTTTGCTATGTGATAATGAGAGTGCAATCAAAATGGCCGACAATCCCGTCGAGCATAGCCGCACTAAGCACATAGCCATTCGGTATCATTTTCTTAGGGATCACCAACAAAAGGGAGATATCGAGATTTCTTACATTAACACTAAAGATCAATTAGCCGATATCTTTACCAAGCCTCTTGATGAACAATCTTTTACCAGACTTAGGCATGAGCTCAATATTCTTGATTCTAGAAATTTCTTTTGCTAGCTTGCACACATAGCTCATTTGAATACCTTTGATTATATCTCTTTTATATGCTATGACTAATGTGTCTTCAAGTCTATTTCAAACCAAGTCATAGGTATATTGAAAGGAAATTGGAGTCTTCGGCAAAGACAAAGGCTTCCACTCCGTAACTCATACTTCGCCATCACTCCAAGCATCTCTCTATTCTTTGGGGAGAAATGAGAATTCAAAGCAAAAGGACTTCGTCTTTGGTATAATCTTAACTCATTTACTTATGACCAAAGGGGAAGATAGTACCTAAGGGCTCTAATGATTCCGTTTTTGGCGATTCATGCCAAAAAGGGGGAGAAATGAGCCCAAAGCAAAAGGACCGCACCACCACCACCAAATTCAAAAACTTAGTGTTTTCCAAAAGTATTTATCAATTGTTATCCTATTATGTTCAAAAGGGGGATTTCAAAAATCTTACTTCAAAACCCTCTTGAACACTAAGAGGAGGATTTAATTTAGGGGGAGTTTTGTTTAGTCAAAGGAAAAGCATTTGAAACAGAGGGATAAAATTTCAAATCTTGAAAATGCTTTGCAAACTCTTATTCATTTACCTTTGACTATTTGCAAAAGATCTTTGAAATGAATTTACAAAAAATTTGCAAAAACAAAACATGTGGTGCAAACGTGGTCCAAAATACTAAATAAGAAAGAAACATTCCATGCATATCTTGTAAGTAGTTATATTGGCTCAATTCCAAGCAACCTTTACACTTACATTATGCAAACTAGTTCAATTATGCATATCTCTGTTTGCTTTGGTTTGTGTTGGCATCAATCACCAAAAAGGGGGAGATTGAAAGGGAATTGGGCTTACACCTAGTTCCTAAATAATTTTGGTGGTTGAATTGCCCAACACAAATAATTGGACTAACTAGTTTGCCCAAGTGTGTAGATTATACAGGTGTAAAAGGTTCACCCTCAGCCAATAAAAAGACCAAGTTTTGGATTCAATAAAGGAGCAAAGGGGCAACCGAAGGCACCCCTGGTCTGGCGCACCGGACTGTCCGGTGTGCCACCGGACAGTGAACAGTACCTGTCCGGTGCACCAGGGGACTCAGACTCAAACTCGCCACCTTCGGGAATTTCCAGGGCGACTCGACTATAATTCACCGGACTGTCCGGTGTACACCGGACAGTGTCCGGTGCGCCAAGGGAGGTCGGCCTCAGGAACTCGCCAGCTTCGGGAAACGCCAACGGCTAGCCCGCTAAAATTCACCGGACTGTCCGGTGTGCACCGGACTGTCCGGTGCGCCTCCGAAGCAACGGTCATCTCCGCGTCAACGGCTCTCTGCCGCGCATTTAATGCGCCCTCTGCGCGCGCAGAAGTCAGAATCGCCCATGCTGGCACACCGGACATCAAACAGTACCTGTCCGGTGTGCACCGGACACCCAGGCGGGCCCACAAGTCAGAAGCTCCAACGGTCAGAATCCAACGGCAGTGATGACGTGGCAGGGGGCACCGGACTGTCCGGTGTGCACCGGACTGTCCGGTGTGCACCGGACTGTCCGGTGCGCCATCGAACAGACAGCCTTCCAACGACCACTTTTGGTGGTTGGGGCTATAAATACCCCAACCACCCCACCATTCATTGCATCCAAGTTTTCCACTTCTCAACTACTACAAGAGCTCTAGCATTCAATTCTAGACACACTAAAGAGATCAAATCCTCTCCAATTCCACACAAAGCCCTAGTGACTAGTGAGAGTGATTTGCCGTGTTTATTTGAGCTCTTGCGCTTGGATTGCTTCTCTTCTTTCTCACTTGTTCTTGAGATCACAACTCCATTGTAATCAAGGCAAGAGGCACCAATTGTGTGGTGGCCCTTGCGGGGAAGTTTTGTTCCCGGCTTTGATTTGAGAAGAGAAGCTCACTCGGTCCGAGGGACCGTTTGAGAGAGGGAAGGGTTGAAAGAGACCCGGCCTTTGTGGCCTCCTCAACGGGGAGTAGGTTTGCAAGAACCGAACCTCGGTAAAACAAATCTCCGTGTCTCACTTGCTTATTCGCTTGGGATTTGTTTTTGCGCCCTCTCTCTCGGACTCGTTTATATTTCTAACGCTAACCCGGCTTGTAGTTGTGTTTATATTTGTAAATTTCAGTTTCGCCCTATTCACCCCCCCTCTAGGCGACTATCAAGGGGCATTAACTGTGGGAGCTTTGACTGACTATCTTCATCTTTGGAACTCTCTATCTAGTATGGTGCTGCAACCTAATATTGATGATCAGCATATTTTTTCAGTTGCCCCTGTTGGTCAATATTTTGCTAGCTCGACATACAATGGTCTCCTTTTTTGTCCAATTCTCTTTGAGCATCATCAAAGCATCTAGAAGTCTTGGGCACCCCTAAATGCAATTCTTTTTGTGGTTGGTGGCCTAGAATAGATGCTGGACTGCTGATAGACTCGGAAAAAGAGGCTTGAATCACCCTCCTAGATGCCCCCTTTGTGATCAAGAGCGAGAGACCATCAATCATTTGTTGGTTTCTTGTGTTTTCTCAAGGGTATGCTGGTATAACTTTTTCAGAATGTTTGGCCTCCATAGTTTAGCTCCTCTTCAGGACGACACTCACTTCCTATTTTGGTGGAAAAGAATTTTAGCCATTGTGCCTGGCTTGTCAAGGAAAGGATTGGACTCTCTGATCATTCTAGGGGCATGGTTGATATGGAAACATAGGAACAAAGTGGTTTTTGATGGTGTCTCTCCAAGCCTCACCATGCTCTTGAATTCTGTCAATGAGGAGAGGGAGAAATGGGAAGATGCTGGAGCAAAGTGTCTCTCCTATTTGGCTACTCCTAGTGCTAGGGCTGGAGGGATGCAATAGTTTTTACTGGTGCCCTTATGGACATTTTTAAGTCTGCTTGTTTTTGGCCTCCGTAAGGAGAGATTTGTATATGGGTGCTCCTTTGGACCCCTTTTTCTTCCTATTTAATATTATGGGGGCACAGACCTTATGCTCTTCGAGAAAAAAATACTAGCTACCTCGTTCTACAAGCTATGACCATGTGGGGGAACGACACACGAATGGAATTTGTTAGGGTGAGTGGAGTACACTCGTTTCATGTTCAAACATGCATTCCAATTATATAATAAAAATAATATTTTGTTCTCTTAGGCCCCGTTTGTTTCCCTTTATTTTGAGGAATTGGAATCTAACTAATGTAGTAGTCTATTTTTAGAATGTGACATTCCACAACTTTCCAAAAATTATATATAACCTTATCTCAAATTTATAGGGTGAGAGAAGAAAATTGATTCGATATATTTACATGCTATTTTTCTAATGTACAACTTATAAGACACTGTTCTACTTGCTTCTCTATAGCATAAGTGTAGTATATAATCTCTCTCATATGATTTAGCATAATATACAAATATACTACATATACAAATATATTAACTTAATTATTTTATGTCTAAATTATGATTAATAGAATGGAATTCAATTCCAACGAAACAAAGGGGTCTAATGTCTTTGTGTGTAGAATTCAAAGATTTTTTGAAGAAACTTTGTGATCGATCTGTTAAGTTATGAGGACAATTTGTGCCGATATGTCATCCCTGCAAACATACAACAGAGACTTATCAATATCGCAAAAAAGAATTAGATTAGTGTACAATTGTCGACATATTTGCTTGTTATTAATTCTATATTGACTCTTTAGAAATAATTTGTGCGATATTGATAATGTTTGTCACACGGATTTGTATATCATAGTGATGTTTGCCGTTCCATATCTATGTTTCATACAATTTTTACTCATGTGGCAACACATATGCACATACCTAGTTCATTTATATGCATTGTGCCGCCATTACTTCAAGAATTGGGAAAATGCAGCTAATCCAGGAAAATGAAACCCTATAGGTTTGGTTCACTCCAATATCTCAACACTACAAATCAAACACCCTGCTTGTTTCAGCAATGTCAACCAAAAGCATGTGATTTTTTAGATAATGGAACGAAGTTCAAGAATCTACATCAAGCGACAACATATGGTGATATAGATGTGTGTATATATATATATGCTATTACCGTAGGCAACCAATGTTGTTATGGATAGAACTAAATGTGTGGGCATGCATGCTATTCCCATTTGCAACAAACAACTATTGTGTGAGCTGTGTTAGCATAATGATTCCTAAATTCTAGTAAGAAGCCTTCAATGTATGACTAGCTAGCATAGGTCATGCAAGCCGCCTAGTGGATTCAGGTCTCACTGCAACTTCAGAGGGTTTCAACTCTAGTTTTCAAGCATTAATAATTGTTTTCTTTTAAGATAGAGAAGTGGGGAGGGCATACTCTGAAATTCCATATTCTCCAAGGTTTTTAACATAAAATCAAAAAGTGATTCATCGTACATTTAATGACAGATGGCTAGCCTCAAGTAGTGTTTTCATAAAGTTACACTCTTAAACATTTAAAAAATTAGGTCATTTATTTGGGTCTGAAAACCGGAACAAAGGTGTATTAAAATGGTGTCAATATCACAAATAGTGCATTGAGAAACCTCATCATTGACAATATCTTTTTTCTTTCTATATTAAAAAACAATTTTTAATTGTGTATGCTGGCTTCAATAAATTGTATCTATGGGTACCTTAGTCTAAGGGATGAGTGACACAAATCTATTTGTGTGTTTTTAGTTTTTACAAATAATTAAGTCCCTATCGTTTGCTAGCCAAGCTTCAGCATGCCTATCGCTCAGTGTGCGAGCGATAGGTCACTAGCCGCTTGGTGGGCGAGCGACATGTGACTAGCTGCACGGTGGGTGTGCGGTGACAGGTCCCCCACCGCGCTATATAAGCTTTATCCTCCCTCATTTGGCTCATTTGAGTCATTTTCAATCCAAAGAGAGAGTTCTAGGGGTTAGAGAGCTCTAAAGCGATGAAACCGCCTTACCCGATTTTTTCCCCGTTATCACACATTATGCTAAGGTCTACCTATTTTTGTTTAGTTGATATGTATTATAATACACATATACTTTTATAAATTTATTGTTAAAGTTTGTTTAGTTTATTAGTTTGTTTTACTAATAGGATTCGTATGACACTTTATATTGTAGTATGTATTACATTTTTATAGTTGGAATATTAAATCATATAATAGATATTTTATTGGTGTTTTGTTTTATTATTTAGATCAGTTGCAATTAATAGTTATATTTAATTAAAATTCTTGTAGATGTGTTAGGTATTGGACTCATTAATAGGTATTAACTCACTTAGTTGCAACTTGTTTTATTGTTTAGGTATTAACTCTCACTTAGTTGATAGGTATGGCATGTCTCACATCGGAGCTACTCGACCAACACTTATACTCTGTGCATCGGTAGTATCGGTTCTCGGAGTTACGTAGTTGGCGTTCTATGTATAGGACCACCTGGGGAAGTCCTTCCATGGACGATCGTTGGGAAAATAGGTGACACTCGTCGTCTCTATTTACATATTATCAACTCTTAATGTATAACATACGATTTAAATAGGTTGCGTGAAGCATGGCTTCTCACTATAGGATGACTTGTTGAGAGGCATATGCTAAAGCTTGATAGGTCACTTCTGTCCACTCTAGTTGACAGATGGAGGCTAGAGACACATTCCACCTTCCATATGGGGAGGTGGCCCCCACACTCTAGGTTGTCGCCTTCCTGTTAGTAATATCTATTAATGGGCTTGTTGTCGGCCTATATATTGTACCTTTGACCTGGAAGGATGTCACATCCGGTTTTAGAAGGTAAATCGAATGCGAACCATGTGCGTGTCAGGATCAGAAATTCACGTACACGACGATTACATAAATGACTCATCATAGCACAATGCTTCGAATAAAAATAAAGAGTAATTAATAATATTAAAGAATAGAGTCATTTACATAATATAAATCAAAGTACACAGAATCAAAATGTAGCCAACGTAAATTAACCCACCACAGGAAGCTGACTGGAGGAGGTCGCTAGCCTAATCCTCGAACTCGTCAAAGTCCTAGAATTCCTGGAGATCTGCCTCGACACCTTCTTCTTTACCAGAGCATAGACTGCACCAAAGGCAACCTAGTGTTTTGTGAAAGCAAGGGTGAGTACACATCAACGTACTCAGCAAATATCCCGTTTGGCTGAGGTGGACTAGCTTTATGTGGCGTTAGGGTCAAAGCAGTTGCTTTTAGTTCGTCAGATATTTATTATTAGTAGAAGCCAAGTTTTAGCAATAACCAAGCCGTGAACCATTTCCTCATCGAGGAACATCATTATCATCATCGAACCATAAACCATTAATAGAATAATTACATCTTGAACCATTTGTATCTCTAATCAAAGAGGATCATATGGCCGCTCTTAACCGTGAGCACAACTGATATATCAGTTTTATTCCTCTATAGAGGTCGCACACTTTATCCATGAGTCATGATCCCTTTCCAGCCTGAGTTTGCAAGACCCGATCTTCACTGCCAAGGTGAATGGCCAGTGATACACTATGTTGCCTTTACAAAGACTCCCCCGATGCATAGCTGCTCATCAGGTTTCACCAGTCATACAAACACAGTACACCTCCCTAAGGTGGGTGACTAACAAAACCAAATCAAATGAACCTCGCCACCCACCCTTAGCAGAGCGAGCACTATGCCCCGGCCCCCATTGACGGCCCTCCGGCAAAGCAACTACACCCCTAGGTTAATCTAATTATTCAGCTAAGGGCGTCCCATTCCACCCTCATGGTTGCACTATTATCCCAGGTGGTCACTCAACGAATAGGTCCTTATGGAGAGGTACTCAGGAAAACAAGCTGAGTCCCCTAAAGTGCCACATGAACATCATCATCATAATAACAACATCGTGTCATAAATATTCGCATCATGTTCGTTGATTAAAGTAGAGCAATAGCATGAAGCTAACCATAATAATCTAGAAGGCAATCAAGGATAAGGTAAATAGAAAGCTAGTCAATCCTTAGGTTTCAATTAAGTAATACGGGACAGTGAATTATAAGTAAGTAGGACATAATGGGTCAGAGGACACTTGCCTTCACCAAACAAATGCTCAGGGTCTTCAACCTTGTAGAACTCGAAGAACTTGATCTTGAGACCGGCGGTTCACCAAATCTTGATCGTCGATTCCTCCAAGCTCGGAAATGGATCGCAATCTATTCGCGACGAAAAGCGAATACAAACAGGCACAAACAAACATATACATGCATAAGAACATTACACCACACAATATAAAACATTATAGAAACATGTAGTGTGAAATAGAGCTCGCTAGTACGGTCACACGAGAAAAAGAAATGTCGAACTCGAAGCTACGGTCAAGAAGTTAACGGGTTTACCCTGAACAAATATAACTATAATCTTTAATTCGACATTATCAAATATAAATTATATCTAATATTTAGTTTCGATTAACCTGTTACACTAGCAGCTATCGGTTAAACAGGAATTTAATTAAAGCGGGAGATTCTAAGCGAGGTGAATTTACGATGCACGAAACAACACGACAGTATACGAACGACACGCGGACACGCGCGACATAGCACGCTGACGACGCACGAAAACAGTGCGCGTGACCAGCGCGAACGACGCGCGAACCAGCACGCCACCATGTGCAGAACAGCACGTGCGACAGTCGAGAAAAACTAAATAGGTGACACGTTTATACTAAACAAACATTAAATAAATAAAAAATAGTTAAGTCAATATTAGCCATATTAATGTTTATGATAAAAGCGCAAGTTGAACACTACATATTTAATCTAATTGGAATATTAATCTAATAATTATGAGTCAAGCAAACCTTAAATTAATTATCTAAAATATGTGACCTGACGAATTAACGTTATTAACATAAGTGTTTATAAGCGAAAACAATTTATTATCACGAGCAGACGCCGCGCGACACATGTGATTGACACGCGAGATATGCGCGAACGACGCGCGGCAAGGCGCGTGACACACGTGAACGGCATGCGACGACGCGCACGAACAGCACGGCGGCACACGACCATAAGCACATCACGCGTGAACAACGCGCAAACAATGCAATGACACGTGATAATCGCTAAGAGATAATGTGATTATACTAAACAAGTATTAACTGAAAAACGTTAAAGTTGGTATTCATCGAGTTAACATTTATTTATAAAAGTGCGAGTTAAAAACTATAAACTAGTTTTAATTAGAAGATCATTTTATTTAATAAGTGTCGAATGAACAACTAATTAAATAATTAGAACTTGTGACATGATAAAATACGTTACTAATATGAAATCGGCGTTGCTACAGAGTTGACGCGACTGAAACGAATAGAAACGAGTTTATCGCATTATATATTGAATAGCTAACAATTTGTGGTTAATAAACAATTTTATTAAAGCGCGCGAATCGCGACACGCGCGAACGATGACACGTGAACAGCACGCGCGAACATTGTGCGGATAGAACACTCGATACATGTAGAACAGAGCACGCGACACGCGTGGAATGGGCAGTGACAGCATACGCGAACAGTACAGGCGGGTAGCGCGTAGACAACGTGCGACATGCGTGAGCGACGCGTGACGCACGAAGCAGCACGCGAACGCGCGAGAATCACTAACTAAATGTTGTTTTTATACTAAACACTAAATAGATATTAAATACAACATCTATGTTGTTAAAATCACATTACCACATATTTACAATCGCATAATTAAAATCATAAATTTGATCCGATTGAGTAGTTAATATAATGACCAACAACTAATCGATTAAATGATTAATTAACATGTACGATACAGTGAAATGATTTTACTAAGCGCGCACATAGCGATTTACGCGAGCGACAGCGCGGGGGCTGGTAGACGTGTGCACAGATAGGGTAGACGAGGGTAGATAGGGATAGACGACTATGTCTAGGGGTAGTCGAGGGGCTAGGCGAGAGTCGTCGGAGTCCCAACACGCAACAACGACGATGCCATGGGCAGTGGGCGCGAACGCGGCAGGCATCGCACATGCAGGGACGAGCCGACGCGACCGGGGACGGGAGCCACGCATGCCACACGGACCGCCTCGGGGCACGCTGCGCGCAACGGACGTGCACGGAGTGCCAAGCGGGCTGCGCACCGAGACCGCGATGAACGCCCGTTGCACCATGCGCCTCGTCGGGGGTGGGCTGGGGCGTCCTATGCAGGGACTGTGTGAGCTGACCGCCCTAGACCATGCCAAAGGCCCTGCCGGGCGCACGCCGAGCGCTGGTTGCGCCGCGCTGGCAGGCCACGCCAGGGCACCGGGTCACTGCGCCACCGCGCCGGGCCACCGAGCCGCCGCGCCCAGGACGCGTTGCCTGCGCCTAGAACGGAGCCCCCGCGCGAGGGAGCAGGGGCACAAGGAGGCATGGCGAAAATAGAGAGAGCGGGGGAGAAGAAGAGGTATCACCTCTACGCACGACGGATTCCTGGCGACAGCGGAGATCAGCACGGGGAGACTTGACGCGGTTGTGGGCGAGAACAGGCGGAGCTAGGCGCAAGTGGGCGAGAAAACTGCTCTGTGGACTCTCTTCGAGGAAGATGAACAAGGGTTGGGCGGGATCTTGGCGGCGGTTTCCGATCCAGACGCGCCCACGCACGATGCAGTTGAGCTCCATTCGGCCGAGGAATTCGCTGGGAAGTTGAAGCTGGCGCCCTGGCGTGTGGGCCCCAGGTCGTGGCGGCTCAGCGAGCGCGCTAGGGCAGCGCCGCAGCGGTGCGAGAGTGGGCCGCACTGACTGCTGCTGGGCCTAGGGAGCGGCGCGGCGTGGGCTGTGGCTGGGATCTAGGCCGCGCTCGGAAGTTGGGCCGCGGGGAGTATTTGAAAGGGTAGGTTTTCTTTTATTTTTTCTCTTGTTCTTGCTCTTGTTTTCTATCTTATATTTTATGACATTTTCTTTTGAATTCAACTTCAAACACAAATTTGTTGACTATGAGAACGCACAAATAAAACAAACCAACATACAAACAGAAATAGATGTTCCAGCAGGATGAAATAGTCAACACTCTTTTTTGTTTTATTTTACTACGCTAAAAACTTATACATTTTATAATAAAACAACCCTCCAATATTCAGAAAAAAGAAAAGCAAGAAACATATAGGGTAATACCTGAATTTGTTGGATATTAGTAAAGAAGTTTTATACCCCCAAATTCAGGGTGTTACAAATCTAACCCTCTTAACAGAATCTCGCCCCCGAGATTCAAGAAGAGGCTAGCAAGAACGATAAGGTTGGTTCATAGGTCGCTCTCGGCTTTTTCGAGTTAACTTTGACTCGACAAACTTGACTTGCAGACTGGTTTCTTTGACCTTCAGACACTCATGACCAAATGATCCTCATTATTGGATTCACGAGGCGATATGAATGCTGAGTTGCCTTTTTGATATCCCTAGGACCTATGGTAGGACCCACCACGCTTCTGCTACGCCACTCTGATCTTGTTGGTTGATGTTGATCGCATTGTCTTCATTGGGGTTAGTGGCTAACCCCCTTGATAGGAGCATTGATACACACTTGGTGAAGATGCAGTCGATTCTGATCTTGTCTGATTAAGAGGAGCTAGAGGTTGCCAACCGGACAGGTGCAAGAGGAAAGGGTATAGATAGAAAAGGTAAACATAGATGGATTAAAGAGAGACAAGGGAGAGCACCCAACTACCTAACTCTATGGCACTCACCTAGTAAACTGATGCCATTGCAGACCAAGGGCCACAACACATCAACATTCATCACAAAGAAGCAAATCAGTCATCACACAAAGACAAACGACACAAGCATACAACAACAAACATCTCGTTGCTATACGTTCATTTTAATTAAGTAGGGGATCTTTCTTGAAGAGGGAATAACTACTCTCTAAGGTTGTTGAAAGACGAGGGGAAGAACAAGCCACATGAGATAGGAGCATCAGCACCACAAAAGACAGAGCTAAGGCAAGATTTGCAAAGCGGCAAGGGAGGGGAAACAACCAAGAGCGAGATAGGTAAAACCACACTCTCAAACTGAAATGGGGAAGAAGGCTTCAAAATGCAGATACAAGATAAGCCTCAAGGTAAATATCAAGAAATGACAAGGGTTAAAGGTAATAATAGATAGTAGCATGCCAAGGGATGGGGTTGAGACAAAACTTGCCAGGTGACAAAAGGGAAAGCAATCAAGGGAGAGATATGTAATTCACCACTTCCAAACAGGGTTGGAAAAGATGAGGCTTTTAAAGGGTAGGTTCAAAGTAAGCATTTGGGCAAAGACATGAATGTCACAAGGGTCAATGTCGATAATGGACAAGTGTGTAAGAGAGAAGATAAAGGCATAGAAGAGCTAGTGGTATAAGTACAACGAAGAATTGAGTTATGTCAAGGCTTGCACGCGGTAAAGAAGATGATATAGCCAAGGGTGAGATAAGAAAAACACCGCTCTCAGATTGAGACAAAAAAGAGGAGATATCAAGTAAGCATCAAGGCAAGATCTATATATTACAAGGGTAAGGCAGATAATAGACCAAAAGTACAATGAAGGATCGAGTTAATACAAGGCTTGCAAGTGGCAAAGAAGAGGATACGGCTAAGGGCCATATTGGTAAATTACCACTCTCAAATTGAGGTGGAAGAAAGGAGGTTTTTTTCTTTTTAAGAGCAGGCATAAAGATAAGTGTCAAGGTTAGATCGATGAATGATGACAGTAATGGTGATAGCAAACCGAAACACATCAAGGGATGGAATTAAGACAAAACCTGCAAGGCGACAAAGAAGGGAAACAATCAAGGACGAGATAGGTGAAGCACCACTCTCTAATTGAGATGGAAAAGAGTAGGATTTAAAGGGTAGGTTCAAAATAAGTACCAAGGTAAAGATATATATTACAACGGTTAAATGCGATAACAGACAAGGGAGTAAGAGATAAGAGGTGAAGGTGCATGTTGGTCACTTATTCTTAAATGTTGTGAATTAAGAACAAGACAACACAATTGTTAAGGATTAAAGACCTTCGTCCTCCGAAGCATTATCTCTGCTTGGATATAATGATCTTCAGACGAAGGTCATGAAGGACATGCCTTCATCAATTAATTAATGAATAAGAATATACAGAGATAATGAATGTAAACGTTGGCCCATTCACATAATCACATATGTATTTCACAATGTACACATGAACATTGACAAAATTTACATTACATTGATACCTTTGGCTTGTTTGAAGGTGTTGATGCAAGAGCGATTACAATCCAGCGTGAACAGTACGATGCTACCGTTCATCTATTTATATGCACGGGACGCAGCCCGAGTAAAAGTACATTTGTGTCCTCAACATTTATTCACAACTATAACATAAATCATTAGGATTGGCTAGTCTTTTTCTCTTCGGACCAACATCATGTTTGATCTTCATCCATCATAAGCTGAAGATGTTACTCTTCGGCTAAAGCTTCAGCGTTCACTCTTATCGTCTTTGGGCTATATCTTCGACTTGTACACCTTTGCCCTGGGAGAAAACTTCCATCCTGAAGCCAAAGCTCCCTGTAGCTGAAAGCAGATGGTTAGTCATGTTTTTGAGGACCTTCAAAAGAGGAAGGCCCCCAACAGTAGCCCCTTGCAGTATTAATTTGTTTCTTTGTAACAATTTCAGACTGCAACATGAACGAAGGCCTTTAGCTGAAGGTCCGAAAAAACACCTTCCCTTCGCTAGAATAGCGAATCGTTCTGAACTGTGGGACCCACCGAGCGGTGGAGCTCTGAGTATATATATAGAAGTCTGTGTCGTGAATATTGTTTGTGTTGTTTAGCTGTTTTCATTGTGATTGCTATCTTAGCCTTCTTCTCTTTGTGAGCTTGATCGATTTCTAAGCCTTGGCATTTGCCGCAATCATCATCCAAATGGCTGAGGACAAGAAGGTCACAGACCCCACAATGGCTGGGTTTTACGAAGCAATGGAGAAGACCAACGCGGAAAAGATTACCAATGAGATGCTAGCTGGCTTGTTTGGGGATTCCAGCGACAGTGACAGTTTTAATGTGGAGTGTGGAAATGAAGATGCCGTAGATCGGCCGTGGAGGCCGAGCCATGTTGTTTTTGGGAAGTCATCTGTCAAACAAGGGCAGATCAAAGCGATGAAGGGCAAATATTTTCATGATATTTCTATAGTGAGGGCCGGGGGGAAAGCACTGTTCCCCTTCCTGAAGCTGATGAGGTGGTGGTCTTTAAGAGCTTCATGAAAGCTAGGCTTCGCTTCCCACTACACAAGATGTTGGTTGAAGTTCTGAAGACATTTGAAATATACCTTCATCAACTTACCCCCGAAGCCTTTATCAAAGTGGGGGTTTTTATATGGGCTATGAGGAGTCAAGGGCTAAAGTTGGATGCTAGGTGCTTCTGCAATATTCACAAGTTATCCTACCAGACAAAGGCAACCGGAAAGGAACAATACCATAACAACTTCGGCTGCTATAGCTTCGTGCCCCGCTCTGAGGCAAACTATCTTGTGCTGACATTTCGGAAGAAGTGGTCGAGCTCTTGGATGAAGCAATGGTTCTACGTAAAGAATGACCTGAAATAGAGGGAGGATGTGAGGGGCATCATTCAACGTCCCATATGGTCGCATTTCAGCATTAGAACACCATGAATCGCAATCGGGAATGAAGTGCAAGCGTGCCTAATGGCTGTCGACACCGTATGTACTTACATTGGTACCAGGGATTTAGTTCAAGAACACATTGCTTTTAAAGTATGGTCTCTTGCGAATGAATGGGAAATGCCGAAGGAAACTACTACTGGCTCCAGTCAAGGTGGCTTCGTTTATCTTAAGTACACCTTCCCGTACAGAAGCCAATTTGATGAGCCAAATGATGATTGGATAGATGTTGTAGAGGCAACCAGTGATGGGCTACTAGGAGCCTACTCGAAGACAGAGGACGAGGCCATGATTGTTGCCTTTGGCGCTCGAGGGAAAAGAAGACTGAATAGAGTTTTTGATGTTATTGGGTTTGTTTACCCTGATTACTATTTTCTTGCCCGAAGGCAAGGGGGAAAAAGGAAAGTTGCTACTTCAACCTCTTCTAGTGCGCCGAAGTCGAAGAGGGCCAAGGTCTTGAACTCTTGACACGTAGGTCGAAGCCTATTGGGACGGCCGAGGTGCCAAAGCTTATTGAAAGTGCCGAGGCTGCCCCCTCAGCCGTGGAAACAGCTCCTGCCATGTCAGTCGAAGCTAGTGCAGATCTGGTAAAAGAGCCAGAATCAGAAAAGACAGCAGAACAACCAAAGGTGCTGAGCCCTCCAGCTGTAATAGGGTTGTCGAAGCTATCTACTACAACAGCGACTCCAAGGAAGAGAAGAATGGCTAGCGTTTTAGATGTTGTTTTAGAATCCATGAAAGTGCCAACTCCCGTTTCTGCCGAAGTATCTGGTGAAAAATCTGAAGATACAAGAGAAGTGATTACTGCAAGCGCAGTTACTGCTCTCGCCGAAATCAGACCTTCTAAAGTTGTGCCGGTAAGACTGATGGAAGAGAGTCTTCCTAAAAAAACTACATCTCCTGCTCCCAAAGCACCTCCCCATGGTGATTTGGAATACATTGTTCGACACGCTTCGAGAAAACAGTTATCGTTAGATCAAATTGCCGAAGTGCAACACTATGCCAAGGACTTGAAATACCCCCGAGGGTCCTTGGTATACGGAGGAAATGATGAAGACGACTTCCTCTATTGTCTGGTCGACGGTAAGGAGGTTAATGTTTGCCGCGAGATGATGAACAACATGGGGTTTCTGAAGCTTGAGCTTGGTTTGTCCGCTATGACGAAGGATCAGCTTGCGGACAGCCTCGCTTACAATAGCTTGAAGGTTTGTATATTTGGCTTTGTATTTGGTACTTTTCCTTATAGTGGACCATTTTTGTGGTAATTCTTACTGTTATTATTTGTTCATTCTTCTATTTTGTAGGGTCTAATCCTTAGTAAGGCTCTGAAAGCTCAAAAGATACAGAGGACGAAAGCTGTCAGATAGCACTTGGAAACCTCCGATTGGAGGTTATAACTTTGAGAAACGAAGCTCTTGCAAAGGATAAGATTTTACTATCTTTGGTCGAAAGGCTGAAATCCAGTGAAGCTAAATAGTCCGCTCAAGAAGAAGTGCACAAAGCTGATGTCACACCCGGGTTTCGGGGCACCAAGACCCGGGCGCGAACATAATCACCAGGTGTGCTGGGACCAAGTCTCACACATATGATGAATCATGGCACAGGATCGAATGTCACATCTTTACTATATAATTGGAGTTTTGTACAAAATAAATAAATAATTACATTATATGGAGACAACGGTCCAGCAACCCAAAGTTGACTGGGAGACGACGGCCTAGATCTTTCACGAACACATCACAACATCCTTCAAGCGCCTCATCCTGTGGTACATGTTCTTGACCTGTGGGGGGGTGTGAGACAGCAAGAGTGAGCTCACATACGTTCATCGCTCAACAAGTTGTGGGGAATAATGTGCATGAATTCGCCAAAGGTGGGAGCTCACGTGAAGTGTAAGGCTTACCAAAGAGGATGGTTAGAGCTGAGCATTGCTTTTAAAGTTGGTCAAAATTTTATTAGCAGTTACTAAGTATAAGTAAATACCAACTCAATTAAGTAGTAGAACAAAAGTAACATCATCACCTGCGATGCAATGCATATGACAAATTGAATTTAGTTCCATAAATTAATCATTAGAGAGTCCTGAGCTGCTCATGGCCGTGAGCTCGGCTAGTATACCAGTTTTACACTCTGCAGAGGTGGTACCCTCTACCCACAAGTCATGTTACCCATCTTCCAAGGGATCACGACTTCCCATACACCTCTACCGAGGAGGCGAGGCAGGGTAACACTACGAGGCCTTTACAAAGTTCCACTAGCTTCAGAAAACCCGCTACAGTTTATAGGAAGCTCCAATGCAGGGTTCTTGCCTGACCGCCATCGCAGCAAGATCAACCAAGGACCTCCCTACACTGACCACTCCCCTACTGCCCTTGCCCCTTTCGGGTAAGGTAGTCCTCCACTAGCTTTCCTAATTAATCAGCCAAGGGCGTCCATAAACCCTTGTGGTGGCACGTGTTTCTCAAGTTAAGCTCTATGTTCCCATTACCATTAATGATCTTGACATGAACATAAATAGAATAACAAAATAATTGGAACATAGATATGATAAATAATTATCCCGAATCCATGTAAAGCAATAGCAAACTACCCAAGTGATTCAGGGGTAAACAAGGTAATGAGATAAACAATCTAGGGTAACCTATTGGGTCCCATCAAAATTAACCTATGCATGAATAAATGATATTAAAGAACATTATTGGGTAAAAAGTGGTCAAGGGCACAACTTGCCTGGCACTTGAGATTCCAGTTACCAGGGTGATTCTTCAGATCCTCGTGACCTCGCGCATAGATGGCGCCCAGCAGAGCTCCATCGACGAGGAGGCACGGTCACGACGGAAATCCAAGTCCTGACGAACGATTTCCCCACGGACCGCGACGACTCCACGCAAATTGATGCCACAGGCGCATCCGATGCATCATGGCGAACACCCGGTTACATTCTCCCGTGCCCGAACGGCGACGAACACAGAAATCAGTGGCGGCGACGATTTCTTACCGACGAGTTGCCCAGCCGCAACTGCTTCCGATAAATCCACGCACGCCGCCCTCGCGAACCCGTCCAGCAACCGAGCGCAGCTGCAGAGGAGTCACAGCGGTGGCGGCGGCAGCTAGTGGGGAAAAAGGGATGAGGTGAGGGAAGAGTGGCTGCTGCAAGACGCATGTGGGCACGGAGGCAAGCATCGTGCGGCACGGAAGGGAATCCAGGGCAGCGGCGCAGGTCCTTGCGGCGATGGCTTTGCGCAGCGACGGCGGATCACGGCACAGAGGTGGCCGAGGAGCGTTTGGCCGTGGGCATCAAAATGCGGGAGAGCGCTGGGTCAGCGGGGAGGAGAGACCGCGGGGCACGCTAATTATTCCTAGGAGCCCAGGGGATCGCGGAATCCGAGGCGAGGCGGACGGGAGCGCTGACCACACGAGAATGGCGGATTCCGTTGCTCGCCAGCGGTCCATGCGCGGATTCCCCGGCGGCGCCCACGACGTTCTGGTGAAGAAGATGGAGCTGTCTCCGGGGTCCCACGCGACAGCGAAGGAATTCCCCACCCAGTCTTCACTGCGTCAGAGGAGCGGATGACAAAAATGGGCCCACAGGCCAGCGTCAGTGCAGGTGCGCAGCGCGCAGTAGAGAAGGTATGGGCCGCGCGGACTCGGTTAGTTGGGCCGGAATAGGAATTCGGCCCAGCGCAGGGGCTTGTTCTTTTCTATTTTTCTTCTCAATTTTCTGATTTCCCATTTGGGTATTAATGTAATTCTTTTCTCATTATTTTATGTTGTCATAGAATGCACACACAAAATAAAATCCCAGCATGATGCAAGTTTTATTTTGGGTATCTTTTTATTATTTATTTGTTGTTTGAATATGGTCTTCACATCTGATGATAAATAGATTCAACACACACATAAAATATAGGAAATGACTTTTCTCCTCTTTTATTATATATTACAAACTGGGTGTTACAAATTCTACCCCCCTTAATAGAAATCTCGTCCTCGAGATTTTGTAAGAAAAGAGATACAAAAGGATTGGTTTGTAGTTCAACTTTTAGTCTATAGTTGGTTCAAAAAAATCCAGAGTCTCCTTTTTTAGTCCATAATGTGTGATTAAGAGAGCACGGATATCCAGCTACTTATTATGTAGGGTAAAAGATAGGAAGGTTAGGGCAAGAATAACTAGGGGTAAGAAAGTTTACGGTGAGAAAGGACTCCTTGTTGGGTGGTAATGCATCCTGAAGATCGAGTTTGACTTCTCTCCTTCCTTGACGTGGTTGATCTTTTCCTTCTCCGGTCTTGGTCTCATTGATTCGAGGTTAGTGTATATCATCGGAGTTGGAGAATATGGTTAAGATAGATATTGACAAGATAGACTACATGATGTAGATCAAAAGTTTGTTTGATGTTTGTTGGGAATAGCCAGATTATGCAATCCATCATGACTTTATTGGTTGGTCTGTCATTCTTTATTTAGTGTAGAGTGAACTAGGTTAAAACATGTGGATAGGGTCTAATCTATTTCACAAGTATTAACTGGTCCATTAAGTAACTCACTTTATATTAGACCATATTAGATTAGATGGGATCTAGATTAGATCGGTATAACTAGATTAGACTAGATAATATCTAATTACTTTGGATTAGATCATGGTTGTTACAATAGTGCGGGATAAATATGCTTATTGGGGCAAGATGAATCCATAAGGATAAGATAGAATCTTTTGAGGCCAGTTAGATCTGTTAGGATAAGATAAAATCTTTTCAAAATAAGATGAATTTATTTAGGTAAGCGAGTATCTTTTAAAATAAGGTGGATCTATTAATCTAGATACATTTTTAATGAGGGACAATCTAAGTTTGATTAATTATATATATGCCTAAGTATATGTAGATGCAATTGTGGACACTACTCGACAACTCATCACACTCAATCAAAGATCCAAATCAGACAAGTATCATAAGAACAAACATTCAAGTTCGTAGTTATCTATATAAAAGAAAAATATTTTTGTTTTTGTTCCTAAGAGTAGGTATCCTATTCCTAAAGGTCACTTTAGGCACGGAATTTCAAAGTGTGAAATCCACATTTGTCTTTAGAAGGAAAAGGTAAGAATAATCAGAGTAAAGCGGGAATAGATGAGGAAGATTAAGAAAAATTTAGAAAAGAATCAAAGTAGCAAAGGTAAGTAGATAGTGGTTGTCCAGCTCTATCTAGGCTTCGTCCTACAGTCAACATTCCTCTGATACCACTTCTGTCACACCCGGGTTTCGGGGCACCAAGACCCTGGCGCGAACATAATCACCAGGTGTGTTGGGACCAAGTCTCACACATATGATGAATCATGGCACAGGATCGAATGTCACATCTTTACTATATAATTGGAGTTTTGTACAAAATAAATAAATAATTACATTATATGGAGACAACGGTCCAGCAACCCAAAGTTGACTAGGAGACGACGGCCTAGATCTCTCACGAACACATCACAGCATCCTTCAAACGCCTCATCCTGTGGTACCTGTTCTTGACCTGTGGGGGGGTGTGAGACAGCAAGAGTGAGCTCACATACGTTCATCGCTCAACAAGTTGTGGGGAATAATGTGCATGAACTCGCCAAAGGTGGGAGCTCACGTGAAGTGTAAGGCTTACCAAAGAGGATGGTTAGAGCTGAGCATTGCTTTTAAAGTTGGTCAAAATTTTATTAGCAGTTACTAAGTATAAGTAAATACCAACCCAATTAAGTAGTAGAACAAAAGTAACATCATCACCTACCATGCAATGCATATGACAAATTGAATTTAGTTCCATAAATTAATCATCAGAGAGTCCTGAGCTGCTCATGACCGTGAGCTCGGCTAGTATACCAGTTTTACACTCTGCAGAGGTGGTACCCTTTACCTACAAGTCATGTTACCCATCTGTCAAGGGATCGCGACTTCCCATACACCTCTACCGAGGAGGCGAGGCAGGGTAACACTACGAGGCCTTTACAAAGTTCCACTAGCTTCAGAAAACCCGCTACAGTTTATAGGAAGCTCCAATGCAGGGTTCTTGCCTGACCGCCATCGCAGCAAGATCAACCAAGGACCTCCCTACACTGACCACTCCCCTACTGCCCTTGCCCCTTTCGGGTAAGGTAGTCCTCCACTAGCTTTCCTAATTAATCAACCAACGGCGTCCATAAACCCTTGTGGTGGCACGTGTTTCTCAAGTTAAGCTCTATGTTCCAATTAACATTAATGATCTTGACGTGAACATAAATAGAATAACAAAATAACTGGAACATAGATATGATAAATAATTATCCTGAATCCATGTAAAGCAATAGCAAACTAACCAAGTGATTCAGGGGTAAACAAGGTAATGAGATAAACAATCTAGGGTAACCTATTGGGTCCCATCAAAATTAACCTATGCATGAATAAATGATATTAAAGAACATTATTGGGTAAAAAGTGGTCAAGGGCACAACTTGCCTGGCACTTGAGATTCCAGTTACCAAGGTGATTCTTCAGATCCTCGTGACCTCGCGCATAGATGGCGCCCAGCAGAGCTCCGTCGACGAGGAGGCACGGTCACGGCGGAAATGCAAGTCCCGGCGAACGATTTCCCCACGGACCGCGACGACTCCACGCGAATTGATGCCACAGGCGCATCCGATGCATCATGGCAAACACCCGGTTACATTCTCCCGTGCCCAAACGGCGACGAACACAGAAATCAGTGGCGCGGCGATTTCTTACCGACGAGCTGCCCAGCCGCAACTGCTTCCGATAAATCCACGCATGCCGCCCTCGCGAACCCGTCCAGCAACCGAGCGCAGCTGCAGAGGAGTCACGGCGGTGGCGGCGGCAGCTAGTGGGGAAAAAGGGATGAGGTGAGGGAAGAGTGGCTGCTGCAAGACGCGTGTGGGCACGGAGGCAAGCGTCGTGCGGCACGGAAGGGAATCCAGGGCAGCCGCGCAGGTCCTTGCGGCGATGGCTTTGCGCAGCGACGGCGAATCACTGCACAGAGGTGGCCGAGGAGCGTTTGGCCGTGGGCATCAAAATGCGGGAGAGCGCTGGGTCTGCGGGGAG
Organism: Zea mays; assembly: GCF_902167145.1. Classification (NCBI taxonomy): domain Eukaryota; kingdom Viridiplantae; phylum Streptophyta; class Magnoliopsida; order Poales; family Poaceae; genus Zea; species Zea mays. The sequence goes on along the minus strand of NC_050104.1, from coordinate 14,052,676 downwards.
GAGAGACCGCGGGGCACACTATTTATTCCTAGGAGCCCAGGGGATCGCGGAATCCGTGGCGAGGCGGACGGGAGCGCTGACCACACGAGAATGGCGGATTCCGTTGCTCGCCAGCGGTCCATGTGCAGATTCCCCGGCGGCGCCCACGGCGTTCTAGTGAAGAAGATGGAGCTGTCTCCAGGGTCCCACGCGACAGCGAAGGAATTCCCCACCCAGTCTTCACTGCGTCAGAGGAGCGGATGACAAAAATGGGCCCACAGGCCAGCGTCAGTGCAGGTGCGCATCGCGTAGTAGAGAAGGTATGGGCCGCACAGACTCGGTTAGTTGAGCCGGAATAGGAATTCGGCCCAGCGCAGGGGCTTGTTCTTTTCTATTTTTCTTCTCAATTTTCTGATTTCCCATTTGGGTATTAATGTAATTCTTTTCTCATTATTTTATGTTGTCATAGAATGCACACACAAAATAAAATCCCAGCATGATGCAAGTTTTATTTTGGGTTATCTTTTTATTATTTATTTGTTGTTTGAATATGGTCTTCGCATGTGATGATAAATAGATTCAACACACACATAAAATATAGGAAATGACTTTTCTCCTCTTTTATTATATATTACAAACTGGGTGTTACAGCTGAGGTGCAAGAATTAGAAAAAAACTTGTTGAAGCGACAAAATTTTAATGTAGAGCTAACAAAACATGAAATATCTGATATTGAACGTGCAAGGGTACAGAAAATGTTGAAGAATTTCGTCAAGCTAAGGAAGAGTGCTATAATGTTGCTACAGAATGTGCTAAGAACTTGAAGAATAGCTTTTCTAAAGTTGGCGCATTTTCCACAGAGCATAATTTCATCTGCGGTGATCCTGATGGGGTTATCCGCCGAATTAATGGCGAAACCGAAGCTTTCAAAGAAATTCTCAGCGACATAGGAGATTTTTATGCCTTCGCCGACGTCCGAGGGGTCGTGTCAGTCCTGTAAAAGGTCAGATGCAATCATGCCAAGGCTATGGTTCAGCCAGGATTCTCGCTTTCGGCTGATGATATTAAAAATCCTTCGACTAACGCTACTACATTAAGCGGAAAATTCTATTCCGAAGTATGGCTGAAGGGTGGCCGAGAGATAGCTGATGAAGCTATTAGAAGAAATGAGAAATAGTCTCATGACGCCTTAGAAGAGGCTAAAAGAGCTGAAGAGATTGCTGAACGCGCCAGGCTTATAGGTATACCTATTATAGGTTAGCTTCGTAAATTTTTGTAGCTTCGATACTAACAGATACTTGTATTTTAATGCAGTCGAGCTTTCTCCCCCTCCAGAGCCGTACAATCCTGAAGCTGATCCATCTTTGAAGGGGCACTCGACATAATTAGAATTGCGAACGAGGCCATTGACGAAGCTGTCAACAGACTGTTGAACGAAGCGGCCGATAAAGTCTTAAAAGAAGACTAAAGTTTTTATATTTGAGAGTTTAGGGTCTTTGTTCATAGTTTTCATTTTTGTAAGAAACAATTATCAAATATTTGCATATTTATTAATGTAATATATTTCTTTGTGATGCGTGAAACCTTCGTACGTACCATTTTTGAGTCGCTGGAAAAAAACACCTTCCCTTCTTTTCACGCTTCACAAAGAAAGAAATTCCCCTTCTTTGTCGAGACAATACTGAATATCTTGTTATGGCTATTGTATAGTAATACTGTTGACGAAGGTACCATCCCTATATAAAAACATATCTGCCAAAGGCATGTCTTGTGTTATTGGTACATTCTTTCGTGATTCCTTACCGAAGGTATACTTGACCTCATGAATTGGCAGGTATATTTGAAGGAGCAATTTTGCTTCTTTTCCAATGCTTTTGTCGATACAAAATGATGTATGATGCGATGTTATGCAATATGATATGATAGTATGATGCAAATGATGTTTATGCATGAATCATCAAAGAAAAACCAAGACTCTGCATCCCCTTAGGAACGACTTTGGAGTCTCTTCACCTTTTACTTAGGTGGCATTTCAGCTAGGAACGACTTTGGAGCTAAGCTCTGCATCCCCTTAAGAACGACTTTGGAGCTTCTTTACCTTTTACTTAGGTGGTATTTTAGCTCTGCATCCCCTTAGAAACGACTTTGGAGCTTCGTCACCTTCTTGTTACACTCGATGGTGTAACCACAAATTTATTACAATAGGACGAAGGTTGAACCTTCTTATATTGTCTTCGGAGGGGAAATTTAAAGACAAAAAGTAAAAAATACATTGAACTTGGAAACTTTCTGGTCGAGCCCATGTATTGATTTAGTAAATATGTCTTGATTTGGGCACAATGTTGTTGACTGTGCGAGCTTCAGTCTCCTCTCGTGTGTCGCGCTATTGCTACGCTTGGCGACGCCCTTCTGGCTGCTGATTGTGAATCAATGTTGGTGCCATAGGTGGTGGTGGTGGTGGTAGCTAAGCCCATGCAGCTTGAGAATGACTTGCCGAAGCAACTGATGTTGTGGGTTGCTGGTTGCCCACATACTCAGGGATATATGGCAAACAACATGAAGTAGTGTGCAAGACCTGCTTCAGCTGATTCTGCCATGCTTCGGTTCAACTATGTCCTTTTGCTTTTGGATCATAACTTGGCACGTCCTTGTTGTATGTCCCTTATCCTCCCCACATAATAAACAGAACAACCTCCTGGGTTGGGTGCTGAACCTTCCTCCGAAGCTTCTTCCTCCTCTGTCCCTTGGAGCTGGTGGCCTGTAAGAGGTTTGCTGTATTCTTAAAGATTGTGAGCTTTGTTGGTTGCCTTGAGTGTGGTTTGCCCTGTCATCATTTGAGCTGGGATTGTGGATTGTTCTAACATGCCTAGGGTGGAGCCTTCCTCCGAAGCCCCTAGTCATCTCAGAATACATGTAGGCCTCCTCCCTTCTCTACCGAAAGTCATTGTCAGCTCTGATGTATTCATCCATCTTCTGGAGGAGCTTTTCCAGAGTTTGTGGTGGCTTCCTAGCAAAATACTATGTTGTTGGTCCTGGTCGGAGCCCCTTGATCATAGCTTCGATGACAATCTCATTTGGCACCATTGGCGCCTAGGCTCTAAGTCATAGAAATCTTCGGGCATATGCCTACAAGTACTCTTCATGGTCTTGCGTACACTGGAACAAGGCTTTGGAAGTTACTGGCTTCATCTAAAAACCCTGAAAAATAGTTACCAGTATGTCCTTCAGCTTTTGCCATGACGTGATCGTTCCCGGGCGAAGGGAAGAATACCACATCTGAGCTACACTCCTGACTGCCACAACGAAGGATTTCGCCATGACAGCCGTGTTGCCACCATATGAGGATATGGGCTAAGACTAATGTGGGCTGGCTCTGGCACCGCTATCTAGCACATGTTAGGATGAAGAACCTTCATAAACTTCTAAAGGGAGATCATGTGTTAGGACTAACCGATGTCTGTTTTGAGAAAGACAGACCTTATGCAGCGTGCCAAGCAGGGAAACAGGTGGGAAGCACTCATCAAAGCAAGAACGTGATGACAACATCAAGACAACTGGAACTCCTCCACATGGATCTCTTCGGCCCCATTGCCTATCTCAGCATCGGGGGAAGTAAGTATGGTCTTGTTATAGTTGATGATTTTCCCCGCTTCACTTGGGTATTCTTTTTGCAGGACAAATTCGAAACCCAAGGAACCCTAAAGCGCTTCTTAAGGAGATCTCAAAATGAGTTTGAGCTAAAGGTGAAGAAGATAAGAAGCGATAATGGGTCTGAGTTCAAGAATCTACAAGTTGAAGAATATCTTGAGGAGGAAGGCATCAAGCACGAGTTCTCCGCTCCCTACACACCTCAACAAAATGGTGTAGTAGAGAGGAAGAACAGGACGCTAATTGACATGGCGAGAACGATGCTTAGAGAATACAAGACGCCTGAGCGGTTTTGGTCGGAAGCTGTGAATACAACCTGCCATGCCATAATCCGGTTCTATCTGCACCGCCTCCTCAAGAAGACATCCTATGTGAACTCTTAACTGGTAACAAACCTAATGTTTCCTATTTTCGTGTATTTGGGAGCAAATTCTACATTTTGGTAAAGAAAGGTAGGCCTTCAAAGTTTGCTCCCAAAGCTGTAGAAGGTTTTTTACTAGGATATGACTCAAATACAAAGGCGTATAGGTCTTCAACAAATCATCAGGATTGGTTGAAATCTCTAGCGACGTTGTATTTGATGAGACTAATGGCTCTCCAAGAGAGCAAGTTGATCTTGATGATGTAGATGAAGATGAGGTTCCGACGGCCTCAATGCGAACGATGGTGATAGGTGATGTGCGACCACAGGAACTACAAGAACAAGATCAACCTTCCTCCTCTACACTGGCGCATCCTCCAACTCAAGACAATGAACAGGTACCTCAAGAAGAAGGGCAAGATCAAGGGGGAGCACATGTAGAACATGATAAGGAGGAAGAAGCATAACAGGCCCCTCCAACTCAAGTCTGAACAACGATCCAAAGAAATCATCTAGTGGATCAGATTCTGGGTGACATCAGCAAGGGAGTAACAACTCGCTCTCGATTAGCTAATTTTTGTGAGCATTACTCATTTGTTTCTTCTATTGAGCCTTTCAGGGTAGAAGAAGCCTTGCAGGATCCGGACTAGGTATTGGCCATGCAGGAAGTGCTCAACAACTTTAAAAGAAATGAAGTTTGGAGCCTGGTGCCACGTCCAAAGCAAAACGTTTTGGGAACCAAATGGGTGTTCCGCAACAAGCAAGACGAACACGAAGTGGTGACAAGGAACAAGGCTCGACTTGTGGCAAAAGGTTATGCCCAAGTCGCAGGTTTGGATTTCGAGGAGACTTTTGCTCCTATGGCTAGGTTAGAATCAATTCGGATTTTATTGGCCTATGCTGCTCACCATTCCTTTAAGCTGTTCTAAATGGACGTGAAGAGCGCTTTCCTCAATGGACCAATCAAGGAGGAGGTATACGTGGAACAACCCCCTGGCTTTGAGGATGACAGGTATCCCGACCATGTCTACAAGCTCTCTAAGGCACTCTATGGACTTAAGCAAGCCCCAAGAGCATGGTATGAATGCCTTAGAGATTTTCTTATTGCTAATGCTTTCAAGGTTGGGAAAGTTGATCCTACTCTCTTCACAAAGACGTGTAATGGTGATCTTTTCGTATGCCAAATATATGTAGATGACATTATATTTGGTTCTACTAATGAAAAGTCTTGTGAGGAGTTTAGCAGGGTGATGATGCAAAAGTTCGAGATGTCGATGATGGGCGAGTTGAACTACTTCCTTGGATTTCGAGTGAAGCAACTTAAGGAAGGCGCCTTAATCTCCCAAATAAAGTACACTCAAGATCTTCTCAAGAGGTTTGGGATGAAGGATGCAAAGCTCGCGAAGACACCGATGGGAACTAACAGACATCTAGACCTCAACAAAGGAGGTAAGTCCGTTGATCAAAAGGCATACCGGTCAATGATAGGATCATTACTTTATCTTTGTGCTAGTAGACCGGATATTATGCTAAGCATATGCATGTGTGCTAGATTTCAATGCGACCCCAAGAAGTGTCACCTTGTGGCCGTTAAGCGAATACTTAGATATTTAGTCTCTACGCCTTGCTTCAGGATCTGGTATCCAAAGGGTCTACCTTTGACTTAATCGGATACTCAGACTCTGACTATGCCGGGTGCAAGGTTGATAAGAAGAGCACATCAGGGACATGCTAGTTTCTGGGAAGGTCCCTGGTGTCTTGGAGCTCTAAGAAACAAACATATGTTGCTCTATCCACCACTCAGGCAGAGTACATTGCCGCGGGACAGTGTTGCACGCAACTGCTTTGGATGAGGCAAACCCTCTGGGACTTTGGCTACAATCTGAGCAAAGCCCCACTCCTATGTGACAATGAGAGTGCAATCCGCTTGGCGGATAATCCTGTTGAACACAGCCACACTAAGCACATAGACATCCAACATCACTTCCTAAGAGACCACCAGCAAAGGGGAGATATCGACATTTATCACATTAGCACCGAGAACCAGCTAGCCGATATCTTCACCAAGCCTTTAGATGAGAAAAGGTTTTGCAGGTTGCGTAGTGAGCTAAATGTCTTAGATTCGTGTAACTAGGATTGATCTGTAGCATACATGTGTTTTATGCCTTTGATCATGTTACTTTAAGCTTTACTATTTTTAATTGCTTATATGTGGTGCTCAAGTTGTACAAAGTCATCCCCAGACCTCACAAGTCCATATGCAAATGATGCACATGTTTAAGGGGAGGATGTGCTACAACTTGACACCTTTGAGACTAACTTGTTTGTTGAGTGCACTTGAAGTAGTCTCAAAGGAATATTGAAAGGGAAACATGAACTTGGATATAAAGAGAGCTTCCACTGCATTTCGGTAAAATGTATGTTGTCCTATGTTCTTTGTTGTACTCTCATTGCCTTTAAGCTCTTATTTGACATTTTGGTGAGGCAATGGGGTTAAAGGGCCAAAAGTTATCCCGTTTTGGTGCTTATGCCAAAGGGAAAGAAATTAAGGCCAAAGCAAATGGATCAACCAACCACTTGTGAATTTAAAAAAAATTAGAGTTAGAATTTGTATTTCGTCCAAAATCCTCTCATTGCAAAATTTGGTCTCTTATGGGGAGAATTTTGATTATGGGAAAAAGGGGGAGTTTTGGCACTTAATCAAATTTACTCTTGAAATATCTCTCTATTTGCCCAAACAAGTGTGTTTGACTTAGAGATAGGAAAATGAATTTGTTTTGTGAAAATAAACCAAGTGGTGGCAAAAGCGATCCAAATATGCCAAATCCTAGTGAAGTTAAATCTTGAGAATGGTATTGCACTCCTTAGTTGCTTTTCAATGTATTGGCATAAATCAGGAAAAAAGGGGGAGATTGAAAGGGAAATGTACCCTTGGGCCATTTCTATAAATGTTTTGGTGATTAGATGCCCGACACAAATTACTTTGATTCGAATGTGCTAAAGAAGATGCAAAGCGAGAATCAAGGTATGTTTCTAGCCTTAGTGAATTGTTTTTATACTAACATATTTGCCTAAGTGCTAGGAAAAACATCAAAAGAAAATGGAGAAGATTTGGCTGAGTTCAGCCAAACCAGAACCAGCATGTGGTGCATCGGGCTATCCGGTGTGCACGGGACAGTGTCCGGTGCCTAGGCTGGCCCGGCGATGAACTTGTCGCTCTCGAGAAAATGTTGAGGGCGCTTCGGCTAAAAATCACTGGACTGTCCGGTGAGTCAATTGCGCCACGGCCAACGGTCGGCAGCGAAATTAGCGGGCGACGCGTGGCCTAGGCCAACAGTCACTTGGTCGCACCGGACTGTCCGGTGTGCACCGGACAGTGTCCGGTGCGCCAAGGGGACCGATGGCTCAACGGTTGGCTTCGCCAGATAAGGAAGGAGATCGGGCACCGGACTGGAACTGTTCATGTCCGGTGGTGCACCGGACTGTCCGGTGCGCCACCCGACAGAAGGCAAGAATTGCCTTCCAATTGGATCTCCAACGACTCCTAGCTGCCTTGGGGCTATAAAAGGGACCCCTAGGCGCATGGAGCACTACACCAAGCATCCATTGAACATTCTAAGACGTCTAGACTTTGCCACCACGCACTCGGATCATTGTGTTAGAGATTTGAGCACCTTTTGAGTTGTAAACTCCTTACGTCGTGTTTTGTGTTCACGTCTTGACTTGTGTGTGTGTGTTCGCTGCGATTCTTGCGTGTGTTTCTCTCCCTCCCTTACTCTTGTGCTTTGTGTTGCAAACAACTTTGTAAGGGTGAGAGGCTCCAACTTGTGGAGATTCCTCACAAACGGGAAGACAAGTATAAGAAAGAAAACTGTGGTAGTCAAGTGGATCATTGGATCACTTGAAAGGGGTTGAGTGCAACCCTTGTCTATTGGGACCCCACAACGTGAAAGTAGGCAAGTGTTACTTGGCCAAACCACAGGATAAAACACCGTGTCTCTTGTGTCGCTTTTGTGTGATTGGTTTCTTCTCTTGAGTTCTCACTTAATCACTTGTACTATTGTTCCAAAGTTTAATACTCATTCTAAAGGAACAATCAAGTGAAGAGTTCTCGCTTTACCAACTTGGCTTCAATCTTTTTAACATTCATAACCAAGTTGGGATATTTAGTATTTGATTTTACAGGATCACCTATTCACCCCATCATCATTGATTAGACTTTCTTGATGAAGCTCTCTCTGTTGAGGCCTTCATCCTTGGTCATCTAGGGTGATGTGACACATTTCTTCAGCAATTCGTCGATCTTCCTCTGAAGGTCGGCTAGCTGAAGCATCTTCTCTCTCTTCCTCTGTACTTGTTGGTGTATGACTTCCAAGTCTCTGATTTCTTGGTCCAACTCCTCCTCCTACGGTGTTGGGCTGGTAGCCTTCCTTTTCTGGCTCCGTGCTTCTCTCGGCGAGAGTATCTCTTGGTTGGTGTCTAGTGGCTACAGGGCAGCCCCTGGCACTATTGCCTTCTTCGGCAACATGATGAAGGTGAATGCTTGTCGAAGGTGATCGTTTGAGTTCATCGAAGGTGAGCGCCAATGTTGGTCACTTATTCTCAAATGTTGTGAATTAAGAACAAGGCAACACAATTGTAAAGGATTAAAGACCTTCATCCTCCGAAGCATTATCTCCCCTTGGATATAATGATCTTCAGACGAAGGTCATGAAGGACATGCCTTCATCACTTAATGAATGAATAAGAATATACAAAGATAATGAATGTAAACTGTTGGCTCATTCACATATGTATTTCACAATGTACACATGAACATTAACAAAATTTACATTACATTGATACCTTCGGCAACACAATTGTTAAGGATTAAAGACCTTTGTCCTCTGAAGCATTATCTCCCCTTGGATATAATGATCTTCAGATGAAGGTCATGAAGGACATGCCTTCATCACTTAATGAATGAATAAGAATATACAAAGATAATGAATGTAAACTATTGGCTCATTCACATATGTATTTCACAATGTACACATGAACATTAACAAAATTTACATTACATTGATATCTTCGGCTTGTTTGAAGATGTTGACGTGAGAGCGATTACAATCCAGCGTGAACAGTACGGTGCTACTGTTCATCTATTTATAGGCACGGGACGTAGCTCGAGTAAAAGTACATTTGTGTCCTCAACATTTATTCACAACTATAACATAAATCATTAGGGATTGGCTAGTCTTTTTTCTCTTCGGGCCAGCATCATGTTTGATCTTCATCACCGTCTTAAGCCGAAGATGTTACTCTTCGGTTATAGCTTCAGCGTTCACTCTTATCGTCTTTGGGCTATATATTCGACTTGTACACCTTTGCCCAGGAAGAAACCTTCCATCCTGAAGCCGAAGCTCCCTGTAATAATCCATGTTATGCTGAAAGCAGATGGTTAGTCATGTTTTTGAGCACCTTCAGAAGAGGAAGGCCCCCAACAGTGCACAAGAACCAAGGGTATGAGTACAATAAAGAATAGAGCTAAGGTAAGACTGGCACATGACAAAGATGAGGTTACGACCAAAGGCGGGATAAGTAGAGGGGAGAAGGGAGGTTTTAAGTGGCATACATACGACAAGCATCAAGGTAGGATCACAAGGGTAAAGGCAATAGCGAACAAAACACATTAAACAATGGAGTTGAAAGTTCACAAGCAGCAAAGAAAAGGATACATGCAAAGGAAAATGGGTAAGATACAACTTTCAATTTGAGACGGAAGAGAGAAGATTTTAGAGGGCAGGTATAAGATAAGCAACAGGGTGAGATGTAGAGACGACAAAGGTAAATGTTGGAGACTTGTTCTCAAATGCTATGAATTAAGAACAAGGCAACATAAAATGTTAAATATTAATGCCCTTCGTTCGCTGAAGCATTATCTCCTCAAGGATTTAATGAACTTCGGACGAAGACCATGAGTAGAATATCACGAAGGTCACACCTTCGTGATCAGACTTACAAAATAATATGAAATAAAATATAAAACATGAAACATTAGAGAAAGATGTACCAAAAATAGATAACTTTATTCACATATTTTATTATATGAACCCAAATATCAAAACATAATGTTTAGGTACATTTATACCTTCGCCTTGGCAGAAAATAATAATTCCCGAGCAATGCGTTTGCAATTACAGGATTGTGTGAACAGTAAAGGAATACTGTTCACTATTTATAGGCACAGGACACAGCCTGTAAGGAATTACAATCATACCCCTTATAAAAGTTTACAACAATGACTCAGACCCTTATGGACTAAAAGGTCATTCCATCTTTAAGTCGGTTCAATCCTTCATCTTCGGATACGCTATAACACCGAAGCTTCATGAGTGGTAGCTTCGGCATCACGTATAAGCAGCTTTTGCCGAAGCTGTTTCTTCCTGCAGGACCTTCGGCGACGAAGCATGGTCCCAACAGTAGCCCCTTCGCGGTGCTAGATCGTTTTTCGTAACGAGCTTGATCCGAGAAAAAAAGTCTCTTAGGCTTCGGGAAGCCGAAGGTCCGAAAAACACCTTCCCTGAGCTCGTTGCCGAGAAACGATACAGTTTCCGAGCGAGGAGCGGTCCCACCATGCAGGTTCACTTTCTCGGTTTTTGCGGCCCACCGTTCAGTGGGTGCGAGCGATTGTTTGTCCGGTGTAAAAATCTTGACGATTCACCTTCTTACCTACAACACTATATAAACAGACAGGTAGGTGTGAAGTTACCACAGCATTCATTGCTATTGCACTGTTTTGCTGCCAAAAATTTAACCATAGCCGAAGCTTGACTTTTGCATTCAAACGAAGCTCCAGTTTGGATTCTGCTTCGTCACGAGAAGAGCTTCGGAAAAAAGGTTATTAATTTCCAAGGAATTTTCAGGAAATTTAAAATCAAATGGCCAGAGTGATGGAGATGAGACCAAAGCCGTTGAAACTGTTCCGATTTCCGAAGCAATGAGGCGTTCTGGGCTGGTTTCATCAGAGGACACACCTGCTGCCGAAGCAACACAAGCTGATGTTGAAGAAGTTGGTTCCGAAGATGAGTACAGCTGCGGGGTGCCATGTAAACCTAGTCATCTAGACTTTGGAAAGTCCACCATTTCTGAAGCTGATCTTCCTACAATGGTGAAGATGGGTTATTTTAGTGAGGCCAAAAAGGAATTAATTCGTTTTGGTGGAGAGGAAACTATCCCAAAGCCAGGAAAGGACGAGGTAGTAGTCTTCAAAAGTTTTCTTAAAGCTGGTCTAAGGTTCCCCCTGAACAAGATGATTGCTATTGTACTGAAGAAGTTTGGGATTTACCTTCATCAGCTGACCCCCAATGCTATTGTTAGATTAAGTGTTTACATTTGGGCTCTTCGTAGCCAGGGGGTGGAACCGTTCGGTGAGGGTTTCTGCCGAGTTCATGAATTACACTACCAGACTAAAGCCAGAGGAGATGGTCTGCACGAAAATTTTGGCTGCTACAACTTTGCTTATCGCAAGACCAGGAAGTTTCCAGTGATAAGCTACCGAAGCAAATGGCCAGCCGGATGGAAATCTGAATGGTTTTATGTTAAAGTTGATGAAGATGAAGATAAATTGGTCCAGAATCCGCTAGAACTAACCTTCGGAGAAACGAGGCTCAGATGCAACATGATAATGGGGAGCCCGAGTCAGACTGCTTTGGCTGAATTTCGAGTGATTTCAGATCATATTGGCACTAGAGACCTAGTGCAGGAATTTTTGGCTTTTAGGGTGTTCCCAACACTGAGGGAGTGGGAAATGCCGAAGCTAGTGGGCGAAAAGAAAAAGGGAGAACTTGTTCGATTGCCTTATCACTACAAGTTTAAGAAACATTTTAAAGCACCCTGCCAAGAGTGGCTGAACACAATTGAAATTATGTGCAACGAGATCCTCAGCAATTACTCTAAGAAAGAAGATCAATTAATGACTGCAGCCTTCGGCACACGTCCGAAACGAAGATTGAATCGTGTGCTAGATGCCTTGAATTTTGATTACCCTGACTATGAGCAACTGGTCGGAGGTGCCGAAGGCCAGAGAAGAAAGAGGATTGCGAGCGCCCTTGACAAAGAAGGCACCAAATTGGCTAAAAAGGACAAGGAAATTTCTGAAAAACTGAGCCCTGAGCCGAAGATAGCTGCTCCGAAGAAAAGAAAAACTGCATCCCCAAAACCAAAGACGTCGGCCCGAGAGGAGGAAGCTCCTGCAACACCTTCTGCTGCCGAAGTGGAAGAGATTCTGAAGGTAATGACTGAACCTTTGCCTATCAGGCTAAGTCCGCTGGCGCCGGAACTGACGAAGTTTTTTCAGAAGGACAAAGAAGCTTCGGCAACAGAAAGTCCCGCAAAGCCGAAAAAACGAAGAATTATCCAAGTGGCCGATGTCATTCATGAGACATCGCCACCGACATCGGCGTCAAAAATTGTCACTGCCGAAACCACAGTCACCGGAGCCGAAACCACCAGAGCCGAAACAACCGGAGCCGAAGCTACCGGAGCAACCACTGAAGTCGAAGCCACCGGAGCCGAAACCGAGACCACCGAAGATCCTAATCTAGAGACCACACTTGGTGATATTGACAATATACTTCTGAGAATGGCTGAAGAAGAAGCTGCTGCGGTTGCGGTGAACACGACAATTAAAAAAAGAAAAGAGCAAATTGAAGACACTTTGGAAGAAGAAAATTTTAATTTTCAAGATATACTTGGACAAGAGTTAACAGACACTGAAAAAGAAGAGCTAAAGAAATATGCTATATCCTGCGGATACAAACCAGGGTCTCTGCTATTTGGTGGTGTCAATGAAGGGAAACTAAGGTGCCTTCGGAATCGAACCGAAGCCAAGGTTGTTAGGACTTTCTCAAAAAGCGTTGGCCTGCCGAAGATAGAAGCGGACCTCTACAGGTACCAGCGACAGCATATTGCCAGTAGCTTGCTCTATGCTAATTTCAAGGTAAAAACTCAACTTTATATTGTTTTTTGAATTAATATGTTTTCTAACGAAGGTTGTTTTGGCAGAGTATACTACTAAGTAAAGTGATGAGAATGCAACAAGATCTTGAAGAGGAGAAAAACAAAGCTACCATCAAAGATCTAGAGAACAAAATCGAAAAATTCGAAGCTGCTCTGAAGAAAAAGGACTTCGTTATTCAAGACCTTGAAACCAAAGTTTAAGATCATGAAGCTGTCTTGGAAAAGAAAGACTTCGTCATTCATTCTATGGAAGGTTCACTGGCTGAAGCCCAAGCCGAAAATGACAAATTAAACAATGAATTACTTATAAAATCAGAAAAATCCGAGCAGGAAAAGAAGAATCTCGAAACAAGTCTCAAGACCGAAATCGAGAAGAATTCAAATTTGCAAAAATCATTGAAGGAGCTTCAGGAGAAATGCTTAGATTTCGGCAGCCGATGTGTGCAGCGGCAGAAGGATGTGTTTCACTCAATTGGAGCCAACTCTGATAAGTTTACACCTTCAGCTGAAAACCTGCCAAGCACCTTGGAATACATTGAGGGCGAAGTTGATGCACTTGACGGAGTTATTGCTGGGCATGCTGATTTCTGCGCCCTGCTAGCTTCTCGAGGCACGGCTACCGCTTTCCTGAAGGCTGGCTGCATGCACGGGAAAATTGTAAATAGGCCAAACTTCAGTTTGTCACCGGCATATTTGGTTGACATCCCAAGCCTAGCCCGAAGCATAGGAAACAGGTTTATGACCCAGATTTGGATAAACGGCGGGCGAAAAATGGCTTGTGACGAAGCTCGGAGCCACCTTAAGCCAGTGAGAAACTTATACTTGTTACTTTTACCTTCTCCTTGAATTCTGCACCTTTCTCATTCTGTTTTAATATGTACAGGATGATGAAGCTGAAGAATGACGAGCTAAAGCTTAACAGTTGCTGCAAAAGACTTTTCTGCAAAAAATTCTAGAGAAATCTTTGTAACATAATTGTAGAGAAACTTATGTAAATTTGTGCATACCTTGTAATATATTTCCCCTTTATCCGTGTACGATCTGCTTTGCTGTGGATGAAATTTTATTTTTGAGCCGAAGGCGAAAAACACCTTCCCTTCTTTTCGTACACATCGAAGCATAAAAATTCCCTCTTTCTCCGAAGTTTTTTCCTCATAGCCGAAGCATCTGCCTTTTCTGTATGATATGATGATAATGATCCTATATATGTCTAAATGAATGTTTATGAATGCAAATGTCATGATGTAATGTATCGTGCAAATGAATATCCGAATGTATATTCAAAACTATAATCATAGCCTTCATTCCCTTGGGAATGACTCAAATCTTTTTGCCGTTTATTTTTCGGCTTCACCGTTTACTTTTCGGTGTATCAGCGCTGACTTTTCGCTGTAAGCCTCCCTTAGGAGCTTCTTTGCCTTTTACTTTCGGTGGAATCAGCGTTTATTTTTCGCTGCAAGCCTCCCTTAGGAGCTTCTTCGCCTTTTACTTTCAGCGGAATCAGCGTTTATTTTTCGCTGCAAGCTCTGCATTCCCTTAGGAACGACTTTTGAGCTTCTCTCTGTTTTCTTTTCTTTTTCCTTTGCACTCAATGGTGCGTTCTCAGCTTTTACATTTACATTTTTGGGGGATATTGCTCTTATAGAATTAAAATAAAGAAAAGAAAAATTACATGTTGTGGCCCCATTAAAAACCTTTCTCCCCCTTTGGAAAGGAAAAGGGTACCACAAGAAAGAATAGAAAAAATTACATCAAGCTAAACATAATATCGCCGAAGCTCGTCCGCATTCCATGATCTAGGAATATCGTTTCCGTCCATATCCTTCAATCTGTAGGAACCGGGTCTTGACGAAGATACTACCAGAAAAGGTCCTTCTCGCTTCAGCTGTAACTTGCCTACTGTCTCTGGGTTGGCTACTCTTCGAAGCACCAAATGTCCTGGTTCAATGTTCTTTAGCCGAACCTTTCTATCACGCCATTTTATTGTTTCAGCTTGGTATTTGTTGATGTTTTCCACAGCTTGAAGTCTGATCCCCTCTATAGCATCTTTTCCACAGAGTAATCAGCTTCAACTTCGTCTTTTGCTGAAGCTACTATTCTTATTGATCCTGCTTTGGCTTCTTCCGGAGTTATTGCTTCGTCACCAAACAATAGTTTGAATGGTGTAAAACCTATTGATCTTGATATTGTTGTGTTGTGGCTCCACACCACTTTGATTAATTCGTCTGGCCACTTTCTCCTAGGCTGATTGAAGATTAACTTCATTATTCCTGTCATTATGATGCCATTAGCCCTTTCAACAAGTCCATTTGACTCCGGATGCCGAACTGATGCAAAATGGATCTTCGTGCCACTTTGTTCACAAAATTCTCTGAAAGCTTCGGAATCAAACTGCGTTCCATTATCCACAGTAATAGCCTTCGGCACTCCGAAACGACAAACAATATTTTGCCAGAAAAACTTTTGAATAGTGACCGAAGTTATTGTGGCTAAAGGCTTTGCCTCAATCCATTTAGAAAAATATTCCACTGCCACTACAACATATCTTAAGTTCCCTTGTGCTGGTGGTAATGGACCTAACAAATCAAGACCCCACCTTTGCAATGGCCAAGTGGGTTGTATTAATTGGGTTAGAGACGAAGGTTGTTTTTGATCTCTTACACATTTCTGACAACCTTCGCACTTTTGGACTAATTCCGCTGCATCCGAAGCTGCCTTTGGCCAATAAAATCCTTGGCCAAAAACTTTTCCCAGCAAAGGCCTAGATCCAATATGAGATCCACACAGGCCTGCGTGTATTTCCTTCATCAATTCTATACCTTCGGCTCTGGATAAACATTTGAGTAATGGAGAACAGACCCCACGCTTGTATAGCTCCCCTTCTATTATAACATATGGTCGAGCTCTTGCCTCTATCCTCTTATTATAAGCTTCGTCATCTGAAAGAAACTTACCCTGAAGGAAAGAGATGATCTCAGTTCTCCAGTCTTCACTATAGACAGGAGATATGTTGAGGACTGCTCTTTCAAGAAGCTCAACCGAAGGTGCTTTTATTGTTTCGAAAAATACTTCCGAAGGTAAAGGCAGCCCCTGTGCTGCTGACTTGGCTAACAAATCAGCATGTTCATTTTCTCCTCGAGGAATATTTTTGACAGAAAACCCTTCAAAGGAAGCCTCAATCCTTCGGATCGTGTCTAAATATTTTTCAAGCTTCGGATCTCTTGCTTTATAACTTTTGTCAATATGACCAGAAATAACCTGGGAATCAGTTTTAAGAACCGCCCTTCTAATTCCCATTGTCTTTAATTTCCGAAGACCCAAGTGCAAAGCTTCGTACTCAGCAATGTTATTTGTGCAACTGAAATCAAGTCTTGTTGCATAACAAGTTTTAACTTTGGAAGGTGCGACCAACACAGCAGCTGCTCTTGCTCCGAAGGTTCCCCAAGAACCATCGCAAAATACTGTCCAAACTTCAACGTCTTTACTCGCTTCTTCTTCCTGAGCCCCTAGCGTCCAGTCAGCAATAAAGTCTGCTAACGCTTGGGATTGAATCGAAGATCTATGCACATAATCAAAGCAGAACTCATTGAGTTCCGCAGCCCATTTTCCAACTCTTCCAGTAGCTTCTCTGTTTCTCATAATATCCTTCAATGGTTGTGAAGAAGGGACAATTATATTGTATGCTTGAAAATAGTGCCGAAGCTTCCTGGAAGCCATCAAAACAGCATACAACACCTTCTCCAATTCTGTATAATTTTTCTTTGATAAACTAAGGACTTCAGAGACGAAGTATATTGGGGCTTGCTTTTTGACTTGCCCTTCGAGCTTTTCTTGGACAAGTGCCGCACTACCGCTGAGTGCGAAGCTGCCACATATAACAACAGAGGAACCCCTGGCGTTGGTGGAGTTAACGTCGTTAGGTCTATCAAATATTGCTTCAGCTCTTCGAAGGCTCTCTGCTGAACTGGTCCCCACTGAAAAACTTCGGCTGACTTTAGCACTTCGAAGAATGGTAAATTTCTCTCTGCTGATCTAGATATGAATCTGTTGAGAGATGCTAGTCTTCCTGTCAATCGTTGAGCCCCCTTCTTTGTGCTTGGGGGTTCCATTCGAAGGATAGCTTCGATTTTATTTGGATTAGCCTCGATCCCCTTTGTTGAAACTAGACAACCAAGGAATTTCCCCTTCTTTACTCCGAAGACACACTTTTCTGGATTCAGCTTTAGATCGGCCTGTCTAAAATTAGCGAAGGTCTCCTGCAGATCAGCAATATGATTTTCTTGCTTCGTGCTCTTTACAATGATATCATCAACATAAGTTAGCACATTTCTGCCTATCTGAGAATGGAGAACCTTCGCTGTCATTCTGCTAAAGCTTCCTCCAGCATTCTTGAGCCCCTCAGGCATCCGAAGATAACAATATGTTCCACTGGGGGTTATGAAGCTGGTTTTTGGCTCATCCTCCTTCTTCATCCAAATTTGATGATAGCCTGAATAACAATCCAGCAGACTCATAAGCTCTGATGAAGCTGCTGCATCAACTAGGGAATCTATCCTTGGCAATGGAAATTCATCCTTCGGACAGGCCTTGTTGAGATCAGTAAAATCAATACACATCCTCCATTTGTCGTTGGCCTTTTTTTACCATAACAGTGTTAGCCAGCCATTCTGGGTATTTTACATCTCTGATAACTCCGGCACTGAGGAGTCTTTTCACTTCATTCCGAGCACCTTCGGCCTTATCATCAGACATCTTCCGAAGCCTCTGCTTTCTGGGTCTGAAGGATGGATCAACATTGAGCGAGTGTTCAATAACATCCCTGTTGACTCCGCAAAGATCATTAGCTGACCATGCAAAAACATCTTTGTTGTTGAACAGAAACCTTATCAAGGTTTTCTCCTGTTCTTCGGACAGTTGGGATCCCAATAGCACCTTCTGCTCTGCTATGTCATCACATAAGAGCATGGGCTTCGGCTGATCGGCCGAAGCAGCTTTCTCCCTTCTGAACTTGTATTGTTCACAAGCTTCAGCTCCATCTATGTTATGGATTGCTTTTGAGTCTGTCCAGTTTCCTTCGGCCCTTTTGGCAGCTTCCTGACTTCCATGAATAGCAATGGGCCCTTGGTCCGAAGGTATCTTCATGCAAAGATATGCTGGATGAAGAATTGCTTCGAAGGCATTGAGAGTACCACGACCAATGATTGCATTGTAAGGGTATTCCATGTCAACAATATCAAACACAACTTGTTCAGTCCTTGTGTTGTTAATAAATCTGAAGGTTACTTGCATTGTGATTTTGCCAAGTGCTACAATCTGCCTTCCTCCGAAGCCACAAAGGGGATGTGTGGCATCATGGATCTTGTCTTCGGGCTCTTGCATCTGTCTAAAGGCTTTGGCAAATATGATATCAGCCGCACTGTCTATATCAACAAAACATTGTGGACCAGAAATCCTTTGATCACACAAGAGATAACCATAGCATCATTGTGCGGGTAATCCTTGAGCTGAAGATCCTCTTGAGAGAAGGTAATTGGGATGTGAGACCATCTTGACTTGATGAAGGGTCCTTGTACCCCTACGTGTTGTTCTCTTCTCTGTGCCTCCTTCTTCTGTTTCTTGTTGGCCGGCTCTGAGCATGAACCGCCTGTTATCGGGAGAATCAGCTTCGGAGCCGAAGCAGTTCCAGCTTGATTCTTGAACGAAGCCATCAGCTCAAAAAGTGGAAGTGAGTTCACCGGAGGTGGGCGCCAATGTTGGAGACTTGTTCTCAAATGCTATGAATTAAGAACAAGGCAACATAAAATGTTAAATATTAATGCCCTTCGTCCGCTGAAGCATTATCTCCTCAAGGATTTAATGAACTTCGGACGAAGACCATGAGTAGAATATCACGAAGGTCACACCTTCGTGATCAGACTTACAAAATAATATGAAATAAAATATAAAACATGAAACATTAGAGAAAGATGTACCAAAAATAGATAACTTTATTCACATATTTTATTATATGAACCCAAATATCAAAACATAATGTTTAGGTACATTTATACCTTCGCCTTGGCACAAAATAATAATTCCCGAACAATGCGTTTGCAATTACAGGATTGCGTGAACAGTAAAGGAATATTATTCACTATTTATAGGCACAGGACACAGCCTGTAAGGAATTACAATCATACCCCTTATAAAAGTTTACAACAATGACTCAGACCCTTATGGACTAAAAGGTCATTCCATCTTTAAGTCGGTTCGATCCTTCATCTTCGGATACACTATAACACCGAAGCTTCATGAGTGGTAGCTTCGGCATCACGTATAAGCAGCTTTTGCCGAAGGTGTTTCTTCCTGCAGGACCTTCTGCGACGAAGCATGGTCCCAACAGTAAAGATGATATCAATAAAAGCATGACAAAGGATAGAATTAAGGTAAGACTCGTGGAATGGCGAAGTAGAGGAAACAATCAAGGGTAAGATAGGTAGGGTTCCAACAGAAGAGTTGAAGTAAAAAAATTCATTACTGAGAGAAGTTACAAGAAAACAACGAGATCACCAAGGATATGCAAAATAAAATGACCGCTCATGGATCATTAAGAAACAAGTGTGGTCAAGGACATGTTAACTAAAATGTCTTGAATAGTCATTGGGATATGAAAATAAGCATACCTAAGAATACATGAGTATGCAAAATTCCAAGGATACGAGCATACCAAGACAAGGGAATAGAAAAATCCCAAGGATAACGACTTAACAACGGAATAGGAAGGGATCTCAAAAGACAGGAAGGTTGAAAAGCCCAAAATTTGTATCAGAGAAAAATGATATAAATAAATAAATATAATTATGTTAGGGTTTTGGGAATTTTTGGAACCATTGGAGCTTTAATTGTTCCTTTCCTTTTTCATATTCAAGTAATAGTATCAAAATAGTCAAGTAACCAATAAATAAATTGAGAAATGTGCATCTCATACTGATGTTATTTTGTGTGATGCATATTGGAAATATTAGCCTAAATAGGTGCCGGGTACCGTAATTAGGGGTACCCCCAATGCTCCTTAATCCGGCCGAAAAACATCTTCAGAACAAACCATACACGGCTGATAAAGCACGGTTCAAGTCAAGGCCACATCTACCGAGGGACGCGAGCTCATCCGAGCCCAGCCTCGGCCTCGGGCGGGAACAGTAGTCCCAGACGGATTCACGCCTCGCCCGAGGGTCCCCTCAGGCGATGAGCTTACCCTCGGCTCGCTTGAAGCCTAGCTTGGGCAGACTTTGTCGTGCAGCAGCCTTGGCCAAATCGCCTTACCAGCCGACCGTATCGCATGCGCATTAATGCGGGGATCGCCTGACACCTTATCCTGACACACGTGCCTCAGTCGGCAAGGTCGAAGTGACCGCAGTCACTTTGCCCCTTTACTGACCGATCTGACAGGAAAACAACGTTGTTCGCCCCCGCTCCGGCTACCGTGCCAACCACCAGGATAAAACGGAGTCACGATCTCCCACGAGTTTGGCCTCAGGCGCAACAGGGAGCTCCGCCTCGGCCTCGGAAGAAGATCTCCGCCTCGCCCGACCCCAGGCCTCGGCCTCGGGAGGAGTCACAACCTCACCCGAGCCCAGCCTCGGCCTCAGGAGAAGTCTCCGCCTCGCCCGACCTGGGCCTCGGACCGACTACGCTATAGGGGATACATCATTACCCTACTCCTAGCTAGCTGCCTCAGGCTATGAAGGAACAAGACTGGTGTCCCATCTAAGGTCACTCCGGTAACAGGTAATGATGGTTCCCCGCGTACGCCCATGACGTCGGTTGCTCTCAAACCCCCTACGGAAGCAAGACAACGTCAGCAGGATCCATGCCGCGCCTACAGTTGTTCTTCTATAGGGCTCAAGGCACTTCTCCGACGGCCACGTTAGCTCGTGTACAAGGCTCAAGGCGCTTCTCCGCCAGCCACGATAGCACATAGCTACACCCCCTTTTACAGTTGGGCATCTCCTTGTATCTATAAAAGGGGATGTCCAGGGCCTTCCTAAGGCACGTCGTGGACACACGTTGGACGTCGAGGGCAGACGAGACAGGCAGCACGCAGAGACTCTCTCTCTCTCTCGCCCTCGCTCCCTCGCGCGACGCTTGTAACCCCTACTACGAGCACCCCGGTGCGAGATAACATAAGCCACATTTCCCTCTTGTGTTCCATCTTGCATCAACCCATCTGGGCAGGGGCACGCAGCAACAAATTTACTGGTCGGTTGACGGTCCTCGCGGGTCCGAAACGCCGACAGTTAGCACGCCAGGTAGGGGCTCGCTGCGTGTTAACGAACACTTTCCCGTTGAGTTCCAGATGGGTAGCCTCCAGCAGCCTCTTTAGCCGGGAACGCTGCTCTGCTTTGGGAGTCTCGAGTTCATGTCCCTTGATGGCAGCTACGACATAGTACTCCTCCCCCCACAGCGCGACAGCAACAACGACAGTCGGCTCGCCCGGCAGCGTCGAACTCGGCGATGACTTCCCACCGTGGCAGAAGAGGAACACCCGGGTTTGCCCCGCCACCCTCCTCGCTAGAGGAGAAGGAGACGGGGCAACCATGGCCATGCAGGAGGCGGCACCTCGTCGGCTGTCAGGCCGGAGCGAGTCGACGACGCCGGCACCCCTGCGGGGGCCATGTCGCGTGTTGTCCTCGCACCTGAGACAACGACGGGTGTCGCTTCCCCGCTACGTGCCAACCCCAAGCGGACTGATGACGCCAGCACCCTTGCGAGGGACTTGTTGGGCGTTAACCTCGTACCTGAGATAACGGTGCAGTCCGTCCCCGACGCGACTTCGCCACTGTCCATCCACCAAGGGGTACCGTCCGTTTTCCACCCTATCCCTTTTAGATTCAGCTTCGATCCACCAAGCGACCCCGCTTCGGTGAGCGCTTTTGCAAGGGCATACCCTGACCTTCCAGGGTACCCTATGCGGTCATCTTGGGACCGACTGACGGCCGTCTCAACCTCCGGACTCGCGGGTTCCGAGGGAGACGACGACTCCGACTTCGGTTGGGATTTCTCTGGACTCAGTGATCCTAGTGCCATGCGAGACTTCATGTCCGCATGTGACTACTGCCTCTCCGGTTGCTCTGACGATGGCCACAGCCTCAGCGACGAGGGTTGCGACCCAAGTCACGAGTGTTTCCACATCGATCAGGGGGATCACGGCAAGGACAACCACCTCGGCATGCCGCAAGATGACAACGCCCCCATGTCTGTGTCTCGCGTTGACATCCCGCGGGAGCTAGTTGTGGTCCCAGTCCCTGTGGGGGGTCAGGACACACAGCTCGAGCAATTCCGCGAGATGCAGGCCAAGCTCGACGAAGAAGCGGGGCGACTTATGCAGCTTCGACAAAACATCGAGCAGGAGTGGGCAGGCTGAGGACTAGTCGGAGGAGCGCGTCATCGGGCCCGAGACGTCCAACGCCATATCGTTGACAATGCCAGGGCAGGGCTGCCCCGGCTTTCAGCGGTGTCAGCCAGAATCTAGCTGCAGCGGTGATGCTACTCCGAGCAATGCTGGAGCCATCCACCACCGAGGGGCGGCGTATCCAGGGCGAACTCAAGGGTCTCCTGAAAAACGCAGCGGTCCGACGAGCCGAGAGCTCTGCCTCCCGAAGGCAAGGGTGCCCCTCGGAGCATCGTGCAACGTCCTCCCGACTCGTGCGGGAGGCCTCGGTCCGCACCGGGCGCACGCGGGATGGGACGCCTGCAGCCCCGGATCGCCTCGGCGACGAGCACCACCGCCGCGACCGTCGAGCCCGCCTCGAAGAGAAGGTGCGCCGAGGCTACCACCCCAGGCGCGGGGGACGCTGTGACAGTGAGGAGGACCGAAGCCCCTCGCCCGAACCGTCGAGTCCGAGGGTCTTCAGTCGGGCCATACGACGGGCACCGTTCCCGGCCCGGTTCCGAGCCCCGACTACCATCACCAAGTACTCAGGGGAGACAAGGCCGAAGTTGTGGCTTGCGGATTACCGCCTGGCCTGCCAGTTGGGAGGGACGAATGACGACAACCTCATCATCCGCAACCTTCCCCTTTTCCTCTCCGACGCTGCCTGAGCATGGCTAGAGCATCTGCCTCCTGTGCAGATCTCCGACTGGGACAACCTGGTCAAGGCCTTCGCGGGAAACTTCCAAGGTACGTACGTGCGCCCTGGGAACTCATGGGATCTCCAAAGCTGCCGCCAGCAGTCAGGGGAATCCCTGCGAGAGTACATCCGGCGGTTTTCAAAGCAGCGCACCGAGCTGCCCAATATCACCGACTCAGACGTCATCGGGGCATTCCTCGCCGGCACCACGTGCCGGGACCTGGTGAGCAAACTGGGGCGCAAGACTCCCACCAAGGCGAGCGAATTGATGGACATCGCCACCAAGTTCGCCTCTGGTCAGGAGGCGGTCGAAGCCATCTTCCGGAAGGACAAGCAGCCTCAAGGAAGACAGAAGGAAGACGCCCCCGAGGCGTCCGTCCAACGTGGCTCGAAAAAGAAGTCCAAGAAGAAGGCGCAAGCAAAGCGTGACGCCGGTGACGCGGATCTCGTCGCTGCTGCCGAGCATAGGAATCCTCGGAAGCCTCCCGGAGGAGTCAACACGTTTGACAAGATGCTCAAGGAGTCGTGCCCCTATCACAGGGTTCCCATCAAGCACACCCTTGAGGAGTGCGACATGCTCCGGCGTTACTTCATCAAGGCGGGACCCTCGACAGAAGGTGGCAAGGACCAAGGCAACAACAAGAAGGGGGCGACAAGGATGGGGAGTTCCCGGAGATTGGCTAGAACTTGGGCTAGGTCTAAGGGTAGGGGTGGAGGTGCGGGGAGGTGGGTTTCACTTTCTTCTCTAACGACTTCCCCTTCAGCTCTTCGGGGGAAACCTGCTCCAATCCCTGAGGCGGTAGGCGTGGTTTTATCCGAAGCCATCTGCCAGGGAAGAGAGTCACTATCATGCACATGCAAATTGTTTTCAACCAAGTTATTTTATTCATTACACCATCACATTACAAGCATAAGATTACTACAGGTGGGACTACACGAGAGCGTTCTTCGAGGTACTTGCGAGTTCCTTGTCTAAGGTGTCCCCAAATGCCTTGAGAAGATCATCGAGGCTGGCTAGGGATACATCTTCTTCGTCGGACCAGTCATCTATTCTGGGGGGAGGTAGGGCTAGAGGGGCCTTCTTCTTCTTCTCTGTCTGGCATCTCTGGTTAGTGGTCTTCTTCTGGATCTTCTTTTTGGGGGCGAGTGCCTTTAGCTTCTTGTCAAAGTCTATCTTCAAGGTCCGATAGGCCTCACGGGTGTTGGCTTCCTCGCCTTCCACCATGCTGAGACTCTCCTGGAGGGATGCCTTCTCTTGCTTAAGCTCTTTGACTTGCTGCTCTAGGCTTTCCACTCGGGAGTTTAGGTGGGTACAATGGGAGGAGAGCTCATCGTAGTGGTTGTCGAGGGTGTGGAGGTATCCGGCCATGTAGACGATAGTGGGATCATCTTCTATGGGATCTCCTCCTGACAGAGCCTAGAGTCTTTTCTTCCAGGTGGGGGTGTTTTTGTTGCTGGGTGGGAAATATCGGAGGGGGGTCTCAAAGATCTCTCGGCTATAGTTTTGGCACAGTTGTTTGAGGGCTTTTCGAGCAACGCACTGGCAAGTGTCTGGGAAGCGGTGCCCGATGAAAGTAATTTGGAAGGGAGGGTGGTTTGGGTAGTTCCGGCTTTCTCCCAAGTAGACCGCCATAGAGCACTTTTCCATTCCATTTTCACGGTACTCCTTCCAGACATATTCGGGCTTCTTGCGGATCCCCAAGCGCAGCTCCGAAGAAGGTGAGGAAAGCCTTCCTCCTCTGAGCAATAGGAAGTCCTAATCACCCAGGGATTTTCCATCTGGTAGACGAAAAGAAAGGTCTATTAATATCGGGGAAAAGGGGAAAGAGTGTTTCTTGGAGGTAAGAGGTGTTTTCTTGTTAAGGCAACTTTTAAGGTCAGGGTTGTGGTCTACGGCCAGTCCTATAGGCTTTGATACCACCTGAAGCGTCATGATCCTTTGGGACTCAAATGTGATACAATTACTAGTCCCAGGAGGCTAGTAACCACATTCATTACTTCAAATAGTTACAGAGTCTGAATAATGTTATTACAATACCGGGGATACAAGCTCGAAAGTGAGCCGAGAAAACATAAAGCGCAGTGGAAGATAAAATAGCCCAGGCCACAGGCAGAACTGGGTGAAGACACAGCCCCATCAATCAAGCATAGCAGAAAAGAAGTCTTCAGTTGCTGAAAAACATAAATAAATCTGGGTGAATACACTAGGTATTCCGCAAGCCCACCCGGCTCCCATAAAGAGAAAGTGACCTATATTGTACATGCTTTATATGGTGGAGTTGAAGTCACTCATACTTTTTTCAGAGAAAGGCAGTACTCAATGGTTAGGGTTTTCCCAAGACAATAGAAGTAACACTTGCTTGACCACCACTGAGCTTCCCGCTCTCGTGGTACTACTTTCTTTCCAGAACATACACACACATTTCCCTGTTCCCAGTTGTAGTAGAAACACTAATTGTCATACCATACCAGACTCGTCCATACCAGTGGACACGGACTATTCGAATAGGTTTAGACTCTACGCAGAGGGGTACACTTTACCCACTAGTCCGGCTCTGCGATCTCATGGCCAATGAGACCCGAATCCGAAACTCTTTCCTTCCTTGTACGTCCGAACCTTAACGGTTATACCGGAAGGAGTCAGGCCACCGCCATGTCCAAACCGGACAAAACATTCCCCCTCCTTATCCTCCCGGTGCTACCCCAGCCTTCATAACCCTGGGGTTGGACCGTACGAGTTCAGATTGAGTGGCTGCCCACACAGCCTCGAGTGGTTGTACTTTTGAGAGTACATGTAATGAAAGATGACAAACCGGTCCTTATATGAGAGGACGATCCTTCTGCTCACGCCTAAACCAGCTGAGCCAACACCTTAGGCCCTCCCCTAAACCAGGGAGTCCCTGATCATCCTACTTCACCAGGTGATGAGGGTGAGTACCCTTCATCGCACTCTTTTGGAAAACATTTCACTTATACCCCTTTTTACTTGTCCCATATCTTTTAATCGAAGTAATAGTTAATGTGGGCTCTCTCATGCTTACTATGCAATTCGATTCCCATCCCATAATCCAGGCTTAGGCAGTGGTAGAGAGAGATAGGTAAATAATGCATCAAGGGAAAGATGGACTTGC
The DNA here is from genome assembly GCF_902167145.1 of Zea mays. NCBI lineage: Eukaryota > Viridiplantae > Streptophyta > Magnoliopsida > Poales > Poaceae > Zea > Zea mays. The sequence goes on along the minus strand of NC_050104.1, from coordinate 14,026,448 downwards.
CTTCGTCGAAGCTTTCCTGGCACAAGAGGTTAATCTCGGAGGAGTCGGGTTCTTGCCCTTCTTCCGAAGCTAAGAGTTCCGGAGGATCGGATCCCTCTTCCGCTAATTAAACATAGACAATAACAATGCATCAAACATAGTGACCTTTGTGGGGTGTGCAAATTGTTATACTTTATTATTTTTGTGCCCTAATAATTTATTTAGACAATTTTTGGTGCATAAAATATTAGTATCTAAATATATATGTGAAAATGAGAAAAGAAAATAGGAAAAGAAAAAGAAAAGGGATTCTCCATCCAACTGGGCCGGGGGGGATTTTGGCCCACATGGCGCGCGGGCGCGGGCACGCTTGCGGCCCAGCCAGCCCAGCTGCGAGGGAACGGTGGCGGGGACGGCGTCGTAGCGCGGGCCCACCAGCCAGGGAGAGAGGGGGGCTGACGGCGCTACTTGGTAACGGAGGGGAAAGGGGCTCGACCGGGGCCGGTCGACGGCGAACTCCGCGGCGGTTCTCCACCGTCGGTCCGGTTCTCTGGCGGGGAAGGGGTGGCGAAGCACAGGCGGTTGGAGTGGGTCACGATGGTGGGGCGAATTTGGCCTGCGGGGGCCTATGGCGGCCGGTCCACGGCGCAGTGGCGGGTGCCCGCGGCGGCGAAGCCGCCGGTGAGGTTTCCGGCCACGACAGGGGAGGCAAAGTGGTGCCTAGTGATCGCGAGCGTGTGGCGGAGCTTCAGCCATAGCTTAATTGAACAGAGAGACGCTAGAGAGGGGGAAGGGAGCTCACCGGAGCAAGGCAGGGAGCACGGCGGCGCTTGCTTGAACAACTCGAGGAGGAGGGGCAGTGGGGATGGCTGGAGTTGTGTGGCGAAGACGGGGCTCGAGCGGGCCCTTTTATAGGCGCTCGGGGGAGAGAGGGGGATGGGGGAGACGGCGAGCTCGCCATGGGTACGGGAATGGAGCTAACGCCGATTGGGACGGCTCGGGCAGGCTGAGGGGGTGAGAGGTCGGCTCAAGCACAGTGGCGGGGTTGTCGCGGAGGCTGGCGAGCATTAATGGCGAGGCGAGGGGCGCTCGGCGGCGATCGCGCCGGTGAGGGATGGGCGAGGGAGAAGGAGCTGACGGGTGGGGTCGGGCTGCCAGTGAGAGAGGTCCGCGCGAGAGAGAGAGCGGTGAGGCGCTGACGGGCGGGGCCCGGAGGTCAGTGGGCGGGAGCGGCGCGCAGTTTGGGCCGCCTGGGCCGGAAGAGAGGGGGGGTTGCGGGCGCGCGCGAGCTGGGCTGAAATTCGGCCCAGCCGAGGGAGGGGAGAGGGATTTCCTTTTTCTTTTCTTATTCTATTTCTTTTTCTTTTCTACTTTTGTGTCTTTTGTTTCTTTTTCTCTTAACAAAAATTCTCTAAATGAACTTGGTGATAAATATGGTTTATGTGAGGTGCTTCAAATCATTTTAAGTGCATGCAAAGGATTGGGTGACCTAGGGGTAGGGTTAAGGGAGAAGAATAAAACCAAGGGGGGGGTTAGGGTTTCAAACCTGGGTTGGGATTTTGGGATGTTACACTCGGGGGCTGCTCTCGCACCAGGCTATGGCCGAACTGTTGACCATGTCAACAAACCAGCGTGAAAACTCGAAGCCTGACCGTACACCCGGGCTACGACCAGGCTGCATGAGGGAACGACAAGGCCAACCGAGGCATCGCAAAAAAAATTAAGACCTCAGAGGAGTCAAACCACTCCTTCGACGCCTCGGGGGCTACACCCGGCGGGTGCGCTCGCGCGCACCCACCGGAACAAAATATAACTGAGAAGGGTCGGTCCCCTTGCAAAAATCCGGCATAACCTCCAAGCGAGTGCCAGCACTCCCTTTGAGGCTTGGGGGCTACTGTCGGGTATCGTAATTAGGGGTACCCCCAATGCTCCTTAATCCGGCCGAAAAACATCTTCAGAACAAACCATACACGGCTGATAAAGCGCGGTTCAAGTCAAGGCCACATCTACCGAGGGACGCGACCTCATCCGAGCCCAGCCTCGGCCTTGGGCGGGAACAGTAGTCTCGGACGGATTCACGCCTCGTCCGAGGGTCCCCTCAGGCGATGAGCGCACCCTCGGCTCGCCTGAAGCCTAGCTTGGGTAGACATTGTCGTGCAGCAGCCTTGGCCAAATCGCCTTACCAGCCGACCGTATCGCATGCGCATTTAATGCGGGGATCGCCTGACACCTTATCCTGACACGCGTGCCTCAGTCGGCAAGGTCGAAGTGACCGCAGTCACTTCGCCCCTTTACTGACCGATCTGACAGGAAAACAGCGTTGTTCGCCCCGCTCCGGCTACCGTGCCAACCACCAGGATAAAACAGAGTCATGATCTCCCACGAGTTTGGCCTCGGGCGCAACAGGGAGCTCCGCCTCGCCCAACCTCAGGCCTCGGCCTCGGAAGAAGATCTCCGCCTCGCCCGACCCGAGGCCTCGGCCTCGGGAGGAGTCACAACCTCGCCCGAGCCCAGCCTCGGCCTCAGGAGAAGTCTCCGCCTCGCCCGACCTGGGCCTCGGACCGACTACGCTACAGGGGATACATCATTACCCTACTCCTAGCTAGCTGCCTCAGGCTATGAAGGAACAAGACCGATGTCCCATCTAAGGTCACTCCGGTAACAGGTAATGATGGTTCCCCGCGTACGCCCATGACGTCGGTTGCTCTCAAACCCCCTACGGAAGCAAGACAACGTCAGCAGGATCCATGTCGCGCCGACAGCTGTGCTTCTACAGGGCTCAAGGCACTTCTCCGACGGCCACGTTAGCTCGTGTACAGGGCTCAAGGCGCTTCTCCGCCAGCCACGATAGCACATAGCTACACCCCCTTGTACAGCTGGGCATCTCCTTGTATCTATAAAAGGGGATGTCCAGGGCCTTCCTAAGGCACGTCGTGGACACACGTTGGACGTCGAGGGCAGACGAGACAGGCAGCACGCAGAGACTCTCTCTCTCTCTCTCTCTCTCTCTCTCTCGCTCTCTCTCTCTCTCTCTCTCTCTCGCTCGCTCTCGCCCTCACTCCCTCGCACGACGCTTGTAACCCTTACTACGAGCACCCCGGTGCGAGATAACATAAGCCACATTTCCCTCTTGTGTTCCATCTTGCATCAACCCATCTGGGCAGGGGCACGCAACAACAAATTTACTGGTCGGTTGACGGTCCTCGCGGGTCCGAAACGCCAACAATAGGTAAATAATGTAATTCATATAAAATTGTTGCATTTCATACTGGCTCTTTGAATTTTGCATTTAAATTTAGGTTTTAAAACCAAAACAAATATGAATTTTATTTGAAAGAAGACAAAAGAAATAAAAAATAGATAGAAATAAAAAAAGGAAAGGAGAAACCCAGCGCAGTCCTACTTGGTTTTGGCCTAGTAACAGGATTTACACACGTCGGCCCATTCTCGCGCTTGCCCTGCGTCACGTGACCTTGCTTCCACTGACATGCGGGACCCGTGTGCATGTTCGCGTACCGACACTGCCAAGTGGGCCCTGCCTTGTCAGATTCATCCCATCCCCTTCTTCCGGTTCGGCTATCCCCAACAGAACGCGTGTTGGGCGGACAAATTCCCTTGCCGTGAATCTCGCTGCTGGCCGAATCCCTTGGAATCAGACTTCATCGCCATCGTCGGGTATGGTGGCGGGTGTCGCAAACGCCGTCCCTCGTGTGTGCCATCGTCGATCCCTCGGGGACTGGTCTGGGTGATTCGCCGGGGTGCATCGGTGATGTACGTGGCCTCGCCGTGCTCGGGGTTGGTGTAAGCGCTGGGCAATTTCTCGCCGGTGCTTAGATGCCGCCGTGGCGCTCCTGCGCCGCATGAACAGAAGCTATCGCGACGCAATTCAAGGTAAAGTATTTGCCCTATCGTTCATCATACTCCCTTGCGTGTTCTGCGCTTGTGTTGGAGCGGTTCAGGGTGTTGGGTGAGGTGGTGGTGCCTTGCCGTGGTTGAGCCTTGAGCGCCGTCGTGGCACACCACGTGGTGTCGTAATCAGGAGTTTGAGCTCGAGATTAGGATTTATGCGGTAGTTCATGTGATTCGGGGTGGTCATGGCATCGTTCACCTGAGATCTAGAGAGAGATTAGAACCCGGAGTCGCCTATCCATGTGCCCCGGCTGGGTTGCGGCGGTGCTCTAGCTCACTGTTGCGGTGGACGGAGGAAAGAAGCAGACGAGACTCGGATCGTTGATCCGGTGATGGGCGCACCAAATTAGTGGAGCGCAACACTTTGGTCAGGGGCAATGGTGTCCGTAGATCATCTAGCGAGCGAACGAGATTAAAAAGGACGAAATCGATTCAGTACATGAATCTTGGTCGTGGATCTATGACCCTGCGGCCATCATCGCATACCGGTTCATGTATGGGATCGGTTTAATATGGGCAGTAGGATTATATTTGGGTGGTCGTGGTTCGCAGATACCCCTTCGGCCGCACATAAATTCAAAAGAGTCCATGTTCTTCTAGTTATTCAACTCGCCGTCCACAGGAAGCGCATAGTAAACTGCAAATGTGTCCTAAAATTTGCAAATCGACCCCCTGAACTTCCTGATTATTGTGTGCACAGTCCAGAGCTCTGAGAAAATAGGAAAAATAATTTAGAAAATGGATTTCTAGTGCCAAAATAATTCTAGAACTTATTTAATCTATAGAAAATTCATCTTAGCTCTTTTAATCCATTCCAGTGGCATTAATTTTGTTTTAATACTGTTTATCACCTAGTAACTTTGTTTAGGCATGAAACATAGACTAAAATTGTCTACTTAATTTATTTCATACCAAGCACTTAATAACTTCAGAAAATCATAACTTGATAACCGTAACTCCGAATTTAGTGATTCTCGTTCCCACGATCTCGTTACGACGCGTAGATCATTATTATTCAGTTTTTCCTTATGTTTGGTGTGATGTTAATTTTTCCTATACACTGTTTGTTTGTATTGCTACGACTAGAGCGAGGTTACGAGTCATCTGAAGAGCATCCTGGTACCTGGAAATCTCAAGTCCCAGGCAAGTTGTGCCCTTGATCACTTCTATTTACCCAATAATGTTCTTATTAATCATAATGATCTACATAGGTTAATTTTGATGGGACCCAATAGGTTACTCTAGTTTGGCTATCTTTATACCTTGTTTACCACTAAATTTTTTGGTAGTACCTGCTATTGCTTATTGTGGTTTGGGGTATGGAGATACACATTATTCATGATCATACTTTTATTATCAGTTTGTTATTTACTGTTCATGATAAGATCATTATGTTAATTGGAACATGGAGAACCACTCGGGAAAATAGTGCTGCCACAAGGGTGGTATGGGATGCCCTTGGCTGGCTAATTAGGAAAGCTAGTGGATGACTACCTTACCCGAAAGGGCAAGGGCAGTAGGGGAGTGGTCAGTGTAGGGAAGCCCTTGGGTTGATTTTGCTGCGATGGCGGTCAGGCGAGGGGTCCCTACATTGGAGCTTCGTAGAAACTGTAGCGGGTTTTCTGAAGCTAGTGGAACTTTGTAAAGGCCTCGTAGTGTTACCCTGTCTCGCCTCCTCAGTAGAGGTGTATGGGAAGTCGCGATCCCTTGGCAAATGAGTAACATGACTTGTGGGTAAAGATGTGCAACCTCTGCAGAGTGTAAAACTGATATATCAGTCATGCTCACGGTCATGAGCAGCTCAGACACCAACATGATTAACTTATGGAACTAAAATTCAATTTGTCATTTGCATTGCATCGCAGGTGTTGTTATCACTTTTGTTCTACTACTTAATTGGGTTGGTATCTACTTATACTTAGTAATTGCTAATAAAATTTTGACTAACTTTAAAAGCAATGCTCAGCTTTAATCTTCCTCTTTGGTAAGCCTTACACTTCACATGAGCTCCCACCTTTGGCGAGTTCATGCACATTATTCCCCACAACTTGTTGAGTGATGAACGTATGTGAGCTTACTAGTGCTGTCTCACACCCCACACAGGTCAAGAACAGGTACCGCAGGATGAGGCGCATGGAGGATGCTGTGACAAGTTCGTGAGAGGTCTAGGTCGTCGTCTCCCATTCAAATTTGGGTTGCTAGATCGTTGTCTCCTTATGATGTAATTATTTATTTATTTTGTACAGAACTCCTATTATATAGAAAAGATGTGACATTCGTTTCTGTACCACGATTCATCATATGTGTGAGACTTGGTCCTAGCACACCTGGTGATTATGTTCGCGCCCGGGTCTTGGTGCCCCCGAAACCCGGGTGTGACAAAGGTCATGAAAATATAAACTGGAATGTTTAAATAGGCAACAGAGTTTTTAGAGTTAAGTATTTGAATTAAGGGACAAGGGTATGGAAGAATCCAAAAGATGCAGCATGTCAATACCAATCGAATAGATATTGTCAAAGGTTAGGAATTTAACGATAGAAAAGGAAAGACTCCCAAAAGACAAGAGAGTTATGGTCAGGGGGCACCTACAAAGATGTCGCGAGCACAAGAGTAAGATCAGATCTAATAGAATGAATGAGTAAAGGATAGAAAATACTAGAATAAAATACATTTAGCAAGGTGATATATATATATACACAAAGCATAACGCAGAATTAGTTGAGGTGACTAATATTTTAAATCAACATCAAGGATGAGGTGAAGTAATAGTCAATAAGTCTTTAAAACGGCCAGTGCTACTCTAGGATAGCGGTCCTACAGTTAGCAAGGCTTTGATACCACTTATGTCACACCCGATTTTGGAAGGTAAACCGAATACGAACCATGTACGTGCCAGGATCAGAAATTCATGTACACGACGATTACATAAATGACTCATCATAGCACAATGCTTCAAATAACAATAAAGAATAAGTAATAATATTAAAGACCAGAGTCATTTACATAATATAAATCAAAGTACACAGAATCGAAATGTAGCCAATGTAAATAAACCCACCACAGGCAGCTGACTAGGGGAGGTCGCTAGCCTAATCCTCGAACTCGTCGAAGTCCTGGAACTCCTCGAAATCCGCCTCGACACCTTCTTTACCTGAGCATAGATTGCACCAAACGCAACATGGTGTTTTGTGAAAGCAAGGGTGAGTACACATCAATGTACTCAGCAAAATGTCCCGTTGGGCTGAGGTGGACTAGCTTTATGTGGGTTTAGGGTCAAAGCAGTTGCTTTTAGTTCGTCAGGTATTTATTATTAGTAGAAGCCAAGTTTTAGCAATAACCAACCTGTGAACCATTTCCTCATCGAGGAACATCATTATCATCATCGAACCATAAACCATTAATAGAATCATTGCATCTCGAACCATCTGTATCTCTAATCAAAGAGGATCCCAATGCCATTCTTAACCGTGAGCACGGCTGATATATCAGTTTCATTCCTCTGCAGAGGTCGCACACTTTACCCATGAGTCGTGATCCCTTTCAAGCCTGGGTTTGCAAGACCCGATCTTCACTGCCAAGGTCTAGATGTTCTGTTTAGTTTATGTCACGAGGTGAATCGATCCATCATCAAAATATCCTTCGTAGCCTTCTCCACAAGTGAAAGTTGACGGACAAGCTGGTTCCTTGAAAAAACATTGCATGACCTCGTCCTTCTTGTCTCCAAACCATGATGGATGATTTGACTCTGGATTGGATGATCCTACAATCCAAACACGTCGTTAATGAACGTCTGCAGATCCAAACCTCACCCTTTACTCCCCTATTTAGACGACCATCTACCTATCTACCCGTAGCACTGCCTTTCATCACCCGAGCAACTCCAACATGTATTAAAAAAGAGCTCCCAAAACTTAGAAATTGAGATCTTCTTAAAGGTTTTAAATCCAATAAAAAAATAGTACTCCAATAGCTCCATATATTTTCTCTAAACCTTTCTAGGCCATATGTCCGGCGACACTCCCTGCCACGGTGCCACCCATCCTAGTTGCCGGAACGAAAAAGGTTTTTAATCCCCACAATGCCTCGATTATTCCGCACCCTAGTTGCCATCGTTGTTGTTGTTGTCAACTCGGTGGGTTCATATGCCACTGGCCTTTGCTCGTCTTCGAATCCGGCGTCAGGGGCAACCTCTCTGACTTGGGGCTCCCGTAATCCAACATTGTTCACAGACTTATTACAAACATGCAAAGATAAGTGGAACAAGTCTCCACTGTCATAGCCTTTTCTAACAAATGTCCCATACTTTGACAGTATACATTTATTGGACTCAAACACAAGTTTATAGCCATCTCGACATAGCAAGGAGCCACTAACAAGATTCTTTTTGATGGAGGGGACATGTTGCATGTTCTTCAATAGGTCTTTCCCAAAGTAAACTTTAGAATGACTGTACGAACACCAAAAACACGCGCATGTGATCTGTTCTCCATCAGCAAGGCTCCAACCCCTTTACACTGATAAGAAGAAAACAAATAAATATCAGCACACACATAAATGTTAGCACCAGTGTCAGCCCACCACTCAGGGGACTGACACACTGAAAGAACAGTAGGTAAAAGATTACCATACCCCGATGTTCCTTCTGCGGTCTCGCTAACAACCATGTTTGTCGTTTTCTTCTCTTGAGCTGGTTTTTTCTCTTGCTTGCATTTGCGGCATGGACAAGCGCTTGCCTAATGATCAGTACTCCCGCAAACAAAGCAACCAGCTCCTTTTTCTTCTTTTTAAACGAGGCTGCCTGCTTGGGCTTCGTGGCATTTTGTTCATTGTTCTTCCTTTTATTATTATGTGACGCATTAGGGTTCTTCTTTTGTACCATATTGGCACTAGAAGTCTCAACTCCTTTTCCACGAGTGTCTTTTGCTCTTGCCCTCTCCTCAATATCAAGAGACCCAATAAGCTCAGCCATGCTAAACTCTTGTCTCTTATGTTTTAGAGTGGTAGCAAAATCTGTCCAAGAAGGTGGCAGCTTAGCGATAATACCGCTAGCCACAAACTTATCAGGCAAGACACATGGGAACTGTTCGAGTTCCTTAGTCAGTACCTGTATTTCATGAGTTGTTCAACTATAGGTCGATTCTCAACCATCTTGTAGTCAAACAACTGCTCCATGATATACAGCTCGCTACCAGCATCAGAAACACCGAACTTCTCATCTAATGCATCCCACTCTTTTGTAGATGTGCACATTAGATAAGAATCAACATACTTGTTGGCAAGAGCGCCAATCATAGCGCCTCGAAACAAGTTATCGGCAACGTCGAACATTCTCTCCTCTTCAGGAGTGAACTGTTCGGGTTTCCCCTGTGCGGCGTGATAGCAGTTCATTGCAGTCAACCACAATATCATCTTACTATACCACCTCTTGTAAAATGTCCCATCAAAAGGTTTACTTGGTTTTAACGCAACAGCAAAACCATTAATAGAAAAATGCCTAATATCAGGTTTTTGGATTAATGTGGGCCTGGCCCATATTAATATTCAATAATAGTCAATGCTAGAGGTCCACTTTAATGTTACGGTGTACTAGTACTTTAGTAACATACCGGAAGTTCAAGGGACAATTCACTCAACTTAAATAGGTGGACCATTGGTGCATCTATTGAGAAGCTGAGAAAAGGATGAAGGACTGCCACACACACGTGCCGCCGGCCGGACCGGGCCGTGGTAGATCGGACCTTGGTCCGAATATTCCTTCCTAGAGATGGCAATGGGTACCCGCTACCCGAAACCCGGTGGGTCTTTGCTCTATTAGGGTATAGGTTTGGGTCAATTTCTCTACCCATGGGTTTGTTAATGGGTTCAAATGGAAACCCAACGGGTACGTGGGCATGGGTTTGTTCTTCCACTACCCACACCCGCAAACCCATGGGTTTTTAAAACCCGCCTTAAAATCAACATTCCTTATAAATATGTCTCGTAATATTATTAATTGAGTATGTTCTAATTGAAACAAACTTCATGTAACAAATTTTAGACTAAAATTAGTAATCACATGTTTCTTTTATGCTAGCTTATTAATGTATTGATTGTTATTTACATGATGAATTATTTTTTTATGTTGATGTTAATGGGTATGGGAAACCCGTTGGGTACCTGAAACCCGCATGGGTATGGGTTTGGGCAAAATTTTATACCCGTCATGGGTATGAGTTTTTTAGCGGGCGTATTTTTTCTTCGCGGGTATGGGTTTGGGCAAGTAATACCCAGTGGGTTTTTACCCATTGCCATCTCTATTCCTTCCTAACGATTGCGCATTTTGCTTAGAGTAATGACCGTACTGTTGTACGTTACTGGTCGTTTCCTGTGTTATGGCTAGTAACGGAATAGATGTAATGGTTGTCAGCTATTAACGGACGTCACTGATGGCGTCAATTTCTGATTGGCTGTAATGGTAGCTCTGATGGTGACCATTACTGTCCGTTGGTCACCATCAGAGCTACCATTACAGCCAATCAGAAACTGATGCCATCAGTGACGTCTGTTAATAGCTGACAGCCATTACACGTACAATTCTCAGACGTGTTGCGTACAGCCCATCCCCGTCCCACCTTCTGCGAGCACAGAGAGTGTGGGAGAGCAGGCCTCCGAAATCGCCATCCGGAGAGAGACACTTGCACGGGTGTGCGGGCGATCAGGTTTTTGGGAGCGTACTCGCGACTGCTCGCGCTGATCAAGTTCCTCGTCGCTAGCGCCGTTTTTGGGACTGCATTGTGTAATCTGCCTGCGTACGACTACATCGAACATACACACGAGATCTCTCGTGTGAATGGAGTCACTGATGTCTTGAACATCGGTCCCTCCGCAGGGTACAATCTGTTCTTTGTATTTGTGTATATTTTATTGTTGTTTTCTAGTTATGTAAATAGTGATATACATATACATATACATGTCATCACATACATTACTATAATTTTCTAAATTAAATTAAAACTAAAAATATCTATTTCTCCAGCACATTAAACCGACTCTCGAGCTTAATTGAGTCGGCTCACGAGCTTTATTTTTTTTTCCAGCCGGCGTCGTTTAGTGCTCGCTGTTGCCTTTGGCCCGCCGCCGCGCGCGGGCATGTCCTTGGAATTTAGTATTGTCGGATACATAACGAAAAGTATTTGTAACAGTTGATTTCTTTTACATACGGTTGACTACTACGTGTATTTCATCCGACATGCATGGGGTGACGGGGTGCAACTGCCGTGCTATTAAAAACACTCGATTAAATATAAATCATGGTTAAGCAAAATAATTTAGTGTTGGACTAGAAAGCATCTCTACAAAACGAACTTCGGGTCTAAGCTTGGCCAATAAATATATTCACATATCTCGTAAAAAAATAGCCATGCGATAGCAAATGAATGGACCACGTAGCTTGCAAAATAAAAGAAAGATATATGTACTAGCTAGTAGCAGCTACTAGAGAAATCCACAGCCTACTGGGTGCTATCCGCTAGAAACATCCTTGCCTCATAAAAAACTAAAGGAGCCTCTTCTCTAGAGCTGCATATACTTGCTTCTCCCATACATAACTTGCTCTATTCTCGGCGAGTGTCCAGGCGAAAGAGGACAAGAGGAGTGCATCGACCAGCGTACAACTCGAAGATCCACTTCCAAGTGCTTCCTCTGAGGTGAGATTGAACTTTGATTTCTTCCTCATTCTTACTGATTAGTTCAAGCTAGGGTTCCAGAACTTTTAATCTGCATTTGCGCTACATTATTTATATCAGAAGATTTGAAGCTAAAATATGTCTTTTTACCCCCTCTGTATCTGCTCTAGCGCTACTGCCTTTCTAACTTGCCACATAAAAAAGCATTTCTCCCAACTTCTCAATTTTTCTACTTGCAACGATTTGTTCTTCCTCTTGCCCATCTTTCTCTTTAGAAATTTTTTACCATGGTAGTTGTATGATTCCGTGATACTCTCTCCTCACAAATGAAGGTCGAATCTCAATTGTACGATAAAATGCTCAAATAGAGATTCACATCAATATCGACAGGTTAGAAAGAAAATGAATGATAAAACAAAGCAGAGCAACTCCTGGAGACGGACCATTGCAAGGCGCTACTATTTCTACAAACTGCTCAATGCACTTATGCATTTTTTTGGATTTAATGCATAGCTAACAACCCATCTGATTAAAGACACAATGTCACATACTACAGAGACACTTGTACTAAAGATGTGATATCTGATGTGTGAAAAGTTCATTGGTCTCATTTCCTCCTTACAACTTATAAATTTGAACAAATATATTTAGGGTGGTTCAAAACTTGTAATATTAGAAGACTGCTTTTTCAGATGCTCTTGATTCATGGTAAAACAAAACAGAGCTTTTCCAAAAAATTTCACCTCGTCGTGATCTTTGATTTATATGAACCAAGCACACACGAATAACATGGACAACTGAAAGGGAAATGTGACCTTGGGCCATTTCTAAGTATTTTGGTGATTGTGTGTCAATGCAAGTGCTTTTGTGTTAATCTATGCAAAGTGGTGGACAAAGTGCATAATCATGTCAAAAGGTATGTTTCTAGACTTAGTACATTGTTTATGGACTAATGTATTGTGTCTAAGTGCTGGAAACAGAAAAAATTGAATTGAAAATGAGATGGCTAAGTTCTGTCAAAGTCAGAGCAGTCTGGGTGCACCGGACTGTCCGGTGGTGCACCGGACAGTGTCCGGTGCGCCAGGCTGGCTCGAGCGAACTGGCCGCTCTCGGGAATTCATCGGCGACGTACGGCTATAATTCACCGGACTGTCCGGTGTGCACCGGACTGTCCGGTGAGCCAACGGTCGGCCGGGCCAACGGTCGGCCGGGCCAACGGTCAGCTGCGCGATCTGCGCAAGACACGTGGCCGAGCCAACGGTCGGGAGGGGGCACCGGATTGTCCGGTGTGCACCGGACAGTGTCCGGTGTGCACCGGACAGTGTCCGGTGCGCCAACGGCTCCCAGGCGCCAACGGTCGGCTTCGCCAGGAAAGGAAAGAAATCCGCACCGGACAGTGTCCGGTGTGCACCGGACTGTCCAGTGCACCAGACGACAGAAGGTAAGATTTGCCTTCCTGGAATGCTCTCAACGGCTCCTAGCTGCCTTGGGGCTATAAAAGGGACCCCTAGGCGCATGGAGGAGTATACCAAGCATCCTTTGAGCATTCTTGATCACTCACACTCCATTCTTGCGCACTTGTTCGACATTTCTAGTGATTTGAGCCCCGTTCTAGTGTGCTAGTCTTTTGAGCTCAAGTCTGGGTCTTGTGTGTGGGTATTTGCTGTGATCTTGGTGTCCTGTGTGAGTTGCTCATCTCTCCCTTACTCTGTGCTTCTTTGTGAACATCAAAAGTGTAAGGGCGAGAGGCTCCAAGTTGTGGAGATTCCTCGCGAACGGGATAAGAAAAGAAAAGCAAAACACCGTGGTATTCAAGTTGATCATTGGATCACTTGAGAGGAGTTGAGTGCAACTCTCGTCCGTTGGGACGCCACAACGTGGAGTAGGCAAGTTTTGTACTTGGCCGAACCACGAGATAAACCACTGTGTCATCTCTGTGTTGATCTCTTTGTGTTATCGTGTTGTGCAAGTTCTCCTTTCTAGCCACTTGGCGATTATTGTGCTAACACTTAACCAAGTTTTTGTGGCTTAAGTTTCAAGTTTCACAGGATCACCTATTCACCCCCCTCTAGGTGCTCTCAATTGGTATCAGAGCCGTTCTCTTCAAGAAAGGGACTAACCGCCCGAAGAGATGGATCCTAAGGGGAAGGGAGTCGTGATCAACGACAAGGAGAAGGAGTCCTTCGTCAACGAGCCGAAGGATGACAAGTCCACCGACTCGGGCTCGGGCCACAGACGCAAAGATGGGAAGAAGAAGAAGACAAGACACATCAAGGAGATCGTCTACTACGACGACAGCGATGAGTCCACTTCTTCCCAAAAGGACAACGACGACAACGACTGCGAGAGAAGGAAACCGGTTAATTCAAACTTTTCTTTTGACTACTCTCGTATTCCGCAAAGTACAAATGCTCATTTATTATCCATTCCACTTGGTAAACCTCCTCATTTTGATGGAGAGGACTACGGATTTTGGAGTCACAAAATGCGTAGTCATTTGTTCTCTCTCCATCCAAGCATATGGGAGATAGTTGAGAATGAAATGCATTTTGATAGTAGTGATAGTCCCATGTTTATTAATGAGCAAATTCACAAAAATGCACAAGCTACTACTGTTCTTCTAGCCTCATTGTGCAGGGATGAGTACCATAAGGTGAGCGGCTTGGACAATGCCAAGCAGATCTGGGACACCCTCAAGATCTCACATGAGGGCAACGACGTCACCATGCTCACCAAGATGGAGTTGGTGGAGGGCGAACTTGGGAGATTCGCTATGATAAGGGGGGAGGAGCCAACCCAAACATACAACCGGCTCAAGACCCTTGTCAACAAGATAAGGAGCTATGGAAGCACGCGATGGACGGACCACGACGTCGTCCGCCTAATGCTAAGGTCCTTTACTGTTCTTGATCCTCATCTTGTGAACAATATTCGTGAGAATCCTAGGTACACCAAAATGACGCCCGAAGAGATACTTGGAAAGTTCGTAAGCGGGCGGATGATGATCAAGGAGGCTAGATACGTGGATGATGAATTGAATGGCCCAATCCAAGAGCCTCAAACTATCGCTCTCAAAGCAATGAGAAGCAAGGAGGCGTTACCGAGCAAGGTGGCGCAAATTGAGGCGGCCGGGCTTAATGATGAAGAAATGGCCCTCATCATCAAGCGCTTCAAGATGGCGCTAAGGGGTCGCAAGGAGCATTCAAACAAGACCAAGACGAAGGGGAAGCGCTCATGCTTCAAATGTGGTAAGATTGGTCACTTTATCGCTAATTGTCCCGATAATGATAGTGACCAGGAAAAGAAGAGTGGAAAATGGGAAAAGAAGAAGAATTACAAGAAGGCAAAGGGCGAGGCACATATTGGAAAGGAGTGGGATTCGGATTGCTCCACGTCCGACTCCGACAACGAAGGACTCGCCGCCACCGCCTTCAACAAGTCATTCCTCTTCCCCAACGAGCATCACACATGCCTCATGGCTAAGGAGAAGAAAGTAAGTACTCGAAACTCTACTTATGCTTCTTCTAGTGAGGACGAGTCTAGTGGTGATGATGAAATAGACTATTCATGCTTATTTAAGGGCTTAGATAGATCTAAGATCGACAAGATTAATGAATTGATTGATGCTTTGAATGATAATAATAGGCTACTAGAAAAGCAAGAGGATCTTTTGTATGAAGAACATGATAAGTTTGTAGAGGCTCAAAAATCCCTTGCATTAGAAATTAAGAGGAATGAAATGCTTACTTGTGAGTTGTCTACATGCCATGATTCTATTTCTAACTTAAAGAGCATAAACGATGATTTAAATGCCAAACTAGAAGTAGCAAATAAATCTAACTCTTGTGTAGAACATATCATGATTTGCAATAGGTGTAAAGATTTTGATATTGATGCTTGTAGTGAACACATAGCTTCTATTGCAAAATTAAGTGATGAAGTGGCTAGTCTTAATGCCCAACTTAAGACTAGCAAAAGCGAATTTGATAAGTTAAAATTTGCAAGGGATGCCTACACGATTGGTAGACACCCCTCAATTAAGGATGGACTTGGCTTCAAAAGAGAAGCCAAGAACTTAACAAGCCATAAGGCTCCCATCCCCGCCAAGGAGAAAGGGAAGGCCCCTATGGCTAGTAATGCTAAAAGGAACCATGCTTTTATCTATCATGATAGGAGACATTCTAGAAATAACTATAGAAGTTATGATTCACATGCTTATGATTCATATGCTATGCTTGCCTCTAGTTCTTCCTATATGCATGGTAGAGATATGCCTAGGAGAAATGTTGTTAATGTTCCTAGCTAGGAAAGTTAATGAACCTTCTACAATATACCATGCTTTAAATGCTTCCTTTGCTATTTGTAGAAAGGATAGGAAGATTGTTGCTAGAAAATTAGGGACAAAATGCAAGGGAGACAAGACTTGCATTTGGGTCCCTAAGGATATTTGTACTAACCTTGCAGGACCCAACATGAGTTGGGTACCTAAGACCCAAGCCTAAATTTGCCTTGCAGGTTTATGCATCCGGAGGTTCAAGCTGGATTATCGACAGCGGATGCACAAACCACATGACGGGGGAGAAGAAGATGTTTACCTCCTACGTCAAGAACAAGAATCCCCAAGATTCAATCATATTCGGTGATGGGAATCAAGGCAAGGTGAAAGGCTTAGGCAAAATTGCAATATCAAATGAGCACTCTATTTCTAATGTGTTTTTAGTTGAGTCTCTTGGATATAATTTGTTATCTGTTAGTCAATTATGCAATATGGGATATAATTGTCTATTCACAAATGTAGATGTGTCTGTCTTTAGAAGAAGTGATGGTTCACTAGCTTTTAAGGGTGTATTAGACGACAAACTTTACTTAGTTGATTTTGCAAAAGAAGAGGCCGGTCTAGATGCATGCTTAATTGCTAAGACTAGCATGGGCTGGCTATGGCATCGCCGCTTAGCACATGTGGGGATGAAGAACCTTCACAAGCTTCTAAAGGGAGAACACGTGATAGGTTTAACTAATGTGCAATTCGAAAAAGATAGACCTTGTGCAGCTTGTCAAGCAGGTAAACAAGTGGGAGGAGCACATCACAGCAAGAATGTGATGACCACATCAAGACCCCTGGAGCTGCTACATATGGACCTCTTCGGACCCATCGCTTATCTAAGCATAGGAGGAAGTAAGTATGGTTTAGTTATTGTTGATGACTTTTTCCGCTTCACTTGGGTATTCTTTTTGCAGGATAAGTCTGAAACCCAAGGGACCCTCAAGCGCTTCCTAAGGAGAGCTCAAAATGAGTTTGAGCTCAAGGTGAAGAAGATAAGAAGCGACAATGGGTCCGAGTTCAAGAACCTTCAAGTGGAGGAGTACCTTGAGGAGGAAGGGATCAAGCACGAGTTCTCCGCTCCCTACACACCACAGCAAAATGGTGTAGTAGAGAGGAAGAACAGGATGCTTATCGATATGGCGAGAATGATGCTTGGAGAGTTCAAGACCCCCGAGCGCTTTTGGTCGGAAGCCGTGAACACGGCTTGCCACACCATCAACAGGGTCTACCTTCATCGCCTCCTCAAGAAGACGTCATATGAGCTACTAACCGGTAACAAACCCAATGTTTCGTATTTTCGAGTTTTTGGGAGTAAATGCTACATTTTAGTGAAGAAGGGTAGGAACTCCAAATTTGCTCCCAAAGCCGTAGAAGGGTTTTTGTTAGGTTATGACTCAAATACAAAGGCGTATAGAGTCTTCAACAAATCATCGGGTTTAGTTGAAGTCTCTAGCGACGTTGTATTTGATGAGACTAATGGCTCTCCAAGAGAGCAAGTTGTTGATCTTGATGATGTAGATGAAGAAGAAGTTCCAACGGCCGCAATACGCACCATGGCGACTGGAGATGTGCGGCCACAGGAACAAGATGAGCAAGATCAACCTTCTTCCTCAACAATGGTGCATTCCCCATCTCAAAATGATGAACAGGAGGCGTGTGATCAAGGGGGAGCACAAGATGATCATGCAATGGAGGAAGAAGCGCAACCGGCACCTCCAACCCAAGTTCGAGCGATGATTCAAAGGGATCATCCCGTCGACCAAATTTTGGGAGATATTAGCAAGGGAGTAACTACTCGATCTCGATTAGTTAATTTTTGTGAGCATTACTCCTTTGTCTCTTCTATTGATCCTTTCAGGGTAGAAGAGGCCTTGCTAGATCCGGATTGGGTGTTGGCCATGCAGGAGGAGCTCAACAACTTCAAAAGAAATGAAGTTTGGACACTTGTGCCTCGTCCCAAGCAAAATGTTGTGGGAACCAAGTGGGTGTTCCGCAACAAACAAGACGAGCACGGGGTGGTGACAAGGAACAAGGCACGACTTGTGGCAAAAGGTTATGCCCAAGTCGCAGGTTTGGACTTTGAAGACACTTTTGCTCCTGTGGCTAGGCTAGAGTCCATTCGTATTTTGCTAGCATATGTGAGAGCACCTAGAGGGGGGGTGAATAGGTGATCCTGTGAAACTTAAACTTATAGCCACAAAAACTTGTTAAGTGTTAGCACAATAATCACCAAGTGGCTAGAGAGGAGTCTCAACAAAACACAATACCACAAGAGATCAAACACAGAGATGACACAGTGGTTTATCCCGTGGTTCGGCCAAGACCAACGCAAAATGCGCACACACACACGGCCAAGAATCGAGCTCTAAAGACTATCTCAAAGTTCTCACTAGAACAGAGCTCGAATCACTGAGAATGACAAACGAATGCGCAAGGATTGAGTGTGGATGATCAAGAATGCTCTAAGGTTGCTTGGTATACTCCTCCATGCGCCTAGGGGTCCCTTTTATAGCCCCAAGGCAGCTAGGAGCCGTTGAGAGCAAATCTGGAAGGCCAATCTTGCCTTCTGTCGTCGGGTGCACCGGACAGTCCGGTGCACACCGGACACTGTCCGGTGCCCGATTTCCTTCCTAAAATGGCGTGGCCGACCGTTGCAGATCTGGGAGCCGTTGGCGCACCGGACATGTCCGGTGCACACCGGACAGTCCGGTGCCCCCTCCCGACCGTTGGCCCGGCCACGTGTCGCGCGCAGATTCCGCGGCCGACCGTTGGCTCACCGGACAGTCCGGTGCACACCGGACGGTCCGGTGAATTTTAGCCGTACGCCGTCGTCGAATTCCCGAGAGCGGCCACTTCACGCCGAGTCAGCCTGGCGCACCGGACACTGTCCGGTGCACCACCGGACAGTCCGGTGTGCCAGACTGAGCTGAGTCTTGGCTGTACACAGCCAAGCCTTTTTCGCCTCTTTTCTTTTCTTTTGCTTTCTGTTTCTAACACTTAGACAAGTATATTAGTACACAAAACCAATGTACTAAGACTTAGAAACATACCTTTACTCTTGATTTGCACTTTGTCCATCCATGAGCATAAATTCACATTTAAGCACTTGTGTTGGCACTCAATCACCAAAATACTTAGAAATGGCCCAAGGGCACATTTCCCTTTCAATCTCCCCCTTTTTGGTGATTTATGCCAACACAACATAAAGCGACTAGAACAAGTGCAATATCGCTTCAAATAAAACTCAAATTTATTTTGATTCAATTTTGGCATATATGGATCCTCCTTTGCCACCACTTGGTTTGTTTTTGCAAATCAAACTCAAATCTCTGTCTCTAAGTCAAACACACATGTTGAAGCATAAAGAGAGTCATTCCAAAAGAGATTGATCAAAGATTTCAAAAACTCCCCCTATTTCCCATAATCAACACTTCTCCCCACAAGAGGCCAACTTTTAACAAAAGAGACAATGCAAGAGTTTTGACAAAACAAAAAGCTCTATTTTACTATTTTCAAAATTTTTCAAGTGGTAGCTGATCCATTTATTGCTTTGGCCTTTATTTTCTCCCCCTTTGGCATCAAGCACCAAAACGGGATTAATCTTGGCCCTTTAACCCCATTGCCTCACCAAAATCTTCAATTAAGAGCAAATAGGCAATAAGAGTTAAAAGATGAACTTGGAGAAGTTACTCTTTTCATCGGAGTGCAGTGGAAGTCTTTCATGGTCCAAGTCCACCTTTTCCCTTTCAATTCTCCTTTGAGACTAAATCACGCAAACTCAAGCATATGGTTAGTCTCAAAAGGGTCAAGTTGTAACACAACTCCCCCTAAATATGTGCATCACTTACACAAGGACTTGTGAGGTCCAGGGAATGTTTGTACAACTTGAGCACCATAATAAGCAACAAAATGCAAAAAGGAACATGATCATAAGGCACAAACACATGTATGCTACAATTCAATCCAAGTTCCGCGAATCTAAGACATTTAGCTCACTACGCAACCTGCAAAAGGTCTTCTCATCTAGAGGCTTGGTAAAGATATCGGCTAGCTGGTTCTCGGTGCTAACATGAAACACTTCGATATCTCCCTTTTGCTGGTGGTCTCTCAAAAAGTGATGTCGGATGTCTATGTGCTTTGTGCGGCTGTGTTCAACAGGATTTTCCGCCATGCGGATAGCACTCTCATTGTCACATAGGAGTGGGACTTTGCTCAGATTGTAGCCAAAGTCCCGGAGGGTTTGCCTCATCCAAAGTAGTTGCGTGCAACACTGTCCTGCGGCAACATACTCGGCCTCAGCGGTGGATAGGGCAACGGAGGTTTGTTTCTTAGAGTTCCATGACACCAGGGACCTTCCTAAGAATTGGCACGTCCCCGATGTACTCTTCCTATCGACCTTACATCCAGCATAGTCGGAGTCTGAGTATCCAACCAAGTCAAAGGTAGACCCCTTTGGATACCAAAGCCCGAAGCAAGGCGTAGTAACCAAATATCTAAGAATTCGCTTCACCGCCACTAAGTGACACTCCTTAGGATTGGATTGAAATCTAGCACACATGCATACGCTAAGCATAATATCCGGTCTACTAGCACATAAATAAAGTAAAGACCCTATCATTGACCGGTATGCCTTTTGATCAACGGACTTACCTCCTTTGTTGAGGTCGGTGTGTCTGTCGGTCCCCATCGGAGTCTTTGCGGGCTTGGCGTCCTTCATCCCAAACCGCTTCAGCAAGTCTTGTGTGTACTTCGTTTGAGATATGAAGGTGCCATCCTTGAGTTGCTTCACTTGGAACCCAAGGAAGTAGTTCAACTCGCCCATCATCGACATCTCGAATTTCTGCGTCATTACCCTGCTAAACTCTTCACAAGACTTTTGGTTAGTAGAACCAAATATTATGTCATCGACATAAATTTGGCACACAAACAAATCACCATCACATGTCTTTGTAAAAAGAGTTGGATCAGCTTTCCCAACCTTGAAAGCATTAGCAATTAAAAAGTCTCTAAGGCATTCATACCATGCTCTTGGGGCTTGCTTAAGTCCATAGAGCGCCTTAGAGAGCTTACACACATGGTCAGGGTACCGTTCATCCTCGAAGCCAGGGGGTTGCTCCACGTACACCTCCTCCTTGATTGGCCCGTTGAGGAAAGCGCTCTTCACATCCATTTGGAACAACCTGAAAGAATGGTGAGCGGCATATGCTAGCAAGATACGAATTGATTCTAGCCTAGCCACAGGAGCAAACGTCTCCTCAAAGTCCAAACCTGCGACTTGGGCATAACCTTTTGCCACAAGTCGAGCCTTGTTCCTTGTCACCACCCCGTGCTCGTCCTGTTTGTTGCGGAACACCCACTTGGTTCCCACAACATTTTGCTTAGGACGAGGCACCAGTGTCCAAACTTCATTCCTCTTGAAGTTGTTGAGCTCCTCTTGCATGGCCAACACCTAGTCTGGATCTAGCAAGGCCTCCTCTACCCTAAAAGGCTCAATAGAAGAGACAAAGGAGTAATGCTCACAAAAACTAACTAATCGAGACCGAGTAGTTACTCCCTTGCTAATGTCACCCAAAATTTGGTCGACGGGATGATCCCTTTGAATCACCGCTCGAACTTGGGTTGGAGGTGCCGGTTGCGCTTCTTCCTCCATCACGTGATCATCTTGTGCTCCCCCTTGATCATACGCCTCCTTTTGATGAACCTGTTCATCGTCTTGAGGTGGGGGATGCACCGTTGTTGAGGAAGAAGGTTGATCTCGTTCATCTTGTTCCTGTGGCCGCACTTCTCCAATCGCCATGGTTCGTATAGCGGCCGTTGGAACATCTTCTTCATCTACATCATCACAATCAACAACTTGCTCTCTTGGAGAGCCATTAGTCTCATCAAATACAACGTCGCTAGAGACTTCAACCAAACCCGATGATTTGTTGAAGACTCTATACGCCTTTGTATTTGAGTCATAACCTAACAAAAACCCTTCTACAGCTTTGGGAGCAAATTTAGACTTTCTACCCTTCTTCACTAGAATGTAGCACCTGCTCCCAAATACACGAAAGTAAGATACATTGGGTTTGTTACCGGTTAGAAGCTCATACGACGTCTTCTTGAGGAGGCGGTGAAGGTAGACCCTGTTGATGGCGTGGCAAGCCGTGTTCACGGCTTCCGACCAAAAACACTCGGGGGTCTTGAATTCTCCAAGCATAGTCCTCGCCATATCTATGAGTGTCCTGTTCTTCCTCTCTACCACACCATTTTGCTGAGGTGTGTAGGGAGCGAAGAACTCGTGCTTGATCCCCTCCTCTTCAAGGAACTCTTCCACTTGAAGGTTCTTGAATTCGGACCCGTTGTCGCTCCTTATCTTCTTCACCTTGAGCTCAAACTCATTTTGAGCTCTCCTTAGGAAGCGCTTGAGGGTCCCTTGGGTTTCAGACTTATCCTGCAAAAAGAACACCCAAGTGAAGCGGGAAAAGTCATCAACAATAACTAGACCATACTTACTTCCTCCAATGCTCAGATAGGCGACGGGTCCAAAGAGGTCCATGTGCAGCAGCTCCAGAGGTCTTGAAGTGGTCATCACATTCTTGCTGTGATGCGCTCCTCCCACTTGTTTACCTGCTTGACAAGCTGCACAAGGTCTATCTTTTTCGAATTGCACGTTAGACAAACCTACCACGTGTTCTCCCTTTAGAAGCTTGTGAAGGTTCTTCATCCCTACATGTGCTAAGCGGCGATGCCACAGCCAGCCCATGCTAGTCTTAGCTATTAAGCATGCATCTAGACCGGCCTCCTCTTTTGCAAAATCAACTAAATAAAGTTTGTCGTCTAATACACCCTTAAAAGCTAGTGAACCATCACTTCTTCTAAAGACATACACATCTACATTTGTAAAAAGACAATTATATCCCATATTGCATAGTTGACTAACGGATAGCAAATTGTAACCAAGAGACTCAACTAAAAACACATTAGAGATGGAGTGCTCATTAGAAATTGCAATTTTACCTAACCCTTTTACCTTGCCTTGATTCCCATCACCGAATATAATTGAATCTTGGGAATCCTTATTCTTGACGTAGGAAGTGAACATCTTCTTCTCCCCCGTCATATGGTTTGTGCATCCGCTGTCAATAATCCAGCTTGAACCCCCGGATGCATAAACCTGCAAGGCAAATTTAGGCTTGGGACTTAGGTACCCAACTCTTGTTGGGTCCTACAAGGTTAGTCACAATTGTCTTAGGGACCCAAATGCAAGTTTTATCACCCTTGCATTTTGCCCCTAATTTCCTAGCAATCACCTTTCTATCCTTTCTACAAATTGCAAAGGAAGCATTCAAAGCATGATATATTGTAGAAGGTTCATTAACTTTCCTAGGAACATTAGCAACCTTTCTTCTAGGCATATTATGAACAAAATTTCTCCTACCAACATTTCAATCATGCACATAGGAAGAACTAGAAGCAAACATGGCATGAGAATCAAAATCATCATTATAACTCCTATAAGCCTTTCTAGTTTGTCTCCTATCATGGTACATAAAAGCATGGTTCTTTTTAGCACTACTTGCCATAGGGGCCTTCCCTTTCTCCTTTGCGGAGATGGGAGCCTTATGGCTTGTTAAGTTCTTGGCTTCCCTCTTGAAGCCAAGCCCATCCTTAATTGAGGGGTGTCTACCAATCGTGTAGGCATCCCTAGCAAATTTTAGTTTATCAAAATCACTTTTGCTAGTCTTAAGTTGAGCATTAAGACTAGCCAATTCATCATTAAGTTTGGAAATTGAAACTAGGTGTTCACTACAAGCATCAATGTCAAAATCTTTACACCTATTACAAGTTTCAACAATTTCCACACAAGATGTTGATTTACTAGCTACTTCTAACTTAGCATTCAAATCAGTATTGATACTTTTTAATTTAGAGATGGATTCATGACAAGTGGATAATTCACTAGAGAGCATCTCATTCCTTTTAATTTCTAGAGCAAGAGAATTTTGTGCACTAACAAATTTATCATGCTCCTCATATAAAAGATCCTCTTGTTTTTCTAGTAATCTATTCTTGTCATTCAAAGCATCAATCAATTCATTAATCTTATTAATTTTAGATCTATCTAATCCCTTGAATAAGCATGAGTAATCTATCTCATCATCATCACTAGACTCATCCTCCCTTGAAGAAGCATAAGTACTAGTATCATGAGTGCTTACTTTCTTCTCCCTTGCCATGAGGCAAGTGTGACGCTCGTTGGGGAAGAGGGATGACTTGTTGAAGGCGGTGGCGGCGAGTCCTTCATTGTCGGAGTCGGAGGAGGAGCAATCCGAATCCCACTCCTTTCCTATATGTGCCTCGCCCTTGGCCTTCTTGTAATGCTTCTTCTTCTCCCTTTTGTTCCCCTTTTCCTGGTCACTTTCATTATCGGGACAGTTAGCAATGAAATGACCAATCTTACCACATTTGAAGCACGAGCGCTTCTCCTTTGTCTTGGTCTTGCTTGGCTGTCCCTTGCGACCTTTAAGCGCCGTCTTGAAGCGCTTAATGATGAGGGCCATCTCCTCATTATTGAGCCCGGCCGCCTCAACTTGCGCCACCTTGCTTGGTAGTGCCTCCTTACTCCTCGTTGCCTTGAGAGCAATGGGTTGAGGCTCATGAGTAGGACCGTTCAACGCGTCGTCCACGTATCTCGCCTCCTTGATCATCATTCTCCCGCTTACAAACTTCCCTAGAACTTCTTCGGGCGACATCTTGGTGTACCTAGGATTTTCACGAATATTGTTCACCAAGTGAGGATCAAGAACGGTAAAGGACCTTAGCATTAGGCGGACGACGTCGTGGTCCGTCCATCGCGTGCTTCCGTAGCTCCTTATTTTGTTGATAAGGGTCTTGAGCTGGTTGTATGTTTGAGTTGGCTCCTCGCCCCTTATCATTGCGAACCGTCCAAGCTCGCCCTCCACCAACTCCATCTTGGTGAGCAAGGTGACATCATTCCCCTCATGAGAGATCTTGAGGGTGTCCCAGATCTGCTTGGCATTGTCCAAGCCGCTCACCTTATGGTACTCGTCCCTGCACAAAGAGGCTAGCAACACAGTAGTAGCTTGTGCATTTTTATGAATCTGTTCATTAATAAATATGGGACTATCCGTACTATCAAAGTGCATTCCACTCTCTACAATCTCCCATATGCTAGGATGGAGAGAGAACAAGTGACTACGCATTTTGTGACTCCAAAATCCGTAGTCCTCTCCATCAAAATGAGGAGGTTTACCAAGTGGAATAGATAATAAATGAGCATTAGTACTTTGAGGAATACGAGAGTAATCAAAAGAAAAGTTCGAATTGACCGGTTTCTTTCTCTCGTAGTCGTTGTGGTCGTCGTCCTTTTGGGAGGAAGTAGACTCATCGCTATCGTAGTAGATGATCTCCTTGATGCGTCTTGTCTTCTTCTTCTTCCCATCCTTGCGCCTGTGGCCCGAGCTCGAGTCGTTGGACTTGTCATCCTTTGGCTCGTTGACGAAGGTCTCCTTCTCCTTGTCGTTGATCACCATCCCCTTGCCCTTAGGATCCATCTCTCCGGGCGGTTAGTCCCTTTCTTGAAGAGAACAGCTCCGATACCAATTGAGAGCACCTAGAGGGGGGTGAATAGGTGATCCTGTGAAACTTAAACTTATAGCCACAAAAACTTGTTAAGTGTTAGCACAATAATCACCAAGTGGCTAGAGAGGAGTCTCAACAAAACACAATACCACAAGAGATCAAACATAGAGATGACACAGTGGTTTATCCCGTGGTTCGGCCAAGACCAACGCTTGCCTACTCCACGTTGTGGCGTCCCAACGGACGAGGGTTGCAATCAACCCCTCTCAAGCGGTCCAAAGACCAACTTGAATACCACGGTGTTTTGCTTTGCTTTTCAATATCCCGTTTGCGAGGAATCTCCACAACTTGGAGCCTCTCGCCCTTACACTTGAGATTCACAAAGAAATACGGAGTAAGGGAGGGAAGCAACACACACAAATCCACAGCAAAATGCGCACACACACACGGCCAAGAATCGAGCTCTAAAGACTATCTCAAAGTTCTCACTAGAACGGAGCTCGAATCACTGAGAATGACAAACGAATGCGCAAGGATTGAGTGTGGATGATCAAGAATGCTCTAAGGTTGCTTGGTATACTCCTCCATGCGCCTAGGGGTCCCTTTTATAGCCCCAAGGCAGCTAGGAGCCGTTGAGAGCAAATCTGGAAGGCCAATCTTGCCTTCTGTCGTCGGGTGCACCGGACAGTCCGGTGCACACCGGACACTGTCCGGTGCCCGATTTCCTTCCTAAAATGGCGTGGCCGACTGTTGCAGATCTGGGAGCCGTTGGCGCACCGGACATGTCCGGTGCACACCGGACAGTCCGGTGCCCCCTCCCGACCGTTGGCCCGGCCACGTGTCGCGCGCAGATTCCGCGGCCGACCGTTGGCCCGGCCGACCGTTGGCTCACCGGACAGTCCGGTGCACACCGGACGGTCCGGTGAATTTTAGCCGTACGCCGTCGTCGAATTCCCGAGAGCGGCCACTTCACGCCGAGTCAGCCTGGCGCACCGGACACTGTCCGGTGCACCACCGGACAGTCCGGTGTGCCAGACTGAGCTGAGTCTTGGCTGTACACAGCCAAGCCTTTTTCGCCTCTTTTCTTTTCTTTTGCTTTCTGTTTCTAACACTTAGACAAGTATATTAGTACACAAAACCAATGTACTAAGACTTAGAAACATACCTTTACTCTTGATTTGCACTTTGTCCATCCATGAGCATAAATTCACATTTAAGCACTTGTGTTGGCACTCAATCACCAAAATACATAGAAATGGCCCAAGGGCACATTTCCCTTTCAATATGCCGCTCACCATTCTTTCAGGTTGTTCCAAATGGATGTGAAGAGTGCTTTCCTCAACGGGCCAATAAAGGAGGAGGTGTACGTGGAGCAACCCCCTGGCTTCGAGGATGAACGATACCCCAACCACGTGTGTAAGCTCTCTAAGGCGCTCTGTGGACTTAAGCAAGCCCCAAGAGCATGGTATGAATGCCTTAGAGACTTTTTAATTGCTAATGCTTTCAAGGTTGGGAAAGCCGATCCAACTCTTTTTACTAAGACTTGTGATGGTGATCTTTTTGTGTGCCAAATTTATGTCGATGACATAATATTTGGTTCAACTAATCAAAAGTCTTGTGAAGAGTTTAGCAGGGTGTTGACTCAGAAATTCGAGATGTCGATGATGGGCGAGCTAAGCTACTTCCTTGGGTTCCAAGTAAGGCAACTCAAGGATGGAACCTTCATCTCTCAAACCAAGTACACACAAGACTTGATCAAGAGGTTTGGGATGAAGGACGCCAAGCCCGCAAAGACTCCGATGGGAACCGACGGACACACCGACCTCAACAAAGGAGGTAAGTCCGTTGATCAAAAAGCATACCGGTCTATGATAGGGTCTTTACTTTATTTGTGTGCTAGTAGACCGGATATTATGCTTAGTGTATGCATGTGTGCTAGATTTCAATCCGATCCTAAGGAGTGTCACTTAGTGGCTGTGAAGCGGATTCTTAGATATTTAGTTGCTACGCCTTGTTTCGGGATCTGGTATCCAAAGGGGTCTACCTTTGACTTGATTGGATATTCAGACTCCGACTATGCTGGATGTAAGGTCGATAGGAAGAGTACATCGGGGACGTGCCAATTCTTAGGAAGGTCCTTGGTGTCATGGAGTTCTAAGAAACAAACCTCCGTTGCCCTATCCACCGCTGAGGCCGAGTACGTTGCCGCAGGACAATGTTGCGTGCAACTACTTTGGATGAGGCAAACCCTCAGGGACTTTGGCTACAATCTGAGCAAAGTCCCACTCCTATGTGATCATGAGAGTGCTATCCGCATGGCGGATAATCCTGTTGAACACAGCCGCACAAAGCACATAGACATCCGGCATCACTTTTTTGGAGACCACCAGCAAAAGGGAGATATCGAAGTGTTTCATGTTAGCTCCGAGAACCAGCTAGCCGATATCTTTACCAAGCCTTTAGATGAGGAGACCTTTTGCAAGTTGCGTAGTGAGCTAAATGTCTTAGATTCGCGGAACTTGGATTGATTTATAACATACATGTGTTTATGCCTTTGATCATGTTCCTTATGCATTTTGTTGCTTAATTATGGTGCTCAAGTTGTACAAGCACTCCTCGGACCTCACAAGTCCGTTGCAAAGTGATGCACATATCTAGGGGGAGATGTGTTACAACTTGAACCTTTGAGACTAACTATGTGCTTGAGTTTGCTTGATTTAGTCTCGAAGGAGGATTGAAAGGGAAAAGGTGGACTTGGACCATGCAAGACTTCCACTGCACTCCGATGAACGAGTAACTCATTCCAAGTTCATCTCATGCACTCTTATTGCCTTTATATTCTTATTGAAGATTTTGGCGAGGCAATGGGGTTCTGGGGCCAA
Organism: Zea mays; assembly: GCF_902167145.1. NCBI lineage: Eukaryota > Viridiplantae > Streptophyta > Magnoliopsida > Poales > Poaceae > Zea > Zea mays. Next base: position 13,998,101 of record NC_050104.1, on the reverse strand, counting down.
AATTGATCCCGTTTTGGTGCTTGATGCCAAAGGGGGAGAAAATAAAGGCCAAAGCAATAAATGGATCAGCTACCACTTGAGAATTTTGAAAATAATAGAATAGAGCTTTTGTTTTCAAAAATACTCTTATTGGCTCTTTTTTCAAAAGTTGGATTCATGTGGGGAGAAGTGTTGATTATGGGAAAAGGGGGAGTTTTTGATTATGGGAAAAATTTCACCTCGTCGTGATCTTTGATTTATATGAACCAAGCACACACGAATAACATGGACAACAGCTTACAGTCATAGTCAATCCAGTTTTTAATAAACCAGTTTTTATCTTTTAGTTAGGAGATGCCAACTTCTTAGTTTTTAAGAAACTGAGGATCTAATTTTTATAAACTGAGTCATAAACCGGTATGTTTGGAACCATCTCAATTTCTATAAACCAGTTTTTCTAAAAAGTGGGTGCTTCCAAATAGGGCCTTACTTGGACTTCATACGTATTCAAACCAACTTTGATATTAAAATGTTAATGTGAATTTTGATTGTCCAATATATAGTGTGCGCCTTTTAAAATAAGGTATTTATGAGTATAAATAAATATTTGAATTAAATCCTCTAATATCCTATCATTCTACAACAGCCCTAGAAATATAATACAATGGAATCTGCTCAAACGAAGTGAAATGTATTATTTAATTTTAAATGTTGCTTGCTTTTGAATATTCTATACATAGTCTTACATCCATGACTAATAATTTATTGCAGGATAATCTTAGGTACCTACAAGTACGATTAATACCAACACATAGATTTTTATTGCCAGAACAATCATTTTAGAAATTTGCAAATGAGTTTTCTTGCATTGTAAGTAATTTATCTGGTTTTGAGCTAAACTCTTAATAATATCATAGATCTTTAGCCATATTTTCTTTCATAATCGTCAGTGGGTGATTTTTTGTGGGTTAAGATTGCTGAAACAATGATTTTGCACAATCAAAGAATGATCTTTTCATTGTGCATAAAACGATGGGAAGTTGCATATAATGTGTTAGCTTCAATATTACTACAACAAAAGGATGATAATTACATTTGTTGAAATGGTAGAAAAATCAATAACGGATCATATACCCTCCTAGCGACACTGGACCAATGTAGCAGCAACACAAGAACCATTGTTATATTAATTGGCTTCCAAAAGAGCACATTATTTAGTGATTTTGCTTACTTAAGTTATTATGCTAATTTTTTAGAGATATTAGAAAGCATGTATCAAGTGTTGGTGTAAATTGGAATAAATGAAATAAATAAATGAACTATAGATTTGTCTTTTTTCCTATACATCAATTATAGTCCTCTAGAGCCTACGATTTTTTTGCGAACTTTTAATTAAAGTAGTTTGGCGTTCCTTACTTATGTGGGTGGTGTAAAATACATGTATCAAAAAAAGAATTTTAAATTCCGCTCCTCAGGTTGCACTGTTCTCTTATTGAGAATTCAATACTAAAGTTTTTAGTTTTCAAGATGCCGATTTTTGCCTTTGAATTATCTTCATTATGCACTGGTTGAAACTTCTATATACAATACAAGCACTTATATGACAAGTTAGGAGCAATATATGTCGTAAAATCATAATTAACTACGAGCAGTAAATCTAGTATTGATGATTAATACATATAGAAGGCAATTTCGAAAATATACTTTCTACTATTTTTAAACCGAAAACCGATAATAGGACTAGTACACTTTTAATTGCCTTTTATTGGGAACACAATAGCATGTGAAAAACAGTGTAATAATAGTTGCTTTTCAGTATTGTCATCCCCGTGCACACCATGCTACAAGTAAACATCCTTCAAAATAAAAATTATTTATGCCAACAATTGTATTTGGCTTGTCTCCGTTCATTATCTTATTAGATTATTATGAATAACAAAACTTTCTCAACGGGAAACAACGAAACAACTGATGTCAAAGATGATCTTCCACAACAGAAGAAAATCAGGAGTATCCACTCTCAGGGAAAAGCAAAAAATGATGCATGATAAACCAAGAAGACAAAGTAAAGTAGTAGATTTTAGAAGGTCTTGACTAGAGTAATATCTCTATATTTTCTATTTCGTTAAACACCGATAGCACTACATCTTTTAATGTATACAACCATGTAGCAGCAATAGTACTACATCTTTTGGTATATATAAGCATGTAGCACCAACAGCGCTACATCTTTTAATGTATATAAGCATGTAGCTATGGTAGTGATCTTACATTATAAACCAACAAGACATAAGTAATAAACTCCAAATCTAATGAGCTAATAAAGTGACATATATGTGAGTTAATATCTAACGTTGATCTTTTTTCTACACGGGAATATCTTACCATTTGCATGGCGGCGTGACAACGCAGCGCGTCGTTTTCTAGTACATAATGCGAAACATGGTTGGTGGCGAAGAAATAAATGTTAGAGTTAGAGCAAAATATACCGTTTAAATATTTTTTGAAACATATTGTACCGTTAATTTTTATGTTGTACTTTATCAAACCTACAAAATTGTAGTTTATTACTTCCCTGAACATGTTATTTGTACATACACACACGTTTATATGAACTAAAAATATGGATTTAAACATCAGTACCAAATTTTCAAAAAAAATCAGGATTTTTTATTTTGATTATAGAGCAGAAAACACCAGAATTCTAGACGGGGCTTGTATATGCCTGCATCTACATGTAAGGGCCAAAGGCCCACGGATCAGAAAGACGAATCCGTGGTAGAGTAGGAGCGCTCGCTAGCCGTCATCGTCGTGGCGGCCGGCGCGCCCAGGTGCCTGGCGAGGTCTTCCTTGAGGAGGGCGATCTCATGGCATACCTCCGCCATGGTGGGCCGGCCCGACGGCGCGTGCTGCGTGCACACGACCCCGAGGTCGATCAGCTCGGCCATGACGTCGTTCCAGATGCGCTCGTCAGCCACGGCGGACGCCGCGTCCGTCAGCCACGACTCCGCCACGACCCTCCCGACGTCGTGCGGGTAGTGCCGCTTCACCCAGTCGTGCAGCGTGAGCCCCTCCTGGAAGATCACGTCCGTCGGCCTCTTCCCCGTGATGAGCTCCAGAAGCATCACGCCGAAGCTGTACACGTCGCCCTGCGTCGACGGGTGCCCTCCCATTCCGTACTCTGACGAGCCATGCAAGAACAGAGCACAACGAAAAATGTTAAGCAAACGTACGCGACATGCATGGTTTAGATCACTGAACTTGATCAGTGAGTAAACTATATATAATCCAAAAACTGCACGCACCTGGTGCGATGTAGCCGACTGAACCTTGTAACAATCCGGTTATGGAGTTGCACGGGTCAGCCGAGCCGGAGCCGGCGCTGTCGGCGAGGTCACTGTCGCCGACGTCCTTGACCAGGCGGGCGATGCCGAAGTCCGCTACCACGGCCGTCATGTCGTCGTCGAGGAGGACGTTGCTCGGCTTCAAGTCGCAGTGCACGACGCGGACCGGCGCGTAGTGGTGCAGGTAGGCGATCCCCTCCGCGACGTCGCTGGCAATGGAGACCAGCTGCGCGAGGTCGAGGCCGCGGCCCGGCGCGCCGTCGGGCGGGTACAGGCGGCTCTCCAGGCTGCCGTTGGGCATCAGCGGGAGCACGAGCGCGTGGAAATCCGGCTGGCTGCACGCGGTCACCACGCGCACCAGGTTCCGGTGGCGCGTCCGTCGCAGCACCTGGCACTCCCGCTTGAAGCTCCTGCTCACCTCGCCGCCGCTCTTCGGGTCCAGCACCTTGACGGCGACGCGCGTGCCGTCACGGAGCGTCCCCTCGTACACGCGCCCGAACCGGCCCGCGCCGATGAGGCTCGCCTGCTCGAACCCGCGCGTCGCCTCGGACAGCTCCCGGTGCGACACCCTCGGGTGGTCTCCCTCCGCCGGCTCGTCGGCGTCGGTCAGCAGCATCGAGCGGCGCGAGTCTCGCCGCACGCCTGCTCGAGCTGCCAAGCGGCACGCGACGACACCGACGATGGCAGCCGTGAACGCGATGACCGTGATCACGACGGGCAACACCACGCGCCGATCACGAAGCGCAGGTCGGTGCTTCGCGCCACCGCCGCCGCCGCACCGGGCCAGACCGACCACGGACCCGCAAAGGCCGGCATCGCCGAGGAACGCGTTCGCCGGGAAGCTCTCGAAGGCCCCCGTTCCAGGCACCTCGCCGGAGAAGCCATTGAAGGAGAAGTTGACATGTCGCAACGATGCTGCCTTCTCCAGCGTCAACGGCAGCGCACCCGTCAGACGATTGTAGGACACGTCAAGAACCTCCAAGAACGGCAGGGCGCCTATGGTATCCGGGAGGCCGCCCTCCAGCGTGTTGCCGGAGACATTCAAGTACTCCAGCGCGACGCAGCTGCCGAGCTGGGGTGGTATGGCGCCCGACAACCTGTTCGACGACAGGTTGAGCACCTGCAGCATCACCATCTTGCTAATGGCAGCAGGGATCGTCCCTTCCAGTTGGTTGCCGGAGAGGTTCATGTAGAGCAAGCCACTGAGCGCGGACAAGTCCGCCGGGATCTCGCCCTGCAGAGCGTTGTGCGAGAGATCAAAATTCTGCAGGTCCACGCATCGCGCAAGGCTCGGCGGTATGGCGCCGGAGAGGCGGTTGTGACTCAGCACGAGCTCGCGGAGCTGGGTGAGGTTGGAGAGCGTGTCCGGCACGGCGCCGGTGAGCCGGTTGCGCGAGAGGTCGACGAGCCCTAGCCGAGGGACCGTGCCGAGGGACGGCGGGATCTCGCCGGAGAGCAGGTTGTTGGAGAGGTACAGCCGCTCGAGCCGCTGCATGGCGGCGATGCCCCGTGGAATCGATCCGTTGAGGAGGTTGTGGGACAGGTTCAGCGTGGTGAGGTTGGCGAGGTCGCTAAGGTTTGCCGGGATCGGGCCGAAGATGTTGTTGTACTCCAGGTGGAGCTGTTGGAGGCCGGGGGAGAGGCGGCCGACGACCGGCGGGATCGTGCCGGCGATCTCGTTCCAGGCGACGCCGAGCTCCTTGAGGCCGGTGCAGTTGGTCAGCGACGCGAAGAAAGGCTCCAGGTTGGTGTTGTTCTGCGGGCTCTCCAGGGAGTTGTACGTGAAGTACACGAGCTCTAAGTGCGGCATTCCGCCGAACATGTCGGACGGCAGCTCGCCGGCGAGGAAGTTGTTCTCCAGCAGCAGCCACCTGAGCTTGGTCGAGTTGGATATCGCGGGCGGGATGCCGCCGCTGAGGTAGTTGGACCAGAGGACCAGGAACGTCAGGTCCGGGAGCGAGCAGCCCCCTCGGATGGGAATCTCGCCGTCGAGCGAGTTGGACGAGAGGTCGAGGTACTGCAGGGCGGTGGAGAAGTTGCAGAAGATGGCCTCCGGGATGCGCCCGGAGAAGTTGTTCTCGCCGAGGTTGAAGTAGACCATCTCGCGAATGCGCGTGAGCTCCACCGGGACCGGCCCCTCCAGGTTGTTCCCGGAGAAGTCCAAGGAGTTGAGGCTGGAGAGGTTGCCGAGCTCGGGAGGGAGTCTCCCGGTGAACGAGTTCATCGACATGGCTAGCACGGTGAGGCGGGAGAGGCGCCCCAGCTCCGGCGGGACGCGGCCGGTGAGGAGGTTTCCGGAGAGGTTGAGCACGCAGAGGTGGGAGAGGTTGGCGAGCGCAGGGGAGACCTCGCCGGAGAGCTTCTGCTTGCTTAGCGTCAGGTTCACGACACGCCGCGTCGCCGTGTCGCAGGCGACACCGGTCCAGTTGCACACGTCAGGTGCGCCCCAGCCAGCGAGGGCTCCATTCGGATCACTGGACACACCGGACCTGAAGGATAGGAGCGCATAGCGGTCATCGTCTAACCCGCCGCCGGCAGCTGCCGAAACTACACCTGGGTTCATCGGGCCGTACGGGAGGAAGAGGAGAAGGAATGCGAAGAAGATGGTGGCGGACATCGGCGCAAGCTCCATGGAACCATGAGGTGCTGGATCGGGAGGTGGGAGTGGAGAGCTCTACACCTCTAGGCTGTAGCTGAAGACATTGGGCACAATGGAGAGACAATGCTTGCTGGTGATAGCAACGTTTGCTACACCGCTGGGGGTTTAAAAGGAGGGAAAAAGAGGCGCTTCCCCTGCCTAACTGCCGTCTGGCCTGAGGCCGGAGCCGTTACACATTGGCGCCAAGTTTTTGACTTGGCATCTGCTGGGACACGTGTCGGGACGCGACTGGTTTGCGCCGATGGTGTTTCACTGAAACGTGATGCCATGTATGAATGCGGAATAGTCTAACCGTTGATTATTAGCACGCAGACGAGGTAATTAGTATCGTGTGTGTTAGTGAGATATAGGCGGTGGATTAGTGGGCGCAATCATGTGCCGTGTGCGTGCGTACAAGAGGTGCCGCACTTCTCTGATTTTTTTTTGATGATTTCGACGTTGTTGTGCAATCAACTAAAAATAAACTGTTATTTTTCTCGATCCTAAATTTTATTCGTTTTAACTCTTGTCTATATTCAAATGAATGATAATGAATCTAAATACATATATAAATTATATACATTAGATTATATTTTAGGAGAGGAAGTATAAAAAACCAAAAACAAATTTTAATTGGGGAGAGGAAGTATATTTATTTCGATTTATCTCTGTATCTTTTTTTTCTTTCTTATCGAACAATAGAAATAATCATTCATTGTTTTTAATACGGATCAAATGTGTGATTTTGTCAATAAGATTTTTTATTATCAAAATTAAAAATTATAGTTTATACCTACATAAATTGCAATATATTGATTCTTCCATTTTTATAAAATATAGAAATGAATTTTAGCGAGTCACAAAGTACGGTGCGTGCGTGCCGCCGGCCGGCCGAATGGGCCCCACCGAGATTTGCACGCGTACGTCCACGGTGGAGACTGGAGAATGGAGATTGCCTTGTAGACCTGCGTAAACTGTGGTGATTAGCTGCTAGCCTGCTACTAGCTAGGTGGCTATCGATGCGCGCAAGCGTGTGTTTGTGGTGTGGACCGCCATTGCCTAAATCTAAAGCTTACGGCTACTGCTGCACCCGAGCTGTAATCTCTACTAACTATTAAAAACCTATTGTAGACTGCCCCCGCCTCTACGTCCGTCCCCTACCTATGCCCGCCCGCCCGCCATCCAGCCCGCCCGCCGCAATCCCGCAGCGGCCGCCGCGAAGGCCGCGAACCGCCCTCCCGCCCGCCCGCACGCCCTGCACCCATCCACCCGCCCGCACGCCGCAAACCTCGCCGTGACCATGGCGAACCGCCCTCCCGCCCGCCCCAATCTCCGAGATCCACAGGGACGCAAGACGCTGCTGATGGCAAAACCAAGGAAAACTCGCACCTCGGCTCCAGATCCACTCGTAGCCGCGTTCGGCTTCCGGGGTGTGCTGTGGTGGGGACAGCGGCGACGGGTGACGGGGTGGCCGGGTCGGGGTCGGGGTGGGGGTGCGGGCAGGGCGGTGGTACGGACGTGGTGGACATCGCGGCGGGCTTCTCTTCTCGTGGACTTACCACCGCCTTGACCGCGACTTGAATTGCTGGTTCGGTGTCTGATGCGGGCTCATCTGCTTGTTGCAATCCGCTTTCCCCGATTGATTCTTACGATTTCCAAGTAGTTTTGTGTTATCTTCTCTCTCTCTCTCTTTTGGGAAAAGGGGGTTTCAATTCTGTTGGGATCGACTCACCGAGTTTTGAGGTTTTTCGTGGGCGGTTTGATCCTCGGTCGATCCGATCTGTGGCAGGCTTTCATCAGATGTTGCAAAATTCGCTCGCAACCGTAATCGCAGCGTTATTGTCAGCCGCAAACAGTCCTTTTCTTGGTTGTACTGCACTTTCCCCACTAATGCATCTATTCGATCTAACCGGCCTTCGCTCCGCATTGGACTGTCGCAGATCAGCGACCATGGGAACCCGCGGCGTCGCCCTGCTGCTCCTCACGGTGGTGTTGCTCCAGGCGCTCCTCCCCGCGTCGTCGGAGGGCCTGGTGCGGGTCGCGCTGAAGAAACAGCCCGTCGACCAGAACGGTCGCGTCGCCACGTGCCTCTCCGTCGAGGAGAGGCAGCGCCTCCTCCTCCGCGGCGCCAACGCCCTGGGCTCAGGCGGTGAAGACGACTCCGACGTCATCGCGCTCAAGAACTACATGAACGCGCAGTACTTTGGGGAGATCGGCGTCGGCTCGCCGCAGCATAAGTTCACTGTCATCTTCGACACCGGCAGTTCCAACCTCTGGGTGCCGTCCTCCAAGTGCTACTTCTTGGTGCGTCTTGGTTCCTCCCCTTGCCTGGCCGAGGTTTTCCTTTTTTAGGACTTGGATGTGTTTTGTGCTAAGACTGGAATGTGCTTTTGTGCTGATGTGATGCAGATCGCTTGCTAATTCCACTCGCGCTACAAGTCAGGGCAGTCAAGCACTTACAAGAAGAACGGTTTGACTCTTCCTTTCTTGTGTTGTTACTGTATTGTTTTCCCGATTTTCTCGTTGTGGACTGAGATCTGCATCACTTTCGTCATACGTTTGTATTTCCCAGCTGGATTTTGATTGTTAGGTACGCAGTACTGCACATCCTCCTTGATGTGACGTCGACAGGACCTCATCTGTCTTCCCGTCATTAGAAGGCGCTACAACAGTCCATGTGTTATTAGGGGAAATGCGAAAGAGACTGCGGAGAGGAATAGGGGCCAGGAAGTTGCTATTCTGCAGTTTGGCATGTTTGGTTTGGTGGTGAAGTAAGGAAAGGGAAGGCAATGCAAGAAACCTTGGCTGGCCATGGACTTGTCACTTGTGAGTTGTGAATTTGTGATGGAGAAGTAGAAGCTCCTCTCGGGAACATGCTGGACCCTTCATGAAACTTCGTGCCTCCACCGGATTCAAGGGCTAGGTGAGAGCACCTAGAGGGGGGGTGAATAGGTGATCCTGTAAAAACTTAAACTTATAGCCACAAAAACTTGTTAAGTGTTAGCACAATGATTGCCAAGTGGCTAGAAAGGAGTCTCAACAAAACACAATACCACAAGAGATCAATCACAGAGATGACACAGTGGTTTATCCCGTGGTTCGGCCAAGACCAACGCTTGCCTACTCCACGTTGTGGCGTCCCAACGGACGAGGGTTGCAATCAACCCCTCTCAAGCGGTCCAAAGACCCACTTGAATACCACGGTGTTTTGCTTGCTTTTTCTCAATCCCGTTTGCGAGGAATCTCCACAACTTGGAGCCTCTCGCCCTTACAATTGAAGTTCACAAAGAAACACAGAGCAAGGGGGAATGAGCAACGCACACAAGACTTCAAAAGATCATAGCAACAACACGCACACAAGTCGCAACAAGAGCTCGCAACACAACTCAAAGAGTTCACAACTCCACAAGAGCTCTATATGCTATCACAATGAAACGAATGCGCGAGATCGATGTCTTGGTGCTTAGGAATGTTGTAGGAATGCTTGGTGTGCTCCTCCATGCGCCTAGGGGTCCCTTTTATAGCCCCAAGGCAGCTAGGAGCCGTTGAGAGCAATTCTGGAAGGCTGATCTTGCCTTCTGTCATCGGGCGCACCGGACAGTCCGGTGCACACCGGACACTGTCCGGTGCCCGATTTCTTTCCTTAAATGGCGCAGCCGACCGTTGCAGATCTGGGAGCCGTTGGCGCACCGGACAGTCCGGTGCACACCGGACAGTCCGGTGCCCCCTTCCGACCGTTGGCTCGGCCACGTGTCGCGCACGGATTCCGCGGCCGACCGTTGGCTCACCGGACAGTCCGGTGCACACCGGACAGTCCGGTGAATTTTAGCCGTACGCCGTCGGCGAATTCCCGAGAGCGACCACTTCGCTCGAGGCAGCCTGGCGCACCGGACACTGTCCGGTGCACCACCGGACAGTCTGGTGCTCCAGACCGAACAGCCTTTTGGCTGTACACAGCCAACTTTTCTCTGACTTGATTTCTCCTGTTTCAAGCACTTAGACACAATACATTAGTCTTCAAAACAATGTACTAAGGCTTAGAAACATACCTTTACTCTTGATTTGCACTTTGTCCATCCATGGGTATAGATTCACATTTAAGCACCTGTGTTGGCACTCAATCACCAAAATACTTAGAAATGGCCCAAGGGCACATTTCCCTTTCAATCTCCCCCTTTTTGGTGATTTATGCCAACACAACATAAAGCAACTAGAACAAGTGCAATATCACTTCAAATAAAAACTCAAATTTATTTTGATTCAATTTGGCATATATGGATCATTCCTTTGCCACCACTTGGTTTGTTTTTGCAAATCAACCTCAAAATCCTATCTCTAGTCAAATCCACTTGTAGAGACATCGAGAGAGGTTTTCCAAAGAAAATTGATTCAAGATTCCAAAATCTCCCCCTTTTTCCCATGATCAACACTTCTCCCCGCAAGAGGCCAACTTTTGACACAAGAGACAATGCAAGAGTTTTGACAAACCAAAAGCTTTATCCTACTGTTTTCAAAAGTCTCTCAAGTGGTAGCTGATCCATTTATTGCTTTGGCCTTTATTTTCTCCCCCTTTGGCATCAAGCACCAAAACGGGATCAATCTTGGCCCTTTAACCCCATTGCCTCACCAAAATCTTCAATTAAGAGCAAATAGGCAATGAGAGTCTAAAGATGAACTTGGAATAAGTTACCCTCTTATCGGAGTGCAGTGGAAGTCTTTCATGGTCCAAGTCCACCTTTTTTCCCTTTCAATCCATCTTCGAGACTAAATCATCAAACTCAAGCACATGGTTAGTCTTCAAAGGGTCAAGTTGTAACATATCTCCCCCTAAACATGTGCATCACTTTGCAACGGACTTGTGAGGTCAGGGAGTTTTTGTACAACTTGAGCACCATAATAAGCAACAAAATGCAAGAAGGAACATGATCAAAAGCATAAACACATGTATGCTACATTTCAATCCAAGTTCCGCGAATCTAAGATATTGAGCTCACTACGCAGCCTGAAAAAGGTCTTCTCATCTAGAGGCTTGGTAAAGATATCGGCTAGCTGGTTCTCGGTGCTAACATGAAACACTTCGATATCCCCCTTTTGCTGGTGGTCTCTCAAAAAGTGATGCCGGATGTCTATGTGCTTTGTGCGGCTGTGCTCAACAGGATTCTCCGCCATGCGGATAGCACTCTCATTATCACATAGGAGTGGGACTTTGCTCAGATTGTAGCCAAAGTCCCGGAGGGTTTGCCTCATCCAAAGTAGTTGTGCGCAACACTGTCCTGCGGCAACATACTCGGCCTCAGCGGTGGATAGGGCAACGGAGGTTTGTTTCTTAGAGTTCCACGACACCAGGGACCTTCCTAAGAATTGGCACGTCCCTGATGTACTCTTCCTGTCGACCTTACATCCAGCATAGTCGGAGTCTGAGTATCCAACCAAGTCAAAGGTAGACCCCTTTGGATACCAGAGCCCGAAGCAAGGCGTAGCAACCAAATATCTAAGAATTCGCTTCACCGCCACTAAGTGACACTCCTTAGGATCGGATTGAAATCTAGCACACATGCATACGCTAAGCATAATATCCGGTCTACTAGCACATAAATAAAGTAGAGACCCTATCATTGACCGGTATGCTTTTTGATCAACGGACTTACCTCCTTTGTTGAGGTCGGTGTGTCCGTCGGTCCCCATCGGAGTCTTTGCGGGCTTGGCGTCCTTCATCCCAAACCGCTTTAGCAGATCTTGCGTGTACTTCGTTTGGGAGATGAAAGTGCTGTCCTTGAGTTGCTTCACTTGGAACCCAAGGAAGTAGTTCAACTCGCCCATCATTGACATCTCGAATTTCTGCGTCATCACCCTGCTAAACTCTTCACAAGACTTTTGGTTAGTAGAACCAAATATTATGTCATCGACATAAATTTGGCACACAAACAAATCACCATCACATGTCTTTGTAAAAAGAGTTGGATCGGCTTTCCCAACCTTGAAAGCATTAACAATTAGAAAGTCTCTAAGGCATTCATACCATGCTCTTGGGGCTTGCTTAAGTCCATAGAGCGCCTTAGAGAGCTTACACACATGGTCAGGATACCGTTCATCCTCGAAACCAGGGGGTTGCTCCACGTACACCTCCTCCTTGATTGGCCCGTTGAGGAAAGCGCTCTTCACATCCATTTGGTACAACCTGAAAGAATGGTGAGCGGCATATGCTAGCAAGATCCGAATTGATTCTAGCCTAGCCACAGGAGCAAAAGTCTCCTCGAAATCCAAACCTGCGACTTGGGCATAACCTTTTGCCACAAGTCGAGCTTTGTTCCTCGTCACCACCCCGTGCTCGTCCTGTTTGTTGCGGAACACCCACTTGGTTCCCACAACATTTTGCTTCGGACGAGGCACCAGTGTCCAAACTTCATTGCGCTTGAAGTTGTTGAGCTCCTCCTGCATGGCCAACACCCAGTCCGGATCTACCAAGGCCTCCTCTACCCTGATAGGCTCAATAGAAGAGACAAAGGAGTAATGCTCACAAAAATTAACTAGTCGAGATCGAGTAGTTACTCCCTTGCTAATGTCACCCAGAATTTGGTCGACGGGATGATCCCTTTGGATCATCGCTCGAACTTGGGTTGGAGGTGCCGGTTGTGCTTCTTCCTCCATCACATGATCATCTTGTGCTCCCCCTTGATCACACGCCTCCTTTTGATGAACCTGTTCATCGTCTTGAGGTGGGGAAAGCACCGTTGTTGAGGAAGAAGGTTGATCTCGTACATCTTGTTCCTGTGGCCGCACTTCTCCAATTGCCATGGTTCGAATAGCGGCTGTCGGAACATCTTCTTCATCTACATCATCACAATCAACAACTTGCTCTCTTGAAGAGCCATTAGTCTCATCAAATACAACGTCGCTAGAGACTTCAACCAAACCCAATGATTTGTTGAAGACTCTATACGCCTTTGTATTTGAGTCATAACCTAACAAAAACCCTTCTACAGCTTTGGGAGCAAACTTAGAATTTCTACCCTTCTTTACTAGAATGTAGCACTTGCTCCCAAATACACGAAAGTAAGATACATTGGGTTTGTTACCGGTTAGTAGCTCATACGAAGTCTTCTTGAGGAGGCGATGAAGGTAGACCCTGTTGATGGCGTGGCAAGCTGTGTTTACGGCTTCCGACCAGAAACACTCGGGGGTATTGAATTCTCCAAGCATCGTCCTCGCCATATCGATTAGCGTCCTGTTCTTCCTCTCTACCACACCATTTTGCTGTGGTGTGTAGGGAGCGGAGAACTCATGCTTGATCCCTTCCTCCTCAAGGAACTCATCCACTTGAAGGTTCTTGAACTCGGACCCGTTGTCGCTCCTTATCTTCTTCACCTTGAGCTCAAACTCATTTTGAGCTCTCCTGAGGAAGCGCTTGAGGGTCCCTTGGGTTTCAGACTTATCCTGCAAAAAGAACACCCAAGTGAAGCGGGAAAAGTCATCAACAATAACTAGACCATACTTACTCCCTCCTATGCTCAGATAGGCGACGGGTCCGAAGAGGTCCATATGCAGCAGCTCCAGGGGTCTTGAAGTGGTCATCACATTCTTGCTGTGATACGCTCCTCCCACTTGTTTACCTGCTTGACAAGCTGCACAAGGTCTATCTTTTTTGAATTGCACGTTAGTCAAACCTATCACGTGTTCTCCCTTTAGAAGCTTGTGAAGGTTCTTCATCCCCACATGTGCTAAGCGGCGATGCCACAGCCAGCCCATGCTAGTCTTAGCTATTAAGCATGCATCTAGACCGGCCTCTTCTTTTGCAAAATCAACTAAATAAAGTTTGTCGTCTAATACACCCTTAAAAGCTAGTGAACCATCACTTCTTCTAAAGACAGACACATCTACATTTGTAAATAGACAGTTATACCCCATGTTGCATAATTGACTAACAGATAGCAGATTATATCCAAGAGACTCTACTAAAAACACATTGGATATGGAGTGCTCATTAGAAATTGCAATTTTACCTAACCCTTTTATCTTGCCTTGATTCCCATCACCGAAAATAATTGAATCTTGGGAATCCTTATTCTTGACGTAGGAGGTGAACATCTTCTTCTCCCCCGTCATATGGTTTGTGCATCCGCTGTCGATAATCCAGCTTGAACCCCCGGATGCATAAACCTGCAAGGCAAATTTAGGCTTGGGACTTAGGTACCCAACTCTTGTTGGGTCCTACAAGGTTAGTCACAATTGTCTTAGGGACCCAAATGCAAGTTTTATCACCCTTGCATTTTGCCCCTAATTTCCTAGCAATCACCTTTCTATCCTTTCTACAAATTGCAAAGGAAGCATTCAAAGCATGATATATTGTAGAAGGTTCATTTACTTTCCTAGGAACATTAACAACATTTCTCCTAGGCATATTATGAACAGCATTTCTCCTACCAACATTTCTATCATGCACACAAGAAGAGCTAGAAGCAAACATGGCATGAGAATCAAAGGCATTATATGCATTACAACTCCTATAAGCATTTCTAGGTTGTCTTCTATCATAGTACATAAAGGCATGGTTCTTTTGCACATTACTAGCCATAGGGGCCTTCCCTTTCTCCTTGGCGGAGATGGAAGCCTTATGGCTTGTCAAGTTCTTGGCTTCCCTTTTGTAGCCAAGTCCATCCTTAATTGAGGGGTGTCTACCGATCGTGTAGGCATCCCTTGCAAATTTTAGTTTATCAAATTCATTCTTGCTAGTCTTAAGTTGGGCATTAAGACTAGCCAATTCCTCAGTTAATTTGGAAATTGAAACTAAATGATCACTACAAGCATCTACATCGAAATCTTTACACCTAGTGCAAATCTCAACATGTTCTACACAAGAATTAGATTTACTAGCTACTTCTAGTTTAGCATTTAAGTCATCATTAACACTCTTTAAGGTAGCAATGGTTTCATGACAAGAAGATAATTCACTAGAAAGCACTTCATTTCTTTTAATTTCTAGAGCAAGAGAATTTTGTGCACTAACAAATTTATCATGCTCCTCATATAAAAGATCCTCTTGTTTTTCTAGTAATCTATTCTTATCATTCAAAGCATCAATCAACTCATTAATTTTATCTATCTTAGATCTATCTAAGCCCTTGAACAAGCATGAATAATCTATGTCATCATCATCACTAGACTCATTATCACTAGAAGAAGCATAAGTGGAGTCTTGAGTACTCACCTTCTTCTCCCTTGCCATAAGGCATGTGTGATGCTCATTGGGGAAGAGGGATGACTTGTTGAAGGCAGTGGCGGCGAGTCCTTCATTGTCGGAGTCGGAGGAGGAGCAATCCGAATCCCACTCCTTGCCTAGATGTGCCTCGCCCTTTGCCTTCTTGTATGCCTTCTTCTTCTCCCTCTTGCTCCCTTGTTCCTGGTCACTTTCATTATCGGGACAATTAGCAATAAAATGACCAAGCTTACCGCATTTGAAGCATGAGCGCTTCTCCTTTGTCTTGGTCTTGCTTGGCTGTCCCTTGCGACCTTTAAGCGCCGTCTTGAAGCGCTTAATGATGAGGGCCATCTCCTCATTATTTAGCCCGACCGCCTCAACTTGCGCCACCTTGCTTGGTAGCGCCTCCTTGCTCCTTGTTGCCTTGAGAGCAATGGGTTGAGGCTCATGGATTGGACCATTCAATGCGTCGTCCACGTATCTCGCCTCCTTGATCATCATTCTCCCGCTTACAAACTTCCCTAGAACTTCTTCGGGCGACATCTTGGTGTACCTAGGATTTTCACGAATATTGTTCACCAAATGAGGATCAAGAACGGTAAATGACCTTAGCATTAGGCGGACGACGTCGTGGTCCGTCCATCGCGTGCTTCCGTAGCTCCTTATTTTGTTGATAAGAGTCTTGAGCCGGTTGTATGTTTGAGTTGGCTCCTCGCCCCTTATCATTGCGAATCGTCCAAGCTCGCCCTCCACCAACTCCATCTTGGTGAGCAAGGTGACATCATTCCCCTCGTGAGAGATTTTGAGGGTGTCCCATATCTGCTTGGCGTTGTCCAAGCCGCTCACCTTATTGTACTCGTCCCTGCACAAAGAGGCTAGCAACACAGTAGTAGCTTGTGCATTTTTATGAATTTGTTCATTAATAAACATGGGACTATCCGTACTATCAAAGTGCATTCCACTTTCTACAATCTCCCATATGCTAGGATGGAGAGAGAACAAGTGACTACGCATTTTGTGACTCCAAAATCCGTAGTCCTCTCCATCAAAATGAGGAGGTTTACCAAGTGGAATAGATAATAAATGAGCATTAGTACTTTGAGGAATACGAGAGTAATCAAAAGAAAAGTTCGAATTGACCGGTTTCTTTCTCTCGTATTCGTTGTGGTCGTCGTCCTTTTGGGAGGAAGTAGACTCATCGCTGTCATAGTAGACGATCTCCTTGATGCGTCTTGTTTTCTTTTTCTTCCCATCTTTGCGTCTGTGGCCCGAGCCCGAGTCGTTGGACTTGTCATCCCTTGGCTCGTTGACGAAGGACTCCTTCTCCTTGTCGTTGATCACGATTCCCTTCCCCTTAGGATCCATCTCTTCGGGCGATTAGTCCCTTCTTGAAGAGAACGGCTCCGATACCAATTGAGAGCACCTAGAGGGGGGGTGAATAGGTGATCCTGTAAAAACTTAAACTTATAGCCACAAAAACTTGTTAAGTGTTAGCACAATGATTGCCAAGTGGCTAGAAAGGAGTCTCAACAAAACACAATACCACAAGAGATCAATCACAGAGATGACACAGTGGTTTATCCCGTGGTTCGGCCAAGACCAACGCTTGCCTACTCCACGTTGTGGCGTCCCAACGGACGAGGGTTGCAATCAACCCCTCTCAAGCGGTTCAAAGACCCACTTGAATACCACGGTGTTTTGCTTGCTTTTTCTCAATCCCGTTTGCGAGGAATCTCCACAACTTGGAGCCTCTCGCCCTTACAATTGAAGTTCACAAAGAAACACAGAGCAAGGGGGAATGAGCAACGCACACAAGACTTCAAAAGATCAGAGCAACAACATGCACACAAGTCGCAACAAGAGCTCGCAACACAACTCAAAGAGTTCACAACTCCACAAGAGCTCTATATGCTATCACAATGAAACGAATGCGCGAGATCGATGTCTTGGTGCTTAGGAATGTTGTAGGAATGCTTGGTGTGCTCCTCCATGCGCCTAGGGGTCCCTTTTATAGCCCCAAGGCAGCTAGGAGCCGTTGAGAGCAATTCTGGAAGGCTGATCTTGCCTTTTGTCATCGGGCGCACCGGACAGTCCGGTGCACACCGGACACTGTCCGGTGCCCGATTTCTTTCCTTAAATGGCGCAGCCGACCGTTGCAGATCTGGGAGCCGTTGGCGCACCGGACAGTCCGGTGCACACCGGACAGTCCGGTGCCCCCTTCCGACCGTTGGCTCGGCCACGTGTCGCGCACGGATTCCGCGGCCGACCGTTGGCCCGGCCGACCGTTGGCTCACCGGACAGTCCGGTGCACACCGGACAGTCCGGTGAATTTTAGCCGTACGCCGTCGGCGAATTCCCGAGAGCGACCACTTTGCTCGAGGCAGCCTGGCGCACCGGACACTGTCCGGTGCACCACCGGACAGTCCGGTGCTCCAGACCGAACAGCCTTTTGGCTGTACACAGCCAACTTTTCTCTGACTTGATTTCTCCTGTTTCAAGCATTTAGACACAATACATTAGTCTTCAAAACAATGTACTAAGGCTTAGAAACATACCTTTACTCTTGATTTGCACTTTGTCCATCCATGGGTATAGATTCACATTTAAGCACCTGTGTTGGCACTCAATCACCAAAATACTTAGAAATGGCCCAAGGGCACATTTCCCTTTCACTAGGTGATGATGGCCTTTGTGAAATGTGAATTCTACAAATTGGTGGCCCAATGGCCTTCTTGAATGAATTCTACAAAAAAGGGAAGCATCTGGTCCCTTCCCCGGAAACGTTCCAGTCAAATGACGATCGAGTAAAACCGCTGGAATCATCTATCGTCCCTTGTTGGATGAGGTCCCAGTCAGAGCAAATAAAATGGTTTTCGTTGCTCATTTGGTTGCCCATCCTTCTAACTCCCAATGTCAACGGAGTCGTACTGTGTTGTGGCCACGAGAGTGCCAGGACGGCACATGGCAATTGACAAACGGCAGTGGCCGGCTGGCCGCCAACCGAATCAGGCTCGTGCGCAAGCCTGCTTTGCATTCAGATTCCAGTCAGCTGCGAGCCGACTTGAACCCAGAACGCGAGCATCTCACAAGAATCATCCTTTGTTGTGATACCAGCGATGACCTCAGCACTGTCTGCTGCATCTCGTGGATATAATCAAGCATCGCCTAGGAATAGCTTCACACACAACAAAGTTCAATCCGAAACCAAATCATAAATAGGCGGCAGTCCAAGCATTATTCACAGAGCGTAAGGAAAATGGCAACTGACCACAGAACATTGTTGAATGATAACATCTCTACAAATCCACCAGTGCAAACAAAGACTAGACCATACATGTAGGCAAAAACGAAATACTTGTCGCAGCACAAGCCAGTTGCTACACCATTGTCAGTTTGTCACTAAACTTGGAACGACAAAGAAACTTAAGCAGACATTGTAGCCACTAACTCCATATTACCTTGCAGTGGCCTCGAACTAACGGTTGCCTTTGTAGCACCTAACAGAAACCAAAATAATAATAATATCAGTAAGTGGTTGCAAACACGAGAAAGAACTTTTCAAATAAAGGGGGTGGGATAAACGACCCCCATATAAATTATAACTGTGTAGCAAATTTGCAACAACAAAAAAAACACTAAAAAACCAACAACATATTCTCATTTACTATAAAATGAAACCATATAAACTTTTAGTATCAATTTATTATAATTCTAATTTCTAAACACGGAGCAAGAGAAATCTGCCCCCAGCTAAAGATTATCCTGGTTATCTGCCAATTCCAACCAGGACAAAAAAAAATTAACACAAAAGAACAAAACTATGCCAGTTCCATGATCAGGACAGGGAAGGCGGCTAAATGGCAAAACAGGTTTATGTTTCCAGTTGGCACTTGGCAGAATATTTGAACAAACCAGCAAGTTTAAATGGCAAGCCAATAGGTTAGAAGTTATACTTCAACTGATCAAAAATACAAGTCCATTAACGACAAGGTCTACAATGTGATCCTTTTGACTACCAATATCCATTATAAATTTAAAATATATTTTTCCTTACATAGAAAGGAGTTGTATGTTATGGTGGTGCGGGGGTGGTGGAGGTGGTGGTCTGGTACTCTGGTCCGATGGCGGTGGCGCGGTCGTGGCGATGGATAGTGACGTCGTGACGGTATTGGTTCACTCACTGCGCGTAGCACACTAGCACTGCGATATTGGGATCCGCTGGGTTGCTGGGGGCACGGGCGCACGACACCGAACTTCGCATGCCATTGTCCATTGGCCATTCCATCGGGTTCACGATGACTAGAGCGAATCACAAAATGACTAGAGATTCTCAAAATTTTAGATGGCTCGATCTGAATTTGCAAGACTGGAGACGACATATAAGGCTAGACTCTAGAGACATTTCTAATTTACAAGCGTGAAAAGACCACATCAAATGATACTCCCTCCTTCCAAAACTCCTCCCAAAATAGTATTTGTTTTATAGTGTTAATGAATGAAAGAGTGTTAATGAATCCATACAATATTTCATGTATGTGTATTATATGTGTCTAGATTCATTGTTATCCATTTCAATATGGACAAAAAAACTAAAACAAACTATATAATAAGACAGAGTGAGTATTGACGACAGACGCTATTTGTTGGGTTCTGATCCGCCGAACCACGTGATCAGTATGTTGACGACGTTATTGGTGTAGCACTCTATCTGATCCGCCGAACCACGTGATCCGCCGAACCATTGAGGCTCGTCAATTTATGTAAATTTATGTTTCGTTGCAATGCACGAGCACATACCTATAAGATATTAAGATCGAAGATAATATATATATTGTTTGTCTTCATGTATTACCTAACACTGTCTAGATGTACATAAATTACCATGATATTATATGTTCCCGTTGCAACGCACGGGCAGTCACCTAGTAAGATACTATAGAAGTCATAGTTATAGTCAGATTAAAGCCACGGTAAGCTGTAGCAAACAAGCTGCAAAGCCATATTTGAGGACATATATGGATCTTTTTTAGCTTTGTTTTTGAATAGGAAACAAAGTTCAAAGGGTGGCGCAGATTCTTCCACACAATGCACATATAGATCAATTTGAAGAACTATATTCTCAACTCTAGATTGTTGCAATCTAAAAATAAAGTTATATAGTCATATAGAGGTAGGTCAAACCTCCTCTCATACATAACTAAAGATTGTGTACACCCATATAGCACTCATATGCATGTTCTTGGAGGCCAACCAGGGTATAGAGATGGCAACGGGGATCCGATCCCCGATTCCTACGGAGAATTCTTCTAGAGAGATGGAGATGGGGAAGTTTCTCTCCCTATAGAGATGTAAACGGGAAATTATTTTCACGACGGGTAAACGGGGACGGGCATTCCCCATCCCATTTCCCGACCAAGATTTCCTCATTCTATCCCTAACCAGGGCCCAAGATGGAACCAACATGTATTCTTGGTAAGCTCAAGACTATCCTAGAATATGGTCTAAAAATACATTACTCTTCAACGTTTAGGCAAAAAAAAACAAATTTACACAACTAATAACCCAATTTGATGAACTAAATACATTATAAGACATTTTGGTTATTTTTTATGTACTGAATTAACAGATATTATATATATGTGGTATTGAATTATATATTACATGTTAAAAAAATTCCTCCATTACCCTAGATTTAAATCTTAGATCCGCCACTGGCTAGGGCAACTACTAAATTTAGCAAAGGTTATAAGCATAAGGGCCATGCATGTGGTTTATATTTCTCTAATATGTTGTTTTGGTTATAATTTGACAAGGTAAAATGCTAAACCCTAAATTAACAAACCCTAAAAGCTAAAATTGAATAGAAAGAGAGATTCAGTATACAAACCCTAAAGGGAGGGTATCCCTTTCAATCCACCTCTAAACCAACAAACCATCATCAGACTTTGTTTAGGTACTCTAGTATTAACCCCAATCCATATGTGTTGAGGTGGATTATGGTGTAAACTAGTTTAAGTTACACCACAATCCACCTCAATACAAATGAATTGAGATTAATACTAGAGTACCCAAACTAGATCTCACGAGGATTGGAGAATGGATGTATACAAAATAGCCCTAAAGGAGGGTATCACTAGTGTACGTAATGCCAAACTAGACCATCCAGCTTTGCCGTCTGCCGCTATGATGCCACATGGTTAATTACGCCGACTATACAAAAGAGATAAGATGATAAGAGCATTAGATTAGATGGAACGCACTGGGAAAAATGCATGCCGTACGTGTTAATTTCTGTGGCTGGCCTGCATTTATTTACTTCTTTTTTGGAAAAGGGATACTTAGTACCATCTTTTGTACGAAAAAGAACAAAAAGACAAACCGAGTGCAGTATGAATTAGAAATCACTGGGCTAGTTACAATCACATCAATCTTTGCGTGTATGTCGCTGTAATGCCTGCAACAGTTGGACAGTTGGACACTTTAGCAATTAGCACGCCACATACATCAGTCCGACCAAGCTGTTGATGCATGCAATAATGTACTCTACGTTTCCCTACGTTTTTCCATGTAGAATTAAATAAATTGATTCTCATAAATATATTAGTTCTTTTTAAAAAAAATCTTTATATTTCAAATGGCCTTAAGGTCGTGTTTGGTTTTGTTAGATGATAATATATAGTTAGCTACTCTTTTAAAAAAAATACTAGTCGGTTGCTCATGCGTTACGACGGTTACAACAATACTCATGTAAACTATCCACCAAAAAATTTCAAGATTTTTATTGATTGTCTCCGCTCTTCATATAGTATTTTTTGATTTGGCTAACTGATGTTATTGTTTACTCCATTCAATATGTCTTGGTACAACACGACTAATGAAGTGAGCGTTAGAAGAAAGTTCACAACGACTGACTGAACGAACATAGATTATAAAATGACATAATTTCACCATACATAGGCCAAATAAGAGAAAGTTTGTGAGCTCAAGTTTCTAAAATAAGTCACATGAACTCAAACTTATAAAAAGATGGATCAAAATATGGAGTTATTGCTAAAGTCAGGCATCAATAAAAACTGGATGCGCTCCATATAAATTATGCTACTTCGTAGCAATTACTAACGTTTAAAACCAACAAATAACCTTTCATTTTACTGTTAATGTGACAAATCATTGTTGCTCCATCCAATTCAGTAACCTCAAACACCATTGAGTCCATTGCGCCATGTGGTCTCAGAAACGACCTAATGCTTGCAAGAGCCAAGAACGTCGTGCCATGCTTGGGCTGTAGCCTCGGCCTATAGTGCTGGCCCGGCCCGACACGATTATATTTTTTTATTTTACAAAAAAACGTATATACATATATATAATTTATATTCAACATAAAAAACATCTGATCATGATGTTCTATTGGTTAGACAGCTTCACCCAGTGTCTCCCGCCATTCTTCCATCAAGGCATGGGTTCGAATCCCACCTCCTGCACTGAGTGGTTATTTGTAAAAAAATGACGCGGGACGGCCGTTGAAACTGGTGCTTTAAATATAGTATAGATAAGATATTTTGACTTATTAGATATATAGCTTTCACTATGGATATGATTTATATATGTGTCTAGATTTATCATCAAACATTTAAATGTATATAATAAAAATCAAAATCAAGAACTAAAACGACTACTATTTTGTGATCCAAATCGTGAGTAGTTTGTATTTTTATATATAAAGTAAATAGGCTCTTTTTTTTTACTCCATATGTAATAACCACATGTGTCTCTATCGCTTTCTGAATTGTAATATAGCCAAGTTGACTGAGCTAAAGCTGGCAGGCGTGCGATTAAAAAGCCTAATTGACCTCCACGATAAGAACAAGAACAACACGGAAGTTCCTGTCAAATAATCTCAAACAGCTAGCAGTATACCTGCAATGTTGGTGGGGAAGAGGGCATTATTATTACAATCATACATGATCATCAGATGCATCGAACAGTGCCAGTCGGTCGGGTACTACTGGGGGTTTGTTTATGATTGATCGCGAGCACCTGAATAATGACCTAACTCAAGAGCCTTTTCGCTTCCTACACCGCGCCACCGCTAATGGAGTCCGACATGTTTGCAGCACAACAGCAAAGATGAATCGAGTGCCTTCTCCATCGCGCAATTAACAACTCAAAGAATCAGCACTACTAGCTCAGCAGTAGGCGACTCCCAACCATGGAAATAAACAAATCAATGGTGGTGGCAGCTAGCCGGAGGTGGGAGAGACGACGACCGAGATCGATCGAATCCAGCCACCACCCACCGTAACCACGGAAAGCAGTAGAGGAGCGCGCGGCAGAGCACGCCGTACAGGATGTTTCCTGGCGGCGCGTGCGTGCATGCACTAATGAGTTTATCCTAAACAATCCGTAGCATTGGGTGCTTCAGTTAGAGAACAGCGACGAGTCTTTGGTCGAGAGCGAACGGCGGCCGCCGCCGCGCCGGGCGAGGTCCTCCCTGAGCAGTGTGATCTCGTGGCAGACGTCCGCCATGGTGGGCCGCAGCGCCGGCGAGTGCTGCGTGCACACGAGCCCGAGCTCGATCAGCTCGACCACGGCCACTTCGGCCGCCGCCGCCTCGAGCGCCCGCTCCCGCCACGGCGCGTGCGCGAGGACGGCGGCGACGTCGTGCGGGTAGTGCCGCCTCACCCAGTCGTGCAGCGTCAGCCCCTCGTGGAAGATCACGTCCGTTGGCCTCTTCCCTGTGATGAGCTCCAGAAGCATCACGCCGAAGCTGTACACGTCGCCCTGCGTCGAAGGATGCCTTCCTAATCCATACTCTGATTTAAAACAAAATAATTAGCAATGCATGATGTCAAAGTTGAAACTAATTAATTAATAAGCATGCTTGGGCCCAGTGTCATCGTATGCATGCATACACGTAACACGTAGTCTGGGCGAACGTGCGTACCAGGTGCGATGTACCCAACAGAGCCCTGCAACAGTCCGGTGATGGAGTTGCACGGGGCGGACTCGTCGCTGGTGCTGATGGCTTCTTCGCCGACGGCGACGAGCCGCGCGATGCCGAAGTCCGATATCACGGCGCGCATCTCCTCGTCGAGGAGGACGTTGCTTGGCTTGAGGTCGCAGTGCACGACCCGGACCGGCGCGTAGTGGTGCAGGTACGCCATCCCCTCGGCGACGTCGTTCACGATGCCCATGATCTGGCCAAAGTCCAGGCCGGCATTGTCCCCCTGCGGCCGCGGGTAGAGGAGGCCGTCGAGGCTGCCTCTCGGCATCAGCGGCAGCACGAGCGCGTTGAAGCTGGCCGTGCTGCAGGTGGTGATCACCCTGACGAGGTTCTTATGGCGTGTCCGCTTCAGCACCTCGCACTCCCTCTTGAAGCTGCCTGAGACCTCGCCGCCACCCTTCGGGTCCAGCACCTTCACGGCCACGCGCGCGCCGTCGCGGAGCGTCCCCTCGTAGACGCGCCCGAAGCGGCCGGCGCCGATCAGGCCCTCCTGGACGAAGCCACCGGTCGCCTCACAGAGCTCCCGGTGTGATATCCTTGGGTGTTCCCTCTCCGCCTGGTCCTCGACGTCGACGAGGCGGCGCCCCGATCGCTTCGCCCTCGCGGCCACCATGGACCGGCACCCGACCGCGCAAAGCATGAAGGACACGGCGGCGACGATGCCAGCGACGGCGGGTACCATCGGACGCCGGCGACGCGCACGCCGCAGCGGCTCGCACGTGGCGATGCCGGGAACGTAACCGCAAAGGCCGGGGTTGCCTCGGAACGCCTCCGCCGAGAGGTTCGCAAGCACGCCGGCGCGTGGCACCACTCCGGAGAAGTTGTTGTACGAGAAGTTGGCGTCCCGGAGCGACGTGGACACCAGCAGCGACGCGGGCAGGGGTCCGGACAGGGCGTTGCGCGAAACGTCGAGCACCTGCAGGAACGGCAGCGCCGCCACGGACGGCGGGAGCGCGCCGCGCAGCGTGTTGCCCGAGAGGTTGAGGTACTCGAGCGCGACGCAGCTGCCGAGCTGCGACGGGATCGTGCCGGCGAGCCTGTTCGCGGACAGATCGAGCGCCAGGATCATGTCCATCTTGCTGAGCTCGAGAGGGAGAGGCCCCTCGAGGCGGTTGTTCGACAGGTTCAGGTAGAGCTTGAGGCTGCTCAGGGCAGCGACGTACGCCGGGATCGGGCCTTGCAAGCCATTGTAGGAGAGGTCTAGGATCTCCAGGTTCAGGCAATCTCCGAGGCTGGGGGGGATGGCGCCGGAGAGCTGGTTGTGGTGCAGCATTAGCCGCCTGAGCTGCGTCAGGTTGGAGAGCGTGTCCGGGATCGCTCCAGCGAGGCGGTTGCCGGAGAAATCGACGAGGCCGAGGTGCGGTATCTCGCCGATGGATCTCGGGATCTCGCCGGAGAGGAGATTGTTCGACAGGTACAGCCGCTCGAGCAGGCGCATCTGCGACATCTCCGGCGGGATGGAGCCGTTGAGGAGGTTGTTAGAGAGGTTGAGGTACGTGAGGTTGACGAGGCCGGAGATGTTGCGCGGGATGGAGCCCGAGATAGCGTTGTCCTCGAGGTGGAGCTGCCGGAGTCCATGCGGGAGCCCACCGTCGAACGGCGGCAGCCGCCCGCCGAGGCCGTTCCCGGCGAGCTCGAGCTCCTGCAGGCGAGTGCAGTTGCTCAGGGAGCGGAAGAAGGGGTCGAGGTCGGTGTTGCCACCGTGGCTGGAGAGGTTGTTGTACGAGAGGTAGAGGTACTGGAGCCGCGGCAGCCTGCCGAACACCTGCGACGGCAGCTCCCCGGCCAGGTAGTTGGACTCCAAGTCGATCCACTCGAGCATGGAGGAGTTGGCCAGCGCCTGCGGGATCGCGCCGGACAGCTCGTTGGACCAGAGCAGGAGGTACCGGAGGCTGGGGAGGCGGCAGCCGGCGGCGTAGGGAATGCCGCCGGCGAGGGAGTTGTTGGCGAGGTCCAGGTACTGCAGCGCGGAGCAGTTGCAGAAGAGCGCGCCCGGGATGCCGCCGGAGAGACGGTTCCCGCTGAGGTCGAGGAAGTAGAGCTTGTCGAGTAGACCGAGCCCGGCGGGGACCGCGCCCTCGAGCAGGTTGTTCGCTAGGCTGAGCTGCGTCAGCGCCGACAGCGCGCCGACCTCCGGCGGGATCGCGCCGGCGAACGAGTTGCTGGAAAGATCGAGCACCGCGACGGAAGACAGCCGGCCCAGCGCCGGCGACACCGCTCCGCCGAGCTGCTTCCCGCTCAGCACCAGCTGCGTGACGCGCCGGCTCCGGCCACCGCCGCCGCACGTGACGCCCGTCCAGTTGCAGAACCCCGGTGAGCGGCCCCAGTCCGCGAGCACGCCGCCTGGGTCCGCCGACACGTCGGAGAGGAACGCGAGGAGCGCCGCCCGGTCGTCGGCGTCGGCCAATGCGTGCGGTCGTGCGGCGACAGCGATCGGCACGAGACCGACGACGTGAAAGGTGGTGATGATGATGATGATTGGGATGAGCAGTTTGGCCATGGTGGCGTGGCGGCCGAAAGCGCAGTGGTGGCGACGGGGCGGGTGTGGTGGTGGTGACCATATTGATAGCAACGTCTGCTACAATGCCGTGGGTTTTATGGTGAACAGGGGCCGATCAGGTGTAGTACGTACGTACGTAGCTGGAGCCTGGAGAAGATACGAGGAAGGGAAAGAAAGGCGGGAAGAAGGTGGCTGCCTAACTGCAGTAGTTGAAACTTGGAAGGCAGCGGATTATTAGCTAGCCCTTGGCGGCTTTGGCGCCAAATGGTTGACTTGGGTTTCGGTGATTCACCATCTCATCTGAGGTAGCTCGATCACCTGGAGATTTCACAGTCGTCCTACCATAGTTTTTTTTTTTGGGTATGAATAAAACCACCCTAATCAAGTCGGCGTCAGTGTCCTTTTCTTACCATGAAGGCGTTCAAGCGTACACACGCAATCATACATAAACTAGAAGTTGCACTAGTGTTAATAAAGCTAGCTAGCTAGTGTGCGCGTGCCATTATTTGGGTGACGATCGAGTCGGATTTGGGTGGGATCAAGCCCTAACACGCACGCGCGTGCCATTAGAAGCACTGGTTAGATTAATTAAACTATGATTCATTTGCATGGTAGCTGCGTCCACGAAACAAAGTCGGCCGGGTACCAGCATGCGGTACGTTTCCATCATCTCCTGTTATCGTGCTTTGCTACGTCATGTGGGCGAGTTACGTTGGTGCGTGTCGTGTTGTCGTGTCGTGTATGTGTGTGTAAAAGCTTTGCCGTGTGACGCGGCGACCCGTTGACACTGCACCTACCATCAAAGAGCAGCCGCCCACGGATGATTAATTGGTGGTCGGCCGGCCGGCCGGGGACCGCCGCCGGTCGGTCGGTGCGGTTGGGGAGAGGCCTCCGATGACGATGGCCGATGGGTGACCCGGACGGGCCGGGGCATGCAACCAAGCTCCACCCTGTACGTATTTACGTGTATACGTTCTGTCGTCGTCGTCCAGGAAATGGCCAACAACACACACACGCCAACAGTACACAGATCGTCAAAGAAGAACAGTCACACAGTACGTGATAATAACAACGTACTGCAGGTTTAGCTAGAGTACACAGATGCAACATGGTAACACAATATAATTTGCAAGTCAACACATACACTATGCTAGTTCTTAGAGTAGCTAGGTGTCCCCACAGTGCCGCGTTCGACGGCTAATAATGTCATCGGAGGGAGTGGTGATGAGTCGTCGATCGAGAGCCTGAACGATAGGCCAGAAAACGACCGATGAGAAATTACCTGAGTGGAAGGTGAAAAACTGTCATGGATACGTGGAGACCGATCCAAGTCCTTTTTCCCGCCTCAATTACGTATGCCATCTCATTAATTAAGAAGCCAAAATATAAAGAAAGGCCAGCTGGCAGCTCACATGGATAGATGCGTAGTATATATTGTTGTAATATTAGAGAAATAAGTGACATGTTTCCTTCATATTTAAATATATTAAATATACTAATTCCGAATAAAACAAGCATATCACTTAGATAAATGCCATATGTAATTATAACAGCAATGAACAGTAGCAATTCTAGAACATGAAAACATGTAATATAGCTACTCAAATCCATTTGCAAATTAAACATGGCTAGTAGATGAAGAAGGCAGATCAAACAAATAAACATGATTGTTTAAATTAAAATATTGCTCTCAAAATAGCGGGTTGCTGCAATAAACAGCCCTCCAACGCTAAAGGGTGATCAAAGATCCTCGACTAACGTGACAGTCCTATCTTACCAAATCAGGGTTTTAGATCAAATATTATGAGCCTAGAAATCAAGCATGAATATCAAGATCAAAACAGTGTGCACAAAAATTAAGGAATAATAGTGAACTTAAATAATCAGCCTGCACAATAGTAAAAGATGACTAGGCACAAATAATATCAATGCTGAAAATTAACAACACACTAAAACCCAGACTGTCTGAGAGCACCTAGAGGGGGGGTGAATAGGTGATCCTGTAAAACTTCAAAACTTAAGCCACAAAAAACTTTGTTAAGTGTTAGCACAATTATGGCCAAGTGGCTAGAGAGGAGTCAAAACACAATAACCACAAGAAATCAATCACAGAGATGACACGGTGGTTATCCCGTGGTTCGGCCAAGTACAAAACTTGCCTACTCCACGTTGTGGCGTCCCAACGGACGAGAGTTGCACTCAACTCCTCTCAAGTGATCCAATGATCAACTTGAATACCACGGTGTTCTTGCTTTTCTTTTCTCAATCCCGTTTGCGAGGAATCTCCACAACTTGGAGCCTCTCGCCCTTACAAAAGATGTTCACAGAGAATCACGGAGCAAGGGAGGGATTAGCAACTCACACACAACACAAAAATCACAGCGAATACGCACACACAAGACCCAGACTTGAGCTCAGAAGACTAGCACACTAGAACGGAGCTCAAATCACTAGAATGTCGAACAAGTGCGCAAGATTGATGTGTGAGTGATCAAGAGTGCTCAAGGAATGCTTGGTGTACTCCTCCATGCGCCTAGGGGTCCCTTTTATAGCCCCAAGGTAGCTAGGAGCCGTTGAGAACACATCTGGAAGGCTATCTTTGCCTTCTGTCGTCGGGCGCACCGGACAGTCCGGTGCACACCGGACACTGTCCGGTGCCCGATTTGATTCCATACAAAGCTCATCCGACCGTTGCTTTCTGATGCAGATCTGCGCACAGTTGGCGCACCGGACATGTCCGGTGCACACCGGACAGTCCGGTGTACCTTTCCGACCGTTGGCTCGGCCACGTGTCGCGCGCCGATCGCGCGGCCGACCGTTGGCTCACCGGACAGTCCGGTGCACACCGGACAGTCCGATGAATTTTAGCCGAAGTCGCCGGAGAAAAACCCGAGAGCGGCCTCTTCGGCCGAGGCGGCCAGGCGCACCGGACACTGTCCGGTGCACCACCGGACAGTCCGGTGCCCCAGATCGAAGCAGCCCCTTGGCTGCACACAGCCAAGTCTTCTCTTCTCTTCTTCTTTCTGTTTCTAACACTTAGACAAATATATTAGTACACAAAACCAATGTACTAAGACTTAGAAACATACCTTTGCTCTAGATTTGCACTTTGTTCATCCATTGCATAAATCCACATTTAAGCACTTGAGTTGGCACTCAATCACCAAAATACTTAGAAATGGCCCAAGGGCACATTTCCCTTTCAATCTCCCCCTTTTTGGTGATTTATGCCAACACAACATAAAGCAACTAGAACAAGTGCAAAATCACTTCAAATGAAAACTCAAATTGGTTTTGATTCAATTTTGGCATATATGGATCATCCTTTGCCACCACTTGGTTTGTTTTTGCAAATCAAACTCAAATCTCTATCTCTAAGTCAAACACACATGTTGAAGCATAAAGAGAGTCATTCCAAAGAAATTTGACCACGAATTTCAAAAACTCCCCCTTTTTCCCATAATCAACATTTCTCCCCACAAGTAGCCAATTTTTGACAGAGAGACAAAAAAAGCGTTTGACACAACAAAAACTCTATTCTACTATTTTCAAAATCTCTCAAGTGGTAGCTGATCCATTTATCACTTTGGCCTTTATTTTCTCCCCCTTTGGCATCAAGCACCAAAACGGGATCAATTGTGGCCCTTTAACCCCATTGCCTCACCAAAATCTTCAATTAAGAGTACAAAGGCAATAAGATCATGGAGATGAACTTGGAATAAGTTACCCTCTCATCGGAGTGCAGTGGAAGTCTTGCATGGACCAAGTTCACCTTTCCCCTTTCAATCCACCTTCGAGACTAAATCAATCAAACTCAAGCAAATGGTTAGTCTCAAAGGGTCAAGTTGTAACACATCTCCCCCTCAACATGTGCATCACTTTGCAACGGACTTGTGAGGTCCGGGGAGTGTTTGTACAACTTGAGCACCACAATAAGCAACAAAATGCAGAATGAACCTGATCAAATGCATAAACACATGTATGCTACAATTCAATCCAAGTTCCGCGAATCTAAGACATTTAGCTCACTACGCAACCTGCAAAAGGTCTTCTCATCTAGAGGCTTAGTGAAGATATCGGCTAGCTGGTTCTCGGTGCTAACATGAAACACTTCGATATCTCCCTTTTGCTGGTGGTCTCTCAAAAAGTGATGCCGGATGTCTATGTGCTTTGTGCGGCTGTGTTCAACAGGATTTTCCGCCATGCGGATAGCACTCTCATTGTCACATAGGAGTGGGACTTTGCTCAGATTGTAGCCAAAGTCCCGGAGGGTTTGCCTCATCCAAAGTAGTTGCGCGCAACACTGACCTGCGGCAACGTACTCGGCCTCAGCGGTGGATAGGGCAACGGAGGTTTGTTTCTTAGAGTTCCATGACACCAGGGACCTTCCTAAGAATTGGCACGTCCCTGATGTACTCTTCCTATCGACCTTACATCCAGCATAGTCGGAGTCTGAGTATCCAACCAAGTCAAAGGTAGACCCCTTTGGATACCAGAGCCCGAAGCAAGGCGTAGCAACCAAATATCTAAGAATTCGCTTCACCGCCACTAAGTGACACTCCTTAGGATCGGATTGAAATCTAGCACACATGCATACGCTAAGCATAATGTCCGGTCTACTAGCACATAAGTAAAGCAAAGAACCTATCATTGATCGGTATGCTTTTTGATCAACGGACTTACCTCCTTTGTTGAGGTCGGTGTGTCCGTCGGTCCCCATCGGAGTCTTGGCGGGCTTGGCGTCCTTCATCCCAAACCGCTTTAGCAGATCTTGCGTGTACTTCGTTTGGGAGATGAAGGTGCCGTCCTTGAGTTGCTTCACTTGGAACCCAAGGAAGTAGTTCAACTCGCCCATCATCGACATCTCGAATTTCTGCGTCATCACCCTGCTAAACTCTTCACAAGACTTTTGATTAGTAGAACCAAATATTATGTCATCGACATAAATTTGGCACACAAACAAATCACCATCACATGTCTTTGTAAAAAGAGTTGGATCGGCTTTCCCAACCTTGAAAGCATTAGCAATTAAAAAGTCTCTAAGGCATTCATACCATGCTCTTGGGGCTTGCTTAAGTCCATAGAGCGCCTTAGAGAGCTTACACACGTGGTCGGGGTGCCGTTCATCCTCGAAGCCAGGGGGTTGCTCCACGTACACCTCCTCCTTGATTGGCCCGTTGAGGAAGGCGCTCTTCACATCCATTTGGTACAACCTGAAAGAATGGTGAGCGGCATATGCTAGCAAGATACGAATGGACTCTAGCCTAGCCACAGGAGCAAAAGTCTCCTCGAAATCCAGACCTGCGACTTGGGCATAACCTTTTGCCACAAGTCGAGCCTTGTTTCTCGTCACCACCCCGTGCTTGTCCTGTTTGTTGCGGAATACCCACTTGGTTCCCACAACATTTTGCTTCGGACGAGGTACCAGCGTCCAAACTTCATTTCTCTTGAAGTTGTTGAGCTCCTCTTGCATGGCCAACACCCAGTCCGGATCTAGCAAGGCCTCTTCTACCCTGAAAGGCTCAATAGAAGAGACAAAGGAGTAATGCTCACAAAAATTAACTAATCGAGATCGAGTAGTTACTCCCTTGCTAATATCACCCAGAATTTGGTCGACGGGATGATCCCTTTGAATCATCGCTCGAACTTGGGTTGGAGGTGCCGGTTGCGCTTCTTCCTCCATCACATGATTATCTTGTGCTCCCCCTTGATCACACGCCTCCACTTGAGGTACCTGTTCATCACCTTTGGTTGGGGGATTCACCATGGTTGAGGAAGAAGGTTGATCACGTTCATCTTGTTCCTGTGGCCGCACTTCTCCAATCGCCATGGTTCGTATAGCGGCCGTCGGAACATCTTCTTCATCTACATCATCACAATCAACAACTTGCTCTCTTGGAGAGCCATTAGTCTCATCAAATACAACGTCGCTAGAGACTTCAACCAAACCCGATGATTTGTTGAAGACTCTATACGCCTTTGTATTTGAGTCATAACCTAACAAAAACCCTTCTACAGCTTTGGGAGCAAATTTAGAATTTCTACCCTTCTTCACTAGAATGTAGCACTTGCTCCCAAAAACACGAAAGTAGGATACATTGGGTTTGTTACCGGTTAGTAGCTCATACGACGTCTTCTTGAGGAGGCGATGAAGGTAGACCCTGTTGATGGCGTGGCAAGCCGTGTTTACGGCTTCCGTCCAAAAGTACTCGGGGGTCTTGAATTCTCCTAGCATCGTCCTCGCCATGTCGATGAGCGTCCTGTTCTTCCTCTCTACCACACCATTTTGCTGTGGTGTGTAGGGAGCGGAGAACTCATGCTTGATCCCTTCTTCTTCAAGGAATTCCTCCACTTGAAGATTCTTGAACTCGGACCCGTTGTCGCTCCTTATCTTCTTCACTTTGAGCTCAAACTCATTTTGAGCTCTCCTAAGGAAGCGCTTGAGGGTCCCTTGGGTTTCAGACTTATCCTGCAAAAAGAACACCCAAGTGAAGCGGGAAAAGTCATCAACAATAACCAGACCATACTTACTTCCTCCTATGCTTAGATAGGCGACGGGTCCGAAGAGATCCATATGCAACAGCTCCAGAGGTCTTGAAGTGGTCATCACATTCTTGCTGTGATGCGCTCCTCCCACCTGTTTACCTGCTTGACAAGCTGCACAAGGTCTATCTTTTTCGAATTGCACATTAGTTAGACCTATCACGTGTTCTCCCTTTAGAAGCTTGTGAAGGTTCTTCATCCCCACATGTGCTAAGCGGCGATGCCACAGCCAGCCCATGCTAGTCTTAGCTATTAAGCATGCATCTAGACCGGCCTCTTCTTTTGCAAAATCAACTAAATAAAGTTTGTCGTCTAATACACCCTTAAAAGCTAGTGAACCATCACTTCTTCTAAAGACAGACACATCTACATTCGTAAATAGACAGTTATACCCCATGTTGCATAATTGACTAACAGATAGCAAATTATAACCAAGAGACTCTACTAAAAACACATTAGAGATAGAGTGCTCATTAGAAATTGCAATTTTACCTAACCCTTTTACCTTGCCTTGATTCCCATCACCGAATATGATTGAATCTTGGGAATCCTTATTCTTGACGTAGGAGGTGAACATCTTCTTCTCCCCCGTCATATGGTTTGTGCATCCGCTGTCAATAATCCAGCTTGAACCCCCGGATGCATAAACCTGCAAGGCAAATTTAGGCTTGGGACTTAGGTACCCAACTCATGTTGGGTCCTACAAGGTTAGCACAAATATTCTTAGGGACCCAAATGCAAGTTTTGTCTCCCTTGCATTTTGCCCCTAACTTCCTAGCAACAATTTTCTTATCCTTTCTACAAATAGCAAAGGAAGCATTTAAAGCACAGTAAATTGTAGAAGGTTCATTCACTACATTCCTAGGAGCATTATGAACAACATTTCTCCTAAGCATATTTCTACCAGGCATAACATGAGAACTAGAAGCAGTCATAGCATAAGAGTCATAAGCATGTGAACCAAAAACATCATGACCTCTAAAAGCATTTCTAGAATATCTCCTATCATTATATAAAAAGGCATGGTTCCTTTTAGCACTAGTAGCCATAGGAGCCTTCCCTTTCTCCTTAGTGGGAATGGGAGCCTTATGGCTTGTTAAGTTCTTGACTTCCCTCTTGAAGCCAAGTCCATCCTTAATTGAGGGGTGTCTACCAACCGTGTAGGCATCCCTAGCAAATTTTATTTTATCAACTTCACTCTTGCTAGTCTTAAGTTGAGCATTAAGACTAGCCACTTCATCATTTAGTTTTGAAATTGAAACTAAGTGTTCACTACAAGCATTAACATCAAAATCCTTACACCTAGTGCAAATTGCAATATTTTCAACACAAGAGTTACTTGCTACTTCTAGTTTAGCATTTAGAACATTAATTTCACCTTTTAAAGAAGAAATGGTTTCATTACAAGTAGAAAGTTCACAAGAAAGTATTTCATTTCTTTTAACTTCTAGAGCAAGTGAATTTTGTGCACTAACAAATTTATCATGTTCTTCATATAAAAGGTCTTCTTGTTTCTCTAAGATTCTATCCTTTTCATTTAAGGCATCAATCAACTCATTAATCTTAGCTATCTTAGTTCTATCCAATCCCTTGAATAAACTAGAGTAATCAATTTCATCCTCACTAGATTCATCATCACTAGAAGAATCATAAGTATTAGCATTACGAGTGATTACCTTCTTTTCCCTTGCCATGAGGCAAGTGTGATGCTCGTTGGGGAAGAGGGTTGATTTGTTGAAGGCGGTGGCGGCGAGTCCTTCATTGTCGGAGTCGGAAGAGGAGCAATCCGAGTCCCACTCCTTGCCTAGATGCGCCTCGCCCTTTGCCTTCTTGTAATGCTTCTTCTTTTCCCTCTTGTTTCCCTTTTCCTGGTCACTATCATTATCGGGACAGTTAGCAATAAAATGACCAAGCTTACCGCATTTGAAGCATGATCTCTTTCCCTTGGTCTTGGCCTTGCTTGGCTGTCCCTTTCGACTTTTTAGCGTCGTCTTGAATCTTTTAATGATGAGGGCCATCTCTTCATCGTTAAGACCGGCAGCCTCAATTTGTGCCACCTTGCTGGGTAGCGACTCCTTACTCCTTGTTGCCTTTAGAGCAATGGGTTGAGGCTCGTGGAGTGGACCGTTCAACGCGTCGTCGACGTATCTTGCCTCCTTGATCATCATCCGCCCGCTCACGAATTTTCCAAGTACCTCTTCGGGCGTCATCTTCGTGTACCTGGGATTCTCACGAATATTGTTCACGAGATGAGGATCAAGAACGGTAAATGACCTGAGCAGTAGGCGGACGACGTCGTGATCCGTCCAACGCGTGCTTCCGTAGCTCCTTATTTTGTTGATAAGGGTCTTGAGCCGGTTGTATGTTTGAGTTGGCTCCTCGTCCCTTATCATCGCGAATCGTCCAAGCTCGCCCTCCACCAACTCCATTTTGGTGAGCAAGGTAGCGTCATTTCCCTCATGAGAGATCTTGAGGGTATCCCAGATTTGCTTGGCGTTATCCAAGCCACTCACCTTGTTATATTCATCCCTGCACAATGAAGCTAGAAGAACAGTAGTAGCTTGGGCATTCTTATGGATTTGCTCATTAATGAATATAGGACTATCCGAACTATTAAAGTGCATTCCACTATCTACAATCTCCCATATACTAGGATGGAGAGAGAATAGGTGACTACGCATTTTGTGGCTCCAAAATCCGTAGTCCTCCCCATCAAAGTGTGGGGGCTTGCCGAGTGGAATGGAAAGCAAATGTGAATTTGAACTTTGCGGAATGCGAGAGTAGTCAAAGGAAAAGTTAGAATTGACCGGTTTCCTTTGCTCGTAGTCGTTGTGGTCGTCGTCCTTTTGGGAAGAAGTAGACTCATCACTGTCGTCGTAGTAGACGATCTCCTTGATGCGCCTTGTTTTCTTCTTCTTTCCTTCCTTCCGTCTATGACCCGAGCCAGAGTCGTTAGGCTTGTCATCTTTGGGCTCGTTGACGAAGGACTCCTTCTCCTTATCGTTGATCACGATTCCCTTCCCCTTAGGATCCATCTCTTCGGGCGATTAGTCCCTTTCTTGAAGAGAACGGCTCCGATACCAATTGAGAGCACCTAGAGGGGGGGTGAATAGGTGATCCTGTAAAACTTCAAAACTTAAGCCACAAAAAACTTTGTTAAGTGTTAGCACAATTATGGCCAAGTGGCTAGAGAGGAGTCAAAACACAATAACCACAAGAAATCAATCACAGAGATGACACGGTGGTTATCCCGTGGTTCGGCCAAGTACAAAACTTGCCTACTCCACGTTGTGGCGTCCCAACGGACGAGAGTTGCACTCAACTCCTCTCAAGTGATCCAATGATCAACTTGAATACCACGGTGTTCTTGCTTTTCTTTTCTCAATCCCGTTTGCGAGGAATCTCCACAACTTGGAGCCTCTCGCCCTTACAAAAGATGTTCACAGAGAATCACGGAGCAAGGGAGGGATTAGCAACTCACACACAACACAAAAATCATAGCGAATACGCACACACAAGACCCAGACTTGAGCTCAGAAGACTAGCACACTAGAACGGAGCTCAAATCACTAGAATGTCGAACAAGTGCGCAAGATTGATGTGTGAGTGATCAAGAGTGCTCAAGGAATGCTTGGTGTACTCCTCCATGCGCCTAGGGGTCCCTTTTATAGCCCCAAGGCAGCTAGGAGCCGTTGAGAACACATCTGGAAGGCTATCTTTGCCTTCTGTCGTCGGGCGCACCGGACAGTCCGGTGCACACCGGACACTGTCCGGTGCCCGATTTGATTCCATACAAAGCTCATCCGACCGTTGCTTTCTGATGCAGATCTGCGCACAGTTGGCGCACCGGACATGTCCGGTGCACACCGGACAGTCCGGTGTACCTTTCCGACCGTTGGCTCGGCCACGTGTCGCGCGCCGATCGCGCGGCCGACCGTTGGCTCACCGGACAGTCCGGTGCACACCGGACAGTCCGGTGAATTTTAGCCGAAGTCGCCGGAGAAAAACCCGAGAGCGGCCTCTTCGGCCGAGGCGGCCAGGCGCACCGGACACTGTCCGGTGCACCACCGGACAGTCCGGTGCCCCAGATCGAAGCAGCCCCTTGGCTGCACACAGCCAAGTCTTCTCTTCTCTTCTTCTTTCTGTTTCTAACACTTAGACAAATATATTAGTACACAAAACCAATGTACTAAGACTTAGAAACATACCTTTGCTCTAGATTTGCACTTTGTTCATCCATTGCATAAATCCACATTTAAGCACTTGAGTTGGCACTCAATCACCAAAATACTTAGAAATGGCCCAAGGGCACATTTCCCTTTCACTGTCACGTTGTCTCACTACACCGCTATCATCATCGAGCATTTAATCCGCCCACAAATTGTGCAATCACACCCAAATAAATAATACTAGCAGATTGCACAAAATTACTCAATAAATAAAGTGAGGCAACGGGTAACTTACAGCACGTAGATTGTCTACGTGGGAAGACCAGCTCAGCGAACACGAAGTTCTGTCCCAGAAAACCAATTCCGCCGCCCACGTCCGGGCCTGCACGGCGGGAGGTTGACGGAGATACTAGAGCCGCTGCCGGAGCCGAGGGAGACGTCCACGGCACCAGCCCGAGAAGACGAACACCGCGCAGCAGGGAGCCCAAGCACCAGGCCACGGTGGACAACAATCAGAGCATACGGAGCACCACACAGGCGCACTGGAACTGCACAGCAACACACTAATGCCGCACAGCACGTGCACAGCACCACCTCCACTCTCTTCCACCAACAAGACGAATACCAGAACACCAAGAATCGAAGGGATCGATTTGCACCGAGACTGGAATCGTGAGGAGGAAGAGAAACAGGGAACTGCGTTTTTATTTTTTACCGAGAGAGAATGGCCAGGGGCTTGTCTCCATACTTAAGGAGCATAGGAGAGGAGGATAACAACCGGATCCGCATGAGCCTTGGCCGAACCAGCCGTAGAGAACGGAGCAGCCGTTGAAACCACCGTCGCCGCCATTCACTCGGCTGCTGCCGAGTCGCCCATCTCTCTCTGGCTCTGGCCATCGGCCGTTCGGCCACCTCTTCCTGGCCGCTCGATCCCTGGCTGCTCTCCCACGCCAGCCGGCTGGGCTGCTCGGCCCATGGCCCTTGAAGTGGCCCAGCTCGGCTGGCCTTTCCTTCCTTTTTTTTTTAAAGTTCATTTCTTCTATTTTCCATAAAGAAAATAAAGGGAAAATTCCCTTAAATGAACAACAATCCCCACCATTTTCACTCTTATTTTCTGATCAATGTCATTGAGCTCCCGTACTGTTTATATACTACTTTTCGGCAGAGGTACTTGTTAGGTTTGAACCAAAGCCTATCCCAGTGTGTTCCAACCCTGCACGAGTAAGCGGAGGACTACGCCTTGATCCACAAACCCTAGTGTGAGAGTCTTCGCACAAAAGGCACATAGTACTAGGCAGATTATCTCCTTCTCTTACGGGGCAGGGCGTTACGGTCATGCCCTTTGATATCTATTCATGAGCTCACTAGAGAGATAACCCCATTCTCTCCCGGACTGCGACCCCACAGTCAGCTCATATAGGTGAAATCATTAAGGAAATTCTGTAGGACAATTTCCCTACTTATAGCATTGACTTCATTAAGAGCATATTGCTCAACCTGCCATACAGAAAGAGCACAGCAGCTCATGAGACTCTTTGTTTTGTTGTGCTCTTGGTTTCACAGTGCTTCGTTTCCTGGAGCCTGGATCTCGGGACCTCCGGTCACACAGGACAGTTATCCGCAGTTGAAACCGCTAACAGGGTACGAGTCCCATTCCCATACACGCTGCTTGGATTGGCTTTTGAGCCAGCCCTTTGGTGAAAGGATCAGCAAGGTTCCTTTCAGACTTGATGTAATCTACGGTTATTACACCCGTCTCTCTAGCATGCCGACATGAATCAAGTCGTCTTCTGATATGCCTCGAGGATTTTTGGTTGTCCTTTCTACTGTTCACTTTCAGCAACACAGAAGTGTTGTCACAGTATACTAGGACAGCCAGTATCGGCTTTGCTAGCATTGGAAGGTCTGACAATAGGTCTCTCAACCATTCAGCCTCCAATGCTGCTGAATCAAGTGCAACTAATTCAGCCTCCTTAGTGGAACGTGTCGACACTGATTGTTTAGACGATCTCCATGACACGGCCCCACCAGCTAAAGTGAACACATAGCCACTTGTAGACTTCATTTGATCCGAGTCAGAGATCCAGTTTGCATCACTGAATCCTTCAAGTACTGACGGAAATCCGGTATATTTAATACCAAGATTCATCGCTCCCTTCAAATACCGAAGCACTCTGTACAACGCTACCCAGTGTCTATCTCCTGGACTGGCCGAATAACGAGCCAGTCTGCATACTGCATATGAGATATCTGGTCTAGTTGCACTGCTCAGGTACATGAGAGATCCGATGATCTACGAATATAGTAGCTGGTTCACAGGCTCGCCTTCATATTTACTGAGCGTGTAGGATGGATCATAGGGCGTGGTGACTGGTTTACAGTCCATATGTCCAAAGCGAGTCAGGACCTTTTCCACATAATGGGATTGTGACAAAGTAATCCCATCCTCACCCTTTATCAGCTTGATGTTCAGTATAACATCAGCTTCACCCAAGTCCTTCATATCAAAGTTCTTGGAGAGGAATAATTTTGTCTCCATGATAGCCTCCAAATCGGTCCCAAATATCAATATGTCATCAACGTATAAACACATGATGACACCTTTGCCCCCAGAGAAGCGATAATACACACACTTGTCGGCTTCGTTTACACAAAACCCGGCAGTGGTCAGAGTATTATTAAACTTCTCATGCCATTGTCTGGGAGCTTGCTTAAGACCGTATAAGGATTTAATCAAGCAACACACTTTGCTCTCTTGTCCTTTAACCACAAATCCTTCTGGTTGCTGCATATAAATTTCCTCTTCCAGCTCTCCATTTAGGAATGCTGTCTTTACGTCCATTTGATGAACAAGAAGTTTATACGCAGCTGCCAGCGCTATAAGCACACGGATTGTGGGCAATCGAGCCACCGGAGAATAAGTATCAAAATAATCCTCCTCTTTCTTTTGAGTAAAACCCTTAGCCACAAGACGGGCCTTGTACTTTTCAATAGTACCATCAGGTCTCCTCTTCCTCCTAAAGATCCATTTGCAGCCCACAGGCTTGCAACCAGCTGGGAGATCAGTTATCTCCCAAGTTCCGTTCGAGATGATTGAATCCATCTCGCTACGGACAGCCTCCCTCCAGTACTCTGCATCCGGAGATGTATATGCCTCTGTGAGGGAGCGTGGTTCTTCATCCACTAGATAAATAATATAATCATCACCCAGAGACTTTTCAGTCCTTTGTCTCTTACTCCTCCTTAACTCCAAATCTGGAGTCTGGTCATGGACACTCGAGGGCAGAGAATATGTCCGAGATGGACCATCTGGGGCTACTACTTCCTTATCCCGCATAGGGAAGATGCTCTCAAAGAATGTCACATCCCGAGACTCCATTATTACATTTACAGCGATTTCGCTTGTCTCGGAATGGACCACTAGAAATCTATAAGCTGCACTGTTATGTGCATAACCCAGGAAGACACAGTCTACGGTCTTAGGGCCTAGCTTTCTCTTCTTCGGCAACGGCACATTCACCTTTGCAAGGCAGCCCCAAGTCCGAAGATGCGAAAGATCTGGCTTCCTTCCTTTAAATCCTTTATAGGGCGTGGCCTCACGGTTGCGAGGCGGCACCCTGTTCAGGACATAGCACACTGTGAGTACTGCCTCGCCCCACCAGATGTCAGGCATCCCCGAACTTTGTAACAAAGCATTAGCTAAGTCACACACTGTTCGGTTCTTCCTTTCAGCTACCCCATTTGACTGAGGTGAATATGGAGCGGTGGTTTCATGAATGATTCCACACTCTTTGCAGTACTCATCAAAAAGGTTGGAAAGGTATTCACCTCCTCTATCAGACCGTAACCTTTTAATTTTCTTGTCTAGCTGGTTTTCAACTTCAGTCTTATAGATCTTAAAGTGTTCTAGTGCCTCATCTTTAGTTCTGAGTAAGTAAATATAACAGAACCTGGTAGCATCATCTATCAAGGTAAGAAAGTATCTTTTACCGCCTTTTGTGATTATACCATTCATCTCACAGATATCTGAGTGAATTAGTTCTAAAGGAGTGGTACTTCTGCCTTCAACCGTATGAAACGGTTTTCTAGGCTGCTTGGCTTGCACACAAATACCACATTTTACACCTTTAACATGTTTATATTCAGGAATTAAAGACATGTCACTTAATCTCTTAATGGCCTCAAAATTCACATGACACAAACGGGAATGCCATATATTATTAATGGAATCGTTATTACAGACCACATTAACATGGTAAGAAGAATGATTGTTCAAAACAGAAAGACGGAACAAACCGCCTGACTCATATGACTTTCCAACAAAAGTACCAAACTTAGACAGGACCACTTTATTAGACTCAAACACTAATTTGAGACCCTGTCGACATAGCAGCGACACTGAAATGAGGTTCCGGCTCATCGATGGCACATAGAGTACGTCCTTCAGCACGAGCGTCTTTCCTGAAGTTAACTTCAGGTAGACCTGTCCAGTACCTCGAACTGCTGCCGGAACACCATTTCCCATCAAGACTGGTGCGCTGTTGAATCCCTGGAATGAAGAGAACATGGATCGATCAGCACAAATATGAACAGTAGCACCGGAATCCATCCACGAGTCATCTGATGGACTTGCCATAAAGGCCTGAGGTGCATACCCTGGGGTGGAGTTAACCACCACGTTCCCTTCTTTGCGCTGAGGTGGAGGACCTTTTCCCTTCCTAAGTTTGCATCTCCGAGCTGTATGCCCCGAGACTCCACAAACGTAGCAGATAAAGTCCTCCTTTTTCTTCTTCATCTTTTTGGACTTAGGTTGGTTCATATTCTTCTGTGGAGAGTTCTTCTTCTTCTGGAATTTTCTATCTCCACCCTTCTCAACAACGTGAGCCTGGAGTTGCTGGGATGGCTTGTTACTGGACCTTGCACGCTCTTCCACATTAATCGCAGCTGACAACTCAGTGAGAGTCAATTGCTTCTTCATGTGGCGGCGTGAAGTCACAAAGTCTCGCCAAGAAGGCGGGAGCTTTGCCAGTATTGCATTCACCTGAAAACTGTCTGGTAGGACGCAACCATATTGGACCAAGTCCCTAACAAGGAGTTGAATCTCCTGTAGCTGCTCCATAACAGACCTTCCCTCAACCATTTTATAGTTGAGGTAGTTTTCCGTTGTGAATGACTCATTGCCATTGTCAACTTCAGAGAACTCGTTCTCAAGTTCAGTCCATAGACCCTTGGCGGAGGTGAAACGAGAGTACACATCAAATAAGCGGTTCGACAAGACGTTCAGCAGACGAGACAAGCATGCCTCATTGGCTTCGTCCCACTTGGCCTTCTCCGCTAGTGCGGCGGCCTTCGCTGCATCATCAGCATCATCTGATGCAGCCTGGGGAACAGCCGACGTCACTACCCAAAATAATTTTAGGTCAGTGAGCCACATGCGAGTCTTAATCTGCCAGCGTTTAAAGCTTGCGCCGTCGAACGCTTCAGGCTTAATGACATCAGAACTGGAGGCCATAATAGGAATTGGTTTTCTGGATTGTTGTAATATTAGAGAAATAAGTGACATGTTTCCTTCATATTTGAATATATTAAATATACTAATTCCGAATAAAACAAGCATATCACTCAGATAAATGCCATATGTAATTATAACAGCAATGAACAGTAGCAATTCTAGAACATGAAAACATGTAATATAGCTACTCAAATCCATTTGCAAATTAAACATGGCTAGTAGATGAAGAAGGCAGATCAAACAAATAAACATGATTGTTTAAATTAAAATATTGCTCTCAAAATAGCGGGTTGCTGCAATAAACAGCCCTCCAACGCTAAAGGGTGATCAAAGATCCTCGACTAACGTGACAGTCCTATCTTACCAAATCAGGGTTTTAGATCAAA
Source organism: Zea mays (assembly GCF_902167145.1). NCBI lineage: Eukaryota > Viridiplantae > Streptophyta > Magnoliopsida > Poales > Poaceae > Zea > Zea mays. Next base: position 13,954,830 of record NC_050104.1, on the reverse strand, counting down.
TATTATGAGCCTAGAAATCAAGCATGAATATCAAGATCAAAACAGTGTGCACAAAAATTAAGGAATAATAGTGAACTTAAATAATCAGCCTGCACAATAGTAAAAGATGACTAGGCACAAATAATATCAATGCTGAAAATTAACAACACACTAAAACCCAGACTGTCACGTTGTCTCACTACACCGCTATCATCATCGAGCATTTAATCCGCCCACAAATTGTGCAATCACACCCAAATAAATAATACTAGCAGATTGCACAAAATTACTCAATAAATAAAGTGAGGCAACGGGTAACTTACAGCACGTAGATTGTCTACGTGGGAAGACCAGCTCAGCGAACACGAAGTTCTGTCCCAGAAAACCAATTCCGCCGCCCACGTCCGGGCCTGCACGGCGGGAGGTTGACGGAGATACTAGAGCCGCTGCCGGAGCCGAGGGAGACGTCCACGGCACCAGCCCGAGAAGACGAACACCGCGCAGCAGGGAGCCCAAGCACCAGGCCACGGTGGACAACAATCAGAGCATACAGAGCACCACACAGGCGCACTGGAACTGCACAGCAACACACTAATGCCGCACAGCACGTGCACAGCACCACCTCCACTCTCTTCCACCAACAAGACGAATACCAGAACACCAAGAATCGAAGGGATCGATTTGCACCGAGACTGGAATCGTGAGGAGGAAGAGAAACAGGGAACTGCGTTTTTATTTTTTACCGAGAGAGAATGGCCAGGGGCTTGTCTCCATACTTAAGGAGCATAGGAGAGGAGGATAACAACCGGATCCGCATGAGCCTTGGCCGAACCAGCCGTAGAGAACGGAGCAGCCGTTGAAACCACCGCCGCCGCCATTCACTCGGCTGCTGCCGAGTCGCCCATCTCTCTCTGGCTCTGGCCATCGGCCGTTCGGCCACCTCTTCCTGGCCGCTCGATCCCTGGCTGCTCTCCCACGCCAGCCGGCTGGGCTGCTCGGCCCATGGCCCTTGAAGTGGCCCAGCTCGGCTGACCTTTCCTTCCTTTTTTTTAAGTTCATTTCTTCTATTTTCCATAAAGAAAATAAAGGGAAAATTCCCTTAAATGAACAACATATATATACCTGAAATTGATTAGAAAACTTGACCTCCACCACCCTCTCCATTTCTTAACCTTTGTCAAGGATAAGTGATCTCATAAGTACCAAATTCTACTCTTATACAAAACCACTTAAATACCACACGCGCTAACTGTTTAAAGTCACTTAAATATCTTTTAAGAGCTAGCGGTAGGGTTTCTCTAGAATCATCCGGTTTCTAAGAAACTGGTTTATAAAAATTATAGTGCTTGCAAACATGTCGGTTCATTAGGAACTGGATTCCCGGTTTCTAAGAGGGCGAGACTAATATGCAAGCATGCACGTGCAAATAGATATTTTACTCCGTTGATACGAAGCCCTCTTGGAGTGCCAATAATAAAGATCGCACTGATGAGATGCAATGCAATGCAACACAGCAGTATTTCATTTTTACCCCCCAAGTCCAGATCATTTATTGCAGACATCAGAAACCACACCTTTGTCATAGAAAGGACTATGGTACGATGTTTAAGATTACAGTGCTGTCACGTCAATGCAAACAAAAACTATTCCGCAGTTTCTGTCCCCTGCCTTAGGGGATAACTGGTACTGCAACAAGCACCAACAGGGCCGACAAAAGCACGGCTGCTGCGGTAACCGGCACCGGTAGCTCTGATACATAAACAACTACAGCAAGTTGCAGAACAAGCCGGGTTGGACAACTGGCTGACTTGGGTGCTTCGGGATGTTCATTCATCTCGTGAATCAGTTGCAACAACACGGATTACATGTTGCTGTGTGTGCTGGATTGCACAGGCATTGGGCTCCCAGTCAAGAACGATTTGATTAGCGTGAGGGCCTGTTTGGGTCGATGAAGAGGGACTTCGTGACCTGCTCCCCTCACGGTCACAAAATTGAGTCCCCTGTACCCTTGGGTCCATCCACCGACCTGTTTAAACACGTAATGATCAGAAATTAGGAATAGATGATGGGTACTCCAAAGAAGAACATGTTTTTTTTCTTCTTTTGGAGCAAGAATCAATTAAACGGTAGTAAGGAGTTCTGTACAGCAAAGACCAGTAAATATACAGTGGGTCCCAACTGAAAAGGAAAACATGACAGGTAGCATGTGTCCAACATTTGGGAAATTCCCATCTGAAGTAGGTTAGGTGGTTAAGCAGGGTATGTACGGACTTCTGCAGGTCCAAGACCATGCTTAGAAGATGGCAATGGGTACCCGAAACCCGAAACCCGATGGGTTTTTACCCCATTAGGGTACGGGTTTGGGTCAATTTTCATACCCATGGGTTTGTTAATGGGCATAAATGTATACCCGACGGGTTCATGGGTACGGGTTTGTTCCTATAGTACCCAAACCCGTGAACCCGTGGGTTTTTTAAACCCGACCAAACCTAGTGTATATTGTCATTTTATTTTATAAACGAACAACAAACTTTTTATCTACCTATTTACTTCCTATTTTTTATCAAATAGTGAATGTATAAGTAGTTGGTGAGAGTGTTGCTTGCTTGCTATTATAGTTATTACTAGCGTTATATATGTGGTGGATGTATAACTTAGTGCAAGGTAACTTGATTATACAACTTATTATTTGTATTTAATTCTCTCTACTAATATTTTTTATACCAAATCATGAACTCGTTGTTCATTACATAAATTTTGGACCATGATCTCATTAATCATTACGATACTTATTGATTATAGAAAGAATAAGTATATTGGAGATAAAACCCGCGGGTAACCCGTGGGTACCCGCTAACCCGATGGGTACGGGTTTGGGCAAAATTTCAAACCCGTCACGGGTACGGGTTTTTTAATGGGTGTAAATATTTTTCACGGGTACGGGTTTGGGATAGCAAAACCCGGCGGGTTTGTACCCGTTGCCATCTCTAACCATGCTTATGCATAACAGATTCAATGAAAGGTTAGCACACCCTGTGATATGTCTGAAACAAAGTAGACGGGGGCACGGGGCATCCTGTGAGTTAAAACGGATTAGGACTGCCGAATGTAGATTGTGGGACTTCTTTCACAAGGAACTAGAGTCCTATGTCCTGTGGTTCCCTTCCCTAGCATTAGTTTCCTCAAAGTCTCAAGCTTTGAGTACCATTCAATGGACAAAATATAGAACTGTCTGTAGTGAATTGAGCACAGTGCGTGCTGCTACGGATATGTTTATTTAAAAGCTAAAACTTGTAACATTGACAAACGTAAGTTAAGCAACCAAAACAGATTTTAGTCTCAGATATAGATATGGTTCATAAAAATGAATTGCACCGGAAGAGGTGCCGTAGCTGCAGGTGTACAAATGTAAAACAACAGTATCCGATTGATTATATAATTATTGTTTCCTTGTCTTTTAGCAAGAATGGACAACATAACTCTGACGACATGGATTGGTGGCATTAATTTGTTCAGCTTTAATGGTAACAGAGATACTGAGGGCAAAGAATGCAGAAACACACCACAAATTAAACGTGCGCAGCTGCTAGTACTATTGAAGACCTATGAGCTTAGGTGAGAAAGGACCTACCTCACCGTCATCGTCGTACCAAGCATGCCATGGAGTTATTGTTGGAAGCTTGAGAGCATCGATGCTGTATCTAGTTGAAGTCACTGGAATCACTGCATCTGTATCTCCACTGCAAAAGTTTTTGGGGCGGGTAAGAACGAGAAAAATTCATATCTTTTATCGATGTAATACTTTTGTTTACAGTTTTATGCATATATAAACTAGTTATCTACAACAAATTTATACGCAATTTTCTGGACGAGTTAAGAAATCAAACCAATTCTTTTCTTTAGAACGAGCCAAACTGATTCTTAAAACTCAGTAAAAGACATATAAGAACTATGTTTGGGTTGGGTGGGATAGCCACTTGTCCTTCAAAACCCAGTATTAGGAATCACCTGAACACCCATATACGGAGGCCATACTGTATAAGTTCATGATAGATATGCAGCACAGATCTTTCGCAATCCCCCCAATGAGTATTAACAGCTTCACTGTAGAGATTGACAGTGCCAAAATATAGTATTAAAAAGAGTAGATAACAAATGGAAAAAGTTTATGGATGACAAAATATTATTATCAGTGTTTTGTGTCATTGATATTCATTAATACAATTTAATTAGTATGAATTATGAAATAACCTTGAGAAATGAAAAGCTCAATCCAAGAAATATCTATTCATATTGAAAAGCATAAACATACAACAGTAGAATTGCTTCTATAATCACCCTGATCCAAAGTTATTACTGTGGTAGTAATAATCAATAGCCGAAGAGCAGGCCTAGTGCAGTGGTGAGAGCTATCTCACTGAGTCATTAGGTCGCGAGTTCAAAGCAGCCTCTCCGTATTTGCGGAGAAGGCTTGTTTCGGTTTATCCCTTTCCTAGACCCTACTCATATGGAAGCCTCTGGTACTAAGTCTGTAATTTTTTTATAATAAGATCAAGAGCCATACATCATGCAGTGGATTAGTGGAAAGTAGAATAGGTAATCTTTTTGTTGCTAAAATGAACAGTGCAATTACAAATAAAAAAACAAGAAATGTCAGCAAAGGAGAAAATTTATAAGATGAATCACTTGTTAGTTCATCAAGAATTCATGATCCAACATATCAGGGTAATAACAGCATCAGATGTCTAAAATACAATCATAAAAGTTACCTGCAAGTCTCCCATTTTGATTTTCCAATGACTGTATTAACATGAAGTGCCTTCTGAACCTCAGCTAGATTGAAGTATACAGTTGAATGCTTCTCAGTGCATGGATCATACTGTTCTCCCATTTTTCCAGCAGACTATTAAAAGGAATCATGTCAGAAGATATGTGGAACTGTTGGTTAAAGAACAATGACAGTAAATGTCAGATGTTTCCATTTGCAATATGACACACAGAATCAACTTTATAGATCTGGGTTCATAATTGAAGTTAAAACTGCACATCCAGGCCAGAACTAGATGCCGCCAGATTGTGGTGCACCTCCGATTTGTCCTTTTAAATTTTGTATCTTGCTTTAAAAATTCTGCCTCATCTAACATTAGTAGGGGTGATAACGAACGGAAACAGTTTGTAAACACAAAAACATTTTTGTTTTCATATATTTCCTCGGATACGAGATCAAAAACGGTAACTTCGGAAACGAAAACGACATCGGTAATCCGGAAACAAAAGTTAGATATGAAAATTACGCCGGCTATAATCGGAATCCAAAATACGATCGATAAAAATTATAACATGTACCCTCAATTGACTTCAAAAATTCACGCAAGTCATATATTCATACAAAATTAGTAATAATATATAAGATAGGAGGTCACAATAAATATATAAGGTAAGAATTCATACAATAATAAAATCATTATTATGTATGTAAATAAAGTAGAATCAAGATGTGTATAATGATATGACACTTACATTCTAATTGTACTCCTACTACTTGGCATAGTCAATATAATTAGTGTCTTCTTGGTCTTTCTTAAGTTCTCGTGCAAATTATGAATATACGTATCAAGAGTAATAGCAGGTAAGAAAACATAAATAGATTTATAAAAGTTTCAAATGATTCCAATTTCTAAACTATATACCATTAGATAGATCTTGATTTTAGGAAAAATAATAAAATTTGTTTCATATTTTTCTAAGCTAAAATGAATTTATAAAGATCGGTTCAGATTTAATATTTTTCTGAAAAATACAGAATTTATTATCGACGGTAAAATACCAAATAAAAATGGTAATTTTCGGAAACGGTCGGAAGAGATCCAAACCGTTTCCGATTCCGTTTCCGTATTTTCGGTAACCGTTTTCGTTTAGACCTAAATTTCGGTAAAACTTCGAAAACAGTTCCTGGTATCCGAAAATTACCATTTCCGTTTTCACCCCTAAACGTTAGTAGTGTTCTACGCAATCCATTTAAAACAATATACATGTAGCCCAAATTCCTGGTTTGGTCAGGTGGTTTCTGGACCCCGATCTGAGATACCAGAATTAGGATGAGATTGTAAACTAGACTGTAGCCCAAATGGAACTCCTTTGAGAATTTTTAAGTACAAAAAAAGACTAACAGTGAATCTAAAACTGCAATATTCCTTTTTATTTTTGGGAGAAAGCAACAGTCATGTAACTTACACATATATATGCAGCAGAGTCAAAATGTAGTGATATATCTTCAGTCTTTACTATTATAACAAATAGGGTAGGTGGTAGCCTGGTAGTTTCTGCTACTTTCACCTTATATTAATTTATGTGCCTCTATTGGTGTTTGCATGCATGTTGGTGTGGCATTAGGATCAACAATAGAGAATTCACATAATCGATTATATTAACCATTACTTTTTATTATATAAATTTACAAAATCAAATGTCCACATGTGTATGATGAATTTGAACACGAGCATTTAGGACATGATAACTCTGTTAGATTTTCATTGCTACTCATGTACTCCAGAAACTACGTACTATCGCTTGAGTTTTGGATTCAAAACTTACATGTAGCCTTTTCATCACTTTGTTCTTTGAAGAGGCAAAAGATGCATGACATGTAGGTGTGAAGATGCTATATGAATCAATGTTTCCAGCTTCAGTGCTAGCAATATCCATAATCTTATCACACTGTGGAGACGAATGCACGAAGGACTCGTAGTCACAGAAAACATTCAGCAGCTTGTATGTTTGATCAGAGATCAGGCCAGTAGTCCACATGAATTGAAATATTCCATAGTGGTCATGGAAATCATCAGTGAGAGCATTCCCTACCTGCATAGAATGACTTAAATATAACGAAACAACACTATAATTCTGGTTGATATAGTTCAAAATACATCTCAATACAGATTGGAGCCAACTATCAAATACGATCCTTTGATAATCAATAAAGCAAAACCAATGAGGAAACATAACAATACTAATTAGGATAACATATATAAGTGGGTAGCAGACAAAGGTCAGTCAACCATTGCATTAGCCCAACATACTAATTAGGATAACAATACACTTGATTTGCAAATCAAAAGTTCAAGGTTCTTTTATGACAAGGACATAGGACACAAGGGACAACAAAAAACTTCAAAGTAAATTATAAATATAACAAGAAATATCTAATTTAGTTGGTGGTATTGGAGAAGTAAAGGCAAAATTACCAAAAACATACCATATAGCCCTTTAGATTAATTGATTTGTCACCAGTAGCCTCATGGTGCCTTTTTATGGCTTGAGCCAGTTGAGGAACATAGTGACCTAACCAAATTGGAGTTCCATCAAAGTTTTGCCATGTTTTTAGAAAGAAAAAAATAGTTGTTAATACACAGAGAATTTCATAGAAGGTACACACCAGCATAACTCTCCCCTGTCAAATAAAATTCGCGTTCCTTGTATTGAGGAAAGCGTTCAAGCCACTTCAGTAAGAATGCCAATGAATCCGTGGCTGTAAAATATTGAGAGAACCAGTGAGAAAATTCTAATAAAATTTCTTTCAGGGCCAGGAATACAATAGTGCAGGGACTACAGTACCAGTTCTTGCATCCCCATTTTTTAAAGCATCATCAGAGGTGTTTGAATATGAGTAACCAACACCAACAGGTGAATCAAGGAACAGTAAATTTGCAACTGCAAAACGAAAGACGTTATTAACAGATCTGTCCTTGAAGTAATGAAGTATAAAGGTGGGTTAAACAGTGTATAAGAACTGATACGCTACTCTTTTTCTTGTATCAAATGTCACACGGCTATCCTGACTTGTTCGATAGAAGAAGAAGAAAAAAAGACCATGTAAGCTTAGCTATAGAAAAATCTTAACAGTTTTGCTAAAAAGGAAAGTTCTAAAAAGAATGGAACAAGAGTTTTATCCAATATGGTTATCAGAACTTAGAAAAGGTTCATGAATCAATGGTCAAGTTGCACTTTGCATCTAACAGAACTGAAATCAACTCCACGACTAAAGGCAAGAATTTGTGCTAATAAGGTTGAGCTTAAGGAAAGATTAAAATCCAGGGAAAAAATTAGTTGGCAGGCATACTCGAAAAACCGTTCTTTCTTCTTTTTTTCATGTTCATCTTTTCACAGTTGTGATCCTTCCCAGATTGTATATACAAGCCTACCAGTTTGCTTCACAAAAAAGCAAAGGCTAAGAATGCTAAGCTACTGCGAAATGTAGTAAACTGCTGCCTAACTGAGGTTAGTTGTATAATAGAAAAAAAATACAATTTACTGACAGTATCAACAATCCAACAATCCGTGGAGATCGGAAACAAAAGTGCAAAGAAAAAACACATAACAACACATGCAGAAATTAAAAACGGAAAACAGTAGTATTGTTTGTGAACATATTTGTTTAATTGGATGGTACCTTTGTTCCAAGAATAAGGATTGACATGGACCCCCTTCCCATCTGCGTTAACATGGAAAGGTCCTACTTCTTCTCCAAGTCCAAAAGCAATGGACGAGCATCCAGGCCCTGAAAGATTTACATGAAGTAATTTAACTGATATATTGTGCTACCGTACAACAGATGAACTTCAGTAAAGAGAAACATATCATGGACCGGATAAGTCTACCAATAACCCAATGGTAACCTGTTGCCTACTAGTTCTACTTATATATGGTGGAGCAGCTCTGTCGATCTAGGTGATGGTCCTCGCAAGATTGGTTTCAATTCGCTGGTGATCCTTGGAGCTTGGGATATTTGGCAACACCGCAACGATTGCGTCTTCAAGGGGATCTCTCCTAATTTGTATAGTGTGTTAGGGTTGGCCGACGACGACCACACTCTGTGGTGTATGGCTGGGGCCAAGGGCCTTTCCATGTTGTTAGCTTTCGGGTGTGTGGGCTGTGGACCTGTCCTTTTTCTTTCTGTTTTCTTCTATTTATGAAATGATAAGCAGGTCTCCTGCGTGTTTGAGAAAAAAAAAGTTCTACTTATATATAGCTTAAATCTAATGCTCACGACCACCAACTCATGTAGCTTTATTAAAAAACGACAAATTAGATCACGATCTAGAGATCCAACTTGCTTGCATGCTTGCACAGTCGTCATTCAGAGAGAGAGTTGGGTGAAAATTAAAAGAGCTATCCAGACAATGGATACCCCTTTACTAAAGTTTAGTTAGTATCACATAGGATGTTTAAATGTAGTCTAATTACACAAATGAACATATGATAAGTAAATGTTTATTGTAGCATCACATGAGTGAATCATGGACTAATTAGTTTTAACAGATTTGTCTTGTCGTTTAATCCTCGTCTCTCTCTTTTTCTATTAAAGTTTAATCTTGATCGATGTAATTAGTTTTGTAATTAGAGTATATTTAATACTTGATCTAAACTTACGGCCCCCAAGCTAAATCCTAGTCCTGGCAAGAATGAGGGTACCACAAGCATCTGTGCATGTACACACAGCGCACGCAAGGCATCACTCTCGGCTCCCCTGTTAAAAAACAAGCTGGAGACCACAGGTCACCTACACCGAAGTCCGAAAATCCTTGGTTGCCCGATCCCCCGCAACCTCAATCAGATGATTAGTCCACAGATCTCCCCCAAGTACCCATCAGACCCAAACAGTCATCACAGTACGAAACGGATCGCGAAGCGAAGCACGCAGCAGGCGGGCGGGTGATAAGGTATGGGTACGTAGGTAGGTAGCGCACGCACCTCCGTTGAGCCAGAGCACGAGGGGCTTGGACCCCGGGTCCTTCTCGGCCTCAAAGAACCAGTAGAAGAGCGCAGCGCCGCGCTGCTCGCTGACGGTCACGTACCCGGCGTACTGCGCGAAGCTGGTGTTGAAGGCCTGCCCCGGCACCCGCGGCACCCGGTCCCGCGCCTGCTCCTCCCGCCACCTCCCGTCCCCGGCGGCGGCGGAGGCCACGACGACGGCGACGGCCAGTAGGAGGGCGGGCAAGAGCACTGCGGATCGGTAGGCCATCGTGGGCGACGACTCCGGCGCGAGGTTAGCGGGTAGCAGAGGAGCAGTGGCCTAGCTGGTAGTACTAGTAGCGGCCAATCAACGGCGCTCGTGCTCTGAATTCGTATTCATTCATTCATAATAAAAACTCCGCACGGGAACCGTTGCGGTTAAGGTTGGGTGAAGCGCAAGCGAAGTCTGCGAAGCGAAACTGAAAGAGAGGAAAGTGTGCGGCTAGCTGGCGGGACACGCGAGCCGCCGCCCGTGAGGCTATCCTCAGTGCCATATCTTTGATCTATAATCCTTTAGTCGTCAAGATTCCTTACTTTATATTATAATTTTCCACACTACCGCTATATATATATTCCTTCTATATCAACTATTAATACATATTTTATTCATTCTAATTCCACTATTATATTTTTTCCTTTATATAACACACGATTTCTTGCTATGGTCAATACTAGTATCATAACGATTTGCACGCGCTATAAATATAATTGATGAAATACTGTAGCTACGCAACTATGCCGCGAAATATATAGCGTATACAACACTGCGATCTGGTCCCGTGAGCGGGGTGACAGACTTGCAGTTGCAGGTGAGGAACTAGCATGATGATGTGTTTGGTCTTGGGTGCGGATCGTGTGATTATGTTGGGTGGAGCGCGGCACGGCCCGGCACGCCAACGCCATCAGCCCATCACGTGCACACCAAGCCACGGTCTATTTTGGTTTGACATGATTATAGTCGCGTAAAAATTAAAAGCCAACCTAACAGACCCAAAACTAAAAACGGGACCGAGTGTTTGAGTTATGGCACAAAATTAACAACGAAACTGAGTGGTTATGAGTTATGACAGATGAAAACATTACATTCACGTCAATCTGGAACATGTCAATCTGAAAACCTTACGTTCATGACAGATCGAAACAACCTTTATATACACGTCAATCAGGAACATACAGGGTACCAGTGGAGGTGCCGCCTGAAAATTAAGCTCAGAAGTTTTGCGTGGGACACGATTGAGTTAAAAGAACCAACGAACATCTCAATTTTTCCACTACCCATTTCAGTCGCGAAACACACAGCTGGGGCAACCTACCGAGTGTCACATTTACAGGGCGGGGAACTGGTGCACCAGAATACAACCTACCGGATTTCTTATTGCTTGGGTACAATCTTTACAGCATAAGGGCGCGAGGTCTTGACTTCCAGCTTCAGTTCTCTGTACCCTCTGGTATCTTGAAGAGGAACTGTGGTAGCGAGGCAATGCGGGGGAGGTTAGTCAGCAGCTCCCCAAACGAATCCTTTCTTGACATGGCTGGTAGATTGGTGGCATCTGTAGGTTTCCCAGTTGGTGCAGAGCTGAATTCTTCGTCGGAACCATCCGAGGCTTCAACACCGATGCTGTCGCTGTCATTTGGCTCAGGTTTTGGTTTGGTAACCGGCACTGTGTCTTTCTGAATCAAACAGCAGAGGGAGTCCACCCTGGCCATCAGTGATCTCTCGTCTGAAGCAGAAACCGGTGGGCCTTGTGTGTCACCAAGAAGGTACTGAGCAATCCCCTCAAGTGTTTCTTTGGTCGGCACCTCGTTGTTGGCCAACGCCGGATTGCCTGAAGTGATCTGCTCTGAGATGCAGTTGCCTAGGTGGTTCACAAAATCATCCACAGACATCGATGGTCTAAGCCCAGGCACCTTCAATTGACTCCACCAGTGGGGAATAGTGAATTCTGGTGCTGCACCATTCACATTTCTGCCAACAGCTTGTACACCTACAGCACCAACTCCTGTAAAAATGCCTGTGGGGTTAGAAAGAGTAATTAAAATATTTGCAGATGTATCTTGTGATCATGTGAAACACCTTGAAATTTTGATTCGACGACAGGAGAGGATTAGAGAATGTGCAGGCTAGCACATCAGCCATATATTCAATCTTAGATATGCATCTAACGAAAGAACTAAAGCAAATCATGTACATGGTTGCCTCACATACAGATAGGGGGCACTTATACTTTAAGGTGCTGATAAGCAGAGCAGTAAGGCAGCGCAACTCGCAACGTGCTGCGAGAGCGGAAAGGAATGAAGAAGATGCCATCACAGGATTTAAATTACCTGTTCCTACTGTCTGAGAAAGATATTCAGCTGTCATTCCAATGGAATCATTGTTTTCATTCTTAGCAGATATGGAGGAACCAGCACATGGTGACACCGGGCCTGAATAGCCAGGTAGAGCCTCATGTTCATCTTTCAAATTAGTAAACCCAGCACATTTTGATTCAACCGGATCCTCAAATATTGAGCTCCTAGGTTCAAACAACGCAGAGTCTAATGTGATTTCCGGTTGTTGACTCAATTGATATAGCCGCTGATCACACTGAATAAGCTTCTCAAAATTCTTGCTCAACAAGGTTGAAGGGCACTGCAGAAAATGCCGCCTGCAAACTTTTGAATAATCAGAATACTGAACAAAGGAGTAGAGGCTCAACTAGTATAAATGGTGCTCTGTTATAAACCAATGTTCTGAGTAGTAGACGATACCACTCTGTTATAAACTTATAATCAAAGTTCAGTGTCATAGATAATACCATGGACCATATCTTTACTAAATAGGTACCTGGTTCCGAAAAGCTACATTTGAATGCATGCCAACATACCTTTTCCCTTCCCCTTATGCGGTGTGAAAGTCTATATGGATTATTTTAGAGCCCAGAGAAGAAGGACAATCTAACAAGGCTGTCTCCAGCAGCCTCTCTATCCCACTGTCTATTTAAAACTCCACTTTGTAAACAGTGCGGTCTACAGTGCAAAACAGTACTTTGCACGCCCATATACACAAACCTGCTGGAGATAGCCTATTTTTTGCCATCTTTACGAGGTGGATGGCAAACAAAATGCCATGTCAGTGACTGGTTATTTAGTGTCATCCGTAAAGATGGCAAATAGTTAAATGTCCTGAGGAAGACTGGATGAGGTCCTATGATGCACATAAGTGCATCAGTAACTGTACATAGTACGTGGCCATATAATCAGTGACAAAACATAAAGGATAGAAAGACAAAATCTTTCTTTTTTTTTACTTGAAACAGTGATAATGTCTCCTTATGTTAATAGATTTATAAGTGGCTCCTAAGCAGATTGGATCTAGATATGATACAACTCAAGTCAAAGTGATCCACAACTAAAGAATTTATCCCTTAGCAATACAACTAAAACAAACAATTTTAAAATGTGTCCTACAGTACCTAACTGCTCCCAAAAGGGGCAATCTGTTCTAATAACAAACATGAGCCAGAAACTTAGTGCTACAGAATCCCAGGTAAGCATCATAAATATCTTCGGAATGCAACCAGAGCCAACAAAAATGGAGCGATAAAGCAAAAAACATGCCGCGCTAGTACTACAGAACCCCAGATAAACATAGTAAATATCTTGAATGCCACCAGAACATCTAAATGTAAAGCAGATAAGCTATGCTTTATACTCCAACAGTACTATGTGTATGAGGTACTGCCAGATATATAGGAGCAATCTTCTCATATGAGATCCATTTCAATTACGAGCCCTCAACGATTATAGTACCTGTGCACACTCGCTTGACCACCAGTGAAATCTGAGGTAGCCTGCCACAGTGTGTGTTTTCTTGGCTGCGGATCTGTCTCTTTAAAGAAAAGAGGTGGTCTGGCCAACTTCAGGAAAAGGAGAACGCCTCAGAATCGAAACAGAGGTAGCGAACTAAAAAGAAAAAAGAAACAAACATCTCCAGATAAACGTACCGCCACGTCCAAGGTTCCTTGGCCATTTTCGGGGCAAGTTGCCTTCAAAGCAGTAATATCTGACCATTGAATCTCTATCTTACTCTTAAGGCCACCTTCCAGAACTTCCCACACAAGTTTATGCTTTGCAAAGTAACACTTTGCCACCAAATCACCTTCGTACCGTGACACATACTGCACAAGAACAGAGAGAACTTTAATTAAGACATTTAAGGGCAAATTTCGTCCTGGTGAACTATTATATGAATTACTGGATGTACTGGCATGCACAGAGTTTTGCTCTTAAACAATTGTTGCAACAAAAGATACATAAAAGATTGGATAACAAAGAAGATGCATCGGTGTTGCACACTTGCACTAACAGTTCATACTACAGCAGAGTATCAGTATTATAATTGCATGAATATTAGCTTCAAGTTGCATAGACTACAGACAAAAGTACAAAACAGCTACGGTAGGGGTTTACTAATTACTGCATAAGAGTATTTAATTTAACGCATTCGCTACGTCACAATAAAGCATCATAATTCACTGATGTTGCGTCTTTCATGTGAAGTGTGAATGTGGTGTGGTGTGTGTGTGGGTGGGTGGGTGGGGGGACATACACCTAATGCATAATGAGGTTGTATCAGAGGATCAGAGCTGATAAAAGAACACTAGAACAGAAAAAATCAAACCCACCCACCTCCCATGAACCAATCTTCAATATACTTGCAGGAAAATTCGAAGCTTTTAGTCGTTCGCCTGCTGCAGAAGCACCAGATTTATTGTCTTTCTTCTTGGAAGGCTCAGAACCGCTGTTGTCCATGGATGACTCGCCAGCATTGGATGCTTGAGAAAGTCTCATCTGAATCAAATCCAAGAGTGATGGACTTTTTTTCAGCCGCAGACCCAATGGGCTAGGTTCATCGAGTACATTGTGGTACATATCCTGAAAGAGTCCAACAACATAACAACAATAAATCTCAAAGCTGAAAATTCTGCAATTATATATGCATACAACTACCTAGGGATAAATAGCCAGTTCAGATTATTTTCTCAACAAAGTTATTCATATTTTCCGTTCATTCCTGACATATATTTTGAACAGACAGCAAGTGTTGTCCAGATAAAGTATGAACGCATATATATTGGCCATATAATGGACTGGAATCCTCTAAACAAAACCTTACCTAGTGCACAGAGTACATACATGTACACTAGTACAGTACAGTGCTATCCTCTGTGAATGCACCAAGCCCACAACATGTTACTGGCATCTGTGCTTATGTGTCTAGATGATAGTAGCAAATTCCAACCATAGATTTGTACCATGACAGGGCTTACTAATTGGACAGCATGGTAGAATATGGCGTCACGAGCATGATTAAACTATTGTTTCTTTTTCCCTGCTTGTTTTAGAGCATCAGAATGCACAGATAGGGAAAGTAAGTGTGGACTATAAAATGTCAACCTGTCTTTTGCACCTAGACAGAGGAGATTTGCATTGCAAGAGTAGCATACATAACACACGTGGGAAATTTGTCTGCACGAAATAAGCTGTACGAGAATCACTCTTCGTTGCAGCTTCCTCTAGTCCTCGAGTACGAGGGTAATTTGGATCGAACGCCTGGATTTCACAGCTGAGCTCGCCTACTTTTCCCAAAAATACCACGCTAAACTCGCCACCAAAGATCCTAACACAACTCCCCCGATTGGTATCAAACATGGCCAGAGCAAGTCGCTAACCAGCCCACTGCCAATCGAGCACACCAAAACTCCGGAAGAGAAAAAAAAACGACTCCGGATCTACCTGCTGCGGCTGCGGAGGCGTCGGGGGCATCGGCAGAGCTGCCTTGGCGCGCTTGCTGAGCGGGCAGCGCTCGTCGGCCCCGAGCTCCTCCACCTCTAGCTTGACCGTCGCCGCGCGCCGCGCCGGAGCCATGGCCGGCTCCGCGTGCCGCTTCCCCGAGCTCGGCAGCTGCACCATAGGTATGGGGATCGCCGGAACCCTAACCCTAGCGCCGGCTCCGATCACCCTGACGGCCAAATCGAATCGGGCGGGCGAGACGAGGCGGGCCGAATCGAATGATTCGCGGGAGGGGGAAGCGAGCGATGGGACGGGAGCCGGCTTGGCCTTTCGGGGATGAGAGGGGTCTGGAAATAGCCGCCGCCGCGCTCACAAGAGGCGGCGCTGTTGTATGACATGTGGGGTCGGATTCCCTAGGCCCCATGCGTCGGCGAGAGGTGGTGGTGCACCCACCCCGAGTGGATAAAGTGGCGGGGTCGTTGGGTGCAGGCGCGCTGCTGTCAGCAGCAGCGCGGCGCGGTGACATGCGGGCCCACGCGGTGGGGTTTACAGGGGGATGGTCGGATGGATGCGGATGCCGAGACCCGAGACTTTCGACCATTTTAGCGAAAATAAAAATATCTTCAAATGTATGCGATTAGCATATAAAAAATAAATAGATATATTTATATTTTTAAATATATTTTTATCTAGTTTTTGCATATGTATTTAATGACTATAAAATATCTGATATTATACGTATCTATAAAGTATACATTATTTTTGAAACCATCTAACTCGTATAATTATTACTTAATTAACTATACAAATGAAAATAATTTCAATACAACATATAATTTGTATCGTCAATTCGTCACGGTATGATATTGGAATTCTACGCTTATCTAAAAAGGGGCAATTGTAAAATGATCCTCGTTTTTGCAAGCCAATTCTTAAAAAATCTCTTTCCTAGACTTAAAAAAATGGCATATTTTTCGAAATCGACGATGTTGTGTGCCCCTATTTCTAACTATGTTAGATTGAGTTCAAATTTTTGGAGAAAAAAGAATAATTCTAAAGAAATTGGAAAGGTGGCTCTTTTGCACTTCTACCTCAATCGATCTAATCCTTCCATATGTTCGTGACAGACCAACGACGACTAACCTAGCACGATTGGTGGTGGCTTAGCGTGAGGGTGTAGTGGGCGACTGTTGGAACTTGCTCTCCTGGGTAAGTTGATTCAACGGAGGAATGAAAGCAACGTAAACAAGGTTTTGACTCGAGGTGGCAATAGCTCTGTCAATCCAGCCTCTCAAAGGCACTGTACGGAGGTATTTATAGGTGCCTGAGTGTCCAACGTCTCAATGTAAGGACGCATGTACCCTCAGGCACCTGATCTATCCCCGGAATATTCCTATAAAGGAGGGTTACAGACTGTCATTACAGAAAAGTTATTACAAATCAGGCCCGTAACACGCCTCTCCGTGCGGGGCCTGTTACAATGGGCCGAATCCCACGTGGGCCTCAAGGTCGAGTGGGGACGTGGGACGGGGCGACGTCGTCGTAGGCCTTCGTCTTGTAATATATAAGACGAAGGGTGGACCTCACCGGCCGTTCTGCTTCCTGTCGGCGCAGCGAGATAGACGAAGGCTGGAGCGAAGGGTAGCGTCTTCGTCTTCGCCCCAACATTTGCCCTCCGAGGGACCAGTTCGACTAAGTCATCTGGTGCCGAAGACGTCGCTAGACGGTGGAGACGCTACCCTCGCTCGAAATAGTTCTGCGGGGTTTTTTGATGTGACCGTTGACGGACGCGGTACTGTTGGACTGCGGGTTTCCCGAAGCGTCGTGTCCCGTGTATAAAAAGGGGGGCGAGGCGGCGCGGTTCAGGTTCACTTTCTGCGCGCCGCAAAACCCTAGCCTCCTTTTGAAACCGCTCGTCCGCTCGCCTGCCCTCCTTGCTCCTGCTCGTCGGAGATCTGGCCCGCGTGAAGCAGACTGCCCGCCGCCGCCGACGGTACGTAGTCATGTCGTCCTCTTCCTCGTCTGTTGCAAGTACACCGCCGGCCGGCGCATCGTCCGAGGACACTTTGAGCAACTTGGCGGCGGAGGAGCTACATCCTGGTGATACAGTGGAGTTTGGCGTGTCACGGATTTCCTCGGTCCGCGTTCAGGATATGCAGCAACTTGGATATTTTGGCAGCGGAGTGGGGCGTGTCCCGGGGGCAGAGGAGGTCCCCGAGCCGGAGGGCGAGCTGGTCATGTTTGAGGCGTTTTTCACCGTTGGCCTTCGTCTGCCTGCACATCGATTCGTGGCGGAGGTCCTGCGGAGATTCGAGGTCCAGGTCCACCAGCTGACGCCGAATGTCGTGGTGGCCCTTGAGAGCACCTAGAGGGGGGGTGAATAGGTGATCCTGTGAAACTTGAAAACTTAAGCCACAAAACTTGGTTAATCGTTAGCACAATAATTGCCAAGTGGCTAGATAGGAATCCTCAACAAAATACAATAACCAACAAAGATCAATCACAGAGATGACACGGTGGTTATCCCGTGGTTCGGCCAAGACCAACGCTTGCCTACTCCACGTTGTGGCGTCCCAACGGACGAGGGTTGCAATCAACCCCTCTCAAGCGGTCCACAGACCCACTTGAATACCACGGTGTTTTGCTTTGCTTATCTTTATCCCACTTGCGAGGAATCTCCACAAATTGGAGTCTCTCGCCCTTACACTTAAAGTTCACAAAGAAGCACGGAGTAAGGGAGGGAAGCAACACACACAAATCCACAGCAAAATGCGCACACACACGGCCAAGAATCGAGCTCAAAAGACTATCTCAAAGTTCTCACTAGAACGGAGCTCGAATCACTGAGAATGACAAACGAGTGCGCAAAGACTGAGTGTGGATGATCAAGAATGCTCTAAGGTTGCTTGGTGTACTCCTTCATGCGCCTAGGGGTCCCTTTTATAGCCCCAAGGCAGCTAGGAGCCGTTGAGAGCAATTCTGGAAGGCTGATCTTGCCTTCTGTCATCGGGCGCACCGGACAGTCCGGTGCACACCGGACACTGTCCGGTGCCCGATTTCCTTCCTTAAATGGCGAAGCCGACCGTTGCAGATGCGGGAGCCGTTGGCGCACCGGACATGTCCGGTGCACACCGGACATGTCCGGTGCACACCGGACAGTCCGGTGCCCCCTTTCGACCGTTGACTCGGCCACGTGTCCCGCGCAGATCGCGCGGCCGACCGTTGGCCCGGCCGACCGTTGGCTCACCGGACAGTCCGGTGCACACCGGACAGTCCGGTGCACACCGGACAGTCCGGTGAATTTTAGCCGTACGCCGTCGGCAAATTCCCGAGAGCGGCCACTTCACGCCGAGTCAGCCTGGCGCACCGGACACTGTCCGGTGCACCACCGGACAGTCCGGTGCCCCAGACCGAAACAGCCTCTTGGCTGTACTCAGCCAACTCTTCTCTTCTCTTCTTCTTTCTGTTTCTGATACTTAGACAAGTATATTAGTACACAAAACCAATGTACTAAGACTTAGAAACATACCTTTGCTCTTGATTTGCACTTTGTTCATCCATGGGCATAGATTCACATTTAAGCACTTGTGTTAGCACTCAATCACCAAAATACTTAGAAATGGCCCAAGGGCACATTTCCCTTTCAATCTCCCCCTTTTTGGTGATTTATGCCAACACAACATCAAGCAACTAGAACAAGTGCAATATCACTTCAAAATAAAAACTCAAATTTATTTTGATTCAATTTGGCATATATGGATCATCCTTTGCCACCACTTGGTTTGTTTTTGCAAATCAAACACAAAATCCTATCTCTAAGTCAAATCCACTTGTAGAGACATAAAGAGAGGTTTTCCAAAGAAAATTGATTCAAGATTCCAAAAACTCCCCCTTTTCCCATAATCAACACTTCTCCCCACAAGAGGCCAACTTTTGACAAAAGAGACAATGCAAGAGTTTTGACAAACCAAAAACTCTATCCTACTGTTTTCAAAGTTTCTCAAGTGGTAGCTGATCCATTTATTGCTTTGGCCTTTATTTTCTCCCCCTTTGGCATCAAGCACCAAAACGGGATCAATCTTGGCCCTTTAACCCCATTGCCTCACCAAATTCTTCAATTAAGAGCAAATAGGCAATAAGAGTTTAAAAGATGAACTTGGAAAAGTTACTCTTTTCATTGGAGTGCAGTGGAAGTCTTGCATGGTCCAAGTCCACTTGTTCCCTTTTAATCCTCCTTCGAGACTAAATCATCAAACTCAAGCACATGGTTAGTCTCCAAGGGTCAAGTTGTAACACATCTCCCCCTAAACATGTGCATCACTTTGCAACGGACTTGTGAGGTCCAGGGAGTGTTTGTACAACTTGAGCACCATAATAAGCAACAAAATGCAAAAAGGAACATGATCAAAAGCATAAATACATGTATGCTACAATTCAATCCAAGTTCCGCGAATCTAAGACATTTAGCTCACTACGCAGCCTGCAAAAGGTCTTCTCATCTAGAGGCTTGGTAAAGATATCGGCTAGCTGGTTCTCGGTGCTAACATGAAACACTTCGATATCTCCCTTTTGCTGGTGGTCTCTCAAAAAGTGATGCCGGATGTCTATGTGCTTTGTGCGGCTGTGCTCAACAGGATTTTCCGCCATGCGGATAGCACTCTCATTATCACATAGGAGTGGGACTTTGCTCAGATTGTAGCCAAAGTCCCTGAGGGTTTGCCTCATCCAAAGTAGTTGCGCGCAACACTGTCCTGCGGCAACATACTCGGCCTCAGCGGTGGATAGGGCAACGGAGGTTTGTTTCTTAGAGTTCCACGACACCAGGGACCTTCCTAAGAATTGGCACGTCCCTGATGTACTCTTCCTATTGACCTTACATCCAGCATAGTCGGAGTCTGAGTATCCAACCAAGTCAAAGGTAGACCCCTTTGGATACCAGAGCCCGAAGCAAGGCGTAGCAACCAAATATCTAAGAATTCGCTTCACCGCCACTAAGTGACACTCCTTAGGATCGGATTGAAATCTAGCACACATGCATACACTAAGCATAATATCCGGTCTACTAGCACATAAATAAAGCAAAGAACCTATCATTGACCGGTATGCGTTTTGATCAACGGACTTACCTCCTTTGTTGAGGTCAGTGTGTCCGTCGGTCCCCATCGGAGTCTTTGCGGGCTTGGCGTCCTTCATCCCAAACCGCTTCAGCAAGTCTTGCGTGTACTTTGTTTGGGAGATGAAGGTGCCGTCCTTGAGTTGCTTCACTTGGAACCCAAGGAAGTAGTTCAACTCGCCCATCATCGACATCTCGAATTTCTGCATCATCACCCTGCTAAACTCTTCACAAGACTTTTGGTTCGTAGAACCAAATATTATGTCATCGACATAAATTTGGCACACAAACAAATCACCATCACATGTCTTCGTAAAAAGAGTTGGATCGGCTTTCCCAACCTTGAAAGCATTAACAATTAGAAAGTCTCTAAGGCATTCATACCATGCTCTTGGGGCTTGCTTAAGTCCATAGAGCGCCTTAGAGAGCTTACACACGTGGTCGGGGTACCGTTCATCCTCGAAGCCAGGGGGTTGCTCCACGTACACCTCCTCCTTGATTGGCCCGTTGAGGAAAGCGCTCTTCACATCCATTTGGAACAACCTGAAAGAATGGTGAGCGGCATATGCTAGCAAGATACGAATTGATTCTAGCCTAGCCACAGGAGCAAACGTCTCCTCAAAGTCCAAACCTGCGACTTGGGCATAACCTTTTGCCACAAGTCGAGCCTTGTTCCTCGTCACCACCCCGTGCTCGTCCTGTTTGTTGCGGAACACCCACTTGGTTCCCACAACGTTTTGCTTGGGACGAGGCACCAGTGTCCAAACTTCATTGCGCTTGAAGTTGTTGAGTTCCTCCTGCATGGCCAATACCCAATCTGGATCTAGCAAGGCCTCCTCTACCCTGAAAGGCTCAATAGAAGAGACAAAGGAGTAATGCTCACAAAAATTAACTAATCGAGATCGAGTAGTTACTCCCTTGCTAATGTCACCCAAAATTTGGTCGACGGGATGATCCCTTTGAATCATCGCTCGAACTTGGGTTGGAGGTGTCGGTTGTGCTTCTTCCTCCATCACATGATCATCTTGTGCTCCCCCTTGATCACACTCCTCTTGATGAACCTGTTCATCGTTTTGAGTTGGGGGATGCATCATTGTTGAGGAAGAAGGTTGATCTTGCTCCAATTGTTCCTGTGGTCGCACATCACCAATCGCCATGGTGCGCATAGCGGCCGTTGGAACGTCTTCTTCATCTACATCATCAAGATCAACAACTTGCTCTCTTGGAGAGCCATTAGTCTCATCAAATACAACGTCGCTAGAGACTTCAACCAAACCCGATGATTTGTTGAAGACTCTATACGCCTTTGTATTTGAGTCATAACCTAACAAAAACCCTTCTACAACTTTGGGAGCAAACTTAGAATTTCTACCCTTCTTTACTAGAATGTAGCACTTGCTCCCAAATACACGAAAGTAAGATACATTGGGTTTGTTACCGGTTAGTAGCTCATACGAAGTCTTCTTGAGGAGGCGATGAAGGTAGACCCTGTTGATGGCGTGGCAAGCCGTGTTCACGGCTTCCGACCAGAAACACTCGGGGGTCTTGAATTCTCCAAGCATCGTCCTCGCCATATCGATTAGCGTCCTGTTCTTCCTCTCTACCACACCATTTTGCTGTGGTGTGTAGGGAGCGGAGAACTCGTGCTTGATCCCTTCCTCCTCAAGGAACTCCTCCACTTGAAGGTTCTTGAACTCGGACCCGTTGTCGCTCCTTATCTTCTTCACCTTGAGCTCAAACTCATTTTGAGCTCTCCTGAGGAAGCGCTTGAGGGTCCCTTGGGTTTCAGACTTATCCTGCAAAAAGAACACCCAAGTGAAGCGGGAAAAGTCATCAACAATAACTAGACCATACTTACTCCCTCCTATGCTCAGATAGGCGACAGGTCCGAAGAGGTCCATATGCAGCAGCTCCAGGGGTCTTGAAGTGGTCATCACATTCTTGCTGTGATGCGCTCCTCCCACTTGTTTACCTGCTTGACAAGCTGCACAAGGTCTATCTTTTTCGAATTGCACGTTAGTCAAACCTATCACGTGTTCTCCCTTTAGAAGCTTGTGAAGGTTCTTCATCCCCACATGTGCTAAGCGGCGATGCCACAGCCAGCCCATGCTAGTCTTAGCTATTAAGCATGCATCTAGACCGGCCTCTTCTTTTGCAAAATCAACTAAATAAAGTTTGCCGTCTAATACGCCCTTAAAAGCTAGTGAACCATCACTTCTTCTAAAGACAGACACATCTACATTTGTAAATAGACAGTTATACCCCATGTTGCATAATTGACTAACAGATAGCAAATTATATCCAAGAGACTCTACTAAAAACACATTAGATATGGAGTGCTCATTAGAAATTGCAATTTTACCTAACCCTTTTACCTTGCCTTGATTCCCATCACCGAATATAATTGAATCTTGGGAATCCTTATTCTTGACGTAGGAGGTGAACATCTTCTTCTCCCCTGTCATATGGTTTGTGCATCCGCTATCAATAATCCAGCTTGAACCCCCGGATGCATAAACCTGCAAGGCAAATTTAGGCTTGGGACTTAGGTACCCAACTCTTG
Source organism: Zea mays (assembly GCF_902167145.1). NCBI lineage: Eukaryota > Viridiplantae > Streptophyta > Magnoliopsida > Poales > Poaceae > Zea > Zea mays. The sequence continues at coordinate 13,931,608 of NC_050104.1, read as the reverse complement.
TTGGGTCCTACAAGGTTAGTCACAATTTCCTTAGGGACCCAAATGCAAGTTTTATCACCCTTGCATTTTGCCCCTAACTTTCTAGCAATTACCTTTCTATCCTTTCTACAAATTGTAAAGGAAGCATTCAAAGCATGATATATTGTAGAAGGCTCATTAACTTTCCTAGGAATATTAACAACATCTCTTCTAGGCATATTATGAACAACATTCCTTCTACCAACATTTCTATCATGCACATATGAAGAACTAGAAGCAAACATAGCATGAGAAAAATCATCGTAAGCATTATAACTCCTATAAGCATTTCTAGTTTGTCTCCTATCATGATACAAAAAGGCATGGTTCTTTTTAGCACTAGTAGCCATAGGGGCCTTCCCTTTCTCCTTAGCGGGAATGGGAGCCTTATGGCTTGTTAAGTTTTTGGCTTCCCTCTTGAAGCCAAGTCCATCCTTAATTGAGGGGTGTCTACCGATCGTGTAGGCATCCCTTGCAAATTTTAGTTTATCAAATTCATTCTTGCTAGTCTTAGGTTGGGCATTAAGACTAGCCAATTCCTCAGTTAATTTGGAAATTGAAACTAAATGATCACTACAAGCATCAACATCGAAATCTTTACACCTAGTGCAAATCTCAACATGTTCTACACAAGAATTAGATTTACTAGCTACTTCTAGTTTAGCATTTAAGTCATCATTAACACTCTTTAAAGTAGCAATGGTTTCATGACACGAAGATAGTTCACTAGAAAGCACTTCATTTCTTTTAACTTCTAAAGCATAAGATTTTTGAGCTTCTACAAATTTATCATGTTCTTCATACAACAAATCCTCTTGCTTTTCTAAAAGTATATTCCTATCATTCAAGGCATCAATCAATTCATTAATTTTGTCTATCTTGGTTCTATCTAATCCCTTGAATAAGCATGAGTAATCTATCTCATCATCATCACTAGACTCATCCTCACTTGAAGAAGCATAAGTACTAGTATTATGAGTGCTTACTTTCTTCTCCCTTGCCATGAGGCAAGTGTGACGCTCGTTGGGGAAGAGGGATGACTTGTTGAAGGCGGTGGCGGCGAGTCCTTCATTGTCGGAGTCGGATGAAGAGCAGTCCGAATCCCACTCCTTGCCCAGATGAGCCTCGCCCTTTGCCTTCTTATAGTTCTTCTTTTTCTCCCTCTTGTTCCCTTGATCCTGATCACTATCATTGTCGGGACAGTTAGCAATAAAATGACCAAGCTTACCGCATTTGAAGCATGAGCGCTTCCCCTTGGCTTTGGTCTTGCTTGGCTGTCCCTTGCGACCTTTAAGCACCATCTTGAATCTTTTGATGATGAGAGCCATGTCTTCATCATTAAGTCCGGTCGCCTCAAACTGTGCCACCTTGCTAGGTAGCGCCTCCTTGCTTCGTGTTGCTTTGAGAGCAAGGGGTTGCGGCTCGTTGATCGGACCATTCAAGGCGTCGTCCACGTACCTTGCCTCCTTAATCATCATTCGCCCACTAACGAATTTCCCAAGAACTTCTTCGGGCGACATCTTGGTGTACCTGGGATTTTCACGTATATTGTTCACCAAATGAGGATCAAGAACGGTAAATGACCTTAGCATTAGGCGGACGACGTCGTGGTCCGTCCATCGCGTGCTCCCGTAGCTCCTTATTTTGTTGATAAGGGTCTTGAGCCGGTTGTATGTTTGTGTCGGCTCCTCCCCCCTTATCATCGCGAACCGTCCAAGTTCGCCTTCCACCAACTCCATTTTGGTGAGCAAGGTGACGTCGTTTCCCTCATGAGAGATCTTGAGGGTGTCCCAGATCTGCTTGGCATTGTCCAAGCCGCTCACCTTGTGATACTCGTCCCTGCACAAAGAGGCTAGCAATACAGTAGTAGCTTGTGCATTTCTATGAATCTGTTCATTAATAAACATAGGGCTATCCGAGCTATCAAATTTCATTCCACTTTCCACAATCTCCCAAATGCTTGGATGGAGAGAAAACAGGTGAGTACACATTTTGTGGCTCCAAAATCCGTAATCCTCTCCATCAAAGTGAGGGGGCTTGCCAAGTGGAATGGGAAGCAATTGAGCATTTGAACTATGTGGGATGCGCGAATAATCGAAAGAAAAGTTTGAGTTAACCGTCTTTCGTTTATCGTAGTCGTCGTCGTCCTTTTGGGAGGCGGAAGATTCGTCGCTGTCGTAGTAGACAATTTCCTTGATGCGCCTTGCCTTCTTCTTTCTCCCGTCTTTTCTTTTGTGGCCCGAGCCTGAGTCGGTGAGCTTGTCATCATTGGGCTCGTTGACGAAGGACTCCTTTTCCTTGTCGTTGATCACCATCCCCTTGCCTTTAGGATCCATCTCTTCGGGCGGTTAGTCCCTTTCTTGAAGAGAACGGCTCTGATACCAATTGAGAGCACCTAGAGGGGGGGGGGTGAATAGGTGATCCTGTGAAACTTGAAAACTTAAGCCACAAAACTTGGTTAATCGTTAGCACAATAATTGCCAAGTGGCTAGATAGGAATCCTCAACAAAATACAATAACCAACAAAGATCAATCACAGAGATGACATGGTGGTTATCCCGTGGTTCGGCCAAGACCAACGCTTGCCTACTCCACGTTGTGGCGTCCCAACGGACGAGGGTTGCAATCAACCCCTCTCAAGCGGTCCACAGACCCACTTGAATACCACGGTGTTTTGCTTTGCTTATCTTTATCCCACTTGCGAGGAATCTCCACAAATTGGAGTCTCTCGCCCTTACACTTAAAGTTCACAAAGAAGCACGGAGTAAGTGAGGGAAGCAACACACACAAATCCACAGCAAAATGCGCACACACACGGCCAAGAATCGAGCTCAAAAGACTATCTCAAAGTTCTCACTAGAACGGAGCTCGAATCACTGAGAATGACAAACGAATGCGCAAAGACTGAGTGTGGATGATCAAGAATGCTCTAAGGTTGCTTGGTGTACTCCTTCATGCGCCTAGGGGTCCCTTTTATAGCCCCAAGGCAGCTAGGAGCCGTTGAGAGCAATTCTGGAAGGCTGATCTTGCCTTCTGTCATCGGGCGCACCGGACAGTCCGGTGCACACCGGACACTGTCCGGTGCCCGATTTCCTTCCTTAAATGGCGAAGCCGACCGTTGCAGATGCGGGAGCCATTGGCGCACCGGACATGTCCGGTGCACACCGGACAGTCCGGTGCCCCCTTTCGACCGTTGGCTCGGCCACGTGTCCCGCGCAGATCGCGCGGCCGACCGTTGGCCCGGCAGACCGTTGGCTCACCGGACAGTCCGGTGCACACCGGACAGTCCGGTGAATTTTAGCCGTACGCCGTCGGCAAATTCCCGAGAGCGGCCACTTCACGCCGAGTCAGCCTGGCGCACCGGACACTGTCCGGTGCACCACCGGACAGTCCGGTGCCCCAGACCGAAACAGCCTCTTGGCTGTACTCAGCCAACTCTTCTCTTCTCTTCTTCTTTCTGTTTCTGATACTTAGACAAGTATATTAGTACACAAAACCAATGTACTGAGACTTAGAAACATACCTTTGCTCTTGATTTGCACTTTGTTCATCCATGGGCATAGATTCACATTTAAGCACTTGTGTTAGCACTCAATCACCAAAATACTTAGAAATGACCCAAGGGCACATTTCCCTTTCAGCCCTGGCGAAGTATGTCTGGGCGGCGACTTCGTATGGCAGTCAGCCCTCTGTGGAGGTCTTCGCAAAACATTACTGTCTGCATTGGCAAAAGAGGAAAATTGGACATGAGATTGCACAATTTGGATCGTGCACATTTACGCCGAGGACCGGCAAGACTTCGATGGAAATCGTGGAGTTGGTTCCCTGCGCCCGCAATAAGTGGGGCAACTGGTGGGATATCTGGTTTTACGTTTCCGAAGGCACAGTCGAAGACCACCTAGGGCTCCCCGTGGCCGTCATGTGCTCCCATTATTACGTAGCGTACCCGCAGTTTGAGGTGGCGGAGGATGATGAAGACAAAGGGGCCCTTCGGTGCGCTGCCCGCATGAGTAGCGGGCGCGATTTGAGGAATTTGTCGGGTATGGGGTATGGCCCTTGGCACATGGCTAGGCACTGGGTGAAGTATGCCCTCGCGAGATGCCCTCCCGGGGTGGGCAGTGGGTGCGAAGTCCTGCCTTCGTGTTGGATCTGCATGGCCGGGATTGTCGGTGTTTTGGGTCCGACCGCACACCCGGGGTTACCCCTCAAGGTGTTTTTAGGAGTAGGACGGTGTCAACGACTGTAGCAAAATGGTTCGTGCCTGATTGCACGAGGGACAGTGGACAAGATTTGCAGGTTCGGGCCGCTTAGAGATGCGTAACACCCTACGTCCTGGTGAGTATTCGAGTGTGGTTACAAGAAGGCTCTCAGGATTGAAGGCACAGAGAGTTTTCGTGAGTGGCTTGGTCAAAAATAGGGTCGATCGTTCTGAAGGGGTGCCCCCTAGGCCTTATATACTCGACCGTGGGGCAGTACACGTGGATATGATAACAACAAGTAGCTGAAAGGTAGTGAATCTCTTGAGTTTATCCCTACGTAACCCTCGCCGACTTATCCTCGCATGGCTCCATTGCATGGGGGCTTCAGCGCGGGAAAGTCGGGTCTCCGTTGGGATTTACTTGTTCGACGTTGTGGGCCGTCCGGGTTTGCTCCAGTCCAGCCTTACGTCTTCTCTGCTTTGTTGATCGTCTTTCCCCAGGCCCACGAAAGAACGATCTTACGATTTATTGGACCCTTGGGCCTTTCGGGAGATCTTTTATTTCTTTAGTGGACCCGGGGGATATCTATCCCCCACAAGCCCCCGATCTTTGGGTCGATTTAGAGGTAATCAACCCAAAGATCCAAGGTTCAAAAAATGACTTCCTGCTGTCTTCTCTTGCTCCGATCACTCGTTCGACCAAAGTTTAGTTCTGTGCTTGTGCCTTAGAGGTCGGCATTTTGACTCGTAGGATTCTGAATTTCATTGGGTGCACCGGAGGTGCACCCAATGGGTGTAGCCCCCGACCTTTGAGTAGATTTTAGAAGATAATCTACTCGAAGGTCTTCCCCAGAAATTATCTCCATGTGCGCTCCTGTACCTCGGTTGAGGATTGGTCTTTTCAATCTTGTCCCACGCCTTAGAAGTCGGCGCTATATCGGTTTAGAATGATAATCCGTGGGGTGCACCGGAGGTGCACCCAATGGGTGTAGCCCCCGACCTTCAAATGGATTTTTTAAGGATAATCCATTCGAAGGTCTTCCTTTTGCTTGTAAAAATTGGCATGAAGCTATTCACATTATGCTTTGGAGGTCAGCATTATGTCATCAAAATTTTGCTGCAGAGGTCAGCATATATTTTGTCTTTAGCAGCCGAGTTTGCAATCCATCCATATCTTGCTAGGTAATGCAATTTATTTGCTTCTACGACTTGATTGGACGTTTGATGGACGTTCTCTGTCTAGTCCTCACATCGCTTCTGTCGGCCATATCTTGTACTTTGCTGGCTATATTTGGCTTTCCTCTGATCCTTACTGATATCTCATTTTTGTCTTGAGGTATTTACTGCGTGGCCTGCACAGATGTGACCGTTTTGAAAAATATACTGATAATTCCTGGGCGTCCCCCCCAATGGGTGTGGGCAAGGGACGGCTTGGTACGCTGAGTGTTTTAGCCGGCTGCTTCTGAGTAGTAATGTGATGGGACGGCTAGTGTAATCATATCCTTTGCGCTGTTGACTAGAGTCCCAATGGGTGTAGTGTTGCATGAAACGGCGTCTGCCGTCTGACGTGTCTTCAGATGGGTGGGAGTGCTTATTGAATGCTTTGCGACTGTTCAGTGACCGCGGTTGGAAGTGAGCGGTTGCCTTTCCTTTCTATAAATAACGCCCTTACTCCTCTGGTTTTTTCACATCTCTTCGCTGTTCTTTACTGCGTCCTTCTTCTCCCCTCTGTCTGCTCCCACCATGGGCAAGGGTACCAAGCGCAAGCGCGAGCCGACTCCTCCATCGGAGGATTTCGGTGACTCGGAATACTCGGAGGAGGAGTTCTCCTCCGAGTCCGAGGGATCTCCGGCTCCCGTCTCTCCCCCAGCGTCGTCTGATGATTCAGACGACTCCCAGGGGATTGCCGCGGAGGTCTAGACGTACATCCGGGCCGTCGAGCGCTCCGGGCTCGAGGGCTCGGATGAGTCTGAGTTCTCCTCGGACGAGGAGGACTCGGACAGCGGTGAGGACGAAGATGACGACAACGACGACGGCGACGACGACGACGGTGGCGATGGCGACGGTGACGGCAGCGGCGGCAAGGGCAGCACCAGAGGCGGCAGCAGTACGGGAAGCACCAGAGGCGGCAGCAGCAAGGGCAGCACCAGGGGCGGCGGCGGCAAGGGCAGCAGCAGCAAGGCCAGTGGCTAAACGCCACTGGTCTTTAGATATTAGTATAGTGTAGTTAGAATAATGTAGTAGCAATGTAAAGTAGAAGTAGGGAAGCACCAACTCGCGAAGAGTTGGTTTGTAAACTTATTAACTTCCCCTTAATGAAGAACTGTCGTTGGCCCCTTCTCGATGACTCGCTTTCTCTGATTGTCGAACTGATTCTTTTGATATAGTAGATGAATAACTTGCGCATCACATTGACGCTTCCAGAAGTAGCTGCCGAGTAATATTGTAGTCGGTGTCGGCGTTTTAGAAGCAACGCCGAGCGATTGAAGGTTGACATCAGCGTTTTAGAAGTAACACCAAGCATTCGAACACGAGACCAGTGTTTTAGAGGCAACGCCGAGTCAGTGAAGGTCGACATCAGCATTTTAGAAGTAACACCGAGCAATCGAACACGAGACCAGCGTTTTAGAGGCAACGTCGAGTCAGTGAAGGTCGACATCAGCATTTTAGAAGTAATGTCGAGCGATAGAATACGAGTTCAGCGTTTTGGAGGTAACGCCGAGCGATTGATCACGCGTTCGGCGTTTTAGAGGCCACGCCGAGTGACTGAAGGTCGGCGTCGGCATTTTAGAAGTAATGCCGAGCGATAGAATACGAGTTCAGCGTTTTGGAGGTAACGCCGAGTGATTGAAGGTCGGCGTCGGCATTTTAGAAGTAATGCCGAGCGATAGAATACGAGTTCAGCGTTTTAGAGGCAACGCCGAGTGATAGAAGGTCGGCGTCGGCATTTTAGAAGTAATGCCGAGCGATAGAACACGAGACCAGCGTTTTAGAGGCAACGCCAAGTGACTGAAGGTCGGCGTCGGCATTTTTAGAAGTAATGCCGAGCGATTGAATACGAGGTCAGCGTTTTAGAGGCAACGCCGAGGGATAGAAGGCCACGCGAGTTATTTTGAGGATAATAACCGAGTGATGAAGTGGCACGTCGGCTTTTTCGGAAATAACTGCCAGATGTCCACGTGGCATGCTGAGGTTTCAGAAATAACTGCCGGGTGATGATTGGGCACTTTTTGAAGCGGTATTTGGCTCAAGAATATCCCATAAGAGTTTTGCTTTTAGCCGCCTTTGCTTTCCGTGCCCTAGTTCTTGCATTTCCGCATCTGAATCTTCTCTGCCACTCGCCTCCTACTCTGTTCGCCAGTGAGAAGCAAGATGGCGCCCAAGAGGAAAACTGCGAACTCGTCTGTTGCGGTGATCCCCGCAATCGACCCCAACAGTCAGTTACCCTTCGCAGGTAACCATATGTCCGTTATTTCCGAAGCTGAGTTTCTCCGTCTCGTCTCCATCGGGGTTCTTCCTCCACGGGAACTCTGTTCTTGGCGGATTTGCCACGGGACTACTGTCCCAACAGAGGATACCCACGAGTCTGTAGTTTACGCTCCTTTTCTTCTCCACGGCCTCGGTCTTCCCATCTCTCCTTTTTTCCGCGGCCTCCTTGATTTCTATCATATCAACTTGACTCATTTGAACCCTAATTCCATTCTGCAAATCTCCATTTTCGTTCACCTATGCGAAGCCTATCTCGGTGTGCTGCCGCATTTCGGTTTATGGAAGTATCTGTATCATTGTCGCCCTGAGATGGCCGGAGGACAACACCAGCTGGTCGGAGGTGCCAGTTTAGAGATGCGCCGTGGGCGGAAGACCGAGTATCTTGAGATTCCCCTCAAAGATAGCATTAAGGGGTGGCGTCTGGAGTGGTTTATAGTTGATAATTATGGAAATTCTCTCCCCTCCCGGTCGGGAAGACAGCCAGACGTCCGCACTCTGAGTTGGACTGAGTCTCCCACAGATCAGGAAGTAGCCGAGGCAGGTGTGTTGCTAACTGAAGTCGGATTACTTAAAGAGAGAGGTCTGACTGCCGAAGCTGTGGTCACTGATTTTGTTTTCAAGAACATTCAGCCACTGAAAGACAGGGCCTATCCGGCATATCTGTATCGAGGGCTGGCCGACTCAACTCGGGTTACCGATAGGAGAATTCCTTCTGTTGACTTGAAATGATTCTCAGGGGTAAAGTTTCAAATGTTGGTGCTCCAGTAGCATACTCGGCTTGGAACCTACCTCCTCCCAAAGCTTTCACCCTCTTTGTGTCAAATCCGCCTGTGACTGATAGCAATTTGGGCCTTAGAGTGCGACCCTCTGCTGAAGAAGTCAGTACTTTGGTTGCTTCGCTCGGGGCGATTCCTGATGATGAACGGCAGGTTTATTTTGAAGTGCCTCTGAACCCTAGTGATGCCGACATAAATGACATGCTTGATCTGTTAGCTGAGGATTCATCCGATGCTATTCCTGATGGTACGTTGGCGGTGGTGCCCCTTCCAGAGGTTGATACGACTTTGGATGTCCCGAAACCTATCAGTACTCGCCCGAGGCGCCCTAGCCGAACCAGTCAGCCCGAGCCTTCTGTTGATGAGCAAAAGAAGAAGAGAAGACGCCTCCGGCGAGTATCCAGCTTTGATGAGGACGCCGGTACCCTAGCTCCTGCTGCTGAAGAAGTGCCTGCAACTGGCCTTACTGACACTGATCCCAATGGGTGTGCTGCTTGCGTCGCCGCTGTGGAGGATGAAGGGGAAGAAGATGAAGCTCCTTTAACTCGGAAAAACAGTCGGTAGTTCATCGCCAGCGGTGGAAGTAGTGGAGTTCCTTCTCCTGCTTTGTCTGCCCTTATTGGTCTGCAAGAACTGTCCATGGCCAACTTTGATCAAACTCTAGAGGATATGGTCCCAGAGGACTTGCTATCAGAACCTGTGGATGATGACGCAACAGAGACTTGTGCTGCCGTGCCAGATGCTGGATTGAGGTCATCCCGTGCCTCGTCGACCTTAGAGCACGATCTCGAGGGTCGGGATGCTGACTTGGATTGTTCTGGTCCCATGGAAGTAGCTGAAGGCCCGTCAACCTTAGAGGTGGTTACGGCAGAGAGCTTGGACCCCTTGAATAGTGCTGACACGTGCCCAGCCCCCGAGGATGTCGCCGGGGAAGACTTAGCTCGGGTGAAGAGTATAAGCCACTGCCCAGCCCCCGAGGGTGTTGCCGGGGATGATCCGGCTCAAGTGGGCATTGCCAACTGTGACCCAGCCCCCGAGGGTGTCCGAGCAAGGTCTCCTTCCTGCACTTCCATGGATGTTCATGCGGGTTCACCTCCACACTCTGGCGGTATGGTGGTGGCCCAAACTCTGGATCAGGGAGTCGCTTTAGAGGGCAGCATCCCCGCTGGTCTGGCATTAGGCTCTGTTGAATGTACTGAGCTCGTTCCTGCTGGTCTGTTGCAAACTGCTTCGGGTGGTGGTCTGGCACCTGGTTATCAGCTGATTTCTCCTGACTTGGGGATCCCTTCGTTATTTTCCAACCTCCAGGTACTGTGCTGTACTTTAGCTTGATCTTTACGTTGCATGAATTTTTGTCATTATGTTCATCCGCTCTTCTCATCAGGCTTTGGTGGATGGGATGGCCAGCCAGCTGAGATCGCAGGGTGCTTCCATCCCAGAAGTGGCTTCATCTCTTGAGCGTTGGAATCCGGTGTCGCTTCATCGTCGTGTATCCGAGTTGGAGGCAACTAATGCTGGTTAGTGCCCTTCTTCTTCTTCCTTGCCTTTATTCGTAGATTGTTTTACCTTCTGACCTCCTTTCGTTTGATTACCTCTTGATAGGAATGACTCGGCAGATTGCAGTTCTTGAGGAAAAACATTCCCGAGATCGAGCTGAAATGGCTCAACGATGTGCTGACTTCGAGGAGAAGTATTCTCAGAGCCAGACTGAACTGAATCAGGTCTCCGCTGCTTTGGATGACGCCAACGCTCTGAGTTCTTCTCTTCATGCTCGGCTTGACTCTGAAAAGGTAACTTACAAAATCGTGCCTCGTCTTGCTATGCTCTTATTACTTGCTTGGATTCTGAAGGAGTCGATTTTTGCTTGTAGGAAGAAAAACGTATCCTTGCTGCTTCTCGCGACAATCTGGACAGATTGTATCGAGATTCTAACAACTCGCTGACCATCTTAGAGAGGAGTCACCGCTTCACAATGGAGGAACTGGACAATCAGCGTTGTAGGTTGCAAGAATCCGTGGATGAAGTGACCAGCCTTAGGCGATTGCTATCAGCGAAGGATGCCACCATCAAAGAACTCCGAGCTTCCAAGAAAACCATTGCCTAGGAGTTAGAAGCTGCTCAGCTGGCTGCTAAAATTGCCGAAGAGACTGCTGCTACTCTCAAAGCCCAGCGTGATAAAGCCATGGACAAGGCTATTCGGGCGGGACAAATCTTGATGAGGAGACCCGGCGTGGTTGTCCCTGAAGACATAAAAGCCGATGTGAATGCTGCCCCCGATTCTTTGAATCGCCCTTCTTCGTCAATCGTTCCTGAGAAGGACATTGGAAAATAGAGAAACATTTTGTGTGCTATGAGCGCGCGGTTAGTATGATCAAGTACTCGTTTAGAGGATATCAGCCTATCATTCGAATGACATGATCACTCTCTTATCGCATCAGAATTTATTAATTCGCAAGTTTGTGGTAACGCTGCATGATGATTATGAAGTTTGTTTGCGGGACATGGAGGTCATCCCCTGAATTGCGTAAGCGCGAGTAAGCTGCTCCGGCTTAAGCCACCATTGACTTTAGCCGATAGCTCCGTTAGTAGGGTATAGTGGTCACCCTGGGTTAAGTAAGCGTGAGCATGTTGCACCGCCTTAAGTCGTTGCCGACTTAAGTCGATTGCTCCGTTTGTAGGGCATAGTGGTCACCCCGAGTTAAGTAAGCGTGAGCATGTTGCACCGCCTTAAGTCGTCGCCGACTTAAGTCGATTGCTCCTGAAAGGGAAATGTGCCCTTGGGCCATTTCTAAGTATTTTGGTGATTGAGTGCCAACTCAAGTGCTTAAATGTGAATTTAAGCAATGGATGAATAAAGTGCAAATCTAGAGCAAAGGTACGTTTCTAAGTCTTAGTACATTGGTTTTGTGTACTAATATACTTGTCTAAGTATTGGAAACAGGAAGAAAAAGAAAAAGGAAAGAGGTGGCTGTGTACAGCCAAGGGGCTGTTTCGGTCTGGGGCACCGGACTGTCCGGTGGTGCACCGGACAGTGTCCGGTGCGCCAGGCTGCCTCGGCCGAAGTGGCCGCTCTCGGGAATTCGCCGACGGCGTACGGCTAAAATTCACCGGACTGTCCGGTGTGCACTGGACTGTCCGGTGAGCCAACGGTCGGCTAGGGCCAACGGTCGGCCGCGGATTCTGCGCGCGACACGTGGCCAAGCCAACGGTCGGAAGGGGGCACCGGACTGTCCGGTGTGCACCGGACATGTCCGGTGCGCCAATGGCTCCCAGATCTGCAACGGTCGACTGCGCTGTTTAAGGAAGGAAATCGGGCACCGGACAGTGTCCGGTGTGCACCGGACTGTCCGGTGCGCCCGACGACAAAAGGCAAGATCAGCCTTCCAGATTTGCTCTCAACGGCTCCTAGCTGCCTTGGGGCTATAAAAGGGACCCCTAGGCGCATGGAGGAGTACACCTAGCAACCTAAGAGCATTCTTGATCATCCACACTCATTCTTTGCGCATTCGTTTGTCATTCTAAGTGATTCGAGCTCCGTTCTAGTGAGAACTTTGAGATAGTCTTTTGAGCTCGTTTCTTGGCCGTGTGTGTGCGCATTTTGCTGTGGATTTGTGTGTGTTGCTTCCCTCCCTTACTCCGTATTTCTTTGTGAATCTCAAGTGTAAGGGTGAGAGACTCCAAGTTGTGGAGATTCCTCACAAACGGGATATTGAAAGGAAAAGCATAACACTGTGGTATTCAAGTTGATCACTGGATCACTTGAGAGGAGTTGAGTGCAACTCTCGTCCGTTGGGACGCCACAACGTGGAGTAGGCAAGTTTTGTACTTGGCCGAACCACGGGATAAATCACTGTGTCTTCTCTGTGTTGAACTCTTTGTGATTATCATATTGTGCAAGATCTTCTCTCTAGCCACTTGGCATTAACTGTGATAACACTTAATCAAAGTTTTGTGGCTTAAGTTTTAAAGTTTACAGGATCACCTATTCACCCCCCCTCTAGGTGCTCTCAATTGGTATCAGAGCCGTTCTCTTCAAGAAAGGGACTAATCGCCCGAAGAGATGGATCCTAAGGGGAAGGGAATCGTGATCAACGATAAGGAAAAGGAGTCTTTCGTCAACGAGCCAAAAGATGACAAATCCAACGACTCTGGCTCGGGCCACAGACGTAAAGATGGGAAGAAGAAGAAGACAAGACGTATCAAGGAGATCGTCTACTACGACAGCGACGAGTCTACTTCTTCCCACAAGGACGACGACTACGACAAACAAAAGACGGTCAATTCGAACTTTTCATTTGATTATTCTCGTATTCCACAAAGTTCGAATTCGCATTTGCTTTCCATTCCTCTTGGCAAACCTCCACACTTTGATGGGGAGGACTACGGATTTTGGAGCCACAAAATGCGTAGTCATTTATTCTCTCTCCATCCAAGCATATGGGAGATCGTAGAGAATGGAATGAAATTTGATAGCTCGGATAGCCCTATGTTTATTAATGAACAAATTCATAAAAATGCACAAGCTACTACTGTGTTGCTAGCCTCTTTGTGCAGGGACGAGTACAATAAGGTGAGCGGCTTGGACAATGCAAAGCAGATATGGGACACCCTCAAGATTTCTCACGAGGGGAACGACATCACCATGCTCACTAAAATGGAATTGGTGGAGGGCGAGCTTGGAAGGTTTGCAATGATAAGGGGCGAGGAGCCAACCCAAACATACAACCGGCTCAAGACCCTTATCAACAAAATAAGGAGTTATGGAAGCACGCGATGGACGGACCATGACGTCGTCCGACTATTACTAAGGTCATTTACCGTTCTTGATCCTCATCTCGTGAACAATATTCGTGAGAATCCCAGGTACACGAAGATGACGCCCGAGGAGGTACTCGGAAAATTCGTAAGCGGGCGGATGATGATCAAGGAGGCAAGATACATGGACGACGCCTTGAATGGACCGATCAACGAGCATCAACCCCTTGCTCTCAAGGCAACAAGAAGCAAGGAGGTGCTACCTAGCAAGGTGGCACAAATTGAGGCGGCCGGACTTAATAATGAAGAAATGGCTCTCATCATCAAACGCTTCAAGATGGTGCTAAAAGGTCACAAGGGGCAACCAAGCAAGACCAAGACAGAGGGGAAGCGCTCATGCTTCAAGTGCGGTAAGATTGGTCATTTTATCGCTAACTGCCCCGATAACGATAGTGACCAGGAACAGGGGAACAAGAGGGAAAAGAAGAAGAATTACAAGAAGGCCAAGGGCGAGGCACACATCGGAAAGGAGTGGGACTCGGATTGTTCCTCCGACTCCGACAATGAAGGACTTGCCGCCACCGCCTTCAACAAGTCATTCCTCTTCCCCAACGAGCATCACACGTGCCTTATGGCAAGGGAGAAGAAGGTGAGTACTTGAGACTCCACTTATGCTTCTTCTAGTGATAATGAGTCTAGTGATGATGATGACATAGACTATTCATGCTTATTCAAGGGTTTAGATAGATCTAAGATAGACAAAATTAATGAATTGATTGATGCCTTGAATGATAAGAATGTGCTTTTAGAAAAGCAAGAGGATTTGTTGTATGAAGAACATGATAAATTTGTAGAAGCACAAAAATCACTTGCATTAGAGATTAAGAGAAATGAAATGCTTTCTTGTGAGTTGTCTACATGTCATGATTCAATTGCTAGTTTAAAGAGCATAAATGATGATTTAAATGCTAAACTAGAAAAATCTAGTAAATCAACATCTTGTGTAGAACATGTTGAGATTTGCACTAGGTGTAAGGATTTCGATGTTGATGCCTGTAGTGATCATTTATCTTCAATTTCCAAACTAACTGAGGAATTGGCTAGTCTTAATGCCCAACTTAAGACTAGCAAGAATGATTTCGATAAACTAAAATTTGCAAGGGATGCCTACACGATTGGTAGACACCCCTCAATTAAGGATGGACTTGGCTTCAAAAGGGAAGCCAAGAACTTAACAAGCCATAAGGCTCCCATTCCCGCTAAGGAGAAAGGGAAGGCCCCTATGGCTACCAGTGCTAAAAAGAACCATGCCTTTTTGTATCATGATAGAAAAAATTCTAGAAATGTTTTTAGAAGTTATGATGCTTTTGATTCACATGCTTATGATTCTTATGCCATGACTGCTTCTAGTTCTTCCTATATGCATGGTAGAAATATGACTAGGAGAAATGCTATTCATCATGTGCCTAGAAAGAATACTATTCATGCTCCTAGGAAAGTAGTAAATGAACCTTCTACAATTTATTGTGCTTTAAATGCTTCCTTTGCTATTTGTAGAAAGGATAGGAAAATAGTTGCTAGGAAGTTAGGGGCAAAATGCAAGGGAGACAAAACTTGCATTTGGGTCCCTAAGGAAATTGTGAGTAACCTTGTAGGACCCAACAAGAGTTGGGTACCTAAGTCCCAAGCCTAAATTTGCCTTGCAGGTTTATGCATCCGGGGGTTCAAGCTGGATTATTGATAGCGGATGCACAAACCATATGACGGGGGAGAAGAAAATGTTCACCTCCTACGTCAAGAATAAGGATTCCCAAGATTCAATTATATTCGGTGATGGGAATCAAGGCAAGGTAAAAGGGCTAGGTAAAATTGCAATCTCCAATGAGCATTCTATCTCTAATGTGTTTCTAGTGGAGAGTCTTGGATATAACTTGCTATCTGTTAGTCAATTATGTCATATGGGATATAACTGTCTATTTACAAATATAGATGTGTCTGTCTTTAGAAGATGTGATGGTTCATTAGCTTTTAAGGGTGTATTAGACGGCAAACTTTATTTAGTTGATTTTGCAAAAGAAGAGGCCGGTCTAGATGCATGCTTAATAGCTAAGACTAGCATGGGCTGGCTGTGGCATCGCCGCTTAGCACATGTGGGGATGAAGAACCTTCACAAGCTTCTAAAGGGAGAACACGTGATAGGTTTGACTAACGTGCATTTCGAAAAAGATAGACCTTGTGCAGCTTGTCAAGCAGGTAAACAAGTGGGAGGAGCGCATCACAGCAAGAATGTGATGACCACTTCAAGACCCCTGGAGCTGCTGCATATGGACCTCTTCGGACCCATCGCCTATCTGAGCATAGGAGGAAGTAAGTATGGTTTAGTTATTGTTGATGACTTTTCCCGCTTCACTTGGGTGTTCTTTTTGCAGGATAAGTCTGAAACCCAAGGGACCCTCAAGCGCTTCCTCAGGAGAGCTCAAAATGAGTTTGAGCTCAAGGTGAAGAAGATAAGGAGCGACAACGGGTCCGAGTTCAAGAACCTTCAAGTGGAGGAGTTCCTTGAGGAAGAAGGGATCAAGCACGAGTTCTCCGCTCCCTACACACCACAGCAAAATGGTGTGGTAGAGAGGAAGAACAGGACGCTAATCGATATGGCGAGGACAATGCTTGGAGAGTTCAAGACCCCCGAGCGTTTTTGGTCGGAAGCCGTGAACACGGCTTGCCACGCCATCAACAGGGTCTACCTTCATCACCTCCTCAAGAAGACTTCGTATGAGCTTCTAACCGGTAACAAACCCAATGTATCGTACTTTCGTGTATTTGGGAGCAAGTGCTACATTCTAGTGAAGAAGGGTAGAAATTCAAAATTTGCTCCCAAAGCTGTAGAAGGGTTTTTGTTAGGTTATGACTCAAATACAAAGGCGTATAGAGCCTTCAACAAATCATCGGGTTTGGTTGAAGTCTCTAGCGACGTTGTATTTGATGAGACTAATGGCTCTCCAAGAGAGCAAGTTGTTGATTGTGATGATGTAGATGAAGAAGATGTTCCGACGGCCGCTATACGAACCATGGCGATTGGAGAAGTACGGCCACAGGAACAAGATGAACGAGATCAACCATCTTCCTCAACTATGGTGCTACCCCCAACTCAAGACGATGAACAGGTTCATCAACAGGAGGCGTGTGATCAAGGGGGAACACAAGATGATCATGTGATGGAGGAAGATGCGCAACCGGCACCTCCAACCCAAGTTCGAGCGATGATTCAAAGGGATCATCCCGTCGACCAAATTCTGGGTGACATTAGCAAGGGAGTAACTACTCGTTCTCGATTAGTTAATTTCTGTGAGCATTACTCCTTTGTCTCTTCTATTGAGCCTTTCAGGGTAGAGGAGGCCTTGCTAGATCCGGACTGGGTGTTGGCCATGCAGGAAGAGCTCAACAACTTCAAGAGAAATGAAGTCTGGACGCTGGTGCCTCGTCCTAAGCAAAATGTTGTGGGAACCAAGTGGGTGTTCCGCAACAAACAGGACGAGCACGGGGTGGTGACGAGAAACAAGGCTCGACTTGTGGCAAAAGGTTATGCCCAAGTCGCAGGTTTGGATTTCGAGGAGACTTTTGCTCCTGTGGCTAGGCTAGAGTCAATTCGAATCTTGCTAGCATATGCCGCTCACCATTCTTTCAGGTTGTACCAAATGGATGTGAAGAGCGCTTTCCTCAACGGGCCAATCAAGGAGGAGGTGTACGTGGAGCACCCCCCTGGCTTCGAGGATGAACGGTACCCCAACCACGTGTGTAAGCTCTCTAAGGCGCTCTATGGACTTAAGCAAGCCCCAAGAGCATGGTATGAATGCCTTAGAGATTTCTTAATTGCTAATGCTTTCAAGGTTGGGAAAGCCGATCCAACTCTTTTCACTAAGACTTGTAATGGTGATTTGTTTGTGTGCCAAATTTATGTCCATGACATAATATTTGGTTCAACTAACCAAAAGTCTTGTGAAGAGTTTAGCAGGGTGATGACGCAGAAATTCGAGATGTCGATGATGGGCGAGTTGAACTACTTCCTTGGGTTCCAAGTGAAGCAACTCAAGGACGGCACTTTCATCTCCCAAACGAAGTACACGCAAGACTTGCTAAAGAGGTTTGGGATGAAGGATGCCAAGCCCGCAAAGACGCCGATGGGAACTGACGGACACACCGACCTCAACAAAGGAGGTAAGTCCGTTGATCAAAAAGCATACCGGTCAATGATAGGGTCTTTACTTTATTTATGTGCTAGTAGACCGGATATTATGCTTAGCGTATGCATGTGTGCTAGATTTCAATCCGATCCTAAGGAGTGTCACTTAGTGGCGGTGAAGCGAATTCTTAGATATTTAGTTGCTACGCCTTGCTTCGGGCTCTGGTATCCAAAGGGGTCTACTTTTGACTTGGTTGGATACTCAGACTCCGACTATGCTGGATGTAAGGTCGATAGGAAGAGTACATCGGGGACGTGCCAATTCTTAGGAAGGTCCCTGGTGTCGTGGAACTCTAAGAAACAAACCTCCGTTGCCCTATCCACCGCTGAGGCCGAGTATGTTGCCGCAGGACAGTGTTGCGCGCAACTACTTTGGATGAGGCAAACCCTCCGGGACTTTGGCTACAATCTGAGCAAAGTCCCACTCCTATGTGATAATGAGAGTGCTATCCGCATGGCGGAAAATCCTGTTGAACACAGCCGCACAAAGCACATTGACATCCGGCATCACTTTCTGAGAGACCACCAGCAAAAGGGAGATATCGAAGTGTTTCATGTTAGCACCGAGAACCAGCTAGCCGATATCTTTACCAAGCCTCTAGATGAGAAGACCTTTTGCAGGCTGCGTAGTGAGCTAAATGTCTTAGATTCGCGGAACTTGGATTGAATTGTAGCATACATGTGTTTATGCCCTTGATCAGGTTCATTCTGCATTTTGTTGCTTATTGTGGTGCTCAAGTTGTACAAACACTCCCTGGACCTCACAAGTCCGTTGCAAAGTGATGCACATGTTTAGGGGGAGATGTGTTACAACTTGACCCTTTGAGACTAACCATTTGCTTGAGTTTGCTTGATTTAGTCTCGAAGGTGGATTGAAAGGGAAAGGTGAACTTGGACCATGCAAGACTTCCACTGCACTCCGATGAGAGGGTAACTCCAAGTTCATCTCTATGATCTTATTGCCTTTGTACTCTTAATTGAAGATTTTGGTGAGGCAATGGGGTTAAAAGGCCAAGATTGATCCCGTTTTGGTGCTTGATGCCAAAGGGGGAGAAAATAAAGGCCAAAGTGATAAATGGATCAGCTACCACTTGAGAGATTTTGAAAATAGTAGAATAGAGCTTTCTGTTTTGGCAAAACTCTTTTATTGTGTCTCTTGTCAAAAGTTGGCTTCTTGTGGGGAGAAGTGGTGATTATGGGATATAGGGGGAGTTTTTGAAATCTTTGATCAATCTCTTTTGGAACGACTCTCTTTATGCTTCAACATGTGTGTTTGACTTAGAGATAGAGAATTGAGTTTGATTTGCAAAAACAAACCAAGTGGTGGCAAAGGATGATCCATATATGCCAAAAATGAATCAAAATAAATTTAAGTGTTATTTGAAGTGATTTTGCACTTGTTCTAGTTGCTTTATGTTGTGTTGGCATAAATCACCAAAAAGGGGGAGATTGAAAGGGAAATGTGCCCTTGGGCCATTTCTAAGTATTTTGGTGATTGAGTGCCAACTCAAGTGCTTAAATGTGAATTTATGCAATGGATGAATAAAGTGCAAATCTAGAGCAAAGGTACGTTTCTAAGTCTTAGTACATTGGTTTTGTGTACTAATATACTTGTCTAAGTATTGGAAACAGGAAGAAAAAGAAAAAGGAAAGAGGTGGCTGTGTACAGCCAAGGGGCTGTTTCGGTCTGGGGCACCGGACTGTCCGGTGGTGCACCGGACAGTGTCCGGTGCGCCAGGCTGCCTCGGCCGAAGTGGCCGCTCTCGGGAATTCGCCGACGGCGTACGGCTAAAATTCACCGGACTGTCCGGTGTGCACCGGACTGTCCGGTGAGCCAACGGTCGGCTAGGGCCAACGGTCGGCCGCGGATTCTGCGCGCGACACGTGGCCAAGCCAACGGTCGGAAGGGGGCACCGGACTGTCCGGTGTGCACCGGACATGTCCGGTGCGCCAACGGCTCCCAGATCTGCAACGGTCGACTGCGCTGTTTAAGGAAGGAAATCGGGCACCGGACAGTGTCCGGTGTGCACCGGACTGTCCGGTGCGCCCGACGACAGAAGGCAAGATCAACCTTCCAGATTTGCTCTCAACGGCTCCTAGCTGCCTTGGGGCTATAAAAGGGACCCCTAGGCGCATGGAGGAGTACACCTAGCAACCTAAGAGCATTCTTGATCATCCACACTCATTCTTTGCGCATTCGTTTGTCATTCTAAGTGATTCGAGCTCCGTTCTAGTGAGAACTTTGAGATAGTCTTTTGAGCTCGTTTCTTGGCCGTGTGTGTGCGCATTTTGCTGTGGATTTGTGTGTGTTGCTTCCCTCCCTTACTCCGTATTTCTTTGTGAATCTCAAGTGTAAGGGTGAGAGACTCCAAGTTGTGGAGATTCCTCACAAACGGGATATTGAAAGGAAAAGCATAACACTGTGGTATTCAAGTTGATCACTGGATCACTTGAGAGGAGTTGAGTGCAACTCTCGTCCGTTGGGACGCCACAACGTGGAGTAGGCAAGTTTTGTACTTGGCCGAACCACGGGATAAATCACTGTGTCTTCTCTGTGTTGAACTCTTTGTGATTATCATATTGTGCAAGATCTTCTCTCTAGCCACTTGGCATTAACTGTGATAACACTTAATCAAAGTTTTGTGGCTTAAGTTTTAAAGTTTACAGGATCACCTATTCACCCCCCTCTAGGTGCTCTCAGCTCCGTTTGTAGGGCATAGTGGTCACCCCGAGTCAAGTAAGCGTGAGCATGTTGCACCGCCTTAAGTCGTTGCCGGCTTAAGTCGATTGCTCCGTTTGTAGGGCATAGTGGTCACTCCGAATTAAGTAAGCGTGAGCATGTTGCACCGCCTTAAGTCGTCGCTGACTTAAGTCGATTGCTCCGTTTGTAGGGCATAGTGGTCACCCCGAGTTAAGTAAGCGTGAGCATGTTGCACCGCCTTAAGTCGTCGCCGACTTAAGTCGATTGCTCCGTTTGTAGGGCATAGTGGTCACCCCGAGTTAAGTAAGCGTGAGCATGTTGCACCGCCTTAAGTCGTCGCCGACTTAAGTCGATTGCTCCGTTTGTAGGGCATAGTGGTCACCCCGAGTTAAGTAAGCGTGAGCATGTTGCACCGCCTTAAGTCGTCGTCGACTTAAGTCGATTGCTCCGTTTGTAGGGCATAGTGGTCACCCAGAGTCAAGTAAGAATGCAAGTCAGTTGTAAACGAGCCGAGTATCTTTGAAATCTCTCTTTATTGATGACGTATTTCCATTTTATAGAATACATGGTCGCCCCAGCTGTTTTGAAATACAGCTAGGGGTAAAACTTTCTGAGGTGCTCTATGTTCCAGGAGTTCCCAACTTCTGTGCCATCCATCTGGGTGAGGCGATACGATCCGGGCCGAGTAACCTCTGCTACTATGAAAGGCCCTTCCCATAAGGGTGATAACTTGTGCCGTCCCTCCCCCGTTAGAATTCGGCGGAGGACGAGGTCTCCTATCGAAAAGAAGCGTTGTCGCACAGCCTTGTCGTGATAGCGCCTTAGAGTTTGCTGGTACCGTGCTGATTGGATCACTGCATTCAGTCGTTCTTCCTCAAGTGTATCAATATCCTCCAGCCTGGTGGCCTCGGCTTCTGCTATGCTTTCAAAGATCAATCTTGGCGCCCCAAACTTGAGATCAGCAGGTAGCACTGCCTCCGACCCATAGACCATGAAGAAAGGAGTGTTTCCATGCAGGGCTCGGCTAGGTTGGGTTCTCAAGCTCCAAACGACATAAGGCAGTTCTCTTATCCATTTTCCTGCGAATTTTTCATTCTTATCGAAGACCCTTTTCCTGAGTGCCTCCAATATCATTCCGTTGGCTCGCTCAACCTGCCCGTTGGCTCTTGGATGCGCTACAGATGCGTACCTGATCTGAATGCTCTTTTGCTCGCAGAAGTCAAAGAATTCTGAACTGGTGAAGTTGGATCCCAAGTCAGTGATGATACTGTTTGGTATCCCGAATCTGAATATTATGCTTTGTATGAATTCCACGGCTTTAGCAGAGGTTAAAGAAGCAATGGGCTGGAACTCTATCCATTTAGTGAATTTGTCAATCGCCACCAATACATGGGTATATCCTCCTTGAGCTTTCTTGAAAGGTCCAATCATATCCAGTCCCCAGCATGCGAAAGGCCAAGTTACTGGTATGGTCTGTAGCTGCTGTGCTGGCATGTGCTGTTGCTTTGACAGGTATTGGCAAGCTTCGCATCTCTGAACTAACTCGGCTGCATCGTTCTTCGCCGTCGGCCAATAGAATCCTGACCTGAAGACCTTCCCGACTAGTGTTCTGGATGCTGCATGTACTCCACACTGCCCTGCATGGACTTCCTCCAGAAGTTGCTTTCCGGTGGACGGGAGAACGCACTTCATGAGGACGCCTGACGCGCCCCTCCTGTACAATACCTCCCCAATGAGTGTATAGTGAGCTGATTGTCTGGCAATGCGCTCTGCCGAGTTCTTGTCATCTGGTTCTTCTTCATTCCTTATATACTTAATAATCGGCCGTCTCCAGTCATCAGAGTCTGAATCGGGTTGATCTATGATGTTGCATTCTTCTGTTTGATCCATGGAGATACTCGGCTGGAGAATTTCTTGCACGAAGACCCCGGGCGGGACCTGAGTCCGACCGGATCCGAGCTTGGACAGTACATCGGCCGCCGTGTTCCGATCTCTTTCTATATGATGAAACTCCAGACCCTCGAATTTATCTTCCAGCTTTCGGACGGCAGCGCAATATTTTCCCATTGAATCACTTGAACAATCCCATTCCTTGTTTATCTGGCTGATGACTACCAGAGAATCTCCGTATACCATCAATCTCTTGACGCCCAGTGACATGGCGATGTTCAATCCGTGTATCAAAGCTTCATACTCGGCTGCATTGTTAGAGGCCGGGAATAGCAACTGGAGAGCGTACTTGAGGTGCTCGCCTCCAGGTGCAGTGAAGAGAATCCCTGCTCCTGCTCCCTGTAGCTTCAGCGAGCCATCGAAATACATTCGCCATACTTCTGCAGTTTCTGGATTGTCTGGTACTTGCTGCTCTGTCCACTCCGATACGAAGTCAACCAGTGCTTGAGTTTTGATGGCAGTGCGAGGTCGGAACTCGATATCGTGGGATCCCAACTCGCAGGCCCACTTGGCTATTCGGCCAATGGCTTCCTTGTTGCGAAGAATGTCCCCTATTGGAAAACCAGTGACTACTATGACTTTGTGGTCGTCAAAGTAGTGACGCAGCTTGCGGGCAGTTAGAAGTACTGCATATACTAGCTTCTGAACCTGAGGATACTTTTTCTTCGAGGGGCCTAGAACTTCACTGATAAAGTAAACAGGATGTTGTACTGGATAGGCATGTCCCTCTTCTACTCGCTCGACTACCAACGCGGTGCTTACCACGTGAGTCGTGCAAGAGATATACAGCAACAAATCTTCAGCCGGTTGAGTCGGCGTAGCTCGCCGGGGTGGTTTCAATACTGGTGGTGTTGTCAAGAATTTCTTCAGTGCGTCTAGAGCTTCTTGTGCTTCTGAAGTCCATTGAAACTTATCCACCTTCTTGAGTAGCTTGTAAAATGGCAAACCTTTTTCTCCCAGCCTGGATATAAATCTGCTCAGAGCTGCCATACATCCAGTGAGTCGCTGAACTTTCTTTTGTGAACGGGGAGCTTCCATCTTCATGATAGCTTCAATATTATCCGGATTAGCCTCAATTCCCCGGTTGCTGACGATGAACCCGAGCAACTTTCCTGCTGGTACCCCGAAAACACATTTTTCAGGATTGAGCTTCCATCTATATCTTCTTAGGCTGTTGAAAACTAGCTGTAAATCTTCGATGAAGTTTTCCGAATTCTCTGTTTTGATTACCACATCATCTACCTAAGCCTCCACACGCTTGCCCCAGTGATCGGCTAAGCATGTTTGAATGGCTCTCTGATAAGTCGCTCCAGCGTTTTTGAAGCCGAACGGCATGGAGGTATAACAGAAAGCACCAAACGGAGTGATGAACGCCGTTTTCTCCTCGTCTTCCTTTGCCAAACTAATCTGATGATACCCGGAATAGCAATCTAAGAAAGACAGCACAGAACACCCAGCGGTGGAATCCACTACCTGATCTATCCTCGGGAGCCCGAAGGGATCCTTCGGACAGTGTTTATTGAGATCAGTATAGTCGACGCACATGCGCCAATCCACTTTATTCTTTTTGAGTACAAGAACAGGGTTGGCTAACCACTCGGGGTGTAATACTTCTCTAATAAATCCAGCCGCGACCAAGCGAGCTAACTCGGCACGAATGGCCTCTCTCTTGTCGGGCGTGAAACGACGTAGCTTTTGCCGGATCGGCCTCGCCTGGGGATAGACCTTCAATTTGTGCTCGGCCAGTTCTCTTGGGACTCCCGGCATATCCGCAGGTTGCCATGCGAATACGTCTCGGTTATCTTGCAGGAACTGGACGAGCGCGCTTTCCTATTTGTCATTCAAACTGGAGCTGATGATGGCCGTCTTGCGCTCATCAGCGAACCCCAGGTGGATCCGCTTGGTTTCTTCAGTCGGCCGCATAGAGGTCGCGGCCTGAGCTTCGTTTGCCGGTACAACGAGGTCTTCCTCAGGCTTAGAGTTCGCCGGTGTAGAAGGAACCGTTGACGGCTTGGTGGTGAGGGCTGCTTGGATGGCCACTCGGAAACATTCTGCGGCGCCTTGGAAGTCGGCGCGCACAGTTATGATTCCTTGCGGTCCTGGCATCTTCAGTATCATGTATGTATAGTGTGGAATGGCCATGAACTTAGCCAGCCCCGGCCTCCCAATGATGGCGTTGTACCCGCAGTCGAAGTTCGCCACCTCGAACCTCAGGAACTCGGTTCTGTAGTTCTCCGGAGTTCCGAAGGTGACTGGCATGTAGATGTGGCCCAGCGGGTATTCCCCTTCCGTCGGCACGATGCCAAAGAAAGGAGTGTCCGACTTGTGGAGCTCTTTGAGGTGAACTCCCAAGCCTTGGAGTGTCCGGGGGAAAGTGACGTTGATGTTGCTCCCCCCGTCCACTAGCACCTTCTTTACCCGGCTCTCTCGGATCACCGGATCGACGAGGAGCGGGTATTTGCCTGGATGGTCGAAGTTGAGCCATTGATCCTCCCGAGTGAAAGTGATTGGGTGCTCCGACCACCGGTATGGGGCGGGAGGACCGGTGGTCGCCACCAGTATCTGGCGATCGTTGAGCTTTTGTTGTCTTTTGTTCTCCTGAGACCCATGTCCACCAAAGATGACGTTGACCTCCCTGTCAACGCGTGGGAAGGCTCCTCCTCCCCCCTCCTCCTGCTGATGGGGCTGTCCTGGTTCATCTGGTCCTCCCCTCGGCGGAGGAGGCGGTAGAGGTTGGAAGGGTCGGCCGTGCCCGACGGAGTGCTTGAAGTCCCGGCAGTTACGAAGAGTGTGGCGCATGTCCTTGTGGTATGGGCACTGGGCGTCGAGGATGTCGTCCAGCGTGCGCTCGCCTCCACGAGGTCCTCCTCGGGCGCGAGAGGCGGGTGGTCCGGCGGCGTGTACTTCTTCACGAGGCCTCTTCTCCCAGCGTTTGTCGGGCGGTTGGTTCGCGTCACGTCGTGGTGCTGCCGGTGCGGGCTTTGCTCCTCCAATGAGATCCTGGGCCCGCTCGTCGGCGGTGATGTAGAGGTCGGCTTCCCGGAACAGCTCCTCGGAGGTAGTCGGCGCCTTTTGCAGTATGGCTCGGACGAAAACCGAGTCATTGGATCCTCTGTAGAAGTCCTCGATCACGGCCGCCTCCGTGACCTCGGGGATGCGGTTTCTCATGGTCTGGAACCTTTTGAGGTACGACCGGAGAGTCTCGTCCCCTCGGCGCTTGATGGATTTGAGGTCCCATGGTTGCGCTGGCTTGTCGGAGAGGGACTGGAAGTTGGCGGTGAAACGTCGACTGAAGTCTCCCCAGTCGTCGATGCAATGTCGGGGTAGATGTCGTAGCCACTGCAGCGCATCTTGCCCAAGGACAATGGGCAGATACGCGGTCATGACGTCCTCAGATGCCCCGGTAGCCCGAGCAGCGGTGGTGTAGACGGCTAGCCAACCCCCTGGATCCTGCTTCGGTTCATATTTGTCGACATTGGATACCTTGAAGTTGGGAGGCCATTGGATGGCCCTAAGGCGCGGAGTAAGAGCGGATACTCCGCACGTGTCCTCCTGTCGTCGGGGACGATGTTTATCCCGGGGAGGGGAGTGGCGATGGTGGTTCCTCGACCGTCCCCGGGTGGTACCGCCAGTTGAAGCTGTTGCCGACTCAGTCCTGGTGGCCTGGCTTTGAGTCGGAAAGCCATGATCTCGATCATACTCCTCCCGACGGCGAATTTCGTTTTCATGCCGCCGTTCGCGCGAAGCATTGATAGAGCTTCGCGCGTCTCGGCGACTGTTGATGGCGTGTCGTAGGTCATTCAGCGGGTGAGCGAGCGGTAGAAGATGGTTGGCCGCCTGAGTGAATAGTCGTTGGTATCCTTCGGCGGCGGGAGTCCGAGGAAGTCCATCAGCTATCCGAGCTAGTACGCCTCCGACTTCGCTTGGCGTGTTCATAGCTCGGGCGAAGTCGGGGTTCAGGTTGCGCCCGAAGAGCGGATTCTCCCGGCGTTGCCTTGCATCTTGTTCGGCTTGCTCCTGAGTCCGTCGGCGATCACGTCGTCGGGAATTCCTTCGCTCTCTGAAGGCGCGTTCCTCTGGAGTTTCTCCTATCTCCGAGACCTCGTCTCGCGAGACAGGCTGCTCCGGATCCCGTTCTCCGGCCGCATGATGTCGTCGAATGTTCCTGCGTCGGTTCCTCCGTCGGCGGGATTCTCGTTGGGGTGGCTCTTCTCCAGGCGCGGTCGGTTCATCGTCAGAGACGACGAGCGACTCCACTCTCCCGATGAAGAGGACGTCGGGGTAGAATGGTGCTGCTGTCGTGGTGACTTTCTTTCCGTTCTCCTTTGAGGCCGGAGTAACGGAAAGAATGACTTGCCTTTCCCTGGTCTCCTTCTTCCTCGCGATCCGTGTCCATTCATTTGTCGGGGAAGTAGACAACGAAGTCTCCCGGGTCGGCGAGCTTCCAGCTCCAGCCTTTCCGGAGACGATCTTTTTCCGAAGGGTCGGAAGTTGCGTTTCTCCAGCTTTTTCGGAGTTCGTTGGAGGAGACTTCTTTTCCGGCGGGTCCGCGATGCGGTGTAGAATTCCCTCTTCATCCGCTATAGATGAGATTGTCCCGAAGCAGAATGTGGATCCGGGACGCATGATGATCTTGCTGTGGAAGGTGACGGCCATTGAGCTAGCTTGGATCGTCGACACACCCCCTACCTGGCGCGCCAGCTGTCGGTGTTTTGGGTCCGACCGCACACCCGGGGTTACCCCTCAAGGTGTTTTTAGGAGTAGGACGGTGTCAACGACTGTAGCAAAATGGTTCGTGCCTGATTGCACGAGGGACAGTGGACAAGATTTGCAGGTTCGGGCCGCTTAGAGATGCGTAACACCCTACGTCCTGGTGAGTATTCGAGTGTGGTTACAAGAAGGCTCTCTGGATTGAAGGCACAGAGAGTTTTCGTGAGTGGCTTGGTCAAAAATAGGGTCGATCGTTCTGAAGGGGTGCCCCCTAGGCCTTATATACTCGACCGTGGGGCAGTACACGTGGATATGATAACAACAAGTAGCTGAAAGGTAGTGAATCTCTTGAGTTTATCCCTACGTAACCCTCACCGACTTATCCTCGCATGGCTCCATTGCATGGGGGCTTCAGCGCGGGAAAGTCGGGTCTCCGTTGGGATTTACTTGTTCGACGTTGTGGGCCGTCCGGGTTTGCTCCAGTCCAGCCTTACGTCTTCTCTGCTTTGTTGATCGTCTTTCCCCAGGCCCACGAAAGAACGATCTTACGATTTATTGGACCCTTGGGCCTTTCGGGAGATCTTTTATTTCTTTAGTGGACCCGGGGGATATCTATCCCCCACAGGGATCCCGCCGCATTCGTGCGTGAAGCGAAAGACGGTGCGGCGAGGATCGTGGGGCGCTACGTGCCGAAGACAGAGGGTCTGCGGAGCTGGGATATCCGTGGGTCCAACGACAGATTGAATCGGGTCTTCGAATTGAACCGCTTGCCATACGGTGGTTATCCCGGGGAAGACGCCACCGACCGCCGCGGGAAGAAACCGATGGGCGTGACCGAGGAAGGGCCTTCTCAGGAGGCTGTCGTGGCCACTAAGAAGAGAAAATTAGGTACTGTAGTGGGGGGAATGGGGGTGTCTGATAGTTTTGCTGTGGATTTGATGGGGACGTGCGTAGCCCTCGGGGGAAGGATGTCTTCGCCCGAGCTCTGGGAGTCTTCGGCGCGAATGATGGAGGTTACCGGGGGTCGATGGCCCAAGAATGTTCAGATCCCCCGCGCGGCTGGCGAAGACTTCTATACGTCCCGCATGGCACGCGACTTGAAGGTATTTCCTTATGGACGGAATATTGCTGCTGTTGTGTCGGCAGTGATGAACAAGGACCGTCAAGACGCTGCGCAGAAGCGTCGGGCGGTCGTCAGGATGGCAGATCCTATGCGCGAGGCGAAGAGGGCGCGGGGGAGCGCGAAGGCTGCTGCCTCCGGTAGTAGCAAGCCGGTGCCGGCTGCAAAAGCAGCTACCCCCGGACCCAGCAAGGCATCAACGAGCGCGAAGACTGTCGCTTCTGGCAGAGGCAAGCCTCCCCCGGGCGCACCTACGAAAGGACAGGAGCTGCCTTCGCCGGGGAGACGTGTTGCCGACTTCGGCACGAACATCAGTGTCGAGGATTATTTTGTTGGTGAGTTTTTTTTTTTGCTAGTTCTTTGACCGGTGATGTGTTGCAGGGTCGGGTGAGGGGCAATTGGTTGTTGTCCCACCTTCGGCAGCTACCACGTTGCCAACGGCGGTGGTTAGGGTGAAGGGTGCTGCGCAGGACCCGTGGGCCGCTTTCTGCGCGAGCGGCGAGATTTTGTCAGCCGCTGCCGCTAAGGACGTGGCGGGCTCCATGTCCCGGTGGTTGAGGGAGGCTTCGCAGCAGCTGACGCAGCAGCTGAAGCAAGTAAGTTGTGCTGGACTTCGATGTTTGTTGCTTCCATGCGGGTTTGGGTCTCATCTGTTTTTTGTCAGGCGGCCGACTTCGCTGACTGCGTGGCGTCGGGTGTCCTGACTGCGGACGTGGCTGCTGAAGTCGAGAGTCTTCGGGCGCAGCATGCAGATGCTATCCGGGAGAGGTCGGCTGCGGAAAGCAAGAACTGCAGGCTGACGGAGAAAGTGGCCGCCATGGAGGCCGAGAAGAGGGACCTTCGGCGCCAGCTGGTGGAGGAGAGGAGGGAGGCCAACAAGGCCATTGCTGACGCGCAGGCTGCGCAGGCCGAGGCTAAAGTGGCACGGGCAGAGGGCAGTCTCGCCCGCTAACGCACCGATGAGCTGGAGGCGAGGTACAACGCCCTGCGCGGCCGCGTGGATAAGGCCAAGTCCTCGACACGCGCGGAGGTCGAGCGGACGCACGCGCAGTTTGTGGACGCGTATCGCAAGCTGGGTGCGCGGACTGCTGACTTCGAGGCGCCTGGCCAAGAGGCGGGCCTTTGCTTCCTCGAATGGTTGTAGGAGGAGCTGCTGGTGCTCCCGACCATTGTGACGGGCTTCATGTCTTTTGCCTCCCTCGTCACCTGCGAGGGGGCCATGAATGCCTTGTCCCGCGAGGGGTGCAGGCACTACGAGGTCTTCGACCAAGCGGACGAGAACTTTGAACGTGAAATCTTCAAGGTCGAAGACCCTGTGGTGAAGCAGTCGGATGGGGCACTTTTTGATAGGATGTGGGGTCCGCACGGCCGTGATGCTGTCAGGGATCGGTCCGACCGGGCGATAGAGCAGGTAAAGGCTGTTTTTGTGTGATTATAAGTGTGGGTATATGTGGTTTCGCTAAATGAGTGTGCTGTTGCTGCAGATGGCTCATGCCAAAGACGCCGAGGACCTTGTTGGTCTGGACGGCGCACTGCCCGAGGCCGCGGCGGTGGAACCGGTGCCGCCGACGGATGCCAGTGAAGGCGCCTCGGCGATCCCTGCGTCCGCTGCGGCTGGCGAATACCCTGCACCGGCCCCTGCGCCGACGGGCGAAGCCGCCCCAAAGGTGTTGGCCGAGCCGGCAGCCGAAGACCCCACAACCGTGGTCGGGCCTTCGCAGGTGGCTGAGTAGGTGTCTAAGGGGTGTGTAAATTTTCTGTGTGATACTGAACCTCGGTTGCTGCGCAGGTTCTTGGGTCTGGGCCTGCGCACGCAACCGCTACTGACAATGATAATTTTGTGGCGGCTTCGACCGTGGTTGCTGAAGATGGTTCTGATGATTCTGTGTCTAAGTGTTTTGAATATGATGATTCTGGGAGTTCGATTGTGTGGACAGAGGAGTCTTCGGAAGAGGACTTGGATTATTTTGCAGTGTTGGATGTGGCTGTGGCGGAGACTTCTCCGCGTGTGATGGGTGCTGAGGATCTTCCGGGTGCGAGTGCTGGGCGTAGGCGGCGGAGGGCGATGGCGAAACGGAGAGTGGGTGAGTTGTCGCGAAGTGATAGGCGTCATCGTGGTGAGATGGAGGGTGGTCGTCTTCATGTGGACGAGACTGGCAAACGGGAATTGTTGTCCTCGCCGGCTGGGGCGAGTGTGGGTGAGGGGGAGCTGCGAAGTCTGTTTGCGGGTGAGGAATTGAGGATAATGTTGTTCAACTATAGGGAGATGGGCATCATCCCGAAGGTTGAGCCGATGTAATGTGTGATGCCCTCGCTGTATGTATGTAACCATACTTTTGTGTGATGAAGTTGTGCGCTTTCGTTGATCAGGCTGCTCCCTAGGCTTCTGTACGGAGTTCTTTAGAAGAGACTTCGATTTTTTTGTACTAGTATTCCGGCTGCACCCGTAGGCGACTTTTGCGCGGAGAGTCTTTTGGAAAAGACTTCGATTTTTTGCACTTATTGTGCTAGTCCGGCTGCACCCTTAGGCGACTTTTGCATGGAGAATGGTTTTGTGCACTTATTGTGCTAGTCCGGCTGCACCCTTAGGCGACTTTTGCACGAAGAGTCTTTTGGAAAAGACTTCGATTTTTCGCACTTGTTGTGCTAGTCCGGTTGCACACTTAGGCGACTTTTGCGCGGAGTGTCGCACGCGAGGGAGGCTTCGCTGCCCCTCGCGGTGACTTCGATGTGGTCGAATGCCGAAGACTGTCGACGCGGTCTTTTTCGACATTGTTTTAATTTTTTGTGGGGGATTTTTGCGTGTATATTACATGGCTCCGCCTCATTAAAAACCTCACCCCCGGGAGGAAAAGAGTGCGGGCCGGAATAAAACTGTTTGGTGAATTAAAAGGGCGTGTTAGCCCTGAGGATTCAAACAAAAAATTTACGGAGATTGTCAATATTCCAGGAATGCTCTAGGTCTTCGCCGGATGGCGTTGTTAACCTGTACGCGCTGGGGGACGCCTTCGTCTTGACGATGAAGGGAGCCTCCCACTTTGGCTCCAGCTTGCCCCGTGACTCTGTCCGAGTTGTTCGGACGAGTACGAGGTCCCCTTCGTTGAATTCTCTCGGGACGACTGTGTGGTCGCGTCATGCTTTTGTTTGAGCTTGGTATCTGTTGAGGGCCTGCAGGGCGAAGACACGGTCTCCATCAATGAGGTCCTCCGAAGTTGTTTTGTCTACGTCGGGGACGGCTGAAGTGCTTGTCCGTGGTGACCCATGTTTTATTTCCTGCGGGGTCATGGCCTCTGATCCATATAGCAAGCGGAAAGGAGTGAACCCAGTCGCCCGGCACTCGGTCGTGTTCAGCGCCCAGACTGCTTCAGGTAGCAGGTCGGCCCATTTGCCCTTCTTGTCGTCGAGAAGCATTTTCTTGATGGCCGTGAAAAATTTTCCGTTGGCGCGCTCCACGACGCCGTTGGATTGTGGATGATATACTGAGGCAAAGGCAAGCTTGGTGCCAATTGAGAAGCAGAAGTCTTTGAAGTCCTGGCTGTCAAATTGTTTGTCGTTGTCAACTGTGAGCTCGGACGGGACTCCGAATCAGCAAATAATGTTTTACTAGAATAATTTCTGGGCAGTCTTCGATGTTATCGTGGATACTGCCCTCGCCTCGATCCACTTGGTAAAATACTCGACGGCGATGAAGGTGAACTTTAGGTTCCCTTGGGCCGTGGGTAGCGGCCCGATAATGTCCAGGCCCCAGCGCTGAAGGGGTCACGTGTGAGCGATCAGCTTTATGAATTGCGAAGGGTTTCCCGAGCGTGGAGAAAACTTCTGGCAGGCTTCGCACGACCTTGTGACCCGATTCGCGGCGCAGATCATAGCAGTCTAGTAGAAGCCTTGACGGATCACCTTTGCAGCTAGGGCCCTAGGCCCCACGTGAGAGCCGCAAGTTCCGTTGTGGACTTCGCGCAGGATCTAGACGCCTTCGATCTCGGTGATGCATTTGAGCATGGGTTTACTGACCCCCTTCTTGTAAAGCTGTCCCTCAATGAGTGCGAAGTCCCGGCTTCGGTGTTTGAGGCGCTTGGCCTCATTGATATCGCTTGGATGGTAATATCCCTGCAGGAACAGGGTTATTGGTGCCCGCCAGTCTTCGGTCATGATGAGGTTGACTATGCGGTGGCCCTCGGTGTCGTTGGTTATTTGGAGGCCCTCTGGGCTACGGACGGCTGGCGGCTGCCTTGGCCAATGTGTCGGCCTCCTCATTCTTGGCTTGGTCCACGTGCTGCAAGGTAAAGCCCTTGAATTGTCTCTCGAGACTGCGGACAGCCGCGAGATACTGCATAAGTGCGGGGTCCTTTACTGCGTAATCTTTCTCGACTTGGCCGGCAACCACTTTGGAGTATGTTCTGATTATGCAGGTAGTGACACCAAGTGCCCGTAGCTTGCAAAGGCCGATGATGATAGCTTCATACTCTGCTACATTGTTGGTGCATCTGTCGGACTCCAAAGCAAAGCTGAGACGTGCTGCATATCTGTGCTTGACCCCTGTGGGTGAAGTAATGACTGCAGCTGCGCCTGCCCCCACATGGCACCATGCGCCGTCGCAGTGGATGGTCCACACCTTCTCTGCAGACGTGTCCGACTGCATTATTGGCTCGGTCTAGTCGACGATGAAGTCTGCCAGGACTTGTGACTTGATGGATGTCCTGGGCTTGAAGGTGATATGGTAGCCGGAAAGCTCGGCTGCCCATTTGGCGATCCGGACAGATGCCTCCGGATTTCTGAACAATTCGCCGAGTCCCCTGTCCGAGGTGACCTGCACCTTGAACGCTTCAAAATAATGGCGCAACTTACGCGAAGCCATAACGACTGCGTTGGCGATTTTTTCCAGTTCTGTCATGTTGCATTTGGATGTCGTGAGTACTTCGGAGACGTAATAAACTGGACACTGCCTGGTCGTGCCCTCTCTGTCCTGCTCTTGAACCAGCGCTGCGCTAACCGCGTGCGGCGAAGCTGCGACGTAGAGCAACAGGGGTAGCTGTGATACCCGATTTTCAAAAAGAAGAGAAATTGAAGTTTACTCTTTTTTTTTCTTTGTTTTCTCTTGCGGGTCCCGTGCTATGGGGGGTTTGGAATTTTAGGAGGTAAACATCTGTAAAACAGTAAAATTTATGTTTGATGTGTGCGCGGGGGTCGAGAGCTCTGGCGTAGGAATGGTTTTGGGCCGTTGATCGCGATCCGGCGGTGGGAAGCCCACTTTTCCCCCCAAAACCCTAGCCGCCCCCTCTCTTAAGGCCCTTGTGGGCAGCCGCCCCCCCCTTCCCTCATTTGGCCGTCACCCTCCCCCCTTCCCTCATTTGGCCGTCACCCTCCCCCCCTCTTCCCTCTTCTCTCTTCCCCAAGTGCTGCAGCCGCCCCCTCTCCATTCTCAAGTTTTTTGCAGCAGCCATCTCCTCAACCCTAGCCGCCACCCCCCATCTCCTCTTCTCCAAGTGTCGTTCTTCCTCGTCGGATCTTCTTCATGTGGGTGCAAGTTTCAATTGGAGAATTGGTGGGAGGAAGGAAGGAGGAAAAAGGTGGAACTCAAGGTGATCTTGAAGTTATCTATGTTTTTGCGCTAAAATTCAATTGATTATATGTTTATCTATGCGAATCGGTAGAGGTGCTGTCCAGAATTTTTGTGGGAGGGCGAACAGCAGTAGTTCTAGGGATTTCTGGGAATTTTTCGTGGACAATTAGTGGGGATCAGTGGGAGAATCATGTAGAGCTTTGTCATACCTTTCCAACGAGTACTTATGCGCTCGATTCGGAGTTATAATTTAGGAGATATCATTGTTTGAATCCGGTTATGTTGCTGTCCAAAAGAAACAGATTTTTCAGGTGGGTGAACAGCAGTAGTATTAGCAGTTTCTGGGAATTTTTCGTGGGCAATTAGTGGGGATCAGTGGGAGAATCATGTAGAGCTTTGTCATACCTTTCCAACGAGTACTTATGCGCTCGATTCGGAGTTATAATTTAGGAGATATCGTTGTTTGAATCCGGTTATGTTGTTGTCCAAAAGAAACAGAATTTTCAGGTGGGTGAACAACAGTAGTATTAGCAGTTTCTGGGAATTTTTCGTGGGTAATTAGTGTTAACCAGTATTATAATCATGTAGGGCTTTGTCTTATCTTTCCAATGAGTACTTATGCGCTTGATTTGGAATTATATTTTAAAAGATATCGCTGTTTGAATCCGGGTATGTCGCTGTCCAAAAGACAAAAAAACAGATTACAGGGTTCATCTTGTGGACTGTTTTGGGCTAATTAGATGTTGGAATTTAATTATAAATTGTATACAAAACGTGTGGGGAATTTTATGTAGATGACTATGGAGTTTTTGTTTGTTACCACTGCTGTCTTAATTTTAAAGTTATAAAATTATTAAGCAGCGCCGCTGCAGTTTGGTGGGTGTGGGGAGAGATGTAACCCGCGGCGGGGTTTGAGTTTGTGCGTAGGTGCGGCGTCGTTTATGAGCCAGATTATGTGAAATTGGTGCACTAAGTTGTGTGTCAAAAAAACAGGTGGTGGACTTCCGGATCGTACTTAGGGATTTGACCGAACTTCCGGTAAAGGCAAGTAAATATAGTGGTGGTTGCTACCGTTTGCTTTGCATCCTATTCCCTGTCATTGAGTATGCATAAGTTTTAATTATGTTAATCATTGAATTCTATGATGAAGTTTATTTGTTTGGAAGTATTAATTCTCAATTGTCTAATATTGTGGATGATCATAATTTGGTTATGATATATGTGGTTGATTCCCATCTTGGATAAAGTTGAAGTATCTTTTTTGAATCACGTTATATGAAGTGTTGTAGGCATGACATGCACATCACATCATCCATCTTGCATTTTGAAGTTATGTCGTGATCTTATGGTCCGACAGTACCGGTACATTTTTAGCATTGTACGTTGCCCGAGGAGGGGTATGATGCGGCTTCATATCCTTAGAGGTATGAAGGCAGAAGTCATCCTTGCATTTGCAGACATTTGCACTCATGAGGTATATATGAAGTGTGACATTACTATGTTACTATTGTGGTTTCTACCTGCGAGGTGTGGTGACTAGGTGTGTTGTACGTTGTATACGTGTTGCACCGTCGTAATAAGAAAATTGTGGAATCAAGTGGTGGTAAAACAATGTTCTTATGTGGTTAAACAATTTGATATTATTTTACTTGCTGAGATGTGTCATCTCACTCTTGCATTACTCAATGCAGGTACTTGATACATGTTGGGAATGAGGGGAGTAGCAGCACGTCCACTTTCACTCTCACAATAACGCTGCCCAGGCGCAGCCATGATTTAATTAGAAACTTATTGTCAAAGGAAGTTTGTTTCTTTTAACTAGTCGTGCGCACTAGTTAATTCAGTTCATGTCGTATGTTTAACTTCTCTTTGCTAGCCGATTAATAATACTTAGTATGTTTTTATCATGATATATGTTTATACACTGTTGCCCCCCCTCATTTATGCAATTTTGCAAAGGGGGTGCTGCCGAAATTTTATATATAGATGTCAGAAGTGTTGTTCAGTAGCATTCCGGGGTGTTTGTGGACTCCGGGGTGTTACAGTTGGTATCAGAGGATAGGCTTTAGATTCTACGCAATTTGAAGATAAATTTGACACACTTGCACATATAGGAAGGGTATGGGTTCGTATATCTTTCATATTAGTATTTTATTGTATAGATGACTAGAATTCCCTTACTCCAAATCCCTTTATGGTTTGATGGGGTATGTCGTTAACGACTTAATGTTTGATATGATATGTTACTTCTAATTAATATTGGTTTCTTGATGTGGTTGTTATTGAAGTTATTATGCAAGTGAAGCTACTAATGTACTTGTTTTGTATACATATCGTCATGATGTTTTTTTATGCGATGTTTTCAAATCTTTGAGCTATTACTATCATATATTTCTATATGCTTGATTGTGGTTGTTTTTTTAAATGGATTTTTTGGGGTTCTAGTACTTGTAGGACCGATTGTTTATTGAGTCTGTGTATAGTGGGTCTAATCCGGCTTGGTGTGGTGTGAAAACACTATATAATGTAGTTTTATCATGTTGTTGGGTCTGATTGAATGTTGGGCTACAACCCAACTTATCAATGTAATATTTCCATGGAGGCAATGCTTTGCGCCTCACTTTTTTTAGGCTAGTGTGGCTACTTGCTAACTTGATCTTAGTATAAAATTGGTTTGTCTCTCTAGAGCAGAGGCAACGTTGTAATGTCTATGAAATCTTTAGACTGGTAGAACTCGAGTGAATTTGTGAGATGACGTAGATTGATAAGTCCAACCATGTCTACCTGATAGGTTTTCTTATTATGTGCAACCTTATTTTTAACAATAAATAGGGTGGTTTCAAGTGGATTTTATGTCATGCATGTTTTCCTTCTATGGCTTGTTTCAATAGCTATAAAGGCTATGCATAATTTTTAGTTGTTGCAGGCTAGTCATGTGGGCGATATTGACAACCCATTTTATATTTTTTTTATTTGCCAACATTGTACTACTTTGAATGCATCCTATGATATCACGAGGTACAAATTGTTCAAGTGCAGTAATAGTAGGTTTTGTTGTATGTGAGGTTAATCAAGGTAGTTTGGTTATGTGGATTGTCTTATTGACGTCCAATTACTCCTGTTGAGCATAGTATCGTGTTATTATTTTAGTATTGAAAGTAATATTTATGAAGCTTTTGCATGAGTCTATGTCAAGAAGTACATTAGTTTTCTTGTTGTTATCCCTCCATTGCTTTATGAGTGTTGCAAATTTTATCTCTTTTGAGAGGAGAAAAAGACGTTATATGACATGAGCACCATATGCTTCACGTCAACAGAATAGTTGTGGAGATCTCTAGTAGTTGAATTCTAGTGTAATAACAACCATGTTTTATAGTGCTAGAGATGGGTATGTCAGGTGTTTCGTACATTGTCGCTACATGGATGTTTGACCTTAGTGGCATTAACAAACGAGGTTGTTGAATTCGTTGATTGTTATGCTTAGTGTTCTAACCTATTAGGTAAAGTGTTGTTTAAAGACTTTGGGAAGTTGCATCCCCATTTGGTAGTGGGAAATCCTAGTGTTGATTGCACCTGCCAATGCCTTGGGTTTCATTTTATATTGTGGTTAAGGTGTTGCTTGGTTTTGGGAGTCATTTTAAATTAGTTGGAGGCTGAATCAGGCTTCACTTATCTAGAATGTTTTGTAGTAGGTTTCTTCATGTTTGCATATGATGCTTAATCACCCAGTTTGGTCTAAACATTTGAGAGTTATGGGTTTCCTATAGCAGCCTTAATTTTGTACGGAAGAATAGACCTTGAAGATGGTATAATTTGGTCTTTGTTAGATTATGAAAGTTTTAGTAATTTCATGATCTTTCCAAAGAGTATTGGTTTGTATTTTTCATTGTATATAATTGGAGTTAGGCTGCTCTAAAGTTGTTGCACCGTTGTGTCTGAACTTTAGGTGTCGTTATAACCACCAATAAATCGACCGTGGTTTGATAGTTTCATAGCCCAAATTTGGGAATTCTCTTTAAGCAAAACTTTAGTTCTTCTCAGTACCTTTTAAATGGGTATTTACTTGTAATTGTCTGTTAAATAGATTGGGAGAGGTGGTTGTCCGATTATAAGTCGAATCTCCAATGTGCAGTATCTCGGGCTGAGTTTAGCTGTAGGTCATGCAGAGTTGAGGGCTATAAAGATAAATTTGGGTGCAACTTTATTGCAAAAGTCATGGACAATTTTCAAACTTTTCCAACGCGTGTTCGTTGTAGTTTTAAGTTGAGTATAGGAGGAGTTATAGGTTTTTGAATTTTAGTTGTCCATTGTTTCCATCCTATCAGTTTTGCAACAAAAGAGTTACATTATTTTATCGGTTTGAAAACAAATTTTGAGACACTCATTATAATAAAAGTTTTACAGAATGTTATAATCTTTTCAATGGGTTTATATTTGCAAAATTTTGTTAAGCTGCAGGGAGTTATGATATTTTGAATTTATGTGTCATGTTTCGTCAGTTTCTGGTGGCAGATCATGTATGTCGCCTTACAAGTCAAATTAAAAATGGTAGATGGAAAAAAATTGTTTATCTTTTGAATACGAAAGTTGTAGATCATGAAGTTTAGATGATTTTACAATATTTCATTGTTACCATTGCTTTTATAGTGAGAGGTAGAAAAAATGAACATTTGTGCTATTGATTGTCAATTTTCTACTTAGTGATTTTTTTCATGGGAGTTTGGTTTAGTTGTGGTGAGCTCTTTCGCAATCCATGTTAATTAAGTTGTATGGTGGGAGGGAATAGACGTAGTGGTTGGGATGGTTATCTTGTTTATGTATATGTGGAGCGTGGGCTGGAACACAGAGATAGCAAGGAACGTTTGAATAGGCCAGTACGTATTGTTGTGAAGCCACGTTTTCTTGTATTGGCGTGATTGCGTAAGTATGAAATAGTTACGTCATGTGAAGTCTAGGTTGAGATGCAATTTGTCTGAGTTATTCGATAGATATATGTATAGTATAATTAAAAAAAGAGAGTTCATATATGGGATGATATAATGTATAGAATGTGCTTGGATGAATATGTGGGCAGGCCTAACATGCTTAAACAGATTCCTGTTTGCATGATGTGAGATTAGGCTTAAATTGTTTAAAAAGTTATCATATTGCTTCTATACTTATATTTGTTCTAAGTATCTCGTAATGAAGAACCTAAAGTTATTAGTCTTTCGATGAACGCTTAATCTTAGAAGAGTAATGAACCTGAATAAAATCTATTGCTTGTTGTTGGGTCTGCATGACCAGTTTTAGTTATGCAGCTAGTTCAATGAAGTAAACCATCTTTTCTGTAGAGATGTTATATATAAAAGTTGTAGCCGACTTCTTTATCTTACTTGTGTAAAAATTTCATGACCATAAGTCTAGTAGTTTGGGAGTTATGATTTTCTCAAGTCCAGTCTTGGAATCTGTGCAAATTTTGTACAGATTTCGAAACTGACCTTGTTTTCCCAATTTAAACTTCGAATAACTTATTATAAATTATAAAGAAGTTGTAGTACCTTTCTTAATCTTTTCAACAAACTTTGGATCACCCTTTTTGGAGATCTATAAGTAAAGTTACGGCTGTTTTAAGTGTGATCTCTGAATCTGTCTAAATTTGGACAGCAGAGCCTTTCTCATGTCTTTTGACCTTGATATGCATTGAATTAACCTGATATGTTTATAAATAAATTATAGACAATTATACTAGCTTTCTAAAAAGTCTGGGAGCACCTGAATTGGATGGCTGAGACTCCAATTATGGATTTTTGAATTGAGTAGTTGAATTCTGTCCAAGTCTGGACAGAATTTACGTTTAGCATTGTTTGACCTTTCTAAGTGTCAAATCTTGCTGTGAAAATAATACCAAGGGTATAGTGGACTTTATAAGCTTTCCATAAAGTCCTAGTTTATTATGTTTGGATGCTTATTTTTTGAGTTATGAACAAAACAATTAACCGTTGTGCTGCTATCCAAAAATATGCAAGCATTAAGTTACTCTCTTGAAGTTGCTCTTGTTTGGCTAAGTTTGGTTTAGGCTATAGGAATACTATATGCAGTGCATTCATATATACATTCCTTGAAGTACTTGCATATGTCAATGATTGATTTGGTGTCAGGAAAGCTTTGTCCGAGGTATATAGGACCGTCTACTATCTTAGCCGAGTTGGCAGCTGGGCTTAGCATATGCAATTGTCGAAATCTATGATCAGAGTACACCATGTATTCCATGTCTTTATGTGGAGGAAGTATTTGCGGAATCCAGACCATCAAATCGAGCTAGAGCCGATTCCTGTGTAGCAAGACCAGACTCTAGAGTGTCGTCTGCTGCGTATCTTAGAATCCTAGGAGCTTGAGGAGCTGATGCGATAGAAGTACCCGAACTTTCCTTTATGTGTGAGTTTTGTTGGTTCATTAATCTTTCCTTTGTCGTTCCGATAGAAGCATCGGAATTCGAGGTCGAATTCTTTTTAAGGGGGGGTAGAGTGTGATACCCAATTTTCAAAAAGAAGAGAAATTGAAGTTTACTCTTTTTTTCTTTGTTTTCTCTTGCGGGTCCCGTGCTATGGGGGGTTTGGAATTTTAGGAGGTAAACATCTGTAAAACAGTAAAATTTATGTTTGATGTGTGCGCAGTGCGCGGGGGTCGAGAGCTCTGGCGTAGGAATGGTTTTGGGCCGTTGATCGCGATCCGGCGGTGGGAAGCCCACTTTTCCCCCCCAAAACCCTAGCCGCCCCCTCTCTTAAGGCCCTTGTGAGCAGCCACCCCCCTTCCCTCCTTTGGCCGTCACCCTCCCCCCTCTTCCCTCTTCTCTCTTCCCCAAGTGCTGCAGCCGCCCCCTCTCCATTCTCAAGTTTTTTGCAGCAGCCATCTCCTCAACCCTAGCCGCCACCCCCATCTCCTCTTCTCCAAGTGTCGTTCTTCCTCGTCGGATCTTCTTCGTGTGGGTGCAAGTTTCAATTGGAGAATTGGTGGGAGGAAGGAAGGAGGAAAAAGGTGGAACTCAAGGTGATCTTGAAGTTATCTATGTTTTTGCGCTAAAATTCAATTGATTATATGTTTATCTATGCGAATCGGTAGAGGTGCTGTCCAGAATTTTTGTGGAAGGGCGAACAGCAGTAGTTCTAGGGATTTCTGGGAATTTTTCGTGGGCAATTAGTGGGGATCAGTGGGAGAATCATGTAGAGCTTTGTCATACCTTTCCAACGAGTACTTATGCGCTCGATTCGGAGTTATA
This sequence comes from Zea mays, assembly GCF_902167145.1. Taxonomy (NCBI): domain Eukaryota; kingdom Viridiplantae; phylum Streptophyta; class Magnoliopsida; order Poales; family Poaceae; genus Zea; species Zea mays. Next base: position 13,890,833 of record NC_050104.1, on the reverse strand, counting down.
ATTTAGAAGATATCTTTGTTTGAATCCGGTTATGTTGCTGTCCAAAAGAAACAGATTTTTCAGGTGGGTGAACAACAGTAGTATTAGCAGTTTCTGGGAATTTTTCGTGGGCAATTAGTGGGGATCAGTGGGAGAATCATGTAGAGCTTTGTCATACCTTTCCAACGAGTACTTATGCGCTCGATTCGGAGTTATAATTTAGCAGATATCGTTGTTTGAATCCGGTTATGTTGCTGTCCAAAAGAAACAGATTTTTCAGGTGGGTGAACAGCAGTAGTATTAGCAGTTTCTGGGAATTTTTCGTGGGTAATTAGTGTTAACCAGTATTATAATCATGTAGGGCTTTGTCTTATCTTTCCAATGAGTACTTATGCACTTGATTTGGAATTATATTTTAAAAGATATCGCTGTTTGAATCCGGGTATGTCGCTGTCCAAAAGACAAAAAAACAGATTACAGGGTTCATCTTGTGGACTATTTTGGGCTAATTAGATGTTGGAATTTAATTATAAATTGTATACAAAACTTGTGGGGAATTTTATGTAGATGACTCTAGAGTTTTTGTTTGTTACCACTGCTGTCATAATTTTAAAGTTATGAAATTATTAAGCAGCGCCGCTGCAGTTTGGTGGGTGTGGGGAGAGATGTAACCCGCGGCGGGGTTTGAGTTTGTGCATAGGTGCGGCGTCGTTTATGAGCCTGATTATGTGAAATTGGTGCACTAAGTTGTGTGTCAAAAAACAGGTGTTGGACTTCCGGATCGTACTTAGGGATTTGCCCGAACTTCCGGTAAAGGCAAGTAAATATAGTGGTGGTTGCTACCGTTTGCTTTGCATCCTATTCCCTGTCATTGAGTATGCATAAGTTTTAATTATGTTAATCATTGAATTCTATGATGAAGTTTATTTGTTTGGAAGTATTAATTCTCAATTGTCTAATATTGTGGATGATCATAATTTGGTTATGATATATGTGGTTGATTCCCATCTTGGATGAAGTTGAAGTATCTTTTTTGAATCACGTTATATGAAGTGTTGTAGGCATGACATGCACATCGCATCATCCATCTTGCATTTTGAAGTTATGTCGTGATCTTATGGTCCGACCGTACTAGTACATTTTTAGAATTGTACGTTGCCCGAGGAGGGGTATGATGCGGCTTCATATCCTTAGAGGTATGAAGGTAGAAGTCATCCTTGCATTTGCAGACATTTGCACTCATGAGGTATATATGAAGTGTGACATTACTATGTTACTATTGTGGTTTCTACCTGCGAGGTGTGGTGACTAGGTGTGTTGTACGTTGTATACGTGTTGCACCGTCGTAATAAGAAAGTTGTGGAATCAAGTGGTGGTAAAACAATGTTCTTATGTGGTTAAACAATTTGATATTATTTTACTTGCTGAGATGTGTCATCTCACTCTTGCATTACTCAATGCAGGTACTTGATACATGTTGGGAATGAGGGGAGTAGCAGCACGTCCACTTTCACTCTCACAATAACGCTGCCCAGACGCAGCCATGATTTAATTAGAAACTTATTGTCAAAGAGAGTTTGTTTCTTTTAACTAGTCGTGCGCACTAGTTAATTCAGTTCATGTCGTATGTTTAACTTCTCTTTGCTAGCCGATTAATAATACTTAGTATGTTTTTATCATGATATATGTTTATACACTGTTGCCCCCCCTCATTTATGCAATTTTGCAAAGGGGTGCTGTCAAAATTTTATATATAGATGTCAGAAGTGTTGTTCAGTAGCATTCCGGGGTGTTTGTGGACTCCGGGGTGTTACAGTAGCGAAGGGTTGGTGCTTGTAAGAATCGCCAGCTCTGACAGGTGCTGTTTAGTGATGCGAAGGCCGCCGCTTGCTCTGGTCCCCATGCAAAGTCCTTTGCGCCGTGTAGCGTTTTGAGGAAAGGTAAGCTTCGCTCTGCGGACTTGGAAATGAATCTGTTGAGGGCGGCAAATCTGCCTGTCAGTCGTTGGACGTCTCTGGCTGACTGCAGGGGCGTCATGTTGATGATAGCCTGGATCTTGGTCGGGTTGGCCTCGATCCCGCGGTGCGACACCAGGTAGCCCAGTATCTTCCCCTGGCGAACGCCAAGGACACACTTTTCGGGGTTTAGGCGAAGTCGTGCGTCCCGCATGTTCGCGAATGTTTCTGCGAGGTCAGCCAGATGGTCCTCTTTGCTTTTGCTGGCGACAACAATGTCGTCCACATACGTAAATATGTTTCTACCGACTTGGCTCTCGAGCACTGTCTTGGTGAGGCAAGAGAATGTGGACCTAGCGTTCTTTAGTCCCTCCGGCATTCTGATGAAGCAATATGTGCCGAAGGGTGTTATGAAACTGGTGTTGGCCTTGTCTTCCTCCTTCATATATATCTGGTGATAGCCGGAGAAGCAGCCAAGGAGTGACATGACTTCGCACCCGGCCGCACTATGGACGATCTTGTCGATCCGAGGCAGTGGGAAATTATCCTTGGGACAGGCCTTGTTGAGGCTGGTGAAATCAATGCACATCCGCCACTTGTCGCTCTTCTTTTGCACCATGACTATGTTGGCGAGCCACGTAGGGTAGGCAACTGGTTCGATGAAGTTGGCCTCAAGCAGGCGGTGTACCTCGGCCTTGGCAGCTTCTATCTTCTCATTAGACATTTTGCGCAGCCTCTGCTTCTTCGGCCTCACCGAAGGGTCGATGCCCAAGTTGTGCTCTATAATAGTGCGACTAACTCCGACCAGGTCGAGGGCGGACCAGGCAAAGATGTCCTTATTTTTGGAAAGACAGGAGATAAGTCTCTCCTCGTCATGCGAAGTAAGGTCTTCGTTTATGATGACCGTTTGCTTGGGTGTTGCCTGGTCAAGGGGAACTGTCTTCGTCCCATTGTTGCTCTGCAGCTGTGCCTTTTCATGCTCGTTGGTGGTTGGGCGGGTAGCCTCGGGGATCTCGCGCTGCGCCGTGAGGCAGTGTACGTTCCTTTGCCCTGAAACGAAGTCTCTTTCTATGTTGTGCGCGACCTGCTGGTTGCCATAGACTGTGATCGCGCCTTGCGGACCCGGGATTTTCATGCACATGTAAAGTCCGTGAATGGCTGCCTCAAACTTGTTGATGGAGCCCCGACCCATTATGGCGTTGTACGGGTACACCATGTTGACGATGTCGAAAGTGACCTGCTCACTTCGTGCATTGGGTGCTACACCGAAGGACAGGGGTAGCTCTATTTTGCCCATAGGAAAGGTGCCCTTGCCGCCGAAGCCATATAGGGGGTTGTCCGAAGGTTTCAGCAAGCTGTGGCTGATGCCCATGCGGTCGAAGGCGTGGAGGAAAATGATGTCCGCCTGGCTACCGTTGTCAACTAAGACTTTGTGTAGGTCCCAGCCTGCCACACTGCAGTTGATGACCATGGCGTCGATGTGGGGTGCGTTGCGCAGGTCGACATCTCTGGCGTCGAAGGTCAATGGCACATGGGACCACTTTGTCTGCACGATTGGACCGGTGACGGCGACGTGGTTGATGCTGCGGTAGTGGTCCCTCTTATGTCGCTTCGTGTCGAAGTCGACGCTGGACCCCCCAGTGATCATGTGAATGACTCCGCGATACGGCTGATCAGCGAAGTCTTCTTGTTTTGGTGCTTGGGGGTGGTTTGGGTGGTGAATGTTTGGCTGTTGCGGGTGTGGAGGTGGGAGTGGGGGAGGTACGATTTGTACCTCCTGGTGGTGTTGGTATGCGTGGTTGGGTGGGTGTTGAGCGGGGCCGTGGTTGTATGGTTGTGGGAGTTGTTGATATGTGTGCGCGACAACTCTTGGGTTGTCAGCTGGTTGCGCCCGAGACATCCTGTCCCTGGTGGCCTTCGTTTCTGGGCAGTCCCTTGTTGGGTGTGCACAGTCTTCGCCATGAAACAAGCAGTAAAATCTGCGCGGCTGCTGCGCCCGTCCTCGGCCCCGACCACGAGTTCCATTGCCACGGCCCTGGGGGGGATAATCTTAGCGGCGAGGGGCCTCACCAGCGGGGTGCTGGTTGGCGATGTTATGCACCTGCTGCTGACTGTGGCCATCCCGACCGGAGTCTGACTGCGAAGGTCTCATCCACGTTCGGCTGGACTGCGGAGGGTCCTTGGGTTTCCTCTAGGACTCGACCTTGCGCTGATGGAGCTCTTCGGATCTGACATATTTTTCGAATAGCTGATATAGCTCCTGGAGGTTCTTGGGTGGATCCCTGATGCAGTGGCTGTAAAGGACGCCAGCCCGAAGGCCACTGATGGCGTAGTGAATGGCGATTTGGTCATCAACCGAAGGTAGTTGTGACTTGAGAGTTAGAAACTTGCGGTAGTACTCCCGCAGAGTTTCTCTCTCCAGCTGCTTGCAGAGTGATAATTCGGCCAAGGCATCGGTGTCTAGGCGGTACCCTTGGAAGTTGAGCAGAAATTTGTCCTGGAGACTTCTCCAGGAGTCGATGGACAACGGGGGCAACCTGGTGTACCAGGTGAGAGCCGGGCCTTCGAGGGCAATGATGAATGACTTGGCCATTGTGGCGTCATCCCCTCCGGATGATGCAACGACGACTTGATAGCTCATGATATACTATGCTGGGTCAGTGCTGCCGTTGTACTTAGGGTAGGTCTCTGCCCTGAAGTTGGCGGGCCATGGTGACACTTGCAGGTGCGGCGCCAAAGGACTCCACTCGTCAAGGTAGTTGACACCTTGGAATGCTGTGGCGTGCGGGATGACAGGTCTGCGCTGAGGAATGAACGGTCTCCGATTGGCGCACGCTGTTGGAGGGGTGAGTCGTGTTGTAGATCAAGTTGGCCTTCACGTTGCATGAGCGCAATCTCTTGCTCAAGCTCCTGAGCCCTCTGCTCCTCGTCACGTATCATCTGGCGCACCTTGGCCCGCGAGGAGACATGTTGGCGCTTGGCCTCGAGGATCTCTTTCTGCTTCTGGAGGTTGCAGTTCTTGATGTGCAGGGCTCACAGTTGTAGCTGTTCCTCTGCTGAAACGCCGATGACTTCGCCGTCCTCAGTGGCGTCTTCGCCCTCTAGTGGAGCGAAGCTTGGGGGTGGTTGTGGTTGTCCTCCGGAGCTGCAGGTGCGGAGGGTGCCTTCGGGTGTAGGTTGATCATTGCGCTGTCTCTTGTTGAGCGCATCGTCTTCGTAGGCTTCTTGGTGGGCGGTGTCTGCATGGGCCTTGCCCTTTTTCTTGGCCAGCAGCGCTGCCTTCGCTGCTTCGTCAACGGATGGGGCTGCCTTTGAGTTAGCTCTCTTGGGTGCCATCGCGGGTGGTTTTTTCGTAGCACGAACGGTGGGCACCAAATGTTGGAACTTGCTCTCCTGGGAAAGTTGATTCAACGGAGGAATGAAAGCAACGTAAATAAGGTTTGACTCGAGGTGGCAATAGCTCTGTCAATCCAGCCTCTCAAGGGCACTGTACGGGGGTATTTATAGGTGCCTGAGTGCCCAACGTCTCAATGTAAGGACGCATGTACCCTCAGGCACCTGGTATATCCCTGGAATATTCCTATAAAGGAGGATTACAGACTGTCATTACAGAAAAGTTATTACAAATCGGGCCCGTAACACGCCTCTCCGTGCGGGGCCTGTTACAATGGGCCGAATCCCACGTGGGCCTCAAGGTCGAGTGGGGACGTGGGATGGGGCGACGTCGTCGTAGGCCTTTGTCTTGTAATGTAGAAGACAAAGGTTGGACCTCGCCGGTCGTTCTGCTTCCTGTCGGCGCAGCGAGATAGACGAAGGATGGAGCGAAGGGTAGCGTCTTCGCCTTCGCCCCAACAGCGACCAAGGCGGGTGAGGCAACACCTAGGGTGGGCCACGGGAGGCCAAGGTGTTCCACGCGAGCGTGACTCATGGGCGGGTGCTGCTCACAGGTTGGTCGTTATGAGGCTGTAGAAAGGGGCTGCTCGTGGGCGATAGTGGGCAGATGGCGATAAGCTCGCCAGGAGGTCACTGACTCACTGGCGAGTGTTGCTCGTGCTCACCAGGAGACCACGGGTGCAGAATGCCTGGTTATTGCCGCAAGTTGCTCACCATTTTCAGGTTGTCGGGGTCGCTCATGCGCTGCTCCCTAGGACATATGTAGGTTGCTAAATATATTGCTTGTGATTGTGTTAAATTGTTATCAAAATACAGTTGAAATGCTCTCATTTTTTAAAAAAATGTATACTATTTTTATTCATATTTCACTTAGTATAAGTAACTTGTTTTAAAGTATTGGTGCATTGTGAAAACCTATTGAATTCATATAGTTCTCGTAAAAATCGCCATGTCACTTGTCTTTATCCTACTGCCAATTTCTCTCTATTCGCTTCACTTACATTATTGCTCTAAGTTTAATATTCACTTAGTGAAGAGCAATTAAGTGAAGAAGTTTACTCCGCTCATACTCCTCGTTCGAACTTGGTTCTTGCTTTCACTAATCCAATATTAGTCCAAGTTTGTTTTGTTGAGCTGTTTTTTACAGGATCACCTATTCACCCCCCTCTAGGTGCTCTCAATTGGTATCAGAGTCGTTCTCTTTATCAAGGGACTAACCACCCGAAGAGATGGATCCTAAGGGCAAGGGGATAGTGATCAACGACAAGGAGAAGGAGACTCTCTATGTTGATAAGCCAAAAGGTGACAAGCCCACCGACTCAGGCTCAAACAACAAAAGGAAAGATGGAAAGAAGAAGAGGTGCATCAAGAAGATCATCTACTATGACAGCGACACCTCCTCTTCTTCACCAAGGGACGACGACGACGAAGACTCGTCCGTGAAAAAAACGGTTAATCAAAATTATTCATTTGATTACTCTCGCATTCCGTACAATTCAAATGCGCATTTATTTTCTAATCCACTCGATAAACCCCCCCACTTTGATGGAGACGGCTACTCTTTTTAGAGTCATAAAATGCGTAGTCATTTATTTTCTCTCCATACAATCATTTGGGAAATAGTGGAAATGGAATGCATTTTGATAGTAGCGATAATCCCGTATTTATTAACGAGCAAATTCATAAGAATGCCCAGGCTACTACTGTGTTGTTAGCATCTCTATGTAGGGGTGAGTACAATAAAGTTAACGGCTTGGACAATACCAAGCAAATATGGGACACCCTCAAGATTTCTCATGAGGGAAATGGCGCCACCATGATTACAGAGATGGAACTGGTAGAAGGCGAACTTGGGAGATTTGCCATGAAAAGGGGAGAGGAGCCAACTAGAACTTACAACAGGCTCAAGACCCTGGTGAACAAGATCTGAAGCTGTGGAAGTACAAGATGGGCGGATCATGATATCGTTTGACTCATGCTAAGGTCATTTACTGTTATTGATCCTCATCTTATAAATCTTATTCGTGAGAATCCTAGGTATACCAAGATGACGCCCAAGGAAATTATCGGAAAATTCATAAGCGGACGCATGATGGTAAAGGAGGCTAGGTACGTTGATGACATTGCCAACGGACCGCTTCCTCTATACGAGCCGCAACCCATTGCTCTCAAAGCAAAAAACAGTAAGGAGGCGCTACCTAACAAGGTGGCACAAGTGGAGGTTGTCGGGCTAAATGAGGATGAAATGGCGCTTGTGATCAAGCGTTTTAAGACCGCATTGAAGGGACACAAGGATTACCCCGGCAAAAGCAAATCAAGGGGAAAGTGTTCCTGCTTCAAGTGCGGTAAGTCCAGACATTTTATTGCACAATGTCCTGATAATGAAAATGACCAGGGACAAGAAAAGAAATGGAAGGAGAAGAAAAAGAACTACCGAAAGGCAAAGGGCGAGGCTCACATCGGCAGGAGTGGGACTCGGACTACTCTTCATCCGACTCCGATGATGAGGGACTTGTTGCCTCAGCCTTCAACAAGTCCTCCCTCTTCCCCAACGAGCATCACACATGCCTCATGACTAAGGAGAAGGAGGTACGTACACGAGATACCCCTAAGTACACTTCTTCTAGTGATGAGGAATATGACGATGATGTAGACTATAATGATCTCTTTAGGGGTTTAGATAGATCTAAAGTAGATAAAATCAATGAATTAATTGATGCCCTTAATGAGAAGGATAGGTTGTTAGAAAAACAAGAATATATTCTTTATTAAGAACATGATAAACTTGTTGTTGTTGGAAAATCTCTTGCTTTAGAGACTAAGAAAAATGACATATTATCTTCTGAATTATCTTGTTACCATGAGTCTATTTCTAGTCTTAAGAGATCAAATGCTGATTTAAATGCTAGAATAGAAAAGTTAAATATTGCTAGTTCATCTGTGGAACATGTTTCTATTTGCAATAGATGTAAAGATTTTGATGTTGATGCTTGCAATAATCATGTTTCCACTATCTCTAAGTTGAATGATGAAATTGCAAACCTTAATGCTCAACTTAAAACTTGCCAGAATAAGTGTGATAAGATAAAATTTGCCAGGGATGCCTAGACCATTGGTAGACATCCCTCCATTAAGGATGGATTTGGTTTCCAAAAGGGAACCAAGAACTTAATAAGCCAAAGGGTCTCCAATCTCAAAGGAGAAAGGGAAGGCACATATGGCTAGTAGTTCTCATTCTCTTCATGACAAAAAGAACCATGCCTATCTGTACGCTCATGTTAAGAATGCTTCTAGTGTTGCTCATCACGATAGTTGTTATGATCATGTTGTTTTACCTACACGTCATGATGCTATTTTTGACTCTCATGCCATGTTTGCATCATTTAGCTCTACACATGCCCATGGTAGAAATAGACATAGGCGTTATGTTTCTCATGCGCCTAGGAATGCATCTAATGGTCCAACAATGCTTTATCATACTTATGATGCTTCATATGTGCTAGTTTGTAAAAGTGATAAAGTTGTTGCTAGAAATGTGGGGCCTAAGTGCAAAGGAGGCAAGATTTGCATTTGGATTCCAAAGTCTTATGTGACTAACCATGTAGGACCCAACAAGAGTTGGGTACCTAAATCCCAAGCTTAAATCACCTTGCAAGTTTATGAATCTGGGGGCACAAGCTGCATTATTGACAGCGGATGCACAAATCACATGACGCCATGACGGGGTAGAAGAAGATGTTCACCTCCTACGTCAAGAACAAGGATTCCCAAGATACGATTATCTTTGGAGATGGGAATCACAACAAGGTCAAAGGTTTGGGTAAAATAGCCATCACTACCGAGCATTCAATTTCCAATGTATTCTTAGTAGAATCGCTTGGTTACAATTTGCTTTCTATAAGTCAATTATGTCATATTGGCTATAATTTTTTGTTTACAAATATTGATGTATTTGTCTTTAGAAGAAGTGATGGTTCATTAGCTTTTAAAGGTGTATTAGACGACAAGCTTTATTTAGTTGATTTCACTAAGAGAATGCCAATCTAGATGCATGTTTAATCGCTAAGACTAATATGGGCTAACTCTAGCACCGTCGTCTAGCATTTGTTGGAATGAAGAATCTTCATAAGCTTCTAAAGGGAGAACATTTGTTAGGATTAACCAATGTCTGTTTTGAGAAAGACAGACCTTGTACAGCATGCTAGGCAGGGAAGCATGTGGGAACTACTCATCTAAGCAAGAACATGATGACAACGTCAAGACCACTGGAACTCCTCCATACGGTTCTCTTCTAGGGATGGCAATTTTACCTGCGGGTTCGGATATCCGTCGGATATCCGACCTGTCGGGTATGGGTTCGGGCACGAAATTTGATCTGTGGGTTTTACCCGTACCCGACCCGATTTTATTACGAGTCGGGTACGGATTTGATTTCTTACCCACGGGTACCCGACGGATATCCGAAAATAGTGATTTTAGATTTTTCAACCTACCAGTACGCTAGCTAGCCGTCCACCCTCGACAGCTCATCCTACTGCCATCCTTCCCTGTCTGCTAATGCTTCTGATCTGGTTCTAGTACTAGTGCCAGTACGTTTGATAAAGTGCTAGTACGTAGTACCAGTGCTATCTAGTACAAGTACTTGAGCTAAGAGAGTGTTAATACACCAGACGACTATGCTAGCTACTCTCCGATTTTGATGAGTTGAAAGTTTATTAACAAAAAAACATTAGCAACACATGCCCAGGGCTACATCTACACAACTGCACTGTGCAACAACATTATGTGCCTCCGGTGATCATGGCGATGTGCGACGCTCAGAACTACATTAGACTTCATTTAGGGAGAATGCACCAAGCTGCTATACCCGACGGATACCCAATATCCGCCCGATACCCGATGGGTACGGGCACGGGTACAAAATTTTACCCGTGGGTATAGTCATGGACGGATATGGATAATCCCCACAGGTATGGTCGCGGACGGGTATTTACTCTACCCGATCCGAACCCGACCCATTGCCATTCCTATTCTCTTCGGGCTCGTTGCTTATCTTAGCATCGGGGAAAGTAAGTATGGTCTTGTAATTGTTGATGATTTTTCCCGCTTCACTTGGGTATTCTTTTTTTAGGATAAATCAGAAACCCAAAGTACATTAAAGCGCTTCCTAAAAAGAGCCCAAAATGAGTTTGAGCTCAAGGTGAAGAATATCAGGAGCGATAATGAATCTGAATTCAAGAACCTTCAAGTGGAAGAATATCTTGAGGAGGAAGGCATCAAGCATGAGTTCTCTGCTCCCTACATGCCACAACAAAATGGTGTAGTAGAAAGTAAGAACAGGACACTCATCGACATGGCGAGGACAATGCTTGGAGAGTACAAGAGGCCTGAGTGGTTTTGGTCGGAAACTGTAAATATAGCTTGTCATGCCATAAACCGGCTCTATCTTCATCGCCTCCTCAAGAAGACGTCCTACGAGCTTCTAACCGGTAACAAACCCAATGTGTCATACTTTCGTGTCTTTGAAAGCAAATGCTACATCTTAGTTAAAAGAGATAGACATTCAAAGTTTGCTCCCAAAGTTGTAGAAGGGTTTTTACTTGGTTATGATTCAAATACAAAGGCATATAGGGTCTTCAACAAATCTTCGGGTTTAGTTGAAGTCACTAGTGACGCTGTATTTAATGAGACTAGTGGCTCTCCAAGAGAGCAAGTTGATCTTGATGATATAGATGAAGATGAAGTTCCAACGACCGCAATGAGAACTATAACAATAGGTGATGTGCGACCTCAAGAACAACAAGAACAGGATCAATCATCTTCCCCAACACTGGTGCAACCCCCAACTCACGATGAGGAGCAGGTACCTGTCACACCCGGGTTTTAGGGGCACCAAGACCCGGGCGCGAACATAAACACCAGATATGCTGGGACCAAGTCTCACACATATGATGTATAGTGGCACAGGATCGAATGTCACATCTTTATATATAACAGGAGTTCTATACAAAATAAATATTTACATTATAAGGAGACAACGGTCCAGCAACCCAAAGTTGACTGGGAGACGACGGCCTAGACCTCTCACGAACACATCGCAGCATCCTCCAAGCGCCTCATCCTGCGGTACTTGTTCTTGACCTGTGGGGGTGTGAGACAGCAAGAGTGAGCTCACATACGTTCATCGCTCAACAAGTTGTGGGGAATAATGTGTATGAACTCGCCAAAGGTGGGAGCTCATGTGAAGTGTAAGGCTTACCAAAGAGGATGGTTGAAGCTGAGCATTGCTTTTAAAGTTGGTCAAAATTTTATTAGCCATTACTAAGTATAAGTAAATACCAACCCAATTAAATAGTAGAACAGAAGTAACAACATCACCTGCGATGCAATGCATATGACAAATTGAATTTAAGTTCCATAGATTAATCATGTGAGGGTCCGAGCTGCTCATGACCGTGAGCACGACTAGTATACCAGTTTTACACTCTGCAGAGGTTGCGCATCTTTACCCACAAGTCATGTTACCCATCTGCCAAGGGATCGCGACTTCCCATACACCTCTACCGAGGAGGCGAGGCAGGGTAACACTACGAGGCCTTTACAAAGTTCCACTAGCTTCAGAAAACCCGCTATAGTTTATAGGAAGCTCCAATGCAGGAATCCCTTGCAGGACCGCCATCGCAGCAAAAATCCTCCCGAGGGCCTCCCTGCACTGACCACTCCCCTACTGCCCTTGCCCCTTTCGGGTAAGGTAGTCCTCCACTAGCTTTCCTAATTAATCAGCCAAGGGCGTCCCAGTAAACCCTTGTGGTAGCACTGTTTTCCCGGGTGGTCGCTCCATGTTCCAATTAACATAATGATCTTATCATGAACAGTGATAATAACCAGATAATAAAAGTGTGATCATGAATAATGTATCTTCATACCCAAAACCACATAGAGCACTAGCAAGCACTACCCAAAAAGTTCAGTGGTAAACAAGGTATAAAGATAATCAAACTAGGGTAACCTATTGGGTCCCATCAAAATTAACCTATGCAGATCATTATGATTAATCAGAACATGAGTAGGTAAAAAGAAGTGATCAAGGGCACAACTTGCCTGGGACTTGAGATTCCAGGTACCAGGATGATCTTCAGGTGACACGTGTCCTCACTGCTAAACGTAGCAATACAGACAAACATGGTATATACAAAATTAACATCACACCAAACATAAGAATAAACTATGTAATAATAATCTACGCGTTGCTACGAGATCGTAGGAACAAGAATCACTAAATTCGGAGCTACGGTTATTAAGTTATGAATTTCCTAAGGTTTTATGTATTTGATACGAGATTAATTAAGAGATAAATTTTAATACCATTTTCATGTCAAAACAAAGATACAGGGTAATAAACAACATTATTATAGGATTATAGGAATTGGAATGGATTAATTTGGACTTCATATGAATTTTCTATGAATTAAACAAGTTCTAGCATTTATTTTTACACTAAAAAGTATTTTCCTAATGAATTTATTTGATTTTCTAATTATCTGGACCGAGCGCACTATTACCAAAACGTCCAAGGGCCTTGGTGCAATAAATCCCAGACTCAGAGCCAATCCGCATGGACGGCGGGTTGAATATGAAAAACAGAAGGGGTTCTTTTAGCATTTACCACGGCCGAAGGGGTACGCTAGGATCCGAGCCACAGGATTAGAAACCGAGGGCTAGGATTAGTTCAGCCACACACTGAACCAGTAGGTTTTCTGGGCCACCGGATTGAGGATCGACGGTCCAGATTTAATGATTTGAAGGGATGCGCCAGGATTTGATCTGGGCCATTAAACGCATGATCAACGGTTGAAGGCCAATACGAGCTAGATCTAATCCTAGCCAAATACCGATGATCCAACGGCCAGACCACTTTGTTCCTCCCTTGGCCGTACCCGTACCCAGCGAAGGCGCAGGGGCACCGCGCCGGTGAGCACGCGCCCAACGCCCCAGAGCACGATTCCCAGTGCCGATAGGTAGTACACGTTCTACGGAGCATATTGAACTGATTACGGTGGGGCTTACTTGGATAGGGTGGCGGTAGCGATGTTGCCCACACGGCACAGCGGGTCAACGGCGGGGCACCAACTCCGTCAAGAAATCCGGGCGAGCCAAGGTAGTTTCTCCATCCGAGATGTCCACGAGCAAATCACTGGGGTTCGGCGAAGTTCTCTGCCCAAGAGCCCGAGCGATGGTACGCCACGGTTCCGCCCACGGCGAGATGCACCTGGTATAACAATTGGTTGCGCCAGGGCCGGCTTATACCGAGGGCGAGGTACTGGCCACATGAGGACTGCAGCGGCAGAACGACGGCAGCATCTAAGTCTAGCGGCGTCAGAATCTCTCTCGAGTCCACTCCACGGTGCGGTCAGTACGCAGGAGGGCATGGCTGTCTTGGTCAGACGAGAAGGTGCAAGGGGGGTCCGTTTATATAGTACAGGGAGGATTTCCGAGTGGCGGAAAACTTGGTCAAGGTTGTTACAGCAGATTTGAAGCTTGCATGCGATCTGTCGCGGGGAAGACGGCTTCTGGCACAACGACCCGAGGAGGAAGAAAGATCTGGCTTGACCACTGGGACCCGTTCATCAGTGGTCGTGGCGCGCACGCACTGAGGAGGAACTGATGCGCCCGACCAACCGTGCCAGCGACCCAAGGTATATAAAAAAAAGAAAGATTGCGGATATTGGCTGGGCCACGCGGAAGAGAGCTCGCGGAGATGGGCCGACCAGGTCGCATTTCGGCCCAAGCGACAACAGTTAAGTTTTTCTTTTATTTCTGTTTTCTTTTCTATTTTTATTCCCATCTTCAAAATTTAGATTTGAATATGGGTTTCAAATTCTAATCTAAATGCAACAAATAGAATAGAAACATGAAGGAAAAGTACATATTTTTTGACTTATATATATTTATCTTAATTATTTTCTTTGTTTAGTTAAAGGTTCAAAGTATGTTATGCACCCGTATTAAATTTTGAGAGAATTATTACTCTTGAGTGTGTGTGATCAAATCCCAAGTAAGAAAAAAAAATATTAATTACCTTACTTGTTTAGGAAAAACAATGTTTTCTCTTTTACCAAGAGTCACTTTATATTGAATATATTTAAGGGCATTCTTTAAATTTCTTGCGGAGAATAACTTGTTCTACTAGATTGAAGGTATTCCTATTTCATGTTTACTCAACTTTGTAGCATTATTCCTCATAAAAGACATAAAAGGAATACCCAAACTCTTAGCTCAGTTTTAGGGTTTACAAATCCTACCCCCCTTAACAGAAATCTCGTCCTCGAGATTTGTAAGAAAAGGGATGTATACTCATATTGTCTCAACACATATGCACACACAAAAATCTCAGCATGATGCATACCTTATTAGCAACACATGGGGTCAATTAGACCTTATTATTCCTCCTGAAATAGTATCATACCATTTACTAACTAAAGTAATATTTAGATCTTACAAATAGCATTAATTTATATATATATATATATATATATATATATATATATATATATATATATATATATATATTTATGTAGCTTGGTGGAGCTCGTGGTTAGGAAAGCATGGGTGTATATATGTATGTCCACTTTATTATGTAGGATAGAAGATGCCTTTGAAGCATAGATAGGTTTGGGCAAGAAAGGATATGGTAAGGAAATACTCCATCCAGGATTGTGGATCTTGATTCCTTTGAAGATCTGGCTTGAATCTTATCCTTCCTTGATTTGATGAGGTCGATCATCTTCAATCTTCGTTCTTGAAGCTGTTATCCGAATTTGGGAGGTGTAGTGAAGGTAGATTCTTAGGTAAACAAAATAGGTTAATATGTGGTTATGAGTTAAATAAGTTTAAACAGAGTATGTCTTGTTGTTTTGCTTTTAGATTGGTTGGATAAGTTATGTAACCTGTTATATCGGTCAAGTTTGGTGTTATCATCATCATGGATAATGGGTATTGGTGTTACCATAACTAGGGACATAGTTGAGATAGGTGTGGGTACATGGGGTGGGTAGATTGAACCAAGTTTTTTTTGCTTGTAAGATAAATGGGTTGGGCAACCTATAACATAGGCGAGGTCGTGGTTTTACGGACGAGTGGGTCAAAGATACCAATTTAGGTTTAAACCCATTTATAGGAATATGGTTTAGTTAATACTTGTAACATAGATTAGACCATATTAGATTAAGTAGGGTCTAGGTTAGTTTGGATATAACTAGATTTAGACTAGTTTAAGTTAGATAGATCTACCAGGATAGGATATGCATTACTAATATGTGTTAGAATCCTTTAAGATGGGATGGATTATATGGGTAGGTAGATCAGAAGTTCTGTTTAAATTAAAACAGAGGGATTATGCAACCACGGATGGTTAAGGTAGTTGCATATGGCCAGGTTGTTGTGTGTGGTCTAGTCTAAATTGGAATCTTAGTCCAACTTGGATTAAAACATATTTATAAGGGTAGGATCCAATCGTATTTTACCAGTATTCTCTAACATGTTTGTCCATTAGGTTAGATCTGATCAAATTAGATGGGATCATAATTAAATTGGTGTAATCAGATAAGATCTACTTAATTTATTATGGAATAGATCATGTGTGTTACACTATTATGAGATAAGCAAAGCGGTGGGGATAGGTATGCTTATTATGACAAGGTGAGTCTCTAAGAATAAGATAGAATCTTTTGAGATTGGTTAGGTCGATTAGGATAAGATGAAAATCCTTTTGAAATAAGATGAGTCTATTAAGGTAAGAGAGTATCTTTTAAGATAAGATGGATCTATTAAGATGAGAGAGAGTCTTTTAAGATAAGAGGAATATATATGAAATCAATACACTTTAATGAAGGATAATCTAAGTTGTTTAGTTATCTTATGAATTCCATTTATTTATATTTATGTCTATACGTATATGCAGATGTAATTGTAGACATTACTCCACAACTCATCACACTCAATCAAAGATCCAAATCAAACAAGTATCATAAGAACAAGCACTCAAGCGTGTAGATACCCATAAAAATAGTTTTTTTTGTTCCTAGGAGTAGGTCTCCTATTCCTAAAAGTTACTTTAGATACAGGACTTCAAAGTGTGAAATCCACATTTGTCTTTAGAATGAAAAGGTAAGAATAATCAGAGTAAGCGGAAATAGATGAAAAGTTTAGAAAGAATCAGAGTAGTAAAGGTAAGTAGATAATGGTTGTCCAGTTCTATCTAGGTTTCGTCCTACAGTCAACATTCCTCTGATACCACTTCTGTCACACCCGGGTTTTAGGGGCACCAAGACCCGGGCGCGAACATAAACACCAGATATGCTGGGACCAAGTCTCACACATATGATGTATAGTGGCACAGGATCGAATGTCACATCTTTATATATAACAGGAGTTCTATACAAAATAAATATTTACATTATAAGGAGACAACGGTCCAGCAACCCAAAGTTGACTGGGAGACGACGACCTAGACCTCTCACGAACACATCGCAGCATCCTCCAAGCGCCTCATCCTGCGGTACATGTTCTTGACCTGTGGGGGTGTGAGACAGCAAGAGTGAGCTCACATACGTTCATCGCTCAACAAGTTGTGGGGAATAATGTGTATGAACTCGCCAAAGGTGGGAGCTCATGTGAAGTGTAAGGCTTACCAAAGAGGATGGTTGAAGCTGAGCATTGCTTTTAAAGTTGGTCAAAATTTTATTAGCCATTACTAAGTATAAGTAAATACCAACCCAATTAAATAGTAGAACAGAAGTAACAACATCACCTGCGATGCAATGCATATGACAAATTGAATTTAAGTTCCATAGATTAATCATGTGAGGGTCCGAGCTGCTCATGACCGTGAGCACGGCTAGTATACCAGTTTTACACTCTGCAGAGGTTGCGCATCTTTACCCACAAGTCATGTTACCCATCTGCCAAGGGATCGCGACTTCCCATACACCTCTACCGAGGAGGCGAGGCAGGGTAACACTACGAGGCCTTTACAAAGTTCCACTAGCTTCAGAAAACCCGCTATAGTTTATAGGAAGCTCCAATGCAGGAATCCCTTGCAGGACCGCCATCGCAGCAAAAATCCTCCCGAGGGCCTCCCTGCACTGACCACTCCCCTACTGCCCTTGCCCCTTTCGGGTAAGGTAGTCCTCCACTAGCTTTCCTAATTAATCAGCCAAGGGCGTCCCAGTAAACCCTTGTGGTAGCACTGTTTTCCCGGGTGGTCGCTCCATGTTCCAATTAACATAATGATCTTATCATGAACAGTGATAATAACCAGATAATAAAAGTGTGATCATGAATAATGTATCTTCATAACCAAAACCACATAAAGCACTAGCAAGCACTACCCAAAAAGTTCAGTGGTAAACAAGGTATAAAGATAATCAAACTAGGGTAACCTATTGGGTCCCATCAAAATTAACCTATGCAGATCATTATGATTAATCAGAACATGAGTAGGTAAAAAGAAGTGATCAAGGGCACAACTTGCTTGGGACTTGAGATTCCAGGTACCAGGATGATCTTCAGGTGACACGTGTCCTCACTGCTAAACGTAGCAATACAGACAAACATGGTATATACAAAATTAACATCACACCAAACATAAGAATAAACTATGTAATAATAATCTACGCGTTGCTACGAGATCGTAGGAACAAGAATCACTAAATTCGGAGCTACGGTTATTAAGTTATGAATTTCCTAAGGTTTTATGTATTTGATACGAGATTAATTAAGAGATAAATTTTAATACCATTTTCATGTCAAAACAAAGATACAGGGTAATAAACAACATTATTATAGGATTATAGGAATTGGAATGGATTAATTTGGACTTCATATGAATTTTCTATGAATTAAACAAGTTCTAGCATTTATTTTTACACTAAAAAGTATTTTCCTAATGAATTTATTTGATTTTCTAATTATCTGGACCGAGCGCACTATTACCAAAACGTCCAAGGGCCTTGGTGCAATAAATCCCAGACTCAGAGCCAATCCGCATGGACGGCGGGTTGAATATGAAAAACAGAAGGGGTTCTTTTAGCATTTACCACGGCCGAAGGGGTACGCTAGGATCCGAGCCACAGGATTAGAAACCGAGGGCTAGGATTAGTTCAGCCACACACTGAACCAGTAGGTTTTCTGGGCCACCGGATTGAGGATCGACGGTCCAGATTTAATGATTTGAAGGGATGCGCCAGGATTTGATCTGGGCCATTAAACGCATGATCAACGGTTGAAGGCCAATACGAGCTAGATCTAATCCTAGCCAAATACCGATGATCCAACGGCCAGACCACTTTGTTCCTCCCTTGGCCGTACCCGTACCCAGCGAAGGCGCAGGGGCACCGCGCCGGTGAGCACGCGCCCAACGCCCCAGAGCACGATTCCCAGTGCCGATAGGTAGTACACGTTCTACGGAGCATATTGAACTGATTATGGTGGGGCTTACTTGGATAGGGTGGCGGTAGCGATGTTGCCCACACGGCACAGCGGGTCAATGGCGGGGCACCAACTCCGTCAAGAAATCCGGGCGAGCCAAGGTAGTTTCTCCATCCGAGATGTCCACGAGCAAATCACTGGGGTTCGGCGAAGTTCTCTGCCCAAGAGCCCGAGCGATGGTACGCCACGGTTCCGCCCACGGCGAGATGCACCTGGTATAACAATTGGTTGCGCCAGGGCCGGCTTATACCGAGGGCGAGGTACTGGCCACATGAGGACTGCAGCGGCAGAACGACGGCAGCATCTAAGTCTAGCGGCGTCAGAATCTCTCTCGAGTCCACTCCACGGTGCGGTCAGTACGCAGGAGGGCATGGCTGTCTTGGTCAGACGAGAAGGTGCAAGGGGGGTCCGTTTATATAGTACAGGGAGGATTTTCGAGTGGCGGAAAACTTGGTCAAGGTTGTTACAGCAGATTTGAAGCTTGCATGCGATCTGTCGTGGGGAAGACGGCTTCTGGCACAACGACCCGAGGAGGAAGAAAGATCTGGCTTGACCACTGGGACCCGTTCATCAGTGGTCGTGGCGCGCACGCACTGAGGAGGAACTGATGCGCCCGGCCAACCGTGCCAGCGACCCAAGGTATATATAAAAAAAAGAAAGATTGCGGATATTGGCTGGGCCGCGCGGAAGAGAGCTCGCGGAGATGGGCCGACCAGGTCGCATTTCGGCCCAAGCGACAACAGTTAAGTTTTTCTTTTATTTCTGTTTTCTTTTCTATTTTTATTCCCATCTTCAAAATTTAGATTTGAATATGGGTTTCAAATTCTAATCTAAATGCAACAAATAGAATAGAAACATGAAGGAAAAGTACATATTTTTTTGACTTATATATATTTATCTTAATTATTTTCTTTGTTTAGTTAAAGGTTCAAAGTATGTTATGCACCCGTATTAAATTTTGAAAGAATTATTACTCTTGAGTGTGTGTGATCAAATCCCAAGTAAGAAAAAAAATATTAATTACCTTACTTGTTTAGGAAAAACAATGTTTTCTCTTTTACCAAGAGTCACTTTATATTGAATATATTTAAGGGCATTCTTTAAATTTCTTGCGGAGAATAACTTGTTCTACTAGATTGAAGGTATTCCTATTTCATGTTTACTCAACTTTGTAGCATTATTCCTCATAAAAGACATAAAAGGAATACCCAAACTCTTAGCTCAGTTTTAGGGTTTACAGTACCTCAAGATGCGGGCATGAATCAAGGGGGAGCACATGAAGAAAAGGATAAAGAGTAAGAAGTACAACAAGCACCTCCAACTCAAGTCTAGGCCACCATCCAAAGGAATCATCTAGTAGATCAGATTCTGGTTTACATCAGCAAGGGAGTAACCACTCGTTCACGCCCTAGCTAATTTTTGTGAACATTACTCATTTGTTTCTTCTATTGTGCCTTTTAGGGTAGAAGAATCCTTGTAGGATTTGGACTGGGTATTGGCCATGCAGGAGGTCAATAACTTCAAGAGAAATGAAGTGTGGAGTCTGGTGCCACGCCCAAAGCAAAATGTTGTGGGAACCAAGTGGATGTTCTGCAACAAACAAGATTAGCACAGAGTGGTGACAAGAAACAAGGCTCAACTTATGGCAAAAGGTTATGCCCAAGTCACTGGTTTGGATTTTGAGGAGACTTTCGCTCCTGTAGCTAGGCTTGAGTCAATTCGTATATTACTAGCCTATGCTGCTCATCACTCTTTTAGGTTATTTCAAATGGACGTGAAGAGCGCATTCCTCAACGGACCAATCAAGGAGGAGGTGTACGTAGAACAACATCCTGGCTTCGAGGATGACAGGTATCCCGACCATGTTTACAAGCTCTCTAAGGTACTCTATGGACTTAAGCAAGCTCCAAGAGAATGGTATGAATGCCTTAAAGATTTTCTCATATCTAATGCTTTCAAGGATGGGAAAGCGGATCCTACTCTTTTTACTAAGACTTGCAATGGTGATTTGTTTGTTTGCGAAATATATGTTGATGACATAATATTTGGTTCTACTAATCAAAGGTCTTGTGAAGAGTTTAGCAGGGTAATGATGCAGAAATTCGAGATGTCGATGATGGGCAAGATGAACTACTTTCTTGGATTTCAAGTGAAGCAACTTGTGGAAGTAATGTTCATCTCCCAAATGAAGTACACTCAAGACTTACTCGAAAGGCTTGGGATGAAGTACGCTAAGCTCGCCAAGACCCCAATGGGAACTGACAGACACTTGGACCTCGACAAAGGAGGTAAGTCCGTTCATCAAAAGGCATACCAGTCTATCATAGGTTCTAAATTATACAAAACCCTTCAAGTGTCTTTTGAGGAGTTCAAGACCTCCCACAACAATCTAAAAGAGAGTTGTGAGAAGCTTGTGGAGGATCAAAACCCATCTCTTGTGCATGAAGTTGTGGTGGTCATCGAGGATGTTGGAATCACTTGTGACTTACTTGATAGTTCTACAAGTGAACCACAACCTACTAGTTTTATTTGTGATAAATGCAAATTTTCTCTTGTGAATGGTAATATTGGTTGTGATGAATCACAAATCATTGTTGAGAATGAAGCCTTGGTAAGGAAAGTAAATGCTCTAACTCATGACTTAGAGAAGGCCTATGGTGGGGAAGGCTAAATTGGATTTTATATTGGGAAGCCAATGGTGCTCACTTAATCCTGAGGGTCTTGGGTTTGTTCCTAAGAAAGGAAAGAATGCTTTTGTTAAGCCAAAGACCATGTTTCTGAAAGAATGTGACAAAGTGTGTCACAAGTTCCACAAGAAGGGACATGTCAAGAAGAATTGTCCCAAATTCAATAATGTATCCTCATCTTGTTTTGAGCATTGCTATGTTCTTTCACATAATGCAAAAGGTGTTCATGCTAAGTTTGTTGGCACTTCAATTGTTGGTACCAAAAAGAAAGCCATTTGGGTACCAAAGACCTTGGTCACTAACATCCAAGGACACAAACAAATTTGGATACCTAAAAGAGATTGATTTTCTTTTGTAGGTAAATTACAAGGTGGCAGAAAATCATTAGGTGTTGGATAGTGGTTGTACTCAACATATGACTGAGGATATGAGGATGTTCACCCAAATGTGAGGAAGGTTGATCCTGGCACGTACATGGTTCACATTCGATTTGCCTTCTAAAACCGGGTGTGGCACGACCCTAATGGGCTCCAACACGATATACGGGCCAACATCCTAAAAGACATTGTCGCAACACAGGAAAAGATTCTAGACACTAAATTGTTTCTGTGATTCCCATAGATTCTGAAGGAATTTTGGTATGAGACCAATTAGGGTGGCAACCTTATCTACTTAGCTTTCCACCCATATAAAGAACGTCAAAACTGAGTTTGTATGCGTCCTAGGCATCAATTTTAGTGCATGTTGGTCCTAGGCTCCGAGATGGAATCAAAGTCGAGTTGCACAGGACTCCCTCTTGTTGTGGATGTCCTAGCTTCTAGTCCTTAACACCTTAGCCCTTCCCAAGTCCTTGTCGGTCCTCTCTAAGGTTCCTAATCATCAAAGCATTTATAGCACCAAAGTAAGCTCTAAAACACAATTGACTAAGTTGGAACGAACATAGAGTTTAAGCCATCGTGCATGTGATCGTGTTACCAGTCCATGCATTGTATATATAGGAGTGATGTCCTCATCATGATTGACCTAATTCTAAGCAACAATTGCAAAGATGAGTACACTCATGTTTGGTACTGAGCAACTGCGTAGGAAGTGCAGTATAAGGCTTACAAATCAATAGTCTAAGGATGAGCATTTCACATATCAAATTGGTTGGCCAAAATGTATACTTAGTAATTTAAAATGTGGAATGCTCAACCTTAGACTATTCATTAGTAAGTCTTACACTGCACTTTTTCCTACACATTTGCTGAGCACCAACTATAAGTGTACTCACCATTGTTGAATTCCCTGCTTAGAATCATGTCAACTAGATGAAGACTACTACGAAGAGTTCGATAAGTTGTAGGTTGTTATCTGTCACACCCGGTTTTGGAAGGCAAACCGAATGTGAACCATGTACGTGTCAGGATAAAAAATTTATGTACACATCGATTACATAATTGGGCATCATCACACATTGCTCAAATTAATAGTGGAAATAGTACTTTATTACATCAAGATGTCCAAGACATCCACGGAGTCATCAACTTAAGTCATAATCATAATCAAAGTGTGAATATGAAATGTAGTTCGATAAGGCCTTCACAGGCAGCCGACTGGGGGCTTGCCACTAAACTATCCTAAAACTAGTCGAATTCCTGAAACTCCTCCATGTTGCCTTCATCTTCTCTTGAGCATTGGTTGCAATGGGGACAACCTGGGGTTTGGGTGTTTTAAAGCAAGGGTGAGTACACATCAACGTACTCAGCAAATGTCCCGTTTGGCTAAAGTGGAATAGTTGTATGTGGAGTTAAGCTTAAAGCAGTTGCTTTTAGTTGATCAGATATTTATTACTAGTAGAAAGCCAAGTTTTATCAATAATCCCAAGTTATTACCCAAGTGGCACTCCCTCTAAGAGGAAATACCATAAAGATAGTCATCATCATTAAGCATCATCATAAAAGTTAACTAGATTAACTCTAATCAAAGGAGCTCCCAAGGCTGCTCATAACCACGAGCACGACTGATATACCAGTTTCTAACACTATGCGGAGGTTGCACACTTTACCCACGAGTCATGATCCCTTCCTAGCCTAGGTTGTATAGACCCAATCTTCACTACCGAGGTGAATGGTCAGGGATACACTATGTAGCCCTTACAAAAATTCCCCTAGTGTGTAGTCACCCGTTAGGTTTCGCCAGTCATACAAACACAGTACTCCTCCCTAAGGTGGGTGACTAGCAAAACCAAATTGAATGAACCTCGGCACCCACCCTTAGCAGAGCAAGCACTATGCCCTGACCCCCATTGATGGCACAACGGCGAAGCCAACTACACCCCAAGTTTCTCTAATTAATCAGCTAAGGGCGTCTCATTCCACCCTCATGGTTGTACTGTTTTCCCGGGTGGTCATCCAGCGAACATGTCCTTACGGTGAGGTACTCGGGAAACAGCCCGAGCCCCTAACATATCACATGTGCATCATCATAATCAAGATATCATCATCGTATCATTAATGTTCTCATCATGTTCCTTGATTAAAGTAAAGCAATAGCATGATACTAAACATAGTATTCCCAAAGGGTAAACAAGGACAGGAAAACAGAATACTAGTCAATCCTTAGACTGTTCATGGTATGGGGGATAGTGAATTATAAAATAAATAGGATATAATGGGTTAGAGGACACTTGCCTTCACCAGGTTGCTGCATAGGGAAGTCTCCTACAACAAACTCGGAAACCTCGAACAACTCGTTGTCTGCGCAAAACGATCATTCATTCAGCACACTTGGGAAATGACAAAGGAACAGTACACCAATCATATGCAACAAAGTAAACACATGTTCAGTGGAAAAGTACAAACACAAAAGTGAATTCTAGGTTCTATGGTAGATTAATATACCTAGAGGTCTGTTGTTCTCCAACTATTGCCCATCTTAGTAGATTAATTACCTAACTATGTCTATTTTAGTGAATTAATATTATTTAGGTAAAGTTATTCCAGGATGGGACCATACACTAATTGAAATTAAATCTACAAAGTTAAGCACTTGGAAATTCATTAGGTTTCACTTTTATTTTACCTTTAATACATATTTTATAACCTTACACTAAACTAGAGACTAACCACAAAATTGAGACATGCAAACTGAAAGTCGCCTAGAGGGGAGGTGAATAGGCGAAACCTGAAATTTACAAACTTTAAGCACGGACTAAGGTCGAGGTTAGCGTTAGAATTAAATCGGAGTGCGAAAAATAGTTCTCCTTGCTTAGAGTTTCTCAATCAATGCGGATAACGTTTGCGAGCAAACTCAAATTAATATGGGCATGGGAACTTTAGAGAGAGGAATGAGGGGAAACAAATCAAGTAAAGATTAATGCAAGTGAACATGGTGATTTGTTTACCGAGGTTCGGTTCTAAGAACCTAGTCTCCGTTGAGGAGGTCACAAAGGTCGGGTCTATTCCAACCCTTTCCCTCTCTCAATCGGTCAGACAGACCGGTCAAGGCTTCTCCTTAATCACTTGGGTCACTACGACCCCACAAGGATCACCACACACTTAGGTGTCTTTTGCTAGCTTTACAAAGCACTTTAGAAGAATTATAATAGAAGGGAGAAAGCAATCTAAGCAACAAGAGCAACAAAAGAACACAAAACACCCTCTCTCAAGTCACTAAGCAATTGAGTTGATTTTGAGGCTTTGAGAGGATTTGATATTTGGAATGTGTCTTGGAGTGAATGCTATTGCTCTTGTATTGAATGTGAAGTTCAGAAAACTTGGATGGCTTGAATGGAGGTGGTTGGGGGTATTTTTAG
This sequence comes from Zea mays, assembly GCF_902167145.1. Classification (NCBI taxonomy): domain Eukaryota; kingdom Viridiplantae; phylum Streptophyta; class Magnoliopsida; order Poales; family Poaceae; genus Zea; species Zea mays. Next base: position 13,865,535 of record NC_050104.1, on the reverse strand, counting down.
CCCCAACCACTATTCTAGTCGTTGTTGTCGATGGCGCACCAAACAGTCCGGTGGTGCACCGGACAAGGCACTGTTCACTGTCCGGTGCATGCCACGTCAGCACACCGTTCGGGTTTAGAGCGGTTGACCGTTGAAGTTCTTTGTCTTGTAGTTGCACCGGACAGTTCGGTGGCACACCGAACATGTCCGGTGCATTCTGACTTCTCTGCTCTGACTTCTAATGCGCACTGTTCATCTTTCACAGTCGACCGTTGGCGCAGGTTACTGTTGCTCCGTTGGCTTACCGAACATGTCCGGTGCACACTGGACAGTCCGATGAATTATAGCGGAGCGTCCCTTGAAAAAACCCGAGAGTGAGCAGTTTGCTTGGTGCTCGGCTTGAGTGTCCGGTGCACCACAGGCAGCAGCATTCCAGTCTTTGCTCCATACTTTGTCGATTCCCCAACTCAGCCTTTTTTATTGGTTTGTGTTGACCTTTATGCACCTGAGATAAATGATGACTAGGCAAACTAGTTAGGCCACGTGGTTTGTGATGGACATCAAACACCAAAATTGATTATAGGAAATGGTTAAACCCATTTCCCTTTCAATCTCCCCCTTTTTGGTGATTGATGCCAACACAAACCAAAGCAAATATGAAGTTAAAAATGTAACTAGTTTTGCAATTGTGATAGATGTGCATATGTTACTTACATTTAAACCAATTGAAAGACTTTCTACATAAGTCTAAGAATAAACGTGATTGCTCTCTTCTATTTAACATTTTGGACCACATTTACACCCCTTGCTTGTTTTTGAAAATCTTTTGGAAAATTCCTTTCAAATTATTTTGCAAATAGCTAGAGGTACAAGAATATGATTTCAAGAAGCATTTTTAAGATTTGAAATTTCTCCCCCTCTTCAAATGCTTTTCCTTTAGACTAATTAAAAGCTCCCCCTAAAGAAATTCTCCCCTTAGCTGTCAAGAGGTTTTTTGAAGCAAATACCAGATGAAGTTATACCAATTGATTTTTTTTGAAACTAAATGAAATACCAATTGAAATTTTTGAAACTAAATGAAATACCAATTGAAATTTTGATTTTGAAAAATTGGGTGGTGCGGTCCTTTTGCTTTGGGCTTAATACTTTATCCCCCTTTGGCATGAATCACCAAAAACGAAGAACTTTGAGAGCCCTTTAATTCTCCCGTTTGGTAATTAAAGTATATGAGTGAAAGGTCATACCAATTGAGATTTTCTAGAGTAAAGGCAAAGGATAAGTGATACTGCCAGAGTTGGAGTGGAAGGCTTGCCTTTGCCAAATACTCATTTCCCTTTCAATTTAAGACTGAACATAGAAGTACACATGAAAGCACATTGGTCTTAGCCTTGGCACAAGAAGAATAAGAAACATTCATTTATACCAAATGAAAGTGATATGATCAAAGTTATATAAATTAGCTATGTGTGCAATGTTTCAATCAAAGTTCCGAGAACCAAGTATATTTAGCTCATTCCTAAGTTTGCTAAAAGTCTTTTTATCTAGTGGCTTGGTAAATATATCGGCTAGTTGGTTGTGGGTGCTAACATAATCAATTTTGATATCCCCCTTTTGTTGGTGATCTCTCAAAAAGTGATACCGGATGTCTATGTGCTTAGTGCGGCTGTGTTCAACGGGATTATCCACCATGCGGTTGCACTCTCATTATCACATATGAGAGGGACTTTGCTCAACTTGTAGCCATAGTCCTTAAGGGTTTGCCTCATCCAGAGTAATTGTGCACAACAATGTCCGACAGCAATATACTCGACATCGGCGGTGGAAAGAGCTACTGAGTTTTGTTTCTTTGAAGCCCAAGACACCAGGGATCTTCCTAGAAATTGACAAGTCCCTGATGTGCTCTTCCTGTCAATTTTACATCCAGCATAATCTGCATCAGACTACCCAATTAAATCAAAGGTAGATCCCTTAGGGTATCATAGCCCAAACTTAGGAGTGTAAACTAAATATCTCATGATTATTTTCATGGCCCTAAGGTGAACTTCCTTAGGATTTGCCTAGAACCTTGCACACATGCATAGAGAAAGCATAATGTCCGGTCGTGAAGCACATAAATAGAGTAAAGAACCTATCATTGACCGGTATACCTTTTGATCTACGGATTTACCTCCCGTGTCGAGGTCGAGATGCCCATTTGTTCCCATGGGTGTCTTGATGGGTTTGGCATTCGTCATTCCAAACTTCTTGAGTATATCTTGAATGTACTTAGTTTGGCAGATGAAGGTGCCCTCTTGGAGTTGCTTGGTTTGAAATCCAAGGAAATACTTCAACTCCCCCATCATAGACATCTCGAATTTCTGTACCATAATCCTACAAAATTCTTCACAAGTTGACTTGTTAGTAGACCCAAATATAATATCATCAACATAAATTTGGCATACAAATAAGTCTTTTGCAATTGTTTTAGTGAAGAGAGTAGGATCAGCTTTACCAACTTTGAAGCCATTAGTGATAAGAAAGTCTCACCGACATTCATACCATGCTCTTGGGGCTTGCTTGAGCCCATAAAGCGCTTTTCAGAGCTTATAGACATGGTTAGGATACTCACGATCTTCAAAGTCGGGAGGTTGCTCAACATATACCTCTTCTTTGATAGGACCATTTAGGAAGGCACTCTTCACGTCCATTTGATATAACTTAAAGCCATGATAAATATCATAGGTAAGTAATATACGAATTGACTCAAGCCTAGCTACGGGTGCATAGGTTTCATCGAAATCCAAACCTTCGACTTGTGAATAGCCTTTTGCAACAAGTCGTGTTTTGTTCCTTGTCACCACACCATGCTCATCTTGTTTGTTGCGGAATACACACTTGGTTCCTACAACATTTTGGTTAGGACGTGGAACTAAATGCCATACCTCATTCCTCGTGAAGTTGTTGAGCTCCTCTTGCATTGCCACCACCCAGTCCGGATCTCTTAGTGCATCCTCTATCCTGTATGGATCAATAGACGACACAAAAGAGTAATGTTCATAAAAATGAGTAACTCGAGATCTAGTGGTTACCCCCTTGTGGATGTCACCAAGTATGGAGTTTACAGGGTGATCTCTTTGAATTGCTTGGTGGACTCTTGGGTGTGGTGGTCTTTGATCCTGAATCTCTTGACCATCTTCCATGTCTTCATTATCATGATCTCCCCCTTGATCAATGTCCTCCTCTTTAGGTGGCTCATCATCTTGATCTTCATCCTCTTCTTCTTGAGCCTTATCCACATCTTGAGTTGGTGGAGATGCTTGCATGGAAGATGATGGTTGATCTTGTGCTTTTTGAGGCTCTTCGGATTCTTTTGGACACACATCCCTAATGGACATGTTCCTTAGTGCGACGCACAGAGCCTCTTCATCATCTAATTCATCAAGATCAACTTGCTCCACTTGGGAGCCATTAGTTTCATCAAACACAATGTTACAAGAAACTTCAACTAATCCAGTGGATTTGTTGAAGACTCTATATGCCCTTGTGTTTGAGTCATAACCAAGTAAAAAGCCTTCTACTGCCTTAGGAGCAAATTTAGAATTTATACCTCTCTTAGTAAGAATAAAGCATTTGCTCCCAAAGACTCTAAAATAAGAAACATTGGGCTTTTTACCGGTGAGGAGTTCATACAATGTTTTCTTGAGGATTCGGTGAAGATATAACCGGTTGATGGAGTAGCAGGCGGTGTTAATTGCCTCCGCCCAAAACCAATCTGGTGTATTGTACTCATCAAGCATGGTCCTTCCCATGTCTAATAGAGTTCTATTCTTCCTCTCCACTACACCATTTTGTTGAGGTGTGTAGGGAGAAGATAACTCATGCTTGATGCCGTCATCCTCAAGAAATCCTTCAATTTGAGAGTTCTTGAACTCCATTCCATTGTCGCTTCTTATCTTTTTTATTCTCAATCCGAACTCATTTTGAGCCCATCTTAAGAATCTCTTTAAGGTCTCTTGGGTTTGAGATTTTTCCTGTAGAAAGAATACCCAAGTGAAGCGAGAATAGTTATCCACAATAACAAGACAATACTTACTCCCGCCGATGCTTATGTAAGCTATCAGGCCGAATAGGTCCATGTGGAGTAGCTCGACCGGCCTGTCGGTCGTCTTAATGTTCTTGTGTGGATGCTGAACTCCAACTTGCTTCCCTGCTTGACATGCGCTACAAATCATGTCTTTCTCAAAATGAACATTTGTTAGTCCTAAAATGTGCTCTCCCTTTAGAAGTTTGTGAAGATTCTTCATCCCAACATGGGCAAGCCGGCGATGCCAAAGCCAGCCCATATTAGTCTTAGCAATTAAGCAAGTGTCTAGTTCCACTACAAGAAACTGATAAATGTTCGTGGATAAAAATAAGAATGTGGGTACCGACGTTCTTACTTGAGTTAAGTTCATGAGTTATGTTAAGAACGTGGGTACCGACGTTCTTAAGTTAAGTTCGTGGGCCCTGGTTAAAACCGTCGAACTTAACAAGTTAGGAACGTGGGTACCCATGTTCTTAAGTTAAGTTCGTCGGACATGTGGATAGCGTCGAACTTAATCATCAAAACCTCAATTCAACCCCCACGCGCGGCTCTATCTCTCTCACCTGTCTCGTTCCCGCCCACACGCTTCTCTCTCTCACCATCCCCGCGCTCTATTGTCCGTGGAGAGCACCCTAAAAACCCTAAACCCTCAGCTCCCACCCGCGCCACGGCCATGTCTCCTGTCGTGATCCCGCCCCCGCCCCCGCCATCTTCTCCCCTGCTCCGCTCTCCGTCGATGGAAGGGTCGCTACCGCCGTTGCCCTCGCCCTCGCAGTCCATGTCCATCGATGGAAGGGTCGCTACAGCCCTTGCCTTCGCCTCCGCAATCCATGGACGCCCCCGCCCCGAGACGTGCCCACCCAGAGAGCCGAGCCGCTCGCTCACCTTGCTACCCCACACCCGTCTTGTTCTCCTCCTCGTCCCGGCGCTCCTACTACTCCCCTCCATGGCGCACAGGTACACCTCCTCGTTCCCCCACCTGCCTCCCTGTTCCACTTCTGTTGCCTCCTGACATGCAAAAGCTATGTGGGGTCCCTTTGCTGTGTGGGGGATGAATCAGCGAGGGCGCTTAGCGTCGGCGAGGAGCTCATGGCCAAGAGACCATGCCGTCAGGTGTACAGGATCGACGGACTGCCCTGTTTGTGTGGTACGAAATCAAGATCTGTTGGGGGACAGGCTCTGTTGGTGTTCAATTTGCTATCTTGTTTTAGTTCTTGCTTGTTTCGATAGCCATATTAATTTTCATACTGATCTGGTAGGGTTTTGTTTCCCCTACGAGGCGATTTCCTTTTTCTCTGTTGTGGTTGGGGTTGGGTGGGGTTAGGTTTGGTTAAACAATTCCCCTTTTGGATTAGAGGGGATAGGGCAATGAACTAATTTGCCAACTCAAGCCCTTGTTGTACACATGATTTAATCGTGGGTTACGGCACATGTACCTTTCAGATCGCTTGCAAAAGGTTGTTTAGCTATCCTATAGACATGTGTAGTTCTTTACTTATTCGTCGGATGAAGATGAAGTAATGGAGGAGATTAGGTTGGGGCCAAAAGGCGGTCTCATGTACTGCATGGTGTATCCTATTATTTTTGCAGTGTCTTTGTTCATTCTATATGCTGCCATATAAGCCCATCGTTTCCTTTGGCTTTTTCCATACGTGATTAGCCGTACCTGATTTTGCCACCTAATTTTTCTTTTTTGTTTTGTTGTCATGTGAATTGTCTCCATTAATATTTGTGGTTCGCTTTATTACTTAACTATTTTCTGAGGTATATTTTTTTTGTAAAAAACGAATTATAGATCTGTCATCCTTGTATAACCATCTGGTGTCTACATAAGTTTGATATCTAACACCAAGGCCAGACAATGATTGTATAACCATCTGGTGTCCGTATAAGCTTTGAAAATGTCATCCTTTTGCAAGCGATCAAATATCTTCTAGCATTATTATTCAGATGGCAAGACTGGTCGCCAGAAGCTACTCAAGCAGAAAGGATGTGTTGTTTGCATCACGGGCCTTTAGTGCTTCAAATAACCAAACCTTGCTTTCTCTCAAACTAGTTTGTTGTGTTATAGAACAAAAGGAAGAAAATTACAGATTGTTACAGTATTCCTGGAAGAAATACTTCCATTGCTGGACCATGGGTTACTTAATAAGTAGAATTTTTGGGCTCCTAATAAAGTACCATAATGTTTTGTTAGGACTATGTTTTTATGCAGCATAATCAGGTTATGAAGCACGAATTGTACATCAGCTTTCAGGTGCCAAGTTCATTCCGACATTAAAGTATCCCCTACATTGGACTTGAAGGACGATAGCAAATCTGAAACTTGGAGGATCAAGATGCTCTATGACGGTGATTGCGCTCTCTGTATGCGTGAGGTATGTTGCGCTAGAACTCTATGATGCAGCTTCTGGAAGAAGATAGCCTTATTTTCCAATAAGGCAATGATTAGTAAGCATGTTGAATTAATGGGCACATGTCACTCAATGATGGCATTGCTGATTGTATAGCAGACAGTATGGGTAATTCATACTGCATTCACTAGTTTTCTTCTCACCCGGTTGTGGAAACTAGATCTTTTGCATCTATTTGGTATCCTAGAGGCACCATTCAGTTACCTTGAATATTTTAAGTAATGGTATGTTGATTCCACTTTTATTAGTTCTTTGAGTTCCATTTCCAGCGCTGATCTTGATGCCTAATCAACTATTGAGAGTAGACAACCATGAGCCTGAGACAAATGGAAAGTACAAATTATTGCATGGATTATTAATCATCACATGTCGTAGATAAATTCTTGTTGAACTCATGTGATATTTATGTTCTAAAAGATGCTTTAGCTTTTAGTTTGTATACCTGAGCAGATACTTCCTGATTAACTTTTCCCATGAAATCTTCACCAGCTCTATACTTTACCTTTTATATCAAAGAACTTCAGTTGTGATATAGAAAACCCATATTTTCAGTGGCACTCGGTGCCGACCATGGAGTTCTTCACCATGAACCTTTCCTGTATATTTTAGGACCCTATCACTAGTGCTAGTCATGTTAGAGCTTAATGTGCATCACTATCTCATGAAAGGCACATGCAATTTGACTTATTTTTACTTATTCAAGCATGGATGGATTTTCTTAACTTATGTTGTTTATGGCTGAAATAAAAGGTGACCATCATACTGATACCATTGCAGCTAAACTTCCATGTAATTTCATGTCTGTGCAGGTAAACATGCTGAGGGAAAGAAACAAATCCTATGGGGCAATAAAGTTTGCTGACATAAGCTCTAAAGATTACTCTCCAGATGACAATGAAGGCCTTGATTATGAAATTATGTGTATCACTTCAATTTATTTGACTTTTCTTGCTCACCCACTCTATGATTTCTCGTAGTGAAATTGGTCATGTCGTGTTTTGTTTCCCAAAGGCTATGGTGTAAACATTGCTTTGGTCATGTCGTATTTTGTTTCTCAAACTGATTTCTATCAAACACCAGGGCATCCGAAGCGGAGTCGTCGGAGGACTTGGTTACGACTTCTCGTTCTTGATGCTGTTCTTCACGTATGGCCTTTGCTTCTACGTCGGTGCGCAGTTTGTGCGCCAGGGGAAAACTACCTTTCTAGATGTTTTCAAGGTAAGATACCCAGTTACTGCAGTGAAGTAAAACATTCACCTTGTAAATCATTCACTTGCCGATGCCCTGTTTAAATGTGGTAGAGCTAATAGTTAGCTGCTAAAATTATTTAGAGACATTCAAACAATCCAACTAATGGTTAGTTCTGATGTTTTTCCATTCATTGAAACTGGGCCTAACTATCCGGATGTTTTTGCAGGGTTTTTTCGCGTTAGTTCTGGCAGCTATTGGAGTCCCGCAGGCGAGTGCGCTGGCTTCTGATGCGACCAAAGCAAGGGACTCTGCTATTTCCATCTTCGGCGTTCTGGACAGGGAGTCCAAAATTGACTCCAGCAGCGGCGACGGGATGACGTTGGAGAATGTCAGTGGCAACATCGATTTCAGCAACGTCAGCTTCAAGTACCCACTGCGTCCTGACGTCCAGATATTCAGCAACTTCACCTTGTGCATTCCTGGAAAGGTACAGTTAGTCATAGACCCTAGTGTACCAATAACAGGTCTCAACTCAGCTACAAAGACAACAAGAGTGTTAAGACATTTGGTAGACCTCATAGGAAATCATAAGTGAGTCAAAACAAATCCTTGAAACTAGAATAGAAAAGGTGAGATAAGATAGTCTAAGAGCACAGGGATGGAAGCCTTGCATCTGCATTCGACATACTGTTGATTTGCAGTGCCCTGTTAAACCAGAGAGACAAGTCTGTAACTAATATCACAGAAATACTAGTAAAATACAAACAGTATACCTACCGTGTAAAGCTGGGAACCTAGGGTATTAGGTTGCTGATATTGTCCCGGATTTTTTAGACCAGCTGGGTTCGCAGGAGTAAATGCCTTCACTGTTTGCTGAGACACTGGTACAGGTGAAGGGCCTGGCTGTTGCTGCAAAAAATGACAAACGAAACAGTGTGTAATAATTTTGCATTGCTTTAAATGGAAAAAGGCACAAAACACTCATTAACTTCATATGAGGCAAAATTTTGCTGGTCAAAACTCAAAAGTAGCAGATACTTGAGCAATAAAAACTTCAAATACATGGGGGCTACCGGCTACATGTTAAGACATACCATAATGTATCCAACATTACATTTCTTTTGGTCAAACACACCAACAGAACAAGGGAAAGCAAATATTTGCTATTTTGCAATGTCTTGATGGCACAAAGACATGCAAGTGAGACATGAGGTAAGTTAAAAAAATCCCTGTGTACCAAATACTTGCTGCAAAGAACTGGGCACTCACACTACAAAGCACTGAGAAGCTTCTCAATGCACAACTGGCCTATAGGGTTGTTCACATACATATGATGCTTAAAAAAAGGATTTCCTGAATCACAAATACCTGAGAGCTGGCAGGGGTGCTAGGTGGAACAAACATATGGGTTGGTTGTTGAGGTTGATATGTGTTGTTGTATCCATAGGCGGAACTTGATTCAATTTCTGAATCAAGTTCAGAAAATCACAAGTCTGACAGCCCCAATTTTAAACAACTATAACTCCACATTTTATGCAGTACCAAGCCAACCTTCCCTAAAGGAACTTGTTCACTGATATACACTCTTCAACTTTGACACAGGGAGTATGGCTCACAACTTTATGGATCAAAAGTTATAGTTCTTCAAAGTGGGATGAAAATACTAAAATTCAGATTCAGTTAACTGAACCAAAAACTGAACTCACACCTGACAGAGAGAGTTTGAGCGCAATTTACTCCAAATTTAGTGCAACCCCAAATCAAACTTATTTAATAAACCTTGTTCTCTGTACTATGGGCTCCAACTCTTCTATGGAAACATTAGTCCAAAACCACTTGGATTGATCACAAATGAGCTCCAAATTGGCCACCATTTACTGAATTTCAATTTTAATTAACTGAACCAATTTCAGTCACCAGTAACCTAACAGTCCATTTTCAGTCTCTCCACTTTTTGTCTAGGATCATATCCATCACCCTTAACGACATTTGTACACCAACTTATGGTCTTCAATTTCTCTATATAAACTATAGTTCAAAACCTTATGGATTATTTACCACGAAGCTCCAAAGTCAGTCACAATCACTGAAATTCAGACTTAGATAATAGTCCAAATCTGAAAATTCAGAATTCAGCCAACACCACTTTGAACCACCTTTACTCCTAGTAGCATATGATTTTAGGGCATCCCACCGAATAAAGTTTGTTCTCCTATAGTCACTCTATAAGTTTGATATAACAATATTTTACTAAAAGTCCATAGTTTAAAATTTACAGGGGTCCAAAAACGGCTAAACAAAACTATTCTGTGCTGAATTCAAATTCCCCCAATTCTGAACTTTTGCAATTTACTCCAAACTTTTGCACATAGCTTGGAAATCTCCAAATAAGAAATTTGTTCACTTTTCCAAGCTCCACAACTTTGATATATGGACTTTTAGCAAAACATAGCTAGATCTTGAAATCCACTTTTGGGCAACTTTAGTGTTTCATTTGAGATTGTTTTTCTCCAGTCAAGCCTCTCATCTTTTGTCCATCATTTAAAGGTAAAGTTGCCCTTTAACTCAAGGCCCAACTTTGATACATAGTTCCCATGGCCAAAGCATCTTTAGCTTAGGAGTGGTTTACTTGCACTTGATCTCTCATTAGCTTAGTGTTGTGAGAGTTGTTTTGTTGTGACATGCTTTGGACTGTTAGGTGGCTGAATTGTGAATTTTCAGATTTGGAATAACGTCTAAGTCTGAATTTCCAAAGTAGTTTCTTGGACAGTTAACATCGCAGATCCTTTGCACGATGCATCATTTTAAATAACACGGTGCTGCGTCTTGAAATGAAGTTTGTTTTCACTCTCATGTTCATGTTCATGCACAAATATGGAAGCCACATTTTGTGTTTATCATGCTTTCCTATATCTTTGTGTACATGTGATTTAATGTCAGTTGTGTATTTATGAGAATTTTGGTTTATTTTGTAGGATTCCGGCTCTCATCAAGTGACTCCTCCCCCTCACGTTGACTTTGCGGACAGATGTCTCAATTCTAGTGGTGGAGCTACGAACAACAATCCAATGTCCTGATCGAGAGCGATGGAGCTAATGTTTGAACTTGTGCGTTTGAACTTGTGAACTATGGATGAGAACTTGTGTGAATTTGTGAACTTATGTATTTGGACTTATGTGAATTTGCGAACTTATATATATGGACTTATGTGAATTTGTGATATGAACATATATCAATGTATTTGAAATCTGTATTGTATGTGATATATTGTGTTGCATGTGATATTATGTGTGTCTAATTTTTCATTTCTGTATTTTTTATTTTTTTCTGGAAAAGGGTTAAGAACGTGGGTACCCACGTTCTTAAGGTTAAGAACGTGGGTATCGTCGAACTTAATGGGCAACCTTCGCCGACCCACGCAGGACCCATAAGTTCGACGGCCACGTGGCCCCGTCGAACTTAAATGTAAAAACGTGGGTGCCGTCGAACTTATGGGAAAAAATTCGACGGTCCCCCGTCGAACTTAAAAACCCACGTTCTTAACCTTAAGTTCGACGGTACCCACGTTCTTAATGTTAAGTTCGACGGTACCCACGTTCTTAACCTTAAGAACGTGGGAGCCGTCGAACTTACTTCTTTAAGTTCGTCCAAAAATTGCCGTCGGCTATATTCGTCGGTAAACCCACGTTCTTATGATAAGTTCGACGGCCTATTACATTAAGTTCGACGGTTTTTCACCCACGTTCTTTAACTAATTTCTTGTAGTGTTTAGCCTTTTTATCATTAAAATCAACTAAATATAGCTGACCATCTAACACTCCCTTAAATGCTATTGAATCATCACTTCTTCTAAAGATAGTAACACCAATATCAGTAAAAAAACAGTTGTAACCCATTTTGCATAATTGAGAAACAGAAAGCAAATTGTAATCTAAAGAATCTACAAGAAAAACATTGGAAATGGAATGGTCAGGAGATATAGCAATTTTACCCAAACCTTTGACCAAACCCTGATTTCCATCCCCGAATGTAATGGCTCTTGGGGATCTTCATTTTTCTCATATGAGGAGAACATCATTTTCTCCCTTGTCATGTGGTTTGTGCACCCGCTATCGATTATCCAACTTGACCCGCCGGATGCATAAACCTACAAAACAGGTTTAGACCTTGTTCTTAGGTACCCAAACGGTCTTGGGTCCTTTCACATTAGAAACAAGCACCTTGGGTACCCAAACACAAGTCTTTAGACTCTTGTATTTGCCCCCAACATATTTGGCAACTACTTTGCCTGATTTGTTAGTGAGCACATAAGATGCATCAAAAGTTTTAAATGAAATGTTATGCACATTTGATGCATTGACAATTTTCTTTTTAGGCATTTTGGTATGAGTTGAATGCCTAGAGCTAGAAGCCTCATTACTATACATAAAAGCATGATGAGAAACATTGTGAGGTTTTCTAGCATGAATTTTCTCCTAGTTTTGTGTTCAGGATAGTTCTCAGGATACAAAATGTAACCCTCTCTATCCTGAACCATGGGAGCCTTACCCTTAACAAAATTAGACAGTTTGTTCTTGGGGGCATTAAGCTTGATGTTGCTTTGGCTCCCTTGTTGGAAGCCAATAAAATCCTTAATGCCAGGGCATCTCCCAATATAAAGCATGCTACAAGTAATTTTTTTTCATTTTCTAACTCATGCTCGGCATTTTTAGCGTTTAATTTAGGTATGTGATCATTTTGTTCTTGAATCATGGCAAGGTGATCATCAATATCTTCAACATTAATATCTCTACATCTAGTGCAAATAGTGACATGCTCAACAGTAGATGTAGATGGTTTGCAAACATTCAATTCATCAATCTTAGCATTTAAATTAGCATTCTCATCTCTAAGATAGGAAATTGAATCTTTGCAAATGTTAAGCTCTTCAGATAAATATTCGCATTTTTCTACCTCTAGAGCATAAACATTTTTCAATTTAACAAATTTCTTATTTTTCCTTAATGAGCAAGTCCTCTTGGCATTCCAAGAGATCATCCTTCTCGTTAATATATTCTATTAGTTCATTTATCCTTTTCTTTTGGTCCTTAGTAAGGTTAGCAAAAAGAGAAGTTAAATCATCATGATCATCACTAGAGCTACCCTCATCATCGGATGTAGTGTATTTAGGGGTATCTGTAGAATGTACCTTCTTCTTCTTGCCGTCCTTAGCCATTAGGCACTTGTGGCCGACGTTGGTGAAGAGGAGGCCTTTGTTGATGGCGATGTTGGCCGCGTCCTCGTCGGAGGAGGAGTCGGTGGAGCTCTCATCGGAGTCCCATTCCCGCCCCATGTGCGCCTCGCCACCCTTCTTCTTGTAACATCTTTTCTTCTCCATCCTTTTCTTCCCTTTCTTGTCGTCATCCCTGTCCCTGTCACTTGTATATGGACATTTAGCTATAAAGTGACCGGACTTACCACACCTGTAGCACACCCTTTTGGAACAGGGCTTGTAGTCCTTTCCCTTCCTTTGTTTGAGGATTTGTTGAAAGCTCTTAATGATAAGAGTCATCTCCTCGTTGTCGAGCTTGGAGGCGTCAATTGGGAGTCTATTTGGTGTAGACTCATCCTTCTTCTCTTTCGTTGCTTTGAATGCAACATGTTGCACCTCGGGTGTAGAGGTGGCGCCTTGCTCCAAGTTGACAATATGTTTGGAGTCTTTGATCATAAGTTCAAAGCTCACAAACTTGCCAATAACCTCCTCGGGGGACATTTGTTTGTATCTAGGATCTCCACGGATTAGTTGTACTTGAGTAGGATTACAAAAAAACTAGAGATCTTAGAATAACCTTGACCAGTTCATGGTCATCCCATTTGGTGCTCCCGAGGTTGCGCACTTGGTTGACCATCGTCTTGAGCTGGTTGTACATTGCTTGTGGCTCTTCTTCTTTGTTGAGGACGAATCGACCGAGTTCTCCCTCGATCGTTTTGCGTTTGGTGATCTTTGTCACCTCATCCCCTTCGTGCGTCGTTTTGAGGACATCCCAAATCTCTTTGGTATTTTTCAACATTGCACCTTATTATACTCCTCTCGACATAAGGACGCGAGGAGTATAGAAGTTGATTGGGAGTTAAAAATTCCTGATTTGGACAGCCTCGTCTGAGTCGTAGTCCTCGTCGCCTACCTATGGTGCCTGTGCTCCAAACTCAATAATATCCCAAATTCTTTCGTGGAGTGGGGTTAGATGGTGCCTCATTTTATCACTCCACATTCAATAATCTTCACCATCAAAATATGGTGGTTTGCCTAGGGGTACTGAAAGTAGGGGAGCATGCTTTGTAATGCGAGGATAGCGAAGAGGCATCTTACCATACTTCTTACGCTCGTGGCGCTTTGAAGTTGTAGACTCGATGCTGGATGTGGAAGGTGATGAAGAGTCGGTCTCGTAGTAGACCACCTTCTTCATTTTCTTTTTGTTCTTGTCACCCTTCCTATGTGACTTGATGGAGGAGGAGGATTCCTCCTTGTATTTATCGCTGGACTCCCTTGACAGAGTCCTTCCTGAGCCTATGGCTTTGTCGCCGGTGATAATCTCCCTCTTGGTGACTCTTAATGAAGCACTGCCTCTGATACCAATTGAAAGTCGCTTAGAGGGGGTGAATATGTGAAACCTAAAATTTACAAACTTTAAGCACGAACTAAGGTCAGGGTTAGTGTTAGAATTAAATCGGAGTGCGAAAGGTAGTTCTCCTTGCTTAGAGTTGCTCAATCAATGCGGATAACGTTTGAGAGCAAACTCAAATTAATATGAGCAAGGGAACTTTAGAGAGAGGAATGAGGGGAAACAAATCAAGTAAATATCAATGCAAGTGAACACGGTGATTTGTTTACCGAGGTTCGGTTCCAAGAACCTATTCCCCTTTGAGGAGGCCACAAAGGCCAGGTCTATTCCAACCCTTTCCCTCTCTCAATCGGCCAGACAGACCGATCGAGGCTTCTCCTTAATCACTTAGGTCACTAAGACCCCGCAAGGATCACCACACACTTAGGTGTCTCTTGCTAGCTTTACAAAGCACTTTAGAAGAATTAGAATAGAAGGGAGAAAGCAATCCAAGCAACAAAAGAACACAAAACACCCTCTCTCAAGTCACTGAGCAATTGAGTTGATTTGAGGCTTGGAGAGAATTTGATATTTGGAATGTGTCTTGGAGTGAATGCTATTGCTCTTGTATTGAATGTGAAGTTCAGAAAACTTGGATGGCTTGAATGGAGGTGGTTAGGGGTATTTATAGCCCCAACCACTATTCTAGTCGTTGCTGTCGATGGCGCACCGGACAGTCCGGTGGTGCACCGGACAAGGTACTGTTTACTGTCAGGTGCGTGCCACGTCAGCACACCATTAAGGTTTGGAGCGGTTGACCGTTGAAGTTCTTTGTCTTGTAGTTGCACCGGACATGTCCGGTGCATTCTGACTTCTCTACTCTGACTTTTGACGTGCACTGTTCATCTTTCGCAGTCGACCATTGGCGCAGGTTACCGTTGCTCCGTTGGCTTATCGGACAGTCTGATGAATTATAGCGGAGTGTCCCTTGGAAAAACCCGAGAGTGAGCAGTTTGCTTGGTGCTTGGCTTGAGTGTCCAGTGCACCACGGACAACACCATTCCAGTCTTTGCTCCATACTTTGTTGATTCCCCAAGTCAGCCTTTTTTCTTGGTTTGTGTTGAACTTTATGCACCTGAGATAAATGATGACTAGGCAAACTAGTTAGTCCACGTGGTTTGTGATATACGTCAAACACCAAAATTGATTATATGAAATGGTTAAACCCATTTCCCTTTCACAAACAGTGAATGAATATAATTTAAACAGATAAATAACATTATGAACATTTTGCAATTTGAACCACCCAATTTGGAGTTCTTATGCAAAAGATATGAAATTTACAAGTTTTAGAATTTAAAAACACTAAATTAAGCCTACTTCTCTAATTAAATACAAACCCAGGGTCCTCTCTACAAGAAACCAGGGGCACGGCTGTAAGAACTTGAGAGCACCTAGAGGGGGGGGTGAATAGGTGATCCTGTAAAACTTCAAAAACTAAAGCCACAAAAACTTGTTAAGTGTTAGCACAATTATGGCCAAGTGGCTAGAGAGGAGTCAAAACACAATAACCACAAGAAATCAATCACAGAGATGACACGGTGGTTATCCCGTGGTTCGGCCAAGTACAAAACTTGCCTACTCCACGTTGTGGCGTCCCAACGGACGAGAGTTGCACTCAACTCCTCTCAAGTGATCCAATGATCAACTTGAATACCACGGTGTTCTTGCTTTTCTTTTCTCAATCCCGTTTGCGAGGAATCTCCACAACTTGGAGCCTCTCGCCCTTACAAAAGATGTTCACAGAGAATCACAGAGCAAGGGAGGGATTAGCAACTCACACACGACACAAAGATCACAGCGAATACGCACACACAAGACCCAGACTTGAGCTCAAAAGACTAGCACACTAGAACGGAGCTCTAATCACTAGAATGTCGAACAAGTGCGCGAGATTGATGTGTGAGTGATCAAGAGTGCTCAAAGAATGCTTGGTGTTCTCCTCCATGCGCCAAGGGGTCCCTTTTATAGCCCCAAGGCAGCTAGGAGCCGTTGGGAACAAATCTGGAAGGCCATCTTTGCCTTCTGTCTCGTGGCGCACCGGACAGTCCGGTGCACACCGGACACTGTCCGGTGCCCGATTTGTTTCCATAAACAGCGCATCCGACCGTTGCTGTCTGAGTCAGATCTGCGCACCGTTGGCGCACCGGACATGTCCGGTGCACACCGGACAGTCCGGTGTATCTTCTCGACCGTTGGCTCGGCCACGTGTCGCGCGCCGATCGCGCGGCCGACCGTTGGCCCGGCCGACCGTTGGCTCACCGGACAGTCCGGTGCACACCGGACAGTCCGGTGAATTTTAGCCGAAGTCGCCGGAGAAAAACCCGAGAGCGGCTGGTTTGCTCTGTGGTGGTCTGGCGCACCGGACACTGTCCGGTGCACACCGGACAGTCCGGTGCCCCAGTCCGAAGCAGCCTTTGGCTGTACACAGCCACTCTCCACTTCTTTTCTTTTCTTCTTTCTCCTGTTTCTATCACTTAGACAAGATGTTAGTACACAAAACTAATGTACTAAGGCTTAGAAACATACCTTTACTTGTGATTTGCACTTTGTTCATCAATGGGCATATTTTCACATTTAAGCACTTGTGTTTGCACTCAATCACCAAAATACTTAGAAATGGCCCAAGGGCACATTTCCCTTTCAATCTCCCCCTTTTTGGTGATTTATGCCAACACAACATAAAGCAACTAGAACAAGTGCAAAATCACTTCAAATAAAAACTGACTTTGAGTTTTATTCAATTTTGGCATATATGGATCATCTTTTGCCACCAATTGGTTTGTTTTTGCAAATCAAATTCAAATCTCTATCTCTAAGTCAAACACACATGTTGAAGTATAAAGAGAGTCATTCCAAAAGAGATTGATCAAAGATTTCAAAAACTCCCCCTATTTCCCATAATCAACACTTTTCCCCACAAGAAGCCAACTTTTGAAAATAGAGACAATAAGAGACAATAAAAGCTTTTGACAAAACAAAAACTCTATTCTACTATTTTCAAAATCTCTCAAGTGGTAGCTGATCCATTTATCACTTTGGCCTTTATTTTCTCCCCCTTTGGCATCAAGCACCAAAACGGGATCAATCTTGGCCTTTTAACCCCATTGCCTCACCAAGGTCTTCAATTAAGAGCAAATGGCAATAAGATGTCATGAGATGAACTTGGAATTAGTTACCCTCTCATCGGAGTGCAGTGGAAGTCTTGCATGGTCCAAGTCCACCTTTTCCCTTTCAATCCTCCTCCGAGACTAAATCATCATACTCAAGCACATGGTTAGTCTCAAAGGGTCAAGTTGTAACACATCTCCCCCTAAATATGTGCATCACTTTGCAACGGACTTGTGAGGTCCAGGGAGTGTTTGTACAACTTGAGCACCATAATAAGCAACAAAATGCAAAAAGGAACATGATCAAAAAGCATAAGTACATGTATGCTACAATTCAATCCAGGTTCCGCGAATCTATGACATTTAGCTCACTACGCAACCTGCAAAAGGTCTTCTCATCTAGAGGCTTAGTGAAGATATCGGCTAGCTGGTTCTCGGTGCTAACATGAAACACTTCGATATCTCCCTTTTGCTGGTGGTCTCTCAAAAAGTGATGCCGGATGTCTATGTGCTTTGTGCGGCTGTGCTCAACAGGATTTTCCGCCATGCGGATAGCACTCTCATTGTCACATAGGAGTGGGACTTTGCTCAGATTGTAGCCAAAGTCCCTGAGGGTTTGCCTCATCCAAAGTAGTTGCGCGCAACACTGTCCTGCGACAACATACTCGGCCTCAGCGGTGGATAGGGCAACGGAGGTTTGTTTCTTTGAGTTCCATGACACCAGGGACCTTCCTAAGAATTGGCACGTCCCCGATGTACTCTTCCTATCGACCTTACATCCGGCATAGTCGGAGTCTGAGTATCCAACTAAGTCAAAGGTAGACCCCTTTGGATACCAGAGCCCGAAGCAAGGCGTAGCAACCAAATATCTAAGAATTCGCTTCACCGCTACTAAGTGGCACTCCTTAGGATTGGATTGAAATCTAGCACACATGCATACGCTAAGCATAATATCCGGTCTACTAGCACATAAATAAAGCAAAGAACCTATCATTGACCGGTATGCTTTTTGATCAACGGACTTACCTCCTTTGTTGAGGTCGGTGTGTCCGTCGGTCCCCATCGGAGTCTTTGCGGGCTTGGCGTCCTTCATCCCAAACCGCTTTAGCAGATCTTGCGTGTACTTCGTTTGGGAGATGAAGGTGCCGTCCTTAAGTTGCTTCACTTGGAACCCAAGGAAGTAGTTCAACTCGCCCATCATCGACATCTCGAATTTCTGCGTCATCACCCTGCTAAACTCTTCACAAGACTTTTGGTTAGTAGAACCAAATATTATGTCATCGACATAAATTTGGCACACAAACAAATCACCATCACATGTCTTTGTAAAAAGAGTTGGATCGGCTTTCCCAACCTTGAAAGCATTAGCAATTAAAAAGTCTCTAAGGCATTCATACCATGCTCTTGGGGCTTGCTTAAGTCCATAGAGCGCCTTAGAGAGCTTACATACATGGTCGGGGTACCGTTCATCCTCGAAGCCAGGGGGTTGCTCCACGTACACCTCCTCCTTGATTGGCCCGTTGAGGAAAGCGCTCTTCACATCCATTTGGTACAACCTGAAAGAATGGTGAGCGGCATATGCTAGCAAGATACGAATGGACTCTAGCCTAGCCACAGGAGCGAAAGTCTCCTCAAAGTCCAAACCTGCGACTTGGGCATAACCTTTTGCCACAAGTCGAGCCTTGTTCCTCGTCACCACCCCGTGCTCGTCCTGTTTGTTGCGGAACACCCACTTGGTTCCCACAACATTTTGCTTCGGACGAGGCACTAGTGTCCAAACTTCATTGCGCTTGAAGTTGTTGAGCTCCTCTTGCATGGCCAATACCCAGTCCGGATCTAGCAAGGCCTCCTCTACCCTGAAAGGCTCAATAGAAGAGACAAAGGAGTAATGTTCACAAAAATTAACTAATCGAGATCGAGTAGTTACTCCCTTGCTAAGGTCACCCAGAATTTGATCGACGGGATGATCCCTTTGAATCATTGCTCGAACTTGGGTTGGAGGTCCCGGTTGCGCTTCTTCCTCCATCACATGACCATCTTGTGCTCCCCCTTGATCATTTGCCTCCTGTTGATGAACCTGTTCATCGTCTTGAGTTGGGGGTTGCACCATTGTTGAGGAAGATGATTGATCTCGTTCACCTTGTTCCTGTGGCCGCACTTCTCCAATCGCCATGGTTCGTATAGCAGCCGTCGGAACATCTTCTTCATCTACATCATCACAATCAACAACTTGCTCTCTTGGAGAGCCATTAGTCTCATCAAATACAACGTCGCTAGAGACTTCAACCAAACCCGATGATTTGTTGAAGACTCTATACGCCTTTGTATTTGAGTCATAACCTAATAAAAACCCTTCTACAGCTTTGGGAGCAAACTTAGAATTTCTACCCTTCTTCACTAGAATGTAGCATTTACTCCCAAATACACGAAAGTACGATACATTTGGTTTGTTACCGGTTAGTAGCTCATACGACGTCTTCTTGAGGAGGCGATGAAGGTAGACCCTGTTGATGGCGTGGCAAGCAGTGTTAACGGCTTCCGTCCAAAAGCACTCGGGGGTCTTGAACTCTCCTAGCATCGTCCTTGCCATATCGATGAGCGTCCTGTTCTTCCTCTCTACCACACCATTTTGCTGTGGTGTGTAGGGAGCGGAGAACTCATGCTTGATCCCTTCCTCTTCAAGGAACTCCTCCACTTGAAGGTTCTTGAACTCGGATCCATTGTCGCTCCTTATCTTCTTCACTTTGAGCTCAAACTCATTTTGAGCTCTCCTGAGGAAGCGCTTGAGGGTCCCTTGGGTTTCAGACTTATCCTGCAAAAAGAACACCCAAGTGAAGCGGGAAAAATCATCAACAATAACTAAACCGTACTTACTCCCTCCTATGCTCAGATAGGCGACGGGTCCAAAAAGGTCCATATGCAGCAGCTCCAGGGGTCTTGAAGTGGTCATCACGTTCTTGCTGTGATGTGCTCCTCCCACTTGTTTACCTGCTTGACAAGCTGCACAAGGTCTATCTTTTTCGAAATGCACGTTAGTCAAACCTATCACGTGTTCTCCCTTTAGAAGCTTGTGAAGGTTCTTCATCCCCACATGTGCTAAGCGGCGATGCCACAGCCAGCCCATGCTAGTCTTAGCTATTAAGCATGCATCTAGACCGGCCTCTTCTTTTGCAAAATCAACTAAATAAAGTTTGCCGTCTAATACACCCTTAAAAGCTAGTGAACCATCACTTCTTCTAAAGACAGACACATCTACATTTGTAAATAGACAGTTATATCCCATATTGCATAATTGACTCACAGATAGCAGATTATATCCAAGAGACTCAACTAAAAACACATTAGATATGGAGTGCTCATTAGAAATTGCAATTTTACCTAAACCTTTTACCTTGCCTTGATTCCCATCACCGAATATAATTGAATCTTGGGAATCTTTATTCTTGACGTAGGAGGTGAACATCTTCTTCTCCCCCGTCATATGGTTTGTGCATCCGCTGTCGATAATCCAGCTTGAACCCCCGGATGCATAAATCTGCAAGGCAAATTTAGGCTTGGGACTTAGGTACCCAACTCTTGTTGGGTCCTACAAGGTTAGTCACAATTTCCTTAGGGACCCAAATGCAAGTTTTATCACCTTTGCATTTTGCCCCTAACTTCCTAGCAATTACTTTTCTATCCTTTCTACAAATTGCAAATGAAGCATTCAAAGCACAATAAATTGTAGAGGGTTCATTCACTACTTTTTTATGAACATTTGCAACATTTCTTTTAGGAACAACATTTCTCCTAGTAATATTTCTATCATACACATAAGAAGAACTGGGAGCAAACATGGCATGAGAATCATAAACATATGAATCAAAAGCATCATAACTTCTATTTCTAGTTTGTCTTTTATCATGATACAAAAAGGCATGGTTCCTTTTAGCACTAGTAGCCATAGGGGCCTTCCCTTTCTCCTTGGCGGAAATGGGAGCCTTATGGCTTGTTAAGTTCTTGGCTTCCCTCTTGAAGCCAAGTCCATCCTTAATTGAGGGGTGTCTACCAACCGTGTAGGCATCCCTAGCAAATTTTAGTTTTTCAAAATCACTTTTGCTAGTCTTAAGTTGGGCATTAAGACTAGCCACTTCATTATTTAACTTTGCAATAGAAGCTATGTGTTCACTACAGGCATCAATATCAAAGTCTTTACATCTATTGCAAATAACAACATTTTCTACACAAGTTGTTGATTTACTAGCTATTTCTATCTTAGCATTCAACTCATCGTTAATGCTCTTTAATTTTGAAATTGTCTCATGGCATGAAGATAATTCACAAGTAAGCATTTCATTTCTTTTAACTTCTAGAGCATGAGATTTTTGAGCTTCTAAAAATTTATCATGCTCTTCATACAATAAATCCTCTTGTTTCTCTAAGAGTTTATCCTTCTCATTCAATGCATCAATTAATTCATTAATTTTGCCAATCGTAATTCTATCTAGACCTTTAAATAAACTAGAATAGTCTATTTCATCATCGTCACTAGAATCATCACTACTAGAAGAAGCATAAGTAGAGTTTCGAGTACTTACTTTCTTTTCCTTAGCCATGAGACACGTGTGACGCTCGTTGGGGAAGAGGGCCGATTTGTTGAAGGCGGTGGCGGCGAGTCCCTCATTGTCGGAGTCGGAGGAGGAGCAATCCGAATCCCACTCCTTGCCTATATGTGCCTCGCCCTTGGCTTTCTTGTAGTGCTTCTTCTTCTCCCTTTTGTTCCCCTTTTCCTGGTCACTTTCATTATCAGGACAGTTAGCAATAAAATGACCAAGCTTACCGCATTTGAAGCATGATCGCTTCCCCTTGGTCTTAGTCTTGCTCGGCTGTCCATTGCGACCCTTTAGCACCGTCTTGAATCTCTTGATAATGAGGGCCATTTCTTCATCATTAAGACCGGCCGCCTCAATTTGCGCCACCTTGCTGGGTAGCGTCTCCTTGCTCCTTGTGGCTTTGAGAGCAAAAGGTTGCGGCTCGTTGATCGGTCCATTCAAGGCGTCGTCCACATACCTTGCCTCCTTGATCATCATTCGTCCGCTGACGAATTTTCCTAGGACTTCTTCGGGCGACATTTTGGTGTACCTGGGATTCTCACGAATATTATTCACCAAATGAGGATCAAGAACGGTAAAGGACCTGAGCATTAGTCGGACGACGTCGTGGTCCGTCCATCGCGTGCTTCCGTAGCTCCTTATTTTGTTGATAAGGGTCTTGAGCCGGTTGTATGTCTGAGTTGGCTCCTCGCCCCTTATCATCGCGAACCGTCCAAGCTCGCCTTCCACCAACTCCGTTTTGGTGAGCAAGGTAACGTCATTTCCTTCATGAGAGATCTTGAGGGTGTCCCAGATCTGCTTGGCGTTATCCAAGCCGCTCACTTTGTTATATTCATCCCTGCACAATGAAGCTAGAAGAACAGTGGTAGCTTGTGCATTCTTATGGATTTGCTCATTAATGAATGAAGGGCTATCCGAGCTATCAAATTTCATTCCATTTTCCACAATCTCCCAAATGCTTGGATGGAGAGAAAATAGGTGAGTACGCATTTTGTGACTCCAAAATTCGTAGTCCTCTCCATCAAAGTGAGGAGGCTTGCCAAGTGGAATGGGGAGCAAATGAGCATTTGAGCTATATGGAATGCGCGAATAATCAAAAGAAAAGTTTGAGTTAACCGTCTTTTGTTTGTCGTGGTAGTCGTCCTTTTGGGAAGAAGAGGACTCATCGCTGTCGTAGTAGACGATCTCCTTGATGCGTCTTGTCTTCTTCTTCTTCCCATCTTTTCGCTTGTGGCCCGAGCCCGAGTCATTGGACTTGTCATCCCTTGGCTCGTTGACGAAGGACTCCTTCTCCTTGTCGTTGATCACAATTCCCTTCCCCTTAGGATCCATCTCTTCGGGCGGTTAGTCCCTTTCTTGAAGAGAACGGCTCTGATACCAATTGAGAGCACCTAGAGGGGGGGGTGAATAGGTGATCCTGTAAAACTTCAAAAACTAAAGCCACAAAAACTTGTTAAGTGTTAGCACAATTATGGCCAAGTGGCTAGAGAGGAGTCAAAACACAATAACCACAAGAAATCAATCACAGAGATGACACGGTGGTTATCCCGTGGTTCGGCCAAGTACAAAACTTGCCTACTCCACGTTGTGGCGTCCCAACGGACGAGAGTTGCACTCAACTCCTCTCAAGTGATCCAATGATCAACTTGAATACCACGGTGTTCTTGCTTTTCTTTTCTCAATCCCGTTTGCGAGGAATCTCCACAACTTGGAGCCTCTCGCCCTTACAAAAGATGTTCACAGAGAATCACAGAGCAAGGGAGGGATTAGCAACTCACACACGACACAAAGATCACAGCGAATACGCACACACAAGACCCAGACTTGAGCTCAAAAGACTAGCACACTAGAACGGAGCTCTAATCACTAGAATGTCGAACAAGTGCGCGAGATTGATGTGTGAGTGATCAAGAGTGCTCAAAGAATGCTTGGTGTTCTCCTCCATGCGCCAAGGGGTCCCTTTTATAGCCCCAAGGCATCTAGGAGCCGTTGGGAACAAATCTGGAAGGCCATCTTTGCCTTCTGTCTCGTGGCGCACCGGACAGTCCGGTGCACACCGGACACTGTCCGGTGCCCGATTTGTTTCCATAAACAGCGCATCCGACCGTTGCTGTCTGAGTCAGATCTGCGCACCGTTGGCGCACCGGACATGTCCGGTGCACACCGGACAGTCCGGTGTATCTTCTCGACCGTTGGCTCGGCCACGTGTCGCGCGCCGATCGCGCGGCCGACCGTTGGCCCGGCCGACCGTTGGCTCACCGGACAGTCCGGTGCACACCGGACAGTCCGGTGAATTTTAGCCGAAGTCGCCGGAGAAAAACCCGAGAGCGGCTGGTTTGCTCTGTGGTGGTCTGGCGCACCGGACACTGTCCGGTGCACACCGGACAGTCCGGTGCCCCAGTCCGAAGCAGCCTTTGGCTGTACACAGCCACTCTCCACTTCTTTTCTTTTCTTCTTTCTCCTGTTTCTATCACTTAGACAAGATGTTAGTACACAAAACTAATGTACTAAGGCTTAGAAACATACCTTTACTTGTGATTTGCACTTTGTTCATCAATGGACATATTTTCACATTTAAGCACTTGTGTTTGCACTCAATCACCAAAATACTTAGAAATGGCCCAAGGGCACATTTCCCTTTCAGAACTAAGGACGATGGGTTCTATTTCCAGGAAACCGAGGGGGTTTTAAGCAAACCGCCCACAACGAAGGGGTATCTAGGCTTCTCGGCCACCCAATCAGAAATGGACGACCGAGATTAGAAGCGGGGCGTGCGAGAACGGATGCGAGAACTAGCCAGCGGGTTACACGAGTCAGCGGCCTAGACAAACCCGGTGCGCGATGCGAGCACAGGCGCGCTCTGGCGGGCGAGGCCCACAGGTCAGCGGCTCGGAGAGAGAGAGGGGAGAGAATAGGCACCGGGAGGCTGTCAGGCGGGTCCCATTAGTCGGGATCGCCGTCAACCTCGGCCTCGTGCACAACGCTAAAAGGGAAATGTGCCCTTGGGCCATTTCTATAAATGTTTTGGTGATTAGATGCCCAACACATATTGTTTTGGTTAATATGTGCTAAGTGCTAAAGAAGTGCAAATCAAGAATCAAGGTATGTCTCTAGCCTTGGTGAATTGTTTTTGATACTAACATATGTGCTAAGTGCTAGGAACGGTATCAAAGCAAATGAGAATGGAGTGGAGAAGTTTGGCTTAGTCCAGCCAAACCTGCTGAAAGTCGCCTAGAGGGGGGGTGAATAGGCGGAAACTGAAATTTAAAAACTTTAAGCACAACTACAAGCCGGGGTTAGCGTTAGAAATAAAACCGAGTCCGAAAGAGAGGGCGATAATAAATCAATCAAAAAATAAAGCGAGTGACACAATGATTTGTTTTACCGAGGTTCGGTTCTTGCAAACCTAGTCCCCGTTGAGGTGGTCACAAAGATCGGGTCTCTTTCAACCCTTTCCCTCTCTCAAACGGTCACCTAGACCGAGTGAGCTTTCTCCTTAACCAAACTGGGTCACTAAGACCCCTACATGGACCACCACAACTTGGTGTCTCTTGCTTTGATTACAAGTGCTTGAAGAACAAGAATGGGAAGAAGAAAGCACGATTGCAAAAGCCAAGCAACAAGATCGACAAATATCACACAGATCACTCTCTCTCTCAATTCGCTAATCACTAATGATCACTTGTCTCAATTGTGGAACTTGGAGAGATTGGAAGCTTTGATTGTGTCTTGGAATGAATTGCTAGCTCTTGTATTGAATGCGGAAGATTAGAATGCTTGGGTGTAGTGAATGGAGGTGGTTGGGGTTGTATTTATAGCCACCAACCACTTCCTAGCCATTGCTCCTTTTCTGTCGGCCGCAGACGGTTCGCGCCCCTAGTCTAGACGGTTCGCCCCTGCACATCAACGGTTACAATCGCAACGGTCAGCAGTAACAACTATATCAACGGCTACTATGCATTAAATGTGTCATCAGATGTCAGATAAAGGTAGTCGCGGACGGTCCGGTCGTGCACCCCGGACGGTCCACGAGGACGCTATAATTCATTTTACCGAACCCGTCACATTCGGGTTTTCCGGTTCTGCGCCGACCGGATGGTCCGCGCTTGGTCTCGGATGGTGCTTGCTTTTCCATCAGACGGTCCGTAGTGTAGACTTGTGTTTTTGCATTGGTTCTGTTCGAGGCTCACCCTAGTGTCGTAGACGGTCCACCGCAAGGGCCCGAACGGTCCGCGCTTAGGTGATTTTCCAAAAAGCTTCTCCTGTCCGGAACAATCTACGGTATTCCGGACAGTCGATTTAGAATAGTTATAGATGAACTTATGCACCTATGAAATGATCAACTGGGCAAACTTGGTTAGTCCACAAGGTTTGTGATGGTCGTCAAACACAAAAATCGATTATGGAAATATTGAGACTATTTCCCTTTCACCTGCACCAGCCTTCAGTGCACCGGACTGTCCGGTGTGCATAGGCTGGTTTTGCAGCGAAGTTGCTGCTCTTGGGAATTGACGAGGGCGACATGGTTAAAAATCACCGGACTGTCCGGTGGTGCACCGGACTGTCTGGTGAGCCATCAGCGCCCGAGCTCAATGCTCGGCTGGCAAACTCGACGCTCTCAGGAATTCACCGAGGGCGCCGCGGCTAAAATTCATCGGACTGTCCGATGAGCCTGTGACGGAACCTCCCAAGTGAAAGGGAAATGTGCCCTTGGGCCATTTCTAAGTATTTTGGTGATTGAGTGCCAACACAAGTGCTTAAATGTGAATCTATGCCCATGGATGGACAAAGTACAAATCAAGAGTAAAGGTATGTTTCTAAGCCTTAGTACATTGGTTTTGTGTACTAATATACTTGTCTAAGTGTTAGAAACAGAAAGAAGAAGAAAATAAAAGAGGTGAAAAAGGCTTGGCTGTGTACAACCAAGACTCAGCTCTGTCTGGCACACCGGACTGTCCGGTGGTGCACCGGACAGTGTCCGGTGCGCCAGGCTGGCTCGGGCGAAGTGGCCGCTCTCGGGAATTCACCGGCGACGTACGGCTAAAATTCACCGGACTGTCCGGTGTGCACCGGACTGTCCGGTGAGCCAACGGTCGGCCGGGCCAACGGTCGGCCGCGCAATCTGCGTGGGACACGTGGCCGAGCCAACGGCTAGAAGATGGCACCGGATTGTCCGGTGTGCACCGGACATGTCCGGTGCGCCAACGGCTCCAAGTCTGCCAACGGTCGGCTTCGCTATTTAAGGAAGGAAATCGGGCACCGGACAGTGTCCGGTGTGCACCGGACTGTCCGGTGCCCCCGATGACAGAAGGCAAGAATGGCTTTCCAGATTTTCTCTCAACGGCTCCTAGCTGCCTTGGGGCTATAAAAGGGACCCCTAGGCGCATGGAGGAGAACAACAAGCAACCTTAGAGCATTCTTGATCATCCACTCTCAGTCTTTGCGCATTCGTTTGTCATTCTCAGTGATTCGAGCTCCGTTCTAGTGAGAACTTTGAGATAGTCTTTTGAGCTCGATTCTTGGCCGTGTGTGTGCGCATTTTGCTGTGGATTTGTGTGTGTTGCTTCCCTCCCTTACTCCGTGCTTCTTTGTGAACTTTAAGTGTAAGGGCGAGAGACTCCAATTTGTGGAGATTCCTCGCAAGTGGGATAAAGATAAGCAAAGCAAAACACCGTGGTATTCAAGTGGGTCTTTGGACCGCTTGAGAGGGGTTGATTGCAACCCTCGTCCGTTGGGACGCCACAACGTGGAGTAGGCAAGCGTTGGTCTTGGCCGAACCACGGGATAACCACCGTGTCATCTCTGTGATTGATCTTTGTTGGTTATTGTATTTTGTTGAGGATTCCTATCTAGCCACTTGGCAATTATTGTGCTAACGATTAACCAAGTTTTGTGGCTTAAGATCTCAAGTTTCACAGGATCACCTATTCACCCCCCCTCTAGGTGCTCTCAATTGGTATCAGAGCCGTTCTCTTCACAAAGGGACTAACCGCCCGAAGAGATGGATCCTAAAGGGAAGGGAATCGTGATCAACGACAAGGAGAAGGAGTCCTTCATCAACGAGCCAAGGGATGACAAGTCCAACGACTCGGGCTCGGGCCACAAAAGAAAAGACGGGAGGAAGAAGAAGACAAGGCGCATCAAGGAAATTGTCTACTACGACAGCGACGAATCTTCCTCCTCCCAAAAGGACGATGACGACTACGATAGACGAAAGACGGTTAACTCAAACTTTTCTTTCGATTATTCGCGCATCCCACATAGTTCAAATGCTCAATTGCTCCCCATTCCACTTGGCAAGCCCCCTCACTTTGATGGAGAGGATTACGGATTTTGGAGTCACAAAATGCGTACTCACTTGTTCTCTCTCCATCCTAGCATATGGGAGATTGTAGAAAGTGGAATGCACTTTGATAGTACGGATAGTCCCATGTTTATTAATGAACAGATTCATAAAAATGCACAAGCTACTACTGTGTTGCTAGCCTCCTTGTGCAGGGACGAGTACCATAAGGTGAGCGGCTTGGACAATGCCAAGCAGATCTGGGACACCCTCAAGATCTCTCATGAGGGGAATGATGTCACCTTGCTCACCAAAATGGAGTTGGTGGAGGGCGAGCTTGGACGGTTCGCGATGATAAGGGGCGAGGAGCCGACACAAACATACAACAGGCTCAAGACCCTTATCAACAAAATAAGGAGCTATGGGAGCACGCGATGGACGGACCACGACGTCGCCCGCCTAATGCTAAGGTCATTTACCGTTCTTGATCCTCATTTGGTGAACAATATTCGTGAAAATCCCAGGTACACCAAGATGTCGCCCGAAGAAGTTCTTGGGAAATTCGTTAGCGGGCGAATGATGATCAAGGAGGCAAGGTACGTGGACGACGCCTTGAATGGCCCGATCAACGAGCCGCAACCCCTTGCTCTCAAGGCAACACGAAGCAAGGAGGCGCTACCTAGCAAGGTGGCACAGTTTGAGGCGGCCGGACTTAATGATGAAGAGATGGCTCTCATCATCAAAAGATTCAAGACGATGCTTAAAGGTCGCAAGGGACAGCCAAGCAAGACCAAAGCCAAGGGGAAGCGCTCATGCTTCAAATGCAGTAAGCTTGGTCACTTTATTGCTAACTGTCCCGACAATGATAGTGATCAGGATCAAGGGAACAAGAGGGAGAAAAAGAAGAACTATAAGAAGGCAAAGGGCGAGGCTCATCTTGGCAAGGAGTGGGATTCAGACTGCTCTTCGTCCGACTCCGACAATGAAGGACTCGCCGCCACTGCCTTCAACAAGTCATCCCTCTTCCCCAACGAACGTCACACTTGCCTCATGGCAAGGGAGAAGAAAGTAAGCACTCATAATACTAGTACTTATGCTTCTTCAAGTGAGGATGAGTCTAGTGATGATGATGAGATAGATTACTCATGCTTATTCAAGGGATTAGATAGAACCAAGGTAGACAAAATTAATGAATTAATTGATGCCTTGAATGATAGGAATATACTTCTAGAAAAGCAAGAGGATTTGTTGTATGAAGAGCATGATAAATTTGTAGAAGCTCAGAAATCTCTTGCTCTAGAAATTAAGAGGAATGAAATGCTCTCTAGTGAATTATCTTCTTGTCATGAAACTATTGCTAAGTTAAAAAGTTTTAATGATGATTTAAATGCTAAGTTAGAAATAGCTAGTAAATCTAATTCTTGTGTAGAAATTGTTGAAACTTGTAATAGGTGTAAAGATTTTGACATTGATGCTTGTAGTAATCATTTAGTTTCAATTTCCAAATTAAATGATGAATTAGCTAGTCTTAATGCCCAACTTAAGACTAGCAAGAATGAATTTGACAAGCTAAAATTTGCAAGGGATGCCTACACGATTGGTAGACACCCCTCAATTAAGGATGGACTTGGCTACAAGAGGGAAGCCAAGAACTTGACAAGCTATAAGGCTCCCATCTCCGCCAAGGAGAAAGGGAAGGCCCCTATGGCTAGTAGTATGCAAAAGAACCATGCTTTTATGTACCATGATAGGAGACAAACTAGAAATGCTTATAGGAGAAGTGCTATTCATCATGTGCCTAGAAAGAATATTATTCATGCTCCTAGGAAAGTAATGAATGAACCTTCTACAATTTATCGTGCTTTAAATGCTTCCTTTGCTATTTGTAGAAAGGATAGGAAAATAGTTGCTAGGAAGTTAGGGGCAAAATGCAAGGGAGACAAAACTTGCATTTGGGTCCCTAAGGATATTTGCACTAACCTTGTAGGACCCAACATGAGTTGGGTACCTAAGACCCAAGCCTAAATTTGCCTTGCAGGTTTATGCATCCGGGGGTTCAAGCTGGATTATTGACAGCGGATGCACAAACCATATGACGGGGGAGAAGAAGATGTTCACCTCCTACGTCAAGAATAAGGATTCCCAAGATTCAATTATATTCGGTGATGGGAATCAAGGCAAGGTAAAAGGGTTAGGTAAAATTGCAATATCTAATGAGCACTCTATCTCTAATGTGTTTTTAGTTGAGTCCCTTGGATATAATTTGTTATCTGTTAGTCAATTATGCAATATGGGATATAATTGTCTATTTACAAATGTAGATGTGTCTGTCTTTAGAAGAAGTGATGGTTCACTAGCTTTTAAGGGTGTATTAGACGGCAAACTTTATTTAGTTGATTTTGCAAAAGAGGAGGCCGGTCTAGATGCATGCTTA
Source organism: Zea mays (assembly GCF_902167145.1). Lineage (NCBI taxonomy): Eukaryota > Viridiplantae > Streptophyta > Magnoliopsida > Poales > Poaceae > Zea > Zea mays. The sequence continues at coordinate 13,834,828 of NC_050104.1, read as the reverse complement.
ATTGCTAAGACTAGCATGGGCTGGCTGTGGCATCGCCGCTTAGCACATGTGGGGATGAAGAACCTTCACAAACTTTTAAAGGGAGAACACGTGATAGGTTTGACTAACGTGCAATTCGAAAAAGATAGACCTTGTGCAGCATGTCAAGCAGGTAAACAAGTGGGAGGAGAGCATCACAGCAAGAATGTGATGACCACTTCAAGACCCCTGGAGCTACTACATATGGACCTCTTCGGACCCGTCGCCTATCTAAGCATAGGAGGAAGTAAGTATGGTCTAGTTATTGTTGATGACTTTTCCCGCTTCACTTGGGTGTTCTTTTTGCAGGATAAGTCTGAAACCCAAGGGACCCTCAAGCGCTTCCTCAGGAGAGCTCAAAATGAGTTTGAGCTCAAGGTGAAGAAGATAAGGAGCGACAACGGGTCCGAGTTCAAGAACCTTCAAGTGGAGGAGTTTCTTGAGGAGGAGGGGATCAAGCACGAGTTCTCCGCTCCCTACACACCTCAGCAAAATGGTGTGGTAGAGAGGAAGAACAGGACGCTCATAGATATGGCAAGGACTATGCTTGGAGAATTCAAGACCCCCGAGTGCTTTTGGTCGGAAGCCGTGAACACGGCTTGCCACGCCATCAACAGGGTCTACCTTCACCTCCTCCTCAAGAAGACGTCATATGAGCTGCTAACCGGTAACAAACCCAATGTATCTTACTTTCGTGTATTTGGGAGCAGGTGCTACATTCTAGTGAAGAAGGGTAGAAATTCTAAATTTGCTCCCAAAGCTGTAGAAGGGTTTTTGTTAGGTTATGACTCAAATACAAAGGCGTATAGAGTCTTCAACAAATCATCGGGTTTGGTTGAAGTCTCTAGCGACGTTGTATTTGATGAGACTAATGGCTCTCCAAGAGAGCAAGTTGTTGATTGTGATGATGTAGATGAAGAAGATGTTCCGACGGCCGCTATACGAACCATGGCGATTGGAGAAGTGCGGCCACAGGAACAAGATGAACGAGATCAACCTTCTTCCTCAACAACGGTGTATCCCCCAACTCAAGACGATGAACAGGTTCATCAAAAGGAGGCGTGTGATCAAGGGGGAGCACAAGATGATCACGTGATGGAGGAAGAAGCGCAACCGGCACCTCCAACCCAAGTTCGAGCGGTGATTCAAAGGGATCATCCCATCGACCAAATTTTGGGTGATATTAGCAAGGGAGTAACTACTCGATCTCGATTAGTTAATTTTTGTGAGCATTACTCCTTTGTCTCTTCTATTGAGCCTTTCAGGGTAGAAGAGGCCTTGCTAGATTCGGACTGGGTGTTAGCCATGCAGGAGGAACTCAACAACTTCAAGCGAAATGAAGTTTGGACACTGGTGCCTCGTCCCAAGCAAAACGTTGTGGGAACCAAGTGGGTATTCCGCAACAAACAGGACGAGCACGGGGTGGTGACGAGGAACAAGGCTCGACTTGTGGCAAAAGGTTATGCCCAAGTCGCAGGTTTGGACTTTGAGGAGACGTTTGCTCCTGTGGCTAGGCTAGAATCAATTCGTATCTTGCTAGCATATGCCGCTCACCATTCTTTCAGGTTGTTCCAAATGGATGTGAAGAGCGCTTTCCTCAACGAGCCAATCAAGGAGGAGGTGTATGTGGAGCAACCCCCTGGCTTCGAGGATGAACGGTACCCCGACCACGTGTGTAAGCTCTCTAAGGCGCTCTATGGACTTAAGCAAGCCCCAAGAGCATGGTATGAATGCCTTAGAGACTTTCTAATTGTTAATGCTTTCAAGGTTGGGAAAGCCGATCCAACTCTTTTTACTAAGACATGTGATGGTGATTTGTTTGTGTGCCAAATTTATGTCGATGACATAATATTTGGTTCTACTAACCAAAAGTCTTGTGAAGAGTTTAGCAGGGTGATGACGTAGAAATTCGAGATGTCGATGATGGGCGAGTTGAACTACTTCCTTGGGTTCCAAGTGAAGCAACTCAAAGACGGCACCTTCATCTCCCAAACGAAGTACACGCAAGATCTGCTAAAGCGGTTTGGGATGAAGGATGCCAAGCCCGCAAAGACTCCGATGGGGACCGACGGACACACCGACCTCAACAAAGGAGGTAAGTCTGTTGATCAAAAAGCATACCGGTCAATGATAGGGTCTTTACTTTATTTATGTGCTAGTAGACCGGATATTATGCTTAGCGTATGCATGTGTGCTAGATTTCAATCCGATCCTAAGGAGTGTCACTTAGTGGCGGTGAAGCGAATTCTTCGATATTTAGTCGCTACGCCCTGCTTCGGGCTCTGGTATCCAAAGGGGTCTACCTTTGACTTGGTTGGATACTCAGATTCCGACTATGATGGATGTAAGGTCGATAGGAAGAGTACATCGGGGACGTGCCAATTCTTAGGAAGGTCCTTGGTGTCATGGAACTCTAAGAAACAAACCTCCGTTGCCCTATCCATCGCTGAGGCCGAGTACGTTGCCGCAGGACAGTGTTGCGCGCAACTACTTTGGATGAGGCAAACCCTCAGGGACTTTGGCTACAATCTGAGCAAAGTCCCACTCCTATGTGATAATGAGAGTGCTATCCGCATGGCGGAAAATCCTGTTGAACACAGCCGCACAAAGCACATTGACATCCGGCATCACTTTTTGAGAGACCACCAGCAAAAGGGAGATATCGAAGTGTTTCATGTTAGCACCGAGAACCAGCTAGCCGATATCTTTACCAAGCCTCTAGATGAGAAGACCTTTTGCAGGTTGCGTAGTGAGCTAAATGTCTTAGATTCGCGGAACCTGGATTGATTTATAGCATACATGTGTTTATGCCTTTAATCATGTTCATTCTGCATTGTGTTGCTTATTATGGTGCTCAAGTTGTACAAGCACTCCCCAGACCTCACAAGTCCTTGTGCCAGTAATGCACATATTTAGGGGGAGATGTGTTACAACTTGACCCTTTGAGACTAACCGTTTGTTTGAGTTTGATTGTTTTAGTCTCAAAGAAGGTTTGAAAGGGAAAGGTGGACTTGGACCGTGAAAGACTTCCACTGCACTCCGATGAGAGGGTAACTTATTCCAAGTTCATCTTTAAACTCTTATTGCCTATTTGCTCTTAATTGAAGATTTTGATGAGGTAATGGGGTTAAAGGGCCAAGATTGATTCCGTTTTGGTGCTTGATGCCAAAGGGGGAGAAATTAAAGGCCAAAGCAATAAATGGATCAGCTACCACTTGAGAAACTTTGAAAACAGTAGGATAGAGCTCTTGGTTTGTCAAAACTCTTGCATTGTCTCTTTTGTCAAAAGTTGGCCTCTTGTGGGGAGAAGTGTTGATTATGGGAAAAAGGGGGAGTTTTTGGAATCTTGAATCAATTTTCTTTGGAAAACCTCTCTTTATGTCTCTACAAGTGGATTTGACTTAGAGATAGGATTTTGAGTTTGATTTGCAAAAACAAACCAAGTGGTGGCAAAGGATGATCCATATATGCCAAATTGAATCAAAATAAATTTGAGTTTTTATTTGAAGTGATATTGCACTTGTTCTAGTTGCTTTATGTTGTGTTGGCATAAATCACCAAAAAGGGGGAGATTGAAAGGGAAATGTGCCCTTGGGCCATTTCTAAGTATTTTGGTGATTGAGTGCCAACACAAGTGCTTAAATGTGAATCTATGCCCATGGATGGACAAAGTACAAATCAAGAGTAAAGGTATGTTTCTAAGCCTTAGTACATTGGTTTTGTGTACTAATATACTTGTCTAAGTGTTAGAAACAGAAAGAAGAAGAAAAGAAAAGAGGTGAAAAAGGCTTGGCTGTGTACAGCCAAGACTCAGCTCTGTCTGGCACACCGGACTGTCCGGTGGTGCACCGGACAGTGTCCGGTGCGCCAGGCTGGCTGGGGCGAAGTGGCCGCTCTCGGGAATTCACCGGCGACGTACGGCTAAAATTCACCGGACTGTCCGGTGTGCACCGGACTGTCCGGTGAGCCAACGGTCGGTCGGGCCAACGGTCGGCCGCGCAATCTGCGTGGGACACGTGGCCGAGCCAACGACTAGAAGATGGCACCGGACTGTCCGGTGTGCACCGGACATGTCCGGTGCGCCAACGGCTCCAAGTCTGCCAACGGTCGGCTTCGCTATTTAAGGAAGGAAATCGGGCACCGGACAGTGTCCGGTGTGCACCGGACTGTCCGGTGCCCCCGATGACAGAAGGCAAGAATGGCTTTCCAGATTTTCTCTCAACGGCTCCTAGCTGCCTTGGGGCTATAAAAGGGACCCCTAGGCGCATGGAGGAGAACAACAAGCAACCTTAGAGCATTCTTGATCATCCACACTCAGTCTTTGCGCATTCGTTTGTCATTCTCAGTGATTCGAGCTCTGTTCTAGTGAGAACTTTGAGATAGTCTTTTGAGCTCGATTCTTGGCCGTGTGTGTGCGCATTTTGCTGTGGATTTGTGTGTGTTGCTTCCCTCCCTTACTCCGTGCTTCTTTGTGAACTTTAAGTGTAAGGGCGAGAGACTCCAATTTGTGGAGATTCCTCGCAAGTGGGATAAAGATAAGCAAAGCAAAACACCGTGGTATTCAAGTGGGTCTTTGGACCGCTTGAGAGGGGTTGATTGCAACCCTCGTCCGTTGGGACGCCACAACGTGGAGTATTATTATTATAAACCATGGGAGGCAAAAACTCCTCCCGATTAAGCAGTAAAAAGTTTTTAATGGAGGGCCTTCCCTCCCGCAGCTTTAGTCTTGGTTTTCTTCTTTGGGTACCACCTTTGAACAGAAGCAACAAAAGTTTGTCGCTTCTTCACCTAAAACAAAATGGGACAAAGCCCTGAGTACGAAGTGTACTTTCGCAAGACTTACCCGACAAAGTAAAAAGACTCTCAAGGATGTGCTGGCTTTAAGGGAGTCAAGGTAAGACTTATCAATGACTCTGTTTGCAGAAATGCTTGCTAAAGTGGATCCTTAAAAATCCAATATTAATTGTTAGATTAAGTAAGATTACATGCATCTAGAGTTCTCTCTACCCTAGTTCAATCACTTGACCTGCACTAGCCAATTTCTTAACAACCCTTCATCTTTACTGGATTTCTACGTATAGGTCCGTAACCAAGTCTTCATGTCCGCGAAGTTACGACGATCCGAATCGATTATACTCAGCTAAGGATCTTCAATCACACGACATATGTAGCACTTAACCCTTGCATATGTCAACTCGCCACCGGGGTTCTTAAGACCAGATCAGGTTCACGCCAACCGAGAGCACAGATACACCACCGTCCAGCCTTTTGCCACGGAGGGTACACGCTACTCTCGCCATCTCTCCACTCCCATTGCGTGTTATCTTATTCTGGTATTAGTCTGCCCGAGGCAAAGCTTACCCATGATGAGGCATGTGACCAGTTAAAGGGTCCTCGGTCAGCAGGCCTACATCGGCACGGTCCTTAATCGACTCAGACAGAGACACTACACCGAGACTCTCTTCTCGTGCAAGTCACTCGCCCGGTCTCAGCTTTATTCTTTCAAACCCAAAGTTTGGTACCTGGCAGAGTTACATCTTTTTCGATGTTGAACCCATCATGGCCATGATGGATCCACCATCAAGTTTTATTTTCGAAAACATCCCACCCATTTTGCAACATCATCTTTTGTGAAAACAAAACATTTTTGTTTACTAAAGCAAGGCTAAGCATCAGAAAAACCTTTTGTAAAATAGGGATTAAGGAGAAGTAATCAAATCCAAGGAAGGAAATGCAGGAATTGGTTTAGCACTCAACTCCTATCACCTAATGCATCAAGTAAGTGAGAAAGATTTTAAAAGTAACAAGGAGGTGGCAAATGCACCGGGGCTTGCCTTGTGTTACTAGTGAATCAGGCTCTGTTCCGCAAATATCAAAATAGAAACAGTTGCCTGCCTGATGTTCCTCAGGTGGTGGTGGTGATGAAGTCCTTGTCTCTTCAACCTCAACTTCCTCTTCGTTTTCTAAATATAGCCAAGTATAATAATGAATGTTCATGTAGTGCTCATGAAGATGCAAAGACAATAAAAGTTTATTATCTAAGGTCTTGAATACAACTTTTCGAAGTCTAATTCTTCGTAGGCCGAGGTCCACGACGGTGAACAGCACAGGCCGAACTCCGGCGAGCCTACGCTGGCCGGATACCGCAACGGCTGGGGCTCCCGTGTGGCAGACACCAGATTGTACCCCTCCCGCCCATTTCCCCTCAATCAATTTCACTAGCGGGGCTTTGAATCAACCGGTTCACGGCGACAGTGCGGGTGATCGGATGGGTAAACACGTTCCGAACAACCGACGACATGGATGACCAAATTGAAGCTTGAGGAAGCTTCACGGGTTCACCAGAGATTATGTACACGCTAGAATTTGGACTGGGCAAGAGTAGAAAAGTGGGTCGATAGAGAGGGTGTCGCGGCAGCGTTCTACGGAGCAGAAGAGTGTTCCTGTGATGGGACTCTGACAAACTTCAATTGGTCGGCTCTGAGAGCAATAGGAAGCTATAAACAAGCTACAACAGGAAGCAATCGGGGAGTTACTGACCCGAGGAGTGCTGGCCACGGAGGAGTTCTTCACGGCAGTGCGAAGAACAGGGCAGAATGACTTTGTGGACTATGGGAGTTCTTCTGGTGAAATTGAGTCGATTGCTCAAGTGCTTGTGTGCGTGATGTGGTGAAGAAACAGGATTCGAGCTCAATTTATAGGCCAATGGCCGGAATTGGATGAGAATTGCGGAGCTGTAACCGCGCTGGCGAGCTTACCCGCACGGGCAGAGCCACGGCGATGGTCCGGTGACCGCTGATTAACCGGGCGGTGCCACCGCAGCGTTTTAACGCCACGTCGCGGATGATCTTTAGCGTGGCTGCAGACCCATCCCCAACCGCGGTGGCTTTCTTATCACCGGTGAGATCTTTTATGAAGTCCGATGAACAGTGCGCCAGATTCAGTTAAAATTCGCCTGACAGCCCATCTTCGGATCAAATTATCTCCAAATTCCTCATGGCTCCAAGACTTAATACCTGTAGCAAAGTTGTTCTTCTACAATGGCTCTACAACTTTGTTACATTGTCCCAGGGCAAATTCTTTGAATTTCTCGACCTACAGAGCTCCAAAGTTAGCCTTGATGAACTGTTTTCAGACTTAACTATATGGTCACAAAAGTGGTGTTTTGCAAATAGGCCCAGAACCTAGGGTTTCATTTGCAAATCCCCAAGTATGTGAACCATATGACTTAAGGTGACATACTTTCATGTTTTTTGCACGTTAGTCCAAAAGTGCACTAATTTTGCACTTAGCCCCCTAGGGTTTAAGTCTAGGGTTTTCTAGGGTTTCTTTTAGGGTTTTTGATACTTCTAGGGTTTGGATATCCCATAAGTCTATTTAAGGTGACCTTTTATGACCATCTCTAATGAGTTTTGAAGTTTTCTCTTATTAGGCTTTTCTTTGCCCTTCTGAGCCCAATTTAGGGTTAAGTATCCAACTCTAGGGTTTCACTAGTAACATGTCACATCAATACAACTTGTTTGACATTTTTGCCTAATGAATGCACTCTAGGTGTGACAAACACATGAAGTGCTAATGCTTATGATGTTATGCTCAAGTTTTAATAACAGTAACACCAGGGGTGTTACATCCTTCCCCCCCATAAAAGAATCTCGTCCCGATATTAAAATTTCCTAGGGCAAGTAATGGAAAAGGAAACACGACACATCTTTATTTCCTTATTTTTGGTACAAGGCAGGGGTGGTATGGGGCTCATTACTTTATTACAACAATTGTATACACTTTACAAATTACATGAGGCTAAAAAGCCTGGGAAATTCTTTTCTAAAAAGTCCTGAGTTTCCCATGTAGCCTCATCTTCTGAATGTTGGTTCCACTGTATCTTGTAAAACTTGAGAGTTCTTCTTCGGGTAATTCTGTCCTTTTGATTCAAGACTCGAATAGGGAGCTCTGAATATGTCAAATCTAGTTCTAAGGCAACATCTGTTACTTCAATGGTTCGATCGGGAACCCAAAGACACTTCTTCAATTGAGACATGTGGAACACATTATGTACCGCAGACAAGGTTTCGGGTAACTGGAGTCGGTATGCCACTAGTCCATATTGTTCAAGAACAGGAAAAGGATCAATATACCGGGGTGCAAGCTTCCCTTTAACCCCGAAACGTGATACACCCTTCATCGGCGAAACTTTCAGGTAGACATAATCTCCAATTAGAAAGTACAAGGGTTGTCGTTGCTTGTCTGCATAACTCTTCTGACGAGCTTGAGCTTCTTTCAAACTATGAATTATTCGTTGAACTTTCTCTTCTGTTTCCTTTACCATATCAGGCCTGAAGAAATTTCTTTCACCTGGTTCAGACCAGTTTAACGGAGTACGACACCGTCGTCCATATAAAGCTTCGAAGGGTGCCATCTTAATGCTTTCTTGATAGCTATTATTATATGAGAACTCCGCTAATGGTAAACAATCATCCCATTTATGTGGGAATTCCAAAACACATGCTCGCAACATATCTTCAAGTATCTGATTTACCCTCTCAGTCTGTCCACTAGTTTGGGGTGATAGGCCGAACTATGAAGCAACTTGGTACCTAGGGATTTATGAAGTGCTTCCCAAAACTTGGCTACAAATTGTGGTCCACGATCCGACACTATAGTCTTTGGAACCCCATGCAGACTAAGAATACGAACAATGTATAATTGGGCATAGGCTGCAACCGGGTGATCTGTTTTGACTGGTAGAAAATGGGCTGTCTTGGTAAGTCGATCAACTATAACCCAAATAGAATCATACCCTTTTGCTGTCCTGGGCAATCCCACAATAAAGTCCATACTTATATCCTCCCATTTCCATGTTGGTATAGGTAGAGATTGTAATGGACCAGCAGCTTTCATATGTATGGCTTTGACACGTCTACAAGTGTCACATCTTGCCACATAGCGTGCAATTTCAATCTTCATCTTTGTCCACCAATAATGTTGTTTCAGATCATGATACATCTTAGTGCTTCCGGGATGAATAGAATAGCGACTAAGATGTGCTTCATCCAAAATTTGCTGGCGGATCTCCTCATTCTTAGGCACAACTATGCGGTTACTAAACCATACAACACCTTGATCATCTTTTCTGAAGTAGTTGGCTTTACCAGCTTCTATTTTCTCATGAATGTGCTTCATTCCCTCATCATTTCTTTGTGCGTCAATTATTCTTTGCAGGATGACTGACTCAAGCTTCAAGTGATTTGAAGTTCCATGCTGAATCATTCCCAGGTTCAACTTCTCCATTTCTTGGCATAACGTAATGTCAGAAGTCTTTATGGTAAGACAATGACAGAAAGCCTTACGACTTAACGCATCTGCCACAACATTAGCTTTGCCTGGGTGATAGTGAATTTCTAATTCATAATCCTTGATTAGCTTAAGCCATCTCCTTTGTCTCATATTAAGTTTTGACTGGGTAAAGATGTACTTCAAACTCTTATGATCTGTATAAATGTGACAGACATTCCCCAGCAGATAATGACGCCATATTTTTAGGGCATGAACCACCGCAGCTAACTCCAGGTCATGAGTTGGATAATGTTCCTCATGCCGGCACAACTGCCTTGAAGCATAAGCTATTACTCGGCCCTCTTGCATGAGAACACAACCGAGACCACTGCCGGATGCGTCACAATACACATCAAAGGGCTTTTCAATATCTGGTTGAGCCAATACCGGAGCAGTTGTTAATAATACTTTCAGGTGCTCAAAGGCTTCATTACACTTTGAAGACCAATTAAATTTAGTATCATTCTTCAATAAACTTGTGATTGGTTTCACAAGCTTGGAAAAATCTGGTATGAATTGGCGGTAATAACTAGCCAGTCCAAGGAAACTTCGGACTTGATGTACAGTGGTTGGGGGTTTCCGCTCCAAAATATCCTTGACTTTGCTGGGGTCCACCGCAATCCCCTTGGCAGATAATACATGTCCCAGAAATTGGATCTCCTCCAGCCAGAATGCGCACTTACTGAACTTAGCATATAATTGGTGTTCCCTTAAGCGCATTAATACGATCCGCAAGTGCTGAGCATGCTCCTCTTCATTCTTGGAGTATATTAAGATATCGTCAATGAATACCACCACAAATTTGTCCAACTCGGGCATAAATATCGAGTTCATCAGATATGTGAAGTGGGCAGGAGCATTTGTCAGTCCGAAAGACATAACCAGATATTCAAATAATCCATACCTCGTGGTGAATGCGGTCTTTGGTATATCTTCGGGTCGGATACGAATCTGATGATAACCCGACCTGAGGTCAATCTTAGAGAATACCCGAGCTCCGGTAAGTTGATCAAATAGAATGTCAATCCGAGGAAGAGGGTACTTATTCTTGATATTGACCTCATTAAGGGGCCTATAATCCACGCACATCCGTAGTGTTTGGTCCTTCTTCTTGATAAAGATGGCTGGACAACCCCAAGGTGATGAACTTGGTCGGATAAATCCTTTTTCAAGTAGATCTTGTAATTGGGTCTTGAGTTCTGCCAGTTCATTTGGAGGCATTCGGTACGATCTTCTGGAAATGGGAGCCGTACCGGGCTTCAACTCAATCACAAATTCTACATCTCTTTCTGGAGGCAGTCTAGGTAGATCTTCCAGAAAGACGTCTGGAAACTCACATACTACCGGAATATCTTGGATCTTCGGTATGATGGCTTCATATACTCTGCCAGTTGGTTTAGCTGGAATAGTTACGGGGATAGACAAAAGAATCTCTTCTTGGCCATAACTCAACCTGATGGTTCTCAGATCAGTGTTGAGGATTGCTTTATGCTGGGCTAACCAATTCATGCCCAAAATTACATCTATGTCTTGGCCTTTTAGAACAATCATGTTTGTTGGAAAGTCCCGTTCAGCCAATGTTACGGGCACTTGGTAAGCCACTTCTCTAGTAAATATTTGTCCCCCATGCGAATGAATTTTAAACCCGTCCCTTGATTCAGTATATGGAATGCAATATTTCTCCACAAACTTCTTGCTTATGAAAGTATGCGAAGCACCAGAATCAAAGAGAATAATTGCAAGGTGATTGGCCACTAGAAACGTACCCATCATAACCGGTTCACCTTCTGGTGTTGTGGCCACTTGAGTATAATAAATTCGTCCTGTTTTCCTTGTATTTTTTCCCGCGGTAGTGTTTGCCGCATTTCCCTTGGCTTGAGCGGAACTCCCAGAACTCTGCTGATTATTGGGTCGATTCTGCTTTGGGTATGGACAGTCCTTTATAAAATGTCCGGACTTTCCACAGTTAAAGCAGCCAGTTGAAGAGCTTGGGAGAGCAGGGAAACGAGTGCCAGGGGCACCCGACTGATTTGTAGCGGTGGGGGCAGCGGTAGGACGGATAAAAACCGGTTGCTTGAAAGGGTAGGAGGGTGGGCGCGATGAAGAACGATTCTGATTAAAAGGTCGGATGACCAACTTTTGTCTTTTCTCAGACCCCTGATGGGTCCTATCACCTCCATTGCCCTTAGATTTTCCAGATCCTGCATATTTGGCCTCAACTGCCAGCGCCGTGCTGATAGCCCTTCCGTATGAAAGATCAATGCAGGTGGCCATCTTTCGTTGCATTCGATCATTCAGGCCTCTCATGAAGCAATTTCTCTTCTTTAAATCCGTGTTGACTTGATTGATAGCATATTGGGACAAGTGATTGAATTTATTGAGATACTGAGTGACAGTATCCCCGCCTTGCTTGAGCTTCATAAACTCCTCCTGCTTCATATGGAGGACCCCTTCAGGTATATAGTGCTCCTGGAAAGCCAACTTGAACTCGTCCCATGTAATTTGATGACCGGCCGGCTGAACGACAACATAATTTCCCCACCATGTACTGGTAGGGCCTCGCAGTTGTTGTGCCGCAAACAAGGGCTTTTGAGTCTCCGTACATCGGAGAAGCCCGAACTTCTGTTCAATAACGCGAATCCAGTCATCCGCTTCCATAGGATCTTCTGCCTTGACAAACAATGGGGGACGTGTCTCCGAGAAATCCAAATATGATGTTTCACGGGGTCCTTGCGGATATGCCCGCCCGCCTTGTTGTTGCATTTCTTGCCCCGCCATTTCCTGCAGGAAACGAGTGTTGTCAGCTGTGGCATTAACTAAGGCAGCGATGGCCTCAGCTAATGTTGGAGGTACTGGGGGTGGATTCGGGGTTGCTTCCCTCCCTCGGGAGGTTCCTGCCCCATCCTGTGCGTGAGACTTAGATGGCATCTGAGGCAAAGAACATTTGAAGAAATATAATATGCCAAAACAAACCATCCATTTCACATTACTTAAAAAGGGTAATGTTACAGACTCATATTTACAACAGGATTACATTACCTATTACACATTACTACTACTTCTATACTATACTACTCTTGCTTCTTGTCGCTTTTGGTAGCCTCGCTGTCAGGTGTAGGAGACCACTGGTCGACCAAATTCATTGAAGGAGGGGGCCTGAAAAGGTCTAGTTCCCCTCCAAGGGCTTCACCCGCTGCTCCAGACGGTCCAGCTCCCATCCCGACAGGATCCGCAGAGACGTTAGGGTGCAGTTGTGAATACAATACATGAACTTCTTCATGTAGTGTATTACAATAAACCTGCAAGTTATCCACGGCTGAGCTAAGCTCTTCCATGCGGGCTCGAGCTCTAGCTTCCTTTGCCCAAGCTAGTGAACGAGAGTTCACAGCCCAGTCGAGCACTAGATCCCGTTCCGCTAGTTGGTCCTGTAGGTGGCGGATGTCTGTTCTCAATTCGTTTATTCTTTCACCATCCGCGACCCATATATCGTTCCTGTGACGGAGTTCTGATCGAAGCTGATCAACTTGGGCTTCCAGATCCCCGATTGGATAGTTACTACCACCGCTACTATCTTCATGCCTCGGGGCAAGTTGATGACGGGGTACGCCAAACGGCCCAGTAGACTTGCGCACAGTCTTTCTCGTGCGTGGTGGCATATCTCCATGAGGGGAAAATCTTATTAGAATAGTTTTTAGCATGATGCATGTATAATTACAGAATCAACCTTAGTTGATTCACACCTTCTATACATTGCACTCTACTATCTGGTCTTTAAAATAAGTATCTCAGAAGGAGATTGGATAAGAAGGAAAGAAATTTTCTAGATAAGTCTTTGAAAATTCTTTTTGAAAATGTCTCATAACATCTGCAGAGATGGGCTTCGCTCTGATACCAGCTGTGACGGAACCTCCCAAGTCATTAGGCCCACCTACAGTTGTCCTTGTCCAATGGACCTCAGACAACCCTGCAGGTGCACCTGATCACTTGACAAGTTTGGTATCTGAATTCCTTACCTTCCCAAGAGCGTTTTACCCGTCACGCAGACATTACAATTCATCAGAGATACAAAAATGCGGAAGCAGTTACAATAACTTACTTTTATTGAAAAGTAAGACAGAGTTAAATATTTACAGACCAGAACATAATATATGAGTGCTGAGTATTATTATTACAAACCATGGGAGGCAAAACTCCTCCCGATTAAGCAGTAAAAAGTTTTAACGGAGGGCCTTCCCTCCCGCAACTTTAGTCTTGGTTTTCTTCTTTGGGTACCACCTTTGAACAGAAGCAACAAACGTTTGTCGCTTCTTCACCTAAAACAACATAGGACAAAGCCCTGAGTACGAAGTGTACTTTCGCAAGACTTACCCGACAAAGTAAAAAGACTCTCAAGGATGTGCTGGCTTTAAGGGAGTCAAGGTAAGGCTTATCAATAATCAATGACTCTATTTGCAGAAATGCTTACTAAAGTGGATCCTTAAAAATCCAATTTTAATTGTCAGATTAAGTAAGATTACCTGCATCTAGAGTTCTCTCTACCCTAGTTCAATCACTTGACCTGCACTAGCCAATTTCTTAACAACCCTTCATCTTTACTGGATTTCTATGTATAGGTCAGTGACCAAGTCTTCATGTTCGCGAAGTTACTGCGATCCGAATTGATTATACTTAGCTGAGGATCTCCAATCACATGACAAATGTAGCACTTAACCCTTGCATATGTCAACTCGCCACCAGGGTTCTTAAGACCAGATCAGGTTCACGCTAACCGAGAGCACAGATACACCACCCTCTTGCCACAGAGGGTACACGCTACTCTCGCCATCTCTCCACTCTCATTGTTACCTTATTCTGGTATTAGTCTGCTCGAGGCAAAGCTTACCCATGACGAGGCATGTGACCAGTTAAAGGGTCCTTGGTCAGCAGGCCTACATCGGCACAGTCCTTAATCGACTCAGACGGAGACACTACACCGAGACTCTCTTCTCGTGCAAGTCACCCGCCCGGTCTCAGCTTTATTCTTTCAAACCCAAAGTTTGGTACCTGGCAGAGGTACATGTTTTCCGATGTTGAACCCATCATGGCCATGATGGATCCACCATCAAGTTTTACTTTCGAAAACATCCCACCCATTTTGCAACATCATCTTTTGTGAAAACAAAACATTTTTGTTTACTAAAGCAAGGCTAAGCATCAGAAAAACCTTTTGTAAAATAGGGATTAAGGAGAAGTAATCAAATCCAAGGAAGAAAATGCAGGAATTGGTTTAGCACTCAACTCCTATCACCTAATGCATCAAGTAAGTGAGAAAGATTTTAAAAGTAACAAGGAGGTGGCAAATGCACCGGGGCTTGCCTTGTGTTACTGGTGAATCAGGCTCTATTCCGCAGATATCAAAATAGAAACAGTTGTCTGCCTGATGTTCCTCAGGTGGTGGTGGTGATGAAGTCCTTGTCTCTTCAACCTCAACTTCCTCTTCGTTTTCTAAATATAGCCAAGTATAATAATGAATGCTCATGTAGTGCTTATGAAGATGCAAAGACAATAAAAGTTTATTATCTAAGGTCTTGAATACAACTTTCCTTCACGGATCTCCGAGAACTTAGGGTTTTCGGAGTCAATAGTGAAGTTCATATGGCAGGGGGTAGGGTTTTGGGTTCTAAGTATCAAACATGGTCCAAATCATACCAAACTCTACCCAAGGCTTCTAAATATTATTTAGAGATTACCCTAAAAGTTTAGTGAATTTTGTATTTATTAATTATTCCCTAAAAATCCAGAAGCATGGTTCTTGTCTATTTTAAATGCTCTATAATTTCCTATAGGAACTAAAAATCATGAAAATATTTTTATTAAATACTATAGGAAATTAGAAACCTAGCAAAATTGGTTTGGTATTTTTATCATTTTTCTAGAATTTTCTAGAATTTCTTTAGCTCTGGTAGAAAAAGAAAAAGAAAAGGTGTGAACAGTATTGGACCTAAACCGGCCCAAGTCAGCCCACGACAGAAGGAAAGCGCCCGCGCGCGCGCCTGCGTAGTTTTTGCAAATAGGACCTGAACTTTATGAATAACTGCAGGCGGGTTCACAATACTGTTTCTAGAGTAACTGACACCTTACAGAAACCCCCCCTTAACTTCTAATTCTTCGCAGGCCGAGGTCCACGACGGTGAACAGCACAAGCCGAACTCCGGTGAGCCTACGCTGGCCGGATACCGCAATGGCTGGGGCTCCCGTGCGGCAGACACCAGATTGTACCCCTCCCGCCCATTTCCCCTCAATCAATTTCACTAGCGGGGCTTTGAATCAACCGGTTCACGGCGACAGAGCGGGTGATCGGATGGGTAAACGCGTTCCGAACAACCGACGACATGGATGACCAAATTGAAGCTTGAGGAAGCTTCACGGGTTCACCAGAGATTATGTACACGCTAGAATTTGGACTGGGCAAGAGTAGAAAAGTGGGTCGATGGAGAGGGTGTCGCGGCGGCGTTCTACGGAGCAGAAGGGTATTCCGGTGATGGGACTCTGGCAAACTTCAATTGGTCGGCTCCGAGAGCAATAGGAAGCTATAAACAAGCTACAACAGGAAGCAATCGGGGAGTTACTGACCCGAGGAGTGTTGGCCACGGAGGAGTTCTTCACGGCAGTGCGAAGAACAGGGCGGAATGGCTTTGTGGACTGTTGGAGTTCTTCTGGTGAAATTGAGTCGATTGCTCAAGTGCTTGTGTGTGTGATGTGGTGAAGAAGCAGGATCTGAGCTCAATTTATAGGCCAATGGCCGGAATTGGATGAGAATCGTGGAGCTGTAACCGCGCTGGCAAGCTTACCCGCACGGTCAGAGCCACGGCGATGGTCCGGTGACCGCTGATTAACCGGGCGGTGCCACTGCAGCCTTTTAACGCCACGTCGCGGATGATCTTTAGCGTGGCTGCAGACCCATCCCCAACCGCGGTGGCTTTCTTATCACCGGTGAGATCTTTTCTGAAGTCCAATGAACAGTGCGCCAGATTCAGTTAAAATTCGCCTGACAGCCCATCTTCGGATCAAATTATCTCCAAATTCCTCATGGCTCCAAGACTTAATACCTGTAGCAAAGTTGTTCTTCTACAATGGCTCTACAGCTTTGTTACATTGTCCCAGGGCAAATTCTTTGAATTTCTCGACCTACAGAGCTCCAAAGTAAGCCTTAATGAACTGTTTTCAGACTTAACTATATGGTCACAAAAGTGGTGTTTTGCAAATAGGCCCAGAACCTAGGGTTTCATTTGCAAATCCCCAAGTATGTGAACCATATGACTTAAGGTGACATACTTTCATGTTTTTTGCACTTTAGTCCAAAAGTGCACTAATTTTGCACTTAGCCCCCTAGGGTTTAAGTCTAGGGTTTTCTAGGGTTTCTTTTAGGGTTTTTGATACTTCTAGGGTTTGGATATCCCATAAGTCTATTTAAGGTGACCTTTTATGACCATCTCTAATGAGTTTTGAAGTTTTCTCTTATTAGGCTTTTCTTTGCCCTTCTGAGCCCAATTTAGGGTTAAGTATCCTACTCTAGGGTTTCACTAGTAACATGTCACATCAATACAACTTGTTTGACATTTTTGCCTAATGAATGCACTCTAGGTGTGACAAACACATGAAATGCTAATGCTTATGATGTTATGCTCAAGTTTTAGTAACAGTAACACCAGGGGTGTTACAGAGCCAACGGCGCCCACGACCAAAGGTCGGTAGCACGATCAGCGGCCGACACATGGCCGGGGCCAACAGTCACTTGGTCGCACCGGACTGTCCGGTGTGCACCGGACAGTGTCCGGTGCGCTAAGGGGACCGAAGGCTCAATGGCCGGCTGCGCCAGAAGAGGAAAGAAATTGGGCACTGTTCATGTCCGGTGGTGCACCGGACTGTCTGGTGCGCCACCCGACAGAAGGCAAGAATTGCCTACCAAATGGAGTTCCAACGGCTCCTAGCTGCCTTGGGGCTGTAAAAGGGACCCCTAGGCGCATGGAGCACAAAACCAAGCCTCCATTGAACATCCTAAGACGCCTAGACTCCGCAACCACGCAATCGGATCATCGTGTTTGAGATTTGAGCACTTCTTGAGTTGTAAACTCCCTGCGCCGTGTTTGTGTGCTCACGTCTTGACTTGTGTGCGTGTGATTGCTGCGATTCTTGCGTGTGTTTCTTTCCCTCCCTTACTCTTGTGCTTTTGTTGTGATCAACTTTGAAAGGGTCAGAGGCTCCAACTTGTGGAGATTCCTCACAAACGGGAAAACAACTCTAAAGAAGAGAACCATGGTATTCAAGTGGATCATTGGATCACTTAAAAGGGGTTGAGTGCAACCCTTGTACATTGGGACGCCACAACATGGAAGTAGGCAAGTGTTATACTTGGCCGAACCACGGGATAAAATCACCGTGTCTCTTGTGTCGCTTTTCTTTGTGATTGGTCTCTTCTATAGAGTTCTCGCTTAATCACTTGAGCTATTGTTCCAAAGATTCAATACTCATTCTAAAGGAACAATCAAGTGAAGAGTTCTCGCCTTAACAACTTGGTTTCAATCTTTCTAACATTTCGTAACCAAGTTGGATATTTAGTGTTGAATTTTCCCAGGATCACCTATTCACCCCCCTCTAGGTGCTCTCAATTGGTATTAGAGTCGTACTCTTCATTTAGGGACTAACCGCCTGAAGAGATGGATCCCAAGGGTAAGGGGATGGTGATCAACGACAAGGAGAAGGAGTCCCTCTTCAACGAGCCAAGTGATGACAAGCCCACTAACTCAGGCTCGAGTCACAAGAAGAGGGATGGAAAGAAGAAGAGGCGCATAAAGAAGATCATCTACTACGACAGCGACGCCTCCTCTTCTTCACCAAGGGATGACGAAGACGAAGACTCTTCGTCGAAAAAGAAAACAATTAATCAAAATTATTCCTTTTATTATTCTCGCATCCCTTACAATTCGAATGCCCATTTACTCTCTATTCCACTTGGAAAACACCCACACTTCGATGGAGAGGACTACTCATTTTGGAGTCACAAAATGCGTAGTCATTTATTTTCCCTCCATCCTAGCATTTGAGAAATTGTTGAAAATGGAATGCATTTTGATAGTACTGATAATCCTGTATTCATAAATGAGCAAATACATAAAAATGCCCAAGCCATTACTATTTTTCTAGCATCTCTATGCAGGGATGATTACAACAAAGTGAGCGGCTTGGACAATGCCAAGCAAATCTGGGATACCCTCAAGATCTCTCACGAGGGTAATGACGCCACCATGATTACCAAGATGGAACTGGTGGAAGGCGAGTTGGGGAGATTCGCCTTGATAAGGGGAGAGGAGCCAACACAAACGTACAACATGCTCAAGACCCTTGTCAACAAAATCCGAAGCTACGGGAGTACAAGATGGACGGATCATGACGTCGTCTGACTCATGCTAAGGTCATTTACTGTTATTGATCCTCATCTTGTAAATCTTATTCGTGAGAACCCCAGGTACACCAAGATGACGCCTGAGGAAATCCTCGAAAAATTTGTGAGAGGGCGCATGATGGTGAAGGAAGCAAGATATGTGGACGATGCGTTAAACGGACCGCTTCCTATCTACGAGCCGCAGCCCGTTGCTCTCAAAGCAATCAAAAGCAAGGAGGTGCTGCCTAGCAAGGTAGCACAAGTGGAGGTTGCTGGGCTAAACGAGGACGAGATGGCGCTCATCATAAAGCGTTTCAAGACCGCCTTGAAGGGACGCAAGGAGTATCCCAACAAGAACAAATCAAAGGGAAAGCGCTCCTGCTTCAAGTGTGGTAAGTCTAGTCATTTTATAGCACAATGTCCTAATAATGACAATGACCAGGCACAAGAAAAGAAAGGGAAGAAGGAAAGAAAGAAGAACTACAGGAAGGCGAAGGGCGAGGCGCACATTGGAAAGGAATGGGACTCCGACTGTTCTTCATCCGACTCCGATGATGAAGGACTAGCTGCCTTGGCCTTCGACAAGTCTTCCCTCTTCCCCAACGAACGCCACACTTGCCTCATGGCTAAGGAGAAGAAGGTACATACACGAAATACTCCCAAGTACACTTCTTCTAGTGATGAGGAATTTTCTGATGATGATGAGATAGATTGTAGTGATCTTTTTAAAGGATTAGATAGATCTAAGGTAGATAAGATAAATGAAATAATTGATGCTCTTAATGAAAAAGATAGACTTCTAGAAAAGCAAGAAGATATACTCTATGAGGAACATGACAAGTTTATTAGTGTTCAAAAATCTCTTGCTCTAGAAATGAAGAGGAATGAACTATTGACTTCTAAATTGTCTACCTGTCACGATTCTATTTCTAGTCTAAAAATTTTGAATGTTGATTTAAATACTAAGCTAGAAAAATTTAATGTAGCTAGTTCATGTGTAGAGCATGTTGTTATCTGCAATAGGTGTAAAGATTTTAATATTGATGCTTGTAATGAACATGTTTCTATTATTGCTAAGTTAAACAATGATGTTGCAAGTCTTAATGCTCAACTTAAGACTTACAAGGATAACTATGAGAAATTAAAATTTGCTAGGGATGCCTACACCGTTGGTAGACACCCCTCTATTAAGGATGGACTTGGTTTCCAAAAAAACCAAGAACTTAACAAGCCAAAGGACTTCCAGTCTCTACAAGGAGAAAGGGAAGGCTCCTATGGCCAGTAACTCTCACTCTTCACATGACCAAAAGAACCATGCCTATCTTTATGCTCATGTCAAGAAAGTTTCTAATGTTGCTCATCATGATAGATGTTATAATCATGCTACTTTACCTACTTATCATGATTCTCATGCCATGTTTGCAACTAGTTCCTCTCATGCTCATGGTAGAAATAGGCCTAGGCATAATCGTGTTGTCTCTCATGCGCCTAGGAAAATATGCACTGGTACAACTACCATTTATCAAACATGTAATGTTTCTTTTGTATTGTCATGTAAGAATGCCAAAGTAGTTGCTAGAAAGTTGGGATCTAAATGCAAGAGAGACAAAACTTGCATTTGGGTTCCAAAATCTATTGTAACTAACCTTGTAGGACACAACAAGAGTTAGGTACCTAAAACCCAAGCTTAATTACCTTGCAGGTTTATGCATCTGAGGGCTCAAGCTGGATTATTGATAGCGGATGCACAAACCACATGACAGGGGAGAAGAAAAAGTTTACCTCCTACGTCAAGAACAGGGATTCCCAAGACACTATCATCTTTGGAGATGGGAACCAAGGCAAGGTTAAAGGCTTAGGCAAGATAGCCATCACAACCGAGCATTCAATCTCTAATGTGTTTCTAGTAGAATCGTTCGGGTATAATTTATTGTCTGTAAGTCATTTGTGTCATATGGGCTATAATTGTTTATTTACAAATATTGATGTATTTGTCTTTAGAAGGAGTGATGGTTCATTAGCCTTTAAGGGTGTATTAGACGACAAGCTCTATTTAGTTGATTTCTCAAAAGAGAATGTCGATCTAGATGCATGCTTAATCGCTAAGACTAATATGGGCTGGCTTTGGCACTGCCGTCTAGCATATGTTGAGATGAAGAACCTTCATAAACTTATAAAGGGATAACATGTGTTAGGACTAACCGACGTTTGTTTTGAGAAAGACAGACCGTGTGCAGCGTGCCAAGCAGGGAAACAGGTGGGAAGCACTCATCAAAGCAAGAACGTGATGACAACATCAAGAACACTGGAACTCCTACACATGGATCTCTTCGGCCCTGTTGCCTAACTCAGCATCGGGGGAAGTAAGTATGGTCTTGTTATAGTTGATGATTTTTCCCGCTTCACTTGGGTGTTCTTTTTACAGGATAAGTCTAAAACCCAAGGAACCCTAAAGCGCTTCTTAAGGATAGCTCAAAATGAATTTGAGCTAAAGGTGAAAAAGATAAGAAGCGATAACGGATCTGAGTTCAAGAATCTTCAAGTCAAAGAATATCTTGAGGAGGAAGGCATCAAGCATGAGTTCTCCACTCCCTATACACCACAACAAAATGGTGTGGTAGAGAGGAAGAACAAGACGCTAATTGATATGGCAAGGACGATGCTTGGAGAGTTCAAGACTCCTGAGCGGTTTTGGTCGGAAGCTGTGAATACAACCTGCCATGCCATAAACCGACTCTATTTGCACCGCCTCCTCAAGAAGACATCTTACGAACTCCTAACCGGTAACAAACCAAATGTTTCCTATTTTTGTGTATTTGGGAGCAAATGCTACATCTTGGTAAAGAAAGGTAGGCACTCAAAGTTTGCTCCCAAAGCAGTAGAATGTTTTATTAGGATATGACTCAAATACAAAGGCGTATAAGGTCTTCAACAAATCATCAGGATTAGTTGAAGTCTCTAGCAATGTTGTATTTGATGAGACTAATGGCTCTCCAAGAGAGCAAGTTGATCTTGATGATATAGATGAGGATGAGGTTCCGATTGCCGCAATGCGAACAATGGCGATAGGTGATGTGCGACCAAAGGAACCACAAGAACAAGATCAACCGTCTTCCTCTACGATGGTGCATCCCCTAACTCAAGACGATGAACAGGTACCTCAAGAAGAGGGGTAGGATCAAGGGGGAGCACATGAAGAACGTGATAAGGAGGAAGAAGCATCACGACTTCCTTCAACTCAAGTCCGGACGACAATTCAAAGGAATCATCCAGTAGATCAGATTCTGGGTGATATCAGCAAGGGAGTAACAACTCTCTCACGTTTAGCTAATTTTTGTGAGCATTACTCGTTTGTTTCTTCTATTGAGCCTTTCAGGGTAGAAGAAGCCTTGTAGGATCCGGACTGGGTGTTGGCCATGCAGGAAGAGCTCAACAACTTCAAAAGAAATGAAGTATGGAGTCTGGTGCCACGTCCAAAGCAAAATGCTGTGGGAACCAAGTGGGTGTTCCGCAACAAGCAAGACGAGCATGGTGTGGTGACAAGAAACAAAGCTCGACTTGTGGCAAAAGGTTATACCCAAGTCACAGGTTTGGATTTTGAGGAGACTTTTGCTCTTGTGGCTAGGTTAGAATCAATTCGGATTTTATTGGCCTATGCTGCTCACCACTCTTTTAAGCTTTTTCAAATGGACGTGAAGAGCGCCTTCCTCAATGGACCAATCAAGGAGGAAGTATATGTGGAACAACCCCCTGGCTTTGAGGATGACAGGTATCCCGACCACGTCTACAAGCTCTCTAAGGCGCTCTATGGACTTAAGCAAGCCCCAAGAGCATGGTATGAATGCCTAAGAGATTTTCTCATTTCTAATGCTTTCAAGGTTGGGAAAGCTGATCCTACTCTCTTTACTAAGACTTGCAATGGTGATCTTTTTGTACGCCAATTATATGTCGATGGCATTATATTTGGTTCTACTAATCAATAGTCTTGTGAGGAGTTTAGCAGGGTAATGATGCAAAAGTTCGAGATGTCGATGATGGGAGAGTTGAACTACTTCCTTGGATTTCAAGTGAAGCAACTCAAGGAAGGAACCTTCATCTCCCAAACCAAGTACACTCAAGACTTGCTCAAGAGGTTTGGGATGAAGGATGCAAAGCCCGCGAAGACACCTATGGGAACGGACGGACATCTGAACCTCAATAAAGGAGGTAAGTCCGTTGATCAAAAGGCATACCGGTCAATGATAGGATCGTTACTTTATCTTTGTTCTAGTAGACCGGATATAATGCTAAGCGTATGCATGTGTGCTAGATTTCAATCCGACCCCAAGGAGTGTCACCTTGTGGTTGTTAAGCGAATTCTTAGATATTTAGTTTCTACGCCTTGCTTCGGGATCTGGTATCCAAAGGGGTCTACCTTTGACTTAATCGGATACTCACACTCTGATTTTGTCGGGTGCAAGGTTGATAGGAAGAGCACATCAGAGACTTGTCAGTTTCTGGGAAGGTCCCTGGTGTCTTGGAGCTCTAAGAAACAAACATCCGTTGTCCTATCTACCACTGAGGCCGAGTATGTTGTCGCAGGACAGTGTTGCGCACAACTACTTTGGATGAGGCAAACCCTCCGGGACTTTGGCTACAATCTAAGCAAAGTCCCACTCCTATGTGACAATGAGAGTGCAATCCGCCTGGCGGATAATCCTATTGAACACAGCCGCACTAAGCACTTAGACATCCGACATCACTTCATGAGAGACCACCAGCAAAGGGGAGATATTGATATCTATCACATTAGCACCGAGAACCAGCTAGCCGATATCTTCACCAAGCCTTTAGATGAGAAAAGGTTTTACAGGTTGCGTAGTGAGCTAAATGTCTTAGATTCACGTAGCTTGGATTGATCTATAACATACATGTGTTCTATGCCTTTGATCATGTTACTTTAAGCTTTACTGTCTTTAATTGCTTATATGTGGTGCTCAAGTTGTACAAGTCATCCCCGAACCTCACAAGTCCCTATGCAAATGATGCACATGTTTAGGGGGAGATGTGCTACAACTTGACTCCCTTGAGACTAACTTGGTTGTTTGAGTATTCTTGAAATAGTCTCAAAGGGATATTGAAAGGGAAAAGTGAACTTGAACATAGAAAGAGCTTCCACCGCATTTCGGTAAAATGTATCTTGTCCTAAGTTCTTTGTTATGCTCTCATTGCCTTTTTGCTCTTCTTTGACGTTTTGGTGAGGCAATGGGGTTAAAGGGCCAAAAATTATCCCGTTTTGGTGCTTAATGCCAAACGGGGAGAAATTAAGGCCAAAGCAAATGGATCAGCCAACCACTTGTGAAAATTCAAAACTTGTAGATTGTAGAAGTTTTGTATTTGTTCAAAACCCTTTTATTGCAAAATCGTTCTCTTATGGGGGACAAGTTTTATTATGGGAAAAGGGGGGAGTTTGTTGCATTTGATCAAATTTACTCATGAAATATCTTTCTATTTGTCCAAACAAGTGTATTTGACTTAGAGATAGGAAAAGGAATTTGTTTTGTGAAAATAAACCAAGTGGTGGCAAAAGTAATCCAAATATGCCAAATTCTATGTAAGAAAAAATTGGTCTTCAATTTGCACTTTTTTGAGAATAATATTGCACTTCAAGTTGCTTTTAAATGTGTTGGCATAAATCACCAAAAAGGGGGAGATTGAAAGGGACATGTGCCCTTGGGCCATTTCTATAAATGTTTTGGTGATTAGATGCCCAACACATATTGTTTTGGTTAATATGTGATGAGTGCTAAAGAAGTGCAAATCAAGAATCAAGGTATGTCTCTAGCCTTGGTGAATTGTTTTTTATACTAACATATTTACCTAAGTGCTAGGAACAGTATCAAAGCAAATGAGAATGGAGTGGAGAAGTTTGGCTGAGTCCAGCCAAACCTGCACCAGCCTTCGGTGCACTGAACTGTCCAGTGCACAGGCTGGTTCTGCAGCGAAGTCGCTGCTCTCGGGAATTGGCGAGGGCAACATGGCTAAAAATCACCGGACTGTCCGGTGGTGCACCAGACTGTCCGGTGAGCCATCAGCGCCCGCGCTCAATGCTCGGCTGGCAAACTCGTCGCTCTCGGGAATTCACCGAGGGCGCCACAGCTAAAATTCATCGGACTGTCCGGTGTGCACCGGACTTTCCGGTGAGCCAACGGCGCTCGCGCCAACGGTCGGCAGCACGATTAGCGGGCGACACGTGGCCAGGGCCAACAGTCACTTGGTCGCACCGGACTGTCCGGTGTGCACCGGATAGTGTTTGGTGTGCCAAGGGGACCGAAGGCTCAACGGTCAGCTTCGCCAGAAGAGGAAAGAAATCGGGCACTGTTCATGTCTGGTGCGCCACCCGACAGAAGGCAAAAAATTGCCTACCAAATGGAGTTCCAACGGCTCCTAGCTGCCTTGGGGCTGTAAAAGGGACCCCTAGGCGCATGGAGCACAAAACCAGGCCTCCATTGAACATCCTAAGATGCCTAGACTCTGCAACCACGCTATCGGATCATCGTGTTTGAGATTTGAGTTGTAAACTCCCCGCGCCGTGTTTGTGTGCTCAAGTCTTGACTTGTGTGCGTGTGATTGCTGCGATTCTTGCGTGTGTTTCTTTCCCTCCTTTACACTTGTGCTTTTGTTGTGATCAACTTTGTAAGGGTGAGAGGCTCCAACTTGTGGAGATTCCTCACAAACGGGAAAACAACTCTAAAGAAGAGAACCGTAGTATTCAAGTGGATCATTGGATCACTTGAAAGGGGTTGAGTGCAACCCTTGTTCATTGGGATGCCACAACGTGGAAGTAGGCAAGTGTTATACTTGGCTGAACCATGGGATAAAATCACCGTGTCTCTTGTGTCGCTTTTCTTTGTGATTGGTCTCTTCTCTAGAGTTCTCGCTTAATCACTTGTGCTATTGTTCCAAAGATTCAATACTCATTCTAAAGGAACAATCAAGTGAAGAGTTCTCGCCTTAACAACTTGGTTTCAATCTTTCTAACATTTCATAACCAAGTTGGGATATTTAGTGTTGAATTTTCCCAGGATCACCTATTCACCCCCCTCTAGGTGCTCTCAAGCGCGAGTGCCATGTCCGGAGCCGGCGGCTACACGCTGGTAGAGGAGGGCATGGGGCGATGGCGGTTGGCCGGAGAGCCACGTCACGACGATGAGGCGCTGTTTCCGGTGATCACGGTGGCTAATCAACAGAGCAAAGAAGACAAGGAGAGAGATAAAGGGGTCTTCATCGGGGAAATTCACCTCGGGTGAAGCGTAGGCGGTGGTGGGACTTCGTATGGTGGTGGCGGGTCACGGCCAGGGACGACGGGTGGGCCTTGCGGGGGGAGAATTCGAGCATAGGAGGCTTAGCAACGGGGAAGCTCCGGCGAGCTTAAAAAATGACCGTGCGCGACTCGAGTGGGGGAGCTGAGACGAGGAGAGTGAGGCGGGGAGGGAGGTGGGCACGAGCAATAGCTTCAAAAGGGGTCGAGGCGGCGGTTTCCTGCAGGGACGCGACATGGGCATGACCACCTCGACATGCGTGCATGCGGCTCACGCGGGCGAGCGGTTGAAGGAGGGGAGGGGACTGCTAGGTGGGGCCCTAAGCTCAGTAGGACAGCACAAGGGGTAGACGACGAAGCGCTGACAGGTGGGTCCCGGGACAGCAAGAGAGGGCGAGCGCGTGGGGGATAGCAAAGGGGCGCTTACAAGCCAGGGCAGGAGGGAGGGTTGGTCTTCTTTGGGTTTTCCTTTTCCTTCTGATTTTTCTAACCCTTTTTTATTTATTTTCTCTTTTGAATTCAAATCAAATCAAACCACTAATTCAAATTTAAATATTTCAAACATGTGCATCAACCAAAAACAAAGTTTAAGCTCAGCATGATGCAACAACTCATGTTTCCCCTTAGGTTTTAATATTCTAGAGAAATAATACACCACTCAAATAAATACCCAAACTCTATTAAAAATAAGAGAGAGGAAACCTATAGAGGTGAGAAAATGAGTAACACCTAAATTTGGTAGATATTAAAGAAGAAATTTTATACCCCTAAATTCAGGGTGTTACATTATCGCTCCGGTCAACCTACCTGTGTCTCGTTAGCAGGATTGTCGCCATCTTCGTCATAGTCGTTTAGTTTCTTTTATTTAGTTAGTTTTGTAAGACATTATACTTATATAATAAAGTTTATGACACTAGTTTATATACACCGAATCATCTTAAATGTAAAATCTGATCATGGCACACATATAAGATGCATCTAGAATTGTCCTTGAATCTAGGTGTGATAGGGGTACTGTTCTACATCTTGTTGCGGGTAGTCGAGACTTGCTGCATCGACAGTGTCGGCTTCTCCTATGATGCCTTCTGTCATCTTAGGTGTTGTTTGGCCTAGCACTAAAAGTACTCAACTTCTTGTTCGGGATAGTGCTGATCCTCAATTGGGAGTACTCCTATTAGCGTTGATGTGTTCTTCCTCTCGGTCATGAAGCAATCATGGAGGGGTGACCCGTTGGCAGTGTCCTATGGATTTATTGAGGAGCCATCGCTAGAAGACATGTCGAGGAGGTTGTAGAGTGACAAGGGTCATGACTCTTCACAATAACAAGCTCTGACCTACATGCTTGACATGCCCTAGGTGGAACAATGTCGAAGACCACTCCCCATGCTAGGTTGGGGTGGTTGAATGAGGAGTTGGGCTTTGTCTGCTACCCACTAGTTGACCTACCTAAACTCGGGCTTATTCAGACACTTATAATTGGGTTATCTTCACCTCCCCTATTCCCCTAATGATCCTTGCATGGGTTGCTATACCGCATGATCCTTGATCGATTGGCCGAGAGACGCCCATCGAGGGGCTTGGCCTTGCCTTATCCTAAGGGGGGGATGATGAAACATAGGCTATCATCCTCCACGGTGATGAAGTCCATAGTCCCGAAGGTGGCCCTCGATCTATGGAGGAAGGCATCACAAAAATGACAGGATCCATCGTAAATAAACTCAATATGTGAGTACCCTATCTAGCGTGTCAACTGTCATGGTTTTGTTACTAAAATAAATAATTTGTATATGAGGTGAGGGTTTGTGGTTTGCCATTCCAATGGCTTTGCTTTAACGAGAATGGGAAAGAGAGAGTTTAGACCGATTTAGAGATAACTCATATGTCCAGTATGGTGCTGAAGTATTTGTTATTGCCTTGAGTGTTATAAAGTAGGACACTTGGCTCACAAGCTTGTGTGACAAGTGTACAAACTGAGTTCACCTAGTGTTACAAAGAAGGTATATTTCAAATGTCTTTAACACTACAATCAGCATTCTGTGCAAAGGAAAACGCACCCCAGCCTACTTCATCTGCTTCGGGAAGAGGAACAATGCTTTCTCCCCCATCCCTCACTATAGATATACCATGGAAATATTTGCCCTTCATCGCTTCAATTTGTCCTTGTTTGACATTTGATTTCCCGAAAACAACATGGCTTGGCCTCCACGGCCGATCTTTGGCATCCTCATTACCAATTTCCACATCAAAGCTATCACTGTCACTGGAATCCCCAGATAGCCCAGCCAACATCTCATTAGTGATTTTTCAACGTTGGTCCTT
Source organism: Zea mays (assembly GCF_902167145.1). Taxonomy (NCBI): domain Eukaryota; kingdom Viridiplantae; phylum Streptophyta; class Magnoliopsida; order Poales; family Poaceae; genus Zea; species Zea mays. The sequence continues at coordinate 13,806,437 of NC_050104.1, read as the reverse complement.
TCCATTGCTTCGTAAAAACCAGCAGGTGTGGGGTCTACAGTCTTCTTATCTTCAGCCATTTCGACGATGATCACAACAAATGTCGAATATCAAAAAACAATTACGCTCACAAAATAAGAAGGCTAAAATGGCAATCACAACACAAAAGGCTAGATGGCACAAAAAATATTCACAACACAGACCTCTCTATATATACTCAGAGCTCCACTCGTCGATGGGTCCATCGTTTAGAACGATTCGCTATTCTAGCGAAGGGAAGTTGTTTTTTGGACCTTCGGCTAAAGGCCTTCGTTCGTATCGCAGTCTGAATTTGTTACAAAAAACAAATTAATACTATGAGGGGCTACTGTTGGGGGCCTTCCTCTTCCGAAGGTCCTCAAAAACATGACTAACCATTTGCTTTTATGTAATGCCTAAAATTAGTAGAAAATAATAATAATAATAAAATAAATAAATATAATTATGATGACATTTCTAGAATTTTTGAAACATTTGGAATTAGTAGGACATTTTCTTTTCTTTTTTTTCTTTCATACTCAACTAATGGCATTAATGTATGCAAATAACAAATAAATAAATAAACTAAAGAGACTAAATGAAAGTGGAAAGATCTTCATATGAATTAGATCATTATTTTTTTACTAATATGGTTGAGGGACACTCTAAAGGAGGGTAGGTAAAATCACCTTTCAATGAATGTTACATATTAGAATTTATTTTCCTAAAAGTAATCTTTATGACTTGTATGTCGAGAACATATGCTAAAAAGGGATAATAAATAAATAACTAAAATTTTATTTTTGAACTCATGTTGAAGTTTTTGACTGTGCATTTATTTTGAATTTTAAAACTGAGAACTTATTTGAATTTGGAATTGAAATAGAAAACAAAATAAAGAAAAAAGAAAATAAAAAAAAGCTTACCTCGACCTGGGCCGAATGCGGTCTGGCCCAGCGCCACTTCCACGCGCATTGCTTGCCTGCTCGCCGCCTTGTGGGCCTAGTCGCCAGTTCCATCTTCTTCCACGCCGCAAGCAAACCAGACCGCCGATGATGCCGTGTCCAGGAAACGGAGCGCGTGCGCTCCCTGCACCACTCACCAGTGGACCCCCCTGTCCATCAGCCTCTGCGCGCGGGCCCGGTCGTCAGCTCCATCTTCTACCGCACCTGCAAACAACCCAGGCTCTGGTGAACAGAGCGCGCGATTCGGGCGGATCCTAGACTCAAAAAAACTCTCTACGCAGTGTCATCTCCCATTGACTCGTGGGGCCCGCTTGTCATCTCTATCCCCACCTCCTCTAACAGATCGCATCCGGGTCCGTAGCTCGCGTGCGCATCGTTGCGATTTCCTAGATCCGCGTGCACTTGATAGGATCCGGGATCCTGGCACCCACACGGACTCCGCCGTCGGGGGTGTATAACTACCATCTCTCGTAGCGTCCTGTACCGATCGATTGGGAGCTAGGCAAGCTCTGGCGAAGATTCCACATCACGTGTTCAATTTTTGTGCGGCTCTATCACCGAAGGCCATAGAGAGAAATCATGGGAGGAGAGAGAGAGGGCAAGAAGGGATGGCGTCGCCGAGAACTAGATCCTAGCGTGCCAGGGAGCTTCGCGCTGCAGTGAGGATGCTCGATGGGCTCTGGCGAGGGTTCCGCCCCGCGCCACCATTGTCGTGGCCGTGCGGGTCCGCCGCGGGAAAACCTCGGTATGCTTGCGCTGGCGCCTCGGCTGAGGGTTGGGGGGTTCTCCAGATCGCTGGGAACCAGGGCATGGCTTCTAGGGGCATGTGGATCGACTGTGTCACCTCCAATTTCTCATCGGAGGCGAGTTGCTGCCATGAATCTGCCGCTCACTGTGGGTGGAATCCCGTGCTCCGTAATCCGAGGTGAGAAATCATCAATAATATTCACGGTGATCTCCTTCACGTAATGCGCCGGTTTATTTCAAGATTCGTGCACCGGTTGCCGCTTTGTGCCGTCGCCGGTCATGGCACCACCGTGCTGGGCACCGCTCCGCCGCCGCTGTTCTGTCAGAGTGCGGGGAGGGGACGATAGCCCTGGACCCTTGGATCTCGATCCAAAGGCCAGTTGAACGTACCGGTTCGTGGAAGGCTGATCTAATATGGGCGGTCCGATTTTGATCGGACGGGCAGGAGACAATGATATCCCCCTTCGTCCGCCATTTTGCAAAAGAAACCCCACCTTCCTTTAGATTAGAACCCGCTGTCCTGTGCGGGGAAAACTAAGCCTTAAGCAATTTTATGAGTTAGACCCCGGGTTCTCTGTTATTGTGTGCGCAGCCCAGAACTCAGGAAAATAGGAGAAAATTAATTTAGAAAATGATTTTTAATGTGAAAATAAATGCTAGAAACTTGTATAATTCATAGAAAATTTATATTAAGTCCAAATTGATCCATTCCAGTTCCTATAATTTTGTAGTACTATTGTTTATCATTTTGTGTCTCTGTTTTGACATGAAAACCCTATTAAAATTAATCTCCTAACTAATCTTGTACCTGCCACCTAGAACTTTTGGAAAACCATAACTTCATAACCGTAACTCCGATTGTAGTGATTCTCGATCCCACAATCTTGTAGCGACGCGTAGATTATTATTATGCAGTTTGTTCTTATGTTTGGTGTGATGTTAATTTTGCCTATACACTGTTTGTCTGTATTGCTACGACTAGTAGCGAGGTTACGTGCCACCTGAAGATAATCCTGGTACCTGGAATCTCAAGTCCCAGGCAAGTTGTTCCCTTGATCACTTCTTTTTACCCACTCATGTTCTAATTAATCATAATGATCTGCATAGGTTAATTTTGATGGGACCCAATAGGTTACCCTAGTTTGTCTATCTTTATACCTTGTTTACCACTGAACTTTTTGGGTAGTACTTGCTAGTGCTTTATGTGGTTTTGAGTATGAAGATACATTATTCATGATTATACTTTTGTTATCCGTTGTTATTTACTGTTCATGATAAGATCATTATGTTAATTGGAACATGGAGCGACCACCCGGGAAAACAGTGCTACCACAAGGGTTTATGGACGCCCTTGGCTGATTAATTAGGAAAGCTAGTGGAGGACTACCTTACCCGAAAGGGGCAAGGACAGTAGGGGAGTGGTCAGTGTAGGGAGGTCCTTGGTTGATTTTGCTGCGATGGCGGTCAGGCAAGGGATCCCTGCATTGGAGCTTCCTATAAACTGTAGCGGGTTTTCTGAAGCTAGTGGAACTTTGTAAAGGCCTCGTAGTGCTACCCTGCCTCGCCTCCTCGGTAGAGGTGTATGGGAAGTCGTGATCCCTTGGCAGATGGGTAACATGACTTGTGGGTAAAGATGCGCAACCTCTGCAGAGTGTAAAACTGGTATACTAGTCGTGCTCACGGTCATGAGCAGCTCGGATCCTCACATGATTAATTTATGGAACTAAATTCAATTTGTCATATGCATTGCATCGCAGGTGATGTTGTTACTTCTGTTCTACTACTTAATTGGGTTGGTATTTACTTATACTTAGTAACTGCTAATAAAATTTTGACCAACTTTAAAAGCAATGCTCAGCTTTAACCATCCTCTTTGGTAAGCCTTACACTTCACGTGAGCTCCCACCTTTGGCGAGTTCATGCACATTATTCCCCACAACTTGTTGAGCGATGAATGTATGTGAGCTCACTCTTGCTGTCTCACACCCCCCACAGGTCAAGAACAGGTACCGCAGGATGAGGCGCATGGAGGATGCTGTGGCGAGTTCGCGAGAGGTCTAGGCCGTCGTCTCCCAGTCAACTTTGGGTTGCTGGACCGTTGTCTCCTTATAATGTAATTACTTATTTATTTTGTATAGAACTCCTATTATATAGTAAAGATGTGACATTCGATCATGTGCCATGATTCATCATATGTGTGAGACTTGGTCCCAGCACACCTGGTGATTATGTTCGCGCCCGGGTCTTGGTGCCCCGAAATCCGGGTGTGACATTTTAGCATAATGGTGATTATTACAGGGAGCTTCGGCTGATGATGGAAGTCTTCTCCTCTTTTGAATGTCTTCAAGACGAAGCTATAGCTGAAGAGTAACAACTTCGGCTCAAAATGATGACGAAGATCAAGCATGATGCTGAGCCGAAGAGGAAAAGACTAGCTAGTCCCTAATGACTTTTGTTATAGTTATGAACAAATGTTAAGGTCATAAATGTGCTTTTACTTGGGCGGCATCTCGTGCCTATAAATAGGTGAAAAGTACCACCGTACTGTTCACGCCGGATTGTAATTGTTCTCGTGTCAACATCTTCAAACAAGCCGCAGGTATCAATGTAATATAAATTCTGTTAATATCCATGTGAATATCATGAAATACATATATGAATGAATAAATGGGTTAAATTTATTATCTCTATTACTCTTATTCTTATGAATGATGAAGGTGTGTACTTCATGACCTTCGTCTGAAGATCATTATATCCAAAAGGAGATAATGCTTCGGAGGACGAAGGTCCTTAATCTTTAACAATTGTGTTGCCTTGTTCTTGATTCACAACATTTGAGAACAAGTGACCAACATTGGCAGCCACCTCCGACGAACTCAAACGACCACTTTCGGCAATAGCTCGAGCAACCACCTTCGTCATGCCGCCGAAGAAGGCAAAAGCATCAGGGGCTGCCCTTCAGCCGCTGGACATCAACCAAGAGGCGCTCTCTCTGAGAGAAGCCCGAAACCAGAATAGGAAGGCCACCAGCCCAACGCCACAAGAGGAGGAGCTAGACCAAGAGATCAGAAACTTAGAGGCCATGCACCAGCAAGTGCAGAGAGAGAGAGAAAAAATGCTTTGGCTAGCTAAACTTTAGAAGAAGATTGATGAAGCTACCGAAGAAATGTGTCATATCATATAAGACGACCAAGGATGAAGGCCACAACAGAGAGAGCTTCGTCAAGAAATGTCACACCCGAATTTTAGGGGTCCAAAACCCGGGCGCGAAATAACCACCAAGTGTGCTAGGCCCAAGTCTTACACATATGATGACTCATGGTACAGAAATGAATGTCACAACATTAATATATAACAGAGTTCTATACAAAATAAATAAATAATTACATCATATGGAGACAACGATCCAACAACCCAAAGTTGACTGGGAGACGATGACCTAGACCTCTCACGAACTCATCACAACATTCCTCCATGCGCCTCATCCTGTGGTACCTGTTCTTGACCTGTGGGGATGTGAGACAGCAAGAGTGAGCTCACATACATTCATCGCTCAACAAGTTGTGGGAATAATGTGCATGAACTTGCCAAAGGTGGCAGCTCATGTGAAGTGTAAGGCTTACCAAAGAGGATGGTTGGAGCTGAGCATTGCTTTTAAAGTTGGTCAAAATTTTATTAGCAGTTACTAAGTGTAAGTAGATACCAACCCAAATAAGTAGTAGATCAAAATTGATAACAACACCCACAATGCAATGCATATGACAAATTAAGTTTAGTTCCATAAATTACTCATGTGAGTGTCCGAGTTGCTCATGACCGTGAGCATGGCTAATATATCAGTTTTACACTCTGCAGAGGTTGTGCATCTTTACCCACAAGTCATGGTACCCATCTACCAAGGGGTCATGAATCCCATACACCTCTACCAAGGAGGCGAGGCAAGGTAATACTACAAGGCCTTTACAAAGTTTCACTAGCTTCAAAAAACCCGCTACAGTTTCTAGGAAGCTCCAATGCAGGGATCCCTCGTCTGACTACCATCGCAACAAAATCAACCCGAGGACTTCCCTACACTGACCACTCCCCTACTGCCCTTGCCCCTTTCGGGTAAGGTAGTCATCCACTAGCTTTCCTAATTAGTCAGCCAAGGGCGTCCCATACCACCCTTGTGATAGCACTGTTTTCCCGGGTGGTTCTCCATGTTCCAATTAACAATATTATCTTATCATGAACAATAATTAAACAACAACATAATTGGAACATGATCATAGTGAAACATTAGTTTCCCAAAACCAAGTAGAGCAATAGCAAAACTACCCAATAATTCATGTGCTTGCAAGGTGGGGAATAAACAATGCTAGGGAAACCAATTAGGTCCCATCAAATTAACCTGAGCATGTCACAGTGATTAACAACGAACATTATTAGGTAAAAAGGAGTGATCAAGGGCACAATTTGCCTGGGACTCGAGATTCCAGGTACCAACTTGCTCTTTCAAGTGACTCGTGACCTCGCACTAGTCGTAGCAATACAAACAAATATGATATAGGCAAAATTAACATCACACCAAACATAAGAACAAACTGTATAATAATGATCTACGCGTCGTAACTAGATCCTAGGTTCGAGAACCACTAATATCGGAGTTACGATTATATATAAAGTTGTGACCTTTCGAAGATTTAGGTGTTTACTATAAAACAAGTGAGATACAAGGTTTTAACTATAGATTTCATAGTAATACAAGGTTACTAGATGATAAACAATATTAATATGAGACTAATGCAACTGGAACAGATTAAAAAGGAGTTAAAATAAATTACTTATGAATTAAACAAGTTTCTGGAATTAGTTTTATACCAGAAATCATTTTCTGGTTTATTTTATTAAATCTGAGATTTATTTGGACTTCGGGCATAAATACCAGAGAAATTAGGGTCTAAAACACAAAATTTAGGACCCAAATGTAAGGATATTATCCAGGGGTGGACGACGAGTTATTTAGCTAATTCCCCATTGTCTCGTTTAGAAAAATAAACATGACAAAGGGGTACAGTGGATTGCTAGCCGTGGGATCCAAATCCGACGACACGGATCAGAGATTTATCTCACCTGAACCGGTATTCTATCATAACTAAAATCAACTCTCGAGATTAAAGGATCCCGAGATCTGATCTCGCCAACAGATCCGAGATCAACGACTATGATTTTTGATCACGATGGGGTATTTGAGATTCAATCGTGAGCGCTCATCACTAGGTCGACGACCAGGGCAACGGGGCTGCGGATCCTGCCCGTGGTGGCAGGCCCACCGGCGAGTGGTGGCTACTGCGAGGCAATAGATAAGATGAGTCTTTGATTGATGGCTTGAGGTGTTATGGTGGCATGTATTTATATAAGCTAGGAGGTGAGTGAAAGGGAAATAGGGTCAAACCTTTTCCTATATAATTTTGGTGGTTGAATTGCCCAACACAAATAATTGGACTAACTAGTTTGCTCTAGATTATAAGTTCTACAGATGCCAAAGGTTCAACACAAACCAATAAAAAGTCCAAGAAAGGGTTCAAATAAAAAGAGCAAAAGACAACCGAAGGCAACCTTGGTCTGGCGCACCTGACTATCCGGTGTGCCACCGGACAGTGTCCGGTGCACCAGGGAGATCGACTCCAAACTTGCCACCTTCGGGAATTTGGGAAGTCACTCCGCTATAATTCACCGGACTTTTCGGTGTAGCACCGGACTGTCCGGTGTGCCAAGCGGAGTAACGGCTACAGCGCCAACGGTCGTCTGCAAAAGGTGAACAGTGAGCTACAGTGCACGGACTGCGCGCGCAGGAGTCAGAGCAGGCGCAGATGGCGCACCGAACAGTGAACAATGACTGTCTCGGTGCACCACCGGACTGTCCGGTGGCCCCACATGTCAGAGCTCCAACGGTCGAATCCTAACGGTTGGGTGACGTGGCTGGCGCACCGGACTGTCCGGTGCGCCCATCGACAGCAGACTTCCCCAACAGCCACTTTGGTGGTTGGGGCTATAAATACCCCCCCAACCACCACACTTCAAGGCATCCAAGTTTTCAGCCAACACATTCAATACAAGAGCTAGTACATTCAATACAAGACACAAATACAGTTAATCAAAATCTCTCCAAGTCCCAATTCCACTCAAAGCAATTAGTGACTAGAAGAGAGAGTTTTGCCGTGTTCATTTGAGCTCTTGCGCTTGGATCATTTTTCTTCTTCCTCCTTTCTTGTTCTCAACTCAATTGTAATCAAAGCAAGAGACACCAAGTTGTGGTGGTCCTTGTAGTGGACTAAGTGTCCCGCTTGATTGAAGAGAAAAGCTCACTCGGTCTAGGTGACCATTTGAGAGAGGGAAAGGGTTGAAAGAGACCTGGTCTTTGTGACCACCTCAACGGGGAGTAGGTTTGCAAGAACCGAACCTCGGTAAAACAAATCACTGTGTCATCCGCTCTTATTTGCTTATGATTTGTTTTCGCCCTCTCTTTCGGACTCGACTTTATTTCTAACGCTAACCCCGGCTCGTAGTTGTGCTTAAAGTTTATAAATTTCAGATTTGCCTATTCACCCCCCCCCCTCTAGGCGACTTTCAATTGGTATCAGAGCCCGGTACTTCATTAGAGCCTAACCGCTCGAAGTGATGTCGGGAGCTCACGCCAAGAAGGAGATGGTGACCGGCAAGAAGCCCGCCACAAGCCACGGGAAAGCTCCATCGGGAGAGTCCGGCAACAAGAAGAGGGAGGAATCACCTCCCCGCGTCAAGTCGCACCGGAGTGGCGACAAGAAGAAGAAAATGAAGAAAGTGGTCTACTACGAGACTGATTCTTTGTCGCCTTCCACCTCCGGCTCGGACACGTCGTCTGTCACTTCTAAGCGCCATGAGCGCAAGAAGTTTAGTAAGATCCCCTTACGCTATCCTCACATTTCCAAACACACTCCTTTACTTTCTGTCCCACTAGGCAAACCACCGGTTTTTTATGGTGAAGATTATTGTATGTGGAGTGATAAAATGAGGCACCATCTAACCTCACTCCACGCTAGTATTTGGGACATTGTTGAATTTGGTGCGCAGGATCCATCCGTGGGGGATGAAGGCTATGACTCGGACGAGGTAGCCCAAATCCGGCACTTCAACTCCCAAGCCACCACTATACTCCTCGCCTCTCTAAGTCGAGAGGAGTATAATAAGGTGCAAGGGTTGAAGAGTGCCAAAGAGATTTGGGACGTACTCAAGACCGCACACGAAGGAGACGAGGTGACCAAGATCACCAAGCGGGAAATGATCGAGGGGGAGCTCGGTCGATTCATGCTTCACCAAGGAGAGGAGCCACAAGCTATGTACAACCGGCTCAAGACCTTGGTGAACCAAGTGCGCAACCTCGGGAGCACCAAATGGGATGACCATGAAATGGTCAAGGTTATTCTAAGATCACTCGTTTTTCTTAATCCTACACAAGTTCAATTAATTCGTGGTGATCTAGATACAAGCTAATGTCTCCCGAGGAGGTTATAGGAAAATTTGTGAGCTTTGAATTAATGATCAAAGGCTCCAAGAAAATTATCGAGCAAGGCGCCTCCTCCACACCCGAGATGCAACCTGTCGCATTCAACGCGACGGAGGAGAAGAAAGAAGAGTCTACATCAAGTAGACTCCCCATCGACGCCTCCAAGCTCGACAACGAGGAGATGGCGCTCATCATCAAGAGCTTCCGCCAAATCCTCAAGCAAAGGAGGGGGAAGGACTACAAGCCTCGCTCCAAGAAAGTTTGCTACAAGTGTGGTAAGCCCGGTCATTTCATTGCTAAATGTCCATTATCAAGTGACAGTGATAGGGGCGACGACAAGAAGGGAAGAAGGAAGGAGAAGAAGAAGTATTACAAGAAGAAGGGCGACGATGCCCATGTTTGTTGGGAGTGGGACTCCGATGAGAGCTCCACCGACTCCTCCGACGAGGACACCGCAAACATCGCCGTCAACAAGGGCCTTCTCTTCCCCAACGTCAGCCACAAGTGCCTCATGGCAAGGGACAGCAAAAAGAAGGTAAAATCTAGAGCCTCCACTACATATGCAACATCTAGTGATGAGGATAACTCTTGTGATGATGAGGATAATTTGCTTGCTCTTTTTGCCAACCTAAACATGCAACAAAAAGAGAAATTAAATGAATTGATAGGAGCTATTCATGAGAAGGATGAACTCTTGGATAGCCAAGAGGACTTCCTTATTAAGGAAAACAAAAAGCATGTTAAGGTTAAAAATGCTTATGCTCAGGAAGTAGAAAAATGTGAAAAATTAACTAGTGAGCTAAGCACTTGCCATGATATTATTTCCAACCTTAGAGATGAGAATGCTAAATTGATTGCTAAGGTTGAGAAGTTAGATGTTTGTGATGATTCAATTGTTAATCTTAGAAATGATAATGCTAGTTTAATTACTAAGATTGATAAGTTGAATGCATCTCTCTCTAACCTTAAAATTAAGAATGAAAAATTAATTGCTAAGGCTAAAGATTTAAATGATTGCAATGTTTCTATTTCCAATCTTAGAAAAGAAAATGCTATTTTACATGCTAAGATTGATGAACTAAATGTTTGCAAACCCTCTACATCTACCGTTGAGCATGTTGCTATTTGCACTAGATGTAGAGACATTAATGTTGATGCTATCCATGATCACCTAGCTTTAATTAAACAACAAAATGATCACATAGCTCAACTTAGTGCTAAAATTAATGAGCATGACTTAGAAAATGAGAAATTTAAATTTGCTAGAAGCATGCTCTATAGTGGGAGACGCCCTGGCATTAAGGATGGCATTGGCTTCCAACAGGGAGGAAATGTAAAACTCAATGCCCCTAAAAGATTGTCTAATTTTGTTAAGGGCAAAGCTCCCATGCCTCAGGATAACGAGGGCTATATTTTATATCCTACTGGTTATCCTAAGGATAAGATTAGGAGAATTCATGCTAAGAAGACTCATTCAGTTTCTCACCATGCTTTTATTTATAAGAATGAGGCTTCTAGCTCTAGGCGTTCTACACATGTTAAAATGCCTAAAAAGAAATCTCCTAATGCATCAAATGATCACAACATTTCATTTAAGACTTTTGATGTTTCCTATGTTTTAACTAACAAATTAGGCAAAGTAGTTGCCAAATATGTTGGGGGCAAACACAAGGGGTCAAAGACTTGTGTTTGGGTACCCAAGGTGCTTGTTTCTAATGTGAAAGGACCCAAGACCGTTTGGGTACCTAAGAACAAGGCCTAAACTTGTTTTGTAGGTTTATGCATCTGGGGGCTCAAGTTGGATAATTGATAGCGGGTGCACAAACCACATGACTGGGGAGAAAAGGATGTTCTCCTCCTATGAGAAAAACCATGATCCCCAACGAGCTATCACATTCGGGGATGGAAATCAAGGTTTGGTCAAAGGACTTGGTAAAATTGCTATATCACCTGACCATTCTATTTCCAATGTTTTTCTTGTAGATTCTTTAGATTATAACTTGCTTTCAGTTTCTCAATTATGCAAAATGGGTTACAACTGTCTTTTTACGGATGTAGGTGTTACTATCTTTAGAAGAAGTGATGATTCAGTAGCATTTAAGGGAGTATTAGAGGGTAAGCTATACTTAGTTGATTTTAATAGAGCTGAACTCGATACTTGCTTAATTGCTAAGACTAACATGGGTTGGCTCTGGCATCGCCGACTAGCCCACGTTGGGATGAAGAATCTTCATAAGCTTCTAAAGGGAGAGCACATTTTGGGACTAACAAATGTTCATTTTGAGAAAGATAGGATTTGTAGCGCATGTCAAGCAGGAAAGCAAGTTGGTGCTCATCATCCACATAAGAACATCATGACGATAGACAGGCCACTCGAGCTACTCTACATGGATCTATTCGGCCCGATAGCTTACATAAGCATCGGCGGGAGTAAGTACTGTCTAGTTATTGTGGATGATTATTCTCGCTTCACTTGGGTGTTCTTTTTGCAGGAAAAATCCCAAACCCAAGAGACCTTAAAGGGATTCTTAAGACGGGCTCAAAATGAGTTTGGCTTAAGAATCAAGAAAATAAGAAGCGACAACGGGCGGAGTTCAAGAACTCACAAATAGAAGGCTTCCTTGAAGATGAGAGCATCAAGCATGAGTTCTCTTCTCCCTACACGCCACAACAAAATGGTGTAGTGGAGAGGAAGAATAGAACTCTACTTGACATGGCGAGGACCATGCTTGATGAGTACAAGATTTTGGACCGGTTTTGGGCGGAAGCAATCAGCACCGCTTGCTACGCCATCAACCGTCTCTACCTTCATCGAATCCTCAAGAAGACATCATATGAACTCCTCACCGGTAAAAAGCCCAATGTTTCATATTTTAGAGTCTTTGGTAGCAAACGCTTTATTCTTGTTAAAAGAGGTAGAAAATCAAAATTTGCTCCTAAGGCTGTAGAAGGTTTTTTACTAGGTTATGATTCAAACACAAGGGCATATAGAGTCTTTAACAATTCCACAGGACTAGTTGAGTTTCTTGTGACATTGTGTTTGATGAGACTAACGGCTCTCAAGTAGAGCAAGTTGATCTTGATGAGCTAGATGATGAAGAGGCTCCGTGCGTCGCGCTAAGGAACATGTCCATTGGGGATGTGTATCCTAAGGAATCTGAAGAGCCTCTACAAGCACATAATCAACCATCATCTTCAAATCAAGCATCTCCACCAACCCAAGATGAGGATCTAGCTCAAGAAGATGAAAATGAAGATCAAGAAGATGAGCCACCTCAAGAGGAGGACAATAAACAAGGGAGAGATGCCAATGACAAGGAAGATGATGAGGGTCCAAGACCACCACACCCAAGAGTCCACCAAGAAATACAACGAGATCACCCCGTGAACACTATCCTCGACGATATTCAAAAGGGGGTAACCACTCGATCTCGTGTTGCTCATTTTTGTGAACATTACTCCTTTGTGTCTTCTATTGAGCCATACAGGGTGGAAGACGCATTAAGGGATTCGGACAGGGTGTTGGCAATGCAAGAGGAACTCAACAACTTCACGAGGAATGAGGTATGTCATCTTGTTCCAAGTCCTAACCAAAATATTGTAGGAACCAAATGGGTCTTCCACAACAAGCAAGATGAGCATGGTGTGGTGACAAGGAACAAAGCCCGACTTGTGGCCAAAGGATATTCACAAGTCGAAGGTTTGGATTTCGGTGAAACCTATGCACCTGTAGCTAGGCTTGAGTCAATTTGTATATTACTTGCATATGCTACTTACCATGGCTTTAAGCTTTACCAAATGGACGTGAAAAGTGCCTTTCTCAATGGACCAATCAAGGAGGAGGTCTATTTTGAGCAACCTCACGACTTTGAATATAGTGAGTACCCTAACCATGTCTATAAACTGTCTAAGGCGCTTTATGGGCTCAAGCAAGCCCCAAGAGCATGTTATGAATGCCTAAGAGATTTTCTTATCGCTAATGGCTTCAAAGTCGGAAAAGCCGATCCTACTCTCTTTACTAAAACAATTGCAAATGATTTGTTTGTATGCCAAATTTATGTTGATGATATCATATTTGGGTCTACTAACAAATCTACATGTGAAGAGTTTAGTAGGATCATGGTACAAAAATTCGAGATGTCTATGATGGGGGAGTTGAAGTATTTCTTAGGATTTTAAGTCAAGCAACTCCTAGAGGGCACCTTCATCAGCCAAACAAAGTACACTCAAGACATACTCACCAAGTTTGGGATGAAGGATGCCAAGCCCATCAAGACACCCATGGGAACTAATGGGCATCTCGACCTCGACACGGGAGGTAAATCCGTAGATCAAAAGGTATATCGGTCGATGATAGGATCTTTACTCTATTTATGTGCATCTCGACCGGATATTATGCTTTCTGTATGCATGTGTGCAAGATTCCAAGTCGATCCTATGGAAGTTCACATTAGGGCCGTGAAACGAATCTTGAGATATTTAGTTCATACTCCTAAGTTTGGTCTTTGGTACCCCAAGGGATCCACTTTTAATTTAATAGGTTATTCAGATGCTGATTGGGCAGGGTGTAAAATTGATAGGAAGAGCACATCAAGGACTTGTCAGTTCTTGGGAAGATCCCTGGTGTCTTGGGCTTCAAAGAAACAAAATTTCGTAGCTCTTTCTACCACCGAAGCCGAGTACATTGCCACAGGCCATTGTTGCGCGCAATTGCTTTGGATGAGGCAAACCCTTAGGGACTATGATTACAAATTGACCAAAGTTCCTCTCCTATGTAATAATGAGAGTGCAATCCACATGGCGGATAATCCCATTGAACACAGCCGCACTAAGCACATAGCCATTCGGTATCACTTTTTGAGGAATCACCAACAAAAGGGGGATATCGAGATTGCATATGTTAGCACCAAAGAACAATTAGCTGATATCTTTACCAAACTATTAGATGAGAAATCCTTTACCAAACTTAGGCATGAGCTAAACATTCTTGATTCTAGGAACTTTGATTGATCCCTTGCACACATAGCTCACTTATACCTTTGATCATATCTCTTTCATGTGCTATGACTAGTGTGTTTTCAAGTGTATATTATGCTAAGTCATAGATTGAAAGGGAAAAGGAGTCTTCGGCGAAGACAAGGCTTCCACTCCACTCCATCAAATTATTCATCCTTCGCCGTCACTCCGCATCGCTCTCCAATTTGGTATAATCTTCACTCATATATTGTTTGCCAAAGGGGGAGAACGTTTGAAAAAGGGCTTATATTTCACCCACAAGTATCCATTTTTGGTGATTCATGCAAAAGGGAGAAAGTATTAGCCCAAAGCAAAAGGACCGCACCACCACCAATTTCAAAAATGTAGTCTTTCAATTTGTATTAAAGAAGTTTTTTAATTGGTATCTTATTCTTGATATAATTTCAAATTGGTATGACCCCTTTCAAAATTAATATCTAAAACCCTCTTGAACACTAAGAGGAGAATTTCATTGATGAGGAGTTTTGTTTAGTCAAAGGAAAAGCATTTGAAACAGGGGGAGAAAATTTCAAATCTTGAAAATGCTTCTTTCTATCTTATTCATATACCTTTGACTATTTGCAAAAAGACTTTGAAAAAGAACTTCCAAAATATTTGCAAAAACAAAACATGTGGTGCAAGTGTGGTCCAAAATGTTAAATTAGAAGAAAGCATCCATGCATATCTTACAAAATGTAAATTGGTTTAATTCCAAGTAACCTTTGCACTTACCTTATGCAAACTAGTTCAATTCTGCACTTATATATTTGCTTTGGTTTGTGTTGGCATCAATCACCAAAAAGGGGGAGATTGAAAGGGAAATAGGGTCAAACCTTTTCCTATATAATTGGTTGAATTGCCCAACACAAATAATTGGACTAACTAGTTTGATCTAGATTATAAGTTCTACAGGTGCCAAAGGTTCAACACAAACCAATAAAAAGTCCAAGAAAGGGTTCAAATAAAAAGAGCAAAAGACAACCGAAGGCAGCCCTGGTCTGGCGCACCGGACTGTCCGGTGCACCAGGGAGATCGACTCCAAACTTGCCACCTTCAGGAATTTGGGAAGCCACTCCACTATAATTCAACGGACTGTCCGGTGTAGCACCGGAGTGTCCGGTGTGCCAAGCGGAGTAACGGCTACAGCGCCAACGGTCGTCTGCAAAAGGTGAACAGTGAGCTACAGTGCACGGACTGTGCGCGCAGGAGTCAGAGCAGGCATAGATGGCGCACCGGACAGTGGACAGTGACTGTCCCGCTGCACCACCGGACCGTCCGGTGGCCCCACATGTCAGAGCTCCAACGGTCGAACCCTAACGGTTGGATGACGTGACTGGCGCACCGGACAGTGTCCGGTGCGCCCGTCGACAGCAGACTTCCCCAACGGCCACTTTGGTGGTTGGGGCTATAAATACCCCCCAACCACCACACTTCAAGGCATCCAAGTTTTCAGCCACACATTCAATACAAGAGCTAGTGCATTCAATACAATACACAAATAGAGTGAATCAAAATCTCTCCAAGTCCCAATTCCACTCAAAGCAATTAGTGACTAGAAGAGAGAGTTTTGTCGTGTTCATTTGAGCTCTTGCGCTTGGATCGCTTTTCTTCTTCCTCCTTTCTTGTTCTCAACTCAATTGTAATCAAAGCAAGATACACCAAGTTGTGGTGGTCCTTATAGTGGACTAAGTGTCCCGCTTGATTGAAGAGAAAAGCTCACTCGGTCTAGGTGACCGTTTGAGAGAGGGAAGGATTGAAAGAGACACGGTCTTTGTGACCACCTCAACGGGGAGTAGGTTTGCAAGAACCGAACCTCGGTAAAACAAATCATCGTGTCATCCGCTCTTATTTACTTGTGATTTGTTTTCGCCCTCTCTTTCGGACTCGACTTCATTTCTAACGCTAACCCTGGCTTGTAGTTGTGCTTAAAGTTTATAAATTTCAGATTTGCCTATTCACCCCCTCTCTAGACGACTTTCAGTGAGCGGTTACATGATAGATCTAATCTCGTACTTATCTGTTACAACCATATCCTATATATTAGAAACTCTAACAACCTCTTATCTGTTACAAATTACAATCCTATCCTATCTGTTAGGAACTCTAACTTATCTCTTTTATTCTAACAAATCTTAGAATATATTTTTATTTAAAATTTTAAATTAATTTTTTTGGTGTTACACGCGAGCTGATAGGAGTATTTTATTAAATATCTTATTGCGATATACTAATTTGTATCAACTTTACTAAAGGCCGTCGTGTACAAATAAACCAACCAAACATACATTGATTTATTACATTAGCTTATATTTCTATTTTTTCTTTCAATTTTAAATTTAAAATTCAAGTCTAATTTAGATATGAGATAAAATTTCTATTTCAAACATAAATTGAAACAAACAAAAACTTAACATGAATGCAAAGCATTTTTATTAATTAATTTATCCATTTAAGCAAATGAAAATTAGTAGGAATAATTCATGTAAGATGTTTTACAATAATAATTATTAAAGAAAATAATTCAAACACATAGCCATATTTTAGAAGTACAATAAAATAAATTTATAATCTTCACATATTTATTTAAAAGGATATAATTTTTTATGTAAAATCTATATTAAGAGATAGTTTAACTTAATTCTTTTTTGGCGAATAAATCTTTAACACAAAGGATAGTTCACATAAGAATCTTTTAGGTAATCTATTATTTGAAAACATATTTATTTAAATCATGAATTGAGTTTTCCTAATTTATCCAGAATATGATTTTGGAGTGTTACAAGAAAGTCCAAGTAATGATGACGAATGGTATGATGATTTTTATCATGATAACTTTGTTTTTGATGATGTTTCTTCCCTAGCAGCAGAATTGCAGGCTACCCCTTATTAAAGTCGTGCTATGAGAGGAGGGAGTTGTGCTGACTTCGGAGTCACATCATCAAAAATAGAAGTGTCAAATAAGCGAGTGTGCGCCATGACAAGAAGCACTATGAGAGAAGGGAGGCACATGCCGTTGAGGGAGTCATACAACATTGAGATGGGGAACACGAAAAAATAGATGAAACCATAATTTAGATGCTTGTCCGAGAACCAAGGAGATTTGAGTTTTTAAACTAGCCCTAGAAATATGTGTTAAAAAGAGGATTTGGTTGTCCATTTTAATTTCTAAATTTGGATGCTTTAATAGTTGTTTTTTTATCTGATCACTTATATCTAATAGCTATAATTTTACTTTGTCATCTATATTATTAGGGTCTATTTGGAATGACTATGCTCCTCCATGGAGTAGCTCTACTAAAAAATTCTAGGATGGATGGAGCAAATTTATTATGGAGTTTTAGTTGTGTTTGGGTAGAAAAGGGTTCCTAGCTCTAGGAATAAGATTTTACAAGCGAAAGTACATCTTTTCCCTTGGTTGAATGATCCCACTTGTCAGTCTCTTGTATCTTCAATCATGTTATCCAAAGCATGGCGATGCTCGGGCAAGCTTGGGCGACAACCTCGGTGGGCAAGGAGACGTAGCGGCCGGTAGGCAGAGGACGACTTGCGATGATCGGCAGAGGAGGAGGAACCGTATCGGCTAGCGTGCAAAGGAGGAGGCACGCTTGTCAGCGGAGCGAGGAAGAGGCACGGCAGGCGGTGGAGGGAGGACCCACGATGCCCCGTGGATAGAGGGAGGAGGCGCGACTGGCGACATGCATGGGAGGAGGCGTGGTTGACGACGGAGGGAGAAAGTGCGAGGAGGAGAAGAGAAAGGTTACAGGAGAAAGAAAGAATCAATCATGTAAATATACTTGTAAGCTTTATGTCTAGTTTGTTTTTAGTTGTTTTTGAAGTAGGTAAAAAGGCACTCCGGTTTTTTACTATAGTTTTAGAAACTATGTAGAGTTTTTTGTTTAAAGCCGAAGTGTTTGGACTGATTTGGTGAGAAGGGATCACGGGGGGATCAGAGGGAATTGAGGGGGAAATTAGTTTATTTCCCCCTCAATCCTCTCCAATCCTCCCGTGATCCTCTTGTCACCAAATTAGTCATTAGTGCGGGTAACCGGGTTGGAGTTCCGCTCCAGAACTATGCCAAACAGCGACAGTATAGTGTTAAGCAGGAATTTTGCTGGAGATGCTCTAGCCGATTAGCTAACTATCCCTGTCGTACTCGTACCACTCTGACGTCACGCAGCAAGGCTACCCAACTGCACTAGTACACGACCCACCGCACAAGGCTGGCCCGGTATCAGGGGCCCACACGACAGGCACTCTTTGTCCATGCTGCTGTCAGCTAGCGAGCCAGCTCACCGTTTTTAAAACCAATTAAACAAAAGGTCAAACGGCTAACCTGCCGAAGGAATCTCCCAATTTCTTAGGACTTCGATCTCGTGCAACTTTTTTTACTTCACGCTGTTCTTGTTTATAGTCCACTTGTACCTGATGTCTGCAGCTAACCCCATTCATGTCTCGATGCCCAGTGGTGTGTTTTTGGAAGCCATTGGGCACCATTCGCCTGCCAAAAATTTTTCTTGACATTTTTCTCCATTTCTTTTGCCAGTTTATCCCAAGTTCAGATTGTAACAAAAGGTTCGAGCAAACTTTTGATCTGATTGATACCTTCAGGAGCGGTTAGCTTGACACTCTCTTGGTTTTTTCAAGACTTTCTGGATCGATACGATACAGACGCACCTACCTCACCCAGCTCCGATCTTGCTGTCGCTTCCCACAGTGCGTAGAATCCAAGAAACCCCAAATCTGTGCCTGGAGCATCGAGCATCCATTATCCGGATCATGGAGAGGTTCGGTAAAGCCCAGTGAAGAAATCCGAGCTCTGTTGCAGTCTCCTAGCGGGCTGCGGGCCATAGGAGATCTCGCGCGCGACAGCACAAGCGACCACGGAAATGTCGCCGCAGCCGGCCCCCGACCTCGCCGAGGACAAGGAGAGGGACACCAATGTCTTCATCGAGGAGGCCCCGGGATCGCCAGCTAAGGTGGCCGAGGGCGACGGCCATGGCCACGGCAGCCCCCCAACGTCGCCGGTGGCGTGGTTCCGGATGCTGGCCAGGGAACTGCACTGGAGCTTCGTCTTCGGCGTGGTGGCCACGTACGGCATCAGCCAGGGCCTCGGTGGCGGCATCTCGCGCGTCGCGTCCGACTACTACTGGAAGGACGTGCAGCGGGTGCAGCCGTCGGTGGCGCAGGTGTACCAGGGCGTCACGTCCATCCCCTGGATGGTCAAGCCGCTCTGGGGCCTGCTCACCGACGTGCTCCCCGTTGCCGGATACCGCCGCCGGCCCTACTTTATTCTTGCAGGTGAGGAGCATGTGTTGGTTTTTGGTTAGAGACGCTCCTGGGTCCTGATTTCTGGAAAACCAGTGTTCCTCGTTCAATTTGGTAGGAACTTTAGGACTGAAAAATATCTTGCGGAAATGTAGGAGTGCAAGTAAAGTTAGATGACTCGTAATCCTGAAAAGTAGTGACAAAACGTGTCAACGGCAATGAGCATCAAACATGCCTATTAGCTAATGGCTATGCACTAGTTGACTTTACATCTAGTAGGTGCAGCATAAGATCCAAACTAAATCATTAAAAAAACTTGTTTTAAAATGATGATTAGTTCAGTACATCTTAATTTTGATTCATTAACTGCATGGAGGAGTACCAAATAGCTAGTAGGAAGGAATCAATGTGACTGTGTAGGTGCATTTATTTTGAAAAAACAAGCTTTGCAGCAAACAGCATAAGCCAAAATGAGCCATTGTTCGCTAACAATGGCATTCATACTACTACTACTATTCTCTTGATAGGAGAATAAGCTTCATTTAGTAAAAGCATAAATAGAAAATGAGTATTTTGTTTGTTTTGTTCCCTCCCTGTTTTTGAGGAGTATGCAGGCTTCATCGGAGTGATTGCAATGCTTATACTCGCTCTCCACAGCAAGCTTCATGCATTGTTCGCTTTGTTGGCATTGATGACCGGAAGCGCTAGCGTGGCGATAGCTGATGTTACTATAGATGCTTGCGTGGCAGAAAACAGTATAGTGTACCCTCATCTTGCTGCTGATATGATAAGCTTAAATGGATTCTGTTCATCTGTTGGAGGTCTTATCGGATTCTCAATAAGTGGTTTTCTTGTTCATGCAATAGGGGCTCAAGTGAGTATCACTAGTTCATCTCTTAAGATTTGTTTGAGTTTCGTGCTTTTGAAATTTCTTTGATGTGCATTTATCACTGCTAGAATTAGAACCCCTGGATATCTTCATCTTAATCTAATTCGAAGTAATTTCATCCGATGCATTTTTTCTGCATAATAATCAGTCAACTTTACTTGTACTGCTTCTCTTTTCTGTGACTTGTCAAATGTAAATTAGACTGACAGTTACCATTACTTGGATGGTGCTGGCATATTTTTCTTCCTTTCAAAATGCATATGGTGTTGGTATCTGATAATGGATAAATCTTGCCTTTCTCAAGGGTGCCCTTGGCCTGTTAACCATACCCTCTGCCTTGGTAATTTTATCCGGAACTCTGCTAAAGGAGGTTCATATCCCCAACTTTCCATACGAGCAGGTTAGGAATGTTGTTGTTCTTGTTTTCTATGAGACCACATATACTCTCATATTACTCTAATTTTTCTTTCCTGGCATGGCAAATTCAGGCCCATAAGAAGTTCGTAGAAGCAAGTGGGAAAATGTTAACAGCTTTGAAATGTCCTGAAGTATGGCGACCATGTGTTTACATGTACATATCACTTGCGTTGAGTGTCGACATCCAAGAAGGAATGTTCTTCTGGTACACGGACCAAAGCGCAGGGTTATCTTTTCATGAGGTACATATACACATCATTTAGCTATGATGCATGCTTGGCAACTTGTTCATGAATGTAAAGGTCTCGTGAACTTAAAATTCTTGTAGACCTGACACATTTGGAATGGCATTTCATTTTATGGAAATATAGCTTGGTACTTCTGAAAAATTGTTCTTTCTGAACGCGTAGTCAAACTAACTATATGTCATTTCACCAGGGATTTATTGGCTTCATGTTCGCTATTGGATCAGTTGGTTCTCTTGTGGGTGTTATACTTTATCAGAATATTCTTAAGGACCATTCCTTTCGAAGCCTTCTTTTTTCAAGCCAGCTGTTGCTAAGCTTGGCAGGAATGCTTGATCTGATCTTGGTGCTTCGACTAAATCTTAAGATGGGGATACCAGATTACTACTTTGCGGTGATCGATGAGGGGGTCTCCAAAATGATCAACCGTATCAAATGGATGCCTCTTCTAGTGCTTAGCTCAAAGCTTTGCCCCACTGGCATTGAAGGCACATTCTACGCATTGCTCATGTCCATCGACAACATTGGCTCGTTAACTGGATCATGGGTTGGTGGATTGCTCCTTCATTTGTTGAGAATCACAAGAACAGAATTCAAGAACCTCTGGGCCGCAATCTTGATTCGGAATATGATGAGGCTGCTACCACTGGCGCTGCTGTTCTTGGTGCCAAGAAGTGATCCGAATTCCACTCTTCTTCCATCCGATTTGCTGAATGAGGGAGATGATGATGAAGCTCAGCGAGTAGAGAATGTCGAGTTAACTTCTCTCCCTGCAAACAGAAATTCTTGCGATGGTAAATCTCTCCATGACGGAGAACGGGATGACGATGAAGCTTCACTTCTTGCCAACAGGAGTTGATACTGGATTGAATATGGAGATTTTTCTTTTGTACACGAGCAAATAGATAAAATTTAGAAAAATCTTTGACATTTGTTTACTATAGATACTCATTTAGATGTTCACGTTGTTAAATTCATTGAATTTGCAGCAGGGTAGCGAAGGCTTGAGAGAAGATACTGGGGATGCTTTGAGCTGGATTTCCCATATACCAAAACTATAATGGATCAAACTTTACTAAGTGTGAATCTTGACTTTTCTTATGAAGTTCACACATGCTGCTATGTTACAGTTGTCAGAGTCGTTGACTAATTGAAAGATTAGTCAACGTCCGGTCAGGCATTGTAAACACTATAAAAGAAAGTTTCAAAGTATTGAAGCACATTGTTTTTTCTCGTTTCAAAATGTTGGATTTAAATAGGCTAGCCCATTTAATTCAATTAATATTTCATGGCTCATAATAGTTAAATGGGGTTAATTTGGTGACAAGGGAAATGGAAGGGGATCTATAGGGGTTTTTTTTTTGCTATTTAATTTTAAATAACAACCTTGAAAGTTTTTTTTTGCTATTTAATTTTAAATAACAACCTTGAAACAATTAAAATACTCTGACCAACTTAGGCCTTGTTCGGTTATTTTTATATCACATGGATTAGATGAGATTTGAAAACAAATAGTATAGATTTTGACTTACTATAAATTGAAAACACATCCAATCTCTTCGATCCACATGGATTGAAGAGAAAACGAACGAGCCCTTAAGAGGTGGACTTTGTATAACTTGTGTGAGGTTGGATCGCTCGCCTCATTGGGTCGAGACGAGCAGTGCAGTGCGGTGTGATCGGGAATGATGTGATGCGATGAGATGCATGGTTTGTCACTATCTCTACTATATTAAAGCATCAGTTTCAACGGTTATTTTGCGTCATCTTTTTACAAATAACTCATCACATCTATTTCAAATCAACCTGCTGCACGCTTGTTCCCTCCGCGCAACCAACATCTACGTCTCAAACCACACCTACGCTTATAGATGGCCAAACGCGCGGCCCAGTATGGGCCCGCAAGCCGCAGCTCCGGCCCAAGCACAGCACGTCGGCCTGCTGACCGTGCCGGGCCAGCCCATTAGCCCGCCGGGCCATTTAGTTAAATCAGCGAAAAATGTTAAAAAACAATGTAGGAGGTGAGGTTCATCTAACCAGTATAACATCATGCTTAGGTGTTTTTAATATTAAATGTAAATTGTATATATGTATATACGATTTTTTTGTAAAATAAAAAAAACATAATTGTGTCGGGTCGGGCTGGCACTACGGCCCAAGCACGGCGCGACGCTCGTGCCGGGCTGTCCCAGACACTATTAAATGGGTCGTACCTCGGGCCGGTCCGCTAGACACGGCCTATTTAGCCATATATACCTACGCACGATAATGATGGTCCTCGTCTCAGTTGCCGCCACCTCGTTCGCCATCTTGCTTCTTTTCTCTCTCCCTCATGCCTCCGCCTTCGCGTCATCCCATTCTCGGCAGAGGGCGTGGGAGCAGGCGCCTCCTCCTCATATTCGTCCGATATCAGCCCCAACACCGACCCACGCAGTGGCTATTGCACGTCCACGAGGACGTTTCACAACATGCGTGCGTCGTCGTTTTCGTCGTCGTCGAACGTTCCGTTCGTCTTCCCGTGCTTCACCTTGTTCTTTCTCCCCAACCTACTGCCCCACTGTGAATCATCTAGGCCCCTTTGGTGATGTTTTGGTAATTAATGACAACTGCTTGTGGACTAACGATTCTTCAAGAAATGAGAATGCAGGGTTGAACCACATAAAACAGGAAATGTTGGAGAATCATAAACATTGGTTGTGGATCAGATAAAGGCAAAGG
This sequence comes from Zea mays, assembly GCF_902167145.1. Lineage (NCBI taxonomy): Eukaryota > Viridiplantae > Streptophyta > Magnoliopsida > Poales > Poaceae > Zea > Zea mays. The sequence continues at coordinate 13,782,653 of NC_050104.1, read as the reverse complement.
TATAATATAGGTTTTGTTTTTGCCGGTCTTGAGGAGTTTAGAGAAGATACCTGACCGGATTAGTAGGCTAGATAGCCGTACTATTAAGAGGAGTCAATGACTTTGATCTGTGTGAAACTTAGTGCCTCATAGAGCATCAAGTAGTTGCATTTGCATGAGGACTAACAACGCTTCAAATCTCGTGAGTTAAAAGTTCTTTCAAAAACAAGTTTGAAAGTTGCAAAGTCTTGGATGCGCGGACCGTCCGGTCCTTGTGGGCGGACTGTCCGCGATCCACCAGAGGGTCCGAAGAACTGTCTACTTCAGGGGCCACCTTGTTACTTTGCACTGCGGACCGTCCGGGCCTTAGGGCCGGACCGTCCACAGTCATGTCCAGAGAAGACTGGTTTCGGGTCAGTCCTTGAATTATAGTGCGGACCGTCCGGCCATGCAGGGCGGACAGTCCGCAGGTGTCAAAATGTTTTTTGGTCAGGGACTGTGCGATTTCTTTGATTTGTACTATGGACTGTCCGGGGGACTAGTCCGGACAGTACTATCTCAGGTCGCGGACCGTCCGGATTTATAGGCGGACGGTCCGCGCGTGTTAACTGTCCTTGGACCGAGGCTCGGGTGCCTCATGCTGCCAGGTCGAGGACGGTCCGGCCTTGGAGGGCGGACTGTCCGGACCTACCTTTTCTGACAGTTCTGATAGTTTTCAAACGGGGATTATAGCCGTTATGTGTACGGCGGACCGTCCGGCCCTAGGGCGCGGACCGTCCGCGTGTGCGCAGAACATGTGCTTTTTGCACATAACAGTTGGATTTTGATGGAGGGGTATAAATAGAAGGGTAGCTCGTGTGAGAGACCTCTCTTGGCTATTCCTTGCACACATTGAGCTCATTTGTGATCCTCCAACTCACTCTCTCACACTCTTTGTTTGAGATTGCATTCTAGTGAGAGATTGAGGGTTCCTAGCGCATTTGCATCATTTGGTGATTCTTGAGGCACTAGGTGGTACACCGAGCAAGCGTCATTGGCTTGTTACTCTTGGAGGTTGCCGCCTCCTAGACGGCTCGAGTGATTGTCTCCGTCGAGCTCTCCAAGAAGATTGTGGAGAAGCCGCGGTGTTGATTGTGAGGGGTTTGCGCCTACCTCGCCGGAGCGGCAAAGGTGACATTAGTGGAATCGAGGTATTGAGTGATTTCTTGTCCACTTGGCTCAAAGATCAAGCCGTGACTTGATAGAGGAGCAAGTGAGAGCTTGAATTCCACCTCAACGTGGATTAGGGGTGATCGGCAAATCACCGATACCACGGGATAAATTTCGGTGTCTCTACCTTCTTGCATTACTTATTGCTTTGCAAGTAATTAGTGTTTTGCATATTGTTTCTCAAGTATTCAATCACCGCAGTTGTTTCTCATACATTGTTTACTTATTGTCACTAGAGAATTTATTCCTCTTGTTATATTGATTAAATTTACCTAGTGTTTTTGATTTTAGTCAAAACCGCCTATTCACCCCCCCTCTAGCCGGTGTCCTAGATCCTACAAGTGGTATCAAAGTCGAGGACTCCATTGTTTGTGGATCTAATCATCCCGGAGTGGAACAAAATGGCTAGTAACAACAATGTGCACATTGGGAAGCCACCACACTTTGATGGGAATAATTATGACTATTGGAAAATAAGAATGTCAATGCATCTTAAAGCAATGGGTGGAAAAATTTGGCCAATTGTCAGGGATGGATTTGTTGTGTTGAAAGAAGATGAACCATCCGTTAGTGATAATGAGAATATCCTCACAAATGATCAAGCCATGAATGTCTTTTATGATGCTCTTGATATAAATGAGTTCAATCGTATCAAGAATCTCACAACCGCTCATGAGATTTGGATTAAGTTAATGGAAATTCATGAAGGAACTACAATTGTGAAGAGTGCCAAACTATATGTGTGCAAAGGGAAGTTTGAGCAATTTATTATGAAAGAAGATGAGAGTGTATCCGATATGTTCAATTAGTTAAATGAGATAGTAAATGAACTCAAGGGACTTGGTTTTAATGTACCGGATGTGGATTTCACTCACAAGTTCCTTAGATCACTTCCGAAGAAATATGAGACCATTGTGACAATGTTAGTAAGGAGTGATCTATCTACAACTTCTCCAACCGAAGTATTGGGAGAAATTCTCACTCAAGATATATTTAAGAAGTCGCAAGCCGATGCTTTAAGTTTGGCAAAGAAGGTGAAAAATGAATCAATTGCTCTAAAAGCTAAAGCCTCAAAGGCAATTGAAAAGGAAGAGAGTAATGATGAAGAAAATGAAAGTGAGAGTGATGGTGACATGGCTCTATTTGTAAGGAAATTCAATAAATTCATGAAGATGAAGAGAGGTCAACCTAGAAGAGGTCAAACATCTAGAAGAAGTGCTTTCAATGATAGAAAGTGTTTTGAGTGTGGGGAACCCGGTCACATTGCCATGAATTGCCCAAGCAAGAAGAAGAAGGGCAAGGATGAAAGTGACAAGAAGAAAAAGAAATACTTTAACAAGAAGAAAGATGGCAAAGCCTACTTAGTTGAATGGGACTTGGATGATAGCTCGGATGATGATGATGATGACACCTCATCCAAGCTTAATGCCGGAATTGCCATAAAGGAAGCTCCCTCACTTTTCTCATCCCCTCACTGTCTTATGGCAAAGGGAGATGCTAAGGTAAAAATCATCACCAATTTAAATGATATAAAAGATGATGATGATATCGATGATGTTGATGATGATGGCTATTCATATGATGATCTTGTTAGAATGTTAGGTGAGGCCGATGACTACATGCACAAAGAAAAAGAAAAATTTAAGACCTTGAAGGAATTATATAAAAACCTTCAAGTGTCTTTTGAGGAGCTCAAGACCTCTCACAATGACCTAAAAGAAAATTGTGAGAAGCTTGCGGATGCTCAAAAATCATCTATTGTGCATGAAGTTAAGGTTGTCACTAAGGATATTGGAGTCACTTGTGACTTACTTGATAGTATTACAAGTGAATCACTATCTACTAACTCTATTTGTGATAAATGCAAAATTTCTCTCAATGATAACATTGCTCTTGATGAATCAAAAATTATTGTTGAGAATGAAGTGTTAGTAGATAGAGTAAACACTCTAACTCATGACCTAGAAAAGGCATATGGTGGTAAGGCCAAATTGAATTTCATATTGGGAAGTCAACGATGCTCTCTTGACCGTGAAGGTCTTGGATATGTTCCCAAGAAAGGAAAGAATGCTTTTGTAAAGCAAAAGACATTGTTTGTGAAAGAATGTGACAAAGTGTGTCACAAGTGTCACAAAAAGGGACATGTTAAGAAAAATTGTCCCAAGTTCAAAAATGTATCCTCCACTTGTTTTGAGCATTGTTATGTTCTTTCTCATAATGCAAAAGGTGTTCATGCTAAATTTGTTGGTACTTCAATTGTTGGAAACAAAAAGAAAGCTATTTGGGTGCCAAAGACCTTGGTCACTAACATCCAAGGACCCAAGCAAGTTTGGGTACCTAAAAGAGATTGATTTCCTTTTGTAGGTAAACTACAAGGCGGGAGGGAATCATTGGGTGTTAGATAGTGGATGCACTCAACACATGACCGGAGATATGAAAATGTTTACCCAAATGAGTGAGGAAGATTGCTCAAATTATGATTGTCGGGGACCATAATTAGGGGTACCCTCAAGACTCCTAATTCTCAGCTGGTAACCCCCATCAGCATAAAGCTGCAAAGGCCTGATGGGTGCGATTAAGTCAGGGATCAGTCCATACGAGCGACTTGATCATGCCTCGCCCGAGCCTAGCCTCGGGCAAGGGCAGCCGAACCCGAGGGATTTCCGTCTCGCCCGAGGCCCCCCTCCAACGGCGGACACATCTCCGGCTCGCCCGAGGCCTTGCCTTCGCTAAGAAGCAACCCTGACTAAATCGCCGCACCGACCGACCGAATTGCAGGAGCATTTAACGCAAAGGCGGCCTGACACCTTTATCCTGACACGCGCCCCCCGGCAGAGCCGAAGTGACCGCCGTCACTTCGCCGCTCCACTAACCGGCCTGACAAAAGGACAGCGCCGCCTGCGCCACTCCGACTGCAGTGCTACTTGGCAGAGTGAGACTGACAGGCTGTCAGGTCCTGCCAAAGGCACCCTAGGAAGCTCCGCTCCGCCCGACCCAGGGCTCGGACTCGGGCTAAGTCCCGGAAGACGGCGAACTTCGCTCCGCCCGACCCAGGGCTCGGACTCGGGCTAAGTCCCGGAAGATGGCGAACTCCGCTCCGCCCGACCCAGGGCTCGGACTCGGGCTAAGTCCCGGAAGACAGCGAACTCCGCTCCGCCCGACCCAGGGCTCGGACTCAGGCTAAGTCCCGGAAGACGGCGAACTCCGCTCCGCCCGACCCAGGGCTCGGACTCGGGCTAAGTCCCGGAAGACGGCGAACTCCGCTCCGCCCGACCCAGGGCTCGGACTCGGGCTAAGTCCCGGAAGACGGCGAACTCCGCTCTGCCCGACCTAGGGCTCGGACTCGGGCTCAGCCCCAGAAGACGACGAACTCCGCTTCGCCCGACCCCAGGGCTCGGACTCCGCCCTGGCCTCTGCCGAACGACCTCCGCCTCGCCCGACCCAGGGGCTCGGACTCGGCCTCGGCCAGGGAAGACAGACTCGACCTCGGCTTCGGAGGAGCCTCCACGTCGCCCAACCTAGGGCGCAGGCCAGCCACGTCAACAGGGAGCGCCATCATCACCCTATCCCGAGCTGACTCGGGCCGCAGAGAACAAGACTGACGTCCCATCTGGCTAGCTCTGCCAGATAGGTAATGATGGCGCCCTGCAAGCTCTGTGACGACGGCGGCTCCCAGCTCTCTTACGGAAGCAGGAGGACGTCAGCAAGGACTCAACCGCTCCGACAGCTGTCCCTCCGTCAGGCTCCGCCGCTCCTCCGACGGCCACGACATCACACCAGCTGGGTGCCAAGATCTCTCCGGCTGCCACATCGGCATGTACTTAGGGCGCTAGCTCTCCCCCGCTAGACACGTAGCACCCTGCTACACCCCCATTGTACACCTGGATCCTCTCCTTACGCCTATAAAAGAAAGGACCAGGGCCTTCTTAGAGAAGGTTGGCCGCGCGGGGACGAGGACGGGACAGGCGCTCTCTTGGGGCCGCTCGCTTCCCTCACCCGCGTGGACGCTTGTAACCCCCTACTGCAAGCGCACCCGACCTGGGCGCGGGACGAACACGAAGGCCGCGGGATTTCCACCTCTCTCACGCCCGTCTCCGGCCACCTCGCTTCCCCCCTTCGCGCTCGCCCACGCGCTCGACCCATCTGGGCTGGGGCACGCGGCACATTCACTCGTCGGCTTAGGGACCCCCCGGTCTCGAAACGCCGACAGTTGGCGCGCCAGGTAGGGGCCTGCTGTGTGTTGACGAACAACTTCCCGTCAGGCTCCAGATGGGCAGTCTCCAGCAACCTCTCCGACCCGGGACGGTGCTCCGTTTCGGGAGCCTTGAGTTCATGTCCTCCGACGGCAGCTACGACATTATACTCCTTCCACCGCCGCGCGACAACGACAATGGCGGCCGACAACCCGTTCGTCGGCGGCGGAATCGACAACATCTTCCCCGCGTGGTGGAAGAACAACATTCGAGCTCGCCCCGTCCTCTCCCCCGCCAACGGAGGAGGAGGCGGGGCAACCAAGGCCAAGCAGGAGGCCGCGCTTCGTCGGTTGTAGAGCGAGTCGACGTCCCCAGCGCCCCAACGGGGGGCGCGTCGGGCGTCGACCTCGTGTTTGAGACGAAGGCGAGCGCCGTCCCCCCGCGACACGCCAATCCCGAGCAAGTGGACGACGCCAACGCGCTCGCGGAGAGCTTGCAGGACATCGCCCTCGTACCTGAGACAGCGGTGCAATCAGTCTCCGACGTGACTATGTCGCTGCTCGTCGACCAAAAGGTACCGACCGATTCCCATCCTACGTCATTTCGACTCAGCCTCAACCCGCCTAGCGACCTCGCTTTGGCGGGCGCTCTCGTTGAGGCGAGTGCAACCCCTCTGGGGTTTCGTATGCGGTCGCCTTGGGACCGATTGACGGACGTCTCGACCTACGGGCCCTCTGGGTCCGAGGAAGATGACGATCCCAGCATCTGTTGGGATTTCTCTGGATTTGGCAACCCCAGTGCCATGCGGGACTTTATGACCGCATGTGACTACTGTCTCTCCGACTGTTCTGACGGTAGCCGCAGCCTCGACGACGAGGACTGCGGCCCAAGCCGCGAATGTTTCCACGTCGAGCTAGGGGATCCCTCCGAAGGCAACCATCTCGGCATGCCGGAGGATGGTGATCTCCCTAGGCCGGTGCCTCGCGCTGACATCCCGCGGGAGCTAGCTGTGGTCCCCGTTCCGGCGGGGGGTCACGACCCACGGCTCGAGCAAGTCCGCGGGGCGCAGGCCAGGCTCGACGAGGGAGCAGGAGCGCTTGAGCCGGTCCGCCGGGACGTCGGGCAGGCATGGGCGTGCCAACCCCCGGCCGGAGAAATACGTCACCTGCCCCAAGGTCTCCAACACCGCGTCGCAAACGACGTCAGGGTCAGACCGCCACCCGTGTCCAGTGGGGTCGGTCAGAACCTGGCTGCAGCAGCGATGCTTCTCCGCGCGATGCCGGAGCCATCAACCACCGAGGGTCGGCGAATCCAGGGAGAGCTCAAGAATCTCCTGGAAGGCGCTGCGGTCCGACGGGCCGAGAGCTCTGCCTCCCGAAGGTAGGGATACCCCTCGGAACCTCATGCCGCGACTTCCCGATTCATGCGGGAAGCCTCGGTCTACACCGGGCGCACGCGCAACACCGCGCTTGCGGCCCCGGGCCACCTCGGCAACGAGCACCATCGTCGCGACCGTCGGGCCCACCTCGACGAAAGGGTGCACCGAGGCTACCACCCCAGGCGTGGGGGACGCTATGACAGCGGGGAGGATCGGAGTCCCTCGCCCGAACCACCCGGTCCGCAGGCCTTCAGTCGGGCCATCTGACGGGCACCGTTCCCGACCCGGTTCCGACCCCCGACTACTATCACAAAGTACTCGGGGGAAACGAGACCGGAACTGTGGCTCGCGGACTACCGCCTGGCCTGCCAACTAGGTGGAACGGACGACGACAACCTCATCATCCGCAACCTCCCCCTGTTCCTCTCCGACACCGCTCGCGCCTGGTTGGAGCACCTGCCTCCGGGGCAGATCTCCAACTGGGATGACTTAGTCCAAGCCTTCGCCGGCAATTTCCAGGGCACGTACGTGCGCCCCGGAAATTCCTGGGACCTCCGAAGCTGCCGGCAGCAGCCGGGAGAGTCTCTCCGGGACTACATCCGGCGATTCTCGAAGCAGCGCACCGAGCTGCCCAACGTCACCGACTCAGATGTCATCGGTGTGTTCCTTGCCGGCACCTCCTGCCGCGACCTGGTGAGCAAGTTGGGTCGCAAGACCCCCACCAGGGCGAGCGAGCTGATGGACATCGCCACCAAGTTCGCCTCTGGCCAGGAGGCGGTCGAAGCTATCTTCCGAAAGGACAAGCAGCCCCAGGGCCACCCATCGGAAGATGCTCCCGAGGCGTCTACTCCGCGCGGCGCCAAGAAGAAAGGCAAGAAGAGGGGCATGCATTGCCCGTTTAGAGGCCGGTTTACTTCGTCAGCGAAGAACTGTCTGAAACCAAGATCCGCTACCCACAAGTTCAGAAGTTGCTGTATGCAGTGATCCTGACGAGGCGGAAGTTGCGACACTACTTCGAGTCTCATCCGGTGACTGTGGTGTCATCCTTCCCCCTGGGGGAGATCATCCAGTGCCGAGAGGCCTCGGGCAGGATTGCAAAGTGGGCGGTGGAAATCATGGGCGAGACAATCTCGTTCGCCCCTCGGAAGGCCATCAAGTCCCAGGTCTTGGCGGACTTCGTGGCTGAATGGGTCGACACCCAGCTACCGACGGCTCCGATCCAACCGGAGCTCTGGACCATGTTTTTCGACGGGTCGCTGATGAAGACGGGAGCCGGCACGGGCCTACTCTTCATCTCGCCCCTCGGGAAACATCTACGCTATGTGCTACGCCTCCATTTCCCGGTGTCCAACAATATGGCCGAGTACGAGGCTCTGGTCAACGGGTTGCGGATCGCCATCGAGCTAGGGGTCAGACGCCTCGACGCCCGCGGTGACTCGCAGCTCGTCATCGACCAAGTCATGAAGAACTCCCACTGCCGCGACCCGAAGATGGAGGCCTACTGCGATGAGGTTCGGCGCCTGGAAGACAAGTTCTACGGGCTCGAGCTTAACCACATCGCTCAGCGCTACAACGAGACTGTGGACGAGCTGGCAAAAATAGCCTCGGGGCGAACGACGGTTCCCCGGACATCTTCTCTCGGGATCTGCATCAACCCTCCGTCAAGATCGACGACACGCCCAAGCCCGAGGCACCCTCGGTCCAGCCCGAGGTACCCTCAGCTCAGCCCGAGGCACCTTCAGCTCGGCCCGAGGCGCCCTCGGTTCAGCCCGAGGTACCCTCGGCCCCCGAGGGCGAGGCACTGCACGTCGAGGAGGAGCAGAGCGGGGCCACGCCTGATCAAAATTGGCAGACCCCGTACCTGCAATATCTCCGCCAAGGAGAGCTACCTCTCGACCAAGCCGAGGCTCGGCGGGTAGCGCGACGCGCCAAGTCGTTCGTCTTGCTGGGCGATGAGAAGGAGCTCTACCACCGCAGCCCCTCGGGCGTCCTCCAGCGATGCATCTCCATCGCCGAAGGTCAGGAACTCCTGCAAGAGATACACTCGGGGGCTTGCGGCCATCATGCAGCGCCTCGAGCCCTAGTCGGGAATGCTTTCCGGCAAGGCTTCTACTGGCCAACGGCGGTGGCTGACGCCACTAGAATTGTCCGCACCTGCGAAGGGTGCCAATTCTATGCGAAGCAGACCCACCTGCCCGCTCAGGCTCTGCAGACGATACCCATCACCTGGCCCTTTGCCGTGTGGGGTCTGGACCTCGTCGGCCCCTTGCAGAAGGCGCCCGGGGGCTACACGCACCTACTGGTCGCCATCGACAAATTCTCCAAGTGGGTCGAGGTCCGACCTCTGAACAGCATCAGGTCCGAGCTGGCGGTGGCGTTCTTCACCAACATCATCCATCGCTTCGGGGTCCCGAACTCCATCATCACCGACAACGGTACCCAGTTCACCGGCAGAAAATTCTTGGATTTTTGCGAGGATCACCACATCCGGGTGAACTGGGCCGCCGTGGCTCATCCCATGTCGAATGGGCAAGTAGAGCGTGCCAACGGCATGATTCTACAAGGGCTCAAGCCCCGGATTTACAACGACCTCAACAAGTTCGACAAGCGATGGATGAAGGAACTCCCCTCGGTGGTCTGGAGCCTGAGGACAACATCGAGCCGAGCCACGGGTTTCACGCCGTTCTTCCTGGTCTACGGGGCCGAGGCCGTCTTGCCCACTGACCTGGAATATGGCTCCCCGAGGACGAGGGCCTACAACGGTCAAAGCAACCAAGTTAGTCGAAAAGACTCGCTGGACCAGCTGGAAGAAGCTCGGGACAAGGCCTTACTACACTCGGCGCGGTACCAGCAGTCCCTGCGACGCTACCACGCCCGAGGGGTCCGGCCCCGAGACCTCCAGGTGGCTGACCTGGTGCTTCGGCTGCGGCAAGACGCCCGAGGGAGGCACAAGCTCACGCCCCCCTGGGAAGGGCCATTCGTCATCGCCAAAGTTCTGAAGCCCGGAACGTACAAGCTGGCCAACAGTCAAGGCGAGGTCTACGGCAACGCTTGGAACATCCAACAGCTACGTCGCTTCTACCCTTAAGATGTTTTCAAGTTGTTCATATACCTCGCACCCACGCAAAGTTTAGTCATCAAGGAAGGGTCGGCCTCGCCCCGGCAAAGCCCGACCCTCCCTCGGGGGCTAAAAGGGGGGGAACCCCCTCTGCGTCGAAATTTTCCTCGAAAAAAGATCTCTTTTTCCAGAATATCTTTCGTGCTTTTTGACTACTTCGAAAAGTGGATCCTGAAAACGACGGAGTACATGTAAGCAGCCAAGGCTGACCGAGCCGAGGGACTCCTACACCTCCGGGATACGGATACCTCACTCATCACCTTCTGCGACAAGTAACTCGCGTTCGGATAAAGTGATTCCGCGGACCGAACAAGTCTTTACGTTCGGAAGCTCTTCTGCCGAAGCGATCCTTCGAGCCTTCTCGACTGAGTCGGTGACAGGACCTCATGGACGGGTGAAAGTACGCGTAAGCGGCAAGGCCGACCGAGCCGAGAGACTCCCACGCCTCCAGGATACGGATACCTCACTAATCACCTTCCGCGAGAAGCAACTCTCGCTCGCACAAACATCCCTGTTACCGACAAAAAGTCCAGATACTCGAAACAAGAGGAAAAGAGACGCAACTTTACAACGCAGCAAGGGTGTGTATTCTGGCCTCGGCGGCCGCAGAAGGCACACGCTACAAGACACTCTGATCCTGCAGGCTTGGGTCTCCACGCTGGAAGGGGGCTGTAGCACCCTCGGCATCGACGACACCTTCAGCAAGGTCCGAACCAGCCTCGGATGGTGACGCGGTCCAGGGACTTCTCCGGGAATCCGGCCCGAGCAGGCGGCTCGGCCGGTTACCCCTGGGGCCTCGGCCAACCATCTTCCAAGGGCGCCAGCCCGATCCGAGGCCTCGGCTGATCAACTCCGGCGTCGGTCCCGCTGACGGACAACCCGGCTAGGCTCCGGCCAACCAGGTTTTCATTTTTAAGCCTACTCCGCCTCTGTTCGTGCTGATATCGCTACCCCTGGCCTCGGCTCGTCGAAGAGCGGCCAAGGGGTCTCTTTAACTAAGCTAGAGGAGCCTCAGACAGCAAGGTCGATCGAGCCGAGGGACTCCTACGCCTCCGGGATACGGATACCTCACTTGTCACCTTGACACGGGGCGACTCATGCTTGGTGAAGCAGTTCAGATAATCAACAGGCGAGACTTAGTGCTCGAAAATGAGGAAAAAACACGGCTCCGTGCCAAAATTACATACATGTTCAGGCCTCGACAGCCACAATGAACAAAAACACTGGCATTCAAAGTGCCATTACAAACGGAACTCCGGTTCCCCCTCCGTAGGTACGAACAACCCCACTCCATGTGGGAAGGCCTGCGGAGCAACAGAAGACCGACGAACGGCGCGCCGTCACCTGCTCCAGCAGCGGCGACGACGACGACTTCTGCTCCGGGGGGCCGAACAGCGGCAGCACTGACCTCAGGGCGGGCGCTGCTGCTAGGAGGCCCCCGCCCATGCCCAAACTTGTGAGGCAAGGACGGGCAAAAGGCCGTAGAGTTAGAGGTCGGTCCGTGGGCGGCCCTGGCTATCTCGTCGGCGGAGGAACCTCTTCCAGCTGTCGTGGCAGACGCCGGCGCCGCGAGCGGCTCCGAAGCCACTCACGTCCGAAAGCCGGGCACGCTGCAGCTGCCAGCGCCACGGACGACGACCGCCCTTCCCTCCGATCACTGAGTGAAGGAGCGGGCCGCCGCCCACGCGGGGGCCGACCCCAACTCGGCACTCTCTCCTCCCCATCCCTGGTGATGAAAATCCTTGAGGCTGAGGGAGAGGTAGAGGCCGCAGCCCAGCTCGCTTTCCCCCACCATCAAGCCGGAGGTCACCATCTTGGGTGACCGCCGGTGGAGGGGTGCAGCCGGGCTGCATGATGAAAATCCTTGAAGCCGAACGATGGTTGAAAGGTACCAACTCCCACGGAGTTGCGTTCCTCCAACGATGAGGCGAAAAGACGGCGGGTATCCCCCATCCGGGGGCTTGGAAGGTGAAGAGACGCGATGCATAAGGGAGCGAGAAGACATGGTCGCCTTCCGAAAGGGGTCGCCCTCTTTTTAAAGGCAACTCTCCCTACGCGCATCCCCAACCGTCACGGGTTGAGTCTTCTCCAACACGCTCCAAGGCCTTCCCCTGCGGCGCGGGGGCTGGGTCCCGCATGTCATGCAAACCGGCTCAGAACAAGAAGAAGCCAAACCGCCGCGCGTGGTGCACACAACCGCCCAGCGGTTACAAGCGACCCCCCACTTTTGCCCAGACCAACGGGCGGAAGGGGCGGGCAGCCATGCAGGCGGCATGCAACCGCGCCAAGTGGACGTGCTTCTCCGACTCCCAACGCGCCCGGCCTGGAGACCCAGGCCCACGCGTCACGCAACCGGCGCGCCGGATGCCGCGTGCAAGCAACTGCACCGCCACTTACGCCACCACCGCGCCTCCTCGATTGCGGAACCAATACCGCGACTCGAGGCGACCCAGCGCACGACTCAGCAGCGCCAGCCTGACGTGGCGGTCAATGCGGCCAAAAGTAGGCCGGCAGTAATGACGGTGGCAGGCGGGCGGGAGCAGCGGTCACGTCGTCAGCCAAGCTCACGTCCCATCCGGGGGCAGCAAGAGAGCCCCCTCTCACGGCGTGAAGACGACGCGCCCGTGATCCGTTCCTCGAACGGCTCGCGCACGCGCAACGGCCGCCCCGCCAACCACTCGCCCCGTCGCATTAACTCCGCGGCAGGACAGGCGACGTTTCTGGCAGGAGAAGCGGGCGACGCTTCACCTTCGCCGTAATAACCGCGCCAAAAAAGGTACGCCGCGTCGTTCGATTTCGTATCCTTTTCCTTTTCTCCTTTTTCTCTATCTCTTGCAACAGGGACCGGGAAAGGGGGATACCCCGAAAAGGATCCTTCCCCGTGAAGGAACCAGGCTCCGAGCCTCCTTACTGATCAGAGGTTCGAAGGCTGGCCCCCCGAAGGGTTCAACAGCCGCCTCAGATCGCGTGGGCCCTACACCCACTACTGGTCAGAGGTTCGAAGGCCGGCCCCCCGAAGGGTTCCACGGCCGCCTCAGGCTACTCGGGCTCCGCGCCCATTACTGCTCAGGGGTTCGAAGGCTGGCCCCCGAAGGGTTCACAGTCGCCTCAGACGCCGAGCGAGGGATGACCAGGGGTACGTTCGATACATAGCCGAGGCTCGGGCTGCGCTCCCGAGGTACCCTAGGACATTTCCGAGACCAGCGGGAGCGATCTTGTAACGGAATCCCATCGGAGGGAGGCATCGAGCCCTCGGACCCCGTCGCCAGGGGACCGGGTCCGGCAGATCACCCGCAGGTACTTTTGGGCGTGCCTCTGGGCCCCTAGCCGACCCCTAACGAACGGGGCACGGACGTCCACTCGGATTACCCGCTTGCAGCTCACCGGAGACACCATGTTCGGTGCCCATCGAGGGTAACATGGCGCTCTCCCCCCCTCCTCCTTGCGGAAAGGCGACGTAGGGGCGTATGTAAAAAAGCCGAGTCTGTCCCTGATCGCCCTCTCGCCCTGTGCGGAGGCTCGGGGGCTGCTCTCGCGAACCCGGCTCCGGCCGAACCGTTGACAGCGTCAACATACCAGCCCGAGAACTTGGGCCCCGATCGTACACCCGGGCTACGGCCAGTTCGCATGAGGGAACAACCAGACCAGCCGAAGCATTACGCAAGGCATTAAGACCTCGAAGGAGTAACACCACTCCTCCGAGGCCTCGGGGGCTACACCCGGCGGGTGCGCTCGCGCGCACCCACCGGAACAAAATGCAACCAAGAAAGGCTGGTCCCCTTGCAAAAAAGTGCGACGAGAGCCTCCAAGCGAGTGCTAACACTCCCTTCGAGGCTCGGGGGCTACTGTCGGGGACCATAATTATGGGTACCCTCAAGACTCCTAATTCTCAGCTGGTAACCCCCATCAGCATAAAGCTGCAAAGGCCTGATGGGTGCGATTAAGTCAGGGATCAGTCCATACGAGTGACTTGATCATGCCTCGCCCGAGCCTAGCCTCGGGAAAGGGCAGCCGAACCCGAGGGATTTCCGTCTCGCCCGAGGCCCCCCTCCAACGGCGGACACATCTCCGGCTCGCCCGAGGCCTTGCCTTCGCTAAGAAGCAACCCTGACTAAATCGTCGCACCGACCGACCGAATTGCAGGAGCATTTAACGCAAAGGCGGCCTGACACCTTTATCCTGACACGCGCTGTAATACCCAAATTGTAGAACATAAGAAAGGAGTTGATCTCGTTACTTGTATGGCTATCTACTCATTATATCATAAGAATAGTCATGTTTAAAGTAAAAACAAATTACATAAAAGCACACCAATAAGCTATGCATCATGCTGAAGTTTTATTGCTTGTGCATATAATCTTACAGTCGTAAAACTTATACTTGAAATTGAGTTTGAGTTGAAAAAAATATAAATAAATAAATATTAGAAAAAGAAAGAAAAAAACAAAATAAAAAAACAAGAGAAGCTTACCATAATGCAGTTGGCGGCCCAGCCCTTCGTGCAGCCCACTCCATGATCGAGTGCCATCACATGTAGTTTTTTTTACCAATTCTTTATTCTCCTTGCCGGAGCTTGCGTCACCCCTTTCATCATGATGAGCTCAGCATGCAAGCCACCAGAAGTCCTCACGAACGTGCTGCGTATGGGTCTTGGTCGCTGCGTATGGGTCTGAATTCACCAAAATCTTCTAGTTCACGGCTGTACCAGACTCATACGCCAAATACGGTGCAGCCCAGCTCCCTCACGTACACACGATCTTTGGCCGATGGCCCACTGGTCAGGCTCTTCTGACGCGCATGCTCGTATCACTCTCACCGGCTGGTGGGGTATCGCAGTCAGGTGCGTCTCCTTCACCATGCCGCAAGGACTGGACTCCGCCGCGCACGCCCGCGGGATTCGGCATGGTCTGTTGAGGAAGCACCCTGCTGGCTACTGGGATCCACTAGTCAGATCCTCTACCTCCCTTCTTATCCGGTCAAGCAGGCGCGCAGATCGTCCGTCTTAGTCGCTACCTGGTGCCACTCGCCGCGCGCAGGAAGGCTTCGGGATGGGACCCACCGGTCGAGTCTATCATCTCCCTCTTCTTCTCCCGCTGTCTCGGTAAGGGACTCGGTGCCGCACTTTGGCGTCCGCATGAGCCACGATTTCCCTGCGGTCCCGTCGTTGCGGTTGTTGGGGGTCAACCGTATCCTCGGGCATCCGGTTGCATGCCGCAGTTGCCGCCTTGGAGCTCGTTGTGGCCGTTGCGGCCAACCCCGCAAGCCCGTCCTTCCTCCGCTATAAGCCTCTAATCGCTTGTGACCGTGCCCCTACCTTCCTTTGAACCAGTCCCCGAGAGCTCCGTGTCCATGGACTCGCCACCGCTAAACAGAGAGTAGGGGGAAAGCGCCGCCGCGAAGGCGTGGCCGGCCACATCGAGCGGGACCTTGGTGACTGGGAGGGTGGCCGAGATGGGTGCTGGTGAAGGGACTCGCGCACGCGGGGCGCCGTGGGAGTAGTGGAGATTGTTCGCCGGAGGTGTGAAACTACGCCAAGTTACCCTCCGTCGTGAACCCGCTCGGCCATCGCTTAACCCTCCGGTGAGGCACCCCCTTTGTAATTGAACTTGCTTCAATTTCGTTTTTTTTCGCACCACGGTGAGAACGATGTCGCCAGAACAGGCGAATTTGGCGGTGCGCCGGTGAGTCTCCGCCGTGGAGAGCTCCTGGCGCCGCCTCGGGCTGGCTAGTGAAAGGAGAAGGTATGGTTACCGTCCGATCCAATTCGGACGGGTGCGATTAGAAGAGAGCGTATCCATTCGCGAGATTAAATCAGTGCTGTATGTTATCGATCTGATGGCAGGCAGTATCTGGTAGCGTGGTCGATTTGCGGCCGTTGATTCCTGATCTGGTGGTAGCTGCTTCATACCGGTTCATGCGAAACCTAGATCTAATCTGAGCCCTCCATTTCTAATCGGACGGCTAGATCTGCACCGTACCCCTTCAGCCAGCGCATCTTGCATAAGAGTCCTCGGGGTGCTTCATATTCAGCTCGCCATCCATCAGTGGGTTAAGCTGTGTCTGGGAAAAATTTACACCGGGACCCCTGAACTTCTCTGTATTAGTGCGCCCAGTTCAGAGAGCCAGAAAAATCAGAAAACAAATATAGAATTGGATTTTTAATGTAGAAATAAATGCTAGAATTGGTTTAATTCATACAAAATTCATATGTAGTCCAAATTAATCCATTTCAGTTTCTATAATTTTGTAATAATGTTGTTTATCACCCTGTGTCTCTATTTTAACATGAAAATGGTATTAAAATTTATTTCTTAATTAACCTTGTATCAAATACATAAAACCTTAGGAAATTCGTATCTCCTTCGTTTTAACTCCGATTTGATCCGTTCAAGTCGCGTTAGTCTCGTACAAGCGCGTAGATCATTATTATGTAGTATATTCTTATGTTTGGTGTGATGTTAATTTTATCTATACCATTTTGTTTGTATTGCTACGACTAGCGCGAGGTTTCAAGTCACCTGAAGTTCACCCTGGTAACTGGATCTCAAGTGTCAGGCAAGTTGTGCCCTTGATCACTTACTTTTCCCAGCCATGTTCTTGTTAATTATAATGATCTGCATAGGTTAATTTTGATGGGACCTAATAGGTTACCCTAGTTTTGGCTATCTTTATACCTTGTTTACCACTGAAATATTTCTTTGGGTAGTACCTGCTATTGCTTTATGTGGATTTGGGTATGAAGATACTTTATTCATAACTACATCTTTATTATCTGTTTATTATTACTATGCATGTTAAGATCATTATGTTAATAGGAACATGGAGCGACCACCCAGGAAAACAGTGCTACCACAAGGGTATAATGGGACGCCCTTGGCTGATTAACTAGGAAAGCTAGTGGATGTCTTCCTTACCCGAAAGGGGCAAGGGCAGTAGGGGAGTGGTCAGTGTAGGGAGGTCCTTGGGTTGATTTTGCTACGATGGCGGTCAGGCAAGAACCCTGCACTGGAGCTTCCTATAAACTGTAGCGGGATTTCTGAAGCTAGTGGAACTTTGTAAAGGCCTCGTAGTGTTACCCTGCCTCGCCTCCTCGGTAGAGGTGTAAGGGATTGGCCATATCTTGGCAGATGGGTAACATGACTTGTGGGTAAAGATGCGCAACCTCTGCAGAGTGTAAAACTAGTATACTAGCCGTGCTCACGGTCATGAGCGGCTCGGACCCTCACATGATTAATTATGGAACTTAAATTTAATTTGACATTTGCATCGCATTTGGGATTATTTTACTATTACTGTTCTTTATTATTATTAAGGTTTGGTATTTACTTACACTTAGTAATTGCTAATAAAATTTTGACCAACTTATAAAAGCAATGCTCAGCCTCAGCCTTTATTTCATTGATCAGCCTTACACTACATGAACTCCCACCTTTGGTGAGTTCATGCCACCTTATTCCCCACGACTTGTTGAGCTATGAACGTATGTGAGCTCACTCTTGCTGTCTCACACACCCCCCAACAGGAGAAGAACAGGTGGTCGAAGAGGAGCCGCCTAACACTGAGGCATTCGACTTGATCTAGGTGGCGTTTCTCAGTCGACATTGGCGCCGACGATCCTTAGTTCGTTTTATGGTTATTCCTTTATTTTGTAATAAGTCTTCCGCTATGTAATAATTACTCTGATGTTATGTGACATTTATCTCTATACACTCTGTTATTATATATGTTGTCTTCTTGGCGCATGTATGAGATGCACCCGGCTTTGTCCTTTAAAACCGGGTGTTACAGAAGTGGTATCAGAGGAAATGTTGACTGTAGGACGATACCTAGATAGAAATGGACAAACTCTTACCTACTTATCTTATTCTGATTCATTCTATACTTACCTTACCCTGATTCTTTCTATACTTATCTCATCTTGATCCTATCTCACCTTTTGTTGTTTCACTCTGATTACTCTTATCTCTTCTACTCCGAGACAAGATGGATTTCACACCTTGGAATCCAACAACTATGATCTTTTTAAGAGATAGGGAACCTAAAACAAAACAATTTTCTCTATTTAAAAATGTTGGTTGATTGTTCTGATGATCAATGCATGATTTGCTTCTTTGATTGATTGAAATAGTATAGACGGACATCTTAGCATGTACCACCATAAGGTAATGTATTAGCGTTAGTATGTGACACGCTAATCTACTTAGCTAATAAATCCCCCGCAGTAACATTCCTCGTAATTACTCGCCTTGTCTACAAATCTTCCTTTCTTACCCTGTGTTTCTAACCCAGATGGGCTACCCCTATAGTGTTAGAAGAGAACACTATAGACGTGATCCTTGTTATGTCATGGTTAAGAAAGGCAAAGGTAGTTTATACACTGTGCTAAAGGAACCATTGAACTCACCAGTTCCAAAGGACAAAGATTTGAAGGTTGAATTGCAGTAACTACCGCCACCAGACTAGCGGCATTCTTAGTAGATGGGAAGTTTGTTGGAGTCAACATCTGTGTGGTTAGAGATTTTTTCGGATATCTTCCCAGAAGAGTTACCAGGGATGCCACCATATAGAGAAGTTGAGTTTGTTATTGATCTCTTACCTGGAACTGCCCCTACTTTCAAACGCCCATACAGGATGTCTGTAGAAGAGTTAAAGGGACTGAAGAAGCAGTTAACGGAATTACAAGAGACTGGGTACATTCGTCCGAGTTCCTCACCTTGGGGAGCACCAGTTCTGTTTGTACAGAAGAAGGATGGATCACAACGGATGTGTGTGGATTATAGATCACTTAATGATGTTACTGTGAAGAACAAGTATCTGTTACCCCGTATTGAGGATTTATTCGATCAAATGAGAGGTGCAAAGGTATTCTCAAAGATTGATCTCCGATCGGGTTACCATTAAATGAAGATTAGGCCATCAGATATCCCCAAGACGGATTTCTCGACTCGATATGGATTATATGAGTTTACTGTTATGTCATTTGGATTAACCAATGCACCAGCTTATTTCATGAACTTGATGAATAGGGTGCTTATGGAGTATTTGGACAGATTCGTCGTGGTGTTCATCGATGATATCCTTATCTATTCTAAGAGTGAAAGTGATCATGAACAACACCTGAGGTTGGTGCTACAAAAGCTGCGAGATAATCAACTCTATGCAAAGTTCAGCAAGTGCGAGTTTTGGATTGACAAGGTGCCATTCCTTGGACATATTATTTCTAATGGAGGAATAGCAGTGGATCCTGCTAAAGTGAAGGAGATTATGGAGTGGAGAGTGCCCACTACAGTTACGGAGATTCGGAGTTTCTTGGGACTTGTAGGATACTATCGAAGATTTATTGAAGGATTTTCTAAGATTCTTAAGCCTATGACCTCGCTTCTGGAGAAGGGAAGAGAATTTAAGTGTGATGAGAAGTGCCAAGATAGCTTTGATCAATTAAAGAAGAGATTGATGTCACCACCAGTATTGATTATGCCAGATCTGCAGAAGGGATTTGACACTTACTGTGATGCATGTGGCCAAGGACTTGGATGTGTGCTCATGCAAGAAGGACATGTGATTGCCTATGCATCTCGTCAGTTGCAGAAACAAGAGTTAAACTACCCCACTCATGACTTGGAATTGGCTGCTGTTGTGCATGCGCTTAAGATTTGGAGACATTATAATTGGAACCGAGTGTCAAGTATACACGGATCATAAGAGTTTGAAGTATATATTCACTCAGAAGGATCTCAACCTTAGGCAACGCCGTTGGTTGGAGCTTATTAAGGATTGTGATTTGGAGATTCACTATCGCCCAAGCAAGGCAAATTTGGTTGCAGATGCCTTGAGTCGAAAGGAGCATGTTCATTCAGCTGTTGTTGCCCAGCTACTTGATGAGATTATTGAGGATTTCAGGAGACTTAACCTGGGGATAGTTGCTCACACTAAAGGAGTTATTAATGATGTGGAACCTACCTTGGAGCAAGAAATCCGCAAAGGACAAACTGGCGATGCTAGGATACAAGAGATCAAGCATCTAATTACTAAAGGACGAGGTCCAGAATTCACGGACGATGAGCAAGGCACAATATGGTTCACGAATCGGATATGTGTTCCGGAGATTGAAAGCCTTCGTGAGACTATTTTAAAGGAGGCCCATGACTCGAATTATTCTATTTATCCTAGGAGTATCAAGATGTATCAGGATTTGAAGCAGAAGCACTGGTGGTATGGATAGAAGAGAGATGTGGCTGCACATGTGGCTATGTGCGATGTGTGTCAAAGAGTTAGGGCTAAACACCAGAGGCCAGCTGGATTACTGCACCCACTTAAGATTCCGAGTGGAAGTGGAAAGAGATTGGTATGGATTTTATTACTGGATTGCCTCGCACCCCGAAAGGATATGATTCGATATGGGTGATTGTGGATAGACTGACCAAAGTGGCTCGTTTCATTCCGGTCAAGACTACTTATAAGGTATCTCAATTGGTAGAATTATATATGGCTCGGATTGTGTCTCTGCACGGTGTACCAAAGAAGATCATTTCAGATAGAGGATCACAGTTTACCTCCAGATTTTGGAAAAGTTTTCATGAGAATATGGATACGAAGTTGAATTTTAGTTCGGCCTACCATCCTCAGACTAATGTACAGACTGAAAGGACTAATCAAGTATTAGAAGACATGTTGAGCGCTTGTGCCCTTCAACATGGTAGTAGTTGGGACAAGAGTCTACCTTATGCTGAGTTCTCATATAATAATAGTTAACAGGCCAGTCTGAAGATGTCACCGTTCGAGACTCTGTATGACAGGAAATGCAGGACACCTCTATATTGGATCAGACTAGAGGAAGACAGTTCTTTGGACCTGAACTTATTCAAGAGGCAGAAGAACAAGTCTGTATAATCAGGGAGAACTTGAGGGTAGCTCAAACCAGGCAAAAGATCTACGCTGGTAGTAGAAGAAAACCACTGGAGTTGAGGAAGGAGATCATGTGTACCTCAAGGTGTCACCACTTTGTGGAATGAGGAGATTCAATGTTAAGGGCAAATTGTCCCCTCGCTTTATTGGATCATTCAGAGTTTTTAGGAGAGTTGGAGAGATGGCCTATCAACTCGAGCTACTTGATAATCTATCTGATGTGCATAATGTATTTCATGGGTCTCAACTTAACAAGTGTCTCCGTGTCCCTAAGGAACAGTTACCAATGGAAGAGCTCAGTGTTCAGGGTGATTTGACTTACACGGAGTATCCGATCGAGATTCTTCATACTTTGGCTAGAGTTACAAGAAATAAGGTGATAAATATGGGTAAAGTGCAATGGAGCCATCATGGCGAAGATGAAGCAACTTGAGAGAGAGAAAAAGAGCTTCACATAGATTTTCCCCATCTTTTCCCTAGTTCTTCCTAAATCTCGAGGACGAGATTTGTTTTAAGGGGGGTAGGATTTGTAATACCCAAATTGTAGAACATAAGAAAGGAGTTGATCTCGTTACTTGTTTGGCTATCTACTCATTATATCATAAGAATAGTCATGTTTAAAGTAAAAACAAATTAGATAAAAGCACACCAATAAGCTATGCATCATGCTGAAGTTTTATTGCTTGTGCATATAATCTTACAGTCGTAAAACTTATACTTGAAATTGAGTTTGAGTTGAAAAAAATATAAATAAATAAATATTAGAAAAAGAAAGAAAAAACAAAATAAAAAAACAAGAGAAGCTTACCATAATGCAGTTGGCGGCCCAGCCCTTCGTGCAGCCCACTCCATGATCGAGTGCCATCACATGTAGTTTTTTTTACCAATTCTTTATTCTCATTGCCGGAGCTTGTGTCACCCCTTTCATCATGATGAGCTCAGCATGCAAGCCACCAGAAGTCCTCACGAACGTGCTGCGTATGGGTCTTGGTCGCTGCGTATGGGTCTGAATTCACCAAAATCTTCTAGTTCACGGCTGTACCAGACTCATACGCCAAATACGGTGTAGCCCAGCTCCCTCACGTACACACGATCTTTGGCCGATGGCCCACTGGTCAGGCTCTTCTGACGCGCATGCTCGTATCACTCTCACCGGCTGGTGGGGTATCGCAGTCAGGTGCGTCTCCTTCACCATGCCGCAAGGACTGGACTCCGCCGCGCACGCCCGCGGGATTCGGCATGGTCTGTTGAGGAAGCACCCAGCTGGCTACTGGGATCCACTAGTCAGATCCTCTACCTCCCTTCTTATCCGGTCAAGTAGGCGCGCAGATCGTCCGTCTTAGTCGCTACCTGGTGCCACTCGCCGCGCGCAGGAAGGCTTCGGGATGGGACCCACCGGTCGAGTCTATCATCTCCCTCTTCTTCTCCCGCTGTCTCGGTAAGGGACTCGGTGCCGCACTTTGGCGTCCGCATGAGCCACGATTTCCCTGCGGTCCCGTCGTTGCGGTTGTTGGGGGTCAACCGTATCCTCGGGCATCCGGTTGCATGCCTCAGTTGCCGCCTTGGAGCTCGTTGTGGCCGTTGCGGCCAACCCCGCAAGCCCGTCCTTCCTCCGCTATAAGCCTCTAATCGCTTGTGACCGTGCCCCTACCTTCCTTTGAACCAGTCCCCGAGAGCTCCGTGTCCATGGACTCGCCACCGCTAAACAGAGAGTAGGGGGAAAGCGCCGCCGCGAAGGCGTGGCCGGCCACATCGAGCGGGACCTTGGTGACTGGGAGGGTGGCCGAGATGGGTGCTGGTGAAGGGACTCGCGCACGCGGGGCGCCGTGGGAGTAGTGGAGATTGTTCGCCGGAGGTGTGAAACTACGCCAAGTTACCCTCCGTCGTGAACCCGCTCGGCCATCGCTTAACCCTCCGGTGAGGCACCCCCTTTGTAATTGAACTTGCTTCAATTTCATTTTTTTCGCACCACGGTGAGAACGATGTCGCCAGAACAGGCGAATTTGGCGGTGCGCCGGTGAGTCTCCGCCGTGGAGAGCTCCTGGCGCCGCCTCGGGCTGGCTAGTGAAAGGAGAAGGTATGGTTACCGTCCGATCCAATTCGGACGGGTGCGATTAGAAGAGAGTGTATCCATTCGCGAGATTAAATCAGTGCTGTATGTTATCGATCTGATGGCAGGCAGTATCTGGTAGCGTGGTCGATTTGCGGCCGTTGATTCCTGATCTGGTGGTAGCTGCTTCATACCGGTTCATGCGAAACCTAGATCTAATCTGAGCCCTCCATTTCTAATCGGACGGCTAGATCTGCACCGTACCCCTTCAGCCAGCGCATCTTGCATAAGAGTCCTCGGGGTGCTTCATATTCAGCTCGCCATCCATCAGTGGGTTAAGCTGTGTCTGGGAAAAATTTACACCGGGACCCCTGAACTTCTCTGTATTAGTGTGCCCAGTTCAGAGAGCCAGAAAAATCAGAAAACAAATATAGAATTGGATTTTTAATGTAGAAATAAATGCTAGAATTGGTTTAATTCATACAAAATTCATATGTAGTCCAAATTAATCCATTTCAGTTTCTATAATTTTGTAATAATGTTGTTTATCGCCCTGTGTCTCTATTTTAACATGAAAATGGTATTAAAATTTATTTCTTAATTAACCTTGTATCAAATACATAAAACCTTAGGAAATTCGTATCTCCTTCGTTTTAACTCCGATTTGATCCGTTCAAGTCGCGTTAGTCTCGTACAAGCGCGTAGATTATTATTATGTAGTATATTCTTATGTTTGGTGTGATGTTAATTTTATCTATACCATTTTGTTTGTATTGCTACGACTAGCGCGAGGTTTCAAGTCACCTGAAGTTCACCCTGGTAACTGGATCTCAAGTGCCAGGCAAGTTGTGCCCTTGATCACTTACTTTTCCCAGCCATGTTCTTGTTAATTATAATGATCTGCATAGGTTAATTTTGATGGGACCTAATAGGTTACCCTAGTTTTGGCTATCTTTATACCTTGTTTACCACTGAAATATTTCTTTGGGTAGTACCTGCTATTGCTTTATGTGGATTTGGGTATGAAGATACTTTATTCATAACTACATCTTTATTATCTGTTTATTATTACTATGCATGTTAAGATCATTATGTTAATGGGAACATGGAGCGACCACCCGGGAAAACAGTGCTACCACAAGGGTATAATGGGACGCCCTTGGCTGATTAACTAGGAAAGCTAGTGGATATCTTCCTTACCCGAAAGGGGCAAGGGCAGTAGGGGAGTGGTCAGTGTAGGGAGGTCCTTGGGTTGATTTTGCTGCGATGGCGGTCAGGCAAGAACCCTGCACTGGAGCTTCCTATAAACTGTAGCGGGATTTCTGAAGCTAGTAGAACTTTGTAAAGGCCTCGTAGTGTTACCCTGCCTCGCCTCCTCGGTAGAGGTGTAAGGGATTGGCCATCTCTTGGCAGATGGGTAACATGACTTGTGGGTAAAGATGTGCGACCTCTGCAGAGTGTAAAACTAGTATACTAGCCGTGCTCACGGTCATGAGCGGCTCGGACCCTCACATGATTAATTATGGAACTTAAATTTAATTTGACATTTGCATCGCATTTGGGATTATTTTACTATTACTGTTCTTTATTATTATTAAGGTTTGGTATTTACTTACACTTAGTAATTGCTAATAAAATTTTGACCAACTTATAAAAGCAATGCTCAGCCTCAGTCTTTATTTCATTGATCAACCTTACACTACATGAACTCCCACCTTTGGTGAGTTCATGCCACCTTATTCCCCACGACTTGTTGAGCTATGAACGTATGTGAGCTCACTCTTGCTGTCTCACACACCCCCCCACAGGAGAAGAACAGGTGGTCGAAGAGGAGCCGCCTAACACTGAGGCATTCGACTTGATCTAGGTGGCGTTTCTCAGTCGACATTGGCGCCGACGATCCTTAGTTCGTTTTATGGTTATTCCTTTATTTTGTAATAAGTCTTCCGCTATGTAATAATTACTCTGATGTTATGTGACATTTATCTCTATACACTCTGTTATTATATATGTTCTCTTCTTGGCGCATGTATGAGATGCACCCGGCTTTGTCCTTTAAAACCGGGTGTTACACGCGCCCCCCGGCAGAGCCGAAGTGACCGCCGTCACTTCGCCGCTCCACTAACCGGCCTGACAAAAGGACAGCACCGCCTGCGCCACTCCGACTACAGTGCTACTTGGCAGAGTGAGACTGACAGGCTGTCAGGTCCTGCCAAAGGCACCCTAGGAAGCTGCGCTCCGCCCGACCGAGGGCTCGGACTCGGGCTAAGTCCCGGAAGACGGCGAACTCCGCTCCGCCCGACCCAGGGCTCGGACTCGGGCTAAGTCCCGGAAGATGGCGAACTCTGCTCCGCCCGACCCAGGGCTCAAACTCGGGCTAAGTCCCGGAAGACGGCGAACTCCGCTCCGCCCGACCCAGGGCTCGGACTCGGGCTAAGTCCCGGAAGACGGCGAACTCCGCTCCGCCCGACCCAGGGCTCGGACTCGGGCTAAGTCCCGGAAGACGGCGAACTCCGCTCCGCCCGACCCAGGGCTCGGACTCGGGCTAAGTCCCGGAAGACGGCGAACTCCGCTCTGCCCGACCCAGGGCTCGGACTCGGGCTAAGTCTCGGAAGACGGCGAACTCCGCTCCGCCCGACCCAGGGCTCGGACTCGGGCTCAGCCCCAGAAGACGACGAACTCCGCTTCGCCCGACCCCAGGGCTCGGACTCCGCCCAGGCCTCTGCCGAACGACCTCCGCCTCGCCCGACCCAGGGGCTCGGACTCGGCCTCGGCCAGGGAAGACAGACTCGACCTCGGCTTTGGAGGAGCCTCCACGTCGCCCAACCTAGGGCGCAGGCCAGCCACGTCAACAGGGAGCGCCATCATCACCCTATCCCGAGCTGACTCGGGCCGCAGAGAACAAGACTGACGTCCCATCTGGCTAGCTCTGCCAGATAGGTAATGATGGCGCCCTGCAAGCTCTGTGACGATGGCGGCTTCCAGCTCTCTTACGGAAGCAGGAGGACGTCAGCAAGGACTCAACCGCTCCGACAGCTGTCCCTCCGTCAGGCTCCGTCGCTCCTCCGACGGCCACGACATCACACCAGCTGGGTGCCAAGATCTCTCCGGCTACCACATCGACATGTACTTAGGGCGCTAGCTCTCCCCCGCTAGACACGTAGCACCCTGCTACACCCCCATTGTACACATGGATCCTCTCCTTACGCCTATAAAAGGAAGGACCAGGGCCTTCTTAGAGAAGGTTGGCCACGCGGGGACGAGGACGGGACAGGCGCTCTCTTGGGGCCGCTCGCTTCCCTCACCCGCGTGGACGCTTGTAACCCCCTACTGCAAGCGCACCCGACCTGGGCGCGGGACGAACACAAAGGCCGCGGGATTTCCACCTCTCTCACGCCCGTCTCTGGCCACCTCGCTTCCCCCCTTCGCGCTCGCCCACGCGCTCGACCCATCTGGGCTGGGGCACGCGGCACATTCACTCGTCGGCTTAGGGACCCCCCGGTCTCGAAACGCCGACAATGATAGTATCACATTTGGAGATAATCGCAAAGGAAAGGTTAAAGGTTTGGGTAAAATTGCTATTTCAAATGATCATTCTATATCAAATGTACTCTTGGTTGAGTCCTTGAATTTTAATTTACTTTCCGTAGCTCAATTATGTGATTTAGGTTTTTGTTGCAATTTCACAGTTGAAGATGTTATTATCTCTAGTATTGATGGTAGCAATCTTAAGTTTAAAGGTTTTAGACATGAAAATCTTTATCTTGTTGATTTCTCTTCTAATGAGGCAAAGCTCACAACTTGCCTATTCTCAAAAACTTCACTAGTTTGGTTATGGCATAGAAGACTTGGTCATGTTGGAATGAAGCAACTCAATCGGTTAACCAAGCATGACTTAGTTCGTGGCTTAAAAGATGTGAAGTTTGAGAAGAACAAATTGTGTAGCTCTTGTCAAGCCGGGAAGCAAGTGGCAAACACTCATCCAAATAAAAGTCAAATGTCCACTCATCGACCTTTGGAATTACTTCACATGGATTTATTTGGGCCCACATCTTTTGTAAGTATTGGTGGTAATTCTTATTGTCTTGTGATTGTGGATGACTATTCAAGATTTACTTGGGTTTACTTTCTTCGAGACAAATCTAATGTGTTTGAAACATTCAAGTCATTTGCTATATTGGCTCAAAATCAATTTGATTTCGACATCAAAAAGGTTAGAAGTGATAATGGGTCGGAATTCAAAAATGCGAGAATTGATGAATATTGTGTTAACAAGGGTATTAAACATGAATTCTCTTCCAAATATACCCCGGAACAAAACGGTATTGTTGAAAGAAAGAATAGAACTCTTATTGATATGGCTAGGTCTATGTTAGCGGAATATAATATATCGGATTCTTATTGGGCCGAGGCAATAAATACCGCTTGTCATTCATCAAATAGACTATATTGTCACAAGCTCTTGAAGAAAACTCCATATGAATTGCTCATTGGTAGAAAGCCAAATATCTCATATTTTAGGGTATTCGGTTGCAAATGTTATATTTTGAGAAAGGGAAGCCGGCTTTCTAAATTTGAGAAGAAATGTGATGAGGGTTTTCTTCTTGGATATTCATCAAATAGTAAAGCTTATAGAGTCTTCAACAAAACTCATGGTATTATTGAGGAAGCATATGATGTTGAATTCGATGAAACAAATGGGTCTCAAGATGAGAGTGATAATCTCGATGATGTTGGGGGAACTCAATTGATAAATGCAATGAAAACAATGGCCATTGGTGAAATAAAACCAAAGGAAGATGATGATGAAAATAGTGTGGTTGTCATTCCTTCATCCTCAACTCTAAATGAGGAAGATCACCAAAGCCAACAACACAATGAAACCATGGATACTCATGATCAAGGTACTTCAAGACCTTCGGTTCCTCCTAATGCTTCAACAAGCAATTATCAAACGGTATCAAGAATTCATCATTCCATTGTGAAGGATCACCCGGTTGATCAAATTGTGGGTGATATTAGTAAGGGTGTTCAAACTCGCTCTCGCATAGCTTCGTTTTGTGAACATTTCTCTTTTGTATCTTGTATGGAACCTAACTGTGTAGATGAAGCTCTACTTGATGTTGATTGGGTGAATGCAATGCATGAAGAATTAAATAACTTCGCTCGAAATGAAGTTTGGGAGCTTGTTGATAGACCAAAGAACCACAATGTTATTGGTACAAAATGGGTGTTTCGCAACAAGCACAATGAAGATGGTGTGGTAGTAAGAAACAAGGCAAGATTAGTTGCACAAGGATATACTCAAATTGAAGGATTGGATTTTGGGGAGACATTTGCTCCCGTAGCAAGATTAGAAGCAATCCGGATTCTACTTGCTTATGCTTGTGCACATAATATCAAGCTCTACCAAATGGATGTAAAGAGTGCCTTCCTAAATGGTAAGATTAGTGAACTAGTGTATGTTGAACAACCTCCCGGTTTTGAGGACCCCAAAAGACCTAACCATGTGTTCAAGCTTTCTAAAGCTCTTTATGGGCTTAAGCAAGCTCCACGCGCGTGGTATGAAAGGCTTAGGGATTTCTTGCTTTCCAAAGACTTCAAAATTGGGAAGGTTGATACTACTCTATTCACTAAAAGAATTGGCAAAGACTTATTTGTTTGTCAAATCTATGTTGATGATATCATTTTTGGATCTACTAATGAATTATTTTGTGAGGAATTCGGAAAAATGATGTCAAAAGAATTTGAAATGTCTATGATAGGAGAATTGAGCTTCTTTCTTGGCCTTCAAATTAAACAATTGAAAGATGGAATTTTTATAAGTCAATCAAAATATTTGAAGGACATGCTCAAGAAGTTTGGTTTAGAGAATGCAAAGCCTATCAAGACTCCAATGGCAACAAATGGTCATCTAGACTTAGATGAAGGAGGTACTATGGTTGATCAAAAACTTTATCGTTCAATAATTGGTAGTTTGCTTTATATTACCGCATCTAGGCCCGATGTTATGTTTAGTGTATGCATGTGTGCTCGATTTCAAGCTTCACCTAGAGAGATTCACTTGAAAGCCGCTAAAAGAATTCTAAGATATTTGAAGTACACTCCCAATATTGGTCTATGGTATCCCAAAGGTGCTCAATTTGAATTAATTGGATATTCGGATTCGGACTATGTGGGGTGCAAAGTTGATAGAAAAAGCACCTCCGGTTGTTGTCAATTTCTTGGTAGATCTCTTGTTTCATGGTCTTCTAAGAAACAAAATTCGGTTGCTCTCTCTACCGCCGAAGCGGAATATATATCGGCCGGAAATTGTTGTGCTCAACTATTATGGATGAAACAAACCTTATTGGATTATGGAATCATTTTCAAAAATGTCCCTCTCATGTGTGATAATGAGAGTGCGGTAAAATTGGCTACCAATCCGGTCCAACACTCAAGAACTAAGCACATTGATATACAGCACCACTTCTTAAGAGATCATGTTGGTAAGGGAGATATCTCTATTTATTCCATAGGCACGGATGATCAATTAGCAGACATTTTTACAAAGCCTTTGGATGAAACAAGATTTTGTTCTCTAAGAAGTGAAATGAATGTGATCGATCTCTCAAATGTGGCTTGAAGTTGACTACGCATGTGTCGTGCTACATCTTGGTTCTACATATGCTCTTTATGCTTTTTATTTGATATTCTTGATGTATTTTTCATTCTAAATTGCTCTAGATAGTTTTATGCAAAAATTTGCATAACTCAATTACATAATATGAATATGCATGCATACTAACTCTTGGATTGGTCGAAATGTCCATTTATGAGCACCAATTCGGATTTGAAATTCAAAATCAGAAAGTGGACAGACATTGGAAAACTGAGTATCAGGCCGCGGACCGTCCGCCCATGGACCGCAGACCGTCCGCGGAATCAGGAACTGGACAGTCCGATCAGCTATGCAGACAGTCTGAACTCTTCAGGGCGCGGACCGTCCGCCGCCCCTGCGTGGACCGTCCGCGACAGGCAGTAAAAGCAGACAGAGCCCGTAGACGTGTCATTTTTGTTACTTGTTCCTTCTCTCTTGCTCTCCTCTCGCCAAATAATCTCCTTTGTCGATTGTGCGCGGACGGAGAAGTGACGTTGCGCCCGGACAGTCCGACAGCTTGTGGCAACGTTCGATCAACATGTCTTCATCACGGTATTTCATAAATCTTGTGGATTTCATTAAACCTCTTCAAGTTTTGAGATTATTTGGGTTTCTTCTCTGATCTGAAATTAAGCAGTGGTTTCTCATATTTAATTGGTGGGATTGATAGTATTACTCACTATGAATGCTGTGCAAAACCTTGAACTAAGTTGGATGGGTATTCTCTGCACAATCCTCACTTCAACATTTGTGGCGGCTAGGGTTCCTTGAGTCGCCACTGGTCGGTCGCGGACCGTCCGCCTAGTGGGCGCGGACCGTCCGGGCCTCTGGCGCGGACTGTCCGGCCCCCTAGCGCGGACCGTCCGGACCCTGGCAGAGCATTGCAAGTTCTATTCCTTTCTATTGTGGTGATTTGTATCAACTATTTATCTATGGATGTCTGTCACATTATTGCAGTGGTTTTGGTGGTCTCCGCAAAAAACTTGCAGGTCGCTTTAAATCAAAGCGTCCTCGTGGAGGTGATGATGACTATACACCAACCACTGATTCAGAGGCCCAATCCTCAGCTGGGGGCACTGACTCTATGGATATTGAGGACTTTCCCCATGTCCATCCTGATTACCCCATTGACACCTCTGGATGGACCTTTCCAAAGCGCAGGTTTTCTATGGCTGAGTACTGCTCTAGGCGGACTGTGAACCAGTACACTCTGCCATCTGATACAAATATCCAGTTTTTCCACACTCAGCTGCAGTTTGATGTCTTTTGGGGCACCTTGGTGGATACAAATTTTCATAAGCATCAGGTGATTGATTGGTCCTTCTTGCTAAGTCAATCAGTCATGGAGGGTCTGATCCCTAAGTTTGAAACATGTGGACTGTATCAGTTTATGGAGCAACGCACAGATTTCAATGAAATGGCTGTTAAGCAATTCCTGGCTACCTCGGAGATTGATATTGAAGCAGAATCTATCACCTGGATGACTGGCTTCAAGTGCTATTCTGCTTCTTTTACTGACTTTGCCACTGCCAATAGTCTGGATTATGGCACCATTTCTGCTGGGCTGGATCTTTATACTGAGGATAATTTTGAGGATTTTGTGCAATTTTATGAGCCAGCCAGACTCGGAATACCCAGGAGGTTTGGAGAGACAGCAGGACTCAGACATCATCCTGCTGTAATCAACAAGATTGCCAGAGTCACCATTCTTCCCAAGAGTGGTGATAAGAGTAAAATACGAGATAAGTTCTGGAACATCATCCAGCACATCATGAATGGTGAAGTCATGAATATTGTTCTTTTCATGATGAGACAGCTTAATGATTTGAAAATGGACAAGAATCAAAATTTAGCATATGCTCCTTACATTATGGCTCTCATCAAATCCAAGACAAGATTTGAGGGCCCATGCGAGATTGTTCACACACCATTCAGACCTTTTAAGAATGAGATAGGGTTTCTCACCAGGCCACTCACTCCCTTCCCAGATGATGAGGAAGACCCAGGCTATGAGGGTGGAGCAGCTCCTAATGTTGAGGGCGAGCAGATGCCTCCTCCTCCACCTCCTCCTCAGCCTCATCAATATTGGGAGCCTGGTCCAGGATACTTTGATCCTTATTTTCAAGATAACATGGGTGCTCTCTCCAGTCAATTTGACAATCTTTCTACAAATGACAACATGCATGATATAAGCCAGAGGCAGCAGCAGCTCCAGCAGGATTTTGGCCAGTTCTCCTCCCTGTTTGACACTTTCAGCACTCACTACTACAACATGCATCCTCCGCCTAGTGATTAGTGAGGCCTCTCCTTTATGGCAATTGATGCCAAAGGGGGAGAGAAGTGATGAGAAGAGAAGTTATCTGGTGTCTCCTTCAGGGGGAGTTGGTGGTTCTATGTGGACATTAAGACCATGCATATGCATTTTACCTTTTCATGCCGCTTGCATTAGTTTATGTCTTACGCATTTGGAACTGGTTTGAACTGTTAACTCTATGTCGTATGTCTGTGGACTATTTTCTGTAATATTTTGTGGGATGAACTATGTTTTAGTTCAAATTACTCTGTGTGTGGTTAATCGAGGAGTGATTATAATTGCTGCGCTCACTCTACGGATCATCTCTTGTATGCCTCGATAACCATGATTGTAGGAAAGTCTCCATCAAACTCCAATATATTATGTGTGTTATATCTTTAGCTTCAAATAATCCTGCACACACTTAGGGGGGGCCTTTCTTACATACTGAGTTTTTATTGGGATTTATCTATCTCTCGGACAGAACTTCAAATCAAGATAAGTCCTATGAAACTCATCTCCAAGATCTATCTTATACCTCAGGTATGAGGGAGATTTGGAAAAACTAAACTTCTCTTTAATATACTATGTGATGTTGTCATCAATTACCAAAAAGGGGGAGATTGTGAATCATCTAGGCCCCTTTGGTGATGTTTTGGTAATTAATGACAACTGCTTGTGGACTAACGATTCTTCAAGAAATGAGAATGCAGGGTTGGACCACATAAAACAGGAAATGTTGGAGAATCATAAACATTGGTTGTGGATCAGATAAAGGCAAAGGTATAATATAGGTTTTGTTTTTGCCGGTCTTGAGGAGTTTAGAGAAGATACCTGACCGGATTAGTAGGCTAGATAGTCGTACTATTAAGAGGAGTCAATGACTTTGATCTGTGTGAAACTCAGTGCCTCATAGAGCATCAAGTAGTTGCATTTGCATGAGGACTAACAACGCTTCAAATCTCGTGAGTTAAAAGTTCTTTCAAAAACAAGTTTGAAAGTTGCAAAGTCTTGGATGCGCGGACCGTCCGGTCCTTGTGGGCGGACTGTCCGCGATCCACCAGAGGGTCCGAAGAACTGTCTACTTCAGGGGCCACCTTGTTACTTTGCACTGCGGACCGTTGAGAGCACCTAGAGGGGGGGTGAATAGGTGATCCTGTAAAACTTAAGCTTATAGCCACAAAAACTTGTTAAGTGTTAGCACAATAAATGCCAAGTGGCTAGAAAGGAGTCTCAACAAAACACAATACCACAAGAGATCAATCACAGAGATGACACAGTGGTTTATCCCGTGGTTCGGCCAAGACCAATGCTTGCCTACTCCACGTTGTGGCGTCCCAACGGACGAGGGTTGCAATCAACCCCTCTCAAGCGGTCCAAAGACCCACTTGAATACCACGGTGTTTTGCTTGCTTTTTCTCAATCCCGTTCGCGAGGAATCTCCACAACTTGGAGCCTCTCGCCCTTACAATTGAAGTTCACAAAGAACACAGAGCAAAGGGGGAATGAGCAACGCACACAAGACTTCAAAAGATCAGAGCAACAACACGCACACAAGTCGCAACAAGAGCTCGCAACACAACTCAAAGAGTTCGCAACTCAACAAGAGCTCTAGATGCTATCACAATGAAACGAATGCGTGAGATCGATGTCTTGGTGCTTAGGAATGTTGTAGGAATGCTTGGTGTGCTCCTCCATGCGCCTAGGGGTCCCTTTTATAGCCCCAAGGCAGCTAGGAGCCGTTGAGAACAAATCTGGAAGGCCATCCTTGCCTTCTGTCATCGGGCGCACCGGACAGTCCGGTGCACACCGGACAGTGTCCGGTGCCCGATTCCTTTCCTTAAATGGCGAAGCCGACCGTTGCAGATCTGAGAGCCGTTGGCGCACCGGACATGTCCGGTGCACACCGGACAGTCCGGTGCCCCCTTCCGACCGTTGGCTTGGCCACGTGTCGCGCGCAGAATCTGCGGCCGACCGTTGGCTCACCGGACAGTCCGGTGCACACTGGACAGTCCGGTGAATTTTAGCCGTACGCCGTCAGCAAATTCCCGAGAGCGGCCTCTTCGGCCGAGGCAGCCTGGCGCACCGGACACTGTCCGGTGCACCACCGGACAGTCCGGTGCTCCAGACCGAAGCAGCCTTCTGGCTGTACACAGCCAACTCTTTTCTTTTCTTTTTCTTCCTGTTTCCAATACTTAGACAAGTATATTAGTACACAAAACCAATGTACTAAGACTTAGAAACATACCTTTGCTCTTGATTTGCACTTTATTCATCCATGGCATAAATTCACATTTAAGCACTTGAGTTGGCACTCAATCACCAAAATACTTAGAAATGGCCCAAGGGCACATTTCCCTTTCAATCTCCCCCTTTTTGGTGATTTATGCCAACACAACATAAAGCAACTAGAACAAGTGCAAAATCACTTCAAATAAAACTCAAATTGATTTTGATTCAATTTTGGCATATATGGATCATCCTTTGCCACCACTTGGTTTGTTTTTGCAAATCAAACTCAAATCTCTATCTCTAAGTCAAACACACATGTTGAAGCATATAGAGAGTTATCCCAAAAGAGATTGATCAAAGATTTAAAAAACTCCCCCTTTTTTTATAATCAACACTTCTCCTCACAAGAGGCCAACTTTTGACAAAAGAGACAATACAAGAGTTTTGACAAACCAAAAGCTCTATTCTACTATTTTCAAAGTTTCTCAAGTGGTAGCTGATCCATCTATTGCTTTGGCCTTTATTTTCTCCCCCTTTGGCATCAAGCACCAAAACGGGATCAATCTTGGCCCTTTAACCCCATTGCCTCACCAAAATCTTCAATTAAGAGTACAAAGGCAATAAGATCATAGAGATGAACTTGGGATAAGTTACCCTCTCATCGGAGTGCAGTGGAAGTCTTGCATGGTCCAAGTTCACCTTTCCCTTTCAATCCACCTTCGAGACTAAATCAAGCAAACTCAAGCAAATGGTTAGTCTCAAAGGGTCAAGTTGTAGCACATCTCCCCCTAAATGTGTGCATCACTTGCAAAAAGGACTTATGAGGTCCAGGGAGTGTTTGTACAACTTGAGCACCACAATAAGCAACAAAATGCAGAATGAACATGATCAAAGGCATAAACATATGTATGCTACAATTCAATCCAAGTTCCGCGAATCTAAGACATTTAGCTCACTACGCAGCCTGCAAAAGGTCTTCTCATCTAGAGGCTTGGTAAAGATATCGGCTAGCTGGTTCTCGGTGCTAACATGAAACACTTCGATATCTCCCTTTTGCTGGTGGTCTCTCCAAAAGTGATGTCGGATGTCTATGTGCTTTGTGCGGCTGTGCTCAACAGGATTCTCCGCCATGCGGATAGCACTCTCATTATCACATAGGAGTGGGACTTTGCTCAGATTGTAGCCAAAGTCCCTGAGGGTTTGCCTCATCCAAAGTAGTTGCGTGCAACACTGTCCTGCGGCAACGTACTCGGCCTCAGCGGTGGATAGGGCAACGGAGGTTTGTTTCTTAGAGTTCCATGACACCAGGGACCTTCCTAAGAATTGGCACGTCCCCGATGTACTCTTCCTATCGACCTTACATCCAGCATAGTCGGAGTCTGAGTATCCAACTAAGTCAAAGGTAGACCCCTTTGGATACCAGAGCCCGAAGCAAGGCGTAGCAACCAAATATCTAAGAATTCGCTTCACCGCCACTAAGTGACATTCCTTAGGATCGGATTGAAATCTAGCACACATGCATACGCTAAGCATAATGTCCGGTCTACTAGCACATAAATAAAGTAAAGACCCTATCATTGACCGGTATGCTTTTTGATCAATGGACTTACCTCCTTTGTTGAGGTCGGTGTGTCCGTCGGTTCCCATCGGAGTCTTTGTGGGCTTGGCGTCCTTCATCCCAAACCGCTTTAGCAGATCTTGCGTGTACTTTGTTTGGGAGATGAAGGTGCCGTCCTTGAGTTGCTTCACTTGGAACCCAAGGAAGTAGTTCAACTCGCCCATCATCGACATCTCGAATTTCTGCGTCATCACCCTGCTAAACTCTTCACAAGACTTTTGGTTAGTAGAACCAAATATTATGTCATCGACATAAATTTGGCACACAAACAAATCACCATCACATGTCTTAGTGAACAGAGTTGGATCGGCTTTCCCAACCTTGAAAGCATTAGCAAGTAAAAAGTCTCTAAGGCATTCATACCATGCTCTTGGGGCTTGCTTAAGTCCATAGAGCGCCTTAGAGAGCTTACACACGTGGTCGGGGTACCGTTCATCCTCGAAGCCAGGGGGTTGCTCCACGTACACCTCCTCCTTGATTGGCCCGTTGAGGAAAGCGCTCTTCACATCCATTTGGAACAACCTGAAAGAATGGTGAGCGACATATGCTAGCAAGATACGAATTGATTCTAGCCTAGCCACAGGAGCAAACGTCTCCTCAAAGTCCAAACCTGCGACTTGGGCATAACCTTTTGCCACAAGTCGAGCCTTGTTCCTCGTCACCACCCCGTGCTCGTCCTGTTTGTTGCGGAACACCCACTTGGTTCCCACAACATTTTGCTTGGGACGAGGCACCAGTGTCCAAACTTCATTGCGCTTGAAGTTGTTGAGCTCCTCCTGCATGGCCAACACCTAGTCCGGATCTAGCAAGGCCTCCTCTACCCTGAAAGGCTCAATAGAAGAGACAAAGGAGTAATGCTCACAAAAATTAACTAATCTAGATCGAGTAGTTACTCCCTTACTAATGTCACCCAAAATTTGGTCGACAGGATGATCCCTTTGAATCACCGCTCGGACTTGGGTTGGAGGTGCCGGTTGCGCATCTTCCTCCATCACATGATCATCTTGTGCTCACCCTTGATCACACGCCTCCTGTTGATGAACCTGTTCATCGTCTTGAGTTGGGGGTTGCACCATAGTTGAGGAAGAAGGTTGATCTTGCTCCAATTGTTCCTGTGGTCGCACATCACCAATCGCCATAGTGCGCATAGCGGCCGTTGGAACGTCTTCTTCATCTACATCATCAAGATCAACAACTTGCTCTCCTGGAGAGCCATTAGTCTCATCAAATACAACGTCGCTAGAGACTTCAACCAAACCCGATGATTTGTTGAAGACTCTATACGCCTTTGTATTTGAGTCATAACCTAACAAAAACCCTTCTACTGCTTTGGGAGCAAATTTAGAATTTCTACCCTTCTTCACTAGAATGTAGCACTTGCTCCCAAATACACGAAAGTACGATACATTGGGTTTGTTACCGGTTAGAAGCTCATATGACGTCTTCTTGAGGAGACGGTGAAGGTAGACCCTGTTGATGGCGTGGCAAGCCGTGTTCACGGCTTCCGACCAAAAACGCTCGGGGGTCTTGAATTCTTCAAGCATAGTCCTCGCCATGTCGATTAGCGTCCTGTTCTTCCTCTCTACCACACCATTTTGCTGTGGTGTGTAGGGAGCGGAGAACTCGTGCTTGATCCCTTCCTCCTCAAGGAACTCCTCCACTTGAAGGTTCTTGAACTCCGACCCGTTGTCGCTCCTTATCTTCTTCACCTTGAGCTCAAACTCATTTTGAGCTCTCCTGAGAAAGCGCTTGAGGGTCCCTTGGGTTTCAGACTTATCCTGCAAAAAGAACACCCAAGTGAAGCGGGAAAAGTCATCAACAATAACTAGACCATACTTACTTCCTCCTATGCTCAGATAGGCGACGGGTCCGAAGAGGTCCATGTGTAGCAGCTCCAGGGGTCTTGATGTGGTCATCACATTCTTGCTGTGATGTGCTCCTCCCACTTGTTTACCTGCTTGACAAGCTGCACAAGGTCTATCTTTTTCGAATTGTACGTTAGTCAAACCTATCACGTGTTCTCCCTTTAGAAGCTTGTGAAGGTTCTTCATCCCCACATGTGCTAAGCGGCGATGCCACAGCCAGCCCATGCTAGTCTTAGCTATTAAGCATGCATCTAGACCGGCCTCCTCTTTTGCAAAATCAACTAAATAAAGTTTGCCGTCTAATACACCCTTAAATGCTAGTGAACCATCACTTCTTCTAAAGACAGACACATCTACATTTGTAAATAGACAGTTATACCCCATGTTGCATAATTGACTAACAGATAGCAAATTATATCCAAGAGACTCTACTAAAAACACATTAGAGATAGAGTGCTCATTAGAAATTGCAATTTTACCTAACCCTTTTACCTTGCCTTGATTCCCATCACCGAATATAATTGAATCTTGGGAATCTTTATTCTTGATGTAGGAGGTGAACATCTTCTTCTCCCCCGTCATATGGTTTGTGCATCCGCTATCAATAATCCAGCTTGAACCCCCGGATGCATAAACCTGCAAGGTAAATTTAGGCTTGGGACTTAGGTACCCAACTCTTGTTGGGTCCTACAAGGTTAGTGCAAATATCCTTAAAGACCCAAATGCAAGTTTTGTCTCCCTTGCATTTTGCCCCTAACTTCCTAGCAACTATCTTCCTATCCTTTCTACAAATAGCAAAGGAAGCATTTAGGGCATGATAAATTGTAGAAGGTCCATGAACTTTCCTATGAGCATTAACAACATTTCTCCTAGGCATATTGTGAATAACATTTCTTCTACCAACCTTTCTATCATGCATAACATGAGAACTAGAAGCAGTCATAGCACAAGAATCATAAGCATGTGAATCAAAAGCATCATAACTTCTAAAAGCATTTCTAGAATTTTTTCTATCATGATACAAAAAGGCATGGTTCTTTTTAGCACTAGTAGCCATAGGGGCCTTCCCTTTCTCCTTAGCGGGAATGGGAGCCTTATGGCTTGTTAAGTTCTTGGCTTCCCTTTTGAAGCCAAGTCCATCCTTAATTGAGGGGTGTCTACCAATCGTGTAGGCATCCCTTGCAAATTTTAGCTTATCAAATTCGCTTTTGCTAGCCTTAAGTTGAGCATTAAGACTAGCCACTTCATCATTCAATTTAGAAATTGAAACTAGATGTTTACTACAAGCATCAACATTAAGATCTTTACACCTAGTGCACGTTTCAACAATTTCTACACAAGATGTTGATTTACTAGCTACTTCTAGTTTAGCATTTAAGTCATCATTAACACTCTTTAAAGTAGCAATGTTTTCATGACAAGAAGATAATTCACTAGAAAGCACTTCATTTCTTTTAACTTCTAAAGCATAGGATTTTTGTGCCTCTACAAACTTATCATGTTCATCATACAACAAATCCTCTTGCTTTTCTAAAAGCCTATCCTTTTCATTCAAGGCATCAATCAATTCATTGATTTTATCAATTTTATTTCTATCCAATCCCTTGAACAAACTAGAGTAATCTATTTCATCATCACTAGACTCATCGTCACTAGAAGAATCATAAGTGACATCATTACGAGTGATTACCTTCTTCTCTCTTGCCATGAGGCAAGTGTGACGCTCGTTGGGGAAGATGAATGACTTGTTGAAGGCAGTGGCGGCGAGTCCCTCATTGTCGGAGTCAGACGAGGAGCAGTCCGAATCCCACTCCTTGCCAAGATGAGCCTCGCCCTTTGCCTTCTTATAATTCTTCTTCTTCTCCCTCTTGTTCCCTTGGTCCTGATCACTATCATTGTCGGGACAGTTAGCAATAAAATGACCAAGCTTACCGCATTTGAAGCACGAACGCTTCCCCTTGGCTTTGGTCTTGCTTGGCTGTCCCTTGCGACCTTTAAGCGCCGTCTTGAATCTTTTGATGATGAGAGCCATCTCTTCATCATTAAGTCCGGCCGCCTCAATTTGTGCCACCCTGCTAGGTAGCGCCTCCTTGCTTCTTGTTGCCTTGAGAGCAAGGGGTTGAGGCTCGTTGATTGGTCCATTCAAGGCGTCGTCCACGTATCTTGCCTCCTTGATCATCATCCGCCCGCTTACGAATTTTCCGAGTACCTCCTCGGGCGTCATCTTCGTGTACCTGGGATTCTCACGAATATTGTTCACGAGATGAGGATCAAGAACGGTAAATGACCTTAGCATTAGGCGGACGACGTCGTGATCCGTCCATCGCGTGCTTCCGTAGCTCCTTATTTTGTTGATAAGGATCTTGAGCCGGTTGTATGTTTGCGTCGGCTCCTCGCCCCTTATCATCGCGAATCGTCCGAGCTCGCCCTCCACCAACTCCATCTTGGTGAGTAAGGTGACATCATTCCCTTCATGAGAGATCTTGAGGGTGTCCCAAATCTGCTTGGCATTGTCCAAGCCGCTCACCTTGTGATACTCGTCCCTGCACAAAGAGGCTAGCAACACAGTAGTAGCTTGTGCATTTTTATGGATCTGTTCATTAATAAACGAAGGACTATCCGAGCTATCAAATTTCATTCCACTTTCCACAATCTCGCAAATGCTTGGATGGAGAGAAAATAGGTGTGTACGCATTTTGTGACTCCAAAATCCGTAGTCCTCTCCATCAAAGTGAGGAGGCTTGCCAAGTGGAATGGGGAGCAAATGAGCATTTGAGCTGTGCGGAATGCGCGAATAATCAAAAGAAAAGTTTGAGTTAACCGTCTTTTGTTTGTCGTAGTCGTCGTCCTTGTGGGAAGAAGTAGACTCGTCGCTGTCGTAGTAGACGATCTCCTTGATACGTCTTGTCTTCTTCTTCTTCCCATCTTTACGTCTGTGGCCCGAGCCAGAGTCGTTGGATTTGTCATCTTTTGGCTCGTTGACGAAGGACTCCTTTTCCTTGTCGTTGATCACGATTCCCTTCCCCTTAGGATCCATCTCTTCGGGCGGTTAGTCCCTTTCTTGAAGAGAACGGCTCCAATACCAATTGAGAGCACCTAGAGGGGGGGTGAATAGGTGATCCTGTAAAACTTAAGCTTATAGCCACAAAAACTTGTTAAGTGTTAGCACAATAAATGCCAAGTGGCTAGAAAGGAGTCTCAACAAAACACAATACCACAAGAGATCAATCACAGAGATGACACAGTGGTTTATCCCGTGGTTCGGCCAAGACCAATGCTTGCCTACTCCACGTTGTGGCGTCCCAACGGACGAGGGTTGCAATCAACCCCTCTCAAGCGGTCTAAAGACCCACTTGAATACCACGGTGTTTTGCTTGCTTTTTCTCAATCCCGTTCGCGAGGAATCTCCACAACTTGGAGCCTCTCGCCCTTACAATTGAAGTTCACAAAGAACACAGAGCAAAGGGGGAATGAGCAACGCACACAAGACTTCAAAAGATCAGAGCAACAACACGCACACAAGTCGCAACAAGAGCTCGCAACACAACTCAAAGAGTTCGCAACTCAACAAGAGCTCTAGATGCTATCACAATGAAACGAATGCGTGAGATCGATGTCTTGGTGCTTAGGAATGTTGTAGGAATGCTTGGTGTGCTCCTCCATGCGCCTAGGGGTCCCTTTTATAGCCCCAAGGCAGCTAGGAGCCGTTGAGAACAAATCTGGAAGGCCATCCTTGCCTTCTGTCATCGGGCGCACCGGATAGTCCGGTGCACACCGGACAGTGTCCGGTGCCCGATTCCTTTCCTTAAATGGCGAAGCCGACCGTTGCAGATCTGAGAGCCGTTGGCGCACCGGACATGTCCGGTGCACACCGGACAGTCCGGTGCCCCCTTCCGACCGTTGGCTTGGCCACATGTCGCGCGCAGAATCCGCGGCCGACCGTTGGCCCGGCCGACCGTTGGCTCACCGGACAGTCCGGTGCACACCGGACAGTCCGGTGAATTTTAGTCGTACGCCGTCAGCAAATTCCCGAGAGCGGCCTCTTCGGCCGAGGCAGCCTGGCGCACCGGACACTGTCCGGTGCACCACCGGACAGTCCGGTGCTCCAGACCGAAGCAGCCTTCTGGCTGTACACAGCCAACTCTTTTCTTTTCTTTTTCTTCCTGTTTCCAATACTTAGACAAGTATATTAGTACACAAAACCAATGTACTAAGACTTAGAAACATACCTTTGCTCTTGATTTGCACTTTATTCATCCATGGCATAAATTCACATTTAAGCACTTGAGTTGGCACTCAATCACCAAAATACTTAGAAATGGCCCAAGGGCACATTTCCCTTTCAACCGTCCGGGCCTTAGGGTCGGACCGTCCGCAGTCGTGTCCAGAGAAGACTGGTTTCGGGTCAGTCCTTGAATTATAGTGCGGACCGTCCGGCCATGCAGGGCGGACAGTCCGCAGGTGTCAAAATGTTTTTTGGTCAGGGACTGTGCGATTTCTTTGATTTGTACTACGGACTGTCCGGGGGACTAGTCCGGACAGTACTATCTCAGGTCGCGGACCGTCCGGATTTATAGGCGGACGGTCCGCGCGTGTTAACTGTCCTTGGACCGAGGCTCGGGTGCCTCATGCTGCCAGGTCGCGGACGGTCCGGCCTTGGAGGGCGGACTGTCCGGACCTACCTTTTCTGACAGTTCTGACAGTTTTCAAACGGGGATTATAGCCGTTATGTGTACGGCGGACCGTCCGGCCCTAGGGCGCGGACCATCCGCGTGTGCGCAGAACATGTGCTTTTTGCACATAACGGTTGGATTTTGATGGAGGGGTATAAATAGAAGGGTAGCTCGTGTGAGAGACCTCTCTTGGCTATTCCTTGCACACATTGAGCTCATTTGTGATCCTCCAACTCACTCTCTCACACTCTTTGTTTGAGATTGCATTCTAGTGAGAGATTGAGGGTTCCTAGCGCATTTGCATCATTTGGTGATTCTTGAGGCACTAGGTGGTACACCGAGCAAGCGTCATTGGCTTGTTACTCTTGGAGGTTGCCGCCTCCTAGACGGCTCG
The DNA here is from genome assembly GCF_902167145.1 of Zea mays. Taxonomy (NCBI): domain Eukaryota; kingdom Viridiplantae; phylum Streptophyta; class Magnoliopsida; order Poales; family Poaceae; genus Zea; species Zea mays. The sequence continues at coordinate 13,740,106 of NC_050104.1, read as the reverse complement.
GGTGATTGTCTCCGTCGAGCTCTCCAAGAAGATTGTGGAGAAGCCGCGGTGTTGATTGTGAGGGGTTTGCGCCTACCTCGCCGGAGCGGCAAAGGTGACATTAGTGGAATCGAGGTATTGAGTGATTTCTTGTCCACTTGGCTCAAAGATCAAGCCGTGACTTGATAGAGGAGCAAGTGAGAGCTTGAATTCCACCTCAACGTGGATTAGGGGTGATCGGCAAATCACCGATACCACGGGATAAATTTCGGTGTCTCTACCTTCTTGCATTACTTATTGCTTTGCAAGTAATTAGTGTTTTGCATATTGTTTCTCAAGTATTCAATCACCGCAGTTGTTTCTCATACATTGTTTACTTATTGTCACTAGAGAATTTATTCCTCTTGTTATATTGATTAAATTTACCTAGTGTTTTTGATTTTAGTCAAAACCGCCTATTCACCCCCCTCTAGCCGGTGTCCTAGATCCTACACCCACCCACGGTCGCAACAGCGACCTGACCGATGCTCGTCGACGCGAGTACGGGCGAGTCGGTCTTGCTCCTGGCCTTTCTTCGTGCGTGCCGCCGAGGAGGACACGGTGGTGCCTGTCATGCTTAGGTTATCTTGGCGATGGAGAGTCCAGGTCTGAGATATTGGACAACCCAAGCTCGTAGCGCGGCAACAGTCGTCCTATGCTATAGAGTTGGTGGTGGTGGTGGTGTGTCGCCTCGGCGGATCCCGGGCTGGGAAGGAACTCGCATTCTCTTGTCCTTCTTTGACCAAACGCCTAGTGCGGGTGCCTCTCGGTTTGGAGCTGCTCCGGTTGTGCTTCTTTCTCCGCTTGCGTGCTCTCTCCCTATATGTATCTAGCGGTATACTACCTATGTCGCCTCCAGATACACAGGTCTTCGTCATGTCCTTCTTCGGCAACGAACATGTATGCTCGCCTCTTTTCTTCCCTTCCTGCTCTACGAAACCTTGGAAGTGGGGGAGACGAGTGATGGGGTCCCTAATTTGCTGCCTATAGTACATGTTCGATGGCTCAACATCGCCTGTCTATATGGCATTTTCCTTACCATGGTGTTGACTCGGTATGCTTCTACCACTTCTATGTACCTATCACCCATCCTTCTGTCATTGTAAAAATTATTGTGTTGTTCCTATGTTGTTTTGGGTGTTAGTTTTTTGTTGTGCTAATAACTGAACATAATTTGGATATGTTAATACTTTATTTATTGTCTACACATGGTTTGTGTTATTTAGACGATGGCTCGTGGATCCTACAAAAATATGTGTTAGGATTTGGAGATCCATGCGGGCACTACCAGAGAGTGCTCGTCCCTTGTGTTCTTGGTTCTCATGCATTAGGTCGTTTCTGAGACCACATTGGCGCAATGGACTCCATGGTGTTTGAGGTTGCTGAATTGGATGGAGCAGCAATGATTTGTCACGCTAACATTAAATGTTGGTTTTAAATGTTAGTAATTGCTACAAACTACCATAATTTGTATGGAGCGCATCCAGTTTTTATTGATGCCTGACTTTAGCAACCACTTCATATTTTGATCTATCTTTTTTATAAGTTTGAGTTCATGTGACTTATTTTAGAAACTTGAGCTCACAAACTTCCTCTTATTTGGTCTCTACATGGTGGAGTTATGTCATTCTATAATCTCTGTTCGTTCAGTCAGTCGTTATGAACTCTCTTCTAAATGCTTCCTTCATTGGTTGTGTTGTACCAAGACATATTGGATGGAGTAAACAATAACATCAGTTAGTCAAATAAAAAATATTATGCGAGAGCGGAGATAATCAATAAAAAATCTTGAGACATTTTTTGTGGATAGTTTACGTGGGTATTGTTGTAAGTCGTCGCAACGCATAGGCAACCGGCTAGTAGAGTTTAATTTGGTAGAAAAGGGGTAACTATAGTGTAAATGGTCCGGCTGTAGTTGCTAAGGGCATGTACAACTTTTTAAATGATGCGTTTGTTGAGAAGTCTCTAGGTGGGTAAGGGAAAAAATCAAGATACATGCTCTTCGCGAAGAACCCGTCTCTTCACGCTATACTTATTGTCTATTAATTGCATTTATGATCTAGAGTCGCATGGTTGTATCATAGAGTTTCTTAGCTGTCTCTTTTATTTAGAAAATTGTTCTATGGGCTCTAGGTTGTACATGCCTTAACGGTTTGATGATCATCAACATACACCAGAGGCAAGAGGCGTCCATGTTTAGTGAGTCGAGCTCATCGTGTGTCTATATAAGGTCATCTCCATCCACTATTACATCACCTATTTTTTCTATTTCAAACTTTACTTTGCAGACAGTATCATGTTCCATATTTTACACGATCGATAAAAGACAACCTAAGAGACATGCTTCTCTTATGCTCTTTATGTACTCCTACCTAGGAGATTTCTGTTCGAATTTGAATCCGAATAAAAATACAAAAATAAATATGATTTCAATAATATTCGTTTGTATTCAATCTGATTACATCTCTATCGGAGGACGTTCTTGTTTAGTAAGATGAGCTTATCCCGTGTCTATATAAGAGACATGCTTCTCTTATGCTCTCTAGGTACTCTGCTTAAGAGATTTCTGACTTTTTTCCTCTGTGTCCTGTTGTTTGCTACACTTTTGTATCTCTATTACCACGACTCTGTTTGGGAGCATCTTCATACTATACGTCTACTTCCTAGAGGTCGTGAATGACTACTTCATTAGGGTTTGTATATCATCAACTATTTATTTGCAACAACTTGTATGGCTACACCATTTGAGGCCAACTAAATAGTATGGCTACTTTAGTTGGCAACAACGCATCTGGTGCTCTCAACACTGACCCTGTTGCAAGGTATACATTCATACCTTAATTTTCTATTCACTAGTCCTTGCCTGCGGGTTCGTCTTTGTGATAAACTCTAGATTAATTATGAGTACCATAATTTTGTTAATCTCGATCGCATATGTCATGTTATTCTATTTCTTTATGAATTAATTTGTGCCTAAAATTGATACTAAAGTTGATATTACAAAAAGACTTATTAGCGTGGAAATTTTATTGTTACTAGTTTTGTTGTCGCACTTAATCCATAAAGTCAAGCGAGTAGCATTGAATCCATTTATTCTGGTCCTTCTTGCCACCATATTTGTCAATGTTGATGGGATTGGTTCCAACTCCATTTTGAAGTTGTATTTTATAATATAAATTTTTATAATTTATACAAATATTTTTTATTCAAATAATATACAAAAGGATTTACCTAAATGTTCTCTAAAGATTCACAATTCTAGCTCTATATTTTTTTGGAACAACTAATAACCTCCTTTTAGGGAAGGGAAAACTATCTACTGGTTCGTCCTCAACGTCATACTTAGTTGCTAGGAAAACTCTATTGTCGGCGTTTCGACCCCGGGGGGGTCCCTGGACCGACGAGTAAATTGTCGCTGCGTGTCCCAGCCCAGATGGCTCAGCGCGAGACGGGACACAAAGGAGGGAGAACAGTAAGGGGAAATCACGGCCTTCGTGTTGTCCTGCGCCCAGGGCGGATGGATGCGCTTGCAGTAGGGGGTTACAAGCGTTCGCGTGGGAGAGAGAGAGAGAGTGAGAGCCTTATGCGTCGGCTCGTTCTCCCGCGCGGCCAACCCTCCGTACGAGAGCCCTGGACCTTCCTTTTATAGACGTAAGGAGAGGGCCCAGGTGTACAATGGGGGTGTAGCAATGTGCTAACGTGTCTAGCAGAAAGGAGCTAGTGCCCTATGTACATGCCGTCGTGGCTGTCGGAGAGGTGTTGCTGCCCTGTTCATGTGATGTCGTGGCCGTCGGAGGAGTGCCGGAGCCCTGCGGAAGTACAGCTGTCGGGGCTGTCGGATCCTTGTTGACGTCTCCTTGTTGACATAAAGGGCTGGGAGCTGCCGTCGTCATGGAGCATGCGGGGTGTCATCATTACTTGTTTACTGGGGCGAGCCAGATGGGACGCCGGTCTTGTTCCCCGTAGCCTGAGTTAGCTAGGGGTAGGGTAATGATGGCCCCCCTAGCGATGTGGTCGGTCCGAGCCCGAGTTTGGGCGAGGTGGCGATTCCTCCGAGGTCGAGGTTGAGTCCGAGCCCTGGGGTCGGGCGAGGCGGAGTTCATCGTCTTCCGGGGCCGAGGCTGAGTCCGAGCCCTGGGGTCGGGCAAGGCGGAGTCCATTGTCTTCCGGAGCCGTGGTTGAGTCCGAGCCCTGGGGTCGAGCGAGGCGGAGTCCATCGTCTTCCGAGTCGTGGTTGAGTCCGAGCCCTGGGGTCGGGCGAGGCGGAGCTTCCTATGTCGCCCGAGGCTGGACTTAGCCGTTGTCGACCTCACTCTGGCGAGTGGCACGGCAGTCGGAGCAGGGCAGGCGGCGCTGTATTCCTGTCAGGTCGGTCAGTGGAGCGGCGAAGTGACTGCGGTCACCTCGGCCTTGTCGATTGGAGCGCGCGTCAGGATAAGATGTTAGGCGGTCCTTGCATTAAACGCTCTTGCGATATGGTCGGTTGGTGTGGCGATTTGGCCAAGGTTGCTTCTCCGCGAAGCCTACCCGAGCTGAGCCTCGGGCGAGTCGATGGTGCGTCTGTTGCTTGAGAGGACCCTCGGGCACTACACCAAAATAGTGAACTTCCTAGAGCCTAAACCCTAGGAAGTTAGCCCTAAACTCTAGGAAGTTAGCTAAACTCTCGGAAGTTAAGCCATCCCGGCGGAAGTTTGGCTCTCGAAATTTTTTTGTCGGAAGTTAGCTTAACTTCCTAGAGCCCTCTAGGAAGTTAGCTAACTTCCTACAGCCAAAGAAACCTCTCGAAAGTTAGTAGGTTCTCGGAAGTTAATAGCTTCACGCTGTCAGCGCCGTCAGCTGACTAACTTCCTACGACTAACTTCCTACGGCTGACTGTAGCCCTACGAAGTTAGCCCCTAGGAAGTTAGCTGGCTAACTTCCTATGGCTGACTGTAGCCCCTAGGAAGTTGGCTGGCTAACTTCCTACGGCCCAATAAGCCTCTAGGAAGTTAATTTGACCAGCATTACAAATGCTTTTTATTTTTATTTTACACCACATTCCACATCATAACAAATATATAGCACAACATATTTTCACATAAAACATCTCACACACAATCACATAACAATATTTAAATCCATAGTCACATCAATTACATCACAAAAGTCTCATCCATAGTCATAATAAGACACATCTCATTCAGTACTAATAAAAGACAATATCTCATACATAGTTATAATAAAAGTCTCAAGTATCATAACACAATAATATATAGTAGGACACTTGTGCGGATGCTTGCATGAAATAGCTGACGATCCTGTGGACGTAGGACACTGTGTGCACTCCTTCATGCATGTAGCTACAATCGATTGGGAATTCATTAGCCCTCTTAATAACGGTGGACATTTTACGACAACCCTCACGCGCGCTCGATCCACTTAGTCTTCAACACTTTATGGATTTTTTTCGTTCCAATTCAGTAACCTAAACACACACAAAAAAACAGTTCCAAATGTCTGTCAGTTGGTATATATGTAGCTGCCAAAAAACAGTTCCAAATGTCTAATATATCTATCATGCAGGAGGAATGGAGGACAACTCGAATTCACGAGATCGAACACCAATCCACAGGACATCAGGCACAACAGCATGTGATGATTGATGCACACGTCCACAGAATTCTATGTGCCCCCATATATAGACAGTTTTTTTATAAAAAATAGACTTGTACGTGCATCGAAAGTTAGAGAACTATGCTAAGAGATAGTGATACAAATAAAGAAGAACTTGCATGCATTCTCCAGGATTTGCTAATAACAGGAGCACCCTTATAAAAAAAGAAAGAAAGAATACAGAAAAGAAACAGAAGCTTAATTAGGTACACCACACACGATGAGCTGAGCGCAAATCTGAAAAGAGATTTGTTCACCACACGACCACACTTTGTGTTGTGCATGGATACTAACAAGTACCCGCGATTTAAAAGCATAACAGTTTGAAAAAACCAGATGCTGGATTCTGTTGATCAGAGGTTCAGAAAAGCATTGTTGTTCAAGTACATATGCATGCACCTAGCCATCAATTCAATATGTAGATCGAAATAGTTCTACGATGCTTTGTTTGAACAAGGACGCTAGCTCCAACTAGCATCTCAGTGCTTCTCGACTATAGGCACACTCAATGTGGCGGACAGAATTATTATATGCACAAATCATGCACTAACGTGGCGGATGAATGAATATCTTTGTATTATACATCTCAGTGCTTCTCGATTATAGGCTAAAATTCTGATAGAAAATAAATCTGTCAAGCTGCTCTATCTGCATTTATGCCCAAACAAGAATTTACATATCATGATATAAAAAAAGCCAATGGCTACAATGTGATGCTATAATTAAATTATAACACAAAAGCATGAGGATAAAAAATTACCGAGGAACTACAAAGCGGAAGCAGGTAGATTCATCAGTACATGATCAAAGTGTTCCCATGGCTTGGATGGCAGTGGCCCTAATCCTCTCACTCTCTTTTTGTTTTGTCCTTTTGTTTTATTAGCATCTTGGCAATCAGGTTCATCACCTATTGGAGACAGGTAGAAAATGTTAGTTTAATTAGGAATCTGGCACACTCAAAGAAGTTTCGTGAAAATAAGTTTAGTACACTTGACAATTGTCTCAAACGAAGAGGGTACCTCCACTCCAGCAGGCAGGATTCGATTCAAAAGGTGATCTATCAGAAATAAAAAACATTGATCAAACCCATAATATTAAAAAATTTAAAAATGGTTGAACTGGTTTTGTCAGCTCAAAACTCGTCAATAAAGGAAAAGGCAAATGTCGATGACAATTAATAAGCAGTAATGGGTGAATTATGGCACCCTTTTTAGTAAAGAAGACTTAAAACTTCATGTCATAGCTAAGGGAGCTGTACCTCGTGGTCCTCACCAGCAACGATGGGTGCAACGTCGTGGGTGTCCTGAGCTCGTGGGTGGCACTGCACTGGGACATGTTGTTCATGTCATAGCTGTCCTTCCCCTGTAGCTTATGCATGGGCTTACCAGAGCCTCTCCTCTGTAGGATCTGCCTGCGACTACGAGGAAACAATGTTGACCACTAGCGACGTACATACATACATACATGACCGACCCTTGTGTTGTGTCCCTCGCTCAGATTCATAAAGCAAAGGACAGCTAGCCACGGCTACAGAGCTTCACCACCTGACGGTTTTACTAGCAGACAAGCACCTAGATTGTGGATCGTACTCATACTCCACTTACCAATTAGACAAATCACTTACCCCGATGCAGCAGAAGCAGTACACACTTGACAAGCCTCACAAGACTTGGCCCAATGCAAGGTAGCAGAGATAGCGATGAGATGAGGTAGCCACGCCCATACGGTTTTAGCAATCCACTAGCACAGCTGATGAAAGGGTGTGGTCGCGCCGGCGGGAGCGACGGCCGGGGGCAGGAGCGGCCGCGGCGGGCGGGGCCGAGGCTGGTGCATCGGCGGCCGCGACTTGCACAGGTGGGAGCAGGCGTCCGGCGGCGGCTTCGATTTGGTGGAAGAGACACGGGAGTAAGAAAGGGGTGAGAAGAGGATAAGATTCAGTTGAGGTTTAAGATAAAAAAAATATAACTTCCTAGTGTAAAGCCATAGAAAGTTACATAATTTCCTAGAGTTTGTACATGTACTCTAACTTCCTAAAGCCGGCCATAGTAAGTTAGGTCAAAAGCTGAAATCTAACTTCCTAGAGTAGGCCGTAGGAAGTTAGCTGCACATGCTAACTTTCTAGAGGCAGCCGTAGAAAGTTAGCTTTTTTGTTTGGCTGGTCAAAAGCTGAAATCTAACTTCCTAGAGGAGGCCGTAGGAAGTTAGCTGTCAATGCTAACTTCCTAGAGGCAGCCGTAGAAAGTTAGCTTTTCGTTTGACCACACCCACCGATCAGCAACTAAAAGTTAACTTCCTAGAGGAGGCTGTAGGAAGTTAGTTGCCCATGCTAACTTCCAAGAGGCAGCCGTAGGAAGTTAGCGGCTCGCTTAACCGAACACATGAGTCGGCATGTGAAAGCTAACTTCCTATAGCTTTTATAAAATATCGTAGGAAGTTATGTTTATTTCCTAGAGCTATCAGTTGCCTCTCGGAAGTTATTTATTTCCTACGGTTTGTTATAAAAGTTGTAGGAAGTTAAAACCGTAGGAAGTGTATGATTTTGGTGTAGTGGGCGAGGCGTGGATCTTTCGGGGTCGGCTGTCTTTGCCCGAGGTCGGGCTCGGGCGAGGCGGGATCGTGTCCCTTGAGCGGAGCCTTGGCCTGAATCGCGCCCATCAGGCCTTCGCAGCTTTGTGCTGATGGGGTTTACCAGCTGAGATTAGGAGTCTTGGGGGTACCCCTAATTATGGTCCCCGACATCTATGTAGATGGGATCTAGATGCTTGGCATTTAGTTGATTGTGAAGATCACAATCGTGGAGGACGCCACATAAATTACATTGATGCTAATCAACTTAAGGATGACCTATGCCTTGCCTTCTCTGATGGTTGTTCACTGACCTTTCGGTGTTGGTCCTCTTCTAGAAACATGTTGTGTTTCAATAGACATTACATGTGATCATATTTGTCATTTGCGAAGCACTAGCACTATAGTTCCCAACATGACCTTATAATGCTTGGGCTTGAGAGTAAGATTTTCTTCGTGATGTTTGTATCTGTTGTAAACACATGGGCGGATCTATAGGGTATGCCCGTATGTTGTGGCATACCTTGTAGCCCAATGTACTACTGTGTGTGTGAAAGTTTTACAATGTTTCGTCTATCACATAAGCTTAAATGTCAAATTGCATGTGGCTTGCTTTGTGAGTTGCGATCCTAGAGGGTATCACGCCATGTTGTCTCGCTTAACTGTTGTAGAGGCACCATCGCTCGTCCAGTCACACGCGCAGACTTACAAAAGCATTGATCTAGTGGCGTGGAGATATCTTTTCTGAACTATAAACACCGCAAACAAAAACAATGACCTCATCTAACTTTCTTCTGAATTATACTAGGCGAGTGCCCGTGCGTTGCAACGGGAACAATAATACCATGATAACTTATATACAAAATGTGTCTTATATTGTTATAAGAAAATGTTTCATAATCCATTTGTGATCCTAGCCATAAATAGATTTTGTTATTTTAATTTAGCTGTTTCACTACTACATCACAACTATCAGTATCATGCAGACTTCGATATATGTCACGATTTACATGGTCTCATCATTGGAGAGCACGTGCCAGACCTATCGGTAGAAGTTCCGTCGTACATCGTTAGTCATCAGGCACGCACCACCATACACGCTTGCTTAAACAAAAATGCAAGTGTGTGTGTTTGCGAAGAGAATTAAAGGTAGGCCAGCACAAAAGCTACCCTGACGATAGCGAGTGGTCATTGTTGTCGGTCCTCCTCTACGTCACCTGCGACGCTGAGATGACGCCACAATCCTTAATATAGTAGTCGTCAAACGCGCACGACATGGCGAGTACCGATGACTCTTGGCTGGGCTGCCAAATGAAGTGCACCCCGGACTCATCAGCGAGGTAGTACACCTGGTCGTTGCACCACCGGATGTGCTACTCCTCTACATACATCTTGTTCGAGGACACTCACACAACAGCAGCAATGGTTGTCATCCCAGCGCACAAGAATTCATGGACGGTCAGTAGCGACTTACGTGGCAGGTTGGGCTTCAGGTGGATGATGAGCTAGACGACGTGATGGCGCCGTCGTCGGTTGTGATGCCCAGAACAAACTGAGAGTCGTCGGCATTGGCGACGATCATGAGGTCCCCCTGTTTGACGATGGACAGCGCGGTGCAGCCGCTCTGGACCGCGTCCAAGCGGCGGCTGCGCCGGAGCTTGCCATACACAGCGCCGCATGCGACCATATAGGACTGCTTCCAGAGGTCGAACTGGCAGTCGCCAAGCTTCATCTCGTCATCGATGAGCGACACCAACGCGAGCGCCTCCTGTTAGTGGTGTTTGTTCGGGGTTTCCAAGTAATAAACATGTATTATCTTTGGCATTGGTTTATGAAAATGACTCATAAGTCAGATCCACGGAGAATAAATGTCACACATGCAAAAAAAGAAATTTAAGTTGAAAACATTATTCAAACAAAAGAAATTGCATGCAAGGCTCTTCTTTAAATACTACCCCCTCAATCCAAAAATATAACTTAAGAATCTCGGTGATACTTCTCTACTACTACACATTGTGCGAGGGTAGTAGGTGGGCTTCGGGAGAGATGTATTATATGTTTTTACTATAATAGATGTAGATATAAACACAAATGTGGTGTAGTGGTAGCTACAAGCACGTTTGCTTGATGGGTCGCGGGTTTGAATCCCCATTGGGGCTATTTGTGTTTTTTTAATTTAATTTTAGCTAGGCGTGAGATGTACGTGGGAATGCGAATGTGCTTTGAGTGGAAGGGGGAATGAGAAAGGAAACAAGGAATGATGACCGAACATGAGAATAGACTGTGCGGGGAGGGGGGAATGAGAAAGACAGAACATGAATGAGAATAACAGAACACGGAATGACGCCTACCCCTTGCTGCCTTAATAAGTAAGCTAGATAATTGTTATTTTCTCGGCATCAGTTAGCAAGCTAGGGATCCTTTACGAGCAACACTCAAAGCTGACGAATTGTTGTAAGTATTTATATAGTGATACAAGTAAAGATTTCATTCATAAATGTATTGGAAGAAGAACAATTTATACAAATTGCGAAACTTAACGACTAGTATGGTTTTAAATACCGATTTGTGGGATATTTTTTAAATCAATTTTCTAGATGAATTTTACCGTATTGTATACATAATGGAAATTTTGACACGACATATTCTATAGCGAAGTTCTAAATCCAACAGTATGTGAAACATGATGATAGCTTTGAGGTGTTAGGCCGTATACCCTTCGACTTCATGGAAGCTAGATTTGAGACTGCGTATCACGAAGCTGCCAAGATTGCGTACATTGCATCTATGGTGGAAGTCAACTTTTGTATTTTCATTGCGACGTTATTGCTTGACTTAAAGTTGGTCGTTGGGCGCAAATATATGTAAATGGTTAAGGATGCTAAAATTTTTTTTTGCTTGCTTTCTCTTATATATGGGACGTTCAGGTTAACCAAAAAAATTCAGATCGGCTAATTCAATTAATTTTAATTTTGGTTTTTGAGAGTTGTTACCGAGTTTTATATTACTCGAAATTCGGGTATCTAAAAATCCAGGTTCGGGTTCGAGTATTTCCGAACTACCCAAACTGTCGTGTCAATTTCATAAAAACACATGCACCCAATCAAACCAGTATAAAAAACACAAAGTAAATAATAATATATACGCATATAAAAAACACATGCAATCTGTAATCACAAGTTCCCAATTTAATATTGCTATATACACTTGCGCATACTTATAGACACATGAACTGATAATTAACAACAACACGAGTTTTGGGAAGTTTGGATAATGCAACTATCGAACGGTGGTACCCGAAATAAATTCGGGTTTTACAAGCTGCCACATGAAATTTTCGAAAAAAATTATGTTTCAGGTATTTCAGGTCCGAGTATCATGTTAAGTTTTTTTTTGCCAAACCCTACTCTTATCTACTATGAGTAAATGTTGTACCAAGATTTTTTTTTCTTAAACAACTTTAGCTACAATAGAGCTGAAAATTTTGTTTCATCCGTGAAGGAGAAGTGCATGACTTCATTATAAGACTAAGGCCCTGTTTGGATCCTCGCGGCTAATTATTTGACATTAGCTAACAAATAGCCGACAAATAATTAGCTAGCAACAATTAGTCAGGGTATGTTTGGAATCTTGGATAATAGATGTCTTTTCTCTTTACACGATCTATTAGTACCTATTAGCAAGATCAGTTTTCAGTCCTCCGGCTAACAATTAGCCAATTTATTAGCCAGTCTGTTTGGAGGCCATGATGCTAAAATTAGATGTCAAACTGTTTGCCACATGGATCCAAACAGGGCCTAAATTACTATGAGAATATTAGCATATAGCCACGGGTGCAAGTGGTGTGGATAATTATTTGATCCGATCCGATCCAAATCCTAATTATATGGATATGGTGGAGGAGTAATTATATCATGCGGATAATCCGATCTACGTGAGGGATATGGTATCACCAAAATCCGCCTGATATGTAGTATTCGATATTTGAACGAGGATTGTCCGATGCTTAAAATAGGATAATATTCGATTAGTTTGTCAAGTACAAGAGAGACAGAGTCAGTCAACGATGAGTTACCACTTTCCAAATAAAACTGAAATTTATATACGCTATACATGACAGAAATCAATTGCCACCCAAACCAATAGGCCAACATAAATCAATCTCAGATCAGTCGATCCCACATAGTATAGTGTGACGTAATGCTATTTATTATTTACCTACTTAGTTATTTATTATAGTTATATTCAAGTTATGTTGTCAATTATTTAACTTTAACTTATGAATTATTGATCGCCATAAAAATAGATGTATACATATATTATCCGACCTTTGAAATCTGCTTCCGCCACGCTTCTGCTCTGACCGCGCACCATTTCTGATATCCTAAAATATCCATATCCATATCCGCAAACACACAACATTTGCTCCAATCCAATTTCGATGATAAAAATAGGATTAAGATATGGAAAATGTGTTATCCGCTCTGATCCGATCCGTTTGCACCCCTACATATAGCCCATGTTAAAGATATGATTTTGAAGAGGGGAAGGGTTGACGGCGGCGACACGAGTGAGGGGAGGAGCGGTGGGGATGGGGGAGGCTGGGGGCGACAGGGGTCGCGGGAGAGTGAGATAATGGATGATCCAAATAATAGTGACCTTGTTTGGCTGGCTTCGTGGCAACAACATTGTTCCTGGACTTCACCATTACTACAATGTATTTGTGTCTGCACATGTCGCCAGCAGCAGCACGGGCGGTTGGCTTAAAGCCAGCCGAACAGCTTGTAGTGTCCATTGAATTTGAGTTAGTACGAGATAGATGATTATCTAGCGATCGATGGTGTGTTAGATCTCTATGTAACTTGTTTGGTGAATTTAGTACATGTTGAGTGTAGGGTGATTTAGTTAGGGCAACGATTAATATGCAAGAAGGTATTAGATGCAAGCAAGCAAGCAGTAATTTTGATCCATTAAATCTAGATCCAATAGTATGTCATATTTAGCACTTAAACCTTTCTACCACCACCTGATATAGTTTTATAAAAAAATTTCTAACAAACCACAATTATATTTACCGTTGAATATAAATCTAACGAACTAAAAAGTCTGTTTGCATGCTTGTACCTACTTGCATATTAGTGGTTGACTTTATTTAGACAAGTTTTTTAAAATTTAAATGGATTATATAGCGGTATAGAAAAGAAGCAATTTAATAAAAATGGCAAAACTGCATTGCCAATGGGAGTCAGAGGGCCGAAACCCTAACTCGTCCACTTTTCAAATCCACATTCCCCCCTTATGCCTCTCACCCGTCACCCCTCGCCGTCTCCGGCGAGACCCGGAAATGGATGTCGCTGCCACCCCCTCAAGGTCAAAATCTAAGCCCAGATCCTCGCTGGTGAATCCCGTCGCAGCCCCCGCCGAGTCCAGGATGGACCTCTGCACCCCATCGAAGCCCACGCCCAGGCGGAACTCCAAATCGACGGCCTCGCCGGCGCCAATGTCTCCGTCGACGCCCTACACCGTCCGGCGCTCGCGCCGCCTCCTCGAAACCCCCACCAAAGCCGCCCTGGAGGTGCAGGTGAAGGCTACGCTGACCCCTACCTCCAAGGGCAAGCGCGCCGCGCCGTCACCTAAAACCCCTGCTCAGCACGAGCCCAAGAGGCAGAAACGACACCCGAGGAAGAGGGCATACTACCGGAAGGTGGTGTATGACGGCGGGGAGTTCGAGGTCGGTGATGACGTGTACGTGAAGCGGCGGGAGGCGGCGGAGTCTGACGCGGAGGACCCCGAGGAGGAAGAGTGCCGCGTATGCTTCCGCACCGGTGGCGGGGTTATGGTGGAGTGCGACGCGTGCCTCGGCGGATTTCACCTGCGTTGCGTGCGACCGCCGCTTCGGAGGGTGCCTGAAGGTGACTGGGCATGTCCATACTGCGAGGCCGAGCGCGCCGGAAAGGTGGTCGAGCGGCCCAGGCCGCCTGAGGGCAAGCGCATCGTGAGGACTGCCAAGGAGAAACTCCTTTCCAGCGATCTGTGGGCTGCACGCATCGAGAGGTCAGTAAGGCATTGGCATTGCATTTTGGGTTTCGAAGTTCATGTGGTGACCGGTGAACTACGAATTTCTAAAAAATGGCTTATGGTTTTTTCTCAATATATCATGTTTTAATTGGTTATAGTTGACTACTTGCGAACTGGAAGGTGCTTACCTGTTGTTACTGGTTATTGATTTGCCTAACACTTAGATAACTAACTTGCGGTGTTATTGCAATAGTTTGTCCTATTCATGATTTAGCTGTTTCAACATCGAATGATGTGTAAAAAGTTTTGCTGTTAGTTGTGGAGTTTTTTAGTTGTAACGTTCAGGTTTGCTTGTGTCATGTACGGCCGCACTTACAGGCGCCGTTGTGACGCCAGGAGGGCTGCAGATCGCGCAGCCAAGGCAGGCGCCACAATCAGTGGCTAAGTTTAGAAAGATAAGGATTACTTTCCCTTTTGCATGTCTTAATCATAGGAGGGATTGGTTAAGATTAGTTTCCTTTTCATATGCCTTAATAATAGGAGAGATTGGTTAAGATTAGTTTTCTTTTCATATGCCTTAATCATAGGAAAGGTTGGTTGAACCAGAGGCTATATATATGTCGTGTAATAGACTGGGAAATAATCAAGAAAGATCAATTATCCAAAACTGCTCTTCTCCCTTGCCTCTCTCAAGCCACCGGTGAGGAACCCCTCACGGTGAAGGTCTGGAGCGCGACTACGAACTGCGTAGCCGCGGTCCAGCGACGTTGGGCGTCGAGGCGCTTGACAACCTGGTATCAGTGTCACGTCGATGCTCACCCACCCGCTCTTGCCCTCCACCATCCCCTTCCACGCCCACCGCCTCCACCGACCACTCCATCACCATGGCTGAGCCCACCATCAAGGACCTCATGGAGCTGATGCAGTCTTTCCAGACCGAGTTGGCTGCCGTGAAAGCCACCATGAAGGACAAGTCGTCCTCGTCGTCCACCGACGGCGGCGGCGAGCGCGAGGATCCCCCTCGTGTGGATCGGCCCCCTAGGTTCTAGAAGCTTGACTTTCCCCGGTTCGATGGCACCACCGACCCGATGCTCTTCATCAACAAATGTGAATCCTATTTTCGCCAACAGCGCACCATGGCAGAGGAACGCGTGTGGATGGCCTCTTATAATCTGGAGGACGTCGCGCAGCTGTGGTTCATCCAGCTGCAGGACGACGAGGGCACACCATCCTGGGGGCGGTTCAAGGACCTCCTCAATCTTCGCTTCGGGCCACCACTCCGCTTAGCGCCCCTGTTCGAGTTGGCGGAGTGTCGCCGCACTGGGACCGTGGAGGAATACTCCAACCGGTTCCAGGCCCTGCTGCCGCGCGCGGGTCGCCTCACGGAGGGCCAGCGCGTCCAACTCTACACAAGCGGTCTTCTTCCCCCGTTGAGCCACGTCGTTCGCATCCACAACCCGGAGACACTTGATGGGGCCATGAGTCTCGCCCGTCAGGCCGAGCAGCTGGAGTTGGCACGGGGACCGCCACCGGCCGCCAGGGGAGCCCCTCGCGCTCTTCCCCCAGCGCCGGCGCCCAAGCAGCCGCTGCTCGCCCTCCCTGCACCACCAGCGGGCGTGCCCCAGTCGCGACCAGAGGGTCCGCCCTTGAAGCGGCTGTCACTGGAGGAACAGGTGGAACGGCGCCGCCTCGGCCTCTGCTTCAACTGCAATGAGCCGTACACCCGCGGCCACAACCGTGTCTGCCGCCGCATCTTCTACCTCCATGGCGTCGAGCTCATGGCCGCTGCCGAGGAACTCGCAGGGGACGACCCGCAGGACGGCGCCCCGTCTTCTCCCTCAGGACAGTCACTGGCATGCCCATATGCAATTCCATGCAGGTGCGGGCCACCCTAGGCGCCACCACCCTCCTCGCGCTCCTGGACACCGGCTCCACGCATAACTTCATCGGGGAGGATGCCGCCCGCCGCACCGGCCTGTCGATCCAGCCGCGGCCGCACCTCACGGCCACTGTGGCCAACGGTGAACGCGTCACCTGCCCAGGAGTCATTCGCCGCGCCCAGGTCATCATCGAGGGCGAGCCATTCTTCATCGACCTCTTCGTCATGCCGCTCGCAGGGTACGACCTCGTCCTGGGGACTCAATGGATGGTCACCCTTGGTCGCATGGTGTGGGACTTCGTCGACCACTCCGTCTCCTTCCTGCACCAAGGCCGCCAGGTCTCCTGGTCGGACGTCGCCGACCGTCAGCCACCCCTGCTCGCCGCTACCACGACACCGAGCGCCCTCCTTGAGGAGCTCTTGCACTCCTTCGACGGGGTGTTTGTTGAGCCGGCGGGTCTGCCCCCGCAGCGAGCTCGGGACCACGCCATCGTCCTCAAGCCAGGCTCTACACCTGTGGCGGTCCGGCCGTACCGCTACCTGGTGGCGCACAAGGATGAGTTGGAGCGGCAATGCGCCGCCATGTTGGCCCAAGTCATCGTACGCCGCAGCGACTCGGCGTTCTCCTCACCGGTTCTGCTGGTCAAGAAGCAGGACAGGGCTTGACGATTTTGCGTGGACTACTGCGCCCTTAGGTAGTGTTTGGTTGAGGAGCCAAGTAGAACGGAGCCGTTCCATTCCTGATTCTAGGAACGGAGCCGCTCTGTTCTGTGTTTGGTAATCTGGAACGAAGCGGCTCTGTTTTTTGTTTGGTTGCAGAGTGAACGGAACGGAGCGTGACTGTGAGAGCGGGATGGGAACGGAGCGGCTCCGTCCGGTTGATTTTTTGGAGCGGAATGGTTCCGGATCTGAGGAGAATATTCCCTAATTGGAGCCATTCCGTTCTAGTTACTTTGTAACCAAACAACAACAAAACTGGGACAGAACGACTCCGTTCTACTTGGCTCTTCAACCAAACACTACCTTAATGCCCTCACCGTCAAAGATGCCTTCCCCATCCCCATCGTCGACGAGCTCCTTGACGAGCTGCATGGTGCGCAGTTCTTCACGAAGCTGGACCTTCGCTCCGGTTATCACCAAGTCCGGATGCGGTCGGCTGACGTGCACAAGACGACGTTCCGCACCCACGACGGCTTCTACGAGTTCCTGGTGATGCCATTCGGATTATGCAACGCACTGGCAACCTTCCAGGCGCTCATGAACGACGTGCTCCGGCCATTCCTCCGTCGGTTCGTTCTTGTCTTTTTTGATGACATTTTGATTTATAGCAAGACCTGGGCAGATCACTTGCGCCACATCCGCGCCGTCCTCGACGAACTTCTCCGCCATGTCCTCTTCGTCAAGCGATCCAAGTGCATTTTTGGGTCCCCATCGGTGGCGTACCTAGGCCACGTCATCTCCGCCCACGGTGTGGCCATGGACCCGGCCAAGGTGCAGGCCATTCACGACTGGCCGACACCTCGGTCGGCGCGCACGGTGCGTGGGTTTTTGGGCCTCGCTGGGTACTACCGCAAGTTCGTCCACGACTACGGCAAGATTGCAGCACCCCTCACCGCGCTGATGAAGAAGGAGGGCTTCTCCTGGAGCGACGAGGCCCAGACAGCCTTCCAGGACCTCAAGATGTCCGTGACCTCGGCTCCGGTTTTGGCGCTGCCTGATTTCACCAAGGCCTTCATTGTCGAGTGTGACGCATCCACACACGGCTTTGGGGCGGTCTTACTGCAAGAACATCATCCGATCGCCTACTTCAGCAGGCCAGTCGCCCCCCGTCACCACGCGCTGGCAGCTTATGAGCGGGAGCTCATCGGGCTGGTGCACGCCGTGCGACACTGGCGGCCGTACCTGTGGGGGCGCGCGTTCCTCCGCACCGACCACTACAGCCTCAAGTTCCTCCTCGACCAGCGCCTTTCGACAATCCCGCAGCACCATTGGGTGGGCAAGCTCCTCGGCTTCGACTTCTTGGTGGAGTACAAGCCGGGCGCCACGAACACCGTAGCCGACGCGCTGTCTCGGCGCGACACCGACGCGGAAGGCTCGGTCTTGGTGCTGTCCGCGCCCCGCTTCGACTTCGTCGACCGTCTCCGTCAGGCTCAACTTCAGGATCCGGCCCTGGTCGCCATCCGGGATGAACTCGCGGCCGGCACAAGGGGCGCACCATGGTCGCTGCTCGACGGCATGGTGGCATACGCAGACCGGCTGTACATCCCGCCGGACTCCCCACTGCTGCTAGAATTGGTGGCCGCTACGCACGACGACGGTCATGAAGGGGTGCAACGCACTCTCCATCGCCTCCGCCGCGATTTCTTCTTCCCCGCCATGCGTCGTGTGGTCCAAGACTTCGTCCGCGCCTGCGCTACGTGCCAGCGCAACAAGTCTGAGCACCTACACCCGGCAGGCCTGCTGCTGCCCCTGCCCGTTCCCCAGGCCGTGTGGTCCGACATCGGCTTGGATTTCATCGAGGCGCTGCCCCGCGTTGGGGGCAAATCAGTGATCCTCACTGTGGTCGACAGGTTCAACAAATATTGTCATTTTCTTCCTCTGGCTCACCCCTACAGTGCTGAGTCTGTGGCCCAGGCATTCTTCGGCGAGATCGTTCGCCTCCATGGGATCCCTCAGTTCATGGTGTCGGACCGGGACTCCGTGTTCACCTCGGCGTTCTGGAAGGAGTTAATGCGCCTCACAGGCACCAAGCTGCACATGACGTCCGCCTTCCACCCGCAGTCCGATGGACAGACGGAGGCGGCCAACAAAGTCATCGTCATGTACCTCCGGTGCTTCACTGGGGACCGGCCCCGTCAGTGGCTACGTTGGCTACCGTGGGTGGAGTACATCTACAACACGGCGTACCAATCATCACTCAGGGACACTCCTTTCAAGGTGGTTTACGGCAGGGATCCTCCCTCCATCCGCTCTTATGAGCCTGGCGATACCCGGGTGGCGGCGGTGGCCAAGACAATGGCTGAACGCGAGGAGCTCCTAGCGGATGTTCACTACTGCCTGGAACAAGCCCAGGCCGTCCAGAAGAAGTTCTACGACCGCCTGCACCGACCGGTCTCCTATACCGTGGGCGACTGGGTGCTGCTGCGCCTGCGTCATCGGGCAGCCTCCTCCCTTC
The DNA here is from genome assembly GCF_902167145.1 of Zea mays. Classification (NCBI taxonomy): domain Eukaryota; kingdom Viridiplantae; phylum Streptophyta; class Magnoliopsida; order Poales; family Poaceae; genus Zea; species Zea mays. Next base: position 13,720,799 of record NC_050104.1, on the reverse strand, counting down.
CCCACGCGCCCAAGGGCAAGCTGAAGCCGCGCTTCGTCGGGCCGTATCAAGTCACAGAGCTCATCAATCCGGTGGCAGTTCGCCTAGCGCTACCTCCGCGTGCCAAGTTGCACGATGTCTTCCACGTCGGCCTTCTCAAGAAGTTCGTCGGCGCCCCACCAGCTACACCACCTCCTCTTCCACCCACTCACAATGGGGCGGTGATCCCAGAACCGGAGCAGGCTGTTCGGTACAGGTTGGCCAGGGGTATTCAGTAGGTGCTCATCCGCTGGAAAGGGCAGGCCACTACTGATGCTACATGGGAAGATGTCGCCGACTTCCACGACAAATTTCCCCATTTTCAGCTCGGGGACGAGCTGATCGTCGAGGGGGGGGAGAGATGTCATGTACGACCGCACTTACAGGCGCCGTCGTGACGCCAGGAGGGCTGCAGATCGCGCATCCAAGGCAGGCGCCACAATCAGTGGCTAAGTTTAGAAAGATAAGGATTAGTTTCCCTTTTGCATGCCTTAATCATAGGAGGGATTGGTTAAGATTAGTTTCCTTTTCATATGCCCTAATAATAGGAGAGATTGGTTAAGATTAGTTTCCTTTTCATATGCCTTAATCATAGGAAAGGTTGGTTGAACCAGAGGCTATATTTATGCCGTGTAATAGACTGGGAAATAATCAAGAAAGGTCAATTATCCAAAACTGCTCTTCTCCCTTGCCTCTCTCAAGCCACCGGTGAGGAACCCCTCACGGTGAAGGTCTGGAGCGCGACTACGAACTGCGTAGCCGTGGTCCAGCGACGTTGGGCGTCGAGGCGCTTGACAGCTTGCAAGGCATCGTTGTTCTATACTGTGGTGTGCCTCTTCATCCTCTTCCTTTTGTTTTTTAAATGTTACAAAAGCAATATGTTCCTCAATATGTCCCCAGATAGATCTTATATGTGTCAATGATAGTTAGCCCTTTTTGCACAGTTTGAGAGTTTAGCACTTAATGCACAGTTTGTGAATTTACTGAGCGGCGCCGTTATCCTTAACAGTTTATGGAGGGAGCCTGATGGCACCTTCTGGGCAAAGGTCAGGTGGTACATTATCCCCGAAGAGACTGCAGCAGGAAGGCAGCTGCATAACTTGAGAAGAGAGCTGTATCGTACCAATGATCTTGCAGACATTGAGGTGATAACTGTCTTCTATGTGTATAGTTGGCTCTTTCACAGTTTTATTTGCTTGTTCATTTGTTGTCTCAAGTTCTTTGTGCTTATGGCCTGTGCAGATGGAAACAATCCTTAGACATTGTTCTATAATGTGCCCCAAAGACTTTAGGGATGCTAACGATGGAGGAGATGATGTATTTTACTGTGAATATGAGTATGATATTCATTGGCATAATTTTAAGCGTTTGGCAGATATTGGTGATGAACCCGAGGTAGATGAGCATAAACTCTTGAGATGCAAATCAGTCTTGTTTGAAGCTTGGACACCACTGTGATTTTCCCATTGACCAAGTTTGTTCCTATTCATTTCTTGTAGACAAAGGAAGATCCCAGTGACGAGCCTTACAATGCCAGTGATGATTATAACAGTGACACTGATGAAGATTCAGAGTATGACGAGGTGGAAGAACCTACATCATCTTTCTCTGCCAGAGGGAATCAATCACATGAATTGGCAGCGGTAACAAATAACCCTTCTCGCTTCATCTGTTGTTTTGTATTGCTTTACTGAAATGACATATTTATAAATAGAATTCAAGGAAGGGTAGAATATATGGCCTACAAAAAATTGGAATACGAAAAATTCCTGAGCATGTTCGGTGCCACCAAAAGACTGAGCTGGAGAAGGCTAAAGCAACCCTGTTATTGGCAACTCTCCCTAAGTCATTACCTTGCAGGGATAAGTATGTCTATTCATATTCCTGAATGTTTGTTGCGCGTCTTACAAAAACTGCTACTCAGCTAAAGTATAATTTCAGAGAAATGGAGGAGATATCGATATTTGTAAAGGATGCAATCTGCAATGACCAGTGCCTAGGACGGTGCCTTTATATACATGGTGTACCTGGTACTGGCAAGGTATCAGACTATCTTTTTTGGCTGCTTTTATGGTTTTATCTCTTCTGCTGTGGCTAAACATTAAAATAAATTTTCTGTATCTATTTTTATCAAACTACAGACTATGAGTGTACTTGCTGTTATGAGGAGGCTGAGATCTGAATTTGATTCTGGAACACTGAGGCCATATTGTTTTATTGAAATTAATGGTCTTAAATTAGCATCCCCAGAGAATATCTACAAGGTACTTTTGATCTTTTGCTTTGTGGAATAATGATAAAATAAATTTGTCCTACTCAACTGTAGCTGACACATAACCCTAATGAAAGAATTGTAATTGGTGTATTACTTTTAAAATCTGCAGGTTGTATATGAGCAGTTGAGTGGGCATAGGGTTGGGTGGAAAAAGGCTCTTCACTATTTAACAGAACATTTTTCAGGTGGCACTAAAATTGGAAAGCAAGCAAACCAGCCAATTATTTTGCTGATCGATGAGCTCGATCTTCTTTTGACAAGAAACCAGTCGGTAATAATTCAATCCAAAATTAATAAATTATTGATTTTGCTCATAGGTTGCATACCAGGAAAAGTAATAAAAAATTAGCTGTTTGGTGTTGTAATCTGGTTTCCTATCATTTGACACTGGTATTTTTTATCAGGTGCTGTATAACATCCTTGATTGGCCCACCAAACCATATTCAAATCTAGTTGTCATAGGTAACTAACTATTCTTTTTATTTTTAACCTTAGTCTTACCTTTTTCTTACCCCTTGTTTTTTTGGCTATGATCATAGGTATAGCAAACACAATGGATCTTCCAGAAAAATTATTGCCTCGTATATCAAGTCGGATGGGCATTCAACGACTGTGTTTTGGTCCATACAATTATCGGCAACTACAGGAAATTATAACAAGCCGTTTAAAGGGGATTGATGCCTTTGAAGAACAAGCTATTGAATTTGCTTCTAGAAAGGTTTGCCTTGTACCATGTTTATATGTTTGTTGTTATGTCTTTTCATCTGTAGCTGTTACTCTCTGCATTATTCTAGATTCCAACAAATCTGAGGTTTTCCTGCAACACATGAAGTGATAAGTTCATGTTATGGTTGATTATAAGTGAAGTCATGATATTTGTGTCAGGCATCAAATCAAAATAAAATATTAGTATCCTTCCGGTAAAAACACATGATGTTTTTTTTTAACTTTTTATAGTCTTTGTGGTGCAATTTTGAGCATATTTTTCTTCTTAGATAAGCTATATTCCCTCTTTCAAATTATAAGACGTTTTTGGCTTTTAGATACATTACTTTGAGCGAAAACGACTAGATTGGTTAAGCGTATATCCTCCATAGGAGGCCCATAATGTATATTTATGTGGGCAGAAACTGCCAGCAGATTGGAGTCCAACTCAGTTACAATAGTGGCAACCGATCAGGATTCTAGTCCTGTTCGGTTATAGCTCTCTATATAGTTAGAATACATCTCTATCTCTATAGAACATGGCATGCAGTCTTGGATAATCAATCCTTCTATATTCAAACAACTTTTGCTATGTCCCTATATCTAAGTGCATAGCAAAAGTAATATATTTAGAAAAGCCAAAACGTCTTATTTGGAAAAGAGGGAGTAACGTCTAATAAGTGCATCAGATTTTAAAAGTGTTATTCAAGACAAATATTTGCATAGGGTTTTAATATTTCCAAATTGAATGGTCAAAGTTCTAAAATATTCCCCGGTCTTGTAACACTTTTTCTTTCTTAACGGAATGACACATAGCTCTCCCACATTCTTAAAAAAAAGTTCTAACATTTTGACCGGATTTTAGTGTCATTTGTAACCAGAGGGACTACACTACTACAGTAAATGAGTTCACATTGCAGAGGCCATTTTCTTTTTTTGAAGCCTGAGGCAAACAAAGAATTTGAAAATGCTCTCACTAATTAACTTGTATGAAAATGCTCCCACTTACTTCAAACGCCTATGTTTGCAGGTAGCTGCTATGTCAGGTGATGCTAGGCGAGCTTTAGAGATTTGTAGACGAGCAGCAGAGTTTGCAGACTACCGTGTTAAACAGTCTCGACAGTCTGCACAGAATACTGTTTCTGCAAATAAAGGTACTATACACATTTGTGTTGGAGTCAACTATTCAAGAAAAACTGTGTGCACTGGACTATTCTCTTTATGGTCACATAGTCACATAAACCTAGACCACCAATACAAATCCAGCATTCGTGCTATATGGTTTTACGACTTCAACCCTCCATTGTTTGATTTAAATTCCAACTTGTATATAATTCATTGAACACAGATCTGATTTTTGTAGGTGATGGTGTTGTTTCCATGGGTGACATAGAAGCTGCTATTCAGGAAGTCTTCCAGGCACCGCATATTCAAGTGAGTGAAAAATGTGCATTTTATGTGCTCTTGTACTCATAACCAGATCAATTATTAAAGTCACTTGACCACCCATCATTATTTGAATCTCTGCAACATTTTGTCTCTTTACAGGTGATGAAGAATTGTCCAAAGTTTGGAAAAGTTATCTTGGTTGCCATAGTTCATGAGCTGTACAAAAGTGGACTAGGTGAAATAATGTTTGATAAGGTGACCTTTATGTTTTCAGCTCCTATATTTCCAATCCAAACAGTAATATTGTTGAAAAAAATCCTTGCCACGCCCAGGAGTCAGAGTGACAAATGACTTGTTCTTTAGGTTTCCATGCCTAATTGCCTATGTGCTATGATTTTGACTAAAATCCAATACTTGGAATGAAATATCTTTGGTACATAAATTTGTAGCTTTAGTTATGTCTGGCACAACCCGTTGTGTGGCTGTCTCACCTAGGAGTGGGCGTTCGGGTTAATCGAAAATTTCGGGTTTTGAGAATCGATATCTGAAATTACAACGGGTTTTACAATATCCGAAACTTCGAGTACCTGAAATTTCGGGTTCGGGTTCGGGTATTCCCGAACTACTCGAACTGTTGTCTCAACTTCATAAAGCACATGCACCCTATTAATTTAGTATAAAAATACAGTTTGAATAATGATATACATGAACATAAAAAACACAAGCAATCTACAATCACAAGTTATGCAAAGTTATACATAATTATAGATGCACAAATTAATAATTAAGAATGACATGAGTACATGACATATGAATGTTCGGGTATTTCGGGTACCCGATTATGATACCCGAATTATCCGAAATAAATTCGGGTTTTGCAAGTTGCTACCCGAAATTCTTGAACCAAATTCGGGTTTCGGGTATTTCGGGTTTCGAGTTACAGGTTTTTTGCCCACCCCTAGTCTCACCCCAAGCTGGTAGTAGGGTATGCAGACCAAAAACTACCCTACAAATTGTTCATTTGGCGTTTTATCTGTTTTGCTGACATTTTGTTTTCAGTGTTACCTTTGGAAATGATGAAGGATAGTTGGTCCATCGAGGCTGTAAAGATTATATAGAGAGGCCAGTAGGCCTTAGTAATAGGCAATGTTTTCAAGTCGATAAGTCGAGTCGACAAGGTACCGATTTGGTGACTAGTCGATAAGTCAGTCGACTAGTCGTCGACTTGCCAATATAGTGGCTGTTTTGCCTATATAATGGCTTCATAGCATTTATATATAAAGAAAGGTCATGTTTTACCTCATTTGAAGCCTGAATTTGAACGAAACTGAAATAAACAGCAACGCTTACCTCATTTGAAGCCTCAAACTGAACCAAATCAGCCACATAAGTGATAAGTCATAAACCCATAAGTCATAACAGCCATATATAGACATATAGTTCAAATTGGAAATCAAATAGCATCTTCCATCTCCCTAGAGCTTGCTGTGAGGGCGGCGCAGGTTGCTGTGAGGGCGTGCAGAGGGGCGGCACATGTTGTTGTGAGGGTGGGAGAGGGGGAGCAGGACTCACCAGAGCTTGTTGTGAGGGCGTGCAGAAGAAGGACGACGTGTAGAGGAGGGGCGACATGCAGAGGAGGAGTTAGAGGCGGCCAGAGGTGTTGGAGGTAGGGTTTATGTTGTATAATGGGTTGCTTGGGCCGAACTGGGACACAAGACGGTCGACTTGCTAGACCAAGTCGACGACTAGTCGACTGAGAATTTCCAGTCGTTTCCAAGTCGACCGACTTGTCAGAAAAGTCGAGCCGACCTCACCAGTCGAGATCCTAGGGCCAACCCGACGATTTGAAAACAGGGGTAATAGGATGGGCCTTAACACCCCCCTCAAGTTCAAGGCGGAAGTGGAGGATCTGAAGCATTGAGTTTGATCAAGTAAAAGTGGTGTTGAGATCTGGTTTGCGCTTTGGTGAAGGAATCAGCCAACTGAGCTTCTGAAGGCACATATTGAAGATCAATAGTCTTTTGATGACAATGAGACTGAGTAAAAGATGCATCAACACCAATATGTTTAGTCAGTTCATGCTTCACAGGATCATGAGCAATTTGTGTAGCACCCATGTTATCACATAAAAGAGGTGTATGAGTGTCACAAGATACACTAAGATCAACCAATAGCCATTGCAACCAAATAATATCAGCAGTAGCGGTGGCAAGAGCTCGAAGTTCTGCTTCAGTACTAGAGCGAGAAATGGTTGCTTGCTTCTTAGATTTCCATGTAATAGGAGATAATCCAAGAAGAATACAATAACTTGTAATAGAACGTCGTTCAATTGGATCACTTGCCTAGGTGGCATCAGAGTAAGCATGGAGCTGTAGAGGACTTGAGAGATGTGCTGTGTAGGCAATGTATTGAGTGAATATGGAACCAACCGATTACATAATATTTAGGGAGGAGGAGCTCCTATGGCTTATAGAAATAGTGCCAGGAGTGATCTCCTCAATCAATCAAGGATCAGACCTTCCTAATGTGTCTGATGCTGATTGATCCCTACATCAATCAAGGCATCTCCTACCATAACAGCCCTGAATCCTATCTATGCAATCACACGCCATTACAGGAAGGGAATGATGCATTACAGGAAAGGAATGATGCACTGCTAACACCCTCCCCTTCACCCCCCCGCAGTCGGAGCGTCGAAGCCTTGGACGTTCAGACTGGACCGAAATTCCATGAAGACCGAAGTAGGTAGCCCTTTGGTGAAGATATCAGCATACTGTGAGGATGTCGGAACATGAAGAACACGAATTTCACCGAGGGCCACGCGCTTGCGAACAAAGTGAAGATCAATCTCAATATGTTTGGTGCGCTGATGTTGGACGTGGTTGGAGGGCATGTAGACAGTACTGATGTTATCACAATAAACCTAGGCTGTGCGGCGCAGTGGGACATGGAGTTCCTGTAGTAAATGACGCAGCCAGGTGACTTCAGCAACGACATTTGCAACAACTCGGTATTCAGCCTTAGCACTATAGCGGGAGACAATGTTCTGGCGCTTGGAGGACCAGGAGATGAGACTATCACCCAAAAATACAACAAAGCTTGAGGTAGACTTGTGGGTGTCAGGACAACCAACCCAATTGGCATCTGAGTAGACCAGCAGTTCAGTCTGTGCGGAAGGCCGAAGTAACAAGCCGAGATGAAGGGTGCCGCACACGTAACGAAGAATGCACTTTAGAGCTGCAAGGTGAGGCTCACGTGCGTCGTGCATATGAAGGCATATCTGCTGGACTGCGTAAGAGATGTCAGGCCGTGTGAAAGTGAGATACTAGAGAGGCCCTACAAGACTGCGGAAATATGTAGGATCAGTCACTGGATTACCAATAGTGCTAGACAGCTTGGGATTGACATTAACAGGGGTGGAACAGGGCTTGCATTCAGCCATGCCAGCGCGGTCAAGGATGTCAATCATGTACTGACGTTGAGATAAAAACAAATCAGCTGTCGTGTGTTGGACCTGCATCCCCAAGAAGTGGTGAAGTTTACCAAGGTCCTTCATACAGAATTCCTGCTGAAGTGACGTGATGATGCGACGGAGAAGAACATCAGTAGAAGCTGTCAGAACAATGTCATCAACATATAGCAGTAGGTACACCATATCATCTCCGCGGCGATAAACAAATAAAGAGGCGTCAGACTTGGCTTCAACAAACCCAAGAGAGAGCAGAAAGGAGGCAAACCGACTGTACCAGGCTCGAGGTGCTTGCTTAAGACCATATAAGGACCGGTTCAGACGGCACACAATCCGGATGAGCAGCATCAGTAAAACCAGACGGCACACAAAATCCAGATGAGCAACATCAGTAAAACCAGACGGCTTTGAGCAGTAAACTGCCTCAGACAAAATCCCATGTAAGAAAGCGTTCTTGACGTCGAGTTGATGTATGGGCCAGTTACGAGAAAGAGCTAAGGATAGGACTGTGCGCATAGTGGCTGGCTTCACAACAGGAATGAAAGTTTCATCAAAATCAATACTAGGGCGCTGTGAGAAACCGCGGAGAACCCATCTTGCCTTGTACCTTTCAAGTGAGCCGTCGACGTGAAATTTGTGTTTGAAGATCCACTTGCCAGAAACAACAGTGGCAGATTGGGGACGAGGAACTAGGTCCCATGTGTGATTATCCAGTAAGGCAGAAAACTCTTCCTCCATAGCCTGACGCCAATTTGGATCAGCAAGCGCAGTACGATAACTCCGTGGTACAGGAGACAGAGCTGCTGCATGAAACAAGGCGGGCTGGCGAAAGCCCGACTTGGCGCGGGTGGTCATACGATGATGATTGACCACAAGGGAGACCGGAATCGCCCCACGGGGAAGGTGAGCTGGAGGTGGAGACCCAGACGCAGCTACAGAAGTAGCCAGTGCAGTCCGCTGGGAGTAGACGGTATTATCGAACCGTCATGGAGGCGGACCAGCAGTGGCATGGTCAGCGGTGGCGTATGTTTTGGCTGGGTCGTGTGCGCAGGTCATGAAGATGACGCAGAACAGCCCTGCTGGGCTGAAGAGGACCCAGGAACAGCGACGGCGTTGGGCGCCTGCCCTGGAGAACTCGCTGGTGCCTGGACTGTATGACACACCCGGGTGCTGTTGCAGGCGCTGTAGAGCACCCAAGCGATGTGGGAGGTGTGCTAGGCGTAGGTGGTAGAGGGGCAGGTGTGTTCGCACGTGGCAGTGCGGTGGTCTCCGAAAATCTTGCAGGTATAGAAAAACGTGTTATTCCAATTGGAGCAGGCACGATAGGGTTAGTGTCAGGAGTGCAAGGAGTGATCTTCTCAATCAATCAAGGATCAGACCTTCCTAATGTGTCTGATGCTGATTGATCCCTACATCAATCAAGGCATCTCCTATCATAACAACCCTGGATCCTATCTATGCAATCACACGCCATTACAGGAAGGGAATGATGCATTACAGGAAAGGAATGATGCACTGCTAACAGGACTGTCAGCAGCATAAAGTAAACATCTGGATCTCGTTCCTCGTAAATATCGCAACACACGAAGCAAATGACCATAATGAACTGAGGTAGGAGCAAATACAAACTTACTCAAAATTTGAACAACATGAGCAATATCAAGTCTGGTGATCGTAAGGTAAACAAGACTACCCACAATACGGCGATAGCAAGATGAATCCTCTATAGGTGTCTGATCAGTCGAACGAAGTTGCAAGTGAATATCCATTGGTTTCACAGCAGTGCGAGTATCAGTAATACCAGGGCGATCAAGAACATCTTGGATGTACTTGGATTGTGATAAATAAAATCCTTTTGTGGTCTGTAGGACCTCAATACCCAAGAAACAACTAAGAGGACACCCAAATCATACATCGAAAATTCTTTGCTAAAGTGCTTCTTGACTTGAGAAATATGGTCAGAATCATCACCTGTAATCAGCATTGTCATCCACATATAATAATAATATAGTACGACCTTTTGGAGACGTATGAATAAATAATGCTGGATCATGGCCACTAGAAGAGAAACTGACATCCTACATGACAAAAATGAATCTCTCAAACCAAGCACGAGGTCCCTCTTTCAGACCATATAAGGCACATCGATAACGACAAACATGCCCTGAGGGTGCATCAACGCCAGGAGGTGGATGCATATAAACTTCATGTAGATTACCATGAAGAAAAGCATTTTTAACATCCATCTGAGAGATAGTCCTAGAGGATGAGGCTGCAACAACAATCAATGTACTGACAATAGTCATATGGGCAAGTGGTGCAGAAGTTTCATCATAATCAAGTCCTTGAGTCTGTTGGAAACCACGAGCCACGATATGAGCTTTATAGCTCAATGGAACCATTTGACTTTGTCTTAACTCGAAAGACCCATTTACATGTGATGGGGACAACATTAGAGGGTAAAGGAACAATATCCCACGTACCCGTGCCGTGCGTTCAAGAGCAGGCAATTCCTGAAGCATAGTAAGCTGCCACTCAGGGATACTAGAAGCCTCATGATAAGAGATGGTTCAACAATTACTATTGCAGCCCGTGGAAAGCCATAGCGATCTGGAGGTTCAATGGTGCCACGATCACGAAGACAATATCCTTGATTAAAAACAGAAGGTGACTCAATATTGTTACTACAAGTATCCACAACGGGTTCTGTATCAGGACTAGCCGTGGCAATAGAGCGGGAATGACGGATATAGGTTGGATGACATGTGGTTTATAGGAGTAAGATGAAGATGATGTGGAAGTGAGCGGTGGTGTAATTGGAATAAGAACATTCGGTGTGGTTATAGAAGATTGTGACATAGACGAAAAATCAGGGATTGGTGGAAGACATAGGAAGGATGTGGACTCTGTGAGAAAATGTGGAGCTGGTGGTCGAGTTGTGGAAGAAGGGTATATTTTCATTAAAACTTACATCTCGTGAAATATGAATGCGATGAGAAGATGGATCATAACATTGATAGCCTTTATGTTCAGAATTGTAGCCAATAAAAACACACTCAACGTATTGAGCAGTCAATTTAGTCTGTTCGCCGAGTGCTAACAAGACATAACATGTGCATCCAAAAACTCGAAGATGATCATATCGTGGAGAAGTCCCAAAAAGAACTTCACCAGGTGCTTTGCCAGAGTTTTGACGACAATTGTCTATTAATGAGATAGACTTTTGTAGAAACAGTTTCACCCCAAAATTGCGAAGGAACAAAAAGATGATATCAATAGATTGCGTGCAGTCTCTATGACATGTCGATGTTTGCGTTCATTGACACAATTTTGTGCATGAGCACCAGGGCAAGAAAGTTGAGCAAGTGTACCCTCTGAGGTCAAGAAATGTCAAAAATTATAAGATAAAAATTCACCACCAGAGTCAGAGCAAATTTTTTTAATAGAAGTAGAAAACTGCATGTGAATCATGGAAGCAAAAGATTTAAAGATGGAAAAAACTCATCGACGTTTCATAAAGTAAATTCAAGTATAGCGAGAATAATCGTCGATAAAAATAACATAATATTTATGACCGCCTTTTGAAATGAAAGGTGTAGGTCCCCAAACATCTGAGTGAATCAAACCAAAAGGTCTAGTAGAATGAGAATTACTAGGGAAATATGGAAGTTGTATTTGTTTTCCAAGATGACAACCCTTACACCCTAAACTAGACTCAACAGGCGTATGACCTAACAACCTGATTTTATTAGAGTAGACAAACGAGGTCCACACAGATGACCGAGATGATGGTGGCATGGTGCCATTGGGCAAATGACGCAGCAGATGCCAATGCAGCAGAAAGCACATGACTCGAAGAGGTAGTGGGTGAAGGAAGGCACAAGGTATCCAAGATGTAAAGGCGAGGAGCAGATCTATGGCACAAGGTATCCAAGATGTAAAGGCGAGGAGCAGATCTATGGCGACGACCAGTTCCAATCGCATCCCTGTGCGACGATCCTGTACAAAACAAGATGAACCATCAAATACAACAAAGCAATTGTGATTTGTAATTTGTCCCACTGAAAGCAGATCCATGGATAACGTAGGTGGAAAGAAAATATTGGGGACAATAAAATGAGGATTCGAAAGAGAACCATGGTGAGTGATTTGGCATAAAGTACCATCAGCAGTCTGAATGGAAGCACTCTCAGTGACTTGTGTACAAGGTTATTAAAACGTTGAAACGTTCATGGATGAAATTTTGGTTTTAAACATTTAAACAAAGTTTAAACGTAGTTTTAAGCAACATAGGAAAAATACTAGTATATCATAATTTCGGATAATAACTTGAGTTAAATATCAAAAAGAGGTTAGTGGCTTACCAAAACTTCACCCATAAGCTGGATTGGACCCCAAAAGTAACTAACAGACTGGGCCCAAAAGTAGTTAATGGTCTAAAACACATGAAAACATTGCGTTTTATAGTTTAGAACGCCAAAACGAGTCTTCAACCTCTAATTAGAGTTTTGATGTTTAAACGTAGTTTTAATAACACTGCACGTGTAGTAGATGCCAATTGTAACTGATCACATGAAAGGAAGCTCCAGAGTCAAGAACCCAAGACGAGGATGACACACCAGTGGATGAAGTAGCAGCAACAACAACTGAACCTCTAGGAAGATGTTCAGTACCACGACCACGAGCAGCACGACGAGCTCGAAAATCAGCTAGCTTCTCCGGAAACTTAGCAAAGCAGTTTTTAGAACAGTGAGTAGTCTGTTTGCAATGCTCGCAAGGCTGAAAAGAGGGATGCCTAGGTTTCTGAACAGCAGCCAACACACTGTGAGGACCCTCACCAACAGGATAAGACATGGACTCAAGATGAGTCTCTTTAGCAAGTAATTCAGACAACACCTTTGCCATGGTGAGTGTCAGAAGTATGAAGCAATCGAGCATGAAGTGTATCAAATTCAGGCCGAACTCACATAACAAATCTGTAGATGAAGAACTTCTCAATGAACTGATGAGCGGGACATGGAACATCTGTACAAGCAGGCACCATAGAGACCAATGTACTCATCAGACGATCAAATGCTGATTAATACTCATCAATAGACATATCATGTTGCTCAATGATGACTTTGTTGCATAAGGGTGTGTAACAACACACCACTATCTTGAACAAAGCGTTCCTTCAAATGTGACCAAATAGCTTTAACAGTTGTGAATTTGGACAAACTCGTTATCATAGATGGTTTGGTACTGTTGACCATTGCAACCATAACTTTACCATAATTAATTTGCCATGTTTTGATCGCTGCAGCATTACTCCGATCATCAGCAAGAATTGGTGGATCTTCAGTCAGGTGAAAGAGTAAACCATGACCTCTCAATGCAGTTTGAACACAAAAGACCCACTCAGGATAGTTCTGCCCATCAAGCACAATATTGACAACTACAATATTGACTGACATAGTGATGAGAAAAGCAACTAAATAAACAAGTGCCAAAATCACCGAAGGCAGAACAGATCCAACCAATAACTATATGTTTAGGTACTTCACTATGCAATGTCCTGGCAAAAATAGGTTCCAGCAGTAGCCGCCCAACGGCCATTAGGCCTTAGTAATAGGATGGGCCTAATGGGCCTTAACATTTAGATGGTGAAACTTTCCTGATATTGTATTTTTGGGCTTCTTGAATCCTGATTATTCAGGCTTTCTAGTCCATATTTTTTGGCAATCCCTTATTTCCATTAACTAGTTTCCTTTTTCTTTTCTGTATTTCCCTGCTGCCATCCTAAAGTTGTTTGGAACTATTGCAAGTGCATTATTTTTGCACTGTATTGTTCATTTCTAGCGTGTTTGGTTTGAGGAATGAGGTAATCCATCATCTTCTCATTCCTCACTTTCTTATTTGATTTGTGGAATGGAATGAGTTGATCCATCACCATTTCATTCCTCATAGGCTAATAATTAGTAATAATATGAGGAGTGAATTCGTTCCACTAATTTGTGAATTGGACTCATATGATACATCACCTTATCTAAAATGGATTGATTATTTAAACCAAACATCCCCTTCAATAATTAGTCGCTCACTCTTAATTACACTTACATACACTGAGTGGCACTCCCCCTAGCTTCGCATCTGATTGAATTTCCATGTGAACTGAGGCATGCGATGAAGGGTTTCATGCTGATTTTGGAAGTTTCATAATGGCAAGTTGTTAACAGTACTGGTCTTGCTTCTATCCTGCCTATTTGGGGCCATGCACATAGTACTAGTATGGGTGCTTCTGAAGAAATCTAACTAGATAATATCTTTTTTCTGTAGTTAGCAACAACAGTTTTCTCCTGGTGCCGTGCCCACAGAGAACTATTGCCTGGATACGACACTCTCTTGAAAATTTGGTATGCTAATTCAATCTTATGTGTAGTGTGCATAGATGAAACTGTGCCTTAAGTTCCTCATGTATACAGTTACTCCATGAGTTCATATACACATACCATCATGGCATCATGTGTAATGTGGCTAGTGATGGTTGCCTTTGCTTCTCGGTGCCATAGCAAATGTAGTTACATTTGCATGTTCTTATTCCAACTCCCGACGCTTGCATTTGCTCACCTGCCATTTTTTATACTACCTCTTCCAAAGAACTTGATGTTCTAGTTTTGCCCATAGTTAAACTATCTAAAGTTTGACTAAATATACTAAAAAATACCGATATCTATATTGCCAAATACCAAATAGGTATTATTAAATTCTTCATGGAACTATGTTTCATAGTATGCCACTATTTCATGTCATAATTGTTGAGTCTTTTTTTTTTGTAAAATTTGTCAAACTTAAAATAGTTTGACTTGGACGTTTTTTTTGGACAGTTTAGTTGTTTTCTAGTACATTGAAAGGAATGGCTATGCCGGTTAGTGCAAGCTTGGATATAGACTGAACTGAAAACTTCAGCCTGGCTTCCATTTTTTAATTGCTATTGCACCCCTTTCATTTTTCATGGTTATAATTTGAACATGTGAAGACTGGAAATTGTAATTTTGATCAATTGGAAATAGACTAAAGCTAACATTTCAGCCTTACGTACATTTCAATCACTATTACATCCTTTGCATCTCTCGTGTGTTGAAATTTTGATCATGCAATGATTGCGTGGAATTTGTAAACTTGGACCATGCATTATTCGAGGTGGTCCAATTGGCATAGCTCTTCTGCAGTTGTCGCTTTTAGATAGCTGGGGATTACCTGTGAAAATTCTCTTATCTTTGACACTTCATTTTTCTCTAGTGAGATAGAACCACTGATGTTTTGTACTGATGTTCCACTCCTCATTTCTTCTAACTTTTATTTACTGTTCCTTCGATTTGGCTCGGTGACCTATCAGTAAATTTTGTATGTCCCATTCGCAGCTGCAAGCTTGGTGAAAGCAAGATCATCCTCTGTGAAGAGGGTACCAAGCACAAGTTGCAGAAGGTGCAGCTCAACTATCCAAGGTCAGCTCTTGGGAACAGCGCCAAAGAACTTTTTAATCCAAAGCCAAATATCAGTTAACCTACTTTCTCTTGCCCGTGATCTAATACTTCGTTTTCTTGATTGACAGTGATGATGTGACATTTGCCCTCAAGGAATCTCCAGATCTTCCTTGGCTATCTAAGTACTTGTGAGGCTCTTATTGCATTAACCATTGATTCCTGGCACTCTGTTGCCTTTCTGTTCTCTTTGGAGGCTAGACAATTCTACTTCACCCGCAGTAAGTTCTCTTTGCATTGCTGATGTCCTGATTGCGGGCTTTTCACCCATGATCTTTCTGGATTCTTGGACCTGCTAAGGAGCGTATCGCATATCTTATGCAGAACCTTTCAAACACACATATCCCATGGTCGATCTCCTGGTCACTCTAGCCTCGTATCTGCAAAGGAACCGGCGAAGGATGACGGCATGTCGCTGCACCCAACGGAACGCGTCACACTAGGAACGTAAAACGTTAGAAACATGTACGTCTGGAATTTCGTCCCCTTCATGACTGGATACGTATGTATCCACTTCAACCCATGTAGTTTGGAGTGGTTTGGTATGTATTTTAAACTAAACTCTATATTAAACCACTCTAATCCATATCGATTGAGGTGAATATGCATGCGTCCATATGTTGTAACTGAACTGCCGCGTAGTGAGATTTAGTAACTATATATGAATGGTTTGTTACAATAACATTGCGAGTTTTGAATAAGAAACATTGAGATATCAATTTGTACTCTGCTGGCTCCAATGCGATGGCCATTTAAGGCATTGTTTGGTTATTCTCATTCTATATAAGATTGAATGAGATTAAAAAAAAATAAGAAAGAATTTTAACTTACTAGGGATTTAAACCCACCTAATTTTATCTAATTCATTTATATTGAGATTAAAACGAACCAAACATAAATCTCATTTTTTTTGTAAATCTCCCCCGGCCCCCGCAAAGCTGAAAACTGCACCCTAGGAGGGGGTTTTTAGGCTAATCACAATGGCCATTTTCATAACACTCTTTTCAATACTGTAATATTATCAAGAGTGTTATTAAACTAAAAATGAAACAATTTCTCTCAATATAAAATTTCACTTCACTGTTTCACAGACTAACATATCAATTAAATGCAATTAAATGTTGTAACTAAAACAACCAATAGAAATCAATAAAATACTCCCTCCCTTGCAGAATATAATGTGTAAACACTTCTTGTTCTTATTCCACAATATAAGGTGTGCTCTCTCTATATACACATACATCGGTACATCGATGTAGTGGTATAGAGAGAATTAAATGTATTTTTTGGTCTTTAAATCAGATATGGTTATGAATTATATAGTGACATGCAGGGAGTATGTGAAGATGAAACAAATCACTTTTAATAGAGGTTTCACACTATTTTCAAGAATTTGAAACATGTTGACATGATTTCATCCCATAAAACTATTTCATTTCATAAAACTCATTTATCTTAAATATTATGTAATGTTATATAAAATAGTGATGTGACGTACTATTAAATATACATGTGAAACTACCATTGTGAATATCCTTAACATTAGTTAAGGTGAGTGGCAAATAAAATGCTGTTAAGAGGCCATCCGTTGCCAGAAGAAAAACATAAGAATAAAATCGAAAGCCCCAGTAGAAAGCCTTCAAATTTGGTTTCTGACGCATGGATTACTCCCGCGGTCCCGCCAGCATATAAGCAGACCAGCAGTCTAGGCCAACAGGGCATGGCGAAAATAACCGCCGCCGCCGCCGCCGTGCTAGAGTCCCGGAGCCTGCGCGGCGCCCGCGCCGTTCGACTCCTCCACAGGATACATCATCGCTTCCTCCTCCTCCTCGGCGCCACTGCACCTAAAGCCGGCCGCCGCAAGGTGGCGAGATCGAGGGAGCCCAAAAGCCTCAGGGCGGCGGATGAAAAGCAGGAGCAGGACGTCGAGGCACAGGACCCCAATGCCGCCGCCGCCGTTTCCGCTTCCGATTCTGCTTCCGAGGCGGCCGTGGCGGGCAAGTACTGGGCGCACAGGTACAGCCTCTTCAACCTCTATGACCGCGGCGTGTGCATGGACGCCGAGGGCTGGTACTCCGCCACCCCGGAGTCCATCGCGGCGTTGCAGGCCGCCCGCGCGGCACCCGGCGACCTCGTCGTAGACGCCTTTGCCGGATGCGGCGGCAACTCCATCCAATTCGCCGCCAGGTACGTGAACGGGCACCACGCTCCCGTGTGTTTCTATTTGCTCTCTCCCTTGCTTACAGCCTGCAGAAACCGACTCCGCATCTCCGCCTCGTGCCGCAGGGGCTGCTATGTGGTCGCCGTGGAGATCGACCCCCGAAAGGTGGAGCTGGCGGTGCACAACGCGAGGGTGTACGGCGTCGAGGACAGAATCGAGTTCATTGTCGGTGACTTCTTCCGCCTGGCGCCTTTCCTCAAGGTACGTTGTCAGATAAATTCAGTAGTGCAGGCCTGCAGGGAGACTGAAAGATCGTCACAGTTTGTGGAATCTATGTGCGGCCAAGCTTTGGCCTCTGATTCCTGAATCCTGAACTTCTTATGTCATGTACTCATATCTGTACCTTGAGGCCTGACCATACTGTCACTAAAGAAAGAACGTGCAGTTATTTCATCATTCAAATTATTTGCTGATTGATTGCCTCAAATCCACCAGGCTGATTTGGTGTTCCTTTCACCACCATGGGGAGGTCCATCCTACATTGAAGCTCCAGTTTACACCCTTGATATGCTGAAGCCGAAGGACGGGTATGTTGTTCGCTTTGTTTGCCCTAGCTGAAAGCGAAATGGTTTCAGCTTGTCAGTAAAATCTTGATAACTGATAAGCAGCTTGCACATTTTGCACCTCAGTTCTGTAGCTATGGCCATGAAAGTTTGTTCACAAAATTTCAGTCTGAAAAATCTATACACATGTACAATTGGGTAGCATTTGGATAGTAATTAAGATGAAAGCCTAAGAATCAAGAGATCTCAGAACAATAGCGTCTTAACAAGCTTACCGCTTTGTGCGTAGGTACGCGACATTTCAAGCAGCTCAGAAAATAGCTCCTAACGTCATGATGTTCTTGCCGCGGACCGTGGACGTGGCTCAACTGGAGGAACTTTCCTGGATGTCTTGCCCTCCCTTAGATTTCGAGGCATGCTATTTTCGATTCTCTTCTCAAACTTCCAGCATTTCGACAGAGCTTTTGTGTTTCAAGGCCTGTCTGATCTTTGATCATTCCAGACTGAAGAGAACTACGTGCAACACAGATGCAAAGGGATCACTGCCTATTTTGGAAGACGGTGAGATCACTAAGCCTGTTGGGGGCCTTCGGCTTCCGAAGGTCCTCAAAAACATGATTTAACAGTGTTTCTAGAGTATAATGTGTGAACAGGTATCTTCGGACTCGTATCAGAGAGGGAGAAGCTCAAAAGATACGAAGGTTGACACAGCGCCGAAGCTGTGAAGCAGGAAAGCTTCGGCATGTTTGCAGAAAAGGGAACCGACTTGAAGATGAAAAGGCCATTTAGACCTCGATAAATTACTATAGAATTACCACCAAATGTAAAGGGCATGTATGTAATTTTGTATGGGTTGTACCCCGTGCCTATAAATAGGTGAACAGTACCCCTGTACTGTTCACGCGGATTTGGTGTTCACTTTTGCGTCACGCTTGTACTTTCATTTCCTTCAAATTGGAGGTACATCTGTAATTCAACGTTATTTTTATTTATATATAATAATGATATATGATGATCTACGCAATTCTTTATGTTTCTTGTAATTCATTCTTCGTCAATATGTAATGCATTTATAAAGGTTCGCCTTTTGTGACCTTCGTCCGAAAATCATTATATCCCAAGAGAAATAATGCTTCGTAGGACGAAGGACTTAACCGATTAACATTTTCTGTGTTGCCTTGTTCTTGAAGCATTTGAGAACAAGTCTCCAACATTGGCGCCCACCTCCGGTGAACTCACTTCCACTCTGAATTTTTTGAACACCTTCGGCGATCATAAACCTTCGTTATGGCACCGAAGAAAGCTTCAGCGATTGGGGCTGCAGCTCTGCAACCACTGGACCACAATCAGGAGACAGTCTCCCTGCGGGAGGCCCGAAGCCAGAAAAGGAAGGCTGTCAGCCCAACACTACCAGAGGACGAGATAGATCAAGAAATCAGAAATATGGAGATGCTTCATCAAGAAGTACAGAGGAAGAAGGAAAAGATGGCCAGGCTGGCTGAACTGCAGAGGCAGATAGACGAAGCCTCTGAAGAAGTTCGTCATCTTGCTCAGGATGAGCAGCACCGAAGGCCTCAGCACCAAGATCTTCATCAGGAGGGTTTTCCCAACGAAGATGACTGGTATGACAATTTCCATCATGGAAATTTTGTTTTTGATGATGCTTCTCCTCTGTCCGCTGAGCTGCAGGCTACACCTTGGCCTCCGTCTTACAAGCCGCCTCAGCTTCCCGTATTCGATGGTCACTCGGACCCGAAGCAGTTTTTGATGAGCTATGAAGCAACAATATCTTCATATGGTGGCAATGCTTCAGTCATGGCCAAATCTTTCGTCATGGCTGTCAGGAGTGTTGCTCAAACCTGGTACTCCTCCCTTCGACCAGGAACGATCACTTCATGGCAGAAGCTGAAGGACTTGTTGTTAACTAGCTTTCAAGGATTTCAGACGAAGCCAGTCACTACTCAGGCTTTGTTCCAGTGCACCCAGGATCACGAAGAGTACCTTCAGGCGTATGTCCGAAGGTTCTTGCGTTTGAGGGCACAGGCACCAACGGTGCCCAATGAAATTGTCATTGAGGCCATGATCAAGGGGCTTCGGCCAGGTCCATCAGCTCAGTACTTCGCTAGGAAGCCCCCTCAAACTTTGGAGAAGCTGCTCCAGAAGATGGACGAGTACATTCGGGCCGATAATGATTTTCGCCAGAGAAGGGAGGAGGCTTTCAGGTTTTCTGAAATGACCAGGGGCTTCGGAGGGAAGTTTTACCCGAGGCATGTAAGATCAATTCATAACCCTACACAAAGTGATGATAAGGGGAGCCAACAGCAAAGGCCACAATATTCCTCACAGGCTTCGGGGCAACAGCAAGCTCCCTTCCGACCACCAGCTCCAAGAGGCAGAGGTGCCAGGGGCTTCGGAGGAAGATTTGGCGATCAACAGAGAAGAATCTTTTGCTTATTCTGTGGTGAGAACAAGGGCCATACTACCAGGATGTGTCATGTTACCATCCAGAAGCAAAAGGAAATAGCCGAAGCTGCAGCACAACAAGCTCAGCCGAAGCAGGTCATGCATACAGCTTCGTATCACTCGCCCTACATCCCAGAGTATGTGGGCAACCACCCTGCAGTTTCTGTTGCTTCGGCGAGTCAATCTCAAGCTTCTTGGCAACAACCTCCGCCTCCACCTCCGTTACAGCAAGGACAGCAGCCAGAAGGGAGCCAGTATGCTCCACACCAAAGGGACTTCCGAGAGCAGTCCGAAGCTCGTACAGTCAACAGCACCGTGCCAGAGTCAAAGCACATCTATTGACAAATATCCTACCTTAATAGCAATCTTTTCTATCCAGTTTTGTTTTCTGTAATAAAGGATATTGTTTAGGTTTCATATAAATACTTTCGTTGATTCCCACAAGGAAAATATATTTTTCTCAGGCTTAAATTGTTAAAGTTTAAAGACTTGTGATAATCAAGAGGACCTTCGGACTATCGAAAATTATTCGAAACAGCAAAAAGTCGTTCTAAGGAACGCAGAGTAAGTTGCCGAAGTGACAAAAAAGT
This sequence comes from Zea mays, assembly GCF_902167145.1. Lineage (NCBI taxonomy): Eukaryota > Viridiplantae > Streptophyta > Magnoliopsida > Poales > Poaceae > Zea > Zea mays. Next base: position 13,699,643 of record NC_050104.1, on the reverse strand, counting down.
CGTTCCAAAGGGAACGCAGTGTAAGTTTTTTGCTCCAAAGTCGTTCCTAAGGGAATGCAGAGCTTACAGCGAAAAGTCAACGCTGATTCCGCCAAAAGTAAAGGCGAAGAAGCTCCAAAGACGTTCCTAAGGGAATGCAGAGCTTACAGCGAAAAGTCAACGCTGATTCCGCCAAAAGTAAAGGCGAAGAAGCTCCAAAGACGTTCCTAAGGGAATGCAGAGCTTACAGCGAAAAGTCAACGCTGATTCCGCTGAAGTAAAAGGCGAAGAAGCTTCTAAGGGAGGCTTATAATGAAAAATTTTGTATGTTTTGTCACAGGAACGCGTGTATCTTCGGAATAAACAACATCTTACTCAGCATAACATCATCGCATCATTTCGCATAACATAAGCATCATACATCATATTGCATAAAGCACAAGAAGGGGACGTGACATTGATCTTCGGAAGAATGTTTTGAAAAGGGCAAACCATGCTAAGTAGCTTCACATTGTCAAGAAGCCGGGATATTATTCATCAGAACACTGGATATTGTTGTGACAAACAAAAATCCTTCTTCACGAAGCATGAAAAGAAGGGAAGGTGTTTTTTCGTCAAAGACTCAAAAAGCGGTACGTGTAAAGTTTCATGCATCGTAAAGAATTAAGCAATAAAAAGGGTATATTACATTCAGGATTACAAAATGTTACAATTCAGAAGTTTAATTTACAATAGCGTTCAATTTTCTTTTAGAACAACTTCTGCAGCCTCATTCAGGAGTCGATTGACGACTTCGTCCATGATTGCTTCGGCCATCTTTTTAATTTCATCGTCTCCTTTCGGCTGAGGGCCTGGAGACGCTTCAGCAGGATCTGAAGGACAGGACACGGCTATGCTGCTATTACAAACGGAAAACGAAGCTTAAAACCAAAAATTACAACACAATACAAACTATTAGTTAATACCTAATTGACCTTCGGGCTCTGTGCTCTTTTCAGCAGCCTTAGCCACTTCTCTAGCATCGTGAATGCCCTTTTCACTTCTTTGAATAATTTCTCCTGCCATTTCTCGGCCACCATTATCCCAGATATCAGTAAAAAACTTTCCACCAATTATGCTTGCTTCGGCCGAAGGGTCTTTTGCGTCTTCAAAGGACAAAGCAGTTTCGGATTGTGCTAAGATTTTTACGTGTTCACAGCCCTTCTTCTCTAGAATGGTGGCAATTCCTCTGGCCCCAGAGAAAGCACATATATCCCCACGGCTATTTAAAATTTCTTCGAAGGCTTCAGCTTCGTGGTCGATCCATTCAATAGGACCTTCGGGATTGCCTCTTATAAAGTTTTCTTCACTAGAGAAGGCGCCGACCCTGGCGAAGCTAGCCTTCAACTTCTTAACACATTCTATATATTTGTTATAGCACCTCTTCTTGGATGAACGAAGCTCTTCAACAGTTGCTTCCAAGTGATCCGCCCATTGGTCGCTGAGCTCTCGCCTTGTTTCTTCAAGTATACGTTCTTCCCTGGCTTTGGTCAGTTGTTTCTGAAGATCTTCTATTTCGCGTTTCTGAGCTTCAGCCTGACTCTTGAACGCAGCTTCATCTTCCTTTATTTTATCTACCAATGAGTGTAATATTTTATCTTTTTCGAGGCCTTCGTTCCTCAGTTCAATTACTTCGGAACGAAGGTTGCTCAGGGCTATAGTACACCCTTCGTCTTCAGTATCTTTTTGTGCCCTGAGGGCATTACTAAGTATCAGGCCCTGCAAAGAAAAGTATGTGTGTTTCAATAAAACAAGCAAAAGGTTTTTTGGTATCAACAAAGAATACAAGGATCCCATTTGTCGCACCTTTAAGCTATTGTAGGCCAGGCTGTCGGCCAAATCGTTCTTCGACAGCACCGAGAGCCCGTCTTCTAAGGTTGGGAATCCGAAGCTCTTGCTCATCTCCCGGCAAACAGAAATTTCCTTGTTGTCAGGGAGACAATACAAAAAGTCTTCTTCTCCACTACCATTGAATATTAACGCCCCCTTTGGATACTTCAGCTTTTGGGCGTAATGCTGGGCCTCTTGCTCCTCTTTTTCTGAAAGTTTCTTCCCCGAAGCATGACGAACAATATAATCACGAACTCTGATGGATGCTTCGGGGGCAATGACTCCGATCTCTTCAACAAAAGTTGGCTTTGTTATTTTTTCCTCAGTTTCCAAGGATTCTATCTTCGCGGGCTCTGAGGACCCAGCTTCGGCTTCAGTCCCTTGCACTGGAGTTTTGTTATAAGAAATTTCAGTTGTCGTTTCAGGAATGGCAGCAGCCTTCTTCGGAGGTGTGCTTGAAGTTTTAATTGTTTCTAGTACATCTAGCACATTGGCCATTCTTCTTCTTTTTGGAGTCACTGCTGGCACTTTTTGATTTTTTATTGTCTCAACATTTGCTGCAGGACTCACAATTTCCGGTACTTTTTCTTCAGTTGGTTTTTTCACCTCTGCAATTTTTTCTGTGGATGGCGCTTCGGCCATTTCTTTGGTTTCTGGCAGCGAAACCTTCGGTTCTTCTAGTTCTATCTTTTTCGCCGTTTCGGTCATCCCTGCAGCTGCAGGCGGCGTGACTGGTCTGGTTGGCTTTTTAGCCTCGGTAGCCGAAGAAGATTTTTCGGTAAACTCCGGCACCGAAGCTGGTTCGATATAGCGCGGCCGGTGAGTGAGGACTTTTATTTTCTTTCTTTCAGGCTCTGGCTCGCTAGGAGCAGTTGCAGTTTCTTCTTTTGCAGAGGTTGTGTTCTTTCTTTTCTGCCTTCGGACGGGGTAGCAATAGTCAGGGTAAACAAACCCAATTGCATCAAATACCCGATTCAGCCTCTTCTTTTTTCGGCCTCCGAAGGCTGCTGACATCGCAGCATCTTCGACCTTCGAATAAGCACCAAGCAATTCGTCACTTAAATTTTCAATACTCTTTAGCCAGTCATCATCTGGCTCAGTAAATTTATCTCCAAACTTGAAGGTGTACTTCAGTCTCACAAGCCCACCTTCGTCGGCCTCTTTTATGGTTTCTTGAGGCATTTCCCATTTCTCCGCAAGAGGCCACACCCGGAAGGCAATATGCTCTTGTGCTAAATCTCTTGTTCCAATAAAAGAGCAGATGACGCCGAAGGCCCTCTGGCATTCTTCGGCAGCTTCATTCATTTCCACCTTCGGCCTCCGAAGGCCGAAGCTTTGCCAAATAGGACGCATAATTATACCTTTGATATCTTCTCGAGCTGATAGGTCATTCTTCACATAAAACCATTCTGTCATCCAATCCCCGGGCCATCTCTTCCGAAAGGTTGGTACGGGACAGCTTGCCCCGGACCGAGAGACGAAACTGTAGCAGCCAAAGTTATTATGGTACTGTTCTTTGCCCCAAGGCTTTGTTTCATATAATAATTCGTGTATATTACAGAAGCTTCTTGCATCAGGCTTCAGACCTTGGCTTCTCGCGGCCCACACGAAGATATTTAGCCTTATAATTGCCTCGGGAGTAAGTTGATGAAGATAGACTTCGAAGATTTTCAACACCTCCACGACGAAGCTGCTCAAGGGGAATCGCAATCCAGCTTTCAAAAAGCTTCGATACACCACAACTTCATTTTCTTCAGGGTGTGGACAAGTCTTTTCCCCTTCGTCCGCCCTCACAATGGACAGATCCTGGAAATACCTTCCCCTCATATTGGCAAGATGGTTTTCTTTGATAACTGATTTGCCGAAAACCGCATGACTTGGTCGCCAGGGGCGATCTTCGGAGTCTTCACCGCCACTATCTACATCATAGCTGTCACTGTCACCAGTATCCTCAGACAAACCTTCCAGAATCTCCTTGGTGATTTTTTCTGTATTGGTCTTGGACATCGCTATGAGAAACCCCAAGTTTTTCTCTTCGTCGAGGCTCAGCTTCGTCTCAGCAGCAGTCTTCTTATCTTCAGACATCTTCGGAGACACTAAAAAACTATTTTCAAACCCGAAGCTTCAAAACAAAAAGCTTAGCAAATCGTTATGCACAAGAGCTAAAAATTGAGTGAGCAGGAGCAGTGGGCCAGAGAGTGTATCAAATGAGTCTGCGGTGTGGCCGTATATATACGCCAAGGGCGTTGAAAATTGAAAGACCCCGCTTGTCAGTGAATGTTGCTATTCTAGCAAAGGGAAGGTGTTTTTTCGGACCCTCGGCGAAAGGCCTTCGTCCATGTCGCAATCTAAATTTATTATTTTAACAAATTAATATTGCGAGGGGCTACTGTTGGGGGCCTTCGGCTTCCGAAGGTCCTCAAAAACATGATTTAACAGTGTTTCTAGAGTATAATGTGTGAACAGGTATCTTCGGACTCGTATCAGAGAGGGAGAAGCTCAAAAGATACGAAGGTTGACACAGCGCCGAAGCTGTGAAGCAGGAAAGCTTCGGCATGTTTGCAGAAAAGGGAACCGACTTGAAGATGAAAAGGCCATTTAGACCTCGATAAATTACTATAGAATTACCACCAAATGTAAAGGGCATGTATGTAATTTTGTATGGGTTGTACCCCGTGCCTATAAATAGGTGAACAGTACCCCTGTACTGTTCACGCGGATTTGGTGTTCACTTTTGCGTCACGCTTGTACTTTCATTTCCTTCAAATTGGAGGTACATCTGTAATTCAACGTTATTTTTATTTATATATAATAATGATATATGATGATCTACGCAATTCTTTATGTTTCTTGTAATTCATTCTTCGTCAATATGTAATGCATTTATAAAGGTTCGCCTTTTGTGACCTTCGTCCGAAAATCATTATATCCCAAGGGAAATAATGCTTCGTAGGACGAAGGACTTAACCGATTAACATTTTCTGTGTTGCCTTGTTCTTGAAGCATTTGAGAACAAGTCTCCAACAGAGCCCATTGTCAATAAAATTGCTCCAAAATTCGTGTGGAAACGTCATATGCCAGAAGCAGAAGGGGGAATTAAAAGATGAGCATATATGGCCATCTGAATCAAAGCTTATTTTTCCTGTTGGGTACTTGGGTATCATGTTCACTTAAAAATCATCTGTAGAGGTCAGGAAGGAGGAGGATACTATTTATTAGATATCTAAATTGAGCTGGGACTTCAAATGCAGTCACTGCTGTCACACCATTGTTAGGTAACATCAGCTCCTATCTTTTTTCCAGGCACCTGTTAAGTTGCCTGTCTGTTTGCCTAATAAGATCCCAAAAGTTGCTATTGTTATATGTGATGATGAGTGAGCTTTGAGAAAGAAAGGATAACCCTATAATGATTGATACAATTTACAGAAGAAAATACAGAATGAAGGGGATCACCCCCTCCATTTCATGGCTCTGTCTCCGTCCCCTCTCATCTTCCCACCTAGCTACAACAGAATTCTGTTCTTGCATTTCCCTAACTTGTCTGGACTAAAAAAATGCGACTTTTTTTTTATCTGAGAGAGTGTGTGTGGAAGGCACGACAGAGCGGTATACTAATCACATACTGATCATCATGGAAACTCAGTCTCATGTCTCGGGCCCATTTTATACTGATCATCACGAGTTCCTCAGCCGGTTGTATACTTGTATCCGTAGTAGTTGAGGTACCACCTGACGAACTTCTTCAACCCCACCTCCAGGCTCGTCGTCGGCTTGTAGCCGAGCTGCTCCCGGGCCAAGCTGATGTTGGCGTGCGTGTATGGCACGTCGCCATTGCCGGGCATCTCCACCACACTCTTCTTGGCCTTCACCCGCAGGTACCTCTCCAGGATGGACACCATGGTGGGCACCGTGACGGGCGACGTGTTCCCCAGGTTGAAGATCCGGTAGGGCGCCGGGCCGCGCTTCTTGCCGCCGGTACCGGTGCTCCGGCCCGCCGTGTCCAGCGACGCGAGGCAGCCGAGCACGATGTCGTCGATGTAGGTGAAGTCCCGGGCGAGGTCGACGTGGTCCCTGCCCCTGTACACCGTGATGGGCTTCCCCTGGAGGATGTTGCGGGTGAAGGAGAAGTAGGCCATGTCGGGGCGGCCCCACGGCCCGTACACGGTGAAGAAGCGGAGGCCGGTGACGGAGAGGCCGTAGATGTGGTTGTAGGTGTGGGCGATCTCCTCGCCGGCCTTCTTGGTGGCGGCGTACAGCGACGCCGGGTGGTCGGTGCGGTGCGCCTCCGAGAAGGGGACGCGGTCGTTGAGGCCGTAGACGGAGGAGGAGGAGGCCCAGACGACGGCCGGCTGCGGGTCGGCGTCCTTGCAGGCCTCGAGGAGGGAGACGAGGCCGGCGACGTTGGAGTGGACGTACGACGCCGGGTTCTCCATGGCGTAGCGCACGCCGGCCTGCGCCGCGAGGTGGAGCACGTGGGTGAAGGGCACGACGTCGAAGAGCTTGGCCAGGAGGCGGCCGTCGTTGATGTCGCCCTCCACGACGAACACGCCGTGGCTGCCCAGCAGCGCGCGCCGCGCCTTCTTGAGCGAGGGGTCGTAGTAGGAGTTGAAGCTGTCGATGCCGACGACGCCGTCGCCGCGCTTGCGGAGCGCCAGCGAGCAGTGCGCGCCCACGAAGCCCGCGGCGCCCGTGACGAGCACGGACAGCCCCGCGGGCGCCCCAGGCGCCGACCGCCGCCGCGGCGACGCCGACGCCCGGATCTGGCGCTCCCAGTGCAGCCCGCCCCAGGACGCCGCGAAGTAGCGCGGGGAGGTGCTGTCGACGAAGGAGTGCACGCTCAGGTACGTGGCCGTCATGGCCACCAGGAAGAGCGCCCACAGGAACATGGTCCCCGTGGACGCGAAGCAGCGGTGCAGGTGCCGGCTCATTGCCCACCCGCTCCACCTTCACCTTTTCTCCCGGGCGTCGACAGCCTACATCCTCCTCGCGTGCGATGCGAGACCCACCTGCACTGCAGTGCAGCCCACTCCGGCGCGCGGCCAATGCTAGGTCTCGGTCTATTCCGTCGCAGGGACCGATCCGTCGTCGGTTGGCTCCACCTCCTGCTGATCTCCTTTTATGCGATGGCGTCCTTGCAAGATCGTCTTCTCGGCAGTGATGGCATGGCAGCACGGCGATGGGCGGAGGCGGCCGGCGCGTGCCGAGGGACCAAGGAGGGGACGAGAGAGAAAGGGGAGATGCTATAAGTAGCCATTGGCTTGGTGCCGAGGCGATGTTGATGGAGCGAGGTTCCTATAATTTAGCCCCGTTTATTCTTAGCCGCTAGCTGGAGTTGAAGATACACGACACGAGTATATTATATATGCTCGGTCGCTGTAGAGGCTTCATTCCGGCGGTGGCGGTTCACGGGTGCAGGCAGGCTGCTTTCCAGGAGCAGGAGCAGGAGCTTTCAAAGTGGCGTGGCCATGAGGGAGGGGAGACAGAGCTCTCCCGTGTAGCATGGCTTCACTTTACACAAACAGCTCCACCGGTGGAGCTGGAGCTGATTTGGTATCCTGTTTGAGAAAACAGCTCTAAGTAATGGACAAAACGAAAGAAAAGACCACACTACTCTTTCATTCGAAGTTTTTTTAATCGTCCGACGCTACACAAAAACACTCAGAGAGGAACTTCCATCGTCGGACTAGTCCACGACCATTGGCCGCTGAACCAATGTTTATGGTCCTACGATGAAAAAAGAAAACAGCCATTTTCCTGGCACTAGTCGGCGGTGGGTGGTATGGGCTCGGCAGTCTGTGGCAGGCAGGAGGAAAGCCCGTGTTGCTTCTCCGGGCGAGCAAACTCTGGTCAAGCCCATGGGCCGAAGACTCGTCACCGGCGGCAATGGAAACGGTGGCAGATACGGGAGGCGTGGAGGGGACATGGACAGAAGCCCAGAATGAAGACAGGCAGTACTGCTGCTGTGCTGTGGCTCCAGCGTCCCAGCTTAGCTTTTCGACAAGGCCAGCGTCCGCTCACTGTTGACATGTCGCGTTTGGAGGGTCACGACCACACTAATAATACAGCAACAGTGCACCATCTGGTTCACGATGGGTACGGTGTCTCTTGCTCGACTCCCAGATGGGCGCTGGCTGGTCGAGTCATCACAGAGCTCGCTCTCCTATTGATTTGCCTTTGCTACCCGTTAATCAGAGCAGCAGCGGCTTTACATTACAGACACAAGCAACCAGCCGGCATCACTGCAGGCACGCACAGTGACAGTACCCATCAGGAAAAGCAGAAAGAAAAGTTCTTGTGCCGGCACCGGCAGCCTGCAGCAGCTGCGGCGCAGGCTTTCTGCATTCTGAATACTAGGGATAGGGAGTAGTATTTGGTTGCAGATTTGCAGGCCTGAACTCCACTGGCTTCCTCATCCTCGGATCCCCCACCCTAACGAACCCTTTGACCATCACCGCTCTGCCACTCTGTTGCATCGCCGTCCGTCGGTGTCACGGTGTGTCCGTCAAGTCCGTCACCAACCCTCTCCCGAGTCCCAAACAAAGGCCAAATCCCCGCCCCACTCACACTCCACACCGTGGTCTCGCGCCATGCCGCGTCTCCCGTAGACAACAAACCACGTCGCGTCCCTCTTCGTCGGCGTCGCGGTGGCGGTCCAGTGATCACAGCTGGTGCGGAGGGAGCAAGAAACCAGGAATGGACGCTCCTCCCGCGCCGCCGCCGCCGCCGGGGTCTCCCGCCATCGAGCGGAAGCTGAGCCCGGGGGTGCTCCTCCTCATCGCGATCCTGGCCATGGTCTTCTTCATCTTCGGCCTGCTCAACCTGCTGGCGCAGAACCTGCTGCGCCTGCGCCGGGCGCGCCGGCGCCGGCGGGTCGGGGACGCCGCGGCGCCCGACGGCAGCAGCCCCACGGCGTTCCAGGGCCAGCTCCAGCAGCTCTTCCACCTGCACGACGCGGGCGTCGACCAGGCCTTCATCGACGCGCTGCCCGTCTTCCCCTACCGCGCCGTCGCCGTCGGCCGCCGCGCCGCCAAGGACGCCGACGAGCCGTTCGACTGCGCCGTCTGCCTCTGCGAGTTCGCCGACGACGACAAGCTCCGCCTGCTCCCGACGTGCGGCCACGCGTTCCACGTGCCCTGCATCGACGCCTGGCTGCTGTCGCACTCCACGTGCCCGCTCTGCCGCGCCAGCATCCTCGCCCCCCAGGCCGACTACTACTACTCCAGCCCGTCCCCGCCGCCGTCCTTGCTCGTGCCCCACTCGTACGGCCTCGCCGAGACGCCCGCCGACGAGGATCCGGGAGCCGGAGACGGCGACGAGTCACCCAAGCACGCGGAGGAGGTCGTGGAGGTGAAGCTGGGCAAGCTCCGGTGCTTCGACGGCAATGCCAGCGCCAGGGACCTGGCGGCGGGCGACGGCACGGGTAGCGGCAACAGCAGTGGCAGGGGAAGCCTCGGGCAGAGGAGGTGCCTGTCCATGGGATCCTACGAGTACGTCATGGACGACCACGCCGCGCTCCGCGTCACCGTCAAGGCAACAACCCCCAAGAGGAGGCCCGCGAGCCCGAGGCCGTCGCGCCGCCGCCACGCGCTGTCGGCGTGCGACCTCGGGTGCCCCAGGAAGGCGGGCGCGTGGGAGACGGCCGTCACGGAGGCCGCCGCGAGCCTCAGCAAGGACAGCTTCTCCACGTCCAAGATCTGGATGGCGTCGGCCGCCGGGAGAGAGGAGGACGGCCGCCGGCCCGGCCAGAGACGAGCCGCGTCGTTCCGGTGGCCGGCGATCGCCTCGAGCGCCTGCAAGTGGCACCGCAGGGACGAGGAACCTTTCGACGTCGAGGCGGGAAGCCCCGGCGGCGACAATGCCGTCTCGTCTCTGACAGAAGAGATGCCACCGTCGGTGGCTAGGGCGGCGATGGTCTGGGTCGCCGGCGGGGGGCACGGGAGCCATTCGTGATCCGCATTTGGTTTGCACGTTGGTTCAAGTTCAACACACTACACACAAGATTGGATTTTCTTCTTCTTTTTGTGCTCGTCTGATTTCTTGTATGCTTTTGTTTTGTTTTGTTTTGTTTCTTAGATTGCTTGCTGTAGTGGTCGCAAAGCAAGCAGGAAGCTGTATAAAAAGGAAAATACGTGTGTGTAGGTCTGTAGGAGTTGCATTGGTCTGACTCAAACATAGCAGAGTATAAGAGGGATTCGTTCTCGGTGATTTGCTTTAGAGGTTGAACAGTGGTGGAGGAGGAACTTGGAAGCCACTCATGAGCAATAAAGAAGAGTAGCTGTTCTGGTAGGCCAGGTTGGTCGAGGGTGATGGATTTCAATGAAAATTCCAGATCTTGTTAGCATCTGTGCACCTCGCTGCCTCCTCTTGATGGAAAGAAATAAAAAATCACCCCAGGACACAGATTTAAAGCTGAGAACCGGCCCTGATTGTTTCAGCTGCAAGAACTGGTGGATGCAGACAAACGAAGCGCGCAGGCCTGTCTCATAAGATAAACAACACATCATGTCATGTCCCTAGTAGCTCGTATAAGAAAGTGAGATGACTGCTGGCATAATAGAGTAGCACTGCATGGCATGAGCTTAGGCTAACCGCACTCATACAACTCTAAATTTTTACTCTAAAAGGAATATTCTATCCTGGTCAGCGAGATTCTCTACTCTATCTTACAATCTTCCGCAGTCATATTTACTCTATATCTCAACTCTATACCTACTACCATATATTATATTAATTTTTTACAATTATTATCTATTCCCACACACAACTACCTCCTCACGTGTGCTGCCGCATGTGCTGCCGCGTGGACATAGAGTAAAGAGGTACGCACTCTATCCTTAGCGTTTTCCTTGGCCGTCCTATTTTACCGTAGCCTTTAGCGCTTTCCGCTGCACCGCTTTTCCTACTGCAAGCTTGACTCCAACTGTGTAGAGTATTGCATAGAGTTTGTGACTGCGGACAGCCTTAGTAGCATCAAGTGGCGCTGGCACAGTTGACTAGCAGCAACTGCCTGCCTGCCGCAGGTGCTGCCGAAGCTGATGAATGCATGCGTGGCACACGGTAGCATGTGATGAGAAGGCGGGTGGAAGCCCCCCGGAGGCCCGGATGCATTTCTAAAATCCTGCTCTTCCCATGCTGTTTCGTTTTCGTTCATGAAAATTATGTGAGCTGTTCTTCTGGGAGCTGCACCGTGTTTCCATGTGTATGACACGTATTCTGTATTCTACACTAGTGTATTCTTTCTGTAACCATTGTTTACAAGCTGGTGGGACAGTAGCTGCAATGTGGCTATCGCTGTTGTAGTTAGGGTGGTAATGCACTCTATATTTTACATCATAAACTTTAAAAATCGAATCGAATTATGATCATGCCTATTCTTATTCAGTTTTTAACTTAAATTATTTAAGGATTCTAACTTTTTATGAAGAGATAATTGGATCGTGATCTATTATCATACCTAGTTATAGCAGAGCTAGGCAGTAGCCACAAGTATCCTCCTCTTTTTTGTTTCTTTTCTCAATCTCTTTTTTTTCCTTTTTCAAGGCGTGTTTGGGTTTGGAGAAGGCTTTAATTAAAAAAACGCGACTTAAAAGCGTTGCATATGTTGTTTATCTATTTATCAAAATTAAAAAAAACGATCCACAACACCTTTTCATGCGAAGGCAAAGAATTTACCAAGGGCTGTATGTTCTTATGAACAGCGCAGAGCTAACTATACCATGGAAACTTCGCATGCACTGTGCCACACTGCATGCTACTCATTGCGGTCGAAATAATAATAATAATAATAATAATAATGGTGCCACTCACACAGTCACCAACCAGGCTGGTCAGCGTGAGTCAAATTTTGACAGAGCAGAGGGGAGCACGCGCAGCTACAGTAAAGCTTGCATTTTAAATCCTTTCACCTAGTTTTTGTTCTCCTTTCAACCCGGGTTCAGGAGTCAGGACTCAGGAGTGCCCGTGCTGCAAGCAGCAAGCATCATTAGCTTAACAGAAACCAAACCATGGCAGATCCACCAAAAGGTGAACACGACCGGTGAGTCAAGCGGCACAAAAGCTGGCTCTGAATTTCACCGCGTCTTGCATTTTTGCGCTCTGAATCCTCTGATCCCTTCTGAATTAACAAGAGAGCTGATCCACGGAAACGGGCGCAGGGAAACACACGGGTGCTACTGCGATTACATCGGACAGTTAACTGGAACCGTGGTGGTTTCTCGTCTGGGGAAGATGAGCTCTGAGAACATCCAGTCCCCCCAAAAGGCAAGGCAAGGCAAGGCAGGCCCAGGCCGCGGGCAGGGACAGATCGCATAAGAACATTCTTGTGTCGGTGCTGCGTCCAGTCTCTGACGCTCCCTTTGGATGGTGGCCAGCGAGAAGCAGGCAGTACAACAAAGGGCAAAGCGCATCGCATCGCATGTGCGAAAGATGAATGGTTTCCGATGCTGATCCTTCTCCCAGCATCGCCTGACGTCCGCGTGTTTGGTACACCGGAATGTTTGGTTCAAACAACGATAATGATTATCAGTGATAACAAAGTTGAATAGACTAGTATTAGTTTCTAATGTGGTATCCGATTACGGTTAGTACTAAACAAATATGATTTAATATTATCGGTTATCAATCACGTTATAAATATGTAAACCAAACAGCACCTTAGCATCATTTTAGTAGTTAACCATAAAAGGTCATATGAAACTCAAGACTGAATTAGGTGAAAGGAATGCGACCAACGTCTCATGACCTTAGAGGTGAAAATGATGGAAGCTGTACAACATAGCTTAGGGCTAGTTTAGTAACACTATCTTTCCAAGAGATTTTCATTTTTCTAAGAAAATTAGTTTATTTTTTCTTAGGAAAATAGAAATCCCTTAGAAAAATGGTGTTTCTAAACTAGCCCTTACAAGAATTTACATGATTTTTTATGAATGCAAACTCATTTTTTACAAGATATAATTCACTGGACATATTTAGCTTTCAACATTAGGTGCAGAGCTGTAAAGGCGGGAGGACGCAATACGTAACACTTCTAATAGGCTATTTGGTTTGAGGAGTGACCCTGTCTGGTATTAGTGTATTCGGCATGTGTTCGTTCGACTATTTCTAGAGGAATGAGTAGATGTCGCGAATATACTAGCGCAGGGTGCAATCGTATGGCGGACAGATTAGTTCACTTCGTCAAACCAAACAACTAATCGAGGCTCGGACGCAGGATTCCGTAAACCAAACACGTCGTAAGTTCGGCAGTGCAATTGTTTGCTTCGTTTATATGTCAACAAATGCTAGAATTGATTTTTGAGTGAACTTCATTTGTGCGATGCTAGGACTTCGTAATATGTGGTCTGTTTGGAAATTCTACAGTGTATTATTTTTTTTCAAAAAAAGATGATCAAAACAACTTTATCTGCGTGCTGTAGAGTTCAACTTGAACAGCAGTCAGCAGCCCAAGCTGGCAAGCCCATAAGAAGCCCAGCCCACCAAAAACATCACACGGCTTCCGGGTCCAACCAAAAGTTCTGATTCCTAAACTGGCCCGTACTCCCGTCCAATCCCAACCCGGCAACGCGAGAATATATCAATCCATCCTCGCGTCGCGTGATCTCATCTCGCCCTCGCTCACCTACATCTCCGTCCGCAAGCGTCAGCCAGGCTGCCCCGGGAGGCCGGGAGGAAGCAGATCGGAGAAGGCAAGCCACGGATTTCCTTCTCGCCTTCTGGACCCCATGTACTTTTTTCCCCTGCCTCGAAACCCTAGATCTGGTTGATTCGTGGGCCGTCCTCCCCACCCCTCCCTCGGCCGAATTCCGCGTCTGGTTTTGGTCTCGAGTTTTAAGATCTGTTTGTTTTCGACTGGATTTTGAGCGATTCGTTGCTTTGCTTGGCGTGGCTCGTCGCTGATTCGAATGTTCTCGGTGGCTGTCTGCCTGGCTTTGCCGAAACCTAACTGCTGTCGATAACCGTTTGTGGCGAACGATTTGCAGGTGATCTGTTGTAATGGCTCGATTGTACATCGGCAACCTGGATCCCCGGGTGACCGCTCGGGAGCTGGAGGACGAGTTCCGCACGTTCGGGGTTCTTCGCAGGTCAGTAGTGCTCTCGCCTCAGATCCTTAGATTCGTGTGTCTCGTCTTAGAAATCCACGCGTGTCTACTTGTATGATCCCGTTCGGATGATAACCATAAGGACAGAATTTTGTTAGATATAGCGATCCTAAGCTGAAGTGTTGTAGGTTTATGATTTGGTGTCAGGTTAGTATCTGTCTGTCCTGGGTTGCAAGGACGATTGACTATTTCGTTAGCATGACAGTCACGAGTTGTACTGCAAATCGTCTCCTGTTTTACGATAAAATATACTGGTACTGTATATAATTGCCCTACCATACTTGGGAGATGTCGCCTTAATAATACGCATCATTCCCAAACATAACCTGTTGTACTTTGGTTGTGACAATTATTTCTTTGATTGAGCATGGTACGATTTGTCAAATTCACTGGTGATAGACCTTGGCTTACATTACTGTGGTCTGTGGGGGTTTACACTATCTGGATTCAAAATGAATGATATGGCCAGTATTTTGAACACCAAAGGATATGCTGTTCTGGACCCTGTACAAAGTTCTGTACCATTATATAATCGTTGAATGCATAGAATTACATCTTGCATTGATATATGCTGCTTGATGCTGATGATTTTGGTACACTTTTTTTCATGTTTTTGTGGAAGCAGTGTCTGGGTTGCTCGGAAACCACCTGGCTTTGCGTTTATTGATTTTGATGATAAGAGGGACGCAGAGGATGCAATCCGTGACCTAGATGGTATGTGATCAATGTATTGCTGTCAACATGTTATAAACCTCTATTGGTATGTTGTATCAGATGTTTATATGACATTCCATATGTTGTCGGTGTTATTTGTGAAGAATATCTGAGTTGGTACTAAATTACATTCAGAGCTCTATTTGGTATATGGAATATGAGTTTGGGTTTGGGCTTGGGTACACGCCTACCATCTGGTCACAGCTATTGGCTGTTGCAGGAGTAGAGAAAGTAGGAAACATTGAAAATGCTCATAATATAACAACTATAACTCAATTTATGTATGTTGTATGTTAAGCTTTGGCTCTGACAATTTGTTTGTAAAATTTCATTTAGATTGATGACACAAAATCAAGAAAGTCCTGTAGCCTGTTCATAATATAATACATATATCCTGTAGATAATGCTAGTCAATATCATATTGGAAACTGCATGCTCTAACGATATGAACTTATTTCTGTGCTTATTAGAAATAATCTCTGTTAAAGTTCAATCGATTTGATCTTTTGTGGTATTTTTCTTACCTTCTGATGTTATTTCTGTGCTTTATTTGTTTGATAGTCACAGTTTGTGTGCTTGCATGTTTATGATCATGTACAAATGTTTTAATCCTTGCTGATCATTTCAAGATTTTTATGGTTCTGTAGGCAAGAATGGATGGAGAGTTGAGTTATCTCGTAATGCCAGCGGTGGTCGTGGAGGTCGTGACCGGCATGGTGGGTCTGAGTCCAAGTGTTACGAGTGTGGTGAGACTGGCCACTTTGCTCGTGAGTGCCGTTTGAGGATTGGTTCTGGAGGTCTAGGCAGCGGAAGGCGCCGAAGCCGTAGCCGTAGCCGCAGTCGCAGTCCCAGATATCGCCGGAGTCCAAGTTACGGTAGAAGGTGAATGTACACGTGTTTCTTTTTCTACCCTATTCACTGACTATATACTTATTAGTGCATATACCCCTACTGTACTACAGACTTTATATCAAGGCCCCAAGCCACTTAGTTTTTTTCTGTTCCATTCTGAACTCAGATCAGACATATACATGAATCACTTGCTCTTTGTTTTTTTTGGGAATGACTATGGATCATGCACTTATGGGGAAGTTTCTAGGATTTCCTCTGGCCTTCACATTCGTTAACAGACTAGGTTTTGAATGATTAAATGGTGGAAACTGTCTGTCAAATGAGCAAAAGCAATATGTGCACTCTTGATCTTTTTGATCTTGTTTGTTCTATTCAATCTGTACTTGGGAAATACTCTTAGCAAATTGCATAATTCATGTTATGAACAAAGGACAATGAATCTGATCGAATTCATATCTTTACAAACAGGAGTTACAGTCCTGCAGCACGCTCTCCAAGGCGTCGTAGCGTCTCACCAGCTCGTGGACGCAGCTATAGCAGGTCACCACAGCACAAGGGTGCACGTGAAGAATCTCCCTATGATAATGGGTAATGCATGATTTAGTTACACATTTTTGTTGTCGTCAGCTACTAAAATATTAATTTGATTTTACCATTGATACTGCCAGATACCGCCGCAGCAGGAGCTAGAGCCAGATCGTTGTATCCGACGACGAGCGTTATGTGACAGATATTGGGAAAGCTATGGTCAATAACCTGCTTGACAGATCCTTCGTCGACTGCTTGACTTTGGTTAAGGTTCTCATAACTTTCTATATACCTATTATCTTGTGTCTACTTTATAAGTAGCAGTAAAACCTTTTGATGAGTGTATTTGTTGAACTAAGACCTACTGTCTTTTCTTGTGTGGTAAAAAGGCATCGTCCTGCACTGCTTAAACGACTCGGCCGACTACGGCTTTCAGTTCTGTCTTCATGGTTTTGTTCTGCGCTCTACATTCTTCGCACACCCTCGCATGCTTCATTCAGTCTGCCGTGTGTTAATCTGCCTGCGTATCTTCTCGAAGATGCTGCGCATCGCAAAAGCAGTAATGACCTTCCTTCTCATACCATTTGGTAAGGTTTGATTTGCTGACAAATGCAGCATCTGGTAAGTTTCTCCCCGTAGGTTTGGTCTCCGTGCTGCGTGCGCTGCTCCTGGTTCAGGAACTGCAGTATGTTAGATGGATGAGGATGACTGAATGACTCACCTACTCACGTTATCATGCCTTCAGAGGACCCAAGTTAGTGAGCGCCAGGAAGTGAATTGACCAGGCCAAATGCTACGTTGAGCCGACTTTGGCTTTGCTCTGCGATCTCCACTTGCCAACATGTGTTGCCTTCGACGAAGTCTTCTTCGCCTTCCGCTTCCTTCTCTGCAGCATCCTGATTGATATTCTTCATTCTTCGAGTGACATGCAGTCACCCTAATTGATCGTCATAGAGCCTGCGTTGAAGTCGAATCCCCCCTAATGGACAATGTAGTTAAATTGTTATTAGCTTGTTTCTTGTTGGATAGACTAATGTCAGATGCTGTTTGGTATAAAATGGTAACCATCTGGTTGATGATTGGCGGCGAACTATTTGTTCAGCACGTGGTTGCTATATGACAAGTCACAAGGTATTATTAACCTGAGTGGTAGGCTGCATTTGGATCAACCAGGCTGGTTGAGAGGCAGCATGTGCTTGTTTGGTTGCTCGTCCGTGCATCTAGTAGCTTAAGTTGAAGTGTTTGGTTAATGGTTGTATGTATTTTTGTGCTCATTGCACCGCGGAATGCAGAATCTGGGCAGCTCGCTTGAAACAGATTTCATTCTCGTTTCTTCGAATCTAGGCTATGGCTTAGCTTGTATCACGCAGCCAGGCTCAAAAGAGAGAAACCAATAACACTATGATATAATCTTTTTTTTATTTATCGTGTTTCGTTTCTTTGAATCTAGGCTATGGCTTAGCTTGTATCACGCAGCCAGGCTCAAAAGAGAGAAACCAATAACACTATGATATAGTCTTTTTTTATTTATTGTGTTTTAGTTTAAAAATAAATTTTCGAGAATGGATGTAGCAGTATGTTTTGTTGATTGCTTGTATATGCCTGTTAGTTGTACGTATCTCCTGGAGGGGTTGGCGTGCTAACGAATCCACGAGCGACCGAATCCAAAAATGGCTGAAGGTCCGGTCCAAAGTCGTGTGTGTGGTCTGTAGTGTGGCCTGGTTGTTCGGTTAGGTAAGGTGAGGCGAAGCGCCGGTGGCCAGGTCAGCGCATCGCGTCACGCCCGTGGGAAGGGGTCAGGTGGCGCGGGACCCTACAGGAGTCAGATAGACTTATTGCTGCTTTAATCTGCACTGACTTTCATTATTTTTATTTTTATAGTATTTTGTCTTTAGGGCATGTACAGTGGTGTTTAATGTGGGGGCTCTTAAGGTGTTTTAGGGGTTATTTGCAAAAAAATCTTAGAGTCGTCTCTCCGTGAAGAGACGTCTCTGGCTCGTAAACCAAGTAACAACAGACGCCTCACTTCCCACTGTACGAATTTGTCGTATGTGCTATCGATCTGATGCTATACAAATACATTTAATTCTGTATTTATTAATAGACTACGTTTATAGACACTCCATTGTACAATAGAGTCTCTTAGTTGTCTCCTGTGCTTGGAGAACCGTTTTGGTGTCTCTCCACTGTACATGCCCTTAGGCTATCCTCATATGTTTCTCTAAATTTCCCCTCTATGTCATTTTTTTGCGTCACATCATTAACATTTCACCCCCCTATATTTTTATCTCTCGCAGTGGTTTCCTCTATAATATCCCACTATACTCCACTATAACTATAAAATATCATTATTTAATTCTATCCATCTTTTATTACTATTTTTCAACTATTAAATATGGAAGCACTGTAAAGGGGGCGCTATAGTGCTCCCTTTGATTTGGGGGACGTGCGCGCTCTCCCCTTGCACTGCAGCGTGTAGGAGACTCTTTAATGTCAGCGCTTAGGCTATGCGCAGCGGCCGACGCTTGCGTCCCTCTCCCCTACCACTGTAGTGTATTTGGCGGCTGCAGTGATTCAGTTTGACGCGCAGCGGTGAACTCTACGGAGCATGCTACGGAGAGGAGCGCTTCTCTCTCACCCTAGATCCAGCGGTCCACTGTAGCGCCCTTTAAACTCGATTTTCGTGCTCGTCAGAATTTAGAAGTAGAGAAAAAATGGTAATAGACGATGAATAGGGTTGAATAATGATATTTTATAGTTGTAGTGAGGTATAGAGGGAGAATATAGGAGGAACCGCTGCGGGAGATAAAAAAGTAGGAGATAAAATGTTGATGATGTCACGTAGAAAAGTGATATAGGGGGAGAAATTTAGAAGGAACTGCTGCGGACAGTCTTAGAGCCTCCCACGCAAGGAGAAGGGGCACGACGCGGGAAACGTTGCGGCCAGTCTTGTAAACTACATTTACAACAGTTTAAACGATCGCCTTTAATGGAAACAAGAGAGCCACGGGCTCCACCGATGAACCAGACAACCAACCAGGCCTCTCGCTCTCTCCACTCTAATTTTCTTCCCCCCAGACCCCACCCTGACGCAAAGAAGCATCAAATAGTCGTTTCAACAACAATTTAAAATGTTACATTCACGTAAGTGTTAGAATTATAGGCATTTTCCGTGTTATTTTAATTCCATAAATTAACATTATTATGATCACATATAATAAATAATTAACCTTAGAAATCGTGATCTCAAAAATATCCATAACAATATGGATCATGAGAACACAAAGCATATGAAGCATGTAAATCATATAAATAAAATAAGTATATAAGCATGGTTCATGGATTATTGCGGAACAACCGGAAATAAACAGATAACAATATAAACACGATAGAACAGAGGTACATACGACATATATAATATGCAGAATATAAAACAGTAACGAACTGAATTGATCATACCCTCCCATGCGCTCCGAGGATCCTGATCCTTGTCCAACTTCTCTTGTCATCCGATCGAGATGAAGACGCCAGGAACCAGCGATGAAGACAACGACAGACGTTTGGGCAGTCGCGTAGACGCTCCCCAAAAACCTAATTGTCGATCCCCGAGCAGGGTCTCGAACGGCAAGGGCTTCGGAGGCACCTGCCCTCTCGCCTCTCTGTGCGCGCAGAGTCACGAGATGGAAATACCTTCACTTGGCGGCTGAACTGTGATTCTGAAAGTGTTTCTCACGTGTTTTTTCCGAGTGACAGGGTGCTCCTCTATTTAACCTCTCGCAGAGGGAAGTTGGAAGGAGAAAGGTCGCCGAGTCACACCAAGAGTCGGCCAGCTCTAGCCGAGTTATGCCATGAGTCGGCCAGCTCTCGCCGAGTCACGCCATGAGTCGGCAGCTGAAGGAGAAGGGTCACTCGGCTGGCTGACGAAGAGACAGGGTCACTCGGCAAACGAAGAGACAGGGTCACTCGGCTGACGTACGCGGTTAGTAAGTGCTAAAAATTAACACAACCACACCACGCCCGCTCGCCTGCCTGCCTGCCTGCCTCGCCACGCCACGCCACGCCACGCCACGCCCGGCCCGGCCCGGCCGGCGGCGGCGGCGGCGCGCGCGCGTGTGTGGCACGCCCTTGTCCATTTCTTGACTTCTCAAGTTAAGTGGAATAAATCCCACCATATAAGTCAAGGCAAAAGACCCTTGGACTTCCAATGTGGTACTATTGGTATTCTCCACCATTACACACCATAGAGTTTATACAATAAATGGGCCAAGCCCATAAAAAATCCTACAATCCCCACCAAACTCTAGGGTTTGTAAAGATGAAGTATCAGAATCACAATCCTTTGATATACCAGTGTTTCGATGGAGACTGTTAAGTTGAACATCCATCTAGAATAAGAGTTTCACTCATTCACAACTGAACAATGGACTATGCCTTGAATTGACAGTTTTGTGCGAAATAAGATTCACTCAAATCCTTTGCTGATACTAGGCTGCAAAAGGGTATTCCCGCTGTTTTAGAAGCATATAAGTCACACTTCAGTGCCTTTCATGAGTATTTAGGGATTACCCAAGTCCCATAGACTATGACCAGCAGTCTGACTCATATAGGTGTATTCCTCGAAAGATGTTCTGTAGGACAACATCTCACCTTTATAAGACTCTTGGAATACATTAAGGTAAAAACCATCCTGCCTTACAGATAGGAAAGATATGCATCAGAAATGAGTTAAGGAAGGGATCTTTCCTCACAATCTACTCCTAGCTTGTTTCTCCACTCTACTTCACAGGATCTCCGATCACATAGAGCAGGTTACCACTAGAGTAGATCTCACATGGGTCTCATACCCATTTCCCTCGATGCACTTTCTATCACATTGCGTGATAGACCCTTAGTGAATTGATCTGCCAGATTATTTGATGTGTGGACATAATCCACAGTTATAACTCCGGAGTTTTTCAACTTCCTGAGATTTCAATCTCCTCTTAACATGCCTTGTAGACTTCATGTTATTCCTAGAACTGTTAACCTTTGTAATCACCGTTTGGTTGTCACAGTTCATGGAAATAGCTGGTATCGGTTTTTCAACTACCGGTAAGTCCAATAGGAAATCACGAAGCCACTCGGCCTCAGCCCCAGCAGTGTCTAATGCTGCGAGTTCTGCTTCCATTGTAGACTTCGTTAAGATAGTCTGCTTGCAAGACTTCCAGGAAACAGCGCCACCTCCAAACAGAAACACATATCCGCTTGTGGCATAAAGCTCATCAGCATCAGAAATCTAGTTGGCATCACAATAGCCTTCCAGCACTTTTGGGTTTCTGGTATAATGAATACCGTATGTCATAGTACCTTTCAAATACCGCAACACTCTCTCAAGAGCACGCCAGTGATCATCCCCTGGTTTCGACACAAACCGACTTAGCTTACTCACAGCATAAGAGATGTCTGGCCTTGTTGCACTTGCAAGATACATGAGCGAGCCAATGATCTGGGAGTATGTCAATTGATCCCTTGCTATTCTCCGATTCTTTCTTAATAGCACACTGGGGTCATAAGGTGTTGGAGCAGGATCACAGTCACTAAAACCAAAGCGACTCAATACCTTTTCCACATAATGGGATTGTAACAAAGTTACCCCACCATCAGCTTCTCTAACAAGCTTGATGTTTAGAATGACATCAGCTTCTCCCAAATCTTTCATTTCGAAATTGCTCGATAGAAGATTTTTAACTTCCTCAATCACATTGAGATTTGATCCAAAGATCAAGATGTCATCAACATAAAGGCACCGCATAACAGACTCACCCCCACCATACCGATAGTATACACACGTGTCAGATTCATTTACAACAAAACCAGCTGCTGTAAGAGTATTATCAAATTTTTCATGCCATTGCTTAGGTGCTTGTTTTAGGCCATACAATGATTTTATCAACCTGCACACCTTGTTCTCTTGACCATCCGCAATAAACCCTTCTGGCTGATCCATATAGATCTCCTCATCCAACTCTCCATTTAGGAAAGCTATCTTAACATCCATCTGATGAATGATAAGACCATAAGAGGCTGCCACGACTATTAATGTGCGTGAAAGGATCACGATGCCCAAGAGGGGGGGTGAATTGGGCTTCTCTTAAAATTAACACTAATTAAAACCTAAGCAAGAGCTAAGCAAGAGCCCAACTTCACCCCAACAACTAGCACTAAGAATATAATACTAGAAATGCAATAAAGCTAAGACAATACTTCAAATACTTGCTAAACAAATACACAATGTAAAGTGCTTGAATTAAGTGCGGAATGTAAAGCAAAGTTTAGAAGACTCCTCCAATTTTTCCCGAGGTATCGAAGAGTCGGCACTCTCCACTAGTCCTCGTTGGAGCACCCGCGCAAGGGTATCGCTCCCCCTTGATCCTCGCAAGAACCAAGTGCTCACTACGAGATGATCCTTTGCCACTCCGGCGCGGTGGATCCCTCGAGACCGCTTACAAACTTGAGTCGGGTCACCAACAAGATCTTCACGGTGATCACCGAGCTCCCAACGCCACCAAGCCGTCTAGGTGATGCCGATCACCAAGAGTAACAAGCCGTAGACTTTCGCTTGACCAAGAGAAGCCTAATGCAAGTGGTGTGTGCTCTAGGTGGCTCTCACTAGCGCTAATGAGGAACAAACGCGGATTATGATTCTCTAATCTCCTCACTAGGCTTTTGGTGCTTGCAATGCTCTAGCAATGTGCTGGAATAAATGTGGAGTGCAAGACATTGAATATGGTGGGTGGAGGGGGTATAAATAGCCCTCACCCACCAACTAGCCGTTACAGGCATTTCACTGCGCAACGGCGCACCGGACAGTCCGGTGCGCCACCGGTGCGCCAACGGTGCGCCACCGGTGCGCCAACGGTCGTTTCCAACGGCTAGTTCTGACAGCTAGCCGTTGGACTCATGGCGCACCGGACAGTCCGGTGTGCCACTAAAATTCAACTCTGAAAGCTGCGCTCTCGGGTTTCTGCGGAGGGAAAGCCTCTGCCGCGGACCAGCCTGGGCCCACCTGGCAGAGGGTGCACCGGACAGTCCGGTGCCCCAAGGCCAGAAACACTAACTCTTGTTTTTCAGCTGATTTTCAAATCGGTTTTTCGTTCTAACTTGTGAGTGAGTTCTAGAGTGACACCTAGCACTGTGTATGAGTGTAATTGTGCACCAACACTACACTAGAACTCTCTTGGTCAAACTACTCATCGACAACCCCTCTTTATAGTACGGCTAAAAGAGAATAAAAGACCTAACTAAATCGCGAGTGTCCACATCTCCTTGACACTCGGACTCCGTAGACCTTCACCTTTTGCTTCGTCGTTTTAGCCGTCGCTTTGAGTTCTTATCTCCGGGATTGTTTTCACCGTTGTAGTACTTCTACCTGTCATGCGACCTAACTTACCATTTGTCTCTGCAAAACACACGTTAGTCACATATAATATTATGTTGTCATTAATCACTAAAACCAACCAGGGGCCTAGATGCTTTCAATCTCCCCCTCTTTGGTGATTGATGACAACCCTACAAGTTTTGTGAGAGTAGTTTGTTTTGAAGTTTCTGTCAATAGAAAGAATGGTTAGTTATACTCAGTAATCTTTGACAGAAAGAACGTGTACCATAATAATAAGAGTGAGCGCATACACATCATAAGATTCTTGTTCATATAAAAGTGAAGTTAAATCAATGAAACAAGAGCTAGAAGACTGGTGATAACATATAAGGTGAAAACATAATACACACAGTCAATCATAAGCAACAAGAGTATATGTCGAGTTTGTGAGCCAAAAACATCAAGCTAGTACAGAGAGTAGCAAGCACATATATTACATCAAAATGACTCTCTACTAACTCTCTAACTCCCCCTAGCTCTCACAACTCATATCTCTCCCCCTTTGGCGTCAAACACCAAAAGGGACCTGAACCTAAACACCTGAAGCAGGAGGAGGCGACGGGGGCGCATCCGGTCGAGGTCGAGGCAGCAGAGCGAACGCCGGCGGAGGGTCAGAGTCAGTCTCGGATCCAGGATCTGCGGTAGAAGCTGGAGCTGGTACTGACTCGGACTGAGGCTGCGCTGCAGGAGCTACCGGAACAGAAGCGGTCACAGATACTGCCACAGCGGTAGTGGTAACAGCAGATGCTGGTGGCACTGGCGGCTGCGGGCAGACAGAGCTGAGAACCGGAGAGGTGAACACCAAAGTGACCGGCCGGAGCGGAGAGGTATCAACAGGGGGTCCTGACAAAATCGATGGCACCACTGGAGCGTGAAGCGGAGGAGGTGGAGCAGACTGAACCAGAGGTACTGAGATACCAGAATGTTGAAGCATAAGAGCCATGAATGCCCTAGTCTCAGCCCGATCCTGAAGTAGCTGCTGCTGAAGGGCATCCTGCCTGTCCTGCATGTTCTGAAACATCGAGAGCATCCTCTCGGATAACCGGGCCTGCTCGGCCGCCAGGTTGGCCAGAATCGAAGCAAAAGCAGGGTCCATAGCCTGAGGAGGAGCAGGGGCAGCACTAGAACTCCCAGCCTCATGATCATGTGAGCGTGGAGGCATAGGAGGCGGAGGCGGAGGAGGAACCCCAAAATCATCATCATCATCATCATCATCAGTTGCTGTACCCTGAGTGTCAAACTGTCGAAGAGCTGCATCCTCGGCCTGAGAGTCAAACACAGAAGCAGAAGCTGGCACAGAAATCTCAGGCGCAGGACGGTAGGATCCAAAAACAAGGCGTGAGGCCTCAAGGGTGCTCTGAAATCGAGGGGACTGAATCAGCTGCGCAAAGATGTGGCACAAGTAGTGAGCATAAGGCAACTGCCGACGGGCACGAATCCCATCCAGAACGGTGTCCTCGATCTCACAAATCAGGAAGTCCACAACGTCAAACTCAGAGTGGGAGACCAGGGCACCAAGGAGCCAAAGCTGAATATGAGTGGTAGCCTCCCTGTATCCCATCCTCGGCAGAAGAGTCCGTCTGATGAGCTCATATAAGTACTTTGCTGCTGTAGTAAAATCTGCCGGTGAACGTCGCGACCCATCTGAAAAGGGCGGGCGGAACAGAGCCGCGACGTGAGCTGTACCTGGAGCCACACCGCCGTGAGGGCGACGAGGAGGGTCAGAAGTGCCGTAGCAGAGGCTGTGAAGACGAGTCGTCGACTCAGAAAATCCAAAGAGCTGGCGGATCTGAGTGGCAGAAATGGTGACATCCTCTCGCTCAAATCGGAACCTCATCCAGTGATGATCCGGGTCAATCCAAACAGAGGCGTAGAAGACTCGGACCCACTCCTCAACATACCTGCCGCTGGTAGTCAGAAGGGTCTGAAGGCCAGGCAGATAAGTGAGGTGCGCCTTAGAGTCAGCACCGGTTGCAAGCAGAAAGGCTGGAAGATCCAAAAGCCGGTGCACTCGCAGAGCTATCTGAGCAGACATCTGAGCTCTGAAAAACGACTCCTGAATACGTGTGCTGAAAAGGTCACCTGCTGCAGGGTCTCTCTGAGCTGGTAGCCAAGACTCCACGGGTACGTATCTGAACCTACGTACCCGTGCCGCTGTAGCACGCTGAAGGTCAAACAGTCGAGGATCCGAAACCAGAGGACGAACCTCAGTCTTATCATGCTCCCGGAATCGAGGTGGAGGGACAGGAGGAGCTGAAGCGGGAGCGGGAGGAGGAGGAGCAGTGGAAGCTGGCGTAGAGGAGGTAGCAGGTATGGCTGTGGAGGTGGATGGAGCAATAGGAGTGACGGGAGCAGGCAGAGTGGGTGGCGGAGTGGAAGCGGAGGTGTGAGTGGAGGAGCGAGGCCGGGAGGTGAGACGACGAACACGGAATGCAATCTGATCGGATGGAGTCTGTGGCAGATCTCCAAGCTCGGCCTGCGCAGCGGCTGCTGCAGCTGCTGCCGCTGCACGGGCTGCTCTGTCCGTACGCCGCTTCTTGCGGCCTTCCTGCTGCTCCAAGTAAACAGTCTTGCCCTTGACCTGCCTGAAGGGGCGACGAGGATCCTCATCATCGCCTCCCCCTGGCGCCGACACATTCTTCGTGCGCGGCATCCTGAACTGATGTCTGCAAATGAGAGAGAGAGAGACTAAGCACAGAGCAAAAATGACCGATAGATTTAGCAAAGAATGAGATGACTACCTGGAAAGCTCACACGAGAGGTGACGATCCAGGCAGGACGGGAGACGGCACACGGGCAATCAAGGTCACTGAAATGACAGAAGAGGTGAGCACGTATTAGTCACATAGTCATAAGCATATGAAATGTGAATAAATACATACACAGAGAGATATGGCACAGAAAACACGAGACGAGACGATTGAGAAGTCAAACGACGTGAAAACGACGTTTGAAGGATAAATAGTGTCATAGGAGGTTTGGAATTCGAATTGAGGCACGGAACGATATGAAATTGAGCCGATACTTCACGAATAGGTTTATATAGGTGAATATGAGTGAAGTGTGTGCTTGGTTTGAATTTAGGCGAAGAAAAAGGGATTTGGGCACTCGGCTCGGAAACGATCGCTCAAAACGGGAAATTTGGTGAAATTTAAGCCTGGAATCTCGGATTGGCGTGAAATTTGGCAAGGATGTTGCTGGAAGTGTTGTGAAGGTGCCTGAAAAATTTGGGTTCAATTGGAGCATTTTTGGCTGGTTTGGGCATTTCACTGAGCACGTGGTGTGCGGGAAATTAGGTTTACGGTGAAACGGCTATTTGAGGTGGGAAAACCCTCCCGAAGGAGCTAAGAACCTGCAGGGATTCACAATGGGGACAATTGAACACATTCCACCAACTGGATTCATTGGATTTGACAAGATTTGGAGTTTTTGCACAAAGGGGAGAAGAGGGAGCCTCTGCTCACCAGAACAGAGGGAGAGGAGAACTGAGGGAGTGGTCTGCTCACCTGAGGAGGGAAGGAGAGGGGGGCCAAAGTCGCCGGAGCACAGTCAGAGATGGTGGCCGCCGGTGATCGGAGATCGCCGGTGGGAGAGAGGGAATCGCCGCGGGACAGAGAGAAAGACTGGCGAGGGGAGAACAGGGAGCCTCTGGCTCGGTCGGGCTGGAGGCCTTTTTTTTAAAACGCGATATGGGCGCACCGGACAGTCTACAGTGCCTGTCCGGTGCACACCGGACAGCGCACAGTAGCTGTCCGGTGAACCACCGGACAGCGCACAGGAAAATGGATTTATAGCGCGCGACTGCCGGTGCACCGGACATTGCACAGTGCAGTGTCCGGTGCACACCGGACTGTCCGGTGAGCCCAGACAGAGGGGAGTTTGGAAAATTTTGAATTTTTCTATCTAACTCCTAACCAAACCAAATCCCAATTTATAATCACACAAAATAACACTTGTTCGGACAGGTATTGGCACCCTCATATACTTTTCAAAATATTTTGCCATAGGCTAGATAATTTTTAGAGAAAATAGGCAAATGGTGAAATTTGCGTTTTGGCTTGCACTAGGGGTTTTCATGAGTGATTTGAGTTTTGAATACTCCCCCTAAGTGCAGTACCTCATGCATATTTCAAGAACCAATAATTGCATAAAAAGTAAGAATTTAAGTGCTAAAAGCTTAAAACTAAGACTTGTCAAGTTTGACCCGAGTTAAGCTTTTTCACTCGCTTTGTTGGCGGTTATCTTAGCTAGGTTAGACAAGCCCTAGATGCAATACAAGGAATTTAAACATGCAATGCAGGCTTGACAACACCATGACATTTTACATAAAATTTCTGAGATCAAGAATATTTAGTTCATTCCTCAACATGCAAAAGCGGGTCTTATCAAGAGGCTTAGTGAAAATATCCGCTAATTGATCTTCCGACCTCACTCCTTCTAAAATGATATCTCCTTTAGCAACATGATCTCTAAGGAAGTGATGACGGATATCAATGTGCTTGGTGCGAGAGTGTTGTACAGGATTATTAGCAATTTTAACAGCACTCTCATTATCACACAACAAAGGTACCTTTTCTAGAACTACGCCATAGTCTAGAAGAGTTTGTTTCATATATAAAATCTGTGTGCAACAAGCACCTGCGGCAATGTATTCTGCTTCGGCAGTTGACAAGGCAACACTATTTTGCTTTTTGGATGTCCATGAAACTAGTGATCTACCAAGCAGATGGCATCCCCCAGAAGTACTTTTTCTATCAATTTTGCAACCGGCATAATCCGAATCGGAATAGCCAATTAAATCAAAAGTAGCTCCTTTGGGATACCACAGACCAATGCTTGTGGTGTGCCTGAGATACCTAAGAATTCTCTTAACAGCGCGAAGGTGAGCTTTCTTAGGATTAGATTGAAATCTAGCACACATGCAGACACTAAACATAATATCGGGCCTAGATGCGGTAAGGTATAATAAACTACCAATCATAGAACGGTAGAGAGTTTGATTAACCGGGTTACCTCCCTCATCTAAGTCGAGATGTCCATTTGTAGGCATGGGGGTCTTGATTGGTTTGCACTTCTCCATGTTGAATCTTTTCAACAAGTCTTTGGTATACTTCTCTTGTGAGAGAAAGTTACCATCTTTCATTTGCTTGACTTGAAAGCCGAGGAAGTATGTTAGCTCACCAATCATTGACATCTCGAACTCCTTCGACATCAACTCACCAAATTCCTTGCAATGATAGTCATTTGTCGAGCCAAAGATTATATCATCAACATATACTTGACAAATGAAAATATCACCGTTATGTTTCTTTGTGAAGAGAGTTGTGTCGACGGTCCCGATCTTGAAGCCCTTTTCGATGAGGAAGTCGCGAAGACGCTCATACCAAGCCCTTGGAGCTTGCTTTAGCCCATAAAGCGCCTTGGACAACCTGTAAGCATGGTTAGGATATCTAGGGTCTTCAAATCCAGGCGGTTGCTCAACATATACAAGTTCATTTATGAAGCCATTTAAAAATGCACTTTTTACATCCATTTGATAAAGTTTTATATCATAGCATGATGCATATGCAAGTAGGATACGGATGGCTTCCAGTCGAGCAACCGGTGCAAAGGTCTCTCCAAAATCTAAGCCTTCAACTTGAGAGAATCCCTTTGCGACAAGTCTTGCCTTGTTTCTTACAATCACACCTTGATCATCCTGTTTGTTTCTGAACACCCATTTTGTTCCAATGATTCTTGCATCTTGTGGGGGCTTCTCCAGGGTCCAAACTTTGTTACGGGTGAAGTTGTTAAGTTCTTCATGCATGGCATTCACCCAGTCCGGATCCTGTAGCGCCTCATCTATACAAGTAGGCTCAACACAAGAAACAAAAGAGTGATGTTCAATAAAAGAAGCATGTCTATGTGATCGAGTAATAACCCCTTGTGAAGGACTCCCGATGATTTGGTTTTGAGGATGAGCTTGAAGTAGTGACGAGTTTCTCCTGTCAACCACTTGGGAAGAAGATCCTGGAGCATCAATATCTTCGGCTTGTACCCTTGCTTGTTCATGAGAGACAAATGTATCTTCATTTGCATGCCTCTCATCTTTTTCATCATCTTGTGGTACATTTGATGAAGAAGCCCTGTCAATGATTTGCACTTCTTCTTCATCTTCTTTTGGTTTGATAGCTCCAATAGGCATGTTCTTCATTGCTTCTCTAAGTGGCTCATCACCTACATCATCAAGATTTTCAAGTGCTCCTTGGGAGCCATTAGTCTCATCAAATTCCACATCATATGTTTCTTCTACCACGCCAGTGGCATGGTTGAATACTCGATATGCTTTGGACTTTAATGAATAACCCAAAAGAAAACCAATATCACAACGTCTTTGAAACTTCCCTAGATGATGGTGTTTCTTGTAGATGTAGCATTTGCACCCAAACACCCGAAAGAAAGAGACGTCTGGCTTTTTCCCATTTAGCAGTTCATAAGGAGTCTTCGCAAGTAGCCGGTGAGGAAATAGCCTGTTTGATGCATAACAAGCAGTGTTGACAGCTTCAGCCCAAAACCTCTCCGGTGTGTTATACTCATCAATCATTGTTCTTGCAAGAGTGATCAAGGTCCTATTTTTCCTTTCAACAACTCCATTTTGTTGAGGTGTGTATGTGGCAGATACTTCATGCTTGATCCCAATTTCATCATAGTACTCATGAATGTTGGTGTTGTCAAATTCTTTGCCATTGTCACTTCTAATCTTCTTAATCTTGCAATCAAATTCATTTTGTGTTTTCTTGGCAAACTTCTTGAATATAGATGCAACTTCAGATTTGTCATGGAGAAAGAACACCCAAGTGTATCTTGAGAAGTCATCAACAATCACTAGACAGTAGAGGTTGCCACCGGCACTGACATAATTTGTAGGTCCAAATAAATCCATATGAAGTAGTTCCAGTGGCCTTGATGTTGACATGAAAGCTTTAGTGGGATGTGTATTAGCAACTTGCTTTCCAGCTTGACATGCACTGCATGGCTTGTCTTTTTCAAACACCACATCCTTTAATCCTCTAACCATATCTTTCTTTAATACCTTCTTGAGTGTGCTCATCCCAACATGTGCAAGCCTCCTATGCCAAAGCCATCCAAGAGAAGCTTTGGTGAAGAGGCAAGTTCTTAAGTCTGCATCTTCTGAAGTGAAATCCACTAAGTAGAGGTTGTTGTATCTAAATCCCTTGAATACCATTGATTCATCATCCATCTTTGTTACAATAACCTCTGTTGGAGTGAATAAGCATTGAAGTCCAAGATCACAAAGTTGACCCACTGATAATAAATTGAAGCTCAAAGGTGCAACTAAGAGAACATTTGATATTGATAAATCATTTGAGATTGCCACCTTGCCAAGTCCTTGCACTTTTCCTTTTGAATTGTCTCCAAATGTGATTTTATCTTGACCATCAACATTTTCATCTAGTGAGGTGAACATCCGTGGGTTGCCTGTCATATGTTGTGTGCATCCACTGTCAATAACCCAATGACTCCCACCGGTCTTGTAGTTCACCTACATTCACAGACAATTCAAGCTTGAGTTTTGAGGGCCCTATATTGCATAGGACCAGTGACTCTCTCAATTAAGGACTTTGCCACCCAGATTTGTCTAGGTCTACTCTTATTTGGTGGACCTAGGAATGTAACCTTAACCTTTCCATTTGCAACCTTTCTTAGAACATAGTGAGCATTGAAAGCAAATGGTCTTGAGTGCTTAGGCAAGGGAGTTGGTGGTTTAGCTTTGCAGTTGTGGGCAAAATGACCTTCATTTCCACACTCAAAGCATTTGATAGGCTTGTGAGTCTGCTTTGGCTTGTATTGAGTGATAGCTTTCTTTTGCACAAAAGCATTGTATCCAATACCACTCTTGTTATTTTTCATAACAGTGTTCATAAGCAGCTCATTTTGGAGGTATTGACCCTTGTTGAACTTTTGCACACTTGTTGCAAGATGTTCATTTTTACTTTTTAGTTTCTTGACCTCATTCTTAAGCCTTTGATTATCCACTGCCAACTCATTGTTGAAATCATTGTTCTCAATAGCAACTTTTCCTCTAGTAGTTGCATCAGTCAAGTAATTCTTCAATTTTTGGTTGTCTAAAGTCAGGACTTCAACTTTTTCAGTCAATTCAGCATGTAGACTAGTTTGCTCTTCTTGAATCAAATCATCACATGAGGTTGCTACATCAAACTTAACAATCGGGTTAATAGCCTCATGTGTTTTGCAAGATAAAAGTTCATTTTCAACAAGAAGATTGTCATGATCAAATTTAATTTGAGTATAGTCTTCCTTGATCTTTACTAGTCTATTTTGCAACTCCCTATTAGCTTCATTTAATTTGTCATATTTTTCCTTAGCATCTTTTAGGGAGTTTGTGAGCTCATTTATAGTTGATGACATAGTTTTATTCTCTTCTTTTATTTCATCACTAGCCTTTATAACTATGTCATATTTGGCATTTAAAGATTCATTTTCATTTTTTAACCTATCACACTTAGCTTTTTACTTTCTAATGTTTTGAGTATATTCTTTAAGCAAGTCAGCTAACTCATCATATGAAGGTGAAGCAAATTCCTCATCACTATCACTATCACTATCATCAGCAATATTAATATCATTTTGTACCTTCCGTTCACCCCTAGCCATGAGGCATAGGTGAGAAGTCGATGATGGCGATGGTGGTGGTGAAGAGAAGTCCCCGGCGATGGCGGTAACTTTTTCATCATTCTCTTCTTCACTTGAAGAAGACCCACTTGATGATTCGATGTCGGTGAGCCAGTCGCCAACAATATATGCCTTTCCATTCTTCTTCTTGTAAAACCTCTTTTGCTTCCCATCCTTCCTCTTGAAGAATTTCTTTTCCTTCTTTTCATCATCGCTTTCATCTTCTTTCTTGCCCTTGAACTTATTCTTCTTGGGCTTGTTGCATTGATGAGCAAGATGACCGAGCTCACCACAGTTGTAGCAGTCCATCTCAGAAATGGGCTTTCTTTTGTTGGAAAAGAATTTCTTCTTCCTTGAATCAAATTTGATGCCTTCTCTATTTAGCTTCTTCAACATCTTGGTGGTCTTCCTTACCATCAAGGCAATGTTTGCATCAAGGTCATCATCACTTGAGGATTCTTCCTCAACTTGTATTTTTGCTTTTCCTTTTCTTTCATGATTTGCTTTGAGAGCCAAATCCTTTCTTTTGGAAGATGATTCTTCTTTGTCGTTGATGTGCATGTATATTTCATGGGCATTGATCTTTCCCAAAATTTGTGTAGGTGTGGTAACTGAAAGATCCATTTGATGTAGCACAGTGACAATGTGTCCATATTTGTCTATTGGGAGGACACTGAGAATCTTCCTCACAACATCCGGTTGTGAGATTTGAGTAAGCCCCAATCCATTAACTTCCTCTACAAGAATATTAAGTCGTGAGTACATAGCATTTGCATTTTCATTAGTAAGCATTTCAAAAGAATTTAACTTTCGCATGGCTATGTGGTATCTTTCCTCACGTTCACTTCTAGTTCCTTCGTGTAGAGCACAAATGTCCATCCACAAATCATGAGCATTTTTATGATTTCTTACTCTATTGAACACATCTTTGCAAAAGCCTCTAAAAAGGGTGTTTTTGGCCTTAGCATTCCATTTCTCATAATTGAACTCATCACCTACAAGATTTGTGGGATCTCTAGGTTCGGGGAATCCTTGTGTGGCGGATTTATAGACACCAATGTCTATAGCCTCTAAGTATGCTTCCATACGAATTTTCCAATAAGGAAAATCGTCACCATCAAAAACGGGAGGAGGTCCATCCCCACCGGACATCGTAACTCTAGCGGTTAAGCTAATATATGAGCAACAAGGCTCTGATACCAATTGAAAGGATCACGATGCCCAAGAGGGGGGGTGAATTGGGCTTCTCTTAAAATTAACACTAATTAAAACCTAAGCAAGAGCTAAGCAAGAGCCCAACTTCACCCCAACAACTAGCACTAAGAATATAATACTAGAAATGCAATAAAGCTAAGACAATACTTCAAATACTTGCTAAACAAATACACAATGTAAAGTGCTTGAATTAAGTGCGGAATGTAAAACAAAGTTTAGAAGACTCCTCCAATTTTTCCCGAGGTATCGAAGAGTCGGCACTCTCCACTAGTCCTCGTTGGAGCACCCGCGCAAGGGTATCGCTCTCCCTTGATCCTCGCAAGAACCAAGTGCTCACTACGAGATGATCTTTTGCCACTCCGGCGCGGTGGATCCCTCGAGACCGCTTACAAACTTGAGTCGGGTCACCAACAAGATCTTCACGGTGATCACCGAGCTCCCAACGCCACCAAGCCGTCTAGGTGATGCCGATCACCAAGAGTAACAAGCCGTAGACTTTCGCTTGACCAAGAGAAGCCTAATGCAAGTGGTGTGTGCTCTAGGTGGCTCTCACTAGCGCTAATGAGGAACAAACGCGGATTATGATTCTCTAATCTCCTCACTAGGCTTTTGGTGCTTGCAATGCTCTAGCAATGTGCTGGAATAAATGTGGAGTGCAAGACATTGAATATGGTGGGTGGAGGGGGTATAAATAGCCCTCACCCACCAACTAGCCGTTACAGGCATTTCACTGCGTAATGGCGCACCGGACAGTCCGGTGCGCCACCGGTGCGCCAACGGTGCGCCACCGGTGTGCCAACGGTCGTTTCCAACGGCTAGTTCTGACAGCTAGCCGTTGGACTCATGGCGCACCGGACAGTGAACAGTTCACTGTCCGGTGCACACCGGACAGTCCGGTGTGGTGTCCGGTGTGCCACTAAAATTCAACTCTGAAAGCTGCGCTCTCGGGTTTCTGCGGAGGGAAAGCCTCTGCCGCGGACCAGCCTGGGCCCACCTGGCAGAGGGTGCACCGGACAGTCCGGTGCACACCGGACAGTCCGGTGCCCCAAGGCCAGAAACACTAACTCTTGTTTTTCAGCTGATTTTCAAATCGGTTTTTCGTTCTAACTTGTGAGTGAGTTCTAGAGTGACACCTAGCACTGTGTATGAGTGTAATTGTGCACCAACACTACACTAGAACTCTCTTGGTCAAACTACTCATCGACAACCCCTCTTTATAGTACGGCTAAAAGAGAATAAAAGACCTAACTAAATCGCGAGTGTCCACATCTCCTTGACACTCGGACTCCGTAGACCTTCACCTTTTGCTTCGTCGTTTTAGCCGTCGCTTTGAGTTCTTATCTCCGGGATTGTTTTCACCATTGTAGTACTTCTACCTGTCATGCGACCTAACTTACCATTTGTCTCTGCAAAACACACGTTAGTCACATATAATATTACGTTGTCATTAATCACTAAAACCAACCAGGGGCCTAGATGCTTTCAGTGCGAATTGTAGTCAATCGAGCCACTGGTGAGTAGGTATCAAAGAAATCTTCACCCTCCTTTTGGGTATATCCTTTGGCCACAAGCCTTGCCTTGTACCTCTCAATTGTACCATCAGGCCTAAGCTTTTTCTTGAAGATCCATTTGCAACCTATAGGTTGACAACCATAAGGACGGTCAACGACCTCCCAAGTTCCATTAGACATAATAAATTCCATCTCACTTCTTATTGCTTCCTTCCATAAGTCAGCATCAGGAGAGGAATATGCCTCACTAATGGTAGTTGGTGTGTCTTCCACAAGGTACACTATAAAGTCATTACCAAAGGATTTTGCAACCCTCTGTCTCTTGCTCTTTCGAGTGACTATAGTGTCATCCTCCTCAGGGATGTGCACGTGAGAATCCTCAGCATGATCTATAGGAATCGACAGTTCGTGCTCATGAGGAATTATAGTCTCATGACTTATATCACTAGGTGTATTCTTCATACGAAACTCATTCTCAAAAAATGTTGCGTCTCTTGATTCCATGATAGTATCAACATACATATCAGGCACATCAGATTTTATAATTAAGAACCTATACCCAGTGCTGTGAAAAGAGTACCCAAGGAATACACAATCAACAGTTTTAGGCCCAAGTTTACGCTTTTTGTTGATTGGCACATTCACTTTAGCCAAGCAACCCCAAGTGCGCAAATATGAGAGATTTAATCTTCTCTTTTCCCATTCCTCAAATGGAGTGATCTCTTTGTTCTTTGTTGGAACTCTATTCAGGACATGACATGCTGTCATAATCGCCTCACCCCACCATGCCTTGGATAATCCCGCTGTACTCAACATGGCATTCACCAAATCTGTTAGAGTGCGGTTTTTTCTTTCAGCAATCCCATTGGATTGCGGTGAGAATGGCGGTGTCCTCTCATGAATAATACCATGTTCCACGCAGAACTCATCGAACACATTAGAGAAATATTCTCCACCTCGATCAGACCTTAACCGTTTTATTTTCCTCTCAAGTTGGTTCTCAACTTCAGCTTTATAGGCATTAAAATAATTGAACGCTTCATCTTTTGTTTTTAAGAGATACACATAACAAAATCTAGTGGAGTCATCTATAAGAGTGAGAAAGTATCTTTTACCACCTTTGGTCAAAATTCCATTCATCTCGCACAGATCAGAATGAACAAGTTCTAGAGGTGCCAAACTCCTCGCCTCAGCAGCCTTGTGTGGGTTGCAGGGTTGTTTTGATTCAACACACACATGGCACTTAGACTTTTTGACCAAGTTAAATTTAGGAATTAAATTTATATTTGCTAACCGCATAAGACAGCCAAAGCTTGCATGACAAAAACGTGAATGCCATAAATCTGACTCATCAGAAAAATTAACAGAATTCACCATTTTATTACACACATCATGCAGTGATAAGCGGAACAAGCCTCCGCAGTCATATCCTTTACCAACAAAAGTACCATGTTTCGACACAACACATTTATTAGATTCAAGAACAACTTTGAATCCATCTCGACATAGCATAGAAGCGCTAACGAGATTCTTCTTGATAGAGGGCACATGTTGCACGCTCTTCAATGGCACCGTCTTTTCCGAAGTAAACTTCAGAATGACCGTACCAACACCAAGAACATGAGCACGCGACCCATTTCCCATCAACAAGGCGCCAAACCTCCCGACCTGATAGGAAGTGAACATAGAGGCATCAGCACACACATGAATGTTTGCACCACTGTCCATCCACCACTCAGGTGAATTACAGACTGAAAGAACAAATGGTAAAGAATTACCATACCCAGATGTTCCTCCTTCAGTTTCAGTGGTTACAACATGAGCTGATTTCTTGTCTTGAGTGAACTTGCGATCAGGGCACTCTCTTGCCCAATGTTGATCACTGCCACAGACAAAGCAACCTCCCTTTCCCTTGTTATTGTTGTTCTTCTTTTTAAACTGTGCTGTATGAACAGGTTTATTTGCATTCTCTTGTTTGTTCTGGTTTTTCTTCTTGTTAAACTTGCGGAAGTTTCTCTTCTGCACCACATTAGCAGTAGAGGTCTCAACACCTTTTCCACTGTCCTTTGTTCTAGCCCTTTCCTCAACATCAAGAGTACCAATGAGCTCTTCCACATTGAACTCTTGTCTCTTATGTTTGAGAGAGGTAGCAAAGTCCTTCCAAAAAGGTGGCAACTTGGCGATTATACCGCCAGCCACAAACTTGTCAGGCAAAGGACAAGGAAAAAGTTCGAGTTCCTTAGCTAGTGCCTGAAACTCATGAGCTTGTTCCACTACAGATCGGTTCTCAACCATCTTGTAGTCATACAGCTGCTCCATGAGATACAGCTCGCTACCAGCGTCAGTAACTCCAAACTTTCCAACAAGAGCATCCCACAGCTCTTTCCCCGTGGGAAGGATGATATAGCTTTTCTGGAATTTAGTGTCAAGTGCGCTAATCACTGCACCTCGAAAGAGGTTGTCTTCAGCCTTAAACTTAGCCTCATCCTCAGGAGGTAAGTTGGCAGGCTTGCCCTCAGCGGCATGAAAACAAGACATTGCAGTTAGCCACAATTCCATCTTAGCTTTCCATATCAAGAAGTTTTTACCATCAAAAGGATCAGACTTTAGCACAGCAGCAAAACCTCTGACAGAAAAATGCCTAATATTAGGTTTTTGGATTGTTAGAATTATAGGCATTTTCCGTGTTATTTTAATTCCATAAATTAACATTATTATGATGACATATAATAAATAATTAACCTTAGAAATCGTGATCTCAAAAATATCCATAACAATATGGATCATGAGAACACAAAGCATATAAAGCATGTAAATCATATAAATAAAATAAGTATATAAGCATGGTTCATGGATTATTGCGGAACAACCGGAAATAAATAGATAACAATATAAACACGATAGAACAGAGGTACATACGACATATATAATATGCAGAATATAAAACAGTAACGAACTGAATTGATCATACCCTCCCATGCGCTCCGAGGATCCTGATCCTTGTCCAGCTTCTCTTGTCATCCGATCGAGATGAAGACGCCAGGAACCAGCGATGAAGACAAAGACAGACGTTTGGGCAGTCGCGTAGACGCTCCCCAAAAACCTAATTGCCGATCCCCCGAGCAGGGTCTCGAACGGCAAGGGCTTCGGAGGCACCTGCCCTCTCGCCTCTCTGTGCGCGCAGAGCCACGAGATGGAAATACCCTCACTCGGCGGCTGAACTGTGATTCTGAAAGTGTTTCTCACGTGTTTTTTCCGAGTGACAGGGGTGCTCCTCTATTTAAACTCTCGCAGAGGGAAGTTGGAAGGAGAAAGGTCACCGAGTCACACCAAGAGTCGGCCAGCTCTAGCCGAGTTATGCCATGAGTCGGCCAGCTCTCGCCGAGTCACGCCATGAGTCGGCAGCTGAAGGAGAAGGGTCACTCGGCTGGCTGACGAAGAGACAGGGTCACTCGGCAGACGAAGAGACAGGGTCACTCGGCTGACGTACGCGGTTAGTGAGTGCTAAAAATTAACACAACCACACCACGCCCGCTCGCCTGCCTGCCTGCCTGCCTCGCCTCGCCTCGCCACGCCCGGCCCGGCCCGGCCGGCGGCGGCGGCGGCGCGAGCGCGCGTGTGGCACGCCCTTGTCCATTTCTTGACTTCTCAAGTTAAGTGGAATAAATCCCACCATATAAGTCAAGGCAAAAGACCCTTGGACTTCCAATGTGGTACTATTGGTATTCTCCACCATTACACACCATAGAGTTTATTCAATAAATGGGCCAAGCCCATAAAAAATCCAACAATCCCCACCAAACTCTAGGGTTTGTAAAGATGAAGTATCAGAATCACAATCCTTTGATATACCAGTGTTTCGATGGAGACTGTTAAGTTGAACATCCATCTAGAATAAGAGTTTCACTCATTCACAACTGAACAATGGACTATGCCTTGAATTGACAGTTTTGTGCGAAATAAGATTCACTCAAATCCTTTGCTGATACTAGGCTGCAAAAGGGTATTCCCGCTGTTTTAGAAGCATATAAGTCACACTTCAGTGCCTTTCATGAGTATTTTAGGGATTACCCAAGTCCCATAGACTGTGACCAGCAGTCTGACTCATATAGGTGTATTCCTCGAAAGATGTTCTGTAGGACAACATCTCACCTTTATAAGACTCTTGGAATACATTAAGGTAAAAACCATCCTGCCTTACAGATAGGAAAGATATGCATCAGAAATGAGTTAAGGAAGGGATCTTTCCTCACAATCTACTCCTAGCTTGTTTCTCCACTCTACTTCACGGGATCTCCGATCACATAGAGCAGGTTACCACTAGAGTAGATCTCACATGGGTCTCATACCCATTTCCCTCGATGCACTTTCTATCACATTGCGTGATAGACCCTTAGTGAATTGATCTACCAGATTGTTTGATGTGTGGACATAATCCACAGTTATAACTCCGGAGTTTTTCAACTTCCTGACAGATTTCAATCTCCTCTTAACATGCCTTGTAGACTTCATGTTATTCCTAGAACTGTTAACCTTTGTAATCACCGTTTGGTTGTCACAGTTCATGGAAATAGCCGATATCGGTTTTTCAACTACCGGTAAGTCCAATAGGAAATCACGAAGCCACTCGGCCTCAGCCCCAGCAGTGTCTAATGCTGCGAGTTCTGCTTCCATTGTAGACTTCGTTAAGATAGTCTGCTTGCAAGACTTTCAGGAAACAGCGCCACCTCCAAACAGAAACACATATCCGCTTGTGGCATAAAGCTCATCAGCATCAGAAATCCAGTTGGCATCACAATAGCCTTCCAGCACTTTTGGGTTTCCGGTATAATGAATACCGTATGTCATAGTACCTTTCAAATACCGCAACACTCTCTCAAGAGCACGCCAATGATCATCCCCTGGTTTCGACACAAACCGACTTAGCTTACTCACAGCATAAGAGATGTCTGGCCTTGTTGCACTTGCAAGATACATGAGCGAGCCAATGATCTGGGAGTATGTCAATTGATCCCTTGCTATTCTCCGATTCTTTCTTAATAGCACACTGGGGTCATAAGGTGTTGGAGCAGGATCACAGTCACTAAAACCAAAGCGACTCAATACCTTTTCCACATAATGGGATTGTAACAAAGTTACCCCACCATCAGCTTCTCTAACAAGCTTGATGTTTAGAATGACATCAGATTCTCCCAAATCTTTCATTTCGAAATTGCTCGATAGAAGATTTTTAACTTCCTCAATCACATTGAGATTTGATCCAAAGATCAAGATGTCATCAACATAAAGGCACAACATAACAGACTCACCCCCACCATACCGATAGTATACACACGTGTCAGATTCATTTACAACAAAACCAGCTGCTGTAAGAGTATTATCAAATTTTTCATGCCATTGCTTAGGTGCTTGTTTTAGGCCATACAATGATTTTATCAACCTGCACACCTTGTTCTCTTGACCATCCGCAATAAACCCTTCTGGCTGATCCATATAGATCTCCTCATCCAACTCTCCATTTAGGAAAGCTGTCTTAACATCCATCTGATGAATGATAAGACACACTTAACACAACCTTAACACAACCACGCCTGCCTGCCTCGCCTCGCCCCTTCTGGCTGATCCATATAGATCTCCTCATCCAACTCTCCATTTAGGAAAGCTGTCTTAACATCCATCTGATGAATGATAAGACCATGAGTCGGCAGCTGAAGGAGAAGGGTCACTCGGCAACACTTAACACAACCTTAACACAACCACGCCTGCCTGCCACGCCACGCCACGCCACGCCACGCGGCGGCGGCGCGCGCGTGTGTGGCACGTCCTTATCCACTTTTTGACTTCTCAAGTTAAGTGGAATAAATCGCACCATATAAGTCAAGGCAAAAGACCCTTGGACTTTCAATGTGGTACTATTGGTATTCTCCACCATTACACACCATAGAGTTTATTCAATAAATGGGCCAAGTCCATAAAAAATCCAACAGTAAGCTGTAGCCACAATAAATTAACAGAACAGTGTAACCTTCGCATACGAGCTCTAACGTCACACTACGAATTTGGCGTCATACATATAGCACTATTTTAACTATGAATCTAATGACGCCAAATTTGCACGTCATTGTTGATTTTTTTTATATGGTGTAACCTCAAAATTCTTAGATTAAAGCCGTCCACAGCGTCTCATTTATTATTTTATACGATCTATTACGAACAATATAAGTGGTAGCCAAATATTGACAAATTCGATTTCATCCCTTCTCTAGACTATTCGATCCCTAAGTTGTAATGGACTTTTAGACAAACCAGTAAGCAAGGATGCAACGTGAGTTACAATCTATGGCGCGATCACTTGGAAAGCAAGAGACGTCTACACACGGTTTTAGGGTGAGACTAGTCAAATCACGGTATGAGTGATGGCATGGACAAGGCTGTCCACACTTGTCTACTAAAGCTAATCACAGTAATATTTTACAGTAAATAGTGCTGCACCGGTTACTGGATGCTGCATCTTTTGGTAGAGTCCTCTCTGACCTCAAATGAGGAGTCAATGCCGTTCTACGCCAATGCCATCCAATGCCATCGCGCGCTCTCTCTCTCTCTTTCACGGTGGCGTTGTGCTGCTGTTCATTTCCTCGCGCCACAGTCCGGACAAAAGACAAAGGAGATAGGTGTATTTGACATATATTGACAAAAAATATAATAGTTTGTGTAGGGTTGAGATATAGAGTAGTTATGAATCTGAAAGTTTGGCTACTGTATTTCAAAATATTGATAAGTAGAACAGAATATTCTTTTAGAGTAGGAATTTAAAGTAACATAAGCGGGGATAGGCTAAAGCTCTTTACCGCAGAATCTATAAACGATAGCAGGTTAAAGGAGAATGTAGTTTATCCCCGCTAGGCATGGACCGAACTATAATATTGAACATAAATATATGGTATGCCTAGTGTATCTCCTCTCAGTCAGAATTTTTTTTGGGATATTTATGGAACCATCAATATATTACTTGAAAACGCAAATCACAAATGACGTATGCAAGATATGAATTGGTAAAATAATAGAACTTTTAGAAGCATATTTAGATACACGCCGTTTTATTAGTTCAACTGAAACATCGCGGTCCAATGGCACCTTTTTTTATTCTTTTGACATCTAAATTATAAATCGAACCGCATATATTCTTTTTATACTAGAGCATATTTAAAACCTTTTATAAACATTAAATATATAAACGTCTCATTCCAGACTCTTTAATATGTAAGTTAGTTTGACTAGCCAGAGTAGATAGCCAGTGAGGAGTTAATTTAGAGAGACGGATAACTTAACGAGTTGGATCACTAATTTGTTGGAAAGTTATTTTATTATTGAGTAGTTAAAATTTAGCTTAATAAGTCATTTGACTAGTCTTTTAAAGATACTTATTTTGGTAATTTCCATGCATGTGGATTAAAATTGTGCTTCTCAATGCTTACGACTGACCGGCAGCGAGCCAACCATAATTTTTTATAAAGTATCTCTCCAAAAGACTAGTTAAATGGCTTATTAAGCTAAAATTTAGTTACTCAATAGCAAAATAACTCTCCGATGGACTAGCTATCCAACTCATCAAGATGTTCGGCTCTTCAAATTAGTCCCTTCTCTAGACACATTTGGCTAGACAAACTAAAGAGAGAGTATGTTAGAGTGTGATGCTATATATAGGGTTATTCAATTTTGAATAAGAAGTAGATTTTAGTCCTTCTAACCATCTTCTATTTTATGCCTCTCAAACTAGCATATAGAATGTAATTTTCATGAAGAGGTAAATAGAACGTTAAATATAGATTAAAAATGAAGAGTCATTTAAAAGCGTGGACTGTTTCTCCGACGGGTCAAGCCCGACGCAGTGCACGGTCTCTCCGTGTTTGGTACCCGCAACAAGTTCTCGCTTTCCAACTCCATTTCCGGTCGCTTCCCCAACCCCCCTCATCTTCTCACTTCCCCAGAGTCCGAACTACGAGCGAGCGGCTGCGATTCCCAGCGTCCGAGCGCCCCGGCGCCGGTCTCCTACGCGGGGAAGGACCGGCCTCGGACTGCTACGGCGCCGGATGAGCGAGCAAGTCTGTTTCTTGGGCAAGCTATCGGTCGATGTGGCAGCGGAGTAGAGTACTGGACGGGCGGGGCCACATGAGGTTCGGCTCCGGAAGGGTGGAAGACGAGATGGCGCTCACGAGGCAGAGGACCGTGAGGTGAGCACAGCGCAAGAGTTACCTTGCTATTTTCCCG
Organism: Zea mays; assembly: GCF_902167145.1. Lineage (NCBI taxonomy): Eukaryota > Viridiplantae > Streptophyta > Magnoliopsida > Poales > Poaceae > Zea > Zea mays. The sequence goes on along the minus strand of NC_050104.1, from coordinate 13,656,498 downwards.
TTTGAACGTGAACCTCTCAGAATGTTTGGGTGGCCTGCGAGTGGTTGTTAGCCTGCAGGCTGCAGGTGATTAGGTGATGGAGAGCATGGGTCAAGCCGCAATTTCTTGGCTTTGGAGGGGATGGGAGGAACAACTCTTTGCTTGGGTTTCCTAAGCTGGATGTTCCCGTGCTCTTGGTGTCTCGGACTTGTGTGTAGTGTATGTAGCTCGTGAGTCGTAGTCCTTGTGTGAAGCTTGGAATTGAGGGTTTGATTTTAGCTCCTTGAACTAGGATTATCGACCTGACCTGAGAAAGTTAGCAAAAACAGTTGGATACTAAGACTATCCATATGGCGTGATTTTGTTAGCTAATTGGAGTTATAGTTTAGTTCCTGGGTCAGTAGAATTAGATAGGGGGCTAAGCAGCATATGGATGGATAGGATAGCAAGATATACCAATTCTGGGTGCCTGATGGCGACGAGCGGATAACTGATACTCCTAAGAGCAAACAATCCCTGAAGTGTCCAGTATGCTATTTTTGTTGTTTACTTTAGGGCAATCCTAATGCTATCTTCTTCACCAACAGATTCCATGATGAGAGGGCGAAGGCAACCATACCTATTCACCAGAAGCAGCATGGGCTGGCTGCTAGCAGGCTCGGCTTGGGAAGTTCGGGGAAGAACAAGGTCTTCGTGGCAGGAGACGACTTGTGGTACAACAAGATTATTGACCCGTCGAGCGACTTCATCTTGACGTGGATATACGTCTTCCGTGTGTCATGCTTCATTGCTCTGTTCATGGACCCTCTGTACTTCTATGTGCCTGAAATCGATTACAGGCAAACCTTTCATTGTGTCAGGAAGGATACACGCCTAGCCATCATCGTTACTGTGTTCCGATCAATTGTCGACCTCTTTTATGTCATCCAGATGATGATAAAGTTCAGGACTGCATATATTAATCCAAGCTCAAACTTAGGGGTTTTTGGTCGAGGAGATCTCATCACAGATCCTAAGGAAATCGCAAAGCAGTACTTGAGATCTGACTTTGTTGTTGATTTGGTGGCTTCTTTGCCTTTACCACAGGTAATTCAGCTCGTTTTTGAAACTGAATGCTGCAATCTGTTAAGTCTCATATATACTTTGTTCTTGACTTGTTTTTTCATTGAAATCATCTGATATCTGAGTTATAGCTGTAATCTGACTACCTAATGTACACCTTTTCTTCTTTCTTGCAGATCATTATTTGGTCTGTGATACCAGCTATCAAATATTCTTCGTCTGAGCATGGCAATGACATGCTGCTTCTGGTTGCTCTTTTCCAGTATATCCTAAGATTATACCTCATATTTTCCTTGAACGATAAAATCGTCAAAATTACTGGGGTGTTTGCAAAGACTGCTTGGCATGGGGCTGCCTACAACCTGCTGTTATACATGATTGCTAGCCATGTATGTTTTATCATTTCGTATTTTTGGAATTTGTCATATTACTTTTGGATGGTGCTACCATTTTTTTCTGCCTTGCTATCCTACAGTGGAATTTCTAATCATGCAGTTCTCTTCTTTCAGGTTTTAGGAGCGTTGTGGTACCTTCTATCTGTTGATCGTCAGATTGCGTGCTGGAAAAACTTTTGCGATGAAACTGATTGCCACACTCGATATCTATATTGTGATGTAAAACCAGATTCAATGTGGAATGGGACCTCAGTCTTTTCTACTTGTAATGCTAAGAACAGTACCAAATTTGACTTTGGTATGTTCCAGCCACTGTTAGCAAACAAAACTCCTAACGAGAGCTTCCTGAAGAAGTATATCTATTGCCTTTGGTGGGGTTTGCAGAATCTAAGGTATGATTTGCTGAACACATGTTCTTTTATGACTGTTAATTTCTCCAAGAAAAAAAAGGCACTGCTGTAATTTACAACTTGATAGCTTACCCCCAACATGCTTGGGACTGAAAAACTTTGTTGTTATTGTAATTTCCAACTTATTAAAAAATAATATTAGTATTCTCAAAGAGAAACTCAGAGATAACAAAAGCAGATCTATGTTAAGTGCTAATATGCCATGCTAACTTTGGTTATGCATGGAAAACGCACACAAAGATATAACAGGAACAATTAACCTAATAATCAGTTTGATGATCATACTATGTTTCTAACATGCTGTTTTGGTACCCATTTTTTCTACAGTTGCTATGGCCAGACATTGACTGTGAGCACCTTCATTGGTGAGACACTGTATGCTATATTATTGGCAGTGGTTGGCCTAGTCTTGTTTGCCCATTTGATCGGAAAAGTTCAGGTACTTCGTCTATGCTATATGCAATGAGGAATAGAATCCTGAGATTTTGCTTCTGATTTCTTCAAACCTCCCTGTTCATGCCCCCACTTGGTAGTGTATGTGTATTTTGATCAATGTGTACAGTATATACTGATTCTCAGCCTGTAAATATTCTAGCTCATTTTAAGTCGGCAGGTTGAAACCTTACCAGTTAACCTTACTGAACAAGCTCCCCAGTCCCATCATTCCATGCATTAAGTTAGTTTTGTTTTCGCCGCGTAATGTCAGTGATTCTGTGTTTTTTCCTGCTAGACCTACCTGCAATCAATCACCGCAAGGGTTGAGGAGTGGAGGCTAAAGCAGAGAGATACCGAGGAGTGGATGGGGCATCGGCAACTGCCCCATGAATTACGGGAAAGAGTGAGAAGATTTGTTCATTACAAGTGGCTCGCAACTCGAGGCGTGGACGAAGAGTCTATATTGAGTGCCCTACCTACAGATCTTCGCCGCGACATCAAGCGCCACCTTTGCCTGTATCTTGTTCGTAGGGTAAATCAGCTTACTACCTTTGCTCTCTCGTTTTTTTATTGGTCAGCAACAGAGTTAGTAACTTAGTAGTGCTAGTTGAATTCTTATCCATTTGTGAGGTGATCAGTGGCGCGCCTCTAACGGCTAGTCTTACGAATAACCTGACCATGAGTAGTGTTACTTACTTAATCTTTTATATCGCAATGCTGCAGGTCCCACTTTTCTCCCAGATGGACGATCAGCTTCTAGACGCCATATGCGAGCGCCTGGTATCGTCCTTGAGCACAGAGGGCACATACATTGTCCGAGAAGGCGACCCAGTGACCGAGATGCTGTTCATCATCCGCGGCAAGCTGGAAAGCTCCACGACAGACGGTGGCCGGACAGGTTTCTTCAACTCGATCACCCTGAAGCCCGGCGACTTCTGTGGCGAGGAGCTCCTCGGATGGGCGCTCGTCCCCAAGCCCACCGTCAACCTGCCACTGTCCACCCGGACGGTGAAGGCGGTTCTCGAGGTCGAGGCGTTCGCTCTCCAGGCCGACGACCTGAGGTTCGTCGCCAGCCAGTTCAGGCGCCTCCACAGTAGGAAGCTGCAGCACACGTTCCGGTACTACTCCCACCACTGGAGGACCTGGGCCGCGTGCTTCATCCAGCACGCCTGGCGCCGCCTGAGGAGGAGGAAGATGGCCAAGGACCTGAGTCTGAGGGAGTCGTTCTCGTCCACGGGACCGTACGAAGGCGATGGCGACGACGCCTCCTCCCCTGAACAGAGTATCACACTTAGGAGAGGAGCCGGCAGCATCATCAGGGAGCTGCCTAAGTTCAGGAAGCCATCGGAGCCGGATTTCTCGGCGGAGCATGACGACTGACTGACTGGCGGAGGACTGAGTGGCTGATACATTGTTTGTTAAGGCAAAAGATTGGTGCTTCTGATCGGTTGTTCATACTGTACATACATATGTAGTGGTGCTTGTCATTGTATTGTAGGGATCCCACCGTAGATTAGAAAGATTGCTTGTGTCCGCTGGCCGAGCAGATTTTGCTTCCCGGGTCAGGGCTCTACCATTCTTTTTTCTTCTTTTCTTCCAAGTGTGAAAATTGCAGCAGGATGTACTGTTGTCTGTTTCTCTTACACCGGTCTGGTTGTTGATTCTGTGAAATTTTGTTGTGTGACTACCGAGACTCTGATCATTTTACAGTTGTGCCTGCTCTCCTCTGTGTGGCACAAATGCGGTTGGACTTGCAACAGACGTTTCTTTGTTACGTTGTTGGGTTTTTTTAACGAAGAGCTCCGGAAGTTCATTCCAGAGCTTCTTTTGGCGAACACGGCATCACCCTTGAACTTCTGACTGTACCTGTGACAATGCTTAACCATCTTTTTACATGTTATTTTATTAAAAAAAACTCAGCTGAGAAGGAAAAGAACATGGTCTTGACGGAGAAAATCTCCGAACTCTGGCCTCTCATCACTAGCGGGCCGTCACGGCTCACAGGACATAACCCGAGAGAAGGTAAGGTACAGCGAGGGGATTATTTTAACCAAACCCGAAACCCGAGATCTGGAGGTGTTACTCGAAAGCCCTAACCACCATGTTAGAAGTCCTTTCGCACATGTTATTTTATTAAGAAAGAAAGAATCCAGAGATCCTTTCTCATAACACTAGTAAAACGTCTCATCCATCCATTACTACTGGGTAAAACTGAACAGCTGAACTAGGAGCATATGTTTAAAAATTCCTTAAAGAACCGGCAATCACCTCATCCAGACCCATGGATTTCTCTCTTTGGAGCAAAAGTGATGCATCGCACACTGGAGCTGCGAAAAATAACTGACTTTACACCCTATATCACTGATCGTAAAAACTATAAGATGTGAAATAGGAAAAGCTTGTTGCTTCCCTTAATTGCACCAACCTAACTGCTGGTGATGGAATAGAGTTCAGAAAAAATGGATTTAAACATGCATCCAGTTATTATCTGATCAAAGAACGAAGTATAACTACAGTTAATCTGACGCTACTTGTGGGCATGCGACTCTACATCATGTTGGATCTTCCGTGGTGTTTTCCTTTTCTGCTTATACTTCGCATAAGAGTACCATACGCCGCCAAATGTGTTGATCACCAGTCCAGTAACATTCAGAGCATGTACTTCGACACCTCCCAACAGAACGAAACCGAGGGTCTGATGGCGAAAAACATGATATATGATTTACTTATTAGTTAACTTCAGAGCTCAATTGTATCAAAGGGTTCTGATTAAAGGACAAACTGATCTTTCATAAGTCGGCAAATTTACCGTTGATCCGACACCCTTGAGAACTCCTACTATTGTTGTAGTCAGAGCAGAGTTCACAATTGTGCACCAAAACATAGTGAAATTGAGAACGATTCCCATCACCAGTGAGATAACGAGAATGACACCGAACGTCAGAGAGGCTGCCTGCAGTTCAAGTGTCACCAGACAATGCAAGTTAGGATAGAGACATACAACAGACAATGACACGAACTTTAAGAGTACTATTGTGTTAATGAATAGCAGCGAAGTGTGAAACCATTTGCTTCAGAAACTCTGGAGAACTACCTTTAATTGTCATTCTTGAGTTAAAGGGGTGATACAAGGGAACACGCAGAGATTGCTAGCTTAAATGTGCTGGTAAATTTTTGATTATACTGCATTTGTATCACTGACCTTTGCAGATAATACTGTAAGAGAATGGGGGAATTCTCCTGTTGCTATAATGAGGAAAAACAGAAATGGAAGTGACAATATGCTGTTGTAAAACATCAAGTCCACTGAGGAAAGACCATCCTCAGCGCCTGATTTCTCCACCAGAATCAAATACATAGTCTGCATAGTGCATACACATTCAGTTGTCAATTACAAAGATAAAGAACCTTGCCTAAAAACCTCTCAAAAGTTATAGAATAAATTTGTAAGAACAAAGCACAAGGAAATAACACAACCTGGAAGAAGACTGATGTTAGAGCCATGCAGTATCCATATAGGTCAAAGGAAAAATCTCCAAGTGCTGCAATGAGGACACCAGTGGCGGTGCAGATAACTGAAAGAATGACCTAAAACAATTTTGAATTGATCAGGATGTGGTAAACAACAATAGTAATAAAGATCTGTTATTTCCTAGGAAGAAACAACGCATTTTCCTAAAGTTTGATTTTTAAGTTGCAAATGAGGAAATTTCAAAACAAGAATGCAGAGCACATCATGAGTGTCAGTTACATTGTCAATGCCTTTTGCAATATATACCTAAAGTGCTTGCATAATTTTTTACTGGAAAACAAGGCTGCCAGAAGACAAGCACTGATATTGACCTAGAATATTAAAATCTATTGGCAGGAATGTTGAAAAGTAGGATTTACACTACCCGGTAAGGCTAGAATTCTCATAAACCTTGATAAGCTATATCCACACTTATCTAACTTCATGACTGAATAGTTGAGCTGGGAGAAGCTTGATAGATTTTGCAAGCATCAATTAGAGACAGTGAGGGTTGTACAGTTTAAGTAACAAATGTACTGTATGTTAAAGGAAGTGCAAAATAGAGTAAAGACCTGTGTCGGTGGCTTCCCCTTTCCCCGCATGCACCCAGCCACCAACACAGCAAGGGGAGTGATCCTTTTGATTGCAATATACATTGGGATGTTAACCCCTTTCAAGCTTGCTAGAGCAAATCCCACATTTGCATTGTAGAAAATTGACACTGGAAGAAGTTTCTTCGCGGTTATCCAGCTAAAGTCTTTTCGTTTAGACATTCCTAGAACTTGACCAAAATGTATCAGAAGTGCTGTTGCTATTTGCTGCAGAAAGTAACGGAGAAATTGAACAAAACAATCAGATTTAGTCAAACATAGAAGCATGCAATACTTTCCCGGCCGTGATGCTCAGCAATACCTGTAAAGTGAGGAGGGTCATGGAGTGAACATACTGCATAAGAACCGCTTTGTTCACGAAAACCATTGCCATAGATGCGACTCCATAGGAAAAGGCGGAAGCTAAGCTGCACAGGGAAATGGCCAGAACTTCAAATACATTGAAATCTGAATCTGGTCTGACCCAGTAGCTCTACGCAAAACCGGTTTTCTTTTCTCCAGAAATTAAGCATTACAATATTTCTAAAGATGTTTATGACCTTAGTAACAAAGAACATGACCCTAGCCATTCTTGCAAAAGTTGAACTTGATACTATCTCCTAAACCAAGTGAGATCTGGTAGGTTCGATTTAACTATGATGAAGCGCAGAAGAGTGTTTATTTTTAGACGAGTGTGTAGTTTAAGTATGCCACCACATCAAGCGGCCAGAGAGTCAGATACTCAGATAGTTGACTGCATACATACAGTACCATTGAAGGAGGAGGACTTTATACGCTACTAATTATATTCCGAGACGCGACGAAATTGTTAACGAACCAACCAGTTTCTTTCTTTCAGAAATAAAGGACGTCTAAAACCCAATGCCTCTACGCTACGAGCACAACAATCTGCAAAAGAAGCAGAACTGCAGAGGATTAGTCTGCCAAACGCCCATGAATATGGGCTTGCCTGAGGGCGGGGCACAACGAACCAAATCCCCATTCACTTGTTTGCTAATCTGACGAACCAAATGACAGCAGAAGGGGGCAAGAAATTATACATGGAAACGCCTTCCCCGCACGATTCCACCATCCAAATATCGTGCAAGTATTCAAATCCCCCCAAAGCATCGCGTGAAAACCGGCAGGGCGCCGCCGCGCAGTTGCCAGCATCCCCCTCCTCCCCCTCCAGTCCCCACCCCAATCATCATGCGGGGAGGAGGGTAAAGCAAAGCGGGGCAGTGCGGCGGAGATGCGCAGCAAGAAGAACAAAGAAAGGAATAGCGGGAATTCATGCTCACCTGAGGATGGAGCTGGGCTCGCCGGCCTCCGCCCCCATGTCGCCCCTCGCGCTCCCGACAAGCCGGGCTGCCGTTGCGCGTGACCCCTGCTCCGTGTCCGGGCGCGCGCTACATGGACCGGCCGTGCCTGCCGAAGCGTGTGGCCGTGTCCGTGTGGCCGTGTGGGGAGATCCGGATTCCGGAGCCGCTGGTTGACGTCATTCTCAACGTTGTACTCATTATTAAATGTAGTTACTCATTAAATGTAGTGACACATTATCAAGATTAGTGACATATCAGTGCAATTAAGAGAAAAGATATAGAGAGGGTTTTATAAAAAATAATGGAGTTTTATGGGAGATGAAACTCTGCATACACGGTTACTTAGTTTAAATCTGACATGACAATATTGAAAACAGTACAGACATGTTTAGAAGCAAATTATTTTAAAACTATAGTATCTCCAATACCATGGTTTTACCTTAAAACTCTAAAAATACTTTGTTTCTAAACACCTCTACACTAAAACATATTACTGAGAATGTCCTTATCAAGCGGGTTAATAAACTGACTTCGCTAGTAATAATATTGGTTAATTGTATATGGTTACTTGGTTAGCGGGCGGCATGGAGGCAAAGCACGCGCGAGCAGCGTGAGGAGTGAGTGAGCACGAAGCGATGCGCCGCTCTTTTTCGCGCCCAAGCTTTCCATGGAGACTGGCCTAGTGGAGGATGCAGAACTGCATATCAATCAATTTCTATTCAGCCGGTGGATGTCTTTAACTCACTGGCTTGACTTTCCTGCCTCGGACTTCGGGTTGGCGTTCCCAAGTTGCCATATCAGTGCTATATAAAATATCATATCGGTGTTGTATGAGAAACTACAAACTACAAACTACAGAAAGGTCCCGTTTGTTTCATTTTATTTTGAGGAATTGAAATCTTACTAATGAAGTAGACTATTTTTTAGGATATAACATTCTACCACTTTCCAAAATTACCATATAAGCCTATTTCAAATTCATGGGGTGAGAAATGAAAATTCATTTTATAGATTTACATACTATTTTTCCGATATACAACTTATAGCACACTCTTCTACTTGCTTTTCTATAACATAAATATAGTATATAATTATCTCTCTTATATGATTTAGAATAATACACAAATATATTACATATATAAATATATGAACTTAATTAGTTTTGTCTAAATTATAATTATTAAAATAGAATAGAATTCTAATGAAACAAACGGGCCTTAAGGTTTTCTTCGACAGGACATAACGTATAAAGTACTATTTTACACCGTAGATTACATTGTTAACAGAGTAGAGTTTAAAATACAGAGTGAAATAGGGAATACAACAACGAGATAGTTTAACAATGACAAAAAAGGTCATGTACCTATAACTAGCTCTTTTTTCCTTGACGACTCCTTGAATATTATGTCAAAATTCGATTTTCCTCCTCGCCCATAAACCTAGATGTTAGTGGGGGTGTTTGTATGCGTCAGAGCTAATAGTTAGTTGGATAAAAATTGTTAATGAAATTAGTTAGATAACAAATAGCTTATTTACTAAAAATAGCTAATATTTGAATTATTAGCTAGGGTGCCCTAATAACTATTAGCTCTAATGCATTCAAATCTTCCCTAATAATTTACACAATATTTATATTTCCACTATATAAATCATGATCTATATCTATCCGCCTACCTATCTATTTATTTACCTATCTCTTTTATAAAAACAAACGACATTATCCTCCGACCTCTACGTGCAAGCATCCCACGTATCATTAGGCATGGTAATAGATCACGATTCAAATGTTTCTTTATAATCTATTAGGGTCCTAAATTATTTTTAATTTAAAAATAAATACAAATAGAGTCTGATCCTGATTCGATCCTTAAATTTTATAGTGTAAAATTTAGGACCTATTATCACCCATACTTATCATACTCCACTAATTGCCATATCATCCTAATAAATGCTACATATTTCATTAAATATATTTATTATTTTTTGTCGGCGTTTTGACCCCGGGGGGTCCCCGGACCGACGAGTAAATTGTCGTCGCGTGTCCCAGCCCAGATGGGTCGGCGCGAGACGGAGCACGAAGGGGGGAAAGGAGACAGGCAAAAGGGGAAACCCGCGGCCTTCGTGTTGTCCTGCGCCCAGGTCGGGTGCGCTTGCAGTAGGGGGTTACAAGCGTCCGCATGGGAGAGAGCGAGAGACTTGCGCGTCGGTCCGTTCTCCCGCGCGGCCAACCTTCTCGTACGAGAGCCCTGGACCTTCCTTTTATAGGCGTAAGGAGAGGGCCCAGGTGTACAATGGGGGATGTAGCAGTGTGCTAACGTGTCTAGCAGAGAGGAGCTAGAGCCCTAAGTACATGCCGTCGTGGTAGCCAGAGAGGTTTTGACACCCTGTTCATGTGATGTCATGGCCGTCGGAGGAGCGCTGGAGCCTTGCGGAAGGACAGCTGTCGGGGCTGTCGAGTCCTTGCTGACGTCTCCTTGCTTCTGTAAGGGGCTGAAAGCCGTCGTCGTCATGGAGCACGCGGGGCGCCATCATTATTTGTTTACCAGGGCGAGCCAGATGGGACGCCGGTCTTGTTCCCCGTAGCCTGAGCTAGCTAGGGGTAGGGTAATGATGGCCCCCCCTGTGACGTGGTCGGTCCGAGCCCTGGGTCGGGCGAGGCGGAGGCTCCTCCGAGGTCGAGGTCGAGTCTGTCTTCCGAGGTCGAGTCCGAGCCCCGGGTCGGGCGAGGCGGAGACCGTCGTCCGAGGCCAAGGCTGAGTCCGAGCCCTGGGCTCGGGCGAGGCGGAGTTCGTCGTCTTCCGGAGCCGAGGCTGAGTCCGAGCCCTGGGGTCGGGCGAGGCGGAGTTCGTCGTCTTCCGGAGCCGAGGCTGAGTCCGAGCCCTAGGGTCGGGCGAGGCGGAGTTCGTCGTCTTCCGGAGCCAAAGCTGAGTCCGAGCCCTGGGGTCGGGCGAGGCGGAGTTCGTCGTCTTCCGGAGCCAAAGCTGAGCTCGAGCCCTGGGGTCGGGCGAGGCGGAGTCCATCGTCCGAGGCCGAGACAGGGGCCGAGCCCTGGGGTCGGGCGAGGCGGAGCTTCCTATGGCGCCTCGAGGCCGGACTTGGCTGCTGTCAGCCTCACTCTGTCAAGTGGCACAGCAGTCGGAGCAACACAGGCGGCGCTGTCTTCTTGTCAGGTCGGTCAGTGGAGCGGCGAAGTGACTGCGGTTACTTCGGCTCTGTCGACTGAAGAGCGCGCATCAGGATAAGGTGTCAGGCCATCCTTGCATTAAATGCTCCTGCGATACGGTCGGTCGGCGTGGCGATCTGGCCAAGGTTGCTTCTCGGTGAAGATTGGACCTCGGGCGAGCCGGAGGTGTGTCCGTTGCTTGAGGGGGCCCTCGGGCGAGACGTGAATCCTCCGGGGTCGGCTGCCCTTGCCCGAGGCTGGGCTCGGGCGAGGCGAGATCGTGTCCCTTGAGCGGACTGAGCCTTGACCCTAATCGCGCCCATCAGGCCTTTGCAGCTTTGTGCTGATGGGGGTTACCAGCTGAGATTAAGAGTCTTGGGGGTACCCCTAATTATGGTCCCCGACAGTAGCTCCCGAGCCTCGAAGGGAGTGTTGATACTCGCTCGGAGGCTTTTGTCGCACTTTTTTGCATGGGGACCGGCCTTTCTCGGTTGCGTTTTGTTCCGGTGGGTGCGCGCGAGCGCACCCGCCGGGTGTAGCCCCCGAGGCCTCGGAGGAGTGGTTTGACTCCTTCGAGGTCTTAACGCGTTTCGTGATGCTTCGGCCGGTCTGGTTGTTCCCTCATGCGAACTGGCCGTAGCCCGGGTGCATAGTCGAGTCCCAAGTTCTCAGGCTGGTATGTTGACGCTGTCAACGGTTTGGCCAGAGCCAGGTTTGCGAGAGCAGCCCCCGAGCCTCCGCACAGAGCGAGAGGACGGTCAAGGACAGACTCGGCTTTTTTACATACGCCCCTGCGTTGCCTTTCCGCAAGGAGGAGGGGGGAAAGCGCCATGTTGCCCTCAGAGGGCGCCGAATATGGTGTCTCCAGTGAGTTGCTAACGGGTAATCCGAGTGGACGGCCATGCCCCATTCGTTAGGGGTCGGCTAGTGGCCCAGAGGCGTGCTCCAAAAGTACCTGTGGGTGATTTGCCGGACCCGGTCCCCTTTTGATGGGGTCCGAGGGCTCGATGCCTCCCTCTGGTGGGATTCCGTTACAAAATCGTTCCCGTCGGTCTCGGAAATGTCCTAGGGTACCTCGGGAGCGTAGCCCGAGCCTTGGTTATGTATCGAACGTACCCAGGGTCATCCCTCGCTCTGCGTGCTCTGAGGCGGCTGTCAGAACCCTTCGGGGGCCAGCCTACGAACCCCTGATCAGTAGTGGGCGCGGAGCCCGAGTGGCCTGAGGTGGCCGTTGAACCCTTCCGAGGGGCCAGCCTTCGAACCTCTGACCAGTAGTGGGCGCGGAGCCTGAGTGCTCTGAGGCGGCTGTTGAACCCTTCCGAGGGGCCAACCTTCGAACCTCTGATCAGTAGGGGGGCTCGGGGCCTGCTTCCTTCACGGAGAAGGATCCCTTTCGGAGTATCCCCTTTCCCGGTCCCTATGGCAATAGAGAGAAAGAGGAAGTGGAAAAGGATACGAAATCGAATGACGTGGCGCACCTTTTTTGACGCGGTCATCATGGCGGAGGTGAAACGTCGCCTGCTTCGCCTGCCAAAGGTGCCGCCTGTCCTGCCGCAGAGTTAATGCGACAGGACGAGTGGTTCACGGGGCAGCCGTTGTGCGTGCGCGAGCCGTTCGAGGAACGGAACACGGGCGCGTTGTCTTCACGCCGTGGGAGAGGGTTCTCTCGCTGTCCCAGGAGGGGACGTGAGCTTGCTGACGACTTGACTGCTGCTTCCGCCCGCCTGCCACCGCCATTACTGCTGGCCCACTTCTGGCCGTATCGACCATCGCGCCTTCTCCCGCGGCTGACTGACCCGTGACCGATGTGCTCGGTTGGCACTGTCGGGTCATGCGCAGGGTCGCCTCGAGTCACGGTAATGGTTCCGCAGTCGAGAAGGCGCGGTACTGGCGCGAGTGGCGGTGCAGTTTCTTGCACGTAGTAACCGGCGCGCCGGTTACATGACGTGTGGGCCTGGGCCTCCATGCTGGACGTGCCGAAGTCGAAAGGGTGCACCCCTTGGTGCGGTTGCATGCCGCCTGCATGGCGGTTCGCTCTTTCACCCGCTGGTCTGGGCGAAAGTGGAGGAGCACTTGTAACCGCTGGGCAGTTGCGCGCACCGCGCGCGGCGGTTTTGCTTCTTCTGCCCTGGGCCAGCTTGCATGACGTGTGGGACCCAGCCCCCGTGTCGTAGGGGGAGGACCTTGGAGCGTGTTGGAGAAGACTCGGTCCGCGCCGGCTGAGGACGCAAGCGGGGAGAGTTGCCTTTAAAAAGGGGGTGACCCCCTTGGAAGGCAACCATGTCTTCGTACTCCCTTCATGCATCGCGTCCTTCCACCTTCCGAGCCCCCGGATGGGGAGCGCCCGCGGTTCTTCCGCCTTGTCGTTGTTGGAGGAACGCAACTTCGCGGAAGTTGGTACCTTTCAGCCATCGTTCGGCTTCAAGGATTTTCATCAAGCAGCTCGGCTGCATCCCCTCGCCGGTGGTCACCCAAGACGGTGACCACCAGTTCGATGGTGGGGAGAAGCGAGCCGGGCTGCGGCCTGTGCCCCGCCCTCAGCTTCAGGGATCTTCATCATCCTTGCTGGGGCGGAGAGCAAGGTGAGACGGAGCTCTACCTCCCGCACGAGTCGGCTGGCCACCTCTTCTTCTAGCTCCTGGGGGTGGAAACCATCCTCCAGCTCTGCGGAGGAGGCGTCCTCCAGCCATGCCGGGGAAGGCGAACTGTTGCTGCCCAGCTAGGATGCAACATTCCGTCCTCTGTCCTCGCTTTCGTGGCGAGGACGAGAGTGAGGACCTACCGGTGCGCTTTGGGGAGGCCGGCGCTCGCTGGTGCGGTGCGGGTGGACGGGTGGACGCCGCCGTCGGTGCTGACGTGGTGGCAGCCGGAGAAAGCTTCTCCGCCGACAAGCCCGTCAGCACTACCCGCGGACCGACCTCCGACTCTTTGGCTTTAATGTCTGGTTCGCGTCCCTTGAGTGGAGACGCGAACGAGAGCCTTCCAGCTGCTGTGTCCGTCCTGGGACCATCGCTGCTGCTGCAGAAGTCGCTGGCGAGTCGCCCGGAGCTTGTCGCCCCCCGCAGGCTCTCCGGTGTGGAGGTTGTTCATACCCACGGGGACGGAACCGGAGTTCTGTTTGTAATGGCACCTTGAGTGCCGGTGTTTGTTCATTGTGGCTGTCGGGGCCTGAACATGTATGTATTTTTGGCATGAAGCCGTGTTTTTCCTCATTTCGAGCACTAGGACTCGCCTGTCGGCTAACTGAACCGCTTCACCAAGTGTGAGTTGCCTCGTGCGAAGGTGACAAGTGAGGTATCCGTATCCCGGAGGCGTAGGAGTCCCTCGGCTCGGTCGGCCTTGCCGCCCGAGGCTTCTCTTGCTTAGTTAAAGGAACCCTCAGCCGCTCTTCGATGAGCCGGAGCCGGAGGCAGCGATGTCAGTGTGGACAGAGGCAGAGTTGGCTCGAAAAGAAGACTTCGTCGGCCGGAGCCTGGCCGGGCCGTCCACTGGCGGGACCAGCACCGGAGTTGAGTTGCCGAGGCCATGAGCCGGGCTGGTGTCCTCGGGGGACAGCTGGCTGAGGCTTCGGGGCGGCCGGCCGAGCCGTCTGCTCGGGCCGGGTCCCTGGAGGAGACCCTGGCGGCGATGGCCCGGGCGTGGTGCTGACGTCGTCCTTCGGAGCGGAGATCCTCCGACCGTGTTGCCGTCTGAGGCTCGGTCGACTTCGCCGAAGGTGGAGTTGACGTCGAGGGTGCTGCTCCTCCTCCTCCATCGACGTCTAAGCCTGCAGGATCGGTTTGCCTGTAGTATGCATATGTTTTTTGTGGCCGCCGAGGCCCAAACATACTGTCGTTGTGTTGTAAAGCTGTGTTTCTTTTTCCCCTTGTTTCGAGTATCAGGACTTGAATTGTTTGTCCGAGCGAGAGTTACTTTTCGCGGAAGGTGATGAGTGAGGTATCCGTATCCCGGAGGCGTAGGAGTCCCTCGGCTCGGTCGGCCTTGCCGCTTACGTGTACTCTTACTCGTCCGTAGGATTCTGTTATCGATATAGTCGAGAAGGCCCAAAAAATCGTTTCGGCAGAAAAGTTTCCGAGCATTAAGACTTGTTCGGTCAGCGAAATCGCTTATCCGAGCGTGAGTTACTTATCGCAGAAGGTGATGAGTGAGGTATCCGTATCCCGGAGGCGTAGGAGTCCCTCGGCTCGGTCGGCCTTGGCTGCTTACGTGTACTCCGTCATTTTCAGGATCCCACTTTCGAAGTAGTCAAAAAGCACGAAAGACGTTCGGGCAGAAAGACTTTTTCCGAGGAAAATTTTGACGCAGAGGGGGTTCGCCCCTTCTAGCCCCCGAGGGAGGGTCGGGCTTTGCCGAGGCAAGGCTGACCCTTCCTTGATGGTTAGATTTTGTATGTGAACGAGGTGTACGAATGACTTGAAAGCATCTTAAGGGTAGAAGCGACATAGCTGTCGGATGTTCCAAGCGTTGCTGTAGACCTCGCCTTGACTGTTGGCCAGCTTGTATGTCCTGGGCTTCAGAACCTTGGCAATGACGAATGGCCCTTCCCAGGGAGGTGTGAGCTTGTGCCGCCCTCGGGTGTCTTGTCGTAGTCGAAGCACCAAGTCGCCCACCTGGAGGTCTCGGGACCGAACCCCTCGGGCGTGGTAGCGTCGCAGGGACTGCTGATACCGTGCCGAGTGTAGTAAGGCCATGTCCCGAGCCTCTTCCAGCTGGTCCAGTGAGTCTTCTCGGTTGGTTCGATTTCTTTGGTCGTCGTACGCCCTCGTCCTCGGGGAACCGTATTCTAAGTCTGTGGGCAAGATGGCCTCGGCCCCATAGACTAGAAAGAACGGTGTGAAGCTCGTGGCTCGGCTCGGCGTTGTCCTCAGACTCCAGACCACCAAGGGGAGTTCCTTCATCCATCGCTTGCCGAACTTGTTGAGGTCGTTGTAGATCCGTGGCTTGAGTCCTTGCAGAATCATGCCGTTGGCACGCTCTACTTGCCCATTCGTCATGGGGTGAGCCACGGCGGCCCAGTCCACCCGGATGTGGTGGTCTTCGCAGAAGTCCAGGAACTTCCTGCCGGTGAACTGGGTGCCATTGTCGGTGATGATGTAGTTTGGGACCCCAAAGCGATGGATGATGTTGGTGAAGAACGCCATCGCCTGTTTGGACCTGATGCTGTTTAGGGGTCGGACCTCGATCCACTTGGAGAATTTGTCGATGGCGACCAGCAGGTGCGTGTAGCCCCCCGTGTGCCTTCTGCAAGGGACCGACGAGGTCCAGACCCCACACAACAAACGGCTAGGTGATGGGTATTGTCTGCAGAGCCTGGGCGGGCAGGTGGGTTTGCCTCGCGTAGAATTGACACCCTTGGCAGGTGCGGACAATTCTAGTGGCGTCGGCCACCGCGGTCGGCCAGTAGAAACCTTGTCGGAAAGCGTTTCCAACAAGGGCTCGAGGCACTGCGTGATGACCGCAAGCCCCCGAGTGTATTTCTTGTAAGAGCTCCTAGCCTTCGGCGATGGATATGCATCGCTGGAGGATGCCGGAGGGGCTGCGATGGTAGAGCTCCTTCCCGTCCCCCAGCAAGACGAACGACTTGGCACGTCGCGCCAGTCGCCAAGCTTCGGCCCGGTCGAGGGGTAGCTCTCCTCGGTGGAGATATTGCAGGTACGAGGTCTGCCAGTCTCGATTAGGCGGGACCCCATTCCGCTCTTCCTCGACGCGCAGTGCCTCACCCTCGGGGTCCGAGGGTGCCTCGGGCTGGGCCGAGGCCTTCTCGGGCTCGGGCGTTTCGTCGGTATTGACTGAGGGTTGATGTAGATCTCGGGAGAAGATGTCCAGGGGAACCGTTGTCCGCCCCGAGGCTATCTTAGCCAGCTCGTCCGCAGTCTCATTGTATCGTCGGGCGATGTGGTTGAGCTCGAGCCCGTGGAACTTGTCCTCCAGGTGCCGAACCTCATCGCAGTAGGCTTCCATCTTCGGGTCGCGGCAGTGGAAGTTCTTCATGACTTGGTCGATGACAAGCTGCGAGTCACCGCGAGCGTTGAGGCATCGGACCCCTAGCTCGATGGTGATGCGCAACCCGTTGACCAGAGCCTCGTACTCAGCCACGTTGTTGGACGCCGGGAAATGGAGGCGCAACACGTAGCGGAGGTGCTTCTCGAGGGGCGAGATGAAGAGCAGGCCCGTGCCTGACCCTATTTTCATCAGCGACCCGTCGAAAACATGGTCCAGAGTTCCGGTTGGATCGGAGCTGCTGGAAGCTGGGTGTCGACCCATTCAGCCACAAAGTCCGCCAAGACTTGGGACTTGATGGCCTTCCGAGGGGCGAACGAGATTGTTTCGCCCATGATTTCCACCGCCCACTTTGCAATCCTACCCGAGGCCTCTCGGCACTGGATGATCTCCCCCAGGGGGAAGGATGACACCACAGTCACTGGATGAGACTCGAAGTAGTGTCGCAACTTCCGCCGCGTCAGAATCACCGCGTACAACAGCTTCTGAATTTGTGGGTAGCAGATCTTGGTCTCGGACAGTACCTCACTGATGAAGTAGACCGGCCTCTGGACGGGCAATGCATGCCCTTCTTCTCGTTTCTCAACCACGATCGCGGCGCTGACCACCTGAGTGGTAGCGGCGACGTAGATCAAGAGGGCTTCTCCGGCAGCGGGGGGCACCAAGATGGGCGCGTTCGTGAGGAGCGCCTTCAGGTTCCCGAGGGCTTCCTCGGCCTCAGGGGTCCAAGTGAAGCACTCTGCCTTTCTTAAGAGACGGTACAGAGGTAGGCCTCTTTCGCCGAGGTGCGAGACGAAACGGCTCAGAGCCGCAAGGCATCCCATGACCCTCTGTACGCCTTTCAAGTCCTTGATGGGCCCCATGTTGGCGATGGCCGCGATTTTCTTCGGGTTGGCCTCGATGCCCCGCTCGGAGACGATGAACCCCAAGAGCATGCCTCAGGGGACTCCGAAGACACACTTCTCGGGATTGAGTTTCACGCCTTTCGCCTTGAGACACCGGAATGTCGCTTCAAGGTCGGAAAGGAGGTCGGAGGCTTTCCTCGTCTTGACTACGATGTCATCGATGTAAGCCTCGACCGTTCGACCAATGTGTTCGCTGAACACGTGGTTCATGCACCTTTGGTACGTTGCACCCGCATTCCTCAAACAAAATGGCATAGTAACGTAGCAGTACATGCCAAAAGGTGTGATGAAAGAAGTCGCGAGCTGGTCGGACTCTTTCATCCTGATTTGGTGATACCCTGAGTAGGCATCGAGGAAAGACAGGGTTTCGCATCCAGCAGTGGAATCCACGATTTGGTCGATGCGAGGCAGAGGGTAGGGAACCTTCGGACATGCTTTGTTTAGACCAGTGTAGTCTACACACATCCGCCATTTCCCTCCTTTCTTTCTCACAAGCACAGGGTTGGCAAGCCATTCGGGATGGAATACCTCTTTGATGAACCCTGCAGCCATCAGCTTGTGGATCTCCTCGCCTATGGCTCTGCGCTTTTCTTTGTCGAATCGGCGCAGAGGCTGCCTCACGGGTCGGGCTCCAGCTCGGATATCCAGCGAGTGCTCGGCGACATCCCTCGGTATGCCAGGCATGTCCGAGGGACTCCACGCGAAAACTTCGGCATTCGCGCGGAGAAAGTCGACGAGCACAACTTCCTATTTGGGGTCGAGCTCGGAGCCGATCCGGATCTGCTTGGAGGCGTCGTTGCTGGGGTCGAGAGGGACGGACTTAACCGTCTCTGCTGGCTCAAAGTTGCCGGCACGACGCTTCACGTCTGGCGCCTCCTTGGAGAGGCTCTCCAGGTCGGCGATGAGGGCCTCGGATTCGGCGAGGGCCTCGGCGTACTCCACACACTCCACGTCGCGTTCGTACGCGCGTCGGTACGTGGGGCTGACGGTGGTGACCCCGTTGGGGCCCGACATCTTGAGCTTGAGGTAGGTGTAGTTGGGGACGACCATGAACTTGGCATAGCATGGCCTCCCCAGTACTGCGTGGTAGGTTCCTCGGAACCCGACCACCTCGAACGTGAGGGTTTCCCTTCGGAAGTTGGAGGGAGTCCCGAAGCAGACGGGCAGATCGAGTTGTCCGAGGGGCTGGACGCGTTTCCCGGGATGATCCCGTGAAAAGGCGCCGCGCCGGCCCGGATCGAGGACAGATTGATCTGCAGGAGCCCGAGGGTCTCGGCGTAGATGATGTTGAGGCTGCTGCCTCCGTCCATGAGGACCTTGGTGAGCCTGACGTTGCCGATGACAGGGTCGAAAACGAGCGGATATTTCCTCGGGCTCGGCACGCGATCGGGGTGGTCGCCCTGGTCGAAGGTGATGGGCTTGTTGGACCAGTCTAGGTAGACTGGTGCCGCCACCTTTACCGAGCAGACCTCCCGATGCTCTTGTTTGCGGTGCCGAGCCGAGGCGTTCGCCACTTGCCCACCGTAGATCATGAAGTAGTCGTGGACCTCGGGGAACTCCTCTGCCTTGTGATCCTCCTTCTTGTCGTTGTTGTGGGCCCTGTCACCTTCCGCAGGTGGCCCGGCCTTGTGAAAGTGGCGCCAAAGCATGACGCACTCCTCAAGGGTGTGCTTGACGGGCCCCTGATGATAGGGGCACAGCTCCTTGAGCATCTTGTCGAAGAGATTGGCACCTCCGGGAGTTTTCCGAGGGTTCTTGTACTCAGCAGCGGCGACAAGGTCCGCGTCGGCGGCGTCGCGTTTCGCTTGCGACTTCTTCTTGCCTTTCTTCTTGGTACCGCGCTGAGTGGACGCCTCGGGGACATCTTCCGGTTGGCGGCCCTGGGGCTGCTTGTCCTTCCGGAAGATGGCCTCAACCGCCTCCTGGCCAGAGGTGAACTTGGTGGCGATGTCCATCAGCTCGCTCGCCCTGGTGGGAGTCTTGCGACCCAGCTTGCTCACCAGGTCGCGGCAGGTGGTGCCGGCGAGGAACGCGCCGATGACATCCGAATCGGTGACATTGGGCAGCTCGGTGCGCTGCTTCGAGAATCACCGGATGTAGTCCCGGAGAGACTCTCCCGGTTGCTGGCGGCAGCTTCGGAGATCCCAGGAGTTCCCAGGGCGCACGTACATGCCCTGGAAGTTGCCGGCGAAGGCTTGGACCAGGTCGTCCCAGTTGGAGATCTGCCCCGGAGGCAGATGCTCCAGCCAGGCTCGAGCGGTGTCGGACAGGAACATGGGGAGGTTGCGGATGATGAGGTTGTCATCGTCCGTTCCACCCAGTTGGCAGGCCAGTCGGTAGTCCGCGAGCCACAGTTCCGGCCTTGTCTCCCCCGAGTACTTTGTGATAGTAGTCGAGGTTCGGAACCGGGTCGGAACGGCGCCCGTCGTATGGCCCGCCTGAAAGCCTGCGGATCGGGTGGTTCGGGTGAGGGACTCCGATCCTCCCCGCTGTCGTAGCGCCCCCCACGCCTGGGGTGGTAGCCTCAGCGCACCCTCTCATCGAGATGGGCTCGACGGTTGCGGTGGTGGTGCTCGTTGCCGAGGCGACCCGGGGCCGTAGGCGCCGTGTTGCGCGTGCGCTAGGTGTGGACCGAGGCTTCCCGCATAAATCGGGAAGTTGCGGCGTGATGCTCCGAGGGGTACCCCTGCCTTCGGGAGGCAGAGCTTTCGGCCCGTCGGACCGCGACATCCTCCAGGAGATTCTTGAGCTCTCCCTGGATACGCCGCCCTTCGGTGGTCGATGGTTCCGGCATCGTGCAGAGAAGTAGTGCTGCTGCAGTCAGGTTCTGGCCGACCCCACTAGAAGCCGGTGGTGGCCTTGCCCTGACGTCATCGGCAATGCAGAGCTAGATGCCCTGAGGCAGATGACGCGCTTCTCCGGCCGGAGCTCGGTCTGCCCATTCCTGCCCGATGTTCCGCTGGGACTGCTCAAGTGTTCCTGCTCCCTTGTCGAGCCTGACCTGCACCTCGCGGATTTGCTCGAGCTGTGCGTCCTGACCCCCCGCAGGGACTGGGACCACAGCTAGCTCCCGAAGGATGTCAACGCGAGGCGCATGCCTAGGGGGATCACCGTTTTCCGGCATACCAAGATGGTTGCCTTCGCCGGGACCCCCTAGATCGACGTGGAAACATTCACGAGTTGGGCCGCAGTCCTCGTCGCCGAAGCTGCGGCTACCATCGGAACAATCGGAGAGGCAGTAGTCACATGCGGTCATGAAGTCCCGCATGGCACTGGGGTTACCGAGCCTGGAGAAATCCCAACAAAAGTTGGGCTCGTCATCTTCCTCGGAACCCGAGGGTCCGTAGGTCGAGACGGCCGTCAGCCGGTCCCAGGGTGACCGCATATGATACCCCAGAGGGTTTGTATGTGCCTTTACGAAAGCGTCCACCGAAGCGGGGTCGCTCGGTGGGTCGCAGCTAGATCTAAAAGGCATGAGATGGGAATCGGTCGGTACCTCTTGGTCGACGGGCGGTGATGAAGTTGCGTCAGGGACGGACTGCACCGTCGTCTCAAGTACGAGGGTGACGCCCAGCAAGTCCCTCGCGAGCGTGCTGGCGTCGTTCGTCCGCTTGGAGTTGGCGTGTTGCGGGGAAACGACGCTCATCTTCGTCTCAGACGCGAGGTCGACGCCCGACGTGTCCCCCGTTGGGGCACCGGCGCCGTCAACTCGCTCGACAGCCGACGAGGTGCCACCTCCTGCTTGGCCATGGTTGCCCCGCCTCCTCCTCCGTCGGCGGGGGAGGTGACGGGACAAACCCGAATGTTGTTCTTCCGCTACGTGGGGAAGACGTCGTTGATTCCGCCGCCGGCGGGCGGGCTGTCGGCCGCCATTGTCGCTGTCGCTCGGCGGAGGAAGGAGTATTATGTCGTAGCCGCCGTCAAGGGACATGAACTCAAGACTCCCGAAACGGAGAATCGTCCCGGGTTGGAAAGGTTGCTGGAGACTACCCATCTGGAGCTTGACGGGAAGCTGTTTGTCAACACGCAGCAGGCCCCTACCTGGCGCGCCAACTGTCGGCGTTTCGACCCCGGGGGGTCCCCGGACCGACGAGTAAATTGTCGCCGCGTGTCCCAGCCCAGATGGGTCGGCGCGAGACGGAGCATGAAGGGGGGAAAGGAGACAGGCAAAAGGGGAAACCCGTGGCCTTCGTGTTGTCCTGCGCCTAGGTCGGGTGTGCTTGCAGTAGGGAGTTACAAGCGTCCGCGTGGGAGAGAGCGAGGGACTTGCGCGTCGTCCCGTTCTCCCGCGCGGCCAACCTTCTCGTACGAGAGCCCTGGACCTTCCTTTTATAGGCGTAAGGAGAGGGCGCAGGTGTACAATGGGGGATGTAGCAGTGTGCTAATGTGTCTAGTAGAGAGGAGCTAGAGCCCTAAGTACATGCCGTCGTGGCAGCCGGAGAGGTTTTAGCACCCTGTTCATGTGATGTCGTGGCCGTCGGAGGAGCGCTGGAGCCTTGCGGAAGGACAGCTGTCGGGGCTGTCGAGTCCTTGCTGACGTCTCCTTGCTTCCGTAAGGGGCTGAGAGTCGCCGTCGTCATGGAGCACGCGGGGCGCCATCATTATTTGTTTACCGGGGCGAGCCAGATGGGACGCCGGTCTTGTTCCCCGTAGCCTGAGCTAGCTAGGGGTAGGGTAATGATGGCCCCCCCCTGTGACGTGGTCGGTCCGAGCCCTGGGTCGGGCGAGGCGGAGGCTCCTCCGAGGTCGAGGTCGAGTCTGTCTTCCGAGGTCGAGGTCGAGTCCAAGCCCCGGGTCGGGCGAGGCGGAGACCGTCGTCCGAGGCCAAGGCTGAGTCCGAGCCCTGGGCTCGGGCGAGGCGGAGTTCGTCGTCTTCCGGAGCCGAGGCTGAGTCCGAGCCCTGGGGTCGAGCGAGGCGGAGTTCGTTGTCTTCCGGAGCCGAGGCTGAGTCCGAGCCCTGGGGTCGGGCAAGGCGGAGTTCGTCGTCTTCCGGAGCCAAAGCTAAGCCCGACCCTAGGGTCGGGCGAGGCGGAGTCCATCGTCTGAGGCCGAGACGGGGGCCGAGCCCTGGGGTCAGGCGAGGCGGAGCTTCCTATGGCGCCTCAAGGCCGGACTTGGCTGCTGTCAGCCTCACTCTGTCGAGTGGCACAGCAGTCGGAGCAACGCAGGCGACGCTGTCTTCTTGTCAGGTCGGTCAGTGGAGCGGCGAAGTGACTGCGGTCACTTCGGCTCTGTCGACTGAAGAGCGCGCGTCAGGATAAGGTGTCAGGCCATCCTTGCATTAAATGCTTCTGCGATACGGTCGGTCAGCGTGGCGATCTGGCCAAGGTTGCTTCTCGGCAAAGACTGGGCCTCGGGCGAGTCGGAGGTGTGTCCGTTGCTTGAGGGGACCCTCGGGCGAGACGTGAATCCTCCGGGGTTAGCTGCCCTTGCCCGAGGCTGGGCTCGGGCGAGGTGAGATCGTGTCCCTTGAGCGGACTAAGCCTTGACCCTAATCGCGCTCATCAGGCCTTTGCAGCTTTGTGCTGATGGGGGTTACCAGCTGAGATTAGGAGTCTTGGGGGTACCCCTAATTATGGTCCCCGACATTTTTATTCAATTAGGTCTTGTTCGGTTATTCCTACTCTATGTGGATTGAGATATATTTTGACTTGATATGGATTTAAACCGACTCAATCACATCCAATTTATGTGGATTAATTTCAAACGAACGAGCCTTTAGACTATCCATAGTGTAGGTTTCTCTGTATCCTTACTCTATACCATTATTTGTAGTCTAGTCAACAAAATGTTTTACTCTATATTACCACGCTCATATTCCTCTATATCTCTACTACTCTATAAGAACATAGTGTAGACCGTGGTGCACGGTTTTGCCCACGCCGCCCAGCGCTCCCCTCTCTCTGCCTTATGGACCTCCAGTGCTTTACTCTCTGCCTTCTGGGCCCCACTATCCCAGCCCACGCCCATCCTCCCCACAGCGCTCCACAACCCATCGGAGCAGCTCCCCCACTGATGGCGTCGTCCACCATTCCCATCTCCATAGAACGCGCCATCCCTTCCTTACATGGCGCCCCCTTCCCATCCTCCACTAATGGCGCCCCCTTCCCATCCTCCATACCTGGCGCCCTCCCTTCATACCATCGAAGCTGCTCCCACACTGATGGCGTCATCCACCATTCCCATCCTCCACCGAGACGAAAATGGACAGCAGTCCCAAGCGCCATCCCTTCCTTACATGGCGAGGTCCCAACCATCTGCGCTCCCTTCCTTACATGGCGCCCCCTTCCCATCCTCCATACCCGGCGCCGTCCACCACTCCCATCCTCCGCTCCCGGGGCAGAGATCTGGGTCGAGGAGACCTGGTTGAGCATGGGCTGCGTAGGGGATGTGGCGCGGGCGGTGTGCCCCGGGGATCAGCGTGGCGGCGCTGGCCCTGCTCGCCGTCGCGGCTGCCGCAGGAGCCACCGCGGGGGATCCCTATCCCGATGACCTTGAGCACGCGTAAGTGTCTCCGCTCTGCGCCGCGTCTCCGCCTGTCTGATCGGTGCTGTGGTGCCATTCCCGTTGCTTGCGTTGGGGCGTCGAACCGAACTTCGTGCTGGATTGCGCGCGTTGTGTCTTCGGCGATCATTGCTCGTGCGTGCGTTGACTGCTTTATAGTTTCTCATCTCCCAATCCAATCCCGCAGTTGTATCGTGTGTCATGAGTTTCTCATGTCGCACTCGTGGGAAGGTAGTAGAACAAGTTAGGTGAGATGTCGAGGAATAACAGGTGGTTGGTACTTCATGCCTCTTAAATGGAGAAGACTAAGATGGAGGATGTTCTATGGCATTCTTTTAGTGAATTGTCATGGGCACAATTTTCTACTCCCTCCGTTTCTTTTTATTTGTCGCTGGATAATGCAATTTTACACTATCCAGCGAAAAATAAAAAGAAACAGAGGGAGTAGCTTTCAAGCAGTGTTGAAACCGGGACTGCTCTGGCTGCTCTATGGCAAATGGAGTGCAATACTGTTTTGCGAATGTTCCTGTTTGATGAATATTTTTTGGTGCTTTCTCAGAAACCGGTAATTTTGATAGCTTCAAAGTTCAAACACTGCTAGATCCTGAGCCTTTAATTCAATGGACGCCCATTTGTCATATGAGTCATGAGTGCATTGTCGGAAGTATATGCTTATTTCGTAGGTTCTTGTAAAAGTTGCTGCTTGGATTCTTTTCCTTTTTGTCACTTTTGCTAATCTTATGAAAAGTTTGTCTATGCTTATGTCCCCACGTATATTACAAAAGGTGGTTAATTTTTTGTTTTCCCTCAAGATTTCTAAGAGGGACCTTTCTGAGCAGAATAATGGCGACGGTGATTTCTAAGGGGGACCTTTCTCAGCAGAACAAAATTGGCCCTTGTAACTTGTAAATCGCATTGTTTCTTGGTAGGCAAATGTAAACTACTCCTTATGCTTCTGATAAAATTTAACATTTCAGTTTGTTGGGGTCATCTGTTTCAGCTGGATCTATTCAATAGTGCTAAACCCTAAACCAATGAGCTTATTCTACAAGAATAAAGTGCTTTCCACTGGTATCCTGAATATGTAATAGTCATCTAGGGAACATTTCCAATCATAGTAGACGTTGCAATCTAAACCGTGTACCTCACACCTATGCAATGCGGTCGACTTTTTTGGGTTTATGTGGGCAAGCCATTGTTGTGGTCACATTTTGGTCGAAAAATGTTAATAAAGCATGTAATGTCAGGACACTTTAAGAATTTTTGAGGATGTGGAAATTGTGTATGGATGAAAATTGTGTGCTGAAGAGAGATCTGGGTGTTGCTCTTTTTGCTAAAATGGAGGCTTAGGAGTGTCATACAAAAGAAAAGGAGGAGTTATGCGGTATAATTAAAGAGAAATGAATGATGATTGATAAACTTCAGCAATACGTCGCTGTGCTAGAAGAAGAAAACATGGTCAAGAAACTTGATTTGGGAAGTCTTATCAAGATGGAGTGTGACAAGTCCATTCATGAAGTGAAGAACTGGTATTCTGAAATTGTTGAGATCTCTGACAAAAAACTTTTGGAGCTGGAAGAAAGGCTTAGATTCGCTGAGCAGAAATTTTCATGCAGGGAGCAGGAGATCATGAATATGTTTGATCAAGAGGAATCAGATTGGTATACACTAATTGCAGAGAAAGAAATTGCTATTTCTGATATTCAACAAACTGTTGAATCTGTTCAGCTTGACCATCTGCGAGAGCTTAAGTCTAGAACAACTGATATGTCTAATGTTGTACTACAAGAGAGGAATCAGTTGGTCAATGAGCTGACTGGACTAACCAATACCATCAGGGAGGTAATTCATGGAGGTGAAAGTATGATGTCAAATTTGAGAAGAATCATGAAGAAAGTTAATGACGAACCTTGCAATGAAAGGCTTACCTTAGAAAAAACTAATGGTAGAAGTTCTTCACCTTTGATAGGCACAAATCAGAGCATGTCCTAGATAGTTATCGTGTTATTACATGTTTCCGTTGCAACGCACGGGCATTCACCTAGTATTTACTATATATCAACTATCAGATTTTTTTCCTCTTATAACATGATTGTCTATTATACTATAAAACCATGGCATGTTACCTAAAGGATTTCGATGTCTACTTTACTGTTAGCGTAAAGTTTTGGTTGTGATTATATAACGAAACACTGTTGTTACGGAAGCGCACATACACATTTAGGCCTTGTTCGATTATTCTCATTATACATAGATTAGATAGGATTAGAAAAAATTTAGAAGAACTTTGATTTACTTGGGATTTAAACCCACCTAATCCCACTCAATCCACATGAATTGAGAGCTAACCGAACAAAGTACAGGGATGCACGTCTGAAATGGATAGCGTTAGCGCTATAGTGTTTTAGCACACCCGTGGTGCAGATGGCCTTAACATACAAAACACTATGTTGCTGTATTTTTTATTTGGTCATCATATTCTCAAATGATTCGATATAATATTCTAGGAGCGTTTTATTTTATTTTTCATTAGCTTACTTAGTTTTGACAACATATCTCATACATGCAATAATACAAACCATTTTATTACCGACTGACTGAATTAGACGACCAAAGAGGACAAATAGGAGCCAATAAAAAAATTCGAAAATGATCCTATCCCAAACAAACCTTCAAAATACCAAATCTCACAAGAGTGACGCCCTTGAGTCAACTAATGGTTGGATATTCTGAACACCAAGCAAAACAGCGAACCTCGCTCACTACCGGAATCAGCTCCTTTGTCGTGTGTTCTAAACACACGGCAAAGGCTATTTTACACTCGGCAAAGGCTTTGCCGAGTGTAACACTCGGCAAAGAACGCTCGGCGAACTGTACATCGGCAACAGCTTCTTTGCCGAGTACTTTTTGTCGGGCACTCGGCAAAGAAAAGTCACCGTCACGGCGCCAAGTAACGGTGACGGATCCTTTGCCGAGTGCCTACGGCGACACTCGGCAAAGACTGGTCCAGTGGACCCCACAGCCAGTCCCTGTGCCGAGAGCCCGAGTGCTATGGCACTCGGCAAAGGCGGTTTCTTTGCCGAGTGTCTGGTGGCCTAGCACTCGGCAAAGAACCCTCCAGTGGGCCCCTTTGCCAGTATCTTTGCCGAGTGTCTTGGCAAAAGCACTCGGCAAAGATGTCTTTACCGGTTCCCAGGTTTCCTTCTTTGCCGAGTGCCACTGTCAACACTCGGCAAAGATGTCTTTACCGGTTCCCAGGTTTCCTTCTTTGCCGAGTGCCATGGTCATAGCACTCGGCAAAGCTCCCCTTTGCCGAGTGTTACACTCGGCAAAGTGACCAGGATGTCCCTTTTTTATTTGCTTTTGTTGTTCCATCCAAACAAACAAAAGATATATATCATTCACATCACATTATATATCAAGCACATCACAGAATGAACACATTTATCATCAACACCATATATATCACAAAGTCTCACAAAACAGATCACAAGTCTCACTAAAGTCAGGATCATCACAAAACAGATACAAGTCTGCATCATCACTAACATCACCAAGTATCTCACAAGATAAAGTGTAACTAACATCACCAACACTCATAAAGGTAAGTCTGGATCATCACAAAACAAATCATCAACGAGGTGGGCATCTGGACTGGTTCGACGAAGGGCTGGACGAAGCATGAGGGTTGTTCGACGCCGCCGATTGACCCTGCACAGAGAAGAGATTGTATGTGTGAGAACATATGAATATATATCATGCAGTACTAAAATTTTGATACTCACAGGAGTAGTGAACTCTGTAGGGTCAGCTGCAGGGAACAACGGAGGTGGTGGAGCATGACCCTGTGCGGCGCCAAGGCTCTGCATGTACGCGAACATCTCCGCCATCCTCTTCTCTAGCTCCTCACGTTGCCTCCTCTCATCATCTAGCTGAGTCTGTAATATTTCGCCCTAATGTTACGATAATGCAAAGAGAAGATATATAAAAATCAATGAACGATGAATAGATAAGGAATAACCTAGAGTTGCTGGATACGATGCTGTGAGGTGTCCTGCCGAGGTCGTATGGCTGGGCTCGCGCTCGTGCTCCTTGCTCGCACCTGAGAGAGAGTGGGAGTGGAGGACGAGTCGATTGCCCCGTCGGCAATCTAGTACCGCCCATGCCTCTTGCCTCCTCCGACCCTCATGAGGACATCTCCGTCGATGTCCTCGGTCCTCGGATCGTAATCTGGCCCATGGACCTCCTTGGCCATGGCGGTGTACTCACTGAGTCGGCTGTGGATGGCGGGGTTGGTGTACGCCTCGGGCCCGTCATCCGGGTTGTAGGTGACGTCGGACGTCGCCTTCCCCTTCTGTGCCTCGTACATGCTCTTTGGGAGAACGTGATCCTCCGGAAGCAGGCTGCCAATAACTGTCAACAAACCATCGAAGGCGTCTCGACTCATGCTATACTGCGACTTGAACGCCATTATACGCCCAATGGCATCCAGTTGAGAAACCTTTGTCTTGTCGTGAAGGGGTTTCTGTGCCGCGTCAAACATGTCGTAGAATGCCTTTGCGGTCGCCTCTGGCTCGTCCTCCGTACATCCTTCGGCGAACTGTGCCTCGTGATAGTCGTTCAACATGTCCGCTACCCCGGCATCAGCATCGTAATCCTCGACGCGTTGTCTCACCACCTCCTCTCTCGTGCGATGCGCTTCACCATGGAAGATCCACCGAGTATAGTCCGGCGTAAATCCATTCTTCCAAATATGTTCTACCATGGCCTTCTTTGGTTTTCTTTTCCGGTTGTCACATTTGCTGCACGGACAAGGGACTAGGCTAGCTCCTTTAGCAGCTTCGCCATATGCCCGTTCCACGAAAGCATCGGTCTTCCTAATCCATTCTGGGGTGACATCATTACGTCGAACGCGGCCCGTGTACATCCACTCACGGTCCTCCATCCTCTAACATATATAACCGAGTATAGTTTAATATAGACATGTAATGCATGTACACTACGTTCCTACCTTCTAATAGGTGATGATAGGTCCTAATCCCACCCGCGGTTGCGTAGATGGAGTTAGTTTCCATGCTCTACTCCGATCCGAGATAGAGTTTCGGTAGCACCTACCCGTTGTTCTCCGGATACACGTCCTGACAGGGAGAGTGTACAGTCCGGAGAACAACAGGGAGGTGACGCCGAAACTCTATCTCGGACCGGAGTAGAGCATGGAAACTAACACCATCTACGCAACCGCAGGCTGTCCAAAAAACGTGGACAATTCGAAACAGATACATTTGTAGATATGCAAAGATCTGCATATCTACACTGTATCTCTTTCGAACGGGAGACGCCTAACTGGGTTACGTGATCTACGACCATGATGCGGATGTAGAGGTTATACCTAGGGTGACGGTAGAATCAGGCTAGCGGGGCTGTGGCGGGTCGGTGCAGTGGCGATGCGACGCGGTGCAGGCAGACCCGCAGTGGCTAGGAAGACAAGTATCTTCTCTGTAAAAAATAAACAAGCATGTCAAAAAAATCGGCAGCACTTCCCCTGTACGGGGAGGTTTCCAAAACCTGCAAATAGATCTAACAGCACGATGGCTGACACGCACATATACAAACGACACGATGAATGCAAGTCACATCTAAGTGACATCCATATCCACCATCACACGCATTTCACTAAATCCACTAAACACATATACTATAAACTCAATAAATACATACTAAACTAATTAAACTCACGAAAATCACTAAATATACTAAACACATATACTATAAACTCAATAAATACATACTAAACTAATTAAATTTATTATACTCACTAATGTACGGTCGACGATGGCGGTGGCGCGACGGCGGTGGGCGCGGCCGGCGGTGGGCGCGACGGCGGTGCTCGCCGCGGGTGCGGGAGGCCGGCGGCGCGACGACGGTGGCGGGGCACGGCGGTGGGGAGGCCGGCGGTGGCGGTGGCGGGGCTCGGCGGTGGGCGGGGCTCGGCGGTGGGCGCGGCCGGCGGTGGCCGCGACGGCGGGGCGCGGCGGCGGGGCGCGTGGGGAGGGGCTCGGCGGCTGCACAGGGCACGGCGGCGATTTAGGCGGCGGCGACAAAGGCGCGGTTAAACAGAGAGAGTGAGAGGAGAGAAAGAAGAAGAACCCGGCCGCGAAGTATATTTTACTTCTTTGCCGAGTGCCCGCGATCTGGCACTCGGCAAAGATTTTTTAAAAATTAAAAAATAAACTTTGCCGAGTGCTGGATCTCGGGCACTCGGCAAAGTCGCCTTTGCCGAGTGCTAGCTGTAGAGCACTCGGCAAAGATGTGTTGTACAGGCTTTGCCGAGTGCCCAGGGACAGGCACTCGGCAAAGTTGTCTTTGCCGAGTGTTAACTGGACAGCACTCGGCAAAGTATTTTGTATTTTTTTTATTTTTTGCAACCAAACTTTTTGTGGTGCGTTCCTACACTATGTAGACCTACATGTATCATTTGTGGACAATTTTAACAGAGTTTTCAATCGTTAGTAGATTTAGTTCGTTTATTTGAATTTCTTCGGAAAATTTAGATTTGAACTGTAGGTCACTCGAAACTTGGAAAACCGTGCATGCAAAAATGATATTCATGTTACTTAGCATAAGTTACGACCGATTCCAGGAGCGGACCGGAAACTTCGAGCAACATGCTCACTAAACATGGCCGTGAACTTGCCATACACATGTTTAAAAATTGTATAAAACACAAACAAAGTCAGAAAATCCTGAAACTTGTTCACGTGTCATGATATCATATGTACAGGCTGCGATAAAAATTTTAGAATGTTTGGAGAAAGTTGTGGGACACTATGTGTAGAAACCTAAGAGAACTACACATGAAATCATAGAGTTTCAATGTAGTTCTCCTAGGTTTCTACACATAGTGTCCCACAACTTTCTCCAAACATTCTAAAATTTTTATCGCAGCCTGTACATATGATATCATGACACGTGAACAAGTTTCAGGATTTTCTGACTTTGTTTGTGTTTTATACAATTTGTAAACATGTGTATGGCAAGTTCACGGCCATGTTTAGTGAGCATGTTGCTCGAAGTTTCCGGTCCGCTCCTGGAATCGGTCGTAACTTATGCTAAGTAACATGAATATCATTTTTGCATGCACGGTTTTCCAAGTTTCGAGTGACCTACAGTTCAAATCTAAATTTTCCGAAGAAATTCAAATAAACGAACTAAATCTACTAACGATTGAAAACTCTGTTAAAATTGTCCACAAATGATACATGTAGGTCTACATAGTGTAGGAACACACCACAAAAATTTCGAGAGACAAAATAAAAAAAATAAAAATATACTTTGCCGAGTGTCCAGATATGACACTCGGTAAAGTACGCTTTGCCGAGTGCCTGCTATGTGACACTCGGTACAGAGCCTCTTTGCCGAGAGCCAACGGCTGACACTCGGCAAAGACTAACGGCCGTCAGCTTTGGGACGGCCGCTGACGGCCGTTTGCCGAGAGCCCCCTTTGCCGAGTGTTTGACACTCGGCAAAGTTGTCTTTGCCGAGTGCCGTTCTGTACCGAGTGTTCAGCTCTCGACAAAGCACGATTTGCCGAGTGCCTAACTGTACCAAGTGCGGCACTCGGCAAAGCTTTCTTTGCCGAGTGCCCGACAAAAGGCACTCGGCAAAGAAGCCCACACTCGGCAAAGCCTCGGATTCCGGTAGTGGCTGAAAGCTAAAATAGAGCTTTCAACTTCAATCTCAATAAAGCAAGACCTCGAACCAAAATCCTCTAAGCCAACTAGTGACTAGAGAACTTAGAAAACTTCCTTGGCAGAAAATCCATGGAAGAAATAGATAAAATTCAGACATCCAAAGCACGAAAAAACACTCAAAAGATTAATCTACACTGCTCTCGGTGTTTGAATCCGTAGAACTAACTAACTAGTGAAATAATATCACGTACCCCAAACCTAGAGGGTGTCCTTTATCCTGGTTCGGGCTAGAAGAGGCCCTACTTCCGGTAGAGAAGGATGAGACTTATATTACTTGCACCCAAGTGCCTGCAATTGGGTTTACAAGCAAAGCGGGAGATAGAAGGATTCCAAGTCCAAGGGGATGATTGAGGCAAGTGCCAATACCGAGTGAACGAGAAGACTTGTGAAGTATCCGCCTACCCCTTGAGAAGTCGTAGACTACCCTATTTATAGGCTTAAGGGGTGCTTCCTGGTGGACGGGAGTCGGCTACGTACTATGAGGGGATGCCTTCGTATCCTGCAGACTGTATGGTATTTGTACTTTGTCGTTGACTTGTGCCTGCTTGTTTCATGCTGAGAGCTGAGGCTGAGGGCTCGATCATGTACCCGAGCCCCCCTGGGTGGGGTTGCCCATAACGTAGTGGTTGACACAGTGCTTAGCATGGGAAAAAACTTATTAAGGGATGCGTCAGCTCCACTGTATTTGATGACGTTGGGGATGTCCTCCATCACAGATATCGAGGGCAGAACCGGGCTCGGGCGAGGCAGAGCTCCGCCCGAGGTCGCGACCGAACCCGTCCTAAGATTCGATGATGTGCACCATAGTTGTAGTAGTGGCCTTCCACGGGATTCGTGGGGGAGCAGGTAGCCGAGGCCGGGCTCGGGCAAGGCGGAGTTTATCTCGAGGGTGAGCTCTATGTAGGGCGAGACGGAGTTTGCGCCCGAGGGCTGGCCCGCGTCCCTGTCGTATTACATGTCCCGTCAAGGGCTGGTCAGACCGCGTGCGTGTACAGTGGACACATGCGTAATCATGGTTGGTGAATCTTTGACAAGATCACGGTCTTGTTATTCCTGTATGCCCATGTAACACTTGAATTTGGGGGTATAAACTTTCTTCTCCAATATTCACCAAATTCAGGCATTACCTTCTTTCTCTCTTTATTTTCTTCTCCTTCCTCCCCATTTTCAAAGTAATATAGAGAGTTATGTCCATGCTATGTGTAAGCAAAACCCTAAGGTGATATCGTTGTTGCATCATGCTAGAGCATATTTATTTTTGTTTGATGTCGTGCCTAGATGTGCATCCATTTAATATAGGGTTCTATTCGGTGAGTGAATTTAATTAGAAAGAAACGAGGATGATTAAAGGAATACCTTCTCCCTCCCTGGTGTCCCTCCTCGTGCTACCCTCCGAGGCGTGGCCCCTCCCTGCGGCGGCCCTGCCCCCCGCGCGACGCCCTCGCCCCGACGCGGCCCCTGCCCGGCGCGCCCCTCCCCGCGGCCCGTCCCCGGCGCGACCTCCCTACCTGGCAGCCCCTCTCCCACGCGGTCTTCGTAGCTCTTTCCACCGCCGAAGCCGAGTATATTGTCGCATGCCATTGTTGTGCACAATTAATTTGGATGAGGCAAACCCTTAGGGACTATGGCTATAAGTTAAGCAAAGTCCCTCTCCTATGTGATAATGAGAGTGCAATCCGCATGTCGGATAATCCCATTGAACACAGCCGCACTAAGCACATAAACATCCAGTATCACTTTCTAAGAGATCACCAGCAAAAGGGGATATCGAAATAGCTTATGTCAGCACCCACAACCAATTATCCGATATCTTTACCAAGCCACTAGATGAGAAAACTTTTAGCAAACTTAGGAATGAGTTAAATATCCTTGATTCTTGGAATTTTGATTGAAACATTGCACACAAAGCTAATTTATATATCTTTGATCATGTCTCTTTCATTTGGTACAAATGCATATTTCTTATTCTTCTTGTGCCAAGGCTAAGACTAATGTGTTTTCAAGTATGTCTCTATGAATAGTCTTAGATTGAAAGAAAAATGGAGTATTCGGCAAAGACAAGGCTTCCACTCCAACTCTGACGGTATCACTTATCCTTTGTCGTTACTCATGTCACTCTCAATGGTATGACCCTTCACTCGTATTTATATTACAATTTGGGAGAAGGTATTAGGCCCCAAAGGGGGAGAAAAATGGCATAAGGGCTCTCAAGTTCTCCGTTTTGGTGCTTAATGCCAAAGGGGGAGAAAATATTAAGCCCAAAGCAAAAGGACTGCACCACCATTTCAAAATGTTCGAAATGAATTTTTTCAATTGGTGTATTTTCAATTAGTATCTAATATTCAATTGATATGTGAAAGTAAAATTTCAAATTGGCATCTTCAAAACTTCACATTTAGTGTAAAAGAATTTCAAAATGGTATCTATTTCAAAACCCTCTTGAAAGCTAAGAGGTAAATTCATTGAGGGGGAGCTTTTATTTAGTCAAAGGAAAAGCATTTGAAACAGGGTGAGAAATTTCAAATCTTAAAAATGCTTCTTGAAATCACATTTGTATACCTTTGACTATTTGAAAAAAGATTTTGAAAAGATTTTCTAAAAGAATTACAAAAACAAAACTAGTGGTGCAAATGTGGTCCAAAATATTAAATAAAAGAAAGGCAATCCATTCATTCTTATTCATATATTTAAAATCTTTCATTGGTTTAATTCTAAGTAACCTATGCACAATCATCTCAATTGCAAACTAGTTACATTTTTACACACTTCATTTGCTTTGGTTTGTGTTGGCATCAATCACCAAAAAGGGGGAGATTGAAAGGGAAATAGGGTTAACCATTTCCTATAACTAATTTTGGTGGTTGACGACCAACACAAATACATGGACTAACTAGTTTGTCTACATATCATCTGTTACAGGTGCATAAGGTTCAACACAAACCAAGAAAGAATTCAGTTAGGGGACACATTATAATTGGAGCAAAATGACCTTAGTGTGCTTGTTTTTGGCGCACCAGACAGTGTCCGGTGCACCAGGGTCGTACAGACTTGAACCAGCCACTCTCGGGAAATTGAAGGCACGCTCCGCTATAATTCACCGGACTGTCCGGTGCAGCAAGACAACAAGGCACCCCAACGGTCAACTGCTCCGAACCCTAACGATTGCGCTGATGTGGCGCGCCCCGGACAGTGCACAGTGACTGCCGGTGGCGCACCAGACTGTCCGGTGTGCCCTTCACCAGCAGAAATCAGCTAACAGCTAGAAGTGGTTGGGAGGCTATAAATATCCTCAACCACCTCATTCACTCCCATCTAAGCCTTCTGAAAGCTTCATTCATTGCAAGAGCAAAAGCCCAACACTCCAAGACACAATCAAAGCAATCAATTCACTCAAAGCCTCAAAATCAACTCTAGTGCATTAGGGATTGTGAGAGGATCACTTGTGTTCTTTTGTTGCTCTTGTCGCTTGGTTTGGCCTTTTCTTTCTCCCTTCTTATTCTCAAGAGACTTGTAATCGAAGCAAGAGACACCTAAGTGTATGGTGGTCCTTGCGGGGTCTAAGTGACCCATGAGATTAAGGAAAAGGCTCACTCAGTCAAAGTGACTGTTTGAGAGAGGGAAAGGGTTGAAATAGACCCGGTCTTTGTGACCTCCTCAACGGGGACTAGGTTCTTTGGAACCGAACCTCGGTAAAACAAATCATTGTGTCCACTCGCTTTGATTCTCGTTTGATTTGTTTTCCCTCTCTAACGTTTCCTTGCTAGTATTGATTTGAGTTGGCTCCCATACGTCACCCGCATTCCTTGAGCAACTCTTAGCAAGAGAAACATTCTTTTGACTTGAATTTAATTCTAACGCTAACCCCAGCCTTAGTGTGTGTTTAAAGTTGATAAATTTCAGGTTTTGCCTATTCACCCCCCTCTAGGCGACTTTCAATTGGTATCAGAGCCAGTACTTCTTTAAGAGCCTAACTAACTCGAAGTGATGTCTGGTGATCACGCCAAGAGGGAGATCATAACCGGCGAAAAGCCCTCAGGCTCGGGGAGGACTCTCTCAAGGGAGTCCGGCAACAAGTATAAGGAGGAATCCTCTTCCTCCATCAAGTCACATCGGGGAAGTGACAAGAAGAAGAAGAAGATGAAGAAAGTGGTCTACTATGACACCGACTCTTTGCCACCCTCCACATCCGGCACTGAGTCGTCGACTACTTCTAAGCGCCATGAGTGCAAGAAGTATAATAAGATGCCGCTACGCTATCCGCGTATTTCAAAGCACGCTCCATTACTTTCCGTACCCCTAGGCAAACCACCATATTTTGATGGTGAAGATTATTGTATGTGGAGTGATAAAATGAGGCACCATCTAACCTCATTCCACGAAAGTATCTGGGATATTGTTGAGTTTGGAGCACAGGCACCAAAGGTGGGGGACAAGGACTACA
The DNA here is from genome assembly GCF_902167145.1 of Zea mays. NCBI lineage: Eukaryota > Viridiplantae > Streptophyta > Magnoliopsida > Poales > Poaceae > Zea > Zea mays. The sequence continues at coordinate 13,620,030 of NC_050104.1, read as the reverse complement.
ACTCAGACAAGGCCGCCCAAATTCGACACTTCAACTCCCAAGAAACTTCTATACTCCTCGCCTCCTCGTGTCGAGAGGAGTATAATAAGGTGCAAGGGTTGAAGAACGCCAAAGAAATTTAGGATGTCCTCAAAACTGCGCACAAAGGGGACGAGGTGACCAAGATCACCAAGCGCGAGACGATCGAGGGAGAACTCGGTCAATTCATCCTCAACAAAGGAGAGGAGCCGCAAGCTATGTACAACCGACTCAAAACGATGGTCAACCAAGTGCGCAACCTCGGGAGCACCAAGTGGGATGACCATGAGATGGTCAAGGTTATTCTTAGATCACTTATTTTTCGTAATCCCACTCAAGTGCAACTAATCCGTGGAAACCCTAGATATAAACAGATGTCTCCTAAGGAAGTTATTGGCAAGTTTGTGAGCTTTGAACTTATGATCAAAGACTCCAAACACATTGTCAACTTGGAGCAAGACGCTACCTCTACACCCGAGGTGCAACCCATCGCATTCAAAGCGACAGAAGAAAACAAGGACGAGTCTACACCAAGTAGGCTTCCAATCGATGCCTCCAAGTTCGACAATGAGGAGATGGCGCTCATCATCAAGAGCTTTCGCCAAATCCTCAAGCAAAGGAGGGGAAAGGACTACAATCCCCGCTCCAAGAGGGTGTGCTACCGGTCTGGTAAGTCTGGTCATTTCATAGCTAAATGTCCAATGTCTAGTGGAAGTGATAGGGACGAAGATAAGAAAGGGAAGACGAAGGAGAAGAAGAGATACTACAAGAAGAAGGGCGGTGATGCACACATGTGTCAGGAATGGGACTCTGACTAGAGCTCCACCGACTCCTACTCCGACGAGGACACCACCAACATCGCCGTCAACAAAGGCCTCCTCTTCCCAAACGTCAGCCACAAATGTCTCATGGCAAAGGATGGCAAGAAGAAGAAGGTACATTCTAGAAGTACCCCAAATATACTACATCTAGTGATGAGAGTAGTTCTAGCGATAATGAAGATGATTTACTTTCTCTTTTTGCCAACCTTAACATGGAGCAAAAGAAAAAATTAAATGAATTAATTGAAACCATTAACAAGAAGGATGACATCTTGGAATGCCAAGAATACCTGCTCGTTAAGGAAAACAAGAAATTCATTAAATTAAAAATGCTTATGCTCAGGAAGTAGAAAAATATGAAAATTTATCTAAGGAGCTCAGCATATGCCATATTTTAATTTCTAGTCTTAGAACTAAAAATGATAACTTAGTTTCTAAGATTGAAGAATTAAATGTTTGCAATGATTCTATTTCCTATCTTAAAAATGAGAATGCCAAATTAAATGCTATGATAGTAGAATTAAGTACTTGCAAAACCTCTACATCTAATGTTGATCATATTACTATTTATACTAGATGTAGATATGTTAATGTTGAACCTATGGATGATCACCTTGCCATGATTAAACAACAAAATGATCACATAGCTAAACTAACTGCTAAAATTACTGAGCATGAGTTAAAAAATAAAAAATTTAAATTTGCTAGAAGCATGCTCTATAATGGGACACGCCCTGGCATTAAGGATGGGATTGGTTTCCAACAAGGGAACCAAAACAACACCAAACTTAATACCCCTAAGAAGTTGTCTAATTTTGTTAAGGGTAAGGCTCCCATGGTTCAGGATAGTGAGAGTTACATTTTATATCCTGCAAACTATCCTGAGCACAAAATTAGGAAAATTCATGCTAGGAAACCTCATTTTGTTTCTCATGCATTTATGTATAAAAATGAGGCTTCTAGTTCTAGGCATACCACTCATGTTAAAATGCCTAAGAAGAAATTTCCTAATGCATCAAATGAGGATACTATTTCATTTAAGACTTTTGATGCTTCTTATGTGCTAACAAACAAATCAGGCAAAGTTGTTGCCAAATATGTTGGGGGGCAAACACAAGAGTTCAAAGACTTGTGTCTGGGTACCCAAGGTGCTTGTTTCTAATGTAAAAGGACCCAAGGTCGTTTGGGTACCTAAGAACAAGGCCTAAATTTGTTTTGTAGGTTTATGCATCCGGTGGATCAAGTTGGATAATCGATAGCGGGTGCACAAACCACATGACAGGGGAGAAAAGGATGTTCTCCGCCTATGAGAAAAATGAAGATCCCCAAAGAGCTATTACATTTGGGGATGGAAATCAAGGTTTGGTCAAAGGTTTGGGTAAAATTGCTATATCACCTAGCCATTCTATTTCTAATGTTTTTTCTTGTAGATTCTTTAGATTACAATTTGCTTTCTGTTTCTCAATTATGCAAAATGGGCTACAACTGTCTATTTACTGACGTAGGTGTTACTGTCTTTAGAAGAAGTGATGATTCGATAGCATTTAAGGGAGTGCTAGATGGTTAGCTATACTTAGTTGATTTTAATGATAATCAAGCTGAACTAGACATTTGCTTAGTTGCTAAGACTAACATGGGTTGGCTCTGGCATCGCCGACTTGCTCATGTTGGAATGAAGAATCTTCACAAGCTTCTAAAGGGAGAACACATTTTAGGACTACAAATGTTCACTTTGAGAAAGACAGGATTTGTAGCGCATGCCAAGCAGGAAAGCAAGTTGGAGTCCATCATCCACACAAAAGCATCATGACGACTGACATGTCGCTTGAGTTACTCCACATGGACCTATTCGGCCCGATCGCTTACATAAGCATCGGCGGGAGTAAATACTTTTTAGTTATTATGGATGACTATTCTTGCTTCATTTGGGTATTCTTTTTACAGGAAAAATCTCAAACCCAAGAGACCCTAAAGAGATTCTTAAGACGGGCTAAAAATGAGTTCAGATTAAGGATAAAAAAGATAAGGAGCGATAGTGGGACGGAGTTTAAGAACTCTCAAATTTAAGGATTTCTTGAGGAGGAGGGCATCAGTCATGAGTTCTCTTCTCCCTACACACCTCAACAAAATGGTGTAGTGGAGAGGAAGAATAGAACTCTACTGGACATGGCAAGGACCATGCTTGATGAATACAAGACTCCAGACCGGTTTTGGGCAAAAGCAATCAACACCACTTGCTACTCCATCAATTGGCTCTACCTTCACCGAATCCTCAAGAAAACATCATATGAACTCCTCACTGGTAAAAAGCCCAATGTTTCATATTTTAGAGTCTTTGGGAGTAAATGCTTTATTCTTATTAAAAGAGGTAAAAGTTCTAAATTTGCTCCTAAGGCTGTAGAAGGCTTTTTACTAGGGTATGACTCAAAACAAGGGCATATAGAGTCTTCAACAAATCCACTGGACTGGTTGAGGTTTCTTGTGACATTGTGTTTGATGAGACTAATGGCTCCCAAGTGGAGCAAGTTGATCTTGATGAACTAGATGATGAAGAGGCTCCATGCGTTACGCTAAGGAACATGTCCATTGGAGATGTGTGTCCTAAGGAATCCGAAGAGCTTCTACAAGCACAAGATCAACCATCATCTTCCATACAAGCATCTCCACCAACTTAAGATGAGGATCAGGCTCAAGATGATAAAGATGAAGATCAAGAGGATGAGCCACCTCAAGAGGAGGACATGGATCAAGGGGGAGATGAAGATGATCAAGACAAGGAAGATGATCAAAAGATAAGGGATCAAAGACCGCCACACCCAAGAGTCCATCAAGCAATTCAAAGAGATCACCCCGTCAACTCCATCCTTGGTGACATTCATAAGGGGGTAACCACTAGATCTCGAGTTGCTCATTTATGTGAACATTACTCTTTTGTTTCTTCTATTGAGCCATACAGGATAGAGGATGCATTAAGAGATCCGGATTGGGTGGTGGCAATGCAAGAGGAGCTCAACAACTTCACAAGGAATAAGGTATGGCATTTAGTTCCACATCCTAATCAAAATGTTGTAGGTAGGTATTCCGCAACAAACAAGATGAGCATGGTGTGGTGATAAGGAACAAATCCCGACTTGTGGCTAAGGGATATTCACAAGTCAAAGGTTTGGATTTAAATGAAACCTATGCACCCGTAGCTAGGCTTGAGTCAATTTGTATATTACTTGCCTATGCTACTTACCATAGCTTCAAGCTTTATCAAATGGACGTGAAAAGTGCTTTCCTCAATGGACCTATCAAGGAAGAAGTCTATGTTGAGCAACCTCCCGGCTTTGAAGATAGTGAGTATCCTAACCACGTGTATAAACTCTCAAAGGCGCTTTATGGGCTCAAGCAAGCCCCAAGAGCATGGTATGAATGCCTGTGAGATTTCCTTATCACTAATGGCTTCAAAGTCGGTAAAGCTGACCCTACTCTCTTGACTAAAACAATCGCAAAAGACTTGTTTATATGCCAGATTTATGTTGATGATATTATATTTGGGTCTACTAACAAGTCATCTTGTGAAGAGTTTAGTAGGATTATGATACAGAAATTCGAGATGTCTATGATGGGGGAGTTGAAGTATTTCCTTGGATTTCAAATCAAGCAACTCCAAGAAGGCACCTTCATCAGCCAAACCAAGTACATTCAAGATATACTTAAGAAGTTTGGGATGAAGAATGGCAAACCCATCAAGACACCCATGGGAACCAATGGGCATCTCGACCTCGACACGGGAGGTAAATCCGTAGATCAAAAGGTATACCGGTTAATGATAGGATCTTTACTCTACTTATGTGCATCTCGACCGAATATTATGCTTTCTATATGCATGTGTGCAAGATTTCAGGCAAATCCTAAGGAAGTTCACCTTAGGGCCGTAAAGAGAATCATGCAATATTTAGTTTACACTCCTAAGTTTGGGCTTTGGTACCCCAAGGGATCTACCTTTGATCTAATTGGGTATTCTGATGTCGATTATGCCGGATGCAAAATTGATAGGAAGAGCACATCAGGGACTTGTCAGTTTCTGGGAAGATCCCTGGTGTCATGGGCTTCAAAGAAACAAAACTCCCTAGCTCTTTCCACCACCGAAGCCGAGTATATTGTCGCAGGCCATTGTTGTGCACAATTACTTCGGATGAGGTAAACCCTTAGTGTCGGTGTTTGGGACCCGGCCGCGCACTTGGTTTACCCCTCGAGGTGCTTTTGGGTAGGACGGTGTAACCGACTGTAGCTCGATGGTTCGTGCTGAGCGCACAAGAGATAGTAGACAATTTTCTACAGGTTCAGGCCGCTTAGAGAGGTGTAATACCCTACTTCCTAGTGTGGATCTTTATGTGGCGGGTTATAGGGGGGTTCTCTAGTATGAAGGATGCTAGAGAATTGAGTAGATGGCTAATGAGTGACCTGTCTTTTGACGGGTACCCCCTAGGCCTTATATACTCGACCGTGTGGCGTTACATGCAGGTATGATAACTATGTGCTCCTAAGTAATAGTGAACCGACTGAACTTATCTCCCTATTATCCTGCCGACTTATCCTCGTTCAGTTCCGACGTCTGAGAGTGCTGCGCAGGACAATCGGATTAAAGCTACGGATAACGTTTAAATCCCTTGAGCCGCCTGGGCTCGAGCTGATCCAATCTTGCGTCGATCTATTCTGCCAGTGATTCATCCCCTGGCCCACGAAGGGGTGGCCTTGCGGAATAATGGGCCCAGAGTCTTTCGCGAGGCCTTCCAACCTTCTAGTGGACCCAGGGGATATCTGTCCCCCACAAGCCCTTAATCTTTGAGTTGATTTTGAAACAATCGACCCAAAGATTCTAGGTCCATTTTGCAGTTTTGACTTTAAACTGTGGATGCTTTGACAGTACACTTGTCAAGTCGTTGCTTCTGAACTTTGATCGGTCCGGTAAAAACAAACTTCTGTTATGTTCTTCGGCTCTTTCAACGGTCTTCGCTTTATACTTCAGAGATTAGTGCTTGGTTACCAGCTTATGCTCTAGAGATCAGCATTTTGTCTTTAGGGGTTGAAGATTCATTGAGTGCACCGGAAGTGCACCCAATGGGTGTAGCCCCCGAGCTTTGAGTGGATTACTGAAAATAATCCATTCAAAGGTCTTCATCTCCTGCTTTTTAGAAGTCGTTGGTTAATCTTCGTCCCATGCTTTAGAAATCAGCATTTCATCATCGTTCCATGCCCTAGAGATCAGCATTCTGCCTTTAGGGGTTGAAGATTCATTGGGTGCACCGGAGGTGCACCCAATGGGTGTAGCCCCCGAGCTTTGAGTGGATTACTGAAAATAATCCATTCAAAGCTCTTCATCTCATGCCTTAGAATTTGGTATTATATCATCAACTTATGCTTTTAGAGATCAGCATGTTGTCTTTAATTCTTGCCTTAGAGATCGGCAACACGGTATACCTATGTCCTGTTAAGTTTGAAATTTATTTGATCGGCGACAGATTGGACGTCCAGTAGATGGGTCTTGGCTGGTCTTCATTTCGCTTCGCGCTTCAATGCTTCTGTTGATTAGACTTGTACTTCAGCAGCTATTTTTGGCTTTCCTCCGATCTCTATCGATATCTTTCTTCTGTCTTGATACATTCATTGCGTATACTGTATGGATGTGACTGCTTGGGAAAATCTATTGAAAATTCCTAGACGTCCCCTCCCCAATGGGTGTAGCCAAGGGACGGCTTGGTGTGCTGAGCGTTTAGCAAACTGCCCTTGAGTAGTAACTTGACGTGACCGTGGGGTGTAATCATATCGTCCAAGCAGTTGACCTCAGTCCCAATGGTGTCGTGTTACGTGAGACGGTGCCTGCTGCCTAACTTGTTTCCAGGCGGTTTGAATGGCTTATTGAATACTTGCGAATGTTTAGTGACCATGGTACAAGATGAGCGGTTGCCTCCCGCCCCTATAAATAGACTACTTGCTTCACTGGTGTCTTCACACATCTCCCGGCCGTTTGTTGCTTATTCTCCACCTTTCTCTTCTCTTCCAATCAACTATGGGCAAGAACAAGAAGGGCGGAAGTTCGTCGCACCACTCCGGCGACAAGCAGAAGCGTGAGCCGAGTCCCCCCTCGGAGGACTTCGGTGACTCCGAGTACTCGGAGGAGGAGTTTTCCTCCGAGTCCAAGGGTCGCCGGTCTACGCCTCTCCCCTGGTGTCGTCCGATGACTCGGACGATTCCCAGGGGATCGCTGCCGAGGTGTGGACGTACATCCGGGCCGTCGAGCGCTCCGGGCTCAAGGGCTCGGATGAGTCGAAGATCTCCTCGGACGAGGAGAACTCCTCCGACTCGTCTGAGAAGGGGAGCGGTGGTGACGGCGACGACGAGGGCGACGACGGCGATGGAGGCGACAGTAGCGGTGGAGGCGATGGCGACGGCAAGGGCGACGACGACGACGGCAAGGGCGACGGCGGCAGCGGCAAGGGTGACAGCGGCAGCAGCAAGGCCAGTGGCAAAGCGCCACTAGCTTAAATATTAGTATAGATAAGTAGTAGTAGAAGTAGTATTAGTAATAGTGAAATAATGTAGTAGTAGTTAGTAGTATAGAGTAGTCTAAGTAGTGTAGTGATGTAGTAGTGCAATGTAGCGAAAAAGGGAAGGAAGGCTGGCTCATAATGAGTTGGTCTTTGAGTTTGTGGAAGAACTTCCCTTCTTTATATATTGAAGAAAATTTCAGTTTGTTCTGAGTATCTCTTCTGCTTTTCCATCGTTCTTATATAGTCGATCGGTAGCTTGTATTCATGTTCAGCGTTGTCGTTGTTCTTGGAGATAACACCTGAGTAACGACTGGTAATTGTTGAGTCGTATTTAGTTTTGCCGGCATTTACATAGAGAAAACGACTGAGTTATGGCAGGCATTGCCAGCGTCTTTTAGAAGTAACTGCTGAGCTGCACTGGACCACGCCGGCGTTTTTTGAGGTAACAACCGAGTTATGCTTGATCGCGTCGGTGTTTTAGAAGTAACAGTTGAGCTACGCTGGGCTACGCTGGCGTTTTAGAGGTAACAACCGAGTTATGCTGGGCCACGTCGATGCTTTAGAGGTAACTGCTGAGTTATGCCAGGAAATAATGTTTTTCCCGAGTGATGGCTTAGCACTTTTTGGAAACGGTGCCCAACCCGCGAAAAGCCCGTCTTTATCACGTCGTCGCATGCCTCTGCGTTCTGAGCCCTAAGTTCACCTTTCCTCCTCAAGTCATACCTCTGTTTCTCTCTGATTTCGCTTCTGTTCAATCTGCCGACGAGATTGCGATGGCGCCCAAGCGGAAGAACCAGAATTCTGCTGCGGTAACAATCCTTCCCATCGACCCCAACAGCCAGTTGCCCTTCGCAGGTAACCATATGTCTGTTGTCTCTGAATCGGATCTCCTCCGTCTTGTCAATGTTGGAGTTCTTCCTCCGAAGGAGCTTTGTTCTTGGCGGATTTCCCGTGGGGTCACTGTTCCGACAGAAGATACCCACGAGTCTGTTGTTTATGTTCCTTTTCTTATCCATGGCCTTGCTCTTCCCATTTCTCCCTTCTTTCGTGGTCTCCTTGACTTCTATAATCTGAACCTGACTCATCTGAATCCCAATTCCATTTTGCAAATTTCTATCTTTGTTCATCTGTGTGAGGCCTACCTCGGAATTCTTCCCCACTTTGGTTTATGGAAGTATCTGTATCACTGTCGACCTGGGATGGCTGGGGTCAGCACCAACTCGTGGGTGGTGCGAGTCTGGAGATGCGCCGCGAAAGGAAAACGGAATACCTTGATATTCCGCTTAAGGACAACATTAATAGGTGGCGCCTTGAGTGGTTTATTGTGGAAAACCACGGCAAGTCCCTCCCCCCTCGGTCGGGAAGACAGCCAGATGTGCGCACTCCAAGTTGGATTGAGTCTCCTACTGCCTTGGGAGTAACAAAAGCTAGGGTTCTGCTTGCTGAAATCTTTCTGCTGAAGGAGAGAGGTCTGACCGCCGAGGCTGTGGTCGCTGACTTTGTTTTTAAGAATATCCAGCCCCTGAAGGATAGAGCATACCCAGCTTACTTGTACAGTGGTGTTACCAACTCGACTCGGGTTACTAATAGGAGAATTTCTGTTGAGGATTTGGTGAGCTGGCTAGACATGATCTTGAGAGGCAAAGTATCAAATGTTGGTGCTCCTGTTGCCTACTCTGCTTGGAATCTGCCACCTTCTAAGTCCTTTTTTAGTTTCGTGTCCAATCCTCCTGCTGGTGATAGTGGTCTGGGTCTTAGAGTGCGACCCTCTCCTAAAGATATTGAAGTCTTGGTTGCTTCTCTTTGTGATCTTCCCAATGATGAGAGGCAAGTTCATTTTGAGATGCCAACGAGTCCAGATGATGCAAAAATAAATGTTGTACTCGATATGTTGGCTGGAGAATCTTCTGACTCGACCCCTGCTGAAACAATGGCTGTTGTGGTTATACTAGAGATTGTCAAAACAGTGGACACCCGAAAGCCTAAGAGTACTCGCCCAAAGCGTCTTCGCCAAGTCAGCCACCCAACTGCGCCGGCTAAGGAGAAGAAGAAAAAGAAATGGCTTTGGCGACTGTCATGCTTGGACCAGGATGCTGGACCTTCTGCTCCTGTTTGTGAAGAAGTACCAATAGAGGTCTTTACTGAAGTTGACCCCGCTGGTGGTGTACCTGCTGAAGCTGAACCCAATGGGTGTGACCGTGCACCAGCTGATCCCAATGGGTGTGATCCTGTCAAAACCGACCCAATGGGTGTGATCTTGCACCGACTGACCTCAATGAGTGTACCCGTGCGTCAGCTGATCCCAATGGGTGTAATCCTGTTGAAGCTGAACCCAATGGGTGTGATCCTGCACCATCTATTGTCCGCATTTTTGATGAGGATGAAGAAGAGGAAGAAGAAATTCCGCTAATTCGTAAGAATAGCCGGCGTTACAGAGGTAGTAGGGGGATAGTGATATTCCTTCTCTAGCTCTGTCTGCTCTTGTTAGCCTTCAAGATTTATCCATATCAGATTTTGATCAGGCCCTTGAGGATGTCATTCCTGAAGATATGCTATTGGAACCGACTGTTGATGATATGATGAATGCTTGCTCTGACGCTCCGGACGTGGGATTAGAGGTATCCCGGGCAGTATCTCGTGCATCGTCGACTTTGGAAGGCAGCCTTCGGTGTCAAGAGGTTGGTTAGGATTGCCCGACTCCCATGGAGGTGATTGAGGATCCTTCAGCCTCAGAGGTGGCCATTGCAGAAAACCCAGTCCCCAAGGGTGATGTTGGCGGTTACCCAGCCCCCGAGGGTGTCGCCGGTAATGATCTGGCTCTGGTGGGTAGCGCAAGATGCAACCCAGCCCACGAGGGTGTTGTCGGTAGTGATCCGGCTCCGATGGGTAGTGTGAGCTGCCACCCAACCCCCAAGGATGTCCGAGCGAGCTCTCCTTCCCACACCTCCATGGACGTCCACGTCGGGTCGTCTCCACCATGATATGATGGAGTGATAGCGATGCATACTTCTTTAGCTTCGAGCGAGGGAGTCGCCTTAGAGGTCGGCGAGCCGGATGCCTGAATTCTGATATCTGCTAGTGGAGCTGAATCAACCCCCGAGATGCTCTTCAGATTGTTCCAGTTGATCTTCCTTCGTCAAGCTACAACACAGCTTCTCATGACTTGGGATTGCCTTCATTCTTTTCTAATCTTCAGGTAACTTAGCTCTTCTCGTTCTGTCATTCCCCCTGGTAAATCACTTTCTTTGTACTCATTTGTTTTTAATAACAGGCTTTGGTTGATGGGATGTCTGCTCAATTGAGATCACATGGTGCCTCTATCCCAGAAGAAGCTCTGTCTCTGACGCAGTGAAATCCGTTGCTGCTTCAGAAGCAGATAGCTTATTTGAAAGTGTCAAATGCTAGTTGGTATCTTTGTTTCTTCCTTGGCTGATTGAATAATTTGTTTTTAACTGTGTATCCTTCTTCGACTGCTTTTTGTCAGATATGGCCCGACGGTACTTTGGTATCTTTGTTTCTTCCTTGGCTGATTGATTAATTTGTTTTTAACCATGTATCCTTCTTCGACTGCTTTTTGTCAGATATGGCCCGACGGTACTCTGAGCTTGATGAGAAACATCTTCAACATCAAGCCGACTCGACCCGACGGCACTCTGAGGTTGAGGAGAACTATTCCCAAGGTCAGATCGACCTGGCTCGGGTTTCTGCTTCTTTAGACGACACACATTATTTGAACTCTTCTCTGAACGCTCAGCTTGACTCTGAAAGGGTAGCTAACGAGGTAGACTTAGTCAATTGGATCTGCCGTTCTTTTACTGCTTAATGGATGCTTGAGAGTTGATTCTTGTTTGTAGGAGGAAAACGAGCACTTGCAGCTTCTCGCGATAATCTGGATAGGTTGTATCGTGACGCCAGCAATTCCCTAACCATCTTGGAGAGGAGCCACCGCTTTACCATGACAGATTTGGATCATCACCGTCATGAACTGCAAGTGTCTCAGGATGAGATCCTGCGGCTTAGGCAGTTGGTGTCAAGCAAGGACTCCATCATCAAAGATCTGCGTGCTTCCAAGAGGTTAATTGCCCAGGAGCTAGAGGCCGCTCGACTGACTACCAAAGTTGCAGAGGACAACTGCGCCGTTCTAAAAGCCCAGCGTGACAAGGCTATGGACAAAGCCATTTGCGCGGGGCGAATCTTGATGAGAAGGCCCGGTGTAGTTGTTCTTGATGACATTGTTGCAGATGTCAAGGCTACGCCTGATGCTTCGAGTCGCCCTTTCTCCTCGATTGCTCCTGCGAAAGACATTGCCAAATAGAGATGTTTTGCTGTGTTTAGAAGATACTAAATGTATTTGTGAACTATATGTGTGTGTGATCAGTGCGCTCAAATATTCGGTAGGATATTAGAATGTGTTCTTGGTGCTGAAAGCTATAACATTTTGTTTCTGTTGTTAGAATTCAATAGTCGCTATGAACGTTTGCAGAAGTAAACGTGGCATGCTGGTTTCTGGAATCTTTTCCTAATTTATGCCACTTGATCAGCTGGTAAGGCATAGAGATCGCCCTATGACGAGTAAGCATGAGCATGTTGCACTGTCTTAAGTCCTTGCCGACTTAAGCTGATTGCTCCATTAGTAGGGTATAGTGGTCACCCTAAGTCGAGTAAGCGCGAGCATGTTGCACCGTTTTAAGTCATTGCCGACTTAAGCTGATTGCTCCGTTAGTAGGGTATAGTGGTCACCCTAAGTCGAGTAAGCGCGAGCATGTTGCACCGTCTTAAGTCATTGCCGACTTAAGCCGATTGCTCCATTAGTAGGGTATAGTGGTCACCCTAAATCGAGCAAGCGCGAGCATGTTGCACCCTAAATCTTTTATTGATGACGTACTTTCCAATTACAGAATACAACATTGCTCCGATAGTTCTTGCTAAGGGTAAAACTTCCTGAGGTGCTCTATATTCCATGAATTCCCTACTTCCGTGCCATCCATTTGAGTAAGCCGATATGATCCTGGCCGAGTGACCTCCAAAACTATGAATGGCCCCTCCCATAGCGGCGATAATTTGTGTCGTCCTTCTCTCGTTAGAATTCGGCGAAGGACCAAATCTCCCACTATGAAGGATCGATGTCGTATAGTCTTATCATGATACCGCCTCAGGGTCTGCAGATATCTAGCTGACTGAATTACTGTATTTAACCGCTCTTCTTCCAGTACGTCAATATCTTCTAGCCTGGTAGCTTCTGCTTCAGCTATGCTTTCGAAGACCAGCCTTAGTGCCCCAAACCTGAGGTCGGCAGGTAGCACTGCCTCCGAACCATAGACCATGAAGAATGGGGTGTTTCCATGCAGAGCTCGACTGGGTTGAGTTCTTAGGCTCCAAACCACATAAGGTAATTCTCTGATCCACTTTCCTGCAAACTTTTCATTCTTGTCGAAGACTTTCTTCCTGAGTGCTTCCAGTATCATTCCATTAGCCCTTTCCACCTGACCGTTGGCTCTTGAGTGTGCTACTGACGCATATTTGATCTGAATGCTCCGTTGTTCGCAGAAATCAAAGAATTCAGAGCTAGTGAAATTGGATCCTAGGTCGGTTATGATGCTATTTGGTATCCCAAACCTGAATATTATATCTTGTATGAATTCCACTGCCTTGGCTAAAGTTAGAGAAGCAATGAGTTTGTATTCTATCCATTTGGTGAATTTGTCTATGGCGACCAACACATGAGTGTAGCCTCCCTGAGCTTTCTTGAAAGGTCCAATCATGTCTAGTCCCCAGCACGCGAATGTCCACATTACGGGTATGGTCTGCAGTTGCTATGCTGGTAAATGCTGCTGTTTTGATAAGAACTGGCAAGCTTCACATCTCTGGACTAACTCGGCTGCATCACTCTTTGCCGTCGACAAGTAAAAACCAGACCTGAAGACCTTCCCAACTAGAGTTCTGGATGCCACGTGTATCCCGCACTGTCTGGCGTGAACCTCATCTAGTAGTCACTTCCTAGTAACTGAAGGGATGCACTTCATGAGGACTCATGTTGCACCCCTTCTGTACAGTGCGTCCCCTATGAGGGTGTAGTGGGCTGACTGCCTTGTGATGCGTTCCGCTGCGGCTTTATCATCCGATTCCTCTTCATTCTTTATATACCTGATGATAGGCTCCCTCCAGTCATTAGAGTCTGACTCTGGCTGTCTCAAAACATTGCACTCTTCTGCTTGATCTGAGGAAATGCTCAGGCGTGGCACCTCCTGGACAAAAACTCTAGGTGGGACCTGAGTTCAACTGGATCCTAGCTTCGACAATGCGTCTGTTGCTGCATTGCGATCTCTTTCCACATGATGAAATTCCAGCCCTTCAAATTTGTCTTCCAGTTTTCGGACGGCTTTATAGTACTTGCCCATAGAATCATTCGAGCAATCTCATTCTTTATTTATCTGACTTATGACCACCAGTCAATCTCCGTATACCATCAATCTCTTAATGCCTAGTGATATAGCAATGTTTAATCCATGGATCAGAGCTTCATATTCTGCTGCATTATTGGATGCTGAAAACAACAACTGAAGAGCATATTTGAGTTGTTCACCTCCAGGGGCAATGAAGAGAATTCCTGTGCCTGCTCCCTATAGTTTCAGCTAGCCATCGAAATTCATCCGCCATACTTCTGCATCCTCCGGGTTATCTGGTACTTGCTGCTCGGTCCACTCTGATACGAAGTCGACTAGTGCTTGAGTCTTTATTGCAGTGCGAGGCCGAAACTCAATGCCGTGAGCTCCCAGCTCGCAGGCCCACTTGGCTATTCTTCCAATGGCTTCTTTGTTGTGGAGAATATCCCCTATTGGAAACCAGTGACTACTATGACTTTGTGGTCGTCAAAGTAGTGACGGAGCTTGCAAGCAGTTAGAAGTACTGCGTACAATAGTTTTTGAACTTGAGGATACTTCTTTTTAGAGGGTCCATAACTTCACTGATGAAATAGACAGGATGTTGTACTGGATATGCATGCCCTTCCTCTGCCCGCTCGACTACTAACGCGGTGCTCACCACGTGAGTCGTGCAGGAGATGTACAATAGCAGATCTTCTGCCGGCTGATCTAGCATGGTTCGGCGTGGTAGCTTTAGCACTAGCGGTGTGGTCAAGAATTTCTTCAGTGCGTCAAGAGCTTCCTGAGCTTCTGAAGTCCACTGGAACTTGTCTACCTTCTTGAGCAATTTATAGAATGATAAGCCTTTTTCTCCTAACCTTGATATGAATCTACTTAAAGTTGTCATACATCCAGTAAGCCTTTGTACTTTCTTTTGTGATCGTGGCGTTTCCATCCTCATGATAGCCTCAATTTTCTCCGGGTTAGCTTCAATTACTCGGTGGCTGACAATGAATCCGAGCAACTTCCCTGCTGGCACTTCAAAGACACATTTTTCTGGATTGAGCTTCCATCGGTACCGCCTTAGGCTGCTAAGTTGCAGATCCTCAATGAAGTTTTCGGAGTTTTCTATATTAATCACTACATCATCAACATAAGCTTCTACCCCTTGCCCCAGTGGTCGACTAAGCATGTTTGAATAGCTCTCTGGTAAGTCGCTCCAGCGTTCTTGAGGCTAAACGACATGGAGGTATAGCAGAAAGCTCCAAACGGGATAATGAATACAGTTTTTCCTCGTCTTCTATTGCCAGACTGATTTGATGGTATCCAGAGTAGCAGTCCAGGAATGACAACATAGAGCATCCAGCGGTTGAATCTACCACCTGATCTATTCTAGGAAGTCCGAAGGGATCCTTCGGACAGTGTTTTGTTGAGATCTGTATAGTCGACGCACATGCGCCAATCCACTTTATTATTTTTGAGTACAAGAACAATATTTGCTAGCCACTCAGGATGCAGTACTTCTCTAATGAATCCTGCTGCGACTAATTGAGCTAGCTCGGCACGAATAGCTTCTCTCTTGTCAGGCGTGAAACGACACAACTTTTGTCGGATCGGTCTTGCCTGGGGATAGACTTTCAGTTTATGCTCGGCCAGTTCTCTCGGGACTCTTGGCATATCCACAGGTTGCCATGCGAATATGTCTTAGTTATCTTCCAGAAACTGGACGACACGCCTTCCTATTTGTCATCCAGGTTGGAGCTGATGATGGCAGTCTTGCGTTCGTCAGTGAATCCGAGGTTGATTCTCTTTGTTTACTTAGTCGGCCACATAGAAGTCACGACTTGAGCTTCATTCGCGGGTATCGCGAGGTCTTCCTTAGGCTTTGAGTTCGCCTGCACGGAGGAAGTCGTCGGTGGTTTGGTGGTGAGGGCCGCCTGAATGGCCACTCGGAAGCATTCTGCGGTGCCTTGGAAGTCAGCACGCACGGTGATGATTCCTTGTGGTCCCGACATCTTCAATATCATGTATGAATAATGCGGAATGGCCATGAATTTCGCCAATCCCGACCTGCCGATGATGGCGTTGTATCTGCAGTCGAAGCCTGCTACCTCAAACCTCAGGAACTCGGTTCTGTAGTTTTTCGGAGTCCCGAAGGTAACCGGCATGTAGATGTGTCCGAGTGGGTATTCTCCTTCAGTCGGCACAATGCCGAAGAAAGGAGTGTCTGACTCATGGAGCTCTTTGAGTGCGACTCCCAAGCCTATGAGTGTCCGGGGGAAGGTGACGTTGATGCTGCTTCCCCCGTCCACTAACACCTTCTTTACCCTGCTCTCTCGGATTACCGGATCGATGAGGAGTGGGTACTTGCCCGGATGATTGAAGTTGAGCCATTGATCCGCCCGAGTGAAGGTGATCGGGTGTTCGGACCATCGATACGGGGCGGGAGCGCTGGTGGCCGCCACCAGTATCTGACGGTCGTTGAGCTTCTGCTGCCTCTTGCTCTCTTGCGACCCGTGTCCGCCGAAGATGACGTTGACTTCTCCGTCAACACGCGGGAACGCTCCGCCTCCTCCCCCTTCCTGCTGCGGAGGTTGTCGAGGTTCTCTGGGTCCTCCTCGTGGTGGGGGAGGTGGTAGAGGCTAGAAGGGTCGGCCATTCCCGACGAAATGCTTGAAATCTCTGCAGTTCCGAAGAGTATGACGCATGTCCTTGTGGTACGGGCATTGGGCGTCGAGGATGTCGTCCAATGTTCGTTCGCCCCCGCGTGGTGCCCCTCGTGCATGAGAGACGGGGTGGTCCAGCGACATGAACTTCTTCGCGAGGCCTCTTCTCCCAGCGCTTGTCGGTTTGCTGGTTCGTGTTGCGCCGTGGCGTGGACGGAGCCGGCTTCGTTCCTCCGATGAGGTCTTGGACACGTTCATCGACGGTGATGTAGAGGTCCACTTCCCTGAACAGCTGTTCGGAGGTGGTCGACGCTTTTTGTAGTATGGCTCGGACGAAGGCCGAGTCATTAGATCCTTAGTAGAAGTCCTCGATCACTGCAGCTTCTGCAACTTCAGGAATATGATTTATCATGGTCTGAAGTCTTTTGAGGTACGACCGAAGAGTCTCATCTCCTCGGTGCCTGATGGATTTGAGGTCCCATGGCTATGCCGGCTTGTCGGAGAGAGATTGGAAGTTGGCGATATAACGCCGACTGAAGTCGCTCCAGTCGTCGATGAAGTGTCGGGGTAGGTGTCGTAGCCACTGCAGCGCATCTTGTCCAAGGACGATGGGCAAGTACGCAGTCATCACATCTTTAGTTGCCCTAGCGGCCTGGGCAGCGGTGGTATAGACAGCCAACCAGCCTCCCGGGTCCTGCTTAGGCTCATACTTGTCGACGTTGGAGACCAAAGTTACGGGGCCACTGAATGGCCCTGAGACGCGGAGTGAGTGCTGATACTCCACATGTGTCCTCCTATCGACGATTATGGTGTCAGTCCCAGGGAGGGGAGTTACCGATGTGCTGCTGAAAGCCGCCTAGAGGGGGGGGGGGTGAATAGGCAAATCTGAAATTTATAAAGTTTAAGCACAACTACAAGCCGGGGTTAGCGTTAGAAATATAATCGAGTCCGAAAGAGAGGGCGAGAAACAAATCACAAGAAAATAAGGCGGATGACACGGTGATTTGTTTTACCGAGGTTCGGTTCTTGCAAACCTACTCCCCGTTGAGGTGGTCACAAAGACCGGGTCTCTTTCAACCCTTTCCCTCTCTCAAACGATCACCTAGACCGAGTGAGCTTCTCTTCTCAATCAATTGGGACACTAAGTCCCCACAAGGACCACCACACAATTGGTGTCTCTTGCTTTGATTACAAAGATCTTAGGAACAAGAATTGAGGAAGAAGAAAAGCGATCCAAGCGCAAGAGCTCAAATGAACACGACAAAATTCTCTCTTCTAGTCACTAATTGCTTTGAGTGGAATTGAGACTTGGAGAGATTTTGATTCACTCTATTTGTGTCTTGTATTGAATGCACTAGCTCTTGTATTGAATGTGTTGGCTGAAAACTTGGATGCCTTGAAGTATTGGTGGTTGGGGGTATTTATAGCCCCAACCACCAAAGTGGCCGTTGGGGAAGCTGTTGTCGAAGGGCGCACCGGACAGTCCGGTGCGCCACCGGACACTGTCCGGTGCACCAACCACGTCACCCAACCGTTAGGGTTCGACCGTTGGAGCTCTGACTTGTGGGGCCACCGGACAGGTCCTGTTCACTGTCCGGTGCGCCATCTGGCGCCTGCTCTGACTCTACGCGCGCAGTCCGCACTGTTCACTGTTCACTTTTGCAGTCGACCGTTGGCGATGTAGCCGTTACTCCGCTTGGCACACCGGACAGTCCGGTGCTACACCGGACAGTACGGTGAATTATAGCGGAGATCCATTTTCAGAAACCCGAAGCTGAGCAGTTCGAGTGGATTCACCCCGGTGGCACACCGGACAGTCCGGTGCGCCAGACCAGGGCAGCCTTCGGTTGTCTTTTGCTCTTTTTATTTGAACCCTTTCTTGGACTTTTTATTGGTTTGTGTTGAACCTTTGGCACCTGTAGAACTTATAATCTAGAGTAAACTAGTTAGTCCAATAATTTGTGTTGGGCAATTCAACCACCAAAATCATTTAGGAAAAGGTGTGAGCCTATTTCCCTTTCAATCTCCCTCTTTTTGGTGATTGATGCCAACACAAACCAAAGCAAATATATAAGTGCAGTAATTGAACTAGTTTGCAAAAAGGTAAGTGCAAAGGTTACTTGGAATTAAACCAATTTACATTTCATAAGATATGCATGGATGCTTTCTTCTAATTTAACATTTTGGACCACGCTTGCACCACTTGTTTTGTTTTTGCAAATGTTTTGGAAATTATTTTTCAAAGTCTTTTGCAAATAGTCAAAGGTATATGAATAAGATTTCGAGAAGCATTTTCAAGATTTGAAATTTCCTCCCCCTGTTTCAAATGCTTTTCCTTTGACTAAACAAAACTCACCCTCAATGAAATTCTCCTCTTAGTGTTCAAGAGGGTTTTAGATATTAATTTTGAAGGAGGTCAAACTGATTTGAAATTATATCAAAAATAAGATACCAATTGAAAAACTTCTTTTAATACAAATTGAAAGACTACATTTTTGAAATTGGTGGTAGTGCGATCCTTTTGCTTGCGGTCCTTTTGCTTTGGGCTAATACTTTCTCCCCCTTTGACATGAATCGCCAAAAACGGATACTTGGTGAGTGAAATATAAGCCCTTTTTCGAACTCTCTCCCTTTGGTAAACAATATATGAGTGAAGATTATACCGAATTAGAGAGCGGAGCAGAGTGACGGCGAAGGATGAATAATTCAATGGAGTGGAGTGGAGTGGAAGCCTTGTCTTCGCCGAAGACTCCATTTCCCTTTCAATCTATGACTTAGCATAAAATACACTTGAAAACCACATTAGTCATAGCACATGAAAGAGAGATGATCAAAGGTACATAATTGTGCTATGTGTGCAAAATATCAATCGAAATTCCTAGAATCAAGAATGTTTAGCTCATGCCTAAGTTTGGTAAAAGTTTTCTCATCTAGTGGTTTGGTAAAGATATCGGCTAATTGTTCCTTGGTGCTAACATATGCAATCTCGATATCCCCTCGTTGTTGGTGATCCCTCAAAAAGTGATACCGAATGGCTATGTGCTTAGTGTGGCTATGCTCATCGGGATTATCCGCCATGCGGATTGCACTCTCATTATCACAAAGGAGAGGGACTTTGGTCAATTTGTAACCATAGTCCCTAAGGGTTTGCCTCATCCAAAGTAATTGCGCGCAACAATGGCCTGCGGCAATGTACTCGGCTTCGGCAGTTGAAAGAGCTACTGAGTTTTGTTTCTTTGAAGCCCAAGACACCAGGGATCTTCACAAGAACTGACAAGTCCCTGATGTGCTCTTTCTATCAATTTTACACCCTGCCCAATCAGCATCTGAATAACCTATTAAATCAAATGTGGATCCTTTGGGGTACCAAAGACCAAACTTAGGTGTATAAACTAAATATCTCAAGATTCGTTTCACGGCCCTAAGGTGAACTTCCTTAGGATCGGCTTGGAATCTTGCACACATGCATACGGAAAGTGAAAGGGAATTAGGATTACACCTATTTCCTAATTGATTTTGGTGGTTGAATTGGCCAACACAAATAATTGGACTAACTAGTTTGCTCTAGTCTATAAGTTCTACAGGTGCCAAAGGTTCATAATAAGTCAATAAAAAGACCAAGAATGGGTTCGAACAAAGAGAGCAAGGGACAACCGAAGTGTGCCCTGGTCTGGCGCACCGGACTGTCCGGTGCACCACCGGACAGTGTCCGGTGCACCAGGGGACTTCAAGCTGAACTCCTCACCTTCGGGAATTTTCAGAGGCGCTTCGCTATAATTCACGGGACTGTCTGGTGTACCACCGGACAGTGTCCGGTGCCCCAAGGGAGAGCGACTCTGAACTCGCCAGCTTCAGGAATCCGCTCCGCTAAAAACCACCGGACTATCCGGTGCACACCGGACTGTCCGGTGTGACAGCGGAGCAACGACTACTTCGCGCGCAACGGTCGTCTGCAACGCATTAAATGCGCGCCTGCACGCACAGAGGAGCAGAGCACGCGCGGGTGGCACACCGGACAGCCTACAGGGCCTGTCCGGTGCACCACCGGACAGCTAGGCGGGCCCACAAGTCAGAGCTCCAACGGTCGGAACCCAACGACCAGGTGACGTGGCTGGCGCACCGGACTGTCCGGTGCGCCCGTCGACAGCAGCCTCCACCAACAGTCAAGTTTGGTGGTTGGGGCTATAAATACCCCAACCACCCCCACATTCAAGTGATCCAAGTTTTTCACCTTCCAACTACTTACAAGAGCTAGCATTCAATACAAGACACACCAAAGAGATAAATCCTCTCCCAACTCCACACAAAGCTTTAGTGATTAGTGAGAGAGATTTGTTGTGTTCATTTGAGCTCTTGCGCTTGGATTGCTTCTTTTTCTCATTCTTTCTTGCGATCATCTCAATTGTAATCAAGGCAAGAGACACCAATTGTGTGGTGGTCCTTGCGGGAAGTTTGGTTCCCATTTTATTGAGAAGAGAAGCTCACTCGGTCCGAGGGACCGTTTGAGAGAGGGAAAGGGTTGAAAGAGACCCGGTCTTTGTGACCACCTCAACGGGGATTAGGTTTGCAAGAACCGAACCTCGGTAAAACAAGTCATCGTGTCTCGCTCTTTATTCGCTCACGATTTGTTTTGTGCCCTCTCTCTCGGACTCGTTTATATTTCTAACGCTAACCCGACTTGTAGTTGTGATTAAGTTTATAAATTTTAGATTCGCCCTATTCACCCCCCCTCTAGGCGACTTTCAATTGGTATCAAAGCCCGGTGCTTCATTAGAGCCTAACTGCTCGAAGTGATGTCGGGAGATCACGCCAAGAAGGAGATGGTGACCGGCGAGAAGCCCGCTACAAGCCACGGGAAAGCTCCATCGGGAGAGTCCCGCAACAAGGGGAAGGAAAAGGAATCCCCTTCACACAAGTCGCGTCGGAGCAGTGACAAGAAGAAGAAGAAGATGAGGAAAGTGGTCTACTACGAGACCGACTCCTCGTCGCCATCCACCTCCGGCTCCGACACACCGTCTGTAACTTCTAAGCGCCATGAGCGCAAGAAGTTTAGTAAGATCCCCCTACGCTATCCTCGCATTCCTAAACATACGCCTTTACTTTCCGTCCCATTAGGCAAACCACCAATGTTTGATGGTGAAGATTATGCTAGGTGGAGTGATATGATGCGATATCACCTAACCTCACTCCACAAAAGTATATGGGATGTTGTTGAATTTGGTGTACAGGTACCATCCGTAGGGGATGAAGATTATGATGAGGACAAAGTGGCCCAAATCGAGCACTTCAACTCCCAAGCCACCACCATACTCCTCGCCTCTCTAAGTCGAGAGGAGTATAACAAGGTGCAAGGATTGAAGAGCGCCAAGGAGATTTGGGACGTACTCAAAACGGCACACGAAGGAGACGAAATAACCAAGATCACCAAGCAGGAGACGATCGAGGGGGAGCTCGGTCGCTTACGGCTTCGCCAAGGGGAGGAGCCACAAGAAATGTACAACAAGCTCAAGACCTTGGTGAACCAAGTGCGCAACCTCGGGAGTAAGAAATGGGATGACCATGAGATGGTTAAGGTTATTCTTAGATCACTTGTTTTCCTTAACCCTACTCAAGTTCAATTAATTCGTGGTAATCCTAGATATACACTAATGACTCCTGAGGAAGTAATAGGGAATTTTGTAAGCTTTGAGCTAATGATCAAAGGCTCAAAGAAAATCAACGAGCTTGATGGCCCCTCCACGTCCAAAGCACAATCGGTCGCATTCAAGGCGACGGAGGAAAGAAGGAGGAATCTACATCAAGTAGAACACCCATCGACGCCTCCAAGCTCGACAACGAGGAAATGTCGCTCATCATCTAGAGCTTCCGCCAAATCCTCAAGCAAAGGAGGGGGAAGGATTACAAGCCCCGCTCCAAGAAAGTATGCTACAAGTGTGGTAAGCCCGGTCATTTCATTGCTAAATGTCCATTATCTAGTGATAGTGACAGGGGCGACGACAAGAAGGGGAGAAGAAAGGAGAAGAAGAGATACTACAAGAAGAAGGGCGGTGATGCCCATGTTTGCCGGGAATGGGACTCCGACGAGAGCTCCACCGACTCCTCCTCCGACGAGGACGCCGCAAACATCGCCGTCACCAAGGGTCTTCTCTTCCCCAACGTCGGCCACAAGTGCCTCATGGCAAAGGACGACAAAAAGAAGAAGGTTAAATCCAAATCCTCCACTAAATATGAGTCCTCTAGTGATGATAATGCTAGTGATGAGGAGGATAATTTGCGTACCCTGTTTGCCAACCTAAACATGCAACAAAAAGAAAAATTAAATGAATTAATTAGTGCCATCCATGAAAAGGATGAACTCTTGGACACCCAAGAGGACTTCCTAATCAAGGAAAACAAAAAGCATGTTAAGGTTAAAAATGCTTACGCTCTAGAAGTTAAAAAATGTGAAAAATTAACTAGTGAGCTAAGCACTTGCCATGATGTTATTACCAACCTTAGAAATGAGAATGCAAATTTAATTGCTAAGGTTGATTCAAATGCTTGTGATGTTTCAATTCCCAATCTTAGAAATGATAATGTTGATTTGCTTGCTAAGATTGAAGAATTGAACATTTCTCTTGCTAGCCTTAGAATTGAAAATGAAAAATTGCTTGCTAAGGCTAAAGAATTAGATATTTGCAATGCTTCCATTTCCGACCTTAGAAGTAAAAATGATATATTGCATGCTAAGGTTGTAGAATTAAAATCTTGCAAACCCTCTACATCTACCGTTGAACATACTTTCATTTGTATTAGATGTAGAGACATTAACATTGATGCTATTCATGATCACATGGCTTTAATTAAACAACAAAATGATCATATAGCAAAATTAGATGCTAAAATTGCCGAGCATGACTTAGAAAATGAAAAGTTTAAATTTGCTAGAAGCATGCTCTATAGTGGGAGACGCCCTGACATCAAGGATGGCATTGGCTTCCAAAAGGGAGACAATGTCAAACTTAATGCCCCTCCTAAAAGATTGTCTAGTTTTGTTAAGGGCAAGGCTCCCATGCCTCAGGATAATGAGGGTTACATTTTGTACCCTGCCGGTTATCCCGAGAGCAAAATTAGGAGAATTCATTCTAGGAAGTCTCACTCTGGCCCTAATCATGCTTTCATGTATAAGGGTGAGACATCTAGTTCTAGGCAATCAACCCATGCAAAATTGCCTAAGAAGAAAACTCCTAGTGCATGAAATGATTCTAACATTTCATTTAAGACTCTTGATGCATCATATGTTTTAACTAACAAATCCGACAAGGTAGTTGCCAAATATGTTGGGGGCAAGCACAAGGGGTCAAAGACTTGTGTTTGGGTACCCAAAGTTCTTGTATCTAATGTCAAAGGACCCAAAACCATTTGGGTACCTAAAAGCAAGAACTAAACTTGTTTTGTAGGTTTATGCATCCAGGGGCTCAAGTTGGATCATCGATAGCGGGTGCACAAACCACATGACAGGGGAGAAGAAGATGTTCTCCTCCTACGAGAAAAACCAAGATCCCCAACGAGCTATCACATTCGGGGATGGAAATCAAGGTTTGGTCAAAGGATTGGGTAAAATTGCTATATCTCCTGACCATTCAATTTCCAATGTTTTTCTTGTAGATTCTTTAGATTACAATTTGCTTTCTATATCTCAATTATGTCAAATGGGCTACAACTGTCTTTTTACTGATGTAGGTGTCACTGTCTTTAGAAGAAGTGATGATTCAATAGCATTTAAGAGAGTGTTAGAGGGTCAGCTATACTTGGTAGATTTTGATAGAGCTGAACTCGACACTTGCTTAATTGCTAAGACTAACATGGGTTGGCTCTGGCACCGCCGACTGGCCCATGTTGGGATGAAGAATCTTCATAAGCTTCTAAAGAGAGAGCACATTATAGGATTAACAAATGTTCATTTTGAGAAAGACAGGATTTGTAGCGCATGCCAAGCAGGGAAGCAAGTTGGTGTTCATCATCCACATAAGAACATCATGACGACTGACAGGCCACTCGAGCTCCGACACATGGATCTATTCGGCCCGATAGCTTACATAAGCATCGGCGGGAGTAAGTACTGTCTAGTTATTGTGGATGATTATTCTCGCTTCACTTGGGTATTCTTTTTGCAGGAAAAATCTCATACCCAAGAGAACTTAAAAGGATTCTTGAGACGGGCTCAAAATGAGTTCGGCTTGAGGATCAAGAAAATTAGAAGCGACAACGGGACGGAGTTCAAGAACTCTCAAATTGAAGGCTTCCTTGAGGAGGAGGGCATCAAGCATGAGTTCTCTTCTCCCTACACCCCACAACAAAATGGTGTAGTGGAGAGGAAGAATAGAACTCTATTGGACATGGCAAGAACCATGCTTGATGAGTACAAGACTTCGGATCGGTTTTGGGCCGAGGCGGTCAATACCGCCTGCTACGCCATCAACCGATTGTATCTACACCGAATCCTCAAGAAGACATCATACGAACTCCTAACCGGTAAAAAGCCCAATATTTCATATTTTAGAGTCTTTGGTAGAAAATGCTTTATTCTTGTTAAAAGAGGTAGAAAATCTAAATTTGCTCCTAAGACTGTAGAAGGCTTTTTACTAGGATATGATTCAAACACAAGGGCATATAGAGTCTTTAACAAGTCCACAGGACTAGTTGAAGTTTCTTGTGACGTTGTGTTTGATGAGACTAACGGCTCTCAAGTAGAGCAAGTTGATCTTATGAGATAGGTGATGAAGAGGCTCTGTGCATCACGCTAAGGAACATGTCCATTGGGGATGTGTGTCCTAAGGAATCCGAAGAGCCTCCAAATGCACAAGATCAACCATCCTCCTCCACGCAAGCATCTCCACCACCTCAAGATGAGGATGAGGCTCAAGTTGATGAAGAAGAAGATCAAAAAGATGAGCCACATCAAGATGACGGCAATGATCAAGGGGGAGATGCAAATAATCAAGACAAGGAGGATGAAGTTCCAAAACTGCCACACCCAAGAGTCCACCAAGCAATCCAACGAGATCACCCCGTCGACACCATCCTCGGCGACATTCATAAGGGGGTAACCACTCGATCTCGTGTTGCACATTTTTGTGAGCATTACTCTTTTGTTTCCTCTATTGAGCCACACAGGGTAGAGGAAGCACTACAAGATTCGGATTGGGTGGTGGCGATGCAAGAGGAGCTCAACAATTTCACTAGAAACGAGGTATGGCATCTAGTTCCACGTCCTAATCAAAATGTTGTAGGAACCAAGTGGGTATTCCGCAACAAGCAAGATGAGCATGGTGTGGTGACAAGGAACAAAGCTCGACTTGTGGCCAAGGGATATTCACAAGTCGAAGGTTTGGATTTCGGTAAAACCTATGCACCCGTAGCTAGGCTTGAGTCAATTCGTATATTACTTGCCTATGCTACTTACCATGGCTTTAAGCTTTACCAAATGGACGTGAAAAGTGCCTTCCTTAATGGACCGATCAAGGAAGAGGTCTATGTTGAGCAACCTCCCGGATTTGAAGATAGTGAGTATCCTAACCATGTTTACAAACTCTCTAAGGCGCTTTATGGGCTCAAGCAAGCCCCAAGTGCATGGTATGAATGCCTAAGAGATTTTCTTATCACTAATGGCTTTAAAGTCGGAAAGGCCGATCCTACTCTATTTACTAAAACTCTTGACAATGATTTGTTTGTATGCCAAATTTATGTTGATGACATTATATTTGGGTCTACTAACGAATCTACATGTGAGGAATTTAGTAGGATCATGACAAAGAAATTCGAGATGTCGATGATGGGGGAGTTGAAGTACTTCTTGGGATTTCAAGTGAAGCAACTCCAAGAGGGCACCTTCATTAGCCAAACAAAGTATATTCAAGACATTCTAACCATGTTTGGAATGAAGGATGCCAAGCCCATCAAGACTCACATGGGAACCAATGGGCATCTCGACCTCGACATGGGAGGTAAATCCGTCGATCAAAAGGTATACCGGTCGATGATAGGTTCTTTACTCTATTTATGTGCATCTCGACCGGATATTATGCTTTCCGTATGCATGTGTGCAAGATTCCAAGCCGACCCTAAGGAAGCTCACCTTACGGCCGTAAAACGAATCTTGAGATATTTAGTTCATACTCCTAAGTTTGGGCTTTGGTATCCTAGGGGATCCAATTGATTTAATTGGTTATTCGGATGCAAATTGGGCGGGGTGTAAAATTAATAGGAAGAGCACATCGGGGACTTGCCAGTTCTTGGGAAGATCCTTGGTGTCTTGGGCTTCAAAGAAGCAAAATTCTGTAGCTCTTTCTACCGCAGAAGCCGAGTATATTGCCGCAGGCCATTGTTGCGCACAATTACTTTGGATGAGGCAAACCCTTAGGGACTATGGTTACAAATTAACCAAAGTTCCTCTTCTATGTGATAATGAGAGTGCAATCCGCATGGCGGATAATCCCGTTGAGCATAGCCGCACTAAACACATAACCATTCGGTATCATTTCTTAAGGGATCACCAACAAAAGGGAGATATCGAGATTGCATATATTAACACTAAGGAACAATTAGCCGATATCTTTACCAAGCCACTAGATGAACTAACCTTTAACAAACTTAGGCATGAGCTAAATATTCTTGATTCTAGGAATTTCTTTTAATGTCTTGCATACATAGCTCATAAATATACCTTTGATCATATCTCTTTTATATGCTATGACTAATGTGTTTTCAAGTATATTTCAAAACAAGTCATAGGTGTATTGAAAGGGAAATGGAGTCTTCGGCAAAGACAAAGGCTTCCACTCCACTCCATGACTCATCCTTCGCCGTCGCTCCGAGCAACTCTCCAACTTTGGTATAATCCTCACTCATGTTTTATTTGCCCAAAGGGGGAGAAAGTAATTCAAAGGGCTCTAATGCCTCCGTTTTTGGTGATTCATGCCAAAGGGGGAGAGAATGTTAGCCCAAAGCCAAAGGACCGCACCACCACCAATTTCAAAATTTTTAGTTTGGTTTCAAAGAAGTATTTTCAAATTGGTATCTTACTTGTGATATAATTGGTATACCCTCTTCAAAATTAATATCAAAATCCTCTTGAACACTAAGAGGAGGATTTCATTAAGGGGGAGTTTTGTTTAGTCAAAGGAAAAGCATTTGAAACAGGGGGAGAAAATTTCAAATCTTGAAAATGCTTCTCAAAATCTTATTCATTTACCTTTGACTATTTGCAAAAGAACTTTGAAAAGAATTTACAAAAGAATTTGCAAAAACAAAACATGTGGTGCAAGCGTGGTCCAAAATGTTAAAAATAAAGAAACAATCCATGCATATCTTATGAGTATTTATATTGGCTCAATTCTAAGTAACCTTTGCACTTACAATTATGCAAACTAGTTCAATTATGCACTTCTATACTTACTTTGGTTTGTGTTGGCATCAATCACCAAAAAGGGGGAGATTAAAAGGGAATTAGGCTTACACCTATTTCCTAATTGATTTTGGTGGTTGAATTACCCAACACAAATAATTGGACTAACTAGTTTGCTCTAGTCTATAAGCTCTACAGGTGCCAAAGGTTCACAATAAGTCAATAAAAAGACCAAGAACGGGTTCGAACAAAGAGAGCAAGGGACAACCGAAGTGTGCCCTGGTCTGGCGCACCGGACTGTCCGGTGCACCAGGGGACTTCAAGCTGAACTCCTCACCTTCGGGAATTTTTAAAGGCGCTTCGATAATTCACCGGACTGTCCGGTGTACCACCGAACAGTGTCCGGTGCCCCAAGGGAGAGCGACTCTGAACTCGCCAGCTTCGGGAATCCGCTCCGCTAAAAACCACCGGACTGTCCGGTGCACACCGGACTGTCCGGTGTGACAGCGGAGCAACGGCTACTTCGCGCTCAACGGTCGTCTGCAACGCATTAAATGCGCACCTGCGCGCGCAGAGCAGCAGAGCACGCGCGGGTGGCACACCGGACAGCCTACAGGGCCTGTCCGGTGCACCACCGGACAGCCAGGTGGGCCCACAAGTCAGAGCTCCAACGGTCGGAACCCAACGACCAGGTGACGTGGCTGGCGCACCGGACAGTGTCCGGTGGCGCACCGGACTGTCCGGTGCGCCCGTCGACAGCAGCCTCCACCAACGGTCAAGTTTGGTGGTTGGGGCTATAAATACCCCAACCACCCCCACATTCAAGTGATCCAAGTTTTTCACCTTCCAACTATTTACAAGAGCTAGCATTCAATACAAGACACACCAAAGAGATCAAATCCTCTCCCAACTGCACACAAAGCTTTAGTGATTAGTGAGAGAGATTTGTTGTGTTCATTTGAGCTCTTGTGCTTGGATTGCTTCTTTTTCTCATTCTTTCTTGTGATCATCTCAATTGTAATCAAGGCAAGAGACACCAATTGTGTGGTGGTCCTTGCGGGAAGTTTGGTTCCCATTTGATTGAGAAGAGAAGCTCACTCGGTCCGAGGGACCGTTTGAGAGAGGGAAAGGGTTGAAAGAGACCCGGTCTTTGTGACCACCTCAACAGGGAGTAGGTTTGCAAGAACCGAACCTCGGTAAAACAAATCATCGTGTCTCGCTCTTTATTCACTCACGATTTGTTTTGCGCCCTCTCTCGGACTCGTTTATATTTCTAACGTTAACCCGACTTGTAGTTGTGATTAAGTTTGTAAATTTCAGATTCGCCCTATTCACCCCCCCTCTAGGCGACTTTCAGAAAGCATAATATCCGATCGAGATGCACATAAATAGAGTAGAGATCCTATCATCGACCGATATACCTTTTGATCTACGGATTTACCTCCCGTGTCGAGGTCGAGATGCCCATTGGTTCCCATGGGTGTCTTAATGGGCTTGGCATCCTTCATCCTAAACTTGGTGAGTATGTCTTGAATGTACTTTGTTTGGCTGATGAAGGTGCCCTCTTGGAGCTGCTTGACTTGAAATCCTAGAAAATACTTCAACTCCCCCATCATAGACATCTCGAATTTTTGAACCATAATCCTACTAAACTCTTCACATGTAGATTTGTTAGTAGACCCAAATATAATATCATCAACATAAATTTGGCATACAAACAAATCATTTGAAATTGTTTTAGTAAAGAGAGTAGGATCGGCTTTTCTGACTTTGAAGCCATTAGCGATAAGAAAATCTCTTAGGCATTCATACCATGCTCTTGGGGCTTGCTTGAGCCCATAAAGCGCCTTAGAGAGTTTATAGACATGGTTAGGGTACTCACTATCTTCAAAGCCGGGAGGTTGCTCAACATAGACTTCTTCCTTGATTGGTCCATTGAGGAAGGCACTTTTCACGTCCATTTGGTAAAGCTTAAAGCATGGTAAGTAGCATAGGCAAGTAATATATGAATTGACTCAAGCCTAGCTACGGGTGCATAGGTTTCACCGAAATCCAAACCTTTGACTTATGAATATCCCTTGGCCACAAGTCGGCTTTGTTCCTTGTCACCACACCATGCTCATCTTGCTTGTTGCGGAAGACCCACTTGGTTGCTACAAAATTTTGATTAGGACGTGGAACTAAATGCCATACCTCATTCCTCGTGAAGTTGTTGAGTTCCTCTTGTATCGCCAACACCCAATCTGAATCTCTTAATGCGTCTTCCACCTTGTATGGTTCAATAGAAGACACAATGGAGTAATGTTCACAAAAATGAGCAACACGAGATTGAGTGGTTAACCCCTTATGAATATCGCCGAGGATGGAGTTCACGGGGTGATCTCGCTGTATTGCTTGGTGGACTCTTGGGTGTGGCGTCCTTGGACCCTCATCATCTTCCTTGTCTTGATCATTGGCATCTCCCCCTTGATCATTGTCCTCCTCTTGAGGTGGCTTCTCTTGATCTTCATTTTCATCTTCTTGAGCTTGATCCTCATCTTGGGTTGGTGGAGATGCTTGATTTGAAGATGATGGTTGATCTTGTGCATGTGGAGGATCTTCGGCTTCCTTAGAGCACACATCCCCAATGGACATGTTCCTTAGCGTGATGCACGGAGCCTCTTCATCATCTAGCTCATCAAGATCAACTTGCTCTACTTGAGAGCCATTAGTCTCATCAAACATAATGTCACAAGAAACTTCAACTAGTCCAGTGGACTTGTTAAAGACTCTATATGCCCTTGTGTTTGAATCATAACCAAGTAAAAAGCCTTCTACAGCCTTAGGAGCAAATTTGGATTTTCTACCTCTTTTAACAAGAAAAAAGCATTTGCTACCAAAGACTCTAAAATATGAAACATTGGGCTTTTTACCGGTGAGGAGTTCATACGATGTCTTCTTGAGGATTCGATGAAGGTAGAGACGGTTGATGGCGTAGCAAGTGGTGTTGATTGCTTCCACCCAAAACATGTTCAAAGTCTTGTATTCATCAAGCATGGTCCTCACCATGTCAAGTAGAGTTCTATTCTTCCTCTCCACTACACCATTTTGTTGTGGCATGTAGGGAGAAGAGAACTCATGCTTGATGCCCTCATCCTCAAGGAAGCCTTCTATTTGTGAGTTCTTGAACTCCGTCCCATTGTCGCTTCTAATCTTTTTGATCCTTAAGCCGAACTCATTTTGAGCCCGTCTCAAGAATCCTTTTAAGGTCTCTTGGGTTTGAGATTTATCCTGCAAAAAGAACACCCAAGTGAAGCGAGAATAATCATCCACAATAACTAAACAGTACTTACTCCTACCGATGCTTATGTAAGCTATCGAGCCAAATAGATCCATGTGTAGCTCAAGCGGCCTGTCAGTCGTCATGATGTTCTTGTATGGATGATGAACACCAACTTGCTTCCCTGCTTGACATGCGCTACAAACCCTGTCTTTCTCAAAATGAACATTTGTTAGTCCCAAAATGTGCTCTCCCTTTAGAAGCTTGTGAAGATTCTTCATCCCAACGTGGGCTAGTCGGCGATGCCAGAGCCAACCCATGTTAGTCTTAGCAATTAAGCAAGTGTCGAGTTCAGCTCTATTAAAATCAACTAAGTACAGCTGACCCTCTAACACTCCCTTAAATGCTACTGAATCATCACTTCTTCTAAAGACATTAACACATATATCTGTAAAAAGATAGTTGTAACCTATTTTGCATAATTGAGAAACAAAAAGCAAGTTGTAATCTAAAGAATCTACAAGAAAAACATTGGAAATAGAATGGTCAGGAGATATAGCAATTTTACCAAGTCCTTTGACCAAACCTTGATTTCCATCCCCGAATGTGATTACTCTTTGGGGGGTCACGATTTTTCTTATAGGAGGAGAACATCCTTTTCTTCCCAGTCATGTGGTTTGTGCACCCGCTATCAATTATCCAACTTGAGCCCCCGGATGCATAAACCTACAAAACAAATTTAGGCCTTGTTCTTAGGTACCCAAACAGTCTTGGGTCCTTTCACATTAGAAACAAGCACCTTGGGTACCCAAACACAAGTCTTTGAGCCCTTGTGTTTGGCCCCAACATATTTGGCAACTACTTTGCCTGATTTGTTAGTTAAAACATATGATGCATCAAAAGTCTTAAATGAAATGTTATGATCATTTGATGCAATAGGAGATTTCTTTTTAGGCATTTTAACATGAGTGGATTGCCTAGAACTAGATGCCTCACTCTTATACATAAAAGCATGATGAGAGCCAGAGTGAGACTTCCTAAAGTGAATTCTCCTAATTTTGTGCTCGGGATAACCGACAGGATATAAAATGTAATCCTCGTTATCCGGAGCCATGGGAGCCTTGCCCTTAACAAAGTTAGACAATGTTTTAGGGGCATTAAGCTTGACATTGTCTCCCTTTTGGAAGCCAATGCCATCCTTAATGCCAGGGCGTCTCCCACTATAGAGCATACTTCTAGCAAATTTAAATTTTTCATTTTCTAAGTCATGCTCATTGGTCTTAGCACTAAGTTGAGCTATGTGATCATTTTGTTGTTTAATTAAAGCTAGGTGATCATGAATAGCATCAACATTAATGTCTCTACATCTAGTACAAATAGTAACATGCTCAATGGTAGATGTAGAGGGTTTGCAAATATTTAGTTCATCAATCTTAGCATTCTCATTCTTAAGATTGGAAATAACATCATTGCAAACATTTAAATCTTTAGCCTTAGTAATTAATTTTTCATTCTCAATTTTAAGGCTAGAGAAAGATGCATTCAATTTGTTAATCTTAGTAATCAAATTAGCATTATCATTTATAAGACTAACAATTGAATCATCACAAACATCTAACTTCTCAACCTTAGCAATTAATTTGGCATTTTCATTTCTAAGGTTTGAGATAACATCATGGCAAGTGCTTAGCTCACTAGTTAATTTTTCACATTTTTGTACTTCCTGAGCATAAGCATTTTTAACCTTAACATGCTTCTTATTTCTTTAATTAGGAAGTCCTCTTGGCTATCCAAGAGTTCATCCTTCTCATGAATAGCTCCTATTAGTTCATTTAATTTTTCCTTTTGTTGCATGTTGAGGTTGGCAAAAAGAGCAAGCAAATTATCCTCATCAACACTAGAGTTCTCCTCATCACTAGATGTTGCATATTTAGTGGAGGCTCTAGATTTTACCTTCTTTTTGCCATCCCTTGCCATGAGGCACTTGTGGCTGACGTTGGGGAAGAGAAGACCCTTGTTGATGGTGATGTTTGCGGCATCCTCGTCGGAGGAGGAGTCGGTGGAGCTCTCATCGGAGTCCCACTCCCGGCAAACATGGGCATCGCCGCCCTTCTTCTTGTAATACTTCTTCTTCTCCTTCCTTCTTCCCTTCTTGTCGTCGCCCCTGTCACTATCACTTGATAATGGACATTTTGCTATAAAGTGACCGGGCTTACCACGCTTGTAGCAAACCTTCTTGGAACAGGGCTTGTAATCTTTCCCCTTCCTTTGCTTGAGGATTTGGCAAAAGCTTTTGATGATTAAAGCCATCTCCTCATTGTCGAGCTTGGAGGCGTCGATGGGAAGCCTACTTGACGTAGACTGTTCCTTCTTCTCTTCCGTCGCTTTGAATGCGACGGGTTGCACCTCGGGTGTGGAGGTGGTGCCTCGCTCGATGATTTGTTTGGAGCCTTTGATCATCAATTCAAAGCTCACAAACTTTCCTATCACTTCTTCAGGAGACATTAGTTTATATCTAGGATCACCACGAATTAATTGAACTTGAGTAGGGTTAAGAAAAACAAGTGATCTAAGAATAACCTTGACCATTTCATGGTCATTGAGAACACCTAGAGGGGGGGGGTGAATAGGTGATTATGTAAAATTCAACAACTAATAGCCACAAAACTTGGTTAAGTGTTAGTATGGCTAAGTAGCGAGCTCTTGCGAACACAAGTATCATAGAAAAACAATCACAAAAGACACACGAGTTTATCCCGTGGTTCGGCAAGTATAACACTTGCCTACCTCCACGTTGTGGCGTCCCAATGGACGAGGGTTGCACTCAACCCCTTTTAAGTGACCCAATGATCAACTTGAATACCATGTCTTTTCTTTGCTTATTTCTTTTCCCGTTCACAAGGAATCTCCACAAGTTGGAGTCTCTCGCCCTTACAATAAAGATCATGGTGAAAGCACAAGAGTACGGGAAGAAACACACACAAATCCACAACAATACACACGCACACAAGCCAAGACTTGAGCTCAAACTGAAGCACAACAAGTTCACTACAAGAATGGAGCTCAAATCACTAACACGGTCGATCAAGTGCGCGGAGACGGAGTGTGGAAGACTTAGAATGCTCAAAGTATGCTTGGGTTGTCTCCTCCATGCGCCTAGGGGTCCCTTTTATAGCCCCAAGGCAGCTAGGAGCCGTTGGAGGCATTCTTGGAAGGCAAATCTTGCCTTCTGTCGGGTGGCGCACCGGACAGTCCGGTGCACCACCGGACAGCCACTGTTCATGTCCGGTGCGCGATTTCCTTCCATTCCTGGCACAGCCGACCGTTGCAACTTCGGGCTGGTTGGCGCACCGGACACTGTCCGGTGCACACCGGACAGTCCGGTGCCCCCAGCCGACCGTTGGTGCGGGCCACGCGTCGCCTGCGGATTGCACGACCGACCGTTGCGCTGGTGGCCCTTGGCTCACCGGACAGTCCGGTGCACCACTGGACAGTCTGGTGAATTATAGCCGTACGCCGCCAAAGTTTCCTGAGAGTGGCCTGTTCGCCGGAGTCCAGCCTGGCGCACCGGACACTGCCCGGTGCACCACCGGACAGTCCGGTGTGCCAGACCGAGCTGAGTCTTGGCTGTTCCAGCCAAGTCCTTTTCTTGTTCTCTTTTCTCTGATTCTAGCACTTAGACAAATATATTAGTACACACAAAAACCAATGTACTAAGTCTAGAACCATACCTTTGCCTTGATTATTACTTCTCTCTTTATTTAGCACATGAGAGCACATTTAAATGTGTTGGGCACTTAATCACCAAAACAATATAGAAATGGCCCAAGGACACATTTCCCTTTCAATCTCCCCCTTTTTGGTGATTTATGCCAACACATTCAAAAGCAATGCAAAACATGCAACATTGATTCAAATTGAAGATCAAATTGTTTTTCACTCTAATTTGACATATTTGGATCATTCTTTGTCACCACTTGGTTTGTTTTTGCAATCAAATTCATTTTCCTATCTCTAAGTCAAACTCACTTATTTGGGCACAAAGAGAGATATTCCAATTGAAAAGTTGATCGAGTGCCAAAAACTCCCCCTTTTTCTCATAATCATAAATTCTCCTCACAAGAGACCAAATTTTGACAATAAGAGTATTTTGACAAATCAAAAGTTCTAACTCTACTATTTTCAAAATTCTCAGGTGGTAGCTGATCCATTTGCTTTGGCCTTAATTTCTCCCCCTTTGGCATTAAGCACCAAACCGGGATCATTATTGGCTCTTTAACCCCATTACCTCACCAAAATTGTCAATTAAGAGCAAAAAGGCGATAGGAGCTTAAGAGTGAACTTGGAGGTTAGTACACTAATACCGGAGTGCAGTGGAAGTCTTTGCATGGTCCAAGTTCACCTTTCCCTTTCAATTCACCTTTGAGACTACATCAAGTAAACTCAAGCACAAATGTTAGTCAAAGGGTCAAGTTGTAGCACTTCTCCCCCTAAATATGTGCATCATTCACATATGGACTTGTGAGGTCTGGGGATCCTTTGCACAACTTGAGCACCATAAATAAACAATGAATCTCATAAATGCATAAAATAACTTGATCAAAGGCATAAAACACATGTATGCTATAAATCAATCCAAGTTACGCGAGTCTAAGACATTTAGCTCACTACGCAGCCTGCAAAAGGTTTTCTCATCTGAAGGCTTGGTAAAGATATCGGCTAGCTGGTTCCCAGTGCTAATATAGAACACTTCGATATCTCCCTTTTGCCGGTGGTCTCTCAAAAAGTGATGTTGGATGTCTATGTGCTTAGTGCGGCTGTGTTCAATAGGATTATCCGCCATGCAGATTGCACTCTCATTGTCACATAGGAGTGGGACTTTGCTCAGATTGTAGCCAAAGTCCCGGAGGGTTTGCCTCATCCAAAGTAGTTGCGCGCAACACTATCCTGCGGCAACATACTCGGCCTCAGCGGTGGATAGGGCAACGGAGGTTTGTTTCTTAGAACTCCAAGACACCAGGGACCTTCCTAGGAATTGGCATGTCCCTGATGTACTCTTCCTATCAACCTTGCATCCAGCATAATCGGATTCTGAGTATCCAATCAAGTCAAAGGTAGACCCCTTTGGATACCAGATCCCGAAGCAAGGCATAGCAACTAAATATCTAAGAATTCGCTTAACGGCCACAAGGTGACACTCCCTTGGATCGGATTGAAATCTAGCACACATGCATACACTAAGCATAATATCCGGTCTACTAGCACATAAATAAAGCAAGGATCCTATCATAGACCAGTATGCCTTTTGATCAACGGACTTACCTCCTTTGTTGAGGTCGACATGTCCGTCGGTTCCTATTGGTGTCTTCACGAGCTTGGCGTCCTTCATCCCAAACCGCTTGAGAAGATCTTGAGTGTACTTCATTTTGGAGATGAAGGTGCCGTCCTTGAGTTGCTTCACTTGGAACCCAAGGAAGTAGTTCAACTCGCCCATCATCGACATCTCAAATTTCTGTGTCATCACCCTGCTAAACTCCTCACAAGACTTTTGATTAGTAGAACCAAATATTATGTCATCGACATAAATTTGGCACACAAAAAGGTCACTGTCACAAGTCTTAGTGAAAAGAGTGGGATCGGCTTTCCCAACCTTGAAAGCATTAGTAATTAAGAAATATCTAAGGCATTCATACCATGCTCTTGGGGCTTGCTTAAGTTCATAGAGCGCCTTAGAGAGCTTAAAAACATGGTCGGGATACCTGTCATCCTCAAAGCCAGGGGGTTGCTCCACGTACACCTCCTCCTTGATTGGCCCATTGAGGAAAGCGCTCTTCACGTCCATTTGAAACAACCTGAACGAATGGTGAGCGGCATAGGCTAACAAAATACGAATAGACTCTAGCCTAGCCACAGGAGCAAAAGTCTCCTCAAAATCCAAACCTGCGACTTGAGCATAACCTTTTGCCACAAGTCGAGCCTTGTTTCTTGTCACCACCCCATGCTCGTCTTGCTTGTTGCGAAACACCCACTTGGTTCCCACAACATTTTGCTTTGGACGTGGCACCAGGCTCCAAACTTCATTTCACTTGAAGTTGTTGAGCTCTTCCTGCATGGCCAACACCCAGTTTGGATCTCGCAAGGCCTCTTCTACCCTGAAAGGCTCAATAGAAGAGACAAACGAGTAATGCTCACAAAAGTTAGCTAATCTTGAGCGAGTAGTTACTCCCTTGCTTATGTCACCCAGAATCTGGTCAACGGGGTGATTCCTTTGAATCATCGCTCGAACTTGAGTTGGAGGGACCTGTGGTGCTTCTTCCTCCATAGCTGGTTCTTCTTGTGCTCCCCCTTGATCACACGCCTCTTCTTGAGGAACCTGTCCATCGTCTTGAGTTGGGGGATGCACCATTGTTGAGGAAGAAGGTTGATCTTGCTCTTGTTGTTCCTGTGGTCACACATCTCCAATCGCCATGGTTCGTATTGCGGCCGTCGGAACAACATCTTCATCTATGTCATCAAGGTCAACTTGCTCTCTTGGAGAGCCATTAGTCTCATCAAATACAACGTCGCTAGAGACTTCAACCAAACCCGATGATTTGTTGAAGACTATATACGCCTTTGTATTTGAGTCATAACCTAGTAAAAAACCTTCTACAGCTTTGGGATCAAATTTGGAATTTCTACCTTTCTTCACCAAAATGTAACATTTGCTCCCAAATACACGAAAGTATGATACGTTGGGTTTGTTACTGGTAAGAAGTTCATATGAGGTCTTCTTGAGGAGGCGATGAAGGTAGAGCCGGTTTATGGCGTGGCAAGCTGTGTTCACAGCTTCCGACCAAAACCGCTCAGGCGTCTTGAACTCTCCAAGCATTGTCCTCGCCATGTCGATAAGCGTCCTGTTCTTCCTCTCTATCACACCATTTTGTTGTGGTGTGTAGGGAGCGGAGAACTCGTGCTTGATGCCTTCCTCCTCAAGGTACTCCTCCACTTACAAATTCTTGAACTCGGACCCATTGTCGCTTCTTATCTTTTTCACCTTGAGCTCAAACTCATTTTGAGCCCGCCCTAGGAAGCGCTTAAGGGTCCCTTGGGTTTCTGTTTTATCCTGCAAAAAGAATACCTAAGTGAAGCGGGAAAAATCATCAACAATTACTAAACCATACTTACTTCCCCCGATGCTGAGGTAGGCGACGGGTCCGAAGAGGTCCATATGAAGTAGCTCTAGAGGTCTTGATGTGGTCATCACATTCTTACTGTGATGAGTGCTTCCCACCTGTTTACCTGCCTGACAAGATGCACAAGGTCTATCTTTTTCGAAACATACATTGGTTAGACCTAACACATGTTCTCCCTTTAGAAGTTTATGAAGGTTCTTCATCCCAACATGTGCTAGACGGTGATGCCACAGCCAGCCTATGCTAGTCTTAGCAATTAAGCATGCATCAAGATCGGCCTCCTCTTTCGAAAAATCAACTAAGTAGAGTTTGCCATCTAGTACACCCTTAAAAGCTAATGAACCATCACTCCTTCTAAAGATAGACACATCTACATTGGTAAATAGACAATTATATCCCATATTACATAGTTGACTGACAGATAATAAATTGTACCCGAGCGATTCAACTAAAAACACATTTGATATGGAATGCTCGGATGAAATGGCTATCTTTACTAGTCCTTTAACCTTGCCTTGGTTCCCATCTCCAAAGATGATCGAATCTTGGGAAACCTTGTTCTTGACGTAGGAGGTGAACATCTTCTTCTCCCCTGTCATGTGGTTTGTGCATCCGCTGTCGATAATCCGGATGCATAGACCTGCAAGGCAAATTAGGCTTGGGTTTTAGGTACCCAACTCTTGTTGGGTCCTACGAGGTTAGTTACAATAGCCTTTGGGACCCAAATGCAAGTCTTGTCTCCCTTGCATTTGACCCCCAACTTTCTAGGAACCACTTTTCATTTTTACATGAAAGAACAAACGTAGTGTTGCAAGCATAAAAGACAGTGGTAGGTATATTACACACTTTCCTAGGATCATGAGACACAAAATTTTTCCTAGGCCTACCATTAAAATTAGAACTTGAAGCAATCATGGCATGTGAGTCAAAAGCATTATAACCCTTATTATAATGAGAACTTCTAGAAAATTTTCTATCATTATACATGAAAGCATGATTCTTTTGATTACTACTAGCCATAGGGGCCTTCCCTTTCTCCTTGTTGGGAATGGGAGCCCTTTGGCTTGTTAAGTTCTTGGCTTCCTTTCGAAAGCCAAATCCATCCTTAATTGAGGGATGTCTACCAACGGTGTATGCATCCCTAACAAATTTTAACTTATCAAAGTCATTTTTGCAAGTCTTAAGTTGGGCATTAAGACTTGCCACTTCACCATTTAATTTTGTAATAGAAGTAAGGTGCTCTACACATGCATTAACATCAAAATCCTTACACCTATTACAAATGACAACATGCTCTACACAAGAACTAGATTTATTAACTACTTCTAGCTCAGCACTTAAGTCATCATTCAAAGTCTTTAAGCCAGAGATAGATTCATTGCAAGTAGATAACTCAAAAGATAGTAATTCATTCCTCTTAATTTCTAAGGCAAGAGACTTTTGAAGACTAACAAATTTGTCATGCTCCTCATACAAAATGTCCTCTTGCCTCTCTAGTAGTCTATCTTTTTCATTTAAAGCATCAATCAATTCGTTAATCTTTTCTACCTTTGCTCTATCTAAGCCTTTGAACAAGCTAGTATAATCTACTTCATCATCACTAGAATCTTCATCACTAGAAGTAGAGTACTTAGGGGTTTCTCGAACGCTTACCTTTTTCTCCTTTGCCATGAGGCAGGTGTGGCGTTCGTTGGGGAAGAGAGAAGATTTGTTGAAGGCCGAGGCTGCCAATCCTTCATCATCGGAGTCGGATGACGAGCAGTCCGAGTCCCATTCCTTGCCAAAATGCGCCTCGCCTTTAGCCTTCCTATAGCTTTTTTTCTTCTCCTTCTTCCCATGTCTTTCTTCTCCCTGGTCATTTTCATTATTGGGACATTGAGCAATAAAATGACCTGTCTTACCACATTTGAAGCAGGAGCGCTTTCCCTTTGCTTTACTCTTGTTGGGGTAGTCCTTGCGTCCTTTCAATGCAGTCTTGAAGCGCTTGATGATGAGAGCCATCTCATCTTCATTTAGCCCGACCGCCTCAACTTGTGCCACCTTGCTTGGTAGCACCTCCCTGCTACTTGTTGCTTTGAGAGCAATGGGTTGAGGCTCGTAGATGGGCATGGGGTCGTTTAATGCATCATCAACATATCTAGCTTCCTTGACCATCATACGCCCACTAACAAACTTTTCGAGTATCTCCTCGGGCGTCATCTTTGTGTACCTGGGATTTTCACGTATGAGGTTCACAAGATGAGGGTCAATAACAGTGAAAGACCTGAGCATAAGTTGAACGATGTCGTGGTCCGTCCATCTCGTGCTTCCATAGCTCCTGATCTTGTTGACCAGGGTCTTGAGCCTGTTGTACGTTTGCGTTGGCTCCTCTCCCCTGATCATGGCAAACCTTCCTAGCTCGCCTTCCACCAACTCCATTTTGGTGATCATGGTGGCGTCGTTCCCCTCATGCGATATCTTGAGGGTGTCCCATATTTGCTTGGCATTGTCCAAGCCGCTCACCTTGTTGTACTCGTCTCTGCACAAGGATGCTAGCAAAACAGTGGTAGCTTGTGCATTCTTATGGATTTGCTAATTGATAAACACAGGGTTATCGGTACTGTCGAATTGCATTCCATTTTCTACTATCCACCATATACTAGGATGGAGAGAAAATAAGTGACTACACATTTTGTGACTCCAAAAAGCGTAGTCCTCTCCATGGAGGTTTACCAAGAGGAATGGAAAGCAAATGAGCATTGGAATTATAAGGAATACGAGAATAATCAAATGAAAAATTTGAGTTAACCGATTTCTTTTTCTCGTCATAGTTGTCGTCTCTTGGGGAAGAAGAAGACTCATCGCTGTCATAGTAGACGATCTTCTTGATGCGCCTCTTCTTCTTCACGTCCGTCTTCTTATGACTCGAGCCAGAGTCAGTGAGCTTGTCGTCCCTCGGCTCGTTGAAGATGGACTCCTTCTCCTTATCATTGACCACCATCTCCTTTCCCTTAGGATCCATCTCTTCAGACGATTAGTCCCTTTCGTGAAGAGAACGGCTCTGATACCAATTGAGAACACCTAGAGGGGGGTGAATAGGTGATCCTGTAAAATTCAACAACTAATAGCCACAAAACTTGGTTAAGTGTTAGTATGGCTAAGTAGCGAGCTCTTGCGAACACAAGTATCACA
The DNA here is from genome assembly GCF_902167145.1 of Zea mays. Taxonomy (NCBI): domain Eukaryota; kingdom Viridiplantae; phylum Streptophyta; class Magnoliopsida; order Poales; family Poaceae; genus Zea; species Zea mays. The sequence continues at coordinate 13,578,636 of NC_050104.1, read as the reverse complement.
GAAAAACAATCACAAAAGACACGCGAGTTTATCCCGTGGTTCGGCAAGTATAACACTTGCCTACCTCCATGTTGTGGTGTCCCAATGGACGAGGGTTACACTCAACTCCTTTCAAGTGATCCAATGATCAACTTGAATACCACGTCTTTTCTTTGCTTATTTCTTTTCCCGTTCATGAGGAATCTCCACAAGTTGGAGTCTCTCGCCCTTATAATAAAGATCAAGGTGAAAGCACAAGAGTAAGGACGGGAAGAAACACACACAAATCTGCAGTAATACACACGCACACAAGCCAAGACTTGAGCTCAAACTGAAGCACAACGAGTTCACTACAAGAATGGAGCTCAAATCACTAACACAGTCGATCAAGTGCGCGGAGACGGAGTGTGGAAGACTTAGAATGCTCAAAGTATGCTTGGGTTGTTTCCTCCATGCGCCTAGGGGTCCCTTTTATAGCCCCAAGGCAGCTAGGAGCCGTTGGAGGCATTCTTGGAAGGCAAATCTTGCCTTCTGTCGAGTGGCGCACCGGACAGTCCGGTGCACCACCGGACAGCCACTGTTCATGTCCGGTGCGCGATTTCCTTCCATTCCTGGCGCAGCCGACCGTTGCAACTTCGGGCTGGTTGGCGAACCGAACACTGTTCGGTGCACACCGGATAGTCCGGTGCCCCCAGCCGACCGTTGGCGTGGGCCACGCGTCGCCCGCGGATTGCGCGACCGACCGTTGCGCTGGCGGCCCTTGGCTCACCAGACAGTCTGGTGCACCACCGGACAGTCCGATTAATTATAGTCGTACGTCGCCAAAGTTTCTCGAGAGTGGCCTGTTCGCCGGAGTCCAGCCTGGCGCACCGGACACTGTCCGGTGCACCAGACCGAGCTGAGTCTTGGCTGTTCCAGCCAAGCCCTTTTCTTGTTCTCTTTTCTCTGATTCTAGCACTTAGACAAATATATTAGTACACACAAAAATCAATGTACTAAGTCTAGAACCATACCTTTGCCTTGATTATTACTTCTCTCTTTATTTAGCACATGAGAGCACATTTAAATGTGTTGGGCACTTAATCACCAAAACAATATAGAAATGGCCCAAGGGCACATTTCCCTTTCAGTCATCCCATTTGGTGCTCTCGAGGTTGCGCACTTGGTTCACCAAGGTCTTGAGCCGGTTGTACATTGCTTGTGGCTCCTCCCCTTGATGAAGCATGAAGCGACCGAGCTCCCCCTCGATCGTTTCCCTCTTGGTGATTTTGGTCACCTCGTCTCCTTCGTGCGCGGTCTTGAGTACGTCCCAAATCTCTTTGGCACACTTCAACCCTTGCACCTTATTATAGTCCTCTCGACTCAGAGAGGCGAGGAGTATAGTAGTGGCTTGGGAGTTGAAATGCCAGATTTGTGCTACCTCGTCCGAGTCATAGCCTTCATCCCCCATTGATGGTTCCTGCACACCAAATTCAACAATGTCCCAAATACTAGCGTGGAGTGAGGTTAGATGGTGCCTCATTTTATCACTCCACATACAATAATCTTCACCGTCAAAAACCGGTGGTTTGCCTAGTGGGACGGAAAGTAAAGGAGTGCGTTTGGAAATGCAAGGATAGCATAAGGGGATCTTACTAAACTTCTTGCGCTCATGGCGCTTAGAAGTGACGGACGGTGTGTCGAAGCCAGAGGTGGAAGGCGACGAAGAATCGGTCTCGTAGTAGACCACTTTCTTCATTTTCTTCTTCTTGTCGCCACTCCGGTGCGACTTGAAGCGGGGAGGTGATTCCTCCCTCTTCTTGTTGCTGGACTCTCCCGATGGAGCTTTCCCGTGGCTTGTGGCGGGCTTGTCGCCGGTCACCATCTCCTTCTTGGCGTGAGCTCCCAACATCACTTCGAGCGGTTAGGCTCTTAATGAAGTACCGGCCTCTGATACCAATTGAAAGTCACCTAGAGGGGGGTGAATAGGCAAATCTGAAATTTATAAAGTTTAAGCACAACTACAAGCCGGGGTTAGCGTTAGAAATATAATTGAGTCCGAAAGAGAGGGCGAAAAACAAATCACAAGCAAATAAGGCGGATGACACGGTGATTTGTTTTACCGAGGTTCGGTTCTTGCAAACCTACTCCCCGTTGAGGTGGTCACAAAGACCGGGTCTCTTTCAACCCTTTCCCTCTCTCAAACGGTCACCTAGACCGAGTGAGCTTCTCTTCTCAATCAATTGGGACACTAAGTCCCCACAAGGACCACCACACAATTGGTGTCTCTTGCTTTGATTACAAAGATCTTAGGAACAAGAATAGAGGAAGAAGAAAAGCGATCCAAGCACAAGAGCTCAAATGAACACGGCAAAACTCTCTCTTCTAGTCACTAATTGCTTTGAGTGGAATTGGGACTTGGAGAGATTTTGATTCACTCTATTTGTGTCTTTTATTGAATGCACTAGCTCTTGTATTGAATGTGTTGGCTAAATACTTGGATGCCTTGATGTGTTGGTGGTTGGGGTATTTATAGCCCCAACCACCAAAGTGGACGTTGGGGAAGGCTGCTGTCGAAGGGCGCACAGGACAGTCCGGTGCGCCAGCCACGTCACCCAACCGTTAGGGTTCGACCGTTGGAGCTTTGACTTGTGGGGCCACCGGACAGTCCGGTGGTGCACCGGACAGGTCCTGTTCACTGTCTGGTGCTCCATCTGGCGCCTGCTCTGACTCTGCGCGTGCAATCCGCACTGTTCACTGTTCACTTTTGCAGTCGACCGTTGGCGTTGTAGCCGTTACTCCGCTTGGCACACCGGACAGTTCGGTGCTACACCGGACAGTCCGGTGAATTATAGCGGAGAGCCATTTTCAGAAACCCGAAGCTGAGCAGTTTGAGTGGATTCACCCTGGTGCACCGGACACTGTCCGGTGGCACACCGGACAGTCCGGTGCGCCAGACCAGGGCAGCCTTCGGTTGTCTTTTGCTTTTTTCATTTGAACCCTTTCTTGGACTTTTTATTGGTTTGTGTTGAACCTTTGGCACCTGTAGAACTTATAATCTAGAGTAAACTAGTTAGTCCAATAATTTGTGTTGGGCAATTCAACCACCAAAATCATTTAGGAAAAGGTGTGAGTCTATTTCCCTTTCAGCTGCCTTGATCGTCCCCGGGTCATGCTGCCAGTTGAAGCCGTTGCCGACTCAACCCTGGTGGCCTGACTTCGTGCAGGGATGCCGTGATCCCGATCATACTCCTCTCGGCGCCAGATCTTGTTTTCATGTCGTCGTTCGCGCGAAGCATTGATGGAGCTCCGCGCGTCCCGTCGACTATTGATGGCGTGTCATAGATCACTTGGAGGATGAGCGAGAGGCAGGAGATGATTAGCTGCCTGAGTGAGCAGCCGCCGATAGCCTTCAGTGTGTGGAGTCCGGGGGAGGCCATTGGCTATCCGAGCCAATACTCCACCGACCTCGCTCGATGTGTTCATGGCTTGGGCGAAGTCGGGGTTCAGGTTTCGTCCGAAGAGAGGGTTCTCTCGACGCTGTCTTGCCTCCTGCTCGGCTTGCTCTTGAGCTTGCCGACGATCACATCGGCGAGAGTTTCTCCTTTCCCTAAAGACTCGTTCATCTGGAGTTTCTCCCACCTCCAAGATCTCATCTCGTGATACAGGCTGCGCCGGATCTTGTTCTCCGGCTTCATGATGTTGCCGGGCGTTACGGCGTCGGTTCCTCCGTCGGCGAGCTTCCCGCTGAGGAGGTTCTTCCCCAGGCACGGTCGGTTCATCGTCGGAGATGGGAGACGATTCCACTCTCCCCCCGATGAAGAGGACGTCGGGGTAGAATGGAGTTGTCGTGATGACAAGCTTCTTTCTATTCTCCTTTGAGGGCGGAGGCGCCAGAAGGGCAGCTTGACGGGCCTTCATCTCGTTTGTTTCTTTTTTTCCTTGTAATTCGTGTCCATTTTTCCGTGGATGAGGTGGACAACGGGGTTCTTCGGGTGAATGAACTCTCTGCTCTTGGCTTGCAGGAGGCAGTCTTTGCCCGGAGCGCTGGAGGTTGCGCTATTTCCCGCATCATTCTGGCTTTCCCGGAGATTTTCAAGGAAGGCTTTTTCTCCGGCGGATCCGCTATACGATGTAGAGTCCCTTCTTCGTCTGCCACAGACGAGATGGTTCTAAAGCAGAACATGGATCTAGGGCAGAGAGCGATCTTGTGTTGAAAAGTGACGACCATTGAGCTAGCTTGGATCAGTGACACACCCCCTACCTGGCGCGCCAGCTGTCGGTGTTTGGGACCCGACCGCGCACCCAGGGTTACCCCTCGAGGTGCTTTTGGGTAGGACGGTGTAACCGATTTTAGCTCGATGGTTCATGCTGAGCGCACGAGAGACAGTAGACAATTTTCTACAGGTTCGAGCCGCTTAGAGAGGCGTAATACCCTACTTCCTGGTGTGGATCTTTATGTAGCGGGTTATAGGGGGGTTCTCTAGTATGAAGGATGCTAGAGAATTGAGTAGATGGCTAATGAGTGACCTATCTTTTGATGGGGTACCCCTTAGGCCTTATATACTCGACCATGGGGCGTTACATGCGGGTATGATAACTATGTGCTCCTAAGTAATAGTGAACCGACTGAACTTATCTCCCTATTATCCTGCCGACTTATCCTCGTTCAGTTCCGACGCCTGAGAGTGCTGCGTGGGACAATCGGATTCAAGCTATGGATAATGTTTAAATCCCTTGAGCCACCTGGGCTCGAGCTGATCAAATCTTGCATCGATCCATTCTGCCAGTGATTCCTCACCTGGCCCACGAAGGGGTGGCCTTGCGGAATAATGGGCCCAGAGTCTTTCGCGAGGCCTTCCAACCTTCTAGGGGACCCGGGGGATATCTGTCCCCCACACTTAGGGACTATGGCTATAAGTTAAACAAAGTTCCTCTCCTATGTGATAATGAGAGTGCAATCCGCATGACGGATAATCCCGTTGAACACAGCCGCCCTAAGCACATAGACATCCGGTATCACTTTCTGATAGATCACCAACAGTAGGGGGATATCGAAATAGCTTATGTCAGCACCCACAACCAATTAGCTGATATCTTTACCAAGCCACTAGATGAGAAAACTTTTAGCAAACTTAGGAATGAGTTAAATATCCTTGATTCTCAGATTTTTTATTGAAACATTGCACACATAGCTAATTTATATATCTTTGATCATGTCTCTTTCATTTGGTACAAATGCATATTTCTTATTCTTCTTTTGCCAAGGCTAAGACTAATGTGTTTTCAAGTATGTCTCTATGAATAGTCTTAGATTGAAAGGGAAATGGAGTATTCGGCAAATACAAGGCTTCCACTCTAACTCTGACGGTATCACTTATCCTTTGTCGTTACTCATGTCACTCTCAATGGTATGACCCTTCACTCGTATTTATATTACCATTTGGGAGAAGGTATTAGGCCCCCAAAGGGGGAGAAAAATGGCATAAGGGCTCTCAAGTTCTTCGTTTTTGGCGCTTAATGCCAAAGGGGGAGAAAATATTAAGCCCAAAGCAAAAGGACCGCACCACCATTTCAAAATTTTCGAAATGAATTTTTCAATTGGTGTATTTTTCAATTAGTACCTAATATTCAATTAATATGTGAAAGTAAAATTTCAAATTGGCATCTTCAAAACTTCACATTTAGTGTGAAAAAATTTCAAAATGGTATCTATTTCAAAACCCTCTTGAAAGCTAAGAGGTGAATTCATTCAGGGGGAGCTTTTATTTAGTCAAAGGAAAAACATTTGAAACAGGGGGAGAAATTTCAAATCTTAAAAATGCTTCTTGAAATCACATTTTTATACCTTTGACTATTTGAAAAAAGATTTTGAAAAGATTTTCTAAAAGAATTACAAAAAAACTAGTGGTGCAAATGTGGTCCAAAATATTAAATAAAAGAAAGGCAATCCATTTACACTTATTCATATATTTAAAATCTTTCATTGGTTTAATTCTAAGTAACCTATGCACAATCATCTCAATTGCAAACTAGTTACATTTTTACACACTTCATTTGCTTTGGTTTGTGTTGGCAGCAATCACCAAAAAGGGGGAGATTGAAAGAGAAATAGGGTTAACCATTTCTTATAATTAATTTTGGTGTTGACGACCAACACAAATACATGGACTAACTAGTTTGTCTAGATATCATCTGTTATAGGTGCATAAGGTTCAACACAAACCAAGAAAGAATTCAGTTAGGGGACACAATATAATTGGAGCAAAAGGACCTTAGTGTGCTTGTTTTTGGCGCACCGGGCAGTGTCCGGCGCACCAGGGCCGTACAGACTTGAACCAGCCACTTTTGGGAAATTGGAGCCGTGCTCCGCTATAATTCACCGGACTATCCGGTGTGCCACCGGACTGTCCGGTGAGCCAGCGGAGCAACGGATCTCTACGCGCCAACGACTCTCTGCGCAGAGGAACGGTACGCTACAGTGTCGTGTCAAAAGTCAGAGTGCAGAAGTCAGAGGGCATCGGACTGTCCGGTGTGTCACCGGACTGTCCGGTGCAGCAAGACGACAAGACACCCCAACGGTCAACTGCTCCGAACTCTAACGGTTGCGTTGACGTTACGCGCTCCGGACAGTGCACAGTGACTGTCCGGTGGCGCACCGGACTGTCTGGTACGCCCATCGTCAGCTGAAATCAGCCAACGACTAGAAGTGGTTGGGAGGCTATAAATACCCCCAACCACCTCATTCACTCCCATCCAAGCCTTCTGAAATATTCATTCATTGCAAGAGCAAAAGCCCAACACTCCAAGACACAATCAAAGCAATCAATTCACTCAAAGCCCCAAAATCAACTCTAGTGCATTAGGGCTTGTGAGAGGATTACTTGTGTTCTTTTGTTGCTCTTGTCGCTTGGTTTGGCCTTTTCTTTTTTCCCTTCTTATTCTCAAGATACTTGTAATCGAAGCAAGAGACGCCTAAGTGTGTGGTGGTCCTTGCGGGGTCTAAGTGACCCATGAGATTAAGGAAAAGGCTAATTCAGTCTAAATGACCGTTTGAGAAAGGGAAAGGGTTGAAATAGACCCGATCTTTGTGGCCTCCTCAACGAGGACTAGGTTCTTTGGAACCAAACCTCGGTAAAATAAATCATTATGTTCATTCGCTTTGATTCTTGTTTGATTTGTTTTCACTCTCTAACGTTTCCTTGCTAGTATTGATTTGAGTTGGCTCCCCTACGTCACCCCATTCCTTGAGCAACTCTTAGCAAGAGAAACATTCTTTTGACTTGAATTTAAGTATAACGCTAACCATGGCCTTAGTGTGTGTTTAAAGTTGATAAATTTCAGGTTTTGCCTATTCACCCCCACCTAGGCGACTTTCAATTGGTATCAGAGCCAGTGCTTCATTACGAGCCTAACCAACTCGAAGTGATGTTTGGTGATCACGCCAAGAGGGAGATCATGACCGGCGAAAAGCCCTCAGGCTCGGGGAGGACACTCTCCAGGGAGTCTGGCAACAAGTATAAGGAGGAATCCTCTTCCTCCATCAAGTCACATCGGAGAGGTGACAAGAAGAAGAAGAAGAAAGTGGTCTACTACGAGACCGACTCTTCATCACCCTCCACGTCCGGCACCGAGTCGTCGACTACTTCTAAGCGCCATGGGCGCAAGAAGTATAGTAAGATGCCCCTACGCTATCCCCGTATTTCAAAGCACGCTCCATTACTTTCCTTACCCCTAGGCAAATCACCATATTTTGATGGTGAAGATTATTATATGTGGAGTGATAAAATGAGGCACCATCTAACCTCACTCCATGAAAGCATTTGTTATATTGTTGAGTTTGGAGCGTAGGCACCAAAGGTGGGGGACAAGGACTACAACTCGGAGGAGGCCGCCCAAATTCGATACTTCAACTCACAAGCAACTTCTATACTCCTCGCCTCCTTTTGTCGAGAGGAGTATAATAAGGTGCAAGGGTTGAAGAACGCCAAAGAAATTTGGGATGTCCTCAAAACTGTGCACGAAGGGGACAAGGTGTCCAAGATCACCAAGTGCGAGATGATCGAGGGAGAACTCGGTCGATTCATCCTCAACAAAGGAGAGGACCCGCAAGCTATGTACAACCGGCTCAAAATGATGGTCAACCAAGTGCGCAACCTCGGGAGCACCAAGTGGGATAACCATGAGATGGTCAAGGTTATTCTTAGACCACTTGTTTTTCGTAATCCCACTCAAGTGCAACTAATCTGTGGAGACCCTAGATATAAACAGATGTCTCCCGAGGAAGTTATTGGCAAGTTTGTGAGCTTTGAACTTATGATCAAAGACTCCAAACACATTATCAACTTGGAGCAAGGCACCTCTACACCCGAGGTGCAACCCGTCGCATTCAAAGCGACAGAAGAAAAGAAGGAGGAGTCTACACCAAGTAGGATTCCAATCGACGCCTCCAAGTTCGATAATGAGGATATGGCGCTCATCATCAAGAGCTTTCGCCAAATCCTCTAGCAAAGGAGGGGGAAGGACTACAAGCCCCGCTCCAAGAGGGTGTGCTACCGGTCTGGTAAGTCTGGTCATTTCATAGCTAAATGTCCAATTTCTAGTGAAAGTGACAGGGACGAAGACAAGAAAGGGAAGAAGAAGGAGAAGAAGAGATACTACAAGAAGAAGGGCGACGATGCGCACATGTGTTGGGAATGGGACTCCGACGAGAGCTTCACCGACTCCTCCTCCGACGAGGACGCCGCCAACATCGCCGTTAACAAAGGCCTCCTCTTCCCAAACGTCGGCCACAAATGTCTCATGGCAAAGGATGGCAAGAAGAAGAAGGTGCATTCTAGAAGTACCCCAAATATACTACATCTAGTGATGAGAGTAGTTCTAGCGATAATGAAGATGATTTACTTTCTCTTTTTGCCAACCTTAACATGGAGCAAAAGAAAAAATTAAATGAATTAATTGAAATCATTAACGAGAAGGATGACATCTTGGAATGCCAAGAAGACGTACTCGTTAAGGAAAACAAGAAATTCGTTAAATTAAAAAATGCTTATGCTCAGGAAGTAGAAAAATGTAAAAATTTATCTAAGGAGCTCAGCATATGCCATATTTTAATTCCTAGCCTTAGAACTGAAAATGATAACTTAGTTTCTAGGATTGAAGAATTAAATGTTTGCAATGATTCTATTTCCTGTCTTAAAAATGAGGATGCCAAATTAAATGCTAAGCTAGTAGAATTAAGTACTTGCAAAACCTATACATCTAATGTTGATCATATTACTATTTGTACTAGATGTAGAGATGACCATGAGATGACCTCGGGAGCACCAAGTGGGATGACCATGAGATGGTCAAGGTTATTCTTAGATCACTTGTTTTTCATAATCCCACTCAGGTGCAACTAATCCGTGGAGACCCTAGATATAAATAGATGTCTCTCGAGGAAATGATTGGCAAGTTTGTGAGCTTTGAACTCATGATCAAAGAATCCAAACACATTGTCAACTTGGAGCAAGGCGCCACCTCTACACCCGAGGTGCAACCCGTTGCATTTAAGGCAACGGAAGAAAAGAAGGAGGAGTCTACACCAAGTAGGCTTCCAATCGACGCCTCCAAGCTCGACAATGAGGAGATGGCGCTCATCATCAAGAGCTTTCGCCAAATCCTCAAGCAGAGGAGGGGGAGGACTACAAGCCCAGTCCAAAACGGTGTGCTACCGGTGTGGTAAGTCCGCTCACTTTATCGCTAAATATCCATACTCTAGTGAAAGTGACAGGGACAAAGACAAGAAGGGGAAGAAGATGGAGAAGAAGAGATACTACAAGAAGAAGGGCGGCGAGGCACACATGGAGAGGGAATAGGACTCCAACGAGAGCTCCACCGACTCCTCCTCCGACGAGGACGCCGCCAACATCGCCGTCAACAAGGGCCTCGTCTTCCCCAACGTCGGCTACAAGTGTCTCATGGCCAAGGACAGCAAAAAGAAGAAGGTACACTCTAGAGCCACACCCAAGTATACAACATCTAGTGATGATGGTAGCTCTAGTGAAAATGAAGATGATTTAGTTTCTCTCTTTGCCAACCTTATGAAAGGGAAATGTGCCCTTGGGCCTTTTCTAAGTATTTTGGTGATTGAGTACCAACACAAGTGCTTAAATGTGAATCTATGCCCATGGATGGACAAAGTACAAATCAAGGTTAAAGGTATGTTTCTCAGGCTTAGTACATTGTTTTATGGACTAATGTATTGTGTCTAAGTGCTGGAAACAGGAAAAATCGGATCGGAAATGAGTTGGCTCGAGCAGCCAAGAACCTGCCCAGTCTGGGAGCACCGGACTGTCCGGTGGTGCACCGGACAGTGTCCGGTGCGCCAGGCTGGCTTGCGTGAAGTAGCTGCTCTCGGGAATTCACCGGCGACGTACGGCTATAATTCACCGGACTGTCCGGGGTGCACCGGACTGTCCGGTGAGCCATCGTTCGGCCGGGCCAACGGTCGGCCGCGGAATCCGCGCGCGACACGTGGCCGAGCCAACGGTCGGAAGGGGCCACCGGACTGTCCGGTGTGCACCGGACATGTCCGGTGCGCCAACGGCTCCAAGGCCGCCAACGGTCGGCTTCACTATTTAAGGAAGGAAATCGGGCACCGGACAGTGTCCGGTGTGCACCGGACTGTCCGGTGCGCCAAACGACAGAAGGCAAGAATGGCCTTCCAGATTTGCTCTCAACGGCTCCTAGCTGCCTTGGGGCTATAAAAGGGACCCCTAGGCGCATGGAGGAATACACCAAGCAACCTTAGAGCATTCTTGATCATCCACACTCAGTCTTTGCGCATTCGTTTGTCATTCTCAGTGATTCGAGCTCCGTTCTAGTGAGAACTTTGAGATAGTCTTTTGAGCTCGATTCTTGGCCATGTGTGTGCGCATTTTGTTGTGGATTTGTGTGTGTTGCTTCCCTCCCTTACTCCGTGCTTCTTTGTGAACTTTAAGTGTAAGGGCGAGAGACTCCAATTTGTGGAGATTCCTCGCAAGTGGGATAAAGATAAGCAAAGCAAAACACCGTGGTATTCAAGTGGGTCTTTGGACCACTTGAGAGGGGTTGATTGCAACCCTCGTCCGCTGGGACGCCACAACGTGGAGTAGGCAAGCGTTGGTCTTGGCCGAACCACGGGATAACCACCGTGTCATCTCTGTGATTGATCTTTGTTGGTTATTGTGTTTTGTTGAGGATTCCGATCTAGCCACTTGGCAATTATTGTGCTAACGATTAACCAAGTTTTGTGGCTTAAGTTTTCATATTTCACAGGATCACCTATTCACCCCCCTCTAGGTGCTCTCAATTGGTATCAGAGCCGTTCTCTTCACAAAGGGACTAACCGCCCGAAGAGATGGATCCTAAAGGGAAGGGAATCGTGATCAACGACAAGGAGAAGGAGTCCTTCATCAACGAGCCAAGGGATGACAAGTCCAGCGACTCGGGCTCGGGCCACAGACGCAAAGATGGGAAGAAGAAGAAGACAAGACGCATCAAGGAGATCGTCTACTACGACAGCGATGAGTCTACTTCCTCCCAAAAGGACGACGACCACAACGAATACGAGAGAAAGAAAACGGTTAATTCGAACTTTTCTTTTGATTACTCTCGTATTCCTCAAAGTACTAATGCTCATTTATTATCTATTCCACTTGGTAAACCTCCTCATTTTGATGGAGAGGACTACAGATTTTGGAGTCACAAAATGCGTAGTCACTTGTTCTCTCTCCATCCTAGCATATGGGAGATTGTAGAGAGTGGAATGCACTTTGATAGTACGGATAGTACCATGTTTATTAATGAACAGATTCATAAAAATGCACAAGCTACTACTGTGTTGCTAGCCTCTTTGTGCAGGGACGCGTACCATAAGGTGAGCGGCTTGGACAATGCCAAGCAGATCTGGGACACCCTCAAGATCTCTCATGAGGGGAATGATGTCAACTTGCTCACCAAGATGGAATTAGTGGAGGGCGAGCTTGGACGGTTCGCAATGATAAGGGGCGAGGAGCCAACTCAAACATACAACCGGCTCAAGACCCTTATCAACAAAATAAGGAGCTACGGAAGCACGCGATGGACGGACCACGACGTCGTCCGACTGATGCTAAGGTCCTTTACGGTTCTTGATCCTCATTTGGTGAATAATATTCGTGAGAATCCCAGGTACACCAAAATGTCGCCCGAAGAAGTTCTAGGAAAATTCGTAAGCGGGCGAATGATGATCAAGGAGGCGAGATACATGGACGACGCTTTGAATGGTCCGATCAACGAGCCGCAACCCCTTGCTCTCAAGGCCACAAGAAGCAAGGAAACGCTACCTAACAAGGTGGCACAAATTGAGGCAGCCGGACTTAATGATGAAGAGATGGCCCTCATCATCAAAAGATTCAAGACGGCGCTAAAGGGTCGCAAGGGACAGCCAAGCAAGACCAAGACCAAGGGAAAGCGCTCATGCTTCAAATGCGGTAAGCTTGGTCATTTCATTGCTAACTGTCCCGACAATGATAGTGACCAGGAACACGGGAGCAAGAGGGAAAAGAAGAAGCATTACAAGAAGACCAAGGGCGAGGCACATATCAGAAAGGAGTGGGATTCGGATTGCTCCTCCTCCGACTCCGACAATGAAGGACTCGCCGCCACCGCCTTCAACAAGTCATCCCTCTTCCCCAACGAGCGTCACACTTGCCTCATGGAAAGGGAGAAAAAAGTAAGCACTCATGATACAAGTACTTATGCTTCTTCAAGTGAGGATGAGTCTAGTGATGATGATGAGATAGATTACTCATGCTTATTCAAGGGATTAGATAGATCTAAAATTAATAAGATTAATGAGTTGATTGATGCTTTGAATGACAAGAATAGATTACTAGAAAAACAAGAGGATCTTTTATATGAGGAGCATGATAAATTTGTTAGTGCATGTTGGAACTTGCTATCAGTCGCAAGAAGGCCAACAGGGGTGAATAGTGTAGACAGTAGGGTTACGCGTGGGATGGCAAATAGCTCTGTTAACCAGGCCTCTCACGGGCACTGTGCGGGGGTATTTATAGGTACCTGAACGCCCAGCGCCTTGTGTGAAGGACGCATGTGCCCTCAGCTACCTAGGTTATCCCCAGAATATTCCCACAAAGCAGGGTTACAGACTGTAATTACAGGGATGCCTTTACAAATTAGGCCCGTAACACGCGGCGGCTACGCAGGGCCCGTTACAATGGGCCGGAACGCACGTGGGCCTCTGAGCCAGACGAGGCCACACTGTGGGATGCATTCGTCGTCGGTCTTCGTCTGGTGCCGAACAAGCGAAGGGTGTCCCTGCCTGCTTTGTCTCTGTCAGAGCAGCGGCTAAGCAGCGGAGACTTCGAGCGAAGGGTGGCGTTTCTGCCTTCGCTCCAACATTTGCCCTCCGAGGGACCAGTTCGACAAAGTCACCTGGTGCCGAAGACGTCGCTTGATGGCGGAGACGTTGCCCTCGCTCGAAGTGGTTCCGCGGGGGTTTTTGATGTGACCGTTGATTGACGGCGTACTGTTGGATTGCGGGTTTCCCGAAGCGCCGCGCTCTGCCTATAAAAGGGGGCGGGGGCCGGCGCTTTTTGAACTTTACTTTCCGCGCTTCGCGAAAACCCTAGCCGCCCGCCGTCTTGCTGCTCGACTGCCCGCCGTGCTCTTGTTCGCCGGAGATCTGGCGCGAGTGAAGCAGACTGCCCGCCGCCGCCGACGGTACGTAGCGATGCCGTCCTCCTCTTCTTCCGCTGCCGCTACGCCGCCGGCCGATTCCTCGCCGCTGGCCGCCGCCTCGTCGGAGGAGACGCTGAGTAGTTTAATGGCGGAGTTGCGCGCCGGCGATTCTGTCGATTTCGGCGTGTCGCGCATGTCGTCGGCCCGCGTGGAGGATATGCAGCGGTTGGGCTACTTCGGCGGCGGAGTTGCTCGTGCCCCGGGGACGGAGGAAGTCCCCGAGCCGGAGGGCGAGTTGGTTGTTTTCAAGGCGTTCTTCGCCGCCGGTCTCCGCTTGCCTGCACACCGGTTCGTCGGCGAAGTCCTGGCACGTGCGGAGGGCAATCTTGCCAGGGAGCGCGCCGAGCAGCTGCAGGAGCGGCTCACCGCCCTGGAGAGCCACGTGGAGAGGGCCGAGGCCATGTCGCGCGCGGAGGCGGAGCGGACGCGCCAGCTGCTTGTGGATACATACCGTGAGCTGGGCGCGGGGACCGGTGATTTCGAAGTGCCGGACCGGGAGCCCGGACTTCGCTGCCTGGAGTGGGTGCAGGAGGAGTTGCAGGCTCTCCCCACTGTCGTGGAGGGGTTTATGGCGTATGCCTCCCTGGTCACCTGCGAGGGGGCGATGAATGCGCTCTCCCGGGAAGGGTGCCGGCACTTCGAGGTCTTCGACCAAGTCGAAGAAGATTTTGAGCGAGATATCTTTAAGGTTGAGGACCCCGTTGTGAAGGAATCCGCCTGAGCTATCTTCGACCGGCTATGGGGCGAACACGGTCGCGAGGTGGTCAGAGAGCGGGCCGAGACGGCGAGGGTTCAGGTAACGTTTTGGAATGTTTGGTGTTTGCTGGATGTAGGCTGTGTGTGTGTTTGATGAGTTTGGTGTGTTTTGTCTTAGGCGGCACGTGGCGAGAGGGTCGACGACTTCGGGGCGCTGAACAGCATGCTATCTGACTCGGAGCCAACCCCGGCGGAGGCCGCGCCTGGGCCCGTCCTGGGGCTGACCCCGGAGGCCGCGGGAGACGCGCCGGGTGCCTCCGCATCCGCTGCGGCCGGCGAAGGCCTGCCCCCAGAGGTCGCCGAAGGCGCACCTGATGCCTCCGCAGCGGCTGCGCCGAGTGCCGTAGATCCCGCAGCGGTGGCGGCGGAGATAACAGCGGAAGCAACGGCGGAGCCAACGGCGGAGGCTCCCGCAACGTCAGGGCCGTCGCAGGTGGCGTAGTGGGTGTAGAGGGTTGGGGACATTTGTACATGTTACTGAATTTTGGTTGCTGCGCAGGTTCAAGATTTTGGGCCTGCGCACACAACCACTACTACTAAAATTTTGGCGGCTTCGACCGCGGAAGATGGTAATGAATGTGGTGGGTCTGCATCTGAGTTTTTGGATTGTGCTGACTCTGGGAGCTCGGTTGAGTGGACTGAGGAGTCGTCGGAGGAGGACTTGGACTACTTTGCGGCCTTGGATGTGGCTGCGGCGGAGGCTTCGGCGCACGTCGCGGACGCAGGAGATGTGCCAGGTCCTAGCACCGGGCGACGGCGACGAAGGGCGGTTGCGAAGCGTAGAGTTAGTGGGACGGAGGGGGCTCGGCTTCGTGTGAGTGGGACTGGCCGACAGGAACTGTTGTCTTTGCCGGCCGCCGTGAATACAGGTGAAGGGGAACTGCGAAGTCTTTTTGCGGGTGAGGAGCTTAGGATAATGTTATTTAATTATAGGGAGATGGGAATTATTCCTAAGGTTGAGCCGATGTAGAGTGTGGTGCCCTCGCTTGTATATGTGGAGGCCCGTATGATGAAGTTGTGTGCCCTCGCTTGTATACGTGTGCGAAGGCGTTGTATACTTTGTCTGGTATGTTTTGTTATGCTGTGCTGGTGTGATTATAGTTCGGCTGCGCCCTTAGGCGGCTTCTGCGGGGATAGCCTTCGCGGTAGGCTTCGATTTTTGCGCACTTGTTGTGCTAGTCCGGCTGCACCCTTAGGCGACTTCTGCACAGATAGTCTTCGCGATAGACTTCGGTTTTTGCGCACTTGTTGTGCTAGTCCGGCTGCACCCTTAGGCGACTTCTGCGCGGATAGTCTTCGCGATAGACTTCGGGTTTTTGCGCACTTGTTGTGCTAGTCCGGCTGCACCCTTAGGCGACTTCTGCGCGGATAGTCTTCGCGATAGACTTTGGTTTTTTCGCACTTGTTGTGCTAGTCCGGCTGCACCCTTAGGCGACTTCTGCGCGGATAGTCTTCGCGATAGACTTTGGTTTTTTCGCACTTGTTGTGCTAGTCCGGCTGCACCCTTAGGCGACTTCTGCGCGGATAGTCTTCGCGATAGACTTTGGTTTTTTCGCACTTGTTGTGCTAGTCCGGCTGCACCCTTAGGCGACTTCTACGCGGATTTGTCGCACGCGAGGGTTGCTAGCGCTTAGCCTCGCGGTGACCTCGTGTTGGTCGAATGTCGAAGACCGTCGTCGCGGTCTTTTTTCGACGCATGTTTTTTGCGGGGGATTTTTCACACATGTATTACATGGCTCCGCCTCGTTAAAAACCTCACCCCCCGGGAGGAAAAGAGTGCGGGCCGATACAAGATTGTTTTTGCGAATTACAAGGGCGAAATCAGCCCTGAGGAGTCAAACAAAAAATTTTCGGAGGTTGTCGATGTTCCAGGAGTGCTCCAGGTCCTCGCCGCTTGGCGTTGTGAGCCTGTAAGCACTGGGGGAAGCTTTTGTCTTGACTATAAAGGGGCCCTCCCACCTGGGCTCCAACTTGCCCTTGGACTCCGTCCGAGCTGTCCGGATGAGTATGAGGTCCCCCTCGCTGAACTCCCTCGGGATGACTGAGTGGTCGCGCCATGCTTTGGTCTGGGCTTGGTACTTGTTCAGGGCCTGTAGGGCGAAGACTCGGTCTCCGTCAATGAGATCCTTTGAAGTTGGTTCGTCCACGTCGGGGACGGCCGACGGGACTGTTCGCGGGGACCCATGCTTCATTTCTTGCGGGGTCATGGCCTCCGATCCGTATAGAAGGCGGAAGGGAGTAAACCCGGTCGCCCTGCACTCAGTCGTGTTTAGTGCCCATACTGCCTCAGGTAGCAAATTGGTCCATTTGCCCTTCTTTTCATCAAGGAGCCTTTTCTTGACAGCTGTGAAGATTTTCCCGTTGGCGCGTTCCACGACCCCGTTGGACTGCGGATGATAGACTGAAGCGAAGGCAAGCTTGGTGCCAATGGAGAAGCAAAAATCTTTGAAGTCTTGGTTATCAAACTGCTTGTCGTTGTCAACTGTCAGTTCGGACGGTACTCCGAAGCGGCAAACAATGTTCTGCCAGAAGAATTTTTGGGCGGTCTTTGATGTTATTGTAGAGACAGCACGCGCCTCGATCCATTTGGTGAAGTACTCGACAGCGACGAAGGCGAACTTAAGGTTCCCTTGAGCGGTCGGCAGGGGCCCGACGATGTCCAGGCCCCAGCGCTGGAGAGGCCATGTGTGGGCGATCAGCTTTGTATACTGCGAGGGGCTGCCCGACCGAGGAGAAAACTTCTGGCAGGCTTCGCAGGACCGGGTGACCCGATTTGCGGCGCAGATCATTGTGGGCCAGTAAAAACCCTGGCGGATCACCTTAGCAGCTAGGGCCCTTGGGCCTGCGTGAGAGCCGCACGTGCCACTGTGGACTTCACGTAGGATCTGCATGCCTTCGGCTTCGGTGACGCACTTAAGCATTGGCTGACTGACCCCTTTCTTGTAGAGTTGGCCCTCAATTAGTGCGAAGTCCCGGCTTCGATGTCTGAGGCGCTTGGCCTCACTGACGTCGGTTGGATGATAGTACCCCTGTAGGAACAGGGTTATTGGTGCCCGCTAGTCTTCGGTCATGATTAGGTTGACTATGCGGTGGCCCTCGCTATCATTAGTTATTTGGAGCCCTTCGGGGCTCCGGACGGCTGGCGTGCCGATGGTGTGAAAGAACACGTCGGAGGGCAAAGGCTCGCCCCTGGCGGCAGCCTTGGCCAATGCATCGGCCTCCTCGTTCTTGGCCCTATCCACATGCTGCAAGGTGAATCCCTTGAACTGTCTCTCGAGACTTCGGATGGCCGCGAGGTATTGCATGAGCGCGGGATCTTTTGCTGCAAAGTCTTTCTCGACCTGGCCGGCAACTATCTTGGAGTCTGTTTTGATGATACATGTGGTGACTCCGAGGGCCCTTAGCTTGCGGAGGCCGAGGATGACCGCTTCATACTCTGCTATATTGTTTGTGCATCTGTCGGATTCCAGAGCGAAGCTAAGGCGTGCTGCATATCTGTGTTTGACTCCGGCTGGTGAGGTGACGACTGCAGCGACGCCTGCCCCCGCATGGCACCATGCGCCGTCGCAATGGATAGTCCAAACCTTCTCTGTGGACGGGTCTGGCTGTGTTATTGGCCCAGTCCAGTCGACGACGAAGTCTGCTAGGACTTGTGACTTGATGGCTGTCCTGGGCTCGAAGCTGATGTGGTAACCGGATAGTTCGGCTGCCCACTTGGCAATCCTCACCGATGCCTCCGGGTTTCTGAAGAGTTCACCGAGTCCTCTGTCTGAGGTGACGCGGACCTTGAATGCTTCAAAGTAATGGCGCAGTTTGCGCGAGGACATAACGACTGCGTAGGCGATCTTCTCCAGCTCCGTCATGTTGCACTTGGACGGTGTCAGTACCTCGGAGACATAGTAAACAGGGCACTGTCTGACCGCACCCTCAACTGTCTGCTCCTGCACTAGTGCCGCGCTGACCGCGTGCGGTGAAGCCGCGACATAGAGCAGTAGGGGGAGCGAGGAGTCGGGGCTTGTGAGGATGGCCAGCTCCGACAGGTACTATTTTAGTGAGGTGAAGGACGCTGCCTGCTCCGGTCCCCAGGCGAAGTCTTTTGCACCGCGGAGTGTTTTGAGGAAGGGGAGACTTCGCTCGGCGGACCTGGAGATGAATCTATTGAGAGCGGCCAATCTGCCTGTCAGACGCTGGACGTCCCTGGCGGACTGCGGAGGCGACATGTCTACGATGGCCTGGATCTTGGTTGGGTTGGCCTCGATGCCGCGGTGTGACACCAGGTAGCCCAATATCTTGCCCTGGCGAACACCGAAGAGGCACTTTTCCGGGTTTAGGCAGAGTCGTGCATCTCGCATGTTCGCGAATGTCTCGGCGAGGTCGGCGAGATGGTCCTCCTTATTCTTGCTGGCGACGACGATGTCGTCCACATATGTAAATATATTTCTGCCAACCTGCCCTTCGAGTACTGTTTTGGTGAGTCTGGAGAAGGTGGACCCGGCATTCTTGAGACCCTCCGGCATTCTGATGAAGCAATAAGTGCCGAAGGGTGTTATAAAGCTGGTGCTAGCCTTGTCTTCCTCCTTCATGTATATCTGGTGATAGCCGGAGAAGCAGTCGAGGAGTGACATGACCTCGCATCCGGCCGCGCTATCGACTATTTTGTCAATCCGTGGCAACGGGAAATTGTCCTTTGGGCAGGCCTTATTGAGACTGGTGAAGTCTATGCACATTCGCCATTTCCCGCTTTTTTTCTGCACCATTACAACATTGGAGAGCCACGTGGGGTAAGCCACTGGCTCGATGAATTTGGCCTCTAGGAGGCGGTGCACCTCCGCCTTGGCGGCCTCTGTCTTTTCGTCGGACATTTTGCGAAGCCTTTGCTTTTTTGGTCGCACCGAAGGGTCAATTCCCAAGCCGTGCTCAATTATGGATCGGCTGACTCCGACCAGGTCGAGGGCGGACCAGGCGAAGACATCTTTATTCTTGGCCAGGCAGCAGAGAAGCTTCTCTTCTTCATGTGAGGTAAGGTCTTCGCTGATAGTGACTGTCTGCTTGGGCCTGGCCTGATCGAGGGGGACAGTCTTGGTCCCGTCTTGGCTCTGCAACTGTGCCTTGTCGTGCTGCTTATCGGTTGGGCTGGCGGGCGCAGGGACCTCGCGCTGGGTCGTGAGACAGTGCACGTTTCTTTGACCGGGCACGAAGTCCCGCTCTATGTTGCGCGTAGTCTGTTGATTGCCGAAGACTGTGATGACGCCTAACGGACCTGGTATCTTCATGCATAGGTACAGTCCGTGGATGGCAGCTTCGAACTTATTGATGGAGCCCCAGCCCATGATGGCGTTGTATGGATATACCATGTCGATAATATCGAAGGTTACTTGCTCACTTCGGGCATTGGGTGCTACACCGAAGGAGAGGGGCAACTCTATTTTGCCAACGGGAAAGGTGCCCTTGCCGCCGAAGCCATACAACGGGTTGTCCGAAGGCTTGAGCAGGCTGTGGCTTATACCCATGCGGTCGAAGGCGTGGAGGAAGATGATATCCGCCTGACTGCCGTTGTCGACTAGGACTTTGTGTAAGTCCCAGCCTGCCACGCTGCAATTGATGACCATAGCGTCGATGTGGGGGGCGCTGCGCAGGTCGACGTCTCGTGCGTCGAAGGTTAGCGGTATGTGGGACCACTTTGTCTGCACGACTGGGCCAGTGACGGCGACATGGTTGATGCTGCGGTAGTGGTCCCGCTTCTGCCGCTTAGTGTCGAAGTCAGTGCTGGACCCCCCTGTTATCATGTGAATGACTCCGCGATATGGTTGATCGGCGAAGTCTTCCTGCTTTGGGGCATAGGGGATGTTTTGGTGTTGTTGGTGCGGTGGTGGGGGTGGAGGAGGTACGATTTGTACTTCCTGATGGTGTTGGTAAGCGTGGTGCGATGGATGCGGGGCGGGAGCGTGGATATATGGTGGAGGGGGTGGCTGGTAATTATGCGCGACAATTCTGGGATTGTCGGCTGGCTGCGCCCGCGCCATTCTGTCTCTGGTGGCCTTCGTTTCGGGGCAGTCTTTGGTTTGGTGGGCGCAGTCTTCGCCGTGGAAAAGGCAGTAGAACCGGCGCGGCGGCTGCGCGTGCCCTCGGCCCCTGCCACGAGTTCCATTTCCGCGGCCCTGGGGGGGATATTCCTGGCGGCGAGGGGGGTCAGCAGAAGGCTGCTGGTTGGCGATGTTGTGCACTTGCTGCTGACCGCGGCCATCTCAACCGGAGTCTGGCTGCGGAGTCCTCGTCCACATGCGGCTGGACTGCGGGGCGTCTTTGGGTTTCCGCTGTGACTCAACCTTGCGCTGGTGGAGCTCTTCGGATTTGGCATATTTTTCAAAGAGCTGATATAGCTCTTGGAGGTTCTTGGGTGGATCTCTGATACAGTGGCTGTAGAGGACGCCAGCCCGAAGGCCACTAATGGCGTAGTGGATAGCGATCTGATCATCGACGGAGGGCAGCTGTGACTTGAGTGTTAAGAATTTGCGGTAATACTCCCGCAGAGTCTCCTTTTCCAGCTGCTTGCAAAGCGAGAGCTCGGCCAAGGCGTCGGTGTCTAGGCGGTATCCTTGGAAGTTGAGCAGGAACTTGTCCCTGAGACTTCTCCATGAATCAATGGACAGCGGAGGCAATCTGGTGAACCAGGTGAGTGCTGGGCCCTCTAGGGCGATGATGAAAGACTTCGCCATTGTGGCGTCGTCCCCTCCGGCGGATGCAACGGCGACCTGATAACTCATTATGTATTGCGCCGGGTCGGTGCTGCCGTTGTACTTGGGGTAGGTCCCTGCTCGGAATTAGCTGGACAAGGCATCACTTGCAGGTGTGGCGCCAGGGGACTTCGCTCGTCGAGGTAGTTGATCCCTTGGAATGGCGCGTCGTGCTGGAAGGTGTAGTCACGCTGGGGGAAACGCGGGTTCTCCGGCTGTGCTCGGTGTTGCAGGGGTGGGCCATGCTGCAGGCCGAGGTGGTCTTCGCGCGTGTCTTCCGGTTGTGCGCGCTGCTGGAGGGGTGGTTCTTGCTGCAGGCCAAGGTGGCCTTCGCGCTGCATCAGCGCGATTTCGCGCTCGAGGTCTTGGGCCTTCTGCTCCTTGTCGCGTATCATCTGCCGGACCTTGGCTAGTGCGGACACACGCTGGCGCTTGGCCTCCAGTATCTCTTTCTGCCTCTGGAGATTGCGGTTCTTGAGGCGCAGGGCGCGCAGCTGTAGCTGTTCTTCTGTTGAGACGCCGAGGACCTCACCGTCCTCGGTGAGGTCCGCGCCTTCCAGTGGGGCGAAGCCTGGGGGCGGCTGCGATTGTCCTTCGGGCCCGCAGGTGCGGAAGGTGTCGTCTTCGCAGGTGTGGGGAACATTGTCTTCAGTGGGCTCTTGGTGGGTGGATTGGGTGAGGGCGAGGGCCTTGCCCTTTCTTGCGGCAAGCAGTGCTGCCTTCGCAGCCTCGTCAGCCTTCGGGTTAGCTCTCTTGGGTGCCATCGCGGGTGGTTTTGTCGTAGCACGAACGGTGGGCGCCAAATGTTGGAACTTGCTATCAGTCGCAAGAAGGCCAACAGGGGTGAATAGTGTAGACAGTAGGGTTACGCGTGGGATGGCAAATAGCTCTGTTAACCAGGCCTCTCACGGGCACTGTGCGGGGGGTATTTATAGGTACCTGAACGCCCAGCGCCTTGTGTGAAGGACGCATGTGCCCTCAGCTACCTAGGTTATCCCCAGAATATTCCCACAAAGCAGGGTTACAGACTGTAATTACAGGGATGCCTTTACAAATTAGGCCCGTAACACGCGGCGGCTACGCAGGGCCCGTTACAATGGGCCGGAACGCACGTGGGCCTCTGAGCCAGACGAGGCCGCACTGTGGGATGCCTTCGTCGTCGGTCTTCGTCTGGTGCCGAACAAGCGAAGGGTGTCCCTGCCTGCTTTGTCTCTGTCAGAGCAGCGGCTAAGCAGCGGAGACTTCGAGCGAAGGGTGGCGTTTCTGCCTTCGCTCCAACAGTGCACAAAATTCTCTTGCTCTAGAAATTAAAAGGAATGAAATGCTCTCTAGTGAATTATCTACTTGTCATGAGTCCATCTCTAAATTAAAAAGTGTTAATGATGATTTGAATGCTAAGTTAGAAATAGCTAGTAAATCAACATCTTGTGTAGAAATTGTTGAAACTTGCAATAGGTGTAAAGATTTTGACATTGATGCTTGTAGTGAACACCTAGTTTCAATTTCCAAACTTAATGATGAATTGGCTAGTCTTAATGCTCAACTTAAGACTAGCAAGAGTAATTTTGATAAGCTAAAATTTGCAAGGGATGCCTACACAATTGGTAGACACCCCTCAATTAAGGATGGACTTGGCTACAAGAAGGAAGCCAAGAACTTGACAAGCCATAAGGCTCCCATCTCCGCCAAGGAAAAAGGGAAGGCCCCTATGGCTAGTAGTGTGCAAAAGAACCATGCCTTTATGTACCATGATAGGAGACAATCTAGAAATGCTTATAGGAGTTGTAATGCATATAATGCCTTTGATTCTCATGCCATGTCTGCTTCTAGTTCTTCTTATGTGCATGATAGAAATGTTGGTAGGAGAAATATTGTTCATAATATGCCTAGGATAAATGTTGTTAATGTTCCTAGGAAAGTTAATGAACCTTCTACAATTTATCATGCTTTAAATGCTTCCTTTGCTATTTGTAGAAAGGATAGGAAAATAGTTGCTAGGAAGTTAGGGGCAAGATGCAAGGGAGACAAAACTTGCATCTGGGTCCCTAAGGATATTTGCACTAACCTTGTAGGACCCAACATGAGTTGGGTACCTAAGACCCAAGCCTAAATTTGCCTTGCAGGTTTATGCATCCGGGGGTTCAAGCTGGATTATCGACAGCGGATGCACAAACCATATGACGGGGGAGAAGAAGATGTTCACCTCCTACGTCAAGAACAAAGATTCCCAAGATTCAATAATATTCGGTGATGGGAATCAAGGCAAGGTAAAAGGGTTAGGTAAAATTGCAATCTCAAATGAGCATTCTATTTCTAATGTGTTTTTAGTTGAGAGTCTTGGATATAATTTACTATCTGTTAGTCAATTATGCA
This sequence comes from Zea mays, assembly GCF_902167145.1. NCBI lineage: Eukaryota > Viridiplantae > Streptophyta > Magnoliopsida > Poales > Poaceae > Zea > Zea mays. Next base: position 13,555,048 of record NC_050104.1, on the reverse strand, counting down.
ATATGGGATATAACTGTTTATTTACAAATGTAGATGTGTCTGTCTTTAGAAGATATGATGGTTCACTAGCTTTTAAGGGTGTACTAGACGGCAAACTTTACTTAGTTGATTTTGCAAAAGAAGAGGCCGGTCTAGATGCATGCTTAACGGCTAAGACTTGCATGGGCTGGTTGTGGCATCGCCGCTTAGCACATGTGGGGATGAAGAACCTCCACAAGCTTCTAAAGGGAGAACACGTGATAGGTCTAACCAATGTTCATTTCGAAAAAGATAGACCTTGTGCAGCTTGTCAAGCAGGTAAACAAGTGGGAAGAGCACATCACAGCAAGAATGTGATGACCACGTCAAGGCCTCTGGAGCTGATGCATATGGACCTCTTCGGACCCGTCGCCTATCTGAGCATAGGAGGAAGTAAGTATGGTCTAGTTATTGTTGATGACTTTTCCCGCTTCACTTGGGTGTTCTTTTTGCAGGATAAGTCTGAAACCCAAGGGACCCTCAAGCGCTTCCTAAGGAGAGCTCAAAATGAGTTTGAGCTCAAAGTGAAAAAGATAAGGAGCGACAACGGGTCCGAGTTCAAGAACCTTCAAGTGGAGGAATTTCTTGAGGAGGGGATCAAGCACGAGTTCTCCGCTCCCTACACACCACAACAAAATGGTGTGGTAGAGAGGAAGAACAGGACGCTCATTGATATGGCGAGGACGATGCTTGGAGAGTTCAAGACCCCCGAGTGCTTTTGGTCGGAAGCCGTGAACACAGCTTGCCACGCCATCAACAGGGTCTACCTTCACCGCCTCCTCAAGAAGACTTCGTATGAGCTTCTAACCGGTAACAAACCCAATGTATCGTACTTTCGTGTATTTGGGAGTAAATGCTACATTCTAGTGAAGAAAGGTAGGAATTCCAAATTTGCTCCCAAAGCTGTAGAAGGGTTTTTGTTAGGTTATGACTCAAATACAAAGGCGTATAGAGTCTTCAACAAATCATCGGGTTTGGTTGAAGTCTCTAGCGACGTTGTATTTGATGAGACTAATGGCTCTCCAAGAGAGCAAGTTGTTGATCTTGATGATGTAGATGAAGAAGACGTTCCAACGACCGCTATGCGCACCATGGCGATTGGTAATGTGCGACCACAGGAACAATTGGAGCAAGATCAACCTTCTTCCTCAACAATGGTGCATCCCCCAACTCAAAACGATGAACAGGTTCATCAAGAGGAGTGTGATCAAGGGGGAGCACAAGATGATCATGTGATGGAGGAAGAAGCACAACCGACACCTCCAACCCAAGTTCGAGCGATGATTCAAAGGGATCATCCCGTCGACCAAATTCTGGGTGATATTAGCAAGGGAGTAACTACTCGATCTCGATTAGTTAATTTTTGTGAGCATTACTCTTTTGTCTCTTCTATTGAGCCTTTCAGGGTAGAAGAGGCCTTGCTAGATCCAGACTGGGTGTTGGCCATGCAGGAGGAGCTCAACAACTTCAAAAGGAATGAAGTTTGGACACTGGTGCCTCGTCCTAAGCAAAATGTTGTGGGAACCAAGTGGGTGTTTCGCAACAAACAAGACGAGCACGGAGTGGTGACGAGGAACAAGGCTCGACTTGTAGCAAAAGGTTATGCCCAAGTCGCAGGTTTGGACTTTGAGGAGACTTTTGCTCCTGTGGCTAGGCTAGAGTCCATTCGTATCTTGCTAGCATATGCCGCTCACCATTCTTTCAGGTTGTATCAAATGGATGTGAAGAGCGCTTTCCTCAATGGGCCGATCAAGGAGGAAGTGTACGTGGAGCAACCCCCTGGCTTCGAGGATGAACGGTACCCCGACCACGTGTGTAAGCTCTCTAAGGCGCTCTATGGACTTAAGCAAGCCCCAAGAGCATGGTATGAATGCCTTAGAGACTTTTTAATTGCTAATGCTTTCAAGGTTGGGAAAGCCGATCCAACTCTTTTCACTAAGACTTGCGATGGTGATCTTTTTGTGTGCCAAATTTATGTCGATGACATAATATTTGGTTCTACTAATCAAAAGTCTTGTGAAGAGTTTAGCAGGGTAATGACGCAGAAATTCGAGATGTCAATGATGGGCGAGTTGAACTACTTCCTTGGGTTCCAAGTGAAGCAACTCAAGGACGGCACCTTCATCTCCCAAACGAAGTACACGCAAGACTTGCTAAAGCGGTTTGGGATGAAGGACGCCAAGCCCGCAAAGACTCCGATGGGAACCGACGGACACACCGACCTCAACAAAGGAGGTAAGTTCGTTGATCAAAAAGCATACCGGTCCATGATAGGTTCTTTGCTTTATTTATGTGCTAGTAGACCGGATATTTTGCTTAGCGTATGCATGTGTGCTAGATTTCAATCCGATCCTAAGGAGTGTCACTTAGTGGCGGTGAAGCGAATTCTTAGATATTTAGTCGCTACGCCTTGCTTTGGGATCTGGTATCCTAAGGGGTCTAACTTTGACTTAATTGGATACTTAGATTCCGACTATGCTGGATGTAAGGTCGATAGGAAGAGTACATCGGGGACGTGCCAATTCTTAGGAAGGTCCCTGGTGTCGTGGAACTCTAAGAAACAAACTTCCGTTGCCCTATCCACCGCTGAGGCCGAGTATGTTGCCGCAGGACAGTGTTGCGCGCAACTACTTTGGATGAGGCAAACCCTCCGGGACTTTGGCTACAATCTGAGCAAAGTCCCACTCCTATGTGATAATGAGAGTGCCATCCGCATGGCGGAAAATCCTGTTGAACACAGCCGCACAAAGCACATTGACATCCGGCATCACTTTTTGAGAGACCACCAGCAAAAGGGAGATATCGAAGTGTTTCATGTTAGCACCGAGAACCAGCTAGCCGATATCTTTACCAAGCCTCTAGATGAGAAGACCTTTTGCAGGTTGCGTAGTGAGCTCAATATCTTAGATTCGCGGAACTTGGATTGATTTATAGCATACACGTGTTTATGCCTTTGATCATGTTCCTTATGCATTTTGTTGCTCAGTTATGGTGCTCAAGTTGTCCAAACACTCCCTGGACCTCACAAGTCTGTTGCAAAGTGATGCACATGTTTAGGGGGAGATGTGTTACAACTTGACCCTTTGAGACTAACCATGTGCTTGAGTTTGATGCTTTAGTCTCAAAGAAGGATTGAAAGGGAACAGGTGGACTTGGACCATGAAAGACTTCCACTGCACTCCGATGAGAGGGTAACTTATTCCAAGTTCATCTCATGTACTCTTATTGCCTTTGTATTCTTATTGAAGATTTTGGTGAGGCAATGGGGTTAAAGGGCCAAGATTGATCCCGTTTTGGTGCTTGATGCCAAAGGGGGAGAAAATAAAGGCCAAAGCGATAAATGGATCAGCTACCACTTGAGAGATTTTGAAAATAGTAGAATAGATAAATGGATCAGCTACCACTTGAGAGATTTTGAAAATAGTAGAATAGAGTTTTTGTTTTGTCAAAACTCTTTTATTGTCTCTCTTGTCAAAAGTTGGCTTCTTGTGGGGAGAAATGTTGATTATGGGAAAAAGGGGGAGTTTTTGAAATCTTGAATCAAATACTTGTTGGAGACTCGTTCTCAAGTGCTATGAATTAAGAACAAGGCAACATAAAATGTTAAATGTCAACGTCCTTCGTCCATGAAACATTATTCCCTTGAGGATAATGGGTCTTGGACGAAGGTTGATGAGAGTAAAATTACGAAGTTTAGATCTTCGTACTAAGATTTCAATAGATGTTGCAAGATGACATAAAATAAAAGGTACAAAAGAGATAAACAAGTCATAGACGAATTATATTATATTTTCTTAACATATCCAATCATTGAATACAATAATACCTCTGCCTTGACAAAAGGTTGAATTCCAGAATATGCGGTTGCAGTTACCAGAATCCGTGAACAGTAAGGGAATACTGTTCACTATTTATAGGCACAGGGCGCAGCCTGTGAGGGATTACAAGTATGCCCCTTATAAAAGTTTACAACATTGACTCAGACCTTTATGGACTAAAAGGTCATTCTATCTTTAAGTCGGTTTGTAATACCGAAGCTTCATGAAGAGGGACCTTCGGCCATCTTATACAAACAGCTTCAGCCGAAGGCCGCTTCTTCCTAGAAGACCTTCGGCGACGAAGCACAGGCCCAACAGTAGCCCCTTTCGCGGTGCTAGATCGTTTTTCGTAACGAGCTTGATCCGTGAAAAAAGTCTCTTAAGCTTCGGAGCGCCGAAGGTCTAAAAAACACCTTCCCTGAGCTCGTTGTCGAGAAACGATTCAATTTCTCAGCGTGTAGCGGCCCCACCTTTCAGAGTTACTGTTCGGTCTCTGCGGTCCACCACACAGCGAGTGCGAGCGGGTGTCCGCCTGGTGTAAAAATCCTGGCGCTTCGCCTTCTTACCTGCAGCACTATATAAACAGACGAGTAGGTGTGAAGTTACCACAGCATTCATTGCTATTTGCACTGTTTTGCTGCCAAAATTTTTAACCGTCGCCGAAGCTTGTCTGTCGGAATTGAACGAAGCTCCTGTTTGAAACGTGCTTCGGAGGAAGAAAGTATTAAAGTTCCACAAGTTCATAATTAAATGGCCAGAGTGCGCTCTACCGCCAGGGTTGAACGTGAGGGGGACGAAACTGAAGCTTCGGAGACTGTCCCCATTTCCGAAGCCATGCAACGATCCGGGCTAGTGACTTCGGAAAAGATTCCTAGTGAAGATGCAGAACAAGCAATCGCTGAAGCAGAGGAAGAAGATATTGAGGAAACTGATCCCGAAGATGATTATCGCATTGCTATACCAAGCAAACCCAGCCATTTGGACTTCGGGAAATCTACTGTTTCGAAGGCTGATCTGTCCAAGATGGTAAAATCGGGCTTTTTTACTGAAAATCAGAAGAAGCTATTGCGCTTCGGGGGAGAAGAGACTACCCCAAAGCCGGAGAAGGATGAAATTGTTATTTTCAAAAGCTTTCTAAAAGCTGGATTAAGATTCCCCCTACATGGGATTATTGCAAAGGTACTGAAGAGGTTCGGTATTTATTTTCACCAGCTGACCCCTAACGCTATCGTCAGACTTATTGTTTATATTTGGGCACTCCGAAGCCAAGCAGTGGAACCATTTGCGGACAGCTTTTGCCGGGTTCACGAGTTGCATTATCAAACGAAGGCTAGAAAGGATGGATTGCACGACAATTTTGGTTGCTATAACTTCGCCTATCGGAGCAAATGGGCAGCAGGCTGGAAATCAGAGTGGTTCTATGTTAAGGTTGATGACGACAAGGAAAAACTTGTGCAAAGTCCACTCGAATTAATCTTCGGAGAAACCCGACCTCGCTGCAATATGACACCCGAAGGTCCAACGCAACAAGCAATGAATGAATTCAGAATTATTGCAGAGCATATCAGCACAAGGGACCTGGTTCAAGAGTTTTTGGCTTTCAAAGTTTTTCCCAGTTTAAAAGAATGGGAAATGCCGAAGCTACAGGGGGAAAAGAAAGAAGGTGAACTTGTACGTTTACCTTACTACTTCAAGTTTAAGAAATACTTTAAAACACCTTGCCAAGAGTGGCTGGAAACGATTGAAGCGATGTGCAATGAAATACTTGGCAATTATTCTAAAAAAGAAGATCAGTTGATGACCGCAGCCTTCGGCACCCGTCCGAAGCGAAGACTAAACCGAGTGCTGGACGCCCTGGGTTTCGAATACCCTGATTACGAAAATCTGAACAAAGGTGCCGGAGGCCAAAAAAGGAAGAGGATAACTAAAGCCTTAAATGAAGATGAAAAAGAACTATCAAAGAAGAAAATTCCGAAGAGGAAGAAAGCATCTTCTCCGAAGCATAAAATATCCGACGAAGAAACCCCCGCATCACCCTCTGTCGCTGACGTTGAGGAAATTCTGAAGGTAATGACTGAATCCTTACCTGCGAAGCTAAGTCCACTGAGGCCCCGACTGAAAGTTTTTTCAGAAGGACAAGGAGCCCGAAAAATCGAAGAAAGTAATCAAAGCGAAAAGACAAAGAATTATCACTGTGACAGAATTAATTGACAAGACACCGCCAAGAGCTTCAGCTCAGAAAACACCAGCGGCTGCGGAAGGGACAGATATTGAAATTGTACCTTCGGAGGTCGCAGCTGCCGAAGCTGCCGCAGCTGAAGATTTGAACCTGGAGAGCACAATCGCACACATTGACAAAATACTGCTAGACATGGCTGCAGAAGAAGCTACCACCGCCGCCGAAGAGGCCGCGACCGCATCGTCGGAGAAAGGGAAAGAAATTGCTGATGAAGCTGGAGCACTCCTCTTCGGAGGCATTGATGACAAAAAATTAGATTGTATTCGAGATCAAACTGGGGCCAAAGTTGTCGGTACTCTGTCAAAGAGTATCGGTTTTCCGAAGCTAGAAACAGACATCAGCCGCTACCGACGACAGCATATCGTTGGTAGCTTATTTTATTCCAATTTCAAGGTGAACTATTTTTCCCTTAACTTTTATTGTTTCTAATAACGAGAACATGTCTGACGAAGGTTGTTTCCGTGCAGAGTATGCTATTGAGCAAAGCCTTGAAAATGCAGCAAGATTTTGAAGACAAGAAACACGAAGTTATAATTGAAAATTTGGAAAGCAAAATAAAGGAGCAATCAGATGTTATCGAGAAAAAGAACTTTGAGCTCCAGGCAACCGAAGGTTCATTGGCGGAAGCTGAAGCAAAAATAACAGAACTGAACACGAAGCTTCTCCGCCAGTCTGAACAGTTCGAACGAGAAAAGCAAGATCTTAATGCAAAACTTGAAGCCGAAGCTCAACAAAATTCGGATTTGAGAAAACTATTGACAAGCCTTCAAGAAAAATGTCTGGAATTTAGCAACAAATGCATTCATCGATTAAGAAAAATTTTTCACTCAGTTGGAGCCGGCAGTGAAAAATTCGTCCCCTCAGCTGAAGATTTACCGAAGACCTTCGAACATATTGAGGGTGAGATTGACGAGCTCGACGAAGTCATAGCTGGGCACGGTGACTTCTGTGCCTGGGTGGCTTCTCGAGGCACTGCTGCAGCCTTCCTGAAAGCTGGCTGCGATCATGGAAAAATTGTCAATAGGCCAAATTTCACTTTATCACCATCAATTCTGGATGACATTCCTGATCTCGCCCGAAGTATCTCTAATAGATTTGTAAAAATGATATGGACAAAAGGTGGGCGAGAAAAGGCTGGAGACGAAGCTCGTAGCCACCTTGAACCAGTAAGAAACCATACCTTGTGCTTACCTTTTCTTGCAAGCTCGATTTTGACTTACAACGACCTTATTCATGTAGGATGACGAAGCCGAAGCCGATGATTAAAAAATGACGCCGAAGCTGAAGCTCCTTGGAGATTAAACAGTAGACTGTAGACAGTACTTGAGAAACTTTTGAGATAACTTTTGTAAATGTAACTAAAACTTGTCTTTAATGAATTCTGTTCATACCTTGTTATATATCCTTATCCTTCCATTGATGTATGAGAAATGCTTTGATGTGGACGAAATTTTCTTTTTTGAGCCGAAGGCGAAAAAACACCTTCCCTTCTTTTCGTACGCAACGAAGCATAGAAAACAACATTTTCCTTCTTTCCGAAGCTCTCCTTTTTATACACGAAGCTCTTTCTTCCCCTCCTTTTTTTTCTCTCTTTTTTTTTATTTGCCGAAGCAACCGCTTATACCATGAAGATGATTATCCTACATATGCCTGGATGAATGTTTATGAATGCAAATGTTATGATGTAATGCGATGTGCAAATGAATGGCCAAACAATCACACCTCAAGCCATACTCATAGCCATTATTTCCTTAATCACACCTCAGCTCTGCATCCCCTTAGGAACGACTTTGGAGCTTCTTCGCCTTTACTTTTGGCGGAATCAGCGTTGACTTTTCGCTGTAAGCTCTGCATTCCCTTAGGAACGACTTTGGAGCTTCTTCGCCTTTACTTTTGGCGGAATCAGCGTTGACTTTTCGCTGTAAGCTCTGCATTCCCTTAGGAACGACTTTGGAGCTTCTTCGTTTTTACTTTTCGGCACTCGATGGTGCGTTCTCAGTTTTTACATTTACATTCCTTGGGGGGTTTTGCTAGAACTAAAAAAGGAAATTACATGTGATGGCCCCATTAAAAACCTTTCTCCCCCTTCGGAAAGGAAAAGGGTGCCATGAAAGAAAAATAAAAAATATGAAAAATTACATCGAATTATACATAATATCGCCGAAGCTCATCCGCATTCCAAGATCTAGGAATGTCGTTGCCGTCCATATCCTTCAATCTGTATGAACCGGGTCTTGACGAAGATGCTACTAAGAAAGGTCCATCCCATTTCAACTGTAACTTGCCCACTGTTTCTGGGTTGGCCACTCTCCGAAGCACCAAGTGTCCTGGCTCAATATTCTTTAGCCGAACCTTTCTATCTCGCCATTTAATTGTTTCGGCTTGATATTTGTTGATGTTTTCCACGGCTTGCAACCTGATCCCTTCTAAAGCATCTTTTTCCACAGAATAATCAACTTCGGAACCTGATGCTGCCGAAGCTACTACCCTTATTGATCCGGTTTTAGCTTCTTCTGGAGTTATTGCTTCGTCACCGAATAATAACTTGAATGGGGTAAAGCCTGTAGACCTTGAAGTTGTTGTATTATGGCTCCACACCACTTTGGTTAACTGATCTGGCCACTTTCCCCTTGGTTGATTGAAGATTGACTTCATTATTCTTGTCATTATAATGCCATTGGCTCTTTCAACGAGTCCATTTGACTCCGGATGTCTGACTGATGCAAAATGGATCTTCGTACCAATTTGATCACAGAAATCCCTAAAAGCTTCGGAGTCAAACTGTGTTCCATTATCCACAGTGATAGCCTTTGGTACCCCAAAACGACAAACAATATTCTGCCAGAAAAACTTTTGGACGGTGGCCGAAGTTATTGTAGCTAAAGGCTTTGCCTCAATCCATTTAGAAAAATATTCCACAGCCACTACAACATATCTTAGGTTCCCTTGGGCCGGTGGTAACGGACCTAACAAGTCAAGGCCCCACCTTTGCAATGGCCAAATGGGTTGTATGAGCTGTGTTAAAGACGAAGGTTGTTTTTGATCTCGTGCACATTTCTGACAACCTTCGCACTTTTGGACTAATTCCGCTGCATCCGAAGCTGCCTTCGGCCAATAAAATCCTTGGCGGAAAATTTTTCCAAGTAACGGCCTAGATCCAATGTGAGATCCACACAGGCCTGCATGTATTTCTTTCATCAACTCTATACCTTCGGTTCTGGATAAACACTTGAGTAGCGGAGCACAAACTCCATGCTTGTACAACTCTCCTTCTATCATGACATATGGACGAGCTCTTGCCTCTATCCTCCTGTTATAGGCTTCGTCATCTGAAAGGAATTTACCCTGAAGATAAGAGATGATCTCAGTCCTCCAATCTTCGCTATAAACAGGAGATATATTGAGGACTGCTCTTTCAAGAAGTTCCACCGAAGGTGCTTTTATTGTTTCGAAGAAGACATCCGAAGGTAAGGGCAGCCCCTGTGCTGCTGACTTAGCTAGCAAATCAGCATGCTCATTTTGTCCCCGAGGGATATTTTTGACAGAAAAACCCTCAAAGGAAGCTTCAACTCTCCGAACCATGTCCAGATACTTTTCAAGCTTCGGATCTTTAGCCTTGCAACTCTTGTCGATATGACCCGAAACAACTTGGGAATCAGCTTTAAGAACAGCCCTTCTGATTCCCATTGCTTTTAGCTTCCGAAGACCCAGAAGCAGGGCTTCGTACTCGGCAATGTTGTTTGTGCAACTAAAATCAAGCTTTGCCGCATAACAAGTTTTAACTTTGGAAGGTGAAACCAACACAGCAGCCGCTCCCGCTCCGAAGGTTCCCCAGGACCCATCGCAAAACACTGTCCATGCTTCGGCGTCTTTATTTGCTTCTTCCTCCTGAGCCCCTGGCGTCCAGTCAGCAATGAAGTCTGCTAACGCCTGGGACTGAATCGAAGATCTATGAACATATTCAATACAAAATTCATTGAGCTCTGCAGCCCATTTTCCAATCCTACCAGTAGCTTCTCGGTTCCTCATAATATCCTTCAGAGGTTGTGAAGAAGGAACAATTATGTTGTAAGCTTGAAAATAGTGCCGAAGCTTCCTGGATGCCATCAAAACAGCATATAACACCTTCTCTAATTCTGTGTAGTTTTTCTTTGATATACTAAGAACTTCAGATACAAAATATACTGGGACCTGTTTCCTGGCTTGGCCATCAAGCTTCTCCTGGACAAGTGCTGCACTTACCGCTGAGTGCGAAGCTGCCACATATAATAATAAAGGAGCCCCTGGCATAGGTGGAGTTAGTGCTGTTAGATCTATTAAATACTGCTTCAGCTCTTCGAAGGCCTTCTGCTGGATTGGTCCCCATTGAAAGACTTCGGCTGACTTCAGCACTTCGAAGAATGGTAAGTTTCTCTCTGCTGATCTGGATATGAATCTATTGAGAGATGCCAACCTTCCTGTCAATCTTTGAGCCCCCTTTTTTGTAGTTGGTGGCTCCATCCGAAGTATAGCTTCAATCTTACTTGGATTAGCTTCAATTCCCTTTGTTGAAACCAAGCATCCTAGAAATTTCCCCTTCTTTACTCCGAAGACGCATTTTTCTAGATTCAACTTTAAGCCAGCTTGTCTGAAACTGGCGAAGGTCTCCTGCAAGTCAGCAATATGATTCTCCTGCTTCGTGCTTTTTACAATGATGTCATCAACATAAGTTAGCACATTTCTGCCTATCTGAGACTGGAGAACCTTCACAGTCATTCTGCTGAAACTTCCTCCAGCGTTTTTGAGCCCCTCAGGCATCCGAAGATAACAATATGTGCCACTTGGAGTTATGAAGCTAGTCTTTGGCTCATCTTCCTTCTTCATCCAGATTTGATGATAGCCTGAATAACAGTCTAACAGACTCATGAGCTCTGAAGAAGCTGCTGCATCAACTAAAGAGTCTATCCTTGGCAATGGGAATTCATCCTTCGGACAAGCCTTGTTAAGGTCTGTAAAATCGATACACATTCGCCACTTGCCATTGGCCTTTTTTACCATAACAGTATTAGCTAACCATTCTGGGTACTTTACTTCTCTGATAACTCCTGCACTGAGGAGTCTTTTGACTTCGTTGCGAGCACCTTCGGCCTTATCATCTGACATTTTCCGAAGCCTTTGCTTTCTGGGTCTGAAGGATGGATCGACATTGAGCGAATGCTCAATAACATCCCTATTAACTCCGCAGAGATCATTGGCTGACCATGCAAAAACATCTTTGTTGTTGAACAAAAACCTTATCAAGGTTTTCTCTTGTTCTTCGGATAACTGAGAGCCCAACAGCACCTTCTGCTCTGCTATATCCTCACATAAGAGCATGGGCTTCGGCTGATCTGCTGAAGCTGCTTTCTCCCTTCTGAATTTGTACTGTTCACAAGCTTCAGCTCCATCTATGTTATGGATTGCTTTTGAATCAGTCCAGTTTCCTTCGGCCCTTCTGGCAGCTTCCTGGCTTCCATGAATAGCGATGGGTCCTTGATCCGAAGGTATCTTCATGCAAAGATAGGCAGGGTGAATAATTGCTTCAAAAGCATTGAGGGTGCCACGACCAATAATTGCATTGTAAGGGTATTCCATGTCAACAATGTCAAACACAACTTGCTCAGTTCTAGTGTTGTTGATGAACCCAAAGGTCACTGACATGGTAATCTTGCCCAGTGCTACAATTTGTCTTCCTCCGAAGCCATAGAGAGGATGTGTAGCATCATGAATCTTATCTTCTGGCTCTTGCATTTGTCTGAAGGCCTTAGCAAATATGATGTCAGCTGCACTGCCTGTGTCAACCAAGACATTGTGGACCAGAAATCCTTTGATAACACAAGAGATAACCATGGCATCGTTGTGTGGGTAATCCTTGAGCTGAAGATCCTCTTGGGAGAAGGTAATAGGAATGTGAGACCATCTTGACTTGATGAAGGGTCCTTGCACCCCAACATGCTGTACCCTTCTCTGTGCTTCCTTCTTTTGTTTCTTGTTAGCTGGCTCTGAGGACGAACCACCTGTGATTGGGAGCACCAGCTTCGGGTCCGAAGCAGCTCCAGCTTGATCGTTGAACGAAGCCATCAGCTCGAAAAGTGGAAGTGAGTTCACCGGAGGTGGGCGCCAATGTTGGAGACTCGTTCTCAAGTGCTATGAATTAAGAACAAGGCAACATAAAATGTTAAATGTCAACGTCCTTCGTCCATGAAACATTATTCCCTTGAGGATAATGGGTCTTGGACGAAGGTTGATGAGAGTAAAATTACGAAGTTTAGATCTTCGTACTAAGATTTCAATAGATGTTGCAAGATGACATAAAATAAAAGGTACAAAAGAGATAAACAAGTCATAGACGAATTATATTATATTTTCTTAACATATCCAATCATTGAATACAATAATACCTCTGCCTTGACAAAAGGTTGAATTCCAGAATATGCGGTTGCAGTTACCAGAATCCGTGAACAGTAAGGGAATACTGTTCACTATTTATAGGCACAGGGCGCAGCCTGTGAGGGATTACAAGTATGCCCCTTATAAAAGTTTACAACATTGACTCAGACCTTTATGGACTAAAAGGTCATTCTATCTTTAAGTCGGTTTGTAATACTGAAGCTTCATGAAGAGGGACCTTCGGCCATCTTATACAAACAGCTTCAGCCGAAGGCCGCTTCTTCCTAGAAGACCTTCGGCGACGAAGCACAAGCCCAACAATACTCTTGGAATGACTCTCTTTATGCCTTAACATGTGTGTTTGACTTAGAGATAGAAATTTGAGGTTGATTCGCAAAAACAAACCAAGTGGTGGCAAAGGATGATCCATATATGCCAAAGTTGGACCAAAACAAATTTGAGTTTTTATTTGAAGTGATTTTGCACTTGTTCTAGTTGCTTTATGTTGTGTTGGCATAAATCACCAAAAAGGGGGAGATTGAAAGGGAAATGTGCCCTTGGGCCTTTTCTAAGTATTTTGGTGATTGAGTACCAACACAAGTGCTTAAATGTGAATCTATGCCCATGGATGGACAAAGTACAAATCAAGGTTAAAGGTATGTTTCTCAGGCTTAGTACATTGTTTTATGGACTAATGTATTGTGTCTAAGTGCTGGAAACAGGAAAAATCGGATCGGAAATGAGTTGGCTCGAGCAGCCAAGAACCTGCCCAGTCTGGGAGCACCGGACTGTCCGATGGTGCACCGGACAGTGTCCGGTGCGCCAGGCTGGCTTGCGTGAAGTAGCTGCTCTCGGGAATTCACCGGCGACGTACGGCTATAATTCACCGGACTGTCCGGTGTGCACCGGACTGTCCGGTGAGCCATCGTTCGGCCGGGCCAACGGTCGGCCGCGGAATCCGCGCGCGACACGTGGCCGAGCCAACGGTCGGAAGGGGGCACCGGACTGTCCGGTGTGCACCGGACATGTCCGGTGCGGCAACGGCTCCAAGGCCGCCAACGGTCGGCTTCGCTATTTAAGGAAGGAAATCGTGCACCGGATAGTGTCCGGTGTGCACCGGACTGTCCGGTGCGCCAAACGACAGAAGGCAAGAATGGCCTTCCAGATTTGCTCTCAACGGCTCCTAGCTGCCTTGGGGCTATAAAAGGGACCCCTAGGCGCATGGAGGAATACACCAAGCAACCTTAGAGCATTCTTGATCATCCACACTCAGTCTTTGCGCATTTGTTTGTCATTCTCAGTGATTCGAGCTCCGTTCTAGTGAGAACTTTGAGATAGTCTTTTGAGCTCGATTCTTGGCCGTGTGTGTGCGCATTTTGCTGTGGATTTGTGTGTGTTGCTTCCCTCCCTTACTCCGTGCTTCTTTGTGAACTTTAAGTGTAAGGGCGAGAGACTCCAATTTGTGGAGATTCCTCGCAAGTGGGATAAAGATAAGCAAAGCAAAACACCGTGGTATTCAAGTGGGTCTTTGGACCACTTGAGAGGGGTTGATTGCAACCCTCATCCGCTGGGACGCCACAACGTGGAGTAGGCAAGCGTTGGTCTTGGCCGAACCACGGGATAACCACCGTGTCATCTCTGTGATTGATCTTTGTTGGTTATTGTGTTTTGTTGAGGATTCCGATCTAGCCACTTGGCAATTATTGTGCTAACGATTAACCAAGTTTTGTGGCTTAAGTTTTCATATTTCACAGGATCACCTATTCACCCCCCCCCCCTCTAGGTGCTCTCACCTTACTATGGACCAAAAGAAAAAAATTAAATGAATTAATTGAAACCATTAATGAGAAGGATGATCTCTTGGGATGCCAATAGGACTTGCTCGTTAAGGAAAATAAAAAAATTGTTAAATTGAAAATTGCTTATGCTCTAGAGGTAGAAAAATGTGAAAATTTGTCTAAAGAGCTTAGCATCTGCAATAATTCAATTTCCTGTCTTAGAGATGGAAATGCTAGTTTAATTTCTAAGATTGAAAAATTGAATGTTTGCAATGATTCAATTTCTAGTCTTAGAATTGAGAATGATAAATTAAATGCTAAGATTGGGGAATTGAATGTTTGCAAAGCATCTACATCTACTATTGAAAATGTTGCCATTTGTACTAGATGTAGAGATGTTAATATAGAAGCTATTGATGATCACCTTGCCATGATTAAACAACAAAATGATCACATAGCTACTTTAAATGCTAAAATTGCCGAGCATGAACTTGAAAATGAAAATTTTAAATTTGCTAGAAGCATGCTCTATAATGGGAGACGCCCTGGCATTAAGGATGGCATTGGGTTCCAACAAGGGAGCCAATCCAATGTCAAGCTTAATGCCCATAAGAAATTGTCTAATTTTGTGAAGGGCAAGGATCCCATGGTTCAGGATAGTGAAGGCTACATTTTATATCCTGCAAACTATCCTGAGCATAAAATTAGGAAAATTTATGCTAGGAAACCTCATACTATTTCTCACCATGCTCATATGTATAAAAATGAGGCTTCTAGTTCTAGGCATTCCACTCATGTTAAAATGCCTAAAAAAATTCCTAATGCATCAAATGAGCATAGCATTTCATTTAAAACTTTTGATGCTTCCTATGTGCTAACAAACAAATTAGGCAAAATAGTTGCCAAATATGTTGGGGGCAAACACAAGAGTCCAAAGACTTGTTTGGGTACCGAAGGTGCTTGTTTCTAATGTGAAAGGACCCAAGACCGTTTGGGTACCTAAGAACAAGTCCTAAACTTGTTTTGTAGGTTTATGCATCCAGTGGATCAAGTTGGATAATCGATAGCGAGTGCACAAACCACATGACAGGGGAGAAAAGGATGTTCTCCTCATATGAGAAAAATGAAGATCCCCAAAGAGCTATTACATTCGGGGATGGAAATCAAGGTTTGGTCAAAGGTTTGGGTAAAATAGCTATAGCTTCTGACCATTCTATTTCCAATTTTTTCTCGTAGATTCTTTAGATTACAATTTGCTTTATATTTCTCAATTATGTAAAATGGGCTACAATTGTCTATTTACTAACGTAGGTGTTACTGTCTTTAGAAGAAGTGATGATTCAATAGCATTTAATTGAGTGCTAGATGGTCAGCTATACTTAGTTGATTTTAATGATAACCAAGCTGAACTAGACACTTGCTTGATTGCCAAGACTAACATGGGTTGGCTCTGGCATGACCGACTTGCTCATGTTGGAATGAAGAATCTTCACAAGCTTCTAAAGGGGAACACATTTTAGGACTAACCAATGTTCATTTTGAGAAAGACAGGATCTGTAGCGCATGCCAAGCAGGGAAGCAAGTTGGAGTCCATCATCCACACAAAAACATAATGATGACTGACAGGCCGCTCGAGGTACTCCACATAGATCTATTCGGCCCGATTGCTTACATAAGCATCGACGGGAGTAAGTACTGTCTAGTTATTGTGGATGATTATTCTCGCTTCACTTGGGTATTCTTTTTACAGGAAAAATCTCAAACCCAAGAGACCCTAAAGAGATTCTTAAGACGTGCTCAAAATGAGTTCAGACTGAGAATAAAAAAGATAAGAAGCAGCAATGGGACGAAGTTCAAGAATTCACAAATTGGAGGTTTTTTTGAGGAAGAGGGCATCAAGCATGAGTTCTCTTCTCCCTACACACCTCAACAAAATGGTGTAGTGAAGAGGAAGAATATAACTCTACTGTACATGGAAAGAACCATGCTTGATAAGTACAAGACACCGGACCGATTTTGGGCGGAGGAGAGTAACACTGCCTGCTACTCCATCAACCGGTTATATCTTCATCGAATCCTCAAGAAGACATCATATGAACTCCTCACTGGTAAAAAGCCCAATGTTTCATATTTTAGAGTCTTTGCGAGCAAATGCTTTGTTCTTATTAAAAGAGGTAGAAGTTCTAAATTTGCTCCTAAAGCAGTAGAAGGCTTTTTTATTAGGTTATGACTCAAACACAAGGGCATATAGAGTCTTCAACAAATCCACTGGACTAGTTGAAGTTTCTTGTGACATTGTGTTTGATGAGACTAATGGCTCACAAGTGGAGCAAGTTGATCTTGATGAACTAGATGATGAAGGGGCACCGTGCATCGCACTAAGGAACATGTCCATTGGGGATGTGTGTCCTAAGGAATCCGAAGAGCCTCCACAAACACAAGATCAACCATCATCTTCCATGCAAGCATCTCCACCAACTCAAGATGAGGATCAAGCTCAAGAAGATGAAGATGAAGATCAAGACAATGAGTCACCTCAAGAGGAGGACATTGATCAAGGGGGAGATGAAGACAATAATGACAAGGAAGATGATCAAGAAATAAGGGATCAAAGACCGCCACATCCAAGAGTCCACCAAGCAATTCAAAGAGATCACCCCGTCAACTCCATTTTCGGTGACATTCATAAGGGGGTAATCACTAGATCTCGAGTTGCTCATTCCTGTGAACATTGCTCTTTTGTGTCTTCCATTGAGCCATACAGGATAGAGGATGCATTAAGAGATCCGGATTGGGTGGTGGCTATGAAAGAGGAGCTCAACAACTTCACGAGGAATGAGGTATGGCATTTAGTTCCACGTCCTAAGTCCTAACCAAAAATGTTGTAGGTACCAAATGGGTATTCCGCAACAAGCAAGATGAGCATGGTGTGGTGACAAGGAACAAAGCCTGACTTGTAGCAAAGGGATATTCACAAGTCGAAGGTTTGGATTTCGATGAAACTTATGCACCCATAGCTAGGCTTGAGTCAATTCGTATATTACTTGCCTATGCTACTTACCATGGCTTCAAGCTTTATCAAATGGACGTGAAGAGTGCCTTCCTCAATGGACCCATCAAGGAAGAGGTCTATGTTGAGCAACCTCCCGGCTTTGAAGATAGTGAGTACGCTAATCATGTGTATAAGCTCTCAAAGGCGCTTTATGGGCTCAAGCAAGCCCCAAGAGCATGGTATGAATGCCTGCGAGATTTCCTTATCACTAATAGCTTCAAAGTCGGAGAGGTTGATCCTACTCTCTTCACTAAAACTGTTGCAAAAGACTTGTTTATATGCCAAATTTATGTTGATGATATTATATTTGGGTCTACTAACAAGTCAACTTGTGAAGAGTTTAGTAGGATCATGATACATAAATTCGAGATGTCTATGATGGGGGAGTTGAAGTATTTTCTTGGATTTCAAATCAAGCAACTCCAAGAAGGCACCTTCATCAGCCAAACTAAGTACATTCAAGACATACTTAAGAAATTTGGGATGAAGAATGGGAAACCCATCAAGACACCCATGGGAACCAATGGGCATCTCAACCTTGACACGAGAGGTAAGTCCGTAGATCAAAAGGCATATCGGTCGATGATAGGATCTTTACTCTACTTATGTGCATCTCGACCGGATATTATGCTTTCAATATGCATGTGTGCAAGGTTCCAGACAAATCCTAAGGAAGTTCACCTTAGGGCCGTGAAACGAATCATGCGATATTTAGTTTACACTCCTAAGTTTGGGCTTTGGTACCACAAGGTATCTACCTTTGATCTAATTGGGTATTCCGATGCCGATTATGCCGGATGTAAAATTGATCGAAAGAGCACATCAAGAACTTGTCAGTTTCTGGGAAGATCCCTGGTGTCATGGGCTTCAAAGAAACAAAACTTTGTAGCTCTTTCCACCGCCGAAGCCGAGTACATTGCCGCAGGACATTGTTGTGCACAATTTCTTTGGATGAGGCAAACCCTTAGGGACTATGGCTACAAATTGAGCAAAGTCCCTCTCCTATGTGATAATGAGAGTGCAATCCGCATGGCGGATAATCCAGTTGAACACAACCGCACTAAGCACATAGACATTCGGTATCACTTTTTGAGAGATCACCAACAAAAGGGGGATATTGAAATAGCATATGTGAGCACCCACAACCAATTAGCCGATATCTTTACCAAGCCACTAGATGAGAAAACCTTTAGCAAACTCAGGAATGAGCTAAATATACTTGATTCTCGGAACTTTGATTGAAACATTGAACACATAGCTAATTTATGTACCTTTGATCATGTCTCTTTCATTTGGTGCAAATGCCTATTTCTTATTCTTCATGTGCCAAGGCTAAGACTAATGTGCTTTCAAGTGTATTTCTATACTTAGTCTTAGATTGAAAGGTAAATGGAGTATTCGGCAAAGATAAGGCTTCCACTCCAACTCTGACGTTATCACTTACCCTTTGCCGTTACTAATGTAACTCTCAATGGTATGACTCTTTCCTCGTATTTTTATTACCATTTGGGAGAAGGTATTAGGCCCCAAAGGGGGAGAAAAAGCAAGAGGGCTCTCAAATTTTCCGTTTTTGGCGCTTAATGCCAAAGGGGGAGAAAGAATTAAGCCCAAAGCAAAAGGACCGCACCATCTGCACCACCACCATTTAAAAAAATCACAATAAGTATTTCAATTCGTATTTAAGATTGCCTCGAAACGAATTTTCAATTGGTATGTGAAGTGAATTTTCAATTGGCATCTCATTTGGTATTTCAAAATTGTTTTTCAAATGGTTATCTTCAAAACTTCACATTAGTATGAAAGATTTCAATTGGGATAATTTCACTTGGTATCTATTTCAAAACCCTCTTGAAATCTAAGAGGAGAATTCATTCAGGAGGAGCTTTTATGTAGTCAAAGGAAAAGCATTTGAGATAGGGGGAGGAATTTCAAATCTAAAAAAATGCTTCTTGCAATCTTATTCCTATACCTTTGACTATTTGCAAAAAAAATTGAAAATATTTTTACAAAAGATTTGCAAAAATAAACATGTGATGCAAATGTGGTCCAAAATGTTAAATAAGGAAAAGCAATCCATTCATTCTTAGTCATATGTTTAAAATCTTTCAATTGGTATAAATTCTAAGTAACATATGCACATCTATCTCAATTGCAAACTAGTTACATTTCTGCACTCCATATTTGCTTTGGTTTGTGTTTGCATCAATCACCAAAAAGGGGGAGATTGAAAGGTAAATAGAGCTAACTATTTCCTATAATCGATTTTGGTGGTTGACATCCAACACAAACCACATGGACTAACTAGTTTGTCTAGATATCATCTATTACAGGTGCATAAGGTTCAACACAAACCAAGAAAGAAATCTAGTTAGGGACACAATCAAAATTGGAGCAAAGAACTAGAGTGTGCTGAATTTTGGCGCACTGGACAGTGTCCTGTGTGCACCGGACAGTGTCCGGTGCACCAGGCCGTACAACAGATGAACTAGCCACTCTCAGGAATTCTAGGGGCGCGCTCCGCTATAATTCACTGGATTGTCCGGTGTGCCACCAGACTGTCCAGTGAGCCAGTGGAGCAACGACTCCCTGCATGCCAACGATCGACTGTATAGCGCTACAGTGCGCTACAGTGCCACGATAGAAGTCAGAGTGCAGAAGTCAGAGGGCACCGGACTGTCCGGTGCAGCAAGACGACAAGCGTCTCCAACGGTCAACTACTCCAAACCCTAACGGTTGCGCTGACGTGGCGGGCACCGGACAGTGCACAATGGTTGTCCGGTGGCGCACCGGACTGTCTGGTGCGCCCATCGCCTGTAGCCTTTGCCAATGGCTAGGAAGTGGTTGAGGGCTATAAATACCCCAAACCACCTCATTCATTGGCATCCAAGTTCTCTGAAGATCACATTCAAAACAAGAGCTAGAGCATTCACTCCAAGACACAATTCCAAAGATCAAACCCTCTCCAAGTCCCAAATTCATATCAACCACTTAGTGACTTGAGAGAGAGAGAGTTTGTGTTCATTTGCGCTCTTGTTGCTTGTGTAGGAAACGGGTGACGCCTAAGAGGGGGGGGGGTGAATTAGGGCTTCTAAAACTTTTACTAAACTAGGCCACAATTAAATCCCTAGAGCAAAACCTATGCAAATAATCAAAACTAGAATGTGCAAACTCGGTTTTGTCTAAGTGTTGTTGTCTCTACCGCAAAGGCTAAGTTTCAATCTACACTAAATAAGTATGACAATAAGATTGAAACTTAAATGCTTAATATAAATGCGGAATGTAAAGAGCTAAGTAGAGAAGCAAACTCTCGTGGAAGACGCCGGTATTTTTACCGAGGTATCCGGAACCACGCAAGGTCCCGACTAATCCTCGTTGGTGCCCCTACGCAAAGGGAAGCCCACGCGAGGGCCAAGCACCACGGTCGAGTAACTCCGTAGAGAGCCGCGGGCCTTCTCCACGCGCCAGTGGTGCTCCGCTTCCGGCTCCTCTCGGACGCTCCCCGCCGTCTCCACTATCGAGCTTCCGGCCGAAACGCCGCGGGCCTCGTTCCCTCCGGTACACGGTGGCGGCCGTGACACAAACGCGGTTGTCACGGTCTCGCAAGACTCTCGCCCCACTCGGTACAATTACAATGGCCCACGCAAGAGCCGAGGGGTTGTGTGGTTTGTCTAAACTCACTCAACAAACTAGGATTCACCTAGAGCAAGCGCTAATGCGGTCTAACTAACCTAAGCACTTCGCAAAGCACCTACGCTAATCACCGAGTGATTCTATTAAGCACTTGGGTGTTTGAGCACTTGGAAATGTCTACAATATGCCTTGGTATGTTGCTTGGGCTCCCACACTTCAGAATGGCCGGTTGGGGTGGTATTTATAGCCTCCACACCCCCAACTAGCCGTTGGACAGAAAGCAGTAGCTTTCTGTCGTCGGGTGCACCGGACAGTCCGGTGCACCACCGGACACTGCACAGTAGATGTCCGGTGCACGCCACGTCAGCCGACCGTTGGCGCCTGTAGCAGTCGACCGTTGGATCCGACCGTTGCCGTCTGCCCGTTGGCACACCGGACAGTCCGGTGCACATCGGACAGTCCGGTGCTACAGCCAGAGAGCGCCTGTCTTCGGCCTCTCTGCGCAGACTGTCCGGTGCACACCGGACACCAATGTCCGGTGCGCCACCAGGCGCTGGCTGACAGCCCTTATCTTGGATTTCTTCGCTGATTTCTTCGGGCTTCTTTGTTCTTGAGTATTGGACTCATATGCATCTTTTTATGTCTTCTTTTGAGGTGTTGCATCCTCATTGCCTTGGTCCAATTCTCTTTGCATCCTGTGAACTACAAACACAAACACTAGAAAACTTATTAGTTCACGGATTGTGTTGTTCATCAAACACCAAAACTCAAATAGCCAAATGGCCCGGGGTCCATTTTCCTTACAATCTCCCCCTTTTTGGTGATTGATGACAACACAACCAAAGCAAGCAAATAATACAAGTATTTGAGTGAAAATATGCAATCTACTTGCTAAGATGCATGATTGTCCCCACATTGTGATATTATGGACTTAAGCCTCCCCCTAACTCCATAATTCACTTACTTCCTATTTTTGGACCATATAACCAAAACCACTTGAAAAGCCATTTGAAGATATAAAATTTTAAATTGGTGGTGTTTGGTGTTTGATATAGTTTTCATTGCTTTGGTCCCTAAACTTCTCCCCCTTTGGCATCAACCACCGAAAAGGAAGACATTAAAAGCATGTAGGAAGTAAATAAAAGCTTGCCCTCAACAAGAATTGAATCAAATGATATCACTAGAAGGGTATTAAATTAAGCCATGAATGATACCAGATGTAGGAGTCCTCAAAAGATTACTCCCCCTAAATGAGTATTCTCCTTTAGAAAGAGTTTTTCTCCCCCTTTAGAGATGAAGAAATACTCCCCCTGACAGAGATCCTCTACTTAGGAAAAAGCATGTGAAAAATTAGAGGTGCAAGACATGATTTGAAAAGACTAACTTCCCTTATGCATAGGTAACAGAATATGAGTTAACTACTTATGCATTTATAGCAACATGGAAGCATATGATATGAAATATAGTCTAGTCAAATATTGGAGAAGACATGTAAATGATACTAAATGTAGTCTCAAAAGATACCAATTGAAAGTCAATGGTGAGCTTGAGAGACATGAGAGTTCTTGGAGATTTTGCAGTGGAAGATTGTTGTCTTTCTCCGGGAACTTCATTTTCCTTACAATGAGACTATCACATGAAATAGACTTGAAAAGGTGTTAGTCTCAAAGTGTTAGATTATAGAGTAACCTCCCCCTAAAGGTGTGCATACAAGTTTTGAATACTTGTAGGAGACATGCACTTTGATTTGATATCAAGAGGGGCAAATTATCCATAATCCAAACTTTGGCACATATAAGTTAAATGATACACTTGTGGAAATCAAAAAATTTCAATTGATACATCATTTACTATGGAGTGATATAAAAGCTATGTGCCGTGCTTAAATAAACATTTTAAGCCATGTAGGTTTGCTTAAGTATATGAATTAAAAACAAGCAATCCTACCATATGATTTACCTAGTATGCATGATTTTAAACAAAAGTACATAACAAATGTAATACTAGGCAATAAAGGTAAACTAGATAAAAGATAAATAGATACGCATATCTAAAAATGAGAAATATAATAAAACTAGTTACCTTAGTCATGGGTGGGAAATTTGGGTCCAAAATTTTCACTAACCCACTTGGCAATAAACTTGATCCAATATGATGTATCCCATGATATACATCCCAATTTAGCCAAGTCTCCAAATTTTCCGAGGACCTTCGGTCCACTCACTTCCCTTTCGGGATCCAAACCTTCTTGATGCTTTTCATGGTTGAAATTATCTCCTTTGGCACCCAGATGCGTTTGGCCCCCCTTCCTTTGTTGGCTTGCTTGTTGGCCTTGATTGCTATCACCTTTTCGTTATTTTTCTTCTTGATCAAATATGGTGTAGCGTCCTTTTTGTTCACCTTTTTGATGTAGGTGTTTGAGATTTTGCTTGATGGCTTTTGCTTGAGCTTTTGTCTTTGTTTATCCCCGGTCATCGCCTTGCATTGGAAAGACTTGTGGCCTTCCTTGTGGCATAGCCTACAAATCACAGTTTCTCCCTCCATAGGCTTGTTCACTCCCGCAGTGGTGTTATCCTGTGGAGGTTGGATTTGTTTGGCTTTGCCTTTCTTGTCATACAAAGCCTTGCCAAGGCGAGCCACTTCTTGCTTTAATTGTTCATTTTCCTTTGCAACCTCATCCGTACATGTCTCTACAACAATATTCTCAACAACGACTTGGTTGCAGGGGTTAGAATCATCAATTAAATCAAAGCAGGAAGTAGAAGCATCTTTCTTAATTATTTCAGGTATTTCAACTAAAGATGCTGCTGGGGTGCTACCAATGTTTTCTAGCTTAGTAGTTAGCTCATTGTTGTGTATGCTAAGAATTTCCATTTTCTCTAGCAAATTTTCAATAGCTTCTTGGGAGCTAGCTAACTTAGCCTTAAGTTTTTCATTCTTTTTAATAAGGCTATCATCGGTAGCAGTGGATGGAGCACTAGATTCTAATAGCTCAATTTTAGTTGATAGCTCACTATTTAAGTTTGCAAAAGTTTCAATTTTTTCTAGCAAACCTTTGTAATCATTTTGAGAGCTAACCAACTTATTTTTCAAAGTTTTAAGTTGAGCTTTTTGCTTAGTGCAAACATCCTGGAAAAATTCTACGGCTTCCGCAAGCTCATCTAGAGAGGGCTTTCCCTCACCTTCATCATCACTACTACTTTCATCACTAGAGGATGGAATGCTTTTGTTACCTCTTGCCATAAGGCATTTGTGTGATGACCGTGATGATCGTGACGAGGACCGGTGGCTGCGCGTCCTTGGAGGTTCATCTTCACTTGAAGAATCATCCCAAGTTCTAACACTTGTTAGCGCCTTGCCTTTGCTCCTCTCCTTTTTGGGCTTGGCCATATTTGGACAGTTGTCCCTGAAGTGGCCCTTCTCCCCACATGCGAAGCATCCTCTCTTCCTTTGCTTTTTCCTGTCAATGTTAAAGAGAAGATCCTCGACCTGCAGGGGCACACCCATTAGATTAATCTTGCGGATCATCCTCATTACCTTTCCGACGCGTCGGATTGTTTCTTCGTCCTCGGAGGATGATGTGCATGGTTGATTATCTTCATCATCATCACTTTCTTCTTCTTCCTCTTCTTCACTTGAGGAACTTGGAGTGGGAGCCTTCTTTTTGCCCTTCCTTTCATCACATGCAAAAGCATATGGCCTTGAGGAAGTTGGCTCCTCTCCCCGACTCATTTTCGCGACATCTCAAAGGCTGCAATTTTCCCAATCACAATGGTCGGGGTCATGTTGCTCAAATCCTCCATGTTGTGAAGGATGGTGATGATGCTCCCATATCTTTGTTGTGGTAGCAGGGAGATAATCTTCCTCACAATGTCCGCATCACCTAGCTTATTAATGCCAATAGAATTGAGCTCATTGATAATTAGATTCAAACGAGAATACATGTCTCTAACAAGCTCATCATCTTTCATAGCAAAAGAATTATACTCATTCAAGACTAGGCAATGTTTTTGCTCACGGACATTGGATGTGCCATCATGGAGCTCATGCAATTTTAGCCAAATCTCATTAGCAGTTCTCAAGGTAAATACTTGATTAAAAATATCCATGCTAAGAGATTCATACAAGCAATTTTTGGCTCTAGCATTTAAATGAATTTCTTTTTCCTCACTCGTGGTGGGTTTCTCGGGATTCTTGAGAGGTTTCATCCCGTCACGAGTGACTCTCCAAACACCTAGATCAACGGCCTCTAGGTAACAAGCCATTCTAGCACTATAATATGGGAAGTTAGTGCCGTCGAAGTGTGGTGGCCTATGGGTATCCATCCCTTCCTCTAAAAAGCGTCGGCTCTTTTTAGCGGTGAAGCTAAAGCGTTTCAAATGAGCCAAACCGGCTTTGATACCACTTGTAGGAAACGGGTGACGCCTAAGAGGGGGGGGGGTGAATTAGGACTTCTAAAACTTTTACTAAACTAGGCCACAATTAAATCCCTAGAGCAAAACCTATGCAAATAATCAAAACTAGAATGTGCAAACTCGGTTTTGTCTAAGTGTTGCTGTCTCTACCGCAAAGGCTAAGTTTCAATCTACACTAAATAAGTATGACAATAAGATTGAAACTTAAATGCTTAATATAAATGCGGAATGTAAAGAGCTAAGTAGAGAAGCAAACTCTCGTGGAAGACGCCGGTATTTTTACCGAGGTATCCGGAACCACGCAAGGTCCCGACTAATCCTCGTTGGTGCCCCTCGCAAAGGGAAGCCCACGCGACGGCCAAGCACCACGGTCGAGTAACTCCGTAGAGAGCCGCGGGCCTTCTCCACGCGCCAGTGGTGCTCCGCTTCCGGCTCCTCTCGGACGCTCCCCGCCGTCTCCACTATCGAGCTTCCGGCCGAAACGCCGCGGGCCTCGTTCCCTCCGGTACACGGTGGCGGCCGTGACACAAACGCGGTTGTCACGGTCTCGCAAGACTCTCGCCCCACTCGGTACAATTACAATGGCCCACGCAAGAGCCGAGGGGTTGTGTGGTTTGTCTAAACTCACTCAACAAACTAGGATTCACCTAGAGCAAGCGCTAATGCGGTCTAACTAACCTAAGCACTTCGCAAAGCACCTACGCTAATCACCGAGTGATTCTATTAAGCACTTGGGTGTTTGAGCACTTGGAAATGTCTACAATATGCCTTGGTATGTTGCTTGGGCTCCCACACTTCAGAATGGCCGGTTGGGGTGGTATTTATAGCCTCCACACCCCCAACTAGCCGTTGGACAGAAAGCAGCAGCTTTCTGTCGTCGGGTGCACCGGACAGTCCGGTGCACCACCGGACACTGCACAGTAGATGTCCGGTGCACGCCACGTCAGCCGACCGTTGGCGCCTGTAGCAGTCGACCGTTGGATCCGACCGTTGCCGTCTGCCCGTTGGCACACCGGACAGTCCGGTGCACATCGGACAGTCCGGTGCTACAGCCAGAGAGCGCATGTCTGCGGCCTCTCTGCGCAGACTGTCCGGTGCACACCGGACACCAATGTCCGGTGCGCCACCAGGCGCTGGCTGACAGCCCTTATCTTGGATTTCTTCGCTGATTTCTTCGGGCTTCTTTGTTCTTGAGTATTGGACTCATATGCATCTTTTTATGTCTTCTTTTGAGGTGTTGCATCCTCATTGCCTTGGTCCAATTCTCTTTGCATCCTGTGAACTACAAACACAAACACTAGAAAACTTATTAGTTCACGGATTGTGTTGTTCATCAAACACCAAAACTCAAATAGCCAAATGGCCCGGGGTCCATTTTCCTTACAGCTTGGATTGTCTTTCTTCCTTCCTCATTTCTTTTCTAAGTGCTTGTAAGCGAAGCAAGAGACACCAAGTGTGTGGTGGTCCTTGCGGGGTCTTAGTGACCCGTGAGATTAAGGAAAAGGCTCACTCGGTCTAAGTGGCCGTTTGAGAGAGAGAGAAAGAGTTGGAATAGACCCGGCTTTGTGACCTCATCAACAGGGACTAGATTCTTTGGAACCGAACCTCGGTAAAAACAATCACCATGTCTAATCGCTTTGATTCTCGCTTGATTTGTTTGTCCTCTTTCCTCTCTCTAACGTTTCCTTGCGAGTATTAATTTGAGTTTGCTCCCATACGTCATCCGCATCCTTTGAGCAACTCTTACCAAGAAAAACATTCTTTCGGACTTGAATTTAATTCTAACGCTAACCCTGGCCTTTAGTGTGTGTTTAAGTTTATAAATTTCAGGTTTCGCTTATTCACCCCCTCTAGGCGACTTTCAGACCTTGGTCCGAATATTCCTTTCAAATGGTTGCACATTTTGCCTAGAGTGATGATCATCTGTTTCCTATCTTTTGGCTGGTAACGGTTGATAACGGGCGCCGGTTACTGAGTCTGTTATCAGTAATGGGTCGTCGGTTTCTAGTTCTAATGCGCGACTGTTTCTGTCCGTTATTGAAAGTTGCCTAGAGGGGGGTGAATAGGCAAGTTAAAACTTTTTCAACAAAAACAAGAAACAAACTAGGTAAAACCAGTTAACTTTGGAAATGAGATGTTCTAAATGATCCACAGGGTTCAAAGTAGTAGATCTGAGAAGGGCACTTCTCAAAATCCACACACCAAAAAAATATGAACAAATCTTCCATAGAAGGGTGAGAGAACGAAGAACACAAACAAACACAATGAGCAAGAACACAAGAGACACAAGATTTATCCCGAGGTTCGGTAACACCACAAAAGGTGCCCTACTTCCTCGTTGAGGCGCCCACAAAGAGCCGGGTCTCTTTCAACCCTAATCCTCCCTTCGCCGACCACAAACGTCAAGCCCACATGATAATCTTTGCTCAAACGAGCGGCTAATACAAACTTTCTTGTAGTCTTTCACAAGATTTGGAGACTCACAAGAGACACCTAGTCATCTAGGAGCTAGAAGCCCCAAGAGTATTGAATCCACAAAGAACTCGACGTAGTACCAAAGCTCGAATGAAGAAGAGCAAGAGAGATTTGGAGATGAAGCACAAAAACCGTAGCTCTCAAACTCACTTAAAGATTTCTCTCCAAAGATTTGAAATGGGAGAGGCAAGAGATGTGTGAGAGAGAGTGGGTGGTGTTCTTCAAGTTAGAAATGGGGTTTGGGTCGTGCTCTTGTATGGGGAGAGAGGTAGGAGTGAGTATATACAGGTGGGGCTTCAAAACTAGCCGTCGGGCTGATTTTGGCTGTGGAGGACCGATTGAACTGCCCCTAGGGCCGGTTCAACCGCCTGGGGCAAGCTGACAATCAGTCTGCCAGGTCAGACTGCAAAAATAGGTCATGACACCGGTTGAACCGCCCCTAGGGCCGGTTCAACCGCCTGGTGGTCAGACTGACAGTCAGTCTGCCAGTCAGGAGGTCAGACCGGTCAGATGACCCTAACACCGGTTGAACCGCCCCTAGGGCTGGTTCAACCGGTTCTGACCAGTGAGGTCCGGGAAAAAAAACCCGGTTGAACTTTCCTTGGACCCCGGTTGAACCTCTCTAGACCCCAGTTGAACTTTTTCCTCGACCCCGGTTGAACCTCTCTGGACCCCAGTTGAACTTGCCCTTGACCCCGGTTGAACCTGCCTGGACTCCGGTTGAACTTGCCTGGACCCCAGTTGAAGTTCAACTGGAGTTGAGAAAGCTCAACACAGCTGAAGTTTAGCTCAAGCTCAACTCAGCTGAAGTTTAGTTTAGTTGAAAAGCTCAGCTGCAGCTGAAGAAGCTCAGCTGCTTTTCAACAAGAACACTCTAGGTTTCTCAAACCTAACCACGGTCAACCATTGAATTTTAAAGAGATTTTGGTTTTCAAAAAATAGCTTTTGAATATAGAGGCTTGAGCTTTGCCAAACACCAACCTTCTTTTTGGATCCCCCTTGATAGTACGATGATTCCTATACTCAAGTTAAGTAAAATATAATTAAGTAAACTCCTTGAGTAATTGGTGTCTCATGTGTGATTTCTCCATGGCGTTGCTTCATAAGGATCACAAACATCTTTGTCTCACCTTTTGAAGCAAACACAACTCAAACCCTATGACTTGTACCATATCACCATATATGAGTTCAAATCATGGCTTCAAGTCACCTTACTGATGCATCAACATGTTATAACTCTTCATAGCTGATTAGTTCATCGACTTAGTGCAAATACTTTCTTCTTCACCTTAGCCATGGTACCTCGGTCTACAAGCCGTCACATGGCATTCACCTTCGCTTAGTTCCTCGAAGCCCTTTCCTTGCTATCTTCACCCTATCAAGCCATTCTTGAGTCACATCATTTTGAGCATCCATTGAGAGAATCATTTCTTCAATATTGTGAACCTTGCTTGAATGTCTTCTAGATATAACTGTTAAGATTAATCAAACTCTAGTTTGATTCTCATAGAAGCATATATGGACTGATAGTAATATGGTCAAGCCAATTCACGATTCCTCATATCTTATTCACTTTGGCTTGACCTATCCTCTTAATCACTTCATCCTCTATTCTGATCATATGTATGTAGTGATTTCTCATGTCTTGTCCATATATTCAAACCAATATAGAGATCATATTATATCCATTTGCATTGTCTCACTAGTTATTTAACCTTGTGTTCAACCTTTGTTCACTGTCATTATACACTATTCAAGTATGTTCATCATACTGAATTTCCTGTTCAATACTTAGCAAACTTGTTAGTCTTTTAAATGTGTTTTCATCCAAATCACCAAAACTCACAAAAGGGATGAATGCACTTTCAGTTAAGAATGGAGAGAGAGGGCTCTTCCAAGGACGCGAAATCTCTTACGCGCATTGCAAACAACACATCCCTGTCCCATCTTCTGTGAGCACAGAGAGAATATGTGAGCAAGCCTCCGAAATTGCTGTTCGCAGAGATACATTTGTACGGGTGTGCGGGCAACCAGATTTTTAGGGAGCGTATTCGCGACTGCTCGCATAATCTGTTCATCTCACTGCTTCGTCTACATCCTGTTCTTCGTCGTCTTCTCCGGGCGACGCGTGCTGTTGTTTTTCTTCCGGCGACCGTTCAAGGGACTGCATGTCGTACATCTTCCTGCATTGACTTTGTACGGCTACATCGGATAAACACACGAGATGTCTCGTGTGAATGGAGCCACTGAT
Source organism: Zea mays (assembly GCF_902167145.1). Lineage (NCBI taxonomy): Eukaryota > Viridiplantae > Streptophyta > Magnoliopsida > Poales > Poaceae > Zea > Zea mays. The sequence continues at coordinate 13,524,964 of NC_050104.1, read as the reverse complement.
GTAGGCATCGGTCCCTCCGCATGGTACTTTTTGTTCTTCGTATTTGTACATGTTTTATTGCTGTTTACTGCTTATACGACTAGTTATACACACATGCACATACATGTCATCATATATCACACTATTTTTCTAAATTAAATTAAAACTGAAAATGTATAAATTTCTAACACACAATACTATATTACCATATATAAAAAAATGAGGCATGCCTACACGAGGAGGCGATACAGAGGATATTCAGATCTGTAGAAATAATTCCAACTACTTGTCACATATTTCTTTTAGTTCACTACAGAGGTCGGAGGAATCAGTTCTAGTGTATAATCGGTGATTGGAGTAAGTGAATTTTGGGGCCTATCTGTCATTCGAATAATGTCAGCCAAACATAGTGTTGGGGACTTGTTCTCAAATGCTATGAGTTAAGAACAAGGCAACACACAAAAAATGTTAAACGTTAATGACCCTCGTCCTTCTAGGCATTATTTCCCTTAGGATATAATAGCCTCCGGACGAAGGTTGTGAAGGACATACCTTCATCAGTGCAGTATATGATAATGAAAAGAGAATCATATGAAATGTAGAGGACACATGAATAATCATATATCATTATCAACTCATTTCTATTTTATTATCATGGAAAAATAGAAATGATATCAAGTTACAAATGTACCTTCAGCTTGAAAGAAGGTAAAGGTACAAGCGTGATGCAAAAGCAAATGTCCAGCCAGCGTGAACAGTACGGGAACACTGTTCATCTATTTATAGGCACGGGATGCAGCCCATGTAAAATTACACACATGCCCTTTACATTTGCTAATGACTCTATAGTAATCCATCAAGGTTTAAATAGCCTTTTCCCTTTTAAGTCGGTTCCACTTTCTATTATCATGCCGAAGGTCCCCTGAACACAGCTTCGGCTCTGCGCCAACCTTCGTATTCTTTGTGCTTCTTCACATTGTGGTTTCGATCCGAGTCTGAAGGTACCTATTCATGCATTATACTCCAGAAACATTGATAAAACATGTTTTTGAGGACCTTCGAAAGACGAAGGCCCCCAACAGTAGCCCCTCGCAAGGTTAATTTGTTAGAATAACGAATTCAGATTGCAATATGGATGAAGGCCCTAAGCCGAAGGTCCGAAAAAACACCTTCCCTTTGCTAGAATAGCAACAGTCAATGACAGACGGGGCCCTCCAACTTGGAGTGCGCTGGGCGTATAAATAAGAACTCACCCCGAGCACATTTGGTACGCCTGTTTTGCTTTTGCTTAATTTCTTAGCTCTTGCTTTCCAACAGTTGCTTAGTTTCTTAAATTTTCCGAGCTTCGGATTTAAGGACATATTTCCGTCAGTTCCGAAGATAAGATGTCTCAAGACAAGAAGGCAGTTGTTGAAACAAAGCTAACCGAAGAGGAGAAGCTTCTTGAGGAAAAGACTGCTGGATTCATTGAGTCAATTGCAAAGACAAATACAGAAAAGATTACAAAAGAAATCCTAGAAGGTTTATCTAAAGATACCGATGACAGCGATAGTTATGATGCGGAAAATGGGGGCAAAGACTCCGAAGATCGGCCCTGGCGACCAAGTCACGTAGTTTTCGGGAAATCGACTATCAGACAAAGTCATCTTGATAACATGAGAGGAAGGTATTTTCGAGACATGTCTATTGTGAGGGCTGACAACGGAGACATGACTGTTCCTGTTCCTGAAGAGAATGAAGTCATAATCTACCGAAGTTTCTTCAAGGCTGGGCTTCGGTTCCCTTTAAGCAGATTTGTGGTTGAAGTTCTGAAGATATATGAGATTTTCCTTCACCAGATTACCCCCGAAGCAATTATCAGAATGGGGATCTTCGTCTGGGCCATGAGGAGTCAAGGTTTGGAGCCAAGTGCAAAATGCTTTTGCAGTATGCATAAATTGTGCTATGAAACAAAGCCTTGGGGTAAAGAACAGTATCATAACAACTTTGGTTGCTATAGCTTCATTGCTCGTTCAGGCTCAAGCTGCCCAGTGCCAACCTTTCGGAAGAGATGGCCCGGAGACTGGATGAAAGAATGGTTCTTCGTGAAGAATGATTTAAAAGCAAGTGAGATATTAAAGAAATCATCATGCGCCCCATCTGGTCGCGCTTCGGCCTCCGAAAGCCGAAGGTAGAGATTGATGAGGTAGCCGAAGCGTGCCAAAGGGCCTTCAGCACAGTCTGCGCATTTATTGGGACAAGGGACTTAGTCCAAGAGCACGTGGCTTACAGGATATGGCCATTGATAGACAACTGGGAGATGCCAAAAGAGACCATCAGCAACCCTAATGAAGGTGGTTTGGTTCGATTGAAATATACTTTCAGGTTTAGAGACCAATTTATCGAACCAGACGACGACTTGCTGAAGTGTGTTGAGAATACTAGTGACGAACTACTTGGAGCCTACTCCAAGTCCGAAGATAACGCACTATCTACGGCCTTCGGGAGCCGAAAAAAGAAGAGGCTAAATAGAGTTTTTGATGCTATTGGATTTATGTACCCTGACTACCGCTACCCGACACGGGGGCAGAAGAGAAAGAGTGCAACTTCTGGGAAGGATGCTGCTTCAGCTGCTCCAAGCGAGCCCGCGCCAAAGAGGAAAAAAGTGAAGGTTCTTACTCACCGACCGCGCTATATTGAACCGGCCACAGTGCCTGAATTTGGCGGTGAAACCTCTTCGGCTACTGAAGCCAAAGAACCTGCGCTTACGCAGAGGACTGAAGAGCCGGCTGCAATGCCGAAGGCATCTTCAGCCAAATTAGCTGAGCCGAAGGCCGATAATATTGAAGAGGTAGGAATCGAGGGAACGAAAATATTAGAAGTTCTAACCCCTTCGGCAGAAGTGACAGTGCCGAAGGCACAAAAAGGTCTTACAGTGTACTAGATGTGCTGGAAACGATAAAAACTTCAAGCTCTACTCCGGGGAAAGCTGTCGAGGCTTCAAAAGCACAGACTGAGTCAAAGCTAGCCGAAGCCGAAGCTACAAAGAGCCAAGCCGAGACCGAAGCTGGGCCTTCAGAGCCCGCCAAAGAGAAATCCTTGGAAACCGGAAAAAAGGCAGCGGAAAAAGAAACTGTAGAACAAATTCTGCCTGGAAATACTGCCACTCCTGCTCCCGAAGCGTCTTCCGAAGTTCTTGATTATATTATACGACATGCTTCGAGAAAAAGATTATCTGAAGAAGAGATTTTTGAAGCTAAACACTATGCACGAGAACTGAAGTATCCGAAGGGTGCCTTAGTGTTCAATGGGACACACGAAGATGATTTTTTATACTGCCTCCCAGACAACAAAGAATTATCTGTCTACCGGGAGATGGCCAGAAGTATGGGGTTCCCGAAGCTTGAAGCTGGCCTCTGTGCCATGACGAAGGACGATCTTATAGATAGCCTCGCGTATAACTGCCTGAAGGTACAAAAATTGTATATTTGGAAGCTTGTGAATTTTGAATTATTTTTTGCTCTTATACTAATTCTTTTCATATAGGGTTTAATACTGAGCAACGCCTTAAGGGCGCAAAAGAATGCCGAAGACGAGAGCTGCACTATTGCTCTCAACAACCTTCGAACAGAGGTCATTAAGCTGAGGAACGAAGCTTTGGAAAAAGATAAGATTCTACTTACATTGGTAGACAAGGTGAAGGGGGATGAAGCTAACTACAAGACCCAATCTGAAATCCAAAGGAATGAGATTGAAAACCTCCAAAAGCAACTGGCCGAAGCCAAATTGAAATGCGCTATTGCCGAAGCTGACCAAGATGCCAGCGATTACTGGAAAAATTATTGGGAGAAAATAGTTGTAGAACTTCGGTCCTCAAAAGAAAGATGTTATGAAAAATTTGTAGAATGTGTGAAGAAGATAAAAACTAGTTTCGCCAATGTTGGCACATATTCAAGTGAAGACAACTTCGTACGGGGCGATCTCGAAGGCCCAATTGAATGGATCAGCAGCGAGGCCGAAGCCTTTGAGGAGATCTTGAGTGATCGTGGGGACGTCTGCGCCTTCTCAGGTGCGAGGGGAATTGCAGCTATTTTGGAGAAGTCAGGTTGCGATCATGTGAAAGCTTTGGCCCAAGTCGAAGCTGCTTTATCGGTTGACGATACGAAGGACCCCTCGGCCGAAGCAAGCTTAGTAGGCGGAAAATTTTTTACTGACATCTGGGAAAATGGTGGCCGAGGGATGGCCCACGAAATAATAAAGAAGAGCGAAAAAGATACTCATGATGCTAGGGAAGCAACGAAGGCAGCTGAAAAAGCTGCGGAACTCAAAAGGCGGATAGGTATTGCTTAATAGCTTTTAACTTTATTGTTTATTTTTGTAACTTCGAACTGATTTACGTTTTCTACCGCAGCTGAACTATCGCCTCCCCCAGAGCCCTTCGAGTCATTGGTGGACCCAGAGGCAAAGGAATCAGTAGAAATTATTAGCATGGCTGAAACCATTATGGACAAAGTCATTACTCAACTGCTGACCGAAGCTGCAGACAAAGTTTTGAAAGAGGAAGAATAGATATTGTAAAAATATTGCCAGAATATTAATGTAACATTTGCTGGACTATGCTTGTAATATTTGGTACTCATGGGTTTTTAATGTAATGTATAAATGGCTTTGTAATCCATTTCTTTGCGATGCATGAAATTTTTATTGTACATACCGTTTTTGAGCATTCGGGGAAAAAACACCTTCCCTTCTTTTCATGCTTCGTAAAGAAGAGTTTTTATGCTTTGTGAAAAATCCTCCAATCGTCGCAGAAACATTAATGCTTCGTCAGTAATAGACTTTCTTCCTCGATATCAGAGTGCTTCATAAAAAATGCTCCAAGCGTCGCCATAACACTAATGCTTCGTCAATAATAGACTTTTTCCTCCACTTCAGAGCTGATAAAGTTGTATCTCTTCAAAACTTATTTTGTGCCTTAGCACAATTTCACTTTTTCGAAGCATTCTCCGAAGGTCAACATTGTATCCCCTTCTTGTGCCATTGATGCAATATGATGTATGATGTTATGTTATGCGAAATGATGTGATGATGTTATGCTATGCAAAAATGATACTTTGTGCCGAAGACACACACTCACATCCCCATATGAAATACACAATCTCTTTGCCGTTTATTTTTCGGCTTCACCATTTATTTTTTGGTGTATTAGCGCTGACTTTTCGCTGTAAGTTCTGCATTCCCTTAGGAACGTCTTTTGAACTTCTTCGCCTTCTATTTCGGCGGTATTCGCGTTGACTTTTCGCGCTTCGCCTTATATTTCGGCGGTATTTGGCTCTGCATTCCCTTTGGAACGACTTTTGAGCAGAAAACTTACACTACGCTCCCTTAGGAACGACTTTTTGTAGCTTCGGCAACTTATGTTGCGTTCCTTAGAAAGACTTTTTGTGCTTCGGCGACTTTTTGGACTCCGTGAGTCTGTGGAGAAGATATATTTTCACTATGGCAAAAACGAAGCTATTACAAGGAATTGAAAACAACAAGAAAACTAGGTTTTCAATAATTGTTCCTTAGTAAGAAAGAGAATGACAATGAATGTAAAAACTCATTCAGGGGTAGGATATCTCTTAGTAGATATGCTTCGACTCTGTCACAGTACTGTTGACTGTGCGAGCTTCGGACTCCTCCCTGAAGTCTCTCTGCTGATGGGTCTGTTGACTCCCTTCTGGTTGTTGGCCGCGTGAATATGCAGGTTGTAGTGGTGGCGGAGGTGGTGGCTGTGGCCAGGATGCCTGTGGCTGACTAGCCGAAGCAACAGACGCTGCAGGATGGTTACCCACATACTCTGGTATGTAGGGTGAGTGATATGAAGCAGTATGCATGACCTGCTTCGGTTGGTTCTGCTGAGCTGCAGCTTCTGCTATTTCCTTCTGTTTCTGAATGGTGACATGACACATCCTTGTAGTATGGCCCTTGTCCTCACCACAGAATAAGCAATAAATTTTCCTGGGTTGATCCCCAAACCTTCCTCCAAAGCCCCTGGTGCCTCTGCCCCTTGGAGCTGGCGGCCGAAGATAGCCTTGTTGCTGCCTCGAAGCTTGCGAGGAATATTGTGGCCTCTGTTGTTGACTTCCCCTGTCGTCACTCTGGGTGGAGTGGATTGACCTGACATGTCTTGGGTGGATTCTCCCTCCGAAGCCCCTGGTCATCTCAGAGAACCTATAGGCTTCCTCCCTTCTTTGGCGAAAATCGTTGTCAGCGTGGATGTATTCATCCATCTTTTGAAGCAGCTTCTCCAAAGTTTGTGGAGGCTTTCTAGCAAAATACTGGGCAGTAGGTCCTGGACGAAGCCCCTTGATCATGGCCTCAATGACAATTTCATTGGGCACAGTAGGCGCTTGTGCTCTCAGACGCAAGAATCTTCGGACGTATGCCTGGAGATACTCCTCATGATCCTGCGTGCATTGGAACAGAGCCTGAGCTGTGACTGGCTTCGTCTGAAAGCCCTGGAAACTTGTCACCAGCATGTCCTTGAGCTTCTGCCATGAAGTGATAGTCCCTGGCCGAAGAGAAGAATACCACGTTTGAGCCACATTCTTCACTGTCATAACAAAGGACTTGGCCATGACAGCTGCATTGCCTCCGTATGAAGATATAGTTGCTTCATAACTCATCAAAAATTGCTTCGGGTCTAAATGCCCATCATACATCGGAAGCTGAGGTGGCTTATACGATGGGGCCATGGATAGCCTGCAGTTCTGTTGCCAGGGGAGAAGCATCGTCAAAAGTAAAGGTACCATGATTAAAATCAGCATACCATCCATCATCATCGAACAAGCCTTCTTGATGAAGCTCCCTATGCTGGGGCCTTCGTTCTTGTTCATCTTGAGCAAGATGGCGTACTTCTTCAGTAGCTTCATCAATCTGCCTTTGAAGGTCGGCTAGTCGAGTCATCTTCTCCTTCTTCCTTTGTACTTGTTGATGAAGCATCTCCATGTTTCTGATCTCTTGGTCCAACTCGTCCTCCTGGGGTGTTGGACTAGTAGCCTTCCTCTTCTGGCTTCGGGCCTCTCGAAGAGAAAGGGTGTCCTGGTTCGGGTCCAGCGGCTGCAGAGCGGCAGTCCCTGTCGTTGAAGCTTTCTTCGGTGGCATGACGAAGGTCAATGCTTGCCGAAGGTGGTCGAAAAGGATTCACCGGAGGTGGGCGCCAATGTTGGGGACTTGTTCTCAAATGATATGAGTTAAGAACAAGGCAACACACAAAAAATGTTAAACGTTAATGACCCTCGTCCTTCTAGGCATTATTTCCCTTAGGATATAATAGCCTCCGGACGAAGGTTGTGAAGGACATACCTTCATCAGTGCAGTATATGATAATGAAAAGATAATCATATGAAATGTAGAGGACACATGAATAATCATATATCATTATCAACTCATTTCTATTTTATTATCATGGGAAAATAGAAATGATATCAAGTTATAAATGTACCTTCGGCTTGAAAGAAGGTAAAGGTACAAGCGTGACGCAAAAGCAAATGTCCAGCCAGCGTGAACAGTACAGGAACAATGTTCATCTATTTATAGGCACGGGGCGCAGCCCATGTAAAATTACACACATGCCCTTTACATTTGCTAATGACTCTATAGTAATCCATCAAGGTTTAAATAGCCTTTTCCCTTTTAAGTCGATTCCGCTTTCTATTATCGTGCCGAAGGTCCCCTGAACACAGCTTCGGCTTTGCGCCAACCTTCGTGTTCTTTATGCTTCTTCACATTGTGGTTCCGATCCGAGTCCGAAGGTACCTGTTCATGCATTATACTCCAGAAACATTGATAAAACATGTTTTTGAGGACCTTCGAAAGACGAAGGCCCCCAACACATAGCATGATCATCTCCCATGGGTGACAATAGATCCAAGTGGTCTGTTACAAGCTATAACTACTAGCTACAATGTCATAGACAATTGTCAGTTTGCGAATTAGACCATAAAAACAAATTAAGTCAAATTCTTACCATTTAGGTCCCGTTTGTTTCCTTTCATTTTGAGGAATTGGAATCTTACTAATGGAATATGCTATTTTGTTAGAATGTGACATTCCACCACTTTCCAAAGTTATCATATAAGTCTATCTCAAATTCATGGGGTGAGAGATGGAAATTGATTCTATAGATTTACATGTTATTTTTCCGATGTACAACTTATAGCACACTCTTGTACTTGCTTCTTTATAACATAAATATAGTATATAACTATCTCTCTCATATGATTTAGGATAATATACAAATATATTACATATATAAATATATGAACTTAATACAGTTTTTTGGCTGGAGTTCTAATGAACGTACATGACAAAATGAATCGGTTGTAATTAACTCGTAAGTTATTACATGAAAAAAATTAATTTTCTCTTAAGGCAAGAGTGCTGCCACTCAGAAGAATAGATCTTCATACACGACACACTCATATAATAGTTAAAAGTTTGTTTGGTTGGACTGTGGATGTGTGTAATACCCAAAAGTGTAAATAATAAAGATATGATTACTTTATTTTGTGTGAATTATATTAGCACATGAGAACACTCACATTTAAATTGAGCAGTGCATCATGTTGTGGTTTATTTGTTTGTGCATTCACTCATGAAGATAATGATAAAAGAAATATACTAAAGTTGAGATGGACATTAAACCTAAATTTGGAATCCTAGAAATTGGAGAAAGAAAAGCACTAGATATCACAAAACAAATATTAAAAATAAATAAATTCACACAAGCCATGTTTAAGTTGAACATTTAATGAGAAAACCAATTTACCACGAAGTTTGAATTTAAATGGGAATTTAAATTATGAATTTGAAAATAAAAAGAAAAAGAAAAGAAAAAGAGAAATGGCGCATTGGGCCCAAACTACTTGAACTCAGCCCATTACGCGTTTCCACCGCGCAGCCCAACTAGGGGAGTTCATGCGCCGACATGTGGGGTCGCGCCGTCAACGACTGTTCCTCATCCGTGCTCGTGCGCTGGCACTTCGGTCCCACCTGCCTGGCGCTACTTCTCCCACTCACTGATGTGTGGGGCCCGCGCGTCGGTCGACCCATCGTCGGGATCGTGGGCGACCTCCTCCCATCCCGAGCCGGGTCCATGGGGGATAAGTAGGAACATCCCCTGCTCTTTCCATCCCTCAACTACCCTCTTGCACGAACACCGAGACCAAATCGCCGCCGCCAACGCCATGTCCAAGGCGGTGAGGGCTGCCGCCATTGAACGCGTGCCACACAGTAGCTATGACCTGGGGATACCGCTCAGGAGGTTCGCCTAGTTGTGCCGCTCGTGTGCGACCACCTCGGGAGGGCGGAGATCAGCTGTTCGTGCCACAATTTCTAGCCGACAACCACGTTTCACCGCGGCTCCGCCGTACACAGTGGCCAGCGTCGCCAAGTCATCAGTCCCTAGTAAGAAGAACTCGATTAGGATCACCATGTACTCTCCTCTGTAAATACTTACATGCATTGAGTGTGATGGGTTGGGACGCCGGATTGGCCGACTCCGGCCATCCTCCACCGCAGGATCGAAGCGTCTGGTGGGGACGATGGCTGACAGATTGTTGATACGGTAGTTGACGGGCGAGATTATATCAGGGCATATCGCTTCGGTTAGTGGAATCCTGACCTTTGAAGTTGGGTCGGGCGGCCAGAAATTGAGTAGGGCTATTTGAATCACGACCACTGGATTTGGATCCTAGGGTTTACGCCACATACCGGCTCAAGTGTTTGAGAACCTAATCTGGGCCATTCACTTTAGATCGGGCGGGCGGAATGTTTGGGCGGCTTTAATTTAATCTGCAGCGTAGAGGTTAGATCGGACGGTTGAGATTCATGCGTACCCCTTCGGCCGATGGTTTTACAAAAGAGACCCCCTGCTTTAATCAAATCATCCCACAGTCCACTGCTGGATAGATCTGAGTCTTAGGAATTCTTACATACCCCTACACTTCTTAGTGAAAGTCGCCTAGAGGGGGGTGAATAGGCAAATCTGAAATTTACAAACTTTAAGCACAACTACAAGCCGGGGTTAGCGTTAGAATAAAATCAAGTCCGAAAGAGAGGGTGAAAACAAATCAACCAAAGAAATAGAGCGGATGACACGGTGATTTGTTTTACCGAGGTTCGGTTCTTGCAAACCTACTCCCCATTGAGGTGGTCACAAAGACCGGGTCTCTTCCAACCCTTTCCCTCTCTCAAACGGTCACTTAGATCGAGTGAGCTTTTCTCCTCAATCAAATGGGTCACTTAGACCCCGCAAGGACCACCACACAATTGGTGTCTCTTGCTTTGATTACAAGTTGGTTGAGAACAAGAATGGGGAAGAAGAAAAGTGATCCAAGCGACAAGAACTCAAATGAACACGAAAATCTCTCTCTCACTAGCCACTATGTGTTTGGAGTTATTTTGGACTTGGGAGAGGATTTGATCTCTTGTTTGTGTCTTGAAGTCTAGAGCTCTTGTATTTAATGCAATATGCTAGAAACTTGGATGCCTTGAATGGTGGTGGTTGGGGGGTATTTATAGCCCCAACCACCAAAACAGTCGTTGGGGAGGGCTGCTGTCGATGGGCGCACAAGACAGTCCGGTGTGCCATCGGACACTGTCCGGTACGCCAACCACGTCACCCAACCGTTAGGGTTCTGACGGTTTCGACCGTTGGAGCTCTGACATCTTGGGGCACTGGACAGTCCGGTGCCACACAGGACAGGAGTTGTTCACTGTCCGGTGCGCCACTGGTGCCTGCTCTGACTTCTGCCGCGAAATGTAGCTTTGTCAGGGCACTGTGCAGTCGACCGTTGCGCTGATAGTCGTTGCTCCGCTTGGTGCACCAGACAGTCCGGTGACCCACCGAACAGTCCGGTGAATTATAGCAGAGTGCTCCTGGAGAAACCCGAAGGTGAAGAGTTTGAGGTCGATCCACCCTGGTGCACCGGACACAGTCGTGTCCGGTGGCACACCGGACAGTCCGGTGCTCCAGACCAGGGTTCTCTTCGGTTTCTTTTTCTCCTCTCTTTTTGAACCCTAACTTTGATCTTTTTATTGGTTTGTGTTGAACCTTTGGCACCTGTAGAACATGTAATCTAGAGCAAACTAGTTAGTCCAATTATTTGTGTTGGGCATTTCAACCACTAAAATCATTTAGGAAAAGGTTTGACCTTATTTCCCTTTCAATCTCGCCCTTTTTGGTGATTGATCCCAACACAAACCAAAGCAAATATATAAGTGCAGAATTGAACTAGTTTGCATAAGGTAAGTGCAAAGGTTGCTTGGAATTAAACCAATTTATACTTTCATTAGATATGCATGGATTGCTTTCTTTCTTTTAATATTTCGGACCACATTTGCACCACTTGTTTTGTTTTTGCAAATTCTTTTGTAAAATCTTTTCAAAGTCTTTTTGCAAATAGTCAAAGGTACATGAATAAGATTTTGAGAAGCATTTTGAAGATTTGAAATTTTCTACCCCTGTTTCAAATGCTTTTCCTTTGACTAAAACGAAACTCCCCCTCAATGAAATTCTCCTCTTAGTGTTCAAGAGGGTTTTGGATATCATTTTTGAAAGAGGTCATACCAATTTGAAATTATATCAAAAATGAGATACCAATTGAAAAACTTCTTTAATACCAATTGAAAGACTGCTTTAAAAACTTTTGGAAATTGGTGGTGGTGAGGTCAACTTTTGGAAATTGGTGGTGGTGAGGTCCTTTTGCTTTGGGCTAATACTTTCTCCTCCTTTGGCATTAATTGCCGAAAACAGAGTCTTTTGAGAGCCCTGTTTACTTTCTCCCCAATGGTACAAATAAATATGAGTGAAGATTATACCAAAGTTGGAGAGCGATGCGGAGTGACGGCGAAGGGTAAATAATACCGATAGAGTGGAGTGGAAGCCTTGTCTTCGCCGAAGACTCCATTTCCCTTTCAATCTATGACTTAGCATAGTAATAAACTTGAAAACACATTAGTCATAGACATAAAAGAGATATGATCAAAGGTATATAAATGAGCTATGTGTGCAAAGTATCTATCAAAGTTCCGAGAATCAAGAATGTTTAGCTCATTCCTAAGTTTGGTAAAGGTTTTCTCATCTAATGGTTTGGTAAAGATATCGGCTAATTGTTCTTTGGTGCTAACATAAGCAATCTCGATATCCCCCCTTTGTTGGTGATCCCTCAAACAGTGATACCGAATGGCTATGTGCTTAGTGCGGCTGTGTTCAACGGGATTATCCGCCATGCGGATTGCACTCTCATTATCACATAGGAGAGGGACTTTGCTCAATTTGTAGCCATAGTCCCTGAGGGTTTGCCTCATCCAAAGCAATTGCGCGCAACAATGGCCTACGGCAATATACTTGGCTTCAGCGGTAGAAAGAGCTACTGAATTTTGTTTCTTTGAAGCCCAAGAGACCAGGGATCTTCCCAAGAACTGACAAGTCCCTGATGTGCTCTTTCTATCAATTTTACACCCTGCCCAATCAGCATCTGAATATCCTATTAAATCAAAGGTGGATCCCTTGGGGTACCAAAGACCAAACTTAGGTGTATAAACTAAATATCTCATGATTCTTTTCACGGCCCTAAGGTGAACTTCCTCAAGATCGGCTTGGAACCTTGCACACATGCATACGGAAAGCATAATATCCGGTCGAGATGCACATAAATAGAGTAAAGATCCTATCATCGACCGGTATACCTTTTGATCTACGGACTTACCTCCCGTATTGAGGTCGAGATGCCCATTGGTTCCCATGGGTGTCTTGATGGGCTTGGCATCCTTCATTCCAAACTTGGTAAGTATATCTTGAATGAACTTGGTTTGGCTGATGAAGGTGCCCTCTTGGAGTTTCTTCACTTGAAATCCTAGAAAATACTTCAACTCCCCCATCATAGACATCTCGAATTTTTGAATCATGATCCTACTAAACTCTTCACAAGTAGATTTGTTAGTAGACCCAAATATGATATCATCAACATAAATTTGGCATACAAACAAATCATTTGCAATAGTTTTAGTAAAGAGTGTAGGATCGGCTTTTCCGACTTTGAAGCCATTAGCGATAAGAAAATCTCTTAGGCATTCATACCATGCTCTTGGGGCTTGCTTGAGCCCATAAAGTGCCTTAGAGAGTTTATAAACGTGATTAGGGTACTCACTATCTTCAAAGCTAGGAGGTTGCTCAACATAGACCTCTTCCTTGATCGGTCCATTGAGGAAGGCACTCTTCACGTCCATTTGATAAAGCTTGAAGCTATGGTAAGTAGCATAGGCAAGTAATATGCGAATTGTCTCAAGCCTAGCTACGGATGCATAGGTTTCACCGAAATCCAAACCTTCGACTTGTGAATATCCTTTGGCTACAAGTTGGGCTTTGTTCCTTGTCACCACACTATGCTCATCTTGTTTGTTGCGGAAAACCCACTTGGTTCCTACAACATTTTGGTTAGGACATGGAACAAGATGCCATACCTCATTCCTCGTGAAGTTGTTGAGTTCCTCTTGCATTGCCAACACCCAATCCGAATCTCTTAATGCATCTTCCACCCTGTATGGCTCAATAGAAGACATAAAAGAGTAATGTTCAAAAAAATGAGCGACTCGAGATCGAGTTGTTACCCCCTTATGAATATCGCCGAGGATGGAGTTCATGGGGTGATCTCTTTGAATCGCTTGATGGACTCTTGGGTGTGGCGGTCTTTGACCCTATATTTCTTGATCATCTTCCTTGTCTTGATTATTGTTATCTCCCCCTTGATTATTGTCCTCCTCTTGAGGTGGCTCATTCTCTTGATCTTCAGTTTCATCACCTTGAGCTTGATCCTCATCTTGGGTTGGTGGAGATACTTGTATGGAAGATGACGATTGATCTTGTGCTTGTGGAGGCTCTTCGGATTCCTTAGGACACACATCCCCAATGAACATGTTCCTTAGCGCGATGCATGGAGCCTCTTCATCATCTAGCTCATCAAGATCAACTTTCTCTACTTGAGAGCCATTAGTCTCATCCAACATAATGTCACAAGAAACTTCAACTAGTCCAGTGGACTTGTTAAAGACATTATATGCCCTTGTGTTTGAGTCATAACCAAGTAAAAAGCCTTCTACAGCCTTAGGAGCAAATTTAGATTTTCTACCTCTTTTAACAAGAATAAAACATTTGCTACCAAAGACTCTAAAATATGAAACATTAGGCTTTTTACCGGTGAGGAGTTCATATGATGTCTTCTTGAGGATTCGGTGAAGATACAATCAGTTGATGGAGTAGTAGGCGGTGTTAATCGCCTCAGCCCAAAACCGGTCCAGTGTCTTGTACTCATCAAGCATGGTCCTCACCATGTCAAGTAGAGTTCTATTCTTCCTCTCCACTACACCATTTTGTTGAGGTGTGTAGGGAGAAGAGAACTCATGCTTGATGCCCTCCTCCTCAAGAAAGCCTTCAATTTGAGAGTTCTTGAACTCCGTCCCGTTGTCGCTTCTTATCTTTTTTATCCTTAATCCGAACTCATTTTGAGCCTGTCTCAAGAATCCCTTCAAAGTCTCTTGGGTTTGAGATTTTTCCTGCAAAAAGAATACCCAAGTGAAGCAAGAATAATCATCCACTATTACAAGACAATACTTACTCTCGTCGATGCTTATGTAAGCGATCGGACCGAATAGATCCATGTGGAGTAGTTCAAGCGGCCTGTCGGTCGTCATGATGTTCTTGTGTGGATGATGGGTACCAACTTGCTTCCCTTCTTGACATGCGCTACAAACCCTGTCTTTCTCAAAATGAACATTTATTAGTCCCAAAATGTGTTCTCCCTTTAGAAGCTTGTGAAGATTCTTCATCCCAATATGGGCTAGTCGGTGATGCCAGAGCCAACCCATATTAGTCTTAGCAATTAAGCAAGTATCGAGTTCAGCTCTATTGAAATCAACTAAGTATAGCTGACTCTCTAATACTCCCTTAAAAGCTACTGAATCATCACTCCTTCTAAAGACAGTAACACCTATATTCGTAAAAAGACAGTTGTAACCCATTTTGCATAATTGAGAAACTGAAAGCAAGTTATAATCTAAAGAATCTACAAGAAAAACATTGGAAATAGAATGGTTAGGAGATATAGCAATTTTACCATGTCCTTTGACTAAACCTTGATTTCCATCCCCGAATGTGATAGCTCTTTGGGGATCATCATTTTTCTCGTAGGAGGAGAACATCCTTTTCTCCCCAGTCATGTGGTTTGTGCACCCGCTATCAATTATCCAACTTGAGCCCCTGGATGCATAAACCTACAAAACAAGTTTAGGCCTTGTTCTTAGGTACCCAAACGGTCTTGGGTCGTTTCACATTAGAAACAAGCACCTTGGGTACCCAAACACAAGTCTTGGAGCCCTTGTGTTTGCCCCAACATATTTGGCAACTATTTTTCCTGATTTGTTAGTTAAAACATAAGAAGCATCAAAAGTCTTAAATGAGACATTAGGTTCATTTGATGCAGTAGGAGTTTTCTTTTTAGGAAATTTAACATGGGTTGATTGCCTAGAGCTAGAAGCCTCATTTTTATACATAAAACCATGATGTGAAACATTATGAGGTTTCCTAGCATGAATTCTCCTAATCTTATGCTCGGGATAACCAGCAGGATATAAAATATAGCCCTCGTTATCCTGAGCCATGGGAGCCTTACCCTTAACAAAATTAGACAATTTCTTAGGGGCATTAAGCTTGACATTGTCTCCCTGTTGGAAACCAATGCCATCTTTAATGCCAGGGCGTCTCCATTATAGAGCATGCTACGAGCAAATTTAAATTTTTCATTTTCTAGTTCATGCTCGGCATTTTTAGCATCTAGTTTAGCTATATGATCATTTTGTTGTTTAATCATAGCAATGTGATCATGGATAGCATCAACATTAATGTCTCTACATCTAGTACAAATAGTAACATGATCAACACTAGATGTAGAGGGTTTGCAAGCATGTAATTCATCAATCTTAGCATGTAACATTGCATTTTCATTTCTAAGATTGGAAATAGAAACATTGCAAACATTTAAATCTTTAGCCTTAGAAATTAATTTGTCATTTTCATTTTTAAGGCTAGCAAGTGATTCGTTTAATTTATCAATCTTAGCAAATAAACTAGCATTATCATTTTTAAGATTGACTAGAGAATCATCACAAACATTTAACTTCTCAACCTTAGCAAGTAATTTGCCATTCTCATTTCTAAGGTTAGAGATAGTGTCATGGCAAATGCTAAGCTCACTAGTTAACTTTTCACATTTCTCTATTTCCTGAGCATAAGCATTTTTTACCTTAACATGCTTTTTATTTTCCTTAATAAGGAAATCCTCTTGGCTATCCAAGAGTTCATCCTTCTCATGAATAGCACTAATTAATTCATTCAATTTCTCTTTTTGTTGCATGTTAAGATTGGCAAAAAGACTAAGCAAATCATCCTCATCTTCACTAGAGCTACCCTCATCACTAGATGTTGTATATTTAGTAAAGACTCTAGATTTTACCTTCTTCTTTTTGTCGTCCTTTGCCATGAGGCACTTGTGGCCGACGTTGGGGAAGAGGAGGCCCTTGTTGACGGCGATGTTGGCGACGTCCTCGTCGGAGGAGGAGTCGGTGGAGCTCTCATCGGAGTACCACTCCCTACACACGTGAGCATCGTGGCCCTTCTTCTTGTAGTATCTCTTCTTCTCCTTCTTCTTTCCCCTCTTGTCGTTGTCCCTGTCACTATCACTAGATAGAGGACATTTAGCAATAAAGTGACCGGGCTTACCACACTTGTAGCAAACTTTCTTGGAGCGGGACTTGTAATCCTTCCCCTCCTTTGCTTGAGGATTTGGCAGAAGCTCTTGATGATGAGCGCCAATTCCTCGTTGTCAAGCTTGGAGGCGTCGATGGGTAGCCTACTTGATGTAGACTCTTCTTTCTTCTCCTCTGTCGCCTTAAATGCGACGGGTTGCACCTCGGGTGTGGAGGTGCCGCCTTGCTCGACGATTTGTTTGGAGCCTTTAATCATCAACTCAAAGTTCACAAACTTTCCTATCACTTCCTCGGGAGACATTAGCTTATATCTAGGATCACCACGTATTAATTGCACTTGAGTAGGATTGCGAAATACGAGTGATCTAAGAATAACCTTGACCATTTCATGGTCATCCCATTTTGTGCTCCCGAGGTTGCGCACTTGATTCACCAAGGTCTTGAGCCGGTTGTACATGGCTTGTGGCTCCTCTCCTTGGTTGAGGATGAATCGACTGAGCTCCCCCTCGATCGTCTCCCACTTGGTGATCTTGGTCACCTCATCTCCCTCGTGTGCGGTCTTTAGCAGGTCCCAAATTTCTTTGGCACTCTTCAACCCTTGCACCTTATTATACTCCTCATGACATAGAGAGGCGAGGAGTATAGTAGTGGCTTGGGAGTTGAAGTGCCGGATTTGGGCGACCTCGTCCGAGTCGTAGCCTTCATCCCCTACGAATGGTACCTGCGCTCCAAACTCAACAATATCCCATATGCTTGCATGGAGTGAGGTTAGGTGATGCCTCATTTTATCACTCCACATACAATAATCTTCACTGTAAAAAACCGGTGGTTCGCCTAATGGGACGGAAAGTAAAGGAGTGTGTTTGGAAATACGGGGATAGCGTAAGGGGATCTTACTAAACTTCTTGCGCTCATGGCGCTTAGAAGTGATGGACGGTGCGTCGGAGCCGGAGGTGGATGGCGACGAAGAATCGGTCTCGTAGTAGACCACTTTCTTCATCTTCTTCTTCTTGTCGCCACTCCGGTGCAACTTGACGCGGGGAGGTGATTCCTCCCTTCCTTTGGCGTCGAACTCCTTCGATGGGGCCTTCCCGTGGCTTGTGTTTGTTTCCATCTCCCTCTTGGCGGATCCTCCCAACATCACTTCGAGTTGTTAGACTCTAATGAAGTACCAGGCTCTGATACCAATTGAAAGTCGCCTAGTGGGGGGTGAATAGGCAAATCTAAAATTTACAAACTTTAAGCACAACTACAAGCCGGGGTTAGCATTAGAATAAAATCGAGTCCAAAAGAGAGGGTGAAAACAAATCAACCAAAGAAATAGAGCGGATGACACGGTGATTTGTTTTACCGAGGTTCAGTTCTTGCAAACCTACTACCCGTTGAGGTGGTCACAAAGACCAGGTCTCTTTCAACCCTTTCCCTCTCTCAAACGGTCACTTAGACCGAGTGAGCTTTTCTTCTCAATCAAATGGGTCACTTAGACCCCGCAAGGACCACCACACAATTGGTGTCTCTTGCTTTGATTACAAGTTGGTTGAGAACAATAATAAGGAAGAAGAAAAGCGATCCAAGCGACATGAACTCAAATGAACACAAAAATCTCTCTCACTAGCCACTATGTGTTTGGAGTGATTTTGGACTTGGGAGAGGATTTGATCTCTTGTTTGTGTCTTGGAGTGAAGTCTAGAGCTCTTGTATTGAATGCAATATGCTGGAAACTAGGATGCCTTGAATGGTGGTGGTTGGGGGTATTTATAGCCCCAACCACCAAAACAGCCGTTGGGGAGGGCTGCTGTCGATGGGCGCACCGGACACTGTCCGGTGCGCCAGCCACGTCACCCAACCGTTAGGGTTATGACGGTTTCGACCGTAGGAGCTCTGACATCTTGGGGCACCGGACAGTCCGGTGCTGCACTGGACAGGCGTTGTTCACTGTCCGGTGTGCCACTGGCGCTTGCTATGACTTCTGCCGCGAACTGTAGCTTTGTCAGGGCACTGTGCAGTCGACTGTTGTGCTGATAGTCGTTGCTCCGCTTGGTGCACCGGATAGTCCGGTGAATTATAGCGGAGTGCTCCTGGAGAAACCCGAAGGTGAAGAGTTTGAGGTCGATCCACCCTGGTGCACCGGACAGTCCGGTGCGCCAGACCAGGGTTCTCTTTGGTTTCTTTTGCTCCTCTCTTTTTGAACCCTAACTTTGATTTTTTTTATTGGTTTGTGTTGAACCTTTGGCACCTGTAGAACATGTAATCTAGAGCAAACTAGTTAGTCCAATTATTTGTGTTGGGCATTTCAACCACCAAAATCATTTAGAAAAAGGTTTGACCCTATTTCCCTTTCACTTAGTTTTTGGGGCACAGTCCTGTGACCAGAGGGTTTTGATAATTAATAATAGAAATTGATTTTTAATGTAAAAATAATCACTAGAACTTGTTTAATTCCTAGAAAATTCATATGAAGTCCAAACTGATCCATTCTAGTTCCTGAAATTTTGTAATAATATTGTTCAACACATAGTGTCCTTGTTTTAACATGAAAACTGTATTAAAATTGATCTCTTACTTAATATTGTATCAAATACATAAAACCTTCGGAAATTTCTAACTTAAAATATGTAACTCTAAATTTAGTGATTCTTTTTCCGATTATCTTATTTTAATATGTAGATTATGAATATGTATTTTGTATACATGTTTGGGGTGATGTTAATTTCCTCTTTGTACGATGCTTGCTTGTATTGTGGCGAGTAGAAGAGCGAGTGGCCGAGGATCTAGGTGTTCAGCAGGTAGAAGTTGCTGAGCAGGAGCTCATTGAAAGCAAGTTGTGCCCTTGACCACTTTTATTACTCAATAATGTTCTTTATTATTACTTATTTATGCATAGGCTTAATTTTGATGGGACCCAATAGGTCACCCTAGTCTGGTTATCTTTTTACCTTGTTCACCCCTGAATTATTTGGGTAGTTCTGCTATTGCTCTATCTGGTTTTGGGTTTAATATTACATTATGTTCATGTTCCAATTATACTGTTATTTTATTTATTGTTCATGTCAAGATCATTATTTTTAATTGGAACATGGAGCTTAACTTGAGAAACACGTGCCACCACAAAGGGTGGAATGGGACGCCCTTGGCCGACTAACTAGGAAAGCTAGTGGAGGACTACCTTACTCGATAGGGGCAAGAGTAGTAGGGGAGTAGGCGTGTAGGGAGGTTCCCGGTATAGGTGTACATTTGGGCCGGGCCTGATGGGCCGGCTGAGAGCACCTAGAGGGGGGTGAATAGGTGATCCTGTAAAATCAAACACTAATAGCCACAAAAACTTGATTTAAAGTGTTAGTACGGCTAAGTGGTTGAGAGACGAGTTCTTGTGGACAAGATAATCACAGAGAAAGCGATCACAAGAGACACGCAATTTTTATCCTGTGGTTCGGTCAAGTAACACTTGCCTACTTACACGTTGTGGCGTCCCAATGGACGAGGGTTGCACTCAACCCCTTTCAAGTGATCCAATGATCAACTTGAATATCTCCACAAGTTGGAGCCTCTCGCCCTTACAATACTGATCACAAAGAACGCACAAGAGTAAGGTTGGGAAGAGCAACACACACAAGTCTAAAATAAGCAACACAACCACGCACACAAGTCACGACTTGATCTCGAAACACAAAGCACGGAGTTCACAACTCAAATGGAGCTCAAATCACTATCACAAAGAATCGAATGTGTGAAGTTGGAGTCTTGGAGTCTTAGGATGCTTAGTGAATGCTCGGGTGACTCCTCCATACGCCTAGGGGTCCCTTTTATAGCCCCAAGGCAGCTAGGAGTCGTTGGAGATCAACATGGAAGGCTATCCTTGCCTTCTGTCAAGTGGCGCACCGGACAGGTCTTGTAGACGGTCCGGTGCTTGATCTCCTTCCAAATTTGGCATATCCAACCGTTGCTCCCCTGGGCTGATTGGCGCACCGGACACTGTCAGGTGCACCAGCCGACCATTGGAGCAGTCCACGTGTCGTGCAAAGATTGCACGGCCGACCATTGGCGCTGGCGACCGTTGGCTCACCGGACAGTCCAGTGAATTATAGCCACGTCGCCCCTTTGCTTTTCCCGAGGGCGACGAGTTCGCCGCGGATGACTCACCGGACAGTTCGGTGCACCACTGGACGGTCCGGTGAATTATAGTCGTACACCGCGTCGAGTCTCGAGAGCGGCCTTTTCACGCGGACCAGCCTGGCGCACCGGACACTGTCTGGTGCACCACCGGACAATCTGGTGTGCCAAGCCGAGCTGTGCTTTGGCTGCACACAGCCAAGTCTTTTGCAATACATTTCTTTTCTTCTCTGTTCTGTTTCTAATACTTAGACAAGTACATTAGTATACAAAAACCAATTACTAAGTCTAGAAACATGTCTTGTTATATGATTTGCACTTCTTGCTTGTTTGGCACATAGCAACTCACTTACTATGTGTTGGACACTTAATCACCAAAACATTATAGAAATGGCCCAAGGGCACATTTCCCTTTCAATCTCCCCCTTTTTGGTGATTTATGCCAACACATCAAAAAGCAACCAAAATAAGTGCAACATCAATGCAAATGAGGACCAAATTGTTTTTGACTATAATTTGGCATATTTGGATCATTCTTTGCCACCACTTGGTTTGTTTTTGCAAATCAAATTCATTTTCCTATCTATAAGTCAAACTCACTTGTTTGGGCATAAAGAGAGATAATCCAAGAGTGAAATTGATCAAGTGCCAAAAACTCCCCTTTTCATAATAAAAAAATCTCCCCCACAAGAGACCAAATTTTGCAATAAGAGTATTTTGGACAAATCAAAAGTTCTAACTCTATTGTTTTCAAAATTCACAAGTGGTAGTTGATCCATTTGCTTTGGCCTTAATTTCTCCCTCTTTGGCATTAAGCACCAAAACGGGATCATTCTTGGCCCTTTAACCCCATTGCCTCACCAAAAAATGTCAATTAAGAGCAAAAGGCAAAGGAAATCATAAGTATGAACTTGGAGTTAATTACACTAATATTGGAGTGCAGTGGAAGTCTTTGCATCGTCCAAGTCCACGTTTTCCTTTCAATGCACCTTTGAGACTACATCAAGTATACTCAAACAAACAGATTAGTCTCAAAGGGTCAAGTTGTAGCACATCTCCCCCTAAATATGTGCATCATTCACACATGGACTTGTGAGGTCCGGGGATCCTTGCACAACTTGAGCACCATAAATAAGCAACAAATCATGTAAATTCTCAAAGTAACATGATCAAAGGCATAGAACACATGTATCCTATAGATCAATCCAAGTTACGCGAATCTAAGACATTTAGCTCACTACGCAACCTGGAAAAGGTTTTCTCATCTAACGACTTGGTAAAGATATCGGCTAGCTGGTTCTCGGTGCTAATATGGTACACCTCGATATCTCCCTTTTGCTAATGGTCCCTCAGAAAGTGATGTCGGATGTCTATGTGCTTAGTGCGGCTGTGTTCAACAGGATTATCCGCCATGCGGATTGCACTCTCATTGTCACATAGGAGTGGGACTTTGCTCAGATTGTAGCCAAAGTCCCGGAGGGTTTGCCTCATCCAAAGTAGTTGCGCGCAACACTGTCCTGCGGCAACATACTCGGCCTCAGCGGTGGATAGTGCAACAGATGTCTGTTTCTTGGAACTCCAAGACACCAGGGACCTTCCTAGGAATTGGCACGTCCCTGATGTACTCTTCCTATCAACCTTGCATCCAGCATAATCAGAGTCTGAGTATCCAATTAAGTCAAAGGTATACCCCTTTGGATACCATATCCCGAAGCAAGGCGTAGCAACTAAATACCTGAGAATTCGCTTAACGGCCACAAGGTGACATTCCTTGGGGTCGGATGCATACACTAAGCATAATGTCCAGTCTACTTGCACATAAATAAAGCAAGGAACCTATCATATACCGGTATGCCTTTTGATCAGCGGACTTACCTCCTTTGTTGAGGTCGACATGCCCGTCGGTTCCCATCGGTGTTGTCGGGGACCATAATTAGGGGTACCCTCAAGACTCCTAATTCTCAGCTGGTAACCCCCATCAGCATAAAGCTGCTAAGGCCTGATGGGTGCGATTAAGTCAGGGATCAGTCCATTCGAGCGACTCGATCACGCCTCGACCGAGCCTAGCCTCGGACAAGGGCAGCCGACCCCGGAGGATTTCCGTCTCGCCCGAGGCCCCCCTCCAACGGCGGACATATTTCCAGCTCGCCCGAGGCCCTGCCTTCGCTGAGAAGCAACCCTGACTAAATCGCCGCACCGACCGACCAAGTCGCAGGAGCATTTAATGCAAAGGTAGCCTGACACCTTTATCCTGACACGCGCCCTCCGGCAGAGCCGAAGTGACCGCCGTCACTTCGCCGCTCCACTGACCGGCCTGACAGAAGGACAGCGCCGCCTGCGCCACTCCGACTGCAGTGCCACTTGACAGAGTGAGACTGACAGGCAGTCAGGCCCTGCCAAAGGCACCATAGGAAGCTCCGCCCGACCCAGGGCTCGAACTCGGGCTAAGTCCCGGAAGACGGCGAACTCCGCTCCGCCTGACCCAGGGTTTCGGACTCGGGCTAAGTCCCGGAAGACGGCGAACTCCGCTCCGCCCGACCCAGGGCTCGGACTCAGGCTAAGTCCCGGAAGACGGCGAACTCCGCTCCGCCCGACCCAGGGCTCGGACTCGGGCTAAGTCCCGGAAGACGGCGAACTCCGCTCCGCCCGACCCAGGGCTCGGACTCGGGCTAAGTCCCGGAAGACGACGAACTCCGCTCTGCCCGACCCAGGGCTCGGACTCGGGCTAAGTCCCGGAAGACGGCGAACTCCGCTCCGCCCGACCCAGGGCTCGGACTCGGGCTAAGTCCCGGAAGACGGCGAACTCCGCTCCGCCCGACCCAGGGCTCGGACTCGGGCTAAGTCCCGGAAGACGACGAACTCCGCTCCGCCCGACCCCAGGGCTCGGACTCGGGCTCAGCCCCAGAAGACAACGAACTCTGCTTCGCCCGACCCCAGGGCTCGGACTCCACCCTGGCCTCTGCCGAACGACCTCCGCCTCGCCCGACCCAGGGGCTCGGACTCGGCCTCGGCCATGGAAGACAGACTCGACCTCGGCTTCGGAGGAGCCTCCACGTCGCCCAACCTAGGGCGCAGGCCAGCCACGTCAACAGGAAGCGCCATCATCACCCTACCCCGAGCTGACTCGGGCCGCAGAGAACAAGACCGGTGTCCCAACTGGCTAGCTCCGCCAGATAGGCAATGATGGCGCCCCACATGCTCTGTGACGACGGCGGCTCTCAGCTCTCTTACGGAAGCAGGAGGACGTCAGCAAGGACTCAACCGCTCCGACAGCTGTCCCTCCGCCAGGCTCCGTCGCTCCTCCAACAGCCACGACTTCACACCAGCTGGGTGCCAAAATCTCTTCAGCTACCACATCGGCATATACTTAGGGCGCTAGCTCTCCCCCGCTAGACACGTAGCACTCTGCTACACCCCCATTGTACACCTGGATCCTCTCCTTACACCTATAAAAGGAAGGACCAGGGCCCTCTTAGAGAAGGTTGGCCGCGCGGGGACGAGGACGGGACAGGCGCTCTCTTGGGGCCGCTCGCTTCCCTCTCCCGCGTGGACGCTTGTAACCCCCTACTGCAAGCGCACCCGACCTGGGCGCGGGACGAACACGAAGGCCGCGGGATTCCCACCTCTCTCACGCCGGTCTCCGGCCGCCTCGTTCCTTTCCCCCCTTCGCGCTTGCCCACGCGCTTGACCCATCTAGGCTGGGGCACGCGGCGACACTCACTCGTCGGCTCGAGGGACCCCCCGGTCTCGAAACGCCGACAGTTGGCGCGCCAGGTAGGGGCCTGCTGCGTGTTGACGAACAGCTTCCCGTCAAGCTCCAGATGGGCAGTCTCCAGCAACTTCTCCGACCCGGGACGATGCTCCGTTTCGGGAGTCTTGAGTTCATGTCCTTCGACGGCAGCTACGACATGATACTCCTTCCACCGCCGCGCGACAACGACAATGGCGGCCGACAGCCTGCCCGCCGGCGGCGGAATCGACGACGTCTTCCCCGCGTGGTGGAAGAACAACATTCGAGTTCGCCCCGTCCTCTCCCCCGCCAACGGAGGAGGAGGCGGGGCAACCAAGGCCAAGCGGGAGGCCGCGCCTCGTCGGCTGTCGAGCGAGTCGACGTCCCTAGCGCCCCAACGGGGGGCGCGTCGGGCGTCGGCCTCGCGTTTGAGACGAAGGCGAGCGCCGTCTCCCCGCGACACGCCAATCCCGAGCAAGCGGACGACGCCAGCACGCTCGCGGAAGGCTTGCTGGGCGTCACCCTCGTACCTGAGATGACGGTGCAGTCAGTCCCCGACGTGACTTCATCGCCTTTCGTCGACCAAAAGGTACCGACCGATTCCCATCCTACGTCATTTGGATTCAGCCTCAACCCGCCTAGCGACCTTGCTTTGGCGGGCACTCCCGTAGAGGCGAGTTCAAACCCTCTAGGGTTTCGCATGCGGTCGCCTTGGGACCGGCTGACGGACGTCTCGACCTATGGGCCCTCCGGGTCCGAGGAAGACGACGACCCCAGCATCTGTTGGGATTTTCTCTGGACTTGGCAACCCTAGTGCCATGCGGGACTTCATGACCGCATGTGACTACTGCCTCTCCAACTGTTCCGACGGTAGCCGCAGCCTCGACGACGAGGATTGCGGCCCAAGCCGCGAATGTTTCCACGTCGATCCAGGGGGTCCCTCCGAAGGCAATCATCTCGGCATGTCGGAGGACAGTGATCTCCCTAGGCCGGTGCCTCGCGCTGACATCCCGCGGGAGCTAGCTGTGGTCCCCGTTCCGGCGGGGGGTCACGACCCACAGCTCGAGCAAGTCCGCGGGGCGCAGGCCAGGCTCGACGAGGGAGCAGGAGCACTTGAGCCGATCCGCCAGGACGTCGGGCAGGCATGGGCGGGCCAACCCCCGGCCGGAGAAATACGTCACCTGCCCCAGGGTCTCCAGCTCCGCGTCGCCAACGACGTCAGGGTCAGGCCGCCACCCGCATCCAGTGGGGTCGGTCAGAACCTGGCTGCAGCAGCGATGCTTCTCCGCGCGATGCCGGAGCCATCAACCACCGAGGGTCGGCGAATCTAGGGGGAGCTCAAGAATCTCCTGGAAGGCGCTGCGGTCCGACGGGCCGAGAGCTCTGCCTCCCGAAGGCAGGGATACCCCTCGGAACCTCATGCCGCGACTTCCCGATTCATGCGGGAAGCCTCGGTCTACACCGGGCGCACGCGCAACACCGCGCCTGCGGCCCCGGGCCACCTCGGCAACGAGCACCATCATCGCGACCGTCGGGCCCACCTCGACGAGAGGGTGCGCCGAGGCTATCACCCCAGGCGTGGGGGACGCTACGACAGCGGGGAGGATCGGAGTCCCTCGCCCGAACCACCCGGTCCGTAGGCCTTCAGCCGGGCCATCCGGCGGGCACCGTTCCCGACCCGGTTCCGACCCCCGACTACTATCACAAAGTACTCGGGGGAAACGAGACCGGAATTGTGGCTCATGGACTACCGCCTGGCCTGCCAGCTGGGTGGAACGGACGACGACAACCTCATCATCCGCAACCTCCCCCTGTTCCTCTCCGACACCGCTCGCGCTTGGTTGGAGCACCTGCCTCCGGGGCAGATCTCCAACTGGGATGACCTGGTCCAAGCCTTCGCCGGCAATTTCCAGGGCATGTATGTGCGCCCTGGGAATTCCTAGGACCTCCGAAGCTGCCGGCAGCAGCCGGGAGAGTCTCTCCGGGACTACATCCGGCGATTCTCGAAGCAGCGCACCGAGCTGCCCAACATCACCGACTCAGATGTCATCGGCGCGTTCCTTGCCGGCACCACCTGCCGCGACCTAGTGAGCAAGTTGGGTCGCAAGACCCCCACCAGGGCGAGCGAGCTGATGGACATCGCCACCAAGTTCGCCTCTGGCCAGGAGGCGGTCGAGGCTATCTTCCGAAAGGACAAGCAGCCCCAGGGCCGCCCACCGGAAGATGCTCCCGAGGCATCTACTCAGCGCGGCGCCAAGAAGAAAGGCAAGAAGAAGTCGCAAGCGAAACGCGACGCCGCCGACGCGGACCTTGTCGCCGCCGCCGAGCACAAGAACCCTCGGAAGCCCCCCGGAGGTGCTAACCTCTTCGACAAGATGCTCAAGGAGTCGTGCCCCTATCACCAGGGGCCCGTCAAGCACACCCTTGAGGAGTGCGTCATGCTTCGGCGCCACTTCCACAGGGCCGGGCCACCCGCGGAGGGTGGCAGGGCCCGCGACGACGACAAGAAGGAAGATCACCAAGCAGGAGAGTTCCCCGAGGTCCGCGACTACTTCATGATCTACGGTGGGCAAGCGGCGAATGCCTCGGCTCGGCACCGCAAGCAAGAGCGCCGGGAGGTCTGCTCGGTCAAGGTGGCGGCGCCGGTCTATCTAGACTGGTCCGACAAGCCCATCACCTTCGACCAAGACGACCACCCCGACCACGTGCCGAGCCCGGGGAAATACCCGCTCGTCGTCGACCCCGTCATCGGCGACGTCAGGCTCACCAAGGTCCTTATGGACGGGGGCAGCAGCCTCAACATCATCTACGCCGAGACCCTCAGGCTCCTGCGCGTCGATCTGTCCTCCGTCCGAGCAGGCGCTGCGCCCTTCCACGGGATCATTCTCGGGAAGCGCGTCCAGCCCCTCGGACGACTCGACCTTCCCGTCTGCTTCGGAACGCCCTCCAACTTCCGAAGGGAGACTCTGACGTTCGAGGTGGTCGGGTTCCGAGGAACCTACCACGCGGTACTGGGGAGGCCATGCTACGCGAAGTTCATGGCCATCCCCCACTACACCTACTTGAAGCTCAAGATGCCGGGCCCCAACGGGGTCATCACCGTTGGCCCCACGTACAAACACGCGTTCGAATGCGACGTGGAGTGCGTGGAGTACGCCGAGGCCCTCGCCGAGTCCGAGGCCCTCATCGCCGACCTGGAAAACCTCCCCAAAGAGGTGCCAGACGTGAAGCGTCATGCCGGCAACTTCGAGCCAGTGGAGATGGTTAAGGCCGTCCCCCTCGACCCCAGTGGCGACGCCTCCAAGCAGATCCGGATCGGTTCCGGGCTCGACCCCAAATAGGAAACAGTGCTCGTCGACTTTCTCCGCGCGAACGCCGACGTCTTCGCGTGGAGTCCCTCGGACATGCCCGGCATACCGAGGGATGTCGCCGAGCACTCGTTGGATATTCGGGCTGGAGCCCGACCCGTCAAGCAACCTCTGCGCCGATTCGACGAGGAGAAGCGCAGAGCGATAGGCGAGGAGATCCACAAGCTAATGGCAGCCGGGTTCATCAAAGAGGTATTCCATCCCGAATGGCTTGCCAACCCTGTGCTTGTGAGAAAGAAAGGAGGGAAATGGTGGATGTGTGTAGACTACACTGGACTCAACAAAGCATGTCCGAAGGTTCCCTACCCTCTGCCTCGCATCGATCAAATCATGGATTCCACTGCTGGGTGCGAAACCCTGTCTTTCCTCGATGCCTACTCAGGGTACCACCAAATCAGGATGAAAGAGTCCGACCAGCCCGCGACTTCTTTCATCACGCCCTTCGGCATGTACTGCTATGTCACCATGCCGTTCGGTTTGAGGAATGCGGGCGCGACGTACCAGCGGTGCATGAACCATGTGTTCGGCGAACACATTGGTCACACGGTCGAGGCCTACGTCGATGACATCGTAGTCAAGACGAGAAAAGCTTCCGACCTCCTCTCCGACCTTGAACTGACATTCCGATGTCTCAAGGCGAAAGGCGTCAAGCTCAATCTCGAGAAGTGTGTCTTCGGGGTGCCCCGGGGCATGCTCTTGGGGTTCATCGTCTCCGAGCGGGGCATCGAAGCCAACCCGGAGAAGATCGCAGCCATCACCAGCATGGGTCCCATCAAGGACTTAAAGGGCGTACAGAGGGTCATGGGATGTCTTGCGGCTCTGAGCCGCTTCATCTCACGCCTCGGCGAAAGAGGCCTGCCTCTGTACCGCCTCTTAAGGAAGGCCGAGCGCTTCACTTGGACCCCCGAGGCCGAGGAAGCTCTCGGGAACCTGAAGGTGCTCCTCACAAAGGCGCCTATCTTGGTGCCCCCAGCTACCAGAGAAGCCCTCTTGGTCTACGTCGCCGCGACCACTCAGGTGGTTAGCGCCGCGATTGTGGTCGAAAGGCAAGAAGAGGGGCATGCATTGCCCGTTCAGAGGCCAGTTTACTTCGTCAGCGAGGTACTGTCCGAAACCAAGATCCGCTACCCTCAAGTTCAGAAGCTGCTGTATGCGGTGATCCTGACGCGGCGGAAGTTGTGACACTACTTCGAGTCTCATCCGGTAACTGTGGTGTCATCCTTCCCCCTGGGGGAGATCATCCAGTGCCGAGAGGCCTCGGGCAGGATTGCAAAGTGGGCAGTGGAAATCATGGGCGAGACAATCTCATTCGCCCCTCGGAAGGCCATCAAGTCCCAGGTCTTGGCGGACTTCGTAGCCGAATGGGTCGACACCCAGCTACCGACGGCTCCGATCCAACTGGAGCTCTAGACCATGTTTTTCGACGGGTCGCAGATGAAGACGGGAGCCGGCGCGGGCCTACTCTTCATCTCGCCCCTCGGGAAACACCTACGCTATGTGCTACGCCTCCACTTCCCAGCGTCCAACAATGTGGCTGAGTACGAGGCTCTGGTCAACGGGTTGTGGATCGCCATCGAGCTAGGGGTCAGGCGCCTCGACGCTCGCGGTGACTCGCAGCTCATCATCGACCAAGTCATGAAGAACTCCCACTGCCGTGACCCGAAGATGGAGGCCTACTGCGATGAGGTTCGGCGCCTGGAAGACAAGTTCTACGGGCTCGAGCTTAACCACATCGCTCGGCGCTACAATGAGACTGCGGACGAGCTGGCAAAAATAGCCTCGGGGCGAACAACGGTTCCCCCAGACGTCTTCTCCCGGGATCTGCATCAACCCTCCGTCAAGATCGACGACGCGCCCGAGCCTGAGGCGCCCTCGGTCCAACCCGAGGTGCCCTCGGCACAGCCCGAGGCACCCTCAGCTCGGCCCGAGGCGGCCTCGGTTCAACCCGAGGTACCCTCGGCCTCCGAGGGTGAGGCACTGCGCATCAAGGAGGAGCGGAGCGGGGCCACGCCTGATCGAAATTGGCAGACCCCGTACCTGCAATATCTCCGCCAAGGAGAGCTACCCCTCGACCGAGCCGAGGCTCGGCGGGTAGCGCGACGCGCCAAGTCGTTCGTCTTGTCGGGCGATGAGAATGAGCTCTACCACCGCAGCCCCTCGGGCATCCTCCAGCGATGCATCTCCGTCGCCGAAGGTCGGGAACTCCTGCAAGAGATACACTCGGGGGCTTGCGGCCATCACGCAGCGCCTCGAGCCCTTGTCGGGAATGCTTTCCGGCAAGGCTTCTACTGGCCAACGGCGGTGGCTGACGCCACTAGAATTGTCCGCACCTGCGAAGGGTGTCAATTCTATGCGAAGCAAACCCACCTGCCTGCTCAGGCTCTGCAGACGATACCCATCACCTGGCCCTTTGCTGTGTGGGGGCTGGACCTCGTCGGCCCCTTGCAGAAGGCGCCCGGGGGCTACACGCACCTGCTGGTCGCCATCGACAAATTCTCCAAGTGGGTCGAGGTCCGACCTCTGAACTGCATCAGGTCCGAGCAGGCGGTGACGTTCTTCACCAACATCATCCATCGCTTCGGGGTCCCGAACTCCATCATCACCGACAACGGTACCCAGTTCACCGGCAGAAAATTCTTGGACTTCTGCGAGGATCACCACATCCGGGTGGACTGGGCCGCCGTGGCTCATCCCATGTCGAATGGGCAAGTAGAGCGTGCCAACGGCATGATTCTACAAGGGCTCAAGCCTCGGATTTACAACGACCTCAACAAGTTCGGCAAGCGTTGGATGAAGGAACTCCCCTCGGTGGTCTGGAGCCTGAGGACAACGCCGAGCCGGGCCACGGGTTTCACGCCGTTCTTCCTAGTCTACGGGGCCGAGGCCGTCTTGCCCACTGACCTGGAATACGGCTCCCCGAGGACGAGGGCCTACAGCGATCAAAGCAACCAAGCTAGCCGAGAAGACTCGCTAGACTAGCTGGAAGAGGCTCGGGACAAGGCCTTGCTACACTCGGCGCGGTACCAGCAGTCCCTGCGACGCTACCACGCCCGAGGGGTCCGGCCCCGAGACCTCCAGGTGGGCGACCTGGTGCTTCGGCTGCGGCAAGACGCCTGAGGGAGGCACAAGCTCACGCTCCCCTGGGAGGGGCCATTCGTCATCGCCAAAGTTCTGAAGCCCAGAACGTACAAGCTGGCCAACAGTCAAGGCGAGGTCTACGGCAACGCTTGGAACATCCAACAGCTACGTCGCTTCTACCCTTAAGATGTTTTCAAGTTGTTCATATACCTCGCACCCGCGCAAAGTTTAGTCATCAAGGAAGGGTCGGCCTCGCCTCGACAAACCCCGACCCTCCCTCGGGGGCTAAAAGGGGGGAACCCCCTCTGCGTTGAAATTTTCCTCGAAAAAAGATCTCTTCTGCCAGAATATCTTTTGTGCTTTCTGACTACTTCGAAAAGTGGATCCTGAAAACGACGGAGTACACGTAAGCAGCCAAGGCTGACCGAGCCGAGGGACTCCTACGCCTCCGGGATACGGATACCTCACTCATCACCTTCTGTGATAAGTAACTCGTGTTCGGATAAAGTGATTCCGCGGACCGAACAAGTCTTCACGTTCGGAAGCTCTTCTGCTGAAGCGATCCTTCGAGCCTTCTCGACTGAGTCGGTGACAGGGCCTCATGAACGGGTGAAAGTGCGCGTAAGCGGCAAGGCCGACCGAGCCGAGGGACTCCCACGCCTCCGGGATACGGATACCTCACTCGTCACCTTCCGCGAGAAGCAACTCTCGCTCGCACAAACATCCCTGTTACCGACAAAAAATTCCAGATACTCGAAACAAGAGGAAAGGAGACGCAGCTTTACAACACAGCGAGGGTGTGTATTCTGGCCTCGGCGGCCGCAGAAGGCACACGCTACAAGACACTCTGATCCTGCAGGCTCGGGTCTTGACGCTGGAAGGGGGCAGTAACACCCTCGGCATCGACGACACCTTCGGCAAGGTCCGACCTAGCCTCGGACGGCGACGCCGTCCAAGGATCCCCACTCTGGAGGACGACGTCATCGTCACGCCCGGACAATCGCTGCCAGGGACTTCTCCGGGAATCCGGCCCGAGCAGGCGGCTCGGCCGGTTACCCCTGGGGCCTCGGCCAACCATCTTCCAAGGGCGCCAGCCCGACCCGAGGCCTCGGCTGATCGACTCCGGCGTCGGTCCCGCTAACGGACAACCCGGCTAGGCTCCGGCCAACCAGGTTTCATTTTCGAGCCAACTCCGCCTCTGTTCATGCTGATCTCGCTACCCCTGGCCTCGGCTCGTCGAAGAGCGGCCAAGGGGTCCCTCTAACTAAGCTAGCGGAGCCTCAGACAACAAGGCCGACCGAGCCGAGGGACTCCTACGCCTC
The DNA here is from genome assembly GCF_902167145.1 of Zea mays. Classification (NCBI taxonomy): domain Eukaryota; kingdom Viridiplantae; phylum Streptophyta; class Magnoliopsida; order Poales; family Poaceae; genus Zea; species Zea mays. Next base: position 13,492,589 of record NC_050104.1, on the reverse strand, counting down.
CGAGATACGGATACCTCACTCGTCACCTTGACACGGGGCGACTCATGCTTGGTGAAGCGGTTCAGATAATCAACAGGCGAGTCTTAGTGCTCGAAAATGAGGAAAAAACACGGCTCCGTGCCAAAATCACATACATGTTCAGGCCTCGACAGCCGCAATGAACAAAAAACCCTGGCATTCGAAGTGCTGTTACAAACGGAACTCCGGTTCCCCCTCCGCAGGTACGAACAACCCCACTCGATAGGGGTGGGCCTGCGGAGCAACAGAAGACCGACGAACGGCGCGCCGTCACCCGCTCCAGCAGCGGCGACGACGACAACTTCCGCTCCGGGGGGCCGAACAGCGGCAGCACTGACCTCAGGGCGGATGCTGCTGCCAGGAGGCCCCCGCCCACGCCCAAACTCGTGAGGCAAGGACGGGCAGAAGGCCGTAGAGTTGGAGATCGGTCCGTGGCCGGCCTTGGCTATCTCGCCGGCGGGAGAACCTCTTCCAGCTGCCGTGGCAGACGCCGGCGCCGCGAGCGGCTCCGAAGCCACTCGCGTCCGAGAGCCAGGCACGGTGCAGCTGCCGGCGCCACGGACGATGACCGCCCTTCCCTCCGGTCACTGAGTGAAGGAGCGGGCCGCCGCCCACACAGGGGCCAACCCCAACTCGGCACACTCCCCTCCCCAGCCCTGGTGATGAAAATCCTTGAGGCTGAGGGAGGGGCAGAGGCCGTGGCCCGGCTCGCTTTCCCCCACCATCAAGCTGGAGGTCACCATCTTGGGTGACCGCCAGTGGAGGGGTGCAGCCGGGCTGCATGATGAAAATCCTTGAAGCCGAACGATGGCTGAAAGGTACCAACTCCCACGGAGTTGCGTTCCTCCAACGATGAGGCGAAAAGACGGCGGGTATCCCCCATCCGGGGGCTTGGAAGGTGGAAAGACGCGATGCATAAGGGAGCGAGAAGACATGGTCGCCTTCCGAAAGGGGTCGCCCTCCTTTTAAAGGCCACTCTCCCTACTTGCGCCCCCAACCGTCACGGGCTGAGTCTTCTCCAACACGCTCCAAGGCCCTCCCCTGCGGCGCGGGGGCTGGGTCCCGCATGACATGCAAACCGGCTCAGAGCAGAAGAAGCCAAACCGCCGCGCGTGGTGCACACGACCGCCCAGCGGTTACAAGTGACCCTCCGCTTCTGCCCAAACCAACGGGCGAAAGAGGCGGGCAGCCATGCAGGCGGCATGCAACCGCGCCAAGTGGACGCGCTTCTCCGACTCCCGACATGCCAGCATGGAGGCCCAGGCCCACGCGTCACGCAACCGGCGCGCCGGATGCTGCATGCAAGCAACTGCACCGCCACTTACGCCACCACCGTGCCTCCTCGAGTGCGGAACCAATACCGCGACTCGAGGCGACCCAGCGCACGACCCAACAGCGCCAGCCTGACGCGGCGGTCAATGCGGCCAAAAGTGGGCCGACAGTAATGACGATGGCAGGCGGACGGGAGCAGCGTTCACGCCGTCAGCCAAGCTCACATCCCATCCGGGGGCAGCAAGAGAACCCCCTCTCACGGCGTGAAGACAACGCGCCCGTGATCCGTTCCTCGAACGGCTCGCGCACGCGCAACGGCTGCCCCGCCAACCGCTCGCCCCGTCGCATTAACTCCGCGGCGGGACAGGCGGCGCTTCTGGCAGGAAAAGCGGGCGACGCTTCGCCTTCGCCGTAATAACCGCGCCAAAAAAGGTACGCCTCGTCGTTTCGATTTCGTATCCTTTTCCTTTTTTCCTCTTTCTCTCTCTTGCAATAGGGACCGGGAAAGGGGGATACCCCGAAAAGGATCCTTCCCCGTGAAGGAACCAGGCTCCGAGCCTCCTTACTGATCAGAGGTTCGAAGGCTGGCCCCCCGAAGGGTTCAACAGCCGCCTCAGATCGCGTGGGCCCTACACCCACTACTGGTCAGAGGTTCGAAGGTCGGCCCCCCGAAGGGTTCCACGGCCGCCTCAGGCTACTCGGGCTCCGCGCCCATTACTGATCAGGGGTTCGAAGGCTGGCCCCCGAAGGGTTCACAGCCGCCTCAGACGCCGAGCGAGGGATGACCAGGGGTACGTTCGATACATAACCAAGGCTCGGGCTGCGCTCCCGAGGTACCCTAGGACATTTCAGAGACCAGCGGGAGCGATCTTGTAACGGAATCCCATCAGAGGGAGGCATCGAGCCCTCGGACCCCGTCGCCAGGGGACCGGGTCCGGCAGATCACCCGCAGGTACTTTTGGGCGCGCCTCTGGGCCCCTAGTCGACCCCTAACGAACGGGGCACGGACGTCCACTCGGATTACCCGCTTGCAGCTCACCGGAGACACCATGTTCGGCGCCCATCGAGGGTAACATGGCGCTTTCCCCCCCTCCTCCTTGCGGAAAGGCGACGCAGGGGCGTATGTAAAAAGCCGAGTCTGTCCCTGATCGCCCTCTCGCCCTGTGCAGAGGCTCGGGGGCTGCTCTCGCAAACCCGGCTCCGGCCGAACCGTTGACAGCGTCAACATACCAGCCCGAGAGCTTGGCCCCGACCGTACACCCGGGCTACGGCCAGTTCGCATGAGGGAACAACCAGACCAGCTGAAGCATTACGCGAGGCATTAAGACCTCGAAGGAGTGAAACCACTCCTCCGAGGCCTCGGGGGCTACACCCGGCGGGTGCGCTCGCGCGCACCCACCGGAACAAAATGCAACCGAGAAAGGCTGGTCCCCTTGCAAAAAAGTGCGACGAAAGCCTCCAAGCGAGTGCTAACACTCCCTTCGAGGCTCGGGGGCTACTGTCGGGGACCATAATTAGGGGTACCCTCAAGACTCCTAATTCTCAGCTGGTAACCCCCATCAGCATAAAGCTGCTAAGGCCTGATGGGTGCGATTAAGTCAGGGATCAGTCCATTCGAGCGACTCGATCACGCCTCGCCCGAGCCTAGCCTCGGACAAGGGCAGTCGACCCCGGAGGATTTCCGTCTCGCCCGAGGCCCCCCTCCAACGGCGGACATATTTCCGGCTCGCCCGAGGCCCTGGCTTCGCTGAGAAGCAACCCTGACTAAATCGCCACACCGACCGACCAAGTCGCAGGAGCATTTAATGCAAAGGTAGCCTGACACCTTTATCCTGACGCGCGCCCTCCGGCAGAGCCGAAGTGACCGCCGTCACTTCGCCGCTCCACTGACCGGCCTGATAGAAGGACAGCGCCGCCTGCGCCACTCCGACTGCAGTGCCACTTGACAGAGTGAGACTGACATGCAGTCGGGCCCTGCCAAAGGCACCATAGGAAGCTCCGCCCGACCCAGGGCTCGAACTCGGGCTAAGTCCCGGAAGACGGTGTGACAGAACCTCCCAAGTAATTAGGCCCACCTACAGTTGTCCTTGTCCAACGGACTTCAGACAACCCTGTAGGTGCCCCTGAACTACTTGACAAGTTCGGTATCTTTCCTTACCCTTCCAGGAACGTCTCACCCGTCTTGCAGACATTACAGAACATCAGAGGTAAAGAAATGCGGAAGCAAATTACATAAACTCACATTTATTTCAAAAGCAAGCTTGAGTTAATTTATTACAGACCAGACTAAAAGTGAGTGCAGAGTAGTAATATTATACAAACCAAGGGAGGCACAAACTCCTCCCGACAAGCTAAAAGCAAAAGATCCTAAGTGGAGGACCGAGTCCTCCCGCACTTCAGTCTTGTTTTTCCTCGTTTGGTACCACCTTGGAGCAAAAGCAACAAAAGTTTGTCGCTTCCTCACCTAAAAACAACAAAGGGATAAACCCTGAGTATGGAATACTCAGCAAGTCTTACCCGACTAAGGAAAAGACTCTCAAGGGTATGCTGGATAAATAGGAGTCAAGGAGAGGCTTTAGCAAAAATCAACTTATAGTTTTGCAGAAGAAGCTTACTAAAGTGAGTCCTTACTTTCCATCTTTTAATACCATATTAAGTATTAATAGACTCTATTTGCATCTAGTCTAATTTCACATCAAATCAAGACAACATTAGTTTTATCCATAGTGTTCACATCCTGACTCTAGGTTGTAGAAAAGTGACCAAGTCTTCATAACCGCGAAGGTACGGCGATCCGAATCGATTATACTCAGCTGAGGATCTCCAATCACACGACATATGTAGCACTTAACCCTTGCATATGTCAACCCGCCACCGGGGTTCTTAAGACCGGATCAGGTTCACGCAAACCGAGAGCACAGATACACCACCGTCCAGCCTCTTGCCACGGAGGGTACACGCTACTCTCGCCACCGCTCCACGCCCATTTCGTGTTGTCTTATTCCGGCCTTAGTCTGCCCGAGGCAAGGCTTACCCATGACGAGGCATGTGACCAGTTAAAGGGTCCTCGGTCAGCACGCCTACATACGCGTTAATCCTTAACCAACTTGGGTAGAACATCACCTGTTCCTAACCCAAGTCTCAATTTAAGTATTTCCATTCTTAGGATTGTGTCGGTTCCTTAGGATGAAAGAGCATCACAGGGAACTTTGCAGTAAGATCCCACTTTTGCTCCAAATGAAAATATTCTTGCAGGTAGAAGCCATCCTCTCCATGGTTAAATTGAGGACAACTTCTATCCACAAGATCTAAGCAAGTCTAAGCATTTTTGTAAATCATGTTTTGATACTTCACAGAAGTATCTATAAAGGTATGGATATCAAGGAAAGCAATGCATCAAAGGGTTTCAAGTAACTCCTATGAACCTAATGCACATTTCACTAGACTTAAGTGTGCAAAAAGTATTTAAAAACACAAGGAAAGGGGTGGCATGCACCGGGGCTTGCCTTCGTTCACAGGTGAATCAGGCTCAGATCCACAGATATCAAAGTAGAAATGATTCCCGGCCTGAGACTCCGAAGGTGGTGGTGTCTCCTCTTCAGTTACTTCGATTTCTTCCTCACGTTCTAATCATAACCATACACATGTATAAGAGTGGATGCCATGGGATGCTCATGAGGATGCAAAGATAGCATAAACTTATTATTTATGTCTTGAATACAATTTTCCTTCACGGAGTTCCGGGAACTTAGGGTTTCCGGAGTCGGTAAAGGAGTTCATAGGGCAGGGGGTGTTTTGGGGTTTGGTGATCAAACAAGGTCCAAATCAATTCAAACTTTACCCAAGGCTTCTAAATATTATTTTAAGTTCCCATAAAAAGTTTGGGAATTATTGGACTTACCAATTATTTTCTAAAAATCCATAACCAACATTTTTAACCACTTTAAATACCCTAAAATTTCTTACTTTCACTAAAAATCACAAACTTATTTTTACTAAATTCTAGGGAAAATAACAAGCCTAGGAAAATTAGTTTCACAATTTTAGCATTTTTCTACATTTTTCTACATATTTCTAAAGCTCTACTGTAAAAGAAAAAGGAAAATGTTCCAACAGTGATGGGCCAAATTCAGCCCAGCGGCCCAGTTCCAGGGAGGAAAGGCGCCCGCGCGCCCGCGCGCCCTGGCGGTTTTGCGCAGAGACCCTCGCGTCTTTATCTAACAGCGAACGAGCCCTTTCACTATTTTGAGGAGTCACTGACACTTCACAAAAAGACCCTCCGGTTTCTATCTATTCTGTGTTTAAAGTCCCCGACGGCGCTCGCGCACCGCCGCGCGCCGGCGAGCTAGCAGACTGGCCGATTGGGGCAGTGACCGGCGCTCCCGAGCGACATACACCGGATTAAACCCCTAAGGAGTATTTCCCCTAACCTAATTGCACAAATGGTGAGCTATCAAGCTCTGTCCGCGCGAACCGAATGGGTGGCGGACAGTTGATCGTGTTCCCGGTGATTGGTGAGCTCGCAGTTCAAATTGGTGGTTCAGCAAGCATCGTAGGCATGTGAGAAAGCTTAAACGAGGAAGCAGGGGACGGGGACTGACCGGAGTTGGGCTGGCGACGGTGAGCTTGGTTTCACGGTGGCGGAAACTTGAATTGGGGGAAACTCCGAATTTGAGCAGATGAGTGGATGATTGTGGCCGATTAGCGGTGGTTAGCTAGCGGACTACCCCACGAAGCTGGACACGGGCTCAATTTATAGGAAGGATGGGCGGTGGCCACGAATTGGGACGAGACACGCGGCGGTCGGAGGTGAAGAAGAAGCACTGGCCGCGTGAGTTCGTGGCCAACGGCGTGGCAGTAACTCCGGTGAGCCACGGAGAGTTCAGAGGAGGTCACGGCGACACGGTGAAAGAGTGGAGCCACGCGGCACACGACCGAGAGGCGGCGGTCGACGGTGAGCACTTTACCGCGGGCAGTGAGCCAGGGGAGATGTGCCGTGGCCGATCGGGGTGACTTCCAGCTCAGCGGTGACGACGATCTTTTGATGCCGCGAAGCTATCCACTTACCCGAGCGCGAATCGTGACGCCGGCAACGTGAATCACGGCGGAAAGCCACCGGCGGTGAAGACAGCCGCGCTGGCGACCTTATCTGTTCCAACTACTGTACCATGGCGCCTGGTATTCAGTCCGCCTGACAGACAAGGTTTAGGCTCGATTTTCTCTGAATTTTGCATGTGAACTTCATTAAACCTCTGTACCAAAGTTGCAGAGTTACAAACCAACTACAATTCGACTATAGGACTTGAACACATTTGAGTACAAAATCAAGGTGGAATTCATACTCAAAGTTGGCTCTGCTACACTGAATATCTGAATTTCAGACTGAATCAGCCTGACAGCCAATCTTTAGGCTTAATTATTTCCAATATTTTCTTAACAACTCTGCTGACACTCTTAAGCAAAGTTATGCTCCTATAATTGGGCTACAATTTTGATGTGGTGACCTAGGGCAAAAACCCTATGCTTTGCAAGTTACAAAGCCCCAAAGTGGAGCCTTTAACACTGAATTTCAGACTTGGTATAGAACTCAAATGAGGTCCATTTTGCATTTAAGTCCAAAACTTAGGGTTTTGCTTTCAAGTCCACATATTGGTTAACCAATTTTCTTAAAACACTTATTTGGCTTGGTTTTTGCACTTTAGTCCAAAAGTGGACCAATTTTGCATATAAGCCCCTAGGGTTTGGTTTCAGGGTTTTCCAGGGTTCCAATTAGGGTTTCTGGTATCCCAGGGGTATAAATGTGATTCAACTTTATTTTTGTGGTCATTTTATGACTTTTACCCTAAAGCTTTAGGTTTTCTTAACTTGGGTTAAGTTTTACCCCTTTAACCACTATTTAGGGTTAAGTCCATTAACCAGGGTTCCATTTGCAAAAACATTAAAACAATACAACTTGTTTGAAATTTTTGCCTAGTGAATGCACTCTAGGTGTATCAAACATATGCAATGCCAATGCTTATGATGCCATGCTCAAGTTTTAGTTACAGTAACACCAGGGGTGTTACATCCTTCCCCCCATAAAAGAATCTCGTCCCGAGATTAAAAATCCTAGGGTAGGTAATGGTAAAGGAAACACATCACATTTTTATTTCCTTAATTTTGGTACAAGGCAGGGGTAATGTGGGGGTTACTTTTTTATTACAACAGCTATACAGGCTTTACAATTTACATGAGGCTAGAAAGCCTGGGAAATTCTTATCTAAAAAGTCTTGGGTTTCCCATGTAGCCTCATCTTCAAAATGTTGGTTCCACTGTATCTTGTAGAACTTGAGAGTCTTTCTTCGGGTAACCCTGTCCTTTTGATCCAGAACTCGAATAGGATGTTCCGAGTAGGTTAAATCTGGTTCCAGGACAACATCAGTTATTTTAACGGTTCGATCAGGAACCCGAAGACACTTCTTCAATTGTGACATGTGGAACACATTATGCACAGCAGACAATGTTTCGGGTAATTGGAGTCGGTACGCCACTGGTCCACATTGCTCAATCACCCGAAATGGACCAATGTACCTGGGTGCAAGTTTCCCTTTAACCCCGAAACGCGATACACCCTTCATTGGTGAAACTTTTAAGTAGACATAATCGTCTACCAGAAAGCATAAGGGTTGTCGTCGTCGGTCTGCATAACTCTTTTGTCGAGTCTGAGCTTTCTTCATATTATGAATAATTTTCTGAACCTTTTCTTCGACCTCTTTCACCATATCAGGCCTAAAGAAGTATCTTTCTCCAGGTTCAGACCAATTTAGCGGAGTTTGACACCGTCGTCCATATAAAGCTTCAAAAGGTGCCATCTTGATACTTTCTTGATAACTGTTATTGTATGAAAACTCTGCTAGGGGCAAACATTCATCCCATTTTGGTGAGAAGTCCAGGACACATGCCCGCAACATATCTTCAAGTATTTGGTTCACCCTCTCAGTCTGTCCACTAGTTTGAGGATGATAGGCCGAACTGTGGAGTAACTTAGTACCCAAGGATTTGTGAAGTGCTTCCAGAACTTGGCTACAAATTGAGGTCCACGATCGGACACAATGGTCTTCGGAACACCATGCAGACTGAGAATACGGGCAATGTATAATGCTGCATAAGTGGCTACTGTATATGTGACCTTAACAGGTAAGAAGTGGGCAATCTTTGTGAGTCGATCAACTATAACCCAAATAGAATCATACCCTTTGGTTGTCCTGGGCAGTCCCACAATAAAGTCCATACTGATGTCTTCCCATTTCCATGTTGGGATTGGTAAGGATTGTAATGGACCAGCAGTTTTCATGTGTATGGCCTTGACACGTCTGCAAGTGTCACACTTAGCCACATAGCGTGCAATTTCGATCTTCATCTTTGTCCACCAGTAATGTTGCTTTAAATCTTGGTACATCTTAGTGCTTCCGGGATGAATAGAATAACGACTAAGATGTGCTTCATCCAGAATTTGCTGGCGGAGCTCTTCGTTCTTTGGCACTACTATGCGGTTTTTAAACCATATCACACCTTGATCGTCTTCCTTGAAACATTTGGCTACTCCAGCTCTTATCTTCTCTCGTATGTGCTTCATACCCAGATTATCCTTTTGAGCATCAATTATCCTTTGCAAAATGATTGACTCAAGCTCTAGCTGATTCAGAGTCCCTTGTTGGATGATCCCCAGGTTTAACTTTTCCATTTCCTGACACAAAGTGTTCTCGGAGGTCTTCGCCATAAGACAGTGGCAGGAGGTCTTACGACTCAGCGCATCTGCTACCACATTGGCCTTGCCTGGGTGATAATGGATCTCCAGTTCATAGTCTTTAATGAGCTCAAGCCATCGTCTTTGCCTCATATTTAACTCTGACTGGGTGAAGATGTACTTCAAACTTTTATGATCTGTATATATGTGACAGATTTTCCCAGCAGATAGTGACGCCAAATCTTTAGGGCATGAACCACAGCAGCTAGCTCCAGATCATGAGTTGGATAGTGCTCCTCATGTCGGCGCAACTGCCTTGAAGCATACGCAATCACTCGGCCCTCTTGCATCAGTACACAGCCGAGCCCACTGCCAGATGCATCACAATATACATCAAAAGGCTTAGTGATGTCCGGTTGAGCTAATACCGGAGCAGTGGTCAATAGTGTCTTTAGTTGCTCAAAGGCTTCATTGCACTTAGAAGACCAATTGAACTTAATGTCATTCTTCAATAAACTTGTGATTGGCTTCACAAGCTTAGAAAAATCTGGTATGAATCTGTGATAATACCCAGCTAGTCCAAGAAAACTCCGGATTTGGTGAACAGTTGTTAGGGGTTTCCACTCCAGAATATCTTTGACCTTGCTAGGATCTACCGCAATTCCTTTAGCCGACAACACGTGCCCCAAAAATTTAATTTCTTCCAGCCAGAACGCGCACTTGCTGAACTTGGCATATAGCTGGTGTTCCCTGAGGCGCGTTAATATAATCCGTAGATGCTGAGCATGGTCCTCTTCATTCTTAGAATATATCAAGATATCGTCGATGAAGACTACCACGAATTTGTCCAACTCGGGCATGAACACCGAGTTCATCAAATAGGTGAAATGGGCAGGAGCATTTGTGAGCCCGAAAGACATGACCAGATATTCAAACAATCCATACCGCGTAGTAAACGCGGTCTTCGGTATATCCTCGGGCCGAATACGGATTTGATGATAGCCCGACCTGAGGTCAATTTTTGAAAATACCCTCGCCCCAGTCAGTTGATCAAATAAGATGTCGATCCTTGGAAGAGGGTACTTATTCTTGATAGTGACCTCATTCAGGGGTCGATAATCCACGCACATTCGCAAGGTTTGATCCTTCTTCTTAACAAAAATGGCGGGACAACCCCATGGGGACGAGCTTGGCCGGATGAATCCCTTATTCAGTAGATCTTGTAATTGAATCTTCAGTTCCGCCAATTCATTAGGGGGCATACGGTACGATCTTCGGGAGATGGGAGCCGTACCGGGCTTTAGCTCAATTACGAATTCTACATCTCTTTCAGGGGCAGTCCAAGCAAATCTTCCGGAAATACATCTGGAAACTCACATACTACCGGAATGTTCTTGATTTCCGGTACAATGGCTTCATAGACTCTACCAGAAGCTTTGGCTGGATTGGTTGCGGGGAGAGTCAAAAGAATCTCTTCTTGGTAATAGCTCAACCTGACGGTTCTGAGTTCAGTGTTGAGAATTGCCTTGTGTTGGGTTAACCAATTCATACCCAAAATTACATCTATATCCTGGCCCTTCAGAACAATCATGTTAGCAGGAAAGTTCCGTCCGGCCATTGTTACTGGCACTCCATAGGCCACTTCTCTAGTATAAATGTGTCCCCCAGGTGAATGAATTTTAAATCCCTCCTTTGATTCATGGTATGCAATATGATGTTGTTCCACAAACTTCTTGCTAATGAATGTATGTGAAGCACCAGAATCAAAAGAATAATTGCTGGGTGACTGGCCACGGGAAACGTACCCATCATCACCGGCTCTCCTTCCGGTGTGGTAGCCACTTGGGTATAATATACACGCCCTGTCTTCTTTGTATTCTTCCCCACAGCATTTCCTTTAGGCTGAGTTGATTTCCCAGATCCTTGCGAAGCATTAGATTGATTTTGCCTAGGATATGGGCAGTCTTTGATAAAATGTCCCGACTTGCCGCAATTAAAACACCCAGTTGAAGAACTAGGCAAGGCAGGGAATCGAGTGCCTGGGGCACCCGGCTGTTTTGGGGTAGTGGGGGTATTGTTGGGGCGGATAATGATTGGCTGTTTGAAGGGGAATGAGGGTGGACGAGAAAAAGTGCGATTTTGGTTTGAAGGTCGAATCACAAACCGTGGTTTCTTCGCCTGGCCCTGATTAGGCCTCTCACCACCGAATCCCTTATTCTTCCCAGAATTTGTGTACTTGGCTTCAACAGATAAGGCTGTGCTGACAGCCTTTCCATACGTGAGATCTATGCATGTGGACATTTTCCTTTGTAGCCGATCATTCAGTCCTCGCATAAAACAGTTCTTCTTCTTTAAATCCGTATTCACCTGGTCGATGGCATACTGCGACAGGTGATTAAATTTGTTGAGATATTGGTTGACGGTATCTCCACCTTGTTGTAACTTCATAAACTCCTCTTGTTTCATATGCAGCACTCCTTTGGGGATATAGTGTTCACGGAAGGCTGCTTTAAACTCATCCCAGGTGACTTGATGGTTGACAGGTTGGATAGCCACGAAGTTTCCCCACCAGGTACTGGCAGGACCACGGAGTTGTTGTGCTGCAAATAACGGCTTCTGCGTCTCTGAGCATCGGAGAAGACCAAACTTTTGTTCAATAACCCGAATCCACTCATCAGCTTCTAGGGGATCTTCAGCTTTGACGAATAGGGGTGGACGGGTTTCTGAGAAATCCAGATAGGTGGTCTCACGGGGGCCTTGCGGAAAACCCCTTCCTGCTTGCTGCTGGAATTGCTGCTGACCCGCCATTTCCCTAAGGAAGCGGGTATTGTCTGCGGTGGCATTCACCAAGGCGGCGATCGCCTCGGCTAACGTGGGAGGAACCGGAGGTGGGTTTGGGGTAACATCCCGTCCCCCAGAAGTTCCTGCTGCATCCTGTCCTCGAGTCCTGGTCGGCATCTGTGGCAAAAACATTTGAAGTAAACATAATGTGCCAGAGAAAACCTTCCATTTTACATTACTATAAAAAGTAATGATACAGACTCGATATTACATAACAGGATACAATACCCATTATACAAAAGTTCAACCTATTATACAACAGTACACCCTACAATACCCTACTCTACTTTTATTACACCATTATTCCTGCTTGCCATTACTCTTGGCGGCTTCATCGTCAGGTGTGGGAGTCCAAACATCAACCAACCTCAAAGAAGGAGGGGGCTCAAAAAGGTCTAACTCCCCACCCAGCGCACGTCCCGCAACGTGAGATGGTCCGGCTTCCGCCTCAGCAGGTTGTGCAGGCTCACTTGGGTGTAATTGTGAGTATAGTATATGGACTTCCTCATGCAACGTATTGCAGTAAACCTGCAGGTCATCGACAGTCGAGCTAAGTTCTTTAATTCGGGCCTGAGCCCTTGCTTCCTTAGCACACATTAGCAAACGAGATTGTACGGCCCAGTCAAGTGCTAAGTCTCGATCAGCGAGTTGATCCTGCAAGTGTCGGATGTCCCTTCTCAGTTCATTGATTCTATCCCCGTCGGCGACCCAAGCATCGGTCCTGTGTTGAAGTGCTGCTTGAAGTCAACTCACACGGGCTTCAAGATCTCCGATCGGGTCGTTACTTCCACTGCTGCTGCTTTCATGTCGGGGAGCCAATTGATGCCGAGGCACCCCAATTGGTCCTGTGGACTTGCGTGCCGTTAGCCTGGTACGTGGCGGCATCTTTTCTAAGGGGGAAAATGTTATTAGTATAGTGCTTAGCATGATGCATGTATAATTACAGAATCAACCTTAGTCGATTCAACCTTCTATACGTTGCACTCTTCACATCTGGTCTTTAAGATAGACTCTTCAGAGTACTTAGGTAAGAAGAGAAAAGAATTTTTAGGTAAGATTTTTGAAAATCCTTTTGAAGATGCCTCTTAATATCTGCAAAGAAGGGCTACGCTCCGATACCAGCTATGACAGAACCTCCCAAGTAATTAGGCCCACCTACAGTTGTCCTTGTCCAACGGACTTCAGACAACCCTGTAGGTGCCCCTGAACTACTTGACAAGTTCGGTATCTTTCCTTACCCTTCCAGGAACGTCTCACCCGTCTTGCAGACATTACAGAACATCGGAGGTAAAGAAATGTGGAAGCAAATTACATAAACTCACATTTATTTCAAAAGCAAGCTTGAGTTAATTTATTACAGACCAGACTAAAAGTGAGTGCAGAGTAGTAATATTATACAAACCAAGGGAGGCACAAACTCCTCCCGACAAGCTAAAAGCAAAAGATCCTAAGTGGAGGACCGAGTCCTCCCGCACTTCAGTCTTGTTTTTCCTCGTTTGGTACCACCTTGGAGCAAAAGCAACAAAAGTTTGTCGCTTCCTCACCTAAAAACAACAAAGGGATAAACCCTGAGTATGGAATACTCAGCAAGTCTTACCCGACTAAGGAAAAGACTCTCAAGGGTATGCTGGATAAATAGGAGTCAAGGAGAGGCTTTAGCAAAAATCAACTTATAGTTTTGCAGAAGAAGCTTACTAAAGTGAGTCCTTACTTTCCATCTTTTAATACCATATTAAGTATTAATAGACTCTATTTGCATCTAGTCTAATTTCACATCAAATCAAGACAACATTAGTTTTATCCATAGTGTTCACATCCTGACTCTAGGTTGTAGAAAAGTGACCAAGTCTTCATAACCGCGAAGGTACGGCGATCCGAATCGATTATACTCAGCTGAGGATCTCCAATCACATGACATATGTAGCACTTAACCCTTGCATATGTCAACCCGCCACCGGGGTTCTTAAGACCGGATCAGGTTCACGCAAACCGAGAGCACAGATACACCACCGTCCAGCCTCTTGCCACGGAGGGTACACGCTACTCTCGCCACCGCTCCACGCCCATTTCGTGTTGTCTTATTCCGGCCTTAGTCTGCCCGAGGCAAGGCTTACCCATGACGAGGCATGTGACCAGTTAAAGGGTCCTCGGTCAGCACGCCTACATACGCGTTAATCCTTAACCAACCTGGGTAGAACATCACCTGTTCCTAATCCAAGTCTCAATTTAAGTATTTCCATTCTTAGGATTGTGTCTGTTCCTTAGGATGAAAGAGCATCACAGGGAACTTTGCAGTAAGATCCCACTTTTGCTCCAAATGAAAATATTCTTGCAGGTAGAAGCCATCCTCTCCATGGTTAAATTGAGGACAACTTCTATCCACAAGATCTAAGCAAGTCTAAGCATTTTTGTAAATCATGTTTTGATACTTCACAGAAGTATCTATAAAGGTATGGATATCAAGGAAAGCAATGCATCAAAGGGTTTCAAGTAACTCCTATGAACCTAATGCACATTTCACTAGACTTAAGTGTGCAAAAAGTATTTAAAAACACAAGGAAAGGGGTGGCATGCACCGGGGCTTGCCTTCGTTCACAGGTGAATCAGGCTCAGATCCACAGATATCAAAGTAGAAATGATTCCCGGCCTGAGACTCCGAAGGTGGTGGTGTCTCCTCTTCAGTTACTTCGATTTCTTCCTCACGTTCTAATCATAACCATACACATGTATAAGAGTGGATGCCATGGGATGCTCATGAGGATGCAAAGATAGCATAAACTTATTATTTATGTCTTGAATACAATTTTCCTTCACGGAGTTCCGGGAACTTAGGGTTTCCGGAGTCGGTAAAGGAGTTCATAGGGCAGGGGGGTGTTTTGGGGTTTGGTGATCAAACAAGGTCCAAATCAATTCAAACTTTACCCAAGGCTTCTAAATATTATTTTAAGTTCCCATAAAAAGTTTGGGAATTATTGGACTTACCAATTATTTTCTAAAAATCCATAACCAACATTTTTAACCACTTTAAATACCCTAAAATTTCTTACTTTCACTAAAAATCACAAACTTATTTTTACTAAATTCTAGGGAAAATAACAAGCCTAGGAAAATTAGTTTCACAATTTTAGCATTTTCTACATTTTTCTACATATTTCTAAAGCTCTACTGTAAAAGAAAAAGGAAAATGTTCCAACAGTGATGGGCCAAATTCAGCCCAGCGGCCCAGTTCCAGGGAGGAAAGGCGCCCGCGCGCCCGCGCGCCCTAGCGGTTTTGCGCAGAGACCCTCGCGTCTTTATCTAACAGCGAACGAGCCCTTTCACTATTTTGAGGAGTCACTGACACTTCACAAAAAGACCCTCCGGTTTCTATCTATTCTGTGTTTAAAGTCCCCGACGGCGCTCGCGCACCGCCGCGCGCCGGCGAGCTAGCAGACCGGCCGATTGGGGCAGTGACCGGCGCTCCCGAGCAACATACACCGGATTAAACCCCTAAGGAGTATTTCCCCTAACCTAATTGCACAAATGGTGAGCTATCAAGCTCTGTCCACGCGAACCGAATGGGTGGCGGACAGTTGATCGTGTTCCCGGTGATTGGTGAGCTCGCAGTTCAAATTGGTGGTTCAGCAAGCATCGTAGGCATGTGAGAAAGCTTAAACGAGGAAGCAGGGGACGGGGACTGACCAGAGTTGGGCTGGCGACGGTGAGCTTGGTTTCACGGTGGCGGAAACTTGAATTGGGGGAAACTCCGAATTTGAGCAGATGAGTGGATGATTGTGGCCGATTAGCGGTGGTTAGCTAGCGGACTACCCCACGAAGCTGGACACGGGCTCAATTTATAGGAAGGATGGGCGGTGGCCGCGAATTGGGACGAGACACGCGGCGGTCGGAGGTGAAGAAGAAGCACTGGCCGCGTGAGTTCGTGGCCAACGGCGTGGCAGTAACTCTGGTGAGCCACGGAGAGTTCAGAGGAGGTCACGGCGACACGGTGAAAGAGTGGAGCCACGCGGCACACGACCGAGAGGCGGCGGTCGACGGTGAGCACTTTACCGCGGGCAGTGAGCCAGGGGAGATGTGCCGTGGCCGATCGGGGTGACTTCCAGCTCAGCGGTGACGACGATCTTTTGATGCCGCGAAGCTATCCACTTACCCGAGCGCGAATCATGACGCCGGCGACGTGAATCACGGCGGAAAGCCACCGGCGGTGAAGACAGCCGCGCTGGCGACCTTATCTGTCCCAACTACTGTACCATGGCGCCTGGTATTCAGTCCGCCTGACAGACAAGGTTTAGGCTCGATTTTCTCTGAATTTTGCATGTGAACTTCATTAAACCTCTGTACCAAAGTTGCAGAGTTACAAACCAACTACAATTCGACTATAGGACTTGAACACATTTGAGTACAAAATCAAGGTGGAATTCATACTCAAAGTTGGCTCTGCTACACTGAATATCTGAATTTCAGACTGAATCAGCCTGACAGCCAATCTTTAGGCTTAATTATTTCCAATATTTTCTTAACAACTCTGCTGACACTCTTAAGCAAAGTTATGCTCCTATAATTGGGCTACAATTTTGATGTGGTGACCTAGGGCAAAAACCCTATGCTTTGCAAGTTACAAAGCCCCAAAGTGGAGCCTTTAACACTGAATTTCAGACTTGGTATAGAACTCAAATGAGGTCCATTTTGCATTTAAGTCCAAAACTTAGGGTTTTGCTTTCAAGTCCACATATTGGTTAACCAATTTTCTTAAAACACTTATTTGGCTTGGTTTTTGCACTTTAGTCCAAAAGTGGACCAATTTTGCATATAAGCCCCTAGGGTTTGGTTTCAGGGTTTTCCAGGGTTCCAATTAGGGTTTCTGGTATCCCAGGGGTATAAATGTGATTCAACTTTATTTTTGTGGTCATTTTATGACTTTTACCCTAAAGCTTTAGGTTTTCTTAACTTGGGTTAAGTTTTACCCCTTTAACCACTATTTAGGGTTAAGTCCATTAACCAGGGTTCCATTTGCAAAAACATTAAAACAATACAACTTGTTTGAAATTTTTGCCTAGTGAATGCACTCTAGGTGTATCAAACATATGCAATGCCAATGCTTATGATGCCATGCTCAAGTTTTAGTTACAGTAACACCAGGGGTGTTACAGACGGCGAACTCCGCTCCGCCCGACCCAGGGCTCGGACTCGGGCTAAGTCCCGGAAGACGGCAAACTCCGCTCCGCCCGACCCAGGGCTCGGACTCGGGCTAAGTCCCAGAAGACGGCGAACTCCGCTCCGCCCGACCCAGGGCTCGGACTCGGGCTAAGTCCCGGAAGACGACGAACTCCGCTCCGCCCGACCCAGGGCTCGGACTCGGGCTAAGTCCCGGAAGACGGCGAACTCCGCTCCGCCCGACCCAGGGCTCGGACTCGGGCTAAGTCTCGGAAGACGGCGAACTCCGCTCCGCCCGACCCAGGGCTCGGACTCGGGCTAAGTCCCGGAAGACGACGAACTCCGCTCTGCCCGACCCCAGGGCTCGGACTCGGGCTCAGCCCCAGAAGACGACGAACTCCGCTTCGCCCGACCCCAGGGCTCGGACTCCGCCCTGGCCTCTGCCGAACGACCTCCGCCTCGCCCGACCCAGGGGCTCGGACTCAGCCTCGGCCATGGAAGACAGACTCGACCTCGGCTTCGGAGGAGCCTCCACGTCGCCTAACCTAGGGTGCAGGCCAGCCACGTCAACAGGAAGCGCCATCATCACCCTACCCCGAGCTGACTCGGGCTGCAGAGAACAAGACCGGTGTCCCATCTGGCTAGCTCCGCCAGATAGGCAATGATGGCGCCCCGCATGCTCTGTGACGACGGCGGCTCTCAGCTCTCTTACGGAAGCAGGAGGACGTCAGCAAGGACTCAACCGCTTCGACAGCTGTCCCTCCGCCAGGCTCCGTCGCTCCTCCAACAGCCACGACTTCACACCAGCTGGGTGCCAAAATCTCTCCGGCTGCCACATCGGCATGTACTTAGGGCGCTAGCTCTCCCCCGCTAGACACGTAGCACTCTGCTACACCCCCATTGTACACCTGGATCCTCTCCTTACACCTATAAAAGGAAGGACCAGGGCCCTCTTAGAGAAGGTTGGCCGCGCGGGGACGAGGACGGGACAGGCGCTCTCTTGAGGCCGCTCGCTTCCCTCTCCCGCGTGGACGCTTGTAACCCCCTACTGCAAGCGCACCCGACCTGGGCGCGGGACGAACACGAAGGCCGCGGGATTCCCACCTCTCTCACGCCGGTCTCCGGCCGCCTCGCTCCTTTCCCCCCTTCGCGCTCGCCCACGCGCTCGACCCATCTGGGCTGGGGCACGCGACGACACTCACTCATCGGCTCGAGGGACCCCCCGGTCTCGAAACGCCGACAGGTGTCTTCGCGGGCTTGGCGTCCTTCATCCCAAACCTCTTGAGAAGATCTTGTGTGTACTTCGTTTGGGAGATGAAGGTACTGTCCTTGAGTTGCTTCACTTGGAACCCAAGGAAGTAGTTCAACTCACCCATCATCGACATCTCAAACTTTTGAGTCATCACCCTGCTAAACTCCTCACAAGACTTTTGGTTAGTAGAACCAAATATTATGTCATCGACATAAATTTGGCACACAAAAAGATCACCATCACAAGTCTTAGTAAAAAGAGTGGGATCGGCTTTCCCAACCTTGAAAGCATTAGCAATTAAAAAATCTCTAAGGCATTCATACCATGCTCTTGGGGCTTGCTTAAGTCCATAGAGCGCCTTAGAGAGTTTGAATACATGGTCAGGATACCTGTCATCCTCAAAGCCAGGGGGTTGTTCCACGTACACCTCCTCTTTGATTGGCCCATTGAGGAAAGCGCTCTTCACATCCATTTGAAACAACCTGAAAGAGTGGTGAGCGGCATAGGCTAATAATATTTGAATAGACTCTAGCCTAGCCATAGGAGCAAAAGTCTCCTCGAAATCCAAACCTGCGACTTGGGCATAACCTTTTGCCACAAGTCGAGCCTTGTTACTTGTCACCACCCTGTGCTCGTCTTGCTTGTTGCGGAACACCCACTTGGTTCCCACAACATTTTGCTTGGGACGTGGCACCAGGCTCCAAACTTCATTTCTCTTGAAGTTGTTGAGCTCTTCCTGCATGGCCAACACCCAATCTGAAATCTTGCAAGGCTTCTTCTACCCTGAAAGGCTCAATAGAAGAGACAAACGAGTAATGCTCACAAAAGTTAGCTAATCTTGAGCGAGTAGTTACTCCCTTGCTTATGTCACCCATAATCTGATCGACGGGGTGATTTCTTTGGATCGTTGCTCGGACTTGAGTTGGAGGGGCATGTGGTTCTTCTTCCTCCACCACTTGTTCTTCTTGTGCTCCCCCTTGATCATGCTCCTCTTCTTGAGGTACCTGTCCATCATCTTGGGTTGGGGGATGCACCATTGTTGAGGAAGAAGGCTGATCTTGCTCTTGTTGTTCCTGTGGTCGCACATCACCTATCGCCATCGTGCGCATTGCGGCCATCGGAACATCATCTTCATCTATATCATCAAGATCAACTTGCTCTCTTGGAGAGCCATTAGTCTCATCAAATACAACGTCGCTAGAGACTTCAACCAAACCCGATGATTTGTTGAAGACTCTATACGCCTTTGTATTTGAGTCATACCCTAGTAAAAACCCTTCTACTGCCTTGGGAGCAAATTTGGAATATCTACCTTTCTTCACCAGAATGTAACATTTGCTCCCAAATACACGAAAGTAAGAAATGTTGGGTTTGTTACCGGTAAGGAGTTCATACGAGGTTTTCTTGAGAAGGCGATGTAGGTAGAGCCGGTTTATGGCGTGACAAGCTGTGTTCACAACTTCCGACCAAAACCGCTCGGGCGTCTTGAATTCTCCAAGCATCGTTCTCGCCATGTCGATAAGCGTCATGTTCTTCCTCTCTACCACACCGTTTTGTTGTGGTGTGTAGGGAGCGGAGAACTCGTGCTTGACGCCTTCCTCCTCAAGATACTACTCCACTTACAGATTCTTGAACTCGGATCCGTTGTTGCTTCTTATCTTTTTCACCTTGAGCTCCCTCCTTAGAAAGCGCTTTAGGGTCCCTTGGGTTTCTGATTTATCCTGCAAAAAGAACACCCAAGTGAAGTGGAAAAAATCATTAACAATAACAAGACCATACTTACTTCCCCGATGCTAAGGTAGGCAACGGGTCCAAAGAGATCCATGTGAAGAAGCTCTAGTGGTCTTGATGTTGTCATCACATTCTTGCTGTGATGAGTGCTTCCCACCTGTTTTCCTGCCTGACATGCTGCATAAGGTCTGTCTTTCTCAAAACAGACATTGGTTAGTCCTAACACATTATCTCCCTTTAGAAGCTTATGAAGGTCCTTCATCCCAACATGTGCTAGACAGCGATGTCAGAGCCAGCCCATACTAGTCTTAGCAATTAAGCATGCATCTAGATCGGCATTCTCTTTCGAAAAATCAACTAAATAGAGCTTGTCGTCTAATACACCCTTAAATGCTAATGAACCATCACTCCTTCTAAAGACAAATACATCAACATTTGTGAACAAACAATTGTAGCCTATGTGGCACAATTGACTTACAGACAGGAGGTTGTATCCTAATGACTCTACTAAAAATACATTTGAAATAGAGTGCTCGCTTGTGATGGCTATCTTTCCCAAACCTTTGACCTTGCCTTGATTCCCATCTCCAAAGATAATCGTATCTTGGGAATCCTTGTTCTTGACGTAGGAGGTGAACATCTTCTCTCCCCCGTCATGTGGTTTGTGCATCCGCTGTCGATTATCCAACTAGAGCCCCCGGATGCATAAACCTGCAAGAAATTTAAGCTTGGGTTTTAGGTACCCAACTCTTGTTGGGTCCTACAAGGTTAGTCAAAATAGTCTTTGGAACTCATATGCAAGTCTTGTCTCCCTTGCATTTGGATCCCAATTTCCTAGCAACTACTTTTGCATTCTTACATAAAAGAACAGATGAAGTATTGCAAGCATTATAAATGGTAGAAGGTTCATTGCACACTTTCTTAGGCACAATATGATTTCTCCTAGGCCTACTTCTACCATGCACAAAAGTAGAACTAGAGGCAAACATAGCATGTGAATTAAAAGCATCATGATCATAACTCCTATTATAATGAGCACGATTAGCAATTTTACTATCATAAATGAAGGCATGGTTTCTTTGAGGACTACTAGCCATGGGGGCCTTCCCTTTCTTCTTGGTGAGAATGGGAGCCTTTTGGCTTGTTAAGTTCTTGGTTTCCCTTCGAAAACCAAGTCCATCCTTAATTAAGGGGTGTCTACCAACAGTGTAGGCATCCCTAGCAAAGTTTAATTTATCAAAATTAATTTTGCAAGTCTTAAGTTGAGCATTAAGACTTATCACCTCATTATTTAATTTGGTAATAGAAATAAGGTGTTCATCACAAGCATCAACATCAAAATCCTTGCATCTATAACAAATAACAACATGTTCTACACATGAACTAGATTTATTAACTCCCTCTATCTTAGTAGTTAATTCATCATTTAAACTCTTTAAGCTAGAGACCGATTCATGGCAAACAGACAATTCAGAGGATAACATTTCATTTCTCTTAATTTCTAAGGCAAGGGATTTTTGCACACTAACAAATTTGTCATGTTCCTCATATAAAATATCCTCTTGTTTTTTCTAATAATCTATCCTTTTCATTTAGAGCATCGATTAATTCATTAATTTTCTCTACTTTGGTTCTATCTAAACCTTTAAATAGACTAGAGTAATCTACTTCATCATTAGAGGAATCCTCATCACTAGAAGTAGAGTACTTAGGTGTATCTCGAATACTTACTTTCTTCTCCTTGGCCATGAGACACGTATGGCATTCGTTGGGGAAGAGCGAAGACTTGTCGAAGGCTGAGGCGGCCAGTCCCTCGTCGTCGGAGTCAGATGAGGAGCAGTCAGAGTCCCACTCCTTTCCAAGGTGCGCCTCGCCCTTCGCCTTCTTGTAGTTCTTTTTCTTCTCCTTCTTGCCGTGTCTTTCTTGTGACTGGTCATTCTCATTATCGGGACATTGAGCAATAAAGTGACCAGTCTTACCGCATTTGAAGCAGGAGCGCTTTCCCCTTGTTTTGTTCTTGTTGGGGTACTCCTTGCGTCCTTTAAGTGCGGTCTTGAAGCGCTTGATGGTAAGTGCCATCTCATCCTCGTTGAGGCCAGCAGCCTCCACTTGTGCCACCTTGCTTGGAAGCGTCTCCCTGCTACTAGTTGCCTTAAGAACAACAGGTTGAGGCTCGTAGACGGGTAGTGGACCGTTTAGAGCATCATCCACATATCGAGCCTCCTTCACCATCATACGCCCGCTTACAAACTTTCCAAGGATCTCCTCGGGCGTCATCTTTGTGTACCTGGGGTTTTCACGAATAAGATTCACAAGATGGGGGTCAATTATAGTAAATGACCTTAGCATGAGTCGGACGACATCATGATCCGTCCATCTTGTGCTTCCGTAGCTTCAGATCTTGTTGACAAGGGTCTTGAGCCTGTTGTAAGTCTAAGTTGGCTCCTCTCCCCTGATCATGGCAAATCTCCCCAGCTCGCCTTCCACCAGTTCCATCTTGGTGATCATGGTGGCACCATTTCCCTCATGAGAGATCTTGAGGGTGTCCTAGATTTGTTTAGCGTTGTCCAGGCCACTCACCTTGTTGTACTCATCCCTGCATAAAGATGCTAGCAAAACAGTAGTGGCTTGGGCATTTTTATGAATTTGCTCGTTTATAAAAACGGCATTGTCAGTACTATCAAAGTGCATTCATTTTCAACAACTTCCCAGATGCTAGGATGGAGAGAGAATAAATGACTACGCATTTTATCACTCCAGAAAGAATAATCTTCTCCATCAAAGTGAGGGGGTTTCCCAAGTGTAATTGATAGCAAATGAGCATTAGAATTGTACGGCATGCGAGAATAGTCAAGAGAGTAGTTTTGATTAACCGTTCTCTTTTTCGACGAGTCATCGTCGTCGTCGTCTCTTGGTGAAGAAGAGGAGGCGTCACTGCCGTAGTAAATGATCTTCTTGATGCGCCTCTTCTTCTTCCCGTCCCTCTTCTTGTGACTCGATCCTGAGTCAGTGGGCTTGTCGTCCCTTGGCTCATTGAAGAGGGACTCCTTCTATTTGTCATTGACCACCATCCCCTTTCCCTTAGGATCCATCTCTTTGGGTGGTTAGTCCTTTAAGTGAAGAGTACGGCTTTGATACCAATTGAGAGCACCTAGAGGGGGGTGAATAGGTGATCCTGTAAATTCAAACACTAATAGCCACAAAAACTTGATTTAAAGTGTTAGTACGGCTAAGTGGTTGAGAGACGAGTTCTTGTGGACAAGATAATCACAGAGGAAGCGATCACAAGAGACACACAATTTTTATCCCATGGTTTGGTCAAGTAACACTTGCCTACTTCCACGTTGTGGAGTCCCAATGGACGAGGGTTGCACTCAACCCCTTTCAAGTGATCCAATGATCAACTTGAATACCACGACTTTTTTCCTTAGTCTTTTTCCCGTTTGCGAGGAATCTCCACAAGTTGGAGCCTCTCGCCCTTACAATATTGATCACAAAGAACACACAAGAGTAAGGTTGGGAAGAGAAACACACACAAGACTCACATAAGCAGCACAACCACGCACACAAGTCCAGGGGCGGAGCCAGGATGTGATATAAGGGGGGCCGGTCAATTCATCAATACTATATGATAAAAATATTATATAGTAAAAAAATTGTATAATGTTATCAGGTGACAACTTTAGTTGAAATTTGTAGATTTTATTATCCACAAGATCTAATATAGTATGTATATACGTTGTTGCCGCTTATTCTGCTGCTTCGCGTGATCACCTTCTTTGGACTTTGGTTGTGGGGTTAAGGTAGAGGCAAGTCAAGTGGTCAGTGGCAATCGACAGCTGCCTAGCCAGACAATACGATGAAGTATAAAGGGTGAGGTTCAGATATCAGCGTCTGTAGGCGAATTAGGTTTGACGTTTAATGCATTGATTGGTCATTTAACGAATATTTTATCTTTTTTGTCTCCTTTAGACTTTGGTTGACATACTACACTAGAGTTATGGATCATGTATTACTAACCACTATATTAAATCTTTGATTAATTACGTTGCATAAAATTTAGAGTATATATATTTACACATAAAAATTCAACTATATATATATATTCTCTTGTATGTGTCGCAGCCTTGGGAGGGGCCATGGCCCCTGTCGGCCCCCCTTGGCTCCGCCCCTGCACAAGTCACGACTTGAGCTCGAAACACAATGCACAGAGTTCACAACTCAAATGGAGCTCAAATCACTATCACAAAGAATCGAATGAGTGAAGTTGGAGTCTTGGAGTCTTAGGATGCTTAGTAAATGCTTGGGTGACTCCTCCATGCGCCTATGGGTCCCTTTTATAGCCCCAAGGCAGCTAGGAGTCGTTGGAGATCAACATGGAAGGCTATCCTTGTCTTCTATCGAGTGGCGCACCGGACAGTCCGGTGCGCCACCGGACAGGTCCTGTAGACGGTCCGGTGCTTGATCTCCTTCCAAATTTGGCATATCCGACCGTTGCTCCCCTAGGCTGATTGGCGCACCGGACAGTCCGGTGCACCAGCCGACCGTTGGAGCAGTTCACGTGTCGCGCGAAGATTGCGCGACCGACCGTTGGCGCTGGCGACCGTTGGCTCACCGGACAGTCCGGTGAATTATAGCCACGTCGCCCATTTGCTTTTCCCGAAGGCGACGAGTTCGCCGCGGATGACTCACCGGACAGTCCGATGCACCACTGGACGGTCCGGTGAATTATAGCCGTATGCCGCCGTCGAGTCTCGAGAGCGGCCTTTTCACGCGGACCAGCCTGGCGCACCGAACACTGTCCGGTGCACCACCGGACAGTTCGGTGTGCCAAGTCGAGCTGTGCTTTGGCTGCACACAGCCAAGTCTTTTGTAATACGTTTCTTTTCTTCTCTGCTCTGTTTCTAATACTTAGACAAATACATTAGTATACAAAAACCAATTACTAAGTCTAGAAACATACCTTGTTATATGATTTGCACTTCTTGCTTGTTTGGCACATAGCAACTCACTTACTATGTGTTGGACACTTAATCACCAAAACATTATAGAAATGGCCCAAGGGCACATTCCCTTTCACCGGCCCGAAGCACGAAAAAAAGCACGACCCAAAATATTTTAGTGCCGGGCCGGCACAACCCGTTATTTCAAGCCGGGTTTGGGCCGAGGTCATGGCCCATGGGCGGGCACGAGCACGGTCCGTTTAAGGCAGACACGAAATGGCCCATATAGAGGCACAAAAAGGCTCATATATTTATTAAAACCACACTTCATTCCACACTTTCATATACTTGATAAAGAACACAAAGCTAGAGATAATGCTAGTTAAATGTTTTTTGTAGCTTTGAATTAGAGTATGTGATGTAATTTTACTTTTGTTATGAACATTAGATAATAAACTGAACTTACGAACTTTGTATAGAGCTGATTATACTCTTTTCCTTCTAACAAAATGATTTGTAAACGAGGTAGTCATTGCATAGGTGTGGTAACTTTAATACAAATATTAAGTTTGCTTTTGTTCAAATTTATTTGTCTTATCTTTTATTTGTTTTATTATTTTTTGAATTTAGGGCTCTGATGTGAATTTTGGGACAAAAACTGAATTTCGGTCCAAAAATTGAATTTCGGGCCAAAAATTGAATTTCGGGCTTTTATAATTTCGGGCTGCCCGAAATGAGCCCTGCACGTTTAAGCAATTACGGGCCGGGCCGTGGGCCGAGGGCTAGGCCCATAGGCCGGCCCGGCACGGCCCGAAATTCAAACGGGCCGGGCCGGCCCGAAATTCAAACAATACGGGCCTTTTCGGGCTTGGGCCGGGCCGGGCCGGGTGGCCCGAATGTACACCTATAGTTCCCGGGTTGATTTTGCTGCAATGGCGGTCAGATGGGGGATTCCTGCATTGATCTTCCTAGAAATTGTAGGGGGTTTTCTGAAGCTAGTGGAACTTTGTAAAGGCCTCGTAGTGTTACCTTGCCTTGCCTCCTTGGTAGAGGTGTATGAGATTCATGACCCCTTGGCAGATGGGTAACATGACTTGTGGGTACAGGGTACAACCTCTGCAGAGTGTAAAACTAGTATACTAGCCGTGGTCGTGGTCATGAGCAGCTCAGGACTCTCGCATGATTAAATTATGGAACTAAATTCAATTTATC
This sequence comes from Zea mays, assembly GCF_902167145.1. Taxonomy (NCBI): domain Eukaryota; kingdom Viridiplantae; phylum Streptophyta; class Magnoliopsida; order Poales; family Poaceae; genus Zea; species Zea mays. The sequence continues at coordinate 13,466,443 of NC_050104.1, read as the reverse complement.
ATTTGTTTTGCATGTGATTTGTTATTAATTTTGTTCTATTTTTATTTTGGTATGGTATTCACTTACATCTAGTAATTGCTAATAAAATTTGACCAACTATCAAAAGCAATGCTCAACTTTAACCCCTATTATTGATCAATCTTACACTTCACATGAACTCTCGCCTTTGGTGAGTTCATGCACATTATTCCCCACAACTTGTTGAGCTATGATCTTTTGTGGGCTCACACTTGCGATATATAAACCCCCACAGAAGAAGAACAGGTGGTTCAAGAGGAGTCGTATAACGAGGAGTACGACTTGATCTAGGTGGTCTCTCCTAGTGGACTTTATGACGCCAAGGATGGACATTAGTTCGCTTTATATTTATCTTTTATTTGTAAGACTTCCGCTATGTATAATTACTTTTATGATATTGTGGCATTTATCTCTATACACTCTGTTAATAATGAGGATTACATATTGTTATTATAAGTGTTGTTTTTCTTTGACGCACATATGAGACGCACCCGACTTTATCCCTTAAATCCGGGTGTGACACTGTGAAAATAGCTGCTGTGGGTTGTGAGCTGCGGAAAAAGCTGTTGTGGGCTGTCATCTGTGGGAAAAGTTGTTGTGGGTTGTGAGCTGTTAAAAAGCTAAAAGTGTTTTATGGAAACCACTAAAATCCGTTAAAAGTTCTTTGATATATGTTTTCACAGTTCCATACGAAAGCCACTAAAAGCAAGTCTAGTGATGCTTTGAGTTTTGCACTGCGAGAAAATCAATTTTTAGAAAAAGCTGCTTTCTGGATCCAGCCATTTGGTTTGGATTTTGGCTTTTAGGGGGCAAAAGGCAAAGCCAAAAGCCAAACCAAACACACCCTAAGTCACTAACATTTAGTGACAAACACACACTATAAGGGCATGTTTGGTTCGCTGCCTAATTTGCCACATTTTTGTGCCTAAGGTTAGCTCTTCAATTTAAACGACCAACCTTATGCAAAGTGTGGCATAGCTAGCCATAAATAGGGATGACAACGGGTACATACCCGTCGAGTAATACCATTCCATACCCTATCCATAAAAAAAATCTACACGTTGGGTTACCTATATATGCTCGCGGGTATAAAATCTTACCCATACCCGGCTCCGCGCGAGTATTTTTACCCGTCGGATAACCCATACTCGCTAGAAAAGTCTTAAATTCCAATATATCAACCACTCAAAATTATTAAATAAACATAAAAAACAACTTCAACTTCACATATAACAAATCATATAACAAACCATATGATTACATAACGTGATATCTAGACAACTGATAGCTAGAGAAGAGTTTTATTTTAGCTACGATGGACTCTATTAGATGGTTATAGTGGTATTGATGCCGATATATTTTACTCATGGGTAGACGGGTATGGGTTGGTACTACCCGTACCCGTCTACCCAACGGGTATATGTTTTTACCCATTTAACATACCCGTGGGTAGAGAAATCATTCCGTACATGTCTTCATATCAGGTAAAACCCGTCGGATATTCAGGTTTCAGGTACCCATTGTTATCTCTAGCCACAAACTAAACAAGTCCTAAGCCTATCATTATGTGGCGTAATTGTCTAGCTTTTAGGGGTGGGCGTTCGGATTACCCGAAAAATTCGGGTCGGGTAATTTGGGTTTTGAGAATCGATACCCGAAATTACAACGGGTTTTGCAATACCCGAAAAATCGGGTACCCGGAATTTCGGGTTCGGGTATTCCCGAACTATTGTGTCGGCTTCATAAAAACACATACACCCTATTAGATTAGTATAAAAATATAGTTTGAATAATGATATACATGGACATATAAAACACAAGCAATCTACAATCACAAGTTATGCACACTTACACATAATTATAGATGTACAAATTAATAATTAAGTATGATATGAGTACATGACACATGAAAGTTCGGGTAATTCGGGTATTTTGGGTACCCGATTGTGATACCCGAATTACCCGAAATAAATTCTGGTTTTGTAAGTTGCTACCCGAAATTCCCGAACAAAATTCGGGTTTCGGGTATTTCGGGTTCAGGTATTCCGGGTTCGGGTTTCGGATTACGGGTCCTTTATCCAAAGCCGGTATTGTTTTCGCAGATAAAGGATTGTTATCACCATTGTTTTTTTTCTTGGTTAAGCAATTAGGGAGTAGTGCGATAAAAAAGAAAATACTAATACGCTTGGCAGTATCTGTATGGCTACATGAAATGCTATAACCTAAGTAGACTATCTCTAACAATTTATTTATAATATCTTATTTTAAACTTTACTTTACAAATACTATAATTAAATATTTTATATGACTATATGCACGATCCGCTGCTATAGTCTTAACCAACACAAAATATTCCGCTTAGATTTTCTTGTTTATTTACATTCTATAAAGCGAAAGGTGTTTTTAATAAGAAATACTGGCATTCCTGAAAAAATCCACTAGAAAGTAGAAAACGAGACAAGATCATAACTTAAATTTCATTATTAAAGAATACTACGGAGTATATGGACAACACTGAGGCTCGGAATCATCATCATTAATTAAAGCGTGCAGCCTAATCGATGATCTGTTTTGACACTGAGACAGTCAGACAGAGACCCGCAGGCCTGCAAGCACCGAGCAGCATCGCCCATCCGGCCATCCCCCATCCCGCATCCAAGGCCTGCCTCGCCTGCTCGTTCGACCTCAACCAAACAGACCCGCAGTGCGTTCGCCCCTTACCTTTTTCTTGTCCCTTTCACGGTTTCACCCCGCGTTCGCTCTCTCTCCCGTGGCGACGACTGGGCGGCCGCCGCAGCCGCCCTAGCCCGGTGCGGCTCTTCGTCGGGTCCTTCGCCGGCGACGGGCACCTACCAGGTATGTCCATCCTTCTCTGCCCGTCCTGCTGTGCGAAATCGAGCACCAAACCCTAAGTGAACCTACCTGCCTATCTGTACCCAGATCTGATCTAATTACAACTGCACACATGTATTATACCTACTGATTTCGATTTTTTATTGCAAAAATTATCGGGTGTACATGTGTACACCCATATCCTTTACTGGGTCCGCCCTGTATATCCATGGCAGGATGAAGACGAGGATAGTGTACTCCAGGGAGTTTCTGCTGTCGCTTGGCGAGTTGGAGCATTGCAAGAAGCTGCCCCCTGACTTTGATGCAGCGCTGCTTAGGTCATTTTTGCCTTGTTTTCTGCTGCTTAGGCCTTTTGCCCAGTGGCCAATGGGATTTCTACTGCTTAGGCCTTGTCTTCTACTGCTTAGGCCTTTTTCTTCTCCAACAGTGAGCTGCAGGAGCTGTCAGCGGGTGTGCTTGAGAGAAACAAGGGCTACTACAACACATCCCAGGGACGGCCAGATGGGTCGGTGGGATATACTTACTCTTCTCGTGGTGGGAACACTGGAGGGAGGTGGGATACTCGCTCATCTGGATCAAGTGATCGGGATGGGGAACCTGATCGTGAGTCTCAGACACAGGGTAAAATTACTCTTCTGTTTGTGTAATGTTTTGCATTAGTCATTACGTTCTTAAAGTTGGCAGTCTATGATTTACTGGTTTAATTGGTTCTCTGTGGCCATTTTGCCTATGAGGCTATGGTATGATATTCATTGTATTGTGGACTTGACTTTCAGATAGTCTATACAAGTACATGAGTGCATTGATTTCACCAATAGTAGACCGAGGGAGTTGGAGAACAATCATCTGCATGGTCATTGCTAATGAATCATGCACATTTACTTCCTGCTGCCCATCCTGTTTATGGGCATATTAGGAAAGTGGGTTGCTTATTTTATGCTGTGGGGTTACTAATGGTGCCATGCAGCAGGGCGTGGTGCAAACCAGTACAGACGCAATTGGCAGAACACGGAGCATGATGGCCTACTTGGCCGTGGTGGTTTCCCTAGGCCATCAGGATATACTGGGCAGTTGTCATCAAAGGATCATGGCAATGCGCCTCAGCTAAACAGGACATCAGAACGCTACCAGCCACCACGTCCTTACAAGGTTGGTGCCTGCATGCATGTACCCTGTCTTCCTTTCACCATCTTAGTGATTGGCGATCTTTAGAATTTTCATAAGTACCTCTCACATTAATTACAGGCTGCTCCTTTTTCACGGAAAGACATTGACTCGATTAATGATGAGACATTCGGGTCTTCTGAATTATCAAATGAGGATAGAGCAGAAGAAGAAAGGAAGCGGAGGGGTCAGATTTTCTTACTGCAACATAAAACACCCTTTTCTTTCCCCACTCCAATCATCTATGCTGTCTCACATTGCCCTATATGCAGCATCTTTTGAGTTGATGAGAAAAGAGCAACATAAAGCAGTGCTAGGAAAGAAGAGTGGTCCTGATATCCTGAAGGAGAATCCCAGTGATGATATATTTTCAAAGTTACAGACATCTACTGCAAAGGCAAATGCCAAAACTAAAAACGAGAAGTTAGATGGTTCTGTAGTATCCTCATATCAGGAAGATACCACTAAACCATCTTCAGTTCTACTAGCTCCTGCAGCCAGGCCGCTTGTCCCGCCGGGTTTTGCAAATGCATTCGCTGACAAGAAGCTTCAGTCACAGTCGTCTAACATCACACATGAGCCGAAGGTGTGTATCTAGATGCCGTTTCAATAGATAATAGAATGACAGCAATTACACACAAAATCTCCTACCTTACAATCCTTGATACCTTTTCAGAAATTGTTGTGTTCATTGAAGATAGAACCTTCAGTTCTTCAGTTCTTCTCTCCAATAGAATCATTTCCTTACGAAAAGAGGGATAACCCCACCAATGCTGTAGTGATACTTAATTTGTTTCTACTTTGTAGTGTCATAATGCTACTACTGAAGCTAACATGTTGACTATTGCATGGCTTGGGGGTCAGCTAGAGGATGACCAGTCAGCAACAGGGTTCACATCTGAAAGTAAAGAGAAGGGAGTTTCTGGTAACGATGCTACTATGGGTCCAAAGCACACGCTTCCACCTGGTAGTGTTACCTCTTCAGCTGAATTGGCTTCTAGCGTTCTGAAAGGGAGCGAGGATTGGGATGCTGATGTAATGGATAAGTATTCTATTGGAAAAGAAGGCAAATCTAAAAATATTGATCCAGTTAGGAAGGATGATTCAGTAGCAATCTTAGAACAGTTCTTTGGCAATGTTTTATCGAAAAGCGGCAGCAACCTACCAACTTATGTTGAGGTACAACAAGAAATCCTTTTTTTTTGGCCCTGCTTGTTCTTAGTTTCTTAACTGTGTAGAAGCCTCAAATCTGTATTTATGGTTCCATTTATATAAGCTATATAATATGCAACATTGTCTAACCAGATCTATTCACTACTAACGTGATGCGAACTTGTACCTTCACAAGTTTATCTGATTTTTTTTTCAAACTTCATTTAACTAAACACAATTAGGTCTTGAATTTTGTTTGTTTACTTCTATAATTCAATTATTCTTATTTATAATAAAGATGAGAGTTGAAAGTTGATAATTTTATTTAAGAGTAAATTTTATTTAAGTGTGTCTCTTAAAGGCTCAATCTCTGTTTGTGTCTCCGTTACGTCCAAATGGACCCACATAGACTTGGTAAGATGTCTTCTTCTTCCTCGAGCCAACACACGGAAAAGAACACACGTCAGAAGCTTGCCGGTGACAACCAGCAGCTCCTTATGCCCCAGAAAATCCTACGGAAGCGGAAGTCCAATTCCCACGTGCATGATCCAACAGCAGTAATAAAATAACTTGTACAAGATGCAAATAACTAGCAAGGGCCACAGGCTTGAAAAGCAGCGCCGGTAAAAAGCAAGATCGAGGAACTGACAAACGAAGCTGGCGATGAGGGACACGTCCACGACGTTCTCGACCTTCAGGTTCAGGTTGGCGAACCCGGTGAGGCAGCGCATCTTGCGCGCGATGAACTTGGCCTGCTGCACGTCCACACCAGCACCTGGAGCGCGACCATCTGCTGCGGGGAGGGGGGGGGGGCTTCTGTTGAAATTCCTGTCCCCATCGTGCTCCACGCCGACAAACGAACGGGTCGCGGCTGGTGCTTTACTCAGCAGAGGAGGCAGCACGGGAGCAGGAGGGGCATCGGCGGCGGCGTCTAGAAAATGAACGGGAGAGATGGGAGGACATGTGGAAGAAAGACATGACATGTGGGACCCACATGACATAGAAACATGGAAACGATGAGACACGATGTATCGGGTCTGTTTCGACTGATTGTGACTTAAATGAGACCCAAACAGAGAATATGACCTTAATAGACACACTTTAAAAGTTTATGGACCGGGTTGACACACCTGCGCAAGTTAAGGGACCAGAAATGCATTTTACTCTTTATTTAAAGTGTCCATCTTTGTTGTCTTGTGTGTTGACATGACAGCTTTCTACGTTATTGATTTACTAGTTCAGATGGCCTTCTATACACGTTATAATCTGTTAGACTTTAATAGCATGTGCTGAGTTACAATTTAGAAATGACATTTTTTTGTTTTCTAGTTTTTGCCATGTAGTGGCAGGGTGGTCTGAATAAAAGAAAACCCCAGTTTTGTTTGACATTGAAATATCTGAAAAGAAGGAAATCTCCAATTTAGTTTGGAATTGAATTTGAATTAGAGTTACATGGGTCATATGCTTATTATTTCTTTTGCATGTTATGCAGAACCAGCCATTGAAAACTGATGATGACATGATCACTTCTGTGCCAGAATCATCCAAATTTGCTCATTGGTTTCTTGATGAAGGTAATACTATTTCATAAATTTTACTATCTGATCCCATTATGCCCAACACCTGGTTATCTACTAGTATTGGCCTCTCGTTTGATCATCATGCCACAAGAACTTTTAAAGAAAGGACAGACCTGGTGCTGGCAGCTCCCACATGAGGGCTTGTTCGGTTGCTTGGGGATTGATGGGGATTAGGGATTTAATCCCCTTCAATCCACTTCTAACCGAACAAGCCCTGAGTGGGGTCTGAGGAATAAAACCGAGGCAAGTCTTACCACTGCATTTTTGCACAGAGGCTGCGTCGAACCTAGGCTCAGTGGGAAGACTTACAAGAAAAAAATTGAGGACATGTACCTCGTTGCTTCACAGCTTCCATTTGGTTGTCTGTTCTCTTACTGATTTACATCCTTGTATTTCCTGCAGACTTGAAACCTGCAGAAGACTTATCTTCAAAGAGCCTGCTCTCCATGATTGTCAAAAATGAAAATCCAGGTCTAGAAAATTTAAACCATACTCCTTTATCTGATGCTGCTGCCCAGAATTTATCCCCAAGAGCACCTATTGATAAACTTGATTCTGCATCAGAGCTTATCTCATTTACATCCTCTACGCCTGCCAATGGAGTTCTTGAACAATGCATCCATTCTGATGTTCCAGAGGCAGTTCCTATTATGACATGTGAGGATCTTGAGCAGACGATGTTAGCACAGGTTAGCAATAGCAGCTCAACTCAGATAAATGCTACAAAGGAGCAACTGACTGTTATGGATGAACCAGTTGCCATGCAGAAAGTAACTGTAGATAATCATGCATCACAACATCTTCTTTCATTGTTGCAAAAAGGAACAGATAATAAGGGAGCACCTTCCCTGGGTTTCCAGAGAGAATCAACTGATGAACCTCTGAGTGTTGACACAAATTTAATGGCAAATGGTGGAATATCTGGAAGTGATCCGGTTAACAGTGTTGAAAATGTTCCTACTTCTGGGAAGGACTTGACATTGGAAGCGTTATTCGGGGCTGCATTTATGAATGAGCTCCACTCGAAAGATGCACCAGTTTCTATTCGAGGAGCCACAACTGGTGGTCCTACTGAGTTTGCAGAGATGGGTAAAACTCTGTTGTCATCTAGCCATGAAGGATACTACCCTGTTGAACAGACCGTACACTTCAACAATACTAAAGATGCTGCTGTCCGTAGAGAACCAGGTATTGAGCATTCAGCAGTACCTGGTCTAAGTCAGGGGAGTGCTAGTTTTGACAAGAAAGGAATGGAAATTCATCTGCCTGAAGAAGATAATTTGTTTACCATGAGTGATTCTCTGCTTGGTCAAAATTCTGATATTTTGGCATCAGTAGGATCCAGCAGGGTTGAAGGGCTATTGCCTGAAAAGGCACTTGATAACCTCAGCTATAGGTTTCAAAGTCTTGTGCCTGGTGATGCAGAACACATTCAAGTATATGGTCCTGATGCACTTGGATCTCATCCTCGTGATTCTCAGAATATGTATCATCTTCTACAGGGTAGGCCTCCTATGATAGCACCTCACCCTATGATGGATCACATTGTTAATAGGAAACAGCCAGCTCCATTTGATATGGCACAGTCGATACACCATGATTCTCACCGTTCTTTCCCATCTAATGTGAATCATATGCAACATAATCTTCATGGGCCAGGGGTCCCTCACTTGGACCCTGCTGGACATATTATGCGACAACACATGTCCATGCCTGGAAGATTTCCTCCAGAAGGCTTGCCAAGAGGTGTCCCTCCATCTCAGCCTGTGCATCACATGGCTGGTTATAGACCTGAAATGGGTAATGTAAATAATTTCCATATGCACCCTCGCCAGCCCAACTATGGAGAATTTGGATTGATGATGCCAGGCAAGTCTCAATTGTCCTAATTCTATTTGTTCTATTAACTGGCAGATTACTTTGTCATTATTTGCAAGTTCAGACATGCCATAGTGCCAGACTTTCTATCGGTGGCACTGTTAACTTATCATACTCCCTCCGTCCCAAAATATAGTTCTTTCTAGCTCACTTTTTTTTTCTGTCCACATTCTTTTAAATGATAATTAATATAGATATACATGTAAACTGCGTTCATATGTTACTTAATAAATGTGTGATTAGTCTAAAAAAATTATATTTTAGGATGGAGGGAGTACTGGTTTTGCATATCTGATATCCCTGATCATAGGGCGCAAAACTTTACTTGTTAACATTGACTAACAATTCTCCTAATCGAAGTTAGTTCGCGCAATTTGGTTTCCATGATACCATTCTGCTTATTTTGGAGATTAAGAATTTAGTTTGGAGTTGGGCTGACATCTCCATGATACCACCTGTATCTTAAACTTACTATCAATGAGACAGTTTTTTGTTTGGACTTATCCTTGTTCTGTTTGATACATTCAACTCTGTCTTCTGCAATTTTAAATATGCTTCTTTACTAATCTATTAGGTTTTTTTTTTGCTACCATCACTGTTAGGCCCATCAGGTCCAGAGGTGAGGGGCAATCATCCAGAGGCGTTCGAAAGGTTGATCCAGATGGAGATGTCAGCCAGATCGAAGCAACAGCAGGTGCACCACCCTGCAATGGCCGCTGGCCGTGTGCCTAGTGGGATGTACGGGCACGAGCTTGATGCGAAATTGAGATACAGATGATGGATGCCTGGATGCTTCACTCCGTACAGAGGACCTGGAGGTGTGGTTTGTTGTATGTGCGTGGTCACTCTTTGCCCAGACTGCTGTGTATTATTTCTGCTAACATGGTTTAGCATCAGCCGTCGGTCGCGACTGATTGGAGGCCTGCCTCACTTGTAGGGTTGTAGCATGTACATCTGAACGGGTGATGGAACGGAGTGGGTCTAAGATCTGTAGGAGCGGAAGTCTACCGGGAAAAGGGGTTATGGTGTGCTGAATGGAAGACGTGGCGTCGACGTCTTAGCAGCCACATGTGTAATGACGTTTTCTGTCTACTGTTTCTGACGACTATGCAGTTTCCATTTTGTATAAGCTCTGTTATGCAAAAGGAAAAAAAAAGAAGAAAAAAAACTGAGTCAGATTAACAGATTGGCGACAGTGTCCGCTTGACCCTATATCTTCAACTTGTTTGAAAGGAAATGACCACGCGTCATGCCGAGACGTTTGTAGCTGATAGCACTGTTTGAGACGTTTTGCTGAACGGAAAGGCTGCTGCCTCCAGGTTTTTTTTGCTCATCCTAGCGAAATTGAGTTGTTTCGCCCACGAGAAATACAGAACAGATACTGGGCACTGGCCCTGGTTACCCAACAGCTCAGGGACTTTGGGAACACGGTATTTCTTAGTTCCAAAAGACGTTTGAGAGCACATATAAGAACTCGGTATTTTAAGCTATGATTTTGCGGATATCATGGTATATTTGGGATACGTAGCTACGATCTTTTCTTCTCTTACACTACAACTAAAATACTATGTCTTCAAACATGTGTTAGATTGAACTGATTTAAAATATACTATAGTTATATCATGTCATACATTGAACTGTAGTATTATAAACTATTGTTTTAAGAAACAAAGTTTCTAAACAGGCCCTCAAGCATCAATCATGTACTCCATTCCAAAATAATTGTACTTTTTTTTATAATAGCTCTGATCTTTCCACCATTCGTAAAAATGCACTTATTTACTTACTTGAGACGGATGGAGTTACTTTATTTTTGGGAGCGAGTAACGTGTTTCCGTTAGTTTAGTTTGTGCAACATGGAATGGCGCAGTACAATACAACATCTCTGTTCTTGATCAACCCCACCACCATTAAGCATGTGTCTGCGGGTGTATATTTGCTACACTGCAGGTTTGTTTGAGTATACTCGGATTCAACTCATTTCATGGGTGTTGAAGTAGATTGATATATAGTTAATTTTCTATCCTAATCTACTCCAATACATATTGAATGAAGTAGATACAAGTGCAGCCAAACATTGTCTTAATGTTTAACTTTGTTTGATATGTGTATGTCTATACAAATCATTTGAGACTTATGTCGCTGAGTTTGTCACTGGACGATGATGTTTAGTTCCGTTGTAAAGTGGATGTAAAGATTAAGATAGATAATGAACTGCACTTGTTTCTTTGTAACCTCAAACCCTTCCTGTAGGGGCTCTAGCCCCTCTAGTTTCATAAAAAAACTGAATGGACCAGTTGGTGTCCATTTGGGAAGTTGGTGGATTTACCTAAACAATAATTAGACTATCTCCAGCAGCTTACCCATATCTATCACTATATTCAAACCACACTTTGCGAACAGTGCAGTCTACAATGCAAAACATTGTTTTGGGTAAGTTGCTGCACACAGTCTTATTCGATTAGATGGATATCGGTGTTCTGAAAACACCGGCTAGTAATCCTAAGTGCTATGCACGTATAGTGCGGATGGTGTGCGAGAGGGACACAAAACTTTTATACTGGTTCGGACGGAACGTTCCTACGTCTAATTGGTTAACTTGCGCACACTGCACTATGTCTGCAACGAGGGTGGATTACAAACTTTGGTTGAGGGAGAGCTCGATGCCCAAGCCTCTGATATGGAGTGTGAATAGAGCGAAGTGCTCGGTGCAGTTACAAGTGTTGGCTACTCATACAGACTTGTTGCTCGTGTCCCTCGATCGTGGTCCTCTCAATCCTTTTGTAGGCTATGGAGAGGGGTGGCCTTATTACATGTGTCTACCGTTCGGACCGGGAAGATGAGAGTACGGTTTGTTGTATCGCCATGTCGTACTCCAAGGTTCTTGTTGCCCAATAGGCTTCTTCGGCTAACACCGTCCCATCACGTTGTTGTTCCCATGCACACCACAAGTCGTGTACCCATCTGTCATGGGGTCATGAATCCCATACACTTCTACCGAGGAGGCGAGGTAGGGTAGCACTACGATCTAAGTATTGATAACATTTTACAATCTCGTCACCTCACCTCTACTCGTAGCAATACATACAATCAAGTAAATAATGTATATGATAACATTTTACCAAAGCATAAGAACAAACTACGTAACAATATTCTACGCGTCGCTATGAGATCGTAGGTTCAAGAACCATTAAAATCAGAGTTAAAACGAAAAATTTATAGATAAAACGGTATTTTAGGCGCAAGAAATCTAATAGATGCGATCTAAAAGATAATGCATTTAAATTAAGCAGGTATTAAATTAAAATATTTGAGTTGGTATTAATCATTAACAATTATTTATAAAATGCGTATTAGATTAACTAGATTATCTAGCTAATTAACATTAATTAATTAATTAATTAATTGAAACATGTGGCATGATTAAAACAATGTTATTACTACAAACACAAAAAATAATATGAACCTAACACAACTTGAACAGATTAAAATAAATTATTTGACCTAGAAGATATCACAGTTTTAATAAATTAGTAGGGCTGCACAGAAATAGGATGACATGACGGTGGGAAAGGTTTGTTTACAAATGCATGACCTAGCTGTTGCCAACTTATCATGATTGTATCTACTGTTAAATTCATGCTGCATGACAGTCTTGCATGTAAAAGGGCATATGGTGATGGTTATCTATTAGGTGGGAAGCGTCAAACCTATTTTATGGGAAATACCTCTAACCTACTACTAACTTACCTTCCAATCAAGCCCTTTGATCTCGCGTTGCTGCTGGTCATCTCGATTTTTGACGATGAACCGAAGATCTGATCGACGACCAGGAAGCGCGGTGACGAAGCTCTCGCGAGCTGGTCACGGCGACAAGAAATTACTCACCGAAGTTGTCGCTAGAGTTGGGAGGAACTCGAACTTCGACCAACACCACATAGCGGCTTATGGCTGCGAGCTTAGCTAGCAGCGGGCTAGTGTGGCTTGGAGGAGATGAGTCTATGATTGATGATTTGATGTGTTATGATGGCATGTATTTATATAGGCTGGGAGGTGGGTGGTTACATGACAGATCTAATCTGGTACTTATCTATTATAATCATATCTTATATGTTAGGAACTCTAACAAACTCGAAACCAAATCCGTTGCGCAGGTGAGAAGTTTGGCCGGGCGGTTACAACAACTACGGTGGTTAGTTTGTTACGAACATCAAAGGATGACAGATGTCATGGATGATGTAACAGTGATGCAAGATCTGGCAAGTGGAATAAAAAATAGTAGGAAAAACTCACGTATGTTGTGTTCCTTAAGTGGCCGAATACATAAGCCTTTTATTTGCTATTCTTTTTTTTCCTATTTTTTTTTTATTTTTAGATTTAATTATCCCAATTCAAATCTGATTTTAAATTTTGAAACCATATTTATACGCACAACCAAAACATCAACATGAATGCAAATATTTTACATTTATTTACTCCTTATTTACTTTGCTCAAATAAGTATTTGTATGCATGAAATTTAATAAGCATGGAATTCACATAGTTATATAACCCAATAGGAGTAATTTATATAGAATACTCACTATCCTATTTATTATAGTTTAAGTATATAACCAACATTTTATATTTACTATTTATTAAATTTTAGGGAAATAGTCTTGAAAGCTCTTTTGTGGGTTTTGGTAGTTTGGATGACAACCCAATTAAAGGACTAACATGTGTGCTAAGTGTTAAATAGGTGCTTAATGTAAAGCTTATTGGGTTCAACACAAGTAAACAAATGTGATGGTCCAAAGACTGGAATATCTATAGATAATGGACATCACAAGTAAGATGGACATTGCTTAACTGAGACTCGGTATGCGTAAATATGAGACAATCGATCAATCCAAGGATGGAGACAAGAAGAACTTCGAGGTATCGAGTGCACGAGTGAAGTTCGAGGAGACCAAGAAACCCAAAGCCAGGGGTGAAGAAGAAGACTTGCAAAGTCAAGGTTGATCAAGTCAAGAAGAGTTATGATGCATCAAGGATACATAAGGACATGACTTACAACCAATGAGGTAACATCTACAGTTATCTGGTGTAAGTCCTAAGGCTCAAAGTTAAGCTCGAGAAGTGAACAAGGTCACTAGAAGGAGGAGCAATGTCAAACCAGAACTAGAAGCAGTCCAAAAGAGCTAAGTTTACTTTAACCTTTAGTTTGGGTTGTTCCTGTGTTTGTATATGTTCTAGGTGACCTTTGCAAGGTGTTGGAGCTTATGTGTATTAATCTAGATCAAGTCAAGTTGACTTGATGGTTTTGAAGCTCTGTCTAAAGTAGATAAAAAATCCTAGAGTAAAGAGGTATGATCCCAAGACTTAGTCAATTATTTTAGTGGCTAACTGTGTGTGTCTAAGTGCTAGGGATCATCCCAAAATAAGACAAATTGGAGTGAAGAAGTTGCACCAGTCTGGGACCACCGGACTGTCCGGTGTGCACCGGACAATGTCTGGTGCCCAGGCTGGCCCTCGGTGAACAGGACGCTCTCGGGAAGCATTAGGGGCGCTGCGGCTATAAATCACCGGACTGTCTGGTGTTGTAGGATCTAGGACACCAGCTAGAGGGGGGTGAATAGACGGTTTTGACTAAAACAAAATACACTAGACAAATTTAATCAAAACAACAAGAGATGTAAATATTTCTAGCCTTGATGCAACAACAAAATGTAATGAGAAATTTAATCTAATGCCACAAAGATAAACAATATATAAGTTACCAACTACTTGTAAATAATGTAAAATAGTTGAGAGAAAGGCACCGAGATTTATCCCGTGGTATCGGTGATTTGCCGTTCACCCCTAATCCACGTTGAGGTGGAATTCAAGCTCTCACTTGCTCCTCTACCAAGACACGACTTGATCTTTGAGCCAAGTGGACAAGAACTCACTCAATACCTCGATTTCACTAGTGTCACCTTTGCCGCTCCGGTGAGGTAGGCGCAAACCCCTCACAATCAATCCCGCGGCTCCTCCACAATCTTCACGGAGAGCTCAACGGAGACAACACCCAAGCCGTCTAGGAGGCGGCAACCTCCAAGAGTAACAAGTCGATGGCGCTTGCCCGGTGTATCACCTAGTGCCTCGAAAGATCACAACGAATGCAAATGCACTAGAGTGTCTCAATCACTCACTAGAATGCGATCTCAATCAACTAGTGTGAGTGTTTGAGTGGGAGGCTCACAAATGAGTTCAATGTGTGCTAGAAATGGCCAAGAGAGACTCCACACACGAGCTACACTTCTATTTATAGCCCCTCAACACATATGTAGCCGTTATGTGCAACTTGCACAGTTTCTGCGCACACGCGGACGGTCTGCGCCCTATGGCCGGACGGTCCGCCGTACCAATAACGACTATATCGACCGTTTGAAACCTGTCAGAGCTGTCAGAAAAGTCAAGGTCGGATGGTCCGCCTACTGGGGCCGGACGGTCTGGAACCTGACACACTTGAGTAACAGAGTGCTTGATCAGTCTCAGTAATTCGAGTGAACGGTCCGCCAATCATGGCCGGACGGTCCGCACATGGACCACTTACCGCTCGGCTAAAAACCCCGGACGGTCCATAGTACAAAGTCTCAAAAACACACCGTTCCTGCCCAAACTCGATTTTTCTTATGCGGACGGTCCGCCTGCTGGGGCCGGACGGTCCGCCACAAGAAGGCAGGGACAGACCTCTCTAGCAGAGTCGCAGACGGTCCACCGTCCTCAGAAAAAAGTTTTTGCGTTGATTCAAAAGAATTTTAATTTTGAAACCCATAGCGTTGTTAGGCCTCATGCACATGTTACCGTTTATGCTGTACGAGGCACTAAGTTATACACCATTCAAGTTCATTGACCCCTCTTAATAGTACGACTGTATATCATGTTAATCCAATCAGTTTCTTCTCTAAACACGTGCTGACCGGCAAAAGCAAAAACCTATGTTTTACCTTTGCCTTCACTTGATCCACAATCTATGCTTATGATTCCTCAAGAACTTTGCTGTACCTTGTGGTTCAGTCCTGCAATCTTATCACTCAAGGAACTGTTAGTCCACAATCAGTTGTCATTAATTACCAAAACACCACTTAGGGGCCTAGATGATTCACATGTGTGTACCGGACTGTCCGGTGCGCCAGCTACACGCCTGACCAACGGTCGGCCGCACAATCAGTGCCGGCCACGTCAGCCAAGCCAACGGTCATCAAGTCACACTGGACTGTCCGGTGTGCCAAGTGGCTGAAGGGTGGCAACAGTCGGATCCAACGGTCGACTGACATGGCAGAGCACCGGACAGGGAACAGTGGTTGCACCGGACTGTCCGGTGCGCCCATCGACAGAGAGTTGTTGCTTTTTGTCCAATGGCTAGAAGTGTGGGGGAGGTTATAAATACCCCCCAACCGGCCATTTGGAGTTGTGGGAGCCCAAGAAACATACCAAGGCATATTGTGGAATACTCCCAAGTGCAGCAACACTTTGTAGACTCATTGCAAATCATTTTGCTCTCCTAATCTTGTGTATTTCTCTCTAATTGTGTAGAGGCACAGTTATAAGCCTTTAGAGAGAGGGGAAGTGCTGCTGAAAGCAAGATCAAGGTCTTGAGCACTATTACTTTGTCGGATTGCTGTCAAGAAGGTTGTAAGCAACCGCGACAACATTGTAACTACCATCAACATATTGGAAGGCTCTATCTGTCACATTGATAGATTTGAGCACATCGTAGGACGGAGTAAGATACTCCAAGCCAAGGTGTGGCTAACTCCAACGAGAACTAGGCAAGCATTTCAGGCTTGGGCGAACCTCGGTATAAATCATTATGTCCTGCGTGCTCTATGTTGTGTCTCTTGTCTTGTCTCTATTTCTGTTCTTTGTCTCTTGCTTTAGTATGGTGTGCACTTCATATACTCTTATTTGTGGTATAAGGGTGTGTTTGGTTGCGGAACAGACAGGACAGGGAGGTCCCCTGTCGTCCTCTTTCTCGTCCCTCCAATTTTGAGGGACAACTGGGGACAACATTGGATAGTCCTGTCCCAACCATTGGCCATTGACTCTGAACCAAACAACCTTATTTAAGGGATCATCCCATCTCGTCCCATCCTGTCATTGCAACCAAACGCACCCTAAGTTACTTGTGAAGTGCAAGACTCTTTGAGACAGGAACTTCATTTCCGCTGCCACCTACTCGAAGCAATCTTCATTGGATGTGATCCAGTCTTTAAGTAGAGTAAGGTTTTAAGTTTTACAGTGATAATTATTATTCGCCTATTCACCCCCTCTAGGCGACATCCAGATCCTGTTCCCGGGCATAGGGAACTTTCAAGTCTCAATTCATAACTTTGTTATAATACACTTGAAATTTTAAATCTTTAGGGAATTTTCTTAATTCACCAAGTTACGATTTTGGATTGTTACAACCCATTGATGGAGCGCTGAATTCCTATCTTCCACATGGCCCCACCCATTGGTATCTTATTTTTGATAGAATTTCAAATTGGAACACCCTCTTCAAAAACTAATATCTAAAACCCTCTTGAACACTAAGAGGAGGATTTTATTGAGGGAGAGTTTTGTTTAGTCAAAGGAAAAGCATTTGAAACAGGGGGAGAAAATTTCAAATCTTGAAAATGCTTCTCAAAATCTTACTCATTTACCTTTGACTATTTGCAAAAGGGCTTTGAAAAGAATTTACAAAATAATTTGCAAAAACAAAACATGTGGTGCAAGCGTGGTCCAAAATGTTAAAAATAAAGAAACAATCCATGCATATCTTATAAGAATTTATTGGTTCAATTCTTAGTATCCTTTGCACTTACATTATGCAAACTAGTTCAATTATGCACTTCTATATTTGCTTTGATTTGTGTTGGCATCAATCACCAAAAAGGGGGAGATTGAAAGGGAAATAGGCTTACACCTTTTCCTAAATTGATTTTGGTGGTTGAATTGCCCAACACAAATAATTGGACTAACTAGTTTGCTCTAGTATATAAGTTTTACAGGTGCCAAAGGTTCACAACAAGCCAATAAAAAGACCAAAGATGGGTTCAAATAAAGAGAGCTAAAGACATCCCAAAAGGCACCCTGGTCTGGCGCACCGGACTGTCCGGTGTGCCACCGGACAGTGTCCGGTGCACCAGGGAACTTGACGTTGAACTCGCTACCTTCGGGAAAATGGGAGGCCGCTCCGCTATAATTCACCGGACTGTCCAGTGAAGCACCGAACAGTGTCCGGTGTCACACCGGATTGTCTGGTGTACCAGCGGAGCAACGGCTACTTCACGCCAACGGTCGACTGCAACCGCATTAAATGCGCTACAGTGCGCGCCAGAGTCAGAGCACACGCAGAAGGGGCACCGGACAGTCTACAGGACCTGTCCGGTGCACCACCGGACAGCCCAGAGGCCCCACCGCCCCACCAGTCAGAGCTCCAACGGTCAGAACCCAACGGTCGGCTGACGTGGCTGGCGCACCGGACAGTGTCCGGTGGCGCACCGGACTGTCCGGTGCGCCATACGACAGACAGCCTCCCAACGGCCACTTTTGGTGGTTGAGACTATAAATACCCCAACCACCCCACCATTCGTTACATCCAAGTTTTCCAACTTCCCACACCTTACAAGAGCTATAGCATTCAATACAAGACACACCAAAGAGATCAAATCCTCTCCCAAGTCCATAGATCATTTCCAATCAAATAGTGACTAGTGAGAGAGTGACTTGTGTTCATTTGAGCTCTTGCGCTTGGATTGCTTCTTTTTCTCATTCTTTCTTGTGATCAACTCAATTGTAACCGAGGCAAGAGACACCAATTGTGTGGTGGTCCTTGCGGGGACTTTGTGTCCCGTTTGATTGAGAAGAGAAGCTCACTCGGTCTAAGTGACCGTTTGAAATAGGGAAAAGGGTTGAAAGAGACCCGGTCTTTGTGACCACCTCAACAGGGAGTAGGTTTGCAAGAACCGAACCTCGGTAAAACATATCCTCGTGTATCACTCTTTATTTGCTCGCGATTTGTTTTTCACCCTCTCTCTCGGACTCATTCATATTTCTAACGTTAACCCGACTTGTAGTTGTGCTTAAGTTTATAAATTTCAAATTCGCCCTATTCACCCCCTCTAGGCGACTTTCACTTAGTCCATCGAGGGGAGTGGGATGAGTTGGGTATCCTCGCCATCGTAGGACCAAGCTCTGCATCTGGCGGTCCCGAGCCATGCTATCTCTTCCTGCACTAAGTCCCCATCGATTCAAGTGAGGATGCTCTACCATTTGCAATGGTATGCCCTCACGGCCTCACCCAACACGCAGGGGACACCCTAGAGAAACGGCGACAATGAAAATGATGGGTGATCTCCCAACTGGCTTCACCACCAAAACCGATGTCCAAGATGGCTCAGCCACTAGTACCGAGCCTCCTTCCAACGTTACACAGGGGGACTCTATCTCTCCTCCTCTAAATTGGACTTCATTTAAATGATCGACGAGGTAGATCTTCCAATTATCTAGCTTCCCTATTTCTAGCCAAGCGCCACATATGGAAACCACCGCTGCTCCTGCTGAAAAAGCCCCAAGCGAAACTGATGATCCCATAGGTGACTACTTTTCATTATGGATATCACAGAATTATTCTTGAATGATTTATAATCAATGCAAACTTCTACAGATCCCATAATTGAAGAAGCCATTCATGATGGGAGAGAAACCATCTTTGAGACAACCCAGAATGAGAGTTTTCATGAAGTTCCAAGACCATGTCATGCATAAAATTGATCTTGTGAATTTCTGCCCTTGGCAATATTGCTTTTTAGGATATCTTGAATGAGTTAGAAAATAAGTCTCTTCTGCTTACGCTGACTCATAAAAGCTGCAAGTAGTTGAGCCCACTCGGCTCAATCTTAAACTAGAGAAGTTACCTAATACTCTCAAAGGGTTGCTACGAGTAGATAGATCGATAGCAATTTATTCACTCTCCTTATAGCAAATCCCTACAAAATTATACGTTTTATATAATGCCATTTGAATAAAATTTTTTGCATGGATATTATAGAGCTCGATAAAATCTACAACTCTATAGCTTACAAATGATCGATACATTGTTCGTATCCATATTAAATGAAGATGTGGATATTAAATTGGATCGATGCAAATAGTATGTCTAAAAATTGTACCCATTATTTCGAAACTATTAAGAGTTGAAACAAATATGCTGCTACAAACTTATCGGTTTTGTTGAGCTTGAAATTTTTTATATAAGCTATGATTGTTTAAAGCTACACTGAAAAGAAAAATCGCTAATTGGAAGTTCTATCAATTGGATCAGTAAATTTTAAATCTTGATATTATAACTGTGAGAGGAGTATGTTCCTGCAACCGTTTTATTAAATCAATTATTTATGAAAAAAATAAAAAAGAACATCAGACTCGAGTCTTAACTTGGAGGCCTCATTTGCTAGTTTTTGCTTGCAAAATCTTATTTCTCTCTCGGTGAATGGAATATCTAAGATTGACTGACCCACTTACATGCAAAGAAGATCGTATGATGATTTTGTTGATATCAAATAGTTTTACTTTTAGTGAGATGGCGTTACCTTTCCTTTTTATTTTTTCATAAAAAGCATATATTTGTTTCGTCGTGATAATTGTTCTGTTAATAGGTTTTTATTTGTGATGCTAACATTTATTTATGAACATAGCTAAGCTACTAAGTATCGAGTTAATAAGCACGAGGCGATTGTCGACTGAGAGAAGTTTATCTTTCCATCCACTTAGTTTTTTCTGAAACCTTTCTTCTACTACCCTCCATTTTGTATTACTCAATTTTCTGTGGTGCATCGGAATACCTAGATATTTGAATAGAAAACTCCCCACACCACATCCAAAGATGTCAGAGTATTCTAATTCTAACCCTTTGGCAGCACCATAGTAGAAAAGTTCGCTTTTATGGAAGTTGATTTTTAGGGCTGAAAGTTGCTCAAATACACAAAGCACTAGCTTCATGTTCTTAGCCCTTTCTAAATCATCTTCCATGAAGATAATCGTATCATCTGCGTATTGGAGTATTGAAAGTCCTCCATCCACCAGATGTGGTACAACACCAACAACTTGCCCCAAGTCCTTGGTTCGATTTATGAGAGCAGTTGTTAAGTATAAGTATATACCAACCCAAATAAATAAGAGATCATAATTAAAAATAACACCCACAATGCAATGCATATGATAAATTAAGTTTAGTTCCATAAATTACTCATGTGAGGGTCCAAGCCGCTCATGACCGTGAGCACGGCTGATATACTAGTTTTACAGTCTGCAAAGGTTGCACATCTTTACCCACAAGTCGTGTACCCATCTGCCATGAGGTCATGAATCCCATACACCTCTACCGAGGAGGCGAGGCAGGGTAGCGCTATGAGGCATTTACAAAGTTCCACTAGCTTCAGAAAACTCGCTACAGTTTTTGAGAAGGGCGATATAGGAATCTCTCGTCCGAAAAGCCATCGCAGCATGATCGACCCGAAAACCTCCCTATACCGCAGCTCCTCTACCGCCCTTGCCCATTTCAGGTAAGGTAGTCCTCCACTAGTTTTGCTAATTAATCAGCCAAGAGCGTCCCATACCACCCTTGTGGTAGCACAGTTTTCTAGGGTGGTTCTCCATGCTCAATTAACATGATAGTCTTGTCATGAACAATAATTAAATCAACAGCAAAATTGGAACATGATCATAATTCAGTAAAGCATTAATCCCAAAACTAGGGAGAGCAATAGCAAGTCTACCCAATAGTTCATTTGTTTGCAACCTATTAAGTCTCATTAAATTAATATGAGCATGTCACAATGATTAACAGAAATACTATTAGGTAGAGAAAAGTGATCAAGGGCACAACTTGCTTTATACTTGCGATAACCTGTTGTCGAGATGCTGACCCAAAAGTTGGGCGTCGGGTTCCTCGTCACCTCACCTCTACTCGTAGCAATACATACAATCAAGCAAATAATGGATATGATAACATTACACCCAAGCATATAAGAACAACCCGCACAAGAATATATTCTACGCGTCGCTATGAGATCGTAGGTTTAAGAACCATTAAAATCAGAGTTAAAACGAAAAATTTATGGATAAAACGGTATTTTAGGCGCAATAAATCTAATAGATGCGATCTAACAGATATTTCATTTAAACTAAGCAGGTATTAAGTTAAAATATTTGAGTTGATATTAATCATTAACAATTATTTATAAAATGTGTAGGTTAGAATTATAAATTAGATTAACACGTTTATCTAGCTAATTAACATTAATTAATTAAAACATGTTGCATAATTAAAACAATGTTATTACTACGTACCAAAAAATTAATATGAACCTAACACAACTTGAACATATTAAAACAAATTATTTAACCTAAAAGATATCATATTTTTAATAAATTAGTAGGGATGTACATAAATAGAGTGACATGACAGTGGGAAAGGTTTGTTTACAAATGCATGACCTAGCTGTTGCCAACTTATCATGATTGTACCTACTGTTAAATTCATTCTACATGACAGTCTTGCATGTAAAAGAGCCTATGATGGTGGTTATCTATTAGGCGGGAAGCGTCAAGCCTATTTTATGGAAAAGACCTCTAACCTACCACTAACTTACCTTCCAATCAAGCCATTCAATCTCACGTTGCTGCTGGTAGAGATGGCAATGGGTACCCGCTACCCGAAACCCGGTGGGTTTTTGCTCTATTAGGGTATGGGTTTGGGTCAATTTCTCTACCCATGGGTTTGTTAATGGGTTCAAATGGAAACCCAACGGGTCCGTAGGCATGGGTTTGTTCTTCCACTACCCATACCCGCAAACCCATGGGTTTTTAAAACCCGCCTTAAAATCAACATTCCTTATAAATATGTCTCATAATATTATTAATTGATTATTAATTGAATATGTTCTAATTGAAATAAACTTCATGTAACAAATTTTAGGCTAAAATTAGTTATCACTTATTCATTTTATGCTAGCTTATTAATGTATTGATTGTCATTTATATGATGAATTATTTTTTATGTTAATGTTAGTGGGTATGGGAAACCCGTTGGGTACCCGAAACCCGCATGGGTATGGGTTTGGGCAAAATTTTATACCTGTCATGGGTATGGGTTTTTAGCGGGCGTATTTTTTCTTCGCGGGTACGGGTTTGGGCAAGTAATACCCAGCGGGTTTTTACCCATTGCCATCTCTAGCTGCTGGTCATCTCGGTTTTTACGATGAACCAGAGATCTAATCGACGAACCGGAAGCGCCGTGACGAAGCTCTCGTGAGCTGGTCACGGGGATGTTCTGGGCTGCCCCGGAAGGTGAATGAACGATGAGAAATTACTTGCCGAAGTTGTCGCTAGAGTTGGAGAGGAACTCGAACTTCGACGAGCCGGTCATAGCGGCTTATGGATGCGAGCTTAGCAGGCGACGGGCTAATGTGGGTTGGAGGAGATGAGTGGATTGATGACTTAAGGTGTTATGGTGGCATGTATTTATATAGGATGGGAGGTGAGTGGTTACATGACAGATCTAATATGGTACTTATCTATTACAATCATATCGTATCTATTAGGAACTCTAACAAACTCGAAACCAAATTGTTACATGATAGATCTAATCTGGTATTTATCTGTTACAATCATATCTTATCTATTAGCAACTCTAATAAACTCGAAACCAAATCTATTATATGATAGATCTAATCTGGTACTTATCTGTTATAATCATATCCTATATGTTAGGAATTCTAACAAACTCAAAACCAAATCTGTTGCGTATGTGAAAAGTTTGGCCGGGTGGCTATTACAACTACGTTGGTTAGTTTGTTACAAACAACAAGGGATGACTGATGTCATGGATGATTAGATTAGGTTATAGGATCATATTAGGATTGAGGTCTATTTATATTTATTTTTAAACTAAAATAATTTGGTACTGAATCAAATTGTGAAAAAGCATTTGAGCAGTGATCATTATCACCCCTGCTCTTAATCAGACAGGTCTAAGGATTCACCCCGAGCTAGTCACTTGCAATTAATGTGTGCATATCAAAGCTTAGATATGCATTTTGTAATGCTCATATATTCTCTTGCAAGTAAGTCGCTCTATATCCACTGGAAATGGGAACGGCGAACCAGAAAAAAAAATCGTTGTCCATGTTACAACTAATCAGTTTAGAAATCAAAGTTCAAAATTATCGGCGAATGGAATATTTAATACCATATATATTTTTAGGAATTTTTGGAACAAAACCTGATGCTTGGAATGTTATGAAGCTGAAACCTGCAACATAGAGAGTTTCTTAAACAGTTCCTCCTTATACTTGTGAAGTAACAAGCAATGGTGACCCTAGCTTTATATATTGGTAATTGAGGTCTCTACGATGCTTATGACCCGATAAGGGCACCTCCAACAGCCTATGTAAATTGATTGGGCTCGGTAAACAAATAAAAACCCCCGTTGAAAACTCATCCAAGAGACTGTCTATCTTCCTCTTCTCGCCATCTGTCTAGGTATCTCCTCCTCGCTAGGTATCTTTGTCGAGGCGTACGGCTCGCCATCTCCCTCCCTCGCGACCTCCTGCCCACCCGCCGCAGTGGACAGTTGTCGTTCCCGCGTTTCCTCCCGCTCTCCAGTCACCACCATCGACTTGCTCGCGGTCGACTGATCCTGTGCCATCACTACTGCGAGTTTCCTGCGATGTCCTACTATCGCGCCGCCACAATCTTCCCCGTCGTCGTTCTCGCATATTCTGTAGTCGATGTCATGATGGCGCAACGACACCGTCCAAGGTGTCCAACTCTCGGTGGCAGTAGCTTCTAGGTACACAATGGGCAGCACCTCGGTGATGCGCCAACGACGAACGAAGTCTGGGTGGCCAAGTGTTGTGGCAAACAGAAGGTGAGAAGTTGCTGACCTAGCTCGGGCGCGAAGAGGGTGCTGCGTGTGATGATGTCAGATCAAAGAACTACAATGCGTCATTCCATTGGATACTGCGAATGAAATTTTAAGCGACGAGTAGTTGAGATTTTACAGGACAACATTTATATTTAGAGAGTTTGTTGGATATATCCACCCATTTAGAACTTATCTATCTTTTTTACACCCGTCGATGCTCCAAATTAAGCTAGGATTATACCTAGACTGTTGGAGGGTGCTCTAAAGGAAAAGCTTGAACATATTCCTGAAGAATTCCCTATATATACAATGTACGCATTCCTATCAGTACTAATTGTAACTCAAACATCTGCTTCCCCGTGACCCATACAGATTCAACAGCAGACGATTCAGACATGTAACTCAAACAGCAGATGTTTATATTTTGTTTAGTTGACCAGAAAAAAGGTAAGGAATATTAACCGCCGGCTATTGCGGTACATGTTTATATGGCTTCAGAATCCGGTGTAGTGTGCAGCATTTCCTAGAATCTGGTACATGTTTATATGGCTTCAGAAAATAGCTAGGCAAAGCTAAAATCTGGAAAGTCCCCACTTTTAGGCAGTGTGGTCCACCCAAATGGAATAATGGATTGCAAACTAGTATTCATAAAGATTCAACAGGTGCACAGCATTATGCAAGATTCAGCTACTGCTTTCATCCATCATTGGCAAAAAGAATAAAGACACCTGGTAAAACACCATGCAATAACTCTCAATTTTAGGCCATGAAAAAAAGGGAATAGAAACTCTTTCAAGGCTAAAATCAACAACTCCCTGACAGGAGATAGAACTTCCTCTACCATTAGTAAATATACTATTGCTTTGAACGAATATTACATATTGATCAATTCCTGCTCTAAAGATGGGTCGAACTATAAACAAGCAACAACTACAATCCTATCCAATGTGATTTGAAGTTTTTGAACCATGGTTTCTCAAGTGCTTCCGCGGCCGTGAGCCTCTCATCTGGGCGGAAGGCCAGCAGGCCCGTTAGCACATCACGCCCGGCCTCAGACAGATGCGCCAAGCACTCCGGATCAAGCTTCCCTGCCGCGGAGGCCATCTGATCTCGAAGCTTGGACATCTCGTCGAGCATCTCCTCCCGTGTCTCCAGATCGAATAGGGTCTCAGCAGTCAGGACCTCAGCCATTACGCAGCCAAGGCCCCACATGTCGACGGCCGGGCCGTAGCACCAGTTGCCGTCGAGCAGCTCCGGCGAGTTGTACTGCAGCGTCCCGACGGGGTGCGCCTCATGCGGCTTACCGGCGGGCTCCTGCCGCGTCGCCGATCCGAAATCGCAAACCTTGAGCGCGCCGAGTGGGCAGACTAGGACATTCTCTGGCTTCATGTCCCTATGTATGAACCCGGCGTCATGGATCTTCCTGGCAGCGCTGATTAGCTGCCGCATCATCTCGCGAACCACGTCCTCCGACAAGGGCCTCCACATGGACTCGCGGAGGGTTAGCCCGCCGCGGACCAGCTCCAGCACAAGGTGGACGTCGCCGGTCTTGGGGTCGGCCGCGACATCGTGTATCCCGATGATCGAGGGGTGACCGCGGCACGCGTGGAGGCACCCGGCCTCCATGGCGAGCGCGCGACGGTCGGGGTGGCCGTGGCCGCCGGGCCCGTCACCGAAGATCCACTTGAGCGCCACGTTCTTTCCAGTCCGGCGGTCGCGCCCCCTGCGCACGACGCCTTCGGCGCCCTCGCCGAGCACCTCGAACAGCTCGAACTCCGCGATGCTCCGGGGAGAAGCGGGAGCATTGTGCCGCGGTCGCTTGTTTACGTCAGCGGCGCCTGGTTCTTGGTCCGGTGCCGGACGCTTCTTGGGAGGCGTCGGTACCATTGCCGCCGCCGCCGCCGCTGATTGGAAAAGATTGGAAACAGGATCCACGAGCGTGAGAGAGATCTAATTGCGAAAGCCGTGGCCTATGTATATATGGAAGCCGGCCGATGGCGTGGTTCTTAAGGCTTCCAACTCCGAAGTCGAATTCTGTTTTGAGTAGGATAAGTACGGACAACTGGTCTGTTTTGAGTAGGATGAGTACGGACAACTGGCATCGCGTTTTCGGCCTTTCGCGGGCGCGCGCTCTCTGGATTAGGCAAAGGAAAATGTTTAAATGTCATGTATTGAATTTAAATTAAATCTGCATCTAGAAAACTCTTTACTTTCACGGATAAAAAAATACCGCTAGTAAAATTATAACGAAGAAAGAATATACTACCATAAATCAAAGCGATAAACAAAAGAAGATGAAGGTATCATAAATAAATGTTAGCGTCACAAATAAAAAACCAATTAATAGAACAATTATCACGGTGAAACAAATATACGCTTTTTATGAAAAAATAAAAAAGGAAAGGTGACGCCATCTCACAAAAAGGGAAACTATTTGATATCAACAAAATCATCATACGATCTTCTTTGCATGTAAATAAGTGGGTCGGTCAATCTTAGATATTCCATTCACAGAGAGACAAATAAGATTTTGCAAGCAAATACTAGCAGATGAGGCCTCCAAATTAAAACTCCACTCTGATGCTATTTTTATTTATTTATTTATTTTTTCATAAATAATTGATTTACTAAAATAGTTGCAGGAATATACTACTCTCACAGTTATAATATCAAGATTTAAAATTTACTGATGCAATTGATAGAACTTCCAATTAGCGATTTTTCTTTTTAGTGTAGCTTTAAACAATCATAGCTTATATAAGAATTGTCAAGCTCAACAAAATGGATAAGTTCGTAGCAGCATATATGTTTCAAGTCATAATAGTTCCGAAATAATGGGTATAGACATACTATTTACATCGATCCAATTTCATATCTACGTCTTCATTTAATATGGATACGAACAATGTATCGATCATTTGTAAGCTACAGAGTTGTAGATTTTATAGAGCTCTATAATATCCACGCGAACTTTTTTATTCAAATGGCATCATATAAAAAGTATAATTTCGTAGGGATTCGCTATAAGGAGAGTGAATAAATTGATGTCCATCTATCTACCTTGTAGCATAGAATGTGTTAAAAAATATAACATTTTTATATGAATATGGACATAGAAAAATTAAATAAAAAATTAGTGATCGATGAACGTATTACTTTATAGCTCACATCTTTTTTGTTTGAAGCCATCATAGTGTTGAAATAATCAAATTTGCTCAGACATGGTTGCCTCGTGTTGATAGTGCAACCCTTTGAGAGTATTAGGTACCTTCTTCTTCAGCGTAAGCAGAAGAGGCTTCTTTTCTAACTCATTCAAGATATCCTAAAAAGTAATATTGCCAAGAGCATAAATTCACAAGATCAATCTTATGCATGACATGCTCTTGGAACTTCATGAAAGCTCATTCTGGGTTGTCTGAAAGATTGTTTCTCTCCCATCATGAAGGGCTTCTTCAATTGAGGGATCTGCAGAAGTTCGCATTGATTATTAATCATTCAAGAATAATTCTAGGATATCCATAACGAAAAGTAGTCACATATGGGATGGTCAGTTTTGCTTGGGGCCTTTTCAGCACTTGGAGGAGCACCAGTGGTTTCCTTATGTGGCGCATGGCTAGAAATAGGGAAGCTAGATAATTGGAAGATCTACCTTGTCGATCATTTAAATGAAGGCCAATTTAGAGGAGGAGAGATAGAGTCCCCCCTGTGTAACTTTGGAAGGAGGCTCTATACTAGTGGCTGAGCCATCTTGGACATCGGTTTGGGTGGTGAAGCAAGTTGGGAGATCACTGTAATACCCAATTTGTAAGAGAATATAAGACCCCCAACAGTTCCTTCGGCAAAATGCCACAAGAGGTTCGCCCCACTTTTGTCGAAGGTTCCTAAGACGAAGACCTCGGGAGGAAGCAGCAACACAGAACGCCGAAGCTCAGTAGGTTCGGCTCAGATCAACCAAAGAAGGAAAAGACTAGATAGACCTTGTTAGTTTAAGTTGCTTATAAACAAATGTCCAAGGGCATGGATGTAATTTTACCCATGCTGCGTCCTATGCCTGTAAATAGATGAACAGTACGACCGTACTGTACACGCTGGATTGTAATCACTCTCCCGCATTCACGCCTTCGAGCAAGCCGAAGGTATCAATGTAATATTAATGATGTTAAATATTCATTTATGTTTTATGGAATACAAATATAAATAAATTAATAAGATGCAGTCATCATCTTTATCCTTTCGCATTCCTATTCACGTATTAAATAATGAAGGTATGTCTCTCTTGACCTTCGTCTGATGAGTATTATACCCATGTGGAGATAATGCTTCGGAAGACGAAGGTCCTTAATCTTTAACGATTGCATTGCCTTGTTCTTAATTCACAGCATTTGAGAACAAGTAACCAACATTGGCGCCCACCTCCGGTGAACTCACTTCCACGATTGCCACAATGGCTTGGCAAGACAACCAAGTTGTGGCACCTTTAGTTACAAAGCTGGTGCTCCCAATCACATGTGGCTCAAGTTCTGAACCAGCCAATAAGAAGCAGAAGAAGGAAGCACAGAGAAGGGTACAACATGTTGGAGTGCAAGGACCCTTCATCAAGTCCAAGTGGTCTCATGTACCAATCACCTTCTCCTAGGAAGATCTTCAGCTCAAGGATTATCCCCACAATGATGCAATGGTCATTTCTTGTGTCATCAAGGGGTTCCTGGTCCACAATGTCCTAGTAGACACAGGCAGTGCAGTAGAAATTATCTTTGCGAAGGCTTTCAGACAAATGCAAGAGCAGGATGACAAGATACATGATGCAACACACCCCCTCTATGGCTTCGGAGGAAGGCAAATAGTGGCACTTGGCAAAATAACTATGCCAATTACCTTTGTCTATGTTCACAATACAAGAACATACCAAGTTGTCTTTAACATCGTTGATATGGATTATCCTTACAATGCAATCATTGGTCGAGGGACGTTGAACGCCTTCGAAGCAATACTTCACCCAGCATATCTGTGCATGAAGATACCTTCTGATCAAGGGCCTATCATTGTGCATGGGAGCCAAGAGGCTGCCAGGAGAGCCGAAGGGAACTGGACAGATTTGAAGGCCATCCATAACATAGATGAAGTCGAAGCTCATCAACAATATAAGAATAAAAGAGACAAAGCTGCTTCAGCAGATCAACCAAAGCCCATGCTTTTGTGCAAAGACATAGCCGAGCAGAAGGTGCTGTTGGGATCCCAGTTATCTGATGAACAAGAGAAAACTTTGTTGAGATTCTTATTCAACAACAAGGATGTTTTCGCTTGGTCAGCCAACGATCTTTGTGGTGTCAATAGAGATGTCATTTACCACTCACTCAATGTACACCCGACCATCAGGCCAAGAAAGCAGAAGCTTCGGAAAATGTCCGAGGATAAAGACTTCTGAGTGCCGGTGTTATCAGAGAAGTAACATACCCAGAATGGCTGGCCAATATTGTGATGGTGAAGAAAGCTAATGGAAAATTTAGAATGTGCATTGACTTCACAGATCTCAATAAGGCATGCCCGAAGGATGAATCCCCATTGACAAGAATAGATTCTCTTATGGATGCAATGGCTACTTTAGAGCTCATGATCTTACTGGATTGCTACTCAGGTTATCATCAAATCTGGATGAAGAAGGAGGATGAGCCTAAGACAAACTTCATAACCCCTACTGGGACTTAATGCTACCTTCTGATGCCTGAGGGGCTCAAAAATGCTGGAGAAAGCTTCAGCAGAATGACTGCCAAAGTTCTCAGCTCTCAGATTGGCAGAAATGTCCACACGTATGTCAATGACATCATAGTGAAAAGCACGAAGCAAGAACATCATGTTCCCGATTTACAAGAAACATTTGCTAATTTCAGAAGAGCTGGTCTCAAGCTAAATCCAGAAAAATGTGCTTCGGAGTGAAGAAAGGAAAGTTTCTTGGTTGTTTGGTTTCAACAAAGGGGATTGAAGCTAACCCAAGTAAGATAGAAGCTATACTTCAGATGGAGCCTCTGAAGTCACGAAAAGGTGCTCAGAGGTTGACAGGAAGGCTGGCATCATTGAATAGATTTATTTCAAGATCAGTAGAGAGGAACTTGCCATTCTTTGAAGTGCTGAAGTCAGCCGAAGTCTTCGAATGGGGACCAACTCAGCAAAGAGCCTTCGAAGAACTTGAGTAGTATTTGATAGAATTAACAACCTTAACCCCAACTTCGTCAGGAACTCCATTACTGTTGTATGTAGTTGCTTCCCACGCCGTGGTTAGTGTAGTTCTGGTGCAAGAAAAGCAGGATGGCCAGGCAAGAAAACAAATGCCAGTGTACTTCGTCTCTGAAGTACTTAGCGCATCAAAGAAAAATTATACAGAGTTGGAGAAGGTACTATATGTTGTACTAATGGCTTCCAGGAAGCTTCGACATTACTTCCAAACATACCATATCATAGTTCCTTCTTCACAACCACTCAAGGATATAATGAGAAACAGAGAAGCCACAGGAAGACTTGGAAAATGGGCTGCAGAATTGAATGAATTCACTATTGATTACATTCATAGATCTTCGATCCAATCACAAGCATTAGTAGACTTCATTGCTGATTGGACGCCAGGGGCTCAGGACAAAGAGAAAACAAATGATGCCGAAGCCTGGACAGTATTTTGTGATGGGTCATGGGGATCCTTCGGCGTAGGAGCAGCAGCTGTCTTAATTTCACCATCAAAAATCAAAACCTGCTATGCAACAAAGTTGGACTTCAACTGCACAAATAACATTGCAGAGTACAAAGCCCTTCTCTTGGGGCTTCGAAAGCTTAAGGCAATGGGAATAAGAAGGGCAATACTCAAATCCGACTCACAAGTCATTTTCGATCACGTTGACAAGAGTAATAAAGCAAGGGACCTGAAGATAGAAAAATATCTGGACACAATCCGAAGGATGGAAGCCTCTTTCGAAGGCTTCTCTGTAAAAAAACATCCCGAGAGGAGAAAACGAGCACGCAAATTTATTAGCTAAATCAGTGGCACAAGGGCTTCCGTTACCTTCGGAGGTATACTTCGAAACAATAAAAGCACCTTTGGTCGAGCTCATGGAGAGAGCAGTGCTTACAATCTCACTGGTGCATAGCAAAGATTGGAGAACTGAGATTATATCTTTCCTCCAAGGCAATTGTCTTTCGGATGACGAAGTTTACAATAAAAGAATGGAAGCAAGGGCACGACCATATGTAATCATAGAGGGGGAGTTGTACAAACAAGGAGTCTGCTCTCCATTGCTAAAATGTTTGTCTAGAACCGAAGGTCAAGAATTGATGAAGGAGATACATGCAGGACTGTGTGGAGCTCATATTGGGTCTAGGCCTTTGCTGGGGAAGGTTTTCAGACAAGGATTTTACTAGCCGAAGGCAGCTTCAGATGCAGCAGACTTGGTTCAAAAATGTGAAAACTGCTAGAGATGTGCCAGAGACCAGAAACAACCTTCATCTTTAACCCAGCTAATACAACCCACTTGGCCACTGCAAAGGTGGGGCCTAGATTTGCTAGGTCAACTCCAACCAGCACAAGGCAATTTGAAATATGTTGTGGTAGCAGTGGAGTACTTCTCTAAGTGGATCGAAGCAAAGCCCTTAGCTACAATAACTTCAGCCACAGTTCAGAAGTTCTTTTGGCAAAATATTGTTTGTCGCTTCGGTGTGCCGAAGGCTATAACTGTTGATAACGGAACTCAATTCGATGCCAAAACATTCAAAACCTTTTGTGACCAGATTGACACAAAAATACACTTTGCATCAGTGAGACATCTGGAGTCAAATGGGCTGGTAGAAAGAGAAAATGGAATTATAATAACAGGAATAATGAAGTCAATCTTCAACCAGCCCAGAGGAAAGTGGCCAGACGAATTAATAAAGGTGGTGTGGAGCCACAACACTATTGTTTCAAGGTCAATAGGTTTTACCCCATTCAAGCTTCTGTTTGGTGACGAAGCAATAACACCAGAAGAAGCAAGAAGGGGCTCAATAAGAACCCTGGCTTTGGCAGAAGATGAAGAGAATTGCAAAATAGCAAAAGACACCATAGAAGAAACCAGGCTTCAAGCAGTAGACCACATCAATAAGTATCAGGCTGAAACAATCAAATGACGTAACCGGAAGGTAAAACTGAAGAACATTAGGCCAGGGCACCTAGTGCTTCGGAGGGTAGCCAATCCAGATACAGTGGGGAAGCTTCAGCTTAAGTGGGAAGGTCCCTTCTTGGTAATATCTTCGTCAAGGCCTGGATAGTATAGGTTGAAAGACTTGGATGGTAATGACATTCCAAGGTCTTGGAATGCGGATGAGCTTTGGAGATATTATGTGTAAACTATGTAATTTTCTCATTTTTTCCTTATGGCACCCTTTTCTTTTCAAGAGGGGAGAAAGGTTTTTAATGGGGCCATAGGTTGTAATTTTCATTTTTTTTCTTGTGTAGCCTTATGCAATACAAGGGCCAAATTTCCCCACATGTAAAATGTAAAATCTGGGACTACACCATCGAATGTAAAAAGCCATGAAGAAGCTCAAAAGTCGTCCCTAAGGGGATGCAGAGCTAAGGTACCACCTAAGTAAAAGGTGAAGAAGCTACAAAGTTGTTCCTAAGGGGATGCAGAGCTTAAATGCCACCTAAGTAAAAGGTGAAGAAGCTCCAAAGTCGTTCATAAGGGAATGCAGCGCTTAGCTCCAAAGTCATTCCTAAGGGGATGTAGAGCTGAAATACCACCTAAGTAAAAGGTGAAGAGACTCCAAAGTCGTTCCTTAGGGGATGCAGAGTCTGAGTGTCTATTCATGTGAGTTTTTTATCTTTGACATACATTTGCACACATGATCACATCATCTTTTGCATTCATACAACCATACATTAGGCACTCGTAGGTTCATCATCATCACATAAAGCATGAAGCATTAACAGGAAAACTGGGGATTCCTGCCTTCAATAAGAAAACACTTTGTATTATACGAAGGTGCTTTGTCCTGAAGGAAACTACGTTTTATAGAAGATGCTTCGTTTTAGAGGAAGCTTCGTTGTATACAAAAGGTGCTTCGATGTGAACGAAAAGAAGGGAAGGTGTTTTTCGCCTTCGGCTCAAAAAGCTACAAGTGTCGGTTTCGTCCACACCAAAGCAGTTGACATACAAGCGAAAGGTAAATATTATTACAAAGCATTTACAAACATTTACAATAATTTGTTTGCATACAATTTCTTGTACAAAGAGATTCCAAGTGTTTTTACAGATATCAGCAAAAGGAACTCCTAAAGCCTCTAACGCTTCATAACCAGCTTCGGCTCAACGACCTTGGATTCATCGACCTTCGGCATCATCATCATCCTAAAAAAGGACAACATCAAAGGTAATAGGGAACATGCTAAGGGAAAACATAAAATAAAGGCCTAATGGTAGAGAGATTTCTTATACTTTGCTAAGCAGACTCTGAGCTTTGTCTCCAGCCAGCTCGCGACCGCCCTTCGCCCAAATTTGTGTGATGAATCTGTTACCTATATTCTAGGCTTCGGCCGAAATATCAACCAGATCAGACGGTGACAAGCCAAAGTTTGGCCTGTTTACAGCCCTCACGTGATTGCATCCGGCCTTTATGAATACTGCAGCTGTGCCACGAGAAGCCACCAGAGCACAGAAATCTTTGTGTCCAGTAATAACTTTGTCAAGGGCCTCAACTTCATTCTCAATATGCTAGAGGGCTCCAGGGATATCTTCGATAGAAGGGGTGATTTCTTCGGATGCGGCTCTGACCGAGTTGAATATCCCCTTCAATCGGCCAATACAATGGGTGGCAAAGCCGAATCATTTATCCAAAAGTTTTTTCACAGTTTTGCTTAATTTCACGTTCTTCTCAGCTTCTGCTTCGACTTTTGCATTTAGTTCCTTGGATTCGCTGTCGAAGCGCTCTGATCTCTTATCCAAGGTTGCTCGAGCTTCGTCTAGCTCTCTGCTCAGTTTATCATTTTGAGACCGTGCCTCGGCGAGTGAGATTTTGGCTAAATGCAGCAGGCTGTCTTTTTCCTTTAAAGAATCCTCAAGTTTCTTAATTTTATCTTCTAAGCCTTCAATAATAACTTCATTTTTTCTATCTTCGACATCCTGCTGTATTTTCAAGGCTTTGCTCAACAGCATACTCTGCAAAATAAGTCAAAGTTAGAATATCCAAATCACCACGAAGGTAATAACAGAGAGTTATAGAGAAACCTTACTTTGAAGTTAGAGTAGAACAAAATGCCGACAATATGTTGCCGCCTATAGCAGCTAATGTCAGTTTCCAGCTTCGGGAATCAACACTCTTGGATAAGGTGCCTACAATTTTCGCCCCGGCACGGTCGCGAATGCATCCCAAAATTTCTTCGTCGACCCCGTCAAAGAGTATGGACCCCGGCTGGAACCATAGGATATAACAAATTCTTTTAACTATGACATATCCTCTTCGAAGTTCTTGGCCATCCAGGTGCCGAAGGTCAAAATCTTTCTCTTCCGAAGAGGCATCTTCAATTCTCTTTTCTTTATCAGGCGCAACGACCATGTTTTCCTCGACAACCACATCTGATATGAGTTTGTTAATTTCTAACATCGTGGTTGCGAGTTCTTCGGCTTCGACAGCATCTTCTGTATCGGCAGGAATCGCTGCTTTCGCCACCAAAGTTGAGGGTGGTGTTTGCTCAATTTCTTGCATCACATTCATAATCCGCCGTTCCTTCTGCCCCCGACCTTCTCCTCCGCAGCCGAGGCGGTTTCCTTTGATTGTAAAAGGCCAGTCAGATCTAACCTCAGTGGACTTAGCAGTGCAAATGGTATAGATTTAGTCATTACCTTCAAGAGAGGGTGAAGGAGGACTCGTAATCTTCTCTGGCACATCTTGTATCTTGGCTTCGGTAGAAGATATCTTGTCAAGTTTTCGCTTCTCGGGAGCCGAATCCTTCGACTCCGGAAGAGTCTTTGGTTTTTTGAAGCTTTATAATCCTCTTTGACAGACCAAGTGGCTTGCCTACCCAGAATGCTCACAATCCTTTTTCTTTTTACCGCCTCCAACCCCTTCATCAAGCCTGTCGTAATCTGGATATTCAAAATTTAGGGCATCCATTATCTGATTCGACCTTTGTTTTGGCTGGGTGCCAAAGGCAGCAGTCATTAATTGATCTTCTTTCTTTGTATAATTTCCAAGGATTCTGTTGCACATGACTTCTATCATTTCCAACCTTTCAGAACATGGTTTTTTGAATTGCTTTTCAATTTTGAAACAAAAGGGGAGTCGAACAAGTTCATATTTTTCTGTCCTTCCTTCTTCTTCAGCATCCCCCAACCACTAGAGGTCAGAAAAGTTTTGTTCGCTAGATATTCCTGCACCAAGTCCCTAGTGCTAATTTGAGCAGCTACCACTCTGAACTCAACTTCGGCCAGCTGGCATGGGGAACCGAGTTGCATGTTACACAGTGGCCTCGTCATGCTGAAGCTTAACCTCAGAGGACTCATTACCATAGCCATGAGTTTTTCTCTCTTTTTCTCATCAGCCTTCACATAGAACCATTCGTTGGTCCACCCGGTCGGCCATTTAGTGCGGTAGCCGGTCACCGGGACCTCGGTGTCTTTCCGGTATGCAAAATTATAGCACCCAAAGTTTTTATGTAGCCCATCAGCTCTGGCCTTTGTCTGGTAGTGCAGCTCATGCACTCGGCAGAATCTTTCGGTATTCGCACTCTTGCCCTGGCTTCGGAGGGCCCATATGTAAACGCTGAGCCTGTCACACCTGGGTTTCAGGGGCACCAAGACCCGGGTGTGAACATAATCATCAGGTGTGCTGGGACTAAATCTCACAGTTATGATGAATCATGGAACAGAAACGAATGTCACATCTTTACTATATAATAGGCGTTCTGTACAAAATAAAATAAATAATTACATCATAAGCAGACAACAATCTAGCAACCCAAAGTTGACTGGGAGACGACGGCCTTGACCTCTCATGAACTCATCACAGCATCCTTCATGCGCCTCATCCTGCGGTACCTGTTCTTGACCTATGGGAGGTGTGAGACAGCAAGAGTGAGCTCACATACGATCATCGCTCAACAAGTTGTAGGGAATAATGTGCATGAACTCGCCAAAGGTGGGAGCTCATGTGAAGTGTAAGGCTTACCACAGAGGATGGTTAAAGCTGAGCATTGCTTTTAAAGTTGGTCAAAATTTTATTAGCAATTAATAAGTATAAGTAGATACCAATCCAATTAAGTAGTAGAACAAAAGTGATAACAATACTCGCAATGCAATGCATATGACCAATTGAATTTAGTTACATAAATTAATCATGTGAGGGTCCGAGCTGTTCATGACCGTGAGCACGGCTGATATACCAGTTTTACACTCTACAGCGGTTGCACATCTTTACCCACAAGTCATGTTACCCATCTGCCAAGGGACCGCGACTTCCCATACACCTCTACCAAGGAAGCGAGGCACGGTAACACTACGAGGCCTTTACAAAGTTCCACTAGCTTCAGAAAACCCACTACAGTTTCTAGGAAGCTCCAATGTAGGAACCCCTCGCCTGACTGCCATCGTAGCAAAATCAACCCAAGGGCCTCCCTACATTGACCACTCCCCTACCGCCCTTGCCCCTTTCGGGTAAGGTAGTCCTCCACTAGCTTTCCTAATTAGTCAGCCAAGGGTGTCCCATACCACCCTTGTGGTAGCACTGTTTTCCCAGGTGGTCGCTCCATGTTCCAATTAACATAATAATCTTATCATGAACAATAAATAACAAACTGATAATAAAAGCATGATCATGAATAATGTGTATCTCAATGCCCAAATCCACATATAGCACTAGCAAGTACTACCCAAAAGTTTAGTGGTAAACAAGGCATAAAGATAGTCAAACTAGGGTAACCTATTGGTCCCATCAAAATTAACCTGTGCAGATCAAAATACTCCCAGGAAGATCTTCAGCTCAAGGATTATCCTCACAATGATGCAATGGTCATATCTTGTGTCATCAAGGGGTTCCTGGTCTACAATGTCCTAGTAGACACAGGCAGTGCAGCAGACATTATCTTTGCGAAGGCTTTCAGGCAAATGCAAGAGCAAGATGACAAGATACATGATGCAACACACCCCCTCTGTGGCTTTGGAGGAAGGCAGATAGTGGCACTTGGCAAAATAATTATGCCAATTACCTTCGGCTATGTTCACAATACAAGAACAGAGCAAGTTGTCTTTGCCATCGTTGATATGGATTATCCTTACAATACAATCATTGGTCGAGGGACGTTGAACGCCTTCGAAGCAATACTTCAACCAGCATATCTGTGCATGAAGATACCTTCTGACCAAGGGCCTATCGTTGTGCATGGGAGCCAAGAGGCTGCCAGGAGAGCCGAAGGGAACTGGACAGATTCGAAGGCCATCCATAACATAGATGAAGCCGAAGGTGCATGAAATTTAATAATCATGAAATTCTCATTGTTATATAACCCAATAGGAGTAATTTATATAGAATAACTCACTATCCTATTTATTATAGTTTAAGTATATAGCCAACATTTTATATTTACTATTTATTAAATTTTAGGGAAGATAGTCTCAATTCATAACTTTCTTATATTACGCTTGAAATTTAAATCTTTAGGGAATTTTCTTAATTCACCAAGATACGATTTTGGAGTGTTATACCCCATTGATGGAGCACCAAATTCCTATCTTCCACATCGCCCCCAGATGCCAACTTGAAGGGCTCACTGATTTGTGGTGCAAGGCTGAAGGACAACGAGATCGCCTAATGGATCTGTGAGGCGACTGAGGACTCAAACATGGTGTTCCTAGTCGTGGGGCACCCCTCGATGTTGACCGCTCTTGACGTGGTGGACGTGGTAAGTTTCTTCTCCCTTTTCATTTTGGTGTTCTAATCTTATCGGATTCTCATAGTTTATTTGTCTAGAACGGTTTCCACATATGCCTCTCCCGCACGCCGCTCCTAAAGGACACAACTATGCACACGATGAGTTGTGGAGGCGAAGAAGAGGGAGAATCAAAAGAAGAGGAAGAGGGATCGAAAGCTACAAAGGGAGGAAGCTTGCTGATGGAGGTTGGTGGGTAGTGACGACGAGGGTGAAGAGGAAGAGACCGACGATGACTTCAGCGATGAGGAGGTCATCGAACAGTATCTATTCGGCCCCTTGGTGGCCGGTGAGACCTCAATGCAGCTGGCGGAGGTGAGGCCGCCCTTCCCTCCTCTTGCTTAGTCCATCGAGGGGAGTGGGGTGAATTGGGTATCCTCGCCATTGTAGGACCAAGCTCTGCATCTAGCGGTCCCGAGCCATGCTATCTCTTCCTGCACTGAGTCCCCATCGATTGAAATGAGGATGCTCTACCAATTGCAATGGTATGCCCTCACGCCCTCACCCAACACACAGGGGACACCCTAGAGAAAACGACGATAATGACAATGATGGGTGACTGTCACACCCGGGTTTTAGGGATAAAGCCGGGTGCATCTCATATATGCGCCAAAGAAGACAACACATATAATAACAGAGTGTATAGAGATTAATGTCACAATATCATAAAAGTATTTATTACATAGCGGAAGTCTTAAAAACTAAAAGACAAATATAAAGCGAACTAAAGTCCATCCTTGGTGCCATAAAGTCGACTAGGAGACGCCACCTAGATCAAGTCAAACTCCTTGTTGTGCGGCTCCTCCTGGGCCACCTGTTCATCTCCTGTGGGGGGTTATATATCGCAAGTGTGAGCTCACAAAAGATCATAGCTCAACAAGTCATGGGGAATAATGTGCATGAACTCAGGAAAGGTGGGAGTTCATGTGAAGTGTAAGGCTGACCAATAATACGGGTTAAACCTGAGCATTGCTTTTAATAAGTTGGTCAAATTTTATTAGCAATTACTAGATGTAAGTAAATACCATACCATAATAAGATTAGAACAAAATTAATAAATAAATCTCATGCAATGCAAATGACAAATTGAATTTAGTTCTATAATTTAATCATGCGTGAGTCCTGAGCTGCTCATGACCGCGAGCACGACTAGTATACCAGTTTTAGACTTTGTAGAGGTTGTACCCTGTACCCACAAGTCATGTCACCCATCTACCAAGGGATCGCAACTCCCATACACCTCTACCAAGGAAGCGAGGCAAGGTAACACTACGAGGCCATTACCTAGTTCCACTAGTTTCAGAAACCCCGCTACAGTTTCTAGGGAGAGCAATGCAGGAATCCCCCATCTGACCGCCATCGCAGCAAAATCAACTCGGGAACCTCCCTACACGCCTACTCCCCTACTGCCCTTGCCCCTATCGGGTAAGGTAGTCCTCCACTAGCTTTCCTAGTTAGTCAGCCAAGGGCGTCCCATTCCACCCTTGTGGTGGCATGTGTTTCTCAAGCTAAGCTCCATGTTTCAATTAAAAATAATGATCTTGACATTAACAATAAATAAAATAACAGAATAATTGGAACATGGACATAATTTGATATTAATCCCAAAACCATATAGAGCAATAGCAAAACTACCCAAATGATTCAGGGGTAAACAAGGTAAAAGAATAACCAGTCTAGGGTGACCTATTGGGTCCCATCAAAATTAAATCTATGCATTGATAAGTGATAATAAAGAACGTTATTGGGTAAAAAGTGGTCAAGGGCACAACTTGCCTACAATGACCTCCTGGTCAGCAACTTCTACCTGCTAAACATCGGGATCCTCAGTCACTGGCTCTTCTACTCGCCACAATACAAACAAGCATAAAGTAGACTTTTGTCCCAACTGCCTCCATGCTGAAGGGCACAAGCTCTCAACATATCTTCCAATACTTGATTAGTCCTTTCAGTCTGGCCATCAGTCTGAGGGTGATAGGCCGAACTGAAGCTCAACTTTGTATCCATATTCTCATGAAAGCTTTTCCAAAATCTGGAGGTAAACTATGAGCCTCTATCCGAAACGATCTTCTTCGGTCCTCCATGTAAACACACAATCCGAGCCATGTATAACTCTACCAACTGAGAACCTTTATAAGTAGTCTTGACCGGAATAAAGTGAGCCATTTTGGTCAGTCTATCCACAATCACCCATATGGAATCATATCCTTTCGGGGTGCGAGGCAACCCGACAATGAAGTCCATACCAATCTCTTCCCAGTTCCACTCGGGTATCTTTAACAGGTGCAATAGTCCATCTAGTCTTTGATGTTCAACCTTGACTCTTTGACACATAGCCACATGTGCAGCCACGTCTCTTTTCAGCCCATACCACCAGTACTTCTGCTTCAAATCCTGATACATCTTAGTGCTACCAGGATGAATAGAATAATCAAAGTCATGGGCTCCCTTCAATATAGTCTCACGAAGGTTGTCAATCTCAGGAACACATATCCGGTCCTTGAACCATATTGTGCCTTGCTCGTCCTCCGTGAATTCCGGACCTCTACCTTCAGTAATCAGATCTTTGATCTCTTGGATTTTAGCATCACCAATTTGACCCTTATGGATTTCTTGTTCCAAGGTAGGTTCCACTTCAATAGTGACTCCTTCAGTATGTGCAACTATTCCCAAGTTGAGTCTTCTGAAATCCTCAACAATCTCATCGGGTAGCTGGGCAACAATAGCTGAATGAACATGTTCCTTCCGACTCAAGGCATCCGCAACCAGATTCACCTTACCCGGGTGATAGTGAATCTCCAAATCATAATCCTTAATGAGCTCCAACCAACGACGTTGCCTAAGGTTGAGATCCTTCTGAGTGAATATGTACTTCAAACTCTTGTGATCGGTGTACACTTGGCACTTGGTTCCCATAATATAATGTCTCCATATCTTGAGCGCATGCACTATGGCTGCCAGTTCTAAGTCATGAGTGGGATAGTTCAACTCATGTTTCCGCAACTGACGAGACGCATAGGCAATCATGTGTCCTTCTTGCATAAGAACACATCCCAAGCCTTGGCCGCACACATCACAATAGATATCAAATCCCTTCTGTAGATCTAGCATAACCAACACTGAGG
Organism: Zea mays; assembly: GCF_902167145.1. Classification (NCBI taxonomy): domain Eukaryota; kingdom Viridiplantae; phylum Streptophyta; class Magnoliopsida; order Poales; family Poaceae; genus Zea; species Zea mays. The sequence continues at coordinate 13,424,794 of NC_050104.1, read as the reverse complement.
GTGACATCAATCTCAACTTCAGTTGATTAAAGCTATCTTGGCACTTCCAGTCCCACTTAAACTCTCTCCCCTTTTCTAGAAGTGAGGTCATAGGCTTAGCAATCTTAAAGAACCCTTCAATAAATCGTCGGTAGTAGTGTGCAAGTCCTAAGAAACTCCGGATCTCAGTAACTGTACTGGGTATACTCCACTCCACTATCTCCTTGACTTTAGCAGGATCTACTGAGATTCCACCATTAGAGATGATATGTCCAAGGAATGGCACTTCGTCAATCCAGAACTCACATTTGTTGTACTTGGCGTACAGTTGTTTATCCCGTAGCTTTTGTAGCACCAATCTCAGATGTTCCTCATGATCACTATCACTCTTGGAATAATTAAGAATATCATTGATGAATACCACGACGAATCTATCAAGATACTCCATGAACACCTTATTCATCAGATTCATAAAATAGGATAGTGCATTAGTTAGTCCAAATGACATAACTGTGAATTCATATAAACCATATCGGGTTGAGAAAGTCGTCTTGGGAATATTAGATGGCCTAATCTTCATTTGATGGTAACCCGATCGGAGATCAATTTTCGAGAATACCCTTGCTCCTCTCACCTTATCAAATAAATCCTCAATGCGGGGTAAAGGATACTTATTCTTCACAGTAACATTATTAAGGGATCTATAATCCACACACATCTTCTGTGATCCATCCTTCTTCTGTACAAACAGAACCAGCGCTCCCCAAGGTGAGGAACTCGGTCGAATGTACCCAGCCTCCTATAATTCTATTAACCGCTTCTTATGTTCTTTGAACTCTTCTAAAGACATCATGTATGGTCGTTTAGAAATAGTGAAAGGGAAATAGGCTCACACCTTTTCCTAAATGATTTTGGTGGTTGAATTGCCCAACACAAATTATCTGGCTAACTAGTTTGCTCTAGATTATAAGTTCTACAGGTGCCAAAGGTTCAACACAAACCAATAAAAAGTCCAAGGAAGGGTTCAAATAAAAAGAGCAAAAGACAACCGAAGACTGCCCTGGTCTGGCGCACCGGACTGTCCGGTGCACCACCGGACAGTGTCCGGTGCACCAGGGAGAATCACTGCAAACTTGCCACCTTCGGGTTTCTGGAATTGCCCTCCGCTATAATTCACCGGACTGTTCGGTGTAGCACCGGACTGTTCGGTGTGCCAAGCGGAGTAACGGCTACAACGCCAACGGTCGACTGCAAAAGTGAACAGTGAACAGTGAACAGTGCCGACTGTGCGCACAGAGTCAGAGCAGGCGCCAGATGACGCACCGGACAGTGAACAGGACCTGTTCGGTGGCCCACATGTCTGAAGCTCCAACGGTCGAACCCTAACGGTTGGGTGACGTGGCTGGCACACCGGACAGTGGCTGGCACACCGGATAGTGTCCGGTGGCGCACCGGACTGTCCGGTGCGCCCTTCGACAGCAGCCTTCCCCAACGGCCACTTTGGTGGTTGGGGCTATAAATACCCCCAACCACCAACACTTCAAGGCATCCAAGTTTTTGACCAACACATTCAATACAAGAGCTAGTGCATTCAATACAAGACACAAATAGAGTGAATCAAAATCTCTCCAAGTCCCAATTCCACTCAAAGCAAATAGTGACTAGAAGAGAGAGTTTTGCCATGTTCATTTGAGCTCTTGCGCTTGGATCGCTTTTCTTCTTCCTCTATTCTTGCTTCCAAGTTCTTTGTAATCAAAGCAAGAGACACCAATTGTGTGGTGGTCCTTGTGGGGACTGAGTGTCCCAATTGTTTGAGAAGAGAAGCTCACTCGGTCTAAGTGACCGTTTGAGAGAGGGAAAGGGTTGAAAGAGACCCGGTCTTTGTGACCACCTCAACGGGGAGTAGGTTTGCAAGAACCGAACCTCGGTAAAACAAATCACCGTGTCATCCGCCTTATTTGCTTGTGATTTATTTTTTGCCCTCTCTTTCGGACTCGATTATATTTCTAACGCTAACCCCGGCTTATAGTTGTGCTTAAACTTTATAAATTTCAGATTTGCCTATTTACCCCCCCCCCCCTCTAGGCGACTTTCAATTGGTATCAAAGTTGGTACTTCATTAAAGCCTAACTGCTCGAAGTGATGTCGGGAGCTCACGGCAAGAAGGAGATGGTGACCGGCGAGAAGCCCGCCACAAGCCACAGGAAAGCTCCATCGGGAGAGTCCGGCAACAAGAAGAGGGAGGAATCGCCTCCCCGCGTGAAGTCGCAACGGAGTGGCAACAAGAAGAAGAAAATGAAGAAAGTGGTCTACTACGAGACCGATTCTTCGTTGCCTTCCACCTCCGGCTCCGACACGCCGTCAGTCACTTCTAAGCGCCATGAGCGCAAGAAGTTTAGTAAGATCCCTTTACACTATCCTCGCATTTCCAAACACACCCCTTTACTTTCTGTCCCACTAGGCAAACCACCAGTTTTTGACGGTGAAGATTATTGTATGTGGAGTGATAAAATGAGGCACCATCTAACCTCACTCCACGCTAGCATTTGGGACATTGTTGAGTTTGGTGTGCAGGAACCATCCGTAAGGGATGAAGGCTATGACTCGGACGAGGTAGCCCAAATCCGGCACTTCAACTCCTAAGCCACTACTATACTCCTCACCTCTCTAAGTCGAGAGGAGTATAATAAGATGCAAGGGTTGAAGAGTGCCAAAGAGATTTGAGCCGTACTCAAGACCGCGCACAAAGGAGATGAGGTGACCAAGATCACCAAGCGAGAAACGATCGAGGGGGAGCTCGGTCGCTTCATGCTTCATCAAGGGGAGGAGCCACAAGCAATGTACAACTGGCTCAAGACCTTGGTGAACCAAGTGCGCAACCTCGAGAGCACCAAATGGGATGACCATGAAATGGTCAAGGTTATTCTAAGATCACTTGTATTTCTTAATCCTACACAAGTTCAATTAATTCGTGGTGATCCTAGATACAAGCTAATGTCTCCCGAGAAGGTTATAGGAAAATTTGTGAGCTTTGAATTGATGATCAAAGGCTCCAAGAAAACCATCGAGCAAGGTGCCTCCTCCACACCTGAGATGCAACCGGTCGCATTCAAGGCGACGGAAGAGAAGAAAGAAGAGTCTACATCAAGTAGACTCCCCATCGACGCCTCCAAGCTCGACAATGAGGAGATGGCGCTCATCATCAAGAGCTTTGAAAGGGAAATAGGCTTACACCTTTTCCTAAATAATCTTGGTGGTTGAATTGCCCAACACAAATAAGTGGACTAACTAGTTTGCTCTAGATTATAAGTTCTACAGGTACCAAAGGTTCAACACAAACCAATAAAAAGTCCAAGAAAGGGTTCAAATAAAAAGAGCAAAAGACAACCGAAGGATGCCCTAGTCTGGCGCACCGGACTGTCCGGTGTGCCACCGGACAGTGTCCGGTGCACCAGGGAGATCAACTCCAAACTTGCCACCTTCGGGAATTCTGGGAGCCACTCCGCTATAATTCACCGGACTGTCCGGTGTGCCATGCGGAGCAACGGCTACCTGCGCCAACGGTCGTCTGCAATAGCTACAGGAACAATGAACAGTGCGCGACTATGCGCGTAGAGTTAGAGCAGGCGTCAGATGGCGCAACGGACAATGAACAGGACCTGTCTGGTGCACCACCAGACTGTCCGGTGGCCCACATGTCAGAAGCTCCAACGGTCGAACCCTAACGGTTGGGTGAAGTGGCTAGCGCACCGGACTGTTCGGTGCGTCATATGACAGCAGCCATCCCCAACGGCCATTTTGGTGGTTGGGGCTATAAATACCCCCAACCATCACTCTTCAAGACATCCAAGCATTCACTACTCCTCATTCAATACAAGAGCAATACACAACACTCCAAGACACAAATCAAAGCCTCCGATCGAATCAAAGTCCACAATTCAACTCTAGTTTTTAGGACTTGTGAGAAGATCGACTTGTGTTCTTTTGTTGTTCTTGTTCCTTGGTTGGCTTTCTTCTTTCTATCATTCTTACTCTCAAAGCCTTGTAAGCAAAGCAAGAGACACCAATTATGTGGTGGTCCTTGCGGGGTCTAAGTGACCCGGGAAATCAAGGAAGGAAGCTCACTCGGTCTAAGTGACCGTTTGAGAGAGGGAAAGGGTTGAAAGAGACCCGGTCTTTGTGACCACCTCAACGGGGAGTAGGTTTGCAAGAACCGAACCTCGGTAAAACAAATCACTGTGTCATCCGTTCTTATTCGCTTGTGATTTGTTTTCGCCCACTCTTTCGGACTCAATTATATTTCTAACGCTAACCCCGGCTTGTAGTTGTGCTTAAACTTTATAAATTTCAGATTTGCCTATTCACCCCCCCCCCTTCTAGGCGACTTTCAATTGGTATCAAAGCCCGGTACTTCATTAAGAGCCTAACCGCTCGAAGTGATGTCGGGAGCTCACGCCAAGAAGGAGATGGTGACCGGCGAGAAGCCCACCACAAGCCACGGGAAGGCTCCATCGGGGGAGTCCGGCAACAAGAAGAGGGAGGAGTCACCTCCCCGCGTCAAGTCACACCGGAGTGGCAACAAGAAGAAGAAAATGAAGAAAGTGGTCTACTATGAGACCGATTCTTCGTCGCCCTCCACCTCTGGCTCCGACACGCCTTCCGTCACTTCTAAGCGCCATGAGCGCAAGAAGTTTAGTAAGATACCCTTACGCTATCCTCGCATTTCCAAACACACCCCTTTACTTTCTGTCCCACTAGGCAAACCACCGGTTTTTGACGGTGAAGATTATTGTATGTAGAGTGATAAAATGAGGCACCATCTAACCTCACTGCACGCTAGTATTTGGGACATTGTTGAGTTTGGTGCGCAGGAACCATCCATGGGGGATGAAGGCTATGACTCGGACGAGGTAGCCCAAATCCGGCACTTCAACTCCCAAGCCACTACTATACTCCTCGCCTCTCTAAGTCGAGAGGAGTATAATAAGGTGCAAGGGTTGAAGAGTGCCAAAGAAATTTGGGACGTGCTAAAGACCGCGCACGAAGGAGACGAGGTGACCAAGATCACCAAAAGAGAAACGATCGAGGGGGAGCTCGGTCGCTTCATGCTTCATCAAGGGGAGGAGCCACAAGCAATGTACAACCGGCTCAAGACCTTGGTGAACCAAGTGCGCAACCTCGGGAGCACCAAATGGGATAACCATGAAATGGTCAAGGTTATTCTAAGATCACTTGTATTTCTTAATCCTACACAAGTTCAATTAATTCGTGGTGATCCTAGATACAAGCTAATGTCTCCCGAGTAGGTTATAGGAAAATTTGTGAGCTTTGAATTGATGATCAAAGGCTCCAAGAAAATCATCGAGCAAGGTGCCACCTCTACATCCGAGGTGCAACCCGTCGCCTTCAAGGAGACGGAGGAGAAGAAGGAAGAGTCTACGTCAAGTAGGCTTCCCATCGACGCCTCCAAGCTCGACAATGAGGAGATGGCTTTAATCATCAAAAGCTTTCGCCAAATCCTCAAGCAAAGGAGGGGAAGGACTACAAGCCCCGCTCCAAGAAAGTTTGCTACAAATGTGGTAAGCCCGGTCATTTCATTGCTAAATGTCCATTATCAAGTGATAGTGACAGGGGCGACGACAAGAAGGGGAGAAGGAAGGATAAGAAGTATTACAAGAAGAAGGGCGGCGATGCCCATGTTTGCCGGGAATGGGACTCCGACGAGAGCTCCACCGACTCCTCCTCCGACGAGGACGCCGCAAACATCGCCGTCAACAAGGGTCTTCTCTTCCCCAACGTCGGCCACAAATGCCTCATGGCAAGGTACGGCAAAAAGAAGGTAAAAACTAGATCCTCCACTAAATATGCAACATCTAGTGATGAGGCTAGCTCTAGTGATGATGAGGATGATTTGCTCACCCTTTTTGCCAACTTAAACATGCAACAAAAAGAAAAATTGAATGAATTGATTAGTGCTATCCATGAGAAGGATGAACTCTTGGATAGCCAGGAGGACTTCTTAATTAAAGAAAATAAGAAGCATGTTAAGGTTAAAAATGCCTATGCTCAGGAAGTAGAAAAGTGTGAAAAATTAACTAGTGAGCTAAGCACTTGCTATGATATCATTTCCAACCTTAAAATGAGAACGCTAAATTAAATGCTAAGGTTGAGAAGTTAGATAGTTGTGATGATTCAATTGTTAATCTTAGAAATAATAATGCTAATTTGATTGCTAAGATTGACAATTTGAATGCATCTCTCTCTAGCCTTAAAATAGAGAATAAAAAATTAATTGCTAAAGCTAAAGATTTAAATGTTTGTAATGTTTCTATTTCCAATCTTAGAGATGAGAATGCTATTTTACATGCTAAGATTGTTGAATTAAATACTTGCAAACCCTCTACATCTACCGTTGAGCATGTTACTATTTGCACTAGATGTAGAAATATTAATGTTGATGCTATTCATGATCACCTAGCCTTAATTAAACAAAAAAATGATCACATAGCTCAACTTAGTGCTAAAATTAATGAGCATGACTTAGAAAATGAGAAATTTAAATTTGCTAGAAGCATGCTCTATAGTGGGAGACGCCCAGGCATTAAGGATGGCATTGGCTTCCAACAGGGAGACAATGTCAAGCTTAATGCCCCTAAGAAATTGTCTAACTTTGTTAAGGGCAAGGCTCCCATGGTTTAGGATAACGAGTGTTACATTTTGTACCCTGTCGGTTATCCCGAACACAAAATTAGGAGAATTCATTCTAGGAAGTCTCACTCTGGCTCTCATCATGGTTTTATGTATAAGAGTGAGGCATCTAGCTCTAGGCAATCAACCCATGTTAAATTGCCTAAAAAGAAATCTCCTATTGCATCAAATGAACATAACATCTCATTTAAGACGTTTGATGCATCATATGTTTTAACTAACATATCAGGCAAAATAGTTACCAAAAATGTTGGGGGCAAACACAAGAGCTCAAAGACTTGTGTTTGGGTTCCCAATGTGCTTGTTTCTAATGTCAAAGGACCCAAGACCGTTTGGGTACCTAAGAACAAGGCCTAAATTTGTTTGTAGGTTTATGCATCCGGGGGCTCAATTTGGATAATTCATAGTGGGTGCACAAACCACATGACTGGGGAGAAAAGGATGTTCTCCTCCTACGAGAAAAACCATGATCCCAAAGAGCTATCACACTCGGGGATGGAAATCAAGGTTTGGTCACAGGACTTGGTAAAATTGCTATATCTCCTGACCATTCTATTTCCAATGTTTTTCTTGTAGATTCTTTAGATTACAACTTGCTTTCTGTTTCTCAATTATGCAAAATGGGCTACAATTGTCTTTTTACGGATATAGGTGTTACTGTCTTTAGAAGAAGAGATGATTCAGTAGCTTTTAAGGGAGTGTTAGAGGGTCAGCTATACTTAGTTGATTTTAATAAAGATGAACTCGACACTTGCTTAATTGCTAAGACTAACATGGGTTGGCTCTAGCATCGTCGACTAGCCCACGTTGGGATGAAGAATCTTCATAAGCTTCTAAAGGGAGAACACATTTTGGGACTAACAAATGTTCATTTTGAGAAAGACAGGGTTTGTATCGCATGTCAAGCAGGGAAGCAAGTTGGTGTTCATCATCCACACAAGAACATCATGACGACTGACAGGCCACTCAAGCTACTCCACATGGACCTATTCGGCCTGATAGCTTACATAAGCATCAGCGGGAGTAAGTACTGTCTAGTTATTGTGGATGATTATTCTCGCTTCACTTGGGTATTCTTTTTGCAGGATAAATCTCAAACCCAAGAGACCTTAAAGGGATTCTTGAGACGGGCTCAAAATGAGTTCGGCTTGAGGATCAAAAAGATTAGAAGCGACAATGGAACGGAGTTCAAGAACTCACAAATAGAAGGCTTCCTTGAGGATGAGGGCATCAAGCATGAGTTCTCTTCTCCCTACACACCACAACAAAATGGTGTACTGGAGAGGAAGAATAGAACTCTACTTGACATGGCGAGGACCATGCTTGATGAGTACAAGACTTCGGACCGGTTTTGGGCGGAAGCAATCAACACCGCTTGCTACGCCATCAACCATCTCTACCTTCGTCGAATCCTCAAGAAGACATCATATGAACTCCTCACCGGTAAAAAGCCCAATGTTTCATATTTTAGAGTCTTTGGTAGCAAATGTTTTATTTTTGTTAAAAGAGGTAGAAAATCTAAATTTGCTCCTAAGGCTGTAGAAGGCTTTTTACTTGGTTATGATTCAAACACAAGGGCATATAGAGTGTTTAACAAGTCCACTGGACTAGTTGAAGTTTCTTGTGACATCGTGTTTGATGAGACTAACGGCTCTCAAGTAGAGCAAGTTGATCTTGATGAGCTAGATGATGAAGAGGCTCCATGCATCACGCTAAGGAACATGTCCATTGAGGATGTGTGTCCTAAGGAATCCGAAGAGCCTCCACATGCACAAGATCAACCATCTTCCTCCATGCAAGCATCTCCACCAACCCAAGATGAGGATCAAGCTCAAGATGGTGAAAATGAAGATCAAGAGGAGCCACCTCAAGAGGAGGACAATGATAAAGGGGGAGATGCTAATAATCAAGACAAGGAAGATGATGAGGGTCCAAGGTCACCACACCCAAGAGTCCACCAAGCAATACAAAGAGATCACCTCGTGAACACCATCCTCGGCGATATTCAAAAGGGGGTAACCACGCGATCTCGTGTTGCACATTTTTGTGAACATTACTCTTTTGTGTTTTCTATTGAGCCATACATGATGGAAGATGCATTAAGAGATTCGGATTGGGTGTTGGCTATGCAAGAGGAACTCAACAACTTCACGAGGAATGAGGTATGGCATTTACTTCCACGTCCTAACCAAAATATTGTAGGAACCAAGTGGGTCTTCCGCAACAAGCAAGATGAGCATGGTGTGGTGACAAGGAACAAAGCCTGACTTGTGGCCAAGGGTTACTCCCAAGTCGAAGGTTTGGATTTCGGTGAAACCTATGCACTCGTAGCTAGGCTTGAGTCAATTCATATATTACTTGCCTATGCTACTTACCATGGCTTCAAGCTTTATCAAATGGATGTGAAGAGTGCCTTCCTCAATGGACCAATCAAGGAAGAGGTCTATGTTGAGCAACCTCCTGACTTTGAAGATAGTAAGTACCCTAACCATGTGTATGAACTCTCTAAGGCACTTTATGGGCTCAAGCAAGCCCCAAGAGCATGGTATGAATGCCTAAGAGATTTTCTTATCACTAATGGCTTCAAAGTCGGAAAAGCCGATCCTACTCTCTTTACTAAAATTATTGAAAATGATTTGTTTGTATGCCAAATTTATGTTGATGATATCATATTTGGGTCTACTAACAAATCTACATGTGAAGAGTTTAGTAGGATAATGGTTCAAAAATTCGAGATGTCTATGATGGGGGAGTTGAAATACTTTCTAGGATTTTAAGTCAAGCAACTCCAAGAGGGCACCTTCATTAGCCAAACGAAATACATTCAAGACATCCTCACCAAGTTTGGAATAAAGGATGCCAAGCCCATCAAGACACCCATGGGAACCAATGGGCATCTCGACCTCGACACGGGAGGTAAGTCCGTAGATCAAAAGGTATATCGGTCGATGATAGGATCTCTACTCTATTTATGTGCATCTCGACCGGATATTATGCTTTTCGTACGCATGTGTGCAAGATTCCAAGCCGATCGTAAGGAAGTTCACCTGAGGGTCGTAAAACGAATCTTGAGATATTTAGTTCATACTCCTAAGTTTGGCATTTGGTACCCCAAGGGATCCACTTTTGATTTAATTAGATATTCAGATGCTGATTGGGCAGGGTGTAAGATTGATAGAAAGAGCACATCAGGGACTTGCTAGTTCTTGGGAAGATCCCTGGTGTCTTGGGCTTCTAAGAAACAAAATTATGTAGCTCTTTCTACCGCCGAAGCCGAGTACATTGCCGCAGGCCATTGTTGCGCGCAATTGCTTTGGATGAGGCAAACCCTTAGGGACTATGGTTACAAATTAACCAAAGTTCCTCTCCTATGTGATAAGGAGAGTGCAATCCGCATGGCGGATAATCCCGTTGAGCACAACCGCACTAAGCACATAGCCATTCGGTATCACTTTTTGAGGGATCACCAACAAAGGGGGATATCGAGATTGCATATGTTAGCACCAAAGAACAATTGGCCGATATCTTTACCAAGCCATTAGATGAGAAAACCTTTACCAAACTTAGGCATGAGCTATACATTCTTGATTCTAGGAATTTTGATTGATATTTTGCACACATAGCTCATTTATATATCCTTGATCATCTCTCTTTCATGTGCTATGACTAATGTGGTTCTCAAGTGTATTACATGCTAAGTCATAGATTGAAAGGGAAATGGAGTCTTCGGCGAAGACAAGGCTTCCACTCCACTTCGTCGAATTATTCATCCTTCACCGTCACTCCACACCGCTCTCCAATTTGGTATAATCTTCACTCCTATATTATTTACCAAAGGGGGAGAAAGTTTGAACAAGGGCTTATATTTCACTCACAAGTATCCATTTTTGGCGATTCATGCCAAAGGGGGAGAAAGTATTAGCCCAAAGCAAAAGGACCGCACCACCACCAATTTCAAAAATGTAGTCTTTCAAATTTGTATTAAAAGAAGTTTTTTCAATTAGTATCTTATTTTTTATATAATTTCAAATTGGTATAACCTCTTCAAAATTAATATCTAAAACCCTCTTGAACACTAAGAGGAGAAATTCATTAAGGGGGAGTTTTGTAGTCAAAGGAAAAGCATTTGAAACAGGGGGAGAAAATTTCAAATCTTGAAAATGCTTCTCGAAATCTTATTCATTTGCCTTTGACTATTTGCAAAAGACTTTGAAAAGAATTTCCAAAAGAGTTTGCAAAAACAAAACAAGTGGTGCAAACGTGGTCCAAAATGTTAAAAATGAAGAAAGCATCCATGCATATATTATGAAATGTATATTGGTTTAATTCCAAGCAACATTTGCACTTACCTTATGCAAACTAGTTCAATTCTGCATTTATATATTTGCTTTGGTTTGTGTTGGCATCAATCACCAAAAAAGGGGGATTGAAAGGGAAATAGGCTTACACCTTTTCCTAAATAATTTTGGTGGTTGAATTGCCCAACACAAATAAGTGGACTAACTAGTTTGCTCTAGATTATAAGTTCTACAGGTGCCAAAGGTTCAACACAAACCAATAAAAAGTCCAAGAAAGGGTTCAAATAAAAAGAGCAAAAGACAACTGAAGGATGCCCTGGTCTGGCGCACCGGACTGTCCGGTGTGCCACCGGACAGTGTACGGTGCACCAGGGAGATCAACTCCAAACTTGCCACCTTTAGGAATTCTAGGAGCCACTCCGCTATAATTCACCGGACTGTCCGGTGTGCCATGCGAAGCAACAGCTACCTGCGCCAACGGTCGTCTGCAACAGCTACAGGAACAGTGAACAGTGCGCGACTGCACGCGCAGAGTCAGAGCAGGCGTCAGATGGCGCACCGGACAGTGAACAGGACATGTCCGGTGCACCACCGGACTGTCCGGTGGCCCACATGTCAGAAGCTCCAACAGTCGAACCCTAACAGTTGGGTGATGTGGCTGGCGCACCGGACTGTCCGGTGCGTCATACGACAGCAGCCATCCCCAATGGCCATTTTGGTGGTTGGGGCTATAAATACCCCCAACCACCACTCTTCAAGACATCCAAGCATTCAGTACTCATTCAATACAAGAGCAATACACAACACTCCATGACACAAATCAAAGCCTCCGATCGAATCAAAGTCCACAATTCAACTCTAGTTTTTAGGACTTGTGAGAAGATCGACTTGTGTTCTTTTGTTGTTCTTGTTGCTTGGTTGGCTTTCTTCTTTCTCTCATTCTTACTCTCAAAGCCTTGTAAGCAAAGCAAGAGACACCAATTGTGTGGTGGTCCTTGCGGGGTCTAAGTGACCCGGGAAATCAAGGAAGGAAGCTCACTCGGTCTAAGTGACCGTTTGAGAGAGGGAAAGGGTTGAAAGAGACCCGATCTTTGTGACCACCTCAATGGGGAGTAGGTTTGCAAGAATCAAACCTCGGTAAAACAAATCACAGTGTCATCCGTTCTTATTCGCTTGTGATTTGTTTTCGCCCCCTCTTTCAGACTCAATTATATTTCTAACGCTAACCCCGGCTTGTAGTTGTGCTTAAACTTTATAAATTTCAGATTTGCCTATTCACCCCCCCCCCCTTCTAGGTGACTTTCAAGCTTCCGCCAAATCCTCAAGCAAAGGAGGGGGAAGGATTACAAACCCCGCTCCAAGAAGGTTTGCTACAAATGTGGTAAGCCCGGTCACTTTATCGCTAAATGTCCTTTATCTAGTGATAGTGACAGGGATAACGACAAGAAGGGAAAGAAGAAAGAAAAGAAGTACTACAAGAAGAAGGGCGGTGATGCCCATGTTTGCCGGGAGTGGGACTCCGATGAGAGCTCCACTGATTCCTCCTCCGACGAGGACACCGCAAACATCGTCGTCAACAAGGGCCTTCTCTTCCCCAACGTCGGCCACAAGTGCCTCATGGCAAAGGACGACAAAAAGAAGAAGGTAAAATCTAGAGCTTTCACTAAATATACAACATCTAGTGATGAGGCTAGCTCTAGTGATGACGAGGATGATTTGCTCACCCTTTTTGCCAACTTAAACATGCAACAAAAAGAAAAATTGAATGAATTGATTAGTGCTATTCATGATAAGGATGAATTCTTGGATAGCCAAGAGGACTTCCTTATTAAAGAAAATAAGAAGCATGTTAAAGTTAAAATGCTTATGCTCAGGAAGTAGAAAAGTGTGAAAAATTAACTAGTGAGATAAGCACTTGCCATGATGTCATCTCAAACCTTAGAAATGATAATGCTAAATTAATTTCTAAGGTTGAGAATTCAAATGTTTGTGATGATTCTCTTGTTAGTCTTAGAAATGATAATGCTAGTTTGATTACTAAGATTGACAAGTTGAATGCATCACTGTTGGGGGCCTTCGGCTTCCGAAGGTCCTCAAAAACATGATTTAACAATGTTTCTGGAGTAAAGTACATTAACAGGTACCTTCGGACTCGGATCAGAGCCACAGTATGAAGAAGCACAAAGAACACGAAGGTTGGCGCAGAGCCGAAGCTGTGTGTAGAAGAGCTTCGGGATAACGGCGGAAAAGGAAACCGACTTAAAGATGAAAAACCAGATTAGACCTCGAAGAATTATCATAGAGTTATTGATAAATGTAAAGGGCATTAATGTAATTTTGCATGGGCTACGACCCGTGCCTATAAATAGGTGAACAGTATCACCGTACTGTTCACGCTGACTTGGCATTCACTTTTGCGCCACACTTGTACTTTCTCTCCTTCAAGCCGAAGGTACATTTGTAACTTATCTTTGTCTACATAAGTAATATAAATAAAAGTATATTAATAATAATGTTTACAGAAATCATATTACCTTCTGTATTGTGTTTGAATATTCTTCATTCTTTATTATAATTATGAAGGTACGTCTTTCATGACCTTTGTCCTAAATTCATTATATCCAAAGGGAAATAATGATTAGGAGGACGAAGAGCTTTTGATATTTAACATTTTATGTTGCCTTGTTCTTGATTCATAGCATTTGAGAACAAGTCTCCAACAATCACTCTCTAGCCTTAAAATTGAGAATGAAAAATTAATTGCTAAGGCTAAAGATTTAAATGTTTGCAATGATGTTATTTCCAATCTTAGAAATGAAAATGTCATGTTACATGCTAAGATTGATGAATTAAATATTTGCAAACCCTCTACATCTACCATTGAGCATGTTACTATTTGTACTAGATGTAGAGATATTAATGTTGATGCTATTCATGATCACCTAGCTTTAATTAAACAACAAAATGATCACATAGCTCAACTTAGTGCTAAGATTAATGAGCATGACTTAGAAAATGAAAAAATTAAATTTGCTAGAAGCATGCTCTATAGTGGGAGACGCCCTGGCATTAAGGATGGCATTGGCTTCCAAAAGGGAGACAATGTCAAGCTTAATGCCCCTAAGAAACTGTCTAACTTTGTTAAGGGCAAGGCTCCCATGGTTCGGGATAACGAGGGTTACATTTTATACCCTGCCGGTTATCCCGAACACAAAATTAGGAGAATTCACTCTAGGAAGTCTCACTCTGGCTCTCATCATGCTTTTATGTATAAGAGTGAGGCATCTAGCTCTAGGCAATCCACTCATGTTAAATTGCCTAAGAAGAAATCTCCTACTGCATCAAATGAGCCTAACATTTCATTTAAGACTTTTGATGCTTCATATGTTTTAACTAACAAATCAGGCAAAGTAGTTGTTAAATATGTTGGGGCCAAACACAAGAGCTCAAAGACTTGTGTTTGGGTACCCAAGGTGCTTGTTTCTAATGTGAAAGGACCCAAGACCGTTTGGGTACCTAAGAACAAGGCCTAAATTTGTTTTGTAGGTTTATGCATCCGGGGGATCAAGTTGGATAATCGATAGCGGGTGCACAAACCACATGACTGGGGAGAAAAGGATGTTGTCCTCCTACGACAAAAACCATGATCCCCAAAGAGCTATCACATTCGGGGATGGAAATCAAGGTTTGGTCAAAGGACTTGGTAAAATTGCTATATCTCCTGACCATTCTATTTCCAATGTTTTTCTTGTAGATTCTTTAGATTACAATTTGCTTTCTGTTTCTCAATTATGCAAAATGGGTTACAACTGTCTTTTTACAGATATAGGTGTTACTGTCTTTAGAAGAAGTGATGATTCAGTAGCATTTAAGGGAGTGTTAGAGGGTCAGCTATACTTAGTTGATTTTAATAGAGCTGAACTCGACACTTGCTTAATTGCTAAGACTAACATGGGTTGGCTCTAGCATCGCCGACTAGCCCACGTTGGGATGAAGAATCTTCATAAGCTTCTAAAGGGGGAGCACATTTTGAGACTAATAAATGTTCATTTTGAGAAAGACAGGGTTTGTAGCGCATGTCAAGCAGGGAAGCAAGTTGGTGTTCATCATCCACACAAGAACATCATGACGGGAGTAAGTATTGTCTTATTATTGTGGATGATTATTCTCGCTTCACTTGGGTGTTCTTTTTGTAGGAAAAATCTCAAACCCAAGAGACCTTAAAGGGATTCTTGAGACGGGCTCAAAATGAGTTCGGCTTAAGGATCAAAAAGATTAGAAGCGACAACGGGACGGAGTTCAAGAACTCTCAAATTGAAGGCTTCCTTGAGGATGAGGGCATCAAGCATGAGTTCTCTTCTCCCTACACACCACAACAAAATGGTGTAGTGGAGAGGAAGAATAGAACTCTACTTGACATGGCGAGGACCATGCTTGATGAATACAAGACTTCGGACCGGTTTTGGGCGAAAGCAGTCAACACCGCTTGCTACGCCATCAATCGTCTCTACCTTCACCAAATCCTCAAGAAGACATCATATGAACTCCTAACCGGTAAAAAGCCAATTGTTTCATATTTTAGAGTCTTTGGTAGCAAATGCTTTATTCTTGTTAAAAGAGGTAGAAAATCTTAATTTGCTCCTAAGGCTGTAGAAGGATTTTTACTAGGATATGATTGAAACACAAGGGCATATAGTCTTTAACAAGTCCACTGGACTAGTTGAAGTTTCTTATGACATTGTGTTTGATGAGACTAACGGCTCTCAAGTAGAGCAAGTTGATCTTGATGAGCTAGATGATGAAGAGGCTCCGTGCATCGCACTAAGGAATATGTCCATTGGGGATGTGTATCCTAAGGAATCCGAAGGGCCTCCACATGCACAAGATCAACCATCATCTTCAAATCAAGCATCTCCACCAACCCAAGATGAGAATCAAGCTCAAGATGATGAAAATGAAGATCAAGAGGAGCCACTTCAAGAGGAGGACAATGATCAAGGGGGAGATGCCAATGATCAAGACAAGGAAGATGATGAGGGTCCAAGACCGCCACACCCAAGAGTCCACCAAGCAATACAAAGAGATCACCCCGTGAACACCATCCTCGGCGATATTCAAAAGGGGGTAACCACTCGATCTCGTGTTACTCATTTTTGTGAACATTACTCCTTTGTGTCTTCTATTCAGCCATACAGGGTAGAAGACACATTAAGGGATTCGGATTGGGTATTGGCGATGCAAGAGGAACTCAACAACTTCACGAGGAATGAGGTATGGCATCTTGTTCCATGTCCTAACCAAAATGTTGTAGGAACCAAGTGGGTCTTCCGCAACAAACAAGATGAGCATGGTGTGGTGACAAGGAACAAAGACTGACTTATGGCCAAGGGATATTCACAAGTCGAAGGTTTGGATTTCGGTGAAACCTATGCACCCGTAGCTAGGCTTGAGTCAATTCGTATATTACTTGCCTATGCTACTTACCATGGCTTTAAGCTTTACCAAATGGACGTGAAAAGTGCCTTCCTCAATGGACCAATCAAGGAAGAGGTCTATGTTGAGCAACCTCCTGGCTTTGAAGATAGTGAGTACCCTAATCATGTTTACAAACTCTCTAAGGCGCTTTATGGGCTCAAGCAAGCCCCAAGAGCATGGTATGAATGTCTAAGAGATTTTCTTATCGCTAATGGCTTCAAAGTCGGAAAAGTCGATCCTACTCTCTTTACTAAAACTATTGCAAATGATTTGTTTGTATGCCAAATTTATGTTGATGATATCATATTTGGGTCTATTAACAAATCTACTTGTGAAGAGTTTAGTAGGATTATGGTTCAAAAATTCGAGATGTCTATGATGGGGGAGTTGAAGTATTTCTTAGGATTTCAAGTCAAGCAACTCCAAGAGGGCACCTTCATCAGCCAAACGAAGTACATTCAAGACATACTCACCAAATTTGGGATGAAGGATGCCAAGCCCATCAAGACACCCATGGGAACCAATGGGCATCTCGACCTCGACACGGGAGGTAAATCCGTAGATCAAAAGGTATACCGGTCGATGATAGGATCTTTACTCTATTTATGTGCATCTCGACCGGATATTATGCTTTCCATATGCATGTGTGCAAGATTCCAAGCCGATCCTAAGGAAGTTCACCTTAGGGCCGTGAAACGAATCTTGAGATATTTAGTTCATACTCCTAAGTTTGGCCTTTGGTACCCCAAGGGATCCACCTTTGATTTAATTGGATATTCAGATACTGATTGGGCAGGGTATAAGATTGATAGGAAGAGCACATCAGGGACTTGTCAGTTCTTGGGAAGATCCCTGGTGTCTTGGGCTTCAAAGAAACAAAACTCAGTAGCTCTTTCTACCGCCGAAGTTGAGTACATTGCCGCAGACCATTGTTGCACGCAATTGCTTTGGATGAGGCATACCCTTGGCGACTATGGTTACAAATTGACCAAAGTCCCGCTCCTATGTGATAATGAGAGTGCAATCCGCATGGCGGATAATCCCGTTGAGCACAGCCGCACTAAACATATAGCCATTCGGTATCACTTTTTGAGGGATCACCAACAAAGGGGGGATATCGAGATTGCATATGTTAGCACCAAAGAACAATTAGCTGATATCTTCACCAAGCCACTAGATGAGAAAACTTTTACCAAACTTAGGCATGAGCTAAACATTCTTGATTCTAGGAATTTTGATTGATATTTTGCACACATAGCTCATTTATGTACCTTTGATCATATCCTTTTTTTGCTATGACTAATGTGGTTTTCAAGTGTATTTCATGCTAAGTCATAGATTGAAAGGGAAATAGAGTCTTCGGTGAAGACAAGGCTTCCACTCCATCGAATTATTCATCCTTCGCTGTCACTCCGCACCGCTCTCCAATTTGGTATAATCTTCACTCCTACATTATTTACCAAAAGGGAAGAAAGTTTGAAAGGGCTTATATTTCACTCACAAATATCTGTTTTGGCGATTTATGCCAAAGGGGGAGAAAGTATTAGCCCAAAGCAAAAGGACCGCACCACCACCAATTTCAAAAAATGTAGTCTTTCAATTTGTATTAAAAAAGGCTTTTTAAATTGGAATCTTATTTTTGATATAGTTTCAAATTGGTATGACCCCTTTCAAAATTAATATCTAAAAACCCTCTTAAACACTAAGAGGAGAATTTCATTGAGGGGGAGTTTTGTTTAGTCAAAGGAAAAGCATTTGAAACAGGGGGAGAAAATTTCAAAACTTGAAAATGCTTCTCAAAATCTTACTCATATACCTTTGACTATTTGCAAATGACTTTGAAAAAGAATTTCCAAAACATTTGCAAAAACAAAACAAGTGGTGCAAGCGTGGTCCAAAATGTTAAATTAGAAGAAAGCATCCATGCATATCTTATAAAACGAATATTGGTTTAATTCCAAGCAACTTTGCACTTACCATATGCAAACTAGTTCAAAACTGCACTTATACATTTGCTTTGGTTTGTGTTGGCATCAATCACCAAAAAGGGGAAGATTGAAAGGGAAATAGGCTCACACCTTTTCCTAAATGATTTTGGTGGTTGAATTGCCCAACACAAATTATCTGACTAACTAGTTTGCTCTAGATTATAAGTTCTACAGGTGCCAAAGGTTCAACACAAACCAATAAAAAGTCCAAGGAAGGGTTCAAATAAAAAGAGCAAAAGGCAACTCAAGGCTGCCCTGGTCTGACGCACCGGACTGTCCGGTGTGCCACCGGACAGTGTTCGGTGCACCAGGGAGAATCACTCCAAACTTGCCACCTTCGGGTTTCTGGAATTGCCCTCCGCTATAATTCACCGGACTGTCCGGTGTAGCACCGGACTGTCCGGTGTGCCAAGCGGAGTAACGGCTACAGCGCCAACGGTCGACTGCAAAAGTGAACAGTGAACAGTGAACAGTGCCGACTGCGCGCGCGGAGTCAGAGCAGGCGCCAGATGGCGCACCGGACAGTGAACAGGACCTGTCCGGTGCACCACCGGACTGTCCGGTGGCCCACATGTCAGAAGCACCAACGGTCGAACCCTAACGGTTGGGTGACGTGGCTGGCGCACCGGACAGTGTCCGGTGGTGCACCGGACTATCCGGTGCGCCCTTCGACAGCAGCCTTCCCCAATGGCCACTTTGGTGGTTGGGGCTATAAAGATCCCCAACCACCAACACTTCAAGGCATCCAAGTTTTCAGCCAACACATTCAATACAAGAGCTAGTGCATTCAATACAAGACACAAATAGAGTGAATCAAAATCTCTCCAAGTCCCAATTCCACTCAAAGCAAATAGTGACTAGAAGAGAGAGTTTTGTCGTGTTCATTTGAGCTCTTGCGCTTGGATCGCTTTTCTTCTTCCTCTTTTCTTGCTTCCAAGTTATTTGTAATAAAAGCAAGAGACACCAATTGTGTGGTGGTCTTTGTGGGGACTGAGTGTCCCAATTGTTTGAGAAGAGAAGCTCGCTCGGTCTAAGTGACCGTTTGAGAGAGGGAAAGGGTTGAAAGAGACCCGGTCTTTGTGACCACCTCAACGGGGAGTAGGTTTGCAAGACCCGAACCTCGGTAAAACAAATCACCGTGTCATCCGCCTTATTTGCTTGTGAATTGTTTTTCGTCCTTTCTTTCGTACTAGATTATATTTCTAACGCTAACCCCGGCTTGTAGTTGTGCTTAAACTTTATAAATTTCAGATTTGCCTGTTCACCCCCCCCCTCTAGGCGACTTTCAAATAGGAACAGTCCCAGGTAAGAGATCAATGACAAACTCAACTTCCCTATCTAGTGGCATCCCTGGTAACTCCTCTGGAAAGACATCGAGAAAATCCCTAACCACACGGATGTTGTCGCCAACAAACTTCCCATCTACTAGAAATACGGCAGGTTTGGTAGAGGCAGTTACTGTAATTTCAACTTCAAATCTTTCTCCTTTAGAGCTGGTGAGTTCTACAGTACCCCTAGCACAATGTATAATGGCCTTTGCCTTTCTGAACCATGACATACCAAGGATCAGATCTATACTGCTTTCCTCTAATACTATAGGGGTAGCCCAAAATTATCTTCCCATAATTGTCAATGTCAATCTATGTGTCATATAATTTGCCTCAACAGGCCCTTTAGGTGTAATTACTTCCATTGGTGTTTTCATATTTTGTAGTGGTAACTCATTTGTGTTGGCATATCGAGCAGACATAAATGAATGTGTAGCACCAGAATCAAATAATATTGCTGCAAGAATTGCATTAATATAAAACATACTAGGTGCGATGTCAGCTCCTTCAGCAGTAGCATCAGCGCTGACTTGATTAACCCTGGCAATAGTGAATCCCTTGCCAGATCCTGGAGTCTGCTGCTTGTTCTGAACTGGGGTAGTAGCAATCCTCTGCGGGCAAACATTAGCATAATGCCCAGTCTTACCACACTTATAGCATGTGGTACCAGCACTCTGTCCTGAGAATTTCGCTGGGGTGCCAGTGGGTGCAGCCTGACGAGTCGGTGGAGTCCCCTATGGTGTGTAATGAGCTGGGCGCTAGCCTCCTCCAGTGCGAACCGGTGTACCCTCGGGTGGAACATAGCGAGGACGAACGATGTTGCTCCCCTGACCCTGGGATATCGCCTTCCTCTTCATGTCCCCCAGCTAAACACGCTTGTATTCAATGGCTAGGGCCCTCTCAAGTAGCCTCTGAAATGACGGAAAGGTATGAGCCACTAAAGCATACTACAGAGGTCCATTAAGTCATTCGATGAAGTGTTCTTGCTTTCTCTCATCTTCAGCCACTTCATCCAGTGCATATCTGGATAGCTGAATGAATCTGTTGCGGTACTCGATGACTGACATGCTCCCCTGCTTCAGCAACAGAAACTCTTTCTTCTTTATCTTCATCAATCCAGCAGGTATGTGATAGTTTCTGAACTGAGTAGCAAATTCCGCACATGTGATAGTATCAGCAGCATCGTGGGCAGCGATGTAGGAATCCCACCAATCAGCAGAAGGACCAGTAAGACGACCAGAAGCATAGAGAACCTTCTCCCGGTCAGAGCATTGTGCAATAATCAACATCTTCTCCACAGACTTTAGCCAATCATCAGCGTGCAGAAGATCTGGAGAGTTGGCGAACGTCGGTGGCTTGTGGCTCATGAACTTCCGGTGCTTGTCCTGGGGTGGAAGTGGTGGTGGAGGTGGTGGCAGTGGTGCTTGCTGCTGTTGCGCCCTTCTCTCTTGGTGCATCTCTTCTCTCTCTTGGCGCATCTCCTAACGCTCCTGTCGCATCTGAGCATGCATATCTGCCATAGTATCAGCCATCTGTTGCATTATCCGCATATGGGCTACAACTGCTGGATCAGTTCCGGCTGGTGGAGGATTTGGAGGATTCATCTCTGCTTGTTGTTGTTGCTGTCTAAGTACCCTCCGATTGAATGGGTTGGCAGGTAGATCAATTCTGCCTCCTTTCCTGGTATTGACCATCTGAGTTAGACACACGGGGTAAGAAAGAAGTGTAGACAAGGCAAGTAATTACGAGATATGTTACTTTGGGGGTTTTATTAGCTAAGTAGTTTAGTGTGTCACCTACTAAAGGTAATACATTACCTTATGGTGGTACATGCTAAGATGTCCTTCTATAATATTTCAATCAATCAAAGAAGCAAATCAGGCATTTATCATCAGAACAATCAACCAACATTTTTAAATAGAGAAAATAGTTTTAATTTTGTCTTAGGTCTCCTATCTCTTAAAAAGGTCATAAATGTAGGATTCCAAGGTGTGAAATCGATCTTGTCTTAGAGTAGAAAAGATAAGGATAATCAGAGTAGAACAACAAAAGGTGAGACAGGATCAAGATAAGTATAGAAAGAATTAGGGTAAGGTAAGTAGGTAAGGGTTTTGTCCAGTTCTATCTAGGTTTCGTCCTATAGTTAATATTTCCTCTGATACCACTTTTGTCACACCCGGGTTTTAGGGATAAAGCCGGGTGCATCTCATATATGCGCCAAAGAACACAACACATATAATAACAGAGTGTATAGAGATAAATGTCACAATATCATAAAAGTATTTATTACATAGCGGAAGTCTTACAAAATAAAAAGACAAATATAAAGCGAACTAAAGTCCATCCTTGGCGCCATAAAGTCGACTGGGAGACGCCACCTAGATCAAGTCGAACTCCTCGTTGTGCGGCTCCTCCTGGGCCACCTGCTCATCTCCTGTGGAAGGTTTACATATCGCAAGTGTGAGCTCACAAAAGATCATAGCTCAACAAGTCGTGGGGAATAATGTGCATGAACTCACCAAAGGTGGGAGTTCATGTGAAGTGTAAGGCTGACCAATAATAGGGGTTAAACCTGAGCATTGCATTTAATAAGTTGGTCAAATTTTATTAGCAATTACTAGATGTAAGTAAATATCAAACCATAATAAGATTAGAACAAAATTAATAAATAAATCCCATGCAATGCAAATGACAAATTTAATTTAGTTCCATAATTTAATCATGCAAGAGTCCTGAGCTGCTCATGACCGTGAGCACGACTAGTATACCAGTTTTACACTCTGCAGAAGTTGTACCATGTACCCACAAGTCATGTCACCCATCTGCCAAGGGATCGCGACTCCCATACACCTCTACCAAGGAAGCGAGGCATGGCAACACTACGAGGCCTTTACCTAGTTCCACTAGCTTCAGAAAACCTGCTACATTTTCTAGGGAGAGCAATGCAGGAATCCCCCGTCTGACCACCATTGTAGCAAAATCAACCCGGGAACCTCCCTACACGCCTACTCCCCTACTGCCCTTGCCCCTATTGGGTAAGGTAGTCCTCCACTAGCTTTCCTAGTTAGTCAGCCAAGGGCGTCCCATTCCACTCTTATGGTGGCACGTGTTTCTCAAGTTAAGCTCCATGTTCCAATTAAAAATAATGATCTTAACATGAACAATAAATAAAATAATAGAATAATTGGAACATGGACATGATGTGATATTAATCCCAAAACCATATAGAGCAATAGCAAAACTACCCAAATGATTCAGGGGTAAACAAGGTAAAAGTATAACCAGTCTAGGGTGACCTATTGAGAGCACCTAGAGGGGGGTGAATAGGTGATCCTGTAAATACTTAAAACTTAAAGCCACAAAACTTGATTAAGTGTTAGCACAATGAAATCAAGTGGCTAAGGACCGAGCTCTTGTGAAACACAATAGTCACAGTGAGAACAAACACAAGAGACACGATGGTTTATCCCGTGGTTCGGCCAAGTACAACACTTGCCTACTCCACGTTGTGGCATCCCAATGGACGAGGGTTGCACTCAACCCCTTTCAAGTGATCCAAAGATCCACTTGAATACCATGGTGTTTTTCTTTCTTTCACTATATCCCATTTGCGAGGAATCTCCACAACTTGGAGCCTCTCGCCCTTACAAATGATGATCACAAAGAAGCACGGATGTAAGGGAGGGAAAAGCAACACACACAAGTCTCAAAAGCAACAGCACAAACACGCACACTAGTCACAACTTGAGCTCTAAGTTCACACACAAAGTTCTCAACTCAAGAGGAGCTCAAATTGCTATCACAAAGAATCAAATGTGCTAGAATGAAGTCTTGGTGCTTAGAGATGATCGAAGAATGCTTGTGTATCTCCTCCATGCGCCTAAGGATCCCTTTTATAGCCCCAAGGCAGCTATGAGCCATTGGAGGCAATCAGGGAAGGCAATTCTTGCCTTCTGTCGGGTGGCGCACCAGACAGTCCGGTGTGCCACTGGACAGGCACTGTTCAGTGTCCGGTGCAGATTGCTTTCCAAAAATGGCGCAGCCGACCGTTGAAGATTTGGAGCCGTTGGCGCACCGGACACTGTCCGGTGCGTATCGGACAGTCCGGTGCCCCCATCAGACCGTTGGCTCGGCCACGCGTCACGCGCGGATTGCGCGGCCGACCGTTGGCTCACCGGACAGTCCGGTGCACCACCGGACAGTCCGGTGAATTTTATCCGTCCGCCGCCGATGAATTCCCGAGAGCGGCCAGTTGACCAGACGCCAGCCTGGCGCACCGGACACTGTCCGATGCACCACCGGACAGTCCGGTGCACACATACTGCGCAGAGTCTTGGCTGCTCCAGCCAAGTCTTTTTCCTTTTGTATTTTCTCTGATTCTAGCACTTAGACAAATATGTTAGTACACAAAAAAACAATGTACTAAGTCTAGAATCATACCTTATTGATGATTTGCACTTCATCCACCATTTTGCACAATTTATACTTAAGCCATTTGTGTTGGGCACTTAATCACCAAAATACTTAGAAATGGCCCAAGGGCACATTTCCCTTTCAATCTCCCCCTTTTTGGTGATTTATGCCAACACAACAAAAAGCAACTAAAAGAAGTGCAACATTAATCCAATTTTGAACAAGAATTGTTTTTATTCAAATTTGGCATATTTGGATCATCCTTTGCCACCACTTGGTTTGTTTTTGCAAATCAACTTCAATTTCCTATCTCTAAGTCAAACACTCTTGTTGAGGCATAAAAAGAGGTATTCCAAGAGAAATTGATCAAAGATTCAAAAACTCCCCCTTTTCCCATAATCAAACATTCTCCCCACAAGAGACCAACTTTTGACAAAGAAGAGACACTTAGAGTATTTTGACTAATCAAAAGTTCTAACTCTACTATTTTCAAAATTCTCAAGTGGTAACTGATCCATTTGCTTTAGCCTTAATTTCTCCCCCTTTGGCATCAAGCACCAAAACGGGATCATTGTTGGCCCTTAAACCCCATTGCCTCACCAAAATCTTCAATTTAGAGTAAAAAGGCAAAAAAGAGCATGGAGATGAACTTGGAATTAGTTACTCTCTCATCGGAGTGCAGTGGAAGTCTTTCATGGTCCAAGTCCACCTTTCCCTTTCAATCCACCTTTGAGACTAATTTAAGTACTCAAGCACACGGTTAGTCTCAATGGGTCAAGTTGTAGCACATCTCCCCCTAAATATGTGCATTACTCACACATGGACTTTGAGGTCCGGGGATCATGAATACAACTTGAGCACCATAAATAAGCAACAATATGCATAAAGGAACATGATCAAAGGCATAAACACATGTATGCTATGGATCAATCCAAGTTACGCGAATCTAAGACATTTAGCTCACTACGCAGCCTGCAAAAGGTTGACTCATCTAGACGCTTGGTAAAGATATCAGCTAGCTGGTTCTCGGTGCTAACATAAAACACTTCGATATCTCCCGTTTGTTGGTGGTCTCTCAAAAAGTGATGCCGGATGTCAATGTGCTTCGTGCGGCTGTGTTCAACAGGATTATCCGCCATGCGGATAGCACTCTCATTATCACATAGGAGTGGGACTTTGCTCAGATTGTAGCCAAAATCCCGGAGGGTTTGCCTCATCCAGAGCAGTTGCGCGCAACACTGTCCTGCGGCGACATACTCGGCCTCAGCGGTGGATAGGGCAACGGAAGTTTGTTTCTTAGAACTCCAAGACACCAGGGACCTTCCTAAGAATTGGCACGTCCCTGATGTACTCTTCCTATCAACCTTGCATCCAGCATAATCGGAGTCTGAATATCCAATTAAGTCAAAGGTTGACCCCTTTGGATACCAGATCCCGAAGCAAGGCGTAGCAACTAAATATCTAAGTATTCGCTTAACGGCCACAAGGTGACACTCCCTTGGGTCGTATTGAAATCTAGCACACATGCATACGCTTAGCATAATATCCGGTCTACTAGCACATAAGTAAAGCAAAGAACCTATCATAGACGAGATGCCTTTTGATCAACGGACTTACCTCCTTTGTTGAGGTCGACATGTCCGTCGGTTCCCATTGGAGTCTTTGCGGGCTTGGCATCCTTCATCCCAAACCGCTTGATCTTCTTGCGTATACCTCGTTTGGGAGATGAAGGTGTCGTCCTTGAGTTGCTTCACTTGGAACCCAAGGAAGTAGTTCAACTCGCCCATCATCGACATCTCAAATTTTTGAGTCATCACCCTGCTAAACTCTTCACAAGACTTTTGGTTAGTAGAACCAAATATTATGTCATCGACATAAATTTGGCATACAAATAAGTCACCATCACAAGTCTTAGTGAATAAAGTTGGATCGGCTTTCCCAACCTTGAAAGCATTAGCAATTAGAAAGTCTCTAAGGCATTCATACCATGCTCTTGGGGCTTGCTTAAGTCCATAGAGCGCCTTAGAGAGCTTACACACGTGGTCGGGGTACCGTTCATCCTCAAAGCCAGGGGGTTGCTCTACGTACACCTCCTCCTTGATTGGCCCGTTGAGGAAAGCGCTCTTCACATCCATTTGGAACAACCTGAAATAATGGTGAGTAGCATAGGCCAACAAAATGCAAATAGATTCTAGCCTAGCCACAGGAGCAAAAGTCTCCTCAAAGTCCAAACCTGCGACTTGGGCATAACCTTTTGCCACAAGTCTAGCCTTGTTCCTTGTCACCACCCCGTGCTCATCCTGTTTGTTGCGGAACACCCACTTGGTTCGCACAACATTTTGCTTGGGTCGCGGCACCAGTGTCCAAACTTCATTTCGCTTGAAGTTATTAAGCTCTTCCTGCATGGCCAACACCCAGTCCGAATCTAGCAAGGCTTCTTCTACCCTGAAAGGCTCAATAGAAGAGACAAAAGAGTAATGCTCACAAAAATTAGCTAATCTAGAGCGAGTAGTTACTCCCTTGCTTATATCACCCAATATCTGGTCGACGGGATGATTCCTTTGAATCATCGCTCGAACTTGAGTTGGAGGGGCCTGTGGTGCTTCTTCCTCCATAACTTGATCATCTTGTGCTCCCCCTTGATCACACTCCTCTTCTTGATGAACCTGTTCATCGTCTTGGGTTGGGGGATGCTCCATTGTTGAGGAAGAAGGTTGATCTTGCTCCTTTTGTTCCTGTGGTCGCACATCTCCAATCGCCATGGTGCGTATTGCGGCTGTTGGAACATCTTCTTCATCTACATCATCAAGATCAACTTGCTCTCGGTTAGGAGTTCATACGACGTCTTCTTGAGGAGGCGATGAAGGTAGACCCGGTTTATGGCGTGGCAAGCCGTGTTCACGGCTTCCGACCAAAACCGCTCGGGCGTCTTGAACTCTCCAAGCATCGTCCTTGCCATGTCTATGAGCGTCCTGTTCTTCCTCTCTACCACACCGTTTTGCTGTGGTGTGTAGGGAGCAGAGAACTCGTGCTTGATTCCTTCCTCCTCAAGGTACTCCTCCACTTGAAGGTTCTTGAATTCGGACCCGTTGTCGCTTCTTATCTTTTTCACCTTGAGCTCAAATTCATTTTGAGCTCTCCTTAGGAAGCGCTTAAGGGTCCCTTGGATTTCTGTTTTATCCTGCAAAAAGAATACCCAAGTGAAGCGGGAAAAATCATCAACTATAACAAGACCATACTTACTTCCCTCGATGCTGAGGTAGGCGACGGGTCTGAAGAGGTCCATATGAAGTAGCTCCAGAGGTCTTGATGTGGTCATCACATTCTTGTTGTGATGAGCACTTCCCACTTGTTTACCTGCTTGACAAGCTGCACAAGGTCTATCTTTTTCGAAAGTTACATTTGTTAGACCTAACACATGTTCTCCCTTTAGAAGTTTGTGAAGGATCTTCATCCCCACATGTGCTAGACGGCAATGCCACAGCCAGCCCATGCTAATCTTAGCGATTAAGCATGCATCTAGATCGGCCTCCTCCTTCGAAAAATCAACTAAATAGAGTTTGCCATCTAGTACACCCTTAAAAGCTAATGAACCATCACTCCTTCTAAAGACAGACACATCTACATTTGTAAATAAGCAATTGTAACCCATATTACACAATTGACTAACGGACAACAAGTTATACCCGAGCGACTCAACTAAAAACACATTAGATATGGAATGCTCGGATGAAATAGCTATCTTTCCTAGTCCTTTAACCTTGCCTTGATTCCCATCATCAAATATGATTGAATCTTGGGGATCTTTGTTCTTGACATAGGAGGAGAACATCTTCTTCTCCCCCGTCATGTGGTTTGTGCATCCGCTGTCGATAATCCAGCTTGAGCCCCCGGATGCATAAACCTACAAGGTAAATTAGGCTTGGGTTTTAGGTACCCAACTCTTGTTGGGTCCTACAAGGTTAGTTATAATTGTCTTTGGGACCCAAATGCAAGTCTTGTCTCCCTTGCACTTGGCCCCCAACTTCCTGGAAATCACTTTCTTATTCTTACTACAAATTGCAAAGGAAGCATTACAAGCATGGTAAATTGTAGACAGTTCATTACTTACTTTCCTAGGCATATGAACAACATTTTTCCTAGGCATATATGTACCATGCACAACAGAGGAACTAGAAGCAGTCATAGCATGTGAATCATAAGCATAGTTCCTATAAGCATTTCTAGAGAATTTTCTATCACTATAAATGAAAGCATGATTCTTTTGACCACTGTTAGCCATAGGGGCCTTCCCTTTCTCCTTAGTGGAGATGGGAGCCTTATAACTTGTTAAGTTCTTGGCTTCCCTTGGAAAGCCAAGTCCATCCTTAATAGAGGGGTGTCTACCAATAGTGTAGGCATCCCTTGCAAATTTTAGTTTATCAAAGTCATTTTTGCTAGTCTTAAGTTGGGCATTAAGACTAGCCACTTCACCATTTAATTTTGCAATAGAAGTAAGGTGCTCAACACATGCATCAACATTAAAATCCTTACACCTATTACAAATTACTACATGTTCAATACATGAGCTAGATTTATTTGCTACTTCTAACTTAGCATTTAAGTCATCATTGACACTCTTTAGACTAGAAATAGACTCATGACAAGTAGATAATTCACATGAAAGCATTTCATTTCTTTTAACTTCTAAAGCAAGAGACTTTTGCACACTTACAAATTTATCGTGCTCTTCATATAAAAGATCCTCTTGCTTTTCTAGCAATCTATTCTTCTCATTCAACGCATCAATTAATTCATTGATCTTATCAATTTTAGTTCTATCTAAGCCTTTGAATAAACTTGCGTAGTCTACTTCATCATCACTAGATTCATCATCACTTGAAGAAGCATATGCAATAGTATTTCGAGTGCTTACCTTCTTCTCCTTTGCCATGAGGCAGGTGTGATGCTCGTTGGGGAAGAGAGACGATTTGTTGAAGGCCGTGGCGGCGAGTCCTTCGTCGTCGGAGTCGGACGAAGAACAATGCGAGTCCCATTCTTTTCCAAGGTGTGCTTCGCCCTTAGTCTTCTTGTAAACCTTCTTGTTCTCTCTCTTCCCATTCTTTCCTTGTTCCTAGTCACTATCATTATCGGGACAGTTAGCAATAAAGTGACCAATCTTACCACACTTGAAGCAGGAGCGCTTTCCCTTCGTCTTGCTCTTGTTGGGATGCTCCTTGCGACCTTTGAGCGTCGTCTTGAAGCGCTTGATGATGAGGGCCATTTCATCTTCATTTAGCCCGGCCGCCTCAACTTGTGCCACCTTGTTAGGTAGCCCCTCCCTGCTGCTTGTTGCTTTGAGAGCAATGGTTTGAGGCTCGTGGATCGGCATTGGGCCATTTAACGCCTCATCAACATATCTTGCCTCCTTGATCATCATTCGCCCGCTTACAAACTTTCCGAGTATTTCCTCGGGCGTCATCTTGGTGTACCTAGGATTTTCACGAATAGAGTTTACAAGATGAGGATCAAGGACAGTGAAGGACCTTAGCATAAGCCGGACGACGTCGTGGTCCGTCCATCTCGTGCTTCCATAGCTCCTGATTTTGTTGACTAGGGTCTTGAGCCTATTGTACGTTTGAGTTGGCTCCTCCCCCCTGATCATTGCGAACCTTCCTAGTTTGCCTTCCACCAACTCCATCTTGGTGATCATGGTGGCGTTGTTCCCCTCATGTGAGATCTTGAGGGTGTCCCAAATTTGCTTGGCATTATCCAAGCCGCCCACCTTATGATACTCTTCCCTGCACAAGGATGCTAAAAGAACAGTGGTAGCTTGTGCATTTTTGTGAATTTGTTCATTGATAAACATGGGATTATCCGTACTATCAAATTGCATTCCATTTTCTACTATCTCCCATATACTTGGATGAAGAGAGAACAAGTGGCTACGCATTTTGTGACTCCAAAATCCGTAGTCCTCTCCATCAAAGTGTGGAGGTTTACCAAGAGGAATGGAAAGCAAATGAGCATTGGAATTTTGCGGAATACGTGAATAATCAAAAGAAAAGTTTGAGTTGACTGTTTTCTTTTTCTCGTCGTCGTCGTCTCTTTGGGAAGAAGAGGACTCGTCGCTGTCGTAGTAGACTATCTTCTTGATGCGCCTCTTCTTCTTCCCATCCTTCTTCTTGTGACTTGAGCCCGAGTCAGTGGGCTTGTCGTCTTTTGGCTCATTGATGAAGGACTCCTTTTCCTTGTCGTTGATCACCATCCCCTTTCCCTTAGGATCCATCCCTTCGGGTGATTAGTCCCTTTCGTGAAGAGAACGGCTCCGATACCAATTGAAAGCACCTAGAGGGGGGTGAATAGGTGATCCTGTAAATACTTAAAACTTAAAGCCACAAAACTTGATTAAGTGTTAGCACAATGAAATCAAGTGGCTAAGGACCGAGCTCTTGTGAAACACAATAGTCACAGTGAGAACAAACACAAGAGACACGATGGTTTATCCCGTGGTTCGGCCAAGTACAACACTTGCCTACTCCACGTTGTGGCGTCCCAATGGACGAGGGTTGCACTCAACCCCTTTCAAGTGATCCAAAGATCCACTTGAATACCACGGTGTTTTTCTTTCTTTCACTATATCCCGTTTGCGAGGAATCTCCACAACTTGGAGCCTCTCGCCCTTACAAATGATGATCACAAAGAAGCACAGATGTAAGGGAGGGAAAAGCAACACACACAAGTCTCAAAAGCAACAGCACAAACACGCACACTATTCACAACTTGAGCTCTAAGTTCACACACGGAGTTCTAAACTCAAGAGGAGCTCAAATTGCTATCACAAAGAATCAAATACGCTAGAATGAAGTCTTGGTGCTTAGAGATGATCAAAGAATGCTTGTGTATCTCCTCCATGCGCCTAGGGGTCCCTTTTATAGCCCCAAGGCAGCTAGGAGTCGTTGGAGGCAATCAGGGAAGGCAATTCTTGCCTTCTATCGGGTGGCGCACCGGACAGTCCGGTGTGCCACCGGACAGGCACTGTTCAGTGTCCGGTGCAGATTGCTTTCCAAAATTGGTGCAGTCGACCGTTGAAGATTTGGAGTCGTTGGCGCACCGGACACTGTCTGGTGCGCACCGGATAGTCCGGCGCCCCCATCAGACCGTTGGCTCGGCCACGCGTCACGCGTGGATTGCGCGGCCGACCGTTGGAGCGGCCGACCGTTGGCTCACCGGACAGTCCGGTGCACCACCGGACAGTCCGGTGAATTTTATCCGTACGCCGCCAACGAATTCCCGAGAGCGGCCAGTTGACCAGACGCCAACCTGGCGCACCGGACAGTCCGGTGCACACAGACTGCGCAGAGTCTTGGCTGCTCCAGCCAAGTCTTTTTCCTTTTGTATTTTCTCTGATTCTAGCACTTAGACAAATATGTTAGTACACAAAAAACAATGTACTAAGTCTAGAATCATACCTTATTGATGATTTGCACTTCATCCACCATTTTGCACAATTTATACTTAAGCCATTTGTGTTGGGCACTTAATCACCAAAATACTTAGAAATGGCCCAAGGGCACATTTCCCTTTCACCTATTGGGTCCCATCAAAATTAAATCTATGCATTGATATGTGATAATAAAGAACATTATTGGGTAAAAGTGGTCAAGGGCACAACTTGCCTGCAATGAGCTCCTACTCAGCAACTTCTACCTGCTGAACACCAGGATCCTAAGCCACTGGCTCTTCTACTCGCCACAATACAAATAAGCATAGTATAAAGAGGAAAGTAACATCACACCAAACATGTATACAAAATACGTATTAATAATCTACATATTAAAATAAGATCATAAGAAAATGAATCGTTAATTTTGGAGCTATGGATTTTAAGTTATGAATTTCCAAAGGTTCTATGTGCTAGTTACAAGATTACTTAAGAGATAACTTTTAATACACTTTTCACGTCAAAACAGAGACACTATGTGATGAACAGTATTATTACGAAATTATAGGAACTGGAATGGACCAATTTGGACTAAGTATGAATGTTATATGAGTTAAACAAGTTTTAGGAATTGTTTTTATATTAAAAATTCATTTTCTAAATCAATTTCTCTGATTTCCCATTCCCTGGACTATGCGTATAATAAACAGAAATGCAGGGGCCCTGACGCAAGAGATCCAGGACACAGTGCACAGTCACAAGTCACACAGGACGGCGGGTTGTTTTGCAACAAGGTCAGGGACTCTTACGCAAAAATGCCGCAGAGAAGGGTTTCAATGGATCTGAGTCGTTGGATCTAAAATGTGTGCCCCGGATTAGATCAATGCGGCCACGAAACGGTATGTTGGTCCGGCCACTGGATCAAAGATCTATGATATATAATCAATGCGCTTGCGATCTAATCGGGACCGTCGATCTCCCAACGGACGGTCACAGGCGATTCCACACGACCGCACACCCCGATCGAATCTGCACCGTCCAATCCTGGATGGACGGCTGAGAGGTCTTCGTCTACCTCCGATGACCGAGCGCATCCACGCCATCCCAGCCGCGGAGGACGCCATCGCCAGACATCCGGATCTCGCGATCTAGCGCACTAACCTCAACTCTACGGAGTGCTATGAAATCACAGGGAGCTAGCAAACATGGCGCAAGGGATATTCACCAGCCTCGGTGGCAAAGAAGACGTCGCCCACGGTGTCGCGCAGTCTGCGTGCTCCGACGACGAATTCCGGGCAACGCAAGGGGTGGTTTCTCCCAATCGGTCACGAGCGCTTCACCAGAGACCCCACGAGGCACCCAGACACGTCGAGAGTTCCCCGAGCTCCAAGCACAGACTGGGTCGGTGTTGGCAGAAAAGCTCCATCCACGGCTCTCTCTCGCACGGTCGAGGGTATCAGGCTTTGGTTCTAGCGACAATACACAGGCGCGAGGAGCAGCTGGGGACCGGTAGATAAATCCCCGAAAGGAGGGCGACGTGGGCCGCAACAGCTCCAGTGATGCGCGCGGGTAGGTGGGCATGGCTGAGAGCACCTAGAGGGGGGTGAATAGGTGATCCTGTAAAAACTTGAAACTTAATGCCACAAAACTTGATTAGGAGTTAGCACAATAAAGCCAAGTGGCTAGAGAGGAGTTCTTGCAAAACACAATAACCACAAGAAGATCAACACAGATAGGCTCAGTGGTTTATCCCGTGGTTCGGCCAAGTCCAACACTTGCCTACTCCATGTTGTGGCGTCCCAATGGACGAGGGTTGCACTCAACCCCTCTCAAGCGGTCCAAAGACCCACTTGAATACCATGGTGTTTTGCTTTGTTTCACTATATCCCGCTTGCGAGGAATCTCCACAACTTGGAGCCTCTCGCCCTTACAATTTGATGTTCACAAAGAAGCACGAAAGTAAGGATGGGATGAGCAACGCACACAAGACACAAAATCAGAGCACAAACACGCACACAAGTCACAACTCGAGCTCACAACACAACCCGAAGAGTTCTCTACTCAAATGGAGCTCTAGTTGCTATCACAAAGAATCAAATGCGCCGAATTGGAGTCTTGGTGCTTAGGAATGCTTAGAGAATGCTTGGTGTTGTTCTCCATGCGCCTAGGGGTCCCTTTTATAGCCCCAAGGCAGCAAGGAGCCGTTGAGAGCATTCCAGGAAGGCAAATCTTGCCTTCTGTCGCCTGGCGCACCGGACAGTCCGGTGCGGATTTCTTTCCTGTTTTGGCGCAGCCGACCGTTAGAGATTTGGAGCCGTTGGCGCACCGGACACTGTCTAGTGCCCCTTTCAGACCGTTGGCCCGGCCACGCGTCATGCGCGGATTGCGCGGCCGACCGTTGGCTCACCGGACAGTCCGGTGCACACTGGACAGTCCGGTGAATTTTAGCCGTACGCCGCCGACGAATTCCCGAGAGCGGCCTTTTCACCAGAGCCAGCCTGGCGCACCACCGGACACTCCGGTGCTCCCAGACTGAACTGTCTTTGGCTGAACAAAGTCATCTCTTTTCCAAATTGATTTCTCCTGTTTCCAGTACTTAAACACAATACATTAGTCCTTAAAAGTACTAAGACTTATAAACATACCTTTATGTTGATTTTCACTTTGTCCATCATTTGGCATAGATTAACACATGACCACTTGTGCTGGACACTAAATCACCAAAATACTTAGAAATGGCCCAAGGGAACATTTCCCTTTCAATCTCCCCCTTTTTGGTGATTTATGCCAACACAACATAAAGCAACTAAAAGAAGTGCAATATCCATGCAATTTCGAACAAGAAATGATTTCGATTCAAATTTGGCATATTTGGATCATTCTTTACCACCACTTGGTTTGTTTTTGCAAATCAAACTCAATTTCCTATCTCTAAGTCAAATTCACTTGCAGAGACATAAAGAGAGGTATTCCAAGAGAAGTTGATCAAAGATTCCCCACAAGAGACAGACTTTTAGCACTAAGAGACAATAAGAGTATTTTGACAAAACAAAACTCTACTCTACTATTTTCACAGTTCTCAAGTGGTAGCTGATCCATTTCTTGCTTTGGCCTTATTTTCTCCCCCTTTGGCATCAAGCACCAAAACGGGATCAATCTTGGCCCTTAAACCCCATTGCCTCACCAAAATTGTCAATTAAGAGCATAAGGCAATAAGAGACATGTAGATGAACTTGGAGTAAGTTACCCTCTTATCGGAGTGCAGTGGAAGTCTTTCATGGTCCAAGTCCACCTTTCCCTTTCAATCCACCTTGGAGACTAATTTAAGAACACTCGAGCACATGGTTAGTCCCAAAGAGTCAAGTTGTAGCACATCTCCCCCTAAATATGTGCATCACTTGCAAATGGACTTGTGAGGTCCGGGGAGTGCTTGTACAACTTGAGTACCATAAATAAACAACAAGATGCATAAGGAACATGATCAAAGGCATAAACACATGTATGCTACAAATCAATCCAAGTTCCGCGAATCTAAGACATTTAGCTCACTACGCAGCCTGCAAAAGGTCTTTTCATCTAAAGGCTTGGTAAAGATATCGGCTAGCTAGTTCTCGGTGTTAACATAAAACACTTCGATATCTCCCTTTTGCTGGTGGTCTCTCAAAAAGTGATGCCGGATGTCAATGTGCTTTGTGCGGCTGTGCTCAACAGGATTGTCCGCCATGCGGATAGCACTCTCATTGTCACATAGGAGTGGGACTTTGCTCAGATTGTAGCCAAAGTCCCGGAGGGTTTGCCTCATCCAAAGTAGTTGCGCGCAACACTGTCCTACGGCAACGTACTCGGCCTCAGCGGTGGATAGGGCAACGGAGGTTTGTTTCTTAGAACTCCACGACACTAGGGACCTTCCTAGGAATTGGCACGTCCCTGATGTACTCTTCCTATCGACCTTACATCCAGCATAATCGGAGTCTGTATATCCAATTAAGTCAAAGGTAGACCCCTTTGGATACCAGATCCCGAAGCAAGGCGTAGCAACTAAATATCTAAGAATTCACTTCACAACCACTAAGTGGCATTCCCTTGGATCAGATTGAAATCTAGCACACATGCATACACTAAGCATAATATCCGGTCTACTAGCACATAAATAAAGCAAGGAACCTATCATGGACCGGTATGCTTTTTGATCAACGGACTTACCTCCTTTGTTGAGGTCGACGTGTCCGTCAGTTCCCATTGGAGTCTTTGCGGGCTTGGCGTCCTTCATCCCAAACCGCTTGAGCAAGTCTTGCGTATACTTCATTTGGGAGATGAAAGTGTCGTCCTTGAGTTGCTTCACATGGAACCCAAGGAAGTAGTTCAACTCGCCCATCATCGACATCTCAAACTTTTGAGTCATCACCCTGCTAAACTCTTCACAAGACTTTTGGTTAGTAGAACCAAATACTATGTCATCGACATAAATTTGGCACACAAATAAGTCACCATCACATGTCTTAGTGAAAAGAGTTGGATCGGCTTTCCCAACCTTGAAGGCATTAGCAATTAAAAAGTCTCTAAGGCATTCATACCATGCTCTTGGGGCTTGCTTAAGTCCATAGAGTGCCTTAGAGAGCTTACACACATGGTCGGGGTACCGTTCATCCTCAAAGCCAGGGGGTTGCTCCACGTACACCTCCTCCTTGATTGGCCCGTTGAGGAAAGCGCTCTTAACATCCATTTGGTACAACCTGAAAGAATGGTGAGCGGCATAGGCTAACAAAATACGAATCGACTCTAGCCTAGCCACAGGAGCAAAAGTCTCCTCAAAGTCCAAACCTGCGACTTGGGCATAACCTTTTGCCACAAGTCGAGCCTTGTTCCTTGTCACCACCCCGTGCTCGTCCTGTTTGTTGCGGAACACCCACTTGGTTCCCACAACATTTTGCTTGGGACGCGGCACCAGTGTCCAAACTTCATTACGCTTGAAGTTGTTGAGCTCTTCCTGCATGGCCAACACCCAGTCCGGATCTAGCAAGGCCTCTTCTACCCTGAAAGGTTCAACAGAAGAGACAAAAGAGTAATGCTCACAAAAATTAACTAATCTAGAGCGAGTGGTTACTCCCTTGCTTATATCACCCAATATCTGATCGATGGGATGATTCCTTTGAATCGTCGCTCGAACTTGAGTTGGAGGTGTCGGTTGTGCTTCTTCCTCCATTACATGATCATCTTGTGCTCCCCCTTGATCACATGCCTCCTCTTGATGAACCTGTTCATCGTCTTGAGTTGGGGGATGCACCGTTGTTGAGGAAGAAGGTTGATCTTGCTCCTTTTGTTCCTGTGGCCTTACATCTCCAATCGCCATGGTGCGTATTGCGGTCGTTGGAACGTCTTCTTCATCTACATCATCAAGATCAACAACTTGCTCTCTTGGAGAGCCATTAGTCTCATCAAATACAACGTCACTAGAGACTTCAACCAAACCCGATGATTTGTTGAAGACCCTATACGCCTTTGTATTTGAGTCATAGCCTAACAAAAACCCTTCTACAGCTTTGGGAGCAAACTTAGAATTCCTACCTTTCTTCACTAGAATGTAGCATTTACTCCCAAATACACGAATGTACGAAATGTTGGGTTTGTTACCGGTTAGAAGCTCATATGACGTCTTCTTGAGGAGATGATGAAGGTAGACCCGGTTTATGGCGTGGCAAGCCGTGTTCACGGCTTCCGACCAAAATCGCTCGGGGGTCTTGAACTCTCCAAGCATCGTCCTTGCCATGTCTATGAGCGTCCTGTTCTTCCTCTCTACCACACCATTTTGTTGTGGTGTGTAGGGAGCGGAGAACTTGTGCTTGATTCCTTCCTCCTCAAGGTACTCCTCCACTTGAAGGTTTTTGAACTCGGACCCGTTGTCGCTCCTTATCTTCTTCACCTTGAGCTCAAACTCATTTTGAGCTCTCCTTAGAAAGCGCTTGAGGGTTCCTTGGGTTTCTGTTTTATCCTGCAAAAAGAATACCCAAGTGAAGCGGGAAAAGTCATCAACGATAACAAGACCATAATTACTTCCTCCTATGCTTAGATAGGCGACGGGTCCGAAGAGGTCCATATGCAGCAGCTCCAGGGGTCTTGATGTAGTCATCACGTTCTTGATGTGATGAGCACTTCCCACTTGTTTACCTGCTTGACAAGCTGCACAAGGTCTATCTTTTTCGAAATGCACATTTGTTAGTCCTAACACATGTTCTCCCTTTAGAAGTTTGTGAAGGTTCTTCATCCCCACATGTGCTAGACGGCAATGCCACAGCTAGCCCATGCTAGTCTTAGCAATTAAGCATGCATCTAGACCGGCCTCCTTCTTTGCAAAATCAACTAAATAGAGTTTGTCGTCTAGTACACCCTTAAAAGCTAATGAACCATCACTCCTTCTAAAGACAGACACATCTACATTTGTGAATAAACAATTATATCCCATATTACATAATTGACTAACCGACAAAAGATTATAACCTAGCGACTCTACTAAAAATACATTGGAGATAGAGTGCTCATTTGAGATGGCAATCTTGCCTAAGCCTTTAACCTTGCCTTGATTCCCGTCACCGAATATGATTGAATCTTGGGAATCTTTATTCTTGACGTAGGAGGTGAACATCTTCTTCTCCCCCGTCTTGTGGTTTGTGCATCCGTTGTCGATAATCCAGCTTGATCCCCCGGATGCATAAACCTGCAAGGCAAATTAGGCTTGGGACTTAGGTACCCAACTCTTGTTGGGTCCTACAAGGTTAGTGACAATAGTCTTAGGAACCCAAATGCAAGTTTTGTCTCCCTTGCATTTTGCCCCTAATTTCCTAGCAACCACTTTCTTATCCTTTCTACAAATAGCAAAAGAAGCATTGCAAGCATGGTAAATTGTAGAATGTTCATTACTTACTTTCCTAGGTACATGAACTTTCTTCTAGGCATACGATGAACAACATTTTTCCTAGCAAAATTTCTATCATGCATAATAGAAGAACTTGAAGCAATCATGGCATAAGACTCAAAAGCATCATAACTTCTATGAACATTCCTAGAATATCTCCTGTCATGGTACATGAAAGCATGGTTCTTCTGAGCACTATTAGTCATAGGAGCCTTCCCTTTCTCCTTGGCGGGAATGGGAGTCTTATGACTTGTTAAGTTCTTGGCTTCTCTCTTAAAGCCAAGCCCATCCTTAATTGAGGGGTGTCTACCAATCGTGTAGGCATCCCTTGCAAATTTTAGTTTATCAAATTCACTTTTGCTAGTCTTAAGTTGGGCATTAAGACTAGCCACTTCATCATTTAACTTTGCAATAGAAACTAGGTGTTCACTACAAGCATCAACATTAAAATTTTTACACCTATTGCAAATCACAACATGTTCTACACAAGAGTTAGATCTATTTGCTACTTCTAGTTTGGCATTTAAATCATTATTAACACTTTTTAAACTAGAAATGGTCTCATGGCAAGTAGATAGTTCACAAGAAAGCATTTCATTCCTTTTAACCTCTAAAGCAAGAGATTTTTGTGCCTCTACAAATTTATCATATTCTTCATACAAAAGATCCTCTTGCTTTTCTAATAATCTATTCTTATCATTCAAGGCATCAATCAACTCATTGATCTTATCAATCTTAGTTCTATCTAATCCTTTGAATAAACTAGCATAGTCTACTTCATCATCGCTAGATTCGTCATCACTTGAAGAGGCATGTGTAGTAGCATTTCGAGTACTTACCTTCTTCTCCTTTGGCATAAGGTAGGTGTGATGCTCATTGGGGAAGAGAGACGATTTGTTGAAGGCGGTGGCGGCGAGTCCTTCGTCGTCGGAGTCGGACGAAGAGCAATCCGAATCCCACTCCTTTCCAAGGTGTGCCTCGCCTTTAGCCTTCTTGTAAACCTTCTTGTTCTCTCTTTTCCCATTCTTTCCTTGTTCCTGGTCACTATCATTATCGGGACAGTTAGCAATAAAGTGACCAATCTTACCACACTTGAAGCAGGAGCGCTTTCCCTTCGTCTTGCTCCTTTTGGGATGCTCCTTGCGACCCTTTAGCGCCGTCTTGAAGCGCTTGATGATCAGGGCCATTTCTTCCTCATTGAGCCCCGCCGCCTCAACTTGTGCCACCTTGCTAGGTAGCGCCTCCTTGCTATTTGTTGCCTTGAGAGCAATGGCTTGAGGCTCATGAATTGGACCATTCAACGCCTCATCGACGTATCTTGCCTCCTTGATCATCATCCGCCCGCTTACGAACTTTCCAAGTATTTCTTCGGGCGACATCTTGGTGTACCTAGGATTTTCACGAATATTGTTTACAAGATGTGGATCAAGGACAGTGAAAGACCTTAGCATTAGGCGGACGACGCCGTGGTCCGTCCATCGCGTGCTTCCATAGCTCCTTATTTTGTTGACGAGGGTCTTGAGCCTGTTGTACGTTTGGGTTGGCTCCTCTCCCCTGATCATCGCGAACCTTCCTAGTTCGCCTTCCACCAACTCCATCTTGGTGAGCATGGTGACGTCGTTCCCCTCATGTGAGATCTTGAGAATGTCCCAAATCTGCTTGGCGTTATCCAAGCCACTCACTTTATGATATTCATCCCTGCACAATGAGGCTAACAACACAGTAGTAGCTTGTGCATTTTTATGAATTTGTTCATTAATAAACAAGGGACTATCCGTGCTATCAAATTGCATTCCATTTTCTACTATCTCCCATATACTTGGATGGAGAGAGAACAAGTGGCTACGCATTTTGTGACTCTAAAATCCGTAGTCCTCTCCATCAAAGTGAGGAGGTTTACCAAGGGGAATGGAAAGAAAATGAGCATTTGAACTTTGCGGAATACGAGAGTAATCAAAAGAAAAGTTCGAGTTAACCGTCTTCTTTTTCTCATAGTCGTTGTCGTCGTTGTCTTTTTGGGAAGAAGAGGACTCGTCGCTGTCGTCGTAGTAGACGATCTTCTTGATGCGCCTCTTCTTCTTCCCGTCCTTCTTCTTATGACTTGAGCCTGAGTCAGTAGGCTTGTCGTCTTTCGGCTCATTGATGAAGGACTCCTTCTCCTTGTCGTTGATCACTATCCCCTTTCCCTTAGGATCCATCCCTTCGGGCGATTAGTCCCTTTCTTGAAGAGAACGGCTCTGATACCAATTGAGAGCACCTAGAAGGGGGTGAATAGGTGATCCTGTAAAAACTTGAAACTTAATGCCACAAAACTTGATTAGGAGTTAGCACAATAAAGCCAAGTGGCTAGAGAGGAGTTCTTGCAAAACACAATAACCACAAGAAGATCAACACAGATAGGCTCAGTGGTTTATCCCGTGGTTCGGCCAAGTCCAACGCTTGCCTACTCCACGTTGTGGCGTCCCAACGGACGAGGGTTGCACTCAACCCCTCTCAAGCGATCCAAAGACCCACTTGAATACCATGGTGTTTTGCTTTGTTTCACTATATCCCGCTTGCGAGGAATCTCCACAACTTGGAGCCTCTCGCCCTTACAATTTGATGTTCACAAAGAAGCACAGAAGTAAGGATGGGATGAGCAACGCACACAAGACACAAAATCAGAGCACAAACACGCACACAAGTCACAACTCGAGCTCACAACACCCGAAGAGTTCTCTACTCAAATGGAGCTCTAGTTGCTATCACAAAGAATCAAATGCGCGGAATTGGAGTCTTGGTGCTTAGGAATGCTTAGAGAATGCTTGGTGTTGTTCTCCATGCGCCTAGGGGTCCCTTTTATAGCCCCAAGGCAGCTAGGAGCCGTTGAGAGCATTCCAGGAAGGCAAATCTTGCCTTCTGTCGCCTGGCGCACCGGACAGTCCGGTGCACCACCGGACACTGTCCGGTGCGGATTTCTTTCCTGTTTTGGCGCAGCCGACCGTTGGAGATTTGGAGCCGTTGGCGCACCAGACACTGTCCGGTGCACACTGGACAGTCCGGTGCCCCTTTCAGACCATTGGCCCGGCCACGCGTCACGCGCGGATTGTGCGGCCGACCGTTGGCTCGGCCGACCGTTGGCTCACCGGACAGTCCGATGCACACCGGACAGTCCGGTGAATTTTAGCCGTACGCCGCCGACGAATTCCCGAGAGCGGCCTTTTCACCAGAGCCAGCCTGGCGCACCGGACACTGTCCGGTGCTCCCAGACTGAACTGTCTTTGGCTGAACAAAGCCATCTCTTTTCCAAATTGATTTCTCCTGTTTCCAGTACTTAGACACAATACATTAGTCCTTAAAACAAAGTACTAAGACTTAGAAACATACCTTTATGTTGATTTTCACTTTGTCCATCATTTGGCATAGATTAACACATGACCACTTGTGTTGGACACTAAATCACCAAAATACTTAGAAATGGCCCAAGGGCACATTTCCCTTTCAATGGCAACATTCGTGCGGTGCTAGGAGAGGTGGCTGGCAGCTAGGCCCGCACGGCAGTGTAACAGGATCGGGACCATCGATCTCCCAACGGACGGTCATAGGCGATTCCACACGACCGCACCCCTCGATCGAATCTGCATGGTCCAATCCCGGATGGACGGTAGAGAGGTCGGCGTCTACCTCCGATGACCGAGCGCATCCGCGCCATCCCACCTGCGGCAAACGCCATCGCCGGACATCCGGATCCCGCGATCTAGCGCACTAACCTCAACTCTACGGAGTGCTACGCAATCACAGGGAGCTAGCGAACATGAGGCAAGGGATACTCACCAGCCTCGGTGGCGAAGAAGACGTCGCCCACGGTGCCACGCAGTCCGCGCGCTCCGACGACAAATTCCGGGCAACTCAGGGGGTGGTTTCTTCCAATCGGTCACGAGCGCTTCACCAGAGACCCCACGAGGCACCCAGACACATCGAGAGTTCCCCGAGCTCCAAGCGTAGACTAGGGCGGTGTTGGCGGAAGAACTCCATCCGCGGCTCTCTCTCTCTCGCATGGCCGAGGGTATCAGGCTTTGGTTCTGGCGACAAAACACGGGCGCGAGGAGCAGTTGGGGAACTGGTAGATAAATCCCCGGAAGGAGGCGACGTGGGCCGCAACAACTCCGGTGGATGTGCGTGGGTAGGTGGGCATGGCGACATTCACGCGACGCTAGGAGAGGTGGCTGGCAGCTGGGCCCGCATGGCAGTGTAACAGAATGAGGTGAACGCGGCTGGCGTGTATGACCAGTGGGACCCGCACTCAAGTGACCGGTGGCCAGAAGCGCGGCGGATGGGTGACTGACGTGGGCTAGCCCACCTGTCGACGCCGAGTTGTGGAACGGGCTGCGCAGAAGGAAATCCGCAGGTGGGCCGGGTTTTCAAATTTCGGCCCACGCGCCATTTTTCTTTTCCTTTATTCTTTTTCTGTTTTCTCATTTTGAATTCAAATTTCAAATTCAAACCCTGTGGTAAATTATCCACAGATTCGAAATACAATTTGGTCATGCCCAAAATGTGTTAAATTTATTTATTTATAAATTTATTTTGTGTTGCATAATATTCATCCCTATTTTATTTATATTGTTCTCAATTCCCTAAAGTGCACTTTTGGTTCAAATTCAAATTTTCCATCTCATTATTATATCTCTATTGTTATTATTTTATTATCAAGTGCACAAACAAGTAAAACTCCATCATGATGCACAATTTAGTGGCATGTCCTTTATTAATTATTTGTTTTTAAATGAGGTGTTCATATGTGATGGTAAATAGAGATAACACACATATATAAAGGAAATAATTTCTCCTCTTATATTCTCTTACAAATTGGGTATTACAGTGATCTCCCAACTTGCTTCACCACCCAAACTGATGTCCAAGATGGCTCGGCCACTAGTATCGAGCCTCCTTCCAAAGTTACACAGGGGGACTCTATCTCTCCTCCTCTAAATTGGCCTTCATTTAAATGATTGACAAGGTAGATCTTCCAATTATCTAGCTTCCCTATTTCTAGCCATGCGCCACATAAGGAAACCACCGGTGCTCCTCCAAGTGCTGAAAAGGCCCCAAGCGAAACTGACCATCCCATAGGTGACTACTTTTCGTTATGGATATCCCAGAATTATTCTTGAATGATTTATAATCAATGAACTTCTGTAGATCCCTTAATTGAAGAAGCCCTTCATGATGGGAGAGAAACAATCTTTCCGACAACCCAGAATGAGCTTTCATGAAGTTCCAAGAGCATGTCATGCATAA
The DNA here is from genome assembly GCF_902167145.1 of Zea mays. Lineage (NCBI taxonomy): Eukaryota > Viridiplantae > Streptophyta > Magnoliopsida > Poales > Poaceae > Zea > Zea mays. Next base: position 13,380,992 of record NC_050104.1, on the reverse strand, counting down.
GATTGATCTTGTGAATTTCTGCTCTTGGCAATATTACTTTTTAGGATATCTTGAATGAGTTAGAAAAGAAGTCTCTTCTGCTTACGCTGAAGAAGTTACCTAATACTCTCAAAGGGTTGCACGATCAACACGAGGCAACCATGTATGAGCAAATTTGATTATTTCAACACTATGATGGCTTCAAACAAAAAAGATGTGAGCAATAAAGTAATACGTTCATCGATTACTAATTTTTTATTTAATTTTTCTATGTCCATATTCATATAAAAATGTTATATTTTTTTAACACATTCTATGCTACAAGGTAGATAGATCGATAGCAATTTATTGACTCTCCTTGTAGCAAATCCCTACGAAATTATACTTTTTATATGATGCTATTTGGATAAAAAAAGTTTGCATTGCATGGATATTATAGAGCTTGATAAAATCTATAACTTTGTAGCTTACAAATGATCGATACATTGTTCTTATCCATATTAAATGAAGACGTAGATATGAAATTGGATCGATGCAAATAGTATGTCTAAAAATTGTACCCATTATTTCGGAACTATTATGACTTGAAACATATATGTTATTACAAACTTATCCATTTTGTTGAGCTTGACAATTCTTATATAAGCTATGATTGCTTAAAGCTACACTGAAAAGAAATATCGCTAATTGGAAGTTTTATTAATTGAATCAGTAAAGTTTAAATCTTGATATTATAACTGTGAGAGGAGTATATTCCTGCAACTGTTTTATTAAATCAATTATTTATCAAATAAATAAATTAATAAATAAATAGAGAGCATCAGACTGGAGTCTTAACTTGGAGGCCTCATCTGCTAGTTTTTGCTTGCAAAATCTTATTTGTCTCTCTGTGAATGGAATATCTAAGATTGACCGACCCACTTACATGCAAAGAAGATTGTATGATGATTTTGTTGATATCAAATAGATTTCCTTTTTGTGAGATGGCGTTACCTTTCCTTTTTTTCATAAAAAACATATATTTATTTCACCGTGATAATTGTTCTGTTAATAGGTTTTTATTTGTGTTGCTAACATTTATTTATGATACCTTCTTTTGTTCATCGCTTTGGTTTATGGTAGTATATTCTTTGTTCGTTATAATTTTACTAGCGTTATTTTTTTATCCGTTTTAAAGTAAAGATTTTTCTAGATGCAGATTTAATTTAAATTCAATGCATGACATTTGAACATTTTCCTTTGCCTCACAACAACTTATGCTGTTACTGCTCATTTTATATATTTTTGTCAATCATAGAAACTTTATATTATACAGACAAAAACAAATAATATTTTTTTATAAAAAACTGTGCTGACGTGTGAGCGTTGTGTATAGAGCGCGCGCCCGCGAAAGGCCGAAAACGCGAGGCCAGTTGTCCGTACTTATCCTACTCAAAACAGAATTCGACTTCGGAGTTGGAAGTCTTAAGAACCACGCCACCGGCCGGCTTCCATATACATAGGCCACGGCTTTCGCAATTAGATCTCTCTCACGCTCGTGGATCCTGTTTCCAATCTTTTCCAATCACGCGGCGGCGGCGGCAATGGTACCGACGCCTCCCAAGCGTCCGGCACCGGACCAAGAACCAGGCGCCGCTGACGCAAACAAGCGACCGCGGCACAATGCTCCCGCTTCTCCCCGGAGCATCGCGGAGTTCGAGCTGTTCGAGGTGCTCGGCGAGGGCGCCGAAGGCGTCGTGCGCAGGGGGCGCGACCGCCGGACTGGAAAGAACGTGGCGCTCAAGTGGATCTTCGGTGATGGGCCCGGCGGCCACGGCCACCCCGACCGTCGCGCGCTCGCCATGGAGGCCGGGTGCCTCCACGCGTGCCGCGGTCACCCCTCGATCATCGGGATACACGATGTCGCCGCCGACCCCAAGACCGGCGACGTCCACCTTGTGCTGGAGCTGGTCCGCGGCGGGCTAACCCTCCGCGAGTCCATGTGGAGGCCCTTGTCGGAGGACGTGGTTCGCGAGATGATGCGGCAGCTAATCAGCGCTGCCAGGAAGATCCATGACGCCGGGTTCATACATAGGGACATGAAGCCAGAGAATGTCCTAGTCTGCCCACTCGGCGCGCTCAAGGTTTGCGATTTCGGATCGGCGACGCGGCAGGAGCCCGCCGGTAAGCCGCATGAGGCGCACCCCGTCGGGACGCTGCAGTACAACTCGCCGGAGCTGCTCGACGGCAACTGGTGCTACGGCCCGGCCGTCGACATGTGGGGCCTTGGCTGCGTAATGGCTGAGGTCCTGACTGCTGAGACCCTATTCGATCTGGAGACACGGGAGGAGATGCTCGACGAGATGTCCAAGCTTCGAGATCAGATGGCCTCTACGTCTGCGGCAGGGAAGCTTGATCCGGAGTGCTTGGCGCATCTGTCTGAGGCCGGGCGTGATGTGCTAACGGGACTGCTGGCCTTCCGCCCAGATGAGAGGCTCACGGCCGCCGAAGCACTTGAGAAACCATGGTTCAAAAACTTCAAATCACATTGGATAGGATTGTAGTTGTTGCTCGCGCGTTTATAGTTCGACCCATCTTTAGAGCAGGAATTGATCAATGTAATATTCATTCAAAGCAATGAAGTATCGACTTTGTTTTATAAAGGTCCCTTGTTATCTATTCCTTCCTAGCAAGGGATGTATATTTACTAATGGTTGAGGAAGTTCTATCTCCTGTCAGGAAGTTGTTGATTTTAGCCTAAAATTGAGAGTTATTGCATGGTGTTTTACCAGGTGTCTTTATTCTTTTTGCCAATGATGGATGAAAGCAGTAGCTGAATCTTGCATATTGCTGAGCACCAGTTGAATCTTTATGAATACTAGTTTGCAATCTTGCATATTGCTGAATCTTGCATATTGCTGAGCATTTGGGTGGACCACACTGCCTAAAAATGGGGACTTTCCAGATTTTAGCTTTGCCTAGCTATTTTCTGAAGCCATTTAAACATGTACCAGATTCTAGGAAATGCTGCACACTACACCGGATTCTGAAGTCATATAAATATGTACCGCAATAGCCGGCGGTTAATATCCCTTAGGCCTTGTTTGGGTAATCTTGGATTGAAGTGGATTGAGATGATATAAGGTGTATTGAAGTGTAATATGAACTAATTTCACTTTCAATCCCTAAAATACTCTTCAATCCACTCCAATCCCTCTTTATCCAAACAAGGCCTTACCTTTTTCTGGTCTACTAACTAAACAAAATTAAGTACATCTGCTGTTTGAGTTACATGTCTGAATCGTCTGCTGTTGGATCTGTATGGGTCACGGGGAAGCATATGTTTGAGTTACAATTAGTACTGATAGAAATGCGTAGATTGTACATATAGAGAATTCTTCAGGAATATGTTAAGCTTTTCCTTTAGAGCACCTCCAACGGTTTAGGTACAATCCTAGCTAAATTTGGAGTACTGAGGGCTGTAAAAAAGATAGATAAGTTCTAATTGGGTGGATGTATCCAACAAACTCTCCAAATATAAATGTTGACCTGTAAAATCTCAACTACTCGTCGCTTAAAATTTCATCCACAGTATCCAATGGAATGGCGCATTGTAGTTCTTTGATCTGACACCATCACGCGCAGCACCCTCTTCACGCCCGAGCCAGGTCAGCAACTTCTCACCTTCTGTTTGCCACAGCACTTGGCAATCCATACTTCGTCGTTGGCGCATCACCGAGGTGCTGCCCATTGTGTACCTAGAAGCTACTGCCACCAAGAGTTGGTCACCTTGGACGGTGTCGTCGCGCCATCATGACATCGACTGCAGAATATGCGAGAACGACGACGAGGGAGACTGTGGTGGCGCGACAGTAGTAGGACGTCGCGGGAAACTCGCAACAGTGATGGCACAGGATCAGTCGACCGCGAGCAAGTCGATGGTGGTGACTGGAGAGCGGGAGGAAACGCGGGAACGACAACCAGGGACGGACCTAGACAAAAATCTGAGTGGGGGTCTAATTTTAAGTGGGGGCCTAAATGAAGGGTTAATTACAAATAAGCGTTTGTGATTATAGTAAATAAGGTAAAACTTCCACTAAATCAATAAAATTGAGTGGGGGCCTGTGCCCCCACTGCTCTTAACATCGGTCCGCCTATGACGAGGAGGTCGCGAGGGAGGGAGATGGCGAGCCGTACGCCTCGACAAAGATACCTAGCGAGGAGGAGATACCTAGACAGATAGCGAGAAGAGGAAGATGGACAGTCTCTTGGATGAGTTTTCAACGGGGTTTTTATTTGTTTACCGAGCCCAATCAATTTACATAGGCTGTTGGAGGTGCCCTTATCTGGTATCTCTATTTTGCACCATGTGTAGCCAGGCAGTGGTGAAGCCAGAGCGAATCAGAGGAGGCTACAAATGTCTTAAGGATGCATAGTATTAATTTATGGGTAGTGCATATATGGTGAAAAATTAGTCTAAATCACTAGATTTACAATTTTTTGGATTAGTTTGGAAATCACATTTTTCCATGGAATTTCAATTTTCTCAAGGGAAAATAAACTAATTTCTCTTGGGAAAATGAAAATCCCATGAGAAAATGTGGTTTCCAAACTAGGTCTTAGTGGGTGCATAAGCATCGGGTCCACCCTACCTAGCTTCGCCCATGTAGCTAGGGTCATAAGCATCGTAGAGACCTCAATTGACAATATATAAAGCCACGGTCACCATTGCTTGTTACTTCACAAGTAGAGGAGGAGCTGTCTGAGAAACTCCCCTGTTGCAGATTTCAGATTCATAACATTCTAGGCGTCAGGTTTTGTTCCAAAAAATCCAAAAAAATGATATTAAATCTTCCCTTCGCTGATAATTTTGAACTTTGATTTCCGAACTGATTAGTTGTAGACATCGATTTTTTTTTCTGGTTCCCGGTTTCCATTTCCAGCAGATATTGAGCGACTTGCTTGCAAGTGAGTACATATGAGCATTACAAAATGCATGTCTAAGCTTTGATATATGCACACATTAATTTCAAATGACAAGCTCGGGGTGAATCCTTAGAACTGTCTGATTAAGAGCGGTGGTAATGAACTAATGATCACTGCTTAAATGTTTTTTCACAATTTGTTTCAGTTCCAAATTAATTTAGTTCCAAAATAAATAGAATTGGAGCTCAATCCTAATCTGATCCTATAACCTAATCTGATCCTAAAATTTAGAGATCATACCCTCACCCCTAGATAACAGGCGAGCATCATCGATGCACCATGCCCAGCTTCGTCCCAGTCACAAAAGCATGGTTTCTGCAACTGCAACCCATCAATTGTGACGACACACGTATCAATATCACATCAGAGCTCATAATTCACCAAAGAACACTACAAAACCTGCGTCATCGCGGGTCAACACCAGACAAGGTTATGGAACATCGAAGCAAAAAAGCACGGAGGCTAGCCACAGCGGCCAGATCTACAAGGTAAAATAGCAAAACCAGAACTGGGTTCCACCGAAGCATTAAGCAGATTCTGTGAAAATTCGTTCCAAATACACTTGGGACAAACAACTCTACTACATTGTCCAACATGAAAAACGAGATAAGATGTTATTACAGATATCTGACAGCTTGGATATGTAACAGCAAAAGAGTTGGGGCGCTCCAAAATTAGGTCCTAGAACTAGAAGACCACCTTTTTCACTTCTTCGCCTTCTTTGGTGCACTGTGACATTAGAGTGTCAAAATTGAAAAAAAATGTCAACATACACATGAGCTAATTCAAGAAAACTAGGTAAAGTGTAGTTAGTTCCGGGTCACTTACGCTGCAAACGGAGCAGTAGCTGATACTGGTGCTGCCGCAGGTTCCCTTGGGCCCTACACAAAGATGAAACAAGCATTTCAACATAGAACACAAAAGATGGAAGAAACAGGTACATCAAAATGCCACAATCTGTCAGCAAAAAATATACACAAAATCTAACAGTTTAAAACAAACTACAAGCCATAACATGACACTTTGAAAAACAATGATAGTACACTAAATTAAAACACATGGCCAAAGGACAATCATATGCAACAATGTAGCGAGATGAAAAAAAATCAAGCGTAGTTTCAATATTGAACAGATCAACAAACTAATGGAAGTTAGTAAATTTAATTACCATCAATCCATATCATAACACAGCAGGTTCAATGACAATAAAAATATACAGTTTCATGGCATTGAGACATTGTCTTACCTGAGCCAATCTCTCCTCCCTCCTTGCAATCTTTCTCTCACGGGAAGCCTTGCTCTTGGCTCGCTTGGCCTCAAACTGATCCGAGAGAGTCTTCTCTCTGGCCTTCTCGGCCTTTGACTTGTGGATGCTCTCCATGAGTACCCTCTTATTTTTAAACATGTTTCCTTTTACTTTCATATACATATCGTGGTACATGTGTTTGTCGATTTTCTTTGCTTCACGATACTTGCGCAGCAGACGCCTGAGGACACGCATCCTGCGCATCCAAAGGATCTTGGTGGGGAGCCTAGCCTCCCTGGTACCCCTGCGCTTACCTGCAGGGAGATCATATTAGCATACATAATGCAGGGCTAAAAAAACAGATAACTCAGATATAAATTCACATGGCAACGAACAGAGTAAATGAGTGCTGCAGCAGTATACCGTAACCAGAGTGCCTCCCCTTCTGCTTGGCCTCATGGGCCCTCCTTGCCCGGGACCTTGAGTGGATTTTCTGTGGCTTCTTAATTATGAATCCATCCTTCACCAGCTTACGAATGTTCTGACCTGTAAAGTAAGTTGTATAGAAATGTCATACTTATGTTCCTTGCGTTTCAAAGCAGTGAAACAAGATTTCAATGCTCCAACAAAAGTTCAAACATAACACTGATCAAAATTGAACGAGCACAAAGAATAGAGAAAACAAGTACCCGCGACAACACTGAGTAATATAATAACTATCTCACCTCCATCTAATCACATAAAACTGCAGAGACATGCATGGCGATATCAGTGCTAAACCAAACAGAAAAACAAATGCATGAAAAATAAAAGCCTGAGCACAACACCTCAGACTAAGATAAAATCATACTTCTAAATCATCAGCAGACCATGAAAGTAATAGCAGTCATAGCAAAAACAAAGTAATAAACCAAGTAGGACAGAAGGTACAGTTTGCAAGTACGCCATGAACAGAATATGTATTGCTAAATAAACAATTCTTTGCGAATCATCAGCAGTGCACGAAATAATCAAAAGACACAATAAACTCTATGCACAATTGCATCACATAGCAAACATTGTCACAAAACTAGATATACAGATAACCTAGACTGCACATTAGAAGGAAATAAAGTATAATAGCAAAAATAACATAGATACAATTAACAGTTTAAAATCATGTGCGCTAAGATAAGCAACACAGCTATATGAGGTGGCAAGCAGTGAGTGAGCTATTATGGACACCTGCAGCAACAGAATGCAAAAATAAACAAGAAGGTAACAAAACCAATAGATACGCGCAGAAACACAGACATACTCCTACGACGTCAACCGAACTGAACGATCAAGGGGTGAAAAGGGCGTCCGTGGTCGGACCACTCGGACGCCGTTGCTCATCGACGAACGGATTCGACGCCCAGCAAACACGAAATGGGCGGGGGGAGGAGGCGGAGAGCAAGCGGTGGTGGTCTTACGCGAGTTAGCCATCGAGATCTCGTAGACCTCGTTGGGGTCAAGCCACACCTTCCCCTTGCCACATTTTAGGACTCCCGCGGCGAGCCTCTTCTGCGGCTTGAGGGAAACCATGGCCTCCGCCGACGAAGAGGGCCTCCCTGCCGGGTGAGTGGGGTTGTGTCTTGTGTGTGATGGCGCACAAGTCAGGGAAGAGTGGCGGCCGCGCGGAAGGTTATATACCGCGAGGATTAGGGTTTCCATGGAACCCTCTCATTGGGCTAGGCCTGTGTGGAGGAGTCCGGCTTATTGTACCAAGGCCTACTAGATGGCCTGACAAAAAAGGGGCCACTCAAGGCCCTTTGTGGCCTTCTCTTTTATTTCCGTTTTTTCACGCCTAATAGCGTAGGTACTTACCGAAAAAATAATGTAGGGCTATTTTGGCAATTTTATTTTTTAAGTGATTCTTATTTTTCTAAAGGAAAATAATTAGTTTTTTTTTAGAAAATAAAAATCGTGTGGAAATAGGATTGCCAAACTACCACTTGTCAGCACCGCGCGGGTGGCCCGAATTTTTTGTATTTTAGCCCTTAAACAGAAGTAAAATCACGTTTAGACCTAAAAAAATTTTAAATGCAGTTTTGGACCCTTTGCTCGGCGCCATAGCCTATGGCGCCGAGCTAACACAGCTCGGCGCCATAGGCTATGGCGCCGAGGTCGTGTTGCGTTGGCACAACCCAGACGCGTGGCGTCGACGTGGAACCGAGCTCGGCGCCACAGATCTTGGCGCCGAGCTCGGTTGTGTTATTAAAATATTTGTTGCAAACATGAGCACAAAGCCCATCTAGCCCACTTGGTAGAGCACAAGGCTTCTAACCATGTGGTCGTGGGTTCAAACCCCATATTTTGCATTTTTTTTGTTTATGTCGTTGGTGTGTCCGCTTAAATTTATTTCTCGCCTAGATTTTTTTTATGCGTGCTGGTGATAAGGATAGCTACGACGACGGCGAACTGTAAGCGATAGATGGGTGGGGTTTGGACGGGTTCCCTCTCCAGTCTAGATCCAGATGCATCGCCTAGCTCGAATGACGTGTCCGTGCAGGAGTGTGCATGCTATGTGTGTGTGGCATGGCATGAATCATGCATGGCGACAATAAGACCGGTAAATCATCGTGCAAGCATGAGTTGCCTCAGCTCCGGCTCCTCATGGGCCTGACTGCCTGACTCAGAATAAACAAGACTTTTAGTATGCACGGAGGAACTGGGCTGATTAATTAAATTAATATAGTAGTACTGCTGATTTCTAGATTATTAGGTCATACATATGAATGGTCTTTACCTCCACGCAAGAGATGAGTACAACCCCTGGGTATGGTCCAAGCGTACGTATGGAGAGGAGCAACGGGGCGATCATGTATGTATGCATGTATAGTAATCGATTCTGAGCGACATGTAGGCTGTGTTCGGCGCTAGCTGGTCCAGCTTCAAAATGTCAAGAAGGGGGAGTTCGTTGTCGCATTTGACGGTGACCACACACGGCTGATGCGAACCGGGACAGCTCGGCAGTCCATCATGTTTGTCCGGGTGGGACGGAATGGCTCGCCACATGCTCTTCCGTCCACAGAGACTATATATGATTCGCCCTAATGTATTGTATATCAGGTAAATGTGTATTCTATGCATCATTAGAAATCAGCAGTACGCCAACGACATAAAAAAAATCTAGGCGAGAAATAAATTTAAGCGGACACACCAACGACATAAACAAAAAAAACAAAAAAAATGCAAACTATGGGGCTTGAACCCACGACCACATGGTTAGAAGCCTTGTGCTCTACCAAGTGGGCTAGATGGGCTTTGTGCTCATGTTTGCAACAAATAATTTAATAACACAACCGAGCTCGGCGCCAAGATCTGTGGCGCCGAGCTCGGTTCCACGTCGACGCCACGCGTCTGGGTTGTGCCAACGCAACACGACCTCGGCGCCATAGCCTCTGTGTTAGCTCGGCGCCATAGGCTATGGCGCCGAGCAAAGGGTCCAAAACTGCATTTAAAATTTTTTTAGGTCTAAACGTGATTTTACTTCTGTTTAAGGGCTAAAATACAAAAAATTCGGGCGGGTGGCCGGGCTGAGCGCCCACGCTGTTGGGCCAGAATTCAAGGTCTCGGGGCCACCGTGGGAATAATACTCTTTTTTCTCTTTTTCTTGTTTAGGGTTTAGTTTGAAATTTTTAATCCAAATGTGTTTCCTAGTTAAGCAAAAAATTCCAACATGCATGCACCTATTTATTTATGGGTAATTTGTAAATTAAGTTTAGTCACTTAAGCATGAGGTTTGTATGAGTTTAAATGATTGTGAACATTCACATCGCATGTACATAATATATCATATTTTTATTTTTGTAGAAATTAGGTGTTACACATCCTTGATACATTTAACTTGGTTGAGGACTCTCGTCTTCCTTTCCCAAATCCTAACCATCTTGTAGAGATCCTTCTCCTCTTCATTTGTACTTAGTCTTTAATAAAAATCATCATAGGTTCGACCCTTTGACTCACTCAAAACTCGCTTTGCAGTCTTCTTTGCACCTTGTACGTCTCTATGTTGTTCGTGCTCTTGTAACATTATTTGTTCTCCTTTATTGTCTTTTGAACATCTTCAGTTCAGATTCACTTCTACTCTCTTTGGTCACTCCAAACACCTCTCACGCCACCTTCCTATTACAAGCTGCCATCTTCACCCACATGTTGTTTGCATAATCCTCTTCAAACCAAGCTCCTTCCACAAAAACTCTTTCCTCAAAATATTTGGATGTCTCCCTGAGAGCACCTAGAGGGGGTGAATAGGTGATCCTGTAAAAATCAAATACTTATAGCCACAAAACTTGGTTAAGTGTTAGTATGGCTAAGAAGCGAGCTCTTGCTAACACAAGATATCACAGAAAAGCGATCACAAGAGACACGGTGGTTTATCCCGTGGTTCGGCCAAGTATAACACTTGCCTACTCCATGTTGTGGCATCCCAATGGACGAGGGTTGCACTCAACCCCTTTCAAGTGATCCAATGATCAACTTGAATACCACGGGTTTTCCTTTCTTATGCTTTCTCCCATTCGCGAGGAGTCTCCACAACTTGGAGCCTCTCGCCCTTACAATTGATGATCACACAAAAGCACGGAAGTAAGGGAGGGGAGACCAACACACACAATACTCAAAACAACAAGCACAATCACGCACACAAGCCACAACTTGAGCTCACAACACAACTCGAGGAGTCCTCTACTCAAATGGGGCTCAAATCACTATCTCAAAGAATCGAATGCGCGAGAATGGAGTCTTGGTGCTTAGGAATGATCAAGGAATGCTTGGGTGCCTCCTCCATGCGCCTAGGGGTCCCTTTTATAGCCCCAAGGCAGCTAGGAGTCATTGGAGGCATTCTTGGAAGGCCAAAGTTGCCTTCTGTCGGGTGGCGCACCTTACAGTCCGGTGTGCCACCGGACAGCTATTGTTCGTGTCCGGTGCGCGATTTCCTTCCATTCCTGGTGCAGCCGACCGTTGCAACTTCGGGCTGGTTGACGCACTGGACAATGTCTGGTGCACACCGGATAGTTCGGTTGATGAGGACATCACTTCTATAAATACAGTGAATGGACCGATAACACGATCTCGTGCACGATAGCTAAATCTTCAGGTACGTTCTACTCTAGTCAATTGTGTTTCAGAGCTTACGCTTGGGGCCATGGATGTTTTGATGATTAGGTACCTTGGAGAGGACCAGCAAGGACTTGGGAAAGACCAAGGTGTTGAGGAGGAGCAGCAAGGGCGTCCACAACAGGAAGGAGATCAAGTCCGAGTCGGCTGCGACTCCATCTCGGGTTCCAGGACCAGTCTGCACTAAAATGGACGCCCAAGATGCATCCGGACTCCGATTGCGACAGACTGGATATGGTTGGAAAGATAACGAGATTATCTAACCAACCCAACTGGTTCCACCCTAAAATTCATCCGGAGTCAACGGGAATCGTCGAAACAAGTCAGCATTCAGATTATGTTTTGGTGCTACGGCATCGTCTGTTGGGCCGTGTATCGCGTCGGAGCCCATTAGGGGCGAGTCCAGGGGTCACGCACGCCCTAATACTCTATTTATTCAGCAGCCGCCGCTATATTTAGGTTTGGGTTTTGCTTAGATCAATTCTGTCATCGAACAGTGTCGTCGTCATCGACTTGTGAGACCCCCATCCCGTAATCAATACAATTTTGGTTGCGTTTCTTTCCTGTTCTTGCTTGTGTTCTTGATTGCGCTTGCAGGGATAAGCCTTCATGGCGAGGTCATTCGTGTGTCACGGGTGATAACCAACGAAGCCGTGGTGTAGTGATTGCGAGGAACCGTTCGCTCGGAGCCTTGGATCATCAACGTCGAGATCTCCACTCAATCAAATTATCGTATCTCACGGAAGATCGGGCCGCGTCTACTATCAATTGGTATCAAATTTTCAAGTTGCGCGTGAGGTATAATTCTACCTTTAGATTAGTTTTGTTTTGTTCCATAGTCCACAAAAAGCCAAAAAAAAATTACGATCAGTTTATTCCGACCTAAAACCATCGCCTTAGCCTTTGCACAATTCAGTTTTAGAGTCCGCAGTTCTGAGTTCGTGTTCTAGTTGAGTTTGGTTGCTGGATTAGATTTGTTTTGGTTCAGTTTGATTGTGTCCATCCGCTTCCATCCTACAAAACCGACCCTATCTACAAAACAGATCCTATCTCTACAACCGACCCTATCCACAAAACAGATCCTATCTCTACAACCAATCCTATCCACAAAACAGATCCTATCTCTACAACCGACCCTATCCACAAAACAGATCCTATCTATAAAACCGCCCATATCAAAAAACAGATCCTATATCTAAACCGACCATATTCAGAAAACAAATCCTATCTCTAAAACTGACCGTGTGCACCATAGTCGCCGCTTCGGTTCCTACCGATTTGTGCCTTTGAAAACCATAACTTGAGGTACATTCCATAAAACGGTCATAACTTTTCGCTCGGTGCTTCGTTTGAGCTCAAATTTTTACAGCAGAATCCTGACTCCATTCTGGGGTGACCCAAACAACTCTGTTTTAGCACAAAAAATTCAAAAAAATCGGGAAGATAATTAAAAAAATTGTTTAAGTGTTTTCAAGAATTTCAGAGATCCTTTGTGAATTTCTCTAGGCCACAATACAACTCTGTTTCAAGTGAAATTTTGTGTGCTTCCATCCTTTGTGTTTTTGGATTAGTGGTAAAAAATTCAGAATATTTTGAGCTTTTTTCATGGTACTCCTTTTGAAATGCGCCTTTGATTTCTACTAGTGCTGAAAAATCTGCCATATTTACAGAACTGCGATTCCCACTAGATACTTGTACCTCCTTTCTTGTGCTTTGGTCCAACTGTTCTATTACATTTTCTAGGCCAGCAACTAGGACGAGTACTTGGAACACTTATTCAGCATTGCTATCTATTACTGACTTGTGTGCCACATATATATATATATTTAGTCAGCCTTCCCATAGCTCCAATTTTATCTCGAGCAGAACAGGTACTCCTTTGCAATCACACCCACGCTCGTTGGACAGTCACACCGGTCACCGTTTGCCACTTGCAGTGCTGGTAAGAACGTTGTAAGAGCGGGGTAAGACGCTTCATAATTTGTATTCCACCACCTCCACCACCACCCTGAGAGATAGTTGTAGGGATCACATTGTTGTTGCCTTTTTGTCTCTGTTGTGTGCTAACAATAACAGGACCAAAGAATCAAATGGACAAGGACAAGGGGCCTAAACTTAACGACGATGAGTGTGTCTCTCAGATGGAATTGAAGGAGATGATGCGCGCGATGACTGAAGCTTTCAAAAAATACCAGGACTCTGCCTCGACATCCTATGAGCAGCTTGATCGACGAGTTGATGAACTTGTTACACGTATGGACGTACTGGAGGCTCGTCCCCCCCCCCACCAACTCCAGCCCCATCTCACTCTCCTGTGGACGATGACGACGATGACGACGATGTTTATGCACCGCTGCCACAACGCTTCGCATGTAATCGACAAGGTATGGGAGGTAATGGTAGACGTCGTCATCATAATCCTCAACCAGACCATGATCCATTTGCTAAGATTAAGTTCTCTATTCCACCGTTTATGGGTTCTTATGATGCTGAAGCTTACTTAGACTGGGAGATGTTGGTAGAACAAAAAATTAATTCTCATCTTGTTCCTGAGCAGCATAGGGTTAGACAAGCCACTAGTGAATTTAGAGATTTTGCTATCATTTGGTGGAATGAACTAGTTAACACACGTGCTGCACCACAAGCATGGAATGCGTTAAAAGAGGAGATGTGAGCTCGCTTTGTTCCCCCTTCTTATAGACGTGATCTTCGAAAAAAATTGCAACGCTTAGATCAGGGAGACATGTCGGTACAGGAATACTACCAAGAGCTTCAGAAAGGTATGCTACGATGTGGGGTGGTTGAGGATCCGGAGGATCAAATGGTTAGGTTTTATGGGGGATTGAGGCGGGAGATTTAGGATATTGTTGATTATAAAGAATATCATTCTATACAACGCTTGTTCCATCTTTCTATGTTGGCAGAAAAAGAATTACAGGGTCGTCAACAACGAGGAGCAGCACTTTCGCGCCACACCAGCCACCGGTGCCAGCCAAGGTGTCATCCTCTTCGGGCGTATGGACGTCCACATCTTCCTCCACCAGCGGCACACGCAGCACCGCACCTTCGACATCACAGGGACACGACAACAGCAAGTCCTTGGTGCCTTCGGGTGTTGCAGCAAAACCTGCTACGACCACCTCTTCCACAGGCCGTTCCTCTGACATCAAGTGCCACCGCTGCCACGGACTTGGCCATATTCAGCGAGATTGCCCCAGCAAACGGGCATACATTGCTACTGGTGATGGTGGGTATGTTAGTGCTTCTGATGTTGAAGATGAAGATACTGCTGGAGCTAATATTGCAGAGACTTATGATGGTGATGAAGAGGTTCTTGGTACAACAGCGTCCGAGACCTATAAGGCCTTGATTGTGCAATGAGCTTTGAGTGCCACGGCTAGTGACGATGACAACAGGCAGCGCCACAACCTCTTCAACATGTTCCTCATCGTCAAGGACTACCGTGTACATACCATCATTGACGGTGGTAGCTGCAACAACTTGGTGAACGTTGAGTTGGTCAAGAAGCTTGGCTTCACCACACGAGAGCATCCCCACCCTTATCACATTCAATGGTTTAACAACAGCGGTAAGTTCAAGGTAACAAAACAGCAAGGGTGCATTTTTCTATTGGCTCTTACCATGACTTTGCTAATTTCGATGTGGTGACTATGGATGCTTGCTCTCTTTTACTGGGACGTCCTTGGGAGTTTGATACTGATGCTATTCACCATGGTAGATCTAATAAATATACTTTTATGCATAAGGGAAAGAAAATTGTTTTGCTTCCTATGACTCCCACTGAAATGGTCCACTTAGAACATGAGAAAAAGATTAATGCTAAGCAAAAAGGTGTTTTCAACTCTGAAAATCAGCAGCCTATTAAGTTAAAAACTCCTACTTTGCTAGCCACTAAATCTGATCTTGATGAGTTACATGCCTCTGTTGGACTTTGCTATGCCTTAGTGTGCAAAAATGTTTTCTATTCCATTGATGATACGTCTATTGCTAACCTTTTGCAAGAGTATATGGATGTGTTTCTGTCGGCGTCTCGGACCCGGGGGGTCCCTGGACCGATGAGTAAATTTGTCGTTGCGTGCCCCTGCCCAGATGGGTTGGCGCAAGATGGAACACAATGGAGAAACACGGCTCGTATTATCTCGCACCAGGGGGTGTGCTTGTAGTAGGGGTTACAAGCGTTCGCGAGACAGAGAGAGAGAGTGAGCCTGTTCGTTAGCTCGTTCCCCCGCGCGACCCCCCCTTCAGGAAGGTCTTGGACCTCCCTTTTATAGATGCAAGGAGAGGGTCCAGATGTACAATGGGGGTGTAGCTATGCGCTAACGTGTCCGGCAGAGGAGTACCTGAGCCCTGTGTACATGCCAACGTGGCTGCCGGAGAAGTGCTTGAGCCTTGTGTACGAGATAACGTGGCCGTCGGAGGAGCGCCTGAGCCTTGTAGAAGCACAGCTGGCGGTGCGGCTGGGATCCTGTTGACGTCTCCTTGCTTTCGTAGGGGGCTGAGAACCACCGACGTCATGGGCGCACACAGGGAACCATCATCACCCGTTTACCGGGGCGAGCCAGATGGGACACCGGTCTTGTTCCCTCGTAGCCTGAGCTAGCTTAAAGGTAGGGTAATGATGTATCCCCTGTGGCGCGGTCGATCCGAGCCAAGGTCGGGCGAGGCGGAGGCTTCTCCTGAGGCCGAGACCGGGGTCGGGCGAGGACGCGATTCCTCCTAAGGCTGATGCTGAGGCCGAGCCCTGGGGTCGGGTGAGGCAGAGACCTCCTCCTGAGGCCGAGGCCTAAGGTCGGGCGAGGCAGAGCTTCCTGTTGCGCCCGAGGCTGAACTCGGTCGTTGTTAGCCTTACCCCGGTGGGTGGCACAGCAGTCAGAGCGGGGCGAGCGACGCTGTTTTCCTGTCAGATCGGTCAGTGAAGGGGCGAAGTGACTGCGATCACTTCGACCTTGCCGACTGAGGCGCGCGTGTCAGGATAAGGTGTCAGGCGATCTCCGCATTGAATGCGCCTGCGATATGGTCGGTTGGTAAGGCGAGTTGGCCAAGGTTGCTTCTCGACGAAGCCTGCCCGAGCTGGGCTTCGGGCGAGCCGAGGGTACGCCCACAGCCTGAGGATGCCCTTGAGCGAGGCGTGAATTCATCCAGGACTACTGTTCCTGCCCGAGGCTGGGCTCGGGCGAGGCGAAATTGCGTCCCTTGGTAGACGAGGTCTTGTCTTGAACCGTGCCCATCAGTCTTTGCAGTTTGTACTGAGGGTGGTTACCAGCCGTGTTTAGGAGCGTTGGGGGTACCCCTAATTACGGTACCCGACAGTAGCCCCTGAGCCTCGAAGGGAGTGTTGGTACTCGCTTTGAGGCTTTGCCACACTTTTTTGTGAGGGGATCGGCCTTTCTCGGTTATACTTCGTTCCGATGGGTGCGCGAGAGCGCACCCGTCGGGTGTAGCCCCCGAGGCCTCGGAGGAGTGGTTTGACTCCTCTGAGGTCTTAATGCTTTTCGTGATGCCTCAGTCGGTCCTATTGTTCCCTCATACGGCCTGGCCGTACCCCCGGTGCATGGTCAGGTTCCGAGTCCTTCAGGCTGGTTTGTTGACGCTGTCAACAGTTTGGCCATAGCCGGGTTGCGAGAGCAGCCCCGAGCCTCTGCATGGAGCAAGAGGACGATCAAGGACTGTCTCGACTTCTATTATATGCCCCTTCGTCGCCTTTCCGCAAGGAGGAAGGGGGGGAAAGCGCCATGTTGCCCTCGGAGGACGCCGAACATGGTGTTTCCGGTGAGTTGCTAACGAGTGATCCGAGTGGACGCTCGTGCCCCGTTCGATAAGGGTCGACTAGTGGCCTGGAGGCGCGCTCCAAAAGTACCTGCAGGTGATTTGCCGGACCCGGACCCATTCAATAGGGTCCGAGGGCTCGATGCATCCCTCTGGTGAGATTCCGTTACAAAAATCGCTCCTGCTGGTCTCGAAAATGTCCTAGGATACCTTGGGAGCGTAGCCCGAGCCTCGGCCATGTAACGGACGTACCCAGAGTCATCACTCACTCTTCATGCTCTGGGGCGGCTGTCGAACCCTTTTGAGGGGCCAGCCTTCGAACCCCTGATCAGTAATGGGCTCGGAGCCCGAGTGCTCTGGGGCGGCTGTCGAACCCTTCCGAGGGGCCAGCCTTCAAACCCCTAATCAGTAATGGGCTAGGAGCCCGAGTGCTCTAGGGCGGCTGTCGAACCCTTCCGAGGGCCAGCCTTCGAACCCCTGATCAGTAGGAGGGCTCGGGGGCCCGCTTCCTTCGCCGAGAAGGATCCCTTTCAAAATATCCCCTTTCTCGGTCCCTGTAGCAAGAGAGAGAAAGAGGAAGAGGAAAAGGAAAAGGATATGAATTTAAATAGTGTGGCGCACCTTTTTTGACGTGGTCATTATGGCGGAGGCGAAATGACGCCCGCTTCGCCTGCCAAAGGCGTCGCTTGCCCTGCCGAGGAGTTAATGCGACGGGACGGGCGATTCGTGGGGCGGCCGTTGCGCGTGCACGAGTCGTTCGAGGAACAGAACACGGGCGTGTTGTCTTTACTCCGCGAGAGAGGGCTCCCCTGTCGCTTCATGAGGGGACGCGAGCCTGCAGGCGATTTGACCGCTGCTTCCGCTCGTCTGTTGCCGCAATTACTGTCGGCCCACTTTTGGCCATACCAACCGTCGCGCTTCCTCCCGCGGCTGACTGGCCCGTGATCGTTGCACCCAGTTGGCACTGTTGGGTCACGCGCAGGGCTGCCTCGAGTCGCGACACTGGTTCCGTAGTCGATGAGACGCGACATTGGCGAGAGTGGCGGTGCGGTTTCCTTGCGCGCAGTAACCGTCGCGCCGGTTGCATGACATGCGGGCCCAGGCCTTCACGCTGGCCCTCCGGATGCGATGAAGCCGAAAGGATGCGCAACCGTGGTGCGGTTGCATGCCTTCTGCGTGGCGGTCCGCCTTTTTGCCCGCTGGTTTCGGCGAGGATGGGGGAACGCTTATAACCGCGCGGCGGTTACAGGCTTCGCGAGCGGCGATTTGGCTCCTTCTGTTTTGGGTCAGCCCGCCTGACGTGCGGGACCCAGCCCCCGTGTCGTAGGGGGAGGGCCCTGAAGCACATCGGTGGAGACTTTGCCTGTGGCGCTTGGGGATACGAGTGGGGAGAGCCGGCTTTAAAAAGGGATCGATCTCCCGGGCAGTAGCCATGCCTTCACACTCTCCTCATGCATCGCGCCCTTCCACCTTCCGAGTCCCCAGATGGGGCGCATCCGTGTTGCCTTTGTCTTGCTGCTATTGGAGGAGCACGACCTCGCGGGTGTTGACGCCCTTCAGCCATCGCTTGGCTTCAAGGATTTTCATCATGCAGCCCGGCTGCATTCCCTCACCAATGGTCATCCGTAGGGATGATCATCAGCCTTGTGGTGGGGAGAAGCAAGCCGGGCTGCGGCCTCTGCCCCGCCCTCAGCTTCAAGGATGTTCATCATCCGTGTTGGGGAGGGGGTGCGCCGAGTCGGGGCCTGCCTCCGTGTGAGCAGCGACCCGCTCCTTCCCTCAGTGATCGGGGGAGAAGGGTGTTCGCCGTCCGTGGCGCTGGCAGCTGCCGCGTGTCTGGCTCCCTGGCCTGAGCGGCTCTGGCGCTACTTCCGGTGCCACCTCCCACCGCTGGGGCGGAGCATGGCTGCCCGTCTGCTGCACGGGTGTCGGTCACGCCGTGCGCGGGCCGACCACGTCTAGGTCCTCCCTACGCCGCCGACTGTACCGGGGGGTCGCACAACACGTCGTACGCCGCGAGGGCGGCGTTCATGTTCTGGGACGGTCCCGTTCTCGTTCTGCGGCAAGGACGGGAGTGAGGACCTGCCGGTGCGCTTTGGGGCGACCGCCGTACGCCGATGCGGTGTTGGTGGACAGGTGGCCGCTGTCGTCGGTGCTGAGGTGGTGGTCGCCATGGGTGAGGCTTCCCCTTGCCGAAGCGGTTGCCTCCACGGACAAGACCGTCAGTGCCACCTACGTTCCGGACCTCCGGCTCTTTGGCTTTAATGGCTGGTTCTCGTCCGTGAGGGGACGTGAACGAGGGCCTTTCAGTTGCAGCGTTTGCCCTGAGGCCATCACTGCAGTTGTCTTGCTGCCCGAGGCGGAGGTTGTTGTCGCGCTGTTGGTGCAGCAGTCGCCGGCGAGCCATCTGGAGTTTGTTATCCCACAGGCCCTCCAGTGTGGAGGTTGTTCATACACGCGGGAATGGAACCGGAGTCCCGTTTGTAATGGTACCCTGAACATGGGTGTTTGTTCATTGTGGCCGCTGAGGCCTGAACATTTGGGCATTTTAGTGTAATGCCATGTTTTTTCTCATTTCGAGCGCTAGGACATGCCTGTCGGCTAGCGGAACCACTTAACCGAGCATGAGTTGCTTTTCGCGGAAGGTGACGAGTGAGGTATCCATATCTCGTAGGCGTAGGAGTCCCTCGGCTCGGTCGGCCTTGCCGTTTAAAGCCTCCTTTGCTTGGTTTTAGAACCTTCGGTTGCTCTACGGTGAGCTGAAGCCGGAGGCAGCGGTGTCAGCGCAGACGGAGGCGGTGTCGGCTCGAAAAGAGGCTTTGTCAGCCCGGGAGCAGGTGGCTTCCCAGGCCGAGGAGGTGGAGCAACGGCGGCTAGAGCTTGGCTAGGTCATCCGCGAGCGGGACCAATCCCGGAGTCACGCCGCCGAGGCCGTGAGTCGGGCTGATGTCCTCGGGGGACAGCCGGCTGAGGCGACGGAGTAGCTAGCCAGGGTGTCTGCTCGGGCCAGAACCCTTGCGGAGAGCCTGGTCGTGAGGGTCCGAGCACAGTGCTGGCGTCCTCCTTCGAGGTAGAGATCTAAGCCTGGCCGTCTGAGGCTGGGCCGGATTCCGTCGGTGGCGGAAACGACACCGAGGGTGCTGCTGCTCCCTCTGCCGATGTCTGAACCTGCAGGAACAGTTTGTCTGAAGTATGCGTATGTTTTTTGCGGCCGCTGAGGCCTAAACATTTTTATTGTCGTGTTATAAAGTTGTGTTTTCTTCCCTCTTGTTTCGAGTATCAGGACTTGTTCGTCGGTAGCAGAATCGCTTATCCGAGCGAGAGTTACTTTTCGCGGATGGTGATGAGTGAGGTATCCGTATCCCGGAGGCGTAGGAGTCCCTCAGCTCGGTCGGCCTCACCGTTTACGTGCACTCTTACTCGTTTGCAGGTTTCTGTTATCGATATAGTCGAGGAGGCACGAAAGTCGTTTTCTACCCGAGCGTTTAGGACTTGTTCGATGTCAGAATCGCTTAACCGAGCGTGAGTTACTTTTCGTGGAAGGTGATGAGTGAGATATCCGTATCCCGGAGGCGTAGGAGTCCCTCGGCTCGGTCGGCCTTGCCGTTTACGTGTACTCTCGCTCGGTTCTAGGGTTCCATTATCGATACAGTCGAAAGTTGTTTTGGTAGAAAACTTTTCCGAGGAAAATTTTGACGCAGAGGGGGTTCCCCCCTTCTAGCCCCCGAGGGAGGGTCGGGCTTTGCCGAGGCAAGGCTGGTCCTTCCTTGACGGTTATACTTTATTTGTGTATGTAAAGAAAAACGAGGTACATGAACGACTTGAAACAATTTAAGGGTAGAAGTGACGTAGCTGTTGGATGTTCCAAGCGTTGATGTAGACCTTGCCTTGATCGTTGGCCAGTTTGTATGTTCCGGGCTTCAAAATCTTGGCGATGATGAACGGCCCTTCCCAGGGAGGAGTAAGCTTGTGGCGCCCTCGGGCGTCTTGTCGCAGCCGAAGTACCAAGTCTCCCACCTGGAAGCCTCGGGGTCGAACCCTTCGGGCGTGGTAGCGTCGCAGAGACTGCTGATACAGCGCCGAGTGGAGTAAGGCCACGTCCCGAGCCTCTTCGAGCTGGTCCAATGAATCCTCTCGGCTGGTTTGGTTGCTGCGGTCGTCGTACGCCTTTGTCCTCGGGGAGCCGTATTCTAAGTCCGTTGGTAGGACAGCCTCGGCCCCATAGACTAGAAAGAATGGCGAGAAACCCGTGGCTCAGCTCGGCGTCGTCCTCAGACTTCAGACCACCGAGGGTAGCTCTTTCATCCACCGCTTGCCAAACTTGTTGAGGTCGTTGTAGATCCTCAGTTTAAGTGCCTGCAAAATCATACCGTTGGCACGCTCCACCTGCCCATTCGCCATGGGGTGAGCTACGGCGGCCCAGTCCACACGGATGTGGTGGTCCTCGCATAAGTCCAGGAACTTCTTCCTAGTGAACTGTGTGCCGTTGTCGGTGATGATGGAGTCTGGGACCCCAAAGCGATGGATGATGTTCATGAAGAACGCCACTGCCTGCTCGGACCTGATGCTGGTTAAGGGTCGGACCTCGATCCACTTGGAGAATTTGTCGACGGCGACCAGCAGGTGCGAGAAGCCCCCGGGTGCCTTTTGCAAGGGACCGACGAGGTCCAGACCCCACACAGCAAACGATCAGGTGATGGGTATTGTCTGCAGGGCCTGAGCAAGCAGGTGCATCTGTCTCGTGTAGAATTGACACCCTTGGCAGGAGCGTACAATCCTAGTGGCGTCGGCCACCGCAGTGGGCCAATAGAAACCTTATCGGAAAGCGTTCCCAACGAGGGGCCGAGGTGCTGCATGGTGACCGCAAGCCCCCGAGTGTATCTCTTGCAGCAGCTCTTGTCCTTCGGCGACGGATATGCATCGTTGGAGAATGCCTGAGGGGCTGCGGTGGTAGAGCTCCTTTTCATCACCCAATAACACGAACGATTTGGCGCGCCGAGCCAGTCGCCGAGCTTCGACCTTGTCGAGGGGTAGCTCTCCTCGGAGGAGATATTCCAGGTACGAGATCTGCCAGTTCGGATTTGGCGTGACCCCATTCCGCTCCCCGGCCTCGACACACAGGGCTTCACCCTCAGCGGCCGAGGGTACCTCGGGCTGGGCCGAGGTCTCGTCGGGCTCGGGCGCGTCGTCGAGTTTGACGGATGGTTGATGTATGTCTTTGCAGAAGACGTTCGGGGGGACCGTCGTCCGCCCCGAGGCTATTTTAGCCAACTCATCCGCAGTCTCGTTGTACCGTCGAGCAACATGGTTGAGTTCCAACCCGTGGAACTTCTCCTCCAAGCGCCGAACTTCGTCGCAATAGGCCTCCATTTTTCGAGCGCGGCAGTGGGAGTTCTTCATGACTTGGTCGATGACGAGCTGCGAGTCGCCGAACCCCTAGCTCGACGGCGATGCGCAACCCATTAACCAAGGCTTCATACTCGGCCATGTTGTTTGACGCCGGGAAATGGAGGCGTATCACGTAGCGCACGTGTTTCCCGAGGGGTGAGATGAAGAGCAAGCCAGCACCTGCTCCTGTTTTCATCAGCGACCCATCGAAGTACATGGTCCAAAGCTCGGCTTGGATTGGAGCTGTCGGCAGTTGGGTGTCGACCCATTCAGCCAGGAAGTCCGCCAAGGCTTGAGATTTTATGGCCTTCCGAGGAGCGAATGAAATTGTTTCGCCCATGAGTTCCACTGCCCACTTTGCTATCCTACCCGAGGCCTCTCGGCACTGGATGATCTCCCCCAGGGGGAAGGATGACACCACAGTCACCGGATGAGACTCGAAGTAGTGTCGCAACTTTCGCCGCGTCAGAATTACTGCGTATAGTAGCTTCTGAATTTGTGGGTAGCGGATCTTGGTCTCGAATAGCACCTCGCTGATGAAGTAGACCGACCTCTGGACGAGCAGTGCGTGCCCTTCTTCTTGTCTCTCGACTACGATCGCGACGCTGACCACCTGAGTGGTTGCGACTACGTAGATCAAGAGGGCTTCTCCCGCAGCGGGGGGCACCAAGATGGGTGCATTGGTAAGGAGTGCCTTAAGGTTTCTGAGGGCTTCCTCGGCCTCGGGGGTCCAATTGAAGCGCTCGGCCTTCCTTAAGAGGCGGTACAAGGGCAATCCTTTCTCGCCGAGGCGCGAGATGAAGCGGCTCAGAGCCGCAAGGCACCCCATGACCCTTTGTACTCCTTTCAAATCTTTGATAGGCCCCATGTTGGTGATGGCCGCGATTTTCTCCGGGTTGGCCTTGATGCCTCGCTCGGAGACGATGAACCCCAGGAGCATGCCTCGGGGGACTCCGAAGACACACTTCTCGAGATTGAGTTTCACGCCTTTTGCTCTCAGACACTTGAATGTCGTTTCAAGGTCAGAGAGGAGGTCGGAGGCCTTCCTTGTCTTGACAATGATGTCATCGACGTAAGCCTCGACCGTCCGGCTGATGTGCTCTCTGAACACGTGGTTCATGCACCTTTGGTATGTCGCACCTGCATTCCTCAAGCCAAATGGCATAGTAGTATAACAATACATGCCAAAAGGTGTGATGAAAGAAGTCGCGAGCTGGTCGGACTCTTTCATCTTGATTTGATGATAACCTGAATAGGCGTCAAGGAATGACAGGGTTTCGCACCCAGCAGTGGAGTCCACAATTTGATCGATGCGAGGCAGAGGGTAGGGAACCTTCGGACATGTTTTATTCAACCCGGTGTACTCGACGCACATCCTCCATTTCCCACCTTTCTTTTTCACAAGCACAGGGTTAGCTAACCATTCAGGATGGAATACCTCTTTGATGAACCCTGTGGCTATTAGCTTGTGGATCTCCTCGCCTATGGCTCTGCGCTTTTCTTCGTTGAAACGGCGCAGATGCTGCTTCACGGGTCGGGCACCGGCTTGGATGTCCAGTGAGTACTCGGCGACATCCCTTGGTATGCCGGGCATGTCTAAGGGACTCCACGCAAAAACTTTGGCGTTTGCGCGGAGGAAGTCGACGAGCACTGCTTCTTATTTGGGGTCGAGCTCGGAGCCGATCCGGACCTTCTTGTCGGCGTTATTGCTGGGGTCGAGAGGGATGGACTTGACCGCCTCGGCCGGTTCGAAGTTGCTGACGTGGCGCTTCGCATCGGGCACCTCCTTGGAGAGGCACTCTAGGTCGGCGATGAGGGCCTCGGACTCGGCGATGGCCTCGGCGTACTCCACGCATTCCACGTCGCATTCGTACGCGT
Organism: Zea mays; assembly: GCF_902167145.1. Lineage (NCBI taxonomy): Eukaryota > Viridiplantae > Streptophyta > Magnoliopsida > Poales > Poaceae > Zea > Zea mays. The sequence goes on along the minus strand of NC_050104.1, from coordinate 13,356,607 downwards.
GGCGTTACGTGGATCCGACAGTGATGACCCCGTTGGGGCCTGACATCTTGAGCTTGAGGTACGTGTAGTTGGGGACAGCCATGAACTTGGCGTAGCACGACCTTCCCAACACCGCGTGGTAGGTCCCTTGGAACCAGACCACCTCGAACGTGAGGGTTTCTTTTCGGAAGTTGGAGGGAGTCCCGAAGCAGACGGGCAAATCGAGTTGCCCAAGGGGCAGGACACGCTTTCCGGGGACGATCCCGTGAAAGGGCGTCGCACCGGCCCGGATCGTGGACAGATCGATTTCCAAGAGCCCGAGGGTCTCGGCGTAGATGATGTTGAGGCTGCTGCCCCCGTCCATGAGGACCTTGGTGAGCTTAGCGTTGCCGATGACAGGATCGACAACGAGTGGGTACCTTTCTAGGCTCGGCACGCAGTCGGGGTGGTCGCCTTGGTCGAAGGTGATGGGCTTGTCGGACCAGTCTAGGTAGACTGGCGGCGCCACCTTCACCGAGCAGACCTCCCGGCGCTCCTGCTTGCGGTGTCGAGCCGAGGCGTTCGCCACTTGCCCACCGTAGATCATGAAGCAGCCGTGGACCTCGGGGAACTCCTCTTCCTTGTCGCCCTCTTTCTTGTTGTCGTCTTGGCCTTTGCCATCTCCCGCCGGAGGCCCGGCCTTATGGAAGTAGCGCCGAAGCATGACACATTCCTCAAGGGTGTGCTTGACGGGACCCTGGTGATAGGGGCACGACTCCTTGAGCATCTTGTCGAACAGGTTGGACCCTCCGGGAGGCTTCCGAGGGTTCCTGTGCTCGACAGCAGCGACAAGATCCGCGTCAGTGGCGTCGCGCTTTGCTTGCGCCTTTTTCTTGGCCTTCTTCTTCGTGCCCTGCTGGGTAGACGCCTCGGGGACGTCTTCCTGCTGCCTTTCCTGAGGCTGCTTGTCCCTCCGGAAGACGGCCTCGACCGCCTCCTGACCAGAGGCGAACTTGGTGGCGATGTCCATCAATTCGCTAGCCTTGGTGGGGGGTCTTGCGCCCGAGTTTGCTCACTAGGTCGCGGCAAGTGGTGCCGGCGAGGAATGCCCCGATAACATCTGAGTCGGTGATGTTGGGCAGCTCGGTGCGCTGCTTCGAAAACCGTCGGATGTACTCTCACAGGGATTCCCCCGGCTGCTGGCGGCAGCTTCGGAGATCCCATGAGTTCCCAGGGCGCACATACGTGCCCTCGAAATTTCCAGCGAAGGCCTTGACCAGGTCGTCCCAGTTGGAAATCTGCGCGGGAGGCAGATGCTCCAGCTAGGCTCAGGCGGCATCGGAGAGGAACAGGGGGGAGGTTGTGGATGATGAGATTGTCGTCGTTCGTTCCTCCCAGCTGGCATGCCAGCCGGTAGTCCGCAAGCCACAACTCTGGCCTTGTTTCCCCTAGTACTTGGTGATGGTAGTCGGGGCTCGGAACCGGGTCGGGAACGGCGCCCGTCGTATGGCCCGGCTGAAGGCTTGCGGACCTGGCGATTCGGGCAAGGGACTCCGAACCTCCTCACTGTCGTAGCGCCCTCTGCGCCTGGGATGGTAGCCTCGGCGCACCCTCTCGTCGAGGCGGGCTCGACAGTCGCGGCGGTGGTGCTCGTCGCCGGGGCGATCTGGGGCTGCAGGCGCCCCGTCCCGCATGTGCCTGGTGCGAACCGAGGCCTCCCTCATGAGTCGGGAAGTCGTTGCGCGATGCTCCAAGGGGCACCCTTACCTTCGGGAGGCAGAGCTCTCGTTCCCCCGCGCGACCCCCCTTCAGGAAGGCCCTGGACCTCCCTTTTATAGATACAAGGAGAGGATCCAGATGTACAATGGGGGGGTGTAGCTATGCGCTAACGTGTCCGGCAGAGGAGTGTCTGAGCCTTGTGTACATGCCAACGTGGCTGCTGGAGAAGTGCTTGAGCCTTGTGTACGAGATAACGTGGCCGTCGGAGGAGCGCCTGAGCCTTGTAGAAGCATAGCTGGCGGTGCGGCTGGGATCCTGCTGATGTCTCCTTGCTTCCGTAGGGGGCTGAGAACCACCAACGTCATGGGCGCACACGGGGAACCATCATCACCCGTTTACTAGGGTGAGCCAGATGGGACGCCGGTCTTGTTCCCTCGTAGCCTGAGCTAGCTTAGGGGTAGGGTAATGATGTATCCCCTGTGGCGCGGTCGGTCCGAGCCCAAGGTCGGGTGAGGCGGAGGCTTCTCCTGACGCCGAGACCGGGGTCGGGCGAGGACGTGATTCCTCCTGAGGCTGATGCTGAGGCCGAGCCCTGGGGTTGGGCGAGGCGGAGACCTCCTCCCGAGGCCGAGGCCTAAGGTCGGGCGAGGCGGAGCTTCCTGTTGCGCCCGAGGCTGAACTCGATCGTTGTCAGCCTTACCCCGGTGGGTGGCACAACAGTCGGGGCGGGGCGAGCGGTGCTGTTTTCCTGTCAGATCGGTCAGTGAAGGGGCGAAGTGACTGCGGTCACTTCGACCTTGTCGACTGAGGCGCGCGTGTCAGGATAAGGTGTCAGGCGATCTCCGCATTTAATGCGCCTGCGATATGGTCGGTTGGTAAGGCGAGTTGGCCAAGGTTGCTTCTCAACGAAGCCTGCCTGAGCTGGGCTTCGGGCGAGCCGAGGGTACGCCCACTGCCTGAGGATGCCCTCGGGCGAGGCGTGAATTCGTCCGGGACTACTGTTCTCGCCCGAGGCCGGGCTCGGACGAGGCGAGATTGCGTCCCTTGGTATACGAGGTCTTGTCTTGAACTGTGCCCATCAGTATTTGCAGTTTGTGCTGAGGGTGGTTACCAGTCGTGTTTAGGAGCGTTGGGGGTACCCCTAATTACGGTACCCGACAGTTTCCCTCTGAGATACCCCCTGGATTACCACTTGAGTTGCCTCCAGATTTTCGGGTTAGTTCCACCTTTAACATTTCAGATTTGAAGCCATATATGGGTGACAAAGATGAGATCGAGTCGAGGATGACTCCAATTCAAGAGGAGGAGGATGATGAGGACATCACTTCTATACATACAATGAATGGACCGATAACACGATCTCATGCACGACAGCTAAATCTCCAGGTACGTTCTACCCTAGTCAATTGTGTTTCAGAGCTTACGCTTGGGGCCATGGATGTTTTGATGATTAGGTACCTTGGAGAGGACCAGCAAGGACTTGGGAAAGGCCAAGGTGTTGAGGAGGAGCAGTAAGGGCGTCCACAACAGGAAGGAGATCAAGTCCGAGTCGGCTGCGACTCCATCTTGGGTTCCAGGACCAGTCTGCACTAAAATGGACGCCCAAGATGCATCAAGACTCCGATTGCAACAGACTGGATATGGTTGGAAAGATAACGAGATTATCTAACCAACCCAACTAGTTCCATCCTAAAATTCATCCGGAGTCAACGGGAATCGTCGAAACAAGTCAGCATTCAGATTCTGTTTTGGTGCTACAACACTGTCTGTTGGGCCGTTGGGCCGTGTATCGCGTCGGAGCCCATTAGGGGCGAGTCCAGGGGTCACGCATGCCCTAATACTCTATTTATTCAGCAGCGCCGCCACATTTAGGTTTGGGTTTTGCTTAGATCAATTCTGTCATCCGTCATCGGCTTGTGAGACCCCCATCCCGTAATCAATACAATTTTGGTTGTGTTTCTTTCCTGTTCTTGCTTGTGTTCTTGATTGCGCTTGCAGGGATAAGCATTCGTGGCAAGGTCATTCGTGTGTCACAGGTGATAACCAACGGAGCCGTGGTGTAGTGATTGCGAGGAACCGTTCGCTCGGAGCCTTGGATCATCAACGTCGAGATCTCCACTCAATCAAACTATCACTGGTGCCCCCAGCCGACCGTTGGCTGGGGCCACGCGTCGCGCGCGGATTGCGCGGCCGATCGTTGCGTTGGCGGCCGTTGGCTCACCGGACAGTCCGGTGAATTATAACCGTACGCCGCTGAAGTTTTCCCGAGAGTGGCCAGTTCGCTGGAGCTGGCTTGGCGCACCGGACACTGTCCGGTGCACCACCGGACAGTCCGGTGTGCCAGACCGAGCTGAGTCTTGGCTGCTCCAGCCAAGTCCTTTTCTCTTTCTCTTTTCTCTGATTCTAGCACTTAGACAAACTTCATTAGTACCCAAAACAAATGAACTAAGTCTAAAAACATACCTTCTTGTTGATTCTCACTTCATTCATCATATGGCATATAATAACCCATTTAATATGTGTTGGACACTTAATCACCAAAATATACTAGAAATGGCCCAAGGGCACATTTCCCTTTCAATCTCCCCCTTTTTGGTGATTTATGCCAACACATCAAAAGGCAACACATAGACGTGCAATATCAATGAATTGAGAACTAAAATAGTCTTTGACAAGATTTGACATATTTGGATCGTTCTTTGCCACCACTTAGTTTGTTTTTGCAAATGAAATTCATTTTCCTATCTCTAAGTCAAACACACTTGTTTGGGCACAAAGAGAGATAATCCAAGAGTAAAAATGATTAGGAGCCAAAAACTCCCCCTTTTTCCCATAATCAAACATTCTCCCCACAAGAGATCAAAATTTGATAATAAGAGTATTTTGACAAATCAAAAATTCTAGCTCTACTATTTTCACAATTTCACAAGTGGTAGCTGATCCCATTTGATTTGGCCTTAATTTCTCCCCCTTTGGCATTAAGCACCAAAACAGGATCATTCTTGGCCCTTTAACCCCATTGCCTCACCAAAATGATCAATTAAGAGCACAAAGGCAATAAGAGCATAGATATGAACTTGGAGTTAATTACCCTCACATCGGAGTGCAGTGGAAGACTTGCATGGTCCAAGTTCACCTTTCCCTTTCAATTCACTCTTGAGACTAAATCTAGTAAACTCAAACACATGGTTAGTCTCAAGGGGTTAAGTTGTAGCACATCTCCCCCTAAATATGTGCATCACTCACACATGGACTTGTCAGGTCCGAGGATTTCTTGCACAACTTGAGCACCATAAATAAGCAATAAATCATATATGCATAAACTAACTTGATCAAAGACATAAAACACATGTATGCTATAAATGTCACACCCGGATTTTAGGGATCCAAAACCCGGGCGCGAACATAATCACCAGGTGTGCTGGGACCAAGTCTCACACATATGATGAATCATGGCATAGGATCGAATGTCACATCTTTACTATATAACAGGAGTTCCATACAAAATAAATAAATAATTACATCATATGAGGAAACGATCCAGCAACCCAAAGTTGACTGGGAGACGACGACCTAGATCTCTCACGAACTCATCGCAGCATCCTCTTTGCGCCTCATCCTGCGGTACCTGTTCTTGACCTGTGGGGGGGGGGTGTGAGACAGCAAGAGTGAGCTCACATACGTTCATCGCTCAACAAGTTGTGGGGAATAATGTGCATGAACTCGCCAAAGGTGGGAGCTCATGTGAAGTGTAAGGCTTACCAAAGAGGATGGTTGAAGCTGAGCATTGCTTTTAAAGTTGGTCAAAATTTTATTAGCAATTACTAAGTATAAGTAAATACCAGCCCAATTAAATAGTAGAACAAAAGTAACAACCTCACCTGCGATGCAATGCATATGACAAATTGAATTTAAGTTCCATATATTAATCATGTGAGGGTCCGAGCTGCTCATGACCGTGAGCACGGCTAGTATACCAGTTTTACACTCTGCAGAGGTTGCACATCTTTACCCACAAGTCATGTTACCCATCTGCCAAGGGATCGCGACTTCCCATACACCTCTACCGAGGAGGCGAGGCAGGGTAACACTACGAGGCCTTTACAAAGTTCCACTAGCTTCAGAAAACCCGCTACAGTTTATAGGAAGCTCCAATGCAGGAATCCCTTGCAGGACCGCCATCGCAGCAAAATCCTCCCGAGGGCCTCCCTACACTGACCACTCCCCTACTGCCCTTGCCCCTTTCGGGTAAGGTAGTCCTCCACTAGCTTTCCTAATTAATCAGCCAAGGGCGTCCCATTAAACCCTTGTGGTAGCACTGTTTTCCCGGGTGGTCGCTCCATGTTCCAATTAACATAATGATCTTATCATGAACGATAAATAACAACGGATAACAAAAGTATAATCATGAGTAATGTATCTTCATACCCAAAACCACATAAAGCACTAGCAAGTACTACCCAAAAAGTTCAGTGGTAACAAGGTATAAAGATAATCAAACTAGGGTAACCTATTGGGTCCCATCAAAATTAACCTATGCAGATCATTATGATTAATCAGAACATGGCTGGGTAAAAAGAAGTGATCAAGGGCACAACTTGCCTGGGACTTGAGATTCTAGGTACCAACTTGCTCTTCAGATGACTCGTGTCCTCACCGCTAAACGTAGCAATACAGACAAACATGTATAGGCAAAATTAACATCACACCAAACATAAGAATAAACTACGTAATAATAATCTACGCTGCGTAACGAGATCGTAGAAACAAGAACCACTAAATTCGGAGCTACGGTTATTAAGTTATGGATTTCCGAAATTATTTAGTGCTTAGAATAGATTAATCCAAATGAATAATTTTAATTTAAGTTTTATGGTTAAACAATGTTACTAGTTGATAGACAATGTTAATACAAAATTATTGCAACTGGAATTACTCAATTTGGAGTTAAAATGAATTAACTATGAATTTCACAAGTTTCTGGCATTTATTTTCACATTAAAAATCATTTTCTATTTATTTTTACTGGGTTTCCTAATTCTCTGGACTGGGCCACAAATTCCAGAGAAATCAGGGGCAACGGCGCAAAAGTAGCTAAGACTCAAAACTACCTGTCGATGGACTGCGGGTTGGTTTCAACTATTTACAGGGACTCATACGCGAAACCACCAGCCGAAAGGGTATCGGCCCATCGGAGTCGACCGATGAAGAAAGGATGGCCCAGATTAGATTCATCCCGCGAATAACTGATGCGAGACTAGCACGGTCAGATTCCGATCCTACGGTCCAAATGGATCCAGCGCCTATACGAGTCTCAACCGATTGATCCAAGATCAACGGCTCCCACACGCCCGCGAACCGGTATGGCTCGAGCTAATCTGAGTCGTCCATTCCTATATCGACCGTCGGGCCCCTATCTTCCTTTCGCGCCGGGCATCGAGCAGAACCAGGGGGCACGACGGCGCAGCTCGCCGTCGATGGCCAACCCAGCGACCAGGTGTAGTAAACGGACAACGGCGAGGCGACATACGATGTGCGGATGGACGCGAAACAGCTGATGGAAATCTTACCGGGCTAGGGCGGCGATGGAGCTGCCCCTGCGGCTCGCTGCGGTACGGCGGCGAAGGTCCCACACCGACGAGAAATCCCAGGAACCCGAGCCACTAATCCCGCCAATGAAGCACAATGGGACCCTCCTTGTATCGTAGCGAAGCCCCCCGATCGGTTTTCGAGGACTCCGCGCCGGTGACCCCGCGATTTGCCAGCGGCGGCAACCCAATCTCCCCTGGTTCCGTTCGACGAGCACGCTCGTCGAGGGCTCGACGCATGCACAGGAGAGGCTGGAGTAAGGGGACGGATACTTGCAGCCGGGTCTTATAGCTGGTCTTGCGAAAATCTCGGCGGGGTTGGAGGTCGGGTCGCGGACTCCGTTGGCCGGGTCAGCGAGATCACCGCGCGGCACCGACATGAAGGATTGCTACAGCCGCGCATGCGAGGAAGGGATCAATCCGACCAGTGGGGCCCATGGATCAGTGACCAACACGTGTGGCGCAGGTGTGAAGTGAGTCTGCCAGGTGGGGCCAGGCCGTCGGCCACGGGATGCACAGGCGCGGATTGGGCAGGTTTCAGGAGGAAAGGGAGTGGGCCGATGGAGCGTTTTGGGCCCAACTGTAGGTTTGGTCTTTTCCTTTTGTTTTACTTGAATTTCCTTTATAATTTTCAAATCTAATACTTGAATTAAACTTTGATTTGCAGATTGCCCACATGTTATATTGCACAACTAAAAGTGCCAATTTTGAAGATATATTTGTGTATTTCCTCTATGTTTTATGCTCCTTCGCCTTTTCTTTTTCTACTTCCAGTTTCAAACCCTTAATTTCAATTTAGGTTTTAATTCCACCTCCTTATTATTATATTCTTATTAATGGTGTTGTTGTTATTATTAAATGCACACTAATAAACTCCAACATGATACAATAGATATATGTTTATTTTAGTTATTTTATTTGTTTGGTAGATGTTTTGAAATATGCAACGCACTCGTACGGTTTTCTTTATTTTTTTTAGAAAAATAGTATTTTAAATATGGAATAAGAGGTAAAAGTTACCCAATAAAATATTCATATAAACAAATGCTTATGGTGTGTAATCCTTCAGTTGAATAGAATACCTTTCTATTACTTCTTTTCTAATATAATTCTTGGTTTTCAAAATTCAGTTCTCAATCAAGTATAATTTGAGATATCTGAAATTACTATTTTATTTCTTTATATTTATTTTTATTATTATTTTTTTCTTATACAGATTTTGGGCATTACAAATCCTACCCCCCTTAAAAATAATATCGTCCCCGAGATTAGTAGAAAGAGGAATGTAGAAAGTTTTGTGTGTAGTTTTTTTTAGTGTCCGCTTTTTTTTTGTTCCAAAAAAAACTTCTTCATTAGCAAGTGTGGTTAGAAGCACATGTATATTTTATGTTTTAGCTAATAAGTAAGATTAGAGTAGATTAGGACAAGATAAGGTTTAGGCAAGGAAAACTTCTATTCCGGATGTTGGATCTTGACTTGTCTGAAGATCTTGTCTGACTCTTATATTTTGTTGACGAGGTTGATCTCCTCCTTTCCTTCGGGTTTGATGTCTCCATCCGAGGTAAAGAGATATAGTTAAGATAGCTGGGGTATATGGATAGGACAATTTTTTTTGTTTATCAATAGGTTAGCATAGATGAATTATGTAACCTATTGGGAATGTATGGCTGAGTTGATCTAAGACACCAGCTTAGGCCCAAAACATGTTTATAGGGTCTAATCTATTTTACTGGTATTAACTAACCTATTTATGTAGCTCACTTTAGATTAGATCATATTAGGTTAGATGAGATCTGTATTAGATTGATATGACTAGTTTGACTCGATAAGATCTAATTAGTTTGGATTAGATCATGGTTGTTACACTAGTGTGGGATAAGTATGTTATTTAGGGCAAGATGAATCCATAAGGATAAGGTAGAATCTTTTGAGATAAGATGGATCTATGAGTGTAGGATAGAATCTTTTAAGATGAGATGGACATTGTTAGGCTAGATATTTTAATGGGGAATAATCTATGTTGACTGGTTATCTTATGAATATATTTTTTTTATGTCTATATGTATACGTAAATGCAATTGTGGATATTACTCCACAACTCATCGCACTCAATCAAAGATCCAAATCAGACAAGTATCATAAGAACAAACATTCAAATACATAGACACTTATAAAAATAGTTTTGTTTTTGTTCCTAAGATTAGGTCTCCTATTCCTAAAGGTCACTTTAGGCACAGGACTTCAAAGTGTGAAATCCAAGTTTGTCCTTTAGAAGGAAAAAGGTAAGAGTATTTAGAGTAAAGCGGAAATAGATGAGAAAAGATTAAGAAAAGTTTAGAAAGAATTAGAGTGGCAAAGGTAAGTAAGAATTGGTTGTCCAGTTCTATCTAGGTTTCGTCCTACAGTCAACATTCCTCTGATACCACTTCTGTCACACCCGGATTTTAGGGATCCAAAACCCGGGCGCGAACATAATCACCAGGTGTGCTGGGACCAAGTCTCACACATATGATGAATCATGGCATAGGATCGAATGTCACATCTTTACTATATAACAGGAGTTCCATACAAAATAAATAAATAATTACATCATATGAGGAAACGATCCAGCAACCCAAAGTTGACTGGGAGACGACGACCTAGATCTCTCATGAACTCATCGCAGCATCCTCTTTGCGCCTCATCCTGCGGTACCTGTTCTTGACCTGTGGGGGGGGGGGGTGTGAGACAGCAAGAGTGAGCTCACATACGTTCATCGCTCAACAAGTTGTGGGTAATAATGTGCATGAACTCGCCAAAGGTGGGAGCTCATGTGAAGTGTAAGGCTTACCAAAGAGGATGGTTGAAGCTGAGCATTGCTTTTAAAGTTGGTCAAAATTTTATTAGCAATTACTAAGTATAAGTAAATACCAGCCCAATTAAATAGTAGAACAAAAGTAACAACCTCACCTGCGATGCAATGCATATGACAAATTGAATTTAAGTTCCATATATTAATCATGTGAGGGTCCGAGCTGCTCATGACCGTGAGCACGGCTAGTATACCAGTTTTACACTCTGCAGAGGTTGCGCATCTTTACCCACAAGTCATGTTACCCATCTGCCAAGGGATCGCGACTTCCCATACACCTCTACCGAGGAGGCGAGGCAGGGTAACACTACGAGGCCTTTACAAAGTTCCACTAGCTTCAGAAAACCCGCTACAGTTTATAGGAAGCTCCAATGCAGGAATCCCTTGCAGGACCGCCATCGCAGCAAAATCCTCCCGAGGGCCTCCCTACACTGACCACTCCCCTACTGCTCTTGCCCCTTTCGGGTAAGGTAGTCCTCCACTAGCTTTCCTAATTAATCAGCCAAGGGCGTCCCATTAAACCCTTGTGGTAGCACTGTTTTCCCGGGTGGTCGCTCCATGTTCCAATTAACATAATGATCTTATCATGAACGATAAATAACAACGGATAACAAAAGTATAATCATGAGTAATGTATCTTCATACCCAAAACCACATAAAGCACTAGCAAGTACTACCCAAAAAGTTCAGTGGTAACAAGGTATAAAGATAATCAAACTAGGGTAACCTATTGGGTCCCATCAAAATTAACCTATGCAGATCATTATGATTAATCAGAACATGGCTGGGTAAAAAGAAGTGATCAAGGGCACAACTTGCCTGGGACTTGAGATTCTAGGTACCAACTTGCTCTTCAGATGACTCGTGTCCTCACCGCTAAACGTAGCAATACAGACAAACATGTATAGGCAAAATTAACATCACACCAAACATAAGAATAAACTACGTAATAATAATCTACGCTGCGTAACGAGATCGTAGAAACAAGAACCACTAAATTCGGAGCTACGGTTATTAAGTTATGGATTTCCGAAATTATTTAGTGCTTAGAATAGATTAATCCAAATGAATAATTTTAATTTAAGTTTTATGGTTAAACAATGTTACTAGTTGATAGACAATGTTAATACAAAATTATTGCAACTGGAATTACTCAATTTGGAGTTAAAATGAATTAACTATGAATTTCACAAGTTTCTGGCATTTATTTTCACATTAAAAATCATTTTCTATTTATTTTTACTGGGTTTCCTAATTCTCTGGACTGGGCCACAAATTCTAGAGAAATCAGGGGCAACGGCGCAAAAGTAGCTAAGACTCAAAACTACCTGTCGATGGACTGCGGGTTGGTTTCAACTATTTACAGGGACTCATACGCGAAACCACCAGCCGAAAGGGTATCGGCCCATCGGAGCCGACCGATGAAGAAAGGATGGCCCAGATTAGATTCATCCCGCGGATAACTGATGCGAGACTAGCACGGTCAGATTCCGATCCTACGGTCCAAATGGATCCAGCGCCTATACGAGTCTCAACCGATTGATCCAAGATCAACGGCTCCCACACGCCCGCGAACCGGTATGGCTCGAGCTAATCTGAGTCGTCCATTCCTATATCGACCGTCGGGCCCCTATCTTCCTTTCGCGCCGGGCATCGAGCAGAACCAGGGGGCACGACGGCGCAGCTCGCCGTCGATGGCCAACCCAGCGACCAGGTGTAGTAAACGGACAACGGCGAGGCGACATACGATGTGCGGATGGACGCGAAACAGCTGATGGAAATCTTACCGGGCTAGGGCGGCGATGGAGCTGCCCCTGCGGCTCGCTGCGGTACGGCGGCGAAGGTCCCACACCGACGAGAAATCTCAGGAACCCGAGCCACTAATCCCGCCAATGAAGCACAATGGGACCCTCCTTGTATCGTAGCGAAGCCCCTCGATCGGTTTTCGAGGACTCCGCGCCGGTGACCCCGCGATTTGCCAGCGGCGGCAGCCCAATCTCCCCTGGTTCCGTTCGACGAGCACGCTCGTCGAGGGCTCGACGCATGCACAGGAGAGGCTGGAGTAAGGGGACGGATACTTGCGGCCGGGTCTTATAGCTGGTCTTGCGAAAATCTCGGCGGGGTTGGAGGTCGGGTCGCGGACTCCGTTGGCCGGGTCAGCGAGATCACCGCGCGGCACCGACATGAAGGATTGCTACAGCCGCGCATGCGAGGAAGGGATCAATCCGACCAGTGGGGCCCATGGATCAGTGACCAACACGTGTGGCGCAGGTGTGAAGTGAGTCTGCCAGGTGGGGCCAGGCCGTCGGCCACGGGATGCACAGGCGCGGATTGGGCAGGTTTCAGGAGGAAAGGGAGTGGGCCGATGGAGCGTTTTGGGCCCAACTGTAGGTTTGGTCTTTTCCTTTTGTTTTACTTGAATTTCCTTTATAATTTTCAAATCTAGTACTTGAATTAAACTTTGATTTGCAGATTGCCCACATGTTATATTGCACAACTAAAAGTGCCAATTTTGAAGATATATTTGTGTATTTCCTCTATGTTTTATGCTCCTTCGCCTTTTCTTTTTCTACTTCCAGTTTCAAACCCTTAATTTCAATTTAGGTTTTAATTCCACCTCCTTATTATTATATTCTTATTAATGGTGTTGTTGTTATTAAATGCACACTAATAAACTCCAACATGATACAATAGATATATGTTTATTTTAGTTATTTTATTTGTTTGGTAGATGTTTTGAAATATGCAACGCACTCATACGGTTTTCTTTATTTTTTTTAGAAAAATAGTATTTTAAATATGGAATAAGAGGTAAAAGTTACCCAATAAAATATTCATATAAACAAATGCTTATGGTGTGTAATCCTTCAGTTGAATAGAATACCTTTCTATTACTTCTTTTCTAATATAATTCTTGGTTTTCAAAATTCAGTTCTCAATCAAGTATAATTTGAGATATCTGAAATTACTATTTTATTTCTTTATATTTATTTTTATTATTATTTTTTTTCTTATACAGATTTTGGGCATTACAATAAATCAATCCAAGTTACGCGAATCTAAGACATTTAGCTCACTACGCAGCCTACAAAAGGTCTTCTCATCGGTGCTAACATAAAACACTTTGATATCTCCCTTTTGCTGGTGATCTCTCAAAAAGTGATGCCAGATGTCTATGTGTTTAGTGCGGCTGTGTTCAACAGGATTATCCGCCATGCGGATTGCACTCTCATTATCACATAGGAGTGGGACTTTGTTCAGATTGTAGCCAAAGTCCCAGAGGGTTTGCCTCATCCAAAGTAGTTGCGCGCAACACTGTCCTGCGGCAACGTACTCGGCCTCAGCGGTGGATAGGGCAACGGAAGTTTGTTTCTTAGAACTCCAAGACACCAGTGACCTTCCTAGGAATTGGCACGTCCCTGATGTACTCTTCCTATCAACCTTGCATCCAGCATAATTGAAGTCTTAGTATCCAATCAAGTCAAAGGTTGACCCCTTTGGATACCAGATCCCGAAGCAAGGCGTAGCAACTAAATATCTAAAAATTCGCTTAATGGCCATAAGGTGGCACTCCCTTGGATCGGATTGAAATCTAGCACACATGCATACGCTAAGCATAATATCCGGTCTACTAGCACATAAATAAAGCAAGGATCCTATCATAGACCGGTATGCCTTTTGATCAATGGACTTACTTCCTTTGTTGAGGTCGACATGCCCGTCGGTTCCCATTGGCGTCTTTGCGGGCTTGGCGTCCTTCATCCCGAACCGCTTGAGCAAGTCTTGTGTGTACTTCATTTGGGAGATGAAGGTGTCGTCCTTGAGTTGCTTCACTTGGAACCCAAGGAAGTAGTTCAACTCGCCCATCATCGACATCTCAAATTTCTGTGTCATCACCCTGCTCAACTCCTCACAAAACTTTTGGTTAGTAGAACCAAATATTATATCATCGACATAAATTTGGCACACAAAAAGATCACCATTACAAGTCTTAGTGAAAAGAGTGGGATCGGCTTTCCCAACGTTGAAAGAATTAGCAATTAAGAAATCTCTAAGGCATTCATACCATGCTCTTGGGGCTTGCTTAAGTCCATAGAGCGCCTTAGAGAGCTTACACACATGGTTGGGATACCTGTCATCCTCAAAGCCGGGGGTTGTTCCACATACACCTCCTCCTTGATTGGTCCATTGAGGAAAGCGTTCTTCACATCCATTTGAAACAACCTGAAAGAGTGGTGAGCGGCATAGGCTAATAATATTCTAATGGACTCTAGCCTAGCCACAGGAGCAAAAGTTTACTCGAAATCCAAACCTGCGACTTGGGCATAACCTTTTGCCACAAGTCGAGCCTTGTTTCTTGTCACCACCCCGTGCTCGTCTTGCTTGTTGCGGAACACCCACTTGGTGCCCACAACGTTTTGCTTTGGACGTGGCACTAGGGTCCAAACTTCATTTCGCTTGAAATTGTTGAGCTCTTCCTGCATGGCCAACACCTAGTCCAGATCTAGCAAGGCCTCTTCTACCCTGAAAGGCTCAATAGAAGAGACAAACGAGTAATGCTCACAAAAATTAGCTAATCTAGAGCGAGTGGTTACTCTCTTGCTTATATCACCCAAAATCTGGTCGACGGGATGATTCCTTTGAATCGTCGCTCTGACTTGAGTTGGAGGGGCCAGTGGTGCTTCTTCCTCCATAACTTGTTCTTCTTGTGCTCCCCCTTGATCACACGCCTCTTCTTGAGGAACCTGTCCATCATCTTGAGTTGGGGGATGCACCATGGTTGAGGAAGAAGGTTGATCTTGTTCTTGTTGTTCCTGTGGTCGCACATCTCCAATCGCCATGGTGCGTATTACGGCCGTTGGAACATCATCTTCATCTACATCATCAAGATCAACTTGCTCTCTTGGAGAGCCATTAGTCTCATCAAATACAACGTCACTAGAGACTTCAACCAAACCCGATGATTTGTTGAAGACTCTATATGCCTTTGTATTTGAGTCATAACCTAGTAAAACCCCTTCAACAGCTTTGGGAGCAAATTTAGAATTTCTACCTTTCTTCACTAGAATGTAACATTTACTCCCAAATACACGAAAGTATGAAACGTTGGGTTTGTTACCAGTCAGTAGTTCATACGAGGTCTTTTTGAGGAGGCGATGGAGATAGAGCCGGTTTATGGCATGGCAAGCTGTGTTCACAGCTTCCGACCAAAACCGCTCGGGCGTCTTGAACTCTCCAAGCATCGTCCTCGCCATGTCAATAAGTGTCCTGTTCTTCCTCTCTACCACATCGTTTTGCTGTGGTGTGTAGGGAGCGGAGAACTCGTGCTTGATCCCTTCCTCCTCAAAGTATTCCTCCACTTGAAGATTCTTGAACTCGGACCCATTGTCGCTTCTAATCTTTTTCACCTTGAGTTCATATTCGTTATGAGCTCGCCTTAGAAAGCGCTTGAGGGTCCCTTGGGTTTATGATTTATCCTGCAAAAAGAATACCTAAGTGAAGCGGGAAAAATCATCAACAATAACAAGACCATACTTACTTCCCCCAATGCTAAGGTAGGCGACGGGTCCGAAGAGGTCCATATGTAGTAACTCCAGTGGTCTTGATGTAGTCATCACATTCTTGTTGTGATGAGTGCTTCCCACCTGTTTTCCTGCCTGACAAGCTGCACAAGGTCTATCCTTTTCGAAGCATACATTGGTTAGTCCTAACACATGCTCTCCCTTTAGAAGTTTGTGAAGGTTCTTCATCCCAACATGTGCTAGACGACTGTTGGGACCATGCTTCATCGCCAAAGGTCCTGCGGAAAGGAAACAGCTTCGGCTGAAGCTGCTTGAATGTAATGACGAAGGTATCATTCATGAAGCTTCGGTATTACAGCATGTCCGAAGATGAGGGATCGAACCGACTTAGAGATAGAATGACCTTTTAGTCCATAAGGGTCTGAGACAATGTTGTAAACTTTTATGAGGGGCATGATTGTAATTCCTCACAGGCTATATCCTGTGCCTATAAATAGTGAACAGTATTCCTTTACTGTTCACGCATTCCTGTAATTGCAAACGCATCACTCGGGAATTATTGTTTGCCAAGGCAAAGGTATAAATGTACCTAAACGTTATATTGAAACATCTTAAATTTATATAATAAGATATGTGAATGATGTCATTTATTTCCAATATATTTATCTTTAATGTTTCACGTTTTACATTACTTTGTATTATCATTATAAGTTTAATTACAAAGGTGAAACCTTCGTAACATTATGCTCGTGACCTTCGTCCGAAGTTCATTAAATCCCTGTGGAGATAATGCTTCGGCGGACGAAGGACATTGATATTTAACATTTTATGTTGCCTTGTTCTTAATTCATAGCATTTGAGAGCACGTCCCCAACATTGGCGCCCACCTCCGGTGAACTCACTTCCACTTTTTTGAGCTGATGGCTTCGTTCAACAATCAAGCTGGAGCTGCTTCGGCTCCGAAGCTGCTACTCCCGATAACAGACGGTTCATGCTCAGAGCCAGCCAACAAGAAGCAGAAGAAGGAGGCACGGAGAAGGGTACAACATGTCGGGGTGCAAGGACCCTTCATCAAGTCAAGATGGTCTCACATTCCAATTACCTTCTCTCAAGAGGATCTTCAACTCAAGGATTACCCACACAACGATGCTATGGTTATCTCTTGTGTGATCAAAGGATTCCTGGTCCATAATGTTTTGGTTGATACAGGCAGCGCCGCTGATATCATATTTGCTAAGGCCTTCAGACAGATGCAAGAGCCCGAAGACAAAAATCCATGATGCCACACATCCCGTTTGTGGCTTCGGAGGAAGGCAGATCGTAGCACTTGGAAAATTCACAATGCCAATAACCTTCGGATTCATTAACAACACAAAAACTGAACAAGTTGTATTTGATATTGTTGACATGGAATACCCTTACAATGCAATCATTGGTCGTGGTACTCTCAATGCCTTCGAAGCAATTCTTCATCCAGCTTATCTTTGCATGAAGATACCTTCGGACCAAGGGCCTATTGCTATTCATGGAAGTCAGGAAGCTGCCAGAAGGGCCGAAGGAATTTGGACAGACTCAAAAGCAATCCATAACATAGATGGAGTTGAAGCTTGTGAGCAATACAAGTTCAGAAGGGAAAAGGCTGCTTCGGCCGATCAGCCGAAGCCCATGCTCTTGTGTGAGGATATAGCAGAGCAGAAGGTGCTCTTGGGATCTCAACTGTTCGAAGAACAGGAGAAAACCTTGATAAGGTTTTTGTTCAACAACAAAGATGTTTTTGCTTGGTCAGCTAATGATCTTTGCGGAGTTAACAGGGATGTTATTGAGCACTCGCTCAATGTTGATCCATCCTTCAGACCCAGAAAGCAGAGGCTTCGGCTGATGTCTGATGACAAGGCCGAAGGTGCTCGGAATGAAGTGAAAAGACTCCTCAGTGCCGGAGTTATCAGAGAGGTAAATACCCAGAATGGCTGGCTAACACTGTTATGGTAAAGAAGGCCAATGGTAAATGGAGGATGTGTATTGATTGTACTGATCTCAATAAGGCCTGTCCGAAGGACGAGTTTCCATTGCCAAGGATAGATTCTCTAGTTGATGCAGCAGCTTCATCAGAGCTTATGAGTCTGCTGGATTGTTATTCAGGCTATCACCAAATTTGGATGAAGAAGGAGGATGAACCGTAAACCAGCTTCATAACCCCTAGTGGAACATATTGTTACCTTCGGATGCCTGAGGGGCTTAAGAATGCTGGAGGAAGCTTCAGCAGAATGACAGTGAAGGTTCTTCATTCCCAGATAGGCAGAAATGTGCTAACTTATGTTGATGATATCATTGTAAAAAGCACGAAGCAAGATAATCACATTGCTGATCTGCAGGAGACCTTCGCTAATTTTAGACAGGCTGGTTTAAAATTGAACCCAGAAAAATGTGTCTTCGGAGTGAAGAAAGGGAAATTTCTTGGCTGTCTAGTCTCAACAAAAGGAATTGAGGCTAATCCAAACAAAATCGAAGCTATCATTCGAATGGAACCACCAAGTACAAAGAAGGGGGCTCAAAGATTGACAGGAAGACTGGCATCTCTCAACAGATTCATATCTAGATCAGCAGAGAGAAATTTACCATTTTTCGAAGTGATGAAGTCAGCCAAAGTTTTTCAATGGGGACCAGTCCAGCAGAGAGCCTTCGAAGAGCTGAAGCAATATTTGATAGATCTAACAACACTAACTCCACCAACGCCAGGGGCTCCTTTGTTGTTATATGTGGCAGCTTCGCACTCAGCGGTAAGTGCAGCACTTGTTCAGGAGAAGCTTGAAGGCCAAATCAAAAAGCAGGCCCCAATATACTTTGTATCCGAAGTTCTTAGTTTATCAAAGAAAAATTATACAGAATTGGAGAAGGTACTGTATGCTGTTTTGATGGCTTCCAGGAAGCTTCGGCATTATTTTCAAGCTTACAATATAATTGTTCCTTCTTCACAACCGTTGAAGGATATTATGAGAAATCGAGAAGCTACTGGAAGGATTGGAAAATGGGCTGCAGAGCTCAATGAATTTTGTATTGATTATGTGCATATGTCTTCGATTCAATCCCAAGCGTTGGTAGACTTCATTGCTGACTGGACGCCAGGGGCTCAAGAGGAAGAAACGAATAAAGATGCCAAAGTATGGACAGTGTTTTGCGATGGGTCTTGGGGAACCTTCAGAGCAGGAGCAGCTGCTGTGTTGGTGTCACCTTCCAAAGTTAAAACTTGTTATGCGACAAGACTTGATTTCAGTTGCACAAACAATATTGCTGAGTACGAAGCTCTACTCTTGGGTCTTCGGAAGTTAAAAGCAATGGGAATCAGAAGGGCTATTTTTAAAACTGATTCCCAAGTTATTTCTGGTCATATTGACAAGAGCTACAAAGCAAGAGATCCGAAGCTTGAAAAATATTTAGATACAGTCCGAAGGATTGAGGCTTCCTTCGAGGGATTTTCTGTTAAAAATATTCCTCGTGGATAAAATGAATATGCTGATCTATTAGCCAAGTCAGCAGCACATGGGTTGCCCTTACCTTCGGAAGTATTTTTCAAAACAATAAAAGCACCTTCGGTCGAGCTTCTTGAAAGAGCAGTCCTCAACATATCCCCTGTCTATAGTGAAGATTGGAGAACTGAGATCATTTCTTTCCTTCAGGGTAATTTTCTTTCAGATGACGAAGCTTATAACAGGAGGATAGAAGCAAGAGCTCGACCATATGTCATAATAGAAGGGGAATTATACAAGCGGGGGGGTCTGTTCCCCGTTACTCAAGTGTTTATCCAGAGCCGAAGGCATAGAATTGATGAAGGAAATACATGCAGGCCTGTGTGGATCTCACATTGGATCTAGGCCTTTGCTCGGAAAAGTTTTTCGTCAAGGATTTTATTGGCCAAAAGCAGCTTCGGATGCAGCGGATTTAGTTCAAAAGTGCGAAGGTTGTCAGAAATGTGCAAGAGATCAAAAACAACCTTCGTCTTTAACTCAATTAATACAACCCACTTGGCCGTTGCAAAGATGGGGCCTTGATTTGCTAGGTCCATTACCACCAGCACAGGGGAACTTAAGATATGTTGTAGTGGCTGTGGAATATTTTTCTAAGTGGATTGAGGCAAAGCCTTTAGCCACAATAACTTCGGTTA
This sequence comes from Zea mays, assembly GCF_902167145.1. Classification (NCBI taxonomy): domain Eukaryota; kingdom Viridiplantae; phylum Streptophyta; class Magnoliopsida; order Poales; family Poaceae; genus Zea; species Zea mays. Next base: position 13,336,810 of record NC_050104.1, on the reverse strand, counting down.
CTATTCAAAAGTTTTTCTGGCAAAATATTGTTTGTCGCTTCGGAGTGCCGAAGGCCATTACTGTGGATAATGGGACACAGTTTGATTCTGAAGCTTTTAGAGAATTTTGTGATCAAATTGGCACGAAGATCCATTTCGCATCAGTTCGACATCCGGAGTCAAATGGACTTGTTGAAAGAGCTAATGGGATCATAATGACAGGAATAATGAAGTTAATCTTCAATCAGCCCAGGGGAAAGTGGCCAGACGAATTAATCAAAGTGGTGTGGAGCCATAACACAACAATGTCAAGATCAACAGGCTTTACGCCATTTAAACTATTGTTTAGTGATGAAGCAATAACCCCGGAAGAAGCCAAAACAGGATCAATAAGAACAGTAGCTTCGGCAGAAGGCGAAGATGAAGCTGATTATTCTGTGGAAAAAGATGCTATAGAAGGGATCAGGCTTCAAGCTGTGGAAAACATCAACAAATATCAAGCTGAAACAATAAAATGGCGTGACAGAAAGGTTAGGTTGAAGAACATTGAACCAGGACACTTGGTGCTTCGAAGAGTAGCCAACCCTGAGACAGTGGGCAAATTACAGCTGAAGTGGGAAGGACCTTTTTTGGTAGTGTCTTCGTCAAGACCCGATTCCTACAAATTGAAGGATATGGACGGCAACGACATTCCTATATCATGGAATGCAGATGAGCTTCAGCGATATTATGTTTAGCTTGATGTAATTTTTTCTATTCTTTTTTGTGGCACCCTTTTCCTTTCCAAAGGGGGAGAAAGGTTTTTAATGGGGACACAACATGTAATTTTTCTTTTCCTCATTTCAATTCTATAAGAGTGATATCCCCCAAAAAATGTAAATGTAAACGCAAAGGAAAAAGAAAAGAGAACAGGGAGAAGTTCAAAAGTCGTTCCTAAGGGAATGCAGAGCTAACAGCGAAAAATAAACGCTGATTCCGCTGAAAGTAAAAGGCGAAGAAGCTCCTAAGGGAGGCTTACAGCGAAAAATAAACGCTGATTCCGCTGAAAGTAAAAGGCGAAGAAGCTCCTAAGGGAGGCTTACAGCGAAAAGTCAACGCTGATACACCGAAAAGTAAACGGCAAAAAGATTTGAATCATTCCCAAGGGGATGAAGGGCTATGATTATGGTTTTTTAATATGTATTCCGATATCCATTTGCACGATACATTACATCATGTCATTTGCATTCATAAACATTCATTTAGACATATATAGAATCATCATCATCATACCACACAAAAAAGACAGATGCTTCGGCAATGAGGAAAATCTTCGAAGAAAGAGGAAATTTTCATGCTTCGTTGTGTACGAAAAGAAGGGAAGGTGTTTTTCGCCTTCAGTTCAAAGGAGAAGTTTCGTCCACAGCAAAGCAGATTGTACACGGGTAAAGAAGACAAGATACATTGCAAGGTATGTACAAATTTACATAAGTTTTTTCCACAATTATATTACAAAAATCTCTCTAGAATTTTTTACAGGAAAGTCTATTATAGCAACTATTAAGCTTCAGGCCGTCATACTTCAGCTTCGTCATATTTTAGCTTCGTCATACTTCAGTTTCGTCATCCTGCACATATTAAAGAACAGAATAAGAAAGGTGCAAATGTCAAGGAGAAGGTAAAAGTAACAAATATAAGTTTCCCACTGGCTTAAGGTGGCTTCGAGCTTCGTCACCAGCCATTTTTCGCCCGCCATTTACCCAAATTTGGGTCATAAATCTATTTTCGACTCTTCGGGCTAAGCTTGGGATATCAACCAAATCTGCTGCTGACAAGCTGAAGTTTGGCCTATTCACAATCTTTCCGTGTGTACAGCCAGCCTTCAGAAAAGCGGTAGCTGTGCCTCGAGAAGCTACCAGGGCGCAAAAGTCGGCATGCCCACCAATAACTTCGTCAAGAGCATCAACCTCGCCTTCAATATGTTCCAAGGTGCTGGGCAGGTTTTCGGCTGAAGGTGAATTTTTTTCAGAACTGGCTCCGATAGAGTGAAATACGTCCTTCAGCCGCTGCACGCATCGGCTGCCGAAATTTAGGCATTTCTCTTGGAGATCCTTCAATGATTTTTGCAAATGTGAATTTTTCTCGACGTCAGTCTTGAGACTTGCTTCAAGTTTCTCCTTTTCTTGCTCATATTTTTCTGACTTTTTCAGTAATTCATTCTTTAAACTATCATTTTCGGCCTGGACTTCAGCCAAGGAGCCTTCCATAGACTGAATAATAAAGTCTTTCTTTTCTAAGACACCTTCGTGTTCTTTGGCCATGATTTCAAGGTCTTGAATGGTGAAGTCTTTCTTCTTCAGAACAACTTCGTAATTTTCAACTTTTTCTTCTAAATCCTTGATGATAGCTTTATTCTTCTCATCTTCAAGATCTTGTTGCATTTTTAGCACTTTACTTAACAGTATACTCTGCCAAAACTACCTTCGTCAGAAAACGACATAAAAATAATAATAATAAAATAATAATATTTTTTACCTTAAAATTAGCATAGAGCAGGCTACCGGCGATATGTTGTCGCTGGTACCTGCAAAGGTCCGCTTCTATCTTCGGCAGGCCAACGCTTTTGGAGAAGTTCCTAACAACTTTGGCTTCGGTACGATTCCGAAGGCATTTTAGCTTCCCTTCGTTGACCCCACCAAATAGCATAGACCCTGGTTTATATCCGCAGGATATGGCATATTTCTTCAGCTCTTCTTTTTCAGCACTTGTTAAATCTTGTCCAAGTAAATCTTGAAAGTTAAAATTTTCTTCCTCCAAAATGTCTTCAACCTGCTCTTTTCCCTTTTCAGTAGCCGTGTTCACCGCAGCCACAACAGCTTCTTCTTCAGCCATTTTCAGAAGAATATTGTCAATAACTTCCAGTGTGGTTTCCAGGTTTGAATCTTCGGTGGCCCCGGCTTCGGCTCCGGTAGTTTCGGCGGCTTCGGCTCCGGTAGCTTTGGCTCCGGCAGTTGCAATTTCAGTGGTTTCAGCCCTGGTAGCTTCGGTTGCGGCGGCTTCGGCGGTCTCGGCAATAACAATTTTTGACGCTGATACCGGTGGCGGCGTCTGATGAATCACATCTGTCACTTGGATAATTCTGCGTTTTTTCGGCTTTGCAGGACTTTCTGCTGCCGAAGCTTTTTTGTCCTTCTGAAAAAACTTTGTCAGTTCCGGTGCCAGCGGACTTAGCTTGACAGGCAAAGATTCAGTCATTACCTTCAGAATTTCTTCTACTTCGGCAGCAGAAGGTGTCGCAGGAACTTCCTCATCTCGGACCAATCTCTCTGGTTCTGGAGATGCAGGCTTTGGAGATGCAGCTTTTCTTTTTCTTGGAGCAGCTACCTTCGGTTCAAACTTTTCTTTCTTCTTTGGTTGATCTTCGTCGTCTTTAATTAAAGTGTTAGGTACTCTTTTCCTTTTCTGCCCTTCGGCACCCTTGTCTAGCCGCTCGTAGTCAGGGTATTCAAAGCCTATAGCATCAAGCACTCTGTTTAGCCTTCGTTTCGGCCGGGTGCCGAAGGCTGCTGTCATTAATTGATCCTCTTTTTTAGAATAATTCCCAAGAATTTCAGTACTCATTACTTCGATTGTTTCGAGCCATTCTTGGCAGGGTGCTTTAAAATATTTCTTGAACTTATAGTGGTAGGGCAGTCGGACAAGCTCCCCCTCTTTCTTCTCTCTTTCAAGCTTTGGCATAGCCCATTCCTTCATAGTTGGAAATATTTTGAAAGCCAAAAATTCCTGCACTAAATCTCTAGTGCCAATGTGCTCTACAATAATCCTGAATTCAGCTAACGCGATTTGTGTTGGACCTTCTGGTGTCATACTGCATCGGGGTCTGGTCTCTCCGAAGATCAGTTCAAGCGGACTCTGTACCAGCTTCTCCTTGTCATCGTCAACTTTGACATAGAACCATTCCGATTTCCAGCCTGCCGGCCACTTGCTTCGGTAGCTGATCACAGGAAATTTTGTAGTTTTCCGATAGGCAAAATTGTAACAACCAAAATTTTCATGTAACCCATCTTTTCTGGCTTTGGTTTGGTAATGTAGCTCATGCACCCGGCAGAAACCTTCGGAAAACGGTTCCACCCCCTGGCTTCGGAGAGCCCAAATATAAACACTAAGCCTAACAATAGCGTTAGGAGTTAGTTGATGAAGATAGATCCCAAATTTCTTTAGCACATCAGCAATCATCCTATTTAAAGGAAATCTCAAACCAGCTTTGAGGAAACTCTTGAAAATCACTATTTCATCTTTCTGTGGCTTCGGGGTAGTCTCTTCTCCACCAAAGCGAATCAGCTTTTTCTCATCTTCGCTAAAGTAGCCCGACTTCACCATCTTAGGAAAATTAGCCTTAGAGATGGTTGACTTTCCGAAGTCCAGGTGGCTAGGCTTGCTTGGCACTGCGATACTGTGATCACCTTCAGAATCAGTCTCTTCAATATCTGCTTGTTCTGCTTCGGCAGCATGGGTGTCTTCCGATGTCACCAACCCAGATCGCCTCATTGCTTCCGAGATGGGAACAGTTTCCACAGCTTCGGCTTCGTCTCCTTCACGCTCAGCTCTAGCAGTAGAACACACTCTGGCCATTTGATTTTGAATTTCTTGAAAATTGCTTGGAAATTAATAACCTTTCTTCCGAACTCTTCTTCTGACGAAGCAGACACTAAACTGGAGCTTCGTTTGAATGCGAAAGTCAAGCTTCGGCTATGGTTAAAATTTTTGGCAGCAAAACAGTGCAATAGCAATGAATGTTGTGGTAACTTTACACCTACCCGTATGTTTATATAGTGCTGCAGGTAAGAAGGTGAATCGTCAGGATTTTTACACCAGGCAAACAGTTGCTCGCACCCGCTGCACGGTGGGCCGCAAAAACCAAAATAGTGAATCCGCATGGTGGGACCGCTACGCGCTCGAAAACTGTATCGTTTCTCGACAACGAGCTCAGGGAAGGTGTTTTTTGGACCTTTGGCTTCCTGAAGCCTAAGAGACTTTTTTCACGGATCAAGCTCGTTACGAAAAACGATCTAGCACCGCGAAGGGGCTACTGTTGGGACCATGCTTCGTCGCCGAAGGTCCCGCGGAAAGGAAACTGCTTCGGCTGAAGCTGCTTGAATGTAATGACGAAGGTATCATTCATGAAGCTTCGGTATTACAGCATGTCCGAAGATGAGAGGTCGAACCGACTTAGAGATAGAATGACCTTTTAGTCCATAAGGGTCTGAGTCAATGTTGTAAACTTTTATGAGGGACATGATTGTAATTCCTCACAGGCTGTATCCTGTGTCTATAAATAGTGAACAGTATTCCTTTACTGTTCACGCATTCCTGTAATTGCAAACGCATCACTCGGGAATTATTGTTTGCCAAGGCAAAGGTATAAATGTACCTAAACGTTATATTGAAACATCTTAGATTTATATAATAAGATATGTGAATGATGTCATTTATTTCCAATATATTTATCTTTAATGTTTCACGTTTTACATTACTTTGTATTATCATTATAAGTTTAATTACGAAGGTGAAACCTTCGTAACATTATGCTCGTGACCTTCGTCCGAAGTTCATTAAATCCCTGTGGAGATAATGCTTCGGCGGACGAAGGGCATTGATATTTAACATTTTATGTTGCCTTGTTCTTAATTCATAGCATTTGAGAGCAAGTCCCCAACAACGACGATGCCACAGCCAGCCCATACTAGTCTTAGCAATTAAACATGCATCTAGATCGGCCTCCTCTTTCGAAAAATCAACTAAGTAGAGTTTGCCATCTAGTACACCCTTAAATGCTAATGAACCATCACTCCTTCTAAAGATAGATACATCAACATTGTAAACAAACAACTGTAGCCCATGTGGCACAATTGACTAACAGACAGGAGATTATAGCCTAGTGACTCTACTAAAAATACATTAGAGATAGAGTGCTCATTTGTGATGGCTATTTTGCCCAAGCCTTTGACCTTGCCTTGGTTCCCATCTCCAAAGATAATCGTATCCTGGGAATCCTGTTCTTGACATAGGAGGTGAACATCTTCTTCTCCCCCGTCATGTGGTTTGTGCATCCGCTGTCGATAATCCAGCTTGAGCCCCCGGATGCATAAACCTGCAAGATAATTTACGCTTGGGTTTTAGGTACCCAACTCTTGTTGGGTCCTACAATGTTAGTCACAATAGTCTTTGGGACCCAAATGCAAGTCTTGTCTCCCTTGCACTTGGCCCCCAACTTCCTAGCAACCACTTTCTTATTCTTACAACAAATTGCAAAAGAAGTATTGCAAGCATGGTAGATTGTAGAGGGTTCATTACATACTTTCCTAGGCATATGATGAACAACACTTTTTCTAGGCATATGATGAACAACATTTTTCCTAGGCATATTTCTACCATGCACAAAAGAAGAACTTGAAGCAATCATAGCATGTGAATCATAAGCATAACTCCTATGAGCATTTCTAGAAAATTTTCTATCACTATAGATGAAAGCATGATTCCTTTGAGCACTATTAGCCATAGGGGCCTCCCCTTTCTCCTTGACGGGAATGGGATCCCTTTGGCTTGTTAAGTTCTTGGCATCCTTTTGAAAGCCAAGCCCATCCTTAATTGAGGGGTGTCTACCAATCGTGTAGGCATCCCTAACAAATTTTAATTTATCAAAGTCACTTTTGCAAGTCTTAAGTTGAGCATTAAGACTTACTACTTCATCATTTAATTTAGAAATGGAAACTAAATGTTCATCACATGCATCAACATTAAAATCCTTGCATCTATTGCAAATTACCATACGTTCTACACATGAACTAGATTTATTAGCTACTTCTAGCTTAGCATTTAATTCATCATTAACACTCTTTAAGCTAGAAATAGACTCATGGCAGGCAGATATTTCAGAAGATAGAATTTCATTTCTTTTAGTTTCTAAAGCAAGAGATTTTTGTACACTAACAAATTTGTCATGCTCTTCATACAAAATGTCTTCTTGCTTCTCTAAGAGTCTATCCTTTTCATTTAAGGCATCAATTAATTCATTAATTTTATCTACCTTTGCTCTATCTAAGCCTTTAAATAAATCGGTATAATCTACCTCATCATCGCTAGAGTCATCATCACTTGAAGTAGTATACTTAGGAGTTTCTCGAACGCTTACCTTTTTCTCCTTTGCCATTAGGCATGTGTGGCGTTCGTTGGGGAAGAGAGAGGACTTGTTGAAGGCTGAGGCAGTGAGTCCTTCATCGTCGGAATTAGAAGACGAGCAGTCCGAGTTGAGAGCACCTAGAGGGGGGGTGAATAGGTGATCCTGTAAAAATCAAATACTTGTAGCCACAAAACTTGGTTAAGAGTTAGTGCAATAGGACCAAGTGGCTAAGGACCGAGCTTTTGTGAGACACAATGATCACATAGAAGAACACACAAAAGACACGGTGATTTATCCCATGGTTCGGCCAAGTATAATACTTGCCTACTCCACGTTGTGGTGTCCCAATGGACGAGGGTTGCACTCAACCCCTTTCAAGTGATCCAATGATTAGCTTGAATACCACAGTGTTTCCCTTTCTTATACTTTCTCCCGTTTGCGAGGAATCTCCACAACTTGGAGTCTCTCGCCCTTACAATTGATGATCACAAAGAAGCACAGAAGTAAGGGAGGGGAGAGCAACACACACATGACTCAAAGCAAAAGCACAATCACGCACACAAAGCCACAACTTGAGTTCACAACACAACTCGAGAAGTTCTCTACTCAAATGGTGCTCAAGTCACTATCTCAAAGAATCAAATGCGCGAGAATGGAGTCTTGGTGCTTAGGAATGATCAAGGAATGCTTGGGTCCCTCCTCCATGCGCCTAGGGGTCCCTTTTATAGCCCCAAGGCAGCTAGGAGCCGTTGGAGGCATTCTTGGAAGGCAATTCTTGCCTTCTGTTGGGTGGCGCACCGGACAGTCCGGTGCATCACCGGACATCCACTGTTTATGGTCCGGTGCAGATCTCCTTCCTAAAATAGCACAACCGACCGTTGCAGAATTGTAGCCGTTGGCACACCTCCGGACAGTCTGGTGCCCCCTGCCGACCGTTCGAGCGGGCCACACGTCGCCCGCGGATTTGGCGGCCGACCGTTGCGCTGGCGGCCGTTGGCTCACCGGACAGTCCAGTGCACCACCGGACAGTCCGGTGAATTATAGCCGTACGCCGCCGACGAATTCCCGAGAGTGGCCAGTTCGCCAGAGCCCAGCCTGGCGCACCAGACACTGTCCGGTGCACCCAGACTGAGCAGCAGTTGGCTGTACACAGCCAACTCTTTTCTAATCCTTTTCTTTTCCTGATTCTAGCACTTAGACAAATATATTAGTACACAAAAACCCATGTACTAAGTCTGGAACCATACCTTCTTGTCAATTTGCACTTCATCCATCATTTGGCATATAATTACTCTCTCAATATGTGTTGGGCACTTAATCACCAAAATATACTAGAAATGGCCCAAGGGCACATTTCCCTTTCAATCTCCCCTTTTTGGTGATTTATGCCAACACATCAAAAAAGCAACAAATAGAAGTGCAACATCAATGCAATTGAGAACAAAAATAGTCTTTGACAAGATTTGACATATTTGGATCGTTCTTTGCCACCACTTGGTTTGTTTTTGCAAATCAAATTCATTTTCCTATCTCTAAGTTAAACACACATGTTTAGACACAAGGAAAGATAATCCAAGAGTAAAAATGATTAAGAGCCAAAAACTCCCCCTTTTCCCATAATCAAACATTCACCCACAGGAGACCAAATTTTGATAGTAAGAGTTATTTTGACAAATCAAAAGTTCTACTCTACTCTTTTTCAAAAATTTCACAAGTGGTAGTTGATCCATTTGCTTTGGCCTTATTTTCTCCCCCTTTGGCATTAAGCACCAAAACGGGATCAATCTTGGCCCTTAAACCCCATTGTCTCACCAAAATCGTCAATTACGAGTAAAAAGGCAATAAGAGCATGGAGATGAACTTGGAGTAAATTACCCTCTCATCGGAGTGCAGTGGAAGTCTTTGTAACACCCACTTTGTAATTGCTAGAAATAATACCAATAGAGAAACCATTTCTCTTTATGTGAGTTTGATCTTCATGCATCATCATATGTGAACACCATGTCCAAGAACAATTAATAAAAAGATATGCTACTAAATCATTGCATCATGCTGAATATTTTATTTTTGTGTGCATTTTGTGATAAGAAAAATATTAAAGACCAAAAAGGGAATTTAGAACCTAAAAGAAATTCTTGAATCTAGAAAAAAGAAGGAAATAAATATCGTAAGGATAAAAGTATGTAAATGAAAATATATTATTCCAACATTAGAGTGTGAATTTGTATAATGGACTCAAAAGTGAAAATCATATTCAAATTCAAATTAGATTCAAATAATTATAAAAGAAAGCAGAAAATAAAACATAAAAAAAAGTAATGGGAGTTTACCTGGGCTCCATACCCCATTTTCGGCCCACCGGGGAAATGACCCGCGCGGCCCATCTGGCCGGACTCCCGCACGCGCGCGCCTGTGCCTGCTTCTGGTCACTGACCGTGGGCCCGGTTCGTCAACGCTTTCTTCCCGGATGAATCGCGCCGTCGTTGTTGCAGCCACCTCTTTGACCGGAGGAATCGGGTGGAATCTGCCCCGCGCTCTGGGTATAAAGATCCCGGGCAAGTCCGCCTCCTGCGACCTACCTTCACGCGAATCCGTTGACCACCACATTACTGCGCACGGACTGCACACGGGGTTAAGGAGGGCATCGGCGGTAGATTGCGAACGGAGCGCCACCGCGGGATCGAGCTTCCCCTGCGACCGGGATATCGAGGTATGCATCGAACCCACCCTCATGATCGGTAGAAGGTAGTGAATGTCACGCCACAAAGAAACCATGGCGAGTGGCTCCAAGATTTCTCGCTGGAGAACCGTCGGTCGCCATGAATCGCATATCACCGTGGACCGAGTCTTGCGCTCGATGTCGGCCGAAATTTGTTTGGGAATTGGGTTCGGGGTGTAGTAAATCTCGCGGGGGCCGAACGAATTTGAGTCTGGCGCTCGGGTTGGCCGGATTCATGGACTCCGGCGACTCCCCCGCCGTGCGCAGAGGCAATTTTGGGTGGCTCGAGCTGGGTAGGAGACGATGCTTCCGCGACCGTCGGATCGGGCGCGGGCGGATAGGATTAAAACGTGGGATACCCCTTCGCTTGATCAAAACGTAGCCGTTCGATAATGATCCGGTGGTCGACAGTGAGCGCTCTTTTTTTAAAGAACCAGGATCTAATCTCGGCCTCTGGATCTGGATCCTACGGCTGAAATTGGAGAATACCCCTTCGGTTGGCAGATTAGCAAAAGAACCCTTATAATGTTAGTTAATCAACCCGCCGTCCTAATACACTGCGCTCTGTGTCTATAGATTTTTACCCCGAGACCCCTGTACTTTGCAAGAAAATGAGGCCCAGTCCAGAACATTATAAAACCAGAGAAAATGATTATTAAATAGATTTTTAATAGGAAAATAATTGCTAGAACTTCAATAAATCATAGAAAATGCATATGAACTCCAAATTACTTCATTCCACTTCCTAAAATTTTGTATTTTTATTCTCTATCACCTAGAGCCTCTGTTATGTCATGAAAACAGTAAGAAATTTATTTATCGCCTAATCCTATTTAAAGCACATAAAACCTTTGAAAATGCATAACTTAAATTCTATAACTCCAAAAATTACGATTCCTGTTCCTAGAATTTTATTTTAATGTGTAGAATATTACTGTGTATTTTGTATATATGTTTGGTGTAATGTTAATTTCTCTATGTGCACTGTGCTTGTTTGTATTGTGGCGAGTAGAAGAGCCCGTTGCTGAGGATCCTGGTGAGCAGCAGGTTGAAGTAGCTGAGCAGGAGCTCATTGAAGGCAAGTTGTGCCCTTGACCACTTTTTACCTAATAATGCTCTTTAATATCACTCATCCATGCATAAGTTAATTTTGATGGGACCCAATAGGTCACCCTAGATTGTTTATCTCATTACCTTGTTTACCCCTGAATCACTTGGGTAGTTTGCTATTGCTTTATATGGTCTTGGGATAATCATTTATTACCTCTATGTTCCAATTCTTTTTGTTATTCTATTTATGTTCATGTTGAGATCATTAATGTTAATTGGAACATAGAGCTTAACTTGAGAACCACGTGCCACCACAAGGGTTTAATGGGACGCCCTTGGCTGACTAATTAGGAAAGCTAGTGGAAGACTACCTTACCCGAAAGGGGCAAGGGCAGTAGGGGAGTGGTCAGTGTAGGGAGGTCCCTGGTTGATTTTGCTGCGATGGCGGTCAGCCAGGAACCCTGCATTGGAACTTCCTATAAACTGTAGCGGGTTTTCAGAAGCTAGTGGAACTTTGTAAAGGCCTCGTAGTGTTGCCCTGCCGCGCTTCCTAGGTAGAGGTGTATGGGATTCGCGACCCCTTGGCAGATGGGTAACATGACTTGTGGGTAAAGGGTACAACCTCTGCAGAGTGTAAAACTGGTATACTAGCCGAGCTCACGGTCATGAGCAGCTCAGGACTCTCTGATGATTAATTTATGGAACCTAAATTCAATTTTGTCATTTGCATATGCATGGGTTTATTATTAATTTGTTCTATTACTTTATTTAAGGTTTGGTATTTACTTACATCTAGTAATTGCTAATAAAAGTTTGACCAACATTAAAAGCAATGCTCAGCTTTAACCATTCTCTTTGATAAGCCTTACACTCCATGAGCTCCCACCTTTGGTGAGTTTATGTCACATTATTCCCCACAACTTGTTGAGCGATGAACGTATGTGAGCTCACTCTTGCTGTCTCACACCCCCCCACAGGAGAAGAGCAGGTGGTTCAGGAGGAGCCACAAGGCGAGGAGTATGATCTGATCTAGGTGGCGTTTCTCAGTTGACATTGGCGCCGACGATCCTTAGTTCGTTTTATGTTTATTCTTTTATTTTGTAATAAGTCTTCCGCTATGTAATAAATACTCTGACGTTATTGACATTTATCTCTATACACTCTGTTATTGTATATGTTGTCTTCTTGGCGCATGTATGGGATGCACCTGGCTTTGTTCCTTAAAGCCGGGTGTGACAGAAGTGGTATCAGAGGAAATGTTGACTGTAGGACGAAACCTAGATAGAAATGGACAAAACCCTTACCTACTTACCTTACTCTGACTCATTCTATACTTATCTCATCTTGATCTTGTCTCACCTTCTGCTACTCTACTCTGATTAATCTTATCTTTTCTACTCTGAGACAAGATGGATTTCACACCTAGGAATCCTACATTTGTGATCTTTTTAAGAGATAGGAGACCTACGACAAAAACTAAAACTATTTTCTCTATTTTTTTAAAAAAATGTTGGTTGATTGTTCTGATGATAAATGCTTGATTTGCTTCTTTGATTGGTTGAAACATTATAGTTGGGCATCTTAGCATGTACCACTATAAGGTAATGAATTAGCCTTAGTAGGCAACACACTTAGCTAATGAATCCCCCAAAGTAACATAATTCGTAATCACCTGCCTTGTCTACAATCCTTTCTTTCTTACCCTCTGTTCCTAACCCAGATGGCCTACCCCTATAGTGTTAGAAGAGAGCACTATAGACGTGATCCTTGGTATGTCATGGTTGAGAAAGGCAAAGACACAATATACACTGTGCTAAGGGAATCATAGAACTCACCAGTTCCAAAGGAGAAAGATTTCAAGTTAATATTGCAGTAACCACCTCATCCAAACGGGCAATGTTCTTTATACCTGAGGAGTTTATTGGAGACAACATCCGTGTGGTTAGAGATTTTTTGGATGTCTTTCCAGAGGAGTTGCCAGGGATGCCACCATATAGGGAAGTTGAGTTTGTCATTGATCTCTTACCTGGGACTGCTCCTATTTCTAAACGGCCATACAGGATGTTCGTAGAAGAACTAAAGGAACTCAAGAAGCACTTAACGGAGTTGCAAGAGGCTGGATACATCCGTCCGAGTTCCTCACCTTGGGGAGCGCCGGTTCTATTTGTACAGAAGAAAGAAGGATCGCAAGGGATGTGCATGGATTATAGGACCCTTAACGATGTCACTGTGAAGAACAAGTGTCCATTACCCTGCATTGAGGATTTAATCAGATGAGAGGTGCCAGAGTATTCTCGAAGATTGATCTCCGATCCGGTTACCATCAGATGAGGATTAGACCATCGGATATTCCTAAGACGGCTTTTTCGACTCGTTATGGATTATATGAGTTCACTGTTATGTCGTTTGGATTAACCAATGCACCAGCTTATTTTATGGATCTGAAGAATAAGGTGTTCATGATTTAGATAGATTCGTCGTGGTTTTCATCGACGATACTCTTATTTATTCCAAGAGTGATAGTGATCACAAGAAATATCTGAGATTGGTGCTACAAAAGCTACAAGATAATCAACTCTACGCCAAGTACAGTAAATGCGAGTTTTGGATTGGCGAGGTGCCATTTCTTGGTCATATCATATCTAATGGAGGAATATCAGTGGATCCTGCTAAAGTTAAGGAGATAATGGAGTGGAGAGTACCCACTACAGTTACCGAGATTCGGAGTTTCTTGGGACTAGCAGGGTATTATCGAAGATTTATTGAAGGATTTTCTAAGATCGCTAAACCCATGACTTCGCTTTTGGAGAAAGGAAGAGAATTTAAGTGGGACGAGAAGTGCCAAGACAGCTTTGAGCAATTGAAAAAGAGGTTGATGTCGCCACCAGTATTGGTTATGCCAGACCTATAGAAAGGATTTGATATCTATTGTGATGCATGTGGCCAAGGCTTAGGATGTGTGCTCATGCAAGAAGGACATGTGATCGCCTACGCGTCTCGTCAGTTACGGAAACATGAATTGAATTACCCCACTCACGACTTGGAACTAGCAGCAGTTGTGCATGCTCTTAAGATTTGGAGACATTATATCATGGGGACCAAGTGCCAAGTGTACACGGATCATAAGAGTCTGAAGTATATATTCACTCAAAAGGATCTCAACCTTAGGCAACGCCGTTGGTTGGAGCTTATTAAGGATTATGATTTGGAGATTCACTATCACCCGGGCAAGGCGAATTTGGTTGCAGATGCCTTGAGTCGCAAGGAGCATGTTCATTCAGCTATTGTTGCCCAGCTACCCGATGAGATTGTTGAGGATTTCAGGAGACTTAACCTGGGGATAGTTGCTCATACCGAAGGAGTTACTATTGATGTGGAACCTACCTTGGAGCAAGAGATTTGTAAAGGTCAGGTTGGTGATGCCAAAATACAAGAGATTAAGGATCTGATTACTGAAGGACGAGGTCCAGAATTCATGGAGGATGAGCAAGGGACCGTATGGTTCAAGGACAGGATGTGTGTTCCTGATATTAAAAGCCTTCGAGAGACTATTTTAAAGGAGGCCCATGATTCGGATTATTCTATTCATCCTGGTAGTACTAAGATGTATCAGTATTGGTGGTATGGATTGAAAAGAGATGTAGCTGCACATGTGGCTATGTGCGATGTATGTCAAAGAGTTAAGGCTGAACACCAGAGGCCAGCTGGACTATTGCACCCACTGAAGATACCCGAGTGGAAATGGGAAGAGATTGGTATGGATTTCATTACTGGATTGCCTCGCACCCAGAAAGGATATGATGCTATATGGGTGATTGTGGATAGATTGACTAAAGTGGCTCACTTTATTCCTGTCAAGACTACTTATAAATGTTCTCAACTAGCAGAGTTATATATGGCTCGGATTGGGTGTTTACATGGAGTACCAAAGAAGATCGTGTCTGATCGAGGTTCGCAGTTTACCTCAAGGTTTTGGAGAAGCTTTCATGAGAACATGAGTACAAAGTTGAATTTTAGTACAGCTTATCACCCTCAGACTGATGGACAGACTGAAAGGACTAATCAAGTATTGGAGGATATGTTGAGAGCATGTGCCCTTCAGCATGGAGGAAGTTGGGATAAGAGTCTGCCTTATGCTGAGTTCTCGTATAATAATAGTTACCAGGCCAGTCTGAAGATGTCACCTTTTGAAGCTTTATATGGGAGGAAGTGCAGAACTCCTTTGTATTGGGATCAGACTGGAGAGAGACAGTTCTTTGGGCCTGAATTGATTCAAGAAGCAGAAGAACAAGTCCGTATAATTCGAGAGAATTTGAGAGTGGCTCAAACCAGGCAAAAGAGTTATGCTGATAATAGAAGAAGACCACTGGAATTTGAAGAAGGAGATTATGTGTACCTCAAGGTGTCACCACTTCGTGGAATGAGGAGATTTAAAGTCAAGGGCAAATTGTCCCCTCGCTTTATTGGACCATTCATAGTTTTAGGCGAGTTGGAGAGATGGCCTATCAACTCGAGCTACCTGATAAACTATTCGGTGTGCATAATGTGTTCCATGTATCTCAACTTAAGAAGTGTCTCCGTGTCCCTGAGGAACAGTTACCAATGGAAGAGCTCAGTGTTCAGGGTGATTTGACTTACACGGAGTATCATGTCAAGATTTTGAATACATTGACCCGAGTTACGAGGAATAAGGTGATAAAGATGTGTAAAGTGCAATGGAGTCACCACGACGAAGATTAAGCAACGTGGGAGAGAGAAGAAGAGCTTCGCATAGATTTTCCCCATCTTTTCTCTAGTTCTTCTTAAATCTCGAGGACGAGATTATTTTTAAGGGGGTAGGATTTGTAACACCCACTTTGTAATTGCTAGAAATAATACCAATAGAGAAACCATTTCTCTTTATGTGAGTTTGATCTTCATGCATCATCATATGTGAACACCATGTCCAAGAACAATTAATAAAAAGACTAGTTAGGTGCCCGTGCGTTGCAACGGCACACGATCAATACGACAAAATGTTAGGACACAACGATTACATAAAAATGAATAACACATATATTATCACCCTCGATATCTCATAATTTTTTGGCAACAACCAATATAGAACTAAACTGATACAAATCAAATTATATATCAGAAAAAGTCTAAGGAGTGAATACAATACTCGTATGTTGCGACATAAATTATATAGTAAGGTGTTCGTGTTAACGTTACGACAAATATAATAGGTACACATGATAACACCAATCTACAAAAATTAGATGAAAATTGTACTACATCTATTAAAACAAACGTCTCAACAAGATATGAACAATCTACTTTTATTTTGTCTTGAAGACACGTAGGAAATGATGTAGTGGCAGATATTACTTAAACCTCCTGTAAACAACCTTTCTTTAGCCCGAGTGGATGCCCAACATCCATGACCCTGTCTTGCGACATGAAGTCTTGTCTCGTGGTGCTCGATCTGGCAGCAAACTAGGCTACTGTCCTCCACGTCTTGGTCTGCCTACCAACCTTCATGTAGATGCAATATTATGGTAGTTTCTACAATGTTTGCACTTTTTCTAGATTTAGGAACCGATTTAATTGAGTTAGACGAGCAGAAGGTGGAATGAAAAATGAAAACAAATTTCACATGAACAACATTCTTGCTCTTGTACTTCACAAGCGATATCATTTCTTTAGGCAATATGAAATCCCATGTGGAATGTAGACAATAAGCAGAGATAGTTTATCTCCTCATTTGGATAATAAAACAATTATTCTTCTTTGCTAAAAATGCCATATGTTCGCAAATACATTTACTGGGGAAGAGTTAAATTGTTGTCAAGTTCCTATAATTCTGTAGTTCTTTTTTATTTGGCCAATATGAACTCCCATCTAAACTTTAACTAATAAGCAGATATCTTATCTAAACCGTTGTAACTATTTCTAATGAGCTTGAGTTGCTCATCTCAAACTTCATTTGGTCAAGAATGTCTAATTGTTTCAAAAGCATGTTCTTAGGTTTATCGAAATATACAGTTGGAGAAAGAGATTGTGGATAGAATCCTCTAAGACCACAAAGGTGATACGAATACAATACCTTTGGTTTGATTCTTGCTGCACTAATTTGGTTTCATCTCAAAAATAGAAGGCATGTAAGGATATACCTAGTAAAAACAGAAACTAAACATATCAATTAGCTGATTGCTTTCATTACCCAAGAAAATTTAAAAGTAATAATTTGGTCACCTCTTTCTTCACCATAAATTTCTTGCTTAGCACATTCCTTGACTGGAAGGTTACATTTGAAGTCATTGCGCCCCAAAATCCAACCGCGTGTTGAAAATTCTGAAGAAGCAGATGACAAAGTTGAGCCAGCACAGCCTCGGGAAAGGAATTAGGGTACCCCCCAGGAAGTAATGATTTTATAAATTATATACTTGCAAATCTACATATTAACAGGCAACTCATCAACAGAATATGTCAAAAAATTGCCTTGCAACGCTAAAATAGCCACCAAGGCCATTCCCAATAGCTTCATGTGGGCTACCTGTGGAGCGGCAAGTACAAAAATAGGAGCGCGTACTTGGAGGGTCTCGCCCTGCGCGGCGAGCTCGCAGAATACAGCAACCATGTCTGCCTTGAGGAGGCACCGCAACTTGGGTTCCACCGCGGCAGCAACAGAAGCGGCGGGGGCGCGACACGCTTGATGAACTGGACAACCTAGATGACCTCAGTGCTGAGATACCACCCTAGCTGTGTCGGCTTCCGATTCTTGCTCCGCTCCGTATCGTGATGGTGGCAGTGGTCATGCTCTTCCAGCGAGCGCCACAACGGGTAGGGGGTAGGCAGAATGGTGAGCAGGCGAGTAGGGAGAGCATCGTTGTCTACCTCTGCTCGAGGTGGATAGTGGCATGTGATTGCAGCAGTTCTGGATAGTTTGAGAACATGACAAATTCCGAGTTCGTTTGTACTGCCAACTTGCGGTTCACATTCTTCGCTTCATCAGAATCAAAAAGGCAAGATACATGTCAACCTTAGAACTTTACACCATCTTTCATGTCATAGCCTGCTATATAAAACATTGCAAAAAGAATAAAGTATACTACAAAAACACAACATAAAATAAAAGCTATCAAATGAATATCTTAAACAAGCCTCTGCCGTTTGCAAATAAGCATGTAGCAGCTAATGACCTATGTCGTTGCGAGCTAACAATGAAGATACATTAATTGCATTGCACCAAACATGAGAAGTGTTTTTAATGACTTAAAAAAACAAGGGAGTAAGAACCTTTAATAAATATTTATTTTAAATGCTTCTTGATGATCTGATGCCATGGAGTGGAAAAGGATGAACAAACCTAAAATTCTCAAGAGTGACAAGTTGTGTTATCTCCTTATAAAACTCCTCATTGAATGTCGAAAATACTTTAAGATCATTGACAAGAATATCTATAGCCTTTGCTCTATCATGCCTGTTTTGAACATGAAGAAAGAAACGAGTTAGTATAATTTTAAAGTTCCCTAAAAATGGACCAAAATTCGAAACCCAACTCCTAATTCAAATGAAATCTGAAATATGAAAGAACAGTGCCTATGAAGTGCTTCCAAATACTTTTGCTTGGTAATCTCAAAGAAGATCTTCATCGAATACCTATTGTAATCTACCTTGGTGAAACCTGACAAGTATTTCTCCACGTCATCCCACTCACCAGCGTGGACCTTAATGGTTCATGATCTATTAGTCCTATTTTCATTACCAGTGAAGATACATTAATTGCATTGCACCAAACATGAGGCATTTCCAATGACTTAAAAAATCGAGGGAGTAAGAAGCTATAAGAAATATTTATTTTAAATGCTTCTTGATGATCTGATGCCATAGAGTGTAAAAGAATGAACAAACCTAAAAATTTTCAAGAGTGAGAAGTTGTGCTATCTCCTTATATAACTCCTTATTGAATGTCGGAAAGACTTTAAGATCGTTGACAATAATATCTACAATCTTTGCTCTATCTTGTATGTTTCGATCATAAAGAAAAAAAAATGGCAGTTCAATTTTACAATTCTCTAAAAATGGATTGAAATCCGAAACCCAGCTCCTAATTCAAATGAAATCCGACACTGAAACAACATTATAACTAAATATTATAAGAAGTATAATTATCGCGTGCAGTGGACATCCCAAGAGTACCTGTCCGCATTCCAAGCCTGATATCTCTCCTTAAGGATATGCCCAGGAGGTGTCTGCCCCCAAGACTGCAAACTTCCCCTGATTCTCTATGGCGGTGATCACATTAGGTCTGAATGGGAAAGGCGAACATGGTCAAACAATCAGGAAAACACTACCTTAGAAAAGCTTGATAGAATTCATGTGTCAAAAGATTGGGAAGACATTTTCCCACAAGCTGTGGTGAAGACTTCCTAGATAAATTTCAGGCCTTAACCATTTGCTGGTGACAGATGGTAAATGTGAAATTTTGTCTTTTTATCTAGTTTAGATTTGACCTCAATTGGCTGAATAACCATGATTCTTTTTAAAGAAGTAGAGAGAAGTTGGTTGATACCTTGGAGGGCCGAAACAGCCCTAGACAAGATTAAACAAAAACTAAAGTTGATTAAACATTTTGTTTAAAGGATGGGATTTAACCTGCAAGGAAAACTGAGGGAAAAAAGGAAAACTAATCAAATTGAACTACCAGAGCTGGAAAAAAATGGTACAAGGATATTGGAAATAGTAGGGCCATGTCTCAATTGACATCCGTGAAGCTTCATGATGCCCTTTTGACAAGTTCTTAAATAGACGTTTAGCTTGCTGCTTGTAGAAATCAGTATCCTTCTGATCTTGCCCATCTTCCAACCCTTCTGCTAGTGGACGTTCATCAGTGACACAAGCTATCATTGTTAGCTTTACCACGGTGTCACGAAGGCCAAAACCACTAAAAAGTACTCCCTCCGTCCCAAATTTAAATTCGTTTTACCTTTTTAGTAGATTTATACTGAATTGGAGAGTTATTTATATGAATAGTGTGATGCTAATAAATATAAAAAAATCAAGTCCCTTAATTATTAAATTTACCAGTGTAATCACCAGATCTGCAAGCTATTGTATTTCTTAGCATCACACTATTCATATAAATAAATAAATCACCAGATTTGGAGAGGGAAGCAACGTTGTGGTAGCCTTACCTTATTGTGCGGAGCAGGCAAGCACCACTGGAATTGCCTCAGGCCTCAGGCCTCAGGTCAAGGCGCCAAGCACTGAAGAGCCACCGGAGCAGTCGAGCAAACACACCAAGAGAGTGAAATGAATGGGCATCTGTGTTGCAGAAAGGGGAGATATTAGAGCATATTGGATATGATATGGATCATCGGAATTCAAATGAACATATTATGCACCTAAGACTTGTTTGCACCTGCTACGCTTTCAACTAACCTTCCTATAATTTAGCGAATATAACACAAACAAACACACCGAATTCAAAAGCAAAGGAAAGGCAAGATACTGACATTAGCTGAGTTCACAGATGGCCCCGTGTACTCTACGCCTGCGAGGATGACAGGGACGATGGAGGTTGAGAGCTACAAGGTCTTGAGGATGACGTTGCGGGGGCCCTTTATGATGACCTAGAGCACGGTCAGGGTGATGACGAAGGTGAGCACCCCTTCGGCTAGAGCACCGGTGTGGGGATCCACCTTGAGTGAGGGGCCCGCGAGCGTGTGCTTATACCTCGCCAGCATCAGCTCCGAGATGGCCAGGGTACCACCCACAGCGCCGACGGCCTAACAAAGATGCTACTTCAGAATTCGATTGATTCCACTGAATACAGGAGGGACAGAGGACGAGCGCAACAGAGAAGAGGGAGGGGCTGTCGAGTCCGGCGGAATAGGAGGCGACAAGTCGGTGGGGTTGAAGCTGGCACCACCGAGCTCACCGCAGAGGAGGTGGAAGGTGAAGAGGAGCACCAAGAGGAGGGACGTGGTAATGAGGAGCCCATAGTGGCCGGCGCCCTCCTGCAACCCCTAGTACGACGTGACGGCTGCTGTGGAGACATCGAGCACGGAGGCGCACAACACCCACAAGAACATCACCATGGCGTCTGCAGCCGCCGCGCGAACCGTCGCTCCCATCGCCATCCGCGTCTGCGCTGGCGTCGGCCTTCTACCTGCCTCGTTTGCGGCTCGATCGGAAATAGAAGGCTGGATTGGGGTTTTGACAACGACAAATCGATATTTCGATCGATCGATCGTGCACCCCAGTTGACGGAGAGGGGTGCCCACGAGCACGCGCTCGCCGTGATTCTCCTAGCGTTGAGCGGAGGCTGTGGTACAGATCATAGTCCTCTGAACTTATAATTGTAGATCTAGGGGCTGACGATTCGAACATACCCGAGGAAGGAGAAGAGGAATCAACCACGGGCGAGCCGAAAGGGTGGCGTCGAGGACACCTGCGGCGGCCTGGATCCAGGGTGAGGCTAGCGTGGTGTTGGATGCAGGTGGGGAGCATCGTGTCCAGTCATCCCCCACGGCGGGGGAGGCGGTCGGGGGCATCGCGAGAGCGGGGGAGCCGTGGTGAGGACGTCGAGGCGGCTGTCACGGCGGCGGAGGCGGTCGGGGCATCGCGGTGCGGGCGAAATTTTCGGTCGGGGCATCGCGGTGCGGGCGAAATTTCCGGTCGGGCGGGCGGGGCATCGTGGTGCGGGCGAAATTTCCGGGGCCAGGCGGGCAGCGGGGTTTGCGCGACGTCCGGGCGGGGGCGTGGTGAAGGTGTGGACGCCCTCACTAGCTCCTTATAGAGTAGTAAAGATATGCTACTAAATCATTGCATCATGCTGAATATTTTATTTTTGTGTGCATTTTGTGATAAGAAAAATATTAAAGACCAAAAAGGGAATTTAGAACCTAAAAGAAATTCTTGAATCTAGAAAAAAGAAGGAAATAAATATCGTAAGGATAAAAGTATGTAAATGAAAATATATTATTCCAACATTAGAGTGTGAATTTGTATAATGGACTCAAAAGTGAAAATCATATTCAAATTCAAATTAGATTCAAATAATTATAAAAGAAAGCAGAAAATAAAACATAAAAAAAGTAATGGGAGTTTACCTGGGCTCCATACCCCATTTTCGGCCCACCGGGGAAATGACCCGCGCGGCCCATCTGGCCGGACTCTCGCACGCGCGCGCCTGTGCCTGCTTCTGGTCACTGACCGTGGGCCCGGTTCGTCAGCGCTTTCTTCCCGGATGAATCGCGCCGTCGTTGTTGCAGCCACCTCTTTGACCGGAGGAATCGGGTGGAATCTGCCCCGCGCTCTGGGTATAAAGATCCCGGGCGAGTCCGCCTCCTGCGACCTACCTTCACGCGAATCCGTTGACCACCACATTACTGCGCACGGACTGCACACGGGGTTAAGGAGGGCATCGGCGGCGGATTGCGAACGGAGCGCCACCGCGGGATCGAGCTTCCCCTGCGACCGGGATATCGAGGTATGCATCGAACCCACCCTCATGATCGGTAGAAGGTAGTGAATGTCACGCCACAAAGAAACCATGGCGGGTGGCTCCAAGATTTCTCGCTGGAGAACCGCCGGTCGCCATGAATCGCATATCACCGTGGACCGAGTCTTGCGCTCGATGTCGGCCGAAATTTGTTTGGGAATTGGGTTCGGGGTGTAGTCAATCTCGCGGGGGCCGAACGAATTTGAGTCTGGCGCTCGGGTTGGCCGGATTCATGGACTTCGGCGACTCCCCCGCCGTGCGCAGAGGCAATTTTGGGTGGCTCGAGCTGGGTAGGAGACGATGCTTCCGCGACCGTCGGATCGGGCGCGGGCGGATAGGATTAAAACGTGGGATACCCCTTCGCTTGATCAAAACGTAGCCGTTCGATAATGATCCGGTGGTCGACAGTGAGCGCTCTTTTTTTTAAAGAACCAGGATCTAATCTCGGCCTCTGGATCTGGATCCTACGACTAAAATTGGAGAATACCCCTTCGGTTGGCAGATTAGCAAAAGAACCCTTATAATGTTAGTTAATCAACCCGCCGTCCTAATACACTGCGCTCTGTGTCTATAGATTTTTACCCCAAGACCCCTGTACTTTGCAGAAAATGAGGCCCAGTCTAGAACATTATAAAACCAGAGAAAATGATTATTAAATAGATTTTTAATAGGAAAATAATTGCTAGAACTTCAATAAATCATAGAAAATGCATATGAACTCCAAATTACTTCATTCCACTTCCTAAAATTTTGTATTTTTATTCTCTATCACCTAGAGCCTCTGTTATGTCATGAAAACAGTAAGAAATTTATTTATCGCCTAATCCTATTTAAAGCACATAAAACCTTTGAAAATGCATAACTTAAATTCTATAACTCCAAAAATTATGATTCCTGTTCCTAGAATTTTATTTTAATGTGTAGAATATTACTGTGTATTTTGTATATATGTTTGGTGTAATGTTAATTTCTCTATGTGCACTGTGCTTGTTTGTATTGTGGCGAGTAGAAGAGCCCGTTGCTGAGGATCCTGGTGAGCAGCAGGTTGAAGTAGCTGAGCAGGAGCTCATTGAAGGCAAGTTGTGCCCTTGACCACTTTTTACCTAATAATGCTCTTTAATATCACTCATCCATGCATAAGTTAATTTTGATGGGACCCTGGTTGATTTTGCTGCGATGGCGGTCAGCCAGGAACCCTGCATTGGAACTTCCTATAAACTGTAGCGGGTTTTCGGAAGCTAGTGGAACTTTGTAAAGGCCTCGTAGTGTTGCCCTGCCGCGCTTCCTAGGTAGAGGTGTATGGGATTCGCGACCCCTTGGCAGATGGGTAACATGACTTGTGGGTAAAGGGTACAACCTCTGCAGAGTGTAAAACTGGTATACTAGTCGAGCTCACGGTCATGAGCAGCTCAGGACTCTCTGATGATTAATTTATGGAACCTAAATTCAATTTTGTCATTTGCATATGCATGGGTTTATTATTAATTTGTTCTATTACTTTATTTAAGGTTTGGTATTTACTTACATCTAGTAATTGCTAATAAAAGTTTGACCAACATTAAAAGCAATGCTCAGCTTTAACCATTCTCTTTGATAAGCCTTACACTCCATGAGCTCCCACCTTTGGTGAGTTTATGTCACATTATTCCCCACAACTTGTTGAGCGATGAACGTATGTGAGCTCACTCTTGCTGTCTCACACCCCCCACAGGAGAAGAGCAGGTGGTTCAGGAGGAGCCACAAGGCGAGGAGTATGATCTGATCTAGGTGGCGTTTCTCAGTTGACATTGGCGCCGACGATCCTTAGTTCGTTTTATGTTTATTCTTTTATTTTGTAATAAGTCTTCCGCTATGTAATAAATACTCTGACGTTATTGACATTTATCTCTATACACTCTGTTATTGTATATGTTGTCTTCTTGGCGCATGTATGAGATGCACCTGGCTTTGTTCCTTAAAGCCGGGTGTGACAGTCTTGCATGGTCCAAGTTCACCTTTCCCTTTCAATCCACCTTTGAGACTAAATTGAGTAAACTCAAGCACACGGTTAGTTTCAAAGGGTCAAGTTGTAGCACATCTCCCCCTAAATATGTGCATCACTCACACATGGACTTTTGAGGTCCAGGGATTGCTTGCACAACTTGAGCACCATAAGTAAGCAATAATATGCATAAAGGAACATGATCAAGGACATAAAACACATGTATGCTATAGATCAATCCAAGTTATGTGAATCTAAAATATTTAGCTCACTACGCAGCCTGCAAAAGGTCTTCTCATCTAAAGGCTTGGTAAATATATCGGCTAGTTGGTTCTCGGTGCTAACATAAAACACTTCGATATCTCCCTTTTGCTGGTGGTCTCTCAAAAAGTGATGCCGGATGTCTATGTGCTTTGTGCAGCTGTGTTCAACAGGATTGTCCGCCATGTGGATTGCACTCTCATTGTCACATAGGAGTGGGACTTTGCTCAAATTGTAGCCAAAGTCCCGGAGGGTTTGCCTCATCCAAAGTGGTTGTGCGCAACACTGTCCTATGGCAACATACTCGGCCTCAGCGGTAGATAGGGCAATGGAAGTTTGTTTCTTAGAACTCCAATACACCAGTTACCTTCCTAGAAATTGGCACGTCCCTGATGTACTCTTCCTATCAACCTTGCATCCAGCATAATCGGAGTATGATTATCCAATTAAGTCAAAGGTAGACCCCTTTAGATACCAGATCCCGAAGCAAGGCGTAGCAACTAAATATCTAAGAATCCGCTTAACGGCCACAAGGTTGCACTCCCTTGGATCGGATTGAAATCTAGCACACATGCATACGCTAAGCATAATATCCGGTCTACTAGCACATAAATAAAGCAAGGATCCTATCATAGACCGGTATGCCTTTTGATCAACGGACTTACCTCCTTTGTTGAGGTCGACATGTTCGTCGGTTCCCATTGGAGTCTTTGCAGGCTTGGCGTCCTTCATCTCAAACCGCTTGAGCAAGTCTTGCGTGTACTTCGTTTGAGAGATGAAGGTGCCGTCCTTGAGTTGCTTCACTTGGAACCCAAGGAAGTAGTTCAACTCGCCCATCATAGACATCTCGAATTTCTGTGTCATCACCCTGCTAAACTCTTCACAAGACTTTTTGTTAGTAGAGCCAAATATTATGTCATCGACATAAACTTGCCATACAAATAGATCACCATCACAAGTCTTAGTGAAAAGAGTTGGATCGGCTTTCCCAACCTTGAAAGCATTAGCAATTCGAAAATCTTAAGGCATTCATACCATGCTCTTGGGGCTTGCTTAAGTCCATAGAGCGCCTTAGAGAGCTTACACACATGGTTGGGGTACCGTTCATCCTCAAAGCCAGGGGTTGCTCTATGTACACCTCCTCCTTGATTGGCCCGTTGAGGAAAGCGCTCTTCACATCCATTTGGAACAACCTGAAGGAATGGTGAGCGGCATAGGCTAATAGAATGTGAATAAACTCTAGCCTATCCACAGGAGCAAAAGTCTCCTCGAAATCCAAACCTGCGACTTGGACATAACCTTTTGCCACAAGTCGAGCCTTGTTCCTTGTCACCACTCCGTGCTCGTCTTGCTTGTTGCAGAACACCCACTTGGTTCCCACAACGTTTTGCTTTGGACGTGGCACCAGGGTCTAAACTTCATTTCGCTTGAAGTTATTGAGCTCTTCCTGCATGGCCAACACCCAGTCCGGATCTAGCAAGGCCTCTTCTACCCTGAAAGGCTCAATAGAAGAGACAAACGAGTAATGCTCACAAAAATTAGCTAATCTAGAGCGAGTAGTTACCCCCTTGCTTATATCACCCAAAATCTGGTCGACAGGATGATTCCTTTGAATCGTCGCTCGGACTTGAGTTGAAGGGGCCTGTGGTGCTTCTTCCTCCATAGCTTGATCATCTTGTGCTCCCCCATGATCACACACCTCTTCTTGATGAACCTGTTCATCATCTTGAGTTGGGGGTGCACCATTTTTGAGGAAGAAGGTTGATCCTGCACTTGGTGTTCCCGTGGTCGCACATCTCCAATTGCCATGGTGTGAATTGCGTCTGTTGGAACATCATCTTCATCCACATCATCAAGATCAACTTGCTCTCTTGGAGAGCCATTAGTCTCATCAAATACAACGTCACTAGAGACTTCAACCAAACCCGATGATTTGTTGAAGACTCTATACGCCTTTGTATTTGAGTCATAACCTAGTAAAAACCCTTCTACAGCTTTGGGAGGAAATTTGGAATTTCTACCTTTCTTCACTAGAATATAACATTTACTCCCAAATACACGAAAGTACGAAACGTTGGGTTTGTTACCGGTTAGAAGTTCATACGAGGTCTTCTTGAGGAGGCGATGAAGGTAGACCCGGTTTATGGCGTGGCAAGCTGTGTTCACAGCTTCCGATCAAAATCGCTCGGGCGTCTTGAATTCTCCAAGCATCGTCCTCGCCATGTCTATAAGCGTCCTGTTCTTCCTTTCTACCACACCGTTTTGCTGTGGTGTGTAGGGAGCGAAGAACTCGTGTTTGATTCCTTCCTCCTCAAGGTACTCATCCACTTGAAGATTCTTGAACTCGGACCCATTGTCGCTCCTTATCTTTTTCACCTTGAGCTCAAATTCATTTTGAGCTCTCCTTAAAAAGCGCTTTAGGGTCCCTTGGGTTTCTGTTTTATCCTGCAAAAAGAATACCCAGGTGAAGCGGGAAAAATCATCAACAATAACAAGACCATACTTACTTCCCCCGATGCTAAGGTAGGCGACGGGTCCGAAGAGGTCCATATGGAGTAGCTCTAGAGGTCTTGTCGTGGTCATCACGTTCTTGCTGTGATGAGTACTTCCCACCTGTTTACCTGCTTGACAAGCTGCACAAGGTCTATCTTTTTCGAAAGATACATTGGTTAGACCTAACACATGTTCTCCCTTTAGAAGTTTATGAAGGTTCTTCATCCCAACATGTGCTAGACGGCAATCCCAACATGTTCTTAGCAATTAAGCATGCATCTAGATCGGCCTCCTCCTTCGAAAAATCAACTAAATAGAGTTTGCCGTCTAGTACACCCTTAAAAGCTAATGAGCCATCAATTCTTCTAAAGACAGACACATCTACATTGGTAAATAAGCAATTGTAACCCATATTATATAGTTGACTAACGGACAACAAGTTATACCCGAGCGATTCAACTAAGAACACATTAGATATGGAATGCTCGGAAGAAATAGCTATCTTTCCTAGACCTTTAACCTTGCCTTGGTTCCCATCTCCAAAGATGATCGAATCTTGGGAATCTTTGCTCTTGACGTAGGAAGTGAACATCTTCTTCTCCCCCGTCATGTGGTTTGTGCATCCGCTGTCGACAATCCAGCTTGAGCCCCCGGATGCATAAGCCTGCAAGGCAAATTAGGCTTGGGTCTTAGGTACCCAACTCTTGTTGGGTCCTACAAGGTTAGTTACAATATCCTTTGGGACCCAAATGCAAGTCTTGTCTCCCTTGCATTTGGCCCCCAACTTTCTAGCAACCACTTTCTTATTTTTACATGAAAGTACAAAATCAATGTTGCAGGCATGAAAAACAGTAGCAGATTCATTATGCATTTTCTTAGGCACATGATGAATAACATTTCCTTTCCTAGGCCTACTTCTACTATGCATAAAAGTAGAACTTGAAGCAATCATAGCATGTGAGTCAAAAGTACTATGAAAATTTCTAGAATGTTTTCTATCATGGTACATGAAAGCATGATTCTTTTGACTACTACTAGCCATAGGGGCCTTCCCTTTCTCTATGTTGGGAATGGGAGCCCTTTGACTTGTTAAGTTCTTGGCTTCCTTTCGAAAGCCAAGCCCATCCTTAATAGAGGGGTGTCTACCAATAGTGTAGGCATCCCTTGCAAATTTTAGTTTATCAAAGTCATTTTTGCAAGTCTTAAGTTGAGCATTAAGACTTGCCACTTCATCATTTAATTTTGCAATAGAAGTAAGGTGCTCAACACATGCATCAATATCGAAATCCTTACACCTATTACAAATCACAACGTGCTCTACACAAGGACTAGATTTATTAACTACTTCTAGCTTAGCATTTAAGTCATCATTCAAAGTCTTCAAGCTAGAAATAGATTCATTGCAAATAGATAACTCAGAAGCTAGTAATTCATTCCTTTTAATCTCTAAGGCAAGAGACTTTTGAACACTAATAAATTTGTCATGTTCCTCATACAAAATGTCCTCTTGCCTCTCTAGCAGTCTATCTTTTTCATTCAAGGCATCAATCAAATCATTAATCTTTTCTACTTTAGCTCTATATAATCCTTTGAACAAGCTAGTGTCATCTACTTCATCATCACTAGAGTCCTCATCACTAGAAGTAGAGTACTTGGGAGTTTCACGAACGCTTACCTTTTTCTCCTTTGCCATGAGGCAGGTGTGGCGTTCGTTGGGGAAGAGAAAGGACTTGTTGAAGGCTGAGGCAGCGAGTCCTTCGTCGTCGGAATCAGACGATGAGCAGTCTGAGTCCCATTCTTTTCCTATGTGTGCCTCGCCCTTTGCCTTCCTATAGCTCTTTCGCTTCTCTTTCTTTTCCTTGTTCCTGGTCACTAGAGTTATCGGGACAATTTGCTATAAAATGACCAGTCTTACCGCACTTGAAGCAGGAGCGCTTTCCCTTTGCCTTGTTCTTGTTTGAGTACTCCTTGCGTCCTTTTAATGCGGACTTGAAGTGCTTTATGATTAGGGCCATCTCATCCCCGTTTAGTCTGACTGCCTCAACTTGTGCCACCTTGCTAGGTAGCGCCTCTCTGCTGCTTGTTGCTTTGAGAGCAATGGTTTGAGGCTCGTAGATGGGCATTGGGCCATTCAATGCCTCATCAACATATCTTGCTTCTTTGATCATCATACGCCCGCTTACAAACTTTCCGAGTATTTCCTCAGACGTCATCTTTGTGTACCTAGGATTCTCACGAATTGAGTTCACAAGATGAGGATCAAGAACAGTGAAGGACCTGAGCATAAGACGGACGATGTCGTGGTCCGTCCATCTCGTGCTCCATAGCTCCTGATTTTGTTGACTAGGGTCTTGAGCCTGTTGTACGTTTGTGTTGGCTCCTCTCCCTTGATCATTGCGAACCTTCCCAGTTCGCCTTCCACCAACTCCATCTTGGTGATCATGGTGGCATCGTTCCCCTCATGAGAAATCTTGAGGGTGTCCCAAATTTGCTTGGCGTTATCCAAGCCGCTCACCTTGTGGTACTCGTCCCCGCACAAGGATGCTAGCAAAACAGTGGTAGCTTGTGCATTTTTATGGATTTGCTCATTGATGAAAACAGGGTTGTTAGTACTATCAAAAAGCATTCCGTTTTCAACAATCTCCCAAATACTTGGATGGAGAGAGAATAGGTGACTACACATTTTGTGACTCCAAAATGAGTAGTCTTCTCCATCAAAGTGCGGAGGTTTCCCAAGTGGAATTGAAAGTAAATGAGCATTGGAGTTAACCAGAATACGAGAATAATCAAAAGAAAAGTTTGAATTAACCGGTTTCTTTTTCTCGTCGTCGTCGTCTCTTGGGGAAGAAGAGGATTCATCGTTGTCGTAGTAGACGATCTTCTTGATGCGCCTCTTCTTCTTCCCGTCTCTTTTCTTATGACTCGAGCCAGAGTCTGAAGGCTTATCATCTCTTGGCTCGTTGACGATGGACTCCTTTGTCTTGTCATTGACCACCATCCCCTTTCCCTTAGGATCCATCTCTTCGGGCGATTAGTCCCTTGCGTGAAGAGAATGGCTCCGATACCAATTGAGAGCACCTAGAGGGGGGTGAATAGGTGATCCTGTAAAAATCAAATACTTGTAGCCACAAAACTTGGTTAAGAGTTAGTGCAATAGGACCAAATGGCTAAGGACCGAGCTTTTGTGAGACACAATGATCACAGAGAAGAACACACAAAAGACACAATGATTTATCTCGTGGTTCGGCCAAGTATAATACTTGCCTACTCCACGTTGTGGCGTCCCAATGGACGAGGGTTGCACTCAACCCCTTTCAAGTGATCCAATGATCAACTTGAATACCACGGTGTTTCCCTTTCTTATACTTTCTCCCATTTGCGAGGAATCTCCACAACTTGGAGCCTCTCGCCCTTACAATTGATGATCACAAAGAAGCACGGAAGTAAGGGAGGGGAGAGCAACACACACAAGACTCAAAACAAAAGCACAATCACTCACACAAAGCCACAACTTGAGTTCACAACACAACTCGAGAAGTTCTCTACTCAAATGGTGCTCAAGTCACTATCTCAAAGAATCGAATGCGCGAGAATGGAGTCTTGGTGCTTAGGAATGATCAAGGAATTCTTGGGTGCCTCCTCCATGCGCCTAGGGGTCCCTTTTATAGCCCCAAGGCAGCTAGGAGCCGTTGGAGGCATTCCTGGAAGGCAATTCTTGCCTTCTGTCAGGTGGCGCATCGGACAGTCCGGTGCACCACCGGACATCCACTGTTCATGGTCCGGTGCGGATCTCCTTCCTAAAATAGCACAACCGACTGTTGCAGAATTGTAGCCATTGGCGCACCGGACGGTCCGGTGCCCCCTGCCGACCGTTGGAGCGGGCCACGCATCGCCCGTGGATTTGGTGGCCGACCGTTGCGCTGGCGGCCGTTGGCTCACCGGACAGTCCGGTGAATTATAGCCGTACGCCGTCGACGAATTCTCGAGAGTGGCCAGTTCGCCAGAGCCCAGCCTGGCGCACCGGACACTGTCCGGTGCACCCAGACTAAGCAGCAGTTGGTTGTACACAGCTAACTCTTTTCCAATCATTTTCTTTTCTTGATTCTAGCACTTAGACAAATATATTAGTACACAAAACCCATGTACTAAGTCTAGAACCATACCTTCTTGTCGATTTGCACTTCATCCATCATTTGACATATAATTACTCTCTCAATATGTGTTGGGCACTTAATCACCAAAATATACTAGAAATGGCCCAAGGGCACATTTCCCTTTCACGAATCCCATTCCTTTCCGATGTGTGCCTCGCCCTTTGCCTTCTTATAGCTCTTTTTCTTCTCTTTCTTCCCGCCCTTTCCTTGTTCATGGTCACTAGAGTTATCGGGACAATTTGCTATAAAATGACCAGTCTTACCACACTTGAAGCAGGAGCGCTTTCCCTTTGCCTTGTTCTTGTTAGGGTACTCCTTGCGTCCTTTCAATGCGGTCTTGAAGCGCTTTATGATTAGGGCCATCTCATCCTCGTTTAGCCCGGCCGCCTCAACTTGTGCCACCTCGCTAGGTAGCGCCTCCCTGCTGCTCGTTGCTTTGAGAGCAACCGGTTGAGGCTCGTAGACGGGTAGAGGGCCATTGAGAGCATCATCAACGTATCACGCTTCCTTCACCATCATCCGCCCGCTCACAAATTTCCCAAGAATCTCCTCGGGAGTCATCTTTGTGTACCTGGGTGTGATTAAGTCAAGGCTCGGTCCACTCAAGGGACACGATCTCGCCTCGCCCGAGCCCAGCCTCGGGCAAGTGCAGCCGACCCCGGAGGATTTACGTCTCGCCCGAGGACCCCCTCCAGCAACGGACACACCTTCGGTTCGCCCGAGGCCCAGTCTTTGCCAAGAAGCAACCTTGGCCAAGTCGCCACACCGACCGACCGTATCGCAGGAGCATTTAATGCAAAGGTGGCCTGACACCTTATCCTGACGCGCGCCCTTCAGTCGACAGAGCCGAAGTGACCGCAGTCACTTCGCCGCTCCACTGACCGGCCTGACAAGAGGACAGCGCCGCTCCGACTATTGTGCCACTCGACAGAGTGAGGCTGACAGCAGCCAAGTCTGGCCTCGGGCGCCATAGGAAACTCCGCATCGCCCGACCCTAGGGCTCAGACTCGGGCTCAGCCCCGGAAGACGACGAACTCCGCCTCGCCCGACCCCAGGGCTCGGACTCGGGCTCAGCCCCGGAAGACGACGAACTCCGCCTCGCCCGACCCCAGGGCTCGGACTCAGGCTCAGCCCCGGAAGACGACGAACTCCGCATCGCCTAACCCTAGGGCTCGGACTCGGGCTCAGCCCAGGAAGATGACGAACTCCGCCTCGCCCGACCCAGGGCTCGGACTCGGGCTCAGCCCCGGAAGACGACGAACTCCGCCTCGCCCGACCCAGGGCTCGAACTCGGCCTCGGCCTCAACTGACGGTCTCCGTCTCGCCCGACCCAAGGGCTCGGACTCGACCTTGACCTCGGAAGACAGACTCGACCTCGACCTCAGAGGAGCCTCCGCCTCGCCCAACCCAGGGCTCGGACCGACCACGTCACAGGAAGGGACATCATTACCCTACCCCTAGCTAGCTCAGGCTACGGGGAACAAGACCAGCGTCCCATCTGGCTCGCCCCGGTAAAACAAGTAATGATGGCGCCCTGCATGCTCCATGACGACGGTGGCTCTTAGCCCTATTACGGAAGCAAGGAGATGTCAGCAAGGACTCGACAGCCCCGACAGCTGTCTTTCCGCCAGGCTCCAGCGCTCCTCCGACGGCCACGACATCACACGAACAGGGTTCCAAAACCTCTCCGGCTGCCACGACGGCATGTACTTAGGGCACTAGCTCCTCTCTGCTAGACACGTTAGCACACTGCTACATCTCCCAATTGTACACCTGGACCCTCTACTTACGCCTATAAAAGGAAGGTCCAGGGCCCTCTTAGAGAAGGTTGGCCGCGCGGGGAAGGACAGGACGGCGCTCGCGTAAGCCTCTCGCTCCCTCCCGCGTGGACGCTTGTAACCCCCTACTGCAAGCGCACCCGACCTGGGCGCGGGACAAACACGAAGGCCGCGGGTTTCCCCTTTTACGCCTATCTCCCTCCGGCTTTCTCCCCCCTTCGCGCTCCGTCTCGCGCCGACCCATCTGGGCTGGGGCACGCGGCAACAATTTACTCGTCGGTCCAGGGACCCCCCGGGGTCGAAACGCCGACAGTTGGCGCGCCAAGTAGGGGCCTGCTGCATGTTGACGAACAGCTTCCCGTCAAGCTCCAGACGGGCAGTCTCCAGCAACCTTTCCAGCCCGGGACGGTGCTCCGTTTCGGGAGTCTTGAGTTCATGTCCCTCGACGGCAGCTACGACATGATACTCCTTCCCCCGCCGCGCGACAGCGACAATGGCGACCGACAACCCGCCCGCCGGCGGCGGAATCAACAACGTCTTCCCCACGTGGCGGAAGAACGACATTCGGGTTTGTCCCGTCCCCTCCCCCGCCGACGGAGGAGGAGGCAGGGCAACCAAGGCCAAGCAGGAGGCGGCACCTCGTCGGCTGTCGAGCGAGTCGACGACGCCGGCGCCCCAACGGGGGACACGTCCGGCATCGACTTCGTGTCTGACACGAAGACGAGCGCTGTTTCCCCGCAACACGCCAACTCCAAGCGGACGGACGACGCCAGCATGCTCGCAAAAGGCTTGCTGGGCGTCACCCTCGTGCCTAAGACGACGGTGCAGTCTACCCTTGACGTGACTTCGTCACCGCCCGTCGACCAAGAGGTACCGACCGACTCCCATCTCGTGCCTTTCGGATTCAGCCTCGACCCACCAAGCGACTTCGCTTCAGTGGACGCTCTCATAGAGGCGAGTCCAAACCCTCTGGGGTATCGTATGCGGTCACCCTGGGACCGGCTGACGGCCGTCTCGACCTACGGGCCTTCGGGTTCCGAGGAAGATGACGAGCCCGACTTTTGTTGGGATTTCTCTGGACTTGGCAACCCCAGTGCCATGCGGGACTTCATGACCGCATGTGACTACTGCCTTTCCGACTGTTCTGACGGTAGCCGCAGCCTCGGCGAAGAGGACTGCGACCCAAGTCGTGAATGTTTCCACGTCGATCTAGGGGGTCCCGGCGAAGGCAACCATCTTGGTATACCGGAGAACGGTGATCCCCCTAGGCCTGTGCCTCGCGTTGACATCCTTCGGGAGCTAGCTGTGGTCCCCGTCCCGGTGGGGGGGTCATGACCCACAGCTCGAGCAAATCCGCGAGATGCAGCCAGGCTCGACGAGGGAGCAGGAACACTTGAGCCGTTCCGCCGGGACATCGGGCAGGGATGGGCGGGCCAACCTCCGGCCGGAGAAGCGTGTCATCTACCCCAGGGCATCCAGCACCGCATCGCCGACGATGTCAGGGCAAGGCCGCCACCGGCTTCTAGTGGAGTCGGCCAGAACATGGCTGCAACGGCAATACTTCTCCGCGTGATGCCGGAACCATCAACCACCGAGGGGCGGCGTATCCAGGGAGAGCTCAAGAATCTCCTAGAGGATGTCGCGGTCTGACGGGCCGAAAGCTCTACCTCCCGAAGGTAGGGGTACCCCTCGGAACATCGCGCCGCGACTTCCCGATTCATGCGGGAAGCCTCGGTCCACACCGGGCGCACGCGCAACACAGCGCCTGCAGCCCCAGGTCGCCTCGGCAACGAGCACCATCACCGCAACCGCCGAGCCCACCTCGACGAGAAGGTGCGCCGAGGCTACCACCCCAGGCGTGGGGGACGCTACGACAGCGGGGAGGATCCGAGTCCCTCGCCCGAACCACCTGGTCCGCAAGCTTTCAGCCGGGCCATACGACGGGCACTGTTCCCGACCCGGTTCCGAACCCCAACTACTATCACAAAGTATTCGGGGGAGACGAGGCCGGAACTGTGGCTCGCGAACTACCGGCTGGCCTGCCACCTGGGTGGAATGGACGATGACAACCTCATCATCCGTAACCTCCCCCTGTTCCTCTCCGACACCGCTCGAGCCTGGCTGGAGCACCTGCCTCTGGGGCAGATCTCCAACTGGGACGACCTGGTCCAAGCCTTCGCCGGCAACTTCCAGGGCACGTACGTGCGCCCTGGGAACTCCTGGGATCTCTGAAGCTGCCGCCAGCAGCCGGGAGAGTCTCTCCGGGACTACATTCGGCGATTCTCGAAGCAGCGCACCGAGCTGCCCAACGTCACCGACTCGGATGTCATCGGCGCGTTCCTCGCCGGCACCACCTGCCGCGACCTGGTGAGCAAGCTGGGTCGCAAGACCCCCACCAGGGCGAGCGAGCTGATGGACATCGCCACCAAGTTCGCCTCTGGCCAGGAGGCGGTTGAGGCCATCTTCCAGAAGGATAAGCAGCCCCAGGGCCGCCCGCCGGAAGATGTCCCCGAGGCGTCTACTCAGCGCTTCACCAAGAAGAAAGGCAAGAAGAAGTCGCACGCGAAACGCGACGCCGCCGACGCGGACCTTGTCGCCGCCGCCGAGTACAAGAACCCTCGGAAACCTCCCGGAGGCACCAATCTCTTCGACAAGATGCTCAAGGAACTGTGCCCCTATCATCAGGGGCCCGTCAAGCACACCCTTGAGGAGTGCGCCATGCTTCGGCGCCACTTTCACAAGGCCAGGCCACCTGCGGAAGGTGGCAGGGCCCGCGACGACGATAAGAAGGAGGATCACAAGGCAGGAAAGTTCCCCGAGGTCCATGACTGCTTCATGATCTACGGTGGGCAAGTGGCGAACGCCTCAACTCGGCACCGCAAGCAAGAGCGTCGGAAGGTCTGCTCGGTAAAGGTGGCGGCGCCAGTCTACCTAGACTGGTCCGACAAGCCCATCACCTTCGACCGGGGCGACCATCCCGACCGCGTGCCGAGCCCGGGGAAATACCTGCTCATTGTCGACCCCGTCATCGGCAACGTCAGGCTCACCAAGGTCCTCATGGACGGAGGCAGCAGCCTCAACATCATCTACGCCGAGACCCTCGGGCTCCTGCGGATCGATCTGTCCTCGGTCCGGGCAGGTGCTGCGCCTTTTCACGGGATCATTCCCGGGAAGCGCGTCCAACCCCTCGGACAACTCGATCTACCTGTCTGTTTCGGGACTCCCTCCAACTTCCGAAGGGAGACCCTCATGTTTGAGGTGGTTGGATTTCGAGGAACCTACCACGCGAAGTTCATGGCCGTCCCCAACTACACCTACCTCAAGCTCAAGATGCCGGGCCCCAACGGGGTCATCACCGTCGGCCCCACGTACCGACACGCGTACGAATGCAACGTGGAGTGCGTGGAGTACGCCGAGGCCCTCGCCGAATCCGAGGCCCTCATCGCCGACCTAGAGAGCCTCTCCAAGGAGGCGCCAGACGTGAAGCGCCACACCGACAACTTCGAGCCAGCGGAGACGGTTAAGTCCATCCCTCTCGACCCCAGCAACGACGCCTCCAAGCAGATCTGGATCGGCTCCGAGCTCGATCCCAAATAGGAAGCAGTGCTCGTCGACCTTCTCCGCGCAAACGCCGACGTTTTCGCGTGGAGTCCCTCGGACATGCCCGGCATATCGAGGGATGTCGCCGAGCACTCGCTGGATATCCGAGCTAGAGCCCAACCCGTGAAGCAGCCTCTGCGTTGATTCGACGAAGAAAAGCGCAGAGCCATAGGCGAGGAGATCTACAAGCTAATGGCGGCGGGGTTCATCAAAGAGGTATTCCATCCCGAATGGCTTGCCAACCCTGTGCTTGTGAGAAAGAAAGGAGGGAAATGGCGGATGTGTGTAGACTACACTGGTCTAAACAAAGCATGTCCAAAAGTTCCCTACCCTCTGCCTCGCATCGATCAAATCGTGGATTCCACTGCTGGGTGCAAAACCCTGTCTTTCTTCGATGCCTACTCAGGGTATCACCAAATCAGGATGAAAGAGTCCGACCAGCTCGCGACTTCTTTCATCACACCTTTCGGCATGTACTGTTATGTTACCATGTCGTTCGGTTTGAGGAATGCGGGTGCGACATACCAAAGGTGCATGAACCACGTGTTCGGCAAACACATTGATCGAACGGTCGAGGCCTACGTCGATGACATCATAGTCAAGACGAGGAAAGCCTCCGACCTCCTTTCCGACCTTGAAATGACATTCCGGTGTCTCAAGGCGAAAGGCGTAAAGGTCAATCCCGAGAAGTGCGTTTTTGGGGTCCCCCGAGGCATGCTCTTGGGGTTCATCGTCTCCGAGCGGGGCATCGAGGCCAACCCGGAGAAAATCGCGGTCATCATCAACATGGGGCCCATCAAGGACTTGAAAGGCGTAAAGAGGGTCACGGGGTGCCTTGCGGCTCTGAGCCGTTTCATCTCGCGCCTCGGCGAAAGAGGCCTGCCTCTGTACCGCCTCTTAAGAAAGGCCGAGCGCTTCACTTGGACCCCTGAGGCCGAGGAAGCCCTCGGAAACCTGAAGGCGCTCCTCACGAACGCGCCCATCTTGGTGCCCCCCGCGGCCGGAGAAGCCCTCTTGATCTGTGTCACCGCTACCACTCAGGTGGTCAGCGCCGCGATCGTGGTTGAGAGACGAGAAGAGGGGCATGCATTGCTCGTCCAGAGGCCAGTCTACTTCATCAGTGAGGTACTGTCCGAGACCAAGATCCGCTACCCACAAATTCAGAAGCTGCTGTACGCAGTGATCCTGACGCGGCGGAAGTTGCGACACTACTTCGAGACTCATCCGGTGACTGTGGTGTCGTCCTTCCCCCTGGGGGAGATCATCCAGTGCCGAGAG
The DNA here is from genome assembly GCF_902167145.1 of Zea mays. Lineage (NCBI taxonomy): Eukaryota > Viridiplantae > Streptophyta > Magnoliopsida > Poales > Poaceae > Zea > Zea mays. The sequence continues at coordinate 13,298,867 of NC_050104.1, read as the reverse complement.
GCCTCGGGTAGGATTGCAAAGTGGGCGGTGGAAATCATGGGCGAGACAATCTCGTTCGCCCCTCGGAAGGCCATCAAGTCCCAAGTCTTGGCGGACTTTGTGGCTGAATGGGTCGACACCCAGCTCCCAACAGCTCCGATCCAACCGGAACTCTAGACCATGTCCTTCGACGGGTCGCTGATGAAGACAGGGGCAGGCGCGGGCCTGCTCTTCATCTCGCCCCTCGGGAAGCACCTACGCTACGTGCTACGCTTCCACTTCCCGGCGTCCAACAATGTGGCCGAGTACGAGGCTTTGGTTAACGGGTTGCGCATCGCCATCGAGCTAGGGGTCTGACGCCTCGACGCTCGCGGTGACTCACAGCTCGTCATCGACCAAGTCATGAAGAACTCCCACTGCCGCGACCCGAAGATGGAAGCCTACTGCGATGAGGTTTGGTGCTTGGAAGACAAGTTCTACGGGCTCGAGCTCAACCACATCGCCCGACGATACAACGAGACTGCGGACGAGCTGGCTAAGATAGCCTCGGGGCGAACAACGGTTCCCCCGGACGTCTTCTCCCGAGACCTGCATCAACCCTCCGTCAAGACCGACGACACGCCCGAGCCCGAGGCACCCTCGGCCCAGTCCGAGGCACCCTCGGCTCAGCCTGAGGCACACTCGACCCCCGAAGGTGAGGCACTACGTGTCGAGGAGGAGCGGAGCGGGGTCACGCCTAATCGAAACTGGCAGACCCCGTACCTGCAATATCTCCACCGAGGAGAGCTACCCCTCGACCGAGCCGAAGCTCGGCGGTTGACGCAGCGCGCCAAGTCGTTCGTCTTGCTGGGGGACGGGAAGGAGCTCTACCACCGCAGTCCCTCAGGCATCCTCCAGCGATGCATATCCATCGCCGAAGGCCAGGAGCTCTTACAAGAAATACACTCGGGGGCTTGCGGTCATCACGCAGCGCCTCGAGTCCTTGTTGGAAACGCCTTCCGACAAGGTTTCTACTGGCCGACCGCGGTGGCCGACGCCACTAGAATTGTCCGCACCTGCGAAGGGTGTCAGTTCTATGCGAAGCAGACACACCTGCCCCACTCAGGCTCTGCAGACCATACCCATCACCTGGCCGTTTGCTGTGTGGGGTCTGGACCTCGTCGGCCCCTTGCAGAAGGCACCCGGGGGCTTCACGCACCTGCTGGTCGCCATCGACAAATTCTCCAAGTGGATCGAGGTCCGACCCCTAAACAGCATCAGGTCCGAACAGGCGGTGGCGTTCTTCACCAACATCATCCATTGTTTTGGGGGTCCCGAACTCCATCATCACCGACAACGGCACCCAATTCACCGGCAGAAAGTTCCTGGACTTCTGCGAGGATCACCACATCCGGGTGGACTAGGCCGCCGTGGCTCACCCCATGACGAATGGGCAAGTAGAGCGTGCCAACGGCATGATTCTGCAAGGGCTCAAGCCTCGGGTCTACAACAACCTCAACAAGTTCGGCAGGCGATGGATGAAGGAGCTCCCCTCGGTGGTCTGGAGTCTGAGGACAACGCCGAGCCGAGCCACGGGCTTCACACCGTTCTTTCTAGTCTATGGGGCCGAGGTCATCTTGCCCACAGACTTAGAATACGGTTCCCCGAGGGCGAGGGCCTATGACGACCAAAGCAATCGAGCTAACCGAGAAGACTCACTGGACCAGCTGGAAGAGGCTCAGGACATGGCCTTACTACACTCGGCGCGGTACCAGCAGTCCCTGCGATGCTACCACGCCCGAGGGGTTCGGTCCCGAGACCTCCAGGTGGGCGACTTGGTGCTTCGGCTACGGCAAGACGCCCGAGGGCGGCACAAGCTCATGCCTCCCTGGGAGGGGCCGTTCGTCATCGCCAAGGTTCTGAAGCCGGGGACGTACAAGCTGGCCAACAGTCAAGGCGAGGTCTACAGCAACACTTGGAACGTCCGACAGCTACGTCACTTCTACCCTTAAGATGCTTTCAAGTCGTTCGTACACTTCGTTCACACACAAAGTCTAACCATTAAGGAAGGGTCAGCCTTGCCTCGGCAAAGCCCGACCCTCCCTCGGGGGCTAGAAGGGGGGACCCCCTCTGCGTCAAAATTTTCCTCGGAAAAGATCTTTTCTGCTAGAATGTCTTTCGTGCTTTTCGACTACTTCGAAAGTGGGATCCTGAAAACGACGGAGTACACGTAAGCAGCCAAGGCTGACCGAGCCGAGGGACTCCTATGCCTCTGGGATACAGATACCTCACTCATCACCTTCTGCGATAAGTAACTCACGCTCGGATAGGTGATTCTGCGGACCGAACAAGTCTTCGCGCTCGAAAACTCTTCTGCCGAAACGATTTTTCGGGCCTTCTCGACTATATTGATAGCAGAATCCTACGGACGAGTGAGAGTACACGTAAGCGGCAAGGCCGACCGAGCCGAGGGACTCCTACGCCTCCGGGATACGGACACCTCACTCATCACCTTCTGTGAAAAGTAACTCTCGCTCGGACAAACAATTCTGTTACCGACAAATAAGTCCAGATACTCGAAACAAGAGGAAAAGAAACGCAGCTTTACAACACGACAACAGTATGTTTGGGCCTCGGCGGCCGCGGAAAACATACACACACTACAAGGTAAACCGATCCTGCAGGCTCGGACCTTGACGGAGGGGGAGCAGCAGCACCCTCGGCGTCAACTACACCTTCGGCAAAGTCCGACCTAGCCTCGGACGACAACGTGGTCGGAGGATCTCCACTCTGAAGGACGACATTAGCACCACGCCCGGGCCGTCGCCGCCAGGGTCTTCTCTAGGAATCCGGCCCGAGCAGACGGTTCGGCCGGCCACCCCGAAGCCTCAGCCAACTGTCCCCCGAGGACATCAGCCCGGCTCGTGGCCTCGGCAACTCGACTCCGGCGTCGGTCCCTCCAGTGGACGGCCCGGACAGGCTCCGGCCGACCAAGTCTTTTTTTCGAGCCAACTCCGCCTCCGTCTATGCTGACACCGCTGCCTCCGGCTTTGGCTCATCGAAGAGCGGCCGAGGGATCCTTTGACTAAGCAAGAGAAGCCTCGGACGACAAGGCCGACCGAGCCGAGGGACTCCTATGCCTCCGGGATACGGATACCTCACTCGTCACCTTCGCACGAGGCAACTCACACTTGGTTGAGCGGTTCAGTTAGCCAACAGGCGAGTCCTAGTGCTCGGAATGAGGAAAAAACACGGCTCCGTGCCGAAAATACATACATGTTCAGGCCCCGACAGCCACAATGAACAGACACCGGCACTCAAGGTGCCATTACAAACGGAACTCCGGTTCCACCTCCGTAGTTACGAACAACCCCACACGATTGGAGGGCCTACGGAGCAACAGAAGGCCGACAGATGGCTTGCCGCCGCCCGCTCCAACAGCAACGACGACGACTTCTGCTCCGAGGGGCCAAACAGCAGCAGCGATGACCTCAGGGCGGATGCTGCTGCCATAAGACCCTCACCCACGTCCTCACTCGAGAGGCAAGGACGAGCAGAAGGTCGTAGAGTTGGAGGTTAGCCCGCGGGCGGCACCGACTATCTCGTCGGTAGAGAAACCTCTTCCGGCTGCCGTGGCGGAAGGTGGCACCAGAAGCGGCGCCGAAGCCGCTCGGGCCAGAAAGCCGGGCACGCGGCAGCTGCCAGCGCCACGAACGGCGAACACCCTTCCCCCCATCGCTGAGGGAAGGAGCGGGCCGCTGCCCGCGTAGAGACCGACCCCAACTCGGCGCACTCCCCTCCCCAGCACTGATGATGAACATCCTTGAAGCTGAGGGAGGGGCAGAGGCCACAGCCCGGCTTGCTTCTCCCCATCTAGGGGCTGGTGGTCACCGTCTTGGGTGACCACCGGCGAGGGGATGCGGTCGGGCTGCCTGATGAAAATCCTTGAAGCCGAACGATGGCTGAAAGGTACCAACTTCCGCGAAGTTGCGTTCCTCCAACGACAAGACGGAAGAACTGCGAGTGTCCCCCATCCGGGGGCTCAGAAGGTGGAAAGACACGATGCATGAGGGGGGCGCGAAGACATGGTTGCCTTTCAAGGGGGTCACCCTCCTTTTAAAGGTGACTCTCCCCACTTGCGTCCTCAGCCATCGCGGACTGAGTCTTCTCCAACATGCTCAAAGGTCCTCCCCCTACGACACGGGGGCTGGGTCCCACGCGTCATGCAAGCTAGCCCAAGGCAGAAGAAGCCAAACCGCCACGCACGGTGCGCGCAACTGCCCAGCGGTTACAAGCATTCCTCCACTTTCGCCCAGACCAGCGGGTGAAAGGGCGGACCGCCATGCAAGCGGCATGCAACCGCACCAAGGGGGCGCACCCTTTCGACTTCGACGCGTCCAGCATGGAGGCCCAGGCCCACACGTCATGTAACCGACGCGCCGGTTACTACGTGCGAAGCAACTGCACCGCCACTCGCACCACTACCGTGCCTCCTCGACTGCGGAACCAGTACCGCGACTCGAGGCAACCCTGTGCATGACCCGACAGTGCCAACCAGGCACATCGGTCACGGATCAGTCAGCCGCGGGAGAAGGCGCGATGGTCGATACGGCCAAAAATGGGCCGGCAGTAATGGCGATGGCAGGCGAGCGGAAGCAGCGGTCAAGTCGTCAGCCAAGCTCACGTCCCCTCCTGGGACAGCGAGGGAACCCTCTCTCACGGCGTGAAGACGGCGCGCCCGTGTTCCGTTCCTCGAACGACTCGCGCGCGCGCAGCGGCTGCCCCGCAAACCACTCGCCCCATCGCATTAACTCTGCGGCGGGACATGCGACACCTTTGGCAGGAGAAGCGGGCGACGCTTCGCCTTCGCCATAATGACCGCGTCAAAAAAAGGTGCGCCGCGTCATTCGATTTCGTATCCTTTTCCTTTTCCTCTTTCTCTCTCTTACAACAGGGATCGGGAAAGGGGGATACCCCGAAAGGGATCCTTCTCCGCGAAGGAAACAGGCCCCGAGCCCCCCTACTGATCAGAGGTTCGAAGGTTGGCCCCTCGGAGGGGTTCAACAGCCGCCTCAGAGCGCTCGGGCTCCGTGCCCACTACTGATTAGAGGTTCGAAGGCCGGCCCCTCGGAAGGGTTCAACGGCCGCCTCAGGCCACTCAGGCTCCGCGCCCACTACTGATCAGGGGTTCGTAGGCTAGCCCTCGAAGGGTTCACAGCCGCCTCAGACGTAGAGCGAGGGATGACCCTGGGTACGTTCGATACATAACCAAGGCTCGGGCTACGCTCCCGAGGTACCCTAGGACATTTCCGAGACCAGCGGGAACGATCTTGTAACGGAATCCCATCAGAGGGAGGCATCGAGCCCTCGGACCCCGTCAAAATGGGACCGGGTCCGGCAGATCACCCGCAGGTACTTTTGGAGCGCGCCTCCGGGCCTCTAGCCGACCCCTAACAAATGGGGCACGGGCGTCCACTCGGATTACCCGTTAGCAGCTCACTGGAGACACCATGTTCGGCGCCCTCCAAAGGCAACATGGCGCTTTCCCCCCTCCTCCTTGTGGAAAGGCGACGCAGGGGCGTATGTAAAAAAGTCGAGTCTGTCCTTGACCGTCCTCTCGCTCTGTGCGGAGGCTCGGGGGCTGCTCTCACAAACCCGGCTCCGGCCAAACCGTTGACAGCGTCAACATACCAGCCCGAGAACTTGGGACCCGACCGTGCACCCGGGCTACGACCAGCTCGCATGAGGGAACAACCAGACCAGCCGAAGCATCGCGAAACGCATTAAGACCTCGAAGGAGTCAAACCACTCCTCCGAGGCCTCGGGGGCTACACCCGGCGGGTGCACTCGCGCGCACCCACCGGAACAAAATGCAACCGAGAAAGGCCGGTCCCCTCGCAAAAAAGTGCGACAAAAGCCTCCAAGCGAGTATTAACACTCCCTTCGAGGCTCGGGGGCTACTGTCGGGGACCATAATTAGGGGTACCCCCAAGACTCCTAATCTCAGCTAGTAACCCCCATCAGCACAAAGCTGCAAAGGCCTGATGGGTGCGATTAAGTCAAGGCTCGGTCCACTCAAGGGACACAATCTCGCCTCGCCCGAGCCCAGCCTCGGACAAGTGCAGCCGACCCCGGAGGATTTACGTCTCGCCCGAGGACCCCCTCCAGCAACGGACACACCTTCGGTTCGCCCGAGGCCTAGTCTTCGCCAAGAAGCAATCTTGGCCAAGTCGCCACACCGACCGACCGTATCGCAGGAGCATTTAATGCAAAGGTGGCCTGACACCTTATCCTGACACGCGCCCTTCAGTCGACAGGGCCGAAGTGACCACAGTCACTTCGCCGCTCCACTGACCGGCCTGACAAGAGGACAGCGCCGCCTGCGCCGCTCCGACTGCTGTGCCACTCGACAGAGTGAGGCTGACAGCAGCCAAGTCCAGCCTCGAGCGCCATAGGAAACTCTGCATCGCCCGACCCCAGGGCTCGGACTCGGGCTCAGCCCCGGAAGATGACGAACTCCGCCTCGCCCGACCCCAGGGCTCGGACTCGGGGTCAGCCCCGGAAGACGACGAACTCCGCCTCGCCTGACCCCAGGGCTCGGACTCGGGCTCAGCCCCGGAAGACGACGAACTCCGCATCGCCCGACCCTAGGGCTCGGACTCGGGCTCAGCCCCGTAAGACGACGAACTCCGCCTCGCCCGACCCAGGGCTCGGACTCGGGCTCAGCCCCGAAAGACGACGAACTCCGCCTCGCCCGACCCAGGGCTCGGACTCGGGCTCGGCCTGAGCCGACGGTCTCCGTCTCGCCTGACCCAAGGGCTCAGACTCGACCTCGACCTCGGAAGACAGACTCGACCTCGACCTCGGAGGAGCCTCCGCCTCGCCCAACCCAGGGCTCGGACCGACCACGTCACAGGAAGGGCCATCATTACCCTACCCCTAGCTAGCTCAGGCTACGGGGAACAAGACCGGCGTCCCATCTGGCTCGCCCCGGTAAAACAAGTAATGATGGCGCCCCGCATGCTCCATGACGGCGGCGGCTCTCAGCCCTCTTACGGAAGCAAGGAGACGTCAGCAAGGACTCGACAGCCCCGACAGCTGTCTTTCCGCCAGGCTCCAGCGCTCCTCCGACGGCCACGACATCACACGAACAGGGTTCCAAAACCTCTCCAGCTGCCACGACGGCATGTACTTAGGGCACTAGCTCCTCTCTGCTAGACACGTTAGCACACTGCTACATCTCCCAATTGTACACCTAGACCCCCTCCTTACGCCTATAAAAGGAAGGTCCATGGCCCTCTTAGAGAAGGTTGGCCGCGCGGGGAAGGATGGGACGGCGCTCGCGTAAGCCTCTCGCTCCCTCCCGCGTGGACGCTTGTAACCCCCTACTGCAAGCGCACCCGACCTGGGCGCGGGACAAACACGAAGGCCGCGGGTTTCCCCTTTTACGCCTGTCTCCCTCCGGCTTTCTCCCCCCTTCGCGCTCCGTCTCGCACCGACCCATCTGGGCTGGGGCACGTGACGACAATTTACTCGTCGGTCCAGGGACCCCCGGGGTCGAAACGTCGACACTGGGATTTTCACGGATGAGGTTCACAAGATGAGGATCAATAACAGTGAAGGACCTGAGCATAAGTCGGACGACGTCGTGGTCCGTCCATCTCGTGCTTCCATAGCTCCGGATCTTGTTGACCAGGGTCTTGAGCCTGTTGTACGTTTGTGTTGGCTCTTCTCCCCTGATCATTGCGAACATTCCCAGCTCGCCTTCCACCAACTCCATCTTGGTGATCATGGTGGCGCCGTTCCCCTCATGAGAAATCTTGAGGGTGTCCCAGATTTGCTTGGCGTTGTCCAAGCCGCTCCCTTATTGTACTCGTCCCTGCATAAGGATGCTAGCAAAATAGTGGTAGCTTGTGCATTTTTATGGATTTGCTCATTAATAAAAACGAGGTTGTCAGTACTATCAAAATGCACCCCGTTCTCAACTACCTCCCAAATACTAGGATGAAGAGAGAAAAGGTGACTACGCATTTTGTGCCTCCAAAAATCGTAGTCCTCTCCATCAAAGTGTGGAGGTTTAACAAGAGGAATAGAAAGCAAATGGGCATTGGAATTATACGGAATACGAGAATAATCAAATGAAAAGTTTGAGTTAACCGATTTATTTTTCTCGTCGTAGTCATCGTCTCTTGGGGAAGAAGAAGACTCATCGCTGTCGTTTGAGTTCACAACACAACTCGAGGAGTTCTCTACTCAAATGAGGCTCAAGTCACTATCTCAAAGAATCCAATGCGCGAGAATGGAGTCTTGGTGCTTAGTAATGATCAAGGAATGCTTGGGTGCCTCCTCCATGCGCCTAGGGGTCCCTTTTATAGCCCCAAGGCAGCTAGGAGCCGTTGGAGGCATTCTTGGAAGGCCAAAGTTGTCTTCTGTCGGGTGGCGCACCAGACAGTCCGGTGTGCCACCGGACAGCTACTGTTCATGTCCGGTGCGCGATCTCCTTCCATTCCTGGCGCAGCCGACCGTTGCAACTTCGGGCTGGTTGGCGCACCGGACACTGTCCGGTGCACACCGGACAGTCCGGTGCCCCCAGCCGACTATTGGCTGGGGCCACGCGTCGCGCGCGGATTACGCGGCCGACCGTTGCGCTGGCGGCCGTTGGCTCACCGGACAGTCCGGTGCACCACCGGACAGTCCGGTGAATTATAGCCGTACGCCACTGAAGTTTTCCCGAGAGTGGCCAGTTCGCCAGAGCTGGCCTGGCGCATCAGACACTGTCCGGTGCACCACCGGACAGTCCGGTGTGCCAGACCGAGCTAAGTCTTAACTGCTCCAGCCAAGTCCTTTTCTCTTTCTCTTTTCTATGATTCTAGTACTTAGACAAACTTCATTAGTACCCAAAACAAATGAACTAAGTCTATAAATATACCTTCTTGTTGATTTTCACTTCATTCATCATATGGCATATAATAACCCACTTAATATGTGTTGGACACTTAGTTACCAAAATATACTAGAAATGGCTCAAGGGCACATTTCCCTTTCACTTCCCATTATGTTCTACCACTTTGTCCTCATAAATTTGGCTTATTTATACCTATGAATACGGACCTGGAAACGGAAAACGAACCATTATACTTATTTCTATTCTAATTAGACCGATTCCTTTCAGATGAGCTAAGATAAACTAGCTTAATATATGATATATTGGTCATATGTAAATTTAACTTTAAGGCCTTGTTCGGTTATTGATATTACATGTGTATTGGAGTGTATTGGGTGGGATTGAGATGGATTTTGACTTGTTATGGATTTAAACCGGCTCAATCCCACCTAATACATGTGGATTATCACCAAAACGAACAAGCCCTAAACTTTTTTGTGAGGAAGGTACACTTTAACTTTTGAAAGTGTTGTTCGCTTCGGTCTAAAGCAAATGTTTGGACTGTTGCAACTGTAATTAATAGAGACAAAACACTGTAGAAATGGTAAAAACTGGTAAAGACTAAAGCCAAGAAATATGCCAAAATATGATTGGTGTGCTATCTGAATACATGGACACTATATAAATGAATGCTTGATGCGACAGATATATCCAGAAACTAAAGTTTAGTACATGGTACAACAGATGTTTGGATGACTACTACGAGCATTAAATATAATTTAATTATAAACTAATTACATAGCTAAAGGCTAAATATTGATATAAATTTATTAAGTCTAATTAGTGCATGATTAGTAAATGTTTACCGTAGAATCACATGATCGAATTATAAACTAATTAGGTTTAATAAATTCGTGTTATTGTTTAGTCTTCATCTGTGCAACTAGTTTTATAATTGGATTATATTTATAACTCTAACCGTATAAAACATATGATGTGATAGATACAAAGCGAAAGAGGCTTGTTCGATTGGTTTTAATCTGATTTATACAGTTTTTACTGTATTTTTGTCTTTATAGATTATAGTTGCAATAATTTAAATAGCTGATTTTTATCAAAGCGAAAGACACCTAACTTTTAAACAGGGCCAAAAGTCAAGAGAACCGAGCATTCAAAAACATCTTCCGTTCTCTAACCTCAACTCAATCGAGCCTCTGCTGCTAGTTTTTTTACTATTTTAGTACTCTTTTTAACATGCTTCTCGGTTATGGTACTCTTAATGTAAGCTTCTCCATAATAGTATTTATAAGTGTCGGGGACCATAATTAGGGGTACCCTCAAGGCTTCTAATTCTCAGCTGGTAACCCCCATCAGCATAAAGCTGCTAAGGCCTGATGGGTGCGATTAAGTCAGGGATCAGTCCGTTCGAGCGACTCGATCACGCCTCGCCCGAGCCTAGCCTCGGACAAGGGCAGCCGACCCCGGAGGATTTTCGTCTCGCCCGAGGCCCCCACCGACGGCGAACATATTTCCGGCTTGCCCGAGGCCCTGCCTTCGCTAAGAAGCAACCCTGACCAAATCGCCGCACCGACCGACCAAATCGCAGGAGCATTTAATGCAAAGGTGGCCTGACACCCTTATCCTGGCATGCGCCCCCCGGCAGAGCCGAAGTGACCGCCGTCACTTCGCCGTTCCACTGACCGGCTTGACAGAAGGACAGCGCCGCCTGCGCCGCGCCGACTGCAGTGCCAGTTGACAGAGCGAGGCTGACAAGCAGTCAGGTCCTGCAGAAGGCACCACAGGAAACTCCGCTCCGCCCGACCCAGGGCTTGGACTCGGGCTAAGTCCCGGAAGACGGCGAACTCCGCTCCGCCCGACCCAGGGCTCGGACTCGGGCTAAGTCCCGGAAGACGGCAAACTCCGCTCCGCTCGACCCAGGGCTCGGACTCGGGCTAAGTCCCGGAAGACGGCGAACTCCGCTCCGCCCGACCCAGGGCTCGGACTCGGGCTAAGTCCCGGAAGACGGCGAACTTCGCTCCGCCCGACCCAGGGCTCGGACTCGGGCTAAGTCCCGGAAGACGGCGAACTCCGCTCCGCCCGACCAAGGGCTCGGACTCGGGCTAAGTCCCGGAAGACGGCGAACTCCGCTCCGCCCGACCCAGGGCTCGGACTCGGGCTAAGTCCCGGAAGACGGCGAACTCCGCTCCGCCCGACCCAGGGCTCGGACTCCGCCCTGGCCTCAGACGACGACCTCCGCCTCGCCCGACCAGGGGCTCGGACTCGGCCTCGGCCACGGAAGACAGACTCGACCTCAGCTTCGGAGGAGCTTCCACCTCGCCCAGCCTAGGGCGCAGACCAGCCACGTCAACGGGAGGCGCCATCATCACCCTGCCTCGAGCTGACTCGGGCCGCAGGGAACAAGACCGGCGTCCCATCTGGCTAGCTCCGCCGGATAGGCAATGATGGTGTCCCGCATGCTCTGTGACGATGGCAGCTCTCAGCCCCCTTACGGAAGCAAGAGGACGTCAGCAAGGACCCAACCGCTCCGACAGCTGTCCCTCCGCCAGGCTCCATCGCTCCTCCGATGGCCACGACATCACACCAGCTGGGTGCCAAAACCTCTCCGGCTGCCACGACGGCATGTACTCAGGGCGCTAGCTCTCCCCCGCTAGACACGTAGCACTCTGCTACACTCCCATTGTACGCCCGGATCCTCTCCTTACGACTATAAAAGGAAGGACCAGGGCCCTCTTAGAGAGGGTTGGCCGCGCGGGGACGAGGACAAGACAGGCGCTCTCTTGGGGCCGCTCGCTTCCCTCTCCCGCGTGGACGCTTGTAACCCCCTACTGCAAGCGCACCCGACCTGGGTGCGGGACGAACACGAAGGCCGCGGGATTCCCACCTCTCTCACGCCGGTCTCCGGCCGCCTCGCTCGTCCCCCCTTCGCGCTCGCCCTCGCGCTCGACCCATCTGGGCTGGGGCACGCGGCGACACTCACTCGTCGGCCTGAGGGACCCCCCGGTCTCGAAACGCCGACAGTTGGCGCGCCAGGTAGGGGGCTGCTGCGTGTTGACGAACAGCTTCCCGTCAAGCTCCAGATGGGCAGTCTCCAGCAACCTCTCCAGCCTGGGACGGTGCTCCGTTTCGGGAGTCTTGAGTTCATGTCCTTCGACGGCAGCTACGACATGATACTCCTTCCACCGCCGTGCGACAACGACAATGGCGGCCGACAGCCCGCCCGCCGGCGGCGGAATCGACGACGTCTTCCCTGCGTGGTGGGAGAACAACATTCGAGCTCACCCCGTCCTCTCCCCCATCGACGGAGGAGGAGGCGGGGCAACCAAGGCCAAGCAGGAGGCAGCGCCTCGTCGGCTGTCGAGCGAGTCGACAGCGCTGGCACCCCAACGAGGGGCGCACCAGACATCGACCTCGCGTTTGAGACGAAGACGAGCACCGTCTCCCCGCGACACGCCAATCCCGAGCAAGCGGACGACGCCAGCGCGCTCGCGGAGAGCTTGCTGGACGTCACCCTCGTACCTGAGACGACGGCGCAGTCAGTCCCCGACGTGACTTCATCGCCGCTCGTCGACCAAAAGGTACCGACCGATTCCCATCCTACGCCATTTGGATTCAGCCTCAACCCGCCTAGCGATCTCGCTTTGGCGGACGCTCTCGTAGGGGCGAGTCCAAACCCTCTGGGGTTTCGCATGCGGTCTCCTTGGGACCGGCTGACGGACGTCTCGACCTACGGGCCCTCTGGGTCCGAGGAAGACGACGAGCCCAGCATCTGTTGGGATTTCTCTAGACTTGGCAACCCCAGCTCCATGCGGGACTTTATGACCGCATGTGACTACTGCCTCTCCGGCCGTTCCGACGGTAGCCGCAGCCTCGACGACGAGGACTGCGGCCCAAGCCGTGAATGTTTCCACGTCGATCTAGGGGGTCCCTCCGAAGGCAATCTTCTCGGCATGCCGGAGGACAGTGATCCCCCTAGGCCGGTGCCCCGCGTTGACATCCCACGGGAGCTAGCTGTGGTCCCCGTTCCGGCGGGGGGTCACGGCCCACAGCTCGAGCAAATCCGCGGGGTGCAGGCCAGGCTCGACGAGGGAGCAGGAGCGCTTGAGCCGATCCGCCGGGACATCGGGCAGGCATGGGCGAACCAACCCCCGGCCGGAGAAATACCTCATCTGCCCCAGGGTCTCCAGCACCGCGTCGCCGACGACGTCAGAGTCAGGCCACCACCCGCGTCTAGTGGGGTCGGCCAGAACCTGGCTGCAGCAGCGATGCTCCTCCGCGCGATGCCGGAGCCATCCACCACCGAGGGTCGGCGAATCCAGGGGGAGCTCAAGAATCTCCTGGAAGGCGCCCCGGTCCGACGGGCCGAGAGCTCTGCCTCCCGAAGGCAGGGATACCCCTCGGAACCCCATGCCGCGACTTCCCGATTCATGCGGGAAACTTCGGTCTACACCGGGCGCACGCGCAACACCGCGCCTGCGGCCCCGGGCTGCCTCGGCAACGAGCACCATCATCGCGACCGTCGAGCCCACCTCGACGAGAGGGTGCGCCAAGGCTATCACCCGAGGCGTGGGGGACGCTACGACAGCGGGGAGGATCGGAGTCCCTCGCCCGAACCGCCCGGTCCGCAGGCCTTCAGCCGGGCCGTCTGACGGGCACCATTCCCGACTCGGTTCCGACCCCCGACTACTATCACAAAGTACTCGGGGGAGACGAGACCGGAACTGTGGCTCGCGGATTACCGCCTGGCCTGCTGATAGTCGCCTAGAGGGGGGGTGAATAGGACGAAACTGAAATTTACAAATATAAACACAACTACAAGCCGGGTTAGCGTTAGAAATATAATCAAGTCCACGAGAGAGGGCGGAAAGCAAATCGCAAGCGAATAATGAAGTGAGACACACGGATTTGTTTTACCGAGGTTCGGTTCTCTCAAACCTACTCCCCGTTGAGGAGGCCACAAAGGCCGGGTCTCTTTCAACCCTTCCCTCTCTCAAACGATCCCTCGGACCGAGTGAGCTTCTCTTCTCAAATCACTTGGGAATCAAACTTCCCGCAAGGGCCACCACACGATTGGTGCCTCTTGCCTCAATTACAAGTGAGTGTTTGATCACAAGAAAGAATGTGAAAGAAAAGAAGCGATCCAAGCGCAAGAGCTCAAATGAACACTACAAATCACTCTCTCTAATCACTAGTGCTTTGTGTGGAGTTGGGAGAGGATTTGATCTCTTTTGGTGTGCTTTGCAATGAATGCTAGCTCTTGTATAGTGGTTGGAAGCTGGAAAACTTGGATGCAATGAATGGTGGGGTGGTTGGGGTATTTATAGCCCCAACCACCAAACATGACCGTTGGTGGAGGCCGTCTGTTCGATGGCGCACCGGACAGTCCGGTGCACACCGGACAGTCCGGTGCCCCAGCCACGTCACCAGTGCCGTTGGAAATTGACCGTTGGAGTTCTGACTTCTGGGCCCGCCTTGATGTCCGGTGGCGCACCGGACATGCACTGTTCACTGTCCGGTGCGCCGGCATGGGCGTCTCTAACTTCTGCGCGCGCTGCGCGCGCATTAAATGCCGTCGCAGGTAGCCGTTGGCGCGAAGTAGCCGTTGCTCCGAGGATGCACCGGACAGTCCGGTGTACACCGGACAGTCCGGTGATTTTTAGCGGAGCAGCTGAAGTAAAAACCCGAGGCTGGCGAGTTCCGGAGGCCGCCCTTCCTTGGAGCACCGGACATGTCCGGTGTACACCGGACAGTCCGGTGAATTATAGCGGAGTTGCCTCTAGAAATTCCCGAAGGTGACGAGTTCGAGTTGGAGTCCTCTGGTGCACCGGACCGGTGCCCCCAGACCAGAGGTGCCTTCGGTTGCCTTTAGCTCTCTATTTGAACCCAACTTTGGTCTTTTTAATTGGCTTGATGTGAACCTTTTGCACCTGTATAACTTATACACTAGAACAAACTAGTTAGTCCAATTATTTGTGTTGGGCAATTCAACCACCAAAATTATATAGGAACTAGGTGTAAGCCTAATTCCCTTTCAATCTCCCCCTTTTTGGTGATTGATGCCAACACAAACCAAAGCAAATATAGAAGTGCATAATTGAACTAGTTTGTATGATGTAAGTGTAAAGGTTGCTTGGAATTGAGCCAATTTCAATACTTACAAGATATGCATGGATTGTTTCTTCATTTTTAACATTTTGGACCACGTTTGCACCACATGTTTTGTTTTTGCAAAAATCTTTTGTAAATCTTTTCAAAGTTCTTTTGCAAATAGTCAAAGGTAAATGAATAAGAGTTTGCAAGGCATTTTCAAGTTTTGAAATTTTCTCCCCCTGTTTCAAATGCCTTTCCTTTGACTAAACAAAACTCCCCCTAAATGAAATCATCCTCTTAGTGTTCAAGAGGGTTTTGATGATTAAAGTTGAAAAACTATTTTCTCCCCCTTTTGAACTCAATAAGATACCAATTGAAAAAATGCTCTTGGAAAATACTAAGTTTTTGAAATTGGTGGTGGTGCGGTCCTTTTGCTTTGGGCTCAACCTTTCTCCCCCTTTGGCACGAATCGCCAAAAACGGAATCATTAGAGCCCTTCGAAGTATTTTCTCCTCCTTTGGTCATAAAATAAATGAATGAAGAGTATACCAAAGTTGGAGAGATTCTCGGAGTGACGGCGAAGGATGAGTAGTGGAGTGGAGTGGAAGCCTTTGTCTTCGCCGAAGACTCCAATTCCCTTTCAATATACCTATGACTTGGTTTGAAATACTCTTAAAAACACATTAGTCATAGCATATACAAAAGAGATATGATCAAAGGTATACTTGTGTGCTATGTGTGTAAACTAGCAAAAGAAATTTCTAGAATCAAGAATATTGAGCTCATGCCTAAGTTTGGTAAAAGTTTGTTCGTCAAGAGGCTTGGTAAAGATATCGGCTAATTGATCTTTAGTGTTAATGTATGAAATCTCGATATCCCCCTTTTGTTGGTGATCCCTAAGAAAATGATACCGAATGGCTATGTGTTTAGTGCGGCTATGCTCGACAGGATTGTCGACCATTTTAATTGCGCTCTCATTATCACATAGCAAAGGGACTTTGGTTAATTTGTAACCGTAGTCCCGCAGAGTTTGCCTCATCCAAAGCAATTGCGCGCAACAATGACCTGCGGCAATATACTCGGCTTCGGCGGTTGAAAGAGCGACCGAATTTTGCTTCTTTGAAGCCCAAGACACCAAGGATCTTCCCAAGAACTGGCAAGTCCCCGATGTGCTCTTTCTATTAATCTTACACCCTGCCCAATCAGCATCCGAATAACCAATCAAATCAAATGTGGATCCCCGAGGGTACCAAAGCCCAAACTTAGGTGTATAAGCCAAATATCTCAAGATTCGTTTTACGGCCGTAAGGTGTGATTCCTTAGGGTCGGCTTGGAATCTTGCACACATGCAAACGGAAAGCATAATGTCCGGTCGAGATGCACATAAATAAAGCAATGAACCAATCATCGACCGGTATACCTTTTGATCCACGGTCTTACCTCCCGTGTCGAGGTCGAGATGCCCATTGGTTCCCATGGGAGTCTTGATGGGCTTGGCATCCTTCATTCCAAACTTGCTTAGAATGTCTTGAGTATACTTCGTTTGGCTAATGAAAGTGCCCTCTTGGAGTTGCTTGACTTGAAATCCTAAGAAATATTTCAACTCCCCCATCATCGACATCTCGAATTTCTTTGTCATGATCCTACTAAACTCTTCACATGTAGACTTGTTAGTAGACCCAAATATAATATCATCAACATAAATTTGGCAAACAAACAAGTCATTTTCAAGAGTTTTAGTAAAGAGTGTAGGATCGGCTTTTCCGACTTTGAAACCATTAGCAATAAGGAAGTCTCTAAGGCATTCATACCATGCTCTTGGGGCTTGCTTGAGCCCATAAAGCGCCTTAGAGAGCTTATAGACATGGTTAGGGTACTTACTGTCTTCAAAGCCGGGAGGTTGCTCAACATAGACCTCTTCCTTGATTGGTCCATTGAGGAAGGCACTTTTCACGTCCATTTGATAAAGCTTAATGCCATGGTAAGTAGCATAGGCTAATAATATACGAATTGACTCAAGCCTAGCTACGGGTGCATAGGTTTCACCAAAATCCAAACCTTCGACTTGTGAATACCCCTTGGCCACGAGTCGAGCTTTGTTCCTAGTCACCACACCATGCTCATCTTGCTTGTTGCGGAAGACCCATTTTGTTCCTACAACATTTTGATTAGGACGTGGAACTAAATGTCATACCTCATTCCTAGTGAAGTTATTGAGCTCCTCTTGCATTGCCATCACCCAATCCGCATCTTGGAGTGCTTCCTCTACCCTGTGTGGCTCAATAGAGGAAACAAAAGAGTAATGTTCACAAAAATGTGCAACCCGAGATCGAGTGGTTACCCCCTTATGAATGTCGCCGAGGATGGTGTCGACGGGGTGATCTCGTTGGATTGCTTGGTGGACTCTTGGGTGTGGCGGCCTTTGCTCTTCATCCTCCTTGTCTTGATCATTTGCATCTCCCCCTTGATCATTGTCGTCATCTTGAGGTGGCTCATTTGCTTGATCTTCTACTTCATCAACTTGAGCTTCATCCTCATTTTGAGTCGGTGGAGATGCTAGCGTGGAGGAGGATGTTTGATCTTGTGCATGTGGAGACTCTTCGGATTCTTTAGGACACACATCCCCAATGGACATGTTCCTTAGCGCTATGCATGGAGCCTGTTCTTCACCTATCTCATCAAGATCAACTTGCTCTACTTGAGAGCCGTTAGTTTCATCAAACACAACGTCACAAGAAACTTCAACTAGTCCTGAGGACTTGTTAAAGACTCTATATGCCCTTGTGTTTGAATCATATCCTAATAAAAAGCCTTCTACAGTTTTAGGAGCAAATTTAGATTTTCTACCTCTCTTAACAAGAATAAAGCATTTGCTACCAAAAACTCTAAAATATGAAATGTTGGGCTTTTTACCGGTTAGGAGTTCATAGGATGTCTTCTTGAGGATTCGGTGAAGGTATAACCGGTTGATGGCGTAGCAAGCGGTGTTGACCGCTTCGGCCCAAAACCGATCCGGTGTCTTGTACTCATTAAGCATGGTTCTTGCCATGTCCAATAGAGTTCGATTCTTCCTCTCCACTACACCATTTTGTTGTGGAGTGTAGGGAGAAGAGAACTCATGCTTGATGCCCTCCTCCTCAAGGAAGCCTTCAACTTGAGAGTTCTTGAACTCCGTCCCGTTGTCGCTTCTAATTTTCTTGATCCTTAAGGCGAACTCATTTTGAGCCCATCTCAAGAATCCCTTCAAGGTCTCTTGGGTTTGAGATTTTTCCTGCAAAAAGAACACCCAAGTGAAGCGAGAATAATCATCCACTATTACAAGACAATACTTACTCCCGTCGATGCTTATGTAAGCAATCGGGCCGAATAGATCCATGTGGAGTAGTTCAAGCGGCCTGTCGGTCGTCATGATGTTCTTGTGTGGATGTTGAGTTCCAACTTGCTTCCCGGCTTGACATGCGCTACAAATCCTGTCTTTCTCAAAATGAACATTTGTTAATCCTAAAATGTGTTCTCCCTTTAGAAGCTTATGAAGATTCTTCATCCCAACATGGGCTAGTCGGCAGTGCCAGAGCCAACCCATGTTAGTCTTAGCAATTAAGCAAGTGTCGAGTTCAGCTCTATCAAAATCTACCAAGTATAGTTGACCCTCTAACACTCCCTTAAATGCTATTGAATCATCACTTCTTCTAAAGACAGTGACACCTACATCAGTGAATAGACAATTGTAGCCCATTTGACATAATTGAGAAACGGAAAGCAAATTGTAATCTAATGAATCAACAAGAAAAACATTGGAAATGGAATGGTCAGGTGAAATAGCAATTTTACCCAAACCTTTGACCAAACCTTGATTTCCATCCCCGAATGTGATAGCTCGTTGGGGATCTTGGTTTTTCTCATATGAGGAGAACATCTTTTTCTCCCCTGTCATGTGGTTTGTGCACCCGCTGTCGAGTATCCAACTTGAGCCCCCGGATGCATAAACCTACAAAACAATTTTAGTTCTTGACTTTAGGTACCCAAACGGTTTTGGGTCCTTTGGCATTAGACACAAGAACTTTGGGTACCCAAACACAAGTCTTTGACCCCTTGTGTTTGCCCCCAACAAATTTGGCAACTACCTTGCCGGATTTGCTAGTAAGCACATAAGAAGCATCAAAAGTTTTAAATGAAATAGCATGATCATTTGATGCATTAGGAGTTTTCTTTCTAGGCAACTTGGCATGGGTTGGTTGCCTAGAGCTAGATGTCTCACCCTTATACATAAAAGCATGGTTAGGGCCAGAGTGAGACTTCCTAGAATGAGTTCTCCTAATTTTGTTCTCAGGATAGCCGGCAGGGTATAAAATGTAACCCTCGTTATCCTGAGGCATGGGAGCCTTGCCCTTAACAAAGTTGGATAAGTTCTTTGGAGGGGCATTAAGTTTGACATTGTCTCCCCTTTGGAAGCCAATGCCATCCTTGATGCCAGGGCGTCTCCCATTATAGAGCATACTTCTAGCAAATTTAAACTTTTCATTTTCCAAGTTATGCTCGGCAATTTTTGCATCTAATAATGCTATATGATCATTTTGTTGTTTGATTAAAGACATGTGATCATGAATAGCATTGATATCAACATCTCTACATCTAGTACAAATAGAAATATGCTCAACATTAGATGTAGAGGGTTTGCAAGATTTTAATTCAACAACCTTAGCATGTAACATATCATTCTCAGTTCTAAGGTCGGAAACAATAGAATTGCAAACATCAAAATCTTTAGCCTTAGCAATCAAATTTTCATTTTCTACTCTAAGGCTAGCAAGAGAATCATTCAATTCCTTAATCTTAGCAAGCAAGTCATCATTATTATTTCTAAGATTTGGAATTGAAGCATCACAAACATGAGACTCAACCTTAGCAATTAAACTAGCATTTTCATTTCTAAGGTTGACAATGGTGTCATGGCAAGTGCTTAGCTCACTAGATAGTTTTTGACATTTTTCTACTTCTAGAGCATAAGCATTTTTAACCTTAACATGTTTCTTGTTTTCTTTAATTAGAAAATCCTCTTGGGAATCCAAAAGGTCATCTTTTTCATGAATAGCACTAATCAATTCATTTAACTTTTCTTTTTGTTCCATGTTAAGGTTGGCAAAAAGAATGCGCAAGTTATCCTCCTCATTGCTAGCATCATCCTCATCACTAGAGGTTTCATATTTAGTGGAGGATCTTGATTTTACCTTCTTCCTTTTGCCGTCCTTTGCCATGAGGCACTTGTGGCCGACGTTGGGGAAGAGGAGTCCCTTGGTGACGTCGATGTTGGCGGCGTCCTCGTCGGAGGAGGAGTCGGTGGAGCTCTCGTCCGAGTCCCACTCCTGGCAAACATGGGCATCGCCGCCCTTCTTCTTGTGGTACCTCTTCTTTTCTCTCCTCTTTCCCTTCTTGTCGTTATCCCTGTCACTGTCACTTGATAATGGACATTTAGCGATAAAGTGACCGGGCTTACCACACTTGTAGCAAAACTTCTTGGAACGGGATTTGTAGTCCTTCCCCTTCCGTTGCTTGAGGATTTGGCAAAAGCTTTTGATGATTAAAGCCATCTCCTCATTGTCGAGCTTGGAGGCGTCAATTGGTTGTCTACTTGGTGTAGACTCCTCCTTCTTTTCCTCCGTCGCCTTAAATGCCACTGGTTGTGCTTCGGACGTGGAGGTTTCATCAAGCTCGTTGATCTTCTTGGAGCCTTTGATCATGCATTCAAAGCTCACAAAATTCCCGATAACTTCCTCGGGGGTCATTTGAGTATATCTAGGATTACCACGAATTAATTGAACTTGAGTGGGGTTAAGGAAGATGAGTGATCTAAGAATAACCTTAACCACCTCGTGGTCATCCCACTTCTTGCTCCCGAGGTTGCGCACTTGGTTCACCAAAGTCTTGAGCCGGTTGTACATGTCTTGTGGCTCTTCCCCTTGGCGAAGTCGAAAGCGATCGAGCTCTCCCTCGATCGTTTCCCGCTTGGTGATCTTTGTTAGTTCATCACCCTCGTGCGCGGTCTTGAGGAGGTCCCAAATTTCCTTTGCATTCTTCAATCCTTGCACCTTGTTGTATTCCTCTCTATTTAGAGAGGCCAAGAGTATGGTTGTGGCTTGGGAGTTGAAGTGCTCGATTTGGGCAACCTCATCCTCATCATAATCCTCATCCCCTACCGATGGTACCTGTGCTCCAAACTCAACAACATTCCATATACTTTTGTGGAGTGAGGTTAGATGAAATTTCATTAAATCACTCCACCTAGCATAATCTTCACCGTCAAAGGTTGGCGGTTTGCCTAATGGAACGGAAAGTAATGGAGTATGTCTAGATGTACGAGGATAGTGTAAGGGGATCTTACTAAACTTCTTACGCTCTTGGCATTTAGAAGTTACGGAGGGCGCATCGGAGTCGGAGGTTGATGTTGATGAAGTGTCGGTCTCGTAGTAGACCACTTTCCTCATCCTCTTGTGCTTGTCGCCTTTCCGATGCGACTTGTGAGAAGAAGATTTTTCCTTCTTCTCTTTGTGGTGAGAAGAGGAAGATCTTTTCTCCTTCCGTTTGGAGGAGTCCTTCTTCTTCTCCTTCCTCTTGGTGCGGGACTCTTCCGATGAAGTGCTCCTGTGGCTTGTAGTGGGCTTTTCGCCGGTCTCCATCTCCTTCTTGGCGTGATCTCCCGACATCACTTCGAGCGGCTAGGCTCTAATGAAGCACCGTCCTCTGATACCAATTGATAGTCGCCTAGAGGGGGGGGTGAATAGGGCGAAACTGAAATTTACAAATATAAACACAACTACAAGCCGGGTTAGCGTTAGAAATATAATCAAGTCCACGAGAGAGGGCAGAAAGCAAATCGCAAGTGAATAATGAAGTGAGACACACGGATTTGTTTTACCGAGGTTCGGTTCTCTCAAACCTACTCCCCGTTGAGGAGGCCACAAAGGCCGGGTCTCTTTCAACCCTTCCCTCTCTCAAACGATCCCTCGGACCGAGTGAGCTTCTCTTCTCAAATCACTTGGGAATCAAACTTCCCGCAAGGGCCACCACACGATTGGTGCCTCTTGCCTCAATTACAAGTGAGTGTTTGATCACAAGAAAGAATGCGAAAGAAAAGAAGTGATCCAAGCGCAAGAGCTCAAATGAACACTACAAATCACTCTCTCTAATCACTAGTGCTTTGTGTGGAGTTGGGAGAGGATTTGATCTCTTTTGGTGTGCTTTGCAATGAATGCTAGCTCTTGTATAGTGGTTGGAAGCTGGAAAACTTGGATGCAATGAATGGTGGGGTGGTTGGGGTATTTGTTGGATTACGGGGAGGCTACGCTAGCGCAAAACAAAATTTTTCATCCCCATAATACCAAGAACTACTGCGGTTATAGGTCATGGAATTACCACTAGACGCGCAGAGCAGCGGAAGCCGTCTCGATGTAGACGAACGCGTCGAGCAGTGCCGTGCAGTCGCCGGCGTCCTTCAAGTCCTCGCGCGGTTCGTCCAAGTGCTCCAGATGTAGCACCTCTGAGGTATCCACACGTACAGGGAGGAAGCGCCGCGTACCGAACTGCTAGGTTCGCGACGGCGGCTTGGCGAGGGCGAGAGGTGGGCGGCGGCTGTCAGTTCGCTGGTGGCGAATTAGGTTATCCTTAACCGCGCCCCCGCCCCTCATTATATAGGCGTTATGGTGGGCTTCTGACGCCGAGGCCCATCATTAACCCTAAAGCCCAGTCTAATTTCGGATCTAATCCGAATTAGGCTTCCTTCCCCTTAAGTGTGTGACCCTATAGGTTCACGTACAAATAGACATAGCCCGAGTACTCTTACTTGGCCCAATAATTGACAGCGGCCTCTAGCAAGACATGTCAACTCCTATGTGTACGTAAAGATCATATCAGACGAACCATTGCGACATTACGTACATGCTGTTCCCTTTGTCTCACGATATTTGGTCTGGCTCTAAGCTGACCTCTCTTTCTCGATACTGTGAATTGGAATCCTTTCAATGGTTAACTCTTAACCCTAGCACGGCCATGCATTTCTTGATCCAATCACTCGAGGGGCCCAGAGATATCTCTCTCACAAAGAGAGGGACAAATTCCATCTTGACTGACCATGCCTCACAGCATGCTTCCTGACAAACCCAAAACTACCTTTATAACTACCCAGTTACGAGATAGCGTTTGATAGTCCCTAAGTAAGTCAATTCACATCTTGAGAACATGCGACAATCTCAGGTCTAAGGATACAGTATTCATGTTGCAAGAAGAGAACTATATTACAATATCTCACGTTGGGTCGGTCCAGCCTCATGTCATACATGCGCCCACATTATTAGTTTAACATCTTCATGTTCATGACTTGTGAAATGTAGTCATCAACTAATACATGTGCTAGTCATCGACTCTGACTAGGGACATCATTTAGAATAACCATATAAGTAAAGAATCTCACAAACAATTCACATAATTGCTAATCAATACAAGGTGCCTTCCATGGATATTCAATTAAGCAATATATATATCATGGATACAAAGAAATATGCTCATCTCTATGATTATCTCTAGGGCATATTTCTAACAGTATTTATAGCCCCAACCACCAAACATGACCGTTGGTGGAGGCCGTCTGTTCGATGGCGCACCGGACAGTCCGGTGCACACCGGACAGTCCGGTGCCCCAGCCACGTCACCAGTGCCGTTGGAAATTGACCGTTGGAGTTCTGACTTCTGGGCCCGCCTTGATGTCCGGTGGCGCACCGGACATGCACTGTTCACTGTCCGGTGCGCCGGCATGGGCGTCTCTGACTTCTGCGCGCGCTGCGCGCGCATTAAATGCCGTCGCAGGTAGCCGTTGGCGCGAAGTAGCCGTTGCTCCGAGGATGCACCGGACAGTCCGGTGTACACCGGACAGTCCGGTGATTTTTAGCGGAGCAGCTGAAGTAAAAACCCGAGGCTGGCGAGTTCCGGAGGCCGCCCTTCCTTGGAGCACCGGACATGTCCGGTGTACACCGGACAGTCCGGTGAATTATAGCGGAGTTGCCTCTGGAAATTCCCGAAGGTGACGAGTTCGAGTTGGAGTCCTCTGGTGCACCGGACACTGTCCGGTGTACACCGGACAGTCCGGTGCCCCCAGACCAGAGGTGCCTTCGGTTGCCTTTAGCTCTCTATTTGAACCCAACTTTGGTCTTTTTAATTGGCTTGATGTGAACCTTTTGCACCTGTATAACTTATACACTAGAACAAACTAGTTAGTCCAATTATTTGTGTTGGGCAATTCAACCACCAAAATTATATAGGAACTAGGTGTAAGCCTAATTCCCTTTCACCTGCCAACTGGGTGGAACGGACGACGACAACCTCATCATCTGCAACCTCCCCTTGTTCCTCTCCGACACCGCTCGCGCCTGGTTGGAGCACCTGCCTCCGGGGCAGATCTCCAACTGGGACGACCTAGTCCAAGCTTTCGCCGGCAATTTCCAGGGCACGTACGTGCGCCCCGGGAATTCCTGGGACCTCCGAAGCTGCCGGCAGCAGCCGGGAGAGTCCCTCCGGGACTACATCCGGCGATTCTCGAAGCAGCGCACCGAGCTGCCCAACATCACCGACTCGGATGTCATCGGCGCATTCCTCGCCGGCACCACCTGTCGCGACCTGGTGAGCAAGTTGGGTCGCAAGACCCCCACCAGGGCGAGCGAGCTGATGGACATCGCCACCAAGTTCGCCTCTGGCCAGGAGGCGGTCGAGGCAATCTTCCGAAAGGACAAGCAGCCCTAAGGCCGCCCATCAGAAGATGCTCCCGAGGCGTCTACTCAGCGCGGCGCCAAGAAGAAAGGCAGGAAGAAGTCGCAAGCGAAACGCGACGCCGCCGACGCAGACCTTGTCGCTGCCGCCGAGTACAAGAACCCTCGGAAGCCCCCCGGAGGTGCCAACCTCTTCGACAAGATGCTTAAGGAGCCGTGCCCCTACCATTAGGGGCCCGTCAAGCACACCCTTGAGGAGTGCGTCATGCTTCGGCGCCACTTCCATAGGGCCGGGCCACCCGCGGAGGGTGGCAGGGCCCGCGACGACGACAAGAAGGAAGATCACCAAGCGGGAGAGTTCCCCAAGGTCCGCGACTGCTTCATGATCTACGGTGGGCATGCGGTGAATCCCTCGGCTCGGCATCGCAAGCGAGAGCGCCGGGAGGTCTGCTCGGTGAAGGTGGCGGCGCCAGTCTACCTAGACTGGTCCGACAAGCCCATCACCTTCGACCAAGCCGACCACCCCGACCACGTGCTGAGCCCGGGGAAATACCCGCTCGTCGTCGACCCCGTCATCGGCGACGTCAGGCTCACCAAGGTCCTTATGGACGGAGGCAGCAGCCTCAACATCATCTACGCCGAGACCCTCGGGCTCCTGCGTGTCGATCTGTCCTCCGTCCGGGCAGGCGCTGCGCCCTTCCATGGGATTATTCCCGGGAAGCGCGTCCAGCCCCTCGGACGACTCGACCTTCCCGTCTGCTTCGGAACGCCCTTCAACTTCCGAAGGGAGACTCTGACGTTCGAGGTGGTCGGGTTTCGAGGAACCTATCACGCGGTACTGGGAAGGCCGTGCTATGCGAAGTTCATGGCCGTCCCCAACTACACCTACCTGAAGCTCAAGATGCCGGGCCCCAACGGGGTCATCACCGTCGGGCCCACGTACAAGCACACGTTCGAATGCGACGTGGAGTGCGTTGAGTACGCCGAGGCCCTCGCCGAATCCGAGGCCCTCATCGCCGACCTGGAAAGCCTCTCCAAAGAGGTGCCAGACGTGAAGCGTCACGCCGGCAACTTCGAGCCAGCGGAGACGGTTAAGGCCGTCCCCCTCGACCCCAGCGACGACACCTCCAAGCAGATCCGGATCGGCTCCGGGCTCGACCCCAAATAGGAAGCAGTGCTCGTCGACTTTCTCCGCGCAAACGCCGACGTCTTCTTGTGGAGTCCCTCGGACATGCCCGGCATACCGAGGGATGTCGCCGAGCACTCTCTGGACATTCGAGCCGGAGCCCGACCCGTCAAGCAGCCTCTGCGCCGATTCGACGAGGAGAAGCGCAGAGTAATAGGCGAGGAGATCCACAAGCTAATGCAGCAGGGTTCATCAAAGAGGTATTCCATCCCGAATGGCTTGCCAACCCTGTGCTTGTGAGAAAGAAAGGGGGGAAATGGCGGATGTGTGTAGACTACACTAGTCTCAACAAAGCATGTCCGAAGGTTCCCTACCCTCTGCCTCGCATCGATCAAATCGTGGATTCCACTGCTGGGTGCGAAACCCTGTCTTTCCTCGATGCCTACTCAGGGTATCACCAAATCAGGATGAAAGAGTCCGACCAGCTCGCGACTTCTTTCATCACGCCATTCGGCATGTACTGCTATGTCACCATGCCGTTCGGCTTGAGGAATGCGGGTGCGACGTACCAGCGGTGCATGAACCATGTGTTCGGCGAACACATTGGCCGCACGGTTGAGGCCTACGTCGATGACATCGTAGTCAAGATGAGGAAAGCTTCCGACCTCCTTTCCGACCTTGAAGTGACATTCCGGTGTCTCAAGGCAAAAGGGGTCGAGCTCAATCCTGAGAAGTGTGTCTTCGGGGTCCCCCGAGGCATGCTCTTGGGGTTCATCGTCTCCGAGCGGGGCATCGAAGCCAACCCGGAGAAGATTGCAGCCATCACCAGTATGGGGCCCATCAAGGACTTAAAAGGCATACAGAGGGTCATGGGATGTCTCGCGGCACTAAGCCGCTTCATCTCACGCCTCGGCGAAAAGAGGTCTGCCTCTGTACCGCCTCTTAAGGAAGGCCGAGTGCTTCACTTGGACCCCTGAGGCCGAGGAAGCTCTCGGGAACCTGAAGGCGCTCCTCACAAAGGCGCCTATCTTGGTGCCTCCAGCTGCCGGAGAAGCCCTCTTGGTCTACGTCGCCGCGACCACTCAGGTGGTTAGCGCCGCGATTGTGGTCGAGAGGCAAGAAGAGGGGCATACATTGCCCGTTCAGAGGCCAGTTTACTTCGTCAGCGAAGTACTGTCTGAAACCAAGATCCGCTACCCACAAGTTCAGAAGCTGCTGTATGCGGTGATTCTGACACGGTGAAAGTTGCGACACTACTTCGAGTCTCATCCGGTAACTGTGGTGTCATCCTTCCCCCTGGGGGAGATCATCCAGTGCCGAGAGGCCTCGGGCAGGATTGCAAAGTGGGCGGTGGAAATCATGGGCGAGACAATCTCGTTCGCCCCTCGGAAGGCCATCAAGTCTCAGGTCTTGGCGGACTTCGTAGCCGAATGGGTTGACACCCAGCTATCGATGGCTCCGATCCAACCGGAGCTCTGGACCATGTTTTTCGACGGGTCGCTGATGAAGACGGGAGCCGGCGTGGGCCTACTCTTCATCTCGCCCCTCGGGAAACACCTACGCTATGTGCTACGCCTCCATTTCCCGGCGTCCAATATTGTGGCTGAGTATGAGGCTCTGGTCAATGGGTTGCGGATCGCGATCGAGCTAGGGGTCCGGCGCCTCGACGCCCGCGGTGACTCGCAGCTCGTCATCGACCAAGTCATGAAGAACTCCCACTGCCGCGACCCGAAGATGGAGGCCTACTGCGATGAGATTCGGCGCCTGGAAGACAAGTTCTACGGGCTCGAGCTCAACCACATCGCTCGGCGCTACAATGAGACTGCAGACGAGCTGACTAAAATAGCCTCGGGGCGAACAACGGTTCCCCCAGACGTCTTCTCCTGGGATCTGCATCAACCCTCCGTCAAGATCGACGACACGCCCGAGCCTGAGGCGCCCTCGGCCCAGTCCGAGGTACCCTCGGTCCAGCCCGAGGTACCCTCGGCACAGCCCGAGGCGCCCTCGGTTCAGCCCGAGGCACCCTCGGCCTCCGAGGGTGAGGCACTGCGCATCGAGGGGGAGCAAAGCGGGGCCGCGCCTGATCGAAACTGGCAGACCCCGTACCTGCAATATCTCCAACAAGGAGAGCTACCCCTCGACCGGGCCGAGGCTCGCCGGGTGGCACGGCGTGCCAAGTCGTTCGTCTTGCTGGGCGATGAGAAGGAGCTCTACCACCGCAGCCCCTCAGGCATCCTCCAGCGATGCATCTCCGTCGCCGAAGGTCAGGAACTCCTGCGGGAGATACACTCGGGGGCTTGCGGCCATCACGCAGCACCTCGAGCCCTTGTCGGGAATGCTTTCCGACAAGGATTCTACTGGCCGACGGCGGTGGCCGACGCCACTAGAATCGTCCGCACCTGCGAAGGGTGTCAATTCTATGCGAAGCAGACCCACCTGCCCGCTCAGGCTCTGCAGACGATACCCATCACCTAGCCCTTTGCTGTGTGGGGTCTGGACCTCGTCGACCCCTTGCAGAAGGCGCCCGGGGGCTACACGCACCTGCTGGTCGCCATCGACAAATTCTCCAAGTGGATCGAGGTCCGACCTCTGAACAGCATCAGGTCCGAGCAGGCGGTGGCGTTCTTCACCAACATCATCCATCGCTTCGGGGTCCCGAACTCCATCATCACCGACAACGGCACCCAGTTCACCGGCAGAAAGTTCTTGGACTTCTGCGAGGATCACCACATCCGGGTGGACTGGGCCGCCGTGGCTCATCCCATGTCAAATGGGCAAGTAGAGCGTGCCAATGGCATGATTCTACAAGGGCTCAAGCCTCGGATTTACAACGACCTCAACAAGTTCGGCAAGCGATGGATGAAGGAACTCCCCTCGGTGGTCTGGAGCCTAAGGACAACGCCGAGCCGAGCCACGGGTTTCACGCCGTTCTTCCTAGTCTACGGGGCCGAGGCCGTCTTGCCCACAGACCTGGAATACGGCTCCCCGAGGACGAGGGCCTACAGCGATCAAAGCAACCAAGCCAGCCGAGAAGACTCGCTGGACCAGCTGGAAGAGGCTCGGGACAAGGCCTTACTACACTCGGCGCGGTACCAGCAGTCCCTGCGACGCTACCACGCCCGAGGGGTCCGGTCCCGAGACCTCCAGGTAGGCGACCTGGTGCTTCGGCTGCGACAAGACCCCCGAGGGAGGCACAAGCTCACGCCCCCCTGGGAGGGACCGTTCGTCATCGCCAAGGTTATGAAGCCCGGAACGTACAAGCTGGCCAACAGCCAAGGCGAGGTCTACGGCAACGCTTGGAACATCCAACAGCTACATCGCTTCTACCCTTAAAATATTTTCAAGTCGTTCATATACCTCGCACCCACGCAAAGTTTAGTCATCAAGGAAGGGTCGGCCTCGCCTCGGCAAAGCCCGACCCTCCCTCGGGGGCTAAAAGGGGGGCAACCCCCTCTGTGTCGAAATTTTCCTCGAAAAAAGTATCTCTTCTGCCAGAATATCTTTCGTGCTTTTTGACTACTTCGAAAAGTGGATTCTGAAAACGACGGAGTACACGTAAGCAGCCAAGGCTGACCGAGCCGAGGGACTCCTACGCCTCCGGGATACGGATACCTCACTCATCACCTTCTGCGATAAGTAACTCGCGTTCGGATAAAGTGATTCCGCGGACCGAACAAGTCTTCACGTTCGGAAGCTCTTCTGCCAAAGCGATCCTTCGAGCCTTCTCGACTGAGTCGGTGACAGGGCCTCATGGACGGGTGAAGGTGCGCGTAAGCGGCAAGGCCGACCGAGCCGAGGGACTCCCACGCCTACGGGATACAGATACCTCACTCATCACCTTCCGCGAGAAGCAACTCTCGCTCGCACAAACATCCCTGTTACCAACAAAAAAGTCCAGATACTCGAAACAAGAGGAAAAGAGACGCAGCTTTACAACACAGCGAGGGTGTGTGTTCTGGCCTCGGCGGCCGCAGAAGGCACACGCTACAAGACAATCTGATCCTGCAGGCTCGGGTCTTGACGCCGGAAGGGGGCAGTAGCACCCTCGGCATCGACAACACCTTCAGCGAGGTCTGACCTAGCCTCGGACGGCGACGCGGTCCGAGGATCTCCACTCTGAAGGACGACGTCATTGCCACGCCCGGGCAATCGCTGCCAGGGACTTCTCCGGGAATCTGGCCCGAGCAGGCGGCTCGGCCGGTTACCCCTGGGGCCTCGGCCAACCATCTTCCGAGGGCGCCAGCCCGACCCGAGGCCTCAGCTGGTCGACTCCGGCGTCGGTCCCGCTAACGGACAACCCGGCTAGGCTCCGGCCAACCAGGTTTCATTTTCGAGCCAACTCCGCCTCTGTTCATACTGATATCACTACCCCTGGCCTCGGCTCGTCGAAGAGCGGCCAAGGGGTTCCTTTAACTAAGCTAGAGGAGCCTCAGACGACAAGGCCGACCGAGCCGAGGGACTCCTACGCCTCCGGGATACGGATACCTCACTCGTCACCTTGACACGGGGCGACTCATGCTTGGTGAAGCGGTTCAGATAATCAACAGGCGAGTCTTAGTGCTCGAAAATGAGGAAAAACACGGCTCCGTGCCAAAATTACATACATGTTCGGGCCTCGACAGCCACGATGAACAAAAACACTGGCATTCGAAGTGCCATTACAAACGGAACTCCGGTTCCCCCTCCGCAGGTACGAACAACCCCACTCCATGGGGAAGGGCCTGCGGAGCAACAGAAGACCGACGAATGGCGCGCCGTCACCCGCTCCAGCAGCAGCGACGACGACGACTTCTGCTCCGGGGGGCCGAACAGCGGCAGCGCTGACCTCAGGGCGGATGCTGCTGCCAGGAGGCCCCCGCCCATGCCCAAACTCGTGAGGCAAGGACGGGCAGAAGGCCGTAGAGTTGGAGGTCGATCCGTGGCCGGCCCTGGCTACCTCGCCGGCGGAGGAACATCTTCCAGCTGCCGTGGCAGACGCCGGCGCCGCGAGCGGCTCCGAAGCCACTCGCGTCCGAGAGCCGGGCACGGTGCAGCTGCCGGCGCCACGGACGACGACCGCCCTTCCCTCCGATCACTGAGTGAAGGAGCGGGCCGCCGCCCACGTGGGGGCCGACCCCAACTCGGCACACTCCCCTCCCCAGCCCTGGTGATGAAAATCCTTGAGGCCGAGGGAGGGGCAGAGGCCGCAGCCCGGCTCGCTTTCCCCCACCAGCAAGCTGGAGGTCACCATCTTGGGTGACCGCCGGCGGAGGGGTGCAGCCGGGCTGCAAGATGAAAATCCTTGAAGCCGAACGATGGCTGAAAGGTACCAACTCCCACAGAGTTGCGTTCCTCCAACGATGAGGCGAAAAGACGGCGGGTATCCCCCATCCGGGGGCTTGGAAGGTGGAAAGACACGATGCATAAGGGAGCGCGAAGACGTGGTCGCCTTCCGAAGGGGGTCACCCTCCTTTTAAAGGCAACTCTCCCTACTTGCGTCCTCAGCCGTCACGGGCTGAGTCTTCTCCAACACGCTCCAAGGCCCTCCCCTGCGGCGCGGGGGCCGGGTCCCACATGTCATGCAAGCCGGCTCAGAGCAGAAGAAGCCAAACCGCCGCGCGCGGTACACACGACCGCCCAGCGGTTACAAGTGACCCTCCACTTTTGCCCAGACCAACGGGCGAAAGGAGCGGACAGCCATGCGGGCGGCATGCAACCGCGCTACGTGGGCACGCTTCTCCGACTCCCGACACGCCCAGCATGGAGGCCCAGGCCCACGCGTCACGCAACCGGCGCGCCGGATGCTTCATGCAAGAAACTGCACCGCCACTTGCGCCACCACGCCTCCTCGATTGCAGAACCAATACCACGACTCGAGGCGACCCAGCGCACGACCTAGCAGCGCCAGCCTGGCGTGGCGGTCAATGCGGTCAAAAATGGGCCGGCAGTAATGACGCTGGCAGGCGGGCGGGAGCAGCGGTCACGTCTTCAGCCAAGCTCACGTCTCATCCGGGGGCAGCAAGAGAACCCCCTCTCACGGCGTGAAGACAACGCGCCCGTGACCCGTTCCTCGAACGGCTCGCGCACGCGCAACGGCCGTCCCGCCAACCACTCGCCCCGTCGCATTAACTCCGCGGCGGGACAGGCGGCGCCTCTGGCAGGAGAAGCGGGCGACGCTTCGCCTTCGCCATAATAACCGCACCAAAAAAAAGGTACGCCACGTCGTTCGATTTCGTACCCTTTTCCTTTTTTCCTCTTTCTCTCTCTCTCTCTTGCAACAGGGACCGGGAAAGGGGGATACCCCGAAAAGGATCCTTCCCCGTGAAGGAACCGGGCTCCGAGCCTCCCTACTGATCAGAGGTTCGAAGGCTGGCCCCCCGAAGGGTTCGACAGCCACCTCAGATCGCGTGGGCCCTACACCCACTACTGGTCAGAGGTTCGAAGGTCGGCCCCCCGAAGGGTTCCACGGCCGCCTCAGGCTACTCGGGCTCCACACCCATTACTGATCAGGGGTTCGAAGGCTGGCCCCCGAAGGGTTCACAGCCGCCTCAGACGCCGAGCGAGGGATGACCAGGGGTACGTTCGATACATAACCAAGGCTCGGGCTGCGCTCCCGAGGTACCCTAGGACATTTCCGAGACCAGCGGGAGCGATCTTGTAACGGAATCCCATCGGAGGGAGGCATCGAGCCCTCGGACCCCGTCGCTAGGGGACCGGGTCTGGCAGATCACCCGCAGGTACTTTTGGGCGTGCCTCTGGGCCCCTAGCCGACCCCTAACGAACGGGGCACGGACGTCCACTCGGATTACCCGCTTGCAGCTCACCGGAGACACCATGTTCGGCGCCCATCGAGGGCAACATGGCGCTTTCCCCCCCTCCTTGCGAAAAGGCGACGCAGGGGCGTATGTAAAAAAGCCGAGTCTGTCCCTGATCGCCCTCTCGCCCTGTGTAGAGGCTCGGGGGCTGCTCTCGCAAACCTGGCTCCGGCCGAACCGTTGACAGCGTCAACATACCAGCCCGAGAACTTGGGACCCGACCGTACACCCGGGCTACGACCAGCTCGCATGAGGGAACAACCAGACTAGCCGAAGCATTACGCGAGGCATTAAGACCTCGAAGGAGTGAAACCACTCCTCCGAGGCCTCGGGGGCTACACCCGGCGGGTGCGCTCGCGCGCACCCACCGGAACAAAATGCAACCGAGAAAGGCTGGTCCCCTTGCAAAAAAGTGCGACGAAAGCCTCCAAGCGAGTGCTAACACTCCCTTCGAGGCTCGGGGGCTACTGTCGGGGACCATAATTAGGGGTACCCTCAAGGCTCCTAATTCTCAGCTGGTAACCCCCATCAGCATAAAGCTGCTAAGGCCTGATGGGTGCGATTAAGTCAGGGATCAGTCCGTTCGAGCGACTCGATCACGCCTCGCCCGAGCCTAGCCTCGGACAAGGGCAGCCGACCCTAGAGGATTTCCGTCTCGCCCGAGGCCCCCCACCGACGGCGAACATATTTCCGGCTTGCCCGAGGCCCTACCTTCGCTAAGAAGCAACCTTGACCAAATCGCCGCACCGACCGACCAAATCGCAGGAGCATTTAATGCAAAGGTGGCCTGACACCCTTATCCTAGCATGCGCCCCCTGGCAGAGCCGAAGTGACCGCCGTCACTTCGCCGCTCCACTGACCGGCCTGACAGAAGGACAGTGCCGCCTGCGCCGCGCCGACTGCAGTGCCACTTGACAGAGCGAGGCTGACAGGCAGTCAGGTCCTGCAAAAGGCACCACAGGAAACTCCGCTCCGCCTGACCCAGGGCTTGGACTCGGGCTAAGTCCCGGAAGACGGTGAACTCCGCTCCGCCCGACCCAGGGCTCGGACTCGGGCTAAGTCCCGGAAGACGGCGAACTCCGCTCCGCCCGACCCAGGGCTCGGACTCGGGCTAAGTCCCGGAAGACGGCGAACTCCGCTCCGCCCGACCCAGGGCTCGGACTCGGGCTAAGTCCCGGAAGAGGGCGAACTCTGCTCCGCCCGACCCAGGGCTCGGACTCGGGCTAAGTCCCGGAAGACGGCGAACTCCGCTCCGCCCGACCCAGGGCTCGGACTCGGGCTAAGTCCCGGAAGACGGCGAACTCCGCTCCGCCCGACCCCAGGGCTCGGACTCCGCCCTGGCCTCAGACGACGACCTCCGCCTCGCCCGACCAGGGGCTCGGCCTCGGCCTCGGCCATGGAAGACAGACTCGACCTCAGCTTCGGAGGAGCTTCCACCTCGCCCAGCCTAGGGCGCAGACCAGCCACGTCAACGGGAGACGCCATCATCACCCTGCCCCGAGCTGACTCGGGCCGCAGGGAACAAGACCGGCGTCCCATCTGGCTAGCTCCACTGGATAGGCAATGATGGCGTCCCGCATGCTCTGTGACGACGGCAGCTCTCAGCCCCCTTACGGAAGCAAGAGGACGTCAGCAAGGACCCAACCGCTCCGACAGCTGTCCCTCTGCCAGGCTCCATCGCTCCTCCGACGGCCACGACATCACACCAGCTGGGTGCCACAACCTCTCCGGCTGCCACGACGGCATGTACTCAGGGCGCTAGCTCTCCCCCGCTAGACACGTAGCACTCTGCTACACTCCCATTGTACGCCCGGATCCTCTCCTTACGCCTATAAAAGGAAGGACCAGGGCCCTCTTAGAGAGGGTTGGCCGCGCGGGGACGAGGACGAGACAGGCGCTCTCTTGGGGCCGCTCGCTTCCCTCTCCCGCGTTGACGCTTGTAACCCCCTACTGCAAGCTATAGGTGTACATTCGGGCCACCCGGCCCGGCCCGGCCCAAGCCCGAAAAGGCCCGTATTGTTTGAATTTCGGGCCGGCCCGGCCCGTTTGAATTTCAGGTCGTGCCGGGCCGGCCCATGGGCCTAGCCCTCGGCCCACGGCCCGGCCCGTAATTGCTTAAACGTGCCGGGCTCATTTCGGGCGGCCCGAAATTATAAAAGCCCGAAATTCACATTAGGGCCCGAAATTCAATTTTTGGCCCGAAATGCAGTTTTTGGCCCGAAATTCACATCAGGGCCCGAAATTCAAAACAAATTTAGTAAGACAAATAAATTTGACTAAAAGCAAACTTAATAATTGTATTAAGTTACTGATGCTATGCAATGACTACCTCGTTTACAAATCATTTTGTTAGAAAGAAAAAGAGTATAATCAGCTCTAAATAAAGTTCGTAAGTTCAGTTTATTATCTAATGTTCATAACAAAAATAAAATTACATCACATACTCTAACTCAAAGCTACAAAAAACATCTAACTAACATTATCTATAGATTTGTGTTCTTTATCAAGTACATGAAAGTGTGGAATGAAGTGTGATTTTAATAAATATATGGGCCTTTTCGTGCCTCTATATGGGCCATTTCGTGCCTGCCTTAAACGGGCCGTGCTCGTGCCCGCCCATGGGCCCTGACCTCGGCCCAAACCCGGCCCGATATATCGGGCCGTGCCGGCCCGGCACTAAAATATTTCGTGTCGTGCCGTGCCTGGGCCGTGCTTTTTTTACCGTGCTTCGGGCCGGCCCATCAGACCCGGCCCAAATGTACACCTGTACTGCAAGCGCACCCGACCTGGGCGCGGGACGAACACGAAGGCCGCGGGATTCCCACCTCTCTCACGCCGGTCTCCGGCCGCCTCGCTCCTCCCCCCTTTGCGCTCGACCCATCTGGACTGGGGCACGCGGCGACACTCACTCGTCGGCCCGAGGGACCCCCGGTCTCGAAACGCCGACAATAAGTGTTATTATTCTCTAAAATAATGTTATAACCTTTTTTATCAAAATAGTATTAAAATGATAAAAAGATGTTAAAATACTATTTTAAAGAATAATAACACTTATAAATATTTTATGGAGAAGCTTATATTAAAAGTATCATAAAAAAAAATATATGCTGCTCTGCACTTCCGCAACCGTGCGGCCAGTCTGGCAGTCCCGCTGTCCTCCAAACGTCGCCTATCTTCCCGCGCCCGCTCGTGTATCCGTCTCTAAGCCAACTCCAGCAACACCGTCACCGTGTGTGTTTAGACTGATACATTGTTTGTAGAGAGAATTTTGAAATAGAAAGTTTGATAAAGAGTGAAATAGAGAGTCGCTGGAGATAATAGTCGCCCGCAACCCATTTGAAAATCACGCCGTGTTGGCGTGTAATCGGCGATTCGGCGGCCGCCGGGCGGTGGCGATGGAGGTGGGTGACCTGCACAAGGTGTGGGAGGTCCGTGCGCTCAAGATCAAGCCCGACGCGACCGCCGCGCGGGCAACCCTCGACCGCGTTGCCAGGCAGGTCCAGCCCATCATGCGCCGCCACAAATGGCGCGTCAAGGTCCTCTCCGAGTTTTCGTAAGCGTCCCCACGAACCCTAACCCTAACCTCCCTTCTCCCCCTCCACGCCTCCCGATCGATCGATTGATGGACCCCGTGCGTGCGGGGGGTGTGATTGATCAGGCCGCGGAACCCGAGGCTGCTGGGGCTCAATGTCGGCGCGGGCGTCGAAGTCAAGCTGCGGCTACGGCGCGCCGGCCGCGACCATGACTTCATCCCGTACGAGGAGGTGCTCGATACCATGCTACACGAGCTCTGCCACAACGAGCGCGGGCCCCACGATGCGCAGTTTTACAAGCTCTGGGACGAGCTCCGCAAGGTGCGTGGGCTGCTCTGGCTTTATTGCTGCTGCTTACACAATGTGGGATACCGGTGGTTGTATATATTGGCGTGGAATGGTTGTGCTCATGGGCACAAGTGAATGCATTTCTCTGTTTTGTGCTACTCCAAGTCTCCAAGACAATCTTTACCCCTGAGGCCCTGACTGAATGATTCATTCACATGTCAACAATCTTTACTCCAAGTCTCCAAGAGATTATTTGTGATGATGCTGCACTTAGAATTTTAGAGTGATTTTTAGTTCTACTACATGTAACCTAGATTATTATTTGATTGGATGTCCTACTATGGTTACCAAAAAACTAAAATATGCAGAACTTGTTTTTTTTTTTCTCTGTGCAACATCCAAACTTAATTAAATGGGAACAACTTTGTCTCTATCAATATATATGATTATTACTCCACATCTATCGTGAACTGACAACTCTATTAATAATGGTTTGTACATTCTGGAGATGTTGGGAGTGGAGTGGGCAGTGGGGAGAAGACCTTTACCTGTGTTTGCCAAAAAATAACGCAAAATGAGGGAATCCAAATCAGAATGAAGATGTAGTGAGGACACTGGACTATATCTGTAAGAAAGTTGTGGCAATTGACAAGGTCTTTGGAATGGAGTTTTACTTGTGCTGAAATCCTTACAAAAACAAACACAACTGATATGTTTCAGGATCACAGTTTCAATCACTAAATTGATCTTAACTAAGTTTGTATTTGGTAACATGTAAGATTGAGGTAGTGAATCTGTAATTTACTTTGACTGTACTTGAGTAAGCTTTGTTGTGTCTTTGTACCTTGTATGCGACCAAGTACATCTAGTTCTATCATTTGTAGTTTTCTTTGTTTCAGTTTTGTGCTCTTGAATGCAATTTCGGTTTTGCTCATGTGGTGCCATATTTTTAATAATGATCCTTCTGTTGTTTATGATAAATCTGCCAGGAATGCGAAGAACTTGTTTCAAAGGGTATCACTGGAACAGGACAAGGGTTTGATGGCACGGGAAGGCGAGTTGGTGGATTTACTGTACATCCACCACCACCATCTCTGCGGCAAGCTACGTTAGCTGCTGCACAGAAGCGGGCAAGGAATGGAGCTCTATTGCCTTCTGGACCAAGAAAGTTGGGTGGAAACAGTGAAATTATGAGTGCACTTAGTCCAGTACAAGCTGCTGCAATGGCGGCTGAAAGAAGAATGTATGATGATTTGTGGTGTGGATCACATGATCAATCTGCTATTGATGATTCGGATGATGTTATTATTCTTCAAGAGTCGCCAAATTTGACAAGGGATGAAAAAGACAAGGGTAGCTGCTCCAACACTTCTGCACAGCCCAGCACTTCTTCTAGAATTCACATAGCAGCACGAGATGATAGGACAACAAGTGATGCACTTGATAGTTCAAAGTGGGAATGTGGTGCTTGCACACTTCTGAACCAGGCAAGTTTTATAGTGCCGAAATAAAATCCATTTCACTACAAAACTGTGAGTTTATTCATGTATTAGGGTTCATTTTTTACTCTATATAAAATTTATAGGAGAAACCTCTTATATGTTATAGTAGGACAAATGGATATTTTTCATTCTGATCCATTTAAATGACCTTTGGAATTGATCCATTTCGTTTACACGTATGCATATGTTGAACACGATAACACTGTAGCATCTTAGTTAAATGTTCTGTTTATATTAGAGTATGCATGTTTGAGCTTTAGATGTGTATTTATTGTGGTCCTTGTTGATAAGTTCTGAGCAAGCTCTGTTGGTGAGGGTATGGATGTACAGCTCTAGGGCCTGTTTAGCAGAGCTCAAGAGTTCAGTTTCAGCTCTGTTTTACTGTTCCACAGCTCCACAACTCTATCTGTAGATTTACTCTGTCCGTGTGGGTGTTTGTCTGGCAGGTTAGCTCCAGATCTTGAATGAAGCCAGAAAGGGGGAATTAACATTACTGCCCCTGCCAAACAAGCACCTAACATGTAGTTTTTAGTACCTTTCTTGTAATTACTGCAAATTCCTCCTATATTTTCTCATTTTTTTTTCTTGAGCTTATAGTAATTTGCAAGTCACATCATGGATAATCGAAGTCAAGGGGTAGATTGAACTATCAAAATGTTTGGCATTTCCTGTAATGTATAACTCCATTCATAATAGCAACATACATGGCCTAGTATTGAACTGCATGATAACTGTATGCCTCTTTAGTTTTGGGAAACCTGCCTTTTCTGATATATGGAGAGAGTTTCTATCTGCAGGTTTCATGACTTAGAGCATCTCCAAGAACTACCCCAAAATCTCCCCTAAATCAAGGTTTTTTTTTGGAAAAATACAAAAACGTGTCTCCAACAGGTTCCCTATAGTGCTCCCAACTTTTTCATAGCCCTTAAAACTCCCTGATTTGTAGCTACAAAAGAGGAATTTTTTGGGCTTCCCAGAAACACAATATGCTGCCACCCACACAACCTCGCCGTCCGCTGCTGGCAGTGCCCCCCCGCTATCCGGCATCTACCATCGCACGACCCTCTACTAGACCTACATCGTCGGCCAGCCCTCTGTTGTCACTTGGCCTCACCGTTGGTCCTCCCTCACCGACCATGCCTGCCCGCCTACCATCAGCGAACTTTGATGGCGGCGCAATTTTGGTCGTTGAGCAAACTTCAAAGCCGCGGAAGAAAAAATACGCCATAGAACATATCAACGTGGGTCCAAGACTGACCAGACCTAGTTTAAAATATTTATATCCACTTTTAAGGGAACTGTTGGAGTTGCAGAGATGGTTAAATTCTACCCCAATAATTTTTTATATGCCCCTTATAACTGATTTTTAGGAGTCATTTTCTGGGGAGCTCTTGGAGATGCTCTAACTAGGAGACTAGTGTACTGGTCAGTGGTCATCACCTCTATTTAATTTGACTATACACAAGCCAAATTTCAATATAAGCTACCAAAATCACCAACAGAGTTCCATCCTTGCAAGCTGTTGGAAGTTTCTTTTGTCCCAGAAAAAACATTACATTGTAGTCACATTTGCTTGCTTAACTATACAACAACAACAACAACAAAGCCTTTTTGTCCCAAGCACGTTTGGGTAGGCTATTTGCTTGCTTAACTATACTTTTCTCATTTTTTTGGAATATACTTGTGGACTCTATTGGGGTTTTAACTCTAGCCTGCCCCAACTTGCTTGGGATAAAGGGCTTTGTTGTTGTTGCTGTTGTTGTATACTTGTGGTTTAGTCTTACATATAGTCTTGACTTCTTCCATAGTTTTTTTCCTACTACACATTTTACTTAAGGTTATTATCATGCTTTTCTCTAACACACTGCGAAATTTGAACCTATGCAGCCTCTGGCACCAATCTGTGAAGTTTGTGGTACAACAAAACCTAAAATTGCAAAGGCGAAGTACACAACTTGGTCTTGTAAATTTTGTACTCTAGAGAACAGCACTAAACTTGACAAATGCTCAGCATGTGATCAATGGAGATACTCATATGGGCCACCTGTAGCCACATATGGCCCAAGCTATGATTGAGATAACAGTGAAGGCCACAATAGCACAGTAAGTAATCCAGAGAACTGTGTCAGGTTTATAATCACCTTTTAACTTTTTCATATGTACTATTCAGTATTCACCTTTTATTTTGTTGTGTTGAAGCGCATATCATTTATACTGACCTGTTGGATTTACAACAGCCACTAGTGTTCTGCACATCTTATTTCTCAATATTGCTTTGTTACTTCCAATTAATCTTGGGTGCTTGCATGCCCAA
This sequence comes from Zea mays, assembly GCF_902167145.1. Taxonomy (NCBI): domain Eukaryota; kingdom Viridiplantae; phylum Streptophyta; class Magnoliopsida; order Poales; family Poaceae; genus Zea; species Zea mays. The sequence goes on along the minus strand of NC_050104.1, from coordinate 13,258,608 downwards.
ATGAGACATTATGCTAGATTTTATTCTGGTGTATGCACCCAAGGCAAAAGTATCCATCTACATAGTGGCCCTTCATCTGATACTTTATTTTTGCATTAGTATGGGACACACTATGACTAGCACTTGTTATTTTGCTTGGAGCTTTTAGTAAGCTTCCTTTTGTTTTCTAGGCTATTTAGTTCTATCATGTCCCCATACTTGCACCTACACAAACTGATTTCTTGATTAAGGCCCTGTTCCAATCTTGCGAGATAAACTTTAGCAGCTTTTTTTTAGCTACTTTTAGCCATTTGTAATCTAAACAGGAGAGCTAATGGTGGTAATTAAAACTAAACTTTAGCACTTCAATTCACATAGCTAAAGTTTAGCAGGAAGCTAAAGTTTATCCCGTGAGATTGAAACGGGGCCTAAACTGCATGTTTGCACTTTGCACATCTGAAATGAAATATAAGCTACTTAACACGCATACAATATTCTTGGAAATAAGTCTTCACTTGTAATGTATATATCAATGTACAAAGCTGCAACCCCTTTTAGTTAACTAAGGGGGTGCTTGAATGCACTAGAGCTAATAGTTAGTTGGCTAAAAATTGGTAGTGAAATTAGCTAGGTAACAAATATCTAGCTAACTATTAGCTAATTTGCTAAAAATAGCTAATAGTTGAACTATTAGGCCCCGTTTCAATCTCACGGGATAAACTTTAGCTTCCTGCTAAACTTTAGCTATATGAATTGAAGTGCTAAAGTTTAGCTTCAATTACCACCATTAGCTCTCCTGTTTAGATTACAAATGACTAAAAGTAGCTAAAAAAAAGCTGCTAAAGTTTATCTTGCGAGATTGGAACAGGGCCTTAGTTAGACTGTTTGGATGTTTATTCTAATTTTAGCAGCTAACTATTAGCTCTAGTGCATTCAAACATGTCCTAATACTGGTTGGTTCAGCATATAGCTTTACCTGATCGTCATTTGAATGTTCAGTTTCCTGCATTTGCTTCCACTGCAATAACATTTGAAGAGTCACCCTTATCATGTGGTTCTAATAATCATTTCATGTGGTTCTTACAGGACGACACTTCTGAGCAGGCATCTGCTGCATTGTCGATATAAGTTGTGTTATCTGCAACAGTTCTTGCTCTATTACTACTCATGTCATATCAGGTTTCATAGGTCTGGAAAAATCTGATACCTGTTAAACTGGTAGTACTATTTAAGCGACCCTCTTTTGTGGACGTTGCTTGGAGCAATCCACGGATTGGTAAAATGAAACAATCGTAGTCCATGTCTGTTAACGTTAGCCCCAAGCCCAGGGCATGCAGCATTGCAGCCTCTGAACTCGTGTTTCGTGTCTCGCCGTCTCGGTGACAGGTAACAACTCGCACCTAGGGCACACCGGCGAATTGGTCTTTATCTGTTCCGACGTCGTCGACTCATGTTGCCGTGGGGTGAGGAAATTTATTACGTCAATTAATGTAAGGTTTATTACAAGTATCTGCAATGCTCTTTTTAAAAGAATTTGCCTGCTTGTTAGACCAGCTTTAGTAGATAGTTTTATGGTCTTCTCGAAGCTGTCATATCATACATAATGAAATGAAACTAGGATGAAATATCTATTCATTATGTAAAAATTCATTCTACAATACACGGATATTCACGGTTCAGAGAGTTGTTAACCGTGCTCTAAATTTTACAATCATATTTATTTTTGAACTAAATTTTAATAAGAGACTTACTTTATTGTGAAGAAATATTTGAATCGTGATCCATTACCATCCTTAGATTCTCTTCTTAAATTCGCTTACATGTAAAGAAACACCTACATAGCAACCTATTTAATGTAAATGAAACTCATATAAAACTCTTACTAAGATTAACCTTAGGGCTCTTTTGTATTGAAGGATTATTTCCTGAATCTTTCTTTTTTTTCTGTGTTTTTGAACTAATTTCTGTAAAATTTCTATGCTATTTCTGTAAAATTCCTGTGTTTAAAAAAGCCCTTAGATCTGTCCCAGAAAATCCGGAGCCAAAGCTGTTGCATCTGCTCTTCATTCCTCTTAACCCAAACATGCCCTTAGGGCTTTGCGTCATCATTGGAATAACCAAGTACAGTGTATTTGTATCATCCTCGTTGAAGTTCTGTAGTTTGCAGCCGAAGAGCGACGAATGTCGCAGGGTCGCCACTGGCTGGTACCGCATGGTCAGGTTCATGTTTATCTTGCTAGCACTCACCCTGCCACCCCTGGTCTGAAGACATCCCCCATTATCCCCGTGTAAAGAAACTGGAAGGTGAGGTCGAAAGGTTCTTCAGTTCATTGATCTTTGCCATCTTTCTGGACACAGGTGCGTGATCGCGTATAACTCTTTTAACGCACGTGGTCTGGAAGGTGTGCAGCGATGACCTTTACAGCTTCTTTCGGTAGAGTTTTGTGCCTTATAGTCAATGATCACAGGTAGATCACCAAAGACTTCATGTGTTGACACGTCGCGTCGTCCAACCTTTCTGCTTAGCTGATCGTTCGAATTTCGAGCACGTGAGGTGATAGCGGGCTTGGGTTGCAGGTGCGCGTTGCAAGATTCTCCCTGAACTAGGATGATTTGAACCTGAGATTTTTACCGTTTTAATCAACACGCGCGCGCCGTGTATTGGGGGCTTGTTGCTTGGTGATGACATGATTATCCACGTTTCTCTACTTAATTGTTACGCGTTGCTAATTAATGTATAGTTGACAAACTGGTTGAATAATAATTTGTTGAAGACTCTTTAGCTGTAAAATCAGTTCGTCTATTAGCTCTTCTGTGGATGCATTAGAGCTGATTGGAGTTTAAAAAAATTAGCTAGATAATAATCAGCCTTGATATCGAGCACGCCTTTATTAATAACAAAAAATAAATCGTGTGTCGCTAGCGTGGTACAATTTTTGTGGATACCAAATCCTTGGGAAGTCAGGAAGGCACGTAGGAGGACCGTGTACGAACGGGAAAGAGGTACTACATGTACGGGTCTTATTTACCAAAACTGTATCATGGGGAACAGTCGGACGGACAGTGCCCCCAAAATCATTCGTAGCATGCTTCATTAATCACGGTACGGCGCGGCAGCAGCAGACGGTGAAGGTCAGCACGCCACGGTGCGTCTCCAACGAGGCATCGCGTCGCATCTCCACTCGTCCTCCAGCTGCTGGGGTTGCCGTCACCGTCAGGCGAGGTCGTCGCCTCGTGAGGAACAGGAACTCGATATTGCTTGTGCTTCCCGGTGGCCTCCGCGTTCGGTGTCCCGTCCCGTTCTCCAACCTGATGAGCGATCAGGCACTGTTCTCCAATAAACGGGCACCGCACGACAAACCCCGAGCGGCAGTGGGGAGGAGAAGAATCCAGACGGAGTCACGCAGACGCCATCACTACTACCACACCCGGCCTAACGAACTCCTCCCCACCCCAAGCCCCGCCCAGAGCGACCCACGCACCACGCCATGCGCCCGGGCGGCCTCCCGACCCAGCAGCCCGGCACGCCGGGCCGCGCGCGCCGCCGCCCGGATCTCACCCTCCCCATGCCCCAGCGCGAGGTCGCCACCTCCCTCGCCGTCCCGCTCCCTCTCCCGCCAGCCGCCGCCTCCGCCGGGGGGCCCACCCCGCCGGGCGTCACCGCGCCCGCCCCCGCGGCGCAGCAGCAGCAGCAGCCGCCCCCGCTCGCGGAGCTGGAGCGCGTGCGCCGCGTCGGCAGCGGCGCGGGCGGGACGGTGTGGATGGTGCGGCACCGCGGCACGGGGCGCCCCTACGCGCTCAAGGTGCTGTACGGGAACCACGACGACGCGGTGCGGCGGCAGATCGCGCGCGAGATCGCCATCCTCCGCACCGCCGAGCACCCGGCCGTGGTGCGGTGCCACGGCATGTACGAGCGCGGCGGGGAGCTCCAGATCCTGCTGGAGTACATGGACGGCGGGTCGCTCGACGGCCGCCGCATCGCCGCCGAGCCGTTCCTCGCCGACGTCGCGCGCCAGGTCCTGTCCGGGATCGCGTACCTCCACCGCCGCCACATCGTGCACCGCGACATCAAGCCCTCCAACCTCCTCATCGACTCGGCGCGCCGCGTCAAGATCGCCGACTTCGGCGTCGGCCGCATCCTCAACCAGACCATGGACCCCTGCAACTCCTCCGTCGGCACCATCGCCTACATGAGCCCCGAGCGGATCAACACCGACCTCAACGACGGCAGCTACGACGGCTACGCCGGCGACATCTGGAGCTTCGGCCTCAGCATCCTCGAGTTCTACTTGGGCAGGTTCCCCTTCGGGGAGAACCTCGGCAGGCAGGGCGACTGGGCCGCGCTCATGTGCGCCATCTGCTACAACGACCCGCCCGAGCCACCGCCCACCGCCTCGCGCGAGTTCAGGGGGTTCATCGCCTGCTGCCTGCAGAAGAACCCGGCCAAGCGCCTCACGGCCGCGCAGCTGCTGCAGCACCCCTTCGTCGCCGGCCCGCACCCGCAGCCCCTCGCTGCTCCTCCCCCGTCATGACCACACCACCATTTCGGCGGGTTGGGAGTTGGGACCAAAGTACGGATCTCGTCTCAGTTTGGCCTCCCTCCCTTGGCTGCAGGCAGTGTGGGACTCCAATCAATCCGGCGTTCCCTTGGATACAATACACGGATCTGATCCCTGATGTATCAAGGGAATTTGCTGGCCAATTTCGGGTTCTATCCTCCATCATCGACGTCCGCATCCATCCATGGTTGCTTCTGCTGCAGTTAAGGTCTCCTACCAATTTTGAGTGCTGTGTCCATCTCCAATTCTCCATCATCAATTCATCACCACGGTCGTCCTCAACCCGCTCCTCGCTGCTGCGATTTAAGGTTTCTTTCTCCTTCCTGTTGTTTGATGCTCTTTTCTTTTTTACTTCCAGCGATGATAGCATAACGAGAAAGAGAAAAAAAAAAGGTGTGTACAAATGATTTTGTAAAAGATCATATCATATGTCAAGTACAGAGAGAGGTCCACTTGCTACCGATTTTCATTGTTCGAAAAAGGTTTGCTTAGAAACTTAGGGGGTGTTTGGTTCTGTGGACTAAAGTTTAGTCCGAGTCACATCAAGCGTTTGACTTTCAAATAGGAGTATGAAATATAGACCCAACCAACTGTACTAGATTCGTCTCACTTTTTAATCTTCAGCTGAGAAATTAGTTTTATAATCCGACTACATTTAATACCCCGAACGGAGGTTCAAACATTCGATGTGATAGGAGCTAAATTTTAGTAGGGGCAAACCAAACACCCCCTTAAACTTCTCCTTTTTTTATACATATCTCCAATCTCCATGTAGCAGAGCAGAGCTGTCACATGAACTGGCAATTGCGCTAGGCTGCTAGCAGCTCTCTGTGATATTCTTGCCGCATAATTGAGCGATGATGATTGAACAGACGACGACGACGACGACGACGACGACGATAATACTGCTGCCGCAGCTGGCCAGCTGCTGCTTGATAGGTTCTTGGATTCCTTTATCCGGATATATGATTTGCATAGAGCGAATCTGGAAATGCGAATGGAACCAACTTTAATTAGTTCCGTGTCTCTCTCTTGATGTTGCTCCTGAAATCTGAACCATGCCTTTCTCTCTCGCTAAATCCGACCTGCCTTTCTTAGCCCCGGCGGCAAAGGTGGTGGTGCTGGCGATTGGCATGCCGATGTTCTCTTTTGTTTCCTGATACTTGAGAGATCGACTATCGGCACGTGGGAATATATCATGGTAGGCGGTAGGCGCATGTGAGACGCGGAGGAGTGAAACGTGCGTTGCACTTGCACCGGGTAGGAGTGTCAGGCTTGTGATGTCCATGTTCGCCTGTTCTTTTACCCGGGTCGTTTGGATTATTGGAATTGAATTCTATTCTAATAATAAATTAAATAATAATTTAGGTATCTATCAATTAAGCTAATTTAGTTTTATGCAAAATATATTTGTATACTATTATTAACAAGATATTAGAGGAGTGTGACGAAAAGTGTCATGTAAGTTACATAGTAGAAATAAATTTTACTAATGTATAAAATTATTTCTCATTCTCCCTCCTATAAATTTGAGATAGACTTATATCTGAACTTTGGAAAGTGATGGAATGTCAAATTCTAAACTAAATAAGTTATTTTATTGAGTGAATTCTAATTTCTTTAAAATGAAGGGATCTAAATATCCAGTGAGTAGAAACAGAGAGGGTGAGAGAAAAGTCTGGCAAATGTGGCTAGCCCCCTCAACCTCAACTCAAGAGCGTCGTCCTGGCAAGTGGCACTAGTTGGTGGAGATGATATAGGGCCGGTATGTTTCGGCTTCTAGCCATGAGAATCGGCTTTTGGCCACCAAACCTTTTGCTTCTTAGTCCATTTCTATGAGATTTATTTCCATAAAAATCATCTAAATCAACGTAAATGCATAATCTATTGAGGCTGTCGCAACGAAAGAAATCTGTACAAACTTCTTTATCTTCCTATAAGCTTCGTGATATCCAGATTCTTGTGACAGCTAAGAATCTAGATTTTTAGAACAACTCTTTAGAAAAAAAAACTATGCCAAATACTATGCATACCAGCTTGGAAGGAGCCCTGGCCTGCCCTCCTCTGCCCAGCCAGCGCATGCAACTCGTGTCTTCTCGCAATTCCAGTAGCAGAATAGAAGATGCCAATCAAGAGAATCCTTGCACAAGCGATACCAGAACTCGTGACACAGCACGCCGATAAAATAAGGGAGTTGCTACACCTTAGTTTTCTGAATATTTGACAACAACTCGCAAGGGACAACTTGTACAATTAAAGGGAGATTGCTAATTTAAAGACGCACATCCGTCTCCAACATGTATAGGTATAGCGCAGCTGCCGCTGGTTGCTTCGACGTTTTCTATTTGCCTCACCTGTCACCTGTGCATGGTTACTTGCGCTATAATAATAATAATAATAAAATTCAGACATCTAATATATAGGACAAGTACAAAATTAATGGGTATAAAAAAGAACACGAGGAGGTAGAGGGCCCTTTGCTGTCACCGAGCAGAGGCTTCAGCGAATAAAAAAAAAAACTCCGAAGCACCATACAACCCAACAGAGAGTTTGATTGAGTACAGAAAGCAAAACACGATCAACAGCGGATGGAAAAAAAAGTAACATTAGAAACCGGCACGGCGGCACCTAGCTCATGCACAGGATGACAGGAGTGCTACTTCCACTCAGTTTAGAGTTCCTTTAAAAAATTTTACAACTATAATAAACAACTTTTTATACCAAATTAACAATAAAAGCACATATTATGTGAGTAAAAGAACACACGAGACATAGTGTTTCGGTTTTTTTTTGCTAATTTTGGTTGCCATAAGCTGCCACAGACTGTCAAACATCCAACTTTTCAATCCACTTTTATGAGAATCGTTTTGATAAAAATCGTTCAAAAACAACGTGAACATATAATCGATCAAGTTGTCGCAATAGGACCGTAGAGATGTTTAATGCTCATCCTCTTGCGCTCTCGCTCCATTCTAATAAACTACGTATATACATAGCTTAGTTTGGCATTGTTCTATATCAAATTTCTCAAACTTCAATCAAATCGATATAAAAAGTGCACCGTATCTAAACAAATAAATTAAGGACAATCGTGCGAATATCCCTATTTTAGGGTGTAACGGTAGCTTTGCGTCTTTTTTTAACTTTGTGTTTTTGTCCCTATTTTTCAAAACAATTATACTCTTTCTTTTATCAAGACTTAACACCGTTAAGTACAATTAACAGAGTGGGGTCATACAACAATTTCGTTTTAGAAAAACAAGGTTAAACATGCAAAGTCCAAAAAAAAACAAATATGTATTTATACTTTGAAACAAGGGCACTGACACAATTATCCTATATTAAAAACATTAAACGGAAAAGTAGCCTTTGAACTTACCAATCAATGTCACTTAGGCTCATAAACTTTAAAAATATATTTATAAAATTTAAAACTTGTTAAGTAGTGCATCAGACGTCTCTAAACTTATTAAATGGTGTAGGTGTACTGTAGTTTCATTTCAAGACTACATCGACTACCTTGGTGCATCATTTAATAAATTTAGAGACTATAAACACGATTTCATATGATGTAAACCTTATTGGGAGCGAGGCGGAAAGGCCGGATCTATTGGCCTGTGGGCTGATTTCCGGTGAGAAACAGATAGTATTTAACTATATACATTTATAGCCAGAAACAGATAATAGTGTAAATACAAATTATATACATCAAATGTATATGTAAACTAAAATTTGTAAAAAAAAAAGTCGGGTATTCTTGGAATATCCGGGCATCACTACAGACCTGTCTATAGAAGTAAGGGGCTGTATGAGTATGATGCAGAAAAGGTCAGATTAGACTAGTCCAAACTCTAGAGACACGGGCTGAACAACTCACGAGACTTTGGACCAGCAAAGAAGCCGAATGACTCTTTTGAAAACATGAGTGGACTGGACCTGGCCCATCCATTCACGAAAATTACAATATTATATAGCTCCCATTCTGAAATATGATGATAACGAAACTGAGGAAACACATCGCAGTCGCAGATGACAGAAGCCTAATCAATGACTTGGCATGTCAGACATGAACATTATAGCTCAACCGGAACTCGTGACAAGGACGGCTGGTTCCAAGAGCTTGAGCACGACGGGGAGCCCTTTCGACGGCTGCAGCGTGAGGAAGTCGGCCGGCGCGTGCACGTACTCTGGCGCCACCCGGAACGTGAAGCGCCGCAGGATGAGCGCCAGCGTGGCCTTGGCCTCCAGCATCGCGAAGTCCTGCCCGATGCACGACCGCGGGCCCAGGGAGAAGGACAGCAGCGCGTTCGGGTGCGTCGCGGCCCTGCCCATGCCGTCCCGGAACCGGAACGGGTTGAACGCGCCGGCGTCCGCGCCCCACACCTCCTCGTCGCGGTGGAGCATCGCGATCGGGATCAGCAGGAGGGTGCCCTTGGGCACCTTCACGCCGCAGAGGTCCGCGCCCGCCGTCGCCCGCCTCGCGATCAGCGGCACCGCGCCGTATAGCCGGAGCGTCTCGTACAGCACCATGGTCACCTGCGAAACAACAGCATAAGGCCGCCGCCGCCGCACTCACCCCTGCTAGCTAGCTCAAGCTTAAGGCGGAAGGGGGCTCACGAGCTTGAGCTTGTTGAGGGCGTCGCCGCTGAGGGGCACCTCGGCGCCGCCGCACTCTCGGACCACCTCCTCCCTGAGCCGCTGCTGCCACTCGGGGTGCGTGCCGAGGAGGAACATGGCCCAGGTGAGGAGGTGCGAGGTCGTGTCGTGGCCGGCGAAGAAGAAGGTCTTGCACTCGTCGATGATCTCGTCCATGCTCATGGCCTGCTGCTGCCTCTTGCCGCCGCCGTCGCCGGCGTTGGCCTCCAGCATGAGGCCGAGCAGGTCGCTGCCGTACCCCTTCGCCTCCTTCGCGGCGGCGAGGCGCTCGTCGATGATGGCCATGAGCGTGCCCCGCACCGTGCGCTCGAGCTGCCACCGGCGCACGTTGGCCTTGGTGGGCGCGTACTGCGTGCCCGGCACGCGCATGCCGCTGTTGATGGAGGCGAAGGCGATGAACTGGAGCTCCCGCTGCGCCAGGAACACCTCCTTCCCCTGACGGTAGCTGCTGCCGAACGCGGTGTGCGAGATCACGTCGGCGGTGAGCTCCGTGAACTGCTGCCCCACCTCCACCGTCACCTCCGGCTCCCCCTCCTCCCCGCTCGCCGCGGCGCGCGCCTCCCACCCCCGGATCACCTCCGCCGCGCACGCCGCCATGGCCCCCGTCATCGACTTGAGCTTGTCCATGGCGAACGCCGGGTGCACGACGCGGCGGTGGCGCGACCAGTCGTCGCCGTCGGTGAACACGAGGCCCCTGCCCATGAGGGACAGTATGGTGGGCCCCGGGTCCGTCTTGCCGTACAGCCCCGCCTTGTCGAACAGGACCCGCTTCACCATGTCGTGGCTGCCCACGAACAGCGCCGGAGTCGAGCCGGACCACGTCAGGAACACCTTGCCGTAGAGCGACACCCACGCGCGGTACTGCGGCATCACGCGCGCGATGTAGTCGTGGGAGGCGAGGTCCAGCGTGTCGCCGCTCGTCGCCGCCCGCATCGCCTGGACCTCCTTGCCGTTGCCCACCAAGACCCTGTACGGCGGCCCGCGGATGCCCTGCCGCGCGAACGCCCTCGCGACGGCGTACGGCCGCCACACCAGGTGGGCCAGCGCCGTCCACAGCCTCGTCACCAACACCACGGCGAGGGCGGCGACGACCAGCGCTACGCCTCCCGTGCCCATGTCGAGCGAAGAAGCAAACTGCAACCACAACTGCGCTGTGCGCTGTGATGTCGTCGTCGTCGTCGAAGACTCGAAGTGCGGGTGCTAGTGTCACTGTGTTTATATATGTTTATATTGCGTGGTGTGATTCGCCATCATAAAATACGTGTCGACGTTGTGACAGCTACGCGCTTGGAGCTTTTGTCGCAGCGACCGGGCGCTAAGTACAAGGCAAAAGCTGACGTGCGACACGGCCTTGCGAATGGACAGGCGCAGACTTCAAGCGATCTCGCACGACGGCAGCCGGCAGCCGGCCTTTCGTGAGATCACAGATGACTCTGGCGACCATCTCTGCATTCTTTTTTCACAGATAGTCATATAAGTACTGTATGTTTTTTAGCATATATTCACTCTGTCCTTTTTTTTATTTTACACCATTTAATTTAAAAATAAACTAGCAGACAACAAATATTTAAAACGGAGGTGGCAATGAGTGATCAGCTTGTGAGCAAGACTAGAACGCTCTAGGAATTATCTACCGTTCAGACAGAGGGGATGACCGGATGAGATCGTCTTCGCCGTATATATAAAGTTTTTATTGAAAATGTTTGGGGGCATGCGTATGGCTAGGGTCATTTTCTTAATGTCGTTGTTATCTCCGCCTTTTCTATCGTAACATGTGTGTTAAAATATAGCATGCATAAGTTACAGTAGACATGCTTTATAATAAAGTATAAAATACTCTGCAAGCATGACAATATTATTTGTATGGTAAGGTACTGAGGTTTACCTATAAAATGAATAAACATACATAATCTAGAGTTAGATATTTATATAGGAAGAATGTAGAATATAGACATATGGCAACACCACGTGAGCCATTGGCAACTATATATATATGGTAGGTTAGGTGCTGAATATAGCTTGAAACCTTATTGTTGCGGCTATTTCTGCACAATTGGTTCGAAGCCCATTGATGCTGAGCGTAGCTTAGATCCTAATGTGCGATATCATGTAATTAGCTAAGTAATACGGTAACTAGATGAGTGCCCGTGCGTTGCAACGGAACCATATAATAATACGATAACTTATGTACATATGTGTTATATTGTTATAACTTATAAGTATGTGCCCGTGCGTTGCGACGGAAGTAAAAGATTTGTATGAAACATTGATATGGAACGACAAACATCATTATAATATGCAAAATCCGTGTGGAAAACATTATCAATATCATACAAATTATTTCTAAAAAGTTAATTTAGAATTTTTAATTACATACAAATGTGTCGACAACCGTACACTAACCAGCTAATCCTTTTTAGCGATATCGATAAGTCTCTGTTATGTTTGCATGGATGTCATATCGGCGTGAATTGTCCTCATAACATAACAGATCAATCACAAAGTTCCTTCGAAGAATCTTTGCATCCTACAAACAAAGACATAAGAGAACAAAACGTATTATCTTGTAGAACGAGGTAGCTGGAATGTATGTTTTGAACATAAAACGAACGTACTACACTCACCCCAACAAATTCCATTCGTCTGTCATTCCCCCACATGGTCATAGCTTGTATAACGAGGTAGCTGGTATTAAACCTATAGAATAATGTTTGGCCAACTATGTTTTATACAATGATTATCAAAGAAAAATTTAAATTGCTGAGAAGGTGGTACAAAGAAAATACCCTCTTAAGTCAATTGGAACACCAGTCTGAATTGTATGTTCCCACTTAAAGATATCCTCCGCCCATCCAAAACGTTTCTTGCTGTAAGCAATCTTATATTTCTTTAAGACCATGATAATCGCTTCTGCGAACCTCTTGTATAGCATGTGTTTACATCAATCTTGAGTCGGTGTAAAGTCGATAAAAGTCACATGCTTTTTAACATGATCTATTACGAAAAGGGTGTGACATCCGTTGAATTTCCATGGCATAAGAACCTGCAAAATATCGGTCATTAGGATTACAAATAACTATCCTTTATAAATACATTCGAAATGAACACATACTTACATATCTACAACCTGTGATATAATAATTCATTGATGGCCAACAATCGGGTGATTTGGCTAACTCTTCTGTTGTAGGATCCTGATGGTACTTTGGAAGTTTACCAAAACCAACCATTCTCTGGATAGTATATATACATGTCCACATGAGGATTAGATGTAGATACTATACATTAATACGTTAATGATTGGAAACAAACTTACCTAGAAACGCATGTCCATATAATGCTTTCTATTATTTATGATTTCTCCTTTCGGCCTACGTGACTCTTTATTGGCAAGCAGCTGAACAACCATGTCAAAACATCTTAGAATCATATCTTGATTTATCGTTAATATGTTTTGCAGGTCTTTGACAGATATTTCTATCTTAAAAGGATTGAAACTTTGCACCCATGTCATCCTGTAATGTAGCATGACGAAAGTCTATATCAAGAATCTAAGTAGTTGGTATACATAAAATAGATAAATCAATGAGCACTTACTCTAGTGTCGTATCGTCTTCTATTGCCATGATACAATCACATAAAACATCTATTGAATCAGCTTTGGTCACCGGCATGTCCTTTGTGGAAAGACTAACCATTAAAAAGTCATTGGTGCACCCATCGATAGAGACTTTTACAGGAGCTCTTTTATCCCAATCATCAATAAACCACCTTTGCAAGTCTGCTTGAGTAATTGAGCCTTCATCATCTTCATACACTACTTCGCTATCATCAAGCACGTGGAGTAGTTTCCTCTTCTTAGAATATGTTGGGTTTTCTAATATCTCAACATCTGATGGGCTTCCAGAGTCAACTTCTTTTTTCATTTTTGTATAATAGACACCCCCTTCTCTTATTCAGGTCTGAAGATAGTAATATAGCAACCATTTTTTTCCTGAAGTGTGACATGTCATCCTACAAATAAGAAACAATTATTTAGCATTATATATGTAACATTGACTGTAGATGTGCATATATGTCGTAGTAGTAATAATATACCTGGGTAAAATTGTCAGACAGTTCATCCTCTGTCCAGTATTCGATATAGTTCAAAAGAAAGAGACCACATGAATAGCTACAATATACATTAATATCAACATAAAGATTAGTATGAATGAAGAAATTGGTAAAGAAGATTTTAGGGCGTACCTATCTGTCTGCTTTGCATATCCCATGTCTATTTCTCTGAGCGGCCAAGAAGCAACTTGGAGGTCTGGTCACCTGTGGTTTTTTAACTCCTTACGTTGAGATATCATATCAATTTGTCTTTGCAGTCCTTTAATCTTTATATATTGTAAAACAAAATTAGAGATTGGGATAAGTTAATAGTGAATTCATAATTGTTTAGTTTGTGCATACTCACAGAGTCAGTGAGGTCTTTGCGGTCTTGTGAAGTACCAAGTGAATCGAGCACTTGTATCTCCATATTTCTTGCATGGATCACGACAAGATACCAGTGCGTCTCTCGAATGTTTATCGGAATAAACACCTACAAAACAGTTATAAATACTTGCATAAGGATAAAATACATGTAAACACTAACTGTTCAGACTGCAAACTCATATGTACCATGTCATGGTCTAGGTAAAGTAACACCCTTCGTTCAGTGCTACATATTTGTGCCATGTCTTTAATTGGATATAGCTCCTCTGTTTTAATTTCAACATCACCATCTCACTTCAGGAAATTGAACTGGAAAGCATTTTCTATGTGAACGCGACCTCCAGATCGGCACTTTAGATGCTTTTGAGCTTTTATCAAATTTATGTAATAGTCTATAACCTGCAAGTGTGTAAGTTGTGGTTAAAAATACTAGGATGAGTAAAAAAACTTATAAATAACAAGGTCGCCAAATCTAAAAAATAAGCATGGATTACCTCGTCACCTAAATATGTGTTCGGCTGAAATAAACACTCCATCCACTTCCTTTCAACAAAGGCATCATCAATAAGCACGACTTCTACCCTTGGTTCACAAGGGATTTCCTTAATAAAATTGATGAGGGTAAGATCACCTTGCGTGCAAATATAGTCTAGGAGCAACCAGTCGTGAGATAAAACTAAAATTAGTAATTACAAAAAAATACAAATTGATTCATACAGAACTACGAAATTATAATACCTTCTCGAACTATTGCGGTTGCCACCAATTTTTTTGGCTTGTTACAAGACAAGCCTACAAATAGAGATTCCATTCTCGCGGGACAAAAACCTACATTCATAAGGTATAATATAGGTCAGTGACCGTGCTTCGCCATGCATAACAAATTGTTAGATGCATAAAAATTTATATTGCTAATATCACAAATGATCCAAAACTCAACAATACTTTAAGACAGTATGCATGCAGTAAGAAGGTTGATGATTATAAAAAATTATGCGGCTCTAATAAAAACAATTGTAGCATGCAAACATGACTTGATAATACACCAGACTAATCAAACAGAAGACGAACATCATCCTATTAGTTTGTTAGCTGAACATGCAACTCTTACCATGGGTCTAGTTTGTTAGGACCTCTTTGTAGACGATGTTCTTGGTATATGTCCCACAATCTACGATGGGGTTTTTCTTTACACCCTTCCTTGACTTTTTCCTCCCATCGACGGCTGGGATGACAAGAATCTTTATGTTCGATCGGGCTGTCGCTCTAGATAGAGCAACATATAGTTGGCCATGAGAGAACACTGGTTCAGGCAAGTATACACCAACATTAGGAATAGTCTGACCCTGTGCTTTGTTAACCTTCATTGCAAAGCTAAGCCGTATAGGAAACATCTTTCTTTTGAACTGGAAAGGGAACATCTCTTTATCGGAGGGACACAGAGGTATACGCGGTAGGAAAATCCGTTTTCCAACGTGTTGACCCAGTACAATCTCTGCGTCAATGCTATTTCTTTGGAAGCCACGAACGACCAGCCTGGTGCCATTGCAAAGTCCATTTGCAGGGTCTATATTCCGGAGCAATATAACAGGACATCCAATCTTGAGCTTCAAAACATGAGGTGGCAGCCCATTAGGCGTCAATGTGTTTAGGAACTCAGGTGGGTAGTAGTTATGGGGATCATCCATGGCGCTATCGAAACTATGGTACACCATATGCTCCCCTTGAAAACGATCAATCATATTAACATTTATCATATCCACCCAACCGTTCCGTGTTGACAGTTTCGCCCTCAAGCAGCAACAGCAGAAGAAGGCCCCATAACACCCTTGTTATGAGGTACTTCAAGGAGTTCAAATCCCCAAGATTCAAGAGTTCTACCCTCATTCTTTTTAAGTGGGGTAGTGTTCCAGTAAAGTTCCTGCTATGGAGAAAAAGAAGAAGGCCTGTAGCAAGCTTGTGGAGGACCAGATCATCGAAGCATATAAGTTTCTGGATGAGAGGTGGTCACCCAAGTTTCGTTGATGAAGCACCAGAAGACCAATCAAGGAAGGAATCCATGAGGGAGTTCGCAAGAGAAAGGTTTATGTGTTGGCATCGATGCTTCCTCAATAAGCTAGCTGCCAAGCGAAAGCTGAAGCCTAAAGATGATCTTTGAGTAGCCAGAATCAGCATTTGCAATCGGCAACCAGATGCTCCTCAAAGGCCGGATTTTGTTGAAGTTCCATCTCCTCGAAGAGTCTGCAAAGTGAAGATATGTAGCTGAAGTAAAGCTATACCCATAACCCTTCTGAGCCAAATCTCGAGGACGAGATTCATTTTAAGTGGGGTAGATCTGTAGCATCCCAAAAATTCAAATCTTGAAAATTTCTCAGACTCCCTCTAAATTCAAAATGAATTTCAAATTTCGTTTCAAAATGTTTGTTTGCAAGTTGATATCAACAAATAAATTATAGTGGTCTATATTCTCTCCAAAATCCTCCTCAAAATATCCTACAAATATTTCTCCAGTGACCACCCTCAAATTCTTTTTAGAAATACTGCCCATATATTTCTACAGTGACCCCCCTCAAATTCTTCTAGAAATACTGCCCAGACATTTCCCGAGTAATCCCCTTCAAGTTCTTTCCAGAAATACTGTCCAAATATTCCACCGATATATCTCCAAGTATTTTCCTCTTGAGAAATACCTTCAGAATCATTTTTCAAGTCCCTATAAATATTTTCTTCATAACTTTCCTCATGCCCATACGTATACGTATGCCTCCAGTGTCATACGGTGAGCTCTACAAGCTAATCTCACTTATACAAGACAAATACATGCTAATCTCCCACTAATCCTCTCATCCTCCCACTAATCCTCTCATCCCTCCCCTAACCCCCCACCATGGCTATAAATAGAGGGGCAAGGGCCTCCTCTCATCCCACCCCAAGTCATTTCATGGCAACTCTCTTCCCCCCCACACACCCACTCCATGTTCCACACAAGCACACACTAGCATAAGGATCGTTCGGTCGTTCTTCGATCGTTCGTCCACCTGTTCTTAGTTTGTTCGTTCGTTCGTCCGATCGTCCGATCGTTCGTCCAATCGTTCATGGTTCGTTCGTCCGTTCGTCCTATCGTTCGGTCGTTCGTCCGTTCGTTCGTTCAAATAATCTTTGTTCAGCCGTTATGCTGCCGAAATTCCGATCGTTCGATCGTTCGTTCATAGTTCCTATTCATCGTTCATCGTTCGTTCATAGTCCCTATTCATCGTTCGTCCAGATAATCTGTGTCCTGCCGTTATGCTGCCGAAATTCCGGTCGTTTGTTCGTCCGATCATTCGATCGATCGTTCGTTCGTTCATAGTTCCTATTCATCGTTCATCGTTTGTTCATAGTTCCTATTCATCGTTCATCGTTTGTTCATCGTCACTATTCATCGTTCGTTCATACAAACTATTCACCATTACTATTCATCGTTACTATTTACCGACACTATTCATCATCATTACTATTCATCGATGATATCTATAATTACTTTTTCGTCGTCACTATTCATCATTACTATTCATCGTTACTATTCATCGATCATCCGATCACCCCAAATTTCAACTACTCATCCATCATGCTGTCCAGTCCACCTAAGACCATATTCCAGTCATACGAACTTCGGTGACTGTGATTTTCCTTCCAGTAGGGAACCTCCCATCTGGTCACCCATCCTAGGTTTCTCCAAGTTGAGCATGCTTAACTTTGAGATTCCTTTGAACCAGGCTTCCAAACTCAGATTCCAATAATTCTTGTTTCTAAATTCTTATCAAACTATTCCCTATCCAACCATGTCATCCCTTAAGCCTGGTCCATATTCCAGAAAACTCCCAAAATACTCTTCTCCCATATTCTGCCTATAACTCTCTTGTTCATACTAAGTCAGACGATTCATTCGTCACTATTCTCACCAACAGTGAACTTCACTATGCTACACCACATACACTCAGCTATAAATGCACCCAGCTACCCTCTCCCTCTCCACACACACTCAACACTCTCAGCCAAGGCAAACACCCCACCCACTCAGTTACTCCGCTCTGCCGGCTACACGCATAGTGTCGCTTCGCCTCCAGTCCACCCTCCTGGTAAGCACCTCCGCTCCACCACCAGTAATATCACAACACCACATGACACAGATTCTACTCAAGACTCTACCCATCTATATATCACTATTCTGACCACTATACTAAATATTTGTTGGTATACTTGCTGGTTTGTATGTTTGCTTGTTCATGTTGCATAGTTATCGGAGCGTTCGTGCCGTCTCGTGGAGGCCAGATCTGCAAGTCTACGCCAGGAGGTGGAGCCAGAAGCCAGTTCCGCGAGCTCTCCTTCCCCCTTCGCCAGATAAGCACGGCAAGCTCACTTGATCCCTTTGATGCATAAATTACCTATGATTTTTCAACCACAACCCTCAGCCTGTTATTTTATGCATGATATGATTTTGAGACAAGTTATTATGGCCACCTAGCCGCTTGCCGCAGTCAATCCTTGATATATTTGTTACAAATGATTTGAGTAAAGGTGTGAGTTTTCAAAAGAAAATGCTTTTCAAAATGAGTATGATGAAGTGTTTTCACCCTTATCACCTTTGAGTAGGGATGATCAGGGACTCCCTGGTTTAGGGGAGGGCCTCAGGTTTTGGCTCAGCTGGTTTAGGTGTGAGCAGAAGGATTGTCCCCCTCATATAAGGACCTGTTTGTCATCCTTCACTACCTGTACTCATGATAAGTACAACCACTCGAGACTGTGGGGCAGTCACTCAATCTGAACTCGTACGGTTCAAACCCAGGGTTATGAAGGCTGGGGAGCACCAGGAGGATAAGGAGGGGGAATGTTTTGTCCGGTTTGGGCATAGCAGTGGCCTGACTCCTTCCGGTATAACCGTTAAGGTAGGGACGTGCGAGGAAAGAAAGAGATTCGGATTTGGGTCTCACTAGCTATGAGATTGCAGAGCCGGACTAGTGGGTAAAGTGTATACCTCTGCGCAGAGTTCAAACCTATTCGAATAGTCTGTGTCCACAGGAATGGACGAGTCTGGTGTGGTATGACAATTAGTGTTTTGTTTTCCAAAAAAGTGCCTTTTGAAAAGTGGTTTTAAAAGGTCCGGCGGTTGAGCCGTGAGCTATGGTGGACGGGAAGTCCATTAGCTGTTTTTGAAAATGAAAACTAGTGGGAAACTACTGAGATACCTGGATGGTTTAGTCCATGGGATTTTATTCTATATTGAAAAACTTCTTGCTCCTTTGGGAGAGGATGCGCTTTGAAAAATACAAAATGTTTTACAAAACAACCCTGCATAAAATATTCATGTTTCTGCAAAATATCCTGAGCTCCACATATTCCATGCATTATATCTGATTTCCCCATTCCGTGGGTGAAGGTGGGCTGCTGAGTACGTTTGTACTCACCCTTGCTTATTTGTTGTTTTTCAGAAAAAGGAGATCGGGTAAGAGTTACGCCTGTTCCCAACCTTGCCTGTGGCTGTTGGACCGCTGATTTGCTTCGCTGTGTATATCGGGCTGCTTCAGCCCCACTCTGATGATATGTCCTGAGTTGTGGACCAACTCTTAAAGTTGATCGCCACCTTTATAGGTTTGTCTCGTTTAAGCAGACCTGGAATCATCTGATGTATAAATGTGTTTACTAGCCTCCTGGGACTAGTAATTGTATCACATTTGAGTCCCAGAGGATTGGGGACGCTTCAGGTGGTATCAGAGCTGTTAGGTTGGCCACAGGACGTAACCCTTAGCCTGATCTAAAAGTTTTTGAGTCAAAATTATTTTCTTAAAAAAATTCTTGCTCTCATCCCTCCATTTCAAAAATGCTTTCCCCCTTTCCTTCTCTCAGAAGTCAGATGGAGGTTCGCTGCCAAACCAGCTTTTGCCAGAATAAAGATGGTTTCTCCAAGTTGTTGAGAGCATGCACAGTCCGCCTCGGAATCAGGAGCCAGCTAGAGTATGATGGTCGTGAATTCGTCAAGCATGGCACAGAGACGTGTGTCATGACTGTATACATTGGATCCAGTCCGCACCATGTGGAATGGAGTGTCACTACTGCAGGGCACAGATTCAAAGACACATGTCAAGTCGTCGCTCGCAAGGCATTGAGGGCCCTGTGTCAAATTTATGAAGAAGAAGTGGCCGACACCCCACTCAGATTCTTTCCGCCCTTTCAGAGAGACCGTCCCGTTTGGATGGCTAGGATGCATGCATTGGAAGGTCAGCAGCTGCTTGAGGATGACCCCACAGTCATGTACCTCACTGCATACCTGCTCACCCTGGATGCACAGTATGATTTTTTGGCTCGGCACCACCGTCAGATGATTGCTCGAGCAGAAGATGCAAATAAGCGCAACCGTAAGCTCCATGTGGATCTCACCACAGCTCAAGCCCGTGCAACTGCCTTGGAAAGTCGTGAAGTCATTGCTGTTGAAGCCCTAAAGCAAGCCAAGGATGAGCACGTCCAGAAGTTGATGGAGGCCTCCTTGGTAACCCGCAACCAACGTAGAGCCCTGCAGATCCAAGAGCCCGCTTCATCCAACCCAGTTCAACCTATAAAAGCTGAAGATCCCGAGATTCTTGAAGGTCACCCGATCTCTATTAGAGGAGAGAAGAAGGCTTGGGAACTCCCGAAAGGAGCCATAGTCTTGGAAGGAATTCCAGTCTTTCCTCAGGCTATGGATAAGCAGAGCACCTCGAGTCCTCCCAAGATCCCCCGCTAGAGTTGTTTGAGCCCCTCACCATGAAGAAGATTCAAGCACCCTCCCTTGAGATCAAAGAAGAAGCCGCAAGCACCCCGCCAGCACCACCGCCCTCTAAGGAGCTACAAGAACCAATCCCGCTTGAAGAAGAGTTCGACCCCGTCTTGCCATCTCAGTTGCCGCCAGAAGAAGTCATCAACATTAGCTCCCTCTTGACCCATCCAGGAGATGTCTCAGATTGAAGTTGTGCGCCAGCCTTGCCAGAAGAGAAGCTGCCTGGTCTGAAGTTAGTTATGCCCAGTCCTCTGCATGCATTGGGTAGTGAATTTTTTCTTCACTTTGGCTAGAGCCCTGCATGTATGAGAGGTAACCGTGTAGCCTCGTGTTTTGAAAAACTCTAATTGTGTGGCCCCCTAGGGCATTTCAAAATGGATTTCGCTTGATGTTTTCTCCCCTTTTGAGTGCATATGTGATGCTTTAACGTTAGTGCTCATATGTTGCATTTAGCATAATTCTCAATTCAGGAGCCAAGCAATAGTAGTTATGCTTAGCCCCCGAATCTGAGTAGTCTGTGCTTTGGAAAAACTCTATTCTTTCCTTATTCAAAACATTTGATTTGTTTGTGCTTATCATTGCTGAGCTTGTGTGTTTTCTTTCTTTTAAGAAAGGTTTTCTCTAAAAACATAGATCACAAATTAGATCCAATCCTCACCTTATTCTTCCATTCTCATCTTAACCCATCTCAAGAGAAAAGCACCTTACCCAAGAAGATACCGGAAAGCTTACCCTTGAAGCATTGAATAAGCTACAGAAGAAACCTATCCGCCAGTCAGTCAAAAGGACCGACCGTGAGAATCAAAGCACTGCCCCTGAGTCAAAGTAAACAGGAAAAGAGGATAGAAGAAGTTATTACCATATAGAGAGGCAAAGATTCTTGGAAGCAGAGACCACAAACATCAGGGTCATTGACCCCACCACTCACCCGTTCCCCCCATGCGTGCCCCGCCTCCAACCACCCCCACCTTTGCAGCGCACCCACCACCGCCATCGTTGCCGGCAACAGGCCCTCCCTCCCCATGTCGCGCTTGCTGTCGCGTGGCACCTGCTCTATCACCATCACTCCACACCCCCCGAGCACCACCATCAGTGTTGCTCGCCTATAAACCCCCTAGCTCCCTCAGTTCCCATCCCAAGCAAAGCACACACCTGATAAAATACCCTCTGTCAAATCGCAAGCAACTCCATTTTCCACTCCCTCACCCCTAAGATCACAATGCTTGGTGATTCTTGGGTTGAAGACTATTGTACATGGTTCATAGTCTTTGGTTTCCTCCTCTGTATGATGGTAATACTCTTTGATAGAATCCTCCAGTGGGAAGAGCAAAGAGAAAGAAAGAGGCAGTGAAAAGTGAAAAGTGAGAAGTGAAAAGAAGATAGTGAAGAGAAGATGAGAAGAAGGTTGTCCCAGAATCAACCCTGTGTCAGTCATTTCTCCGCAGCCTGCTCAAGCAGCAACAGCAGAAGAAGGCCCCATAACACCCTTGTTATGAGGTACTTCAAGGAGTTCAAATCCCCAAGATTCAAGAGTTCTACCCTCATTCTTTTTAAGTGGGGTAGTGTTCCAGTAAAGTTCCTGCTATGGAGAAAAAGAAGAAGGCCTGTAGCAAGCTTGTGGAGGACCAGATCATCGAAGCATATAAGTTTCTGGATGAGAGGTGGTCACCCAAGTTTCGTTGATGAAGCACCAGAAGACCAATCAAGGAAGGAATCCATGAGGGAGTTCGCAAGAGAAAGGTTTGTGTGTTATCATCGATGCTTCCTCAATAAGCTAGCTGCCAAGCGAAAGCTGAAGCCTGAAGATGATCTTTGAGTAGCCAGAATCAGCATTTGCAATCGGCAACCAGATGCTCCTCAAAGGCCGGATTTTGTTGAAGTTTCATCTCCTCGAAGAGTCTGCAAAGTGAAGATATGTAGCTGAAGTAAAGCTATACCCATAACCCTTTTGAGCCAAATCTCGAGGACGAGATTCATTTTAAGTGGGGTAGATCTGTAGCATCCCAAAAATTCAAATCTTGAAAATTTCTCAGACTCCCTCTAAATTCAAAATGAATTTCAAATTTCATTTCAAAAGTTTGTTTGCAAGTTGATATCAACAAATAAATTATAGTGGTCTATATTCTCTCCAAAATCCTCCTCAAAATATCCTACAAATATTTCCCCAGTGATCACCCTCAAATTCTTTTCAGAAATACTGCCCATATATTTCTCCAGTGATCCCCCCTCAAATTCTTCCAGAAATACCGCCCAGATATTTCCCGAGTAATCCCCTTCAAGTTCTTTCCAGAAATACTGTCCAAATATTCCACCGATATATCTCCAAGTATTTTCCTCTTGAGAAATACCTTCAGAATCATTTTTCAAGTCCCTATAAATATTTTCTTCATAACTTTCCTCATGCTCATACGTATACGTATGCCTCCAGTGTCATACGGTGAGCTCTACAAGCTAATCTCACTTATACAAGACAAATACATGCTAATCTCCCACTAATCCTCTCATCCCTCCCCCTAATCCCCCACCATGGCTATAAATAGAGGGGCAAGGGCCTCCTCTCATCCCACCCCAAGCCATTTCATGGCAACTCTCTTCCTCCCCACACACACCCACTCCATGTTCCACACAAGCACACACTAGCACAAGGATCGTTCGGTCATTCTTTGATCGTTCGTCCACCTGTTCTTAGTTTGTTCGTTCGTTTGTCCGATCGTTCGATCGTTCGTTCGATCGTTCATGGTTTGTTCGTCCGTTCGTCCGATCGTTCGGTCGTTCGTCCGTTCGTTCGTTCAAATAATCTTTGTTCAGCTGTTATGCTGCCAAAATTCCGATCGTTCGATCATTCATCGTTCGTTCATAGTTCCTATTCATCGTTCATCGTTCGTTCATAGTCCCTATTCATCGTTCGTCCAGATAATCTGTGTCCTGCCGTTATGCTGCCGAAATTTCGATCGTTCGTTCGTCTGATCATTCGATCGATCGTTCGTTCGTTCATAGTTCCTATTCATCGTTCATCGTTCGTTCATCGTTACTATTCATCGTTCGTTCATACGAACTATGCACCATTACTATTCATCGTTACTATTCACCGACACTATTCATCATTGTTGGGGACTTGTTCTCAAATGCTATGAATTAAGAACAAGGCAACACAAAAAAGGGGTTAAATGATTAATGTCCTTCGTCCTTCGAAGCATTATTCCCTCGGGATATAATGATCTTCGGACGAACGTCATGAAGGACATACCTTCATCATTACGGCATATGATAGTGAAAATGTGAAACACATGAAATACGAAAGATATCATGAACATCTATATATCATTATTAGCCCATTTCTATTTTATTAACATGGAAAAATAGAAATGTCATTAAATTACAAGTGTACCTTCGGCTTGAAAGAAAGCAAAAGTACAAGCGTGACACAAAAGCAAATGCCAAGTCAGCGTGAACAGTACGGGAGCACTGTTCATCTATTTATAGGCACGGGATGCAGCCCATGTAAAATTACACCCATGCCCTTTACATTTGCTAATAACTCTATAGTAATCCATCGAGGTCTAAATAGCCTTTTCTCCTTTAAGTCGGTTTCCTTTTCTGCTATCACGCCGAAGCTCTCCTGCAAACAGCTTCGGCTCTACGCCATCCTTCGTATTCTTTGTGCTTCTTGATACTGTGGTTTTGACCTAAGTCCGAAGGTACCTGTTCATGTATCATACTCCAGAAACATTGTTAAATCATATTTTTGAGGACCTTCGGAAGCCGAAGGCCCCCAACAGTAGCCCCTCGCAATATTAATTTGTTAGAATGATAAATTCAGATTGCGATATGGACGAAGGACTTAAGCCGAAGGTCCGAAAAAACACCTTCCCTTTGCTAGAATAGCAATAGTCAATGACAAGCGGGGCCCTGCCACTTGCAACGTATTGGGCGTATAAATAAGAGCGCACCGCGAGCATATTTAGCATGCTTTCTTGCCGCCTGCTCTTGCCTTCCTAATTTTTAGTTCTTTGCACACCAACGCTTGCCTAGCTTTTTAGATTTTCTTTAGCTTCGGCTTTAAGAGCACGCTTTCAACATTTCCGAAGATGTCTCAAGACAAAAAAGCTATTGCTGAAACGAAGCTGAGCCTTTCTGAGGAGAAGAATCTTGGCTTTATTGAATCAATAGCAAAGACAAATACAAAGAAGATTACTAGGGAGATTTTAGAAGGTTTATCTGAAGATACTAGAGATAGTGACAATTATGATGTGGAAAGTGGCGGAGAAGACTCCGAAGATCGACCCTGGCGACCAAGTCATACAGTTTTTGGAAAATCAACTATTAAACAGAGTCATCTCGATAATATGAGGGGAAGATATTTTCGGGACATGTCTATTGTAAGGGCTGATGACGGAGAGAGGACTGTGCCTACTCCCGAAGAGAATGAAGTTGTGATCTTCCGAAGCTTTTTTAAAGCTGGGCTTCGGTTTCCATTAAGCAAATTTGTGGTTGAGGTTTTAAAGATCTATCAAGTCTACCTTCATCAAATTACACCCGAAGCAATCATAAGAATGGGAATCTTCGTCTGGGCCGTGAGGAGCCAGGGCTTAGAGCCAAATGCAAAAAGCTTTTGCAATATGCATGAATTGTTATATGAGACGAAACCCTGGGGCAAGGAGCAGTATCATAACAATTTTGGCTGTTATAGCTTCATCGCTCGCTCTGGCTCGAGCTGTCCCGTGCCAACCTTCCAGAAAAGATGGCCTGGGGACTGGATGAAGGAATGGTTTTACGTGAAAAACGATTTAAAGGCACGAGAAGACATCAAAGATATTATCATGCGTCCTATCTGGCAGCGCTTCGGCCTTAGGAAACCGAAGATGGAAATTGATGATGCAGCCGAAGAATGCCAAAAGGCCTTCGGCATAGTCTGCTCTTTCATCAGAACGAGGGATTTAGTCTAGGAGCACATAGCTTTCAGAGTGTGGCCTCTTGAAGAGCAATGGGAAATGCCAAAGGAAACCATCAGCAAGCCTGACGAAGGTGGACTGGTTAGGTTGAAATACACCTTCAGATACGAGGGTAAGTTTATTGAGCCAGATGATGATTGGCTGAAATGCATCGAAGCTACAAGCGACGAACTGCTTGGACCATATTCAAAGACAGAAGATAACGCTCTATCTGCGACCTTCGGAGGGCAGAAAAAGAAGAGGCTGAATAGAGTTTTCGATGCTATTGGGTTTATGTACCCTGATTACCGCTACCCACTGAAAGGGCAAAAGCGAAAAAGCGCAACTTCTGGAAAAGGCGATACTTCGGTTGCTCTAAGTGAGGCTGCGCCAAAGAGGAAAAGAGTGAAGGTCCTTACTCACCGACCACGCTTCATCGAACCGGCCTTGGTGCCCAAATTTGGTGGTGAGACCTCTACTGCTACCGAAGCCAAAGAGCCTACACCTTCGCAGAAAGTTAACAAGCTGACTGCAACGCCGAAGGCTGAAAGAATTGAAGAGCCAAGAGCTGAGAGGATAAAGACAACAGAAATTTTAAGTCCTTTGGCAGAAGTTGAAGTACCAAAAAGCCAAAAAGGTCCAGCAATGACCCCCAAAATAAAAAGGATGGTTAATGTACTGGATGTATTGGAGACAATAAAGTCTACTCCGAAGAAAATTGCCGAAACTCCCAAAGTGCAAATTGAAGCCTTTGGTGCCGAAGCTACAAAGCACCAAGCTGAGACTGAAGCTGGGCCTTCAGAGCCCGCCAAGGTGAAATCTTTGGAAACCAAAGAAACAGAAGCAGCAGAACAAATTTTGGCTGAAGAAACTGGCATTGCCGCCCCGAAGCATTTTCCGAAGCTTTCAATTATATTTTACGACATGCTTCGGGGAAAAAGTTGACTGAAAAAGAAAAGCAGGATGCTCAGTTCTATGCCCAAAAATTGAAATATCCAAAGGGGCGTTGATTTTCAACGGCAGCGGAGAAGAAGATTTCTTGTATTGTCTCCCAGACAGCAAGGAGATCTCTGTCTGCTGGGAGATGGCAAGAAGCTTCGGATTCCCAACACTAGAAGACGAGCTCTCAGTGTTGTCAAAGGATGAATTGGCCGACAGCTTAGCGTACAACAGCTTAAAGGTGAGAAAATAAACTTTTTGTGTGCTTAAAAATTTGTGTGCTTATTTTTTAATACCACATTCCTTTTGCAGGGACTTATTCTTAGCAATGCCCTCAGAGCGCAGAAAAGCGCTGAAGACGAGGGATGTACCATGGCGTTGAATAACCTTCGTTCCGAAGTGATTGAGCTAAGGAAAGAAGGTCTTGAGAAAGATAAAATATTAAACTCATTGCTTAATAAAATAAAAGAAGACGAAGCTACTTCCAAGGCCCAAGCTGAAGCCCAGAAGTGCGAAATTGAATATCTTTAGAAACAACTGGCTGAAGCAAAATTAAAGTGTGCAATTGCCGAAGCTGACCGAGATGCCAGCGATTATTGGAAAAATCATTGGGAGAAAACAACTGCAGAACTTCGGTCTTCAAAAGAAAGATGTTATGAAAAATCCATGAAATGTGTGGAAACAATTAAGACTAGTTTCGCTAGCGTCGGCGCGTATTCGAATGAAGGCAATTTCGTACTGGGAGATCCCGAAGGTCCAATTGAATGGATCAACGGTGAGGCCGAAGCTTTTGAAGAAATTTTGAGTGGCCACGGGGACATATGCGCCTTCTCGGGTGCTAGGGGGATTGCCGCTATCTTGGAGAGGAGAGGCTGCGAACATGTGAAATCCTTGCCGCAGACCGAGGCTACCTTATGCATCAAAGGTATAAAAGACCCCTCGGCCGAAGCAAGTTTGGTTGGTGGAAAATTTTTCACCGACATCTGGGAAAACGGCGGTCGGGAGATGTCTCAAGAAATTATAAGGAAAAGTGAAAAAGGTATTCACGATGCTAGAGAAGTAGCAAAGGCCGCTGAGAAAAGTGCGGATCTTGAGAGGCGAATAGGTATTAATTAATAGCTTTTGACTTTATGTTCTAATTTTAAAACTTCGAACTTATTTATGGTTTGCATCACAACCGCACTATCTCCTTCCCCAGAGCCCGCCGAGCAATTGGCGGACCCCAAAGCAAAGGAGGATGATGAAATTATAAAAATGGCCGAAGCTATTATGGATAAAGTTGTTGATCAACTATTAAACGAAGCTGTAGAAGTAGTTTTAAAAGAAGATTAGCTGTTATTGTAAAGACATTTGAAATGTAATATTTGCTGGACAATGTGTGTAATATTTTATAATTTTGAATGTAATATATAAGCTGTTTATAATTCAACTCTTTACGATGCATGAAACTTTACGTACATACCGTTTTTGAGCCTTCGGCGAAAAAACACCTTCCCTTCTTGTCGGGGACCATAATTAGGGGTACCCTCAAGACTCCTAATTCTCAGCTGGTAACCCCCATCAGCATAAAGCTGCAAAGGCCTGATGGGTGCGATTAAGTCAGGGATAAGTCCATTCGAGCGACTCGATCACGCCTCGCCCGAGCCTAGCCTCGGACAAGGGCGACCGACCCCGGAGGATTTCCGTCTCGCCCGAGGCCCCCCTCCGACGGCGAACATATTTCCGGCTCGCCCGAGGCCCTGCCTTCGCTAAGAAGCAACCCTGACTAAATCGCCGCACCGACCGACCAAGTCGCAGGAGCATTTAATGCAAAGGTGGCCTGACACCTTTATCCTGACGCGCGCCCCCCGGCAGAGCCGAAATGACCGCCGTCACTTCGCCGCTCCACTGACCGGCCTGACAGAAGGACAGTGCCGCCTGCGCCACACCGACTGCGGTGCCACTTGACAGAGTGAGGCTGACAGGCAGTCAGGCCCTGCCGAAGGCACCATAGGAAACTCCGCTCCGCCCGACCCAGGGCTCGGACTCGGGCTAAGCCCCGGAAGACGGCGAACTCCGCTCCGCCCGACCCAGGGCTCGGACTCGGGCTAAGCCCCGGAAGACGGCGAACTCCGCTCCTCCCGACCCAGGGCTCGAACTCGGGCTAAGTCCCGGAAGACGGCGAACTCCGCTCCGCCCAACCCAGGGCTCGGACTCGGGCTAAGTCCCGGAAGACGACGAACTCCACTCTGCCCGACCCAGGGCTCGGACTCGGGCTAAGTCCCGGAAGACGGCGAACTCCGCTCCGCCCGACCTAGGGCTCGGACTCGGGCTCAGCCCCAGAAGACGACGAACTCCGCTCCGCCCGACCCCAGGGCTCGGACTCCGCCCTGGCCTCAGCCGACGGCCTCCGCCTCGCCCGACCCGGGGGCTCGGACTCGACCTCGGCCACGGAAGACAAACTCGACCTCGGCTTCGGAGGAGCTTCCACATCGCCCAACCTAGGGCGTAGACCAGCCACGTCAACAGGAGACGCCATCATCGCCCTACCCCGAGCTGACTCGGGTCGCAGGAAACAAGACCGGTGTCCCATTTGGCTCGCTCCGCCAGATAGGCAATGATGGCGCCCCGCGTACTCCGTGACGACGGCGGCTCTCAGCCCCCTTACGGAAGCAAGAGGACGCCAGCAAGGACTCAACCGCTCCGACAGCTATCCCTCCGCCAGGCTCCATCGCTCCTCCGACGGCCACGACATCACACCAGCTGGGTGCCAAAATCTCTCCGGCTGCCACGACGGCATGTACTTAGGGCGCTAGCTCTCCTCCGCTAGACACGTAGCACTCTGCTACACCCCCCATTGTACACCTGGCTCCTCTCCTTACGCCTATAAAAGGAAGGACCGGGGCCCTCTTAGAGAGGGTTGGCCACGCGGGGACGAGGACGAGACAGGCGCTCGCTTGGAGCCGCTCGCTTCCCTCTCCCGCGTGGACGCTTGTAACCCCCTACTGCAAGCGCACCCGACCTGGGCGCGGGACGAACACGAAGGCCGCGGGATTCCCACCTCTCTCACGCCGGTCTCCGGCCGTCTCGCTCTCCCCCCTTCGCGCTCGCCCTCGCGCTCGACCCATCTAGGCTGGGGCACGCGGCGACACTCACTCGTCGGCCCAGGGACCCCCCGGTCTCGAAACGCCGACACTTCTTTTCATGCTTCGTGAAGAATATCCATATTCCGTAAAATATACAGTTTCCGAAGAAACATTATGCTTTGTGAACAATGGATCTCCTTTTTCATATCAATGTGACGAAGCTGTATTTCTTGAAAACTTATTTTGTGCCTTGGCACTTCTTCGAAACAATCTCCGAAGCTCAATATTGTAGATCAACATTGTCTATCTTTCCGAAGGTCAACATTGCATCCCCTTCTTGTGCCATTGATGCAATATGATGTATGATGCTATGCTATGCACATGATGTAATGATGTAATGACATGCAAAATGATATTTGCGCTGGAGGCCCACACACATTCCCCAGTGGAGCATACAATTTATTTTTTTGGTCTATCAGCGTTGACTTTTTGCTGTAAGCCTCCCTTAGGAGCTTCTTCGCCTTTTATTTCGGCGGTATCAGCGTTTATTTTTCGCTGTAAGCCTCCCTTAGGAGCTTCTTCGCCTTTTATTTCGGTGGTATCAACGTTTATTTTTCGCTGTAAGCTCTGCATTCCCTTTGGAACAACTTTTGAGCAGAAAACTTACACTGCGTCCCCTTAAGAACGACTTTTGTTGCTTCGACAAAAACTTGCAGTGCATTCCTTCGTCAAGACCTTTAGAGCTTCGTCGATGTTTGAAGAAGGTATATTCATTATGATAATGATGAAGCAATTACAAGAAATTGAAAACAAGAAAAGAACTAAGTTTTCAATGATTGCTCTTTATTGAAAAGGTAAATGATAACAAATGTAAAAGCTGTTTCAGAGGTAGGATATATCTTAGTAGATGTGCTTCGATTCTGGCAGAGTACTGTTGACTGTGCGAGTTTCGGACTGCTCCCTAAAGTCTCGCTGCTGGTGATTGTGCTGGCTCCCTTCTGGCTGCTGGCCTTGGGGATAAGCGGGTTGCATTGGTGGTGGAGGTGGGGGCTGTTGCCAAGATGCCTGAGGTTGGCTTGCCGAAGCAACAGAAACTGCAGGATGGTTACCCACATACTCTGGAATGTATGGTGAGTGGTACGAAGCAGTATGCATAACCTGCTTCGGCTGGCTCTGTTGGGCTGTAGCTTCTGCTATCTCCTTCTGTTTTTGAATGGTAACAAGGCACATCCTGGTAGTATGGCCCTTGTCCTCACCACAGAATAGGCAGTAAATTTTCCTTGGTTGATCCCCAAACCTTCCTCCGAAGCCCCTGGCGCCTCTGCCCCTTGGAGCTGGGGGCCGAGGATAGTTCTGTTGCTGCCCTGAAGCCTGGGAGGAATACTGCGGTCTTTGTTGCTGACTTCCCCTATTGCCATTCTGAGTAGAATGGATAGATCTGACGTGCCTAGGGTGGATTCTCCCTCCGAAGCCCCTAGTCATTTTAGAGAACCTGTAAGCTTCCTCCCTTCTTTGCCGAAAGTCATTATCTGCTCGGATATATTCTTCCATCTTCTGAAGCAGTTTCTCCAAGGTCTGAGGGGGTTTCCTGTCAAAGTATTGGGCTGTAGGTCCTGGCTGAAGCCCCTTAATCATGGCCTTAATAACAATTTCATTAGGCACCGTTGGCGCCTGTGCCCTCAGTCGTAAGAACCTTCGGACATAGGCCTGAAGGTATTCTTCATGATCCTGAGTGCACTAGAACAAAGCTTGAGCAGTGACCGACTTCATCTGAAACCCTTGAAAGCTGGTGATGAGCATGTCCTTCAGCTTTTGCCACGATGTGATTGTTCCTGGCCGAAGAGAAGAGTACCAGGTATGTGCAACATTTTTGACTGCCATGACAAAGGATTTTGCCATGACTGCAGTATTGCCACCATATGAAGATATGGTTGCTTCATAGCTCATCAGAAATTGCTTTGGATCTGAGTGTCCGTCATACATTGGGAGCTGAGGTGGTTTATAAGACGGGGGCCAAGGTGTAGCCTGCAGTTCTGCTGACAGAGGAGAAGCATCATCAAAAGCAAAATTTCCATGATGGAAATCCTCATACCAGTCATCTTCGTTGACGAAGCCCTCTTGGTGAAGCTCTCTGTACTGGGGCCTCCGGTTCTGCTCATCTTGCGTAAGATGACGAACTTCTTCCGAGGCTTCGTCTATCTGCCTTTGTAGGTCAGCTAGCCGGGCCATCTTTTCTTTCTTCCTTTGCACTTGTTGATGCAACATCTCCATGTTCCTGATTTCTTGGTCCAAATCGTCCTCTTGAGGCGTTGGACTGGTGGCCGTCCTCTTCTGGCTTCGGGCTTCTCGAAGAGAAAGGGTCTCCTGGTTCGGGTCCAGCGGCTGCAGAGCAGTAGCCCCTGTTGCTGAAGGTTTCTTTGGCGGCATGACGAAGGTCAATGCTTGCCGAAGGTGGTCAAAAAGGGTTCACGGGAGGTGGGCGCCAATGTTGGGGACTTGTTCTCAAATGCTATGAATTAAGAACAAGGCAACACAAAAAGGGGGTTAAATGATTAATGTCCTTCGTCCTTCGAAGCATTATTCCCTCGGGATATAATGATCTTCGGACGAAGGTCATGAAGGACATACCTTCATCATTACGGCATATGATAGTGAAAATGTGAAACACATGAAATACGAAAGATATCATGAACATTTATATATCATTATTAGCCCATTTCTATTTTATTAACATGGAAAAATAGAAATGACATTAAATTACAAGTGTACCTTCGGCTTGAAAGAAAGCAAAAGTACAAGCGTGACACAAAAGCAAATGCCAAGTCAGCTTGAACAGTATGGGAGCACTGTTCATCTATTTATAGGCACGGGATGCAGCCCATGTAAAATTACACCCATGCCCTTTACATTTGCTAATAACTCTATAGTAATCCATCGGGGTCTAAATAGCCTTTTCTCCTTTAAGTCGGTTTCCTTTTCTGCTATCACGCCGAAGCTCTCCTGCAAACAGCTTCGGTTCTGCGCCATCCTTCGTATTCTTTGTGCTTCTTCATACTGTGGTTTTGACCTAAGTCCGAAGGTACTTGTTCATGTATCATACTCCAGAAACATTGTTAAATCATGTTTTTGAGGACCTTCGGAAGCCGAAGGCCCCCAACAATCATCGTTACTATTCATCGATGACATCTATAATTACTTTTTGTCGTCACTATTCATCATTACTATTCATCGTTACTATTCATCGATCATCCGATCACTCCAAATTTCAACTACTCATCCATCATGCTATTGAGTCCACCTAAGACCATATTCTAGTCATACGAACTCCGGTGACTGTGATTTTCCTTCCAGTAGGGAACCTCCCATCTGGTCACCCATCCTAGGTTTCTCCAAGTTGAGCATGCTTAACTTTGAGATTCCTTTGAACCAGGCTTCCAAACTCAGATTCCAATAATTCTTGTTTCTAAATTCTTATCAAACTATTCCCTATCCAACCATGTCATCTCTTAAGCCCGGTCCATATTCCAGAAAACTCCCAAAATACTCTTGTCTCATATTCTACCTATAACTCTCCTGTTCATACTAAGTCAGACGATTCATTCGTCACTATTCTCAGCAACAGTGAACTTCACTGTGCTACACCACATACACTCATCTATAAATACACCCAGCTACCCTCTCCCTCTCCCTCTCCCTCTCCACACACGCTCAACACCCTCAGCCAAGGCAAACACCCCACCCACTCAGTTACTCCGCTCTGCCGGCTACACGCATAGTGTCGCTTCGTCTCTAGTCCACCCTCCTGGTAAGCACCTCCGCTCACCACCAGTAATATCAAAACACCACATGACAAAGATTATACTCAAGACTCTACCCATCCATATATCACTATTCTGACCACTATACTAAATATTTGTTGGTATACTTGCTGGTTTGCATGTTTGCTTGTTCATGTTGCATAGTTATCAGAGCATTCGTGCCGTCTCGTGGAGGCCAGATCTGCAAGTCTACGCCAGGCGATGGAGCCAGAAGCCAGTTCCGCGAGCTCTCCTTCCCCCTTCGCCTGATAAGCACGACAAGCTCACTGGATCCCTTTGATGCATAAATTACCTATGATTTTTCAACCACAACCCTCAGCCTGTTATTTTATGCATGATATGATTTTGAGACAAGTTATGATGGCCACCCAGCCACTTGCCGTAATCAATCCTTGATATATTTGTTACAAATGATTTGAGAAATGGTGTGAGTTTTCAAAAGAAAATGCTTTTCAAAATGAGTATGATGAAGGGTTTTCACCCTTATCGCCTTTGAGTAGGGATGATCAAGGACTCCCTGGTTTAGGGGAGGGCCTCAGGTGTTGGCTCAGCTGGTTTAGGTGTGAGCATAAGGATTGTCCCCTCATATAAGGACCTGTTTGTCATCCTTCACTACTTGTACTCATGATAAGTACAACCACTCGAGACTGTGGGGGCAGTCACTCAATCTGAACTTGTACGGTTCAAACCCAGGGTTATGAAGGCTGGGGAGCACCGGGAGGATAAGGAGGGGGAATGTTTTGTCCGGTTTGGGCATGGCGGTGGCCTGACTCCTTCCGGTATAACCGTTAAGGTAGGGACGTGCGAGGAAAGAAAGAGATTCGGATTCGGGTCTCACTAGCTATGAGATCGCAGAGCCGGACTAGTGGGTAAAATGTACACCTCTGCGCAGAGTTCAAACCTATTCGAATAGTCTGTGTCCACAAGAATGGACGAGTCTGGTGTGGTATGACAATTAGTGTTTTGTTTTCCAAAAAAAAGTGCCTTTTGAAAAGTGGTTTTAAAAGGTCCGGCGGTTGAGTCGTGAGCTATGGTGGACGGGAAGTCCATTAGCTGTTTTTGAAAATGAAAACCAGTGGGAAACTACTGAGATACCTGGATGGTTTAGTCCAGGGGATTTTATTCTATATTGAAAAACTTCTTGATCCTTTGGGAGAGAATGTGCTTTGAAAAATGCAAAATGTTTTACAAAACAACCCTGCATAAAATATTGTTGTTTCTGCAAAATATCCTGAGCTCCACATATTCCATGCATTATATCTGATTTCCCCATTCCGCGGGTGAAGGTGGGCTGCTGAGTATGTTTGTACTCACCCTTGCTTATTTGTTGTTTTTCAGAAAAAAGGAGATCGGGTAAGAGTTACGCCTGTTCCCAACCTTGCATGTGGCTGTTGGACCGCTGATTTGCTTCGCTGCGTATATCGGGCTGCTTCAGCCCTACTATGATGATATGTCCCGAGTTGTGGACCAACTCTTAAATTTGATCGCCACCTTTATAGGTGATAGTCGCCTAGAGGGGGGGTGAATAGGGCGAAACTGAAATTTACAAATATAAACACAACTACAAGCCGGGGTTAGCGTTAGAAATATAAACGAGTCCGAGAGAGAGGGCACAAAACAAATCCCAAGCGAATAAGCAAGTGAGACACGGAGATTTGTTTTACCGAGGTTCGGTTCTTGCAAACCTACTCCCCGTTGAGGAGGCCACAAAGGCCGGGTCTCTTTCAACCCTTCCCTCTCTCAAACGGTCCCTCGGACCGAGTGAGCTTCTCTTCTCAAATCAAAGCCGGGAACAAAACTTCCCCGCAAGGGCCACCACACAATTGGTGCCTCTTGCCTTGATTACAATGGAGTTGTGATCACAAGAACAAATGAGAAAGAAAAGAAGCAATCCAAGCGCAAGAGCTCAAATGAACACGGCAAATCACTCTCTCTAGTCACTAGGGTTTTGTGTGGAATTGGAGAGGATTTGATCTCTTTGAATGTGTCTAGAATTGAATGCCTGGCTCTTGTAAGTGGTTGAGAAGTGGAAAGCTTGGATGCAATGAATGGTGGGGTGGTTGGGGTATTTATAGCCCCAACCACCAAATGTGGCCGTTGCTGGGAGCTCTCTGTTCGATGGCGCACCGGACAGTCCGGTGCACACCGGACAGTCCGGTGCCCCCTGCCACGTCATCGTTGCCGTTGGATTCTGACCGTTGGAGCTCTGACATGTGGACCCGCCTGGATGTCCGGTGTACACCGGACATGAACTGTTCATTGTCCGGTGCAACGGTATGGGCGCGCCTGCCGACTGAGCGCGCAGAGCGCGCATTAAATGCGCTTGCAGGTGACCGTTGGCGCGGAAGTAGCCGTTGCTCCGTGGTTCACCGGACAGTCCGGTGCACACCGGACAGTCCGGTGAATTTTAGCGGAGCGGCTGCCGCGCGAACCCGAGGGTGGCGAGTTCCGGAGGCCGCGGTTCGTTGGCACACCGGACATGTCCGGTGCACACCGGACAGTCCGGTGAATTATAGCGCGCCGGCCTCCGCGAATTCCCGAGGGCGAAGGGTTGAAGTCGAAGTCCTCTGGCGAAGGGTAGAAAACGAAGTCTACGGGCGCACCGGACACTGTCCGGTGCACACCGGACAGTCCGGTGCCTCCGGCCAGAGGTGCCCTCGGTTGCCTTATTGCTCCTTTGTTGAATCCAACACTTGGTCTTTTTATTGGCTAGATGTGAACCTTTTACACCTGTATAACTTATACACTAGAGCAAACTAGTCAGTCCAATATTTGTGTTGGGCAATTCAACCACCAAAATTATTTAGGAACTAGGTGTAAGCCTAATTCCCTTTCAATCTCCCCCTTTTTGGTGATTGATGCCAACACAAACCAAAGCAAATATAGAGGTGCATAATTGAACTAGTTTACATAATGTAAGTGCAAAGGTTACTTGGAATTGAGCCAATATAACTACTTACAAGATATGCAAGGAATGTTTCTTTCTTATATAACATTTTGGACCACGTTTGCACCACATGTTTTGTTTTTGCAAATTCTTTTTGTAAATCCATTTCAAAGATCTTTTGCAAATAGTCAAAGGTAAATGAATAAGAGTTTGCAAAGCATTTTTAGGATTTCAAATTTTCTCCCCCTGAATCAAATGCTTTTCCTTTGACTAAACAAAAACTCCCCCTAAAAGAGATCCACCTCTTAGTGTTCAAGAGGGTTTTGATATATCATTTTGAAATGCTACTTGCTCCCCCTTTGAACACAATAGGATACCAATTGATAGATACTTCTTTGAAAATACTAAGTTTTTGAAATTGGTGGTGGTGCGGTCCTTTTGCTTTGGGCTCATTTCTCCCCCTTTTTGGCATGAATCGCCAAAAACGGAATCGTTAGAGCCCTTGAAGTAAGTTCTTCCTCTTTGGTCATAAATGAATGAGTTAAGATGTTACCAAAGACGAAATCCGGTCCTTTTGCTTTTGAGCTTTTATTCTCTCCCCCAAGGATGAAGTCCTTTTCTTTGATGCTCATTTTTCCCAAGGAATAGAGAGTTGCTCGGAGTGATGGCGAAGTATGAGTTACGGAGTGGAAGCCTTTTTCTTCGCCGAAGACTCCAATTCCCTTTCAATAGACCTATGACTTGGTTTGAAATAGACTTGAAAACACATGAGTCATAGCATATAAAAGAGATATGATCAAAGGTATTCAAAAGAGCTATGTGTGCAAGCTAGCAAAAGAAATTTCTAGAATCAAGAATATTGAGCTCATGCCTAAGTCTGGTAAAAGATTGTTCATCAAGAGGCTTGGTAAAGATATCGGCTAATTGATCTTTAGTATTAATGTAAGAAATCTCGATATCCCCCTTTTGTTGGTGATCCCTAAGAAAATGATACCGAATGGCTATGTGCTTAGTGCGGCTATGCTCGACGGGATTGTCGGCCATTTTGATTGCACTCTCATTATCACATAGCAAAGGGACTTTGGTTAATTTGTAACCGTAGTCCCGCAGGGTTTGCCTCATCCAAAGCAATTGCGCGCAACAATGTCCTGCGGCAATGTACTCGGCTTCGGCGGTGGAAAGAGCGACCGAATTTTGCTTCTTTGAAGCCCAAGACACCAAGGACCTTCCCAAGAACTGGCAAGTCCCCGATGTGCTCTTCCTATTAATTTTGCACCCCGCCCAATCGGCATCCGAATAACCAATCAAATCAAATGTGGATCCCCGAGGGTACCAAAGCCCAAACTTAGGTGTATAAGCCAAATATCTCAAGATTCGTTTTACGGCCGTAAGGTGTGATTCCTTAGGGTCGGATTGGAATCTTGCACACATGCAAACGGAAAGCATAATGTCCGGTCGAGATGCACATAAATAAAGCAATGAACCAATCATCGACCGGTATACCTTTTGATCCACGGACTTACCTCCCGTGTCGAGGTCGAGATGCCCATTAGTTCCCATGGGTGTCTTGATGGGTTTGGCATCCTTCATCCCAAACTTGGTTAGAATGTCTTGAGTGTACTTCGTTTGGCTAATGAAGGTGCCCTCTTGGAGTTGCTTGACTTGGAATCCCAGAAAATACTTCAACTCCCCCATCATTGACATCTCGAATTTCTGTGTCATGATCCTACTAAACTCTTCACATGTAGACTCGTTAGTAGACCCAAATATAATATCATCAACATAAATTTGGCATACAAACAAGTCATTTTTAAGAATTTTAGTAAAGAGTGTAGGATCGGCTTTTCCGACTTTGAAGCCATTAGCAATAAGGAAATCTCTAAGGCATTCATACCATGCTCTTGGGGCTTGCTTGAGCCCATAAAGCGCCTTAGAGAGCCTATAAACATGGTTAGGATACTCACTGTCTTCAAAGCCGGGAGGTTGCTCAACATAGACCTCTTCCTTGATCGGTCCATTGAGGAAGGCACTTTTCACGTCCATTTGATAGAGCTTAAAGCCATGGTAAGTAGCATAGGCCAATAATATGCGAATTGACTCAAGCCTAGCTACTGGTGCATAGGTTTCACCGAAATCCAAACCTTCGACTTGTGAATACCCTTTGGCCACGAGTCGAGCTTTGTTCCTTGTCACCACACCATGCTCATCTTGCTTGTTGCGGAAGACCCATTTGGTTCCTACAACATTTTGGTTAGGACGTGGAACTAAATGCCATACCTCATTTCTAGTGAAGTTGTTGAGCTCCTCTTGCATCGCCACCACCCAATCCGAATCTTGAAGTGCTTCCTCTACCCTATGTGGCTCAATAGAGGAAACAAACGAGTAATGTTCACAAAAATGAGCAACACGAGATCTAGTGGTTACCCCCTTATGAATGTCACCGAGGATGGTGTCGACGGGGTGATCTCGTTGGATTGCTTGGTGGACTCTTGGGTGTGGCGGTCTTGGTTCTTCCTCATCCTCCTTTTCTTGATCATTTGTATCTCCCCCTTGATCATTGCTATCATCTTGAGGTGGCTCGTCTTCTTGATTTTGCTCTTCATCATTTTGAGCCTCATCCTCATTTTGAGTTGGTGGAGATGCCTGCATGGAGGAGGATGGTTGATCTTGTGCATTTGGAGGCTCTTCGGATTCCCTAGGACACACATCCCCAATGGACATGTTCCTAAGCGCTATGCATGGAGCCTGTTCTTCACCTACTTCATCAAGATCAACTTGCTCTACTTGAGAGCCGTTAGTTTCATCAAACACAACGTCACATGAGACTTCAACTAGTCCAGTGGACTTGTTAAAGACCCTATATGCCCTTGTGTTTGAGTCATAACCAAGTAAAAAGCCTTCTACAGTTTTAGGAGCAAATTTAGATTTTCTACCTCTTTTAATAAGAATAAAGCATTTGCTACCAAAAACTCTAAAATATGAAATGTTGGGCTTTTTACCGGTTAGGAGTTCATATGATGTCTTCCTGAGGATTCGGTGAAGATATAACCGGTTGATGGCGTAGCAGGCGGTGTTGACCGCTTCGGCCCAAAACCGGTCCGATGTCTTGTACTCATCAAGCATGGTTCTTGCCATGTCCAAAAGAGTTCGATTCTTCCTCTCCACTACACCATTTTGTTGTGGCGTGTAGGGAGAAGAGAACTCATGCTTGATGCCCTCCTCCTCAAGGAAGCCTTCAATTTGAGAGTTCTTGAACTCCGTCCCGTTGTCGCTTCTTATTTTCTTGATCCTTAAGGCGAACTCATTTTGAGCCCGTCTCAAGAATCCCTTTAAGGTCTCTTGGGTTTGAGATTTTTCCTGTAAAAAGAATACCCAAGTGAAGCGAGAATAATCATCCACTATTACAAGACAATACTTACTCCCGCCGATGCTTATGTAAGCGATCGGGCCGAATAGATCCATGTGGAGTAGCTCAAGCGGCCTATCGGTCGTCATGATGTTCTTGTGTGGATGATGGACTCCAACTTGCTTCCCCGCCTGGCATGCGCTACAAATCCTGTCTTTCTCAAAATGAACATTTGTTAATCCTAAAATGTGCTCTCCCTTTAGAAGCTTATGAAGATTCTTCATCCCAACATGGGCTAGTCGGCGGTGCCAGAGCCAACCCATGTTAGTCTTAGCAATTAAGCATGTGTCGAGTTCAGCTCTATCAAAATCCACTAAGTATAGCTGACCCTCTAGCACACCCTTAAATGCTATTGAATCATCACTTCTTC
Organism: Zea mays; assembly: GCF_902167145.1. NCBI lineage: Eukaryota > Viridiplantae > Streptophyta > Magnoliopsida > Poales > Poaceae > Zea > Zea mays. The sequence goes on along the minus strand of NC_050104.1, from coordinate 13,218,726 downwards.
TAAAGACAGTGACACCTGTATCAGTAAAAAGACAGTTGTAGCCCATTTGACATAATTGAGAAACAGAAAGCAAGTTGTAGTCTAAGGAATCAACAAGAAAAACATTGGAAATAGAATGGTCAGGAGATATAGCAATTTTACCCAATCCTTTGACCAAACCTTGATTTCCATCCCCGAATGTGATAGCTCGTTGGGGATCTTGGTTTTTCTCATATGAGGAGAACATCCTTTTCTCCCCTGTCATGTGGTTTGTGCACCCGCTGTCGAGTATCCAACTTGAGCCTCCGGATGCATAAACCTACAAAACAAATTTAGTTCTTGACTTTAGGTACCCAAACTGTTTTGGGTCCTTTGGCATTAGATACAAGAACTTTGGGTACCCAAACACAAGTCTTGGAACCCTTGTGTTTGCCCCCAACAAATTTGGCAACTACCTTGCCGGATTTGCTAGTAAGCACATAAGATGCATCAAACGTTTTAAATGAAATGGCATGATCATTTGATGCAATAGGAGTTTTCTTTCTAGGCAACTTGGCACGGGTTGGTTGCCTAGAGCTAGATGTCTCACCCTTATACATAAAAGCATGATTAGGGCCAGAGTGAGACTTCCTAGAATGAATTTTCCTAATTTTGCTCTCGGGATAACCGGCAGGGTACAAAATGTAACCCTCGTTATCCTGAGGCATGGGAGCTTTGCCCTTAACAAAGTTAGACAAATTTTTAGGAGGGGCATTAAGTTTGACATTGTCTCCCCTTTGGAAGCCAATGCCATCCTTAATGCCAGGGCGTCTCCCATTATACAGCATGCTACGAGCAAATTTAAATTTCTCATTCTCTAGGTTGTGCTCGGCAACTTTTGCATCTAATTTTGCTATATGATCATTTTGTTGTTTAATTAAAGCCATATGATCAAGAATAGCATTAACATCAATATCTCTACATCTAGTGCAAATAGAAACATGCTCAACATTAGATGTAGAGGGTTTGCAAGATTTAAGTTCTACAACCTTAGCATGCAACATTTCATTCTTAGTTCTAAGGTCGGAAATAGTAGCATTGCAAACATCAAAATCTTTAGCCTTAGCAATTAAACTTTCATTCTCTAATCTAAGGCTAGCAAGAGATACATTCAATTCATCAATCTTAGCAAGCAAGTCAATATTGTCATCTCTAAGATTGGGAATTGAGACATTACAAGCATGTGAATCAACCTTAGCATTTAAGATAGCATTTTCATTTCTAAGGTTGTCAATCATCTCACGACAAGTGCTTAGCTCACTAGATAGTTTTTCACATTTCTCAATTTCCAGAGCATAAGCCTTTTTAACCTTAACATGTTTTTTGTTTTCTTTAATTAGACAATCCTCTTGGGAATCCAAAAGGTCATCCTTTTCATGAATAGCACTGACCAATTCATTCAATTTTTCTTTTTGAGCTATGTTAAGGTTGGCAAAAAGAGAACGTAAATTATCCTCCTCATCACTAGCATTATCATCACTAGAAGATTCATATTTAGTGGAGGAGTTAGATTTAACCTTTTTCCGTTTGCCGTCCTTTGCCATGAGGCACTTGTGGCCGACGTTGGGGAAGAGGAGTCCCTTGGTGACGGCGATGTTGGCGGCGTCCTCGTCGTCGGAGGAGTCGCTTGAGCTTTCGTCGGAATCCCATTCCCGACAAACATGGGCATCGCCGCCCTTCTTCTTGTAGTACCTTTTCTTCTCCTTTCTTCTCCCCTTCTTGTCGTCGCCTCGGTCACTGTCACTAGATATAGGACATTTAGCAATAAAATGACCGGGCTTACCACACTTGTAGCAAACCTTCTTGGAGCGGGACTTGTAGTCCTTCCCCCTCCTTTGCTTGAGGATTTGGCGGAAGCTCTTGATGACGAGCGCCATTTCCTCATTGTCGAGCTTGGAGGCGTCTATTGGTTGTCTACTTGGTGTAGACTCCTCCTTCTTCTCCTCCGTTGCCTTGAATGCAACGGGTTGGGCTTCGGATGGGTCGCCAAGCTCGTTGATTTTCCTCGAGCCTTCTATCATGCACTCAAAACTTACAAAATGCCCGATAACTTCCTCGGGGGTCATTTTAGTATATCTAGGATTACCACGAATCAATTGAACTTGAGTGGGATTAAGAAAAATGAGAGATCTTAAAATAACATTTACCACTTCGTGATCGTCCCACTTCTTGCTCCCGAGGTTGCGCACTTGGTTCACCAAAGTCTTGAGCCGGTTGTACATGTGTTGCGGCTCCTCTCCTTTGTGAAGCCGGAACCGACCGAGCTCCCCCTCGATCGTTTCCCGCTTGGTGATCTTGGTGAGCTCGTCTCCCTCGTGCGCGGTTTTGAGTACATCCCAAATCTCCTTGGCGCTCTTTAACCCTTGTACTTTGTTATACTCCTCTTTGCTTAAAGAGGCGAGGAGTATCGTCGTTGCTTGAGAGTTGAAGTGCTCGATTTGGGCCACCTCATCCTCATCATAGTTCTCATCCCCTACCGACAGTACCTGTGCACCAAACTCAACAACATCCCATATACTTTTGTGGAGCGAGATTAGATGAAATCGCATTAAATCGCTCCACCTAGCGTAATCTTCACCATCAAAAGTTGGTGGTTTGCCTAATGGGACGGAAAGTAAAGGTGTATGTTTGGAAATGCGAGGGTAGCGTAGGGGGATCTTACTATACTTCTTGCGCTCTTGGCGCTTAGAAGTGACGGAGGGCGCATCGGAGTCGGAGGTAGAAGTTGATGAAGTGTCGGTCTCGTAGTAGACCACCTTCCTCATCCTCTTGTGCTTGTCGCCTTTCCGATGTGGCTTGTGGGAAGAAGATTTTTCCTTCTTCTCTTTGTGGTGAGAAGAAGATTTCTTCTCCTTCCCTTTGTTGGAGGAGCTCTTCTTCTTCTCCCTCCTTTTGGTGCGGGACTCTTCCGATGAAGTGCTCCCGTAGCTTGTAGTGGGCTTTTCGCCGGTCTCCATCTCCTTCTTGGCGTGATCTCCCGACATCACTTCGAGCGGTTAGGCTCTAATGAAGCACCGGGCTCTGATACCAATTGATAGTCGCCTAGAGGGGGGGTGAATAGGGCGAAACTGAAATTTACAAATATAAACACAACTACAAGCCGGGGTTAGCGTTAGAAATATAAACGAGTCCGAGAGAGAGGGCACAAAACAAATCCCAAGCGAATAAGCAAGTGAGACACGGAGATTTGTTTTACCGAGGTTCGGTTCTTGCAAACCTACTCCCCGTTGAGGAGGCCACAAAGGCCGGGTCTCTTTCAACCCTTCCCTCTCTCAAACGGTCCCTCGGACCGAGTGAGCTTCTCTTCTCAAATCAAAGCCGGGAACAAAACTTCCCCGCAAGGGCCACCACACAATTGGTGCCTCTTGCCTTGATTACAATGGAGTTGTGATCACAAGAACAAATGAGAAAGAAAAGAAGCAATCCAAGCGCAAGAGCTCAAATGAACACGGCAAATCACTCTCTCTAGTCACTAGGGTTTTGTGTGGAATTGGAGAGGATTTGATCTCTTTGAATGTGTCTAGAATTGAATGCCTGGCTCTTGTAAGTGGTTGAGAAGTGGAAAGCTTGGATGCAATGAATGGTGGGGTGGTTGGGGTATTTATAGCCCCAACCACCAAATGTGGCCGTTGCTGGGAGCTCTCTGTTCGATGGCGCACCGGACAGTCCGGTGCACACCGGACAGTCCGGTGCCCCCTGCCACGTCATCGTTGCCGTTGGATTCTGACCGTTGGAGCTCTGACATGTGGACCCGCCTGGATGTCCGGTGTACACCGGACATGAACTGTTCATTGTCCGGTGCAACGGTATGGGCGCGCCTGCCGACTGAGCGCGCAGAGCGCGCATTAAATGCGCTTGCAGGTGACCGTTGGCGCGGAAGTAGCCGTTGCTCCGTGGTTCACCGGACAGTCCGGTGCACACCAGACAGTCCGGTGAATTTTAGCGGAGCGGCTGCCGCGCGAACCCGAGGGTGGCGAGTTCCGGAGGCCGCGGTTCGTTGGCACACCGGACATGTCCGGTGCACACCGGACAGTCCGGTGAATTATAGCGCGCCGGCCTCCGCGAATTCCCGAGGGCGAAGGGTTGAAGTCGAAGTCCTCTGGCGAAGGGTAGAAAACGAAGTCTACGGGCGCACCGGACACTGTCCGGTGCACACCGGACAGTCCGGTGCCTCCGGCCAGAGGTGCCCTCGGTTGCCTTATTGCTCCTTTGTTGAATCCAACACTTGGTCTTTTTATTGGCTAGATGTGAACCTTTTACACCTGTATAACTTATACACTAGAGCAAACTAGTCAGTCCAATATTTGTGTTGGGCAATTCAACCACCAAAATTATTTAGGAACTAGGTGTAAGCCTAATTCCCTTTCAATAGGTTTGTCTCGTTTAAGCAGATCTAGAATCATCTGATGTATAAATGTGTTTACTAGCCTCCTGGGACTAGTAATTGTATCACATTTGAGTCCCAGAGGATTGGGGACGCTTCACACCAGGTCCATCCACAAAGAACAATCCGCCCTGATCGGTGTCAACGACAGACATAATATTATCATAGGCGCCCCTCTGTTCCTTGTTAAGAGTCTTTAAGAGCCACATCTCCCGCTGTCAGTTGGATACTTTCCTCCTCGTAAACCTCCCTAGCAGTACCAATAGCATTGTCATACGCGTCGATGCGATGATAGGAGGTAGAGGGAATGTCTTTATGTCCTTTCCCATTGATTGGAGCATGTTCCTAATGTCAATCAATACCATCTGCTCAACATGAGTTTTGTTCTGACTCCTGTGTTGATAGTCCTCGAACATAGAATATTTGTGTTTCTGCCAGAGTACAGCCACATCGCTTGGCTCACAGTACACCAGTATTGTGGCAAAAAGTCATCGCAGCGCCGATGGCATCTAGAAAAGAGCACGTTCAATGAGACACTCATCCAGTGTGTTGTCTGACTCAAGCAGTCCCCTTTTCTCTGCTGCCTCACGAAAAGTCGGTAGGGTGACACCATCAACTATCCTTAGATCCACATAGGAGGCAGCGCCAGTCACGTGGTTTAGGAGAACACAAAGATAGTAGCGCTCCCCCTCGGCCGGATGAGCAGAGACTATTCTACCGACTTGTCCACCTGTATATCGTTTCCTCCGTTGCCATACTTTGTCCTTACCACTCTGCCAAGTGTACCACTCAGGGAAGTCACGATATAGGATGCCACGAGCCTCCTCGTGTAGCCTATTCGCCTCAAAATATGTTGTGAGCATCGACCTATCAACACCTGGACGGTTGACGACTCGCTCAACCATTTGCCGCTCGTGAAACGCCACCATGTGCATGTTTGGAAGATGGAGTTGCAGCTGCATCACAGGTGGAGATATCTGACTAAGCTCAAAGCCGTATATCCTCCACAAGGCTTCTGGAGGAGTCACCCACCTTGCATCTCTATACTGCTTGATCTCATCAACATCATCATCTGCCTTGCTCGCATCTCTCATAACAACAAACGCACGATCATGGCCTTTGTATATGTACTTGAACAGGTATTTAATAGCCTTGATGCTCCCACATGCCTCGACATTGATGTGACAGTTGAAGAGACGGAGGAGGTACGGGTTATAAGGGACAACCCATCTATTGTCCAGTTCGCACCCTCAGACCTTTTCTTTACGGTCATCGTCACGACGTCTGTAAATAGGGTACGAATCCTTCCCTTGCAAGGTTGTGTCACTGAAAGGCCGAGGGTAATGATTCTTTCATGATTTACGACCCTTAGTGCATGGGCAGTTAGGGTTTAGCGACCCACACGGGCCATGCATCATATGCTTGATAACCATCTTTCGTAGTTCAGGATACTTGTTGCTTGGGATCTCGGCTGAGATCAAAAGGTCGTACTGCTCAGGACATGTGAGCTTGTACTTCCTTTGCATTATGAGTAGAAAATGGGCATGCGGCAAACCTCGCTTCTGAAACTCCATGACATAGACGTAGGCTTGGACCTTACCAAGAATATTTTGTTTAGTCAGCCTATGCTTTAACTCTTGTAGCTTCGCATGAAAGACACAGACTACAAGATCCGAACGATCTTGCGGTGTCTGCCCAGGGAGAAGCTCCCTCCTTATCTCATCCTAGTTAGGGTTACATGTCATGGTAAGAAATATGTCTGGTTTACCAAACTTCCACACCAGAGCCATAGCATCCATATACCGACGTCTCATGTCACGAGGACCACCAATAAACGACGTCGACATCACAGTTCGCTTGCCAACCTTCTCTGCTCTAATATCTCCATCTAGCATGCTATCCACTAAACCTTGGTACAGGTCTGCCCTTAACCGATCCTGATTCTTGCATATGAAATCTAAACGAGAGCTCTCAATCTTTATGTACGTGTCGACCGCGAACTGCTGGAAAAGCCGCTTTCCATGAAGTATTGGATTGAATACCCAGGGCGAATCTAGAATTTGTAGCAGTAGTAGTCACGTACATACACACATAAATGGCTAGGAGATTCTGCATACGCAAGGATTATAAAGTGAGTGATGCTGAAAAGATAGTTAATATTGCGCAAATATATCAAATTATAAAGAAACAACTAACCCGCATCTTCATCATTTCCATTACTTGCCCTATGTGTCGCACGATATGCATCCACTTCGTCCATGGATACTCCAACCTTTGGGATTTTTGCATGCCATCCAAGTTAGCCTCTAGGGAAGAATAATGGATATGATAGTGCATCGTAGCATCCATGGTATGAGCGGATGCAGTGGCTTGAACTATCCTTCCCATGGAGCATAACACTCTTGCTGAATTGGCCTCGCCCTTCACTCCCTTCGATCCAGACAGCGGCCACCTCCAAAGTGAGAGGTTTGTTATATGTCTTCTGGTTCAACGTCTGGTCTAGGTTCAACGTGATACGATAGTCATCAAGGTTCTCAACATGGCCCATGGTCCTAAGGTGCTCAGAGTACGAGTTTCCACGTAGTATATCGACTGTCTGTCAAATAACATCTTTGTATTTCTGTTGATGCTCGTCGCGACACTTACGGTACCGATGCTCGAGAGTGGGATCATCATCATAAAAATAAAGCTCAAGGTGTTTATGCTCTGCCCCACCCTCCCTACCAAATGACTTGATATTGTGGTACATCATGCCCTGTGCTCGAAACATATATATACCAGAATCCCTTACATTAGTTGTCATACTATCGAGACAACGGTATATGGAAGTGAAAGAGAAATGGCCATTAAAAACCTAATGTTATCACTAAAGTGCCTAGCATTAGAGTCTGCACTATCCCACAACCTCTTGAGTTGGGGAGGGGTCTCCAGTGGGGCTAGCTCAACCTTCCCACCACACGACAACAAAAACCAGGTGTCTCATACTCAAACTTCTTCGCGGTGCAATAACAGCAGTTGGGAACAATCTTGAGCATATGTGTTTCTTTAGGGATGTTGCTGTACACCTTGTCGTACGAGTCAGGAACATCAGTGGCAGCCGATTCATCTTGACTACCATCAATCTCTATATCCTCATCGGTATCCTCATCTGATATTTTTTTTGGAAACAATGAGTAAGACATATGTATTTATATAAGCACTGGTATCATAAAAAGATTAAAATTAGTACATTGCCTAGCAAATAGGTATCCCTCGTTCTCATCAGCATCATCTTCAAATACGACACTGTCATCGTCATCAACTGGAACGTGAAAATACAAGCCACATAAAATAAAAGGGCATTCAGGATAACAGGGTGGGGAAAATATGTAACCTGAATAAAGATTCTTAACAATTACCATTGGAAATGACCCTTGGCTTCGACTGGGTATGATCCACCCCACTTCCTTGTTTGGTCATACTTGCACTCTCATTTGTTGCCACAATAACACCATGGCATTGATTCCTACATTGTACTGATGGAAACACACGTTTAGTCGGACTACATGCTATCGTCGTCATGTTGCATCCATTTAAGATAGGATAGTAATCATTGTTTTCAAGTCATCCGATCAATCGAGATTGGTCACGATTAATCATCCAAGTCACTCAGCCAAAATGACCGACAACTCGTCCGACTTGAAAACAATGATATTAATTACCATTGTTGTTGATCTTTGCAGTCATATGGGGTTGTGTCCAATCATCCCCTTCCCCAGCGTCACTGATAGTATCCTTAGTCGCAGTAGCCATGTTCCTTGAAATGGATGCTTCAAATTGCCGGTTTTGACGGGCTAAGATAGCTTGTCTTTCACCACGTGGCACATGTTGTTTACGTCTTAGTGGTCCAATAGACATATGCAGTGAATCAGCATCCTCAGTCTGTGTTGAAGCTGGCAGGAATGGGTTACTGAAAGGGAATTAGGCTTACACCTAGTTCCTAAATAATTTTGGTGGTTAAATTGCCCAACACAAACAAATGGACTAACTAGTTTGCTCTAGTGCATAAGTTATACAGGTGCTAAAGGGTTCACTCTCAGCCAATAAAAAGATCAAGTTTTGGATTCAACCAAGGAGCAAAGGGCCAACCGAAGGCATCTCTGGTCTGGCGCACCGGACTGTCCGGTGTGCCACCGGACAGTGTCCGGTGCACCACCGGACATGTCCGGTGCACCAGAGGACTCCAACTCGAACTCGCCACCTTCGGGAATTTCCAGAGGCACTCGCGCTATAATTCACCGGACTGTCCGGTGTACACCGGACAGTGTCCGGTGCGCCAAGGAGGAGCGACCTCAGGAACTCGTCAGCTTCGGGAAGCGCCAACGGCTAGTCCGCTATAATTCACCGGACATGTCCGGTGTGCACCGGACTGTCCGGTGCAACTCCGGAGCAACGGCTATCTCTGCGCCAACGGCTCCCTGCGGTGCATTAAATGCGCGCGCAGCGCGCGCAGAAGTCAGGCGTGCCCATACTGGCACACCGGACAAGGAACAGTAGATGTCCGGTGTGCACCGGACACCCAGGCGGGCCCACAAGTCAGAAGCTTCAACGGTCAGAATCCAACGGCAGTGATGACGTGGCGGGGGCACCGGACATGTCCGGTGTGCACCGGACTGTCCGGTGCACCATCGAACAGACAGCCTCCCAACGGCCACTTTTGGTGGTTGGGGCTATAAATACCCCAACCACCCCACCATTCATTGCATCCAAGTTTTCCACTTCTCAACCACTTACAAGAGCTAGGCATTCAATTCTAGACACACCAAAGAGATCAAATCCTCTCCAATTCCACAAAAGGCTTTAAGTGATTAGCGAGAGAGATTTGTCGTGTTCTTTTGAGCTCTTGCGCTTGGATTGCTTCTTTTCTTTCTCACTTGTTCTTGTGATCAAAACTCCATTGTAATCAAGGCAAGAGGCACCAAGTGTGTGGTGGCCCTTGCGGGGAAGTTTTGTTCCCGGCTTTGATTTGAGAAGAGAAGCTCACTCGGTCCTGAGGGACCGTTTGAGAGAGGGAAGGGTTGAAAGAGACCCGGCCTTTGTGGCCTCCTCAACGGGGAGTAGGTTTGCGAGAACCGAACCTCGGTAAAACAAATCCGCGTGTCACACTCTTCATTTGCTTGCGATTTGTTTTGCGCCCTCTCTCGCGGACTCGTTTATATTTCTAACGCTAACCCGGCTTGTAGTTGTGCTTATATTTGTAAATTTCAGTTTCGCCCTATTCACCCCCCCTCTAGGCGACTATCAATTGGTATCAGAGCCACGGTGCTTCATTAGAGCCTAACCGCTCGAAGTGATGTCGGGAGATCACGCCAAGAAGGAGATGGAGACCGGCGAAAAGCCCACTACAAGCCACGGGAGCACTTCATCGGAAGAGTCCCGCACCAAGAGGAGGGAGAAGAAGAAGAGCTCCTCCAACAAAGGGAAGGAGAAGAAATCTTCTTCTCACCACAAAGAGAAGAAAGAAAAATCTTCTTCCCACAAGCCGCATCGGAGTGGGGACAAGCAAAAGAGGATGAGGAAAGTGGTCTACTACGAGACCGACACTTCATCAACATCGACCTCCGGCTCCGATGCGCCCTCCGTAACTTCTAAATGCCAAGAGCGTAAGAAGTTTAGTAAGATTCCCCTACACTATCCTCGCATTTCTAAACATGCACCTTTACTTTCCGTCCCATTAGGCAAACCACCAACTTTTGATGGTGAAGATTATGCTAGGTGGAGTGATTTAATGCGATTTCATCTAACCTCACTCCACAAAAGTATATGGGATGTCGTTGAGTTTGGTGCACAGATACCATCCATAGGGGATAAGGATTATGATGAGGATGAGGTGGCCCAAATCGAGCACTTCAACTCTCAAGCAACAACTATACTCCTCGCTTCTCTAAGTAGAGAGGAGTATAACAAAGTACAAGGGTTGAAGAGCGCCAAGGAGGTTTGGGATGTGCTCAAAACCGCGCACGAAGGAGATGAGCTTACGAAGATCACCAAGCGGGAAACGATCGAGGGGGAGCTCGGTCGCTTCCGGCTTCGCAAAGGGGAGGAGCCACAACACATGTACAACCGGCTCAAGACCTTGGTGAACCAAGTGCGCAACCTCGGGAGCAAGAAATGGGATGACCACGAAATGGTTAAGGTTATTCTAAGATCTCTTATTTTTCTTAACCCTACTCAAGTTCAATTAATTCGTGGCAACCCAAGATATACACTAATGACCCCCGAGGAAGTAATCGGGCATTTTGTAAGTTTTGAGTGCATGATCGAAGGCTCAAGGAAGATCAACGAGCTTGACGAACCCACCACGTCCGAAGCTCAACCCGTCGCATTCAAGGCGACGGAAGAAAAGAAGGAGGAGTCTACACCGAGTAGAACACCAATCGATGCCTCCAAGCTCGACAATGAGGAGATGGCGCTCGTCATCAAGAGTTTCCACCAAATCCTCAAGCAATGGAAGGGGAAGGATTACAAATCCCGTTCCAAGAAGGTTTGCTACAAATGTGGTAAGCCCGGTCATTTTATTGCTAAATGTCCTATATCTAGTGACAGTGACCAAGGCGACGACAAGAAGGGGAGAAGAAAGGAGAAGAAAAGGTACTACAAGAAGAAGGGCGGCGATGCCCATGTTTGTCGGGAGTGGGACTCCGACGAAAGCTCAAGCGACTCCTCCGACGACGAGGACGCCGCCAACATCGCCGTCACCAAAGGGCTTCTCTTCCCCAACGTAGGCCACAAGTGCCTCATGGCAAAGGACAGCAAAAAGATGGTTAAATCTAAATCCTCCACTAAATATGAATCTTCTAGTGATGAAAATGTTAGTGATGAGGAAGATAACTTGCGATCTCTTTTTGCTAACCTCAACATGCAACAAAAAGAAAAACTTAATGAATTGATTAGTGCCATCCATGAAAAGGATGATCTCTTGGACACCCAAGAGGACTTCCTAATCAAGGAAAATAAAAAGCATGTTAAGGTTAAAAATGCTTATGCTCTAGAAATTGAGAAATGTCAAAAATTATCTAGTGAGCTAAGCACTTGCCATGAAACAATAGACAACCTTAGAAATGAAAATGCTAATTTGTTAGCTAAGGTTGATTCTCATGTTTGCAATGTTTCAATTCCCAATCCTAGAGATAATAATGATGATTTGCTTGCTAGGATTGAAGAATTAAACATTTCTCTTACTAGCCTTAGAGTAGAAAATGAAAATTTGATTGCTAAGGCTAAAGATTTTGATGTTTGCAAAGTTACTATTTCCAACCTTAGAATTAAGAATGACATGTTACAAGCTAAGGTTGTAGAACTAAAATCTTGCAAACCCTCTACATCTATCATTGAGCATGTATCTATTTGTACTAGATGTAGAGATGTTGATATCAATGCTATTCATGATCACATGTCTTTAATTAAACAACAAAATGATCATATAGCTAAATTGGATGCTAAAATTGCCGAGCATAACTTAGAAAATGAAAAATTTAAATTTGCTAGAAGTATGCTCTATAGTGGGAGACGCCCTGGCATTAAGGATGGCATTGGTTTCCAAAGGGGAGACAATGTCAAAATTAATGCCCCTCCTAAAAGATTGTCTAATTTTGTAAAGGGCAAGGCTCCCATGCCTCAGGATAACGAGGGTTACATTTTATATCCTGCCGGTTATCCCGAGAGAAAAATTAGGAGAATTCATTCTAGGAAGTCTCACTCTGGCCCTAATCATGCTTTTATGTATAAAGGTGAGACATCTAGCTCTAGGCAACCAACCCGTGCTAAGTTGCCTAGAAGGAAAACTCCTAGTGCATCAAATGATCATAACATTTCATTTAAAACTTTTGATGCATCTTATGTTTTGACTAACAAATCCGGCAAGGTAGTTGCCAAATATGTTGGGGGCAAGCACAAGGGCTCCAAGACTTGTGTTTGGGTACCCAAAGTTCTTGTGTCTAATGCCAAAGGACCCAAAACCATTTGGGTACCTAAAGTCAAGAACTAAACCTGTTTTGTAGGTTTATGCATCCGGGGGCTCAAGTTGGATACTCGACAGCGGGTGCACAAACCATATGACAGGGGAGAAAAGGATGTTCTCCTCCTATGAGAAAAACAAAGATCCCCAACGAGCTATCACATTCGGGGATGGAAATCAAGGTTTGGTCAAAGGTTTGGGTAAAATAGCTATATCCCCTGACCATTCCATCTCTAATGTTTTTCTTGTAGATTCTTTAGATTACAATTTGCTTTCTGTATCTCAATTATGTCAAATGGGCTACAACTGTCTTTTTACCGATATTGGTGTCACTGTCTTTAGAAGAAGTGATGATTCAATAGCATTTAAGGGTGTGTTAGAGGGTCAGCTATACTTAGTAGATTTTGATAGAGCTGAACTCGGCACATGCTTAATTGCTAAGACTAACATGGGTTGGCTCTGGCACCGCCGACTAGCCCATGTTGGGATGAAGAATCTTCATAAGCTTCTAAAGGGAGAACACATTTTAGGACTAACAAATGTTCATTTTGAGAAAGACAGGATTTGTAGCACATGTCAGGCAGGAAAGCAAGTTGGATCCCATCATCCACACAAGAACATCATGACGACCGACAGGCCACTAGAGCTCCTACACATGGACCTATTCGGCCCGATTGCTTACATAAGCATCGGCGGGAGTAAGTATTGTCTTGTAATAGTGGATGATTATTCTCGTTTCACTTGGGTATTCTTTTTACAGGAAAAATCTCAAACCCAAGAGACCTTAAAGGGATTCTTGAGACGAGCTCAAAACGAGTTCGGATTAAGGATCAAGAAAATAAGAAGCGACAACGGGACGGAGTTCAAGAACTCTCAAATTGAAGGCTTCCTTGAGGAGGACGGCATCAAGCATGAGTTCTCTTCTCCCTACACACCACAACAAAATGGTGTAGTGGAGAGGAAGAATAGAACTCTATTGGATATGGCAAGAACCATGCTTGATGAGTATAAGACATCGGATCGGTTTTGGGCCGAGGCGGTCAACACCGCTTGCTACGCCATCAACCGGTTGTATCTACATCGAATCCTCAAGAAGACATCATATGAACTCCTAACCGGTAAAAAGCCCAACATTTCATATTTTAGAGTCTTTGGTAGCAAATGTTTTATTCTTGTTAAAAGAGGTAGAAAATCTAAATTTGCTCCCAAGACTGTAGAAGGCTTTTTACTAGGATATGATTCAAACACAAGGGCATATAGAGTCTTTAACAAGTCCACTGGACAAGTTGAAGTTTCTTGTGACGTTGTGTTTGATGAGACTAATGGCTCTCAAGTAGAGCAAGTTGATCTTGATGAGATAGGTGAAGAACAGGCTCCGTGCATCGCGCTAAGGAACATGTCCATTGGGGATGTGTGTCCTAAGGAATCCGGAGAGCCTCCACATGCACAAGATCAACCATCCTCTTCCACACAAGCATCTCCACCAACCCAAAATGAGGACGAGGCTCAAGTTGATGAAGTAGAAGATCAAGCAAATGAGCCACCTCAAGATAATGGCAATGATCAAGGGGGAGATGCAAGTGATCAAGAAAAGGAGGATGAGCAAGAACCAAGGCCGCCACACCCAAGAGTCCACCAAGCAATCCAACGAGATCACCCCGTCGACACAATCCTCGGCGACATTCATAAGGGGGTAACTACTAGATCTCGTGTTGCACATTTTTGTGAGCATTACTCTTTTGTTTCCTCTATTGAGCCACACAAGGTAGAGGAAGCACTCCTAGATTCGGATTGGGTGGTGGCAATGCAAGAGGAGCTCAACAACTTCACTAGGAATGAGGTATGGCATTTAGTTCCACGTCCTAACCAAAATGTTGTAGGAACCAAATGGGTCTTCCGCAATAAGCAAGATGAGCATGGTGTGGTGACAAGGAACAAAGCTCGACTTGTGGCCAAGGGATACTCCCAAGTCGAAGGTTTGGATTTCGGTGAAACCTATGCACCCGTAGCTAGGCTTGAGTCAATTCGTATATTATTAGCCTATGCTACTTACCATGGCTTTAAGCTTTATCAAATGGACGTGAAAAGTGCCTTCCTCAATGGACCAATCAAGGAAGAGGTCTATGTTGAGCAACCTCCCGGCTTTGAAGACAGTGAGTATCCTAACCATGTCTATAAGCTCTCTAAGGCGCTTTATGGGCTCAAGCAAGCTCCAAGAGCATGGTATGAATGCCTTAGAGATTTTCTTATTGCAAATGGATTCAAAGTCGGAAAGGCCGATCCTACACTCTTTACTAAAACTCTTGAAAATAACTTGTTTGTATGCCAAATTTATGTTGATGATATTATATTTGGGTCTACTAACGAGTCTACATGTGAAGAATTTAGTAGGATCATGACACAAAAGTTCGAGATGTCTATGATGGGGGAGTTGAAGTATTTTCTAGGATTTCAAGTAAAGCAACTCCAAGAGGGCACCTTCCTAAGCCAAACGAAGTACACTCAAGACATTCTAAACAAGTTTGGGATGAAGGATGCTAAGCCCATCAAGACACCCATGGGAACCAATGGGCATCTCGACCTCGACACGGGAGGTAAGTCCGTGGATCAAAAGGTATACCGGTCGATGATAGGTTCTTTACTCTATTTATGTGCATCTCGACCGGATATTATGCTTTCCGTTTGCATGTGTGCAAGATTCCAATCCGACCCTAAGGAATCCCACCTTACGGCCGTGAAACGAATCTTGAGATATTTGGCTTATACTCCTAAGTTTGGGCTTTGGTATCCTAGGGGATCCACATTTAATTTGATTGGATATTCGGATGCTGATTGGGCGGGGTGTAAAATCAATAGGAAGAGCACATCGGGGACTTGCCAGTTCTTGGGAAGATCCTTGGTGTCTTGGGCTTCAAAGAAGCAAAATTCGGTTGCTCTTTCAACCGCCGAAGCCGAGTACATTGCCGCAGGCCATTGTTGCGCGCAATTGCTTTGAATGAGGCAAACCCTGCGGGACTACGGTTACAAATTAACCAAAGTCCCTTTGCTATGTGATAATGAGAGTGCAATCAAATTGGCCGACAATCCCGTCGAGCATAGTCGCACTAAACACATAGCCATCCGGTATCATTTTCTTAGGGATCACCAACAAAAGGGAGATATCGAGATTTCTTACATTAACACTAAAGATCAATTAGCCGATATCTTTACCAAACCTCTTGATGAACAAACTTTTACCAAACTTAGGCATGAGCTCAATATTCTTGATTCACGTAATTTCTTTTGCTAGATTGCACACATAGCTCATTTTTATACCTTTGATCATGTCTCTTTCATATGCTATGACTAATGTGTTTTAAGTCTATTTCAAAACCAAGTCATAGGTGTATTGAAAGGAAATTGGAGTCTTCGGCGAAGACAAAGGCTTCCACTCCGTAACTCAACCATCACCGACGCTCCAAGTCACTCTCCATTCTTGGGAAAAAAAAGCATGAGCATCAAAGAAAAGGACCTCGTCTTTGGGGGAGAGAGTAAGAGCCCAAAGCAAAAGGACCGGACTTCGTCTTTGGTATAATCTTAACTCATTTCTTTATGACCAAAGGGGAAGATAGCACTTCTAGGGCTCTAATGATTCCGTTTTTGGCGATTCATGCCAAAGGGGGAGAAAGAAAGAGCCCAAAGCAAAAGGACCGCACCACCACCAATTTCAAAAACTTTGTGTTTCCAAGGATATTATCAATTGGTTTTCCTGTTATGCTCAAAAGGGGGAGAAACTAGCATTTCAAAAATTATCAAAACCCTCTTGAACACTAAGAGGAGGATCTCATTTAGGGGGAGTTTTGTTTAGTCAAAGGAGAAGCATTTGAAACAAGGAGAGAAAATTTCAAATCTTGAAAATGCTTCGCAAAATCTTATTCATTTACCTTTGACAATTTGCAAAAGAACTTTGAAAAGGATTTACAAAAGAATTTGCAAAAACAAAACTCATGGTGCAAGCGTGGTCCAAAATGTTATAAGTAAGAAACAATCCATGCATATCTTGTAAGTATTTATATTGGCTCAATTCCAAGCAACCTTTGCACTTCTATTATGCAAACTAGTGTAATTATGCACTTCTATATTTGCTTTGGTTTGTGTTGGCATCAATCACCAAAAAGGGGGAGATTGAAAGGGAATTAGGCTTACACCTAGTTCCTAAATAATTTTGGTGGTTAAATTGCCCAACACAAACAAATGGACTAACTAGTTTGCTCTAGTGCATAAGTTATACAGGTGCTAAAGGGTTCACTCTCAGCCAATAAAAAGATCAAGTTTTGGATTCAACCAAGGAGCAAAGGGCCAACCGAAGGCATCTCTGGTCTGGCGCACCGGACTGTCCGGTGCACCACCGGACAGTGTCCGGTGCACCACCGGACATGTCCGGTGCACCAGAGGACTCCAACTCGAACTCGCCACCTTCGGGAATTTCCAGAGGCACTCGCGCTATAATTCACCGGACTGTCCGGTGTACACCGGACAGTGTCCGGTGCGCAAGGAGGAGCGACCTCAGGAACTCGCCAGCTTCGGGAAGCGCCAACGGCTAGTCCGCTATAATTCACCGGACATGTCCGGTGTGCACCGGACTGTCCGGTGCAACTCCGGAGCAACGACTATCTCCGCGCCAACGGCTCCCTGCGGTGCATTAAATGCGCGCGCAGCGCGCGCAGAAGTCAGGCGTGCCCATACTGGCACACCAGACAAGGAACAGTAGATGTCCGGTGTGCACCGGACACCCAGGCGGGCCCATAAGTCAGAAGCTTCAACGATCAGAATCCAACGGCAGTGATGACGTGGCGGGAGCACCGGACATGTCCGGTGTGCACCGGACTGTCCGGTGCACCATCGAACAGACAGCCTCCCAACGGCCACTTTTGGTGGTTGGGGCTATAAATACCCCAACCACCCCACCATTCATTGCATCCAAGTTTTCCACTTCTCAACCACTTACAAGAGCTAGGCATTCAATTCTAGACACACCAAAGAGATCAAATCCTCTCCAATTCCACAAAAGGCTTTAAGTGATTAGCGAGAGAGATTTGCCGTGTTCTTTTGAGCTCTTGCGCTTGAATTGCTTCTTTTCTTTCTCACTTGTTCTTGTGATCAAAACTCCATTGTAATCAAGGAAAGAGGCACCAAGTGTGTGGTGGCCCTTGCGGGGAAGTTTTGTTCCCGGCTTTGATTTGAGAAGAGAAGCTCACTCGGTCCGAGGGACCGTTTGAGAGAGGGAAGGGTTGAAAGAGACCCGGCCTTTGTGGCCTCCTCAACGGGGAGTAGGTTTGCGAGAACCGAACCTCGGTAAAACAAATCCGCGTGTCACACTCTTCATTTGCTTGCGATTTGTTTTGTGCCCTCTCTCGCGGACTCGTTTATATTTCTAACGCTAACCCGGCTTGTAGTTGTGCTTATATTTGTAAATTTCAGTTTCGCCCTATTCACCCCCCCTCTAGGCGACTATTAGTTACTGGCGATTTCAGGGATAACCCAGTCGCAGGGGGTAATTGCGGATCCAACAGGTTCAGTTGCATCTGTTGTAGGGTGTACAACCTCGGGGGTATATGTTGGCGACTCCATGGCGATGTACTCCTGACTCAATGTGTCAGCCAACAATGCTCTATGTTTTCTTATGTACTCTATCTTTGACCCTTTCCGCTTTGGTGTATTATTATACAACCTAAGGCGTTCACGCCTAAACTCCCTCTCGGTGGGAGTTAAGTTTTTGTACCGCTCTCTAAAGTAGGCGACCCTTTCCAAATTATGGTTAGGCGTGTTTGTTGGAGACTTGTTCTCAAGTGCTAGGAGTTAAGAACAAGGCAACATAGAAAATGTTAATCGTTAACACCCTTCATCCCCAGAAGCATTATTTCCCTTAGGATATAATGGCTTACGGACGAAGGCTATGAAGGACATACCTTCATAAATTCATCAAACAATGACGAAGGATAAAATATAAAGAATGTAAAAGAACACATGAACAATCATTTATTATTATTGAACAAAAATATTATTGAACTATAAGTGTACCTTCAATCGGAAGGAAACGATAGTACAAGCGTGACGCAAAAAGTGAATGCCAAGTCAGCGTGAACAGTACGGGAATACTGTTCATCTATTTATAGACACGGGACACAGCCCTTACAAAATTACATTCATGCCCTTTACATTTGATAATAACTCTATAGTAGTCTATCGAGGTCTGAATAGCCTTTTCATCTTTAAGTCGGTTCCACTCTTTGCTGTTACGCCGAAGCTTTCCTGCTCAACACCTTCGGCTCTGTATCAAGCTTCGTATTATTTCGGTCTGCTGCAATGCCGACTTTAGTCCGAGAGTACCTGTTTACACATTGTACTACAGAAATACTGTTAAATCCTGTTTTTGAGGACCTTCGGACGCCGAAGGTCCCCAACAGTAGCCCCTCGCAATATTAATTTGTTTGAAATAATAAATTTAGATTGCGATATGGACGAAGGCTTTACGCCGAAGGTCCGAAAAAACACCTTCCCTTTGCTAGAATAGCAACATTCAATGACAAGTGGGGTCTTTCAACTTTCAACGCACCGAGCGTATAAATATGGCCATACCGCAAACTCATTTTGCACGCTTTCTGGCCAACCACTCCCGCTTACTCAATTTTTAGCTCTTGCGCGCTAAGATTCCCTGAGTCTTTAGTTTTAAAGCTTCGGCATTGAAAATAGTTTTTTAGTGTTTCCGAAGATGTCTGGAGACAAGGAAGCTGTTACTGAGGCGAAACTGTCTCTTGATGAGGAGAAAAACCTGGGGTTTCTTATAGCGATGTCGAAGACAAACACGGAAAAAATCACCAAGGAAATTCTGGAAGGCTTGTCTGAAGATACTGGTGACAGTGACAGTTTTGATGTAGATAGTGGCGGTGAAGACTCCGAAGACCGCCCCTGGCGACCAAGTCATGCGGTTTTCGGCAAATCAGCTATCAAAGAAAACCATCTTGCCAATATGAGGGGAAGGTATTTCCGGGATCTGTCCATTGTGAGGGCGGACGAAGGGGAAAAGACTTGTCCACACCCTGAAGAAAATGAAGTTGTGGTGTACCGAAGCTTTTTGAAAGCCGGATTGCGATTCCCCTTGAGCAGCTTCGTCGTGGAGGTGTTGAAAATCTTCGAAGTCTATCTTCATCAACTTACTCCAGAGGCGATTATAAGGCTAAATATCTTCGTGTGGGCCACGAGAAGCCAAGGTCTGAAGCCTGACGCAAGAAGCTTCTGCAATATACATGAATTATTATATGAAACAAAGCCTTGGGGCAAAGAACAGTACCACAATAACTTTGGCTGCTACAGTTTCGTCTCTCGGTCCGGGGCAAGCTGTCCCGTACCAACCTTTCGGAAGAGATGGCCCGGGGATTGGATGACAGAATGGTTTTATGTGAAGAATGACCTATCAGCACGAGAAGACATCAAAGGTATAATCATGCGTCCTATTTGGCAAAGCTTCGGCCTTCGGAGGCCGAAGGTGGAAATGAATGAAGCTGCCGAAGAATGCCAGAGGGCCTTCGGCGTCATCTGCTCTTTTATTGGAACAAGAGATTTAGTACAAGAACATATTGCCTTCCGGGTGTGGCCGCTTGCAGAGAAATGGGAAATGCCTCAAGAAACTATAAAAGAGACCGACGAAGGTGGGCTTGTGAGACTGAAGTACACCTTCAAGTTTGGAGATAAATTTACTGAGCCAGATGACGACTGGCTAAAGAGTATTGAAAATTTAAGTGACGAATTGCTTGGTGCTTATTCGAAGGCCGAAGATACCGCGATGTCAGCAGCCTTCGGAGGCCGAAAAAAGAAGAGGCTGAATCGGGTATTTGATGCAATTGGGTTTGTTTACCCTGACTATTGCTACCCCATCCGAAGGCAGAAAAGAAAGAACATAACTTCTGCAAAAGAAGAAGCTGCAACTGCTCCTAGCGAGCCAGAGCCTGAAAGAAAGAAAATAAAAGTCCTCACTCACCGGCCGCGTTATATCGAACCAGCTTCGGTGCCGGAGTTTACCGAGAAATCTTCTTCGGTTACCGAGGCTGAAAAGCCAACCAGACCAGTCACGCCACCTGCAGCTGCAGGGATAACCGAAACGGCGAAAAAGATAGAACTAGAAGAACCGAAGGTTTCGCTGCCAGAAACCAAAGAAATGGCCGAAGCGCTATCCACAGAAAAATTGCAGAAGTGGAAAAACCAACTGAAGAAAAAGTACCAGAAATTGTGAGTCCTGCAGCAAATGTTGAGACAACAAAAAATCAAAAAGCGCCAGCAGTGACTCCAAAAAGAAGAAGAATGGCGAATGTGCTAGATGTACTAGAAACAATTAAGACTTCAAGCACACCTCCGAAGAAAGCTGTTGTTACTCCTGAAACAACAGTTGAAACTTCTGGTTCTAAAGTTCCAGAGCAAGGGGCTGAAACCGAAACTGGGCCCTCAGAGCCCGCAAAGGGGAAACCTTTGGAAAGTGACGAAGAAAAAATAACAAATCCAACTTTTGTTGAAAAAACCAGTGTTGTTGCCCCTGAAGCATCCCCCAAAATTCGTGATTATGTTTTTCGTCATGCTTCGGGGAAAAAATTATCAGAAAAAGAAGAACAAGAGGCCCAGCACTATGCCCAAAAACTGAATTATCCAAAGGGGGCGTTGATATTTAATGGCAGTGGAGAAGAAGATTTCTTGTATTGTCTCCCCGACAGCAAGGAAATTTCTGTCTGTCGGGAGATGAGCAGAAGCTTCGGATTCCCAACTTTAGAAGACGGACTTTCGGTGCTGTCGAAGAACGATCTGGCCGACAGCCTGGCTTACAATAGTTTAAAGGTACGATATATGAAATCCTTGTATTTTTCCGTTCGTTTGAACCCACTGATACACACACATATTTCTTTTTGCAGGGCTTGATACTCAGCAATGCTCTTAGAGCACAGAAAGATGCTGAAGACGAAGGGTGTACAATAGCCCTGAGCAACCTTCGTTCCGAAATAATTGAACTGAGGAACGAAGGTCTCGAAAAATACAAAATATTATACTCATTGATAAATAAAATAAAAGAGGATGAAGCTGCTTTTAAAATTCAAGCTGAAGCTCAGAAACGCGAAATTGAAGACCTTCGGAAACAACTGGCCAGAGCCAAGGAAGAACGCATACTCGAAGAAACAAAGCGTGAACTCAGCGATCAATGGGCAGATCACCTAGAAGTGACTGTTGAAGAGCTTCGTTCGTCCAAAAAGAGATGCTACAATAAATCTATAGATTGTGTCAAGAAATTAAAGGCTAGCTTCGCCAAGGTCGGCGCATTATCAAGTGAGGAAAACTTTTCAAGAGGTAATCCCGAAGGTGTCATCGAATGGATTAACCACGAAGCCGAAGCCTTTGAAGAAATTTTAAATAGCCGAGGAGATATATGTGCCTTCTCTGGCGCCAGAGGGATTGCCAGCATCTTAGAGAAGGAGGGCTGTGAACATGTAAAAATTTTAGCACAGTCCGAAGCTGCTTTGTCCTTTGAAGATACAAAAGATCCCTCGGCCGAAGCTAGTATAATTGGTGGAAAGTTTTTTACTGATATCTGGGATAATGGTGGCCGAGAGATGGCCGGAGAAATTATTCGAAGAAGTGAAAAGGGTATTCACGATGCTAGAGAAGTAGCTGAGGCTGCTAAAAAGAGCGCAGAGGCCGAAGGTCAATTAGGTATCAACTAATAGTTTTTATCGTGTTGTAATCTTAGGCTTTAAGATTTGTTTATGATTTGTAATAGCAAAGTAGCCGTGTCCTGTCCTTCCTCAGATCCTACTGAAGTATCTCCGGGTGCACGGCCTAAGGGTGACGATGAGATTAAAAAGATGGCTGAAGCTATTATGGATGAGGTTGTCGATCGACTGTTGAACGAAGCTGCAGAAGTGGTACTTAGGGAAGACTAGATGCTATTGTAAAAACATTTTAAATGTAACACGTGTAATATCTTGTAATCCTGTATGTAACATATTTGTTTTATTTTTCTTTATGGTTTAATTCTTTACGATGCATGAAACTTTTCATACATACCTTTTTTGAGTCTTTGGCGAAAAAACACCTTCCCTTCTTTTCATGCTTCGTGAAGAAAAATTTTTATGTATCACAACAATGTCCATAGCGCTCAGATGAAGAATATCCAAGCTTCGTGAAACCATTCTCCGAAGCTATACTCCGAAGTTGAAGATTGTGTCTCCTTGTGACAATACGATTTTCACTCTTTGAAAGCATACTTCCGAAGATCAATATTGTGTCCCCCTCTTGTACCATATGCAACATGATGTATGATGCTTATGCTATGCAAAATGATGTGATGATGTTATGTTACGTAGATGGCATTTGTTCCGAAAGATACACACATATCCCCACACAATATTTTTGTATCAGCGCTGATTCTTCGCTGTAAGCTCTGCATTCCCTTAGGAACGTCTTTGGAGCTTCTTCGCCTTTTACTTAGGCGGTATAAGCTCTGCATTCCCTTAGGAACGTCTTTGGAGCTTCTTCGCCTTTTACTTAGGCGGTATAAGCTCTGCATTCCCTTAGGAACGTCTTTGGAGCTTCTTCGCCTTTTACTTAGGCGGTATAAGCTCTGCATTCCCTTAGGAACGTCTTTGGAGCTTCTTCGCCTTTTACTTAGGCGGTATCAGCGTTGACTTTTCGCTGTATGCTCTGCATTCCTTTTGGAACGACTTTGGAGCAGAAAACTTACACTGCGCTCCCTTCGGAACGACTTTTTGTGACTTCGAAGAATTTTCGATAATCCGAAGGTCCTTTTTATTATCAGAAACCTGTGAAGAAAACATATTTTTCTTGTAGGAATCAACGAAACTAATTACATGAAACCTAAAACAATGTCCTTTATTACAGAAAATAAAACTGAATGAAAAAGATTGCTATTAAGGTAGGATATTTGTCAATAGATGTGCTTTGATTCTGGCACGGTGCTGTTGACCGTGCGAGCTTCGGACTGTTCTCTGAAGTCCCTTTGATGTGGAGCATATTGGCTCCCTTCTGGCTGCTGGCCTTGTTGCAACGGAGGTGGAGGCGGAGGCTGTTGCCAGGAAGCTTGAGGTTGACTCGCCGAAGCAGCAGAGACTGCAGGATGGTTGCCCACATATTCTGGGATGTAGGGCGAATGATACGAAGCTGTATGCATGACCTGCTTCGGCTGGGCTTGCTGTGTTGCTGCTTCAGCTATTTCCTTTTGCTTCTGTATAGTGACATGGCACATCCTGGTAGTATGGCCTTTGTTCTCACCGCAGAATAAGCAAAAGATTCTTCTCGGTTGATCGCCAAATCTTCCTCCGAAGCCCCTGGCGCCTCTGCCTCTTGGAGCTGGTGGCCGGAAGGAGCTTTGCTGTTGTCCAGAAGCCTGTGAGGAGCATTGTGGCCTTTGCTGTTGGCTTCCTCTGTCATCATTTTGTGTAGAATTGTGAATTGATCTCACATGCCTCGGGTAAAACCTTCCTCCGAAGCCCCTGGTCATTTCAGAAAACCTGAAAGCCTCCTCCCTTCTTTGGCGAAAATCATTGTCGGCCCGAATGTATTCATCCATTTTCTGGAGAAGCTTCTCCAAAGTTTGAGGAGGCTTCCTGGCGAAGTACTGAGCTGACGGACCTGGCCGAAGCCCCTTGATCATGGCCTCGATGACAATTTCATTGGGCACCGTTGGTGCCTGTGCCCTCAGACGCAAGAACCTTCGGACATATGCCTGAAGGTATTCTTCGTGGTCCTGAGTGCACTGGAACAGAGCCTGAGCAGTGACCGGCTTCGTCTGAAATCCTTGAAAGCTGGTTAACAACAAATCCTTCAGCTTCTGCCATGAAGTGATCGTTCCTGGTCGAAGGGAAGAATACCAGGTTTGAGCAACACTTCTGACAGCCATAACGAAAGATTTGGCCATGACTGAAGCATTGCCACCATACGAAGACACTGTTGCTTCGTAGCTCATCAAAAACTGCTTCGGGTCTGAGTGGCCATCAAATACGGGGAGCTGAGGCGGCTTGTAGGACGGAGGCCAAGGTGTAGCCTGTAACTCAGCGGACAGGGGAGAAGCATCATCAAAAACAAAATTCCCATGATGGAAATTGTCATACCAGTCATCTTCGTTGGGAAAGCCCTCCTGATGAAGGTCTTGATGCTGAGGCCTTCGGTGTTGCTCATCCTGAGCAAGATGACGAACTTCTTCAGAGGCTTCATCTATCTGCCTCTGCAGTTCAACTAGCCTGGCCATCTTCTCCTTCTTGCGTTGAACCTGCTGCTGAAGGATTTCCAGATTTTGAATCTCCTGATCTAGATCATCCTCCGGAGGTGTTGGACTGGTAGCCTTCCTCTTCTGGCTTCGTGCCTCTCTAAGAGAAAGGACGTCTTGATTGGGGTCCAGCGGCTGCAGCGTGCCAGCCCCTGGTGCTGAAGCCTTCTTCGGCGGCATGACGAAGGTGATGCTTGCCGAAGGTGTCAAAAAGCTCAAGAAATGGAAGTGAGTTCACCGGAGGTGGGCGCCAATGTTGGAGACTTGTTCTCAAGTGCTAGGAGTTAAGAACAAGGCAACATAGAAAATGTTAATCGTTAACACCCTTCATCCCCAGAAGCATTATTTCCCTTAGGATATAATGGCTTACGGACGAAGGCTATGAAGGACATACCTTCATAAATTCATCAAACAATGACGAAGGATAAAATATAAAGAATGTAAAAGAACACATGAACAATCATTTATTATTATTGAACAAAAATATTATTGAACTATAAGTGTACCTTCAATCGGAAGGAAACGATAGTACAAGCGTGACGCAAAAAGTGAATGCCAAGTCAGCGTGAACAGTACGGGAATACTGTTCATCTATTTATAGACACGGGACACAGCCCTTACAAAATTACATTCATGCCCTTTACATTTGATAATAACTCTATAGTAGTCTATCGAGGTCTGAATAGCCTTTTCATCTTTAAGTCGGTTCCACTCTTTGCTGTTACGCCGAAGCTTTCCTGCTCAACACCTTCGGCTCTGTATCAAGCTTCGTATTATTTTGGTCTGCTGCAATGCCGACTTTAGTCCGAGAGTACCTGTTTACACATTGTACTACAGAAATACTGTTAAATCCTGTTTTTGAGGACCTTCGGACGCCGAAGGTCCCCAACAGTGTTACCAACAGTTTCAAGCACAACGCCTGGAATAGGGCATGTATACGTTAAACCGCCTGAAATCAGCTGTTTTGCAAATTTAGTTGAGTGAACAGTCATGTACCTGGTGTCAGAAGGTCTCTCGTTGTGAAAACATCGTCTGCCTTGAATGTCTCATTCCAATGCAACCAATCTCTATCATCATCTTATTCACATTTACTTTTTCGTCTCCATCTAAAAAACAATGATCACATTACTTTCTAAGTGTAGGTTTATGCACAGAAACATTAATTTAAATTTGACGTGTTTCATCACCTCCTTACACAGTGGACATCATATGTTGTCCCTTGTTTTGTTGTCGCGCCTCACGACGCTTCTTATTCAACTTGTTCCTTTGGTCTACTGACATTTTTGCACGTCTTTCTCTATGCCTTTGCCTTTCTCGTTCGATAAAATTATTGGTCGGTGAAGTTTTGTTATTAGGAACTGCCAAACCAACAGTGGTAAACTGATTTTCATGGCTACAAATGCATTTAGCATAAGTAAAGAGCCAACCTCTAGACAAAGACAACAAATCTTTATTATAAAATGATGGGTGAAAAATTGTGATTGGTATATCTGCAATACCTTGTGTTGCAAAGTTTGTGAAATCAATTGTGCTACAGCCATATGAAAGACTAACTGTGAAACACAATGAAAACCAAAAATAAGATTAATAGATATTCACTAATCCATAAGAGGATCTATTAAAATAATTGTTTCAATGATCATATACCTGAACCAAGATGCACATCTCCACTTATTTCAAAGTTAACCGTCTCACATGTCTTCATATTAATGTCTTCTTTGTATATCACCCATATACAAAAGAATACACGACAATTTTGTATAAGGTACATGTAGGTATAATAACAATTAGGAATTTAACATTTTCATCACCTCTAGATGCCTCTGGCTGTATAGGAGGTCCTTTATTTCGTTGACTTACTTCACAACGCTTTCTACTTTTCTCGTTTTTTTGTTCAACGGTCATCGTGACATATCTTTCTCTTTCCCTTTCCCTTTGCCTCTTACGTTCCTTAGCATCGACATTTGGACCAAGCAATTTCGATCCATTGCCATCAGCTACAGTATAACTTTGTGTATTAGTGTTCCCCTACATACTACATTTCAAACGTTAATCGACACGCCTGTAATAACCTTTACCTATAGTAATGGTGTTTGAGATGTTTGTCAATGGTGTGCGACCATCATTATGTTCCATCTGATCTATTTCTGTTGGTTCTCCGTTATCCATAAAGAAACCCTATTATGGACAGTGGAATGGCTTAGTTAAGTTTTCACACAGTACTCTGTGTACAACCACAATTTAGTTCAATATATAAAATTTAAGACACATCGTTTGTCTATTGTGTACATGTATCAATTTGCACACATTTTACACAGCTATCTGTTCAGTACACATAGAAACATATTTGTTGTTGTCACACAGTATACACGGTACACATAGTTCTCAAACACAACAAGGTTCACAGAATATTCGAACAAACATGTTCACATACAGCCATTTGCATTAAGCAAACCAGAATGTACGGACAAGGGTTGACAACAGGGATATCGTCACAAGGGAGGAGATCAAGGAAAAGCTCGTGCAAGCATCAGAGGAGGATCCTCTTAGGCGCCCTTGATTAAACTTTTGAATATGGTAGAGGAAGAACAATGTTCCAGAATTTAGACTCAGGTGAGGCGTAAAGTTTTGGTGTGATATTGTAGGGTTTGGTTTTGTGACTAATCCTTTGCATTGTCAGTATCTAAATATGTGTAACCCATAAAGCCCTTCTTTCATAATTTGGAGGTGATCAGGCCTGTCCAATAAAATGCATTAATTTTGTTCATGTTATTCTACAGGAATTCCACGCATGTTAGACAAAATACAAAGTTTATATTTTTCTCATAATATAATACAGATTTGGAGACTGTCTGCATTATCTAAATATGTGTAACCCATACATATTAGTACGGGAAATCAATTTTTCGCACAAAATATTTATTAATTATGGAACAAAAAAATCACAAACTATCTCTTATTAAACCCATGTCATAGGTATTACAAACAAAATTCATAGACATACAATTGAGCTTCATGTTGCTTTTGGTTGATCAATAGTACGGCATGTATTCTATCATTATAGAATCTATCTACGCCTAAACATAGTCCCAATTATTGCTCTTTGTGAAATTGTAGAATCTATCTACGCCTTTGTTCTTCAAGGAATGTAACAGCAAACTGACGGTTGTTCCGCGCCACCAAAGCTTTTTGAATTGATGCAATGAATGCCACAATTAATCATATCTACACGTAGTTCATGATATAATGAGAACAATCATGATTTAAATGTAACTATTTTTTTAGAATATACTTACGTCCAAAATAATGGGTGTTGTGATGGAACAGATTGATGTGTATTGCGGTATGATCCGAAGACTCGAGGCACTCTAGAATTACATATTTAAATCTTCGTTACAAATCATTATAAAGCAAAACTTAGTGACGTATGTGTTTGCAAGGGGTAAAGGCATGTTGTACCTTGTCTTCTGAACTGCCTAAACATAGTACCGATTATTATGCCATAATCCTCCTTAGCCAACGTCCAGCGGAGTGCATTTTTGTTTAGTAGGTCACCCAAACTTTAATGATATGTAAAGACCACCTAGGACATTGATTTTGGTAAGAATAGGTTAGTAATATATAGATTTGATATATACAATTAATGGAATATATATCTAGCATCTATTATAACAATCTTTCCGAATGGGCCCCACATTGTGCGATAAATTGTATCCAGGTGGACTACAATAGCCATAATGTCTACAAAAATAACAATTTATAAATGGATTAATACTGAATTTTGTGTAAATGATATTTTAATAATTTATAGAGATCGATATATTCACCGACTAAAGTTCTGTTTGGCAACTCGACAATATCAGCAAGGTTCAAGAATATATGTTTTGGGAATGACGCCATTTGAATTGGAACAGTGTATGGCTCCACGATAGTTTGTTGGTTGAGATACAATTCCATGGGACCATTTAGATGTCGAAAATTAAATTCACCCGGATGAAGACCAAACTTTACGTTATGCATCTTGTAAACATGCTTTTCATGGAGCAAATTGTCGAAATGTTTGACTGTCTCATACAAATATGTCATGGCCTCGATCTTGGCTCCCTAATAGTATTTCAGTAGGAGAAGAGGTGATGGTATGAAGATCGTGTAACTTTCAAAATGAAACTTAAAGAATTGTTGGCTTACATTGATGTCAGATAAAATGAAATGTTGTCTGTCACGATAACGTGGTTCAATCGGGAATTTAACTTCTACCCGAGCGACAATACTGTATTTCTGCGGTAGCCCACAAAAATCTTCATCACGGTAGTCGTCGAACAACCTGAAGCTATATTAAACATACGACTAAATAACAATCATAACTTTGAAAGACAAATTTTGTGTAAATATATTCATATAATAACTTACATAGGCATCCGTTTTAGGCGGTCCGCTGCGGCTCTTTTACGGTTCAGTACGACCGGTTCCATCAAAACCTTATAGCCTTTAACATAATTTAAAATTTAAATTTAAATGGAACACATGTCATACTTTCGCGGTTCAATATTCTATTGTTGTCTATTGGTTCATGAAAAAATATGTTGTCAGAAGCTCAAAAAAGTTATTACTTTGTAAAGCCTTTTATTCTCATCAATTCTCATGTCGTCATATGTTTTCTGATCAATTATCACGTCGTTTACTTTCTAAAGTCATTTAATCTCATCAGTCATCATGTCGTCATCAAGGTTCTGATTTCAAGTGTGCTTATGCAGACAATCTCCCTAGGTTGTTATATATCTTTGTTCATCATTGGGTAAGAAGAACTTGTTTCATGTTTGTTGACGTGAGAGGTACTATGGGACTGCTACAGATAACTGCAAATGCTTGTTAAGAAATGCAAGTGAGTGGTTGTCTCACAGAGCAACCGATGTAACTGGAAAAGAACATGAAGAGAAGCACTTAAGGGTGTTTGCCTTTGTGTTAAATGGTATATTTGGAAAAGAACATGAAGAGAAGCAGATGATAAAGAGAATTGTGAACGGATGCAAGTGCACCGAACTCAAAGTATACTACCAGCTAAGCCTCCCCACTATCATTTTATCTAAAAATTAGCATCAACTGATATATACCGGAAGAATGCATATATAAACTTTATACCCAATAAAAAACCCCCAATACACACAAGCTCGACATTGTATTACTTAACATATGTCATATAAAAGTCATATTAGGGGAAGCATTGAAAAGAAGTCAGTTCATTTTATGTTTGAGCGACAAATTCACTAACATATCACAGGCTACTAAAGAACAGTTGCAGCGACAAATTCGCTTGAAAGCTTACCTTGGCCTGAGAAGCTACAGAAGCCGTCGCTGCGTTGCAGCGAACCCCCGGTGGTGTCCTGTCGTCCGGTTAACCAAGCGCCTCTCCCTTCCTTCTTCCGCACCCGCTCGCTAGCCGAAACAACAGGCTACTAAAGAATGAACTGAAAACAAAAAAGGCATGCAATCTACCACATCAGGTGTTCAAACAGTGGACATTGAAAAGAAGTCGGTTCCTTTTAATTCAAAATGTGCCCTTGCATATACATTTGAAACCATAAAAGGAAGATGACCTCTCGATCAAGATAACGATACACTTTTTGATGGGCGAAGCAGAGCAGTAGCCCAAAAAAGGAAAGTACTCTAAAGTCTGAACAATTTCGTAAAGTAACTTGGAGATATTGGTTGGGAAGCATAGATCAGTCAAATAGTGTATTTCAAGAGAAAATAATGGTCAGGTGGCATGTAAATGCATGTAAGAATGGCATGAAAATTTTAATGCTTTTACTTGAGTCTCAAAATCCCATCACGACAAGGAGATTTTGTTGTAGGATCTTAATAATACCTTACAACACATAATAGAAACTTCACAAGGTAGTAAACACTAAAACAGTCAGAAAATTGAATAAATAGTCATTAATGAGATAATGATTATACTTGTGTAGTTTGTCAAGTTGAATGGCTAACTATCAACATTTCATAAATTAAAATGAAATAATTGTTGGGGGCCTTCGTCTTCCGAAGGTCCTCAAAAACATGATTAACAATGTTTCCCAAGTATAATATATGTACAGGAACCTTCGGACTCGGGATGAAGTTGTACACAATACGGAGAGCAGGGTCGGAACGAAGGTTGAACCAGCGCCGAAGCTGTGCGCAAGGGAGCTTCGACTCGATAGCAGAAAAAGGAACCGACTTAAGGAGGAAAAGGCTATTTAGTCCTCAATAGATTGTTCTTAAGTCAATAGTGAATATGAAGGGCATGAATGTAATTTCACACGGGCTGCGACCTGTGCCTATAAATAGATGAACAGTACCCCCATACTGTTCACGCTGACTTGTACTCGCTCGTGCGTTACGCTTGTACTTTTACCTTCTGTCGAGTCGAAGGTACAAATGTAATTCGATATTGTTCTTATTTATCCAGGATTATATAATAAATATATGTAAATAATGTTATGTGATTATTCATGTTATTCTCTCATGTTTCATATGCTTCTCCATTTATCAATGTAAATTATGATGATGAAGGTATGTCCTTCATGACCTTCGTCCGAAGATCATTATATCCTAAGAGAAATAATGCTTCGAGGGACGAAGGGCATTAACCATTAACTTATTTCTGTGTTGCCTTGTTCTTAATTCATAGCATTTGAGAACAAGTCCCCAACATTGGCGCCCACCTCCAGTGTACTCACTTCCACAATCTTCGGCAAAGCATCGACCTTCGTCATGCCGCCGAAGAAGATAACAGCGCCAGGGGCTGCACTGCAGCCACTGGACACAAACCAGGAGACTCTCTCTCTCCGAGAGGCTCGAAGCCAGAACAGAAAGGCCACTAGTCCAACATTCTAGGAGGAGGAGTTGGACCAGGAGATCAGGGACATGGAAATCATCCACCAACAGGTGCAAAGGAAAAAGGAGAAGATGGCTCGGTTGGCCGATCTTCAAAGGAAGATCGATGAAGCTACTGAGGAAGTGCGTCATCTTGCTCAGGATGATCAAGACCGAAGGCCCCAACACAGGGAGCTTCGTCAAGAGGGCTTGTTCAACGAAGATGGATGGTACGATGATTTTAATCATGATACCTTTACTTTTGATGATGTTTCTCCCTTGGCAGCATAATTGCAGGCTATCTGAAAGTCGCCTAGAGGGGGGTGAATAGGGCGAAACTGAAATTTACAAAGTTAATCACAACTACAAGCCGGGTTAGCGTTAGAAATATAATCGAGTCCGCGAGAGAGGGTGGAAAACAAATCGCAAGCAAAATAAGAAGTGTGACACACGGATTTGTTTTACCGAGGTTCGGTTCTTGCAAACCTACTCCCCGTTGAGGAGGCCACAAAGGCCGGGTCTTTTTCAACCCCTTCCCTCTCTCAAACGGTCCCTCAGACCGGGTGAGCTTCTTCTTCTCAATCAAACGGGAACAAAACTTCCCCGCAAGGTCCACCACACAATTGGTGCCTCTTGCCTTGGTTACAATTGAGTTGATCGCAAGAAAGAATCAAAGAAGAAAGCAATCCAAGCGCAGGAGCTCGAAAGAACACAAGCAAATCTCTCTCACTAATCACTAAGGCGTTGTGTGGAGTTTGGAGAGGATTTGATCACTTGGGTGTGTCTAGAATTGAATGCTAGAGCTCTTGTAAGTAGTTGAAGTAGGAAAACTTGGATGACTTGAATGTGGGGTGGTTGGGGGTATTTATAACCCCGACCACCAAACTAGCCGTTTGGTGGAGGCTGTCTGTCGCATGGTGCACTGGACAGTCCGGTGCACACCGGACAGTGTCCGGTGCGCCAGCCACGTCACCAGGCCGTTGGGTTCCGACCGTTGGAGCTCTGACTGCGGGGCCCGCCTGGATGTCCGGTGGCACACCGGACATGCACTGTAGAGTGTCCGGTGCGCCACTTCGCGCGTGCCTGACTTCTGCGCGCTCTGGCGCGCATTTAATGCTTCTGCAGGTGACCGTTGGCACGAAGTAGTCGTTGCTCCGCTGGCTCACCGGACAGTCCGGTGTACACCGGACATGTCCGGTGAATTATAGCGGAGCGAATTCCCGAAGCTGGCGAGTTCCAGAGTTGCTCTTCCCTGGGGCACCGGACACTGTCTGGTGAATTATAGCGGAGCGCCTCTGGATTTTCTCGAAGGTGAGGAGTTTAGCTTGAAGTCCCCTGGTGCACCGGACACTGTCCGGTGGCACACCGGACAGTCCGGTGCGCCAGACCAGGGCACACTTCGGTTATCCCTTGCTCTCTTTTGTTGAACTCAATTCTTGGTCTTTTTATTGGCTAAGGTGTGAACCTTTGGCACCTGTATAACTTATACACTAGAGCAAACTAGTTAGTCCAATTATTTGTGTTGGGCAATTCAACCACCAAAATCAATTAGGAACTAGGTGTAAGCCTAATTCCCTTTCAATCTCCCCCTTTTTGGTGATTGATGCCAACACAAGCCAAAGCAAATATAGAAGTGCATAATTGAACTAGTTTACATAATTTAAGTGCAAAGGTTTCTTGGAATTGAGCCAATATAAATACTTATAAGATACGCATGGATTGTTTCTTTAATTTTTGACATTTTGGACCACGCTTGCACCACATGTTTTGTTTTTGCAAATTCTTTTGTAAATCCTTTTCAAAGTCCTTTTGCAAATAGTCAAAGGTAGATGAATGAGATTTTGCAAAGCATTTTCAAGATTTGAAATTTTCTCCCTTTGTTTCAAATGCTTTTCCTTTGACTAAACAAAACTCCCCTAGATGAAATCCTCCTCTTAGTGTTCAAGAGGGTTTTGATGTATCAATTTTGAAACACAACTTTCTCCCCCTTTGGAACATAATAAGATGCCAATTTGAAATTTCCAATTGAAAATCATTTTAAAATTAGGTGGTGGTGCGGTCCTTTTGCTTTGGGCTAATATTTTCTCCCCCTTTGGCATGAATCGCCAAAAACGGAGTCATTAGAGCCCTATTATAAATACTTTCTCCCCTTTGGCAAATAAAACATATGAGTGAAGATTATACCAAAACAGAGAGATGCTCGGAGTGACGGCGAAGGATGAGTTACGGAGTGGAAGCCTTTGTCTTTGCCGAAGACTCCAATTCCCTTACAATATACCTATGACTTGGTTTGAAATAGACTTGAAAACACATTAGCCATAGCATATGAAAGAGACATGATCAAAGATATATAAAAGAGCTATGTGTGCAAATCAACAAAAGAAGTTACTAGAATCAAGAATATTTAGCTCATGCCTAAGTTTGTTAAAGGTTTGTTCATCAAGAGGCTTGGTAAAGATATCGGCTAATTGATCTTTAGTGTTAATATATGAAATCTCGATATCTCCCTTTTGTTGGTGATCCCTTAAAAAGTGATACCGAATGGCTATGTGTTTAGTGCGACTATGCTCAACGGGATTATCCGCCATGCGGATTGCACTCTCATTATCACATAGAAGAGGAACTTTGGTTAATTTGTAACCGTAGTCCCTAAGGGTTTGCCTCATCCAAAGTAGTTGCGCACAACAATGGCCTGCGGCAATGTACTCGGCCTCGGCAGTAGAAAGAGCTACGGAATTTTGTTTCTTTGAAGCCCAAGTCACCAAGGATCTTCCCAAGAACTGGCAAGTCCCTGATGTGCTCTTTCTATTGATTTTACACCCCGCCCAATCGGCATCCGAATAACCAATCAAATCAAAAGTGGATCCCCTAGGATACCAAAGCCCAAACATAGGAGTATAAACTAAATATCTCAAGATTCGTTTTACGGCCGTAAGGTGAGCTTCCTTAGGGTCGGCTTGGAATCTTGCACACATGCATACGGAAAGCATAATGTCCGGTCGGGATGCACATAAATAAAGCAAGGAGCCAATCATCGACCGGTATACCTTTTGATCGACGGATTTACCTTCCGTGTCGAGGTCGAGATGCCCATTGGTTCCCATGGGTGTCTTGATGGGTTTGGCATCCTTCATCCCAAACTTGCTTAGAATATCTTGAGTATACTTTGTTTGGCTTAAGAAGGTGCCCTCTTGGAGTTGCTTTACTTGAAATCCTAAGAAATATTTCAACTCCCCCATCATTGACATCTCAAATTTTTGTGTCATGATCCTACTAAATTCTTCACATGTAGACTCATTAGTAGACCCAAATATAATATCATCAACATAAATTTGGCATACAAACAAGTCATTTTCAAGAGTTTTAGTGAATAAAGTAGGATCGGCCTTTCCGACTTTGAAGCCATTATCTATAAGGAAATCTCTAAGGCATTCATACCATGCTCTTGGGACTTTCTTGAGCCCATAAAGCGCCTTAGAGAGTTTGTATACATGGTTAGGGTACTCACTATCTTCAAAGCCGGGAGGTTGCTCAACATAGACCTCTTCCTTGATTGGTCCATTGAGGAAGGCACTTTTCACGTCCATTTGATAAAGCTTGAAGCCATGGTAAGTAGCATAGGCCAATAATATAAGAATTGACTCAAGCCTAGCTACAGGTGCATAGGTTTCACCGAAATCCAAACCTTCGACTTGGGAGTATCCCTTGGCCACAAGTCGGGCTTTGTTCCTTGTCACCACACCATGCTCATCTTGCTTGTTGCGGAACACCCATTTGGTTCCTACAACATTTTGGTTAGGACGTGGAACTAAATGCCATACCTCATTCCTAGTGAAGTTGTTGAGCTCCTCTTGCATCGCCACCACCCAATCCGAATCTTGTAGTGCTTCCTCTACCCTGTGTGGCTCAATAGAGGAAACAAAAGAGTAATGCTCACAAAAATGTGCAACACGAGATCTAGTTGTTACCCCCTTATGAATGTCGCCGAGGATGGTGTCGACGGGGTGATCTCATTGGATTGCTTGGTGGACTCTTGGGTGTGGCGGCCTTGGTTCCTCATCCTCATTTGCATCTCCCCCTTGATTATTGTCGTCATCTTGAGGTGGCTCATCTCTTTGATCTTCTTCTTCATCAACTTGAGCCTCATCCTCATTTTGAGTTGGTGGAGATGCTTGCGTGGAGGAGGATGGTTGATCTTGTGCATTTGGAGGCTCTTCGGATTCCTTAGGACACACATCCCTAATGGACATGTTCCTTAGCGCGATGCATGGAGCCTCTTCATCACCTATCTCATCAAGATCAACTTGCTCTACTTGAGAGCCGTTAGTCTCATCAAACACAACGTCACAAGAAACTTCAACTTGTCCGAAGGACTTGTTAAAGACTCTATATGCCCTTGTGTTTGAATCATATCCTAGTAAAAAGCCTTCTACAGTCTTAGGAGCAAATTTAGATTTTCTACCTCTTTTAACAAGAATAAAGCATTTGCTACCAAAGACTCTAAAATATGAAATGTTGGGCTTTTTACCGGTAAGGAGTTCGTATGATGTCTTCTTGAGGATTCGGTGTAGATATAACCGGTTGATGGCGTAGCAGGCGATGTTGACCGCCTCGGCCCAAAACCGATCCGAAGTCTTGTACTCATCAAGCATGGTTCTTGTCATGTCCAATAGAGTTCTATTCTTCCTCTCCACTACACCATTTTGTTGTCGGGTGTAGGGAGAAGAGAACTCATGCTTGATGCCCTCCTCCTCAAGGAAGCCTTCAATTTGAGAGTTCTTGAACTCCGTCCCGTTGTCGCTTCTAATTTTCTTGATCCTTAAGCCGAACTCATTTTGAGCCCGTCTCAAGAATCCTTTTAAGGTCTCTTGGGTATGAGATTTTTCCTGCAAAAAGAATACCCAAGTGAAGCGAGAGTAATCATCCACAATAACTAGACAGTACTTACTCCCGCCAATGCTTATGTAAGCAATCGAGCCGAATAGATCCATGTGTAGGAGCTCCATTGGCCTGTCGGTCGTCATGATGTTCTTGTGTGGATGGTGACCACCAACTTGCTTCCCCGCTTGGCATGCGCTACAAATCCTGTCTTTCTCAAAATGAACATTTGTTAATCCTAAAATGTGTTCTCCCTTTAGAAGCTTATGAAGATTCTTCATCCCAACATGTGCTAGTCGGCGATGCCAGAGCCAACCCATGTTAGTCTTAGCAATTAAGCAAGTGTCGAGTTCAGCTCTATCAAAATTCACTAAGTATAGCTGACCCTCTAACACTCCCTTAAATGCTATTAAATCATCACTTCTTCTAAAGACAGTGACACCTACATCAGTGAATAAACAGTTGTAGCCCATTTTGCATAATTGAGAAACGGAAAGCAAATTGTAATCTAATGAATCTACAAGAAAAACATTGGAAATAGAATGGTTAGGAGATATAGCAATTTTACCCAATCCTTTGACCAAACCTTGATTTCCATCCCCGAATGTGATAGCTCGTTGGGGATCTTGGTTTTTCTCGTAGGAGGAGAACATCTTCTTCTCCCATGTCATGTGGTTTGTGCACCCGCTGTCGATTACCCAACTTGAGCCCCCGGATGCATAAACCTACAAAACAAGTTTAGTTCTTCACTTTAGGTACACAAATGGTTTTGGGTCCTTTGGCATTAGACATAAGAACTTTGGGTACCCAAACACAAGTCTTTGACCCCTTGTGCTTGCCCCCAACATACTTGCAACTACCTTGCCGGATTTGTTAGTTAAAACATAAGATGCATCAAAAGTTTTAAATGAGATGTCATGATCATTTGATGCACTAGGAGTTTTCTTCTTAGGCAACTTAGCACGGGTTGGTTGCCTAGAGCTAGATGTCTCACCCTTATAAATAAAAGCATGATTAGGGCCAGAGTGAGACTTCCTAGAATGAATTCTCCTAATCTTGCTCTCAGGATAACCGGCAGGGTACAAAATGTATCCCTCGTTATCTTGAGGCATGGGAGCCTTGCCCTTAACAAAGTTGGACAATTTCTTAGGAGGGGCATTAATTTTGACATTGCCTCCCTGTTGGAATCCAATGCCATCCTTAATGCCAGGGCGTCTCCCACTATAGAGCATACTACGAGCAAATTTAAAATTTTCATTTTCAATTTCATGCTCGGCAATTTTTGCATCTAGTTTAGTTATATGATCATTTTGTTGTTTAATTAAAGCCATGTGATCATGTATAGCATTAATATCAACATCTCTACACCTAGTGCAAATGGTAGTGTGCTCAACAGTAGATGTAGACGGTTTGCAAGATTTTAATTCTACAACCTTAGCATGCAATATATCATTTTTAGTTCTAAGGTCGGAAATGGTAGTATTGCAAACATCAAAATTTTTAGCCTTAGCAATTAATTTATCATTTTCATTCCTAAGACTAGCAAGAGATATGTTCAATTCTTCAATCTTAGCAAGCAAATCATCATCATCATTTCTAGGATTGGGAATTGGAACATTACAAATATTAGAATCAACCTTAGCTAACAAATTAGCATTCTCATTTCTAAGGTTGTCTATAGTCTCATGACAAGTGCTTAGCTCACTAGATAATTTTTCACATTTTTCAACTTCTAGAGCATAAGCATTTTTAACTTTAACATGCCTTTTGTTTTCCTTGATTAGAAAGTCCTCTTGGGAGTCCAAGAGATCATCCTTCTCATGGATGGCACTAATTAATTCATTTAATTTCTCTTTTTGTTGCATGTTTAAGTTGGCAAAAAGAGTACGCAAATTATCTTCCTCATCACTAGCATTATCATCGCTAGAAGACTCATATCTAGTGGAGGATTTAGATTTAACCTTCTTCTTTTTGCCGTCCTTTGCCATGAGGCACTTGTGGCCGACGTTGGGGAAGAGAAGGCCCTTGGTGACGGCGATGTTGGCGGCATCCTCGTCGTCGGAGGAGTCACTAGAGCTTTCGTCGGAGTCCCACTCCCGACAAACATGGGCATCGCCGCCCTTCTTCTTGTAGTACCTCTTCTTCTCCTTTCTTCTCCCCTTCTTGTCATCGCCCCTGTCACTGTCACTAGAAATAGGACATTTTGCAATAAAGTGACCGGGCTTACCACACTTGTAGCAAACCTTCTTGGAGCGGGGCTTGTAATCTTTCCCCCTCCTTTGCTTGAGGATTTGGCGAAAGCTTTTGATGACGAGCGCCATTTCCTCGTTGTCGAGCTTGGAGGCGTCGATGGGTGTTCTACTCGGTGTAGACTCCTCCTTCTTCTCTTCCGTCGCTTTGAATACGACCGGTTGAGCTTCAGACGTAGAAGGACCGTCAAGCTCGTTGATCTTCCGTGAGCCCTTGATCATAAATTCAAAGCTCACAAAATTCCCGATTACTTCCTCGGGAGTCATTAGTGTATATCTTGGATTACCACGAATTAATTGTACTTGAGTAGGGTTAAGGAAAATAAGTGATCTTAGAATAACCTTAACCACCTCGTGGTCATCCCATTTCTTGCTCCCGAGGTTGCGCACTTGATTCACCAAGGTT
This sequence comes from Zea mays, assembly GCF_902167145.1. Taxonomy (NCBI): domain Eukaryota; kingdom Viridiplantae; phylum Streptophyta; class Magnoliopsida; order Poales; family Poaceae; genus Zea; species Zea mays. Next base: position 13,179,639 of record NC_050104.1, on the reverse strand, counting down.
TTGAGCCGGTTGTACATGTCTTGTGGCTCCTCCCCTTGGCGAAGACGGAAGCGACCGAGCTCCCCCTCGATCGTTTCCCGCTTGGTGATCTTGGTTAGTTCATCACCTTCGTGCGCGGTCTTGAGCACGTCCCAAATTTCCTTGGCGCTCTTTAATCCTTGCACCTTGTTGTACTCCTCCCTACTTAGAGAGGCGAGGAGTATGGTTGTGGCTTGGGAGTTGAAGTGCTCGATTTGGGCTACTTCGTCCTCATCATAATCCTCATCCCCTATGGAAGGTAGCTGTGCTCCAAACTCAACAACATTCCATATACTTTTGTGGAGTGAGGTTAGGTGATATTTCATTAGATCACTCCACCTAGCATAATCTTCACCGTCAAAGGTTGGCGGTTTGCCTAATGGAACGGAAAGTAATGGAGTATGTCTAGAGGTACGAGGATAGTGTAAGGGGATCTTACTAAACTTCTTGCGCTCATGGCGCTTAGAAGTTACGGAGGGCGCGTCGGAGCCGGAGGTAGATGGCGATGAGGTGTCGGTCTCGTAGTAGACCACTTTCCTCATATTCTTTTTCTTGTCCCCACTCCGATGCGACTTGTGGGAAGAGGGTTTCTTATCCTTCCCCTTCCCTTTGTTGCGGGACTCTCCCGATGAAGCTTTCCCGTGGCTTGTAGCGGGCTTGTCGCCGGTCTCCATCTCCTTCTTGGCGTGTTCTCCTGACATCACTTCGAGTGGTTAGGCTCTAATGAAGCACCAGGTCCTGATACCAATTGAAAGTCGCCTAGAGGGGGGTGAATAGGGCGAAACTGAAATTTACAAAGTTAATCACAACTACAAGCCGGGTTAGCGTTAGAAATATAATCGAGTCCGCGAGAGAGGGTGGAAAACAAATCGCAAGCAAAATAAGAAGTGTGACACGCGGATTTGTTTTACCGAGGTTCGGTTCTTGCAAACCTACTCCCCGTTGAGGAGGCCACAAAGGCCAGGTCTTTTTCAACCCCTTCCCTCTCTCAAACGGTCCCTCGGACCAAGTGAGCTTCTTCTTCTCAATCAAACGGGAACAAAACTTCCCCGCAAGGGCCACCACATAATTGGTGCCTCTTGCCTTGGTTACAATTGAGTTGATCGCAAGAAAGAATCAAAGAAGAAAGCAATCCAAGCGCAAGAGCTCGAAAGAACACAAGCAAATCTCTCTCACTAATCACTAAGGCGTTGTGTGGAGTTTGGAGAGGATTTGATCACTTGGGTGTGTCTAGAATTGAATGCTAGAGCTCTTGTAAGTAGTTGAAGTAGGAAAACTTGGATGACTTGAATGTGGGGTGGTTGGGGGTATTTATAACCCCGACCACCAAACTAGCCGTTTGGTGGAGGCTGTCTGTCGCATGGTGCACCGGACAGTCCGGTGCACACCGGACAGTGTCCGGTGCGCCAGCCACGTCACCAGGCCGTTGGGTTCCGACCATTGGAGCTCTGACTGCGGGGCCCGTCTGGATGTCCGGTGGCACACCGGACATGCACTGTAGAGTGTCCGGTGTGCCACTTCGCGCGTGCCTGACTTCTGCGCGCTCTGGCGCGCATTTAATGCTTCTGCAGGTGACCGTTGGCGCGAAGTAGACGTTGCTCCACTGGCTCACCGGACAGTCCGGTGTACACCGGACATGTCCGGTGAATTATAGCAGAGCGAATTCCCGAAGCTGGCGAGTTCCAGAGTTGCTCTTCCCTGGGGCACCGGACACTGTCCGGTGTACACCGGACAGTCCGGTGAATTATAGCGGAGCGCCTCTGGATTTTCCCGAAGGTGAGGAGTTCAGCGTGAAGTCCCCTGGTGCACCGGACACTGTCCGGTGCGCCAGACCAGGGCACACTTCGGTTATCCCTTGCTCTCTTTTGTTGAACCCAATTCTTGGTCTTTTTATTGGCTAAGGTGTGAACCTTTGGCACCTGTATAACTTATACACTAGAGCAAACTAGTTAGTCCAATTATTTGTGTTGGGCAATTCAACCACCAAAATCAATTAGGAACTAGGTGTAAGCCTAATTTCCTTTCACTATCCCATGGCCATAATCCTACAAGCCACCCCAGCTACCCATGTACAATGGGCACTCAGACCCAAAGCAATTCTTGATGAGCTATGAGGCAACAATATCCTCATACGGAGGCAATGCAGCTGACATGGCAAAGTCCTTCGTTATGGCAGTCCGGAACGTAGCCCAGACATGGTATTCTTCCCTTCGGCCAGGGACAATCACGTCGTGGCAGAAGCTCAAGGACATGCTGGTTACCAGTTTCCAAGGCTTTCAGACGAAGCCAGTCATAGCTCAGGCCTTGTTCCAGTGCACGCAAGACCATGAGGAATACCTTCAGGCGTATGTTCGAAGGTTCTTGCGACTAAGAGCAGAAGCGCCCACAGTGCCCAATGAAATTGTCATTGAGGCCATGATCAAGGGTCTTCGGCCAGGACCTATGGTTCAATACTTCGCCAGGAAGCCCCCCCAGACTCTGGAGAAGCTGCTTCAGAAAATGGATGAGTACATCCGGGCTGACAACGACTTTCGCCAAACAAGGGCGGAAGCTTACAAATTCTCTGAGATGGCCAGGGGCTTTGGAGGAAGAATCCATCCTCGGCATGTCAGATCAATCCACAACTCCAGTCAGAATGATGACAAAGGAAGCCAACTTCAGAGGCCACAATACACCACACAGTCTTCGGGGCAGCAACAAAGCTCCTTTAGGCCGCCAACTCCAAGGGGCAGAGGCGCCAGGGGCTTCAGAGGAAGATATGGGGATCAGCCCAGGAAAATCTATTGCTTATTCTATGGTGAGGACAAGGGCCATACTACAAGAATGTGCCAAATCACTATTCTGAAGCAAAAGAAGATCGCAGAAGCCGAAGCTCGGCAGAATCAGCCGAAGCAGGTCTTGCACACTGCTTCGTGCCACTCTCCCTACATACCAGAATATGTGGGCAATCATCTTGCAGCTTCTGTTGCTTCGGCTAGCCATTCACAGGCTTCTTGGCCTCAGCTCCCACCGCCACCACCACTGCAACCCACATATTCCCGAAGCCAGCAGCCAGAAGGGCGCCAACACTCCCAACAACAACAACGTAAATTCAGGGAGGAATCTGAAGCTCGTACAGTCAACAGTACAATGCCAGAATCAAAGCACATTTATTGAGCGATATCCTGCCTCTGAAATACTTTTATGTTCTATGTCATTTTGTTTTTTAATAAGGAACACGCAATGTAAATTTAGTTTTAATTTCTTGTAATGATTTTGCTTCTATCAGAATGTAATATATCTTGTTCACAGACTTACGAAGCTCAAAAGTCATTCCTAAGGAATGCAGAGCTAAAATTGCCGAAGCTACAAAAAGTCGTTCCTAAGGGAGCGCAGCGTAAGTTTTCTGCTCAAAAGTCGTTCCAAAGGGAATGCAGAGCCAAGTATCGCTGAAATATAAGGTGAAAAAGTTCAAAAGTCGTTCCTAAGGGGATGCAGAACTTATACCGCCGAAATAGAAGGCGAAGAAGTTCAAAAGACGTTCCTAAGGGGATGCAGAACTTACACCAAAAAATAAACGGTGAACACCGAAAAATAAACGGTGAAGATGGCTCCAAAGTTGTTCCTAAGGGGATGCAGAGCTTGTGTTTTTCAGTGTGGGCGTGTGGGTGTGTGTCTTCAGCATCAACATCATTTTGCATCATATCATCACATCATTCCGCATAGCATCACATCATACATCATATCGCATCAATGACACGAGAATCGAACACGGAGTTGATCTTCGGTGAATGTTTCGTAAAAATAAAAATATGCTAAGGCACGAAGTAAGCTTCGCGAAATACAACTTAATCAGCCTTGTCACAAAAGAAGGGATCCTTTTTTGCGAAGCATGGATATTTTTACGAAGCATGGATCTTTTTCTTTACGAAGCATGAAAAGAAGGGAAGGTGTTTTTTCGCCGAAGGCTCAAAAATGGTATGTATGTAAAGTTTTATGCATCATAAAGAAATGAATTACAATAATTTACATATTCGATTCAAAGCTACACACATCAAATATTACAGTCTTGTTACAATAAAAGTACAATGTCCATTTTAGTGTCTCATACATTGACCATCTCAAAATGTTTTTGCAATGAGTGCTATTCCTCTTTAAGGACCTTCTCTACAACTTCGTGCAGTAATTTGTTAACAACTTCATCAACAATGGATTCAGCCATGTTTATAATGTCCAGCGCTTCCTTCATTTCTGAATTCGCTAGGGGATCGAACGGTTCCGGCGGCGGAGATAATTCAGCTGAAGTAGGAAAAGTTAATCATTCCAAACCACAAAAACAAATGCCGAAGCTAAAAGCCAAAAAGCATTACCTATACGTTTTTCGCGCTCTGCAGCTTCTTCAGCTCGCCTTGCTTCTGCTCGGGCTTCATGGGTTTCCTTTTCACTTTTCTTTATAATTTCGTGAGCCATCTCTCGGCCACCATTCACCCAGACATCATTGTAAAATTTTCCGCCCATCAAGGTCGCTTCAGCTGAAGGATCCTTTGTATCATCTACGGAGAAGGCAGCTTCGGCCTGGGCCACGACTTTAATATGATCGCATCCCGCCTTCTCCAAGATGGCTGAAATTCCCCGCACACCGAAAAATGCGCAAACATCCCCGCGATCACTTAAAATTTCTTTGAAGGTCTCGACCTCTCCACTTATCCATTCAATAACGCCTTCAGGGTCGCCTCGTATGAAGTTTTCTTTGGTAGAATAGGCACCCACTTTGGCGAAACTAGCTTTTATTTTCTTCACACAATCCAAGGATTTTTCAAAGCATCTTTCCTTGGATCTGCGAAGTTCTTCAACATTTTTCTCTAAATGGTTTTTCCAATATTCGCTGATTTCTTGGTTAGCTTCTACGAGTGCGCATTTTTCTTTAGCTTCGGCCAGTTGCCTCCGAAGGTCTTCAATTTCAATCTTTTGGGCTTCGGCTTGAATTTTGAAGCTAGCTTCGTCTTATTTCACTTTGTTAACAAGAGAAATTAAGATTTTGTGTTTTTCAAGACCTTTGTTTCTCAATTCAATCACTTCTGAACGAAGGTTGTTCAGAGCCATCGTATAGCCTTCGTCTTCAATATTTTTCTACGTCCTAAGGGCATTACTAAGAATCAAGCCCTGCAAGAGGAGGAAAAATTGAGTATACCAAATGAAATACCTCATTTTCAAATTCAAAGTTAACTTTTATACCTTTATGCTATTGTATGCTAGGCTGTCAGTAAGTTCATCCTTCGATGAAATCGAAAGGTCGTCTTCAAGCTTCGGGAATCCGATGCTTTTACCTATCTCCCAGCAAACAGATATTTCTTTGTTATCCGGGAGACAGTACAGAAAATCTTCTTCGTCACTACCATTGAACACTAATACCCCCTTCAAATATTTCAATTTTTGGGTGTAGTGTCGTGCTTCTAGCATTTCTTCTTGGGATAGTTCTTTTCCCGAAGCATGACGAATAATGTAGTCAGTGTTTTTGTTCGAAGCTTCGGGAGCAGGAGCTTCAACCTTTTCAGGTGCAATCTGTCCTGTCATCTCTTCCTCACGTGCGATAGGCTTCGTCGCGGCGGTCGTTGAAGGCCCAGCTTCGATTTCAGCCTAAGTTTTTGTAGCTTCGACTTCTGCCTGCTTAGTATCAGTTTCGGGTTGCGCTTTGGCAGCTTTGGCAACTTTCCTTGTAGGAGCAGGAATCAAGGCTTTTGTCGTTTCCAGCACAACATCCAGCACATTCGCCATCCTTCTCCTCTTGGGAGTTGCAGTAGAAGCCTTTTGTACCTTCGGCAGTGTTGCCTCTATCGGAGGGCTCAATTTTTTTTGGAAATTGCATTATTTTTTTAGCCTTTGATTCTTCAACCTTATCAGCCTTATCTTTGACTGGCTCGGCTATGGATACCTTCGGCATTACGATTGCCTCTTCAGTGCTCTGCATAATTGGAACATTTTCTTTTGCTTTGGCAGCTAAAGAAATACCTTTGCCAAATTCAGGTATCACAGCTTGTTCAATATAACATGGCCGGTGAGTCAGAACCTTCATCTTCTTGCCCTTCGGCTCAGCTGTGATGGCCAAAGCAGCAACCTTTCCCAAAGTAGCAACCTTTCCCGAAGCAGCAATCTTTCTCTTTATCCCTTGCCCTCACAGAGGGTAGCAATAGTCAGGGTATACGAAGCCAATAGCATCAAATACCCTGTTCAATCTTTTCTTATTCCGACCCCAAAAGCTGCGGACAAGGCATTGTCCTCGGTCTTGGAGTATGCCCCAAGTAGCTCGTCGGTAGTAGCTCCAATGCACTTTAGCCAGTCATCATTTGGCTCATCAAACTTATCCCCAAACCTGAAGGTATACTTAAATCGGACTAACTTACCCTCACCGGAGCCAAAGAGGGTCTCCTTCGGCATTTCCCAGCTTTCCACAAGCGGCCATACCCTGAAGGCTATATGTTCTTGAATTAAATCTCTTGTACCAATAAAGGAGCAAACAGTGCTGAAAGCCTTCTGGCACGCTTCAACAACGTCATCAATTTTCACCTTCGGCCTTCGGAGGCCGAAGCGGGACCAGATGGGGCGCATGATGATTTCTTTAATGTCCTCCCTTGCCTTTAAATCATTCTTCACATAAAACCATTCTTCCATCCAGGCTCTGGGCCATCTCTTCCGAAATGTTGGCACCGAGTGGTTTGCGTTGGGGCGAGCGATAAATCCATAACAACCGAAGTTGTTGTGGTACTATTCTTTACCAATGGCCTTTGTCTCATATAAAAGTTCGTGCATACTGCAGAAGCACTTCACGCTTGGCTCTAGCCCTTGACTCCTTACTGCCCAGACAAAAATCCCCATCCACATTATAGCTTCGGGGGTGATCTGATGGAGGAAGATCTGGTAGATTTTTAGCACTTCAACTACAAACTTGCTTAAAGGGATCCGAAGTCCAGCCTTGAAGAAGCTTCGGTAAATAACAACTTCGTTTTCCTCAGGGGCAGGGACGTTGTTGTCTCCGCCAGCCCTCACAATAGATATATCCCGAAAGTACCTTCCTCTCATGTTCTCAAGATGACTCTGTTTAATGGTAGATTTTCCGAAGACAGCATGGCTTGGCCGCCAGGGCCGATCTTCAGAATCTTCAACCCCACTTTCGACATCATAGCTATCATTGTCACCATTATCTTCAGATAAACCTTCCAGTATCTCTTTAGTAATCTTCTCTGTGTTTGTCTTTGCCATCGACTCAATGAATCCAGCAATATAAGGATCCGCAGCCTTCTTCTCCTCAAACAGCTTCGTCTCCTCAGTCATCTTCTCCTTCTCAGTCATTTTTTCACCAGACATGGTAAAAACGCATCTTTTAACCGAAGCTCAAAAAGCTTGAAAATTTAGCAAGCCCTAGTGAGCAAGAGCTAAAAGTTTGAGAAAATAATGCAAATGGCAGAAACAGCGTATCAGATGCAGCCGGTGTGAGTTCATATTTATACGCCTAGTACGCTGCAACTTGGAGGGCCCCGTCTGTCATTGATTGTTGCTATTCTAGCAAAGGGAAGGTGTTTTTTTGGACCTTCGGCTTAAGGCCTTCGTTCACATCGCAGTCTGAATTCATTGTTATAACAAATTAATACTGTGAGGGGCTACTGTTGGGAGCCTTCGTCTTTCGAAGGTCCTCAAAAACATGATTAACAATGTTTCCCAAGTATAATATATGTACAGGAACCTTCGGACTCGGGATGAAGTTGTACACAATACGGAGAGCAGGGTCGAAACGAAGGTTGAACCAGCGCCGAAGCTGTGCGCAAGGGAGCTTCGGCTCGATAGCAGAAAAAGGAACCGACTTAAGGAGGAAAAGGCTATTTAGTCCTTAATAGATTATTCTTAAGTCAATAGTGAATATGAAGGGCATGAATGTAATTTCACACGGGCTGCGACATGTGCCTATAAATAGATGACGCTGACTTGTACTCGCTTGTGCGTCACGCTTGTACTTTTACCTTCTGTCGAGACAAAGGTACAAATGTAATTCGATATTGTTCTTATTTATCCAAGATTATATAATAAAGATATGTAAATAATGTTATGTGATTATTTATGTTATTCTCTCATGTTTCATATGCTTCTCCATTTATCAATGTAAATTATGATGATGAAGGTATGTCCTTCATGACCTTCGTCTGAAGATCATTATATCCTAAGGGAAATATTACTTCGAGGGACGAAGGGCATTAACCATTAACTTCTTTCTGTGTTGCCTTGTTCTTAATTCATAGCATTCGAGAACAAGTCCCCAACAATAATCATTTGGATTTAATTTGATGTATTCATACTAGGGTATGTCAGCAACTGTTGAGTTTTTTTTGTTTTAAAGAGATATTTTTTCCACTTGAACATGTCAGCCAATTGAAATACATAATCAAGAAGTACAACTGATAGTAGAAAAAAGGGCTAGTGTGATGAGATAGAGCAGCAAAAAAGCTGGTAAACTAACAAAGGATCATGTACCTGAATGTGTAGATTTGATTTATTGGCTTGGAGTTCAATCAACTTTTATCCACGACCCAATATCTAAAAATACAAGAGGCAAAGTTGCTGAGAACAATATCGCAAACATCCGTATTTTTTGTTGTTCAAGATATTGCTGTTCAATATATTGTTCTTTTGGCCAGATGCTACAAGGGGATTTCAATTTTGCAACCAAGCAAAAGGAAGAACTTCAATGAGACATTGATGTAGAACCAAGTGTTCGATTTCAATAAAGTAGGCACATATGAACACAAACAGCATGAACTAATACATAACTGCATTTGACATAATGGATAAAATTTTACATGGACATCATTGTTCTACAATTTTGCAATCAATAGTGATGAAATCCCAAACAATTATGTGCCCATGCAATCAGATTAATCACTAAAACAAATTCAGCCACTAAACATTGTATCTAGTCCATCAGATTAATCACTAAAACCTAAAACAATAGCAACCACTAAACATTATATCGAGTCCATCAGATTATTCACTAAAACAATAGCAGCCACCAGTTTGCTGTTCAATATATTGTTCTTTTCAGGTGGTATGTACAGACCTAAAAACAAGGGTATAGGACTACTTGCTGTGCTAAAACAATAGCTAGCACTAAACAGTGTATTCAATTAATCATCCAAACAATTCTGTGATTAATCACTAAAACAATACCCATGGAGCAAATTATATGAGAATAAGATCTCGTCGTTCCTATTGTGAAGAATATACTACTACCTCCAGTTTCAAATTACAAGTTGTTCAGCCACAAGATAATTGCGAAGAATATACTAATTACTCTAGTTTCAAATTACAAGTTGTTTAGAGAAAAGGTGTTCCTTAATAGTCTAGTTTTAGAAGATACATCCAACGTAAACAGAAATTGCAGAAACCTTTTATGTAAAGTAGCCATTTAAATCAATGAAAATAGTGGCATTGACAAAAGTTTGCCTTATCATGGTACTAAAGATCAAGTGGTTTTAGCAACGAGTACATTGTGGTATGTAACAGATGACACCAGGCTTGTCAAATAGTAATCTTATGTCCATGCAATGAATATCTTTTTGCTGATACAGTTCAAATGCCAATAGTGATTCAAGAATTAAGATTTTTGTCTAAGAAAACACTGCTTTACAAACTCATATCCCTATGTTGGTGGGGGGATGATTTCTATCATGTGTACTGTGTATGTTTGTGTGATTGAATGTTTCTGATTACCAGTTTGGCTAGTATCACTCAGTACAACAGTGACCACATAATGTCTAAGCCTTTTAAATTTCATATTTGCAGATAACCATATTGGTTGCTGCTGAGGGAGTACATAAGCTGTCGGTTATAAATAGTAACAATGACTTAAAAGGCAGCTCTACAAAAGATGGGTGCCATACCATCAAGCAAAATACTGGTAATTTTTGCTCGATTTTTTTCTCTTGTAATATCAAGTTTAAATTCTAGTCGTACCATTCCTACTCAGGAGTCATTCCATGTTGTATGAGGCTGTCGGATCTAGCCAGTAAATTTAAAATTGCAGCGAATCAATGTTGTGTTGTAGTGACATACTGAAATTTAATAAACATATTGCTGGAGTACAAAACATTTAGTCCAAGTAAGATGTAGTAACTTAGAGACGGAACCAACAAGAGCCTCACGAATTCACTCTAAAAACGAACTAAAAATAAGGAAAATGTTTAGTCCTAAACAACTCCTGTTGCTAAGTTGAGATAAAAAAATAGCACATAGCAGTATAGCACAGATCAATCGAATAGAGCTAAGTATTAAGAGAGAAAAAGAGAAAGCATGAAGCAACTAACCAAATCTTTGGCGGACTTCTTTTTAGGTGTTCTAGTGCAGATGTTTTGGACCTGCACAAACACCACAAGATCAAAGAGTCTATAGAATGTAATTTCGGGAATGCGCTAGTCTGAATATAGCACCTGGATCGCTTAAACAGCTAGCAAATCCTTAGAACTTCTTGCTTTCGTGTTGTCCGACTACTTACAGCAGAATGAAATGACTACTTAAAGCAGAATGAAATAGCTAGGAATACCAACCATAACCATGTCAATAGAAAAAAAGCAGACCATTTCCTCACAACACATCTGTGTAGATAATGGGCGTACCTGGCAGCAGTAGATGTATGGAGAGCGTCGTGAATAATCTTGGGTTGTTATGGCATGCCGCGCTGAACATTTATAATTGCGGATCCGATTTGGGCGCAGTCCATGTTCAGCGCGGGTCCGATTTGGGAGCTGACTTGCCTTACATGTTCAGCGCGAGAGCAGCGGCGCAGACCATGTTCAGCGCGAGAGCAACGACGCGGCAGGAGGAGGAGATTGCGGACGCAATGCCGCGGGGCAGGAGGAGAGCGCGGACGCAACGACGCGGGCCAGGAGATGGAGATTGCGGACGATTGGGTCAGGTGGGAAGCGGCATCCGCGATTCTTGGCACCAGAGAGGATGCGGCGGCGCGGATCGTGGTGTCTCTGTCCATGGAAGGCGCGCTCGTGTTGTGGACCTTCCAAAGGCGGCGCGGTTCAATATTCTTCGCGGAACCAGAGAGCAGGGAAGGTGAGTTGGATCCGGGCGGATGGAGGAAGCAGCGTCCGTGATTCTTGGCACCAGATAGGATGCGGCGACGCGGCTCGTGGTGTCTCCATCCATGGAAGGCGCGCTCGTGGTGTGGACCTTCCAAAGAGTCGGATCCATGGAAGGACGCAACGAGAGAGACGCGGCGCGAGGGGCGGATCGGCGTAGGGAGGCAGGGATCTCAGGAACCTTCCAAGCTGGGATCAAGGCGGGCCATGGCTACGGGAGGATGGAGGTGAGGTGGGCGCGTCCGTGGGCGGATCGGTGTAGGGAGGCGGGGATCTCGGGAACCTTCCAAGCTAGGATCGAGGCAGGCCATGGCTACAGGCGGATGGAGGTGAGGTGGGCGCGTCCGTAGATGGCAGAACCGTGCACTGTTGGTGTTGTGGACGCCTACACTAAGGTCTTAAAGAGTAGTAGAGATATGCGACACACATTATTTGGCTAGCTTTCTTGCTTTGCGATCGTCAACTCTGACAAAATGGTGATATTGCAACAATGCAACTTAACTGCACCTGCCTCGAAGATGCAATTGCCCTTTCCACCTCTTTGTATTGTTTCTCGTCGATTTTGCATGTACGAAGATTGGTTTGAGGTTGGAGTTTGAGGGGCTTGTTTCTCTTCATCAAACGGCAATATATTTTGAATTATTTGAACATTGTATCCCTATCTCTACTTTTGTTGCTCTTGCTGGCACTATCTGTAATCATTGCTTCCTCTAATGTAGTCTTCTATCTTCCAAAATACCTTTTTCTAGTATTTGTGGTGGCTTTTAGGCAAAGTAATTAGAGCATGGGCAATTTGAGTACCTTTTGTTGCCTTCATTATGATTTCATCAGGCATTCTAGGGGCATGTGCTTGGACTCAAACAATCCTTTATAGATAGATTTGAAGGTATTCACCTATAATAAGGCATGTATTCTAACTGGCTTCGGTTTGAATCCTTGAAAGCTTGTTATCAATTGCTTTATTAGCTACCCATATTGTGATTGAACCAAGATGAAGGGATGAATACCATATTTGTGGTATGTGTTTTGTAGCCATGATGAATGATTTAGCTGACACTGTTGTACTCCCGTCGAAGAATGAAATGGTTGTTTTGTAGCTCATGAGAAATTGATTTGGATTAAATTGTCGTCATATGTAAATAATAGAGTTGGCTTGTACGCAGCATGATAAGTAACAATTTGCAACTCCAAGAATAGTGGAGATGCACTATCACAAATAAGGCTAGTGTAACTCTGTTCCTCTTGTTCGAATGTGTTTGTATTCTAATATCTATTGTATTCTTGCCTTTGTTCTTTGTTTTCATTTCTTCTCATGTGATAGAGTTCTTTCAATGCTTCGTCTATCTGTTTTGAAAGCTAGACCGTCCAAAGCAACTTTGGCTTCTATACTTCCATGTGACATTAAATGGCTTCTAACCCCTCAATTTCTACATCAACATCATCTTACTCGGCCAATGGCTTTGGAGCATTTCTTTTCTCTTGTCATCTTCGTGTGATTTCAAGTTGATTGCCTTCATCATGGTACTCTTGCCCTTCGCCATTATTGAAACAATTTGTTATGTTGACTATTCTTTCCCATCGTGGAGGCATGATCATAATTGTTGATCGATACACATGAGGTGGGCATCAAATGTTGGGTACATATCGAATTTCTTTGAAAGCTATCTACTAACTCAAGATGATGCCAATTAAAAACCCTATGAATGGTCGACTGTTATGATAGTGCAACTGTTCATCTATTTATAGAGGTCAACCTCCTATATAAACTTACATGCAATTACATTTTAGCCTCCTTTTTACATGGTGAAGCTTTGAATTCAAGGGTGTACATTTATTTCTTTTCACTACACTAACATGCTAGGCACATTTTCTATTGGTTGAGGTTTCTTTCAATCGTCATTCCTAGATGAAGTTATTTGCATTTCTGTTGTCGTCGAAGTTCCACTAGTTAGCTCCTTTGGCAACATCTACCCTTGGAGAGGAAGTTGCCAACAATCCACCATGGGTCATACAGGAGAAAGGAGACTTAGTAGAATAAGAGAACGCCAACTTCAAATACAAAGAGTTTGGCACTAAAGATGAAGTTGAGGATGATGACAACGCTTAGAGGACACAAAATCCCATCTACATGAATATTGGACAATCCACTATGAGAGGACACCTAATGGTGTGTGCGAAGCTTGGCTACATGAACAACATAAGGCTTGCTCGCCTTGGTGGCATTGATGAGACTCCACATCCACGTAGAAGTCGAAATTGTCTATAAGAGCTTGTTATGTGTAGGGCTTTATTCGATTGCACGAGGACTAAATCCATTTCTATTCAATTTTAACTACCAAAGGATTTAATTCTTTTCAATCCCTCTAATCAATTCACTCTTAACCAAACAAGTCCATAGGTTTCATTGACACGTGTCATGGCACAAGCATAGAACAAACTGTGTCATGAACTCGCAACACCATCACCGCACTCTACCTCTCCATAAACCCTAGCCGCCACCTCTCCCTCCTCCCTCTCCCTCCCCGGCGTCGCTGGAGGGTGCTTACGGTCGCTGTCTTGACTCCCAAGGAAGGCGGTGGTGGGCCCCTTCTGTCCCACGCGTCCAGATCTAGGTGATATTAGAGCGCGCTCTCTTGCGGTGGTTGCGAGTTCTTCCTGTTGTCGGTGATGGTGATGTCTCTCGATGCGGTGACGCCTGCTTCCTCCTGGACTGGGCGGCGATAGATGCTACGTCAACCATGGGTGGGCGGGCAGTGGATAGGGGGAATGCTCCCCACCCACTGTTGTGCCTCGGGTGCCAGCGTCCTGATCCATTGGACCGGAGCTCTTGCTTGGCATTTGTCGCTTCCTGCTCCTCGGCGTTGCCGTCGCGTGCCACTACGGTTTAGTATTGGCTACGGGGACACATTCTCGTCGGCGTCATTCTCGGCATTCATGGCCTCGTCTTTGTGCCCCTAGGCTTCAGTGGCTGGTGGAGCTGGCCTTATGACGTCGTTGCCTTTGGTATGCCAGCAAACTAGATCGTGGCAGGTGCGACTATCTATCGCTTCTTTGTCTTCTTATCTTGCAAGTGTCGTGCACACAAACCCAAGACTAGAGTCATCTTAGAGTTAATTCATAGAATTGTTTGCTCATGGGACACTTTTGATTTTTAGATGCAACCTATGGACTTTGTTTGTATGCCTATGGGCTAGTTCGCGACTCTGTCCTCGCATGATGGTCTGCCTAAAAATTGAATGTTGTCTTGGAGCTCATGGTCATTTGATATTATCCAAGAGTTAGTGGTAATGCATGTATGAGCATGGAAAGAAGGTGGACGTAAAGCTGGTGATCTTTGACTTTGGTGGGCCTTTTGGGTACCGGGCTTGTCGACTTGGGGAGAAATCTCTAGGCCTGAACTTTGTTGTTTGTGTCTGACATTGACCTTGATGAAGTCATTGTCTGAAGTATCGAGGGTCTTTTCTCTTAGGTGAAAATCTTTGATCTGACCTTTGTTGGTTGGGTCATGGCAACGGTGGCATTCTTGTATGTCGTCTTCTTCCTAAAGACGTTGCTTATAGAGAACCTCAGTCTCGGTTCTAGGTTTGCCTGGTTAGTGGATGATTGAAGACTATATTATGAGTGATAGCTCGCTTTTGAGAGGAATATGTTTATTTTCTTTTTTCTTTTTCTATTTGACTGTGTACACTAAAATTCGCCTAGAGGGGGGTGAATAGGCCTAACCTGAAATTTATAACTTAAAGTACACACTACAAGCCAGGGTTAGAGTTATAACTAAAATCAAGTCCGGGAGAGAGGGGAAAACAAATCAAATTAGAATCAAGCGAATGAACACGATGATTTGTTTTACCGAGGTTCGGTTCCAAAGAACCTAGTCCCCGTTGAGGAGGTCACAAAGACCGGGTCTATTTCAACCCTTTCCCTCTTTCAAACTGTCACTTAGACCGAGTGAGCCTTCTTCCTTAATCTCATGGATCACTAAGACCTCGCAAGGACCACCACACACTTGGTGTCTCTTGCTTCGCTTACAAAGCACTTGAAAATAAGAATGGGAAAAATAAAAGGCCAAGCCAAGCAACAAGAGCAACAATGAACACAAAACACCCTCTCTCAAGTCCCTAATGAAATTGAGTTGATTTGGAGGCTAGGAGAGGATTCAATCTATTTGATGTGTCTTGGAGTGGAGTCTTTTGCTCTTGTATTGAATGAAATGTTTGGAATGCTTGGATGGATATGAATGAGGTGGTTGGGGGTATTTATATCCCCCAACCACTTCCATAGTCGTTGGGGAGGCTGTTGGTGATGGGCGCGTCGGGCAGTCCGGTGCGCCACCGGACAGGCACTGTTTCTTGTCCAGTGCGCTGCCACGTCACCCAAACGTTAGGGTTTGGAGCTGAGTCGACCGTCGGAGCTTTGTCTTCTTGCGGCACCGGACAGTCCGATGCCACACCGGACAGTCCGGTGCCCCTCTGACTTTGGTGCTCTGACTTTTGCGATGTACTGTGCTGCACTGTTCCTGCTGTCAGAGTCGATCGTTGGCGCAGATAGTCGTTGCTCCGCTGGCTCACCGGACAGTCCGGTGGCACCCTGGAAATCCCGAGAGTGGCTGGTTTGAAGCTGTATGGCCTGGTGCACCGGACAGTCTGGTGCGCCAATTTACAGCACACTCAAGTTCTTTGCTCCGTTTCAAATTGAGTCCCTAACTTGATTTCTTTGTTGGTTTGTGTTGAACCTTATGCACCTATAATACAATAATTCTAGACAAACTAGTTAGTCCATGCGTTTGTGTTGACTATCAACCACCAAAATTAATTATAGGAAATGGTTAACCCAATTTCCCTTTCAATCTTCCCCTTTTTGGTGATTGATGCCAACACAAATTAAAGCAAATATAAAGTGCAGAAATGTAACTAGTTTGCATTTAGAATGTGCATAGGTTACTTGGAGTTAAACCAATTGAAAATCTCACTAAATATGAATGAAATGCTTTTTCTTTTATTTAACATTTTGGACCACATTTGCACCACTTATTTTGTTTTTGCAAATCTTTTTGGAAAAATCTTTTCAAAGACTTTTGCAAATAGTCAAAGGTATAGAAATGATATAGCAAGAAACATTTTTAAGATTTGAAATTTCTCCCCCTGTTTCAAATGCTTTTCCTTTGACTAAATAAAACTCCCCCTCAATGAAATTCTCCTCTTAGCTTTCAAGAGAGTTTTGAGATAGATATCAATTTGAATTTTTACTTTCACAAGTCAAGTAAAACAAGGATACAAATTGATATCAAATACAAATTTGAGAATACATCAACAAATACCAGTTGAAGAATACCAATTAAAACTTCATTTTGAAAAATTTGAAATGGTGGTGGTGCGGTCCTTTTGGTTTGGGCTTAATATTTCTCCCCCTTTGGCATGAATCGCCAAAAATGGAGAACTTTGGAGCCCTTTTGTATTTTCTCCCCCATTGGTAAAGAAATATGAGTGAAATGTTATACCAATTGAGAGTTTGTGGAGTAGCGGCAAGGTTTAACTGATATCGTTAGAGTTTGGAGTGGAAGCCTTGTCTTTGCTGAAATACTCCATTTCCCTTTCAATATAAGACTAAGGATAGAAAAATACTTGAAAACACATTGGTCTTAACCTTGGCACAAGGATGGTAAGAAATATGCATTTCTACCATATGAAAGAGAAATGATCAAAGGTATATAAATAAGCTATGTGTGCAATGTTTCATTCAAAATTCCGAGAATCAAGTATATTTAGTTCATTCCTAAGTTTGCTAAAGGTTTTCTTATCTAATGGCTTGGTAAAGATAAAGGCTAATTGATTCTTGGTGTTTACATAAGCTATTTTGATATCCCCCTTTGTTGGTGATCTCTCAAAAGTGATACCGAATATCTATGTGCTTAGTGTGGTTGTGTTCAACGGGATTATCCGCCATGCGGATTGCACTCTCATTATCACATAGGAGAGGGACTTTGCTCAACTTGTAGCCATAGCCCCTAAGGGTTTGCCTCATCCAAAGTAATTGTGCACAACAATGGTCTGCGGCAATGTACTCGGCTTCGGCGGTGGAAAGAGCTATGGGGTTTTGTTTCTTTGAAGCCCATGACACCAGGGATCTTCCCAGAAACTGATAAGTCCCTAATGTGCTCTTTCTATCAATTTTACACCCTGCCCAATTAGCATCGGAATATCCTATTAAATCAAAAGTGGATCCTCTAGGGTACCAAAGCCCAAACTTAGGAGTGTAAACTAAGTATCTCATGATTCTCTTTACGACCCTAAGGTAAACTTCCTTAGGATTTGCCTGGAACCTTGCACACATACATACAGAAAGCATAATGTCCGGTCGAGATGCACATAAATAGAGTAAAGATCCTATCATCGACCGGTATACCTATTGATCTACGGATTTACCTCGTGTCGAGGTCAAGATGCCCATTTGTTCCCATGGGTGTCTTGATGGGTTTGCCATCCTTCATTCCAAACTTCTTAAGTATGTCTTGAATGTACTTTGTTTGGCAGATGAAGGTACCATCTTGGAGTTGCTTGATTTGAAATCCTAGGAAATACTTCAACTCCCCCATCATAGACATCTCAAATTTTTGAATCATGATCCTACTAAAATATTCACAAGTTGACTTGTTAGTAGACCCAAATATAATATCATGAACATAAATTTGGCATACAAACAAATCTTTTGCAACAATTTTAGTAAAGAGAGTAGGATCGACTTTTCTGACTTTGAACCCATAAGTGATAAGGAAATCTCGTAGGCATTCATACCATGCTCTTGGGGCTTGTTTTAGCCCATAAAGCGCCTTTGAGAGTTTATACACATGGTTAGGGTACTCACTATCTTCAAAGTCGGGAGGTTGCTCAACATAGACCTCTTCCTTGATTGGTCCATTTAGGAAGACACTTTTCACGTCCATTTGATAGAGCTTAAAGCCATGGTAAGTAGCATAGGCAACTAATATACGAATTGACTCAAGCCTAGCTACGGGTGCATAAGTTTGATCAAAGTCCAAACCTTTGACTTGTGAATAACCTTTGGCCACAAGTCAGGCTCTGTTTCTTGTCACCACACCATGCTCGTCTTGCTTGTTGCGGAATACCTATTTGGTACCTACAACATATTGATTAGGACGTGGAACTAAATGCCATACCTCATTCCTCGTGAAGTTGTTGAACTCCTCTTGCATGGCTAGCACCCAATCCAGATCTCTTAGTTCATCCTCCACCCTGTAAGGCTCAATAGAGGACACAAAAGAGTAATGCTCACAGAAATGTGCAACTCGAGATCTAGTGGTTACCCCCTTATGAATGTCACCAAGGATGGAGTTGACGGGGTGATCTCTTTGAATTGCTTGGTGGACTCTTGGGTGTGGCGGTCTTTGATCTCTAATTTCTTGACATCTTCCTTGTCTTCTATGTTATCATCTCCCCCTTGATCAATGTCCTCCTCTTGAGGTGGCTCATCCTCTTGATCTTCATTTTCACCATCTTGAACCTAATCCTCATCATGGGTTGGTGGAGATGCTTGGTTGGAAGATGACGGTTGATCTTGTGCTTGTGTGGGCTCTTCGGATTCCTTTGGGCACACATCCCCAATGGACATGTTCCTTAGGACTAACCAATGTTCATTTTGAGAAAGACAGGGTTTGTAGCGCATGTCAAGCAGGAAAGTAGGTTGGTGCTAATCATCCACACAAGAACATCATGACGACTGACAGACCGCTCGAGCTACACCACATGGATCTATTCGGCCCGATAGCTTACATAAGCATCGGCAGGAGTAAGTACTGTCTTGTTATTGTGGATGATTATTCTCGCTTCACTTGGGTGTTCTTTTTACAGGAAAAATCACAAACCCAAGATACACTAAAGGGATTATTGGACGGGCTCAAAATGAGTTCGGATTAAGGATCAAAAAGGTAAGAAGCGATAATGGGACAGAGTTCAAGAACTCTCAAATTGAAGGCTTTCTTGAGGAAGAGGGCATCAAGCATGAGTTATCTTCTCCCTACACGCCTCAACAAAATGGTATAGTGGAGAGGAAGAATAGAACTCTACTGGACATGGCAAGAACCATGCTTGATGAGTACAAGACAACGAACCGGTTTTGGGCTGAGGCAATCAACACTGCCTGCTACTCCATCAACCGGTTATACCTTCACCGAATCCTCAAGAAGACATCATATGAACTCCTCACCAGTAAAAAGCCCAATGTTTCATATTTTAGAGTCTTTGTAAGCAAATGCTTTATTCTTGTTAAAAGAGGTAGAAAAACTAAATTTGCTCCTAAGGCTGTAGAAGGCTTTTTACTAGGATATGACTCAAACACAAGGGCATATAGAGTCTTCAACAAATCCACTGGATTAGTTGAGGTTTCTTGTGACATTGTGTTTGATGAGACTAATGGCTCCCAAGTGGAGCAAGTTTATCTTGATGAATTAGATGATGAAAAGGCCTCGTGCGTCGCGCTAAGGAACATGTCCATTGAAGATGTATGTCCTAAGTAATCTGAATAGCCTACACAAGCACAAGATCAACCGTCATCTTTCATGCAAGCATCTCCGCCCACTCAAGATGGGGATCAAGCTCAACACAATAATGATGAAAATCAAGAGGATGAGCCACCTCAAGGGGAGGACATTGATCATGGGGGAGATGAAGACAATCAAGACAAGGAAGATGATCAAGAAATTCAGGGTCAAAGATCACCAGACCCAAGAGTCCACCAAGCAATTCAACGAGATCACCCCGTCAACTCCATTCTTGGTGGCATTCATAAGGGGGTAACCACTAGATCTTCAGTTGCTCATTTCTGTGAACATTACTATTTTGTTTCCTCTATTGAGCCATACAGGATAGAGGATGCACTAAGCGATCCGGATTGGGTGCTGGCAATGCAAGAGGAGCTCAACAACTTCACGAGGAATAAGGTATGTCATTTAGTTCCACGTCCTAACCAAAATGTTGTAGGTACCAAATGGGTATTCCGCAACAAGCAAGATGAGCATGGTGTGGTGATAAGAAACAAAGCCCGACTTGTGGCCAAAGGTTATTCACAAGTCGAAGGTTTGGACTTTGATGAAACTTATGCACCCGTAGCTAGGCTTGAGTCAATTCGTATATTACTTGCCTATACTACTTACCATGGCTTTAAGCTTTACCAAATGGACGTGAAAAGTGCATTCCTCAATGGACCCATCAAGGAAGAGGTCTATGTTGAGCAACCTCCCCGCTTTGAAGATAGTGAGTACCCTAACCATGTGTATAAATTCTCAAAGGTGCTTTATGGGCTAAAACAAGCCCCAAGAGCATGGTATGAATGCCTGTGAGATTTTCTTATCACTAATGGCTTCAAAGTTGGAAAAGCCGATCCTACACTCTTTACTAAAACTATTGCAAAAGATTTCTTTGTATGCCAAATTTATGTTGATGATATCATATTTGGGTCTACTAACAAATCAACTTGTGAAGAGTTCAGTAGGATCATGATTCAAAAATTCAAGATGTCTATAATGAGGGAGTTGAAGTATTTCCTAGGATTTCAAATCAAGCAACTCCAAGATGGCACCTGCATCAGCCAAACAAAGTACATTTAAGATATACTTAAGAAGTTTGGAATGAAGGATGGAAAACCCATCAAGACACCCTTGGGAACCAATGGGCATCTCGACCTCGACACGGGAGGTAAATCCGTAGACCAAAAGGTATACCGGTCGACGATAGGATCTTTACTCTACTTATGTGCATCTCGACCGGATTTTATGCTTTCCGTATGCATGTGTGCAAGGTTCCAGGCCGATCCTAAGGAAGTTCACCTTAGGACCGTGAAGAGAATCATGAGGTATTTAGTTTACACTCCTAAGTTTGGGCTTTGGTACCCCAAGGGATCCACCTTTGATTTAATAGGATATTCAGATGTCGATTGGGCTGGGTGTAAAATTGATAGAAAGAGCACATCAGGGACTTGTCAGTTTCTGGGGAGATCCCTGGTGTCTTGGGCTTCAAAGAAACAAAACTTCGTTGCTCTTTTCACCACCGAAGCCGAGTACATTGCCGCAGGCCATTGTTGTGCGCAATTACTTTGGATGAGGCAAACCCTTAGGGACTATGGCTACAGATTGAGCAAAGTCCCTCTCCTATGTGATAATGAGAGTGCAATCCGCATGGCGGATAATCCCGTTGAACACAGCCGCACTAAGCACATAGACATTTGGTATCACTTTCTGAGGGATCACCAACAAAGGGGGATATCGAAATAGCTTATGTAAACACCAAGAATCAATTAGCCGATATCTTTACCAAGCCATTGATGAGAAAACCTTTAGCAAACTTAGGAATGAGCTAAATATACTTGTTTCTCGAAATTTTGAATGAAACGTTGCACACATAGCTCTTTTATATACCTTTGATCATATCTCTTTCATTTGGTACAAATGCATATTATACTTGTGCCAAAGCTACGACTAATATGGTTTCGAGTGTATTTGTATACTAAGTCGTAGATTGAAAGGGAAATGGAGTAAGTGATGAAGACAAGGCTTTCACTCCACTCTAAAGGTATCATTTACTGTTCGTCGCTACTCCGCACACTCTCAATTGGTATAATCTCTCACTCTTATTTACTTGTACCAATGGGGAGAAAGTTCAAATTAAAGGGCTCTCAACGTCTTCATTTTTGGCGATTAATGCCAAAGGGGGAGAGAATATTAAGCCCAAAGCAAAAGGACCGCACCACCATGATTTCAAAATTTTCAAAATAAAGCTTTAATTGATATTTGGCAATTTCTCAATTAGTATCCATGCTTCACTTATCTTGAGAAAGAAAAATTTCAATTGGTATAAAGTTTTAAAATAGTATTTTTCACATTGGTATCTATGATGAAAACCCTTTCAATTGGTATCTTTAGAAGTTCATCTTTAAATTGGTATCTATTTTAAAACCCTCTTGAAAGCTAAGAGGAGAATTTCATTGAGGGGGAGTTTTGTTTAGTCAAAGGAAAAGCATTTGAAACAGGGGGAGAAATTTCAAAATCTTGAAAATGCTTCTTGCAATCATATTCATATACCTTTGACTATTTGCATAATGACTTTGAAAAGATTTGCAAAAACAAAACAAGTGGTGCAAATGTGGTCCAAAATGTTAAAGAAAAGAAAAGCAATCCATTCACATCTAGTAAGATTATCAATTGGTTTAATTCCAAGTAACCTATGCACTTACCATATGCAAACTAGTTCATTTCTGCACTTTATATATTTGCTTTGGTTTGTGTTGGCATGAATCACCAAAAAGGGGGAGATTGAAAGAGAAATAGGGTTAACCTTTTCCCACAATTATTTTTGGTGGTTGAATGTCTAACGCAAACACATGGACTAACTAGTTTGCCAAGTATTCATGTATTACAGGTGCATAAAGGTTCAACACAAACCAATAAATATTCAAGTCAGGGATCCAATTCAAAGAAGCAAAAGGAACCAAGTGTGTTGTGGTCTGGCGCACCGAACTGTACGGTGTGCCACCGGACAGTGTCCGGTGCACCAGGACCGTACAGGGTCCAAGCAGCCACTCTCGGGTTTTCGCAGGCGTGCTCCGCTATAATTCATCGAACTGTCCGGTGAGCCAGCGGGCAACGACTAATTGCGCGCAACGGTCGACTGCAAAAGAACCTGACACATGAACAATGCAGCGGCAGAAGTCAGAGCCGCGAAGTCAGAGGGCACCGAAGAGTCCGGTGTGGCACCGGACAGTCCGGTGCCACAAGGATACAAAGCTCCAACGGTCGACTTCGCTCTGAACCATAACGGTTGGGTGACGTGGCAGCGCACCGGACAACCTATAGTGCATGTCCGGTGGCGCACCGGACTATCCGGTGCGCCCATCGCCAGCAGCCTCCCCAATGGCTACTTTGGTGGTTGGTGGCTATAAATACTCCCAACCACCACAACTCTAAGCATCCAAGTTTTCTGAACATCACATTCAATACAAGAGCTCTAGCATTCACTCCAAGACACAATACAAAAGATCAAATCCTCTCCGAGTCCCAAATTCACTCCAAACACTTAGTGGCTTATGAGAGAGAGATTTTTGTGTTCATTTGAGTTCTTGTCGCTTGGATTGCCTTTCTTCTTTCCCCATTCTTATTCTCAAGTGCTTTGTAAGCGAGGCAAGAGACACCAAGTGTGTGGTGGTCCTTGCGGGGTCTTAGTGTACCGTGAGATTAAGGAGGAAGGCTCACTCGATCTAAGTGACCGTTTGAGAGAGGGAAAGGGTTGGAATAGACCCGGTCTTTGTGACCTCCTCAATGGGGACTAGGTTCTTTGGAACCGAACCTCGGTAAAACAAATCACCGTGTTCATTCGCTTGATTTCCATTTGATTTGTTTTCCCCTCTCTCCTGGACTTGATTTTAGTTCTAACGCTAACCCCGGCTTGTAGTGTGTGTTTAAAGTTGTAAATTTTAGATTACGCCTATTTACCCCCCCCCTCCTCTAGGCGACTTTCAGCGATGCCAGAGCCAACCCATATTAGTCTTAGCAATTAAACAAGTGTCAAGTTCAGCTTTGTTATCATTAAAATCAACTAAATATAGTTGACCCTCTAACACTCCTTTAAATGCTATTGAATCATCACTTCTTCTAAAGACAGTAACATCTACATCTGTAAATAGACAGTTGTAGCCCATTTTGCATAATTGAGAAACAGAAAGCAAATTGTAATCTAAGGAATCTACGAGAAAAACAAATGAAATAGAATGGTCAGGTGATATAGCAATTTTACCCAAACCTTTGACCAAACCTTGATTTCCATCCCCGAATGTGATAGCTCGTTGGCGTTCTTCATTTTTCTCATAGGAGGGGAACATCCTTTTCTCCCCTGTCATGTGGTTTGTGCACCCGCTATCGATTATCCAACTTAAACCATCAGATGCATAAATCTACAACACAAGTTTAGGCCGTGTTCTTAGGTACCCAAACGGTCTTCGGTCCTTTGACGTTAGAAACAAGTACCTTGGGTACCCAAACACAAGTTTTGGAGCTCTTGTGTTTGCCCCCAACATATTTGGCAACTACTTTGCCTAATTTGTTAGTTAAAACATATGATGCATCAAAAGTTTTAAAAGAAACATTATGTGTGTTTGATGCAACAGGAATTTTCTTTCTAGGCATTTTAACATGTGTGGTATGCCTAGAGCTAGAAGTCTCATTTTTAGACATAAATGCATGATGAGAAACAGTATGAGGTTTCCTAGGATGAATCTTCCTACTTTTGTGCTCAGGATAGTTAGCAGGATATAAAATGTAGCCTTCACTATCCTGAACCATGAGAGCCTTGCCCTTAACAAAGTTAGACAATCTTTTAGGGGCATTAAGCATGACATTGCTCCCCTATTGCAAACCAATGCCATCCTTAATGCTAGGGCATCTCCCATTATAAAGCATACTGCGAGAAAATTTAAATTTTTCATTTTCGAGCTCATGCTCAGCAATTTTAGCAGTTAATTTAGCTATGTGATCATTTTGTTGTTTAATTATGGCAAGGTGATCATTCATAGCTTCTACATTGACATCTCTACATCTAGTACAAATGGAAACATGCTCAATAGTAGATGTAGATGGTTTGCAAGCATTTAATTCTTCTATCTTAGCATTTAATTTAACATTCTCATCTCTAAGACAGGAAATAGAATCATTGCAAACATTCAATTCTTTAACCTTAGAAACTAAACTAGCATTTTCATTTCTAAGACTAGAAATTAAATCATGACAAATGCTAAGCTCCTGAGTTAAGTTTTCACATTTTTCTACTTCCTCAGCATAAGCATTTTTTAGTTTAACAAATTTTTTGTTTTCTTTAATGAGGAAGTACTCTTAGTTATCCAAGAGTTCATCCTTCTCATTAATGGCTTCAATTAATTCATTTAATTTTTTCTTTTGGTCCATGCTAAGGTTGGCAAAAAGAGACATTAAATTATCTTCATCATCACTAGAGCTACCCTCATCACTAGATGTTGTATATTTGGGGGTGGCTCTAGAGTGTACCTTCTTTTTCTTGCTGTCCTTAGGCATGAGACACTTGTGGCCGACATTGGGGAAAAGGAGGCCATTGTTGACGGCGATGTTGGCGGTGAAAGTCGCCTAGAGGGGGTGAATAGGTAAATCTGAAATTTATAAACTTTAAGCACAACTACAAGCCGGGGTTAGAGTTAGAAATAAAGTCGAGTCCGAAAGAGAGGGTGAAAACAAATCACAAGCAAATGAAAGCGGATGACACGGTGATTTGTTTTACCGAGGTTCGATTCTTGCAAACCTACTCCCCGTTGAGGTGGTCACAAAGACCGGGTCTCTTTCAACCCTTTCCCTCTCTCAAACGGTCACCTAGACTGAGTGAGCTTTTCTCCTTAATCAACGGGTCACTTAGACCCCTTACAAGGACCACCACAACTTGGTGTCTCTTGCTTGATTACAAGTTGCTTGAGAACATGAATGGAGGAAGAAGAAAAGCGATCCAAGCGACAAGAACTCAAATGAACACAAATATCTCTCTCACTAGTCACTAATTGTTCGGAGTGATTCCAGACTTGGGAGAGGATTTGATCTCTTGTTTGTGTCTTAGAGTGAAGTCTAGAGCTCTTGTATTGAATGCAATGGCTAAAAACTTGGATGCCTTGAAGTGTGGTGGCTGGGGGGTATTTATAGCCCCAACCACCAAAATGGCCGTTGGGGAGGCTGTCTGTCGATGGGCGCACCGGACAGTCCGGTGCGCCACCAGACACGGTCTGGTGCACCAACCACGTCACACAACCGTTAGGGTTCGACCGTTGGAGCTCTGACAGCTGGGGCCACCAGACAGTCCGGTGGTGCACCGGACAGTCACTGTTCACTGTCCGGTGCACCTTATGGCGCCTGCTCTAACTCTGCGCGCGCTGTCCGCGCACTGTAGCGTTCACTGTTCACTTTTGCAGATGACCGTTGGCGCAGTAGCCGTTGCTCCGCATGGTACACCGGACAGTCCGATGCTACACCAGACAGTCCGGTGAATTATAGCGGAGTGGCTCTCCAAAAACCCGAAGCTGAGCAGTTCAAAGTTGATCTCCCTAGTGCACCGGACAGTCCGGTGAGCCAGACCAGGGCAGCCTTCGGTTGGTTTTGCTCCTTTCTTTTTGAACCCAATCTTGGAATTTTTATTGGTTTGTGTTGAACCTTTGGCACCTGTAGAACTTATAATCTAGAGCAAACTAGTTAGTCCAATTATTTGTGTTAGGCAATTCAACCACCAAAATCATTTAGGAAAAGGTTTGACCCTATTTCCCTTTCAATCTCCCCATTTTTGGTGATTGATGCCAACACAAACCAAAGCAAATATATAAGTGCAGAATTGAACTAGTTTGCATAAGGTACGTGCAAAGGTTGCTTGGAATTGAACCAATTTAAACTTTCATAAGATATGCATGGATTGCTTTCTTCCTTTTAACATTTTGGACCACGCTTGCACCACTTGTTTTGTTTTTGCAAATGTTTTGGGAATTCTTTTCAAAGTCTTTTTGCAAATAGTCAAAGGTATATGAATAAGATTTCGAGAAGCATTTTTAAGATTTGAAATTTTCTCCCCCTGTTTCAAATGCTTTTCCTTTGACTAAACAAAACTCCCCCTAGAATGTCAAATATTTTAGATACCAAATTTTGAAAAACTCCTCCTAAAAATATAGATACCAAA
This sequence comes from Zea mays, assembly GCF_902167145.1. Taxonomy (NCBI): domain Eukaryota; kingdom Viridiplantae; phylum Streptophyta; class Magnoliopsida; order Poales; family Poaceae; genus Zea; species Zea mays. Next base: position 13,152,776 of record NC_050104.1, on the reverse strand, counting down.
TGAGATAGAATTTTTTAGAGGAATACTAATTTAAAAGATATCAATTGAAAACAACTTTGTTTCGAAAAATTTGAAATTGGCGTGGTGGTGCGGTCCTTTTGCTTTGGGCTAATACTCTCTCCCCCTTTGGCATTAATCGCCAAAACGGAGTCTTTAGAGCCCTTTTTAAATTCTCTCCCCCTTTGGCAAACAATATATGAGTCAGGAATTATACCAAAGTGGAGAGCGATGCGGAATGACGGCGAAGGGTAAATAATACCAGTAGAGTGGAGTGGAAGCCTTGTCTTCGCCGAAGACTCCATTTCCCTTTCAATCTATGACTTAGCATAAGATTGGACTTGAAAACACATTAGTTATAGCACATGAAAGAGATATGATCAAAGGTACATAAATGAGCTATGTGTGCAAAGTATCAATCAAAGTTTCTAGAATCAAGAATGTTTAGCTCATTCCTAAGTTTGGTAAAGGTTTTCTCATCTAATGGTTTGGTAAAGATATCGGCTAATTGTTCTTTAGTGCTAACATAAGCAATCTCGATATCCCCCCTTTGTTGGTGATCCCTCAAAAAGTGATACCGAATGGCTATGTGCTTAGTGCGGCTGTGCTCAACGGGATTATCCGCCATGCGGATTGCACTCTCATTATCACATAGGAGAGGAACTTTGGTTAATTTGTAACCATAGTCCCTAAGGGTTTGCCTCATCCAAAGCAATTGCGCGCAACAATGGCATGCGGCAATGTACTTGGCTTCGGCGGTAGAAAGAGCTACTGAATTTTGTTTCTTTGAAGCCCAAGACACCAGGGATCTTCCCAAGAACTGACAAGTCCCTGATGTGCTCTTTCTATCAATTTTACACCTTGCCCAATCAGCATTTGAATAACCTATTAAATCAAAAGTGGATCCCTTGGGGTACCAAAGACCAAACTTAGGTGTATGAACTAAATATCTCAAGATTCTTTTCACGGCCCTAAGGTGAACTTCCTTAGGATCGGCTTGGAACCTTGCACACATGCATACGGAAAGCATAATATCCGGTCGAGATTCACATAAATAGAGTAAGGATCCTATCATCGACCGGTATACCTTTTGATCTACGGATTTACCTCCCATGTCGAGGTCGAGATGCCCATTGGTTCCCATGGGTGTCTTGATGGGCTTGGCATCATTCATTCCAAACTTGGTGAGTATATCTTGAATGTACTTTGTTTGGCTGATGAAGGTGCCCTCTTGGAGTTGCTTCACTTGAAATCCTAGGAAGTACTTCAACTCCCCCATCATAAACATCTTGAATTTTTGAATCATTATCCTACTAAACTCTTAACAAGTAGATTTGTTAGTAGATCCAAATATGATATCATCAACATAAATTTGGCATACAAACAAATCATTTGCAATAGTTTTAGTAAAGAGGGTAGGATCGGCTTTGCCGACTTTGAAGCCATTAGTGATAAGGAAATATCTTAGGCATTCATGCAATGCTCTTGGGGCTTGCTTGAGCCCATAAAGTGCCTAAGAGAGTTTATACACATGGTTAGGGTACTCACTATCTTCAAAGCTGGGAGGTTGCTCAACATAGACCTCCTCCATGATTGTTCCATTGAGGAAGGCACTCTTCACGTCCATTTGATAAAGCTTGAAGCCATGGTAAGTAGCATAGGCAAGTAATATACGAATTGACTCAAGCCTAGCTATGGGTGCATAGGTTTCACCGAAATCCAAACCTTCGACTTGTGAATATCCCTTGGCCACAAGTTGGGCTTTGTTCCTTGTCACCACACCATGCTCATCTTGCTTGTTGCAGAAAACCCACTTGGTTCCTACAACATTTTGATTAGGACGTGGAACTAAATGACATACCTCATTCCTCGTGAAGTTGTTGAGTTCCTCTTGCATTGCCAACACCCAATCTGAATCCCTTAATGTGTCTTCCACCCTGTATGGCTCAATAGAAGACACAAAAGAGTAATGCTCACAAAAATGTGTGACACGAGATTGAGTGGTTACCCCCTTATGAATGTCGCCGAGGATGGAGTTCACGGGGTGATCTCGTTGTATTGCTTGGTGGACTCTTGGGTGTGGCGGTCATGGACCCTGATCATCTTCCTTGTCTTGATCATTGGCATCTCCCCTTGATCATTGTCCTCCTCTTGAGGTGGCTCTTCTTGATCTTCATTTTCATCATCTTGATCTTGATCCTCATCTTGAGTTGGTGGAGATGCTTGATTTGAAGATGATGGTTGATCTTGTGCTTGTGGAGGCTCTTCGGATTTCTTTGGACACACATCCCCAATGGACATGTTCCTTAGCGCGACGCATGGAGCTTCTTCATCATCTAACTCATCAAGATCAACTTGCTCTACTTGAGAGCCATTAGTCTCATCAAACACAATGTCACAAGAAACTTCAACTAGTCCAGTGGACTTGTTAAAGACTCTATATGCCCTTGTGTTTGAGTCATAACCAAGTAAAAAGCCTTCTACAGCCTTAGGAGCAAATTTAGATTTTCTACCTCTTTTAACAAGAATAAAACATTTGCTACCAAAGACTCTAAAATATGAAACTTTGGGCTTTTTATCGGTTAGGAGTTCATAGGATGTCTTCTTGAGGATTCAGTGAAGGTAGAGACGGTTGATGGCGTAGCAAGCGGTGTTGATTGCTTCCGCCCAAAACCGGTCCGAAGTCTTGTACTCATCAAGCATGGTCCTCGCCATGTCAAGTAGAGTTCTATTCTTCCTCTCCACTACACCATTTTGTTGAGGTGTGTAGGGAGAAGAGAACTCATGCTTGATGCCCTCATTCTCAAGAAAGCCTTCAATTTGAGAGTTCTTGAACTCCGTCCCATTGTCGCTTCTAATCTTTTTTATCCTTAAGCCGAACTCATTTTGAGCCCGTCTCAAGAATCCCTTTAAGGTCTCTTGGGTTTGAGATTTATCCTGCAAAAGGAACACCCAAGTGAAGCGAGAATAATCATCCACAATAACTAGACAGTACTTACTCCCGCCGATGCTTATGTAAGCTATCGGGCCAAATAGATCCATGTGGAGTAGCTCAAGTGGCATGTCGATCATCATGATGTTCTTGTGTGGATGATGAACACCAACTTGCTTCCCTGCTTAACATGCGCTACAAACCCTGTCTTTCTCAAAATGAACATTTGTTAGTCCCAAAATGTGTTCTCCCTTTAGAAGCTTGTGAAGATTCTTCATCCCAACATGGGCTAATCGGCGATGCCAGATCCAACCCATATTAGTCTTAGCAATTAAGCAAGTATCGAGTTCAGCTCTATTAAAATCAACTAAGTATAGCTGACCCTCTAATACTCCCTTAAATGCTACTGAATCATCACTTCTTCTAAAGACAGTAACACCTATATCCATAAAAAGACAGTTGTAACCCATTTTGCATAAATGAGAAACTGAAAGCAAGTTGTAATCTAAAGAATCTACAAGAAAAACATTGGAAATAGAATGGTCAGGTGATATAGCAATTTTACCAAGTCCTTTGATCAAACCTTGATTTCCATCCCCGAATGTGATAGCTCTTTGGGGATCTTGGTTTTTCTCATATGAGGAGAACATCCTTTTCTCCCCTGTCATATGGTTTGTGCACCCGCTATCAAGGATGCATAAACCTACAAAACAATTTTAGGCCTTGTTCTTAGGTACCCAAACCGTCTTGGGTCCTTTGACATTAGAAACAAGCACCTTGGGTAACCAAACACAAGTCTTTGAGCCCTTCTGTTTGCCCCTAACATATTTGGCAAGTACTTTGCCTGATTTTTTAGTTAAAACATATGATGCATCAAAAGTCTTAAATGAGACATTGGGTTCATTTGATGCAATAGGAGATTTCTTTTTAGGCAATTTAATATGAGTGGATTGCCTAGAACTAGATGCCTCACTCTTATACATAAAAGCATGATGAGATCCAGAGTGAGACTTCCTAGAATGAATTCTCCTAATCTTATGTTCGGGATAACCAGCTGGATATAATATATAGCCCTCATTATCTAGAACCATGGGAGCTTTGCCCTTAACAAAGTTAGACAATTTCTTAGGGGCATTAAGCTTGACATTGCCTCCCTGTTGGAAGCCAATGTCATCCTTAATGCCAGGGCGTCTCCCACTATAGAGCATGCTTCTAGAAAATTTAAAATTTTCATTTTCTATCTCATGCTCATTAATTTTAGCACTAAGTTGAGCTATGTGATCATTTTGTTGTTTAATTAAAGCTAGGTGATCATGGATAGCATCAACATTAATGTCTCTACATCTAGTACAAATGGAAACATGGCTAACAGTAGATGTAGAGGTTTTGCAAGCATTTAATTCATCAATCTTAGCATGTAACATGGCATTCTCATTTCTAAGATTCCAAATAGAATCATTGCAAACATTTAAATCTTTAGCCTTAGCAATTAAATTATCATTCTCAATCTTAAGGCTAGAAAGTGATTCATTCAACTTGTCAATTTTAGAAATCAAACTAGCATTATCATTTTTGAGGTTGATAAGAGAATCGTCACAAACATTTAACTTCACAACCTTAGCAATTAATTTAGCATTCTCATTTCTAAGGTTGGAGATAGTGTCATGGCAAATGCTAAGCTCACTAGTTAATTTTTCACATTTTTCTACTTCCTGAGCATAAGCATTTTTAACCTTAACATGCTTTTTATTTTCCTTAATAAGGAAGTCCTCTTGGCTATCCAAGAGTTCATCCTTCTCATGAATAGCACCTATCAATTCATTTAACTTTTCTTTTTGTTGCATGTTTAGGTTGACAAAAAGAGCAAGCAAACTATCTTCATCATCACTAGAGTTATCCTCATCACTAGATGTTGCATATTTAGTGGAGGCTCTAGATTTTACCTTCTTTTTGCCGTCCTTTGCCATGAGGCACTTGTGGCCGATGTTGGGGAAAAGGAGACCCTTGTTGACGGTGATGTTTGCGGTGTCCTCGTCGGTGGAGCTCTCATCAGAGTCCCACTCTCGACAAATGTGGGCATCGCCGCCCTTCTTCTTGTAGTACCTCCTCTTTTCCTTCTTCTTTCCCCTCTTGTCGTTGCCCCTGTCACTATCACTTGATAATGGACATTTAGCAATAAAATGACCGGGCTTACCACACTTGTAGCAAACCTTCTTGGAACGGGGTTTGTAGTCTCTCCCCTTCCTTTGCTTGAGGATTTGGCGAAAGCTTTTGATGATTAGCGTCATTTCCTCATTGTCGAGCTTGGAGGCGTCGATGGGGAGCCTACTTGATGTAGATTCTTCTTTCTTCTCCTCTGTCACTTTGAATGCGACGGGTTGCACCTCGGGTGTGGAGGTGGCGCCTCGCTCGATGATTTGTTTGGAGCCTTTGATCATTAATTCAAAGCTCACAAACTTTCCTATAACCTCCTCGGGAGACATTAGCTTGTATCTAGGATCACCACGAATTAATTGAACTTGTGTAGGATTAAGAAAAACTAGTGATCTTAGAATAACCTTGACCATTTCATGGTCATCCCATTTTGTGCTCCCGAGGTTGCGCACTTGGTTCACCAAGGTCTCGAGTCGGTTGTACATGGCTTGTGGCTCCTCTCCTTGGTTGAGCATGAATCGACCGAGCTCCCCCTCGATCGTTTCCCGCTTGGTGATCTTGGTCACCTCATCTCCTTCGTGCGCGGTCTTGAGCGCGTCCCAAATCTCTTTGGCACTTTTCAACCCTTGCACCTTATTATACTCCTCTTGACTTAGAGAGGCGAGGAGTATAGTAGTGGCTTGGGAGTTGAAGTGCTGCATTTGGTCGACCTCCTCCGAATCATAATCCTTGTCCCCTTCCTTCGGTACCTGCGCTCCATACTCAACAATATCCCATATGCTTTTGTGGAGTGAGGTTAGATGATGCCTCATTTTATCACTCCACATAGAATAATCTTCACCATCAAAACCCGGTGGTTTGCCTAATGGGACGAAAAGTAATGGAGTGCATTTGGAAATGCGAGGACAGCGGAGGGGCATCTTACTATACTTTTTGCGCTCATGGCGCTTACAAGTGGCGGTTGCCGATTCGGAGCCGGAGGTGGAAGGTGACGAAGAGTCGGTCTCGTAGTAGACCACTTTCTTCATCTTCTTCTTCTTGTCACCTTTCCGTTGTGTCTTGATGGAGGAAGAGGATTCCTCCTTGTGCTTGTGGGCGGACTCCCTCGAGTGTGTTCTTCCTGAGCTTGCGGACTTGTCGCCGGTCCCGATCTCCCTCTTGGCGGATGATCCCGACATCACTTCGAATGGTTAGACTATAATGAAGTACCAGGCTTTGATACCAAATGAAAGTCGCTTAGAGGGGGGTGAATAGGCAAATATGAAATTTATAAACTTTAAGCACAACTACAAGTCGGGGTTAGCGTTAGAAATAAAGTCGAGTCCGAAAGAGAGGGTGAAAACAAATCACAAGCAAATGAAAGCGGATGACACGGTGATTTGTTTTACCGAGGTTCGGTTCTTGCAGACCTACTCCCCGTTGAGGTGGTCACAAAGACCGGGTCTCTTTCAACCCTTTCCCTCTCTCAAACAGTCACCTAGACCGAGTGAGCTTTTCTCCTTAATCAACGGGTCACTTAGACCCCTTACAAGGACCACCACAACTTGGTGTCTCTTGCTTGATTACAAGTTGCTTGAGAACAAGAATGGAGGAAGAAGAAAAGCGATCTAAGCGACAAGAACTCAAATGAACACAAATATCTCTCTCACTAGTCACTAATTGTTTGGAGTGATTCCGGACTTGGGAGAGGATTTGATCTCTTGTTTGTGTCTTGGAGTGAAGTATAGAGCTCTTGTATTGAATGCAATGGCTGAAAACTCAGATGCCTTGAAGTGTGGTGGTTGGGGGTATTTGTAGCCCCAACCACCAAAATGGCCGTTGGGGAGGCTGTCTGTCGATGGGCGCACCGGACAGTCCGGTGCGCCAGCCACGTGACCCAACCATTAGGGTTCGACCGTTGGAGGATAGCTGGGGCCACCAGACAGTCCGGTGGTGCACCGGACAATCAATGTTCACTGTCCGGTGCGCCTTCTGGCGCCTGCTCTAACTCTGCGAGCGCTGTCTGCACGCTGTAGCGTTCACTGTTCACTTTTGCAGACGGCCGTTGGCGCAGTAGCCGTTGCTCCGCATGGTACACCGGACAGTCCGGTGCTACACCGGACAGTCCGGTGAATTATAGCGGAGTGGCTCTCCAAAAACCCGAAGCTGAGCAGTTCAGAGTTGATCTCCCTGGTGCATCGGACAGTCCGGTGCGCCAGACCAGGGCAACCTTCGGTTGGTTTTGCTCCTTTCTTTTTGAACCCTATCTTGGACTTTTTATTGGTTTGTGTTGAACCTTTGGCACCTGTAGAACTTATAATCTAGAGCAAACTAGTTAGTCCAATTATTTGTGTTGGGCAATTCAACCACCAAAATCATTTAGGAAAAGGTTTGACCCTATTTCCCTTTCAGGCGGCGTCCTCATCGGAGGAGGAGTCGGTGGAGCTCTCGTTGGAGTCCCATTCCCGACATATGTGGGCATCGCCGCCCTTCTTCTTGTAGTACCTCTTCTTTTCCTTCTTCTTTCCCTTCTTGTCTTCGTCCCTGTCACTTTCACTAGAGATTGAACATTTAGCAATAAAGTGACCGGACTTACCACACCGGTAGCACACCTTCTTCGAGCGGGACTTGTAGTCTTTCCCTCTCCTTTGTTTGAGGATTTGGCGGAAGCTCTTGATGATGAGTGCCATTTCCTTGTTGTCGAGCTTGGAGGCGTCAATTGGAAGCCTACTTGATGTAGACTCCTTCTTCTCTTCTTCCGTTGCTTTGAATGCAATGGGTTGCACCTCGGGTGTGGAGGTGGCGCCTTGCTCCAAGTTGACAATGTGTTTGGAGTCTTTGATCATTAGTTCAAAGCTCACAAACTTGCCAATAACCTCCTCGGGAGACATTAGTTTATATCTAGGATCCCCACGTATTAATTGAACTTGAGTAGGATTGCGAAATACGAGGGATCTAAGAATAACCTTGACCATCTCATGATCATCCCATTTGGTGCTCCCGAGGTTGTGCACTTGGTTCACCATGGTCTTGAGCTGGTTGTATATGGCTTGCGGCTCTTCTCCTTTGTTGAGGACGAATTGACCGAGCTCCCCCTCGATTGTCTCCCACTTGGTGATCTTGGTCACCTCGTCCCCTTCGTGCGCGGTTTTGAGGACGTCCCAAATTTCTTTGGCGCTTTTTAACCCTTGTACATTGGTATACTCCTCTCGACATAAGGAGGCGAGGAGTATAGACGTGGCTTGGGAGTTAAAGTGCCTAATTTGGGCGACCTCATCCGAGTCATAGTCTTTGTCCCCCACCTTAGGTACCTGCACTCCATACTCAACAATATCCCAAATACTTTCGTGGAGTGAGGTTAGATGGTGCCTCATTTTATCACTCCACATACAATAATCTTCACCATCAAAATATGGTGGCTTGCCTAGGGGTACGGAAAGTAATGGAGCGCGCATTGAAATACGAGGATAGCGTAGGGGCATCTTACTATACTTCTTGCGCTCATGGCGCTTAGAAGAGGTCGATGACTCGTAGCTTGATGTGGAGGGTGACGAAGAGTCGGTCTCGTAGTAGACCACCTTCTTCATCTTCTTCTTCTTGTCACCTCTCCGATGTGATTTGATGGAGGAAGAGGATTCCTCCTTATGCTTGTTGCCCGACTCCCTTGAAATGGTTCTCCCCGAGCTCGCGGGCTTGTCGCCGGTCATGATCACCCTCTTGGCGTGATCTCCAGACATCACTTCGAGTTTGTTAGACTCTTTATGAAGCACTGGCTGCGATACCAATTGAAAGTCGCCTAGAGGGGGTGAATAGGCGTAACCTAAAATTTATAACTTAAAGCACACACTACAAGCCGGGGTTAGCGTAGAACTAAAATCAAGTCCAGGAGAGAGGGGGAAAACAAATCAAATGAGAATCAAGCAAATGAACATGATGATTTGGTTTACCGAGGTTCGGTTCCAAAGAACCTAGTCCCCGTTGAGGAGGTCACAAAGACCGGGTCTATTTCAACCCTTTCCCTCTCTCAAATGGTCACTCAGACCGAGTGAGCCTTCTTCCTTAATCTCACGGGTCACTAAGACCCCGCAAGGACCACCACACACTTGGTGTCTCTAGCTTCGCTTACAAAGCACTTGAGAATAAGAATGGGAAAAGAAAAAGGACAAGCCAAGCAACAAGAGCAACAATGAACACAAAAACACCATCTCTCAAGTCCCTAATGGAATTGAGTTGATTTGGAGGCTAGGAGGGGATTCAATCTATTTGATGTGTCTTGGAGTGGAGTCTTTTGCTTTTGTATTGAATAAGATGTTTGGAATGCTTGGATGAATATGAATGAGGTGGTTGGGGGTATTTATAGCCCCCAACCACTTCCATAGTCGTTGGGGAGGCTGATGGCGATGGGCGCACCAGACAGTCCGGTGCGCCACCGGATAGGCATTGTTCCTTGTCCGGTGCGCTGCCACGTCACCCAACTGTTAGGGTTCGGAGTTGAGTCGACTGTTGGAGCTTTGTCTTCTTGCGGCATCGGACAGTCCGGTGCCACCCTAGACAGTCTGGTGCCCCTCTGACTTCGCTGCTCTGACTTCTGTGTTGTACTATGTTGCACTGTTCCTGCTGTCAGAGTCGACCATTGGCGCAGATAGCCGTTGCTCCACTGGCTCACCGGATAGTCTGGTGGCACACCGGACAGTTCGGTGAATTATAGCGGAGCGCGCCCTGGAAATCCCGAGAGTGGCTGGTTTGAAGCTGTACGGCCTGGTGCACTGGACACTATCCGGTGGCACACCGATAGTCCGGTGCGCCAATTTACAACACACTCAAGTTCTTTGCTCCATTTCAAATTGAGTCCCTAACTTGATTTCTTTGTTGGTTTGTGTTAAACCTTATGCGCCTGTAATACATGAATTCTAGACAAACTAGTTAGTCCATGCGTTTGTGTTGACTATCAACCACCAAAATTAATTCTAGGAAATGGTTAACCCAATTTCCCTTTCTACACCTTAGTGTGTAGAGGTCGGGAGTAATCTTAGTTCACTTGTATCAGCTTGATGTAATTCACTACAGGAATCCTGAAGATTCCCGTCGGCCAGCTTAACTCCCGTCGGCCAGAGAAAAAGCCGATGGGAGTTAGTTAACTCCCATCGGCTACCTACCAGCAGACGAGCATTAAGTTAACTCACGTCGGCCCTGACACAGGCCGACGGGAATAAGTTAATTCCCGTCGGCCCTGACAAAGGCCAACGGGGATTATCTTATTCCCGTCGGCCTTTGCTCTGGCCGACGGGGATTACTGGTTTATGAGCGCCACGGAGAGCCCACGCGGGCTCATTTCTCTCTCATGTTTCATTTCAAACCACCGCCACCAGAGCCGCCTGTCCGCCACTGTCCGCCGCCCCCACCGTCCCCGCCGGCCCCCACCGCCCTTCGCAACGCCCACCACCCCCGCCGGCCCCCACCGCCGCCGCCCCCGCCAGCCACCGCCGCCGCCGCCGCCCCCAAACACCTCCTGGAGCACGGCGTCTCCGCCCCAGACCGCCTCTCCCAAGCGAAGACGCTGCCCACGTCGTTGAGGTATATACATCCTTGAACTATTGAATGTAAATGCAAGTGTGATTGTTAAATATGTGTGTACATGTTTATTTTCGTCGGTTTTTTATGGCCGACGGGAGTTAACTTTCATGTGATTAGTGTTAGTTTAATAACACATATGATTAGAGTGTGATTAGAGTTGGTTTAATATCACATGTGTGGCTTGATGTTAGGTAAGTATTAATTCTATTATTATAGTAGATTTAACTTATGCTATTGAATTGTTAAATTTGATGTTATTTATTGATTAGATTTAACTTAAAATATTAGGATGTATAAAGGTTTCGATATTGATAAATTTGATGTTATTTATGTATATATATAGTTATTTATGTATATATATATATAGTTTTACTACTTACTTATAGATGTATGTGTGACGTGTAGAAACGTGATTGCCTCACACGCACTCTTTACTCCTACACACATCCGCAATAATGGGTGATAGACGTGATTGGATGTATGAAGGTTTCAAGAAGGGTTGGTGTCACACAAGTGAATGGTTTGTAATAAATAGACGTGTTTCTGGACCATGCAGCTGCTTTGTCACAAATAGATAATATTAGGTGTCCATGCAATAAATGTAGAAATATGACGAGCCACACCAAGAGGCAGGTCACACTACACCTGTGCTCACATGGTTTCGTGCCAGGCTATAAGGTCTGGTATCTCCACGGTGAAGATGTTGAACAAGAAACAGAAGTAGAAGTTGATGATGGTGAAGATGTTGATAGGATGGACCAGATGCTTGAGGATCTGCAGCCTGAACTGGCCCCAGATCATCATGATTCACCTACACCGGAGGTTCAGAAGTTCTTCGACCTCCTCAAAGCGTCAGAAGAGCCTCTTCACGGGCACACTGACGTGACTATCCTCGAATTCGTAACCCGGCTGATGTCAATCAAGTCCAAGTTTGCATTCTCAATTAATTGTTACAAGGAGCTTGTGGATTTGATTAGCGAGGTTATTCCTACGGGTCATAAGATGCCTAAAGACATGTACCCGTCCAAGAAATTGCTTGAAGGTCTTGGTATGGAGTATGAGAAGATTGATGTTTGTCAGGACAACTGTATGCTTTTTTGGAAGGAACATGGTAGAGAACAGAAATGCTTAAAATGTGGGAAGTCGAGGTATGTTGAGCTTGTAAATGAAGATGGGGATAAGGTGGTGACAAAGGTTGCACATAAACAGCTTCGGTACATGCCTCTCACTCCTAGAGTGAAACATTTGTTTCTCTCGAGGAAGACTGCTATGCACATGAGGTGGCATAAAGATTGTACAGACAGACAAGATGGGTTAATGGTGCACTCGTCAGATGGTGATGCATGGAAGGCTCTCGACAACTTTGATCCAGATTTTGCCAGCGATGCAAGAAACGTTCGTATCAGCTTGGCAACTGATGGTTTTACGCCTTTCAATATGACCGCTGTGTCGTATTCATGTTGGCCTGTCATTGCCATACCGTACAACCTTCCACCTGCACTTTGCATGAAATATGAGTTTATGTTCCTATGTCTTGTTATACCTGGGACTGAGCATCCTGGCGTATGCCTCAATGTGATGCTTCAACCACTGATTGAAGAGTTAAAGAAGCTATGGCAAGGAGTGGAAGCCTATGACTGCTTCAAGAAGCAGAAATTCAATCTTCGTGTTGCGTATCTGTTCTCGGTTCATGATTTTATGGCATATGGTATTTTCTCTGGATAGAGCGTGCATGGTAGATTGACGTGTCCTTATTGTGCTAAAGGTACATATTGTTTTCGTCTTAGTGCTGGTGGCAAGATAAGTTACTTTGATTGCCATAGATATTTTCTACCCTTCAATCACCCCTTCAGAAGGCAGAGAAAGGAATTTAGGAAGGGCACCATCGTCATGAAGGGATCGCCCAAGCGACGTAGTGGGATAGTGTTGGGGACTTGCTCTCAAATGCTATGAATTAAGAACAAGGCAACATAAAATGTTAAATATTAATGCCCTTCGTCCGCTGAAGCATTATTTCCCCAAGGATTTAATGAACTTCGGACGAAGACCATGAGTAGAATATTACGAAGGTTATACCTTCGTAATTAAAATTACAAAGTTAATACAAAGTAATATGCAATGTGAAACATTAAAGATGAATATATCGAAAATAAGTGACATTATTCACATATCTTATCATATGAATTTAAGATGCTTGAACATAATGTTTTATGAACATTTATACCTCTGCCTTGACAAATAATAATTCCCGATTGAAGCGTTTGCAATTACAGGAATGCGTGAACAGTAAAGGAATTTTGTTCACTATTTATAGGCACAGGACACAGCCTGTGAGGAATTACAATCATGCCCCTCATAAAAGTTTACAACAATGACTCAGACCCCTATGGACTAAAAGGTCATTCTATCTTTAAGTCGGTTCGACCCTTCATCTTCGGATATGTCGTAATATCGAAGCTTCATGAATGGTGCCTTCGGCGTCACGTACGAGCAGCTTCAGCCGAAGCTGTCTCTTTCTGCAGGACCTTCGGCGACGAAGCATGGTCCCAACAGTAGCCCCTTCGCGGTGCTAGATCGTTTTTCGTAACGAGCTTGATCCGTGAAAAAAAAGTCTCTTAGGCTTCAGGAAGCCGAAGGTCCGAAAAACACCTTCCCTGAGCTCGTTGTCGAGAAACGATACAGTTTTCGAGCGTATAGCGGTCCCACCATGCAGTTTCACTATTTTGGTTTTTGCGGCCCACCGTGCAGCGGGTGCGAGCAACTGTTTGCCTGGTGTGAAAATCCTGACGATTCACCTTCTTACCTGCAGCACTTCAGCCGAAAACCTGCCCAGCACCTTGGAACATATTGAAGGCGAGGTTGATGCTCTTGACGAAGTTATTGGTGGGCATGCCGATTTCTGCGCCCTGGTAGCTTCTCGAGGCACAGCTACCGCTTTTCTGAAGGCTGTCTGTACGCACGGAAAAATTGTGAATAGACCAAACTTCAGCTTGTCAGCAGCAGACTTGATTGATATCCCGAGCTTAGCCCGAAGCATCGGAAATAGATTTATGACCCAGATTTGGGTAAATGGCGGGCGAAAGATGGCTGGTGACGAAGCTCGAAGCCACCTTAAACCGGTGAGAAACTTATATTTGTTACTTTTACCTTCTCCTTGAAATTTGCATCTTTCTTATTCTGTTCTTTAATATGTGCAGGATGACGAAGCTGAAGTATGACGAAGCTGAAGTATGACGGCCTGAAGCTTAATAGTTGCTGTAATAGACTTTCCTGCAAAAAATTCTGGAGAGATCCTTGTAATATGATTATGGAAAAACTTATGTAAATTTGTACATACCTTGTAATATATCTTGTCTCCTTTATCCGCCTATAATCTGCTTTGCTGTGAACGAAACTATACTTTTGAGCCGAAGGCGAAAAACATCTTCCCTTCTTTTCGTACACAACGAAGCATGAAAATTTCGCTCTTTCTTCAGAGTTTTTCCTCATTGCCGAAGCATCTATCTTTTTTGTGTGGTATGATGATGATGATTCTATATATGTCTAAATGAATGTTTATGAATACAAATGATATGATGTAATGTATCGTGCAAATGAATATCGGAACACATATTCAAAAACCATAATCATAGCCCTTCATCCCCTTGGGAATGATTCAAATCTTTTTGCCGTTTACTTTTCGGCTCCACCGTTTACTTTTCGGTGTATCAGCACTGACTTTTCGCTGTAAGCCTCCCTTAGGAGCTTCTTCGCCTTTTACTTTCGGTGGAATCAGCGTTTATTTTTTGCTGTAAGCCTCGCTTAGGAGCTTCTTCGCCTTTTACTTTCGGCGGAATCAGCATTTATTTTTCGCTGTAAGTTCTGCATTCCCTTAGGAACGACTTTTGAGCTTCTCCCTGTTTTCTTTTCTTTTTCCTTTGCATTTACATTTACATTTTTGGGGGATATCACTCTTATAGAATTGAAATAAGGAAAATAAAAATTACATGTTGTGGCCCCATTAAAAACCTTTCTCCCCCTTTGGAAAGGAAAATGGTGCCACAAAAAAGAATAGAAAAAATTACATCAAGCTAAACATAATATCGTCGAAGCTCATCCGCATTCCATCATCTAGGAATGTCGTTGCCGTCCATATCCTTCAATCTGTAGGAACCGGGTCTTGACGAAGATACTACCAAAAAAGGTCCTTCCCACTTCAGCTGTAATTTGCCTACTGTGTCAGGGTTGGCTACTCTTCGAAGCACCAAGTGTCCTGGTTCAATGTTCTTCAGCCTAACCTTTCTGTCACGCCATTTTATTGTTTCAGCTTGATATTTGCTGATGTTTTCCACAGCTTGAAGCCTGATCCCTTCTATAGCATCTTTTTCCACAGAATAATCAGCTTCATCTTCGACTTCTGTCGAAGCCACTGTTCTTATTGATCCCGTTTTGGCTTCTTCCGGGGTTATTGCTTCGTCACCAAATAATAGTTTAAATGGCGTAAAGCCTGTTGATCTTGACACTGTTGTGTTATGGCTCCACGCCACTTTGATTAATTTGTCTGGCCACTTTCCCCTGGGCTGATTGAAGATTAACTTCATTATTCCTGTCATTATGATCCCATTAGCTCTTTCAACAAGTCCATTTGACTCCGGATGTCGAACTGATGCGAAATGGATCTTCGTGCCAATTTGATCGCAAAATTCTCTGAAAGCTTCAGAATCAAATTGTGTCCCATTATCCACAGTAATGGCCTTCGGCACTCCGAAGCGACAAACAATATTTTGCCAGAAAAACTTTTGAATTGTAACCGAAGTTATTGTGGCTAAAGGCTTTGCCTCAATCCACTTAGAAAAATATTCCACTGCCACTACAACATATCTTAAGTTCCCCTGTGCTGGTGGTAATGGACCTAGCAAATCAAGGCCCCACCTTTGCAACGGCCAAGTGGGTTGTATTAATTGAGTTAAAGACGAAGGTTGTATTTGATCTCTTGCACATTTCTGACAACCTTCGCACTTTTGAACTAAATCCGCTGCATCTGAAGCTGCTTTTGGCCAATAAAATCCTTGACGAAAAACTTTTCCGAGCAAAGGCCTAGATCCAATGTGAGATCCACACAGGCCTGCGTGTATTTCCTTCATCAATTCTATGCCTTCGGCTCTGGATAAACACTTGAGTAACGGGGAACAGACCCCCCGCTTGTATAATTCCCCTTCTATTATGACATATGGTCGAGCTCTTGCTTCTATCCTCCTGTTATAAGCTTCGTCATCTGAAAGAAAATTACCCTGAAGGAAAGAGATGATCTCAGTTCTCCAATCTTCACTATAGACAGGGGATATGTTGAGCACTGCTCTTTCAAGAAGCTCGACCGAAGGTGCTTTTATTGTTTCGAAAAATACTTCCGAAGGTAAGGGCAGCCCCTGTGCTGCTGACTTGGCTAATAAATCAGCATATTCATTTTCTCCACGAGGAATATTTTTAACAGAGAATCCTTCAAAGGAGGCCTCAATCCTTCGGACTGTATCTAAATATTTTTCAAGCTTCGGATCTCTAGCTTTATAGCTCTTGTCAATATGACCAGAAATAACTTGGGAATCAGTTTTAAGAATGGACCTTCTGATTCCCATTGCCTTTAACTTCCGAAGACCCAAGAGCAGAGCTTCGTACTCAGCAATATTGTTTGTGCAACTGAAATCAAGTCTTGTCGCATAACAAGTTTTAACTTTGGAAGGTGAAACCAACACATCAGCTGCTCCCGCTCCGAAGGTTCCCCAAGACCCATCACAAAACACTGTCCATACTTCGACATCTTTATTCGTTTCTTCCTTCTGAGCCCCTGGCGTCCAGTCAGCAATGAAGTCTGCCAACGCTTGGAATTGAATCGAAGATCTATGCACATAATCAATACAAAATTCATTGAGCTCTGCAGCCCATTTTCCAATCCTTCCAGTAGCTTCTCGATTTCTCATAATATCCTTCAACGGTTGTGAAGAAGGAACAATTATATTGTAAGCTTGAAAATAATGCAGAAGCTTCCTGAAGGCCATCAAAACAGCATACAGTACCTTCTCCAATTTTGTATAATTTTTTTTGATAGACTAAGAACTTCTGACACAAAGTATATTGGGGCTTGCTTTTTGATTTGGCCTTCAAGCTTCTCCTGAACAAGTGCTGCACTTACCGCTGAGTGCGAAGTTGCCACATATAACAACAAAAGAGCCTCTGGCGTTGGTGGAGTTAGTGTTGTTAGATCTATCAAATATTGCTTCAGCTCTTCGAAGGCTCTCTGCTGGACTGGTCCCCATTGAAAAACTTCGGCTGACTTCAGCACTTCGAAAAATGGTAAATTTCTCTCTGCTGATCTAGATATGAATCTGTTGAGAGATACCAGTCTTCCTGTCAATCTTTGAGCCCCCTTCTTTGTACTTGGTGGCTCCATTCGAAGGATAGCTTCGATTTTGTTTGGATTAGCCTCAATTCCTTTTGTTGAGACTAGACAGCCAAGAAATTTCCCTTTCTTCACTCCGAAGACACATTTTTCTGGGTTCAACTTTAAACCAGCCTGTCTAAAATTAGCGAAGGTCTCCTGCAGATCAGCAATGTGATTATCTTGCTTCGTGCTTTTTACAATGATATCATCAACATAAGTTAGCACATTCCTGCCTATCTGAGAATGAAGAACCTTCGCTGTCATTCTGCTGAAGCTTCCTCCAGCATTCTTAAGCCCCTCAGACATCCGAAGGTAACAATATGTTCCACTAGGGGTTATAAAGCTGGTTTTCGACTCATCCTCCTTCTTCATCCAAATTTGGTGATAGCCGGAATAACAATCCAGCAGACTCATAAGCTCTGATGAAGCTGCTGCATCAACTAGGGAATCTATCCTTGGCAATAGAAACTCGTCCTTCGGACAGGCCTTATTGAGATCAGTAAAATCGATACACATTCTCTATTTACCATTGGCCTTCTTTACCATAACAGTGTTAGCCAACCATTCTGGGTATTTTACCTCTCTGATAACTCCGGCACTGAGGAGTCTTTTCACTTCATTCCGAGCACCTTCGGCCTTGTCATCAGACATCTTCCGAAGCCTCTGCTTTCTGGGTCTGAAGGATGGATCAACATTGAGCGAGTGTTCAATAACATCCCTGTTGACTCCGCAAAGATCATTAGCTGACCAAGCAAAAACATCTTTGTTGTTGAACAAAAACCTTATCAAGGTTTTCTCCTGCTCTTCGAACAGTTGAGATCCCAAGAGCACCTTCTGCTTTGCTATATCCTCACACAAGAGCATGGGCTTCGGCTGATCGGCCGAAGCAGCTTTTTCCCTTCTGAACTTATATTGCTCACAAGCTTCAGCTCCATCTATGTTATGGATTGCTTTTGAGTCTGTCCAATTTCCTTCGGCCCTTCTAGCAGCTTCCTGACTTCCATGAATTGCAATGGGCCCTTGGTCCGAAGGTATCTTCATGCAAAGATAAGCTGGATGAAGAATTGCTTCGAAGGCATTGAGAGTACCACGACCAATGATTGCATTGTAAGGGTATTCCATGTCAACAATATCAAATACAACTTGTTCAGTCCTTGTGTTGTTAATGAATCCGAAGGTTATTGGCATTGTGATTTTTCCAAGTGCTACGATCTGCCTTCCTCCGAAGCCACAAAGGGGATGTGTGGCATCATGGATTTTGTCTTCGGGCTCTTGCATCTGTCTGAAGGCCTTAGCAAATATGATATCAGCTGCGCTGCCAGTATCAACCAAAACATTATGAACCAGGAATCCTTTGATCACACAAGAGATAACCATAGCATCGTTGTGTGGGTAATCCTTGAGTTGAAGATCCTCTTGAGAGAAGGTAATTGGAATGTGAGACCATCTTGATTTGATGAAGGGTCCTTGCACCCCGACATGTTGTACCCTTCTCTGTGCCTCCTTCTTCTGCTTCTTGTTGGCTCGCTCTGAGCATGATCCGCCTGTTATCGGGAGTACCAGCTTCGGAGCCGAAGCAGCTCTAGCTTGATTGTTGAACGAAGCCATCAGCTCAAAAAAGTGGAAGTGAGTTCACCGGAAGTGGGCGCCAATGTTGGGGACTTGCTCTCAAATGCTATGGATTAAGAACAAGGCAACATAAAATGTTAAATATTAATGCCCTTCGTCCGCTGAAGCATTATTTCCCCAAGGATTTAATGAACTTCGGACGAAGATCATGAGCAGAATATTACGAAGGTTATACCTTCGTAATTAAAATTACAAAGTTAATACAAAGTAATATGCAATGTGAAATATTAAAGATGAATATATCGAAAATAAGTGACATTATTCACATATCTTATCATATGAATTTAAGATGCTTGAACATAATGTTTTATGAACATTTATACCTCTGCCTTGACAAATAATAATTCCCGATTGAAGCGTTTGCAATTACAGGAATGCGTGAACAGTAAAGGAATATTGTTCACTATTTATAGGCACAGGACACAGCCTGTGAAGAATTACAATCATGCCCCTCATAAAAGTTTACAACAATGACTCAGACCCCTATGGACTAAAAGGTCATTCTATCTTTAAGTCGGTTCGACCCTTCATCTTCGGATATGCCGTAATACCGAAGCTTCATGAATGGTGCCTTCGGCGTCACGTACGAGCAGCTTCAGCCGAAGCTGTCTCTTTCTGCAGGACCTTCGGCGACGAAGCATGGTCCCAACAGATAGAAATTACAGAAGAGCATAGGAAACTTGTCCTAGACGAGAGTGGGGAAAGGTATCAAGGTTTTGGTGAGGAGCATAACTGGACTCACATATGTGGCTTGTGGGAGCTTCCTTATGCTAAGTCATTGATTTTGATGCACAACATCGACGTCATGCATCAAGAGAGTAACTTTTGCCAAGCCATCATAAATACATGCATGGATTTCCCTAATAAAACGAAAGACAATGACAAGGCACGCATGGACTTAGCCGTGATATGTGATCGTCCAACCCAAGTGCTTAGAGAAAACGGAGGCAAACCAAAAGCTGACTATTGTCTGAAACCTAAGCAACAGAAAGAAGTGATGAAGTGGATGAAGGATAATAAATTCTCCGATGGTTATGCTGCTGGTTTTAGAAGATTTGTGAACTTGAAGACAATGAAGATGAATGGACTGAAGAGCCATGACTTCCACATAATTATGGAAAGGCTCATGCCTGTAATGTTTCGTGGGTACATTTCTGATGTTGTGTGGTAAACGTTAGCTGAAGTTAGCTATTTCTACAGACAGTTGTGTGCTAAAGAAATTAGAAGAGATGTGATGGAATAGCTGGAGAAAGAGGCACCGGTGCTTTTGTGCAAATTGGAAAAAATATTTCCATCGGGTTTCTTCAATCCTATGCAGCATCTCTTTATACATCTTCCATATGAGGCTAAGGTCGGTGGTCCTATTCAGTACATGTGGATGTTTCATATAGAAAGAGCATTAAAGAAGCTTAGAGCAATGGTGGGCAATAAGGCAAGAGTTGAAGGATGTATTGCAAAACAATTTAAACTGAAGGAGGTAGCACACTTCACAAGTTGTTACTTTGCAGAAGAACATAATGTATTTGCTCGAAAGAAGAGGTACCATGATGATGAACGAGAGTTGCCTCCGTGTAGTGATCTTTCGATTTTTTTAAACAAACGGCAAAGCCATTGGTCCACCCAAGGCATATCACCTCAGTATGAAAGAACGGAAGTCTGCTTTACTGTACATGTTCACGAATATGCCTGAGGTGGAGAAATACTTTGTGTAAGACTTATTTCCTTAAATTGTTCATATGTGAATTAGTTTATGTTATCAAATATCTCATGTCATACAATAATATTTCACAGCGAGTTTGATGAACAAAACATGAGGTGTCTCGGTAGGCCAACAGCGAGAGACATAGACAAATTGCGACGCGATGGAATGCATGGGCGACCTAATTTCATTATGTGGCTTCGGGACCGTGTAAGTCTTAATTATGTGGCTCCGAGACCTAATTTTAGTTAACTAATATTACAGAAGTTGCTAATGCTTTGTGGCATAATTGATAGTTTGGGGAGGAAATGAATTTGAATGATGACTTACGTCAGTTATCTATTGGAAGCGTAACTGCCAAAAGCTATGGACGTTACGACGTCAATGGATATCTCTTTCGTTCAAGCATTTTCGAATCTAGTCATCCTATGGCCGCCACTCAAAATAGTGGAGTCGTTACTAGGGCAACCGACATGGAAGGACACGAAGCCTACTATTACGGGGAAATCAAAAATATAATCGAGATTACATTTGCTGGAAATAAGCCTTTAGCGCTAGTTTTCTTTGAGTGTAAATGGTATGACCCGAAGTATTATAGGACCGAATTTGGGATGACACAGATCCAACCTGAAAAATTGCTTCAAGGACACGACATGTATATCCTTGCCCATCAAGCAGACCAAGTTTATTTCTCAACATATCCATGCAAAAAGTTATCTACATGGAGGGTTGTGTACAATGTAAATCCCCGTGAACGCCTATACACTCTTGGTGAGGATGAATATCAATTTGGTCACCTTGAGCAGGTTGATGAGGTGTTTCAAGAAGAAGAGTTGCCAACTAGTTTTCATATTGATCCTGCACCGGCATTAGATTCACTAGTTGCGGACGTTAACGACTTAACTTTTCCCGAGAGACGGAGAAGACAACCTGTTAGGAGAAAAGTTACATGGCGACCTCTGCATAGAAGAGAACAAATAGATCCTGATTTTGATGATATTTAACAAGTAAATTTATTTTGTTCTTTCATTTGTTTCTAATTTTTAATGATTATGTCATTTTTTATGCACTAACGAATAATTTCTTATTTTTGATGCAGGATGCCGCCAAAGTCAAAGAAGTCAGTGAAGGGGGCTGTTCAAGGGCCTGGGCCTATTTCAGGGTAGTTCTTCGAGCAGCAGCAGACGTCGAGAGCTGTTGGGCGCTGTACATGGAGATGAGGTAACATATCTTGTACAAATAAATTTGTTTATATATTTACTTGTATATAAATATTGAGTTGTATGTACCAGGATGAGCAGCACACTGAGGATGAGCAGCACAATGAGGAGGAGCAACACAATGAGCATGAGCAGCACAATGAGGATGAGCAGCACAATGAGGAGGTGCAGCACGCGACATGGGACTAGGCCACGCAGCAGCACCAGCCATGGGACCAGAGAGAGCAGCAACAGGTGTGGGACCAGTGGGGCCAACCGGCCCAAGCTGCTGACAACCCGATGGATGATGGCTCAGGAGGCTCTTCAGCGACACGCACACGTCGCTCAAGAAAAAGCCACTCAGTAAGCCTCGTCACGCAATAGAGCGAGAGGCTGATAGGATCTTAATCATGTCTCATGGAGATCGGTGAGTGTAATATATTAACTTGTCTCATATAATTATTTTGTGTATTGTTAATGTTTTTTGTGTAATGCAGGAATTGGAAGGATCTGTCCTTTGACGGCAAGGGACACCACACTCAGGTTAACCTTACGTTGGGTTCTCTTCGCCGGCTTCACTACCCTGGTATAGTGAAGGTGTGAGACGGAGATAGCGTCGATGAGGTGCTCGTCAGTACCTGGGACGAGTACAAGTTAAAAAAGGAATGAAACCACACCGACAGACAGGGACTTGTGCATCATGACTTTTGGGTATGAATTTTTTATTATTTTTGTTCATTTTCTTAACATTGTAATTCTATGACTTATACCATTGTATTTGTATTCTTTATGTTGTAGCTTCGATATCGGTTGCCTGACGGAGAGGATTACATGGGGCACGCTGAACGTGTGTTCCAAAACAATGCAAAGAAGCTAATGAAGGATGCCATATACTATGCGAGAATTCAGGCTACAAACCTGTATTTTCAAAATCATCCGGAAGAAGCAGGCCCCTTGAATAAAAAGGAAGGGTCCTCAAAGATATATTTGACTGAGGATCAATATCGTGAGGTTAGTATTCAATTTGTTTTACCCTTTTTATTGATTGTTGTGATTGATATAATAGGTAACATTGTGTGTGCAGGTGATGGTTCCATGGATGGCGCCCGTGCCTGATGCGTACTATGCTTGGTGTCGATATTGGGCTTCCGAAGGCTTCCAGAAAGCGTCAGCGCATCACAGGCAATGTCGAGGAACCAATCCTAACCACAAGTTTGGCGGTGACGACATGCTCCGAAAAGCTAAAAGAATGGTAAGTTTGATCTAGCTATGTCGATCACCAAATAGTACGATTGCTTATGGATGTTTTTTGTTTATATAGGAAGCTACGCGTGGCCAAAAGCCTAGTGACATTGAGGTCTACCAGGAGGGCCACAAAGGACCAGACCCTACCAAACCTGACCAGCTCTGCAGCCAGACAGCCACGGATCGGCTGGTGAGTTTTGGTCCAAAAGTACAAACGTTCAAAGTATAGAAATTCCTGCATTTGTAAGGTTGTGAATGATGTATAGACGGCATATGGGGAGGAGATGGTTCGTCGCCATGGCCCTGACTTTGACTGGCGACATGAACCGGTGGATCCCTCGGTGGTGTACGCAAGTGGTGGTGGAAAAGCGCAAGGATGGTAAGCTCTAACTTATGAAATTACATGGTTGACACTAAATTGATTATGCAGTAATCATAATTTTTGAATCACTTATATATATGCACTCTTCGACAGATTCATTGACTTGTCATCGGTGAGATCTCAGAGGACGAGTTCGTCTTCCCGTACCTCGTGCTCTGGTCGACCGAACGAGCATGAGTTGGAGATTATGAGGGTGTGTGAGGAGATGAGACAACAACGAGAATTTATGGAGGCTTGCAATGCACAAAACCAAGCGATGTATCAAGTGAGTATACATAATCCGAACTCTAAGTTATTATGTTTCAATACAACATCTTCAATAGTAACACTATTGTTTAACAGTTAATGCAGCAACAGGGCATGACAACAAATATTCCACCGCCACCACAATGGAGCCAGTTTGCATCCACACCAGCTCCGCCACCACAGTTCAACACCCCTCCGACACATATACCTGCACCTGGAGATAGGGTACGTTTGATAACTCTCGATTAATTTATACACTTGTATACTTGTTGATATTTGCATTTAACGTTTGATATTTGTATTAAAAATGTTAAAATTTGCTAACTTGCATAGGTTACGCCTGAAGCGGGTGGTAGTGGGTCTGATCCCACAGCAGGGACTGGATTTGTTGACTCCCTCTTTGCGTTCCCTCCTCCTGGTGGCGGCAGCGGTCAAAGCTCTAACCACCCAAGTGGTGGTTATCTCTAAACAATTGAACTTGTGCACGCTATGTTTCTTAAGTCGTGGACGCTATGTTTTTCGCGAACTAAACACTTGTACTTATCTCGTTGTCCCTATTTGAACGCTATGTTTTTCGCGAACTAAACACTTGCACGCTATGTTTCTTAAGTCGTGTAAACTATGTTGGTGATGTTAAAGGTGTGTTTGGTTTGGCTTTTGGCTTTGGCTTTTGCCCCCTAAAAGCCAAAAGCCAACCAAAGGGCTGGATCCAGGAAGCAGCTTTTTCTAAAAGCCGACTTTCTAGTAGTGCAAAACTGAAAGCACCTCTGGACCTGCTTTTAGTGACTTTTGGATGGAACTGTGAAAACATATATCGAAGAACTTTTAACGACTTTTTAGTGGTTTCCACCAAACGATTTTTAGCTTTTTAACAGCACACAGCCTACAGCAGCTTTTTCCACAGCTCACAGCCCACAGCAACTTTTTCCACAGCCACAGCCCAACCAAACAGACCCTAAGTTTGTTATGTGTGAATTGATATATATGTTATGTGTGTAAACCCAATGCATGTGTTTGTAATGTGTCTGTTCTGTGTGATGATATATATGTTATGTGTGCAATTGTGGAGAAATAGTGACCTAATTTAGTGTTGGTTTTGCAGCAGTATATGTTAATTCCCGTCGGCCCAGCAACTCCTGTCGGCTATGGTCGAACCGACGGGGATTAACTTTTAATCCCTGTCAGCCCATTAACTCCCGTCGGCTAGGAGGGCCGACGGGCATTAATTGGTAATCCACGTCGGCCCGCCGTGGCCGATAAGAATTAATTGTTAATCCCCATCGGCTACCGAGAATTAGTGTTAATTGTCGTCGGCTTGTAGGTGGCCGACGGGGATTAATTATTCCCATCAGCGGCCGACGAGAATAATCTTATCCACGACATCTAACGCCTGTCGGCTTACAACCGACGTGAATAAGTCTTAAACCGACGGGAATGAATAAGCCCTAAACCGACGGGAATTACTAATTCCCGTCGGTTTAAGGCTTATTCCCGTCGGTTCCTGGCCGACGGGAATTAAGTGTTTTCCTGTAGTGATTGTCTAAGATTAATAAAGGTTCCTTTATCGGAAAAAATGATGAGGCTTGCCTAGCGAGAGGAGGTGAATACATCTTGGGATTGGGGAGATGAGAACGTTTCGTGAGCTAATCTTGAGGGTGGGGAGTGGGGGTTGTGCGATACTACGATGGAAAAAAAAGGTGAAAAGAGCATAGGTCGTTCAACACAACCGGTCCCATCAAATGCTTTGTAATCAATTAGCGGCAGAGGAGCAGCCCTGGTCCTATGATTTTGAGGGTCCCAGGTGAAACTGATCATGGTGATCCCTCTAGACTATATCAAAAATTTTATGATATGCAGCGGAGCAGATTAGTACTTTGTATGTAAATGATGATGGCGCATTGAAATTGATTTTTAAAATATCTAAGACGCTAGATAATATACATCCATGCAGATTAGCACTTCGTAAGTTGAGCAATAAGAACGACGGTCCTAGAATAACATGAATCCTGATTGCTCGACCGTGCGTGCCTGGAGGCTGGAGAAGTGGCGCCTATAGCGCCCTAGAATCTTGGAGGGTTGAATTGGCGAGATGGTGAACGACGATCACGTGGAGGGTATGGTCGCACATACGCGCTACGATGTGAGCGTGATGACTGGGCAGTGGGCAACATGTGTCGCGTGGTCCGTGTGCGTCGGGCGTCCGTGTGCCCAGCCCTACCGTCTTGTTAGCTACCTATACTATTTTACTACTAGTATATAGCCCGTGCTAACGCTACGTTCCTAAGAAGGGGAAGAGTGGGGTGAACGACGACGGTGGTGACGCGAGGGGAGGGGTTGACGGCGGTGTGGACGTGAGGACGTGATGGCTGAAGGATGATCCAAATAATATTGTCCATCAGGTTTGAGTGAGCAAGAGAGATGATGTTATTTAACGATCTGAACTATTGATTTTGATATTGTGTTAAGTATGAGTGTAATTTGTTTGGTGGATTTAATAAAGATTATGGGTGTGTAGATTATTTGGTTGATTGAGTTTTGTAAAGTGTAAACTAGTGTATTACATTGTGATATATATTAGACCCCTATTACTTTTGGGGCCCTGGCCGTCGACTCTGTTGCATGCGCTTAGAACTGACCCTGCACATGAGACATTATGGCTTAGTGTGGCCTCCGCCGTACCCCTAATTTTAAAGCGTTTATGTATATTCTATTTTAATCACAGAAGGTCTGGTGTGTTGGATAGGTTGCTGTGTTTTAAGTTGTACGTTATGAGTTTATAATCACACTGCTTGTATATTTTGTTTTTTTTCTCAGCCATACCATATTTTTCTTTTATCCTCCGCTACTGTAATCAATTAGATGTGTGAGATGGAAAATAGAAAACACACCCGATGGAGGAGATTTGATTAGATATGTTAGAATGTGGATAGGATAATTTAGGATGAGCCCTTTTTTTTGCTCTTTTTATATGTAGAGAGGTTAAAAAACAGAAAACGTGCCCCTAATCCAACAGTTCTGTTTCACAAAACTGAAAAAAATCCATTACACAACAGAGGAAGCTCCACAGGTTACAAGAACAGGTACACGGCAATGGCAGAGCCGTACGATTCTGTATTTACTAGTAATACATAGCTCGTACCTCGTGTAATAAAATTCTGCACCAAACTCATGCTAGAAACAACACCTGCTCTAGCTCCCCCTCGTGCTAGGCAGCTTATGCACCTGCACAAGACATCACCACCACCCCGTCACCGATGCTGGAAATAAAAGTCCATTTCATGCCCGTCAAGCGTTCGACCTTCTCGGCGGCATGGGCGAATCGCCCGCTCTTGAGCTGAACACTGATCTTGGGTACTGGGAATCGATCATCATCTCCTGCGAATTTCCCATCGAATGCTCGTCTCAGTTATGCCTACAAGTTCGTTAGTCGTGTTGGAAAAAAATGTTAGTTGCTTTGGATTCAGGAAGCTTACGGCGTGTGACCGTGAGATGTTGCTGTGGAACGGCGACGAGCTGTGCATGCCGCCGCCGCCGCCGCCACCCCTGATGATGGCGCCGCAGTACTGCATGTTGTCCTCGCCGAGCGCGCGCAGCCGGTTGAGCTCCGGGAGCACGACGGCGCCGAGGTCCGGCCGGTCCTTGCGGCGCAGCTCGCAGCACCGGAGCGCCATCTCGGCGAGGCACTGCGCCTCCTCCAGGGGCCAGTCGGGCACGGCGGGGTCCAGCATGTCCTGCAGCTCGCCGCGCTCCAGGGCGCGTCCGACGTGGTGCGACAGCCCCATGGGCGGCTTCGCCGTGATGATCTGCAGCAGCATGACGCCGAAGGAGTAGACGTCGGACTTGACGCCGAGCATGCCCGTCTGCTGGTACTCCGGGTCGATGTAGCAGAAGGTCCCCGCGGTGGACGTCATCCGGTACTGCGTCACGGTGTCGGCGACGGACGGCGGCACGAGCCGCGCCAGCCCGACGTCGCTGATCTTGCTCACGTAGTTGCGGTCCAGCAGGATGTTCCCCGGCTTGAGGTCCCGGTGCACCAGCGGCTCGGGCTTGGTCTGGTGCAGGAACAGCAGCCCCGTCGCGATCTCGGCGCAGATGCGGAACCGGTGCTGCCACGGGATGACGGGCCCGCCGGCGCCGCCGGAGCGCCGGAACAGGCAGTCGTCCAGGCTGCCGCTGGCCATGTACTCGTACACGAGGCAGCCGTACTCCGGGCACGCGCCGAGGAGGAGCACCATGTTGGGGTGCCGGATGCAGCTCAGCACCTCCACCTCCTGCTGGAACTGCGACCGGCCCTGCGCCGCGTCGGGCCGGAGCACCTTGATGGCCACCTGCGTGTGGTCGAGGAAGCCCTTGTACACGGGGCCGTACCCGCCCTCGCCCACCTTGCGCGCGTCGTTGAAGTTGTCCGTCGCCTGCTCGATCTCCTCGATGCTGTAGCGCCGGTACCGGGCCTCGTGGGACATGCCGCTGCCGCCGCGGTTCTTGCGCTCCTCGGCCTCCTTGAGCAGCTTCTTCTCCGCGCTGATCCGCTTCTGGACCTCCATCTCCGCGATCCGCTGCGACGCCTCCGCCGCCTCCATGGCCGCCTTCGCCCGAGCCTTCTCCCGCTCGATCATCGCCATCGCGGAGTCCTCCGTTATCCGCGAGTCTTGCGTCTTCTGCTCCTCCTCCATCTTCCACCGCTGCAGCTCCATGGCCTTCTGTTTCGCCGTCAGCGCCTCCTTGCAGGCCGTGCTGTACATGTCCATTGTCTGCTTGAGCTCCAGGCGAAGCCTCTTCATCTCCGCCTCCACGTCGTCCTGCTGTTATTATTAGGGAAACAGAGAGTTTCCCTCGTCAAGAATTCAAGATGCTTGCTAGGAATGGAGATCTGAGTCGACAGAGGGAGTACTCACTACTCACCATGCCGAGGGAGCAGAAGGAAGAGCTGCTGCTCTGCGAGAAGGTGGTGTGGTCCATGCCGCCGAAGGAGTCGCCGCCCCACTTGCTGGGCGTGCGTGACATCTCGAAGCTGTGGTCGTAGCTGTCCACGGAGCCGTTGGACATCCGCGGCGGGATCGCCGGGTGGTGGTCGACGCTCCGGCGGCCGGTGCTGCTGACAAACGAGATGTCGGCCGAGTCCGGCATGGACATGTGGCTGAGGTCGGCGTACGACTTGCGCGTGTTCGCGGGGCCCCCGCGCGCGAACGGCGAGCGGAAGTTGTCCACCCGCGGCGTCTCGCCGTGCTCGTGGCCTCTCGACGACGAGGACCACCGGTGCGACTGCGGCGGCTCGGGCTTGAGCGTTGCGGCAATCTGCGACGACTGGATCTGCGACCGGAGCGGCGACACCCGCGGCGCGGCGCGGGTGGAGTTGCGCTGCGACGAGACCTTCCCCTTGTTGACGATGTACACCGAGCAGAAGTCTGGGGCGCCCTTGGAGATGGTGGTCGGGATGTCCGCCTTGAACCGGACGAAGCCGCCCCTCGTCGTGGCGCCGAGGACGAGCTTCTCCACGGCCGCCTGCGCCGAGAACTCGATGATGGACTTGGCCACGTCGTGCTCGTCCAGCACCACGTCCTTGCAATTGATCTGCAATGCAACAGACATATGTCACAGCCTGATCAAATCCATCGGTGCACGATCGACGACATGTATCCTCCGATCGTCGTGTACGTCTTTGCGGGTGCAGAAGCATCGGAACGGGACGAAGAGGTCCTTCATGTGCGGGTCCGTCGGCTGCTTGAACCCGGCCGCGTCCTCCACGCCGCCGGAGGTGCCCTTGGTGTTGACGTGGACAAGGACGATGGTCTGCCCCTTCTGTACCAGCGAGTCGATGGCCCACTTGAGCGCGTTCTGGCTGTTCTTGTCCTTGTCGATGCACACGGCCACCAGCGGGTACCCAAGGTCCGCCCCCGCGTCCCGCCCGCCTTCAAGGTATGACCGCCCCATCCGTCAGTTGTCAACGGCGGCGTACGTGATTGTCCTCCTAGCCGCCGCCGCCGCAATGGCCCCGCCCCCGCGTCCGCCGGATTAACGTTCGGCTCACGACGACGAGGATCTCAGTGTTGTGCCATGGCCAGATCGATCAACGGACGGGAGGACGACGGGGGCACGCCGGGAGGGCACGTCGTCGGTCTTCTTCGCAGCTCCTGCTCCAAGATTGACGTCTCTTATTAAAGCACGCCATTTTAGGGATGTGGTGGCCGTTTGGGCCGTACGCGCCGGCCAAAAATAGAGCTGTTTATCGGGGGCTTCAACCTCGTTCAACGGGTGGCCACTGGACAACGGATTCATGTTCCTGTGGAACACGTTTGGTTACTCGACTTTTTATTTACACTTTGGAAACAAACAGTCAAACACCATCACAAAACTACCATGGCTCACGAGCGCACACGATTGTAACCTATATACTTATTCGCTAAGGGGTGTTTGAGAGTGAAGTTTTTTCACAGTTTTGGAAGAATAAAATACTACGGTATTATATACAGAATTGTGTTTGGCAAGTTGGCTAAAATCTCTGTTTTTAAAACTGAAGTATTGCAAATACTATAGTTGTTTTAAGTTATTCTAAACTTAGGTCTGGACCTCAGTTTTCAAAATTGTGGTATTGTAAACTGCAGTATTGTCATAACTAAAGTATACTGTAGTATTTCAAAAACTGTGGTTTTCAAAAACTTTGTTCCCAAACAGGGCCTAAATGGGTAGGCACTAAGCACAGTACGACCCGCGATGCTTTGACACGACACGGACACGATTTATATAATGTCATACGGCACAGGTTTAGTCACATCTTTGGACCACGACCTCCGCACAATGGACTGACATGAACACGACAGTTTAGACCAGATCCCGTGACAATCCGGCACAATCCAGTGCCCCATCCCCTGGTCCACAGCCTTCACAGCTCTGGCCCGGCCTTGCCATATCGTGCACGGGGGTGTGTCCAGAATGTACCTACTGGAGCGCGCTGCACGCTGGCGAGCGATCCACTCACCGTTGATCCCAACAAACTCCGGTCCCCAAACTCCACAGCACCAACAGCTAAGCCCGATGCGCTGCGTGCGCGGCGATCCAACCGCCGGCTCACCTAAAAATTTCGGCACGTCTAACTGCGACTGGCAGGTGCGCACGCGTGGTCGCGCGGAATAAAGCGGACACGTTGCGCCCCCAGCGAAGCCCGCACGCATCGCATTCGCATCGCATCGCAGGTCGCATCCGACGCTAGCGGCTAGCCTAGCCGAACAGCCTGAGCGCGCGAAGATGGCGCCCGCCGACGGCGAGTCCTCCCCGCCGCCGCACGTGGCCGTGGTCGCCTTCCCGTTCAGCTCCCACGCGGCGGTGCTGCTCTCCATCGCGCGCGCCCTGGCTGCCGCCGCGGCGCCGTCCGGGGCCACGCTCTCGTTCCTCTCCACCGCGTCCTCCCTCGCGCAGCTCCGCAAGGCCAGCAGCGCCTCCGCCGGGCACGGGCTCCCGGGGAACCTGCGCTTCGTCGAGGTACCGGACGGCGCGCCCGCGGCCGAGGAGACCGTGCCGGTGCCGCGGCAGATGCAGCTGTTCATGGAGGCCGCGGAGGCCGGAGGGGTGAAGGCCTGGCTGGAGGCGGCCCGCGCCGCGGCGGGCGGCGCCAGGGTGACCTGCGTGGTGGGCGACGCGTTCGTGTGGCCTGCGGCGGACGCGGCCGCCTCCGCGGGGGCGCCGTGGGTGCCGGTGTGGACGGCCGCGTCGTGCGCGCTCCTGGCGCACGTCCGCACCGACGCGCTCCGGGAGGACGTCGGCGACCAGGGTGCGTTGGATTCTACTACTACAGTACTACTTCTCTCCCTTCCTTGTCCCTTCATTGCGCGCGGGTTTGATGAGCGAATGGCTGTTGCATTTCCATCGTTCGCAGCCGCAAACAGGGTGGACGAGCCACTGATCTCCCACCCGGGCCTCGCCAGCTACCGCGTCCGTGACCTCCCAGACGGCGTCGTCTCCGGCGACTTCAACTACGTCATCAACCTCCTCGTCCACCGCATGGGGCAGTGCCTCCCGCGCTCTGCCGCCGCCGTGGCACTCAACACGTTCCCAGGCCTGGACCCGCCCGACGTCACCGCGGCGCTCGCGGAGATCCTGCCCAACTGCGTCCCGTTCGGCCCCTACCACCTCCTCCTCGCCGAGGACGACGCCGACACCGCCGCACCAGCCGACCCGCACGGCTGCCTCGCCTGGCTGGGCCGCCAACCCGCGCGCGGCGTCGCGTACGTCAGCTTCGGCACGGTGGCGTGCCCGCGGCCTGACGAGCTCCGCGAGCTGGCGGCCGGGCTGGAGGCCTCGGCCGCGCCGTTCCTGTGGTCGCTGCGCGAGGACTCGTGGACGCTCCTCCCGCCGGGTTTCCTTGACCGCGCCGCGGGCACCGGGTCCGGGCTCGTGGTGCCCTGGGCGCCGCAGGTGGCCGTGCTGCGCCACCCTTCCGTGGGCGCGTTCGTGACGCACGCCGGGTGGGCGTCGGTGCTGGAGGGCGTGTCCAGCGGGGTGCCCATGGCGTGCCGCCCCTTCTTCGGCGACCAGCGGATGAACGCGCGGTCCGTGGCGCACGTGTGGGGGTTCGGCGCCGCGTTCGAGGGCGCCATGACGAGCGCCGGAGTGGCCGCGGCCGTGGAGGAGCTGCTGCGCGGGGAGGAAGGGGCGCGGATGAGGGCAAGGGCCAAGGAGCTGCAGGCCTTGGTGGCCGAGGCGTTCGGGCCAGGCGGTGAGTGCAGGAAGAACTTCGACAGGTTCGTCGAGATAGTCTGTCGCGCGTGAAAGGTCGTCTTGCTGTTCAGAGGTTTTACCAACAGAAGAACATAATTTGTAGTTGATACATGAGTTGCAGCAGCAGTAACAGCCTCCTGTATCTTGGCTTTGGATCTGTATTCCTGTCACCAGTTGTCTGAAAGCATCAAGAACCTTCTGTCTTCTAGCAGTTGCCTCTCCAGATTGACAAAATAGCATTTATTATAAGGTTTTATGCAATGTTTTCAGATTGATCCGATTAATCGTGATAAGTCTACGATTAGCCTGCATTGTTTGGAAATTTTGGCCTACTTCATTTTTTTCTATCAATCATTTTAGCCCAGCAGTCCAGCCCACTAAATAAACATCCGGTGCACATAAGCAACACGGCTGCCAGCCTACCAGACCTCCCAGCCCGAGACAATTGCCATTATGAAACAACAGATAAGCGGTTTCGACAAATTGGAGGCTTTACCGAGGGCTTCTCTATTTTGTAGACGCAATCAACAGGCAAACACTGATATGGACAACAGAGAGATTTGGTTCGGTGGTCAACTTTAAACTCACTCTGTGTTCACGCCGTCTATTGTACTCGACGCGAGCTGCTTCGAAACAGAAACCCTAGTCTCGTCGCGGCCGGTTGGTGCTCATGCTGGCTGCTTCCCCAATCCATAGAGAAAACCTAGCCGCCTTTCTCTGCTCCTCTTGCTGATGGATCGTTCTCCGAGCCAAGTGGTTGCCGATGTTGTACAAGCGACGTGTGCTGCTGTCGTCGCGGCTGCTGAGGCGAGATGCACGGCCGTTATCGTAGAGAAGGAGGCCAAGGATGCGATTGAGTTCGCCGCCATTGCCGTCGACAAGGTCGAAGCAGTGAAGGTGTCATCAAATGTGGTATGTATTATCAAACTCATGTAGTCATCTGGTTGTATTATGAAGGTCGATTTGTAGCTAAGCAAAACTGTAATCTCTATATGCCGTGATTATCATCTTGTTGTTCCACAGGAAATTGTCGACTTTAAGTATCTTGTGAACATAAAGAATTCGTTGAGATACGCTATTCAAGAAATGAGGAGGCAATCTTCACTGTTGCATTCGGTTCATAAATTGTGTTCCACTATCCCCGAAGTAGAAGGTGGCAAGATAGGAAAGGTTTGTGGGCATTTGGAACATGTGTGCAAGAAGCTAGAGGAAACTTCAATTGTCTGTGAACAAGATTTGGAAACAAAGAATCCTAGTTGGGAGCTTGATGACAACCCTTCCGTAGATGATGAACATCCTTTAGATGATGATGAACTTAGCAAGGGCTACAGTACAGAAGATCCAGAGCTATGGGAAATGGTTTTTGACGACCTCAAGTGGGAAGAGATTAAAGCTAATGTCTCATTTGATGAGCACTACCGTGTCATAAACTACAGGTTCGAAGAGATAATTGATCGTAACATGTAGTTGTGAGGCAGTGTTTGGTATGGATGAAGTTATTTTGTATGTAATGCTCCAAATGTAGTCTGGAGCAATGTATTTTGTATGCTATTATGTATGTTCTATGAAACATTAGCTTTATGTCTCCATTAGCCGACTCTCCAAATGTATCTGCTTTATGTTCTATGAAACATTAGCTTTATTTGTCCCTTTTGTGTATCTGGTTATCTGGTTATCTGTCTGTATTGTAGCTGGCGATAGAAACTGAAACGACAGAAACTGAAACAGAAATTCTTGGCGACACTAACTGCTGGCGACAGAATCTGAAACGAATCCATAGTATGCACTAACTGAAACTGTCTCCAGGATACTAACTTAAATGAATTTTATGTACTTCTGTTCCAAAACCTGATGAAGCCGCAGCTGGAGAAGTATCTGCAACTGTCTCCAGGATACTAACTGAAACTGTCTCCAGGTTGCACTCGCTACAGCTGGAGCAGTATCTGCAAACAGAAAACTGCTTTCTACTGTAGCTAAAACCTGATGAAGCCGCAGTTGAAAAAAAGCAGAAATAAAGAGGCTGCACCTTCTGAGCACAGAAAATGAATGACACAGTACACAATACAGAAAGTGGACATCTTCTGAGCACAGCTTTTGTAACGCCCCGAATTTTGCAGTTGAATTTTTTCTTTTCTTTACTCGCCAAAATTCGGGCGTTACCTTTTCTTTTTCTTTTTTCCCTCGCTAAACCTTGACCTTTTCCAAAGTTCTAGCGGGATTCAGTTTGGAATTCCCGTGTAATGAAAAACCCTAAGTACTTTAGGTTGTTTGATGCACCATGCCGAACCTTGCATTTCTTTTGATTGCTTTGAAAGCGCAAATGCATTCATGTAGAAAGATCGGATTTCGAAAATGAGGAGAAGATCTTTTCTTTCTTTTTTTCTCTCTCTTTCTCTCTCCTCTTTTTCTCTCTCTCCCGCGCCGTGGGCCGACCCCGGCCGGCCCAGCCGCCCCTGGCGCCCCCTCTTGGGCCCAAAAAGGCCCAGCCCCCCCCCCTCTCCCTTTTTCCCCAAACCCTCTCCCTCTCCCTCTCATTTTCCCTCTCTCATTCTCTCCCTAGCCGCCGCCCCTACCCGCCCCCTGCCCTAGCGCCGCCCCTGCCCTAAGCCGCCGCCGCCGCCCTCGGCCGCCCCCTACTGCCGGCCGCCCCTCGCCGTCGCTCCCCAACGCCGGTGAGCCCCCCCCCCCTCTCCCTCTCCCTCTCCCCTCCCCCCTCCTCTCTCCCTGGCAGCCCAGCCGCCCGGCCGGCCCTCGGCCGCGCCCTGGCGCCCCCGGCCAGCCCCAGCCCGCCCCTGGCCGCGCGCCCCGGCCAGCCCCCAGCCGCGCCCCGGCCGGCCGCTGGCCGCGCCTGGCCCGCCCGCTGGCCGCGCCTGGCCCGCCCGCCTGGCCCTTGGCCGCGCCCCCTGCGCAGGGCCGGTTCAACCGCCCCTAGGGCCGGTTCAACCGCCCCCCCCCCTCTGTTTTTTTTTATTTTTTTATTTCATTTTATTTACTTTCTGTGATCCTAGTTACTTTATTTTAGGTAGGTTAATCATTGTTCGTGTTATTGAAATAGGAAGTTTAATTTAAAATTTCGTTATGCTAGTTGATTCATGTAGTTAATTGTTTATCTCGTGCAATGTTGATCAACTTAAAATGATTAGGTTTCCATTAGTGTATATGTAACAGAAGTCTTTTGTTAAGAACCAATTGTAATTGATCGTTAGTGCATAAGATTTAACCCCCTGCGAGACCCTTTCCCGTTTCTTTCTGACCATAACAAATGCGATATCGAATGTCATACTTGATGCATATTCGCTTTACTTGTTCCCTTGTATGGTGTACTGTTCTTTTGTATTAAATATGTGGATGTATGTATGTTTGCGCTCGCATAGAGAACGATCCGGTCGAAGAGCTCGAGGAATTCGCAGGAGAAGCCCCTGAGCAGCAGTCGGTTGGTGGAGGCAAGTGTCCTTTGACCTATCTATGTCCTATTCATTATTTAATTCACCCCCGCTTTACACATTTATGCCTAAGGATTGACTAGCCTTTTGTTATCCATGTCCTTGTTTACCTATCTGGGTTGGATTATTACTGTTTAGCTTTATGCTATTGCTCAAACTATAATCAATGAACATGATGAGATTATCTATGATACGCTGTTTTCCCTTCTCTTATGATGATGTGATACTTGTGGTCTTCAAGGGGGCTCGAGCGGTTTCTCGAGTGCCTCTCCGTAAGGACCTGTTCTATGGATGACCGCCCGGGAAAACAGTGCAACCATGAGGGTGGAATGGGGTGCCCTTAGCTGAATAATTAGAGGATCCGGGGTGTAGTTCACTTAGCCGTCGTGCCGTCAATGGGGCTCGGTGTATGCGGCTCGCTCTGCCAAGTTTGGGTTCGCCCCTTGGGGAGGAGTGCGGTGCATTTAGGAAACCTAACGGGTGGCTACAGCCCCGGGGAATCTTTGTAAAGGCTTCGTAGTGAATCCCTGGCCATTCACCTCGGGAGTGAATAAGGGTCTTGCAAGCCCGGGCCAGAGAGGGAATCACGGCTTGTGGGTAAAGTGCACAACCTCTGCAGAGTGTTATGAAACTGATATATCAGCCGTGCTCGCGGTTATGAGCGGCCAAGGGAGCTCCAGTGATTAGTGGTACTTGATCAGAGATATTTTGGTACAGGTGGTTATGAGATTGATGGTTTTGGTTATGATTATGGTGCTGGTAAGTGGTACTCTTTCCGTTTGGAAAGGAGTACGTTTGGGTTAATGCTAAAACTTGGCTTTCTACTAGTAAGTAATAATCTGACCAACTAAAAGCAACTGCTTGACTTATCCCCACATAAAGCTAGTCCACTACAGCCAAACAGGATACTTGCTGAGTATGTTGATGTGTACTCACCCTTGCTCTACACACCAAACCCCCCCCCAGGTTGTCAGCATTGCAACCACTGCTCAGGCGAAGATGAAGCTGTGGAAGGAGACTTCCAGGAGTTCCAAGACTACGACGAGTTCTAGGTGTGGGTTAGCGGCAACCCCCAGTCGGCTGCCTGTGAAGGCCGCGGTTATCTACGTTTCTTTTCCGCACTTTGATTTATTGTAAGAACTATATGGACGTCTCAGACGTATGATGTAATCGACTATTTCCCTTATTAATACTATTTTGAGCACTGTGTGATGATGTCCATATTATGTAACTGCTGTGTACGTGAATAACTGATCCTGGCACGTACATGGTTCGCATTCGGTTTGCCTTCTAAAACCGGGTGTGACATAAGTGGTATCAAAGCCGTGCTGACTGTAGGACCGCTAACCTAGAGTAGAATGGTCGTTCTAAGGACTATAGACCTCTGTCCC
The DNA here is from genome assembly GCF_902167145.1 of Zea mays. Taxonomy (NCBI): domain Eukaryota; kingdom Viridiplantae; phylum Streptophyta; class Magnoliopsida; order Poales; family Poaceae; genus Zea; species Zea mays. The sequence continues at coordinate 13,115,779 of NC_050104.1, read as the reverse complement.
TGCCTTGACTTTGATATCCCTTCAAAAGTTGGTCATACCGACCAAACCTATGTTCTACTATATACTATACCTTGCTGAAAATCATGTTTTATTCTGATCCTTCATTTACTTATGATTCATTATTTGTTGGTCATATTAATTCTGTTCTCACCCTTTTGCTTGCGATGTCTTTTGTAGATGGCTCGACTTAGACACACTGCACGAAAGTCAGTCATCCCCTTCTTACCCTCCCGCCTTGCTGAGCGTCCGCTTCGCCGTCCCGTGGCTGGACAGTCCAGCCACTTGGAGAGACTACACCACCGCCTGCGTGAGGAGCAGGAGCGTCGACGACAGGAGCAGCAGGGCTCTTCTTTCTCGCTCCACCAGGAGATAGAGTCTGTGAGGAGCTGCTCCCCTGTGCTTCCTCTGGAGCCGCCCCCTGCACCACCACTGGGCGCCCCAGCTTCTGGAGTAGCTGCTGGAGGAGACCCAGACGACGGAGACGGCGACGACAGCTCGAGCCACGACACCGACTTCTCTGCTAACCCTGAGCCGGAAGGATGGGTTGCTCGACCCATCACTCGCGACGCTGCTCGCGGGTGCCACTTCCACGATGCGCTCGACACCCTGCTACGTCGGGCATTTGACCGGCATACTTGGTCCGTCGAGTATCGCTGTGTGGTCTACCAGCATAGTCGCGGGGTCTACCCGGACCGCTGGGAGGCGACTTGCTTGGTGCGCTGCCCGGAGAACAGTCTCCAGGGTGCAGAGGCCTGTTCAGAGCACTATTCTATCTCTGAGCGGGACTCAGCTGAGGCAGCCATGCAAGATGCTGCACGGCGTGCGCTTTCGCACTACTGCTCGGTCTTCGGTGGGGCAGCTGATGGTCTTGACCTGAAGTATTACCCCCGCCGTCCATCTGGGAGCACAGGAGGCGTGATTGTCTCACCTGTCGGTGAGGGCAATCCTAGGTTGAGCAGCACAGTCAACCTAGCCGCCGTGCTAAACACGGAGCTGGACCATGCATTAGACGAGCTGAGTAGGGCTCGTGCTGAGATCGCCCTGCTGCGGGCTGAGCGCGCGGAACGTCGTCACCTGGATGGTGGTTCCCCCGCTCCCGTTGGGACTCAACACCTGTACCGCTCACCTCAGCGTGGACACCAGTCTTATGGCAACCCCGACTGCAAGACCAAGATAACTCTAGAACCATAGATCGTTAGAGTTGGATCTTGTAATTAATACGAAATATATGCATAGAAGCTTCAGTCTTAGCGTTAGTCTCGGTCTTAGTTAGTCTTAGTTAGACAGGGTAGTTTGCTATATCCTGTGCATCTATGTTTGTCATGATGAACTATGTTTGGTTTGGATCTTTGTAATGACTGTCACCAGAGTGTGGGTATCCCCTGCATTTTGGTTTATCTATTATGTTAATGGAGTTAGTTATATAGTTGGGAAACCTTTATTCCACTTTCCTCTTTATCTGAGAAGCTGTGTGGCCTGTGTTGGAGATCAGTGAAGATGCTCATCTGTTCAGTGCTGTTGAAGAATTCTATTCTCTTTTCTTATGCTGCAAGATCTGCCAGATCAGTTCTGATGTGTGGTTGCATTCTGCAGATGTCAGAGAACAGGCGCAGAGGAGGAAGGCGTGCTCAGCAGGAGCGAGCCGCTCAACAAGATGAGGTGCCTCAGCAGCAGCACCTGCCGCCCCCGCCCCCGATGTCGATCGAGCAGATGTTTCTGATGCAGACTCAGGCAGTTCAGGCCATCGGTCAGACCTTGGCCGCCATTCAGCAGCAGCAGCAGGCCCCACCTCAGCCTCAGATGCCTCAGATGCCCAGAGACAAGCGTGCTGAATTCATGAGAGGTCATCCACCAACGTTTGCTCACTCTTCTGACCCCATGGATGCTGAAGATTGGCTGCGCACTGTGGAGTGGGAGCTGCATACCGCTCAGTGCGATGATAGGGAGAAAGTTCTGTATGGTCCCCGTCTGTTGAGAGGAGCAGCCCAGTCATGGTGGGAGTCTTACCTCGCCACCCATGCCCATCCTGACGCCATCACCTGGGAAGAGTTCAGAGGTAGCTTTCGTCAGTACCATGTTCCTGCAGGTCTGATGACAGTGAAGAAGGAGGAGTTCCTGGCTCTCAAGCAAGGGCCATTGTCTGTCAGTGAGTATCGGGACAAGTTTCTGCAATTGTCTTGCTATGCTCCTGAAGATGTCAACACTGACGCCAAGCGACAGTATCGTTTTCTGAGAGGCTTGGTCGACCCTCTGCAGTATCAGCTGATGAATCACACCTTCCCGACATTCCAGCACCTGATTGACAGAGCAATCATGACAGAGAGAAAGCGTAAGGAGATGGAAGATCGTAAGCGCAAGATCAGTGGACCCCAGCCTGGAAGCAGCAATCGTCCTCGTTTCTCAGGCAATCAACCTCAGCAGTTCAGGCAGAACCAGCGTCCACCTCAGCAGCATCAGCAGTTTCAAAGGCAGTATCCTCAGAATCAGTATCAGAACCGTCAGAGCAACCAGTCAGGAGGTCAGTTTCAGAGGCAGAATCAGCAGGCACCTCGCCTTCCTGCCCCAGCAAATCAGCAGAACAGTCAGGCAGCACCAGCTCAGGTTGGAAACAGAGCATGTTTCCACTGTGGAGAGCAAGGCCATTGGGTGATGCAATGTCCGAAGAAGGCAGCCCAGCAGCAGTCAGGCCCCAATGCCCCAGCAAAGCAGAATGTGCCTCAGCCTGGAGCAGGCAATCGCTCTCAGCCGCGTTATAATCATGGAAGACTGAACCACTTGGAGGCTGAAGCAGTTCAGGAGACCCCCGGCATGATAGTAGGTATGTTCCCAGTCGACTCCCGTATTGCAGAAGTGTTATTTGATACTGGAGCAACGCATTCTTTCATTACTGCATCATGGGTAGAAGCACATAATCTTCCAATTACTACCATGTCAACCCCCATTCAAATTGACTCAGCCGGTGGTAGAATTCGAGCTGATAGCATTTGTTTAAATATAAGTGTGGAAATAAGGGGGATAGCGTTTCCCGCCAACCTTATAGTAATGGGTACTCAGGGAATAGATGTCATCCTAGGGATGAATTGGCTAGATAAGTATCAGGCAGTTATCAGTTGTGATAAAAGGACAATCAAGTTGGTGTCCCCAGTAGGAAAGGAAGTGGTGACCGAACTAGTCCCGCCTGAGCCAAAGAAAGGAAGTTGTTATCAGATGGCCAGACTGAAAGGACCAATCAAATTCTCGAAGATATGTTGAGAGCCTGTGCGTTGCAAGATCAGTCCGGATGGGACAAGCGATTGCCTTATGCAGAGTTTTCCTATAACAACAGTTACCAGGCCAGTTTGAAGATGTCACCATTTCAGGCGCTTTATGGAAGGAGTTGCAGAACTCCGTTGCAATGGGATCAGCCTGGAGAAAAGCAAGTGTTTGGGCCAGACATTTTGCTTGAAGCCGAAGAGAACATCAAGATGGTCCGAGAGAATCTAAAGATAGCGCAATCGAGGCAGCGAAGCTATGCAGACACAAGAAGAAGAGAGCTGAGTTTTGAAGTCGGAGATTTTGTCTATCTGAAAGTGTCACCGATCAGAGGAGTCAGAAGATTCGGAGTGAAAGGCAAGCTAGCACCCCGCTACATTGGTCCGTATCAGATTCTTGCAAGACGTGGAGAAGTGGCCTATCAGCTCAGTTTGCCAGAGAAATTGTCTGCTGTGCATGATGTCTTTCATGTGTCTCAGTTGAAGAAGTGCTTGCGTGTGCCAGAAGAGCAGTTGCCAGTGGAAGGTCTTGAAGTCCAGGAGGACTTGACCTATGTTGAGAAGCCAGCTCAGATCCTTGAGATTGCAGACAGAGTCACCCGAAGGAAGACCATCAGAATGTGCAAAGTCAGATGGAATCACCATTCAGAGGAAGAAGCAACCTGGGAGCGTGAAGATGATCTGATGGCTAAGTACCCAGAGCTCTTTGCTAGCCAGCCCTGAATCTCGAGGGCGAGATTCTTTTAAGGGGGATAGGTTTGTAACGCCCCGAATTTTGCAGTTGAATTTTTTCTTTTCTTTACTCGCCAAAATTCGGGCGTTACCTTTTCTTTTTCTTTTTTCCCTCGCTAAACCTTGACCTTTTCCAAAGTTCTAGCGGGATTCGGTTTGGAATTCCCGTGTAATGAAAAACCCTAAGTACTTTAGGTTGTTTGATGCACCATGCCGAACCTTGCATTTCTTTTGATTGCTTTGAAAGCGCAAATGCATTCATGTAGAAAGATCGGATTTCGAAAATGAGAAGATCTTTTCTTTCTTTTTTTTCTCTCTTTCTCTCTCCTCTTTTTCTCTCTCTCCCGCGCTGTGGGCCGACCCCGGCCGGCCCAGCCGCCCCTGGCGCCCCCTCTTGGGCCCAAAAAGGCCCAGCCGCCCCCCCCCCCCTCTCCCTTTTTCCCCAAACCCTCTCCCTCTCCCTCTCATTTTCCCTCTCTCATTCTCTCCCTAGCCGCCGCCCCTACCCGCCCCCTGCCCTAGCGCCGCCCCTGCCCTAAGCCGCCGCCCTCGGCCGCCCCCTACTGCCGGCCGCCCCTCGCCGTCGCTCCCCAACGCCGGTGAGCCCCCCCCCCCCTCTCCCTCTCCCTCTCCCCTCCCCCCTCCTCTCTCCCTGGCAGCCCAGCCGCCCGGCCGGCCCTCGGCCGCGCCCTGGCGCCCCCGGCCAGCCCCAGCCCGCCCCTGGCCGTGCGCCCCGGCCAGCCCCCAGCCGCCCCAGCCGCGCCCCGGCCGGCCGCTGGCCGCGCCTGGCCCGCCCGCCTGGCCCTTGGCCGCGCCCCCTGCGCAGGGCCGGTTCAACCGCCCCTAGGGCCGGTTCAACCGCCCCCCCCTCTGTTTTTTTTTATTTTTTTATTTCATTTTATTTACTTTCTGTGATCCTAGTTACTTTATTTTAGGTAGGTTAATCATTGTTCGTGTTATTGAAATAGGAAGTTTAATTTAAAATTTCGTTATGCTAGTTGATTCATGTAGTTAATTGTTTATCTCGTGCAATGTTGATCAACTTAAAATGATTAGGTTTCCATTAGTGTATATGTAACAGAAGTCTTTTGTTAAGAACCAATTGTAATTGATCGTTAGTGCATAAGATTTAACCCCCTGCGAGACCCTTTCCCGTTTCTTTCTGACCATAACAAATGCGATATCGAATGTCATACTTGATGCATATTCGCTTTACTTGTTCCCTTGTATGGTGTACTGTTCTTTTGTATTAAATATGTGGATGTATGTATGTTTGCGCTCGCATAGAGAACGATCCGGTCGAAGAGCCCGAGGAATTCGCAGGAGAAGCCCCTGAGCAGCAGTCGGTTGGTGGAGGCAAGTGTCCTTTGACCTATCTATGTCCTATTCATTATTTAATTCACCCCCGCTTTACACATTTATGCCTAAGGATTGACTAGCCTTTTGTTATCCATGTCCTTGTTTACCTATCTGGGTTGGATTATTACTGTTTAGCTTTATGCTATTGCTCAAACTATAATCAATGAACATGATGAGATTATCTATGATACGCTGTTTTCCCTTCTCTTATGATGATGTGATACTTGTGGTCTTCAAGGGGGCTCGAGCGGTTTCTCGAGTGCCTCTCCGTAAGGACCTGTTCTATGGATGACCGCCCGGGAAAACAGTGCAACCATGAGGGTGGAATGGGGTGCCCTTAGCTGAATAATTAGAGGATCCGGGGTGTAGTTCACTTAGCCGTCGTGCCGTCAATGGGGCTCGGTGTATGCGGCTCGCTCTGCCAAGTTTGGGTTCGCCCCTTGGGGAGGAGTGCGGTGCATTTAGGAAACCTAACAGGTGGCTACAGCCCCGGGGAATCTTTGTAAAGGCTTCGTAGTGAATCCCTGGCCATTCACCTCAGGAGTGAATAAGGGTCTTGCAAGCCCGGGCCAGAGAGGGAATCACGGCTTGTGGGTAAAGTGCACAACCTCTGCAGAGTGTTATGAAACTGATATATCAGCCGTGCTCACGGTTATGAGCGGCCAAGGGAGCTCCAGTGATTAGTGGTACTTGATCAGAGATATTTTGGTACAGGTGGTTATGAGATTGATGGTTTTGGTTATGATTATGGTGCTGGTAAGTGGTACTCTTTCCGTTTGGAAAGGAGTACGTTTGGGTTAATAACTTGGGTTAATGCTAAAACTTGGCTTTCTACTAGTAAGTAATAATCTGACCAACTAAAAGCAACTGCTTGACTTATCCCCACATAAAGCTAGTCCACTACAGCCAAACAGGATACTTGCTGAGTATGTTGATGTGTACTCACCCTTGCTCTACACACCAAACCCCCCCCCCAGGTTGTCAGCATTGCAACCACTGCTCAGGCGAAGATGAAGCTGTGGAAGGAGACTTCCAGGAGTTCCAAGACTACGACGAGTTCTAGGTGTGGGTTAGCGGCAACCCCCAGTCGGCTGCCTGTGAAGGCCGCGGTTATCTACGTTTCTTTTCCGCACTTTGATTTATTGTAAGAACTATATGGACGTCTCAGACGTACGATGTAATCGACTATTTCCCTTATTAATACTATTTTGAGCACTGTGTGATGATGTCCATATTATGTAACTGCTGTGTACGTGAATAACTGATCCTGGCACGTACATGGTTCGCATTCGGTTTGCCTTCTAAAACCGGGTGTGACAGCTTAACACAATACACAACACAACTGAAACTATAAAATCTATCACATGGTGGTCTTCGTTGTCAATATCCACTCTATCTTGCGAATGAGAAGTTGTACCACTGCTATAAAATCTATCACGCTTTCTATTTTTTGCAGCCTCATCATCTGAATTGAGTCCAAGATTACAATATACCTCATTTTCGCATGGAACTTGTACTCTTCCTTCTTCATCCAACACATCAGAAACTATAATCGAATCCCAGTCCAGTTGTGTTGTTCCATCAATCCTCTGCACTTCCTATATTACAGACAATACAGAAGCATCCAATCATCAACGACATTATTTTCACAATTAATGACATAGTTCTGTAAATTTATCTCACCTCACTGCCAACTATTTCCCCCCCTCGCACTGGTGGCGCAGTTGAACTCGGTGCCGCCAATGGCACTAGTGGCGCAGTTGAACTCGGTGAAGCAAGAGTGGTAAACGGTGATTGCACAGGGTGTAGATCCGGGGAGTTGCAGTCTGGCGAAATGCCGAAGGGGTCGAACTCCATGGTTCCGAACTCACATAAACCCTAAGAAATAGGAGTCGAGGAGAACTCAGGTAAAAAGGAGTTAAGAGGAGCGGTTTCGAATGGAAGACGACGAGAACTCACCGCCGCAACAGGAGGACAGTAGAAGACGACCGCTAGACGCAGAGGAGACGCAAGAGCTGTCCGCGGCGAAAAGTCTGTTCGCGACGGAGAGAAGAAGACGACGTCTGAGCTGGGCGACAGTAATAGCGAAAGGAGACTAATCTCTGTTTGCTCAGCTCCTATTGAATGTCTCGTATCCATTTTAGAGTTTGCTAGTTGGCTGCGTCTCCAAAACAGAGACGCCCTCGGCAACGCCTCCAATTTGTCAAAACCGCTTCTCTGTTGTTTCATAATGGCAATTGTCTCCCCAACCCAGGTGCCCACACCCGGCTGCCACTCGGCAAGCGACCGCCGTGAGCCGAACTGAGGAACCGGCGACGGATAAAGCGACAGCTCCCTCCTCCATCCCCGGCGCGGCTGCGCCCTGAAGCTGCAGGTACGGGTCCCGGGCTCCACGCCTCCACCTCTTCTCCCTAGTCCCTAGTCCCCAGTCCCCACTCCCCAATACACGTTCATCTCTTCTAGTGCTAGGTAACTGTGGTTGTGGCCTGTGGGTGCTCGGTTTAGATTTAGCGTCTTAGACTGCTGAATGATGAATGCTGATGAGGGCGATCAGAAAAGATCATCTGATTAGAAAACATTGGTTTTATGGTTTTTTCATAATAATATACATTGACTTTATGTTCTCCAACTAATTAAATGATATATCTTTTTTTGTAACCATGTATAACCACGCTTTTTATCTGGAGAAAGAGAAATTTTACAACACTATCCCTGCAAAGCGAATCTCACAATGACCATCAACAAAGTTAAATAGCAGCTAATTACATGAGAAAGAGGCAACTGAAGATGAAACACAACTAGCAGCTAAAAACAAACACTCTGTTAGTGCCCTTGTTGGGGACTTGTTATCAAATACTAAGAGTTAAGAACAAGGCAACATAAAAAGTGTTAAATGTTAAAGTCCTTCGTCCTTCAAGACATTATGTCCCTTCGGATATAATGAATTCTGGACGAAGGTTATGAAGAAAAAGATCTTCGTGACCTCGATAGATAATAAAGAAGAATACATGTATGAAATACGGATAATAATACAGATATTATCATCAACTTATTTTTATTTGCATTACCAAATTTATAATGACAAATTATAAATGTACCTTCGGATTGACGAAAGTAAAGGTACAGGCGTGATGCGAAAAGTAAATGCCAAGTCAGCGTGAACAATACGGGAGTACTGTTCATCTATTTATAGGCACGGGACGCAGCCCGTGTAAAATTACATTAATGCCCTTTACATTTATCAATATCTCTATAGTAATTCTTCATGGTCTAATTTGGCTTTTCATCTTTAAGTCGGTTCCCCTTTTTTGCTGTCATGCCGAAGCTTATCTGCGTATAGCTTCGTGATCATCTTATGCTTCGTCACAATCGTCTTCCGTTCCACTCAAGCTTCGTCTTGACCATACTCTTGTATACCCGTAACCCGATTCCGAAGACACCCGTTCACATATTTCACTTGAAAAACATTGTCAAATCATGTTTTTGAGGACCTTCGGAAGCCGAAGGCCCCCAACAGCCCTAAATCATATAAAATATACTCATTTTTAAATTATAGGGTATTTTTATAGATCACGCTGTTGGAGATGCTCTTAGGCTGCTGGACACAGCCGCGGCAAACTCCCCCACCCCTGCAACAATCTGTGTCATCACACAATGTCACACCCGGTTCCAGGGGGTAGAACCGAGCGCATACCATATGTGTGCCAGGATCCATTTCCACACATATGTTGACGTCACAAGTGTAATATATCAAAAGACAATGCAATAAAGACGTAAAGAGAGTATAAAACTTTATTACATCATCTGAGACATTGTGTCTTAAACAAGTATCACATCAAAGTAGAGCGGAAAATAAACAACTGGGCAATCTTCCACAGGAAGTTGACCGGCGCATCGTTAGACTTTAGAATTCATCGTCGTCGATAAAATCTCCATCAAAGTCTCCAGCATCACCCTCTGATCAAAATTAAGCAAGGGTGAGCTCACTTATGGTCGGGGCTCAGCAAGTGGGGGAAAAACTAATGCAGGTATAGCAAGGTGAAGCTAAGGTTGAGCAGTAAGCATTTTAGTTGGTCAACATTTTATTATCAACACCTGTCTTACTAATAAGAGTGAATCCCAAATATCCCAATTAAACAAAGTAATATGAATATAACAAAAACACTTAAGTGAAACCACTTAAGCAAATTATTGGCAGATCATCGGATCTCAATTTAATTACATCTTCAAGTTCAATTATCATGTGAGGAGTCCAGGTTGCTCATAACCGGGAGCACGGCTGATATATCAGTTTTACACTCTGCAGAGGTGGTACAACTTTACCCACAAGCCATGTATCCCATCTAGCCCGGGTTGATCGGACCCTTAGACACTGCCGAGGTGAATGGCTAGGGATCCATTATGAGGTTTTCACAAAATACCTTAATACGAAGCAACCCGCTAAGGTTTCTAAAGACGATGGTGGTGGCCCCCTGGGTGAAGTACCTTAGCCAAGAATACGACCCCATGTTAACGTGGGCTGCCAGCACCTACCGCTCCCCCTCTTGCCCATCTTTCAGGTAAGGTTGCTAGGCACTAAGCATATAGAGCTATTTACCAAAGCCAGAGCCATGATAGCACTCGTGGTTGCACTGTTATCCTAGGTGGTCACTCCATGTTCCAATTAAATTTGTAATAAAATTATCTTAACCATCGGGTTAATGCCATAATTGCCAATTAAATCTTTGGAACATTAAAACCAATTAATGAGTGACATTAAGAAATCATTAAGTTGAGCGGTAGCATAAATCTTGCACAGCTTAATTATTTTCCCCAGGTTAAACAAGGAATACAGGTAGTAAATCTAGGAAATCCTTAATTAGGTGAAACCCATCAAATTATGCAGTATATCAAAAGTAAACATTATTAAATGCAATGACTGGGTACAAAAAGAGTATGCAGAGGGAGAATCCACTTGCCTTGCTCAAGCGAGTCCTGCGGATCGTCCTCGAACGAGTTCGGATCGTCTACCGCACAATCCGCTTCTAATAGGGTCGCATAGCGCACATACAAAAATAAAACATACACCAATAAATAAACATGCACCATTCATAAACATACACCAATACGTCATTAAGCACACATTAACACGTCGCACTAATCACATTTTAATTACGTACTAATCGCGTAAATACTTATTAGTTTAATTATAACTATTAATGTGAATCCTAATGGTAAATTTAGGAGTGGGTGCAATAAATATAATTTTAACTAATATTAATCTACTTTAACGCCATCAATGAAAATACTTATTATCTTTTAATACTAATAAATTAATTAATACCTATTATTACTTTTAACACAAATTAGTTAGTATGACCAAAAAAAATGAATCTAATAATATTAATATTCTAAAATCTACATAAACTACTAATTGAACATTTTCTAACACAAGCGGGGTTATTTGACATAAACTAGTACTCTAACAAATTTTAAGTTCTAAAACTGTGAATATGTTTATTTGACTAGCAAAAACCTATTTTGCCATCTACCAATGGTATTTTCTCCTTTCTTTATAAAAAAAAATGCTAATAAAATAATTAGATAAATCATCTAAAATCCTATATTAATCAAATGACATGAGTTCTATACCAGTTTCTAATCCATAAAAAAAATGCACCTATAATTCTCCAAGTAGTTTCTAAAATTTATTGTGACCAAATTTAACTACAAAAATTCCTATCTAGCATTTTTATCGCCAACGTGTGACTACTAAATGTTGTCATATTCTTAATCCAAAATTCAACGCGTCGATTAACATGAAATAACACGGTGCACTACTAATCACATATTTCTAACAAATTCCATAGCGCACACAAATACATAAATCGGAATCACATGTGTTTATATTACAACAAGCAAACTATACAACACATGAATCGAATCAAAAGCACTTTATAAAATACACAAAATAGATTTGGGTCGTCATCAACCTTGGGTTCGCGCGTGTGACGGGGATGGATCGACGGGGTTCGGCCGGACGGAGAGCGGGGCTCGACTACGGACGGCGAGTGTGTCGCTCCGGCGAACTCCGGCGACGAACGGTACACTCCGGCGAACTACGGGCTCCGTGAACTCCGGCGACGAACGGCGACTAACTACGGCGTCGAACAGTGCACTGGCGAGCTAGAGAGATGGGATGAGCTTGGGTTGGGAGGATGGGAGAGGGAGGCTCTGCCTTTTATAGAGAGAGGGTGGTAGATGAAGGGTCGGCCAGGGGAGAGGGAGAGGCGCCGGCGTCCTTCACTGGCCATCAATGGAGACGTTACCGGAGAGAAATCAGGGAGAGGGAAAAGGAAACTGGTGTCCGTTTGATGCTACCATTACGCAGGGAAAATCATGGCCGCGATTGAAGCTCCATTAATCGCAGAAACGGTCGCGCGGGTCACGGCTCGGCTTGGCAAACGGACGCGAGGCATCGCAGTCGTGGCAGGGTCGCGGCGGCTCGATGCAGGGCGCCAAGCAGCCGTCGCGCAGTGGGGCCAGGCGTCGCGCGGTGGGCGCGCGGTGTCGCGGCCGGCTCGGTCGGGCACGGCCGAGCGCCTGGACGCGGCCTGACCTGGCGCCTGCGCGCTGGAGAGAGACGAGTAGAGAGAGGGAGTGGGAGAGAGAGAATGGAGGGAGAGAGAGTGAGAGTGGCGGCGGCTGGGGCTTTGCCCAGGGACGCGCGCGCGTGGTGCGCAGGGGTTAGGGTTAGGGGATTTTGGGCCCCTAAGTGGGCCGGTCGGCTGGTTTTTTTTTTTACAATTCCGAAACGCTTATTTAAGGAGCTCAAAAATCTATAAAAAATTCACCAAAAATATTTATAAACAAAATACTCATTTTTAGACTAATAATTATTATATTTCTCAATTATTGTTTAATTACTAAGATTTCTTTTTAAAAGGAAATTAACAACAATCATCCGATAATCAATCAAGTGCATACAAAGAAAACGATGCAAATGAACAATTAAACACTAAAAATTTTATTACCCTAATCAATATAATATCTAAATTTATTATTTTAATTGATGGCTTTTATGGTGTTACAAACCTACCCCTCTTAAAAAGAATCTCGTCCTCGAGATTAAGAAACTTCCGAGAATAACTGGGGGAATTCCGCTCTGAGTTCATCTTCTCTTTCCCAAGTGGCCTCATCTTCCGAATGATGACTCCACTGCACTTTGCACATGTTAATGACTTTACTCCGTGTAATTCTGCGAGATGTTTCCAAAATTCTGACTGGATACTCTGAATAAGTCAAATCCTCATTCACATTCAGTTCTTCCATGGGTAGCTGTTCTTCTGGTACCCTTAAGCACTTCTTGAGTTGCGACACGTGAAATACGTCATGCACATCAGATAATCTATCGGGTAGCTCTAACTGGTAGGCTACTTCACCTTTTCTTTCCAAAATCTTGAATGGGCCAATATAGCGAGGTGATAGTTTTCCTTTAACCTTAAACCTTTTCATTCCTCTCATCGGTGAAACTTTAAGGTATACGAAGTCTCCTACTTCAAACATCAATTCTCTTCTTCTATTATCAGCATAGCTTTTCTGTCTTGACTGTGCTGTCTTCAAATTTTCTCTGATAATCTGCACTTGCTTTTCTGCCTCCTGGAGAATTTCTGGACCAAATACTTGACTTTCTCCAGTCTGATTCCAATAAAGCGGTGTTCTACACTTTCGTCCATATAGTGCTTCAAATGGTGCCATTTTTAGACTTGCCTGATAACTGTTGTTATACGAGAATTCTGCATAAGGCAAACTTTTATCCCAGCTTCTACCATGTTTTAGAGCGCAAGCTCTTAACATATCTTCCAACACTTGGTTTGTTCTTTCCGTTTGCCCATCCGTCTGCGGATGATAAGCTGAACTAAAATTTAGCTTGGTATCCATGGACTCATGTAGTCTTTTCCAAAAGCGTGAGGTAAACTGGGTTCCTCGATCTGATACGATCTTCTTTGGTACTCCATGCAGACAAACAATCCTTGACATGTATAACTCTGCTAACTGGGCTCCTGAGTAGGTTGTCTTCACAGGTATAAAGTGTGCCACTTTAGTTAATCTGTCTACTATGACCCATATTGAATCATAGCCATCTCGAGTACGGGGTAGTCCAACTATGAAATCCATACTGATTTCTTCCCATTTCCATTCCGGTACCTTGAGAGGTTGTAGCAATCCTGCTGGTCTTTGGTGTTCGGCTTTAACTCGCTGACACACGTCACATAATGCAACATGAGTAGCAACATCTCTTTTCAAACCGTACCACCAATACTTTTCTTTAAGGTCCTGGTACATCTTGGTACTTCCAGGGTGAATAGAGTAAGCTGAATCATGAGCTTCTCTCAAAATAAGTTGGCGCAAGTGCTCGATTTCTGGTACACAGATTCTCTTCTTAAACCATATTGTGCCTTGTTCATCTTCCGTGAAATCTGGGGCTTTACCCAAACCAATCAAAGCTTTAATTTCCTTAATTTTCTCATCAGATTCTTGTCCTTTACGAATCTCTTCTTCCAAAGTAGATTCGACTTCCATCACCGTTGCTTCTACATTATTGAGAAATCCAAGGTTGAGTCGTTCCATTTCCCAGCACAATTCCTGTGACATCAAATGAGTAGTGATGTTGTTTACTTGACCCTTACGGCTCAAAGCATCAGCTACTACATTTGCTTTTCCGGGGTGATATTGTATTTCCAAATCATAATCTTTAATCAACTCAAGCCATCTTCTCTGTCTGAGGTTGAGTTCTTTCTGAGTGAATATATATTTCAGGCTTTTGTGATCCGTGAAGATTTTGCACTTGTTTCCAATCATATAGTGCCTCCAAATCTTCAAAGCATGCACTACGGCAGCTAGTTCCAAATCATGCGTAGGATAATTCTTCTCATGCTTTCTCAATTGTCTTGAGGCATAAGCTATCACTTTTCCTTCTTGCATTAGCACACATCCAAGTCCAAGGTGTGATGCATCGCAATACACATCAAATCCCTTGTGGATGTCTGGCATTACCAATATTGGTGCAGTGGTTAACCTTTTCTTGAGTTCTTCAAAACAATTTTGACAAGCTTCATCCCACTTGAACTCTTTACCTTTCTCCAGTAGAGAGGTAAGAGGTTTCACTAACTTGGAAAAACCTTCAATAAATCTTCTATAGTATCCTGCCAATCCAAGAAAACTTCTGATCTTAGAAGCATCCTTAGGTTGCTTCCAATTTAATATCTCACTTATCTTTCCTGGGTCCACTTTAATTCCACCGTCGGTAACAATATGCCCTAAGAAAGCAACTTCTTTCAACCAAAAATCACACTTCGAGAATTTTGCGTATAGTTGGTTGTCACGAAGCTTTTGTAGAACTAGCCTTAGATGATCTTCATGTGCTTCTTCATTCGAAGAATATATCAGTATGTCGTCAATAAATACGACCACAAACTGATCCAGATATTCCATGAATACTTTATTCATCAAGTTCATAAAGTATGCAGGTGCATTAGTCAGTCCAAACGACATGACCAAAAACTCATATAATCCATATCTCGTCGTGAAGGCTGTCTTCGGTACATCTTCTGCTCGAATCTTTAACTGATGATATCCCGATCTCAGATCTATCTTCGAGAATACCTTAGCTCCTTTCATTTGATCGAATAAATCTTCAATCCGAGGTAACGGGTATTTATTCTTGATGGTTACTTCATTCAAACTTCTATAATCAACGCACATTCTTCTCGAACCATCCTTCTTGTTCACAAATAGCACTGGGGCTCCCCAAGGGGATGAACTTGGGCGAATGAAACCTTTTTCTAGTAATTCTTCTATTTGTTTCTTCAGTTCTACTAAATCTTTAACATCCATTCTATAAGGTCTTTTCGAGATAGGTGCGGTTCCGGGTAATAATTCAATAGAAAACTCTATATCACGGTCAGGTGGCATACCTGGCAATTCCTCCGGAAATACGTCTGGGTATTCGCACACTACTTTGATATTTTCCAAGGGCTTTTCTTCCAAGTGATTGATCACTGTCTTCCCTTTTTCATCTGTTGACTTGTCTATGTTAACTTGGATTCTTTCACCTTGAGGACTTGTCAACATAATTGTTCCATTGGCACACCGTATCACTCCATCACAACTTTTCAACCAGTTGCATCCAAGGATCACATCAATACCGTTGGATCCTAGGACCACTGGGTCAACGGTAAAATCTATTCCTTGAATCTTGATATTAACATGAGGGCATGAGTGTGTGGCCTTCATGTCACCTCCCGGTGAACTAATGTGTAATATCCTCTTCAGAGGGTACTTAGGTATGTTATGTTTTTCCACAAATGACGCAGTTATAAATGAATGTGATGCTCCAGAGTCAAATAAAACTGATGCAGGTATGGAGTTAACAAGGAACATACCATACACTATGTCGGCATCTTCAGGCACTGATTCCGCAGTGACGTGATTGACCCTTCCTCTGCTCTGGTTCTGTGGTGCCTTGTTTTGAGCCGATCCACGAGCGGGGGTGTTCTGGTCATTCCTCTGATTATTGCTTTTCTGAGGTGTCTGTTGGTTGCGCCTTGGGCAGTTGTTGGCATAGTGGCCTAGCTCACCACACTTGAAACATCCATTGGGTTGGACAGGTGCGTTGTTTCTGGCCTGAGTGTTGTTGGTGCCACCTTGACGGTTCTGTGAATTTCCACCAGACCTCTGGTTGGTCTGGGGGTTGCTCCTTTGCTGGTTCTGACTCTGATTATTTCTCTGGCCTTGCTGTCCAGAGCGTTGCACTTGATAATTGTTTCCACCCTGATTTCCAGAGCGGAACTGCGAACCTTGAGCATTGTTTGGCCGGGTGTTCCGGCTGGACTGACCTTGAAATTTTCTCTTATGGTCAGATAGCTCCTTCCTTTTGCTTTCTAGGCCAATTGCCTTGTTCAGCAGTGTCTGGAAGTTGGGGAATGTATGGCTCTGAAGTTGGTAGTTCAGAGGTCCAATCAACCCTTCCAGGAAACGCTCTTGGCGCTTCTCATCAGTGTCCACTTCCTCTGGTGCGTAGCGTGAAAGCTGAGTGAAGCGATCACGATACTCACTGACAGACATATTCCCTTGAGTAAGGGAAAGGAACTCCTTCTTCAGCTTCATGATTCCAGAGGGGATGTGGTGAGAGCGGAAGTTCTCCTGAAACTCCTGCCAGGTTATGGTATCTGCGTTGGGATGTGCCGCTGTGAAGGCATCCCACCAATCGGACGCAGCTCCCTCGAGTCTTCCCGAGGCGTACAAGACCTTCTCTCGGTCGTTGCACTGAGTTATGTCCAGCTTCTTTCCAATGACTTTGAGCCAGTCATCGGCATCCAGGGGATCAACCGCATGAGAGAATGTCGGCGGGTGATGACTCATAAAGTCCCGGTGCTTATCTCTGGCCGGGGGTGCATACTGCTGCTGCTGGGGTTGCTGAATCTGTTGGTTCTGTTGCAATTGCTGAACCGCAGCAGTAAGTCCTTGCAGAATCTGCATTTGGGCGGCGATGAACTGCTCCATATTGGGATTTGGTGGTGGCGGTGGTGGTGGTGCTTGTTGTCCACGCTGGTTCCGGTTGTTAGGTCCTTGACGTTGATTCACCATCTGATTGGTTAGAAAGCGAACATCTTAGAGAAGAGAAGAGTAGAAAGATTCTAGAGGGGAAATGACTTAAGTTTTAAAATTTTTATATGTTCTTATGGCCATCATTCCATAAGACCATTGCACTCAAACAAAGATCCAAATCAAACATTTCAACCAATCACCATCACATGGTTGATATTTATTAATATGAAAATTTAAAGATAGTTTCCATCGTCTAACGCGAAGCGTAATTTATTACATCATGACTCAAAAACTCCTAAAGCAGCCTAGTGACTGATCCGGGCTCTCCATAGCGCATCCTCTTGCGGGGAGGAGATAGCGCCACGGCGGGGACCTGAGCTTCTGGCGGATCCAGTCCTTGCAGTTGGGCTTCCAGGGCTGAAATCCTGGCGTGGGCATTCTCCAGCTCCAAGTGCACACTGTAGAGGTCCAGAGTGGCACTGTCCAGGTCGGTGTTGAGACCGGCCACTACACCAGCTAGGGTGTTGAGGCGATCCTCACCAGGCTCTCCTGGGACAATGTTGGTCTGGTTCTCACCTCGCAGGCGCTGAGGGAGATGCCTGAACCTTGTGTTCTGCAGCTGCTGCCGGTAGGTGTGGCTGAGCGACCACAGGGTCCGACGGGCAGCGTCGCTGACAGAGGCAGCGTAGGTGGACAGCGGTATCAGGGACTCGTGAGCAGACAGAGTCCTCAATCCCCTGTCACCTGCATCCATCACCCTGACATGGATGCGAGTGATGTAATAGCAAGCCCGGGGAGGCTCGCTCACTCGCCTCGTCTCGTACAGGGGGCGGGCGTAGGCTCCTAGCTCGTGCAGCACCGCTTGCAGCAGGTTGGGGAAGTGTCCTGTCTCGAACATTGATGTATAATGTTCGACAACTGGACCAATCCCCATGAAGTGGTCCTGCTGGGCGTAGTCAGCTTCCTCGTTGATGTGTCCGTCTTCTCCATCGTCTTCGTCGTCATCCTCGTCATCGCCGTCTCCGGAGTCGTCGGGGTCGTCGCCTCCAGGTGCAGGTGCTTGAAAGGCTGGTGCCGACGATGCTGACATCGATGACCCAGCTGCGTAGGCCAGGGACTCGGCCAACGGGGTGGGGGTCGGCAGCTGCTCCTCCGAGCTGTCCTCCAGGTTGATCACGTTCTCCACTTGGATGGGAGGGAGATCCGCTGGAGCATCCTCGACTACCACTGGGTAGACCGGGATCTGCCGGGGCTGAGGGGCGTAGCTGGTGTTGACGCGGGTAGTTTGGAGGGTGCGAACCATCTACAAGAGAAGAGTCAACTTAGTTGAATTTCAAAGAGGTAAGACTGATAAAGGAATTTATAGGAATGAAATTAGCAAGTTTTGAACAACTAGGCTTTCCATTTCTAACTAATCTAACGACCTAGGGTCAGCATAGCTTTGATACCACTTCTGTCACACCCGGTTCCAGGGGGTAGAACCGAGCGCATACCATATGTGTGCCAGGATCCATTTCCACACATATGTTGACGTCACAAGTGTAATATATCAAAAGACAATGCAATAAAGACGTAAAGAGAGTATAAAACTTTATTACATCATCTGAGACATTGTGTCTTAAACAAGTATCACATCAAAGTAGAGCGGAAAATAAACAACTGGGCAATCTTCCACAGGAAGTTGACCGGCGCATCGTTAGACTTTAGAATTCATCGTCGTCGATAAAATCTCCATCAAAGTCTCCAGCATCACCCTCTGATCAAAATTAAGCAAGGGTGAGCTCACTTATGGTCGGGGCTCAGCAAGTGGGGGAAAAACTAATGCAGGTATAGCAAGGTGAAGCTAAGGTTGAGCAGTAAGCATTTTAGTTGGTCAACATTTTATTATCAACACTTGTCTTACTAATAAGAGTGAATCCCAAATATCCCAATTAAACAAAGTAATATGAATATAACAAAAACACTTAAGTGAAACCACTTAAGCAAATTATTGGCAGATCATCGGATCTCAATTTAATTACATCTTCAAGTTCAATTATCATGTGAGGAGTCCAGGTTGCTCATAACCGGGAGCACGGCTGATATATCAGTTTTACACTCTGCAGAGGTGGTACAACTTTACCCACAAGCCATGTATCCCATCTAGCCCGGGTTGATCGGACCCTTAGACACTGCCGAGGTGAATGGCTAGGGATCCATTATGAGGTTTTCACAAAATACCTTAATACGAAGCAACCCGCTAAGGTTTCTAAAGACGATGGTGGTGGCCCCCTGGGTGAAGTACCTTAGCCAAGAATACGACCCCATGTTAACGTGGGCTGCCAGCACCTACCGCTCCCCCTCTTGCCCATCTTTCAGGTAAGGTTGCTAGGCACTAAGCATATAGAGCTATTTACCAAAGCCAGAGCCATGATAGCACTCGTGGTTGCACTGTTATCCTGGGTGGTCACTCCATGTTCCAATTAAATTTGTAATAAAATTATCTTAACCATCGGGTTAATGCCATAATTGCCAATTAAATCTTTGGAACATTAAAACCAATTAATGAGTGACATTAAGAAATCATTAAGTTGAGCGGTAGCATAAATCTTGCACAGCTTAATTATTTTCCCCAGGTTAAACAAGGAATACATGTAGTAAATCTAGGAAATCCTTAATTAGGTGAAACCCATCAAATTATGCAGTATATCAAAAGTAAACATTATTAAATGCAATGACTGGGTACAAAAAGAGTATGCAGAGGGAGAATCCACTTGCCTTGCTCAAGCGAGTCCTGCGGATCGTCCTCGAACGAGTTCGGATCGTCTACCGCACAATCCGCTTCTAATAGGGTCGCATAGCGCACATACAAAAATAAAACATACACCAATAAATAAACATGCACCATTCATAAACATACACCAATACGTCATTAAGCACACATTAACACGTCGCACTAATCACATTTTAATTACATACTAATCGCGTAAATACTTATTAGTTTAATTATAACTATTAATGTGAATCCTAATGGTAAATTTAGGAGTGGGTGCAATAAATATAATTTTAACTAATATTAATCTACTTTAACGCCATCAATGAAAATACTTATTATCTTTTAATACTAATAAATTAATTAATACCTATTATTACTTTTAACACAAATTAGTTAGTATGACCAAAAAAATGAATCTAATAATATTAATATTCTAAAATCTACATAAACTACTAATTGAACATTTTCTAACACAAGCGGGGTTATTTGACATAAACTAGTACTCTAACAAATTTTAAGTTCTAAAACTGTGAATATGTTTATTTGACTAGCAAAAACCTATTTTGCCATCTACCAATGGTATTTTCTCCTTTCTTTATAAAAAAAATATGCTAATAAAATAATTAGATAAATCATCTAAAATCCTATATTAATCAAATGACATGAGTTCTATACCAGTTTCTAATCCATAAAAAAAATGCACCTATAATTCTCCAAGTAGTTTCTAAAATTTATTGTGACCAAATTTAACTACAAAAATTCCTATCTAGCATTTTTATCGCCAACGTGTGACTACTAAATGTTGTCATATTCTTAATCCAAAATTCAACGCGTCGATTAACATGAAATAACACGGTGCACTACTAATCACATATTTCTAACAAATTCCATAGCGCACACAAATACATAAATCGGAATCACATGTGTTTATATTACAACAAGCAAACTATACAACACATGAATCGAATCAAAAGCACTTTATAAAATACACAAAATAGATTTGGGTCGTCATCAACCTTGGGTTCGCGCGTGTGACGGGGATGGATCGACGGGGTTCGGCCGGACGGAGAGCGGGGCTCGACTACGGACGGCGAGTGTGTCGCTCCGGCGAACTCCGGCGACGAACGGTACACTCCGGCGAACTACGGGCTCCGTGAACTCCGGCGACGAACGGCGACTAACTACGGCGTCGAACAGTGCACTGGCGAGCTAGAGAGATGGGATGAGCTTGGGTTGGGAGGATGGGAGAGGAAGGCTCTGCCTTTTATAGAGAGAGGGTGGTAGATGAAGGGTCGGCCAGGGGAGAGGGAGAGGCGCCGGCGTCCTTCACTGGCCATCAATGGAGACGTTACCGGAGAGAAATCAGGGAGAGGGAAAAGGAAACTGGTGTCCGTTTGATGCTACCATTACGCAGGGAAAATCATGGCCGCGATTGAAGCTCCATTAATCGCAGAAACGGTCGCGCGGGTCACGGCTCGGCTTGGCAAACGGACGCGAGGCATCGCAGTCGTGGCAGGGTCGCGGCGGCTCGATGCAGGGCGCCAAGCAGCCGTCGCGCGGTGGGGCCAGGCGTCGCGCGGTGGGCGCGCGGTGTCGCGGCCGGCTCGGTCAGGCACGGCCGAGCGCCTGGACGCGGCCTGACCTGGCGCCTGCGCGCTGGAGAGAGACGAGTAGAGAGAGGGAGTGGGAGAGAGAGAATGGAGGGAGAGAGAGTGAGAGTGGCGGCGGCTGGGGCTTTGCCCAGGGACGCGCGCGCGTGGTGCGCAGGGGTTAGGGTTAGGGGATTTTGGGCCCCTAAGTGGGCCGGTCGGCTGGTTTTTTTTTTTTTTTTTACAATTCCGAAACGCTTATTTAAGGAGCTCAAAAATCTATAAAAAATTCACCAAAAATATTTATAAACAAAATACTCATTTTTAGACTAATAATTATTATATTTCTCAATTATTGTTTAATTACTAAGATTTCTTTTTAAAAGGAAATTAACAACAATCATCCGATAATCAATCAAGTGCATACAAAGAAAACGATGCAAATGAACAATTAAACACTAAAAATTTTATTACCCTAATCAATATAATATCTAAATTTATTATTTTAATTGATGGCTTTTATGGTGTTACACACAACCATGCATGGGGCATCACAACTATTTAACGAACGTCTTAGGCTATGGAAACAGGCTCCACAAACAACGAGTTTATGGTGTCTTTGATGACATGGCAATTTGTGTACGCGTCATCATTCTTGTACATATACACCATTGTTCTTGTCAGGTTGAAGATCCTCTCGAGCAGCTCCGCCGGCTGGTGCTTGTTCATGTTCAGCCACTCCTCGTTGAAATCTTTCCATGTTTCATCTATCATTTCCTGTATCTTCACGCGAGCCACTTCGAGCGGGACCTCGTGCTCTCTCATGCAGCTTTCTATTGTCGAGGCAACATGCGGGGCCATTTTCTCTCGCTGCATGCACATGCAGTTCCTTGGTTATATATACTTCCAGGAAGGCGCCAACGCTGTAAAGGTCAGGCAGCATGTATGTATGTATGTGCAACAATGTCTCCTATTCTTCATTTTCTCTGACAATATTCAGTACCAAAAACTATGTGTAGCTTTATGATATGGTGCAGTAGACCCATTTATGTTATAACTGAAAACCAAAATGATTATTACCTCATATGACTTGAGATCATCGGAAAGTCTGAGAATGATGCAGAGCGCCTGCACTAGTTTAGGCACACTGCACACCCATTCGAAAGCTTCTTCACCTGCAACATCTCCCATTCCAACAAATGATGCGCACGACAAGAGGTGACAAGCGCCACTTCTTGCTGAAACCTGCAGGTGCTCCTCAACGGTTGCAGGCACATACCCTTGTTCGCGCCATCTTACCTCCTTGTTGTATGCTCTTACTAGATCTATAATCTGCATGTTAAGGGACAAAAACGTTGGTAAGTGAAATCACGTAATTAGTTGTACCTCATATCATACGTATGAATATTTTAAGAGGAAAAAAAATAAAGAGCAACTATACTTCACTTAACTTCTTGAACTAAAGTCCGTCTTAGGATTTATTGAAATTGGGTATACAACCATACCTAATAATGGATATCTGACACAATTTTGCAATGCAATATTTGACCTAACTATCTAGATTATCCAATCAGATTTCTGATATTTGATGGATATTGTTAATTATTCTTATATTTGACTTATGTCTAGGGGCAAGTATCTGAATTTGTACCCAAAATTCTAGAACATATTTATATATTAAAACAATAGCTTTGAATCACTATTTGGGTGTGGTTGAGTACTTGAGTGGTCCAAAAATATCTTCACATTTGCACCCTTGGGACGATGGATATAGAGATAAACTATGTAGGGCTTGGTTCGGTTAGGAGTGGATTGAAGGGGATCGGAGATGATTAAATCTCTTGCTGACCAAAATTAAATAGGAAGGGATTTAATCCCCTCCAACCCCCGTACAACTGAACAAGACCGCACATGACACCTTTGACCTAAATGAAAACTAGGCTTTTGTGTTGATAACAAATATATGATTTGCTGGTCAATTAATCGACATCATAGGGAGATGTAAGACTATCTCCAGTAGCTTACCCATCCTAATCCTCCACGCTGCAAACAATGCAGTCTGCTAAACAATGCACGGCCATATGGGTAAACTGCTGGAATCGGTCTAACCTAAGCACAGGAGATATTGACAAAATGGGAAAAGTTTGCTCACAAAATTTTTTATGTAGGGCATGCGGTATTTCTCTTCCGGCGCTAACTCTTCCTCAATGCTTTGGTAAGTATCCAAAATTTTTCCAAAAATGAACTTCATGTTCTCTGGAAGACCTCCAGCAACTGCAGGGTCCCAGCTGGACCAAAGTAATTTTCAGACAAAAAAAGTCATTCATCATCTAACTTGATAAAAGGTTTATAAATAGGGAATGTCAAGAGATAGTTGCCACTGGACAAGGGATGCATACCATATACAACCCAGAACATAATGAAAGAAAGGGTCCATTTTAACACAAAAAATATTTCTGTTTGCACATGCAACCTGTTGGGAAACCTTGAATCACTATGAATTTCTTTTTCACTTCTAGTGAATGGCCTTTTTATTTATCAAATTCAATAATATTGCGCTACTTTTATGCTATGTTGTTGTTTAGGCACATAGTCCTGCTTTTAGTAGCTATTTGTCTATAGTTTTTAAAATTGTGGACCGGTACCGCTTCCATGAAGAGATTTAAGCCAAATTTTCATCCATTATCTGTGGAGATGACTTTAACCACTAGGCCTGAGTTTTATGTAGGTCATACTCAACTAAAGTATGCATTGAGTTAATATTTTTTTTTTGAATAACCTGTTGCTTGCTATGTTCTTTCCTTCTTGCGTTATTCTTGCATTGAGAAAGAGTTTAATCAGTCATCGAGAACACAAACCTTTCTATACACTCGGTAAATAACTCGCACTCCTGTGGAGTTCCATAGACATCATAAGTGTCGTCCAATAGGGACACGATGGCGATGACTTTTGTTAGTATTATTCGAGCTCGAGAGTAGCTTGGCTCAAAATATACTCCCACGATCCAGAAGTAGCACTCCACAACTCTGTCTCGAGCGAACGATAGCCTTGACTGAAGCTCTAGACCATTCCACCACCTGCACGTTCTTAATTGAACAGCAACTGCAAATATGAATTGTGTAATGGCAATTTGCGATAGTTCACGATAGCAATTATTTGAAAAAGATAGTTCCTCTGTTTCAAATTACATGTCACTTTAGTTTTTATCTTTAGTTTTGTCCTAAGTTAAACTTCTGTAATGTGTACTGAGTTTTTAGAAGAAGAAAAAAAGGTGTATTAACAACTATGCACTATCAAAATATATTTTACGAGGAATTTAATAAAGGTAGGTTGATGTTGTAAATCTCAGTAGTAGTTTTCTAACGAACTTGATCAAAGTTAGAGCGAGAAGTTTGGCTAAGAACATTGCTGAGCGACCTATAATTTCCAGTGGAGGGAGTAAGTAACTCGACCTTGTTATGATCTTCAGCTCTTGTTGATACTGGAGTTGCACGAGATTATAGTTGAGCTTTGCTAGCTCCATTACCAGTTCATCAGCCTCAGCCTCTCTTCCATATTCAGCTATACGAGATTTAGCCTCGTAAATTCTCACACGTCTTGGGAGGGGGATCTCGAGCGCACGCTTTATTTCACATGCTAACGACGCTGCTCCCGTATACGGCGCTGTTGATTTTAAACTCTTGGCTGTGAAGGAAATGGCCTCGTCAAGTATCGTCTCTCCACGCGTCGCGAGACAAGCAGCGCAGTGAAGGCTCAGCAGATCCCTTGCACTGTTTGCTGTAAAACCACCCCCCTGTTCGTCTCTGAACTCGGCAAAGACATCTGGAACAACAGGTAATTCGACAGTAATATTATTTTTGTACTTAGAACAAAAATAATCTTTGTTCTAAAGTACGATGCCGTTTAGTATCCTTAACGAGCGAAATAATTTTGCCTTGTAATAACAGGCTGCAAACTAGGAGTTCAGTTCAGTAACGCGTGTCTTGGTTACCTGACGAGACACTGTATCCGTGCTTTCGGAGAAGATAGAACCACATGGCCACCGTTTGAAGGTCGCAGCCACTGACATCGACGTCGTTCATTCGAGCTAGCATGTCGCTGATCTCGTCCTCGAAGAGATGATCCAGACAGAGACGCTCCAAGACGTGGATGAGATGAATCCTACGGTGCAGGCTACAGGCGCTGGAAGCTGCTACCAGTTTTGCTGCCACTTCTTCCTTCAGCTGCTCTGCTCGATGTACCATCCATGCCTGTCGAGAAGTTTTCAGACGCATGCATGTATAAATGGCGGATCAACGCTGAGCGCAAAATTAAACGAGTCTTAGATCAACAAGGTGGCAGTTAAATACGGTATACGGGTTTGCTAACAAACCTTGTGAAGGGACGACGTGGCCAGAGGGCTGGAGTAGGTGAGGAAGAAATCGCCCCAGATGGATGGCTCAAAGCCTGAGACGTTTCTGCTCGCGCCATCGTCCTCTTTCGCCTGCCTACTACTACTAGCGGTGGCGGCCCTGCTGGTGCAACCAATTGGTGACGGCGGCATTCGCTTGCCGGGCGACGCCACGGCGCCGGCGATGACAACTGGTGGCGGCGGCAGCGGCGGCCCTCCAGCAGAGGGGTCAACGGCAGAACGGCGGCCACGGCTGCGGCGGCCAGCGCTGGACCGTGCTGCTAGCTTCGTGCTGATGGAGCGGAAGGCCGTGCACGTGCAGGCGTAGCTGCTGCCTGTCATTTGCCAGTGTGCTTGGGTGGTGCTGGCTGCTGCTACCATCTGGCGCCGCAACCGCAATGGCACCAGCAAGCCGAAACTGTTTTCAGAATTCAGAGTTCAAACCTTTCTGTCTTTATGGACCACCATGTCAGCTATTAACCGAATTATCGACCACGCTGTCGATCATTATCAACTAAAATCTGTTGATACCGTCTGATTCCATCCAAGGCATATAATCGATATCGATCGATCGTTACTGATTACACCGACCTGGTCGACTGACCTGACCTACTAACAGGTCGGCGTTGGGACAAACGCGATTGATTGATACTGACAACAACGCATTAGTGACTCACATGGAAAATATGTCACGCCCTCGGGCTGAATTAGTGGCTCACGAGTGCCTACTGCTGGATCCAGCCTCACGTGGACTATGTTATGTCCTCGGATTGGATTAGTGGCACACAATTGGCAGCGTGCCAGTTTCGCATGTGCCTGGTTTAGCGAGTGTGCTAATCCTACGACTAGTCCGACCAGAGATCGCCACGCAATCGGTTTCGCGAGCAGTGAAATAGAATCTTCTCGATGATGTTGACATTTCTGATTTCTTGATCAATGAGACAATGACACTCAAATACTTCGAAGTTGCAAACTGAGGCTATGTTTGTTTCTGATTATAATCTCTCCAGATTATATAATCCATCGCAAATAATCCAGTAGGTAAACAAACAACTAGATTATGGGTTCAGATTATATAATCTAAACCCCCATATTATGATAATCTCATAATCTCCTCAAGAGTAGCTTATTTGAGATTATTTTGGTAAAAGACCCACTACCCATGGTTATGTAAATAGAAATTACAATATATACGATCCTTTTTTCTCACCTCAAATAAACAAATAAGGATATTGTTGTCTTTGTGAATAATCTACATTTATATAATCTAAACTACCAAACAACTACATATAGATTATAATATATCTAGATTATAATCTGAATTATATAATTTAGATTATACTCCAGATTATATAATCTATAAGCTGAAACAAACAGGCCCATAATCCATTAAAAAGAAGAATGACCGCTGCCTGATTCTTGGAAAAAAAACGACTGGTATATGTTGTAAAACTGTCTAGGATTCGTTGCACCTAATGAGACATTGCGTTTATATGAACATACCTATGCATGGCATCAGGATCGTAAATTTGAGTTGAGTTGAAAAGATGATCTATGCGAAGTCCAAAACACTGATGAGACGAAGGGTGTGCCTCACTCTTCTGAACAGATTCGTTGGGGAAAAAAACTGAAATCTAAATCAAACAAGTACAACAGTGGAATAGATTACTGAAAATCTACGTATCCCTCTAGTTAAATTTATAATTACCTTCTACACCAGATTTTCTGTGTAGCTCTCAACCAAGCTACCAAGCTACCATACTCTTGCAACCATCAGGTCGCAACAGTTTTTTCACAGATCACACCTAAAATCAGACTTTTAGGAATCTACAAGTTAACCAAACAAACATAATTTCACTAATACATGCTCTTCGTATGAACCTCATATGCTTTCCTAAATTAAAGCAGAGTTAATCCCCTATTAAAATTTTGTCATGGAATAAATCTGCCTTTGTTTGAATAAACCGGCCTGAACAATTTTATAAAGACTACCAATATCCATGACATTAAAAGATTATATAACTGTAATACTCTATCTAATGATATTAATTCAGTGTTATAAATATTTGTATATTATTATATAAATTAGATCAAACCACGATGAAGAAATACAACAAACTCCCAATTTTAGGACGAGTAAAGTAATTATATTGCTGGTTAACAAAATATTTCATCCATTCTCAAATATTTTGTCTTACGATAGTTTATTTTTGAACTAAAACGCAACAAATTAAAAAATAGAGGGAGTAGCATCCATATTGCACGATGCTATTTGAGGTGGCACACGAACATTGTAGTTGTAGGCAAACAAGTTAAAATATAAGCATATGAATTCGAAAATACGAGAATCAGACCGTCTCAAGCTAGTATAAAATCGGGGGCGCGGAACCGTTGATGACAATATTTATAAAGTGTAGTTTGAAATAGCGGATATGATAGGGGATCTGTTGAAGAGATAGCATCGGACATCGGTGGCACGGGACAAAATAAGCTCTGCTGCTCGCATAACACCGACAATATATAGTTCATCCGTTCGACAACAAATTTAGACAGAACTTCCACCGGTCAAGTGCATGACTGCATGAACAATCTAAGTTGCCAACAAATAGCATTTTAAGCTCAGAAAAAAGTAAGAAATACGCATGACATTTTTAGTCCATCTTTACTCCAACAAAACCTGCAGACATAAAAGCCCAGAATAGCATAAGCAGAGGGTGACTTTTGAAAGGGTAAGCAATGGTTCAAGCTACAAGTTCAAACTTTGTGTTGGCAGCCCCATGCCCAATGTAAATGTTCTAAACAGACAGTATGTTTAAAACCATTCTACTGTATCAAAGAAACATTCCCTAAACATCAGTGTGGACAGAAATATCATAAATTTCTATGGCAAGAAAAATGCACAATTATAAATATATATGGAAAACTGCTAAGTCTAAAGTGCTGAAAATAGGCATCACTAAATCCAATACATTAGTTGGAAAAACTAGACCCCCCCCCCCCCCCCCCGGTTCATAAGAGTAAGCATTTTTTTTAAGCATTCAAAAGTTTCCACAGATGTAAAAATTTCTGGCACATGCCGCTATCCCCATTCCTCACTGCTAATTTTCCTGCAGTTTTGTCTCTCTCATGATATTGACTGATGACGAGCGTGTCATTTCCTTTGCTACTAGAAATGCCTAAATTTGTAAACAGAGGGAGTAATACTGACAACTAATGAAATTAGGTAATGCATATTCCACGTGTACTTGGTATCATTGTGACATGTAAGTAACGAACAGTGGGAAGTTAACCATCCCCAAATACCAAACAGCAGTTTTAACTTGAAATCTTCACGAAGTGAATACTCCCTCAGTCAGATACAAACTCACCAAATTAAAGCCAGTATCAACATGTGCAAACCAAACCACAAAAGCCAAATTACCATGATTTGCAGCAGAATAGCCAGTGTTTGCTGCTACACAGACTCAATGTGTCTCATAATAAACAACCGAAACAATGTTTTCAAATCGTCCTATTAATCGCGATTACTCGTCCAAGTCGGTATGGGAAAATCGCGATTAATCGCCAAGTCTTCCGACTAATCGCGATTAATCGTCCAAGTTGGTCAGCCAGACGACCAGCAAGTCGTCCGACTTCTAAACATTCCGAAACCACAATGTCACAGACAGTGCAGTGGTGCCTGAAGGTGCAACGGTGGAGGAGTAGAAGGCCATGGCGGGAAGTGGGTAAGTCTAGTTGTCATTTGGTAGCTGTCATCTGATGGTTGGGCCATGGGCTGGATTAGCGTCTGAAACGTGGTTATGTGAGGTAATGGGCTAGCCCAAGTGGCGTACTATAAGTACTGTAATGGCCAGTTGGCAATGGTATCAAATAACAGAATCCTGAATAAACTTTCAACCAGGCACGGTGTGCAAATTTGTCACCGCGAGGGTGTCTGGCGATCTCACGTCCCGGCCACCAACGCCGGTGGCCACAGGACGTCACACACAAACTATGATGCGTTTAAGCACCTAAAACTCCTAGCCCATGGTCTACAGCAACGACGAGTGCAGTCTAATCAGAATTCCTTGTCGTATCATTCAATCACAAGCAACAGATTCAACATCAACCAGCCGCCAAACAAATAAAGCATGTCCAGCGTTTGAGGACCCTAACCTTAAATGCTGCTAGGGTACATGAACACTCTGACCTTGCGCCCCTGCACTCGTCAGAAAAAAAAGAACAGCATCAGGACAGAGCATCAATTGGGAAGCAGCACACATCACACGGCGTACTGAGTGCGTCACTGACCATAGACTCAGGCGGGAGGTTCGACTTGAACTTGGCGCGGACAACGCCGGAGTTGCCGTGCGGGCGGGTGACCTTACCCCAGATGCACCTGTAGCGGGTCTCACTGCTCTTGGTCTTGGCCTTGTAGATGTACGCCATGCGCTTGCCAGCGTACCACGCGACGTCCTCCTTGGTGTTCACCCCCTCGATCTGCACAAGCGACGTGGTCTCGTACTGGTTCGACTTGGACCTGCACAGCCACCACCGCAACCACCGTTAGCGGAAACGAACCGAGGAATGGCCAGATCCAAGTAACACGGACGGGGGAAGAAGCGGAGGCAATGAGCTCGCCTCTTGTATCCGAGGATGGTGCCCCGGACGTAGAGCCTGACGCGCTGCCCCGTGCGTCCCTTCACCATGGTGGCCGCCTACTTCCTTCCGCTTCCGCTTCCGCTTCCGCCGCCGGATACGGAGAGAGAGAGAGCTCGTGCACATTGGGGGAAGACAACGAGACGGCCGCAGGCGGAGAGAAGAACGAACGGCCTCGATCGTCTCGCAGAGTCCAGCCTCCAGCGGACGGTCGCCAGCTTAAATGGGCCATTTGGTTAATGATTGTCGTCGCTTTTTCTATCTTTTCTATCAGGGCCATGCTGGGCCGGGCCTATCTGGCAACATAATCAGCCCAACTGCGAATAGGACGCCTCGTTTCATGATAGGTCGCGCGCACACAGTTCTCCGGCGGGGCCCAGCTCGACGCCGGCGCAGCCTTGCCGCGGCGCCGCTCCTCAGTCCGCCGCCTCTGCGGAAGCGGCGTCGCTGCGACCCTGGTCTAGGGGCGTGAATTCGACACCCAATCTGGGCGTGTATAGTATTATTCTTCCCTCGGTGAGTAACCCTACTTGCTTGGGGCCGATGTCTCCCGCTTCTAATCAACTCTGAATCCCTTCGATCTCCAATTATGGCGCTGGTGCATTTTATTCTCCTGAAAAACAACGGAGCTGCTAAGTCAGCCCCTTGCCACTACCCTCTGTTGTGTTACTATCTCGAGAAAATCGATTGTTGCAGTGTTGTAATGCTATTTTGCTACATCTTTTGTTTTATGCTAGAGGATTGTGACACTGAAACAGCACCAAGGTGGCAAGTTGTGGATTTTGAAGAAGGCATTTTTTTTTCAAGAGAATAAGAGAAGCAAGCAAGCCCCTTGTAGGTTCAGTTGTGAAGAAGCTCACAGTCACAGTTGATATAAAATACTTGACAGCGAATTTATCTGTAAGCACAGAAGAGTGTCGTCATGTCACTAATAAAACTAATGCTATGATATTCTGTAGTCACACTTGCTTGTCATCATTTAGTAAATGTCAGGTTACTAACATTTTAATTAATCATGGGATTCTGCATTTATGTATGTATGTAAAGGTTGCTTTCGCATGCGGTATATATGCTGTAGCTTGGAATGCTGGGCAGTGAGTATTCAAAACAAAGAAACAGCTTAGAAGAATGCTTGATTGCCGTCGAATGATTGTGGTTGTGACAGAAACACAGCCTAGTATTATTTGCCGCAAAACTGGTTTTTTCCCCCTGAGTTTCTGAATTCAAAACTCTTGGAGTCCTTATTCAATTGACATTACCCTTTCCTTATATATTAACGCTCCATTATGGAAAGATATTGTAAACGAGATGTATATAGCTTTGCGGTGGAAGCTATCAATTATATATGTTTCAAGCAACACATCATTGTACCAACAACCCTTCATATTTACTCTTTCCATTCTAAATTATAACGTATTTTAGTTTTTTAATATACATTGTGTCTAGATGCATAATAAGAAAAAATATTTATTAAAAAAACCAAAACGTCTTATAATTTAGAACCAAGAAAGTAATTCGCTATGTCACAAATCAACAGCACTACAAATTTACATGTTGGTTCTGACAATATGCATGCATGATTCTGTTCCTCATTCCTCACTCTCTAGAAGTTGTGTAGTAGCATGCTGGAGGGCTCCAGCCTGGTGACATTGAAGTGCTCCAGTGTGTGTGCCCACCTCAGGTCCTGCTTCAGCTGGTGCACCCCGATGGTGTTCTCCAAGAAGTCTTCACCTTTGGCACTCTTGTAGTCATACATCCTGGGGAAGATGTTCACCCGGTTCTTGGCCTTGTGGCCCATGTTCAGCCATTTGCCTGTGGTCAGATCTTCTACACCTGAATATGCATATATGTACATGTTGGTAAACATTGTTAAAAACTGTCATTCATGTCCTGAAAACACAACTTCATGAGAAGTGTAGTAATAGAGTAGTATATGTTAGTACTAGTCAATAAGTAAAGGTGAAGAACGGATGCATGAAATGCAAGTGATGCGTACCCATGGCCTCCCTCCTGACCATGTCGGAGGTGGCGATCCATTCCACGAGGTCCCAGGACAGGAGGTAGCCCATGCCGAGCATGAACGGCGGGAACTGCCGGTCGTGGAACGGGAGCCCCACGCCGCAGTACATGTCCTCCCTCGGCGCAGAGCGCAGGGTGTCCACCAGCGCGTCCAGCTGGAGGAACGTGTCGTCGTCCACCTTCATCACGTAGTCGTACGGCCGGCCGCCGCCGCCGCCGGAGCCGGAGCCGAGCATGGTGGGCAGGCTCGCGAAGTACGTGTACGTCTTCCCCTCCTCCGCGTTCTCGGCGCAGTCGAGGACCAGCACGTCGCCGTAGGCGCGCGCCTCGAGCGCAACGAACACGCGGTGCTCGGGCGGCATCGGGCGCGCGCAGAGCACGAAGCGGACGTCGACGCGCGCGGCGGCGCGCAGCGCGGGCGTCTGCTGCTGCAACGCGTACGCCATGCGGATGAGGTGGCGCCGGGAGTGCTTGCCGGGCATGGTGTGCACGCCGACGAGGACGCTCATAAGCTCCGCCGGGCGCTGGCTACCGACGACACCGTCGACGTCGCCCACGGTCGTCGTTGCTGGCGCAGCGCGGACGACACCAGCGGTGGCGCCGACGCAGGCTCTCGTGGCCACTGCCGTGGAGGCAAGCGGGTTGCTGATGTAGGCGGACAGCGGAAGGAGAAAGGTGAAGCATAATAAGATCAGGGTGAGAGGGAGGAGGACGATGAGGGAGACGCTGCAGGGGGGCGGCTTCTTGAGGTACGTCGACATTGATGATGCCCCTGTCTTCGAGCGAGGTCTCGTTCTCTTCTTCCACCTTCAATTCTTTCTTTCTTTGTGTGCATGTTTTGGTGACTATGTGTCTATGTCTATATATAATCAAGAGATGAATGGGATGCATTGGCAAAGCGGCCGGTTCTTGATACCGTCATCTTCTTCTGTCTTGTTGCTTGTCTAATACTCCTGTATGCGTGTGTCGGTTGCTTGTGATTTATCGTCGTCACTGCCTCGTTTGGTATAGGCGACTAAAGGGTGTTTGGTTTATAGGGATTTTTTTTCTCTATTTTATTTTATTTTAATCTTTAAATTGATAAATACAGAAACTAAAATAGAGTTTTAGTTTTAGTATTTAGAGAGACTAAAATAGAATAAATTAGAGAGACTAAAAATTAGTTCCTATAAAACCAAACACCCACGAAAACAAATATTTGTGCTATGCTATGTGTAGCAAGCTAAAGAATTCTCTTGTGGGTCAGTTTGGTTCTACCATTGTTTTATTAGGCTATCTGCAATTGTTACCCCTAAATTTTTCCTCCTATATCACTTTTCCCCCCTATTTCCCCCCCTACTTTTTCATCTCCCGCAGCGGTTCCCCCTAAATACTCCTCCTATACCCCACTACCACTATAAAATATCATTTTCTATACCAACTATCAATTTTTTATCTACTAACAATTACTCGTAGACCCACAGCACAGTGTTTAGGGTGATGAACAGTGACACGCTAGATCTGGGGGGAGAGAGAAGGGGACCGACACGTAGGGGGCACTGTAGGGGGCACCGCTGCGGCCATAGGGTGCCCCCTACGCACCGCATGCAAGGGGAGGGGGAGGGGCAGCGTCCACCGCTGCAGTTAGCCTTAGACTATAAAGTTGTCGTTAGTTAGCAGTAGATCTATTTTAATTTGATGTGTAAAATACTATTTTAGGATTATAAATGGAGTAAAGTCTGAAATACAGACGATGGGTAGACACTCTGGTGAGATTAGGCTAATGCATCCAGTTTTTATGTCTGATCAATGTATGCAACAGATAGACTGTTGTCACAGAAATGTGTTAAGAGAGGCTTGATTCTCATCCAAATTGCAGAAGACTTATTTATTTATTTTTTATTTTTAATATACAATGTATTGAAAGTAATACCCTCTTAAGAACCTTTTTTACTGAGAGTAGTACAGTGTACTGGGTCAAATTCAGTACTAATGTCGGCCAACTATACGGAATTTGTTCTACCTAGTCACGAACAGCAATAAAAAACAAACGTGAATTGGCCATGAACTCATGAAGTCAAGGGATACAACTAGCAAGGATTATGATTTTTGCCTAACAGTTAATACAAACAAATATATTAGGAGAAAGGTTAAAAACGCACATGGCACTCCCATTATTCCTCGTGCAAGAACCAAAAGGTGGAATGTGTCATTTTTATTTACTTGAAAGATAGGACTAGTGAGGAGTCAAGATACTCTACCGTGGTATACTAGGAATCATGTTAACATGGATCTACTAGCAATTAACAATTAGCTAGCTAATGATCAGTAATAAATAAGAATATTTTTTAATACATTGGCTGTTGATGATTAGCTAGCTAATAACTTCATAGTTAATATTCCCTTTATTTTAAATTACAACGCATTCTGCGTTTTCTAAATACACAACTTTTATTATGTATCTAGCTAGATGTACCTACATATAATTACATGAGAAATAATTTATCTGGAAAAAGTTATACCACGTTTTAATTTGGAATTAAGGTTAGCTGGCTAGCTATTAGCTAGTTTTGTCTAGCTAGTGAGATAATTATTACCTAGGTATTTAGCCGCTATCAATATTTTAGACTATCAACTGACTTATTTGAATTCAAAATATCTCATTATTAACAACTAACTATTAGCTCTATGGATTCATATTATCCCATATGTTAGTTAGCTAACAACATCTCCAAAAGCCTTTTTAGACTCACTTTTTAAATCCTCACTTAGAGAGACATTTAAATAAAAATCGCTCTCTATATCATTTTGCTCTCGAAAAGCTTCTTTACATCTTAGGCGCTCATCAAAGAGCCAACTCCTCTCTATCTTTGGGTAGTGTGAAATCTAGAATAAAATATGGATATACCTAGATATCTGATTAAAGAAGTTGATACACTAAAATATTTATTCCTATTGATTAGGAAAGATACAAAGAGTGCTCTTAATTAGCTACTTATTGTTTGGATACAGTAGCTAAAAGGTAGATGTATTGATGGTTTTATCTATTATAGTCCCATTTTTTCTATTTTCTATTGGCAGCACACAACGGCAATGGTTGGTAAGAGGATAAAAGTATCCTTTTCAATCTATATGTTCTTATTAGGTTGGTTGGATAGCTAGTGAGATTGTTGTTAGATAAGTATCTACCTAATAATTATCAAACCTATTAGTTAGATACATTTGGATGCACCTAGCTAAATTTTTAGTAGCCAACTATTAGTTGGATGAATCTAAACATGGCCTTAAACAGAGTGTTTTTTCTGTGCTTACCTTGTATGTAGACACCAAAGGACCTTAAGCATTTATACACCTGTTTTCAAGCCAGACAATGGTTTTTTTATCATTTTTTGACCTTATGACTTTACCCATGTGTTTCAAAATGAATGGAGACATTGCCCCAATTCTACGAAGTGTACCTCGCGGTGTCAACTTTTGAACAATTGGACAAGTTTGCCCATGCATTTTACCCCTATTTTGTTGTAATAGTTTTGTTCCGCCCCTATTTTAGGCCAATAGTTTGGCAATCTTGGTACAAAATTACACGATCCAATCAATGCAAAACTCAACAATTTTTAGAAAAGACTGCCAACATTTCAGCTAACAACACATACAAACACAAAATTAATTTGACACAACTAATTAATACCACACAATGAATTAGCAACAACACACTCAACATATCCAGTCGGTGTGCTAAATGTTTGTATTCTGGTTCCTAAGTCCTAGTATTTTGTTTTTTGCTGCTGTTGTTTACAATATTATAGGTAGGGGTCATATAGACCCTTGATATATTGTAGGGTTATATAGATTTCTAAAAATAACACATCAATAAAATCATCTTCAAAACTGTCTCAGAGGTTATTTAGACGGGTTCTAATAGTTTGAGGGGGGTACTTAGACGTTTTTTACAGGTGATGGGAGTAAAGCAGACAATCATCATCCATAGTTGAAGACAACTCAAACCTGACTGTAATAATCTATCCGTCTCGTATATTTCTTTACGGACGGGAACCAAATAAAGTAAGGCCTTGTTCGTTTGTGTCGGATTGGTGGGTCGGAACGATTCCGAGCCGGATTGCTTATATAATTTATATAAACTTTGATTAGCCGGAATAATTCCGGATGCAATCCGATGTAAACGAACAGGACCTAAGTATTCACTTAATTTGGTTCCATTTTTCGCGTTTACGTTTACACGGTGCAACATTATCAAACAGCACAAGTAGTAAAATGAATATGCGGTCACGAGTCCTTTCTCCTCGCTATTCCTCGTCACTAATTATCTGATTAATTGGTTATCTCGACAGTTGGAGACGTTTACAGCTCAGCCGACGCGCCAATGTCAACTCTTTTGAACCGTACCAAAACTGCGCACATGTGCAAAGTCCCAAGGGCCAAGGAGATTAAAATACACAGAAAGAAACAGTGCATGGGCCATTTAAGGCCTTGTTCGTTTGTGCCGGATTGGTGGGTCAAAACGATTTCTAACCGGATTGCTTCTCTAATTTATATAAACTTTTATTAGCTGCAACGATTCCGGGTACAATCCGACACTTCACGAATAAGGCCGAAGGGAGAGCTCAGAATAAACAAAATGGAATACTAGAGCTAGAGGACGCCACAAGCCCACAGCTCCGCGGGATATTTTATTGGATGGATTTGATGGATGAATTGCCAGTTCTCAAAGAATCAACAACAAACTTGGACAACTTGAGACTATTAATTCCTACGGGAAAGTCAAATATACGTTCTTAGCTGACAGGATTGTATTCAAATACGCTATTACTACTAGCAGTTGGCAGCCCCATTTGTACAAGCGTCGAAGCCACAATGGCGTGCATTCTAAACCTGTACCTGTACACTGAAAAAAATTAGAGTAAAATATATCGGCGGTCCTTAGACTTGGTGTATGTTATGTCATTTAAGTTTCCGACTTCAGAAAATGGGTTCTGAACTTGGATGATTCACGTAAAATCGTTCAAAACCGGTTTTGATAAAAACCCGATATAGCGAAAGTGGCGTGTTACGCTGGAGCCTCTCTCGCGTGTGTCGTGTGCCCTGGTACGCGGTCGCGGAGTCTTCAGACACGTTATGCTGTGTCACTTGGGTTTTAAAAACTTAGCATACTGTGTTACTTTGGTCCGGACCGAAGTTTCAGTCCAAACACGACACGGGTGGTTTTAAATGGGCCATGCCGATCGTGATACCGTGTCGGGCATCCCAGCGCCCTAAGCTAACATAGCTCGAGAATAGCTTGTTTTTTTTCTTCTTCTTTACAGCTCGTTTCTCTCTATTTATGTAACGGGAGCTTGGAAATGGGGGTTGGATCGCCCCCGACGGGCTTGTCCGCAAGCCGGGCCTTATTGGAGCAGAAAGGCCTGGGACGTGGGCCTAGCTTGTGTTTGTGTCGAAAGGCCGAATAAAGCCCATACGCATCAAAGTCAAAGCTTTGCGTCCGTTTTATCCCCGAGTCAACTGCGGTGCGAATAGGGTCAAGGCCACTAGGCCAGTACATCTTCAAAATCCATTGCACCTAAAAAGAAAAAGGTTATAGTTAAAACGGTGGAATTGCTAAGCTCTAACCGACGACCGAGAGCGTTCGCCGTGCTGCCAATGCCATGAGTTCCGGCACAGCGACCACGACCTTTCCTTTCTGCCCGAGATGCAGCGCAAAAGCCCCGGCATTCCGTCGCGGTGGCCGCCTGTGGGGAGAATCTGGCTGTGGAAAGAATCTGAGTATCATTACGATTACGTGTGTAGGAAGATAAAGTTGTTCATAGGGGTCAGGATCTAGAAAGTGACGGATTCCTACTATTACAACAACTCAACCAATTATGTGTTTATGTTGATTTTGGATGGTTTTTGCCCCCAACGAATTTTATAGAAGCTGGCTGAAAAGCTGAGCGTTTGGCAGTCCGCAGCAGCTTTTGGTGGCCAGAAGCTGCTAGAAGCTGAAACAAACAGGCCCTATATATCCGATTATTATTTCTCACCATATACGATATCCCTTTTAACAAACTAGTAGTCGAGTCGATCGTCCGTTGAAACAGAGCGAAGGACACGCTGGCAGCAGAGGAGGCTTGGCTATCGACGCACGCCCCCCGTCCGGCCAGCCACGCACACACGTCAAACGCGAGAGATTTCGCACGGGAAACGGAAATCTCGTAGACGGTAGACGCCCCGGTCGTCGACGACCGGCCGGCGGCAGGCCCGCCCCGTCCGTCGCCCAGCAACGACGGCTACGCCTTCCTCGCCCCGGCGCGGTGGCAGCCTTTCCGGTCTCTGCTGGCCGCGGCTCGGCGCGCCGCCAGTTGGATGCTTCTGCGAGGCCGCCGCCGAGGTTCGTGGCAGCCGAGTGGGAGTGCACGTTGAAGGCCCAGCACAGCAGAAGCGGGCGGCAGAGCAGTCAAAACAGACCGAGGCGACCCGCGACCGGGGCGTTGTCTCGTTCCGCGGATCCCAAAGCCCCGCAACCACTGGGTGACAAAGTCCGCCACGCATACCAGGATCCTCTGCGCTAGGGAGGCGGGGGGGGGGGGGGGGGGGGCATGGCATGCCGTGGCCCAGTCACCCCATGCCGCGCCGCAGAGGATCCCACCACGGCAAGCCGCCTTGGCCTCACCACGCACACCTTCAAATACAGAGTGTGTGCGTTCCTTCCTGCTCGTCGCTCCTCTCAGTCCCTCCCTTCCCGTGTCCCGTAGTCGTCTCCTCTCCGCTTCGCTCATCAGCTGCGCCTGCGGCGTCGTCAGCCAGCGGCAAGAAACAAAAGCGCCGCGATAAGTCCGTTCGTTGAAGGCAGGCAGCCATGATCCCTAGGACGTCCTCGGTCTCGGCGGCGGCGGCGCCCTCGCCGCCGGCGTGGCAAAGCGCCAGCAGCAGCGACGGCATGTTCCCGGCCCCGGGTAGCTCGGGGCAGCAGCAGCTGGCCATCAGCAACGGGGTGCTCCTCGCCGCCGTCATCTTCCTCTTCATGGTCGTCGTCTTCGTCTTCCTCCTCTACCTCTACGCCAAGCGCTACCTGGGCGCGAACCCGCTGCTGGCGCCGTCGTCGCCGTCCTCGCGGTTCCTCTTCGTTGCCGCGTCCCCGCTCCCGCAGCGCGGCCTGCCCGCCTCCGTCCTGCAATCCCTCCCCGTCACCGTCTACGGCTCCCCCGGCGGCAAGGACAAGGACGCGCTGGAGTGCGCGGTGTGCCTGTCCGAGGTGGGCGACGGCGAGAAGGTGCGGACGCTGCCCAAGTGCTCCCACGGGTTCCACGTGGAGTGCATCGACATGTGGTTCCATTCCCACGACACGTGCCCCCTCTGCCGCGCCCCCGTGGGCGACCTCGACGCGCTGCCGCGGGAGGAGCCCTCCGGCGCGCCGCTGGAGTTGCCCGTGTTCCCCACCAACGTCCTGTTCTGGGGCACCCACGACGAGGTCACCAACGCCGGGCTCGTCGCGCCGCCGCGCGCCGCCCCGTCGGCCAGCTCCTCGGCCTCCGGGCGCAGGAAGGAGAACCTGGTCATCGACATCCCGACGCGGGCCGTGGCCACGACCACGACCACGCCGCCGCCCGCCAACTCCCCGCTGCCGGCCAGCCGGATGCCCGGGAGCGCCGACGAGATGCGGTCCCCGGTGTCCGCCAGGCTGCGGTCGCTGCGCCGGCTGCTGAGCAGAGGAAAGCAGGCCATGGTCGGCACCTCCTCCTCCTACAGCCCGCGCGACATCGAACAGGGGCTCGCGGGGGGCGAGGCCGCCGCCGCCGCCACCGCCCGCCCGCCAAAGACTCCGAAGACGCCTCCGTCGGCGCACGCGCACTGATCCATCCAGATCCCCCCCATCCCGAGCTCTGCTCCGGGACGCATTTGGCCCGACTCGCCGATCGCCGGAGCGCGCGCAGCGCATGCGTTCATTCTTTCTTCTTCCCCCTTTTTTTTCTTTTACCTTTCATGATTCGAAAAAGGAGTTTTTTGGTTCGAAAATTCCTATGTAAACAGAGGAAAATATTGGTGTTGATTGGTTGCCGTTGGTGGTGGGGATGAATGGTGAATTTGTTCATATGTTAATCAGGAGTCTCTTTTCTTGAAATTTAGACTTCGTGTGCCTTCTCTGGTCAAGGATGTTTCCTTGCTATGAGGTGCATGTGTTCCACTTGAACACGTTCGGTTTCTTTAGGAGCCGCAGTAAAAAATGGGTCACTACTCACTTGTTGCTGTCAGTCACTAACTACCGTCTTCAGTCAGGACCGTGGTACTCCTAGTAGAAATGGTCAAACTGTACTTACCAACTCAAAAAAGGTGATTGCCTTGCCGACGGAAAGATAGATGAATGAAACGTGCCTAACAAAGTGGAAAAAAAACCGTAGGCTGGCCGGAGTGGCAAGTGTGCGGGGGACAAGGTCTACGCGTTTCCGGCAAAAGAGTTCGGTTCCAGCTGACGAAAACCTGTCCCCTGCACTTCAGGGCCCAGCACTCCTAATCCTGTTGCCGTCCTTGGTCCAGTCCCGTCACATCTCCGGTCGTCGTCGCTTGCCGATCAAACACGGCGGCGCGTGGAGGCTAG
Source organism: Zea mays (assembly GCF_902167145.1). NCBI lineage: Eukaryota > Viridiplantae > Streptophyta > Magnoliopsida > Poales > Poaceae > Zea > Zea mays. The sequence continues at coordinate 13,074,891 of NC_050104.1, read as the reverse complement.
CCGGAGGCCTGAGACGGCGGCTCGCGGGCATGCGGAGTACGAGCTCTGGCCCCGCCCTCCCCCGTCCGTCTCGTCTCGTCTCCTCCCTTAAATTAAGCAGCAATTGACTTGAAACCGCATGCATGCAGTCACCGGTCGGTCAGTCAACCACGTGTGAGAGAGCCGAGATGCAGAGGCAATGCGCGGTGGAGTCGTCGTGGCGGCCAACGGGGTCGCACGACCAGGCCGGCCGCCTTGCCGTTGCCACGCGCGCGCTAGCTAGTGCGAAGTTTCTTGGGCGAAAGTCAGTCGGTCTCCGTCGCAGGGACAGGACAGGACAGGTCGTCGGATGAGCCTGCTGCCGGGGTTAAACTCAAGGTAGACGCACGACGGCCTTTGTTTAACGACGCTTCGATGTATGAGGGGCAGTTTGGGAGTTGTCTGCACGAAACCGGGGCGAGGAAACCGTGTCGAGTAGAGTGTCATGGCCTCACGTCAGACGAGCGAGCGAGCGAGCCGCCGCGGGCACTGCAGTTGCGTTGCAGCCGGTAGCGCAGCTGCGTGGCGTGCGTGCGTGCGTCACCCACCGCACCTCCTCACCTAACCCCGGGTGCTGTGAGTGTAAACCGGGACGGAGAGGTTAGGCGGGCCGTTGACGAACGTGGCGCCCGGCGGGACGGCGAGGTGGGCGATTACTGGGCCCGTGCGTGCGTCAGCGAACACGTGCTTCTCGTCGGGCGATTCACGAAGCGCACCGCGAGGCCAAGGCCCAACGGTAGAGAGCGAGAGGCAGGCGTCCGGGCCGGCTGGTCAGTGGTCACGGTCGAACCGCTGGGCGCTCGGGGTCCCGATAAAGGCCCAGTTTGGCGCATGGGCTTGCAGGCCAACCACAGCCACAGCTCAGTGGAGACGGAGAGTGCTGTGCTGTGCTGGTTGAGAACCAGGCCTATATACGCATCGTCAGACCCGTTTTCTCATTGCTGATTTCTTTTCTTTTTTAAGAAAGAGATGCGTACTCCTAAATCCTAATCGTCAATAAAACTGCATAACACATTCCTAAGATAAATAAAATAAATAAATATATAATAAGAACCATCTTTTTCATTAACTATTACTATATTATACATATAATTTTGTTATATAGACGTAGCCTTTAGGACGTACATATCCTTCAATTAAAGACATGTTTTTGTGTTTTCTTTTCCAAAAAAACTAAATTTAGGGGAGACTTCTGGAAAACTTTTAAAGATGCTCTTAGAGCATCAGCAACGGCTCCCTATATTTAGTCTCCTAATATCCTTAAATTGGGATCTCCCAAAATAAAAAATATTAAAGGCCGCAAACAACAGCTCCTCTTTTTTCATTTCCCAAAACTGTTTGAATATCGTGTAAATAGAGAACGACGTCCTGGTGACACGCAAGCTAAAACAAATCACTATGTACCGACATCGATAACACCAACTGTCTAGCGTTTTAGCTCGAGGAGGACAGAATCAGCCGAGTAACAAGTTGGAAGTGGCTGCAGTTTCAGTAAAAAAAAATCAACTTATCATGCATACCACCGGAAGGATAACACTGCATGAATCTAATCTCATTTAGGCTTTGTTCGTTTGTGTCGGATTGCACCCGAAATCGTTACAGCTAATCAAAGTTCATATAAATTAGAAAAGTAATTCGGTTAGGAATCATTCCGACCCATCAATCCGGCACAAACGAACAAAGCCTTACTGAATTGTAGTTCTGGTCAGCCTTAGCATATTCTACTTTGCCAGAACAAGAACACTAGATGCATGACAGATTTGTGATAAGAGCAAGTATGTAGCTGGAGGCGCGGCAATGGGCAGACGGGGGAAAGGATAATGGCGCCAATGGAAGGCGCCCTCGAAGATTTCGTTCGTGTCGTGCGCGCCAAACAGTAGATTGGGAGTTCGGGGGAGCGGCGAATATGTAGGAAGCTGTAGCGGATTTAGGGTGCGTTTGTTTCCCTCCTAAGAGCATCTCCAAAAACCTCTTTATTTTTAACTTTCTATTTGACTTTTTATTTGTCTCTCTATAAATATTAAACTCTATATATAACATCTCATTCCAATAGACTCTCCAACGTGTAAGTTAGCTTGGCTAGCGAGAGTTGCTAGCCAAATTTTGCTAGTGAGAGAGTTAATTTAGAGAGCCAGATAGTGTGGGGGACAGATATTCCCCGGGTCCACTGCAAGGATAAAAGAACTCACGAAAGGCCCAAGGGCCCAATAAATCGTAAGGTCATCCCTTTGTGGGCCTGGGAGGAATGACCAATGAAGCGGATCGACACAAGCCCGGATCGGTGCGAACCCAGACGGCCCAACAACGTCGAGCAAGTAACCACCACAGAGACCCGACTTTCCCGCGCTGGAACCCCGTACAACGGAACCAAGCGAGGATGAGTCGGCAGAGCTATAGGAAGATAGACTCAATCGATTCACTATTTCTTAGGTGCGCATTGTTATCATATCTGCATGTATTGCCCCACGGTCGAATATATAAGGCCTAGGGGGCACCCCTTCAGAACGATGGATCTCACTACTCAGCCATCCACCTCGACTCTCTACGTTCCTTATACTAGAGAGTTCCCTTGTAATCCACCACATAAAGCATTCCCGCCAGGACGTAGGGTGTTACACATCTCTAAGCGGCCCGAACCTGTACATCATTGTTCACAGTTTCTCGTGCGCCCAACACGAACCATCGAGCTACAGTCGGTAACATCGTCCTACTCCTAAAAACACCTCGAGGGGCAACCCCGGGTGTGCGGTCGGACCCAAAACACCGACAGCCGGCGCGCCAGGTAGGGGGTGTGTAGCCGATCTAAGCTAGCTCAATGGTCGTCACCTTCCAGCGCAAGATCACCCTCCGCCCCGGATCCGTGTTCTGCTTCGGAACTATCTCATCTGTAGCCGATGAGGAAGGAACTCTACATCGCATTGCAGATCCGCCAAGGAAGAAATCTCCTCCAGCAACCTCCGAAAATATCGGAGTAAGGCAGGGAAAAGCGCAACCTCCAGCGCTCCGAAAAAAGATCGCCTTCAGCAAGCCAGGGGCCGAGGGCCCGCTGACCCGGAGAACTCCACTGTCTACTTCTCCGACGAAAGAATGGACACAAATCGCAAGGAAGAAAGAAACAAATAAAACCGGAAGGAAGCAGGTTGTTCTTTCTGTGCCTCCGCCCTCAAAGGAGAACGGAAAGAAGATCACCACGACAGCCTCCCCCCTTCTACCCCGACGTCCTCTTCATCAGGAGAGTGGAGTCGCCCCCCGTCTCGGACGACGAGCCAACTGCACCCGGAGAGGAACCTCCTCAGCGGGAATCCCGCCGACGGAGGAACCGACGCCGAAATATCCGGCGACATCACGAGGCCGGAGAGCGGGACCTCGAGCAGCCTGTTTCGCGAGACGAGGTCTCAGAAATAGGAGAGACTCCAGAGGAACGTGTCTTCAGGGAACGAAGGAATTCTCGACGGCGTGATCGCCGACGAGCTCAGGAACAAGCCGAGCAGGGGGCAAGGCAACGTCGGGAAAATCCACTCTTCGGGCGCAACCTGAACCCCGACTTCGCCCGAGCCATGAATACGCCAAGTGAAGTCGGAGGAGTACTGGCTCGGATAGCTGATGGGCTCCCTCGGACTCCCGACGTCGAGGGCTATCGACGACTGTTCACTCAAGCAGCCAACCATCTTCTACCTCTCGCTCACCCGCCGAACGACCTACGACATGCCATCAACAGTCGCCGGGACGCGCGGAGCTCCATCAATGCCTCGCGTGAACGACGACATGAGAACGAGATCCGCCGCCGGGAAGAGTACGACAGGGACCATGGCATCCCAGCTCGGAGTCAGGCCACCAGAACTGAGTCGGCGACGGCCTCGACTGGCGGAACCACCCGGGGACGGTCGAGGCGCCACGACAACCACTCTCCTCCCTGGGACAGACATCATCCCCGACAACAGGAAGACACGTGTGGAGTGTCTGCACTTACTCCACGCCTTAGGGCCATTCAATGGCCCCCTAACTTCAAGGTATCCAATGTCGACAAATATGAACCTAAGCAGGATCCAGGAGGTTGGCTGGCCATCTACACCACCGCTGCTCGAGCTGCTGGGGCGTCCAAGGACGTGATGACCGCATACTTGCCCATTGTCCTCGGGCAAGACGCGCTGCAATGGCTGCGACATCTACCCCGACACTGCATCGACGACTGGAGCGACTTCAGTCGACGTTTCACCGCCAACTTTCAGTCCCTCTCCGACAAACCAGCGCAACCATGGGACCTCAAGTCCATCAAGCGCCAGGGGGACGAAACTCTCCGGTCGTACCTCAAAAGGTTCCAGACCATGAGAAATCGTATCCCCGAGGTCACGGAGGCGGCCGTGATCGAGGATTTCTACAGAGGATCCAACGACTCGGCCTTCGTCTGAGCCATATTACAGAAGGCGCCGACTACCTCCGAGCAACTGTTCCGGGAAGCCGACCTCTACATCACCGCCGACGAGCGAGCTCAGGACCTCATCGGAGGAGCGAAGCCTGCGCCGGCAGCACCACGACGCGATACAAACCAGCAACCCGACAAACGCTGGGAGAAGAGGCCTCGCGAAGAAGTTCACGCCGCCGGACCACCCGCCTCTCGCGCCCGGGGAGGACCTCGTGGGGGCGAACGCACGCTGGACGACATCCTCGACGCCCAGTGCCCGTACCACAAGGACATGCGCCACACCCTTCGGAATTGCAGAGACTTCAAGCACTCCGTCGGACACGGCCGGCCCTTCCAACCTCTACCTCCTCCTCCGCCGCGGGGAGGACCAGCAGAACCGCGACAACCCCAACAACAGGAGGAGGGAGGAGGCGGAGCCTTCCCGCGCGTCGACAGAGAGGTCAACGTCATCTTCGGCGGACACAGATCGCAGGAGAACAGAAGACATCAAAAGCTCAACGATCGCCAAATATTGGTGGCGACCACCGGTCCTCCCGCTCCGTACCGATGGTCGGAGCACCCGATCACCTTCACTCGGGCAGATCAATGGCTCAACTTCGACCACCCGGGCAAATACCCGCTCCTCGTCGATCTGGTGATCCGAGAGAGCAGGGTGAAGAAGGTATTAGTGGACGGGGGAGCAACATCAATGTCACCTTCCCCCAGACACTCTAAGGCTTGGGAGTTCACCTCAAAGAGCTCCATGAGTCAGATACTCCTTTCTTCGGCATCATGCCGACTGAAGGAGAATACCCGTTGGGCCACATCTACATGCCAGTCACCTTCGGAACTCCGGAGAACTACAGAACCGAGTTCCTAAGGTTCGAAGTGGCGAACTTCGACTGCGGGTACAATGCTATCATCGGGAGACCGGGATTGGCAAAATTCATGGCCATTCCATATTACACGTACATGATATTGAAGATGTCAGGACCGCAAGGAATCATAACTGTGCGCGCTGACTTCCAAGGCGCCGCAGAATGTTTTCGAGTGGCCATCCAGGCGGCCCTCACCACCAAACCGTCGGCGATTTCTTCTATACAGGCAAACTCTAAGCCTGAGGAAGACCTCACGGTACCCGCAAATGAAGCACAAGTCGCGACCTCTATGCGGCCGACTGAAGAAACCAAAAGGATCAACCTCGGGTTCGCTGACAAACGCAAGACTGCCATCATCAGCTCCAGCCTGGATGACAAATAGGAAGGCGTGCTCGTCCAGTTCCTGCAAGATAACCGAGACGTATTTGCATGGCAACCTGCGGATATGCCGGGAGTCCCGAGAGAACTGGCCGAGCACAAATTGAAGGTCTATCCTCAGGCGAGGCCGGTTCGGCAAAAACTACGTCGTTTCACGCCCGACAAGAGAGAGGTCATCCACGCTGAGTTGGCTCGCTTGGTCGCGGCTGGATTTATTAGAGAGGTGTCACATCCCGAGTTAGCCAACCATGTTCTTGTACTCAAAAAGAATAAAGTGGATTGGCGCATGTGCGTCGACTACACGGATCTGAACAAACACTGTCCAAAGGATCCCTTTGGGCTCCCTAGGATAGATCAGGTGGTAGATTCCACCGCTGGATGTTATGTGCTGTCTTTCTTGGATTGCTATTCCGGGTATCATCAGATTAGCCTGGCGAAAGAAGACGAGGAAAAAACAGCGTTCATCACTCCATTCGGTGCTTTCTGCTATACCTCCATGTCGTTCGGCCTCAAAAACGCTGGAGCGACTTATCAGAGAGCCATCCAAACATGCTTAGCCGATCACTGGGGCAAGAGTGTGGAAGCTTATGTGGACGATGTGGTAATCAAAACAGAAAATTCAGAAAATTTCATTGAAGATCTACAACTGGTTTTCAACAGTCTACGACGATATCGATGGAAGCTTAATCCCGAAAAATGTGTCTTCGGGGTACCAGCAGGAAAATTACTCGGGTTTATTGTTAGCCACCGGGGATTGAAGCTAATCCAGAGAAGATCGAAGCTATCATGAAAATGGAGGCACCGCGATCACAAAAGAAAGTTCAAAGACTTACCGGATGTATGACTACCCTGAGCAGATTCATATCCAGGCTGGGAGAAAAAGGCTTACCATTTTATAAGCTACTCAAGGAGGTGGATAAGTTTCAGTGGACTTCAGAAGCACAGGAAGCCCTAGACGCATTAAAAAAGTTCTTGACAACACCACCAGTGCTGAAACCGCCACGACGGGCCACGTCGACTCAACCAGCTGAAGATTTGCTGCTATATATCTCTTGCACGACTCACGTGGTGAGCACCGCGTTGGTAGTCGAGCGAGCAGAAGAAGGACATGCCTACCCAGTGCAACATCCTGTTTATTTCATCAGTGAGGTTCTGGGTCCCTCGAAGAAAAAATATCCTCAAGTTCAGAAGCTATTATATGCAGTACTTCTAACTGCACGCAAACTACATCACTACTTTGACGACCACAAAGTCATAGTGGTCACTGGTTTCCCGATAGGGGATATTCTTCATAACAAGGAAGCCATTGGCAGAATAGCCAAGTGGGCCTACGAGCTGGGATCTCATGACATTGAATTTCGACCTCGCACTGCCATCAAAACTCAAGCATTGGTTAATTTCGTATCAGAATGGACTGAACAACAAGTACCAAATAACCCAGAAACTGCAGAGGTATGGCGAATGTATTTTGACGGCTCGTTAAAGCTGCAGGGAGCAGGCGCAGGGATCCTCTTTACCGCACCTGGAGGCGAGCACCTCAGATATGCTCTCCAGTTGTTATTTCCGGCCTCTATTAATGCAGCCGAATATGAAGCCCTGATTCATGGACTGAACATTGCTACATCACTGGGCATCAAGAGACTGATGGTATACGGAGATTCTCTGGTAGTCATAAGCCAGATAAACAAAGAATGGGACTGCTCGAGCGATTCAATGGGAAAGTACTGCACCGCCATCCGGAAACTAGAAGATAAATTTGAAGGTCTGGAATTTCACCATGTAGAAAGAGATCGAAACACGATAGCTGATGTATTGTCCAAGCTAGGATCTAGTCGAACTCAGGTCCCACCTAGAGTCTTTGTACAAGAAATACCACACCCAAGCATCTCACTGGATCAGGCAGAAGAATGTAATACCGTGAGCCAACCAGAGTCAGATTCTGATGACTGGAGAAGGCCGATCATCAGATATATAAAGAATGAAGAGGAACCAGATGACAAAAATGCAGCCGAGCGCATCGCTAGACAGTCAGCTCACTACACACTCATTGGGGAAACACTATACAGAAGGGGTGCATCGGGCATCCTCATGAAATGCATTCTCTCATCTACTGGGAAGCAACTTCTAAATGAGGTCCATGCTGGGTAGTGTGGAATACACGCAGCATCCAAAACACTAGTTGGGAAGGTCTTCAGGTCGGGATTCTACTGGCCAACAGCAAAAAGTGATGTAGCCGAGTTAGTTCAGAGGTGCGAAGCCTGCCAGTACTTGTCAAAGCAACAACATCTACCAGCACAGCAACTGCAGACCATACCAGTAACTTGGCCGTTCGCATGCTGGGGACTGGATATTATTGGACCTTTCAAGAAAGCTCAAGGAGGATACACTCATATACTGGTAGCAATTGACAAATTCACTAAATGGATAGAGTTCAAACCCATTGCTTCTTTAACCTCAGATAAGGCCATGGAATTAATACAAGACATAATATTCAGATTCGGAATACCAAATAGTATCATAACTGACCTAGGATCCAACTTCACAAGTTCAGAGTTCTTCGATTTCTGCGAGCAAAAAAGCATTCAGATCAAATATGCTTCGGTGGCACACCCAAGAGCCAACGGGCAGGTTGAACGAGCTAACGGGATGATATTGGAGGCACTCAGGAAAAAAGTCTTCGATAAAAATGAAAAGTTTGCAGGAAAGTGGATAAGGGAGTTGCCCTACATCGTTTGGAGCCTAAGAACTCAACCTAGTCGAGCTCTGCATGGAAATACTCCTTTCTTCATGGTCTATGGGTCAGAGGCAGTACTACCTGTTGATCTCAAGTTTGGGGCGCCAAGGTTGGTCTTTGAAAGCATAGCAGAAGCCGAGGCTACTAGGCTGGAGGATGTTGATATACTCGAAGAAGAACGGCTAAACACAGTAATTCAATCAGCACGGTACCAGCAAACTTTGAGGCGTTACCACGATAAGGCCATGCGATGTCGATCCTTTGCAGTGGGAGATCTCGTCCTCCGCCGAATTCTAACGGGGGAGGGACGACATAAGTTGTCACCTCTATGGGAAGGACCATTCATGGTAGCAGAAGTCACTCGGCCGGGATCATATCGTCTCACTCAGATGGATGGCACAGAAATTGGAAACTCATGGAACATAGAACACCTCAGGAAGTTTTACCCCTAGCTGTATTTCAAAAGCTATCGGGATGACAATGTACTCTATAAACTGGAAATATATCATCAATAAAGAGACCTCAAAGAATACCCATATTGTTCATGGTCGACCTGCATTCTTACTTAACTCGGGGTGACCACTATGCCCTGCTAACAGAGCAATCGGCTTAAGTCGGCAACGACTTAAGACGGTGCAACATGCTCGCGCTTACTTAACTCGGGGTGACCACTATGCCCTGCTAACAGAGCAATCGGCTTAAGTCGACAATGACTTAAGACGGTGCAACATGCTCGCGCTTACTTAACTCGGGGTGACCACTATGCCCTGCTAACAGAGCAATCGGCTTAAGTCGACAACGACTTAAGACGGTGCAACATGCTCGCACTTACTTAACTCAGGGTGACCACTATGCCCTGCTAACACAGCAATCAGCTTAAGTCGGCAACGACTTAAGACGGTGCAACATGCTCGCGCTTACTTAACTCGGGGTGACCACTACGCCTTGCTAACGGAGCAATCGGCTTAAGTCGGCAACGACTTAAGACGGTTCAACATGCTCACGCTTACTTAACTCGGGGTGACTACTATGCCCTATTAACAAAAGCAATCGGTTTAAGTCAGCAACGACTTAAGATGGTTCTACATGCTTACAATTACTCATATAGGGACGACCTCTATGTCCCATGAAGAAGTCTCGAAATCATCACACAACATTTTGCTTCTGCAAATTTAGATACTGCTGAATTCTAAACAATATGAGAATAACGTTAGCATTCAAATATCAAGCAGGTGTCCTCTAACAAAATATCCAAGCACGATAACCGCGCGCTCAAAGCACGCAATGTTTTTCTATTTTGCAACATTCTTCTCAGGAGCAATCGACGAAGAAGGACGACTTGAGGAATCAGGAGCAGCGTTCACATCAGCCCTTATGTCGTCGGGAACAATCGCACCAGGTCTCCTCATCAAGATCCGCCCTGCGCGAATGGCTTTATCCATGGCTCTGTCACGCTGGGCCCTCAGAGTAGCGGAAGTCTCTTCAGCAACCTTGACAGCCAACTGAGCGGTTTCTAGCTCCTGGGTGATGGACTTCTTGGAAGCACGCAGTTCCTTGATGACAACATCTTTAGCCGATATCGACTGTCTGAGACGAATCACGTCATCCAAAGATTCCTGCAGCTTACAGCGATGATTGTCTAACTCCTCCATTGTGAAGCGGTGACTCCTCTTCAGGGTGGTCAACGAGTTGCTGGAGTCACGATATAGCTTGTCAAGATTGTCACGAGAAGCAACAAGGGCACATTTTTCTTCCTGCAAACAAGAATTAGCTTCTTCAGACGTCGAGCAAGCAATAAGAACATGGCAAAACAAAACCCGGGCTTTTAGGTCACCTTTTCAGAATCAAGCTGAGCGCGAAGAGTAGAGTTCAGCATGTTGGCATCGTTCAGAGCAGCAGAAACCTGGGCCAGCTCAGCCTGGCTTTGGGAATACTTTTCCTCAAAATCAGAGCACCGCCGGACCAGTTCAGCCTGATTTTGAGAATGTTTCTCTTCAAGAACAGAAAACTGCCAAGCCATATCTAGCGAGAAACGGTCAAGCAAAAAGTTTAGATTAAGAAGCAGTTTAATAAGATAGACGAAAGGAAGCAGAAAAGCACTAACCAGCATTCGCCGCCTCTAAGTCAGAAACACGCTGTTGAAGCAGCACCGGATTCCAACGTGCCAGAGACGAAGCTCTTTCTGGAACAGAAGCACCCTGCAACTTCAGCTGACTAGCCATCCCGTCCACCAATGCCTAATATTGAGAGCAGATGAGTATAATGGCAGCAGTTCATCCGGTGTAAAAGTCAGACTAGAATAGACCATAGTACCTGGAGATTGGAGAAGAATGAGGGGACTCCCAAATCGTGAGAGATCAATTGATGGCTTTGCGTAGGATCACCACCCGGAGCAACTTGCAATGAACCAGCAGGAACCAATTCAATGTCATCAGCAGAGCCCAAAACTTTGTCGTCAGGTACGCTAGCCTCTAAAGCGACTCCTTGACCAAAGGCTTGGGCTACCACCATGCAACCAGAGTGTGGAGGAGACCCTACGTGAACATCCATGGAAATACAAGAGGGAGACCCCGCTCGGACACCCCCGGGGGCTGGGTCATAGTTTGCGCTACCCATTCGAGCCGGATCGTCTCCGGCAATACCCTCGGGGGCTGGGTCGCAACTTGCGCTTCCCACCCGAGCCGAATCATCCCCGGCAACACCCTCGGGGGCTGGGTAAGTGCCAACACCATCCTTGAGGGCCAAGTTCTCTGCAGCAGCCACCTCTAAGGCTGAAGGTCCCTCAGTCACTTCCATGGGAGCAGGACAATCCAAGTCAGTTTCCTGACCCTCAAGACCGCGCTCCAAGGTTGATGAGGCGCGGGACGCTGCCCGGGATGACCCCAACCCGACGTCGAACACATCAGCACAAACATCCATCGCGTCACCATCCGTCGGCTCTGATAACAGATCCTCTGGAACCATATCCTCAAGAGTCTGATCAAAGTTCGCCAGAGACAATTCTTGTAGACCAATGAGGGCAGACAGAGCTCCTTCGGAGGAAGAACCCCGATGGACACGAGGTGGAGAAGATCAGACTCAGAAACAACTGACATATGGTTACCTGCGAAAGGCAACTGGCTGTTGGGATCGATGGGAGGAATGACAGTAGCGGATGAACTTGATGCTTTCCGCTTGGGCGCCATCTCAATCTCGCTGGAGAGCATGGCGGAGGCAGTATCGCACTAGCGCAAGGAAAGCTTGGATGCAGAAAAGCAAGAATTAGGGCACGAAAAGCGGAAGCGCGCAACGATGCAGTACATATGGGGTTTTTCCCGGCCAGATACCGTTTCCGAAAAGCGTCCAGTCATCACCCAGCGGTTATTTCTAAAAACGCTGGCATGTCATGTCATCGCTCGGCCGTTATTTCCAAAACGGCCGACACGGCCCGTTCTAACTCGGTTGTTACCTCTAAAACGCCGACACTACCATCAGTCACTCGGCTGTTACCTCTAAAACGCCGATGTTGCCATTACTCACTCGGCTGATTACATCTAAAACATCGACACTACCCACCGTAACTCGGCCGTCATTCCTAAAGCAACAAGGGGATTTCGGATGACTCGGTCGCGACCACCGAAGCGCCATCATTACAAATAAGGCAGTCAGAAAGGCGATTTGATGATCACAGATACTCCTCGCACATTGATTGGCGTACAGCGAGAAAGCAGCATGACACACGCAAAAGTGGAGCGAAATCACTTTTCATTATAAAGGGAAGCTACCGAACTTACAGACCAACTCATTATGAGTTGATGACCTCTCTACTACTACATTACACTTCACTACTCTATACTACTAACTACTACTACATTATTTCATTATACTACTTCTAATCTACACTAACATCTAAAAAACCAGTGGCATCTAGCCACTGGTCTTGTTGCTGCCCTTGCTGCCGCTGCCGTGGTCGCCCTTGCTGCCGCCGTCGCCGCCCCTACCCCTGTCGCTGCCGTCGTCACCGTTGCCCCCGTCGTCGCCGCCATCACCACCATCGCCGCCGTTGTCCTCCTCGGACGAATCCGATGAGTCCTCCTCATCCGAGGAGTCCTCCTCATCCGAGGAGTACTCCGACTCATCCGAGCCTTCGAGCCCGGAGCGCTCGACGGCCCGGATGTAGGTCCAGACCTCCGTGACAATCCCCTGGGAGTCGTCTGAATCATCAGACGACGGGGGAGAGACGGGAGCTGGGGATCCCTTGGACTCGGAGGAGAACTCCTCCTCCGAGTACTCCGAGTCGCCGAAGTCCTCCGAAGGAGGAGTCAGATCACGTTTGCGTTTGTCACCAGAGCGAGGAGAAGAACCGCTACCCTTCTTACTTTTACCCATGGTGGCAGTGGGGGAAGAAGAGGAGAGTAAACAAGCATCAAGAGATGTGAAAAAACCAGAGAGGCAAAGGCACTATTTATAGAAGAAGAAGGCAACCGCTCATCTCCTACCACGGTCACTGAACAGTCGCAAAAATTCAATATACACTTCAAACCGTCTGAAGATACGTCAGGCGGCTGACGCGGCTTCACGCAACGCAACACCCATTGGGACTCCAGTCAACTGCGCGGGCGATATGATTACACCCGCGGTCACATCAAATTACTACTCAGAAGCAGTCTGCTAAAACACTCAGCGTACCAAGCCGTCCCTTACCCACACCCATTGGGGGGGGACGCCCAGGAATTATCAGTATATTTTTCAAAACTGTCACATCCGTGCAGGGCATGCAATGAATACCTCAAGACAAAAATGAGATATTAGTAAGGATCAAAGGAAAGCCAAATATAGCCGGTGAAGTACAAGTCTGACCGACAGAAGCGACATGAAGACTAGCCAGGGGACGTCCATCGAACGTCCAATCAGTTGCAGATCAAATAAATTGCACCACCTAGCAAGATATGGGCAGATCATGAACTCGGCCTCAAAGACAAAATACACGCTGACCTCTAAAGCATAATATCAATGACATAATGATGACCTCTAAGACATCCGGAAAAAGAGAGGATGATTCTCAGCAAAAGGGCACGAAATGAAGACCTTCGAGTGGATTATTTTCAAAAATCCACTCGAAGCTCGGGGGCTACACCCATTGGGTGCACCTTCGGTGCACCCAATGAATCGTCATCTCAAGTCAAGACAATGCCAACTTCTAAAGCATAGGGCAAGATCAAAAACAAGGCTGACCTCCAACAAAGTGCAAGTGGAAAATAAAAATGATTTCTGATAATACTCAAAGTGAAGACCTTCGAGTGGATTATTTTCAAAAATCCACTCGAAGCTCGGGGGCTACACCCAGGTGCACCCAATGAGGTTCAAGGTCCTGCAGTACGAAATGCTGACCTCCAAAGCGCGAGTCTGAGACAGAACACCAGTTTTCGAGTGATAAAAGCAGAAGGAGACAGTAAGGAATCGTTTTTACCAGATTACCCGGAAAGCATTTCCTGTCATAAACAAAGACCGCAAGCTGGACCTAGGATCTTTGGGCCGATTATTTCAAAATCAACCCAAAGATCGGGGGCTTGTGGGGGACAGATATTCTCCGGGTCCACTGGAAGGATAAAAGACCTCACGAAAGGCCCAAGGGCCCAATAAATCGTAAGGTCGTCCCTTCATGGGCCTGGGGAGGAATGACCAATGAAGCGGATCGACACAAGCCCGGATCGGTGCGAACCCAGACGACCCAACAACGTCGAGCAAGTAACCACCACGGAGACCCGACTTTCCCACGCTGGAACCCCGTACAACGGAACCAAGCGAGGATGAGTCGACAGAGCTATAGGAAGATAGACTCAATCGGTTCACTATTTCTTAGGTGCGCATTGTTATCATATCTGCATGTATTGCCCCACGATCGAATATATAAGGCCTAGGGGGCACTCCTTCAGAACGATGGATCTCACTACTCAGCCATCCACCTCGACTCTCTACGTTCCTTATACTAGAGAGTTCCCTTGTAATCCACCACATAAAGCATTCCCGCCAGGACGTAGGGTGTTACGCATCTCTAAGCGGCCCGAACCTGTACATCATTGTTCACAGTTTCTCGTGCGCCCAGCACGAACCATCGAGCTACAGTCGGTAACATCGTCCTACTCCTAAAAACACCTCGAGGGGCAACCCCGGGTGTGCGGTCGGACCCAAAACACCGACAGATAGCTTAGCAAGTTAAATGACTAGTCTGTTGCAGAGCTATTATACTATTAAGTAGCTAAAATTTAGCTTGACTAGCTATTTAGCTAGTCTCTTGGAGATGCTCTAAGAGCATATCTAAAAGACTAGCTAAATAACTTGTTAAATTAAATTTTAGCTATTTAATAACAAAATTGCTCTTCAATAGACTGGTCATTTAACTTATCAAGCTATCCGGATCTCTAAATTGACTTTATCACTAGCCAAATTTTGCTAGCTACTCTCACTAGTTAAGCTAACTTGCATGTTGGAGAGTCTGTTTGAACAAGATGTTATATATAGAGTTTAATCTTTATAAAGATACAAATAAATAGTTAAATAGAGAGTAAAAAAATAAAGAGTCTCTTAGAGATACTCTAAGAGCATCTCCAATAGATTAGTTAAATGGCTCAGCAAACCAAATTTTAGCTATTTAACAATAAAATAACTTTCCAACAGATTAGCCATCCAACTCGCCAAACTATCCGGCTCTTCAAATTGGCCCCATCTCTAGCCAAATTTGGCTAGCCGCTGACTAGCCAAACTAAATAAATAATCTGTTGGAACGATATGATATATAAAATGTAATATCTATGGAGAGGTAATTAGAGTGTCATATAGAGAGTCGAAAATATAGTGTCTCTCGGAGATGCTCTAAGGTCAGTTTAGGAACCCTGTTTTTGTAAGGGATTTTAATTTTTCTAACGCCCCGTTTGGATTATTGGAATTGAATTCCATTCTAATAATAGTAATTTAGACATATATCAATTAAACTAATTCAGTTTTATACAAAATATATTTGTATACTATTATTATCAAGATGTCGGAGATATTTATGTGCTATATTTTTACTATAGAGGAGTGATACGAAGAGTGTCACGTAAGTTACAGAGTAGAAACAAATTCTACTACTGTATAAAATCATTTCTCATCCCCCACCCCGTGAATTTGAGATAGACTAATATCTGAACTTTGGAAAGTGGTGTAATGTCAAATTCCAAACTAAATAAGTTACTTTATTGAGTGAATTCCAATTCCTCTAAAATAAAGGGATCCAAACGCTCCGTAAGAGAAATTAGATTATTACTTCACAATTTTTCATTTTTCATACTATATATTTATATAAGAAAAATAAAGCCGTCTATTAATACTTGAGTTACGAGCCAGGTGTCAGACACATCTTTTCATATATAAATTGCTTCACAATTATTTTACAAATATTTGTTTAGACAACTTAAAAGTCTTACATGTCTATAGATAGATAGATAGATAGCGCCGTTCGAGAAAAAAAAAACCTATGATATGATGAGCACGGCTCCTTTCCCGAAAAAGAAGCGAGCCCACCACCACGGTCACTGACGTTCACAAAAAAAATCGCACACAAAATTCCTAGACCACGTTTTTTTTAGTCGCACAAATCCTACAAACCAAACAGCAAGAGCGGAAGAAGAAACGAAAAAGGTTCACTGGAATCGACCAAGAAATCCGCCTTGCCATCTCCGTTTCGTATATGCCCTGAGAATTTCCAAACGAAATTTCCGAGCTTTTCCCTCGCCGCGCGACCTTCGATCTCGCTTGAAAGAGATGGCCCAGATCACGGGACCGGTGTGAGGACTGAGACGCCGACCTCCGACCTCACCGAGGCATTCGATTCGTCGCAATCCTCGCCCTCACTCGCGTGTTCAGGCAAGCGATTCCGTCGGTTATTGTGATCTGCGCTTTTGTTTCTTCTCGATTGCGGGGTGTGACGAATCTGATTTGCCGAATGCGAGGCGTCCAGGTTTGTCGGGCTGCCCCGGGATAGGAATGCTTCTGTCGACATGCTAAGCCGCGGAGCCGTGCGGTTGCTGTTGTATCGTCTCCGGCCTCCGCCTCTGCGTTTGAGTTGGAATCCGAGCGGTGCTATGCCATCCGCCGCCGCCAACCGCTCCTGCCTCTGCAGGTTCGCCTACTCGACCGCGCGCGTCGAGAGGGGCAGGACCCTGCCGGGCAAGGCGGTATTTCTTGATCTGGGAGCCGGGAGGAGGTTCACGCCGAGCGGCGCGCTTAGCTTGAGGGGTTGCTTGGGTTGGCGGGATGGTGGCGGCGACGGCGAGTTCAGGAGGAGGGTGGACGGAGAGGCGGCGGGGATGAAGGCGCAGGTGCTCACCACGCAGCGGCAGCTGATGCGCGATCCGGAGGTGCTGCCGCTCGAGGAGGCCGCCACAGGCAAGAGCATGAACGTGAATGGTGCCTGTCGGCGAGGGAAGCGGCTAGGGTTTCCGGAGCAGGCAGCGGCTAAGATGGTGGTTGCTGTTGATGTAGATGAAGGTATGTGAATTGATTACATCATAGAGTTGTTTGTTTGAAATTGTCAGCTACTCAGCTGTGCATTTGTAGTGTCTGTAGTCGAATGCACTGTTTTTGTATTATTAGTGGTTGATTTCGTGGTCCTTAGTCTAGAAACAATTGATGGAATAACCAACATTTAACAGACTTGAAAATTTTGCATCTGGTCAAGGCAGCAACACCATTTTTATCTTTATTATGGTTGACCTTTTCTCACTACCTTGTACTGTATATCTTGCTTGCAGTTCTTGGTAGCTTCCTTGCGGCTCTGAACAAATTTATTGCTGATCGTTATTCTTGGAATCACTCAGTATCAGAATATCATGTATACGAGTTCTTTAAGGTGAACATGAAGTCCTGATTCCCTTAAAAAATTGACTCCTGTAATATTTGTTTTTTGATTAGTCACATTTTCGCTTGAACTTTTCAAGCTGAATGTTTGTTCACCATGTAGTTCTTACATCCTTTTTTTTTTGCAAAACTATATGCAGATATGGAACTGTTCTCGAGAAAGAGGTGTGTTGATGTTACTTATCTTTGTTTTATTTGGGATTACACTTATTGTTGTAAATATACAAGTCATCATATGAAGCCAAGCACTGGTCTGAATTCTGCAGCTAATTTTCTTGTCCACGAGTTCTTCACAACCCATTACTTCCAAGATGGCATTCATCCTATTCCGGGGGCTCGAGATGCTCTCCAAACTCTTTCTTCTTTCTGTAGCTTGTCTGTAGTAACGTAAGTCATTTATTTGATATAAAAGACAGATCAGTTTGTCTTCCATTATACGAGTTTGCCTAATATATCCTTCTTTTAAAAGATCTCGGCAGGATGTAATTAAGAATCACACATTGGAATGGATTGAGAAGTATTATCCAGGCTTATTTGAGCAGATCCATTTCGGGAATCATTTCGCTTTGGAAGGTCAATCAAGGCCAAAATCAGAGATTTGCAGGTAATACACGGGGGAACATAGTGTCCCAATCATTTTTAGGAGACTGGTAAGTGGTAACATAGCTTAACATGCACTGAAGCATAAGAGCATCTCCAGAACACTTCAAATACCACCCTCCATATCACTGTGTGGCTATCCACTCCATAAGATCCCCTTTCCATATTTCAGCACACTAGCAGACTAGCAAAATCTCGATCCGTACCATGTTGATCTATGTTTTCTTGGTATTCAAATTGCCATGAATCGATAGTTTTTTTTTCTTGATTTTAAGATTCACGTGCCAGAACCCTGATTGATAGTTTCGCTTTTCCTCCTTAATCGTTTGACCTTTTCTTGTGTCCATTTTAGATCTTGCTGGTCATTGTGGGTTTTATCTCTTTTATGTGTTTCCCTGTTTCGTTGTTTTCGGTTCTCCTTTGCCTTTGTTTCCCTTTTCTGTTCTTTGGGGGTTGAGCTCTGAGGTTTTCATATGGGGTTTCATCTCTAGCCTACCCCAACGTGCTTGGGACAAAAAGGCTTTGTTGTTGTTGTTGTTGTTGTTGTTGTAAGAATTAAATGGATACTGTTTAAGTTCAAATACTTCATAAAAACAGCCAATTCTGAAGAATCATAGCTTAAAGTCCAGAAGATATTTTGAGTTAAATCCGATTAGAATAGGTTCTTTGGTAATTATTTCTATGGACAAATAGGTGGACGTGATGCCAGGAACTTGACATATTCACATTTTGAATTTATTGGCGGGAGGGGTGGGGGAGGAACTTGATATATTCACAATCTCGAAGTAAAAAGAATGTGAATAAGCATGGTCCTAGCTGTCAGCCTCACGTACTGGAATATGCCGTTTAGCGAAGCACGCACACAAACGAAGTTTGGCTGGCCACCCTTGCCTGATACCGTGTCAAACAGAGATGATAAGGCCGTTAGCTAATCCATTGTAGGCTCGATTTCCTGCACGATGGCTAAAAAGGCGATGGTGTATGTTATTGTGTGTGCTGGAGATTCTCTAACAACGGTTAAAACTGTGACGGGCTGGCCTGTTTTTGTTTTTAATACTATTTAGGGGGCAACATGCCTCAATTAATCTTTGCATAGCAAGTGTAACTGTCTCTGCTCATAATACTAACTCATTCACCAGCATTGCATCATGACTCGATATACGATATAACACAACATTAGTTAAAAACTGTAGCAATCTTGGTGGTCTCTTATTTGTGTTTTAGATTATTTTTAGGGCAAACATGGCTTGGCTGATTTATGCAAACCTGGTGTCATCACCTAACTGTTACTGTTGCAAGCAGTGATCTATAGCTGTCTCTTCTCTGGAGGGTTGAGGCTAACTTATTTGCTGTGGCACAACTCATTGTAGGTCTTTCGGCGCTCAGGTTCTAATTGATGACAACCCCAGATATGCTCTAGAGTGTGCTAATGATGGCATGAGGGTCCTTCTGTTCGATTACGAAAGCTCGTATCCTTGGTGCAAAACTGGAGCCGATGAACTGCATCCGCTGGTGACAAAGGTTCACAACTGGGAAGAAGTCGAGGAGAAACTTCTCTCTTGGGTAGTACCTGATAGCTGACACTCTTCTGTCTTGTGAGAAGCACTGCTTGAGACCAGCAAATGATTCCTTTTGCCTGGTTTCTAAAGGAACCTGATAGGGTGAAAGACTGCAATGTTCCTAGAGCTTGATTTTCAATACAGATGTCGATAGCCTCTCCAAGAGTCATTCTAAAACCCACTCTAAATCATCATCCGAAGAGTCATTTGCATAAATTTGACTCCAACTCCAACAGTTTTTCTATATCCTGGGATATTTTTCATTAAACTCTCTATTCACAATAATTAGTTAGGATATGGAGAGTCTTGGGGATGTTGTCAACGTAAGCTAGGATATTCAGCTTCATTACCGCAGCCTGGTTGAGGCATATTCGACTGTACTTGGTCAGTCTGAGCTGTAGGCGCTTCTGCTCTCACACATCAGAATCTTGTTTTATCCTTTTGCCGCAGCCGGGTGTACTATGTATATATCGACGCTGCCATATGGCTAAGATGGTATTTGAATTGTTCTAATACAGAAAACTCGTGTGTGTGTGGGTCCTTGGACCAACTGATTTGGAGCATTTTCATTATTGAGGTTAAGCACAAACTCGATGAGAGTTCAGTCTTTATATTTGCATTTCCGAATCATCACAAACCAAGAAGGAATACATATACCGCGTGATTGGTTCGTCTCTGACTGCACCCGCGGAGATTCAAAGCATACTTTATTTGGTTCTCTTCTCTACGCGCACAGCTTCAGCAGATGTAAAAAAACGGCGTGACCTAGACCCGCGGGAGATGATGCTGCCGTTCATACGCACAACCGCACGGGTGCAGGCTGGTTGCATGCACTAGCACGTATACCGAAAAACTTTTTTGCTTGTTTTTTTTATTATATCTTCAAATTAAAAATCTCATCGTCAGATCGATTTTATATATATATATATATATATATATATATATATATATATATATATATATATATATAT
Organism: Zea mays; assembly: GCF_902167145.1. Lineage (NCBI taxonomy): Eukaryota > Viridiplantae > Streptophyta > Magnoliopsida > Poales > Poaceae > Zea > Zea mays. The sequence continues at coordinate 13,054,474 of NC_050104.1, read as the reverse complement.
ATATATATATATATATATGGACGAGGTAATGGAAGCCCTGGGCTTCCATTAGTACCAGGAAGCCCCAGCCAGGTATAGCCACGTCCCGTACCAGCGGGCGTCCCATCGGACACGGGTTCTGACTCGGACAGATTTTAGCGTAAAACGTAAACAAAAACAGCGTAAATGATTACGAATTTTAGCGTAAATCGTAGATCTGTTTTGAAACTGCGAATGCGGCCCGAAAATTACGGCGTAAAAATCTCGCGCGTCCCATCGTGATCGGGTTCTGACTCAGAAAGATTTTAGCGTAAAACATGAACCAAAACAGCGTAAACGAGTACGAAATTTAGCGTAAATCGTATATCTGTTTCGAAACCGTAAATGGGTCCCGAAAATTACGGCGTAATAATCGCGTGCGTCCGATCGTGCGCGGGTTTTGGCTCAAATAGATTTTAGCGTAAAACGTGAGCTAAAACAGTGTAAATGAGTACACAATTTAGCGTAAATCGTATACATGTTTCGTAACAGCAAATGAGGCCTGAATTACGGCGTGAAAATCGCGTGCGGCCGATTGAGCGCGGGTTCTGGCTCGAATGGATTTCAGCGTAAAACGTGAACCAAAACATTGTAAATTAGCACAAATTTTACCATAAATCGTATATCTGTTTCGTAATGGCGAATGGAGCCCAAATTTACGGCTCCAAAATCGTGCGCCACCGGTCGTGTGCGGGTTCTGGCTCGGACGGATTTAAGCGTAAATCGTGAACTAAAACAACGTAAATGAGTATGAATTTTAGCGTAAATCGTCCATCTGTTTCATAATAACGAATGTAGATCGAATGTATCTCTCAGCGCATGAGATTGTCATAAAATGCATCAAGAAATTTTATAAATTGGTGTAAGATACAACAAGAAGTGATCTGAGGTAATTGTAGCGTAAAATGCAAGCTAACCATCTACATGAGAACTGTTTCAGATTTTACAATAAGATATAAAAGATAATTATTCCTGTACTCAGCTATGATAATGTCGTGTTTACATTTTAGCTGTTGGTACATACACACAAACTCGATTTCACCATAACACCACTGTTAGCAAAAACTGAGTTCAAAAGGCTCTTCCAGCTTTCCTAATGTGGAGAAAACCACTGAGGTCCATATCTGCAAACGTAACATGAACTGTTAATATGATCTTTCCTTGTTAATATGTCTTTTCAAGCTTGTTATGACTAACATAACCTAAAGTCTAAACTGAATGCAAACTTGAGTTAGAAGATCATATTACCTATAGCACAAATGTCATGTTATTCTGACTATTTTAGGACCAACAAACCATTTGGAAGCCAAACAAATCCCTGTTCAATTTGCCTCAAAGCAACATATAAGAAATTACATAGTCAGCTTCTGAATACGTGCACTGCTCTTAAATGAAGAAAACTGGAGCCAGGCAAAAAAATAAGTGAAACTATACCCACAAATAACCCAGTGAAATCATAAAGCTAAGGGTGCACATGGATCGGACACAATCGTATATCACTAATATTACATTTGTTTCCAGATTTCTATTCGGATTTGAATATGGATAGTATCAACTAGCTATGTCGGATAGGATACAAATGGATATCGACATCATAAACAGATTTATTTGTTCTGATATGGATGCGGTATCGGATGTTAAACATCCAGACTCAAATACGAACGGATCTGAACTCCTCTAAACAAATTCTATGGTTAGAAAATATATTCCAGCGGAAACCCACAACCTCGGAACCCCAAACAGCCCTTGCGGATGGAAATCCACAAACCAGATCCGAAGCTCCCGAACCCCGCCAGCTGCCTTAAGCGCAGAAAACCCCCAAATCGTAACCCCATCAATCGTAGATTCCACAAAATCCACACCCGTCACTAGAGAGACAAGAAAGAGGAATCACAGAGAATTGCCAATGGACCTCGGTGCAGGCGGCGGTCGGCATCTGGCCAATGGAGCTCGGTGCAGGCGGTGACGCAGGGATGCCCGGAGCTGGATTCTTGGTCGGTGATGGCGCGGGAGCAGGAGAGGGTGTCGGAGATGGCATCGCGGAGGAGATATTGGGGCTGGCGCTGGGGTCGGACGAGGAGGCAGAGTAACCAGGGGGGCACTGCCGCGTCGAGCCAACGCTGGAGAGCCCCCGAGGTGGCGAGCAGCAGAGCAGGAGATCCGGACGCCGGTGGCCGGTGCCTAGGCAGCTGGCCGAGTCTGCGAATCACCGAGTCTGGAGAGGGCGAGGGGCGAATAGATCTGGGCTAGGAGGCACCTCTGGAACGATGACAGGGAGGCGATCGCCATGGATCTCGTCTATGGGATGCTTGTCCGCCGTGCTCGCTCGTGTCGCGCAACAGCCGCCACTGAAACCCTAGTCTCAGCCATCGCGCGGAAGGCCAGGTAGAGCGGTTGGTTTTATACAATGGTACATGAGCGTAAACTTGTGTATAACTAAGCGTAAACATTATAGTGGGTGGACCGGATGGTCGCCTGGTCAACCGAGCGGGTGGTTGGAGCTTCCTGTAGTTAAAAAGAGCCCAGGGCTCTAAATACTATTATATATATATATATATATATATATATATATATGTATGTATATATATGTATATATGTTTCTAAGATTTTTTAATAAAACTAGGTCAGATCGATTTTATATTTATGTTTCTAAGATTTTTTAATAAAACTAGACCATTCATGCTATATATATATTTCAAAAAAAAATCTAATCACATGTATTTATATATCTAATCAACAAAACAATGTCTATACCGGTTTACCTCGACTCTTATAATTAACCAAACAAATATATCATACATGAACTCAATCAAGTTCTCCTCATGGCTAGGTTTCTACATGCAACCAAACATACGCATACTGAACTTCACTAGAGATCTGTTAGTTCATCTACCGGATCCAAATTCTAGTTGAAAAGACAGTGATTTATGGAGTCTAGCCTCTAGTGCCCTCCGCTTTGCTGGTCGGTGAGGAGCTTTGTACAATTGCATAGTGTGCCAAAGTGAGTCATCTGTGTTAGAATACACGTATAGGATTTGAGATTCTCCCCGTTAATTACTCACCTCTGTGTAATGAACCAACTCCAGTTAACTCAAGTCTATTAATACAACACCCATCAAGATTAGAGTTTTCCCACAATCTGATTGTCGGCTCATGTGTCATACACGACGACGCAATATGCATCAGCGCATCACTCACGTAAGTCGGCATGCAATTGCAGAAGCATCTCTATCATGCTGTAAAATTCAAAAGAACACATGCGCTTGCCGCTTGGAAAGGGAATATGAAATTGTGAACTGAACCTTAAAGCCAGCACACACAGCAAAGATGAACAAGGGCAAGAAAAGTAATAACTATACGATTTTGGAAACGAAAGCAAAATACGAACGAGCTTCTGACGCTACTAGTCAAGATAGATAACGGTTCTACACATGTTACCATCACAAGTTCATCAATATGACTCCAAGGTGGTAGGTAAGTCTAGGGGGCAACTTTGTTACACTCACGAACCAATGGAAAACTATACAAAATTACTGCCCCGGTATCACACGTCCTCATGGTCTTTATTGTTGTCAAAGTTGCATTAGGGGCAACGCCATCACGGCACCAAAAACTGAAAACATGACCAGCACCATCCAGAAGGGCACCGCCTTCTTCTGGTTCTTGTCACGGCGTACCTCAGCCAGTGGTTGCGCCCTATTGGCGACGACTGGAGCTTGCTGGACAGCAAGGGATGGAACAGGTGCAGGATTCTCCTGTGGCACCGGCTCTGCGGCAGTATTCTCCAATTGTTGCTGTTGATTGTACTTCTCAACATACTCTGGGAAAAGTTTCCTGAAGTGCGGACAGTTTTTGCTGCAAGAGAACCACTTAAATTATTCATCCGCATAGACTTGCCACAATGAACGAACATCGCTTCAAGCATAACTCGCTGCAGATAAGGTTATAGTAACATAACAATTTTATATAGGAATTTTAACTAATGTTTACACTTGAAAACACATCATACTGACCAAAATTTAGTTGTTTCTTTCATGTAAAAGTATACGTAATAAACTGCTTGTTCAGAAGCTAATGGGCATTCTGCTCCTGAAGGGGGTTTGTAACGGTTCTACAGAAAGAAAATGGTCAGAATGAAATAGCCTGCAGAGAAATGTATCTACCTCTCACAATTGTAAGCAAGGGAAGCTTTTGCTAAACGTCTCTTTTCTGCATCTGACGTCTTGATGCTTCCAGTTGTCAGTGCATCGTCCATCTGCAATGAGAATTATCAACATTGAGAAAACACCTTAAAACAAGGGAGTTCTTGTAAGGAAAATGCTGAGAATTGCTTGCTGCGATGTTGAGAAACTAACATTAAAATGTTAGCCTGAAGCAGAACCTAATCTTCCAAATTTTATATGCGTCCTAGAAATCATTTGCTGCGATGTTGAGAAACTAACATTAAAATGTTAGCCTGAAGCAGAACCTAATCTTCCAAATTTTATATGCATCCTAGAAATCATTACTAGACCTAAACATTCTTTCTCGGTAAGGTTATCTCATAGTGAGATAAAAGGAACAACTTACCATGAAAGACAGAAGCCCAGTGAGAATGCTGCAGAATAAAGTTTTACATGTCAGACCAACAAAGGAAAAAAATGCAAACAATTTAAACTGAAGCATATTGACTGCTCGATAGTGAAGGATCACTAGAACAGCATAACTGAAGTACTAACAGCGAGACTATCATTTCAGTTATTCCATCTCATAGCATATTGGCAACAGAAGTTGAAATGGTTGCTGATTACCAGAGCATTGATTTGACTAGCAGTAATTTGAGTATGTACATTGTACAGTAGCTGAAAAACTAAAGGTACACTATGGCTTCCAAAAACACATTACATTCAAGTAATATGCTAGTTAAATGTGCATACCTTGCAACAGACCACATTGGATTCCAAGATTCAGGATGAACTGCAAAACATTGTAATAATGAGCATTATTTCAGAGCTAATAATAACAAAAGCATCTATAATCCACAAGCAAGTTCAGAACTTACAGTCACTCATTGACAAGCATATTCTTTTATGTGGCGCAAACCTGCCGCTAGGGGTTGTCATGCTGAACAATTAAATAAGTTAGAAACAGAAACAAAGGATTAGCATTTTCATCTATATCTGATAAGAATCTTCTAGTTACAGTTTTCATTTTTCAATCTTTACACTAATAAGAAGCAACATGCCATTTCTCATGTATTGACAATATTAAAGGTTTCCACACCTGATGCTTGGAGGTTTAAAAGGATAATCCGGTGGAAATTTGAGCTTCCCATAATAATATCCACCTGCAGGTAGGGAAATTGAAGCGTGGAAACGTTTGAGATTATAAGTAACAAAACAAATATTGGAGGCAGTAGATAATGTGGTATAGTATGTATGATCTTTACCTTCAAAGGGTGTGCCTTTACTTCCTTCCAGTACATAGTCTGGCATTAAAAGAAAAACACATACGTCGGTACCAAATAGCCAAATATAGCATTGACAGAAAGCAAGAAAATGGACATTGCATTAAGATAAGCATGACAAATACAGAATCTTCTAGATACAATCTGAAGAACAAAAAGGATTCTGACTATAAAACAAAGCTTCAAATGAGTAAGGGCACTTCAGCATAAAATTCAGAGGTGTAATACCTAAGGAGTACAAAACTTTAACCTTTCCATAGAGGACATAGTTTACTATAATTGATTTCCTTAAAATACAAGGTAAAATGACCAACTAAAAACTCCACACTTTTAGTATCACCTATCCAAGAGGCAAGTTGCAGGCTTTTAATAAAAATCAATGGTGCTGAATTAGTCATTCATAGCCCACCACCAAGACCCTACAATATCTAATCATCTATTACTATAAAATTGCACCAATCAAATTTAAGAGGTCATAATAACTAGTACAAAACTTTGACATTTTCATGAACACATATACCAACCACATAATCTACTAAAATTCTTTTCCTTTTAGTATACAACGTAAAATGACTAACTAAAAACTACACTTCTTGCACTAGTCATCCAAGAGACAAGTTGAAGGCTATGAGCAGCAAGCAACGGTGCCCAATTTGTCATAAATAACCCAACAAGAACCTATGATATCTAATGAAGCGATACTTTATTACTATTAAACAGGTTGATGCACACAATTAGCAGTCACCATCGTCCATCTGACAACATGTACAGTGCTGTCTCTGTTGCACTTGATAATTATAGTTATGCCAGTGCAAACCCTGATGATGACATGTATACATATAAACAAACACATGAAAATTAGAGTCATGTACAACAAACAGAACAAGCGGTATCTTTATCATGACAAGATAAGGCTATAGTGCAGTTGAACCAGATATCCAAATGACTATTGAGCAAATATCTATCAAATGCATCAAATATATATTGTACCACAACTCCACAAGCAAGCAATGTAAACAGGTTGATGCACATGTCCTTAATTGAAAGTTTGAAACAAAACAATGATCAATTACACGCATGTTGCCTATTTTCCAGAATTCTTGTCACTGAACATGAAGTAGAGTTTGAATCTTGTTAGTGTGTAGTACTGTGAAGACTAGCCTATATGAGCAAACAATATACTCAGCTCAGCTCACTATACAGAACTAAGGCTCAACATCCGACAAATTGAACTTTAAACAATAAATTGCTAGGCAGCAAGCGTTGCTCAGGAACCGTTAGCAATGAGCAGATGAGCTGAGCACATCACACAATGCAAGGTGCAACAACATGCATATAGAAACTTATAAAACCGATCGAGATGATTGCTAACCCAACATGAACGTATGTGTTACGCCTAAACCGTTATGCCTACACCATCGCTGCGCAATCATCCAATCACACCCCGTTTCACTGCAAACACTAGCCAATCAAAAGGCGACGAATCGAATCTACAAGTAGTAGGGTCAGCTGAGGCTACTTACGCCACTCCAGTATGTCGTTGGGCAGCGGGCGAGCCACGATCTGCGGAGGCGGCTCCTGTAATCCAGCCAAACCAAAATCGACCATTAGATATGGAGCCACGACGAGGCCCAATCAAAGCAACGCGCAACAATCCACCCCAATCCAGCCGGAAATCAAAGGGAGCTCACCTTGCAGAGGGCGTGGTACTCCTTCTGGAGCCGCTTGAGGCAGCCCTTCTCCGCCATGGCAAAACCCTACCGCCTACACGGCGACCGCACCCGCCGAAACCCTAAAGTAACTCCCCCGCCCGCCCGAACGCACGGACGTGGCAAACACAATTGGGGATCCAATCCAATCAAATCCAGCCCTATCCGGCGTCTGGTCAGGAGCGGCCAATTGCGCTTGCCAATCGAATCAGGAACTGCGCGGGTGCAGAATTGGTGGGATCAGTCGGCGGGAAAGGGGAGGGGAGGGGATCGGCGGCCGCGTTCTCCGGTGCGAGGGGAGAAAAGCCAAGCCAACGGGCAACGGCTGGTGGTCTAATGGGTGGGGACATTATTTTTAGGAGGGGGTCGCATGATGTGCTTGGAGATTCGAGCGAGTGTACCGTATAGCTGGGTTTTTTTTTGTTAGAACAACCGGTCAAACCAAGGCTTTTTATTTGAGTGCTCCAGCCCCCCCCCCCCCCCCCCCCCCTCTATGATTTTAAGGTCCCTCTAACTTATTGCGATAGACCTTCTACATTATATAATTTTTTATAATATATAAATAATATGTGTTAATTTTACTTGCAAAAACATAAACAAATACATTGATATATATTCAATTTAATATGTCTGATAATTATCGAGAAAAAAGTCGACCAAAATAACAATATATTTAGTGTTAGTTCAGCAACCCTATTTTTCTAAGGGATTCCTAATTTTTTATTTGACCATTTGTTTTCGTTGGATTTGAAATGTATTCTAATAATTATAATTTCGATAAAACTAATTAAGCTGCGAGCCTGTGACATGAGATCGGCGAAGACAGTGAGGACGAGACTGGTTCCGTGTAGCGGTGTAGAAGGCATTTAACCAACACTTTAGCCTGACGTATGTGTCGTCTCTTCCGTTTCTATGTGATTTAACAAGAAAATTATTTAACATCAACCCTAATATCTTACTAGATATTGGACCCTTTTATTTCATGAGCCTCCGGCGGTCGCCTCTGCTGCATGGCCCTAGGGTCGGCCCTGGAGTGCTCCCGTGTCTTTTTAAAGGACCTCAATTTTAAGCTGAACTTAGCAAAAACTCTTAAATCAAAGTTTTTTACTTTTGTTTCTTGTCATGACCGGTATATCTTATACCCGCCGAAAAACCAGCCAAACAGGTATTATGCTCAATTTACCATAAAAGAGCGTTTGTATTCCTTATTTTGGAAGAATTAAAATCTGTTTAATAAAGTAGGCTATTTAGCTTGTAATTTAACATTCTACCACTTTCCATAGTTTAAATATAAGTCTATCTCAAATTCTAGAGTGAATGGATGAAAAATGATTTTATGTATCTCGACACGCTTTTTGGCTCACTTCCCTATAATAAAAATATAGCACATAAATATCTCCTCCATATAACCAATCCTGGTACGCAAATATATTCCACATAAAATCATATTAACTTAATTAATATGTGCCTAAATTACGATTATTAGAATAGAATTCAATTCCAAGAATCTAAATGAGGCTAAGTAAATAGTATCCGTTTAGGAAATACTTTTAGGCCCGTTTGGATCCTTGGAATTGAATGTCATTCTAATATTCATAATTTAGACATAGATCAATTAAGCTAATATAGTTTTATACAAAATATATTTGTATACTGTTGTTGATTATATGGGGGATATATTTATATTCTACATTTATGTCATAGGGGAGCGAGCCGAAGAACGTGTTATAAGTCGCAGAGTACAAAACGTAGACTAGTGATAAACAAAATCAATTTCCACCCCCTCACCTTATAAATCTGGAATTGGCTAATATCTAAACTTTGGAAAGTGGTGTGATGTAAAATTCCAAACCAAATAACATACTCTATTAAGTAAATTCCAATTCCTTCAAAATAAAGAGATCCAAACGACCCCTTAGGCTTTGTTCGTTTACACCAATCCATCTCTGGATAGCATGGATTGGAATTAAATCCACGTCACAATCCATGCCCTAAAATAATCGAAGATTGTTTAATTTTTTTATTCGATTAAACCCATCATGAAATATAACCTAAGGGTTTGAGAATTTTTTAAACTATGGAAGGCATGGATTCTATCCATATCTCATTAGGTACGGTATGGAACAAATTCATGAAGATATTGCACAAGTTTATATTAGAATCTATTTAACAAAAGAATAACTAGCTTTGAGAGATACATGGATTAGATTATGGATTTAATCCCACCATGGGATTGGGTGTGAGGTATGGATTCACCCAATCCAGACCCCGATTAAATCTATGCTGGGATTTCATCCCATGTTCGAACAAGGCCTTATTGTTTTCTACCGTTAGGAACTTTTTACAATTCCTCACCTTAAGGCTCTTGTTATATTCTACATACTAGTCTTCACCTTGAGCCTCTTATTGTTTTTATATAGTTAGGAACTTTTGGCAATTCCTCATCTTAAGCCAACAATGAACAAACTAAAAGAACTTATTCTTAGGATCCTTGCTAGAGTAGAGTGTATGTGCCTCAAGAAGCTACAATAAATTTAAATTGTTAGTGTCCAAAAATGAATAATATATAATTGATCTTACAATGTTGTGTATGGTATGTCACTCGGATGGTGTCATTCAACTTCCACATAGAATCCTTCAAACTTAGTACAATCTCTATGAATTGTACTCCACCGGTGCTCAAGGGAGTTTAGATTCCTATTAGACTCAAAGGTTTTGTTGGCATGGTAGTGATCAACAACTTCCACATAGAATTCGTCTATGCGTAAGTGGTCCCGTGCGCTACCAGACTAGTCTAGTGCACCAAGTCATAGAAACCCAGTGTCTGCCTTCACTGTGTAATCGGTGTGGTACACCACCAGACTTGTATAGTGTGCCATAGACAAGCTGGAGTTAAGTCCTTTGGGGCTTCTCTTGCTTGATTCAATTTGGTTATCTTCGAACTTTCCTATGATTTAGACAAACTTATCTAGAGTATATCCTACTAGTCTAAGTCATACTTCTTCATTTCTTTGCTTAGTTCAACTCAGATTCTTGTTTTGGCTCTATCTTGTCTCCAAATACACCTTTTCCAAATTTTGGACTTATAAACTCTCTATGGTGCTCAAATAGGCTCCTAAGGGTATTTAGAACTTATCCAAACTTATGATCCCTTCAAAGTTCATCTTATCTAAATAATGCCCTTCCAAGCCTTGATTTAAGCCAATAGTTGTATTTAATACCTCAATTTGACTCGTATGAACCTGCACTCATGCACTCATCAAACTAGTTAGATCACAATGTTGTGTTGGTCATCAAACACCAAAACCAATATAGAAATGGAATACAACCAATTTCCCTTTTAGATACATGCTCATGTTTTCCAATTACATGCATAACTAGATGTCCCTGTATTAGTGTAGTTGGATGCCCCTTTTGTTAATTGTTTTTGGAACAGTAGGTTGTGTTTCAAAGGCTTGAATAGGCGTTAACAAGGAAAACACCTCCACATCGGTCTCCTTGGACAACTTACACCAAAAACCCCAATTTCACTAGCCATAAGCTAGAATAGTTTATATCCAAATATAAGCGAAGGCTAAATAAATAGATTGTGTCTAATTTTTTAGACAATGGAAAAAACGATTCCAACCTTTTGTAGTTGCTTGCATATGGTCTTACAAAATATTCCATGCAAAACTTGAATGAACTAAATGTAACATGGAAAGAAAGTGAAACCTATAGACAAAAAATAATACTAAGACATTGGAATTCTAGCATTGAACCGCCACCCTTGCAAAGATCTCTATAGCCACAACCTCCAAAGAATGACAAGAATCGTTTATTTCTTTATGAGCCTCTTCTTTCTACATCCATCTCCATAATTTGAACTAGTAGGTTCCCATGAAAATGGCCTGCACAATAGAGGGTATCTGTTTATTTTAAAGAAAAAACATCGTTTTGGCAAAACGATAATTACTAAAATGGCAAAATATAGTTGTCACTCTTATCATAAGCCTTTTTGTGTGCAGTCTCATTGCTACTTTTCCAAGATCCTACTATATGATTAATATTAGTAGGTCAATATATTTTAAGAGCTAAAAATAGTCCTCCAAATAGCTCGAGCAATATAGCAATAACAAACTGTCGGATATTCACATTCTGATTACATAAATTGCACCTCACACTTCCTTCCCACCACTTTTTTTCTATATTATATTAAGTGAGAGACACTTCCCTTTTATAAATTTCATAGGATACTTTGAATTTTAATAGGAATTTTTAGCTTCCATAGACAAACAAGTTGATTCATATTGGGGTATTCATTATTAATTGATAAATAAAGCGAACATATAAATATACATCTCTACGCGCCCCAAATAAACTTATCCCAATTCATCCCCAAATTAACTAATCCAACCAAGTTCAACAATCCTATTCCACCTATTTGATACACACCAAAGGAAGGACTTCTGCCACTAAGACTTTTTTTATCACACGCTATAATAAAAATAGGAAAAAGCTCCTTGAGGGGTCTATCATTCATCTAAGTGTATTCACACGATCTAATTTGTTTCCCATCATCTACGCTAAAATAACTCAGTGTTGGATACTTGATTTCAATCCCCTGAAGGCATTGAAAATCAAGGCAACACAAAAGAATACGAACCTTCGTCCTAAAGTTATCACTTCTCTAAAGTGTTAACTTGAAGGATGAAGGTTTATAAAGGTATGTGCAAATAAAACAATATTGGATAAAATGACGATACACAATGAAATATAAAACTCATTTCATATGCCTTAGCATCTTTATTTCATTCTTCCTTATGTTAAACAAAATTACAAACATACCTTCGACTTCTCTATGAGAGGAAGATCGAAGGTTCTTCGAATGCTAAGCAGCACAAAGCTAAGGCCCTCGAGAGGTGAATTTATGTAGGTTACTGTTCGCCTATTTATAGAGAAGACGAACAACTTCGTGGAAATTGCAAACTTGCCCATAAAGTCTACATACACGATTTACAGATGATACATGAATATTGTTGTATTTTCTTTTTCTTTCTTGCTGCACAAGTCTCAGTGTCTACTTCGTCACTTCGCGCCGAAAGCTTTTTTGTGTCGAAGCTTGCAGCTTCGAGTTTCTTCCTTGTCGTCCGTATGTGCTAGACGAAACTTATCTTCGCATTGCTTCAACTATTCTAGGTAGCACTTTGAAGGCTAGCTTCATCTGCCATTAGTCGTGTACCTGAAACACATTTGTTCACGTCAAAGTGAAAGTTTTATGAGGACCTTTTGCAAAGTTGGCCCCTAACACCCAGCGAATGTACTCCTCCTTTACTTCATCAGGCCAGATCAGAAGTGAGAATCTCTAGATTTCCTGGTAACTTGAGTTAACGATTTAGTACCTAAGTATTTGTTCATGGGCATTTGTTGCCAATTGTCATTCTCATTTAAGCAGCTTATAAACCCACTTACCTAGTGTCGGCGTTTCGACCCCGGGGGGTCCCTGGACCGACGAGTAAATTGTCGCCGCGTGTCCCAGCCCAGATGGGTCGACGCGAGACGGAACACAAAAGGGGGGAAAGACAACAAAGGGGAAACCTGCGGCCTTCGTGTTGTCCTGCGCCCAGGTCGGGTGCGCTTGCAGTAGGGGGTTACAAGCGTTCGCGTGGAAGAGAGAGAGAGACTATCCGCCAGCCCGTTCTCTCGCGTGGCCAACCTTCTCGTACGAGAGCCCTGGACCTTCCTTTTATAGGCGTAAGGAGAGAGCCCAGGTGTACAATGGGGGGTGTAGCAGTGTGCTAACGTGTCTAGTAGAGAGGAGCTAGAGCCCTAAGTACATGCCGTCGTGGCAGTCGGAGAGGTTTTGGCGCCCTGTTCATGTGATGTCGTGGCCATCAGGGGAGTGCTTGAGCCTTGTGGAAGTACAGCTGTCGGGGCTGTCGGATCCTTGCTGACGTCTCCTTGCTTCCGTAAGGGGCTGAGAGCCGCCGTCATCTTGGAGCACGCGGGGTGCCATCATTACTTGTTTACCGGGGTGAGCCAGATGGGACGCCGGTCTTCTTCCCCGTAGCCTGAGCTAGCTTGGGGTAGGGTAATGATGGCCCCCCTATGACGTGGCAGGTCCGAGCCCGAGGTCGGGCGAGGCGGAGGCTCCTCCGAGGTCGAGGTCGAGTCCGAGCCCTGGGGTCGGGCGAGGCGGAGACCGTCTTCCGAGGTCGAGGCTGAGTCCGAGCCCTAGGGTCGGGCGAGGCGGAGTCCATCGTCCGAGGTCGAGGCTGAGTCCGAGCCCTAGGGTCGGGCGAGGTGGAGTCCGTCGTCCGAGGTCGAGGCTGAGTCCGAGCCCTGGGGTCGGGCGAGGCGGAGTCTGTCGTCCGGCGTCATGGTTGAGTCCGAGCCCTGGGGTCGGGCGAGGCGGAGCTTCCTATGGCGCCCGAGGCTGGACTTAGCTGTTGTCAACCTCACTCTGTCGAGTGGCACAGCAGTCGGAGCAGGGCAGGCGGCGCTGTTTTCCTGTCAGTTCGGTCAGTGGAGCGACGAAGTGACTGCAGTCACTTCGGCTCTGTCGACTGAGGAGCGCGCGTCAGGATAAGGTGTTAGTCAATACTTGCACTAAATGCTCCTGCAATACGGTCGATTGGCGTGGCGATTTGGCCAAGGTTGCTTCTCCGCGAAGCCTGGGCCTCGGGCGAGCCGAAGGTGCGTCCGTTGCTTGAGGGGACCCTCGGGCGAGACGTGAATCCTCCTGGGTCGGCTGCCTTTGCCCGAGGCTGGGCTCGGGCGAGGCGTGATCGTGTCCCTTGAGTGGACGGAGCCTTGTCCTGAATCGCGCCCATCAGGCCTTTGCAGCTTTGTGCTGATGGGGGTTACCAGCTGAGATTAGGAGTCTTGGGGGTACCCCTAATTATGGTCCCCGACAGTAGCCCCCGAGCCTCGAAGGGAGTGTTGGTACTCTCTTGGAGGCTTTTGTCGCACTTTTTTGCAAGGGGACCGACCTTTCTCGGTTGCGTTTCGTTCCGGTGGGTGCGCGCGAGCGCACCCGCCGGGTGTAGCCCCCGAGGCCTCAGAGGAGTGGTTTGACTCCTTCGAGGTCTTAGCGCGTTTCGTGATGCTTCGGCCGGTCTGGTTGTTCCCTCATGCGAACTGGCCATAGCCCAGGTGCATAGTCAGGTTCCAAGTTCTCGGGCTGGTATGTTGACGCTGTCAACGGTTTGGCCGGAGCCGGGTTTGCGAGAGCAGCCACCGAGCCTCCGCACAGAGTGAGAGGACGGTCAAGGACAGACTCGGCTTTTTTCATACGCCCCTGCGTCGCCTTTCCGCAAGGAGGAGGGGGGAAAGCGCCATGTTGCCCTCGGAGGGCGCCGAACATGGTGTCTCCAGTGAGTTGCTAACGGGTGATCCGAGTGGACACCTGTGCCCCGTTCGATAAGGGTCGGCTAGTGGCCCAGAGGCGCGCTCCAAAAGTACCTGCAGGTGATTTGCTGGACCCGGTCCCGTTTAATAGGGTCTGGGGGCTCGATGCCTCCCTCTGATGAGATTCCGTTACAAAATCGCTCCTGCTGGTCTCGGAAATGTCCTAGGGTACCTCGGGAGCGTAGCCCGAGCCTCGGCCATGTATCGGATGTACCCAGAGTCATCCCTCGCTCCGCGTGCTCTGAGGCGGCTGTCGAACCCTTCGGGGGCCAGCCTACGAACCCCTGATCAGTAGTGGGCGCGGAGCCCGAGTGGCTTGAGGCGGCTGTCGAACCCATCCGAGGGGCCAGCCTTCGAACCTCTGACCAGTGGTGGGCGCGGAGCCCGAGTTGTCTGAGGCGGCTGTCGAACCCTTCTGAGGGGCCAACCTTCGAACCTCTGATCAGTAGGAGGGCTCGAAGCCCGACTGCTCTGAGGCGGCTGTCGAACCCTTCCGAGGGGCCAGCCTTCGAACCTCTGATCAGTAGGGGGGCTCGGGGCCCGTTTCCTTCGTGACGAAGGATCCCTTTCGGAGTATCCCCTTTCCCGGTCCCTGTAGCAAGAGAGAGAAAGGGGAAGAGAAAAAGGGATGTGAATTTGAACGACATGGCGTACCTTTTTGACGCGGTCATCATGGCGGAGGTGAAGCGTCGCCTGCTTCGCCTGCCAAAGGTACCGCTTGTCCTGCCACAGAGTTAATGCGACGGGACGAGTGGTTCGCGGGGCTACCGTTGTGCGTGCGCGAGCCGTTTGAGGAATGGGCGTTTCGCCTCCGAGTTTTGAATTTTGCGGCGGGCTCGGGCGAAGTGTTGAACGGGTCTCGCCTGGGCCTTTATATATTCGGGAGAGGGACCGGCGACGGTTCTTTACTCTGCTGCTCGTCTCCCGCTTAGGTTTCCGCAACCTGAGGGAATAGCTAGAGAAAGGAAACTGCACACCTTGTTCGCTCCGCCGCCACCTCCTTTGCTTGGTGATGGTCGACCGGGTGGCCGTTATTCCGCCGCACGACCCGTGGCCTTTCTCTACCGTCACGGTGGACAATTTGGAGGCCCTTGTTGCTGATGGCTTGCTTCGTCCCCTCTCTGGTGACCCGCAGCCGGAGTGGATTGCTCCCCCTAGCGGTAGGGATGAAAACGGGACGGGTACTCGAAACGGGTATCGGATACGGGTACCAAAACGGGACGTAATTTCGGATACGGATACGGGTATTTTGTTTGTCGGGACGGATACGGGTATTACCCGGATATTGAACCTCGGATACGGGTAGGATACGGAATCACTAATACCCGGTCAATACCCG
The DNA here is from genome assembly GCF_902167145.1 of Zea mays. Classification (NCBI taxonomy): domain Eukaryota; kingdom Viridiplantae; phylum Streptophyta; class Magnoliopsida; order Poales; family Poaceae; genus Zea; species Zea mays. Next base: position 13,038,573 of record NC_050104.1, on the reverse strand, counting down.
AAAATCCCGGGTCGGATACGGGTACCCGGAATTCGGGTACCCGTTTTTTCTTTTTCTGCATAATATAGTTATAAAATCATAACTTTTACATATGAAATCGGATGAAGATAAAGTTTATATGAAAATTGTAGAGCTTGAAGAGATCCATGACTTTGTAATACATCATTTTTTGTTTAAACATATCTTTTAGACCAAAATTATTGAAATAATGTCCAAATTTATATTAAATTAATAGACTTTATCATTTTTATGTGGGTGTTTAAGGTTATCTCCACGTGGGAACTTAAGGTTATCTTTTTATAGACTATTTATTAGTATTGGTAACTTATTTGTATTTTCGGTCGATACTACAATATTTTAATGATTTAATTGTATTTTGATGATTTTCTATGACAAGAAATTAATAATACATAAATAGCCTCAGAAAATCATGAAATTTTACGGAGATACAACATATGTCCATATGTAACCATAAAAATGTTTGGATCATAAGATCTATAAGATGCCCACATTTCTTTCCTTTCACTTTCACTTATTTGTATGAGTTACATGTGAAATCAGTGTAAGTATCCAAGTTTCAACATAATCAATACTTCACTTTATCATTTTCATACGAGGACTTGAGTTACCTTCATATAAAATATTTATTAGTTTTTGTAACTTTTTTGCAATTTTTTAGTGAAACTAGAATATTTTATGAATTTTAAATATTGTGGTGTTGGTTCTACAATGTCCTTGTGATAAGCAACTTTAAACTGCAAGATGTCAATTTTACCGGTTTCCTTTCTTACATCTGATCTATCATATACATGATTATGTATTACTTAACTTATGGATGGTTGGACAATTAATATCATCAGATGAACTACCCGATAATTATCCGGTACCTACCCGAGTAGTATCTGTTATCCGTTTCTTACCCGTCCGGATTATTACCCGGTCCCGTCCTATATCCGTCCCAAATCTTAACTACCCGTATCCGGTCCCGTATCCGAGAGAATTACATTAGGGTAGGATACGGGATGACCTTGTATCCGGCTGTATCCGTCCCGTTTTCATCCCTACCTAGCGGAGCCGCCCCATCCCCACCGCCAGGGTATGTGCTGAGTTTCATCTCTTTCCACGAGCGGGGGTTTGGAGTGCCGGCGAGTCGTTTCATGCGAGCGATCCTGCATTTCTATGGGGTGGAGCTGCACAATCTTAGCCCTAACTCCATTGCACAAGCAGCCATCTTTGCGGCGGTTTGCGAAGGGTTTTTGGGGATTGGCCCCCACTGGGATCTGTGGACTCATCTCTTCTCTGCGGAGCCTTTTGCCTTGGCGACGAGGGAGAGGAGAGTTCGCATGGCGGTGCGGGCCGGTGGCTGCATCCTCCAGTTGAGGCAGGCGCGTGCGCAACAGTATATCCCCGCCATCCTTGCCTCTTCGAACAAGGGGTGGCAGCGCCGGTGGTTTAACCTTCGGAACGACGATGGGAGGCTCCCATCGTTTTCTCAACGAGTGGTGACCACCTCCGGCACCAACTGGCGCTACGGGACCCCGCGCGAGAGATAGAAGAATCTCCAGCCCCTTCTGGAGGCCTTGCAGGTGCTGCGAGATGGGGGGCTCACCGCCGCGGGGGTGGTTGCCGCCATCCATCACCGAAGGGTGCTCCCATTGACGAAGCGGTGACTGCTGCTTTCGGAGATGATGCCGGGGGTCGACCTGGAGGGTTCGCAGATGTCCTCGGTCCCCCTCCCCGCCGATGACCTCCACAGGCGGGTAGCAGCCACGGTAGGAAAGCTGGACGCCGGTGCTCTTACCCAGCCCTCGATGCGCCCCGAGCGCGGGTGCATATCCCTGGTGAGTGTCCGCTCCTTCTTCCTTCTTGTGTAAGACTGCCCCCTGGGTTCTCAGAGCTGAGATTTCTGTCCGTCTCCAGGAGGTGGGGTTCCACAAGCCTTTTCTACCACCGATCCCAGAGGACACGGTGGACCGAGCCGCGCGGAGGGTCGCTGTGGAGAAGAAGAAAGAGAAGAAGGACGCGGAGAAGGCTCGGGCCCGCGAGCGGACGCAGGCTCGGGATGCCTTGGAGAGGCGTCGTCGGCGGCAGGAGAGGGACGGGCTCCCGAGGGAGCCGTCGCCGGAGACGCCTGATGATGACGACGACGACGATGATGACGATGATGAAGACGATGACATGGCTACCCGCCTTGGCCTCAGCCCGGATCTGAGGCTGGGCCAGGGGTCGTCGAGCCAGCCCCCGAGTGGGCTGGCACCGCCGGTATCCGGGGCTAGGACATCAGGGTCCCGGTCCGAAGAACAGGGGCAGGCCGAGAGGGTACTTGACCCCTTGACCGAGGTAGTTGAGGTGACCCCGGGGAGTCAGGCTGACCCGCCTGTTCCCCAAGAGCCGTTGCCGGTGCCGACTGCACAGGAGGCTGATCCTCGGGTCGTCGTGGCTGCGCCTAGGCAGTTCGTCCCTCTGGTGCCTCGGGTGCCCGAGGCAAGGATGGTGCCGAAGCCGGCAGCGGGGCTAACCTCGGTGGTACCCGCGGGGACCGAGGCTCGAGGGGCCTCCCCGCAGGCACGATTGGTCGTGGCCCGGAGTGGGTAAGTATCTTAGGATACCTTTGTCCCGGCTCCTCCTTCGCGTGTCCTAATCCTGCTCTTCCCTTTCTTCCCAGCAAACGGAGGCACGGTTCGACCGGTCTGGCTCCCTGGAAGGTCCTCAAGACGGCGTCGGCTTCTGCAGCCAGTGCCGCGCCGGGCCTCGCCGGCCAGCTGGCCTCCTCACAAGATGCCCCAAAGTGGGGGGCTCAGGCGGCACAAGTTGCCGTGGGGCGAGCTCCCGAGGCTGACCCCTCCGTCGAGGCGGCCGTCGTGCCGAGGGAGACTGTTGGCGCGGCTGCGGCCTCGAGCCCACCAGACGTGTTGCCGGCGCTGGCACCAGCTTCTGCCGAGGCTATTGCCGTCTGGGCCGTGGAGCCACCCGTCGCCGCCGGCACTGAGATGGCCGAGGCGCCGCTACTTGATGCCTCGGAGGAGGGGGGCGCAGAACCGCGACCCGTCCTGTGGAGCGGCAACCTCGTCCTCGCGCAGCGCAGTCCCGATGGGCGGCGTCAGTCGCTCTGGTTCTGGATCCATGGTGCTTCGGATCCCCTCTTCGTTCTCGACGATGAGCGAGAGGAGCAGTCTTAGGACGGGCTTCGTGAGTGTGCCGAGGCAACGGTGGGGTCGCTTCGGTCGACCTTGGAGGTCCTTTGCAGGGACATTCCCAAGATCCTCCAGGTAAGGATTTCAGGCATACCTTTCACGTGATCAAGGTATTCTTTGTGACGCCCCGTTTCCTTTCCTCAGGATCTGACGGATCTGAGCGCCGCCAAGTCGTCGTTCATCCTCCACGATGCCGATGTCTGGGGTTCGCTGCGGTTCCTGAGGACCACGCTTACCGAGACTGCCGAGCGCCTCTCCCAACGGAGCGCCGAGGTGGCGGACCTTCGGTTGCTCTATGTTGATCTGGGGGCAGAGGCGACGGCGGCACGCACAGAGGCGCAGCGACGGCAGTTGGAGCTTGGCCAGGTCATCGGCGAGCGGGACCAATCTCGGGGTCGGGCCGCCGAGGCTGAAAGCCGGGCTGAGGCCCTTGGAGACCAGCTAGCTGAGGCGTCTGCCCGGGCCGGAGCCCTTGCGGAGGACCTAGCCGTGGCCGTCGGGTCTGCTCAGTCCGCCCAAGCCGCAGCCTCGGAGCAGCGTGCCCGAGCCGAAGGTATGTCTTGGCTGTTTTAAGATTTTGATTCAGCTTAATTCTTCAACTCGTGTTTGAAGACTTCTACTTTGGCTATCTGCAGAGCTCGAGTCTGCCCTCGACGAGTCCGCCAAGGCACTTGCCCAGGCGGCTGAGCAGAAGGAGGCCGGCCGCGTGGCCATGTCTGAGGCTATCTCGGCCTTCTGCCAGATCTTCGGTCTTGACGACGTCTCCTCGGGGAGCTCCCCTCAGAGTCGCCTGCAGGCCTTGGGTGACCACGCGCGCGGCAGACTCCGCGAGGCGCTGCATCACGGCGTCAGGCGGGCCTTCGCCGTGCTCGCTTCCCACTACGACGTGGATCTGGAGCGGGTCAGCGAGGGGTACTGCCTTCTCGACAAAGATGAAGCTGCCCTGGCCGTAGTTCAGTGGCTCGACGCGGTCGCCGCGAGCCCGAGCGCGGTGCTGGCGTCCACCTTCGAGGCGGAGATCCTTCCGCTTGCGCCGTTGTCCGAGGGCGGGGCGGATCTCGCCGAGGGTGGAAACGAAGCCGAGGGTGCAGCTCCTTCCCCGGGCAATGCCTGATTCTGCCGGGGCAGTTTATTTTGAATATGTATGTGTCTTTTGTGGCCGCCGAGGCCTGAACACTTTGTTGTCGTGATATAAAGTTGTGTCTCTTTTCCTCCTGTTTCGCGTATCCGGACTCGTTCGTCAGTAGCAGAATTGCTTACCCAAGTAAGAGTTATTTTTCGTGGTAGGTGACGAGTGAGGTATCCGTATCCCGGAGGCGTAGGAATCCCTCGGCTCGGTCGGCCTTGCCACTTACATACACTCTTATTTGTTTCTCGGGGTTCTGTTACTGATATAGTCGGGAGACACGAAAGTCGTTTTGGTGGAAGACTTTTTTCGAGGAAAATTTTGACGCAGAGGGGGTTCGCCCCTTCTAGCCCCCGAGGGAGGGTCGGGCTTTGCCGAGGCAAGGCTGACCCTTCCTTGATGGTTAGACTTTATTGGCGTATGTGAACGAGATGTATGAACGACTTGAAAACATCTTAAGGGTAGAAGCGACGTAGCTGTCGGATGTTCCAAGCGTTGCTGTAGACCTCGCCTTGACTGTTGGCCAGCTTGTACGTTCCGGGCTTCAAAATCTTGGCGATGATGAACGGCCCTTCCCAGGGAGGCGTGAGCTTGTGACGCCCTCGGGCGTCTTGTCGTAGCCGAAGCACCAAGTCGCCCACCTAGAGGTCTCGGGACCGAACCCCTCGGGTGTGGTAGCGTCGCAGGCACTGCTGATACTGCGCCAAGTGTAGTAAGGCCATGTCCCGAGCCTCTTCCAGCTGGTCCAGTGAGTCTTCTCGGTTGGTTCGGTTGCTTCGGTCGTCGTACGCCCTCGTCCTCGGGGAACCGTATTCTAAGTCTGTGGGCAAGATGGCCTCGGCCCCATAGACTAGAAAGAACGGCGTGAAGCCCATGGCTCGGCTCGGCGTTGTCCTCAGACTCCAGACCACCGAAGGGAGTTCCTTCATCCATCGCCTGCCGAACTTGTTGAGGTCGTTGTAGATCCGTGGCTTGAGTCCTTGCAGAATCATGCCGTTGGCACGCTCTACTTGCCCATTCGTCATGGGGTGAGCTACGGCGGCCCAGTCCACCCGGATGTGGTGATCCTCGTAGAAGTCCAGGAACTTTCTGCCGGTGAACCGGGTGCCGTTGTCGGTGATGATGGAGTTTGGGACCCCAAAGCGATGGATGATGTTGGTGAGGAACGCCACCGCCTATTCGGACCTGATGTTGTTTAGGGGTCGGACCTCGATCCACTTGGAGAATTTGTCGATAGCGACCAGCAGGTGTGTGTAGCCCCCGGGTGCCTTCTACAAGGGACCGACGAGGTCCAGACCCCACACAGCAAACGACCAGGTGATGGGTATTGTTTGCAGAGCCTGAGCGGGCAGGTGGGTCTGCTTTGCGTAGAATTGACACCCTTGGCAGGTGCGTACAATCCTAGTGGCGTCGGCCACCGCGGTTGGCCAGTAGAAACCCTGTCGGAAGGCATTTCCAACGAGGGTCGAGGTGCTACATGGTGACCGCAAGCCCCCAAGTGTATTTCTTGTAATAACTCCTGACCTTCGGCGATGGATATGCATCACTAGAGGATGCATGAGGGACTGCGGTGGTAGAGCTCCTTCCCGTCACCCAGCAAGACGAACGACTTGGCGCGCCGCGCCAGTTGCTGAGCTTCGGCTCTGTCGAGGGGTAGCTCTCCTCGGTGGAGATATTGCAGGTACAGGGTCTGCCAGTTTCGATTAGGTGTGACCCCATTCCGCTCTTCCTCAACGCGCAGTGCCTCACCCTCGGGGGCCGAGGATGCCTCGGGCTGAGCCGAGGGCACCTCGGGCAGGGCCGAGACCTTCTCGGGCTCGGGCGTGTCGTCGGTCTTGACTGAGGGTTGATGTAGGTCTCGGGAGAAGACATCCGGGGGAACCGTTGTCCGCCTCGAGGCTATCTTAGCCAGCTCATCCGCAGTCTCGTTGTATCGTCGGGCGATGTGGTTGAGCTCGAGCCCGAAGAACTTGTTCTCCAGGTGCCGAACCTCATCGCAGTAGGCTTCCATCTTCGGGTCGCGACAATGGGAGTTCTTCATGACTTGGTCGATGACAAGCTGCGAGTCGCCACGAGCGTCGAGGCGTCGGACCCCTAGCTCGATGGCGACGCGCAACCCGTTAACCAGAGCCTCGTACTCGGCCACATTGTTGGACGCCGGGAAATGGAGGCGCAACACGTAGCGAAGGTGCTTCCCGAGGGGTGAGATGAAGAGCAAGCCCGCGCCCGCTCCTGTTTTTATCAACGACCCGTCGAAAAACATGGTCCAGAGTTCCGGTTGGATCGGAGCTGCTGGAAGCTGGGTGTCGACCCATTCAGCCACAAAGTCCGCCAAGACTTGGGACTTGATGGCCTTCCGAGGGACGAACGAGATTGTCTCGCCCATGATCTCCACCGCCCACTTTGCAATCCTACCCGAGGCCTCTCGACACTGGATGATCTCCCCCAGGGGGAAGGATGACACCACAGTCACCGGATGAGACTCGAAGTAGTGTCGCAACTTTCGCCGCGTCAGAATTACCGCGTACAATAGCTTCTGGATTTGCGAGTAGCGGATTTTGGTCTCGGACAGTACTTCACTGATGAAGTAGACCGGCCTCTAGACGGGCAATGTGTGCCCCTCTTCTTGTTTCTCGACCATGATCGCGGCGCTGACCACCTGAGTGGTAGCGGCGATGTAGATCAAGAGGGCTTCTCCGGCAGCGGGGGGCACCAAGATGGGCACGTTGGTAAGGAGCGCCTTTAGGTTCCCGAGGGCTTCCTCGGCCTCGGGGGTCCAAGTGAAGCGCTCGGTCTTCCTTAAGAGGTGGTACAGAGGTAGGCCTCTTTCGCCAAGGCGCGAGATGAAACGGCTCAGAGCCGCAAGGCATCCCATGACCCTCTGTACTCCTTTCAAGTCCTTGTTGGGCCCCATGTTGGTGATGGCTGCGATTTTCTCCAGGTTGGCCTCGATGCCCTGCTCGGAGACGATGAACCCCAGGAGCATGCCTCGGGGGACTCCGAAGACACACTTCTCAGGATTGAGTTTTACGCCTTTCGCCTTGAGACACCGGAATGTCGTTTCAAGGTCGGAGAGGAGGTTGGAGGCTTTCCTCATCTTGACTACGATGTCATCAACGTAAGCCTCGACCGTTCGACCAATGTGCTCTCCGAACACGTGGTTCATGCACCTTTGGTATGTCGCACCCGCATTCCTCAAACCGAATGGCATAGTAACGTAGAAGTACATGCCAAAGGGTGTGATGAAAGAAGTCGCGAGCTGGTCGGACTCTTTCATCCTAATTTGGTGATACCCTGAGTAGGCATCGAGGAAAGACAGGGTTTTGCACCTAGCAGTGGAATCCACGATTTGATCAATGCGAGGCAGAGGGTAGGGAACCTTCGGACATGCTTTGTTTAGACCAGTATAGTCTACACACATCCGTCATTTCCCTCCTTTCTTTCTCACAAGCACAGGGTTGGCAAGCCATTCGAGATGGAATACCTCTTTGATGAACCCTGCAGCCATCAGCTTGTGGATCTCCTCGCCTATGGCTCTACGCTTTTCTTCATCGAATCGGCGCAGAGGCTGCTTCACGGGTCGGGCTCCAGCTCGGATATCCAGCGAGTGCTCGGCGACATCCCTCGGTATGCCAGGCATGTCCGAGGGACTCCACGCAAAAACTTCGGCATTCGCGTGGAGAAAGTCGACGAGCACTGCTTCCTATTTGGGGTCGAGCTCGGAGCCGATCCGGATCTGCTTGGCGGCGTCGTTGCTGGGGTCGAGAGGGACAGACTTAACCGTCTCAGCTGGCTCGAAGTTGCCGGCGTGGCGCTTCGCATCTGGCGCCTCCTTGGAGAGGCTCTCCAGGTCGGCGATGAGGGCCTCGGATTCGGCGAGGGCCTCGGCGTACTCCATGCACTCCACGTCACATTCGTACGCATGTCGGTACGTGGAGCCGACGGTGATGACCCCGTTGGGGCCCGACATCTTGAGCTTGAGGTAGGTGTAGTTGGGGACGACCATGAACTTAGCGTAGCATGGTCTCCCCAGCACTGCGTGGTAGGTTCCTCGGAACCCGACCACCTCGAACGTGAGGGTTTCCTTTCGGAAGTTGGAGGGAGTCCCGAAGCAGACGGGCAGATCGAGTTGTCCAAGGGGTTGGACGTGTTTCCCGGGGATGATCCCGTGAAAAGGCACCGCGCCGGCCCGGATCGAGGACAAATCGATCTGCAGGAGCCCGAGGGTCTCGGCGTAGATGATGTTGAGGCTGGTGCCTCCGTCCATGAGGACCTTGGTAAGCCTGATGTTGCTGATGACGGGATCGACAACGAGCGGGTACTTTCCTGGGCTCGGCATGCGGTCGGGGTGGTCACCCTGGTCGAAGGTGATGGGCTTGTCGGACCAGTCTAGGTAGACTGGCGCCGCCACCTTTACCGAGCAGACCTCCCGGCGCTCTTGCTTGCGGTGCCGAGCTGAGGCGTTCGCCACTTGCCCACCGTAGATCATGAAGCAGTCGTGGACCTCGGGGAACTCCTCTGCCTTGTGATCCTCCTTCTTGTCGTTGTTGTGGGCTCTGCCACCTTCCGCCGGTGGCCCGGCCCTGTGGAAGTAGCGCCGAAGTATGATGTACTCCTCAAGGGTGTGCTTGACGGGACCCTGATGATAGGGGCACGACTCCTTGAGCATCTTGTCGAACAGTTTGGCGCCTCCGGGAGGCTTCCGAGGGTTCCTGTGCTCGGCGGCGGCGACAAGGTCCGCGTCGGCGGCGTCGCGTTTCGCTTGCGACTTCTTCTTGCCCTTCTTTCTCGCGCCGCGCTGAGCGGATGCCTTGGGGACGTCTTTCGGCTGGCGCCCCTGAGGCTGCTTGTCCTTTCAGAAGATGGCCTCAACCGCCTCCTGACCAGAGGCGAACTTGGTGGCGATGTCCATCAGCTCGCTCGCCCTGGTGGGAGTCTTGCGACCCAGCTTGCTCACCAGGTCGCGGCAAGTGGTGCCGGCGAGGAACGCGCTGATGACATCCGAGTCGGTGATGTTGGGCAGCTCGGTGCGCTGCTTCGAAAATCGCCGTTTGTAGTCCCGCAGGGACTCTCCCGGCTGCTGGCGGCAGCTTCGGAGATCCCAGGAGTTCCCAGGGCGCACGTATGTGACCTGGAAGTTGCCGACAAAGGCTTTGACCAGGTTGTCCCAGTTGGAGATCTGCGCAGGAGGCAGATGCTCCAGCCAGGCTCAGGCGGCGTCGGAGAGGAACAGGGGAAGGTTGCGGATGATGAGGTTGTCATCGTCCGTCCCACCCAGCTAGCAGGCCAGCCGGTAGTCCGCGAGCCACAGTTCCGGTTTTGACTCCCCCGAGTACTTGGTGATGGTAGTCAGGGTTTGGAAACGGGTCGGGAACGACGCCCGTCGTATGGCCCGGCTGAAAGCTCGCAGACCGGGTGGTTCGGGCGAGGGGCTCCGATCCTCCCCGCTGTCGTAGCGTCCCCCACGCCTGGGGTGGTAGCCTCGGCGCACCTTCTCGTCGAGGTGGGCTCGACGGTCGCGGCGGTGGTGCTCGTTGCCGAGGCGACCCGAGGCTGCAGACGCTGTGTTCCGCGTGTGTCCGGTGTGGACCAAGGCTTCCCGCATGAATCGGGAAGTCGCGGCGCGATGCTCCGGGGGTACCCCTGCCTTTGGGAGGCAGAGCTCTCGGCCCGTCGGACCGCGGCATCTTCTAGGAGATTCTTGAGCTCTCCCTGGATACGCCGCCCCTCGGTGGTGGATGGTTCCGGCATCGCTCGGAGTAATATCGCCGCTGCAGCTAAGTTCTGGCCGACCCCACTGGAAGCCGGGGGCAGCCTCGCCCTGACATCGTCGGCGATGCGGTGCTGGACGTCCTGGGCCAGATGACGCGCTTCTCCGGCCGGTGCTCGGCCTGCCCACTCCTGCCCGATATTTTGCCGAAGCTGCAGAAGTTGTTCTGCTTCCTCGTCGAGCCTGGCCTGTACCTCGCGTATTTGCTCGAGTTGTGCGTCCTGACCCCCCGCAGGGACTGGGACCACAGCTAGCTCCCGAAGGATGTCAACGCGAGGCGCAGGCCTAGGGGGATCACCGTCCTCCAGCATACCAAGATGGTTGCCTTCGTTGAGACCCCCTAGATCGACGTGGAAGCATTCGCGACTTGGGCCACAGTCCTCGTCACCGAGGCTGTGGCTGCTATCGGAGCAATCGGAGAGGCAGTAGTCACATGCGGTCATGAAGTCCCGCATGGCACTGGGGTTATCGAGCCCGGAGAAATCCCAACCAGAGTCAGGCTCGTCATCTTCCTCGGAACCCAGGGGCTCGTAGGTCGAGACGGCCGTCAGCCGGTCCAAGGGTGACCGCATATGATACCCCGGAGGGTTTGGACATGCCTTTATGAAAGCGTCCACCGAAGTGGGGTCGCTTGGTGGGTCGCAGCCGAATCTGAAAGGCATGGGATGGGAAACGGACGGTACCTTTTGGTCGACGGGCGATGACGAAGTCGCGTGGGGGATGGACTGCACCGTTGTCTCAGGTACGAGGCTAACGCCCAACAAGTCCTTCGCGAGCGTGCTGGCGTCGTCCGTCTGCTTGGGGTTGGCGTGTTGCGGGGAAACGACGCTCATCTTCGTCTCAGATGTGAGGTCAACGCCCGACGTGTCCCCCATTGGGGCGCCGGCGCCGTCGACTCGCTCGACAGCCGACGAGGTGCCGCCTCCTGCTTGGCCATGCCTGCCCCGCCTCTTCCTCCGTCGGTGGGGAAGGTGACGGGACAGACCCGGATGTTGCTCTTCCGCCACGTGGGGAAGACGTCGTCGATTCCGCCGCCGGCGGGCGGGCTGACGGCCGCCATTGTCGTTGTCGCGCGGCGGAGGAAGGAGTATCATGTCGTAGCTGCCGTCGAGGGATATGAACTCAAGACTCCCGAAACGAAGCATCGTCCCGGGTTGGAGAGGTTGCTAGAGACTACCCATCTGGAGCTTGACGGGAAGCTGTTCGTCAACACGCAGCAGGCCCCTACCTGGCGCGCCAACTGTCGGCGTTTCGACCCCGGGGGTCCCTGGACCGACGAGTAAATTGTCGCCGCGTGTACCAGCCCAGATGGGTCGGTGAAAGTCGCCTACAGGGGGGTGAATAGGGCGAAACTGAAAAATTACAAAGTTAATCACAACTACAAGCCGGGTTAGCGTTAGAAATATAATCGAGTCCGAGAGAGAGGGTGCAAAACAAATCGCAAACGAATAAAGAGTGTGACACACGGATTTGTTTTACCGAGGTTCGGTTCTTGCAAACCTACTCTCCGTTGAGGTGGTCACAAAGACCGGGTCTCTTTCAACCCTTTCCCTCTCTCAAACGGTCCCTCGGACCGAGTGAGCTTTCTCTTCTCAAATCAACCGGGAACAAAACTTCCCCGCAAGGACCACCACACAATTGGTGTCTCTTGCCTTGGTTACAATTGAGTTTTGATCACAAGCAAAGAATGAGAAAGAAGAAAGCAATCCAAGCGCAAGAGCTCAAAAGAACACAACAAATCTCTCTCACTTAGCACTAAAGCTTTTGTGGAATTTGGGAGAGGATTTGATCACTTGGGTGTGTCTTGTATTGAATGCCTAGCTCTTGTAAGTGGTTGGAAGTTGAGAAACTTGGATTCCTTGAATGTGGCGTGGTTGGGGGTATTTATAACCCCAACCACCAAACTAGCCATTTGGTGGAGGCTGCTGTCGCATGGCGCACCGCCACCGCACACTGTCCGGTGCGCCAGCCACGTCACCAGGCCGTTGGGTTCCGACCGTTGGAGCTCTGACTGCTGGGCCCGCCTGGATGTCCGGTGGCACACCAGACATGTACTGTAGAGTGTCCGGTGCGCCACTTCGCACGTGCCTGACTTCCGCTGCGCTCTGGCGCGCATTAAATGACTCTGCAGGTGACCGTTGGCGCGAAGTAGCCGTTGCTCCGCTGGCTCACCGGACAGTCCGGTGTACACCGGACATGTCCGGTGAATTATAGCGGACCAAATTCCCGAAGTTGGCGAGTTCAGAGTCGCTTCATTCCTGGAGCACCGGACACTGTCCGGTGTACACCGGACAGTCCGGTGAATTATAGCTGAGCGCCTCTGAGTTTTCCCGAAGGTGAAGAGTTCAGCTTGGAGTTCCCTGGTGCACCGGACACTGTCCGGTGGCACACCGGATAGTCCGGTGCGCCAGACCAGGGCAGCCTTCGGTTATCCCTTGCTCTCTTTGTTGAACCCATTTCTTGGTCTTTTTATTGGTTAAGTGTGAACCTTTGGCACCTGTATAACTTATATACTAGAGCAAACTAGTTAGTCCAATTATTTGTGTTGGGCAATTCAACCACCAAAATCATTTAGGAAATAGGTGTACACCTAATTCCCTTTCAATCTCCCCCTTTTTGGTGATTGATGCCAACACAAACCAAAGCAAATATAGAAGTGCATATTTGAACTAGTTTGCATAATATAAGTGCAAGGGTTACTTGGAATTGAGCCAATAAAACTGCTTATAAGATATGCATGGATTGTTTCTTCATTTTTAACATTTTGGACCACGCTTGCACCACATGTTTTGTTTTTGCAAATTCTTTTGTAAATCCTTTTCAAAGTTCTTTTGCAAATAGTCAAAGGTAAATGAATAAGATTTTGCGAAGCATTTTCAAGATTTGAAATTCTCTCCCCCTGTTTCAAATGCTTTTCCTTTGACTTAAACAAAACTCCCCCTAAATGAAATCCTCCTCTTAGTGTTCAAGAGGGTTTTAAGATGTCGATTTTGAAAATACTACTCTCTCCCCCTTTTGAACACAATGAGATACTAATTTGAAAATCATACCATTTGAAAAACTCTTTCTAAAATTAGTACCAATTGAAAACCAAAATTTTGAAAATGGTGGTGGTGCGGTCCTTTTGCTTTGGGCTCATGCTCTCTCTCCCCCTTTGGCATAAATCGCCAAAAACGGAATTATTATAGCCCTTTTTAAACATTCTCTCTCCTTTGGCAAATAAAACATATGAGTGAAGATTATACCAAAGACGGAGTCCTTTTGCTTTGTGCTTAGGCTCTCTCCCCCAAAGATGGAGAGTTGCCCGGAGCGACAGCGAAGGATGAGTTACGGAGTGGAAGCCTTTGTCTTTGCCAAAGACTCCAATTCCCTTTCAATACACCTATGACTTGGTTTGAAATAGACTTGAAAACACATTATTCATAGCATATGAAAGAGACATGATCAAAGGTATATGAATGAGCTATGTGTGCAAATTAACAAAAGAAGTTCCTAGAATCGAGAATATTTAGCTCATGCCTAAGTTTGTTAAAGGTTTGTTCATCAAGTGGCTTGGTAAAGATATCGGCTAATTGATCTTTAGTATTAATGTATGCAATCTCGATATCTCCCTTTTGTTGGTGATCCCTTAGAAAGTGATACCGAATGGCTATGTGTTTAGTGCGGCTATGCTCGACGGGATTATCCGCCATGCGGATTGCACTCTCATTATCACATAGAAGAGGAACTTTGGTTAGTTTGTAACCATAGTCCCTAAGGGTTTGCCTCATCCAAAGTAGTTGCGCGCAACAATGGCCTGCGACAATATACTCGGCTTCGGCAGTAGAAAGAGCTACGGAATTTTGCTTCTTTGAAGCCCAAGACACCAAGGATCTTCCCAAGAACTAGCAAGTCCCCGATGTGCTCTTTCTATTAATTTTACACCCAGCCCAATCGGCATCCGAATAACCAATTAAATCAAAAGTGGATCCCCTAGGATACCAAAGCCCAAACTTAGGAGTATAAACTAAATATCTCAAGATTCGTTTTACGGCCGTAAGGTGAGCTTCCTTAGGGTCGGCTTGGAATCTTGCACACATGCTACGGAAAGCATAATATCCGGTCGAGATGCACATAAATAGAGTAAAGAACCTATCATCAACCGGTATACCTTTTGATCCACGGACTTACCTTCCGTGTCGAGGTCGAGATGCCCATTGGTTCCCATGGGTGTCTTGATGGGTTTGGCATCCTTCATCCCAAACTTGCTTAGAATGTCTTGAGTGTACTTTGTTTGGCTAATGAAGGTGCCCTCTTGGAGTTGTCTTACTTGAAATCCTAAGAAATACTTCAACTCCCCCATCATAGACATCTCGAATTTTTGTGTCATGATCCTACTAAATTCTTCACATGTAGACTCATTAGTAGACCCAAATATAATATCATCAACATAAATTTGGCATACAAACAAGTCATTCTCAAGAGTTTTAGTGAATAAAGTAGGATCGGCCTTTCCGACTTTGAAATCCATTAGTGATAAGAAAATCTCTAAGGCATTCATACCATGCTCTTGGGGCTTGCTTGAGCCCATAAAGCGCCTTAGAGAGTTTATACACATGGTTAGGGTACTCACTATCTTCAAAGCCAGGAGGTTGCTCAACATAGACCTCTTCCTTGATTGGTCCATTGAGGAAGGCACTTTTCACGTCCATTTGATAAAGCTTGAAGCCATGGTAAGTAGCATAGGCTAATAATATACGAATTGACTCAAGCCTAGCTACGGGTGCATAGGTTTCACCGAAATCCAAACCTTAGACTTGGGAGTATCCCTTGGCCACAAGTCGAGCTTTGTTCCTTGTCACCACACCATGCTCATCTTGCTTGTTGCGGAACACCCATTTGGTTCCTACAACATTTTGATTAGGACGTGGAACCAAATGCCACACCTCATTCCTAGTGAAGTTGTTGAGCTCCTCTTGCATTGCCACCACCCAATCCGAATCTTGAAGTGCTTCCTCTACCTTGTGTGGCTCAATAGAGGAAACAAAAGAGTAATGCTCGCAAAAATGTGCAACACGAGATCTAGTGGTTACCCCCTTATGGATGTCGCCGAGGATGGTGTCGACGGGGTGATCTTGTTGGATTGCTTGGTGGACTCTTGGGTGTGGCGGCCTCGGTTCTTCATACTCCTTGTCTTGATCATTTGCATCTCCCCCTTGATCATTGCCGTCATCTTGAGGTGGCTCATTTGCTTGATCTTGTATTTCATCAACTTGAGCTTCATCCTCATTTTGAGTTGGTGGAGATGCTTGTGTGGAGGAGGACGGTTGATCTTGTGCATTTGGAAGCTCTTCGGATTCCTTAGGACACACATCCCCAATGGACATGTTCCTTAGCGCGATGCACGGAGCCTCATTATCACCTATTTCATCAAGATCAACTTGCTCTACTTGAGAGCCGTTAGTCTCATCAAACACAACGTCACAAGAAACTTCAACTTGTCCAGTGGACTTGTTAAAGACTCTATATGCCCTTGTGTTTGAATCATATCCTAGTAAAAAGCCTTCTACAGTCTTAGGAGCAAATTTAGATTTTCTACCTCTTCTAACAAGAATAAAACATTTGCTACCAAAGACTCTAAAATATGAAATATTGGGCTTTTTACCGATTAGGAGTTCGTATGATGTCTTCTTGAGGATTCGGTGTAGATATAATCGGTTGATGGCGTAGCAAGCGGTGTTGTCCGCCTCGGCCCAAAACCGATCCAAAGTTTTGTACTCATCAAGCATGGTTCTTGCCATGTCCAATAGAGTTCGATTCTTCCTCTCCACTACACCATTTTGTTGTGGCGTGTAGGGAGAAGAGAACTCATGCTTGATGCCCTCCTCCTCAAGGAAACCTTCTATTTGTGAGTTCTTGAACTCCGTCCCGTTGTCGCTTCTAATTTTCTTGATCCTTAAGCCGAACTCATTTTGAGCCCGTCTCAAGAATCCCTTTAAGGTCTCTTGGGTATGAGATTTTTCCTGCAAAAAGAACACCCAAGTGAAGCGAGAATAATCATCCACAATAACTAGACAGTACTTACTCCCGCCGATGCTTATATAAGCTATCGGGCCGAATAGATCCATGTGTAGGAGCTCCAGTGGCCTGTCAGTAGTCATGATGTTCTTGTGTGGATGATGGGCACCAACTTGCTTCCCTGCTTGGCATGCGCTACAAATCCTGTCTTTCTCAAAATGAACATTTGTTAATCCTAAAATGTGTTCTCCCTTTAGAAGCTTATGAAGATTCTTCATCCCAACATGGGCTAGTCGGCGGTGCCAGAGCCAACCCATGTTAGTCTTAGCAATTAAGCAAGTGTCGAGTTCAGCTCTATCAAAATCTACCAAGTACAGCTGACCCTCCAACACTCCCTTAAATGCTATTGAATCATCACTTCTTCTAAAGACAGTGACACCTACATCAGTGAATAGACAGTTGTAGCCCATTTAACATAATTGAGAAACTGAAAGCAAATTGTAATCTAATGAATCTACAAGAAAAACATTGGAAATAGAATGGTCAGGAGATATAGCAATTTTACCCAATCCTTTGACCAAACCTTGATTTCCATCCCCGAATGTGATAGCTCGTTGGGGATCTTGGGTTTTCTCATAGGAGGAGAACATCTTCTTCTCCCCTGTCATGTGGTTTGTGCACCCGCTGTCGATGATCCAACTTGAGCCCCCGGATGCATAAACCTACAAAACATGTTTAGTTCTTGACTTTAGGTACCTAAATGGTTTTGGGTCCTTTGGCATTAGATACAAGAACTTTGGGTACCCAAACACAAGTCTTTGATCCCTTGTGTTTGCCCCCAACATACTTGGCAACTACCTTGCCGGATTTGTTAGTTAAAACATATGATGCATCAAAAGTTTTAAATGAAATGTCATGATCATTTGATGCACTAGGAGTTTTGTTCTTAGGCAACTTAGCATGGGTTTGTTGCCTAAAACTAGATGTCTCACCCTTATACATAAAAGTATGGTTAGGGCCAGAGTGAGACTTCCTAGAATGAATTCTCCTAATTTTGCTCTCAGGATAACCGGCAGGGTACAATATGTAACCCTCGTTATCCTGAGGCATGGGAACTTTGCCCTTAACAAAGTTGGACAATTTCTTAGGAGGAGCATTAAGTTTGACATTGTTCCCCTTTTGGAAGCCAATGCCATCCTTGATGCCAGGGCGTCTCCCATTATAAAGCATACTACGAGCAAATTTAAATTTTTCATTTTCAAGTTCATGCTCAGTAATTTTAGCATCTAATTTTGCTATATGATCATTTTGTTGTTTAATTAAAGCCATGTGATCATGAATAGCATTAATATCAACATCTCTACATCTAGTACAAATAGAAGTGTGCCCAATGGTAGATGTAGATGGTTTGCAAGATTTTAATTCTACAACCTTAGCATGCAATATATCATTTTTACTTCTAAGGTCGGAAATGGTAGCATTGCAAACATCAAAATCTTTAGCCTTAGCAAGCAATTTTTTATTTTCATCTCTAAGGCTAGCAAGAGAAATGTTTAATTCTTCAATCTTAGCGAGCAAATCATCATTATCATTTCTAAGATTGGGAATTGAAACATTACAAGCAATAAAATCAACCTTAGCTAACAAATTAGCATTCTCATTTCTAAGGTTGTCTATAGTCTCATGGCAAGTGCTTAGCTCACTAGATAATTTTTCACATTTTTCAACTTCTAGAGCATAAGCATTTTTTACTTTAACATGTTTTTTGTTTTCTTTGATTAGGAAGTCCTCTTGGGAGTCCAAGAAATCATCCTTCTCATGGATGGCACTAATTAATTCATTTAATTTTTCTTTTTGTTGCATGTTTAAGTTGGCAAAAAGAGTACGCAAATTATCTTCCTCATCACTAGCATTATCATCGCTAGAGGATTCATATCTAGTGGAGGATTTAGATTTAACCTTTTTCTTTTTGCCGTCCTTTGCCATGAGGCACTTGTGGCCGATGTTGGGGAAGAGAAGTCCCTTGGTGACGGCGATGTTGGCGGCGTCCTCGTCGTCGGAAGAGTCGCTAGAGCTTTCGTCGGAGTCCCACTCGCGACAAACATGGGCATCACCGCCCTTCTTCTTGTAGTACCTCTTCTTCTCCTTTCTTCTCCCCTTCTTGTCGTCGCCCCTGTCACTAGATATAGGACATTTTGTAATAAAATGACCGGGCTTACCACATTTGTAGCACACTTTCTTGGAGCGGGGTTTGTAGTCCTTCCCCCTCCATTGTTTGAGGATTTGGCGAAAGCTCTTGATGACGAGCGCCATTTCCTCGTTGTCAAGCTTTGAGGCGTCGATTGGTTGTCTACTTGGTGTAGACTCCTCCTTCTCCTCCGTCGCCTTAAACACGACCGGTTGTGCTTCGGATGTGGAGGGACCGTCAAGCTCGTTGATCTTCCGTGAGCCTTTAATCATAAACTCAAAGCTCACAAAATTCCCGATTACTTCCTCGGGAGTCATTAGTGTATATCTAGGATTACCACGAATTAATTGTACTTGAGTAGGGTTAAGGAAAATAAGTGATCTTAAAATAACCTTAACCACCTCGTGGTCATCCCATTTCTTGCTCCCGAGGTTGCGCACTTGATTCACCAAGGTTTTGAGCCGGTTGTACATGCCTTGAGGCTCCTCCCCTTGGCGAAGACGGAAGCGACCGAGCTCCCCCTCGATCGTTTCCCGCTTGGTGATCTTGGTTAGTTCATCACCCTCGTGCGCGGTCTTGAGCACGTCCCAAACTTCCTTGGCGCTCTTTAATCCTTGCACCTTGTTGTACTCCTCCCTACTTAGAGAGGCGAGGAGTATGGTTGTGGCTTGGGAGTTGAAGTGCTCGATTTGGGCCACCTCGTCCTCATCATAATCCTCATCCCCTATGGATGGTACCTGTGCTCCAAACTCAACAACATTCCATATACTTTTGTGGAGTGAGGTTAGATGAAATTTCATTAAATCACTCCATCTAGCATAATCTTCACCGTCAAAGGTTGGCGGTTTGCCTAATGGAACGGAAAGTAATGGAGTATGTCTAGAAGTGCGAGGGTAGTGTAAGGGTATCTTACTAAACTTCTTACGCTCATGGCGCTTAGAAGTTATGGAGGGCGCATCGGAGCCGGAGGTGGAAGGTGATGAAGTGTCGGTCTCGTAGTAGACCACCTTCCTCATCTTCTTTACCTTGTCGCCACTCCGATGCGACTTGTGGGAAGAAGCTTTCTTCCCCTTCCCTTTTCCCTTTTTGCGGGACTCTTCCGATGAAGCCTTCCCGTGGCTTGTAGTGGGCTTTTCGTCGGTCTCCATCTCCTTGGCGTGATCTCCCGACATCACTTCGAGCGGTTAGGCTCTAATGAAGCACCGAGCTCTGATACCAATTGAAAGTTGTAGCACCTAAAATCTCATTTTGAAAAACAAATAAATTAATAAATAAAATAATAGTAAATAAACCCTCTAAAGGTTTCTGGTGCTAGAAAATCCTCCAATAAAAATTTTTCTTACATGTGGGACAACCCCACATAACATAATTATGTTTCCAATAAAGATTTAAAATAATCTCCATATAAATTTGTTACTTTATTGAAATATATTTATAACTATTCACTAAAGAAAAGTACAAACTAGAAATGATATTTTTCAAATACCTATTCTCTATTTTAGTGTGTATGAGCTTTATATTTGAAAGCATTTGTCTAAATAGGGAAATTAATTAATTAATAAGATATTGTCACATTCATATTGGAGTTTTGACTTTAAATTTATTTTGAATTTTAAACCTAAAATCTGAGTTGAATTTGGAAATAGAAATAGAAATTTGGAATAAGAAAGCAGGAAAAGAATAAAAGAAAAACACTAACCTGGGCCGCTCATGCACAATTCGGCCCACTCTCCCATCACCTCGCCAGCCCGCCACTCGCCCTGTCACTGACGACGATGCCCCACTGGTCGGCTCCTCACCGCGTGGCCTGCGCTGGCTGACAATTGGGGCCCGCTGCCCAGCCTCCCATCACGCGTGGGATGGAGTATTTCTCCCTGACGCGTGGGCCGCGTCTCTTCTCACCGCGTGCTCACTCCCCTCGCGTCCATGTGGGCCCTGGATGTCGGATTCATCCGCTTCCTCCATATCCGCGCGGGTCGGGCGCCGCTGTAACAGCCGCTCCAAGGTTCGCGGCTCCAGCTGGCGCAAACGACCCCTCCTCTTCGGGGCACTCGTGGAGGATATCGCTGGTGGGGCCTGCTCCGATCTGGGACCTCATTCCGCACGCGGGGACTGGTTCCGCTCGGGTGTTCTCCCCAACCAGACTTCGTCTCAACGAAATCACGCGAGATCCTCTCAACGCCGTCCGCAAATCCTGGGGCTCAACCTCCGCGCCAGCCATGCGGAATCAGCAATTCATCTCTCCGCGGACTCTATGCCCCTATAAATTCCGCCCGGGACTTGCCTTGGTCGCTCTACGGGTTCACCGTGAATTGACAGTGTAGGTGCTCAGGCCGCCACCGCCGTCCGGGGTCTTCATCGTTGCTTACAGACCGTTGTGTGGTCCTGATTTGTTGTCGGGGCGTACTGAAGCTCGTCTTGGCAACACCTGGACAAATTTGCACACCGACTCACCGAATCGCTCATCGGGGCCCCTTCCCTCACCGTCATCCGCTCCCTGCCGTGGCCAACAGTGTTCCTGCCGTTTCTTCCAAAAAGGTACCCCCTCAGGTGTTCGCATTGTTCTTCTCCGCACGAATCGATGATTGAATCGGTGGTTGGGGCTTGGGGTGTGGAGGTCGGTGACCACCGGTGGGCTTCTTGCCGCCGCGGGGTTGTGGGTGCCGCTGCTTGGGTGTTGCCAGGTGGAAGATGGCCTTATGGCCGTTTGATGAGGTTTGAGCGGATGAGATTAGATCTGGGGAAGGGAAGGGTTGGACCGTAGATCTTTGCGTTGACGGTTAGGATTAGATGTTGCGTACCGGTTCGGCCCAGCTCATCTCAGCCGTGGATCGTTGGATCGTTGGATGGTGTTCGATCGCGATGTATTAAAATCTAGACCAGAGGATTTAAATCCATCGGCCCGCAATGTGTACCGGTTCACTACGCGAGCCGATTTAATCGTGGGCGTAGGATTCGGATCGGGCGCCCCATATCCAACGATACCTCTTCACTTAACTCTTTTGCGAATAAACCCTTGGCTTTTGCATAATAAAACCCGCCGTCCCTAGCTACTGTGCTCTGAGTCTTAGGTTTATTTGCGCAGAGGCCCCTCTAGTTTTCTGTTTTTATGCGCACGAACCAGAGACCCGAGTAATTCAATAAATAAATTTAGAAATTGATTTTTAATGTATAAATAATTCCTAGATATTGTTTAATTCCTAGAAAATTCATATTAAGTCCGTTTTGATCCATTCCAGTTGCATTAGTCTCACAATAAAATTTATTATCATCTGTCAACTTTGTTTTGTCATGAAATATAGGTTAAAATGTTGCACTTAGGCTATTCTATATTTAACCACGTGGATCTTTGGAAAACCATAACTCCTTAACCGTAACTCCGAATTTAGTGGTTCTTGTTTCTACAATCTCGTAATGTCGCCTAGATTATTATTATTCAGTTTGTGCTTATGTTTGGTGTAATGTTAATTTTGCCTATACATGTTTGTTTGTATTGCTACGACTAGCAGTGAGGACACGTGTCATCTGAAGATCATCCTGGTACCCGGAATCTCAAGTCCCAGGCAAGTTGTGCCCTTGATCACTTCTTTTACCCACTCATGTTCTAATTAATCATAATGATCTGCATAGGTTAATTTTGATGGGACCCAATAGGTTACCCTAGTTTGTCTATCTTTATACCTTGTTTACCACTGAACTTTTTGGGTAGTACTTGCTAGTGCTTTATGTGGTTTTGGGTATGAAGATACATTACTCATGATTATACTTTTGTTATCCGTTGTTATTTATCGTTCATGATAAGATCATTATGTTAATTGGAACATGGAGCGACCACCCGAGAAAACAGTGCTACCACAAGGGTTTAATGGGACGCCCTTGGCTGATTAATTAGGAAAGCTAGTGGAGGACTACCTTACCCGAAAGGGGCAAGGGCAGTAGGGGAGTGGTCAGTGTAGGGAGGCCCTCGGGAGGATTTTGCTGCGATGGCGGTCCTGCAAGGGATTCCTGCATTGGAGCTTCCTATAAACTGTAGCGGGTTTTCTGAAGCTAGTGGAACTTTGTAAAGGCCTCGTAGTGTTACCCTGCCTCGCCTCCTTGGTAGAGGTGTATGGGAAGTCGCGATCCCTTGGCAGATGGGTAACATGACTTGTGGGTAAAGATGCGCAACCTCTGCAGAGTGTAAAACTGGTATACTAGCCGTGCTCACGGTCATGAGCGGCTCGGACCCTCACATGATTAATTTATGGAACTAAATTCAATTTGTCATATGCATTGCATCGCAGGTGATGATGTTACTT
Organism: Zea mays; assembly: GCF_902167145.1. NCBI lineage: Eukaryota > Viridiplantae > Streptophyta > Magnoliopsida > Poales > Poaceae > Zea > Zea mays. Next base: position 13,016,000 of record NC_050104.1, on the reverse strand, counting down.
TTGTTCTACTACTTAATTGGGTTGGTATTTACTTATACTTAGTAACTGCTAATAAAATTTTGACCAACTTTAAAAGCAATGCTCAGCTCTAACCATCCTCTTTGGTAAGCCTTACACTTCACGTGATCTCCCACCTTTGGCGAGTTCATGCACATTATTCCCCACAACTTGTTGAGCGATGAACGTATGTGAGCTCACTCTTGCTGTCTCACACCCCCCCACAGGTCAAGAAGAGGTACCGCAGAATGAGGCGCATGGAGGATGCTGCGATGAGTTCGTGAGATATCTAGGCCGTCGTCTCCCAGTCAACTTTGGGTTGCTGGACCGTTGTCTCCTTATAATGTAATTATTTATTTATTTTTGTATAGAATTCCTGTTATATAGTAAAGATGTGACATTCGATCCTGTGCCATGATTCATCATATGTGTGAGACTTGGTCCCAGCACACCTGGTGATTATGTTCGCGCCTGGGCTTTGGACCCCTAAAACCCGGGTGTGACAGAAGTGGTATCAGAGGAATGTTGACTGTAGGACGAAACCTAGATAGAACTGGACAACCAATACTTACTTACCCTTGCTACTCTGATTCTTTTCTAAACTTTTCTTGATCTTTTCTCATCTAATTCCGCTTACTCTGATTATTCTTACCTTTTCATTCTAAAGACAAATGTGGATTTCACACTTTGAAGTCCTGTGCCTAAAAGTGACCTTTAGGAATAGGAGACCTACTCTTAGGAAAAAAACTATTTTTTTGTATCTATATGCTTGAAATGCTTGTTCTTATGATACTTGTTTGATTTGGATCTTTGATTGAGTGTGATGAGTTGTGGAGTAATGTCCACAATTACATCCGCATATACATATAGGCATAAATAGAATTCATAAGATAACTAAACAGCCTAGATTACTCTCCATTGAAGTGTATCTATTTTAATAGATCAATCTTATCTTGAAAGATTCTTTCCTATCTTAATAGATTCTCTTATCTTAAAAGATACTCTCCTATATTAATAGATCCATTTTATCTTAAAAAAAGATTCTCTTTTATTTTAAATGATTCTCTCTTATATTAAAAGATTCTTTCTTACCTTAATAGATCCATCTTATCTCGAAAAAGACTCTACCCTATCCTACTAGATCTAACTAATCTCAAAAGATTATGTCTTATTCATAGAGACTTGTCTTGTTCTAGCAAGCATACTTATCCCAACCACTTGGCTTATATCATAACCTTCTAACGAATATGATCTATTCCCATCTAACAACAAACAAACTTTTAACCTACATCTTGTAGTCTATCTCACCCATATATATCTCATCTTGACAGATTCTATCTTACCCTTGGATATTCACCTTATACGACTGGTTACCTGTCACACCCGGTTTTAGAAGGCAAACCGAATGCGAACCATGTACGTGCCAGGATCAGTTATTCACGTACACAGCAGTTACATAACATGGACATCATCACACAGTGCTCAAAATGGTATTAATAAGGGAAATAGTCGATTACATCATACGTCTGAGACGTCCATATAGTTCTTACAATAAATCAAAGTGCGGAAAAGAAACGTAGATAACGCGGCCTTCACAGGCAGCCGACTGGGGGTTGCCGCTAACCCACACCTAGAACTCGTCGTAGTCTTGGAACTCCTGGAAGTCTCCTTCCACAGCTTCATCTTTGCCTGAGCAGTGGTTGCAATGCTGACAACCTGGGGGGGGTTTGGTGTGTAGAGCAAGGGTGAGTACACATCAACATACTCAGCAAGTATCCTGTTTGGCTGTAGTGGACTAGCTTTATGTGGGGATAAGTCAAGCAGTTGCTTTTAGTTGGTCAGATTATTATTTACTAGTAGAAAGCCAAGTTTTAGCATTAACCCAAGTTATTAACCCGATGTACCCTTTCCAAACGGAAAGAATACCACTTACCAGCACCATAGTCATAACCAAAACCATCAATCTCATAACCACCTGTACCACAATGTCTCTGATCAAGTACCACTAATCACTGGAGCTCCCTTGGCCGCTCATAACCGTGAGCACGACTGATATATCAGTTTCATAACACTCTGCAGAGGTTGTGCACTTTACCCACAAGCCGTGATTCCCTCTTGCCTCGGGCCGATCAAACCCTTAAACACTACCAAGGTGAATAGGCAGGGTTTCACTACGTAGCCTTTACAAAGATTCCCCGGAGCTATAGCCACCCGTTAGGTTTCCTAAATGCACCGCACTCCTCCCCAAGGGGCGAACCCAAACTTGGCAGAGCGAGCCGCATACACCGAGCCCCATTGACGGCACGACGGCTAAGTGAACTACACCCCGGATCATCTAATTATTCAGCTAAGGGCACCCCATTCCACCCTCATGGTTGCACTGTTTTCCCGGGCGGTCATCCATAGAACAGGTCCTTACGGAGAGGCACTCGAGAAACCGCTCGAGCCCCCTTGAATACCACAAGTACAACATCATAATAAGAGAAGGGAAAACAGCGTATCATAGATAATCTCATCATGTTCATTGATTAGAGTTGAGCAATAGCATAAAGCTAAACAGTAATAATCCAACCCAAATAGGTAAACAAGGACATGGATAACAAAAGCTAGTCAATCCTTAGGTATAAAGGTGTAATGCGGGGGGTGAATTAAAGAATGAATAGGACAGAGATAGGTCAAAGGACACTTGCCTCCACCAAACGACTGCTGCTCAGGGGCTTCTCCTGCGAGTTCCTCGGGCTCTTCGACCGGATCGTTCTCTATGCGAGCGCAAACATACATACATCCACATATTTAATACAAAAGAACAGTACACCATACAAGGGAACAAGTAAAGCGAATATGCATCAAGTATGACATTTGACATTGCATTTGTTATGGTTAGAAAGAAACGGGAAAGGGTCTCGCAGGGGGTTAAATCTTATGCACTAACGATCAATTACAATTGGTTCTTAACAAAAGAATTCTGTTACATATACACTAATGGAAACCTAATCATTTTAAGTTGATCAACATTGCACGAGGTAAACAATTAACTACATAAATCAACTAGCATAACGGAATTTTAAATTAAGCTTCATATTTCAATAACATTAACAATGATTAGCCTACCTAAAATAAAATAGCTATGATCACAGAAAGTAAATAAAATAAAATAAAAAAAATAAAAAAAAACAGAGGGGGGGGGGCGGTTGAACCGGCCCTAGGGGCGGTTGAACCGGCCGGGGGCAGGGCGCGCAGGGGCGGCCGAGCCGGGGCGGCTGAGCCGGCCGAGCGGCCAGGGGGGCGCGGCCAAGGGCCAGGCGGCCGGGGCGCGGCCAGGGGCGCGCGGCCAGGCGGGCACGCGGCCAGGCGGCCAAGCGGGCAGCCGAGCCAGGCGGCCGGGCGGCGCGCGGCCAGGGGCCAGGCGGGCGGCCGAGCCAGGCGGCCGGGCGGCGGCCAGGGGGCCAGGCGGCCGGGGCGGGCGGCCAGGGCGAGCCGGCCATGGCGGCGGCCATGGCGCCGAGCGGCGAGGGGAAAAGGGGAGGGGGAATGGGGGAGGGAGGAGAGGGGGAGGGGCCTCACCGGCGACGGGGACGGGGACGGGGCGGGGCGGCCGAGCGGGGCGGCCGATCGGCGACGGGGCAAGGGGCGGCGGCGGCTTAGGGCAGGGGTAGGGGCGGCGCTAGGGAGAGAATGAGAGAAAATGAGAGGGAGAGGGAGAGGGTTTGGGGAAAAAGTGGAGGTGGGGGGGCGGCATGGGCCTATTGGGCCCAGGGGGGCGCCAGGGGCGGCTGGGCCGGCCGGGGTCGGCCCACGGCGCGGGAGAGAGAGAAAAAGAGGAGAGAGAAAGAGAGAGAAAAAGAAAGAAAAGATCTTCTCCTCATTTTCGAAATCCGATCTTCCTACATGAATGCATTTGCACTTTCAAAGCAATCAAAAGAAATGCAAGGTTCGACATGGTGCATCAAACAACATAAAGTATTTAGGGTTTTTCTTACACGGGAAATCCAAACCGAATCCCGCTAGAACTTTGGAAAAGGTCAAGGTTTAGCGAAGGGAAAAAGAAAAAGAAAAGGTAACGCCCGAATTTTGGCGAGTAAAGAAAAGAAAAAATTTAACTGCAAAATTCGGGGCGTTACAAACCTATCCCCCTTAAAAGAATCTCGCCCTCGAGATTCAGGGCTGGCTAGCAAAGAGCTCTGGGTACTTGGCCATCAGATCATCTTCACGCTCCCAGGTTGCTTCTTCCTCAGAGTGGTGATTCCATCTGACTTTGCACATTCTGATGGTCTTCCTTCGGGTGACTCGGTCTGCAACCTCAAGGATTTGCACTGGCTTCTCAACGTAGGTCAAGTCCTCCTGGACCTCAAGACCTTCCACTGGCAACTGCTCTTCTGGCACACGCAAGCACTTCTTCAACTGAGACACATGAAAGACATTATGCACAGCAGACAAACTCTCTGGCAAACTGAGCTGATAGGCCACTTCTCCTCGTCTTGCAAGAATCTGATACGGACCAATGTAGCGGGGTGCTAGCTTGCCTTTCACTCCGAATCTTCTGACTCCTCTGATCGGTGACACTTTCAGATAGACAAAGTCTCCGACTTCGAAACTCAGCTCTCTTCTTCTTGTGTCTGCATAGCTTCGCTGCCTCGATTGCGCTATCTTCAGATTCTCTCGGACCATCTTGATGTTCTCTTCGGCTTCAAGCAGAATGTCTGGCCCAAACACTTGCTTCTCTCCAGGCTGATCCCATTGCAACGGAGTTCTGCAACTCCTTCCATAGAGCGCCTGAAATGGTGACATCTTCAAACTGGCCTGGTAACTGTTGTTATAGGAAAACTCTGCATAAGGCAATCGCTTGTCCCATCCGGACTGATCTTGCAACGCACAGGCTCTCAACATGTCTTCAAGAATTTGATTGGTTCTTTCAGTCTGACCATCTGTCTGCGGGTGATAAGTTGAACTGAAATTCAGATGCGTGCCCAAGGCTTCATGCAACTGCTGCCAGAAATGAGAGGTGAACTGCGTTCCTCTATCTGACACTATCTTCTTTGGCACACCATGAAGACAAACGATCCGAGACATATACAATTCTGCCAATACTGCACTGCTGTAATTGGTCTTGACAGGTATGAAGTGGGCTGACTTGGTCAAACGGTCCACCACTACCCAAATAGAATCGTAGCCGGCTCGAGTGCGAGGCAATCCGACTATGAAATCCATACCAATTTCATCCCATTTCCACTGAGGGATCTGCAACGGTTGCAACAATCCAGCAGGTCTCTGGTGTTCTGCCTTAATTCTTCGACAACTATCACACATAGCCACATGCTCTGCGATTTCCCTCTTCATTCCATACCACCAGAATTTCCTCTTCAGATCCTGATACATCTTCTCACTGCCAGGGTGAATCGAATAAGCTGTCTCATGAGCTTCCTTAAGAATCAACTCCCGAATAGACTGGACATTGGGAACACACAAGCGGTCTTTGAACCATATCACGCCTTCTGCATCTTCTCGAAAATCTTTGCCTTTGCCTTCTAGAATCAGTCGCCGAATCTCACTGATTTTTTCATCATTCTTCTGCGCTTCTTTGATTTCGCGCTCCAAGGTAGGTTCCAATTCAACTGTGACTCCTCGCGAATTGTTCAGAAATCCGAGACTCAACCTGTCAAACTCTTTGGCCAACTCATAAGGCATCGGGCGAGCGACCATCAGATTGACTTGACTCTTTCTGCTCAAAGCATCTGCCACTACGTTTGCTTTGCCTGGATGGTAATGAATCTCCAACTCATAGTCTTTGATCAGCTCTAACCATCTTCGTTGCCTCATGTTCAACTCTGACTGAGTGAATATGTACTTCAGACTCTTGTGGTCTGTGTAAACATCACATTTCTGTCCATACAGATAGTGCCTCCATGTCTTCAGTGCGTGAACCACTGCTGCCAACTCTAGATCATGGATTGGGTAGTTCTTCTCATGAACCTTCAGCTGTCGGGACGAGTAAGCCACAACTCTTCCCTCTTGCATCAACACACATCCCAAACCTGTGTAACAAGCATCACAATACACCGAGAAGGGCTTGTGCACATCGGGCAAGACTAGGACAGGCGCTGTAGTCAACTTCTCTTTCAGCGCTTCAAAGGCCTCTTGACATTTCTGGGTCCATTTGAACTCAACTTTGTTGCCTAGCAACGCTGTCATCGGTTTCGCAATCTTCGAAAACCCTTCAATGAATCGCCGATAATATCCGGCCATTCCAATGAAACTCTTGATTCCTCTAGCATCTGTTGGCGCTTTCCAGTTCAAAATGTCCGCCACTTTCTTCGGATCCACAGCCAATCCTTCCTTGTTGATTATGTGACCCAAGAACAGGACTTCACTGATCCAGAACTCACACTTGCTCAACTTTGCATACAACTGGTGCTCTCGCAATCTCTGCAACACCATCCTCAAATGATCTGCATGCTCTTCTTCGCTTTGAGAATAAACCAGAATATCATCAATGAATACCACCACAAACTTATCAAGGTAATCCATGAATACACTGTTCATCAAGTTCATGAAGAATGCTGGCGCATTGGTCAAACCAAAAGACATCACTGTGAACTCATACAACCCATACTTGGAAATGAATGCCGTCTTCGGAATGTCCGAAGGTCGGATCCTGAGCTGATGATAACCTGACCTCAGATCAATCTTGGAGAACACACTGGCTCCTCTCAACTGGTCGAACAGATCTTCTATTCTAGGCAAGGGATACTTGTTCTTGATCGTGACCTCATTCAAAGCTCGATAATCAATGCACATCCTCTTGGTGCCATCTTTCTTCTCCACAAATAAGACAGGGGCGGCCCAAGGCGAGGTGCTTGGCCGAATGTAACCTTTCTCTGACAGCTCATCAATTTGCTTCTTAAGCTCAACCAATTCTGGTCCGGATATTCTGTAAGCTCTCTTAAAGATGGGGGCGGTTCCAGGAAGAAGCTCTATGGCAAACTCAACTTTCCGCTCTGGTGGCATACCCGGTAAGTCCTTTGGAAACACATCTGGGAATTCAGACACAACCTTGATACTCTCAATTGGGTCTGCTTCACTGCTATCGACAGCCATCTGATAACAACTTCCTTTCTTCGGCTCAGGTGGGACTAACTCGGTCACCACTTCCTCTCCTAGTGGGGACACCAACTTGATTGTCCTTTTATCACAACTGATAACTGCCTGATACTTGTCTAGCCAATTCATCCCTAGGATGACATCTATTCCCTGAGTACCCATTACTATAAGGTTGGCGGGAAACGCTATCCCCCTTATTTTCACACTTATATTCAAACAAATGCTATCGGCTCGAATTCTACCACCGGCTGAGTCAATTTGAATGGGGGTTGACATGGTAGTAATTGGAAGATTATGTGCTTCTACCCATGATGCAGTAATGAAAGAATGCGTTGCTCCAGTATCAAATAACACTTCTGCAATATGGGAGTCGACTGGGAACATACCTACTATCATGCCGGGGGTCTCCTGAACTGCTTCAGCCTCCAAGTGGTTCAGCCTTCCATGATTATAGCGCTGTTGAGGGCGATTGCCTGCTCCAGGCTGAGGCACATTCTGCTTTGCTGGGGCATTGGGGCCTGACTGCTGCTGGGCTGCCTTCTTCGGACATTGCATCACCCAGTGGCCTTGCTCTCCACAGTGGAAACATGCCCTGTTTCCAACCTGAGCTGGTGCTGCCTGACTGTTCTGCTGATTTGCTGGGGCAGGAAGACGAGGTGCTTGCTAATTCTGCTTCTGAAACTGACCTCCTGACTGATTGCTCTGACGGTTCTGGTACTGATGCTGAGGATACTGCCTTTGGAACTGCTGATGCTGCTGAGGTGGACGCTGGTTCTGCCTGAACTGCTGAGGTTGATTGCCTGAAAAACGAGGGCGGCTGCTGCTTCCAGGCTGGGGTCCACTGATCTTGCGCTTACGATCTTCCATCTCCTTGCGCTTTCTCTCCGTCATGATCGCTCTATCAATCAGGTGCTGGAATGTCGGGAAGGTGTGATTCATCAGCTGATACTGCAGAGGGTCAACCAAGCCTCTCAGGAAACGGTACTGCCGCTTGGCATCAGTGTTGACATCTTCAGGAGCATAGTGAGACAATTGCAGAAACTTGTCCCGATACTCACTGATAGACAATGGCCCTTGCTTGAGGGCCAGGAACTCCTCCTTCTTCACTGTCATCAGACCTGCAGGAACATGGTACTGACGAAAGCTACCCCTAAATTCTTCCCAGGTGATGGTGTCGGGGTTGGCATGGGTGGCGAGGTAAGACTCCCACCATGACTGGGCTGCTCCTCTCAACAGACGGGGACCATACAGAACTTTCTCCCTGTCATCGCACTGAGCGGTATGCAACTCCCGCTCCACAGTGCGCAGCCAATCTTCAGCATCCATGGGGTCAGAAGAGTGAGCGAACGTTGGTGGATGACCTCTCATGAATTCAGCACGCTTGTCTCTGGGCATCTGAGGCATCTGAGGCTGAGGTGGTGCTTGCTGCTGTTGCTGCTGCTGCTGCTGAATGGCGGCCAAAGTCTGACCGATGGCTTGAACTGCCTGAGTTTGCATCAGAAACATCTGCTCGATGGACATCGGGGGCGGGGGTGGCAGCTGCTGCTGCTGGGGCGCCTCCTCCTGTTGAGCGGCTCGCTCCTGCTGAGCACGCCTTCCTCCTCTGCGCCTGTTCTCTGACATCTGCAGAATGCAACCACACATCAGAACTGATCTGGCAGATCTTGCAGCATAAGAAAAGAGAATAGAATTCCTCAACAGCACTGAGCAGGTGAGCATCTTCACTGATCTCCAACACAGACCACACAGCTTCTCAGATAAAGAGGAAAGGAGAATAATGGGTTTCCCAACTATATAACTAACTTTATTAACATAACAGGTAAACCAAAATGCAGGGGATACCCACACTCTGGTGACAGTCATTACAAAGATCCAAACCAAACATAGTTCATCATGACAAACATAAATGCACAGGATATAGCAAACTACCCTGTCTAACTAAGACTAACTAAGACTGAGACTAACGCTAAGACTGAAGCTTCTATGCATATATTTCGTATTAATTACAAGATCCAACTCTAGCGATCTATGGTTCTAGATTTATCTTGGTCTTGCAGTCGGGATTGCCATAAGACTGGTGTCCACGCTGAGGTGAGCGGTACGGGTGCTGAGTCCCGACGGGAGCGGGGGAACCACCATCCAAATAACGACGTTCCGCGCGCTCAGCCCGCAGCAGGGCGATCTCAGCACGAGCCCTACTCAGCTCGTCTAATGCATGGTCCAGCTCCGTGTTTAGCACGGCGGCTAGGTTGACTGTGCTGCTCAACCTAGGATTGCCCTCACCGACAGGTGAAACAATCACGCCTCCTGTGCTGCCAGATGGACGGCGGGGGTAATACTTCAGGTCAAGACCGTCAGCTGCCCCACCGAAAACCGAGCAGTAGTGCGAAAGCGCACGCCGTGCAGCATCTTGCATGGCTGCCTCAGCTGAGTCCCGCTCAGAGATAGAATAGTGCTCTGAACAGGCCTCCGCACCCTGGAGACTGTCCTCCGGGCAGCGCACCAAGCAAGTCACCTCCCAGCGGTCCGGGTAGACCCCGCGACTATGCTGGTAGACCACACAGCGATACTCGACGGACCAAGTATGCCGGTCAAATGCCCGACGTAGCAGGGTGTCGAGCGCATCGTGGAAGTGACACCCGCGAGCAGCGTCGCGAGTGATGGGTCGAGCAACCCATCCTTCCGGCTCGGGGTTAGCAGAGAAGTCGGTGTCGTGGCTCGAGCTGTCATCGCCATCTCCGTCGTCTGGGTCTCCTCCAGCAGCTGCTCCAGAAGCTGGGGCGCCCAGTGGTGGTGCAGGGGGCGGCTCCAGAGGAAGCACAGGGGAGCAGCTCCTCACGGACTCTATCTCCTGGTGGAGCGAGAAGGAAGAGCTCTGCTGCTCCTGTCGTCGACGTTCCTGCTCCTCACACAGGCGGTGGTGTAGTCTCTCCAAGTGGCTGGACTGTCCGGCCACGGGACGGCGAAGCGGACGCTCAGCAAGGCGGGAGGGTAAGAAGGGGATGACTGACTTACGTGCAGTGTGTCTAAGTCGAGCCATCTACAAAAGACATCGCAAGCAAAAGGGTGAGAACAGAATTAATATGACCAGCAAGTAATAAGTAAATGAAGGATCAGAATGAAACACAATTTTTTAGCAAGGTATAATATATAGTAGAACATAGGTTTGGTCGGTATGACCAACTTTTGAAGGGATATCAAAGTCAAGGAAGAGACAGAGGTCTATAGTCCTTAGAACGACCATTCTACTCTAGGTTAGCGGTCCTACAGTCAGCACGGCTTTGATACCACTTATGTCACACCCGGTTTTAGAAGGCAAACCGAATGCGAACCATGTACGTGCCAGGATCAGTTATTCACGTACACAGCAGTTACATAACATGGACATCATCACACAGTGCTCAAAATGGTATTAATAAGGGAAATAGTCGATTACATCATACGTCTGAGACGTCCATATAGTTCTTACAATAAATCAAAGTGCGGAAAAGAAACGTAGATAACGCGGCCTTCACAGGCAGCCGACTGGGGGTTGCCGCTAACCCACACCTAGAACTCGTCGTAGTCTTGGAACTCCTGGAAGTCTCCTTCCACAGCTTCATCTTCGCCTGAGCAGTGGTTGCAATGCTGACAACCTGGGGGGGGGTTTGGTGTGTAGAGCAAGGGTGAGTACACATCAACATACTCAGCAAGTATCCTGTTTGGCTGTAGTGGACTAGCTTTATGTGGGGATAAGTCAAGCAGTTGCTTTTAGTTGGTCAGATTATTATTTACTAGTAGAAAGCCAAGTTTTAGCATTAACCCAAGTTATTAACCCGATGTACCCTTTCCAAACGGAAAGAATACCACTTACCAGCACCATAGTCATAACCAAAACCATCAATCTCATAACCACCTGTACCACAATGTCTCTGATCAAGTACCACTAATCACTGGAGCTCCCTTGGCCGCTCATAACCGTGAGCACGACTGATATATCAGTTTCATAACACTCTGCAGAGGTTGTGCACTTTACCCACAAGCCGTGATTCCCTCTTGCCTCGGGCCGATCAAACCCTTAAACACTACCAAGGTGAATAGGCAGGGTTTCACTACGTAGCCTTTACAAAGATTCCCCGGAGCTGTAGCCACCCGTTAGGTTTCCTAAATGCACCGCACTCCTCCCCAAGGGGCGAACCCAAACTTGGCAGAGCGAGCCGCATACACCGAGCCCCATTGACGGCACGACGGCTAAGTGAACTACACCCCGGATCCTCTAATTATTCAGCTAAGGGCACCCCATTCCACCCTCATGGTTGCACTGTTTTCCCGGGCGGTCATCCATAGAACAGGTCCTTACGGAGAGGCACTCGAGAAACCGCTCGAGCCCCCTTGAATACCACAAGTACAACATCATAATAAGAGAAGGGAAAACAGCGTATCATAGATAATCTCATCATGTTCATTGATTAGAGTTGAGCAATAGCATAAAGCTAAACAGTAATAATCCAACCCAAATAGGTAAACAAGGACATGGATAACAAAAGCTAGTCAATCCTTAGGTATAAAGGTGTAATGCGGGGGGTGAATTAAAGAATGAATAGGACAGAGATAGGTCAAAGGACACTTGCCTCCACCAAACGACTGCTGCTCAGGGGCTTCTCCTGCGAGTTCCTCGGTCTCTTCGACCGGATCGTTCTCTATGCGAGCGCAAACATACATACATCCACATATTTAATACAAAAGAACAGTACACCATACAAGGGAACAAGTAAAGCGAATATGCATCAAGTATGACATTTGACATTGCATTTGTTATGGTTAGAAAGAAACGGGAAAGGGTCTCGCAGGGGGTTAAATCTTATGCACTAACGATCAATTACAATTGGTTCTTAACAAAAGAATTCTGTTACATATACACTAATGGAAACCTAATCATTTTAAGTTGATCAACATTGCACGAGGTAAACAATTAACTACATAAATCAACTAGCATAACGGAATTTTAAATTAAGCTTCATATTTCAATAACATTAACAATGATTAGCCTACCTAAAATAAAATAGCTATGATCACAGAAAGTAAATAAAATAAAATAAAAAAAAATAAAAAAAACAGAGGGGGGGGGGCGGTTGAACCGGCCCTAGGGGCGGTTGAACCGGCCGGGGGCAGGGCGCGCAGGGGCGGCCGAGCCGGGGCGGCTGAGCCGGCCGAGCGGCCAGGGGGGCGCGGCCAAGGGCCAGGCGGCCGGGGCGCGGCCAGGGGCGCGCGGCCAGGCGGGCACGCGGCCAGGCGGCCAAGCGGGCAGCCGAGCCAGGCGGCCGGGCGGCGCGCGGCCAGGGGCCAGGCGGGCGGCCGAGCCAGGCGGCCGGGCGGCGGCCAGGGGGCCAGGCGGCCGGGGCGGGCGGCCAGGGTGAGCCGGCCATGGCGGCAGCCATGGCGCCGAGCGGCGAGGGGAAAAGGGGAGGGGGAATGGGGGAGGGAGGAGAGGGGGAGGGGCCTCACCGGCGACGGGGACGGGGATGGGGCGGGGCGGCCGATCGGCGACGGGGCAGGGGGCGGCGGCGGCTTAGGGCAGGGGTAGGGGCGGCGCTAGGGAGAGAATGAGAGAAAATGAGAGGGAGAGGGAGAGGGTTTGGGGAAAAAGGGGAGGTGGGGGGGGGGGGCGGCATGGGCCTATTGGGCCCAAGGGGGGGGGGGCGCCAGGGGCGGCTGGGCCGGCCGGGGTCGGCCCACGGCGCGGGAGAGAGAGAAAAAGAGGAGAGAGAAAGAGAGAGAAAAAGAAAGAAAAGATCTTCTCCTCATTTTCGAAATCCGATCTTCCTACATGAATGCATTTGCACTTTCAAAGCAATCAAAAGAAATGCAAGGTTCGGCATGGTGCATCAAACAACATAAAGTATTTAGGGTTTTTCTTACACGGGAAATCCAAACCGAATCCCGCTAGAACTTTGGAAAAGGTCAAGGTTTAGCGAAGGGAAAAAGAAAAAGAAAAGGTAACGCCCGAATTTTGGCGAGTAAAGAAAAGAAAAAATTTAACTGCAAAATTCGGGGCGTTACATTACCCCAATCTGAACATAAAATAAAGATTAAGCCCTACTAAAGAATCTTCAGATTATAACCAGCTACTAGCTTATTCATTCTGCTTATTGAATAATTTCCTTTGCAAAACTATTACCATATGCTTCTAACTTTCATGGTCAATACCAGGAAAGGAAAGATTATCACGCAACAGCAAAATAAATGAATCCTCCAAATCCTCCACCTGTTGAAATCGATCAAGTGGTTGCTGCCCAAAGACTAGTAATACAACAATTAACAGACCTGGTGACCGAGATGCAAAATCAGATAAGACAAGAACGCGAGGAAATACGTCAGGTCCGCCAAGAAATAAGGCAAGCGCGGTTGGAGAGACAACAACAACAACAACCTCCACCACCACCACCAGCTCCACCAAGCTACATAAACATATATATAAATTACTACTATTTGTAAGATCTAGATGTTACTTTAGTTAGTGGATGATATGATATTATTTTAAGAACGAATAATAAGGTCTAATCGACCCCATGTTTTGCTAATGCGTTATGCATCATGCCGAGATTTCTTTGTTTGTGCATATGTTCCGAGACAATATGAGTATGCACCCTTACAAATCTCGAGGACGAGATTTCTGTTAAGGGGGTAGGATTTGTAGCACCTAAAATCTCATTTTGAAAAACAAATAAATTAATAAATAAAATAATAGTAAATAAACCCTCTAAAGGTTTCTGGTGCTAGAAAATCCTCCAATAAAAATTTTTCTTACATGTGGGACAACCCCACATAACATAATTATGTTTCCAATAAAGATTTAAAATAATCTCCATATAAATTTGTTACTTTATTGAAATATATTTATAACTATTCACTAAAGAAAAGTACAAACTAGAAATGATATTTTTCAAATACCTATTCTCTATTTTAGTGTGTATGAGCTTTATATTTGAAAGCATTTGTCTAAATAGGGAAATTAATTAATTAATAAGATATTGTCACATTCATATTGGAGTTTTGACTTTAAATTTATTTTGAATTTTAAACCTAAAATCTGAGTTGAATTTGGAAATAGAAATAGAAATTTGGAATAAGAAAGCAGGAAAAGAATAAAAGAAAAACACTAACCTGGGCCGCTCATGCACAATTCGGCCCACTCTCCCCTCACCTCGCCAGCCCGTCACTCGCCCTGTCACTGACGACGATGCCCCACTGGCCGGCTCCTCACCGTGTGGCCTGCGCTGGCTGACAATTGGGGCCCGCTGCCCAGCCTCCCATCACGCGTGGGATGGAGTATTTCTCCCTGACGCGTGGGCCGCGTCTCTTCTCACCGCGTGCTCACTCCCCTCGCGTCCATGTGGGCCCTGGATGTCGGATTCATCCGCTTCCTCCATCTCCGCGCGGGTCGGGCGCCGCTGTAACAGCCGCTCCAAGGTTCGCGGCTCTAGCTGGCGCAAACGACCCCTCCTCTTCGGGGCACTCGTGGAGGATATCGCTGGTGGGGCCTGCTCCGATCTAGGACCTCATTCCGCACGCGGGGACTGGTTCCGCTTGGGTGTTCTCCCCAACCAGACTTCGTCTCAACGAAATCACGCGAGATCCTCTCAACGCCGTCCGCAAATCCTGGGGCTCAACCTCCGCGCCAGCCGTGCGGAATCAGCAATTCATCTCTCCGCGGACTCTATGCCCCTATAAATTCCGCCCGGGACTTGCCTTGGTCGCTCTACGGGTTCACCGTGAATTAACAGTGTAGGTGCTCAGGCCGCCACCGCCGTCCGGGGTCTTCATCGTTGCTTACAGACCGTTGTGTGGTCCTGGTTTGTTGTCGGGGCGTACTGAAGCTCGTCTTGGCAACACCTGGACAAATTTGCACACCGACTCACCGAATCGCTCATCGGGGCCCCTTCCCTCACCGTCATCCGCTCCCTGCCGTGGCCAACAGTGTTCCTGCCGTTTCTTCCAAAAAGGTACCCCCTCAGGTGTTCGCATTGTTCTTCTCCGCACGAATCGATGATCGAATCGGTGGTTGGGGCTTGGGGTGTGGAGGTCGGTGACCACCGGTGGGCTTCTTGCCGCCGCGGGGTTGTGGGTGCCGCTGCTTGGATGTTGCCAGGTGGAAGATGGCCTTATGGCCGTTTGATGAGGTTTGAGCGGATGAGATTAGATCTGGGGAAGGGAAGGGTTGGACCGTAGATCTTTGCGTTGACGGTTAGGATTAGATGTTGCGTACCGGTTCGGCCCAGCTCATCTCAGTCGTGGATCGTTGGATCGTTGGATGGTGTTCGATCGTGATGTATTAAAATCTAGACCAGAGGATTTAAATCCATCGGCCCGCAATGTGTACCGGTTCACTACGCGAGCCGATTTAATCGTGGGCGTAGGATTCGGATCGGGCGCCCCATATCCAACGATACCTCTTCACTTAACTCTTTTGCGAATAAACCCTTGGCTTTTGCATAATAAAACCCGCCGTCCCTAGCTACTGTGCTCTGAGTCTTAGGTTTATTTGCGCAGAGGCCCCTCTAGTTTTCTGTTTTTATGCGCACGAACCAGAGACCCGAGTAATTCAATAAATAAATTTAGAAATTGATTTTTAATGTATAAATAATTCCTAGATATTGTTTAATTCCTAGAAAATTCATATTAAGTCCGTTTTGATCCATTCCAGTTGCATTAGTCTCACAATAAAATTTATTATCATCTGTCAACTTTGTTTTGTCATGAAATATAGGTTAAAATGTTGCACTTAGGCTATTCTATATTTAACCACGTGGATCTTTGGAAAACCATAACTCCTTAACCGTAACTCCGAATTTAGTGGTTCTTGTTTCTACAATCTCGTAATGTCGCCTAGATTATTATTATTCAGTTTGTGCTTATGTTTGGTGTAATGTTAATTTTGCCTATACATGTTTGTTTGTATTGCTACGACTAGCAGTGAGGACACGTGTCATCTGAAGATCATCCTGGTACCCGGAATCTCAAGTCCCAGGCAAGTTGTGCCCTTGATCACTTCTTTTACCCACTCATGTTCTAATTAATCATAATGATCTGCATAGGTTAATTTTGATGGGACCCAATAGGAGACCCTAGTTTGTCTATCTTTATACCTTGTTTACCACTGAACTTTTTGGGTAGTACTTGCTAGTGCTTTATGTGGTTTTGGGTATGAAGATACATTACTCATGATTATACTTTTGTTATCCGTTGTTATTTATCGTTCATGATAAGATCATTATGTTAATTGGAACATGGAGCGACCACCCGAGAAAACAGTGCTACCACAAGGGTTTAATGGGACGCCCTTGGCTGATTAATTAGGAAAGCTAGTGGAGGACTACCTTACCCGAAAGGGGCAAGGGCAGTAGGGGAGTAGTCAGTGTAGGGAGGCCCTCGGGAGGATTTTGCTGCGATGGCGGTCCTGCAAGGGATTCCTGCATTGGAGCTTCCTATAAACTGTAGCGGGTTTTCTGAAGCTAGTGGAACTTTGTAAAGGCCTCGTAGTGTTACCCTGCCTCGCCTCCTTGGTAGAGGTGTATGGGAAGTCGCGATCCCTTGGCAGATGGGTAACATGACTTGTGGGTAAAGATGCGCAACCTCTGCAGAGTGTAAAACTGGTATACTAGCCGTGCTCACGGTCATGAGCGGCTCGGACCCTCACATGATTAATTTATGGAACTAAATTCAATTTGTCATATGCATTGCATCGCAGGTGATGATGTTACTTTTGTTCTACTACTTAATTGGGTTGGTATTTACTTATACTTAGTAACTGCTAATAAAATTTTGACCAACTTTAAAAGCAATGCTCAGCTCTAACCATCCTCTTTGGTAAGCCTTACACTTCACGTGATCTCCCACCTTTGGCGAGTTCATGCACATTATTCCCCACAACTTGTTGAGCGATGAACGTATGTGAGCTCACTCTTGCTGTCTCACACCCCCCACAGGTCAAGAACAGGTACCGCAGAATGAGGCGCATGGAGGATGCTGCGATGAGTTTGTGAGAGATCTAGGTCGTCGTCTCCCAGTCAACTTTGGGTTGCTGGACCGTTGTCTCCTTATAATGTAATTATTTATTTATTTTTGTATAGAATTCCTGTTATATAGTAAAGATGTGACATTCGATCATGTGCCATGATTCATCATATGTGTGAGACTTGGTCCCAGCACACCTGGTGATTATGTTCGCGCCTGGGCTTTGGACCCCTAAAACCCGGGTGTGACAAAAGTCGCCTAGAGGGGGATGAATAGGACGAAACTGAAAAATTACAAAGTTAATCACTACTACAAGCCGGGTTAGCGTTAGAAATATAATCGAGTCTGAGAGAGAGGGTGCAAAACAAATCGCAAACGAATAAAGAGTGTGACACGCGGATTTGTTTTACCGAGGTTCGGTTCTTGCAAACCTACTCCCCGTTGAGGTGGTCACAAAGACCGGGTCTCTTTCAACCCTTTCCCTCTCTCAAACGGTCCCTCGGACCGAGTGAGCTTTCTCTTCTCAAATCAACCAGGAACAAAACTTCCCCGCAAGGACCACCACACAATTGGTGTCTCTTGCCTTGGTTACAATTGAGTTTTGATCACAAGCAAAGAATGAGAAAGAAGAAAGCAATCCAAGCGCAAGAGCTCAAAAGAACACAACAAATCTCTCTCACTTAGCACTAAAGCTTTTGTGGAATTTGGGAGAGGATTTGATCACTTGGGTGTGTCTTGTATTGAATGCCTAGCTCTTGTAAGTGGTTGGAAGTTGAGAAACTTGGATTACTTGAATGTGGCGTGGTTGGGGGTATTTATAACCCCAACCACCAAACTAGCCGTTTGGTGGAGGCTGCTGTCGCATGGCGCACCGCCATCGGATACTGTCCGGTGCGCCAGCCACGTCACCAGGCCGTTGGGTTCCGACCGTTGGAGCTCTGACTGCTGGGCCCGCCTGGATGTTCGGTGGCACACCAGACATGTACTGTAGAGTGTCCGGTGCGCCACTTCGCGCGTGCCTGACTTCCGCTGCGCTCTGGCGCGCATTAAATGACTCTGCAGGTGACCGTTGGCGCGAAGTAGCCGTTGCTCCGCTGGCTCACCGGACAGTCCGGTGTACACCGGACATGTCCGGTGAATTATAGCGGACCGAATTCCCGAAGCTGGCGAGTTCAGAGTCGCTTCATTCCTGGAGCACCGGACACTGTCCGGTGTACACCGGATAGTCCAGTGAATTATAGCCGAGCGCCTCTGAGTTTTCCCGAAGGTGAAGAGTTCAGCTTGGAGTTCCCTGGTGCACCGGACACTGTCCGGTGGCACACCGGACAGTCCGGTGCACCAGACCAGGGCAGCCTTCGGTTATCCCTTGCTCTCTTTGTTTAACCCATTTCTTGGTCTTTTTATTGGCTAAGTGTGAACCTTTGGCACCTGTATAACTTATATACTAGAGCAAACTAGTTAGTCCAATTATTTGTGTTGGGCAATTCAACCATCAAAATCATTTAGGAAATAGGTGTAAGCCTAATTCCCTTTCAGTCGGCGCGAGACGGAACACAAAAGGGGGGAAAGACAGCAAAGGGGAAACCCGCGGCCTTCGTGTTGTCCTGCGCCCAGGTCGGGTGCGCTTGCAGTAGGGGGTTATAAGCGTTCGCGTGGGAGAGAAAGAGAGAGAGAGAGAGAGAGAGACTGTCCGCCAGCCCGTTCTCCCGCGCGGCCAACCTTCTCGTACGAGAGCCCTGGACCTTCCTTTTATAGGCGTAAGGAGAGGGCCCAGGTGTACAATGGGGGTGTAGCAGTGTGCTAACGTGTCTAGCAGAGAGGAGCTAGAGCCCTAAGTACATGCCGTCGTGGCAGTCAGAGAGGTTTTGGCGCCCTGTTCATGTGATGTCGTGGCCGTCGGGGGAGTGCTTGAGCCTTGTGGAAGTACAGCTGTCGGGGCTGTCAGATCCTTGCTGACGTCTCCTTGCTTCCATAAGGGGCTGAGAGCCGTCGTCGTCATGGAGCACGCGGGGTGCCATCATTACTTGTTTACCGGGGCGAGCCAGATGGGACGCCGGTCTTGTTCCCCGTAGCCTGAGCTAGCTAGGGGTAGGGTAATGATGGCCCCTGTGACGTGGCAGGTCCGAGCCCGAGGTTGGGCGAGGCGGAGGCTCCTCTAAGGTCGAGGTCGAGTCGGAGCCCTGGGGTCGGGCGAGGCGGAGACCGTCTTCCGAGGTCGAGGCTGAGTCCGAGCCCTGGGGTCGGGCGAGGCGGAGTCCGTCGTCCGAGGTCGAGGCTGAGTCCGAGCCCTGGGGTCGAGCGAGGCGGAGTCCGTCGTCCGGCGTCGTGGTTGAGTCCGAGCCCTGGGGTCGGGCGAGGCGGAGCTTCCTATGGCGCCCGAGGCTGGACTTAGCTGCTGTCAGCCTCACTCTATCGAGTGGCACAGCAGTCGGAGCAGGGCAGGTGGCGCTGTTTTCCTGTCAGTTCGGTCAGTGGAGCGGCGAAGTGACTGCGGTCACTTCGGCTCTGTCGACTGAGGAGCGCGCGTCAGGATAAGGTGTCAGTCGATCCTTGCATTAAATGCTCCTGCGATATGGTCGGTTGGCGTGGCGATTTGGCCAAGGTTGCTTCTCCGCGAAGCCTGGGCCTCGGGCGAGCCGAAGGTGCGTCCGTTGCTTGAGGGGACCCTCGGGCGAGACGTGAATCCTCCTGGGTCGGCTGCCTTTGCCCGAGGCTGGGCTCGGGCGAGGCGGGATCGTGTCCCTTGAGTGGACGGAGCCTTGTCCTGAATCGCGCCCATCAGGCCTTTGCAGCTTTGTGCTGATGGGGGTTACCAGCTGAGATTAGGAGTCTTGGGGGTACCCCTAATTATGGTCCCCGACACCTAGTAAATAAATATTCTTGGTGATTAGATCAACTACACGTAAGCCACCATGTTCCTTGGCTGACAATTGGTATCCTATTTAATAAGTCAATATTTCTCCTTATGGCATTCCTCCTTTCAAAATAACTCAAAATTTAGTATCACCAACACTCTCGCTTGAATATCAAAGAACAACATCATGAAATTTGGTAGAATACTTAAAATTGAGTTTAGCAACACCAGGTGCCCTTCCAATTGTTGATTCTCTTTTTGAGAGCACCTAGAGGGGGGTGAATAGGTGATCCTGAAAAATCAAACACTAAATAGCCACAAAACTTAGTTATAGAAGTGTTAGTGCGACTAAGTAACTTTGAAGCGAGTTCTCGTGAACACAATAATCACAGAGAAAGCAACACAAGAGACACGCGATTTTTATCCCGTGGTTCGGCCAAGTGACACTTGCCTACTTCCACGTTGTGGCGCCCCAATGGACGAGGGTTGCACTCAACCCCTTTCAAGTGATCCGATGATCAACTTGAATACCACAGTCTTTTCCTTTAGTGTATTTTCTCGTTTGCGAGGAATCTCCACAACTTGGAGTCTCTCACCCTTACAATAGAGATCACAAAGAAAGCGCAGAGTAAGGTTGGGAGAGCAACACACACAAGACACAAATTCACAGCACACACACGCACACAAGCCAAGACTTGAGATCGAAACGTAGCACAGAGAGTTCACAACTCGAACAGAGCTCAAATCACAAACACTATCGATCAAATGCGCGGAGGCGGAGTGTGGGAGTCTTAGAATGTTTAGTGAATGCTTAGATGACTCCTCCATACGCCTAGGGGGTCCCTTTTATAGCTCCAAGGCAGCTAGGAGCAGTTGGAGGCCAACTTGGAAGGCCAAACTTGCCTTCTGTCGGGTGGTGCACCGGACAATCCGGTGCACGATTTCCTTCCAAATCGGGCAGAGCCAACCGTTGCTCCTTCGGGCCAGATGGCACACCGGACACTGTCCGGTGCACACCAGACAGTCTGGTGCACCCAGCTGACCGTTGGAGCAGCCACGCGTCGCCCGCAAATTGCGTGGCCGACCGTTGGCGCTGGCGACCGTTGACTCACCGGACAGTCCGGTGAATTTTAGCCACGTTGCCTTTCTTCATTCCCGAGAGCGATGAGTTCGCGCGGATGACTCACCGGACAGTCCGGTGCACCACCGGACAGTCCGGTGAATTATAGCTGTACACCGCTGTCGATTCGCCAGAGCATCACTTTCACCGGAGACTAGACTGTCCGGTGTGCCAAACTGAGCTGAAGTTTGGCTGCACAGAGCCAAGTCCTTTCCATTTCTTTTCTCCTTCTTTTGTCACTGTTTCTAGCACTTAGACAAACACATTAGCGTTCAAAAAACAATGTACTAAGTCTAGAAACATACCTTGTGCCTTGATTTGTACTTCTCACTTTATTTGGCACATAAGAACTTAATCAACCGTGTTGGACATTTAATCACCAAAACATTATGGAAATGGCCCAAAGGCACATTTCCCTTTCAATCTCCCCCTTTTTGGTGATTTATGCCAACACATCAAAAATCAACCAAAATAAGTGCAACATCAATGCAAATGGGGACCAAATCATTTTTGCACAAGATTTGACATATTTGGATCATTTTTTGCCACCACTTGGTTTGTTTTTGTAAATTAAATTCATTTTCCTATCTCTAAGTCAAACATGCTTGTTTGGGCACAAAGAGAGATATTCCAAGAGAAAAATTGATCAAGTGCCAAAAAACTCTCCCTTTTTCCCATAATCAAAATTCTCCCCCATAAGAGACCAAATTTTGCAATTAGAGTATTTTGACAAAATCAAATTCTAACTCTACTATTTTCAAAATTCTCAAGTGGTTGGCTGATCCATTTGCTTTGGCCTTAATTTCTCCCCTTTGGCATTAAGCACCAAAACATGATCAATTTTGGCCCTTTTAACCCCATTGCCTCACCAAAAATGTCAATTAAGAGCAAAAAGGCAATGAAATTGCAAGTATGAACTTGGAAATAATTACACTAATACCGGAGTGCAGTGGAAGTCTTTTCATCATCCAAGTTCATTTTTCCCTTTCAATGCACCTTTGAGATTACATCAAATGTACTCAAACAAACAGGTTAGTCTCAAAGGGTCAAGTTGTAGCACATCTCCCCTTAATATGTACATCATTCACATATGGACTTGTGAGGTCCTGGGATCACTTGTACAACTTGAGCACCATAAACAATAATTGATTGAAATGCATAAAGTAACATGATCAAAGGCATAGAGCATAAGTATGCTATAGATCAATTCAAGTTACGCGAATCTAAGACATTTAGCTCACTACGCAACCTGAAAAACCTTTTCTCATCTAAAGGCTTGGTGAAGATATCGGCTAGCTGGTTCTCGGTGTTAATATGGTACACCTCGATATCTCCCTTTTGCTGGTGATCTCTCAGGAAGTGATGCCGGATGTCTATGTGCTTAGTGCGGCTGTGTTCAACAGGATTATCCGCCATGCGGATTGCACTCTCATTGTCACATAGGAGTGGGACTTTGCTCAGATTGTAGCCAAAGTCCCGGAGAGTTTGCCTCATCCAAAGTAGTTGCGCACAACACTGTCCTGTGGCAACATACTCGGCCTCAGCGGTGGATAGGGCAACAGATGTTTGTTTCTTAGAACTCCAGGCCACCAGGGACCTTCCTAGAAATTGGCACGTCCCCGATGTGCTCTTCCTATCAACCTTGCACCCGGCATAATCGGAGTCTGAGTATCTAATCAAGTCAAAGGTAGACCCCTTTGGATACCAGATCCCGAAGCAAGGCGTAGAAACTAAATATCTAAGAATTTGCTTAACGGCCACAAGGTGACATTCCTTGGGGTCGGATTGATATCTAGCACACATGCATACACTTAGCATAATGTCCGGTCTACTAGCACATAAATAAAGCAATGAACCTATCATGGACCGGTATGCCTTTTGATCAACGGACTTACCTCCTTTGTTGAGGTCAACATGCCCGTCGGTTCCCATAGGTGTCTTCGCGGGCTTGGCGTCCTTCATCCCAAACCATTTGAGAAGATCTTGTGTGTACTTCGTTTGGGAGATGAAGGTGCCGTCCTTGAGTTGCTTCACTTGGAACCCAAGGAAGTAGGTCAACTCGCCCATCATTGACATCTCAAACTTTTGTGTCATCACCCTGCTAAACTCCTCACAAGACTTTTGATTAGTAGACCCAAATATTATGTCATCGACATAAATTTGGCACACAAAGAGATCTCCATCACAAGTCTTTGTAAAAAGATTGGGATCAACTTTCCCAACCTTGAAAGCATTAGCAATTAAGAAATCTCTAATGCATTCATACCATGCTCTTGGGGCTTGCTTAAGTCCATAGAGCGCCTTAGAGAGTTTATATACGTGGTCGGGATACCTGTCATCCTCAAAGCCAGAGGGTTGTTCCACGTATACCTCCTCCTTGATTGGCCCGTTGAGGAAAGCGCTCTTCACATCCATTTGGAACAGCCTAAAAGAGTGGTGAGCAGCATAGGCTAACAATATTCGAATTGACTCTAGCCTAGCCACAGGAGCAAAAGTCTCCCTGAAATCCAAACCTGCGACTTGGGCATAACCTTTTGCCACAAGTCGAGCCTTGTTTCTTGTCACCACTCCGTGCTCGTCTTGCTTGTTGCAGAACACCCACTTGGTGCCCACAACGTTTTGCTTTGGACGTGGCACCAGGCTCCAAACTTCAATTCTTTTGAAGTTGTTGAGCTCTTCCTGCATGGCCAACACCCTATCCAGATCCTGCAAGGCCTCTTCTACCCTGAAAGGCTCAATAAAAGATACAAACGAGTGATGCTCACAAAAAATTAGCTAAACGTGAGCGAGTCGTTACTCCCTTGCTGATATCACCCAGAATCTGATCGATGGGGTGATTTCTTTGGATCGTCGCTCGGACTTGAGTTGTAGGGACCCGTGGTGCTTCTTCCTCCATAACTTGTTCTTCTCGTGCTCCCCCTTGATCACGCTCCTCTTCTTGAGGTACCTATCCATCATTTTGAGTTGGGAGATGCACCAGCGTCGAGGAAGAAGGCTAATCTTGTTCCTATAGTTCCTGTGGTCGCACATCACCGGTGAGGAGTTCGTAGGAAGTCTTCTTGAGAAGGCGATGTAGATAGAGCCGGTTTATGGCGTGGCAAGCTGTGTTCACAGCTTTCGACCAAAACCGCTCGGGCGTCTTGAAATCTCCAAGCATCGTTATCACCATGTCGATAAGCGTCCTGTTTTTCCTCTCTACTACACCGTTTTGCTGTGGTGTGTAGGGAGCGGAGAACTCGTGCTTAATGCCTTCCTCCTTAAGAAATTCTTCAACTTGTAGATTCTTGAACTCGGACCCATTGTCACTCCTTATCTTTTTCACCTTAAGCTCAAACTCATTTTGAGCCCTCCTTAGAAAGCGCTTTAGGGCCCCTTGGGTTTCTGATTTGTCCTGCAAAAAGAATACCCAAGTGTAGCGGAAAAAATCATCAACAATTACAAGACCATACTTACTTCCCCCGATGCTAAGGTAGGCAATGGGTCCAAAGAGGTCCATGTGGAGGAGCTCCAGTGGTCTTGATGTTGTCATCACATTCTTGCTGTGATGAGTGCTTCCCACCTGTTTCCCTACCTGACATGCTGCACAAGGTCTGTCTTTCTCAAAGCAGACATCAGTTAGTCCTAACACATGATCTCCCTTTAGAAGTTTATGAAGGTTCTTCATCCCAACATGTGCTAGACGACGATGCCAAAGCCGGCCCATATTAGTCTTAGCCATTAAGCATGCATCTAGATCGGCATTCTCTTTCGAAAAAACTACTAAATAGAGTTTGTCGTCTAATACACCCTTAAATTCTAATGAACCATCACTCCTTCTAAAGACAGATACATCTATATTTGTAAATAAACAATTATAACCCATTGTCGGTACCATGATTCAGGGGTACCCTCTTCTACAGTATGAAGGCGCTGTACACGTACGACGCCTCCAGGCCACACGGAGAACGGCACCCGACCCCACCACATGGGCAGGTCTAAGGGCACCATGTGGCAAGGAAAGATAATACATCCCATGAGGCATCATTGGGTCTGGACCTCCGTAGAGGGACACCGGACCCCTGTATGTACAAGTCCGGAGCTCCCAAGAAGGCACGAGTAAGGGTCCGGTGCTTAGCAAGGTCCCGGGACGGGGAGGACCCCGACATGAGTAAGGGTCCGGTGCTAGCACGTGTCCAGGCCTTGCCCAACACTCCCCGCTCAGGCAGAGACCCGCTGCTATCGCGTGGCTTGTGGCCCGTGACATAAGCCAACGGACCGAGCCTGACGTAAGGCCCCTAAAGCCGCGCAGCCTCTGCATTTATTGCGGAGAGAACGCGCCGCCTGCCACCACGCTGACGGGCGACGTGCCCTCTCAGCATTTAATGCGTCCTGTCCAATACGTTGGCAGACGACGTCAGGGTCATCCAGCAGACGACGCGCCCGTCCAATCTGTTGACAAACAGTGCGCCCGTGCCATACGGAGCGCTGTGCTTATCATCCCTTCTACAAGAAGCTTCCCTTGCACACCGAGGATACACAGATCTCAGAAGTCAGGGCACAAGAAGATTGCCCCAACATCAAACATTTGTAGCTCCAAGTGCTATATTCGTTATGTCCCTGGGCCCACATGTCGGGGCTCAGTACCTTTATGCATGCCCCCTTCAGCTATAAAAGGAGAGGCATGCGACGTTACAAGACAGATCCAATCTTAGGCTCACTCAGACACTCACGAGTTCATACAAGCTCTCAAGCAATACATCACACAGTGGAGTAGGGTGTTATACTCCGGCGGCCCGAACCACTCTAAATCCTTGTGTGTTCTTGTGTTCTTCCCATTTTCCAACTAACAAGCAAAACGCTTAGGCCCCTCCTCATGTTAGGATTTAGGGCGGGTGCACTCCACCACCCGGCCGGAGATTTCCTCTCCGACACCCATGTTACATAATTGTACCCGAGCGATTCAACTAAAAACACATTGGAGATAGAATGCTCGGATGTAATGGCTATCTTTCCCAATCCTTTGACCTTGCCTTGGTTCCCATCTCCAAAGATAATCGCATCCTGGGAATCCTTGTTCTTGACGTAGGAGGTGAACATTTTCTTCTCCCCCGTCATGTGGTTTGTGCATCCGCTGTCGATAATCCAGCTTGAGCCCCCGGATGCATAACCTGCAAAGCAATTTACGCTTGGGTTTTAGGTACCCAATTCTTGTTGGGTCCTACAAGGTTAGTCACAATAATTTTTGGAACCCAAATATAAGTCTTGTCTCCCTTGCATTTGGATCCCAACTTCCTAGCCACAACTTTTTCATTCTTACATGAAAGTACAAATGAAGTGCTGCAAGCATGAAAAACAGTAGTAGGTTTATCACACATTTTCCTAGGCACATGATGCACAACATGATTTTTCCTAGGCCTACTTCTACCATGCACAAAAGTAGAGCTAGAGGCAAACATAGCATGTGAATCATTGTAAGCAGTATGAACATAACTCTTATTATGACTAGCAATTTTCCTATCATAAATAACAACATGATTCCTTTGAGGACTACTAGCCATAGGGGCCTTCCCTTTCTCCTTGTTGAGAACGGGAGCCTTTTGGCTTGTTAAGTTCTTGGTTCCTTTCGAAAACCAAGTCCATCCTTAATTGAGGGGTGTCTACCAATAGTGTAGGCATCCCTAGCAAACTTTAATTTATCAAAATCACTTTTGCAAGTCTTAAGTTGAGCATTAAGACTTGCCACCTCATCATTCAATTTAGTAATGGCAATAAGATGTTCATCACAGGCATCAACATCAAAATCCTTACATCTATTACAAATAACAATATGCTCTACACATGAACTAGACTTATTAACTTCCTCTAGCTTAGCATTTAATTCATCATTTAAACTTTTTAAACTAGAAGCAGATTCATGGCAAGCAGACAACTCAGAGGATAGCATTTCATTTCTTTTAATTTCTAGAGCAAGAGATTTTTGAACACTAATAAATTTGTCATGCTCTTCATACAAAATATCTTCTTGCTTCTCTAGCAATCTGTCTTTTTCATTTAGAGCATCAATTAATTCATTAATTTTCTCTACTTTGGCTCTATCTAAACCCTTAAATAAACTAGAGTAATCTACTTCATCATCAGAGGATTCCTCATCACTAGAAGAAGAGTACTTAGGGAAATCTCGAATACATACCTTCTTCTCCTTAGCCATGAGGCATGTGTGGCGTTCGTTGGGGAAGAGCGAAGATTTGTCGAAGGCCGAGGCAGCCAATCCCTCATCATCGGAGTCAGATGAGGAGCAGTCAGAATCCCACTCCTTTCCAAGATGTGCCTCGCCCTTCGCCTTCTTGTAGTTTTTCTTCTTTTCCTTCTTCCCATGTCTTTCTTGTCCCTGGTCATTTTCATTATCGGGACATTGAGCAATAAAATGACCAGTCTTACCGCATTTGAAGCAGGAGCGCTTTCCCCTTGTTTTATTCTTGTTGGGGTACTCCTTGCGTCCTTTAAGCACGGTCTTGAAGCACTTGATGATAAGCGCCATCTCATCTTCGTTGAGGCCAGCAGCCTCCACTTGTGCCACCTTGCTTGGTAGCGCCTCCCCGCTACTGGTTGCCTTAAGAGCAACGAGTTGAGGCTCGTAGATGGGTAGTGGATCGTTTATAGCATCGTCCACGTATCGAGCTTCCTTAACCATCATGCGCCCGCTTACAAATTTTCCAAGGATCTCCTCGGGCGTCATCTTGGTGTACCTAGGGTTTTCACGAATAAGATTGACAAGATGGGGGTCAATTACAATAAATGACCTTAGCATGAGTCGGACGACATCATGATCCGTCCATCTTGTGCTTCCATAGCTTCGGATCTTGTTGACCAGGGTCTTGAGCCTGTTGTAAGTCTGAGTTGGCTCCTCTCCCCTGATCATCGCAAATCTCCCCAGCTCGCCTTCTACCAGCTCCATTTTGGTAATCATGGTGGCGTCGTTTCCCTCATGAGATATCTTGAGGGTGTCCCAGATTTGCTTGGCGTTGTCCAAGCCACTCACCTTATTGTATTCATCCCTGCAAAGTGAAGCTAGCAAGACAGTAGTAGCTTGGGCATTTTTATGAATCTGTTCATTAATTATCACAGGGTTATCCGTACTCTCGAAGTGCATCCCATTCTCTATAATTTCCTAAATGCTAGGATGGAGAGAGAATAAATGACTACGCATTTTATGACTCCAAAACGAATAGTCCTCTCCATCAAAGTGTGGAGGTTTCCTAAGGGGAATTGAAAGTAGATGTGCATTTGAATTGTACGGCATGCGAGAATAGTCAAAAGAGTAGTTTTGATTAACCGTTCTCTTTTTCGATGAAGAGTCATCATCGTCGTCGTCTCTTGGTGAAGAAGAGGAGGCATGCTGTCGTAGTAAATGATCTTCTTGATGCGCCTCTTCTTCTTCCTGTCCCTCTTCTTGTGACTCGATCCTGAGTCCGTGGGCTTGTCGTCCCTTGGCTCGTTGAAGAGGGACTCCTTCTCCTTGTCGTTGACCACCACCCCCTTTCCCTTAGGATCCATCTCTTCGGGCGGTTAGTCCCTTAGATGAAGAGTACGACTCTGATACCAATTGAGAGCACCTAGAGGGGGTGAATAGGTGATCCTGAAAAATCAAACACTAAATAGCCACAAAACTTAGTTATAGAAGTGTTAGTGCGACTAAGTAACTTTGAAGCGAGTTCTTGTGAACACAATAATCACAGAGAAAGCAACACAAGAGACACGCAATTTTTATCCCGTGGTTCGACCAAGTGACACTTGTCTACTTCCACGTTGTGGCGTCCCAATGGACGAGGGTTGCACTCAACCCCTTTCAAGTGATCCGATGATCAACTTGAATACCACGGTCTTTTCCTTAAGTGTATTTTCCCGTTTGCGAGGAATCTCCACAACTTGGAGTCTCTCACCCTTACAATAGAGATCACAAAGAAAGTGCAGAGTAAGGTTGGGAGAGCAACACACACAAGACACAAATTCACAGCACACACACACACAAGCCAAGACTTGAGCTCGAAACGTAGCACAGAGAGTTCACAACTTGAACGGAGTTCAACTCACTAACACAATCGATCAAATGCGCGGAGGCGGAGTGTGGGAGTCTTAGAATGCTTAGTGAATGCTTAGATGACTCCTCCATACGCCTAGGGGTCCCTTTTATAGCCCTAAGGCAGCTAGGAGCCGTTGGAGGCCAATTTGGAAGGCCAAACTTGCCTTCTGTCGGGTGGTGCACTGGACAGTCCGGTGCACCACCGAACAACTACTGTAGTTTGCCCGGTGCACGATTTCCTTCCAAATCGGACAGAGCCGACCGTTGCTCCTTCGGGCTAGATGGCACACCGGACACTGTCCGGTGCACACCGGACAGTTTGGTGCACCCAGCTGACCGTTGGAGTAGCCACGCGTCGCCCGCAGATTGTGCGGCCGACCGTTGGCGCTGGCGACCGTTGACTCACCGGACAGTCCGGTGCACCACCGGACAGTCCAGTGAATTTTAGCCACGTCGCCTTTCTTCATTCCCGAGAGCGATGAGTTCGCGCGGATGACTCACCAGACAGTCCGGTGCACCACCAGACAGTCTGGTGAATTATAGCCGTACACCGCCGTCGATTCCCGAGAGCAGCACTTTTACCGGAGACTAGCCTGGCTCACCAGACACTGTCTGGTGCACCACCGGACAGTCCGGTGTGCCAGACTGAGCTGAAGTTTGGCTGCACAGAGCCAAGTCCTTTCCATTTCTTTTCTCCTTCTTTTGTAACTGTTTCTAGCACTTAGACAAACACATTAGCGTTCAAAAAACAATGTACTAAGTCTAGAAACATACCTTGTGCCTTGATTTGTACTTCTCACTTTATTTGGCACATAAGAACTTAATCAACCGTGTTGGACATTTAATCACCAAAACATTATGGAAATGGCCCAAAGACATATTTTCCTTTCACTTTCCGAACCTACCAAGCACGCTTTGGTAGTCACAATTTCTCAGTCTTTAACGTGTCACGGGGATTCACAGATATTTGAAAAGAAGCCTACTAATACCACAACCAAAAAGCCTTAAGTGTTGTTCTTTACATTTTTTTCGCCAATCCATAACAAAATAGTTTGCTTTTGCGTAAATGTATTGTGAGACCTGAAAATTGCTCGAATGTGGTTAAGAGTAATTTCACATTTTCAGCTTGTTCCTGGTTGTGATCCATGCAAATGACTATATCGTTTGCATATTGTAATATCAATACCACACCATTTAACAAATGGAGAACTATCCCTACAAATTAACCCTTGTTTCGCTCATGCTATAAGAATTGCCAACATATCAGCAACAAGGTTAAAAAGGATCGGGGACAATGGATTGTCGTGCCTTAAACCTTGCATGTGTTCAAAATGGGCAAAAATTGTTATTTACATTGACACCCACATGTTCACCAAACATGATATTATGTATCCAGGTGCACCACTTAGGTGAGAAACCTTTATGCACTTCTTAGGAATTAGCTCTATTTTATTTTTTGTATGCTTTCTCAAAATCTAATTTTAAGATAATTTCACTCAATTGTTTTTTTATGGAGCTCATGTATCATCTCATGGAGTACAACTACATCTTCTAAAATATTTTGTCCGACCATAAAATATGTGTTTGGGATTGTTTAATAACTTTATCTGACATCATACTGATTCGACCTGTGAGGACTTTAGTAATAATTTAAAACTAACATTAAGCAAATAAATCAGCTGATAATCCTAAAATTTTGAAGCATCACACTTCTCAGGAATTAGCGGAATGACTCCAAAATTTAAACTATACACAGGAAGAGAGTTATCATGCAAGGGAAACGTTAAAAATGCTTAAATAAGAGGATCTACCATTGTTGAAATGCAATTTAAGAAAGAAGCATCAATTGACAACATTCATAAAAGTTCAATAACTAATAATTGTAAGGATCTGTTATGTCTAGAGTGGTTAATATACATTTTAAAAACAACATGCTGAAAAACTGCTAGCAATGGGTGTGGCACTGCCATGTGAACTAGCATAACATGTCAGAATCAGCGAGAGACAAGCGGGTGATGTCGTGTTTGTTGAAGAGCCTAAATGGCATTTATTACAAGTTTACACACACATATGTGTGTATGTATGTACATACGTACGTGCATACGTGCGTACATATGTACGTATGTATATAGGTACATGTGTACGCTTGTATTTATAAGCCCAAATAAGTAGTTACGGGCCTAAGAAAGAGAGTGAAAATACACCTTTTGAGATTAACCTCTAATTAATCATTAATAATAATTCTTAACAGTTTATATGGTTCATGTTTGGTTTTCTCTCTACATATGACCTCCATTGAAAGGTGCCTAGATGGGGACTGAATAAGTGAAACCTAAAATTTACAACTTAAACAATCCAAAACTTAAGTCTGGGAAAAAAGATGATTAGTACGTGATCCGAGATACTTAAAACAATCCAAAATTTACAACTTATTACAAGTATGTGATCCGAGATAAGTAATCTTAAGTGTTAAAACAAGATGATTAGTCTGAGAATTAGCCAAGTTCAATACTTGCTATTGTTGCAAACAAGATTGCAGAATTTAGATTTAGCAATAATATGAAAAAAGAAGAACTTAGCGAGGAGAGGCAAAGTCAAATGGCAAACACAAATTAAGAGAGTGAAAGGGAAATGTGCCCTTGGGCCATTTCTAAGTATTTTGGTGATTGAGTGCCAACACAAGTGCTTAAATGTGAATCTATGCCATGGATGAACAAAGTGCAAATCAAGAGCAAAGGTATGTTTCTAAGTCTCAGTACGTTGGTTTTGTGTACTAATAAACTTGTCTAAGTATGAGAAACAGAAAGAAGAAGAGAAGAAAAGAGTTGGCTGTGTATAGCCAAGAGGATGTTTCGGTCTGGGGCACCGGACTGTCCGGTGGTGCACCGGACAGTGTCCGGTGGTGCACCGGACAGTGTCCGGTGTGCAAGGTTGCCTCGGGCGAAGTGGCCGCTCTCGGGAATTTGCCGACGGCGTACGGCTAAAATTCACCGGACTGTCCGGTGTGCACCGGACTGTACGGTGAGCCAACGGTCGGCCGGGCCAACGGTCGGCCGCGGAATCTGCGCGCGACACGTGGGCGAGCCAACGGTCGGAAGGGGGCACTGGACTGTCCGGTGTGCACCGGACTGTCCGGTGCGCCAACGGCTCCCAGATCTGCAACGGTCGGCTGCGCCGTTTAAGGAAAGAAATCGGGCACCGGACAGTGTCTGGTGTGCACCGGATTGTCCGGTGCGCCCGAAGACAGAAGGCAAGATCAGCCTTCCAGAATTGCTCTCAACGGCTCCTAGCTGCCTTGGGGCTATAAAAGGGACCCCTAGGCGCATGGAGGAGTACACCAAGCATTCCTACAACATTCCTAAGCACCAAGACATCGATTCCACGCATTTGGTTCATTGTGATAGCATCTAGAGCTCTTGTTGAGTTGTGGACTCATTGATTTGTGTTGCGAGCTCTTGTTG
Organism: Zea mays; assembly: GCF_902167145.1. NCBI lineage: Eukaryota > Viridiplantae > Streptophyta > Magnoliopsida > Poales > Poaceae > Zea > Zea mays. The sequence goes on along the minus strand of NC_050104.1, from coordinate 12,983,418 downwards.
CGACTTGTGTGCGTGTTGTTGCTCTGATCTTTTGAAGTCTTGTGTGCGTTGCTCATTCCCCCTTTGCTCTGTGTTCTTTGTGAACTTCAATTGTAAGGGCGAGAGGCTCCAAGTTGTGGAGATTCCTCGCAAACGGGATTGAGAAAAAAGCAAGCAAAACACCGTGGTATTCAAGTGGGTCTTTGGACCGCTTGAGAGGGGTTGATTGCAACCCTCGTCCGTTGGGACGCCACAACATGGAGTAGGCAAGCGTTGGTCTTGGCCGAACCACGGGATAAACCACTGTGTCATCTCTGTGATTGATCTCTTTTGGTATTGTGTTTTGTTGAGACTCCTTTCTAGCCACTTGGCATTTATTGTGCTAACACTTAACAAGTTTTTGTGGCTATAAGCTTAAGTTTTACAGGATCACCTATTCACCCCCCCTCTAGGTGCTCTCAATTGGTATCAGAGCCGTTCTCTTCAAGAAGGGACTAATCGCCCGAAGAGATGGATCCTAAGGGGAAGGGAATCGTGATCAACGACAAGGAGAAGGAGTCCTTCGTCAACGAGCCAAGGGATGACAAGTCCAATGACTCGGGCTCGGGCCACAAGCGCAAAGACGGGAAGAAAAAGAAGACAAGGCGCATCAAGGAGATCGTCTACTACGACGATAGCGATGAGTCTACCTCTTCCCAAAAGGACGACGACAACGACTACAGGAAGACGGTCAATTCGAACTTTTCATTTGATTATTCTCGTATACCACATAGTTCGAATTCGCATTTGCTTTCCATTCCTCTTGGCAAACCTCCACACTTCGATGGGGAAGACTACGGATTTTGGAGTCACAAAATGCGTAGTCACTTATTCTCTCTCCATCCAAGCATATGGGAGATTGTAGAGAATGGAATGAAATTTGATAGCTCGGATAGCCCTATGCTTATAAATGAACAAATCCATAGAAATGCACAAGCTACTACTGTTCTATTAGCATCCTTGTGCAGGGAAGAGTACAATAAGGTGAGCGGCTTGGACAACGCCAAGCAGATATGGGACACCCTCAAAATCTCTCACGAGGGGAACGACATCACCATGCTCACTAAAATGGAGTTGGTGGAAGGCGAGCTTGGACGATTCGCAATGATAAGGGGAGAAGAGCCAACCCAAACTTACAACAGGCTGAAGACCCTTATCAACAAAATAAGGAGCTACGGAAGCACGCGATGGACGGACCACGACGTCGTCCGCCTAATGCTAAGGTCCTTTACCGTTCTTGATCCTCATTTGGTGAACAATATTCGTGAAAATCCTAGGTACACCAAGATGTCGCCCGAAGAAGTTCTAGGGAAGTTTGTAAGCGGGAGAATGATGATCAAGGAGGCGAGATACGTGGACGACGCATTGAATGGTCCAATCCATGAGCCTCAACCCATTGCTCTCAAGGCAACAAGGAGCAAGGAGGCGCTACCAAGCAAGGTGGCGCAAGTTGAGGCGGTCGGGCTAAATAATGAGGAGATGGCCCTCATCATTAAGCGCTTCAAGACGGCGCTTAAAGGTCGCAAGGGACAGCCAAGCAAGACCAAGACAAAGGAGAAGCGCTCATGCTTCAAATGCGGTAAGCTTGGTCATTTTATTGCTAACTGTCCCGATAATGAAAGTGACCAGGAACAAGGGAGCAAGAGGGAGAAGAAGAAGGCAAAGGGCGAGGCACATCTAGGCAAGGAGTGGGATTCGGATTGCTCCTCCTCCGACTCCGACAATGAAGGACTCGCCGCCACTGCCTTCAACAAGTCATCCCTCTTCCCCAACGAGCATCACACATGCCTTATGGCAAGGGAGAAGAAGGTGAGTACTCAAGACTCCACTTATACTTCTTCTAGTGATAATGAGTCTAGTGATGATGATGACATAGATTATTCATGCTTGTTCAAGGGCTTAGATAGATCTAAGATAGATAAAATTAATGAGTTGATTGATGCTTTGAATGATAAGAATAGATTACTAGAAAAACAAGAGGATCTTTTATATGAGGAGCATGATAAATTTGTTTGTGCACAAAATTCTCTTGCTCTAGAAATTAAAAGAAATGAAGTGCTTTCTAGTGAATTATCTTCTTGTCATGAAACCATTGCTACTTTAAAAGGTGTTAATAATGATTTAAATGCTAAACTAGAAGTGGCTAGTAAATCTAACTCTTGTGTAGAACATGTTATGGTTTGCACTAGGTGTAAAGATTTTAATGTTGATGCTTGTAGTGAACACCTAGTTTCAATTTCTAAATTGAATGATGAAGTGGCTAGTCTTAATGCTCAACTTAAGGCTAGCAAAAGCGAATTTGATAAGCTAAAATTTGCAAGGGATGCCTACACGATTGGTAGACACCCCTCAATTAAGGATGGACTTGGCTTCAAAAGGGAAGCCAAGAACTTAACAAGCCATAAGGCTCCCATTCCCGCTAAGGAGAAAGGGAAGGCCCCTATGGCTACTAGTGCTAAAAAGAACCATGCCTTTTTGTACTATGATAGAAGACAACCTAGAAATGCTTATAGGAGTTGTAATGCATATAATGCCTTTGATTCTCATGCCATGTTTGCTTCTAGCTCTTCTTATGTGCATGATAGAAATGTTGGTAGGAGAAATGCTGTTCATAATATGCCTAGAAGAAATGTTGTTAATGTTCCTAGGAAATTAAATGAACCTTCTACAATATATCATGCTTTGAATGCTTCCTTTGCAATTTGTAGAAAGAATAGAAAGGTAATTGCTAGGAAGTTAGGGGCAAAATGCAAGGGTGATAAAACTTGCATTTGGGTCCCTAAGGAAATTGTGACTAACCTAGTAGGACCCAACAAGAGTTGGGTACCTAAGTCCCAAGCCTAAATTTGCCTTGCAGGTTTATGCATCCGGGGGTTCAAGCTGGATTATCGACAGCGGATGCACAAACCATATGACGGGGGAGAAGAAGATGTTCACCTCCTACGTCAAGAATAAGGATTCCCAAGATTCAATTATATTTGGTGATGGGAATCAAGGCAAGGTAAAAGGGTTAGGTAAAATTGCAATTTCTAATGAGCACTCCATATCTAATGTGTTTTTAGTAGAGTCTCTTGGATATAATTTGCTATCTATTAGTCAATTATGCAACATGGGGTATAACTGTCTATTTACAAATGTAGATGTGTCTGTCTTTAGAAGAAGTGATGGTTCACTAGCTTTTAAGGGTGTATTAGACGGCAAACTTTATTTAGTTGATTTTGCAAAAGAAGAGGCCGGTCTAGATGCATGCTTAATAGCTAAGACTAGCATGGGCTGGCTGTGGCATCGCCGCTTAGCACATGTGGGGATGAAGAACCTTCACAAGCTTCTAAAGGGAGAACACGTGATAGGTTTAACTAACGTGCAATTCGAAAAAGATAGGCCTTGTGCAGCTTGTCAAGCAGGTAAACAAGTGGGAGGAGCACATCACAACAAGAATGTGATGACCACATCAAGACCCCTGGAGCTGCTGCACATGGACCTCTTCGGACCCGTCGCCTATCTGAGCATAGGAGGAAGTAAGTATGGTCTAGTTATTGTTGATGACTTTTCCCGCTTCACTTGGGTGTTCTTTTTGCAGGATAAGTCTGAAACCCAAGGGACCCTCAAGCGCTTCCTCAGGAGAGCTCAAAATGAGTTTGAACTCAAGGTGAAGAAGATAAGGAGCGACAACGGGTCGGAATTCAAGAACCTTCAAGTGGAGGAGTTCCTTGAGGAGGAAGGGATCAAGCACGAGTTCTCCGCTCCCTACACACCACAGCAAAATGGTGTGGTAGAGAGGAAGAACAGGACGCTAATCGACATGGCGAGGACTATGCTTGGAGAATTCAAGACCCCCGAGCGTTTTTGGTCAGAAGCCGTGAACACGGCTTGCCACGCCATCAACAGGGTCTACCTTCACCGCCTCCTCAAGAAGACGTCATATGAGCTTCTAACCGGTAACAAACCCAATGTATCGTACTTTCGTGTATTTGGGAGCAAGTGCTACATTCATTCTAAATTTGCTCTCAAAGCAGTAGAAGGTTTTTTGTTAGGTTATGACTCAAATACAAAGGCGTATAGAGTCTTCAACAAATCATCGGGTTTGGTTGAAGTCTCTAGCGACGTTGTATTTGATGAGACTAATGGCTCTCCAAGAGAGCAAGTTGTTGATCTTGATGATGTAGATGAAGAAGACGTTCCAACGGCCGCTATACGCACCATGGCGATTGGTGATGTGCGACCACAGGAACAATTGGAGCAATATCAACCTTCTTCCTCAACTATGGTGCAACCCCCAACTCAAGACGATGAATAGGTTCATCAACAGGAGGCGTGTGATCAAGGGGGAGCACAAGATGATCATGTGATGGAGGAAGATGCGCAACCGGCACCTCCAACCCAAGTTCGAGCGATGATTCAAAGGGATCATCCCGTCGACCAAATTCTGGGTGATATTAGCAAGGGAGTAACTACTCGATCTCGATTAGTTAATTTTTGTGAGCATTACTCCTTTGTCTCTTCTATTGAGCCTTTCAGGGTAGAAGAGGCCTTGCTAGATCCGGATTGGGTGTTAGCCATGCAGGAGGAACTCAACAACTTCAAGCGCAATGAAGTTTGGACACTGGTGCCTCGTCCCAAGCAAAATGTTGTGGGAACCAAGTGGGTGTTCCGCAACAAACAGGACGAGCACGGGGTGGTGACGAGGAACAAGGCTCGACTTGTGGCAAAAGGTTATGCCCAAGTCGCAGGTTTGGACTTTGAGGAGACGTTTGCTCCTGTGGCTAGGCTAGAGTCAATTCGCATCTTGCTAGCATATGCCGCTCACCATTCTTTCAGGTTGTACCAAATGGATGTGAAGAGCGCTTTCCTCAACGGGCCGATCAAGGAGGAGGTGTACGTGGAGCAACCCCCTGGCTTCGGAGATGAACGGTACCCCGACCACGTGTGTAAGCTCTCTAAGGCGCTCTATGGACTTAAGCAAGCCCCAAGAGCATGGTATGAATGCCTTAGAGACTTTCTAATTGTTAATGCTTTCAAGGTTGGGAAAGCCGATCCAACTCTTTTTACTAAGACATGTGATGGTGATTTGTTTGTGTGCCAAATTTATGTTGATGACATAATATTTGGTTCTACTAACCAAAAGTCTTGTGAAGAGTTTAGCAGGGTGATGACGCAGAAATTCGAGATGTCGATGATGGGCGAGTTGAACTACTTCCTTGGGTTCCAAGTGAAGCAACTCAAAGACGACACCTTCATCTCCCAAACGAAGTACACGCAAAATCTGCTAAAGCGGTTTGGGATGAAGGACGCCAAGCCCGCAAAGACTCCGATGGGGACCGACGGACACACCGACCTCAACAAAGGAGGTAAGTCCGTTGATCAAAAATCATACCGGTCAATGATAGGGTCTTTACTTTATTTATGTGCTAGTAGACCGGATATTATGCTTAGCGTATGCATGTGTGCTAGATTTCAATCCGATCCTAAGGAGTGTCACTTAGTGGCGGTGAAGCGAATTCTAAGATATTTGGTTGCTACGCCTTGCTTCGGGCTCTGGTATCCAAAAGGGTCTACCTTTGACTTGGTTGGATACTCAGATTCCGACTATGCTGGATGTAAGGTCGATAGGAAGAGTACATCAGGGACGTGCCAATTCTTAGGAAGGTCCCTGGTATCGTGGAACTCTAAGAAACAAACCTCCGTTGCCCTATCCACCGCTGAGGCCGAGTATGTTGCCGCAGGACAGTGTTGCGCGCAACTACTTTGGATGAGGCAAACCCTCCGGGACTTTGGCTACAATCTGAGCAAAGTCCCACTCCTATGTGATAATGAAAGTGCTATCCGCATGGCGGAAAATCCTGTTGAACACAGCCGCACAAAGCACATAGACATCTGGCATCACTTTTTGAGAGACCACCAGCAAAAGGGAGATATCGAAGTGTTTCATGTTAGCACCGAGAACCAGCTAGCCGATATCTTTACCAAGCCTCTAGATGAGAAGACCTTTTGCAGGTTGCGTAGTGAGCTAAATGTCTTAGATTCGCGGAACCTGGATTGATTTGTAGCATACATGTGTTTATGCCTTTGATCATATTCCTTATGCATTTTGTTGCTTAATAATGGTGCTCAAGTTGTACACACACTCCCTGGACCTCACAAGTCCGTTGCAAAGTGATGCACAGTTTTAGGGGGAGACGTGTTGCAACTTGACCCTTTGAGACTAACCATTTGGTTGAGTTTGATTGTTTTAGTCTCAAAGAAGGTTTGAAAGGGTAAGGTGGACTTGGACCGTGAAAGACTTCCACTGCACTCCGATGAAAAGAGTAATTTCTCCAAGTTCATCTTTTAACTCTTATTGCCTATTTGCCCTTAGTTGAAGATTTTGGTGAGGCAATGGGGTTAAGGGGCCAAGATTGATCCCGTTTTGGTGCTTGATGCCAAAGGGGGAGAAAATAAAGGCCAAAGCGATAAATGGATCAGCTACCACTTGAGAGATTTTGAAAATAGTAGAATAGAGCTTTTTGTTTTGTCAAAACTCTTGCATTGTCTCTTTTGTCAAAAGTTAGCCTCTTGTGGGGAGAAATGTTGATTACGGGAAAAAGGGGGAGTTTTTGGAATCTTGAATCAATTTTCTTTGGAAAACCTCTCTTTATGTCTCTACAAGTGGATTTGACTTAGAGATAGGATTTTGAGTTTGATTCGCAAAAACAAACCAAGTGGTGGCAAAGGATGATCCATATATGCCAAATTGAATCAAAATAAATTTGAGTTTTTATTTGAAGTGATATTGCACTTGTTCGAGTTGCTTTATGTTGTGTTGGCATAAATCACCAAAAAGGGGGAGATTGAAAGGGAAATGTGCCCTTGGGCCATTTCTAAGTATTTTGGTGATTGAGTGCCAACACAAGTGCTTAAATGTGAATCTATGCCATGGATGAACAAAGTGCAAATCAAGAGCAAAGGTATGTTTCTAAGTCTCAGTACGTTGGTTTTGTGTACTAATAAACTTGTCTAAGTATGAGAAACAGAAAGAAGAAGAGAAGAAAAGAGTTGGTTGTGTATAGCCAAGAGGCTGTTTCGGTCTGGGGCACCGGACAATGTCCGGTGTGCAAGGTTGCCTCGGGCGAAGTGGCCGCTCTCGGGAATTTGCCGACGGCGTACGGCTAAAATTCACCGGACTGTCCGGTGTGCACCGGACTGTCCGGTGAGCCAACGGTCGGCCGGGCCAACGGTCGGCTGCGGAATCTACGCGCGACACGTGGGCGAGCCAACGGTCGGAAGGGGGCACCGGACTGTCCGGTGTGCACCGGACTGTCCGGTGCGCCAACGGCTCCCAGATCTGCAACGGTCGGCTGCGCCGTTTAAGGAAAGAAATCGGGCACCGGACAGTGTCCGGTGTGCACCGGACTGTCCGGTGCGCCCGAAGACAGAAGGCAAGATCAGCCTTCCAGAATTGCTCTCAACGGCTCCTAGCTGCCTTGGGGCTATAAAAGGGACCCCTAGGCGCATGGAGGAGTACACCAAGCATTCCTACAACATTCCTAAGCACCAAGACATCGATTCCACGCATTTGGTTCATTGTGATAGCATCTAGAGCTCTTGTTGAGTTGTGGACTCATTGATTTGTGTTGCGAGCTCTTGTTGCGACTTGTGTGCGTGTTGTTGCTCTGATCTTTTGAAGTCTTGTGTGCGTTGCTCATTCCCCCTTTGCTCTGTGTTCTTTGTGAACTTCAATTGTAAGGGCGAGAGGCTCCAAGTTGTGGAGATTCCTCGCAAACGGGATTGAGAAAAAAGCAAGCAAAACACCGTGGTATTCAAGTGGGTCTTTGGACCGCTTGAGAGGGGTTGATTGCAACCCTCGTCCGTTGGGACGCCACAACGTGGAGTAGGCAAGCGTTGGTCTTGGCCGAACCACGGGATAAACCACTGTGTCATCTCTGTGATTGATCTCTTTTGGTATTGTGTTTTGTTGAGACTCCTTTCTAGCCACTTGGCATTTATTGTGCTAACACTTAACAAGTTTTTGTGGCTATAAGCTTAAGTTTTACAGGATCACCTATTCACCCCCCCTCTAGGTGCTCTCAGAGAGACATGATGATTTGTAACCAGAATTCAGTTTTTAAAAACCTACATCTCCATTTAGGAGTCTTACAAGGACCAGGTCTCTCTCAATCGTTTCCTCAATTGAACTTGAGTCCCTTTTCTCTTTTCGCAATGGGTTCAAGACTCTCTACACAATTGGAGACTCTCGATCACTTTATAATCTCAATGGGAGCCTAGCTCCAAAGCTTAGGATTACAACAAAACTCTATAATTTAGCTCACGCAAGTGCTCTAGCACTTTTTCTTACAAAGCAAGGGTAACTCTAGCTCTCTACTCATTTTCTAGCACTTGGGACTCTTTGACTTGGATGTGTTGCTCTTGTATATACACTTATTTTCTTAGCTCTTGGATATCTAATACATTGGTTGGGGTCATTATATAGGCCATAAGCCCTCACATAGCCATTGAAACTCAACTCCAAAATCTATTACGAAAACGTGTGTACCGGACCATGAACAGTGGCAAATTCGGTGCCACTAGACCACTAACTGTCCGTGCTAGGTCAATGATTGTTGGATAAAGCTGTCATGTTGTTAGCACCCAACGGATCGCTAGGTGACCCACTGGACCTTGCCATGTCAGTAGACCATTGGGCTGAACCTTTTGACCGTTGGGTATACTGTTGGTCCAGTGTGTACCGGACTCCGGTCCGGGCACCATCTGCCTGAAACTATAAAACATCCTTCCCGCGTACTTGGTCCAGTTCACCATCGGACTCGGTCTGGTGTGCCAAAGTCTTCAGCACCCCAAAAACAAACTCCCTGCAACTTCAGTTTGACTCATCACCAGACCTAGTTTGGTGTGCCAAGTTGCATGTGTCGCAAAACATGCTCTCTGCATGTTCAGTCCGGTGTACCGCTAGACTTGGTCTACTACACCTAGAGCAACCAGACTTGTCCTTTTTGGTCTTTCTTCTCTTGTCTTCATTTAGCTATACACTTGACCACTTCAATGACTTAGACAAACATATCCTTAGTCTGTCCAACCACTCTAAGTCGTAGGTCTTCATTTTGATCTTCCTAACTCTTTTGCTCAGATTCACTCATACTTAGCTCCTAGAACACCATTTTGCATATCTAATCATTCTAAGCATTCCAAGGTGTTCCAAAATGTTACTAGGGCTTTTTAGAACTTATCCTAATAGTCCATTAGCTCAGAGTCCATTTCTTCCAAAGTAAGCCCTTTTTCCTTAAGTATGAGCTATTTATTTCTTTGATATTCTTCAATCTTTCTTATGAACCTGTGACTAGGCATTTAACAAACTAGTTAGTTCAATAGTTGTGATGGTCATCAAACACCAAAAAAATTATAAAAATGGTTATAAGGCACATTTCTCTTTCATCCATTATAAAGAAATTGGATTTTTTTCCATATGGAGGTTTACGTCAAGTATATAGGGAGCTAAAGTGAGCAAAAACATTTTGGCCCATGAAATGTTGAAGTTGTAGATAAAATGTATAATTTTAATTCACACAAAAGAAATTGAAATATAAATGTACCAACAATTCTCTATGCAATTACTAAGAACATCTCCATAAATTTTGATATTCCTTTCATGGAGATCACTTTAGAGTTTTTGAGAGAGAAAATTAGATTCTAAGGCTACCATCAACGGTAGATCTAAATGGGTATGGAAAACACTATTTTGATTTTATGATCATGTGGAATTCAAAATGTAGATTATAGAATAGATTTTCTGGTAAAGTTAGCCTAATAGACATTCTATTCAAGATTCCAAAATCACCAATCATCTAGTGGCGGGCCCAGAAATCTTAGAGAGCTTGAGCAAAGATAATACTCATACTGTAAACATATATATATTTGTCTAATTTTAACCCATATTTAACTATATTTTACTGTTTGTTGTATGTGTATAGATTCATTAGCACTAATAGAGGAGACTGGGCTCTTGCCCAGGCTTGCCCCCCACATGGGTTCGCCACTGCAGCCATTCATATCCTGTATTCTGGGTGGCTAAACAAAGCGAGTCCAAAACTAAAGTGGGTGACTAGACTCCTCTGGAGTTTCCCTTTCGACCTTGTTCGATTGTATATGGATAGAAGGGGATTAAGGTCTTGTTTGGTTACATGAGGATCAGAGGGGATTTGGGGATTAAATCCCTTCATATTCAATTTTGACTAGCAAAAGACTAGGTAATGTGTGGAGCAAGAGCAGGTTCAGAGTTAAGCTAGAGGGAAAGACATGAGAGTGCTCATGTAAGATTAGAGACAACATATGGTTCCTCAAAGCAAAACGATGATCATCCAATGATCTAGAGCATAGACCAAAGCTATACTAGAAATCAGGCGTCAATGTAGTAGTAATTGAGAGACGTAAACATCGAACTAAAAAGCAAAACTGGTAGCTAGAAAACACACTCCGCCAATCTTTTTTCCTTTAAAAGAGTAGGAAGGAAAACGAAATCTCTAATTGACACATGTATCCTTAGAAGAATAAAGAACTCACAAACAATACTCGTTTCAGTTACTTCGTGTGTTTTAAAATATATGTTATTTTAACTTTGTTCTAAGTTATTTTTTTACTTTTACAAAAGTTTTAAAAATTGCATTGTTTAGTGCATGATTCAATGAAATTTTGTATGTAGGTACATATAATTTTTACAATTCTGGTCAAATTTACTGTTATTAAAGCTTAAGTAACATACCACTACAATTTGAAACAGAGCATACCAGCTGGTCGAGCTTGACACCTTGTATACTTGCGATATCGTACATATATTCGCACACCAGGCACCACACACGCTAGCAAGCTCGCGCAGTTGCGCTTCCCACAACCATGGCGGCCGTCACGTTCTCACCGCCGCTCCTCCTGGCCATCCTTCTCATCCTCACCACCGCCAGCACAACTCAATGCCACGGTCACAAGAGCCAGCGCCACCACACCGGCGGAACTAGAGTGGCCCAAAAGACCGCCGCGGCGGGAGCCAGCCCGCCGGCCGACACTGTCCACCACGCCATCTGCCACACGACGCCGCATCCGGTCTCCTGCCTGTTGGCCGTGGCCTCGCACCTCGGCGCCGTCGCCGGCGCGAAGGCGGCCGAGGCGTCCGCTGTCTCTGTGCAGCTCCTCCCGCCGAACGTGCTGTCCGTCGCGCTGGCGTCCCTCAACGGGGCGGAGTCGGCGCTGTCCTCGCTCTCGCCGGCGCTCTCCGCCCTCTCCGCGCCGGCCGCCTCCCCGGCGGGCGCCTCGCTCCGCCGCGGCGCGGCGCAGGACTGCCAGGACCTCCACGCCGCCACGCTGTGGTCGCTGTCGCGCTCCGCCTCGCTGCTCGCGGCGCCCGGCGAGAGCCTCCCGGCCGTGCGCGCGCACCTCGCGGCCGCGCTCGCCAACAAGGCCACCTGCCTCGACGGGCTCGCCGGCGCGTCCGGCCCGCGGGTCGGCGGCCTCCTCGCGTCCCTCGACGACGCCTACGAGCACGTGTCCAACTCGCTCGCCCTCGTCGCCAGGCGCGGCGGCGGCGTGTCTGCTGCTGGCTTCGTGGACGTCGTGGCGAAGACAATTCACAACCGGCGGCTGCTCCAGGACGACGACGACGACGACGGCAACGGAGGAGACGACGACAACGACAACGGAGGAGACGACAACGATGGCGGGGCTGACAACGGTGGCAACACTGGGCAGCCGGCGGCGGCTACGGTGATCACTGTGGCGAAGGATGGGACGGGGAACTTCCGGACCGTGGGGGAGGCGGTGGCTGCGGCGCCGAACAACAGCGAGGCGAGGACGGTGATCCGCGTGAAGGCCGGGACGTACGAGGAGAACGTGGAGGTTCTGCCGTACAAGAAAAACATCGCCCTGGTCGGCGAAGGGCGCGACACGACGGTCATCACCGGCAGCCGCAGCGCCGCCGACGGCTGGACCACCTTTCGCTCGGCCACTTTCGGTAATCAAATCAACGTCTCTAACTGCAGCACTTTTAAGTTTCAAAACCAGTCGATGTGGAAGTTCTATAGTTTCATTTGCATTTAACATTATAACACATCGGCAAATTTGATCTTGGGTTGGGTTTTTTATGTGCATTTGCTTATCCGTCTGCATGCAATGCACTGATGCACAACACGGTGGACATGTGGGCATGATGGTCACGGTCTTCAGGCTGTCAGAGACTCGGAGTATTTAACGCGAGTAAAACACCTGACATGGTTCTTGGATAAAGCTCCAGATCAAGAACATGCCTGACATCTTGGTGTGCACATAATACATGCTAGCAGGGCCCAGTATCTGGAGGTTTGACGCAGATATTTGGCCTACTGATCACGTGCATGTGGTTTTGTGCTCCTCGTCCTAGATACTATCCGTCTCCTTCATCCAGTCGGTTGGCACTAGGATCCGATGCTGGCCATGGACATGGATCATGCATGGGCTCATGGCTGTCACTCGTCAGGATGTTTGGCTGCTCTTAACCGACTGCCATCGATCTCACGGTATGTATCTTGCCAATTATATCCGACGAGGGCGGTGCTCGCTGACAAAACAGCTTCTGCCATGCACTGCACTGGGGGGGGGGGGGGGGGGGGGGTGCATGCATCATGCATGGACTAGTCCAAGATTCTCATCTACCGTTGCCGAATGCCGACCATTGTATATATGATGAAAAAAACGAAAACTTAGCCGTAAACAATGTACACATATGCAGGCGTCTCCGGCGAGGGGTTCCTGGCGCGCGACATCACGTTCCGCAACACGGCGGGCGCGGGCAAGGGGCAGGCGGTGGCGCTGCGCGTGAACGCGGACCTGGCCGCGCTGTACCGCTGCGGCGTGGAGGGGCACCAGGACGCGCTGTACGCGCACTCGTTCCGGCAGTTCTACCGCGAGTGCGCCGTGTCGGGCACCGTCGACGTGGTCTTCGGCGACGCGGCGGCCGTGCTGCAGGGCTGCGCGCTCCTGGCCAGGGCGCCCGTGCCCGGCCAGTCCGTCGTGCTCACGGCGCACGGCCGCGCCGACCCCAACGAGGACACGGGCATCGCGCTGCACCACTGCACCGTCTCCGCCTCCGCCGCCGACCCCGCGCCCGCCGGCACGCGCACGTTCCTGGGCCGGCCGTGGGGCGCGTACGCGCGCGCCGTCGTGATGGACTCCTACCTGGGCCAGATCGTGGACCGGGAGGGATGGGCCGAGTGGCCCGGCGCCGAGCCCGGCCGCGCGGACACCGTGTACTTCGGCGAGTACGGGAACGACGGGCCGGGGGCCGACACGGGAGGCCGCGTGGGCTGGGCTGGGGTGCGGCAGATGGAGTACGACGAGGCGGCACAGTTCGCCGTCGAGAACTTCATCTACGGCGACGAGTGGCTCGGCGCCACCTCCTTCCCCTACGATGACGACGTCTGATTCGGCGCAAACCTTGCTCTGCAAATCTCAAGAATACAAAGGCCGCACAAGTGACCGTGTAAAGCTATGCATACCCATCATCAGCCGTCAGTGAGTTTGGCTTGTGTTTTAGTATATTCAAGTTGGAATTGTTAAGAGGGGTCTCACATCTCTATATAAGGAATCTGTACACCCCCTCATAATACAGAGATCAGAAAGAGGCCAGAGGCACAACCCTATATCATGTGTCTCGTGTGTTTCCTCTGTCGTGCTTATGTGAAGGGAGACGAGTTCTCTACAGCTTCTCGCGCCTCTACTGCTGACAGGAGGGAAGGGAGCGGATCTGGTGATCCGTGGTAACGTAGTTTTCAACACGTTATCAGCACGCTCTACCTCGACGTTGCTGCGGGATCAGATCTGCATCAACTCTTCGTCAAGCTGGCAGGTCTCTTGGTCTAGTCAAACTGTCCTACGCGACAGGCTTCGATTCTCTCTACGTAATCGAGCGGTATGTTTACTAGTTATGATCTACTTATACGATCTGTGCGCCACGAGCTTGCCATTGGTGTCATGGTGTTGCGTCTGCACGAGCTCCTGCGACAGCTAGTTCTCACTGGAAGATGAGATCGAATCGAAGCACGACTTCCTCCTTCACATCGACCTCAGGCTTACGCGGAGGATTTCTCTCCGGCTGGCCAGCAGCAGCGTTTGATAAAAAAAGCAGTGTCACTAGCAGTGGCAGCGCTTTGGGGAGGTGGAGCAGAGCACCGCCTTTGCGCATGCTGGCTGGTTAGGAATTGGCACTCGACTCAGTCTAAATCACGGTTACAGATCCACAAATGGCGTGGTTGCCATCCACGACCGCGTGATGCATGTGCGCATGGCTGCATGCTATGCCTAGTCTCCGCGTGATGCATGTGTGCATGGTTGCATGCTATGCCTAGTCTCCGCTGTGCATGGCTGCATGCTATGCCTAGTCAATGGGTGCACGTTAGCACTCACATGAATTGCGGCTTCCTTCAGGGGTGGGATCCATTGGCTGATGGGCTCATGACACATGAACGTGAGTGCATATATATGCATGCTCCATATTATTTGTTCTAAATTTCCAGTTACAAATAACAAAAAGACTAAACATGTTGCAGTTTCTAGCGTAATTAATTATTTCTGGCAGTAAATAATTAGTAGAAAGAATACATGCTTCAGAATTCAAGCCCCTGAAGTCACATCATAACGCAACCTTCGTAAATAATTTTGTTTAGCTCTATGTTTTATTTGATTGTGTTGTGTGGCATCATATATTTATTTATATTGCCAAGTGGCCATAACAACTATATCAAGTTGTATAGTGCTTGAAAATCTGGGAAATTAAATTGAAATATAAATGAAACACAGATAAGTTAATTCTTTTCTCTCTCTTCTCATGCATAAAAGTTTTACCTGAAGTAATCCGAATATATATAATGCATGAAAACATTTTTTGCATAGAAGATATCACACATTGGGATTATATTAGTAAGCAAAAGGCCTTACCAAATAATTTAAGACTATAAATCTTAGCTATACATTGCTCAACCAGATTTTAGCACATTGCTCTCTTTGTCGCTAAATGACATGAAGCAAACTATGAGATAAAAGGACATATAATCACCAGCAACACGAAGTTGCGAGTATACCGAGAGGTTATTCTGAGAAAATTTTCACTATGTTGGTGTGAAAACCATAGTGTGTTCCCGTCGAACCACTTTACTCGTTCTATCTAGAACCTCTATGCTTGTGTCGCATACATCTCTCGGAATTGTAAATACTTATAGTCACTGAATTGACTCGAGATAGTCCTTTGACAAGTTTGGTATACACTGTAAACTAAATGGTAAAGGTCGGTCCTGAATGGACACATACCTGGGGTTTATGTAGCCGAACTACACTGAATTTCACCCTTTGGCATGCTTACCATTATCTACCTCCGATCTACCAGAAGTGAGAAGAGTAGACAAATAACTATGAAATCCCACATCACCACAGAGCTTGAAGCTAAATTAGACATTAACATGTTCTTGGTCCTCAGAGCCAGAAGAGTCATATGTCTTGACCACTATACTACTAGTAATGATAATTTGTGATAGAAATATGAAGATCTTGTAGAGACCTGTTGCATCCTCTCTACTCCTGATGATTTATTCGTATGAGAGCAGTACTATCTGTTGTTGAAGATGGATCCTAGGCGGATACCAGTATTGTTTCGTTCTTGCCAAGTAGTTATCATCATTTGCTTCATCAAAAGCTAGTTATATGGTGATTTTCCCAGATAAAATGAATTCTTGGCCTTGTCTGTTCTATTCCAAAGCTTCTCTTTATGCTGAACAATGAAGAGATCGGAATAATGCTATATAGAACAATTTGGTATATAATATGAGGAGAAATGTTTGCCCTGTTGGCAACACCACAAATTAATAACTATTGTTATAAATTCTCTCTCAAAATTATAATACCTAAAAATGTTGCATAAATCGATACCCAATTTCAAGAACGATATGAGTAATTGGGTAAACCATGGGCAATAATAAAACGAGCTGGACTATACATCTCTGCATATAAAAGTCTCTGCTTGGCAGCATTAGCCTGATGCCGTGCACTTTACTACCAATATAAACACATTTTCCTATGTGCCTCAAAGCACAATGCAACCAGTGAATGTCTTTGTGAGCGTTAGACCCTGATGGTCATTTTACTTGTTGATCTGAAGTCAACTAATGGCTCCAAATGACGAATGGTATTCATGAGCCCCTGAAGAAGCCTTATGGATAAAATAGTGTTGTGCATGTTAGTCTGAATCTTAATGATTGACTATGCATTTGGTAGTAATAACAATAAGTTTGCAGAATTGAAACCATGAAGCAACTTGTTGTTGCGTGTCTCGCTAGATGTTGAGACTAACCCTTCATGTTGAAGGACAAATATGTAGTATTCATGCCACTACATTAATCTAAGTCCAAAGCTCACTGCATAAAACCCTATCTATAATGTGCGTAAGATTTCCCAAATAAATCACCACAATAACATACATTGGCCACAAACTAGATGATTGTGGTTGGGGATTTTATCTGTATGCTTTTACAACATCTCGGCATTAGGGGAGGAATGCCCATATAGTGTAATGCCTCAATATTCTATTAAACGCACAAAAGCCAAACTGAATATGTCGTTCGGTGTGTACTCCGGTGTATATGGAGTTTGCCAGAAATCGTTGAGGAGTAACCATATTGGTCTGAATGCTTCTACCTGATGTAGATGTGGATATACCCGGGATTAATATCATATCCACATTTGACTTATTGGCATTTGATCTATTCTCGGGGACGCCTGCGAATATGATCTATTGGCCTTAGGCAAAGCATATGTTCTGATTGCAGATTCACGTGGTCTGTGATAACTCTTCTCTGATTAATTCACCCTGCTGGTGATTTCCTCACGAAGAGGTTCATCTTGATGATGAAATTCCTAGCAATGCGCGCAATATCATTATGTTAGGAATACAGAACAATGAATCTTTCGTTTTGGGAAATGACGTAGATCATTATTAAATGTGGGAGACAAATGTGTCGACACCTATCTTGCCTCTATAGATTGCAAAGGGATCCAAAACTAAGTCCTAGGCATGAGTGCTTTAAGCTCTCTTATCGGGTCATTGATAAATGCAATCGAGGCTGAACCAATAATCGCAAAATGGAAGTCACGAGCTTGAAGTTCGGACATTTATGGGCACCATTGAAATAATGTGTGGTGAATGCGATGGTTCAAGTGGTCTTGTGAGAGACCCATCCCACGTATGTGTTGAATAAACACTGTTCCGATATATGATATAATCTGGCAAATGACATGAATTGTAATATGCAGTTAATAGGATTCTGAAGATCCGTCATGAGATCCTAGGAGGACTCATATCTTTGAATTATAAATATGCAACATATAAATCTCATACCGGATAATACATTCCTGATGAATGACCACTCTCCAGTGTAGAGAGAATATCTCATAGTTGAGATTATAGTTCCCAGCTGGAACCTTCCAGAAGAAATAAAGTCTGTGTTAAACACCAAAGTTTGATAAACCCTATAAAGGGATAAAGACCCATACAGACCCAAAAAGGTATAAGATGAGGTACCAAAGGATTTGAAGTTCACCGAATAAGCACATGTGCATTCCACGAGTTTTACTCATGGTATTTTCCACTAGATGTGGAATTACGGTATCCTCTAAAGCCTCGATGGCAGAAACCTATAAGGTTTAGGTGTTACTGGCAAAATATCCCCATTATGCCAGAATGACAGACTATAACGATATATCTGATCGATGAAAAATCCCTGATGGATTACGATCTTAGATGGACTTTTGTTACACCATCATAGATGTTGCAATGGATGAACGCCTGGAACGATGTGTCATATTTAGAATATGTACTATTGTAACTATATTATCCCCTAAATCCTATTGAAGGACATGTTATTTGCTTTGCACAACTATGTATAAATTGTGATGTAAGATAGAAAATGATAGCACCCCAACCTCATCCATTCTCGTTATTCCAGATGGACAATGAGACATATATCTTGAAGAATATGCTTGAGTTTTGAGGGATAACGACTTTGACAGATGTCATCGTCAGGGGGAGCGAATGCTTATATTGATCACAATCGTGAGACAATAAATGTCATATTCTATGCCCTGAAGGCGTGAGCTTGATGATCAATATGTGAACCTTTATGGAACTTTCTATCAAATATATAGATCCAGTCGATCGAGCACCATCAGTCAAAGTGGCTTATTTATATTGATACGTGCACTTACCTCGTATATCCTAGAAGTGAGTAGAGGTAAAGTTCCTGAAATAGTCCTTGCAAGGATATGCAATCCGTTTGCTAAATCTTTATGTGCATATACTTCTAGAAGAAGATGTTTTGCCTTATTGATACGGTTTTGCAAGGATCAGGGGGAGCACATTTCTAAACTTATCCCTTGTAGAAGATTCGATAGAATCTAGATCCCAGAGGATCGAAATCTGTCTCGATGACAGCTGTTGTACTCTTTTTCCCTTGGTGAGTTTTCTTGAAGTTTCTCGCATGAGGTTTTTAACGAGGCAACAAAGTGCAAATGCAATTTGTATCACCATGCACTCTTTCTCCACTTTTTCCCACTGGGTTTTTCGGAGTTTTAACGAGGCATGTGTTGGTCACAGTATTCGCCCAAGGGGGAGTGTTAAGTAACCCTAGTTAGGGTTGTGTGGGCAAATACCGACTTTGCCCTTGAGGGGTCTCACATCTCTATATAAGGAACCTGTACACCCCCTCATAATACAGAGATCAGAAAGAGGCCAGAGGCCCAACCCTATATCATGTGTCTCGTGTGTTTCCTCTGTCGTGCTTATGGGAAGGGAGACGGGTTCTCTACAGCTTCTTGCGCCTCTACTGCTGACGGGAGGGAAGGGAGCGGATCTGGTGATCCGTGGTAACGTAGTTCTCAACAGGAATAACTCTTGGTTCCGAATTGTAAAGTTTCCATGCCCTGTTCCATTTGCAGCTTATGATGATTCATCCTCATAGGAATCAATGTTTTGTGAAGCTAGGCATTCAGGATTCAGGAAGGTCGCTTTGGAACGCATGAAAAATTAGAATGGAACCGCCGCAAAGTTTGGCAAGTCCAGTCTCTGCTTATGTCCAAAAAGACTTTCTTCTTGGACCTCATAATTGACATCAGTCGCCTCTGATCCTTGCCACCCGACAAGAAGAAAGATGATCCGGAAAATAAGTTCAGATGTGCTCACCATGGGAAGGAGGAGGAAGAAGGATGTGCTCATTTGAAAATATTTTTTTCATTGCTGCCTATTATTTTCTGTTCAATATAATATATCTTATGATATTACTAGTCAAGGTCCTCGAACTTAGAAAATCGGGTAAATAGGTCCTCGAACTTTGTCAGCCCATGCAAAACCATCCAAAACTGGTTTATAAAACCACGGATGTCGACGTGGCATGTCAAGTTGGAGCCACTTGAGGTCCCCAACTTACCATGTTGTATCACTTGGATCTCCGGACTTGAATGCTATTGTTGGTACTTGCTCTCAGTCGCAAGGAGGCCAACAAGGGTGAACAGTGATGTCAACAGGGTTACGCGCAAGAAGGCAATAGCTCTGTTAATCTGGCCTCTCACGGGCACTGTGCGGGGGTATTTATAGGTACCTGAGCGCCCAGCGCCTTGTGCTAAGGACGCATGTGCCCTCAGCTACCTAGGTTACCCCCAGAATATTCCCATAAAGCGGGGTTACAGACTGTAATTACAGGGATGCCTTTACAAATCAGGCCCGTAACGCGCGGCGGCCACGCAGGGCCCGTTACGATGGGCCGGATCGCACGTGGGCCTCTGAGCTGGACGAGGCCGCACTGTGGGATGACGTCGTCGCCGGTCTTCGTCTGGTGCCGATCAAGCGAAGGGTGTCCCTGCCTGTTTTGTCTCTGTCAAACCAGCGGCTGCAGCGAAGGCTTCGAGCGAAGGGTGGCGTCTTTGCCTTCGCCCCAACATTTGCCCTCCGAGGGACCAGTTCGGCAAAGTCACCTGGTGCCGAAGGCGTCGCTAGATGGCGGAGACGCTGCCCTCGCTCGAAGTGGTTCCGCGGGGGTTTTTGATATGACCGTTGATTGACGGCGTACTGTTGGATTGCGGGTTTCCTGAAGCGCCATGCCCTGTTGGATTGCGGGTTTCCCGAAGAGCCGCGCCCTGCCTATAAAAGGGGGTGGGGGACGGCGCTTTTTGAACTTCACTTTCCGCGCTCCGTGAAAACCCTAGCCGCCCGCCGTCTTGCTGCTCGTCTGCTCGCCGTGCTCTTGTTCGCCGGAGATCTGGCTCAAGTGAAGCAGACCGCCCGCCGCCGCCGACGGTACGTAGCGATGCCGACCTCCTCTTCTTCCGCTGCCGCTACGCCGCCGGCCGATCCCTCGCCGCCGGCCGCCGCCTCGTCTGAGGAGACGCTGAGTAGTTTGATGGCGGAGGAGTTGCGCGCCGGCGATTCTGTTGATTTTGGCGTGTCGCGGATGTCGTCGGTCCGCGTGCAAGATATGCAGCGGTTGGGTTACTTCGGCGGCGGAGTTGCTCGTGTCCCGGGGACGGAGGAAGTCCCCGAGCCGGAGGGCGAGTTGGTTGTTTTCGAGGCGTTCTTCGCCGCCGGTCTCCGCTTGCCTGCGCACCGATTTGTTGGCGAAGTCCTGCGCAGGTTCAACGTTCAGATACATCAGCTGACGCCGAATGCCGTGGTGGCTCTGTCGAAGTATGTCTGGGCGACGACTTCGTACGGCAGACAGCCATCGGTCGAAGTTTTTGCGAAGTATTATTGTTTGCACTGGCAGAAGATGATGATTGGAGACGAAGTCGTTCAGTTTGGGTCCTGCACACTCACGCCGAAGACCGGCAAGACCACGATGCAGGTAGTCGAGTTGGTTCCTTGCGCCCGCAACAAGTGGGGCAACTGGAATGAATTTTGGTTTTACGTTGCTGAGGGTACCGTCGAAGGCCATGAGGGACTCCCCGTGTCCGAGATGTGTTCTCATTTTTACTCAGCGTACCCGCCCTTTGAAGTGGCGGAGGAGGATGTGGACGAAGGGGCCCTTAGGTGCGCCGCCAGCCTGAGCAGTGGGCGCGATTTGGTTGAAGAGTTTGTGGCGTACGGGGTATGGCCCAAGGCGCATGGCTGGGCGTTGGGCGAAGTGTGCCCTCGCCAAATGCCTTTTCATGGTGGAAGGGTGGTGCGAAGTCCTGCCTTCGCGCTGAATCTGCAAAGCCGCGACCCGGCCGCCTTTGTGCGTGAGGCGGAGGATGGGGCGGTGCGGCTCGTTGGTCGTTACGTGCCGAGGACAGAGGGCCAGCGCAGCTTTGATATCCGCGGGTCGAATGACCGTTTGAACAGGGTTTTTGAATTAAATCAATTGCCATATGACGGCTATCCTGGTCAAGACGAAGTGGACCGCCGTGGGAAGAAGCCGGTGGTGGAGACTGGAGACGACCCTGCGTCGGCGGCCGCCCCATCCTCTAAAAAGAGAAAATTAGGTACTGCTATGGGAGGTCTTGGGGTTTCTGATGGTTTTGCTAGAGAGTTGATGAGGACGTGCGCGGCCCCCGGGGGAAGGATGTCTTCGCCCGAGGTCCGGGAGTCTTCGGCTCGGATGCTGAGGGTTACCGGGGGTTGTTGGCCTAGGAATGTTCCTATCCCCCGCGCGGCTGGCGAGGACTTGTTTACATCTCGCATGGTTCGTGAATGGAGAGTTTTTCCTTACGGGCGGAATATTGCTGCTGTTGTGTCAGCAGTGATGGACAAGGATCGCCAGGGAGCTGCACAAAAGCGACAGGCGGTTGTCAGGCTCGTTGAAGCCAGGCCGAAGAGGCATCGGGGGGCTGCGAAGGCTGCGGCCCCCGGCGGAGGCAAGCCGCCGCTGGCGGCGAAGTCGGGCGCCCCTGCATCTAGCAAGGCGCCGGAGGTAACGGCAGGCGCCGGAGGCTCCAAATCGACGAAGGTGGTGCCGCCGTCCAGCGGAGTGGCGGAGGTCGCGAAGGCGGCCCGAGCGTTGCCGTTGTCAGGCAAACGTGTCGCCGACTTCGCCACCGATATTAATGTGGACGACTATCTTGGTGGTAAGTCGTTGGCTCATTTTTTTAAAAAAATTATTCGTTGGTACGTCGCAGGGTCGGACGAAGGCCAACTTGTTATAGTTGCGCCTGCCGCGGCGACCACGACGGCTGCCGTAGTGCCGAAGGCGAAGGGCGGGGCTCTTAGCGCCGGAGGCGAGGTGTCGGCCCTCGCGGCTGTCAGCGATGAGGCGGGCGCTGCATCCCGCCGGCTGAAGGAGGTGACGGAGGCGCTGAGTCAGGTCCGCTGAGCTAGACTCTCTCTTTTTTCTTTTTTTTCGGCTTGCTGAGGCCGCGGCCTTACGTGTGTTCTGCAGGTGGCTGACTTCGCCAACCGTACAGCGTCGGGGGCCCTCACGATAGTTGTGTCTGCCAAAGTTGAGAGACTTCGGACACAACATGCTGACGCCGTTC
This sequence comes from Zea mays, assembly GCF_902167145.1. Taxonomy (NCBI): domain Eukaryota; kingdom Viridiplantae; phylum Streptophyta; class Magnoliopsida; order Poales; family Poaceae; genus Zea; species Zea mays. Next base: position 12,960,903 of record NC_050104.1, on the reverse strand, counting down.
GTGAAAAATCGGCCGCCGACAGTAAGTGCCGTAAGCTGACGGACAAGGTGGCCGCACTGGAGAGGGAGAAGGCTGACTTCCGGCGCCAACTGGCGGGGGAGAGGAGGGAGACCAATGAGGCCCTCGCCAAGGAGCAGGCTGCGCAGGCGGAGGCCAAATTGGCGCGGGCGGAGGGCAATATTGCCAGGGAGCGCGCCGAGCAGCTGCAGGAGCGGCTCACCGCCCTGGAGAGCCGCGTGGAGAGGGCCGAGGCCGTGTCGCGCGCGGAGGCAGAGCGGACGCGCAAACAGCTTATGGATACATACCGTGAGCTGGGCGCGCGGACCGGTGATTTCGAAGTGCCGGACCGAGAGCCCGAACTTCGCTGCCTGGAGTGGGTGCAGGAGGAGTTGCAGGCACTCCCCACTGTCGTGGAGGGGTTTATGTCGTATGCCTCCCTGGTCACCTGCGAGGGGGCGATGAACGCGCTCTCCCGCGAAGGGTGCCGACACTTCGAGGTCTTCGACCAGGCCGATGAAGATTTTGAGCGAGATATCTATAAGGTTGAGGACCCCGTAGTGAAGGACTCCGCCGGAGCCATCTATGACCGGATGTGGGGTCCGCATGGTCGCGAGGTGATCAGGGAGCGGGCCGAGACGGCGAGGGCTCAGGTAACGTTTTCGTTTGTTTGGCGTTTGTTGGATGTGGGCTATGTGTGTGTTCGTTGAATTTTGTGTGTTTTGTCTTAGGCGGCGCGTGGCGAGAGGGTGGACGACTTCGGGGCGTTGAACAGCGCGCTGCCTGACCCGGAGCCGACCCCGGCGGAGGCCGTGTCTAGGGTCGCCCTGGAGCCGACCCCGGAGACTGCGGAAGACGCACCGGATGCCCCCGCATCCGCTGCGGCCGGCGAAGACCTGCCCCCAAAGGTCGCCGAAGACGCGCCTGATGCCCCCGCAGCTGCTGCGCCGAGCGCTGAAGATCCCGCGGCGGTGGCGGCGGAAACAACAGCGGAAGCAACGGCGGAGCCAACGACGGAGGCTCCCGCAACGTCAGGGCCTTCGTAGGTGGAGTAGTGGGTGTAGAGGGTTGGGGAATTTTGGATATGTTGCTGAATTTTGGTTGCTGCGCAGGTTCAAGATTTTGGGCCTGCGCACGCAACCGCCACTGCTAAATTTTTGGCGGCTTCGACCGCGGAAGATGGTAATAAATGTGGTGGATCTGCATCTGAGTTTTTTTTGATTTTGCTGACTCTGGGAGCTCGGTTGAGTGGACTGAGGAGTCGTCGGAGGAGGACTTAGACTACTTTGCGGCCTTGGATGTGGCTGCGGCGGAGGCTTCGCCGCGCGCCGCAGACGCAGAAGATGTGCCAGGTCCTAGCACCGGGCGCCGACGACGAAGGGCGGTTGCGAAGCGTAGAGTTAGTGGGGCGGAGGGGGCTCGGCTTCGTGTGAGTAGGGCTGGCCGGCAGGAACTGTTGTCTTTGCCGGCCGCCGCGAGTACAGGTGAAGGGGAACTGCGAAGTCTTTTTGCGGGTGAGGAGCTTAGGATAATGTTATTTAATTATAGGGAGATGGGAATTATTCCTAAGGTTGAGCCGATGTAGAGTGTGGTGCCCTCGCTTGTATATGTGTAAAGGCTTGTATGATGAAGTTGTGTGCCCTCGCTTGTCTATGCCTGCGAAGGCGATTATAGTCGGTCTTGGCGCGGACGGTTTGATGTTGTCGTTTCTGCTTTTGTTGTGCTAGTCCGGTTGCACCCTTAGGTGTTTTCTGCACGAACAGTCTTCGCGGTAGCCTTCGGTTTTTTCGCACTTGTTGTGCTAGTCCGGCTGCACCCTTAGGCGACTTCTGCGCGGATAGTCTTCGCGGTAGACTTCGGTTTTTTCGCACTTGTTGTGCTAGTCCGGCTGCACCCTTAGGCGACTTCTGCGCGGATAGTCTTCGCGGTAGACTTTGGTTTTTTTCGCACTTGTTGTGCTAGTCCGGCTGCACCCTTAGGCGACTTTTGCGCGGATAGTCTTCGTGATAGACTTTGGTTTTTTCGCACTTGTTGTGCTAGTCCGGCTGCACCCTTAGGCGACTTCTGCGCGGATAGTCTTCGCGGTAGACTTTGGTTTTTTCGCACTTGTTGTGCTAGTCCGGCTGCACCCTTAGGCGACTTCTGCGCGGATTTGTCGCACGCGAGGGTGGCTAGCGCTTAGCCTCGCGGTGACCTCGTATTGGTCGAATGTCGAAGACCGTCGTCGCGGTCTTTTTTCGACGCATGTTTTTGCGGGGGATTTTTCACACATATATTACACGGCTCCGCCTCGTTAAAAACCTCACCCCCCGGGAGGAAAAGAGTGCGGGCCGGTACAAGATTGTTTTTGCGAATTACAAGGGCGAAATCAGCCCTGATGAGTCAAACAAAAAATTTGCGGAGGTTGTCGATGTTCCATGAGTGCTCCAGGTCCTCGCCGTTTGGCGTTGTGAGCCTGTAAGCGCTGGGGGAAGCTTTTGTCTTGACTATAAAGGGGCCCTCCCACTTGGGCTCCAGCTTGCCCTTGGACTCCGTCCGAGCTGTCCGGACGAGTACGAGGTCCCCTTCGCTGAACTCCCTCGGGATGACTGTGTGGTCGCGCCATGCTTTGGTCTGGGCTTGGTATTTGTTTAGGGCCTGTAGGGCGAAGACTCAGTCTCCGTCAATGAGATCCTTTGAAGTTGGCTCGTCCACGTCGGGGACGGCTGACGGAACTGTTCGCGGGGACCCATGCTTTATTTCTTGCGGGGTCATGGCCTCCGATCCGTATAGAAGGCGGAAGGGAGTAAACCCTGTCGCCCTGCACTCAGTCGTGTTTAGTGCCCAGACTGCCTCAGGTAACAAATCGGTCCATCTACCCTTTTTTCATCAAGGAGCATCTTCTTGACAGCTGTGAAGATTTTCCCATTGGTGCGTTCCACGACCCCGTTGGACTGCGGATGATAGACTGAGGCGAAGGCAAGCTTGGTGCCAATGGAGAAACAAAAATCCTTGAAGTCTTGGCTGTCAAACTGCTTGTCGTTGTCAACTGTTAGTTCGGACGGTACTCCGAAGCGGCAAACAATGTTTTGCCAGAAGAATTTTTGGGCAGTCTTTGATGTTATTGTAGAAACAGCCCTCGCCTCGATCCATTTGGTGAAGTACTCGACGGCGACGAAGGCGAACTTAAGGTTCCCCTGAGCGGTGGGCAGGGGCCCGACAATGTCCAGGCCCCAGCGCTGGAGAGGCCATGTATGGGCGATCAGCTTTGTATACTGCGAGGGGCTGCCTGACCGAGGAGAAAACTTCTGACAGGCTTCGCAGGACCTTGTGACCCGATTTGCGGCGCAGATCATTGCAGGCCAGTAAAAGCCCTGGCGGATCACCTTAGCAGCTAGGGCCCTTGGCCCTGCGTGCGAGCCGCACGTGCCACTATGGACTTCACGTAGGATCTGCATGCCTTCGGTTTCGGTGATGCACTTAAGCATTGGCTGACTGACCCCTTTCTTGTAGAGTTGGCCTTCAATCAGTGCGAAGTCCCGGCTTCGATGTCTGAGGCGCTTGGCCTCGCTGACGTCGGTTGGATGATAGTACCCCTGTAGGAACAGGGTTATTGGTGCCCGCCAGTCTTCGGTCATGATTAGGTTGACTATGCGGTGGCCCTCGCTGTCATTAGTTATTTGGAGCCCTTCGGGGCTCCGGACGGCTGGCGTGCCGATGATATGAAAGAACACGTCGGAGGGCAAGGACTCGCCCCTGGCGACGGCCTTGGCCAATGCGTCGGCCTCCTCATTCTTGGCCCTATCCACATGCTGCAAGGTGAACCCTTTGAATTGTCTCTCGAGACTTCGGATGGCCGCGAGGTATTGCATAAGTGCGGGGTCCTTTGCTGCGTAGTCTTTCTCAACCTGGCCGGCAACTATCTTGGAGTCTGTTTTGATGATACAGGTGGTGACTCCGAGGGCCCTTAGCTTGCGGAGGCCGAGGATGACTGCTTCATATTCTGCTATATTATTTGTGCATCTGTCGGATTCCAGAGCGAAGCTGAGGCGTGCTGCATATCTGTGCTTGACCTCGGCTGGTGAGGTGATGACTGCAGCGGCGCCTGCCCCCGCATGGCACCATGCGCCGTCGCAATGGATCGTCCAAACCTTCTCTGTGGACGGGTCTGGTTGTGTTATTGGCCCAGTCTAGTCGACGACGAAGTCTGCCAGGACTTGTGACTTGATGGCTGTCCTGGGCTCGAAGCTGATGTGGTAGCCAGATAGTTTGGCTGCCCACTTGGCAATCCTCACCGATGCCTCCGGGTTTCTGAATAATTCGCCGAGTCCCCTGTTTGAGGTGACTCGGACCTTGAATGCTTCAAAGTAGTGGCGCAGTTTGCGCGAGGACATAACGACTGCGTAGGCAATCTTCTCCAGCTCTGTCATGTTGCACTTGGACGGTGTCAGTACCTCGGAGACATAGTAAACAGGGCACTGCCTGACCACGCCCTCAACTGTCTGCTCCTGTACTAGTGCCGCGCTGACAGCATGCGGTGAAGACGCGACGTAGAGCAATAGGGGGAGCGAGGAGTCGGGGCTTGTGAGGATGGCCAGCTCCGACAAGTACTGTTTTAGTGAGGCGAAGGCCGCTGCTTGCTCCGGTCCCCAGGCGAAGTCCTTTGCACCGTGGAGTGTTTTGAGGAAGGGGAGACTTCGCTCGGCGGACCTGGAGATGAATCTGTTGAGAGCGGCCAATTTGCCTGTCAGACGCTGGACGTCCCTGGTGGACTGCGGAGGCGACATGTCTACGATGGCCTGGATCTTGGTTGGGTTGGCCTCGATGCCGCGGTGTGACACCAGGTAGCCCAATATTTTGCCCTGGCGAACGCCGAAGACGCACTTTTCCGGGTTTAGGCGGAGTCATGCGTCTCGCATGTTCGCGAATGTCTCGGCGAGGTCGACGAGATGGTCCTCCTTATTCTTGCTGGCGACGACGATGTCGTCCACATATGTAAATATATTTCTGCCAACCTGCCCTTCGAGTACTGTTTTGGTGAGTCTGGAGAAGGTGGACCCGGCGTTCTTGAGTCCCTCCGGCATTCTGATGAAGCAGTATGTACCGAAGGGTGTTATAAAGCTGGTGCTGGCCTTGTCTTCCTCCTTCATGTATATCTGGTGGTAACCGGAGAAGCAGTTGAGGAGTGACATGACCTCGCATCCGGCCGCGCTATCGACTATTTTGTCGATCCGTGGCAACGGGAAATTGTCCTTTGGGCAGGCCTTGTTGAGACTGGTGAAGTCTATGCACATTCGCCATTTCCCGCTTTTTTTCTGCACCATTACAACATTGGAGAGCCACGTGGGGTAAGCCACTGGCTCGATGAATTTAGCCTCTAGGAGGCGGTGCACCTCCGCCTTGGCGGCCTCTGTCTTTTCGTCGGACATTTTGCGAAGCCTCTGCTTTTTTGGTCGCACCGAAGGGTCAATTCCCAAGCTGTGCTCAATTATGGATCGGCTGACTCCGACCAGGTCGAGGGCGGACCAGGCGAAGATATCTTTGTTCTTGGACAGGCAGCAGAGGAGTTTCTCTTCTTCATGCGAGGTGAGGTCTTCGCTGATAGTGACTGTCTGCTTGGGCGTGGCCTGATCGAGGGGGACAGTCTTGGTCCCGTCTTGGCTCTACAACTGTGCCTTGTCGTGCTGTTTATCGGTTGGGCTGGCGGGCGCAGGGACCTCGCGCTGGGCCGTGAGGCAGTGCACGTTTCTCTGACCGGGCACGAAGTCCCGCTCTATGTTGCGCGCCGTCTGTTGGTTGCCGTAGACCGTAATGGCGCCTAGCGGACCTGGTATCTTCATACATAGGTACAGTTCGTGAATGGCGGCTTCAAACTTATTGATGGAGCCCCGGTCCATGATGGCGTTGTATGGATATACCATATCCACGATATCGAAAGTCACTTGCTCACTTCGGGCATTGGGTGCTACACCGAAGGAGAGGGGCAACTCTATTTTGCCGACGGGAAAGGTGCCCTTGCCGCCGAAGCCATACAACGGGTTGTCCGAAGGCTTGAGCAGGCTGTGGCTTATACCCATGCGATCGAAGGCGTGGAGGAAGATGATGTCCGCCTGACTGCCGTTGTCGACTAGGACTTTGTGTAGGTCCTAGCCTGCCACGCTGCAATTGATAACCATAGCGTCGATGTGGGGGGCGCTGCGCAGGTCGACGTCGCGTACGTCGAAGGTTAGCGGTATGTGGGACCACTTTGTCTGCACGACTGGGCCAGTGACGGCGACATGGTTGATGCTGCGGTAGTGGTCCCGTTTCTGCCGCTTGGTGTCGAAGTCAGTGCTGGATCCCCCAGTTATCATGTGAATGACTCCACGATATGGTTGATCGGCGAAGTCTTCCTGCTTTGGGGTATGGGGGATGTTTTGATGTTGCTGGTGTGGTGGTGGGGGTGGAGGAGGTACGATTTGTACTTCCTGATGGTGTTGGTAAGTGTGGTGCGGTGGATGCGGGGCGGGAGCGTGGATATATGGTGGAGGGGGTTGCTGGTAATTATGCGCGACAATTCTGGGGTTGTCGGCTGGCTGCGCCCGTGCCATCCTGTCTCTGGTGGCCTTCGTTTCGGGGCAGTCTTTGGTTTGGTGGGCGCAGTCTTCGCCATGGAAGAGGCAGTAGAATCGGCGCGGCGGCTGCGCACGCCCTCGGCCCCTACCGCGAGTTCCATTTCCGCGGCCCTGGGGGGGATATTCCTGGCGACGAGGGGGGTCAGCAGCGGGATGCTGGTTGGCGATGTTGTGCACTTGCTGCTGATTGCGGCCGTCTCGACCGGAGTCTGGATGCGGAGTCCTCGTCCACGTGCGGCTGGACTGTGGGGCATCTTTGGGTTTCCGTTGTGACTCAACCTTGCGCTGGTGGAGCTCTTCGGATTTGACATATTTTTCAAAGAGCTGATATAGCTCCTGGAGGTTCTTGGGCGGATCTCTGATACAGTGGCTGTAGAGGACGCCGGCACGAAGGCCACTGATGGCGTAGTGGATAGCGATCTGATCATCAACGGAGGGCAGCTGTGACTTGAGGGTTAAACATTTGCGGTAATACTCCCGCAGAGTCTCCTTTTCCAGCTGCTTGCAAAGCGAGAGCTCGGCCAAGGCGTCGGTGTCTGGGCGGTACCCTTGGAAGTTGAACAGGAACTTGTCCCTGAGACTTCTCCAGGAATCAATGGACAGCGGAGGCAATCTGGTGAACCAGGTGAGAGCTGGGCCCTCTAGGGCGATGATGAAAGACTTCGCCATTGTGGCGTCGTCCCCTCCGGCGGATGCAACGGCGACCTGATAACTCATTATGTATTGCGCCGGGTCGGTGCTGCCGTTGTACTTGGGATAGGTCCCTGCTCGGAAGTTAGCTGGCCAAGGCGTCACTTGCAGGTGTGGCGCTAGGGGACTTCGCTCGTCGAGATAGTTGACCCCTTGGAATGGCGCGGCGTGCTAGAAGGTGTGGTCGCGCTGGGGGAAACGCGGGTCTTCCGGTTGTGCTCGGTGTTGCAGGGGTGGCCCATGCTGCAGGCCGAGGTGGCCTTCGCCCGTGTCTTCCAGTTGTGCGCGCTGCTGGAGTGGTGGCCCTTGCTGCAGGCCAGGGTGGCCTTCGCGCTGCATCAGCGCGATCTCCCGCTCGAGGTCTTGGGCCTTCTGCTCTTCGTCGCGTATCATTTGCCGCACTTTGGCTAGTGCGGACACACGCTGGCGCTTGGCCTCCAGTATCTCTTTCTGCCTCTGGAGATTGCAGTTCTTGAGGCGCAGGGCGCGCAGCTATAGCTGTTCTTCCGCTGAGACGCCGAGGACTTCACCATCCTCGGCGAGGTCCGCGCCTTCCAGTGGGGCGAAGCCTGGGGGTGGCTGCGATTGTCCTTCAGGGCCGCAGGTGTGGAAAGTGTCGTCTTCGCAGGTGCGGGGAACATTGTCTTCAGTGGCCTCTTGGTGGGTGGATTGGGTGAGGGCGAGGGCCTTGCCCTTTCTTGCGGCGAGCAGTGCTGCCTTCGCAGCCTCGTCAGCCTTCGGGTTAGCTCTCTTGGGTGCCATCGCGGGTGGTTTTCTCGTAGCACGAACGGTGGGCGCCAAATGTTGGTACTTGCTCTCAGTCGCAAGGAGGCCAACAAGGGTGAACAGTGATGTCAACAGGGTTACGCGCAAGAAGGCAATAGCTCTGTTAATCTGGCCTCTCACGGGCACTGTGCGGGGGTATTTATAGGTACCTGAGCGCCCAGCGCCTTGTGCTAAGGACGCATGTGCCCTCAGCTACCTAGGTTACCCCCAGAATATTCCCATAAAGCGGGGTTACAGACTGTAATTACAGGGATGCCTTTACAAATCAGGCCCGTAACGCGCGGCGGCCACGCAGGGCCCGTTACGATGGGCCGGATCGCACGTGGGCCTCTGAGCTGGACGAGGCCGCACTGTGGGATGACGTCGTCGCCGGTCTTTGTCTGGTGCCGATCAAGCGAAGGGTGTCCCTGCCTGTTTTGTCTCTGTCAAACCAGCGGCTGCAGCGAAGGCTTCGAGCGAAGGGTGGCGTCTTTGCCTTCGCCCCAACAGCTATATCACTTAAGTTCCCGAACTTTCATTAGTTTGCTTTAATGTGGCACGATACGTCAACATCCGGTTTATATGTTACAAAGGTACATCTTTATCTTCCAACATCCTATCTGTATGGCTAGAGTTACTCATCCTAGTGTACATGTGGACTAAATCATGTGTATCTCAACATATTAATCCACCTAAGTTATCACCCATTCACCAAAATAAAGCAAGGACTTTTTAATCTCTCCTTTCTTGGTATTGATGATAAATCTTCAAACAAATGAAAACTAAGCATAATCAAAGTAGCACTTCGCACTAGTGTAAATTGTTAACTTGGTTTGGATTTTATGTCGCTTATCCAACTTGTAAGCTTTGTCATTATGATATAAATAAGCACTATAAAACTTTATTTAGTAGTGACAATTTCTCCATCATGTGTGCTTGAATGATTTAGATTCAAGCTTGCACACATGCATGAGCATAAAATTTGTGAAAAATTGTCAATACTGCTAAGGTATACATGATAAAGATTTACCTTTGTAACATGTATACTTGTGAATACTGCTAATGTAACCTATTTGTCCAGTTTTCTGAGTTCAGGAGGTAAGGGACACAACACGCCAAGTTGGTGGACCGCTAGTGTACTTGCTCTTCATCCTCTGAATCGAATGTGAAGTGACCAATCCGTAACTCTACCATTGTCTTGTTGCATTCTGTCCTTGCTCTTCATCCTCTGAATTTTCGTTTCCACTCCGTCTCCAATATTAGGTTGTTGTTGACCCACAACCTAACAATCCCCAACACATATGATTCACAAAAGCGTGCTCTGCTGCTTAATCTCTAACCTACAATATGATTTTACTTGCCACTTTCTACAATATGTTTTGATCCTTACATGGTGTATATCATGCCAACCAGGGGCAGATATTGGGCTTGGGCCACCTAGGCCGTGGCCCGGATCATAGCCCAAAAACAATTTTATATATGTAGTAGAGATTTTGGCCCATAAAAAACCCTAACAGGCCTTCTACGTGTGTCCTATCTGCTTTCTGCGTCCGTGTCACCGTGTGCAAGGGCGCCAACCGCCAGCCGCAGGGGCGCTAGTAGAGCAGGCGAGCAGAGCAGCAGTAACATAGGCAGGGGCGCTAGCCGGCGTAGCCGCTAGGCGCCAGGGGCAGGGCACGGCAGCGACGCCCAGCGACCAGCGTGCCGTTCCAGGCTTCCAGCCTGCCAGGCCTGGGCGTGGCACTGCCAGCGTCGGGCACCACCACGCCAGCCCTGGGCAGGGCGTGCCGTGCGCCTATGCCAGCCAGCCAGCCGACCAGGCCAGGGGCAGCGTCGTAGCGTCAGAGCGGCCGACCAGGGACAGCCGACAGCGTTCCAGTGGCCAGTGCCATGTGCGCAGTAGGTCAACCGCCAGCGCCAGCAGTCTGTAAGCGCTTCTCATTTTCTCAACTTCTTTTTTTACTAATTACTAGTGAACAACGAGCTAAATACTAGATTGTTAAATGTTTCTGTGACTAATGGTAGATTGACATCAAAATCAAAGAATTAAGAGGACAAAAACATTGAGATCATTTTATTGTCCGGCTCCTACACCTTTGATACGAACTGATTCATCAACACCAAACCAACCTTCCCTAGAAGAACCTGTTATAGAATCAGAAACATTAGGTGTTGAGGAGGGACAAGCATCATTAGAGACAGAAGGTAGCAATGCAAATGAATCGGTGGGTTTAAGAGATAGCAATACCAATAATGTTTGCAAAGAAACGATCAAAATATTGTCTTTGTTGTTGGATTGATTGGAGCCACATTGCGGAATATTAGTGAAGTACGTGATAATGGATGGGAGGAATTGTTTGATGAGGTAAAGTCTTTTTGTAACCAACATAACATTATTGTACCAAAGATGGATAATACAATTACTGTCCGAGGTCGCTCAAGGGGACGTGGAGGTCAGGTAGTGACTTACTATCATCATTTCAAAAATGAGATCTTTATTATTGTGTATGATCAAGTTACTGTGGAATTAAACAATCGTTTCACTGAAAGATCTACTCCATTATTGAGATGCATTTCTTGTATAGATCGAAGAAATTCATTTGCCAGCTATGACAAAGCTCAGCTGATAGAATTGGCTAAGATTTATTCTGCAGACTTCTCTCAATATGACCTCTTGATCCTTAGAGACCAACTCGATATATTTATTGTTGATGTGAGGGGTAATTCTGATTTTGCAAATTGTGAATACCTTGGTAATCTGGCTATTAAGATGGTGCAAACCGTGAGACACCTAGTTTTTGCATTGGTTTACCGTCTCATTGAATTAGCCTTAATTTTGCCTGTTGCAATTGCCACGGTTGAAAGAGCCTTCTCAGCTATGAAAATCATCAAGACATAATTGAGAAATAAGATGAGAAATGATTGGTTGAATCATAGAATAGTATGCTATATAGAAAGAGATAACTTTGCAAGTATTCAAAGTGATGATATTTTATACCATTTTCAAGAATTGAAGAGTCGAATGAAAAAGCTACCTCCACAAAGTTCAAGTGGTATATTTTTGTACTCACTTATACATTTTTGTATTCATTAGTTATATTGTCATGTTGTATCTCTCATTTTATACAAATATTGAACTTGCAATGTGTAGGTTCAAATTCACGTGCTAATGTTGATGAAGTTATTAGAGGCGGGGAAGGACCAAATCGTCTCTATATAGGTACTTTTTATATTTTTAATCAAGTTTATTGTATTTTTAGATGCTGAATTGAAGTAAATACTATCTTAGTCTATGTTTGTGGTATATTTTGTTTTAGCGGTATATTTAGCCGCACAATATATTAGAGACTGTTTAAAGTAACCTTCAAGTTTTATAAAGCGGCCCACGGCGTTAATTTTATAGAGCTCCAGTCACTGATCCCAACACAGGTTGTGCAACATTTTTATTAGCATCCACAAGGTCCGTTCAGCTCAGCATTGCACGGCCACACATATCGACTCCGTCGCTGTGCTGTGTTCCACTTTCTGAGTTTCACCAAGAAACGAAGGAATTCGATCAGATGGGTACTGTGTTCATTGCAGGCCATATAATATATAGGCAGAGCACCGGCCGCAGCAAATCTTACAGCAGAACTCGAATTGAAGAGCCCTTCACCAATCGTACGTCTTCCCTGCATCGAACATGGAGTCATCAAGAAGCTAGGGAGTATCGGCCCGACGGCCCCACGTGTCGACTCGTGTGTCGGCAAGCTTGTTCTGCGAGTGAGGCTGCAGGTGACTGTAATGCGATGAGTTTACGATTACAGCCCGCTATGAGCAAGCAAGCCTGCTGTGAGTTACGTCGATTAAGGTCGGTCTGCTCATGAACTAGCTTGTTGACATGTGCTGCGCCATGGCTCCCGTAGCGTAGAAACAAAATGTTTATGGTCAATGCATGTTTCTATTTATACACCTTTGCCTCCAGCAATTGCAAAGATATATTGCAAAAGCTTTGGTTCTTTGTGCCAACCCATGGGCAGTGCATGTAGATAGCATACCCATTGACATGCATGTTCCCACTGTCCTGTCCGCGATCTTCCACGGTTCCACCCCATCCGCCCTCCTCGTTCTAGCTAGAGCAATAAAGCACCATGGCCTCCTTCCGCGTGATCAACATGACAAGTTATGAACTCTTTGGAATGTGTGGCATCCAGGAATAACCCATAGCAAACCAAAAACTTTGCATAGCCGGCCGCGTCACGCTAGTTGCCTTGATCTAGAATTTCTTTGACACCAACGGGTGGCTCGGTGCGTGAACGGTGAGCAAGACAACGCAGAAAGGAGAAATCTATGAAAGAAACAGAAAAGGAGAGCATTAAAACGGAGACGAGATGACTGCTCGCTTGTATTTCACTCGTTGCTGTCAGGCTTGCAGATCGTGTCTATTTTTTTGTGTCTGATTTTGTAGGTTATAATCAACGAACTGCAACGGCTGACCCTATGTTATTAACTCACTCTATCTATCCTTGATTAGAGTGACTTATGACTACGCCCTGCTGTCTTCACCGAAAAACTCTTTACACATGGTTCCTTAAAAAAAATTTACCTGTGAAATGGGCCTTGCTATGATACCTGTTGTTGGGGGCCTTCGGCTTCCGAAGGTCCTCAAAAACAAGATTTAACAGTGTTTCTGGAGTATAATGTGTGAACAGGTATCTTCGGACTCGAGTCGATATCACAGTAGGAGAAGCCCAAATAATACGAAGGTTGATACAGCGCCGAAGATGTGAGCAGGAAAGCTTCGGCGTGGTAGCAGAAAAGGAAACCGACTTAAAGATGAAAAGGCTATTCAGACCTCGGTGGATTACTATAGAATTACTACCAAATGTAAAGGGCATGGATGTAATTTTATATGGGCTGTGTCCCGTGCCTATAAATAGGTGAACAGTACCCCCGTACTGCGGGGGCGGACTTGGCATTTGCTTTTGCGTCACGCTTGTACTTTCGCCTTCTTTCAAGCCGAAGGTACATTTGTAATTTGATATTATTTCTAATTTTCTATAATAATAATACAGAAACGAGTTGATAATAATACATAATGGTTTATGCTATCTTTTGTGTCTCATATGATTCTTTCTTCATTATTATATGTTGAATTTATGAAGGTATGTCCTTCATAACCTTCGTCCGAAAATCATTATGTCCTAAGGGAAATAATGCTTCGAAGGACGAAGGACTTTAACGTTTAACATTTCTTGTGTTGCCTTGTTCTTAATTCTTAGCATTTGAGAACAAGTCCCCAACATTGGCGCCCACCTCCGGTGAACTCACTTCCACTCTTTGAGTTTTGAACACCTTCGGCGATCATAAACCTTCGCTATGGCGCCGAAGAAAGCTTCAGCAACTGGGGCTGCAGCTCTGCAACCGCTAGACCCCAATCAGGAGACTCTCTCCCTTCGGGAGGCCCGAAGCCAGAAGAGGAAGGCTGTCAGCCCGACACCGCCAAAGGATGAGCTAGACCAAGAAATCAGAGACATGGAGATGCTTCATCAACAGGTGCATAGGAAGAAGGAAAAGATGGCCAGGCTAGCTGAACTGCAAAGGCAGATAGACGAAGCCTCTGAAGAAGTTCGTCATCTTACTCAGGATGAGCAGAACCGAAGGCCTCAGAATAAAGACCTTCATCAGGAGGGTTTCCTCAACGAAGATGACTGGTATGAGAATTTTCACCATAGAAATTTTGCTTTTGATGATGCTTCTCCTCTGTCCGCTGAGCTGCAGGCTACACCTTGGCCTCCGTCCTACAAGCCGCCTCAGCTTCCCATATTCGACGGCCATTCAGACCCGAAGCAGTTTTTGATGAGCTATGAAGCAACAGTATCTTCGTATGGTGGCAATACTGCAGTCATGGCAAAATCTTTTGTTATGGCTGTTAGGAGTGTTGCTCAAACCTGATATTCCTCCCTTCGGCCAGGAACGATCACTTCATGGCAAAAGCTGAAGGACATGTTGTTAACCAGCTTCCAAGGGTTTCAGACGAAGCCGGTCACTGCTCAAGCTCTATTCCAGTGCACCCAGGATCACGAAGAATACCTTCAGGCGTATGTCCGGAGGTTCTTGCGTTTGAGGGCACAGGCACCAACAGTGCCCAATGAAATTGTCATTGAGGCCATGATCAAGGGACTTCGGCCAGGACCTTCAGCTCAGTACTTTGCTAGGAAGCCTCCTCAAACTTTGGAGAAGCTGCTCCAGAAGATGGACGAGTATATTCGTGCCGACAATGATTTTCGTCAAAGAAGGGAGGAAGCTTTCAGGTTTTCTGAAATGACCAGGGGCTTCGGAGGAAGATTTTATCCAAGGCATGTTAGGTCAATTCACAACTCTACTCAAAATGATGATAAGGGAAGTCAGCAGCAAAGGCCACAGTGCTCCTCACAGGCTTCGGGGCAACAACAAAGCTCCTTCCGGCCGCCAGCTCCAAGAGGCAGAGGCGCCAGGGGCTTCGGCGGAAGGTTTGGAGATCAACCAAGGAGAATATTTTGCTTGTTCTGTGGTGAAAACAAGGGCCATACCACCAGGATGTGCCATGTTACCATCCAGAAGCAAAAGGAGATAGCCGAAGCTGCAGCACAACAGGCTCAGCCGAAGCAAATCATGCACACTGCTTCGTATCATTCGCCTTACATCCCAGAATATGTAGGCAACCACCCTGCAGTTTCTGTTGCTTCGGCGAGTCAACCTCAAGCTTCCTGGCAACAGCCTCCGCCTCCACCACCGCTGCAACAAGGCCAGCAGCCAGAAGGGGGCCAATATGCTCAACACCAAAGGGACTTCAGAGAACAGTCCGAAGTTCGCACAGTCAATAGCACTGTGCCAGAGTCGAAGCACATCTATTGACAAATATCCTACCTTGATAGTAGTCTTTTCCATTCAGTTTTATTTTCTGTATAATAAAGGACATTTTTTAAATTTCATGTAATAGTTTCGCTGTTTGCCACAAGGAAAATATATTTTCTCCACAGGCTTAAGTTGTTGAAGCTTAAAGATTTGCGATAACAAGGAGGACCTTCGAATAATCAAAAATTCTTCGAAGCAACAAAAAGTCGTTCTAAGGAACGCAGAGTAAGTTTGCTGAAGTTACAAAAAGCCGTTCCAAAGGGAGCGCAGTGTAAGTTTTCTGCTCCAAACTCGTTCCAAAGGGAATGCAGAGCTTACAGCGAAAAATAAACGCTGATACCGCCTAAGTAAAAGGCGAAGCGCGAAAAGTCAACGCGAATACCGCTGAAAGTAAAAGGCGAAGAAGCTCCTAAGGGAGGCTTACAACGAAAAATAAACGTTGATTCCGCTGAAGTAAAAGGCGAAGAAGCTCCTAAGGGAGGCTTACAGCGAAAAGTCAACGCTGATTTAAAAAGATTATGTGTTTTATTACAGGGATGTGCGTGTATCTTCGAAATAAATACCATTTTACATAGCATAACATCATCACATCATTTCGCATGGCATAAGCATCATACATCATGCTGCATATAGCACAAGAAGGGGACACAATATCGATCTTCAGAAGAATGTTTTGAAAAAGGGGAAAATCATGCTAAGTCACAAGGAGATACACTATTGATCTTCGGAAGTGTAGCTTCGGAAAATATCTTCACGAAGCTTGGATATTCTTCATCAGAACACTATGGATATTGTTATGATAAATGAAAATTCTTCTTCACGAAGCATGAAAAGTGAAAGGGAATTAGGCTTACACCTAGTCCCTAATTAATTTTGGTGGTTGAATTGCCCAACACAAATAATTGGACTAACTAGTTTGCCCAAGTGTATAGATTATACAGGTGTAAAAGGTTCACACTCAGCCAATAAAAAGATCAAGTTTTGGATTCAACAAAGGAGCAAAGTGGCAAGCGAAGGCCCTCTGGTCTGGGGGCACCGGACCGTCCGGTGTACACCGGACAGTGTCCGGTGCACCAGAGGACTCCAACTCGAACTCGCCACCTTCGGGAATTTCCAGAGGCACTCGCGCTATAATTCACCGGACTGTCCGGTGTACACCGGACAGTGTCCGGTGCGCCAAGGAAGAGCGGCCTCAGGAACTCGCCAGCTTCGGGAAACTCCAACGGCTAGTCCGCTATAATTCACCGGACATGTCCGGTGTGCACCGGACATGTCCGGTGTGCACCGGACTGTCCGGTGCAACTCCGGAGCAACGGCTACTTCGGCGCCAACGGCTCTCTGCGGCGCATTTATTGCGCCGTCTGCGCGCGCAGAAGTCAGGCGCGCCCATACTGGCGCACCGGACAAGGAACAGTAGATGTCCGATGTGCACCGGACATCCAGGCGGGCCCACAAGTCAGAAGCTCCAACGGTCAGAATCCAACGGCAGTGATGACGTGGCGGGGGCACCGGACATGTCCGGTGTGCACCGGACTGTCCGGTGCGCCATCGAACAGACAGCCTCCCAACGGCCACTTTTGGTGGTTGGGGCTATAAATACCCCAACCACCCCATCATTCATTGCATCCAAGTTTTCCACTTCTCAAACACTTACAAGAGCTAGGCATTCAATTCTAGACACATACAAAGAGATCAAATCCTCTCCAATTCCACTCAAGGCTTTAAGTGATTAGTGAGAGAGATTTGTCGTGTTCTTTTGAGCTCTTGCGCTTGGATTGCTTCTTTTCTTTCTCACTTGTTCTTGAGATCAAAACTCCATTGTAATCAAGGCAAGAGGCACCAATTGTGTGGTGGCCCTTGCGGGGAAGTTTTGTTCCCGGCTTTGATTTGAGAAGAGAAGCTCACTCGGTCCGAGGGACCGTTTGAGAGAGGGAAGGGTTGAAAGAGACCCGGCCTTTGTGGCCTCCTCAACGGGGAGTAGGTTTGCGAGAACCGAACCTCGGTAAAACAAATCCGCGTGTCACGCTCTTCGTTTGCTTGCGATTTGTTTTGCGCCCTCTCTCTCGGACTCGTTTATATTTCTAACGCTAACCCGGCTTGTAGTTGTGTTTATATTCGTAAATTTCAGTTTCGCCCTATTCACCCCCCCCTTCTAGGCGACTTTCAATTGGTATCAGAGCCCGGTGCTTCATTAGAGCCTAACCGCTCGAAGTGATGTCGGGAGATCACGCCAAAAAGGAGATGGAGACCGGCGAAAAGCCCACTACAAGCCACGGGAGCACTTCATCGGAAGAGTCCCGCACCAAGAGGAAGGAGAAGAAGAAGAGCTCCTCCAACAAAGGGAAGGAGAAGAAATCTTCTTCTCACCACAAAGAGAAGAAGGAGAGATCTTCCTCTCACAAGCCACATCGGAGTGGGGTGCACAAGAGGATGAGGAAAGTGGTCTACTACGAGACCGACACTTCATCAACATCGACCTCCGGCTCCGATGCGCCCTCCATAACTTCTAAACGCCAAGAGCGTAAGAAGTTTAGTAAGATCCCCTTACACTATCCTCGTACATCTAGACATACTCCATTACTTTCCGTTCCATTAGGCAAACCGCCAACCTTTGACGGTGAAGATTATGCTAGGTGGAGTGACTTAATGAAATTTCATCTAACCTCACTCCACAAAAGTATATGGAATGTTGTTGAGTTTGGAGCACAGGTACCATCCGTAGGGGATGAGGATTATGATGAGGACGAGGTGGCCCAAATCGAGCACTTCAACTCTCAAGCCACAACCATACTCTTGGCCTCTCTAAATAGAGAGGAATACAACAAGGTGCAAGGGTTGAATAATACAAAGGAAATTTGGGACCTCCTCAAGACCGCACACGAGGGTGATGAACTAACAAAGATCACCAAGCGGGAAACGATCGAGGGGGAGCTCGGTCGCTTTCGACTTCGCCAATGGGAAGAGCCACAAGACATGTACAACCGGCTCAAGACTTTGGTGAACCAAGTGCGCAACCTCGGGAGCAAGAAGTGGGATGACCACGAGGTGGTTAAGGTTATTCTTAGATCACTCATTTTCCTTAACCCCACTCAAGTTCAATTAATTCGTGGTAATCCTAGATATACTCAAATGACCCCCGAGGAAGTTATCGGGAATTTTGTGAGCTTTGAATGTATGATCAAGGGCTCCAAGAAGATCAACGAGCTTGATGAACCCTCCACGTCCGAAGCACAACCGGTGGCATTTAAGGCAACGGAGGAGAAGAAGGAGGAGTCTACACCGAGTAGACAACCAATTGACGCCTCCAAGCTCGACAATGAGGAAATGGCTTTAATCATCAAAAGCTTTCGCCAAATCCTCAAGCAACAGAGGGGGAAGGACTACAAACCCCGCTCCAAGAAAGTGTGCTACAAATGTGGTAAGCCCGGTCATTTTATTGCAAAATGTCCTATATCTAGTGACAGTGACAGGGGCGACGACAAGAAGGGAAAGAGGAGAGAAAAGAAGAAGTACTACAAGAAGAAGGGCGGCGATGCCCATGTTTGCCGGGAGTGGGACTCCGACGAGAGCTCCACCGAGTCCTCCTCCGACGAGGACGCCGCCAACATCGCCATCACCAAGGGACTCCTCTTCCCCAACGTCGGCCACAAATGCCTCATGGCAAAGGACGGCAAAAGGAAGAAGGTTAAATCTAAATCCTCCACTTAATATGAGTCCTCTAGTGATGATAATGCTAGTGATGAGGAAAATAATTTGCGTACCCTTTTTGCCAACCTTAACATGGAACAAAAGGAAAAATTGAATGAGCTAATTAGTGCCATCCATGAAAAGGATGATCTCTTGGACTCCCAAGAGGACTTCCTAATCAAGGAAAATAAGAAACATGTTAAGGTTAAAAATGCTTATGCTCTAGAAATAGAAAAATGTGAGAAATTATCTAGTGAGCTAAGTACTTGCCATGATACTATTACCAACCTTATAAATGAAAATGCTAGTTTAAATGCTAAGGTTGACTCACATGTTTGTAATGTTTCAATTCCCAATCTTAGAAATGATAATGATGATTTGCTTGCTAAGATTGAAGAATTAAACATTTCTCTTGCTAGCCTTAGAGTAGAAAATGAAAATTTAATTGCTAAGGCTAAAGAACTAGATGTTTGCAATGTTACAATTTCCGATCTTAGAGATAATAATGATATCTTGCGTGCTAAGATCGTTGAACTTAATTCATGCAAACCCTCTACATCTAGTGTTGAGCATGTTTCCATTTGTACTAGATGTAGAGATGTTGATATTAATGCTATTCATGATCACATGACTTTGATTAAACAACAAAATGATCATATAGCAATATTAGATGCAAAAATTGCCGAGCATAACTTAGAAAATGAAAAGTTCAAATTTGCTAGAAGTATGCTCTACAATGGGAGACACCCTGGCATCAAGGATGGCATTGGCTTCCAAAGGGGAGACAATGTCAAACTTAATGCCCCTCCAAAGAATTTATCTAACTTTGTTAAGGGCAAGGCTCCCATGCCTCAGGATAACGAGGGTTACGTTTTGTACCCTGTCGGTTATCCCGAGAGCAAAATTAGGAGAACTCATTCTAGGAAGTCTCACTCTGGCCCTAACCATGCTTTTATATATAAGGGTGAGACATCTAGCTCTAGGCAACCAACCCGTGCTAAGTTGCCTAGAAAGAAAACTCCTAATGCATCAAATGATCATGCTATTTCATTCAAAACTTTTGATGCATCATATGTGCTTACTAACAAATCCGGCAAGGTAGTTGCCAAGTTTGTTGGGGGCAAACACAAGGGCTCCAAGACTTGTGTTTGGGTACCCAAAGTTCTTGTTTCTAATGCCAAAGGACCCAAAACCGTTTGGGTACCTAAAATCAAGAACTAAAATTGTTTTGTAGGTTTATGCATCCGGGGGCTCAAGTTGGATACTGGACAGCGGGTGCACAAACCACATGACAGGGGAGAAGAAGATGTTCTCCTCATATGAGAAAAACCAAGATCCCCAACGAGCTATCACATTCGGGGATGGAAATCAAGGTTTGGTCAAAGGATTGGGTAAAATTGCTATATCACCTGACCATACTATTTCCAATGTTTTTCTTGTAGATTCTTTAGATTACAATTTGCTTTCCGTATCCCAATTATGTCAAATGGGCTACAACTGTCTATTTACTGATATAGGTGTTACTGTCTTTAGAAGAAGTGATGATTCAATAGCATTTAAGGGAGTGTTAGAGGGTCAGCTATACTTGGTAGATTTTGATAGAGCTGAACTCGACACTTGCTTGGTTGCTAAGACTAACTTGGGTTGGCTCTGGCATCGCCGACTAGCCCATGTTGGAATGAAGAATCTTCATAAGCTTCTAAAGGGAGAACACATTTTGGGACTAACCAATGTTCATTTTGAGAAAGACAGGATTTGTAGCGCATGCCAAGCTGGGAAGCAAGTTGGCACTCATCATCCACACAAGAACATCATGACTAGTGACAGGCCACTGGAGCTCCTACACATGGACCTATTCGGCCCGATTGCTTACATAAGCATCGACGGGAGTAAGTACTGTCTAGTTATTGTGGATGATTATTCTCGCTTCACTTGGGTGTTCTTTTTGCAGGAAAAATCCTCTACCCAAGAGACCTTAAAGGGATTCTTGAGACGAGCTCAAAATGAGTTCAGCTTAAGGATCAAGAAAATTAGAAGCGACAACGGGACGGAGTTCAAGAACTCTCAAATTGAAGGCTT
Organism: Zea mays; assembly: GCF_902167145.1. Classification (NCBI taxonomy): domain Eukaryota; kingdom Viridiplantae; phylum Streptophyta; class Magnoliopsida; order Poales; family Poaceae; genus Zea; species Zea mays. Next base: position 12,940,216 of record NC_050104.1, on the reverse strand, counting down.
TCTTGAGGAGGAGGGCATCAAGCATGAGTTTTCTTCTCCCTACACTCCACAACAAAATGGTGTAGTGGAGAGGAAGAATCGAACTCTATTGGACATGGCAAGAACCATGCTTGATGAGTACAAGACACCGGATCGGTTTTGGGCCGAGGCGGTCAACACCGCCTGCTACGCCATAAACCGGTTATATCTACACCGAATCCTCAAGAAGACATCCTATGAACTCCTAACCGGTAAAAAGCCCAATATTTCATATTTTAGAGTTTTTGGTAGCAAATGTTTTATTCTTGTCAAAAGAGGTAGAAAATCTAAATTTGCTCCTAAAACTATAGAAGGCTTTTAACTAGGATATGACTCAAACACAAGGGCATATAGAGTCTTTAACAAGTCCTCAGGACTTGTTGAAGTTTCTTGTGACGTTGTATTTGATGAGACTAACGGCTCTCAAGTAGAGCAAGTTGATCTTGATGAGATAGGTGAAGAACAGGCTCCATGCGTCGCGCTAAGGAACATGTCCATTGGGGATGTGTGTCCTAAGGAATCCGAAGAGCCTTCACATGCACAAGATCAACCATCCTCCACACAAGCATCTCCACCAACCCAAAATGAGGACGAGGCTCAAATTGATAAAGATGAAGAACACAATGATGAGCCACCTCAAGACGACGGCAATGATCAAGGGGGAGACGCAAATGAAGAAGACAAGGAGGATGAACAACCAAGGCCGCCACACCCAAGAGTCCACCAAGCAGTCCAACGAGATCACCCCGTCGACACCATCCTCGGCGACATTCATAAGGGGGTAACTACTAGATCTCGTGTTGCACATTTTTGTGAACATTACTCTTTTGTTTCCTCTATTGAGCCACACAGAATAGAGGAAGCACTCCAAGATTCGGATTGGGTGGTGGCGATGCAAGAGGAGCTCAACAACTTCACTAGGAATGAGGTAAGACATTTAGTTCCACGTCCTAACCAAAATGTTGTAGGAACCAAATGGGTCTTCCGCAACAAGCAAGATGAGCATGGTGTGGTGACAAGGAACAAAGCTCGACTTGTGGCCAAGGGATACTCCCAAGTCGAAGGTTTGGATTTCGGTGAAACCTATGCACCCGTAGCTAGGCTTGAGTCAATTCGTATATTATTGGCCTATGCTACTTACCATGGCTTTAAGCTTTATCAAATGGACGTGAAAAGTGCCTTCCTCAATGGACCAATCAAGGAAGAGGTCTATGTTGAGCAACCTCCCGGCTTTGAAGACAGTGAGTACCCTAATCATGTCTATAAGCTCTCTAAGGCGCTTTATGGGCTCAAGCAAGCCCCAAGAGCATGGTATGAATGCCTTAGAGATTTCCTTACTGCTAATGGCTTCAAAGTCGGAAAAGCCGATCCTACACTCTTTACTAAAACTCTTGAAAATGACTTGTTTGTATGCCAAATTTATGTTGATGATATTATATTTGGGTCTACTAACGAGTCTACATGTGAAGAGTTTAGTAGGATCATGACACAAAAGTTCGAGATGTCTATGATGGGGGAGTTGAAGTATTTCTTAGGATTCCAAGTGAAGCAACTCCAAGAGGGCACCTTCATTAGCCAAACGAAGTACACTCAAGACATTCTAAACAAGTTTGGGATGAAGGATGCCAAGCCCATCAAGACACCCATGGGAACCAATGGGCATCTCGACCTCGACACGGGAGGTAAGTCCGTGGATCAAAAGGTATACCGGTCGATGATAGGTTCTTTACTCTATTTATGTGCATCTCGACCGGATATTATGCTTTCCGTATGCATGTGTGCAAGATTCCAAGCCGACCCTAAGGAAGCTCACCTTACGGCCGTGAAACGAATCTTGAGATATTTGGCTTATACTCCTAAGTTTGGGCTTTGGTATCCTAGGGGATCCACATTTGATTTGATTGGATATTCGGATGCCGATTGGGCGGGGTGCAAAATCAATAGGAAGAGCACATCGGGGACTTGCCAGTTCTTGGGAAGATCCTTGGTGTCTTGGGCTTCAAAGAAGCAAAATTCGGTCGCTCTTTCCACCGCCGAAGCCGAGTACATTGCCGCAGGCCACTGTTGCGCGCAATTGCTTTGGATGAGGCAAACCCTGCAGGACTACGGTTACAAATTAACCAAAGTCCCTTTGCTATGTGATAATGAGAGTGCAATCAAGATGGCGGATAATCCCGTCGAGCATAGCCGCACTAAGCACATAGCCATTCGGTATCACTTTTTAAGGGATCACCAACAAAAGGGAGATATCGAGATTTCTTACATTAACACTAAAGATCAATTAGCCGATATCTTTACCAAACCTCTTGATGAACAAACTTTTACCAAACTTAGGCATGAGCTCAATATTCTTGATTCACGCAATTTCTTTTGCTAGATTGCACACATAGCTCATTTCTATACCTTTGATCATATCTCTTTCATATGCTATGACTAATGTGTTCTCAAGTCTATTTCAAACCAAGTCATAGGTGTATTGAAAGGGAATTGGAGTCTTCGGCGAAGACAAAGGCTTCCACTCCGTAACTCATCCTTCGCCGTCGCCCCAAGTGACTCTCCATTTTTGGGGAGAAAGCAAAAGGACTTCGTCTTTGGTATAATCTTAACTCATTTATTTATGACCAAAGGGGAAGATAGCACTTCGAGGGCTCTAATGATTCCGTTTTTGGCGATTCATGCCAAAGGGGGAGAAAGTAAGAGCCCAAAGCAAAAGGACCGCACCACCACCAATTTCAAAAACTTCATGTTTTCAAAGAATTTTATCAATTGGTATCTTGTTATGTTCAAAAGGGGAAGAAAGTAGTATTTCAAAAATGATATATCAAAACCCTCTTGAACACTAAGAGCAAGATCTCATTTAGGGGGAGTTTTGTTTAGTCAAAGGAAAAGCATTTGAAACAGGGGGAGAAAATTTCAAATCTTGAAAATGCTTTGCAAAATCTTATTCAATTACCTTTGACTATTTGCACAAGAACTTTGAAAAAAAACAAAGAGAATTTGCAAAAACAAAATATATGGTGCAAACTTGGTCCAAAATATTATAAGGAAGAAACAATCCATGCATATCTTGTAAATATTTATATTGGCTCAATTCCAAGCAACCTTTATACTTACAGTATGCAAACTAGTTCAATTATGCACTTCTATATTTGCTTTGGTTTGTGTTGGCATCAATCATCAAAAAGGGGGAGATTGAAAGGGAATTAGGCTTACACCTAGTCCCTAATTAATTTTGGTGGTTGAATTGCCCAACACAAATAATTGGACTAACTAGTTTGCCCAAGTGTATAGATTATACAGGTGTAAAAGGTTCACACTCAGCCAATAAAAAGATCAAGTTTTGGATTCAACAAAGGAGCAAAGTGGCAAGCGAAGGCCCTCTGGTCTGGGGGCACCGGACCGTCCGGTGTACACCGGACAGTGTCCGGTGCACCACCGGACAGTGTCCGGTGCACCAGAGGACTCCAACTCGAACTCGCCACCTTCGGGAATTTCCAGAGGCACTCGCGCTATAATTCACCGGACTGTCCGGTGTACACCGGACAGTGTCCGGTGCGCCAAGGAAGAGCGGCCTCAGGAACTCGCCAGCTTCGGGAAACTCCAACGGCTAGTCCGCTATAATTCACCGGACATGTCCGGTGTACACCGGACTGTCCGGTGCAACACCGGAGCAACGGCTACTTCGGCGCCAACGGCTCTCTGCGGCGCATTTATTGCGCCGTCTGCGCGCGCAGAAGTCAGGCGCGCCCATACTGGCGCACCGGACAAGAAACAGTAGATGTCCGATGTGCACCGGACATCCAGGCGGGCCCACAAGTCAGAAGCTCCAACGGTCAGAATCCAACGGCAGTGATGACGTGGCGGGGGCACCGGACATGTCCGGTGTGCACCGGACTGTCCGGTGCGCCATCGAACAGACAGCCTCCCAACGGCCACTTTTGGTGGTTGGGGCTATAAATACCCCAACCACCCCACCATTCATTGCATCCAAGTTTTCCACTTCTCAACCACTTACAAGAGCTAGGCATTCAATTCTAGACACATACAAAGAGATCAAATCCTCTCCAATTCCACTCAAGGCTTTAAGTGATTAGTGAGAGAGATTTGTCGTGTTCTTTTGAGCTCTTGCGCTTGGATTGCTTCTTTTCTTTCTCACTTGTTCTTGAGATCAAAACTCCATTGTAATCAAGGCAAGAGGCACCAATTGTGTGGTGGCCCTTGCGGGGAAGTTTTGTTCCCGGCTTTGATTTGAGAAGAGAAGCTCACTCGGTCCGAGGGACCGTTTGAGAGAGGGAAGGGTTGAAAGAGACCCGGCCTTTGTGGCCTCCTCAACGGGGAGTAGGTTTGCGAGAACCGAACCTCGGTAAAACAAATCCGCGTGTCACGCTCTTCGTTTGCTTGCGATTTGTTTTGCGCCCTCTCTCTCGGACTCGTTTATATTTCTAACGCTAACCCGGCTTGTAGTTGTGTTTATATTCGTAAATTTCAGTTTCGCCCTATTCACCCCCCCCCCCTCTAGGCGACTTTCAAAAAGAAGGGAAGGTGTTTTTTCGTCAAAGACTCAAAAACGGTACGTATGTAAAATTTCATGCATCGTAAAGAATTGAACCATAAAAAAAAGACAAGTATATTACATTCAGGATTACAAGATATTATACATATTATATTTCAGATGTTTTTACAATAGCACCTAGTCTTCCCTAAGTACTACTTCCGCAGCTTCATTCAGGAGTTGATTAACAACTTGATCCATGATAGCTTCAGCCATCTTTTTAATTTCATCGTCATCTTTCGGGGGAGGGCCCGGAGACGCTTTAGTAGGATCTGAGGGAGGACAGGATACAGCTACATTGCTATTACAAATTGCGAACGAAGTTTAAAATAAAAAATTACAACACAATAAAAACCATTAGTTAATACCTATTTTCCCTTCGGGCTCTGCGCTTTTCTCAGCAGCCTCTGCTACTTTTCTAGCATCATGGATGCCCTTTTCGCTTTTTTGGATAATTTCTCGGGCCATTTCTCGACCACCATTGTCCCAGACATCGGTGAAAAATTTTCCACCAACCATGCTAGCTTCGGCTGAAGGATCTTTTGCATCTTCGAAGGACAAGGTAGCTTCGGATTGCGCTAAAATCTTTACATGCTCGCAGCCCTTTTTCTCCAAAATGGTGGCAATCCCCCTGGCACCCGAAAAAGCACATATGTCCCCACGGCTATTTAAAATTTCCTCGAAGGCCTCAGCTTCGTGATTAATCCATTCGATGGGATCTTCGGGGTTGCCTCTTGTAAAGTTTTCTTCGCTCGAAAATGCGCCAACGCTGGCGAAGCTAGCTTTCATTTTCTTAACACACTCCATAGATTTGTCGTAGCATCTTTTCTTGGACGAACGAAGCTCTTCAACAGTTCCTTCTAAATGATTTGCCCATTGGTCGCTAAGTTCTCGCCTCGTTTCTTCAAGTATGTGTTCCTCTTTAGCTCTGGCTAGTTGTTTTCGAAGATCTTCAATTTCACGCTTCCGAGCCTCAGCTTGACTTTTAAAAGTAGCTTCGTCTTCTTTTATTCTATTTATCAATGAATGCAATATTTTATCTTTTTCGAGACCTTCGTTCCTTAGTTCAATTACTTCGGAACGAAGGTTGCTCAGGGCCATAACACACCCTTCATCTTCGGCATCTTTTTGGGCCCTAAGGGCATTACTAAGTATAAGGCCCTGCAAAGAAAAATGTATGTGCGTCAATAAATTTAAGCAAACGCAAAATTTTGGTTTCAAGAAAAAATACAAAGACCTCATTTTTTGCACCTTTAAGCTATTGTACGCCAAGCTGTCGGCCAGCTCGTTTTTCGACAACACCGAGAGCCCGTCTTCAAGTGTTGGGAATCTGAAGCTCTTGCTCATCTCCCGACAGACAGAAATCTCCTTGCTGTCAGGGAGACAATACAAGAAGTCTTCTTCTCCGCTGCCGTTGAATATCAACGCCCCCTTTGGATATTTCAGTTTTTGGGCGTAAAACTGGGCCTCTTGCTTTTCTTTTTCAGACAACTTTTTCCCCGAAGCATGTCGAACAATATAATCAAGGACTTTGGGGGATGCTTCGGGGGCAACAGCACTGATTTCTTCAACAAGAATTGGCTCTGTCATTTTTTCTTCCTCGGTTTCCAAGGATTTTACCTTCGTGGGCTCTGAAGGCCCAGCTTCAGTCTCAGTTTGTTGCTTTGGAGCTTCAACATCAAAGGTTTCAGTTTCCGCTTCGGAAGTCTCAACAGTCTTCTTCGGAGTCGTGCTTGAGGACTCAATTGTCTCCAGAACATCTAGCACAGTGACCATTCGTTTTCTTTTTGGGGTCACCGCTGGGCCCTTTTGGTTTTTTGTTGTCTCAACACTTGCTGAAGGACTTAAAATTTCCAATATTTTCGTTCCTTCAGTACTCGGTTCTTCTGCTTTTTCTGCTGAAGGTGCTTCAGCTTTTTCTTCGAACTTCGGCTCTGAAGTTAGTTCTTTAATTTCGGTGACCGAAGAGGTTTCACCGGCGAACTCAGGCACTATAGCTGGTTCAATGTAGCGTGGCCGATGTGTGAGAACTTTTACTCTTTGTCTCTTCGGCGCTGGCTCGCTGGGAGCGGCTGAAGCAGTTTCCTGTGCAGAAGTTGCGCTTTTTCTTTTTTGGCCCCGCGTTGGATACTGGTAGTCGGGGTACACGAACCCAATTGCGTCAAACACTCGGTTCAGTCTTTTCTTTTTCCAGCCTCCGAAGGCTGCTGACAATGCAGTATCTTCGGCCTTTGAATAAACCCCAAGTAGTTCATCACTTACATTTTCAATGCTTTTTAGCCAGTCATCATCTGGCTCTACGAATTTGTCTCCGAATTTGAAAGTATACTTCAGCCTGATAAGTCCACCTTCGTCAGCCTCCTTTATAGTCTCTTGTGGCATTTCCCATTTTTCCGCGAGCGGCCATACTCTGAAGGCAATATGCTCTTGGACCAAATCTCTCGTTCCAATAAAAGAACAAATAACTCCGAAGGCTCTCTGGCATTCTTCGGCAGCTTCATTCATTTCAACCTTCGGCCTCCGCAGGCCGAAGCTTTGCCAAATAGGGCGCATAATTATACCTTTAATATCTTCCCGTGTTTTCAGGTCATTCTTCACATAAAACCATTCTGTCATCCAGTCGCCGGGCCATCTCTTCCGAAAGGTTGGCACGGGACAGCTTGACCCAGACCGAGAAACGAAACTGTAGCAGCCAAAATTATTGTGATACTGTTCCTTACCCCAGGGTTTTGTCTCGTATGATAATTCGTGTATGTTGCAAAAACTTTTCGCATCAGGTTCCAGACCTTGGCTTCTCACGGCCCACACGAAGATATTCAGCCTTATGATTGCTTCGGGGGTAAGTTGGTGAAGATAGACTTCAAATATTTTCAGCACCTCTACGACAAAGTTGCTCAGGGGAAATCGTAGTCCAGCTTTCAAAAAGCTTCGGTACACTACGACTTCATTTTCTTCAGGGTTAGGACAAGTCTTTTCTCCTTCGTCGGCCCTCACAACGGACAAGTCCCGGAAATATCTTCCCCTCATGTTGACAAGATGATTTTCTTTGATACTTGATTTGCCGAAAACCGCATGGCTTGGTCGCCAAGGGCGATCTTCGGAGTCTTCACCACCACTATCCACATCATAACTGTCGCTGTCATCAGTATCTTCAGACAAACCTTCTAAAATCTCTTTGGTGATTTTTTCTGTATTGGTCTTCGACATTGCTATAAGAAACCCCAGGTTTTTCTCTTCAGAGAGACTCAGCTTCATCTCGGCAGCAGCCTTCTTATCTTCAGACATCTTCGGAAACACTAAAAAACTGTTTTCAACGCCGAAGCTTAAAAACTTAAAAAGCTAAGCAAGTCTTGGTGCGCAAGAGCTAAAAATTGAGTGAGCAAGAGCAGATGGCAAGAGAGCGTACCAAATGAGCTCGCGGTATGCTCTTATTTATACGCCCAGTGCGTTGAAAATTGGAAGACCCCGCTTGTCAGTGAATGTTGCTATTCTAGCAAAGGGAAAGTGTTTTTTTCGGACCTTCGGCTTAAGGCCTTCGTCCATGTCGCAATCTAAATTTATTATTCTAACAAATTAATATTGCGAGGGGCTACTGTTGGGGGCCTTCGGCTTCCGAAGGTCCTCAAAAACAAGATTTAACAGTGTTTCTGGAGTATAATGTGTGAACAGGTATCTTCGGACTCGAGTCGATATCACAGTAGGAGAAGCCCAAATAATACGAAGGTTGATACAGCGCCGAAGATGTGAGCAGGAAAGCTTCGGCGTGGTAGCAGAAAAGGAAACCGACTTAAAGATGAAAAGGCTATTCAGACCTCGGTGGATTACTATAGAATTACTACCAAATGTAAAGGGCATGGATGTAATTTTATATGGGCTATGTCCTGTGCCTATAAATAGGTGAACAGTACCCCCGTACTGCGGGGGCGGACTTGGCATTTGCTTTTGCGTCACGCTTGTACTTTCGCCTTCTTTCAAGCCGAAGGTACATTTGTAATTTGATATTATTTCTAATTTTCTATAATAATAATACAGAAACGAGTTGATAATAATACATAATGGTTTATGCTATCTTTTGTGTCTCATATGATTCTTTCTTCATTATTATATGTTGAATTTATGAAGGTATGTCCTTCATAACCTTCGTCCGAAAATCATTATGTCCTAAGGGAAATAATGCTTCGAATGACGAAGGACTTTAACGTTTAACATTTCTTGTGTTGCCTTGTTCTTAATTCTTAGCATTCGAGAACAAGTCCCCAACACCTGTTATCCCATATAAAAGAATTTTAAACACATCTTAGCCAACCTTAAATTTTGGAATGTGTACAAAAATTAAGTTACCACATAAGAAAAAAGCCGGCAATCTCACCGTATCACCTTATCCTTGCCTATGGCCAGCAAGGAAATACCATGACCTTTTTTTTCTGAACCGTGCTTTTCATGATCGACGACACATTATTTCACGTCTTCTACTACATTAATATAACAAAATAAAAAAGCCCTCACATTAACTGCGAGAGTTCAGAAATTAAGCCTAGTACCAAAATATTTGTGGTCAATGCATGTTCCTATTTATGCACCTTTGCCTCCGGCAAGGTTGTCCGACGCGCCCGATCACTCATCTCTATCGATCTCCCTATTTTGTTGCAAAAACCTATTGCTTTCCATTGGTGGATCCTCACACAAGCACATTAAACCATCATGGGCTTCCCTCAGTGTGATCAACATATCAAGTTAATATTAACTGCTTGGAATGAGTGGCACTCTGGAATAAGACATAGCGAACCAAAAACTTTGCACTATCGATCGTGAGGCGCCAGCCACAAAGGTATGGTGCTTCGTTCACAGCAACGGATGGTTCAGCGAGTCTGCATGCTATGTTGCAACTTGTAATAGAGGCAATGTAGAAGAAGTAATGAAAATAGAGTCGTGGTTGGACACCCTCTGTCATACTCGATCCCTTCCCATTGCAAAGCTGATATATTAATGGTATCTATGGGAGCAAGATGATTGGAGTGGATTGAGGGGCCCTAACTTCTGTGTCTATGCTTGAAACATCATAGTTTCTCTTCATTTACATTCATGTGCTAGTAATAACTCACTCGATGGTCTGTTTGGTAGAGCTTTTTTTGAAGAACTTTTCTGATAATATGGATTCATGCATAAACTAGCTATCACGAGAATCTGAATATTATGGGGGCTTACGTGGAGGAAGATGAAGTGTCCATAGGATTTATGAACTAGGAAGTGACGAATTCCTCATATCTCAATGACTCGATGGATTCTATGTTTACATTGATTTGGACGATTTTCACCAAAGCGATTCTCATAGAAGCGAACTGAGTGAAGCGTTTTATTGCCAGAAGCCGATTTTGAGGCCAGAATCCAACTTTAAGCTGAAACAAACACCCCTCTATCTCTTGAGTTGAATCTAAAGTCCTGTTCGAGATGGGCAAGTTTCTTCCTCTCCGAATGAGTTTTACATGCGGTTGCTTAAAAAACTTTTACATGTGAAATGAGCTTTGCTATGATACCGTGTTACCCTATATGTAAACAAATTTCTTAAACATATCTTAGCCAACCTTAGTTTTTGGAATGCATATAAAAACTAAGTTACCCCATAGAAGAAAATAAAGGACGTCAATCTCATGATATCTCTTTATTATTAACGACGGCTAGCAAGGAAACATAGAAAAGAGCTTTCGCCTTCGGTGAGAGGGTTTAGCAATCACAAGGTTAATGAAAAAAGAAGCATACCCACTATTGAATTTTACAAAGACGTACCACCTCATCCTTGATACTCCCTCCATTTTTTTTATTTGCCACGTTTTTGTTAAAAATGAATTAGCGAGTGACAAATATTCAAGAACATAGGTAATACTCCCTCCGTTTCTTTTTATTTGCGCTGGATAGTGCAATTTTACACTATCCAGCGACAAATAAAAAGAAACGGAGGGAGTATAATTTATGAAACCTTACGGTTTAAATGTAAAGAGTCCACACCAGATGCCATTAATAAGTAACAGCTAAATAACTGCCATAAAAAAGATCCCCAATTAACGCGCCCGCGTGCTCTAGGCATGGGGCAGTGGGGCAAGACTAGGCGTGGGACGTTGGGGGAGGAGCCGATCATATATATATATATATATATATATATATATATATATATATATATATATATATATATATATATATATATATATATATATATATATATATATATATATATATATATATATATATATATATATATGTGTGTGTGTGTGTGTGTGTGTGTGTGTGTGTGTGTGTGTGTCCAACTAAAGGGAAGCTCTGGTCCAATAGTACCTTTCGGTTCCGCCGCAACACCTCAAGCAGACCCAGGCCCCAGAAGTGTATAAAAACAGGTATAAAACAGCCCCAAGACTGCCAGAGATTAGTTGTTTAGCGATGATGGCCTCGTGAGGTGCAAGCGGCTGCGGCAGGCAGTGTGTGAGCGAGGCTCGTCGTTCGGCGTGGCGGCGAGTCTTGACTGCGGGTTGCGGTGGCATCGCGATGAGGCATGCACAATATTTACACTATATCTGACACTATTTTATGATCAGATTTAAGGATTTTATTCTCATGAATATGACATCCCCGATATATCCCTATATCTCAAGTTGGCTCTTTTTTACGACAACCAACTAGATTCGCGCACGCGTGATACGTGGGGGTCTTACGTGACACCATACTGACTATGGTAACAAGATTTATGCTATATATTACACTATTTACACTCAAACTTGAGGATTTTATGATCATGAATATAATACACTAGATATGTCCATGTCTATCATGTTGACTCGATATTTACGGTAACCACCTAGATTCGCGCACGTATGTTACGTGGAGGGCTCACGTGACATCACACTAACCATTGTAGCAACATTTACGCTATATCTTATACTATTTACACTCAAACTCGAGGATTTTTACGATCATGAATACAACACACCAGAGATATTCATGTCTCTCAGGTTGGCTCGACAGTCATGAGGAATCGCCTGAATTCGCGCACGTCTGTTACATGGACATTTATACTATTTATGCTTAAACTTGAGGATTTTACGCTCAAACATGACTGTGCGCCACCAGTGTACTGCATGCCATATTTGCCAGGTACACAGTAAAAAGAAAAATCACGTGATTTTTGGTGTCTATAACTACCATAATAATCAAATCCCAAAAATTTCTTCATGGACGTGGGTGGAACGGTGGGTTGGGCGACATTTACGTATATCTGACACTATTTATGCTTAAACTTGAGGATTTTACGCTCACATTGGCTCGGTATTTACGGGAACTACCTTGATTCATGCACGCCTATTACGTGGGAGTCGTACATGATATCTCGTTGACTATTGTAACAACATTTACACTATATCTAACATTATTTACGCTCAAACCTATGGTGCACCCACTAACGTCTCGAATGCCTTATATATATACTAGCTAGTTGCACGTGCTTTGCTACGGTTGTTATATATCATATAAATAGGTATTGAGATGTTTATTCAAATATAATTATTGTTTATTTCCAAACACTAAGATACGTGTGGTCTGGTGGTTAGCCCAAATTTAAATTTCTAGAGCAGGGGGCGTGGGTTCGAGTGCTCGCTCTGCACTATTTTTTGCGCGGTGGGCGGGGTTGGGTGCTAGGCCGCAGTAGCTGGCTGCGCGGGCGCTGGGGGTCCACAGGGCGCGTGGGCGAGGCAGGGCGCGTGGGGCGTGCCAAGAGTGTCACCGCGGAGGGTGAAGCCTTGGTAGCACCAGATGCCCACATTAGGTTATATATATATATATATATATATATATATATATATATATATATATATATATATATATATATATATATATATATATATATATATATATATATATATATATACACACACACACGAGCCCTGGGCTTCCAATAGCTAGGGAAAGTTCTGGCCCAATATTGCCATTCAGTTCAGCCGCACCAGGTCTCGGACGTCTATAAAAGAAGCCCTAGGTCGCTAGGGTTAAGTTTTTTAATGACGCCGACGGTGATGCCCCCACCCTGATGCACGAGTGACGCCTCCTGAGGCGTGCGCGCGGTGGCGATTCCATGAGGGCGCACAACAGCAATGACCCCTTGATACACGCGTGACAGCGACGCTATCCGAGGTGGTAGCGGCGACCTCCGCTAGACACGAGCGATGACGACGAACCTCGGACACGTGAACGACGATAGATCCTAGAGGCGCACGTGGAGGCAGCGGCTCCCCGGAGGAGCACTTGGGGTTCGCCGTCCGCACCGCGGGCCGCGTGATATCCTCTGATCCGGTGTGCCTCGGGCATCCTCCGGTGATGGCCTCCTTCTATTATTATTTTTTATGTCATGCATTGCACTATTTTAGGCATTCCTTATGAGTATTTTATGATGATGAATATAACATTTCTCACTTGGCTTGATATTTTTACGGTAATAACATTTACGCTATATCTGCCACAATTTTACGCTCAAACTTGATGATTTGTACGATTATAAATACAACATATCTAAGTTATCAATATCTCTCACATTTGGCTCGGTATTTATGATCAAAACTGAGGATTTTTACGCCTAAAAGTGAGGATTTTTACGCTCAAACATGGGGTGCGCCACCAGTGTCCCACATGCATATTTTCCGCGTACACAGTGAAAAATGAAGTCTCTTGATTTATTGTATCTGTAACTGCCATAAAAAATCAAATCCCTTAATTAACTCTCCTAGTCAAATCCACTAATCAACTCTCCTAATCAAATCCCTTGATTTATGACGACTGCATGGACATGGAGGACCGTTGGTTGGTAGTGAATCAACGTTTATGCTATATCTAAATACTATTTTATACTTAAACCCGAGAATTTTTACGACCATAAATATAAAGCATCAGAGTTGTCAACGTCTCTCACATTGGCTCGGTATTTATGGTCAAAACTGAGGATTTTTACGACCAAAATTGAAGATTTTTACGCTCGAACCTGGAGTGCGTCTACCAGTGTATCGCATGCATGTTTTCTCCGTGCACAGTGAAAATAAAATCCCTTGATTTATGGTGTCTGTGACTGCCATAAAAAAATCAAATTCTCTAATTAACTCACTCAATTAAATCCTATAAATTAACTCTTCTAATTAAATCGTTTGATTTATGGTGACCCCATGGAACGTGGGGTGCTGGCAGCAAATCTTACAACAGAACTCGAATTGAAGAGCCCTTCACCGATCGTCTTCCCTGGATCGAACATGCAGTCATTAAGAAGGAAGTATCGGCCCCACGTGTTGTGTCAGTCAGCAGGCTTTTTTTTTTCCGCGAAAACTCCAACACATATGACTGTAAAAATGTGATGAGTGTTGAATCAGGGTGAGTTACAGCGAGCCATGGCCCATGTGGAAGCCTGCCATGAGTTACTGTGCTGTCGGTTCAGCAGGTCGTCGGTCTGCTCGTGAGCTAGTAGTTGACATGTGCTGCGCCATGGTTCTGTAGCCTAGTACGGTAGTACCCAAATGTAATGTTTGTGGTCGATGCATGTTTCTATTTAAACACCTTCACCTCCAGCCAGCTTTCCCTCGCGCCCAGTAGCTCGTTTCTCTTTTTCCGCTGCAAAGATCTCTAAGCATGTGTTTGGTTTAGGAACGATCGTGGGTTAGGTTGAAGCCGACCTATTTTTTCTGGGTTGTGTCGGACCTATTCTTTATTTGATTTCAGTGACACGTTGAACCTAGTTTCTTATTTGATTACATGGTTAAAGTGGGTTAGAGCTGCATCATCTCTTGTTTATTTCGTGATGAATGATGAACTGAATATGGTCACCTTCCTGGTCATATTACCACACTCAGGATAATATCTTCAATTCAATAAGATGACATCATTCAAAATAAACGAAACTGACACTATTTTAATATTTGAGGAATCCATAAGCATAAGATATAAATAAATTAAAGTCATTATTGACTAAGTCGTAAATTTTTAGTGACGAGATCTCACTGTTACATTTTAGTCATAATTAAAGAAACATCCCAACAACATCAAGATGCATTTCAGTGAATTTGTAACATTTGCTATCACTAGCAGGCTTGTCTAGGCGGTGACGAACACTGACCTTTACCTGTTTAACGACAGCACTAGTAAGGCTCGCGGGTTGTGACTACTAGAGAACACGCCGGTATCAGAGGGTAGGCTAGCGGGGGACTAATGACGGGAGGCAGGCAGGGGATTAACGTCGAAGGATAGGCCGGCGGGGTCCCTCGTCCCAGCAGGCCAGCAGTGGCGGCACGCTCCTGTGCTGGTCTCAAGTGGATAAGGCATAAGTGACGAGAGGGTGGAGAGAAAGTGAGTCGAAATGGTTCGGTTGTTTTTGAGGAATCACTAGAACCCACTTTTTCAATAAGTATTTTGACCCAGAATCAATCTAACCCGCAAGACTTTTTAAACTAAACACGAGTTGTTATGGGTTGAAACCAAACACACCCTTGTCTATTGCAAAAGCTTCGGTTGGGCCACGTATAGGCAGGTGCATGTAGAGATGTACTAGCATATTGACATATATTCCCACCATCCGGTATTCGATCCTTCCACCATACCCCATGCATATCCGCCCTCTACGTTGTCGCTAGAGCTCTCCGCTATTGGGATTCAGACCACACGAGAATATAATAAAGCACCATATGGCCTCCTTGTGATCAGCATAGCAAGCCATGAACTCTTTGGAATGTGTGGCACTCAACACATAGTGAACCAAGAACTTTACACACCCAGCTGTGGCACGCCAATCCTTAAGGACTAATTTTGGAGCTAAAATATCAGAGGGAATTAGAGAGGCTAAAATCTTCTTCTTATTAAAATTGAATGAGAAGATGATTTTAACCCATCCAATCCTCTCCGATATTGTAACTTCTAAACTAGCCCTAAGGTCTATTGCTTCCTTCATAGCAACGGGTAAGACTATCTCCAGCAACATCCTCTATATCCGTCATTTACGGTCTTCTCTAAAAAATTCTATCTCATATATCTACTTCTTCTACAATAACGTCCTCTAAATCACGTCCTCTATATGTAAATACATATATTAAAGATATTTTTAATTTTTAATTTTTGTACATACGTATTTGTCATACTCTCAAATGTATTGTACATATTTTAGTTTTACTAAACCGGTTGTTTAAAGTATTCAAATAGATAGAGAACCGTTTAGAAAAAACTCTCTATATAAAGAATCCAGCAGCGTCCTCTAAATTTAGAGCACCGTTTAGAGGACGCTGCTATAAGACTAGCTCCAACAAGGGACCCTAAAGGGTTCTGTACCCTAAATATAGAGGATCGAATGGTCCTCTACGCCCTCCGGCAGCGTCCTCTAAACGGTTCTCTAAATTTAGAGAACGCTGCTGGATTCTCTATATATAGAGTTCCTCTAAACGATCTTCTATCCATTTGAATACTTTAAATAACCGGTTTAGCAAAACTAAAATATGTACAATACATTTGAGAGTATGACAAATACGTATGTACAAAAAATAAAAATAAAAAATATTTCTAATATAGATATTTGAGTATAGAGGACGTTGTCGGAGAGGAAGGAGATATAGAGGGTGGAATCTTTTAGAGGAGACTGTAAAGGACGGATATAGAGGATGAATATAGAGGACGTTGCTGGAGACAGCCTAAGGCTGCCTCCAACAAGAGCCGCTAAAGGCTCATGTCCGCTAAATGTGAGGGACTGTCAGGTCCCCTACGTCTCCAACAAGGTCCTCTAAAGCGTCCCCTAAATTATAGAGGATGTGCCAGAGACCCTAACTGTGGAGGCCGCCCACCGTGCGCTATCCGCGCGACGGATCCACCAGCCGCCGCGAGGAAACTTCCGCCTCCTCCTACCGCGCGCTGGCGACTACATCTCCCGGGGCCGAGCCCTCAATCCGGCGTGCTTCGTCGCCGGCATCGAGGCAGGTGGGAGACAAGAGGGCTTGCGAGAGCGGACGCGGAGCATGGCGGAGGAGCAGATCGAAGAGGCGTCCATGGCCATCGCCGGACGCGGAGCATCGTGGAGGAGCAGATCGAAGAGGCGTCCATGGCCACGGCGGCGGCCACGCCGTTCCAGCTCCAGTTCGACAAGCCCATCCCGTTCCAGGTCTAGTCTGCGCTCTCCTCCCCTGCCTCTCCCTTCTGCGTAGGCAAACCCTGTTGTGCAAGTTCGTGCTGTGCTGATTCTTAACCAACATGTGTTGAGGCTGCAAAATAATGTGCGGCCGCTTGGGTTCACGCTGTCCAGGGCAACGGCTGGTTCACGGATGGGCAAGCTAGGCCATTGCCCCATCTCAAATTTTACGATCTACACAGGATCAGAGAGGGAGTCAGGAAAGAAGGCGCTCAAAAGTCGGGACAAAAATATCTGAGTGAATCGGACCTGCAGAATGCGGACGGTCACCCAGAGATTGATCTTGCGTTCGTGCTGCTGCTGCCCCGCCGGTCACTGGTAAGCTCCCTGCCTCGACCTTCTCTTCTCAAACTCAGTTCATCGACACAAGAACCAAGGGAATACGACAGTGGTGAGGGACGGGGAGAGAAGGGGTATAGCGTGGCTGTCGCGGTCCTTCGAATCTGGCCATGGGTCATGGCCGCACCCGCACATTGTTCGTTAACCTACCAACCACCAGAAACTCGAGATTGGAATTGGATGGATAAGGCACAAGCTAACAGGATGCCTCTCATTTTTTAGATCAGCAATCAATTCGTTACATCTAGCCACTTGTGAAAAAGCTTACAAAAAATCATTTTATCTTTCGATCACATATATGATGTGTAAAGTACTTTATTGTTTAGGGGAAAAATTTGTTCCCACATATTACAACTTAGCTGTATATTCACTATGCTACTTTTATCAATACACTTTTCTTATATTGTTGTTATCTAATATATAAATTTTCTTATTGTAGATTTGATTTTATTGGTGAATCGGTGCAGCCAAAAGGTTTTCAGTATGCATGTCATTTTGAAACATTCATAGTGTTATCACTTAATGATTTGTGAATTGGTGTAGCCAAAAACTACTTTTGTCTAGTAATCTAGTCTAATGATTTGCCTTCGCCGGCAGACACTGATATAGAGCACTGATTTCAGCTTTGAATGCTATTTTTTGTTTTGCAAATGCACATTAGTAATTACACCGTTTGCCTCTTGTTCATGCTTAATCAGTCTCATTCACCTTGTATCATGTTTACAATTCGCTACCAAACAATCTTTAAGTAATAGAGAGTTAATAGCAAGCACATATATCATACGGTTGCTGATACTGAATTTCACCTTTTGTCGCTTTATATCTTTTCTGTAATTCAGAATCGATTGAGCACAGTGAGATTCAATTTCCTATGTATGCTAAATGGGGCATCGGGTACTGACGTGCCTGTGTTTCATACTTGTAGATAAAAATGGCAGAATGGAATCCAGAGAAGGATCTGCTTGCTATGGTTACTGATGACTCCAAGGTTCTCCTCCATCGCTTCAATTGGCAAAGGCTTTGGACAATCTCTCTAGGTTGATACACCCCTACTCCATTACCCTCAGTTGCCTGTTGTTTTTGCCCACTTTGAATATTCCTTGTCATTACAATCAATATGTACAATCTGTCAATTCCAGTGTGCCCTTCAGTTATACCTTTTAGTTATAGTGATTTATAAGATCATGTCTGCTTTGAACTTATAAAAAATAGTGAGAAATTGAGAACTAAAGTATTTATAATTGTTCAGGGAAGTGCATCACATCAATTTGTTGGAGCCCTGATGGTAAAATAATAGCACTTGGCACATAAGCTGGTTTGATTCTTTTGCATGATGTGGAGGTGTGTATCTGGATGATGATAAAAATTGTCGGTGTCTATTGTATCTTTGTATGAACATTCGTTTGTACTTCATAGACACCTGATCCAGTGCCTATCTTCTCTTAATATTTTTCTAATTGCTTATTCTCATTTTTATATCATGCTTAAACCTTATGAGCGAACTATTAGGAGACATTTAGGGGATACAGGCCTCAAGGACTTCTTGCCCAATTATGTTTTCGATAGAGGCATTTTAATACTTCTTGAAGATTAATGCGTGTCAGCTATACAATTGTCAATTGTGTTTGACAGACAGGACCACTTGATCACATACAGTTGGGGATCTTGCAGCCACTGCTTGAACATCTGTGCAGATTCTCAAGACCTCACTCTTCCATGATAAACTTCTCATAATATTTTCTTGAAATGAAACACGCCCTTTTCCAATGACGCTCTCTTAGTATCTTGCATCCTCTGCAAAGCTAGCTTGACCTGCTTCTATGCGACGTTCTATCGAGAACAATTACACACAAAATAACAGGCAATGATAATTAATTTAGACAATTCGAAATTATTAATTCGAAAATTAATAAATACATTTTTTGCGCATCATTTGTATAGCGTGAATTGGGAAGAAAATAAAGAAAACTGAAAAAGAAATGAAAAAAGGGAATCTGTTAACACTATAGCTTTAGGGGACCGAATTTAGGGGACGTTGCTGGAGACTGAGAATATATAGAGGACATAATCTTTTAGAGTGTGCTGTAAAGGACAGAGAATATTCCTTTAGGGGATGGAATTTAGGGGACGCTGCTGGAGACAGTCTAAGGTTCTAAATTTAGGGTACAGGACCCTTTAGAGCTCCTTGTTGGAGCTAGTCTAACAGGTGGCTGTTGTCTTTGTCTGTGTCTGATTTTCTTGTGCTGCAACGTCTGTCTTTCAAGGACGCCATGTTTGCTTCTGTCATGCTCGGTCTCTTCCAGTTGGCAAGCTGTTTGTATCAATTCCTATTGCCGTGCTTGAAACATCGCAGTTTATCCTGTTCAGTTACATCCATATGCTAATGACTCACCCTATCTATTGTTGTATTAACGAATATATGAAGTAACGAATTCGTAACTACTACCGTTCTGTCTTGTTGCTTCTCTGAATTTTTGTTTCCACTCAGTCTACGTTAGGTTGTTGACCCACAATCTAACAATCTCCAAACACATACAAATCACCAAGCGTGCGTGCTCTGCTGCTGCTTAGGTGCCGTTTGGTTCGCGAAATATAATGTAAATAGTAATGGTAACGATTCACACTCGAATACCGGCGGTAACAAATTTAAATAAAGTGATATCCATTTATAGTGTGATATCAATTACGATTGTACTTAAACAAACATGATTTAAGGTTATCAGTTACTCATTACGTTATCAATATTTAACACACTGTCTACAATATGTTTCAATCATTACATGTTGTATATTATGCAAACCGGTTGTTCAGTGTTGTATCATTTTTATTATCCACAAGGCTCAGTTCTAATCCTACGCACGTATCTAAATTAAAAGTACATATATGAGAATCCAATTCTTGAGCGTGGTTCACGAAGCGTTTCTCGCTGCACACCAGCGCATGCACATGCTCTAGTCCTTCAACGTCCATGTGTTCTCCATTCTGAGCAAGAAACGAAGGAACTCGATCAAACGGTACTGCGTGGTCATTGCGGGCCACATGCGACTAATAATATGTAGCCAGAACACCGCTAACAGCAAAAGATAAGAGGCTACAGGTGACTGTAATGTGATGAATGATGAATCAGGGTGCGTTACGAGAATCCTGCTGTGAGTTACGTCGCTGCCGATTAATTCATCATGTCGGTCTGTTTATGGACTTGTTGTTCCTATTTATACACCTTTGGCTCCAGCAACCTTGTCCCTCACGCCCAATCGCTCACCTCTCCCTGTCTCTCTCGTTGCAAAGATCTATTGCAACCCATGGGCAGGTGCATGTAGATAGCATACTTATTGACATACTACCCCACCATCCTGTCTGCGATCTCCCCCCCCCCCCCTTTCTACTGGTGCATCAACACACGATCGAGCTAGCACGATAAAGCATCATGGCCTCTCCCGTGTGTGATCAACGTATAAGTTATGAATTGCTCGGAATGTGCGGCACTCAGGAATAAGACATGGCGAGACAAAAACCTCACTCTATCGATCGTGGGGCACCAGCCGCGAACATCAGGTGCTCTTCCTTCACAGCAACGGGGGACTCGGCATGTGGATGTCTGGAGTCGGCATGTGGACGCCGCCCAGGAAGACAAAAGAGAAAAGAGAGGAAGACAACACACCGTTGGTTTGTGAGAGATACGGAGGAGCAGAGCAAGAAAACGGAGACGGGTCTGCTCAGTTGTGCTTCACTGGATGCATGTTGTTGCTTGTGTCCAATCTTCTCCTACAACGGCGGTAACTAAAGGACACCCGGTCCGCTTCCGCCATGCTCGATCCCTTCTAGTTGCCAAGCTTTGTTCATCCTTGAAACATCACATATTGTCATGTTTGGTTATTCTACTAGTAACTCACTTTATTTGTGCTTAGTCAAATCTGACAAAAAAACTAGAATGACTCACACGACGTCCTGTTCGGAAGGCACAAGTTTCTTCCTCGCCAAAGAACTTTTAAATATGGTTCTCTGAGGCCAACTCCAGTAAGGACGTCTATATAGTCGTCCAAAACACTGTTTTGCACTATAAATACACTGATTGCAGAGCAGAGTTTGAAATGGGGAGTGAAAGAGAATGAGATAAGGAAGCTGCTGGAGATAGTCTAAAAAACTTTGACTTATGAAATAGGCCTTGCTACGATACACCGTTACCCCCATATAAAAGAATCTTAAAAACATCTTAGCCAACCTTATTTTTTGAAGTGCATACAAAAAATAAGGTACCCCTTGGGAGAAATAGCCAAAAACCTCGCCATATCTTTATATCATTAGACTGTGTCGAGTAGATTGTGTATATAGTCGTGCAAAACACTATTTTGTATCATAAATAACATTATTTGTATAGTAGAGTTTAAAATAAAAGGTAAGATAAGAAATAAGATATGAGAGCTAATAGAGATAGCTTTACATATGACTAGCAAGGGACATCATGGTCTTTTTCTGAACCGTGTTGTTCATGATCGATAACAGATCGTTTCACATATTCTATTATATTATTACAACATAATAAAAAAACCCTTACGTTCTTTTAGAGGGTTTAAAAATTACGAGATTAATAAAAACATATCCACCGTTGAATTTTGTAAAGATGTAACACCTTAAATCTAACCAAAAGAAAAGAATACCCATCCTTGACATATTTTAAATCTAACGGTTTAAACCTAACCGAAGGGTCCACACGACCGAATGCCATTAATAAACAATAGCTAAATGTAATTATTTTTATTATTTAAACACACGATTTTGACCGTATATTTTTTTTCTTGTTTTCATTCGTTTGTCTTTTTTATTTTTTTCATGTGTTGTCTTTCTGTTCTTCTGTGTGGTTAATTTTTCTTTCCGTTCTAAATTATTTTCAGTAACAGTACAATCTTTCTAGTAAATATCAAAATAAAAAGAATATTCTCATTACCGAATTGTATTTGTATGTATTTTGACTATGAACATAATTTATGTTATTAGAAACTGGTCCAACTAATCAAACCTCAGGGGTCAGAATAGATTTACCTAGACGAGCAAAATGTGCACGGCGCACCTTTGTTTAAAGGCCTGTGTTAATGGAATTATTGACAATTTTGTCATTATCAGTTATGGGCTTCGTCATTATGCTATTGGACTCACAAATCATAGGAACAGATGATCCTACCAGTCATAGACTCGGGGTAGCATAATAATATAGAGCTAAAACTGAGAGTGACAAAAATAGCAAATTTCTCGTGTTAATGTGACTTTATGGAGGTGAATGCTTTGCCCGCCTTCATTACCATCATTAATAATGGTAGTGCTCCACCACGCCCTGGTCACGATAATGTAGCCATAATATAAGGTCAGTGTCTCACAAAATCAAATGTGTAGAAGTGACCATGAGCTTAAATCTTGAGTACTTGTCCAGCTCAGTGTAAATATAAATAAGCTTTCACAGTATACACTTACGATTGCGATCCTTACCACACCACATAGAATATTAATACAAATATCCCACTATCCTCCTGTCTGCGATATTCCACCCCCATATCCACCCTCTCGTCGTCGCTAGAGCTTTACACTAGTGGATCCACACACGTATGAGCTAGCACAGTAAAGCATCATGACCTCCCCCGTGTGATCAACATGACAAGTTATGAACTGCTTGGAATGTGTGGTACTCAGGAACAAGACATAACGAGCCAAAAACCTTGCACAACCGACCGAGGGGCACCAGCTACAAGTGTCTAGAACTTTGTTGAGAGAAATCGAGGGATTAGCACGTGGACGGTCAGAAAGTCTGTGGAGAAATGAGAAAAAGAATTGCTTTGTGAGACAAACGAAAGATTGGAAGAGGCGAGCAGGAAAACAGAAGAGAGAAACAATTGGTTTGTGCTGCAAGGTCTATAAAGGACACTATGTTCACTTCTGTTCTACAAGATCCATTCTGGTTGCCAATATGTTACATTAACTTCTCTATTCGTGCTTGAAATGTCACAACTTCTACTGGAATAAAACTATTTCCTCCATGTATATATGACAAAATAATGACCGATTAAGATATATACAACATCTAATCGAACAAAAAGCAATCTATTACCTCTCTAACCCTCATGTTCTTGTTTATCGTTTGATCCGATGACCAAATATGACACTCTAGGTCTGCGGGTCGACCTAGAGCAACCCAGTGTCGTCTTTGTTCCGACGAGATCTCTTCCAAGCTAGAGCCTTGATGATTACTTTGATAGTTTGTCTGGAAACTAGTCGACGTCAAGTAAGCGCGATTGGTTATCATTTGATGGTTTGCTCGTAAACCTCACCATTCTTTACTATGTAATTGTGATGTTCTAGTTGTTATTTGGTTCGTGATGATCCAAACAATCTAGCCCTAGTCGTGATCCAATTCAGCATTAACAAAATCAGAGGCCCTGATAGCATCTCAATTGCTGTTGACATACACTAGGTTTTCAATTTCACAACCACATGGCCCATGAGGATAGCTAGGAGAGAGTGCATGAGCGATAGATTTTAGTATGCTGAATTAATTACTCACCATCTCGATTGTGTGTATGTCATCGACGACAGAGACCTTCAAGCTAAATTTGCACGATTCGTCGTTTTCATATATTAAAAAAATAGAGAAAGTAAAGAGACCTAGGTAAAAACAAAATTAACAACAATAGAATAGAGCATAACAGTAGCCACACCTTGCACCACAAGGAGACGACAAAAGTCGAAAATCTCGCATTCCAAGGTGCTTTGCCCCTGCAATGTACCAGGTGCGAGCTTCTTATCTGACTTTGGCTAGCAGCTAGAGAATTGATAGAGTTATTTATGAAAAATTGAGGCATTATGCTCCTTCAAGGTTTCTCACTTGACTATCACTAAAAGAGAGAGAAAGGACTTTAAAGCATTTCTAACTATGCCTTAAATCAATGCTATATCTTAAAATATAGTGTTCAACATATAAAAACAGCTCCAACAACATCTTGTTCTACAATTTTTATCAAAAAATAGGATAAACCATGCAGCGATTCATATATAGTATATCCCGGATTAGTGCCATATCCTTATTTTCTACATCATTCTCAACATTTTTATTTTTTCAGTAATATAATTTATTCCTAAAATACATGATTTAGGCTTAACTGTTAGAGCTCAATTTGTTTTTAGTGTCTTAAACACTTTAAATAATGTAGTTATTTTTTTATTTTTGGAGCACTGTATTGAGGCAACTTACTAGAGATGCTCTCAATAGAAAGTCTTAATGACTCGCCATCTCCGTTTACTGATCCTTTATCGTGGAGCAGTGCTTCCATTGGCTACATGGCACTAGCTGGTCTAGTACCCAACACAAATGCACCGACCACACAGGGCCCTCAATTTTTTTGACCCTCATTTTTAGTTTTCTGAATATAGATGATACAACATGGTCAGGATTATTTAATGGTTTGTAAGTTGAACTAAAGAGTTTTGGCCTTAAAATAGATAATATGAGAGGAAAAGATATGATAATAGAGCAAATATGGAATGATCTATTTTAGATTATTTTTTTATCTCTATATAGTATAGTTTATAGGGTTTTTTGTTTTGCATCTGGATCCAAAAAACTCAGAGACGGACATGGGTACTGCTAAATTGAGTTCCCCTTCAACCCATCATGGTGTTTATGGGTCTTGTAAATTGATGAAAGAGGTGATAGCTAGGATTACCAATTATGCAGCCACTGATCGACTGAAGCTATCTTCTAATTCCTTTTATATCAATGAAATGAGCATCATGCTGCACTTATATTTAGATTTATTATAGACATAAATATATTTTATTTAATTAAATTTAATAACTTCTAACACATATTAAATGCTCAAAGGGCCATCGAGGTCTTTCGGGGGCTATCAGACCGTCTGGGTCCCTCTAGGTCATTGGAGGGCACATGGTCCTTCGAGGATCGTCATGTCATTCGGGGCTTTCCGGACTCTCGTGTCATTCAGATGCCTCTGGGCGTCAAAGCTATAGGAACGTCTAGGGCCGAGTTGTTGAGGCCATCGGGACATTAGAGACCATTGTGGTCCATTTGGCCATTCGGGTGTGAGGGTCAATACCCAGTTCAAATTCGTCATGGCATACCACGTTGTTGTTTGAGAAGACATTTGTTGGATGAGTATACATCCATTTATGATGTTTTTAAGATTGTTGTCTTGTTTTGACCGTAAAAATGTTTAATTAAGTTAAGTGTATGTTTATGTTATCTTGGAGATGTCATATGTCGAATATTTTAATACAAAAGTTGTAAATAATGGAGTTCTCTATATCCGGTATATTTTGGAATTTTTTTGAATATTTGATTTAATATTTATGAAAAAGACAATGAATCGTGTTGCTATCACGAATAGTGCAAAACAATATATTCTTGAAAGGCGGGGTTTAGGACATTATAGTGTGTAATTTGTTGTTTTTTGCTTGTATGGTGACATCGAGGTTTTTTATGATTAGATGGTGTATCGTTGGATCGTGCTTAGCTCTCACTTTTGATCTTTGGTGAAGACAAGTAAACATGATGTTGTAGTCCACATGCTTTGGCTTTGTTGTTTAAATCTTTAGTATCTTACACTAACCATATAATTTGATATTCAAAGTTGTTTGCTTCACTTTGACGTATATGGTTCCATATATTGTGGTAATATTGTTGAACTATGAAGTAAATGACTTGCATATATTGCAACATGTGCATTTGCACTATTCCCGTTGATATGCATTCGAAGAAACCATAATGGAATTGGCGTGGTAATGTCGGTGTTTCGTATCTCCCTTTAACAAGTAAATTTATTATGCGCGTTCCGGGCTCCAGGGGGTGTGCGCGGAGGGCACAACATTTATACTGGTTTGGACATAATGTCCCTACATCCAGTCATCGGTGGCTTGCACTACCGACACTGCGCATTTCGGGCTCCGAAGGGTGTGCACGGAGAGCGCAACATTTATACTGGTTTGGACAGAATGTCCCTACATCTAGTCATCGGTGGCTTGCGCTATCGACACTATTGACGATCAAACTCGTAGTAGGGGTTACAAGCACTTGAGAGAGGGAGGAGAGGCTCCCAGATCTCTTATCAGGGTGGAAGTGGAGCTTAGAAGCTGAGAGGTGGAATCCTAGCTAAGTCTTGGCTTGGCGAGGCTCTGACCTCCTGATCCTCGTCGGCGCTCTTCCTCCTGTTCGTCCTTGCGGGCTCGTCTTCGTCTGTTGATCTGTCGTCGATCCCCCTTGACGCATTGGGCCAGCCTCCCTCTTTTATAGGCCAGGACTGGGTCGGCCAGCGGTGGCTTCACTGGGAAGGAGCCGTAAGGCAAGGTAAACCCAGTGTTCACCTAGTGTGAGTCTATGTGTACTCGTGGGGCCAGGGGCTGCCTGGTTGCCGCGTATTTATCATGGGGGCCGCCCCATCATTCCGGCTACGCTGACCCGTGGCTTCCGTAGCCTGGGGCTCGGTGTAGTTCGTCGTGTAGTGGCCTGCGGAAGGTCTCCGCGCTCTGGCCTAGTCCGATAGGCCATAAGTGCACTGTAGTCTGAGGATGTGTGGGTCATTAATGTGCCGTAGTCCGAGGGGTCCGTAGGTTATGAGTGGGAAGCGGACCGGCACCCATGTTGTGGCTCTGGGCTAGGCGTAGTTAATGCAGCCAATCATTTATAGCGGGCCAGCCGGGGCCGGACGCGGGATCCATTCGAGTGGTTCCCTTCCGACACGCCCTTCCTCCCTTGTCAGGCTCTGTCACGCCCGACCCCAGGCTCGGTGTCGTACGGTTCACCCGGGGGACGTGTCCTTCCAGGTTTGGCGCATCTTCCTCTTCCGACTGACTAACGGGTCCTAGCGATCAGGGGCTCTTTCCCTAGTGCGCTCACTAACCGGTGGGTCCCAGGTCTGGGGGTCATTCCCTCGTCAGGTAAATATTGGTATAACATCAGGCATTGATGAGGAATGTAGTTGTATCCCTCACCCCTGTCTTTGAGATGTGTGGGTAGAAGTGAACTCCTCCATTGAATTGCATCATTCACACTTAAATTATCAAGTATACTTGTGAAGTTTCTTTATAAAGTAATTTATGTCTAAGTTAGCATGTTATAAAAAGTTGTTGCTTAATTAAAACATGATTTAAATAACTCAGTTAAGTTTGTTTGCTTCCTGATGTTTTTCATAAACCTCATACGCTTGTTCCCCCATCTCAGGCACATGAGAAGGTTGCTTTGTTGGATGCGAGTAGTAGAATGAGTGCACACTTGTTGGCATATACTTCGAACAAATACATTTGTTACATTTAAAATATTTGGTTGCTAGAGTATTTTTTGGAACATCATAATGAACACCTTATGTTTGTTAGTTATCTTTGAATATGTCTTTGTTTATATCTTCGTAGGAGACTTAATTTAATGTTCAAACTAGATTATCATTGATGCTTTCGCATTCTATGATGATAATGTATTCTTGTTAGAGATTGGTGTGGTACTACTCCTGGAAGATGTATTGTTGATGATTTGCTCTGGGGTAGGAATAAAAATGAACGGGGACGACAGGGAAACTCCCTCTCCCATTGTAGTTACCATATTTTTTTCACCGAAAACAAGAGCGGGACTAGAACAGCGAGTAATGGGAATGGTTGCGGGATATATGGATATACGAAAATGATTAAATATGAACGGAAATGTAAAAAAAATGGACGGTAGCCAAAACATTTACCGAAATCACAATCACATACTGTAATTTTATGTATCTGCTGTTATAGTTGTATACCATTGGTTTACTGATATAAATGTAGGAAAAAAGACTTAGCAGATAATGGGCAGTAGCAGTAGGGAGATTGGTGATTGAGGGAAGGGCCTAGTAGCTCGCAGTAGCCCGCCAACACAGCACCCTTGCGCGCACTGCATGGTCTGCACATTAGCGATCTCAAGCCGTCGGTTGATGATGTGGTGTCTAATGCAAATGACGAATCAAATCAAGGTGAGTACAGACCAGCAGCGAGAAGCCAGTTGTGAGTTACTGTCGAGTCAGGTGTTGTATAGTACTCATGAACTTCTTGCCACGTGCTTCACCATGATTCCATAGCATAGTACCAAAATGTTTGTGGTCATTACATGTTCCTATTTATACACCTTTACCTGCAGAGAGCTTCTCCCTCATTGCGCATGCATACTCTTTCAACTCATCTCTCATTCTGTTGCCAGGATCTATTGCAAAAAGCTTTGCTTTCTATGAAGCGGGGCAAATGAGCATTGACCTAAAAATATTGTAAAAACTTTGGATGGGAAGGTGCAAGTAGATAGATTGGTGGATATAGTATACAAAGATATCAAACATATGTAGCGTATGCCCACCATGCATTCTGCCTACGATCTTCCACCCTATCTTTCCTCGTTGTCGCTACATGTGATCAATGTATGAACTACTTGGAATGTGTGGCACTCAGGAATTAGACATGGCAAGACCATTTCTTGCATCGAACATGCAACCATCAAGAAAGATGCATGATTGGTTCATTACCTGTTTGTACGTGATTATGAGTTAGTACATGTACAACGTAGAGCCTCTTGATCGGTTTTCTAAATACAAGTGACACCTAAGAAATACCATGATACAATGGAGTGTCTTTAAAATCAGTCACATTATAAATATAGTTAAGAGACTATATGCATGGAGAGACGTATAGAGACCGGTTCTTCGTGAAGAGTCTATATCTTTTGTATTTTTTCCATTTAACCTCCTAGAGATCCCTCAAGAGGCAGGGTATTAAATGGGGTTGTACATACAATCATGAGGTCTGTTTATATATGAACTTCGTAATATGTGCTATGACATGACTCCATGACCTATTACCAAAATGTTTACGGTCAACAATATGAAGCATTTCACATTTCCAATTCCACACTATGAATGCACTTTTGCGTTGACCGATTTTCTTGGTACTATTTAAAATCTACAAATTAATTTTATCTCAATCTCTACTATCTATTAAGAAGTTAATGTAGACCATAGCCGTGCCCCCGCTCCGTCCTCTGCGCGCATGCAGTCCTCTACGCACATGCAATCCTCTGCGCGGCGTCCCCGTGTGTGGCCACGCATGCAACCGGCCTCGGTCTGTATGCAACCCCTAAACCCGCACACGCATCACGCATGCAAGTATGCAACTAAACTGGCGCATACAACCATGTATGCAAACACCTCCGCTCGATGCAAAGCTTGCATGTGCGCAGCCGTGCAAGTATGTAAATGTGAATGACATTTGAACCATGGTTATTTGCTTTAAACTCACATCTATCTAGCCAACATGACACACATTTTTTTCTTTTTTATATTTTATACTCAAGTATAATATAGACTTTTATAAAAAAAAATAGGGAACAAATTAAAACATGTTCCGACCAACCATGTTACTTTTTACGTGAGTTTGCTACCTCGATGCTCTGTATAATTTTCTTTGCGTTTAATATCAATTATAACTATGATAACTAATTTTTAGTCGTTTTGTACCGAAAATATAGATTGGTCAAGTCGTTTAGTAAAACAACATATCACACATACTTGCAAATTGTTTTCACATCATAATGAATTATATATCCATATGCAAATTAGCAAGTCAATTTTTAGAATAGTTTATAGCCATCGGTTCAGAACTTTATGCGAAAGAATGTTGCTCTATGTCTGCTTATACGAAAGAATGTTGTCTCTTCCCTTTCCTATAGGAGGGTGAAATAAGTTTTACTAGCAGCGTCGTACCGGAGGTGCCAGTAGCCTCAGTGTGCCAGTCGCTCCTCAAGATGGCCTCACTGGCAGCAAAATATTCTATGACGAGTTGACTCGCGTGCTTGACTGGGATTGTATTTTATCTCTTCTGTCAGCTAAGCTCTGGTGAATTCCTCCGACATCAACGTTAGCACGATGGTTCGCCCAACCGAGCATGTCCCCGGTCCACAAAACTATATAGTTGGGGAACCTCACATGTAGATTCATAGTAGTTAACAGTTTGCTTAAACAAACTGACGTGGTTGTTTGATCTATGCAAAAGATGGCACTGGTTGTTGGTTTTAATAGTGAAATGTCATCCTAACCATTTAACTAGCTATGTCCAACACATTATGTATTTATTTCTCTAAATATTGCCAACTGCTCTCCAATACAAATTACATGGTTGCTTCATGGTCTATGTAAGGAAACCTTGTTATTAGAGGATCCTTAGATGGGTTGAATATTGTCATATTATTTGTCTTTATGTAAGTAATGTAGAAATCATGCCAAAACACATTTCCCCACAACATAAAAGATAAGAGGGCCATATTTGTGAGCTAAAATAATTTTGTCGGTATAAAAACAATTTCAAATTACCACTTCTAGTGTTGTCGGTATATATAGAAAAAATAGCATCATGTGTACATGCAAGAAGCGATTAGCATGTCAAATACACAGCTTAAGCTATGGTTTTAAGAACACAAACACTAATGGAGGTGTTATACAACGTACGGATTGTAATTAGTTGGTGACTTGGTGCACCCTTTTATTTTTACAAAAGGAGCAGAAGTTCACATCCATTTTCATAGCATACAGAAGAAGAGATTCAACTAGCTGCCCTCGAGACAACATGGATTGGAGGAGCAGCACTGAGAAAACGAGGTGGAAAGAACCTGTATAGATATAAGTAAAACGTCAAGGTGCAGGAATGAAAGCTCAGGTTCTAGCTTTCTCTTTAACACGTTGGTCACAAGCAACAATAGTGACATCTCCAGCAAGAGCACCGATGGACTAGTAATGAGAGAAAGTATGCAACCACTCCTGAAGATTTGGGGCAGACCTTCATCATCTTCAGTTATTGGGGATGCTAGAGCCTAGAGGATAGAAGTGTAGCCGTCACAGGAAACGGTATCACCGTATCATTCTTTCAGGCTCTTGACAGGACATGTCATGTCAGATTTAGTTTGACGCCTTAACCTAACCCCGTAGAAGATGACTATTGTTTTCAGTACAGTAGACTGAATGGCTCATCAGTGTTTCTCTGCCTTAACCGCCATTCACGCGTTCACTGCAGTCGTCAGCTGTAGATTCTGAGTTTCGTTTTCATTGCAGATTCTTCAACACTACACCTACCCAAATGCCATCATTGTCTGACGAGAGATTTCTGTAACGCCTCGTAGAATTGAATTCCATTCTATGCATAGATCATTAAGCTAATATAATTTTATATGGAATATATCGGCATACCATTGTTAGCTATATTGATAAGATATTTATGCGCTATATTTTTACTATATAGAAACGAGCCAAAAATCAATTTCTATGTATCCACTATATGAATTTAAGATATACAACTTTAAAAAATAGTGGAATATTAAATTCAAAGCTAAATAGCCTACTATATTAAGGGTGTGTTTGGTTCCACCTTCTAAACTAAACTTTAGTGTTACTTTTAGTCTCTAAAGTATCAAACGGGTCATCCAAATAGAATTTCTAGGGTGAGATGACTAAAGGAACCAAACATCCTCTAGAGCTGATTTGATGACCAGGGATCACAGGAGGATTAAAGAGGATTGAAAGGGAAATTAGTTCATTCCCCTCCAATTCTCTCGTGATCCCCTTGTCACCGAATCAGCCCCTAAAAATAAATTCTAATTTCTCCAAAATGAAGTAATCCAAACAGAAGGCAGACGTTCCCTGCCAACGCTTTACAGCAGATCCTTGGAAACTGATGGTAGATGGCTACAGCTAACAAACTGACAGCCGGAAAAGGGGCCACAGGTCCGGATGCAGTAACCCTACCACTACCAGGTACCATCACAAGATCATTTTCGATATGTCCGGCCATAGATCTCATCTAGCAGAACAGAACCAGAAGATTTTACAGTTTTTTCTATGCACAAAAGAGAAACCAGATAGATCATCCAGATACAGTTCAAGTTTCTGAAACGCAACTATCCACGGAGCACCCGGATACGGCCCCAGGGAGAGAGAGAGAGAGAGAGCAAGGGAAAAGGAAAAACCAACTTATGCGCAATAGATACCAAAAAGCTGATTCTGAAAAGCAAATTAGTAGATGAGGTCATGAACACTGGTCAGACTAACTTCCTACCCTGTACTCTATACGGGCTTTGCTGCATTCTTCAGCCATCTTGAGTTTTCTGTCTTCTGCAGTTGTTTCCTCGTACTCATGGGAGCAGCAGCATGTCTTTATTTCACTGTTCGGGAGGGATTGACGCGGCGGAGACGCCCTTCTGGGTGGATATGGCGGAAGCAAGGGCAACTGGCATCAGGCAGAGTCCCTTGTTCTGAAGGTACTGCATTGCGCTTGTGATGCTGGTTTCCATTAGCTTCACAACCTCTTCCTCGAAGGCGAAGGTGTCTTCCGATTCTTCCGTGTCCAGTAATCCTTGTGCGTTGGTTGGAGCTGACAGAAGTTGACCGCGGTAACCCTACATGAATCGTGACAGTGCATGGAAATGAAGTGAATTACCGGTATCTCGATGTTAAAGCAGGAGGCAAATCCGTATCAAACTCAACTCCAGTACAAGTGGAACTAAAGGAGTGCATGATGTTATGCACCAAAAAAAATGACTGCTGTTATAAGCTATCATGGCATGTCATAGCGGAATTTGTCTCAGGCATTGCAGTTGGGCATACAGATGAAAAAAAGATGGGAAGTCTATGTCACCAATTATAAAACAACGATACTTTTGCAAGGAAATTAGAAGGTTTGGCACCTCAGTCTGAGATTCTGCGAGAAGGGGAAGAACTGCTCCTGGAGCTCCTAGCCTACTCATGCTTAACACCTGAATGAAACCAGGTAAAAGGGAAGAATGTTAATCATCTTTTGCCAAACCAGAAAAGTTACTTGTGCTTGTTCCCAAAAAAATTTGTTCACAGCCATACCTTGACCTGAAGCTGAAGAAATTTCACATGATCAATGATTTCATCCAGCATGGATGCCTTGTCTGCCTGCTTGCATCATAAGATTCGAAACTCCATCTTATTCAAGAGAATTAAACAAAATAAACGTCTTTAAAGAAAGGTAAAACTGCTGTATTCCTTGGCATGGTATTTCAGCTACATTGAACAAGCTCTGAATCAACAGAAACTGGGGCTTTGGATAACTGAATGTGTGCTGTTTCGTTTGAACCTAGCATTTAGTTCAATTTTTAACTAGATCCAAAACTTTCCAGTGAAATACATCCAATCCAAAAAAAACACTAAACATGTCCTTATAGCTTCATCACAGTTGAACTGAACCAAAGGCTAAACAGGTAATGACTATTGTTGGCACAAAGAAATCCAACATTCACTCCAGCGTATTTGTAGAGTTGAAGACTTGAAATTGTGAACCCCCAAAAAAGAACCTTAAATTTAATAAATACTCAATTCTATTGTGTCACTTGCAGATTTCAAGCCACAACTAAGAAATACATGTTCCCGTTGCATATATAAGTAGCAAAGTTTTGATAATTAGCTCGATGATCAGTTTTAATAACTGCAGTTGCAGCTCCAGTTGCAATATGAAAATGCACCAAACAAGTTAAACCCCCAAAGAAATGTACCTTATTAGAATTCGGGACAAGATCTTGTAGATTTTTCATCCTATCTGAAATTTTTTCTCTGCGAAGCTGCAACATATATGAAATTGTAGTCAAACTTATGATACATAATGCAAGCCAAACAAATAATTCAAAAATATTATGTAACTCTTCTGTTTGCACTGAGGTGGACTGATCACATAAAGAAAAACTCACTCGTTCAGCAATGCTATGAGGATCAGTTGCCTGTCCACGACGAGCCCTTACTCGTGGCTTCACACCAACACCATTTCCAACAGAATTTGGTTGGATTTGTACATCAGAAGGATGGCTAACAGGACCCTCACTTTTGTTTTCATTGATCCATGAAGGAATCTAAAACATTTGAAATAACAACCGCACGTCACGTACAATCTTGAAAGATAGCATAAAAGGAGCACAGTGACTGAGCAGAAATGCATTCTTTTTAGAGAGAACATAAAAACCTTTTGAGGGATCAGTGATCCGGGCATTGCAGCAACTGCAATTTGATTACGTGCAGTGAACGTAGGGATAGGAACGTTGCACACTGCATTTTGCTCCTGAAGCATAAAAGTTGAGTTACTGGTACAATTCAAACTAACAGTAAGATGCAATTCAGATATTCTCTTTAATGGCACTGTTTATATATGAATAACCTGCTTCTGAGTCTTGAAACCACTAGCAGCTACGTTTGTTTCCTGGACACTAGCAAATGAGGGGAGCCTACCACTGATAAACTCTTTGCTATCCTGTATTACAAAAGGAACCCAAAATTAATTTAATTGAATGAGATAAATGTGTAGCAGAGCAGCTTCCTATAAAGTTTTCTTGAAGGAAGAAGTTATCTCTGTAATGAGAATTACATGTAGTGATGCCAAGGCAGCACTGTCAAATACTGAGATATTCCCATTTGGATGTGTTGTTTTGTTCAAAACAGAATCACTTTGTGCCCCTTGAAAACTGAAAGCTTCTAGATTTACTGGTTCCATGAATGAAGAAGCATTTTGGAATGTGGAACACAAAGCTGAGGCTGAAGAAACAGCATTTAGATCAGCGAGAAAAGCAGAAACTTCACTTCCATTACTATCAATTGAACTAGATAAGGCATGAGGCAGTTCTGAAAGTCCAGGAGTATTCAACTGCGGATGAAAGGCCCCAGGTGTTGAATTGTGCTGAAGTACCCCTGGGGGCACTAAATTACTCGGTAGGCTGCTGTTATTCTGCAGTCGTTGAAGCTCCAGAAGATTCTCACAAAGCTTATCCCTAGATGGAGTCTCGCCAGGTAATAGATCAGTCTGCCTAGCGCCAGCATAGGTCAATTGGTCGTTTGGAAGCATAGTGGAATCCTGTTCATGCACACTGAATTTTAAATTGTGATCTGATCTGGCTGTCATGAAGTAGCTTGAAGGTGGCATGATTCCTTCTCCTCCATAGGATTCAACTGAACCATCAGCCAAACTGTAGCTCTCAGAAGCAGAATTGACAGGCCATGATGTGAAGTAGGAACCAGCTGAGAAGTCCATGTTAACCACAAGTAATAGTACTGGCAATCTCTGCCCAAAATGTTCTTTAAAAGATGGCTTCTACAAACTGAAAATATGCGCGGTTGGCAATATGGTGATGCCTTCATTGAGAAGAGAAAATTAATTAGTTAGTCATTAAAGAGAATGGTAGATGTCTAGAATGCTTCCATTTATAAAAAGGCAGGACATAATGATGCTTAAAGAACATCTGCCAATTCTTCATAAGATTTCATGCATGAACCAATAATGCAAAAGTATATAATCAAATAATCCTTGGGAGCATAAAGATCTTGAAGAAATGTATTTTTGGAACAGACGTTAATCACTTCAATAAGCAACATTAAAATACGCCCAACTAATTTGAACTCTCCCATGCTTACTGCATACAGTTGACAGGTTCCCCTCAGGCCCTCAGCAAACATCAATGTCATGTTCATGACTGTTAAGCATAGAAATCTTCTACGGATGGGGTCATGGGGCACTGATTTTGTCACTAGTCTGGATATTTCCCTGAGAAAGTGAAAGTTGGGATGGGCAATAGAATGAAGGACCACTCTATATTTAATGCCAAATAGATATACATAATAACTATTAGAAAAGAGTTGTAGAATGAGTTAATTACTGATAGCAGCAAAAATATAACAGCTTTAGACACAACACAGGTCACAGGCTTCCATCCTGAACCATTCCGTATTATAAACAAACATGCGGCAGTAAAAGCGTAATCGAAGTTCCAACAATCATGCCAAATAAATTATTCTTTTGTTATCACAATGCCAGGTGAACACAACTTCCCTTCTCTACTCTACAGCCATTCGACCTAATTTTGTTATCATATTCCATTTCTGACGTTAGAATATATATATACGACCCTATAGTTAAACCCACTGAATATTTTCCTCCCTGTGTGAAGCTAGAGGATGAATGCTACCATCAACTGCTCGCGTACTCATATGTCACACCAGTTAAGTTCTGGCCTAACCAGAAACGCAGAACTGACTTGTAAAACGCCAGCTATCATCTATCTCTGACACTACGTGAGCACTTAAAAGCCCCCCTGAATGTCATGTCCACCAAATGACTCATAACTAGAGGTCATCAACAACCGTCTGCATTTATGCCTTCTTCTGGCTAGTGCGAAACAGAGATACGGTCAGCCAAAAAAAAGAAAAAAAAAGATGTACGAACAAAAGCGGCCGATAGCCTAGCCGTCTCCTCGTTTCTCTATTAGCAAAATTGATCACACGACATCCCTTCTTTTCCCCTTTTTCCACTTCTCCGTCGAGGATTGAGCTGGTAAAAATCCAGGCAGACAAGAAGAGATGTGTACAACAAGATGAATCTTCTCCAACCGTACCCCCCGTCTTACGGAATCGTCGGAACAGATAGAAGAAACCCCGAACGAAACACTACGCCTGCATGATGCATCAATCAATCCCACCCACGCCAATCGATCGTCCGTCTCCATCTGGAGTTCTGGACCATCCCCATGGCGATAGGTACACGAAGCAGCGAATCGCGCTCGAAGGATCACGGGTTGCTGAAAGCTGGCCCCGTCGAAGGGGAGGAAACAGACTTGACGCTTACCAGTGAGGCCGGCGCCGCAGTGGACCTTCCGTTGCCGGGACTGGAGGAGGAGGAGGAGGAGGGAGAGCGCGTGTATGTGTCCGTGTATCGGTGTGTGTGTGTGTGTGTGTGTGTGTGGAGGTGACTCGGGTGAGACTATGAGCAGAGGAGAGGTCGAGGGGGGGAGAGGAGGCGGCGGTTTGGGGAGGGGGGAGGAGAAAAAGGAGTGGCCTTTGCGGTCTTTGCTCTTGGGCGAAAGACTGGAAGACGCGTTGGACTGGACTGCTGAATTCTCCGACGCTCGCTCGCTCAGCGCTAGCAGGAGACAGAGAGACAGCAGTTGGTGAACTGGTGTGCCTTTTTGTTTGTTTTTTTAGTACCATCCCTCTTTTCTGACTATTTCTGCACGCGTCCTTTTTTTCCGCCTTTTGGAGGCTGGAAATAGACGGCGGCCACCGGGTGGACGGAATGAGTGAAACAAACAAAAAGAACGCATTTTGGATCGACGCAGCCCTTTTTTTTTTTTTTGCCCCCGCTGTATCGTGTCGACGCCGATTCCGTGTGAGAGGATGGAATGTTCTGGCTTCCTGTTGTCACTGTCATGCAATTGCGGTAATTTTGTTTTGCGATTGGTAAGGGAAATCATGTTTTATTAAAAAATATGGGTTTGAGAACGAGCCTTTTGTGTGTGAGTGCTATTATGTGTTCCTTTTTCCTGAGATGGGCAGCTTCGGTCGGTGGAGGCCAGCTGCTCGATCAGCTCAGACTATGTTGGACTACGTCGTCACTAATTTTTTCTTTTTTTTTGTAATTCCTACCACGTCTCTGTGCAGAGACTAACGTCCCCTTCGACTCCGCAGTCAAACGAACAACTGAATTTTACTGCACTCCCGGTCCGAAGCGAAACCGGGAGGAGGGAGGAGTGCTGCTGGACCTGGAATAAAGGTCGGAAACCGAGGGGCTGGACTGCAACCAATAGCGAATCTAGCCGATAATATGATCGGGGTCATCAAGAGAATCTTTGCTATATCATATAAATTTTTATGAACTTTAACAGTATTTTACTAAAGGATTTATAAAATTTATCGGGGTCGGCTGACCCCGATAAACCCCCCTAGATTCGCCCCTGACTGTAACGCGACACCACGCCACACCCACACGCCCGGCCGGCCGAAGTCCAGTGCACAGGCTCCCTCTCGCCCCTGCCACGTCAGCCCTCGCCTCCACTCTCGCCCCTACTGCTCCAGTGCACGGGCTACAGCAGGCTACAGCCTCAGGCTATAGCCACGTCAGCTTTTCTATTTCAGAATTAAGTAATTTACACTAATTTATTTCAACGCTCAGAAAACACACACCATAATATTTTTTATTGAATTAAAAATTACAAAGTGCATAATAATTAAAACAAAATGACATGATAATTAAAATAAAATTACATAACTCTAATCGGACTCCAAACGGTCAAAAACGGCTAGTTGCAACGGCTAGCACACGTGGACCAATCAGATCGCGACACGTGGACCAATCAGATCGCGCCACGTCGCTCTCGTCCGCGCTCTCGCCCCGCCAGTGCCTCGCCTCCCTCTCGCCCAGACGGGCGCTCCAGCGCGGGCGAGAGCGAGACGATACCGCCCGCTCTCGCCGGACGCAAGCGCCATCGCCCGGCACCGGCCTCTCGCCCGCACTGCCGCCCGCACCGCCACCAGCCTAATCCTCATGGACCCCCACACCCAGCGGCCCAGCCCCTACGCGGCCTACCAGTACCAGAAAACAGCAGACAGGAGCCTTCCGCCAGACGTCACGTCATCGTCGTGGTAGGCGTTGGTACGCAGTCTATTGTTTCCGCTAATTAATCGGTATCTAATCCGCTGGACCCGGGAGAATTAGCACGAGTCGGTGCGCTGATTAAGCCTGGCCCTCGTCCCCGCACGTGTAAGGGGCGCCATTGGCGGCGCGCGAGCTGCCTGCCTGAAAAGACGGCGACGTGCGGGCGCGGGTTTGACCCGCGCCCGCGCGCACGGTTAGTTGTACGTAACCCACACTGACGCGCGGCGGGTAGTCTTGCGACTTGGCTCTGCTCCCGGACCCCGGATTAGTTTAAGGCCCGAG
The DNA here is from genome assembly GCF_902167145.1 of Zea mays. Taxonomy (NCBI): domain Eukaryota; kingdom Viridiplantae; phylum Streptophyta; class Magnoliopsida; order Poales; family Poaceae; genus Zea; species Zea mays. The sequence continues at coordinate 12,901,367 of NC_050104.1, read as the reverse complement.
GGCGGGCGGGGTCATGCGGCGAGTGGCGGCCGGCAGGCAGGAGCGGAACGGGTGGTTCGTTGGGTTGGGTTTGGGTCATCATTCAGGTGGTTCCGGTCAGCTAATCCCGCGCGAATCGCGGTCGCAGCGCTTGCAAGCAAAGCATCCCTATAGCCTAGCCTAGCAATAGCAAGCAAAGCATCCACCCAGCACACACGGGAAGGGAGATATGCATCGGTCGGTCAGTGATGGCTGATGAGCGCGCGTTTGGTTTGCCTGATCCACTCTCGCGGTCGTTCAGGAAAAAAAAAACACGTACACGGCGGGGGGATATAATTCGCATGATGATGGATGGCCTAGCGCATTGCGTCGCTGCCCAAGCAAAAATTATACCAGCACAGGGTGCGGTGCGGCCTAGGGTAATGGATCACGATCTAAATGCATCTTCATAAAAGATTAGAGCACTTAAATAATGTTAGTTCAAAAACAAAGAAAAATTGAGTTTGATTCTAATCATATTCAATCTTTAAAGTTTGTAATATAAAATCTAGAGTCTATTACTGGCCGCTGCCGAGCTCCTGATACTTGAGCGCTACGCGAGCAGGTGTGTTTAAGTTAACACCTTTACACCGCCAAACAGCATGACTAGATAAGACCTTCCAAATAAAAAAATTATAGATTAAAAGATTAGTCTCTAACATTAGACTAAGGGTCTGTTTGGTTGGGCTGTGGCTGTGAAAAAAGTTGCTGTGGGCTGTGAGCTGTGGAAAAAGCTGCTGTAGTCTGTAATCTGTTAAAAAGCTAAAAATCATTTGGTGGAAACCACTAAAAGTCGTTAAAAATTCTTCGATATATGTTTTCACAGTTCTATCCAAAAAGCCACTAAATGCAAGTTCAGTGGTGCTTTCAGATTTGCACTACGAGAAAGTCAGCTTTTAGAAAAAGCCGTTTTCTGAATCCAGCCCTTTGGTTGGCTTTTGGCTTTTAGGGAGACAAAAGCCAAAACTAAAAGTCAAACCAAACACACCCTAAACGAACCAAATACGTACTCCCTTAATTATTTTTTTTGTTCTGCGCCTGCTGCCACGTTTAACGGCGAGCGGGCAGATTTCGGCCCACGTCTTCCCTGCTGTATGATGAGTATGAATGACCCCCGTCCGGCCTTCCCCCTACTAGATAGGTCCGGATTTTCCTTGTTCCATTTTGCTGCCGTAAAGGCCTTCCCGGCCTTTTTTTCCCCCACTCGCTTGGATCTAGCGGCCGAGCCTACCGTTACCAAAAAAATGGTCTCGGCCCATATTGCGATCCACTTCTCACAGAAAACCGTTGGATTGGACAAATTTTTGGACCCCCATCGCGACTTGGGCGACACACCTCGGACTGAGCCCGAGCATGAAGCACCTGCTCTTTCCGCTGCTAGCTGTCCGTGTTTCGCGTCTGTCTTGACATCTATAGCACTATATAATTTATCAGTTTTAATTTTACAAAACTTATTTAATCAAATCACTCGACACATATAACTTCTACTAAATCCACCAATCAAATTACATCCAAACTTAACACACCGTTAAACCAACGGTTCAGGTCGTTAGATAACCTCCCCTCCCTCTCAAACCCAACAAACAATATTATTTAGATCATCGCTCACCTCATCACTCCTCTCTCTCTCTCCCTCCCTACGACCCCACCGCCCCGAGCCTCCCCCATGTCCCCACCCCCACCCTTGCTCGTGTGGCCACCATCGCTGCCATTAACCCGTCCCCAGACGTTGCCGCCATCGACCATTCGTAGCGTTAGCAAGAACTATATACTAATTTTAATAGCGGTTATACAGGCTCAGCGACAAAGCCATTGTAATGGACCATCCTCAAAAAAAAATAAACTTAAAGTTAAAGTGGATCATTCTCATAGTAAATAAATTTTAAATTAAAGTAGATATATAACCTACATCTCAAATATTAAATTGCAGATGTTATACGTTATCTTAGTTCAAAGGTTATACGATTCGAACGAGTACACGGGTCATATGTACATGCTGATTTGGTGATCCGGGATCACGGGAGGATTGGAGGCTCAATCCCCTCAATCCTCCCGTGATTCCTTGTCACCAAATTAACCACGTGATAGAGTTGCTCTATTCTATTTTCAATCTGGGACCAAAAATCGTATGCTGCACTCGAGCATCACTAGATGGGCCGGACAGATATTATATATTTTTGCATTGTGTGTGGATGCCTATCCAGTTAGCCCCGCTCGCTCAGCAATTAACAACCAACACTGCCCCATTACTTATTGTTATTGGTCTATAGTACACTGTCTTTGCTCGCTAAACTCCCTTCATTCGCCGCTGTTACTGGCTAATCATTCAGTCTTGCTGGAGCTAATCAATGCCAGGACCGAGCACAATGAACCGAGCTGGCGAGCCATCGGTAGTATTTAGTATCTAGCTAGCTAGCGGGAGCTGACGCGTCTTTGTCCGCTAGCGGCTTGTTCCTGCGATGTCGGCGTCGGTGCACGCACGTGGCAAGCACGACGGCCCTGTCGTGTCCCTGTGAATCCATACGAGAGGCGAGATGCTTTCGGCAGAACCACCAACCCACGTGACAGGTCCCCTCCCCCCGGCCTGTACTACCTCCTGAACGATACGTAGTAATAAACTATGATGAGGACGTGTGCACGTCAGTATCTCGTCACGACGTACACTGTCGCTAGTAAAATAAAACCCTGAGCCCGGCCGGACGAAAGGCGAGAGCGACCAAAGAAAAGCATCCAACTCCAAAGCGGATGTACTAGAAAGCGCCGCGCGCGCGCGATCCGCCCGGCCCGGTCGACAGGTGGCTCGGCGACAGATCTGGGCACGCCACGCACGGCGCCGTTTTGTCGCTGCACACGGGCGGGATTGCTTTGCTCTGGCCTCTGGCGCTGCGCTATGATTCGCTCACCGGTTGCACCGGCCGGCTTGCTACCTCGTACGACGATGACCCGTCCCACTGTGTAGGTCACGCGCAACAGTTCCTCACGGTTCCGCCATCACCTCCGACTCCGAGAACCTTTGGTAGTGTCGTCACGGCCGGCCCGGGACGGCTCGCGCGACGGCGACGTTCGATCTCTTTCCATGGACGGAATACGTGGATGTAAGGTTATGTCGATCTGGCCGCAGATGATGATGGAATAACTAAAACGTGTTTTTTTCCGTATTTTTTGCTGGATTAACTAAAACGATGGAGCAAACCCGCAGACGCAACGGAGGACACTCTTCGAGTCCAATCTGCTAAAAAAAATTAGCAGTATTTATATATATATTAATTTAATCGTCACCATGTAAGGTTATGTCGAGCATATCATGTATATAATCATATAAAATACTGACATAGCACTGTTTGTATTTTAAAATTTAAAGTAGAAGGTATAATAGAGAACGAGATAGTCTAATACGCTATATTGCCGCACATGCAGTTCGTCTCGATCACTCTAAAATCACAGTTACACGAGTGTCATCCCGAATGTGTGAACTGTTGTGTGGAGGCGGTGTTATGTATTCGCGCACTACGTCATGCTACACGTCTACTTACCGATGTGAATTACATCAACTACCACGTGTTTCATCAAGTCTTACAAGACGCTATATCAAATCTGTTAGGATTTATGGCCTTGGCCCAGTTAAGAAATTCTAATAAATCCCAGAAAAATCTCAAAAGCCCATACAAGTGGATGGCTAGGGAATTGGTGAAACCAATATCACCATATTGCTAGTTCTAGTGGAGTAGAGCTAACTTAAATATGGAAGCAACACTCACTCACCAAGTCATGGATGAGAGGAGAGAGTGTGGAGAGCCACACGCGCGTGCTCGCTCGCCTCGCCGGGTCAGCCCGGGCCGGGGCGAAGGGCACGGGCACGACATGCGCGTGAATGGTCCGCCGAAATCTGACCCCTCGCCTTGCGGGGGCGCGGCTACTGTTTGATTTTTTTTTGTTTTTTGGCTGTTACGTTTATCCTAACCGATCGCTATAAAATCTCAACTAATCGCGAGATTTTTGTTGGCGGATAAGATCGGGGGTCGCGGACTCGGCCCTATATAAGGAGCCCGGCAGCCAGCCTCCAAATCATCCCAGTTTCGCTTTCGCCTCTCTTCATAACTGAGCCGCCTTTTAGTTCCCTTCGTACTGATCGCAGTCGACCCTGCTGATTCCGGCGCGCGCTATCTTTCAGTACGCATCATCTGATTTGGCTTTTTATTTCAGTTCTTCTGATTTGGTCATGATTTATATTCGGAATTTAATTTGGAATTTGTCTAATTATTTAACAAAATCAACCAGTTACAAGACGTCGGTGCAATTGGTTTCTCTCAAGATGACACGTATGCTTTCTGTCGTAGTATCACGAGGCATCGGTGCATCCATTCCACTTAATTACTTCTAAACCCTAGAAAGAATAGTAAACTCGGATTTTTAGAGAGAAATCGTCGTAAGTACCTAACCTGAATATAGTTTCGTACGAACATTTGGACTCATGGTGAAGAGGCTCATTTTGGGTAACATTTCTCTACATTCAGGCCTAGTTTAGGTACTTTAGTAATGAGTAGGATTAGAGTAGGTTGAGATGTATTGAGAGAGTATTTGCTCTATTAAGGATTTACACACTCTCCACTCCCTTTAAAACACTTCAATCCCAAAGTATCCAAACTAGATCCTATGGGAGAGAGAAAACCAAGTAAAAATATGTGAGAGATGCCACACATGCTTCCCCAATTCGTGTCGATCGACACTGACCAATGACCTGTAAAAATCGATAGCAACCCAAACTATCGTGACTTTAAATGACTTTCACGTAGACCTGAAAGTAAAAAAAGATGATTGTTAGGTACTGACACGTTGTCAGATGGGTTCAAATACTCAGTGACAAAACGCAGAGCACGAGAGAGCAATAAAGCGATTAGTAGAAACTGTAGTTTCTACATTATATGCGCTCCATCCCACTAAATGGCAGACGTATTTAGAGACCCGTCGCCGGAAGATATGTAGTCTAAAATACTACCCTACCTCCGGCCAACAACTATATCTAGCTGCTATTCCTTGTACGCTGTCAAAATCGATAGCAACCCAAGCTATCGTTCATTTCTGACCTCGAATGGCTTCCACGTAGACCTAAAAGTAAAGAAGATAACCCTTGATAACTTTTTTTCTCTCGTTTAAACATCAATTCGCTGACGGATAGGTGCTCCACCTCTTACTGCCTTGTGCAAAATTTTCCAAGCATAGTTGCAATAAAATATTATAGATTAGATGACACGATAAAAGGAAGTTGATTATTATTGGTATGGTGAAAAGCGTTCAATGAATGAAGCAATGATTGACCTCACTGCTGCACTTAGGGATGGCAATCGGGCGGGTAGTACACGGATATATAGTTCGCAAATTCATACCCACGAGACAAAACTCAACCTATACCCGTACCCATAAACGTTCGCGGGTATGAATCTGTATCCATACCCGTACCCGCCGGGTATCCGCTATCCAGTGGATACCCGTTACCCGCCTGTCCACTACAATTTTAGCATTAAACACTAAACAACAATTTTATTACATTTCAAAATAATTATCATTCCAATAGCATTAAATGATAAGTTCAGCATCAAACAACATGTTATGGATAAAAATTGAAAAATAAGAATTTATGATAATATTAAATCCGGATGGCCCACATGTTAGATATCCATTGGGTAACGGGTATGGATACTGGATATCCATACCCGCGAAAAAAATTTCCGTAAATACTTTATTATATTCATAACCGTACCCGCGGATATCAAATTCCACCATACCCATATCCAATGGATAATTATCCGCGGTTATTTACCCATACCCGTACCCATTGTCATCCCTAGCTGCACTATCGAAGTTTTACCGCTTCCTTTCTTTTCTTTGACTTTTTAAGCATAAATTTATCAGCTGATCTTATTCAAAAAGAATTCGTAATTATTATTAATCTTTTTGTGATATCGTTTATCATATTACTTCAAGTATGGTTTTTGAATTTACCCTTTTTCGCAAAAAAAACGAATCGATCAATGATTTATAAATTTGAACGTATGAAGTATCAACAAGACTAGTTGCTTCTCAGTCTGAGCCAACAAATTTCACCAACTTCTCAAATAAGCTGTTTTTTCAACAAGCAGTGTTGTACCAACACAAAGCTATAATTTACACAACATTGCTGCCCCTTGAGCCCTTGAGTCCACGTAGACGGAGAGGGCTGCTGCGCCTAATGAGGTGTTGCCTAGGGGTGTTATGCTAATCTCAATGGCCATTTTATAACACTCTTTCCAACGTTGCCACATCATCGAGAGTGTCATGAAACGGAGAATGAAACAATGCCCCTGTTTGTTTCAGCTTCTGGTAGCTTCTGGCCACCAAAAGCTGCTGCGAACTGCCAAACGCTTAGCTTTTCAGGCAGCTTCTATAAAATTCGTTAGGGCAAAAACCATCCAAAATCAATATAAACACATAATCGGTTGAGTCGTTGTAATAGTAGGAATCCGTCACTTTCTAGATCCTGAGCCCTATGAATAACTTTATCTTCCTCCACACATAATCGTAATAATACTCAGATTCTCCCTACAGCCAGATTCTCCCCACAGCCAGATTTTCAGAAAAGCTGGTTAGAAAAAAGCTGAACCAAACAAGCCTAATGTCTCTCGATGCAAAATTTTCATTTCACTATTTCATATACTAACATATGAATTTAATGTTGCAACTAAATAGCCAATAGAAAAATCGGTAAGATATGTGAAGATGAAACAAATCACTCTAAAACGGAGGTTTCACGCGGTTTTCCAGGATATTGGAAACGGGTTGACATGGTTTCATCCCCGTGAAACTAGTTTCATCGTCTCATGAAAAACTTATTTATCTTAAATACTATGACATATCATCTAAAATAGCCACGTGACACACTGTTAAATGTACATAAAACTATCATGAAACTGCTCAACTTTAAGGATGTGTTTGGTTTGAGATCATAGTGGGATGAGGCGGGACAACACCGTCCCCTCAATTTTCTGGACCACACCACCACCAAAAACTATTTCGATATTTACTTCGCTTCTGACTTACTCTCATCCAAACAATATATAAATTATGGTCACCTACTTCTATCTCTCCGTGTAGATCCAACGATACACACTCTAAGAAGCCCGAAGGGGGGGCACAGGCCTGGTCGCCTGGACGCGGCGCGAGTCGACTCGGCTCGCGACAGGTGGCTCGGCGGATCGACCGAGCGCGCGGCGGACTGGCACCGTGCGCCTCCGTCCGCCCGTCGACTCGTGAGTCGTGACCCATCATGTCATGTGCGTGGACATGCGCCGCGCGGCGCGGCAGGAGGAGGGCAGAGGAAACCAAGGGTTATTTTCCTCCAGATCTCCAACTGGGTCTTCCCATTGCCACACGCCAGTCCTCGAGTACGGCACGATCGAGATGAACGATGAATCCAGGACAGGGGCGATGTCACCTTTGTTTGCCTGCGGGGCATGAGGTCCATGGGTTGTTGTTGGAATAGGGGCAGACGCAGACGGACGACCCAGGCACGTGGTGGCCACACGTTACCTTACCTGCAGCGACTGCTCCCTGGCCTGCCCTACCCCCGGTGTGGCCGGTGCCGTGCATGCACCACCGCTCTCCTCTCTGGTGCTCGCGCTCGCACTCGCACTCTCGTTTTCTAACGGTGACGGAAGCTAACGCGTGGAAAAACCTGAGAAAGGGTGAGACCGTGAGAGACCCAAGATGACGGCGTGTCGCATTGTGTAACCTCATGTTTTGTCGCCACGCCACCACCCGGGGCAGGAAGCATCCTGCGGGTGCGGGTTCGTCGCCCGCCCGGCCGGCCCAGCGAGCTGCCGGTACAGGTTCACCGCTCCGGTCCCCTGTGACTGTGATGCAGATGCTCGCACGGCATGATACAGCAGGTACAACTCTAGAAGCGACTATACTCTCTGTTTTCAATAAGGATCGGAGATCACAAGCAGATCGAGTCCACATATTGTTTTTTTTTTCAATCAATAAAGAGCCACACACTACGTACGCACAGTGAAGTTGGCCGCCTTCCGCTAATCAACCCCACTGTTGCAACTAATAGTACATGACGTACTGGTGACACGCGACGCGATAGATCGACTCTAAGGGCTAGTTTGGAAGGCTAGTTCCCAGGGGTAATCGGGCGTTTTCCCCGTGTACGCACGTCACGTGGAAATGGACCGCGAGAAATTTTACCGGCCTGTTTGGAAGCCGAACACCTGGGCCAGCGTACCCGGATCCAACCAATCACCCCAGGAAACCCTCCCCCGACACCTGAGACCGGGCGGCTTTCCCTGTCGCGCCGCCAGCGAGCGAGCAGATCCAAGGCGATACAGCGGAGCACCACATCCGGATTCAGCCAGCGAGCAAGCAACTCCACCGTACGCAGTTCCACTCCGCTCCGCTCCGCCGTACGCAGCCAGCGAGCCAGCGAGCAAGCAGCACTACATCAGCTCCGACGTACGCAGTTTCTTTACCTATTTTCAGTTCTGTAATTTTATTATTAATGATGATGACCATTAGCAGAACTAGGATCTTCTTTTGCATCTTCATACGTTTATATCTGTATATATAAGTGTGCAGGCCTCTAGTTGTAGTTTTAGAAATGCTTGAATACGTTTGTGTATGATGGATACACATACCATGTACATTATCATTGCTAGTAAACTAGCCAGATGTAATTGCTATAGTAACGTGGCTTAACAACGTCGTTGTTGTTTAGCAGAATGTACTTACTTTGACCTTATTTATTATCATCACTAGTTTAGAAATGTTATAATAGAAATATAATGACACTTAAGCAGGTAATCACTTCCTGGCAAAACAGATGCCTCCGGACGAAGCCTTCTTCTTGGCTGCTACGTTCCATTACAGCCATTAGGCTTCCTAATAAAAGTCATCTAGACTCGCCTTGTTTTGTATGACATACAGTGGATGGGTAGCACATTCCATGTCTAGCTCTCTTCTATTGTGATTCATAATGTTGTGTCCGGAGTTATATAGATTAACTGAACTGAACTGCTTTCATGTTATGTGACACTCTAATGCAGTTTAACTAAACTGAATTGTTTTCCTGGTATTTTCTAAGTTCCTTTCCTGTTATATAGGTTAACTGAACTGAACTGCTTTCTAGTGTTCCTTTAACTGAATTGAACTGAATTGCTTTCAAGTGATAATTGTAGCTTTGGTTTGTTCTGAATTATATAAACATAATCTAAGAAAATTCCATGTTTGTGTGGTTCTTCGTTCGAAGATATTTTTGTTTTTCGTTGCAGATAATCTTTAGACTGTTACTTGCTTATCATGCTTTTTGCTATGATTATGTGTTGCTTATGTAGTTTCTCGATTTCTCTAGATATGGGTTCTTGGGAAGAGCTAGCTAGACAATTTTTGTTAGAGGAAGAAGAAGACGATGAGGAGTTATTCTTTATTCTTCTCCCTGCTATACTTCCATTCCTCTCTGAAGAGAAAAGGTCTATCCATACCTCCTCTCTCTCTGGTGCCCAGAAGGTTAAGGAGATTCTTGAAGGGCACGAGAGTTGGTGCAAGTCTGAGTTTCGAATGGAGCCAGAAATATTTAAAGCCACATCAAATTTTCTTAGAAGAGAGGGTTTGTTACGTGACACACGAGGAGTTAACGTCGAAGAGCAGCTTGGGATGTTCATGTATATGATCTCCCACAATGCCAGTAACCAAATGCTTCAAAAGGCTTTTCAACATAGTGGAGAGACCATCCATCGAAAAATATCAGAAGTTTTTGATATAGTTCCCACTCTAACTCAGCGGTTCGTGAAGCTTCCCAATTCTATCCAGACACATCCAAAAATTATAACAGATTCTAGGTTCATGCCCTTTTTTCAGGTGAACATGATTCTATCAATAGTAAACATGATTTCCTTAGTTTTTTCCCTTTAACATGTCCTAAACTTCCTTTCCTTTTATACAAAATTGCATTGGAGCAATTGACGGAACCCATGTACCTATCACCATTGCAGAAGATAAGGCTCCTCCTTATCGAAATAGGAAAGGGTCACTTTCACAAAATGTGATGTTAGCATGTGACTTTGATCTGAATTTTATATTTATTTCATGTGGGTGGGAAGGCTCAGCCTCAGATGCAGGGGTCCTTCGATCCGCTATCAGTAAAGGGTTCAGTGTACCAGAAGGAAAATTTTATCTTGTGGATGGTGGGTATGCAAATACATCATCCTTTATTGCCCCATATCGAGGAGTTAGGTATCACCTCAGCGAGTTTAGAAGGCGTCGTTCATCACAAGCTAGTTATGTGAACTACAAAGAGCTATTCAACCATCGTCATGCCATTCTTCACAACCACATCGAAAGAGCCATTGGTGTTCTGAAGAAAAGGTTTCCAATTCTCAAAGTAGGCACATTTCATCCTATCCAAAATCAAATCAAGATAGCAGCAACAGCTGTTGATTTTCACAACATAATTAGAGGGCAAAACGGTGATGAAGGTTGGCTTGACCACCAACCAGATCATATATCTCCAAGCCAGTATGTTGAAGTCCCAGAGGGAGACAACAACTACCCCAATGATATGGACTCAAGTGATGGAAGCAACCTGAGAGATCAGATTGCTCTCCAAATGTGGGCTGCCTACAATAGCTAGTTTAGGATCTCTTATATTTATTATATAGTAATAAAGACTTATGTTTTATTGTGTAGTAGTAAAGCCTTATGTTTTATTATGTAGTAGTAAAGCCTTATGTTTACTATGTTTTGTTGGGAAATATAGCCATGGCAAAGAATGTTTCTAGGGCAGCTTGGAACACTGTGTATGAGAAAGGTCTGGTTGATGTGCTCCTTGAATATAAGTGAAAGGGAATTAGGCTTACACCTAGTTCCTAAATAATTTTGGTGGTTGAATTGCCCAACACAAATAATTGGACTAACTAGTTTGCCCAAGTGTATAGATTATACAGGTGTAAAAGGTTCACACTCAGCCAATAAAAAGACCAAGTTTTGGATTCAATAAAGGAGCAAAGGGGCAACCGAAGGCACCCCTGGTCTGGCGCACCGGACTGTCCGGTGTGCCACCGGACAGTGAACAGTACCTGTCCGGTGCACCAGGGGACTCAGACTCCAACTCTTCACTCTCGGGAATTCTCGGAAGCCGACGCGCTATAATTCACCGGACTGTCCGGTGTGCACCGGACATGTCCGGTGCTCCAAGGAAGCGCGGTCTCCAGAACTCGCCAGCCTCGGGTTCGCGTGGCAGCCGCTCCGCTAAAAATCACCGGACTGTCCGGTGTACACCGGACTGTCCGGTGTACCAGCGGAGCAACGGCTCTCTTCGGCGCCAACGGCTCCCTGCGGTGCATTTAATGCGCGCGCAGCGCGCGCAGACGTCAGACATGCCCATACCGGTGCACCGGACATCAAACAGTACCTGTCCGGTGTGCACCGGACATCCTGGCGGGCCCACAAGTCAGAAGCTCCAACGGTCAGAATCCAACGGCAGTGATGACGTGGCAGGGGCACCGGACTGTCCGGTGTGCACCGGACTGTCCGGTGCGCCATCGAGCAGACGCCTCCAGCCAACGGTCAAGTTTGGTGGTTGGGGCTATAAATACCCCAACCACCCCACCATTCATGGTATCCAAGTTTTCCACTTCTCAACTACTACAAGAGCTCTAGCATTCAATTCTAGACACACTAAAGAGATCAAATCCTCTCCAATTCCACACAAAGCCCTAGTGACTAGTGAGAGTGATTTGCCGTGTTCATTTGAGCTCTTGCGCTTGGATTGCTTCTTTTCTTTCTCACTTGTTCTTGAGATCACAACTCCATTGTAATCAAGGCAAGAGGCACCAATTGTGTGGTGGCCCTTGCGGGGAAGTTTTGTTCCCGGCTTTGATTAGAGAAGAGAAGCTCACTCGGTCCAAGGGACCGTTTGAGAGAGGGAAGGGTTGAAAGAGACCCGGCCTTTGTGGCCTCCTCAACGGGGAGTAGGTTTGCAAGAACCGAACCTCGGTAAAACAAATCTCCGTGTCTCACTTGCTTATTCGCTTGGGATTTGTTTTGTGCCCTCTCTCTCGGACTCGTTTATATTTCTAACGCTAACCCCGGCTTGTAGTTGTGTTTATATTTGTAAATTTCAGTTTCGCCCTATTCACCCCCCTCTAGGCGACTATCAATTGGTATCAAAGCCCGGTGCTTCATTAGAGCCTAACCGCTCGAAGTGATGTCGGGAGATCACGCCAAGAAGGAGATGGAGACCGGCGAAAAGCCCACTACAAGCCAAGGGAGCACTTCATCGGAAGAGTCCCGCACCAAAAGGAGGGAGAAGAAGAAGAGCTCCTCCAACAAAGGGAAGGAGAAGAAATCTTCTTCTCATCACAAAGAGAAGAAGGAAAAATCTTCTTCCCACAAGCCGCATCGGAAAGGCGACAAGCACAAGAGGATGAGGAAGGTGGTCTACTACGAGACCGACACTTCATCAACTTCTACCTCCGACTCCGATGCGCCCTCCGTCACTTCTAAGCGCCAAGAGCGCAAGAAGTATAGTAAGATTCCCCTACGCTACCCTCGCATTTCCAAACATACACCTTTACTTTCCGTCCCACTAGGCAAACCACCAACTTTTGATGGTGAAGATTACGCTAGGTGGAGCGATTTAATGCGATTTCATCTAATCTCGCTCCACAAAAGCATATGGGATGTTGTTGAGTTTGGTGCGCAGGTACCATCCGTAGGGGATGAGAACTATGATGAGGATGAGGTCGCCCAAATCGAGCACTTCAACTCACAAGCCACAACAATTCTCCTCGCCTCACTAAGCAAAGAAGAATATAACAAAGTACAAGGGTTGAAGAACGCCAAAGAGGTTTGGGATGTACTCAAAACCGCGCACGAGGGAGATGAGCTCACCAAGATCACCAAGCGGGAAACGATCGAGGGGGAGCTCGGTCGGTTCCGGCTTAACAAAGGGGAGGAGCCACAACACATGTACAACCGGCTCAAGACTTTGGTAAACCAAGTGCGCAACCTCGGGAGCAAGAAGTGGGACGACCACGAAGTGGTAAATGTTATTTTAAGATCTCTCATTTTTCTAAATCCCACTCAAGTTCAATTGATTCGTGGTAATCCTAGATATACTAAAATGACCCCCGAGGAAGTTATCGGGCATTTTGTAAGTTTTGAGTGCATGATAGAAGGCTCGAGGAAAATCAACGAGCTTGGCGAGCCATCCGAAGCTCAACCCGTTGCATTCAAGGCGACGGAAGAAAAGAAGAAGGAGTCTACACCAAGCCGACAACCAATAGACGCCTCCAAGCTTGATAATGAGGAGATGGCGCTCGTCATCAAGAGCTTCCGCCAAATCCTCAAACAAAGGAGGGGGAAAGACTACAAGTCCCGCTCCAAGAAGGTTTGCTACAAATGTGGTAAGCCCGGTCATTTTATTGCTAAATGTCCTATGTCTAGTGACAGTGACCGAGGCGACGACAAGAAGGGGAGAAGAAAGGAGAAGAAAAGGTACTACAAGAAGAAGGGCGGCGATGCCCATGTTTGTCGGGAATGGGATTCCGACGAAAGCTCAAGCGACTCCTCCGACGACGAGGACGCCGCCAACATCGCCGTCACCAAGGGACTTCTCTTCCCCAACGTTGGCCACAAGTGCCTCATGGCAAAGGACGGCAAACGGAAAAAGGTTAAATCTAACTCCTCCACTAAATATGAATCTTCTAGTGATGATAATGCTAGTGATGAGGAGGATAATTTGCATTCCCTTTTTGCCAACCTTAACATAGCTCAAAAAGAAAAGTTAAATGAATTAGTTAGTGCTATTCATGAAAAGGATGACCTTTTGGACTCCCAAGAGGATTGTCTAATTAAAGAAAACAAGAAACATGTTAAGGTTAAAAAGGCTTATGCTCTAGAAGTAGAAAAATGTGAAAAATTGTCTAGTGAGCTAAGCACTTGCCGTGAGATGATTGACAACCTTAGAAATGAAAATGCTATTTTAAATGCTAAGGTTGATTCACATGTTTGTAATGTTTCAATTCCCAATCTTAGAGATGATAACATTGACTTGCTTGCTAAGATTGATGAATTGAATGCATCTCTTGCTAGCCTTAGATTAGAGAATGAAAATTTAATTGCTAAGGCTAAAGATTTTGATGTTTGCAATGCTACTATTTCCGACCTTAGAACTAAGAATGAAATGTTGCATGCTAAGGTTGTAGAACTTAAATCTTGCAAACCCTCTACATCTAATCTTGAGCATGTTTCTATTTGCACTAGATGTAGAGATATTGATGTTAATGCTATTCTTGATCATATGGCTTTAATTAAACAACAAAATGATCATATAGCAAAATTAGATGCTAAAATTGCCGAGCACAATCTAGAAAATGAGAAATTTAAATTTGCTCGTAGCATGCTTTATAATGGGAGACGCCCTGGCATTAAGGATGGCATTGGTTTCCAAAGGGGAGACAATGTCAAACTTAATGCTCCTCCAAAGAACTTATCTAACTTTGTTAAGGGCAAGGCTCCCATGCCTCAGGATAACGAGGGTTACATTTTGTACCCTGCCGGCTATCCTGAGAGCAAAATTAGAAAGATTCATTCTAGGAAGTCTCACTCTGGCCCTAATCATGCTTATATGTATAAGGGTGAGACATCTAGCTCTAGGCAACCAACCCATGCTAAGTTGCCTAAGAAGAAAATTCCTAATGCATCAAATGATCATGCCATTTCATTTAAAACTTTTGATGCATCTTATGTGCTTACTAGCAAATCCGGCAAGGTAGTTGCCAAATTTGTTGGGGGCAAACACAAGGGTTCCAAGACTTGTGTTTGGGTACCCAAAGTTCTTGTATCTAATGCCAAAGGACCCAAAACAGTTTGGGTACCTAAAGTCAAGAACTAAATTTGTTTTGTAGGTTTATGCATCCGGGGGCTCAAGTTGGATACTCGACAGCGGGTGCACAAACCACATGACCGGGGAGAAAAGGATGTTCTCCTCATATGAAAAAAACCAAGATCCCCAACGAGCTATCACATTCGGGGATGGAAATCAAGGTTTGGTCAAAGGATTGGGT
This sequence comes from Zea mays, assembly GCF_902167145.1. Taxonomy (NCBI): domain Eukaryota; kingdom Viridiplantae; phylum Streptophyta; class Magnoliopsida; order Poales; family Poaceae; genus Zea; species Zea mays. The sequence continues at coordinate 12,886,248 of NC_050104.1, read as the reverse complement.
AAAATTGCTATATCTCCTGACCATTCTATTTCCAATGTTTTTCTCGTTGATTCTTTAGATTACAACTTGCTTTCTGTTTCCCAATTATGTCAAATGGGCTACAACTGTCTTTTTACTGATATAGGTGTCACTGTCTTTAGAAGAAGTGATGATTCAATAGCATTTAAGGGAATGTTAGAGGGTCAGCTATACTTGGTAGATTTTGATAGAGCTGAACTCGACACTTGCTTAATTGCTAAGACTAACATGGGTTGGCTCTGGCATCGCCGACTAGCCCATGTTGGGATGAAGAATCTTCATAAGCTTCTAAAGGGAGAACACATTTTAGGATTAACAAATGTTCATTTTGAGAAAGACAGGATTTGTAGCGCATGCCAGGCAGGGAAGCAAGTTGGAGTCCATCATCCACACAAGAACGTCATGACGACCGACAGGCCGCTTGAGCTACTCCACATGGATCTATTCGGCCCGATTGCTTACTTAAGCATCGGCGGGAGTAAGTATTGTCTTGTAATTGTGGATGATTATTCTCGCTTCACTTGGGTATTCTTTTTACAGGAAAAATCTCAAACCCAAGAGACCTTAAAAGGATTCTTGAGACGGGCTCAAAATGAGTTCGCCTTAAGGATCAAGAAAATAAGAAGCGACAACGGGACGGAGTTCAAGAACTCTCAAATTGAAGGCTTCCTTGAGGAGGAGGGCATCAAGCATGAGTTCTCTTCTCCCTACACACCTCAACAAAATGGTGTAGTGGAGAGGAAGAATCGAACTCTATTGGACATGGCAAGAACCATGCTTGATGAGTACAAGACACCGGACCGGTTTTGGGCCGAAGCGGTCAACACCGCCTGCTACGCCATCAACCGGTTATATCTTCACCGAATCCTCAAGAAGACATCATATGAACTCCTAACCGGTAAAAAGCCCAACATTTCATATTTTAGAGTTTTTGGTAGCAAATGCTTTATTCTTGTTAAAAGAGGAAGAAAATCTAAATTTGCTCCTAAAACTGTAGAAGGCTTTTTACTTGGTTATGACTCAAACACAAGGGCATATAGGGTCTTTAACAAGTCCACTGGACTAGTTGAAGTCTCATGTGACGTTGTGTTTGATGAAACTAACGGCTCTCAAGTAGAGCAAGTTGATCTTGATGAGATAGGTAATGAAGAGGCTCCATGCATCGCGCTAAGGAACATGTCCATTGGGGATGTGTGTCCTAAGGAATCCAAAGAGCCTCCAAATGCACAAGATCAACCATCCTCCTCCATGCAAGCATCTCCACCAACTCAAAATGAGGATGAGGCTCAAGATGATGAAAGGCAAAATCAAGAAGATGAGCCACCTCAAGATGATGGCAATGATCAAGGGGGAGATGCAAATGATCAAGAAAAGGAGGATGAGGAAGAACCAAGACCGCCACACCCAAGAGTCCACCAAGCAATCCAACGAGATCACCCCGTCGACACCATCCTCGGCGATATTCATAAGGGGGTAACCACTAGATCTCGTGTTGCTCATTTTTGTGAACATTACTCTTTTGTTTCCTCTATTGAGCCACACAGGGTAGAGGAAGCACTTCAAGATTCGGATTGGGTGGTGGCGATGCAAGAGGAGCTCAACAACTTCACTAGAAATGAGGTATGGCATTTAGTTCCACGTCCTAACCAAAATGTTGTAGGAACCAAATGGGTCTTCCGCAACAAGCAAGACGAGCATGGTGTGGTGACAAGGAACAAAGCTCGACTTGTGGCCAAAGGATACTCCCAAGTCGAAGGTTTGGATTTCGGTGAAACCTATGCACCCGTAGCTAGGCTTGAGTCAATTCGCATATTATTAGCCTATGCTACTTACCATGGCTTTAAGCTTTATCAAATGGACGTGAAAAGTGCCTTCCTCAATGGACCGATCAAGGAAGAGGTCTATGTTGAGCAACCTCCCGGCTTTGAAGACAGTGAGTATCCTAACCATGTTTATAGGCTCTCTAAGGCGCTTTATGGGCTCAAGCAAGCCCCAAGAGCATGGTATGAATGCCTAAGAGATTTCCTTATTGCTAATGGCTTCAAAGTCGGCAAGGCCGATCCTACACTCTTTACTAAAACTCTTGAAAATGACTTGTTTGTATGCCAAATTTATGTTGATGATATTATATTTGGGTCTACTAACGAGTCTACATGTGAAGAGTTTAGTAGGATCATGACACAGAAATTCGAGATGTCGATGATGGGGGAGTTGAAGTATTTTCTAGGATTCCAAGTCAAGCAACTCCAAGAGGGCACCTTCATTAGCCAAACGAAGTACACTCAAGACATTCTAACCAAGTTTGGGATGAAGGATGCCAAGCCCATCAAGACACCCATGGGAACTAATGGGCATCTCGACCTCGACACGGGAGGTAAGTCCGTGGATCAAAAGGTATACCGGTCGATGATTGGTTCATTGCTTTATTTATGTGCATCTCGACCGGACATTATGCTTTCCGTTTGCATGTGTGCAAGATTCCAATCCGACCCTAAGGAATCACACCTTACGGCCGTAAAACGAATCTTGAGATATTTGGCTTATACTCCTAAGTTTGGGCTTTGGTACCCTCGGGGATCCACATTTGATTTGATTGGTTATTCGGATGCCGATTGGGCGGGGTGCAAAATCAATAGGAAGAGCACATCGGGGACTTGCCAGTTCTTGGGAAGATCCTTGGTGTCTTGGGCTTCAAAGAAGCAAAATTCGGTCGCTCTTTCCACCGCCGAAGCCGAGTACATTGCCGCAGGTCATTGTTGCGCGCAATTGCTTTGGATGAGGCAAACCCTGCGGGACTACGGTTACAAATTAACCAAAGTCCCTTTGCTATGTGATAATGAGAGTGCAATCAAAATGGCCGACAATCCCGTCGAGCATAGCCGCACTAAGCACATAGCCATTCGGTATCATTTTCTTAGGGATCACCAACAAAAGGGGGATATCGAGATTTCTTACATTAATACTAAAGATCAATTAGCCGATATCTTTATCAAGCCACTTGATGAACAATCTTTTACCAGACTTAGGCATGAGCTCAATATTCTTGATTCTAGAAATTTCTTTTGCTAGCTTGCACACATAGCTCATTTGAATACCTTTGATCATATCTCTTTTCTATGCTATGACTAATGTGTTTTCAAGTCTATTTCAAACCAAGTCATAGGTATATTGAAAGGGAATTGGAGTCTTCGGCGAAGACAAAGGCTTCCACTCCGCAACTCATCTTTCGCCATCACTCCAACCATCTCTCTATTCTTTGGGGGAGAAATGAGCATCAAAGAAAAGGACTTCGTCTTTGGTATAATCTTAACTCATTTACTTATGACCAAAGGGGAAGAAATTACTTCTAGGGCTCTAATGATTCCGTTTTTGGCGATTCATGCCAAAAAGGGGGAGAAATGAGCCCAAAGCAAAAGGACCGCACCACCACCACCAAATTCAAAAAAAAACCTTAGTGCTTTCCAAACGTATTTATCATTTGGTATCCTATTGTGTTAAAAAGGGGAGAACGTAGTATTTCAAAAATGGTATATCAAAACCCTCTTGAACACTAAGAGGTGGATCTCTTTTAGGGGGAGTTTTGTTTAGTCAAAGGAAAAGCATTTGAAACAGGGGGAGAAAATTTCAAATCTTGAAAATGCTTTACAAACTCTTATTCATTTACCTTTGACTATTTGCAAAAGAACTTTGAAAAGGATTTACAAAAGAATTTGCAAAATCAAAACTCGTGGTGCAAACGTGGTCCAAAATGCTAAATAAAGAAAGAAACATTCCTTGCATATCTTGTAAGTAGTTATATTGGCTTAATTCCAAGCAACCTTTACACTTACATTATGCAAACTAGTTCAATTATGCACTTCTCTATTTGCTTTGGTTTGTGTTGGCATCAATCACCAAAAAGGGGGAGATTGAAAGGGAATTAGGCTTACACCTAGTTCCTAAATAATTTTGGTGGTTGAATTGCCCAACACAAATAATTGGACTAACTAGTTTGCCCAAGTGTATAGATTATACAGGTGTAAAAGGTTCACACTCAGCCAATAAAAAGACCAAGTTTTGGATTCAATAAAGGAGCAAAGGGGCAACCGAAGGCACCCCTGGTCTGGCGCACCGGACTGTCCGGTGTGCCACCGGACAGTGAACAGTACCTGTCCGGTGCACCAGGGGACTCAGACTCCAACTCTTCACTCTCGGGAATTCTCGGAAGCCGGCGCGCTATAATTCACCGGACTGTCCGGTGTGCACCGGACATGTCCGGTGCTCCAAGGAAGCGCGGTCTCCAGAACTCGCCAGCCTCGGGTTCGCGTGGCAGCCGCTCCGCTAAAAATCACCGGACTGTCCGGTGTACACCGGACTGTCCGGTGTACCAGCGGAGCAACGGCTCTCTTCGGCGCCAACGGCTCCCTGCGGTGCATTTAATGCGCGCGCAGCGCGCGCAGACGTCAGACATGCCCATACCGGTGCACCGGACATCAAACAGTACCTGTCCGGTGTGCACCGGACATCCTGGCGGGCCCACAAGTCAGAAGCTCCAACGGTCAGAATCCAACGGCAGTGATGACGTGGCAGGGGCACCGGACTGTCCGGTGTGCACCGGACTGTCCGGTGCGCCATCGAGCAGACGCCTCCAGCCAACGGTCAAGTTTGGTGGTTGGGGCTATAAATACCCCAACCACCCCACCATTCATGGTATCCAAGTTTTCCACTTCTCAACTACTACAAGAGCTCTAGCATTCAATTCTAGACACACTAAAGAGATCAAATCCTCTCCAATTCCACACAAAGCCCTAGTGACTAGTGAGAGTGATTTGCCGTGTTCATTTGAGCTCTTGCGCTTGGATTGCTTCTTTTCTTTCTCACTTGTTCTTGAGATCACAACTCCATTGTAATCAAGGCAAGAGGCACCAATTGTGTGGTGGCCCTTGCGGGGAAGTTTTGTTCCCGGCTTTGATTAGAGAAGAGAAGCTCACTCGGTCCAAGGGACCGTTTGAGAGAGGGAAGGGTTGAAAGAGACCCGGCCTTTGTGGCCTCCTCAACGGGGAGTAGGTTTGCAAGAACCGAACCTCGGTAAAACAAATCTCCGTGTCTCACTTGCTTATTCGCTTGGGATTTGTTTTGTGCCCTCTCTCTCGGACTCGTTTATATTTCTAACGCTAACCCCGGCTTGTAGTTGTGTTTATATTTGTAAATTTCAGTTTCGCCCTATTCACCCCCCCTCTAGGCGACTATCAATAAGGACAACCCAAAGTTCAAAAGTCAAAATGGTTGGACTGTTGAGGGATGGAACAATATCACAAACAAGTTCAATGAGAGGTATCCTCTAGCCCATTACTCCAAACAGCAAATGCAAGACAAAGATAAGGAGCTTAAATCTCATTACAAGGCAGTAAGAGATTCAAGGAAAGAAAGTGGGGTGGGTTGGAATGATTCCCTATGTATGATAGTGGCTGAGCCAGAACTTTGGGAAAAGCTCATCCTTGTAAGTCATTTCCTCAATATTGAATATGTTTTCTTAATATTGCACATGTAAGCTTATTTTTTGTGATTTCATCTTGCACATGTAAGCTTATCAGAAGGTATTTTTACTCATCTTCTCTCTTTTTAGGTAGTGTGGCTACAGGAGATTTGAATTTCACATCCACTCAGCAAATGCCACCACCTTCTTTCATTCCTGTTCGTCCTCTTACTGCCCCTCCTGGTGGCCCTCTTGCTACAGCTTCCGCTTCTGCTACTGCTCATTCGAACAGGAGTACCTCTGAACAAAGCCACTCTCCCTTGCACCCCCACACAAACCCATTCTCCATGGATTGGCAAGAAATATCAAATGAAGCTCAATCAAGACATGAAGAAGGTAGAAATGGGAGAAAGCGCAAGCAAAGCCAAATTGGAGCAACCATTGAAAGTTTTGTGGATTTTAAGAGGAGCGCCACATCCAAAACGCTCGAAGGTATTGAAGAAGTGTCTATGGAGAAGTGTCTAGACAAGTTGGATAGAATTGACGGGTTCACTGATGAGGATAGATCATATGCAATGGAGGTCTTTGAATCAGCGATAAACAGAGAGGTGTTTATGAAGTCAAAAAACCACAATGCTAGATTACTTTGGTTGAAGAGGAAAATTAGGTAAGTTATATTTCTTAGTTTCTATGCAATTGAAGTTTGTTTATATGATTATTGCTGATTATTTTTCTCCGTAGTGCTTGTAGAGCTCTCGCTACTATCATGTGATGTGAGGTGAATGTGGCGATGAAGAGATGGGCTTACAGGTATTCACTGCATTACAAACTGGTTAGTTTGTCTTGTTTTTTAATAAAATAAAATAAAATATGGTCTGAAGTCTGAACTTGCTGATTGGAGTATGCAATTGGAGTCTGAACTTGCTGGTTATAAGAGATGGGCTTACAGTGCTTCTAGGCGTCTAGCTAAGGAAGCTTAGGGTCTGTTTGGTTGGGCTGTGGCTGTGAAAAAAGTTGCTGTGGGCTGTGAGCTGTGGAAAAAGCTGCTGTAGGCTGTAAGCTGTTAAAAAGCTAAAAATTGTTTAGTGAAAATCACTAAAAGTCGTTAAAAATTCTTCGATATATGTTTTCACAGTTCCATCCGAAAGCCACTAAAAGCAGGTCCAGAGGTGCTTTCAGATTTGCACTGCGAGAAAGTCAGCTTTTAGAAAAAGCTGCTTCCTGGATCCAGGCCTTTGGTTGGCTTTTGGCTTTTAGGGGGGCAAAAGCCAAAGCCAAAAGTCAAACCAAACACACCCTTAATGCTTGGCTGTTACATAATTGAAGTATGAAGTACTCCAATCTGTTTAATAACTGAAATTTCAATCCAGTTTACATGTGTTGGAATTGCTATTGATTCGAGTATGTTTTACTAGTAAGGATACAGTATTTTTGATTCAGCTTTCATCAGTGGAACTCCTAGTTTGCATTAAGCTATTGATTGTAGTGCATTAGGGGGCCTTTGCCATTTTTCTGCTTTTTTAAGGGTTACTCTGAGCACTTACTAAAGCAGAACATATGATATTTTAGTTCATTGGAAATGTGAGAGAAATGTAGTCATATGCTCTGCTTCCATACTTCCAGAACTTTGTTATCATGCTGAATCTTCCACTGTGACTTGTGATTGAGGCTTAAGATTAACTCCATATAAGTAGAACTCACTAGATGCTTAAGTTAGTAGAGAGCCAGTGCATTATTAACAGCTTATCTGACCTTTGGTTTAACATATACCAAGAATTTGCAATCGTGTGTATATATATAATATGCTTTTGTATTTCACATTTACTTCACATCTAGTCTTTCTAAGATAATGTTCATTGTGTATATACTAAATTGATTCATTTCAGCTACTAACTCCTACTGCTATATGCTATATATTGTTTAATCACACTTCTATGCTATGCTACTAGCATTGAACTATATAATTGTGTAACCATATAAACTAAAATGTGTGTCAATTGGTGTTACTTGCAGTGTGTTAAGTGGAAGCAACACATGAAGCGGACATGGAGAAGGAAGCTGGCATGACACTAAAACGCATTAAGTTGACATGTGACGTTCATGTTTTAGATGTCTTATTCTACTGCCAAACTTCCTAATACTCCATTTTTATACTATATTGTCTATCTGTACGTGTGAATCGAGATGATGATATTATGTGATGTGATGATGGATGGATTAGCTTCGTTGAATATTAGATGATATTATGTGATGATGATATTAAACGGGCATTACAGTATTGATACATGCTTCATATTTCTGGATTTTTAGTGATGTTTTATCGTTTATGAGTTTTCTAAATATTCCTTATTTTTGGTTGATTTTTTCTAAATTTTTTATGTATTTTTTGCTCAAGAGGGGTATTTAGCCCCTTTCTTCCCAAACAATGCCAGGAAAATATATCCGGGAGGGGAGATTCTCTCCGGGAAATAAGGTGGTATCTAAAATCCCCTTCTAGGTTAGTTTCCAAGGGATTTTTTTCTCTTCACTGCCAAACTAGCCCTAAACGTTGGACTATACATACCTTCCGATGTCGTCACCGTGTACGTACGACGATGACCCTCCCACTCCCACCATCGGACGGTCGGACGGACTTTGTGTCGTTGATCGAGCAAGCCTAACGTAGGTACGTACGTACGTTTCAACCCACCACGAATGATGCATCGCCCATGCATGCTCGGCGGCGTTCCGAGATGGTGTGGAGTGGAGCCGTCAAACGATTTTTCAGTGCCTAGCTACACTACACCTATCTAGCTAGCCTGTTAGCGTTGGGTTACGAGAGAATTTTTTTGGTGGTAACCGGTAGGGGGGCAGCACAACAGCCTACACCCTAATAATGAATCACCCTCACCTAACGCAGGAGAAAACCGATGAGGAAGTTAGATACATTCATATATAGCATCACAAGGTTGATTGTTGTTTGACAACTTTTGGAAGAAAAAGAAAACAATGCTGGCCGGGGGCTAGGTATAGGAGTAGCTTGTTGTTGGGAAAATTCCAGGGCCATGGTTCGTCACAAAAGACACGATTTTCGAAGGCTTAGAGGGTCTGCTAGATTTCCCTGGGTTCAAGTTTAGTTCGTGTTGAACACATGCCATCGCCACCGTAACGTAACGTAACATGATTCCTCCTCCGTCCATCGATGGTCGCCGGATGCCTTCGAGTTTGAAGAGAGAGGGAGAAAAAAAGATGTGGTCTCATCGTTGACTAACCTTTCTTCTGTGAGATAAGCATCAGCCGGGGTTGTTTTCTATAGTAATGAAACTGTTCGGTAAAACAGATACAGAGAGCTTTGCACGCTCTTTTAGGGTGCGTTTGGTTGGGGAGCCAACTAGGATGGAGCGACTCCATTCCAGTTTCTAAGAATTGAGCCATTTTATTTTGTGTTTGGCAATCAGAACGGAACCGCTCCATTTTTTGTCTGGTTGAAGAGTAGAATAGAGCGGAGCTGCCCCGTTTATTGTTTGGTTGGAGAGCCATATGACTGTCGAGGAGATGAGAGCGCTCGCATCCAGTCGTTTTAGTGGAGCGAGAGCATCCCAAATATTTGCTATTTATAGACTCCAGGAGCCGCTCCGCTCTCCTCTATGGTAACTTAACATCAAAAAATAAGAATGGAGCCATTCCATTTCCCTCAGCTCCTCAACCAAACACACCATAACCACGTCCTCGTAGGCAGAACCGCAGTAGTCACCGTTGGCCCTGCATCGGACGGCCTCTGCCACGCTCCATCGCCCACCCAATCATCCACGCGCTATAGATGTCCAAATGGACGGGTCGTGTCGGCCCGGCCCGAGCACGGCTAGGTCCGGCACGGATTAGGACCCTGCCGGCTCGGCCCCGATTGGCTAGCGGCCCGTGCGGTGCCGGCCCACGGGCCCCAAGCGAGACCCAGGCATGGCCTGCTAGGCTAATAACCGTGTCGGGTCGGCCCACAGCCCGACGGGTCTAACGGGCCCGTAACAACATATGCCGTTTAAACGATAAAAATATCTTAAAATTATATATTTTTAAGAGTTTAAACCATATTTATTAGCTCTAAACATTTATTTACACCCACATAACTAACAAAAACACTTGTTTCTTATATTTTATACTCTATATTCAAGTATAATATATGTATTTATATGAAAAAATAGGGAAAAAATAAAATTGGGCCGTCTCGGGTCTAGCCTACCGTGCCACGTTTTCGATTCAGATACGGTCCGGTGTCTGGACCGAACCGGTACGAGTCCAGTTCACTATGTGTTCAGTGCCAAATTCGCGGCAGGTCAAATCCATGCCGGATTTCGGATCGCCCGGTCCGTTTAGACATCTACCACGGGCACTTGTGGCCGCGCGCGCATCTCCTAAGGCTATCCGCAACCGTTACCCCTAAATTTTTTCCCCTATATCACTTTTTTCCCCTATTTTCCCCCCTATTTTTTCATCTCCCGCAGCGGTTCCCCCTAAATACTCCCCTATACCCCACTACAACTATAAAATATCATTTTTTATATCAACTATCAATTTTTTATCTACTAACAATTACTCGTGGACCCACAACACAGTGTTTAGGGTGATGAACAGTGATACGCTAGATCTGGGGGGGAGAGAGAAGGGTGCCGACACGTAGGGGGCACCGCTGCGGCCGTAGGGTGCCCCCTACCGCCGGCATGCAAGGGGAGGGGGATTGCAAGGGGGCAGCGTTGCGCACAGCCTAAGTCACTCACTCACTCCTCACGCGTCTACTCTACTACTTAACACGCGCCCGTGCCATCCGCCCACTCCTCTCCCACGCACTCCGCAATTCCGCATCACGCAGAGGCAGAGCGACCAACCCAGAACCCCACCCCACCGCCCGCAACCGCAAGCTCAGATTCCCTCCCCACCCCACCCCACCCCACCGTCCCGCTCACTCCAGCCCAGCCCGCGTCCCCACAGCCCAGCGACAGCGGGCACCGGCGGCATCCAGCCATGTGCGGCGGCGCCATCCTGTCGGACATCATCCCGCCGCCGCCACCGCGGCGGGTCACGGCTGGCCACCTCTGGCCCGAGAGCAAGAAGCCGAGGAGGGCTGCATCCGGCAGGAGGGGAGCCCCCGTGGAGCAGCATGAGCAGGAGGAGGATTTCGAGGCCGACTTCGAGGAGTTCGAGGTGGAGTCCGGCGAGTCGGAGCTCGAGTCCGAGGACGAGCCCAAGCCCTTCGCCGCCCCCAGGAGCGCGCTCGCCAGAGGTATACAACCGACCTCGTCTCCCCCGATTTCTCAACTACGTAGTGTATGTACGCATCGGTAGGTAGATGGGAATTTCGGGCCACTGGTTTGGGGGGTTTAATTTGCGCTATCGTTTCGGTTTGCCTGTGGTTTCGGAGGTAGATTTGGGTCGCAGGTAGGTTGTCGCTTGGATCTGGGAGAGGCGAGGAGCTAAATTCGCATAGCTTGTAATAACTCACCCCGGTTGCTATGAAAAGCCGTAGGCCGTAGCTGCTGCTGCTGCTGTAATTTACTACTTATTTTCTTCTAATATAGGGGATTCCCTTCCTGCAACTTTTTTTTAAATACGGTTCTTGGTTACTGGCTGGCTTAGTGCAGTGGGACCTTGTTGCCATGAATGATTGTTGCGCAATTTAGTAGATCATTAGATTAGCACGACGTACCTAATCATGGGTCCCGTGAATTTTAGCCTAGTCCCCATTATTTGCCCCTTAGTCACGCATGTGTTTGGTGTACTTCAAGGAATCTGTCCATATGCATCGGATCTATGGGTTCGGCCATGATGTTGACATTGAACTGTGGCCGTTCATGTTCGACTTTACCTTGCGCCCGAGCAAAAAGAAGGATAAATCGTGTGTACCAATCTGGCTATACGGCAGCTCGATATGTCTGAATGAAGATTGGGAGTATTCTTCTGTTTATTTATTTGTCAATTTTTATTCTGAATATTCATTTGTTCTCCAGTTTAGTAGTGCATCATTAACACTTCAATTCTAGGTCTATTGCTATGGTATAGTAGCACTCTTTCAATCTTTCATGTGTACAGCTGATGCCTTATGTTGATCCCCTTCCTTGCTTTAGGTGGACTAAACACTGGTGCAGCTGGTGTCGATGGCCCTGCTGCAAATTCAGTTAAAAGGAAGAGGAAGAACCAGTTCAGGGGTATCCGCCGGCGCCCGTGGGGCAAATGGGCTGCTGAGATCAGAGATCCTCGCAAGGGCGTGCGCGTCTGGCTCGGTACTTTCAACTCCCCCGAAGAAGCTGCCAGAGCTTACGACGCCGAGGCACGCAGGATCCGCGGCAAGAAGGCTAAAGTCAACTTCCCGGATGAGGTTCCTACGGCGGTTTCTCAGAAGCGCCGTGCTGCTGGGCCTGCCTCTCTGAAAGCGCCTAAGATGGACGTTGAGGAGGAGAAGCCGATCATCAAGCTCGCAGTGAACAATATGACCAACTCAAACGCATATCACTACCCTGCCGTCGTCGGCCACAACATCATACCCGAGCCATTCATGCAGACTCAGAACATGCCATTCGCTCCTCTGGTGAATTATGCTGCCCTAGTGAACCTGTCTTCAGACCAAGGCAGCAACTCGTTCGGTTGCTCGGACTTCAGCCTCGAGAACGACTCCAGGACCCCTGACATAACTTCGGTGCCTGCGCCCGTTGCCACCTTGGCCGCCGTTGGCGAGTCTGTGTTCGTCCAGAACACCGCCGGCCATGCTGTGGCGTCTCCTGCGACGGGGAACACTGGTGTTGATCTCGCCGAGTTGGAGCCGTATATGAATTTCCTGATGGACGGTGGTTCAGACGACTCGATCAGCACTCTCTTGAGCTGTGATGGATCCCAGGACGTGGTCAGCAACATGGACCTTTGGAGCTTCGAGGACATGCCCATGTCTGCTGGTTTCTACTGAGGCTGAGGCCCAGCGACTGGTGCTTGTGTACATAGGGGGGGACAAAGGGTAAGAGCCTGCAGTAACAGAGATTGGCTCTTTCTGGTACTTGCAATTTCTATCCCTTCAACTCTTTCTTCCGCCCCCGTGTTTCAGGAATAATGTTCTGGAGATGAAGAAACGCTTGCGTGGGCGTGCCTGCAGGCACGCGTGTAGTAGCTGCGGTATTAGTATATATGCTTAGATGTTCAGTCACTTCCTTTAAGTACAATTTGGCGCTGGACATGTACCTTATTTTACTATGTATCCGTGACAACAGCTATGTGTCTGCTCCTTTTATTTTCTTGTCTTTGCTTCAAAAAAATGGCTCTGAACATTGCGAGTTTGTACTTTGTAGACAATATATATATATATATATGTGTGTATGTGCTTGGTTTGCTTCATCCTTCGATGCAATGTGAGTAGTGTTCTGTATGCAGGCTTGCATGTGCTGATATGCGTGCAGCACACGTCTATGAAAAAGCATTCATGCGAAATAGATGGATAATAGCAATCAAATTTTCTTCATAATGGATGGATAATGAACTTCTTTTTGAGAAGCCGGTTTCGTGGCACATGCATATGGTCTAGGATGGCACAACATGTACATCACCTACAATTCAATCCATATATTATTACGATTTTTACCCGTCTATTAGCAATTAGCAACGACTATTTTACGAAGGAGCTTGGAGCATGGGCTAAAAGTGGATAGGTATGAAACTTCACGCATAGCGTGGGCTAGCAAAAATCTTGTTTATTTTCATTGTCAGTGTTTAATTGGTGAAGGTGACTGAACATCTAAGCATATCGTGGATAAGTTGGTGTGGTTCATCTCATCGTGTTACGTGTATGTGTATAAGCATTTCTAACAATCTCTCAAACCGGTGCCTTACATTAAAACATATAGAGATTTAAGCAAAAAAATATTTTAACAATACTTTTATTTTATAAAATTTAATCAAAAAATTATATAACGCTCTCAAGTGTCTCAAATATACTACATCGTAGTGAGCTGTCTTATAATTTAGATTTATGACTATTGTTAAAACAAAATAATATGTTGGTGCCCTAATTTTAACAAAATATATTTATTTTAAAATTATAAGATACTTTTATTGGTCACATTGGAAATACTCACCCTAGAAAAAGACGCATGGCCGTGTCATCCGCTTGTTTGGTTGGGCCCGTCAAACGTTGGCACGTTGCTGCTGCGGGCCTGCGGCTGCCTGCACGAAGGCCCAGGCCGTGGGCTGTAAGTGTCATGTGTAGATGGACTGTCGCTCACAAGTCACAAGGTGGTGCGTGTATTCAGACTGAGAGCATATGCAATCGAGCACTTCAGAGCATCTCCAAATTCACTCTTCATTTTTTCCTCTCTATTTAACTCTTTATTTATCATTCCATAAAGATTACACTCTATGCATAATATATTACTCCAACAGACTAGCTAAGAATCATAGTGGCTAGCTAAGTTTAGTTAACGAGAGAATTAATTTGGAGAGTTAGATAGCTTGGAAGTCAGATGACTAGCCTACTGGAGAGTTATTTTGCTGTTGAGTAGCCAAAATTTGGCTTGACAAGTTATTTAACTAATCTCTTATAAATGCTCTTATATATATATATATATATATCCCTAAACTAAAATAAGAGGACATCCAACAGCAGAACCCCTACTCAGGCTCTCAAAAATATGAGACTCACTAGATTCACACAAGATTCACCAAATCATTCGGCTAATTTGGCTTATCGTTCGATTTATCGGCAATCGACGCAGCAGGTAATGTCGTATCACCGGTTTACAAATTTAAATTTGGGATATTTTTTAAAAAATGATGTCATTTTTTCTATAAATAATATAGATTGTGTGATGACTTCCTCCTGAAACCAAATTTGAAAAAGACGCAACAGATTTCAAACTAAAAATCAAACAAGTTTTTTTTAAAAAACCCACTATTTGGGCCGCTCGCTTATAAAGCCCAATAACCGCATACAAAAACCTAGCAGCCGGCCAACACATCTACTCACCCCTCCTCACGAGCATTGTTTGTGTCACGCCGCTCTCGTTCGACAACAAAGTCACCGTTGTCGCGATGACAAGCCAGATAAGGCCAACAGGCCGCTCGAGTCGTCTGTGTTGAGAACTACGTTACCACGGATCACCAGATCTGCTCCCTTTCCTCCCGTTAGCAATAGAGGCGCAAGAAGCTGTAGAGAACCCGTCTCCCTTCCCATGAGCACGACAGAGGAAACACACGAGACACAAGATATAGGGTTGGGCCTCTGGCCTCTTTCTAATCTCTGTAATATGATGGGGTGTACATGTTCCTTATATAGAGATGTGAGACCCCTCAGGGGCAAAGCAGGTATTTGCCCACATAACCCTAACTAGGGTTACTTAACACTCCCCCTTGGGCGAATACCGCGACCAACACATGCCTCGTTAGAACTCCGAAAAACCCAGTGGAAAAAATATGGAGAAAGAGAGCATGGTGATACAAATTGCATTTGCACTTTGTTGCCTCGTTAAAAACCTCATGTGAGAAACTTCAAGAAAACTCACAAAGGGAAAAAGAGTACAACAGCTGTCATCGGGACAGATTTCGATCCTCTGAGATCTAGATTCTATCGAATCTTCTACAAGGGCTAACTTAGAAATGTGCTCCCCCTGATCCTTGCAAAACCGTATCAATAAGGCAAAACATCTTCTTCTAGAAGTATATGCACATAAAGATTTAGCAATCGTATTGCATATCCTTGCAAGGACTATTTCAGGAACTTTACCTCTACTCACTTCTAGGATATACGAGGTAAGTGCACGTATCAATATAAATAAGCCACTTTGATTGATGGTGTTCGATCGACTAGATCTATATATTTGATAGAAAGTTCCATAAAGGTTCACATATTGATCATCAAGCTCACGCCTTCAGGGTATAGAATATGACATTTATTGTCTCACAGTTGTGATCAATATAAGCATTTGCTCCCCCTGACGATGACATCTGTCAAAGTCTTTATCCCTCATAACTCAAGCATATTCTTCAAGATATATCTCATTGTTCATCTGGAATAACGAGAATAAATGAGGTTGGGGTGCTATCATTTTCTATCTTACACCACAATTTATACATAGTTGTGCAAAGCAAATAACATGTCCTTCAATAGGACTTAGGGGATAATATAGTTGCAATAGTACATATTCTAAATATGACACATCGCTCGAGGCGTTCATCCATTGCAACATCTATGATGGTGTAACAAAAGTTCATATAAGATCGTAATCCATCAGGGATTTTTCATCGATCAGATACATCGTTATAGTCTGTCATTCTGGCATAATGGGGATATTTTGCCAGTAACACCTAAACCTTATAGGTTTCTGCCATCGTGGCTTTAGAGGATACCGTAATTCCACATCTAGTAGAAATTACCATGAGTAAAACTCATGGAATGCACATGTGCTTATTCGGTGAACTTCAAGTTCTTTGGTACCTCATCTTATTCCTTTTCGGGTCTGTATGGGTCTTTATCCCTTTATAGGGATTATCAAACTTTGGTGTTCGACACAGACTTTGTTTCTTCTGGATAGGTTCCATCTGGGAACGATAGTCTCAACTACGAGATATTCTCCCTACATAGGAGAGTGTTCATTCGTCAGGAATGTATTATTCGGTACGAGATTTATATGTTGCATATTTATAATTCAAAAATATGAGTCCTCCTAGGATCTCATGACGGATCTTCAGAATCCTATTAACTGCATATTTTAATTCATGCCATTTGCCAGATATATTACATAGCGGAACAGTGTTTATTCAACACATACGTGGGATGGGTCTCTCACAAGACCACTTGAACCATCGCATTCACCACACATTATTTCAATAGTGCCCATAAATGTCCGAGCTTCAAGCTCGCGACTTTCATTTTGCGATTATTGGTTCAGCCTCGATTGCATTTATCAATGACCCGATAAGAGAGCTTCAAGCACTCATGCCTAGGACTTTGTTTTGGATCCATTTGCAATCTAGAGCGGCAAGATAGGTGTCGACACATTTGTCTCCCACATTTAATAATGATCTTCGTCATTTCCCAAAACGAAAGATTCATTGTTCCGTATTCCCAGCACAATGATATTGCGCGCATTGCTAGGAATTTCATCATCAAGATGAACCTCTTCGTGAGGCAAATCACCATCAGGGTGAATTAATCGGAGGAGAGTTATCACAGACCACGTGAATCTGCAATCAGAAACATATGCTTTGACTAAGGCTGATGGATCATATTCGCAGGCGTC
Organism: Zea mays; assembly: GCF_902167145.1. NCBI lineage: Eukaryota > Viridiplantae > Streptophyta > Magnoliopsida > Poales > Poaceae > Zea > Zea mays. The sequence goes on along the minus strand of NC_050104.1, from coordinate 12,869,529 downwards.
CCCGAGAATAGATCAAATACCAATAAGTCAAATGTGGATATGATATTAATCCCGGGTATATCCACATCTACATCAGGTAGAAGCATTTAGACCAATATGGTTACTCCTCAACGATTTCTGGCAAACTCCATATACACAGGAGTACACACCGAACGACAGGTTCAGTTTGACTTTTGTGCGTTTAATAGAATATTGAGGCATTACATTATATGGGCATTCCTCCCCCTAATGCCGAGATGTTCTAAAAGCATACAGATAAAATCCCCAACCACAATCATCCAGTTGTGGCCAATGTATGCTATTGTGGTGATTTATTTGGGAAATCTTACGCACATTACAGATAGGGGTTTTATATATGCAGTGAGCTTTGGACTTAGATTAATGTAGTGGCATGGATACTACATATTTGTCCTTCAACATGAAGGGTTAGTCTCAACATCCAGCGAGACACGCAACAACAAGTTGCTTCACGGTTACAATTCTGTAAACTTATTGTTATTACTACCAAATGCATAGTCAATCATTAAGATTTAGACTGATATGTGCAACACTATTTTATCCATAAGGCTTCTTCAGGGGCTCATGAATACCATTCGTCATTTGGAGCCATTAGTTGACTTCAGATCAACAAGTAAAATGAACATCAAGGTCTAACGCTCACAAAGACATTCACTGGTTGCATTGTTCTTTGAGGCACATAGGAAAATGTGTGTTTATATTGGTAGTAAAGTGCACGACATCACGCCAATGCTGCCAAGCAGAGATTTTTATATGCAGAGATGTATAGTCCAGCTCGTTTTATTATTGCCAATTGTTTACCTAATTACTCATACCGATCTGGGTATCAATTTATGCAACATTTTTTAGGTATTATAATTTTGAGAGAGAATTTATAACAATAGTTAATAATTTGTGATGCTGCCAGCAGGACAAACATTTCTCCTCATATTATCTACCAATTTGTTCTATAAAGCATTATTTCGATCTCTTCGTTGTTCGACAAAAAGAGAAGCTTTGGAATAGAACAGACAAGGCCAAGAATTCATTTTATCTGGGAAAATCACCATAGAACTAGCTTTTGATGAAGCAAATGACGATAACTGCTTGGCAAGAACGAAACAATACTGGTATCCGCCTAGGATCCATCTTGAACACCAGATACTACTGCTCTCGTACGAAGAAATCATCAGGAGTAGAGAGGATACAACAGATCTCTACAAGATCTTCATATTTCTATCACAAATTATCATCACTAGTAGTCTAGTGGTCAAGACATATGGCTCTTCTGGCTCCGAGGACCAAGAATATGTTAATGTCTAATTTAGCTACAAGCTTTGTGGGATTTCATAGTTATTTGTCTACTCTTCTCACTTCTGGTAGATCGGAGGTAGATAATGGTAAGCATGCCAAAGGGTGGAATTCAGTGTAGTTCGGCTACATAAACCCCAGGTATGTGTCCATTCAGGACCGACCTTTACCATTTAGTTTACAGTGTATACCAAACTTGGCAAAGGACTATCCCGAGTCAATTCAGTGACTATAAGTATTTACAATTCCGAGAGATGTATGCGACACAAGCATAGAGGTTCTAGATAGAACGAGTAAAGTGGTTCGACGGGAACACACTATGGTTTTCACACCAACATAGTGAAAATTTTCTCAGATTAACCTCTCGGTATACTTGCAACTTCATGTTGCTAGGGGTTACATGTCCTTTTATCTCAGAGTTTGCTTCATGTCGTTCAGCGACAAAGAGAGCAATGTGCTAACATCTGATTGAGCAATGTATGACTGAGATTTCTGGTCTTAAATTATTTGGTAAGGTCTTTTTGCTTACTAATAGAATCCCAATTTGTGATGTCTTATATGTCAAAAAGGATTTCATGCATTATATTATATATCTTCAGGTTACTTCAGGTAAAACTTTATGCATGAGAAAGAGAGCAGAGAATTAACTTATCTCTGTTTCATTGTATTTCAATTTAAGTTCCCAGATTTCCAAGCACTATAGAGCTTGATATAGTTGTTATGGCCACTTGGCGATATATATAAATATATGATGCCACACAACACAATCAAATAAAATATAGAGCCAAACAAAATTGTTTATGAAGGTTGCGCGACAATGTGACTTCAGTGGCTCAGATAACCTACCACATTCTACGTGAGTACAAGCTCTAGCGTATCTGATGTTAATGTGTGTGCGGCCATGTAACGCCCTGAATTTGGGGGTAGAATTTTTTCTTCTTTTCTCTCACCAAATTCGGGCGTTACTCTCTTTTCTCTTTCCCCGTTTGCTCCTTCTCCCCAATTTCAAAACCAGTATAACGGCATGTGTCCGTGTCATGTATAAACCAAAACCTAAGTGTCATGGGTGTTGCATCATGCCGAAGCACATTTCTTTGTCTGATGTTGTGTGTTCGTCTCGTTCCGTTCCGGATTTCGGTTCGCGATTTAAGTCCGTTTAGTGGTCCGCGCTCGTTGTGGGTTTTCAATCCGCGAAGTGGCTCAGCCCAGCCCAACTTAGCCCAGCCCAGCTCAGCCGGCCCGCCCTGGCCTGCGCGCCCCCGGCGCCCAAAACCCCCCCATGCGCCCCCACCTCTCTCCCTCTCTCATTTGGATCTCCCGCGCAACAACCTCTCCTCTCCCTCTTCCACCTCTCTCTCCCCGTGGTGCCCTAGGATTTGGAGACGGCGATCACCGGATTTTGGACCCCGAGGTGAGCTCCCCTCCCCTCCCCTTCTCCTCTCTCTCTCCCTCTCCCTCCTCTTCTTCTCCCCACGCGCGCCCCCTTTCTCTCCCTGCCCGCGTGCGACTCCGACCCCGGCGGCGCTCGCCCGCGGCGGCGCGGCCCCCGCCCGGCTGCCCTCGCCGCGGCGGCGCGGCCCCCGCCCGGCCTCCTCGGCGCGGCGGCGCGGCCCCTGCCCGCCCCGGCCCCCGCGCGGCCCCTCCCCCCTCCCTCCCCGCGGCGGCGCCCCCGCTCGGCCCCCGCTCGGCCCCTCGGCGTGGCGGCTCAGCCCCCTGCCCGCTCGCCCGCGGCGGCGCTCGGCCCGCCCGCTCGGCCCCTCCCCGCGGCGGCGCTCGGCGCCCGCCCTCGGCCCCGTCCTCGGCCTCCCTCCCCGGCGGCGCCCGCCCGGTCTCCCTCCCCGGCGGCGCTCGGCCCCTTCCCCCTCCCTCCCCGGCGGCCTCGCCCGCCCGGCCTCCCTCGGCGCGGTGGCGCTCGGCCCCCGCTCGGCCCTCCCCGCGGCGGCGCTCGGCTCCCCGCCCCCGGCTCGCCCGCCCGGCCCCCGGCGGCGCTCGGCCTCGCCCCCTGCCCGTCCCCGGCCCCTGCGCGCGGCCCCGCCCCTCGGCTCGGCCGGCCGTGGTGGCCCGGCGCCCTCCCGCGGCGCGGCGAGCCCCGCTCGCCCGCGCGCCCCCGTCCCTGGCCGGTTCAACCGCCCCCCTGGCCGGTTCAACCGCCCCCCCCGTTCGGCCGCCCGTTCCCGTCCCGGCCTCGCCCGACCGTATCTTCGCTCGCCCGCGCTCGCGGTGATTATTCGTTAATTAGCGTGTTGCGTCGCGCGCTTCGCCGCGCGACGGATTTGTCTAAATTCAGATTCTATCTTGTGTTGCGTCGTGCGCTTCGTCGCGCGACGATCCATTTTTGTTTCAGGTTGTTTAAGGTGTAGCGTCGCGTGTGTATTCACGCGACGTTCCACTTTGGACTCAGTTTAGTCGACGTATGCCGTCGTGCGCTTCGTCGCGCGACGTTTAACGTCTCCTCGTATCTAAGGCGAAGTGTCTCGCTGCGTGCTCGGTCGCGCGACGAGTCGTTAACTTTTTAATTTGTTTTAGAGAGCTTTGTCGCGCGTCTCGCCACGCGACCATTCTTTTTATTTATCTCCACCTGCTTATAATAATTAGACATGAAACATGACTTTACTTTATGCTAAACATAGTGTCTACATTAAATTTCCTTCCATTAAGCGAGTGGTTAATTTATAGTCATGTAACGTGATCGTTTCTCGACTGTCTTTTCCTCTTTCTCTCTTAACCGTACTCGCGAGCCCGCGTGGAACGTCTGTTTACTTATTGCATTCTATTGTATGGTGTACTGTTCTTTTGTATTAAATGTGTGGATGTATGTATGTTTGCGCTCGCATAGAGAACGATCCGGTTGAAGAGCCCGAGGAACTCGCAGGAGAAGCCCCTGAGCAGCAGTCGGTTGGTGGAGGCAAGTGTCCTTTGACCTATCTCTGTCCTATTCATTCTTTAATTCACCTCCCGCTTTACATATTTATACCTAAGGTTTGACTAGCTTTTGTTATCCCTATCCTTGCTTACCTATTTGGGTTGGATTATTACTGTTTAGCTTTATGCTATTGCTCAACTCTAATCAATGAACATGATGAGATTATCTATGATACGCTGTTTTCCCTTCTCTTATGATGATGTTGTACTTGTGACCTTCAAGGGGGCTCGAGCGGTTTCTCGAGTGCCTCTCCGTAAGGACCTGTTCTATGGATGACTGTCCGGGAAAACAGTGCAACCATGAGGGTGGAATGGGATGCCCTTAGCTGAATAATTAGAGGATCCGGGGTGTAGTTCACTTAGCCGTCGTGCCGTCAATGGGGCTCGGTGTATGCGGCTCGCTCTGCCAAGGTTGATTTGTCCCTTGGGGAGGAGTGCGGTACATTTAGGAAACCTAACGGGTGGCTACAGCCCCGGGGAATCTTTGTAAAGGCTACGTAGTGATGCCCTGCTAGGCCACCTAGGTAGTGGTCAATGGGGAGTAGCTCTCTCCGGGCAGAATGGGAATCACGGCTTGTGGGTAAAGTGCACAACCTCTGCAGAGTGTTTGAAAACTGATATATCAGCCGTGCTCGCGGTTATGAGCGGCCAAGGGAGCTCCAGTGATTAGTGAGACTTGATCAGAGATACTTTGGTACAGGTGGCAATGAGATTGATGGTTTTAGTTATGACTATGGTGCTGGTAAGTGGTATTCTTTCCGTTTGGAAAGGGTACATCGGGTTAATAACTTGGGTTAATGCTAAAACTTGGCTTTCTACTAGTAAGTAATAATCTGACCAACTAAAAGCAACTGCTTGACTTATCCCCACATAAAGCTAGTCCACTACAGCCAAACAGGATACTTGCTGAGTATGTTGATGTGTACTCACCCTTGCTCTACACACCAAACCCCCCCCAGGTTGTCAGCATTGCAACCACTGCTCAGGCGAAGATGAAGCTGTGGAAGGAGACTTCCAGGAGTTCCAAGACTACGACGAGTTCTAGGCGTGGGTTAGCGGCAACCCCCAGTCGGCTGCCTGTGAAGGCCGCGTTTATCTACGTTTCTTTTCCGCACTTTGATTTACTGTAAGAACTATATGGACGTCTCAGACGTATGATGTAATCAACTATTATTCCCTTTAAATTCTATTTTGAGCACTGTGTGATGATGTCCATATTATGTAACTGCTGTGTACGTGAATAACTGATCCTGGCACGTACATGGTTCGCATTCGGTTTGCCTTCTAAAACCGGGTGTGACATAAGTGGTATCAGAGCCGTGCTGACTGTAGGACCGCTAACCTAGAGTAGAATGGTCGTTCTAAGGACTATGGACCTCTGTCCCTGCCTTGACTTTGATATCTCTTCAAAAGTTGGTCATACCGACCAAACCTATGTTCTACTATATATTATACCTTGCTGAAAAACATGTTTTATTCTAATCCTTCATTCACTTATGATTCATTATTTGCTGGTCATATTGATTCTGTTCTCACCCTTTTGCTTGCGATGTCTTTTATAGATGGCTCGACTTAGACACACTGCACGAAAGTCAGTCATCCCCTTCTTACCCTCCCGCCTTGCTGAGCGTCCGCTTCGCCGTCCCGTGGCCGGACAGTCCAGCCACTTGGAGAGACTGCACCACCGCCTGCATGAGGAGCAGGAACGTCGACGACAGGAGCAGGAGCAGCAGGGCTCTTCCTTCTCGCTCCAGCAGGAGATAGAGTCTGTGAGGAGCTGCTCCCCTGTGCTTCCTCTGGAGCCGCCCCCTGCACCACCACTGGGCGTCCCAGCTTCTGGAGTAGCTGTTGGAGGAGACCCAGACGACGGAGATGGCGACGACAGCTCGAGCCACGACACCGACTTCTCTGCTAACCTTGAGCCGGAAGGATGGGTTGCTCGACCCATCACTCGCGACGCTGCTCGCGGGTGTCACTTCCACGATGCGCTCGACACCCTACTACGTCGGGCATTTGACCGGCATACTTGGTCCGTCGAGTATCGCTGTGTGGTCTACCAGCACAGTCGCGGGGTCTACCCGGACCGCTGGGAGGCAACCTGCTTGGTGCGCTGCCCGGAGAACAGTCTCCAGGGTGCTGAGGTCTGCTCAGAGCACTATTCTATTTCTGAGCGGGACTCAGCTGAGGCAGCCATGCAAGATGTTGCACGACGTGCGCTTTCGCACTACTGCTCGGTTTTCGGAGGGGCAGCTGACGGTCTCGACCTGAAGTATTACCCCCGCCGTCCATCTGGCAGCACAGGAGGCGTGATTGTCTCACCTGTCGGTGAGGGCAATCCTAGGTTGAGCAGCACAGTCAACCTAGCCGCCGTGCTAAACACGGAGCTGGACCATGCACTAGACGAGCTGAGTAGGGCTCGTGCTGAGATCGCCCTGTTGCGGGCTGAGCGCGCGGAACGTCGTCACTTGGATGGTGGTTCCCCCGCTCCCGTCGGGACTCAGCACCCGTACCGCTCACCCCAGCGTGGACACCAGTCTTATGGCAATCCCGACTGCAAGACCAAGATAACTCTAGAACCATAGATCGTTAGAGTTGGATCTTGTAATTAATACGATATATATATATATATACATAGAAGCTTCAGTCTTAGCGTTAGTCTCGCTCTTAGTTAAGTCTTAGTTAGACAGGGTAGTTTGCTATATCCTGTGCATTTATGTTTGTCATGATGAACCTTGTTTGGTTTGGATCTTTGTAATGATTGTCACCAGAGTGTGGGTATCCCCTGCATTTTGGTTTACCTATTATGGTAATAAAGTTAGTTATATAGTTGGGAAACCTTTTATTCCACTTTCCTCTTTATCTGAGAAGCTGTGTGGTCTGTGTTGGAGATCAGTGAAGATGCTCATCTGTTCAGTGCTGTTGAAGGATTCTATTCTCTTTCCTTATGCTGCAAGATTTGCCAGATCAGTTCTGATGTGTGGTTGCATTCTGCAGATGTCAGAGAACAGGCACAGAGGAGGAAGGCGTGCTCAGCAGGAGCGAGCCGCTCAACAGGAAGAGGTGCCCCAGCAGCAGCACCTGCCGCCCCCGCCCCCGATGTCCATCGAGCAGATGTTTCTGATGCAGACTCAGGCAGTTCAAGCCATCAGTCAGACCTTGGCCGCCATTCAGCAGCAGCAGCAGCAACAGCAGCAGGCCCCACCTCAGCCTCAGATGCCTCAGATGCCCAGAGACAAGCGTGCTGAATTCATGAGAGGTCATCCACCAACGTTCGCTCATTCTTCTGACCCCATGGATGCTGAAGATTAGCTGCGCACTGTGGAGCGGGAGTTGCATATCGCTCAGTGCGATGACAGGGAGAAAGTTCTGTATGGTCTCCGTTTGTTGAGAGGAGCAGCCCAGTCATGGTGGGAGTCTTACCTCGCCACCCATGCCCACCCTGACGCCATCACCTGGGAAGAGTTCAGAGGTAGCTTTCGTCAGTACCATGTTCCTGCAGGTCTGATGACAGTGAAGAAGGAGGAGTTCCTGGCTCTCAAGCAAGGGCCATCGTCTGTCAGTGAGTACCGAGACAGGTTTCTGCAGTTGTCTCGTTATGCTCCTGAAGATGTCAACACCGACGCCAAGCGACAGTACCGTTTCCTGAGAGGCTTGGTTGACCCTCTGCAGTACCAACTGATGAATCACACCTTCCCGACATTCCAGCACCTGATTGACAGAGCAATCATGACGGAGAGGAAGCGTAAGGAAATGGAGGATCGTAAGCGCAAGATCAGTGGACCCCAGCCTGGAAGCAGCAGCCGTCCTCGTTTCTCAGGCAATCAACCTCGGCAGTTCAGGCAGAACCAGCGTCCACCTCAGCAGTTTCAAAGGCAGTATCCTCAGCACCAGTACCAGAACCGTCAGAGCAATCAGTCATGAGGTCAGTTTCAGAGGCAGAATCAGCAGGCACCTCGTCTTCCTGCCCCAGCAAACCAACAGAACAGTCAGGCAGCACCAGCTCAGGTTGGAAACAGAGCATGTTTCCACTGTGGAGAGCAAGGCCACTGGGTGATGCAATGTCCGAAGAAGGCAGCCCAGCAGCAGTCAGGCCCCAATGCCCCAGCAAAGCAGAATGTGCCTCAGCCTGGAGCAGGCAATCGCTCTCAGCCGCGCTATAATCATGGAAGACTGAACCACTTGGAGGTTGAAGCAGTTCAGGAGACCCCCGGCATGATAGTAGGTATGTTCCCAGTCGACTCCCATATTGCAGAAGTGTTATTTGATACTGGAGCAACGCATTCTTTCATTACTGCATCATGGGTAGGAGCACATAATCTTCCAATTACTACCATGTCAACCCCCATTCAAATTGACTCAGCTGGTGGTAGAATTCGAGCTGATAGCATTTGTTTGAATATAAGTGTGAAAATAAGGGGGATAGCGTTTCCCGCCAACCTTATAGTAATGGGTACTCAGGGAATAGATGTCATCCTAGGGATGAATTGGCTAGATAAGTATCAGGCAGTTATCAGTTGTGATAGAAGGACCATCAAGTTGGTGTCTCCACTAGGAGAGGAAGTGGTGACCGAGTTAGTCCCGCCTGAGCCAAAGAAAGGAAGTTGTTATCAGATAGCTGTTGATAGCAGTAAAGCAGACCCAACTGAGAGTATCAAGGTTGTGTCTGAGTTCCCAGATGTGTTTCCAAAGGACTTACCGGGTATGCCACCAGAGCGGAAAGTTGAATTTGCCATAGAGCTTCTTCCTGGAACCGCCCCTATCTCTAAGAGAGCTTACAGAATATCTGGACCAGAGTTGGTTGAACTTAAGAAGCAAATTGACGAGCTGTCAGAGAAAGGTTACATCCGGCCAAGCACCTCGCCTTGGGCCGCCCCTGTCTTGTTCGTGGAAAAGAAAGATGGCACCAAGAGAATGTGCATCGATTACCGAGCTCTGAATGAGGTCACGATCAAGAACAAGTATCCCTTGCCCAGAATAGAAGATCTGTTCGACCAGTTGAGAGGAGCCAGTGTGTTCTCCAAGATTGATCTGAGGTCAGGTTATCATCAGCTCAGGATCCGACCTTCAGACATTCCGAAGACGGCATTCATTACCAAGTATGGTTTGTATGAGTTCACAGTGATGTCTTTTGGTTTGACCAATGCGCCAGCGTTCTTCATGAACTTGATGAACAGTGTATTCATGGATTATCTCGATAAGTTTGTGGTGGTATTCATTGATGACATTCTGGTTTATTCTCAAAGCGAAGAAGAGCATGCAGATCATTTGAGAATGGTGTTGCAGAGATTGCGAGAGCACCAGTTGTATGCAAAGTTGAGCAAGTGTGAGTTCTGGATCAATGAAGTCCTGTTCTTGGGTCATATAATCAACAAAGAAGGATTGGCTATTGATCCGAAGAAAGTGGCAGACATTCTGAACTGGAAAGCGCCAACAGATGCTCGAGGAATCAAGAGTTTCATTGGAATGGCCGGATATTATCGGCGATTCATTGAAGGGTTTTCGAAGATTGCGAAACCAATGACCGTGTTGCTAGGCAACAAAGTTGAGTTCAAGTGGACCCAGAAATGCCAAGAGGCCTTTGAAGCGCTGAAAGAGAAGTTGACTACAGCGCTTGTCCTAGTCTTGCCTGATGTGCACAAGCCCTTCTCGGTGTATTGTGATGCTTGCTACACAGGTTTGGGATGTGTGTTGATGCAAGAGGGAAGAGTTGTGGCTTACTCGTCCCGACAGTTGAAGGTTCATGAGAAGAACTACCCAATCCATGATCTAGAGTTGGCAGCAGTGGTTCACGCACTGAAGACATGGAGACACTATCTGTATGGACAGAAATGCGATGTTTACACAGATCACAAGAGTCTGAAGTACATATTCACTCAATCAGAGTTGAACATGAGGCAACGAAGATGGTTAGAGTTGATCAAAGATTATGAGTTGGAGATTCATTACCATCCAGGCAAAGCAAACGTAGTGGCAGATGCTTTGAGCAGAAAGAGCCAAGTCAATCTGATGGTCGCTCGTCCGATGCCTTATGAGTTGGCCAAGGAGTTTGACAGGTTGAGTCTCGGATTTCTGAACAATTCGCGAGGAGTCACAGTCGAGTTGGAACCTACCTTGGAGCGCGAAATCAAAGAAGCGCAGAAGAGTGATGAGAAGATCAGTGAGATTCGGCGACTGATTCTAGATGGCAAAGGCAAAGATTTTCGAGAAGATGCAGAAGGCGTGATATGGTTCAAAGACCGCTTGTGTGTTCCCAATGTCCAGTCTATTCGGGAGTTGATCCTTAAGGAAGCTCATGAGACAGCTTATTCGATTCACCCTGACAGCGAGAAGATGTATCAGGATCTGAAGAAGAAATTCTGGTGGTACGGAATGAAAAGGGAAATCGCAGAGCATGTGGCTATGTGCGATAGTTGCCGAAGAATTAAGGCAGAGCACCAGAGATCTGCTGGATTGTTGCAACCGTTGCAGATCCCTCAGTGGAAATGGGATGAAATTGGTATGGATTTCATAGTCGGATTGCCTCGCACTCGAGCCGGCTACGATTCCATTTGGGTAGTAGTGGACCGCTTGACCAAGTCAGCCCACTTCATACCTGTCAAGACCAACTATAGCAGTGCAGTATTGGCAGAATTGTATATGTCTCGGATCGTTTGTCTTCATGGTGTGCCAAAGAAGATAGTGTCAGACAGAGGAACGCAGTTCACCTCTCATTTCTGGCAGCAGTTGCATGAAGCTTTGGGCACGCATCTGAATTTCAGTTCAGCTTATCATCCGCAGACAGATGGCCAGACCGAAAGAACCAATCAAATTCTCGAAGACATGTTGAGAGCCTGTGCGTTGCAAGATCAGTCCGGATGGGACAAGAGATTGCCTTATGCGGAGTTTTCCTATAACAACAGTTATCAGGCCAGTTTGAAGATGTCACCATTTCAGGCGCTCTATGGAAGGAGTTGTAGAACTCCGTTGCAATGGGATCAGCCTGGAGAGAAGCAAGTGTTTGGGCCAGACATTTTGCTTGAAGCCGAAGAGAACATCAAGATGGTTCGAGAGAATCTGAAGATAGCGCAATCGAGGCAGCGAAGCTATGCAGACACAAGAAGAAGAGAGCTGAGTTTCGAAGTCGGAGACTTTGTCTATCTGAAAGTGTCACCGATCAGAGGAGTCAGAAGATTCGGAGTGAAAGGCAAGCTAGCACCCCGCTACATTGGTCCGTATCAGATTCTTGCAAGACGTGGAGAAGTGGCCTATCAGCTCAGTTTGCCCGAGAATTTGTCTGCTGTGCATGATGTCTTTCATGTGTCTCAGTTGAAGAAGTGCTTGCGTGTGCCAGAAGAGCAGTTGCCAGTGGAAGGTCTTGAAGTCCAGGAGGACTTGACCTACGTTGAGAAGCCAGTGCAAATCCTTGAGGTTGCAGACAGAGTCACCCGAAGGAAGACCATCAGAATGTGCAAAGTCAAATGGAATCATCACTCTGAGGAAGAAGCAACCTGGGAGCGTGAAGATGATCTGATGGCTAAATACCCTGAGCTCTTTGCTAGCCAACCCTGAATCTCGAGGGCGAGATTCTTTTAAGGGGGATAGGTTTGTAACGCCCTGAATTTGGGGGTAGAATTTTTTCTTCTTTTCTCTCACCAAATTCGGGCGTTACTCTCTTTTCTCTTTCCCCGTTTGCTCCTTCTCCCCAATTTCAAAACCAGTATAACGGCATGTGTCCGTGTCATGTATAAACCAAAACCTAAGTGTCATGGGTGTTGCATCATGCCGAAGCACATTTCTTTGTCTGATGTTGTGTGTTCGTCTCGTTCCGTTCCGGATTTCGGTTCGCGATTTAAGTCCGTTTAGTGGTCCGCGCTCGTCGTGGGTTTTCAATCCGCGAAGTGGCTCGGCCCAGCCCAACTTAGCCCAGCCCAGCTCAGCCGGCCCGCCCTGGCCTGCGCGCCCCCGGCGCCCAAACCCCCCCATGCGCCCCCACCTCTCTCCCTCTCTCATTTGGATCTCCCGCGCAACAACCTCTCCTCTCCCTCTTCCACCTCTCTCTCCCCGTGGTGCCCTAGGATTTGGAGACGGCGATCACCGGATTTTGGACCCCGAGGTGAGCTCCCCTCCCCTCCCCTTCTCCTCTCTCTCTCCCTCTCCCTCCTCTTCTTCTCCCCACGCGCGCCCCCTTTCTCTCCCTGCCCGCGCGCGACTCCGACCCCGGCGGCGCTCGCCCGCGGCGGCGCGGCGGCGCGGCCCCCGCCCGGCCTCCTCGGCGCGGCGGCGCGGCCCCTGCCCGCCCCGGCCCCCGCGCGGCCCCTCCCCCCTCCCTCCCCGCGGCGGCGCCCCCGCTCGGCCCCTCGGCGTGGCGGCTCGGCCCCCTGCCCGCTCGCCCGCGGCGGCGCTCGGCCCGCCCGCTCGGCCCCTCCTCGCGGCGGCGCTCGGCGCCCGCCCTCGGCCCCGTCCCCGGCCTCCCTCCCCGGCGGCGCCCGCCCGGTCTCCCTCCCCGGCGGCGCTCGGCCCCTTCCCCCTCCCTCCCCGGCGGCCTCGCCCGCCCGGCCTCCCTCGGCGCGGTGGCGCTCGGCCCCCGCTCGGCCCTCCCCGCGGCGGCGCTCGGCTCCCCGCCCCCGGCTCGCCCGCCCGGCCCCCGGCGGCGCTCGGCCTCGCCCCCTGCCCGTCCCCGGCTCGCCCGCCCGGCCCCCGGCGGCGCTCGGCCTCGCCCCCTGCCCGTCCCCGGCCCCTGCGCGCGGCCCCGCCCCTCGGCTCGGCCGGCCGTGGTGGCCCGGCGCCCTCCCGCGGCGCGGCGAGCCCCGCTCGCCCGCGCGCCCCCGTCCCTGGCCGGTTCAACCGCCCCCCTGGCCGGTTCAACCCCCCCCCCCCCCCCGTTCGGCCGCCCGTTCCCGTCCCGGCCTCGCCCGACCGTATCTTCGCTCGCCCGCGCTCGCGGTGATTATTCGTTAATTAGCGTGTTGCGTCGCGCGCTTCGCCGCGCGACGGATTTGTCTAAATTCAGATTCTATCTTGTGTTGCGTCGTGCGCTTCGTCGCGCGACAATCCATTTTTGTTTCAGGTTGTTTAAGGTGTAGCGCCGCGTGTGTATTCACGCGACGTTCCACTTTGGACTCAGTTTAGTCGACGTATGCCGTCGTGCGCTTCGTCGCGCGACGTTTAACGTCTCCTCGTATCTAAGGCGAAGTGTCTCGCTGCGTGCTCGGTCGCGCGACGAGTCGTTAACTTTTTAATTTGTTTTAGAGAGCTTTGTCGCGCGTCTCGCCACGCGACCATTCTTTTTATTTATCTCCACCTGCTTATAATAATTAGACATGAAACATGACTTTACTTTATGCTAAACATAGTGTCTACATTAAATTTCCTTCCATTAAGCGAGTGGTTAATTTATAGTCATGTAACGTGATCGTTTCTCGACTGTCTTTTCCTCTTTCTCTCTTAACCGTACTCGCGAGCCCGCGTGGAACGTCTGTTTACTTATTGCATTCTATTGTATGGTGTACTGTTCTTTTGTATTAAATGTGTGGATGTATGTATGTTTGCGCTCGCATAGAGAACGATCCGGTTGAAGAGCCCGAGGAACTCGCAGGAGAAGCCCCTGAGCAGCAGTCGGTTGGTGGAGGCAAGTGTCCTTTGACCTATCTCTGTCCTATTCATTCTTTAATTCACCTCCCGCTTTACATATTTATACCTAAGGTTTGACTAGCTTTTGTTATCCCTATCCTTGCTTACCTATTTGGGTTGGATTATTACTGTTTAGCTTTATGCTATTGCTCAACTCTAATCAATGAACATGATGAGATTATCTATGATACGCTGTTTTCCCTTCTCTTATGATGATGTTGTACTTGTGACCTTCAAGGGGGCTCGAGCGGTTTCTCGAGTGCCTCTCCGTAAGGACCTGTTCTATGGATGACCGCCCGGGAAAATAGTGCAACCATGAGGGTGGAATGGGATGCCCTTAGCTGAATAATTAGAGGATCCGGGGTGTAGTTCACTTAGCCGTCGTGCCGTCAATGGGGCTCGGTGTATGCGGCTCGCTCTGCCAAGGTTGATTTGTCCCTTGGGGAGGAGTGCGGTACATTTAGGAAACCTAACGGGTGGCTACAGCCCCGGGGAATCTTTGTAAAGGCTACGTAGTGATGCCCTGCTAGGCCACCTAGGTAGTGGTCAATGGGGAGTAGCTCTCTCCGGGCAGAATGGGAATCACGGCTTGTGGGTAAAGTGCACAACCTCTACAGAGTGTTTGAAAACTGATATATCAGCCGTGCTCGCGGTTATGAGCGGCCAAGGGAGCTCCAGTGATTAGTGAGACTTGATCAGAGATACTTTGGTACAGGTGGCAATGAGATTGATGGTTTTAGTTATGACTATGGTGCTGGTAAGTGGTATTCTTTCCGTTTGGAAAGGGTACATCGGGTTAATAACTTGGGTTAGTGCTAAAACTTGGCTTTCTACTAGTAAGTAATAATCTGACCAACTAAAAGCAACTGCTTGACTTATCCCCACATAAAGCTAGTCCACTACAGCCAAACAGGATACTTGCTGAGTATGTTGATGTGTACTCACCCTTGCTCTACACACCAAACCCCCCCCAGGTTGTCAGCATTGCAACCACTGCTCAGGCGAAGATGAAGCTGTGGAAGGAGACTTCCAGGAGTTCCAAGACTACGGCGAGTTCTAGGCGTGGGTTAGCGGCAACCCCCAGTCGGCTGCCTGTGAAGGCCGCGTTTATCTACGTTTCTTTTCCGCACTTTGATTTACTGTAAGAACTATATGGACGTCTCAGACGTATGATGTAATCAACTATTATTCCCTTTAAATTCTATTTTGAGCACTGTGTGATGATGTCCATATTATGTAACTGCTGTGTACGTGAATAACTGATCCTGGCACGTACATGGTTCGCATTCGGTTTGCCTTCTAAAACCGGGTGTGACAGGCCATCAGGGCTACGGCAACACAACAAGCCTTCGTAACAAACGCAACATGCGCAGTTGTGACTCGATAGTCGTGGTACAAGACAGGTCCACACAACATGCGCAACAGGCGCAATTGTGGCTCGATAATCACGAAAGACGAACAGTGCCTACAGGGCATACAAAAAAAAATACGCGACTTGACGATGACGGTCCAACTCAACAGGGGCGGTCCGATTAAACGAGAGTGCGACATAGCAATCACATGACGCAGCCAAGTTCATACGACACAAATACTGCGTCGTGTTGCCAGGGCGCAGCCAATGCCAAAACTTAGCTGATTAATAACGCAATCTCATCGGTGCGTCCGAATACCCACTATACAATTTAATCGCTCGATGTGAGTCCAAAATCTCAACGTATCATAAATATTTAGAGCGATACAAAAGTACACATCATAACTCTCATATGCATTTTAATAATTTTCTGCTAATTATCTACTATGGAAAATAAAGCAGAAAATAGTACTATAATTAATGCATAAGCATAAGCAGATCATGTGCATGAAAACATTTTCATATATTTAAACATGCATTTTTCTACTAATTATTTTACTGTGAAAAATAATTAACCGCAATATAAAATATGTTTTATTCTATTTCTTATTTGTAACCAAAAATAAATAGACTAAACAATATAAAGCATATATGAAATAATTCAACCGGAATTTTTTTATGGCGATTTTCAAGCCAACCATCGCGCGTGCTCTGCAACTATCCATCACATGGAAGCGTGATGCAAACGTGAAGTCCACCTTCACTCACGCCATTTCGCATGCAAGGCTGCTCATGCAAGGCTGCATGCAAGGCTGGGCGCATACCACTTCGCATGCAAGGCTGTTCCATAGACGCGATTCCTTTTTTTCTAACTGTCACGAGGATAACGGATCACCGCACGGTCGAATCGGATCCTAGGAGAAGAGGTCGCATCTCCGCCAGACGTGGCACACCGCCGGTGCGGGCGCGACACAGGGATGGCGCAGGTTCCCAGCTGGGCCTCGACGTGACTGTTCGGGCCAGCACTGACGCGCACGTATGGATCATGGAAATACGACACGCACGCAGTGGGAAACAGAGGGATCACAAGCTCTTGAGCGATTGAGTCCTAACAATCAATCCATCCGCGAGGACATCATCCGGCGTCATTGGCCTGCTCGCCGCCGTTGCAAGCAGGACCTGCCCGATCAGAGTACGCGCGGTGTACAGCGCAGGTCCCCGACGCGAACACACGTAGGAGCAGCGGCTCCAGGCGGCGCTCCCTAAAGCGGCGAAGGTGCTTTTTTTCACCGCTAACAATAGATTGAAAA
The DNA here is from genome assembly GCF_902167145.1 of Zea mays. Lineage (NCBI taxonomy): Eukaryota > Viridiplantae > Streptophyta > Magnoliopsida > Poales > Poaceae > Zea > Zea mays. The sequence goes on along the minus strand of NC_050104.1, from coordinate 12,853,029 downwards.
CTAAATCACAGATTCAATCCAGAAATTACATACCCCATCTCTTGATTCAGTAGACAAAAATGATAGCTGTCGCGTAGGACAGTTCGGCTAGGCCGGAGACCTGCCGACTTGACGGAGAGTTGATGCAGATCTAATCCCGTAGCAACGTCGAGGTAGAGCGTGCTGATAACGTGTTGAGAACTACGTTACCACGGATCACCAGATCCGCTCCCTTCCCTCCCGTCAGCAATAGAGGCGCAAGAAGCTGTAGAGAACCCGTCTCCCTTCCCATGAGCACGACAGAGGAAACACACGAGACACAAGATATAGGGTTGGGCCTCTGGCCTCTTTCTAATCTCTGTAATATGATGGGGTGTACATGTTCCTTATATAGAGATGTGAGACCCCTCAGGGGCAAAGCAGGTATTTGCCCACATAACCCTAACTAGGGTTACTTAACAGTCTGGTCGTTTACCTAGCTGGTAAGCCACCTCGTCAACACGATAAATCGAGCCGTTCTACCATTAATCGCCTCGTGACCCTAGCTAATCGGTAGTTGTCTTAGTTGCCCATCGCATATCTAAGCCATCGATTTGGGCCGGCTAATCGGGCTTTTGTGAGGTTTAGTCGCCCCTTGCAACCGATTAATTGGGCCTATAAACTGATAAGTCGAAGCCGTGGTGGGGTTTAAGGGCTTTTTGGGGGTAATTTTGCTTCGTTCATCTTCAAGTGCCGACAGTTTATATTCCCGAGTGTGAAAAGCTAGTACTGGATAGACGGTTTAGATACGTCACTGAGTGCCCCATGGGTCATCTTGTTTCCTATTTATTGGAAGCTACATAAAGCATCCCTATATTAAGATGAAGTAAGAAAGCATCAATCCTCTTTTTCCTGTCTTCTATGAAAGAATGTAGCTAGTTCTTTCAACCCTCTGCGGAACTGTTTGAGTTTTAGCATTGACCCCATTTCCTTTTGATCGCTTCAAACCTTTTTAGTTAGTAATGCTACTTGCAATATAGGCTAATAATACTTACAATAATAGTCCATGTTATTACTAATTTCAAGGTGGTGGTGGCAGTGCTGTTAGTAGTGGTGGGGTGGTGGTGGTAGCAGTGTTGGTAGTAGTGGTGAGTCTAAGATGGCAATTGCGATACATTTAATAGATATCATTAAATTTGGTTCTCAATAAACTAGTGATTGTTATCTAGCCATATTTTCATAACTATGTAAGGGAGTCTCGGTTTGAATGCGCTACACAAGACTAAAATCATGACACACTTAAGGAGCGTAGGACCACGTTCACGGGTATGTGATACCGAGGCCTACATAAAGCCCATTGAACCCCTAGACCAGGCTCGTCTTCGTCCCTTCTTCCATATGTGAATTATCTGGTCGACTGTTGTACTCGTTTGATTGCGATTTCAGATTTTTTGCAGTAAATCTTGTTGTGAATCAAACACCGTAAACTTCACCAAACACATCTATACGGTAACTTTATATATATATATAAAACAAAGCTATTTTTATTAAAAATTTGAAGCTGATATGGCACGCGAGAAGGCACGTAACTGATTATTGGATGTTTGGATCCACGCTACTAAATTTTAGTTCTGTCATATCATATATTTGGATGCTATTTAAAAGTATTAAATATAGTTTAACTAGTACAATGGTCGTACGTTGCAACAATACAATCATATTTGATACCTATATATATGATCTATATATTAAATATTAAACTAGTAAGAACAAATATTACAACTTATCTTAGCCAAAAGGTCAAGAAAGGTATAAATTGAAAAGGAGTCTGACCTTTTTTATAGGTCGCTCGTCCTCCTTCAGCTAGCGGGGTGGTATTATGTGGGAGCCTTGCGCTGCTTGTAGCTCCATGTCGTGTTAGGCTTGGGTTGGGTGGTTGGGTTGGATGGTTTCTCATGGGTGATAGTTGTATAGAGGAGGTGAAGACGCAACTCCTAAAAATTCACAAATTCAAACAAACTTAATCTAAATTATAAGTTAGCAAAGAATACATATCAAGCCAGAGTGAAGGAACAAGGTTCTTGCACTTGTTTGCTCTCTTGATTGTAGAATTTAGAGAGTATAGCAAAATCTCAAGTGAATATAAAAAACTTAGAATGAGGGAGGAAGAGAAAATTGCAAAAAGAAAAGCACGCAAGACACACAATTTTTTCTGGTTTGATCATCCACGTTGTGGTGTCCAAAGGACGAGGGTTATATTCAAACCTTCTCAAGTGCTGCCATGATTAACTTGAGGCCACAAATCTTCCTTATAATAGCTTCTCGAAAGGATCTCCACAAATCAGAGTCTCTTGCAGCCGTACACAAGTTTATGAAAGTTAGAACTCCAATGAACAACACGAGCACAAGAACAACATCAAAGAACAAAAACGCAAGCGTACAATAGCAATACAACTCTATCTCTCAAGAATGGGCACTTGAATTACATTGACATGTTTCTCTAATGCATAGGAATGATGTACTAACTTTTGAGTGACTTGGTATAAAGAGGATGCTGGTTAGGGGGCTATTTATTGCCCAAAACCCTCAACTAGCTATGGTGAAATTCTGCTCAGATCTGTTCTCGGCTGGCGCACCGAACTGGTTCGGTGCATTTTCGGACCGTGAACAGTAGCAGCTACCCCAGGATCCTGAGTGATGCTTTCCAAATCTTGCAGACACTGGACCGGTCCAGTCCACCACCGGATCGCCACGTGTCAAGTAGCCGCTAGAGATGCATGTTGGAGCCGCAAGTAGTCGTTACCCGCGAGGTCCTGTGCACCACGGGACCGAGGTCCGATGAATTTTAGCCAAAACTCTCAAGACTAAGTAGTTCCAATATGGTCTGGTCTGACGTGCCAGACCGTCGAAGTCGTCTACAGGGCTCTCTGGTAACTTGGTCCAGTGCACCACCGGACCAATCTCGTGAGTCCTAATCGGCTAAGTTGAAGTTCGTTTTAGCCAAAACTTCTCCAATTTGATTTGGATGGTCTTGGGAGCTATTCTATAACATAGACAAACTTTATTATTAGAGTATGTCAACCTAATCTAAGCCATAGGTTCATACTTTCAACTCATCTTTTCTCATCGTTTTACTTTTTTTTCAAAATGTTGCACTTTCTAGCTTTGTTTGAGCTCGTTTGAACTTGAATTCCTTAATTTGCACTTGAGTTAACACGCGCTCATAGTCTATGCAAATTAGTCAGTCCATTATGTTATGTTGGTCATTAATCACCAAAATATTATAGAAATGACTTATTTGCTCATTTCTCTTTCAACGACGCTTCTGTAATGTAACCATCCATTGTTAGGTGAGAAAGCGGGAAGAGGGACAAACGTACATACTTCGCTGGTGAAGCACGGCACACAAAACTATTACTTTAAAATAGCAGAGATTACAAAACTAATTAGTAATTAACACAGATGGAGACTAAATGGTAAGAGACAAACCTATTAAGGGAGTGTTTGGAATCGCTCCATGTTCCAGCTCGAGTGTGAAGCTGTAGTTCATAATATCAATTTAAATATTTTTAAAAATAATTTTAATCTAAATAATAAACAAAATGACTTATCTAAATGTCTTCTAAAGACTTACAACTCTAACTCCACGATTTTCTGAGCACATTAGGAAATGTTTGGAAGGACTTCATTTCAAGAATTACAGCTTCGTTTTTTAGCTTCACCATGAAACAACTTCAACTGATCGGTAAGACAGAGCTCAAGAGTGTTTGGTTTGCACATAGACTTCAACTTCTGTAATATAATTATTTTTTGTGAGTTTCCCAAGTTACCCTTGATGATTAGCGGGTGGAGAAAGAAACATGAATAGATAGGTCATATAATCAATGACATGGTGGGTAATTTTTATGCAATGTCACGAGGAGGTATGAAAATAGTGTTTTTGAAGCACTCTTTGGGGGAGCTTCAAAAATTTCATGAAACTAACCTCTAGTTTTATTTTTTTGAAACTAGAGCTCGTGGAGCTGGACCGGTTTGAATAGAAGCAAAAATAGACCTGAAATTTTTGAAGTGAAGCTCTTCTAAACAGGGTCTCAATGAATTGCTTCACCAACTCCACCAAATTTTCTAGAACTAGATCTATGCCCAAACAAGGTCTAAACCTAAATATTTCATGGTTCACATATACGATGATACATATTTGCTAATCATATATTAATTTCTCTAATAAATTTATCTCTTCGATTTATCTTCATCGCTATAATTAGTTTTGTATTTACAAAATATTTAACACTCGTATTTGATAATCACATGTGTTGACCTAAGCTTCAGAGATTCAAAGCAACGAAAAACAATCTACGGTTGCCAGGTCTGCGACGTCAGTGCCGACGAACTCATGGCTCGCGAGAGGCCCGTAAAAACATGATAGCCAGATCTGCGACGTCACGGCTGTCGCCAGTGATCGCCATTCGCCACCCTCTCCGTTCCATTCCAATCCGTTCAGCGGTCAGCGGAACATGATACGGTCTGCGCCCTTCCAAGCAATCACATCTTCTTCCCCGTTATAAATCGCTCACTCGCTATCGTCGGCTACCTGTATCCTGGCGACACCCAACAGCCTGCTTGCCGCGCTTGCATTGAGGGGAGTTCGGGGAGCGGCCGGTGCGGAAGGAATCGACACAGAGGCGAGTCTTTTTTTGTCCCCTCCCCTCCCCTGTAGTGTCAACGATGAAATTTCCGTCTGTTTGAGCCAGGCCTTTCGATTTACTGACTTGGCAGGAATTCATTCTGCAGTTCAGTTCACATGGCTGCTGAATCAGAGAACGGCAACTGCAAAGCTTGGGCAGCGAGAGATCCTTCTGGAGTTCTCTCACCACACAGTTTTAACCGCAGGTGGCTCCGCCTTCCCGATTGGTGAAACGTTGAATCATTTTTATCGCTCTGAATGCTGTCTGCTTACTTTGCTAAACGACAAAACCTATTCCTTTGGGATATTTGTGGAGCGTATTGTTTCTATGCCTTTTTATGTATGTTACTTTTGGATTTCAGTGTGTTCCATACCGTCTTTCAAATGAGCACATCCAGTGTGGAACAAGTAGTGCAGCTATTTCTGCTCGTGGTCTGTCAAACTAAGGCCCCGTTTGGTTAGAGGGACTAATCTTTAGTCCTGTTTAGTCCCTATTTTGCCAAATAGAAGGTCTAAAGTAGGGACTAATTGACTTTAGTCTCTAGTCCCTCACATGAGTGCTAAAAGGGACTAAAGGGCGACATTTAATTAAAGTGCCCTTACCTAGAAACTGGCGTGAAACAAGAAAATGGGTATTTCGGTCTTTATGTGTTGCATTTAATATATTTAGAATCTGTTTAGTCCCTATAACCAAACAGAATAGGTAGTCCTAGGACAGTAGGACTAATGGAACCAAACGGGGCCTAAGGATTCAAGAGCTAATTGCTAGCTAGCTAAAATTAGTCTAGTGCATCCAAACAGGAGGGCTAATAGTTGTACTCCCTCCGTTTCTTTTTATTAGTCGCTGGATAGTGCAATTTTGTACTATCTAGCGACTAATAAAAAGAAACGGAGGGAGTACTATTTTTTAGCTAAACCTTGAACTAGTTATTAGCCAACTAGCTAGCCAACACCAGCTACTTTGAGCTCCACATCCCAACTAGTAACTAGCCTTAGCTCATCCAAACAAGCCCTAAAACATGAAATTGATGCTTACTATGGGCATTTGGTGAGAATTTTAGGCCTGATGGGATTGCAGAAATTTGAGTGCAAACAGCAAAGTGTTTATCTCTCTGTTCAGCTAGCTTATTGGTTTCATTTTCATAGTCTTCTTACGAGAACTATTATATGTACGTTAATTTTCAGAGCAGTGCAAAGCGGCGATGTTTCGCTGAAGATCATATACTGTGGAGTCTGTTATGCAGACGTTGCTTGGACGCGGAATAAGCTCAATGATTCAAAATATCCTTTGGTTCCTGGGTAAGCGTTTTCAGATCAATAAGTTGAACCCCTCAGAGGAAACAAAACATCATAGTCAGGAGTGCTGATTAAGTGTTGCCCATTGTCCGAAAATGGTGTCTGTATGTACTATATATTCACAATGATTAATTTGTGCAGGCATGAGATAGCTGGAGTTGTAACTCAGGTTGGTGCAGATGTCAAAGGCTTTAAAGTGGGTGACCATGTAGGTGTTGGAACATATGTGAACTCTTGCCGTGATTGTGAGAACTGCAATATCTCTCTAGACAACCATTGCCCAAAAGCAGTTTATACTTTCAATGGCATTGATACAGATGGAACTGTCACAAAGGGGGGTTACTCCACTCACATTGTAGTCCATGAAAGGTATGTCAGTACCGTTTTGATTGGTTGTTCAAACAAGATTTTTTATATATGTATTGATAAAAACTAGTTATAGGGACGCAAACAGGTTCCATTCCATTATAGTTTGTTGATTTGTTGTTCAAACAAGTTTTTTTTTATATATTGATAAGAACTAGTTTTAGGGACGCAAACAGGTTCCATTGTAGTTTGTTCCACTGCAATTTCATTTGCCCATTTGATCACACCATGTCTTATTCAAGATGATATGCAGTTTCTTATGAGAGTGAGTAAAATTTGGGTTATTGTTGTCAATCCATTTTAATCATAATCAATACATGATGAAAGAATAACATATAGGTCCGTATAAGTCATTATTGACACCATGACGCTGGTTCAGTATAGCTTGTCAGATAAGAAATCACATTTTCTGTTGATTAATTAAAAAATTAGGTATTGCTTCAAAATACCCGATGGCTACCCTTTGGCGAAGGCAGCACCTCTTCTGTGTGCTGGAATAACCGTGTATACTCCAATGATGCGACACAACATGAACCAACCTGGAAAGTCACTTGGGGTCATTGGTCTTGGTGGTCTGGGTCACATGGCTGTGAAATTTGGTAAAGCATTTGGTCTTAAGGTCACAGTTTTCAGTACAAGTGAATCAAAGAGAGATGAAGCCATCAACCTCCTTGGAGCAGATAATTTTGTTATATCATCAGACACACAGCAAATGGAGGTACTGCCCTGCACATTGCATAATTTCAACGTACCCACACACATAGTACTGATATGAGACATTTTACTTTTGTCCTAAGTCAAAATTCTCTATTTTTGTCAAAGTTAATAGAAAAATTGTGATGGTCCATTTATTTCACTAAATCTGCTATGAAATGTGTCTTGATGGTGCATTTATTTGGTATTGTAGATGTTAATATAGTTTTCTATAAGCACATCACATTGTTTTTCACAAGGAAAGAACAGATAGCAGATCACTGTCTTTCTCATTGTTTTGCTATTTGACTTTAAAGCTCCAGGCAGCCAGTTCTGTAGATGACCATGAATAATTTTCTTATGTTGAGAATAAAGATAACAGCTAAGTAATGTTTGTTCTCCATTACCTGAAAACTGATCGTGAATATATGGTCTCTTGCTTTTGCAGTCCCTGAAGAACTCCCTGCACTTCATAATTGACACTGCTTCCGGTGACCATCCATTTGATCCGTATTTCTCTCTCCTTAAGGTTGGTGGTGTGATGACATTGGTAGGTTTTCCAAGTGAGATCAAAATGCATCCTGCAAGCCTTATACTTGGTAATTCTCTGTTCTGACACTACTAAAAAAAACATGGTAACAGAAATGAATTGTTTAAATTTAACGTGAACTGCTTTCTGTAGGTGCGCGGACCTTGTCTGGCAGTGTTGTTGGAGGTATAAAAGACATCCAAGAAATGGTTAACTTCTGTGCAGCCAACAATATCTATCCGGAGATTGAGATCATTAAGATAGATTATATCAACGAGGCTCTCGCGAGGCTTGTTAATCGAGATGTGAAATACCGCTTTGTAATCGACATCGAGAACTCCTTCAAGTAGCGTGCTAGTGCACATGCTCTCGTCTTTCTGTTAGTGTTCAACAGTTCAAGAGCTATTACAAATGTGAGTCATGCCAAATAAACTTGATGTAAACAACCATAATTGAACAGCAAGGGGAAACAGGTATATTGTGATAATGAAGTCGCTCTATGAATATTCAACTGCAGTGTTCTCTGACAAATAATAGCAACTAGTCTGTCTGCGATGTCTAAATCAGCAGGTGTGCTCTTTTACACGCAACAGTGAGTTTGAACTTTGAATACACTCCTGCCCAATACAAACAATTTACACAAACCCTACAGTTAGAAATGAATCAAAACTAAACGAACATGGGAAAGTGGAACCTTTTTCTGTATTTAATGCAGCATATTCAAGTACAAACAGAGCTTCTAAATTCCAAGCCCTATTTGGTAGTATTATTTATCCATCTGAGTTCTGGTTTTGTTTTATTTTCTGGGATGTAGTGGGGCGGTGCTCTTGTATGTTTGCTAACGGGATTTCCCCCTGGATTGGTTACTTCAGATAACTTTGACGATATGCAATTACATGATTTTTTTTTGTTGTATTGTCATGTTTCATACTCCATCCTTCCTAAAATATAATTAGGTTTAAACTAAGTATACATTCGTTCATTAATCTATGATGAATATAGTATATATATGTATGTCTATATATTATCACTTATTTGGATGTGGACGGAAAAAAAATAGACTAGAAATAACTATATCTTAGGAAGTAGGCAGTATAATATCTTAGGGTTGCTGTGCATGTTTATGGATACGTTTAGGCAGGCCTTCCCTGGTCCCTACCCTGCACCCACCGTCCCACCCTTTTTACAGCGAGATTAAAGACATCGATTAGATCATGTGATTCGACTGTGACGAAGAACTAAGCGCGTTCCGCCATTGAAAGATCCAGTACAGAAACATAGACTTGGTGGGTGATGGGCAGATGGCGTAAACAACAATTCCGATGTGACAGGAAGCGGAAAGGGAAGAGAACCGTGAGCTCTGCAACCTTGTGACTGACTCTGAGGGAACGGCCTTGCGTCCTCATTAACCACCACCTCTTTATGCATCAATCCAAGACTGCTGTCCAAACGCCATGTGAAGCCCTGCAACTGCAATAACCAAGAACATGGTCCAGTGGTCCACTGAGCAGTTGAAATTTTGTGCAACTTTACTTGGCATGGCTTTTTTTTTCCTTCACTTGTATTCAAGCAGCCATGTCTGGCACAGCAAGCTTTCTCAACAAGAAGCATCAGCCTACCACGTTAAACAGGCGATTAACAGAAGAACACAACATCGCCATCAGTCAGAACCACACGACCTGGGCAACAGAACATCGCATTGCACTCTGGAAGACAGGTGAACGAGCAGGCATTTTTATTCGAAGCAAAAGGTGCAGCCAATTCCCACCATACTAGGAACCAGGCCAGCGCTGCCCAAAAACGCTCAAACAAGGAAAAAAAACGAGAAGGAACCAAAGTTCTTGGAAACCAAGTACACATAACTCCAATACACGACTAACAATGCGAATTGCGGTGAAACAGATCGAAATGCAGGCGATGGTTCTCCGGCCTGGGCTTCTTCTTCTTCTTCTTTCCCCGTACTAATCGAAGGACAGCGGAACCTGGCTTGCCTGGATTCCAGAAAGAGATGCGTCAGTAGTTCATTCACTCGTTTAAGACTGCTGGAATGGGAACGAACACGTGATCCTCTCTGGCAGGCAGAGGCAGAGGCAGAGGCAGGCATCAAACGGCTTACCAGGCTACGGTACTTCAGGGCGTAGAACATCTCGATGTAGCGGCGGGTCTCGCGCCTCTCCAGGTTGCTCACGTACTTCCAGAACCCGTACACGCCGGTCAGGGTCATCAGCCTCTCGGAGTAGAGCTTCCAGGTGTACCTGAGCAATCCAAAGCTTGTAGTGTCAGGATTTTTTTTACTACCACTCCTCCTAACTAGATAAGGGTACAGCAGATTTCCGAGTGTCCGTGGGAGTAAAACAGATGCGCCTTCAGGCAACAAGAATTTTACATTGTATGGCAGGAGAGAAAAATGCATACTTCTCATAGATTCTCTGCAGGCCGCCCTGTGAGATCTTGTCCCAGTAGCTCGGATCTGCCTTGCATTTGTCAAAGAAGTTGACCAGGATATCCGCGGCCTTGTCGCTGTGGTAAGGGTCAATGTGCAGGCCAGATACCCCGTCCACGATGATCTCAGCAGGGCCACCATGGCAGGTCGCGATCGTTGGCAGACCGCACGTCATGGACTCGATCACAGTCAGGCCGAACGCTTCGTAGAACGCAGGCTACCCACACAAAAAAAAAACAAAGTGATGAAATGATTCAGTGACTGTTGTTGTCTGAAAGTAGATTGCACCGTTGTGGGAACTTGGGAGGTTAGATATTAGATCAAGTGTGTGTGTGTGTGTGCATATACCTGCACGAATGCGCCCTTCGTATCGCAAATGTAGCGGTACAGCTCCCCGTTGCGGACGCGGTTCATCTGCGCCGAGATCCACCGGATATGGCCCTTCAACTTGTACTCGTCGATGAGGCTGTACATCTTCTTGAACTCCGCCTGCTCCTCCCTGTCCTTGGACTCCTTGCCGTGGTCACCGGCAACGATCACGAGGTTCGCCAGCTCCCTCAGGCGCGCGTTCTTGCCGTACATCTCGACCAGGCCTGTCATGTTCTTCACGCGGTCGAGACGCGCCATCGAGAAGATGATCGGCTTCTTCTTGTCCTTCAGCACGAACCTGGATGCAAGTAAACACCAGGTGTTCAGCTCAGGTGACAGATAGAAAGATGGATAGATCATGCGATGGGTGTTGGAGTATTTACAAGCTGATTGGCTGCAGTAAGACATGCAACCAGTTTTCAGTATACTCACTTGTGCTCGGAGTTCTCGACGTCGCTGTAGATGAGCTCCTCGATTTCAGGATGGAAGGCAGTGAGTCTCTTGTCGGTTTCCGTATACGGGTAGTAAACACTCATGTCTGCTCCAGGGGAGACAATGTTGAACTTGGGATCGAAAACATCGATGCCATGGACGACACGGTAGAGCCCAGGAAGAGTGAACGCGATGTGGGACTCGTACTGCCCCACGGTGTCCTTGCTGCAGAAACAACACAGAAAACATCACATACTAGTTTTATTTACTACTAAAGCACAGCGATACTAATATACAAATTCTACCTTCCCGCGATTTCTTGGAATGTGCTGGTGATGATGAAATCGGTGTGGTTCATGGCAATAAGGTCAGCTGTGAACTGGCAAGAGAAGTGGTACTGGCTGTCGAATTTGTCCAAGTATATGTCCGAGTTGGGGTATTTGGTTTTCTCCAAGGCATGAGCGATGGTACACTGCAAGTATGTACAAAACCATTAAGCAATTGAAATAATAACTTAATAATTTTAAAGATACTCAAATACTCATGTAAAACCAAACAGACAGACCTGAGTGACTCCCAACTTGTGCGCGAGCAGAGTGGCGACTAGGTTGCCATCGCTGTAGTTGCCAATGATAAGGTCAGGCTTGGCCTGCATTTCTTTCATTATTTCACTGGAAACATCCTGCAGCACAGAATGCATGGCTTCAGTATTTACTCAAACATGCTATGCTGTGTAGGACATCCAGTCAGATAATCGGTATACCTCAGTGTATGTCTCCAGGTATGGCCAGACATCAAAACGAGAGATCCACTTGCGGAGGATGCCATTCTCATTTCTGAAGGGAACGCGAATGATGTCTGTGTGCTCAGTACCAATGACCTTCTCCAGCCGCTGACCGCACGTAGTCCCAGCAGCATCAGGCAACAGCCTGGTAACCTGCAACAAATAAGATCATGTAGGCACATTTACTGAGTAAATCAAGGCACAGTGAAAAAAAGGATTCAGAAGGTGAAACGTGGGCTCAAACATACAATGAGGATCTTCGGAGTGATATCAAGGCCTTGCTGCTTAATCCTCAGAAGCATCTCATTCTCCAAAGCACGGACCTGATCCAGAATGTACACAACCTGCAAAGCGATCGCAAATGAGAAACCTGGAAGGTGAAGTAGCTAAGGGCTTGTTTGGGTAATCTCAAATTGGAGTGGATTGAGGTGGTATGTGGTGTATTGAAGTGTAATATAAACTAATTTTTCTTTCAATCCTCTTTAATACACCTCAATTCACTTCAATCCCTCTATACCCAAACAAAGCCTAAAGGAAATAGTAATCACTAAGCTTCTGTACCTGACCGCCAGTGTCAGGGTATCCAAGCACATTGGACTGGGCGAAGTAGCCATGAGGAGACAGGATAACAACGTTGAACATCATTGGTATAGTTCCAAGGAACTTCTCCAAGTTGGCAGGATCAGGGGCCTCCAGAAGGTCGAGAAGCAAGTGGAGTGTGTCGAGTACACGCTTCGCAGTGTCACCCCAACCCTTCTCCAAGCCAAGCTCTTGGAACCTAACACAGATCATAGTGGCATTATAGGCAGTTAATCCATTTGTCATATTTCAACCAAAGTTCCATAGCAAGTACAGAACGTTTTATTGAGCATTCACCTATGGTTGAACTCCGAGTAGGGAGTGTCTTGAGGAACACTCAGTAGATACTCCTCTGCCTTTCTCAGGGATGATTGGAGACCACGAAGGCTTTGGATTCTGTCATTCAACATCATCGTCTGTAACAGAAAACAGCAGTTAGAAATAATCAGATGGCATCATTTAATCCATTTTCAGGTTATGTGAAGTTCCTAGATAATAGTAAGAAAATATTGACATCATCCATTGTGAAGCATGTGCTTAAAAGACTCTGGACTGTGGAAGCTCACCGTGCCCTTGTAGTTATGAGCCTTGAGGAAGTTCAGCAAGGGGTACAAACTCTCCTTGTCCTGGAACAACTTGGACGACAGGTGTCGGTTAAGGAATTGCACTCCATTTCCGATGGACTTCGACATGGAAGGACGAGGAAAGGAGGCATTGAAGGGCTCAAAATCAAGCTCAAGCACAAAGTTGCTGTTGGATCTGGTAAAAAAGGACTGGAATTAGTATAACTAGAATATAGACATAGCTAAAGACTACAAACAATTCATCAAAGAACTTACTGTCCATCCACCAGCTGTTCCTTGAATGCCAAGTACTCAGAAACACTCAGCTCCTCCACAGCCAGCTCACTTACATTCACCCGAATGTAATCCCAGACACCAGGCCTTGGCCTGATAGCAAGTGCAACCCATGGGGGGAGCACAATTGCTTCCTATATGCAGACAAGGGAAATTAGAAAGAGTACCTTAGTTTCAATTGGCAAGCACTCAAGCAGACATCTCAGCAGTGCTAGTGTTACCTGAGCAGCACGAAGAATGTCTTCAAAGGGTGCATACTTCTCCTTGTCACTATCAAACAGGGCATCAAACTCCGCAAGCAGCTGATGGCGCTGAAGCATTCCCTTGCCCTGGTGAACATACCTGTAGAAGTGGTATTTCACAAATAAAAACGGATGTTACATCTCAGATCATGTAATTTTTCCCCTCTTGTGATGGACATCTCATATCCTTTTTATTAGATCTGAAGGATACAGATATTAAATGGCACTTTACCAGCTAAAGACAAACAATCTGTCAAATGACGTACTACAAACTACACTGTCTTATCAACTAAATTGTACCAGTTCTAGCTTAAGGAAAAAAACAAAAGGGTACAAAAACTGAAGAACAGCTATACTATGCTTCACAATCAATAGTCTCGAGATCATAAAATCATTACATATGATAATATGAGTCAAGGATGAATAGGTAACATCCTTAGCAATTAGCATGCATGATGGTGCCAACAAAAGAAACCAAGTAAGAAGTTGCATAATCTCGTGTTTACATCTGGGTGTGCTATTAAGACAGGCATGAAGAGAATAACAAATTAACAACTTTCAGTACCGAATGAAATGCAAGTTATATGATTTTGGTAAGCCCACCTGGAAAAGAGTGCTATCAGTTCATTGGGATGGGAGGAGAAGGTGGCACCAAGGCGTTCGCGAAGACTGTGGAGGCGAGTCAGCTTGGCAGCCATGGCTCGATGGTTCAGAATACTGCAATTCGAGCTATACGGTCAAGATTCAGCAGCACCAGTTGTACAAGAACAAGAAATCAAGAGCTACCACTTAGAAAGTCTGTCTGACAAAAAAATAGATCATGCCAAAGCAACCTAAATTTGAAAAACAGATTTGTAGTATGCAGCTATACTATATATGATTCATCTCAACAGGAACACATGGAATCTTATAGCAAAACAGTTGCCACCCCCAAACAAAAGCAAGTATTGATCCTCCACCAAACAAAAGCCAGTACTGATTCCGCACAAGCACTTAGTTCTGTGATAATATTTTTAAAGAAAGAAATCAACTTGATTGGATTGATTTTCTGTCTCAAGAGTACTGATTCCATTCAGACCCTAGAGGCAGAAAATAATAGGATTTGGCTTCCCAATAAAGCACAGCGCACTGCAAGAATGGACATCACAAATTCAAATTCCTAGACTCAAGAGTTTTTCGTAGTAAAAGAAGATAGCAAAATCCAAGAAGATGCTTTTCGTAGTAAAAGAACAAAAAAAAAAGAGTTTTTTTTTCGCGCTAATAATCCACCAAAACGAGTAAACGACAAATTCATTCCTCGGATTGCAAAAAAAGTGAGCACGGCACGCAATAACAGCAAGATCTCAAGCAACCCACGGAGCTTAGAACAACTTTATCCATGTGCAAATCCAAGCTTACTACCACCACGTAACCAAAACCCCAGGAAAGGACAGGGGAGAGTTCTGTGCGCAGCACAGGCACGGTTTAGATCAGAGGAATCTATAAACCCAACTAGCCAAGAACATGTCAGCAGAGCCCAGACAAGATTCAGGCGATGACGCACCCGGCGAGTCACGGGAACACACCGAAACCGCAAAAAATGGCGGGGGGCAAGGACGCGGCTAAGGCGAGCGCTTGAGCTCGTCAGGGGACATGATCTTTTCTACCGGGACCAGCAGATTAGCTCAAAATCCCAGCAAAAACCCACCCAGAGGACAGAGGTTTAGCACGGAGATGAACAGGAGAGCAAGGCAGCAAGCATACCCCAATGGTCAACAGGGAGCAAGCAGTCCAATGGAGGAGGGAGGGAGGGTTTCTCTGGGACGGGAGAGGGACCAATAAATAGACGGGCAGCTGCTCCTAGGCTCCTAGCGCTGCGAGCGTGAGGTGCCGAGCTGGTGCAGATGGTAGGGGTCCACGTTCAAGCTGACGGAGCTTGGGAATTCGGCAATGGATAATGCCAAATTACTGTATTACTCAAAACCAGGATTTCCAAATCCTGATGGCGCACTCAATGATGCGGCAAAAAAATCCAATTAGCATATGCTGGCCTGCCAGACCAATGGCTGGCTGGTTTCGGAAAGGTTCAGACCTTTTTTTTTCTAATGGAGTCTAGAACAGTGCGGGTCGGGGTGACCTGTGTGCAGGTGCAGTGGACGCAAGGACGGACTGGCTGGCAGAGAAAGGAGAGCACGAAATGAAAGGAACCCCACAAGGAAGAAAAGAAAAAGGCTCTCTTTCTGTAATTCTTTTGAGCTCTAATCTTCTTGCAGCTGATTTGGTGAGAGCAGCCAAAAGCTGGTGATCCGACACCCGAGGTGCGATCAGCATTGCAGTCATCATCATTCAGACGCAAACGCAAATGAGCTTGTCCGGATTAAAAAGTAGCGAGATATTTCCCTCCCCCCACCCCACCCCACCCTATTTCCTCCCCGCCATTGGATTAGGGGGATTAGGTTTCCCCTCCTTCTAGAAACATAGCATGTATACTGTTTATAAAAGTAAAAGGGAAACATGGGTCTCTCAGAAAAAGCCCGTGCGCAGAACACAGCGGGGAGGAGGAAACACCAAGAACGTGCGGGCGGCAAGTGGCGAGTTCTCTACGAAAACCAAGCACAACCAAACCTCCGGAGCTGCGTCCAGTCAGCACAGCGCAAGCGACAGGCGGCAACAAGAAAGTTGTCCAGCGCAGACATGAGACATCGTTTGAAGAACAGAAAGGCAGAGGCAGGCCCCCAAACGGTGAGCGATGATGAGGCGCGCCAAACGGCACTCGCATCGGGCGTGCCGCGAGGTGTGGACTGGGGCTGGCTTGGCTCCAAACAAGAACAGAGCTGCCTATGCGGCGCTGACATGGAAAAACAAAAAAAAATGAAGAGATCCCAAACGCTTTGCGGGGAGCCGGGGGGCGATAGTACATGGTTATGCGTGTATCGTTGCAGCTCGATCCCGTCGCGTTTGACAGCTACTTCTCTGCAGCTTTTCGGCGGGAATGTATCGTCACCACCTCCGGTTTCCTTTTCGGTTCAATGTGCTGAAACACCCACGTCAGGGAAGGGAAGGGAAGGCGGGTGAATGAGATGACATCTCGGAGGGAGGCATGTTGCTCTGGCCGCCGCCGCCGGCGGCGGCGGGTGGTTTCCACTTTCCAGGTCCAAATCAGGCGATGGAGGTGCTGCTGGTTTTGCAGCATCACGCCGTGATTGACTGACCATTTTTTCTTAATCTGCAAATGGGCGTGTTTCTATTTGGGTCATCATCACAACATGGTGGGGTAGGTTGGATCAGGTCTGTCGGTGTGGTCGCCGGAGAAACGAAAAGGAAGCTCCATTATTCTGCAACCGGTGTTTCTGAGACGGTGCTCCTTTTTTAGGGGTCTTTTTTTGCAGTTCGAAGGGTCGCTGCGTGTAACTGATACGAAGTTTATGCTTGTTTTACGTTCTTATTATTGTTCTTATAAACTATAGCGTACCAGTGGGGATATCTATCCACGTATGGCCATGCACACAGTTTACGTACCGTCAGGCAAATGGTTCTGACAATGGTGGGGGGCATTCTTTCCTGTTGTATTATCTGAGATAGGAGGGGGTCGAGTTGCTGCACGCCATACTAACGATATGATCTCGAGAGAGAACAGGGGGTCAACGACGCCGACGTGGGGAGGGAAAGAGACTGCGGTGTCGAAGGGGAGGCTGGGGCTATAGATGTTTAAATGGGTGGGCCGTGCCGGCCCGGCTCGAGCACGGCTAGATCCGGCACGGATTAGAACCGGCCTGGCCCGGATTAGCTAGTGGGTCGTGTCGTGTCGGTCCACGGGCCCCAAGCGAGGCTCAAGCACGACCCGCTAGATTAATAATCATGCTGGGCCGGCCCACGGCCCGACGGGTCTAACGGGTCCATAATAATATATGACGTTTAAATGATAAAAATATTTTTAAAATATGCATTTTTAGGGTTTAAACCATATTTATTAGCTCTAAACATTTATTTACACCCACATAACCAACAAAACCACATGTTTCTTGTGTTTTATACTCTATATACAAGTATAATATATGTATTCATATGAAAAAATAGAAAAAAATAAAATCGGGTCGTGCCGGGCCTAGCCCGTCGTGCCACGCCTTCGGCCTAGGCACGGCCCGGTGACCGGGCCGGGCCGGGCCGGCATGGGCCCGGTTCACTACGTGCTGTGCGGGATTCGTGCCGGGTTTCGGGCCGCCCAGCAAGCCCGATCCGTTTGGACATCTATAGCTGGGGCTGGTGGGGGTCACGTGGATGGGATGAGGAGGGATGACATTGATTTAAATAATATTTTCTATTCAATTTGAGTAAGTGAGGGGAGATTATCCAATGTTCTGAATTGTTGATTTTATGGTGTATTAAGTCTGAGTGTAATTTGTATGGTTGATTTATTGGAGGTTATATGTGTCGGGGTTATTTGCTTGAGTGGGTTTCTGTAAAGTTTAAACTGGTGGATTATATATATAATGGTATAGATACGAGAACCAAATATTGAATGCACAACGTCTTCTATATTCATCATCTATATCTGTCATTTACAGTCTCCTCTAAAATATTCCCTCCTCTATGTATTCTTCATCTCCGGCGGCGTCTTCTATATCTCATCCTTTATACATAAATACCGATATTAGAGGCATATTTTACTTTTAATTTTTGTATATACGTATTTACCATACCCTCAAATGTATTATACATATTTTAGTTTTGCTAAATCTATTGTTCAAAGTATGAAAATGGATAGATGAGAGGAGAGAGAAACTCTATATATATAGAGGATCCAACAACGTCCTATAAATTTAGAGGACCGTTTAGAAGACGTTGTTGATACATAGAGGAGGACCACATCCTCTAAATTTAGGATACATAACCCTTTAGAGATCCTTGTTGGAGTTAGTCTTATATTTACTAGCACATAGCTCGCGCTAACGATACGATCCCATGGAAGGTTGGGGTCGACGGCGGCGGCGGCGCGAGGGGTCGACGGCGGCGGCAGTGAAAGGGAAATGTGCCCTTGGGCCATTTCTAATTGTTTTGGTGATTTAGTGTCCAACACAAGTGCCTAAGTGTCAAATGGTGGACAAAGTACAAATCAAGTATAAAGATATATTTCTCAGACTTAGTACATTGTTTTAGAGACTAATGTATGCTGGAAACAGGAGAAAACAAATTGGAGAGAGATAGCTTTGTTTCAGCCAAAGCCAGCTCTGTCTGGGTACACCGGACTGTCCGGTGGTGCACCGGACACTGTCCGGTGCGCCAGGCTGGCTCAGGCGAACTTGCTGCTCTCGGGAAGGAATTAACGGCGTACAGCTATAATTCACCGGACTGTCCGGTGTGCACCGGACTGTCCGGTGAGCCAACGGTCGGCCGGGCCAACGGTCGGTTGCGCGATCCGCGCGAGACACGTGGCTGAGCCAACGGTCGGGAGGGGGCACCGGACTGTCCGGTGTGCACCGGACAGTGTTCGGTGCGCCAACGGCTCCAAGGCTGCCAACGGTCGACTTCGCTAAATAAGGAAGGAAATCCGCACCGGATAGTGTACGGTGGTGCACCGGACTGTCCGGTGCGCCAGGCGACAGAAGGCAAGAATTGCCTTCCCGGATTGCTCTCAACGGCTCCTAGCTGCCTTGGGGCTATAAAAGGGACCCCTAGGCGCGTGGAGGAAAAAACCAAGCATTCCTTGAGCACTCTTGATCACTCACACTCCATTCTTGCGCACTTGTTCGACATTCTAGTGATTTGAGCTCCATTCTAGTGTGCTAGTCTTTTGAGCTTAAGTCTGGGTCTTGTGTGTGCGTATCTGCTGTGATCTTTGTGTCTTGTGGGAGTTGCTAATCCCTCCCTTACTCCATGCTTCTTTGTGAACATCTTTGTAAGGGCGAGAGACTCCAAGTTGTGGAGATTCCTCGCGAACGGGATATAGAAAAGAAAAGCAAACATCGTGGTATTCAAGTGGGTCTGTGGACCGCTTGAGAGGGGTTGATTGCAACCCTCGTCCGTTGGGACGCCACAACGTGGAAGTAGGCAAGTGTTGTACTTGGCCGAACCACGGGATAAACCATTGTGTCTACCTGTGTTGATTCTCTTGTGGTTATTGTGTTTCGCTAAGACTCTTCTCTAGCCACTTGGCAATACTGTGCTAACGCTTAACCAAGTTTTTGTGGCATTAAGTTCAAGTTTTACAGGATCACCTATTCACCCCCCCTCTAGGTGCTCTCAATTGGTATCGGAGCCGTTCTCTTCTAGAAAGGGACTAACCGCCCGAAGAGATGGATCCTAAGGGGAAGGGAATCGTGATCAATGATAAGGAGAAGGAGTCCTTCGTCAACGAGCCGAAGGATGACAAGCCTACTGACTCGGGCTCGGGCCACAAACGAAAGGATGGGAAGAAGAAGAAGACAAGGCGCATCAAGGAGATCGTCTACTACGACGACAGCGACGAGTCCACTTCTTCCCAAAAGGACAACGACGACAACGACTATGAGAGAAGGAAACCGGTTAATTCGAACTTTTCTTTTGACTACTCTCGTATTCCGCAAAGTACAAATGCTCATTTGCTCTTCATTCCACTTGGCAAACCTCCTCACTTTGATGGAGAGGACTACGGATTTTGGAGCCACAAAATGCGTAGTCACCTGTTCTCTCTCCATCCGAGCATATGGGAGATTGTGGAGAGTGGAATGAAATTTGATAGCTCGGATAGTCCTATGTTTATCAATGAACAGATTCATAGAAATGCACAAGCTACTACTGTGTTGTTAGCCTCTTTGTGCAGGGACGAGTATCATAAGGTGAGCGGCTTGGACAATGCCAACCAGATCTGGGACACCCTCAGGATCTCACACGAGGGGAACGATGTCACCTTGCTCACCAAAATGGAGTTGGTGGAGGGCGAGCTTGGAAGATTCGCAATGATCAGGGGAGAGGAGCCAACCCAAACATACAATCGGCTCAAGACCCTCATCAACAAGATAAGGAGCTACGGAAGCACACGATGGACGGACCACGACGTCGTTCGTCTAATGCTAAGGTCCTTCACTGTACTTGATCCACATTTGGTGAACAATATCCGTGAAAATCCTAGGTACACCAAGATGTCACCCGAAGAAGTTCTTGGGAAATTCGTAAGCGGACGAATGATGATCAAGGAGGCGAGATATGTCGACGACGCATTGAACGGTCCAATCCATGAGCCTCAACCCATTGCTCTCAAAGCAACGAGGAGCAAGGAGGCGCTACCTAGCAAGGTGGCGCAAGTTGAGGCGGCCGGGCTCAATGATGAAGAGATGGCCCTCATCATCAAGCGCTTCAAGACAGCGCTAAAGGGTCGCAAGGGGCAGCCAAGCAAGACCAAGACAAAGGGGAAGCGCTCATGCTTCAAATGTGGTAAGGTTGGTCATTTTATTGCTAATTGTCCCGACAATGATAGTGACCAGGAACAAGGCAACAAGAGGGAGAAGAAGAAGAACTATAAGAAGGCAAAAGGCGAGGCACATCTTGGCAAGGAGTGGGACTCGGATTGTTCGTCATCCGACTCCGACAACGAAGGACTCGCCGCCACTGCCTTCAACAAGTCATCCCTCTTCCCCAACGAGCATCACACTTGCCTCATGGCAAGGGAAAAGAAGGTAAGCGCTCGTAACACTAGTACTTATGCTTCTTCAAGTGAGGATGAGTCTAGTGATGATGATGAAATAGATTATTCATGTTTATTCAAGGGTCTAGATAGAACCAAGGTGGATAAAATAAATGAATTGGTTGATGCTTTGAATGATAAGAATAGATTGCTAGAAAAGCAAGAGGATCTCTTATATGATGAACATGATAAGTTTGTAGAAGCTCAAAAATCCCTTGCTTTAGAAATAACGAGGAATGAAATGCTTTCTTGTGAATTGTCTACATGCCATGACTCTATTTCTAGTTTAAAAAGCATAAACGATGACTTGAATGCTAAGTTAGAAATAGCTAATAAATCAACATCTTGTGTAGAACATGTTGTGGTTTGCACTAGGTGTAAAGATTTTAATGTTGATGTGATAGTCGCCTAGAGGGGGGGGGTGAATAGGGCGAAACTGAAATTTACAAATATAAACACAACTACAAGCCGGGTTAGCGTTAGAAATAAAACCGAGTCCGCGAGAGGGTGTAAAACAAATCGCAAGCGAGTAAAGCGGTGAGACACAAGGATTTGTTTTACCGAGGTTCGGTTCTTGCAAACCTACTCCCCGTTGAGGAGGCCACAAAGGCCGGGTCTTTTTCAACCCTTTCCCTCTCTCAAACGGTCCCTCGGACCGAGTGAGCTTCTCTTCTCAAATCACTTGGGAATCAAACTTCCCGCAAGGACCACCACACAATTGGTGTCTCTTGCCTCAATTACAAGTGAGCGTTTGATCACAAGAAAGAATGCGAAAGAAAAGAAGCGATCCAAGCGCAAGAGCTCAAATGAACACTACAAATCACTCTCTCTAGTCCTAAGGCTTTGTATGGAGTTGGGAGAGGATTTGATCTCTTTTAGTGTGCTTTGCAATGAATGCTAGCTCTTGTATAGTGGTTGGAAGCTGGAAAACTTGGATGCAATGAATGGTGGGGTGGTTGGGGTATTTATAGCCCCAACCACCAAACATGACCGTTGGTGGAGGCTGTCTGTCGTATGGTGCACCGGACAGTCCGGTGTACACCGGACATGTCCGGTGCGCCAGCCACGTCACCAACGCCGTTGGGATTCGACCGTTGGAGCATCTGTCTTCTGGGCCCACCTGGATGTCCGGTGCACACCGGACATGTACTGTTCAATGTCTGGTGTGCCAGCGCGCGCGTGCCTGACTTCTGCGCGCTTCTGGCGCGCATTAAATGCGCTGCAGGTAGCCGTTGGCGCGAAGTAGTCGTTGCTCCGGAGTTGCACCGGACAGTCCGGTGTACACCGGACATGTCCGGTGAATTATAGCGGAGCAGCCGCTCTAATTTCCCGAGGCTGCCAAGTTCCAGAGCCGCGTTCCTTTGGAGCACCGGACACTGTCCGGTGTACACCGGACAGTCCGGTGAATTATAGCGCGCCGGCTCTGAAAATTCCCGAAGCTGAGGAGTTCATCGCGGAGTCCCCTGGTGCACCGGACAGGTACTGTAGAATGTCCGGTGGTGCACCAGACAGGTCCGGTGCGCCAGTCCAGGGCACACTTCGGTATGCTTTTAGCTCTCCAATTTGAACCCAACGTTGGTCTTTTTAATTGGCTTGTTGTGAACCTTTTACACCTGTATAATCTATACACTAGGGCAAACTAGTTAGTCCAATTATTTGTCTTGGGCAATTCAACCACCAAAATCAATTAGGAAAATAGGTGTAAGCCTAATTCCCTTTCAATCTCCCCCCTTTTTGGTGATTGATGCCAACACAAACCAAAGCAAATATAGAAGTGCATAATTGAACTAGTTTGCATAATGTAAGTGCAAAGGTTGCTTGCAATTGAGCCAATATAAATACTTACAAGATATGCATGGATCGTTTCTTTCTTATTTAACATTTTGGACCACGCTTGCACCACATGTTTTGTTTTTGCAAATTCTTTTGTAAATCCTTTTCAAAGTTCTTTTGCAAATAGTCAAAGGTGAATGAATAAGATTTTGCAAAGCATTTTCAAGATTTGAAATTTTCTCCCCCTGTTTCAAATGCTTTTCCTTGCTTTTCCTTTGACTAAACAAAACTCCCCCTAAATGAGATCCTCCTCTTAGTGTTCAAGAGGGTTTTGATATATCTTTTTTTGAAATACTACTTCCCCCTTTTTAACACAATAGGATACCAATTGAAAATACTCTTTGAAAAACTACGTTTTTGAAATTGGTGGTGGTGCGGTCCTTTTGCTTTGGGCTCATACTCTCTCCCCCTTTGGCATGAATCGCCAAAAACGGAATCATTAGAGCCCTCTTGAATTACTCTCTCCCCTTTGGTCGTAAACAAATGAGTGAAGATTATACAAAAGATGGAGTCCTTCTGCTTGGTGCTCATGGTTTCTCCAAGAAAAAATGGAGAGTTGCTTGGAGTGATGGCGAAGAGATGAGTTACGGAGTGGAAGCCTTTGTCTTCGCCGAAGACTCCAATTCCCTTTGAATATACCTATGACTTGGTTTGAAATAGACTTGAAAAACACATTAGTCATATCATATGAAAGAGACATGATCAAAGGTATACACATGAGCTATGTGAGCAAGTTAGCAAAAGAAATTGCGCGAATCAAGAATATTGAGCTCATGCCTAAGTTTGTTAAAGGTTTGTTCATCAAGAGGCTTGGTAAAGATATCGGCTAATTGATCTTTAGTGTTAATGTAAGAAATCTCGATATCTCCCTTTTGTTGGTGATCCCTTAAAAAGTGATACCGAATGGCTATGTGTTTAGTGCGGCTATGCTCGACGGGATTATCCGCCATCTTGATTGCACTCTCATTATCACATAGCAAAGGGACTTTGGTTAATTTGTAACCGTAGTCCCGCAGGGTTTGCCTCATCCAAAGCAATTGCGCGCAATAATGGCCTGCGGCAATGTACTCGGCTTCGGCGATGGAAAGAGCAACCGAATTTTGCTTCTTTGAAGCCCAAGACACCAAGGATCTTCCCTAGAACTGGCAAGTCCCCGATGTGCTCTTCCTATTGATTTTGCACCCCGCCCAATCGGCATCCGAATAACCAATTAAATCAAAAGTGGATCCCCGAGGGTACCAAAGCCCAAACTTAGGAGTATAAGCCAAATATCTCAAGATTCGCTTTACGGCCGTAAGGTGAGCTTCCTTAGGGTCGGCTTGGAATCTTGCACACATGCATACGGAAAGCATAATATCCGATCGAGATGCACATAAGTAGAGTAAAGAACCTATCATCGACCGGTATACCTTTTGATCCACGGACTTACCTCCCGTGTCGAGGTCGAGATGCCCATTAGTTCCCATGGGTGTCTTGATGGGCTTGGCATCCTTCATCCCAAACTTGTTGAGAATGTCTTGAGTATACTTCGTTTGGCTAATGAAGGTGCCCTCTTGGAGTTGCTTCACTTGAAATCCCAAGAAGTACTTCAACTCCCCCATCATAGACATCTCGAACTTTTGTGTCATGATCCTACTAAATTCTTCACATGTAGACTTGTTAGTAGACCCAAATATAATATCATCAACATAAATTTGGCATACAAACAAGTCATTATCAAGAGTTTTAGTGAATAGAGTAGGATCGGCCTTTCCGACTTTGAATTCATTAGTGATGAGAAAATCCCTAAGGCATTCTGAGAGCACCTAGAGGGGGGGTGAATAGGTGATCCTGTGAAACTTAAACTTATAGCCACAAAAACTTGTTAAGTGTTAGCACAATAATTGCCAAGTGGCTAGAGAGGAGTCTCAACAAAACACAATACCACAAGAGATCAAACACAGAGATGACACAGTGGTTTATCCCGTGGTTCGGCCAAGACCAACACTTGCCTACTCCACATTGTGGCGTCCCAACGGACGAGGGTTGCAATCAACCCCTCTCAAGCGGTCCAAGGACCAACTTGAATACCACGGTGTTTTGCTTTGCCTTTCAATATCCCGTTTGCGAGGAATCTCCACAACTTGGAGCCTCTCGCCCTTACACTTGAGATTCACAAAGAAATACAGAGTAAGGGAGGAACTAACAACGCACACAAGACTCAAAATTAGAGCAACAGCACGCACACAAGTCGCAACAAGAGCTCGCAACACAACTCAATGAGTTCACAACTCAACAAGAGCTCTAGATGCTATCACAATGAACCAAATGCGCGGAATCGATGTCTTGGTGCTTAGGAATGTTGTAGGAATGCTTGGTGTCATCCTCCATGCGCCTAGGGGTCCCTTTTATAGCCCCAAGGCAGCTAGGAGCCGTTGAGAGCAATATGGGAAGGCAATTCTTGCCTTCTGCCGTCTGGCGCACCGGACAGTCCGGTGCACACCGGACACTGTCCGGTGCCAGATTTCTTTCCTTAAATGGCACAGTCGACCGTTGGCAGACTTAGAGCCGTTGGCGCACCGGACATGTCTGGTGCACACCGGACAGTCCGGTGCCCCCTTCTAGCCGTTGGCTTGGCCACGAGTCCGCGCAGATCGCGCGGCCGACCGTTGGCCCGGCCGACCGTTGGCTCACCGGACAGTCCGGTGCACACCGGACAGTCCAGTGAATTATAGCCGTACGTCGCCGGTGAAATTCCCGAGAGCGGCTAGTTCGCTCGAGATAGCCTGGCGCACCGGACACTGTCCGGTGCACCACCGGACAGTCCGGTGCTCCAGACCGAACAGCCTTTTGGCTGTACACAGCCAACTTTTCTCTGACTCGATTTCTCCTATTTCAAGCACTTAGACACAATACATTAGTCTTCAAAACAATGTACTAAGGCTTAGAAACATACCTTTACTCTTGATTTGCACTTTGTCCATCCATGGGTATAGATTCACATTTAAGCACTTGTTGTTGGCACTCAATCACCAAAATACTTAGAAATGACCCAAGGGCACATTTCCCTTTCAATCTCCCCCTTTTTGGTGATTTATGCCAACACAACATAAAGCAACTAGACCAAGTGCAATATCACTTCAAATTAAAACTCAAATTTATTTTGATTCAATTTTGGCATATATGGATCATCCTTTGCCACCACTTGGTTTGTTTTTGCAAATCAAACTCAAACCTCTATCTCTAAGTCAAACACACATGTTGAAGCATAAAGAGAGTCATTCCAAAAGAGATTAATCAAAGATTTCAAAAACTCCCCCTATTTCCCATAATCAACACTTCTCCCCACAAGAAGCCAACTTTTACAAAAGAGACAATAAAAGAGTTTTGACAAACCAAAAGCTCTACTCTACTATTTTTCAAATCTCTCAAGTGGTAGCTGATCCATTTTTCACTTTGGCCTTTATTTTCTCCCCCTTTGGCATCAAGCACCAAAACGGGATCAACCTTGGCCCTTTAACCCCATTGCCTCACCAAAATCTTCAATTAAGAGCAAATGGCAATAAGAGTTCATGAGATGAACTTGGAATAAGTTACCCTCACATCGGAGTGCAGTGGAAGTCTTTCATGGTCCAAGTCCACCTTTTCCCTTTCAAACCACCCTTTGAGACTAGAACAAGCAAACTCAAGCACATGGTTAGTCTCAAGGGTTCAAGTTGTAGCACAGCTCCCCCTAAATATGTGCATCATTTTGCAATGGACTTGTGAGGTCCGTGGAGTGTTTGTACAACTTGATCACCATAAATAAGCAACAAAATGCATAAGGAACATGATCAAAGGCATATACATATGTATGCTACAATTCAATCCAAGTTCCGCGAATCTAAGACATTTAGCTCACTACGCAGCCTGCAAAAGGTCTTCTCATCTAGAGGCTTGGTAAAGATATCAGCTAGCTGGTTCTCGGTGCTAACATGAAACACTTCGATATCTCCCTTTTGCTGGTGGTCTCTCAAAAAGTGATGTCGGATGTCTATGTGCTTTGTGCGGCTGTGTTCAACAGGATTTTCCGCCATGCGGATAGCACTCTCATTATCACATAGGAGTGGGACTTTGCTCAGATTGTAGCCAAAGTCCCGGAGGGTTTGCCTCATCCAAAGTAGTTGCGCGCAACACTGTCCTGCGGCAACATACTCGGCCTCAGCGGTGGATAGGGCAACGGAGGTTTGTTTCTTAGAGTTCCACGACACCAGGGACCTTCCTAAGAATTGGCACGTCCCTGATGTACTCTTCCTATCGACCTTACATCCAGCATAGTCGGAATCTGAGTATCCAACCAAGTCAAAGGTAGACCCTTTTGGATACCAGAGCCCGAAGCAAGGCGTAGCAACCAAATATCTTAGAATTCGCTTCACCACCACTAAGTGACACTCCTTAGGATCGGATTGAAATCTAGCACACATGCATACGCTAAGCATAATATCCGGTCTACTAGCACACAAATAAAGTAAAGACCCTATCATTGACCGGTATGCTTTTTGATCAACGGACTTACCTCCTTTGTTGAGGTCGGTGTGTCCATCGGTTCCCATCGGCGTCTTTGCGGGCTTGGCGTCCTTCATCCCAAACAGCTTTAGCAGATCTTGCGTGTACTTCGTTTGGGAGATGAAGGTGTCGTCCTTGAGTTGCTTCACTTGGAACCCAAGGAAGTAGTTCAACTCGCCCATCATCGACATCTCGAATTTCTGCGTCATCACCCTGCTAAACTCTTCACAAGACTTTTGGTTAGTAGAACCAAATATTATGTCATCGACATAAATTTGGCACACAAAAAGATCACCATCGCAAGTCTTAGTAAAAAGAGTTGGATCGGCTTTCCCAACCTTGAAAGCATTAACAATTAGAAAGTCTCTAAGGCATTCATACCATGCTCTTGGGGCTTGCTTAAGTCCATAGAGCGCCTTAGAGAGCTTACACACGTGGTCGGGGTACCGTTCATCCTCGAAGCCAGGGGGTTGCTCTACGTACACCTCCTCTTTGATCGGCCCGTTGAGGAAAGCGCTCTTCACATCCATTTGGTACAACCTGAAAGAATGGTGAGCAGCATATGCTAGCAAGATACGAATTGATTCTAGCCTAGCCACAGGAGCAAAAGTCTCCTCAAAGTCCAAACCTGCGACTTGGGCATAACCTTTTGCCACAAGTCTAGCCTTGTTCCTTGTCACCACCCCGTGCTCGTCTTGTTTGTTGCGGAACACCCATTTGGTTCCCACAACATTTTGCTTGGGACGAGGCACCAGTGTCCAAACTTCATTGCACTTGAAATTGTTGAGCTCCTCCTGCATGGCCACCACCCAGTCCGGATCTAGCAAGGCCTCCTCTACCCTGAAAGGCTCAATAGAAGAGACAAAGGAGTAATGCTCACAAAAATTAACTAATCGAGATCGAGTTGTTACTCCCTTGCTAATATCACCCAGAATTTGATCGACGGGATGATTCCTTTGAATCATCGCTCGAACTTGGGTTGGAGGTGCCGGTTGCGCTTCTTCCTCCATCACATGATCATCTTGTGCTCCCCTTGATCACACGCCTCCTGTTGATGAACCTGTTCATCGTCTTGAGTTGGGGGCTGCACCGTTGTTGAGGAAGAAGGTTGATCTCGTTCATCTTGTTCCTGTGGCCGCACTTCTCCAATCGCCATGGTTCGTATAGCGGCCGTCGGAACATCTTCTTCATCTACATCATCACAATCAACAACTTGCTCTCTTGGAGAGCCATTAGTCTCATCAAATACAACGTCGCTAGAGACTTCAACCAAACCCGATGATTTGTTGAAGACTCTATACGCCTTTGTATTTGAGTCATAACCTAACAAAAACCCTTCTACAGCTTTGGGAGCAAACTTAGAATTTCTACCCTTCTTCACTAGAATGTAGCATTTGCTCCCAAATACACGAAAGTAAGATACATTGGGTTTGTTACCGGTTACAAGCTCATACGACGTCTTCTTGAGGAGGCGGTGAAGGTAGACCCTGTTGATGGCGTGACAAGCCGTGTTCACAGCTTCCGACCAAAAGCACTCGGGGGTCTTGAACTCTCCAAGCATCGTCCTCGCCATATCAATGAGTGTCCTGTTCTTCCTCTCTACCACACCATTTTGCTGTGGTGTGTAGGGAGCGGAGAACTCGTGCTTGATCCCTTCCTCCTCAAGGAACTCCTCCACTTGAAGGTTTTTGAACTCGGACCCGTTGTCGCTCCTTATCTTCTTCACCTTGAGCTCAAACTCATTTTGAGCTCTCCTTAGGAAGCGCTTGAGGGTCCCTTGGGTTTCAGATTTATCCTGCAAAAAGAATACCCAAGTGAAGCGGGAAAAGTCATCAACAATAACTAGACCATACTTACTTCCTCCTATGCTTAGATAGGCGACGGGTCCGAAGAGGTCCATATGTAGTAACTCCAGGGGTCTTGAAGTGGTCATCACATTCTTGCTGTGATGCGCTCCTCCCACTTGTTTACCTGCTTGACAAGCTGCACAAGGTCTATCTTTTTCGAAATGCACGTTAGTCAAACCTATCACGTGTTCTCCCTTTAGTAGCTTGTGAAGGTTCTTCATCCCCACATGTGCTAAGCGGCGATGCCACAGCCAGCCCATGCTAGTCTTAGCTATTAAGCATGCATCTAGACCGGCCTCTTCTTTTGCAAAATCAACTAAATAAAGTTTGTCGTCTAATACACCCTTAAAAGCTAGTGAACCATTACTTCTTCTAAAGACAGACACATCTACATTTGTAAATAGACAGTTATATCCCATATTGCATAATTGACTAACCGATAGCAAATTATATCCAAGAGACTCTACTAAAAACACATTAGAGATAGAGTGCTCATTAGAAATTGCAATTTTACCTAACCCTTTTACCTTGCCTTGATTCCCATCACCGAATATAATTGAATCTTGGGAGTCCTTATTCTTGACGTAGGAGGTGAACATCTTCTTCTCCCCCGTCATATGGTTTGTGCATCCGCTGTCGATAATCCAGCTTGAACCCCCGGATGCATAAACCTGCAAGGCAAATTTAGGCTTGGGTCTTAGGTACCCAACTCATGTTGGGTCCTACAAGGTTAGTGCAAATATCCTTAGGGACCCAAATGCAAGTTTTGTCTCCCTTGCATTTTGCCCCTAACTTCCTAGCAACTATTTTCCTATCCTTTCTACAAATAGCAAAGGAAGCATTTAACGTACAATAAATTGTAGAAGGTTCATTCACTCCTTTCCTAGGAGCATGAATAATATTCTTTCTAGGCACATGATGAATAGCATTTCTCCTAGACATATTTCTACCATGTATATAGGAAGAACTAGAAGCAAACATGGCATGAGAGTTAAAATCATCATAAGCATTATAATTCCTATAAGCATTTCTAGTTTGTCTCTTATCATGGTACATAAACGCATGGTTCTTTTGCACACTACTAGCCATAGGGGCCTTCCCTTTCTCTTTGGCGGAGATGGGAGCCTTATGGCTTGTTAAGTTCTTGGCTTCCCTCTTGAAGCCAAGTCCATCCTTAATTGAGGGGTGTCTACCAATCGTGTAGGCATCCCTAGCAAATTTTAGCTTATCGAAATCATTCTTGCTAGTCTTAAGTTGAGCATTAAGACTAGCCAACTCATCATTAAGCTTGGAAATTGAAACTAGGTGTTCACTACAAGCATCAATGTCAAAATCTTTACACCTAGTACAAATTACAACATGTTCTACACAAGAATTAGATTTATTTGCTACTTCTAATTTAGCATTTAAATCATTGTTGACACCTTTTACAGTAGAAATGGTTTCATGACAAGTAGATAGTTCAAAAGAAAGCATTTCATTTCTCTTAATCTCTAATGCAAGTGATTTTTGTGCTTCTACAAATTTGTCATGTTCTTCATACAACAAATCCTCTTGCTTTTCTAAAAGCCTATTCTTATCATTCAAGGCATCAATCAATTCATTAATTTTATCTATCTTAGATCTATCTAAGCCCTTGAATAAGCATGAATAATCTATGTCATCATCATCACTAGACTCATTATCACTAGAAGAAGCATAAGTGGAGTCTCGAGTACTCACCTTCTTCTCCCTTGCCATAAGGCATGTGTGACGCTCGTTGGGGAAGAGGGATGACTTGTTGAAGTCGGTGGCGGCGAGTCCTTCATTGTCGGAGTCGGAAGAGGAGCAGTCCGAGTCCCACTCCTTGCCTAGATGCGCCTCGCCCTTTGCCTTCTTATAGTTCTTCTTCTCCCTCTTGTTCCCTTGATCCTGATCACTATCATTGTCGGGACAGTTAGCAATAAAATGACCAAGCTTACCACATTTGAAGCATGAGCGTTTCCCCTTTGTCTTGGTCTTGCTTGGTTGCCCCTTGCGGCCTTTTAGTGCCGTCTTGAATCTCTTGATGATGAGAGCCATCTCTTCATCATTAAGTCCGGCCGCCTCAATTTGTGCCACCTTGCTAGGTAGCGTTTCCTTGCTTCTTGTTGCTTTGAGAGCAAGAGGTTGAGGCTCATTGATTGGACCGTTTAGAGCGTCGTCGACGTATCTCGCCTCCTTGATCATCATCCGCCCGCTTACGAATTTTCCGAGTACCTCCTCGGGCGTCATCATCGTGTACCTGGGATTCTCACGAATATTGTTTACAAGATGAGGATCAAGAACGGTAAAGGACCTTAGCATTAGGCGAACGACGTCGTGGTCCGTCCATCGAGTGCTTCCGTAGCTCCTTATTTTGTTGATAAGGGTCTTGAGCCGGTTGTAAGTTTGGGTTGGCTCCTCTCCCCTTATCATTGCGAATCGTCCAAGCTCGCCCTCCACCAACTCCATTTTAGTGAGCATGGTGATGTCGTTCCCCTCGTGAGAGATTTTGAGGGTGTCCCATATCTGCTTGGCGTTGTCCAAGCCGCTCACCTTATTGTACTCTTCCCTGCACAAAGATGCTAATAGAACAGTAGTAGCTTGTGCATTTCTATGGATTTGTTCATTTATAAGCATAGGGCTATCCGAGCTATCAAATTTCATTCCATTCTCTACAATCTCCCATATGCTTGGATGGAGAGAGAATAAGTGACTACGCATTTTGTGACTCCAAAATCCGTAGTCTTCCCCATCGAAGTGTGGAGGTTTGCCGAGAGGAATGGAAAGCAAATGCGAATTCGAACTATGTGGAATACGAGAATAATCAAATGAAAAGTTCGAATTGACCGTCTTCCTGTAGTCGTTGTCGTCGTCCTTTTGGGAAGAAGTAGACTCATCGCTATCGTCGTAGTAGACGATCTCCTTGATGCGCCTTGTCTTCTTCTTCTTCCCATCTTTGCGCTTGTGGCCCGAGCCCGAGTCAGTAGGCTTGTCATCCTTCGGCTCGTTGACGAAGGACTCCTTCTCCTTGTCGTTGATCACGATTCCCTTCCCCTTAGGATCCATCTCTTCGAGCGATTAGTCCCTTTTTAAAGAGAACGGCTCTGATACCAATTGAGAGCACCTAGAGGGGGGGGGGTGAATAGGTGATCCTGTGAAACTTAAACTTATAGCCACAAAAACTTGTTAAGTGTTAGCACAATAATTGCCAAGTGGCTAGAGAGGAGTCTCAACAAAACACAATACCACAAGAGATCAAACACAGAGATGACACAGTGGTTTATCCCGTGGTTCGGCCAAGACCAACGCTTGCCTACTCCACGTTGTGGCGTCCCAACGGACGAGGGTTGCAATCAACCCCTCTCAAGCGGTCCAAGGACCAACTTGAATACCACGGTGTTTTGCTTTGCCTTTCAATATCCCGTTTGCGAGGAATCTCCACAACTTGGAGCCTCTCGCCCTTACACTTGAGATTCACAAAGAAATACAGAGTAAGGGAGGAACTAACAACGCACACAAGACTCAAAATTAGAGCAACAGCACGCACACAAGTCGCAACAAGAGCTCGCAACACAACTCAATGAGTTCACAACTCAACAAGAGCTCTAGATGCTATCACAATGAACCAAATGCGCGGAATCGATGTCTTGGTGCTTAGGAATGTTGTAGGAATGCTTGGTGTCATCCTCCATGCGCCTAGGGGTCCCTTTTATAGCCCCAAGGCAGCTAGGAGCCGTTGAGAGCAATATGGGAAGGCAATTCTTGCCTTCTGCCGTCTGGCGCACCGGACAGTCCGGTGCACACCGGACACTGTCCGGTGCCAGATTTCTTTCCTTAAATGGCACAGTCGACCATTGGCAGACTTGGAGCCGTTGGCGCACCGGACATGTCCGGTGCACACCGGACAGTCCGGTGCCCCCTTCTAGCCGTTGGCATGGCCACGAGTCCGCGCAGATCGCGCGGCCGACCGTTGGCTCACCGGACAGTCCGGTGCACACCGGACAGTCCGGTGAATTATAGCCGTACGTCGCCGGTGAAATTCCCGAGAGCGACTAGTTCGCTCGAGATAGCCTGGCGCACCGGACACTGTCCGGTGCACCACCGGACAGTCCGGTGCTCCAGACCGAACAGCCTTTTGGCTCTACACAGCCAACTTTTCTCTGACTCGATTTCTCCTGTTTCAAGCACTTAGACACAATACATTAGTCTTCAAAACAATGTACTAAGGCTTAGAAACATACCTTTACTCTTGATTTGCACTTTGTCCATCCATGGGTATAGATTCACATTTAAGCACTTGTTGTTGGCACTCAATCACCAAAATACTTAGAAATGACCCAAGGGCACATTTCCCTTTCACATTCATACCATGCTCTTGGGGCTTGCTTGAGCCCATAAAGCGCCTTAGAGAGCTTATAGACATGGTTAGGGTACTCACTGTCTTCAAAGCCGGGAGGTTGCTCAACATAGACCTCTTCCTTGATTGGTCCATTGAGGAAGGCACTTTTCACGTCCATTTGATAAAGCTTAAAGCCATGGTAAGTAGCATAGGCCAATAATATACGAATTGACTCAAGCCTAGCTACGGGTGCATAGGTTTCACCGAAATCCAAACCTTCGACTTGGGAGTATCCCTTGGCCACAAGTCGAGCTTTGTTCCTTGTCACCACACCATGCTCGTCTTGCTTGTTGCGGAAGACCCATTTGGTTCCTACAACATTTTGATTAGGACGTGGAACTAAATGCCATACCTCATTCCTAGTGAAGTTGTTGAGCTCTTCTTGCATCGCCACCACCCAATCCGAATCTTGAATTGCTTCCTCTACCCTGTGTGGCTCAATAGAGGAAACAAAAGAGTAATGCTCACAAAAATGCGCAACACGAGATCTAGTAGTTACCCCCTTATGAATGTCGCCGAGGATGGTGTCGACGGGGTGATCTCGTTGGATTGCTTGGTGGACTCTTGGGTGTGGCGGCCTTTGCTCTTCATCCTCCTTGTCTTGATCATTTGTATCTCCCCCTTGATCATTGCCGTCATCTTGAGGTGGCTCATTTGCTTGATCTTCTACTTCATCAACTTGAGCTTCATCCTCATTTTGAGTTGGTGGAGATGCTTGCGTGGAGGAGGATGGTTGATCTTGTGCATTTGGAGGCTCTTCGGATTCCTTAGGACACACATCCCCAATGGACATGTTCCTTAGCGCGATGCACGGAGCCTCTTCAATACCTATCTCATCAAGATCAACTTGCTCTACTTGAGAGCCGTTAGTCTCATCAAACACAACGTCACAAGAAACTTCAACTTGTCCAGTGGACTTGTTGAAGACTCTATATGCCCTTGTGTTTGAATCATATCCTAGTAAAAAGCCTTCTACAGTCTTAGGAGCAAATTTTGATTTTCTACCTCTTTTAACAAGAATAAAGCATCTGCTACCAAAGACTCTAAAATATGAAATGTTGGGCTTTTTACCGGTTAGGAGTTCATAGGATGTCTTCTTGAGGATTCGGTGTAGATACAAACGGTTGATGGCGTAGCAAGCGGTGTTGATCGCCTCCGCCCAAAACCGATCCGAAGTCTTGTACTCATCAAGCATGGTTCTAGCCATGTCCAATAGAGTTCGATTCTTCCTCTCCACTACACCATTTTGTTGAGGGGTGTAGGGAGAAGAGAACTCATGCTTGATGCCCTCCTCCTCAAGGAAGCCTTCGATTTGAGAGTTCTTGAACTCCGTCCCGTTGTCGCTTCTAATTTTCTTGATCCTTAAGCTGAACTCGTTTTGAGCTCGTCTTAAGAATCCCTTTAAGGTTTCTTGGGTTTGAGATTTTTCCTGCAAAAAGAACACCCAAGTGAAGCGAGAATAATCATCCACTATTATAAGACAATACTTACTCCCACCGATGCTTATGTAAGCAATCAGGCCGAATAGATCCATGTGGAGTAGCTCAAGCGGCCTGTCGGTCGTCATGATGTTCTTGTGTGGATGATGGGAACCAACTTGCTTTCCTGCTTGGCATGCACTACAAACCCTGTCTTTCTCAAAATGAACATTTGTTAGTCCTAAAATGTGTTCTCCCTTTAGAAGCTTGTGAAGATTCTTCATCCCAACATGTGCTAGTCGGCGATGCCAGAGCCAGCCCATGTTAGTCTTAGCAATTAAGCAAGTGTCGAGTTCAGCTCTATCAAAATCTACCAAGTATAGCTGACCCTCTAACACTCCCTTAAATGCTATTGAATCATCACTTCTTCTAAAGAAAGTGACACCTACATCAGTGAAAAGACAGTTGTAGCCCATTTTGCATAATTGAGATACAGAAAGCAAATTGTAATCTAATGATTCTACAAGAAAAACATTGGAAATAGAATGGTCAGGAGATATAGCTATTTTACCCAGACCTTTGACCAAACCTTGGTTTCCATCCCCAAATGTAATAGCTCGTTGAGGATCTTGGTTTTTCTCGTAGGAGGAGAACATCCTTTTCTCCCCTGTCATATGGTTTGTGCACCCGCTGTCGAGTATTCAACTTGAGCCCCCGGATGCATAAACCTACAAAACAATTTTAGTTCTTGACTTTAGGTACCCAAATGGTTTTGGGTCCTTTGGCATTAGATACAATAACTTTGGGTACCCAAACACAAGTCTTGGAGCCCTTGTGTTTGCCCCCAACAAACTTGGCAACTACCTTGCCGGATTTATTAGTCAAAACATAAGATGCATCAAAAGTCTTAAATGAAATGTCATGATCATTTGATGCACTAGGAGTTTTCTTTCTAGGCAACTTAGCACGGGTTGGTTGCCTAGAGCTAGATGTCTCACCCTTATACATAAAAGCATGGTTAGGGCCAGAGTGAGACTTCCTAGAATGAATTTTCTTAATTTTGCTCTCGGGATAACCGGCAGGGTACAAAATGTAACCCTCGTTATCCTGAGGCATGGGAGCCTTGCCCTTAACAAAGTTAGACAAGTTTTTAGGAGGGGCATTAAGTTTGACATTGTCTCCCCTTTGGAAGCCAATGCCATCCTTGATGCCAGGGCGTCTCCCATTATAGAGCATACTGTAAGGAAAATGGACCCCGGGCCTTTTGGCTAATTGAGTTTTGGTGTTTGATGATTAACACAACTTGTGGACTAATATGTTTGCTAGTGTTTATAATTATAGTTCACAGGATGCGAAGAGAATTGGACCAAGGCAATGAGGATGCAACACCTCAAAAGAAGACATAAAAAGATGCATAGGAGTCCAATACTCAAGAACAAAAGAAGCCCGAAGAAATCAGCGAAGAAATCCAAGAAGTGGGCTGTCAGCCAGCGCCTGGTGGCGCACCGGACATTGATGTCCGGTGTGCACCGGACTGTCCGGTGAGACACCGGACAGTCTGCGCAGAGAGGCCGCAGGCAGGCGCTCTCTGGCTGTAGCACCGGACTGTCCGGTGTGCACCGGACTGTCCGGTGTGCCAACGGGCAGACGGCAACGGTCGGATCCAACGGTCGACTGCTACAGGCGCCAACGGTCGGCTGACGTGGCGTGCACCGGACACTGCACAGTAGATGTCCGGTGGTGCACCGGACTGTCCGGTGCACCCGACGACAGAAAGCTGCTGCTTTCTGTCCAACGGCTAGTTTGGGGTGTGGAGGCTATAAATACCACCCCAACCGGCCATTCTCAGGTGTGAGAGCCCAAGCAACATACCAAGACACATAGTGCATATTTCCAAGAGCTCAAACACCCAAGTGCTTAATAGAATCACTCGGTGATTAGCGTAGGTGCTTTGCGAAGTGCTTAGGTTAGTTAGACCGCTTTAGCGCTTGCTCTAGGTGAACCCTAGTTAGTTGAGTGAGTTTTGTAAAACCACACAACCCCTCGGCTCTTGCGTGAGTCGTTGTAATTGTACCGAGTGGGGCAAGAGTCTTGCGAGACCGTGACAACCGCGTTTGTGTCACGGCCGCCACCGTGTACCGGAGGGAACGAGGCCCGCGGCGTTTCGGCCGGAAGCTCGATAGTGGAGACGGCGGGGAGCGTCCGAGAGGAGCCGGAAGCGGAGCACCACTTGCGCGTAGAGAAGGCCCGTGGCTCTCTACGGAGTTACTCGACCGTGGTGCTTGGCCCTCGCGTGGGCTTCCCTTTGCGTAGGGGCACCAACGAGGATTAGTCGGAACCTTGCGTGGTTCCGGATACCTCGGTAAAAATACCGGCGTCTTCCACGAGAGTTTGCTTCTCTACTTAGCTCTTTACATTCCACATTTATATTAAGCATTTAAGTTTCAATCTTATTGTCATACTTATTTAGTGTAGATTGAAACTTAGCCTTTGCGGTAGAGATAGCAACACTTAGACAAAACCGAGTTTGCACATTCTAGTTTTGATTATTTGCATAGGTTTTGCTCTAGGGATTTAATTGTGGCCTAGTTTAGTAAAAGTTTTAGGAGTCCTAATTCACCCCCCCCCCTCTTAGGCGTCACCCGTTTCCTACACATACTTCTAGCAAATTTAAACTTTTCATTTTCTAAGTTATGCTCGGCAATTTTTGCATCTAATATTGCTACATGATCATTTTGTTGTTTAATTAAAGCCATGTGATCATGAATAGCATTGATATCAACATCTCTACATCTAGTACAAATAGAAGTGTGCTCAACGGTAGATGTAGAGGGTTTGCAAGATTTTAGTTCTACAACCTTAGCATGCAACGTATCATTCTTAGTTCTAAGGTCGGAAATAGTGGTATTGCAAACATCAAAATCTTTAGCCTTAGCAAATAATTTCTCATTCTCATCTCTAAGGCTAGCAAGAGAAATATTCAACTCATCAATCCTAGCAAGTAAATCAACATTGTCATTTCTAAGATTGGAAGTTGAATCAATACAAACATGAGAATCAACCTTAGCAATTAATCTAGCATTTTCATTTCTAAGGTTGTCAATAGTCTCATGGCAAGTGCTTAGCTCACTAGACAATTTTTCACATTTTTCAACTTGTAGAGCATAAGCAATTTTAACCTTAACATGCTTTTTATTTTCCTTGATTAGGAAATCCTCTTGGGAGTCCAAGAGATCATCCTTCTCATGGATGGCACTAATTAATTCATTTAATTTTTCTTTTTGTTGCATGTTTAGGTCGGCAAAAAGGGTACGCAGATTATTTTCCTCATCACTATCATTATCATCACTAGAGGATTCATATTTAGTGGAGGATTTAGATTTAACCTTCTTCCTTTTGCCGTCCTTTGCCATGAGGCACTTGTGGCCGATGTTGGGGAAGAGGAGTCCCTTGGTGACGGCGATGTTGGCGGCGTCCTCGTCGTCAGAGGAGTCGGTGGAGCTCTCGTCGGAGTCCCATTCGCGGCACACGTGGGCATCGCCGCTCCTCTTCTTGTGGTACCTCTTCTTTTCTCTCCTCTTGCCCTTCTTGTCGTTATCCCTGTCACTGTCACTTGATAGTGGACATTTGGCAATAAAGTGACCGGGCTTACCACACTTGTAGCAAACCTTCTTGGAGCGGGACTTGTAGTCTTTCCCTCTCCTTTGTTTGAGGATTTGGCGGAAGCTCTTGATGACGAGCGTCATTTCCTCATTGTCGAGCTTGGAGGCGTCGATTGGTTGTCTACTTGGTGTAGACTCCTCCTTCTTTTCTTCCGTCGCCTTGAATGCGACGGGTTGAGCTTCGGATGTGGAGGGATCATCAAGCTCGTTGATCTTCCTCGAGCCTTCGATCATGCACTCAAAACTTACAAAATTCCCGATTACTTCCTCGGGGTCATTAGTGTATATCTTGGGTTGCCACGGATTAATTGAACTTGAGTAGGGTTAAGGAAAATAAGAGATCTTAGAATAACCTTAACCACCTCGTGGTCATCCCACTTTTTGCTCCCGAGGTTGCGCACTTGATTCACCAAGGTCTTGAGCCGGTTGTACATGTTTTGTGGCTCCTCCCCTTTGCGAAGCCGGAACCGACCGAGCTCCCCCTCGATCATCTCCCGCTTGGTGATCTTTGTGAGCTCATCTCCTTCGTGTGCGGTTTTGAGCACATCCCAAACCTCCTTGGCGCTCTTCAACCCTTGCACTTTGTTATACTCCTCTCTACTTAGAGAGGCGAGGAGTATTGTTGTTGCTTGAGAGTCGAAGTGCTCGATTTGGGCCACCTCATCCTCATCATAGTCTTCATCCCCTACAGATGGTACCTATGCACCAAACTCAACAACATCCCATATACTTTTGTGGAGTGAGGTTAGATGAAATCGCATTAAATCACTCCACCTAGCGTAATCCTCACCATCAAAAGTTGGTGGTTTGCCTAATGGGACGGAAAGTAAAGGTGTATGTTTAGAAATGCGAGGGTAGCGTAGGGGAATCTTACTATACTTCTTACGCTCTTGGCACTTAGAAGTTACGGACGCCGCGTTGGAGCCGGAGGTGGATGCCGATGAAGAATCGGTCTCGTAGTAGACCACCTTCCTCATCCTCTTTTTCTTGTCTCCACTCCGATGCGGCTTGTGGGAAGAGGATTTCTCCTTCTTCTCTTTGTGGTGTGAAGAAGACTTCTTCCCCTTCCCTTTGGAGGAATCCTTCTTCTTCTCCTTCCTCTTGGTGCGGGACTCTTCCGATGAAGTGCTCCCGTGGCTTGTAGTGGGCTTTTCGCCGGTCTCCATCTCCTTCTTGGCGTGATCTCCCGACATCACTTCGAGCGGTTAGGCTCTAATGAAGCACCGGGCTTTGATACCAATTGATAGTCGCCTAGAGGGGGGGTGAATAGGGCGAAACTGAAATTTACAAATATAAACACAACTACAAGCCGGGTTAGCGTTAGAAATAAAACCGAGTCCGCGAGAGGGTGTAAAACAAATCGCAAGCGAGTAAAGCGGTGAGACACAAGGATTTGTTTTATCGAGGTTCGGTTCTTGCAAACCTACTCCCTGTTGAGGAGGCCACAAAGGCCGGGTCTTTTTCAACCCTTTCCCTCTCTCAAACGGTCCCTCGGACCGAGTGAGCTTCTCTTCCCAAATCACTTGGGAATCAAACTTCCCGAAAGGACCACCACACAATTGGTGTCTCTTGCCTCAATTACAAGTGAGCGTTTGATCACAAGAAAGAATGCGAAAGAAAAGAAGCGATCCAAGCGCAAGAGCTCAAATGAACACTACAAATCACTCTCTCTAGTCACTAAGGCTTTGTATGGAGTTGGGAGAGGATTTGATCTCTTTTAGTGTGCTTTGCAATGAATGCTAGCTCTTGTATAGTGGTTGGAAGCTGGAAAACTTGGATGCAATGAATGGTGGGGTGGTTGGGGTATTTATAGCCCCAACCACCAAACATGACTGTTGGTGGAGGCTGTCTGTCGTATGGTGCACCGGACAGTCTGGTGTACACCGGACATGTCCGGTGCGCCAGCCACGTCACCAACACCGTTGGGATTCGACCGTTGGAGCATCTGTCTTCTGGGCCCGCCTGGATGTCCGGTGCACACCGGACATGTACTGTTCAATGTCCGGTGTGCCAGCGCGCGCGTGCCTGACTTCTGCGCGCTTCTGGCACGCATTAAATGCGCTGCAGGTAGCCGTTGCTCCGGAGTTGCACCGGACAGTCCGGTGTACACCGGACATGTCCGGTGAATTATAGCGGAGCAACCGCTCTGATTTCCCGAGGCTGCCAAGTTCCAGAGCCGCGTTCCTTTGGAGCACCGGACAGTCCGGTGAATTATAGCGCGCCGGCTCTGAAAATTCCCGAAGCTGAGGAGTTCATTGCGGAGTCCCCTGGTGCACCGGACAGGTATTGTAGAATGTCTGGTGGTGCACCGGACATGTCCGGTGCGCCAGTCCAGGGCACACTTCGGTATGCTTTTAGCTCTCCAATTTGAACCCAACGTTGGTCTTTTTAATTGGCTTGTTGTGAACCTTTTACACCTGTATAATCTATACACTAGGGCAAACTAGTTAGTCCAATTATTTGTGTTGGGCAATTCAACCACCAAAATCAATTAGGAAAATAGGTGTAAGCCTAATTCCCTTTCATGATGCTTGTAGTGAACACCTAGTTTCAATTTCTAAATTGAATGATGAAGTAGCTAGTCTTAATGCCCAACTTAAGACTAGCAAAAGTGAATTTGATAAGTTAAAATTTGCAAGGGATGCCTACACGATTGGTAGACACCCCTCAATTAAGGATGGACTTGGTTTCAAGAGGGAAGCCAAGAACTTAACAAGCCATAAGGCTCCCATCCCCGCCAAGGAGAAAGGGAAGGCCCCTATGGCTAGTAGTGCTAAAAAGAACCATGCTTTTATGTACCATGATAGAAGACAGTCTTATAAGAGTTGTAATGCTTATGATGCTTTTGACTCTCATGCCATGTTTGCTTCTAGTTCTTCCTATATGCATGGTAAAGATATGTCTAGGAGATATTTTGTTCATATGCCTAGGAGAAATGTTGTTAATGTTCCTAGGAAAGTTAATGAACCTTCTACAATATATCATGTTTTAAATGCTTCCTTTGCTATTTGTAGAAAGGATAGGAAGATAGTTGCTAGAAAATTAGGGGCAAAATACAAGGGAGACAAAACTTGCATTTGGGTCCCTAAGACAATTGTGACTAACCTTGTAGGACCCAACAAGAGTTGGGTACCTAAGACCCAAGCCTAAATTTGCCTTGCAGGTTTATGCATCCGGGGGTTCAAGCTGGATTATCGACAGCGGATGCACAAACCATATGACGGGGGAGAAGAAGATGTTCACCTCCTACGTCAAACACAAGGATTCCCAAGATTCAATAATATTCGGTGATGGGAATCAAGGCAAGGTAAAAGGGTTAGGTAAAATTGCTATTTCATCCGAGCACTCTATTTCTAATGTGTTTTTAGTTGAGTCTCTTGGATATAATTTGTTATCTGTTAGTCAATTATGCAATATGGGATATAATTGTCTATTCACAAATGTAGATGTGTCTGTCGTTAGAAGAAGTGATGGTTCACTAGCTTTTAAGGGTGTATTAGATGGCAAACTTTACTTAGTTGATTTTGCAAAAGAGGAGGTCGGTCTAGATGCATGCTTAATTGCTAAGACTAGCATGGGCTGGCTGTGGCATCGCCGCTTAGCACATGTGGGGACGAAGAACCTTCACAAGCTTCTAAAGGGAGAACACGTGATAGGTTTAACTAATGTGCAATTCGAAAAAGATAGACCTTGTGCAGCTTGTCAAGCAGGCAAACAGGTGGGAAGCTCTCATCACACCAAAAATGTGATGACCACATCAAGACCTTTGGAGATGCTTCACATGGACCTCTTCGGACCCGTCGCCTATCTAAGTATAGGAGGAAGTAAGTATGGTCTTGTTATAGTTAATGACTTTTCCCGCTTCACTTGGGTATTCTTTTTGCAGGATAAATCTGAAACTCAAGGGACCCTCAAGCGCTTCCTAAGGAGAGCTCAAAACAAGTTTGAGCTCAAGGTGAAAAAGATAAGGAGCGACAATGGGTCCGAGTTCAAGAACCTTCAAGTGGAGGAATACCTTGAGGAGGAAGGGATCAAGCACGAGTTCTTCGCTCCCTACACATCACAGCAAAATGGTGTGGTAGAGAGGAAGAACAGGACGCTTATAGACATGGCGAGGACGATGCTTGGAGAGTTCAAGACCCCCGAGCGCTTTTGGTCGGAAGCCGTGAACACGGCTTGCCACGCCATCAACAGGGTCTACCTTCATCGCCTCCTCAAGAAGACGTCGTATGAGCTACTAACCGGTAACAAACCCAATGTTTCGTATTTTCGAGTTTTTGGGAGTAAATGCTACATTCTAGTGAAGAAGGGTAGGAATTCCAAATTTGCTCCCAAAGCCGTAGAAGGGTTTTTGTTAGGTTATGACTCAAATACAAAGGCGTATAGAGTCTTCAACAAATCATCGGGTTTGGTTGAATTCTCTAGCGACGTTGTATTTGATGAGACTAATGGCTCTCCAAGAGAGCAAGTTGTTGATTGTGATGATGTAGATGAAGAAGAAGTTCCAACGACCGCAATACGCACCATGGCGATTGGAGATGTGCGGCCACATGAACAAGATGAGCAAGATCAACCTTCTTCCTCAACAATGGTGCAACCCCCAACTCAAGATGATGAACAGGAGGCGTGTGATCAAGGGGGAGCACAAGATGATCATGTAATGGAGGAAGAAGCACAACAGGCACCTCCAACCCAAGTTCGAGCAATGATTCAAAGGGATCATCCCGTCGACCAAATTTTGGGTGATATTAGCAAGGGAGTAATTACTCGATCTCGATTAGTTAATTTTTGTGAGCATTACTCCTTTGTCTCTTCTATTGAGCCTTTCAGGGTAGAAGAGGCCTTGCTAGATCCGGACTGGGTGTTGGCCATGCAGGAGGAGCTCAACAACTTCAAAAGAAATGAAGTTTGGACACTGGTGCCTCGTCCCAAGCAAAATGTTGTGGGAACCAAGTGGGTGTTCCGCAACAAACAAGACGAGCACGGGGTGGTGACAAGGAACAAGGCA
The DNA here is from genome assembly GCF_902167145.1 of Zea mays. Classification (NCBI taxonomy): domain Eukaryota; kingdom Viridiplantae; phylum Streptophyta; class Magnoliopsida; order Poales; family Poaceae; genus Zea; species Zea mays. The sequence goes on along the minus strand of NC_050104.1, from coordinate 12,809,464 downwards.
CGACTTGTGGCAAAAGGTTATGCCCAAGTCGCAGGTTTGGACTTTGAGGAGACTTTTGCTCCTGTGGCTAGGCTAGAGTCCATTCGTATCTTGCTAGCATATGCCGCTCACCATTCCTTCAGGTTGTTCCAAATGGATGTGAAGAGCGCTTTCCTCAACGGGCCAATCAAGGAGGAGGTGTACGTGGAGCAACCCCTGGCTTCGAGGATGAACGGTACCCCGACCACGTGTGTAAGCTCTCTAAGGCGCTCTATGGACTTAAGCAAGCCCCAAGAGCATGGTATGAATGTCTTAGAGACTTTTTAATTGCTAATGCTTTCAAGGTTGGGAAAGCCGATCCAACTCTTTTTACTAAGACTTGTGATGGTGATCTTTTTGTGTGCCAAATTTATGTTGATGACATAATATTTGGTTCTACTAACCAAAAGTCTTGTGAAGAGTTTAGCAGGGTGATGACTCAGAAATTCGAGATGTCGATGATGGGCGAGTTAAGCTACTTCCTTGGGTTCCAAGTGAGGCAACTCAAGGATGGAACCTTCATCTCGCAAACGAAGTACACAAAAGATTTGATCAAGAGGTTTGGGATGAAGGACGCCAAGCCCGCAAAGACTCCGATGGGAACCGACGGACACACCGACCTCAACAAAGGAGGTAAGTCTGTTGATCAAAAAGCATACTGGTCTATGATAGGGTCTTTACTTTATTTATGTGCTAGTAGACCGAATATTATGCTTAGCGTATTCATGTGTGCTAGATTTCAATCCGATCCTAAGGAGTGTCACTTAGTGGATGTGAAGCGAATTCTTAGATATTTAGTCGCTACGCCTTGTTTCGGGATCTGGTATCCAAAGGGGTCTACCTTTGACTTGATTGGATATTCAGACTCCGACTATGCTGGGTGTAAGGTCGATAGGAAGAGTACATCGGGGACGTGCCAATTCTTAGGAAGGTCCCTGGTGTCATGGAGTTCTAAGAAACAAACCTCCGTTGCCCTATCCACCTCTGAGGCCGAGTACGTTGCCGCAGGACAGTGTTGCGCGCAACTACTTTGGATGAGGCAAACCCTCAGGGACTTTGGCTACAATCTGAGCAAAGTCCCACTCCTATGTGATAATGAGAGTGTTATCCGTATGGCGGATAATCCTGTTGAACACAGCCGCACAAAGCACATAGACATCCGGCATCACTTTTTGAGAGACCACCACCAAAAGGGAGATATCGAAGTGTTTCATGTTAGCTCCGAGAACCAGCTAGCTGATATCTTTACCAAGCCTTTAGATGAGCAGACCTTTTGCAAGTTGCGTAGTGAGCTAAATGTCTTAGATTCGCGGAACTTGGATTGATTTATAGCATACATGTGTTTATGCCTTTGATCATGTTCCTTATGCATTTTGTTGTTTATTTATGGTGCTCAAGTTGTACAAGCACTCCCCGGACCTTACAAGTCCATTTGCAAGTGATGCACAAATTTAGGGGGAGATGTGCTACAACTTGACCCTTTGAGACTAATTGTGTGCTTGAGTTTGCTTAATTTAGTCTCAAAGGAGGTTTGAAAGGGAAAAGGTGAACTTGGACCATGCAAGACTTCCACTGCACTCCGATGAACGAGTAACTTCTTCCAAGTTCATCTTAGTACTCTTATTGCCTTTTACTCTTAGTTGAAGATTTTTGGTGAGGCAATGGGGTTAAAGGGCCAAAATTGATCCCGTTTTGGTGCTTGATGCCAAAGGGGGAGAAAATAAGGCCAAAGCAATAAATGGATCGGCTACCACTTGTGAATTTTGAAAATAATAATAGAGTTAGAGTTTTTGTTTGTCAAAATACTCTTAATTGCTCTTATTGTCGAAAGTTGGTCTCCTGTGGGGAGAAGGTTTAATTATGGTAAAAAGGGGGAGTTTTTGAATCCTTGATCAATTTTTCGTGAAATATCTCTCTTTATGTTTCAACATGTGCGTTTGACTTAGAGATAGGAAATTGAGTTTGATTTGCAAAAACAAACCAAGTGGTGGCAAAGAATGATCCATATATGCCAAATTTGATTCAAAACAAAATTGAGTTCTTATTTGAAATGATTTTGTACTTGTTCTACTTGCTTTATGTTGTGTTGGCATTAATCACCAAAAAGGGGGAGATTGAAAGGGAAATGTGCCCTTGGGCCATTTCTAAGTGTTTTGGTGATTTAGTGTCCAACACAAGTGCCTAAGTGTCAAATGGTGGACAAAGTATAAATCAAGTATAAAGGTATGTTTCTTAGACTTAGTACATTGTTTTAGAGACTAATGTATTGTGTCTAAGTGCTGGAAACAGGAGAAAACAAATTGGAGAGAGATAGCTTTGTTTCAGCCAAAGCCAGCTCTCTCTGGGTGCACCGGACTGTCCGGTGGTGCACCGGACACTGTCCGGTGCGCCAGGCTGGCTCAGGCGAACTTGCTGCTCTCGGGAAGGAATTAACGGCGTACGACTATAATTCACCGGACTGTCCGGTGTGCACCGGACTGTCCGGTGAGCCAACGGTCGGCCGGGCCAACGGTCGGCTGCGCGATCCGCGCGAGACACGTGGCCGAGCCAACGGTCGGGAGGGGCACCGGACTGTCCGGTGTGCACCGGACTGTGTCCGGTGCGCCAACGGCTCCAAGGTTGCCAACGGTCGGCTTCGCTAAATAAGGAAGGAAATCCGCACCGGACAGTGTCCGGTGGTGCACCGGACTGTCCGGTGCGCCAGGCGACAGAAGGCAAGAATTGCCTTCCCGGATTGCTCTCAACGGCTCCTAGCTGCCTTGGGGCTATAAAAGGGACCCCTAGGCGCGTGGAGGAAAAAACCAAGCATTCCTTGAGCACTCTTGATCACTCACACTCTATTCTTGCGCACTTGTTCGACATTCTAGTGATTTGAGCTCCGTTCTAGTGTGCTAGTCTTTTGAGCTTAAGTCTGGGTCTTGTGTGTGCGTATCTGCTGTGATCTTTGTGTCTTGTGTGAGTTGCTAATCCCTCCCTTACTCCGTGCTTCTTTGTGAACATATTTGTAAGGGCGAGAGACTCCAAGTTGTGGAGATTCCTCGCGAACGGGATATAGAAAAGAAAAGCAAACACCGTGGTATTCAAGTGGGTCTGTGGACTGCTTGAGAGGGGTTGATTGCAACCCTCGTCCGTTGGGACGCCACAACGTGAAAGTAGGCAAGTGTTGTACTTGGCCGAACCACGGGATAAACCACTGTGTCTACCTATGTTGATTCTCTTGTGGTTATTGTGTTTCGCTAAGACTCTTCTCTAGCCACTTGGCAATACTGTGCTAACGCTTAACCAAGTTTTTGTGGCATTAAGTTCAAGTTTTACAGGATCACCTATTCACCCCCCCTCTAGGTGCTCTCAGGCAGCAGCACAAGTGAGGGGGGTCGATGGCGGTGGTAGCGCGAGGGGAGGGGTTGACAGCGGTGACGACAGTGCAAGTGAGGGAAGGGGTCGACGGCGATGGCAGCACGAGGGGAGGGGTTGACTATGGCGGCGGCGGCGCGAGGGGAGGGGTTGACAGTGGTGGCGACAACGCAAGTGAGGGAAGGGGTCGACGGCGACGACAGCACGAGGGGAGGGGTTGACTACGGCGGTGGCGGCGGCGCAAGTGAGGGGGGAGGGGCGACATGACGCGGAGGAGGTGGAGGGGAGGCTGGAGTTGTGGAGGAAAAGATGGGGAGGGATGATAGATGATTCAAATAATAATATCCATTTAATTTGAGTGAGTAAGATAGAGGGATTATCTAACGATCTGAACCGTTGGTTTTGATGACGTGTTAAGTCTGAAAGCATAATATTCGGTCTAGAAGCACATAAGTAGAGTAGAGATCTTACTATAGACATGTATACCTTTTAATCTACCAAATTACCTCCAGTATCGAGGTCGAGCTGCTCATTTGTCCATATATAAGTCTTGATGGGTTTGGTGTCCTTCGTTCAAAAAAGTCTTACTTGTATTTAGTCTGATTGATGAAGGTGGCCTTCTAGAGTTGCTTGATTTGGAATCTGAGGAATTACTTCAACTCCCCATCATGGACATCTCAAATTTTTGTATCATAATTCTACTAAACTCTTCACCAAATGACTTGTTAGTAGACCTAAAGATAATGTCATCAACATAAATATGACATACAAACAAGTATTTTTCAATTCCCAAGACATGAGATGGTTCTATGAGATCTTTTGTATTAAAATGCAAGGACAAAAAACTTTAGTCTCAAATAGCAGATTCTTATCACTCTTGTTTAATAGGATATCTTTCACATATAGCATGAGAAACATAAATCTCACATTCTTAAACTCTACATAAATGCAATTTCCTCTATGTTTTTCTTAAACCTAAAATTGCTAATTGTCTTGTCAAACTTGAGATACTATTGTCTCGATGCTCGCTCTAACCCATAAATGGATTTTGTCAGACCACATCCTAGTTTTTTATCCTTCATGACAAAACCTTTGGGTTAAGCCATGTAGATATTTTCAACTAGTTCACCATTAAAGAATGTTGTCTTTGCGTCCATTGGATGTAACTCTAAATTGTAACGTGCGAGAAGCACCATAATTATAATAAAAGAGTGTTTTGTCGAAACAGATGAGAAGGTCTAATTGTAATCGATTTCTTCTATTTGAATTAAGTTTTTGGCTACATGCCTTGATTTAAATCTTTATTTCCTTTGGAGTCATGTTTCGTCTTGTAGACCCATTTGTAGCCTAGCGTCTTAGCACTTCTAGGAATTTCTACTAAACCCTGAACCTAGTTGGCACTCATTGACTTCATTTCACCCTTCATGGCCTTAAGCTACTTGGACGAATCAATACTTCTCATGGCTTCCTTAAAGGAGGTAGAATCACCCATGATGTCTATATCCTTACTCATATAAAATACATCTTTACTTTCATAAACCTCATAATCACTAGGAATTGTTGATTTCTTGTTCCTTTGAAATTTTATAAGATCTTTTTGAACAGGTTGAAACTTTTCATTTGAATTGTTCTATCTCCTCATCTACCGGGGCAGCGACCTAGGGCAACATGATCGAGGAACGAGGATTCAGAAGCATTGACGTCTATATCTGAAGGACCAATAACAGGTGTCACAACAACCGGTGCTGCAGCTACGATAGGGTATCAAGAAAAAGGCTAAAAAATAATTGGAATTGGAGCACAAAACCGTTTCTCATTAAGGTCAATCTCTCAAGGTACAATGGTCTCTCTAATTATATCGTCTTCTAAAAACACAATAAATAACAACTTACTGTCTTAGAATCTAACTTTTTTTTGTATTACCAATACCATAGATCATAGGCCGTTATTAATTCTTAAAAGTTGTATAAGGCTATAAGCTGGTGTGATGCAGTCTGCTTATTAAAAGTTGTATAAGGCTTTAAGCTGATTTTTCATCGTGGTGTAAAATGGGTGAACTCTTACTGTTATCCATTCTTAACAGTCTCTTTTTCAGAGAGCTCTTCTTGTTTTAGCTTTAACCATTCGAAGGATCCCAATCCGGCAGGTTTAAACAAACATGTTACTAGCGCATTTAGGATCCAAACGCCGATGACTCATCACAGCGGAAAAAATATTTGCTCGCTTCGGATTAAAGCCGGTTGTTTGCACTGCTGTAGCTGCAAATCTAAAGAGACAATAGTACTACAGAAGCAGTATAAACCAGTACGAATTAAAGTCAAACGAATAAGCTGATTAAATCCTTAATAGTGAATAGAATCACGCTTATTTGCCGTGTGCATCCATCCCATGATGCAGAGTCTAGAATGGCTGTTTTCCCCCTTTGGCTAAAAAAACGCCCTCCGTTTAAGAGTCCAAAGTAAAGGTCAAAGTCGTAGCTAGGAAATAGAAAGCAAGACTCCGACGATAGCAACCAATTCAGGCATCCATTCTCTTCCGCCAAAGGAATGCAGAATTCCAGAAGCCAAATACCCAAAGGTGAACAAGCATCGAGAAATTTATACCCGCATGAACAATGAAATCCAAGTCTTTTATACTTGTGTACTCTCTCTTTCCGTTCTAAAATATAGTTCTTTCTAGGTCTCTTATTTTCCTGTCCACGTTCGTATAAATGATAGTAAAGATGAACATGCATACAAATTATATTCATAGGTTAATCAATGAGTATATGTTTAGTCTAAAACGAATTATATTTTAGGACGGAGGAAGCATTTTTTTTGATTTTTATGTTTATATTTAAATGGACGATGATTAAACTAGACAGGTATACAAAACACACGCATTAAGTATTGTACGAATCTAGTAACACCCTAAAACGAATTTTAATTTTAATTTAGGGCGACAGAGGGAGAACGTTTGGAATAAACTACTACCGCAGAAGCCAAATGAAAATCCGATCAGGTAACCTTAAGATCTTAAAAAAACGACAATTTTTTTGAAGTGCTAAATCTTTGTTTTCAGCGGTAATAAGCAACATGTCCACTAGTGTATATGGGAGGGAGGTAGTACAAGATAGGGTGTGCATTTGTGTACTGTTCATGGAATCATGGGTGAGGGTGAGTCTACCTGCTGGTATTAGGCCCCCTCTGGAAAAAAGATTCAGAAAGAAAGGAAAAAACTTCCCGATGGTACTTTTGCAGGGACAATGAGTTAGAGAGAGAGAGAGCATGTACGTATTTTGAGCAAAATATGAAGCAACCATCATCTTGCGTTGCGAATCAATTCGAACCACATGAGCGCAACACACCTGCAGACTTTTCATTCGTACACGTCTAGACTCTCACTCTCACGTGGTGCCAAGGGAACGAAGCGAGTTCAGCAGGAATGGCGCCGTTCTAGATGCGTTTACTTTTTGGAAGCGATTCTTTACGCGGCGAAACGGCAAGACAAGCAGGCAGTAATTCCCTGCATCGGTTGGCAACTTGGCATATAACTGTATGTTTTTTTTTTGCATTTATTAGGATGATGCCAGTTTCGAAGTTGGATACACCAAACAAGCGTCAAAACAGAAGGCGAGAGAGCTTGGGGGGCAAAAGAAAAAAAAAGGATATTTGCTACCAACTCTACAGTGCAAGATAGAAATAGTCACTAGAGTTGCACCCAAAAAAAATGCTACACGCCACCATAACGCTTAATTTTTTTTTAAAAAAAAAGAAATAGTATTTTCCACTTACACTATCCTGTTTTGTCTTGGCAAACGAACGCCCACCATTAGACATCTGGCACACAATGAAAGCAACTTTTGAGCTTGTTCATGTAGTCCTATTGGAGCTGAAGGCACGGTAGGACGAGTGGTCTAAAAGGTGACAAGCTAGCTAACCCCATCAACCACTACAACAGTTGATTGAGCAGCACTCAAACCCTCCTCCCTGCTCCTCATCCTTATCCTTTTGCCGTGGGCCTACGATCCTAATAATATACGTGCTCCTGTGTATATTATGTTGGGGTCGAGGTGACGTCGCCAATTAGGGCTGATTTGGTGATTAGGGATCCCTAGGGGATCCATGGGGGAGGAATCCCCTTACAATTCAATTTTGAATAGCAAGAGGATTTCTTCCCCTCGGGATCCCCGGTCACCAAATCATCCCTTATGCAAGTGACCCACCCCGAGTATTATGTAAACTCCACTGGTACCACAGATATTTCTCTGACATGTCGCTTGCTAGCGCTGGAATGGCAATAGACAGCGACAAAGTCTAGAGATGGCAATAGTTCAGATTCCTCGCTATGGCTAGTTTGAGAATCTCATTTTTCTAAAAGATTTTCATTTTTCTAAGGAAAATTAGTTCATTTTTTCTTGGAAAAATTTGAATCACTTGGGAAAACGGTGCTCCCAAACTAGCACTTACGGATAGAGATGAAGCAATTTCTTCCCTCGCGGGAATGTAAACGGGGACAAATTCTTCCCCAACGGGGACGGAGATAGAGAAGCATTCTCTATCTCCGTCCCCCGTGGGGACCCGTCAAACTTACGTGTGACGATATTTTTTTATAATAGTTAATGATAAAAATAAATAATGATCTTGTTAAGAGATCACTCGTTGTACAAATGTCTTTATTTTGATGTACACATAATATTTTTTTTAATCTGACAGTGTATGTAAATAACAATGTTTTTCATTAATAACAAAGAAAGTATGTCTTGATTATAATTTAAGTGGGACGGGATCCTGGACGGGGATTTATCTCCGCGCGGAATGGGGATGGAAAAGAAATATCCCCGCAACCGTTCGTGGGGATCCCGCGGGGATTTTTTTTGTCGTAGGAACGGGGATTGGAGGTAAAACTCAACATGGAATTCTCCATTGCCATCCCTACGACAGACCAACAGAATCTCCCTTCATCTGGTCCAGTGAAAGTCGGATCACTTTTTTTTTGAAACGAACCAAGCAGAAGGGTTGTCAATTATATTAATAAAGGAGAAGGGTCCAGGCCAGACAAAACAACAAACAACAGGCGGTTGGATTGGGACATCAACACGCCGACACCATACAAACTCAACTCGCCGGTTGGATGGGACATCAACGCGATACAATGCTCACCACCTACCGAATGCACAAACATCCCAGACAACGGGAGCACCTCACACACAACTCATCCAGAGTTATCGTTGTCGAGCTCGACCCAAGGGACAAGCAGCTCAAACTCCACAAGATAGGTCGCACATAGCCAAAGAAAACACGACGACGCCTACAATCAAACACCAGCACAGAAGGAGGAAGATTTTGGTATGCCGTCGTTGCCAAACCTCAACACACCCCACCCGAGACAGCTATGATTCTTCACTGAGCTTGAACCTCCGTCCTACCCCTGGTAGATGCCCGACCCTCTAAAACAATCCAGTCCACGAAGAAGGGGACTCGTCAGCTATCATCATTGCCGAGCCACAACTCCTGATGCGGCAGCTTCGACTTCACGTTGCTTTGCGTTACTGGCGGTCCGACACTGACGCCACGGTTTCCTTTTCCTCATACAGGAAGAGGTGAATTAGCATGACAGAGGCCATAACAAATTCCTGGCGTATTCGTCTTGCATTAGCGCCTGGCAGACGTGCCCCTTCGCGTGTCGCCCACTGTTTTGGACTGGGATCGATCAGCGTGCGGCCGCGTTTCAGCGACAGAAACGACTGACGAATTAGGCAGGTCCAGGTCCAAACCAGGCGGAGACAAGCGTGCCTGCCTGCCTGCCGACGCGCTTATCAATCACATGGCTGAACAGGGCTGGAAAAGCCAGATCTATATGGTGTATGGTCCTATACTCCTATGGTCTATGGACCGTGCCTCAGCTGTGCCCCTGACCACCACAGGCACATGGTCCTGAGATCTTTCGAGTTCTCGTCAGCGTGTCCGGATTTGCTTGCCTTGTTATTTATCGTCATCAGGTGTCTCTTCAGATAGTGGCCGGCCAGCAGTTTCCAACAAGCCATGCAAGTGCTACTACAGGCAGCTACAGAGCTGATTCACAGAGCACAGAAAGGGGTCAGGGTCACTCGCACATAATCAGTCAGATACTTAAAAGAGCAACCTGCAATGTGACGAACGGTCCAAGGGGGCAGTATCGGTAACAGAGGGGTTTAGTACGATGGGAAGTACACAACAATCTCGCCTCCTGTTGCCTGCCACAGAAGACACATGTACACGATTCCAGAAGGGAAAGACCCCCAACCGAGGGGGGAAAATGATGCTTTTTTGCCCACCTCAACTCTCACAACGGCGAAGCGAAAGGTGGGAGCACCTGGGACATACATATATATTTACACAATGGAGATGGAGACGATGATGTCTGGACAATGGTACATCTTCAAAAGAATATACTACTACCTACCACCTTCTTTCTTTCCTTTTTTTTTAAAGAAGAACAACAGCGATGCGCTATCTACCCGCCTGGTGAGCAAGCTCCAATCAATGAACAGAATGGTACACTTCCCTAGACAAGTCTGCTAACAGTGTGTGCGACTCTAAGCCCCGTCATCATATTTGGCCGCGAGGAGAATGCTGATGGTTGACAAGCAAATCTCGTGCACGTCGATGGTGCCCTCCTTGCTTGCAATGGTCTTTGAGAGTTATGATGCTTTTGGAACCAGGTTTGGGTTGCAAGTGCAACCATCGTGTGGCTTGGTTTTACATGGTAAGCCCACCTTGCGATGTCAGTACCAAAACGCCTCTCCTTGATTGAGCCACTGCACGAAATCCTTTGAAAACCCCTGGGCGTGGATCCCAGAAGCTTGATCGTCCTGAAACATCCAAATGAGATGATTCGTTTATTTGTTGTGTGAGACCTCTATTACGAAAGGTCAGCAAATGTAGTCTGCCGGCGATAGTCATACAATCCAAAGTTCCAAACACACACAAAAAAAGAAGAGGGAGGGGGTCTATTTCAAGAGAAAAGGCACCAGGGTTTTCAATTCCATGCTAGCAAGGCCAAGAATGAAGACAGTCATGCTGATTTTAGCAACCTCTTGATGTTGTACTTACATTTTTTGTCAACAGAATACATATTAAAAAAATGGCATGCCAGAATGGAACCAGAACTAAGTACTTCAGGATAATTCAGGAAATTAGGCCCAAGAGGCTTGTGACAGGCCTAAAGCCTCCTCCAACAGGTCACATGAACACAATATCACACAAACACACACACACACACACACACACACACACACAATCATAAGTGTTTTGGTGGCCGAAATGATTTAGTTTTTTTCTAGTTTTCTCTTCTACTAATATAGCCAATGTGAGCTAAAAATCAGCTAAAGGGCATGTATGGGCCATGGACCGGGTGGCCTGGGGCTTGTATTCACCCCTGCCCAGACACATGATTATTTCCAACAGCTTGTAAGCCAGTGGCGAAGCTAGAGCAAATTGGTGAGGGACGCCATGGGTGCATAGACTTGTATTATAATTTATAAGGAGTGCAGCATACGGTGAAATTTTACTCCTAATCACTGTTTTTCAATATTTGAGGGGGTTCAGCACCCCCCCCCCCCAATCACCAAGGAGATTCGCCCCTCTTGTAAACCCTAACTGTAGTAAAAAGGAATGGGCATGAAAGTCATAAAATATAACAGACAAAGTGGCAGGTCAGAAAAGAACCCAAATACAGTGACCATTTTCAGATTGGGTCCATGATGGTTAGGTAAAACAAAAGGTTTTGTAAACTACGGTTAAATTACGTAAACTGGACATGAAGTAGTAGTAACAAAAAGTAGGATTGTTGATTGCACTAACCGTTGTCCCAGATATTACATCACGAACACCACTATCAGTTGAAATATTCACATCAGGAGTGCTTATGGCTTTTGACCTGTTTAAGCATAATGCACAGCACGAAAAATAATAATGAGGTTATAAACATTCGTCTACATATCGATTATAAATGTGTGATGTCCGCCAGCAGTTCCATGTACACTAGGATGGAGTGTTAGAAAATACATGGCATTGGCAACAGAAATGTCAGGTTTCATTTTCAAGCAAACAGTTGAGAGGTTCCGATCTCTAGCGAGATCCTTGGAGCTTGCTTCACTGATATGGAAATATGGCTACGCTTGTGTGGTCAATGGTGCAATACCAAGCAATCGATAGGGAAGAGGCTCAACTGCAGTGTGATATGGAGATTAATGGTCTTACAAAGCTTGCTGTGAACATGTCCTAGTGTGTGGAGTTCTCTGCTGATCTCAACCCTCTTCTGTAGTTCTGTGGCACAATGTTTTTTTTTAAAAAAAACTCGACCAGGGGGTAAGACAAGCCTCAGGCATTATATTAAGAAGAAACCTTCTCAAACAGGTCGAGAAAACCCCTAAACCACTAACACCCATACACAGCGGCATTTCTGTGGCACGATTTGTAATCCATGTGTGTGCTTCGTGCGTGTTTGTGTTTCTGTTGCACGATTTGTAATCCATGTGTGTGCTTTCATGGGTGTTTGTGTTTCTATGTGTTTTGGAGTGTATGTTCTACTTGGACTATTTCCTAGTTAATGCAATGATGCTCAGGTCTCCTGATAATCTGCTTAGACATCTGAGAAAAGATGTCAAGGAGTTAATAAAAAAATGATTCTGACTGTTATTTCTGTGTATACCATACCATGCACAAAAAGACACGACACCTGATAGACCAAAAAAGGGAAAGCACAATATGAACAACCTTTCATTGTCTGAAGCTGTAAGCCAGTCAAGATCCAAGAAATTTGAATCACCAGAACCATTGTAATAGTCTAGTTCACAGCTTATATGCTTAATGTGAGACAGTGTCGGAGTATACCTGAGTATTTTTCAAGAGAATGAAGAATTAACAACTTATGTGTCAGATGCTAACATCTAAAAAGTATACTTTAAGATAATGACTCTGCTACTAAAAGAAGAACAGGAAAGATGGAGTTTCAGAATCCATATAGCATAAACCAACCTTGACTTTGACATGCCATTGTCACAGGCTGTATCAGAACTCCGGTTTGGACGCTGCCCTTCATTTTTTGAACCAGTAAATGCTAACTTTAAAATTCCATTTGGGCCATTACTGGATATTGATAGTTTGCTTTTATTAAGAATGCTGCCATCTGATCTTGCCCTCTTCATCAATTTACTGACAAATACATACAACCTCAGATAAATAACAAGATAGATTGTTTTGACTCGCACAATGCATGTAAAGTGAATAACAAGAAGAACATGAAAAGATATAAATGATTCCTTGTTCCCATATGAAAAAAGGTAAAGTGAATAATACAACTTCTCCATCTGAAAAGCACTGGTTAAACCAGAACAAGTGGACCAGATATTGTTGAACAATTCTTTGTGCTCTCGTGTAAAGACTACTAGTTAATTTTTTGTCCCACTATCACTTATATTGTGTCAATTTAACGTGCTATTGATAGGAGAGAGAATAAATATAGGTACTTCATAGTCATGCCATCTTTATTGATAATTCTGCCATTGCCCCCCAATTCATAGAGAAGCGTATATTGTTTTTTTATTAGGAGCACGTCATGTGTACATACTTAACCCTGTAAGTTCAAGCATAGATATATATTGCTAGCTTACCATGTCTCGTCATCAAGTACATGCTCATCACCAGATTCTGGCTCCCAAAGTGCAGGTTTTCCCACCTGTGGCTGGAAGTATCCTAAAAATCTGAAATTTAAAATGCATGGGGAAAAGAAGTGAAATAAACTTAGTCCATATTCATAGTATTTTCCAAGTGAAATTTCAAAAGATATAAGATCACTCATATCTTAATCACACATACAAGTTTATCGCAGCTTGTTTGTAAGCATCCATATATGCATTACTGTAGTACCGTTGCAGTGTCCTAAAGAACTCTTGAGATTGAATGGCAAACTTCAAGTGCCCTCTTTTCGCAGAGAATATCTAGACATGAAACCACAAGGCAAGTTCATCAGAGAAGTGCGCAAGAACAATTCAACACGAAAAGAATGTTGAATGCCATAGAAGCAATCTGACTTGCAAAAATGTCAATAAATATATTATTGGATTAAAACTAGCCACCAGAAACCTTATCAGTACAACTGTGTGAAAATTCAACGATTGAATAATCTTTTAGTTTAATTGACATATTAATGTAAGGTTACAATTAAGCTATCTTTCACTTCTGATTCATTTGTTGCAGTCCGCTCTGCACAGTATCTATACATTATTAAGCTCCTCGGATCAGCAAGTAATGTAGAATGCACAGAATGAGCACATACTAATTCTGTTGTAACTGACAAGTGTTAGTTCAGTCCACTGAATACCGTTACATGCAACAGTTCCTTTTATACTGTACAGCAGATCAATCTAGGTGCTGTGGACCCTGTCACCCTATTTAGAAAGAGCAACATCACACTTTTCCCTTTAATTCCAACTTTTACTTTCACTTATGGATTAGAGAAAAAGAGCATTTTAGAATCGTATATGGCCCCAGTTAAAAGAAAAATTGATCCACGTAAGATAGATAGGATGATAGAATATAAAAACAAATTGAAATAATGTCAAGGGAGTAGAATAAAAATGCAATTTCAAAAATAAGTGCCAACTTAATTGAGTAAAATGAACAGACGAAATGATAAGAGTAATCTGTACGAAAGAAGCTGCATCACACTAACCTATATGATAAATATTAAGATAAGTAAATAGCAGAGCAATGGACTCACAATTCGCGTAGTAGTTGATACACTGTATAATTAATTGCAATAATATCGCTGCCACTGTATGATAGTGTCACCCTAGCTATTAAAATAAGCAGCCTCAGTCTCAAAATCTTAACTGAGCCTATATGCTTGTTGAACTTTTTTAGAGCTATTAATCAGCATACTTGATAGTCTATTTTAAAATTCCCATATCATAAACTGTGGATTTCAAGTACAGAATATTTCTCAAATCTAAACTTTCATAACTCCAACAAGCTTCATAGTTTTATTTCACTTTTCAGAATGAATACTAGTCTTTATGCCACTCATGCTGGCCTGGCATAATTAGTTCGATTTGAAATGTGAACACTTAAAGCAGACCAGATGCAAAGTTAATGGAACAAACTTGGACAAATTCTGAAATAATGTAATAGCATATGAATTATGCAATGCAACCATTCCTTATTTCAACAAACAAGCATACTGTGGAAGGAATAAAGAACCTATAGTTTTTTTCTGACAGATAGAAGAATATAGCAACATTGAATGTAGTACCTTATTGTGAGCAGCCGAACCACCATACTGTAAAGCAAGTGTGTCACCCATGCGTTCATAAAAATGCATCAAATGTCGAGACAAAGGAGAGTCTAGATGAACTTCTGGAGATTCTACAGAACCAAGTGCATGTAACTGGTGTCCTAAAGCAGCTAGGCCATAGGCATATTGAGCAACATTTGTGCGATCCAAACAATCTATACAGTTTGTACGTAAGACACCCTTTTGAAATTTTGGACGCTTTATTTGAGCAGATCCATTGACCTCAAATTTATCTTCCGCAATTCCATTGCCAGGATCAGAACTACCACAGGTATCTTCTTGGGAAATGTCATCAAGATCATCAACATAATCTGCATTGCCACAATTTTTGTCATCACACGCATGATGACCAAAACCAATTTTCCTATAAAACAAAAAACCAAAAATAAGAAAGTGTAACTGTCAAGCCATCCAAGAGGAACCTGAAAGTAGGAATTCAAATTGAGTAGCATAGAAACCAGCATAGCAAATATCAAAAACTTACAATGTAGGGCTTAAATTAGGGGAGCCCTTTGCCCTTTGATCTGGGGAAACTTGACAATAAAAGAATTCTGTCATGTTCAAAGCTTCAAATGCCACTTTCAAAAGCACTTGAAGGGCATTTGTACTTTTGCTGAAATACAAATTTTATTAAGTTATGTACACAAAAACGTCAAAGTCAGAACATAAATTTGAGGCGCATAACATAAGAATGAATACCTTTGAGAGTTCTTATGAAGATCCCAATGTAAAAATCTTAAATGATCTTCACCTGGTAGACCACTATTAATAATCTTTATTGCTCTGTCAAATTCCCAACGGAGTATGATTTCACGTGGTCTCTTCTCAAGTGTCTTCAAGAATAACACAAAGTAAATTTCAAACGGGTGATTCTCATGTATGACTTTTGACTTGTATGTAAAAGATCCAACACTCTCAAGGTGCAACTGGTCAGCCGGACACGCCAAAGAAGCGGTCTGCTGAGCCAGCCCGGGTTCGAGTCGCGACACCAACTTCTTGAGAAAAGAAGTCAGGGGGACGTCTCTCCCCTTGGTCGAGAAAAAAAAACTTGTATGTAAAAGATCCATCAGAAGCATTGTCAGAATCATAAGTGTGCTCACCTTAATCAAGTTTAAGATGATGATAGGATTTCCATATCTCTTCCTAAGATTTTCAAAATGAAGCCTGGTAGCCTCATAATTTTTGTCCTTTTCATGCACTGCAAGGAAAAACAAATGTTTGAATAATATTTTACGCATTGAACAAGAACTTAAATGCTTACATATGATATCAGGCTTAAGATTCAGCTTTGATGTCTCCTGGGACCAGAATAGTGGAATTGAACCCCTGTTCTGCACAACAGAGCTTATTTGCCATGGTCCAAGCATGTTTTCATAAACAATTTGCTCAGTCTCAACATCATTTGCTACTCTGCCCTCCTCATTCACACCCCTCTTTAGATACCTGAATGGCAATATCAGAAAAGAAAAATGCAGCATATCAATCCCAAACACACCAAAAATTGACAGAAAGGAGTAGAAATAGCTAAGAGTTTGCGAAGTGTGAACCTGGTGCCAGCATAATGCCTGGAGCGTCTAGCAATGAGCGTCAGCATAATATCCTTCCCACATATCGCAAATTTGTCCTTAAATGAAGTAAGAATATGACTCTAAATGATTATATGAGTAAACAGAAGTAGTGAAAATTCAAGAGCAATGGAGGAGTTAGATGGCAAATAAGCTCAAGCTTCTAAGTATACTACAGAAAAGGATATTATGTTAGATTTTTTCAGATTAAGTCGGAAAAAAGCAGCATATGTAGTCACCTTTACATAGTGTAAAATAAAATCAGGAACATTCATAACTTGTTAGTACATTAATATTTGTCAGTCTTATCATTTTCATAATTTTCGATCATGATTTTACACATTATAGACTAAAAAGCACAAATATTCCTCTGATGAAAAGAAAAGGAAAAAAAGATTCTTACTTGTCTAGCACAAGCAAAAATAGAACATAAATTTAGCTTTGTAAAGAGCAAAGAAGGCAAAGATAATGAACATGGTGTAAAAAGTAGGAGTGTAGGATTCATCTTTTTGGATGCTACTGTCATCTTATTAAATGAAATAACAGGACAACAGGATACAAGTTTCATATGTACCTGCTTAAAAAAACCATAGACTAATGCAACTGTCCAGAGTGTAGTTTTCAGAATGTCACGAACCCCTCGAGTTAGGAATTCATTCCACACGAACATTGTGTCATATAGTTCCCACCCTTCTTGTGGATCATTAAAGTTCTTTTGGAGACTTCTCATTATATGATATGAGTGACTAAAAAAGAAGTCTTTTCTAAGATCGATTATCTGCAAGAGCTTCTTGTACCTGCATGATTAGTGAAGCTTGGCTTTATGATGAACATAAAGTGGTGCAACTGTTTACCATGTAACTGCACTAGCTATGCTCCTGAATCTTTCTAAGGAACAAGATACAGTATTTTATTAAACAGTTGGAAAATATCCAATCAAACTATCAGTGTATGATAATGTGAAGGATAGGTTGTTAACAATATAAACACGCGATGCAGTCATGCAGCACACCTGTTCTCATCCTTGGAATTAATTAACTTTGGCCTCGATTTGGAATTTGACAACTCAATCATCGCAGTCTTAGTAACTTGGTACACCGGATGGCCAAATATATCCCCAATCTTTCTCTGCTCAGTAATAATTAACATGTAATAGGGCCCAAGGAACTTAATGAAACCTGTAAAAAAGATATTGTTGATGCATATTTGCGGAGAATATGTTACCGGCATTGAATAAATTATAATCAGGGTGAGATGGGGTAGCCTACCGATGATTCCAAAACAGTTGGTGACAAATTTGACTCCACCAGTTGACCTGTGTTCTTCGTCAAGATTTTTTAGCATATCAAGGTAATCACTCTGTGAGTGCACAGTAGAATCCTCATCTACATTAAGCTCTGATGGCTCCATTCTATCAATCTTGAGTAATCTCCATATTGTCTTGTTAGAGTTAGTTCCAAGAATATAAAATTTCTGCCAAAAACACCCATCATTAAATTATGATGAAAAACAAATCACTTAAGGAACTAGGTACTCAATGACACTTTTACGGTTTTACCCTTCAGCAAGTGATGACTGCTACGGTTAAAGATCCAGATTCGGATGGAACCAATAGCAACAAATAATTCAAAACTTTTAGACTTATTCATAGGGTGTGGCACGATAAGTGTTAGGTTACAGTTCAGCATTAAAACCATCATGAGCAGGTTACACGAACCAGATCCGCTAGTTCTCACCTATCCTAGCAAAAAAACATCAAAGTATAGCTCATTGGCCCCTCTGTTCTAAATTTCCATTTTCCATCTTCTACAAAACTATAGTTTCACTCGTAAGCCCGTCTTTGTCCCAAAAACTCAGTTTAAGAAGAAAACAACTCCAATCTATTCAAATAGCCTTTCATATTGGCAATATCCTGTCAGGTCCTTTTTGATGTGATAATACAAATTCAGACCAACTTCATTTTTGTATTTGCAATATCCCAACTAACAGAGTTCTGTATAAATAAAGGTTCTTGAAGTCTCTAAGTTGTCACGGATGGAATGGTCAAAGAATGTCATTCTCCAATTTTCACTTTTTAATACTTCCAAAAAATCTCATATCCTAGATGCACATAACAATCCAGCTTCTAAATTCAAGTCGACAAACACAGGAAAGACATGAAAAGCAGTAAGGCTTTGCCTTTGCACATGATTTTGCAGACACATTTTCTATAAGGCTTCTATGTACAGAATGCACCCGGATAGAGAGAGCCTCATCAATTACAAGAAAAACAAGAAACGTGTCGCCAACATAAAATCAACGAAATATTGTAACCAATTACCCCCAAAAAAATAGTGGGATGAAGCATAGGCTAGTTTTAACCTGATGTGTCACACTCACACCCTGGTTTTTTAACTAATAACTTGAGAGCACACAAAGACAAAGGTTTTCTTTTCGTGATCAAACTCCCAACGAATGAACCAGAGCAGTGAGCACACCTATTTCCTAACCCAAAAATAAATCGAGAAAATCATCGTAGCTTACAGAATAAAGCAGGACTCAATATCTCACGCACAGAACGCAAACGATACTAGCAGCTACGAGCTCCTGAAATCTAAGGGTCTGTTTGGTTTTCTACCTAAGACGCCACAATCTGCCTAACGTTAGGCGCTCGAATTGAAGAACTAAGCTTAGGCAGGAAAGTTAGGCACATTGTGGCGCTTTAGCCCGCAAACCAAACAGCCCCTAAGTGTCTTCCTACACAGGCATATTCAACCCACATGCATGCAGACGCCATGAATGGACAAGGATTCATAATTCCTAAATCCCCCGCGTTGCATGGAAATGGAAATGATCCAAGAGCGTAGTAGGCCGCATGCTCTCAGTCCCGAGCTAAACGGCGCATTGTGATCCGGCGGGGGCGAGGAGCTCACCGACTCGGCCTCGTAGAGCTCGAAGCTCTGGAGGCAGCTATCCACCTCCGCCTCGGCCGCCGCCGCCGCCATGGCCGGCAGAATCCCCGGCGCGTGGTGGCTCAATCTCGCATATATCCACCACAGCGGCAGATCACAGCCCCGCCGCCGCCGCCGCCGCCTGCCGGAACTCTACGTCCGCGCCGCCCGGCTGCTTGAGGTAGAGCATTCCCCGCGCGACCCACCACGGCCCTCCCTCGGCGCCCGCGAACCAGAGCCCGGGCTGGCCCAAGGCTCGGTCGCGAATCCGGGGCGGGATTCGTGGAGCGCGGTCGCCGATCGCGAGCGGGGGCGGAAATGGGGAAATTTCTGGCGAGGACGAGGAGGAGGCGCTGGCGACTGGCGAGGCCGTGAATGGTGGGGAGATTGGTTGATTTCGCTTTCCTTTTTTTTCTCG
Organism: Zea mays; assembly: GCF_902167145.1. NCBI lineage: Eukaryota > Viridiplantae > Streptophyta > Magnoliopsida > Poales > Poaceae > Zea > Zea mays. Next base: position 12,789,863 of record NC_050104.1, on the reverse strand, counting down.
TGTGCGAAATCCGTGAGGCGTGGAGGCTGCTGGCTGCCCGCTGTCCTGGGGAGGAGGATGGTCGGAAACTCGGAAGGAAGGAGGAGGGCGAGCTGGCCTCGGCGAGAGGGAATATATTAGGATCTCTTTCGCTTAATACTTTTAAAATGGGGGTTTTTAATAGTTAAGTGTAAAAAATCAAAACACATACTTTTCGTCTGTATTTTTACAACCTTATATCTTAACTATATTTATTTTCTAGTGACGTATATGGTATAATTTTTAATTGTCTTTTCTACTTGGAAAACCGAACAAGAAACTATAGGTTATACATGTCCTAATAATTTCGGTCGCTGTTTTGATTTGGTTCTGTATTCTTGGAGGTATTTAGGTCCGTTCTCTGTTTGAGTTTCTAGTTGTACAGTGCGCCCAATATATATTTTTCTTCTTATTATTATTCATTGATGTTTTTCTTCTTCTTGGTTCTTGCGTATTTATGTGTTGTTTGTGAGCAAAAAAAAATGATGATGGAAGATGAGTGATTGAGGCGACGCGACAGTTGATCGGTGTAGCAATTATATCGACTAAAATTGACAGGATATAAGTTCCCATCCTGCACCTACAGTTTTGCATACGCTGGGAGCAATAAATATATCTATCTATATAGTTTCTTCGTCAAAACGGCGACCGTTGGATAAACAAACGCCTAAAATTAAATTAGTTGCCACACGGCCCACACATTCCGTGGTCACCATGAGCGCGCATCTGCTCTGCATGATTAGCTAGCTCCTGATGCCGGGTGGTGCCGAGCATATTCCAGAACCCAGACGGGCGTTCGGTGCCGTGAAACCCCGCCGGGCAACAACGACGCGCAGCGACCTCCGCCACCCCGCTCCGCGAGACACGTCCGGCGGAAGCGGAACCCGGCTACGCGGCTAGGCCAAGTGGCCAAGGCCAACCACCCAGCCTGCCTGCCTGCGAGGTTCCTGTTGCAATCTCTTGCAGTGCTCAGTGGTGAATCAGTGCAGAGACAAAAGCGAATGAGACAAATGACTGGTGTTGTCTGTTTATTGCAGGGATCTCCATATATATACATGTGTACAAAGGGCATCAGACCCTTGGATCAAATAACCGTAGAATCAACGGTTGGATGGGTCTTGATCATATATTACATTGTTTTGTAACACTCCCCCTTGATTAACCCAAAACCGTTTGATCATCTGCAATTTATCTTATCTCCTCAAAAACCCTGTGGGAAAAATAAGGAGTACACAATATCTTTTGGATAATGAGAATAATCTCACATTGTCTCCAAAAGAAAAATATGCTTGTAATCATCATGTATAAAAACCCCTGTGGGAAAAATCAATGATGAAGCATATAGCTTTGTTGATATTACCTCGTTAAAAACTTTGGATGAGAAAACCTTAGTAAGGCAAAACTCATACAAAGAAAAGAGTGTAATATGATTGTTCAATACAGGTTATATATCATGGGGAATTACTCCCCCTGAACCTTGCAAGCACTTAAGTCGTCTCATACCAATCCCCTCAACACATTTCTGAAATGTAGAGTATGGTAGAGATTTTGTGAATAGATCTGCAAGATTATCACAAGACTTTGTTTGCAAGATGTTTATATCCCCTTTTTCCTGAAGTTCATGGGGATAAAACAGTTTAGGAGAAATATGCTTATTGATATTGCTCTTGATATAACTTGTATCCATCTGAACAACACAAGCTGAATTATCTTCACAGATAATTGTTGGTGAGTCAAGAGAACCAATACCACAAGTTGTGAGTATATGATTCACCATTCTACGAAGCCATACACATTCACGTGATGCTTCAAATAATGCAATTATTTCAGAATGGTTGGTGGACGTGGTCACCAAAGTCTGTTTAGATGATTTCCACGATATGGCAGTTCCACCTTGTAAGAATACGAATCCTGTTTGCGATCGGCCATTGTGGGGATCAGATAAATAGCCAGCAACTGTATACCCAATTAAACTAGGATCATTACTTCTTTTGTAAAAGAGTCCTAGATCCTTTGTGCCATTTAGGTATCTGAAAATATTCTTAATGCCAACCCAGTGTCTTTTCGTTGGGGCAGAACTGTGCCTTGCTAACAAGTTTACTGCAAAAGCAATATCCGGTCGGGTATTGTTAGCAAGATACATCAATGCACCAATAGCACTGAGATATGGGAACTCCGGTCCCAATGTCTGTTCTTCATCATCCCGTGGTCTGAATGGATCTTTCTTTAAATCCAAAGATCTGACCACCATAGGAGTCTTTGAAGGATAAGACATATGCATATTGAATTTTTCCAATACCTTTTGGGTATATGTATTTTGATGTACAAGGATTCCAGAAGGTAAATGCTCAAGTTGTAGACCTAAGCAAAATTTGGTTTTACCCAAATCCTTCATCTCAAATTCCGTCGTTAAATGATGACGTGCTTCATCAATATCAAGTTTATTTCCTATGATGTTAAGGTCATCAACATAAACTGATATGATACAGAATCCCACTTTGGATCTTTTGATGAAGACGCACGGGCAATCATCATTTTTCGTGTATCCCTTACGTAAAAGGAATTCACTCAATCGGTTGTACCACATTCTGCCCGATTGTTTTAAGCCATATAATGACTTCTGCAACTTTACACAATACATGTTGCGCTTTGCCTTTGGATTCGGTACATCTATTCCATCAGGAACTTTCATGTATATATCAGAATCCAGTGACCCATAAAGATATGCGGTCACTACGTCCATCAACTGCAAAGATAGACGATTTTGCACTGCCAAAGATATTAAATATCGGAATGTTATTGTACTCATGACTGGTGAATAAGTTTCGTTGAAATCAACGCCGGGTCTTTGCGTAAACCCTTGTGCTACTAGCCTTGCTTTGTATCTCACTACCTCACCATTTTCATTTCGTTTCCGAATGAAAACCCACTTATATCCCACAGGGAAGATATCACGTGGTGTAGGTATTACAGCAGAGAAAACTTCTCTTTTGTAAAGCGAGGCTAACTCCGCTTCGATTGCTGTCTTCCATTTGATCCAATCCGAGCGCTTACTGCACTCTGCCATGGTCTTTGGATCTAGATCATTTTGAAGGTCCTCAGCAATCTGCTCGGAGAAATATATGTCGACATTGGTAGCTTTTCTATCATATGTTTCACCAGTCTCAACATAGTTGATGGCAATTTCATCATTCCTTAGAGACTCATCAGAATTTCCCAAATTGATGTGTCCAGGATTTTCCGATGTCCCAGCCTCGGTTATGTGCACATCCGAGCTGGGTTGTGGATCATCACAATCCACATGATACATTGTATCATATTGGTGTCCTTTTGCATTCACTATTGTTCTTTGCTTCTTAGCAACAGAACAGCGCTTATTCACCATACTTCTCCTCTCTAGGAGTTGAGTGGCCTTATTCGGTACTTCCACTCTTTCTGGTGCATTCCTAGCAGGAATGAATGATTTAGTGACACCTTTGTAATTAGTGAATGCATCTGGCAGTTCATTTGCAAGTCTTTGCAAATGTATAATTTTCTGAACTTGCAGTTCAGTTTCTGAAGTACGTGGATCAGAACCTGGAACACATTGAGTATTCCAATTTATTTCCTGGCATTCTTTTTGGTACTTAAATTCTCCCCCTAATGCCGGGAAATGTTCCTCATCAAAAATAGAGTCAGAAAAACGGGCTGTAAATAGATCCCCTGTTAAGGGTTCTAAATACTTAATGATCGACGGAGATTGAAATCCCACATAGATCCCCACTTTCCTGTGTGGGCCCATAGCTGTTCTCTGAGGTGGTGAGATTGGAATGTATACACAACATCCAAATTTGCGCAAATGGGAAATACTTGGAGGATTTCCACGTACCATTTGTATTGGGGATGTTGAATGGTATGCAGTTGGTCGTAATTGTATAAGGTCAGCAGCGTGCAGGACTGCATGACCCCAACACGACAAAGGCAATTTGCAATTCATCAATAATGGCCTTGCTATGAGTTTAATCCTCTTGATTAGTGACTCAGCCAGACCATTCTGGGTGTGGACATACGGTACCGAGTGCTGTACTTGAATCCCCAGCGCCATACAATAATCATTGAATGCCTGAGATTTGAATTCAGCAGCATTGTCCATTCGGATTGAACTAATCCGATGTTCAGGAAAATTTGCCTTTAACTTGATAATTTGAGACATTATCTTGGCAAATGCATGGTTGCGTGTTGATAGTAAACACACATGTGACCATCTAGTAGATGCGTCAATCAGTACCATGAAATACCTGAACGGCCCAGAAGTTGGCATAATGGGCCCACAAATATCTCCTTGAATCCTTTCAAGGAATTTAAGCGGTTCAGCTTTAATTTTGAGATATGATGGTCTCAAAATAAGTTTCCCAGTTGCACATGCGGTGCAAACAAAATCCTGAGATTTGGGAAAACTTGTTGTGGGCAGATTATGGCCAATTGAATTGCCTGTAATTTTCCTCATCATCCCTACGCCAGGATGACCAAGTCGATCATGCCAAATTTGGAATGCATCAACATCTTGGAAAATTACCTTGTATGCAACATGTGCATTGCTTTTAATATATGTATAGTACAACCCTGACGTGAGTGATGGAATTTTCTCGCATATGCGCTTGCCATATTTATTCGGCTTGGTCAAGAAGAGAAACTCTTCTTGATTTTCATCATGGGTTTCAATATGAAATCCATTTTGTCGGATATCTCTAAAACTTAGGAGGGTACGTGTAGAATCAGGATACAATAATGCATCCTCGATCACAATTTCAGTACCCATGGGGAGTGTAATAGTTGCTCGACCAGAGCCAACTATCACAGCATCGCGTCCGGCGATGGTCAAAACTTTCCCATCTCTTTTCTTAAGAGTCTGAAAGTATTTGATCTCCCTAAGTATAGAGTTTGTGGTACAACTGTCCACAAGGCATAATTCCTCTTCCGTCGAGTTGTCATCATTATGCATCTATACATAAATAAAAATTCTGAATAAGAATTTGTGTGATGCAACTTAGTACTATACATAACATGATATTTAAATATCACAATGTCGAAACAATATTACAATAATGGTATGGCGACTCATCCAATGAGTTCGCACTACACATAGGACCCAAACACTGGTCTTGTAGAGTGTGTTACATCTCAACACATGAGATTGTATACCTCTACTTATTACAACAACATTATAAAGACAGTATAGAACAACCACACAAGCCACAGTGATCATGATCAAATCTCCAAGCATGAGAGATTTATGCCAAATCTCCAAATGGATCCTTTGACATATACTCAATGATCATATCATCAGATTCATCTTCTTGTAGAAGTGGGGGCTTGTTGTCAACCACATTGAGGTGCTCTTTAGCAAGAGTGTTCTTCAGGTCACCAGAAGCCAGTGAAGAACTTCCAACCTCAATTGGTGCTTCAGTAGAATTGAATTGAGCCTCAAAACCAGGCTTATCAGACTTTGGCTTCTTTAGGGATTGTTGATACAAAAGAACAAGGTGCTTAGGGCAAGTGCAGTCCCTAGCAAAATGGCCCTCAGTACCACATTTAAGGCAAGCTCTGTTGCCCTTAGATGGTAGAGGCTTGACATTTCCTTTTCCTTTTCCTTTACCTTTCTTGTGGAATTTGTTCTTATTGAATTTGCGAGGTCCAGGAGGATTCTTGAAGTTTTTCTTGAATCCTTTCTTATTCTCAGTCTTATGCACATTGAAATGTACCTCAGGCAGAGGGGCAGACCCAGGAGGGCGCTGCTGAGCATTCTTCAGAAGAAGCTCATGATGCTTTTCTGCTTGGGTCAATGTGTGCATGAGTTGAGAATATCTCTGGAAATTACTAGAGCGATACTGCTGATGCAATATCCTGTCCTCTGGAAGCATGGTAGATAGAGTCTTCTCTATCTTGTCTGCTTCAGAGGGCTCTTTCTCGCAAAATTTCAATTTAGAACAAATGCTATGAAGAGCATGGTTATATTCTGCAACAGATTTAAAATCTTGCAGACGAAGGTGGTTCCACTCATGGTTGGCTGACGGCCATATGAGCTCCTTTTGCTGTTCATAGCGCTCTTTGAGAGATTTCCACAAGTTATGAGGGCATCTCTCCATAAGGTACTCTTGTTTAAGGTCCTTATGGATGTAAAGCCTCAAAAGGAAAAGTGCTGTGTTCTTTTTAACCTCATTCACTGGATCAGTACCAGTGATGGGTGCTGCAATTGCATCAATGATCCCACGAGAAGCAAAAGTTATTTCAATATCTGAAGCCCAAGTTGGGTAGTTATGCCCATCAAGGGCGAGTTCCTCGAACTCTTTGGTTGACATGTTCCTACAGTCATTACCATGGACATCCATTAATTTACGCATAAATTAATAGTCACAATGGTGATGTTGTAAGCTCAATATGCAAAATTACATATGTAACGAGTTTCTTGAAGGTTCCAAACCTTCCCATAGAATAAATACTTTGAATTTTAGTAAGCATAGTATAGATAATCCTCAAATTAATGAGGTAGATCTAGTAGTGGGCAAGAAACTTGCTGCCTAAAAGCACGGTCTCTGGGCTGATAAGTTCACGGATGAACAAACCGCAGCCAATGCTTAGGTCTCCACTACCCATGCTCTACTAATTATCAAAGTAAAATTCACTAACTCTTACATGTGATATGAGTTGCCTGAAGGTTCCAAACCTTCCAATTGAATAAATACTTTGAATTTTAGTAAGCATAGTATAGATAATCCTCAAATTAATGAGGTAGATCTAGTAGTGGGCAAGAAACTTGCTGCCTAAAAGCACGGTCTCTAGGCAGATAAGTTCATAAATGAACAAACCGCAGCCAATGCTTAGGTCTCCACTACCCATGCTCTACTAATTATCAAAGTAAAATTCACTAACTCTTACATGTGATATGAGTTGCCTGAAGGTTCCAAACCTTCCAATTGAATAAATACTTTGAATTTTAGTAAGCATAGTATAGATAATCCTCAAATTAATGAGGTAGATCTAGTAGTGGGCAAGAAACTTGCTGCCTAAAAGCACGGTCTCTAGGCAGATAAGTTCATAAATGAACAAACCGCAGCCAATGCTTAGGTCTCCACTACCCATGCTCTACTAATTATCAAAGTAAAATTCAATAACTCCATATCCTGTTATTTTGGATAGCACGTATAGGTAATCATCCCGAGGGATGTAGACCTCATAGAGATAGGCATTCCAAATGCTGCCTCAAGCACGGTCTCTGGGCTACTAAATTCTATAAAGAATTTAGTGCAGCCAATGCTTGGGACTCTATCTCCCTATGCTCTTAATCCAAAATAATGTAATTTCATTTTTGCATAAGTTTTATTAAGTCTGTACTTAATAAATGCTATATTTATATGCAAACATAAATGAATGCGTAAATCATAGCAAGTAGAGATATGTGAATTATTAATGTAAGACAAACAATAATTCACGAACTAAAATCTGCTATATTTACAATAAAACAGATATGTCTTTACAATATATGCAGTCTAAATTGCGAATTTAGACGCCTAAGATAACTGTGAACTGAAAATGCATATAAAACAGAGTCTTATACAGAAATTCAGAATTTAAAATGGTAAAACAGGCCATTTTTGCTCCTGAAAAGCAGCCCAGGCGGCCTGCCAGGCGGGCCTGGCAGCGGCCAGAAGGCCTGCACGCCGGCCCAGCCTAGCTGGCCGGCCCAGGCGGCCCACCAGAGAGCCAATCGGTTGATAACAAATTGGGGCGGCTAGGGTTTCCAACCCTAACCGCCCCTGTAGCCGCCAGCAGTCACCCTGGCCGCCGCCAGGAAGAAGGGGCTTCCAGCCGCCGCCAGCAGGAGCAGTCGATCGCCCGCGCCTAGCGTATTGAAAGGGAAATGTGCCCTTGGGCCATTTCTAAGTATTTTGGTGATTGAGTACCAACTCAAGTGCTTAAATGTGAATTTATGCAATGGATGAATAAAGTGCAAATCAAGAGCAAAGGTATGTTTCTAAGTCTTAGTACATTGGTTTTGTGTACTAATATACTTGTCTAAGTATTGGAAACAGGAAGAAAAAGAAAAGGAAAGAGGTGGCTGTGTACAGCCAAGGGGCTGTTTCGGTCTGGGGCACCGGACTGTCCGGTGGTGCACCGGACAGTGTCCGGTGCGCCAGGCTGCCTCAGCCGAAGTGGCCACTCTCGGGAATTCGCCGACGGCGTACGGCTAAAACTCACCGGACTGTCCGGTGTGCACCGGACTGTCCGGTGAGCCAACGGTCGGCTAGGGCCAACGGTCGGCCGCGCGATCAGCGCGGGACACGTGGCCGAGCCAACGGTCGGAAGGGGGCACCGGACTGTCCGGTGTGCACCGGACATGTCCGGTGCGCCAACTGCTCTCGCATCTGTAACGGTCGGCTTCGCCATTTAAGGAAAGGAATCGGGCACCGGACACTGTCCGGTGTGCACCGGACTGTCCGGTGCGCCCGACGACAGAAGGCAAAGATGGCCTTCCAGATTTGTTCTCAACGGCTCCTAGCTGCCTTGGGGCTATAAAAGGGACCCCTAGGCGCATGGAGGGAACACTAAGCATTCTTGATCATCCACACTAAGTCTTTGCGCATCCGTTTGTGATTCTAAGTGATTCGAGCTCCGTTCTTGTGAGAAACTGTGAGATAGTCTTTGAGCTCGATTCTTGGCCGTGTGTGTGCGCATTTCGCTGTGGATTTGTGTGTGTTGCTTCCCTCCCTTACTCCGTGTTTCTTTGTGAATCTTAAGTGTAAGGGCGAGAGACTCCAATTTGTGGAGATTCCTCGCGAGTGGGATAAAGATAAGCAAGGCATAACACCGTGGTATTCAAGTGGGTCTTTGGACCGCTTGAGAGGGGTTGATTGCAACCCTCGTCCGTTGGGACGCCACAACGTGGAGTAGGCAAGTTTTGTACTTGGTCGAACCACGGGATAAACCACTGTGTCTCCTCTGTGTTGAATTCTCTGTGATAGTCGTATTGTGCAAGATCTCCTCTTTAGCCACTTGGCAATTATTGTGCTAACCCTTAACAAGTTTTTGTGGCTATAAGTTAAGTTTTTACAGGATCACCTATTCACCCCCCCCTCTAGGTGCTCTCAATTGGTATCAGAGTCGTTCTCTTCACAAAGGGACTTACCGCCCGAAGAGATGGATCCTAAGGGGAAGGGAATCGTGATCAACGACAAAGAGAAGGAATCCTTCGTCAACGAGCCGAAGGACGACAAGCCTACCGACTCCGGCTCGGGGCATAGACGGAAGGAAGGGAAGAAGAAGAAGACAAGGCGCATCAAGGAGATCATCTACTACGACGATAGTGATGAGTCTACTTCTTCCCAAAAGGATGATGACAACGACTACAAAAAGACGGTCAATTCGAACTTTTCATTTGATTATTCTCGTATTCAACATAGTTCGAATTCGCATTTGCTTTCCATTCCTCTTGGCAAACCTCCACACTTCGATGGGGAGGACTACGGATTTTGGAGTCACAAAATGCGTAGTCACTTATTCTCTCTCCATCCAAGCATATGGGAGATTGTGGAGAATGGAATGAAATTTGATAGCTCGGATAGTCCTATGCTTATAAATGAACAAATTCATAGAAATGCACAAGCTACTACTGTTCTCTTAGCATCTTTGTGCAGGGAAGAGTACAATAAGGTGAGCGGCTTGGACAATGCCAAGCAGATATGGGACACCCTCAAGATCTCTCACGAGGGGAACGACATCACCATGCTCACCAAGATGGAGTTGGTGGAGGGCGAGCTTGGACGATTCGCCATGATAAGGGGAGAGGAGCCAACTCAAACTTACAACCGGCTCAAGACCCTTATCAACAAAATAAGGAGCTACGGAAGCACGCGTTGGACGGACCACGACGTCGTCCGCCTAATGCTCAGGTCCTTTACCGTTCTTGATCCTCATCTCGTGAACAATATTCGTGAGAATCCCAGGTACACGATGATGACGCCCGAGGAAGTACTTGGAAAATTCGTGAGCGGGCGGATGATGATCAAGGAGGCAAGATACGTCGACGACGCGTTGAACGGTCCACTCCACGAGCCTCAACCCATTGCTCTAAAGGCAACAAGGAGCAAGGAGTCGCTACCTAGCAAGGTGGCGCAAGTTGAGGCGGCCGGGCTCAATGATGAAGAGATGGCTCTCATCATCAAGAGATTCAAGACGGCGCTAAAAGGTCGAAAGGGACAGCCAAGCAAGGCCAAGACCAAGGGAAAGCGATCATGCTTCAAATGCGGTAAGCTTGGTCATTTTATTGCTAACTGTCCCGAAAATGATAGTGACCAGGAGCAAGGGAAAAATGGGAAGAGAGAGAACAAGAAGGTTTACAAGAAGGCCAAAGGCGAAGCACACCTTGGAAAGGAGTGGGATTCGGATTGCTCTTCGTCCGACTCCGACGACGAAGGACTCGCCGCCACTGCCTTCAACAAATCGGCTCTCTTCCCCAACGAGCATCACACTTGCCTCATGGCAAGGGAAAAGAAGGTAATCACTCGTAATGCTAATACTTATGATTCTTCTAGTGATGATGAATCTAGTGAGGATGAAATTGATTACTCTAGTTTATTCAAGGGATTGGATAGAACTAAGATAGCTAAGATTAATGAGTTGATTGATGCCTTAAATGAAAAGGATAGAATCTTAGAGAAACAAGAAGACCTTTTATATGAAGAACATGATAAATTTGTTAGTGCACAAAATTCACTTGCTCTAGAAGTTAAAAGAAATGGAATACTTTCTTGTGAACTTTCTACTTGTAATGAAACCATTTCTTCTTTAAAAGGTGAAATTAATGTTTTAACTGCTAAACTAGAAGTAGCAAGTAACTCGTGTGTTGAAAATATTACAATTTGCACTAGGTGTAAGGATTTTGATGTTAATGCTTGTAGTGAACACTTAGTTTCAATTTCAAAACTAAATGATGAGGTGGCTAGTCTTAATGCTCAACTTAAGACTAGCAAGAGTGAAGTTGATAAAATAAAATTTGCAAGGGATGCCTACACGGTTGGTAGACACCCCTCAATTAAGGATCGTCTTGGCTTCAAGAGAGAGGCCAAGAACTTAACAAGCCATAAGGCTCCCATCTTCGTCAAGGAGAAAGGGAAGGCCCCTATGGCTAGTAGTGCTAAAAGGAACCATGCTTTCTTGTACCATGATAGGAGACATGCTAGAAATGCTTATAATGATTTTGATTCACATGTTTATGATTCTCATGCCATGCTTGCTTCTAGTTCTTCCTATAAGCATGATAGAGATATGTGTAAGAGAAATGTTGTGCATATGCCTAGGAGAAATTTTGCTCATATTCCTAGAAAAGTTGTGAACAAACCTTCCACCATTTATTATGCTTGCAATGCTCCCTTTGCTATTTGTAGAAAGGGTAAGAAGGTAATTGCTAGGAAGTTAGGGGCAAAATGCAAAGGAGACAAAACTTGCATTTGGGTCCCTAAGGAAATTTGCACTAACCTGGTAGGACCCAACAAGAGTTGGGTACCTAAGTCCCAAGCCTAAATTTGCCTTGCAGGTTTATGCATCCGGGGGATCAAGCTGGATTATCGACAGCGGATGCACAAACCATATGACGGGGGAGAAGAAGATGTTCACTTCCTACGTCAAGAATAAGGATTCCCAGGATTCAATTATATTCGGTGATGGGAATCAGGGCAAGGTAAAAGGGTTAGGTAAAATTGCAATTTCTAGTGAGCATTCTATCTCTAATGTATTTTTAGTAGAGAGTCTTGGATATAATTTGCTATCTGTTAGTCAATTATGTCATATGGGATATAACTGTCTATTTACAAATGTAGATGTGTCTGTCTTTAGAAGAAGCGATGGTTCATTAGCTTTTAAGGGTGTATTAGACGGCAAACTTTATTTAGTTGATTTTGCAAAAGAAGAGGCCGGTCTAGATGCATGCTTAATAGCTAAGACTAGCATGGACTGGCTGTGGCATCGCCGCTTAGCACATGTGGGGATGAAGAACCTTCACAAGCTTCTAAAGGGAGAACACGTGATAGGTTTGACTAACGTGCATTTCGAAAAAGATAGACCTTGTGCAGCTTGTCAAGCAGGTAAACAAGTGGGAGGAGCGCATCACAGCAAGAATGTGATGACCACTTCAAGACCCCTGGAGCTGCTACATATGGACCTCTTCGGACCTGTCGCCTATCTGAGCATAGGAGGGAGTAAGTATGGTTTAGTTATTGTTGATGACTTTTCCCGCTTCACTTGGGTATTCTTTTTGCAGGATAAGTCTGAAACCCAAGGGACCCTCAAGCGCTTCCTCAGGAGAGCTCAAAATGAGTTTGAGCTCAAGGTGAAGAAGATAAGGAGCGACAACGGGTCCGAATTCAAGAACCTTCAAGTGGAGGAATTTCTTGAGGAGGAAGGGATCAAGCACGAGTTCTCCGCTCCCTACACACCACAGCAAAATGGTGTGGTAGAGAGGAAGAACAGGACGCTAATCGATATGGCGAGGACAATGCTTGGAGAATCCAAGACCCCCGAGTGTTTCTGGTCGGAAGCCGTGAACACGGCTTGCCACGCCATCAACAGGGTCTACCTTCATCGCCTCCTCAAGAAAACTTCGTATGAGCTACTAACCGGTAACAAACCCAATGTATCTTACTTTCGTGTTTTTGGGAGCAAGTGCTACATTCTAGTGAAGAAAGGTAGAAATTCTAAGTTTGCTCCCAAAGCTGTAGAAGGGTTTTTATTAGGTTATGACTCAAATACAAAGGCGTATAGAGTCTTCAACAAATCATCAGGTTTGGTTGAAGTCTCTAGCGACGTTGTATTTGATGAGACTAATGGCTCTCCAAGAGAGCAAGTTGTTGATTGTGATGATGTAGATGAAGAAGATGTTCCGACGGCCGCTATACGAACCATGGCGATTGGAGAAGTACGGCCACAGGAACAAGATGAACGAGATCAACCTTCTTCCTCGACCATGGTGCATCCCCCAACCGAAGATGACGAACAGGTACCTCAAGTGGAGGCGCTTGATCAAGGGGGAGCACAAGACGATCAAGTGATGGAGGAAGAAGCGCAACCGGCACCTCCAACCCAAGTTCGAGCGATGATTCAAAGGGATCATCCCGTCAATCAAATTCTGGGTGACATTAGCAAGGGAGTAACTACTCGATCTCGATTAGCTAACTTTTGTGAGCATTACTACTTTGTCTCTTCTATTGAGCCTTTCAGGGTAGAGGAGGCCTTGCTAGATCCGGATTGGGTATTGGCCATGCAGGAGGAGCTCAACAACTTCAAGCGCAATGAAGTTTGGACACTGGTGCCTCGTCCGAAGCAAAATGTTGTGGGAACCAAGTGGGTGTTTCGCAACAAACAGGACGAGCACGGGGTGGTGACAAGGAACAAGGCTCGACTTGTGGCAAAAGGTTATGCCCAAGTCGCAGGTTTGGACTTTGAGGAGACCTTTGCTCCTGTGGCTAGGCTAGAGTCAATTCGTATCTTGCTAGCATATGCCGCTCACCACTCTTTCAGGTTGTACCAAATGGATGTGAAGAGCGCTTTCCTCAACGGGCCAATCAAGGAGGAGGTGTACGTGGAGCAACCCCCTGGCTTCGAGGATGAACGGTACCCCGACCATGTGTGTAAGCTCTCTAAGGCGCTCTATGGACTTAAGCAAGCCCCAAGAGCATGGTATGAATGCCTTAGAGACTTTTTAATTGCTAATGCTTTCAAGGTTGGGAAAGCCGATCCAACTCTTTTTACAAAGACATGTGATGGTGATTTGTTTGTGTGCCAAATTTATGTCGATGACATCATATTTGGTTCTACTAACCAAAAGTCTTGTGAAGAGTTTAGCAGGGTGATGACGCAGAAATTCGAGATGTCGATGATGGGCGAGTTGAACTACTTCCTTGGGTTCCAAGTGAAGCAACTCAAGGACGGCACCTTCATCTCCCAAACGAAGTACACGCAAGATCTGCTAAAGCGGTTTGGGATGAAGGACGCCAAGCCCGCAAAGACTCCGATGGGGACAGACGGACACACCGACCTCAACAAAGGAGGTAAGTCCGTTGATCAAAAAGCATACCGGTCAATGTTAGGTTCTTTGCTTTACTTATGTGCTAGTAGACCGGATATTATGCTTAGCGTATGCATGTGTGCTAGATTTCAATCCGATCCTAAGGAGTGTCACTTAGTGGCGGTAAAGCGAATTCTTAGATATTTGGTTGCTACGCCTTGCTTCGGGCTCTGGTATCCAAAGGGGTCTACCTTTGACTTAGTTGGATACTCAGACTCCGACTATGCTGGATGTAAGGTCGATAGGAAGAGTACATCGGGGACGTGCCAATTCTTAGGAAGGTCCCTGGTGTCATGGAACTCTAAGAAACAAACCTCCGTTGCCCTATCCACCGCTGAGGCCGAGTACGTTGCCGCAGGTCAGTGTTGCGCGCAACTGCTTTGGATGAGGCAAACCCTCCGGGACTTTGGCTACAATCTGAGCAAAGTCCCACTCCTATGTGACAATGAGAGTGCTATCCGCATGGCGGAGAATCCTGTTGAGCACAGCCGCACAAAGCACATAGACATCCGGCATCACTTTTTGAGAGACCACCAGCAAAAGGGAGATATCGAAGTGTTTCATGTTAGCACCGAGAACCAGCTAGCCGATATCTTCACTAAGCCTCTAGATGAGAAGACCTTTTGCAGGTTGCGTAGTGAGCTAAATGTCATAGATTCGCGGAACCTGGATTGAATTGTAGCATACATGTATTTATGCTTTTGATCATGTTCCTTTTTGCATTTTATTATGGTGCTCAAGTTGTAAAAACACTCCTTGGACCTCACAAGTCTGTTGCAAAGTGATGCACATGTTTAGGGGGAGATGTGTTACAACTTGACCCTTTGAGACTAACCATGTGCTTGAGTTTGATGATTTAGTCTCGAAGGAGGATTGAAAGGGAAAAGGTGGACTTGGACCATGAAAGACTTCCACTGCACTCCGATGAGAGGGTAACTAATTCCAAGTTCATCTCATGAAATCTTATTGCCATTTGCTCTTAATTGAAGACTTTGGTGAGGCAATGGGGTTAAAGAGGCCAAGATTGATCCCGTTTTGGTGCTTGATGCCAAAGGGGGAGAAAATAAAGGCCAAAGTGATAAATGGATCAGCTACCACTTGAGAGATTTTGAAAATAGTAGAATAGAGTTTTTGTTTTGTCAAAAGCTTTTATTGTCTTTTATTGTCTCTATTGTCAAAAGTTGGCTTCTTGTGGGGAGAAGTGTTGATTATGGGAAATAGGGGGAGTTTTTGAAATCTTTGATCAGTCTCTTTTGGAATAACTCTCTATATGCTTCAACATGTGTGTTTGACTTAGAGATAGAGATTTGAGTTTGATTTCAAAAACAAACCAAGTGGTGGCAAAGGATGATCCATATATGCCAAACATGAATCAAAATAAATTTAAGTGTTATTTGAAGTGATTTTGCACTTGTTCTAGTTGCTTTATGTTGTGTTGGCATAAATCACCAAAAAGGGGGAGATTGAAAGGGAAATGTGCCCTTGGGCCATTTCTAAGTATTTTGGTGATTGAGTACCAACTCAAGTGCTTAAATGTGAATTTATGCAATGGATGAATAAAGTGCAAATCAAGAGCAAAGGTATGTTTCTAAGTCTTAGTACATTGGTTTTGTGTACTAATATACTTGTCTAAGTATTGGAAACAGGAAGAAAAAGAAAAGGAAAGAGGTGGTTGTGTACAGCCAAGGGGCTGTTTCGGTCTGGGGCACCGGACTGTCCGGTGGTGCACCGGACAGTGTCCGGTGCGCCAGGCTGCCTCGGCCGAAGTGGCCACTCTCGGGAATTCGCCGACGGCGTACGGCTAAAACTCACCGGACTGTCCGGTGTGCACCGGACTGTCCGGTGAGCCAACGGTCGGCTAGGGCCAACGGTCGGCCGCGCGATCAGCGCGGGACACGTGGCCGAGCCAACGGTCGGAAGGGGGCACCGGACTGTCCGGTGTGCACCGGACATGTCCGGTGCGCCAACTGCTCTCGCATCTGTAACGGTCGGCTTCGCCATTTAAGGAAAGGAATCGGGCACCGGACACTGTCCGGTGTGCACCGGACTGTCCGGTGCGCCCGACGACAGAAGGCAAAGATGGCCTTCCAGATTTGTTCTCAACGGCTCCTAGCTGCCTTGGGGCTATAAAAGGGACCCCTAGGCGCATGGAGGGAACACTAAGCAACTCTTGAGCATTCTTGATCATCCACACTAAGTCTTTGCGCATCCGTTTGTGATTCTAAGTGATTCGAGCTCCGTTCTTGTGAGAAACTGTGAGATAGTCTTTGAGCTCGATTCTTGGCCGTGTGTGTGCGCATTTCGCTGTGGATTTGTGTGTGTTGCTTCCCTCCCTTACTCCGTGTTTCTTTGTGAATCTTAAGTGTAAGGGCGAGAGACTCCAATTTGTGGAGATTCCTCGCGAGTGGGATAAAGATAAGCAAGGCATAACACCGTGGTATTCAAGTGGGTCTTTGGACCGCTTGAGAGGGGTTGATTGCAACCCTCGTCCGTTGGGACGCCACAACGTGGAGTAGGCAAGTTTTGTACTTGGCCGAACCACGGGATAAATCACTGTGTCTCCTCTGTGTTGAATTCTCTGTGATAGTCGTATTGTGCAAGATCTCCTCTTTAGCCACTTGGCAATTATTGTGCTAACCCTTAACAAGTTTTTGTGGCTATAAGTTAAGTTTTTACAGGATCACCTATTCACCCCCCCCTTCTAGGTGCTCTCAAGCGTCTCCTGGGTCGCCCGCGCCGAGCGCCGAGCGCCTCGAGACGAGCGCCGAGCGGCCATGGGAGCCGCGCCGAGCGCCCTCGTGGGGCCCGCCCGAGCAGGAGCTCCAGGCCGCCGCCGCCTGGGCCACGCGCCTCGTCGAGCCTCAGGGCCGTGTGCGCCCTGGCCGGAGACGCCAGCGACCACGCGCTTGGTCTCCACGCGGGGTCCGCCTGCCCCTCGCAAGCGCCGAGCGCCGCGCGTCGTCATGGTGGCCGCGACGAGCCCCCTGACCGGAGCCGCTGCTCCTCGTGCCGGTCGCGCCAAGCGCCGAGCGCCGCCGGGGGGGTCACGCCGAGCGCCCTCGGGGGGGCCCACGCCGAGCGCCCACCCCGGGGAGACTCGCGCCGAGCGCCCATGCTGAGGCATGCCGCGCCGCTCCCCACCCCCTCCCCCCAAACAGCCGACATGGCGGCCGGATCGAGGGCCATTAGGCCCTCCGATTGGAGGAGGAAGATGAGGCCACCCCATTTGGGTGATGGCCGGTGAAGATGATGCAGCCTCTCGGGGCATCAACAGCGCGAGCAGGCTGCCCACGACGGGCAGCGATGGTCCCGACGACCGCGGGCGCCGGTGGAGATGAAGAACGGCGAGGAACTGCCTCTGCAGTGGGCGGAGGCGGTGGTGGTGCCACCAAATCGACATCCATGGGGGCCGATGCAGACGATCCCGCGTCAAACACCGGCGCTGGTGGCGACGGGGATGCAGTGGGGAGTCCACACTCCACCACCGGCAGCGGAACCACCGCTGTCCATCCATGGAGAACGCAGAAGTGCACATTTTGCACTTGCACACGGCGTTCAGGAATCGCGTGCACCGGTGGAAGCGCTGCGGCTTGCCCAACGGTGAACGCTTCCAACATCGCATCATCAACAATGTGAAGAACTTCGCGCATACGGCGTATGCGCATGGAAACGGTATGCTCCATACCTTGCTGTTGATGTGTAGATCGATCTTGCTGTTCTTGTCAAGAACAGCGTGTTCTTCCTCTTCCCCTTCTCTGATTTCTCCCTTGAGACAGTGCTGATAACGTGTTGCAATCTCTTGCAGTGCTCAGTGGTGAATCAGTGCAGAGACAAGAGCGAATGAGACAAATGACTGGTGTTGTCTGTTTATTGCAGGGATCTCCATATATATACATGTGTACAAAGGGCATCAGACCCTTGGATCAAATAACCGTAGAATCAACGGTTGGATGGGTCTTGATCATATATTACATTGTTTTGTAACAGTTCCTTTCGCCGAGCCGTGAGGCAACGCACAAGAGGGAGCGTACGGGGCACAGCATGACCGAATCGAATATCGCCGCCGCCGCCGCCGGTAGCGCTTGTTTGTACGCCACACAGCGCGAGTGGTCGGACTTCCGCACCCGCCCCGCCGCCCCGGCCTTACCTGCACAGCCACAGAGGAAGCGCGCGGCGCGACCGCCGCCGGGGCGACTGGTCCGCGCGAACCAGTCCCGCTGAACGATTCCGCGCCAAGGCGAATTCTGCTGTGGAGCGGTTTCGGTCGTCGTCGACTCGTCGCCGCGCGAGAACACGACGATCGGGTCGGTAAAGGCTCGGGAGGCGCGCGCGCACACGGCACACGACAGGTCCTGGACTGGTGGTGGCGCGCGCTTGGCGAGCGAGTTGACTGCGAGAGGCCAGGTGGGCGGGAGCGGCTGGACTGGGCATCCGGGCCCGCCAGAGACACGGAGGGTCCCATGATTGGGGGACAGGGGCGGAAAGGGCCTGCCGACGATGCGCTTGCGCGCTCGCCACGCCACCGCTTCTCGGGAAGTTTTGGCGAGAGACCTGACCAGGCGAGGCGAGGCGACGACCGACGACGTCGGGGTGGGGTCCTTTTTTTTTTTGGAGCCTTCGCGGCGCCGTTGCTGCCCGGCGTCGCTGCCACGTCCTGGCGTCCACGCCAAAGCAACCGACACACACACACACAGCAGTTGCGGCAGCATCCCGCGGGCGCTCTGCGTGGCCAGAACGAAGTACCCTTTCTGCCAGGCGCTCTGCCGATGCAGCAGAGCTCGGGCGTTTCCGGACCGGCCGGAGCACATCCGCATCTTTTCGGTTCTCTTTTCCCTGTGCGTGCCTGTGTGTGCGATCGTTGAGCGTGCATGTGCATTGATACGGCGGGTTGACGACGTTCGCGTGCCTCGTGGTCGTGGAGTTGCCTGCCAAGCGTACCAACAGCTGTGCCAGTATGCCTACGCACTGTTAACAACGACGACGTGGGCCAAGGCCGAGGCGGCGAGGCCACGTTCCTGCTAACCTCCCCGATCCCCGGCCCGTGTGGTGGGCAAAAGAAACAGTGGTAATCACCTGCTTGGCTGGGGCTTCAAACATATATAAATACGTTATCTTGCATGAAAGGGATTGGCAGGATAAATACGTTATCTTTACATAATACGGGTCGGGCCGATGGCGGTTCAGATATCTTTACTATATTAAAGCATCAGTTTCAACGGTCTTTCCGTGTCGATATTTTTCAAAAAAAAAAACTCCACATTTTTTTAGAATCAACTCACACTCTTATAATCTCTTCTCTACTATTATAATAAAAGAGTTTATGTAAAAATATAAGTTGAGATTATGTATAAATGAGTGTATTAAACTTTGGTTGTTGACTCCATGTTTACACCCACCTAATTAATAGAAAACATATATTTTATGCTTTATTAAAACAAAATTTATCATATGTCATATATATAAAAACCGTAGTAATATACGGACATATGACTACGTACAATATAATAATCGTAAGTTTTCTCTATGGATGGGATGTAGTTGAATGCTTCGGGCTCCGCTTCTTTTTTCGCAGCGTGATTCATGTCCCGGCATTGTTTATTACTACTACATCCCTACGTGCGCCGCGAGCTAGGGTTTGTGTAATTGTGTTGTGGTGTGAGTAGATCGACCCGTGTGGAGCGAGGGACGGCAAATAAATAGGGTAGAGTTGTCCGTATCTCTGCGATGCAAAATATATGTTTATTTTATGAAAGCGGAACACTAGATATGGTTTCAACCACCAGAGAAATGTTTTAGTAAGTACTTCCTACTACTGTATTTTCGGGGGATATTCCTCAAAGTGGTTAAGGAAAAAACAGCGTTGTTGTAAGTTATTATTATTATTATTTGTTGTAAAGCACAATCAATACAAAAAATGGTCATGTACAGTTACGGTTTATTGATCCCAAATTCCAATGGAGAGAAAATTCTCTATTTAGCATCGCAACATGCATGATATGGTTTATTGTTCAATACTAAAACATATTTTTTTATAATAGTTTTGAGTTTTTTTTTGCTTCCTGATATGGCCTTCAACAAGGTGACTTAAAAGAATACCCTAAAAAATTAAAATACTACTACATTCATCTCAAAATATAATTCATTTTAGGATAATCATATATTCATTAGATAACATGCGGATGTAGTTTGCATGTATATCTACAGTCATTATCATTTGAATGAATGTGGACGGAAAAAAGTGGGATAAATGGAACTATATTTTGGAACGGATTGAGCACTATTTAGAGCATTAAAAACAAATTACGCTCCAACAGTTAATCCCTAAATCATGTATTTTTTAAGCGAATTACATTATTACGAAAGAAACAAATTGAGAATGATGCAGGAAAAAAAAATAGTGCACTAGTTTTGGGGTGTAGTATATTTGGGTCATTTTATAGAGTGTCCTATATCTTTTTTTAACAAATATATTGCAAAATAGGGTTTTGTTAGATTTGTTTTTGTATGACTTAAGCCATGTATTTTAAGATAGTGTGATGTTTTAAGGCAATGTCGGAGATGCTCTAACATCATCAAATATTAGGGGGGAAACTATTTTATTTATGTTTCATTTGCAGCACCACCAAAATATTAACCGTGTTGCATAGATTCTAAAGTTGTCACTTTATCGCATAGAATGTGTTTTTAGTCTGGCTTAGAAGCTAGTCATACATAAGAACAATCAAAAGTTGTGTTATCTAAAAACCTCCACAAGGGGTAAGGCACCTAGCAAAAACATTATGTATGTCGAGTCGATGATGGAGATACTAAAGGTATGGCTGATAACTCACATATATATGGCCGTACAAAATACTGTTTTATACTATAGATTATATACTATTTATAGAGTAGAGTTTAAAACGAGAGAAAAGTATGAGTTAGCGCTAACGGAGATAGCCTAAGAGATTACACAACACACGCGGCGTATGATGGTTGGCTGTTCAGGATTCTGTCGAAACTTTGCTTTCGCAATTTTTTTTCTATCTCCTCTACATAGAAAACACCATTATTTTGCGACTGCTGAGAAAAGACAGTGTCTGAAAGAAAAAAATTGCAATCGTTGCATACAATGAGCCCCGAAAACCCCTCCCGGATGTCACACGACACGATGGCCGTGGTCCGTGGTGGGCTGTGCGTGGGTACACGGTACTGCTCTACACTACTACTGCCAACACCGAAGCATGGGTTTCCATACCGCAGGCAGTGTTGCTAGCAAACCACCAGTGTATAGAGTAGCGAGAGAGGAGGGCATGCTGCCCTGCCCTGCTGTGGATGCACATGCGGAGACCGACCGTCGCAGGAGGGCACCTCGCGCCGTCGCGCGAGACCTCGGGCAGAGGCAACTCCGGCCGACCATTCCCCCGGGAAATGCGCTGGATTCGGTCGGAAACTAGTTGCCCCGCCCAGCCGCGGATGAGCGCACACGCTCAATTATTCATGTGACTTGGCGGGATTTTGGCCCGTGAGAGTGAAAGCGTTTAAACTCGCGGCGTTTTCCATTGGGATCGTGATCGGCATCCAAGCGCCTGACGCATCATGCCCGTGATCCTAGAAAAAGGGACATGCTTGATGCTTGTGTTTTCAGAAAGGAAACGGCCGGCCGGCCCGGTGGTAAGCTCGAGGTAGCAAAAGAAGCTAGTAGAAGCAGCTGCGACCTTTTGCTTGCATTGCTTGGGAGTTGGGACGTACAGAAACCGTGCACGACGGCCAAACACTTCAGAAACCGTGCATACAGCGCCGTTTTGTTGCTGGACTTTGCAAACTAGTAGTACTCACTAGGTGGGCCGGTCCGAAGAAAGAATACTAGCAGCCTTCAGTGAAAACCGCATCTTCAGATATTGATAATACTCCGTTAGTCCACAAATATTTTTCGTCACTTTTTTTTTGAGAAGTCAACTATTTTCAACTTTAACCATATTTATATAAAAAATATAAAAAATGTTAATATTTATAGTACTTATTATTAGTATCATTAGATAGATATTTGAATTTATTTTTTTAGTAACATTATCCGAAGACACAAAATATTGTTAATATATTGTATAAATCTAGTCAAACTTAAGAAAGTTTAACCAATATGAATACCATAGCGACAACAATTTGTGAAACGGAGGGAGTATATCTTTAAAAAAATCTAGAGAATTCAAAGAAGAGTTGGCTAATGTTAGCCATGTGTTTCAGGTACCCCGCGCAGTGGCATAGACAAAGAGGCTAGCACGGGCTGCGCCCCCGTACTTAGGTTCTATTTGGGACAGCTATAGCTTTCGAAAATTTAATGGAGTTAGTGAAGCAAGTCATTAGATAAGTTATTTTTCTTTATTATTTAGATTTTAAATTATTCTTAAATATATTAAAATTGATATTATAAACTACATCTTCACACTAGGCCTAGAACCTAGAGCCTTTCTAAACATCCCCTTAAAAACTTGGGTCGCCTGTTCGCCACCAACTTAATCTATCACTAGGTGAGTGCCCGTGCGTTGCAACGGAACCGAATAATAACACGTTAACTTATATGTCTCTGTTGTATGTTATAGATATGTGCCCGTGCGTTGCGACGGAAGTAAAAGATTTGTATGAAACATTAATACGGAACGCCAAACATCACTATAATATGCAAAATCCGTGTGGAAAACATTATAATATGCCATGGAAGGCGGCAGACCAGTCCAGGTGGGTGATGTAGCGGAGGAGGACATCGACGATGACAATGCCTACAGCAGAGCGGTGCACGTAGTCGAATCCCATGGCATCCAGTGCAGAGCGGTGCACGCAGTCGAACCCCATGGCCTCCGGCGTTTTGAGGATGGCAGCAGCCGCAGATCCCGGTCGGTGGGGAGGGGGAGCAGGGGCGACGGGAGGGGGAGCGTGTGGGGGCGGCGTTTGTGCGGCGCCTGTCGCGGTGGAGAGGCAGGTGGCACGGGGAACGAGCGGCGGGTGTTGATTGCCGCGAGACAGGGGACGCGAGGCAGGGGCAGGCGGGGGCATAGGGTGTGGACGCCCTCCTTAAGTTCTTAATAGGTGTAAAGATATTTGTTGGCCCCCACGTTCTTTCTTGACTCTAAGTTCCTGAGCTGTCACGAACTTAACTATTAAGTTTATCAAAAAAAAAGTCAACGATTATGTTCGTCGGTAAACCAACAAACTAAGTTTAAATTTGTCGGCTTATGTGATTAGGTTTGACAGTTTTTTCACCATGTGTTTTAAACCAGTTTTGTAGTGCTCACGGCAACCGAGATCGAGTACTACTTTTCTTGGACGCTGACATTTATATACTTAGTTTTATCTTTTTTTAGTTGGGAGTTAACTATCCTATCCAAGTACACTATAATATAATTGTTGCATGTTTCTTAGGATAATATTTTTTAGTATATTCGATATGTCTACAGATTGCTCGGTATCGAGGTCTATGATGTCGAGCTCGGTATCGATATCCATAGCCCGAGTTGTTGGCCATGTGGACCGCAAACCCAAACGCTATACTAAAAATATCACCACTATGAGTAGGGATGAAAAAAGACAAAAATGGACGGAAAACCCGAGTTTCGTTTCTGTTTCCGTATTTTATCATCGGAAGCAGTACCAGAACTTAAATAGATAGGAACTGAAACATTAGAGGGATAATCGGGTGTATGAAAACAAATGGAGACATGAATATTAAGCAGAAGCTAGTACTTTAATATAAACACACATGATATTGGTGACTAATTGGTGACAGACTGACAAGGCAACAACATGAAACAAATAGATACAGTGAGGCCACACTCTAATGTTGTTTGCTTGCTATTGGTGTACATATATAGCTACGACTGGTGTTATTTGAGCCTTTACGACACTTGTTATTGAGGAGAGTCGATGGCTACAATGACATCCAAGCTCTAATGGTATAATTTGTCACCTAAGGATCTGACTATATGAGGCTTTAGCTACTAGTGTATATTGAGTTAATCCTAGATTTATCAAATACGAGATAAATATGGGTTCGATCCGGCTCAAAACGTGATCATGCAAAAAAAACGATTTTCGTCCCGTTTTCGATTTTTTCGTAAATAGGAAAATATATGGGTCAAGTATGGAAAACTGTACGGATCAGAACAAGATTTACCCCTCCATTTTCAACCCTAGATATGAGTCACAGTAGGGCTGGAAAAATGGCTCGAGCTTGGTGAAGCTCGGCTCGGTGCGACGAGGCTCGCGAGCTCGCAACGAGCCGAGCCGATTTTCTAGGCTCGGAAATTTCTCGAGCCGAGATAGCTCGCGAGCCAGCTCAGCCAAAATGGTTGCCAGCCCGTGGGCTATAGCCCAATTCGGCAAGCCTAATGTCAACCGCCACATATGGACAATGCATGTCAAGTTCCATCGAGGTACAGGTGTTGTTGGTGCCTCTAGAATGTGAGGCATCTGGTAGCGAGCCACATCGAGCCGAGACGAGCCGGGCTCGTTTTACAGCCCTAAGTCATGGTGTCAAGATATTTTAACTTGCTACCATAATCTACTACACCAAACTTTAGATAGAAACATAAGATTAGTTCCCCAGAAACTCTATTTACAAGGCTAAGATTAGTTTCCACACAGACCAAAACGTTTTTTTTAAAGAACGAAATAAAAAACGGTCCCCACACTCTCCCGTTTGATTCCTCGTGGATTTGAAGAAGGTTAGATACTGCACAAAATCCAATACAAATTCTATTAACAGTTTATAGAGAGATCGTAAGCTTATGGTACAAAATCTAATATAAAAATTTAGAAACCATTTAGCTAATAACTAGATTCTAGAACGGTATTCTAAAAATAAGACACGAACCGAACATCGTCTCGGCCATGGCATCGTGATGACAGAGCGCCAAACGTGCATTTGCATAGTGACAAACAAACAACACCCATTACCCTTTCTTTACTCGTTAAAAGTACCGCCCTTGCCCTGCGTGACTAGTACGGAGGGTCGCATTCAACCGGAGATCTCCGAGCTTGTTATCGATCCTACGAAGATGATGCGTCTTGCTCTTCGTGCTTCTCGTTCCCATCTGCCAAAACGAAAAGGCAAGAAACGAATCAGATATATGGGCCGCGGACGACTCAGGCTAGGCCCAACCCAGGCGGCAGACTTGTACGGCCCAAGCCCAACTCCCTCTCAGAAAGGAAAGTTTCTCTCAGCCTGGGCCCTGGGCACACACGCCGCACGCGGGGCGGGGGCGGGCAACGTACCGTCGTCGACCAGGCCGTGGCGGTGGCGGTCCATGACGACGAGGATGTACTTGAACGCCTCCGTGTCGCAGGGGATGGTGACGGCGCCGCCGTGGTAGTCGAACTCGAACTCTTCCTCCGCCTTCTCAAGCAGGCGCCGGAACACGGGCATGCCCAGGTACGCCGTCGGCACCACGAACCGGCGCCGCTCCGCGCCCACGTACACGGGGCAGCACCCGCGGGGCACGTCCGCCGGCGCGTCGGGGGTCATCGGCGTCATCGGCGAGTCGCACGCCGCCGCGTCGGGGGGGCACCCCCGCCTGCGCTCCTCCACCAGCAGCACCCGCGACAGGAGCCGCCGGTCCTCGTCCTCGTCCTCCTCGTCCGCCGCACCATGCGGCGCCGCCGGCAGCATCTGGTTCCTGCTGCTGCTGCTGCTGCTGGCATTGTCTGCAGCGGCAGGCGTGGGGTCGCCGTTGCTGCTTTGGTCTGTCGTGGCGTTGGCGTCGTCTGGGTTGGCTCTGTCGCCGTCGTCGCTGGCGCTGGACCTCCTCTCGGCGGCAATCCTGGAGCTGGAGGACTGCCAGCGGTGGAGCATCTGCCGCAACCAAATGACCCGCTGGAGGCCGGCGGGGTCCTCCTCGTCGGCGCCGCCACCGCTACTCTCGTGTCCCATCGACGACGACATCGGCTAGATCTACCGTTTGAAGGCGGCCTGCCTCCCCGACTTGCAATTGCTAGGAGGCGCGCCAGCCACACGCATGCAAGTATGGAAAAGGTCACGTCGCGCGTCCCGTTTTGTCCTTCCGACGGTTTCGTTCTTGTCGCGCGCCAGCCACACTAAACAAAGCACGGCGTTGCCGCGCACCTGGGTGGAGTGCCTGCAATTGTGGAGCCATTTTTTTTTTCCAAATGAAACCTAGGCTGGGCAAGGTGAAAAAGAAAAGAACTGAAAGTAAATTTCTATATCTATATATTAAGCGTTGCTCTCTGTTGCGCCACGTCGTCATATTTTCATTTCGGTCGTACGATGCTGTTTCAACGGTCATGAAGGTGAGTCATCCAGGAGAACGGTTTGCTCTGGATAAGGCCGCCATCCGTTGGAGTCCTCCGGCGCCGCGAGCGCGAGATTCTAGACGCGGCGCTGGTTGTGGCCCGCGGGTTGCGCCACGGTCGTAACTATCCCCTCCAGCGGTGGTTGGATCTGCGCTACGGCGGCGGAAGGGGTCCCCTGGAGTTCGGAGATGCCCTTAGGCTATCCGCAATCGTTACCCCTAAATTTTTTCCCCTATATCACTTTTCCCCCCTATTTTTCCCCCTATTTTTTCATCTCCCGCAGCGGTTCCCCCTAAATACTCCCCTATACCCCACTACAACTATAAAATATCATTTTCTATATCAACTATCAATTTTTTATCTACTAACAATTACTCGTGGACCCACAGCACAGTGTTTAGGGTGATGAACAGTGACACGCTAGATCTGGGGGGAGAGAGAAGGGTGCCGACGTGTAGGGGGCGCTGTAGGGGGCACCGCTGCGGCCATAGGGTGCCCCCTACAGACGGCATGCAAGGGGAGGGGGAGTGCTAGCGGTGACCGCTGCGCACAGCCTTAGGCTGTACGCAACGCAGCCCTCTCAGCATCCCCCTCCCCTTGCGTAGGGGCTGTAGGGGGCACCCTACGGCCGCAGCGGTGCCCCCTACAGCGCTCCCTACGTGTCGGTCCCCTTCTCTCTCCCCCCAGATCTAGTGTGTCACTGTTCATCACCCTAAACACTGTGCTGTGGGTCCACGAGTAATTGTTAGTAGATAAAAAATTGATAATTGATATAGAAAATGATATTTTATAGTTGTAGTGGGGTATAGGGGAGTATTTAGGGGGAACCGCTGCGGGAGATGAAAAAATAGGGGGGGAAATAGAGGGAAAAAGTGATATAGGGGGAAAAGTTTAGGGGTAACGGTTGCGGATAGCCTTATGAAGCTTGCGGCATCAAGATCTGAGTTGGGTCGTCGCACGGGAGGAGATTTCACTGAGGCCTTGTTCGTTTGTGTCGGATTGGTTGGTCGGAACGATTCCTAGCCGGATTGTTTCTCTAATTTATATAAACTTTGATCAACTGGAACGATTCCGGGTGCAATCCGACGTAAACGAACAAGGCCTGAGTTGGGTCGTTGCTGCCGGAGTCGCTAAGGTGGCGCCTTTGAGCATTGTCGTCCGGATGTTCCTTCCCGGCAAGCGCTAAAGCTTCTGTAGATATTCTCAGAACCAGCGGCTGGCGCCATAATGTAAATCTGTGCCTTGGCCGGAGGTTTGGCACTGTTCGACGGAGCAAGTGACGATCTTGAGCTCTATCCGTCCTGCATAGCCCGAAAAAGCGCAATAAATGGAGGCCACACCCGAGGACACCACGACAGTACCTCATCGCCGCCGCACAGCCAAGAATGAGGTACATCGTACATGTTGTCCGGCCTCGACATGCTTAACAACGGCAGGATGGAGGATGGATGCCTTGATGAAGAAGCGGCGGGGCTGGCCACTGGGCAACGGCAAAGAAGCACAAGCCCTTCCCCTTCCAAGGTATCCGGTGATTGCGTCTAAAAAAATTCCCGTCTAAAAAAAGAATTTCCATTCAAATCTCATCTCAAATGTAGAATTCTACTTCCGGTGTTTTTTTGTCTTTACCTTTAATATATACATGTACTCAAAGTTCAGAATAGAGAACATGCCATATCGCCAGTCAAATAAAGCATCTTTTTAAGATAGAAGGTCGCTAAAAATCTGATTGAAACCTTCCTAATCGTTCATCAGTTGGGGAATCATTTTATTTGAGGCGTACGCGCATCATAATCTATAGGTTTTGCTTGCTATCTAGATGTTTCCTCCCCACCGTATTTACAACCTGCAAGGATGCGAAAGTCCCTATTCACGCCGGACTAATTCCGAGTCTTCCGAACAAGAAAACAACATCATGATGAGCAGCAGGTGTCCACGGCCGTGGTGGCCCGCGCGAGAGGAAAGGTAGTGTTAGCTCTAGCAGTGTTCTCTACCTGAGAGACCGATTTGCTAGATGTTTTAGACTTCGGATTCAATTCAATCCGGTGGTTACATGGATATTATCCTGAATTGCGCTATGGGTTTTTCAACCTATTTAGTTCTTCAAGGTTTAGATTGAGCAGCCTCTGAAGTTTGTTTTTCCTTGAACAGATGATCCATGCTTGGGAGTAGCAATTCACAATTATTTCATCTCATGTGCAGAAGAAGTCTCGCTAGAGAAGGGAAGCAGTAACTCGAAGCCTCACCATAAACCGTCCACACATGCTGTATACCTTCGATATTTAGTGGCTTTGTATGGTAACTTCAGTTCCTGGTTTGTGTAAATAGAGTTGTTAGAGCAACTCCAGTAATTCTCTAAAAGACTTCCTAAATCAATAATTTAGGTAGTTAACATGAAAACTATTCTCCAACAGTTCTCTAAATGAACTTTCTAAATTTAACAACTTGTCATCTAACCTCATTTTCTCTCTACATTTAGCAACCATTTAACAACTCCCTAAACAAAAATGTTGACTGCATTATATAGTTTTTGTGACTTATTTTTTATGTGGATAAATACAAAACAAAATTACAACCTATATTTAGAGAACTATTGGAGAACTCACATTTTTTTACTCCAAAAGCCATTTAGCAACTTCTTAAATCTGTGATTTAGAGAGCTAAAATTTACATAACTATTGGAGTTGCTCTTATGAAAAGCCATCGGTTACTGGGAGACTTGGGAATGCACATTGCCTGGCGCAATCTCATCTCATCAAATGAATGGCCTTTACGGGCACCAAGACCTTTAGGGTGCAGTGCTTTGCTTTACTTTGAATCAGTGGCCTAATTAGTCCCAGCAGGTTCAGAGCACAGATATTTAGATATCTGCAGACTGCATGTCAAAGTCGTCTATGACCCTGCTTTTGGGGTCGACGGTACCGGGTATAGATGGCCAAACCGGCCGCCAGACACGACACGACACTAAGTATTATTAGACACGACACTATTAGTAATCACTAGTGTTTAACCAGCGGTCCAGACACTATGGACTATACGGCACTAAGAGAAACTCTAAAAGAACGTGTAAATTAACTCCAAAACAGATATTAGTCAAAAATAGTGGTTTTTCTTACTCCAACAGCTCCCTCATTCTTCTCCCAAAAATTAGCGCCCCGCATTCACAGCCTCCTCTTCCTCATATTTTGTTGTGTTTCATCCCTCTCCAATCCATTCCTTAACGTATCAGATCATCCACGGCCTCCCGACGACTGTACATATTACGTCACATATCACATTTAAAGTAACTGTTGGAGTACCCATCATAATTCACTCTTAAATTTTTTAGTCTGCTCTTAATAATCAATTTTTGGGTAAAATTTTTAACATCCTTTTGGAGTTGCTTTAACATCTAAGAGCGTCGTGCCAGCTTAGACACTATTCCATTTTAAAAGTTCAAAAAGTATAGAAGATCTTTAAGATTATATATATAATTTTAAAACTTGAATATTTATACCATTATAAAGTGAATTCATTACTTTTAAATCATAATAAATAACAATTTATAATCACGTGCTCATCGCGGGCCTTAAGAAGAGGCCATGCTCCTAGATTGGTGCAACAGAAAAATTGGCTAATGGGCTCGTCAGACTATCTAGGAGTCAGTTGTTCCATTCGTGCTGAAGTGGCCCCACTACGTGGTGCATCCTATAGGTAAGTCTTAGTCGAATATAGTTAGAGTGTCTATCGCTGTAGCATCCCAAAAATTCAAATCCTAAAATTTTCTCAAACTCGCTCTAAATTTAAAATGAATTTCAAATTTTGTTTCAAAATGTTTGTTTGCAAGTTGATATCAGCAAATAAAGTATAGTGGTCTATATTCTCTCCAAAATCCTCCTCAAAATATCCTACAAATGTTTCCCGAGTGACCCCCCTCAAATTCTTTCCAGAAATGCTGCCCAGATATTTCCCCAGTGACCCCCCTCAAATTCTTTCTAGAAATATTGCCAAAATATTTCCCTAGTGATCCCCTTCAAGTTCTTTCCAGAAATACTGTCCAAATATTCCACCGATATATCTCCAAGTATTTTCCTCTTGAGAAATACCTTCAGAATCATTTTTCAAGTCCCTACAAATATTTTCTTCAAAACTTTCCTCATGCTCATACGTATACGTATCCCTCCGGTGTCATACGGTGAGCTCTACAAGCTAATCTCACTTATACAAGACAAATACATGCTAATCTCTCACTAATCCTCTCATCCTCCCACTAATCCTCTTATCCCTCCCCCTAATCCCCCCACCATGGCTATAAATAGAGGGGCAAGGGCCTCCTCTCATCCCACCCCAAGCCATTTCATGGCAACTCTCTTCCCCCCACACACACACCCACTCCATGTTCCACATAAGCACACACTAGCACAAGGATCGTTCGATCGTTCTTCGATCGTTCGTCCCCCTGTTCTTAGTTTGTTCGTTCGTTCGTCCGATCGTTCGATCGTTCGTCCGATCGTTCATGGTTCGTTCGTCCGTTCGTCCGATCGTTCGATCGTTCGTCCAAATAATCTTTTTCCTGCCGTTATGCTGTCGAAATTCCGATCGTTCGTTCGTTCGATCATTCGATCGTTCATCGTTCGTTCATAGTTCCCTATTCATCGTTCATCGTTCGTTCATAGTCCCTATTCATCGTTCTTGCAGATAATCTTTGTCCTGCCGTTATGCTGCCGAAATTCCGATCGTTCGTTCGTTCGATCATTCGATCGTTCATCGTTCGTTCATACGAACTATTCACCATCACTATTCACCATTACTATTCACCATTACTATTTATCGTTACTATTCACATACACTATTCATCATCGTTACTATTTAACATTACTATTTATCATCATTACTATTCGTCGATGATATCTATAATTACTTTTCCATCGCCACTATTCATCGTTACTAATCATCGTTACTATTCATCGGTCATCTAGTCATCCCAAATTTCAACTACTCATCCATCATGTTGTCCAGTCCACCTAAGACCAGCCAGACCCATGTTCCAGTCATACGAACTCCGGTGACTGTGATTTTCCTTCCAGTAGGGAACTTCCCATCTGGCCACCCATTCCAGGTTTCTCCAAGTTGAGCATGCTTAACTTTGAGATTCCTTTGAACCAGTCTTCCAAACTCAGATTCCAATAATTCTTGTTTCTAAATTCTTATCAAATTATTCCCTATCTAACCATGTCATCCCTTAAGCATGGTTCATGTTCTAGAAGACTCCCAAAATATTCTCGTCTCATATTCTGCTTATAACTCTCATGTTCATACTAAGTCAGACGATTCATTCGTCACTATTCTCACCTACAGTGAACTTCACTGTGCTACACCACATACACTCAGCTATAAATACACCCAGCTACCCTCTCCCTCTCCACACACACTCAACACCCTCAGCCAAGGCAAACACCCCACCCACTCAGTTACTCCGCTCTGCCGGCTACACGCGTAGTGTCGCTTCGCCTCCAGTCCACCCTCCTGGTAAGCACCTCCGCTCCACCACTAGTAGTACCTCAACACCACATGACACAGATTCTGCTCAAGACTCTACCCATTCATATATTGCTATTCTGACCACTATACTAAATATTTGTTGGTATACTTGCTGGTTTGTATGTTTGCTTGTTCATGTTGCATAGTTATCAGAGCGTTCGTGCCATCTCGTGGAGGCCAGATCTGCAAGTCTACGCCAGGCGGTGGAGCCAGAAGCCAGTTCCGCGAGCTCGCCTTCCCCCTTCGCCGAATAAGCACGGCAAGCTCACTGGATCCCTTTGATGCATAAATTACCTATGTTTTACAACCACAACCCTCAGCCTGTTATTTTATGCATAATATGATTTTGAGACAAGTTATTATGGCCACCCAGCCGCTTGCCGCAATCAATCCCTGATATAATTGTTATAAATGATTTGAGGAAAGGTGTGAGTTTTCAAAAGAAAATGCTTTTCAAAATGTGTTTGATGAAGGGTTTTCACCCTTATCACCTTTGAGTAGGGATGATCAAGGACTCCCTGGTTTAGGGGAGGGCCTAAGGTGTTGGCTCAGCTGGTTTAGGCGTGAGCAGAAGGATTGTCCCCTCATATAAGGACTGGTTTGTCATCTTCACTACCTGTACTCTTTAATAGTACAACCACTCGAGACTGTGTGGGCAGTCACTCAATCTGAACTCGTACGGTCCAACCCCAGGGTTATGAAGGCTGGGGAGCACCGGGAGGATAAGGAGGGGGAAAGTTTTGTCCGGTTTGGACATGGTGGTGGCCTGACTCCTTCCGGATAACCGTTAAGTTAGGACGTGTGGGGAAAGAAAGAGAGTCAGATTCGGGTCTCATTGGCCATGGGATCGCAGAGCCGAACTAGTGGGTAAAGTGTACCCCTCTGCGCAGAGTTCAAACCTATTCGAATAGTCTGTGTCCACAGGAATGGACGAGTCTGGTGTGGTATGACAATTAGTGTTTTGTTTTCAAAAAAAGAGGTGCTTTTGAGAAAAGTGGTTTTTAAAAGGTCTGGCGGTTGAGCCGTGAGCTATGGTGGACGGGAAGTCCAGTAGCTGATTTTGAAAATGAAAACCAGTGGGAAACTGCTGAGATACCTGGATGGTTTAGTCCAGGGGATTTTGTTCTAATATTGAAAAACTTCCTGCTCTTTTTGGAGAGGATGCGCTTTGCAAAGTACAAAATGTTTTTTTTTCAAAACAACCCTGCATAAAATATTGTTGTTTCTGCAAAATATTCTGAGCTCCACATATTCCATGCATTATATCTGATTTCCCCATTTCGCGGGTGAAGGTGGGCTGCTGAGTACGTTTGTACTCACCCTTGCTTATTTGTTGTTTTTCAGAAAAAGGAGATCGGGTAAGAGTTACGACTGTTCCCAACCTTGCCTGTGGCTGTTGGACCGCTGATTTGCTTCGCTGCGTATATCGGGCTGCTTCAGCCCCACTCTGATGATATGTCCCGAGTTGTGGACCAACTCTTAAAGTTGTTCGCCACCTTTATAGGTTTGTCTCGTTTAAGCAAATCTGGAATCATCTGATGTATAAATGTGTTTACTAGCCTCCTGGGACTAGTAATTGTATCACATTTGAGTCCCAGAGGATTGGGACGCTTCAGGTGGTATCAAAGCTGTTAGGTTGGCCGCAGGACGTAACCCTTAGCCTGATCCAAAAGTTTTTGAGTCAAAACTATTTTCTTAAAAAAATATTGCTCTCATCCCTTCATTTCAAAAATGCTTTCCCCTTTCCTTCTCTCAGAAGTCAGATGGACGTCTGTTGCCAAACCAGCTTTTGCCAGAATGAAGATGGTTTCCCCAAGTTGCTGAGAGCATGCACAGTTCGCCTCAGAATCAGGAGCCAGCCAGAGTATGATGGTCGTGAATTCGTCGAGCATGGCACAGAGAAGTGTGTCGTGACTGTATACATTGGATCCAGTCCGCACCATGTGGAATGGAGTGTCACTGCTGTTGGGCACAGATTCCAAGACACATGCCAAGTTGTCGCTCGCAAGGCATTGAGGGTCCTGTGTCAAATTTATGAAGAAGAAGTGGCCGACACACCACTCAGATTCTTTCCGCCCTTTCAGAGAGACCGTCCAGTTTGGATGGCCAGGATGCGTGCATTGGAAGGGAAGCAGTTGCTTGAGGATGACCCCACAGTCGTGTACCTCACTGCATACCTGTTCACCCTTGATACACAATATGATTTCTTGGCTCGGCACCACCGTCAGATGATTGTCCGAGCAGAAGATGCAAAGAAGCTCAACCATAAGCTCCATGTGGATCTCACCACAGTTCAAGCCCGTGCAACTGCCTTGGAGAGTCGTGAAGTCATTGCTGTTGAAGCCCTGAAGCAAGCCAAGGATGAGCACGTCCAGAAGTTGATGGATGCCTACTTGGTCACCCATAACCAACGTAGAGCCCTGCGGATCCAAGAGCCCGCTTCATCCAACCCTGTTCAACCCATCAAAGCTGAAGACCCCCAGATTCTTGAAGGTCACCTGGTCTCTATCAGAGGAGATAAGAAGACTTGGGAACTACCGGAAGGAGCCATAGTCTTGGAAGGAATTCCAGTCTTCCCTCAGGCTATGGATAAGCAAGAGCACCCTGAATCCTCCCAAGATCCCCCGCCAGAGTTGTTTGACCCCCTCACCATGAAGAAGATTCCAGCACCGTCCCTTGAGGTCAAGGAAGAAGCTGCAAGCACCCCGCCAGCACCACCGCCCTCTGAGGAGCTACAAGAGCCAGTCCAGCTTGAAGAAGAGTTCGACCCCGTCTTGCCATCTCAGCCACCGCCAGAAGAAGTCATCAACATCAGCTCCCTCTTGACCCATCCAGGTGATATCTCAGATTGAAGTTGTGTGTCAGGCTCGCTAGAAGAGAAGCTGCCAGATCTGAGTTAGTTATGCCCAGTATTCTGCATGCATTGGGTAGTGAAGTTTTTCTTCACTTTGGCTAGAGCCCTGCATGTATGAGAGGTAATCGTGTAGACTCGTGTTTTGCAAAACTCTAATTGTATGGCCCTCTAGGGCATTTCAAAATGAATTTCGCTTGATGTTTTCTCCCCTTTTGAGTGTATATGTGATGCTTTAACGTTAGTGCTCATAAGTCGCATTTAGCATAGTTCTCAATTCAGGAGCCAAGCAATAGTAGTTATGCTTAGCCCCCCGAATCTGAGTAGTCCGTGCTTTGGAAAAACTCTATTCTTCCCTTATTCAAAACATTTGATTTGTTTGTGCTTATCATTGCTGAGCTTGTGTGTTCTCTTTCTTTTTAAGAAAGGTTTTCTCTAAAAACATAGATCACAAATTAGATCTAATCCTCACCTTATGCTTCCATTCTCATCTTAACCCATCTCAAGAGAAAAGTGCTTTACCCAAGAAGATACCGAGAAGCTTACCCTTGAAGCCTGGAATAAGCTACAGAAGGAACCAGTCCAGCCGCTCAGTCAAAAGGACCGACCGTGAGAATCAAAGCACTGCCCCTGAGTCAAAGTAAACAGGAAAAAAGGACAGAAGGAGTTTTTACCATATAGAGAGGCAAAGATTCTTGAAACCAGAGACCACAAACATCAGGGTCGTCGACCCCACCACTCACCCGTGCCCCCCTGCACGCGTGCCCGCCCCCATGCACTTTACCACCGCCCAACGCCCCCTTTTGCAGCGCACCCACCGCCATCGTCGCCGGCAACAGGCCCCCCCTCCCCATGTCGCGCCTGCTGCCTCGTGTCACCTGCTCCATCACTACCACTCCACACCCCCCCTGAGCACCCCCGCTCGCCTATAAACCCCCCCACCAGCTCCCTCAACTCCCATCTCACACAAAGCAAAAACAGCCCCGATAAAATCCCCTCTGCCAAATTGCAAGCAACTCCATTTTCCCACTCCCTCGCCCCTAAGATCACAATGCTTGGTGATTCTTGGGTTGAAGACTGTTGCACATGGTTCATAGTCTTTGGTTTCCTCCAGTGTATGATAGTAATACTCTTTGATAGAATCCTCGAGTGGGAAGAGCAAAGAGAAAAGAAGATAGTGAAGAAAAGATGAGAAGAAGGTTGTCCCAGAATCAACCCTGTGTCAGTCATTTCTCCGCAGCCTGCTCAAGCAGCAACAGCAGCAGAAGGACCCGTAACACCCTTGTTATGAGGTACTTCAAGGAGTTCAAATCCCCAAGATTCAAGAGATCTACCCTCATTCATTTTAAGTGGGGTAGTTGTAACGCCCCGAATTTTGCAGTTGAATTTTTTCTTTTCTTTACTCGCCAAAATTCGGGCGTTACCTTTTCTTTTTCTTTTTGCCCTCGCTACACCTTGACCTTTTCCAAAGTTCTAGCGGGATTCGGTTTGGATTTTCCCGTGTAAGAAAAACCCTAAATACTTTATGTTGTTTGATGCACCATGCCGAACCTTGCATTTCTTTTGATTGCTTTGAAAGTGCAAATGCATTCATGTAAAAAGATCGGATTTCGAAAATGAGGAGAAGATCTTTTCTTTCTTTTTTTCTCTCTCTTTCTCTCTCCTCTTTTTCTCTCTCTCCCGCGCCGTGGGCCGACCCCGGCCGGCCCAGCCGCCCCTGGCGCCCCCCCCTTGGGCCCAATTGGCCCATGCCGCCCCCCACCTCCCCTTTTTCCCCAAATTCTTTCTCCCTCCCTCTCATTTTCTCTCATTTTCTCTCCCTCACCCTAAGCCGCCGCCGCCCCTACCCCCTGCCCTAGCGCCGCCCCTCCCCGTCGCCGATCGGCCGCCCCGCTCGGCCGCCCCGCCCCGCCCCGTCCCCGTCGCCGGTGAGCCCCCTCCCCCTCTCCTCCCTTCCCCATTTCCCCCCCTCCCCTTTCCCCTTGCCGCTCGGCGCCTTGGCCGCCGCCATGGCCGGCTCGGCCCGCCCCGCCCGGCCGCGCCCTGGCCGGCTCGGCCAGCCCCCGGCCGTGCCCCCCGCCGGCGCGCCCCCTGGCCGCCTTGGCTGCGCGCTCGCCTGGCCGTTTGGCCGGCTCGGCCGCCTGGCCAGCCCGACCCCCCCCCCGCGCGCTCGCCTGGCCGCCGGTTCAACCGGGCCGGCTCAGCCGCCCCGCCGCCCAGCTCGCCGCCCAGCCGGCCGGTTCAACCGCCCCTAGGGCCGGTTC
This sequence comes from Zea mays, assembly GCF_902167145.1. Taxonomy (NCBI): domain Eukaryota; kingdom Viridiplantae; phylum Streptophyta; class Magnoliopsida; order Poales; family Poaceae; genus Zea; species Zea mays. The sequence goes on along the minus strand of NC_050104.1, from coordinate 12,752,839 downwards.
AACCGCCCCCCCTTTTTTATTATTTGTTTTATTTTATTTTATTTACTTTCTGTGATCATAGCTATTTTATTTTAAGTAGGCTAATCGTTGTTCATATGCCATTGAAATAGGAAGTTTAATTTAAAATTCCGTTATGCTAATTGATTCATGTAGTTAATTGTTTATCTCGTGCGATGTTGATCAACTTAAAACGATTAGGTTCCCACTAGTGCATATAACAGAATTCTTTTGTTAAGAACCAATTGTAATTGATCGTTAGCGCATAAGATTTAACCCCCTGCGAGACCCTTTCCCGTTTCTTTCTAACCATAACAAATGCGATATCGAATGTCATACTTGATGCATATTCGCTTTATTTGTTTCCTTGTATGGTGTACTGTTCTTTTGTATTAAATATGTGGATGTATGTATGTTTGCAATCGCATAGAGAACGATTCGGTCGAAGAGCCCGAGGAACCCGCAGGAGAAGCCCCTGAGCAGCAGTCGTTTGGTGGAGGCAAGTGTCCTTTGACCTATCTCTGTCCTATTCACTATTTAATTCACCCCCCGCATTACACCTTTATACCTAAGGATTGACTAGCTTTTGTTATCCCTGTCCTTGTTTACCTATTTGGGTTGGATTATTACTGTTTAGCTTTATGCTATTGCTCAACTCTAATCAATGAACATGATGAGATTATCTATGATACGCTGTTTTCCCTTCTCTTATTATGATGTTGTACTTGTGACCTTCAAGGGGGCTCGAGCGGTTTCTCGAGTGCCTCTCCGTAAGGACCTGTTCTATGGATGACCGCCCGGGAAAACAGTGCAACCATGAGGGTGGAATGGGGTGCCCTTAGCTGAATAATTAGAGGATCCGGGATGTAGTTCACTTAGCCGTCGTGCCGTCAATGGGGCTCGGTGTATGCGGCTCGCTCTGCCAAGTTTGGGTTCGCCCCTTGGGGAGAAGTGCGGTGCATTTAGGAAACCTAACGGGTGGCTACAGCCCCGGGGAATCTTTGTAAAGGCTACGTAGTGAAACCCTGCCTATTCACCTTGGTAGTGTTTAAGGGTTTGATCGGCCCGAGGCAAGAGGGAATCACGGCTTGTGGGTAAAGTGCACAACCTCTGCAGAGTGTTATGAAACTGATATATCAGCCGTGCTCGCGGTTATGAGCGGCCAAGGGAGCTCCAGTGATTAGTGGTACTTGATCAGAGACATTGTGGTACAGGTGGTTATGAGATTGATGGTTTTGGTTATGACTATGGTGCTGGTAAGTGGTATTCTTTCCGTTTGGAAAGGGTACATTGGGCTAATAACTTGGGTTAATGCTAAAACTTGGCTTTCTACTAGTAAATAATAATCTGACCAACTAAAAGCAACTGCTTGACTTATCCCCACATAAAGCTAGTCCACTACAGCCAAACGGGATACTTGCTGAGTATGTTGATGTGTACTCACCCTTGCTCTACACACCAAACCCCCCCCCCCCCAGGTTGTCAGCATTGCAACCACTGCTCAGGCGAAGATGAAGCTGTGGAAGGAGACTTCCAGGAGTTCCAAGATTACGACGAGTTCTAGGTGTGGGTTAGCGGCAACCCCCAGTCGGCTGCCTGTGAAGGCCGCGTTATCTACGTTTCTTTTCCGCACTTTGATTTATTGTAAGAACTATATGGACGTCTCAGACGTATGATGTAATCGACTATTTCCCTTATTAATACTATTTTGAGCACTGTGTGATGATGTCCATATTATGTAACTGCTGTGTACGTGAATAACTGATCCTGGCACGTACATGGTTCGCATTCGGTTTGCCTTCTAAAACCGGGTGTGACATAAGTGGTATCAGAGCCGTGCTGACTGTAGGACCGCTAACCTAGAGTAGAATGGCCGTTCTAAGGACTATAGACCTCTGTCTCTGCCTTGACTTTGATATCCCTTCAAAAGTTGGTCATACCGACCAAACCTATGTTCTACTATATATTATACCTTGCTGAAAATCATGTTTTATTCTAATCCTTCATCTATTTATGATTCGTTACTTGCTGGTCATATTAATTCTGTTCTCGCCCTTTTGCTTGCGACGTCTTTTGTAGATGGCTCGACTTAGACACACTGCACGAAAGTCAGTCATCCCCTTCTTACCCTCCCGCCTTGCTGAGCGTCCGCTTCGCCGTCCCGTGGCCGGACAGTCCAGCCACTTGGAGAGACTACACCACCGCCTGCGTGAGGAGCAGGAGCGTCGACGACAGGAGCAGCAGAGCTCTTCCTTCTCGCTCCACCAGGAGCTAGAGTCTGTGAGGAGCTGCTCCCCTGTGCTTCCTCTGGAGCCGCCCCCTGCACCACCACTGGGCGCCCCAGCTTCTGGAGTAGCTGTTGGAGGAGACCCAGACGACGGAGATGGCGACGACAGCTCGAGCCACGACACCGACTTCTCTGCTAACCTTGAGCCGGAAGGATGGGTTGCTCGACCCATCACTCGCGACGCTGCTCGCGGGTGTCACTTCCACGATGCGCTCGACACCCTGCTACGTCGGGCATTTGACCGGCATACTTGGTCCGTCGAGTATCGCTGTGTGGTCTACCAGCATAGTCGCGGGGTCTACCCGGACCGCTGGGAGGCAACTTGCTTGGTGCGCTGCCCGGAGGACAGTCTCCAGGGTGCAGAGGCCTGTTCAGAGCACTATTCTATCTTTGAGCGGGACTCAGCTGAGGCAGCCATGCAAGATGCTGCACGGCGTGCGCTTTCGCACTACTGCTCGGTTTTCGGTGGGGCAGCTGACGGTCTTGACCTGAAGTATTACCCCCGCCGTCCATCTGGCAGCACAGGAGGCGTGATTGTCTCACCTGTCGGTGAGGGCAATCCTAGGTTGAGCAGCACAGTCAACCTAGCCGCCGTGCTAAACACGGAGCTGGACCATGCATTAGACGAGCTGAGTAGGGCTCGTGCTGAGATCGCCCTGCTGCGGGCTGAGCGCGCGGAACGTCGTTATTTGGATGGTGGTTCCCCCGCTCCCGTTGGGACTCAGCACCCATACCGCTCACCTCAGCGTGGACACCAGTCTTATGGCAATCCCGCCTGCAAGACCAAGATAACTCTAGAGCCATAGATCGTTAGAGTTGGACCTTGTAATTAATACGAAATATATATACGTAGAAGCTTCAGTCTTAGCGTTAATCTCGGTCTTAGTTAGTCTTAGTTAGACAGGGTAGTTTGCTATATCCTGTGCATTTATGTTTGTCATGATGAACTATGTTTGGTTTGGATCTTTGTAATGATTGTTACCAGAGTGTGGGTACCCCCTGCATTTTGGTTTACATACTATGTTAATAAAGTTAGTTATATAGTTGGGAAACCTTTTATTCCACTTTCCTCTTTATCTGAGAAGCTGTGTGGTCTGTGTTGGAGATCAGTGAAGATGCTCATCTGTTCAGTGCTGTTGAAGAATTCTATTCTCTTTCCTTATGCTGCAAGATTTGCCAGATCAGTTCTGATGTGTGGTCGCATTCTGCAGATGTCAGAGAACAGGCGTAGAGGAGGAAGGCGTGCTCAGCAGGAGCGAGCCGGTCAGCAAGATGAGGCGCCCCAGCAGCAGCAGCTGCCGCCCCCGCCCCCGATGTCGATTGAGCAGATGTTTCTGATGCAGACTCAGGCAGTTCAGGCCATCGGTCAGACTCTGGCCGCCATTCAGCAGCAGCAGCAGCAGCAGCAAGCACCACCTCAGCCTCAGATGCCTCAGATGCCCAGAGACAAGCGTGCTGAATTCATGAGAGGTCATCCACCAACGTTTGCTCACTCTTCTGACCCCATGGATGCTGAAGATTGGCTGCGCACTGTGGAGCGGGAGTTGCATACCGCTCAGTGCGATGACAGGGAGAAAGTCTTGTATGGTCCCCGTCTGTTGAGAGGAGCAGCCCAATCATGGTGGGAGTCTTACCTCGCCACCCATGCCAACCCCGACACCATCACCTGGGAAGAATTCAGAGGTAGCTTTCGTCAGTACCATGTGCCTGCAGGTCTGATGACAGTGAAGAAGGAGGAGTTCCTGGCCCTTAAGCAAGGGTCATCCTCTGTCAGTGAGTACCGGGACAGGTTTCTGCAATTGTCTCGCTATGCTCCTGAAGATGTCAACACCGACGCCAAGCGACAGTACCGTTTCCTGAGAGGCTTGGTTGACCCTCTGCAGTATCAGCTGATGAATCACACCTTCCCGACATTCCAGCACCTGATTGACAGAGCAATCATGACAGAAAGGAAGCGTAAGGAGATGGAAGATCGTAAGCGCAAGATCAGTGGACCCCAGCCTGGAAGCAGCAGTCGTCCTCGTTTCTCAGGCAATCAACCCCAGCAGTTCAGGCAGAACCAGCGTCCGCCTCAACAGCATCAGCAGTTTCAAAGGCAGTATCCTCAGCATCAGTACCAGAACCGTCAGAGCAATCAGTCAGGAGGTCAGTTTCAGAAGCAGAATCAGCAGGCACCTCGCCTTCCTGCCCCAGCAAACCAGCAGAGCAGTCAGGCAGCACCAGCTCAGGTTGGAAACAGGGCATGTTTCCACTGTGGAGAGCAAGGCCACTGGGTGATGCAATGTCCGAAGAAGGCAGCCCAGCAGCAGTCAGGCCCCAATGCCCCAGCAAAGCAGAATGTGTCTCAGCCTGGAGCAGGCAACCGCCCTCAACAGCGCTATAATCATGGAAGGCTGAACCATTTGGAAGCTGAAGCAGTTCAGGAGACCCCCGGCATGATAGTAGGTATGTTCCCAGTCGACTCCCATATTGCAGAAGTGTTATTTGATACTGGAGCAACGCATTCTTTCATTACTGCATCATGGGTAGAAGCACATAATCTTCCGATTACTACCATGTCAACCCCCATTCAAATTGACTCAGCCGGTGGTAGAATTCGAGCCGATAGCATTTGTTTGAATATAAGTGTGGAAATAAGGGGGATAGCGTTTCCCGCCAACCTTATAGTAATGGGTACTCAGGGAATAGATGTCATCCTAGGGATGAATTGGTTAGATAAGTATCAGGCAATTATCAGTTGTGATAAAAGGACAATCAAGTTGGTGTCCCCACTAGGAGAGGAAGTGGTGACCGAGTTAGTCCCGCCTGAGCCAAAGAAAGGAAGTTGTTATCAGATGGCTGTCGATAGCAGTGAAGCAGACCCAATTGAGAGTATCAGGGTTGTGTCTGAATTCCCAGATGTGTTTCCAAAGGACTTACCGGGTATGCCACCAGAGCGGAAAGTTGAGTTTGCTATAGAGCTTTTTCCCGGAACCGCCCCCATCTTTAAGAGAGCTTACAGAATATCTGGACCAGAGTTGGATGAGCTTAAGAAGCAAATTGATGAGCTGTCAGAGAAAGGTTACATTCGGCCAAGCACCTCGCCTTGGGCCGCCCCTGTCCTATTTGTGGAGAAGAAAGATGGCACCAAGAGGATGTGTATTGATTATCGAGCTTTGAATGAGGTCACGATCAAGAACAAGTATCCCTTGCCCAGAATAGAAGATCTGTTCGACCAGTTGAGAGGAGCCAGTGTGTTCTCCAAGATTGATCTGAGGTCAGGTTATCATCAGCTCAGGATCCGACCTTCGGACATTCCGAAGACGGCATTCATTTCCAAGTATGGTTTGTACGAGTTCACAGTGATGTCTTTTGGTTTGACCAATGCGCCAGCATTCTTCATGAACTTGATGAACAGTGTATTCATGGATTACCTTGATAAGTTTGTGGTGGTATTCATTGATGATATTCTGGTTTATTCTCAAAGCGAAGAAGAGCATGCAGATCATTTGAGGATGGTGTTGCAGAGATTGCGAGAGCACCAGTTGTACGCAAAGTTGAGCAAGTGTGAGTTCTGGATCAGCGAAGTCCTGTTCTTGGGTCATATAATCAACAAAGAAGGATTGGCTGTGGATCCGAAGAAAGTGGCAGACATTTTGAACTGGAAAGCGCCAACAGATGCTAGAGGAATCAAGAGCTTCATTGGAATGGCCGGATATTATCGGCGATTCATTGAAGGGTTTTCGAAGATTGCGAAGCCAATGACAGCGTTGCTAGGCAACAAGGTTGAGTTCAAGTGGACCCAGAAATGCCAAGAGGCCTTTGAAGCGCTGAAAGAGAAGTTGACTACAGCGCCTGTCCTAGTCTTGCCTGATGTGCACAAGCCCTTCTCGGTGTATTGTGATGCTTGTTACACAGGTTTGGGATGTGTGTTGATGCAAGAGGGAAGAGTTGTGGCTTACTCGTCCCGACAGCTGAAGGTTCATGAGAAGAATTACCCAATCCATGATCTAGAGTTGGCAGCAGTGGTTCACGCACTGAAGACATGGAGGCACTATCTGTATGGACAGAAATGCGATGTTTACACAGACCACAAGAGTCTGAAGTACATATTCACTCAGTCGGAGTTGAATATGAGGCAGCGAAGATGGTTAGAGTTGATCAAAGACTATGAGTTGGAGATTCATTACCATCCAGGCAAAGCAAACGTAGTGGCAGATGCTTTAAGCAGGAAGAGTCAAGTCAATCTGATGGTCGCTCGTCCGATGCCTTATGAGTTGGCCAAGGAGTTCGACAGGTTGAGTCTCGGATTTCTGAACAATTCGCGAGGAGTCACAGTTGAGTTGGAACCTACCTTGGAGCGCGAAATCAAAGAAGCGCAGAAGAATGATGAAAAGATCAGTGAGATTCGGCGACTGATTCTAGATGGCAGAGGCAAAGATTTTCGAGAAGATGCAGAAGGCGTGATATGGTTCAAAGACCGCTTGTGTGTTCCCAATGTCCAGTCCATTCGGGAGTTGATTCTTAAGGAAGCTCATGAGACAGCTTATTCGATTCACCCTGGCAGTGAGAAGATGTATCAGGATCTGAAGAAGAAATTCTGGTGGTACGGAATGAAAAGAGAAATCGCAGAGCATGTGGCTATGTGCGATAGTTGTCGAAGAATTAAGGCAGAACACCAGAGACCTGCTGGATTGTTGCAACCGTTGCAGATACCTCAGTGGAAATGGGATGAAATTGGTATGGATTTCATAGTCGGATTGCCTCGCACTCGAGCCGACTACGATTCCATTTGGGTAGTAGTGGACCGTTTGACCAAGTCAGCCCACTTCATACCTGTCAAGACCAACTACAACAGTGCAGTATTGGCAGAATTGTATATGTCTCGGATCGTTTGTCTTCATGGTGTGCCAAAGAAGATAGTGTCAGACAGAGGAACGCAGTTCACCTCTCATTTCTGGCAGCAGTTGCATGAAGCCTTGGGCACGCATCTGAATTTCAGTTCAACTTATCACCCGCAGACAGATGGTCAGACCGAAAGAACCAATCAAATTCTTGAAGACATGTTGAGAGCCTGTGCGTTGCAAGATCAGTCCGGATGGGACAAGCGATTGCCTTATGCAGAGTTTTCCTATAACAACAGTTACCAGGCCAGTTTGAAGATGTCACCGTTTCAAGCGCTTTATGGAAGGAGTTGTAGAACTCCGTTGCAATGGGATCAGCCTGGAGAAAAGCAAGTGTTTGGGCCAGACATTTTGCTCGAAGCCGAAGAGAACATCAAGATGGTTCGAGAGAATCTGAAGATAGCGCAATCGAGGCAGCGAAGCTATGCAGACACAAGAAGAAGAGAGCTGAGTTTCGAAGTCGGAGACTTTGTCTATCTGAAAGTGTCACCGATCAGAGGAGTCAGAAGATTCGGAGTGAAAGGCAAGCTAGCACCCCGCTACATTGGTCCGTATCAGATTCTTGCAAAGCGAGGAGAAGTGGCCTATCAGCTCAGTTTGCCCGAGAATTTGTCTGCTGTGCATAATGTCTTTCATGTGTCTCAGTTGAAGAAGTGCTTGCGTGTGCCAGAAGAGCAGTTGCCAGTGGAAGGTCTTGAGGTCCAGGAGGACTTGACCTATGTTGAGAAGCCAGCTCAGATCCTTGAGATTGCAGACAGAGTCACCCGAAGGAAGACCATCAGAATGTGCAAAGTCAGATGGAATCACCACTCTGAGGAAGAAGCAACCTGGGAGCGTGAAGATGATCTAGTGGCCAAGTACCCAGAACTCTTTGCTAGCCAGCCCTGAATCTCGAGGGCGAGATTCTTTTAAGGGGGATAGGTTTGTAACGCCCCGAATTTTGCAGTTGAATTTTTTCTTTTCTTTACTCGCCAAAATTCGGGCGTTACCTTTTCTTTTTCCTTTTGCCCTCGCTACACCTTGACCTTTTCCAAAGTTCTAGCGGGATTCGGTTTGGATTTTCCCGTGTAAGAAAAACCCTAAATACTTTATGTTGTTTGATGCACCATGCCGAACCTTGCATTTCTTTTGATTGCTTTGAAAGTGCAAATGCATTCATGTAAAAAGATCGGATTTCGAAAATGAGGAGAAGATCTTTTCTTTCTTTTTTTCTCTCTCTTTCTCTCTCCTCTTTTTCTCTCTCTCCCGCGCCGTGGGCCGACCCCGGCCGGCCCAGCCGCCCCTGGCGCCCCCCCCTTGGGCCCAATTGGCCCATGCCGCCCCCCACCTCCCCTTTTTCCCCAAATTCTTTCTCCCTCCCTCTCATTTTCTCTCATTTTCTCTCCCTCACCCTAAGCCGCCGCCGCCCCTACCCCCTGCCCTAGCGCCGCCCCTCCCCGTCGCCGATCGGCCGCCCCGCTCGGCCGCCCCGCCCCGCCCCGTCCCCGTCGCCGGTGAGCCCCCTCCCCCTCTCCTCCCTTCCCCATTCCCCCCCTCCCCTTTCCCCTTGCCGCTCGGCGCCTTGGCCGCCGCCATGGCCGGCTCGGCCCGCCCCGCCCGGCCGCGCCCTGGCCGGCTCGGCCAGCCCCCGGCCGTGCCCCCCGCCGGCGCGCCCCCTGGCCGCCTTGGCTGCGCGCTCGCCTGGCCGTTTGGCCGGCTCGGCCGCCTGGCCAGCCCGACCCCCCCCCCCCCCCCCCCGCGCGCTCGCCTGGCCGCCGGTTCAACCGGGCCGGCTCAGCCGCCCCGCCGCCCAGCTCGCCGCCCAGCCGGCCGGTTCAACCGCCCCTAGGGCCGGTTCAACCGCCCCCCCCCCCTTTTTTATTATTTGTTTTATTTTATTTTATTTACTTTCTGTGATCATAGCTATTTTATTTTAAGTAGGCTAATCGTTGTTCATATGCCATTGAAATAGGAAGTTTAATTTAAAATTCCGTTATGCTAATTGATTCATGTAGTTAATTGTTTATCTCGTGCGATGTTGATCAACTTAAAACGATTAGGTTCCCACTAGTGCATATAACAGAATTCTTTTGTTAAGAACCAATTGTAATTGATCGTTAGCGCATAAGATTTAACCCCCTGCGAGACCCTTTCCCGTTTCTTTCTAACCATAACAAATGCGATATCGAATGTCATACTTGATGCATATTCGCTTTATTTGTTTCCTTGTATGGTGTACTGTTCTTTTGTATTAAATATGTGGATGTATGTATGTTTGCAATCGCATAGAGAACGATTCGGTCGAAGAGCCCGAGGAACCCGCAGGAGAAGCCCCTGAGCAGCAGTCGTTTGGTGGAGGCAAGTGTCCTTTGACCTATCTCTGTCCTATTCACTATTTAATTCACCCCCCGCATTACACCTTTATACCTAAGGATTGACTAGCTTTTGTTATCCCTGTCCTTGTTTACCTATTTGGGTTGGATTATTACTATTTAGCTTTATGCTATTGCTCAACTCTAATCAATGAACATGATGAGATTATCTATGATACCCTGTTTTCCCTTCTCTTATTATGATGTTGTACTTGTGACCTTCAAGGGGGCTCGAGCGGTTTCTCGAGTGCCTCTCCGTAAGGACCTGTTCTATGGATGACCGCCCGGGAAAACAGTGCAACCATGAGGGTGGAATGGGGTGCCCTTAGCTGAATAATTAGAGGATCCGGGATGTAGTTCACTTAGCCGTCGTGCCGTCAATGGGGCTCGGTGTATGCGGCTCGCTCTGCCAAGTTTGGGTTCGCCCCTTGGGGAGGAGTGCGGTGCATTTAGGAAACCTAACGGGTGGCTACAGCCCCGGGGAATCTTTGTAAAGGCTACGTAGTGAAACCCTGCCTATTCACCTTGGTAGTGTTTAAGGGTTTGATCGGCCCGAGGCAAGAGGGAATCACGGCTTGTGGGTAAAGTGCACAACCTCTGCAGAGTGTTATGAAACTGATATATCAGCCGTGCTCGCGGTTATGAGCGGCCAAGGGAGCTCCAGTGATTAGTGGTACTTGATCAGAGACATTGTGGTACAGGTGGTTATGAGATTGATGGTTTTGGTTATGACTATGGTGCTGGTAAGTGGTATTCTTTCCGTTTGGAAAGGGTACATTGGGCTAATAACTTGGGTTAATGCTAAAACTTGGCTTTCTACTAGTAAATAATAATCTGACCAACTAAAAGCAACTGCTTGACTTATCCCCACATAAAGCTAGTCCACTACAGCCAAACGGGATACTTGCTGAGTATGTTGATGTGTACTCACCCTTGCTCTACACACCAAACCCCCCCCCCCAGGTTGTCAGCATTGCAACCACTGCTCAGGCGAAGATGAAGCTGTGGAAGGAGACTTCCAGGAGTTCCAAGATTACGACGAGTTCTAGGTGTGGGTTAGCGGCAACCCCCAGTCGGCTGCCTGTGAAGGCCGCGTTATCTACGTTTCTTTTCCGCACTTTGATTTATTGTAAGAACTATATGGACGTCTCAGACGTATGATGTAATCGACTATTTCCCTTATTAATACTATTTTGAGCACTGTGTGATGATGTCCATATTATGTAACTGCTGTGTACGTGAATAACTGATCCTGGCACGTACATGGTTCGCATTCGGTTTGCCTTCTAAAACCGGGTGTGACAGTAGTGTTCCAGCCAAGTTCCTGCTATGGAGAAAAAGAAGAAGGCCTGTAGCAAGCTTGTGGAGTACCAGTCTACCAGATCATCCAAGCATATAAGTTTCTGGATGAGAAGTGGTCATCCAAGTTCCGTTGATGAAGCACCAGAAGACCAATCAAGGAAGGAATCCATGTGGAAGTTCGCAAGAGGAAGGTTTGCGTGTTGGCATCGATGCTTCTTCAATAAGCTAGCTGCCAAGCGAAACCTAGAAGGCTGAAGATGATCTTTGAGTAGCCAGAATCAGCGTTTGCAACCGGATGCTCCTCAAAGACCAGATTTTGTTGAAGTTCCATCTCCTCGAAGAGTTGCAAAGTGAAGATATGTAGCTGAAGTAAAGCTATACCCATAACCCTTCTAAGCCGAATCTGGAGGACGAGATTCCTTTTAAGTGGGGTAGATTTGTAGCATCCCAAAAATTCAAATCCTAAAATTTTCTCAAACTCGCTCTAAATTCAAAATGAATTTCAAATTTTGTTTCAAAATGTTTGTTTGCAAGTTGATATCAGCAAATAAAGTATAGTGGTCTATATTCTCTCCAAAATCCTCCTCAAAATATCCTACAAATGTTTCCCCAGTGACCCCCCTCAAATTCTTTCCAGAAATGCTGCCCAGATATTTCCCCAGTGACCCCCCTCAAATTCTTTCTAGAAATACTGCACAGATATTTCCCTAGTGATCCCTTCAAGTTCTTTCCAGAAATATTGTCCAAATATTCCACTGATATATCTCCAAGTATTTTCCTCTTGAGAAATACCTTCAGAATCATTTTTCAAGTCCCTACAAATATTTTCTTCAAAACTTTCCTCATGCTCATACGTATACGTATGCCTCCGGTGTCATACGGTGAGCTCTACAAGCTAATCTCACTTATACAAGACAAATACATGCTAATCTCCCACTAATCCTCTCATCCTCCCACTAATCCTCTCATCCCTCCCCCTAATCCCCCCACCATGGCTATAAATAGAGGGGCAAGGGCCTCCTCTCATCCCACCCCAAGCCATTTCATGGCAACTCTCTTCCCCCCCCCCCACACACCCACTCCATGTTCCACACAAGCACACACTAGCACAAGGATCGTTCGATCGTTCTTCGATCGTTCGTACCCCTGTTCTTAGTTTGTTCGTTCGTTCGTCCGATCGTTCGGTCGTTCGTCCGATCGTTCATGGTTCGTTCGTCCGTTCGTCCGATCGTTCGTCCGTTCGTTCGTCCAAATAATCTTTTTCCTGCCGTTATGCTGCCGAAATTCCGATCGTTCATTCGTTCGATCATTCGATCGTTCATCGTTCGTTCATAGTTCCCTATTCATCGTTCATCGTTCGTTCATAGTCCCTATTCATCGTTCTTGCAGATAATCTTTGTCCTGCCGTTATGCTGCCGAAATTCCGATCGTTCGTTCGTTCGATCATTCGATCGTTCATCGTTCGTTCATAGTTCCCTATTCATCGTTCATCGTTCGTTCATACGAACTATTCACCATCACTATTCACCATTACTATTCACCATTACTATTCATCGTTACTATTCACATACACTATTCATCATCGTTACTATTTATCATTACTATTTATCATCGTTACTATTCATCGATGATATCTATAATTACTTTTCCATCGCCACTATTCATCGTTACTATTCATCGGTCATCTAGTCATCCCAAATTTCAACTACTCATCCATCATGCTGTCCAGTCCACCTAAGACCAGCCAGACCCATGTTCCAGTCATACGAACTCCGGTGACTGTGATTTTCCTTCCAGTAGGGAACTTCCCATCTGGCCACCCATTCCAGGTTTCTCCAAGTTGAGCATGCTTAACTTTGAGATTCCTTTGAACCAGTCTTCCAAACTCAGATTCCAATAATTCTTGTTTCTAAATTCTTATCAAATTATTCCCTATCCAACCATGTCATCCCTTAAGCATGGTTCATGTTCTAGAAGACTCCCAAAATACTCTCGTCCCATATTCTGCATATAACTCTCATGTTCATACTAAGTCAGACGATTCATTCGTCACTATTCTCACCTACAGTGAACTTCACTGTGCTACACCACATACACTCAGCTATAAATACACCCAGCTACCCTCTCCCTCTCCACACACACTCAACACCCTCAGCCAAGGCAAACACCCCACCCACTCAGTTACTCCGCTCTGCCGGCTACACGCGTAGTGTCGCTTCGCCTCCAGTCCACCCTCCTGTTAAGCACCTCCACTCCACCACTAGTAGTACCTCAACACCACATGACACAGATTCTGCTCAAGACTCTACCCATTCATATATTGCTATTCTGACCACTATACTAAATATTTGTTGGTATACTTGCTGGTTTGTATGTTTGCTTGTTCATGTTGCATAGTTATCGGAGCGTTCGTGCCATCTCGTGGAGGCTAGATCTGCAAGTCTACGCCAGGCGGTGGAGCCAGAAGCCAGTTCCGCGAGCTCCCCTTCCCCCTTCGCCGAATAAGCACGGCAAGCTCACTGGATCCCTTTGATGCATAAATTACCTATGTTTTACAACCACAAGCCTCAGCCTGTTATTTTATGCATAATATGATTTTGAGACAAGTTATTATGGCCACCCAGCCGCTTGCCGCAATCAATCCCTGATATAATTGTTATAAATGATTTGAGGAAAGGTGTGAGTTTTCAAAAGAAAATGCTTTTCAAAATGTGTTTGATGAAGGGTTTTCACCCTTATCACCTTTGAGTAGGGATGATCAAGGACTCCCTGGTTTAGGGGAGGGCCTAAGGTGTTGGCTCAGCTGGTTTAGGCGTGAGCAGAAGGATTGTCCCCTCATATAAGGACTGGTTTGTCATCTTCACTACCTGTACTCTTTAATAGTACAACCACTCGAGACTGTGTGGGCAGTCACTCAATCTGAACTCGTACGGTCCAACCCCAGGGTTATGAAGGCTGGGGAGCACCGGGAGGATAAGGAGGGGGAAAGTTTTGTCCGGTTTGGACATGGTGGTGGCCTGACTCCTTCCGGATAACCGTTAAGTTAGGACGTGTGGGGAAAGAAAGAGAGTCAGATTCGGGTCTCATTGGCCATGGGATCGCAGAGCCGAACTAGTGGGTAAAGTGTACCCCTCTGCGCAGAGTTCAAACCTATTCGAATAGTCTGTGTCCACAGGAATGGACGAGTCTGGTGTGGTATGACAATTAGTGTTTTGTTTTCAAAAAAAGAGGTGCTTTTGAGAAAAGTGGTTTTTAAAAGGTCTGGCGGTTGAGCCGTGAGCTATGGTGGACGGGAAGTCCAGTAGCTGATTTTGAAAATGAAAACCAGTGGGAAACTGCTGAGATACCTGGATGGTTTAGTCCAGGGGATTTTGTTCTAATATTGAAAAACTTCCTGCTCTTTTTGGAGAGGATGCGCTTTGCAAAGTACAAAATGTTTTTTTTCAAAACAACCCTGCATAAAATATTGTTGTTTATGCAAAATATTCTGAGCTCCACATATTCCATGCATTATATCTGATTTCCCCATTTCGCGGGTGAAGGTGGGCTGCTGAGTACGTTTGTACTCACCCTTGCTTATTTGTTGTTTTTCAGAAAAAGGAGATCGGGTAAGAGTTACGACTGTTCCCAACCTTGCCTGTGGCTGTTGGACCGCTGATTTGCTTCGCTGCGTATATCGGGCTGCTTCAGCCCCACTCTGATGATATGTCCCGAGTTGTGGACCAACTCTTAAAGTTGTTCGCCATCTTTATAGGTTTGTCTCGTTTAAGCAAATCTGGAATCATCTGATGTATAAATGTGTTTACTAGCCTCCTGGGACTAGTAATTGTATCACATTTGAGTCCCAGAGGATTGGGACACTTCAATCGCCTATAGTCTATGAACTACAAAATGTACTTTCTCATCATCAATAATTAGGAAGGCATACATTCCCAAACAATTTCTGTCCATTATCACTTAGGTGCATTGCCACCCCTTCTCAAGGTTTTCCAAGGTAAGCGTGATGTTGTCCTGATGTGGTCTTTAGTAGATTACATCAGGGTTGTGCAGTGTTCCGCCATATTTTGGTAAATCTTGTACTATGCATTGTTGTTAGCAAGATCTACTAGTTATTATACGTAGTATCAATTTGATATTTTCTTTACGCTTCATGCCATAGAATGATATTACATATCGAGATGTATATCGCTTGCATGGTTGCTACACCATGACGTGTGTCTGTAACATGTGCATACAGTAACTCAAGATACCGATATGCATCGGGCACCCTGCATAACGTGTCTTAGTCATGCCATCTGTTATGAATGGACTTCCTTAGAGGTTCTAATTCATGTTCTCGCATGTGGACATCAGCTCAGAGTTATGGATGTTCCTAGAGCCGATGGTATGGTACATATTGTAGATCAGATCTGGGATGTTCCTATAAATGGTTCACTGCTTATCTGGCCATGAGTTCGACATATGATGTGGGTAGTCGTAATAACGACTCTCTGGCCCATTTCTTTGCCCTTGGTTGTGCGTGTTGTATGCGTCAATCTAAGACCTATGAACGTCTAAATCATGTTTTACGAAGGTTTATATCCTTCTCGGTTGCTTTCAATGCACATTTATTTACTTGTTTTAACTAACTCGTAAAAGAGGACAATCAACTCAAGGGAGTCGATCGGTGCGACTAACAAGGGTTGATCCATGCGATAATGCTAAAATTTGATGTTTTTATTTGTTGTTGTACATCTGCAGAGCGATTCACCGATCACAAGCACACCCATCTTGATTTCTAGGTCAAGCCAAGTGGCACGCCTGTAATAATTGCCTCTATCGCTTAGAAGATGTTAGAGCCGTGTTTAGGAGACTATCGCAGCAACAACGAATTTTATAGTTCCACATGTGTTGGCCACTCGGACGACCGCCCGTCGGTTTCCCACGACAACACATTTCTAGCATGCCCGATGGGACTCTACATCATCTCTTTATCGACATGTCTTCCTTAAAGAAAGATGTTCCTGGGACCAACGATGACTAGAGTGAATTACTGGAAGGCAAGACTGGCTCACCCTAGCTTGAGGACCTCAACTAGGAGCTCCATGAGTACTACGATCGGGCCCTGAAGACTCTAGCCAATAATCTCCTTGACCACTTCATGTGGACCTACAGTGGTGGTGTCAAGGTTGTTGGGTGCATAGAGACGTTGTTAGAAGAAGTCGACCTTGGCAAACCCTCGAAGAAGCGCACCACCACCCTTCGATAAGAGATGAATTACATGATCTAATAGGCGATATTAAGATAGTCAGATATCCTCCTAAATTCCATGGAAAGGACCATTGCTACTTGGGAGAGAGAAGAAGAGCTTCGAATTGAATTTCCCCACCTTTTTCCTAGTCCTTCCTAATCTCGAGGACGAGATTCTTTTTAAGGGGGGTAGGATTTGTAATACCCAAATTGTAAATGATAAGAATAGAGTTGGTCTCCATATTTGTGTGACTCATATTTTAATTAGCATATGTGAACAGTCACACCTAAAAGTGAATAATAAACAAATGACACATGAATAAATTATACATCATGCCGAAGTTTACTTGTTTGTGCATTTAACAATCATAATAATTTAACAATCATAATAATGATGTTAATAGAAAATCATTAGTGACCCAAAAATTTGGAATTTATACACTCAATTTGAAAATTAACTCCACAACTAAATTTGAATTCAAATTTGAAATCTAAAAATTTGAAATGAAAAGAAAGGAAACAAAGAAAAAAAGAGGAAGAAAATAGAGAAACGCCTTCTGGGCCCAAATCCCACTCGGCCCATTTGACCAGTCCCTGTGCAGCCCACCAGTCGCTCGACACCGACATCTCGGGTCCAGCCGCCAGCCACCGTATGTATTCGTTCGCCGTTAACGTCGCTGCGGGTGGGGCCTACGTGACATTCTCTCACGCGCGTCTTCGTGATGTCACTGCCTCGTGGGTCTGGGCCGTCAGTCGCCCAACCACCTCGCAGATAATAGCGGCGGCGCCTGTGGACTTGGAACCCCTCCGTTGCTCCACCTAGTGCACTCCTTCACGACCATAAAGGACGTGCAGCCGCGACACCCCCTCTCCTTGTTCTTGTTCTTGACCTAAACACTTAGACTGTCCTGCACCGAAGTCATCTTCGGTTGTCACCCGCGCGCAGGGGGGAAAGGCCGCCGTAAGCCATCTTAGCCATTATATGCCGTTGTTTAGACAAGGGCCGGTCCGGGGGGATCGTCTGTGCCACTGGAATCAGTTGGCGGCGATTGCGGGGGGCGTGGTGATCGGGGAGGCGGCGAATTTCTCGCCGGACTTCTCCCTCCGCCGCGGAGTCGCTGCGCTTCGTGGATTGGCCCTCCGTGCTACAATACCCTGGTAAGTTTTCCCCCTCACGTGTTCGCCGTAGCCATCCCTTCATGTAGCAGAAGTTAAGTAGGGATTGAGTGCACTCATGACTCATGCACCCAGTCATGCACCTCCGGCGAGTGCGCCGTCGGGTGGGATTACCCTTCGTCGTGGCTACGAGGCAGGAGGAGGAAGACGTAGCGTGCGCTGTAGGATCGAGCATCTACGACTTGGATTAGACAATAGCGTACCGGTTCGCAAATCGATCTGGGCCATAGATCATTCCGGCAGGGGCCAAGATTAGATAGTGGAGAAAATTCCTTTAATGCCATCCAAACTTATACCAATCCCTTCAATGCCATCAGATTTTATAGCTTCCCTTCAATGCCATCAAATTTAAATTCTAATCCCTTAAATGCCATTGCCGTTAGTTTCAAGTTAACGCCGTTAGTTATATTTAAAGCAAATCCCTCCAATGCCATCAAAATCTATACCGATCCCTTCAATGCCACTAGAAATTGGTTCGATCTATTTGAGTTTTAAAAATTTCAGAATAGAAAATTTTTTGAACCCAAAAATTTTGAAACGCAAATATACCACATTGATTTTAAAATTTATCTCCATCTGTTATCATTAGTGTTTGTTGTTAGTTTGAAAAAATATTAGGAATCAAATAGACCGAACAGATATAGCGGAGTAATTTTTGGTGTTTACAAAATAATATGTACTGCAGTTTTTAAAAAGTGTGGAATTGGTACATATTTTTTTATTCTAGAATTTTTAAAATCCAAATAGTTTAAACCAATTTCTAGTGGCATTGAAGAGATTGATATAGATTTTGATGGCATTAGAGAGATTTGCTTTAAATAGAACTAACGGCGTTAACTTGAAACTAACGGCAATGGCATTTAAGGGATTAGAATTTAAATTTGATGGCATTGAAGGGAAGCTATAAAACCTGATGGCATTGAAGGGATTAGTATAAGTTTGGATGGCATTGAAGAGATTTTCTCTAGATAGTGATGTATTCCTTCGCATAGATGAATGGACATCGTGGATCTACGATCCTTCGGCACAGATTAGATCTGGCTTCATTAAACCGTGATTGTCGATCTCCGATCTAGCGGGCAGCGTTGCATACCAGTTCGAGTTAAGTATGGGACAGATCTGGGTGCTCGGGTTATGATCAGACTGCCGACCTTATCCCGTACCCCTTCGGCCAGATGATTTTCTTAAAGAGACCCTAATGAATCTGGGAATCAACCCACACTCCACCATAACTGTAGTCTGAGTCTACGAAATTTTACACGCTAGACCCTGAACTCTCTGTTAATTGTGCGCACGGTCCTAAAAGAAGAAAATCAGATTTAAATACATTTGAGAAATACCTTTTAATGAATAAATAATTGCAGAAACTTAAATAATTCATAGAAAAATTATTTTAACTCATTTTCAGTATATTCCAGTTCCTATAACTTTGTAATAATATTGTTTATCATTTAGTGCCACTGTTTTAACACGAAACCCACAGTAGAATTGACCCCTCAATTAATTTTGTACCAAACACTTAAGAACTTCTGAAAATCATAACTTAAAATCCGTAACTCCGAATTTAGTGATTCTTATTTCTACGATCTCATTTCGATGCGTAGATTATTATTATGTATTTTGTATTCATGTTTGGTGTGATTTTAATTTCTGCTATACCATGTTTGTTTGTATTGTTGCGAGTAGAAGAGCAAGCCACAGAGGATCTGAGTGTTCAGTAGGTAGAAGTTGCTGAGCATGAGCTCAGTGAAGGCAAGTTATGCCTTTAAGCACTTTTATTTACCCAGTAATGTTCTTTATAATCATTATATCATGCATAATCTTAATTTTGATGGGACCCAATAGGTCACCCTAGCCTGGTTATCTTTTCACCTTGTTTACCCGTGAATTTTTGGGTAGTCATTGCTATTGCTATATATGGTTTTGAGTGTTGAGATAACTATTACACTTGATCATTCTTTATTACTGTTCTATTTTTGTTCATGATAAGATAACTATGTTAATTGGAACATCGAGCTTAACTTGAGAAACACATGCCACCACAAGGGTGGAATGGGACGCTCTTGGCTGACTAACTAGAGAAGCTAGTGGAGGACTACCTTACCCAAAAGGGGCAAGGGTAGTAGGGGAGTAGGCGTGTAGGGAGGTTCTCAGGTTGATTTTGCTGCGATGGCGGTCAGACGGGTGATTCCTGCATTGCTCGTCCTAGAAACTGTAGCGGGTTTTCTGAAGCTAGTGGAACTTTGTAAATGCCTCGTAGTGGATCCCTAGCCATTCACCTTGGTAGTGTCTAAGGATCTAACTAACCCTGGCGAGATGGGATACATGACTTGTGGGTACAATGTACAACCTCTACACAGTGTAAAACTGGTATACTAGCCGTGCTCACGATCATGAGTAGCTCAAGACTCTCGCATGATTAAATTATGGAATTAAATTCAATTTGTCATTTGTATCACATTGGTATTTATTATTAACTTTGATCTATTATTACTCTAGTTTGGTATTTACTTACATTTAGTAACTACTAATAAAATTTGACCAACTTATTAAAAGCAATGCTCAGCTTTAACCCCTACTATTGATCAGCCTTACACTTCACATGAACTCCCACCTTTGGTGAGTTCATGCACATTATTCCCAACTGAAAGTCGCCTAGAGGGGGGGTGAATAGGGCGAATATGAAATTTAACAACTTAAGCACAACTACAAGCCGGGTTAGCGTTAGAAATATAAAGGAGTCCGAGAGAGGGTGTAAAAACAAATCACAAGCGAATAAGAAGTGAGACACAAGGATTTGTTTTACCGAGGTTCAGTTCTTGCAAACCTACTCCCCGTTGAGGTGGTCACAAAGACCGGGTCTCTTTCAACCCTTTCCCTCTCTCAAACGGTCCCTCGGACCGAGTGAGCTTCTCTTCTCAATCAAACGGGAACCAAACTTCCCCGCAAGGACCACCACACAATTGGTGTTTCTTGCCTTGATTACAATTGAGATGATCGCAAGAAAGAATGAGAGAAAGAAGCAATCCAAGCGCAAGAGCTCAAAAGAACACAACAAATCTCTCTCACTAATAACTAAAGCCTTGTGTGGAATTGGGAGAGGATTTGATCTATTTGGTGTGTCTAGTATTGAATGTTATAGCTCTTGTAAGGTGTAGAAGTGTGGAAACTTGGATGACTTGAATGTGGGGGTGGTTGGGGTATTTATAGCCCCAACCACCAAACTTGACCGTTGGTGGAGGCTGCTCTCGACGGGCGCACCGGACAGTCCGGTGCGCCACCGGACACTGTCCGGTGCGCCAGCCACGTCACCTGGCCGTTGGGTTCCGACCGTTGGAGCTCTGACTTGGGGGCCCGCCTGGCTGTCCGGTGGTGCACCGGACAGGCCCTGTAGGCTGTCCGGTGTGCCACCCGCGCGTGCTCTGCTCCTCTGCGCGCGCAGGCGCGCATTTAATGCGTTGCAGTTGACCGTTGCGCGCGAAGTAGTCGTTGCTCCGCTGTCACACCGGACAGTCCGGTGAATTATAGCGAAGCGGATTCCCGAAGCTAGCGAGTTCAGAGTTGCTCTCCCTTGGGGCACCGGACACTGTCCGGTGGTGCACCGGACAGTCCGGTGAATTATAGCGAAGCGCCTCTGAAAATTCCCGAAGGTGAGGAGTTCAGCTTGAAGTCCCGTGGTGCACCGGACAGTCCGGTGCGCCAGACCAGGGCACACTTCGGTTGTCCCTTGCTGTCTTTGTTTGAACCCTTTTCTTGGTCTTTTTATTGGCTTATTGTGAACCTTTGGCACCTGTAGAACTTATAGACTAGAGCAAACTAGTTAGTCTAATTATTTGTGTTGGGCAATTCAACCACCAAAATCAATTAGGAAATAGGTGTAAGCTTAATTCCCTTTCACCCACAACTTGTTGAGCTATGATCTTTTGTGAGCTCACTCTTCCGATATATAAGCCCCCCACAGGTGAAGAGGAGGTGGTCCAAGAGGAGCTGCCCTATAATGAAGAGTACGAGTTGATCTAGGTGGCATCTCACAGTCAGCTTTGTGGCGCCAAGGAACTATACTTAGTTCACTTTATTATTGTCATTTATTTTTGTAAGACTTCTGCTATGTAACAATGACATTTATGATATTTGTGACATTTATCTCTATACACTTTGTCATTATATGTATTGTTCTTTCTTGGCGCACATATGAGACGCACCCGGCTTTATCCCTTTAATCCGGGTGTGACATAAGGTTAAGAACATCGGCCTGTGCATTGGCCAACATACTTAAACTTAAGTATGTCGGCTCTCCTTTGGCCAACGTTCTTGAGAGCACCTAGAGGGGGGGTGAATAGGTGATCCTATGAAACTTAAACTTAAAGCCACAAAAACTTGATTAACGTTAGTACAATAATTGCCAAGTGGCTAGAGAGGAGTCTCAACAAAACACAATAACCACAAGAGATCAATCACAGAGATGACACAGTGGTTTATCCCGTGGTTTGGCCAAGACCAACGCTTGCCTACTCCACGTTGTGGCGTCCCAACGGACGAGGGTTGCAATCAACCCCTCCCAAGCGGTCCAAAGACCTACTTGAATACCATGGTGTTTTGCTTTGCTTTTCTTAATCCCGTTCGCGAGGAATCTCCACAACTTGGAGTCTCTCGCCCTTACACTTAAATGATCACAAAGAAGCACGGAGTAAGGGAGGGATAAGCAACACACTCAAGACGAGAAATCACAGCAACACCACGCACACAAGTCGCAACAAGAGCTCACAACACAACTCAATGAGTTCACAACTCAACTAGAGCTCTAATTGCTATCGCAAAGAATCAAAGGCGCGGAATCGATGTCTTAGTGCTTAGGAATGCTTAGAGGATGCTTGGTGTACTCCTCCATGCGCCTAGGGGTCCCTTTTATAGCCCCAAGGCAGCTAGGAGCTGTTGAGAGCATTCCAGGAAGGCAAATCTTGCCTTCTTCCGCCTGGCGCACCGGACACTGTCCGGTGCTCCACCGGACACTGTCCGGTGCGGATTTCTTTCCTTCTGTGACATAGCCGACCGTTGGCGCCTAGGAGCCGTTGGCGCACCGGACACTGTCCGGTGCACACCAGACAGTCCGGTGCCCCCTCTCGACCGTTGGCTCGGCCACGTGTCTCGCGCGGATCGCGCGGCCGACCGTTGGCTCACCGGACAGTCCGGTGCACACCGGACAGTCCGGTGAATTATAGCCGTACGCCGTTAATTCATTCCCGAGAGCGGCAAGTTCGCCTGAGCCCGCCTGGCACACCGGACACTGTCCGGTGCACCACCGGACTCTGTCCGGTGCACCCAGACCGAGCTGACTTTGGCTGAACATAGCCATCTCATTTCCAATTCAATCTTTCCTGTTTCCAGCACTTAGACACAATACATTAGTCCATAAATCAATGTACTAAGTCTAGAAACATACCTTTTGACATGATTTGCACTTTGTCCACCACATTGCATAGATCAACACAAAAGCACTTGCGTTGGCATTCAATCACCAAAATACTTAGAAATGGCCCAAGGGCACATTTCCCTTTCAATCTCCCCCTTTTTGGTGATTTATGCCAACACAACATAAAACAACTAGAACAAGTGCAATATCAATGCAAATAAAAATTCAATAGAGTTTTGATTCATACTTGGCATATATGGATCACTCTTTGCCACCACTTAGTTTGTTTTTGCAAATCAAACTCAAATTTCTATCTCTAAGTCAAACACACTTGTTAAGACATGAAGAGAGTCGTTTCAAGAGAAATTGATTCAAGATTTCAAAAACTTCATTCAAGATTTCAAAAACTTCCCCTTTTCCCATAATCAATACTTCTCCCCACAAGAAGCCAGCTTTTGTCAATAAGAGCAATTAATAGTATTTTGACAAACAAACAAAAACTCTAACTCTATTATTTTCAAAATTCACAAGTGGTAGCTGATCCATTTATTGCTTTGGCCTTTATTTTCTCCCCCTTTGGCATCAAGCACCAAAACAGGATCAATCTTGGCCCCAGAACCCCATTGCCTCACCAAAATCTTCAATAAGAATACAAAAGCAATAAGAGTACATGAGATGAGCTTGGAACAAGTTACCCTCTCATCGGAGTGCAGTGGAAGTCTTTCATGATCCAAGTCCACCTTTTCCCTTTCAAACCTCCTTTGAGACTAAAAACCAGCAAACTCAAACACACGATTAGTCTCAAAGGGTCAAGTTGTAGCACATCTCCCCCTAAATATGTGCATCACTTGCAAGAGGACTTGTGAGGTCCGGGGAGTGTTTGTACAACTTGAGCACCATAAGTAAGCAACAAAATGCATAAGGAACATGATCAAGGCATAATCACATGTATGCTATAAATCAATCCAAGTTCCGCGAATCTAGGACATTTAGCTCACTACGCAGCCTGCAAAAGGTCTTCTCATCTAAAGGCTTAGTGAAGATATCGGCTAGCTGGTTCTCGGTGCTAACATGAAACACTTCGATATCTCCCTTTTGCTGGTGGTCTCTCAAAAAGTGATGCCGGATGTCAATGTGCTTTGTGCGGCTGTGCTCAACAGGATTTTCCGCTATTCGGATAGCACTCTCATTATCACATAGGAGTGGGACTTTGCTCAGATTGTAGCCAAAGTCCCGGAGGGTTTGCCTCATCCAAAGTAGTTGCGCGCAACATTGTCCTGCGGCAACGTACTCGGCCTCAGCGGTGGATAGGGCAACGGAAGTTTGTTTCTTAGAGTTCCATGACACCAGGGACCTTCCTAAGAATTGGCACGTCCCCGATGTACTCTTCCTATCGACCTTACATCCAGCATAGTCGGAATCTGAATATCCAATCAAGTCAAAGTTAGACCCCTTTGGATACCAGATCCCGAAGCAAGGCGTAGCGACTAAATATCTAAGAATTCGCTTCACGGCCACCAAGTGACATTCCCTTGGATCGGATTGAAATCTAGCACACATGCATACGCTAAGCATAATATCCGGTCTACTAGCACATAAATAAAGCAAAGAACCTATCATTGACCGGTATGCCTTTTGATCAACGGACTTACCTCCTTTGTTGAGGTCAGTGTGTCCGTCAGTTCCCATTGGCGTCTTTGCGGGCTTGGCGTCCTTCATCCCAAACCGCTTTAGTAAGTCTTGCGTGTACTTTGTTTGGGAGATGAAGGTGCCGTCCTTGAGTTGCTTCACTTGGAACCCAAGGAAGTAGTTCAACTCGCCCATCATTGACATCTCAAATTTCTGTGTCATCACCCTGCTAAACTCTTCACAAGACTTTTGATTAGTAGAACCAAATATTATGTCATCGACATAAATTTGGCACACAAAGAGATCACCATTGCAAGTCTTAGTGAAAAGAGTTGGATCGGCTTTCCCAACCTTGAAAGCATTAACAATTAAAAAGTCTCTAAGGCATTCATACCATGCTCTTGGGGCTTGTTTAAGTCCATAGAGCACCTTAGAGAGCTTACACACGTGGTCGGGGTACCGTTCATCCTCGAAGCCAGGGGGTTGCTCCACGTACACCTCCTCCTTGATTGGCCCGTTGAGGAAAGCGCTCTTCACATCCATTTGGAACAACCTGAAAGAATGGTGAGCGGCATAAGCTAGCAAAATGCGAATGGACTCTAGCCTAGCCACAGGAGCAAAGGTCTCCTCAAAGTCCAAACCTGCGACTTGGGCATAACCTTTTGCCACAAGTCGTGCCTTGTTCCTTGTCACCACCCCGTGCTCGTCTTGCTTGTTGCGGAACACCCACTTGGTTCCCACAACATTTTGCTTGGGACGGGGCACCAGTGTCCAAACTTCATTGCGCTTGAAGTTGTTGAGCTCTTCCTGCATGGCCAACACCCAGTCCGGATCTAGCAAGGCCTCTTCTACCCTGAAAGGCTCAATAGAAGAGACAAAAGAGTAATGCTCACAAAAATTCACCAATCTAGAACGAGTAGTTACTCCCTTGCTAATATCGCCCAAAATTTGGTCGACGGGATGATTCCTTTGAATCGTCGCTCGAATTTGGGTTGGAGGTGCCTGAGGTGCTTCTTCCTCTTCAACTTGAACATCCTGTGCTCCCCCTTGATCATGTGCCTCCATTTGAGGTACCTGTTCGTCATCTTGGGTTGAGGTATGCACCATTGTTGAGGAAGAAGGTTGATCTTGCTCCAAATGTTCCTGTGGTCGCACATTGCCAATCGCCATGGTGCGCATAGCGGCCGTTGGAACGTCTTCTTCATCTACATCATCAAGATCAACAACTTGCTCTCTTGGAGAGCCATTAGTCTCATCAAATACAACGTCGCTAGAGACTTCAACCAAACCCGATGATTTGTTGAAGACCCTATACGCCTTTGTATTTGAGTCATAACCTAATAAAAATCCTTCTACAGCTTTGGGAGCAAATTTAGAAGTTCTACCTTTCTTCACAAGAATATAGCACTTGCTCCCAAATACACGAAAATAAGACACATTGGGTTTGTTACCAGTTAGCAGCTCATACGAAGTCTTCTTGAGGAGGCGGTGAAGGTAGACCCGGTTGATGGCGTGGCAAGCCGTGTTCATGGCTTCCGACCAAAAACGCTCGGGGGTCTTGAACTCTCCAAGCATAGTCCTCACCATATCGATGAGCGTCCTGTTCTTCCTCTCTACCACACCATTTTGTTGTGGTGTGTAGGGAGCGGAGAACTCGTGCTTGATCCCTTCCTCCTCAAGGAACTCCTCCACTTGAAGGTTCTTGAACTCGGACCCGTTGTCGCTCCTTATCTTCTTCACCTTGAGCTCAAACTCATTTTGAGCTCTCCTGAGGAAGCGCTTGAGGGTCCCCTGGGTTTTGGATTTATCCTGCAAAAAGAATACCCAAGTGAAGCGGGAAAAATCATCAACTATAACAAGACTATACTTACTTCCTCCTATACTTAGATAGGCGACGGGTCCGAAGAGGTCCATATGAAGCATCTCCAAGGGTCTTGATGTGGTCATCACATTTTTGGTGTGATGAGAGCCTCCTACCTGTTTCCCTGCTTGACAAGCTGCACAAGGTCTATCTTTTTCGAAATGCACGTTAGTTAGACCTATCACGTGTTCTCCCTTTAGAAGTTTGTGGAGGTTCTTCATCCCCACATGTGCTAAGCGGCGATGCCACAGCCAGCCCATGCAAGTCTTAGCAATTAAGCATGCATCTAGACCGGCCTCTTCTTTTGCAAAATCAACCAAATAAAGTTTGTCGTCTAGTACACCCTTAAAAGCTAGTGAACCATCACACCTTCTAAAGACAGACACATCTACATTAGTGAATAAACAGTTATATCCCATATTGCATAATTGACTAACAGATAGCAAATTATATCCAAGAGACTCAACTAAAAACACATTAGAAATAGAGTGCTCATTTGATATTGCAATTTTGCCTAACCCTTTTACCTTGCCTTGGTTCCCATCACCGAATATTATTGAATCTTGGGGATCCTTGTTCTTGACGTAGGAAGAGAACATATCCTCTTTTCCCCCGTCATGTGGTTTGTGCATCCGCTGTCGATAATCCAGCTTGTACCCCCGGATGCATAAACCTGCAAGGCAAATTTAGGCTTGGGTCTTAGGTACCCAACTCTTGTTGGGTCCTACAAGGTTAGTCACAATTGTCTTAGGGACCCAAATGCAAGTTTTATCTCCCTTGCATCTTTCCCCTAACTTCCTAGCAATCACCTTCCTATCCTTTCTACAAATAGCAAATGAAGCACTGCAAGCATGATATATTGTAGAAGGTTCATTAACTTTCCTAGGAGCATGAGCAATATTCTTTCTAGGCACATGATGAATAACATTTCTCCTAGACATATTTCTACCATGCATATAGGAAGAGCTAGAAGCAAACATGGCATGAGAATCAAAAGCATCATAAGCATTACAACTCCTATAAGCATTTATAGATTGTCTCCTATCATGGTACATAAAAGCATGGTTCCTTTTAGCACTACTAGCCATAGGGGCCTTCCCTTTCTCCTTAGCGGAGATGGGAGCCTTATGGCTTGTCAAGTTCTTGGCTTCCCTCTTGAAGCCAAGTCCATCCTTAATTGAGGGATGTCTACCAATCGTGTAGGCATCCCTTGCAAATTTTAGCTTGTCAAATTCACTCTTGCTAGTCTTAAGTTGGGCATTAAGACTAGCCACTTCATCATTTAATTTAGAAATGCAAACTAGGTGTTCACTACAAACATCAATGTCAAAATCTTTACACCTAGTGCAAATCATAACATGTTCTACACAAGAGTTAGATTTATTTGCTACTTCTAATTTAGCATTTAAATCATTGTTAATTCTCTTTAAGCTTGAGATAGAGTCATGACATGCAGACAATTCACTAGAAAGCATTTCATTTCGTTTAACTTCTAAAGCAAGTGAATTTTGTGCACTAACAAATTTATCATGCTCTTCATATAAAAGGTCCTCTTGTTTCTCTAAGAGTCTATCCTTCTCATTCAAGGCATCAATCAATTCATTGATTTTATCAATTTTATTTCTATCCAATCCCTTGAACAAGCTAGAGTAATCTATTTCCTCATCGCTAGACTCATCATCACTAGAAGAATCATAAGTAGTACTGTCTCGAGTACATACCTTCTTCTCCTTTGCCATGAGGCATGTCTGACGCTCGTTGGGGAAGAGGGATGACTTGTTGAAGGCGGTGGCGGCGAGTCCTTCATTGTCGGAGTCGGAGGAGGAGCAACCCGAATTCCACTCCTTTCCTAGATGTGCCTCGCCCTTGGCCTTCTTATAATTTTTCTTCTTTTCCCTCTTGCTCCCGTGTTCCTGGTCACCTTCATTATCGGGACAGTTAGCAATAAAATGACCAATCTTACCGCATTTGAAGCATGAGCGCTTCCCCTTGGCTTTGGTCTTGCTTGGCTGTCCCTTGCGACCCTTAAGCGCCGTCTTGAAACGCTTGATGATGAGGGCCATCTCTTCATCATTGAGCCCTGCCGCCTCAACTTGCGCCACCTTGCTAGGTAACGCCTCCTTGCTTCTCGTTGCCTTGAGAGCAACGGGTTGAGGCTCATTGATTGGACCATTCAGTGCGTCGTCCACGTACCTCGCCTCCTTGATCATCATTCGCCCGCTTACGAATTTTCCAAGGACTTCTTCGGGCGACATTTTGGTGTACCTGGGATTCTCACAAATATTATTCACCAAATGAGGATCAAGAACGGTAAAGGACCTTAGCAATAGTCGGACGACGTCGTGGTCCGTCCATCGCGTGCTTCCGTAGCTCCTTATTTTGTTGATAAGGGTCTTGAGCCGGTTGTATGTTTGGGTTGGCTCCTCGCCCCTTATCATTGCAAATCTTCCGAGCTCGCCTTCTACCAACTCCATCTTGGTGAGCAAGGTGACGTCATTCCCCTCATGAGAGATCTTGAGGGTGTCCCAGATTTGCTTGGCATTGTCCAAGCCGCTCACCTTATGGTACTCGTCCCTGCACAAGGAGGCTAACAACACAGTAGTAGCTTGTGCATTTCTATGAATCTGTTCATTAATAAAAATAGGACTATCCGAGCTATCAAACTTCATTCCATTCTCAACAATCTCCCATATGCTTGGATGGAGAGAGAACAAATGACTACACATTTTGTGACTCCAAAATCCGTAGTCCTCCCCATCAAAGTGTGGAGGCTTGCCGAGAGGAATGGAAAGTAAATGTGAATTTGAACTTTGAGGAATACGCGAATAATCGAAAGAAAAGTTTGAGTTAACCGTCTTTCGTTTGTCGTAGTCGTGGTCGTCGTTGTCCTTATGGGAAGAAGTGGACTCATCACTGTCGTCATAGTAGACGATCTCCTTGATGCGTCTCGTCTTCTTCTTCCTTCCATCTTTGTGTCTATGGCCCGAGCTCGAGTCGGTAGGCTTATCATCCTTAGGCTCGTTGACGAAGGACTCCTCTTTGTCGTTGATCACAATTCCCTTCCCCTTAGGATCCATCTCTTCGGGCGATTAGTCCCTTGTGAAGAGAACGGCTTTGATACCAATTAAGAGCACCTAGAGGGGGGGTGAATAGGTGATCCTGTGAAACTTAAACTTAAAGCCACAAAAACTTGATTAACGTTAGTACAATAATTGCCAAGTGGCTAGAGAGGAGTCTCAACAAAACACAATAACCACAAGAGATCAATCACAGAGATGGCACAGTGGTTTATCCCGTGGTTTGGCCAAGACCAACGCTTGCCTACTCCACGTTCGCTTTGAAGGGACCCAAAAGAAAAGTTTGAAGTATCAAAGTTAGAACCTAGAAGGGACCCAAAAGAGCTAAGTTCGCTTTGATCTTTAGGTTAGGTCATTCTTATGTTTGGATATGTTCTATGTGACCTTTGTAGGGTGTTAAAGCTCATGGACAACTTTAGAGATCAAGTTGTGTCAACTTGGTGTTTCAGACTCCAGCACCAACCTCAAATAGGCTAAAAAAGGGAAATCGATGAAAAATGTTAATTATGCAAGGTTTGAGTGCTTAATACTTTGGTTTGGCTACTAAGTCTGGCTCCAGCAAGGACCCCTAAAGGCTCCTCTACCCTAAATATAGAGGATCAAACGGTCTTCTATGCTCTTTAGCAGCGTCATCTAAACGGTCCTCTAAATTTAGAGGACGCAGCTGAATTCTCTGTATATAGTGTTTCTCTAAACGGTCATCTATCCATTTAAATACTTTAAATAACCAGTTTAGTAAAAATAAAATATGTATAATACATTTGAGAGTATGACAAATACATATGTAAAAAAATAAAAAATAAAAAATAAAAATATCTCTAATATAAGTATTTACGTATAGAGGACATGATTTAAAAGACGTTGTTGGAGAGGAATGATATATAGAGATGAATTTTTTTTAGAGAAGAATGTAAAAAAAACGAATATAAATGATGTATATAGAGGACGTTGCTGGAGACAACCTAACTTATTTATGTAAGAAAATTGCATTATGAGATGCGTTGCGGCGCGGGCTAGACAGGCGACAGCCATGCGCTTTTTGGTTCGTCAGCGTTTCGGCCGGCCCTGACACGAGGGAGTGCCCGGTGCCACCTCGCTTTCTCTAGAACCCTCGTGCCGCCGGGCCGAGTGCGGTCCCGGTCAATCCACTATTCGAATCTCAACAAGTGACCAAATGCGGAGGCCGCCGAGCGAACTCTCCGGAGGCCGTGGCCGGTGGGGGTCCAACGAAAATATCATCGTCCTTGTCGGCCGATTCGTGTCAGTCGCGTCAAGCCCGGCTGCCCGGGAAAGCACGTAAACCAGGAGATTGTTTTCTTCACAACGCTGCCTACCGGCGTCAGAGCAGAGGCCCCGGCCCGGCGAAAGGTGGTTCGCGTAGGCTAGTCGTGGTCTGCCTGCAAAAGGCCCTTTTATCGTTTCCGGCACAGTTGCTCTCCTCTCCTCCCTCCATCGACTTGCCGCCGGCTTTGCCCAAACGAGGATCGTTCCAGAAAAAGGTTCGCATCATCCACAGGACAACTGTTAATAGTAGATCATACCACTGGTACTCTATGATTTGATTCCAATGATGTCGATGGGCAATGTATTCTCGTGCATGCATGATGCGTGTCCTACTCTACCCCCCCTGTCCCGCCGTCTGCCGACGCGCGCCTGTTCAATGTACCTCGATCTACATACACTTCTTTCTTGCAACTTAATTAGAATAATAATAATAATAGGAACCGGATATGACCCTGTAGAGTATTATCGATCTAAACTTAATAACGTACATTTGATCAAACTATTCCAACCAATCCATTTGATGGTTCAGCTAATGGGTTTAAATTCTGAATATTTATTTGGTATCCATACACTAGACTACACACAAAGAATTGTACTTAAAGATTAAGTTAAAGCAATAATAAGTCTTAAATTTTAAAAATTAAGTTTAAAAATGTCCGCAAACTATAATATAAAATAGAAATAGATGGAAAGCCATACGGTAATTTATAAAAAATGTAGATTAGGCATGAAAGGTAGGTTTAACCGTCTCGTCATTTTTATAAGCCTATATCCAGCAATCTAGCATCTAGTATTTAAGTGTGAGTTTATACTATATTTAAGTATAAGTTATGTCAGAACTAATCTTTACTATATTTAAGTGTGAGTTTCGTCGTGCGCCCTCGCACTCACTGGGGGGGCCTCGTAGGTCATGAGTGTTATGTGCCTCGAGGTCCTCGTAGGTCATGAGTGGGAAGTGGGCCAGCACTTCGTTGTGGCTCGGTGTCAGGCATGGTTAAATGCGCTCAACTATTTATGGCGAGTCAGTCTGGGGCCAAGCGCGGGATCCACTCGAGTGGTTTCCTTCTGACATGCCCGACCTCCCCTATCAGGTTCTGCCATGCCCGATCCCAGGCTCGGTACCGCGGGGTTCGACTCGGGGTGGGCTCTTTCAGAGTTAACGTATCTGCCACTCCCAACAGACTAATGTGCCCCAGCGATCAAGGGCTCTTCCCTCATCGCACTGTCTGACTGGCAGGTCCCAGGGACCGGGGGTCATTGCCCCGACACAATACGACTGAATAAAACGGCCCAAAGGGTGACACAACAAGTATCGCCTGTTCATCCAATGATGTTGTGGTACTTTCCACCAGCCTATTCATCGCAGACATATTTTACTGTTCAAGCATGGGGTAGTGCGGTGATGAACTCGTATTACATGTATCATCCCTTTGCTTATTCGGGCTGGGGGTACCACAATTTTGTACTTATTGAACCATTGATCAAGTAGTCATGGCCGAGAAAGATGCAATCCTAAATAGCCTTTATGCATTAAAACTCTATTGAATAATCGCCCTATTAGATTGAAAAGTCGGTGACTTGCATCAGGATTAGTTCTCGAAGGGTGCTAATAGTGATTATGCTTTTGGTTTGACAAGCTCCGCCAAAAGGAGGGGGCATGTGTTGAGCACAATTTTGGCCTACAGGACAGTCTGCGGTGGCAGCACTGACGGTATGCGCGTGAACATAATCAGTTAGGGTTGTAGATTTCTTGCGTGATTTGTTAGCAAAATCTATAGAATTTGTTTAGCAGTCGACTTGTAACAGGTCCAGACATCCCCTTTATGTAAATGAAGGGGTACGTCCGATTGGACCCCCATAATTGATCCTATGAAACTTATTTATCATATTAACCTTATTTGCACTTTTCTTTCCATTCCTTAGGAGTAGAAATAATCTAGTCTTAGTTTAGCCCTAGTATTAGTCTTCTCCAACCCATTTCTTCACCTCTTTTCGGCCCAACTTCGTTTAGAGGCATCTTGAGTGGTCTGTCGACCCAAGACAACACTTGGATCTCTCCTCCATGATGGGATCCATCCAGTGAGGCGAGATTCAGGTTCTTTGTGGAAAAGAAGACCCTTTGCGCATGTGCAAACCGTCCAAGCCCCAGGCGTGAACCGTCCGGCAAACGCACAGGGAGAAGCTGCTCCTGTAACAAGGTCGCAGACCATCCAACCCAGGGTCGTGGACCGTCCGCTCTCCCGTAGAGTATTATCTAAAGATCTAATAATAAGAACCGGATATGACCCTGTAGAGTATTATCGATCTAAACTTACTAACGTACATGTGATCAAACTATTCTAACCAATCCATTTGATGGTTCAGCTAATGGTTTTAATTTTTGAATATTTATTTGGTATCCATACACTAAACTACACACAAAGAATTATATCTAAAGATTAAGTTAAAGCAATAATAAGTCTTCAATTTAAAAAATTAAGTTTAAAAATGTCCGCAAACTATAATATAAAATAGAAATAGATGGAAAGGCACACGGTAATTTAAAAAAAATGTAGATTAGGCATGAATGGTAGGTTTAACCGTTTCGTCATTTTTATAAGCCTATATCCAGCAATCTAGCATCTAGTGACATCTCGCGAGCCGCGTTTGTCAAAGAATCTAGGCGATCGAGCGTTAGACTATCGATTTTGTGGTTGTATTATCTGTTATCGCAAGACTTCATCATGAGGCTATAGCCCTAAACACAAAAAACAGAAGCTATAAGACAATTAGCGTAAAATTCTTTCTATGCTAAACTTTTTTTAGATATCTCTTTTTATATAAATATATTTATATATGTACCTTGTATATGGTGGAGGGTGTATATCATACCCCTAGCTACACCACTGAAATTTGGAGTGCTTTCTTAGTCCGAAGCAAATCTTATTTCAACTACTCTTTGTTGTGAATAAACACCAAGGATCAATCCTAAATAAAATTATCCTAAATTCAATTACATTGATATAAAATATAACTACCAAACCTAAAATGTAAATTATGGCGATGCTTTTACAATATATCAATGAGGCAACTTTAACTGTATATTATTATTATTATATGAATTTGTCTAAATTTAGTGTTGTTTATCTAGATATTTTATGACAGAATAGTAGGTCTCATTTCTACTATATTTAAGTATATTATTAAGACAACAAAAGTAGCCTACCTTCACTAGTTCTGCCGTTCTGCCTGTTCTGCCTCCAATAAATCTGCACCATCCATCCATCCATCCATCCATCCATCCATCCATCCATCCATCCATCCATCCTGCGCCATCGTCCATCGCAACCACCGCCGCTCGATCCTTGCTCTCCCGAGGACCACCCGCCCGCTCAATCGTGTGCTGGAACCTCGCTCTCCCGAGGCGCATCCGCCCGCTCGATCATCGCCCTCCCGAGGCCGCCATCGTCCATCGCAACCCCTCCCCCTCCTAGACCCTCGTGCTTCGAGGTCGCCAAAGCTCGTCTAACCGTCGAGGGCTGCACCCC
This sequence comes from Zea mays, assembly GCF_902167145.1. Taxonomy (NCBI): domain Eukaryota; kingdom Viridiplantae; phylum Streptophyta; class Magnoliopsida; order Poales; family Poaceae; genus Zea; species Zea mays. Next base: position 12,718,826 of record NC_050104.1, on the reverse strand, counting down.
TTCGTCGGTGCCACGGCGCCCAAATCCCACGCCCCATCCCACACCCTTGATGACGACGACGAGCGCGTCGATGCTTCTCCTCTCCCCTCTCTCTGGTCTCCACGCCGTCCTCCGCGCGATGTCTCCAGAGTGCAGCAACCACTCCCTCTTCTTTCACTCTCTCATGCGCACCGGATTCGCATCTCGCATTCCCCATCTCAGAAAGGTCTCCAAGGAAACCCTCGCTCCCCTACTTCCTCGCCACCGGCCGCCAGATCCCCAGCCATGGACGCCGACGGTAGGGCCTCTCGGTCGCCCTCGTCGTTCTCCAATGGGACCTTCCAAGAACACCAACCAGACCATGTGGCTGCTGCTCCTCAAGGCGCGCATCGACTGTCGGGTGCCTCGCCTCGCTAGCCTCCGCCACCGTCGCACTGGCCGGTGCGGCCAGGCATAGGGTGGCCGTGGGGAGGACCGATGTGCGAAGCCGGTGTGGTGGTCTCCACTGGCAAGAGCCCAGTGGTGCGCTCCATGTTCTACACCTTCATCAAGGCCTTCCTCGTCATATCCTTGCTCCTCCTGGCCGTCGAGGTCGCCACATACTTCAATGGCTGGGACCTCGCCGCTTCCACGCTCGCCCTCCCTGTCCTCTGCCTCGAGTCACTGTACCCTCTTGGTTGCGCTTCCTTGTTAGATCTCAGACCTCTTGACGTCGGAGCCGGCCGAGACGATGGCCCAGATGACAGTTACGTTGCCGGTGCCGTGCGCGAACCTGGGCACGGATGCCTCGTCCAGCGGGACGGTGTTGGCGGCCGTGTGGCTCTTTTCCTGGCTCTAGCAGAAGGAGCGGTGTCCCCCTCCCTCACTCTTCTTGGCCCCAATCTGATCTGCCCTCTATGTTAGGATATGTGTGACGGGGTGACACTCGATCTGTTGGATTCAGATATGATTTTCTTGGTGTTGTCCTATGCAGCTCGATGGCTTGTTGGCGATGGTGCAGGCTGTCCTCTCCAACGATCCCACCGTACAGCTGATGCCTTCCATCGTCTGATCCCTAGGTTGTGTCGTCCATTTGACTTTGCAGATAACATACCACTGGCACTGAACATCAACCGAGTGTTGCCTTTTGGTTTATCTCAATGTCACTTATTTTGCATTCTCTGTGGTTTGTACTTCATAAGTTGGTCTATTTATTTCGTGTGATTGTTCAGACACTGTTCTCTGCATGCCAACATCTAGCTGATGAAGCATCCTCATTACCAAGTGAGCAAAAATAGCCCAGGCTTTACAAGCAACATGTTGATAGTCTGCACCAATTGGCATGTAAGTTCTGGTAACATATTTTTTTCTAATGCTTGGTAACATATATATGTTGTAATTAGGGAAAATATAGTGTTCAAATCATTGCAATGTTTTTCCTGCTAAATAGCAAAGTTTTATTCAAACAGACAATTGATATTACATGTGTGAGTCGAAGTTAACCCAAGAGAGAAGTTTTGCAATGCCATAGGTACCTAGAATTATAAATCATGGAGCATGTGTTTACAGGTACAAACTGGAACAATTCTATCAACCTGTTTCTGGCATCACCGGATAAAGCAGCTTATAACCTCAAATATTAGTACCAATTAAGTTAGAACCGACACCGACCTAAGCATTAGTATTGGTGATCTTGTGTCTTGGCATACTTGGCCAACATCATGAGGATATCGTAGCTGGTATTTTTAAATTTGATGCCTTCTAATCGTTGCTAGCTGCTTGCTTGGTTGCTAAATATTAATGTTTTCTTTATTAATTTGAACAGAAGTTTCAGCTTGTTTTGTGTTGTTGAGTGGTACTTGCTGGACATTGCTGGATCTTTAGGTAACCACTGAAAAATCAGCACCTTCTTTCACTGCAACTATAATGTTCACCATCTGTTGCATTCCAGCTTGCTAGGGTATCCCAAAATTGGTTTTCGACTTTTCATAGTGAGTGATGCATGTTTTAATTTTTGACATTAAATTACTAGATCATAAGTAAATTAAAACAAATTGCATAACGAACAAGATTCACATAAGCATTTCTATTGCTTTCTCTTTTAATTTGAACAAAAAGAAACAAATATTTACAAAAGGGTTAACCATGATAGTTTTATACTACTGCTAATTAAGATGCTAAAATTGTAATGCTGCTTATGATATACACTAGAGATGCTTAATTCGGTAGGATATCTCTCATTTTTGTAATAATGCTAGATTTATCTTTCTTTTCATTATAGCTCTATGGAATGCATGATCAAACTGCTAGCTGCAGTTTTCCATAAGTTAGTTTTGAATGAATGGTAAAATGCATAGACGGGGACAACCATCGGTTCAAAAGTTCAAAAACAAAAAAATGAAAAGAAGACATAGAGAACAAATTACAGCTAGAACTAGTTATAACCAGTTTTATCCCATATTCAGTAGCAAAATAAATCACTGTAATTGTTAAGATTCTCCCGATTAGATTCCCTATGTGTTGCTTGATCGTAGCTCCAGTAATTAAATTGTTGTTCCTTTTGACTTTGTGTATATCTAGCTTCACAAGCTGTAGTTTGCTTCTAGAATGACCCCGTTCGCCTACAAAGAACGCTGGACAACTTTCCATCAATAGAAAGTACCGGTCCATGTATGTGCATGTAGGGGAATGGAAGCCAATACCTTTTCTACATGTCAATTGAAGGTTGATATTAGTCTCAATTTCCTTTTTAGGGAAGGGCGCCAACGACTGGGTCCACGGGGGAAGATCCACTGGATGGTGCTCATGCAGTGGAATGTGCTGGCAGCCAAGGCCGTGGCTGTCAGGCCCATGGCTGTGGCAGGATGAGGCTCGCTCGCACCTGGATGCGCAATGGCACAGGGTGCCATGCCCTCGGGCGGGGGGTGCGCAACGACACCCATGACGATGGAGGGAGAGGGTGCACTCGCTCTTGGCAGCGGGGGGGGGGGGGGGGCATGCCGATGGGACGAGGGTGCCTGACGACCGCACCGACGAACGTGGCGAGTCTCGTGTGGGAGTCCGCGCCCACGGTAGGGGCGGCACCGACGTGAGACGTCACGGGGCTAGCAACGATGACCTCCCAACAACGGAAAAGATGGGGGGAGCACCATCCATGGTCGGAGAGAGGCCGACGATTGCTAAGAGAAGAGAAATTGCTGGCTAGATAACATGTTGGAAACCCTAACCCGAAAACAAGGTGTGCTGTTGTATATATTTCACAGAGGGAAATACATGAGCCGGGCCAAGGCCCATCACAACAGCAAACACAATAATTTGACACTGATGTTTCATTTCACCTCACAAATTTGATAGATTTTCATGTTGTTTTGTTTTTTTTGGAAAATTTAGGGTGGAAAGAATGTATGGTGGTATCCGAGACAGCATTTCGAAGCGAACCATCCAAAGTGATCTTCATTTCAAAAAACTGCTTAATGTTATTGCATAGCTTGTTGTTGTATTAGCAATACTCGTATGTATGATGTTTTGGTATTTTTTAGGGAAGTTGACTCTTTGTATTTCTGAGGCTTATTTACAATGCAATCACCCTATTGGCGAGCCAATTCTCTAACTTAGATATAAGATCACCATATTCATGAGTCAAATCTCAAATTTGGCTTTCCTTTACAATTTTAAATTCCCTTTAGAAATCTCCTATAATATTGCTTTTCTATCCTTTCAGTAGAATATAGAGTAAAATCCATGGACCGTCAAATTTATGCCAAAATCTCCTAGCCCCTAACCACAGCCGTATCCACCTTTCTCCAGCAGTCTATTAGTGACAAAATTTTCTTTCTGATGTAAAATACGGTGTATGTGTCACTTGCGTTTTCACTAATTGAACATTTTATTTTGGATGGTTCAAGTGTGTGCTTGTGTATATTAACTATGAGAACATTGTTTTGTAGCGAGGTACGACGGAGTCCAGTGATTTGAAAAAAGGTTTGGTTAATGCTATTCAAGACCTATATGATGTTGTTCATCATGAAGCGTTTTCGGTTGATATGAGGTCTGCCGTTTATCTGTGTTCCTTCTACCTTATCCTCAGATTTTGTGCCCTTACACTTTCACTTTTCTAAAGCCCTTTGTTTATAAATGTTAGTGGCCACATTGAAGACTGGGATCAAATTAGATTAGCAAGGGCTGAAGGTCGCCTCTTCAATAAACTCAAGTGGCCAAATGATCCCAAATTGGTATTTTCTAAGTACTGAATGCACATTTTGCTATTGTGTCTTTATTTAGTTGGTAGCCTGCATTTTTCTTTAGTCATTAGTCTGATATGTTCTTTTGTAATCTGCCCAGAAAGACTTGATCAAGAGATTGTATTCACTTCTGACAATTAAAGAATCTGCTGCAACTGTCCCTAAAAATTTAGAAGCCAGGCGAAGACTTCAGTTCTTTACGAACTCACTGTTCATGGAAATGCCTGTTGCACGACCTGTTTCGGAAATGGTCTCCTTTATATGGGGCTCCTTTAGTCTATTTGCTTGTTCATTTAGTTGTGGACTTGCCACTTCTCTTTTGGTTGCAATTTGATTATTTTGTTCTGTGCATTTTTCCCCTGGTTTGGCTGTTCAATTATACTGTTTTCTTACATTTTGTGTCTTCATTTTTTGTTATGCAATGTGTTTACTCCATATTACTCTGAGATTGTACTCTACAACATGGCTGGACTTCAGAAGAAAAACGAAGACGGTATTACTACACTATTTTATCTCCAGAAGATTTACCCAGGTCTGGGCTTTACTTCTTTCCGTTTTCCATGAGCGCTGAAAGGAATACCTGGATTCTCTATAGTGTAACCTTCTCTTGTGATCCTTCAGTTATATCTGTTTTCCTGCTGTGATGTGTATGTCTAACAAACTTGGAAGTTAAAATTTCTTCCAAAACTACACCTTGTTTCAAAGCCTAGCGAGATTGGTCGCCTCAGTGTTCAATTGTTACATGCAGATGGTATTTGTGCAGATATCAGGTTTAATGTTGAGCACTGACAATATTTAAAGATTTTCCGTGTTGAGCTTGTTTTGCTTTTGGCCAACTGTTGATAGTGTTTTTGTACAAAAGTGATGCATTGTACTATCATATATAGAAGTCTGCATGGTATTGATGGTTCCAATAGAGTGGTGAAATAGGTAGATTAAAATAACAAAATTTATGTATGGCTAGAATCACAAATGGATTATGAAACTTTTTCTTATAACAGTATAATACACATTTGTATATAGGGTATTATTGTATTACATATTCCCGTTGCAACGCACGGGCACTCACCTAGTTTAAGTATAAGTTTTATCAGGACTCATCTCTACTATATTTAAGTGTGAGTTTCGTCGTGTGCCCTCGCACTCACTAGGGCTAGGATTCAAACCCACACCCCTATGCTCAAAGGGGTCTGTCCTCACCACTACAACACATGCTTGTTTGTCGTATTAAAGGGATATATTATATATGTATACTAACAATTGGAAAATATAAAAATAGTTGTGTATGAATAAATATCTCATTAAGCAAAGTTTACCTATATGATATATAAAAACATTACATGGATCAAACAATGACCGCCTAGATACAGGCTCCCTCATCTAACCACTGAAGCTCTTGTTTGCTTATGTTTACAGAAAGCATTGGTTTGGAGTTAAGGGTGGGTCTTAAATACACCTAAAGTCGATCAGCGACTGCATAGATGTATGTAGCCAGTAGGCAGTGGGTGGTTGATGTACCTAGCATATGAGCGGTGGGTCTACTCAATGACGAATGTTTCTCGTCCAGATGACGTTGGATGCCTTTGATCTATATAAATTGATACTCATGTGATATAGAAACTGTAGCAATGCACGAGCCTCGGGCTGGTTTATTTATAATGTGGAAGTTGTCGCTAAGTAGCTTTGTTTGTTTAGTGGAACTAAGGAAACGAGAAGATAAGAGTAAGTTTAATAATATAGTTCATAGCGGGAGTTGAGCGCTGCCGAAGAGGGAATTCTCCGGTCGGGTGGCGGAGTGCACCCGCCCTAAATCCTAAGATGAGGAGGGGGCTTAAGCATTTTGCGTGTTGGTAGATGAACGATGAACTCAGGAACACACGAGGATTTAGAGTGGTTCAGGCCGCCGGAGCGTAATACCCTACTCCACTGTGTGTTGGATTACTGTGAAAGCTTGAGAGCTAAAAGTCTAAGTCTAAGTTCGGTCTGCGTAGTAACATTGCATACCTCCCCTTTTATAGCTCAAGGGGGCATGTACAAGAGTGCTGAGCCCTGACATGTGGGCCTAGGAACATAACAGATGTAACACTTGAAGCAACTAATGTTTGTTGCTAGGGCAATCTTCTTGTGCCCTGGCATCCACGATCCGCGTAGTCTTTGCGTACAGGGGAAGCTTCCGTGGCAACGTATAAGTGATGATGGACACAGTGCACCGAACAGCACGGGCGTACCGTTCGGCAATGGACTGGACAGGCACGCCGCCTGCAGGACGACCTAACGCCGCCTGCCAGCGGAGTGGACAGAACACATTAAATGCTGGGAGGGCACGTCGTCTGTCAGCAGGATAGACAGGCGGCGCGTCCTCTCCGTAATAAATGCATAGACAGCACGACCTAGAGGCCTTACGTCAGGCTCCGCCCACTGGCTTATGTCACGGGCGATAGGCCTCGTGGCATCATCAGGCCTCCGCCTGAGCGGGGAGCGGAAACGCACAGGATAAAGCCTGGACACGTGTCAGTACTGGACCTTTGCTCGTCCTTGACTTAGGACAGGATATTCCCTGTCCCGGGACCTTTGAAAGGGAAATGTGCCCTTGGACCATTTCTAAGTATTTTGGTGATTAAGTGCCAACACGAATGGTCTAAGTGTTAAACTGTGCCAAATGGTGAATGAAGTGCAAATCAACATAAAGGTATGATTCTAGACTTAGTACATTGTTTTTGTGTACTAACATATTTGTCTAAAGTGCTAGAATCAGAGAGAAGACGAAAGGAAATAGTCTTGGCTGTGCAGCCAAGACTCTGGTCAGTCTGGGTGCACCGGACTGTGTCCGGTGCGCCAGGCTGGCTCTAGTGAAAAGGCCGCTCTCGGGATTTCATCGGCGGCGTACGGCTAAAAATCATCGGACTGTCCGGTGGTGCACCGGACTGTCCGGTGAGCCAACGGTCGGCCGCGCAATCCGCGCGTGACGCGTGGCCGGGCCAACGATCTGATGGGGGCACCGGACTGTCCGGTGCGCCAACGGCTCCAAATCTTCAACGGTCGGCTGCGCCAGAATAGGAAAGCAATCAGCACCGGACATTGTCCGGTGGTGCACCGGACTGTCCGGTGCGCCACCCGATAGAAGGCAAGAATTGCCTTCCTGGATTGCTCTCAACGGATCCTAGCTGCCTTGGGGCTATAAAAGGGACCCCTAGGCGCAAGGAGGAGTACACCAAGCATACTCTAAGCTTTCTTGATCATTCACACTCCGTCTTTGCGCACTCGATTGACATTCTTAGTGATTTGAGCTCCGTTCTAGTGGTGAACTGTGTGCTATTCATTTGAGCTCAAGTCTTGGCTGTGTGTGTGCGTATTGCTGTGGACTTGTGTGTGTTGCTACTCTCCCTTACTCTAGTGCTTTCACTTTGATCCTTATTGTAAGGGCAAGAGACTCCAAGTTGTGGAGATTCCTCGCAAACGAGAAAGAGTAAAGAAATAAGAACACCGTGGTATTCAAGTTGATCATTGGATCACTTGAGAGGAGTTGAGTGCAACTCTCGTCCATTGGGACGCCACAACGTGGAATAGACAAGTGTTATACTTGGCCGAACCACGAGATAAATCCTCGTGTCTCTTGTGCTTGTTCTCACTGTGTTTATTGTGTTTCACAAGAGCTCTCCTTTAGCCACTTGAATTCATTGTGCTAACTCTTAATCAAGTTTTGTGGCTTTAAGTTTTAAGTTTTTATAGGATCACCTATTCACCCCCCCTCTAGGTGCTCTCAATTGGTAATAGAGCCGTTCTCTTCACGAGAGGGACTAATCACCCAAAGAGATGGATCCTAAGGGAAAGGGGATGGTGGTCAACGACAATGATAAGGAGTCCATCTTCAACGAGCCAAGGGACGACAAAGCAAATGACTCCGGCTCGAGTCAAAAGAAGAAGGATGGAAAGAAGAAGAGGCGCATCAAGAAGATTGTCTACTGCGACAACGATGAATCTTCCTCTTATCAAAAGGACGACGAATACGAGGAGAAAAAGAAAACGGTTAACTCGAACTTTTCTTTCGATTATTCTCGTATTCCGCATAATTCCAATGCTCATTTGCTCTCCATTCCACTTGGTAAACCTCCACACTTTGATGGAGAGGACTACGGATTTTGGAGTCACAAAATGTGTAGCCACTTGTTTTCTCTTCATCCAAGTATATGGGAGATAGTAGAAAATGGAATACGATTTGATAGTTCGGATAACTCCATGTTTATCAATGAACAAATCCATAAAAATGCACAAGCTACTACTGTTCTTTTAGCATCCTTGTGCAGGGAAGAGTACAATAAGGTGAGCGGCTTGGACAACGCCAAGCAGATTTGGGACACCCTCAAGATCTCGCATGAGGGTAACGACGTCACCATGCTCACCAAGATGGAGTTTGTGGAAGGCGAACTAGGAAGGTTCGCGATGATCAGGGGAGAGGAGCCAACTCAAACGTACAATAGGCTCAAGACCCTGGTCAACAAGATAAGAAGCTATGGGAGCACGAGATGGACGGACCACGAAGTCGTCCGATTTATGCTAAGGTCCTTCACTGTCCTTGATCCTCATCTTGTAAACTCTATTCGTGAGAATCCTAGGTACATCAAGATGACGCCCGAGGAAATACTCGGAAAGTTCGTAAGCGGGCGAATGATGATCAAGGAGGCAAGATATGTTGATGAGGCGTTGAATGGCCCAATGCCGATCCACGAGCCTCAAATCGTTGCTCTCAAAGCAACAAGTAGCAGGGAGACACTACCTAGCAAGGTGGCGCAAGTTGAGGCGGTCGGGCTAAATGAGAATGAAATGGCCCTCATCATCAAGCGCTTCAAGACGGCGCTCAAAGGTCGCAAGGAGCATCCCAACAAGAGCAAGACGAAGGGAAAGCGCTCCTGCTTCAAGTGTGGTAAGATTGGTCACTTTATTGCTAACTGTCCCGATAATGATAGTGACCAGGAACAAGGAAAGAGCGGAAAGTGGGAAAAGAAGAAGACCTACAAAAAGGCGAAGGGCGAGGCACACCTTGGAAAGGAGTGGGATTCGGATTGCTCCTCGTCCGACTCCGACAACGAAGGAATCGCCGCCTCAGCCTTCAACAAGTCGTCTCTCTTCCCCAACGAGCATCACACCTGCCTCATGGCAAAGGAGAAGAAGGTAAGTACTCGAAGTACCATTACATATGCTTCTTCAAGTGATGATGAGTCTACTGATGATGAAGTAGACTACACTAGTTTATTCAAAGGTTTAGATAGAACTAAAATTGATAAGATCAATGAATTAATTGATGCTTTGAATGAGAAGAATAGATTGTTAGAAAAGCAAGAGGATCTTTTATATGAAGAGCATGATAAATTTGTTAGTGCGCAAAATTCTCTTGCTCTAGAAGTTAAAAGAAATGAAATGCTTTCATGTGAATTATCTACATGCCATGAATCTATTTCTAGCTTAAAGAGTATTAATGATAACTTGAGTGCTAAGTTAGAAGTAGCTAATAAATCTAGCTCTTGTATAGAACATGTTGTGATTTGCAATAGGTGTAAGGATTTTAATGTTGATGCTTGTAGTGAACACTTAATTTCCATCTCAAAATTAAATGGTGAAGTGACTAGTCTTAATGCCCAACTTAAGACTAGCAAAAATGATTTTGATAAACTAAAATTTGCAAGGGATGTCTATACTATTGGTAGACTGTAGCATCCCAAAAATTCAAATCCTAAAATTTTCTCAAACTCGCTCTAAATTCAAAATGAATTCCAAATTTCATTTCAAAATGTTTGTTTGCAAGTTGATATCAACAAATAAAATATAGTGGTCTATATTCTCTCCAAAATCCTCCTTAAAATATCCTATAGATATTTCCCCAGTGATCCCCCTCAAGTTCTTTCCAGAAGTACTACCCAAATATTCCACCGATAATTCTCCAAGTATTTTCTTCCTGAGAAATGCCTTCAGAATCATTTCCTCATGCTCATACGTATACGTATGCCTCCGGTGTCATACGGTGAGCTCTACAAGCTAATTACACTCATATAAGACAAATCCATGCTAATCTCCCACTAATCCTCTCATCCTCCTACTAATCCTCTCATCCCTCCCCCTAATCCCCCCACCATGGCTATAAATAGAGGGGCAAGGGCCTCCTCTCATCCCACCCCAAGCCATTTCATGGCAACTCCCTCCCTCCCCCCCACACACCCACACGCCCACTCCCACTCCACCTCCCACACAAGCACACACTAGCACAAGGATCGTTCGATCGTTCTTCGATCGTTCGTCCCCCTGTTCTTAGTTTGTTCATTCGTTCGTCCGATCGTTCGATCATTCGTCCGATCGTTCATGGTTCGTTCGTCCGTTCGTCCGATCGTTCGATCGTTCGTCCGTTCGTTCGTTTTTCTGCCGTTATGCTGCCGAAATTCTGATCGTTCGTTCATAGTTCCTATTCATCGTTCATCGTTCGTTCATCGTCACTATTCACCGTTCATCGTTCGTCCATACGAACTATTCACCATTACTATTCATCGTTACTATTCATCGATCACCCGATCACCCCAAATTTCAACTACTCATCCATCATGCTGTCCAGTCCACCTAAGACCAGCCAGACCCATATTCCAGTCATACGAACTCCAGTGACTGTGATTTTCATTCCAGTAGGGAACTTCCCATCTGGTCACCCATCATAGATTTCTCCAAGTTGAGCACGCTTAACTTTGGGATTCTTTCAAGCCAGACTTCCAAAAAGAAAGGCGAACCATGTTTGTATGGATACGTCTTCAATCCTATAAAACCTGGCCCAAGATACCACAGCCCACTCGGACCAGAATACCACAGCATTCCAGCTATTTGGGTCCTGCCTCACTGCTGTCTGATGTGACACAGTAGGTAGGAACAGTTTCCACCAACATAAACCTCTGCCCAAGAAAAGCCCAAAAATAATTCCTCGCACCCCGCTCAAAAATACATTTGTATTTTTGATTTTCCAAATATCTCTAAATATTCAAATTCTAGAATATTCCAAGAATATTCATTTCCTTTTCTTTTTCTCCCTATGATTATAAAATCCAAAACTCCTCCATCCAAACTCAGATTTTGGTCATTCTTATTTCTAAAATTCTTGTCAAACTATTCCCTATCCAACCATGTCATCCCTTAAGCATGGTTCATATTCCAGAAAACTCCCAAAATACTCTTGTCCCATATTCCGCCTATAACTCTCCTGTTCATATTAAGTCAGACGATTCATTCGTCACTATTCTCACCAACAGTGAACTTCACTGTGCTACACCACATACACTCAGCTATAAATACACCCAGCTACCCTCTCCCACTCCACACACTCAACACCCTCAGCCAAGGCAAACACCTCACCCACTTAGTTACTCCGCTCTGCCGGCTACACGCATCAGCAGTATCTCAACACCACATGACACGGATTCTACTCACGACTCTACCCATCCATATATCGCTATTCTGACCACTATACTAAATATTTGTTGGTATACTTGTTGGTTTGTATGTCTGTTTGTTCATGTTGCATAGTTATCGGAGCGTTCGTGCCGTCTCGTGGAGGCTAGATCTGCAAGTCTACGCTAGGCAGTGGAGCTAGAAGCCAGTTCCGCGAGCTCCTCTTCCCCCTTCGCCGCTGGATCCCTTTGATGCATAAATTACCTATGTTTTTCAACAACAACCCTCAGCCTGTTATTTTATGCATGATATGATTTTGAGACAAGTTATTATGGCCACCCAGCCGCTTGCCGCAATCAATCCCTGATATATTTGTTACAAATGATTTGAGGAAAGGTGTGAATTTTCAAAAGAAAATGCTTTTCAAAATGTATATGATGAAGGGTTTTCACCCTTATCACCTTTGAGTAGGGATGATCAGGGACTCCCTGGTTTAGGGGAGGGCCTAAGGTGATGGCTCAGCTGGTTTAGGTGTGAGCAGAAGGATTGTCCCCTCACATAAGGACCGGTTTGTCATCCTTCACTACCTGTACTCATGATAAGTACAACCACTCGAGACTGTGTGGGCAGTAACTCAATCTGAACTCGTACGGTCCAACCCCAGGGTTATGAAGGCTGGGGAGCACCGGGAGGATAAGGAGGGAGAATGTTTTGTCCGGTTTGGACATGGCGGTGGCTTGACTCCTTCCGGTATAACCGTTAAGGTTAGGACGTGCGAGGAAAAAAAGAGATTCGGCATTCAGGTCTCACGACGGTGAGATCGTAGAAACCGGACTAGTGGGTAAAGTGTATACCTCTGCACAGAGTTTGAAAACCTATTCGAATAGTCTGTGTCCACAGGAATGGACGAGTATGGTATGACAATTAATGTTTTGTTTTCAAAAAAGGGTGCGTTTGAGAAAAGCGGTTTTTAAAAGGTCCGGCGGTTGAGCCGTGAGCTATGGTGGACGGGAAGTCCAGTAGCTGTTTTTGAAAATGAAAACCAGTGGGAAACTGCTGAGATACCTGGATGGTTTAGTCCAGGGGATTTTGTTCTAATATTGAAAAACTTTCTGCTCCTTTGGGAGAGGATGCGCTTTGCAAAATACAAAATGTTTTACAAAACAACTCTGCATAAAATATTGATGTTTCTGCAAAATATCCTGAGCTCCACATATTCCATGCATTATATCTGATTTCCCCATTCCGCGGGTGAAGGTGGGCTGCTGAGTACGTTTGTACTCACCCTTGCTTATTTGTTGTTTTTCAGAAAAGGAGATCGGGTAAGAGTTACGACTGTTCCCAACCTTGCCTGTGGCTGTTGGACCACTGAATTGCTTCGCTGCGTATATCGGGCTGCTTCAGCCCCACTCTGATGATATGTCCCGAGTTGTGGACCAACTCTTAAAGTTGATCGCCACCTTTATAGGTTTGTCTCGTTTAAGCAGATCTGGAATCATCTGATGTATAAATGTGTTTACTAGCCTCCTGGGACTAGTAATTGTATCACATTTGAGTCCCAGAGGATTGGTGAGAGCACCTAGAGGGGGGGGATGAATAGGTGATCCTATAAAAATCAAACTTATAGCCACAAAAACTTGGTTAATTGTTAGCACAATAATTGCCAAGTGGCTAGAGAGGAGCCAAGACACAATAATCACAAGAAATCAATCACAGAGATGACACGGTGGTTATCCCGTGGTTCGGCCAAGTACAAAACTTGCCTACTCCACGTTGTGGCGTCCCAACGGACGAGAGTTGCACTCAACTCCTCTCAAGTGATCCAATGATCAACTTGAATACCACGGTGTTCTTCTTTTCTTTGATCTTTTCCCGTTTGCGAGGAATCTCCACAACTTGGAGTCTCTCGCCCTTACAATTGAATTTCACAAAGAAGCACGGAGTAAGGGAGGGAAGCAACACACACAAATCCACAGCAAAATGCGCACACACACGGCCAAGAAACGAGCTCAAGAGACTATCTCAAAGTTCACACTAGAACGAGCTCGAATCACTGAGAATGACAAACGAATGCGCAAAGACTGAGTGTGGATGATCAAGAATGCTCTAAGGTTGCTTGGTGTACTCCTTCATGCGCCTAGGGGTTCCTTTTATAGCCCCAAGGCAGCTAGGAGCCGTTGAGAGCAAATCTGGAAGGCTGATCTTGCCTTCTGTCGTCGGGCGCACCGGACAGTCCGGTGCACACCGGACACTGTCCGGTGCCCGATTTCCTTCCTTAAACAGCGCAGTCGACCGTTGCTGATCTGGGAGCCGTTGGCGCACCGGACAGTCCGGTGCCCCCTTCCGACCGTTGGTTTGGCCACGTGTCGCGCGCAGAATCCGCGGCCGACCGTTGGCCCTAACCGACCGTTGGCTCACCGGACAGTCCGGTGCACACCGGACAGTCCGGTGAATTTTAGCCGTACGCCGTCGGCGAATTCCCGAGAGTGGCTACTTCGGCCGAGGCAGCCTGGCGCACCGGACACTGTCCGGTGCACCACCGGACAGTCCGGTGCCCCAGACCGAAACAGCCTCTTGGCTGTACACAGCCAAGTCTTCTCTTCTCTTCTTCTTTCTGTTTCTACCACTTAGACAAATATATTAGTATACAAAACCAATGTACTAAGACTTAGAAACATACCTTTGCTCTAGATTTGCACTTTGTTCATCCATGAGCATTGATTCACATTTAAGCACTTGTGTTTACACTCAATCACCAAAATACTTAGAAATGGCCCAAGGGCACATTTCCCTTTCAATCTCCCCCTTTTTGGTGATTTATGCCAACACAACATAAAGCAACTAGAACAAGTGCAAAATCACTTCAAATAAAACTCAAATTGATTTTGATTCAATTTTGGCATATATGGATCATCCTTTGCCACCACTTGGTTTGTTTTTGCAAATCAAACTCAAATCTCTATCTCTATGTCAAACACACATATTGAGGCATAAAGAGAGTCATTCCGAAAGAGATTGATCAAAGATTTCAAAAACTCCCCCTATTTCCCATAATCAACATTTCTCCCCATACGAAGCCAACTTTTGACAAGAGAGACAATAAAAGAGTTTAACAAAACAAAAACTCTATTCTACTATTTTCAAAATCTCTCAAGTGGTAGCTGATCCATTTATTGCTTTGGCCTTTATTTTCTCCCCCTTTGGCATCAAGCACCAAAACGGGATCAATCTTGGCCCATTAACCCCATTGCCTCACCAAAATCTTCAATAAGAATACAAAGGCAATAAGAGTCTAAAGATGAACTTGGAATAAGTTACCCTCTCATCGGAGTGCAGTGGAAGTCTTTCATGATCCAAGTCCACCTTTTCCCTTTCAATCCTCCTTCGAGACTAAATCATCAAACTCAAGCACATGGTTAGTCTCGAAAGGGTCAAGTTGTAACACATCTCCCCCTAAACATGTGCATCACTTTGCAACGGACTTGTGAGGTCCAGGGAGTGTTTGTACAACTTGAGCACCACAATAAGCAACAAAATGCAGAATGAACCTGATCAAGGGCATAAACACATGTATGCTATAATTCAATCCAGGTTCCGCGAATCTAAGACATTTAGCTCACTACGCAACCTGCAAAAGGTCTTCTCATCTAGAGGCTTAGTAAAGATATCGGCTAGCTGGTTCTCGGTGCTAACATGAAACACTTCGATATCTCCCTTTTGCTGGTGGTCTCTCAAAAAGTGATGCCGGATGTCTATGTGCTTTGTGCGGCTGTGCTCAACAGGATTCTCTGCCATGCGGATAGCACTCTCATTATCACATAGGAGTGGGACTTTGCTCAGACTGTAGCCAAAGTCCTGGAGGGTTTGCCTCATCCAGAGTAGTTGCGCGCAACACTGTCCTGCGGCAACATACTCGGCCTCAGCGGTGGATAGGGCAACGGAGGTTTGTTTCTTGGAATTCCATGACACCAGGGACCTTCCTAAGAATTGGCACGTCCCCGATGTACTCTTCCTATCGACCTTGCATCCAGCATAGTCGGAGTCTGAGTATCCAACCAAGTCAAAGGTAGACCCCTTTGGATACCAGAGCCCGAAGCAAGGCGTAGCAACTAAATATCTAAGAATTCGCTTCACCGCCACTAAGTGACATTCCTTAGGATCGGATTGAAATCTAGCACACATGCATACGCTAAGCATAATATCCGGTCTACTAGCACATAAATAAAGTAAAGACCCTATCATTGACCGGTATGCTTTTTGATCAACGGACTTACCTCCTTTGTTGAGGTCTGTGTGTCCGTCGGTTCCCATCGGCGTCTTTGCGGGTTTGGCATCCTTCATCCCAAACCTCTTTAGCAAGTCTTGCGTGTACTTCGTTTGGGAGATGAAAGTGCCGTCCTTGAGTTGCTTCACTTGGAACCCAAGGAAGTAGTTCAACTCGCCCATCATCGACATCTCGAATTTCTGCGTCATCACCCTGCTAAACTCTTCACAAGACTTTTGGTTAGTAGAACCAAATATTATGTCATCGACATAAATTTGGCACACAAACAAATCACCATTACAAGTCTTAGTAAAAAGAGTTGGATCGGCTTTCCCAACCTTGAAAGCATTAGCAATTAAGAAATCTCTAAGGCATTCATACCATGCTCTTGGGGCTTGCTTAAGTCCATAGAGCGCCTTAGAGAGCTTACACACGTGGTCGGGGTACCGTTCATCCTCGAAGCCAGGGGGTTGCTCCACGTACACCTCCTCCTTGATTGGCCCGTTGAGGAAAGCGCTCTTCACATCCATTTGGTACAACCTGAAAGAATGGTGAGCGGCATATGCTAGCAAGATTCGAATTGACTCTAGCCTAGCCACAGGAGCAAAAGTCTCCTCGAAATCCAAACCTGCGACTTGGGCATAACCTTTTGCCACAAGTCGAGCCTTGTTTCTTGTCACCACCCCGTGCTCGTCCCGTTTGTTGCGGAACACCCACTTGGTTCCCACAACATTTTGCTTCGGACGAGGCACCAGCGTCCAGACTTCATTTCTCTTGAAGTTGTTGAGCTCTTCCTGCATGGCCAACACCCAGTCCGGATCTAGCAAGGCCTCCTCTACCCTGAAAGGCTCAATAGAAGAGACAAAGGAGTAATGCTCACAAAAATTAACTAATCGAGAACGAGTAGTTACTCCCTTGCTAATGTCACCCAGAATTTGGTCGACGGGATGATCCCTTTGAATCATCGCTCGAACTTGGGTTGGAGGTGCCGGTTGCGCATCTTCCTCCATCACATGATCATCTTGTGCTCCCCCTTGATCACACGCCTCCTGTTGATGAACCTGTTCATCGTCTTGAGTTGGGGGTAGCACCATAGTTGAGGAAGATGGTTGAACTCGTTCATCTTGTTCCCGTGGCCGCACTTCTCCAATCGCCATGGTTCGTATAGCGGCCGTCGGAACATCTTCTTCATCTACATCATCACAATCAACAACTTGCTCTCTTGGAGAGCCATTAGTCTCATCAAATACAACGTCGCTAGAAACTTCAACCAAACCCGATGATTTGTTGAAGACTCTATACGCCTTTGTATTTGAGTCATAACCTAACAAAAACCCTTCTACAGCTTTGGGAGCAAATTTTGAATTTCTACCCTTCTTCACTAGAATGTAGCACTTGCTCCCAAATACACGAAAGTACGATACATTGGGTTTGTTACCGGTTAGAAGCTCATATGACGTCTTCTTGAGGAGGCGGTGAAGGTAGACCCTGTTGATGGCGTGGCAAGCCGTGTTCACGGCTTCCGACCAAAAACGCTCGGGGGTCTTGAATTCTCCAAGCATAGTCCTCGCCATGTCGATTAGCGTCCTGTTCTTCCTCTCTACCACACCATTTTGCTGTGGTGTGTAGGGAGCGGAGAACTCGTGCTTGATCCCTTCCTCCTCAAGGGACTTCTCCACTTGAAGGTTCTTGAACTCGGACCCGTTGTCGCTCCTTATCTTCTTCACCTTGAGCTCAAACTCATTTTGAGCTCTCCTGAGGAAGCGCTTGAGGGTCCCTTGGGTTTCAGACTTATCCTGCAAAAAGAACACCCAAGTGAAGCGGGAAAAGTCATCAACAATAACTAGACCATACTTACTCCCTCCTATGCTCAGATAGGCGACGGGTCCGAAGAGGTCCATATGCAGCAGCTCCAGGGGTCTTGAAGTGGTCATCACATTCTTGCTGTGATGTGCTCCTCCCACTTGTTTGCCTGCTTGACAAGCTGCACAAGGTCTTCTTCTCTCTTGCCATCAGGCATGTGTGACGCTCGTTGGGGAAGAGAGATGACTTGTTGAAGGCAGTGGCGGCGAGTCCTTCATTGTTGGAGTCGGAGGAGGAGCAATCTGAATCCCACTCCTTTCCGATATGTGCCTCGCCCTTGGCCTTCTTGTAATGCTTCTTCTTTTCCCTCTTGTCCTCCTTTTCCTGGTCACTTTCATTATCGGGACAGTTAGCAATGAAATGACCAATCTTACCACATTTGAAGCATGAGCGCTTCTCCTTTGTCTTGGTCTTGTTTGGCTGTCCCTTGCGACCTTTAAGCGCCGTCTTGAAGCGCTTAATGATGAGGGCCATCTCCTCATTATTTAGCCCGGCCGCCTCAACTTGCGCCACCTTGCTTGGTAGCGCCTCCTTGCTCCTTGTTGCCTTGAGAGCAATGGGTTGAGGCTCATGAATAGGACCATTCAACGCGTCGTCCACGTATCTTGCCTCCTTAATCATCATTCGCCCGCTTACGAACTTCCCAAGAACTTCTTCGGGCGACATTTTGGTGTACCTGGGATTCTCACGAATATTATTCACCAAATGAGGATCAAGAACGGTAAAGGACCTTAGCATTAGGCGGACGACGTCGTGGTCCGTCCATCGCGTGCTTCCATAGCTCCTTATCTTGTTGACAAGGGTTTTGAGCCGGTTGTATGTTTGGGTTGGCTCCTCCCCCTTATCATAGCAAATCTTCCAAGTTCGCCCTCCACCAACTCCATCTTGGTGAGCATGGTGACGTCGTTGCCCTCGTGAGAGATCTTGAGGGTGTCCCATATCTGCTTGGCATTGTCCAAGCCGCTCACCTTATTGTATTCTTCCCTGCACAAAGATGCTAAAAGAACAGTAGTAGCTTGTGCATTTCTATGGATTTGTTCATTTATAAGCATAGGACTATCCGAGCTATCAAATTTCATTCCATTCTCTACAATCTCCCATATGCTTGGATGAAGAGAGAATAAGTGACTACGCATTTTGTGACTCCAAAATCCGTAGTCCTCCCCATCAAAGTGTGGAGGTTTGCCGAGAGGAATGGAAAGCAAATGTGAATTCGAACTATGTGGAATACGAGAATAATCAAATGAAAAGTTCGAATTGACCGTCTTCCTGTAGTCGTTGTCGTCGTCCTTTTGGGAAGAAGAGGATTCGTCGCTGTCGTAGTAGACGATCTCCTTGATGCGCCTTGTCTTCTTCTTCTTCCCATCTTTACGTCTGTGGCCCGAGCCAGAGTCGTTGGATTTATCATCTTTTGGCTCGTTGACGAAGGACTCCTTTTCCTTGTCGTTGATCACGATTCCCTTCCCCTTAGGATCCATCTCTTCGGGCGGTTAGTCCCTTTCTTGAAGAGAACGGCTCTGATACCAATTGAGAGCACCTAGAGGGGGGGTGAATAGGTGATCCTGTAAAAATCAAACTTATAGCCACAAAAACTTGGTTAATTGTTAGCACAATAATTGCCAAGTGGCTAGAGAGGAGCCAAGACACAATAATCACAAGAAATCAATCACAGAGATGACACGGTGGTTATCCCGTGGTTCGGCCAAGTACAAAACTTGCCTACTCCACGTTGTGGCGTCCCAACGGACGAGAGTTGCACTCAACTCCTCTCAAGTGATCCAATGATCAACTTGAATACCACGGTGTTCTTCTTTTCTTTGATCTTTTCCCGTTTGCGAGGAATCTCCACAACTTGGAGTCTCTCGCCCTTACAATTGAATTTCACAAAGAAGCACGGAGTAAGGGAGGGAAGCAACACACACAAATCCACAGCAAAATGCGCACACACACGGCCAAGAAACGAGCTCAAGAGACTATCTCAAAGTTCACACTAGAACGAGCTCGAATCACTGAGAATGACAAACGAATGCGCAAAGACTGAGTGTGGATGATCAAGAATGCTCTAAGGTTGCTTGGTGTACTCCTTCATGCGCCTAGGGGTTCCTTTTATAGCCCCAAGGCAGCTAGGAGCCGTTGAGAGCAAATCTGGAAGGCTGATCTTGCCTTCTGTCGTCGGGCGCACCGGACAGTCCGGTGCACACCGGACACTGTCCGGTGCCCGATTTCCTTCCTTAAACAGCGCAGTCGACCGTTGCTGATCTGGGAGCCGTTGGCGCACCGGACATGTCCGGTGCACACCGGACAGTCCGGTGCCCCCTTCCGACCGTTGGTTTGGCCACGTGTCGCGCGCAGAATCCGCGGCCGACCGTTGGCCCTAACCGACCGTTGGCTCACCGGACAGTCCGGTGCACACCGGACAGTCCGGTGAATTTTAGCCGTACGCCGTCGGCGAATTCCCGAGAGTGGCTACTTCGGCCGAGGCAGCCTGGCGCACCGGACACTGTCCGGTGCACCACCGGACAGTCCGGTGCCCTAGACCGAAACAGCCTCTTGGCTGTACACAGCCAAGTCTTCTCTTCTCTTCTTCTTTCTGTTTCTACCACTTAGACAAATATATTAGTATACAAAACCAATGTACTAAGACTTAGAAACATACCTTTGCTCTAGATGTGCACTTTGTTCATCCATAAGCATTGATTCACATTTAAGCACTTGTGTTTACACTCAATCACCAAAATACTTAGAAATGGCCCAAGGGCACATTTCCCTTTCAATTGGGACGCTTCATAGACACCCCTCAATTAAGGATGGGCTTGGCTTCAAGAGAGAAGCCAAGAACTTAACAAGCCAAAGGACTCCCACTCTCACAAAGGAGAAAGGGAAGGCCCCTATGGCTAATATTGCTCAAAATAATCATGCATTTATTTATGATAGGAACTTTTCTAGAAATGTTCATCATGATAGGAGTTGTAATGCTTATGATTCAAATGCCATGTTTGCTTCAAGTTCTTCCTCTGTGTATGGTAGAGATATGCCTAGGAGAAATGTTGTTCATGTACCTAGGAAAGCAAGTAATGAACCCTCTACAATTTACCATGCTTGCAATGCTTCTTTTACAATTTATAGGAAGAATAAGAAAGTAATTGCTAAGAAATTAGGGGCAAAATGCAAAGGAGATAAAACTTGTATTTGGGTCCCTAAGGCTATTGTTACTAACCTTGTAGGACCCAACAAGAGTTGGGTACCTAAAACCCAAGCCTAATTTGCCTTGCAGGTTTATGCATCCGGGGGCTCAAGCTGGATTATCGATAGCGGATGCACAAACCACATGACGGGGGAGAAGAAGATGTTCACCTCCCACATCAAGAACAAAGATTCCCAAGATTCAATCATATTCGGTGACGGGAATCAAGGCAAGGTTAAAGGACTAGGAAAGATTGTTATTTCATCCGAGCACTCCATATCTAATGTGTTTTTAGTTGAGTCGCTCGGGTATAACTTATTGTCCGTTAGTCAATTATGTAATATGGGTTATAATTGCTTATTCACAAATGTAGATGTGTCTGTCTTTAGAAGGAGTGATGGTTCATTAGCTTTTAAGGGTGTACTAGACGACAAACTTTACTTAGTTGATTTTGCAAAAGAGGAGGCCGGTCTAGATGCATGCTTAATTGCTAAGACTAGCATGGGCTGGCTGTGGCATCGTCGTCTAGTGCATGTAGGGATGAAGAACCTTCACAAACTTCTAAAGGGAGAACATGTGTTAGGTCTAACAAATGTGACTTTCAAAAAAGATAGATCTTGTGCAGCTTGTCAAGCAGGTAAACAAGTGGGAAATGCTCATCACAACAAGAACGTGATGACCACATCAAGACCCCTGGAGCTGCTGCATATGGACCTCTTCGGACCCGTCGCCTACCTCAGCATCGGGGGAAGTAAGTATGGTCTTGTTATAGTCGATGATTTTTCCCGCTTCACTTGGGTATTCTTTTTGCAGGATAAAACAGAAACCCAAGGGACCCTCAAGCGCTTCCTAAGGAGAGCTCAAAATGAGTTTGAGCTCAAAGTCAAAAAGATAAGGAGCGACAATGGGTCCAAGTTCAAGAACCTTCAAGTGGAGGAGTACCTTGAGGAGGAAGGAATCAAGCACGAGTTCTCCGCTCCCTACACACCATAGCAAAACGGTGTGGTAGAAAGGAAGAACATGACGCTCATAGACATGATGAAGAAGATGTTCCAACGACCGCCATACGCACCATGGCGATTGGAGATGTGCGACCACAGGAACAAAAGGGAGCAAGATCAACCTTCTTCCTCAACAATGGTGCATCCCCCAACTCAAACTGATGAACAGGTTCATCAAGAGGCGTGCGATCAAGGGGGAGCACAAGATGATCATGCTATGGAGGAAGAAGCACGTCAAGCCCCTCCAACTCAAGTCCGAGCGACGATTCAAAGGAATCATCCGGTCGACCAGATTTTGGGTGATATAAGCAAAGGAGTAACTACTCGCTCTAGATTAGTTATTTTTTGTGAGCATTACTCTTTTGTCTCTTCTATTGAGCCTTTCAGGGTAGAAGAGGCCTTGCTAGATCTGGACTGGGTGTTGGCCATGCAAGAAGAGCTCAATAACTTCAAGCGAAATGAAGTTTGGACCCTGGTGCCACGTCCAAAGAAAAACGTTGTAGGAACCAAGTGGGTGTTCCGCAACAAACAAGACGAGCACGGAGTGGTGACAAGGAACAAGGCTAGACTTGTGGCAAAAGGTTATGCCCAAGTCGCAGGTTTGGACTTTGAGGAGACTTTTGCTCCTGTGGCTAGGCTAGAGTCTATTCGTATTTTGTTAGCCTATGCCGCTCACCATTCTTTCAGGTTGTTCCAAATGGATGTGAAGAGCGCTTTCCTTAATGGGCCAATCAAGGAGGAGGTGTACGTAGAGCAACCCCCTAGCTTTGAGGACGAACGGTACCCCGACCATGTGTGTAAGCTCTCTAAGGCGCTCTATGGACTTAAGCAAGCTCCAAGAGCATGGTATGAATGCCTTAGAGACTTTTTAATTGCTAATGCTTTCAAGGTTGGGAAAGCTGATCCAACTTTATTCACTAAGACATGTGATGGCGATTTATTTGTGTGCCAAATTTATGTCGATGACATAATATTTGGTTCTACTAACCAAAAGTCTTGTGAAGAGTTTAGCAGGGTGATGACTAAAAAATTTGAGATGTCAATGATGGGTGAGTTGAACTACTTCCTTGGGTTCCAAGTGAAGCAACTTAAGGACGACACTTTCATTTCCCAAACAAAGTACACACAAGATTTGATCAAACGGTTTGGGATGAAGGACGCCAAGCCCGCAAAGACTCCAATGGGAACCGACAGACATGTCGACCTCAACAAAGGAGGTAAGTCCGTTGATCAAAAAGCATAGCGATCTATGATAGGGTCTTTACTTTATTTATGTGCTAGTAGACCAGATATTATGCTAAGCGTATGCATGTGTGCTAGATTTCAATCCGATCCAAGGGAGTGTCACCTTGTGGCCGTTAAGCGAATTCTTAGATATTTAGTTGCTACGCCTTGCTTCGGGATCTGGTATCCAAAGGGGTCTACCTTTGACTTGATTGGATACTCAGACTCCGATTATGCTGGATGCAAGGTTGATAGGAAGAGTACATCAGGGACGTGCCAATTCTTAGGAAGGTCCCTGGTGTCTTGGAGTTCTAAGAAACAAACTTCCGTTGCCCTATCCACCGCTGAGGCCGAGTATGTTGTCGCAGGACAGTGTTGCGCGTAACTACTTTGGATGAGGCAAACCCTTAGGGACTTTGGCTACAATCTGAGCAAAGTTCCACTCCTATGTGACAATGAGAGTGCAATCCGCATGGTGGATAATCCTGTTGAACACAGCCGCACAAAGCACATAGACATCCGACATCACTTTTTGAGAGACCACAACAAAAGGGAGATATCTAAGTATTTTATGTTAGCACCGAGAACCAGCTAGCTGATATCTTTACCAAACCTCTAGATGAGAAGACCTTTTGCAGGCTGCGTAGTGAGCTAAATGTCTTAGATTCATGGAACTTGGATTGATCTATAGCATACATGTGTCTTATGCCTTTGATCATGTTCTTTTATGCATATTGCTGCCTAATTATGGTGCTCAAGTTGTACACATGATCCCCGGACCTCACAAGTCCATTTGCAAGTGATGCATTTATTTAGGGGGAGGCATGCTAAAACTTGACACTTTGAGACTAACCTTGTGTTTGAGTTTACTTGTTTAGTCTCAAAAGTAGATTGAAAGGGAAAGGTGGACTTGGACCATGAAAGACTTCCACTGCACTCCGATGAGAGGGTAACTTACTCCAAGTTCATCTCCATACTCTTATTGCCTTTTATTCTTATTTGAAGATTTTGGTGAGGCAATGGGGTTTAAGGGCCAAAAATGATCCCGTTTTGGTGCTTGATGCCAAAGGGGGAGAAATTAAGGTCAAAGCAAGCAAATGGATCAGCTACCACTTGAGGATTTTAAAAAAATAGAGTTAGAGCTTTTGTTTTGTCAAAATACTCTTATTGTCTCTTATTGTCAAAAATTGGTCTCTTGTGAGAGAATGTTTGATTATGGGAAAAGGGGGAGTTTTTGAATCTTTGATCAATTTCTCTTGGAATACCTCTCTTTATGTCTCAACAAGTGTGTTTGACTTAGAGATAGGAATTTGAGTTTGATTTACAAAAACAAACCAAGTGGTGGCAAAGGATGATCCAAATATGCCAAATTTGAATCAAAAACAATTCTTGTTCTCATTTGCATTGATGTTGCACTTCTATGTGTTGCCTTTTGTTGTGTTGGCATAAATCACCAAAAAGGGGAGATTGAAAGGGAAATGTGCCCTTGGGCCATTTCTAAGTATTTTGGTGATTAAGTGCCAACACAAATGGTCTAAGTGTTAAACTGTGCCAAATGGTGAATGAAGTGCAAATCAACACAAAGGTATGATTCTAGACTTAGTACATTGTTTTTGTGTACTAACATATTTGTCTAAAGTGCTAGAATCAGAGAGAAGACAAAAGGAAATAGTCTTGGCTGTGCAGCCAAGACTCTGCTCAGTCTGGGTGCACCGGACTGTCCGGTGGTGCACCGGACAGTGTCCGGTGCGCCGGGCTGGCTCTGGTGAAAAGGCCGCTCTCGGGATTTTGTCGGCGGTGTACGGCTAAAAATCACCGGACTGTCCGGTGGTGCACCGGACTGTCCGGTGAGCCAACGGTCGGCGGCGCCAACGGTCGGCCGCGCAATCCGCGCGTGACGCGTGGCCGGGCCAATGGTCTGATGGGGGCACCGGACTGTCCGGTGTGCACCGGACAGTGTTCGGTGCGCCAACGGCTCCAAATCTTCAACGGTCGGCTGCGCCAGAATAGGAAAGCAATCAACGCCGGACATTGTTCGGTGGTGCACCGGACTGTCCGGTGCGCCACCCGACAGAAGGCAAGAATTACCTTCCTGGATTGCTCTCAACGGCTCCTAGCTATCTTGGGGCTATGAAAGGGACCCCTAGGCGCATGGAGGAGTACACCAAGCATACTCTAAGCTTTCTTGATCATTCACACTCCGTCTTTGCGCACTCAATTGACATTCTTAGTGATTTGAGCTCCGTTCTAGTGGTGAACTGTGTGCGATTCATTTGAGCTCAAGTCTTGGCTGTGTGTGTGCGTATTGCTGTGGACTTGTGTGTGTTGCTTCCCTCCCTTACTCTAGTGCTTTCACTTTGATCCTTATTGTAAGGGCGAGAGACTCCAAGTTGTGGAGATTCCTCGCAAACGGGAAAGAGTAAAGAAATAAGAACACTATGGTATTCAAGTTGATCACTGGATCACTTGAGAGGAGTTGAGTGCAACTCTCGTCCATTGGGACGCCACAACGTGGAATAGACAAGTGTTATACTTGGCCGAACCACGGGATAAATCCTCGTGTCTCTTGTGCTTGTTCTCACTGTGTTTATTGTGTTTCACAAGAGCTCTCCTTTAGCCACTTGAATTCATTGTGCTAACTCTTAATCAAGTTTTGTGGCTTTAAGTTTTAAGTTTTTACAGGATCACCTATTCACCCCCCTCTAGGTGCTCTCAACCTTGCTGTGGGTGGCCCGGACCACGCTCAGAGGGGTCCGGACTTCACCCAATGGGTCCGACTTGCTTGCATGGGAGCCCTGGACCATACTCGGAGATCCGGGTCGTGAGTACAAGGGTCCAGCGCTTTCTCGAGGAGGTCCAGACCTACTGATGGTTCCTGGAGTATACCACCTTTTCCGGCCACGCGGCGGCCTCGGAGCTGCCCATGCGGAAAGGTTGGGTGCTGATTACCGCGCGACTAGAGATAGCTACGTGGGCACCGTGTCTTTAATGCTATAGTAAGGGGTACCCCTGATTCAGGGTACCGACAAGCGCCATTTATGGCCTGCCGGACGATCCATGGTGGTGCCGCGGACAGTCCACGCGTGAACAAAATCAGTTAGGGTTCCGAATTTCTTACGGAATTTGTTAGAAAAATCAGCAGGGTTTGTTTACGAGCCGACTTGTAATGGGTCCAGACATCCCCTTTATATAGATGAAGGGGTACGATCGATTGACCCCCAAAATCGATCCAATCAAACCTATTTATCATATTTATCGTATTTGCATTGTTCTTTCTCGAGGAGGTCCGGACCTATTGATGGTTCCTGGAGTATACCACCTTTTCCGGCCACGCGGCGGCCCCGGAGCTGCCCATGCGGAAAGGTTGGGTGCTGTTTACAGCACGACTAGAGATAGCTGTGCGGGCACCGTGTCTTTAATGTTGTAGTAAGGGGTACCCCTGATTCAAGGTACCGACAGTGGCCCCCGGGCCCGCCTCAGGGGAGGGTACGAGCCTGCAGGTGGGGCTAAAGCTTGATCGGCGATTGGCGTGCTGCTTCCGTGCGCTTGCTGACATAATTACTGTCAGTCTCCCATCAGTCACGTCAACCGCCACGCCTGTTCCCGCGGCTAACTGGCCCGTGACCTCCGCACTTGATGGTTTTACTGGGCCAAGCGCGGGGTGCCTCGGTACCGCTGCATTGATTTTGAAATTCCACCTTATCTATCTTCTGCGGGAGCCCCGAGGAGGCGCGATATTGGTGCGAGCAGCGGTTCGACTTCTCTGTACGCAGGAACCGATGCCCAAGGAGGATGAGTTGTGGGCCCAGGCCCCCGTGCCAGAGACTGGGCTGTCGGTTTCGGCGGGGGCGAAGAGGCGCAATACCGTAGGCAGTGGCGCACTCTTCACGCGTCGGTTCGCCTTCTCTGCACACAGAAACCGGCGCGAGGTGCATGACATGTGGGTCTAGGCCCCCATGCCAGAGGTTGGACCGCTGGTTGTGGCGAAGATGAGGGGGCGCACTACCACGGGGCGGTAGCATGCTCCTTGTGTGGCAGTTCGCCTTCATGATCGTTGGTCGCGGCAAAGATGAAGGGGGCGCGCTACCGCGGGGCGGTAGCACGCTCCTTGTGCGGCAGTTCGCCTTCATGACCGTTGGTCGCGGCGAAGATGAAGGGGGCGCACTACCGCGGGGCGGTAGCACGCTCCTTGTGCGGCGGTTCGCCTTCTTGACCGTTGGTCGCGGCGAAGATGAAGGGGCGCACTACCGCGGGGCGGTGGCATTCTCCTTGTGCGGCGGTTCGCCTTCTTCGCACTCGAAGACCAGCGCGCTAGCTGTATGACTTGTGGAACCGGGCCCCCGTGTCATAGGATGGATACCCCGGTGTGCATCGGGGGAGACTTCTCGCGACGTTTTGAGGTGGGAGCGGGGGAGTCTACCTTTAAAGAGGGGTTCATCCCTCGAGTAGCAGCCATGCCTTGCTTCTCTCCCACTCGCGGCGTCCTCTCGCCTCCGAGCTCTCTGCGCCCCTTTGCCTTCAAGGTCTCTGCTTTGCATTGCCGTAGTTTGCCATGGCCTTGTAAGTTCATCCCGAGCGTGCCCAGACTGAGTGAGTGCTCGACATGGTATACCGCCTTCTTGGATGGGATGTGCCGGTGTTCGGTGGAAGGATTTGCGCCGGCGCCATCCACCTCGGTGAACTTGCCATTGGAGAGTTCGTGCCTTTTGTCCTCCCCAGCGGGTTGGTGCTGCCAGTCTTGTCTTTCCTTTGCTGGAGGTGCACGGCCTTGTGGGAGCAGCGCTCTTCCACTGGTGCTTGGCTTCAAGGATGTTCATCAGCCTCGTGGTGGTGGAGAGCAAGCTGAGCCACGGCTCTGCCTCCCACATGGGCTGGTGACCCGCCTCTTCCTCCAGCATTCGGAGGAAAAGGATGATCACCAGCCTTGTGAAGGAGGCCAACTTCGGGTACGCGGTCCCGGCCAGACCGCAAGCACTGCCTGCCACCGTGCTCCCAGCTCCATGGCTTGGATGGTCTTGTCCTCACCCCCGTAGGAGGGTGGGGGCGAGGGCCTCTTCGCCATGGCACGCACGCTGAGGTGGTCGCCGCCGCTAGAGAGGCTGCCCGGCGTAGAGGTGATTGCCGCCGCTGGCAAGCCGTCGGTGTAGAGGTGGTCGCCTCCATTGGCGAGCCGCTCGGAGCAGAGGTGGCCGCCGCCGCTGGTGAGCCGTCGGTGCAGAGGTGGCCGCCGCCGCTGGTGAGCTGCTCGGAGCAGAGGTGGCCGCCGCCGCTGGCGAGCCTTCGGTGCAGAGGTGGTCGCCGCTGCTGGCGAGCCGCTCGGAGCTAGCTACCCATGCGACCCTACTGGTGTGGAGGTAGTTCATACCTGTAGAGTAGAGATGGAGCTAGGACTCCACTTGAAGGCGGATGTAATACTTTTGCTTTTTGTAAGTACTTTTGAGTACTATTTATCAAGCAGTATTAGCACTTATCTGTGTACCACTTGTCCCTGTTGTGTGTGGTGTAACCGATTCCTCCTTGGTACCTTGCCCCCCTGGGATGTAGGCTCGATTTGTCGAAGCTGCAGACCAGCATACCTAAGAAAGAGTTGGCAATGGCCCCCAGGAGGTAGCCTCGACTGGGACCTGGGCTTGCACACAGCTTCAGCTAGGGAGCATTAGTAGTACACCCACAGGACCCGCCATCTGACACTAGCCATCCTTTGATACATGCTAAGGACCTGCAGGGTCTAGTCTGCGAAGCCAAGTTGTGCGTTCGGACCCCCTGGACGATGGTTCTAGATACTAGGACACCCGTCACAGAGTGGTGGAGCATGTAGGCCCACGATACGGGACCAGGCTGAGCGGCTACATGGCTCCGGACCACCCCAGGAGATAAGTGTCCATTCTCTAGTTCCGGACCCCAGGTTGCCGGACCCATAGGACTTATAGCTCCAAATACTAGGGTACCCGTCACGGAGTGGTGGAGTGTCACACCCGGTTTTAAGGAACAAAGCCGGGTGCATCTCATACATGCGCCAAAGAAGACAACATATATAATAACAGAGTGTATAGAGATAAATGTCACAATATAATCAGAGTACTTTATTACATAGCGGAAGTCTTACAAAATAAGAGATAAATATCACAGGATCTAAAATCTATCCTTGGCGCCAGAAAGCTGACTGGGAGACGCCACCTAGATCAAGTCGAATGCCTCAGTGCTAGGCGGCTCCTCTTCGACCACCTGTTCTTCTCCTGTGGGGGGTGTGAGACAGCAAGAGTGAGCTCACATACGTTCATAGCTCAACAAGTCGTGGGGAATAATGTGGCATGAACTCACCAAAGGTGGGAGTTCATGTGAAGTGTAAGGCTGATCAACAAAATCGAGGCTGAGGCTGAGCATTGCTTTTATAAGTTGGTCAAAATTTTATTAGCAATTACTAAGTGTAAGTAAATACCACACCTTAATAATAATAAAGAAAGATAATAGTAAAATAATCCCAAATGCGATGCAAATGTCCAATTAAATTTAAGTTCCATAAATTAATCATGTGAGGGTCCGAGCTGCTCATGACCGTGAGCACGGCTAGTATACCAGTTTTACACTCTGCAGAGGTTGCGCATCTTTACCCACAAGTCATGTTACCCATCTGCCAAGAGATGGCCAATCCCATACACCTCTACCGAGGAGGCGAGGCAGGGTAACACTACGAGGCCTTTACAAAGTTCCACTATCTTCAGAAATCCCGCTACAGTTTATAGGAAGCTCCAGTGCAGGAATCCCTCGCCTGACCGCCATCGCAGCAAAATCAACCCAAGGACCTCCCTACACTGACCACTCCCCTACTGCCCTTGCCCTTTTCGGGTAAGGAAGACATCCACTAGCTTTCCTAGTTAATCAGCCAAGGGCGTCCCATTATACCCTTGTGGTAGCACTGTTTTCCCGGGTGGTCGCTCCATGTTCCCATTAACATAATGATCTTAACATGAGCAGTAATAATAAAAAGATAATAAAAGTGTAGTAATGAATAGTGTATCTCTATACCCAAAACCACAATAAGCGATAGCAAGTACTACCCAAAAATATTCAGTGGCAAAACAAGGTATAAAGATAGCCAAAACTGGGGTAACCTATTGGGTCCCATCAAAATTAACCTATGCAGATCATTATAATTAATAAGAACATGGCTGGGGAAAAGTAAGTGATCAAGGGCACAACTTGCCTTCAATGAGCTCCTGCTCAGCTATCTCTACTTGTTGAACCTCAGAATCCACAGTGGCTTGCTCGTCTACTCGCATCAACACAATACATACATAGTATAGCATAAATTAACATCACATCAAACATGTAAATAAAATATACAGTAAAAATCTACACATTAAAATGAGATCATAGGAACTGGAATCATTAGATTTGGAGTTATAGATTTCAAGTTATGAATTTCCTAAGGTTTAATGTGATTGAAATAGGATTAAATGACAAATTAATTTTCTTACTGCTTTCATGTCAAAACGGAGACACTAAATGATAGAGAACAATATTACAAAATTTTAGAAACTGAATGAAGTGATTTGGAATAAAAATGGATTTTCTAGGCATTTTACCAGTTTCTAGATTTATTTTTGTATTAAAAACGAATTTCTAATGTTATTTCACTATTTTTAATCTACTCTGGACTGGGCCTCAATTTCTGGTAAGGACAGGGGCCCTGGCGTAAAAGGTCCTAAGACACAAGCTAACCACGCGGTGGACCGCGGGTTGATTCACTAACAGCCTAAGGGCTCTTTTGCAAAAGCGCTCGGTCGGACAGGAGTGGAATGTTTTCGGCCGCATGATTCTGCGCGAATGGCTCGGATCAAAACAAGGTGAAATGGTATCGCCATTCTAATCCGGACTGCCGATCGCTCATCCAACGGCCGAGAGCCTTCCCCCCAACATCGGTCAGGCAACGTCGGTGCCCTGGGTGGCCAGCGGTGGAGCCATCGCCGGCGACCCAATCAACCGAGTTCTGATGCCCTAAGCTTGTCACCGGGAGGCGCTATACGATGCCCTAATGCGTGTGAGTACGTACGAAGGCTTACCGGAAAACAAAGGTGTCCAACGGCGGCTGTGCACAGTGCAGGGCGGAGCCGCGGCACCGAGCGGTCAACGGCGAGGAATTCCGGTACCGTGGTGCCTCCACGCGCCACCCGCAGCCCCGCGCGTGTTCGTGGAGGGTTTCCGAGGATTCGAAGCCCCACACAGTGGTCCGACGATGAGCACAGGCGTGGTTCAACGATGGCGGCGATGGAATGGTCGGATGGTGGCGATTTGGTCACGGGGCTCGCGCAAGGAGGATGGGTGAGGGAAGGAGGGAGCAGGGGTGTGCTCCTACTTATCCACCGTGGACTCGGCTCGAGCTGGCCGGAGGTCGCACAACAACACCGAGATTCCCGGCGCTCGCTCCGCCATGGCCGGGTTCTGTTGAGGCGAACGCGTGGAGCGGACTAGGCGACTGACACAGTGGACCCACGGTTCAGAGCAGAGTAGACACGACGCGCACACAATTTAGTATGGCTGACCCGCTGGCCCCGCGCGGCAGAGGGCATCGAGCGCGCGCGCGCGTGGAGAAGGCGGGTG
Organism: Zea mays; assembly: GCF_902167145.1. Taxonomy (NCBI): domain Eukaryota; kingdom Viridiplantae; phylum Streptophyta; class Magnoliopsida; order Poales; family Poaceae; genus Zea; species Zea mays. The sequence continues at coordinate 12,687,071 of NC_050104.1, read as the reverse complement.
GGGAGTTGGGCTGTGCGCTGTGGGAGCAGAAGTGGGCCGAAAGTGAGGCAGTCGGCCCAAGTAGTTCTTTAATTCTTTTCCTTTTTTATCTTTTCTTCCTATTTTCTTTTCTTCCTTTCTAGGTTTAAATTTTGGATTTGAATTTTGAAGTCAATCTTGTGCTACATTAATCTTTATTACTTTTGTGAAGTTAAGAATACCAATTCTTGAAATATAATTATATCATTTATATTCTTATATCATTTCTCTCCTTATTTATAAAACCCTAATTCCCATTTAGGGTTTAATCCAACTTCTAATAATTATTATCTTATTGTTTTTATTTAATGCACAAACATATAACTCCAACATGATGCATATTTTTTTTATCTTGGAATCATTTGTTTTGATTAATCCCTCTTAAATACATGTATGCTCTTTTCATGATGCAAATAAGGCACATAAACTGAGGAGATCTCTCTATTATTCTTTGTATACAACTTTGAGTATTACAAATCCTACCCCCCTTAAAAATAATCTCGTCCTCGAGATTTAAGAAGATCTAGGGAAAAGGTGGGGAAAATCTATACGAAGCTCTTCTTCTCTTTCCCAAGTTGCTTCATCCTCACTGTGGTGACTCCATTGCACTTTGCACATCTTTATAACCTTATTTCTTGTAACTCGAGTCAATGTATCAAGAATCCTGATGGGGTACTCAACATAAGTCAAATCTTCTTGAACACTAAGGTCCTCCATTGGTAACTGTTCTTCAGGCACCCTGAGACATTTCTTCAGCTGAGATACATGAAAAACATCATGAACATCCGCAAGATGATCCGGTAACTCCAATTGGTATGCAACCTCTCCCACTCGCTTTAAGATTAAGAAGGGTCCAATAAAGCGAGGGGACAACTTTCCTTTGACTTTGAATCTTCTCATACCTCGGAGTGGTGACACTTTCAAGTAGACATAATCACCCTCTTTAAACTCTAGCTGTCTTCTTTGGGTATCCGCATAGCTTTTCTGCCTTAACTGTGCAGTTCTCAAATTCTCCCTTATTTGCTGGACTTGTTCTTCTGCTTCTTGTATAATCTCAGGCCCAAACAACTGCCTTTCACCAGTTTGATCCCAATACAGTGGAGTCCTGCACTTTCTGCCATACAAAGCCTCAAACGGTGACATCTTCAAACTGGCCTGATAGCTATTATTATAAGAGAACTCTGCATACGACAAACTCTTATCTCAACTTCCACCATGTTTAAGAGCACAAGCTCTTAACATATCCTCTAGTACTTGGTTGGTCCTCTCAGTCTGCCCATCAGTCTGGGGATGGTAAGCTGAACTAAAGTTCAATCTTGTATCCAAGGACTCATGTAACTTCTTCCAATACCGAGAGGTAAACTGTGATCCCCGGTCTGACACAATCTTCTTTGGCACACCATGTAGGCATACAATACGTGCCATGTACAACTCTACTAACTTGGCTCCTAAATACGTGGTCTTCACTGGAATAAAGTGGGCTACTTTAGTTAGCCTGTCCACAATCACCCATATAGAATCATATCCAGCAGACGTGCGGGGTAATCCAACTATGAAGTCCATGCCAATCTCTTCCCATTTCCACTCAGGTATCTTCAGTGGATGCAGTAGTCCGGTTGGCCTCTGGTGTTCAACCTTAACTCTTTGGCATACATCGCACATAGCCACATGTGCAGCCAAATCTCTCTTCAATCCATACCACCAATATTTTTGCTTCAAATCCTGATACATCTTAGTACTCCCAGGATGAATAAAATAAACTGAATCATGTGCCTCCTTCAATATGGTTTCCCGAAGACTATCAATATCGGGAACACAGATCCGATTCTTGAACCATATCGTGCCTTGCTCATCCTCTGTGAACTCTGGGCCTCTTCCCTCTGTTATCAAATCCTTGATCTCCTAAATCTTAGCATCACCAACCTGACCTTTACGAATTTCTTGCTCCAAGGTAGGTTCCAATTCAATGGTAATTCCTTCCGTATGTGTAACAATTCCCAGGTTCAGCCTCTCAAAATATTTTGCCAACTCATCGGGTAGCTGAACCACGAAAGCGGAGTGAACATGCTCCTTCCGACTCAAGGCATCTGCAACCAAATTTGCCTTGCCTGGGTGATAGTGAATCTCCAAATCATAATCCTTAATAAGCTCCAACCAACGGCGTTGCCTACGGTTGAGATACTTTTGAGTGAATATGTACTTCATACTCTGATGATCCGTATACACTTGGCTCTTGATTCCCATGGTATAATGCCTCCATATATTAAGCGCATGCACTAGGGCTGCCAGTTCTAAGTCATGAGTGGGGTAGTTCAACTCTTGTTTCCGCAACTGACGAGACGCGTAGGCAATCACGTGTCCTTCTTGCATGAGCACATATTCTAAGCCTTGGCCACATGCATCACAATAGATATCAAATCCCTTCTGTAGATCTGGCATAACCAACACTGGTGGTGACATCAATCTCTTCTTTAATTGATCAAAGCTATCTTGGCACTTCTCATCCCACTTAAATTCTCTTTCTTTCTCCAGAAGCGAGGTCATAGGCTTGGCAATCTTAGAGAATCCTTCGATAAGTCTTCGATAATATCCTGCAAGCACCAAGAAACTCCGAATCTTAGTAACTGTAGTGGGCACTCTCCACTCCATTATTTCCTTCACTTTAGCAGGATCCACTGCTATTCCTCCATTAGAAATGATATGTCCAAGGAATGACACCTCATCAATCCGGAACTCGCATTTGCTATACTTGGCGTAGAGTTGGTTATCTCGCAGCTTCTGTAGCACCAATCTCAGGTGTTCCTCATGATCACTTTCACTCTTAGAATAGGTAAGAATATCGTCGATAAATACTACAACGAATATGTCCAAATACTCCATGAACACCTTATTCATCAAATTCATAAAATAAGCTGGTGCATTAGTTAATCCAAACGACATAACAGTGAACTCATATAATCCATATCGGGTTGAGAAAGCTGTCTTAGGAATATCTGATGGTCTAATCTTCATATGATGGTATCCCGATCGGAGATCAATCTTCGAGAATACCCTGGCTCCTCTCATCTGATCAAACAAATCCTCAATACGGGGTAATGGATACTTGTTCTTCACAGTGACATCATTAAGTGATCTATAGTCCACGCACATTCGTTGCGATCCATCCTTCTTCTATACGAATAACACCGGTGCTCCCCAAGGTGAGGAACTCGGACGAATGTACCCCGCTTCTTGTAACTCAGTTAACTGCTTCTTAAGCTCCTTCAGTTCTTCTACAGCCATCCTGTATGGTCGCTTAGAAATAGGGGTAGTTCCAGGTAAAAGATCAATAACAAACTCAACTTCCCTATCTGGTGGCATCCCTGGTAACTCCTCTGGAAAGACATCCGGAAAATCTCTAACCACCCGGATGTTGTCACCAACAAACTCCTCAGGTATAAAGAACATTGCACGCTTGGATGAGGTGGTTACTGCAATATTAACTTGAAATGTTTCTCCTTTAGGACTAGTGAGCTCTATAGTACCTCTACCACATGCTATAATGGCCTTTGCCTTCCTTAACCATGACATACCAAGAATCAGATCTATACTGCTGGCCTCTAATATTATAGCAGTAGCTCCAAATTCTCTTCCCATAATTGATAATGTCAATCTACATGTCATTTGATTTGCCTCAATAGGCCCTTTAGGTGTAATTACTATCATTGGTTTTCTCATATTTAGCAGGGGTATCTTATTAGTGTTGGCATATCGAGCAGACATGAATGAATGTGTAGCACCAGAATCAAATAATATTGTTGCAGGAAGGGCATTAATGTAAAACATACCGAGTACGATGTCAGCACCATCAGGAGTATCATCAACGCTGACTTGATTCACCCTGGCTATAGAATATCCCTTGCCAGGAATTGTTGCTTGTTCTTAGCTGGTGTACCAGAATTTCCCATCGGACAAGCATTAGCATAGTGCCCAATCTGACTGCACTTGAAACATGTAGGGCCGGTCTTCTGTCCTGTAGGCCTCGTCGGGGTGCCAGTGGGAGTAGCCTGACGAGTAGGGGTGTACGTGGAGAACCCTGTGGAGCATACTGAACTGGGCATGGTCCTCCTGGTCGAGTCGGTGTACCTTGTGGCGAAACGTAGCGGGGACGAACACTGCTGCTACCCTGTCCTTGCGAGATAGCCTTCCTCTTCAAATCACCCAATTGAACACGCTTGTGTTCAATAGCAAGAGCCTTATCCAGTAGCCTCTGAAATGATGGAAAAGTGTGTGCAACCAGTGCATACTGCAAGGGTCCATTAAGTCCTTCATTAAAGTGCTCCTGCTTTCTTTCATCCTCAGCGACTTCCTCTGGAGCATATCTCGACAACTGAATGAATTTATCTCTGTACTCGCTGACCGACATATTGCCTTGCTTCAATGACACAAACTCTTTCTTCTTGATCTTTATCATACCCGCTGGAATATGGTAGTTCCTGAACTGTGTACTGAACTCTGCCCAAGTAATAGTATCAGCAACATCATGGGCAGCAGTATAAGAATCCCACCAGTCAGCAGCAGGACCTGTCAGACGACCTGAGGCATAAAGAACTTTCTCCCGGTCTGAGCATTGGGCGATGTTGAGCATCTTCTCAATTGACTTGAACCAATCATCTGCATCAAGGGGATCTCGCGAACTGGCAAAGGTCGGTGGCTTATGACTCATAAACTCTCGGTGCTTATCACGAGGTGGAACTAGTGGTGGTGGTGGAGGCAATGGCACTTGTTGCTGTTGCTGCTGTTGTTGAAGTTGTTGTTGCAGCTGCTGTTGTTGCGCCCTCCTTTCCTGGCGTATCTCCTCTCGCTCCTGGCGCAACTCCTGGCGTATATCTTCTCTTTCCTGACGCATCTCCTAGCGTTCTTGCTGCATCTGGGCACGCATATCAGCCATAGTGTCCGCCATTTGCTGCATCACCGCCATCTGAGCTGCAATCAGTGGATCAACTCCGCCTGGTGGAGGATTAGGAGGATTCATCCCTGCTGGCTGTGGCTGAGGTTGTCTATATATCCTTCGAGTGTGTCGATTAGGAGGCAAATCAATTCGACCACCCCTCCTGGTATTGACCATCTGAGTTAGATACATATGGTAAGAGAGAGTAGTAGACAAGGCAGTAATTACGAATCATGTTACTTTGGGGGATTTATTAGCTAAGCAGTTTAATGTTTTACCTACCATAGCTAATTTATTACCTTATGTTGGCACATGCTAAGATGTCCATATATATAATATTTCAATCAATCAAAGAAGCAAATAAGACATTTTTCATCAGAACAACCAAACAACATTTTCAGATATAGAAAATAGTTTTGATTTTTGTCTTAGGCTTCCTATCTCTTAAAAATGTCACAGGGGTAGGGATTCCAAGGCGTGAAATCCATCTTGTCTCAGAGTAGAAAAGGTAAGAATGATCAGAGCAGAACAGTAGAAGGTGAGACAGGATCAAGATAAGTATAGAAAGAATCAGAGTAAGGTAAGTATAGAATGAATCAGAATGATATAAGTAGGTAAGGGTTTTATCCATTTCTATCTAGGTTTCGTCCTACAGTCAACATTTCCTCTGATACCACTTCTGTCACACCCGGTTTTAAGGAACAAAGCCGGGTGCATCTCATACATGCGCCAAAGAAGACAACATATATAATAACAGAGTGTATAGAGATAAATGTCACAATATAATCAGAGTACTTTATTACATAGCGGAAGTCTTACAAAATAAGAGATAAATATCGCAGGATCTAAAATCTATCCTTGGCGCCAGAAAGCTGACTGGGAGACGCCACCTAGATCAAGTCGAATGCCTCAGTGCTAGGCGGCTCCTCTTTGACCACCTGTTCTTCTCCTGTGGGGAGTGTGAGGCAGCAAGAGTGAGCTCACATACGTTCATAGCTCAACAAGTCGTGGGGAATAATGTGGCATGAACTCACCAAAGGTGGGAGTTCATGTGAAGTGTAAGGCTGATCAACAAAATTGAGGCTGAGGCTGAGCATTGCTTTTATAAGTTGGTCAAAATTTTATTAGCAATTACTAAGTGTAAGTAAATACCACACCTTAATAATAATAAAGAAAGATAATAGTAAAATAATCCCAAATGCGATGCAAATGTCCAATTAAATTTAAGTTCCATAAATTAATCATGTGAGGGTCCGAGCTGCTCATGACCGTGAGCACGACTAGTATACCAGTTTTACACTCTGCAGAGGTTGCGCATCTTTACCCACAAGTCATATTACCCATCTGCCAAGAGATGGCCAATCCCATACACCTCTACCGAGGAGGCAAGGCAGGGTAACACTACAAGGCCTTTACAAAGTTCCATTAGCTTCAGAAATCCCGCTACCGTTTATAGGAAGCTCCAGTGCAGGAATCCCTCGCCTGACCGCCATTGCAGCAAAATCAACCCAAGGACCTCTCTACACTGACCACTCCCCTACTTCCCTTGCCCCTTTCGGGTAAGGAAGACATCCACTAGCTTTCCTAGTTAATCAGCCAAGGGCGTCCCATTATACCTTTGTGGTAGCACTGTTTTCCTGGGTGGTCGCTCCATGTTCCCATTAACATAATGATCTTAACATGAGCAGTAATAATAAAAACATAATAAAAGTGTAGTAATGAATAGTGTATCTTTATACCCAAAACCACAATAAGCGATAGCAAGTACTACCCAAAAATATTCAGTGGCAAAACAAGGTATAAAGATAGCCAAAACTGGGGTAACCTATTGGGTCCCATCAAAATTAACCTATGCAGATCATTATAATTAAGAAGAACATGGCTGGGGAAAAGTAAGTGATCAAGGGCACAACTTGCCTTCAATGAGCTCCTGCTCAGCTGTCTCTACTTGTTGAACCTCAGAATCCACAGTGGCTTGCTCGTCTACTCGCATCAACACAATACATACATAGTATAGCATAAATTAACATCACATCAAACATGTAAATAAAATATACAGTAAAAATCTACACATTAAAATGAGATCATAGGAACTGGAATCATTAGATTTGGAGTTATAGATTTCAAGTTATGAATTTCCTAAGGTTTAATGTGATTGAAATAGGATTAAATGACAAATTAATTTTCTTACTGCTTTCATGTCAAAACGGAGACACTAAATGATAGAGAACAATATTACAAAATTTTAGAAACTGAATGAAGTGATTTGGAATAAAAATGGATTTTCTAGGCATTTTACCAGTTTCTAGATTTATTTTTGTATTAAAAACGAATTTCTAATGTTATTTCACTATTTTTAATCTACTCTGGACTGGGCCTCAATTTCTGGTAAGGACAAGGGCCCTGGCGTAAAAGGTCCTAAGACACAAGCTAACCACGCGGTGGACCGCAGGTTGATTCACTAACAGCCCAAGGGCTCTTTTGCAAAAGCGCTCGGTCGGACAGGAGTGGAATGTTTTCGGCCGCACGATTCTGCGCGAATGGCTCGGATCAAAACAAGGTGAAATGGTATCGCCATTCTAATCCAGACTGCTGATCGCTCATCCAACGGCCGAGAGCCTTCCCCCCAACATCGGTCAGGCAACGACGGCGCCCTGGGTGGCCAGCGGTGGAGCCATCGCCGGCGACCCAATCAACCGAGTTCTAATGCCCTAAGCTTGTCACCGGGAGGCGCTATACGATGCCCTAATGCGTGTGAGTACGTACGAAGGCTTACCGGAAAAGAAAGGTGTCCAACGGCGGCTATGCACAGTGCAGGGCGGAGCCGCGGCACCGAGCGGTCAACGGCGAGGAATTCCGGTACCGTGGTGCCTCCACGCGCCACCCGCAGCCCCGCGCGTGTTCGTGGAGGGTTTCTGAGGATTCGAAGCCCCACACCGTGGTCCGGCGATGAGCACAGGCGTGGTTCAACGATGGCGGCGATGGAATGGTCGGATGGTGGCGATTTGGTCACGGGGCTCGCGCAAGGAGGATGGGTGAGGGAAGGAGGGAGCAGGGGAGTGCTCCTACTTATCCACCGTGGACTCGGCTCGAGCTGGCCGGAGGTCGCGCAACAACACCGAGATTCCCGGCGCTCGCTCCGCCATGGCCGGGTTCTGTTGAGGCGAACGCGTGGAGCGGACTAGGCGACTGCCACGGCGGACCCACGGTTCAGAGCAGAGTAGACACGGCGCGCGCACAATTTAGTATGGCTGACCCGCTGGCCCCGCGCGGCAGAGGGCATCGAGCGCGCGCGCGCGTGGAGAAGGCGGGTGGGGAGTTGGGCTGTGCGCTGTGGGAGCAGAAGTGGGCCGAAAGTGAGGCAGTCGGCTCAAGTAGTTCTTTAATTCTTTTCCTTTTTTATCTTTTCTTCCTATTTTCTTTTCTTGCTTTCTAGGTTTAAATTTTGAATTTGAATTTTGAAGTCAATCTTGTGCTACATTAATCTTTATTACTTTTGTGAAGTTAAGAATACCAATTCTTGAAATATAATTATATCATTTATATTCTTATATCATTTCTCTCCTTATTTATAAAACCCTAATTCCCATTTAGGGTTTAATCCAACTTCTAATAATTATTATCTTATTGTTTTTATTTAATGCACAAACATATAACTCCAACATGATGCATATTTTTTTTATCTTGGAATCATTTGTTTTGATTAATCCCTCTTAAATACATGTATGCTCTTTTCATGATGCAAATAAGGCACATAAACTGAGGAGATCTCTCTATTATTCTTTGTATACAACTTTGAGTATTACATGGAGTGTGCAGGCTTTCGGGTACGGGACCAGGCTAAGCGGCCACACAGGCTCCGGTCACCTCATGGAACGGGCTCCCGTTCTTTAGAACCGCCCCTAGGCTGTCGGGCCCTCTTGCTTTCGCAGAGAGGTCCTAAACTGCAAGCCTAACTGTTCAACTCGGATGTCATCATGTCTGATGGGATGGGAACTGTTTGGGTGGGTTAGATAAAATAACATCTGGAAAACTGCAAGGTAAGACCATGGAGCAGTAGGATAAAACTATCATAGAGGCACATCTAAGGGGGTAAATCTTTTCTTTATAACCTGTCATGCATGGGTGCAGACCAACAGGTCGGGCTTATGAGGGCAGACCTCACCAGGCTGGCGTACACGTATGCGTTACCTAGTTACAAAAGGGAGAAAAAAATCGACCCCTCAGACTTGCTCCTATGGATATAACTTATAGAGATGCTCCAGTGGTTAGGAAGAGGTACTCCTTCAGTCGTAGCAAGATAGTCACCCCCTGGTCGGCGTATTCCTGTCACCTTGAAGGGTCCTTCCTAGCTGGGGGAGAGTTGCAGAGCCCTTCTTGGTTTGGTACTTGTCGTAGGACTAGGTCCCGACCCTGGGTTCCCATCTGCGTTTGATGATGGAGTCCTCGTCCTCGTGATGTAGCCATTTCTGCATGGACTTGTCAGAAGCCTGGACCCGTGGGGAGTCCAGAAGGGTTTTCAGGGGAAGGTAGGCTTCGGCCCCGTAGACCGGGGAGTACGGGGTCCCTCTGGGGGTCCATCTAGTTGTCGCCACCGGAGTAGAAGTCTCCGGCGAAGACATCCTTCAGGTCCCCCTCTGGTGACTGATACCCGAGGTCCCGTTCAGCCGTGGCCACCTCGTCGTCATCGACCCTTTCCTTGCCAGGTCGGCGACGAGGTGGGGAGCCGTCCTTGGAAAACTGCTCGCGCCGCTCGTTGACGCGTTTCGCGAGGTTGATGATCTCACGACACTCCGTGGCGCTATGGCGACCGTTGGGGTGCACAACGCATGAGCCGCTGTTACCCCTCTGCGGCCGTGGGCGTTTGTTGCGGTCGCCCCGGCCCCTAGTCGCGGCTGCGACGACTAGAGCGGTGGACCGCAGCTTCTGGTGGTCGCGGTCCTTCTTCTTTTTCTTTTTACCGTCCCGGGGGACGGTACCCGAGCCACCCATCTGGGTAACCCCGGTCTGCGGGGCCGAGTGCCATGCACGGCCCTCGGCGGCTCTGGCGCACTTGTCGGCCAGAGCGAAGAGTGTGGAGACAGTCTCCACGTCATGCGTGGCCAACTTCTCCAACATTTTCTCATCACGTACTCCCTGGCGGAAGGCCGTGATGACGGAAGCATCAGAAATGCGATGTATAGTACCTCACACCTTGGTGAAGCGGGAGATGAACGTCCGGAGAGTCTCCTCGGGCTCCTGCCTCACTGCGTGGAGGTGGGCCTCCACACCGTGTTGCTGGTAAGCGCTGGCGAAGTTCGCAACGAACCGCGCGCAGAGCTCTTCCCAGGAGTAGATTGACCCTGGGGCGAGGTTCATGAGCCAAGTCCGGGTAGGCCCAGACAAGGCGACATGAAAATATATCGCCATCACAGCGGTGTTTCCACCTGTTGTTGTGATAGCGGTGACGTACACCTGCAGGAATTCCGACGGGTTTGACATACCGTCGTACTTTTCTGGCAGGTGCGGTTGGAAATTGGATGGCCATGACACCGCGTGGAGATGATCCGCGAGAGCGGCGCAGCCCACGCCGGCCAAGGGGACACCCGCTTGGGACCGGGTGCCCATTGGGGCCTGCAGTGCTACCGCAGCAAAGTCTTGATCGAGGTTGCTACCCTCAATGTTTTGTCGGCGCTCGCGCGCCCTCTCTAAAGAGATCCGGCGTCCTCTCCCGCATGCCTGCGGTTGAGCTCTGCCCGGAGGTCGTCGGTCTGCGCCCCTTACTGAGGGTGAGCGCACAGACGCCGTCGCCTCACGTTGGTGCCGGGATGACCAAGGGTTGGACCTGGTCGAGGTGGAATGTGCCATGCCGAGCAGCCGGTTGACGTCGTCGCGCCATTGCTTCATGGCCCCTGACGAGGCCGTGGAGCTTGGAGGGTGGCGCAGCAACTCTCTGGCCGCGGACAACGCGTCGGGCGCCGCCCTTGACGGAGTCCGGGACGCCTGTGCAGGCATGTGCTGCCGCACAGCGTGCACAGCAGCAGCCCTAGACACAGGGAGGTTGGATACTCGTGGCACAGAGGACGCAACTTCTTCCTCCACCACGAAATCCTCCAAAGTGTCGGCACGGTGCTCAACGATTTGCACCATCATACCGAGCAAGAAAACAAGCAAAAACCTAATGCCAAGTCCCCTACCTGGCGCGCCAAATGTCGGAGAGGGAATTCTCCGGCCGGGTGGCGGAGTGCACCCGCCCTAAATCCTAAGATGAGGAGGGGGCTTAAGCGTTTTGCCTATTGGTAGATGAACGATAAACTCAGGAACACACGAGGATTTAGAGTGGTTCGGGCCGCCGGAGCGTAATACCCTACTCCACTGTGTGTTGGATTGCTGTGAAAGCTTGAGAGCTAAGAGTCTAAGTCTAAGTTTGGTCTGCGTAGTAACATTGCATACCTCCCTTTTTATAGCTCAAGGGGGGCATGTACAAGAGTGATGAGCCCCGACATGTGGGCCTAGGAACATAACGGATGTAACACTTGGATCAACTAATGTTTGTTGCTGGGGCAATCTTCTTATGCCCTGTCATCCACGAACCGCGTAGTCTTCGCGTGCAGGGGAAGCTTCCGTGGCAACGTATAAGTGATGACGGACACATTGCACCGAACAGCACGGGCGTACCGTTCGACAATGGACTAGACAGGCACATCGCCTGCAGGACGGCCTGACGCCGCCTGCCAGCGGAGTGGACAGGACACATTAAATGCTGGGAGGGCACGTCGTCTGTCACCAGGATAGATAGGCGGCGCGTCCTCTCCGCAATAAATGCATAGACCGCGTGACCCAGAGGCCTTACGTCAGGCTCCGCCCACTTGCTTACGTCACGGGCGATAGGCCTCGTGGCATCATCGGGCCTCTGCCTGAGCGGGGAGCGGAAACGCACAGGATAAAGCCTGGACACGCGTTAGTACTGGACCCTTGCTCGTCCTTGACTTAGGGCAAGATATTCCTTGTCCCGGGACCTTGATGTGGGTGGCCCGGACCCCACTCAGAGGGGTCTAGACCTCACCCAAGGGGTCCGGCTTGCTTTCATGGGAGCCCTGGACCATACTCGGAGATCTGGGTTGTGAGTACAGGGGTCCAGCGCTTTCTCGAGGAGGTCCGGACCTACTGATGGTTCCTAGAGTATACCACCTTTTTCGGCCACGCGGCGGCCCCAGAGCTACCCATGCGGAAAGGTTGGGTGCTGTTTACCGCGCGACTAGAGATAGCTGCGCGGGCACCGTGTCTTTAATGCTATAGTAAGGGGTACCCCTGATTTAGGGTACCGACAAGCGCCATTTCTGGCCTGCCGGACGATCCATGGTGGTGCCGCGGACAGTCCGCGCGTGAACAAAATCAGTTAGGGTTCCGAATTTCTTACCGAATTTGTTAGAAAAATCTACAGGGTTTGTTTACGAGTCGACTTGTAACGGGTCCAGACATCCCCTTTATATAGATGAAGGGGTACGACCGATTGACCCCACAATCGATCCAATCAATCCTATTTATCATATTTATCGTATTTGCATTGTTCTTTCCCTTCCTTAGGAGTAGGAGTAATCAAGCCTTTGTTTAGCCATAGTATTATTCTTCCTCGATCTATTTCTTCACCTCTCTTAGGTGCAGCATCGTCTAGAGGCGTCTTGCATGGCCTGTTGACCCTAAGACAACACCTGAATCTCTCCTTCCGACAGGGTCCCTCCCGGGAGGCGAGATTCAGGTTCTTCGTAGAGAAGAAGACCCTCCGCGCACAGGCGAACCGTCTGAACCCCAGGCGCGAATCATATGGCCAGCGTGCAGGGAGAAGCCGCTCCTGCAGCGAGGTCACGGACTGTCTGGCCCAGAGCCGCCGACCGTCTGCGCTCCCACAGAGAGCACCGTTAGGCGGTTCACACCTAGTGTTTGGTGCTAGATTGGCTCCAACACACCTTTTGATGACTCCACTGCGGACGAGAGTGTCTAGATCTACTAAAATCGGCCCTCAAAAGGCTGGTTCTAAGGATCACATCAACGCCTCCGCCACTAACATCATCAAGCCAAGTAGCGAACCCTTGATGCACTCTCGGCTAATGACCAACAACCCTTTGATGACATCGTGAGGCGAAAGAAGGAAGAGTTGCTACAACAACTCGCCGAATGGCGTGAAAAGGCGAAGGAAGAATACCTCTCATACTTCACGGTGGATCGCCACCAGAAGATTATCCGTCGAGGGAAGATCGATATGGAATCTCTCATGCGTTCACCTCAGGCTCCTATTGTAAGTATTTCAAATCCATCTTTTAAGGCTTTCATGTTATAATGAGGAGATCTATAAAAACAATATATAAATGAATCTGTTTGGTAGTGTTTGGTTCCAGAGTATAGTAGAATGGAATCACTCTGTTCTAGTACTAAGACTGTTTGGTTCAAATCAAAGTGGAACGGAGCTGCTCTAATATAGGAATATTCTCTCAAGATGCTGGATCTCTAGGCTCCAAAAAAACAGTCAGACCCGAGCGCTCCAAAAAAACATACGCCTCTCACGGCTTCCGGTACCCGCGTTATATATATATATATATATATATATATATATATATATATATATATATATATATATATATATATATATATATATATATATATATATATATATATATAATATTTGACAAGAACGCATGTTTCCAAACGTAATACATATATGGTTATATTTAATATAATTATATTTGATATATATATAATAATAATATGGTGCCAAACAAAGGATAGAGTCTTCACACTAGAACCAAACAAAAAAACAGAGCTGCTCTATTCTGATTGCCAAACACAGAATGAAGCCATTCCATACTCAGAATCTGGAATAGAGCCATTCCGTCCAAATAGGCTCTGGAACCAAACACTACCTTAAAGGATGGGCGCGTTCGTATGAAAAATTTACTATCCCTAATTTTCCCTCGCATGAACCTAATACGGAGCCACCCACACCTAACACATCTGCTGCAAAATGGGTCATCTTGCACCCAACCATTCTATGGTATGCCGATGAATGCATTTGTAGAACCACCACAACCACCACCGCCTGGCACGCGATTGACTCTAAACATGATTGAACCGTTCGAGGGTCATCTCAGACCATCTGGCATATTTTGCAGGATTGTCTAACCCTACACGGGCCCGTGCGCAGACTACCTAGGCAAAGCCATATACAACCGAACCATCGAGTATACACTCGAACTGTTCGGCCCAATCGTGGACCGTCCGGCCCCTTACGCCGGACCGTCCGGGTATGCGTACACACAACCAGGGGCTGCATAATATGCACAATTTTCGCACCCATTACAGCAGCACTACGCTACCCGGCCCACCCGCAACATATTATAGCCATGTCATGCCACCTTATCTACAAAGGGCCAAATATTTTTCGGCCACCAGAGAGATTGAGAGATATATGGCAGGAGGGGTGGCATTAATAGGACACCTAACACACATTTTGAACATCCCTGTGAGGAAAGTCGACAAAAAATATCCAGCAACCTGAAGTTTTTACCCCTAAGCTTAATGTATGGTCACCAGATGACAGCAACCTGAAGTTTTTACCCCCAAGCTCAATGTATGGTCACCAGATGACAGACGTGGTGGAAAAATTAGGGACGGGGTAGCCAGGTTGTTTAGAGACAAGATCAGTGTTAGTGTGTCAGGTACGGGGTAGTCGTATCGAAAACCTTATAATCACCGATTTGACGTGGTGCATATCCGCAAGAAACTAGGATACCGAATTTCTCTAATTTTTTGGTTAAGATGGGAAAAGCATGCACGAGCACGTAATCCAGTTCTTAGCGCACCTAGGAGAATTGGCTGAAGGAAGCCTACCGTGTCCATTTCATTGTCCCTTACTGGTACCGCCTTCACATGGTACGCAACCCTACCACCTAACTCTATCAACTCTTGGGAAGAATTATAGCAGAAGTTTCATGAACACTTTTTCTCATGAGAGCATGAGTTAGAATTAACTAATTTAACCTCAACCGGGCAGGGGAATGGAGAATCGGTTAATGACTATATTCGGAGGTCTTAGGACACTAGAAATCGATGCTTTCAAATCCATGTTGCAGACAAACAGCTAGCAGGGCTAGCTTTTAATAGGTTACGATCTTACCTTAGAGAGAAACTAGACGACACCTACTTTTCATTAGTATAGCTGCACCAACGTGCGTTGGCCTATGAAAGCCGAAGTAAAGAGACATCAAAATCGACTGGCCATAATGTGCATCTAGTGGAGCGTGATAGCTCGATTGATGAATCCGTAGGTGTATATACCATCAAACTTGTTTGGTCAACGCAGGCCAAACCTTCGACATGCTCTTCTTTACAGTCAGTTCAAAAGAACCAGCAAGAATAAGTTAAATTTATTTTTAATGTTGCCAAGTGTGACATGATATTTGATGACCTATTAAAAAGTGGAAACATTAAAATAACCCATATTATCCCTCCTCTAGATCAATTAAAGAGACGTGTTTGTTGCAAGAGGCACAATTTTTTTCTCATGCCACCAATTATTGTAATGTTTTCCGTCGGCAGATACAATTTACCATAAATAAGGGTGGTTTAGTTTCTAGAAGATGCAAATTAACAAACATTCGTTTCCTATTAATATGATGGAGCTAGCGGATAAAAAGTCTTATTTCAGCCAGATGTGGCTGATAAAGCCAAAGGCAAAAATATTATTATTGATAGTCCTCGCACGTCAGAAATATCGCAGGGAGTAATTATTCAGATGGCTCCGGACAGTAGGACTAACAAGACCAAAGGTGCCGGGGGGCAAGCGTGATCAGCCAACCGATCAAAGCTCCCTATCCCACGCATCGCTAACGGTCCGGCGCATGCGCGCGGACGGTCCGGAACCCACACGGACAGTCTGGCTCATCTAGCCAGATGGTCCGGCAGCGACTAGAGACTGAAGCATCCACGCACCCTCAAGCATCGACAACCAGAAACAAGTACGTGGAAGCAAAATCCATCAAAAAATTCTGGTCGGCTGGTTAAAGCCATCTCAGCTTTTAAAAAGTCTATCCCTTATGGTCGTCGGCCAACAAAGCAACTCCGATCACCCGCAAAGGCAATATGTAGGTGTTTCGTACCTTCCTCTGAACACAAATATTATTGTACATGTTCCGGCCTCCGAAGGGTGTGCGTGAAATGCATAAGGTTTATACTGGTTCGGACATAACGTCCCTACTTCCTGTCATCGGTGGCTTGCACCACTGGCACCATTGATGATCAAACTCGTAGTAGGGGGTTACAAGCAGTCGAGAGAGAAAAGAGATGCTCCCAAGTCTCTTTATTGGGGTGGAAGTGGAGCTTAAAAGTTGTTGGGTGGAGTCCTAGCTAAGTCTTGGTTTGGTGGGGCTTCGGTCTCCTGGTCCTTGTCGACGCTCCTCCTCCTGTTCGTCCTTGTGGGTTCGTGTCTGTCTAAAGGTGTTTGGTTGCCCCAAGAGCTTTCTTCTTTTCCATCCCCTTGCCTAGAGGTCAGCCTCTCCCTTTTATAGGTTGAGAGAGGTGTCGACCAGTGGTGGCTTCCTTGGGAAGGAGCCGTAAGGCAAGGGTAAAATCAGTATTTTACCCTGGGTGGAGCCATGCGTACTCGTGGGGCCTGAGGGTATCTGGTTGTCTCGTATTTATCGTGGCGGATGGCGTAAGGGCGACGATAGTCCTAAGCGTCACCATTTTAGCTACACCGACCCCTGGCCTCCATAGCATGGGGCTCGGCGCAGCCCGTCGTGTAGTGCATGTCGAAGGTATGTGCACTCAGGTCTAGTCCGATAGGCCATAAGTGCGTCGCAGACCAAGATGTGTGTGAGCCATTAACATGGTGTAGTCGGGTGGGGGGCTCGTAGGTCATGAGTGGGAAGTGGGCCAGCGCTGCGCTGTGGCTCGGTGTCAGGCGAGGTTAAATGCGGTCAACTATTTATGGCAAGTCAGTCTGGGGCCAAGCGCGGCATCCACTCGAGTGGTTTCCTTCCAACACGCCCGACCTCCCCTATCAGGTTCTGCCATGCCCGATCCCAGGCTCGGTACCGCAGGGTTTGACTGGGGGTGGGCTCTTTCAGAGTTAACGTATCTGCCACTTCCAACAGACTAATGTGCCCCATCGATCAGGGGCTCTTCCCTCATTGCACTGTCTGACTGGCAAGTTTACTCATATAATAACACTTTCATATGACAAGTTGTACATTTAATACTCGGTCCACTTCTCTCTCACACAGAGAGCCTGAGTGCGTTTGGTTGCAGGACAGTCAGTACAAGGACGTCCTCTCCCGCCCCTACAATTTTGAGAGATAAGTGGAGACAACACTAGGATAGTCCTATCCCAACCCTTGACCCTGAACCAAACAACCTTATTTGAGGGATCGTTCCATCCCGTCCCGTCCTGTCATTGCAACCAAACACACCTGTTGGAGACTTGTTCTCAAATGCTAAGAGTTAAGAACAAGGCAACATAAAAAGTGTTAAATACTAAAGTCCTTCGTCCTTCAAGACATTATGTCCCTTCGGATATAATGAATTCCGGATGAAGGTTGTGAAGGAAAAACCTTCGTAAACACAATAAATGATAAGGAAGAATTCATATACGAAATAAAAAATAATATAAACATTGTCATCAACTTATTTTTATTTGCATTACCATATTCAAAATAACAAATTATAAATGTACCTTCGGTTTGACGGAAAGTAAAGATACAGGCGTGATGCAAAAAGCGAATGCCAAACAGTACGGGGGTACTGTTCATCTATTTATAGGCAAGGGACGCAGCCCATGTAAAATTACATTCATGCCCTTTACATTTGCTAATAACTCTATAGTAATCCTTCGAGGTCTAATTTGCCTTTTCATCTTTAAGTCGGTTCCCCTTTTCTGCTGTCATGTCGAAGCTTTCCTGCGCGCAGCTTCGTGATCACCTTATCCTTCGTCGTAATCATCTTTCGTCTGGCTCAAGCTTCGTCTTAACCATGCTCTGTATGCTCATGATCCGAATCCGAAGATACCTGTTCGCATGTTTCACTTGAAAAACATTGTCAAATCATATTTTTGAGGACCTTCGGAAGCCGAAGGCCCCCAACAACACCTATGTGCATCCCACTCTCAGCTGGCTACTAATGAACATGTCGTTCTCTCTCTCCACTTTATTTCTCTCACTATACCATAAATCTAACTTGACATCCTTTAGTGGCTTATGTCACCTTATTATCCTTGGGTACGTGACATTCTAAGACTAGCTCTAACAAGGAGCTCTAAAGGGTTCTGTACCCTAAATTTAGAGGACGATGACGTCCTCTACTCCCTCTAGCAACGTCCTCTAAACGGTCCTCTAAATTTAGAGAACGCTGCTGGATCCTCTATATGTAGAGTTTCTCTAAACGGTTCTCTATCTATTTGAATACTTTAAACAACCGGTTAAAATTAAAATATGTACAATACATTTGAAAGTATGACAAATACGTATGTACAAAAATTAAAAAATAAAAAATATCTTTAATATAGGTATTTACATATAGAGGACGTGATTTAGAGGATGTTGTTGGAGAGAAAGTAGATATAGGAGATGAAATCTTTTAGAGAAGACTGTAAAGAACGGATATAGATGATGTATATAGAGGACGTTGCTGGAGACAGTCTAATAATCTTTTCTATCGACCCATAATCTTCGGGGCTTCTCTTGCAAGTTCGAAGCATCACTCTTTTATAGATATAAGCGGTTTTAATTAATTTTGTAAATTGATTTTTAAAAATGCATAGAAGAGTTGTGGTTAGAAGTGGTAATGGACTATAATTTTTACACTATAAAATTTAAAAATTGTTAGACTATATTTTACTCATTTTAAACTAAAATTAATTAAGAGCTAAATAATTATTTAAATGATGACCCGTTACTATCCATGGTTGGGATCCATCTTAATTCACTCAATATCAAAGCACTTTCGTCATAAAGATCCCGACTTCCCGAGGGTTCCGCCTCCCTCCGGTGCTTGCATTGCAACACTTTATTTCATCTCTCTATCCTAAAAATAAATGTACTTTCCAATTTAAAAGTAGAAAATCAATATTGTTAAGATAGTATTTTTTATGAAGATGCAATCATTATATTTTGAGAAGGAACAAAGTAAAGGTATGTTTAGAAGCCCTCAGCTTTTAAGAATCTAGTTTATAAAAACTAAGGTGGTTATAAACGTACCAGTTTATAAAAACTGAATTTAGTCTTCCTTAGCTAAAACTAGTTTGTAGAAATTGAGGTGGTTTTCAAACACTATTAACCAATTTTTTTTATAAACCATTTTGTAGAAACTGGTGATAGAACCTGAATTCTTAAAAACTTAGGTCATTTTTGGAAGCAAACCATTTTTAAGAATCTAGTTTGTATCTCCAGTTTATAGAAACCGATTTAAAAAAACTAGTTAATGGTGTTTGGAGCCACCTCAGTTTTTATAAACTGCATTTAGCTAAGTTTATATAAATTAAGGTGGTTCCAAATATACTAGTTTATAACTCAGTTTATAGAAATTAGATTCTCGGTTTCTTAAAAACCAAGAAGCTGGCCTCTCTTAGATAAAACATAGAAACTGGTTTTTTAAAAAATTGGGTTACTTCTAAATAGGACCTTAGTTTTTATAGAAATTAGATTCTCGGTTTCTATCTCTAGTTTCTATAAACTGGATATAAACTAGTATGTTTGGAACTAGTTTTTTTTTTATAAACCAGTTACTTAATTCGATGCTTCCAAACATGTCTTTACTCGCTTCGGAACAGGGCCTAAGAAAAAAGTTGTCTTACGTGTATAGAAAAACTCATTTTGAAATAAATCTAAGGTTAATCTAGAGAATCCGTTGTGCCCGTAGATCAAGTCGGCCATTGGGTGATTGGGTCTTGTGAGCCATTGTGCCCGCCGATCAAGTACATTTTTGCATTGCCATTCAGTGTTTCGATTAATTGCTTTATTTATTGAACCATGGCCTCCATACAACATAATTACTTTATAATAATAGAGCCGGGCAACTTACAACATAAATTGTATAGTGTATACCACTACATAATACAATCGTTTAAACTTTTAAAACTCACCGAACCAAATTACGCCTACACTCATAACCTTCACTAAATCCACTAAATAAATTATACCCAAATTTAAACAATTCAAATTAATAGATAATCTTCTCTTTTACTCAATAAAATTAAATAAATAATATTATTTAAATCATTTCTCATCATCTCCGCGACCCCACAATCCCTCCTTCACTCACTCAGCGCCGCCGTTGTGATTTGTGAACCCATTTACTCTTTAGTATCGTAGCAGAGTCGTAAAGCCGTAAGTACCTTTGTTTCTAACTTTTACGAATCATGTTTCACGCAAACCCTTTTTACTACGGTAAATATCTTTGTTAGCATGACGTTAATTAAAAGGTGATGTGACCACATACTTTCCGTCTTTAAAACCGCAAGCAGGCGTCGGTGTCAGGTCCAGCTTCTGGAGCCTTCGCGTTTAGCGTGGAACCGCAAGCCAGCCAAGCAACTTGCGCCACTCGCCTCGCCTCGCCTCGCCTCGCCCCTGTTTGTTTGCTTCTGGCCGGACCCCTTCCCCTTCTCCGGTGCACGCCACTCTGCAACCCCCCTCCTCTCGAGCAGAGCAGTCGAGCAGAGCGGCAGCCTCGGCGCGCGCCGGCGCCAGCCGACATGACTGCCGGTCAGTGCGGCAACATCCAGGACCAGGAGGCAGCTCCTGGCGCCGACCTCTACGCCGTGCTCGGGCTCAACAGGGAGTGCACCGACGCCGAGCTCAGGGTCGCGTACCGGAGGCTCGCCATGGTACGCCTTCCTTTCGAGCTCGCCAATCAACCGCTCCAAATCGGGAACCATTCCCACTGAATTTATCTACACCTGGTTGCATGCAGATATGGCATCCGGACAGGTGCTCGGCGTCCGGCAGCTCGGCGCGCGTGGAGGAGGCCAAGGAGCGGTTCCAGGAGATCCAGGGCGCCTACTCCGGTGACCACTTCCCGTCTCCCCCTCCTTGCTCCTCCATTGATCGATCATTAGCTTGGCCGCCCAAAAGCGAATTTCTTACATTGCATTACATGATCCATACCGGTCGAAGCAGTGCTCTCCGACTCCAACAAGCGGCTCCTCTACGACGTCGGCGTCTACGACAGCGAGGACGACGACGCTGACGTAACTACTCGACCGAACTCAATCGCATGCATGTGCCCTCAGTATCGTATTTTCCGGCCCAACCGGTGTTCTTCAGGGGTTTGGTTCGCGGGGGAAATTCGATTCGATTTGCTTTGCTGACAGTCTCTTTCTTCTCTGATCGTGCATGCAACATGCATCATCCATACCATACCTTACCATCCGCAGCTGTCGGGGATGGGCGACTTCCTCGGAGAGATGGCCGACATGATGAGCCAGGCCACGCCAACGGTAACGCCCGCACCCGCTGGCCAAGATCTGGAGCACCCCTCACGCGTCGAGATCCGTGCGCTGACCCAGTCCAGTCCATCCGTCAACGTGCAGGAGAGCTTCGAGGAGCTGCAGCAGCTGTTCGTGGACATGTTCCAGGACGACCTGGACGGCGCCGGGTTCTTCGGCGGGCTTCCGACGAGCCGCAGTGCCCAGGGTCCTAGCAGCACCTCGTTGCCACCGTCGACGTCGCCATTGCGGCCGACGCCTCCTGCAAGAAGTAAGGGTGCGCAAACACCGTCGTCGTTTAACGGCGCTGGGAGGCGGGGTTCGACGGCGAAGCGGCCGAGGACCGGTTGGGCTGGCCTGGAACCGGATCTGGGCCTCTCTGGATTCTGTTTCATGGTAAGCTCTTGTTTTGTTGCTCTTTTTTCACAGTTGCCTGCTTTTTGGCTCTGCTGAATGCGATGCGCTCGACGCAGCTGTTAAATTATAGTACACCCCATAAGAATTTTTTAAGTTTTGAGATAAAACAATGGTATTGAAGAATACTGTAGTATTTTTTTTATCGAGAGGTGTTTGGCTATATTGTAGAAAACTCTGTTTTGAATATCATGATTTTGTAGATACTATGGTTTTTTTTTGAGTATTTGAAACCCCACTCTAATCCAAAGTTTTTGTCTATAACTAGTCTAGCACATGTATATAAATAATATGGTTTAAGACACTTTGTCTCCAAATACGTATAACTAGGAGTGATATAAAAATATTATAATTGTGTCATTGTTAAAACCATGGTTCGGAAATACTTCGCTTCTAAACACACCCTCATTAAGGTGTATCTTAATATTACTCATTGTTTATATATTTTATTAGAGTTAGAATTCTTTGACTTCTTGAAAACAAATTTTTTTGAAGTGTGAGAGTCGCCGCGTATACAAATGGCATTCCAAATTGTACTTCAAAAGATCTGTCGCCTGTTGAGATGCAAACATGTTCAGACATGAAACTTGCATGCTTCTATATTCAATGTTAGAATCTTTAGTCGCAAATAATAAACACTACCATCTTCCGTGCAGGTGAGCAAGTCGAAGGAGAGGCCGGCGGCATGGGCGTGCGACGGCGGTGACGAGAGGAGCGGCAGCAAGCAGAGGCTGTCAACGAGCCGCGACGTCTCCGGCTCCGGTGGTGGGATGTCGCGCTCGCGCGGCAGAGCCAAAGCAGTAGAAACTTGTGGGCAGTGAACGGCCTCTAGTCTTGAATCTTGATTAGAGCACCGTTTATTCACTTACTGGCTCGCGTCAGTCGTAGTAGCTCGAGGCACGTTGAAAAGGAGAGAGAAAAGATCTGTTTCATTCTTCAATCTATTCCAAGCTAGCCATAAATAGCCAATCTCTTGCTGCATTGTTTCGATGAATTTTTATTTGGGAGAAATTGAGAGTGGTTGGTAGTAAACTAGTAACAACTTTACGAAGAGATGCGGCCATCGTGCCGAATTAATTGGGCGGAGGTACGGTACGGATAAATAGCGGGTCGTGTCGTATTCGTGGATCAAAGTCTAAGCTTAAACACGGACTAATTAGTTTTTAAACGGTCATGTCGGGCTATTATATCGTATCGTGCTAAATCTAAGGCCTGACTTGTAACAGAGTTCAAAAATAACATGTTTTTTCTTGTTTATTTTTCTATTTTTATAGCATAACTCGAAAATAGCATGAAAGTGATGGTCGAATTGGTCATAATTATATATATGGTGGGCTAAATTAGAATAAATAAGGTTGAGCCACACATGGGTCGTGATGTGTCGTACTTAGTTTGATGAGTTGTTCGTGCCTATCATTGTGATAAATGGACCGGGAGTAAATGGGGTATACTCATGCCGTTCGATGGGCTTGTACTCAATCCCAAACACAGCCCATAACAAGCCTCGTGTCAACTCAAACACTATTACTATCGTGTCGTGCCTGTGCTCGAGCCAAAATGGTCGTGCTTCGTGCCGGCCCATATAGCCCAATCTATTGGTCACCTATAGACCCACCTGTTACTGACTCTGACCTTCTGTGTATATGGTCAAATCTTCAGGTGGCCTAATCTACATGTTCATTTTCATGGTAAATCTCTTTCTATGATTTTTCTAAAGAAAACAACCTTTTATGTTTTTAAACCATAACTCACAAAATTTCTATATAACCAGTGGCTCATATTTAACTCAGGCGTGACAAACCACATAAGTCATACTCACAAAAAGTTTCACACCAATCCCAGTGAGTTTGCTATTTATCTACTAATTTAATCAGCAACTTCACTTTTTAATTCACAAAATTCATTTTCTCAGTAAACATACCACTAACATATTTATCACAGATAGATAATCTTAGGAGAAACATAAAAAAATTAGAATCATATTTTTCTGACCATTATTCAGTCACCAATTTTTTTAGAAGAAAAGCTTGGTTTCCTTGTTTAACTCAAAACTGTGCATAAAAGTATTAGGAACTCGATATGCAACATATTTAAACTTTAGATCTATTACATAGAAGTACCACAAAATTTATTTCATGAAATTTTGTGCTCTAAAACTCGTCGAGTTATGAATTTTCCAAGGTTCTATGCGGTTTAAACCGAAAGAAAAGAAAAGAAAAAAAGGGAAACCCGTTTTGCATGTTAGACCTCGGGTTTTAACCATACACAAATCCTTGATTTTAGGTCCTCGGACACTATTCCCCTGAGTCTATGATGCTTTCCAGAAAACCCCTTGGGTTCTACCCCATTTTCGTCTGCTACCCTTGTCTCCTTTCATAGAACAGAGAGAGAAAGAGAGAGGGAGCAGATTGGCCGGAGGCTCACCAGCGTCGAGGTGGAGAGCAGGGCCGGTCCTGAGGGGGTGCGGCGGGTGCAGCCGCACCGGGCCCCCAAAAACAGAGGGCCCCTCTGGCCACGGACGTTAGCACTTTTTTTTCTGCTAAGCATATCTTCCCTAAACATAAATACGCAAGAGCGATGCGCTATCGATCAGTTTCGTTTAGATTGTTAAACTAATGTCTCAATTACTTATCTAATATTCACTTCGTTCCAAAATAGTATTTATTTTAACTCTTGATTTTTATGTCTATATTCAACTAGATGATGAGGAATCAACTAGAGAAGCAAAATAAATTATATTTTGATACAGAGAGAGTATTATTTACTATATACATGATGGTTGCATCGACAGAGAAGATTTTTAAAATTGAAATATTTTTTGAACTATTTAAGGTCAATAATGACTTATGAGAGGTTAAATGGTTTGGCGATTATATTTATCTAAAAGAAGTTGTTGGATGTGATTGATCTTAATGGTATAAGCGATGATTTGTATCATAAAATATTAGAAGATATTTTTAATGACATCAGATAACAAGTATGTGTTTTTGCTATATTTTATATTTGTCATCTTATAAACTTGAAAATAATGCATAATAATTTGTATACGTTGAATATTATATATATTGTGTGTGGATGGGGTCTCCATTTCAGATTTCGCACCAGGCCCCTAAAAAGTCAGGAACGGCCCTGGTGGAGAGGAGGCGTGGCCGACGAAGGCGAACTTGATGGCGACCTCGGTTTGACGGATGGCGGACGAAGTTGCTCTGTCCACGCGCGCTGGCATGAGCCGAAGCACGGCGATGCCGACGACGAAGCTCCGACGTTCTTCGAGCTTAGGAGAGAGGCATTGGGGCTTCCACCCACACGCGACACTAGATTTTGGTCGTGGAGGATGGAAATGGTGTGGCCACGGAGCTACTCACCGGCATCCATGGTGGCGCTGTGTCGGAGTGGTGGAGAAAGGGAGAGCGAAGGTGAGCAAGAAGGTGCAAAGCGAGAGCGGAGGAAGACGAGAGTGTTGGCGTGCATGACGCAAATGTAGCGGGCGCGGTTGTGGGCTTGCCAACGCGCGAAGACAAGGCGCGATGCGCGCAGAGCGCGACGTCCATGCCTCCAGGCGAGCGCCACCTGGCGAACGCGATCTACCGAGATTGTAAGCGCGAAAACGACAAGAAGACGAGCTCCTCAAGCGTCAGTCACTGTGGATGGATTGTTCCGCACTCTAACAGCTACAACTTTGTTATGGGGCTTAGGGTGATTAGGTTGTTGGTTTACAAGCTAATGACCTTCAAATCTGGGTTTGTCAGGGCTGCGCAAATCAGTGGAAAATTGAAGTCTAGCCATGTCAAAACATATCAAACAATTTCAAAAGTTTGCCAACTTTTATAGGGTGTGACTCGAGTAATTATCTACAACTTTTGTAATTGGAGAAATTTGTTTTGAAGATTATCTTTAGATGGACAGGCCAATGTTTGAAGAGAGGTAAAGAAATGGACTTAGAAAAATTCAGATTTTTCCTATTTCTTTTAACCCATTTCCCCAAATATTTATTTCTGTTGGACTTCATTTCTTTTATAAATTGAGTCCACATACTTAGTAGTTTTATGGAGTTAGATACTTACTCCTTAGGTTTTGGTTCTTAGTAATATCCTTACTTATTAAGCAAAACATTTACTAAACCACACATATCACATACAAGTTTAGAAGATATCATCACATGAAATCAAGTTGAAAAACTAAGCAAAACAAAATCTAAATTTCTTCAAGTTGGTTTAGCTACACATAAGTACTTCTTAATAATCTAAGATTCCATCATATAGGCTTTCCATTAATTAAAGCATGAAATCACTTCACACCAAACAACAAACAATTCAAGATTTTGATGTAAGTGATGCATGATCAATGATGCTTATGATGATGCTTTCATGATGCATATGAAATGTATAAGCATGCTTAGCACCAGTGATGTTACAAGCAGGTATAGGTCCGGGGTCATCACGTGTCTCGGAGGGGGAGACACCTGGGAGCTTCGTCCGCAGGGCTGGTCATGTCGGACTCGGACCCGCGCAGGGGTAGGTTCAGGGCCGCCAAGTGTCTCGAAGGAGGAGACATCTGGGAGTTGTGCCCGTGAGTCCAGACGCCATCGATGGAACTGACGACGTTCGATCCAGATTCGCGTAGGTGGCAGGTCCAATGTCCCTGTATATGTCGTCACTTGCTCACTGTGCTTCTTGACTCCCAAACCCCTTATAAGTAGGGTCTAGGTTCTCGATTCCTTTTGAGATTTTTATCAGGTGCACCCAATGGGTGTAGCCCCCAAGCTTCGAGTCGACTTGAGTAACAATCAACTTGAAGGTCTCAGAAAAAACCCACTTTAGTGGATCATCCTGCAGTCTTCATGCTTGGTTGTCTCGCTAATTGGAATCTGGCCTTCTTGTTCATGCTCGAGGGAAGACCACCTATTTGAGACCCGACCAAACAAAACTTGATTGACTGAAATGTGCTTAATAAATATTGTTGAGTTTGCCAACTAAAATTCAACCGATAAAGGTCGGGCTGATTTTTTCTAGAAAAAGTCTGTCATGGCACCAATGGGTGTGCCCAATCAATGGGTATGCCCAATTTGTGGTTTTGTTGTATTTTCCGTAAAACAGTCCCTGAGTTTACATAGTGTAATGATGTGTGTGAAGCGGTGATCAATCCATTTACTGACCTCTGATGCTGTGTTCGCCGCGTTGTGCTAGGGATATGCTTCTTCATGGAAATCAAAACGGTCTCGATTGCTTGCGACTGTTCATTGTACAATTGGGAATGAAGTGAAGTGACGTCCTTCTTGAAAGGGAATTAGGCTTACACCTAGTTCCTAATTGATTTTGGTGGTTGAATTGCCCAACACAAATAATTGGACTAACTAGTTTGCTCTAGATTATATATTCTACAGGTGCCAAAGGTTCATCTACAACTATACTGAATCGACTGTCTGGAATACCGTAGATTATTCCGGACAGGAGAAGCTTTTTGGAAAAACTGGCCAAGCGCGGATCGTCCGGGCCCTTGCGGCGGACCGTCCGCAACACCAGGATGACCCTCGGACAGAACCAATGCACAAATACAAGTCTACACTACGGACCGTCCGGAGGAAAAAGAAGGACCGTCCGAGACCTTGCGCGGACCATCCGGCCTCAGGCGCGGACCGTCCGGTAGTGAAGCGCCCCAATCCTCTGGGACTCAAATGTGATACAATTACTAGTCCCAGGAGGCTAGTAAACACATTTATACATCAGATGATTACAGATCTGCTTAAACGAGACAAACCTATAAAGGTGGCGATCAACTTTAAGAGTTGGTCCACAACTCGGGACATATCATCAGAGTGGGGCTGAAGCAGCCCGATATACGCAGTGAAGCAAATCAGCGGTCCAACAGCCACAGACAAGGTTGGGAACAGTCGTAACTCTTACCCGATCTCCTTTTTCTGAAAAAATAAATAAATAAGCAAGGGTGAGTACAAACGTACTCAGCAGCCCACCTTCACCCGCGGAATGGGGAAATCAGATATAATGCATGGAATATGTGGAGCTCAGGATATTTTGCAGAAACAGCAATATTTTATGCAGGGTTGTTTTGAAAAACATTTTGTATTTTTGCAAAGCGCATCCTCTCCAAAAGGAGCAGGAAGTTTTTCAGTATTATAACAAAATCCCCTGGACTAAACCATCCAGGTATCTCAGCAGTTTCCCACTGGTTTTCCTTTTCAAAAACAGCTACTGGACTTCCCGTCCACCATAGCTCACGGCTCAACCGCCGAACCTTTTAAAAACCACTTTTCTCAAACGCACCCTTTTTCGAAAACAAAACATTAATTGCCATACCATACCAGACTCGTCCATTCCTGTGGACAGGGACTATTTGAATAGGTTTTCAAACTCTGCGCAGAGGTGTACACTTTACCCACTAGTCCGACTCTGCGATCTCATGATCAGTGAGATCCGAATCCGAATCTCTTTCTTCCCTTGCACGTCCTAACCTTAACGGTTATACCGGAAGGAGTCAGGCCACCGCCATGTCCAAACCGGACAAAACATTCCCCCTCCTTATCCTCCTGGTGCTCCCTAGCCTTTATAACCCTAGGGTTGGACCGTACGAGTTCAGATTGAGTGACTGCCCACACAGTCTCGAGTGGTTGTACTTATCATGAGTACATGTAGTGAAAGATGACAAACCGGTCCTTATATGAGAGGACAATCCTTCTGCTCACGCCTAAACCAGCTGAGCCATCACCTTAGGCCCTCCCCTAAACCAGGGAGTCCCTGATTATCCCTACTCAAAGGTGATAAGGGTGAAAATCCTTCATCATACACATTTTAAAAAGCATTTTCTTTTGAAAACTCACACCTTTCCTCAAATCATTTGTAACAAATATATCAGGGATTGATTGTGGCAAGCGGCTGGGTGGCCATAATAACTTGTCTCAAAACCATATCATGCATAAAATAACAGGCTGAGGGTTGTGGTTGAAAAATCATAGGTAATTTATGCATCAAAGGGATCCAGTGAGCTTGCCGTGCTTATTCGGCGAAGAGGGAAGAGGAGCTCGCGGAACTGGCTTCTGGCTCCACCGCCTGGCGTAGACTTGCAGATCTGGCCTCCACGAGATGGCACGAACGCTCCGATAACAGGAGGGTGGACTGGAGGCGAAGCGACACTATGCGTGTAGCCGGCAGAGCGGAGTAACTGAGTGGGTGGGGTGTTTTCCTTGGCTGAGGGTGTTGAGTGTGTGTGGAGAGGGAGAGGGTAGCTAGGTGTATTTATAGCTGGGTGTATGTGGTGTAGCACAGTGAAGTTCACTGTTGGTGAGAATAGTGACGAATAATCGTCTGACTTAGTATGAACAGGAGAGTTATAGGCAGAATATGGGACGAGAGTATTTTGGGAGTTTTCTGGAATATGAACCATGCTTAAGGGATGACATGGTTGGATAGGGAATAGTTTGATAAGAATTTAGAAACGAGAATTATTGGAATCTGAGTTTGGAAGCCTGGTTCGAAGGAATCTCAAGTTAAGCGTGCTCAACTTGGAGAAACCTAGGATGGGTGACCAGATGGGAAGTTCCTACTAGAAGGAAAATCACAGTCACCGGAGTTTGTATAACTGGAATATGGGTCTGGCTAGTCTTAGGTGGACTGGACAACATGATGGATGAGTAGTTGAAATTTAGGGTGATCGGATGGTCGATGAATAGTAACGGTAAATAGCAACGGTAAATAGTGACGGTAAATAGTAACGGTAAAATAGTGACGGTAAATAGTAACGGTAAATAGTAACGGTAAATAGTAACGGTAAATAGTAACGATAAAAAGTAACAGTAAATAGTAACGGTAAATAGTAACGGTAAAATAGTGATGGTGAATAGTTCGTATGAACGAACGATGAACGATGAATAGGAACTCTGAACGAACGATGAACGATCGAATGATCGAACGAACGGACGATCGGGATTTCGGCAGCATAACGACAGGAAAAAGATTATTTGGACGAACGAACGGACGAACGATCGAAGGAACGTACCATGAACGATCGGACGAACGATCGAACGATCGGACGAACGAACGAACAACTAAGAATAGGGGGACAAACGATCGAAGAATGACCGAACGATCCTTGTGCTAGTGTGTGCTTGTGTGGAACATGGAGTGGGAGTGGTCGTGTGGGTGTGTGGGGGGGAGAGAGTTGCCATGAAATGGCTTGGGGTGGGATGAGAGGAGGCCCTTGCCCCTCTATTTATAGCCATGGTGGGTGGATTAGGGGGAGGGATGAGAGGATTAGTGGGAGGATGAGAGGATTAGTGGGAGATTAGCATGGATTTGTCTTATATGAGTGTAATTAGCTTGTAGAGCTCAACGTATGACACCGGAGGTATACGTATATGTATGAGCATGAAGAAAGTTATGAAGAAAATATTTGTGGGGGCTTGAAAAATGATTCTGAAGGTATTTCTTAGGAAGAAAATACTTGGAGATATATCGGTGGAATATTTGGGTAGTATTTCTGAAAAGAATCAGAGGAGATCTCTGGGGAAATATTTGTAGGATATTTTGAGGAGGATTTTGGAGAGAATATATACCACTATAATTTATTTGTTGATATCAACTTGCAAACAAACATTTTGAACGAAATTTGAAAATCATTTTGAATTTAGAGCGAGTTTGAGAAAATTTCAAGATTTGAATTTTTGGGATGCTACAAATCTACCCCACTTAAAAGGAATCTCGTCCTCGAGATTCGGCTTAGAAGGGTTATGGGTATAGCTTTACTTCAGCTACATATCTTCACTTTGCAACTCTTCGAGGAGATGGAACTTCAACAAAATCTGGCCCTTGCGGAGCATCCGGTTGCTGATTGCAAACACTGATTCTAGCTAATCAAAGATCATCTTCAGGCTTCTAGCTTTCGCTTGGCAGCTAGCTTATTGAAGAAGCAACGATGCCAACATGCAACCTTTCTCTCGCGAACTCCCACATGGATTCCTTCCTTGATTAGTTTTCTGGTGCTTCATCAACAAAACTTGGGTGATCACTTCTCATCCAGAAACTTATATGCTTGGATGATCGGGTCCTCCACAAGCTTGCTACAGGCCTTCTTCTTTTTCTCCAAAGCAGGAACTTTACTGGAACACTACCCCACTTAAAAAGAATGAGGGTAGAACTCTTGAATCTTGGGGATTTTGAAATCCTTGAAGTACCTCATAACAAGGGTGTTACGGGGCCTTCTTCTGCTGTTGCTACTTGAACAGGCTGCGGAGAGATGATTGTCACAGGGTTGATTCTGGGAGAACCTTCTTCTCATCTTCTCTTCGCTATCTTCTTTTCACTTCTCACTTTTCACTTTTCACTGCCTCTTTCTTTCTCTTTGCTCTTCCCACTGGAGGATTCTATCGATGAGTATTACCATCATATAGAGGAGGAAGCCAAAGACTATGAACCATGTACAACAGTCTTCAACCCAAGAATCACCAAGCATTGTGATCTTAGGGGCGAGGGAGTGGGAAATGGGGTTGCTTGCGATTATGACAGAGGGGATTTATCTGGAGTGTGCTTTGCTTTGAGCGAGATGGGAGTTGAGGGAGATGGTGGGGGTTTTATAGGCGAGTGTGGGTGCTCGGGTGCGGAGTGGCGGTGATGGAGTAGGTGACACGAGGCAACAGGTGCGATGGAGAGGGGGGCGGTGTTGCTGGCGGTAATGGCGACGATGGGTGCGCTGCAAAAGGGGGTGGGGCAGTGGTGGTGCGCTGCAAAGGGGGCATGGGCGGCGGTAGTGCGCATGGAGGCGGGCACGCGTGCGGGGGGCACGGGTGAGTGGTGGGGTCGATGACCCTGATGTTTGTGGTCTCTGGTTCCAAGAATCTTTGCCTCTCTGTATGGTAATAACTCCTTTTGTCCTTTTTTCCTGTTTACTTTGACTCACGGCCAGTGCTTTGATTCTCACGGTCGGTCCTTTTGACTGAGCGGCTGGACTGGTTTCTTCTGTAGCTTGTTCCAGGCTTCAAGGGTAAGCTTCCCGGTATCTTCTTCGATAAGGCACTTTTCTCTTGAGATGGGTTAAGGTGAGAATGGGAGCATAAGGTAAGGATTGGATCTAATTTGTGATCTATGTTTTTAGAGAAAACCTTTTTAAGAAAAACGAAAAGAAAACACACAAGCTCAGCAATGATAAGCACAAACAAATCAAATGTTTTGAATAAGGGAAGAATAGAGTTTTTCCAAAGCACGGACTACTCAGATTCGGGGGCTAAGCATAACTACTATTGCTCAGCTCCTAAATTGAGGACTATGCTAACTAGGACTTATGAGCACTAACGTTAAAGCATCACATATGCACTCAAAAGAGGAGAAAACATCAAGCGAAATTCATTTTGAAATGCCCTAGGGGGCCACACAATTAGAGTTTTGCAAAACACGAGTCTACACGATTACCTCTCATACACGCAGGGCTCTAGCCAAAGTGAAGAAAACTTCACTACCCAATGCATGCAGAGGACTGGGCATACTAACTCAGATCTGGCAGCTTCTCTTCTGGCAAGGCTGGCTCACAACTTCAATCTGAGATATCTCCTGGATGGGTCAAGAGGGAGCTGATGTTGATGACTTCTTCTAGCAGCGACTGAGATGGCAGCACGGGGTCGAACTCTTCTTCAAGCTGGACTGGCTCTTGTAGTTCCTCAGAGGGTGGTGGTGCTGGTGGGGTGCTTGCAGCTTCTTCCTTGACTTCAAGGGATGGTGCTGGAATCTTCTTCATGGTGAGGGGCTCAAACAACTCTGGTGGGGGGTCTTGGGAGGACTCGGGGTGCTCTTGCTTATCCATAGCCTTAGGGGAGACTGGAATTCCTTCCAAGACTATGGCTCCTTCCGGTAGTTCCCAAGCCTTCTTCTCTCCTCTGATAGAGACCGGGTGACCTTCAAGAATCTGGGGGTCTTCAGCTCTCCTTGGTTGAACTGGGTTGGATGGAGCGGGCTCTTGGATCCGCAGGGCTCTACGTTGGTTATGGGTTACCATGTAGGCCTCCATCAACTTCTGGACGTGCTCATCCTTGGCTTGCTTCAGGGCTTCAACAACAATGACTTCACGACTTTCCAAGGCAGCTACACGGGCTTGAGCTGTGGTGAGATCCACATGGAGCTTACGGTTGCGCTTCTCTGCTTCTTCTGCTCGGGCAATCATCTGACGGTGGTGCCGAGCCAAGAAATCATACTGGGCATCCAGGGTGAGGAGGTATGTAGTGAGGTACACGACTGTGGGGTCGTCCTCAAGCAGCTGCTGCTCTTCCAATGCACGCATCCTGGCCATCCAAGCGGGACGGTCTCTCTGAAAGGGCGGAAAGAATCTGAGCGGGGTGTCGGCCACTTCTTCTTCATAGATCTGACACAGGGCCCTCAATGCCTTGCGGGCGACGACTTGGCAGGTGTCTCTGAATTTGTGCCCAGCAGCAGTGACACTCCATTCCACATGGTGCGGACTGGATCCAATGTACACAGTCACGACACATTTCTCTGTGCCATGCTCGACAAATTCACGACCATCATACTCTGGCTGGCTCCTGATTCCGAGGCGAACTGTGCATGCTCTCAGCAACTTGGGGAAACCATCTTCATTTTGGCAAAAGCTGGTTTGGCAACGAACCTCCATCTGACTTCTGAGAGAAGGAAAGGGGAAAGCATTTTTGAAATGAACGGATGAGAGCAAGATTTTTTTAAGAAAATAGTTTGGACTCAAAAACTTTTGATCAGGCTAAGGGTTACGTCCTGCGGCCAACCTAACAGCTCTGATACCACATGAAGCGCCCCAATCCTCTGGGACTCAAATGTGATACAATTACTAGTCCCAGGAGGCTAGTAAACACATTTATACATCAGATGATTACAGATCTGCTTAAACGAGACAAACCTATAAAGGTGGCGATCAACTTTAAGAGTTGGTCCACAACTCGGGACATATCATCAGAGTGGGGCTGAAGCAGCCCGATATACGCAGTGAAGCAAATCAGCGGTCCAACAGCCACAGGCAAGGTTGGGAACAGTCGTAACTCTTACCCGATCTCCTTTTTCTGAAAAAAAAATAAATAAGCAAGGGTGAGTACAAACGTACTCAGCAGCCCACCTTCACCCGCGGAATGGGGAAATCAGATATAATGCATGGAATATGTGGAGCTCAGGATATTTTGCAGAAACAGCAATATTTTATGCAGGGTTGTTTTGAAAAACATTTTGTATTTTTGCAAAGCGCATCCTCTCCAAAAGGAGCAGGAAGTTTTTCAGTATTATAACAAAATCCCCTGGACTAAACCATCCAGGTATCTCAACAGTTTCCCACTGGTTTTCCTTTTCAAAAACAGCTACTGGACTTCCCGTCCACCATAGCTCACGGCTCAACCGTCGAACCTTTTAAAAACCACTTTTCTCAAACGCGCCCTTTTTCGAAAACAAAACATTAATTGTCATACCATACCAGACTCGTCCATTCCTGTGGACAGGGACTATTCGAATAGGTTTTCAAACTCTGCGCAGAGGTGTACACTTTACCCACTAGTCCGGCTCTGCGATCTCATGATCAGTGAGATCTGAATCCGAATCTCTTTCTTCCCTTGCACGTCCTAACCTTAACGGTTATACCGGAAGGAGTCAGGCCACCGCCATGTCCAAACCGGACAAAACATTCCCCCTCCTTATCCTCCCGGTGCTCCCCAGCCTTCATAACCCTAGGGTTGGACCGTACGAGTTCAGATTGAGTGACTGCCCACACAGTCTCGAGTGATTGTACTTATCATGAGTACAGGTAGTGAAAGATGACAAACCGGTCCTTATATGAGGGGACAATCCTTCTGTTCATGCCTAAACCAGCTGAGCCATCACCTTAGGCCCTCCCCTAAACCAGGGAGTCCCTGATTATCCCTACTCAAAGGTGATAAGGGTGAAAATCCTTCATCATACACATTTTGAAAAGCATTTTCTTTTGAAAACTCACACCTTTCCTCAAATCATTTGTAACAAATATATCAGGGATTGATTGCGGCAAGCGGCTGGGTGGCCATAATAACTTGTCTCAAAACCATATCATGCATAAAATAACAGGTTGAGGGTTGTGGTTGAAAAATCATAGGTAATTTATGCATCAAAGGGATCCAGTGAGCTTGCCGTGCTTATTCGGCGAAGAGGGAAGAGGAGCTCGCGGAACTGGCTTCTGGCTCCACCGCCTGGCGTAGACTTGCAGATCTGGCCTCCACGAGATGGCACGAACGCTCCGATAACAGGAGGGTGGACTGGAGGCGAAGCGACACTATGCGTGTAGCCGGTAGAGCGGAGTAACTGAGTGGGTGGGGTGTTTTCCTTGGCTGAGGGTGTTGAGTGTGTGTGGAGAGGGAGAGGGTAGCTGGGTGTATTTATAGCTGGGTTTATGTGGTGTAGCACAGTGAAGTTCACTGTTGGTGAGAATAGTGACGAATGAATCGTCTGACTTAGTATGAACAGGAGAGTTATAGGCAGAATATGGGACGAGAGTATTTTGGGAGTTTTCTGGAATATGAACCATGCTTAAGGGATGACATGGTTGGATAGGGAATAGTTTGATAAGAATTTAGAAACGAGAATTATTGGAATCTGAGTTTGGAAGCCTGGTTCGAAGGAATCTCAAGTAAAGTGTGCTCAACTTGGAGAAACCTAGGATGGGTGACCAGATGGGAAGTTCCTACTGGAAGGAAAATCATAGTCACCGAAGTTTGTATAATTGGAATATGGGTCTGGCTGGTCTTAGGTGGACTGGACAGCATGATGGATGAGTAGTTGAAATTTGGGGTGATCGGATGGTCGATGAATAGTAACGGTGAATAGTAACGGTAAATAGCAACAGTAAATAGTGACGGTAAATAGTAACGGTAAAATAGTGACGGTAAATAGTAACGGTAAAATAGTGACGATAAATAGTAACGGTAAAATAGTAACGGTAAATAGTAACGGTAAATAGTAACGGTAAATAGTAACGGTAAAAAGTAACGGTAAAAAGTAACGGTAAATAGTAACGGTAAAAAGTAACGGTAAATAGTAACGGTAAAATAGTGATGGTGAATAGTCGTATGAACGAACGATGAACGATGAATAGGAACTCTAAACGAACGATGAACGATCGAATGATCGAACGAACGGACGATCGGAATTTCGGTAGCATAACGACAGGAAAAAGATTATTTGGACGAACGAACGGACGAACGAACCATGAATGATCGGACGAACGATCGAACGATCGGACGAACGAACGAACAACTAAGAACAGGGGGACAAACGATCGAAGAACGACCGAACGATCCTTGTGCTAGTGTGTGCTTGTGTGGAACATGGAGTGGGAGTGGGAGTGGTCGTGTGCGTGTGTGGGGGGGAGAGAGTTGCCATGAAATGGCTTGGGGTGGGATGAGAGGAGGCCCTTGCCCCTCTATTTATAGCCATGGTGGGGGGATTAGGGGGAGGGATGAGAGGATTAGTGGGAGGATGAGAGGATTAGTGGGAGATTAGCATGAATTTGTCTTATATGAGTGTAATTACCTTGTAGAGCTCAACGTATGACACCGGAGGTATACGTATACGTATGAGCATGAAGAAAGTTATGAAGAAAATATTTGTGGGGGCTTGAAAAATGATTCTGAAGGTATTTCTTAGGAAGAAAATACTTGGAGATATATCGGTGGAATATTTGGGTAGTATTTCTGAAAAGAATCAGAGGGGATCTCTGGGGAAATATTTGTAGGATATTTTGATGAGGATTTTGGAGAGAATATATAACACTATAGTTTATTTGTTGATATCAACTTGCAAACAAACATTTTGAAACAAAATTTGAAAATCATTTTGAATTTAGAGCGAGTTTGAGAAAATTTCAAGATTTGAATTTTTGGGATGCTACAGGTAGGTGAGGAACCGAAAACCCGAAGGTAACGGGTTCGGGAAAATGAATTATAGCGCCCTCGCGGACCGTCCGAGGTGCACGACCGGACCGTCCGCGACTGGCTTTATCTGACATCTGACAACGCATTAAATGCAATATAGCCGTTGATATAGCCGTTACTGCTGACCGTTGCGTTTTCAGCCGTTGATCTACAGGGGCGGACCGTCCGGACCAGGGGCGCGGACCGTCCGCGGTCGGCAGAAAGGTGCAACGGCTAGGAAGTGGTTGGTGGCTATAAATACAACCCCAACCACCTCCATTCACTTCACCCAAGCATTCCAATCTTCAACATTCAATACAAGAGCTAGCAATCCATTCCAAGACACATTCAAAGCCTCCAATCTCTCCAAGTTCCAAAGTTGAGACAAGTGATCATTAGTGATTAGTAACTTGAGAGAGAGAAAGATCCGTGTGTTATTTGCCGCTCTTGTTGCTTGGCTTTTGCAATCGTGCTTTCTTTCGATCTTTCTTGCGATCAACTCAATTGTAACCAAGGCAAGAGACACCAATTGTGTGGTGGTCCTTGCAGGGAAGTTTGTTCCCGTTTGATTGAGAAGAAGAAGCTCACTCGGTCTGAGGGGCCGTTTGAGCGAGGGAAAGGGTTGAAAGAGACCCGGTCTTTGTGACCACCTCAACGG
Organism: Zea mays; assembly: GCF_902167145.1. Classification (NCBI taxonomy): domain Eukaryota; kingdom Viridiplantae; phylum Streptophyta; class Magnoliopsida; order Poales; family Poaceae; genus Zea; species Zea mays. The sequence goes on along the minus strand of NC_050104.1, from coordinate 12,649,693 downwards.
GGAGTAGGTTTGCGAGAACCGAACCTCGGTAAAACAAATCCGCGTGTCACACTCTTTATTCGCTTGCGATTTGTTTTGCACCCTCTCTCGCGACTCGATTATATTTCTAACGCTAACCCGACTTGTAGTTGTGATTAACTTTGTAAATTTCAGTTTTGCCCTATTCACCCCCCCTCTAGGCGACTTTCAATTGGTATCGGAGCCCGGTGCTTCATTAGAGCCTAATCGCTCGAAGTGATGTCGGGAGAACACGCCAAGAGGGAGATGGAGACCGGCGACAAGCCCATCGGCGACAAGCCCACTACAAGTCACGGGAAGGCTTCATCAGAAGAGTCCCGCAACAAAAAGAAAGGGAAGGAAAAGAAATCCTCTTCCCACAAGTCGCATCGGAGTTGCGACAAGAAAAAGAAGATGAGGAAGGTGGTCTACTTCAAGACCGATACTTCATCACCTTCCACCTCCGGCTCCGACGCGCCCTCCATAACTTCTAAGCGCCATGAGCGCAAGAAGTTTAGTAAGATCCCCTTACACTACCCTCGCATTTCTAGACATACTCCATTACTTTCCGTTCCATTAGGCAAACCGCCAACCTTTGACGGTGAAGATTATGCTAGGTGGAGTGATTTAATGAAATTTCATCTAACCTCACTCCACAAAAGTATATGGAATGTTGTTGAGTTTGGAGCACAGGTACCATTCATAGGGGATGAGGATTATGATGAGGACGAGGTGGCCCAAATCGAGCACTTCAACTCCCAAGCCACAACCATACTCCTCGCCTCTCTAAGTAGGGAGGAGTACAACAAGGTGCAAGGACTAAAGAGCGCCAAGGAAGTTTGGGACGTGCTCAAGACCGCGCACGAAAGAGATGAGCTAACCAAGATCACCAAGCGGGAAACGATCGAGGGGGAGCTCGGTCGCTTCCGACTTCGCAAAGGGGAAGAGCCACAAGACATGTACAACCGGCTCAAAACCTTGGTGAACCAAGTGCGCAACCTCGGGAGCAAAAAGTGGGATGACCACGAGATGGTTAAGGTTATTCTTAGATCACTTATTTTCCTTAACCCTACTCAAGTTCAATTAATTCGTGGTAATCCTAGATATACACTAATGACCCCCAAGGAAGTAATCGGGAATTTTGTGAGCTTTGAGTATATGATCAAGGGCTCAAAGAAAATCAATGAGCTAGATGATCCCTCCACATCCGAAGCACAACCGGTTGCATTCAAGGCAACGGAGGAGAAGAAGGAGGAGTCTACATCAAGTAGACAACCAATCGACGCCTCAAAGCTCGACAATGAGGAAATGGCGCTCGTCATCAAGAGCTTCCGCCAAATCCTCAAACAAAGGAGGGGGAAGAACTACAAACCCCGCTCCAAGAAAGTGTGCTACAAATGTGGTAAGCCCGGTCATTTTATCGCAAAATGTCCATTATCTAGTGATAGTGACAGGGGCGACGACAAGAAGGGAAGAAGAAAGGAGAAGAAGAAATACTACAAGAAGAAGGGTGGCGACGCCCATGTATGTCGCGAGTGGGACTCGGACGAAAGCTCCTCCGACTCCTCCTCCGACGAGGACGCCGCCAACATCGCCATCAACAAAGGCCTTCTCTTCCCCAACGTCGGCCACAAGTGCCTCATGGCAAAGGACGGCAAAAAGAAGAAGGTTAAATCCAAATCCTCCACTAGATATGAGTCTTCTAGTGATGATAATGCTAGTGATGAGGAAGATAATTTGCGTACTCTTTTTGCCAACCTAAACATGCAACAAAAATAAAAATTAAATGAATTGATTAGTGCCGTCCATGAGAAGGATGATCTCTTGGACACCCAAGAGGACTTCCTAATCAAAGAAAACAAAAAGCATGTTAAGGTTAAAAATGCTTATGCTCTAGAAGTAGAAAAGTGCAAAAAATTATCTAGTGAGCTAAGCACTTGCCATGAGACTATTGACAACCTTAGAAATGAAAATACTAATTTGTTAGCTAAGGTTGATTCAAATACTTGTAATATTTCAATTCCCAATCCTAGAAATGATAATGATGATTTACTTGCTAAGATTGAAGAATTGAACATTTCTCTTGCTAGCCTTAGAGATGAAAATGAAAAATTGCTTGCTAAGGCTAAAGATTTTGATGTTTGCAATACTACCATTTCCGACCTTAGAAGTAAAAATGATATATTGCATGCTAAGGTTGTAGAATTTAAATCTTGCAAAACATCTACATCTACCGTTGAACATACTTCTATTTGCACTAGATGTAGAAATGTTGATATTGATGCTATTCATGATCATATGGTATTAATTAAGCAACAAAATGATCATATAATAAAATTAGATGCTAAAATTGCCGAGCATGAACTTGAAAATGAAAAATTTAAATTTGCTCGTAGTATGCTTTATAGTGGGAGACGCCCTGGCATTAAGGATGGCATTGGCTTCCAACAGGGAGGCAATGTCAAACTTAATGCCCCTCCTAAGAAATTGTCTAATTTTGTTAAGGGCAAGGCTCCCATGCCTCAGGATAACGAGGGTTACATTTTGTACCCTGCCGGCTATCCTGAGAGCAAAATTAGGAGAATTCATTCTAGGAAGTCTCACTCTGGCCCTAACCATGCATTTATGTATAAGGATGAGACATCTAGTTCTAGGCAACCAACCCGTGCTAAGTTGTCTAAGAAGAAAACTCCTAGTACATCAAATGATCATGACATTTCATTTAAAACTTTTGATGCATCATATGTGTTAACTAACAAATCCGGCAAGGTAGTTGCCAAGTATGTTGGGGGCAAACACAAGGGATCAAAAACTTGTGTTTGGGTACCCAAAGTTCTTGTGTCTAATGCCAAAGGACCCAAAACCATTTGGGTAACTAAAGTCAAGAACTAAAATTGTTTTGTAGGTTTATGCATCCGGGGGCTCAAGCTGGGTAATCGACAGTGGGTGCACAAACCACATGACAGGGGAGAAGAAGATGTTCTCCTCCTACGAGAAAAACCAAGATCCTCAAAGAGCTATCACATTCGGGGATGGAAATCAAGGTTTGGTCAAAGGATTGGGTAAAATTGCTATTTCACCTGACCATTCTATTTCCAATGTTTTTCTTGTAGATTCATTAGATTACAATTTGCTTTCCGTTTCTCAATTATGCAAAATGGGCTACAACTATTTATTTACTGATGTAGGTGTCACTGTCTTTAGAAGAAGTGATGATTCAATAGCATTTAAGGGAGTGTTAGAGGGTCAGCTGTACTTAGTAAATTTTGATAGAGCTGAACTCGACACTTGCTTAATTGCTAAGACTAACATGGGCTGGCTCTGGCATCGCCGACTAGCACATGTTGGAATGAAGAATCTTCATAAGCTTCTAAAGGGAGAGCACATTTTAGGATTAACAAATGTTCATTTTGAGAAAGATAGGATTTGTAGCGCATGCCAAGCAGGGAAGCAAGTTGGTGCTCACCATCCACACAAGAACATCATGACGACCGACAGGCCACTGGAGCTCCTACACATGGATCTATTCGGCCCGATTGCTTACATAAGCATCGGCGGGAGTAAGTACTGTCTAGTTATTGTGGATGATTATTCTCGCTTCACTTGGGTATTCTTTTTACAGGAAAAATCTCATACCCAAGAAACTTTAAAAGGATTCTTGAGACGGGCTCAAAACGAGTTCGGCTTAAGGATCAAGAAAATAAGAAGCGACAACGGGACGGAGTTCAAGAACTCTCAAATTGAAGGCTTCCTTGAGGAGGAGGGCATCAAGCATGAGTTCTCCTCTCCCTACACGCCACAACAAAATGGTGTAGTGGAGAGGAAGAATAGAACTCTATTGGACATGGCAAGAACCATGCTTGATGAGTACAAGACCTTGGATCGGTTTTGGGCCGAGGCGGTCAACACCGCTTGCTACGCCATCAACCGGTTGTATCTACACCGAATCCTCAAGAAGACATCATATGAACTCCTAACCGGTAAAAAGCCCAATATTTCATATTTTAGAGTCTTTGGTAGCAAATGCTTTATACTTGTTAAAAAGGGTAGAAAATCTAAATTTGCTCCTAAGACTGTAGAAGACTTTTTACTAGGATATGATTCAAACACAAGGGCATATAGAGTCTTTAACAAGTCCTCGGGACTAGTTGAAGTTTCTTGTGACGTTGTGTTTGATGAGACTAACGGCTCTCAAGTAGAGCAAGTTGATCTTGATGAGATAGGTGTTGAAGAGGCTCCGTGCATCGCGCTAAGGAACATGTCCATTGGGGATGTGTGTCCTAAGGAATCCGAAGAGTCTCCAAATGCACAAGATCAACCATCCTCCTCCACGCAAGCATCTCCACCGACTCAAAATGAGGATGAGGCTCAAGTTGATGAAGGAGAAGATCAAGCAAACGAGCCACCTCAAGATGACGACAATGATCAAGGGGGAGATGCAAATGATCAAGACAAGGAGGATGAAGAACAGAGACCGCCACACCCAAGAGTCCACCAAGCAATCCAACGAGATCACCCCGTCGACACCATCCTCGACGACATTCATAAGGGGGTAACCACTAGATCTCGGGTTGCACATTTTTGTGAGCATTACTCTTTTGTTTCCTCTACTGAGCCACACAGGATAGAGGAAGCACTACAAGATTTGGATTGGGTGGTGGCGATGCAAGAGGAGCTCAACAACTTCACTAGGAATGAGGTATGGCATTTAGTTCCACGTCCTAATCAAAATGTTGTAGGAACCAAATGGGTCTTCCGCAACAAGCAAGACGAGCATGGTGTGGTGACAAGGAACAAAGCTCGACTTGTGGCCAAGGGATACTCCCAAGTCGAAGGTTTGGATTTCGGTGAAACCTATGCACCCGTAGCTAGGCTTGAGTCAATTCGTATATTATTAGCCTATGCTACTTACCATGGCTTCAAGCTTTATCAAATGGACGTGAAGAGTGCCTTCCTCAATGGACCGATCAAGGAAGAGGTCTATGTTGAGCAACCTCCCGGCTTTGAAGATAGTGAGTACCCTAACCATGTTTATAAACTCTCTAAGGCGCTTTATGGGCTCAAGCAAGCCCCAAGAGCATGGTATGAATGCCTTAGAGATTTTCTTATCACTAATGGGTTCAAAGTCGGAAAAGCCGATCCTAGACTCTTCACTAAAACTCTTGAAAATGACTTGTTTGTATGCCAAATTTATGTTGATGATATTATATTTGGGTCTACTAACGAGTCTACATGTGAAGAATTTAGTAGGATCATGACACAAAAATTCGAGATGTCTATGATGGGGGAGTTGAAGTACTTCTTAGGATTTCAAGTGAAGCAACTCCAAGAAGGCACCTTCCACAGCCAAACAAAGTATACTCAAGATATCCTAAGCAAGTTTGGGATGAAGGATGCCAAACCCATCAAGACACCCATGGGAACCAATGGGCATCTCGACCTCGACGAAGGAGGTAAATCCGTCGATCAAAAGGTATACCGGTCGATGATAGGCTCTTTGCTATATTTATGTGCATCTCGACCGGATATAATGCTTTCTGTATGCATGTGTGCAAGATTCCAAGCCGACCCTAAGGAAGCTCACCTTACGGCCGTGAAACGAATCTTGAGATATTTAGTTTATACTCCTAAGTTTGGGCTTTGGTATCCTAGGGGATCCACTTTTGATTTGATTGGTTATTCGGATGCCGATTGGGCGGGGTGTAAGATTAATAGAAAGAGCACATTGGGGACTTGCCAGTTCTTGGGAAGATCCTTGGTGTCTTGGGCTTCAAAGAAGCAAAATTCCGTAGCTCTTTCTACCGCCGAAGCCGAGTACATTGCCGCAGGCCATTGTTGCGCGCAGCTACTTTGGATGAGGCAAACCCTTAGGGACTATGGTTACAAATTAACCAAAGTTCCTCTTCTATGTGATAATGAGAGTGCAATTCGCATGGCGGATAATCCCGTTGAGCATAGCCGCACTAAGCACATAGCCATTCGGTATCATTTTCTAAGGGATCACCAACAAAAGGGAGATATCGAGATTTCATATATTAATACTAAAGATCAATTAGCCGATATCTTTACCAAGCCTCTAGATGAACAAACTTTTAACAAACTTAGGCATGAGCTAAATATTCTTGATTCTAGGAACTTCTTTTGTTGATTTGCACACATAGCTCATTCATATACCTTTGATCATCTCTCTTTTTTATATATGCTATGACTAATGTGTTTTCAAGTGAATTTCAAACCAAGTCATAGGTGTATTGAAAGGGAATTAGAGTCTTCGGCGAAGACAAAGGCTTCCACTCCACTCCATAACTCATCCTTCGTCGTCGCTCCGAGCAACTCTCCAGCTTTGGTATAATCTTCACTCATATGTTTTATTTGCCAAAGGGGAGAAAAGTAGTTCAAAGGGCTCTAATTATTCTGTTTTTGGCAATTTATGCCAAAGGGGGAGAGAGCATAAGCCCAAAGCAAAAGGACCGCACCACCACCTAATTTTAAAACTAAGGATTTTCAATTGGTAAATTTCAAATTGGTACCTTATTGTGTTCAAAAAGGGGAGGTAGTAGTACTTTCAAAACTGATATCTTAAAACCCTCTTGAACACTAAGAGGAAGATTTTATTTAGGGGGAGTTTTGTTTAGTCAAAGGAAAAGCATTTGAAACAGGGTGAGAAAATTTCAAATCTTGAAAATGCTTCACAAAATCTTATTCATTTACCTTTGACTATTTGCAAAAGGACTTTGAAAAGAATTTACAAAAGAATTTGCAAAAACAAAACATGTGGTGCAAGCGTGGTCCAAAATATTAAAAATAAAAGAAACAATCCATGCATATCTTATAAGTATTTATATTGGCTCAATTCCAAGTAACCTTTGCACTTACATTATGCAAACTAGTTCAATTATGCACTTCTACATTTGCTTTGGTTTGTGTTGGCATCAATCGCCAAAAGGGGGAGATTGAAAGGGAATTAGGCTTACACCTAGTTCCTAATTGATTTTGGTGGTTGAATTGCCCAACACAAATAATTGGACTAACTAGTTTGCTCTAGATTATATATTCTACAGATGCCAAAGGTTCATCTACAACTATACTAAATCGACTGTCCGGAATACCGTAGATTATTCCGGACAGGAGAAGCTTTTTGGAAAAACAGGCCAAGCGCGGACCGTCCGGGCCCTTGCGGTGGACCGTCCGCAACACCAGGATGACCCTCGAACAGAACCAATGCAAAAATACAAGTTTACACTACGGACCGTCCGGAGGAAAAGGAAGGACCGTCCGAGACCTTGCGCGGACCGTCCGGCCTCAAGCGCGGACCGTCCGGTAGGTGACGAACCGAAAACCCGAAGGTAACGAGTTCGGCAAAATGAATTATAGCGCCCTCGTGGACCGTCCGGGGTGCACGACCGGACCGTCCGTGACTGGCTTTATCTGACATCTGACGACGCATTAAATGCAATATAGCCGTTGATATAGCCGTTACTGCTGACCGTTGCGTTTTCAGCCGTTGATCTGCAGGGGCGGACCGTCCGGACCAGGGGCGCGGACCGTTCGCGGTCGGCAGAAAGGTGCAACGGCTAGGAAGTGGTTGGTGGCTATAAATACAACCCCAACCACCTCCATTCACTTCACCCAAGCATTCCAATCTTCAACATTCAATACAAGAGCTAGCAATCCATTCCAAGACACATTCAAAGCCTCCAATCTCTCCAAATTCCAAAGTTGAGACAAGTGATCATTAGTGATTAGTAACTTGAGAGAGAGAAAGATCCGTGTGTTATTTGCCGCTCTTGTTGCTTGGCTTTTGCAATCGTGCTTTCTTTCGATTTTTCTTGCGATCAACTCAATTGTAACCAAGGCAAGAGACACCAATTGTGTGGTGGTCCTTGCAGGGAAGTTTGTGACCGTTTGATTGAGAAGAAGAAGCTCACTCGGTCCGAGGGACCGTTTGAGAGAGGGAAAGGGTTGAAAGAGACCCGGTCTTTGTGACCACCTCAACGGGGAGTAGGTTTGCGAGAACCGAACCTCGGTAAAACAAATCTGCGTGTCACACTCTTTATTCGCTTGCGATTTGTTTTGCACCCTCTCTCGCGACTCGATTATATTTCTAACGCTAACCCGACTTGTAGTTGTGATTAACTTTGTAAATTTCAGTTTCGCCCTATTCACCCCCCCTCTAGGCGACTTTCACTTCTATTTCTTTAAGTAGGCCAACTGTCTATTGTGTGCTTCTACATTCTGCTTCGCCTCTATCTTCTAGGTCCCTTTTGAACCAAAGAAAAATCACTCCCCCAGCACCATGTCCGGCAATAGGTAAATCAAAACCAGAGCCTCCGAGTAGGAGTACTTCATCACACCCTCCTCTGAGCCTTTCGAAGACTCAGAGTACTCCGAGTAGGAGTACTCCAGCTTCGGGAGCGAGTGAGAGCACCTAGAAGTGGGTGAATAAGTGATCCTGAGAATTTGCTAAAAACAGTACAAACTTGGTCTATAATGAGTTGGAGTAAATCAAAACCAGGTTTGAGAGTAGAGAGAATGGAGATTAGAACTCTTCACTTGATTGTTCACTTAAGATAAGTATTAAACTAGGAGCAAGGGGGAATGTCTTTAGCTTCAGTCGCGCGGTATCATGCTTGGTTCGCGACGCGCGCGACACTATGATGAAGTCCCACCTCCGTCGAGCAATCACCGACGTCCCGGCCCCCTGCGCCACGAGTCATGCCGCACACCTTCCCTAGGTCCCTTGTGATAGTCGCCTAGAGGGGGTGAATAGGCGAAACCTGAGATTTACAGACTTTAAACGTGCACTATGCTCGGGGTTAGTGTTAGAAATAATTCGGAGTGCGGAAGATAGTTACCCTTGCTAAGAGTTCTCAATCAATGCGGATAACTTTGGGAGTCAACTCAAATTAATATAAGCAAGGGAACTTTTAGAGAGAGGAAAGAAGGGGAAACAAATCAAGTGCAGATCAACACAAGTGAACATGGTGATTTGTTTACCGAGGTTCGGTTCTAAAGAACCTAGTCCATGTTGAGGGGGCCATAAAGGCCGGGTCTATTCCAACCCTTTCCCTCTCTCAATTAGTCACACAGACCGGTCGAGGTTTCTCCTTAATCACTTGGGTCACTAAGACCCCACAAGGATCACCACACACTTAGGTGTCTCTTGCTAACTTGACAAAGCACTTAGAAGAATAAGAATAGGAAGGAGAAAGCAATCCAAGCAACAAGAGCAACAAAAGAACACAAATGATCCTCTCACAAGTCTCTAAGCAATATAGTTGATTTTGGAGTTTGGAGTGGATTGAATGCTTTGATTTTGTCTTTGGAGTGTTTGCCTTAGCTCTTCCAATGAATGTGAAGTTTAGAAAACTTGGATAGCTTGAATGGTGGTGGTTAGGGGTTATTTATAGCCCCAACTACTATTCTAGCTGTTGGTGTTGATAGCACACCGAACAGTCCGGTGGTGCACCGGACAGAGCACTGTTCACTGTCCGGTGCCTGCTATGCCAGCAGACCATTGGGGTTTGGAGCGGTTGACCATTGAAGTCCCTTGTCCTCATGCTGCACTAGACAGTCCGGTGGCGCACTGGACATGTCTGGTGCGTTCTGACATCGCAGCTCTAACTTCTGACTTATGCACTGTGCACCTTTTTACTGTTCACGCAGTCGACCGTTGGCGCATCTGACCGTTGTTCCGTTGGCTCATCGGACATGTCTGGTGCACACCGGACAGTCCGGTGAATTCTAGCGGAGTGGGTCCCTGAGAAACCCGAGAGTGGCCAGCTCGGGAGGTGCTGGGCCTAGGCACCGGACAGTGTCTCGTGCGCCATTGGCAGCACTATTGCTAGTCTTTGCTCCAAACTTTGTTGAGTCCCTAACTTAATTTCTTTGTTGGTTTATATTGTGAGGATTTATGGGCTAGGCCCAAATTGAGAAAATCAAATAAATCCCAGGAAAATCTCAAAAGCCCATATAAGTGGATGGCTAGGGAATAGGTAGAACCAATAGCACCATATTGCTAGTTCTAGTGGAGTAGAGCTAGCTTAAATATGGAAGCCACACTCACTCACCAACTCATGGATGAGAGGAGAGAGTGTGGAGAGCCACACACGTGCGCGCGCTCGCCTGGCCTCGCATGGCCGGGCCGGGGCGGGGCGAAGGGCACGGGCGCACGAAATGTGCGTGAATGGTCCGCCAAAATCCGGCCCCTCGCCTTGCGGGGGTGCGGCTTCCTTTTGTCGTTTGAATTTTTGGTTACTTGGCTGTTAAGTTTAGAATCCTAACCGATCGCTATAAAATCTAAACTGAACGCGAGATTTTCGCGGGCAAATAAGATCGATGGTAGCTATCTGGTCGTGGACTCGGCCCTATAAAAGGCGCCTGGCAACTAGCATCCAACTCATCCTAGTTTCGCTTTTGCCTCTCGTCATAGCTGAGCCGCATTCCAGTTCCCTTCATCCCGACCGCAGACGTGCATCTGCGATTAGGAGAGCAGGTCTCCGGAACCCTTCGTCTTCTAGATCCTACACCGGGAGAGGGCGAATAAGGTTTTTGGGAAGCATCTTCACGCGACTGCTCATGATCTTCTGACCTCGTAGACCCTGCTGATTTCGCTGCTTCGTCGTCGTCGACCCTGCTGATTCCGGCGCGCGCCATCTATCAGTATGTCTAATTAGTACGCATCATCTGATTTAGCTTTTTACTTCAGTTCTTCTGATTTGGTCATGATTTATATTCGGAATTTAATCTGGAATTTGTCTAATTATTCAACAATCCAAAAACCTTATTGTAGACAATTTCCTAGTTTTTCTATGGCTGCTTTTGCCGACGCGCTGAAGCCAGAAAAGTTCAATGGTATGCACTTTAAGAGATGGCAAGTCAAGGCCACGCTCTGGCTTACTGCTATGAATGTCTTCCATGTTAGTAAAGGCAGACCTGAGGGTCCACTGACTCCTGAACAGGAGAAAGAGTACGACCATGCCAATACTATCTTTACGGGAGCCGTTCTTAGCGCCCTTGTTGATCGTCTGGTTGATGCGAATATTTAGTACACAGATGGGAAAGAGTTGTGGGATGCACTTACTACTAAGTATGGTGCATCAGATGCTGGCAGTGACCTGTATATCATGGAGAGCTTTCATGATTATAAGATGGTTGATAATCGCTCTATTGTAGAGCAAGCTCATGAAATACAGTGTATAGCCAAGGAGCTCGACCACCTTAAGATAGTCCTTCCTGACCGATTTGTGGCTGGGTGCATTATTGCAAAGTTGCCTTCTACATGGAGGAACTTCGCCACATCTCTGAAACATAAGAGACAGGAGATATTAGTTGAAAATCTGATAGCGTCTCTGGATGTTGAGGAGAAAGCTCGGGCTAAGGACACGGGATCTAAAGGAGGCGAGGGCCACTCCAGCGCCAACATGGTTCAAAGGAACCACAACAAGGGCAAAGGAAAACCAAAATCTAACAAGCCCAACAAAACTACCAACTTCAAGAAGAAGAAGAACAAGGCTGAATTGACATGTTTCGCATGTGGCGAGGCGGGTCATTTTGCCAAGGATTGTCCTGATCGAGCGAATCGTCGTGGCAAAAAGGGCAATGTCAACACAGTGGTCGCTAGCAATGAGGAAGACAAAGGGTATGGTAATTTACCTTTCATCTTCTCAGTATTTCAATCACCTAGCTGGTGGCTTGATACTGGTGCTAATGTTCATGTGTGTTCTGACATTAACTTGTTCTCTTCTTATCAGGGCGCCCAAGATTCTTCCGTCCTAATGGGGAATGGGTCACATGCTTCTGTTTATAGCACTGGCACGGTGGATCTGAAGTTTACTTCGAGAAAGATCGTGCAACTGAAGAACGTGCATCATGTCCCTTCTGTACACAAGAATCTCGTTAGCGGAACCCTTCTATGTAGAGATGGGTTCAAGGTAGTTTTGGAGTCCAATAAATTAGTTGTGTCTAAGTCTGGACAATTTATTGGTAAAGGCTATGATTGTGGAGGCTTGTTCCGCTTTTCTCTGTTAGATTTCAATAATAAGTCTGTGAACCATATTTGCGCTAATGTTGATGATCTTGCGAGTATTTGGCATTCTCGTTTGTGTCATATTAATTTTGGCTCTATGTCTCGGCTTGCAACCATGAGTTTAATTCCGAATATCACCATAGTCAAAGGTTCTAAGTGCCATAGTTGTGTGCAGTCGAAGCAACCTCGAAAGCCTCACAAGGCTGCTGAGGAGAGACACCTGGCACCTCTAGAACTCATACATTCTGATCTTTGTGAGTTGAATGGTGTGTTGACAAAGGGTGGTAAGAGATACTTCATGACATTGATTGATGATGCGTCTAGATTTTGCTATGTATACTTGCTAAAAACTAAAGATGAGGCTTTAGACTACTTTAAAATCTATAAGGCTGAAGTTGAAAACCAACTAGAGAGAAAGATCAAACGTCTTAGATCAGATCGTGGTGGCGAATTCTTTCCCAAAGTCTTTGATGATTTCTGTACATAACATGGCATTATTCATGAGAGGACGCCTCCCTATTCACCCAAATCAAACGAGATTGCTGAAAGGAAAAATCGTACATTGACTGATCTGGTGAATGCCATGTTAGACACTTGTGGTTTATCTAAGGCATGGTGGGGGGAGGCAGTCCTGACTTCATGTCATGTTCTGAATAGAATTCCTATGGGCAAAGAAGAGAAAACCCCTTATGAGAAGTGGGTTGGGAGAAAACCATCACTTTCATACTTGCGCACTTGGGGGTGCATGGCGAAAGTCATTGTACCAATTAATAAAAAGCACAAGCTTGGTCCAAGGACAGTGGATTGTGTCTTTCTTGGATATGCGTCGTGTAGCATAGCATATAGATTTTTAGTAGTTAAATCTGAAGTTCATGATGTGTATGTTGATACTATTATGGAATCACGTGATGCTACTTTCTTTGAACATATATTTCCAATGCAAGACATTCATAGCAATTCTAGATACTCTTCTGAGATAACTCCTGAACATAGTACACCTATTGAGAGTTTTGAACAGCCACATGAAACTGTCCTAGAGGAGGATGACAATGATGCTCCTAAAAGGAGCAAGAGACAAAGGGTTGAAAAATCCTTTGGTGATGATTTCATTGTGTACCTTGTGGACGATACTCCTACTACCATTGCAGAAGCATTTGCATCTCCAGATGCAGATGATTGGAAAGAAGCAGTTAATAATGATATGGACTCCATTCTTTCAAATGGTACGTGGGAAGTCACTGATCGACCCTATGGATGCAAACCTGTGGGTTGTAACTTTGTAAGTGGGTGTTTAAGAAGAAGCTCAAGCCTGACGGTACAATTGAGAAGTACAAGGCTAGGCTTGTGGCTAAAGGCTATACTCAGAAAGAAGGAGAAGACTTCTTTGATACTTACTCACCTGTTGCTAGAATGACTACTATTCGAGTACTACTTTCTTTGGCTGCCTCGTATGGTCTCCTTGTTCATCAGATGGATGTAAAGATAGCTTTTCTTAATGGAGAGCTGGACGAGGAAATCTATATGGAACAGCCTGATGGATTTGTAGTAAAGGGTCAAGAAAGCAAGGTGTGCAAGTTATTGAAATCTTTGTATGGTCTGAAGCAAGCACCAAAGCAGTGGCATGAGAAGTTTGACACGACTCTAACGTCTGCAGGCTTTGCCATTAATGTGGCAGACAGGTGTGTATATTATCGTTGTGGTGTGGGCGAAGGAGTTATATTGTGCTTATATGTTGATGATATATTGATATTTGGCACAAACATTGATGTGATCAATGAAGTCAAGTCTTTTCTATCAAAGAGTTTTGATATGAAAGATCTGGGGGAAGCTGATGTGATTTTAAACATCAAGCTGATTAAGACAGATGGTGGGATGACTCTCTCGCAATCTCACTATGTTGAAAAGGTTTTGAAGTGATTTGGCTTCTCTGAGTGCAAACCTTCTCCAACACCTTATGATCCCAGTGTGACACTGCAAAAGAACAAGAGAATTGGTTTAGACCAATTGAGATACTCTCAGATCGTCGGTTCACTCATCTATCTTGCTGGTGCAACAAGGCCCGATATTTCTTTTGCTGTGAGCAAATTAAGTAGGTTCATGTCAAACCTCGGGACTAATCATTGGCATGCACTTGAGCAGGTTATGCGCTACCTGCAAGGTACAATGAGTTATGGAATTCACTATTCTGGTCAGCATGCAGTACTTGAAGGATATAGTGATTCGAACTGGATATCTGATGTAGACGAGCTTTACACCACCAGTGGTTATGTCTTTACTATTGGTGGAGGTGTGGTATCATGGAGGTCATGCAAGCAGACCATCTTGACGAGGTCAACCATGGAAGCTGAGCTAGCTGCACTTGACATAGCAACCGTTGAGGCAGAATGGTTGTGTGAACTCTTGATGGACTTGTCGGTGGTTGAGAAACCAATACCAGCTATCCTTATGAACTGTGACAATCAGACAGTGATTGTGTCGGCGTTTCGAGACAGGGGGGTCCCTAAGCCGACGAGTGAGTGTGCTGCGTGCCCCAGCCCAGATGGGTCGAGCGCGTGGGCGAGCGCGAAGGGGGGAGAGGCGAGGTGGCCGGAGTCGAGCGTGAGAGAGGTGGAAGTCCCGCGGCCTTCGTGTTCGTCCCGCGCCCAGGTCGGGTGCGCTTGCAGTAGGGGGGTTACAAGCGTCCACGCGGGTGAGGGAAGCGAGCGGCCCCAAGAGAGCGCCTGTCCCGTCCTCGGTCCCGCGCGGCCAACCTTCTCTGAGAAGGCCCTGGTCCTTCCTTTTATAGTCGTAAGGAGAGGATCCAGGTGTACAATGGGGGGTGTAGCAAAGCGCTACGTGTCTAGCGGAGGGAGAGCTAGCGCCCTAGGTACATGCCAATGTGGCAGCCGGAGAGATCTGGGCACCCTGCTGGTGTGATGTCGTGGCTGTCGGAGGTGCGGCGGAGCCTGGCGGAGGGACAGCTGTTGGAGCGGTCGAGTCCCTGCTGACGTCGTCCTGCTTCCGTAAGAGAGCTGGGGGCCGCCGTCGTCATAGAGCTTGTGGAGCGCCATCATTGCCCCTCTGGCGGAGCTGGCCGGCTGGGACGCCGGTCTTGTTCTCCGTGACCCGAGTCGATTCGGGGTAGGATGATGATGGCGCTTCCTGTTGACGTGGCGGTCTATGCCCTAGGCAGGGCGACGTGGGGGTTCCTCCGAAGCCGAGGTCGAGTCCGTCTTCTGTTGCCGTAGCCGAGCCCGAGCCATGGGGTCGGGCGAGGCGGAAGTCGTTCGGCCGAGGCCAGGGCGAAGTCCGAGCCCTGGGGTCGGGCGAGGCGGAGTTTCGTCGTCTTCCGGGTCTCAGCCCGAGTCCGAGCCCTGGGGTCGGGCGGAGCGGTAGTTCGCCGTCTTCCGGGTCTTAGCCCGAGTCCGAGCCCTGGGGTCGGGCGGAGCGGAGTTCGCCGTCTTCCGGGTCTTAGCCCGAGTCCGAGCCCTGGGGTCGGGCGGAGCGGAGTTCGCCGTCTTCCGGGTCTTAGCCCGAGTCCGAGCCCTGGGGTCGGGCGGAGCGGAGTTCGCCGTCTTCCGGGTCTTAGCCCGAGTCCGAGCCCTGGGGTCGGGCGGAGCGGAGTTCGCCGTCTTCTGGGTCTTAGCCCGAGTCCGAGCCCTGGGGTCGGGCGGAGCGGAGTTCGCCGTGGCGCCTTTGTCAAGATCTGACTGCCGGTCAGACTCACTCTGTCGAGTGGTGCTGCAGTCGGAGTGGCGCAGGCGGCGCTGTCCCTCTGTCAGACTGGTTAGTGGAGCAGTGGAGTGACGGCGGTCACTTCGGCTCTGCCGGGGGCGCGTGTCAGGATAAAGGTGTCAGGCCACCTTTGCGTTAAATGCCCCTGCAATTTGGTCAGTCGGTGTGGCGATTTAGTCAAGGTTGCTTCTGAGCGAAGCCAAGACCTCGGGCGAGCCGGTGATGTGTCCGCCATAAAAAGGGGGCCTCGGGCGAGACGGAAGTCTCTCGAGGTCGGCTGCCCTTGGCCGAGGCTAGGCTCGGGTGAAGCATGATCGAGTCACTCGTGTGGACTGATCCCTGACTTAATCGTACCCATCAGGCCTTTGCAGCTTTATGCTGATGGGGGTTACCAGCTGAGAATTAGGCGTCTTGAGGGTACCCCTAATTATGGTCCCCGACAGTAGCCCCCGAGCCTCGAAGGGAGTGTTAGCACTCGCTTGGAGGCTTTTGTCGCACTTTTTTGCAAGGGGACCAGCCTTTCTCGGTTGCCTTTCGTTCCGGCGGGTGCGCGCGAGCGCACCCGCCGGGTGTAGCCCCCGAGGCCTCGGAGGAGTGGTTACACTCCTTCGAGGTCTTAATACCTCGCGTAACGCTTCGGCTGGCCTGGTCGTTCCCTCATGCGAACTGGCCGTAGCCCGGGTGAACGGTCGGGGCCCAAGCTCTCGGGCTGGTATGTTGACGCTGTCAACGATTTGGCCGGAGCCGGTTTTTGCGAGAGCAGCCCCCGAGCCTCCGCACAGGGCGAGAGTGTGGGGGATAGATATCCCCTGGGTCCACCAAAGAAGTAAAAGGCCTCACGAAAGGCCCAGGGGCCCAATAATTCGTAAGGTCATTCTTTTGTGGGCCTAGGGAAGGACAGCCAGCAAAGAAAAGAAGACGTGAGACTGATCAGTGCAAACCCAGACGGCCCACAAACGTCGAACGAATGAATCGCAACAGAGACCCGACTTTCCCGCGCTGAAGCCCCCATGCAACAGAGCCATGCGAGGATAAGTCGGCGAGGGTTACGTAGGGATAAACTCAAGAGGTTCACTATCTTTTAGCTACTTGTTGTTATCATATCCACATGTACTGCCCCACGGTCGATTATATAAGGCCTAGGGGGCACCCCTTCAGGACGATCGCTCCTGTTCTACTTAGCCATACACATAAACTCTCTACGGAGGACCCTCTTGTAACCACGCTCATATACTCACCAGGACGTAGGGTGTTACGCACTTCTAAGCGGCCCGAACCTGCAAATCTTGTCTACTGTTCCTCGTGCGACCGGCACGAACCATTTTGCTACAGTCGTCGACACCGTCCTACTCCTAAAAACACCTTGAGGGGCAACCCCGGGTGTGCGGTCGGACCCAAAACACCGACAGCTGGCGCGCCAGGTAGGGGGTGTGTCGACGATCCAAGCTAGCTCAATGGCCGTCACCTTCCACAGCAAAATCGCCGTGCATCCCGGATCTGTATTCTGCTTCGGGACAATCTCGTCCGTAGCAGATGAAGAAGGAATCCTACACCGCCTTGCAGATCTGCCGGAACAGAAGTCTCCTCCAACAAACTCCGAAAATACTGGAAAGACGCTACCTCCGGCTCTTCGGAAAAAGATCGTCTCCGGGGAGGCTGGAGCTAGAAGCTCGCTGACCCGGAAGACTCCGCTGTCTACTTCCCCGATGAAAGAATGGACACGGGTCGTGAGAAAGAAGGAGACCAGGGAGAGGCAAGTCGTTCTTCCCGTTCCTCCGACCTCAAAGGAGAACGGAAAGAAAGTCACCGCGGCAGCAATACCGTTCTACCCCGACGTCCTCTTCATCGGGAGAGCAGAGTCGCCCGCCATCTCCGACGATGAACCGACCGCGCCTGGAGAAGAACCGCCTCAGCGAGAATCCCGCCGACGAAGGAACCGACGCAGGAACGTTCGACGACATCACGCAGCTGGAGAAAGGGATCCGGAGCAGCCTGTCTCGTGAGACGAGGTCTCAGAGATAGGGGAAACTCTGGAAGAACGCGTCTTCAGGGAACGAAGGAACTCTCGACGACGGGATCGCCGTCGGACTCAGGAGCAAGCCGAGCAAGATGCAAGGCAACGACGCGAGAATCCGCTCTTCGGGCGCAACTTGAACCCCGACTTCGCTCGAGCTATGAACACGCCGAGCGAAGTCGGAGGCGTTCTAGCTCGGATAGCTGACGGACTTCCTCGGACTCCCGACGCCGAGGGATACCGACGCCTGTTTACTCAGGCGGCCAACCATCTTCTACCGCTCGCTCACCCGCCGAACGATTTGCGACACACCATCAACAGTCGCCGAGACGCGCGAAGCTCCATCAATGCTTCGCGCGAACGGCGGCATGAGAACGAAATTCGCCGTCGGGAGGAGTATGACCGAGATCATGGCTTCCCGACTCAAAGCCAGGCCACCAGGACTGAGTCGGCAACAGCTTCAACTGGCGGTACCACCCGGGGACGGTCGAGGGACCGCCACCACCACTCCCCTCCCCGGGACAGACGTCATCCCCGACGACAGGAGGACACGTGCGGAGTATCTGCACTTACTCCGCGCCTTAGGGCCATCCAATGGCCTCCCAACTTCAAGGTATCCAATGTTGACAAATATGAACCTAAGCAGGATCCAGGGGGTTGGTTAGCCGTCTACACCACTGCCGCTCGAGCTGCCGGAGCATCCGAAGACGTCATGACCGCGTATCTGCCCATCGTCCTTGGGCAAGATGCGCTGCAGTGGCTGCGACATCTACCCCGACACTGCATCGACGACTGGGGAGACTTCAGTCGACGTTTCATCGCCAACTTCCAGTCCCTCTCTGACAAGCCGGCGCAACCATGGGACCTCAAATCCATCAAGCGCCAGGGGGACGAGACTCTCCGGTCATACCTTAAAAGGTTCCAGACCATGAGAAACCGCAACCCCGAGGTCACGGAGGCAGCCGTGATCGAGGACTTCTACAGAGGATCCAATGACTCGGTTTTCGTCCGAGCCATACTACAAAAGGCGCCGACTACCTCCGAGGAGCTGTTCCGGGAAGCCGACCTCTACATCACCGCCGACGAGCGGGCCCAGGATCTCATCGGAGGAGCAAAGCCTGCACCGGCAGCGCCACGACGTGACGCGAACCCGCCGTCCGACAAACGCTGGGAGAAGAGGCCTCGAGAAGAAGTACACGCCGCCGGACCACCCGCCTCTCGCGCCCGAGGAGGACCTCGTGGAGGCGAGCGCACGCTGGACGACATCCTCGACGCCCAGTGCCCGTACCACAAGGACATGCGCCACACCCTTCGAAACTGCCGGGACTTCAAGCACTCTGTCGGGCACGGCCGACCCTTCCAACCTCTACCGCCTCCTCCGCCGAGGGGAGGACCTGATGAACCACAACAGCCCCGTCGGCAGGAGGAGGGGGGAGGAGGAGCTTTCCCGCGCGTTGACAGGGAGGTCAACGTCATCTTCGGTGGACATGGGTCGCAGGAGAACAAAAGACAACAAAAGCTCAACGACCGCCAGATACTGGTGGCGACCACCGGACCTCCCGCCCCGTACCGGTGGTCGGAGCACCCGATCACTTTCACTCGGGAGGATCAGTGGCTCAACTTCGACCATCCAGGCAAATACCCGCTCCTCGTCGATCCGGTGATCCGAGAGAGCCGGGTAAAGAAGGTGCTAGTGGACGGGGGGAGCAGCATCAACGTCACCTTCCCCCGTACACTCCAAGGCTTGGGGGTTCACCTCAAAGAGCTCCACGAGTCGGACACTCCTTTCTTCGGCATCGTGCCGACGGAAGGGGAATACCCGCTGGGCCACATCTACATGCCGGTCACCTTCGGAACTCCGGAGAACTACAGAACCGAGTTCCTGAGGTTCGAGGTGGCGAACTTCGACTGCGGGTACAACGCCATCATCGGGAGGCCGGGACTGGCCAAATTCATGGCCATTCCGCACTATACATACATGATACTGAAGATGCCGGGACCACGAGGAATCATAACTGTGCGTGCCGACTTCCAAGGCGCCGCAGAGTGTTTCCGAGTGGCCATTCAGGCAGCCCTCACCACCAAGCCGTCGACGGTTCCTTCTACATCGGCGAACTCTAAGCCTGAGGAAGGCCTCACGGTACCAGCGAATGAAACTCAGGCCGCGACCTCTATGCGGCCGACTAAAGAAACCAAAAGAATCAACCTGGGGTTCGCTGACGAGCGCAAGACGGCTGTCATCAGCTCCAGTTTGGACGACAAATAGGAAAGCGCGCTCGTCCAGTTTCTGCAAGATAACCGGGATGTATTCGCGTGGCAACCTGCGGATATGCCGGGAGTCCCAAGAGAACTGGCCGAGCACAAACTGAAAGTCTACCCCCAGGCGAGACCGATTCGACAAAAGCTACGTCGTTTCACGCCCGACAAGAGAGAAGCCATCCGTGCCGAATTAGCTCGCCTAGTCGCGGCTGGATTTATTAGAGAAGTATTACACCCTGAGTGGTTAGCCAATCCTGTTCTTGTACTCAAAAAGAATAAAGTGGATTGGCGCATGTGCGTCGACTATACCGATCTCAACAAACACTGTCCGAAGGATCCCTTCGGGCTCCCGAGGATAGATCAGGTGGTGGATTCCACCGCTGGATGTTCCGTGTTGTCTTTCTTAGATTGCTATTCCGGGTATCATCAGATTAGTTTGGCAAAAGAAGACGAGAAAAAAACGGCGTTCATCACTCCGTTTGGTGCCTTCTGTTATACCTCCATGCCGTTCGGCCTCAAAAACGCTGGAGCGACTTATCAGAGAGCCATTCAAACATGCCTAGCCGATCACTGGGGCAAGCGTGTGGAGGCTTACGTTGATGACGTGGTGATCAAAACTAAGAATCCAGAAAACTTCATCGAAGATTTACAGCTGGTTTTCAACAGCCTGAGAAGATATAGATGGAAGCTCAATCCTGAAAAATGCGTTTTCGGGGTACCAGCAGGAAAGTTGCTCGGATTTATCGTCAGCCACCGGGGAATTGAGGCTAATCCAGATAAGATTGAAGCTATCATGAAGATGGAAGCTCCTCGGTCACAAAAGAAGGTTCAGCGACTCACAGGATGTATGGCAGCTCTAAGCAGATTTATATCCAGACTGGGGGAGAAAGGCTTGCCGTTTTACAAGCTGCTTAAGAAGGTGGATAAGTTTCAATGGACTTCAGAAGCACAAGAAGCTCTAGATGCACTTAAGAAATTCCTGACAACACCACCAGTACTAAAGCCGCCCCGGCGAGCTACGCCAACTCAACCAGCTGAAGATTTGCTGCTATATATCTCTTGCACGACTCACGTGGTAAGCACTGCGTTGGTAGTCGAACGAGTGGAAGAAGGGCATGCTCATCCGGTACAACATCCTGTCTACTTCATCAGTGAGGTTCTGGGTCCATCGAAGAAAAAGTATCCTCAAGTTCAGAAGCTATTATATGCAGTACTTCTAACTGCCCGCAAGCTACGCCACTACTTTGACGACCACAAAGTCATAGTAGTTACTGGTTTTCCAATAGGGGACATTCTTCACAACAAGGAAGCCATTGGCCGAATAGCCAAGTGGGCTTGCGAGTTGGGATCCCATGATATCGAGTTCCGACCTCGCACAGCCATCAAAACTCAAGCACTGGTTGATTTCGTATCAGAGTGGACAGAACAGCAAGTACCGGATAATCCAGAAACCGCAGAAGTATGGCGAATGTATTTTGATGGCTCGCTGAAACTGCAAGGAGCAGGAGCAGGAATTCTCTTCACTGCACCTGGAGGCGAGCACCTCAAGTATGCTCTCCAGCTGCTATTCCCGGCCTCTAACAACGCAGCCGAATATGAAGCTTTGATACACGGATTAAACATCGCCATATCACTGGGCGTCAAAAGATTGATGGTATATGGAGACTCTCTGGTAGTCATTAGCCAGATAAACAAAGAATGGGATTGTTCAAGTGATTCAATGGGAAAATACTGCGCTGCCGTCCGAAAGCTGGAAGATAAGTTCGAGGGTCTGGAATTTCATCATGTGGAAAGGGATCGTAACACAGCAGCTGATACACTATCCAAGCTCGGATCCGGTCGAACTCAGGTCCCACCCGGAGTTTTCGTGCAAGAAATTTACACGGCCGAGTATTTCAATAGACCAAACAGAAGAGTGCAACATCGTAGATCAACCCGAGTCAGACTCTGATGACTGGAGGAGGCCGATCATTAAGTACATAAAGAACGAAGAAGAGTCAGACGACAAGAACTCAGCAGAGCGCATTGCCAGACAGTCGGCTCACTACACACTCATTGGGGAGATATTATACAGAAGGGGTGCATCAGGTGTTCTCATGAAGTGTATTCTCCCGTCCACTGGGAAGCAACTTCTGGAGGAAGTCCATGCAGGGCAATGTGGAATACATGCAGCCTCCAGAACACTAGTCGGGAAGGTCTTCAGGTCAGGATTCTATTGGCCGACGGCGAAGAACGACGCAGCCGAGTTAGTTCAGAGATGCGAAGCTTGTCAATACCTGTCAAAGCAACAGCACATGCCAGCACAGCAGCTATAGACCATACCAGTAACTTGGCCTTTCGCATGCTGGGGATTGGATATGATTGGACCTTTCAAGAAAGCTCAAGGAGGTTATACCCACGTATTGGTGGCAATTGACAAATTCACTAAATGGATAGAGTTCAAGCCCATTGCTTCTTTAACCTCTGCTAAGGCCGTGGAATTCATACAGGATATAATATTCAGATTCGGGATACCAAACAGCATCATCACTGACTTAGGATCCAACTTCACCAGCTCAGAATTCTTCGACTTCTGCGAGCAAAAGAGCATTCAGATCAAATACGCATCTGTAGCGCATCCAAGAGCCAACGGGCAGGTTGAGCGAGCCAACGGAATGATATTGGAGGCACTCAGGAAAAGGGTCTTCGATAAGAATGAAAAATTCGCAGGAAAATGGATAAGAGAACTACCTTATGTCGTTTGGAGCCTGAGAACCCAACCTAGCCGAGCCCTGCATGGAAACACTCCTTTCTTCATGGTCTATGGGTCGGAGGCAGTGATACCTGCTAACCTCAAGTTTGGGGCGCCAAGATTGATCTTCGAAAGCATAGCGGAAGCTGAGGCCACCAGGCTGGAGGATATTGATATACTTGAGGAAGAACGACTGAATGCGGTAATCCAATCAGCACGGTACCAGCAGACTCTAAGGCGCTATCACGATAAGACTGTGCGGCAAAGGTTCTTTTCAGTAGGAGACCTCGTCCTCCGCCGAATTCTAACGGGGGAGGGACGACACAAGCTATCACCCTTATGGGAAGGACCCTTCATAGTAGCAGAGGTCACTCGGCCCGGATCATATCGCCTCACCCAGACGGATGGTACAGAAGTTGGGAACTCTTGGAACATAGAGCACCTCAGAAAGTTTTACCCCTAGCTGTATTTCAAAACAGCCGGGGCGACCATGTACTCTGTAAAGTGGAAATATGTCATCAATAAAGATAGATTTCAAAGATACTCGGTTCGTTTATGATTGACTTGCATTCTTACTTAACTCGGGGTGACCACTATGCCCTACAAACGGAGCAATCGACTTAAGTCGGCAACGACTTAAGGCGGTGCAACATGCTCACGCTTACTTAACTCGGGGTGACCACTATGCCCTACAAACGGAGCAATCGACTTAAGTCGGCAACGACTTAAGGCGGTGCAACATGCTCACGCTTACTTAACTCGGGGTGACCACTATGCCCTACAAACGGAGCAATCGACTTAAGTCGGCAACGACTTAAGGCGGTGCAACATGCTCACGCTTACTTAACTCGGGGTGACCACTATGCCCTACAAACGGAGCAATCGACTTAAGTCGGCAACGACTTAAGGCGGTGCAACATGCTCACGCTTACTTAACTCAGGGTGACCACTATGCCCTACAAACGGAGCAATCGACTTAAGTCGGCAACGACTTAAGGCGGTGCAACATGCTCACGCTTACTTAACTCGGGGTGACCACTATGCCCTACAAACGGAGCAATCGACTTAAGTCGGCAACGACTTAAGGCGGTGCAACATGCTCACGCTTACTTAACTCGGGGTGACCACTATGCCCTACAAACGGAGCAATCGACTTAAGTCGGCAACGACTTAAGGCGGTGCAACATGCTCACGCTTACTTAACTCGGGGTGACCACTATGCCCTACAAACGAAGCAATCGACTTAAGTCGGCAACGACTTAAGGCGGCGCAACATGCTCACGCTTACTTTACCTAGGGGGACCACTATACCCTACTAACGGAGTTATCGGCTAAAAGTCATTTACGGCTTAAACCGGTATAGCATACTCGCGCTTATGCAGTTCAGGGGATGATTTCCATATCCCACAAACAAACTTCATAATCATCATGTAGCGTTACCACAAATTCGAAATTCGGATACAATAAGAAAATGATGATGTCATTTGAATGATAAGCCGATAACCTCTAGCGAGTACTTGATCATGCTAACTGCGCGCTCAGAGCACGCGAACTGTTTCTTTATTTTCCAATGTCTTTCTCAGGAACGACTGACGAAGAAGGGCGATTCGAGGAGTCAGGGGCAGCATTCACATCGGCTCTTATATCTTCAGGGACAACCATGCCGGGTCTTCTCATCAAGATTCGTCCCGCCCGAATGGCCTTGTCCAAGGCCTTATCGCGCTGAGCTTTGAAAGTGGCAGCAGTTTCTTCGGCAACTTTAACAGCCTGCTGGGCAGTTTCTAACTCTTGAGCAATGGATTTCTTAGAAGCTCGGAGTCCCTTGATGATGGTATCCTTTGCTGATAGCAACTGTGTAAGGCGGGTCACTTCGTCCGAGGATTCTTGCAGCTGACGACGCTGATTGTCCAGCTCCTCCATCGTAAAGCGGTGGCTCCTCTCCAAGATGGTCAGCGAGTTGCTGGAATCTTGGTACAATCTGTCGAGGTTGTCGCGAGAAGCAGCAAGGATGCGTTTTTCTTCCTACAAGCAAAAAATCAACTCATTTAGAATCCAAGAGCATGATAAGGCGAAGCACGGGTTCGTAAGCTACCTTCTCAGAGTCAAGCTGAGCATGAAGAGAAGAACTCAGAGCGTTGGCATCATCCAAAGCCGCAGATACTTGACTCAACTCGATCTGACTCTGAGAATACTTCTCCTCGAAGTCAGCGCACCGTTGAGCCATTTCAGCTTGATCTTGGGAATGTTTTTCTTCAAGAACTGCAATCTGCCGAGTCATTCCTATCAAAGGGGAATCAAACGAAATAAGGTCAGAAGGTAAAACAATCCACGAGCAAAGGCAAAGAAGAAGAAGGAAAAGAACACCGACCAGCATTTGTTGCCTCCAACTCAGACACACGACGTTGAAGCGACACTGGATTCCAGCATGCAAGAGACGAAGCCACTTCCGGGACAGAAGCACCATGCAATCTCAGCTGGCTGGCCATCCCATTCACTAAAGCCTGATGAGAAGAACAGATGAGTAGAATGGCAACAGTTCATACAATGAAGAGATCAAGCTACAATACAGCACAATTACCTGGAGGTTGGAGAAGAACGAAGATATTCCCAAATCAGGAGAGATCAGTGGATAATCAGGTGTAAGACCACCACCCGAAGCAGCTTGCAGCAGACCAGCAGGAACGAGCTCAGTACATTCAGCAGAGCCTAACGCCAGACCAGTGGGGATGCTGCCCTCTAAAGCGACCCCCTGATCTGGAGTTTGAGCCACCACCATGCCGCCAGAGTGTGGAGGTGAACCCGCGTGAACGTCCATAGAAGTGCAGGAAGGAGACCCTGCTCGGGCACCCTCGGGGGCTGGGTCACAGTCGGCACTGCCCACCTGAGCCGGATCATCCCCGGCAACACCCTCGGGGGCTGGGCAGTGGCCTACACTCTTCGCCCGAGCTAAGTCACTCCCGACGACATCCTCGGGGGCTGGGCATATATCAGCGCCATTCTTGGGACCCAGGCTCTCTACCGTGACCACCTCTAAGGTTGACGGGCCTTCAACTACTTCCATGGGATCAGAACGATCCAGGTCAGCATCCCGACCCTCGGGATCATGCTCTAAGGTCGACGAGGCACGGGATGACCTCAACCCAGCATCTGGCACGGCTGCACAAGTTTCTGTCGCATCAGCATCTGCAGGTTCCAACAACAAGTTCTCAGGGACCATATCCTCTAGAGCTTGATCAAAATTGGCCATGGACAGTTCTTGCAGACCAATAAGGGCAGACAAGGCGGGAGAAGGAACTCCACTACTTCCACCGCTAGCAACGAACCGCCGACTGTTTTTCCGAGTTAATGGAATTTCATTTTCTTCCTCCTCATCCTCCACAGTAACAGCACAAACAACATCCTCATTGGGGTCAGCAGCAGGCGAAGCACACCCATTGGGATCAATGTCAGCAAGGCCAGTTGCAGTCATTTCTTCGGCAGCAGGAGCTAAGGTACTGGCATCCTCGTCAAAGCTGGACACTCGCCGGAGGCGTCTTCTCTTCTTTTTCTGCTCATCAGCAGAAGGCTCGAGCTGACTGGTTCGGCTAGGGCGCCTCGGGCGAGTACTGACAGGTTTTGGGACATCCAAGGTCGCATCAACCTCTGGAAGGGGCACCACTGCCAGTGTACCATCAGGAGCAACATCGGATGAATCCTCAGCTAGCAGATCGAGCATATCATTTATGTCAGCATCACTGGGGTTCAGAGGCACTTCGAAATAAACCTGCCGTTCATCATCAGGAATTGCCCCGAGCGAAGCAACCAAAGCACTGACTTCCTCGGCAGAAGGTCGCACTCTAAGACCCAAATTGCTATCAGTCACGGGTGGATTGGACACAAAAAGGGTGAAAGCTTTGGGAGAAGGAAGGTTCCAAGCCGAGTAAGCCACTGGAGCACCAACGTTTGAAACTTTACCCCTGAGGATCAGTTCGAGTCGACTTACCAAATCAACAGAAGGAATTCTCCTATTGGTAACTCGGGTTGAGTCGGCCAGCCCTCGGTAAAGATATGCCGGATAGGCCCTGTCTTTCAGCGGTTGAATGTTTTTGAAAACGAAATCTGTGACCACCGCTTCGGCAGTCAGACCTCTCTCTTTCAGTAATCCGATTTCAGTAAGCAGCACACCCGCCTCGGCCACTTCTTGATCCGTGGGAGACTCAGTCCAACTCAGAGTACGAACATCTGGCTGTCTTCCTGAGCGGGGAGGGAGAGAATTTCCATAATTATCAATTATAAACCACTCCAGACGCCAACCTTTAATGCTGTCCTTGAGGGGTATCTCGAGATACTCGGTCTTCCGCCCACGGCGCATCTCCAAACTGGCACCTCCGACCAACTGATGTTGCCCCCCGGCCATCCCAGGACGACAGTGATACAGATATTTCCATAAGCCAAAATGCGGCAGCACGCCGAGATAAGCTTCGCAAAGATGAACGAAAATAGAGATTTGGAGAATGGAATTAGGGTTCAAATGAGTCAGGTTGATGTGATAAAAATCAAGGATGCCACGGAAAAAAGGAGATATGGGAAGGCCGAGGCCGCGAAGAAGGAAAGGAGTGTAAACTACTGACTCGTGGGTATCTTCGGTTGGAACAGTAGTCCCGTGGCAAGCCCGCCAAGAACAGAGTTCCCGCGGAGGAAGAACCCCGATGGAGACAAGGCGGAGAAGCTCAGCTTCAGAAATTACAGACATGTGGTTACCTGCGAAGGGTAACTGGCTGTTGGGGTCGATTGCGGGGATCACTGCAGCAGACGAGTTCGCAGTTTTTCTCTTGGGCGCCATCTTGCTTCTCACTGGCGAAACAGAGTAGGAAGCGGGTGGCAGAGAAGATTCAGATGCGGAAATGCAAGAACTAGGGCACGGAAAGCAAAGGCGGCTAAAAGCGCGACTCTTAGGGAATATTCTTGAGCCAGATACCCTTTCAAAAAAGTGCCCAGTCATCACCCGGCGGTCATCTCCGAAATTCCAGCATGCCACGTGGATATCCGACAGTTATTTCCAAGAGAGCCGACGTGCCATCTCATCACTCGGTTATTTTCCTCAAAATAACTTATAAAGCTGGCTATCATTCGGCGTTACCTCTAAAACGCCAACCACGTGTTCAATCGCTCGGCATTACTTCTAAAATGCCGATGCCGACCTTCAATCACTCGGCGTTACCTCTAAAACGCCGACCACGTGTTCAATCGCTCGGCATTACTTCTAAAATGCCGATGCCGACCTTCAATCACTCGGCGTTGCTTCTAAAACGCCGACCACGTGTTCAATCGCTCGGCATTACTTCTAAAATGCCGATGCCGACCTTCAATCACTCGGCGTTACCTCTAAAATGCCGACCACGTGTTCAATCGCTCGGCATTACTTCTAAAATGCCGATGCCGACCTTCAATCACTCGGCGTTGCTTCTAAAACGCCGACCACGTGTTCAATCGTTCGGCATTACTTCTAAAATGCCGATGCCGACCTTCAATCACTCGGCGTGTCCTCTAACGCGCCGACCACGTGTTCAATCGCTCGGCATTACTTCTAAAAATACCGACGCCGACCTTCAATCACTCGGCGTTGTTTCTAAAATGCCGACCCTGTATTCTTTCGCTCGGCATTACTTCTAAAATGCCGATACCGACCTTCTATCATTCGGCATTGCCTCTAAAACGCGGATCTTGTGTTCGATTGCTTGGTGTTACTTCTAAAACGCTGATGACAACCTACACATCGCTCGGCGTTGTTTCTACTACATTAAAAGAATCAGTTCAACGTTCAGGAAAAGCAACGACAAGTCATCGAAAAGGGGGGATCAACGATAGTTCTTCATTAAAGGGAAGTTAACGAGTTTACAAACCAACTCTTCACGAGTTGGTACTTCCCTACTTCTACTCTACATTATTACTACTACTAAACTACACTAATTACTACTACATTATTCTAACTATACTAAACTATACTAACATCTAAGAAGACCAGTGGCGTCTAGCCACTGGCCCTGCCCCTGCCGCCGTCGCCGCCCTTGGTGCTGCCCTTGCTGCTGCCACCCTTGGTGCTGTCCCTGCTGCCGTCGCCGCCGCCCCTGCCACTGCCGCTGCCGTCACCGTCGCCGTCATCGTCGTCGTCGTCATCGTCGTCGTCGTCGTCGCCTTCACCCTCGCCGCCGCCGTCCGAGTCCTCCTCATCAGAGGAGTACTCCGACTCATCCGAGCCTTCAAGCCCGGAGCGCTCGACGGCCCGGATGTACGTCCAGACCTCCGCGGCTATCCCCTGGGAGTCGTCCGAGTCATCGGACGACGCCGGGGGAGAGACGGGAGCCGGAGACCCCTCGGACTCGGAGGAGAACTCCTCCTCCGAGTATTCCGAGTCACCGAAATCCTCCGATGGAGGAGTCGGCTCACGCTTGCGCTTGTTGTTCTTGCCCATGGCGGAAGCAGACAGAGGGGAGGAAAAGAAGGCAGTAAGGAGCAGCGAAGAGATGTGGAGAAACCAGAGAAGCAAAGGGGTTATTTATAGAAGGGAAAGGCAACCGCTCACTTCTAACCGCGGTCACTGAACAGTCGCAAGGCATTCAATAAGCACTTCCACCCATCTGAAGACACGTCAGACGGCGGACGCCGTTTCATGCAACACTACACCCATTGGGACTCCAGTCAACAGCGCAAAGGATATGATTACACTAGCCGTCCCATCGCATTACTACTCAGAGGCAACCGGCTAAAACACTCAGCGTACCAAGCCGTCCCTTGCCCACACCCATTGGGGGGGACGCCCAAGAATTATCAGTATATTTTTCAAAACGGTCACATCCGTGCAGGGCACGCAGTGAATACCTCAAGACAAAAATGAGATATCAGTAAGGATCAGTGGAAAGCCAAATATAGCCAGCAAAGTACAAGATATGGCCGACAGAAGCGACGTGAAGACTAGACAGAGAACGTCTGTCAAACGTCTAATCAATCACAGAAGCAAATAAATTGCACTACCTAGCAAGATATGGATGGATTGCAAACTCGGCTGCTCAAGACAAAATATACGCTGACCTCTGCAGCAAAATATTGATGACATAATGCTGACCTCCAAAGCATAATGCAAAATAGCCTCGTGCCAGTTTCCACAAGCGAAAGGAAGACCTTCGAATGGATTATCCTTAAAAAATCCATTTGAAGGTCGGGGGCTACACCCATTGGGTGCACCTCCGGTGCACCCCATGGAGTATTATTCTAAGCCGATATAGCGCCGACTTCTAAGGCGTAGAGCAAGACTGAAAAGACCGATCTTCAACCGAGATGCAGGAGCGCGAATGGAGATAACCTTGGGAAGAAGACCTTCGAGTAGATTATCTTCTAAAATCTACTCAAAAGTCGGGGGCTACACCCATTGGGTGCACCTCCGGTGCACCCAATGAAGTCCAAAGTCTTACAATCCAAAAATGCCGACCTCTAAGGCACAAGCACAAAACCAAGCTTTGGTCGAACGAGTGATCAGAGCTAGAGAAGACAGCAGGAAGTCATTTTTTGGGCCTTGGATCTTTAAGTTGATTACTTCTAAATCAACCCAAAGATCGGGGGCTTGTGGGGGATAGATATCCCCTGGGTCCACCAAAGAAGTAAAAGGCCTCACGAAAGGCCCAGGGGCCCAATAATTCGTAAGGTCATTCTTTCGTGGGCCTAGGGAAGGACAGCCAGCAAAGAAAAGAAGACGTGAGACTGATCAGTGCAAACCCAGACGGCCCACAAACGTCGAACGAATGAATCGCAACAGAGACCCGACTTTCCCGCGCTGAAGCCCCCATGCAACAGAGCCATGCGAGGATAAGTCGGCGAGGGTTACGTAGGGATAAACTCAAGAGGTTCACTATCTTTTAGCTACTTGTTGTTATCATATCCACATGTACTGCCCCACGGTCGATTATATAAGGCCTAGGGGGCACCCCTTCAGGACGATCGCTCCTGTTCTACTTAGCCATACACATAAACTCTCTACGGAGGACCCTCTTGTAACCACGCTCATATACTCACCAGGACGTAGGGTGTTACGCACTTCTAAGCGGCCCGAACCTGCAAATCTTGTCTACTGTTCCTCGTGCGACCGGCACGAACCATTTTGCTACAGTCGTCGACACCGTCCTACTCCTAAAAACACCTTGAGGGGCAACCCCGGGTGTGCGGTCGGACCCAAAACACCGACAGAGAGGACGATCAGGGACAGACTCGACTTTTTACATACGCCCCTACGTCGCCTTTCCGGAAGGAGGAGGGGGGAGTGCGCCATGTTACCCTCGATGGGCACCGAACATGGTGTCTCCGGTGAGCTGCAAGCGGGTAATCCGAGTGGACGTCCGTGCCCCGTTCGTTGGGGGTCGGCTAGGGGCCCGGAGGCACGCCCAAAAGTACCTGCGGGTGATTTGCCGGACCCGGTCCCCTGGCGACGGGGTCCGAGGGCTCGATGCCTCCCTCCGATGGGATTCCGTTACAAGATCGTTCCCGCTGGTCTCGGAAATGTCCTAGGGTACCTCGGGAGCGCAGCCCGAGCCTCGGTTATGTATCGAACGTACCCCTGGTCATCCCTCGCTCGGTGTCTGAGGCGACTGTGAACCCTTCGGGGGCCAGCCTTCGAACCCCTGATCAGTAATGGGCGCGGAGCCCGAGTAGCCTGAGGCGGCCATGGAACCCTTCGGGGGGCTGGCCTTCGAACCCCTGACCAGTAGTGGGTGTCGGGCCCACGCAATCTGAGGCGGCTGTTGAACCCTTCGGAGGGCCAGCCTTCGAACCCCTGATCAGTAGTGGGGGGCTCGGAGCCCGGTTCCTTCGCGGAGAAGGATCCCTTTCGGGGCATCCCCCTTTCCCGGTCCCTGTTGCAAGAGATAGAGAAAGAGGAAAACGGAAAAGGATACGAAATCGGACGACGTGGCGTACCTTTTCTGACGCGGTTATTATGGCGAAGGTGAAGCGTCGCGCGCTCCTCCCGTCAGAGACGCCGCCTGTCCCGCCGCGGAGTAAATGCGACGGGGCGAGTGGTTGGCGGGGCGGCCGTTGCGCGTGTGCGATCCGTTCGAGGAACGGGTCACGGGTGCACCGTTTCCACGCCGTGAGAGGAGGCTCTCTTGCTGTCCCGGGATGGGACGTGAGCCTGGCTGACGACGTGACCGCTGCGCCCGCCCGCCGGCCACCGCTATTACTGCCGGCCCACTTTCGGTCGCTTTGACCGACGCGCCAGGCTGGCGCTGTTGGGTTGCCTCGAGTCGCGGCATTGGCTCCGCAACCGAAGAGGCGCGATGGTGGCACAAGTGGCGGTGCGGTTGCTTGCATGCAGCAACTGACGCGCCGGTTGCTCGACGCGTGGGCCTGGGTTCCCAAGCTGACGTGCCAGAAGTTGGAGAAGCGCGTCCACCTGGCGCGGTTGCATGCCGCCTGCATGGCTGCCCGCCCCTTCTGCCCGTTGGTCTGGGCGGAAATGGGGGGTCGCTTGTAACCGCTGGACGGTCGTGCGCACCACGCGCGGCGGTTTGGCTTCTTCTGCCCTGAGCCGGTTTGCATGACATGCGGGACCCAGCCCCCGAGTCGCAGGGGAGGGCCTTGGAGCGTGTTGGAGAAGACTCAGCCTGTGGCGCCTGGGGGCGCACGTAGGGAGAGTTGCCTTTAAAAGGAGGGAGACTCCTTTCGGAAGGCAACCATGTCTTCTTCCTCCCTTAAGCGTCGTGTCTTCCCATCTTCCAAGCCCCCGGATGGGGGGTATCCGCCGCCTTTCCGCCTCCTCGTTGGAGGAACGCAACTCCATGGGAGTTGGTACCTCTCAGCCATCGTTCGGCTTCAAGGATTTTCATCATGCTGCCCGGCTGCTCCCCTCCGCCGGCGGTCACCTGGGATGGCGACCTCCGGCTTGATGGTGGGGGAAAGCGAGCCGGGCTGCGGCCTCTTCCCCTCCCTCAGCCTCAAGGATTTTCATCACCAGGGCTGGGGAGGGGAGTGCGCCGAGTTGAGGTCGGCCCCCGCGGGGGCGGCGGCCCGCTCCTTCACTCAGTGATCGGAAGGAAGGGCGGCCGCCGTCCGTGGCGCTGGCAGCTGCAGCGTGCCTGGCTTTCAGGCGCGAGTGGCTTCGGAGCCGCTCGCGGTGCCGGCATCCGCCACGGCAGCTTGAAGAGGTTCTGCTGCCGGCGGGATAGCCGGGGCCGGCCACGGGCTGACCTCCAACTCTACGGCCTTCTGCCCGTCCTTGCCTCACAAGTTTTGGCATGGGCGGGGGCCTCCTGGCAGCGGCATCGAGCCTGAGGTCGGCGTTGCCGCTGCTTGGTCCCTCGGAGCAGAAGGCGTCGTCGTCGCCGCTGCTGGAGCGGGTGACGGCGCACCATTCGTCGGCCTTCCGTTGCTCCGCAGGCCTTCCCCCTCGGAGTGGGGTTGTTCGTGCCTGCGGAGGGGGGAACCGGAGTTCCGTTGGTAATGGCATCTCGAATGCCAGCGTTTTTTGTTCATTGTGGCTGTCGGGGCCTGAACATGTATGTAATTTCGGCACGGAGCCGTGTTTTTTCCTTATTTTCGAGCACTAAGTCTCGCCGGTTGATTATCTGAACCGCTTTACCAAGCATGAGTCGCCCCGTGTTAAGGTGACGGGTGAGGTATCCGTATCCCGGAGGCGTAGGAATCCCTCGGCCCGTTTGGCCTTGTTGTCTGGGGCTCCTCTAGCTTAGTTAAAGAGACCCCTCGGCCGCCCTTCGGTGGACCGAGGCCAGGGGTAGCGATATCAGTATAAACAGAGGCGGAGTTGGCTCGAGAATGGGTACCTGGTTGGCCGGAGCCTAGTCGTGTTGTCCGTCAGCAGAGCCGACGCCAAAGTCGATCAGTTGAGGCCTCGGGTCGGGCTGGCGCCCTTGGAAGCCGGTTGACCGAGGCCCCGGGGGTAACCGGTTGAGCCGCCTGCTCGGGCCGGATTCCCGGAGGAGTCCCTGGATCACGTCGCCGCCCAAGGCTGGGTCGGACTATGCTGAAGACGTCGTCGATGTCGAGGGTGCTATGGCTCCCTTCAGCGTGAAGACCCGAGCCTGCAGGATCAGATCATCTTGCAGCGTGTGCTTTCTGCGGCCGCCGAGGCCAGAAAAAACACACCCTCGCCGCGCTTGTGAAGCTGCGCCTTTTTTCCTCTTGTTTCGAGCATCTGGACTCTGTCGGTAACAGGGATGTTTGTGTGAGCGAGAGTTGTTTTTCGCGGAAGGGACGAGCGAGGTATCCGTATCCCAGAGGCGTGGGAATCCCTCGGCTCGGTCGGCCTTGCCGCTTACGCGTACTTTCACCCGTCCATGAGGCCCTGTCCCCGACTCAGTCGAGAAAGCTTGAAGGACTGCTTCGGCAGGAGAACTTCCGAACGTGAAGACTTGTTCGGTCCACGGGGTCGCTTTATCCGAGCGCAAGTTACTTATCGCAGAAGGTGATGAGTGAGGTATCCGTATCCCGGAGGCGTAGGAGTCCCTCGGCTCGGTCAGCCTTGGCTGCTTACGTGTACTCCGTCGTTTCCAGGATCCGCTTTTCGAAGTAGTCAAGAAGCACGAAAGAAATCCTGCTAAAAAGAGATCCTTTTTCGAGGAAAAATTCGACGCAGAGGGGGTCTCCCCCCTTTTAGCCCCCGAGGGAGGGTCGGGCTTTGCCGAGGCTAGGCCGACCCTTCCTTGACGACTAAACTTTGCGTAGGTGCGAGGTATATGAACAACTTGAAAGCATCTTAAGGGTAGAAGCGACGTAGCTGTTTGATGTTCCAAGCGTTGCCGTAGATTTCGCCTTGATTGTTGGCCAGCTTGTATGTTCCGGGCTTCAGAACTTTGGCGATGACGAATGGCCCTTCCCAGGGGGGCGCGAGCTTGTGCCTCCCTCGGGCGTCTTGCCGCAGCCGGAGCACCAGATCGCCCACCTGGAGTTCTCGGGACCGGACCCCTCGGGCGTGGTAGCGTCGCAGGGACTGTTGGTACCGCGCCGAGTGTAGTAAGGCCCTGTCCTGAGCTTCCTCCAGCTGGTCCAGCGATTCCTCTCGGCTAGCCTGGTTGCTTTGTTCGGTGTAGGCCCTCGCCCTCGGGGAGCCGTATTCCAGGTCAGTGGGCAAGATAGCTTCAGCCCCGTAGACCAGGAAAAACGGCGTGAAGCCCGTGGCACGACTCGGCGTCGTCCTTAGGCTCCAGACCACCGAGGGGAGTTCCTTCATCCATCGCTTGCCGAACTTGTTGAGGTTGTTGTAGATTCGAGGCTTGAGCCCTTGTAGAATCATGCCGTTGGCACGCTCTACTTGCCCATTCGACATGGGATGAGCCACGGCGGCCCAGTCCACCAGGATATGGTGATTCTCGCAAAAATCCAAGAATTTTTTGCCGGTGAACTGGGTGCCGTTGTCGGTGATGATGGAGTTCGGGACCCCGAAGCGATGGATGATGTTGGTGAAGAATGCCACCGCCTGCTCGGACCTGATGCTGTTCAGGGGTCGGACCTCGATCCACTTGGAGAATTTGTCGATGGCGACCAGCAGGTGCGTGTAGCCCCCGGGCGCCTTCTGCAAGGGACCGACGAGGTCCAGACCCCATACAGCGAAGGGCCAGGTGATGGGTATTGTCTGCAGAGCCTGAGCGGGCAGGTGTGTCCGCTTCGCGTAGAATTGGCACCCTTCGCAGGTGCGGACAATTCTAGTGGCGTCAGCCACCGCCGTTGGCCAGTAGAAGCCTTGCCGGAAAGCATTTCCGACAAGGGCTCGGGGCGCTGCGTGGTGGCCGCAAGCCCCCGAGTGTATTTCTTGCAGCAGTTCCCGACCTTCGGCGATGGAGATGCATCGCTGGAGGATGCCCGAGGGGCTGCGATGGTAGAGCTCCTCTTCGTCGCCCAGCAAGACGAATGACTTGGCGCGTCACGCTACCCGCCGAGCCTCGGCTTGGTCGAGGGGTAGCTCTCCTCGGTGGAGATATTGCAGGTACGGGGCCTGCCAATCTTGATCTGGCGTGGCCCCGCTCTGCCCTTCCTCGATGTTCAGTGCCCCGCCCTCGGGGGCCGAGGGTACCTCGGGCTGTGCCGAGGGTACCTCGGGCCGAGCCGAGGGTACCTCGGGCTGAGCCGGGGGTACCTCGGGCTCGGGCGCGTCGTCGAACTTGACGGAGGGTTGATGCAGATCCCGGGAGAAGACGTCCGGGGGGACTGTCGTTCGCCCCGAGGCTATCTTAGCCAGCTCGTCTGCGGTTTCGTTGTAGCGCCGAGCGATGTGGTTGAGCTCGAGCCCGAAGAACTTGTCTTCCAGGCGCCGAACCTCGTCGCAGTAGGCCTCCATCTTCGGGTTGCGGCAGTGGGAGTTCTTCATTTCCGAACGGCATGGTGACATAGCAGTACATGCCGAACGGCGTGATGAAAGAAGTCGCGAGCTGGTCGGACTCTTTCATCCGGATCTGGTGATACCCTGAGTAGGCATCGAGGAAGGACAGGGTTTCGCACCCAGCGGTGGAATCCACGATTTGGTCGATGCGAGGCAGAGGGTAGGGAACCTTCGGGCATGCTTTGTTGAGACCAGTGTAGTCTACACACATCCGCCATTTCCCCCCTTTCTTCCTCACAAGCACAGGGTTGGCAAGCCATTCGGGATGGAATACCTCTTTGATGAACCCTGCTGCCATTAGCTTGTGGATCTCTTCGCCAATCGCTCTGCGCTTCTCCTCGTCGAATCGGCGCAGAGGCTGCCTGACGGGTCGGGCTCCGGCCCGAATATCCAGCGAGTGCTCGGCGACATCCCTCGGTATGTCGGGCATGTCCGAGGGACTCCACGCAAAGACGTCGGCGTTTGCGCGGAGAAAGTCGACGAGCACTACTTCCTATTTGGGGTCGAGCCCAGAACCGATCCGGATCTGCTTGGTGGTGTCGCCACTGGGGTCGAGAGGGACAGCCTTGTCCGTCTCCGCTGGCTCGAAGTTGCCGGCGTGGCGCTTCACGTCTGGCACCTCCTTGGAGAGGTTCTCCAGGTCGGCGATGAGGGCCTCGGACTCGGCGAGGGCCTCGGCGTACTCCACGCACTCCACGTCGCATTCGAACGCGTGTTTGTACGTGGGGCCGACGGTGATGACCCCGTTGGGGCCCGGCATCTTGAGCTTCAGGTAGGTGTAGTTGGGGACGGCCATGAACTTCGCGTAGCATGGCCTCCCTAGCACGGCGTGGTAGGTTCCTCGGAACCCGACCACCTCGAACGTCAGGGTCTCCCTTCGGAAGTTGGAGGGTGTCCCGAAGCAGACCGGGGAGGTCGAGTCGCCCGAGGGGCTGGACGCGCTTCCTAGGGATGATCCCGTGGAAGGGCGCAGCGCCTGCTCGGACGGAGGACAGATCGACGCGCAGGAGCTTGAGGGTCTCGGCGTAGATGATGTTGAGGCAGCTGCCCCCATCCATCAGGACCTTGGTGAGCCTGACATCGCCGACAACGGGGTCGACGACGAGCGGGTATTTCCCCGGGCTCGGCACATGATCGGGGTGGTCGGCCTGGTCGAAAGTGATGGGCTTGTCGGACCAGTCTAGGTAGACTGGCGCCGCCACCTTTACCGAGCAGACCTCCCGGCGCTCTTGCTTGCGGTGCCGAGCCGAGGTATTCGCCGCATGCCCTCCATAGATCATGAAGCAGTCGCGGACCTCGGGGAATTCTCCTGCTAGGTGATCTTCGTTCTTGTCGTCGTCGCGGGCCCTGCCACCCTCGGCGGGTGGCTTGGCCCTGTAGAAGTGACGCCGCAGCATAACGCACTCCTCGAGGGTGTGCTTGACGGGCCCCTGATGGTAGGGGCACGGCTCCTTGAGCATCTTGTCGAAGAGGTTCGCACCTCCGGGGGGCTTCCGAGGGTTCTTATACTCGGCGGCAGCGACAAGGTCCGCGTCAGCGGCGTCGCGTTTCGATTGCGACTTCTTCTTGCCTTTCTTCTTGGCGCCGCGCGGAGCAGACGCCTCGGGAGCCTCTTCCGATGGGCGGCCCTGGGGCTGCTTGTCTTTTCGGAAGATAGCCTCGACCGCCTCTTGGCCAGAGGCGAACTTGGTGGCGATGTCCATCAGCTCGCTCGCCCTGGTGGGGGTTTTGCGACCCAGCTTGCTCACCAGGTCGCGGCAAGTGGTGCCGGCGAGGAACGCGCCGATGACATCCGAGTCGGTGATGTTGGGCAGCTCGGTGCGCTGCTTCGAGAATCGCCGGATATAGTCCCGGAGCGACTCTCCCGGCTGTTGCCGGCAGCTTCGAAGGTCCCAGGAATTCCCGGGGCGCACGTATGTGCCCTGGAAATTGCCAGCGAAGGCTTGGACCAAGTCGTCCTAGTTGGAGATCTGCCCCGGAGGCAGGTGCTCCAACCAGGCGCGAGCAGTGTCGGAGAGGAACAGGGGGAGGTTACGGATGATGAGGTTGTCGTCGTCCGTTCCACCCAGTTGGCAGGCAAGGCGGTAGTCCGCGAGCCACAGTTCCGGTCTCGTTTCCCCCGAGTACTTTGTGATAGTAGTCGGGGGTCGGAACCGGGTCGGGAATGGCGCCCGTCGGATGGCCCGACTGAAGGCCTGCGGACCGGGTGGTTCGGGCGAGGGACTCCGATCCTCCCCGCTGTCGTAGCGCCCCCCACGCCTGGGGTGGTAGCCTCGGCGCACCCTTTCGTCGAGATGAGCCCAACGGTCGCGTCGATGGTGCTCGTTGCCGAGGTGGCCCGGGGCCGCAGGCGCGGTGTTGCGCGTGCGCCCGGTGTAGACCGAGGCTTCCCGCATGAATCGGGAAGTCGCGGCATGAGGTTCCGAGGGACAACCTTGCCTTCGGGAGGCAGTGCTCTCGGCCCGCCGGGCCGCAGCGCCTTCCAAGAGATTCTTGAGTTCTCCCTGGATTCGCCGACCCTCGGTGGTTGACTGCTCCGGCATCGCACGGATGAGCATTGCTGCGGCTGCCAGGTTCTGACCAACCCCGCTGGATGCGGGCGGCGGCCTGATCCTGACATCGTCGGCGACACGGTGCTGGAGACCTCGGGGCAGGTGACGTATTTCTCCGGCCAGGGGTTGGCCCACCCACGCCTGTCCGACGTCCCGACGGATCGGCTCAAGCGCTCCTGTTCCCTCGTTGAGCCTGGCCTGCGCCTCGCGGACTTGCTCGAGTTGTGGGTCGTAACCCCCCGCCGGAGCGGGGACCACAGCTAGCTCTCGTGGGATGTCGGCGCGAGGCACCGGCCTAGGGAGATCACCGTCCTCCGGCATGCCAAGATGGTTGCCTTCGGAGGGATCCCCTAGCTCGATGTGGAAACATTCGCGGCTTGGGCCGCAGCTCTCGTCGCCAAGGCTGCGGCTTCCATCGGAACAGTCGGATAGGCAGTAGTCACATGCGGTCATGAAGTCCCGCACGGCGCTGGGGTTGCCAAGTTCGGAGAAATCCCAACCGATGCTGGGATCGTCATCTTCCTCGGACCCAGAGGGCCCGTAGGTCGAGACGTCCGTCAGTCGGTCCCAAGGCGACCGCATACGGAACCTCAGTGGGGTTGCACTCGCCTCAATGAGAGCGCCCGCCAAAACGAGGTCGTCTGGCGGGTTGAGGCCGAGTCGAAATGACGCAAGATGGGAGTTAGTCGTTACCTTTTGGTCGACGAGGAGCGACGTAGTCACATCGGGGACTGGTTGCACCATCATCTCTGGTCCGAGGGCGACGTCCTGCAGGCTTTCCGCGAGCGCGCCGGCGCCGTCTTCTTGCTCGGGGTCAGCGTACCGCGGGGGGACGGCGCTTGCTTCCGTCTTGAACGCGAGGTCGACGTCCAGCGTGCCTTCCGTCGGGGTGTCGGGGGCGTCGATTTGCTCGACGGCCGACGAAGCGCGGCCTCCCACCTGGCCTTGACGGCCCCGTCTCCTCCTCCGTTGGCGGGGGAGAGAACGGAGCGAGCCCGAATGTTGCCCTTCCACCACGCGGGGAAGACGTCGTCGATTCCGCCGCCGGCTGGCGGGTTGTCGGTCGCCATTGTCGTAGTCGCGCGGCGGTGGAAGGAGTATCATGTCGTAGCTGCCGTCGAAGGACATGAACTCAAGAGTCCCGAAACGAAGCACCGTCCCGGGGCGGAGAGGTTGCTGGAGACTGCCCATCTGGAGCTTGACGGGGAGCTGTTCGTCAGCACGCAGCGTGCCCCTACCTGGCGCGCCAACTGTCGGCGTTTCGAGACAGGGGGGTCCCTAAGCCGACGAGTGAGTGTGCTGCGTGCCCCAGCCCAGATGGGTCGAGCGCGTGGGCGAGCGCGAAGGGGGGAGAGGCGAGGTGGCCGGAGTCGAGCGTGAGAGAGGTGGAAGTCCCGCGGCCTTCGTGTTCGTCCCGCGCCCAGGTCGGGTGCGCTTGCAGTAGGGGGGTTACAAGCGTCCACGCGGGTGAGGGAAGCGAGCGGCCCCAAGAGAGCGCCTGTCCCGTCCTCGGTCCCGCGCGGCCAACCTTCTCTGAGAAGGCCCTGGTCCTTCCTTTTATAGTCGTAAGGAGAGGATCCAGGTGTACAATGGGGGGTGTAGCAGAGCGCTACGTGTCTAGCGGAGGGAGAGCTAGCGCCCTAGGTACATGCCAATGTGGCAGCCGGAGAGATCTGGGCACCCTGCTGGTGTGATGTCGTGGCTGTCGGAGGTGCGGCGGAGCCTGGCGGAGGGACAGCTGTTGGAGCGGTCGAGTCCCTGCTGACGTCGTCCTGCTTCCGTAAGAGAGCTGGGGGCCGCCGTCGTCATAGAGCTTGTGGAGCGCCATCATTGCCCCTCTGGCGGAGCTGGCCGGCTGGGACGCCGGTCTTGTTCTCCGTGACCCGAGTCGATTCGGGGTAGGATGATGATGGCGCTTCCTGTTGACATGGCGGTCTATGCCCTAGGCAGGGCGACGTGGGGGTTCCTCCGAAGCCGAGGTCGAGTCTGTCTTCTGTTGCCGTAGCCGAGCCCGAGCCATGGGGTCGGGCGAGGCGGAAGTCGTTCGGCCGAGGCCAGGGCGAAGTCCGAGCCCTGGGGTCGGGCGAGGCGGAGTTTCGTCGTCTTCCGGGTCTCAGCCCGAGTCCGAGCCCTGGGGTCGGGCGGAGCGGTAGTTCGCCGTCTTCCGGGTCTTAGCCCGAGTCCGAGCCCTGGGGTCGGGCGGAGCGGAGTTCGCCGTCTTCCGGGTCTTAGCCCGAGTCCGAGCCCTGGGGTCGGGCGGAGCGGAGTTCGCCGTCTTCCGGGTCTTAGCCCGAGTCCGAGCCCTGGGGTCGGGCGGAGCGGAGTTCGCCGTCTTCCGGGTCTTAGCCCGAGTCCGAGCCCTGGGGTCGGGCGGAGCGGAGTTCGCCGTGGCGCCTTTGTCAAGATCTGACTGCCGGTCAGACTCACTCTGTCGAGTGGTGCTGCAGTCGGAGTGGCGCAGGCGGCGCTGTCCCTCTGTCAGACTGGTTAGTGGAGCAGTGGAGTGACGGCGGTCACTTCGGCTCTGCCGGGGGCGCGTGTCAGGATAAAGGTGTCAGGCCACCTTTGCGTTAAATGCCCCTGCAATTTGGTCAGTCGGTGTGGCGATTTAGTCAAGGTTGCTTCTGAGCGAAGCCAAGGCCTCGGGCGAGCCGGTGATGTGTCCGCCATAAAAAGGGGGCCTCGGGCGAGACGGAAGTCTCTCGAGGTCGGCTGCCCTTGGCCGAGGCTAGGCTCGGGTGAAGCATGATCGAGTCACTCGTGTGGACTGATCCCTGACTTAATCGTACCCATCAGGCCTTTGCAGCTTTATGCTGATGGGGGTTACCAGCTGAGAATTAGGCGTCTTGAGGGTACCCCTAATTATGGTCCCCGACAGATTGCTAAAGTGACGAGTTCTAAGGATAATGGGAAGTCATCAAGACATGTCAAAAGACGATTGAAGTCTGTCAGAAAGTTGAGAAACTCCGGAGTTATAAGTGTGACTTATATTTCAATAGATAAAAATCTGGCAGATCCTTTTACCAAGGGACTACCACGTAATGTGATAGAAATCGCATCAAGAGAGATGGGTATGAGACCCATATAAGTTGCCATGGTGGAAACCCAGTCTATGTGATCGGAGATCCCGTGAATTAGGTCCTGGGAAGAACAAGCCTTTGGTGAACTGAGGAGAGTAACCTTTGACCCTCTCTAAGTAAAGATTCAATACTCTCAAATGTTGTAAGGCAGGTTGGCTTTGTGCCTTAATGTGTTCTGTTGGGTTGTATTAGCGAAGATGTTGTCCTGCAGAACATTCTTGAAAGAACACATCTATATGAGTTAGACTGTCTAACGTCGCAGTCTATGGGATTTGGGTGATCTCTAGTAAACTCATGAAGAGACCTTGGAGTACGACGTATATGCTCCACCCGAGAAGGGGACTACTGGTAGCCAAGTACTGGTCATGACTTCAAGTGAAACCCATTCACGCAAAACTTGCAATTCAAGGCATAGTCCATTGTCCAAGTTGTGGGTTGGTGTAGCTTGGAGTTCTAGGCGGAAGTTCAACTTAACAGTCTCTGCTGAAAAAACTAGTATATTAAACAATAGTGAACAGTGGCGAAAACTGCAGATGGGCAATTGAAATCTGGTGGGGGATTGTTAGGATTTATGGGCTAGGCCCAAATTGAGAAAATCAAATAAATCCCAGGAAAATCTCAAAAGCCCATATAAGTGGATGGCTAGGGAATAGGTGGAACCAATAGCACCATATTGCTAGTTCTAGTGGAGTAGAGCTAGCTTAAATATGGAAGCCACACTCACTCAACAAGTCATGGATGAGAGGAGAGAGTGTAGAGAGCCACACGCGCGCGCTGGCTCGCCTCGCCTGGCCTGGCGGCGAAGGGCGCGGGCGCACGACATGCGCGTGAATGGTCCGCCGAAATCCGGCCCCTCGCCTTGCGGGGGCGCGACTTCCTTTTGCCGTTTGAATTTTTGGTTACTTAGCTGTTTAGAATCCTAACTGAACGCGAGATTTTCGCGGGCGGATAAGATCGAAGATAGCTATCTGGTCGCGGACTCGGCCCTATAAAAGGCGCCTAGCAGCCAGCATCCAACTCATCCCAGTTTCGTTTTTGCTTCTCTTCATAGCTGAGCCGCCTTCCAGTTCCCTTCATCCCGACCGCAGACGTGCATCTGCGATCAGGAGAGCAGGTCTCTGGAACCCTTCGTCTTCTAGATCCTGCACTGGGAGAAGGCGAATAAGGTTTTTGGGAAGCGTCTTCACGCGACTGCTCGTGATCTTCTGACCTCGTCGACCCTGCTGATTTCGCTGCTTCGACGTCGTCGACCCTGCTGATTCCGA
This sequence comes from Zea mays, assembly GCF_902167145.1. Taxonomy (NCBI): domain Eukaryota; kingdom Viridiplantae; phylum Streptophyta; class Magnoliopsida; order Poales; family Poaceae; genus Zea; species Zea mays. The sequence continues at coordinate 12,606,696 of NC_050104.1, read as the reverse complement.
CGCGCGCCATCTATCAGTATGTCTAATCAGTACGCATCATCTGATTTGGCTTTTTACTTCAGTTCTTCTGATTTGGTCATGATTTATATTCGGAATTTAATCTGAAATTTGTCTAATTATTCAACATATTGAACTTTATGTATCTGAGATAAATGTCATCTATGCAAACAAGTTAATCTACGTGATTTGTGATGTACGTCAAACACTAAAACTGATTATAGAAAATGTTTTAACCCCCATTTCCCTTTCACCCTGCTCCCTCTTGAGTCGATTTCCGAGGCCGGACCGGCGGCAGAGGCGGGGTCAACGACGGCCTGCGCTCTGTTGGATGGATGGATGGATCTGATATGGCGAGATTTGCCGACCGGAAGCAACAAACCTGCCCTGGATCCTTGACGATCCTAGCTGGCGGTCAATTCGCCGTAGCCGATTTCGGTTAGGAAGAGGAATCTGGAGCCCGAGGCTGGTAGCAGTAGGGGGGGGGGGGGGGGGGCGTTGTCAGTGCCAGGGTTAATCACTTGGACTGTTGCGGGGGAAAGAAAAATACGGGCGGAAATTGGCCCACGATAGTAAGTTGCTTCTTCTTTTTCTACTAGGTATATGCCCGTGCGTTGCAACGGACGACACTTATACACGCATAGATCATTATTTAGTGTTACTATCAAGAATCAACTTAACAATCGTAACAAATGTCAAAGTCTGTCATTTCGAACAATCAAAATGAATGCCTCACGATTGAAGGCCCTTTTTTTACCTCCTCTGTTTTTACTCCACGCCTCACGCCTGTTTATCTAGAAACATAAATATCACTTGCTCTGTTCTTAGTACTCACTTCCATTCCCTGTGCCCAAAGAGTTTAAAAGTTAATCACAGGTGCTACAGACATCATCATACCAGCCAAATCAGAAAGAAAGTTAAAAAAAGAACTTGCTTTCTGCTCTTTCTGAATTCGACGGTGCCATTGGTTTCTGTGTTCAGAAAATGGGAACTGTATGTATGTTCTGGCCTCTGCATCCTCAGCGCACTTGGCATCTCTTTTGTTACCACTGCACGTCATCGTAAACGCAGGGTCGATGGTTTCAGCCTTTGAAGTAATAAGGGGTGTTTGAATGCGCTAGAGATATTACTTAACTGTTTAAATTAGCTAAAGACATCAGCTAATAGTTCAACTATTAGTTATTTTCAGCAAATTAGCTAGTAGTTAACTAACTATTTATTAGCTACCTAATTCTCCTAGCGATTTTTTATTAATACGATGCAAGCTACCAAAAGATATTACATGGTAGAAATATTAAGAATAATGTACATGTAGAAAAGTGGACCTACACGATAATCATTAGAATGACATCTCAGTAAGCAATGAATCCAAGTGTTTGCACGACACTAAAAAGAGCACAACAAAAGTGAAGCTGTATCGTACCAGGTAGCTTGCATCATATTAATAAAGCTCGTTCATGATGGTTGACTTGCCTACACCGGGCAGCCCAATTACCCCAATCATCACGAAATAATTGTTCTCGGTCAGATACTGCAAAAACACGGAGAGGGTTAGTACGTTTTGAGGGAACAAAATTTATATGTACATATGTATGTATTTAAAAAACACCTGCCATAAATTTTATCACTATTTAAAACCCCATCTCCAACATAGAAGGCATGTGTTGCTCAATGAATCTCAATTCACATCACAGATGCATATATAGGCATGATCAGCAGAAGCCAAATATAACATCTTGCGTCATTATGCGAGAAGGAAGGCATCTACGAAATGATTAAGAACTAACCTAACAAATTAGAAACATACCAACACTCAGAGGAGTCTTTAAAAGAACTAAAAGCAACACATGAAAGACATCGCCAAGAAGTTTGGCGACTCTCCTGCCGAAGGCGTCGTTGGCCATATGCACAAAGCTTCTTATCTATTTGATTGAGGCAACAAAATATAGTAGACAGTCATGCTCTCTATCTCAAAGTGGAAAGTTAAGACATGTCACTGAGATGATAATGTCCAATTGTTACAGATGAGAATTACGTGATAACGTAGTTAATTCCAACTATATCGATGGTGCTAACGTGGTAAAGACATTCAAATGTTCGATGTGACACGTACTAAATTTTAGTTATGAATTACGTGATATTGTTAGCCTACAGATTCTCATCACGTGATAACGTAGTTAATTCACTGAGGGTAGGCCATGTTTGTATCTAAACTTTACACTTTTAGATTTAAAACCTATGAGTCCTTGCCAAGCGAATCTGCGGTATTCCGGTTCAAGTCCCCCCCAGCTTTTAGCAGTTTTCATTTAATTTGATTTTTTTATTGGATTGGTTTGTTTCTGGATATTCACATACTATCTGGATTAATTTTTGGAATTAAGTTGAGTGAAAACATTTCCCACCTACATCCGTCCGTGTCGATGGTCACCTAGCTCGTAGTAGCCCTCGTCAGCCAGCTCTGCTCGATGGCAAGCAAAGTTGTTCGGTCGGGCAATACGCACAAGAGAACAAGGTTAGCAGCTCGCTCGCGAGGCAATATTATTAGGCCACCTAATCCAATTATTTCTCCCGATACCGATATCACATGATAAGGTATCATCGTGAGCAAACAAATTCAGAGGGGCTCCATGTACTGGCCGGCCGGCCGGCCGCGAAATTGTATGAACCGGCCAGCAGGCACGGCAAATCGAATTTGATTTGTGCCTGGGCCCCCCTAATGGTGGTTGTGATTCTATGCTTGTGGAAGTTTTCAGTTTTCAGCTTAATAATGATGTCTATAGGCATATATAATCTGAGTATCTGGATCAGTTGTTTTCAATTATAAGAGACATCCATCAATTGTAAGAAACATCCGGGAGCCTTCGTGATACAATATGGTGTCTTTAAAATCGGTCGCATTATAAATGTAGTTACCATATAATATGTACGAAGGGTCAGATAGAGATGTTTTTTACAAAGAGATCCTTCAAAAAAACATTATATTAAATGAGGTTATAAGTTCCTGAGAGCAAGTGACGGTTTGAACGAAGAAGTGGAGAATCCCGAGGCAATTAAACTCCCGCATTACTGCTCGTCGTCATTAGCAGCGACAATTAAGGTGGATGCGCGGGGCGGCGCTACACACGCAGCGAGCAGGGCTCCCGGGCCGGCCCCCGAGACCCATGGAAGGGGCACGGGGGTGGCCGTGAACCCGAGGCCAAGAACAGAAGACTTTGGAAGGTGAATGGAGCGGATCGATGGCCTCGGTTCCAGGCCGTCGGCCCCATCTTTGCCGGGTGTGGCTTCTCCGATGTCAAACACCCACCCGCCCCATAATCCGAGCGAGCACGGAGCATGCATAGAAGAGAGCTGACCTCCGTACTCTGCATGGCCATGGCTCTTGCTCTTGCACTTGCATTCCAGGTGGCGGCACGATTTTAGAGCTAAACTTGGCTGCGACTGCGACCGTGCGCCAGCTCAGCTGGAGTCCGGTCGGCGGAGCTGTTCTGCGCTTTTTTACTCGACGACTCTACGCATCGGTGCTGTTCTGTGGCACTGTAACTTTTCCGCGATCTTCGTTTTCCCTTTCTGAACCTGTCCATTGTCCAAGCTTTGTCCCGCGGCGGCACAGTTGGCTGGCTCGCCTCAAGCTTTGGGTCTCAGACTCTCTGTCCAGCCAGCCAGCAGCCCAGCACCCAGCAGAGAGTATCACGAGGCAGAGCAGGAGGTTGGCTCCGCTTGCGCGTGTCTTGCTGCACGAGCAGGGGATCGATGGACGCTTTTGGGGCCTGACGCGGCAAAAGGTTTCTGGAATCTGGCCAAGTCAAATCACTGAGCAGTACAGTGGTAGCAGTAAAATCCTGAGCAAATCACCATCGTCCGTCAGCCGGTGGTCAAGTCCACCCACCGGTACAAAAGAAGCATGCGGATCTGAAAGCCGCGCCTAGGGATTGGGGACCATCGTCTCCCTCCTCCGCTCCCTTTGTAAACCGTCTCTTGGTGCTCTACGGGAGGTCGGACGGGAAGATGACAAGCGACGAGGGCAGACGATCGACGACGATATGCGCCCCAGCAGCTCCGGCGGACGATCCGGTCCGTGAAACGCCCTCCGCTCCATCGAGACTCACGGACGGCAGACATTAGTAGAAATATAGGATCACAATATGTACTTGTTGGAATTATAGATTCAAATTTATCTTCTATTGATGGAATTACGTGATATTGTGATGTGGAAACAGGATAGAATAGTCTATGACTGAGCCTAGAGGTTGTTATGATTTGCACAGAACTCGAGATTTTGTGAGCGATAAATATTGTAACTTTGCTACATATGGTGTAACGACGTATGTCGTGTGCACCTATTTCCAAGCTTGGATGCTCATTATTACTTGTACCAAATATTTTAGTTTTGTGGAACTTTGATGCTTTGGCATGCAGGTTGGGGCCATCACCTGGTCATGGACATTCCTCTGAGATTTATGGCCCTGGAGATGGAGTAGGTGGATGCCATCTATCTTGCTGTTCTTATGGTGGACACCGTGGTAAATATCATGCTTGCCACAACCATTCATCGGAATGGGCCAGGCACAACATTTCACCTGAACCTGGTCCTATCAGATCTTACTGGTGATCTCTTGTTCTGACAGTAAATGTTTGTCGTTATGGCATTTCCAACAACTTTTCATACTATTTAGTCCTGGCCATTTAAATAGTTTGTTCCTTAATCTAGGATAACGAAAAGGACTTCCTCCGATCATGTTTCTCATTGTGCAAAAGGATCTGACAGACAGATACGCCCAGCAGGAGGTTATAGGAAGAATTATTCTGCTAACCAGGGGAGTGGCAGTCAGAACAGACCGTATCATGATGATAGCTATCTACCAACTAAATTCCTGGATGACCATTTTCCTGAGATAGATGCTGCAAAACATCAGTCTTACTTATGCGATTTTCAATCTTCAAGTAAGCATATTCCTGTTCACCCCTCACATGGTCAATCATGTCAAAGGAATGAAGTAGCAGAGACCAGTTAATCGATTTCATCCCATCCACCATAAGCAACTTGAGCGCCGTCCCAATGAAGATTTTCATGATTGCTTTGATAGCAGTCAGAAATTCAGAAATGCTTATAATGACAAGGTAGTAAAAAGGAAATTTATAAAACAAGATTTCCTTGGAAACACTTACAATGGTGCTTGTGTTGGTAAATATGATAGAAACAGTTGCAGGAAAAGGAATGCATATCATTTTGGTGGAGAGAAAACCAGGAAGAATGACACAAATAAGGACAGGTCTAAAAGGCTTCGCTGCCCCCTTGAGCAGGACCAACGGCAACAGGTTGAGTGCAACGAGATGAGAAATGATAGTCGGGAGGGAAATGTTGAAATGACCAGGTTAGTGTGTCAAGATGGAGCAAAACGGAACTTCAACCAAAAGAAGAATGCTACAGCTCCTGCTTCTAGTGACTCAACAAAGTGTGATGGGAAAAATATATTAAGTCCCAAGTGCAGCAAAACTATTGCTTCATCACACACACCAAATTTGAGCGAAGGAAGTAATGACATGGATCCAAAATCTGACAACTACGTTGATGGTTGCACTGAAAGAGGTATACTGCAGCATATTCCAGTCACCCATACAGAGAGGAATATACAACTGAAAATATCAGATAATTTTACTCAGTCTGAGGCGTTTCGCCGAGATTGTTTAATCCTGTGGAGAGAAAGACAATTAAGAAAGGATAGTGCTGCTAAGGCTGATAACATCGTGAAACCTGACCAACAACAGACTGCACAAAGAAGCAAGATGTCAACTGGAAGAAGAGTGGGGAGTGGAGGATCTGCTGCGTCTTCTTGCTCAAAAAGCGATAATAAAGACGACTCTGCTCCAGAGTGTTCTGACCAATTTAGTGGTGCAACATCATCTGATAAACTACAAAAGTTTGGTGAAGGAAGAGCTAACAAAAAGTTAGAGCAGACCATCAAATTCCCCAGTAACAGTAAATGCAACAAAAGGCCTCAAGACGCAACAGCTGAGAAAGTATTGAAGTGTAGTCTCAAGCTTCTGTCAGAAGCAGATCCTCTTGAAATTGCACAACCTAAAGGAAAGGAAAAACTTGTTGACAGGAGGCAGGTATCAACCGAACATCAAGATGCCAAGGCGCATAGTAGTTTGAATGGTTGTTCTGACACTTGTAAGGTGGATCAAGCAGCTATTTCACACTGTCATAATAGTGCACATCAGAATATTTCTCAACAGGAGAAAAAAAGTGCTGTTTCGGATGCAAGAAGGGAAGAGAAACCAGGTGTAAAATGTGAAAAGAAAGCAGCAGGCCATGGTGCCAAACTGGCTGAACAATCTACTGGTCTGTATAGTGACCCAATATCACTGGACAAAGAGACTGTTGTTAGTTGTTCAAAGCATGGCACTTCGAAGGTAAATGCACTAAAGGTTCCAGATCATGAGATTGGGAGTACTTCACTCGATGGGTCAATGCTGCCTCGAGGAACTGTGCAAATCATAACGTTGGGGGAGGGGCGGTGGAGGCAAAGGGAGGAGGTGAGGCGGAGAGAGGTCGTGTCGGCGGTGGAGGCAGGGGGCGAGCAACGCGGCAGAGAGGAACGTGCGGGGGGAGGTTAGGGATTGGGTGGTCGCGTGGTGGAGAAGGATGGAGTGTGGGAGACGCAGACACACGATGCGATATGGACGGTCCGGATCCATGGACGGCAGAACGGCAGAACCAGGGAGGCAGACTACTCTTGCTCTCTTAATATGTTGTACAGATATCCTCCACTCCTTTCGTGCTAATGCATACTTCTATCTACCATCATGTAGAGCCTCTGTCAACAAATACATTTACCTAATTGTTGATTATTTGTTTGTTGCTGGTCTTTGTCATAACATTCACACTGTATTTCCTAATAGACAGTGCTGCAGCTGTTTGGTTGCATTTTTCAGTATACGATTTTATATTAAATGCGAATTGATGCCTATTTTATTGTACAGTCACAAGCCTTTTTCTCTACAAGTTCAATGAAATTTGAATATATCCACAATGAGTTTCTCTTAGTCAAATGCCTTGATTATTTTTTTGCACACCAAGTGATCTAGTGGCTCCTTGATGATCTATTCAAGCTCGCAACCAGAAACATGTTTCAAGTAGAGAAGAGCTTGTCAAGGATCAGGTGAGGCGACTCACTTTGTGTATCTGAAATTATGAATGCTTTAAGCGAGTTTTTTTATTTTATTTTTTTAGTTTTAGATAGTGACAAAATTTGAGAGGAAAAGGAGCTTGAATAGCAGGGCTCTAATAACATGCAAAAAGGTGAGGCGACTCACAGAGAGAATGTCTAATGCCTCCCCACTATCATTTTATCTAAAAATTAGCATCAACCGATATATACCGGAAGAATGCATATAAACTTTATACCCCAATAAAAAACCCCCAATACACATAAGCTCGGCATTGTATTACTTAACATATGTCGTATAAAAGTTAAGTATTGAAAAGAAGTCAGTTCATTTTATGTTTGAGCGACAAATTCACTAACATATCGCAGGCTACTAAAGATTAGTTACAGCGACAAATTCGCTTGAAAGTTCAGTGCATCACCGCTGATATATGCCATGATATATTTGAACATAACTGATTGGCGACCATATAATGAACACGCCATGATTTATCCTAAACAAAGCGAGTATATGCAAGTAGCATTTATCAGCGGTGATGCACTGAACTGCAACAAGTTGCAAAACTAAGAGGCGACTCCGAGAAATTATCAACCTCTAGCAACTAAAAACATGTCTCCCAATAATATATCCACAAAGAAAGCAAATTACTTGCTGCAAAATGGAACTACAAGCCAACATGAGAGCAATGTACCTGGTAGAAATTGACAATGACCGGAAGAATGTGAGCTACATAATCTTGTGGCTCCAACAATTTACCAAGAGCAGCACAACCTTCAACAGCCAACAAACGCACTGAATCTTGATCTGAAAATAAAGACCACGATGTTTTAGACATAGCCCGCGAATCGCCCACAAAAGTGTATGACTATATGCAAACACTAACTCAATGATTCAATAATGATTAGATTGTTTCAAAACACAGGTAGATTTAGGTTTTCTTTAGTATGCCTTTCAGAGAAAGATATCTGGCTTTAAGGTATTCAAACATTGCCAAAAAACCGGGCGCGTGTGTTGGCCTAGTGGCGCCACCAACTGATGATGTTCAGGAATTAGAAAATAGATATAACCATTGATCGTCAACGTCTCAATTATCCGGATTCCACGCGCGGATCAGATCGTTCTACCAGCAAGATCCATAATCATTGGCCAGTAACTTATATATTAAACTGGATCCGATTATGATAAACTGAACACAGAGAACAATAGTAGCACACAGTGCGTAATGAATACCTACCCCAGTAAACCCAGTATGAATGAATCAGAATTATTCATAGGATATTACCGTCATGAGGAGGTGATGATAATGATATAATGTCGCCATGATTAAGCTTGGCCGGGGATGAATTTTTCTTGGCCTTTTTCAGTTGATGAATGTGCCATTTGAGCTACATCAGAGATTAGTTCAACAAATGTAGGAAAAGAAAACAGAACTGACAGATAGAGGAAGATTCAGAAGAAGAAAAAACACCTTGTGTCCTTGAGGAAAACAGGCACAGGCTCGTGGCGGTTCAGCTCCCCTAAGACAGTGTCCCTGTATATCTTGCAATGCATCCCGCTGATCAGCTGGGCCGCCACACGTCTTGCAATGCGTTGCAACGGAATCAATATGAATACATTGATATACAATGTCTCACAATCTAGCATAAGTAGAAATAATTGTATAAAGCAGCTGCCGCTATTAAACAAAGATGAGATGGATAATAATACATGTTGCAAAGACCATCCCTTTCATCAGTTCTAGGCTATCAGGCTTGTCATTGCGTTTCCTCGGTCCATGCGTTAATCCTGCAAAAGTAGAAGTCCACTTATTCATAGCTCATGAGAGATGAACTGAATGGAATCACTGGTAAGGAATACAAGATATCTAGGGATCACCTTTCATCGAATGCTTAAACCAGATCTTCAACTCAGTTTTAATACAACAAACTTGGAGTTGGAGAAATGAAACTGTCCAATACAGCAATCGATTTGTCTTTGGATTGAATTCCTCAACCATAACTTTGGGACAACAACTGAATTATCTACAAGGTAAGTAGACAGCAGCACGAATCACTCGTCTTAATCCCTAATAATCGCAGCGTACCGATCGCACTAATCGCGTGTGATCCATCCACAATGGGCCCTACTAACAAATCGCTCGCGCTCATCAACCCTGATATCCGAACACCATGTCACAAAATTCGAAGCTCAAAGCAACAAAAAGGCGCAGAATCTTACCCAATCGCGTTCATGGAGTTCGTCTCGATCCGAATCGTGCTGCCTCCTGTCTTGATCATGCTCACGGCCGCCGCGGCCGTAGTCCCGGTCTCGGCCTCTCCCATCCCAGCGGCGGTCGCGGTCGTCCCTCATCGGAGCAGGAGGGGCCGCATCAGCATCCGCTCGAGCTCGAGGCGGAGGTTGCGGGCATGGTCGGGGTCGTCGGGGCGGGCGAGCCCAGGGAATTTGGCCGACTCCGCGCCAGCAGGGCCCTCGGCGACGGTGGCAGAGCTAGGGTTGGAAGCCGTAGGCTGGAGGATGGCGTGGATGATGGTGAGGAGCGTACGGACGAAGTAGTCGGGGAAGTCGGCGCCCTTCTCCTTGAGCTTGGCGTCGAACTCGGGGACGGTTGTGGAGTCGCGGCCGAGCTCGGTGATGAACTCGGTCAGCACCTTGTCGCCGACGCCGATGTGGGTTTCGAGGTCGGAGCAAGGATTCTTGCCTTCTTCGACGGCGACAGCTTCATCGTGCCGGTGGCCATGGCTCTTCCATCCGTCCTCGCCGCGTGGTGTAGTGCAGGTCGTGCGTGCGTAAGTGGCGGAGCGGTTGAGGTTGTGCTCGTGGGGAGGAGGTCGAGGAGTGCGGCGCGCCGTCGTGGAAGGGAGGCCATCGCCCACACCGAGGATGGCAGGCGCGCTGGGCTGCACAATGGGCCGCACGAAACACTGGGCCGCACGAACACTGGCCTGTATAAACCGTGGCGCTGCTATGGAGTTTTTTTATTAGTGCCATACCGCCCACGGAGAGTATCGAAACGTGGCTTATAAACGTTAGTGTATGTTGTCTATTGTTCAGACTAAAAGCATTAGTGTTGTCTGTTATTCAGATTTTTTGGCGGCGCGAGGCTGTCCGTCGATGGCAGAACGGGCCTTTGGCAGAACAGGTCAAAGGCAGAACGGTCAAAGGCAGACTACTATTGCTTACTTAATAAGTAGTAGAGATTTTTCTGTTTTATATTTTTATTTTTAATTTATTATTCAAATTCAAACTCAAGTCAAGGTTCCAAACCTGAATTAAATGCATCACTCAAGAATTCAGCATGGGTGCATGACTTTATTTTAAATTATTATTTATTAATTAATCTAATCACTTGGACATGATGACTTTTATATATATATATATATATATATATATATATATATATATATAGTTATAGTATTAGAAACCCTGGGCTTCTAGTAACTAGAGGAAGCCCTAGTCTGATAATATATTCTGGTCCATTCATGCCACAATCATTACTGATCGAACCAGATTTTTATTTGGAGGCCCATTATTTCAGCACAAACCACCAGCGTGTTTCTTTACCCTAAACACCGCCCTCGTTTCTTCGTCTCCCATTTTCCTCCACGGCACCGCGCCGCCGCCATCTTCCTCCATTCGCTGATGGGCACCATGCCTCCGCCCATGGCTAGCCACGTCCTCCGTGATGGCATCGATGCTAGAAGCTAGATATCGTCCGTCTGCGCAAGCTTTTTTTGTTGCGCGCTTCCAACAGGTAACAGTCCTTCTCCACAACACCTCCTTTGATCCTCCTCCGTTCTGCGATTTACACAGCACGCCACCAGCACAAGGAGCCTCATCCCTCAATCGTATCTTCACGTCGAGCTGCGTACCCTTAGGAGCCCATCCCCATCCTACCACACATCGCTGCAAGCTCGCCCAGTTCTAGAAGTAGGTCTGCCTCCCTCTCGCTTTGCCTAGCCTTCCATGGCACCCTGCTCTATCGTGAGCTATGGATGGTCACCGAAGAGGAGAAAGCAAGGAGTTTATGTAGGGAGATAGTGAATCATGTACGTATGCTACAAGATCTATCAACACTGCACATTATGTTGTACATTCTGAAAAAAATGTTTTCATTTTGAATTGAGATAAACTTCTTTTTTTTGTTAGTCAACAATCACTATCTGTATCTCAGCTCTCATGACTTGGCTAACGCACTAAAATCTGTACTTTGGTTCTGAGACATGTTTTGTATAATTGCTCTCTTTTAATTTTACCAAATGATTTTTTGTAAGAGATTATAACTATGTGGTCATTTCTCCCTTTTAGTGGATCAGTAAAGAACTCCAAAGGCTAGAAAGATTAATTGACAGGGCGAGTAAGAAAGGTTGGCGCAAGGAATATCCTAAAATCTATATATTGCCTTCGTCCCCTTCATCACTGCCAAAAACTAGCCAAACTTCCTCTATTTCTTCAATTTCAGACCTGCTATTTAGGGTATGATGTTTTTGTTTCGAAATTTCTTAGCATAAGTTCATAATCAAAATTCCACATTTAACTATTACAACAAACCAAGTAAGTAATGATTATATGACAGTAATTGTGTTAAAAATGAACTGTTGATTTATATCTTTATACTGCTACGTTCATCTACATATACCATAAATTCTATGTGTGTGTGTCTCTATATATAGATGTAAAGTCAGATCAAGTATATACATCTGTAGTTTATACCACAAAGGGAAACTAAAAATTAGTTTAAAGGATGGGATAAAGACAAATATGTGAAACATACTCAGCTCTAATGTCAACTTCTATACTTTTGATACATGGATAAACGATGTCAGGAACCAAACCAGGATTTTGTGCAGGTATCATCAGCTCAATACCATCAACATTCTTGATTTTTTTGTCCAGGGAATAACAGACTTGTCCTAAAGGGCATCCGGCAGACTGGCTCATGAGTTATGTAATGAAGTGATGCAAGTAAGGGTGTGCAAGTGCGCCTTCAACTAATAAGAGAAAAGAAGAAAAAAATAGAGCATTCATCAACTTCAGACTTGGGTGAGAAAATCAGCAAATTAGGAAGAATATTGTGTTAATAAAAGGCATGTGTTTTTGACTGTATGCAATACCTGAATCTGTTTGTGATATCTTGCGTGTGATGCCATGTTTACACCTGCATATTGTTCCTAATTTCCTGTTTCCGTTATGTATTTTTTAGTTTCTTGTGTAGGAATAGTAGCAGCAGAATATTTTACTGAAAATCTTAGTTCTGTCAGGCTTCAATTACTTAACAACTTCTCATGCTTGTCTATTTGTTCCTCCATAATTCAGTGCAAGAGAGATGCCAAAGAGAAGTAATTTTGATTAATTGTAGATACTACGCAGAAACTTATAATACTTGATATTCTCGACTAAGTAATATGATTTAATGGACTGTCTCTATCTTGCAACACGATTAGCTTGTTTGCAGTATTTTTTTCTTCCTGCATTCCGGCTTCCAGATTAATACGATGTAGCTGCACTTACGATAGCTGAAGATGTATTATAATTTGTTTACACAAATTGCTCAGCTCATGAGCAACTATTGCAGAAATTGTTTTGCTTGTTTTTGTTGTCTAAATCCAAATAGACCTCATCTATGTTATCCAAAGAAACTAGTGGACTCCAATTGGATTTTAGATTATCCAAATCCACTACCACATATTTGGCTTATAATATCATGGTCCTGCCTATTGCTCTCTATAATGCTTTCTCGCCATTTTTTATTTGTGTAGTAAATCTTATAGTAGTTACATAAATGATGCAGGAAAAGATGGTCGATCTGATCGAGGAGGCTTTTAAATGATCATCGACACTTATATATTTTTTCTCTTTTCCTATAGTTTTGTCTTATTGTAGGTAACATGTGGCGTGTAAATGTAGCCCTCAAGTGTTGCATTCAATAATTTATCTGAATTCGTGAATTAATCTTTTATAGTTAGAGTTGGCAGTATGTTGTGCCTTGACTAAAGGATGCATAATAGATCCTTGGTTCATTACTTTAGGATACATATTTGTATGTTGTTTGGCTTCTCTTGCCTAGCTAATACATTGAGAACTATTAAAGGTCTGCGCGACGATTTATGCTAAAATTCACATTTATTTACGCTGTTTTGGTTTACGTTTTACGCAAAAATCTGCTCGAGCCAGAACCCGCGCACGATCGGACACGCACGATTTTTACACCGTAATTTTTGGGCCACATTCGTCATTATGAAACAGATCTACAATTTATGCTAAAATTCGTACACATTTACCCTGTTTTGGTTCACATTTTACGCAAATATCCACCCGAGCCAGAACCCGCCCACGATCTGACGCACACGATTTTCACGCCATAATTTTCGGGCCACATTCGCCGTTACAAAATAGATATATGATTTACGCTAAAATTCGTAATCATTTACGCTAAAATCTGTCCGAGTCAGAACCCGATTACGATGGGACACACGAGATTTTTACGCCGTAATTTTCGGTCCGCATACGCCGTTTCGAAACAGATCTACGATTTACGCTAAATTTTGTATTCATTTATGCTGTTTTGTTTCATGTTTTACGCTAAAATCCGCCCAAGCCAGAACCTGTGCATGATCGAACACGCGCGATTTTTATGCCGTAATTTTTGGGACACATTCGTCGTTATAAAACAGATCTACGATTTACGCAAAAAATCGTTATCATTTACGCTGTTTTGGTTCACGTTTTACGCTAAAATCTGTCCGAGTAAGAATCGTGCACGATGGGACGCACGCTGGTGCGGGACGTGGCTATACCTGGCTGGGGCTTCCTGGTACTAATGGAAGCCCTGGGCTTCAATTACCTCGTCCCTATATATATATGTTAAATAAGAAAATCCGTATAATGTGCAATCAAAATCCTATCCCTTCTGTTTATTAGGAGGACTCAGGATGACTTATACCAACAACCGGAGGACTACGACTCATGGTGAAGGCCAAGCTTAACCCACACCCTCTGTCTGGAATTGAAAAAATCGTCGAGCAGAGGCATTGAGGTGTAGCGAACAGGACCGTTACTAGATTCAGTCCGTCGTCCCTGACTACCACTGCAGAAAAATTGAAGGGGACAATTTCATTACCAGTCGCCTGGAAATCCATGGATGGAGGGAGATAGTCACTGCATCTGAACGTCGAAGCTGCTAATGGATCCGAATCATCCCTGGAACGAGCTGACATCGGTGGTCGTGGTAGACCTCCACCTCGCGGTTCAACTCCGCCAACGGGAACTCCAACCCCGACCATATGCAATTGGTGGGAAACGTGTGCCGCCGAACACCATATCGTGACCGTCCGAAGCAACTGCTCTTGAGCCGCCAGCGCCACGCAGTGAAGAACAGCAATGTATTCCTTCAATGACGATGGTGTATCTGCCGTCGCCGCCCACCTTTCGTCGAACAAAACCGCGCGCAGCTGGGAAAAAAATTGGTGGGAAGCTACTTGATTACGCGCGCTCGACCGGATTGGGAAGAGTTTTGCTCGCGCATATATATACGGGATCCATCGCTGCCTTTGTGGAAAGCCGAAAAAAATGAGGAAAGGAATAACAGTCTCTTGGAGGCAAGAACGGTGGAGTTTGGACGCTAAAAACGCTATTCGCGTTGATATGCTGCAGCTCTTGGAGTTGCTCTTATGCAATTTTGTCCCTTGCGAAAGCGGAGGAGGAGAAGGTGGTTCGTGCGTAGGCCTGCTAATGGCAAAAAATCCAATCCACTCCCACCCATACCCAAATCTAATTACTTTGATATCCATCCTACACCCAACCAAAAATACTAGAAGTTAAACCCAACCCATCCAATAACATTATTGGTCCCAAACCAACCCGTAATTGGGTGGAAACCCATGGAAAACTCGTGGGTTTAGCTTATTGTCTCACATCAAGCCAACTGCATACACTGATACACAGTGATAATTTTATAGGTAGTTTCAGTGACATACAAAAACATAGTTACATACACAGTGACAAATTTGGTCAATGAACATTTAGATCTCGAGAAAATAACAAAAAACATTTGTTAAAGATCCTTAATCCATCTATGTTTAAAAGAAAAATAAACAAAGTTAACAATTCAATTAACAAGGAGATACATAAAAAAGCCTTTGCTAAACGTGAAGTAGAAGACTTAGAGTAAAATAACTGAATGGTATGTGGTGGTGCTGTGGCCTAATTATCCTGTGTTCAGCCTGTAGTAGCATTAGTAGCTGTACAGCCTGTAGAGAGCCGACATGGCAGACACTACCGGAATTTCTCTCTTTGCCGAGTACCAAATACTTTGTCGAGTGTTATTTTTCGGGCACTCGGCAAAGAAGCTCATTGCCTAGTGCCACACAAAAAACTATCGGTAAAATAAAACACTCGGCGAAGAAGCTCTTTGCCAAGTGTTTTTTTGACACTCGACAAAGAGCTTCTTTGCCGAGTGTCAAAAATATAACGCTCGGCAAAGAGCTCTTTGTCGAGTGCTTTTTTCCAACACTAGGCAAAGACAATTTAAAAATCATATTTTAAAGCAGTAAATTAATTCAAATGAAAAAGTTTTCAACTATAAATTTGTATAATTCATCATGATGTACATTTTATATTTTTAACATTTCTTCATATGACAAACTAAAAATAAATTTGTTCATAAAACCTATATTTCTCTCGTAGTTTATGGAATTACGAGAGATGTGTATAGAATTTGTGCATATTGTTAGAACTATCATGTGAGATGAACAAATGATCAAACAACCAAAATAAACTTTGTAGATCTTGAAAAGTTATAGAAGTTTGTAGTTGACAACTTTTTCATTTGAAGTCATATTGTCAACGAAAACTATGTCTGAATTTAAAAAATTTAAAATTTGAATTTTGAAAACAACCTCAAAAGAAAAAACCACCAACAGGAAAGTTGTAGGTATTGAAGAGTTATGAAACTTTGTAGTTGACAATATTTTGGTTTGAAATCATCTTGTCATGCAAAATTATGTTTGAATTTTGAAATTTGAATTTTTCAAACTACCTCGGATGGAAAAACCACCAAAATAAAAGTTGTAGGTCTTGAAATGTAATGAAACTTTGTAATTATCAACTTTTTTATTTGAAATCATCTTATCATTGAAAAATTCGTGTGAAGTTTTCAAATTTAAAATTCAAATTTTGTAAACGGCATTGGATGTAGAAACTATTAAAATAGAATTTGTAGATCTTAAAAAGTTATGCAACTTTATAGTTGGTCACATTTTCAAATAAAATGGTACTGATAAAATGGTATAGTATAGTGTGTTGTGTGTGACTAAAGAAATCAAATACTTCTCTAAACCTGAAATAAAATGGTACTGATTAGGGTGGTAGTCTGATTGGTGAATACCCATGGAAACTCATACCTATACAAATTCATCTATACCCATGGGTATCAACCATTTTGACCCGTAATATAAAATAAACCCAACCAACCCGTTAATAATTAAAACTCATTACAACCCACTAAAACAAAACTATTTCTTAAATCCACCTAAAATATCCATTTACACCCACCCCATTTACAGGACTATTCGTGCGCGAAACGTGTGTGCGCGGCATATTTCTTTGAATCAACCAGACGCCGCTCACGGGAACCGGAGATTTCTGACCTCGACCACCGCAGGCCCAATTCAGCGAATCCTGATCTGACGGGCACGCTACGTAACGATGGAACGCGCAGTTTTTTACTACAAGGCAAGGCAAGCATCCATCTCTGTGGAGGTTTTAATCCTGCTTGGCTGCTTTCCATACAATCCAACCGCTCCCGTCACTTCACTTCACTTGCTAGTCGTCCTCGTCCCCACCTCATCTGGCTATTTATTATTTTTCGCAGTAGCAGCAAGAGAATATACGCCGAAAGACGTAGCAGTATTTGTATTTCTCATGGTAGGCCTTAGCACGGAACCTTGGAAAAATAAAGACATCGAAAAAACGAAAATGCATCCATCCATCCCAGCATCTCTCTCGGGTTTACTTGCGATACCCAGAATCATCCCGTTTAGATCCGCTCGCGATCCCAGCATCGAACGGCTCAGATTCATTCAACGCCTCCTCCCACTCCTACTGTCCGCCATTTAAATACCCCACCGCCCCTTCCTCTCCCCCACTCCACTCCAGTCTCCACTCACCAAACCCAGCCCAGAGCAGACAAGCGTCTTGGTCCAACCAAAGCAACCGAGAGCTGCGAGTCCGGGAAGCCGGAGAGACAGAGGAGAAGCGCACAGGCACCGCTCGCCGGCGAGACCGACGACGGATGGGCCTCCTGGAACACCCCCTGGAGGCCGTCGCCTTCCGCCTCTACTCCCTCCCAGTCCCGGAGGCCTCCGCGGCCACGGGCGCCGCCGCCGCCTGGACCTGCCTCGCGGCGGCGGTCCTGGCCGCCGCCGCTGGCGTCTGGCGCCTCTGCTTGTCCCTGTCCCCACCCCCGCCCCCGTCCGCCGCCGTTGCCGCCGCCGCCGCGAATGCTTCGGAGCCGGATCGGTCTCACGTGGCGGAGGCGTCGCCGGAGCCGGCCGCGGCCGCGGCGGCGACGCCCAAGGAGCGGTACACGGCGTACTACCGCGACGTCGGGTGCTGCTGCTGCGGCGGCGAAAGCGATGACGAGGAGGACGACGCGGAGGAGCGGGGAGACGGCGACGTGTTCCTTTCGGACGACGACGGGCCGACGACGGATCCTTTCGGGTGGGAGTGGGAGGTGGTGTGGTCGCTGCAGCCTCCTCTCAGCCCGGTGGCGGAGACGACGGGGGGGAGGTACCGGAGGAGCCCGACGACGGGGCTCGGCGGCAGCGTGGTGCAGCTGTGGGACTAGGGCGCCGTGCGCGGCCTGACGCCCGCGGCGCGCCCGCGGCCGAGGGCCCGGGTAGTCGTCGGCACCGTCGTCTCGGCCTTCTGAAAACATATCCGGCGTCCAAATGTGCAATAAAACTGAGCCTTTTCGTGGGAAGAAAGAAGAGATAAGATTATTACGCAGTTGTAAATATGAATCTATCTATCTAATCAGGGGTTCGAAGGCTGGCCCCTCGGAAGGGTTCGATAGCCGCCCCAGAGCACTCGGGCTCCGCGCCCTCTACTGATCAGGGGTTTGAAGGCTGGCCCCTCGGAAGGGTTCGACAGCCGCCCCAGAGCATGCAGAGTGAGGGATGACTCTGGGTACGTCTGTTACATGGCCAAGGCTCGGGCTACGCTCCCGAGGTACCCTAGGACATTTCCGAGACCAGCAGGAGCGATTTTGTAACGGAATCCCACCAGAGGGAGGCATCGAGCCCTCGGACCCTATCGAATGGGTCTGGGTCCGGCAAATCACCTGCTGGTACTTTTGGAGCGTGCCTCTGGGCCACTAGCCGACCCTTATCGAACGGGACACGGGCATCCACTCGGATCACCCGTTAGCAACTCACTGGAGACACCATGTTCGGCGCCCTCCGAGGGCAACATGGCGCTTTCCCCCTTACTCCTTGCGGAAAGGCAACGAAGGGGCGTATAACAAAAGTCGAGACGGTCCTTGATCGTCCTCTCGCTCCGTGCAGAGGCTCGGGGGCTACTCTCGCAACCCGGCTATGGCCAAACCGTTGACAGCGTCAACAAACCAGCCTAAAAACTCGGAACCTGACCATGCACTCGGGCTACGGCCAGGCCGCATGAGGGAACAACAAGGCCGACCGAAGCATCACGAAAAGCATTAAGACCTCAGAGGAGTCAAACCACTCCTCCGAGGCCTCGGGGGCTACACCCGGCGGGTGCGCTCGCGCGCACCCACCGGAACAAAGTATAACCGAGAAAAGCCGGTCCCCTTGCAAAAAAAGTGCGGCAAAGCCTCCAAGAGAGTACCAACACCCCCTTCGAGGCTCGGGGGCTACTGTCGGGTACCGTAATCAGGGGTACCCCCAACACTCCTAAACACGGCTGGCGCATTCAATGCGAGGATCGCCTGACACCTTATCCTGACACGCGCGCCTCAGTCGGCAAGGTCAGAGTGACCGCAGTCACTTCACCCTTTCTCTGACCGATCTGACAGGAATACAGCGCTGCTCACCCCGCTCCGACTGCTGTGTCAGCCACCCGAGCAAGGCCGACAACAGCAAGTCCAGCCTCGGGCGCAACAGGAAGCTCCGCCTCGCCCGACCTTAGGCCTCGGCCTCGGGAGGAGGTCTCCGCCTCGCCCAACCCCAAGACTCGGCCTCAGCCTCGGGCGCAACAGGAAGCTCCGCCTCGCCCGACCTTAGGCCTCGACCTCGGGAGGAGGTCTCCGCCTCGCCCGACCCCAAGACTCGGCCTCAGGAGAAGTCTCCGCCTCGCCCGACCCTAGGCTCGGATCGATCGCGCCACAGGGGATACATCATTACCCTACCCCTAGCTAGCTCAGGCTACGAGGGAACAAGACCGGCGTCCCATCTGGCTCGCCCCGGTAACAGGTAATGATGGTTCCCCGCGTGCGTCCATGACGTCGGTGGTTCTCAGCCCCCTACGGAAGCAAGGAGACGTCAGCAGGATCCCAGCCGCACCGCCAGCTGTGCTTCTACAGGGCTCAGTCACTTCTCCGACGGCCACGTTATCGCGTACGCAGGGCTCAAGCCCTTCTCCGACAGCCACGTTGGCATGTACACAGGGCTCAGGCACTTCTCTGCTAGACACGTTAGCGCATAAGCTACACCCCCCCATTGTACACCTGGACCCTCTCCTTGCATCTATAAAAGGGAGGTCCAGGGCCTTCATGCGAGGGGGTCGCGCGGAGGGACGAGCAAACGAACAGGCTCACTCTCTCTCTCTCTCGCGAACGCTTGTAACCCCTACTACGAGCACCCCCTGGTGCGAGATAACACGAGACGCATTTCCCTCTTGTGTTCCATATTGCGCCAACCCATCTGGGCAGGGGCACGCAGCGACAAAATTCACTGGTCGGCCCGGTTGAGGGTCCCCCGGGGTCCGAAACGCTGACAAGTTTGATCTTTGGATCACTTGAGTGCAACCCTTGACCAAAGGAGGTCACCACAACGTGGAGTAGACATTGGCCGAACCATGGTAAAATTAGTTGTGTCTCTTGTCCATTTTACTTGTTGCGATTACTGTCTTCTTGAGTTCTCTACTCACTTGCAATACTGTCTTCTTGTGTCTCTTGAATTCTCATTCATCTCTCTTCTCCTAACTTGGTTTTAGTTCTCACCAACAGAACTTTGTACAAACCAAGTTTGTGTTGTTTAGAGTTAATTTTGCAGGATCACCTATTCACCCCCTATAAGTGCTCTCAATATATCAAAATCACAATACTTTATTAATAGTGAATAGTAATGTTATACATAACTAGATATTTATAAAAGTCTCCACTAGTAGGCAATCCCCTATAGGCTATAGGCATCAACAATGGAAGATATCAATAAAACCGCATGAGTGTCGACTGGTTGACCACGCGCTTTAGAACTCATGGTATTCTGGAACTCATGATTCTAGGTCTTCTGTTCTCCTCCTTTTGAACAATGATAATAACATGAATTGTGGTAGAAAAAGTAAGATGAGCACTTCCACACGCATCAAGTATCCTATCTTGGGTAAAATGAACTGGCTTTATAGTGGATTAGCTCATGCATTTGCTTTTACTTGGTCAAGTTTGATTCAGTAATGAAAGCATAACTAACATCCCCATTTTGTCAAAACAGTAAGTATCATAAAACAATCACCCTCTGATGACCACAAAGCATTCACTATGCTCCCTAGCGAACCAAGTTTAACAACACTATGTACTCCGTATATAACATTTTAGCTTTATTCCAATTTCACAAACTCCAATATGTAAGGGTCGAAGATGCTCTTAATCGTAAGCATGACTGATATATTAGTTTACACTGTACAGAGGTCACACACATTTACCCGGAAGTTCTATTACCAATATACCATGGTTTGCAAGGCGCATTAACCTCTCCCAAGAAAGTGTGGCAGGGTTCACTACTATAACCTTACAAAGAGCCATCCCATGTGTGTCAGTTCATATCCGCATTACTTAGAAGCAATCTCTCATAACTCGTCCACCCTTGTACCCTTCTACTATGTAGGATCTTGAAGCGCACTTCTGTCCCCTAATATACCTAGCAAAGGATAGAAGTGTCCATAAAAGCAGTTTCCTGTATGATCTAGTGACCACACAAGACTTTCCTAGTTACTTAGTCAAGACTAGATCCCATGATATCATCTTATGGTTGCACTGTTTTCTTGGTTGCACTGTTGTCAAGCCTACATGGCGTCCGGTCGTCGCTGTGAAATTAGTACGGCCGGACTAATATGTGTGGTGTAACCAGAAGAAGCTGGTAAGCTTGTTCGATCCCTTGAGACGATTTTGGCTCGTCTGATCGACCAGCCTATCTTCCTGTTTGTCACGGTCGGTTTCAGTTTGTACTGCTAGTGTGATCGGCAGAGTCAGATGTTGCAGCTTGTTGGACCCAAGCAAATGGGGTATTTATTTGTGTATATGCACTACTTCTTCTTCTTCTTTGGCACACTGCTTATGCAATTTTGTGAAGGTGGTTCGTGCGCGGCATATTTCAGAATCAACCAGACGCCACGCACGGGAACTGGAGATTTCTGACCTCGGCACCACAGGCCCAATTCAGCGAATCCTGACCTGACGGGCACGGTACGTAACGATGGAACGCGCAGTTTTTTTTTTACTACAAGGCAAGCATCCATCTCTTTGGAGGTTTTAATCCTGCTTGGCTGCTTCCAAACAATCCAACCGCTCCCGTCACTTCACTTCACTTGCTAGTCGTCCTCGTCCCCACCTCATCTCATCTGGCTATTTATTATTTCTCGCAGTCGCAGCAAGAGAAGAGAATATACGCCGAAAGACGTAGCAGAATTTGTATTTCTCATGGTAGGCCTAGCACGGAACCAGGAAAAACGAAAATGCATCCATCCATCCCAGCATCTCTCTCGGGTTTACTTGCGATACCCAGAATCATCCCGTTTAGATCCGCTCGCGATCCCAGCATCGAACGGCTCAGATTCATTCAACGCCTCCTCCCACTCCTACTGTCCGCCATTTAAATACCGTCCCCACCGTCCCTTCCTCTCCCCCACTCCACTCCACTCACCAAACCCAACCCAGAGCAGACAAGCGTCCAAGGTCCAACCAAAGCAACTGAGCTGCGAGTCCGGGAAGCCGGAGAGACAGAGGAGAAGCGCACAGGCACCGCTCGCCGGCGAGACCGACGATGGGCCTCCTGGAACACCCCCTGGAGGCCGTCGCCTTCCGCCTCTACTCCCTCCCAGTCCCGGAGGCCTCCGCGGCCACGGGCGCCGCCGCCGCCTGGACCTGCCTCGCGGCGGCGGTCCTGGCAGCCGCCGCGGGCGTTTGGCGCCTCTGCTTGTCCCCGTCCCCACCCCCGTCCGCCGCCGTTGCCGCCGCCGCGAATGCTTCGGGGCCGGATCGGTCTCACGTGGCGGAGGCGTCGCCGGAGACGTCCCGGCGGGCGCCGGAGCCGGCCGCGGCCGCGGCGGCGACGCCCAAGGAGCGGTACACGGCGTACTACCGCGACGTCGGGTGCTGCTGCTGCGGTGGTGAAAGCGATGACGAGGAGGGCGACGCGGAGGAGCGGGGAGACGGCGACGTGTTCCTTTCGGACGACGACGGGCCGACGACGGATCCTTTCGGGTGGGAGTGGGAGGTGGTGAGGTCGCTGCAGCCTCCTCTCAGCCTGGCGGCGGAGACGACGGGGCGGAGGTACCGGAGGAGCCCGACGACGGGGCTCGGCGGCAGCGTGGTGCAGCTGTGGGACCAGGGCGCCGTGCGCGGCCTGACGCCCGCGGCGCGCCCGCGGCCGAGGGCCCGGGTGGTCGTCGGCACCGTCTCGGCCTTCTGAAAACATATCCGCGCGCCCGGGTGTCCAAACGAGCAATAAAACTGGCCCGTCTCGTGGGAGAAAGAAGAGAGAAGATTATTAGACTGTGTTCAACGGTGTGCGCTGGGCTCCCCCTCCCCTAGCACTGTAGCAGATTTAGGGGCTACAGTGCGCCCCCTACTCTCTTCAGACTGTCTTCAGCGGTTCCCCCTAAATTTCTCCCCCTATATCCCACTCACGTGCCACGTCAGCGATCTCTCTCCCCCTATATCTCCACGCTCTACAGCGGTTCCCCCTATATGAATCCTCTATACCTCACCACATTAATATTATATTCTTTCATCATCAACTAACTCAACTACCATCCAATATTAATTTTATTTTTATTTATTCTTTGCACAGTACACGGGCGTATTTTTGGTCCACAATTAATTAGCAAACTTCATAATTACTATTAATACATTAGTATAAATACGGTCGAATTATATGTTATTTTATAAATACAAATTCGCATTCTTCCAGTACACGACTACACTGCTCTGCACAGTAATAACTAATAACAGTGACATGGCATATGCCATACGGAACCTAAGCCAACTTTACTGTCTTTCACATGTTCATGTCATCAGAGCATGACAATCATACTAAAATTTGATAAACAAAGGATACACACCATCCAAACAGTGATTGTTTGTATCTCCTTATTGGAGCTTGGTGCAGTGCAAAGATGCAGTAATGCTCCCTGATTCCAACCCCATAAGTCATAACACGGCAGCCAAAACAAAGAAACTGAACTATGCAAGGTGGTCAAACGCACTGATTCAGATAGAACATAACAGATCATCCTACACGAAACCAAATTGTAAAACAAATGGCTTCATTTCTCACATAAATAATATCTAAAAAAGCAGCAGCAAGAAGCCTAGGAATGGCAAACACTCAGGATGCAAATTAAGAACTAACAGCAAAAAAAGGTAGGTAGCCAAGGCTTCAAGCTGCCTGCAACATAGTGGATCACTAGCGACTAAAAGGACATAATCAACTTTTAGGACCTACTGTAAAATCCCAGCCTCATCACATGCTGCTGGGCAAACAAAACTAGAGCTGAACCAACGCAATAAAACTGACTGCGACATACACTTGATCACGACTCACATAAAACAATAACTGCCTTTTAGCAGCTGTTCCAACTAAGTCAATACTCAATAGATCAGTCTACCTGAGCACAAAATTACAAGAATTTCCACTTGATCCAACGCATTGAACACTCTCATATGATCCTGCACACCAGCACCCTCTCGATGCGTATGAGGTCTGCAAGACCCTACGGGCGAGGCGAGCCGAGGAAGTGAGGACCGGGCGGATGCGGATGCGGTGGCGAGCGCCTACCTGATGAAGGATGAGGAGTTGGATGAGAGGTCAGATGCGTAGAGACCCTCGCTCCCGCCGTGGAAGGAGTTGGCCCGCGGCGCGAAGCCGCCGCCGGCGTACTCATGGATTGAGGCGTCGGCGCCCCGGGCAGCGAGGAGGGCGATGAGGGAGAGGCCGAGCGCGACCGAGAGTGTGGCTCGCCGCATCGTCGCGAGGGTGCGTGCGGCGCCGCCGTAGCCGTCTGGTAGTCGGCGGCAGCGGATGGATGGAAACAGAAGGAGAGGCGGCTCGTCTTGCTGCCAGCCGGTGGAGGATGGTTGCCCTAGGTTCGCCTGGAACTCCGTCGTCGGAGTATTCCGAGCGCGCGCGCTTGTGTGGGAAGCAACCGGCTGCGGGGGACTGAGCGTCCTAGCGTGCCCATCCATTTAGCGGGAGAGAGAAGGAATCGGGAGGGGAGAGGAGGAGGAAGAGGCAAGCGGTGAAGGGGAAGGGGGTGAACTGTAGCCCCTACATGGGCTACAGTAATAGGGGAGGGGGAGGCAAGCGGCGTCCGTTGAAGACAGTCTCACCGCCTTCCTCCTCCTCCTCCTCTCCCCTCCCGATTCCTTCTCTCTCCCGCTAAATGGATGGGCACGCTACGGCGCTCGCGTGCCCTCCGGTTGCTTCCTTCCCAGTGAAGCCCGCGCGGGCGGAAAACTCCGAGGAGCGACCACCACGCGACTCCACGGCGAGCGCACCACCGCCGGAGATTTTTGGCGTCGATCCGCCATCCGCCGCGATTGATTTGGCTTCCTCTGGGCGGCGAGAAGCACACGCCGTCGTCAACGCGGATCCGCTGGGGAGCTTCGCCGTGCGGCGTCACGGTCGATCCGTGCGAAGACGCCGCCGTCGGTCCTCGTCCCACGCCAGTTCGTCGTCAGCGGTACTCACGTCAAGGGGTCATATTCCAATCGGCGACACATCGACGCGCACCAGATCTGCTTCTTTCGAGCTGCGACGTCGAAGGTACGGCCCTTTCTCTCCTCCCATTTTTTCATGTCGGATTCAATCCGTGACCCAAATCCATGTCCGTGTCATTAAACCGCACCGTTTACATGTACATGTACTAGATTTAGTAGCTGGATTAATTTTTTCATGGCGATTTCGCCAGTTAGGGTGTACTGGTTGTCCCCATCGCCTATTGTTAAGCTTTAACACTGACCTGATCCGTCGTTAAGTTGTAGAGCATGTGGAAGCCTAATAGTTTTTCGAGCATACGCAACAACACAAAGAGTCCGGTGTGATTTTCATAGTCGTCATCATGGCGTGCTTATTGTTTGTTCCACGCCCTAAGTCCATCAGCTGAAATAATATGTGGTAATGTCAGACCTGATGTTCATTGCTCAGTCTTCCTGGTACACAAATCATTGTTCATATTGTAATGCCAACAACAAAGCACGAATTACCGTTTATTAGGTCATGAAAACCCCTTTGTTTGATACATATCACTTTTTTTGTATTATGAACAATTTACTATTTTTATGAACTCCACTTAGTTAACATAGAACCCCTTTGTTTGATACATCAGTAAACATTGCATGCAACTAACGAACCCTTCACTTATTATGCAGCTTCAAATATTTATTTCATTATTTGACGTCCACTTCAACTAACTGAGGTTCTAAATCCTTTTTCGCTTTAGTTATTTGTTTATAAAGAACTTGTTAAGTGTACTGTCCATTTCTGAAGTCTGTGCTGCCATGTTGGTTGTGCATGTTCATTAAATTTACAAGCCCCGAACATGGTCACCCAGGCATGGAAAATGTGTATCAAATATGGTAGATGCCATACACATTGCAACCAATAATTGTTGGTAACTAGCAACAATTGTTTATTTGTAACTGTTTCACATTTTTTTTATTGCATTGGTACCAACTTTTCTTTCCTAACTCACATTAACACTTGAATGTACCCAAAAAGTAACCGAAGTGCCCCTAATTTTGTGATCTATGCACCTTGTCTAGCCAAGGAGGAAGTTCTTGATGATTGAAAACAAGATGAGCAGCCATGATGTCAAACTCGTGCAAAACTTGGTCCTCAATCTTGCTTCCTCAGTGGAAAGTCGTGCAGTCAATATTAGGACCTTTTTAGAAGAGGCTTTCCGTCATTTGGGTGACGAGCATTACCTTCTGAATGCTCTACTTGCTATTCGAAAAGAGGTAGACCTGATGGAACAAGATGCAATTGAGAGCAAAGCAAGGTCTGACCCAGAGAAGGATAGGATGGAGGAAGAAATTACCCTTGCTCAGGATGCCAATCCCGTGCCTAGACAAATAACTTTCACTCCCCCATCCTCACCAGAATTGTATGAAGCCAGTGACAATGACTCCTACGATTCCGACAGGTCCACTAGGTATAGCATTTGGAACCTGTAATAAGGGTACGTAGATCCTGCTCGTAGTAGTACTAATGCATCCAAATAAAGTAGGAACCACAGTGGTATGTGTTTGATGCTTGCAGTAACCGATGTAAGAACGGTTCCAGCTTATCTTACTTTTGTACGAACCTGTTCTGGGATGCTTTATCATTTTGTACTAAACTTATTTCCAATGCCTCTTCTCTGTTGTTCGTAATGTCTCAAGCCGATTTCCAATGCTTTCAAGTCTGACGTTTACAGTTCAAGTTTGTTTTGTGTTGTCCAACTTAATGTATTCATGTATTTCATTCCAGAATGGCTGACAACAACTCAAACACTCCTTATCGACCACCTGCTGCCAGCCCCAATACAGGTAACCAAATTTTCCCCCCACCCTTGTGGGATCCTCAGATGTGGCAGCCCCAAGGGTTCGACCCAACACAGGCTTCAACATTTACTAATCCATCAAATTCCCAAATGACAAATCCTACCTGGTCCCAGGGACCTAATGACCCATCTGGATATACATTTCGTACACCATGGAACCCATATTTTGGTATGACAACTCCTGGGGGTCCTCCTACACAAACATGTTTCGGTCCACCACAATTGTATCCACACAATCCATGTCCACCGGTGCCCACCCATGTTCCCAACCAGACTGAACCTACAGCATGTGAATCCGAAGCAGAACACAGCGTCCAGGAAGTTAACAGCCCTAGCAAGCCGTCAGATACACCAGGGACATTTAGGAGGACGAAGGAACAAAACTTCAAACCTGATGAAGACCTGTTGCTTTGCAAAACATGGTTAGAGATTAGTAGTGACCCAGTGATCAGCACAGGGCAGAGGAAGGAGGGGTTGTGGGCTAGAATAGAGAAAAGGTACAACGAACTTAGAGGTGAGTTTCCATTGAGACTTAATAGGGCTCTCAGCAGCAGGTGGGACAAAATAAGAGCTGAAACAGGGAAATTTGCCGGATTCTACGCAAGAGTCCTCAGGGAAAACCAAAGTGGCCTTACAGATAACGACAAGGTAAAGTTATATTCAGTTGTAAAAGTAAATGTATGTTCATGGTAGATGTCAACGTAATGTTTTTTGTGCACTGACAACTTGTCATACATCTTGTGTAGACATCGAAAGCTGCAACTTTGTATGCAACATCACAGAAAAAGCCATTCCATTTCATGCACTGCTGGACTCGCCTGAAAAACGAACCCAAATGGGATGCCATGGTTCATGGAAGCCCCTGGAGAGGAAATGCGGGGACCGAGCCAGTACGTAGTCTTACACCGACTGGTTCTGTTAATGAAGTTCACACTGATGAAGGTGGTTCAAAAGGCAAGAGACCACTAGGACGTGACTCGTCGAAAGCCTCAAGGAAGAAGTCAATGTCCAGTGCATCCGAATCCACGGACTACCTGTCAAGAATCCATGACATTCAGATAGCACGATTGAAGCAAAGTGAAGAAAAAACAGAGCTGAAACAACAGAACATTGAGTTCATGAAGGAAGTTGAACTGAAGAAGTTGGAGGTTCAGTCCAAGGAAATAGAAGTGCAGCAAAAAAAGTTGATGATGGAAGATAGGAAGCAAAAGGCAGAAGAGCTCAACAAACTGTTTGCCATGGATATGGATGCTTTACCAGAAGAGATGAGAGCTGTATACACGGCGATGAAACAAGGTTTAATCGAATATTTCATCAACAATCCTGTGTGACGAGTACTACTGTATATCATAAGATGTTTGTCACCTTTGTATCGGCGAACCGTAGTCCTCTGTGTTTGGACATGTCTATTTTAGAGTGGTTGAACAATTCGTTATTTGTTTGACTTAATCAGTTTGTTTTCGAACATTGTTTCAGTTGACATTATTGATATTGATAATAAGGATTTTCATACATTACTTGAGGTTACGAAACATATTGAAACTTATTTGTACCACAGCCATTACACTAACAAGGAACCATGACTTATGAACTACGGACATACAAACCACAGACGACTACTAAACCTGGTACACATCATGTAGTTCATAATTCAAAGAACATAACATTGGTGTAGCACTTAATTCGGAAACAAAGCATCAACCCATGGCGCCTCGACGAGCCCAGAGGTGTTCTACGAGGTTGTGCTGTAAAGACAAGTATGTTGCCTGACAAGTGATGTCCTGCTCCGGATCGTTGGGTAACTCCGAGCGGATATGATTGTTGAGCCATTCGTTGCGGCCCTCACCAGTATTGTTGCACGGTTCAGGAGGCCCTGTAGGCCCAATGAAGTCGACATTAGCTGCACCATCTCCTTCGTCCTCGACAATCATGTTGTGCATAATAATGCAAGCAGTCATCATCTCTGCGAGGTGATTACGATCCCAACCGTAAGCAGGTCCACGTAGAATAGCCCACCTTGCCTGCAAAACTCCAAAAGCTCGCTCAATGTCTTTGCGACAACTCTCTTGCTTGGTTGTAAAGTGAACCTTTTTCTCCTCAAATGCGTGGCGAATAGCTTTTACAAATGTAGGCCAATTTGGATATATTCCATCTGCTAAGTAGTATCCGAAATTGTAAGTAGTCCCATTAATAGTGAAGTTCACTGGTGGCATCGTCCCATTACGTAACGGATCAAACACAGGTGACCGATGAAGCACGTTTAGATCATTGTTGGTACCAGGCATTCCGAAGAAGGCATGCCAAATCCACAAATCGTACCCAGCGACTGCCTCTAGTATCATTGTTGGCCTAGAATTGCGCCCACAAAATTGTCCGCGCCATGCAGTAGGACAGTTGCGCCATTCCCAATGCATACAATCGATAGAGCCTAGCATACCAGGAAACCCCCTCTCTGCGTTTACACGTAGTATGCGAGCAATGTCGTCGTGGTTAGGGATACGAAGGTATCGTTCGCTAAACGAAGATATGATTGCGCGACAAAAACGGATAAGGCAGTCCCTAGCGGTAGTTTGTCCAATCTGTATGTACTCATCTACCGCATCGGTGGGTAACCCGTACGCAAGAATACGCAATGCTGCACAAACTTTTTGCAATGGACCAAGCCCTGCTAAACCTGTTGCATCACAACGAATAGTGAAGTATTCGTCTTCTCGCTGAACGGCACGAAGGATACGTAGGAACAACGGACGATGCATCCGAAACCTATAAACGAAAATAAACCAAAAAATGAAAAAACAAACCTACAAATGAAAGTAAAATCATAACTTAGGAAATGTACCTTCGACGAAAAACATGTGCTGGATACACAGGATTTGGTCCGAAGTATTGATGTTTGATGAGATTTTCTCCAGCACCGTGGTCCCTATGGATGACTCGGCGAGGCAATGAGGAGCGCCTACGACGCGTGCTCGTGTCTCCTTGTACAAGGTGCTCAACATGTTGGGCAAGCAACAAGGTTTCAATCTCATCGTCGGAATCGTCGGATGACGAGGAGAACACAAGGCTTTTCAGTGACTCCATGACGACCTCAACTACGAGTACGAACTACGGACTTCTTATGGAATGGCGGATGATATAGAAGAGGTGAGTGTGTAGATGAGTGGAGCTAAACCCCAGGGTACCTTATTTATAGGTGCCCTAGGTGTGTGAAGGAAGCCAGACGGTTGTGGCTTCCGGTAGAAGCCAGTCGTGTCGTGCAAGCCACTGGTGTCGTGTACTGGAAGAATGAGAATTTGTATTTCTAAAAACCATAAAATCGTAACGTATTAAAACTAACGTATTAATAGCAATTATTAAGTTCGCTAATTACATGTGGACCGAAACTCGCCCGTGTACTATGCAAATAATTAATAAAAATAATTTTAAGATTTCATGGTAGTTGAGTTAGTTGATGAGGAAAGTATATAATATTGGTGTGGTGGGGTATAAAGGATTGTTATAGGGGGAACCGCTGTAGAGCGTGGAGATATAGGGGGAGAGAGATTGCTGACGTGGCACGTGAGTGGGATATAGGGGGACAAATTTAGGGGGAACCGCTGAAGACAGTCTTATGCAGTTGCTCTCACTCCTCCCGCATCATGTAAATATGAATCTATCTATGGTTTTCGCATTCTCTACCACATTTTTGTACGTGCATGCTAATATGCTATGCTCTCTCGTCTCGTCTCGATCGCTCACATTAATTTTCCTGGTACTTGCAAACGGCATCACATAAATGCCCATGTCTCCTTTCTGCTTGGCTGGGCCCTGGGCCCTGGGCCAAGGCCTAGTACTAGTAGTGTGAAGAAGCATGACCATGAATGAGTATAGTACATGACGTTCGTTTCAATGATGAGCACATCCAGCCAGTCAGCCACAGCGAGACGGACAAGATCCATCAGAAATCCCTTTCACGCGCCTCAACGTGCGGTGCCTCACCCGCACCTACCTTTGCAGGCTTCCAGAAGCCCCCGGCCGTTTTTTTCCCCATCCTCTTCCTCCAGCGCATTCATCACTACTACCACTACTCGCACTGGCAGCTTGTCTCTGCCGTGAAGCGCCACGTGTCCCGTCCGATTGACCGGCGGTGCCCGAGCTCAGCAGGAGTACACCTAACACCTGTTACTACGACAGCGAGCCAGGACAAGTCAGTGAGTCACCCACCGACTGACCGGCGGTATCCGTCGATCGTGATGGATCGCCGTGCGTTTGTTGCTGCTGTTCCAATATACGAGTAAGAGAAAATTCCATCAGTGCCATCAAAATATAAGCCGAATCCCTGTATGCCATCAAAAATTATAGATTCCTTCAATACCATCGATTTAGATTTTAAGTTCCTTCAACCATCACTGTTTATGGTCAGGGGTGGTAATGGATCACGATCTAAATGCTTCTTCGCAATAAGTTAGTACCCTTAATTAAATTTAGTTAAAAAACAAATATAAATAGAGTCCGATCCTAATTTGATTCGGTCATTAGATTTTTTTAGTGTAAAATCTAGCGCCCGTTACCACCCTAGGTATGGCCCATGATCGTGCACAACAATATCAGACTCTAGACGCACACTCTAGACTAATGACATTGATACAACCGTTGTCGATGCAATAACAATAATGCTCACTATTGCACCGCTGTTTAATATAGGCTGAATGGACTTGTGTCGTCGTACATGTGTTGATGCGGGAAACCGGTCGATAGTTGTCGGTACGGTCAACACAGAGGAGCCGGGACATGTCGTTGTTGTTGGGATTGAGTCTCATGTGGCGTGGCTTTGATCGGATACGAGTGCCGGAAATGATCGAACCGAACGTGCCACATGGCTTCACCTGCTAGCCAGGGAACATTTAACCGCCTACCCTGATCACGTGGATTGGCCTATGATAGTCATGTGGATTGGCTCATTTAAGCCAATTTTATCTAGGATCCAGGTAAACAGATATATAAATGTGCATTGAAGGTGACAAAAAGTACAATCCTACTTAAAAACATGTTTTAAACAATCGACTATCCTAGATTGATATATGCTACATGCATAGACAAAAGCAAAAAAAAACGGTCTAGAGAGCCACACTAATTACTCACGCTGGAAACTAATCTCAGGGCCAGATAAACAAAAGATTTGTTTATAGGAACATCCCAAAAAGGAACTACAATGTGCATCTCCAAGATACCCTAGGAATGTCTGCAATCGTGAGCCAATGATCGCACACATGAACTTGGATCCATACATCCAAGGAAGTCAATCTAAAATGTGTCTTGGTGGCATCGCGGGGGGGGGGGGGTATATGCTTCCTGGACACTAACATCATTAATCAACAAAACCAAACTAGGGCATATATGCTTTCAGAAGGCTTGTTGCCCATCTTGGAAACTAGTGGACACCTCTTCAACACCTTACCATTTTGGTCCCTTTCTTCAACCATGGGTACCTTGTGATCAGTACTTCATCCAGTCATCATGCCACTTATTGTTCATGGTAGGATCAATTTTCTTCGCATTTCAACGTAGCTTGAAGCTGTAGCATCCAAGATAGTTAATAACTTTAACACCTTCATTGATGTGGTTCTTAACCTAACAGTACATCTCATTTAGATAATAAAAAGAAGGCATATTGGGAGTTAGTTCTTGAAATTTGATGGCCCAAGTAAAAAGTGTAATCTTTAAAAGACCATTAGGCATCGAACATCTCGGTATTGTATGCACTTAGAATCTCTTCCAACAACCCCTAAATAGGACAACAAAGCCCTACAGTGAAGAATTGTCTAAAGATAACACATTCATCTGCTTCAAGCTTTAAAATTATCTCATTCCATGGAGCACGACATGCCTCATCCGTATGGGACTTGCCAAACCTCAATCATTTGGTTTCATCATCAACAAATTCTAACTCAAAGACTTCGACATCTGCTAAATCATTCTTAATATCAGGTAAAGTCACATGGGGAATCTCTTCAACACCAGACATCTAATACAAAAAGGAGTAAAAACCCATAAATACAACAAACAAAAACAAAGTGACAAGTTAGAAAATTACCTTAGCAAGGCTCACAAGTAACAAGGAGAAAACTTATTCACAAGGCCCACAGACAGCTTAACAAACATGCTTCACAAAAAACTTTGTTTTGTAAAAAACAAACAACAAGACCTCTCTTTTTTCTGAAAGGTATTGAACTGTGGCCCATAAATATAGTATATATAGGCGGTTTCGGTCAAAAGTGTATGCTCATTTTCCATTCCTTGCATACTCGACTTTGATCAAACTTGACTGTTATAAATTTCAAATTGAAATTGTTCACCTTTTAACATCCAATGGCCAAGTTTGAAGCTTAGGGATGATGGTTTACCATTGTTCAAAATCATGATTTTGTGTGATTTATACCTTTATGCTCATTTAATGAGCACTGACTGTATTATGTCTTGAAGAGGACTCAAACCTCCATGCTCATGACTACCATCTCACGATAAAGGCATCTTGAAGTGAATTGTATTCCATGAATATGATACCAATCGAATGTGATATATTTAATATATCACAATTGTGGAGTATTGGAGTATTTCAATCGATTATACATATACATATACATATAGGCTTGTGTCAGGCATCACAAATTCATTTAGTCTTTGGATACTAATCACAAGAATGTGTATTCTTCCTTAATATGCTATTGAGAGGAAAAGGATTAAATGAAGTAAAGTTTTATCAAAACATGGATATAAAAAACTTATGTGTGCCTTAAGTATATCACTTCAAATTCAGTTATTAAAAGAATGAATCACACTTTTACCACTAAAATATACCTCGCTATGTGTTGATTATGATATCAATGGTGCCCTTTATCAAGGAGCAGGCCTTTACCCACGAGCGTCCGGATAAACAGTCCCTAATGTTTTAAAGTTGATTAACAACTTCTTTATTATCTACTTACAGAGATTACTTTGATCGTGTTCTAACATCAAAATAACATCATAGATGGAAGAACCACTTCACAAGATCACGAAGACAAAGAATAATATACAAAGTCATTTAATCCTCTTCGTCGATGTTCAAACGGTAATGCCTATATGAATACTTTCTTGATAGACAAAGTCAAAATAGACAGGGATGACTTAGCTCGCTCTCACAACAACATGAAGCCTCCTCAACGAAGAAGGAAAAAACTCAGAGCTTAAGTTTAGAATTAAGTGACTAGATTATTCGAATTATAAGTAAACAGTGTAGTAGTGATTGGTCCTCGGAAATAGGATACCTCAAATGAGCCCATCACCCATGGCGGCCCAACAAAGGCAAAGGGCCACAAGAGTGAAACCGACCAACTCCCGTCGATCAACTCAGCGAGGTAGAGACGCAAGGGACCACGAGGGAGGCTAGTACGCTTGTGGGCCTTAGTTCCATGACTCCCTAACATGTGTCAGGCAGACGCACGCATGTACCCGTCGAGCGTGGAAATGAGGGGGCACTCATGACCTACGCCAGCCACGATGGGGGCGCCGCCATCTAATGCCATCCCAGTTGACACGACGACACGACCAAGCAGACATCGAGAAGTGAGCATAAACGGGACGGGGCACGCCCGTGTACGGCCTTGGACATCCCCTACACTACGATATGAGACCCACCAGAGCCTGCATCAGGAATAGAGTTCTTGAGATGGGACTTAACAGAGTAACACACCATCCCGTGTGTGCGCCTACACACGCATCAGAAGACGACATCACCAGAAGGACTTCTGTAGATAGTAGGCCCCACTCTCATTTGTTGTAGCCAACCCATTCTCATGTAAGCTTTTCTCTTGAACTATAAAAGGGGGCCGACAGAATTGGAGGTCTCCGTTTTCTAGGACCACGACAATTTATATAAAAATGATAGTAATTGGATAACATGAAAGATAGCATCATTTTGCCTATCGAATAACATGAAAGATGGTATATCATGTGCAACCGAGCTAATTGGTGCAACCATACAATCAAGATACAAGGATTAAGGTAGAAATACCTTCGAGAGAGAGGTAGGAGAGTTGTTTTTTAAAAAATGATATTGTTTTTTTAAATACTCCCACCTCCATCCTTTAACCCTGTGTCTTGGTTGCCCCCATTGATCTGGGCGCATGCACCTAATACGTCCCAACATGAAATAAGAATTCAATTAATCATATTTTATTATTTCAGTTCTTGCCTAAACGATTTAGCCAACATGCTCTGGTTCAGTGGTTGTACGATAAAAAAAAGCATGCTCTGGTTCTAGCTTGCGGCTCTCGACGCTCGTACGGCCATACGTGCTTTGTGGTGGGGGTAGGTCGTCGTCACCGTCGTAGTACTCTACTTTGCGTCGAGAAAAATATGCTACACGATTACAATCTGCCAGAGGAGACGAGAGATGGCGTTTGACGGCGCCTCCCGCAGGGCATCGGCGTTTTGGCGGCGTATGGCCTTGCCCGCACGGTCGGCGCACGTCGGGCGGCGGGCGCCGACGCGGCGCGGTGGCCGTTGTGGTCGCGCTCCGTGCAATGCACACGGAGCCAGTTTTTTATGCTGCCACTCAGCTTCCGATCGGGCTGGCGAGAGATAGGACTGAGCGATGGTCCACCCATTTCTTTGTTTAGATCTCTGGCTGCTAAAGTTTAGCTAGTAGATCAAAACGGGACTACCTCTGGCCTCGAAATGAACAGCAGCATAGGTTGCAAAGGACCAGATATTGGGAACGCTACGACAAATGTTTGTGAGTACACATTGCACACAGAACGGATGTTTATTCGCCCAGATGAAGCACTGTTCTCTCTTCTCTGCAAGTAACCAAGGGATTCATCAAATGAACAAACCCTCAACAAGGTAGTCCGAAGCCACCCGGACCGGACTACAAGTAACAAAGCTGTAGTTAAGTTACAGGTTATAAACTACAAAATTGACTGCTGTAAGAATCCGTGTTCCCCGATATGACCGTCTCTTCAGTGTGGTAGATGACCGTCTCTTCAGTGTGGTAGATGACCGTCTCTTCAGTGTGGTTTCGGTACATAGCCATCTACTGCGAAGTTTCTTGTGGCTACAGGTAGCGCCAGCCGCATGCCATCAAGCTCAGGCTTCGCGATCACTTGGCAGCCAAGGCGTGATCTGAATACAGTTCCAACAAGTCAGATTAGAGTGAAGAAACTACTTTTTTTCTAGATCACTTAGGCCCCGTTTGTTTCCTTTCATTTCGAGGAATTGGAATCTTACTAATGGAATAGGCTATTTTTTTAGAATATGACATTCCACCACTTTCCAAAGTTATCATATAAGCCTACCTCAAATTCATGGGGTGAGAGATGGAAATTGATTCTATAGATTTACATGCTATTTTTCCGATGTACAACTTATAGCACATTCTTCTACTTGCGCCTATATAACATAAATGTAGTATATAACTATCTCTCTCATATGATTTAGGATAATATACAAATATATTACATATATAAATATATAAACTTAATTAGTTTTGTCTAAATTATAATTATTAACATGGAATTCAATTCCAACGAAACAAACGGGCCCTTAGGAGAATTGCGCCTCATTATATATTAAGAATGAAAATAAGGTCTAGAGAAACCAAATACAAGGCAAACAAGCATACAAAAAAGGATCCATCTAGGGATGGCAATGGGTACCCGAAACCCGAAATCCGATGGGTAAAAACCCTATTAGGGCACGAGTATGGCGGATTTTGATACCCATGAGTATTTTATTGGGTCATTTGTTATGCCCATCGGGTACGGTGGACGTGGGTATGTTCTCCCTTACCCCATACCCGCTACCCGATGGGGAACCCGCTAATATATTCAAATATTAAGTATTGTGTATTGAACAATTAGATTTGAAGGCATGATTTTGTCCACAATTTTGTAGAATCAATGCTATGTTTTGTGTGATTTGAAGGCATGATGTTACCATTTAATGTTGAATATTGTTGAACCTGTGATAAAATTATGTTGGGTTCGATACATTTGTTACGCTGGTACTTATTTTTGCGATTCAAATGATCATGTCTATCGTAATGTTAATGGGTATGGGTACCCGCTACCCATGGTGGGTATGGGTATGGCGTAATTTTGTATCCACGATGGGTAGTGGGTATGGGTCAATTTTTTTCTAGTGGATATGGGTATGGCTTCGTGTGCCCACTGGGTACCTTACCCACTGCCATCCCTAGATCCATCAAAAACAACCACACCACGCTAAAAATTGCCCTCAAGACTCAGGCAGAGGGGCTGCCAGATAGGAGAGAAACTATGGCAACCCACCTCTAATAATACTTTGGGTGGGGTCACTGGTCAGCATGAATGAATTTCTTAATGTTGTGATTCATCTAATGTATTATTTCATTGTAAATATGAATTAAAACAAACATTCTGAGCCATCCGTACAGAAGGACCAAATTATTATTTCTTACGTATAAAACTAGCTGGAGTTGTCAATAATTTCGATTTTCATGAACATACTTATTATGCCTACTGCCTAGGTGCCACTACAACATCAGTTAGTTCATGCAGACTACAAACTGGTTTTGGAAACTTTCAAGACTAGTACTGAAAAATACTCAAAATTGAAATGTCTGTCTCCGTTATACAGAGATAGCAAAATTCAGGAGACAGTATAATAAGAGTTACTCTGTTCAAAGGATCTTGACTTACGTTTCTGTGAGCCCAAATGCAAGGTCAAGCATATCGTTTTCTTCATCTGCTGGATCTTCTAACTTGTTATAATATTTTACATCCTGGATAAGACAAAAAATTGTAGTTAGCAGTGAAACTAGAATATCAATGGCAACAATAACAAAACCCCAAGAAAATTAGGGCAGGTTAGACTGCTAGAGATGGAACCCAACATGAGCCACCAGCCCAAAAGAAAAAACATTGATAAAATAAAAAAAATTCATTACTAATAATAGTATATATTAATATAAATTTGAGAGTACATTACGATCATACCATTACTATTACATGACAAGTAGAACACGCAAGTGAGCCCTCACATGCTCCTGCAGTAGCCACAATAGCAGGGAAGGTTATCATGAACTACAGCTGAAAATCAGTTGATGGAACATAAAAAGGAATGATTACAATACCTAATGTACTGATGAAAAATGGTAAAACCACGGAACCAGGTAAATGAACAAGACTAGTTTGTTTTTATTTACAAAAAAGGTGCATATATTCTTATCACCAAGCATGAACTGACTATAGAACCATAAAGGCAAAAACCACAGTGGAAGGGAAGTGCACATTTCCTTAATATCTGTACCTTCAAGCTCTATGTCGTTTTCATGAGCAGCTTCTAACATGGACATTCCAACTGGAACACATATTGTCTTTTCTGAGCCATCCTTGTTGACAAATGTTACCGAGATTCTGTTCACAGTATGGAGAAAAATAACCTCAACAATCATCAGAGGACTGCTTCTACCCTAAATAATTATTGAAAGCTCAACACTAACAATTCAGTAAAACTGATGCATTTAGTGCCATCTATTCCTCTAGATGTGGAAGGAGCAGCTCCTTAAATGGAGAGACAACAATAACAAAAGAATTCCATGTTAGAAGGATCTGGGTAAGGTGGTACCTGGTTCCAAGCTAAAAAGACAACCAGGGAGTTCAAATTTTGTGATATATAAGACTATAAGAAAACAAGAGACAAATGCACTTACTTATCTTTTGCCTGACTACTTTCATCCTGATCACCACTTGTTGCAGTTGACAAAAGGGCATTCCGCTAAAAAGTATAACCAAAAATTAACACAAATAAACTTGAGAGATAAATCATCACTCCTGCGGTACAAAGGCTTTGCTTACAGTTCTCCAAAATTTTAAAAACTAACATGTTGAGGTAAAAGAATGCCGATCTTCTTTTGCAACAGCTATTTCAGGTTGTGAATGTATAGGTAGATTTATTGAATAGAAACCAAATGATGAAAATAATAGATATAGTCCAAATCAAAGTCGTTTTATGAAGCAAATCAATAGCTAGTAACATATTTAATATTAGCGGGAAAGAAGTGCAATTGGGGTCATGTTCAACTAAATAAATTCTACTACCAATCTTTATTTCTTACCATCGATAATACAGCAGGAGTCACCACTGGGATCGAATGCCGGTTAACATGATCTTGAAAGAAAATGCGTTGACTGTTTAGCAAGTTTCCTGCCAGATAAAAGTAGCAACGATCACCAACAGATAAGGAGACACTAAGCCTGCAGTGTTACAACATTAGCAACACATAAACTCAGGAGAATCCCAAAGCCAAAACGCAAGAAACATTAGTATCAACTGCAAGATAAACACAAGTTAGCAAAATTTCACCACAGCTGATGAGCAATAAGCCAATAACGAGTAGGCCACCAATCATAGAGGGAAATGAACTAAGAGGAAAGTAAAGATACCAACCAGCTCTTGTCTCGGCTCTAGACTCGCGCAGGAGCCGCGCCCCGAGCCGGGAAATCCTGGGGAACATCGCGTCAGCTGATCCTGCTCCCTACGAACCCTAGAACAGCTCACAAGACAACGAATCAGCGCAACAGCGTGCTAGGCGAGCAATCAGCAGGGCTCAGCTAGTCGGTGTCACAAAATGAGGTGTACTCAAGGGGAAGCTGGGAGACAGAACCGATCGCAAGCGGCGGGAATCAGCCGCGTGACCTCCTCTCCGCGACGAAGGGAATGACGAGGAAGGCGACGAGTTGGGGTGAGGCTGTGAGACGCCGTGCCGTAGATGGACTTTGGACACACAAGCCGCCGCCACCGCAGGAAATGGACCGCATGGCCCATTGAAGGAAATATGTGTATAACCCGAACAAAGCCCAGCCCATCAACGCCCAGGCTATAAGACCATCGGAGAAACCCGCCCTAATCTTCCCGTCCGCCGCCAGAGCGGGGAACACCTGCACCGCCTTCACCAGCACTTGCCGGAGAGGACGTGACCTCTCCCGCCGACAAATCGGTCCTCTTCGTCCGGGCGTTTATCAAGGTGAGCAGCGCTTTGTGCCCATATACTTTTCATCCTTTCTTCTTGCGCGTGTGCTTATCCATGGGTTTATCGGTCTGAGCTGTTGATAATTTTGTGTTGTGGGATCTGGTGTGCTGTTTTCTGTAATCCGTAGTGACCAGTTAGATATAGTTTTCATGGTTTCGTGCGAGCCTTGAGTTGTTTGATCGATGTACGACCCATTAGCTGTCCTCGCCGTATTCGGTTTATAGCACCCTTGTCGATGCTCGCTGGCATCACGCTAGGGAGGAAAACTACCGGACCCTCTTGCCAACCACACCTGAGACTTGATGCCCTCTCCTCCAAGCAGCAATATTGTGACTGACAAGTGTTTCTTAGTGACAACATCATCTCTTAGTCCTTCAAGCGTTGGTCTCCTGCTCTAATGCTAATGTTGAGTACCGGGCTATCGCTAATGAGGTGCTGAGGCGAGTTGGCTACGCTAGCTCCTCTAGGAGCTTCACTGTACCCTCTCCATGAGTACACTTGTCTACTGCGACAACGCCGGCATTGTCTGCCTCTCCATCAACCATGTCCAACACGAGCGCACGAAGCATGTTGAGATCGATCTTCACTCTATTCGTGAGTGTGTGGCTCTTGTGGTCTCGTGGACATTCGTGTTCATCATGTCATGACAAGCTTGCAGTTTGTCGACATCTTCATTAAAGGTCTTCTCTTGTTGTTCTCGGACTTTTGTCCAGTATAAACATCTATCGTGGCTAGAGGTTTTACTACGGGGGTGTTAAACTACTTGTATGTGTGTGTTATGAACCTAGAGCTCAGGCCATTAGGGGTAGAATATATGTAGTACATGTAATACTGCAGCCTATCTATCTATAAGGGTTTCTTTCTCTAACACTATCATGTAATTCTTGTTTGATCTCTCCCACTTAATGCATTTAAGATCATATGCAATTGTCAAGGTGCATTATTAGTGGCGTCCAACTTGGTCCCATGACCGAAACCGATGAGATCAACCCAACAGTATCTTGCCTTCCTTAACTTAGCTTTAAGCGAAAATTCATTCTTGCCTGCAGGTGATGCAATATGATTTGTGTTTGCCTTTGATTTTGCTGATTCCAGTTTCATTTGCTTTTACTTTTCTGATAGTATCATTACCTGGCATCATAGCAAGGTGCTGTTTAATATAAATTGGTTCATCACTTCATTGCCGTCGAGTATTCTAAAGCAATAATTTCTCAGTGAGACAATTGCATGTCCAATTTAATATGAAAATCGGTTTCTCTTTATGTTTGGTTGGATTTTGCCTTGTCAACTTAATTTGTACCTTCTCGTGGAGATGCATATTGATTCCTTTTGTATTCATTTCTAAATAAATGCTTGCAAACTTTGTTTGTTGGTTATCATCTTAGAATTTCGTGTTCCTTATTATTATGCTGTTTAGTGTTCACGTGCGTTGTCTTGTTTTACAGGAATAGGTATTCAAGTTTTGTATCACCAAGATGGTGCAGTACAATTTTAAGAAGATCACGGTTGTCCCTCCTGGGAAGGACTTCATTGACATA
The DNA here is from genome assembly GCF_902167145.1 of Zea mays. Classification (NCBI taxonomy): domain Eukaryota; kingdom Viridiplantae; phylum Streptophyta; class Magnoliopsida; order Poales; family Poaceae; genus Zea; species Zea mays. The sequence goes on along the minus strand of NC_050104.1, from coordinate 12,564,945 downwards.
ATCCTGTCCCGCACCCAAAGGCAGACACCGACAGTTGTCCACAAGGGATATGCTATCTCCCGCATTCGTCAGTTTTATATGCGCAAGGTTAGGTATTCCCAGCAGAACTTCTATGAAAAGCTCTCGACCATCATAGATGAGTTTCCTCGACTGGATGACATCCACCCTTTCTATGGTGATCTCCTCCATGTGCTCTACAACAAGGATCACTACAAGCTTGCCCTGGGTCAGATTAACACAGCTAGGAACATCATTGCAAAGATATCCAAGGACTACTTGAGGTTGCTCAAGTATGGAGACTCTCTTTACCGGTGCAAGTGTCTGAAGGTGGCTGCACTAGGTCGCATGTGCACTGTCGTTAAGAGGATCAGTCCTAGTTTGGCTTACTTAGAGCAGATCCGACAGCACATGGCTAGGCTTCCATCCATAGACCCAAACACCCGTACTGTGCTGATTTGTGGATATCCAAATGTGGGGAAGAGTTCTTTCATGAACAAGGTTACAAGGGCAGATGTGGATGTCCAGCCGTATGCCTTTACAACGAAATCCCTGTTTGTTGGTCATACAGATTACAAGTACCTGCGCTACCAAGTGATTGACACACCGGGTATACTTGATCGGCCTTTTGAAGATAGGAACATCATAGAAATGTGCAGCATCACTGCTCTGGCACACTTGAGGGCTGCAGTGTTGTTCTTTCTGGACATCTCTGGATCTTGTGGATACAGTATTGCTCAGCAAGCTGCTCTCTTCCACAGTATAAAGTCTCTGTTCATGAATAAGCCTTTGGTCATTGTGTGCAACAAGACTGACTTGCAGCCACTTGAAGGGCTTTCTGAGGATGACATGAAGCTAGTCATGGAGATGAAGGCAGAGGCTTTGAAGACTATAATCCAAGCTGGTGGTCCTAATGATGAGGGTGTTTTGTTGACTATGAGCACTTTAACTGATGATGGTGTAATGGCTGTCAAAAATGCTGCATGCGAGAGGCTTCTTGAACAGAGGGTGGATGTAAAGATGAAGTCAAAAAAGATGATGGATTGCTTGAATAGATTTCATGTTGCTCTGCCAAAGCCTCGTGACAACAAGGAGAGGCCTGTTTGCATCCCTCTGGCTGTTCTGGAAGCTAGGGCTAATGCTGCTGCAAAGGAAAAGAAGCTTGAGAAGGACATTGAGAATGAGAATGGAGGTGCTGGGGTCTATTCTGCAAGTCTCAAGAAACATTATATTTTGGCCAATGATGAATGGAAGGAGGATATTCTTCCAGAGATACTGGATGGTCACAATGTTGCCGATTTTCTGGATCCAGATATCCTTGTAAGGTGTGAAGAGTTGGAAAGGGAGGAAGGGCTTCGTCTGGAAGAACAAGCTGCAGAAGATGCTTTCCAGATTGATGGTCATGAACTAACTCAGGAACAGAAGGAGATTTTGGCTCAGATTAGGAAGAAGAAGGCATTACTTATCCAAGAACATAGAATGAAGAAGAGAACTGCAGAAAGCCGTCCTATTGTCCCTAGAAAGTTTGACAAAGATAGGAAATTCACAACTGATAGGATGGGACGCCAGCTTTCATCCATGGGTATGGATCCTAGTGCTGCCATGAATAGAATTCGCAGTCAGTCTAGGGGTCGCAAGCGTGAGAGGTCAGTGAGCAGAGCTGCAGCGGATGGTGACGGTATGGAGATAGATGGCCAGCAAAGCAACAAGAAATTGCGTCGGACATCAAGGTCTAGGTCTAGGTCTAGGTCACGTGCTCCTGAGGAAGTCCTTCCTGGAGAAGGATTCAAGGACTCTGAGCAGAAGAAAAAGGCTATCAAGAAAGCAAAGGCCGCTACTAGGAACAGGAACAAGGAAGCTCGTCGTGGAGAGGCTGACCGTGTTATTCCCACTTTAAAACCAAAGCATTTGTTTTCTGGGAAACGCACTCTTGGAAAGACAAGCAGGCGATAAGCTCAGTACCTCACTGGATCTGGTTAGTTATTTTTGTGATCAAACTTCTGTAGTGTCTTTCTTTGCTCTACTATTGTGTCCTGATTGAGTTTTCCTTGTCTTGCTAGTGAGTTTTCCCTGTCTTGCTTTCTTTGTTCTATTATTCTGTTCTAATAGAGTTATCCTGTTTTTTACAATTGCAGGTAGTAAAGGACTGGTGCAATTTTGGTGTGAGCAATTTGATGAAACGGGAGCTTTTATGTCTAGCACTTATGTATGCTACTTATTTATGAAATGTCTTGCTGTTGCTGTATCATGGTCCTCTTTAAGACAGTTTTACTAGTTTATACATGTATTACTTCGAATTGGTTGGGTTACTATATATTAGCTTTCTGGTGTTTGATTCTCTTAATGGTACGAAGTTATTCAACTCTCCTACTTAAAAATGTTTGTAATGCATCTGTTGGATCTCACCATCGGTTCTTCCCTCCGCAGCTTTGAGGCAGGAACTTCTCATAATGATTAGTTGCTTAATGATTTGGTTCTTTCTTGAAATTGGTAATGTGGTCCATGTCAGTTGCTACTGTTTTTGCTACTCCTAGATTCAGGTTCAGAGTTCTAAACTTTTAATCCAGTGGTGTACTCTTTAGGTCATATTCTCATGATAAGTTACATGAAAGTTAGATGAATAGTACATTAGTACTCTCTGGTGTCATTAATGTACATCAAACAAAGCTAGCGAAATCATTGCTTCACCAGAAAGTTTTTTTTGACTCTCTAGCATGCCTGGAAGTCTGAAATTGCTCAGACTTCTGGATCTCTGAAGGAAAAGGGCAACTGGTATCGTTTTTCTCAATTTGTATTTCATTTGAAATAAACAACCAAAGCGGTACTTTGTGGTAGGAGATTGTGGTCTCCTGTAGAAATAGTAGTTAATGTGATGCTGATCCAGAAATATATGAAAATATACTGGACTAGTCAAGTGGCTACTACTACATCCGTCCCAAAATTCCATCTGTTCTAAAATAATTGTCACTATAGTATTGGTGTCGGTCAACCTTTCTGACTAGATTTATAAAAAATATTAGCAATATTTTTATCTCCAAATAATTTTACTACAAAAATAGATTCAAATACCTATCTAATGTTGCTAGATATGTATTGTCGGGTATCATAAGGAATAATAAGGCAAAAATGCGCTCCCCGAGGTCACGCAGGATCGGATCGAATCACCCGAGACCCCGCTTGTCCTTGTTGACTGTCCAAAACTACGCCTCACCTGAGCCCATCCTCGGATGAAGGTTGTGCCCGCATGGATGATGGATCCTCAACTCACGGAAAGCAAAAAAATCTGTCTCGCTCTAGGGCAACTCGGGCGAAGGCCTAGCCTCAAGCCCGGCCTCGGCCTAAAGTTCTGCAGAACCGCAAAGTGTGCACATTAAATGCAACTGGTACAAACACCTGCTTCGCCAATAACACCACAATTAACAAAGGATGATAGGACTGCAGTCAAATCTACTTTTACCGCCCACGATGACGCACGCCTGCGAATACCAGACACTGTTCCCCCGCTTCGGTCACTGTTTTCAACAACTCCAGACAGGACATACGACGACTAGACATAGTTTTAGCCTCGCGAGGAAACTCCGCCTCGCCCGAGCTCAGCCTTGGCCAACTTTCCTGGCAGTGGCGCATAAATGCCACCAACTCCCAGCGAATCCCGCAAGAGGCAACTCCGACTACTGTACTCCGACTACTGTTCTGACCACTCCCAGCATGATTGTGTGCCCATGCCCAGACTCGGCCTCTGGAGAAGTCTTCGTCTCGCCCGAGCATGGCCTCATCCAATAGAATCAATAGAAGAACACCCAACATCGTCAACCCACCCGCAAAAACCACTAACAACGGGATGGCTACAGAAACCACAAGGCTGGTGTCAAGTCTGTTTTACACCATTTCGTGTGACACATGGGCCGAATTACCATGCACTTTTCGCCATGTTGATCCCTATTTCAACCACTACGGCTCAGACGTCTCGTCCACAAAATGGGCTCAGGTACGCATCCGAGCCCCCGACCCTGGCCTTGCCTCTCTGCTTGGTCAAAATACGGAATACAGGAACAGGACATCCTCCTCCTGATCAAAGGCAACAACCAGGACAAGGACCATCCCGACGACCATACTGCTACAGGAGCTCGAGTTCGCCTCCTCTCAACATTACGACAACCCTTGTACTCTTGGGCTCCCTCCTTGCGGCTATAAAAGGAGGAGTCTAGGGTCCCCAGGAGACAGAGGACAACACCTCATCGTTTGCCCTCCACTTTCGATATTGTCCAAACCAGGATAAATCTTGTGTCTTCTTGCATCACCCATCTAGACGGGAAATGTAGCATAAATACACTAGTTGGTTAGTACCCCTCGGGTCAAAACACCGACATATACTATAAATATTAACATTTTCTTATATATACTTGATTAAATTTAATAATGATTGACTCCTCAAAAAGTGAGAACTACGAACATTTTGGACGGAAGGAGTACTATGTAAGGAGTTAATCGTTAACCATCATATTGCTCACTGCAAAGTGCAAATACATTAACTTTTATGTTCAGTAGTTATTGAAAGGGAAATCTGCCCTTGGGCCATTTCTATATTGTTTTGGTGATTAAATGCTCAACACATTTTGTTTAGACTAACATCATCTCGTATGAGAAATGAGCATAGGTACTTAAAAGCAAATTGAGCTTGGAAGAGGGAAAAATACAAATCTATATGGGACCAAGTGAAAAAGGTAAGCTTTGGACACTTAGTTAATTATTTTGGGTACTAATCATATTTGTCTAAGTGCTAGGGACTTTATGAAGTCAAACCAAAAGGAGCAAAAGAGATTAAGATTGAAAAAGGAGAAAGCGGACTCGTCTGCGTAGCACCACACGGTCCGGTGCATAGTCTGTCGAACAACCAGCTCTTGGGAAAAATCAGCCTTTACCGGCTATAATTCACTAGACCGTCCGCACGGTGCGCCAGATAGTCCGGTGTGCCAGGTAGCCAACGGCTAGTGGACACATCGGGCTCGGGCCAACAGTTAAATGGTGCACCAGACGGTCTGGTGCCACCCACTGGACAGTCTGGTGCCCCCAGAAGCATAAAGTAGCCAATCAGGGGATTCTTTGTCGTTGCACTGTTCACTGTCCGGTGTGCATCGGACAGTCCGATGCACCCACGGACAGAAGGCAACCAAAGCCTGCCAAATGGAGCTCCAATGGCTCCTAGGTCCCTTAGGGCTATAAAAGGGACCCCTAGGCGCATAGAACATTAACCAAACATCTATTGAACATTCTACAACACCGAGACATCACATTCACGCCTTTGCTTCGCCAGATGAGATTTGAGGAAGTGTTTTGAGCTGTAATTCTGTTGTGTTGTCTCTTGTGCTTCTCTCTCAACTTGTGTGCGTGTGTTACTGTGATTTTGTCTCTTGTGTATGTTTCTACTCCTTACTCTTGTGGTTTATTTGAGATCAACTGTGTAAGGTGTGAGAGACTCCAAATTGTGGAGATTCCTCGCAACGGAAAAACTTGAGATAAGAAAGAGAACTGTGGTACTCAAATTGATCATTTGCTCACTTGAGAGGGGTTGAGTGCAACTCTCGTCCGTTGGGATGCCACAACGTGGAGTGGGCAAGCATTTTACGTTTGACCGAACCACGAGATAAAAATCATTGTGTCACTTGTCTAAGTTACTTTACCTTATTGCGATTCTACTCTTTCTAGCATTTCAGTTCACTTACAATATTGCTCCAAGTTTAATACTCACCTTGTGAGAGCAATTAAGTGAAGAAGTTCTCTCCTCTCATACTCTTCATTCGAACTTAATTTTTTGATCTCACTAATCCAATTTTAGACCAAGTTTATTTTGTTAAGCTATTTTTACAGGATCACCTATTCACCCTCTCTAGGTGCTCTTAGTTATAAAGCAAATGTTATCTATATTGGTCTGTGCCTTTCTGTCCTATGTAAGGAGTTGATCGTTAACCAACAGATTGCTCACTGCAAACACTATAACTTTTATGTTCAGTAATTATAAAGCAAATACTATATTGGTCCGAGCCTTTCTCTCTACAAGATCTCTTAGATGATCTCGTATTGTTGACAAATTTTCTAAACCTTAGTTTGATTAGCAGTGCATTAGACCCCCCTGCCTCCTATTTGTGTAAAACCCTTTCTGGAGGTGTATCAGACTTATGACATGTTTGGTTCGGGGCTATGTGCACCACACTTTGCCTAATGTTAGTCGTTTGAATTGAAGAACTAACTTTAGGCAGAAAAGATAGATAAAATGTGGCAAGTTAGGCAGCGAACCAAACAGACCTTTATCCTATTGTTTGAGCAACATTCTGCACATTTTGAAGCTTATAATATTTACAAGTGGAGACAAGGATAGAGAGACAAGTGGTGAAGCTCTAATGATAGCTTTAGTGAGGGGCTTGAGAAAATGCTTCTTGGGTTTGGTCAGCTACATTTTGCTATGTTGCTGCTTTTCTGCATCCTTCGGTGTCTTTGCCATCCTGATGCAACCGGGTGTCACTACTCTCGCTCGGCCTCTGGTTCGGTCCTGTGCCAGGCAGTGCCATTTAGGGATGGCAATGGATCGGATTCGGATAGGATATTGCAAACATCCGACAATCATATCCGCAACTGCAACCAATATCCGTCTGCGACCATACTCGTGGGTACAAATTTATATACATACCCGTGCCCATAAGATTTCGATCGGGTTTTGCATATCCGTCGGATATGCAGAAACAATCATTTTTCAACAATTCAATAGCATAATTAATCAAATTTCTTCTCAATTCACCATCATACACAATTAAAACTTAACAAAAGAATTATTATGCTTGCGGGCCACGGTTAAAGGCTCTAGAGCTTGAAAGGGCCAGCCACCAGCGGTGTTGCGGCCTATGGGACTTGGAGGGGGCCATGGGGCACAACGCAACAAGCCAGCAAGGCTAGAACGAGCGGCCAACAGTGGGGAATTGGGAGCATTTGGCGTCGGGTTCATTTTAAGAGCATCTCCAAAACGTCCCTTAAAATCCTCCTTAAACAGAAATTTGGGGAAAAGTGAAAAATGAAGCCTTCAACAAATCCCTTAAACATCTCCCGTCTTTTTGATAGCCCTCAAACCTCCCTCATGTGTAGCTACTAACATGGAACATTTTGGTTGACCCAAAATAATCGTCGTCGGCCCATCCATCTCACATCGGCCAAGAAATACGTCAGCCAAGAAATATGTCACGCCAAGAAATACATCAGCCAACATAACCGAAAACAGGCCACTGCACAAAAAATTCATTGAGTGAAACTGGGCTCCATGTTCACCGGTCCATTTCATATTTTCCATCCTATTTTACGTCACATGTTGTACATAGGAGGAAAAACTCTCGATACTATTTACCCTGCACCTAAAACTACTTTTTCGGGGTCGTTTTTTAATTCTCTTGGAGATGCTCTTAGGGTTTGTTCTTTGCTATATAATATGGACTAGACCAAAAAAAGTACACTATGGGTCAATTTCGGATATCCAACGGATAACCCGCGGGTGGAAGGTAATATCCTAATCCCTGCTCATCCGGCTTCGGGTCGGATTCGGATCTAACCCATGGGTCAAAACATGTATCTATACTCGGCTTCGTCGGGTCAGATATCCGACAGGTATCCAAATCCACGGGTGAAATTGCTATCACTGCCATTGTGACTGCGGAGCTATCTGAACTGGGAGCACTACTACCGCTATTACTTGGACCAAAGCTGGTGTCATCCATAAGGTGTTTGACGAAATGTATCAGCCAGCAACTGCTTCAGGGTTGTTCAAAACGTGGCGTACCCTCTAAAGTTTTAGGGGCACTCTAAAACCGCAGGGTGTCCTTAAAAGCACTATTGAAGATAGTTCTTCGTGCCTCTAAATTTAGGATGTTCTCTCTCTTTCTCTCTAATTTTTTATACTCTAAACTACAAATTAAACATAATTAATATGTATGTACATTTTGGGAACATATCTGGTGCAACCTTGCAACGAAGACGATGTTTAGAGTTGGGTTGTTCAAAACCCTCCCACCCCTTCCTAGATTTTTTTAAAAATGTCCTCCCACCTCCATTCATGTGTCTTTGTTGCACGGTTGTACCAATTGGCCTGGTTGCACCAGATACGTTCTCGTACATTTTAAACCGACAAATACATATATAAAAAAACTAATTTAAAATATATCAGGAATATATGATGTATTGTGCATAGGGATGACATCTTTTGGATATAGAGTAACCACTGCAAATAGTCTAAGGCCCTATTTGAATGCACTAACTAGAACTAATAAGATGTGTTTAGCTCAGACATCCAAACACCCTCGTACCCTCAACTATCCATTAGTTCATTAGCGGGTCCAATCTAACTAAAATCAACTAATAGTTAGTCAGTTAATTCAACTAGCAAATTTTTTTAGTCAATTAACTATTAGCTATAGTACATTCAAACATGGCTTAAGTTCATGCTCAAAAAATCCACTTCCAAAGTTCATGAACTAAAATCATCCCGTAAGTAAAAGTACCTTTCTCGCATTTACCATGACATTATAAAACTAGGTTGAAAGAAAATATATACATAACTTTATGGGTTTAATATAATATTTTGAAGTAATTCCTAGTCAATTTCTAAAAGTTCGGCAAAAACCAAATGCTCAAAATGGCATTCCTTAGGGTCTGTTCGTTTCATCTCAATACATATGGGTTGGATAAAATTGAATGAGTTCAAATTTATAGTGAGTCAAAATTTCTATTAATTTTTTTTTCAATCTCATCTAAACCATATGATACAGAAATAATCAAACAAGACCTTAATTAGAGGGGCAGTTACGTATCTGGTAGAAATTTAGACCTGTCAGACATCTAGGCTATCTAGGCTTCGGACCAAGTGTTTTGTCGTCAGTCGAGCTATAAAGGAATAAAATCCGAACATCATCGATTGCCATATCAGGCCGTCCAGGAAGTTTTAAATGCGAAACGTACAGAATCTGAAATGCACAGCAACTGCCTAGCCAGTGTTCAGTATCGATTGTCGCGGTTGGACAACATCAATTCTTTTCTTGTCAAGATCTATATAAATAGAGTCTAATAAAGAGAAAAAATTATCGTCGCTATACAGCCATAAAAATTACAGTGCTATTCTTAGGAGCTTCGATCATGAGTTTTGGCTGACATTTGGTATTAGATTCGTACGAGTCAAGGATGGATCGTCACTCTGCTCTTTTCACGTGCACCAACTATTAGGAGACATGAGTAAGCGATGTTGATCCGCATGAAATTAAGGTGACGTGGTGGATAACTAGTAACATTAAATCATATTTATTTAAGTTTAACTGTAATCAGATATCACAATACAAATTGATATCGACCTATTCAAACTTGTTAACATTAGTATCAAGTATGAATCATTACCACTATTTTCGTTGAATCAAATAGCACCTGAATGCGATAATATAATGGTACACCTAAGATCTAGAAGAAAGAGAGCCTTACCGCTCAACATTTTGGTCGGACTTCAAGAAAGAAAATATGAAGACAAAAGAACCCCCACCAATTTTATGGGTATGGTATGGAGAAATTTCTTTCCTAGTAGCCATATACCTAAAGAAGCATTGTTCATAGACATCTGCATCTTTGATGTCTCTGGTTTTTTATCTCCAACTTGTGCGGCTGTTTTTTAATGATTGATTTCTCCATCTTCTTAATTTCATCATAACCTAAATCCATCACTTAAATACTCTCTCCAATTTTTTATTTGTCGCATTTTATAGTTCAAAAATGAACTAGAGGATGACAATTATTCGAAAACAGATGTAGTATGTTATTAATTAACCACCAAAATCACGTTAACCTCCTTCAACACCACCCACCAACAAATGCTTGGTTCCCCCTTCAACACCTTGGTTCAACACCACCAGTGACAAAAATGGTTTTGTGAAGACATTTTTTTTCTCATTCACAGTTAGCTTATTCGGTTGCATTCATGGCTTCAAACGTATTCAAGCATACTTTCCAAAATATTATACTAGTCTGTTATTGAGATAGCGCACGTTTCTCTCAAGCGCGCGTGTAAATTATATATATTGCCATTTCAAAAAAAAAAGTTTCCATAAAGCGTCCAGATCCAGCAGCAGGGACACAATTCCTACCCTCCAAATTCATTTGTGTGGTATTGAACTAGAACTCTAGAAGGTCCAAATGTGCTTCTTCTACAGAACCCCTCTTCCATTACATGAAAAAACAGTACAATCAATTACAAATGATTCAAAGCAACGTTGTACAGCCGCGCACAACCTAAGTGAACCTGGAGTTATCTAAAAAGCAATGTATCTCAGCTTTAGTTCATTTGTAACGTTGCCGGCTCAGATCTGACATAACTTCCCCTAAAGAGAACACATGAAAATTGAACGCAGAAACTCCTAAAGATCCTCGTTGTTCTGACCAAGGTTTGTGAGGCCAGGAACACCTTATGGCTTAAATGGCGCAAATACTACGACAGAATTGTGACCTCCAAATCCAAAAGAATTTGAGATGCCTGCATGGCAATACAAAGAAATATAAGTGGGAGAAAGAAGTCTTGTTTGGGGGGAATTAAGGTGCCTTGAAATTGATACCCACCAACGTTCACTTCATGCTGCTTTTTTACATTAGGTACTGTGTCGAATTCAACCGCTTCCTCTGGGTTCTGCAATCAAAAGAGATTGCAGCTCAAATTTAGTGTCAAACAGATATAATAGAATTGTAGTTAAATTTACAGATGTTACTTACAAATTGGTTTATGCTTGGATGCACCCATCCAGTAGTTATCGCTTTGACAGTAGCAATGGCTTCCAAACCACCTGCTGCACCAAGGCAATGTCCTATCATGGACTGCAAATGGAAGATTACATCAGCCATCAGAAAAGGGCAATGAATCAATATCTGAAATAGTATTAATAAGTTGAAATACCTTGGTTGCATTTATTTTGATCCCAGATGGGTCCTTGAAGACTTGCTTGATGGCATTCACCTCTGCCAGATCACCAGCAAGGGTTGATGTTGCATGAGCATTAATATAGTTGACCTGCAAATAGTTAGCAAGTGTTCCACTAGATGAGTGAAAATAATGTCTGAACCAAAAAGTGTGGCAACCATGCCAAATTGCACAACTATGGATCACTATTTAAGAATCACAGACAACTGACACTCTAGAAAGTTAGATATATAGTTGCAGACAAGTTTAAGCATAACGGAACAAATATGAAATGAAGTGGTATTTTCAACAACTGAAATCCATATTACCTCCTCAGGAGCCACACCAGCATCTTCGAGACTTTGCTTGATGCAAGATGAAACACCAAGACCATCAGATCTCGGGTCAGTCATATGGTAAGCATCACAGTTCACAGCACCTCCTAAATACTCCGCAATTATTGGTGCATCACGTTTAATTGCATGCTCTAGGCTCTCCATGACCTTTGTCAAATTGAAAGAACTAGGAATTAGAATATTAGTGAATTGAAAAATCATAATTCCATGGCAAAAAGGAATGACAAGCATGAAACATCTTAATGTCGTGCCATAGAAATATGCATGGCAGAAGATGAAAGATCAATTGAATATATAAAGCATTCATCGCAACTTAAGTATTGGAGCAGCTAGAGAAGACCCTGGGTGCATTAAAACTGGGTGGAAGTTACTCCTAACAAGCTGTTAACAACAACGACAACAAAAGTCTTTAATCTCAAGCAAGTTGGGGTAGGCTAGAGTTGAAACCCACATAAGCCACAAACTGCTAAACAAAAAATAATTCCTTTTGCAGTTTATAGGCTTAACAAAATATCAGATAATGTTAATATATCATACCAGGACTCCAGCTCCTTCACCCATGACAAAACCATCACGATCCTTGTCCCAAGGCCTGGATGCTGTTTTAGGGTCATCATTCCTCTGTGACAGTGCTCTACATGCAACAAAGCCACCAACACCAATTGGAATAATTGCAGCTTCAGTGCCTCCAGCTATCATTATATCCGCTTCGCCTCTACGGATATGGTTTGCTGCAGCATAGAAACAGTAGTTCGAGGTAGCACAGGCAGTTGAGATGGAGTAGTTTGGACCCATGAAACCAATATCCATTCCAAGCAGGGCAGAACCCATGTTTGTTATAGCATATGGGATGAAGAAAGGAGTTATTTTTCTGTAGCCCTTCTCAATGAGATTCTGAACACCATCAGAAAACACCGTGAGGCCACCCATACCAGTGCCCACAAGCACACCAGCCCGGGTTTTGTCAATCTGTCAGAGAGAATGTTTTACCAATTAGCATCAAATGTAGTATCAACAGTAAAAAAATCTTATAGGACCAGTGAAAATATGAAACTAGCAGATAAAACTGGTGAGATTTGTCTCACTAAGTCACCAGGTCGCGGGTTTCAACTTTGAAGCAGCCTCTCCGCATTTGCGGGTGGAAGGCTTGCCTCCGTTTATCCCTTCCCCAGACCTCACACGTGTGGAGCCTCCGACACTAGGCCTACCCTTTGGCAGATGAAACTACCATCAAGAATGTACAAATCATTTGCTAGAAGAGAATTTGATTTAACCCAGAAATGCTACTCCCTCTGACCTGTAGGGCATGTTTGTTTTGAAGAAATCATACTTCGTATGCCTCGGCAACAATTAGTCAAATTATGCATGTTGAGGAAATAAAAGTTATATCAATAGATTTATACGAACTACTTTTAATGCAACATTGGTTTTGTAGAGATCAGCAATATTCTAATACAAACTAATGATTAAAATATACTTTTGATGACATTATCCCACCACAATAAGCCTGGAAGAAGAGAGAACTTTGCTAGAAAAAACACCATAGTGCAAGTGAATCATCAAATGAAACAACAGATTTTCGCAAAGCTTGTACATTACTCTGAATTAAACCTGTTGCACCAATCATTCTTTTTAATTAAACTACACCTTTGTTTCAGTTAAAACTAGTCACAAATATATTATACTGAGTTCTACTAAGTTTAAATGAATTTTCAAAAGGCATTGTTGCAGCCATGATTTATTAAGCACTAATCTTCACTTATTTTACCTTGAAAGTAAGAGCCAAGCGAAGGCAATTTACTCACAAGAGTAATTTCCAGTACACCACATTTGGCATACTCACAAGAGTAATTTCCAGTACACCACATTTGGCTTTGAGTGGCCTCAAAGCATAGTAGCATGCCATTATTATATATGCCATTTAAAAGTCACCCAGTTTTTATATCAGATATACACTAAAAATAAAGAAGATTAAATATCATTCTAAATGCAGGACATTTGCTCTTTTGCCCTATAAGACACCACATTTACAATGTAAATAAAAACTGAGCACAAGTGTTACTCCTCAGGCCAAGCTAAGATGGCATATCCTGCCACTACTTGGCGTCTCTGTATCTAAGCCATCAAGGTGACGAATCTCATTATCCCCGGAGATCACATCTCAATCCAAAGAAAAAAGGAAATTGTAATCACCATCACACAATGAACCAAGCAACGTCCCCTGGTTTATCAAAAGTGCGATACCACAGGACAGTTAATATCTGACGGAAAGATCCCAACGTAACTAGGCAATTGGCAGCTCTACTTGCCACTAAAAGTGCAGCATTTAGAACAAAAGGCATTCCGAGGTGTGTTTCCAGCGCTAGCTACCTTTTCCATGGGCTTGGAGCCGTGGGCAATACCGGCAGCCTCGAGAGCCTTCTTGCCACTGACGATGCAGTATCGGAGGCAGTCGTCGAGGCGGCGGTCGTTCTTTCCGTCGATGTAGCCCTCGGACGAGAAGCCCCGGATCTGGCCGGCGAAGCGGGTGGGGAACTTAGAGGCGTCGAAGCGGTCGATGGGCCCGATGCCGCTCTCCCCGGCTAGCAGGCGGTCGTAGTAAGCGTCTACGTCGTTCCCGAACACGGAGACCAACCCCATCCCCGTGATCACCACCCGCTTCTTGGGATCCGTCTCCCGCCGCGGTGCCGCTGCCGCCGTCGCGGAGGCGCGGACGGAGAGGCGCATAGGGAGATTCCGCCGAGCCCGCGGAGCCGCCACCGGGGCCGATGCAGCAGTGGGCACGAGGAGGCTCTGCATAGCGACGGCGGTGGCGGTGGCGAGGGATGGTACGGGGGAGCAAGAGAGTGGCGGCGATGGAAACGAGGCGGGGGGGAAGGAAGATGAGTGGTGTCCTGCTGGCTGCGAGGCGGAGCGTTACCCCTGTGTATATGGAGAATGGGTTCGCGGGCCCACAGAGTTTTGGGGTCGTGGGACTTTGGAGGCGCCGGAGACGGGCAACACTGCAACAGGCTCACCTCTTCTCTTTCTCAACGCAACAGGGCGGACTTCGCAAGGCGGACTTCTTGTCTGCCCATGCCACTTGTGAATTGTGATGCGTGTTGTGGCAATCAGGTTAATCATCCCGTTTTTTACTAGTTTCTCGCTAATCGCCCAGAACGAAAAAACGAACGGTTTTTTTCAAATTTCCTGGCCTGTTTTCATTTTTAAATTTAAGAAAACGGTTTTTGACTGTGTTTTACTTAAAAAATGCGATAAATTTTTACTTAAATAGAGAAATTTGATTTGACCAAAGCAAAATCTATGTTTTATATTGTATGTACATAAACGGTACGAGAGGGTTAGGGGGACCAAGGCATCTGCCCGCCCTGCGCTGGTCGCGGACGTCTAGCCCGGACCGTGGACCACTTCTGTGTTTTACTTTAAAAATACAACAAAATTTTATTTAAATAGAGAAATTTATTTTGACCAAAGAAAAATCTATGTTTTATATTGTATGTACATAAGCAGTACGAGAGGGTTAGGGGACCAAGGCCCCTGCCCGCCCTGCGCCAGGTCGCGAACGTCCAGCCCCCGACCGTGGACCGTTCGTAGTTTCACAGGAAGCACCACCGTCAATACTCATCATAGTGATTGGCACCCGGATCGGCGTCAACACATTTTTTGGTGACTCTGTTGGGGACATCGTGTGAGGACCTATCAGATCGGCTCTTAATGGCCGGTTCAAAAGGTAGCTCTGATGTCTCCCCATCAATATCATTGAGCTAACTTGGGAAACCTTGTCGGCTCCAGTTGATCAAGGAAGCAAAAGCAAAGTGACTAGCCAACTTCAAAGTGAATAGAAACAACAAGGTCGTTCGACAACTGGTGACTGATCTGGCTTCGCTCCGATCTACTACAACTACCCCAAAGTAAGTGAAACAAACGAAATTCAATCCCTTAGATCTTACTAGATGAGCAACGAGAACACATGCAACAGATACTAGGGGTATGCAAGAGGATTATAAGAGGCTAGCACGTATATTTGGTAAATCCGATGTTGCTAATTTTTCATCGCATGAGGGTAAGACTAGGGAAAATGCACACGATCCATCGACTACAAATTGACATGGCCAATCCCAACCACTTTATGGGATGCCGATAGATACATATCTTGGACAACCACGGTCTCCTGCACAAATCGGGGGTAAATTCGTCGATCTGCGCACGGCCAGACCATCCGCGCCTGAGTGCGGACTGTTCGGACCAGCTGCGACCGGCCCCGTTTTCCGAACCGAGTTACCAAAGTCCGCGCCATGGCCACCATATTTTGCACAAACCCTAACAGACCCTTTCGGACCGTCCGCGCATATGGTCCAACAGTCCGAATACATCACCGGAAGGTCCGGCTATACGATCAGACAGTCCGCGCACACAGCCGGACGATCTGATACCAGACATTCCGACACAGAGTATATGGAACGTAATGTTAATTATCATTCCTCATCTTTATGTCTGTCCCAGCCAAACCTTCTGTTACACCCCATGGCACCTCAGTACCATAATACGACAGTCCAGACACGTGGGGATGAGTACTTTTCGGCCCCCTAGAAGGCCGGAAAGAGACGACCAGCCATATGAGCCACCAGGGGCAACATTAATGTTCCACATAACCCAACCACATGGGCAGTAAGACAACATAATACCCAAAACACCCACACTTGTGCTGGACCAAAGGGTCGGTGGACTAACACCACCCGCTATTGACATAGTAAGAGAAGAGATAGTTGGGCGTTCTGAGATAAGCTCGAAGTTAGCATGATCCCGGGGGAGGACAATCATATCGAAAACCCTATGACAGTCGATTTGACTACACTCGTACCCACAAGGAACAAGGATACCCAAATTTGCAAAATTTTTGTGTGAGCAAGGTAAAAGCATGCACGAGCACATAGGACAGTTCCTATCATAGTTAGGAGAATTGGCCGATACAGAGGCATTACGCGTCCGTTTATTTTCATTGTCTCCAACTGGGACTACATTTGCTTGGTACGTCACGCTGCCGCCTAACTCTATTTATTTGTGGAAGAATTTAGAACTAAAATTCCATGATCACTTCTTCTCTGGCTAATATGAGTTAGGCCTGATAGATCTAGTAGCTCTTGGGTGGCATTTCGATCCCAGAACAACCCCTAGGATCTCTCTCCCCTACGGGGTCCCTCTCGAAAGCGTGATCTAGGTGTTGTTCGACGAACTCCGCTGCCTTTGCGCACACGTGGATCATCCGGCTCGTTAGGAAGGAACCCTAACCTCCACGTCAGGTCGCGGACCGTCCGGCCCTCGGTCGTGGACTGTCCGCACTTTCGCAGAGAGTGCCGCCGCCAGTACTCATTGCAGTGATTGGCGCCTGGATCGGCGCCAACATAATCATTTGAGCTTCAATTCTATGGATTGAGTTTCAATTGGCATGTATTTGTAGCTAAATCAATTTTATTTGCAATATCTTATAATCTTAAATTTATATCCTAATAGGCAGAAACCTGGAATATAAACATGTTTGCTTGTTCCAAAAAAGTTTTAAAATATTTATGTTCCCACTTATAAAATATTGTCTTAAGTTCTGGTTTTTATTTCATATTTTCCTTCCCCTTCACAAACATGGATGCAACATTCTAAACCCAAGAAAAAAGTAGCATGTGTGTATATGAATATATCATAACACCAATGAAAGGGAAATAGGCTCACACCTTTTCCTAAAATAATTTTGGTGGTTGAATTGCCCAACACAAATAATTGGACTAACTAGTTTGCTCTAGATTATAAGTTCTACAGTGCCAAAGGTTCAACACAAACCAATAAAAAGTCCAAGAAAGGGTTCAAATAAAAAGAGCAAAAGACAACCGAAGGCAGCCCTGGTCTGGCGCACCAGACTGTCCGGTGCACCAGGGAGAATCACTCTGAACTTGTCACCTTCGGGTTTCTGGAATTGCCCTCCATTATAATTCACCGGACTGTCCGGTGTAGCACCGGACTGTCCGGTGTGCCAAGCGGAGTAACGGCTACAGCGCCAACGGTCGACTGCAAAAGTAAACAGTGAACAGTGCCGACTGCGCGCGCAGAGTCAGAGCAGGCGCCAAATGGCGCACCGGACGGTGAACAGGACCTGCCCGGTGCACCACCGGACTGTCCGGTGGCCCACATGTCAGAAGCTCCAACGGTCGAACCTTAACGGTTGGGTGACGTGGCTGGCGCACCGGACAGTGTTCGGTGGTGCACCGGACTGTCCGGTGCGCCATACGACAGCAGCCTTCCCTAACGGCCAATTTGGTGGTTGGGGCTATAAATACCCCCAACCACCAACACTTCAAGGCATCCAAGTTTTCAGCCAACACATTCAATACAAGAGCTAGTGTATTCAATACAAGAGCTAGTGCATTCAATACAAGACACAAATAGAGTTAATCAAAATCTCTCCAAGTCCCAATTCCACTCAAAGCAATAGTGACTAGAAGAGAGAATTTTGTTGTGTTCTTTTGAGCTCTTGCGCTTGGATCGCTTTTCTTCTTCCTCTATTCTTGCTTCCAAGTTCTTTGTAATCAAAGCAAGAGACACCAATTGTGTGGTGGTCCTTATGGGGACTTAGTGTCCCAAGAGAAGAGAAGCTCACTCAGTCTAGGTGACCGTTTGAGAGAGGGAAAGGGTTGAAAGAGACCCAGTCTTTGTGACCACCTCAACGGGGAGTAGGTTTGCAAGAACCAAACCTCGGTAAAACAAATCACCGTGTCATCCGCCTTATTTGCTTGTGATTTATTTTTTGCCCTTTCTTTCGGACTCGATTATATTTCTAACGCTAACCCCGGCTTGTAGTTGTGCTTAAACTTTATAAATTTCAGATTTGCCTATTCCCCCCCCCTCTAGGCGACTTTCAATTGGTATCAGAGCCCGGTACTTCATTAGAGCCTAACCGCTCGAAGTTATGTCAGGAGCTCACGCCAAGAAGGAGATGGTGACCGGTGAGAAGCCCGCCACAAGCCACAGGAAAGCTCCATCAGGAGAGTCCAACAACAAGAAGAGGGAGGAATCACCTCCCTGCGTCAAGTCACACTGGAGTGGCGACAAGAAGAAGAAAATGAAGAAGGTGGTCTACTACGAGACCGACTGTTCGTCGCCTTCCACCTCCGGCTCCGACGCGTCGTCCGTCACTTCTAAGCGCCATGAGCGCAAGAAGTTTAGTAAGATCCCCTTACGCTATCCTCGCATTTCCAAATGCACTCCTTTACTTTCCGTCCCACTAGACAAACCACCGGTTTTTTACGGTGAAGACTATTGTATGTGGAGTGATAAAATGAGGCACCATCTAACCTCACTCCATGCTAGCATTTGGGACATTATTGAATTTGGTGCGCAGGAACCATCCGTGGGGGATGAAGGCTATGACTCGGACGAGGTAGCCCAAATCCAGCACTTCAACTCCCAAGCCACTACTATACTCCTCGCCTCTCTAAGTCGAAAGGAGTATAATAAGGTGCAAGGGTTGAAGAGTGCCAAAGAAATTTGGGACATACTCAAGACCGCGCACGAAGGAGATGAGGTGACCAAGATCACCAAGCGAGAAACGATCGAGGGGGAGCTCAGTCGCTTCATGCTTCATCAAGGGGAGGAGCCACAAGCTATGTACAACTGGCTCAAGACCTTGGTGAACCAAGTGCGCAACCTCGGGAGCACCAAGTGGGATGACCATGAAATGGTCAAGGTTATTATTAGATCACTCGTTTTTCTTAACCCTACTCAAGTTCAATTAATTCATGGTGATCCTAGATATAAACTAATGTCTCCCGAGGAAGTAATAGGAAAGTTTGTGAGCTTTGAATTAATGATCAAAGGCTCCAAACAAATCATTGAGCGAGGCGCCACCTCCACACCCGAGGTGCAACCCGTCGCATTCAAAGCGATGGAGGAGAAGAAAGAAGAGTCTACATCAAGTAGGCTCCCCATCGACGCCTCCAAGCTCGACAATAAGGAGATGGCTTTAATCATCAAAAGCTTTCGACAAATCCTTAAGCAAAGGTGGGGGAAGGACTACAAGCCCCGCTCCAATAAAGTTTGCTACAAGTGTGGTAAGCCCGGTCATTTTATTACAAAATGTCCAATATCTAGTGATAGTGATAGGGGCGGCGACAAGAAAGGAAAGAGGAGGGAAAAGAAGAAATACTACAAGAAGAAGGGCGGCGATGCCCATGTTTGCCGGGGGTGGGACTCCGATGAGAGCTCCACCGACTCCTCCTCCGACGACGAGGACACCGCAAACATCACCGTCAATAAGGGCCTTCTCTTCCCCAACGTCGGCCACAAGTGCCTCATGGCAAGGGACGGCAAAAAGAAGGTAAAATCTAGAGCCTCCACTAAATATGCAACATCTAGCGATGAGGATAACTCTAGTGATGATGAGGATAATTTACTTGCCCTTTTTGCCAACCTAAACATGCAACAAAATGAAAAATTAAATGAGTTAATAGGTGCTATTCATGAGAAGGATGAACTCTTAGATAGCCAAGAGGACTTCCTAATTAAAGAAAACAAGAAGCATGTTAAGGTTAAAAATGCTTATGCTCAGGAAGTAGAAAAATGTGAAAAACTAACTAGTGAGCTAAGCACTTGCCATGATATTATCTCAAACCTTAGAAATGAAAATGCAAAACTAATTGCTAAGGTTGAGAAGTTTGATGTTTGTGATGATTCCATTGTTAGTCTTAGAAATGATAATGCTAATTTGGTTGCTAAGATTGACAAATTGAATGCATCGCTCTCTAGCCTTAAGATTGAGAATGAAAAACTAATTGCTAAGGCTAAAGACTTAGATGTTTGCAATATTTCTATTTCCAATCTTAAGAATGAGAATGCTATTTTACATGCTAAGATTAATGAGCTAAATGTTTGCAAACCCTCTACATCTACCATTGAGCATGTTACCATTTGTACTAGATGTAGAGATATTAATGTTGATGCTATCCATGATCACCTAGCCTTAATTAAACAACAAAATGATCACATAGCTCAACTTAGTGCCAAAATAAATGAGCATGACTTAGAAAATGAAAAAAATTAAATTTGATAGAAGCATGCTCTATAGTGGGAGACGCCCTGGCATTAAGGATGGCATTGGCTTCCAAAACGGAGACAATGTCAAGCTTAATGCCCCTAAGAAATTGTCTAATTTTGTTAAGGGTAAGGCTCCCGTGGTTTAGGATAACGAGGGTTATATTTTATACCCTGCCGGTTATCCCGAACACAAAATTAGGAGAACTCATTCTAGGAAGTCTCACTCTAGCTCTCATCATGCTTTATGTATAAGAGCGAGGCATCTAGTTCTAGGAAATCCACTCATGCTAAATTGCCTAAGAAGAAAACTCCTATTGCATCAAATGAGCCTATTATTTCATTTAAGACTTTTGATGCTTCATATGTTTTAACTAACAAATCAGGCAAAGTAGTTGCCAAATATGTTGGGGCCAAACACAAGGGCTCAAAGACTTGTGTTTGGGTACACAAGGTGCTTGTTTCTAATGTAAAAGGACCCAAGACCGTTTGGGTACCTAAGAACAAGGCCTAAATTTGTTTTGTAGGTTTATGCATCCGGGGGCTCAAGTTGGATCATTGATAGCGGGTGCACAAACCACATGACTGGGGAGAAAAGGATGTTCTCCTCCTATGAGAAAAACCATGATCCCCAAAGAGCTATCACATTCGGGGATGGAAATCAAGGTTTGGTCAAAGGACTTGGTAAAATTGCTATATCACCTGACCATTCTATTTCCAATGTTTTTCTTGTAGATTCTTTAGATTATAACTTGCTTTCTGTTTCTCAATTATGCAAAATGGGTTACAACTGTCTTTTTACGGATATAGGTGTTACTGTCTTTAGAAGAAGTGATGATTCAGTAGCATTTAAGGGAGTGTTAGAGGGTCAGCTGTACTAAGTTGATTTTAATAGAGCTGGACTCGACAATTGCTTAATTGCTAAGACTAACATGGGTTGACTCTGGCATCGCCAACTAGCCCACGTTGGGATGAAGAATCTTCATAAGCTTCTAAAGGGAGAGCACATTTTGGGACTAACAAATGTTCATTTTGAGAAAGACAGGGTTTGTAGAGCATGTCAAGCAGGGAAGCAAGTTGGTGTTCATCATCCACATAAGAACATCATGACGACTGACAGGCCGCTTGAGCTACTCCACATGGACCTATTCGGCCCGATAGCTTACATAAGCATCGACGGGAGTAAGTACTGTCTAGTTATTGTGGATGATTATTCTCGCTTCACTTGGGTGTTCTTTTTGCAGGAAAAATCACAAACCCAAAAGACCTTAAAGGGATTCTTGAGACAGGCTTGTCGGCGTTTCGGACCCGCGAGGACCCTCAACCGACCAGTGAATTTGTCGTTGCGTGTCCCTGCCCAGATGGGTTGATGCAAGATGGAACACAAGCGAGAGGATGAGGCTTATATTATCTTGCACCGGGGTGCTCGTAGTAGGGGTTACAAGCGTCATGAGAGAGAGAGAGGGAGAGGGTTCGGTCTTGAGGTGAGGTGTCTGAGTTAGCCTCCACCGCGTCTCTCCTACTCTGCCTGCCTCTCTTCGCTTGCCCCGTCCGTCTTTTAGGAAGGCCCTGGACATCCCCTTTTATAGATACAAGGAGATGGTCGAGCTGTACAATGGGGGTGTAGCTACGTGCTAACGTGGCTGTCGGAGAAGTGCCTTGAGCCCTGTACACGTGCTAACGTGGCCGTCGAAGAAGTGCTTGAGCCCTATAGAAGCATTGCTGGCGGTGGGGCATGGATCCTGCTGATGTTTCCTTGCTTCTGTAGGGGGTTGAGAGCAACTGACGTCATGGGCGCACACGGGGAAGCATCATTACCTGTTACCGGAGTAATCTAGATGGGACACCGGTCTTGTTCCTTCATAGCCTGAGGCAGCTAGCTAGGGGTAGGGTAATGATGTATCAGGGGCGCGGTCGGTCCGAGCCCGAGGTCGGGCGAGGCGGAGACTTCTCCCGAGGCTGAGGCTGAGGCCGAGGCCTGAGGTCGGGCGAGGCGGAGCTCCCTGTTGCGCCTGAGGCTGAACTCGGAGGAGGTCGTGACTCAGTTTTGCCCGGGTGGTTGGCACAGTAGTCGGAACAGGGTGAATAGTGCTGTTTTCCTGTCAGAAAGATCAGTAAAGGGGCGAAGTGATTGCGGTCACTTTGACCTTGCTGACTGAGGCGCGCGTGTCAGGATAAGGTGTCAGGCGATCCCTGCATTAAATGCGCATGCGATACGGTCGGTTGGTAAGGCGATTTGGGTGAGGTCGTTGCATGACAAAGTTTGCCGGAGCTTGGCTTCGGGCGAGCCGAGGGTGCGCTCACTTCCTGAGGAGGCCCTCGGGCGAGGCATGAATCCATCTGGGACTACTGTTCTCGCCCGAGGCCGGGCTCGGGCGAGGTGAGGTCGCGTCCCTTGGTAGACGAGGCCTTGACTTGAACCGTGCTTATCAGTCTTTGTGGTTTGTTCTGAAGATGTTTTCCAGCCAGGTTAAGGAGCATTGGGGGTACCCCTAATTACGGTCCCCGACAGTAGCCCCCGAGCCTCGAAGGGAGTGTAGGTATTCGCTTGGAGGTTCTGCCGGAGTTTTTGCAAGGGGACCAGCCCTTCTCGGTAATGTTCCGTTCCGATGGGTGCGCGCGAGCGCACCCGTCGGGTGTAGCCCCCGAGGCCTCGGAGGAGTAGTTTGACTCCCCTGAGGTCTTAATTCTTTTTGTGATGCCTTGGTCGGCCTTGTTGTTCCTTCATGTAGCCTGTCCGTAGCCCGGGTGCTCGGTCAGGCTCCAAGTTTTTAAGCTGGTTTGTTGACGTGGTCAACAGTTTGGCTGTAGCCTGGTGCGAGAGCAGCCCCCGAGCCTCTGCACGGAGCGAGAGGACGATCAAGGACCATCTCGACTTTTATTGTACGCCCCTTCATTGCCTCTCCGCAAGGAGGAAGGGGGGGGGGAAGCACCATGTTACCCTCGAAGGGCACCGAACACGGTGTTTCCAGTGAGTTGCTAGCGAGTGATCCGAGTGGACGCCCAAGCCCCGTTCGATAAGGGTCGGCTAGTGGCCCAGAGGCGCGCTCCAAAAGTACCTGCAGGTGATTTGCTGGACCCTGACCCATTTGATAGGGTCCGAGGGCTCGGTGCCTCCCTCCGGTGGGATTCCATTACAAATCGTTCCCGCTGGTCTCGAAAATGTCCTAGGGTACCTCGGGAGCGTAGCCTGAGCCTTGGCCATGTAACGGACGTACCCAGGGTCATCCCTGACTCTGCGTGCTCTAGGGCGGCTGTCGAACCCTTCCGAGGGGCCATCCTTCGAACCTCTGATCAGTTAAGGGCTCGGAGCCTGAGTGCTCAACAGTTTGGTCGTAGCCTGATGCGAGAGCAGCCCTCGAGCCTCTGCATGGAGCGAGAGGACGATCGAGGACCGTCTCGACTTTTATTGTACGCCTCTTTATCACCTTTCCGCGAGGAGGAAGGGGGGAAAGCACCATGTTACCCTCGGAGGGCACCGAACATGGTGTTTCCAGTGAGTTGCTAACGGGTGATCCGAGTGGACGCCCGAGCCCCGTTCGATAAGGGTCGGCTAGTGGCCTAGAGGCACGCTCCAAAAGTACCTGCAGGGGATTTGCTGGACCCAGACCCATTCGGTAGGGTCCGAGGGCTCGGTGCCTCCCTCCGGTGGGATTCCATTACAAATCGTTCCCGCTGGTCTCGGAAATGTCCTAGGGTACTGAAAGTCGCCTAGAGGGGGGGTGAATAAGGCGAAACTGAAATTCTCAAAAATAATCACAACTACAAGCCGGGTTAGCGTTAGAAATGTACACGAGTCCACGAGAGAGGGCGCAAAACAAATCGCAAGCAAATGAAGAGTGTGACACGCGGATTTGTTTTACCGAGGTTCGGTTCTCGCAAACCTACTCCCCGTTGAGGAGGCCACAAAGGCCGGGTCTCTTTCAACCCTTCCCTCTCTCAAACGGTCCCTCGGACCGAGTGAGCTTCTCTTCTCAAATCAAAGCCGGGAATAAAACTTCCCCGCAAGGGCCACCACACAATTGGTGCCTCTTGCCTTGATTACAATTGAGTGTTGATCACAAGAGCAAGTGAGAAAGAAAAGAAGCAATCCAAGTGCAAGAGCTCAAAAGAACACGGCAAATCTCTCTCGCTAATCACTAAAGCCTTTTGTGGAATTGGAGAGGATTTGATCTCTTTGGTGTGTCTAGAATTGAATGCCTAGCTCTTGTAAGTGGTTGAGAAGTGGAAAACTTGGATACAATGAATGTGGGGGTGGTTGGGGTATTTATAGCCCCAACCACCAAACTTGACCGTTGGTGGAGGCTGTCTGTTCGATGGCGCACCGGACAGTCCGGTGCACACCGGACATGTCCGGTGCCCCAGCCACGTCACCAATGCCGTTGGATTCTGACCGTTGGAGCTCCTGACTTGTGGGCCCGCCTGGATGTCCGGTGCACACCGGACATCTCCTGTTCATTGTCCGGTGCGCCAGTATGGGCGCGCCTGCCTTCTGCGCGCGCTGTGCGCGCATTAAATGCATCGCAGGTAGCCGTTGGCGCCGAAATAGTCGTTGCTCCGAGGATGCACCGGACAGTCCGGTGCACACCGGACATGTCCGGTGAATTATAGCGGAGCGGCTGCTGCGCGTTCCCGAGGCTGGCGAGTTCCGGAGACCGCGCTTCCTTGGAGCACCGGACACTGTCCGGTGTACACCGGACAGTCCGGTGATTTATAGCGCGCCGGCCTGAGAAATTCCCAAAGGTAGCAAGTTCGAGTTGGAGTCCTCTGGTGCACCGGACACTGTCCGGTGGTGCACCGGACTGTCCGGTGCCTCCAGACCAGAGGTGCCTTCGGTTGACTCTTTGCTCCTTTGTTGAATCCAAAACTTGATCTTTTTATTGGCTGAGTGTGAACCTTTTACACCTGAATAATCTATACACTCGAGCAAACTAGTTAGTCCATATATTTGTGTTGGGCAATTCAACCACCAAAATTAATTAGGGACTAGGTGTAAGCCTAATTCCCTTTCAATCTCCCCCTTTTTGGTGATTGATGCCAACACAAACCAAAGCAAATATAGAAGTGCATAACTGAACTAGTTTGCATAATGTAAGTGTAAAGGTTGCTTGGAATTGAGCCAATCTAAATACTTACAAGATATGCATGGATCGTTTCTTTCTTATTTAACATTTTGGACCACGCTTGCACCACATGTTTTGTTTTTGCAAACTCTTTTGTAAATCCTTTTCAAAGTTCTTTTGCAAATAGTCAAAGGCAAATGAATAAGATTTTGAGAAGCATTTTCAAGATTTGAAATTTTCTCCCCCTGTTTCAAATGCTTTTCCTTTGACTAAACAAAACTCCCCCTAAATGAGATCCTCCTCTTAGTGTTCAAGAGGGTTTTGATATATCCTTTTTGAAATACTACTTTCTCCCCCTTTTGAACACAATAGGATACCAATTGATAATATTCTTGGAAAACACGAAGTTTTTGAAATAGGTGGTGGTGATGCGGTCCTTTTGCTTTGGGCTCATACTTTCTCCCCCTTTGGCATGAATCGCCAAAAACGGAATCATTAGAGCCCTCGAAGAGCTATCTTCCCCTTTGGTTATAAATAAATGAGTTAAGATTATACCAAGACGAAGTCCTTTTGCTCTCTCCCCCAAAGATGGAGAGTCTCTTGGAGCGACGGCGAAGGATGAGTTACGGAGTGGAAGCCTTTGTCTTCGCCGAAGACTCCAATTCCCTTTCAATACACCTATGACTTGGTTTGAAATAGACTTGAAAAACACATTAGTCATAGCATATGAAAGAGACATGATCAAAGGTATATAGAAGAGCAATGTGTGCATTTTAACAAAAGAAGTTCCTAGAATCAAGAATATTGAGGTCATGCCTAAGTTTGTTAAAAGATTGTTCATCAAGAGGCTTGGTAAAGATATCGGCTAATTGATCTTTAGTATTAATGTATGAAATCTCGATATCTCCCTTTTGTTGGTGATCCCTAAGAAAATGATACCGAATGGCTATGTGTTTAGTGCGACTATGCTCGACGGGATTATCCGCCATCTTGATTGCACTCTCATTATCACATAGCAAAGGGACTTTGGTTAATTTGTAACCGTAGTCCCGCAGGGTTTGCCTCATCCAAAGCAATTGCGCGCAACAATGTCCTGCGGCAATGTACTCGGCTTCGGCGGTGGAAAGAGCGACCGAATTTTGCTTCTTTGAAGCCCAAGACACCAAGGATCTTCCCAAGAACTGGCAAGTCCCCGATGTGCTCTTCCTATTGATTTTACACCCCGCCCAATCGGCATCCGAATATCCAATTAAATCAAATGTGGATCCCCTAGGATACCAAAGCCCAAACTTAGGAGTATAAGCCAAATATCTCAAGATTCGTTTTACGGCCGTAAGGTGAGCTTCCTTAGGGTCGGCTTAGAATCTTGCACACATGCATACGGAAAGCATAATATCCGGTCGAGATGCACATAAATATAGCAAAGAACCTATCATCGACCGGTATACCTTTTGATCCACGGACTTACCTCCCGTGTCGAGGTCGAGATGCCCATTGGTTCCCATGGGTGTCTTGATGGGCTTGGCATCCTTCATCCCAAACTTGTTTAGAATGTCTTGAGTGTACTTCGTTTGGCTAATGAAGGTGCCCTCTTGGAGTTGCTTCACTTGGAATCCTAAGAAATACTTCAACTCCCCCATCATAGACATCTCGAATTTCTGTGTCATAATCCTACTAAACTCTTCACATGTAGACTCGTTAGTAGACCCAAATATAATATCATCAACATAAATTTGGCATACAAACAAGTCATTTTCAAGAGTTTTAGTAAAGAGTGTAGGATCGGCCTTTCCGACTTTGAAGCCATTAGCAATAAGAAAATCTCTAAGGCATTCATACCATGCTCTTGGAGCTTGCTTGAGCCCATAAAGCGCCTTAGAGAGCTTATAGACATGGTTAGGATACTCACTGTCTTCAAAGCCGGGAGGTTGCTCAACATAGACCTCTTCCTTGATTGGTCCATTGAGGAAGGCACTTTTCACGTCCATTTGATAAAGCTTAAAGCCATGGTAAGTAGCATAGGCTAATAATATGCGAATTGACTCAAGCCTAGCTACGGGTGCATAGGTTTCACTGAAATCCAAACCTTCGACTTGGGAGTATCCCTTGGCCACAAGTCGAGCTTTGTTCCTTGTCACCACACCATGCTCATCTTGCTTGTTGCGGAAGACCCATTTGGTTCCTACAACATTTTGATTAGGACGTGGAACCAAATGCCATACCTCATTCCTAGTGAAGTTGTTGAGCTCCTCGTGCATTGCCACCACCCAATCCGAATCTTGTAGTGCTTCCTCTACCCTGTGTGGCTCAATAGAGGAAACAAAAGAGTAATGTTCACAAAAATGTGCAATACGAGATCTAGTAGTTACCCCCTTATGAATGTCGCCGAGGATGGTGTCGACGGGGTGATCTCGTTGGATTGCTTGGTGGACTCTTGGGTGTGGCGGCCTTGATTCTTGCTCATCCTCCTTTTCTTGATCATTTGCATCTCCCCCTTGATCATTGCCATCATCTTGAGGTGGCTCATCTTCTTGATCTTGCCCTTCATCAACTTGAGCCTCGTCCTCATTTTGGGTTGGTGGAGATGCTTGTGTGGAGGAGGATGGTTGATCTTGTGCATGTGGAGGCTCTTCGGATTCCTTAGGACACACATCCCCAATGGACATGTTCCTTAGCGCTATGCATGGAGCCTGTTCTTCACCTATCTCATCAAGATCAACTTGCTCTACTTGAGAGCCGTTAGTCTCATCAAACACAACGTCACAAGAAACTTCAACAAGTTCTGAGGACTTGTTAAAGACTCTATATGCCCTTGTGTTTGAGTCATATCCTAGTAAAAAGACTTCTACAGTTTTAGGAGCAAATTTAGATTTTCTACCTCTCTTAACAAGAATAAAGCATTTGCTACCAAAAACTCTAAAATATGAAATATTGGGCTTTTTACCGGTTAGGAGTTCATAGGATGTCTTCTTGAGGATTCGGTGTAGATATAATCGGTTGATGGCGTAGCAGGCGGTGTTGACCGCCTCGGCCCAAAACCGATCCGGTGTCTTGTACTCATCAAGCATGGTTCTTGCCATGTCCAATAGAGTTCGATTCTTCCTCTCCACTACACCATTTTGTTGTGGGGTGTAGGGTGAAGAGAACTCATGCTTGATGCCCTCCTCCTCAAGGAAGCCTTCAATTTGAGAGTTCTTGAACTCCGTCCCGTTGTCGCTTCTAATTTTTTTGATCCTTAAGCCGAACTCATTTTGAGCCCGTCTCAAGAATCCCTTTAAGGTCTCTTGGGTATGAGATTTTTCCTGCAAAAAGAACACCCAAGTGAAGCGAGAATAATCATCCACAATAACTAGACAGTACTTACTCCCGCCGATGCTTATGTAAGCAATCGGGCCGAATAAATCCATGTGAAGGAGCTCCAGTGGCCTGTCACTTGTCATAATGTTCTTGTGTGGATGATGGGTGCCAACTTGCTTCCCGGCTTGGCATGCGCTACAAATCCTGTCTTTCTCAAAATGAACATTGGTTAGTCCTAAAATGTGTTCCCCCTTTAGAAGCTTGTGAAGATTCTTCATTCCAACATGGGCTAGTCGGCGGTGCCAGAGCCAACCCAAGTTAGTCTTAGCAACCAAGCAAGTGTCGAGTTCAGCTCTATCAAAATCTACCAAGTATAGCTGACCCTCTAACACTCCCTTAAATGCTATTGAATCATCATTTCTTCTAAAGACAGTAACACCTACATCAGTAAATAGACAGTTGTAGCCCATTTGACATAATTGGGATACGGAAAGCAAATTGTAATCTAAAGAATCTACAAGAAAAACATTGGAAATGGAATGGTCAGGTGAAATAGCAATTTTACCCAAACCTTTGACCAAACCTTGATTTCCATCCCCGAATGTGATCGCTCTTTGGGGATCTTGGTTTTTCTCATATGAGGAGAACATCTTTTTCTCCCCTGTCATATGGTTTGTGCACCCGCTGTCGAGTATCCAGCTTGAGCCCCCGGATGCATAAACCTACAAAACAATTTTAGTTCTTGACTTTAGGTACCCAAACGGTTTTGGGTCCTTTGGCATTAGAAACAAGAACTTTGGGTACCCAAACACAAGTCTTGGAGCCCTTGTGTTTGCCCCCAACAAATTTGGCAACTACCTTGCCGGATTTATTAGTCAGAACATAAGATGCATCAAAAGTTTTAAATGAAATGTCATGATCATTTGATGCATTAGGAGTCTTCTTCTTAGGCAACTTATCACGGGTTGGTTGCCTAGAACTAGATGTCTCACCCTTATACATAAAAGCATGATTAGGGCCAGAGTGAGACTTCCTAGAGTGAATTCTCCTAATTTTGCTCTCGGGATAACCGGCAGGGTACAAAATGTAACCCTCGTTATCCTGAGGCATGGGAGCTTTGCCCTTAACAAAGTTAGACAAATTTTTAGGAGGGGCATTAAGTTTGACATTGTCTCCCCTTTGGAAGCCAATGCCATCCTTGATGCCCGGGCGTCTCCCATTGTAGAGCATACTTCTAGCAAATTTAAACTTTTCATTTTCCAAGTTATGCTCGGCAATTTTAGCATCCAGTTTTGCTATATGATCATTTTGTTGTTTAATTAAAGACATGTGATCATGAATAGCATTAACATCAATATCTCTACATCTAGTACAAATAGTAACATGTTCAACATTAGATGCAGAGGGTTTGCAAGATTTCAATTCTACAACCTTAGCATGTAATAAATCATTTTTAGTTCTAAGGTCGGAAATAGTAGCTTTGCAAACATCAAAATCCTTAGCCTTAGCAAGTAATTTTTCATTTTCAATTTTAAGGCTAGCAAGAGAAATGTTTAATTCTTCAATCTTAGCAAGCAAATCATCATTATTATATCTAGGATTGGGAATTGAAACATCACAACCATGAGAATCAACCTTAGCAATTAAACTAGCATTTTCATTTCTAAGGTTGGCAATAGTGTCATGGCAAGTGCTTAGCTCACTAGATAGTTTTTGACATTTTTCTACTTCTAGAGCATAAGCATTTTTAACCTTAACATGTTTCTTGTTTTCTTTAATTAGAAAATCCTCTTGGGAATCCAAAAGGTCATCCTTTTCATGAATGGCACTAATTAGCTCATTTAGTTTTTCCTTTTGTTCCATGTTAAGGTTGGCACAAAGAACGCGCAAGTTATCCTCCTCATTGCTAGCATCATCCTCATCACTAGAGGTTTCATATTTAGTGGAGGATCTTGATTTTACCTTCTTCCTTTTGCCGTCCTTTGCCATGAGGCACTTGTGGCCGACGTTTGGGAAGAGGAGTCCCTTGGTGACGGCGATGTTGGCGGCGTCCTCGTCGGATGAGGAGTCGGTGGAGCTCTCGTCGGAGTCCCACTCGCGGCACACGTGAGCATCGCCGCCCTTCTTGTGGTACCTCTTCTTTTCTCTTCTCTTTCCCTTCTTGTCGTTGTCCCTGTCACTGTCACATGATAATGGACATTTAGCGATAAAGTGACCGGGCTTACCACACTTGTAGCAAACCTTCTTGGAACGGGATTTGTAGTCTTTCCCTTTCCGTTGCTTGAGGATTTGGCGAAAGCTTTTGATGATTAAAGCCATCTCCTCATTGTCGAGCTTGGAGGCGTCAATTGGTTGTCTACTTGGTGTAGACTCCTCCTTCTTCTCCTCAGTCGCCTTGAAGGCCACCGGTTGCGCCTCGGACGTGGAGGGTTCGTCAAGCTCGTTGATCTTCTTTGATCCTTTAATCATACATTCAAAGCTCACAAAATTCCCGATAACTTCCTCGGGAGTCATTAGTGGGTATCTAGGATTACCACGAATTAATTGGAGAGGATTTGATCTCTTTGGTGTGTCTAGAATTGAATGCCTAGCTCTTGTAAGTGGTTGAGAAGTGGAAAACTTGGATACAATGAATGTGGGGGTGGTTGGGGTATTTATAGCCCCAACCACCAAACTTGACCGTTGGTGGAGGCTGTCTGTTCGATGGCGCACCGGACAGTCCGGTGCACATCGGACATGTCCGGTGCCCTAGCCACGTCACCAATGCCGTTGGATTTTGACCGTTGGAGCTCCTGACTTGTGGGCCCGCCTGGATGTCCGGTGCACACCGGACATCTCCTGTTCATTGTCCGGTGCGCCAGTATGGGCGCGCCTGCCTTCTGCGCGCGCTGTGCGCGCATTAAATGCATCGCAGGTAGCCGTTGGCGCCGAAATAGCCGTTGCTCCGAGGATGCACCGGACAGTCCGGTGCACACCGGACATGTCCGGTGAATTATAGCGGAGCGGCTGCTGCGCGTTCCCGAGGCTGGCGAGTTCCGGAGACCGCGCTTCCTTGGAGCACCGGACACTGTCCGGTGTACACCGGACAGTCCGGTGATTTATAGCGCGCCGGCCTGAGAAATTCCCGAAGGTAGCGAGTTCGAGTTGGAGTCCTCTGGTGCACCGGACACTGTCCGGTGGTGCACCGGACACTGTCCGGTGTACACCGGACAGTCCGGTGCCTCCAGACCAGAGGTGCCTTCGGTTGACTCTTTGCTCCTTTGTTGAATCCAAAACTTGATCTTTTTATTGGCTGAGTGTGAACCTTTTACACCTGAATAATCTATACACTCGAGCAAACTAGTTAGTCCAATTATTTGTGTTGGGCAATTCAACCACCAAAATTAATTAGGGACTAGGTGTAAGCCTAATTCCCTTTCAGGTACCTCGAGAGCATAGCTCGAGCCTCGGCCATGTAACAGACGTACCCAGGGTCATCCCTGACTCTGCATGCTCTGGGGCGGCTGTCGAACCCTTCCGAGGGGCCAGCCTTCGAACCCCTGATCAGTAAAGGGCTCGGAGCCCGAGTGTTCTGGGGCAGTTGCCGAACCCCGCAGGGCGCAACCTTCGAACCCCTGATCAGTAGGAGGGCTCAGGGCCTGTTTCCTTTGCTGAGAAGGATCCTTTTTTAAATATCCCCTTTCCCGGTCCCTGTGGTAAGAGAGAGAGAGAGGAAAAGGAAAAGGATACTAATTTAAATAATGTGGCGCACCTTTTTTGATGCGGTCATCATGACGGAGGTGAAACGTCGCCCGCTTCGCCTGCCAGAGGTGTCGCTTGCCCTGCCAGGGAGTTAATGCGATGAGACGGGCGATTCGCGGGGCGTCTGTTGCGCGTGCGCGAGTCGTTCGAGGAACAGAAAAACCGTTTCACCTTCGAGTTTTAATTTCGCGACGGGTTCGGGCGAAATTTTGGGTGGATCTCGCCCGGGCCTTTATTTACCCGAAAGGGGGGCCGGTGGTTGTTCTTTACCCTGCCATTTGCGCTTGCTTTCTGCTTTTGTTTCCGCAACCTAAGAGAGTAGACAGAGAAAACCGCGCACCTCATCCCCTCCGCCTCCACCACCTCCGTTCGGCGATGGCTGACAAGGTGACCGTCGTTCCGCCGCGCGACCCGTGGCCTTTCTCCACCGTTGTTGTGGAGGATCTGGAGGCCCTTATTACCGATGGTTTGCTCCGTCCTCTCTCCGGCGGGCCGCAGCCGGAGTGGATGGCCCCGGGAGCGAGGCCGACCCGACTCCGCCGCCGGGGTATGTGGTCAGTTTCATCCCCTTCCATGAGCGGGGGTTTGGAGTGCCAGTGAGCCGATTCATGCGGGCGCTTCTGCACTACTACGGGGTGGAGCTGCATAACTTCAACCCCAACTCCATTGCGCAAGCGGCCATCTTCGCGGCGGTTTGCGAGGGTTTTTTGGGGATTGACCCTCACTGGGACCTGCGGACCCATCTCTTCTCCACGGAGTTCTTCGCCTCATCGACGGACGTGAAGAAGGTCCGTATGGCGGTGCGGGCTGGTGGCGGCACCCTCCAGCTGAGGTCGGGCCGCACAGCAGTACATCCCTGCCTCCCTTGTATCTTCGAACAAGGGGTGGCAGAACCGGTGGTTTTATCTCCGGAACGACGACGGGATGCTTCCGTCGTTTTATCAATGAGTGGTGACAGCCGCCGGCAATAACTGGCGCTGGGGGGCCACACGTGAGAACCAGGAGAAGCTCTAGCCTATTCTGCACGCCTTGCAGAAGTTACGAGATGAGGGCCTTACCGCTGCGGGGGTCGTCGCCGCTATCCATCACAAGAGGGTGCTCCCTTTGGCAGAGCGGCGGTTGCGGCTCTCGGAGATGAAGCCGGGGGCCGATTTGGAGGGCTTGCGGATGTCCTCGACCTCCCTCTCCGCCGACGACCTCCTCAAGCGGGTAGTGGGTACGGTAGGGAGGCTGGATGCTGGCGCCCTTAGCCAGCCCACGATGCGTCCTTACCGTGGGTATGTGTCCCTGGTAAGTGTCTGATCCTCCTTTTGTTTTGCGCCGAGTTTTCTACGCCTTTGACTCTTACTGTTGGGATTTTTGTTCGTCCTCAGGGGTTGATGAGTTTTAAACTCGCCCGGCCACCGGTCCCGGAGGACGCGGGGGACCGAGCCGTGCGTAGGCTCGCTGCAGAGAAGGAAAAGGAGAAGAAGGATGCGGAAAAGGCCCAAGCTTGTGAGAGGATGCGAGCTCGGGAAGCCTTGGAGAAGCGTCGTTGGAGGCAGGCGAGGGATGGGCTCCCGTTGGAGCCATCGCCGGAGACGCCTGACGACGACGATGATGATGATGATGATGTCGACGACGAAGACGACGACATGGCGGCCCGACTTGGCCTCAGTCGGGACCCGAGGCTGGGCCAGGGGTCGCCGAGCCAGCCTCCAGATGGGTTGGCACCATCAGTGCTTGGGGCCGGGACACCAAGGTCCCGGTCCGAGGAGCGGAGGCAGGCCGAGGGGGTACTTGACCCCTTGGCCGAGATGATTGGGGCGACTCCGGGGGGTCA
This sequence comes from Zea mays, assembly GCF_902167145.1. Classification (NCBI taxonomy): domain Eukaryota; kingdom Viridiplantae; phylum Streptophyta; class Magnoliopsida; order Poales; family Poaceae; genus Zea; species Zea mays. The sequence goes on along the minus strand of NC_050104.1, from coordinate 12,530,631 downwards.
GGCCGAACCGCATGCCCCCAAGAGCAGGTGCCCGCGCCGATCGTACAGGAGGACGGTCCCTCGTCCGTCGTGATGACGCCTGGGCGGGCCGCTCCCTCGTCGCCTCGGGCGCCCGAGGCAGAAGCGGCGTCGAAGCCGGCAGCGGGGCAACCCTCGGCAGCGCCTGTGGAGACCGGGGCCCGAGGGGCCTCTCCGCGGGCATGATTGGCCTTGCCCCGGAGCGGGTAAGTATCTGAGGATACCTCTGTTTTGGTTTTTTCTCTGTGTGTCTTGAACTTGCTCTCTCTCTTTCTTTCAGCAAGCGGAGGCAGGGCCCGGCCGGTCTGGCCCCAAGACGGGGCCAGCCTCTGCAGCCGGTGCTGCGGCGCGCCATGCCGGTTGGTTGGCCTCTGCACAAGGCGCCCTTCGGCGGGGGGCCCAGGCGGCACGAGTTGCCACGAGGCAAGCCTCCCAGGATGACCCCTGTTGGAGCGACCATCATGCCGGGGGAGGCCGCTGACACGGCCGCGGCCCTGAGCCCGTCTGACTTGTTGCCGACGCCGACATCGACTCCTGCCGGGGCCATCGCTGATTCGCCCGCAGGGCCGCCCGTCGCCGCCGACGTCGGGATGGTTGAGGCGCCGCCGACCGTGGTCATCCCCGACCTCCCCGTTCTCGGCCATGAGGAGAGGGCGGCCATCGTTGCCGAGGTCGGTGATCGGAGGCCTGCCACCTTAGCCGAGGAGAGGCCCAGTACGTCGACGGTGGTGGTACCCGATGCATCGACTGCCGGGGGACCCGACGCCTTGGTGGAGGGGCGCAAAACCGTGGCCTGTCCTGGGGAGCAGCGGCCTTACCTCTGCGCAGCTCAATCCCAATGAGTGGTGTGGGCAGCCGCTCCGGTTCTGGAGCCGCGACACCTCGGAGCCCCTCCTCTCCCTCAACGATGAGTTGGAGGAGAAGTCTCGGGATAGTTTCCGTGAGTATACCGAGGCGGCGGTGAGGTCGCTTTGATCGACCATGGAAATCCTTTCCAGGGACGTTACCAGGGTTTTCCAGGTAAGGATTTAGACGTACACCTTGCGTGACCAGGGCATTCTTTGTGACATCTTGTTTTCCTTCCTCAGGAGCTTGCGGACGTGAGCACCGCCAAGTCGTTGTTCATCCGCTGCGAAAGCGACGTTTGGGAGTCGCTGCGATCCCAGCGGGCCGCGCTTACCGAGGCCAATGAGCGCCTCGCCCAACGGAGCGCTGAGGTGGCAGACCTTTGGTCGCTCTGTGATGAGCTGAAGTCGGAGGCAGCGGCAACGCGGACAGAGGCGGCGTCGGCACGAGCGGAGGCTTCGTCGGTGCGGGAGCAGGTGGCTTCTCAGGCCGAGGAGATGCAGCAACGGCAGCTGGAGCTTAGCCAGGTCATCGACGAGTGGGACCAATCTCAGAGCCAAGTTGCCGAGGCCGTGAGCCGGGCTGAGGCCCTTAAGGGGTCAGCTGGCTGAGGCTACAGAGCGACTAGACGAGGCGTTCGCTCGGGCCGGGACCCTTGCGGAGGGCCTGGCCGTGGCCGTCGGGTCTGCCCAGTCCGCCCAAGCTGTGGCCTCGCAGCAGCGTGCCCGGGCCAAAGGTATGTTTTGCCCGCTTTGTGACTTTGTTTTTTGTCTTCATTCTTCTCTTCATGTCTGAAGAACATTGTCCGGTTGTCTGCAGGGTTCGAGATGGCTCTTAACAAGTCCGTCAAGAACTTCAAGGCGCTTGCCCAGGCGGCTGAGCAGAAGGAGGCCGACCACGTGGCCATGTCCGAGGCCATCTCGGCTTTCTACCGGACCTTTGGCCTTGACGACGTCCCCTCTGGTAGCTCCCCCAGAGTCACCTGTGGGCCTTGGGCGGCCATGTGCGCAGCAGACTCCGCGGGGCGCTGCACCACGGCGTTAGGAGGGCCTTCGTCGTGCTTGCTTCCCACTACGGCGTGGATCTGGAGCGGGTCAGCGAGGGGTACTGCTTACCCGATGAAGAGGAGGCCGCCTTAGCCGAGGTCCAGAGGCTTGACGCGACTGTCGAGGGCCCAAGCGCGGTGCTGGCTTCCTCCTTTGAGGTGGAGATCCTTTCGCCCATGTTGCCGTATGAGGCCGGGCCAGATTCTGCCGAGGGTAGAAACGACGCCAAGGGTGCTGCTCCTCCCCCTGCCGATGTCTGAGCCTGCAGGAACAGTCTGTTTTAAGTGCGCGTATGTTTTTTGCGGTCTGAAAGGGAATTAGGCTTACACCTAGTTCCTAAATAATTTTGGTGGTTGAATTGCCCAACACAAATAATTGGACTAACTAGTTTGCTCTAGTGTATAAGTTATACAGGTGTAAAAGGTTCTCACTTAGCCAATAAAAAGATCAAATATTGGATTCAACAAAGGAGCAAAGGAGCAACCGAAGGCACCTCTGGTCTGGGGCACCGGACTGTCCGGTGTACACCGGACAGTGTCCGGTGCACCAGAGGACTCCAACTCAAACTTGCCATCTTCGGGAATCTCCAGAGGCACTCGCGCTATAATTCACCGGACTGTCCGGTGTACACCAGACAGTGTCCGGTGCTCCAAGGAAGAGCCGCCTCCGGAACTCGCCAGCCTCGGGAATTCACTTCAGCCGCTCCTCTATAATTCACCGGACTGTCCGGTGTACACCGGACTGTTCGGTGTAACAGCGGAGCAACGGCTATTTCGGCGCCAACGGCTACCTGCGACGCATTAAATGCGCGCGCTACGCGCGCAGACGTCAGGCGTGCCCATACTGGCGCACCGGACAATGAACAGGACATGTCCGGTGTGCACCGGACATCCATGCGGGCCCAGAAGTCAGAAGCTCCAACGGTCAGAATCCAACGGCATTGGTGACGTGGCTGGGGCACCGGACATGTCCGGTGTGCACCGGACTGTCCGGTGCGCTATCAAACAGACAGCCTCCACCAACGGTCAAGTTTGGTGGTTGGGGCTATAAATACCCCAACCACCCCACCATTCATTGCATCCAAGTTTTCCACTTCCCAACTACTTACAAGAGCTCTAGCATTCAATTCTAGACACACCAAAGAGATCAAATCCTCTCCAAATTCCACACAACACCCTAGTGATTAGGAGAGAGATTTGCTTGTGTTCTTTCGAGCTCTTGCGCTTGGATTGCTTTCTTCTTTCTTGATTCTTTCATTGCGATCAAACTCATTTGTAATTAAGGCAAGAGACACCAAACTTGTGGTGGTCCTTGTGGGAACTCTGTGTTCCAAGTGATTGAGAAGAGAAAGCTCATTCGGTCCGAGGGACCGTTTGAGAGAGGGAAGGGTTGAAAGAAACCCGGCCTTTGTGGCCTCCTCAACGGGGAGTAGGTTTGCGAGAACCGAACCTCGGTAAAACAAATCCGCGTGTCACACTCCTTATTCTCTTGCGATTTGTTTTGCGCCCTCTCTCGCGGACTCGATTATATTTCTAACGCTAACCCGGCTTGTAGTTGTAATTATTTTTGAGAATTTCAGTTTCGCCCTATTCAACCCCCCTCTAGGCGACTTTCAATTGGTATCGGAGCCTGGTGCTTCATTAGAGCCTAACCGCTCGAAGTGATGTCGGGAGATCACGCCAAGAAGGAGATGGAAACCGGCGACAAGCCCACTACGAGCCAAGGGAGCACTTCATCGGAAGAGTCCCGCACCAAGAGGAAGGAGAAGAAGAAGGACTCCTCCAAACGGAAGGAGAAAAGATCCTCCTCTTCTCACCACAAGGAGAAGAAGGAGAAATCTTCTTCCCACAAGTCGCATCGAAAAGGCGACAAGCACAAGAGGATGAGGAAGGTGGTCTACTACGAGACCGACACTTCATCAACATCCACCTCCGACTCTGATGCGCCCTCCGTAACTTCTAAACGCCAAGAGCGTAAGAAGTTTAGTAAGATCCCCTTACACTATCCTCGTACATCTAGACATACTCCATTACTTTCCGTTCCATTAGGCAAACCGCCAACCTTTGACGGTGAAGATTATGCTAGGTGGAGTGATTTAATGAAATTTCATCTAACCTCACTCCACAAAAGTATATGGAATGTTGTTGAGTTTGGAGCACAGGTACCATCCGTAGGGGATGAGGATTATGATGAGGACGAGGTGGCCCAAATCGAGCACTTCAACTCCCAAGCCACAACCATACTCTTGGCCTCTCTAAATAGAGAGGAATACAACAAGGTGCAAGGATTGAAGAATGCAAAGGAAATTTGGGACCTCCTCAAGACCGCGCACGAGGGTGATGAACTAACAAAGATCACCAAGCGGGAAACGATCGAGGGGGAGCTCGGTCGCTTTCGACTTCGCCAAGGGGAAGAGCCACAAGACATGTACAACCGGCTCAAGACTTTGGTGAACCAAGTGCGCAACCTCGGGAGCAAGAAGTGGGATGACCACGAGGTGGTTAAGGTTATTCTTAGATCACTCATATTCCTTAACCCCACTCAAGTTCAATTAATTCGTGGTAATCCTAGATATACTCAAATGACCCCCGAGGAAGTTATCGGGAATTTTGTGAGCTTTGAATGTATGATCAAGGGCTCCAAGAAGATCAACGAGCTTGATGAACCCTCCACGTCCGAAGCACAACCGGTGGCATTTAAGGCGACGGAGGAGAAGAAGGAGGAGTCTACACCGAGTAGACAACCAATTGACGCCTCCAAACTCGACAATGAGGAGATGGCTTTAATCATCAAAAGCTTTCGCCAAATCCTCAAGCAACGGAAGGGGAAGGATTACAAATCCCGTTCCAAGAAAGTTTGCTACAAGTGTGGTAAGCCCGGTCATTTCATTGCAAAATGTCCTATATCTAGTGACAGTGACAGGGGCGACGACAAGAAGGGAAAGAGGAGAGAAAAGAAGAGGTACTACAAGAAGAAGGGCGGCGATGCCCATGTTTGTCGGGAGTGGGACTCGGACGAGAGCTCCACCGACTCCTTCTCCGACGAAGACGCCGCCAACATCGCCGTCACCAAGGGACTCCTCTTCCCCAACGTCGGCCAAAAGTGCCTCATGGCAAAGGACGGCAAAAGGAAGAAGGTTAAATCTAAATCCTCCACTAAATATGAATCCTCTAGTGATGATAATGCTAGTGATGAGGAGAATAATTTGCGTACCCTTTTTGCCGACCTAAACATGCAACAAAAGGAGAAATTAAATGAATTAATTAGTGCCATACATGAGAAGGATGATCTCTTGGACTCCCAAGAGGACTTCCTAATCAAGGAAAATAAAAAGCATGTTAAGGTTAAAAATGCTTATGCTCTACAAGTTGAAAAATGTGAAAAATTGTCTAGTGAGCTAAGCACTTGCCATGAGACTATTGACAACCTTAGAAATGAAAATGCTAGATTAATTGCTAAGGTTGATTCTCATGTTTGTGATGTCTCTATTCCCAATCTTAGAAATGATAATGATGATTTGCTTGCTAAGATTAAGGAATTGAATGATTCTCTTGCTAGCCTTAGAGTAGAAAATGAAAATTTGATTGCTAAGGCTAAAGACTTTGATGTTTGCAATACTACTATTTCCGACCTTAGAACTAAGAATGATATGTTGCATGCTAAGGTTGTTGAATTAAAATCTTGCAAACCCTCTACATCTACCGTTGAGCACACTTCTATTTGTACTAGATGTAGAGATGTTGATATCAATGCTATTCATGATCACATGGCTTTAATTAAACAACAAAATGATCATATAGCAATATTAGATGCTAAAATTGCCGAGCATAACTTAGAAAATGAAAAGTTTAAATTTGCTAGAAGTATGCTCTATAATGGGAGATGCCCTGGCATCAAGGATGGCATTGGCTTCCAAAGGGGAGACAATGTCAAACTTTATGCACCTCCTAAGAATTTGTCTAACTTTGTTAAGGGCAAGGCTCCCATGCCTCAGGATAACGAGGGTTACATTTTATATCCTGTCGGTTATCCTGAGAGCAAAATTAGAAAAATTCACTCTAGGAAGTCTCACTCTGGCCCTAACCATGCTTTTATGTATAAGGGTGAGACATTTAGTTCTAGGCAACCAACCCGTGCCAAGTTGCCTAGAAAGAAAACTCCTAATGCATCAAATGATCATGCTATTTCATTTAAAACTTTTGATGCTTCTTATGTGCTTACTAGCAAATCCGGCAAGGTAGTTGCCAAATTTGTTGGGGGCAAACACAAGGGATCAAAGACTTGTGTTTGGGTACCCAAAGTTCTTGTTTCTAATGCTAAAGGACCCAAAACCGTTTGGGTACCTAAAATCAAGAACTAAAATTGTTTTGTAGGTTTATGCATCCGGGGGTTCAAGTTGGATACTCGACAGCGGGTGCACAAACCACATGACAGGGGAGAAAAAGATGTTCTTCTCATATGAGAAAAACCAAGATCCCCAACGAGCTATCACATTCGGGGATGGAAATCAAGGTTTGGTCAAAGGATTGGGTAAAATTGCTATATCACCTGACCATACTATTTCCAATGTTTTTCTTGTAGATTCTTTATATTACAATTTGCTTTCTGTATCCCAATTATGTCAAATGGGCTACAACTGTCTATTTACTGATGTAGGTGTCACTGTCTTTAGAAGGAGTGATGATTCAATAGCATTTAAGGGAGTGTTAGAGGGTCAGCTATACTTGGTAGATTTTGATAGAGCTGAACTCGACACTTGCTTGATTGCTAAGACTAACTTGGGTTGGCTCTGGCACCGCCGACTAGCCCATGTTGGAATGAAGAATCTTCACAAGCTTCTAAAGGGAGAACACATTTTAGGACTAACAAATGTTCAGTTTGAGAAAGACAGGATTTGTAGTGCATGCCAAGCCGGAAAGCAAGTTGGCACTCATCATCCACACAAGAACATCATGACTAGTGACAGGCCACTGGAGCTCCTACACATGGACCTATTCGGCCCGATCGCTTACATAAGCATCGGCGGGAGTAAGTACTGTCTAGTTATTGTGGATGATTATTCTCGCTTCACTTGGGTGTTCTTTTTGCAGGATAAATCCCATACCCAAGAGACCTTAAAGGGATTCTTGAGACGGGCTCAAAATGAGTTCGGCTTAAGGATCAAGAAAATTAGAAGCGACAACGGGACGGAGTTCAAGAACTCTCAAATTGAAGGCTTCCTTGAGGAGGAGGGCATCAATCATGAGTTCTCTTCCCCCTACACTCCACAACAAAATGGTGTAGTGGAGAGGAAGAATCGAACTCTTTTGGACATGGCAAGGACCATGCTTGATGAGTACAAGACACCGGATCAGTTTTGGGCCGAGGCGGTCAACACCGCCTGCTACGCCATCAACTGGTTATACCTACACCGAATCCTCAAGAAGACATCCTATGAACTCCTAACCGGTAAAAAGCCCAATATTTCATATTTTAGAGTTTTTGGTAGCAAATGTTTTATTCTTGTCAAAAGAGGTAGAAAATCTAAATTTGCTCCTAAAACTGTAGAAGGCTTTTTACTTGGATATGACTCAAACACAAGGGCATATAGGGTCTTTAACAAGTCCTCAGGATTTGTTGAAGTTTCTTGTGACGTTGTGTTTGATGAGACTAACGGCTCTCAAGTAGAGCAAGTTGATCTTGATGAGATAGGTGAAGAACAGGCTCCGTGCATCGCGCTAAGGAACATGTCCATTGGGGATGTGTGCCCTAAGGAATCCGAAGAGCCTCCAAGTGCACAAGATCAACCTTCCTCCTCCACACAAGCATCTCCACCAACTCAAAATGAGGACGAGGCTCAAGTTGATGAAGGAGAAGATCAAAGAGATGAGCCACCTCAAGATGACGGCAATGATCAAGGAGGAGATGCAAATGATCAAGACAAGGAGGATGAAGAACCAAAGCCGCCACACCCAAGAGTCCATCAAGCAATTCAACGAGATCACCCCGTCGACACCATCCTCGGCGACATTCATAAGGGGGTAACCACTCGATCTCGTGTTGCCCATTTTTGTGAGCATTACTCTTTTGTTTCCTCTATCGAGCCACACAGGGTAGAGGAAGCACTCAAAGATTCGGATTGGGTGATGGCGATGCAAGAGGAGCTCAACAATTTCACGAGGAATGAGGTATGGCATTTGGTTCCACGTCCTAACCAAAATGTTGTAGGAACCAAGTGGGTCTTCCGCAACAAGCAAGACGAGCATGGTGTGGTGACAAGGAACAAAGCTCGACTCGTGGCCAAGGGGTATTCACAAGTTGAAGGTTTGGATTTTGGTGAAACCTATGCACCCGTAGCTAGGCTTGAGTCAATTCGTATATTATTGGCCTATGCTACTTACCATGGCTTCAAGCTTTATCAAATGGACGTGAAGAGTGCCTTCCTCAATGGACCAATCAAGGAAGAGGTCTATGTTGAGCAACCTCCCGGCTTTGAAGACAGTGAGTACCCTAACCATGTTTATAGGCTCTCTAAGGCGCTTTATGGGCTCAAGCAAGCCCCAAGAGCATGGTATGAATGCCTTAGAGATTTCCTTATTGCAAATGGCTTCAAAGTCGGCAAAGCCGATCCTACTTTATTCACCAAAACACTTGATAATGATTTGTTTGTATGCCAAATTTATGTTGATGATATTATATTTGGGTCTACTAACAAATCTACATGTGAAGAATTTAGTAGGATCATGACACAGAAATTCGAGATGTCTATGATGGGGGAGTTGAAATATTTTCTAGGATTTCAAGTCAAACAACTCCAAGAGGGCACCTTCATTAGCCAAACGAAGTACACTCAAGACATTCTAACCAAGTTTGGAATGAAGGATGCCAAGCCCATCAAGACACCCATGGGAACCAATGGGCATCTCGACCTCGACACGGGAGGTAAGTCCGTGGATCAAAAGGTATACCGGTCGATGATTGGTTCATTGCTTTATTTATGTGCATCTCGACCGGACATCATGCTTTCCGTTTGTATGTGTGCAAGATTCCAAGCCGACCCTAAGGAATCACACCTTACGGCCGTAAAACGAATCTTGAGATATTTGGCTTACACACCTAAATTTGGGCTTTGGTACCCTCGGGGATCCACATTTGATTTGATTGGTTATTCGGATGTCGATTGGGCGGGGTGCAAGATTAATAGGAAGAGCACATCGGGGACTTGCCAGTTCTTGGGAAGATCCTTGGTGTCTTGGGCTTCAAAGAAGCAAAATTCGGTCGCTCTTTCCACCGCCGAAGCCGAGTATATTGCCGCAGGCCATTGTTGCGCACAATTGCTTTAGATGAGGCAAACCCTGCGGGACTACGGTTACAAAATAACCAAAGTTCCTCTTCTATGTGATAATGAGAGTGCAATCCGCATGGCGGATAATCCCGTTGAACATAGCCGCACTAAACACATAGCCATTCGGTATCATTTTCTTCGGGATCACCAACAAAAGGGGGATATCGAGATTTCATACATTAACACTAAAGATCAATTAGCCGATATCTTTACCAAGCCACTTGATGAACAAACTTTTACCAAACTTAGGCATGAGCTCAATATTCTTGATTCTAGGAATTTCTTTTGCTAATTTGCACATATAGCTTATAAATATACCTTTGATCATGTCTCTTTTAGATGCTATGACTAATGTGCTTTCAAGTATATGTCAAACCAAGTCATAGGTATATTGAAAGGGAATTGGAGTCTTCGGCAAAGACAAAGGCTTCCACTCCACTCTACTACTCATCCTTCGCCGTCACTCCGAGCTTCTCTCCAACTTTGGTATAATCTTCACTCATTTAATTTATGACCAAAGGAGGAGAAAGTACTTCGTTGGGCTCTAATGATTCCGTTTTTGGCGATTCATGCCAAAGGGGGATAAAATATGAGCCCAAAGCAAAAGGACCGCACCACCACCTTATTTTTAAAATTTGGAGATTTTCAATTGGTCAATTTCAAATTGGTATCTTATTATGTTCTAAAGGGGGAGGAAGTAGTATTTCAAAAATGATAAATCAAAACCCTCTTGAACACTAAGAGGAGGATCTCATTTAGGGGGAGTTTTGTTTAGTCAAAGGAAAAGCATTTGGAACAAGGGGAGAAAATTTCAAATCTTGAAAATGCTTTGCAAAAAATCTTATTCATTTACCTTTGACTTTCTTGCAAAAGGATTTTGAAAAAGAATTTACAAAAGGATTTGCAAAAACAAAACATGTGGTGCAAATGTGGTCCAATATGTTAAAAACAAAGAAACAATCCATGCACATCTTGTAAGTATTTACATTGGCTCAATTCCAAGCAACCTTTGCACTTACATTATGCAAACTAGTTCAATTATACACTTCTATATTTACTTTGGTTTGTGTTGGCATCAATCACCAAAAAGGGGGAGATTGAAAGGGAATTAGGCTTACACCTAGTTCCTAAATAATTTTGGTGGTTGAATTGCCCAACACAAATAATTGGACTAACTAGTTTGCTCTAGTGTATAAGTTATACAGGTGTAAAAGGTTCTCACTTAGCCAATAAAAAGATCAAATATTGGATTCAACAAAGGAGCAAAGGAGCAACCGAAGGCACCTCTGGTCTGGGGCACCGGACTGTCCGGTGTACACCGGACAGTGTCCGGTGCACCAGAGGACTCCAACTCAAACTTGCCATCTTCGGGAATCTCCAGAGGCACTCGCGCTATAATTCACCGGACTATCCGGTGTACACCGGACAGTGTCCGGTGCTCCAAGGAAGAGCCGCCTCCGGAACTCGACAGCCTCGGGAATTCACTTCAGCCGCTCCTCTATAATTCACCGGACTATCCGGTGTACACCGGACTGTCCGGTGTAACAGCGGAGCAACGGCTATTTTGGCGCCAACGGCTACCTGCGACGCATTAAATGCGCGCGCTGCGCGCGCAGACGTTAGGCGTGCCCATACTGGCGCACCGGACAATGAACAGGACATGTCCGGTGTGCACCGGACATCCAGGCGGGCCCAGAAGTCAGAAGCTCCAACGGTCAGAATCCAACGGCATTGGTGACGTGGCTGGGGCACCGGACATGTCCGGTGTGCACCGGACTGTCCGGTGCGCCATCAAACAGATAGCCTCCACCAACGGTCAAGTTTGGTGGTTGGGGCTATAAATACCCCAACCACCCCACCATTCATTGCATCCAAGTTTTCCACTTCCCAACTACTTACAAGAGCTCTAGCATTCAATTCTAGACACACCAAAGAGATCAAATCCTCTCCAAATTCCACACAACACCCTAGTGATTAGGAGAGAGATTTGCTTGTGTTCTTTCGAGCTCTTGCGCTTGGATTGCTTTCTTCTTTCTTGATTCTTTCATTGCGATCAAACTCACTTGTAATTAAGGCAAGAGACACCAAACTTGTGGTGGTCCTTGTGGGAACTCTGTGTTCCAAGTGATTGAGAAGAGAAAGCTCATTCGGTCCGAGGGACCGTTTGAGAGAGGGAAGGGTTGAAAGAAACCCGGCCTTTGTGGCCTCCTCAACGGGGAGTAGGTTTGCGAGAACCGAACCTCGGTAAAACAAATCCGCGTGTCACACTCCTTATTCTCTTGCGATTTGTTTTGCGCCCTCTCTCGCGGACTCGATTATATTTCTAACGCTAACCCGGCTTGTAGTTGTGATTATTTTTGAGAATTTCAGTTTCGCCCTATTCACCCCCCCTCTAGGCGACTTTCACGGTCGCTGAGGCCTAAACATTTTTATTGTCGAATTATAAAGCTACGTTTTCTTTCCTCTCGTTTCGTGCGTTAGGACTTGTTCGGTAATAGAATCGCTTATCCGAGCGCGAGTTACTTTTCGCGGAAGGTGATGAGTGAGGTATCCGTATCCCAGAGGCGTAGGAGTCCCTCGGCTCGGTCGGCCTTGCCGTTTAAGTGTTCCTCTCGTCGTTTTTAGGATTCCGTTATCGATATAGTCAAAAAGCATGAAAGTCGTTTTCTTTCCTCTTGTTTCGTGCGTTAGGACTTGTTCGTCGGTAGCAGAATCACTTGTCTGAGCGTGAGTTACCTTTCGCGGAAGGTGATGAGTGAGGTATCCGTATCCTGGAGGCGTAGGAGTCCCTCGGCTCAGTCGGCCTTGCCGTTTAAGGTTCCTCTCGTCGTTTTTAGGATTCCGTTATCGATATAGTCGAAAAGCACGAAAGTCGTTTTGGTAGAAAACTTTTCCGGGGAAAATTTTGACGCAGAGGGGGTTCCCCCCTTCTAGCCCCTGAGGGAGGGTCGGGCTTTGCCGAGGCAAGGCTGATCCTTCCTTGACGGTTAGACTTTATTTATATATGTAAAGAAAGCGAGATACATGAACGACTTGAAACATTTTAAGGGTAGAAGCGACGTAGTTGTTGGATGTTTCAAGCGTTGCTGTAGACCTCGCCTTGATCGTTGGCCAGCTTGTATGTCCCGGGCTTCAAAATCTTGGTGATGATGAATGACCCTCCCAAGGAGGAGTAAGCTTGTGGCACCCTCGGGCGTCTTGTCGCAGCCGAAGTAACAAGTCTCCCACTTGGAAGCCTCGGGGTCGAACCCTTCGGGCGTGGTAGCGTCGCAGAGACTGCTGGTACCGCACCGAGTGTAGTAAGGCTACGTCCCGAGCCTCTTCGAGCTGGTCCAATGAATCCTCTCGGCTGGTCTGGTTATTTCGGTCGTCGTATGCCTTTGTCCTCGGGGAACCGTATTCTAAGTCCGTGGGTAGGACAGCCTCGGCCCCATAGACTAGAAAGAACGGCGAGAAACCCGTGGCTTGGCTCGACATCGTCCTCAGACTCCAAACCACCGAGGGTAGTTCTTTTATCCACCGCTTGCCAAACTTGTTGAGGTTGTTGTAGATCCTCGATTTTAGTCCCTGCAAAATCATACCGTTGGCGCGCTCCACCTGCCCATTTGTCATTGGGTGAGCTACGGCGGCCCAGTCCACACAGATGTGGTGGTCTTCGCAGAAGTCCAGGGACTTTTTCCCAGTGAATTGCGTGCCGTTGTCGGTGATGATGGAGTTTGGGACCCCAAAGCGGTGGATGATATTTGTGAAGAACGCCACCGCCTACTCGGATCCGATGCTGGTTAAGGGTCGGACCATGATCCACTTGGAGAATTTGTTGATGCCGACCAGCAGGTGCGTGAAGCCCCCGGGTGCCTTCTGCAAGGGACCGACAAGGTCCAGACCCCATACGGCAAACGGCCAAGTGATAGGTATTGTCTGCAGGGCTTGAGTGGGCAGGTGCGTCTGTCTCGCGTAGAATTGACACCCTTGGCAGGAGCGTACAATCCTAGTGGCGTCGACCAACATGGTCGGCCAGTAGAAGCCTTGTCGAAAAGCGTTTCCCACGAGGGCCCAAGGTGTTGCATGGTGACCGCAAGCCCCCGAGTGTATTTCTTGTAACAGCTCTTGTCCTTGGGCGACAGATATGCATCGTTGGAGAATGCCTGAGGGGCTGCGGTGGTACAACTCTTTTTCATCACCCAGTAAAACGAACGACTTGGCGCGCCGAGCTTCGGCCTTGTCGAGGGGCAGCTCTCCTCGGAGGAGATATTCCAGGTACGGGGTCTGGCAGTTCAGGTTTGGCGTAACCCCGTGCTGCTCTCCCTCGACGCGCAGGGCCTCACCCTCGGCGGCCGAGGGTACCTCGGGCTGGGCCGAGGTCTCCTCGGGTTCGGGCGCGTCATCGAGTTTGACGGATGGTTGATATATGTCCTTGGAGAAGATGTTCAGGGGAACCGTCGTCCGCCTCGAGGCTATTTTAGCCAGCTCATCCGCAGTCTCATTGTACCGTCGAGCAACATGGTTGAGTTCTAGCCCGTAGAACTTATCTTCCAAGTGCCGAACTTCGTCGCAGTAGGCCTCCATTTTTTGATCGCGGCAGTGGGAGTTCTTCATGACTTGGTCAATAACAAGCTACGAGTCACCACGAGCGTCGAGGTGTCGAACCCCTAGCTCGACGGCGATGTGCAACCCATTGACCAAAGCCTCATACTCGGCCACGTTGTTTGACGCCGGAAAATGGAGGCGTAGCGCACATGTTTTCCGAGGGGTGAAATGAAGAGCAAGCCAGCACCTGCTCCGGATTTCATAAGAGACCCATCGAAGAACATGGTCCAAAGATCGACCTGGATTGGAGCTGTCGGCAATTGGGTGTCGACCCATTCAGCCAGGAAGTTTGCCAAGACTTGAGATTTTATGGCCTTCCGAGGAGCGAATGAAAGTGTTTCGCCCATGAGTTCCACTGCCCATTTTGCTATCCTACCTGAGGCCTCTCGGCACTGGATGATCTCTCCCAGGGGGAAGGATGACACCACAGTCACCGGATGAGACTCGAAGTAGTGTCGCAACTTTCGCCGTGTCAGAATCACTGCGTACAGTAGCTTCTGGATTTGTGGGTAGCGGATCTTGGTCTCGGATAGCACCTCGCTGATGAAGTAGACCGGCCTCTGGATGAGCAGTTCATGCCCCTCTTCTCGTCTCTCGACTACGATCGCGGCGCTGACCACCTGAGTGGTTGCGGCTACGTAAATCAAGAGGGCTTCTCCCACAGCGAAGGGCACCAAGATGGGCGCATTAGTAAGGAGTGCCTTTAAGTTTTCAAGGACTTCTTCGGCCTCGGGGGTCCAAGTGAAGCGCTCGGCCTTCCTTAAGAGGCAGTACAAAGGCAATCCTTTCTCGCCAAGGCGCGAGATGAAGCGGCTTAGAGCCGCAAGGCATCCCATGACCCTTTGTACTCCTTTTAAATCTTTGATGGGCCCCATGTTGGTGATGGTTGCGATTTTCTCCGGGTTGGCCTCGATGGCTCGTTCGGAGATGATGAACCCCAGGAGCATGCCTCGGGGGACTCCGAAGACACACTTCTCGGGATTGAGTTTTACGCCCTTTGCATGCAGGCACCCGAAAGTTACTTCGAGGTCAGAGAGGAGGTCAGAGGCCTTCCTTGTTTTGACAACGATGTCATCGATGTAAGCCTCGACCGTTCTGCCGATGTGCTCTCCGAACATGTGGTTCATGCACCTTTGGTATGTTGCACCTGCATTCCTCAAGCCAAATGGCATAGTAGTATAACAATACATGCCAAAAGGTGTGATAAAAGAAGTCGCGAGCTAGTCGGACTCTTTCATCTTGATTTGGTGATAGCCTGAATAGGCGTCGAGGAATGACAGGGTTTCACACCCAGCAGTGGAGTCCACAATTTGATCGATGCGAGGCAGAGGGTAGGGAACCTTCGGACATGCTTTATTCAACCCAGTGTAGTCGACGCACATCCTCCATTTCCCACCATTCTTCTTTACAAGCACAGGGTTAGCTAACCATTCTGGATGGAATACCTCTTTGATGAACCCTGTGGCCATCAGCTTGTGGACCTCCTCGCCTATGGCCCTGCGCTTTTCTTCATCAAAGCGGCGCAGGGGCTGCTTCACGGGTCGGGCACCGGCTCGGATGTCCAGTGAGTGCTCGGCGACATCCCTCGGTATGTCAGGCATGTTCGAGGGACTCCACGCAAAAATTTCGGCGTTTGCACGGAGAAAGTCGACGAGCACTGCTTCCTATTTGGGGTCGAGCTCGGAGTCGATCCTGACTTTCTTGCCGGCGTCGTTGCTGGGGTCGAGAGGGACGGACTTCCTGGGCTCGGTACGCAGTCGGGGTGGTCGCCTTGGTCAAAGGTGATGGGCTTGTCGGACCAGTCTAGATAGACCGGCGGCGCTACCTTCACCGAGCAGACCTCCCGGCGCTCCTGCTTGCGGTGCCGAGCCGAGGCGTTCGCCACCTATCCGCCGTAGATCATGAAGCAGTTGTGGACCTCCAGGAACTCCTCTTCCTTGTCGCCCCCCTTCTTGTTGTTGCCTTGGTCCTTGCCACCTTCTGCTGAGGGTCCATCCTTATTGAAGTAACGCCGGAGCATGTCGCATTCTTTAAGGGTGTGCTTGACCGGACCCTTGTGATAGGGGCACGACTCCTTGAGCATCTTGTCGAACATGTTGGCCCCTCCGGGAGGCTTCCGAGGATTCCTGTGCTCGGCAGCAGCGACGAGATCCGTGTCAACGACGTCTCGTTTTCCTTGCGCCTTCTTCCTGGTCTTCTTCTTCGTGCCACGCGGGGCGGATGCCTCAGGGACGTCTTCCTTTTGTCTTCCCTGAGGCTTCTTGTCCTTCCGGAAGATGGCTTCAACCGCCTCCTGACCAGAGGCGAACTTGGTGGTTATGTCCATCAGTTCGCTCGCCTTGGTGGGAGTCTTCCGTCCCAGTTTACTCACCAGGTCCCGGCAAGTGGTGTCGGCGAGAAATGCCCCGATGACGTCCGAGTCGATGATGTTGGGCAACTCGGTGCGCTGCTTGGAAAACCGCCGGATGTACTCTCGCAGGGATTCCCCTGGCTGCTGGCGGCAGCTTCGGAGATCCCATGAATTCACAGGGCGCACGTACGTACCTTGGAAATTTTCGGCGAAAGCCTTGACCAGGTCGTCTCAGTCGGAGATCTGCGCAGGAGGCAGATGCTCCAGCCAGGCCCAGGCAGCGTCGGAGAGGAAAAGGGGGAGGTTGCGGATGATGAGGTTGTCGTCGTCCGTCCCTCCCAGCTGGCATGCCAGTCGGTAATCCGCAAGCCAGAACTCCGGCCTTGTCTCCCCTGAGTACTTGGTGATGGTAGTCGGGGCCCGGAACCGGGCCGGGAACGGCGCCCGTCGTATGGCCCGGCTGAAGACTCGCGGACCTGGTGGTTCAGGCAAGGGGCTCCGATCCTCCTCACTGTCGTAGCATCCTCCGCGCCTGGGGTGGTAGCCTCGGCGCACCCTTTCCTCGAGGCGTGCTCGACGGTCGCGGCGGTGTTGTTCGCTGCCGAGGCGGTTCGGGGCTGCAGTCGTCCCGTCCCTTGTGCGCTCGGTGTGGACCGAGGCCTCCCGCATGCGTCGGGAGGACGTTGCGCGATGCTCCGAGGGGCACCCTCACCTTCGGGAGGCAGAGCTTTTGGCTCGTCGGACTGCGGCATCTTCCAGGAGACCCTTGAGTTCACCCTGGATACATCGCCCCTCAGTGGTGGATGGCTCCGGAATCGTTCAAAGTAGCATCGCCGCTGCAGCTAGGTTCTAGCCGGCCCCGCTGAAGGCCGGGGGTAGTCCTGCCCTGGCATCGTCAACGATACGGCGCTGGATGTCCCGGGCCTGATGACGCGCTCCTCCGGCGAGTGCTCGACCTGCCCACTCCTGCTCGATATTTTGTCGGAGCTGCACAAGCCGCCCTGCTTCTTCGTCGAGCTTGGCCTACATCTCGCAGAGTTGCTCAACCTGTGTGTCCTGACCCCCTGCAGGGACTCGGACCACAGCTAGCTCCCGCGGGATCTCAACGCGAGACGCAGGCGCAGGGGTGTCGTCGTTCTCTGGCATGCCGAGGCGGTCGTCTTCATCGTGATTCCCCTGATCGATGTGGAAACACTCGCGACTTGGGTCATAACCCTCGTCATCAAGGTTGTGGCCATCGTCAGAGCAACCGAAGAGGCAGTAGTCACATGCGGACATGAAGCCTCGCATGGCACTGGGATCACTGAGTCCGGAGAAATCCCAACTGAAGTCAGGGTCGTCTTCTTCCTCGGAACCTGCAGGTCCGTAGGTTGAGACGACCGTCAGTCGGTCCTAGGTTGACCACATATGGTACCCTGGAAGGTTAGGATATGCCCTTGCAAAAGCGCTCACCGAAGCGGGGTCGCCTGGTGGATCGAAGCTGAATCTAAAGGAAACAGGGTGGAAGACTGATGGTACCTCCTAGTCGATGGAAGGTGGTGAAGTTGCATCGGGGACAGAGTGCGCCGTCATCTCAGGTGCGAGACTAATGTCCGACAAGTCCCTCGCAAGGGTGCCGGCGTCATCAGTCCGCTTGGGGTTGGCACATTGCTAGGAAGCGACACCCATCGTTGTCTCAGGTGTGAGGACAACACCCGACATGTCCCCCGCAGGGGTGTCGGTGTCGTCAACTCGCTCTAGTCCGACAGCCGACGAAGTGCCGCCCCGTGCCTGGCCACGGTTGCCCCATCTCATCCTCCTCCGACGACGAGGGTGGCGGAGCAAACCCAGGTGTTCCTCTTCCGCCACGGAGGGAAGTCGTCGTCGAGTTCGCCTCCGCCGGGCGAGCCGACGACCGTCGTTGTTGTCGTGCTGTGAGGGGAGGAGTACCATGTCGTAGCTGCCGTCGCGGGGCATGAACTCGGGACTCCCGAAGCAGAGCATCGTCCTGGGCTGAAGAGGTTGCTGAAGGCTACCCATCTGGAACTCAACGGGAAAGTGTTTGTCAACACGCAGCAGGCCCCTACCTGGCGCGCCAACTGTCGGCGTTTCGGACCCGCGAGGACCCTCAACCGACTAGTGAATTTGTCGCTGCGTGTCCCTGCCCAGATGAGTTGATGCAAGATGGAACACAAGCGAGAGGATGAGGCTTATATTATCTTGCATCGGGGTGCTCGTAGTAGGGGTTACAAGCGTCGCGAGAGAGAGAGGGAGAGGGTTCGATCTTGAGGTGAGGTGTCTGAGTTAGCCTCCACCGCGTCTCTCCTACTCTGCCTGCCTCTCTTTGCTTGCCCCGTCCGTCCCTTAGGAAGGCCCTAGACATCCCCTTTTATATATACAAGGAGATGGTCCAGCTGTACAATGGGGGTGTAGCTACGTGCTAACGTGGCTAGCGGAGAAGTGCCTTGAGCCCTATACACGTGCTAACATGGCCATCGAAGAAGTGCTTGAGCCCTGTTGAAGCATTGCTGGCGGTGCGGCATGGATCCTGCTGACGTTTCCTTGCTTCCGTAGGGGGTTGAGAGCAACCGACGTCATGGGCGCACGCGGGGAACCATCATTACCTGTTTCCGGAGT
Source organism: Zea mays (assembly GCF_902167145.1). NCBI lineage: Eukaryota > Viridiplantae > Streptophyta > Magnoliopsida > Poales > Poaceae > Zea > Zea mays. The sequence goes on along the minus strand of NC_050104.1, from coordinate 12,511,844 downwards.
GAAAGTCGCCTAGAGGGGGGTGGATAGGCAAAACCTGAAAATTAAAACTTTATCTCCCAACTAGATCCCTTGATTAGTGGTTAGAACAAGATATACAATTATCGGAGTATGAAAACTAAGTTCTTGCTTGTAAAGAGTATTGCTCTTAAATAATGCGGAATTGATAAATCAATACTACTAACAAGTCTATGAGAATAAAGCAAGAAGGATTAGATGAGAAGAGTAATGCCACGAGTTCTTTCTTGCAATGTGTTGCTTCACTAAATGAGAATTTAACTTAAAGCAACACCAAATAAGGTTAGCAAAGAATAGTGCAAGAAAAACTTAGAGTGAGGGAAAACAAACAAATCACAAGCAATAAACACAATGGACACGAGTGATTTGTTTTACCGAGGTTCGGCCCTCGAATGCCTAGTCCCCGTTGAGGAGTCCACTAAGGACGGGTCTTTTTCAACCCTTTCCCTCTCTCCACCGATCACTCAAGATCGGCGAGCTCTTCTTATTCTCAAGGATCACTTAAGACCCCACAAGGATCACCACACTCTTTGGTGTCTCTTGCTAGCTTTTACAAGCCTCCAAAACTTTGGAGGAAGTTCAATGGGAGTCAAAACTCCACGCACAAATGATCACAAGATGTAGTGCTCACTAACTCTCAATAATTCTCACAAGGCACTCTTGCTAAAATCACACTAGAGGCTTTCTTTTGCTAGCACTCTTTTGTGGCACTTGTGTTGGTTGTAGTGGCCTAAATCTTGTGCATAGGATGGATCAATGAATATATGTGGCTGGGAGGGCTTGAGTATGTCAACTAGATGACTTGGAATGTTGCTTGGGCTCCCCCTTTTTGAAGTGGCCGGTTGAGGTGGTATTTATAGCCACCAAACAAAATATGGCCGTTGGAGAAGCTTGCTGGCGATGGGCGCACCGGACAGTCCGGTGCCCCGCCACGTCATCCTCCCGTTAGGGCTTGGAGCTGGTCGACCGTTGGAGGCTTTGTCCTCATGCGGCACCGGACAGTTCGGTGCCACAACGGACAGTCCGGTGCCCCTCTGACTTCTGCTCTGACATTCTGAATTGCACTGTTCACTTTGCAAAGTCGACCGTTGCGCGCAGATAGCCGTTGCTCCGCTGGTGCACCGGACACTGTCCGGTGTCACACCGGACAGTCCGGTGAATTATAGCGGAGCTGCGCCTGGGAAACCCGAAGGTGAAGAGTTCGAGCTAAAGCACCCTGGTGCACCGGACACTGTCCGGTGCGCCAGACCAGGGCAGCCTTCGGTTTCGGACACTGTCCGGTGGTGCACCGGACTGTCCGGTGCGCCAGACCAGGGCAGCCTTCGGTTTCCTTTTTGCTCCTTTCTTTTGAGACCTAACTTGTTCTTTTGATTGGTTTGTGTTGAACCTTTGGCACCTATAAAATTGTATGATCTTGAACAAACTAGTTAGTCCAATTATTTGTGTTGGGCAATTCAACCACCAAAATCAATTAGGAAAAGGTTTGACCCTATTTCCCTTTCAATCTCCCCCTTTTTGGTGATTGATGCCAACACAAACCAAAGCAAATATATAAGTGCATAATTGAACTAGTTTGCATAATATATGTGCAAAGAGTGCTTGAAATTATACCAATCTATTATTTCATAAGATTTGCATGAATGCATTCTTCATATTTAATGTTTTGGACAATGCTTGCACCATTTGTTTTGTTTTTGCAAATTCTTTTCAAAGTGTTTTGCAAAATAGTCAAAGGATAAATGAATAAGATTTTGAGAAGCATTTTCAAGATTTGAAATTTTCTCCCCCTGTTTCAAATGCTTTTCCTTTGACTAAACAAAACTCCCCCTCAATAAATTCCTCCTCTTAGTGTTCAAGAGGGTTTTAATATACCGATTTTTGAAGGTGCTATTTTCTCCCACTTTTGAATATAATAAGGGTTTTAATATACCAATTTTTGAAGGTGCTATTTTCTCCCTCTTTTGAATATAATAAGATATCAATTGAAAACTTCATTTTTAAAACTTTTTGAAAATGGGTGGTGGTGCGGTCCTTTTGCTTTGGGCTAATACTTTCTCCCCCTTTGGCATGAATCGCCAAAAACGGATATTTGAGTGAAATATAAGCCCTTATACTTTCTTTCCCCCTTTGGCAAATAATATATGAGTGAAGATTGTACCAAATTTGGAGAGACGACGGAATACCGGCAAAGAGGGATAATACCATTGGAGTTGAGTGGAAGCGATGTTTTTGCCGAATACTCCATTTCCCTTTCAATCTAAGACTTAATACATGAGATGCTCATGAAAACATATTAGTCTTAGCCTTGGCACAAAATAGAGATAAGAAATATGCAGATGTACCAAAGGAAAGAGACATGATTAAAAGGATATGTCGATTAAGCTTAAACAATTCTATATAATATAGATTGCTCCCCCTAAGCATGTGCTTTGAGAGGAATACAAATTTTTGGTCTTAAATGCCAAGTGCACATAATTAGGTTAATGAGATTGTGTCTATATCATAGAGAATGTGAAGTGCATTGTGTCATAGTATAAGTGTGATGCTCATGACAGTTTAAGCACTTATGAAAGCATGTTATAAACATCTCAAGTATTCACCCTTAAGGATTTCAAAGAGGCTTAAGGACCATCCACCTTTCGAACAAAGGCAGCTTATCCTCGTTACAAGGTTAAGCTTTAAGCTCCTTGACAATAAAATTACTTCACCCAGTTTAAACAAAGATGTAAGAATGAATGTTTGAGAAGTTAAACTAGGTATGAAGCAGGGTTAATGCATGAACATGCTTTCTCTTCCTTTTAAACATGATATGCAAGTAATGTAGGAAGATTTTAGGTACATGTATGAATGAGATGGAGTAGTTTTACCCTTTTGTACCTTCACATAGAGATGCTCTCTTCATTGTGCTTTATCCTTAGTCTTAGTCGCTTAAGACCTATACTCAAGACAATGTGTGAAAACATATTTTACACAAAAGAGAGTTCTACAACTAGTTATCCTTTTCTAAGTCATGTTATTATATATCAAGTAGATCACAAATTGCATAAATGTATCATGAATTCTCCTTTTAACTTAGTGCATATCAAGAGAGATGTCGATTGAAATTACCAATTGAAATCAAATTGAAATTACATGAGGCACTAAGAAGCATAAGTGATAATTGAAGTTATTCAATGATCAAACAACAGATGTGATCAAAAGAACAACATAGGCATTAGATTTTCAATCAAGCTTAAAAATAGGAGAATCCAATAAATATGCTACTTTAACATTGAAAGCTACAATCCTTGATAAGGTGACATTATTTTACCAAGTTGGATTGAAATGTAGTAGCATGCCTTATGAGAAACTTGTTCTCATATATGAGACTATATGAGATTACTAAGATAACGTGCTAGTCTCAATATAATCAAGATATAGAAATAGGCTCCCCCTAAAGATATGCATCAAGAATGAAAGAAATGGGTGAATGCACTTATTTTTTAAAGGCAAATAGGGAGAAGCACTATTTATCTTCGATCAAGGCTAAAAAGATTTGCAATACATAATTTATGTCTAGTATTCTCACAATGAAAAAGATTTAGAATACTCACAGCCACACCATTGATGTTTTTGAAAATCTCATTGTCCAAGTAGGTGTTATTGCACTTGATGTATTTCTCTTTCATGTGAGTGTTCTCCCTTTGTAGTTGTTTCTTTTTCCTTCTAAACTTATTGAAAATACTCAAGAAAAGATGTTAATAGCACAAGGGAGTATATGATGAAGGATGACTTCTTATATAGGAAATAAACACAATTCATCATCCAAAATTCACATATACTTGAAGTAAATTCCTTAATGTTAGCGCACTTCTTTAGGAAAGAGGAATATGCACCTTTTGATCAATCATAGAAAATTTACTTCTTCATATTGAATTTATTGATCATTATTTAGAAGCAAATCAATATGAGAACAAATATAGCAAAGGCATGAAGTAGCTTTTAATGGACAAGTGCATTTTATTAGAATGAGATTGAATGCACATCTATCCGACTTTGGTCCAATAAAGAATCTATTCTTTACATAGGTAGAATATGATATATTGGAGTAAACAACCATTGATGGGAACTATATTTGATTGAGAAGACAAATTCCCATACCTTTGCTTTTACCTTCCTTCCTTTGGGTGAAGAGCAACCCTTTGAGGCTTGTGGCTTTAAACTTGCACCCACTCTCTTGTAGATTTTCATAAGTGAGCTCAAGAGAAATGTTAATAGCAACACAAGCACTAGTTTCCCTTTGAGTAATCATTTTGATAAGGAATGAAAAGTGGATTACTTAAAGCATGGAAACTCTATAATATGAACTAGATTATTCCTTGAAGTATGCTCAGTTTTGTCTTATGGAACAAGCATAGTTAGTTCTTTTAAGATTATGGGAATAAACCTAATTCATAACATGGAAAGCAATAGATGTAGAAGAATCATATCCAATATAAGCAAGAAGCAAAGCAACAGAAATCATTGGATTGACTTTTCCTTTTATGTTAAATTACGCATCTCCAAAGAGAAACATATTCTCTACTAGTGAGACTACATGGATTACTTAGATAAAAGCATTAGTCTCACTATTCTAGGTATAGAGAGAATCTTCCTTTTGTAGGTGTTGTAGGGATTTGAATTCCTTTCATGACACCCTATTCTTTTAGGAACTTAGAATATCTCTCTATATCTAGAATCATGGCAACAATAAGATAATAAGTGTAAAACATGCCATGAGTTACTTAATAATTTAAAACATGTAGATTGCCATAGTATAGGAATGATGAATATACAATCTACCATAAGAGAGGAATTTCTTCAAAGAATAGTGTCATGAAGTGCTTTCCTTTTCTATGTGACTATACAAGACACATGAGAAATGATATTCTAAGATTTTTGCACTAAAGACATAAATGTTACCATCCTTTGGTTTTCCTCCATGTTGTAGGTCTTGATTTTTTTGGCACGGGATAACTCTTTATTTCCTACAACATTAATGTCTTCCTTCGAGATGATATGAGTTTAAGATATAGTAATTTGAAAAATAACCTTGGGTCAATCATGGATATCGATAATTGAAGATTGATAGCCTGAGTAAATAAAGTTGAATTGGCTTTCTCAAGCACCCCAAAGCTTCATATCATCTTCTTCTCCTGCAAGGCTTGTCAAGCATATTTTGGTACCCATCTCTTGATGGGTCCATCAAGGTTAGTCAACAAAGATCTAGGAACCCAAACGTCCTTTGCGCTAGCACTAGGTAAACTCATTACCTTTCTAGCACAAGTTGCAATTTTGGGTTGCCTAGTTACATGAGAATTAATTAACAAGCTAGGAGTGAGATTGTTACCAATGGGACAATCCTTGCATTGATGTCCCTTCTTTCGGCATATGTAGCAAATGCGATCTTTAAGTCTTGAAGATTTCTTCCTTCCTCGTTTCTTGCTTGCTACATGGTTAGTAAATATTTTCTTTTCTAGCCCTATGCCTTTTTGTTTCAAATGGGGACAAGATTTAATAAAGTGTCCCTTCTTTGAACATTTTAAACAAAGTTTATCATCCTTGTTAATAATCAAGCCATTTTTAATATAGGGACATGATCTAATCAAGTGCCCCTTTTCAAAGCATTCACTATACTTCTTATTTATATTTGTATGAAGTGTGACTTGATTATTACCTTGGATGTTACCTTTTATGGAGGCATGGTTGAGGCTTTTGGAAGAGGTATTGATTTTCTTCTTTTGCTTCCTCCTCGTGGTAATCCTCGAGTCCTTGACATTTTCTTCAAGGGATTTAGTGCATGCCACGGTTGTTCCCGTCTCAAGCTTCTTCACCATGTGATCATGGTTATCTTGAGAAGGTTGAGCAATGCACTTCCCTTTTAGTTATGTCAAGCTCATCTTTAGCCTCTCATTTTCTTTTTTGAGCTTTTGATATGTATCATCTTTTGTTCCTGCAGATTCTAGCTCAAAGGAAGATTTGCTTGTCGACGGACAACAAGCATTAGCACATGGTAATGTAGTTTCAATTTGAAAACATGTGCATGAGTGAGGTTGTTGAGATTTTAAGTTTTATATCACAACCTCATGATCTATATTTAATATGATATGATCATCCATAAGATTTTCATGAGAACTTAGAAGCATATCATACTTATCTTGAAAAGCTAGATTTTCAACTTTTAGCTTTTCTACTGGTCCTTTAGCAAGGCATTCCTATTTACTAATTGAGCGATACAATGTAAAGAGTTATCTTGCTCAATTGAAATAGTTTCATACCTTTGGACCAAATCAACATGAGAGCACTTTAGCTCCTCATGTTCTTTAGTCAACTCGTCAAAGTGTAGCATTTTCATGGAGAGAACATCTTCTAGCCTTTGACGAGCTTCGCTTTGCTCTCTCACTCTTTCTAGAAGTTTGAGCATGACCGCCTTATCTTCTTGGCTTAGGCGAGCGTAGAGATGCAAGAAGCTTCTTTCTTCCTCCTCATCCTCATTTGTCCTTCCGCTATCATTTTCATTAGCCACACAACATATGTGGGAATCGAAATGGGAAGACAAACCTTTTGGAGAGGTGGATTCATCGTTTGGTCTCCATCGTTCATTTTCTTCTTCTTCCTTGCAAGGGTTAGTATCACAAATATCAAAGGAAGTAGAGGCACAAAACGAACTATCATGTTTGGACTCATCAAATTTATTTTTAACTCTAGTCCAAATATCATGCGCATCATAAATGGATTCGTCTTTATTTGATATGAAGGCATGATAATCCTCATTGCTAAGAGAATTACTTAAGATGTCATAAGCTAGGTAGTTTAAGCGAAAACATCTTTGATCCTCCTCGGAGATAATTTTTCCATTATAACTAGAGGGGAAGATACTCTTGTCCATAATTTCTTCTAATTGAGGATCTACGGTTCTAAAGGCATTTATCACCCTAGTAGACCAAGAATCATAATTAGAACAATCGGAAAGTAATATTTCAAGGGTTACCTCATTGTTTTCCTTCGGAGATGTCTTCTTGTTCTTTTGGATCTTCTACGAGCCATCACTTCGAGTTGTTAGACTTAATATGAAGTGCCTAGCTCTGATACCAATTGAAAGTGGCCTAGAGGGGGGTGGATAGGCGAAACTTGAAAATTAAAACTTTATCCCCCAACTAGATCCCTTGATTAGTGGTTAGAACAAGATATACAATTATCGGAGTATGAAAACTAAGTTCTTGCTTGTAAAGAGTATTGCTCTTAAATAATGCGGAATTGATAAATCAATACTACTAACAAGTCTATGAGAATAAAGCAAGAAGGCTTAAATGAGAAGAGTAATGCCACGAGTTCTTTCTTGCAATGTGTTGCTTCACTAAATGAGAATTTAACTTAAAGCAACACCAAATAAGGTTAGCAAAGAATAGTGCAAGAAAAACTTAGAGTGAGGGAAAACAAACAAATCACAAGCAATAAACACAATGGACACGGGTGATTTGTTTTACCGAGGTTCGGCCCTCGAAGGCCTAGTCCCCGTTGAGGAGTCCACTAAGGACGGGTCTTTTTCAACCCTTTCCCTCTCTCCACCGATCACTCAATATCGGCGATCTCTTCTTCTTCTCAAGGATCACTTAAGACCCCACAAGGATCACCACACTCTTTGGTGTCTCTTGCTAGCTTTTACAAGCCTCCAAAACTTTGGAGGAAGTTCAATGGGAGTCAAAACTCCACGCACAAATGATCACAAGATGTAGTGCTCACTAACTCTCAATAATTCTCACAAGGCACTCTTGGTAAAATCACACTAGAGGCTTTCTTTTGCTAGCACTCTTTTGTGGCACTTGTGTTGGTTGTAGTGGCCTAAATCTTGTGCATAGGATGGATCAATGAATATATGTGGTTGGGAGGGCTTGAGTATGTCAACTAGATGACTTGGAATGTTGCTTGGGCTCCCCCTTTTTGAAGTGGCCGGTTGGGGTGGTATTTATAGCCACCAAACAAAATATGGCCGTTGGAGAAGCTTGCTGGCGATGGGCGCATGTCCGGTGCGCCACCGGACAGTGTCCGGTGCCCCGCCACGTCATCCTCCCGTTAGGGCTTGGAGCTGGTCGACCGTTGGAGGCTTTGTCCTCATGCGGCACCGGACAGTCCGGTGCCGCACCGTACAGTCCGGTGCCCCTCTGACTTCTGCTCTGACATTCTGAATTGCACTGTTCACTTTGCAGAGTCGACCATTGCGCGCAGATAGCCGTTGCTCCGCTGGTGCATCGGACAGTCCGGTGGTGCACCAGACACTGTCCGGTGAATTATAGCGGAGCTGCGCCTGGGAAACCCGAAGGTGAAGAGTTCGAGCTGAAGCACCCTGGTGCACCGGACACTGTCCGGTGGTGCACCGGACTGTCCGGTGGTGCACCGGACTGTCCGGTGCGCCAGACCAGGGCAGCCTTCGGTTTCCTTTTTGCTCCTTTCTTTTGAGACCTAACTTGTTCTTTTGATTGGTTTGTGTTGAACCTTTGGCACCTGTAAAATTGTATGATCTTGAACAAACTAGTTAGTCCAATTATTTGTGTTGGGCAATTCAACCACCAAAATCAATTAGGAAAAGGTTTGACCCTATTTCCCTTTCAATCTTCCCCTTTTTGGTGATTGATGCTCCCAAGGGATACTAGGGGGAGATTGAAAGGGAAATAGGCTCACACCTTTTCCTAAAATGATTTTTGGTGGTTGAATTGCCCAACACAAATAATTGGACTCACTATTGCTCTAGATTATAAGTTCTACAGGTGTCAAAGGTTCAACACAAACCAATAAAAAGTCCAAGAAAGGGTTCAAATAAAAATAGCAAAAGACAACCGAAGGCAGCCCTAGTCTGGCGCACCGGACACCAGGGAGAATCACTCCGAACTTGCCACCTTCGGGTTTCTGGAATTGCCCTCCGCTATAATTCACCGAACTGTACGGTGTAGCACCGGACTGTCCGGTGTGCCAAGCGGAGTAACGACTACAGCGCCAACGGTCGACTGCAAAAGTGAACAGTGAACAGTGATGGTTGCGCGCGCAGAGTCAGAGCAGGCGCCAGATGGTGCACCAAACAGTGAACAGGACCTGTCCGGTGGCCAGGTCTATGTGATGAGTAGAGGTGTTAATGGAGACCTGATACAGATTAATCTATAGGGAATTCCTCTATTGGGGTTAAGATATGAGAAGATTTTAATGTGGTTGTAGGTATGGGAAAGCAGAATCTGAACCTAATTGCAAGGTAAAATTCACTTAGTAGCAACTACTAGTGAATAAGCCCAACAATAACTCTACCTCTCCCAACTCTTTTAAGCACCGATCTACACAACCCCAGGTGGACAGCCACCAGATGCTCCGCCTACCGGTCCACATGTCACTTTGTTTTTGTTGTTTTGTATGGTTAAACAATGTTTTTCTTGCTACATGTTAGATTTATTTGTGATGTATTGTTTTAGGGTTTCATATGGTTGTTAATGTCGTATAAAATAAAATGTGATCATGCTTTCTTTGTCGAGGATAGAGACCCATTGGGGACCCTATAGCCTAATAAGGATGGGTATGGGTAGGGCTGGAAAAGAGCCGAGACGGCTCGGTGACCCAACAAGTCGAGCTCGGCTCAGCTCGATCGTATTACGAGATCGAAAATGTGGCTCAGCTCGGGCTCGTTCAGGCTCGAGAGCCAGCTCGTGTGCCGCCACACTAAGTATCATTTAGAGTATAATTGTATATTTTCATTATATATATAATAAAAACATGTACAAAAAAATCTAGCAACATATTTTACACTATATCTAGCATTGAATCTATAAAATATAAGAAAATAAACCAATAACATAATGATGTAATAGAGAAACAACATATCACTATATTATTAGGTCGGCTCGCGAGCCGGCTCAGGCTCAGCTTGAATCGCTGCTTGAGCGAGCCATAAAAGTAGGCTCAGATCAGGCTTGCGAGGCCCTGAGCAAACACGAGCCGACTTACGAGCCTCGAGCTTTTTTTCCCGGACCTAGATATAGATATCAGGATATGGATAGATATACAAACTCAGATGGAGAATTGTCCATTGACACCTTAGTGATGAGGTTATATTATCGTTATTTTATCAAAAGTTGATATTCACGTGACATGTGCGATGATAAACTCGTTACTCATATCACCCAAGTGCTTGTCTAATGACATATCATTTCGCCTATCATTTTCTATGTTAGATGCGGGGACAGATATAGCGGGTGGAGCTTGAGCCCCCTATTCTATACTGCAGCAGTTTAGTTCAATCACTCGACTTTTTCGTGGCTCCTTTCCTGATTAGATGAGAACATGTGAATATGGCATCACTCCAACCCATGTAAAAGATAAAGCGCCGCTGCTCTGTATTACTAGCTCTCATTTTGCTTCACTTATTCTGCTCTTAAATTATTATACAAATTTTTTCCCCGTAGCAACTTAATTCCACCTTAACAGCAACGCACCAGGAATGGTACAAAGGGGATATATTATTATTACTGCTTTTTTTATAGTGGTTTCCAAAGAGAAACCAGCAATTTGTAAAAATGTATAGCGGTGCTGAGACAACCAAGAAATTTTCGCGACGTACGTGCTGACATGGTGCGGGATGCGGTCAGTTTGTCGTTGATCCATCAACCCAGCGGCGCACAACACCCACGTGCAGCGGGCCACAGTACACCTGCTTCTACCGGTTCCCTCGGTGTCTCGGCAGTTGGAAGGATCGAAGTAGAGATGGCAATGAGTACCCGAAACCCGAATACCCGACGGGTTTTACCCGATATGAAGGTGGGTACGGGATGATTTCTCTACCCGCGGGTATGTTAATGGGTAAAAACCTCTACCCGTTGGGTAGACGGGTACGGGTATGGGTTGATACTACCCATACCCGTCTACCCGTGGGTAAAATATACCCGCATCAATAGCACTATAAACATCTAATAGAGTCTAACTTAGCTAGAATAAAACTCTTCTCTAATTATCATTTGTTTAGATACTAAGTTATGTAATCATATAATTTGTTATATGTGAAATTGAAGTTGTTTTTATATGTTTCTTTAATATTTTGAGTGATTGGTATATTGGAATTTAATTCTTTCCTAGCGGGTACGGTTTACCCGACGGGTAAAAATACCCGCGCGGGTATGGGTATGATTAAGATTTTATACCCGCGAGTATATATGGGTAACCCGATGGGTGTAATTTTTTTTGATGGGTACGGGTATGGAATGGTACTACCCGACGGGTATGTACCCGTTGCCATCCCTAGCTCGAAGCGAGATGCTCTTTGCTTGCGTTTGGGTAGGGTGGGTTGGGTGGCGGTGCGTTGCAGTATAGCGAAAAGATATTGTGACTTGTTAGGGCAGAAAGGACCAGAATGTTTGCTTGTTCGACTTGCTAGCAGTTGCGGCTCTAATCTATAGAGATAAAATACCGTAGAAACCACACAATCATCAGCAAGCCGTAGGCCGTAGCAAACAAGCAGATTTTTAGGTCGACATAGACATTAAAGACTAAAAAACAGTACTATTATGCTAAAACAAACATAAACATATTAATAATAAAAGCACTACATAAATGAGCCGAGAAACTAGGTGCAGAGTTGTATAGTGCATCCAACAGCAAGCCGGTACCGGTAGTATCTGCTCTGTCTGAGGATCAGTGTGTACCGTCCGCACGTTAACTATTTGACCCTGTGAAAACAACGCTGAGTACGCAACGCATGGTGTTCGCGGTCCGCGTCCTCCCCGTTGCCCAGGAGATCGCACGTAGCCCGCAGATCGAGCCAGCACGGGCACGGCCAAGATGCAGCGAAGGCTGTGCCGTGTACGTGTACGTGTACGTCAACAGCGGGCGTTGATGGAGGTTGGTGAACGAACTCTTGCTGGACTTGGACAGGACTGTGAAGCTTTCCTGGTCACCGGATCCGGAAGGTTGATTTGAGAATCCGGACGACGACCAGCTTCACCTGTGTGGCTGGTGGCTCGGGCTCGGCTCGACACGTGGGCACTGGAATGCACCAGCGGACCTCCAAGATTTCACGCCTTCCGATAGATGCTGCTGCCAGCGGGTCAGCGACTGATGGATGACAAAGTGGCGGCCAAGCGCTCGCGCGGCTAGTGATTCTCTACGGCGTCTGACTCTAGACCATGCTTTCCCCCCTTTTTTTTCTCTCCTGTAACTTTCCATTTTTTTAAAAAAAAATCATATACTGCTACAAAAACTGATGCACGTAACAACATAATAGGGTTTCTTCCACAAACTTATCTAGACAACATCTCAAGAAATATTTCTGGAGATTGTTGCAGAAAGAACAACCTCAACACGAGGTCCTTGCGGTATATCGATCCTTAGAGGTGGTGATTATAGAGATCTTTGCAAGCCATGGATGGAGGTCCAACGCTAGATTAGTAGGAGCTTGATTTGTTGATGTTTTAAATCTGAGAATATTTATGAGATGGATGGTTGTCTTTTTTTTATTTGTAAGGCCGTTTGCAAGATATTGCAAAATGTTGTTGTTTCCATAATCAAAAACAAGAAAAAGCTAAAAGCAACATGAAGATCGAGCACTCAATTCAGTATTAGAGTCATCTAATCACCATGTAATAGTAATCAGATCTGTTTTATTTTCTAAATACTCCTAAACCTATTTCTAAACTGTGCACTCATACCATCAAAAAATGTAATTTAAGATAACCTCTAAATTCACATCCCAATTGCCCATTATGCCATTGTTATATGCAATTTAATGTAACCCCTTAAATCTACATATAGGTTAATACTTATGCCTATGGTTCTTCTAAACAGTTAGTTTAGCCTGTTTATATATACACAGTTTAAATACTACTTCCTCCGTTCCAAAATATTGTTTGCTTTAGCTCTCTGTGTTTTTTTTTGTCCATGTTCAAATGATTGACAATGAATCTAGACACATATATAAAAATACATACATCAAATATTGTATGAATCTATTAATACCTAAAACGAATACTATTTTAGAATGGAGGGAGTATATATAATAGAATGTCGTTTCTAGTTAATTGATCATTTATCCCATTTAAGTTATCGTTTTTGTCTGTTTAACCTGAATAATTAATGTCTAAACGTCAAGTAACCAACTATTTATATTTCACTGTTTTATGATAACACTGTGTCTACCATTATTTTAAAAAACTAATGTAGAGTAAGTTAACATGTGTTATGTTGTCCCATAAATACACAATTTGTGTCGTCCATCAACCATTAAATGCTCCCTTACACTAATATGCTTGACACCTTGGACAAATGTACGCCTTTTAACTAACATGTTATGACATATATATAATGATGATATAGTTGTAGGTACTATTCGTTTCAAAAAAAACAACGCTAGACATGTATTTCTTTGACAAAAAAGTTCAACATATATTAAGTAGTAAAGGAGGCGTACATACCAAATACGGGGCCGCGAATGCATAGATGTGGGCGCACGTTGTAGAGCCCCATCCCACGACAGAAATGGAGCCCCGAAAGTATACACTGTATGGGCCGAAGCCTGCTTTGTTTGTTGCTCTGGTTTGTTAGGAACGTATAACATCGTACCAATTTGGACCAAGTGTACTCCGACGACGACGAGAATCCAGGCTTTCAGGCAGCACACAAGTATCGGTTCTGTTTTTTTTTCCTTTTATCCAATTATTATACTAAATAGGATTTCTTTTTTTAACCAGTCCGCTCTATATTCCAGAGTGGAAAAATAAGAAATTCAGAAAAAAGTATAAAAAGTCTAATTAGATCTATCTCGAGTTTTTTAGAACCCTTTGAACGTCTTTTCAAAGGGTTGTGAAATCAAACTAAAAAGGAAAAAACCGAAGGTTTTATGTTATGTAATTATTTAGATGGTAATGTAAAAGGATTGAGCTCAGAGGCACAAAAGTACAAAAGCGTCTGTCGAGAGCGAAGAGAGTGGCTCAGATACTCAGATGTCACTCGCATGCACGAGAGCGGCGGCGCACGGTTCTTCTGGACAGCCCACGTATGCACGCACGAAGGTAACCGGCAACAACAAGTGCTAAGATATTCTTTCTATTATACCCAATAAAGGCTAGTTTGACAATAATATTTTTCTAAGTAATTATCATTTTCTCAAAAAAAATAAACTAATTTCTTTTCGAAAAATAGAAATATTTTGGAAAATGGTGTTGCCAAATAAGCACTAAATTTTATTTCCTAACACACTAGCTGTTTATATAATATTAAAACACATTAAATGTAGTTCAATTAAAAAACTAATTATATAGATAAGAAATAAACAACGAGACAAACCTATTAAACCTAATTAGTATACGATTCAACCATGCAATGCTATAATAATTTTTTTTTGCTAATCAAGGATTAACTAGGTTTAATAAATTTATCTAATCTATTAATCTTTATCTCTATGTTTAGTTTTATAACTAAACTATATTTAATATTCATAATTATCATTCAAACATTTAAAGTGACACGAACTAAAATTTAGTCAGAGAACCAAATACACATCAAGAGCATCTCCAACTGTTATATAAAAAGTTTTTTAAAAACTTAGTTTAAAGAGTTATTAGAAAAAAAAACTTGTCTCCAACTCCAATGATGCCCTAAACAATGATGCTAAATTTAAGAAGCCGCTGCTTTATCCTTTCTTGTCCTCACATTTGGCAAGCCGAGAGTAACTCCCCAAAACAATTTTCCGTCCGATATTCGTGTTATGTGCCTTCTCTTTTTATTCTCTTTTATTTTTATTAATAAACTCTGGGCTACTACGATCGAAAAGAATATGCTATGTGTTAGACTTTTTTTATTTCTACAATTTGCAACATTTTCCTATAGAGCATCCAATCAAGCAATTTAGTCCATATTTGGAATCAGTGAATCATATAGACTTGTGTCTATTTTGTACGCATATTTAGAACTCTATATGCAGCTTTTAGAACTCTATACACAAATTTCGGAACCATTTGCAAGAACAATATCATGTTTAATGGGAAAAACATAAAACTTCACTAGAACGTGAGAGTATGGTTGGATAACGAGCCAGCTCGGCTCAGCTCGTTAAGCTAATGAGCCACAGAGTCAACTCAACTTGGCTCGTTTACAAGCTCGAGATGGCTCGTTTAGCTCGCAAGGGAGAGCAGAAAAATAATATGTATATAATAATTAATTTTTAGTTAATTTTAAACTAATTTAACAATAGAAAATAGTAATTATGCTCATAGTTTCACAAACCACGTCAATGTAACACCAAATTAGAACAATTCACCACTCATCAATTCACATACATGTTTATCAGTTTAACCCACAATTATATTTACATAGACCAATTTAACACATACTCAGTTCATTAATCATTAGTTTAACTTATAGGTCATAGACACCTCACATACACATACACATATGTTCATCAATTATTTCATAAATGATAAGCATATAGTTTTGTTTTGCTGGAATGTGGTAGCTCGTTTAGCTAGCGAGCTGGCTCATTAAAGAACCGAGCTGGCTCGTTGACGAACCAACCAAGAATGTCAGCTCGGCTCGTGAAAAAATTCAAACGAGCCAATCTGAGCCGAGTTGACCATAAACCGAGCGAGTCAACGAGTTACAAGCATTTCATCCAACACTACGTGAGAGGGAGAGGAATTTCAGCTGACATAATCTGAAATATTTGGCAGCATGGGCCTAGCTAGCCATAAGCCCATAAGGTCGACCAATCGAGCTAAAGTCCTAGAGAGGTACTCAAAAAGGCCCCCAGAACAAGCTTAGGACTCAGGACAAGACGAATCCATTCTAGCCCGGGCTGCCGCCTGGGGCTTGGGCCTTAGGCCTTGGGGCGACGACGGGCAATGCATGCAAAATTATCACTTTACAGTCTCGAGCTCTCATCAGGTGCCGTCGCGTGTCGTTCGTAACTGTTCCATCGGATCGGAGAGGTGGACGATGGCCGATGGGTATAGAGAATAGAGTACATTGGATCCACGTGGCACAAGCGTGACGACGAGCTACCTGCGCTGCGCCTGCGCGGCCGGCTGCGCGATGGCCCTGCCGACCTGCAGTGCAGCGTCCTGTGCTGTGCCACGTCGCTGTTCATCCTGTCAGAGAAGATCGAATCACGCATGCAGCGTGCTGATCAGGCCGGGTCAAAGTCAACGACTAACGGCGCATGCAGTTGCAGTGTGTGCTCAACGCTCACCTGTCCCTTGTCGAGTACAGCCATATATGTTGGATCATTAGCTGTGGCCACCCCCACAGACCATACAGCCTAACAAGCAGGCCGTATTAGCAGTTGGTGGAGATCGATAAGAGAGATTCCGATAGGGGAAATGCAGAGATTTATTTCTTTTTTTTTTACGATGTATGCGTGAATCTTGGTAAGACCTTGTTCGTTTGTGCCGGATTGGTAGGTCGGAACGATTCCTAACCGGATTGTTTCTCTAATTTATATAAACTTTGATTAGCCGGAACGATTCCGGGTACAATCCAACGTAAACGAACAAGCCCTAAGACGGACTGACTGGGTTAGGTCTGGATTAACAGTGACTAGCCAGCAGTTTGACATGCGCGGTGGATCGATTTTTAGCATGCCGACCTGGCATTGCACACAACACAAACTACGCAGCTGAAGCACGCAGGGTCGGGGTCGGACACGCGGGGATAGGCTCCTATCTCACTGTATAAAAATGTATAAATAATCACCCCGGTCGTCCTCGCCATCGTCGGCCCATCAATGCAACTCTCAAGAAAGAAAAAAATTCAGTTCCCAGCTGAAAAGGCGTACCGCGTACGTACGTCACATAAAGAGCACGTACATCCGCACATGCCCGCACGTACAGCCGTACGTACCGGCTAGCTAGCTACTTTGGCCTCCGGCTACGGAGAAGAAACATGCAGATCCCAGATGCATGACGAGGGATCGGAGTCAATTGCAGCGTGACGTGTCACGAGGTGGCAATGGCAACCCAACCAAACCAACCATGTAAAAAGGCAAAAAGCTGCTATAGCTATAGCTTCCTAGAGAGCTCGCTTTCTCCCCACTACCGGAATCAACCTCTTCGCCGAGTGCCGCAAGCACTCGGCGAAGCCTTAAAAACACTCGGCAAAGGCTTTGCCGAGTGTAACACTCGGTAAAGAAGGCTCGGCAAACAGTACATCGGCAAAGACTTCTTTGCCGAGTACTTTTTTTCGGGCACTCGGCAACGATCTTTGCCGAGTGTCAGGGAGCACTCGGCAAAGAAAAGCGACCGTTACGGCGCCGGTTGACGGAGACGGCGGCTTTGCCGAGTGTCAACGGTGACACTCGGCAACGAAGATATCTTTGCCGAGTGTCCTCCTGGCAGCACTCGGCAAAGCCGCCTTCTTTGCCGAGTGCCACTTGGGACACTCGGCAAAGAGCCCGCCAGGGAGGGTCCCCATGTCAGGCTCTTTGCCGAGTGTACCAATTGGCACTCGGCAAAGACGACCTCTTTGCCGAGTGCCAGCGCATAACCCTCGGCAAAGAACCTAAGCCGGTGCCCAGGTCTGTGCTCTTTGCCGAGTGTTATGACCCTGACACTCGGCAAAGCGCCTCTTTGCCGAGTGTTACACTCGGCAAAGTGACCAGTATGTACCTTTTTTATTTGTTTTTTGTTTTCCATCCACACAAACAGAAGATATCACATATATTTCACATATATACATCACAGATATCATCACAGACATAAATAGCCAACACAAACATAAAACCGTGACCACAAACATAAATATCCATCACAAACATAAGTGTTCAACACAAACATAAGTCTCAAACGTCGCAAGCTCTCACATAAGTATCAAACAGAAACATAAGTATTATACATAAGTTGTGAAGTCTAAAACAACGACTCATGGAGGTGGGCGGTTTGGCCGGGGTTGCGTTGGGCTGAACCCTTCCGGAGGGTTGTTGGATGCCGCCCCAGATTGGCCCTGCACAAAGAAGAGATAGCATGTGTTATACCAGATGCATTACAAACATCTAACTACAATTTTGGTACTCACAGGAGTGTGGAAGAGAGTAGGGTCAACTGGGGGGAACAATGGAGGTGGCGGAGCGATGCCCTGTGCGGCGCCAAGGCTCTGCATGTACTGGAACATCTCCGCCATCCTCTGATCAGCCGCCGCCCGCTCCGCCATTATCCTCGCCTCCATCTCTTCTAGTTGGGTCTGTAATATTACAAGCCAACGTTATAGTAACTCAAAGACTAGGTATATAACTAAAGGAAGGACGAGTTACAGAAGCACTAACCTCGAGTTGTGAAATGCGATGCTGTGAGCTGTCGTGCCGAGGTCGAATGGCTGGGCTCGAGCCAGTGCTCCTTGCTCTCACCTGAGACAGAGTGGGAGTGGAGGACGAGTCGATTGCCCCGTCGGCAATCCAGTACCGCCCATGTCTCTTGCCTCCTCCGACCCTCATGAGCACATCGGGGTCGATAGGCTCGGTGCTCGGATCATAGTCTGGGCCATGGACCTCCTGCGCCATGGCGGTGTAGTCATGGAGGCGGCTGTAGACGGCGGGGTTGGTGTAGGCCTCGGGCCCGTCATCCGGGTTGTAGGTGACGTCGGACGTCGCCTTACCCTTATGGGCCATAGTATAGGCCGAGAAGGTGGAACAAGGTCTGCCACCATGTGACGCCGACTGCAACGAAAACCAACGAGATAGTTAGAAATAATATCTAACTTAGTGCTATATATCGAAATAAAAAGGTGGCGTACCCATGCTTCGGCATATTGGCCCAGGCTCCGGCTGCCTTGGTGGTGCGAGGGCCCTTGCATCTGCAAACGCCGTTCCCGGCTAGCTGTGTGCACCTCGTCCCACTCAGCCGAACACCACCTATCCACCATCTGCTCCCAGCAGAGAGGATGTGCGGCGCACCAATGTGGAATCACCTGCAAAGTAAACACGTAAAGTGCATATCAGAAGATAAAATAAAATTCATGCATGGAGTACTGGTACCAAACATGCATGACTTTACCTGCAGGTACTGCTCCCTGGTCAACGACATGGTTCGGGCTTGAGGTTTGGTCACCTTCTCCCCAAGGATGGAGCCGTGGTAGGTGATGATGGCCTGGATGCGGGCCTCATAGTGCATGTCCACGACGAGCTTCTTACAGCACGTGGTGGCCACCACATCCGCCCTAGCCTCGTATCCAGCATCGCATCTGAAGAAATCCTGCATACAAAAACGATGTATCCATACATTATTTCAAGAATTTGCAACGAATGCGACATATTTTATATTATACTAAGACTTACCCACAGCTCTTGCTTCACCCGCTCCGCCTTGTTATTGAATTCCCTGCCGTCCCGGTCTACTGCATCGGGGGCGACGGCGTAGTGGTCGAAGGTGAAGGCTGGGCCCGTCACTCCGGCGTACTCCACAAGTCCAGGGAAGTGTTCCCTGCACAGCAGGCCGAGGATGTTGTTGGGGGGGCGACGATGACCCCCAGCATAATCCAAAACCGTCCAAGACCTGTCCAAGTGATAAATAAAAAGTATTAGTTTATATTATGATTTTGAACACATAATATGAACAAGAATGAAGAACATAAAGTTACATACCTCTCCCCTTCCGGCCGAATCAACGGCCATCTGTCCCGAAGTATGGGACGCGGCGGGAGACTCGCGGGGCCTCGCAGGTAGATGCTCCTCGAACTAGAGCCGCCTGAACCTGAGGCGTCCTGCTGCTGGTCGTCGTCGTCCTGCTGGTCGTCGTCGTCATGAGGCGCCGGCTGCTGCTGCGCTGCCTGCTCTGCCTCGTGCTGCTGCGCTGCCTGCTCTGCATCGTCCGCCGTCCTACTCCTCCTCCCCCTCCTCCTCCTCAGGAAACCGCCCACCATATTTGTCCAACAACCTGCAATTAAGAGTAAACAAATAAGCACATATAAAAAGATGTATTTACAAACAGGTGCGAAATAAAAAGTCATATAGCATTACATCGATTAAAAATAATCTTCATATGTGTCGGGGTTAGCCGGATCAAAACTCTCATCATCACTATCAAGCATTTCCATAGGGATTGAACCCATCTGTGGCCAACGCAACACGTACATTACGAGCCTCTTCGGCTTTCTCACGGTGAATGTCATCAAAGTGTTTCCATGCTTCACCATCTGATGCGTGCACCATCTTGTCAGGATTGTATCGTTTTCCATTTTTGTGCCAAGTCATCTGTTTCGCGGATTCCTCTGTCATGTACAGACGCTGGATCCTCGGTACGAACGGAAGGTGTCGTAGGATTGTCAAGGGGATGTCGAGCTGCCTCTTTTGTCCATCACCAGAGTCTACCTCCATAAACCTAGACGAATTACACTTGGGACAGTACTTTGCCTCCGCGTATTCTTTCCTAAATAGCACGCAGCCCTTCGGACAAGCATGAATCTGCTCATACGTCATCTTGAGTGCACGAAGTAGTTTCTGTGCCTCGTACATGCTCTTTGGCAGAACGTGATCATCCGGAAGCAGACTCCCAATAACCGTCAACAAGCCATCGAATGCGTCTCTACTCATGCTGTACTGCGACTTGAACGCCATTACACGCCCAATGGCATCCAGTTGAGAAACCTTTGTCTGGCCGTGAAGGGGCTTCTGTGCCGCGTCGAACATGTCGTAGAACGCTTTTGCAGTCGGCTCTGGCTCTTCATCCATACATCCTCCCGTGTACTGTGCCTCCTGATAGTCGTTCAACATATCCGCTACCCCCGCATCCGCGTCATAATCCTCGACACGTTGTCTCAGCACCTCCTCTCTCGTACGATGCGCTTCACCATGAAATATCCACCGAGTATAGCCCGGCGTAAATCCATTCTTCCAAATATGTTCTACCATGGTCTTCTTTGGTTTTCTTTTCCGGTTGTCACATTTGCTGCACGGGCATGAGACTAGACTAGCTCCTTTAGCAGCTTCGCCATATGCCCGTTCCACGAAATCATCGGTCTTTCTAATCCATTCAGTGGTGACATCGTTCCTTCCTCTACGGCCCGTGTACATCCACTCACGGTCCTCCATCCTATAACATATTTAACCAAAGCCTATCAACAAAAAAATCCGGCAGCACCTCCCCTGCACGGGGAGGTTTTCAAAGCCTGTAAATATAAGTAGCAGCACGATGGCTGACATCCACACATATACATATCCACACATATACATTAATGCCTAAATAACCACATAAATAATTAGAAGACTTACCTAATGCATGCAAAGTGAGGACTAAAAACCTAACTCTATTTCACAATACACAATCACACACAAAAAACCTAATTCTATTTCACAATACACAATCACAATACACAATACACAACCACACATATACATTTATTTGACAATATTTAGCAACTAAAATGTGAAAATTAGTTTATACCTATTTGCTCGGCGTGGACGGTGCACGACGGCGAACGGGCGTGACGGCGTGGAGGTCGTGAGCGGTCGACGGCGTGGAGGTCGTCGGCGCGGGGTCGTCGGCGGTCGTGGGCGGCGCGCGGGCGAGCGGCGAGCGGGCGGCGTGGGCGGCGCGCGGGCGCACGGCGAGCGCGGGCGGCGTGGGCGGCGCGCGGCGAGCGGCGGGCGCGCGGGCGGCGAGGGTGGGGGCGGGGGCGGCGAGCGGCGGGCGTCGGCGGCGTGCAGCGGGGGTCGGCGGCGAGCGGCGGGGGCGGCGAGCGGCGGGGGTCGACGGCGTGCAGCGGGGGCGGCGAGCGGCGGGGGTCGGCGGCGAGCGAGCGCGGGCGTCGGCGGCGTGCAGCGAGTGAGCGTGAGTGAGAGAGAGAAGAAGGAGAAGCCGTCGGATTGGCTAAGTTTATGTTCTTTGCCGAGTGCCCGCGATGCGGCACTCGGCAAAGATTTTTTTTTTATTTTTAAAATATGGTTTACCGAGTGCCAGATCGGCGGCACTCGGCAAAGGCGCCTTCTTTGCCGAGTGCCATCCAGGGTCACTCGGCAAAGACTGCTTTTCACTTCTTTGCCGAGTGCCGCCCCGGGACACTCGGCAAAGCCTACTTTGCCGAGTGTCAACCACACGACACTCGGCAAAGTACATTTGTATTTTTTTTGTTTTCAGCACCAAACTTTTTGTGGTATGTTTCTAAACTATATAGACCTACATGTATCATTTTGGGACAATTATAACAGTGTTTGCAATATCTAGTAGATTTAGTTCGTTTATTTGAATTTCTTCGGAAAATTCAAATTTGAACTGCAGGTCACTCGAAACTTGGAAAACCGTGCATGAAAAAATGATATTCATGGTACTTAGCATAAGTTACGACCGATTTCAGAAGCATACCGGAAACTTCGAGCAACATGCTCACTAAACATGGTCGTGAACTTGGCATCCACATGTTTAAAAATTGTATAAAACACAAACAAAGTCAGAAAATCATAAAACTTGTCCCCGTATCATGATATCATATGTATAGGCTATGATAAAAATTTTAGAGTATTTGGAGAAAGTTGTTTAACTCGTGGGCATCACGCATCCGCTCGTACCTGTACGCGCGAGCGCGCGCCGCACATGGCGCCATCGCCGAGCTGAGCAGCGCGATCCCTCTGGCATCTGACGCCGCCGCACATGCGCTTGCCGGGTGCCCGCTCTACACGCTGCGCTGCCGCCCAGCCCAGAAGGCTCGCCGCGCGCGCACCTCGCGCGGCCAGCCAAACCAGCAAGCTTGTCGTCGTTGTCCTTGTCCGAATCCGGCCCAGATGCATGCATATGCAAGGCACGCACCGCACTGTCCACGTCCACGTCCATGCATGCTCGCTCTGCCTGTGGACATGGGCTCCGAGTTCTGAGCGCCTGCGGGTTCATGGCCGGACACGGGCATATTTGCACGCACCCAACTACTCAACATCGCGGAGATCTGCAAACGCAGTATCCTCTAGACGTGCAAACGGGTGGTTCGGTTCCCAGACTACCTCCGACAGCAGCTTTTCTATTATACCTTTTATTTCATCTATATTTTAAACTTTATTTTGCAAACAATGTTATCTACGGTGTAAAACAATGATTTAAACGATCATATAAACGATCTTCCAGGCAGTGGCGGACCCGGCTACTATGTTTAGGGTGTGCTAAAAAAATAAAAAAGCAAACAAAAAACAAGGATCAACAAGACTTGAATCTTGACCACCAAGTTTAAAATATAGCACTTACACCACTATGCTAACTACACTTATGTAATCTTAGGGTGTGCCGTGGACCATATGGACCATCTGCTGGGTCCGCCCCTGCTTCCAGGTATAACCTAACCGAGGCTTGCAGGTCTGATATCCTCCTCGGAGGACTTGCACGGTCGGTACGTTGCAGGCAGGCAGAGGCAGGAATCGGTGCATGTGTAATAATGTGCCCTGCCTCCTGCAGAGGTGCTTAGCTCAGGACTGTGCCGAAGGCCGAGAAGCTAGCATTTCGGGGCTGGGCTGGACTGAGCCGATAAACAAAAAACAAACAATACCTTTGGGCAACGTACGTAACAGCCCTTTCTGTGGGTCTCTGTACTCAGATTCCACTACACAAGTGCAGTACACAAGGGGCTATAAATATCATCGTGTGTCGGTTTACCTCTAATAACGATGAGCCGGCCGGCGGACATCACAGATTAGTTAAAACAACATATATGCTGCATGGGGTGCACGTACTATCACCAAACACCCGCCGGCCGGGAATTGGTACGTCTACCATTACGTACGTGTTTGCTGCTCTCTCTGCTCCAGCTAGGCCATGCATGCATCATCTTGGATTGGCCATGTGATCGAGAGGAGCCTGCAGGTCTAATTAAGATCTCCTTTCGTGTACTGATTAGACAGTCTGCACTGTCTGGCCAAAATGTGAGGTGATAGGGGCGGGGTGTCAATGATTGGCATTTGATTTGATGCGTGTTTGAGCATGTTAGCTTCGATGCTCGAAAGGCTTTAAATTTAGAAGATAGACCACGCCTTTTTCACTCTATCATAGTTGATGTACTCGATCACCTCATAGTTTCCTACAAACTGCGATTGTAGATATTATAGATATTTCATCCAATCAATATCTACTGGCGCTGGCAAGTTCCGTGCTCATGCATGCCGTGGCCCATTGCGCTCGCACCGAGAGCGCCACGTACGTACGCAGGCTTGCCATCGGACAAGAGAAGCATGACAAGTGAGAGAGAAACGTACTGATGAAATTTGTTTCAGCCCCACACCTCGAAACAGTCCCTGTATGAGGGCTGCTCTGGGAACCTCAAACCCCTCTCGGTATTGAAGAGTATTGATGTAGAAATAAGTTAATTTTCTCTTCAACCCTCTTTAACCATAAAGGAGATTTGAGTTTCCAAACTAGTCATAAAAGTTTAAGGTTGAGATTGCTCCTAGAACAAGAGTAGAAGTTCAATTGTTTCGATACAGAATCACAGACCATCCGCAGTTTCGAGTTGGCTCACGGGCCCGCGGCACCAATGCAGGGGTGGACCTAGGTAGGGTGGAGCGAGGGCACAGGCCCTCGCTCATTTCTTTGGTGCAAGTAGTAGAGACTAGATTTTCACTGTAAGGTCCTCTGCTCAGTTTAACTTAGATGTCCCTGCTCTAATGTTTTGATGCTCGCAAGTGTGCCCTCACTCTCATTTTGCTCTGGGTCCGCCCCTGCACCAATGCATCTTCTAGGACGTTCATTCCTTTGAAATCTCCATTATTTGATCAAACAAATAAATATGTGTATTACGCGTTAGCATACTTACCTGTCTCATGGTATTGTATTATAAAAAGTATAAAAAACATTATAAAACCTCTCATGGTCACATCAGACCCTTTTTCACTAAAGATTTATATATATCTTATATATTATTATATATATTTATAATGTACTACAATTTTATTTATACATAATATCCTGATGTCTGGGCTCCGCCGCTAGGCCCCGTGACGTGCACGTGTGGCTTTGTGAGGCCGGCGCACGCATCCGCGCGGGACGCCGAAATAAACAGTACAGTACCGCACCGGCAGCGCCGCCATGCGTTCGCGTATTCCGGTGCGCACGAAAGGGCAGCAGGCACGCCATGGCGTGTGTTTGACGAGGCGAGCGCAGGTGCGGTGCACATTGACTTGGGAAGTCTACGAGAAGCGGCACGGGCCTGGACGGGTTCCCGAGGCTGCAGCGCGCCCGCGCCGTACCGCATGAAGAGGTAGACGACTGAGGCTGTCCGCAGCCGTTCTCCTAAATTTTTTCCCCTAAATCTTACTATACAACCACGTCAGCAAGATTCCCTCCCCTATATTTACTCGTCCCGCAACCGTTCCCCCTAAATTTTACCCTACATATCACTCTACTCATTAAATATACATTTCCCTATAACTAACATAACCAACTTGTTTTTTTTATTTTTATTGTTTTGTTTGAACACGTATTGATTACCAGATGATACTTGTTGAACAAATTTTTTTTTAATTATTCCTCTTAATTTAGACATACTATGTACAAAATCAAATATTATATTATTTAATTATAATCCTTCTTACATCATTTCATTTAATATTACATTGGTACCATGGTAAAATTAATTAACCTTAGCGGTATGCGGAAATGTTCCATTGATATGTGCACGAACTTTTCTGAAGCACACTTACTTTGGAAGACAAACCATCCAGTCGTACGGTGTAAGCCACGACTATCTTACGATGCAAGACACCGTTGGCTTTCATACGAAGCCACGGATGGCTTTCAATGGAAGCGATCTCCCCCCCCCCTTGCTCTCCCCTATATATATTCAATCAACCTCTCCCATATTGTTCGCCCATACTACTGAGTGAATCAAGTTATCCATAGTTCGGTATGTCTCAGAGTCATACGGAAGATGAGTTTGGTTCGAGTGATTCGAGTGATAGTGAGGACGAAACTCTTTTGCTTGTGAACCTACTAACCCTCAACATTGCGGCTCAACACCATCACCGCCGACGGTCGGGTTTACCCCGCCGTGTCATTCACAGAGATCATTTCGCTGGAGAAAACCTCATCCAACATCACTACTTCGCCGCTAACCCAGTGTATCCACCGCATGTGTTTCGTAGAAGGTGCGCACTTCATACATTTGTCTTATGTTATGATTTCTTCAAGTTATGACAATTATGCAATACCATTTATATAGGTTCCGCATGAGTAGGCCTTTGTTTCTCCGCATTCTGCATGGTCTTCAACAACACGATATTTACTTTACACAAAGAGTTGACGCAACTGGTATGCCCGGACTAGGACCATTACAAAAAGTTTGTGCGGCCATGCGGATACTTGCTTATGGCTTACCTTCTGATGCGGTAGACGAGTATATTCAAATTGGGGAATCAACGGCTAGGGAATGCCTTCATCATTTTTGTCGCGCAATCATTGTCTGTTTTAGTGCCTGGTATTTACGCACTCCAACTCAAGATGACATTACTCGCATCATGCATAATAGTGAGTCGCGGGGTTTTCCTGGCATGTTGGGATCCATCGATTGCATGCACTGGGAGTGGAGGAACTGTCCAACGGCATGGCGAGGTCAATTTTGTGGTCGAAATGGTAGGGCATCGATGATACTTGAAGCAGTTGCATCGTATGATCTATGGATTTGGCATGCATTTTTTGGCATGCCTGGGACAATGACGTTAACGTGCTCCACCGATCCCCCGTATTTGACCCAATGACTACTGGTCGAATGCCACCTGTCAATTACACAGTTAATGGTCATGCGTACAACTTCGGTTATTACCTCGCTGATGGTATTTGAAAGGGAATTAGGCTTACACCTAGTCCCTAATTAATTTTGGTGGTTGAATTGCCCAACACAAATAATTGGACTAACTAGTTTGCCCAAGTATATAGATTATACAGGTGTAAAAGGTTCACACTCAGCCAATAAAAAGATCAAGTTTTGGATTCAACAAAGGAGCAAAGAGGCAACCGAAGGCCCTCTGGTCTAGGAGCACCGGACTGTCCGGTGTACACCGGACAGTGTCCGGTGCGCCACCGGACAGTGTCCGGTGCGCCACCGGACAGTGTCCGGTGCACCAGAGGACTCCAACTCGAACTCGCCACCTTCGGGAATTTCCAGAGGCGACTCCGCTATAATTCACCGGACTGTCCGGTGTACACCGGACAGTGTCCGGTGCGCCAAGGAAGAGCGGCCTCAGGAACTCGCCAGCTTCGGGAATCTCCAACGGCTAGTCCGCTATAATTCACCGGACATGTCCGGTGTGCACCGGACTGTCCGGTGCAACTCCGGAGCAACGGCTATTTCGGCGCCAACGGCTACCTGCGGCACAATTAATGCGCGCTCTACGCGCGCAGAAGTCAGGCGCGCCCATACTGGCGCACCGGACAAGGAACAGTAGATGTCCGGTGTGCACCGGACATCCAGGCGGGCCTAGAAGTCAGAAGCTCCAACGGTCAGAATCCAACGGCAGTGATGACGTGGCGGGGGCACCGGACATGTCCGGTGTGCACCGGACTGTCCGGTGCGCCATCGAACAGACAGCCTCCCAACGGCCACTTTTGGTGGTTGGGGCTATAAATACCCCAACCACCCCACCATGCATCCAAGTTTTCCACTTCCCAACTACTACAAGAGCTCTAGCATTCAATTCTAGACACACCAAAGAGATCAAATCCTCTCCAAATTCCACACAACGCCCTAGTGACTAGAGAGAGAGATTTGCTTGTGTTCTTTCGAGCTCTTGCGCTTGGATTGCTTTCTTCTTTCTTGATTCTTTCATTGCGATCAAACTCACTTGTAATTGAGGCAAGAGACACCAAACTTGTGGTGGTCCTTGTGGGAACTTTGTGTTCCAAGTGATTGAGAAGAGAAAGCTCACTCGGTCCGAGGGATCGTTTGAGAGAGGGAAGGGTTGAAAGAGACCCGGCCTTTGTGGCCTCCTCAACGGGGAGTAGATTTGCAAGAACCGAACCTCGGTAAAACAAATCCACGTGTCACACTCTTTATTTGCTTGCGATTTGTTTTGCACCCTCTCTCGCGGACTCGTTTATATTTCTAACGCTAACCCGGCTTGTAGTTTTGTTTATATTTGTAAATTTCAGTTTCGCCCTATTCACCCCCCCCCCCTCTAGGCGACTATCAATTGGTATCAAAGCTCGGTGCTTCATTAGAGCCTAACCGCTCGAAGTGATGTCGGGAGATCACGCCAAGAAGGAAATGGAGACCGGCGAAAAGCCCACTACAAGTCACGGGAGCACTTCATCGGGAGAGTCCCGCACCAAGAGGAGGGAGAAGAAGAAGAGCTCCTCCGACAAAGGGAAGAAGAAGAAATCTTCTTCTCACCACAAAGAGAAGAAGGAAAAATCTTCTTTCCACAAGCCGCATCGGAGTGGGGACAAGCAAAAGAGGATGAGGAAAGTGGTCTACTACGAGACCGACACTTCATCAACATCGACCTCCGGCTCCGATGCGCCCTCCGTAACTTCTAAACGCCAAGAGCGTAAGAAGTTTAGTAAGATCCCCCTACACTACCCTCGCATTTCTAAACATGCACCTTTACTTTTCGTCCCATTAGGCAAACCACCAACTTTTGATGGTGAAGATTATGCTAGGTGGAGTGATTTAATGCGATTTCATCTAACCTCACTCCACAAAAGTATATGGGATGTTGTTGAGTTTGGTGCACAGGTACCGTCCGTAGGGGATAAAGATTATGATGAGGATGAAGTGGCCCAAATCGAGCACTTCAACTCTCAAGCGACAACAATACTCCTCGCCTCTTTAAGTAGAGAGGAATATAACAAAGTTCAAGGGTTGAAGAGCGCCAAGGAGGTTTGGGATGTGCTCAAAACCGCGCACGAGGGAGATGAGCTCACAAAGATCACCAAGCGGAAAACGATCGAGGGGGAGCTCGGTCGGTTCTAGCTTCGCAAAGGGGAAGAGCCACAACACATGTACAACCGGCTCAAGACCTTGGTGAACC
The DNA here is from genome assembly GCF_902167145.1 of Zea mays. Taxonomy (NCBI): domain Eukaryota; kingdom Viridiplantae; phylum Streptophyta; class Magnoliopsida; order Poales; family Poaceae; genus Zea; species Zea mays. Next base: position 12,482,869 of record NC_050104.1, on the reverse strand, counting down.
AAGTGCGCAACCTCGGGAGCAAGAAATGGGATGACCACGAAATGGTTAAGGTTATTCTAAGATCTCTCATTTTCCTTAACCCCACTCAAGTTCAATTAATTCGTGGTAATCCTAGATATACTAAAATGACCCCCGAGGAAGTTATCGAGAATTTTGTAAGTTTTGAGTGCATGATCGAAGGCTCAAGGAAGATCAACGAGCTTGATGATCCCTCCACATCCGAGGCTCAACCCGTCGCATTCAAGGCGACGGAAGAAAAGAAGGAGGAGTCTACACCAAGTCGACAACCAATAGACGCCTCCAAGCTCGACAATGAGGAAATGGCGCTCGTCATCAAGAGCTTCCGCCAAATCCTCAAGCAAAGGAGGGGGAAAGACTACAAGTCCCGCTCCAAGAAGGTTTGCTACAAGTTTGGTAAGCCCGGTCACTTTATTGCTAAATGTCCATTATCAAGTGACAGTGACAGGGATAATGACAAGAAGGGGAGAAGAAAGGAGAAGAAGAGGTACTACAAGAAGAAGGGCGGCGATGCCCATGTTTGTCGGGAGTGGGATTCCGACGAAAGCTCAAGCGACTCCTCCGACGACGAGGACGCCGCCAACATCGCCGTCACCAAAGGACTTCTCTTCCCCAACGTCGGCCACAAGTGCCTCATGGCAAAGGACGGCAAAAAGAAGGTTAAATCTAAATCCTCCACTAAATATGAATCCTCTAGTGATGATAATGCTAGTGATGAGGAAGATAATCTGCGTACCCTTTTTGCCAACCTCAACATGCAACAAAAGGAGAAACTTAATGAATTGATTAGTGCTATTCATGAAAAGGATGACCTTTTGGACACTCAAGAGGACTTCCTTATTAAAGAAAATAAGAAGCATGTTAAGGTTAAAAATGCCTATGCTCTAGAAATTGAGAAATGTCAAAAATTATCTAGTGAGCTAAGCACTTGCCATGAAACAATAGACAACCTTAGAAATGAAAATGCTAATTTGCTAGCTAAGGTTGATTCTCATGTTTGCAATGTTTCAATTCCCAACCCTAGAGATAATAATGATGATTTGCTTGCTAGGATTGAAGAATTGAATATTTCTCTTGCTAGCCTTAGAATTGAGAATGAAAAATTGCTTGCTAAGGCTAAAGATTTTGATGTTTGCAATACTACCATTTCCGACCTTAGAAGTAAAAATAAAATATTGCATGCTAAGGTTGTAGAACTAAAATCTTGCAAACTATCTACATCTACCATTGAGCATGTCACTATTTGTACTAGATGTAGAGATGTTGATATCAATGCTATTCATGATCATATGGCTTTAATTAAACAACAAAATGATCATATAGCTAATTAGATGCTAAAATTGCCGAGCATAACTTAGAAAATGAAAAATTTAAATTTGCTAGAAGTATGCTCTATAGTGGGAGATGCCCTGGCATCAAGGATGGCATTGGCTTCCAAAGGGGAGACAATGTTAAACTTAATGCCCCTCCTAAAAGATTGTCTAATTTTATAAAGGGCAAGGCTCCCATGCCTCAAGATAACGAGGGTTACATTTTATACCCTGCCGGTTATCCTGAGGACAAAATTAGGAGAATTCATTCTAGGAAGTCTCACTCTGGCCCTAACCATGCTTTTATATATAAGGGTGAGACATCTAGCTCTAGGCAACCAACCCGTGCTAAGTTGCCTAAAAGAAAAACTCCTAGTGCATCAAATGATCATAACATTTCATTTAAAACTTTTGATGCATCTTATGTATTGACTAACAAATCCGGCAAAGTAGTTGCCAAATATGTTGGGGGCAAGCACAAGGGGTCAAAGACTTGTGTTTGGGTACCCAAAGTTCTTGTGTCTAATGCCAAAGGACCCAAAACCATTTGGGTACCTAAAGTCAAGAACTAAACTTGTTTTGTAGGTTTATGCATCCGGGGGCTCAAGTTGGATACTCGACAGCGGGTGCACAAACCACATGACAGGGGAGAAGAAAATGTTCTCCTCCTATGAGAAAAACCAAGATCCCCAACGAGCTATCACATTCGGGGATGGAAATCAAGGTTTGGTCAAAGGTCTTGGTAAAATTGCTATTTCTCCTGACCATTCCATTTCCAATGTTTTTCTTGTAGATTCTTTAGATTACAATTTGCTTTCTGTATCTCAATTATGCAAAATGGGCTACAACTGTCTCTTTACTGATGTAGGTGTCACTGTCTTTAGAAGAAGTGATGATTCAATAGCATTTAAGGGTGTGTTAGAAGGTCAGCTATACTTAGTAGATTTTGATAGAGTTGAACTCGACACATGCTTAATTGCTAAGACTAACATGGGCTGGCTCTGGCATCGCCGACTAGCACATGTTGGGATGAAGAATCTTCATAAGCTTCTAAAGGGAGAACACATTTTAGGACTAACCAATGTTCATTTTGAGAAAGACAGGATTTGTAGCGCATGTCAGGCAGGAAAGCAAGTTGGAGCCCATCATCCACACAAGAACATCATGACGACCGACAGGCCGCTTGAGCTACTCCACATGGATCTATTCGGCCCGATTGCTTACATAAGCATCGGCGGGAGTAAGTATTGTCTTGTAATAGTGGATGATTATTCTCGCTTCACTTGGGTGTTCTTCTTGCGGGAAAAATCTCAAACCCAAGAGACCTTAAAGGGATTCTTGAGACGAGCTCAAAATGAGTTCGGCTTAAGGATTAAGAAAATAAGAAGCGATAACGGAACGGAGTTCAAGAACTCACAAATTGAAGGCTTCCTTGGGGAGGAGGGCATCAAGCATGAGTTCTCTTCTCCCTACACGCCACAACAAAATGGTGTAGTGGAGAGGAAGAATAGAACTCTATTGGACATGGCAAGAACCATGCTTGATGAATACAAGACTTCAGATCGGTTTTGGGCGGAAGCGGTCAACACCGCTTGCTACGCCATCAACCGGTTATATCTTCACCGAATCCTCAAGAAGACATCATATGAACTCCTAACCGGTAAAAAGCCCAACATTTCATATTTTAGAGTCTTTGGTAGCAAATGCTTTATTCTTGTTAAAAGAGGTAGAAAATCTAAATTTGCTCCTAAGATTGTAGAAGGCTTTTTACTTGGTTATGACTCAAACACAAGGGCATATAGGGTCTTTAACAAGTCCACTGGACTAGTTGAAGTCTCATGTGACGTTGTGTTTGATGAGACTAACGACTCTCAAGTAGAGCAAGTTGATCTTGATGAGACAGGTATTGAAGAGGCTCCGTGCATCGCGCTAAGGAACATGTCCATTGGGGATGTGTGTCCTAAGGAATCCGAAGAGCCTCTAAATGCACAAGATCAACCATCCTCCTCCACGCAAGCATCTCCACCAACTCAAAATGAGGATGAAGCTCAAGTTGATGAAGTAGAAGATCAAGCAAATGAGCCACCTCAAGATGAAGGCAACGATCAAGGGGGAGATACAAATGAGGAAGACAAGGAGGAAGAGGAACAAAGACCGCCACACCCAAGAGTCCACCAAGAAATTCAACGAGATCACCCCGTCGACACCATCCTCGGCGACATTCATAAGGGGGTAACGACTAGATCTCGTGTTGCACATTTTTGTGAACATTACTCTTTTGTTTCCTCTATTGAGCCACACAGGGTAGAGGAAGCACTACAAGATTCGGATTGGGTGGTGGCAATGCAAGAGGAGCTCAACAATTTCACTAGGAATGAGGTATGGCATTTAGTTCCACGTCCTAACCAAAATGTTGTAGGAACCAAATGGGTCTTCCGCAACAAGCAAGATGAGCATGGTGTGGTGACAAGGAACAAAGCTCGACTTGTGGCCAAAGGATACTCCCAAGTCGAAGGTTTGGATTTCGGTGAAACCTATGCACCCGTAGCTAGGCTTGAGTCAATTCGTATATTATTAGCCTATGCTACTTACCATGGCTTTAAGCTTTATCAAATGGACGTGAAAAGTGCCTTCCTCAATGGACCAATCAAGGAAGAGGTCTATGTTGAGCAACCTCCCGGCTTTGAAGACAGTGAGTACCCTAACCATGTCTATAAGCTCTCTAAGGCGCTTTATGGGCTCAAGCAAGCCCCAAGAGCATGGTATGAATGCCTTAGAGATTTCCTTATTGCTAATGGCTTCAAAGTCGGAAAAGCCGATCCTACACTCTTTACTAAGACTCTTGAAAATGACTTGTTTGTATGCCAAATTTATGTTGATGATATTATATTTGGGTCTACTAACGAGTCTTCATGTGAAGAGTTTAGTAGGATCATGACACAAAAATTCGAGATGTCTATGATGGGGGAGTTGAAGTATTTTCTAGGATTTCAAGTGAAGCAACTCCAAGAAGGCACCTTCCTAAGCCAAACGAAGTACACTCAAGATATTCTAAGCAAGTTTGGAATGAAGGATGCCAAGCCCATCAAGACACCCATGGGAACTAATGGGCATCTCGACCTCGACACGGGAGGTAAGTCCGTGGATCAAAAGGTATACCGGTCGATGATAGGTTCTTTACTCTATTTATGTGCATCTCGACCGGATATTATGCTTTCCGTATGCATGTGTGCAAGATTCCAAGCCGACCCTAAGGAAGCTCACCTTACGGCCGTGAAACGAATCTTGAGATATTTGGCTTATACTCCTAAGTTTGGGCTTTGGTATCCTAGGGGATTGATAGTCGCCTAGAGGGGGGGGTGAATAGGGCGAAACTGAAATTTACAAATATAAACACAACTACAAGCCGGGGTTAGCGTTAGTAATAATAAACGAGTCCGCAAGAGAGGGCACAAAACAAATCCCAAGCGAATAAGCAAGTGAGACACGGAGATTTGTTTTACCGAGGTTCGGTTCTTGCAAACCTACTCCCCGTTGAGGAGGCCACAAAGACCGGGTCTCTTTCAACCCTTCCCTCTCTCAAACGGTCCCTCGGACCGAGTGAGCTTCTCTTCCAAATCAAAACCGGGAACAAAACTTCCCCGCAAGGGCCACCACACAATTGGTGCCTCTTGCCTTGATTACAATGGAGTTTTGATCACAAGAACAAATGAGAAAGAAAAGAAGCAATCCAAGCGCAAGAGCTCAAATGAACACGGCAAATCACTCTCACTAGTCACTAGGGTTTTGTGTGGAATTGGAGAGGATTTGATCTCTTTGAATGTGTCTAGAATTGAATGCCTAGCTCTTGTAAGTGGTTGAGAAGTGGAAAACTTGGATGCAATGAATGGAGGGGTGGTTGGGGTATTTATAGCCCCAACCACCAAACTTGACCGTTGGCTGGAGGCTTCTGCGCGATGGCGCACCGGACAGTCCGGTGCACACCGGACAGTCCGGTGCCCCCTGCCACGTCATCACTGCCGTTGGATTCTAGCCGTTGGAGCTCCTGACATGTGGGCCCGCCTGGGTGTCTGGTGCACACCGGACAGGTACTGTTTGATGTCCGGTGTGCCAGCATGGGCGATTCTGACTTCTGCGCGCGCAGACGGCGCATTGAATGCGCGGCAGAGAGCCGTTGGCGCGGAGACGACCGTTGTCCCGGAGTTGCACCGGACAGTCCGGTGCACACCGGACAGTCCGGTGATTTATAGCGGACGAGCCGTTGGCTTTTCCCGAAGCTGGCGAGTTCCTGAGGCCGACCTCGTTTGGCGCACCGGACACTGTCCGGTGTACACCGGACAGTCCGGTGAATTTTAGCCGAGTCGCCCCTGGAATTCCCGAAGGTGAAGAGTTTGAGTCTGAGTCCCCTGGTGCACCGGACAGGTACTGTGCACTGTCCGGTGGCACACCGGACAGTCCGGTGCGCCAGACCAGGGATGCCTTCGGTTGCCCCTTTGCTCCTTTATTGAATCCAGAACTTGGTCTTTTTATTGGCTGAGTGTGAACCTTTTACACCTGTATAATCTATACACTTGGGCAAACAAGTTAGTCCAAAGATTTGTGTTGGGCAATTCAACCACCAAAATTATTTAGGAACTAGGTGTAAGCCTAATTCCCTTTCAATCTCCCCCTTTTTGGTGATTGATGCCAACACAAACCAAAGCAAATATAGAAGTGCATAATTGAACTAGTTTGCATAATGTAAGTGTAAAGGTTGCTTGGAATTAAGCCAATATAACTACTTACAAGATATGCATGGAATGTTTCTTTCCTATTTATCATTTTGGACTACGTTTGCACCACATGTTTTGTTTTTGCAAGTCCTTTTGTAAATCCATTTCAAAGATCTTTTGCAAATAGTCAAAGGTAAATGAATAAGAGTTTGCAAAGCATTTTTAGGATTTGAAATTTTCTCCCCCTGAATCAAATGCTTTTCCTTTGACTAAACAAAACTCCCCCTAAAAGAGATCCACCTCTTAGTGTTCAAGAGGGTTTTGATATATCATTTTGAAATGCTACTTGCTCCCCCTTTGAACATAATAGGATACCAATTGATAGATACTTCTTTGAAAATACTAAGTTTTTGAAATTGGTGGTGGTGCGGTCCTTTTGCTTTGGGCTCATTTCTCCCCCTTTTTGGCATGAATCGCCAAAAACGGAATCATTAGAGCCCTTGAAGTAAGTTCTTCCTCTTTGGTCATAAATGAATGAGTTAAGATTATACCAAAGACGAAATCCGGTCCTTTTGGTTTTGAGCTTTTATTCTCTCCCCCAAGGATGAAGTCCTTTTCTTTGATGCTCATTTCTCCCCAAGGAATAGAGAGTTGCTCGGAGTGATGGCGAAGCATGAGTTACGGAGTGGAAGCCTTTGTCTTCGCCGAAGACTCCAATTCCCTTTCAATATACCTATGACTTGGTTTGAAATAAACTTGAAAACACATTAGTCATAGCATATAAAAGAGATATGATCAAAGGTATTCAAAAGAGCTATGTGTGCAAGCTAGCAAAAGAAATTTCTAGAATCAAGAATATTGAGCTCATGCCTAAGTCTGGTAAAAGATTGTTCATCAAGAGGCTTGGTAAAGATATCGGCTAATTGATCTTTAGTGTTAATGTAAGAAATCTCGATATCTCCCTTTTGTTGGTGATCCCTAAGAAAATGATACCGAATGGCTATGTGTTTAGTGCGGCTGTGCTCGACGGGATTGTCGGCCATTTTGATTGCACTCTCATTATCACATAGCAAAGGGACTTTGGTTAATTTGTAACCGTAGTCCCGCAGGGTTTGCCTCATCCAAAGCAATTGCGCGCAACAATGTCCTGCGGCAATGTACTCGGCTTCGGCGGTGGAAAGAGCGACCGAATTTTGCTTCTTTGAAGCCCAAGACACCAAGGATCTTCCCAAGAACTGGCAAGTCCCCGATGTGCTCTTCCTATTAATTTTGCACCCCGCCCAATCGGCATCCGAATAACCAATCAAATCAAATGTGGATCCCCGAGGGTACCAAAGCCCAAACTTAGGTGTGTAAGCCAAATATCTCAAGATTCGTTTTACGGCCGTAAGGTGTGATTCCTTAGGGTCGGATTGAAATCTTGCACACATGCAAACGGAAAGCATAATGTCCGGTCGAGATGCACATAAATAAAGCAATGAACCAATCATCGACCGGTATACCTTTTGATCCACGGACTTACCTCCCGTGTCGAGGTCGAGATGCCCATTAGTTCCCATGGGTGTCTTGATGGGTTTGGCATCCTTCATCCCAAACTTGGTTAGAATGTCTTGAGTGTACTTCGTTTGGCTAATGAAGGTGCCCTCTTGGAGTTGCTTGACTTGGAATCCTAGAAAATACTTCAACTCCCCCATCATTGACATCTCGAATTTCTGAGTCATGATCCTACTAAACTCTTCACATGTAGACTCATTAGTAGACCCAAATATAATATCATCAACATAAATTTGGCATACAAACAAGTCATTTTCAAGAGTTTTAGTAAAGAGTGTAGGATCGGCTTTTCCGACTTTGAAGCCATTAGCAATAAGGAAATCTCTAAGGCATTCATACCATGCTCTTGGGGCTTGCTTGAGCCCATAAAGCGCCTTAGAGAGCCTATAAACATGGTTAGGATACTCACTGTCTTCAAAGCCGGGAGGTTGCTCAACATAGACCTCTTCTTTGATCGGTCCGTTGAGGAAGGCACTTTTCACGTCCATTTGATAAAGCTTAAAGCCATGGTAAGTAGCATAGGCTAATAATATGCGAATTGACTCAAGCCTAGCTACGGGTGCATAGGTTTCACCGAAGTCCAAACCTTCGACTTGTGAATACCCTTTGGCCACGAGTCGAGCTTTGTTCCTTGTCACCACACCATGCTCATCTTGCTTGTTGCGGAAGACCCATTTGGTTCCTACAACATTTTGATTAGGACGTGGAACTAAATGCCATACCTCATTTCTAGTGAAGTTGTTGAGCTCCTCTTGCATCGCCACCACCCAATCCGAATCTTGAAGTGCTTCCTCTACCCTATGTGGCTCAATAGAGGAAACAAACGAGTAATGTTCACAAAAATGAGCAACACGAGATCTAGTGGTTACCCCCTTATGAATGTCACCGAGGATGGTGTCGACGGGGTGATCTCGTTGGATTGCTTGGTGGACTCTTGGGTGTGGCGGTCTTGGTTCTTCCTCATCCTCCTTTTCTTGATCATTTGTATCTCCCCCTTGATCATTGCTATCATCTTGAGGTGGCTCGTCTTCTTGATTTTGCTCTTCATCATTTTGAGCCTCATCCTCATTTTGAGTTGGTGGAGATGCTTGCATGGAGGAGGATGGTTGATCTTGTGTACTTGGAGGCTCTTCGGATTCCTTAGGACACACATCCCCGATGGACATGTTCCTTAGCGCGATGCATGGAGCCTGTTCTTCACCTATCTCATCAAGATCAACTTGCTCTACTTGAGAGCCGTTAGTTTCATCAAACACAACGTCACAAGAGACTTCAACTAGTCCAGTGGACTTGTTAAAGACCCTATATGCCCTTGTGTTTGAGTCATAACCAAGTAAAAAGCCTTCTACAGTTTTAGGAGCAAATTTAGATTTTCTACCTCTTTTAATAAGAATGAAGCATTTGCTACCAAAAACTCTAAAATATGAAATGTTGGGCTTTTTACCGGTTAGGAGTTCATATGATGTCTTCTTGAGGATTCGGTGAAGATATAACCGGTTGATGGCGTAGCAGGCGGTGTTGACCGCTTCGGCCCAAAACCGGTCCGGTGTCTTGTACTCATCAAGCATGGTTCTTGCCATGTCCAAAAGAGTTCGATTCTTCCTCTCCACTACACCATTTTGTTGTGGCGTGTAGGGAGAAGAGAACTCATGCTTGATGCCCTCCTCCTCAAGGAAGCCTTCAATTTGAGAGTTCTTGAACTCCGTCCCGTTGTCGCTTCTTATTTTCTTGATCCTTAAGGCGAACTCATTTTGAGCCCGTCTCAAGAATCCCTTTAAGGTCTCTTGGGTTTGAGATTTTTCCTGTAAAAAGAATACCCAAGTGAAGCGAGAATAATCATCCACTATTACAAGACAATACTTACTCCCGCCGATGCTTATGTAAGCGATCGGGCCGAATAGATCCATGTGGAGTAGCTCAAGCGGCCTATCGGTCGTCATGATGTTCTTGTGTGGATGATGGACTCCAACTTGCTTCCCCGCCTGGCATGCGCTACAAATCCTGTCTTTCTCAAAATGAACATTTGTTAATCCTAAAATGTGCTCTCCCTTTAGAAGCTTATGAAGATTCTTCATCCCAACATGGGCTAGTCGGCGGTGCCAGAGCCAACCCATGTTAGTCTTAGCAATTAAGCATGTGTCGAGTTCAGCTCTATCAAAATCCACTAAGTATAGCTGACCCTCTAACACACCCTTAAATGCTATTGAATCATCACTTCTTCTTAAGACAGTGACACCTGTATCAGTAAAAAGACAGTTGTAGCCCATTTGACATAATTGAGAAACAGAAAGCAAGTTGTAGTCTAAGGAATCAACAAGAAAAACATTGGAAATAGAATGGTCAGGAGATATAGCAATTTTACCCAATCCTTTGACCAAACCTTGATTTCCATCCCCGAATGTGATAGCTCGTTGGGGATCTTGGTTTTTTTCATATGAGGAGAACATCCTTTTCTCCCCTGTCATGTGGTTTGTGCACCCGCTGTCGAGTATCCAACTTGAGCCTCCGGATGCATAAACCTACAAAACAAATTTAGTTCTTGACTTTAGGTACCCAAACTGTTTTGGGTCCTTTGGCATTAGATACAAGAACTTTGGGTACCCAAACACAAGTCTTGGAACCCTTGTGTTTGCCCCCAACAAATTTGGCAACTACCTTGCCGGATTTGCTAGTAAGCACATAAGATGCATCAAACGTTTTAAATGAAATGGCATGATCATTTGATGCAATAGGAATTTTCTTTCTAGGCAACTTGGCACGGGTTGGTTGCCTAGAGCTAGATGTCTCACCCTTATACATAAAAGCATGATTAGGGTCAGAGTGAGACTTCCTAGAATGAATCTTTCTAATTTTGCTCTCAGGATAGCCGGCAGGGTACAAAATGTAACCCTCGTTATCCTGAGGCATGGGAGCCTTGCCCTTAACAAAGTTAGATAAGTTCTTTGGAGGAGCATTAAGTTTGACATTGTCTCCCCTTTGGAAGCCAATGCCATCCTTAATGCCAGGGCGTCTCCCATTATAAAGCATGCTACGAGCAAATTTAAATTTCTCATTCTCTAGGTTGTGCTCGGCAATTTTAGCATCTAATTTTGCTATATGATCATTTTGTTGTTTAATTAAAGCCATATGATCAAGAATAGCATTAACATCAATATCTCTACATCTAGTGCAAATAGAAACATGCTCAACATTAGATGTAGAGGGTTTGCAAGATTTAAGTTCTACACCCTTAGCATGCAACATTTCATTCTTAGTTCTAAGGTCGGAAATAGTAGCATTGCAAACATCAAAATCTTTAGCCTTAGCAATTAAACTTTCATTCTCTAATCTAAGGCTAGCAAGAGATACATTCAATTCATCAATCTTAGCAAGCAAGTCAATATTATCATCTCTAAGATTGGGAATTGAGACATTACAAGCATGTGAATCAACCTTAGCATTTAAGATAGCATTTTCATTTCTAAGGTTGTCAATCATCTCACGACAAGTGCTTAGCTCACTAGATAGTTTTTCACATTTCTCAATTTCCAGAGCATAAGCCTTTTTAACCTTAACATGTTTTTTGTTTTCTTTAATTAGACAATCCTCTTGGGAATCCAAAAGGTCATCCTTTTCATGAATAGCACTAACCAATTCATTCAATTTTTCTTTTTGAGCTATGTTAAGGTTGGCAAAAAGGGAACGTAAATTATCCTCCTCATCACTAGCATTATCATCACTAGAAGATTCATATTTAGTGGAGGAGTTAGATTTAACCTTTTTCCGTTTGCCGTCCTTTGCCATGAGGCACTTGTGGCCGACGTTGGGGAAGAGGAGTCCCTTGGTGACGGCGATGTTGGCGGCGTCCTCGTCGTCGGAGGAGTCGCTAGAGCTTTCGTCGGAATCCCATTCCCGACAAACATGGGCATCGCCGCCCTTCTTCTTGTAGTACCTTTTCTTCTCCTTTCTTCTCCCCTTCTTGTCGTCGCCTCGGTCACTGTCACTAGACATAGGACATTTAGCAATGAAATGACCGGGCTTACCACATTTGTAGCAAACCTTCTTGGAGCGGGACTTGTAGTCTTTCCCCCTCCTTTGTTTGAGGATTTGGCGGAAGCTCTTGATGACGAGTGCCATCTCCTCATTGTCAAGCTTGGAGGCGTCTATTGGTTGTCGGCTTGGTGTAGACTCCTCCTTCTTTTCTTCCGTCGCCTTGAATGCAACGGGTTGAGCTTCGGATGGCTCGCCAAGCTCGTTGATTTTCCTCGAGCCTTCTATCATGCACTCAAAACTTACAAAATGCCCGATAACTTCCTCGGGGGTCATTTTAGTATATCTAGGATTACCACGAATCAATTGAACTTGAGTGGGATTTAGAAAAATGAGAGATCTTAAAATAACATTTACCACTTCGTGGTCATCCCACTTCTTGCTCCCGAGGTTGCGCACTTGGTTCACCAAAGTCTTGAGCCGGTTGTACATATGTTGTGGCTCCTCCCCTTTGTGAAGCCGGAACCGACCGAGCTCCCCCTCGATCGTTTCCCGCTTGGTGATCTTGGTGAGCTCATCTCCCTCGTGCGCGGTTTTGAGTACATCCCAAATCTCCTTGGCGTTCTTCAACCCTTGTACTTTGTTATATTCCTCTTTGCTTAGTGAGGCGAGGAGAATTGTTGTGGCTTGTGAGTTGAAGTGCTTGATTTGGGCTACCTCATCCTCATCATAGTTCTCATCCCCTATCGACGGTACCTGTACACCAAACTCAACAACATCCCATATACCTTTGTGGAGCGAGATTAGATGAAATTGCATTAAATCGCTCCACCTAGCGTAATCTTCACCATCAAAAGTTGGTGGTTTGCCTAACGGGACGGAAAGTAAAGGTGTATGTTTGGAAATGCGAGGGTAGCGTAGGGGGATCTTACTATACTTCTTGCGCTCTTGGCGCTTAGAAGTGACGGAGGGCGCATCGGAGTCGAAGGTCGATGTTGATGAAGTGTCGGTCTCGTAGTAGACCACCTTCCTCATCCTCTTGTGCTTGTCACCTTTCCGATGCGGCTTGTGGGAAGAAGATTTTTCCTTCTTCTCTTTGTGGTGAGAAGAAGATTTCTTCTCCTTCCCTTTGTTGGAGGAGCTCTTCTTCTTCTCCCTCTTTTTGGTGCGGGACTCTTCCGATGAAGTGCTCCCGTAGCTTGTAGTGGGCTTTTCGCCGGTCTCCATCTCCTTCTTGGCGTGATCTCCCGACATCACTTCGAGCGGTTAGGCTCTAATGAAGCACCGGGCTTTGATACCAATTGATAGTCGCCTAGAGGGGGGGGTGAATAGGGCGAAACTGAAATTTACAAATATAAACACAACTACAAGCCGGGGTTAGCGTTAGTAATAATAAACGAGTCCGCAAGAGAGGGCACAAAACAAATCCCAAGCGAATAAGCAAGTGAGACACGGAGATTTGTTTTACCGAGGTTCGGTTCTTGCAAACCTACTCCCCGTTGAGGAGGCCACAAAGGCCGGGTCTCTTTCAACCCTTCCCTCTCTCAAACGGTCCCTCGGACCGAGTGAGCTTCTCTTCCAAATCAAAACCGGGAACAAAACTTCCCCGCAAGGGCCACCACACAATTGGTGCCTCTTGCCTTGATTACAATGGAGTTTTGATCACAAGAACAAATGAGAAAGAAAAGAAGCAATCCAAGCGCAAGAGCTCAAATGAACACGGCAAATCACTCTCACTAGTCACTAGGGTTTTGTGTGGAATTGGAGAGGATTTGATCTCTTTGAATGTGTCTAGAATTGAATGCCTAGCTCTTGTAAGTGGTTGAGAAGTGGAAAACTTGGATGCAATGAATGGAGGGGTGGTTGGGGTATTTATAGCCCCAACCACCAAACTTGACCGTTGGCTGGAGGCTTCTGCGCGATGGCGCACCGGACAGTCCGGTGCACACCGGACAGTCCGGTGCCCCCTGCCACGTCATCACTGCCGTTGGATTCTAGCCGTTGGAGCTCCTGACATGTGGGCCCGCCTGGGTGTCTGGTGCACACCGGACAGGTACTGTTTGATGTCCGGTGTGCCAGCATGGGCGATTCTGACTTCTGCGCGCGCAGACGGCGCATTGAATGCGCGGCAGAGAGCCGTTGGCGCGGAGACGACCGTTGTCCCGGAGTTGCACCGGACAGTCCGGTGCACACCGGACAGTCCGGTGATTTATAGCGGACGAGCCGTTGGCTTTTCCCGAAGCTGGCGAGTTCCTGAGGCCGACCTCGTTTGGCGCACCGGACACTGTCCGGTGTACACCGGACAGTCCGGTGAATTTTAGCCGAGTCGCCCCTGGAATTCCCGAAGGTGAAGAGTTTGAGTCTGAGTCCCCTGGTGCACCGGACAGGTACTGTGCACTGTCCGGTGGCACACCGGACAGTCCGGTGCGCCAGACCAGGGATGCCTTCGGTTGCCCCTTTGCTCCTTTATTGAATCCAGAACTTGGTCTTTTTATTGGCTGAGTGTGAACCTTTTACACCTGTATAATCTATACACTTGGGCAAACAAGTTAGTCCAAAGATTTGTGTTGGGCAATTCAACCACCAAAATTATTTAGGAACTAGGTGTAAGCCTAATTCCCTTTCAGGGATCCACATTTGATTTGATTGGATATTCGGATGCCGATTGGGCGGGGTGTAAAATCAATAGGAAAAGCACATCGGGGACTTGCCAGTTCTTGGGAAGATCCTTGGTGTCTTGGGCTTCAAAGAAGCAAAATTCGGTCGCTCTTTCCACCGCCGAAGCCGAGTACATTGCCGCAGGTCATTGTTGCGCGCAATTGCTTTGGATGAGGCAAACCCTACGGGACTACGGTTACAAATTAACCAAAGTCCCTTTGCTATGTGATAATGAGAGTGCAATCAAGATGGCGGATAATCCCGTCGAGCATAGCCGTACTAAACACATAGCCATTCGGTATCATTTTCTTAGGGATCACCAACAAAAGGGAGATATAGAGATTTCTTACATTAATACTAAAGATCAATTAGCCGATATCTTTACCAAGCCTCTTGATGAACAATCTTTTAACAAACTTAGGCATGAGCTAAATATTCTTGATTCTAGGAATTTCTTTTGTTGACTTGCACATATAGCTCATTTATATACCTTTGATCATGTCTCTTTCATATGCTATGACTAATGTGTTTTCAAGTCTATCTCAAACCAAGTCATAGGTATATTGAAAGGGAATTGGAGTCTTCGGCAAAGACAAAGGCTTCCACTCCGTAACTCATGCTTCGCCGTCGCTCCAAGCCACTCTCCATCTTTGGGGGAGAGAGCAAAAGGACTTCATCTTTGGTATAATCTTAACTCGTTCATTTATGACCAAAGGGGAAGAAAGTACTTCTAGGGCTCTAATGATTCCGTTTTTGGCGATTCATGCCAAAGGGGGAGAGAGTAAGAGCCCAAAGCAAAAGGACCGACCGCACCACCACCAATTTCAAAAACTTTGTGTTTCCAAGAATATTATCAATTGGTTTTCCTATTGTGTTCAAAAGGGGGAGAAAGTAGGATTTCAAAAATTATATATCAAAACCCTCTTGAATACTAAGAGGAGGATCTCATTTAGGGGGAGTTTTGTTTAGTCAAAGGAAAAGCATTTGAAACAGGGGGAGAAAATTTCAAATCTTGAAAATGCTTTGCAAAATCTTATTCAATTACCTTTGACCATTTGCAAAAGAACTTAGAAAAGATTTACAAAAGAGTTTGCAAAAACAAAACATGTGGTGCAAGCGTGGTCCAAAATGTTAAATAAGAAAGAAACAATCCATGCATATCTTGTAAGTAGTTATATTGGCTCAATTCCAAGCAACCTTTGCACTTACATTATGGAAACTAGTTCAATTATGCATTTCTACATTTGCTTTGGTTTGTGTTGGCATCAATCACCAAAAAGGGGGAGATTGAAAGGGAATTAGGCTTACACCTAGTCCCTAATTAATTTTGGTGGTTGAATTGCCCAACACAAATAATTGGACTAACTAGTTTGCCCAAGTGTATAGATTATACAGGTGTAAAAGGTTCACACTCAGCCAATAAAAAGATCAAGTTTTGGATTCAACAAAGGAGCAAAGAGGCAACCGAAGGCCCTCTGGTCTGGGAGCACCGGACTGTCCGGTGTACACCAGACAGTGTCCGGTGCGCCACCGGACAGTGTCCGGTGCACCAGAGGACTCCAACTCGAACTCGCCACCTTCGGGAATTTCCAGAGGCGACTCCGCTATAATTCACCGGACTGTCCGGTGTACACCGGACAGTGTCCGGTGCGCCAAGGAAGAGCGGCCTCAGGAACTCGCCAGCTTCGGGAATCTCCAACGGCTAGTCCGCTATAATTCACCGGACATGTCCGGTGTGCACCGGACTGTCCGGTGCAACTCCGGAGCAACGACTATTTCGGCGCCAACGGCTACCTGCGGCACAATTAATGCGCGCTCTACGCGCGCAGAAGTCAGGCGCGCCCATACTGGCGCACCGGACAAGGAACAGTAGATGTCCGGTGTGCACCGGACATCCAGGCGGGCCCAGAAGTCAGAAGCTCCAACGGTCAGAATCCAACGGCAGTGATGACGTGGCGGGGGCACCGGACATGTCCGGTGTGCACCGGACTGTCCGGTGCGCCATCGAACAGACAGCCTCCCAACGACCACTTTTGGTGGTTGGGGCTATAAATACCCCAACCACCCCACCATTCATTGCATCCAAGTTTTCCACTTCCCAACTACTACAAGAGCTCTAGCATTCAATTCTAGACACACCAAAGAGATCAAATCCTCTCCAAATTCCACACAACGCCCTAGTGACTAGAGAGAGAGATTTGCTTGTGTTCTTTCGAGCTCTTGCGCTTGGATTGCTTTCTTCTTTCTTGATTCTTTCATTGCGATCAAACTCACTTGTAATTGAGGCAAGAGACACCAAACTTGTGGTGGTCCTTGTGGGAACTTTGTGTTCCAAGTGATTGAGAAGAGAAAGCTCACTCGGTCCGAGGGATCGTTTGAGAGAGGGAAGGGTTGAAAGAGACCCGACCTTTGTGGCCTCCTCAACGGGGAGTAGGTTTGCAAGAACCGAACCTCGGTAAAACAAATCCGCGTGTCACACTCTTTATTTGCTTGCGATTTGTTTTGCACCCTCTCTCGCGGACTCGTTTATATTTCTAACGCTAACCCGGCTTGTAGTTGTGTTTATATTTGTAAATTTCAGTTTCGCCCTATTCACCCCCCCCTCTAGGCGACTATCAGTATTTACCCCAACTGGCCTACTTTTGTCAAAGCAATCCGACACCCATACGAGGAAAAGAAAGTCTACTTCACTCAGATGCAGGAAAGTTGCCGAAAGGATATTGAGCGTGCATTTGGAGTTCTTCAAGCCCGCTGGGCGGTGCTCCGTGGACCAGCTTATGGTTGGGATCGTAATCGTTTGACAGAGATAATGACGGCTTGCATCATCATGCACAACATGATCGTCGAAGACGAAGGGCCATTTGCTGCAAACATTGATTTCGGAGACAACTCTTCAAGGATTGATTCATCTCAAATTATAGCGGAAGGCCGTGCCGAATGGGTTATTAACCACTTTGATCTACGTCGCCAAGAAAGATCGTGCTCCCTTCAAAATGATCTTGTCGAGCATTTATGGGATCGCCGTGGAAGTATGTAATAATTATGTGTCGTAGCTGCTTAGTTCGCACTTATATTCAGTACTTGTAATGTGTTTTCGTCTAACTTAGTATTCGAATAAATAAGCTAAGTTTCCGAAATTTTCCATACAGCCGACTACATTTGTGTTGACATACTTCGATTTTGTGTAGCACACACAACACAACATCAGAATTCATGTTTTCTTCTACAATATATAACATACCATTCGATAGGCAATAATCTTGTTCAAACATTTATGACATCCGAGTTCATTATTGTCTAATACAACAGCAAACAACTTAAGATACACTGGTTCGACCAAACAAATACTGTTCTCGATAATACAATTTCTTAAACGAAGTAAGATAAAATTGTCTCAACATGTCTCAACAACACAAGCGCACATCGAACAGAACCGTTCAGGATTGCTCAAAAGTAAATATGAACTGCTGCAATTTTTTTTTCTGTTCCTTCATGACAATCCAAACTTCAGGATCTACATCTTCTTCGTTTGTGGACAAAAGCATCTGCAAACGTTGTTCTGCCGATTTGAGTTCTTCAAGTTTCAGTTCCCTTTGTCTAATGCTTAACTTTTGGGCTTCCAATTCCAATCTCTTCTTCTGTATCTCCCTGTCTTCTTCAGTGCTCTTTTCTTTTTTCCCCCTTTTCTATGGACCTCTGTATTTGTTTCTCAGTAATTTCTTGTAATCGGCTTAAGTACTCAGGGGACAAAGAAGAACCAGCTTTCTTTCTCTCAGCTTTACTGTAATCACGGCCACGGGGCCTTTTTCCTGACAGCCCAGCGGATCCACTGTCAGTCTCCGATGCTTCCACTGATGGACACGCCGAAGATGGTATTGATCTTGCATGTAATCCTCTAAACGAGTGTCCTTGACATATGCTCTCCCATTTCGGTTCCCCCTTCAATTGATGCCAGCAGTGCATATAATGAAATGGTTTGCTCTCCTCATGAGCGAACAAAGTTGCTGCCTTCGATGTCTACAAAATTGGAATTTCATATATAATTAGTTGCAGCACAGACACATGTAGTACATAAAATCATCGTTTGAATAGTCGTAACTTATCCTCGTCACTTAGACCACTTTGTTTCTCTCTTAGGACTCTGGCGTAGTATCTAGAGAATTTACTGACATCAGCCCTTATCTTGTCCCATCTGCTGCTAAGTGCTCTGTTAAGTCTACAAGGAAATTCCCCCCTTTGTTCATTGTACCTTTTTTCAATTCTCGCCCAGAGACCCTCCCTCCTTTGCCTAGTATTGACAATAGGGTCACTACTTATTTGCAACCAAGTAGTACAAAGGAGTCTGTCTTCTGGTGCTGTAAAGTTTTGTTCCTTGGATTTCTTTTGTTTTAGAACTGGAGGTGCATTTTTCCCAGGACTATTGATGTCCTGAACACTGTGTTCAGCATCTGACTCCAAGTGTACAGGCATTTCAGGTATAGTGTTCGAACCCTGCAACAGTGTACTTGATAGTGATGGTGGATAAGAATCTGTGTATGGACTCATTCCAACTGACCCTAGAGGGTTCCTCACAAAATTCATGTAGTGATTCCAATAGAGTGCAGATTGGGAAGCAGGGATCATGGTTGATTGGGAACTAGTATTCCCTGGCTGAATTGGAGCCCACATTGTAGTTGGACCTTGACCAGGACTAGGAAAATTAATGTTTCCCATGATGTTGCAATCGACAGGATTCTGCTGCATGTAGCCCGTTGGCCATATAGGGGGTGGTGGTGGAAATTGCTGGGCATTTGAGGGATTTGACATCGCCTGCGACGATGTCGCATTGTTGGCAGGGTCCATGCTAGGATATGTGGAGATGGCACACATTTAGTCATATGATACAAAGTGAAGCCAATCGACAAAACGAGGTACGTTATACTGAAGACAAACCATATGAAGACACACAAATAATAGTTCCATAATGTAATGAACTTATTAAGGAGTACCAACAGAACATTTAAGAGTCAACATAGTTCACAGACGACAACGTTCTTAACATCATACTAACTTAAGCTGACGAGGTAGCATTGAGACTTAGACATACATCACACGACTAGTTCGACAACATGACAAGTACGAGAACCCGAGTACTGGGATGTTCAAAAGCCTATCCTGCTTGTACAGGTGGAATACATTGAACTAATAAATATTCCAATAGCTATTACGAGTTGACCTATCTGAGTCGCTGAAGTACCACTCGTCACTCACATCCGGGCAGTAGAACTCCTCTTCGTCGACAGATGGTTTAGTAACTGTTGGAGGGGTCGAAGGAGATGTCGGTTCAACACTTATGTCATCCCCCTCGTACTTAGCAATTTCAGGAAAAGCTTGGGCTTTTGCCTCTAAGGCATCTTGGTGAAGCAAATCAAGTTTTTCTTTCATGGCAAAGAGGGTTCTAGCTAATATCTCTTCGTCATGCATGTGGTCTAATGCATGATCTACTAATCCACGAAGGGATTTTGTGGCATCCTCGGCACAGTCGACAAGTACTTTAACCAAAGACTTCATGGTATCTTCTTTCGAGGATGCCATTCGGAACTGTGCTGCAAAGAATAATATATGAACAAACACTACCATTTCCTTATGAACCATAAAGGCTTAACGAATTGAATACAGCCCAAAATCATTAACAATTATGTTGCATGCGACAAGTAATGATTTGAATTGTAGCAGTCATATAGCAGCATGGAACATAACATATTTATAGAAGTATAACACTGCAAATGTTAAGACTGGTAAGGGCAACATATGGGAATGAGAAATAAATAAATTTGACTAGTTGGGTATATAGATGTTTGTCATAGCTGCCTATAGACTTATAAATATTGTTGTATCATGTGGTCATGGACTGAATATACAAGCAATGCACTCATTGTACAGCAGTAACAAATCTTTGATGTCAGTCTTGTAGAAAACAATTAAGGAGAAAAAAAACAAACAATACACTCCATGTAAGCAGAAACATTACTGTAATGTGAGGGTTGTAGAAAACATTGAAGGATAGAAAAAAGAAGCTATGTACTCCATGGAAGCACAAACATAATGTACATAATAAAGAAATGTCTGGTCATACCATAACTTGCTGAAGAAAACAAAATGTTAATGGGCAGATATTGTGAAATACGTGAGGGTTGTACACATTACTACAAGAAAACATAAATTAGTTGTTGTAACAATATAGAAACCTACTATATGAAGGTGCACAATAGTTATGTATCCTCCAGTCGTATACAAGGGTGACAAAAAAATTGGGGGGAAGTAGAGGAACACAATAAGGGTTGACATACACCTAACAATATGAATGAACATGAGGCATACTAACTTCACAAGTAATGGCCTATCTGATATGTCGATGAGAGTTTTCAGAAGTTTAATAAACAATGAACATTACACTTCGTTGGCTGAAGTAACACATTTTGGGTCACACTACGATGAATCAGTCTGGTACATTTAGTAAAATGAGCTGTTGTTCTGGACAGTGTTGATCCAAAATTAATTCCCAGAAGACTTGACACTTTAAGGCACTATGGAAGCGAGTCCGTAGTGTAGGGATTACAAAATAATGGAAGGTGAAGATCCTCTGGCCCTAATACTAAGCACAACCAAATTTAGTTCGACCAAGTATGAACGACATTCAGCGGGTGAGTACCATACAATTGTGTAACCCTAAAAGGCAGACCAGATCCGCGGAAATTTTTGAACTGGGGATTCATCGGGTCTTTTCGGATGAAATTTCTTACGGTTGAAAGGATTAGTGGATTGCTGTAGTAATAAGTTGTTCAAAGTTGTGCGCAAGATAAACATAAACAATACGGGTCCAAGGGCGTACCTCAAGATCCGAAGATTTGGGCGGGGAGAAGAGGAATCCAACAGCTGGTTTGCGGATCCGATGAAGGCGTCGATGGTCGGACGGGGAAACGAACCAAGCGCTCGCGACGAACCTCGACAGAGCCGGATTTGCGGCCGCTTCGTCTTCGGTCTTGACCGGAGCTGGTTGGTCACCACCTCCACTTCGTCGTGCACAGCTCCGACGGGGACCGGCGCGCTAGCGCGCACGAATCGCCGTCGCCTCGTCGCAAATCGCCGAAACGCAGGCGCCTCGAACGGGAGAGAAGACGACCGCGAAGCTTCCGGTCGGTGGCGCGGGCGGAGTCTTCCGCGCGAAGCAGTGGAGGGGGAGTGCACAGTGACGCCCTGCATCTGGCGTGAGAGAGAAGAGGGTCGCGGCGGAGGGAGGCGGATAGCGGCGAGCGCTGCGGAGGCAAGGGGTGCACAGTGTCCCCTAAATCGTGAACAGTGATAGGGGAGGGGTGGCGAAGGGTTCAGCGTTACCGTCAGTCTGAGCCGCGCGCCGCTGCGCTTTACCCGGGCCCTCCGCCAGTCCCCTGATCTGTGCGGTAGATCCTCTAATCTTTCGTTGTACTACCCCCTCTATTATCCTAATAAGATGTACATTTATACTTTAGAATTTGTCTCAACATGAATACACCTCTAAATATAAGACGATCTAATTCTAATTACCTTTTTACCATAACTTTATAGTGTATTGATTATATATTTTTTAGAAATATATATATATATATAAATATTTGTTTATTAATATTAATTTCTTCACTAAAACATTAGAAGCGTATTTATTTTACAACCTATACAGTACTTGCGCTGTATCAGTGCATCTGAAGATAGCAAGTGCACATGTACCGGGGGAATCAAAGCAGCACCCGGTTCATGCTTAATCACGTCGCGTAACGGTACCGAGTCATCTTAGAGTCTTGTTCGTTTATGCCGGATTGGTGGGTCGGAATGATTACTAGCCGGATTGATTCTCTAATTTATATAAACTTTGATTAGCTGAAACAATTCCGGCTGAAATCCGACGTAAACGAACTAGCCCTAGCGTGTGGCATTATTCCAGTTGGTCAAACGCTCAAAGCTATCGCAGTTGCGAGATGACGGTCTTGCCCTCACCCTCACCGTCATCCATGTCCCAGCATGTGACCTTGTCCGCCTTCTGAACTCTACCAACAGCTCGGCAGCGTACCTGTATGCGTCAGGTCATCAGGCGTCGTCGGACACGTACGCTCCAAATAACCGGTTCCGGCCAGACAAACGAAAACGAAATCGGCACGCCTGTGAGCGCGATCGGTCGATAGGCACGCCTGCGTCGTCCGCCACGCCCGTCCCGTGCGCCGCTAGTGGACGCTCGTTGGCCCCCCTCACGCTTCCGTCGTGCCGCCCGTGTGACTCGCCGCACGCCGACCACGAGACGCACGCGTCGCTCTCGCTGCCCCTCGCACCGGCACGAACCAACAAAACCAGCCGTCGTGGTCCGCCCTCCTCGGCGCGGCACGGGCCCGACACGGCCGCACAGGCGCCCGGCACCAGCCCACACCCGTCGCCGTCGCGGTCCGCGGCGTCACGGTCACGCGCGTCCTCCCGGGCCCCGGCGGCGGCGCCGGCCAGCCTGCCTCTCAGTTCCCGTCCGCAACCGCGTACGTGGGGCGGAAGCCACGGCACCACCAGCCAACCAGTGCCCGGTATATATATTTTTTTAACCACCGTAGGCCGCCCCGCCGCTGCCGCTGCCCGCTGCGCGCGGCACGCCAGCGCCAGCCCCGCCCCCCTCGCGCGCGTCGCGGCCATTTCTTTACTCCACCCCTGCCGCTGCCGCCGCGGCACAGCGCCAGCCCCGCCCCGCCCCACCACCCGGTTCCTCGCCCCGCGGCCCCTCGCCCCCATTTTTTAAACCCCTCTTGTCTCCCTCCTCCGCCTTCTCTCCCCTGCCCCGTTGCTTCCCAGTCCCAGCTCCGCCCCGTCCCACGCGTGCGCTCGACCGACCACCTCCGCGCCTCGGCCGACGGCGTGTGGAGCCTGCGGTAACCGCCGCGACTCGCAGGCCTGGATCGGGGAGAGGCGCGCGGCGGAAGGTTCGGAGAGTGCCTGAGCTTAGGCGCTGCGGATGAACTGGGGCCTCGGCACGGCGCCTGGTGTGGTGCTGCGCGGCGAAGGTTCATTGGCGCTCGCCTTGCTCCTCCGCTGATCCGATCCGAGTTTTATACTCCGAATTTTCGTCGAAAGGCTGGGTGTCAGCAGGCCACCGCTACACTAGTAGTTCGTAAAAGGTGGTGGTGGTAGGAGAAGGTGGGGGTGAATATTCGCGTATTCGGACGCCGGATTTGGTTCAGGATCTCGTCGAGATGAAGGATCACGGATCGGGCGGCGTCACTCCCAGCCCCGCAGAAGGTGAGGTTTCCCTTTGCTTGCTTGCAGTCCAACTTCTCATGGATTCCAGCGCCTTAGCGTACATTTCTCAATTCAGCATCTTGTCATGATTCATGTTCATCACCGTTGAGCTGTCAGCCTGCCTGGTGATTGCAGTTACTTCTAGAGCTCTAGTTGTTGCTTGCGGCTAATTGCGAGGAAATTGATCATGGATTTTCTCTACTTGATCCGGGACGCAGTCTAATAATTGGCTTTGGCTCTCTGTTTTTATTTGCAAACCAGGGGAAAAGAAACCCATCAACTCGGAGCTGTGGCACGCTTGTGCGGGGCCCCTGGTGTCGTTGCCCCCGGTGGGCAGTCTCGTCGTATACTTCCCGCAGGGCCATAGTGAACAGGTGCGGGATTTACCAGTGTGCAGCAGGACTGCAGGAGTGAGTTGATTCAGGGAATATTTTTCTGAAAATTTTCTTCTTCTGCTAATTCTGTATCAGGTTGCTGCTTCAATGCATAAGGAGCTGGACACCGTCCCCAGCTACCCATCTCTGCCTTCTAAGTTGATCTGCAAGCTCCTAAGTCTCACCTTACATGTATGTCAATGCTAGTCTTATCCTCTTGTGCTGCATCTTTTTTTAAAAAAAAAATTTAAACCACCCTACCCAGTACATGCAGACAGCCTGCGAGGTGCAAATTTTGGCCACGAGCAGTACTTTTACTAATTGGGCACATGAAACATATTTCTTGTGCAGGCAGATTCTGAAACTGATGAAGTTTATGCCCAGATGATGCTTCAGCCTGTGAACAAAGTATGTGAGCTTTCTTTTTTGAGAAAGTTAGTTTCGTTGTTGATTTCTTGAGTTGAAATCAACTATTTTTTCTCAATGCAACCAGTATGATCGAGACGCAATGCTGGCATCTGAACTGGGTCTGAAACAAAACAAGCAACCAACAGAATTCTTTTGCAAGACGTTGACAGCAAGCGACACAAGTACGCATGGGGGATTCTCAGTGCCACGCCGTGCAGCTGAGAAGATATTTCCACCGCTAGTACGCAATATTTCTGCATAACGTTGGAACAAGTTTAATGGATATATGAATTTATCAGATGCAATAAATACCTCCCTTACCAGGGTAACATGTTCGATAGGACTTTACGATGCAACCACCAGCCCAAGAACTCATTGCCAAGGATCTGCATGATATTTCATGGAAATTTCGACATATCTATCGAGGTACTGAAAATGCCAAGCACTGAAATAATACATGTACACGTATATTGACTTTGTGTTATGTATTGTTATGTAGCCCTTGTTATCTGCTGGAATTTTTCTGTGTACATTATTTATGTTTGGCCCTTAGCAGCTATTAGAATTCCAGCTTTTCATGACGCTTTTAAGGAAAACTGTACTAGGACATGATGTCTGATAAATCAGAGGTGTTCTGTACGTATCACTCTACTGTACTTGCACATGCAGGTCAACCGAAGAGGCATCTTTTGACAACTGGTTGGAGTGTCTTCGTCAGTACAAAAAGGCTGTTAGCCGGTGATTCAGTTCTCTTTATAAGGTAATATCATCAATTCCAGTGATTAAAAATATGTGTATATCTAGATAGTTACAGAAAACATTGACCTTATACTTTTTTTTTCAAGGGACGAGAAATCTCAACTTCTCTTAGGTATAAGGCGTGCTAGCAGACCCCAACCAGCTCTGTCATCATCAGTTTTATCAAGTGACAGCATGCACATTGGAATCCTTGCAGCAGCAGCCCATGCTGCCGCAAATAGTAGCCCATTTACTATTTTCTATAACCCAAGGTATTTTCTTGCTAATTGTACCTTGTTGGAACTTTCTGCCAGTACATAGGCTAATGAGTCATACTATTCTTCGGATAGGGCAAGCCCATCAGAATTTGTCATCCCTTTAGCAAAATACAATAAGGCTTTGTATACACAAGTGTCCCTTGGAATGCGATTCAGAATGCTCTTTGAGACAGAGGATTCAGGGGTAAGAAGATACATGGGCACGATCACAGGCATTGGCGACTTAGATCCACTGCGATGGAAGAATTCTCATTGGCGAAACCTTCAGGTATGTCATTCACCTTCCTTTTCATGTTAATCTGCAGTGATATCCATTTAATTCAGCTACATCCAGTAAGAAATTAGCTGGGTCAAGAAGTGTTGGAGACTTGGAGTTACATGAGTCAGCCTCGATGTTATAAGATTTATCTAACACCATACGGAAATGAGTTTCAAAGACTAGCATAAAAGGATGGCAGATTCATCTGACTTCATCTGTTTTTTTCCACTTCAGGTTGGTTGGGATGAATCGACTGCATCTGAGAGGCGCACCCGTGTTTCGATATGGGAGATTGAACCAGTTGCTACACCATTTTATATATGCCCACCACCATTTTTCAGGCCAAAGCTTCCTAAGCAAGCAGGAATGCCAGGTACACATAATATTGTGGCATCCACCATACATGAAATAATTTTGTCAAACTTGCAGAAGAGTTGTGCATCATTGCGTTAATAGAAAAGAGTTACAACACACCGCAGAAGAGTTGTGCATCATTACATATATGCTTGTAAAAAATTGACCATACAGGAAATAATGCAATATACAATTTTGCTTTATTATGAAAAGGACTGAATTAGACGACTAAAGAGGGGTGAATGGGAGCCAATAATTTTTTTGCTCTAGATAATCTTGGTTTGATTCCCAAAACTTCACCCAAATCATCAAGAAAGTGAAAATGTCAAATGAGTAGCTCATGAGCCAAACAATGGCTGGATATTCTTAGTTAGTGCAGGAATCTGGGCCGGGCTTTTCGGGCCAGCACGAGCACGGCCCGAAAATAAGAGCCCAAAGCACGGCCTGACACGAAATAATATGGGCTGGGCTAGCACGGCCCGAGGTCGGGCCTGGGCCGAGCCTCAAATTCCGACCCGTCGGGCCCCCAGCACGGCCCGCACAGATGAGCCGGGCTTGGGCCGGCACGGCCCAATTGAGCCCAATCTGTTTAATTTCTTTAATTTAGTAAGATATCGACTGTATATTGTTGTTATATTTGGTGTTTATGTGGTTAAATGATGTTATAATTGTTTAATATCTTTAATTTAGTAAGCTATGAATTTTATATGATTATAATATTTTGATTTTATGTGGTCAAATATACGAGCCGGGCTTGGGCCGGCACGGTCCAACGAAGGCACGATGTGGTTTAGGGTCGGGCTGAGCCACTGTTTTTACACTTCGGGCTGGCACGACACGGCCCAAAAATTGTTTGGGCTTTCCTGGCCCGAACCCGTTTGGCACGAAGCACGATGGGCTTGGACTGGGCTGGCCCGACCCAATTCCCAGCACTATTCTTAGTGATGACCAACGAACACAACGGAGCACTCAAACCAGTAAGAAACCGAGGACAACCCCAAAGGCTTTCGAATTGAAATACAATGCTCTCAACTCCAACTGTGATGATGAGTACACACGTATATGAATCAAACCAACTAGTGGTTTGATAACTTGGTGAAGTTTTTAGGTTGATTAGGAACCCATAAGAACAAACCAATCGAAAAGCAGAGTAACGGAACTCAAAAACCACCCAAAATAGAAACTTCATAGGCAAAGGTGGCTTGACCGGGCCGCTACAGTAAAGATGGCCTAGCAGGGTTGTAAAGTCGGCTCAGCCGGGATGCAAGGGCAACTCAACCTAGTTTTGCGCGGCAGCCCCAAAAACTTCCTAAAATATCTCCAAATTCCCTGTTCAAATTGGGTTGAGGTGAAACTTGGCACGTAGCTTCACAAGGAGGTTAGGAAGATATTTGGAGAGTTTCAACCCGACCCATCCATCAACTTGACAAGAATTGACCAAACCGCTCTTCGGATCAGGGTTTTCTCCACAATCGACATAAAGATATAACTTCATGCTCGTTTGAAATCTGCTCAAACCACCTTGCAGATGTAATCTCGAGTAATCACAGCATGTAGAGAAGGCAAAGATACTGATCCAAAACACCAACGCCAACCGGAGCACCAGAACACTGAAAACAAGTGAAAATAAACTAGGCACCAAAAGAAAAAGAGCAATCAAAACTCAACAAACAACATAAGATCTTGAGCCACCACAAATATAGGAGGTTTGAGCTCCATTTTCAAAAGATTCATAGGCTACAATATCAGATTACATGGGTGAACGAATACTGCAGTTTCTAAATTATATGTGGATCTCTACAACATACTAGGGATGAAAGATCTAACAAGGATGAAAATAAATGAAGTGTTGGAGAGATAAGGCTGGTTGGATCAGCCTGCTATTATTTATAGGGCTATTTCACATTCCTAACTTGTCCCTAGGTAATTAGAGTTGAACCACATAACTCCGGGAGCATTATTGCCCAACTCAAGATCTGTAGACCCGACGACCACGAATTTTTCATGAGATAGCTTCGTGTCTATGCGAACTCATCGATGTCTTGTGCTGTCTCCAGTTCTCGCTTGAACTCAACTCGAGTTTTGAGGCTCAAACCCAAAACTGTCCGCCAGGTGATTTTAAGGTCCAAACTACCAAACCCCTCGTGAGTAGTGTATTTGATACGCTCCCTCCATGATCTCAACATGTGTCACCGTTAGTCTTTGACCGCCCGATCACCATGTCCTCTACGCCTCCACTTGACTTGGTCAATCGTCGTCTTGACTTGGTCAACATGATCAACTCCTTCATGTACTTGCACTTGTTGAATCATCAAGTGTCAGCTACCCACGGTCGGTCCTCCAACTTTTTCGGCCCCTCGATCCAATCCTGTCGTTCGTCCTTCACCTCTCTCAGTCCATGGACATGTAACCACATGATCTTCACTTTCACCATCAACCGTCGTCTTTGTGCTCCACACCTGCTCGCCACAAACAAAGATGTATGTTGCACACACCATAACCCGTGCTAAGGTTAGTCAACACTAAAACAAAGCAAAACATCTTCTTTACAATCACTTGAACACCATGCACACATCAACCACGTGTTTACAATTTCCCCACTAATATGGGCATTGTCAATACCAAACACAAAGAGATGCAAAAGAAAATAAGAGAGGCCAACACAGTGTCATTTGAAATGAGCACAATTTGGTCTCTAAAGTCACGAGCAATGATTCGATACAATCAAGCAGAAACATGTAGTCCTCAAGACGAGGTAGAAAGGTCCTAACACCACTAGCTAAGAAATCAGAGCAAACTGAAATTCCTGAAACACTCCTACTCCATCCTAAATAGGCAAAGACTCAACACAACTAGCAAAAACAACACCCCCTGAACAAATGCATTCTCTCAAATAAGGCAAAGGCTCAGCAAACTAGCAAAAGCAACCCCCCGAACAAATGTAGTCTCTCAAATGAATGAATGCTCTTAACAAGTTTTTCCCTTTGGGTACGCTTTGTGTGTATCAATTTCCGCCTTGTTGGCACGTACACTCAACAAGCCTTCCAAAAATTGCAACTTCCTCTCAGAATATGCTATAAATGCACAAGGATGCAAGAAATGTATGAGCTTCAAGGGTATATCAATTAAAATAAAAGATGCTCTAAGTGGTGTTGTCCGATGAGTAAAGCGGCATATCAGTGTGCTAGCAAATGATCAAACTGATCATATGATACAAATTACGATTTTTAAACATTTTGAGCAGTTTAAAGTTCACTAGCACAAACAAATAAGAGGTATAAGCAGGAAATCAACCAATAACAAGTGTATACGAGGTGACCTACCCTAAACATCGGTCAATCATCATGCCAAAGATGAACTTATGACATGTTTCGTCAAATGTTGTCAAATTTTAGAGGTCGCGACTTAATAAAAGGAAAAAGAAAGTTGGGTACCGAAAAAAGAGAGCAATCAAAACTCAGGAAACAACATAAGATTCTGAGCCACTACTAACCTAGGAGGTTAGGACCTCCATTTTCACAATATTCATAGGCTACAAGATCATATTACACAGATGAACAAATGCTACAGTGTCTAACTCATCTGTGAATCTCAACAACACACTAAAAAAACTCGACCTGCGGGGGGTAAGACAACCCCCAAGCATTATATTAAGAAGAATACCTTCTCACGCAGGTCGTAAAAACCCTCGAACCCCTGTCCACCCATACACAGCGGCACTGTAGCCCCTGTAAGAAACGACCGGGACCAGGCCTTAGACCTGTGCTTTAGCGTGGGACGGACGAGGGGATTTTTTTAACCACAACCTAAAATTCGCTCCCATGGGGAGTCGAACCCAAGACCCAAGGAGTGTTACTCAGATCACCTAACCAACTCAGCTAGAGACCCTTTCACATCTCAACAATACAATAGAGATAGAAGACCAAACAAGGATGAAAATAAATGAAGTGCTAGAGAGATAAGGCTGGTAGGATTGTCTGCCCATATTTATAGTGCTATTTCACATTCCCAACTTGCCCATAGGTAATTAGAGTTGAACCACTTATCCCCTAGGGCATTATGGTCCAACTCAAGATTTGTAAATTCGACAACCACATACATTCGTGAGATAGCTTTGCCTCGATGCGAACTACTCGATGCTGCCACATGCCACCTCTAGTTTTGAGCTTGTGATTAGCGTATTCGACACGCTCGCTCCACGATCTTGACACATGTCACCATCAATCCTCGACTGCTCGATCACCAAGTCTTCCAAAGCCTCCGCTTGACTTGGTCAACACGGTCTATTCCTATTTGTACTCTTGCACCCACCGATGTCCTCAAGTGTCAGTAACACACGGTCAATTCTCCAGCTTCTCTAATCTCTCAGTCATGCCCAACGTTCGTCCTTCACCGCTTGTAGTCCTCGGCACAAATCTGCATGACCTTTATCTTCATCGTCGACCACCATCTTTGTGCTTTACAACTGCGCACCACAAGCCAAGAGACACATTACACACATCACAACTCATGTTAAGGTTAGTCAACACTAAAATAAAGCTAATCATCTCCTTGACAATCGCTCGTCACACTTGGACACTATGGTCCTATGGGCACATATCAACCACATGTTTGCATTATCTTTTTTAGTTCTGTTTTTCATGCATTTGTTAAACCAACTGACTATCATGTGGCCTACTTAAGTTGGCGAAAATTTTGTGAACTTGGTTCTTACTCTTTCTTGTCTATAACCATCTTTCCTAAATGTCACTGCTTCTTGTTTATGTACAAACTAGACTTTTAACTATGAGCAGGAATACTGGTCTACTTGTTTGTCATCCTTGTGTTGGAGTCATTTCTTGATCAATAATTCAACATCATGCATCTATTATTTGCACCGTTTCATTTTTCTGAAGATATACTTTGTCCTTCTATAAAATGAATCTTGCAGATGATGAAAACGAGGTTGAGAGTGCTTTCAAAAGAGCGATGCCATGGCTTGCTGATGACTTCGCTCTGAAAGATGTCCAAAATGCATTATTTCCAGGCCTGAGCCTAGTTCAATGGATGGCTATGCAGCAAAATCCTCAGATGCTAGCAACTGCTTCCCCTGCTGTACAGTCGCAGTACTTGACCTCTAATGCACTGGGTATGCAGGATGGGATAGGCAGTGTCAGTGAAGATCCAACAAAAAGATTGACTATGCAGGCCCAAAATATTGGCTTACCTAATTTACAGGCTGGTTCGAAAGTGGACCACCCTGCAATTACCCCATTAGCTCAACACCAGCAACAGCCTCACCATGTATTGCAACAACAGCAGGTCCAACCACTGCAGCAAAGTTCTGCGATCCTACAGCAACAGCAAGCCCAGTTGTTGCAGCAAAATGCCATTCACTTGCAGCAGCAGCAAGAACAACTCCAACGGCAACAATCACAGCCGCAGCAACAGTTCAAAGCTACTGCATGTCTTCAGTCATCGGATCAGCACAAGCTGAAAGAGCAACAGCCTTCAGGTGGACAAGCTGCCTCACAAGTACATTTGTTAAACCAGATTTTGCAACCATCTTCATCTCAGCTACAACAGCTGGGTTTACCCAAGTCACCTACTCAGCGCCCAGGGTTACCAAGTCTAACAACAATGGGTTCTTTGCAGCAGTCACAATTACCTCAGACTCCACAGCCGCAACAAACAGCAGAATACCACCAGGCACTCCTACAAAGTCAACAACCCCAACTACAACAGCTATCACAATCAGAACTGCAGCTGCAGCTGCTTCAAAAGATTCAACAACAAAATCTGCTATCTCAACTGAACCCACAGCATCAGTCCCAGCTGATCCAACAATTGTCTCAGAAAAGCCAGGAAATTCTCCAGCAACAAGTTCTTCAACATCAGTTTGGTGGTGCTGATGCCATGGGTCAGCTCAAACATTTACAGCAAACACCTTTGAACCATAATACAGGATCCTTGCCACCCCAGCAACTTGTAAGATCACACTCAGCACTCACTGAGAGCGAAGAACCTTCCAGCTCAACAGTTCCATCTGGCAGCCGTATCTCCCCAATAAATTCATTTAGTAGAGCAAACCAAGGAACCAGAAATTTGCCTGAGATGCCAGCAACACCGCACATTGAGCACTTACTTCAGGAAATTCAAAGTAAGACAGATAATCGAATCAAGAATGATATACAAGGTAGTAAGGAAACGGTCCATGCACCTAATCGTCATCTAGCTTCAGATCAACTTGATGCGTCATCTGCTACCTCCTTTTGCTTAGATGAGAGCCCACGAGAAGGCTTTTCCTTTCCTCCAGTTTGTTTGGATAACAATGTTCAAGTTGATCCAAGAGAGAATTTTCTTATTGCGGAAAATGTGGACACATTAATGCCTGACGCCCTGTTGTCAAGAGGGATGTCGTCTGGAAAGGGTATATGCAATCTACCTTCTGGACAAAGGGATCATAGGGATGTGGAAAACGAGCTATCCTCTGCTGCATTCAGCTCCCAGTCATTTGGTGTGCCGGACATGTCTTTTAAGCCTGGATGTTCAAGTGATGTTGCTGTTGCTGATGGTGGAATGGCAAGCCAAGGACTGTGGAATAGTCAAACACAGCGGATGAGAACCTTCACCAAGGTTGGTCACTTGGTAACACTTACCTAAGAATGTACTCCCTCCATCCCAAATTAAAATCCGTTTTAGTTAATTAATAGGTTCATACAATACTTGATGCATGCATACCTTTTATATATGTGTCTAGATTCATCTTCATCCATTTGATTATAGACATAGAAACCAAGAGTTAAAACGACTACTATTTTAGAACGGAGGGAATATTTATTATGCATATTGCATACCTATATGTGTCAATATGTGCACACTCTCAAAACCGTAATATTCTCTTAGAAGTGCGTGTAGTGGAGTCATAAAAGCTTACTTCTTACACTTATTTCCTTAATAATAATTTGCACATTTTTCCTGCAAATTCATGAGAAAACCTTGTCTTCACCAACTAATAAGTAGGTGTGGATATCACTATATCAGTGTAGTACTTAGTATTGAAGTATAAGTGAATTGTCCATCCTTCTCCACAATTAATCTTTTAGGTTGAACTGGCTAGTTCATGCAACTCAAATTTGATATCATAGGGTCAAAGGTCTAGACCTTTTGTGCATGCTACTCAATAGGACATTGGTGCTAAATGTCTTGAATTCCAATCCTGGCTAGCACAATGAAATAAAATAATTGTTATCCGCTCCTATTTCACGTATGAGGCCATATTATGAGTGAGCCTCCATTTGAGGGACAATGTTGAAGCATAAGTGAATTCTCCACCATCTATCATAAGTTTAAGCTTTTGAGTTGAATTGGTCGGTGCATGAAGTGAGTAATTGAATACTGAGTGTTTAGAAAGTCGTTTGGATGGCACTAAGGAACATATATATTTGTGGCCACCTTGGAGTTTCCATTCCAGCATTGCATAAATGGGAAATTGAGACCTGATGTGCATGTAGGTTTAAGTTGGACGATGAATTGTTATTTACTCCCATACATATAAGATCAGTGAGAGTTTTGACGTGTCTATTCTAAGGTCTGTTATAGCATTACTGCTCTACAACCCTGTTTCGGTCTTGGGTTGAATACTCTGCACATTATACATTATATTTTGCTCAATTACCCAATTGTTACTATGTGCCAAACCCAAACACAACCCAGCGCCAGCGGTGCAATCATCCAATAATACTGCAATCATATATACACTCATCTTGATTTGAAGGTTCAAAAGCGTGGATCCGTTGGGAGATCAATTGATATAACACGGTACCGAGGTTACGAAGATCTTCGGCATGATCTTGCATGCATGTTCGGTATTCAAGGGCAGCTTGAAGATCCCTACAGGACGGACTGGAAGCTGGTCTATGTTGACCACGAAAATGACATCCTCCTTGTTGGCGACGACCCATGGGAGTACGTTCCTACTTCTGTTTCCTTCATCTCTTCCGTACATCCTTACCACGGTGTTCCCTTAACCTGTTCCGCTTCTGATGTTTTGAAAATCCTGCCTCGTCCAGGGAGTTTGTAAGCTGTGTCAAGAGCATTAAAATATTGTCATCTGTTGAAGTACAGCAAATGAGCTTGGATGGTGACCTTGGCTGCATCCCTCAAACTCAAGCCTGTAGTGCTTCTGATGACGCAAATGCATGGAGGGCCTGACGTAAATACTAATATGTTCCTTACCATTTTTAAACAATACTGAGAGTCAGGGGTCAAAGAAGTGAAACACACGTCTAACGTAATCACGAGGTACTGTTACTTAGAGCCAACTCACTGACAGAGTCGATGAGAAGCTCGTGGCGGAAGTTGTTCAGCAAGCTGCCATATTTTGGAGGCCTTGACGGCTGACGCTTTGTTCCACTGAAATCGGGTAATTACTCAACACAATCATATTAGTTTCCTTCTTGTGTGTGTAAGTTGGGTGGGGGTGGGGGGTATAATGAATTTGAGAAGCTACTCTGCTTATTAGAACCTACATTCACTGTAATCCTCCTACAAAGTTGTTCGATTATCTCAGTGTATATATGTGCGCTGTAGAACCGTGACTGTCAGTTTTGCAACTCGCAATCCCCAATGTAATTGTTCCTGTGTGCTGCTTTAACAGCTGAAGTACTATTATAAATTGTATTATCTGTAACAGAAAAAAGATTTGGTGTCGGGATATAGTACAGTCTTGTTGTTTTTTTTTTTTTTTGCAGTTTAGTCGGGCACACAATAACGCTTGAAAATGTTTACTATCGTAGTCACCTAGGCGGAAATGCAGAGTTAGCGTGCAATCGTGCATTCTGGGATATGTTTCGCAGTTTGTCAGGCTGATCGAGCAGCTGCTGTGTCGGGAAACCTATTACGTTACGGCTGTCGGCTGAGCCGTTGTGCTGCGGGCAGCGCGGGAATAGGATACAGAGGAGTCTGAGTCTCTGAGTGCTGGCAGTCCTGGCACGAATCGATTGGATGGTCAAATTCCAAACGGCTCACGCTGTGAATAAATACAAAAGCAAAAAGGTCCTAATTACCTATCTAAACTATGGCCATAGTCTATTTTGCCTCCTCTAATTCTAAAACTGACATCTTATACTAATACAACTAAAGACGAAGGGAGCAATTTTTAAATCCATTCAAATTACCTTCTAATCTTGGTTACAAGTGTTTTCAAGGCTGTTTCATCTATTTTTGTTTTTTGAAAATATGTTAAATTACCTTCTAGTCCTCTGATTTTGTGCCAGAACCCTACAATTTCAGCATAAGTTGATAATGAGGTTTATATTGGATTTGATGCCACATCCAATTATCAAAATCCATATGAACCAAAAGGCACCTTAATTTTAGCCAACTAAGGCCCTATTTGGGACAACCAACTCTAGAAGTTTTGGTGGAGTTGATAGAGCAGATCATTAGATGTTCTAGAAAATCATTGAGTTAGATCTATAATCCTTTAGAAAACATTTAAATAATCCATTTTATTTATTATTTAGATTAAAATATTTTTAAAATTATTTAAATTAATATTATAAACTACGACTCTACAGTGGATCTGGAATCTGAAGCCATCCCAAACACCCCTAAAAGCCATAGATAAATGTAAGAGCTTGTTTGGTTCAAGATGACTAAACTTTAGTCACTAAAGAAGCAGACAGGTTGACTAAAAAGCCCTAAACTAAAGTTTAGTCTTTTAGGCCATTTTCAATGGGAGTTTCATTCTCATTAAATGAGATGACACATCACCATATTTAATGACATGTCATGATATTTATGATGAGAGAGATGGAGAGAGTTTCATAGGAGGAGAGAGGGTTTCATCCACAGGATACACAGTTTCATAGATGTCGGGTACCGTAATTAGGGGTACCCCCAATACTCCTAAGCATGACTAGAAAACATCCTCAAAACAGACCGTAAAGACCGGTAAGCGCGGTTCAAAGTTAAAGCCTCGTCTGCCAAGGGACACGATCTCGTCTCGCCCGAGCCCGGCCTCGGGTAAGAACAAGTAGTCCCGGACGGATTCACGGCTCGCCCGAAGGCCTCCTCAGGCAACGGGCGCACCCCCGGCTCGCCCGAGGCTAAGCTCGGGCAAACTTTGTCGTATAGCAACCTCAGCCAAATCGCCTTACCAACCGACCGTATCGCATGCGCATTTAATGCGGGGATCGCCTGGCACCTTATCCTGACACGCGCGCCTCAGTCGGCAAGGTCGAAATAACCGCAGTCACTTCACCCCTTTACTGATCGTTCTAACAGGAAAACAACACTATTCACCATGTTCCGACTACTGTGCCAACCACCAGGGTAAGACTAACAACAGTAAGTCACGACCTCTCCCGAGTTCAGCCTCGGGTGCAACAGGGAACTTCGCCTCGCCCGACCCCAGGCCTCGGCCTCAGCCCCGGCCTCGGGAGAAGGTCTCTACCTCGCCCGACTCCAGGCCTCGGCCTCAGTCTCGGCCTCGGGAGAAGGTCTTCGCCTCGCCCGACTCCAGACCTCGGCCTCAGTCTCGGCCTCGGGAGAAGGTCCCCGCCTTGCCCAACCTCAGCCTCGACTTAGGAGAAGTCGCCGCCTCGCCCGACCTCGGCCTCGGACCGACTACGCTACAGGGGATACATCATTACCCTACCTCTAGCTAGTCGTCTCAGACTACGAAGGAACAAGACCGGTGTCACATCTAGATTACTCCGGCAACAGATAATGATGGTTCCCTGCATGCGTCCATGACGTCGATTGTTCTCAGCTCTCTACGAAGGCAAAGAAACGTCAGCAGGACCCAGGGCCCCACCGCCAGCTACGCTACTACAGGGCTCAAGCACTTCTCTGCCGGCCACGTTAGCACATAGCTACACCCCCATATGTACAGCTGAACCATCCCCTTGTATCTATAAAAGGGGATGCCCAAGGCCTTCCCAAGGGGGGCGGAAGCGGAGGCAAGGGCGAGGGGCTAACTCAGACGGCTCACTCCAAGGCCACACCCTCTCTCGCGAAGCTTGTAACCCCTACTACGAGCACCCCAGTGCAAGATAATATAAGCCTCATCCTCCCTCTCGTGTTTCATCTTGCATCAACCCATCTAGGCAGGGACACGCGGCGTCAAATTCACTGGTCGGTTGAGGGTCCTCGCGGGTCCAAAACACCGACAGTTGACGCGCCAGGTAGGGGTCCTACTGCGTGTTGACAAATACTTTCCCGTTGAGTTCCAGATGGACAATCTTCAGCAGCCTCTTCAGCCCGGGACGGTGCTCCGCTTCGGGAGTCTCGAGTTCATGTCCCCCGACGGCAGCTACGACATGGTACTCCTCCCCCCGCAGCACGACAACAACGACGGTTGACGGCTCGCCCGGCCGAGGCGAACCCGACGACGACATCTCCCCGTGGCGGAAGAGGGGCAACCGGGTTTGCCCCACCACCCTCCTCGCCGGAGGAGGAGGAGATGCAGAAACCGTGGCCAGGCACGAAGCAGCACCTCGTCGGCTGTCGGACCGGAGCGAGTCGACGGCGCCGGCACCCCTGCTGGGGACATGTCGGGTGTTGTCCTCGCACCTGAGACAACAACGGGTGTCGCTTCTCAGCAACGTGCCAACCCCAAGCGGACTGATGACGCCAGCACCCTTGCGAGGGACTTGTCGGGCATTAGGCTCGCACCCGAGATAACGACACATTCCATCCCTAATGCGACTTCACCATTGTCCATCAACCAGGAGGTACCATCGGTTTTCCATCCTGTTCCCTTTAGATTCAGCTTCGATCCACCAAGCGACCCCACTTCGGTGAGCGCTTTCGCAAGAGCATATCCTGACCTTCCGAGGTACCATATGTGGTCAACTTGGGACTGACTGACGGCCGTCTCAACCTCCGGACCCGCGGGTTCCGAGGAAGAGGACGACCCCGACTTCAGTTGGGATTTCTCCGGACTTTGTGATCCTAGTGCCATGCGAGACTTCATGTCCGCATGTGACCACTGCCTCTACGGCTACTCTGACGATGGCCACAGCCTCGACGACGAGGGTTACGACCCAACTCGCGAGTGTTTCCACATCGATCAGGGGGATCACGACGAAGACGACCACCTCGGCATGCCAGGAAATGACGACGCCCCTGTGCCTGCGTCTCGCGTTGAGATCCCGCGGGAGCTAGCTGTGGCCCGGGTCCCTGCGGGGGGTCAGGGCACACAGCTTGAGCAACTCCGCGAGATGCAGGCCAAGCTCGACGAAGAAACAGGGCGACTTGTGCAGCTCCGACAAAACATCGAGCAGGAGTGGGCAGGCCGAGCACTCGCCGGAGGAGCGCGTCATCGGGCCCGGGACGTCCAGCGTCGTATCATTGACGATGCCAGGGCAGGGCTGCCCCCGGCCTTCAGCGGGGCCGACCAGAACCTAGCTGCAGCGGCGATGCTACTTCGAACAATGCCGGAGCCATCCACCACCGAGGGGCGACGTATCCAGGGTGAACTCAAGGACCTCCTGGAAAACGTCGTTGTCCGACGAGCCGAGAGCTCTGCCTCCCGAGGGCGAGGAGGCCCCTCGGAGCATCATGCAGCATCCTCTCGACGCATGTGCGAGGCCTCGGTCCACACCGAGCACACAGGAGACAGGACACCTGCAGCCCGGGATTGCCTCGGCGACGAGCAACACCGCCGCGACCGTCGAGCCTACCTCGAGGAGAAGGTGCGCCGAGGCTACCACCCCAGGCGCGGGGGACGCTATGACAGTGAGGAGGATCGGAGCCCCTCGCCCGAACCACTAGGTCCGCGAGTCTTCAGCCGGGCCATACGACGGGCGTCGTTCCCGGCCCAGTTTCGAGCCCCGACTACCATTACCAAGTACTAAGGGGAGACGAGGCCGGAGTTGTGGCTCGCGGATTACCGGCTGGCGTGCCAGTTGGGAGGGACGGACGACGACAACCTCATCATCTGCAACCTCCCCCTTTTCCTCTCCGACGCTGCCCGGGCCTGGCTGGAGCATCTGCCTTCTGCGCAGATCTTCGGCTAGGACGACCTAGTCAAGGCCTTCGCTGGAAATTTCCAAGGTACGTACGTGCGCCCTGGGAACTCATGGGATCTCCAGAGTTGCCATCAGCAGCCAGGGGAATCCCTGCAAGAGTACATCTGGCGGTTTTCAAAGCAGTGCACCGAGTTGCCCAACATCACCGACTCGGATGTCATCGGGGCATTCCTCGCCGGCACCACTTGCCGGGACCTGGTGAGCAAACTGGGACGCAAGACTCCCACCAAGGCAAGCGAATTGATGGACATAGCCACCAAGTTCACCTTTGGTCAGGAGGCGGTCGAAGCCATCTTCCGGAAGGACAAGCAGCCTCAGGGAAGACAGAAGGAAGATGTCCCCGAGGCGTCCGTCCAGCGTGGCACGAAGAAGAAGACCAGGAAGAAGGCGCAAGCGAAACGCAACGCCGTTGATGCGGATCTCGTCGCTGCTGCCGAGCACATGAATCCTCGGAAACCTCCCGGAGGGGCTAACGTGTTCGACAAGATGCTCAAGGAGTCGTGCCCCTATCACAGGGGTCCCGTCAAGCACACCCTTGAAGAGTGCGACATGCTCCAGCGTTACTTCAATAAGGATGGACCCTCGGCAGAAGGTGGTAAGGACTAAGGCAACAACAAGAAGGGGGTGACAAGGAAGAAGAGTTCCCGGAGGTCCACAACTGCTTCATGATCTACGGCGAACAAGTGGCGAATGCTTCGGCTCGACACCGCAAGCAAGAGCGCCGGGAGGTCTGCTCGGTGAAGGTAGTGAAAGTAGCCTAGAGGGGGGGTGAATAGGGCGAATCTGAAATTTATAAACTTAAGCACAACTACAAGCCAGGTTAGCGTTAGAAATATAAACGAGTCCGAGAGAGAGGGCGCAAAACAAATCGTGAGCAAATAAAGAGCGAGACACGATGATTTGTTTTACCGAGGTTCGGTTCTTGCAAACCTACTCTCCGTTGAGGTGGTCACAAAGACCAGGTCTCTTTCAACCCTTTCCCTCTCTCAAACGGTCACTTAGACCGAGTGAGCTTCTCTTCTCAATCAAACGGAACACAAAGTTCCCGCAAGGACCACCACACAATTGGTGTCTCTTGCCTTGGTTACAATTGAGTTTGATCACAAGAAGAATGAGAAAGAAAAGAAGCGATCCAAGCGCAAGAGCTCAAATGAACACAAATGTCGCTCTCTCTAGTCACTATTTGATTTGGAGTGATTCCGGACTTGGGAGAGGATTTGATCTCTTTGGAGTGTCTAGAATTGAATGCTATAGCTCTTGTAATGTGTTGAAGGTGGAAAACTTGGATGCCGTTGAATGTGGGGTGATTGGGATATTTATAGTCCCAACCACCAAAATATGGCCGTTGGTAGGCTACTGTCGCATGGCGCACCGGACAGTCCGGTGCGCCAGCCACGTCAGCAGACCGTTGGGGTTCGACCGTTGGAGCTCTGACTTGTGGGGCCTCTGGGCTGTCCGGTGGTGCACCGGACAGGTCCTGTAGACTGTCCGGTGCGCCAACTGCGCGTGCTCTGTCCTCTGTGCGCGCAGGCGCACATTAAATACGTTGCAGTCGACCGTTGCGCGCGAAGTAGTCGTTGCTCCGCTGACACACCGGATAGTCCGGTGAATTATAGCAGAGCGGCCTCCCATTTTCCCGAAGGTAGCGAGTTCAGCGCCGAGTG
Source organism: Zea mays (assembly GCF_902167145.1). Classification (NCBI taxonomy): domain Eukaryota; kingdom Viridiplantae; phylum Streptophyta; class Magnoliopsida; order Poales; family Poaceae; genus Zea; species Zea mays. The sequence continues at coordinate 12,442,269 of NC_050104.1, read as the reverse complement.
CCCTGGTGCACCGGACACTGTCCGGTGGCACATCGGACAGTCCGGTGCGCCAGACCAGGTTGCCTTTTGGGATGTCTTTTGCTCTCTTTGTTTGAACCCTTTCTTGGTCTTTTTATTGGCTTAATATGAACCTTTGGCACCTGTTAAACTTATGGACTAGAGAAAGTAGTTAGTCCAATTATTTGTGTTGGGCAATTCAACCACCAAAATCAATTTAGGAAAAAGGTGTAAGCCTAATTCCCTTTCAATCTCCCCTTTTTGGTGATTGATGCCAACACAAACCAAAGCAAGTATAGAAGTGCATAATTGAACTAGTTTGCATAATGTAAGTGCAAAGGTTACTTAGAATTGAACCAATAAATATTTTTATAAGATATGCATGAATTGTTTCTTTATTTTTAACATTTTGGACCACGCTTGCACCACACGTTTTGTTTTTGCAAATTCTTTTCAAAGTCCTTTTGTAAATAGTCAAAGGTAAATGAATAAAATTTTGAGAAGCATTTACAAGATTTGAAATTTTCTCCCCCTGTTTCAAATGCTTTTCCTTTGACTTAAACAAAACTCCCCCTTAATCAAATCCTCCTCTTAATGTTCAAGAGGGTTTTAAGATACCAATTTTGAAAATGCTACTTTCTCCCCCTTTTGAATATAATAAGATATCAATTGAAAAATTCATCATTTCAAGACTTTTCCTTAACTCAATTTTTGAAAATTGGTGGTGGTGCAGTCCTTTTGCGTTGGGCTAATACTTTCTCTCCCTTTGGCATGAATCGCCAAAAACGGATACTTGAGTGAAATATAAGCCCTTATTATAACTACTATCTCCTCCTTTGGCAAACAAAATATGAGTGAAGATTATACCAAAAATTGGAGAGTTGCTCAGAGCGACGGCGAAGGATAAGTAATTTGATGGAGTGGAGTGGAAGCCTTTGTCTTCGCCGAAGACTCTAATTCTTTTTCAATACACCTATGACTTGGTTTGAAATAAACTTGAAAACACATTAGTCATAGCACATGAAAGAGATATGATCAAAAGGTATAATAATAAGCTATGTGTGCAAAACATCAAAAGAAATTCCGAGAATCAAGAATATTTAGCTCATGCCTAAGTTTGTTAAAAGCTTGTTCATCTAGTGGCTTGGTAAAGATATCGGCTAATTGTTCCTTGGTGTTAATATATGCAATCTCGATATCTCCCTTTTGTTGGTGATCCCTTAGAAAATGATACCGAATGGCTATGTGTTTAGTGCGGCTATGCTCAACGGGATTATCCGCCATGCGGATTGAACTCTCATTATCACATAGAAGAGGAACTTTGGTTAATTTGTAACCATAGTCCCTAAGGGTTTGCCTCATCCAAAGTAATTGCGCGCAACAATGGCCTGCGGCAATATACTCGGCTTCAGCGGTAGAAAGAGCGACGGAATTTTGCTTCTTTGAAGCCCAAGACACCAAGGATCTTCCCAAGAACTGGCAAGTCCCCGATGTGCTCTTTCTATTAATTTTACACCCTGCCCAATCGACATCCGAATAACCAATCAAATCAAATGTGGATCCCCGAGGATACCAAAGCCCAAACTTAGGAGTGTAAACTAAATATCTCAAGATTCGTTTTACGGCCGTAAGGTGAGCTTCCTTAGGGTCGGCTTGGAATCTTGCACACATGCATACAAAAAGCATAATGTCCGGTCGAGATGCACATAAATAGAGTAAAGAGCCTATCATCGACCGGTATACCTTTTGATCGATGGATTTACCTCCCGTGTTGAGGTCGAGATGCCCATTAGTTCCCATGGGTGTCTTGATGGGCTTGGCATCCTTCATCCCAAACTTGTTTAGAAAATCTTGCATATACTTCGTTTGGCTAATGAAGGTGCCCTCTTGGAGTTGCTTCACTTGAAATCCTAAGAAGTACTTCAACTCCCCCATCATCGACATCTCGAATTTTTGTGTCATGATCCTACTAAATTCCTCACATGTAGATTCACTAGTAGACCCAAATATAATATCATCAACATAAATTTGGCATACAAACAAATCATTGTCAAGAGTTTTAGTAAATAAAGTAGGATTGGCCTTTCCGACTTTGAAGCCATTAGTGATAAGAAAATCTCTTAGGCATTCATACCATGCTCTTGGGGCTTGCTTGAGCCCATAAAGCGCCTTAGAGAGTTTATACACATGGTTAGGATACTCACTATCTTCAAAGCCGGGAGGTTGCTCAACATAGACCTCTTCCTTGATTGGTCCATTGAGGAAGGCACTTTTCACGTCCATTTGATAAAGCTTAAAGCCATGGTAAGTAGCATAGGCAAGTAAAATGCAAATTGATTCTAGCCTAGCTACGGGTGCATATGTTTCACCGAAATCCAAACCTTCGACTTGTGAATACCCCTTGGCTACAAGTTGGGCTTTGTTCCTTGTCACCACACCATGCTCATCTTGCTTGTTGCGGAAAACCCACTTGGTTCCTACAACATTTTGGTTAGGACGTGGAACTAAATGCAATACTTCATTCCTAGTGAAATTGTTGAGCTCCTCTTGCATCGCCATCACCCAATCCGAATCTTGTAGTGCTTCCTCTACCCTGTGTGGCTCAATAGAGGAAACAAAAGAATAATGTTCACAAAAATGAGCAACACGAGATCGAGTAGTTACCCCCTTTTGAATATCGCCGAGGATGGTGTTCACGGGGTGATCTCGTTGGATTGCTTGGTGGACTCTTGGGTGTGGCGGCATTGGAACTTGTTCATCTTTCTCATCTTGATCATGAGCATCTCCCCCTTGATCATTGCTCTCCTCTTGAGGTGGCTCAACTTCTTGATCTTCTCCTTCATCATTTTGAGCCTTATCCTCATCTTGAGTTGGTGGAGATGCTTGTGTGGAGGAAGATGGTTGATCTTGTGCTTGTGGTGGCTCTTCGGATTCCTTAGGACACACATCCCCAATGGACATGTTCCTTAGCGCGACGCACGGAGCCTCTTCATCACCTAATTCATCAAGATCAACTTGCTCTACCTGAGAGCCGTTAGTCTCATCAAACACAATGTCACAAGAAACTTCAACTAGCCCAGAGGACTTGTTAAAGACTCTATATGCCCTTGTGTTTGAATCATATCCTAGTAAAAAGTCTTCTACAACCTTAGGAGCAAATTTAGATTTTCTATCTCTTTTAATAAGAATAAAGCATTTGCTACCAAAGACTCTAAAATATGAAACATTGGGCTTTTACCGGTTAGGAGTTCGTATGATGTCTTCTTGAGGATTCGGTGTAGATACAACCGGTTGATGGCGTAGCAAGCGGTGTTGATCGCCTCGGCCCAAAACCGATCCGAAGTTTTGTACTCATCAAGCATGGTTCTTGCCATGTCCAGAAGAGTTCGATTCTTCCTCTCCACTACACCATTTTGTTGTAGCGTGTAGGGAGAAGAGAACTCATGCTTGATGCCCTCCTCCTCAAGGAAGCCTTCAATTTGAGAGTTCTTGAACTTCGTCCCGTTGTCGCTTCTTATTTTCTTGATCCTTAAGCCGAACTCGTTTTGAGCCCGTCTCAAGAATCCCTTTAAGGTTTCTTGGGTATGAGATTTTTCCTGCAAAAAGAACACCCAAGTGAAGCAAGAATAGTCATCCACAATAACTAGACAGTACTTACTCCTGCCGATGCTGATGTAAGCAATCGGGTCGAATAGGTCCATGTGTAGGAGCTCGAGTGGCCTGTCAGTCGTCATGATGTTCTTGTGTGAATGATGAACACCAACTTGCTTCCCTGCCTGACATGCGCTACAAATCCTGTCTTTCTCAAAATGAACATTTGTTAGTCCCAAAATGTGTTCTCCCTTTAGAAGCTTGTGAAGATTCTTCATTCCAACATGTGCTAGTCGACGATGCCAGAGCCAGCCCATGTTAGTCTTAGCAATTAAGCAAGTGTCGAGTTCAGCTCTATCAAAATCTACTAAGTATAGCTGACCCTCTAACACTCCCTTAAATGCTATTGAATCATCACTTCTTCTAAAGACAATAACACCTGTATCCGTAAAAAGACAGTTGTAACCCATTTTACATAATTGCGAAACTGAAAGCAAGTTGTAATCTAAAGAATCTACAAGAAAAACATTAGAAATGGAATGGTCAGGTGATATAGCAATTTTACCCAATCCTTTGACCAAACCTTGATTTCCATCCTCGAATGTGATAGCTCGTTGGGGATCTTGGTTTTTCTCATAGGAGGAGAACATCTTCTTCTCCCCTGTCATATGGTTTGTGCACCCGCTATCGATGATCCAACTTGAGCCCCCGGATGCATAAACCTACAAAACAAGTTTAGTTCTTGATTTTAGGTACCCAAATGGTTTTGGGTCCTTTGACATTAGATACAAGAACTTTGGGTACCCAAACACAAGTCTTTGACCCCTTGTGCTTGCCCCCAACATACTTGGCAACTATCTTGCTAGATTTGTTAGTCAAAACATAAGATGCATCAAAAGTTTTAAATGAAATGTTATGATCATTTGATGCAGCAGGAGTTTTCTTCTTAGGCAATTTTGCACGGGTTGATTTCCTAGAGCTAGATGTCTCACCCTTATACATAAAAGCATGATTAGGGCCAGAGTGAGACTTCCTAGAATGAATTCTCCTAATTTTGCTCTCGGGATAACCGGCAGGGTACAAAATGTAACCCTCGTTATCCTGAGGCATGGGAGCCTTGCCCTTAACAAAGTTAGATAATCTTTTAGGAGGGGCATTAAGTTTGACATTGTCTCCCTTTTGGAAGCCAATGCCATCCTTGATGCCAGGGCGTCTCCCACTATAGAGCATGCTTCTAGCAAATTTAAAATTTTCATTTTCTAAGTCATGCTCGGCAATTTTAGCATCTAATTTTGCTATATGATCATTTTGTTGTTTAATTAAGGCCATATGATCATGAATAGCATCAATGTTAATATCTCTACATCTAGTGCAAATAGTGACATGCTCAATGGTAGATGTAGAGGGTTTGCAAGAATTAAGTTCAACAATCTTAGCACGTAAAATATCATTGTTATCTCTAAGATCGGAAATGGAAGCATTGCAAACATCTAATTCTTTTGCCTTAGCAATTAATTTTTCATTTTCAATCTTAAAGCTAGCAAGAGAGACATTCAATTCTTCAATCTTAGCAAGCAAGTTAACATTATCATCTCTAAGATTGGGAATTGAAACATCACATACATTTGAATTAACCTTAGCAATTAAACTAGCATTCTCATTTCTAAGGTTGGTAATAACATCATGGCAAGTGCTTAGCTCACTAGATAGTTTTTCACATTTTTCTACTTCTAGAGCATAAGCATTTTTAACCTTAACATGCTTCTTATTTTCCTTAATTAGGAAGTCCTCTTGGGTGTCCAAGATTTCATCCTTCTCATGAATAGCACTAATTAGTTCATTTAATTTTTCTTTTTGTTGCATGTTTAGGTTGGCAAAAAGGATGCGCAAATTACCCTCCTCATCACTAGCATTATCCTCATCACTAGAGGTTTCATATTTAGTGGAGGATTTTGATTTTACCTTCTTCCTTTTGCCGTCTTTTGCCATGAGGCACTTGTGGCCGACGTTGGGGAAGAGGAGGCCCTTGCTGACGGCGATGTTGGCGGCGTCCTCGTCGGATGAGGAGTCAGAGGAGCTCTCCTCGGAGTCCCACTCGCGGCACACATGGGCATCACCGCCCCTCTTCTTGTGGTACCTCTTCTTTTCTCTCCTCTTGCCCTTCTTGTCGTCGCCCCTGTCACTATCACTAGATAATGGACATTTAGCGATGAAATGACCGGGCTTACCACATTTGTAGCACACCTTCTTGGAACGGGGCTTGTAATCTATTCCCTTCCTTTGCTTGAGGATTTGGCGGAAGCTCTTGATGATGAGCGCCATCTCCTCATTGTCGAGCTTAGAGGCGTCGATGGGTTGTCTACTTGATGTAGACTCCTCCTTCTTCTCCTCTGTCGCCTTGAATGCGACCGGTTGTGCTTCGGGCGTGGAGGGGCCATCTAGCTCGATGATTTTCTTTGAGCCTTTGATCATCAACTCAAAGCTCACAAAATTACCTATCACTTCCTCGGGAGACATTAGTGTGTATCTAGGATTGCCTCGAATTAATTGAACTTGCGTAGGGTTAAGGAAAACGAGGGATCTTAGAATAACCTTGACCATCTCATGGTCATCCCGTTTGGTGCTCCCGAGGTTGCGCACTTGGTTTACCAAGGTCTTCAAGCAGTTGTACATGGCTTGAGGGTCCTCGCCTTGGTTGAGTCGGAACCGACCGAGCTCCCCCTCGATCGTCTCCCGCTTGGTGATTTTGGTCACCTCATCTCCTTCGTGTGCGGTCTTGAGTACGTCCCAAATCTCCTTTGCGCTCTTTAATCCTTGCACCTTGTTATACTCCTCTCGACTTAGAGAGGCGAGGAGTATAGCGGTGGCTTGGGAGTTGAAGTGTCAGATTTGGGCGACCTGGTCCGAATCATAGTCTTCATCCCCGGTGATGGTACATGTACTCCAATTTCAACAACATCCCAAATGCTTGTGTGGAGTGAGGTTAGGTGATGCCTCATTTTATCACTCCACATATTATAATCTTTACCATCAAACATAGGTGGTTTGCCTAATGGGACGAAAAGTAAAGGAGTACATTTGGAAATGCGAGGGTAACGTAGGGGAATCTTACTAAACTTCTTGCGCTGATGGCGCTTAGAAGTTACGGACGGCGTGTCAGAGCCGGAGGTGGATGGTGACGAGGAGTTGGTCTCGTAGTAGACCACCTTCCTCATCTTCTTCTTCTTGTCACCGCTCCGACCCGACTTGTTGTGTGAAGGGGATCCCTTCACCTTGTTGGTGGACTCCCCGGATGGAGCCTTCCCATGGCTTGTGGCAGGTTTCTCGCCGGTCCCGGTCTCCCTCTTGGCGGATGCTCCCGACATCACTTCGAGCGGTTAGGGGGGTGAATACCAATTGAAAGTAGCCTAGAGGGGGGGTAAATAGGGCGAATCTGAAATTTATAAACTTAAGTACAACTACAAACCGGGTTAGCGTTAGAAATATAAACGAGTCCGAGAGAGAGGGCGCAAAACAAATCATGAGCAAATAAAGAGCGAGACACGATGATTTGTTTTACCGAGGTTCGGTTCTTGCAAACCTACTCCCCGTTGAGGTGGTCACAAAGACCAGGTCTCTTTCAACCCTTTCCCTCTCTCAAACGGTCACTTAGACCGAGTGAGCTTCTCTTCTCAATCAAACGGAACCCAAAGTTCCCGCAAGGACCACCACACAATTGGTGTCTCTTGCCTTGGTTACAATTGAGTTTGATCACAAGAAGAATGAGAAAGAAAAGAAGCGATCCAAGCGCAAGAGCTCAAATGAACACAAACGTCGCTCTCTCTAGTCACTATTTGATTTGGAGTGATTCCGAACTTGGGAGAGGATTTGATCTCTTTGGAGTGTCTAGAATTGAATGCTATAGCTCTTGTAATGTGTTGAAGGTGGAAAACTTGGATGTCATTGAATGTGGGGTGGTTGGGATATTTATAGTCCCAACCACCAAAATATGGTCGTTGGTAGGCTGTTGTCGCATGGCGCACCGAACAGTCTAATGCGCCACCAGACACTGTCCGGTGCGCCAGCCATGTCAGCAGACCGTTGGAGCTCTGACTTGTGGGGCCTCTGGGCTGTCCGGTGGTGCACCGGACAGGTCCTGTAGACTGTCCGGTGCGCCAACTATGCGTGCTCTGTCCTCTGCGCGCGCAGGCGCGCATTAAATGCGTTGCAGTCGACCATTGCGCGCGAAGTAGCCGTTGCTCCGCTGGCACACCGGACAGTCCTGTGTGACACCGGACAGTCCGGTGAATTATAGCGGAGCGGCCTCCCATTTTCTCGAAGGTAGCGAGTTCAGCGTCGAGTGCCCTGGTGCACCGGACACTGTCCGGTGGCACACTGGACAGTCCGGTGCGCCAGACCAGGGTGCCTTTTGGGATGTCTTTTGCTCTCTTTGTTTGAACCCTTTCTTGGTCTTTTTATTGGCTTAATGTGAACCTTTGGCACCTGTAAAACTTATGGAGTAGAGCAAACTAGTTAGTCCAATTATTTGTGTTGGGCAATTTAACCACCAAAATCAATTTAGGAAAAAGGTGTAAGCCTAATTGAAAGGGAAATGTGCCCTTGGGCCATTTCTAAGTATTTTGGTGATTGAGTGTCAACACAAGTGCTTAAATGTGATTCATGCCCATGGATGAACAAAGTGCAAATCTAGAGCAAAGGTATGTTTCTAAGTCTTAGTACATTGGTTTTGTGTACTAATATACTTGTCTAAGTATTAGAAACAGGAAAAAGAAGAAAAGAAGAGAGTTGGCTGTGTACAGCCAAGAGGCTGTTTCGGTCCGGGGCACCGGACTGTCTGGTGGTGCACCGGACAGTGTCCGGTGGTGCACCGGACAGTGTCCGGTGCGCCAGGTTGCCTCGAGCGAAGAGGCCGCTCTCGGGAATTTTCCGACGGCGTAAGGCTATAATTCACCGGACTGTCCGGTGTGCACCGGACTGTCCGGTGAGCCAACGGTCAGCCGGGCCAACGGTCGGCCGCGCGATCTGCGCGGGACATGTGGCCGAGCCAACGGTCGGAAGGGGGCACCGGACTGTCCGGTGTGCACCGGACATGTCCGGTGCGCCAACGGATCCCGCATCTGCAACGGTCGACTGCGCTGTTTAAGGAAGGAAATCGAGCACCGGACAGTGTCCGGTGCGCCCGACGACAGAAGGCAAAGATGGCCTTCCAGATTTGTTCTCAACGGCTCCTAGCTGCCTTGGGGCTATAAAAGGGACCCCTAGGCGCATGGAGGGACATCCCAAGCAACCTTAGAGCATTCTTGATCATCCACACTCAGTCTTTGCGCATTTGTTTGTCATTCTAAGTGATTCGAGCTCCGTTCTTGTGAGAACTTTGAGATAGTCTTTGAGCTCGATTCTTGGCCGTGTGTGTGCGCATTTCGCTGTGGATTTGTGTGTGTTGCTTCCCTTCCTTACTCCGTGATTACTTGTGAACATCAAAAGTGTAAGGGCGAGAGGCTCCAAGTTGTGGAGATTCCTCGCGAACGAGATAAGAAAAGAAAAGCATAACACTGTGGTATTCAAGTTGATCATTGGATCACTTGAGAGGAGTTGAGTGCAACTCTCGTCCGTTGGGACGCCACAACGTGGAGTAGGCAAGTTTTGTACTTGGCCGAACCACGGGATAAATCACTGTGTCTTCTCTGTGTTGAATTCTTTGTGATTATCGTATTGTGCAAGACCTCCTCTCTAGCCACTTGGCAATTATTGTGCTAACACTTAACAAGTTTTTGTGGGTATAAGTTTAAGTTTTACAGGATCACCTATTCACCCCCCCTCTAGGTGCTCTCAATTGGTATCGGAGCCGTTCTCTTCAAGAAGGGACTAATCGCCCGAAGAGATGGATCCTAAGGGGAAGGGAATCGTGATCAACGACAAGGAGAAGGAGTCCTTCGTCAACGAGCCAAGGGATGACAAGTCCAATGACTCGAGCTCGGGCCACAAGCGCAAAGACGGAAAGAAGAAGAAGACAAGGCGCATCAAGGAGATCGTCTACTACGACGATAGCGATGAGTCTACCTCTTCCCAAAAGGACGACGACAACGACTACAGGAAGACGGTCAATTCGAACTTTTCATTTGATTATTCTCGTATTCCACATAGTTCGAATTCGCATTTGCTTTCCATTCCTCTTGGCAAACCTCGACACTTCGATGGGGAAGACTACGGATTTTGGAGTCACAAAAAGCGTAGTCACTTATTCTCTCTCCATCCAAGCATCTGGGAGATTGTAGAGAACGGAATGAAATTTGATAGCTCGGATAGCCCTATGCTTATAAATGAACAAATCCATAGAAATGCACAAGCTACTACTGTTCTATTAGCATCTTTGTGCAGGGAAGAGTACAATAAGGTGAGCGGCTTGGACAACGCCAAGCAGATATGGGACACCCTCAAAATCTCTCACGAGGGGAACGACATCACCATGCTCACTAAAATGGAGTTGGTGGAGGGCGAGCTTGGACGATTCGCAATGATAAGGGGAGAAGAGCCAACCCAAACTTACAACAGGCTGAAGACCCTTATCAACAAAATAAGGAGCTACGGAAGCACGCGATGGACGGACCACGACGTCGTCCGCCTAATGCTAAGGTCCTTTACCGTTCTTGATCCTCATTTGGTGAACAATATTCGTGAAAATCCTAGGTACACCAAGATGTCGCCCGAAGAAGTTCTTGGAAAATTTGTAAGCGGGCGAATGATGATCAAGGAGGCAAGGTACGTGGACGACGCATTGAATGGTCCAATCCATGAGCCTCAACCCATTGCTCTCAAGGCAACAAGGAGCAAGGAGGCGCTACCAAGCAAGGTGGCGCAAGTTGAGGCGGCCGGGCTAAATAATGAGGAGATGGCCCTCATCATTAAGCGCTTCAAGACAGCGCTTAAAGGTCGCAAGGGACAGCCAAGCAAGACCAAGACAAAGGAGAAGCGCTCATGCTTCAAATGCGGTAAGCTTGGTCATTTTATCGCTAACTGTCCCGATAATGAAAGTGACCAGGAACAAGGGAGCAAGAGGGAGAAGAAGAAGGCATACAAGAAGGCAAAGGGCGAAGCACATCTAGGCAAGGAGTGGGATTCGGATTGCTCCTCCTCCGACTCCGACAATGAAGGACTCGCCGCCACTGCCTTCAACAAGTCATTCCTCTTCCCCAACGAGCATCACACATGCCTTATGGCAAGGGAGAAGAAGGTGAGTACTCAAGACTCCACTTATGCTTCTTCTAGTGATAATGAGTCTAGTGATGATGATGACATAGATTATTCATGCTTGTTCAAGGGCTTAGATAGATCTAAGATAGGTAAAATTAATGAGTTGATTGATGCTTTGAATGATAAGAATAGATTACTAGAAAAACAAGAGGATCTTTTATATGAGGAGCATGATAAATTTGTTAGTGCACAAAATTCTCTTGCTCTAGAAATTAAAAGAAATGAAGTGCTTTCTAGTGAATTATCTTCTTGTCATGAAACCATTGCTACTTTAAAAGGTATTAATAATGATTTAAACGCTAAACTAGAAGTAGCTAGTAAATCTAACTCTTGTGTAGAACATGTTATGGTTTGCACTAGGTGTAAAGATTTTAATTTTGATGCTTGTAGTGAACACCTAATTTCAATTTCTAAATTGAATGATGAAGTGGCTAGTCTTAATGCCCAACTTAAGACTAGCAAAAGCGAATTTGATAAATTAAAATTTGCAAGGGATGCCTATACGATTGGTAGACATCCGTCAATTAAGGATGGACTTGGCTACAAAAGGGAAGCCAAGAACTTGACAAGCCATAAGGCTCCCGTCTCCGCCAAGGAGAAAGGGAAGGCCCCTATGGCTAGTAGTGTGCAAAAGAACCATGCCTTTATGTACTATGATAGAAGACAACATAGAAATGCTTATAGAAGTTGTAATGCATATAATGCCTTTGATTCTCATGCCATGTTTGCTTCTAGCTCTTCTTATGTGCATGATAGAAATGTTGGTAGGCGAAATGCTGTTCATAATATGCCTAGAAGAAATGTTGTTAATGTTCCTAGGAAATTAAATGAACCTTCTACAATATATCATGCTTTGAATGCTTCCTTTGCAATTTGTAGAAAGGATAGAAAGGTGATTGCTAGGAAATTAGGGGCAAAATGCAAGGGTGATAAAACTTGCATTTGGGTCCCTAAGACAATTGTGACTAACCTTGTAGGACCCAACAAGAGTTGGGTACCTAAGTCCCAAGCCTAAATTTGCCTTGCAGGTTTATGCATCCGGGGGTTCAAGCTGGATTATCGACAGCGGATGCACAAACCATATGACGGGGGAGAAGAAGATGTTCACCTCCTACGTCAAGAATAAGGATTCCCAAGATTCAATTATATTCGGTGATGGGAATCAAGGCAAGGTAAAAGGGTTAGGTAAAATTGCAATTTCTAATGAGCATTCTATCTCTAATGTATTTTTAGTGGAGAATCTTGGATATAATTTGCTATCTGTTAGTCAATTATGTCATATGGGATATAACTGTCTATTTACAAATGTAGATGTGTCTGTCTTTAGAAGAAGTGATGGTTCACTAGCTTTTAAGGGTGTATTAGACGGCAAACTTTATTTAGTTGATTTTGCAAAAGAAGAGGCCGGTCTAGATGCATGCTTAATAGCTAAGACTAGCATGGGCTGGCTGTGGCATCGCCGCTTAGCACATGTGGGGATGAAGAACCTTCACAAGCTTCTAAAGGGAGAACATGTGATAGGTTTAACTAACGTGCAATTCGAAAAAGATAGACCTTGTGCAGCTTGTCAAGCAGGTAAACAAGTGGGAGGAGCGCATCACAGCAAGAATGTGATGACCACTTCAAGACCCCTGGAGCTGCTGCATATGGACCTCTTCGGACCCGTTGCCTATCTGAGCATAGGAGGAAGTAAGTATGGTCTAGTTATCATTGATGACTTTTCCCGCTTCACTTGGGTGTTCTTTTTGCAGGATAAGTCTGAAACCCAAGGAACCCTCAAGCGCTTCCTCAGGAGAGCTCAAAATGAGTTTGAGCTCAAGGTGAAGAAGATAAGGAGCGACAATGGGTCCGAGTTCAAGAACCTTCAAGTGGAGGAGTTCCTTGAGGAGGAAGGGATCAAGCACGAGTTCTCCGCTCCCTACACACCCCAGCAAAATGGTGTGGTAGAGAGGAAGAACAGGACGCTAATCGATATGGCAAGGACGATGCTTGGAGAATTCAAGACCCCCGAGTGTTTCTGGTCGGAAGCCGTGAACACGGCTTGCCACGCCATCAACAGGGTCTACCTTCATTGCCTCCTCAAGAAGACTTCGTATGAGCTACTAACCGGTAACAAACCCAATGTATCTTACTTTCGTGTATTTGGGAGCAAGTGCTACATTCTAGTGAAGAAGGGTAGAAATTCTAAGTTTGCTCCCAAAGCTGTAGAAGGGTTTTTGTTAGGTTATGACTCAAATACAAAGGCGTATAGAGTCTTCAACAAATCATCGGGTTTGGTTGAAGTCTCTAGCGACGTTGTATTTGATGAGACTAATGGCTCTCCAAGAGAGCAAGTTGTTGATTGTGATGATGTAGATGAAGAAGATGTTCCGACGGCCGCTATACGAACCATGGCGATTGGAGAAGTGCGGCCACAGGAAGAAGATGAACGAGATCAACCTTCTTCCTCAACTATGGTGCATTCCCCAACCGATGATGACGAACAGGTACCTCAAGTGGAGGTGTTTGATCAAGGGGGAGCACAAGATGATCAAGTGATGGAGGAAGAAGCGCAACCGGCACCTCCAACCCAAGTTCGAGCGATGATTCAAAGGGATCATCCCGTCGACCAAATTCTGGGTGATATTAGCAAGGGAGTAACTACTCGATCTCGATTAGTTAATTTTTGTGAGCATTACTCCTTTGTCTCTTCTATTGAGCCTTTCAGGGTAGAGGAGGCCTTGCTAGATCCGGATTGGGTATTGGCCATGCAGGAGGAACTCAACAACTTCAAGCGCAATGAAGTTTGGACACTGGTGCCTTGTCCCAAGCAAAATGTTGTGGGAACCAAGTGGGTGTTCCGCAACAAACAAGACGAGCACGGGGTGGTGACGAGGAACAAGGCTCGACTTGTGGCAAAAGGTTATGCCCAAGTCGCAGGTTTGGACTTTGAGGAGACCTTTGCTCCTGTGGCTAGGCTAGAATCAATTCGTATCTTGCTAGCATATGCCGCTCACCATTCTTTCAGGTTGTACCAAATGGATGTGAAGAGCGCTTTCCTCAATGGGCCGATCAAGGAGGAGGTGTACGTGGAGCAACCCCCTGGCTTCGAGGATGAACGGTACCCCGACCACGTGTGTAAGCTCTCTAAGGCGCTCTATGGACTTAAGCAAGCCCCAAGAGCATGGTATGAATGCCTTAGAGACTTTCTAATTGTTAATGCTTTCAAGGTTGGGAAAGCCGATCCAACTCTTTTTACAAAGACATGTGATGGTGACTTGTTTGTGTGCCAAATTTATGTCGATGACATAATATTTGGTTCTACTAACCAAAAGTCTTGTGAAGAGTTTAGCAGGGTGATGACGCAGAAATTCGAGATGTCGATGATGGGCGAGTTGAACTACTTCCTTGGGTTCCAAGTGAAGCAACTCAAGGACGACACCTTCATCTCCCAAACAAAGTACACGCAAGATCTGCTAAAGCGGTTTGGGATGAAGGACGCCAAGCCCGCAAAGACTCCGATGGGGACCGACGGACACACCGCACTCAACAAAGGAGGTAAGTCCGTTGATCAAAAAGCATACCGGTCAATGATAGGTTCTTTGCTTTACTTATGTGCTAGTAGACCGGATATTATGCTTAGCGTATGCATGTGTGCTAGATTTCAATCCGATCCTAAGGAGTGTCACTTAGTGGCGGTGAAGCGAATTCTTAGATATTTGGTTGCTACGCCTTGCTTCGGGCTCTGGTATCCAAAAGGGTCTACCTTTGACTTAGTTGGATACTCAGATTCCGACTATGCTGGATGTAAGGTCGATAGGAAGAGTACATCAGGGACGTGCCAATTCTTAGGAAGGTCCCTGGTGTCGTGGAACTCTAAGAAACAAACTTCCGTTGCCCTATCCACCGCTGATGCCGAGTATGTTGCCGCAGGACAGTGTTGCGCGCAACTACTTTGGATGAGGCAAACCCTCCGGGACTTTGACTACAATCTGAGCAAAGTCCCACTCCTATGTGATAATGAGAGTGCTATCCGCATGGCGGAGAATCCTGTTGAGCACAGCCGCACAAAGCACATAGACATCCGGCATCACTTTTTGAGAGACCACCAGCAAAAGGGAGATATCGAAGTGTTTCATGTTAGCACCGAGAACCAGCTAGCCGATATCTTCACTAAGCCTCTAGATGAGAAGACCTTTTGCAGGTTGCGTAGTGAGCTAAATGTCTTAGATTCGCGGAACCTGGATTGAATTGTAGCATACATGTATTTATGCTTTTGATCATGTTCCTTTTTGCATTTTGTTACTTATTATGGTGCTCAAGTTGTACAAACACTCCCTGGACCTCACAAGTCCGTTGCAAAGTGATGCACATGTTTAGGGGGAGATGTGTTACAACTTGACCCTTTGAGACTAACCATGTGCTTGAGTTTGATGATTTAGTCTCGAAGGAGGATTGAAAGGGAAAAGGTGGACTCGGACCATGAAAGACTTCCACTGCACTCCGATGAGAGGGTAACTTATTCCAAGTTCATCTTTAGACTCTTATTGCCTTTGTATTCTTATTGAAGAGTTTGGTGAGGCAATGGGGTTAAAAGGCCAAGATTGATCCCGTTTTGGTGCTTGATGCCAAAGGGGGAGAAAATAAAGGCCAAAGCGATAAATGGATCAGCTACCACTTGAGAGATTTTGAAAATAGTAAAATAGAGTTTTTGTTTTGCTTTTATTGTCTCTTATTGTCTATCTTGTCAAAAGTTGGCTTCTTGTGGGGAGAAGTGTTGATTATGGGAAATAGGGGGAGTTTTTGAAATCTTTGATCAATCTCTTTTGGAATGACTCTCTTTATGCTTCAACATGTGTGTTTGACATAGAGATAGAGATTTGAGTTTGATTTGCAAAAACAAACCAAGTGGTGGCAAAGGATGATCCATATATGCCAAAATTGAATCAAAATCAATTTGAGTTTTATTTGAAGTGATTTTGCACTTGTTCTAGTTGCTTTATGTTGTGTTGGCATAAATCACCAAAAAGGGGGAGATTGAAAGGGAAATGTGCCCTTGGGCCATTTCTAAGTATTTTGGTGATTGAGTGTCAACACAAGTGCTTAAATGTGATTCATGCCCATGGATGAACAAAGTGCAAATCTAGAGCAAAGGTATGTTTCTAAGTCTTAGTACATTGGTTTTGTGTACTAATATACTTGTCTAAGTATTAGAAACAGGAAGAAGAAGAAAAGAAGAGAGTTGGCTGTGTACAGCCAAGAGGCTGTTTCGGTCTGGGGCACCGGACTGTCCGGTGGTGCACCGGACAGTGTCCGGTGCGCCAGGTTGCCTCGAGCGAAGAGTCCGCTCTCGGGAATTTTCCGACGGCGTACGGCTATAATTCACCGGACTGTCCGGTGTGCACCGGACTGTCCGGTGAGCCAACGGTCAGCCGGGCCAACGGTCGGCCGCGCGATCTGCGCGGGACACGTGGCCGAGCCAACGGTCGGAAGGGGGCACCGGACTGTCCGGTGTGCACCGGACATGTCCGGTGCGCCAACGGATCCCGCATCTGCAACGGTCGACTGCGCTGTTTAAGGAAGGAAATCGGGCACCGGACAGTGTCCGGTGTGCACCGGACTGTCCGGTGCGCCCGACGACAGAAGGCAAAGATGGCCTTCCAGATTTGTTCTCAACGGCTCCTAGCTACCTTGGGGCTATAAAAGGGACCCCTAGGCGCATGGAGGGACATCCCAAGCAACCTTAGAGCATTCTTGATCATCCACACTCAGTCTTTGCGCATTTGTTTGTCATTCTAAGTGATTCGAGCTCCGTTCTTGTGAGAACTTTGAGATAGTCTTTGAGCTCGATTCTTGGCCGTGTGTGTGCGCATTTCGCTGTGGATTTGTGTGTGTTGCTTCCCTTCCTTACTCCGTGATTACTTGTGAACATCAAAAGTGTAAGGGCGAGAGGCTCCAAGTTGTGGAGATTCCTCGCGAACGAGATAAGAAAAGAAAAGCATAACACTGTGGTATTCAAGTTGATCATTGGATCACTTGAGAGGAGTTGAGTGCAACTCTCGTCCGTTGGGACGCCACAACGTGGAGTAGGCAAGTTTTGTACTTGGCCGAACCACGGGATAAATCACTGTGTCTTCTCTGTGTTGAATTCTTTGTGATTATCGTATTGTGCAAGACCTCCTCTCTAGCCACTTGGCAATTATTGTGCTAACACTTAACAAGTTTTTGTGGCTATAAGTTTAAGTTTTACAGGATCACCTATTCACCCCCCCCCCTCTAGGTGCTCTCACTAATTCCCTTTCAGGTAGCAACACCAGTCTACCTAGACTGGTCCGACAAACCCATTACCTTCGACCAAGGCGACCACCCCGACTGCGTACCGAGCCCAGGAAGGTACCCGCTTGTCGTCGACCCCGTCATCGGCAACGCTAGGCTCTCCAAGGTCCTCATGGACGGAGGCAGCAGCCTCAACATCATCTACGCCGAGACCCTAGGGCTCTTGGGGGTCGATCTGTCCACGATCCGGGCCGGTGCAGCACCTTTTCACGGGATTGTCCACGACAAGCGTGTCCTGCCCCTTGGGCAACTTGATTTGCCCGTCTGCTTCGGAACTCCCTCCAACTTCCGAAAGGAAACCCTCACTTTCGAGGTGGTCGGGTTCCGAGGGACCTATCATGCGGTGCTGGGAAGACCGTGCTACGCCAAGTTCATGGCCGTCCCCAACTACACGTACCTCAAGCTCAAGATGCCAGGCCCCAAGGGAACCATCACCGTCGGATCCACATACCGCCACGCTTACAAGTGCGACGTGGAATGTGTGGAGCACGCCGAGGCCATCGCCGAGTCCGAAGCCCTCATCGCCGACCTGGATTGCTTCTCCAAAGAGGCGCTCGATGCGAAGCGGCACGCCGGCAGCTTCGAACCAGCTGAGGCGGTTAAGTCTGTCTCTCTCGACCCCAGCAACGACGCCGACAAGAAAGTCAGGATCGGCTCCGAGCTCGACCCAAAATAGGAAGTAGTGCTCGTCGACTTTCTCCGCGCAAACGCCAAAATTTTTGCGTGGAGTCCATCGGACATGCCCAGCATACCGAGGGATGTCGCCGAGCACTCACTGGACATCCGAGCCGGTGCCCGACCCGTGAAACAGCACCTGCGCCGTTTTGATGAAGAAAAGCGCAGAGCCATAAGCGAGGAGGTCCACAAGCTAATGGCTGTAGGGTTCATCAAAGAGGTATTCCATCCAGAATGGTTAGCTAACCCTGTGCTTGTAAAGAAAAAAGGTGGGAAATGGAGGATGTGTGTAGACTACACTGGGTTAAATAAAGCATGTCCAAAGGTTCCCTACCCTCTGCCTCGCATCGATCAAATTGTGGACTCCACCGATGGGTGCGAAACCCTGTCTTTCCTCGATGCCTATTCAGGCTATCACCAAATCAAGATGAAAGAATCCGACCAGCTCGCGACTTCTTTTATCACACCTTTTGGCATGTATTGTTATACTACTATGCCATTTGGCTTGAGGAATGCAGGTGCAACATACCAAAGGTGCATGAACCACATGTTCGTAGAGCACATCGGCAGAACGGTCGAGGCTTACGTCGATGACATCGTTGTCAAAACAAGGAAAGCCTCCGACCTCCTCTCTGACCTTGAGATAACATTCAGGGGTCTAAGAGCAAAGGGCGTAAAACTCAATCCCGAGAAGTGTCTCTTCGGGGTCCCCCGAGGCATGCTCCTAAGGTTCATCATCTCCGAACGAGGCATCGAGGCCAACCCGGAGAAAATCACAGCCATCAACAACATGGGACCCATCAAAGATTTAAAAGGAGTACAAAGGGTCATGGGATGCCTTGCGGCTCTGAGCCGCTTCATCTCGCGCCTTGGCGAGAAAGGATTGCCCTTGTACCACCTCCTAAGGAAGGCCGAGCGCTTTACTTGGACTCCTGAGGCCGAAGAAGCACTCGAAAACTTAAAGGCGCTCCTTACTAAAGCACCCATCTTGGTGCCCCCCCCCGCTTCGGGAGAAGCCCTCTTGATTTACGTAGCCGCAACCACTCAGGTGGTCAGCGCTGCGGTCGTAGTCGAGAGACGAGAAGGGGGCGTACACTGCTCATCTAGAGGCCAGTCTACTTCATCAGCGAGGTGCTATCCGAGACCAAAATCCGTTACCCACAAATCCAGAAGCTACTGTACGCAGTAATTCTAACACGACGAAAGCTGCGACACTACTTCGAGTCTCATCTGGTGACTGTGGTGTCATCCTTCCCCCTGGGAGAGATCATCCAGTGCCGAGAGGCCTCGGGTAGGATAGCAAAATGGGCAGTGGGACTCATGGGGGAAACACTTTCATTTGCCCCTCGGAAGGCCATAAAATCCCAAGTCTTGGCTGACTTCCTGGCTGAATGGGTCGATACCCAATTGCCAACAGCTCCGATCCAGGCCGAACTTTGGACCATGTACTTCGATGGGCCGCTTATGAATTCCGGAGCAGGAGCTGGCTTGCTCTTCATCTCACCCCTCGGGAAACATGTGCGCTACGTGATACGCCTCCATTTTCCGGCGTCAAACAATGTGACCGAATACGAGGCCTTGGTTAATGGGTTGCACATCGCCGTCGAGCTAGGGGTTCGGCGCCTCGACGCTCGTGGCGACTCGCAGCTTGTCATTGACCAAGTCATGAAGAACTCTCACTGCCGCGATCGAAAAATGGAGGCCTATTGTGACGAAGTTCGACGATTGGAAGATAAGTTCTATGGACTGGAACTCAACCATGTGGCTCGACGGTACAACGAGACTGCGGATGAGCTGGCTAAAATAGCCTCGGGACGGACGACGGTTCCCCCGAACGTCTTCTCCAGGGACATATATCAACCATCCGTCAAACTCGACGACGCACCCGAACCCGAGGGGACCTCGGCCGCCGAGGGTGAGGCCCTGCGCGTCGAGAGAGAGCAGAATAGGATTACACCAAACCTAAACTGGCAGGCCCCGTACCTAGAATATCTCCTCCGAGGAGAGCTGCCCCTCGACAAGGCCGAAGCTCGGCGACTAGCTCGGCGCGCCAAGTCGTTTGTTTTACTAGGTGATGAGAAAGAGTTGTACCACCGCAGCCCCTTAGGCATTCTCCAAAGATGCATATCCGTCGCCCAAGGACAAGAGCTGTTACAGGAAATACACTCAGGGGCTTGCGGTCACCATGCAGCACCTCGAGCCCTCGTAGGAAACGCTTTCCGACAAGGTTTCTACTGGCCGACCGCGGTGGCCGACGCCACTAGGATTGTACGCTCCTGCTGAGGGTGTCAATTCTACGCGAGACGAACGCACCTACCCGCTCAGGCCCTACAGACAATACCTATCATATGGTCGTTTGCCGTATGGAATCTGGACCTCGTCGGTCCCTTGCAGAAGGCACCTGGGGGCTTCACGCACCTGCTGGTCGCCATCGACAAATTCTCCAAGTGGATCGAAGTCCGACCCTTAACTAGCATCGGGTCCGAGCAGGCGGTGGCGTTCTTTACAAATATCATCCATTGCTTTGGGGTCCCAAACTCCATCATCACCGACAATGGCACGCAATTCACTGGGGAAAAGTTCCTGGACTTTTTTGAAGACCACCACATCCGTGTGGACTGGGCCGCCGTAGCTCACCCAAGGACAAATGGGCAGGTGGAGCGCGCCAATGGCATGATTTTGCAGGGACTAAAACCGAGGATCTACAACGACCTCAACAAGTTTGGCAAGCGGTGGATGAAAGAGCTACCCTCGGTGGTTTGGAGTCTGAGGACGACACCGAGCCGGGCCACGGGCTTCTCGCCGTTTTTCCTAGTCTATGGAGCCGAGGCCATCTTACCCACGGACTTGGAATACGGTTCCCCGAGGACAAAGGCATACGACAACCAAAACAACCAGACCAACCGAGAGGATTCATAGAAGAGCCCTAGGACGTAGCCTTACTACACTCGGCGCAGTACCAGCAGTCTCTGCGACGCTACCACGCCCGAAGGATTCGGCCCCGAGGCTTCCAAGTGGGAGACTTGGTGCTTCGGCTATGACAAGATGTCCGAGGGCGCCACAAGCTTACTCCTCCCTAGGAAGGGCCGTTCATCATCGCCAAAATTTTGAAGCCCGGGACATACAAGCTGGCCAACAATCGAGGCGAAGTCTACAGCAACGCTTGGAACATCGAACAGCTACGTCACTTCTATCCTTAAAATGTTTCAAGTCGTTCATGTATCTCGCTTTCTTTACATGTATAAATAAAGTCTAACCATCAAGGAAGGATCAGCCTTGCCTCGGCAAAGCCAGACCCTCCCTCGGGGGTAGAAGGGGGGAACCCACTCTACGTCAAAATTTTCCTCGGAAAAGTTTTCTACCAAAACGACTTTCGTGCCTTTCGACTATATCGATAACGGAATCCTAAAAACGAGCGAGAGAGACATTGAACGGCAAGGTCGACCGAGCCGAGGGACTCCTACGCCTCCAGGATACGAATACCTCACTCATCACCTTCCGCGAAAAGTAACTCACGCTCGGGCAAGTGATTCTGCTACCGAACAAGTCCTAACGCTCGAAACAAGAGGAAAGAAACGCAGTTTCATACTATAACACTAAAAATGTTTTGGCCTCAGCAACCGCAAGAAACATACACATACTTAAAACAAATTGTTCCCTACAGGCTCAGGTGTCGGTAGGGGGAGGAGCGGCACCCTCGGCGTCATTCCTACCCGCGGCGGAATCTAGCTCGGCCTCGGACGGTGACACAGGCGGAAGGATCTCCACCTCGAAAAGGAAGCCAGCACCGCGCCTAGGCCCTCGGCAGCCGCGTCAAGCATCTGGACCTTGGCTAAGGTGGCCTCTCTTCATCGGGTAAGCAGTAGCCCTCGCTAACCCGATCCAAATCCACGTCGTAGTGGGAAGCGAGGACGGCGAAGGCCCGCCTAACGCCGTGGTGCAGCGCCCCGCGGAGTCTGCTGCGCACGTGGCCACCCAAGGCCCGCAGGCGACTCTGTGGGGAGCTACCCGAGGGGACGTCGTCGAGGCCAAAGGTCCGGCAAAAAACCGAGATATCCTCGGACATGGCCATGCGGTCGGCCTCCTTCTGCCCAGCCGCCTGGGCAAGCGCCTTGCAGTTCTTGACGGACTCGTTTAGAGCCGTCTCGAACCCTGAAGACAGCTGGACGATATTCTTCAGACACGAGGAGAAGAATGAAGCTAAAACAAAGTCACAAAGCAGGCAAAACATACCTTCGGCCCGGGCACGCTGCTGTGAGGCCATGGCTTGGGCGGACCGGGCAGACCCGACGACCACGGCCAGGCCCTCCGCAAGGGTCCCGGCCCGAGCGGTCGCCTCGGGTCTAGAAAGGGGGGGAACCCCTTCTGTGTCAAAATTTTCCTCGGAAAGGTTTTCTACCAAAACGACTTTCGTGCCTTTCGACTATGTCAGTAACGGAATCCTAAAAACGAGCGAGAGAGACCTCGAACGTCAAGGCCGACCGAGCCGAGGGACTCCTACGCCTCCGGGATACGGATACCTCACTCATCACCTTCCGCGAAAGGTAGCTCACGCTCGGATAAGTGATTCTGCTACCGACGAACAAGTCCTAATGCTCGAAATAAGAGGAAAGAAACACGACTTTATACTCAAATACCCAAACGTTCAGGCCTCAGCACCCACAAAAAACAAACACACATACTTAGGATAACTATGCTACATAGTCTTAGACGTCGGCGACACCCTCAGCGGTTTTCCTGACCTGCGGCAGACGTCTTAGTACTTAAAGCAATTACATTTTGCTCTCAGGCGAATGCCGACACATTCCCTTACAAACGGGACCCCAGCTCCGTTCCCGCAGGAACGAACTACCTCCACACCAGAGGGGTTGCGAGATAACAAACTCCAAGCGGCTCGCTGGCGACCACTGCACTAGCAGCGACAACTGACCTCCGCCTCGAGCGGCTAGACAACAGCAGCGATTGCCCCAGGGCAAATGCTACTGTGAAAAAGCCCTCGCCCCCGTCCGCCAACGGTGGGCGAGAACGAGCCATTAAAGCCAAAGAGCCGGAGGTCCGACCATAGGTGGCACTAACGGTTTCGTCGACGGAGGCAACCACCCCTGCAGTGGGAAGCCTCACCTATGGCGGCCACCACCTCAGCACAGACGACAGCGGCCGCCTGCGCACCAACGCCGCATCGGCGAATGGCGGCCGCCCCAACACGCACAAGGAGGTCCTCACTCCTGTCCTCGCTACGGGAGTGGGGACAGGACCATCCAAGAACGCGGACACCGCCCCCGCGGCGTATGACGTCTTGTACGACCCCCCGATGCGGCCGGCGGCGCGGGAAGGGTCGTGGGCGTGGCCGACCTACGCACGGCGCGACCGTTGCCCGTGCGGTGGACGGACAACCACACCCTGACCAGGCAGCAGGTGGCAGTTCGCCTCCTCCGCAAGGCTGGTGAACGCCCTTCTCCCCCAAATGCTGGAGGAAGAAGCGGATCACCAGCCCATGCAGAAGGCAGGACCACAACTCGGCTTGCCCTCCCCCCTAGCACGGATGATGAACATCCTTGAAGCTGAGGGCAGGGGGGAGGCCACAGCTCGGCTCGCCCTTCTCCACCACAAGGCTGACGATCATCATTCTGGGTGACCGCGGGCGGGGAACTGCAGTCGGGCTGCATGATGAAAATCCTTGAAGCCGAGCGATGACTGAAGAGCGCCAACCCCCACGAGGTCATGCTCCTCCAACAGCAGCGAGAAGAAGGCAACACCGGTGCACCCCATCTGGAGGCCCAGGAGATGGAAAGACACGATGAATGCGAGAACAGCAAAGGCATGGCTACTGCCTGGGAGATCGATCCCTTTTTAAAGGCAGATCTCCCCACTCGCGCCCCAAAGCATCACGAGCAAAGTCTCCCCCGACGTGCTCCAGGTTTCCCACCCTACGACACGGGGGCTAGGTCCCACATGTCATACAAACTGACCCGAAACGCGAGGAGGGCGAACCGCCGCACACAAAGCATGCAACTACCCCGCGGATAAGCGCTCTCTCATCCTCGCCGAAACCAGCGGTCAAAAAGGCGGACCGCCACGCTAGAAGCATGCAACCGCACCAAGGTTGTGCACCCTTTCAGCTTCGTTGCAACCAGCGGTCCAGCATGGAGGCCCGGGCCCACATGTCACGTAACCGGCGCACCGGTTACTACGTGCAAAGAAACCGCACCGCCACTTGCGCCAATGCTATGTCTTCTCGGGACTACAGAACTAGTGCAACGACTCGAGGCAGCCCCGCGCATGACCCAATAGTGCCAATTAAGTGCGACAGTCACGGGTCAGTCAGCCGCAGGGATAGACATGACAGTTGGTATGACCATATGCAGACCAACAGTAATTGCAACAACAGACAGACGGAGGCAGCGGTCCAACCACCAACCAGGCCCTGGTCCCACCTACAGGCTCGCATCCTCTCCTGAAGTGGCAGAGGAGCCCTCTCCCACAGCATAAAGACGACACACCCGTGTTCCGTTCCTCGAACGACTTGCGCACGCGCAACGGATACCCCGCGAGTCGCCCATCCCGTCGCATTAACTCCCTGGCAGGACACACGTCTCCTCCGGTAGGCGGGCGGGCGTCGTTTTGCCTCCATCATGATAACTGCCTCAAAAAAGGTGCGCCACATTGTTTAAATTTATATCCTTTTTCCTTTTCCCTCTCTCTCTCTCTCTCTTGCCACAAGGATCGGGAAAGGGGATATTTCAAAAGGATCCTTCTCAGCGAAGGAAACGGGCCCCGAGCCCTCCTACTGATCAAGGGTTCGAAGGTTGAGCCCTGCGGGGTCCGGCGACCGCCCCAGAGCACTCGGGCTCCGAGCCCTTTACTGATCAGGGGTTCGAAGGCTGGCCCCTCAAAGGGATTCGACAGCCGCCCCAGAGCATGCAAAGGCCAAGGCTCGGGCTACGCTCCCGAGGTACCCTAAGACATTTCCGAGACCAGCGGGAACAGTCTGTAATGGAATCCCAATGAAGGGAGGCACCGAGCCCTCAGACCCTATCGAACGGGTCCGGGTCCAGCAAATCACATGCAGGTACTTTTGGAGCGCGCCTCTGGGCCACTAGCCGACCCTTATCGAACAGGGCTCAGGCGTCCGCTCGGATTACCCAATAGCAACTCACTGGAAACACCATGTTTAGCGCCCACCGAGGGTAACATGGCACGTTCCCCCCTCCTTGCAGAAAGGCGACGAAGGGGCGTACAATAAAAAGCCGAGACAGTCCTCGATTGTCCTCTCGCTCCGTGCAGAGGCTCGGAGGCTGCTCTCGCACCAGGCTACGACCAAATTGTTGACCACGTCGACAAAACAGCTTGAAAACTTGGAGCCTGACCATGCACCCGGGCTGCGGCCAGGCCGCATGAGGGAACAACAAGGCCGACCGAGGAATCACAAGAAGAATTAAGACCTCAGAGGAGTCAAACCACTCCTCCGAGGCCTCGGGGGCTACACCCGACGGGTGCGCTCGCGCGCACCCATCGGAACAAAATATAACCGAGAAAGGCTAGTCCCTTTGCAAAAGATCCGGCAGAACCTCCAAGCGAGTGCCTACACTCCCTTTGAGGCTCGGGGGCTACTATCGGGTACCGTAATTAGGGGTACCCCCAATACTCCTAAGCATGGCTGGAAAACATCCTCAAAACAGACCGTAAAGACCGGTAAGCGTGGTTCAAAGTTGAAGCCTCGTCTGCCAAGGGATGCGATCTCGTCTCGCCCGAGCCCGGCCTCAGGTAAGAACAAGTAGTCCCGGATGGATTCACGACTCGCCCGAAGGCCTCCTCAGGCAACGGGTGCACCCCCGGCTCGCCCGAGGCTAAGCTCAGGCAAACTTTGTCGTATAGCAACCTCGACCAAATCGCCTTACCAACCGACCGTATCGCATGCACATTTAATGCGAGGATCGCCCGACACCTTATCCTGACACGCGCGCCTCAGTTGGCAAGGTCGAAATGACCGCAGTCACTTCACCCCTTTACTGATCGTTCTGACAGGAAAACAACGCTATTCACCCCGTTCCGACTACTGTGCCAACCACCAGGGTAAGACTAACAACAGTAAGTCACTGCCTCTCCCGAGTTCAGCCTCGGGCGCAACAGGGAACTCCGCCTCGCCCGACCCCAGGCCTCGGCCTCAGTCTCGACCTCGGGAGAAGGTCTCCACCTCACCCGACTCCAGGCCTCGGCCTTAGTCTCGACCTCGGGAGAAGGTCCCCGCCTCGCCTGACCTCAGCCTCGGCCTCAGGAGAAGTCGCCGCCTCGCCCGACCTCTACCTCGGACCGACTACGCTATAGGGGATACATCATTACCCTATCTCTAGCTAGCCGTCTCAGGCTACGAAGGAACAAGACCGGTGTCACATCTAGATTACTCCGGCAACATGTAATGATGGTTCCCTGCATGCGTCCATGACGTTGATTGTTCTCAGCTCTCTACGAAGGCAAAGAAACGTCAGTAGGACCCAGGGCCGCACCGCCAGCTACAGGGCTCAAGCACTTCTCCGCCGGCCACGTTAGCACATAGCTACACCCCCATATTTACAGCTGGACCATCCCCTTGTATCTATAAAAGAGGATGCCCAAGGCCTTCCCAAGGGGGGCGGAAGCGGAGGCAAGGGCGAGAGGGGCTAACTCAGACGACTCACTCCAAGGCCACATCCTCTCTCGCGAAGCTTGTAACCCCTACTACGAGCACCCCGGTGCAAGATAATATAAGCCTCACCTCCCTCTCGTGTTTCATCTTGCATCAACCCATCTGGTCAGGGACACGCAGCGTCAAATTCACTGGTCGGTTGAGGGTCCTCGCGGGTCCAAAACGTCGACAATAGACAAAAGCTGATGTGTCCCTTTTGAAAACCGTGCAATAAAACCTACATTGAGAATGGTCTCGGTCACAGGTGAGTAAATGTGACTAAAGTGACATTTTACTACATTTGTCCTCTATTAAATAAGGGTAATTAAGGCCCCATTTGGTTTAGGGTGACTAAAGTTTAGTGACTAAAGTTTAGTCACATTTAGTCACTAAAGAAGCAAACATAGTGACTAAAATGAGGTGACTAAACTTTAGTTCTTTAGTCACTAAAGGGGTGACTAAAAGGGACTAAAGTAGTATTTTTACCTTATTTGCCCTCTGCACTTTCTTCTTATAGCAAACATCCATTAATTAATAGGGGTAAAACAGTCATTATTCACAGTAATTAATGCTCTTTAGTCCGGTTTTGTCACTGGAACCAAACAGGGTACTTTAGCGACTAAACTTTAGTCACTAAAATTTAGTCTAGTGACTAAAGGAACCAAACAGGGCCTAAGTCTTTATATATAGTAATTAATGCTCTTTAGTTAGCTTTAGGCCATGTTTGGTTTCTTTAGTCTAGGGACTAAAGTTTAGTTAGGGGACCAAAGTTTAGTCCTTAGCATGTTTGGTTCTAGGGACTAAAATTAGTAAGAATATACTAAATGACTCATAAAAAGACTAAAATAACCTTTAACATTCTCATGGTATTAGGCCCCGTTTGGTTTGGGGTGACTAAAGTTTAGTGACTAAAGTTTGGTCACTTTTAGTCTCTAAAGAAGTAAACATGGTGACTAAAGTGGGGTGACTAAACTTTAGTTCTTTAGTCACTAAGAGAGTGACTAAAAGGGACTAAAGTAGTATTTTTACCTTATTTGTTCTCTCCACTTTCTTCTTATAGCAAACATCCATTAAGTAATAGGGGTAAAATAGTCATTATTCACAGCAGTTAATGCTCTTTAGTCCAGTTTAGTCACTGGAACCAAACGGGGTACTTTAGCGACTAAACTTTAGTCACTAAAATTTAGTCTAGTGACTAAGGGAACCAAATAGGGCCTTAGTACAATTGAACTAAATGAGGGGCAAATATGGAATTAATATGATTGAGTCCCTTTTAGCTACATCTTGAGGGACTAGGGACTAAAGCAGTTTAGTCCCTGTTTTAGTCACACCGTTTGACAATTTAGGAACTAAATGAGACTAAAATGGAGGAACTAATCTTTAGTCCCTCAAACCAAATGAGGCTTACTCATCGAAATCAAACAAACTACTTTCGCGACTAAGGCTATAAAAAGACCCATGTCTGATTCATTACTTCAAACTCCACTATATAAACAATATTATCTATGATTTGGCGTCCTCTACTTTAAACTTATGCTGGAGACAATTTAAACTTTAGTCACGTCAGAAAATGCACAAATCACAATGCCAACGGTGTCGTCACTGGTCCGGCCCTTTCAAGCACACTCCCTACTCCCTAGCACGTTCTAGAACCATCCAGTCCATTACGGACACAGCCATTCCACCAACCAACCAAGCCAAACGGTTTATAGCCCCGCTCGGTTCAAGCCGGTACCGTACACCTCCAGAGTAGCTTACCCCAACCAAATCCATCCAAATTCAATCGGAATTCGCGTGCGCAAGCCCAAATCGGACCACGGTAATCCAAAGGCCGCGGCGTAGCGGACGCGCGGGCGCTGGTGATAAAGCGGGGGCTGGGCCTCGACGCCTCTGCTCTGCTCTGCTCTCCTCGCATATAGGGTTTATCTTCTCCCCTCCTCTGCCCCCATCTCGCTTCTCGCACACGGCAGCCGGATTCCGAAGCGCACCCCCTCGGCCCCAGCCAAAAGGTAGCACCCGCTGCGGTTCCCGCTTATTGGCTGTTGGATCTGGCGTGTCTAGGAGTGGGATTGGGGAGTCTATTTGGTGTGCTCCGATCCGTTTGGGGTTCCCATCGTTTCTCGTTCTGTGGATGGGCGTGTAGATTCAGTGAGGCGTTTGGTACTGCAGGAGGCGCGCTTGATTTGGTCGAGTTCTTCCATATGTGTGGATCGAGTGGACTCTAATCTGCCCAGCTCCAGTGTCATGTGGGTGGGGATTGGTTGACCAATATTTTCTGCGGTTGAATCTTAACAAGCTGGCGCGTATTTCTCGTAGTTTCCATCATTTCTCTGAGATTTCGATGGTTATGACATTTCCCTCGATATTAGGTTGGTTTTTGGCCAATTTAAGCTCAGTTAGTGTCTGTCTGAAATTGCAGCATCGCAGTTTCTAATCGTTTGGAGAGCACACAAGAATGTCGTTCGTGCAGCTCTCTGGTGCTGGAGTCGCTGCAGTGGCCTTCACGAACAAGAGCCTAGTCTCTCGGCACGCAGCGCTACGGGTCTGCTCGTCGAGGCGCTCGATCCGTAGCCTGGTCGTTAAGGCTGCAACTGTCGTCACCCCAAAGGTATAATACGACCTTAGCCTGTATGCTCACGATTCACTTCCAAGTGTTCTATAGAATGTAGGTATGCTTGTACATTCGAGTTTAATGCGATGCCATGTTACAGTACACTTCACTGAAGCCTCTGGGAGATAGGGTGCTTGTGAAGCTTGGTGCCGCAGAGGAGAAGACAGTTGGTGGCATTTTGCTTCCATCTACTGCCCAGACTAAACCACAAGGAGGTGAGGTTGTTGCTGTTGGAGCAGGAAGGACCATCGGGGACAAGAAAATAGCTGTGGATATAGAGGTAAATTGTTGTTTATGGTGGATTAGTAACTTCTAATGTCTAATATATATGCCTCTGCTATGAATTGCTGGTGGTAAATATGGACATCATGAGACGGGGTTTCATGCTTGTAGCCAAACTTAATTTCATGTGATGCGCCGACCAAGGACTTGATACTCAGTTGCTTACCAGTAGGCTTCATATTATACAAACAAGAACACACTGTTAAACTTTTTTATCGAACACGCAGGAGAACTGCACATCATTATATTAAGTAGAGAGAAAGGTCTAAAGAAGACCACGTACAGGGTGACAAATATCCAAAGAAAGCAGGGAAAAAACCAAACAAAGGACTATACAAAAAAGGGAAAAAAGAGAAATAACTAAGACATCCCCAAATCAAGGCCACAACCTTCTCAGTGCCTTAGCACCTGCCAATTCCCAAAGCATGGCATCCTCATGGATATGCTGTAGAACTGAACTCGTATTTGGAGAAACACCATAAAAAAGCACAAGCATTTCTGTGATTCCAGATCCACCAAGCCACAAGAATAACCATTACGTTGAAACCATTTCTGCAAAATTGGCACAAGACCTTCAGCCACACTCCACCAATCCTGGAACATAGATACCTCCAGCCCTGGTGACACAAGCTGCAGCCCCACTCTACTTAAGATCTGCCACCATATATTCCTGGAGAACACACATGAAATCAAGATGTGTTGAATTGTCTCCTGCTGCTGATCACAAAGGTCAAAGAACGCATTTCCCCGGGTGTCAGGACCTCTACGTGCTAGACGATCCGCCGTCCAACACCTATTAAGGGAAGCAAGCCAAATGAAGAATTTGCACTTAGGGGGTGCCCAACTCTTCCATATCCTTTCACCTGGCTCAAAATCCACAGAACCAGCCAAGAAATGTTGGTATGCTGTTCTAGCAGAGCACTCCCCCGAAGCACCTGGTAGCCAACGGAAAGCATCAGGTTTCCAGGCTGCAACTGAATATTCCGTGTTAAGTCCCAAATTACTAAGAATTTGACAATCACTGTTAAACTTTTAATGGTGAATTGTCAAGGAAATGGTAAAGTTGGAGGTTAAAGGTGGTTCCGTCAAAAAGGTCATGTGATACCTATATAATCCTACTTTCCTTTTTGTTACTAGGTACTCTGTGCATCTGATAATTGTACTATGGAACTATTCTTTTCCTTCTAGCTAATTGTTACATGTTTCTTAGATACAAGCCATACCTGTGAGACTGAGTTAGAGTAGTCATTGGAAGTGCGAAGCAAAAGATATAGCTAATTTGTCACATCTCATTTCACTTTGTTTGCGGTTGTCTTTGAACTTGTGTTATTGTGGTAATGTGTTTGTGGACATGTCATTTTGCACAATATTATCATGTGAACTTATGTTGGTTATTGTCTGAAATTACGATATATTGAAGCTTTCCTATGTTTAAAACGTTTAAAAGTCAAAACTCTACCCATGAGTGTTTCAACCTTTCGTCGTTTTAATAACCTTGGTTAGAAATCCTCCAAAATCTCAATACAATGGGCCATTCCATAGGATTTTTATAGGATTTGTAGAAACCCAATCCTTTGTTCTGAAGGGCCACATAGGAAAATTTCCTATAGGATCTCAATCCTTCAAAATTTCTTCATTGAAAATTTTCGATAGGATTCCAATCCTTCAAAAGTCCACTCGTGCAAATTGTTATGGTCGCTAGATCGGTGAGGGATTGGAGAGGGGTATCGATGTCGGGCGGGGGCCTATATGCCCACGGCCGAGCAAGAGGAGGGTTTCTCCCTTTTAATTCTTGCCTACTTTATTTGTCATCCATTGATTACATAAATAGGCCGGCTGACCGCCCCTGTCTAGCTAGAGATCCTTATCTCCTTAAAACTCCTAAAAACTCTCAACAAACTAACTGATAACTTTCCTAAATAATTTCAACTAATCTCCTAAATAATCTCAACTAATCTTCTAATCTTATCTCTAACTATCCTTATCTAATCCCCCTTGGAGGGTCCATGGCTGCTGCTGTCGCACCCCTCCGTGGGCCTCCTTAGGCCCTGACACTACACTCCTCCTGGACAATCAACTCGGCCTCGAGCTGCAGCATGACGAGCGCTCAAAGATCGAGTCTACTTGACCTAAAACCAGACACCTAGAAGACAAGCCTTTTACATCTCGGCTTATCTTATTATTCCGAATCTGAATTTTTTATGACCCCATAAGATGAGGCAGACACCCTCCGTGCATTGGACTTGCCAGCCACCTGGATCCCATGGACACCATCTGTATGAAAGGGGCACACATGGATGGGCACATGGAATAGGTCGCAACAGGCGCACATGGACAGGCAGCTGGAATAGGTCGCAGCCCCTCCGTGGGCCTCCTTAGGCCCTGCCACAAATATATTCCTTGACCATTATGCTCTGCTTTGCATTAGGGATTTGTGGTAACAGGAGGATGATTTTGGGATAGCATATGTAGGAAATTGTTTTTACCAAACTTGCTTCCTGCAATTTAGCTGGAGCTTTGACTGCTTTAGTATAGCAACTATGTCTAAATTTACTAGCAGATAAGTTGGATGATGTTTGATGTAATATGCTGCCAACCTAATTTTCATGTGTACTACTGCCCTCTGCCCAAGTGCTTATTGTTTAGCACTCTTCTTCATTGCCCATGAAATGCTTGGCCTTAATGTGTATCCTTTTGTCTTTCAGACTGGAGCACAAGTAGTATACTCAAAGTATGCTGGGACTGAGGTTGAATTCAATGACTCAAAGCATCTTATTCTCAAAGAAGACGATATCATTGGTATTCTTGAGACAGATGATGTGAAGGACATGAAGCCTCTCAATGACCGTGTTCTCATCAAGGTATTCATAAATTCTTTCTCCTCGTAACAATTTTGTCATAGACGTTTATATTTTGGGTTGTAGAACTTGTTGCCTTGTTTTTGTTATTATATTCTGCACTTGTGCAACATTGCTACCCTACAGTTACATTTCTCGTGGGCATGCCATGACAGGTTGCAGAAGCCGAAGACAAAACTCCTGGGGGCCTTATCCTCACTGAAACAACTAAAGAGAAGCCGTCCATAGGAACGGTGAGAGTTCTTGCCAGCAGCTTGTCTATAAGAATTATGTATTTCTCTTCTTTGCTTGCGCTAGTTGCAGCTTACATGTGTAGGAGATAGCACTAGCAGAAGTTAAAAAGCTCTGTTTCGTCGGGTGCAGGTTGTAGCTGTTGGCCCGGGTCCTCTGGACGAGGAAGGCAAGAGACAGCCACTGTCAGTGTCGGCGGGCAGCACAGTGCTGTACTCCAAGTATGCAGGGAGTGAGTTCAAGGGCGCGGATGGCACGGCCTACATTGTGTTGAGAGCGTCGGATGTGATGGCTGTCCTGTCTTGAGCATTTCGTTTCCGGCTCGTTAATGTAGTTTGCAGCCAATAGTTGTCATGTGGTATGAAACGATCGCTTTGTGGTGGTCATCACACCATGCTGGTGATCATCACAACATATGCTGATACTGTTCCGGACAATCGGCTAGAATTTGTTGTGTGGCAGGTATAAACGTCAGCATCTGATAGTGAGAGCACTCGGTTACTTCTACAGATGGTATTTAAGGGGTGATAGTCACGCCTCTTTGCTGGATAATTTCATTGGATTCTGGACTCCTGTTCTGTTACATCCGTTGGGATTTGTTTGCTGCCAAACTTTAAACATTCGTATAACCAGAAAAGGTTACATGAAGAATATAAGTCTCTAGTTGATTTTTTTAACAGGGGCGGACGTATTAAGGGTTTTTTTTGGGGTACCGGCTTCTGCTCTGGTGGTTTTTTCCACTCGGAACAAATCATAATGTTAGGGCTAGTTTGGAAACTTTATATTTTAAAAAATTTCTATTTTTCTAAAGAAAAAAACAAACTATTTTTTCTAAAAAAATAAAATCTAAATGGGATTTCAAACTAACTTTTAGAGTAGAAGCTAGTGCCAAAAAAATCCGGTCAAAAAGGCTCTTACATTTCTCGATCACACCATATTTGGTTATACATAAATTAAATAAGATTAAATTCTTTTATATTTAATTTTAATTAGCAAAAGATTTAAGGCATGTTTGGTTCACTAACTCAGTTGCCACACTTTGCCTAATTTTTCTGCCTAAGGTTAGTTATTCAATTCAAACGACTAACGTTAGACAAAGTGTGGCACATTATTTAGCCACAAACCAAATAGACCCTTAATCCTCTCTGATCCCTAACAAACCGAACAAGTCCCCCTTATCCGCAGTGGGGAACCTGAGTCAGCGAGTGCAGCACTAAATGCTAAAAGCATTTACAGCTGTGCCATAGCCAAACAAAAAGTTCATTTGGCTGTCTTCCAAGCACTAAACAATTTTGAGGATCCGAATGTTCCCCTAGTAGCTCATGCTCATCAGATCATGCATCTAATTTAAACAGGCTTCTCTCTTCTAGTATCTACAAATTTAACTTCCCTAAAATAATACTTATAAGTTAATCTTTTCTCTAAAATAGTATTAAGTACCTTTTTACTCTCTTTTCTTATTTTTCCAGCAGTGAAAGATCGAAATGTTCCTAAAAATTTTGTTTCTAGATAGTAATTCTCCCACATTGCTTTATGCGACTGAACATCTTAGCTTATTTTGCGTTCGAAAATATTACTGTCAAGATGTCAAGTATGAACTTTATTCTCAAGAAGTTGAGGTTGTAGTACTAAAGTAAGTTGAATCAACTAGTTCGGACAAAAAGCAAGTTCAAATCAACAAAAGGTATTAGGAAGCAAATTGGTTCCTATCTCTTTCAGATTTAAACGGTGAGTTGTGTAAACTTCATATTTGAACAGTGAGCCATATGGTTTCAGGTTCGTGGGCAAATTTTCATGTCAGCTTGATGGTGAACTTGTACAGAAACGAAATGTTTGTCTCAAAGTTCGGCTTGCTCCTACGTGCATGGTGATTTCACCAAATAAATTGAGGCGTATCATTCACAGCTGGGAAATTAAGAGAAAGAAAAAAGAGTAAAAAAGGCACTTAATTCTATTTTAGAGAATAGATTAACTTATAAGTAACATTTTAGAGAAGTTACGTTTGTAGATACTAGAAGAGAGAAGCATGTTTAATTGAGTGTTATAATAGCAAAAGACTCAGTAGGGTGTAGGCAAGCGCAGGGAGGCCAGAAAGTTACCCCCCGGCCCCCGACCGGACCAATCTATCACCACCACGCCGCCCTAGGTCGTCGCCGGCAACAATGTCCCCTTCTGCCATCTTCGTCTTCCTCCTCGTCTCTGCGGTGCATATGCTGGAGTGCATCCTCGACCTCAAGAGGAGGGTCGGTGCCAACTGCCAAGAAAACCCTGCGCTTTCGTTTCTCTCTCTCTCTCTTGTTCCAGATAATTCATTTGGGGAGAAATGTTTTGATTTTGGATGGATTGATGTGGTTAAGAATGAATCTTCACGGGAAAAAAAAACCATGATTATTGGATCTGCCACCTTCTGCAATCCCGACTATTTTTCAGCCACCCCTGTTACATTAACGTTGTCCTGACCTGTTGATTGATGTTCCAGAGGGGATCCATTTCTGATGATCAGCTCAGACTGCGTGTAGAGATCACGCAACTTCTCAAGGAGGCCAGTGCTTTGTCAACGTAGGCAATCTGGATACTATTCTCTTACGATTCGGCGATCCTGATATATAGCTGTTATTGAACACCCCTTTTTTTTGTGCTGCAGGCCCTCGACGTTTGCGCAAGCCGCAAAACTGAAGCGGTTGGCTGGTGCTAAAGAGAAGGAGCTGGCAAAAAGTAAGCGTTGAATTCCTCAGACATTGCGTGGGTTCTTGCTGTTCTTGTTTGGGCCGATTCGGGTTGCTGGACTCTTTCTTTTGTCCATTTTATAGTGCAAGATGTGGACATTAGAGGGAAACAGTCTTTATATGAAAAATACCGAAAAGTTCTGCTGGCCGCAAAGGTGCTTCGTGATTCGTGTAGTTTATGCTCTCAACCGTTCGCTCTACGTACAGTTTGAGGAGTCTCATCAAACTAAATCCGCATGCCAGGTTGTAGTCTATGGTGTGCTCGTTCTGTGGTTTTGGAGTACTCCAGTAACTACTGTCCCTAAGCACCTTCTCCAGCCCTTCGGTAAGTTTATGCCCTTCACCTAGCTAGCAACTTGTTCTGCAGCCTTGTTAGTTTCCTGGTGTTCGCACATTTCTTTGTATTAGTTTGCTTATCAAAGGATTTCTTTTGTAACGTTAACAAGATAACTATATGCCTACTACAGAACCCATGTCGTTCCCTTTCTATGGCTTATAGTATTGAAAATTAGCTCAGATGATATTGGTTCTTTAGCAAAAGGAAACACCGTATAAGTGAAATTAAGGGCCAAAGTCTGATTTATATGACTTTTCCCTGATGAGAATATGCTTATTATTTTTGGACTAAGAGAGTACTATTGTATATTTGTCCTGATGCTAAATATATTCCCTATCTGTTTATTGAGTCTAATTTGTTATATTATATAATCATAAGTCATCGTAAGTAATAATTTCTCAGGGAGGATGTTTTCCTGGAGAGGTGTAGATGCTTCTACAGGCCGTGTTGTGGTAAGTACTACTGAACTTTTAGCTTAAGGGCCTCCATGTGTTTAAATGATCTTGCCTTTATCCTCTGTTGAGAGTAACGCCTATTCTGATTGAAACTGAGAGTCACTACACATTGGTGATGTCTTATAATAACTAAAAAGTTCCAAATGATGGGTTTTTTTCTCAAACATGCTGGAGAATTGGATGTCGATGGGCATTAAGAAAGAAAACAATTATGATACAGTACTCCTTTATTTTTAGGGTCTGTTTAAAACTGCTTCACCAACTCCATCATGGTATAGCTTAAAACAAAAACTAGTTTTTTTGGAGTTGGCCTTTAACTTCAGTTTTCTTCAAGAGCGGAGTTTATGAAGTTGTTTCTGTTTGACTAAAGTTGGAAGCGGAGTCGCAAAAGATAGAACAGTCCCAAATAGGCCTTTAAGCATTACATTCCACCTGTGAACAAATTTGATTACCAACAAAGCTCCACCTAGTAGCGACACATTCATTGTGAGAGTCACTGGTGAAGTTATTTTGCAGCGTAATGTTTCATTGTGATGGTGCAGGTTGGAATTCTCCCATGGCTATTTCTGACCTCTCGTGTCAGCAAGCTACTGAGCGAGAAACTCGCGCCCATATTTCTGCATCCTTAGCTCCTCCTAACAACTTTAGTTTTGCATCTGTTTTTGTTCTGCAGTTTTGTGTGATCTCTCAATCCATCTACATTTATGTGGTTTCCAAAGGGATTGGTATTTTTGTAATTGTATAAAGTAATAACGAGTGGAATTTACACTAAGAGACCGTTTGGATCACTCATTTTAGAGTTATTGGAATATACTTAATAGAGTGGACTATTTAGGGCCTGTTTGGGAGAGCTTCGTTTCAAGAATTTCAGGTTTATAGTAGATTCTTCTATCCAAATAGGTCAAACTTTACGAGCTCCAGATTTAAAAAAATTTAAAACTTGAGGCCAATTTCATGAAATTTTCGAAGCTCCTCAAATGGTGCTTCAAAAACAACTTTTTATACTACCTCATGAAGTTATAGAAAAATTACCCACCATGTCACTATTTAAACGTTGTAACCCTTCGCATCTATTTATCTCTCATCCTGTTTCTTTTTCCTTATCTCTCCTCCCGTATCTTTTTTCTTTTCACCGTTGCTTCCCTGTTTCGCCATGGCTGGAGATGTCCCTGCGTTCTGCACCGAGGAGATGGATCGCGAGCTCTTCCAGCGAGGAGTACCCATTGGGGTGGGCGTCACCACCGCTGGGCATGGCCGGGGCGCCGCAGCTACGGGCCATGCAGCCGCCCCGCGGATCCTGGCTGAGCCGCCCCCGCGGATCCTGGCCGAGCCACCGCTGGGCTTGGTCGCGTCGCCTCCGCAGCCGCCCCCGCGGATCCTGGCCGAGGCATCGCCGCCGCAGAGCTTGGTCGCGGCGCCTCCGTAGCCGACCCCGCATATCCTAGCCGAGGCGTTATGCACCAAACTTTCTATGCAATCCAAGACGAAACAGGCACTGGTCGTTATGCACCAGCAGAAAACGCTGACATGCTACGCAAGCTTTGCAACTTTCCCTTCTCCAAAGGTCTGCTTCTTTTTTTAAAAAAAATAAACAAAGTCATCGTACTAATAATTAAGGGTATTCAAGGAAACTCACATAAATCGTTAATATTATAGAAGTTGAAGTCTATGATTAAGCCAAACACTCATCAGATCCACCTAATAATTTATTGAAGTTGTTTTATAGTGAAGCTAGGAAATCAAAACTACAATTCTTGAAATGAAGCTCTCCCAAACAGGCCCTTAGTTTGTATTTGACATTCTATTTTTTTTCAAAGTTCAAATATATGTCTATCTCTAATTTATAGGACGAGAGATGAATATTGATTTTATATATCATCAGACTATATTTATACTCTGTAATTTATAACGTGCTCTTCGGCTCGCTCCGTGCAATGCATAAATATCTCTATCACATGACCAACAATAATATATAAATATATTTTACACAAAATCATATTAGCTTAACTGATATGAGTCTAAATTATGAATATTAGAATTAAATTTAATTCAAAGTATCGGAACGGGTCCTAGCGTTCTTTTAGTTATATTCAACACCGTCACCCTTCGACTTTCTGATCTAATCACCTACGTCTGCGACGAAACGACTCGTCTGTTTCATATTGTCAGTTGTGCTTGCATTTCCGACCCTTATGCTAATTTTGCCGATGTCAGGGTCCAGCACAGCAGCCCATTGACTGGACTTTATTTTTCCGGAAGTAAGTTGACCGAACTTCATCATCTTGCATACTTAAAGCACTGACAGAGCACCATATCATAAATTAATCCAGAATAATTTATAGACCTTCTGGCAAATCATGATGAAGAATTAATTGATAAGCTAATACGATTAAGGCGGCCAGGCGGGTGGATGTGTATATTGTACAATAGTGAGAATTTATCTCAGGATAAGTCATCACTCGTCAATCGTCCAGCACATCACGCATACTGTCTTCGTCACTAGATAAGTCTCATTACAGTTAAGCTTTCTTAAATTTAACTGTTTTTTTTAAAATATAAACAATATTTTTATTTTTAAATAAAGAATAGATTCAACGATCTACCTAACAATATTAATATTTTATTATATACATTTGGTTGAAGTTGAAAGATCGAGTTTAACTTCTCGAAAAACAAAAACTAACACTTATTTAGGGGTATAAGAGTTAACGAACCATTTTTTTCCTAAAAAACGAAATCATTTTAGGGCTAGGGCTAGTTTGACAACCCTATTTCAAAAGATTTTTATTTTCCTAACGTCTCGTTTGGAATTAAATTTCATTCTAATAATAGTAATTTGGACACATATCAATTAAGCTAATACATTTTAATGCAAAATATATTTGTATACTATTTTTAGCAAGATATTAAAGATATTTATATGCTTTATTTTTACTATATAAGAGTGAGTCGAGGAGCGGCCTATAAGTTGTAGGGTAGAAACATATTCTATCGATATATAAAAACATTTCTTATCATCCACCAATGAATTTGAGATAGACTTATATCTAAACTTTGAAAAATGGTGGAATATCAAATTTCAAGTTAGATAGATTACTTTATTAAGTAAACTCTAATTTCTTCAAAATCGATGGATCTAAACGTCCCATAAAAGAAATTAGTTTATTTTTCCTTAAGAAAATAAGAATTCGTTGGAAAGATAGAGGTGCCACACGGGCCCTACGAGAGAATTGACGAAACCACGCACTTTTTTATACCAACGAAGGCTCGTCATATTTATTACCTAGCTACCTGCACCCACGAAAACATTCCCGACGACCCTTTGGCACACCATTGGACAGTGCCCTTTAAGACGAAGAAACGACGTATTCCTCTTGTAGTGTTAAAGCACGCATTGTATATATTTGTCACGTATTAAACTGAGGCAGCTCACGTACGTTGGCGTTGTCGCGTCCCCTAAACTAAGGTCCTGCTTACAAACAAACCAGTTTTTAAGAAACTAATTTTTATCTTTTAGCTAGGAGATATTAGCTTATTGATTTTTTAAGTTATAAACGGATATATTTAGAACCACCTTAATTTTTATAAATCAGTTTCTTAAAAACTGACTGCTTTCAAACAGGACCTAAGTCACAAAATAGTAGCAGTACTAGCTAGTTATTATATATAGAACACACACCTGCAACTGCAAGCAAAGCTAGGACGCCGAAAGCTGCCTCTCACGCGTAGCTTCTTCCCGGTAGCATGCAAAAGAATTAGATCGATCAGCTTCCTGCCAGTGCCACCATATATTTCGTAGGCGTTGAGGCAGGGAGGGAGAGATCAGCCATGCAGTTCCACATGGCGCAGAAGCGGAGGGCGTACTCCCCCGGAGCGTCACAGTCGCAGCCGAGCAGCGGACGAAGGAAGAAGAGGAATGCGGTGGTGAGGCTCGGTGGCCAAGGGAGGAGGAAGGAGAGGTTCTTCGGGGCGCTGCGGCTGCGGCTGCGGCTGCGGATGCGATGGCCGTGGCTCGCGTCCGTGTACCGGCGCGCGCTGCGGCGGCTGAGGACGAGCTACGAGCAGGCCCTGCGTGAACTCATCGACGGCAGCATGCTCGTGGGCGCGCTGCACGCGCCCATCGGCGTCGACTGCGCCCACGCCGCCTCCTTCGGGCCCATGGCCACCGTCGGGTTCTGAACTCCGGTAGTAGGCAAACCTGGTGACCGGACATGCCATGCATGGCTCCATTAGTGTGTGCCGCGACAAATAAATGTGTGCTTGGTGAAGGGGTTTCAGCCTTTAATTTGGCCATCTTTTGTGTAGGAATGTTTGTGCATTGGATGTACATAAACATGTGTCGTGTAACTGCGTCTCCTCCCCCAATTCTCCTCTCGTCCCCTCCGGCGTTCGCTTCGTGCCGTCCCTCTCTCTCCTCCATTCCTACCCTCTCAGCCCCCTAGTTCTCCTCTCGTCCCCTCCCCTCTGCCATGAGGCTCAGCTCTTCTGCTGTTTCGCCATGAGGTTCAGTTCTGGTGGATGTGAAAAGTCATTGTGTTTTTCGAGTTTAAGGCGTGAAGTTTAGCAAAGCTTTTCGATTTGTTACATTTAGGGCTCTTGTTCTATGATTGAAACTCTAGAAGTGAAATTGGAGGGAGGTATCTATAGTACTCCCTCCGTTTCGTTTTAATTGTCGCTGGATACTGTAAAATTGAATATTCCAGCGACAACTAAAAAGAAACGGAGGGAGTACCGACTACCAAATGTTACATGACTCTAGAACTAAGATAGACCGACAATTTTCAGCTATTCACTAGGATTTGGGATGTGTTGTATTGTTATCCACTAATTGTACTTTATTCAAAGGTTTTTTTTTGTTGCAGCTCCCCGTTGCTTACACATTCATACACATGCTTTCAAGTCTCTTATGTCGTGCAAGTAGCATTTCATGACTTAGGATATGCCAAATGCCCTTTGGGAGCATGTATTCACTACACCAAAAACATACACTTCCTACGGTTTTTTAACTTCCTACAGCTTTTATAACAAATCGTAGTAAATAAATAACTTTCAAGAGTCAACAGGTAGCTCTAGGAAATAAACATAACCTTCTACGGTGTTTTATAAAAGCTGTAGGAAGTTAGCTTTCACATGCTGACCCGCGCGTGTGGTCAAACGAGCCGCTAACTTCCTACGATCTACTCTAGGAAGTTAGCTTCTCCTGCTAACTTCCTATGGCCTGCTCTAGAAAGTTAGATGCTCCTGCTAACTTCCTACGACCTGCTCTAGCAAGTTAGCTTTCAGTTGCTGACCCATGGGTGCGGTCAAACAAGCCGCTAACTTTCTATGACCTCCTCTAGGAAGTTAGCTGGGGACAGCTAACTTCCTACGACCTGATATAGGAAGTTAGCTTTCAGCTTTTGACCGGTCAAACGAGCCGCTAACTTCCTACGGCCGCATCTAGGAAGTTATCTTTCTGCTTTTGACCAATCAAACGAGCCGCTAACTTTCTACAACCTCCTCTAGAAAATTAATTAACTTTCTAGAGTACATGTACAATCTCTAGGAAGTTAATTAACTTTCTACGGCTTTACTCTAGAAAGTAATATTTTTTATCTTAATCCGGAATCTACCTTATATTTCCCTCATTCATCCTTTCTCCATTGCTCTTGCTCCCATTCGTTGCCCAGCCGCTAGGCGCCGCCGTGCCCGCCCCGTCGGCGCCCCACGCCCGCCCGCCTCGGCGGCGGCGACGAGGACGACCTACTCCAGAAGCAGCAGGAGGGAAGCAAGGCCCAGCCGCGCAACAAGCCCTCCGCCGCCGTCACGGACGACGGCCACCGTCGAGCGCTGCACGACGGCTCCCCTACGGTAACACAATTCAGGGGTTTATCAGTTGTCTTCCGCTCGTGCCACTGAATGAATTTAATTGGATTGGGATTTCCTTGGTCGATTTCTCGAGGCACAAAATCGAAAATTTAATTTAGCACACACACAGTGCCACTGCATTGAATTGGTAGACGATAGAAGCAAGCCTAGTTTCAAGCAGTGCGGCTCTGGCTACACACAATGCCATTTTTTTGTATTGCGTTTATTAATGCACGCGAGATGGGACCAAGCGAGTACCATCACATCCGTAGAATTGTCATGAACTACACCAGTAATCTACTACGTGTATTATATGTAGACGGCCACAAGTCCGCATACAATTTGTTGCCAACCCAAATAAATTGAAAACGCACCCACATTCTGTCTGGTCTGAATGTTGACTTGTGTTTGATCCCATGATCCATCCTCCAGAAGAGCTAGCAGAAAATAAAGCACAGAAAAAATGGATGATTGGAGGAGGCAAAGGCAAACAGACGACATGGACATGTATCTACACCTGCTGACCACCCTTCATTCATTCCTTACCTGGCTTTCATTGCAGATCGATGTGGTGCGTCAGTCAGCCATCGTTGGATTAGATTTCTCTGCGTCTAGAAAGAAAGAAAAAAAAAGAGGAGCAATTAATTAGCCCACACAACTTTTCTTTGCTGCTTGCCATGCCTTCTTCATTGAGTTCACTAACCTCTCTAGAATTTACATATAATCCACTAGTTGCCACCGGTACCTGAAGAACGTTTCACAGGAATGGTACAGGAATTTCGCAGGAATCAGTTTTAGTGGCCTCAGCGTGATGTTGGTCCAATTGCCGATTTTTGATTCGGTGCTGATTCAGTGGGAACCAGGGAGTCTAATGGGTCTGGGAGCACTCAAGTCTGTTTAGTTTTAAATCAGTGAGAAGTAGGAACCAGAGAGTCTAATGCTGGTCAAATTAACTTTCTAGAGGCCAGCTGGGCCATAGGAAGTTAGCCAGCTAACTTTCTAGGGGCTACAGTGAGCCGTACGAAGTTATCCATAGGAAGTTAGTCAGCTGACGGCAGCATTGACGGCGTGAAGCTACTAACTTCCGAGAGGCTCCTCTAACTGTAGGAAGTTAGCTAATTTACTAGAGGGCTCTAGGAAGTTAAGCTAACTTTTGACAAAAAAGATTCGAGCGCCAAACTTCCGACGAGATGGCTTTACTTCCGAGGGTTTAGCTAACTTCCTAGAGTTTAGGGCCAACTTTCTAGGGTTTAGGCTCTAGGAAGTTCACTATTTTGGTGTAGTGATTCTTGGAATCAAGCAAAAGAATGTATAAGCGCACGGTAATGAGGGTGATGATACTTGTACTTATAAGTGAGCAACTTCTCTAAAATAGTATTTTACCCTTATTTCACCAATTTCTATTTCCTTTTCTTATTTTCTACCAATTAAAGAATATTGTATTCTTAACTACTCATACTAGATTGCAACTCCTTTTAACCTAATCCTCTCAGTTCCTCTCTATATTCAATTTTAAGTTAAGATAAATATTAAAAGTATTCATGTCAAACTTATTTTATAAATTCGAATAGAAAACACGAAAACATTTTACAAACAGACAAACAGGTGGGGAGGAGATATCGTTCCCTTGCTAGTTGCTACTTGCCGGAGCACACAAATTGAACCTAGAATGGAATAACTAAACTATGGTGCCGATGATGTGAGCAGCGGACACGCGTTGCTGGGCACAAATTGGTTTTTTTCCTAAACATATCTATAAACAATATCTATACATATTTATCTATATGTCTTAATATTAAAAGGAGAAAAAACATCTACTTCCCTTTTTCCTTTGCCAGCCCTTCTACCGCATTTTACTCTCGTCTGTTTGCATCTCACTCTTTATCGTCTACGTGTTTTCAATCCAAATCCAATACGAGACCATATTTCTAACAGAGCCAACAACTAATTTACAATCAGACATTATATGCAAGCGTGAGATGCAAAGTTCTTGATCCATTAGAACATGATCCATATATTTATTATTAAAAATATCTTATTTGTTAGATCATGATCCATATATTTATGATCCGTTAGGTGTCGGGCCATGGCCTAGAAGTCCTGGGGTCCAAAGCCTCTTTCTCCACTAAGCTTTTCACATATTTATTATTAAAAATATCTTATTTGTATTATATATCCATATATTTATCATCGGGATATTTTTCTTTAATATTAAAATGACTCCTACTAGGCCATGGCCCGACACCTAGCCCATCTACTAGAATAAACCCATATCTTTTATGGTCCCTTTTCCCTCATTTTTTTAGCACCCTCCCTCTCCCTGACCCCGCCTATA
The DNA here is from genome assembly GCF_902167145.1 of Zea mays. Classification (NCBI taxonomy): domain Eukaryota; kingdom Viridiplantae; phylum Streptophyta; class Magnoliopsida; order Poales; family Poaceae; genus Zea; species Zea mays. The sequence continues at coordinate 12,398,096 of NC_050104.1, read as the reverse complement.
GATGGCCAAACGGGCCGGCACGGCCCGACCCGGCACGGCCCGTCGCTGGCACGACCCGACGCTGGCACGGCCCGCCAGGCCTGGCTACGAATCGTGCCGTGCCTAGATGGGCCGGCGTGCCGCTGCCGCGGCCTAGGCACGGCCCGTGAGCCTGTTAGTCGTGCCGGGCCGGCCCGGTGGCACTATGGCCCATCTGAGTATATTGTAGAATTTAGCAAAAAATATGTAGTTGTGGGGGCCTAGTGCATAAGAGCTTAAACGCATCCATCTAACCAGTGCAGCTGCAGTTTTATTGTGTTATATGTTGATTTCTTATACTTAATATATGTAAACTATTATTTTTAAAATAAAAAATGTAACCGTGTCGTGCCCGTGCCAGCACTACGGGTCGAGATAGTGGCCCAGGCACGGCACTATACTAATTGAACCGGGTCGTGCCTGGACCGTGCTTTTTCGTGCCGTGTCTGGGCTGGCCCATCGTGTTAGTGCTAAATGGCCATCTATAACCCCGCCGCTACTCGCCTCCAAATCGGATGCCGCCGGCGCCAACCTCCGCAGACGGCTAGTCACATCCTCTGATCCTATCGCCCTGGTCCTCCCTCCTGTGCGACGCGGCCGTTGCCTCCTACTCACCTCCTCACCCAGCTCCCTCCACCCCTCCGAGATCCGTCCTAAATCCGGGAGGCACGCGTGGGCTATTGGGGCCACGTTGTGGCGGTCGGCCGACGGTGTTGTAGAGCAGCAGGGAGCGCGTTGCGGCGGCCAGTGCCTAGCTCAGCTGTGCAGGAAGGCGCGTGTAATCGACATCAGAGAGGACAGAGGAGAAGGTACCTAGCTAGTTTGTAAATCCTATTCTAGTCTACTCTATTTACGTGTAAAACTTTGCTTATTAGAGTTTACTACAAACTTCGGAAAAATATGAATACCACGTTATTGAAGTTATGGCATATCGATGCATGTATTTCTTTTCCATTGGTCTTGTGGGTTGGAATTGGAACCCCGGCCATCCCATTGCAGGTCTGAATTTCGGGGAACAAGCTTCAAAATATACGACAGGCAACGCCCCCTACGACGGCGCAAAGGCGTCGTCAAGCACCCGGTCCGTTCCGTGTTTCGGAAGCCGCCGGCGAGTCAGCCCCAAAGCAAGTCTGTGCTGTCCGTAGTCTCCACAGATAAACAATAATCTGCGGACAGCAAATGTATCCATGATCCTTATAAAAATTATATACTTAGCGCGAGCAATAGATAGCACTGGCTGGTGGAGTAGCCATGCTGAATTCGACACTGGAGCGTGACAAGCTGTTCGGCTGCAAAGATCCATGTGCTGCTCGAGCAGGCTCAGCCTGTGGCTCATGCGTTGCAGCCTCGTCGTGCCAGACTCATCTGCAGCGAGCGAGATCAGTCAGTCAGTAAGTATGCTCTATACTGAACATTTTAGTCATTAGGCCAAGGAGTGAATAAGGCAGAGCAGTTCCAGTTTATAAAGCCTACCGACGTCAGCAGTGACGGCCGCGCCGGTGTTGGTGGGTTCCTGCGACTTGGATGGTGAGGCGCCGCCTCTCCTCCTCGGATCCACTTCCACGGATGATCTGGTCCTGCACGTCAATACAGACGATATGTTTCCCCCAAATCTAAGGCGTCGCCAGCCCTGGCAAAGCGCTTGCCGCTGCTCCCCTCTTCCGTTTCCAGCGCCGCCGCCCTCCTTCCGGTTCCTGTTCTCCAGCACCGCCGTTGAACCTCCTCCCCTCTCCCTCGTGCTTCCCTCTCTCATCCTCTCTGCCGCTTCCCCGCTCTCCCCAAACTACTCTGTGCCCCGTCAGATCGACCTGGACTTTGGCGGCAGCTACTTCTAGAACGCGGCGGCACGGCAGCAAGCCAGCAAGGAGAACGCGGCGGCACGGGCGTGCTGCTACTTCTGCTTCCTCTCCGACGCTTGCTGGTGAGAGAAACCTCCCAATCTCTCTTGCTCGCTCTTTCTCTCTCACTCCCGCCGTTCCCCCATCGATCTCCAACTTCCTCCCGCTCCCGGTCCGTATAGCGCCCGCCACAAGCGATTCGACGTGATTCTGACGCCAAAGCAACGTTTTTTGTCCAACTTCCTCCCGCTCCCGGTCCGTATAGCGCCCGCCACAAGCGATTTGACTTGATTCTGACGCCAAAGCAACGTTTTTTGTACGTCTCATTCGCAAGGCAGTCAGGTAGACGCCATACACATCTAAACAGAGTGAATGCGTTTTACTTTTTCTAATGATTGAACTCATGCCCACCAATTTTGTCCAGCCCTAAGATTACCAATATGCCAAATTTATTGTTTTTTGAACAAAACTACAGTAGGAGATCACTTCGTAGTTCGTTGCCCCATGGTATGTAGTGAGTTTATGTAACTATGAAATGGCATTGATCGGTTATGATCATGTTCTGACTTCTGATATCCTCACGCCTCTATCAATTGGGCAGTCTCATCTTTAAGGTTTGGTCTTGAGGGACATAAACATTAACTGTATTTCATTTTGCTGATTTACTATGAGCAGATGGGTGCAGTAATATTTTGTAATTCTCTATATTTATATAAGTATAACCTGTGTTCAAAATCCCCATCAGAAGTTGAGGACGTATTGGATGTATTATGTCAATATTCATAGCATAGACTTTTGTGGAAATATTACACTTGTGGTGCTAGAACCCTGGTCCTTATATTTATGTATAGCCTCTGGTCGTTAGATAAGAGGAGACAGGAGACAATATGTGCATGTATTTTTAATTTGCAGGAGCATTCAGATTTTTAAGTCCCAGTGGTTATTAAGCGTCGTTTAAACGACGTTTAAACGCTAAAACGTGATTAGGAGTTAAAGCGTCCGTACGTTTTAAACGTCGAAACGCGCGTTCTGGACGTTTTACTCGTTGTACGAACGTTTTGTGCGTCTATAAGTGGTTGGGCCTTAATGGGCCTTTCACCAGCAAGCTTGCTCCAGCCGCCAAACTAAACTGCCAGACGCACAGCCGCGGAGCCGCCAGAGACAGACGCTGCCGCCGTCGGCCGTCCTCCGCCCTCCAGGTACGCCGCCGCCCCCTCCTCCATCCTCCGGTCCCCCCTCCTCCCTCCTCCGGTCCTCCCTCCACCTATAGCCGCCGCCAGTGCGCAGTCCAGGAGCAACCGCCCAGTGCGCAGTGCGCCTGCTCCAGCGAGCCGCCAATGCGCAACCGCCCAGGTCGGCAGGTCCAACCGCTGTTCGTATTCACATTCTGCTGCTGTTCGTATCCAAAACACGGTGCACTGCGCAGCCAGCCAGTGCGCCAGCCACCTTGCATATGCAATATTGACGAATGCTGCTGAAGCTGAAGTGCTGATGCTGTTTTTAATCATGCTACAGTAGAATCGTCCATCCTGCTCGCTTGTCTTTCTGAGCTGTGCATGCACAACGATTTGGGCTTGAGTGGTGGTGCTAAAGTCTCCATGGGATGAGCTTGAGGTGCACTACTGTTTATCCGGCTTCTGAAGGGCGCCTTCGGTTTTGTGCATAGGCACATTGGGTTGCTAACTGGTAGTTTTTTTTGGTTATAAGATTCTTCATATCTTTTTCATTTAGATTAAAACTTTGTGCCGTGCCCTTGATTCCAACCATGAAGCTGCAGTTTCTGCTGTAGTGATTTTGGTCTGATGCTCAAATATAATGTTGAGGTGTGTCTGCGTGCTATTGCTTCAAGCACACTGTTTTTACTGGGTTCCTTCTGAAGAAGCCACACATGGTTTTCTTTTCGTTTCTTCTTTTACCTGTTTGAATATTCCCATTGAAACTTGTATATGTGTCTCATCTACCTTCCGGAAAAGAGGTTAAAAGAGTATATCATGTTTTATGTTAGTCTGAAAAGACGTTTCAACGTTCGTTTAAACGTTGAAAAGTTGGTTCATAACGTTTTAACGTTTTACCGCTTTAATAACCACGTTGGATGTATTATGTCAATATTCATAGCATAGGCTCGTGGAAATATTACACTTGTGGTGCTAGAACCCTGGTCCTTATATTTATGTATAGCCTCTGGTCGTTAGATAAGAGGAGACAGGAGACAGTATGTGCATGTATTTCTAATTTGCAGGAGCATTCAGATTTTTAAGTTCCAGTGAACACTTCTGCAGAGCAATCACATTAATTTGCATTTCTCAAACTGTAAATAAGCAGAGGATAAAGAAAAGCTCTTTATCATTGGAACTTAGAACACTGGTTTTCCATAGCACTAGCAGCGTCAATAATTTGGAAAAATATCATTGCTCAGCCTTATAAAAATAAAACTCAACGCCACATGGAATGATGGAAAAGTAAATATTTGCTTACCTATGGGAGATGATTTATTCCCTGTTTTTATATTCATTTCTCTCTAGACCTTTCATTGTTAATCATGTTTCTCTATACCTGTACGAATCCTCTTACTTTCTCTAATCCTATGCAGTTGAGCGGTTCAAGCAGAGCTGATGGCTACATCAGAGCCAGTACAAGAGAGTTTGGTGGTGCACTACTCACAACCTAGTAGGCCCCGGGTCCTCCTTGCTGCTTCAGGAAGTGTAGCCGCTATAAAATTTGAGAGCCTTTGCCGTAGCTTCTCTGAGTGGGCGGATGTCCGAGCTGTGGCCACCACGCCATCCTTGCACTTCGTTGATAGATCATCTCTACCAAGTGGCATCGTTCTTTACACTGATGACGATGAATGGTCTACCTGGAAGAAGATAGGAGATGAAGTCTTACACATCGAGCTGCGGAAATGGGCAGACGTTATGGTGATCGCTCCATTGTCAGCAAATACCCTGGCTAAGGTATATATATATTTTTTTTCTCTCTTCGTGGATAGCGAATTAGTTTCATTGTATTACACAAAGTGATGCTAGATTGTTCTGCTCAGATCGCCGGTGGGTTATGCGACAACCTCTTGACCTGCATCGTGAGAGCGTGGGACTACAGCAAACCGCTCTTTGTTGCCCCAGCCATGAACACGTTAATGTGGAACAACCCATTCACGGAGCGGCATCTTCACACAATCAACCAACTGGGCATAGCCTTGATCCCCCCAGTTACCAAAAGGCTGGCCTGTGGCGATTACGGGAACGGCGCAATGGCCGAAACCTCGCAGATCCATACTTCCGTGAGGCTCGCGTGCAAGACGCAACCGCACGATGCGAGCAGTTCACTCGCGGGTCCTGTCAGTAATAACCGGCCATCTAGCTGATGCAGCAGTTGGCCACTTGATTGTCAAGCTTAGGAATTTGTTTTATATGCAGTGTGCATCTGGAGTGTTGTAACAGATTTTTTTTCCAACTAGTGTTTGTGTGTATTGAAATTGGGGGGGAAAGGCTGTTGTCACAGGATAACAATAACTTCCTCCCTGCTCAGTAATTATGAGTCTATTCAGTTTGTAATTGTCGGTGGGAGTACAATTATGCTACAATATTGTTTGTTTGTGTGTGTGTGGGAGTTGGGGAGTGCTGCTGCCACAGAGATAGCTTCCTCCCTGCCCAGCCAGTAATGATAGTGATTATTCAGTTTGTAGTTGTCAGTGGAAGTGTCCAGCAAACTTTTCTACTACCCTTTGATATTCCTGGTACAAATGTTGGAACGACTGTCCTAACCATTTGAGTGATTTGCTTTCGACCTGCCATTGATGTGCTCATGCCGCTTCTTCATTCCCAGGTTCTTGCCTATCTATTTTTATTTTTTACTGGTGTCGCTGTCGAAAATCTGGATGCCGTCGATGCATATCTTTTGGACCAGTTCTGGTCTCACGAGCAGGAGCAGGACGACAATCTTTTGCATGGAGCTGTGGTGTCAGGAGCACGACGATAACGATGGTTTCATGGGAGCAAGCCGGCGATGAGACATGAGTAACATGACGGCCTACCTGCGCGCGTGTTTCAGGGCCGAAGACGTGTGTGGACAAGCGAGGTCAGGCTCACCGAAACCGGTGGCCAACAAAATGGTGATAACGCTGAGTCGCGAAGCCACTGCCGAATGCAGATAAGCATCAGGGATATGGAGGATAGCAACAAACAGCATCAGGTCCAGACTGGTAAAGCAAAAAAAGGCTACAGCTGTTAAGGCATTTGGATAACCGTGTGCATTTTCACTGCACTGGACGACCTGAGATTCAGAGACAGAATGGCGTATTTCGCCACGCGTTTTGGAATGGCGCGGGCAAAAAGGGAAGAGAGTCGGGCAAACAAACAAACAAACAAAAAATCTCCAGACTTTGAAGGAAGTGCCTGCGCAACGTGGCATTCTGGTTGTCTCAAGAAGAATCAGGACTGCGAAAATTGTATTTTGCTGCCGTTCCTGGATGGAATCGCGGTGCGTAGTAATTGGCGTCATATCATATATAATATATATCGCCGTTTCTCTTTCCTGTGTAGAAAGAAAATGACTCGTGCAGATTCGCGTGCGCCGTTTCATTGGGAGATATTCTTTTGATTAAGAGTTACGACTTGTGAAATGAAACCGATCTTTCGTTCCGCTAAGTATAGCGAGCAAGAACCTGAGTCCACAGATCACCACCACCTCAGCTGTTCGTTCGTTTTCTAGGCAGCAGGGTCTGGTCTACAAGCAGGGGCGGATCTACGACCGGGGCTGCCTGGGCTGCAGCCTCGGTCGCGGCCCAGTGCAGTGAAGCCAGGTCGCGGCCCAGTACAAGCAGTGAAGCAGATGGCTCTCGCCTTCACTCCTCTAGCCGCCAGCCATGTGGTGTACAGCCGCCAGCCGCCCACTCCGCTCGCGTCTCCGGTTCTCGCGTCGTCTCCGTCCGACCGTCCGCAAATCCGCCCTAGGTGTAGAGCCGCCACTCGCCCGCTCCGCTCGGCGCTCGCCGTCTCCGGTTCTCGCGCCGTCTCCGTCTCAAGGAACGCTAAGTCGCTAACCCTTTTTTCATTTCCGCTTCCGCCGCTCGCCCGCAGCCGCTCCGTTCGACCGTCCGTGCGACCGTGCCTCCCTCCCCTTCGTGGACCGCGTTCCCTTGCAGGCTGCAGCCCTGCTCCGCCATTCGCCGGTCCGTCCCCTGCTCGGCTGCTCCGCTGCGGCGCTGCTTGCTCCCTGCTCGGACCGTCGGCTGCTCCTGCGCTCGACAACTCCCCAGCCGTCCTGCATCGACGGCGGCACGCCGGCACGGCTCCACGACTCACCAGGCGTCCACGACTGCCCACGCGCCCACCTGCTGCTCGAGCTCGGGCGCTCGGCTGCTCCTGCTCGGATAGTCGGATTCCTCCAGCGGCCGTCGGCACCTGCTGCAGCGGTGCAGCCTGCAGATTTGGTCGGCAACTCGGCATCGACTGCTTCCTGTTGCCGGTAACTGGTTTCTGCTTCTGTTGATTCAGTGATTCCAGTGTAGCACACATCTGCAGTACGTGAAGTTGATTTATTCACTGACCATATATTTTTAAGTGGACTGTTCGTGGGGATTTTTTCCCATCGGATCCCCATATACCCGACGGGGATAGAGACGGGAAAAATTTATAGGCTTAGCTTAGTAGCCCCCTCTTGTATCAATCCTGGATCCGCCACTGTCTACAAGCTCGGCATTGAAGAAGAAGTCGACACAGCGCCGCCGGTGTACTCATCATGCGCCGATCGTTGCAGGCCCTGTCACGACGGGTCACGGTATTAATCACTGTATCCGGTGCGGTCCCGCCGGCAGATTACCCCCTGAACCCCGTCGCTCTCGGCTTACGTTTCACGGTCACGGATTCCACTCCTGCCGGCCGTTGGACGCTCACGTCGTGCTGGGTTGATTTGAAGTCAATCGAGTCCAACCTCTCCAGACGTAACAACTATGTGGGTTACTCCATACCATCTGAAGTTTCCTCTAAAATTTTAGGATGTAAAAAAAATCTAATTTAAAATATATTAGGATTATGATGTATTATGTATAGGCGATGGTGGTTTTAGAGAGAACACTTGCAAGAGATGGAGTTTAGGTGTATGGAATCTTTTAGAGGGTAGAGAAAAAAAAAGAGATATAGAGAGATGCTATAGAGGGAATCGTTATGGGCGGCTTTACGGCTCTTCTTCGTATAGAGTAAAATAAAAAAAGAAAATAAGAGTTGGTACACGGATACAAAGTTTACCGTGTCTCCTCACCTACACACACCTAAAAGACTCATTCTATTTCTATGCGGCAAGTGTAGAGAAAGTCACCAACATCGTCGTCGTCGTCTGTGTCTCTGACACCAGCCGCCGGAGTCTAATCTATGGTGATTTCTTCCAATTCCAAAGGCATACATCTAAATTTTATCTATTTGAGTGCTTGTGTTGCGGGGTTGAAATCAAGTATAACAGTGATATCTAAGCCAAGATTTAACCCTTTTGATTTCAGGATTCGGTCGATTTTTTTATCTACAACAAGTAAAAGAGGGATGGGATCACTCATGTGAACCCATCCCTAACCCTAAGTCAAGTTTCCCTCTAATTCCCAAACCCTAACCCTAAGATCCTTGAAACCGTACTCATTCAAGCAAATTAAGAAAGGAGAAGAGGCTCAATGGTCTTACATTGGCCATAAGTGACATTAGTGGCCACTAGAAGGGGCAGCATGGTCGTTGATCTCGCGGGTGCATGTGCACAAGGTCTTACATCATCGGTGCAAGGTCGCTCGACAACATGGCCCTCACCATTGGGTGTGTGCGTGCACTGGTGATGGGTCGTGTGGGCGGTGCTGCCACTCCGCCATGGTCTCGCCCTCTTCGAAGTTGACAACAAGGTAGAGGAAGAAAGGCTCATGGAGGAGAGAGCAGAGAGAGCCAGGGGAGAGGGATTGAAATAAAGTAGGGTTTTGAAGCCTTCGCAAAGTTTCCATCTTTTATACTCAGGCACGAGTTGTGTTGGCCATCAAATCAGAGCGAATGACTTAGATGCGCCACAGTAGGACTAGGCCTCTTTTGGCCAAGGCGGGTTTGCACTTTGGTGGCTCAGGTCCATATGGTGGCCTAGTGTGCGGCGCAGAAGGATGGCTGCATTGGGCTAGCTGATAGAAGACGTGGCCCGATCTTCCATGAGATATGATAACTTGATTGAGTGGAGATCTCGACGTTGATGATCCAAGGCTCTGAGCGAACGGTTTCTCACAATCACTACACCACGACTTCGTTGGTTATCACTCGTGACACACGAGTGACCTCGCCACGAAGGCTTATCCCTGCAAGCGCAATCAAGAACACAAGCAAGAACAGGAAAGAAAGGCAACCAAAATTGTATTGATTACGGGATGGGGTCTCACAAACTAATGACGGCGACACTATTCGATGACGGAATGATCTAGGCAAAACCCGAAACCTAATGTGGCGGCGGCTACTGAATAAATAGAGTATTAGGGCGTGCGTGACCCCTGGTCTCACCCCTAATGGGCTCCGACGCGATACACGGCCCAACGACCCAACAGACGGTGACGCAGCACCAAAACAAAATCTGAATGCTGAATTATTTCGACGATTCCCGTTGACTCCGGATGAATTTTAAGGTGGAACCAATTGGGTTGGTTAGATAATCTCCTTATCTTTCCAACCATAACAAGTCCGTCGCAATCGGAGTCTGGATGCGTCCTGGCGTGCATTTTAGTGTAGACTGGTCCTGGAACCCAAGATGGAGTCGCAGCCGAGTCGGACTGGATCTCCTTCCTGTTGTTGGCGCCCTTGCTGTCCCTCCTCAACACCTTGGCCTTTCCCAAGTCCTTGCTGGTCCTCTCCAAGGTTCCTAGTCATCAAAACATCTATGGCCCCAAGCGTAAACTTTAAAACACAATTGACTAGGGTAGAACGTACCTGGAGATTTAGCTGTCGTGCATGCGATCGTGTTATCGGTCCATTCATTGTATGTATTGAAGTGATGTCCTCGTCAGTAGCCATGTGGGATGGGTTGGGCATTTTGGCTAAGAACATTACTATTTTTATTTTCAATATTTTCTTAACTGTAATAGTTGTGCAAATGTCTACACATTAATTTTTAGCACTATTTAAATTTATAGTTGATCAAAGAATACTAAGTTAATTTTCTAAGCTAATAATCATAAGTTTAAGTTTTATACATGTTACCATCTCCAAGTTTTATTTTATTCTCCAATTAAACTGAAACCAATGTAAATGTTTATTTTAGAATATTATGGGATATTGATGTCAAGGTTATTGTCATCGTGATTTGTGGGCCACGCTGGAGTACGAAAGGTACACAAAAGATGAGATCTAGAGAGAGCAATGGCGTAGACGAGTGGTGTATTGAACCTATCACAATCGAGAACTAGCATGTGAGCTGTTTAGTTAGGTTCAGATCATAGAGTGTGTAATACCCTATATCTCCTTACTAGTAATGTATTGATGAACACAAAGATGAAGAGATTACAAGCTCAAGAATAAATTGATCGCCATGACCTCTGGATCCTCTTTTTTCACTTGGATCTAGTGATAGTTCTAGCCTAATGATCTCGAGTTCACCTTTATTCCTGCCCTTATCTTCCTCTTTTTGGCATATGAGATCTTGGATTTGAATTCTAAAACCTCCTTTAATGTTACTCTGCTACCCCCTTTTATTGATCAAGAGAGGAGAGAGGTTTACATATTAGTAGGACCATCAAACCCATCAACTAAGATCCAACAACCTCAATTTTATTATGATCTTGAAGTCAATGCAAAGCCATACCTTCGGTCGTGGCACTATATCGGGGATGTCCTTCTCCAATGGTAGTCATACTTGTCACAGAAAAAGGCATGTCATCGTATCAACAAACAAGATGTCCATGTCGTTAGGTATGACATAGTTAATATCCAATGTAGCAATCTAAATTTGATAACACTTCATGGTTCGTTGGAGTTGGTCATTTGTCATTATTCTAGGAGACCAACAACAGGGCAATATGGTTATAATATTAATTTCCCATTTCCTTCCATGTTTTGAAAGAAGAGAAGGTAGTGTAACAGTTTTGTATTTTTGTTTCATTGCTTGATAAGTATCGGATTTCACTTTCAAACATAATTGTATGATCATTTTAATACAAAGGCATGGTTTTTCAAACATATAATAGTTCAAGGAAAAGGCGTATAGTATAGATAAGTATAAGCTTTGAACATAAAAAAACTTAGATGACGCTAGCAATCACAATTGCAATGTGATGATATTATACCTTCGAAGGCTCTTAGATGACTCGAGAGTAAAGGAAGACACAAATCACACAAATGGCTAACCGTTCTAGTGGTTTTATTGTTCACCAATTTATAGGATCATGCTCATGTACAATCTTATGTGAAATTACATTTTACCCCTTCCTCTTACATAGTAACGCTTCACATTAGAGGGTGTACATTTCTAACATTTCACCGCACAACCATGTCACACACGTCTTCTCTCAGACAAGGCTTATTTTGGGCATTGCTTCTAGATGAAGTCTTTCACTGCCATCACCAAAGCTTCACTTTAATCACCTTCGACTCTATATAATTTCAACTCACATATGGGTAGTGAAAGTAGTTTGATGGGGATTCAGTGACCGAAGGTAAAAGTTCTTCGAATCATTTTGATCTTCTTGACCTAAAAACAGTTAGAAATTATCCTCGTGGTTTGAGATTGTTATTGAAAACGAACTAACCCCATGAGGGCTGCGCCTGGGTGGAGGCCGGGGGGGGGGGGGGGCAGGGAAGGCCGGTCGGCCGGACATGCGGCTGGCCCAGGGGTCCACGCCGTCGGGGCCGGGGTGGGGCTGCAGGGCAGGGGAACTTCCATGAGAGAATAAAATGGAAAAGTAACCCTCGCTGGAGCTGAGGAGGAAACCATCGGTTGACGGAGATTCAGATGTTTGCTCGACAAACCGAACGCACCGAGACAAAGCCCTCGACAATCCGAACGCAGCGGTACTCTCAGATTCTGCCGACGATGCACAGATTGGAATTAATTGCTCGTCGGAGTTGTCGCCGGAGTTGGAACCACTCCGAACTTCGGCGAGCAATTCCGGGAGCTGGGAAATGAATATGAGGAAACCGTTTTGTGAATCGGAAAGTGCTCGACGAGGAGAAGTCGAGCATATATATATAGGTGATATATTATATAGTTGGTGTTTGGCTCCGTTTGTTATCACCCTTGACACACGAGTGACCTCGCCACGAAGGCTTATCCCTGCAAGCGCAATCAAGAACACAAGAAAGAACAGGAAAGAAACGCAACCAAAATTGTATTGATTACGGGATGGGGTCTCACAAATCGATGACGACGACACTGCAAAACCCGAAACCTAATGTGGCGGTGGCTGCTGAATAAATAGATTATTAGGGCGTGCGTGACCCCTGGTCTCGCCCCTAATAGGCTCCGACGTGATACACGGCCCAACGGCCCAACAGACGGTGACGCAGCACCAAAACGGAATCTGAACGCTGAATTGTTTCGACGATTTCCGTTGACTCCGGATGAATTTTAAGGTGGAACCAATTGGGTTGGTTACATAATCTCCTTATATTTCCAACCATATCAAGTCCATCGCAATCAGAGTCCGGATGCGTTATAGGCGTCCATTTTAGTGCAGACTGGTCCTGGAACCCGAGATGGAGTCGCAGCCGAGTCGGACTTGATCTCCTTCCTGTTGTGGGCGCCCTTGCTCCTCCTCCTCAACACCTTGTCCTTTCCCAAGTCCTTGCTGGTCCTCTCCAAGGTTCCTAATCATTAAAACATCCATGGCCCCAAGCGTAAGCTCTGAAACATAATTGACTAGGGTAGAACGTACCTGGAGATTTAGCTGTCGTGCACGCGATCGTGTTATCGGTCCATTCATTGTATGTATTGAAGTGATGTCCTCATCATCCCCCCTCTTGAATTAAAGTCGTCCTCGACTCGATCTCATCTTCGTCACCCATATATGGCTTCAAATCTAAAATGTTAAAGGTGGGACTAACCCCAAAATCTGGAGGCAACTCAAGTGTATATGCATTATCATTAATTTTTGCAAGAACTTTATAAGGACGAGCAGCACGTGGCATGAGTTTAGACTTTCTCAAATCAGGAAACCTATCCTTTCTCAAACGAACCCACGCCAAGTCACTAGGTTCCAATTTCATTTCCTTCCTGCCTTTATTAGCAGCAATACAATACTTTTTATTCATCTTTTCAATTTGCAACTTAGTTGTTTCATGTAACTTAAGAATTAATTCAGAACGTTGTGTAGCATCCAAGTTCACTAATTCAGAAGTTGGTAAAGGTAGCAAATCAATTGGAGCACGAGGATTAAAACCATATACTACCATAAATGGACTAAGCTTGGTTGTAGAATGGATTGATCTGTTATAAGCAAACTCAATATGTGGCAAACATTCCTCCCACAACCTCAAATTATCCTTCAAAACAACCCGCAACATGGTAGATAAAGTGCGATTAACAACCTCTGTTTGCCCGTCGGTTTGGGGATGACAAGTAGTAGAAAACAGCAACTTTGTTCCAATTTAAACCACAAGGTTCTCCAAAAATGGCTTAAAAACTTAGCATCCCTATCAGAAACAATAGTATTTGGCACACCATGCAAACGCACAATCTCAGTGAAGAACAAATCAGCAACATGTGAAGCATTATCAGTTTTGTGACAGGGTATAAAATGTGCCATCTTTGAAAAACGATCGACAACGACAAAAACACTATCACTCCTCTTTGTTCTAGGCAATCCCAAAATAAAATCCATAGAAATATCCTCCCAAGGTGCACGAGGAACATGAAGAGGCAAATAAAGACCATGGGGGTTAAGTTGGGACTTAGCTTTGTTGCACGTGGTGCAACGAGAGACGTAGCTCTCAACATCACGCCACATCCAAGGCCAATAGAAATGAGTAGACAACACATCCTCGGTCTTCTTAACACCAAAATGTCCTATCAAGCCACCTCCATGCGCTTCCTGCAAGAGTAGAAGACGAACGGAGCTAGCTGGAACACACAGCTTGTTAGCACGGTAGAGAAGGCCTTCACGTAGCACAAATTTTTGCCACGTTCTTCCCTCTCTGCAATTTTCAAAAGCATCTTTGAAGTCCAAATCAGCAGCATATAATTCCTTTATAGTCTCCAAACCAAAGATTTTATGAATAAGTTGGGACAACATAGTATAACGTCTAGATAAAGCATCAACAATCACATTATCCTTTCCTTTTTTACGCTTAATAATGTAAGGAAATTATTCTATGAATTCAATCAATTTAGCATGTCGTTTGTTTAGATTAGATTGTCCCTTAAGATACTTCAAAGATTCATGATCTGAATATATGACAAATTCTTTAGACCATAGATAATATTGCCAAGTTTGTAAAACTCGTACTAAAGCATATAATTCTTTGTCATATGTAGAATAATTCAGAATTGGACCATGCAATTTTTCACTAAAGAAAGCAACAGGTTTACCTCCTTGAATGAGCACTCCTACAATCCCAATACCGCTCGCATCACACTCGAGCTCGAATGTCTTGTCAAAATCAGGAAGTTGTAGCGGTGGTGCTTGTGTGAGCTTCGACTTGAGGGCATCAAAAGCTTGTTGTTGTGATGGTCCCCAATGAAACGACACTCCATTCTTTGTCAACTCGTGGAGAGGTGCTGCAATGGTGCTGAAATCCTGCACAAATCGCCTGTAGAATCCTGCAAGACCAAGAAAACTTTGAACCCGCGTGACAGTGGTCGGAAGTGGCCAGCTCGTGATGGCAACAATTTTTGCCTCATCCATCTCAAGGCCCTGCGATGTCACAACATATCCAAGAAAAGACACATGATCAGTGCTGAAGGTGCACTTCTCAAGGTTACCAAATAAACGTGCATCACGCAAAACATCAAAAACAACACGTAAGTGTTCAATATGATCATCATGAGACTTACTATAGATAATAATATCATTAAAATATACCACCACAAATTTACCAATGAAATCACGTAAAACCTCGTTCATCAATCTCATGAAAGTGATAGGCGCATTAGTTAACCCAAAAGGCATGACTAACCACTCATAAAGATCGAACTTAGTTTTAAATGCAGTTTTTCATTCATCACCTAAAGACATACGAATCTGGTGGTATCCACTACGTAAGTCAATTTTAGAGAAAAAATAGAACCACTTAATTCATCAAGCATGTCATCCAATCTAGGAATAGGATATCGGTACCGAATTGTGATGTTATTAATGGCTCTACAATCAACACACATGCGCCAAGTGCCATCTTTCTTAGGAACCAAAAGAATAGGAACAGAACAAGGACTAAGGCTCTCACGAATGTACCCGCGGTCCAGAAGGTCCTAGACCTGGCGCTGAATCTCCTTAGTCTCCTCGGGGTTGGTCCTGTAGGCAGCACGGTTGGGCAAGCTCGCCCCTGGAATTAAATCAATCTTGTGCTCAATGCCTCGCACATGTGGTAAATGAAAGGGAAATGGGCTTACACCTTTTCCTTAAATGATTTTGGTGGTTGAATTGCTCAACACAAATATTTGGACTAACTAGTTTGCTCTAGATTATAAGTTCTACAGGTGCCAAAGGTTCAACACAAACCAATAAAAAGTCCAAGAAAGGGTTCAAATAAAAAGAGCAAAAGACAACCGAAGGCAACCCTAGTCTGGCACACCGGACTGTCCGGTGTGCCACCGGACAGTGTCCGGTGCACCAAGGAGATCGACTCCGAACTTGCCACCTTCGGGAATTTGGGAAGGCCCTCCGCTATAAATCACCGGACTGTCCGGTGTAGCACCGGACTGTCCGGTGTAGCACCGGACTGTCCGGTGTGCCAGCGGAGTAACGGCTAAACAACGCCAACGGTCGTCTGCAAAGGAACAGTGAAACGCAATAGTGCGCTCCTACGCGCGCAGAGTCAGAGCAGGCGTCAGATGGCGCACCGGTCAGTGAACAGTGTCTGTCCGGTGCACCACCGGACTGTCCGGTGGCCCACATGTCAGAAGCTCTAACGGTCGAACCCTAACGGTCGGGTGACGTGGCTGGCGCACCGGACTGTCCGGTGCGCCATATGACAGTAGTCTTCACCAACAGCCATTTTGGTGGTTGGGGCTATAAATACCCCCCAACCACCACACTTCAATGCATCCAAGTTTTCAGCCATCAAACCTCATACAAGAGCTCTAGACTTCATTCCAAGACACAAACAAAGAGATCAAATCCTCTCCCAAGTTCGGAATCACTCCAAACAAATTAGTGACTAGAGAGAGAGACTTTTGTGTTCTTTTGAGCTCTTGCGCTTGGATCACTTTTCTTCTTCCTCTATTCTTGTTTCCAACTCACTTGTAATCAAAACAAGAGACACCAAGTTGTGGTGGTCCTTGTAGTGGACTAAGTGTCCCATTTGATTGAAGAGAAAGGCTCACTTAGTCTAAGTGACCGTTTGAGAGAGGGAAAGGGTTGAAAGAGACCCGGTCTTTGTGACCACGTCAACGGGGAGTAGGTTTGTAAGAACCGAACCTTGGTAAAACAAATCACTGTGTTCATTCGCTTTATTTCCTTGTTGATTTGTTTTCCCTCTCTTTCGGACTCGAATTTAATTCTAACGCTAACCCCGGCTTGTAGTGTGTGCTTAAGTTTGTAAATTTCAGATTCCGCCTATTCACCCCCCTCTAGGAGACTTTCAATTGGTATCAGAGCCGGTTACTTCATTAGAGCCTAACCGCTCGAAGTGATGTCGGGAGCTCACGCCAAGAAGGAGATGGGGACCAGCGAGAAGCCCGCCACAAGCCACGGGAAGGCTCCATCGGGGGAGTCCGCCAACAAGAAGAGGGAGGAATCACCTCCCCGCGTCAAGTCGCACCAGAGTGGCGACAAGAAGATGAAAATGAAGAAAGTGGTCTACTATGAGACCGACTCTTCATCGCCATCCACCTCCGGCTCCAACGTGCCATCCGTCACTTCTAAGCGCCATGAGCGCAAGAAGTTTAGTAAGATCCCCCTACGCTATCCTCGCATTTCCAAACACACCCCTTTACTTTTCGTCCCACTAGGCAAACCACCGATTTTTGACGGTGAAGATTATTGTATGTGGAGTGATAAAATGAGGCATCATCTAACCTCACTCCACTCTAGTATTTGGGACATTGTTGAATTTGGTGCGCAGGAACCATCCGTGGGGGATGAAGGCTATGACTCGGACAAGATAAGCCAAATCCGACATTTCAACTCCCAAGCCACAACTATACTCCTCGCCTCTCTAAGTCGAGAGGAGTATAATAAGGTGCAAGGGTTGAAAAGTGCCAAGGAGATTTGGGACGTGCTAAAGACCGCGCACGAAGGAGACGAGGTGACCAAGATCACCAAGAGGGAAACAATCGAGGGGGAGCTCGGTCGATTCATGCTTCACCAAGGAGAGGAGCCACAAGCGATGTACAACCGGCTCAAGACCTTGGTGAACCAAGTGCGCAACCTCGGGAGCACCAAATGGGATGACCATGAGATGGTCAAGGTTATTCTAAGATCACTTGTATTTCTTAATCCCACTCAAGTTCAATTAATTCGTGGTGATCCTAGATACAAGCTAATGTCTCCCGAGGAAGTTATAGGAAAATTTGTGAGCTTTGAGTTGATGATCAAAGGCTCCAAGAAAATCATCGAGCAAGGCGGCACCTCTACATCCGAGGTGCAACCCGTCACCTTCAAAGCGACGGAGGAGAAGAAGGAAGAGTCTACATCAAGTAGGCTTCCCATCGACACCTCCAAGCTCGACAACGAGGAGATGTCGCTCATCATCAAGAGCTTCCGCCGAATCCTCAAGCAAAGGAGGGGGGAGGATTACAAACCCCGCTCCAAGAAGGTTTGCTATAGATGTGGTAAGCCCGGTCATTTTATCGCTAAATGTCCTTTGTCTAGTGATAGTGACAGGGATAACAATAAGAAGGGAAGAAGGAAGGAGAAGAAGAAGAAGTATTACAAGAAGAAGGGCGGCGATGCCCATGTTTGTCGGGAATGGGACTCCGACGAGAGCTCCACCGACTCCTCCTCCGACGAGGACGCCACCAACATCGCCGTCAACAAGGGCCTCCTCTTCTCCAATGTCGTCCACAAGTGCCTCATGACAAAGGACGGCAAGAAGAAGAAGGTAAAATCTAGATCCTCCACTAAGTATGCAACTTCTAGTGATGAGGAAAGTTCTAGTGATGATGAGGATAACTTGCTCACCCTTTTTGCCAACTTAAACATGCAACAAAAAGAAAAATTGAATGAATTGATTAGTGCTATTCATGAGAAGGATAAACTCTTGGATAGCTAAGAGGACTTCCTTATTAAAGAAAATAAAAAGCATGTTAAAGTTAAAAATGCTTATGCTCAGGAAATAGAAAAATGTGAAAAATTAACTAGTGAGCTAAGCACTTGCCATGATGTCATCTCAAACCTTAGAAATGACAATGCTAAACTAATTGCTAAGGTTGAGAATTTAAATGTTTGTGATGATTCTCTTGTTAGTCTTAGAAATGATAATGCTAGTTTGATTACTAAGATTGACAAGTTGAATGCATCACTCTCTAGCCTTAAAATTGAAAATGAAAAATTAATTGCTAAGGCTAAAGATTTAAATGATTGCAATGTTTCTATTTCCAATCTTAGAGATGAGAATGCTATTTTACATGCTAAGATTGTTGAATTAAATACTTGCAAACCCTCTACATCTACTGTTGAGCATGTCACTATTTGCACTAGATGTAGAGATGTTAATATTGATGCTATTCATGATCACATTGCTATGATTAAACAACAAAATGATCATATAGAAAAATTAGATGCTAAAATTGCCGAGCATGAATTAGAGAATGAAAAATTTAAATTTGCTCGTAGTATGCTTTATAGTGGAAGACGCCATGGCATTAAGGATGGCATTGGCTTCCAAAAAGGAGAAAAAGTCAAGCTTAATGCCCCTAAGAAATTGTCTAATTTTGTGAAGGGTAAGGCTCCCATGGTTCAGGATAACGAGGGTTACATTTTATACCCTGACGGTTATCCCGAACACAAAATTAGGAGAATTCACTCTAGGAAGTCTCACTCTGGCTCTCATCATGCTTTTATGTATAAGAGTGAGGCATCTAATTCTAGGCAATCCACTCATGCTAAATTGCCTAAGAAGAAGACTCCTATTGCATCAAATGATCATAACATTTCATTTAAGACTTTTGATGCATCATATGTGCTAACTAACAAATCAGGTAAAGTAGTTGCCAAATATGTTGGGGGCAAACACAAGGGGTCAAAGACTTGTGTTTGGGTACCCAAGGTGCTTGTTTCTAATGTAAAAGGACCCAAGACCGTTTGGGTACCTAAGAACAAGGCCTAAATTTGTTTTGTAGGTTTATGCATCCGGGGGCTCAAGTTGGATAATTGATAGCGGGTGAACAAACCACATGACAGGGGAGAAAAGGATGTTCTCCTCCTATGAGAAAAACCATGATCCCCAAAGAGCTATCACATTCGGGAATGGAAATCAAGGTTTGGTCAAAGGACTTGGTAAAATTGCTATATCTCCTGACCATTCTATTTCTAATGTTTTTCTTGTAGATTCTTTAGACTATAACTTGCTTTCAGTTTCTCAATTGTGTAAAATGGGCTACAATTGTCTTTTTACGGATATAGGTGTTACTGTCTTTAGAAGAAGTGATGATTCAGTAGCATTTAAGGGAGTGTTAGAGGGTCAGCTATACTTAGTTGATTTTAATAGAGCTGAACTCGACACTTGCTTAATTGCTAAGACTAACATGGGTTGGCTCTGGCATCGCCAACTAGCCCACGTTGGAATGAAGAATCTTCATAAGCTTCTAAAGGGAGAACACATTTTGGGACTAACAAATATTCATTTTGAGAAAGACATGGTTTGTAGCGCATGTCAAGCAGGGAAGCAAGTTGGTGTTCATCATCCACACAAGAACATCATGACGACTAACAGACCACTTGAGCTACTCCACATGGACCTTTTCGGCCCGATAGCTTACATAAGCATCGGCGGGAGTAAGTATTGTCTAGTTATTGTGGATGATTATTCTCGCTTCACTTGTGTGTTCTTTTTGCAGGAAAAATCTCAAACCCAAGAGACCTTAAGGGGATTCTTGAGACGGGCTCAAAATGAGTTCGGCTTGAGGATCAAAAAGATTAGAAGCGACAACGGGACGGAGTTCAAGAACTCACAAATAGAAGGCTTCCTTGAGGATGAGGGCATCAAGCATGAGTTCTCTTCTCCCTACACGCCACAACAAAATGGTGTAGTGGAGAGGAAGAATAGAACTCTACTTGACATGGCAAGGACCATGTTTGATGAGTACAAGACTTCGGACCGGTTTTGGGCGGAAGCAATCAACACCGCTTGCTACGCCATCAACCGTCTCTACCTTCACCGAATCCTCAAGAAGACATCATATGAACTCCTAACCGATAAAAAGCCCAATGTTTCATATTTTAGAGTCTTTGGTAACAAATGCTTTATTCTTGTTAAAAGAGGTAGAAAGTCTAAATTTGCTCCTAAGGCTGTAGAAGGCTTTTTACTTGGTTATGACTCAAACACAAGGGCATATAGAGTCTTTAACAAGTCCACTAGACTAGTTGAAGTTTCTTGTGACATTGTGTTTGATGAGACTAACGGCTCTTAAGTAGAGCAAGTTGATCTTGATGAGCTAGATGATGAAGAGGCTCCGTGCGTCGCGCTAAGGAACGTGTCCATTGGGGATGTGTGTCCTAAGGAATCCGAAGAGCCTCCACATGCACAAGATCAACCATCTTCCTCCATGCAAGTATCTCCACCAACCCAAGATGAGGATCAAGCTCAAGATGATGAAGATGAAGATCAATAGGAGCCACCTCAAGAGGAGGACAATGATCAATGGGGAGATGCAAATGATCAAGACAAGGAAGACGATGACGGTCCAAGACCGCCTCACCCAAGAGTCCACCAAGCAATACAACGAGATCACCTCGTGAACACCATCCTCGGCGATATTCAAAAGGGGGTAACCACTCGATCTCGTGTTGCTTATTTTTGTGAACATTACTCTTTTGTGTCTTCTATTGAGCCATACAGGGTAGAAGACGCATAAGGGATTCAGATTGGGTGTTGGCGATGCAAGAGGAACTCAACAACTTCACTAGGAATGAGGTATGGCATTTAGTTCCACGTCCTAACCAAAATGTTGTAGGAACCAAGTGGGTTTTCTGCAACTAGCAAGACGAGCATGGTGTGGTGACAAGGAATGTGGCAGAACCACCCGAATTATTCCAGCTTAAGTGCCTAAGTCACGCCTCAGGGGCCGCAACACACTTAAATCGGAATAACCCGTCAGTCCTTCAGATCTAGTCTGATAGAGCCACTTAACCAGGATCAAATTCCACAATCTCACTCGAAGGTGAGTCACAGAAGAAATACAATAAAACAGGAAACCTCAAATTAAGTGCTGAATTATTACATAGATCGGAGTTTTTGAGTAGCAAATAAGAGTTCACAAAATAAAGTGCAGCGGATAATCGATGTCGTCGGTATCGAGGAAATGGGCAAGGCCTAGCCCACTACTCCTCGTGCTCCTCTCCTGCCGGAGCAACATCCCACTCGACCGTCCAACCCGGTGGTAGGGTGGTAGGCCAAGTCACACCATCAACCATTTCCTGAATGGTACCTGCAAAAATTATGCCACACGCAAGGCTGAGTATACTAATACTCAGCTAGACTTAACCGGTGTGAGGAGTCTACTCCTCTACCTCTAGACTATGCAGCTGTTTGGCTGAGGGGTTTGGTTTGCCAAAAGCACTAGCTATCTCTAAAATCAATTTTTAGCCTTTCAAGTTCTATCATCATTAACTTAGCTAGATTTGCTCCTTCTAAGCATACATGGTGACAAGCATTTAGTTCAATCAACAAATTATCTCATGTAACCTCATTTCACTTCTTACTCGATGCAGTACAAGGGGTCAAGCAGTCTCATTAGCTGCGAGAAGCAGACGATTCGAATCGAGTTTTAACCTTGCAAGGTAAACCTAAACACATGACATGTCAGGGTACTCCGACCCCACACATGTCAACCGTCCCCATCTATTCCCCGTTCGCGTCCAGGCCTCACCGCCTTGGCATACAATGCTCCACTGACCCCGGCTGCCGCCGTGCAGTGACCGCACTTGTACCCACCATAGCTAGCATGGGAGACCCAGTCTCAGGTCGCATGAGGGATAAAGTCCGCGCCCGGCTTCACTCAGGTACTAGGTTTACCGGTTACCATTTTTCCCGGCATGTGCTTAGTACGTTCAAAAGCTTGACTCAGGTATCCACACATTAATCCTTAATTCCTTTTTCCCGTCTCATGGACAAGGCATCCTCCCTGGATCCAAGTCCATAGACTAACATATATCCCGTTATCAAGATGAATACAATCAATTCCTGACCTCGCGTGAGTGCTAGAAAAATCACTCGACTTCTACCGAGATCCTGATTAGCAAGCAGCTACTCGACCTAGCATACTAGTATTCATCTCAAAAAGGAATCCTAAGTTCATGCAACTAGAGGTTTCAAGCAACTCCTACACTTAAGTGCACATTGCAATCCTACAAGCATTAAGTGTAGTAAAGTAGCATATAATAACACGGTTATGCATATAAACCGGGGCTTGCCTTCAATTGCTGGGGCTGCGGGGAGATCCTCAACAGCAGCCTCGGAAGCTTGCTCCTGGTCCTCCTCTTGGACATATCCTTGCTCGGGGATGAGCACGTACTCTCCGTCGGCAAGATTACAATCTAATGAATGCAATGCGTAAGATACATGCATGATATGATAGGTGCTTTAGAAATTACAACTTTTGACGGTGTATGATCTACTTGAGTTAAACAAGGTTAACTTTACTTATGTAAGACCCTTGGGTGGTATACTTGGTAACTTGGGTCAAACTTTATCTAAGGTAAGTGGTAGGTTTTATTTTTGGGGTTCCACTGAATTCTTTTTAAGCCTTAGTGAGAATTGATAAGTACTCAAGTTAGACTTATTGGGGGTGAGGTTTATTTCTTCTTTCCTTTTCTTTTATTCTCTTTAATGTTTTGGAGTGGGTTTGAACTACAAGTTGCTTTAATAAAATTCAAAAAATTCTGCAAAAATTACAGTGGCTTGGTACTGGTGTATATTTCTCTGTCTCAAAATTTGGGGATCAGAAAGTGAATAGTTTTCTCTGGACAAAATTATCAAATTTTAGAGCAGAAGGGGTGCTTTGAACTACAACTATTATTTAACAGTGGGTAATTCTCTAAAACTTATTTTTGCTGGCTTTTAGGTGCTATAACATGACTTGATACAAATTTCTAGCCATTAATACCTCTTAGCTATTTTACTATGGTTTTCTCAAGTTTCTAGCCAAATAGGTGCTTTCTACTACCACTATATTTGAAAAATATCAAACAACAAAGTTCTTATTTTTCTTAGTTTTTGTTTTGTGCAAGAGCAATCATTTTGAAGTTTGGCATCTTTTTGCTTAAGGGAAGGGGTGGTATGCATTATTTGGATTAAGTGGTCTTTCTCATAAATCATTAGCAATAGGTATGAGTTTGCTCCTTTTTCATGGGTTTGTATTTTTCTCTGGTGGTTTATCTCATTATGGACTTAGCAAATTTTTGGTTGCCTATTATTACATCATTAGGGGTTGTTCATGATTTATTTGGGAAATGCCTCATTATCATTTTATATTTATTTTCCTTACTTAAAATGTTGGGCTGAGGTGTTCATTATTTTTGCAGTGGGGCTCTGGTGGTTGTAAGTCCACTGGATTTTTATTATCCATTTTGGGTATAGTTTTGTAATTCTAACAATTGATTTTTAGTTCAAATAATACTAAATAAAACATTTTAATTTAAAACTGATCTGGACTAATGATCTCTTTATTTTTCCTAGGTTCTCTGTTACTTAAGCAAACTAGGAAAAATAATTCTAATCACTGTTCATTCTAATGCCTTTCTGATTTTTCCTAAGTTTTGGGCAAAATAGCTTTAAATGAATATCTACATTATATTCTTCAATGCTGGGGTTCCTACTATTTTTAAACACTGTCTAAATGAGGTTTGAATACCTACAAATTTTCTTAAGTTCAGTACAGAAGGAAAAACTAATTTTCCTTATTTAAACAAGGTTTGGTCAGTTTCTGTTTTTAATTTTAAACTCTAAAATTCAGAACAGAAAGCATAGGGTTTATCATTTTTAAATGATAGTTCATAATATTTAGGATCTAGCAAAATTAGTTTGGTAGCTTTTGATTAAGAATTCATCAAGTTATGGATTTTATAAGTTCTCTGGTTATTTAAAAAGATTAACAGAATTGATTAAATGGAAAACCAGTTTGCACTGGGGTCCCTGGCGGGTGTTTTAAGTTTTCTTCGCGGATCAGTCCCTGGGCTACTATTCACATGAGTCACTGACGTTACAGAAAACCCCTCGGGTTCTTCTAATCCTAACCTGAGGTCCTTCTCCTAACTTAAACAGTAACTGCGGCGGAAGAAAGGGCGGAGGGGCTTACCGGCGGCGAGATTGCTCCGGTGAGGTGGTCGAGGATGTAGGGGAGGTCTCGGGGATCACAACGGTGTGCGGGTCGCCGTCGGGGATGGTCGGAGTTGGCCGGTCCACGTGCGCAGGCGGGGATGTTCGTCGGCGGCGAGGAGTCCGGCCTGCTCACGGCGAGGTAGTTCAATTGAACGGGTCAGAGAGCTTCACGGGTTGCCAGAGAAGATGTGGGTGCAAGGAATTGGACAAAGACTCACTGGTTAGCTCTGTCCACGCGCGGTGGCGGAAGACCGAAGTCCGGTGAAGTCGATCTTGGGCTTCCGGTGAAGTCCTGCCGGGTCCGAGGGCTTGGAAAGCTTCACGGGCCACTGGCGAAGCTAACCGAAGCACTGGCTCGACTTGGGGGTGGCTAGAGTGGGCTGGCCACGGTGGCCGAAGCTCTGGTGGCAATGGCGAGCGGAACTGAGCTCGCCGGAGCTAAGGAGGGGTGGCTGGCCGGTGCTGGTGAGCGCGGGGTGATGTGAGGCGCGCCCGAGGAGGCTTTATAGGCGCGGGCGAGCACGGCCGAGGGCGGGGCTCTGACAAGCGCTCGGGGCGTGCGCGGCGAACGCTAGTGCGCGCTCTGGCGCCTGGCACAGCGTCGAGCACGAGGCAGCGCAGAGAGAGGTCAAGTTCAAGCGCGGATTGGGCCCAAATCTTTGAGATTATGGCCATGATCCCGTTGAGAGATCTCTTCCTCTCAGGTCCCTTTGTCGTTTGTGTGTGGAGGCTAGTAAGTTTCGCTGACTGGATTAAGAGATAGAGAGGGGAGAAATCCTGTTTGTCTCACTGCCACACACAGGGAGAAGATCTCTGGTTTGACGTGTCCGAGGCACGCGTCCCAATGCCATCTCCTGGCACATGACAGAGGGGTTAGTTAGGCACATTTTTGTTAATGGGGCCATTAGGATTCGAGTTAGGGATCAAGGTGAACATGCTTTATCTTTGGCTCAAGGTCTGAATTTCAGAATTCTGAAATTCAGAATTCCCATTAAGTCCCCACATGAGAAGCTTGATTTGGGGTTTTATTTGAGTTGTTTTGGCCAAGCTTTCTCAACCTTTCTTGTTGCTTAATGAATATACTTCAATGTTTATAATTGGCTCAAGCCATGATTTTAAATTTTTCATACCCTTTTCCTTATTTTCTTGAATTTTGCTCATGGGGCTCACTTAGGGTTTTTATTAGGGTTGCAACATTATTACCTTTTTGAAAGACCCATTTGTTTTGATCATGATACTTTTAAGTATATGCTTGGTGGATTCTTTATTCTTAAGTTAATTTGATGCTCATGCTTACTTTGGTTCACATAAAATGATGGTTCTTGGTTTGGCATTTTAAGAAAAACCCTAGGTGACACTGGGGTGTCACAGCCTTCCCCCCTTAAAGGAATCTCGTCCCGAGATTCGGGCCAGAGTCCTCCCAGAGTGAAGCGAAGGGTGAGACTTAAAGAAAATGGGTGATTATTGTTATTATTAGGGTAAAACTGCTCTTCGAATGTCATTCTCTTTGCAACTTCAGAAGGAAGCCCTTTTTAAGTTTTACTTCATAGTTACATCATTCTGAATTAAGATCA
Organism: Zea mays; assembly: GCF_902167145.1. NCBI lineage: Eukaryota > Viridiplantae > Streptophyta > Magnoliopsida > Poales > Poaceae > Zea > Zea mays. The sequence goes on along the minus strand of NC_050104.1, from coordinate 12,372,035 downwards.
TATTTTTGAAAATTAGTTTCGAAGGGCAGGAGGGGTTGGGTGTGATTACGTACCAGCTTCCTTAGGTAGGCAATCGGGGAAGTTGGATCTCAAGAATTCCTCGGTTTCCCAAGTAGCTTCTTCCTCTGAGTGATTACTCCACTGGACCTTGTACATCTTGATCGATTTAGCCCGAGTTGATCTTTCCTTGCAATCCAGAATCTTGGAGGGGTACTCTTGGTACGATAGATCTGGCTCTATCTCCAATTCTGGCTCTGCTATGATCTCGGTCGGCAATCGATCACACTTCTTTAGCTGAGATACATGGAATACACTGTGAAGGGCAGACATCTTTGAAGGTAACTTCAGCTTATATGCCATGGGTCCACATGCTTCTATGATCTCATAAAGTCCAATGTAACGAGGGGCTAGCTTGCCTTTGATCCCAAACCTCTGCACTCCCTTGGTGGGTGATATCTTGAGGTATACAAAACTTCCCACCTCGAACTGGAGAGGTTTCCTTCTTCTATCATGGTAACTCTTCTGCCTGGCCTGAGCAGCTTCTAGATTCTTCCTGATTAGTTTGACCTTCCTTTCGGCTTCAGTCACTAAGTCAGGTCCAAAAACTTCTCTTTCTCCAGGTTGAGACCAATTGAGTGGTGTCCTACACCTTCTTCCATAGAGAGCTTCAAAAGGTGCCATCCTTAGGCTGGATTGATAACTATTGTTATAAGCAAACTCTGCCAAGGAGAGGTGCTTATCCCAGTTCTTGCCACAATCGATTGCACAAGCTCTCAGCATATCCTCCAGAATTTGGTTTACCCTTTCCGTCTGACCATCAGTCTGTGGGTGGTAAGCTGAACTCCTGATTAGCTTGGTTCCCAAAGACTCCTGCAATTGTTCCCAAAATCTGGCAACAAAATGGGTTCCTCGGTCAGAAACAATGGTCCAAGGTAATCCGTGCAAACACACGATCCGGTCAATATACAATTCTGCATACTTCTGAGCCTTATCAGTGGTGTGCACAGGAAGAAAATGTGCCACTTTCGTCAGTCGGTCCACAATAACCCAAATCGAATCATGATGACGAGAGGTGTTGGGCAGACCCACAATGAAATCCATGCTGATGTCATCCCACTTCCACGAAGGTATGGACAGGGGTTGCAAAGCTCCAGCTGATTTCAGGTGGCTTGCCTTTATCCTCTGACATGTGTCACATTCTGATACGTACTGGGCTATCTCCCTCTTCATTCTGGTCCACCAATACAAAGGCTTCAGGTCATGGTACATCTTGGTGCTTCCCGGATGCATAGAGAATTTGGAGAGATGAGCCTCGTCCAAAATTTTCCTTTTGAGGTCCTGGTCTTTAGGAATCACCAATCTGCTTTTGAACCATAGCACACCCTTTTCATCTTGGCGGAAACAATTATACTTCTCAACCTTCTGATGGAGATTCTTCTTAATAATCTGCACTCCCTTGTCACTGAGCTGGGCCATGATAATCTAGTCTTGCAAAGCTGGCTCAACCGAAATGTGAGACAAAGAACCAGAAGGAATCACTTCAATTTGCATCTTGTTCAACTCATCACACAAGGTGTTAATGCGAGAATCCATCAGAATGCAATTGCATTGCAACTTCTGACTCAAGGCATCTCCTACCACATTAGCTTTTCCCGGGTGATAATGTACCTCCAGGTCATAATCCTTGATCAGCTCTAGCCATCTTCTCTGCCTCATGTTGAGATCAGCCTGAGTAAAGATGTACTTAAGGCTCTTATGATCAGTGAAGATGTTGCAGTGGGTTCCCATTAGATAGTGCCTCCACATTTTTAATGCATGAACCACAGCTGCCAACTCGAGGTCATGAGTGGGATAGTTTTGCTCATGAGGCCTGAGTGCTCTTGAGGCATAAGCGATGACTTAAGTGTCTTGCATCAAGACACAACCTAGCCCGGTGCCAGAGGCATCGCAATATACATCAAAAGGCTTGCTGTTGTCGGGTTGCGCTAATACTGGTGCTGTGGTCAGATGCTGCCTTAATGCATGGAAGGCATCTTCGCACTTCTGACTCCAAACAAATTTGGCTTCTTTCTTCAGCAACTCAGTTATAGGCTTCACAATTCGAGAGAAATCCGGAATAAATCTTCGGTAATAACCAGCTAATCCCAGAAAACTCCGAATCTGACGGACAGTTGTTGGTGGCTTCCAGTTCATCACCTCTTGCACTTTATCAGGATCAACAACTATTCTAGCCTGAGAGATAGTGTGACCCAAGAATTTGATTTCCTTTAGCCAAAAATCACACTTGGATAACTTGGCATAAAGGTGGTGCTCTCGCAGACGTTGAAGCACTACATGCAAATGCCCGACATGTTCTTCTTCGTTCTTTGAGTACACCAAAATATCATCGATGAAAACCACTACGAACTTGTCCAATTCAGGCATGAAAACAGAATTCATCAGATACATAAAATATGATGGTGCATTTGTCAGCCCGAATGACATCACCAAAAATTCATATAGCCCATATCTGGTTGAGAATGCCGTCTTCGGAATATCACTCGCTCGTATCTTGATCTGATGGTAGCCAGAGCGAAGGTCTATCTTGGAAAACACCTTGGCCCCGACCAACTGGTCAAAAAGAACATCAATACGAGGCAAAGGATACTTGTTCTTGATAGTTACCGCATTAAGAGCGCGGTAATCTATACACAGTCTCAAGCTTTCATCCTTCTTCTTCACAAACAGTGCTGGACATCCCCAAGGCGAAGTACTCGGGCGAATAAATCCCTTATCCAGCAACTCTTGCAATTGCTTTTTCAATTCTGCCAACTCAGCGGGTGGCATCCGGTAGGGCCTCTTGTAAATTGGTGCTGTTCCCGGTTGCAACTCGATGGCGAATTCAATATCCCGGTCTGGTGGCATCCCTGGCAATTCATCAGGAAAGACATCTGCATACTCACAGACCACTGGGATTTTCTTCAGAGGTAACCCCGTCATAGAGAAAGCACATGACTGAGTAGAACCTTGACTATGTAGAATTAAGGTGAAGTTCCCGCAGAACGGAGAATTGACTTCCACGGTACGACTGGCTACATCAAGCACAACTTGGTGCAAGGTCATCCAATTTGCTCCTAGAATAATGTCCACATTTTCCAAACCCAACACAAGAAGAGTGGTTTTGACAATGTGGCTTCCCAGTTGAATAGGCACACTTTGGTTTAATTGATTAGTTGCAATTTTACCCCCAGGTGTGACTATCATAAATGACCCTTTTGAGAGAGAGAATGGCAGTTCACATTTAGCACTGAACTTTTGGCTAATGAAACTATGAGATGCACCAGAATCAAACAGAATTAAAGCAGGTTGATTATAAACTGAAAAGATACCGGTCATGATAGGAGCTCCTTCAGGTACTTCCTCCAGAGTAGTGAAGTTGAGCTTCCCTTGCCTGACTTGCACCTTCTGCTTTCTTCCCTTGTCTTGATTTGGTGCTGGCATCTGCCTCTGCTGGTTCCTAGGACAATTCTTGGCATAGTGGCCCACATTGCCACAAGTGAAACACTTGTTCCCATTGCCCTGGTGGAACTGCTGCTGCTGCGGAGGCTGATTGTTCCTTGGGGCGGGAGCTGGAAAGCGGTTGGGTGCCGGCTGCTGCTGCTAAGGTGGCCTGATCACCCATCTACCTGCCTGCTGCTGAAAACCCCTGCTCTGATTGTGAGAAACAATCCGGAACCTCTGAGCCTGAGCGGATGGTGCTGCCATTGGTGCCTTTCTCTTCTTCTCTGCCCGGTGAGCTACAATGCAATCCTCCTGGGAAATGGCCATGTTGACCAACTCATTGAAGCTATCAGCCCAGACAGTGTTGAGTCGTTCCCGCAGCTTGGTGTTAAGACCCCTGCGGAAGCGGTCTCTCTTCTTTTCATCAGAATCAGCATGGTACCCTGCATACTGGCATAAGTCGTTGAAGGCTTGCGCATACTGCAGTACTGTGCGGGTTCCTTGATTAAGGGCCGGAAATTCATTCAACTTCCGATCAAGAATGCCAGCTGGGATGTGGTGTCCTCTGAAGGCAGTCTTGAATTCCTCCCAAGATACTTCACGGTCAGCGGGGAGCATGGCACGGAAGTGGTCCCACCAAGTCCGAGCAGGGCCGCGAAGCTGCTGTGCGGTGAAGCGAGCCTTGGCCTCATTAGGGCAGTCTCTCGTTAGGAGGGGAAACTTGGACTGAACGACGCGAAGCCATACGTCGGCGTCCAACGTATCCTCTGCCTTGGTGAACAAGGGTGGCTGCGTGCTTAGAAACTCCTGGTAAGTTGCCATTGCCGGAGGTCGCTGATGCTGGCCTCCACCATGCTGCTGAGGGTGGGGCTGGCACTGCAAGAGCTGTCGCAGAATCTCATTCTGCTGGGCCATCAGCTCCTGCACTGTGGGAGCTGGAGGAGGTGGCGGGGGAACCTGCTCGTTATGCCCGCGATGCTACCTAGCTGCCATCTGAAAATAGAGATTGTCGCCATTGTTATCCCAACTCACAGTTTCGAACGACAAGATATCATCTCATATGGAAGGAAAAATGCCATGATCATAATATTAGGTTCGAAATGAAGATAACATGGTGACAAATATCCCACAGATTTCAAAGGTTCACAGGGTTACATCAATCAGGGGAAAGTACCCATAAGCCTAGTCCAAAATCTGATATTAACTAAGCTCGCATAGGTTTCTATCCGCCTAAAAGTGTCGAAGTGACTGCTTAACCCTGAGCGGTGGAAGCGACACTGGATACGGGTGAAGGAGGCATCGCGGAGGTAGTCCCATTAGCACCAGGGGCTGGTCCTAGCTCCTCGGGAGCCTCTTCTCCCTCGCTTCCTGCTTCATTGGCCTCCATCTCCAGGTGGTGCATGTCCAAGTGGTCATTTGCTTCTTCGAGTTCCCTCTGCACATCGTGAAGCTGATTCTCCAAGACATCAATAGTGTTGTCTCAGATCTCCACCTGCTGCTCCAAGGTGGTGATGCGCTGGCTCAGCCTCTCCACCTGCAGATCCTTCTCTACCAACTCGGTGGATAGATCGACCACAAAATCTTCTCGACTGTCGAGAGTGAGCTTGGCAGTTTGAGCGGTGTTAGCAAGGAGTGCCATAGCATCGCTCTGAAGGGCCTGAAGGCGGTACAACGCACTCATGCACTGAACAGTGACCCTCCCAACCAAGTCAGGATACATCGCCCACACATCCTTCACATGGCTCACGCGGTTACACCACATGGGATCATCCTTCTTCTCAGCAGGGAAGAGTCCCAAGGGGTGCATCACCATCTCCAGTGGATGGTAGCCACAGAAAGTCGTCAGAGTCTTCATGGCTGCTGCTTCAACGGTGTCGTCCGTCCTGAGTCCAATTGTCTCAGAATCAAGAGAACGCCAACCCGGCTGAAGGGGATGAGCCTCCAAAGTCAGCCAGACCCGACAACGAGGTACCCGATGCTCCTCATACAACTGCACCGTGTACAAAGGGGGCGTAGGGTAACCGGCGGAGTTAAGCACTTCCCACAAGATGGAAGGAAAGCCATCGCGAGAAAGGAAGTCGGAACTGAAACGAGTGTCTCCTCCACTGGCGGGGGTGGGTGAATTCATCTGCGGAAGGGAACCAAAGGTAAAGATTATGGTGGAAGGAAAAAGAAAAAGAGAGCCCGGATGGTTCTAAAGAAAGTGGGTTAGCTCAAATTTTTAATTCCTCTTTGTGTTTATAATGCATGCATGCTGGAAGTAACGTTGCCTCTCCAAAAATAGGGTGCTTTTTAGGGCATCCTTAGAAATATAAGTACTATCCCACGTGGCCTAATTAGTTAGCCACCTATTTCTCCCTCTATGCCTAAGGCCTTTCGTCCTAGGTCTAGCGATCTAGTCCTGACGATCCGTAGCAGTTTCTAGGCAAGTTTTAGATTTTGAAAATTGGTATTCATGGTTTATTGTCCTTCTCTGTGGTGGAATTTGCTCCGATACCAGCTGTGGCAGAACCACCCGAATTATTCCAGCTTAAGTGCCTAAGTAACGCCTCAGGGGCCGCAACACACTTAAATCGGAATAACCCGTCAGTCCTTCAGATCTAGTCTGATAGAGCCACTTAACCAGGATCAAATTCCACAAACTCACTCGAAGGTGAGTCACAGAAGAAATACAATATAACAGGAAACCTCAAATTAAGTGCTGAATTATTACATAGATCGGAGTTTTTGAGTAGCAAATAAGAGTTCACAAAATAAAGTGCAGCGGATAATCGATTTCGTCGGTATTGAGGAAATGAGCAAGGCCTAGCCCACTACTCCTCGTGCTCCTCTCCTGCCGGAGCAACATCCCACTCGACCGTCCAACCCGGTGGCAGGGTGGTAGGCCAAGTCACACCATCAACCATTTCCTGAATGGTACCTGCAAAAATTATGCCACAAGCAAGGCTGAGTATACTAATACTCAGCTAGACTTAACCGGTGTGAGGAGTCTACTCCTCTACCTCTAGACTATGCAACTGTTTGGCTGAGGGGTTTGGTTTGCCAAAAGCACTAACTGTCTCTAAAATCAATTTTTAGCCTTTCAAGTTCTATCATCATTAACTTAGCTAGATTTGCTCCTTCTAAGCATACATGGTGACAAGCATTTAGTTCAATCAACAAATTATCTCATGTAACCTCATTTCACTTCTTACTCGATGCAGTACAAGGGGTCAAGCAGTCTCATTAGCTGCGAGAAGCAGACGATTCGAATCGAGTTTTAACCTTGCAAGGTAAACCTAAACACATGACATGTCAGGGTACTCCGACCCCACACATGTCAACCGTCCCCATCGATTCCCTGTTCGCGTCCAGGCCTCACCGCCTTGGCATACAATGCTCCACTGACCCCGGCTGCCGCCGTGCAGTGACCGCACTTGTACCCACCATAGCTAGCATGGGAGACCCAGTCTTAGGTCGCATGAGGGATAAAGTCCGCGCCCGACTTCACTCAGGTACTAGGTTTACCGGTTACCATTTTTCCCAGCATGTGCTTAGTACGTTCAAAAGCTTGACTCAGGTATCCACACATTAATCCTTAATTCCTTTTTCCTGTCTCATGGACAAGGCATCCTCCCTGGATCCAAGTCCATAGACTAACATATATCCCGTTATCAAGATGAATACAATCAATTCCTGACCTCGCGCGAGTGCTAGAAAAATCACTCGACTTCTACCGAGATCCTGATTAGCAAGCAGCTACTCGACCTAGCATACTAGTATTCATCTCAAAAAGGAATCCTAAGTTCATGCAACTAGAGGTTTCAAGCAACTCCTACACTTAAGTGCACATTGCAATCCTACAAGCATTAAGTGTAGTAAAGTAGCATATAATAACACGGTTATGCATATAAACCGGGGCTTGCCTTCAATTGCTGAGGCTGCGGGGAGATCCTCAACAGCAGCCTCGGAAGCTTGCTCCTGGTCCTCCTCTTGGACAGATCCTTGCTCGGGGATGAGCACGTACTCTCCGTCGGCAAGATTACAATCTAATGAATGCAATGCTAAGATACATGCATGATATGATAGGTGCTTTAGAAATTACAACTTTTGACGGTGTATGATCTACTTGAGTTAAACAAGGTTAACTTTACTTATGTAAGACCCTTGGGTGGTATACTTGGTAAATTGGGTCAAACTTTATCTAAGGTAAGTGGTAGGTTTTATTTTTGGGGTTTATTTCTTCTTTCCTTTTCTTTTATTCTCTTTAATGTTTTGGAGTGGGTTTGAACTACAAGTTGCTTTAATAAAATTCCAAAAATTCTGCAAAAATTACAGTGGCTTGGTACTGGTGTATATTTCTCTGTCTCAAAATTTGGGGATCAGAAAGTGAATAGTTTTCTCTAGACAAAATTATCAAATTTTAGGGCAGAAGGGGTGCTTTGAACTACAACTATTATTTAACAGTGGGTAATTCTCTAAAACTTATTTTTGCTGGCTTTTAGGTGCTATAACATGACTTGATACAAATTTCTAGCCATTAATACCTTTTAGCTATTTTACTATGGTTTTCTCAAGTTTCTAGCCAAATAGGTGCTTTCTACTACCACTATATTTGAAAAATATCAAACAACAGAGTTCTTATTTTTCTTAGTTTTTGTTTTGCGCAAGAGCAATCATTCTGAAGTTTGGCATCTTTTTGCTTAAGGGAAGGGGTGGTATGCATTATTTGGATTAAGTGGCCTTTCTCATAAATCATTAGCAATAGGTATGAGTTTGCTCCTTTTTCATGCGTTTGCATTTTTTCTGGTGGTTTATCTCATTATGGACTTAGCAAATTTTTGGTTGCCCATTATTACATCATTAGGGGTTGTTCATGATTTATTTGGGAAATGCCTCATTATCATTTTATATTTATTTTCCTTACTTAAAATGTTGGGCTGAGGTGTTCATTATTTTTGCAGTGGGGCTCTGGTGGTTGTAAGTCCACTGGATTTTTATTATTCATTTTGGGTATAGTTTTGTAATTCTAATAATTAATTTTTAGTTCAAATAATGCTAAATAAAACATTTTAATTTAAAACTGATCTGTACTAATGATCTCTTTATTTTTCCTAGGTTCTCTGTTACTTAAGCAAACTAGGAAAAATAATTCTAATCACTGTTCATTAATTTCTAACGCCTTTCTGATTTTTCCTAAGTTTTGGGCAAAATAGCTTTAAATGAATATCTACATTATATTCTTCAATGCTGGAGTTCCTACTATTTTTAAACAGTGTCTAAATGAGGTTTGAATACCTACAAATTTTCTTAAGTTCAGTACAGAAGAAAAACTAATTTTCCTTATTTAAACAAGATTTGGTCAGTTTCTGTTTTTAATTTTAAACTCTAAAATTCAAAACAGAAAGCATAGGGTTTATCATTTTTAAATGATAGTTCATAATATTTAAGATCTAGCAAAATTAGTTTGGTAGCTTTTGATTAAGAATTCATCAAGTTACGGATTTTATAAGTTCTCTGGTTATTTAAAAAGATTAACAGAATTGATTAAATGGAAAACCACTTTGCACTGGGGTCCCTGGCGGGTGTTTTAAGTTTTCTTCGCGGATCAGTCCCTGGGCTACTATTCACATGAGTCACTGACGTTACAGAAAACCCCTCGGGTTCTTCTAATCCTAACCCGAGGTCCTTCTCCTAACTTAAACAGTAACCGCGGCGGAAGAAAGGGCGGAGGGGCTTACCGGCGGTGAGATTGCTCCGGTGAGGTGGTCGAGGATGTAGGGGAGGTCTCGGGGATCACAACGATGTGCGGGTCGCCATCGGGGATGGTCGGAGTTAGCCGGTCCACGTGCGCAGGCGGGGATGTTCGTCGGCGGCGAGGAGTCCGGCCTGCTCACGGCGAGGTAGTTCAATTGAATGGGTCAGAGAGCTTCACGGGTTGCCAGAGAAGATGTGGGTGCAAGGAATTGGACGAAGACTCACTGGTTAGCTCTGTCCACGCGCGGCGGCGGAAGACCGAAGTCTGGCGAAGTCGATCTTGGGCTTCTGGTGAAGTCCTGCCGGATCCGAGGGCTTGGAAAGCTTCACGGGCCACTGGCGGAGCTAGCCGAAGCACTGGCTCGACTTGGGGGTGGCTGGAGTGGGCTGGCCACGGTGGCCGAAGCTCTGGCGGCAATGGCGGGCGGAAATGAGCTCGCCGGAGCTGAGGGGTGGCTGGCCGGTGCTGGTGAGCGCGGGGTGAAGTGAGGCGCGCCCGGGGAGGCTTTATAGGCGCGGGCGAGCACGGCCGAGGGCAGGGCTCTGACAAGCGCTCGGGGAGTGCGCGGCGAACGCCAGTGCGCGCTCTGGCGCCTGGCACAGCGTCGAGCACGAGGCAACGCAGAGAGAGGTCAAGTTCAAGCGCGGATTGGGCCCAAATCTTTGAGATTATGGCCATGATCCCGTTGAGAGATCTCTTCCTCTCAGGTCCCTTTGTCGTTTGTGTGTGGAGGCTAGTAAGTTTCGCTGACTGGATTAAGAGATAGAGAGGGGAGAAATCCTGTTTGTCTCACTGCCACACACAGGGAGAAGATCTCTGGTTTGACGTGTCCGAGGCACGCGTCCCAATGCCATCTCCTGGCACATTACAGAGGGGTTAGTTAGGCACATTTTTGTTAATGGGGCCATTAGGATTCGAGTTAGGGATCAAGGTGAACATGCTTGATCTTTGGCTCAAGGTCTGAATTTCAGAATTCTGAAATTCAGAATTCCCATTAAGTCCCCACATGAGAAGCTTGATTTGGGGTTTTATTTGAGTTGTTTTGGCCAAGCTTTCTCAACCTTTCTTGTTTCTTAATGAATATACTTCAATGTTTATAATTGGCTCAAGCCATGATTTTAAATTTTTCATACCCTTTTCCTTATTTTCTTGAATTTTGCTCATGGGGCTCACTTAGGGTTTTTATTAGGGTTGCAACATTATTACCTTTTTGAAAGACCCATTTGTTTTGATCATGATACTTTTAAGTATATGCTTGGTGGATTCTTTATTCTTAAGTTAATTTGATGCTCATGCTTACTTTGGTTCACATAAAATGATGGTTCTTGGTTTGGCATTTTAAGAAAAACGCTAGGTGACACTGGGGTGTCACAAGGAACAAAGCCCGACTTGTGGCCAAGGGATATTCACAAGTCGAAGGTTTGGATTTCTATGAAACCTATGCACCCGTAGCTAGGCTTGAGTCAGTTCGCATATTACTTGTCTATGCTACTTACCATGGCTTTAAGCTTTACCAAATGGACATGAAGAGTGCCTTCCTCAATGGACCAATCAAGGAGGAGGTCTATGTTGAGCAACCTCCCGGCTTTGAAGATAGTGAGTATCCTAACCATGTTTACAAACTCTCTAAGGAGCTTTATGGGCTCAAGCAAGCCCCAAGAGCATGGTATGAATGCCCAAGAGTTTTTCTTATCACAAATGGATTCAAAGTCAGAAAAGCCGATCCTACTCTCTTTACTAAAACAATTGCAAATGATTTGTTTGTATACCAAATTTATGTTGATGATATCATATTTGGGTCTACTAACAAATCTACTTGTGAAGAGTTTAGTAGGATTATGGTTCAAAAATTCGAGATGTCTATGATGGGGGAGTTGAAGTATTTCTTAGGATTTCAAGTCAAGCAACTCCAAGAGGGCACCTTCATTAGCCAAACGAAGTACATTCAAGACATCCTCACCAAGTTTGGGATGAAGGATGCCAAGCCCATCAAGACACCCATGGGAACCAATGGGCATCTCGACCTCGACACAGGAGGTAAATCCGTAGATCAAAAGGTATACCGGTCGATGATAGGATCTTTACTCTATTTATGTGCATCTCGACCGGATATTATGCTTTCCGTATGCATGTGTGCAAGATTCCAAGCCGATCCTAAGGAAGTTCACGTTAGGGCCGTAAAACGAATCTTGAGATATTTAGTTTATACTCCTAAGTTTGGCCTTTGGTACCCCAAGGGATCCACATTTGATTTAATAGGTTACTCAGATGCTGATTGGGCAGGGTGTAAGATTGATAGAAAGAGCACATCAGGGACTTGCCAGTTTTTGGGAAGATCTCTGGCGTCTTGGGCTTCAAAGAAACAAAATTCCATAGCTCTTTCTACCGCCGAAGCCGAGTACATTGCCGCAGGCCATTATTGCGCGCAATTGCTTTGGATGAGGCAAACCCTTAGGGACTATGGTTACAAATTAACCAAAGTCCCTCTCCTATGTGATAATGAGAGTGCAATCCGTATGGCGGATAATCCCGTTGAGCACAGCCGCACTAAGCACATAGCCATTCGGTATCACATTTTGAGGGATCACCAACAACGGGGGGATGTTAGCACCAAAGAACAATTAGCTGATATCTTTACCAAGCCATTAGATGAGAAAACATTTACTAAACTTAGGCATGAGCTAAACATTCTTGATTCTAGGAATTTTGATTGATTTCTTGCACACATAGCTCATTATATACCTTTGATCATCTCTCTTTCATGTACTATGACTAATGTGGTTTTCAAGTGTATTTCATGCTAAGTCATAGATTGAAAGGGAAAAGGAGTCTTCGGCGACGACAAGGCTTCCACTCCACTCCATCGAATTACTCATCCTTCGTCGTCACTCTGCACAACTCTCCAATTTGGTATAATCTTCACTCATATATTGTTTGCCAAAGGGGGAGAGAAAGTAAATAGGGCTTATATTTCACTCACAAGTATCCGTTTTTGGCGATTCATGCCAAAGGGGGAGAAAGTATTAGCCCAAAGCAAAAGGACCGCACCACCACCAATTTAAAAATGTAGTCTTTCAATTTGAATTTAAAGAAGTTTTTCAATTGGTATCTTATTTTTGATATAATTTCAAATTAGTATGACCCCTTTCAAAATTAATATCTAAAACCCTCTTGAACACTAAGAGTAGAATTTCATTAAGGGGGAGTTTTGTTTAGTCAAAGGAAAAACATTTGAAATAGGGGGAGAAAATTTCAAATCTTGAAAATGCTTCTCAAAATCTTATTCATTTGCCTTTGACTATTTGCAAGGAAGATTTTGAAAAGAATTTCCAAAATATTTTGCAAAAACAAAACAAGTGGTGCAAGTGTGGTCCAAAATGTTAAAATAGAAGAAAGCATCCATGCATATCTAATGAAATATAAATTGGTTTAATTCCAAGTAACCTTTGCACTTACCTTATGCAAACTAGTTCAATTCTGTACTTATATATTTGCTTTGGTTAGTGTTGGCATCAATCACTAAAAAGGGGGAGATTGAAAGGGAAATAGGCTTACACCTTTTCCTTAAATGATTTTGGTGGTTGAATTGCCCAACACAAATATTTGGACTAACTAGTTTCCTCTAGATTATAAGTTCTACAGGTGCCAAAGGTTCAACACAAACCAATAAAAAGTCCAAGAAAGGGTTCAAATAAAAAGAGCAAAAGACAACCGAAGGCAACCCTGGTCTGGCGCACCGGACTGTGTCCGGTGTGCCACCGGACTGTGTCCGGTGCACCAGGGAGATCGACTCTGAACTTGCCACCTACGGGAATTTGGGAAGGCCCTCCGCTATAAATCACCGGACTGTCTGGTGTAGCACCGGACTGTCCGGTGTGCCAGCGGAGTAACGGCTAAGCAGCGCCAATGGTCGTCTGCAAAGGAATAGTGAAACGCTACAGTGCGCGCCTACGCGTGCAGAGTCAGAGCAGGTGTCAGATGGCGCACCGGTCAGTGAACAGTGTCTGTCCGGTGCACCACCGGACTGTCCAGTGGCCCACATGTCAGAAACTCCAACGGTCGAACCCTAACGGTCGGGTGACGTGGCTGGCGCACCGGACAGTGTCCGGTGCGCCATACGACAGCAGCCTTCACCAACGGCCATTTTGGTGGTTGGGGCTATAAATACCCCCCAACCACCACACTTCAATGCATCCAAGTTTTCAGCCATCAAACCTCATATAAGAGCTCTAGACTTCATTCCAAGACACAAACAAAGAGATCAAATCCTCTCCCAAGTCCGGAATCACTCCAAACAAATTAGTGACTAGAGAGAGAGACTTTTGTGTTCTTTTGAGCTCTTGCGCTTGGATCGCTTTCCTTCTTCCTCTATTCTTGTTTCCAACTCACTTGTAATCAAAACAAGAGACACCAAGTTGTGGTGGTCCTTGTAGTGGACGAAGTGTCCCATTTGATTGAAGAGAAGGGCTCACTCGGTCTAAGTGACCGTTTGAGAGAGGGAAAGGGTTGAAAGAGACCCGGTCTTTGTGACCACCTCAATGGGGAGTAGGTTTGCAAGAACCAAACCTTGGTAAAACAAATCACCGTGTTCATTCGCTTTATTTTCTTGTTGATTTGGTTTCCCTCTCTTTCGGACTCGAATTTAATTCTAACGCTAACCCCGACTTGTAGTGTGTGCTTAAGTTTGTAAATTTCAGATTCCGCCTATTCACCCCCCTCTAGGCGACTTTCAGTAATCCAGGGGGTATCTCAGAGGGAAACACATCCATATACTCTTGCAAAAGGTTAGCAACAGTCGATGGCAAAGCAATAGACGTATCATCAATGGAATAGAAAGCATTTTTGCACACTAAGGCATAGCAAAGTCCAACAGAGGCATGTAACTCATCAAGATCAGATTTAGTAGCTAGCAAAGTAGGAGTTTTTAACTTAATAGGTTGCTGATTTTCAGAGTTCAAAACACCTTTTTACTTAGCATTAGTCTTTTTCTCATGTTCAAAGTGGACAATTTCAGTGGGAGTCATAGGAAGCAACACAATTTTCTTTCACTTATGCATGAAAGTATATTTATTAGATCTACCATGGTGAATAACATCAGTATCAAACTCCCAAGGATGTCCTAATAAAAGAGAGCAAGCATCCATACTCACCACATCGAAATCAACAAAGTCATGGTAAGAGCCAATAGAAAAATGCACCCTTGCTGTTTTTGTTACCTTGAACTTACCGCTGTTATTAAACCATTGAATGTGATAAGGGTGGGGATGCTCTCGTGTGGTCAAGCCAAGCTTCTTGACCACCTCAACGGTCACCAAGTTGTTGCAGCTACCACCGTCAATGATGGTATGTACACGACATTCCTTGACGATGAGGAACATGTTGAAGAGGTTGTGGCGCTGTCTGTTGTCGTCATCACCAGCCGTGGCACTCAAAGCTCGTTGCACAATCAAGGCCTTATAGGTCTCGGTCGCTGTTGTACCAAGAACCTCTTCATCACCATCATAAGTCTATGCAATGTTAGCTCCAACAGTATCTTCATATTCAACATCAGAAGCACTAACATACCGACCATCGCCAGTAGCAATGTATGCCCGTTTGCTGGGGCAATCTCGCTGCATATGGCCAAGTCCCTGGCAGCGGTGGCACTTGATGTCGGAAGAGCGGCCTGTGGAAGAGGTGGTCGTAGCCGGTTTTGCTACAACACCAGAAGGCACCAATGAAAGGGAAATAGGGTCAAACCTTTTCCTAAGTAATTTTGGTGGTTGAATTGCCCAACACAAATAATTGGACTAACTAGTTTGCTCTAGATTATAAGTTCTACAGGTGCCAAAGGTTCAACACAAACCAATAAAAAGTCTAAGAAAGGAGCAAAAGACAACCGAAGGCTGCCCTGGTCTGGCGCACCGGACAGTCCGGTGTGCCACCGGATAGTGTCCGGTGCACCAGGGAGAACCACCCTGAACTGCTCAGCTTCGGGAATTTAGGGAGCCACTCCGCTATAATTCACCGGACTGTCCGGTGTAGCACTGGACTGTCCAGTGTGCCAAGCGGAGCAACGGCTAACAACGCCAATGGTCATCTGCAAAAGTGTACAGTGCGTGAACAGTGCGCGGACAGCGCGCGCAGAATCAGAGCAAGCGCCAGAAGGCGCATCCGACAGTGAACAGTGACTGTCTGGTGCACCACCGGACTGTCCGGTGGCCCCACTTGTCAGATCTCCAACGGTTGGATGACGTGGCTGGCGCACCGGGCAGTGTCCGGTGGCGCACTGGAGTACTGGACTGTCTGGTGCGCCCATCGACAGCAGCCTTCACCAACGACCATTTTGGTGGTTGGGGCTATAAATACCCCCCAACCACCACACTTCAAGGCATCCAAGTTTTTCAGCCAACACATTCAATACAAGAGCTAGTGCATTCAATACAAGACACAATTAGATTGAATCAAAGGCTCTCCAAGTCCCAATTCCACTCAAAGCAATTAGTGACTAGAAGAGAGAGTTTTGCCCGTGTTCTTTGAGCTCTTGCGCTTGGATCACTTTTCTTCTTCCCCATTTCTTGTTCTCAACAACTTTGTAATCAAAGCAAGAGACACCAATTGTGTGGTGGTCCTTGTGGGGACTAAGTGTCCCAATTGATTGAGGAGAAAAGCTCACTCGGTCTAAGTGACCGTTTGAGAGAGGGAAAGGGTTGAAAGAGACCCGGTCTTTGTGACCACCTCAACAGGGAGTAGGTTTGCAAGAACCGAACCTTGGTAAAACAAATCATCGTGTCACACTCTTCATTTGCTTGTGATTTGTTTTCGTCCTCTCTTTCGGACTCGCTTTTATTTCTAACGCTAACCCCGGCTTGTAGTGGTGCTTAAAGTTTATAAATTTCAGATTTGCCTATTCACCCCCTCTAGGCGACTTTCAATTAGTATCAAAGCCCGATACTTCATTAGAGCCTAACCGCTCGAAGTGATGTTGGGAGATCACGCCAAGAAGGAGATGGTGACCAGCGAGAAGCCCGCCACAAGCCATGGGAAGGCTCCATCGAGAGAATCCGGCAACAAGATGAAGGGATCCCCTTCACACAACAAGTCGCATCGGAGCGGAGAGAAGAAAAAGAAGATGAATAAAGTGGTATACTACGAGACCGACTCTTCGTCGCCATCCACCTCCGGCTCCGACACGCCATCCATCACTTCTAAGTGCCATGAGCGCAAGAAGTTTAGTAAGATCCCCTTACGCTACCCTCGCATTTCCAAACATACTCCATTACTTTCCGTTCCATTAGGCAAACCACCAACTTTTAATGGTGAAGATTATTCTAGGTGGAGTGAAATGATGAAATATCACCTAACCTCACTCCACACAAGCATATGGGACATTGTTAAATTTGGAGCACAGGAACCATCCGTAGGGGATGAAGACTATGATGCGGACGAGGTCGCCCAAATCCGGCATCTGAATTCCCAAGCAACTACTATACTCCTCAACTCTCTAAGTCGAGAGGAGTATAATAAGGTGCAAGGGTTGAAGAGTGCCAAGGAGATTTGGGACGTACTCAAAACCGCGCACGAAGGAGACGAGGTGACCAAGATCACCAAGCGGGAAACGATCGAGGGGGAGCTCGGTCGGTTCATGCTCAACCAAGGAGAGGAGCCACAAGCCAGTACAACCGGCTCAAGACCTTGGTGAACCAAGTGCGCAACCTCGGGAGCACAAAATGGGATGACCATGAAATGGTTAAGGTTATTCTAAGATCACTTGTTTTTCTTAACCCTACACAAGTACATTTAATTCGTGGTGATCCTAGATATAAGCTAATGTCTCCCGAGGAGGTGATAGGGAAGTTTGTGAGCTTTGAGTTGATGATCAAAGGCTCCAAACAAATCATCGAGCGAGGCGCCACCTCCACACCCGAGGTGCAACCCGTTGCCTTCAAAGCAACGGAGGATAAGAAAGAAGAGTCTACATCAAGTAGGCTCCCCATCGACGCCTCCAAGCTCGACAATGAGGAGATGGCGCTCATCATCAAAAGTTTCCGCCAAATCCTCAAGCAAAGGAGGGGAAGGACTACAAGCCCCGCTCAAAGAAAGTTTGCTACAAGTGTGGTAAGCCCGATCATTTTATTGCTAAATGTCCATTATCTAGTGACAGTGACAGGGGCGACGACAAGAAGGGAAAGAGGAGGGAAAAGAAAAGATACTACAAGAAGAAGGGTGGCGATGCCCATGTTTGCCAGGAATGGGACTCCGATGAGAGCTCCACCGACTCCTCCTCCGATGAGGATGCCGCAAACATCACCGTCAACAAGGGTCTCCTCTTCCCAAACGTCGGCCACAAGTGCCTCATGGCAAAGGACGGCAAAAAGAAGGTAAAATCTAGAGCCTCCACTAAATATGCAACATCTAGTGATGAGGAAAACTCTAGTGATGATGAAGACAATTTGCTTGCCCTTTTTGTCAACCTAAACATGCAACAAAAGGAAAAATTAAATGAATTGATAGGTGCTATTCATGAGAAGGATGAACTCTTGGATAGCCAAGAGGACTTCCTTATTAAAGAAAACAAGAAGCATGTTAAGGTTAAAAATGCTTATGCTCAGGAAGTAGAAAAATGTGAAAAATTAACTTGTGAGCTAAGAACTTGCCATGGTACTATTTCCATCCTTAGAAATGAGAATGCTAAACTAATTGCTAAGGTTGATAAATTAAATGTTTGTGATGATTCTCTTGTCAAACTTAAAAATGGTAAAGATAATTTGATTGCTAAGATTGACAAGTTAAATGAATCAATTGCTAGCCTTAAGATAGAAAATGGTAAATTGATTACTAAGGCTAAAAGTTAAAATGTTTGCAATGATATTGTTTCCAATCTTAGAAATGAAAATGTCATGTTACTTGCTAAGATTGATGAATTAAATGTTTGCAAACCCTCTACATCTACCATTGAGCATGTTACTATTTGTACTAGATGTAGAGACATTAATGTTGATGCTATTCATGATCACCTAGCTTTAATCAAACAACAAAATGATCACATAGCTCAACTTAGTGCTAAAATTAATGAGCATGACTTAGAAAATGAAAATTTTAAATTTGCTAGAAGCATGCTCTATAATGGGAGGCGCCCTAGGATTAAGGATGGCATTGGCTTCCAACAGGGAGACAATGTCAAGCTTAATGCCCCTAAAAGATTGTCTAACTTTGTTAAGGGTAAGGCTCCCATGGCTTAGGATAACGAGGGTTACATTTTATATCCTGCCGGTTATCCCGAGCACAAGATTAGGAGAATTCATGCTAAGACGACTCATTCGGTTTCTCACCATGCCTTTATTTATAAGAATGAGGCTTCTAGCTCTAGGCGTTCTACACATGTTAAAATGCCTAAAAAGAAATCTTCTATTGCATCAAATGATCATAACATTTCATTTAAGACTTTTGATGCTTCATATGTTTTAACTAACAAATCAGGCAAAGTAGTTGCCAAATATGTTGGGGCCAAACACAAGGGCTCAAAGACTTGTGTTTGGGTACCCAAGGTGCTTGTTTCTAATGTCAAAGGACCCAAGACCGTTTGGGTACCTAAGAACAAGGCCTAAATTTGTTTTGTAGGTTTATGCATCCGGGGGCACAAGTTGGATCATTGATAGCGGGTGCACAAACCACATGACTGGGGAGAAAAGGATGTTCTCCTCCTATGAGAAAAACCATGATCCCCAAAGAGCTATCACATTCAGGGATGGAAATCAAGGTTTGGTCAAAGGACTTGGTAAATTTGCTATATCATCTGACCATTCTATTTCCAATGTTTTTTTGTAGATTCTTTAGATTACAACTTGCTTTCAGTTTCTCAATTATGCAAAATGGGCTACAACTGTCTTTTTACGGATATAGGTGTTACTGTCTTTAGAAGAAGTGATGATTCAGTAGCATTTAAGGGAGTGTTAGAGGGTCAGCTATACTTAGTTGATTTTAATAGAGCTGAACTCGACACTTGCTTAATTGCTAAGACTAACATGGGTTGGCTCTAGCATCGCCGACTAGCCCACGTTGGGATGAAGAATCTACATAAGCTTCTAAAGGGAGAGCACATTTTGGGACTAACAAATGTTCATTTTGAGAAAGACATGATTTGTAGCGCATGTCAAGCAGGGAAGCAAGTTGGCGTTCATCATCCACACAAGAACATCATGACGACCGACAGGCTACTTGAGCTACTCCACATGGACCTATTCGACCCGATAGCTTACATAAGCATCGGTGGGAGTAAGTACTGTCTAGTTATTGTGGATGATTATTCTCGCTTCACTTGGGTGTTCTTTTTGCAGGAAAAATCTCAAACCCAAGAGACCTTAAAAGGATTCTTGAGACGGGCTCAAAATGAGTTTGTATTGAGGATCAAAAAGATTAGAAGAGATAACAGAACGGAGTTCAAGAACTCTCAAATTGAAGGCTTCCTTGAGGACGAGGGCATCAAGCATGAGTTCTCTTCTCCCTACACACCTCAACAAAATGGTGTAGTGGAGAGGAAGAATAGAACTCTACTTGACATGGTGAGGACCATGCTTGATGAGTACAAGACTTCGGACCGATTTTGGGCGGAAGCAATCAACACCGCTTGCTACGCCATCAACCGTCTCTACCTTCACCGAATCCTCAAGAAGACATCATATGAACTCCTAACCGGTAAAAAGCCCAATGTTTCATATTTTAGAGTCTTTGATAGCAAATGTTTTATTCTTGTTAAAAGAGGTAGAAAACCTAAATTTGCTCCTAAGGCTGTAGAAGGCTTTTTACTAGGATATGATTCAAACACAAAGGCATATAGAGTCTTTAACAAGTCCACTGGACTAGTTGAAGTTTCTTGTGACATTGTGTTTGATGAGACTAACGGCTCTCAAGTAGAGCAAGTTGATCTTGATGAGTTAGATGATGAAGAGGCTCCATGCGTAGCGCTAAGGAACATGTCCATTGGGGATGTGTGTCCTAAGGAATCCGAAGAGCCTCCACAAGCACAAGATCAACCTTCATCTTCCATACAAGCATCTCCACCAACCCAAGATGAGGATCAAGCTCAAGATGATGAGAATGAATATCAAGAAGAGCCACCTCAAGAGGAGGACAATGATCAAGGGGGAGATGCCAATAATCAAGACAAGGAAGATGATGAGGGTCAAGACCGCCGCACCCAAGAGTCCACCAAGCGATACAACGAGATCACCCCATGAACTCCATCCTCGGAGATATTCATAAGGGGGTAACCACTCGATCTCGTGTCGCTCATTTTTGTGAACATTACTCCTTTGTGTCTTCTATTGAGCCATATAGGGTGGAAGACACATTAAGAGATTCGGATTGGGTGTTGGCAATGCAAGATAAACTCAACAACTTCACGAGGAATCAGGTATGGCATCTTGTTCCACGTCCTAATCAAAATGTTGTAGGAACCAAGTGGGTCTTCCGCAACAAGCAAGATGAGCATGGTGTGGTGACAAGGAACAAAGCCCGACTTGTGGCCAAGGGATATTCACAAGTCGAAGGTTTGGATTTCGGTGAAACCTATGCACCCATAGCTAGGCTTGAGTCAATTCGTATATTACTTGCATATGCTACTTACCATGGCTTTAAGCTCTATCAAATGGACGTGAAAAGTGCCTTCCTCAATGGACCAATCAAGGAGGAGGTCTATGTTGAGCAACCTCCCGTCTTTGAAAATAGTGAGTACCCTAATCATGTCTATAAACTCTCAAAGGCGCTTTATGGGCTCAAGCAAGTCCCAAGAGCATGGTATGATTGCCTAAGAGATTTTCTTATCACTAATGGCTTCAAAGTCGGCAAAGCCGATCCTACTCTCTTTACTAAAACAATTGCAAATGATTTGTTTGTATGCCAAATTTATGTTGATGATATCATATTTGGGTCTATTGACAAATCTACATGTGAAGAGTTTAGTAGGATCATGATTCAGAAATTCGAGACGTCTATGATGGGGGAGTTGAAGTATTTCTTAGGATTTCAAGTGAAGCAACTCCAAGAGGGCACCTTCATCAGCCAAACGATGTACATTCAAGACATACTCACCAAGTTTGGGATGAAGGATGCCAAGCCCATCAAGACACCCATGGGAACCAATGGGCATCTCGACCTCGACACGAGAGGTAAATCCGTAGATCAAAAGGTATACCAGTCAATGATAGGATCTTCGGCACGCGGTCGGGATGGTCGCCCTGGTCGAAGGTGATGGGCTTGTCGGACCAGTCTAGGTAGACTGGCGCCGCCACCTTTACCGAGCAGACCTCCCGACGCTCTTGCTTGCGGTGCCGAGCCGAGGCGTTCGCCACTTGCCCACCATAGATCATGAAGCAGTCGTGGACCTCGGGGAACTCCCCTGCTTTGTGATCTTCCTTCTTATCGTCGTCGCGGGCCCTGCCACCCTCCGCAGGTGGCCCGGCCTTGTGAAAGTGGCGCCGAAGCATGGCGCACTCCTCAAGGGTGTGCTTGACGGGCCCCTGATGATAGGGGCACGGCTCCTTGAGCATCTTGTCGAAGAGATTGGCGCCTCCGGGAGGTTTCCGAGGGTTCTTGTACTCGGCGGCGACGACAAGGTCCGCGTCGGTGGCGTCGCGTTTCGCTTGCGACTTCTTCTTGCCCTTCTTCTTGGTGCTGCGCTGAGTAGACGCCTCGGGGACATCTTCCGGCGGGCGGCCCTAGGGCTGCTTGTCCTTCCGGAAGATGGCCTCAACCGCCTCCTGGCCAGAGGCGAACTTGGTGGCGATGTCCATCAGCTCGCTCGCCCTAGTGGGGGTCTTGCGACCCAGCTTGCTCACCAGGTCGCGGTAGGTGGTGCCGGCGAGGAACGCGTCGATGACATCCGAGTCGGTGACGTTGGGCAGCTCGGTGCGCTGCTTTGAGAATCGCCGGATGTAGTCCCGGAGAGACTCTCCCGGCTGCTGGCGGCAGCTTCGGAGATCCCAGGAGTTCCCAGGGCGCACGTACGTGCCCTGGAAGTTGCCGGCGAAGGCTTGGACCAGGTCGTCCCAGTTGGAGATCTGCCCCGGAGGCAAATGCTCCAGCCAGGCTAGAGCGGTGTCGGAGAGGAACAGAGGGAGGCTGCAGATGATGAGGTTGTCATCGTTCGTTCCACCCAGGTGGCAGGCCAGCCAGTAGTCTGCGAGCCACAGTTCCGGCCTCGTCTCCCTCGAGTACTTGGTGATAGTAGTCGGGGTTTGGAACCGGGTCGGGAACGGCGCCCGTCGTATGGCCCGGCTGAAAGCCTGCGGACTGGGTGGTTCGGGCGAGGGACTCCGATCCTCCCCGCTGTCGTAGCGTCCCCCACGCCTAGGGTGGTAGCCTCGTCGCACCTTCTCGTCGAGGTGGGCTCGACGGTTACGGTGATGGTGCTCGTTGTCGAGCTATCCCGGGGCCGCAGGCGCTGTGTTGCGCGTGCGCCCGGTGTGGACCAAGGCTTCCCGCATGAATCGGGAAGTCGCGGCGCGATGCTCCAAGGGGTACCCCTGCCTTCGGGAGGCAGAGCTTTCGGCCTGTCGGACCGCGGCATCCTCCAGGAGATTCTTGAGCTCTCCCTGGATACGCCGCCCCTCGGTGGTTGATGGCTCCGACATCGCGTGGAGAAGTATTGCCGCTGCAGCCAGGTTCTGGCCGACCCCACTGGAAGCCGGTGGCGGCCTTGCCCTGACATCATCGGCGATGCGGTGCTGGATGCCCTGGGGTAGATGACGCACTTCTCCGGCCGGAGGTTGGCCTACCCATTCCTGCCCGATGTCCCGGCGGAACGGCTCAAACGTTCCTGCTCCCTCGTCGAGCCTGGCCTACATCTCGTGGATTTGCTCGAGCTGTGAGTCCTGACCCCCCCGCAGGGACTGGGACCATAGCTAGCTCCTGTAGGATGTCAACGCGAGGCGCAGGCCTAGGGGGATCACCGTTCTCCGGTATACCAAGATGGTTGACTTCACTGGGACTCCCTAGATCGACGTGGAAACATTCACGACTTGGGCCGCAGTCCTCGTCGCCGAGGCTGCGACTTCTATCGGAACAGTCGGAAAGGCAGTAGTCGCATGCGGTCATGAAGTCCCGCATGGCACTGGGGTTACCAAGTCCGGAGAAATCCCAACAAAAGTCGGGCTCGTCATCTTCCTCGGGACCCGAGGGCCCGTAGGTCGAGACGGCTGTCAGCCGGTCCCAGGGTGACCGCGTACCGTACCCCAGAGGGTTTGCACTCACCTCTATGAAAGCGTCCACCGAAGCGAAGTCGCTTGGTGGGTCGAGGCTGAATCCAAAAGGCGCGAGATGGGAATCGGTCGGTACCTCTTAGTCGACGGGCGGTGACGAAGTCACGTCAGGGGTAGACCGCACCGTCGTCCCAGGTACGAGGGTGATGCCCAGCAAGTCCTTGGCGAGCGTGTTGGCGTCGTCCGTCCGCTTGGAGTTGGCGTGTCGCGGGGAGACGGCGCCCGTCTTCGTCTCAGACACGAAGTCGATGCCCGTCGTATCCCCCATTGGGGCGCCGGCGCCGTCGACTCGCTCGACAGCCGACGAGGTGTCGCCTCCTGCTTGGCCTTGGTTGCCCCGCCTCCTCCTCCGTCGGCGGGAGAGGGGACGGGACAAACCCGAATGTTATTCTTCCGCCACGTGGGGAAGACGTCGTCGATTCCGCCGCGGACGGGCGGGTTATCGGCCATCATTGTCGCTGTCGCGTGGCGGGGGAAGGAGTATCATGTCGTAGCTGCCGTCGAGGGACATGAACTCGAGACTCCTGAAACGGAGCACCGTCCCGGGCTGGAAAGGTTGCTGGAGACTACCCATCTGGAGCTTGATGGGAAGCTGTTCGTCAACACGCAGCAGGCCCCTACCTGGCACGCCAACTGTCGGCGTTTTGACCCCGGGGGGTCCTTGGACCGACGAGTAAATTGTCGTCGCGTGCCCCGTCCCGTCCTTCCTAGCGCGGCCAACCCTCTGTAAGAGGGCCCTGGACCTTCCTTTTATAGGCGTAAGGAGAGGATCCAGGTGTACAATGGGAGGTGTAGCAGTGTGCTAACGTGTCTAGCAGAGAAGAGCTAGTGCCCTAAGTACATGCCGTCGTGGCAGCCGGAGAGGTTTTGGCACCCGGTTCGTGTGGTGTCGTGGCCATCGGAGGAGCGCTGGAGCCTGGCGGAATGACAGCTGTCGGGGTTGTCGAGTCCTTGCTGACGTCTCCTTGCTTCCGTAAGGGGGCTGAGAGCCGCCGTCGTCATGAAGCATGCGGGGCACCATCATTACTTGTTTACCGGGGCGAGCCAGATGGGACGCCGGTCTTGTTCCCCGTAGCCTGAGTTAGCTTGGGGTAGGATAATGATGGCGCCTCCTGTGACGTGGTCGGTCCGAGCCCTGGGTTGGGCGAGGTGGAGGCTCCTCCGAGGTCGAGGTCGAGTCTGTCTTCCGAGGCCGAGGTCGAGTCCGAGCCCCTGGGCGAGGTGGAGACCGTCGGCTGAGGCCAGGGCTGAGTCCGAGCCCTGGGGTCGGGTGAGGCGGAGTTCGTCGTCTTCCGGGGTCGAGCCCGAGTCCGAGCCCTGGGGTCGGGCGAGGCGGAGTTCGTCGTCTTCCGGGGCTGAGCCCGAGTCCGAGCCCTGGGATCGGGCGAGGCGGAGTTCGTTGTCTTCCGGGGCTGAGCCCGAGTCCGAGCCTTGGGGTCGGGCGATGCAGAGTTCGTCGTCTTCCGGGGCTGAGCCCGAGTCCAAGCCCTGGGGTCGGGCGATGTGGAGTTTCCTATGGTGCCTGAGGCCGGACTTGGCTGTTGTCAGCCTCACTCTGTCGAGTGGCACAGCAGTCGGGGCGGCGCAGGCGGCGCTGTCCTCTTGTCAGGCCGGTCAGTGGAGCGGCGAAGTGACTGCGGTCACTTCGGCTCTATCGACTGAAGGGTGCGCGTCAGGATAAGGTGTCAGGCCACCTTTGCATTAAATGATCCTGCGATACGGTCGGTCGGCGTGGCGACTTGGCCAAGGTTGCTTCTTGGCGAAGACTGGGCCTCGGGCGAACCGAAAGTGTGTCCGTTGCTGGAGGGGGTCCTCAGGCGAGACGTAAATCCTCCGGGGTCGGCTGCCCTTGCCCGAGGCTGGGCTCGGGCGAGGCGAGATCGTGTCCTTTGAGTGGACCGAGCCTTGACTTAATCGCACCCATTAGGCCTTTGCAGCTTTGTGCTGATGGGGGTTACCAGCTGAGATTAGGAGTCTTGGGGGTACCCCTAATTATGGTCCCCGACAGTAGCCCCCGAGCCTCGAAGGGAGTGTTAATACTCGCTTGAAGGCTTTTGTCGCATTTTTTTGCAAGGGGACCGGCCTTTCTCGGTTGCATTTTGTTCCGGTGGGTGTGCGCGAGCGCACCCGCCGGGTGTAGCCCCCCGAGGCCTCAGAGGTGTGGTTTGACTCCTTCGAGGTCTTATTGCGTTTCGCGATGCTTCGGCCGGTCTAGTTGTTCCCTCATGCGAGCTAGCCGTACCCCGGGTGCACGGTCGGGTCCCAAGTTCTCGGGCTGGTATGTTGACGCTGTCAACGGTTTGGCCGGAGCTGGGTTTGCGAGAGCAGCCCCCGAGCCTCCGCACAGAGCGAGAGGACGGTCAAGGACAGACTCGGCTTTTTTACATACGCCCCTGCGTCGCCTTTCCGCAAGGAGGAGGGGCGGGGGGAAGCGCCATGTTGCCCTTGGAGGGCGCCGAACATGGTGTCTCCAGTGAGCTGCTAACGGGTAATCCGAGTGGACGCCCATGCCCCATTTGTTAGGGGTTGGCTAGAGGCCCGGAGGCGCGCTCCAAAAGTACCTGCGGGTGATTTGCCGGACCCGGTCCCCTTTTGACGGGGTCCGAGGGCTCGATGCCTCCCTCTGATGGGATTCCGTTACAAGATCGTTCCCGCTGGTCTCGGAAATGTCCTAGGGTACCTCGGGAGCGTAGCCCGAGCCTTGGTTATGTATCGAACGTACCCAGGGTCATCCCTCGCTCTGCGTCTGAGGCGGCTGTGAACCCTTCGAGGGCCAGCCTACGAACCCCTGATCAGTAGTGGGTGCGGAGCCCGAGTGGCTTGAGGCGGCCGTTGAACCCTTCCGAGGGGCCGGCCTTCGAACCTCTGACCAGTAGTGGGCGCGGAGCCCGAGCGCTCTGAGGCGGCTGTTGAACCCCTCCGAGGGGCCAGCCTTCGAACCTCTGATCAGTAGGGGGCTCGGGGCCCGTTTCCTTCGCGGAGAAGGATCCCTTTCGGGGCATCCCCTTTCCCGGTCCCTATTGTAAGAGAGAGAGAGAGAGAGGAAAAGGATACGAAATCGAATGACGTGGCGCACCTTTTTTGACGCGGTCATTATGGCGAAGGCGAAGCGTCGCCCGCTTCTCCTGCCAAAGGTGCCGCCTGTCCCCCGCAGAGTTAATGCGACGGGACGAGTGGTTCGCGGGGCAGCCGTTGCGCGTGCGCGAGCCGTTCGAGGAACGGAACACGGGCGCGCCGTCTTCACGCCGTGGGAGAGGGTTCTCTCGCTGTCCCTAGAGGGGACGTGAGCTTGGCTGCCGGCTTGACCGCTGCTTCCGCCCGCCTGCCACCGCCATTACTGTCGTCCCATTTCTGGCCGTATCGACCGTCGCGCCTTCTCCCGCGGCTGACTGACCCGTGACCGACGTGCCTGGTTGGCACTGTTGGGTCATACGCGGGGTTGTCTCGAGTCGCGGTATTGGTTCCACAGTTGAGGAGGCACGGTAGTGGCGCGAGTGGCGGTGCAGTATCTTGCACGTAGCAACCGGCGCGCCGGTTACATGACGTATGGGCCTGGACCCCCATGCTGGGCGCGTTGGAGTCGAAGGGGTGCGCCCACTTGGTGCGGTTGCATGCCGCCTGCATGGTGGCCCGTCCTTTCACCCGCGTCTGGGCGAAAGTGGAGGAATGCTCGTAACCGCTGGGCAGTTGCGCGCACCGCGCGCGGCGGTTTGGCTTCTTCTGCCTTGGGTCAGCTTGCATGACGCGTGGGACCCAGCCCCCGTGTCATAGGGGGAGGACCTTGGAGCGTGTTGGAGAAGACTCAGCCTGCGATGGCTAAGGACACAAGCGGGGAGAGTTGCCTTTAAAAGGAGGGTGACCCCCTTGAAAGGCAACCATGTCTTCGCGCTCCCCTTATGCATCGCGTCTTTCCACCTTCCGAGCCCCCAGATGGGGAACACTCGCAGTCCTTCCGCCTTGTCGTTGGAGGAACGCAACTTTGCGGAAGTTGGTACCTTTCAGCCACCGTTCGGCTTCAAGGATTTTCATCAGGCAGTCCGGCCGCATCCCCTCGCCGGCGGTCACCCAAGACGGTGACCACGAGCCCCTGAATGGGGAGAAGCAAGCCGGGCTGCGGCCTCTGCCCCTCCCTCAGCTTCAAGGATGTTCATCATCAGTGCTGGGGAGGGGAGTGCGCCGAGTTGGGGTCGGTCTCTGCGCGGGCAGCGGCCTGCTCCTTCCCTCAGCGATCGGGGGGAAGGGCGTTCGTCGTTCGTGGCGCTGGCAGCTGCCGCGTGTTCGGCTCTCCGGCCCGAGCGGCTTCGGCGCCGCTTCCGGTGCCACCTTCCGCCACGGCAGCCGGAAGAGGTTTCTCCGCCGACGAGATAGCCGGTGCCGCCCACGGACTGACCTCCAACTCTACGGCCTTCTGCTCGTCCTCGCCCCTCGAGTGGGGACGTGTGCGAGGGCCTCATGGCAGCAGCATCCGCCCTGAGGTCATCGCTGCTGATGTTTGGCCGCTCGGAGCAGAAGTCGTCGTCGCCGCTGCTGGAGCGGGCGGCGGCGAGCCATCCGTCGGCCTTCTGTTGCTCCGCAGGCCCTCCAATCGTGGGGGGTTGTTCGTACCCGCGGGGACGGAACTGGAGTTCCGTTTGTAATGGCACCTTGAGTGCTGGTGTCTGTTCATTGTGGCTGTCGGGGCCTGAACATGTATGTATCTTCGGCACGGAGCCGTGTTTTTTTTCCTCATTTTGAGCACTAAGACTCGCCTGTCGGCTATCTGAACCGCTTCACCAAGCGTGAGTTGCCTCGTGCGAAGGTGACTAGTGAGGTATCCGTAACCTGGAGGCGTAGGAGTCCCTCGGCTCGATCGGCCTTGCTGCCCGAGGCTTCTCTTGCTTAGTTAAAGGAACCCTCGGCCGCTCTTTGATGAGCCGAAGCTGGAGGTAGCGGTGTCAGCGTGGACAGAGGCAGAGTTGGCTCAAAAAGAAGACTTCGTCGGCTGGAGCCTGGCCGGGCTGTCCACTGGCGGGACCGACGCCGGAGTCGAGTTGCCGAGGCCACGAGCCGGGCTGATGTCCTCGGGGGACAGCTGGCTGAGGCTTCGGGGTGGCCGGCCAAGCCGTCTGCTCGAGCCGGATTCCTGGAGAAGACCCTGGCGGCGACGGCCCGGGCATGGTGCTGATGTCGTCCTTCGGAGTGGAGATCCTCCGACCGTGTTGCCGTCCGAGGCTCGGTCGGGCTTTGCCGAAGGTGTAGTTGACGCCGAGGGTGCTGCTGCTCCCTTCGACTGTCAAGGTCCGAGCCTGCAGGATCGATTTATCTTGTAGTGTGCGTATGTTTTCTGCGGCCGCCGAGGCCCAAACACACTGTCGTCGTGTTGTAAAGCTGCGTTTCTTTTCCTCTTGTTTCGAGTATCTGGACTTATTTGTCGGTAACAGAATTGTTTGTCCGAGCGAGAGTTACTTTTCACGGAAGGTGATGAGTGAGGTATCCGTATCCTGGAGGCTTAGGAGTCCCTCGGCTCGGTCGGCCTTGCCGCTTACGTGTACTCTTACTCGTCCGTAGGGTTCTGCCATCGATATAGTCGAGAAGGCCCGAAAAATCGTTTCGGTAGAAGAGTTTTCGAGCGTGAAGACTTGTTCGGTCCGCGGAATCACCTATCCGAGCGTGAGTTACTTATCGCAGAAGGTGATGAGTGAGGTATCCGTATCCCGGAGGCGTAGGAGTCCCTCGGCTCGGTCATCCTTGGCTGCTTACGTGTACTCCGTCGTTTTCAGGATCCCACTTTCGAAGTAGTTGAAAAGCACGAAAGACATTCTGGCAGAAAAGATCTTTTTCCGAGGAAAATTTTGACGCAGAGGGGGTTCCCCCCTTCTAGCCCCCGAGGGAGGGTCGGGCTTTACCGAGGCAAGGCTGACCCTTCCTTGATGACTAGACTTCGTGTGTGAACGAGGTGTACGAACAACTTGAAAGCATCTTAAGAGTAGAAGCGACGTAGCTGTCGGATGTTCCAAGCGTTGCTGTAGACCTCGCCTTGACTGTTGGCTAGCTTATACGTCCCAGGCTTCAGAACCTTGGCGATGACGAACGACCCTTCCCAGGGAGGCGTGAGCTTGTGCCGCCCTCGGGCGTCTTGTCGCAGCCGAAGCACCAGGTCGCCCACCTGGAGGTCTTGGGACCGAACCCCTCGGGCGTGGTAGCGTCGCAGGGACTGCTGGTACCGCGCCGAGTGTAGTAAGGCCATGTCCCGAGCCTCTTCCAGCTGGTCCAGTGAGTCCTCTCGGTTAGCTCGATTGCTTTGGTCGTCGTAGGCCCTCGTCTTGGGGGAACCGTATTCTAAGTCTATGGGCAAGATGGCCTCGGCCCCATAGAGATAGAACGGTGTGAAGCCCGTGGCTCGGCTCGGCGTTGTCCTCAGACTCCAGACCACCGAGGGGAGCTCCTTCATCCATCGCTTGCCGAACTTGTTGAGGTTGTTGTAGATCCGTGGCTTGAGTCCTTGCAGGATCATGTTGTTGGCACGCTCTACTTGCCCATTCGTCATGGGGTGAGCCACGGCGGCCCAGTCTACCCGGATGTGGTGATCCTCGCAGAAGTCTAGGAACTTTCTGCCGGTGAACTGGGTGCCGTTGTCGGTGATGATGGAGTTTGAGACCCCAAAGCGATGGATGATGTTGGTGAAGAACGCCACCGCCTGTTCGGACCTGATGCTGTTTAGGGGTCGGACCTCGATCCACTTGGAGAATTTGTCGATGGCGACCAGCAGGTGCGTGTAGCCCCCGGGTGCCTTCTGCAAGGGGCCGACGAGGTCCAGACCCCACACAGCAAACGGCCAGGTGATGGGTATCGTCTGCAGGGCCTGAGCTGGCAAGTGTGTCTGCCTCGCATAGAATTGACACCCTTCGCAGGTGCGGACAATTCTAGTGGCGTCGGCCACCGCGGTCGGCCAGTAGAAACCTTGTCGGAAGGCGTTTCCAACAAGGGCTCGGGGCGCCGCGTGATGCCCGCAAGCCCCCGAGTGTATTTCTTGTAAGAGCTCATGGCCTTCGGCGATGGATATGCATCGCTGGAGGATGCCTGAGGGGCTGCGGTGGTAGAGCTCCTTCCCGTCCCCCAGCAAGACGAACGACTTGGCGCGCCGCGCCAACCGCCGAGCTTCGGCTCGGTCGAGGGGTAGCTCTCCTTGGTGGAGATATTGCAGGTACGGGGTCTGCCAGTTTCGATTAGGCGTGACCCCGCTCCGCTCCTCCTCGACACGAAGTGCCTCACCCTCGGGGGCCGAGGGTGCCTCGGGCTGGGCCGAGGCCTTCTCGGGCTCGGGCGTGTCGTCGGCCTTGACGGAGGGTTGATGCAGGTCTCGGGAGAAGACGTCCGGGGGAACCGTTGTTCGCCCCGAAGCTATCTTAGCCAGCTCGTCCGCAGTCTCGTTGTAGCGTCGGGCGATGTGGTTGAGCTCGAGCCCGTGGAACTTGTCCTCCAGGCGCCGAACCTCATCGCAGTAGGCTTCCATCTTCAGGTCGCGGCAGTGGGAGTTCTTCATGACTTGGTCGATGACGAGCTGCGAGTCACCGCGAGCGTCGAGGCGTCGGACCCCTAGCTCGATGGCGATGTGCAAACCGTTGACCAGAGCCTCGTACTCGGCCACATTGTTGGACGCCGGGAAATGGAGAAGTAGGACGTAGCGTAGGTGCTTCCCGAGGGGCGAGATGAAGAGCAGGCCCACGCCTGCCCCTGTCTTCATCAGCGACCCGTCGAAAAACATGGTCCAGAGTTCTGGTTGGATCGGAGCTGTTGGGAGCTGGGTATCGACCCATTCAGCCACAAAGTCCGCCAAGACTTGGGACTTGATGGCCTTTCGAGGGACGAACGAGATTGTCTCGCCCATGATTTCCACTGCCCACTATGCAATCCTACCTGAGGCCTCTCGGCACTGGATGATCTTGTAAGGTCCAAAATTCGTATAAGAAAATAATAATAATAATAATAAATATATGAAGAAATGAAATAGTAGATTCTGACATCTCAACTTATACTTGAGCAATGAATGTGAGGAATGAATTTTGAAAACCAAGAACTATTTTGTAAAAGAAGTAATAGAAAAGTTCCTATTCAACTAAATGAATATGCACCATAATCATTTGTTTACATGAATATTCAAGTTTGAAGTAACATTTACTTTTATTCCCCATTCAAAATACTATTTCAGATTAATGAACTGTATATTTTGTGTACCTAACCTTTATGAAGGGATCACAACTCAAGTTGAAGTTCAAATGTTAGAGTTTGGAAATATATAAAAGAAAAAGGGGGAAATTCGGAACAGAATAAAAGAAAAACGAAACTGTGCCATCATGGGCCGACTAAACCCTTTTGGCCCAACACCGATTCACCTCCGCTGGCAGCCCAATTTTACTCCCTGCGCGCGCTCACTGGCCGACCGGGCCCTCGGCTCAGTCCCTCTCACGCGCGGCGTTTAGTCACTGGATGGTGGGACCTACCTGTCATCTCTATCTCTTCCCCCTTCTTCACCGTTTCTGTTTCCTATCCGCGTCAACGACCCGGACGTCGTGCGTGGATCTCTCCCTTGTTTCGCGCGGGTGGACCACGTCCTCGACTCCGAGGACTCAGGGGATAAAAGCCAGGCGCGCCCATGACCTCCCCTCCTCCATCGCTTCTATTCCCCTCGTCCTGTGTAGCTCACCAGTACCGCCATAAGAATCGTGAGGGAGAGAGAGGGTTGCTGGACCTGCGGAGCTCTGGCGCAGGCTACTATAGACTTCACCAGTCGAATCCCAGGGCACTGCGGTTGCCGTTCCTTCGCTCCATCCACATGGCGCTTTCGTTGGGATCTGCGCAGGCGGCGGAACATCGGCGGTCAACGTCGGACACCATCGTTGGTGAACCTTCTTTTCCCCTGCGTTAAATTTTGGGTGCGCACCGGGGGTTCGGGTGCCGGCGTTGCGGTCATGGTCACGGGGGCGGTCCTAGGGGCCGGCGAGCCGCTGGGTACCTTTGTCGGGTCTTGGCCAGCGCCGGTGGATCAACGGGAGAGAGAGAACGCGGGAGAGGACGCGACATCTGTGCCTGGGCAGCCGGGGATTGAAGAAGGCCGGTGGATCGTTGATCTCATCTTCAACGGTGACGATTAGATGGATGGTTGAGAGTGTGGGAGCCGTAGATATTAGATGGACGGCCTGGATCGAATCTTGGCGTACCCCTTCGATTCATTAAACCAGGGCCGTGGATTCTGGATCGGACGGCCAGGGGCATGCGCGGGTGTGTTGCGCGTCTGGATCTAATCGGGCACGTCCGTTGCGGATCGGGCGGCCAGGACTTCGAGATACCCCTTCGCTGGCCACTTTTGCATAAGAGTCCCTGGGAAAACCACTAATGAACCCGCAGTCCACCCTGTACAACACTCTGTGTCTCGGTTTCTTTTACGCTTGAGCCCCTTTGCTTTCTGGAATTTGAGGCCCCGTCCAGAGAGTTATAAAATCAGAAAAAGGAATTAGAAAATGATTTTGAATGCAATAAAAAATGCTAGGATTTGTTTAATTCATAGAAAATGCATACTTAGTCCAAATTATTCCATTCCAATTTCTATAATTCTATAATATTATTGTTTACCGCATAGTACCTCTGTTTTGACATGAAAGTCACATTAAAATTTATGTTCTATTTAATCTTTTACTAAACACATAGAATCTTTAGAAATTCATAACTTAAAATGTATAACTCCGATTGGATCCATTCAAGTTGCGTTAGTCTCGTATAAATATTTACTATGCAATAACAACATTTATTATACCATATCTCATTATTTTATGACTAGATATTTATTTAACTTATGTGGTTTAGTCTTGTTAATCTACTTACCATTATAATCTACTAGAATATGATCTAAGGACAATTTATGACTTAGATTAAAGTTGAGATAATTATTTATAGAATAACCTCTTATATTATTAACCAATTTATAATATAGTCTAATATTTTAATCACATAAATCATCTATACATTATAACTCCCTATTCGTAACTCCGATTTTAGTGAGTCTCGTTCCCACGATCCCGTAGCAGTGCATAG
The DNA here is from genome assembly GCF_902167145.1 of Zea mays. Classification (NCBI taxonomy): domain Eukaryota; kingdom Viridiplantae; phylum Streptophyta; class Magnoliopsida; order Poales; family Poaceae; genus Zea; species Zea mays. Next base: position 12,338,513 of record NC_050104.1, on the reverse strand, counting down.
ATCATTATTATTCAGTTTATGCTTTTGTTTGGTGTGCTGTTAATTTTGCCTATACCATGTTTGGCTGTATTGCTACGTTTAGCAGTGAGGACACGTGTCATCTGAAGAGCAAGTTGGTACCTGGAATCTCAAGTCCCAGGCAAGTTGTGCCCTTGATCACTTCTTTTTACCCACTCATGTTCTAATTAATCATAATGATCTGCATAGGTTAATTTTGATGGGACCTAATAGGTTACCCTAGTTTGTCTATCTTTATGCCTTGTTTACCACTGAACTTTTTGGGTAGTACTTGCTAGTGCTATATGTGGTTTTGGGCATTGAGATACACATTATTCATGATTATACTTTTGTTATCTGTTGTTATTTACTGTTCATGTCAAGATCATTAATGTTAATTGGAACATAGAGCTTAACTTGAGAAACACGTGCCACCACAAGGGTTTATGGACGCCCTTGGCTGATTAATTAGGAAAGCTAGTGGAGGACTACCTTACCCGAAAGGGGCAAGGGCAGTAGGGGAGTGGTCAGTGTAGGGAGGTCCTTGGTTGATTCTGTTGCGATGGCGGTCAGGCAAGAACCCTGCATTGGAGCTTCCTATAAACTGTAGCGGGTTTTCTGAAGCTAGTGGAACTTTGTAAAGGCCTCGTAGTGTTACCCTGCCTCGCCTCCTCGGTAGAGGTGTATGGGAAGTCGCGATCCCTTGGCAGATGGGTAACATGACTTGTGGGTAAAGGGTACCACCTCTGCAGAGTGTAAAACTGGTATACTAGCCGAGCTCACGGTCATGAGCAGCTCAGGACTCTCTGATGATTAATTTATGGAACTAAATTCAATTTGTCATATGCATTGCATCGCAGGTGATGATGTTACTTTTGTTCTACTACTTAATTGGGTTGGTATTTACTTATACTTAGTAATTGCTAATAAAATTTTGACCAACTTTAAAAGCAATGCTCAGCTCTAACCATCCTCTTTGGTAAGCCTTACACTTCACGTGAGCTCCCACCTTTGGCGAGTTCATGCACATTATTCCCCACAACTTGTTGAGCGATGAACGTATGTGAGCTCACTCTTGCTGTCTCACACCCCCCCACAGGTCAAGAACAGGTACCGCAGGATGAGGCGCTTGGAGGATGTTGTGACGAGTTCGTGAGAGGTCTAGGCCGTCGTCTCCCAGTCAACTTTGGGTTGCTGGACCGTTGTCTCCTTATAATGTAAATATTTATTTATTTTGTATAGAACTCCTGTTATATAGTAAAATGTGACATTCGATCCTATCCCATGATTCATCATATGTGTGAGACTTGGTCCCAGCACACCTGGTGATTGTTCGCGCCCGGGTCTTGGTGCACCGAAATCCGGGTGTGACAGATCTCCCCCAAGGGGAAAGATGACACCACAGTCACCGGATGAGACTCGAAGTAGTGTCGCAACTTCCGTCGCGTCAGGATCACCGCGTACAACAACTTCTGAATTTGTGGGTAGCAGGTCTTGGTCTCGGACAGTACCTCACTGATGAAGTAGACTGGCCTCTGGACGGGCAATGCATGCCCCTCTTCTCGTCTCTCAACCACGATCGCGGCGCTGACCACCTGAGTGGTAGCGGCGACGTAGATCAAGAGGGCTTCTCCGGCCGCGGGGGGCACCAAGATGGGCGCGTTCGTGAGGAGCGCCTTCAGGTTCCCGAGGGCTTCCTCGGCCTCAGGGGTCCAAGTGAAGCACTCGGCCTTCCTTAAGAGGCGGTACAGAGGCAGGCCTCTTTCGCCGAGGCGTGAGATGAAACGGCTCAGAGCCACAAGGCATCCCGTGACCCTCTGTACGCCTTTCAAGTCCTTGATGGGCCCCATGTTGGTGATGGCCGCGATTTTCTCCGGGTTGGCCTCGATGCCCCGCTCGGAGACAATGAACCCCAAGAGCATGCCTCGGGGGACCCCGAAAACGCACTTCTCAGGATTGAGCTTTACGCCTTTCGCCTTGAGACACCGGAATGTCGCTTCAAGGTCGGAAAGGAGGTCGGAGGCTTTCCTCATCTTGACTACGATGTCATCGACATAGGCCTCGACCGTTCGACCAATGTGTTCGCCGAACACGTGGTTCATGCACCTTTGGTATGTCGCACCCGCATTTCTCAAACCGAACGACATGGTAACATAGCAGTACATGCCGAAAGGTGTGATGAAAGAAGTCACGAGCTGGTCGGACTCTTTCATCCTGATTTGGTGATACCCTGAGTAGGCATCGAGGAAAGATAGGGTTTCGCACCCAGCAGTGGAATCCACGATTTGATCGATGCGAGGTAGAGGGTAGGAAACTTTTGGACATGCTTTGTTTAGACCAGTGTAGTCTACACACATCTGCCATTTCCCTCCTTTCTTTCTCACAAGCATAGGGTTGGCAAGACATTCGGGATGGAATACCTCTTTGATGAACCCTGCCGCCATTAGCTTGTGGATCTCCTCGCCTATGGCTCTGCGCTTTTCCTCGTCGAATCGGCGCAGAGGCTGCTTCACGGGTCGGGCTCCAGCTCGGATATCCAGCGAGTGCTTGGCGACATCCCTCGGTATGCCGGGCATGTCCGAGGGACTCCACGCGAAAACGTCGGTGTTTGCGCGGAGGAAGTCGACGAGCGTTGCTTCCTATTTGGGATCAAGCTCGGAGCCGATTCGGATCTGCTTGGAGGCGTCGTTGCTGGGGTCGAGAGGGACAGATTTAACCGTCTCCGCTGGCTCGAAGTTGCCGGCGTGGCGCTTCACATCTGGCGCCTCCTTGGAGAGGCTCTCCAGGTCGGCGATGAGGGCTTCGAATTCGGCGAGGGCCTCAGCGTACTCCACGCACTCCACGTCGCATTCGTACGCGTGTCGGTACATGGGGCCGACGGTGATGACCCCGTTGGGGCCCGGCATCTTGAGCTTGAGGTAGGTGTAGTTGGGGACGACCATGAACTTGGCGTAGCATGGCCTCCCCAGCACTGCGTGGTAGGTTCCTCGGAACCCGACCACCTCAAACGTGAGGGTCTCCCTTCGAAAGTTGGAGGGTGTCCCAAAGCAGACGGGTAGATCGAGTTGTCCGAGGGGCTGGACGCGCTTCCCGGGGATGATCCCGTGGAAAGGCGCCGCGCCTACCCGGACCGAGGACAGATCGATCCGCAGGAGCCCGAGGGTCTCAGCGTAGATGATGTTGAGGCTGCTGCCTCCGTCCATGAGGACCTTGGTGAGCCTGATGTTGCCGATGACGGGGTCGACAACGAGCGGGTATTTCCCCGGACTCGGCACGCGGTCGGGATGGTCGCCCTGGTCGAAGGTGATGGGCTTGTCGGACCAGTCTAGGTAGACTGGCGCCGCCACCTTTACCGAGCAGACCTCCCGACGCTCTTGCTTGCGGTGCCGAGCTGAGGCGTTCGCCACTTGCCCACCGTAGATCATGAAGCAGTCGTGGACCTCGGGGAACTCCCCTGCTTTGTGATCTTCCTTCTTATCGTCGTCGAGGGCCCTGCCACCCTCCGCAGGTGGCCCGGCCATGTGAAAGTGGCGCCGAAGCATGGCGCACTCCTCAAGGGTGTGCTTGACGGGCCCCTGATGATAGGGGCACGGCTCCTTGAGCATCTTGTCGAAGAGATTGGCGCCTCCGGGAGGTTTCCGAGGGTTCTTGTACTCGGCGGCGGCGACAAGGTCCGCGTCGGCGGCGGCGCGTTTCGCTTGCGACTTCTTCTTGCCCTTCTTCTTGGTGCCGCGCTGAGTAGACGCCTCGGGGACATCTTCCGGCGGGCGGCCCTGGGGCTGCTTGTCCTTCCGGAAGATGGCCTCAACCGCCTCCTGGCCAGAGGCGAACTTGGTGGCGATGTCCATCAGCTCGCTCGCCCTGGTGGGGGTCTTGCGACCCAGCTTGCTCACTAGGTCGCGGCAGGTGGTGCCGGCGAGGAACACCGATGACATCCGAGTCGGTGACGTTGGGCAGCTCGGTGCGCTGCTTTGAGAATCGCCGGATGTAGTCCCGGAGAGACTCTCCCGGCTGCTGGCGGCAGCTTCGGAGATCCCAGGAGTTCCCAGGGCGCACGTACGTGCCCTGGAAGTTGCCGGCGAAGGCTTGGACCAGGTCGTCCCAGTTGGAGATCTGCCCCGGAGGCAAATGCTCCAGCCAGGCTCGGGCGGTGTCGGAGAGGAACAGAGGGAGGCTGTGGATGATGAGGTTGTCATCGTCTGTTCCACCCAGGTGGCAGGCCAGCCGGTAGTCCGCGAGCCACAGTTCCGGCCTCGTCTCCCCCGAGTACTTGGTGATAGTAGTCGGGGTTCAGAACCGGGTCGGTAACAACGCCCGTCGTATGGCCCGGCTGAAAGCCTGCGGACCGGGTGGTTCGGGCGAGGGACTCCGATCCTCCCCGCTGTCGTAGCGTCCCCCACGCCTAGGGTGGTAGCCTCGTCGCACCTTCTCATCGAGGTGGGCTCGACAGTTACGGTGATGGTGCTCGTTGTCGAGGCGTCCCGGGGCCGCAGGCGCTGTGTTGCGCGTGCGCCCGGTGTGGACCGAGGCTTCCCGCATGAATCGGGAAGTCGCGGCGCGATGCTCCGAGGGGTACCCTTGCCTTCGGGAGGCAGAGCTTTCGGCCCGTCGGACCACGGCATCCTCCAGGAGATTCTTGAGCTCTCCCTGGATACGCCGCCCCTCGGTGGTTGATGGCTCCGGCATCGCGCGGAGAAGTATTGCCGCTGCAGCCAGATTTTGGTCGACCCCACTGGAAGCCGGTGGCGGCCTTGCCCTGACATTGTCGGTGATGCGGTGCTCGATGCCCTGGGGTAGATGACGCACTTCTCCGGCCGGAGGTTGGCCTGCCCATTCCTGCCCGATGTCCCGGCGGAACGGCTCAAACGTTCCTGCTCCCTCGTCGAGCCTGGCCTGCATCTCGCGGATTTGCTCGAGCTGTGAGTCCTGACCCCCCGCAGGGACTGGGACCACAGCTAGCTCCCGTAGGATGTCAACGCGAGGCGCAGGCCTAGGGGGATCACCGTTCTCCGGTATACCAAGATGGTTGCCTTCGCCAGGACTCCCTAGATTGACGTGGAAACATTCACGACTTGGGCCGCAGTCCTCATCACCGAGGTTGCGGCTTCCGTTGGAAGGCAGTAGTCGCATGCGGTCATGAAGTCCCGCATGGCACTAGGGCTACCAAGTTTGGAGAAATCCCAACAAAAGTCGGGCTCGTCATCTTCCTCGGAACCCGAGGGCCCGTAGGTCGAGACGGCTGTCAGCCGGTCCTAGGGTGACCGCATACCGTACCCCGGAGGGTTTGGACTCGCCTCTATGACAGCGTCCACCGAAGCGAAGTTGCTTGGTGGGTCAAGGCTGAATCCAAAAGGCGCGAGATGGGAATCGGTCGGTACCTCTTGGTCGACGGGCGGTGACGAAGTCACGTCAGGGGTAGACCGCACCGTCGTCCCAGGTACGAGGGTGACGCCCAGCAAGTCCTTTGCGAGCGTGCTGGCGTCGTCCGTCCGCTTGGAGTTGGCGTGTCACGGGGAGATGGCGTCTGTCTTCGTCTCAAACGCGAAGTCGATGCCCGTCGTGTCCCCCGTTGGGGCGCCGGCGCCGTCGACTCGCTCGACAGTCGACGAGGTGCCGCCTCCTGCTTGACCTTGGTTGCCCCGCCTCCTCCTCCGTCGGCGGGGGAGGGGACGGGACAAACCCGAATGTTGTTCTTCCGCCACGTGGGGAAGACGTCGTCGATTCCGCCGCCGGCGGGCGGGTTGTCGGCTGCCATTGTCGCTGTCGCACGGCGGGGGAAGGAGTATCATGTCGTAGCTACCGTCGAGGGACATGAACTCGAGACTCCCGAAACGGAGCACCATCCCGGGTTGGAAAGATTGTTGGAGACTACCCATCTGGAGCTTGACGGGAAGCTGTTCGTCAACACGCAGCAGGCCCCTACCTGGCACGCCAACTATCGGCGTTTCGACCCCGGGGGGTCCCTGGACCGACGAGTAAATTGTCGCCGCGTGCCCCAGCCCAGATGGGTCGGCGCGAGATGGAGCGCGAAGGGGGGAGACAGGCGTAAAAGGGGAAACCCATGGCCTTCATGTTTGTCCCGCGTCCAGGTCGGGTGCGCTTGCAGTAGGGGGTTACAAGCGTCCGCGCGGGAGGGAGCGAGAGACCTACGCGAGCGCCGTCCCGTCCTTCCCCGCGCGGCCAACCCTCTGTAAGAGGGCCCTGGACCTTCCTTTTATAGGCGTAAGGAGAGGATCCAGGTGTACAATGGGAGGTGTAGCAGTGTGCTAACGTGTCTAGCAGAGAAGAGCTAGTGCCCTAAGTACATGCCGTCGTGGCAGCCGGAGAGGTTTTGGCACCCGGTTCGTGTGGTGTCGTGGCCGTCGGAGGAGCGCTGGAGCCTGGCGGAAGGACAACTGTCGGGGTTGTCGAGTCCTTGCTGACGTCTCCTTGCTTCCGTAAGGGGGCTGAGAGCCGCCGTCGTCATGAAGCATGCGAGGCGCCATCATTACTTGTTTACCGGGGCGAGCCAGATGGGACGCCGGCCTTGTTCCCCGTAGCCTGAGTTAGCTTGGGGTAGGATAATGATGGCGCCTCCTGTGACGTGGTCGGTCCGATCCCTGGTTTGGGCGAGGTGGAGGCTCCTCCGAGGTCGAGGTCGAGTCTGTCTTCTGAGGCCGAGGTCGAGTCCGAGCCCCTGGGCGAGGCGGAGACCGTCGGCTGAGGCCAGGGCTGAGTCCGAGCCCTGGGGTCGGGCGAGGCGGAGTTCATCGTCTTCCGGGGCCGAGCCCGAGTTCGAGCCCTGGGGTCGGGCGAGGCGGAGTTCGTCGTCTTGCGGGGCCGAGCCTGAGTCCGAGCCCTGGGGTCGGACGAGGCGGAGTTCGTCGTCTTCCGTGGCTGAGCCCGAGTCCGAGCCCTGGGATCGAGCGAGGCGGAGTTCGTCGTCTTCCGGGGCTGAGCCCGAGTCCGAGCCCTGGGGTCGGGCGATGTGGAGTTCGTCGTCTTCCGGGGCTGAGCCTGAGTCCAAGCCCTGGGGTCGGGCGATGCAGAGTTTCCTATGGCGCCTGAGGCCGGACTTGGTTGTTGTCAGCCTCACTCTGTCGAGTGGCACAGCAGTCGGGGCAGCGCAGGCGGCGCTGTCCTCTTGTCAGGCCGGTCAGTGGAGCGGCGAAGTGACTGCGGTCACTTCGGCTCTGTCGACTGAAGGGCGCGCGTCAGGATAAGGTGTCAGGCCACCTTTGCATTAAATGCTCCTGCGATACGGTCGGCCGGAGTGGCGACTTGGCCAAGGTTGCTTCTTGGCGAAGACTGGGCCTCGGGTGAACTGAAAGTGTGTCCGTTGCTGGAGGGGGTCCTCGGGCGAGACGTAAATCCTCCAGGGTCGGCTGCCCTTGCCAGAGGCTGGGCTCGGGCAAGGCGAGATCGTGTCCCTTGAGTGGACCGAGCCTTGACTTAATCGCACCCATCAGGCCTTTGCAGCTTTGTGCTGATGGGGGTTACCAGCTGAGATTAGGAGTCTTGGGGGTACCCCTAATTATGGTCCCCGACACCATTGTTGCGCGCAATTGCTTTGGATGAGGCAAACCCTTAGGGACTATGGTTACAAATTAACCAAAGTCCCTCTCCTATGTGATAATGAGAGTGCAATCCGCATGGCGGATAATCCCGTTGAGCACAGCCGCACTAAGCACATAGCCATTCGGTATCACTTTTTAAGGGATCACCAACAACGGGGGGATATCGAGATTGCTTATGTTAGCACCAAAGAACAATTAGCCGATATCTTTACCAAACCATTAGATGAGAAAACTTTTACCAAACTTAGGCATGAGCTAAACATTCTTGATTCTAGGAACTTTGATTGATTCCTTGCACACATAGCTCATTTATACCTTTGATCATATCTCTTTCATGTGCTATGACTAATGTGTGTTCAAGTGTATTTCATGACAAGTCATAGATTGAAAGGGAAATGGAGTCTTCGGCGAAGACAAGGCTTCCACTCCACTCCATCGTATTATTTACCCTTCGCCGTCACTCCGCATCACTCTCCAACTTTGGTATAATCCTTCACTCATATATTATTTGCCAAAGGGGGAGAAAGTTTGAAAAGGGCTCATATTTCACTCATAAGTATCCGTTTTTGGCGATTTATGCCAAAGGGGGAGAAAGTATTAGGCCAAAGCAAAAGGACCACACCACCACCAATTTCAAAAAGTGTTTAAATGCAGTCTTTCAATTGGTATTAAAGAAGTTTTTCAATTGGTATCTTATTTTTGATATAATTCCAAATTGGTATGACCTCTTCAAAATTAATATCTAAAACCCTCTTGAATACTAAGAGGAGAATTTCATTGAGGGGGAGTTTTGTTTAGTCAAAGGAAAAGCATTTGAAACAGGGGAGAAAATTTCAAATCTTGAAAATGCTTCTCGAAATCTTATTCATTTACCATTGACTATTTGCAAAAAGACTTTGAAAAGAATTTCCAAAAGATTTTGCAAAAACAAAACAAGTGGTGCAAGTGTGGTCCAAAATGTTAAAATGAAGAAAGCAATCCATGCATATCTTATGAAAATGTAAATTGGTTTAATTCCAAGCAACCTTTGCACTTAACTTATGCAAACTAGTTCAATTCTGCACTTATATATTTGCTTTGGTTTGTGTTGGCATCAATCACCAAAAAGGGGGAGATTGAAAGGGAAATAGGGTCAAACCTTTTCCTAAGTAATTTTGGTGGTTGAATTGCCTAACACAAATAATTGGACTAACTAGTTTGCTCTAGATTATAAGTTCTACAGGTGCCAAAGGTCCAACAGAAACCAATAAAAAGTCCAAGAAAGGGTTCAAAAAGAAAGGAGCAAAAGACAACTGAAGGCTGCTCTGGTCTGGCGCACCGGACAGTCCGGTGTGCCACCGGACAGTGTCCGGTGCACCAGGGAGAACCACCCTGAACTGCTCAGCTTCGGGAATTTGGGGAGCCACTCCGCTATAATTCACCAGACTGTCCGGGGTAGCACCGGACTATCCGGTGTGCCAAGCGGAGCAACGGCTAACAGCGCCAACGGTCGTCTGCAAAAGTGTACAGTGCGTGAACAGTGCGCGGACAGCGCGCGCAGAATCAGAGCAGGCGCCAGAAGGCACACCGGACAGTGAACAGTGACTGTCCGGTGGCCCCACTTGTCAGAGCTCCAACGGTCGAACCCCAACGGTTGGGTGACGTGGCTGGCGCACTGGACTGTCCGGTGTGCCCATCGACAGTAGCCTTCACCAACGCCCATTTTGGTGGTTGGGGCTATAAATACCCCCCAACCACCACACTTCAAGGCATCCAAGTTTTTCAGCCAACACATTCAATACAAGAGCTAGTGCATTCAATACAAGACACAATTAGATTGAATCAAAGCCTCTCCATGTCCCAATTCCACTCAAAGCAATTAGTGACTAGAAGAGAGAGTTTTGCCCGTGTTCTTTGAGCTCTTGCGCTTGGATCGCTTTTCTTCTTCCCCATTTCTTGTTCTCAACAACTTTGTAATCAAAGCAAGAGACACCAATTGTGTGGTGGTCCTTGTGGGGACTAAGTGTCCCAATTGATTGAGGAGAAAAGCTCACTTGGTCTAAGTGACCGTTTGAGAGAGGGAAAGGGTTGAAAGAGACCCGGTCTTTGTGACCACCTCAACGGGGAGTAGGTTTGTAAGAACCGAACCTCGGTAAAACAAATCATCGTGTCACACTCTTCATTTGCTTGTGATTTGTTTTCGCCCTCTCTTTCGGACCCGCTTTTATTTCTACGCTAACCCCAACTTGTAGTGGTGCTTAAAGTTTATAAATTTTAGATTTGCCTATTCACCCCCCTCTAGGTGACTTTCAACCAAGGACTTGCTGTTGTCGTGTCCCTGTGTTGCCGAAGGTGCGGCGCTGCGTGTGCCGCTGGTGGAGGAAGGTATGGACGTCCGTACGGCCGAAGAGGATGATGCCTTGGCTAGCGCCGGTGGCTGTCGTGGCGCGAAGGTGCTTCTCCTCCGCTATTGACGACCCTACAATTCTTTTTCTGCCAACATAGAAAGATGGAACAAACATTGTATAGAATGATATTCTTTATAATCAACAATATCCTAAATCTCCCGCCTCAATCCCTCATAAAACCTAACCATTTGATCCTCCGGATCCTCAACTACCCCACATCGTAGCATACCTTTTTTGAAGCTCTTAGTAGTATTCATGTACCGACATGTCTCCCTGATATAAGCGTTGCAATTTTTTTCGAAGATCATGTCTATAAGAAGGGGGAACAAAGCGAGCTCGCATCTCCTCTTTTAACGCATTCCATGTTTGTGGTGTAGCACATGTGTTAACAAGTTCATTCCACCAAATGGTAGCAAAATCTTTAAATTCACTAGTCGCTTGTCTAACCCTATGCTGCTCAAGAACAAGATGGGAATTAAATTTTTTTTCTACCGTCATCTCACAGTCTAAGTAAGCTTCAGCATCATAAGAACCCATGAACGGTGGAATAGAGAACTTAATCTTAGCAAATGGATCATGGTCTGGTTCAGGATTATGATGACAACGTCTACCATTACCTCCCATACCTTGTCGATTACGTGCGAGGCGTCGTCGCAGCAGTGCATAAACATTGTCGTCGTCGTCGTACACAGGAGAGTGAGCTGGGGCTAGAGTTGGTGGTGGGGGACGAGCCTCCAGTACGTCCATGCGTGTAACAAGTTCAGCAACTCGTTGATCAAGCTGCTCATAGGATGTCGTCGCAGAGTCCTGGTATTTTTAAAAGCTTCAGTCATCGCGCGCATCATCTCCTTCAATTCCAGCTGACAGACACACTCATCATCGTTAAGCTTAGGCCCCTTCTCCTTGTCCATTTGGTTCTTTGGTCCTGTCATTGCTAGCACAAAACAGAGACAAAAAGGCAACAAACAATGTGAACCCTACAACTATCTCTCAGGGTGGTGGTGGTGGAACACAAGTTATGAAGCGTCTTACCCCGCTCTTACAAGGTTCTTACCAGCACTGCAGGTGGCAAACGGTGACCGGTGTGACTGTCCAACGAGCGTGGGTGTGATTGCAAAGGAGTACCTATTCTGCTCGAGAGAAAGTTGGAGCTCTAGGAAGGCTGACTATATATATATACATGTGGCACACAAGTCAGTAACAGATAGCAATGCTGAATAAATGTTCTAAGTACTCGTCCTAGTTGCTGGCCTAGAAAATGTAATAGAACAGTTGAACCAAGGCACAAAAAAGAAGTACAAGTATCTAGGTGCAGCAAGAAAACAGGCTTGGGGCAAAATAATCACAGAGGTGCACAGAACACTGGTGTTTCTGCTTATGTGCTACTCTTTTTTTCTCTCTTTTTCTTGCGATTTTTTTCAAATATTTTTCTATATTTTTCTCTTTTGCAGCAGCACATAAGAAGGAAACACACCAAGTTTCAGATTTTTTTGTGCAAAGACGTGTCCTCTGGAATTTCTGCAAGTTTGCCCTAAAATCGGAATAAATGTTTGGAAAATAAGGAGTCCTATTTCCAAGCCGAATTTAGGAATTTTAAAAATGGTGAATCCGGCGAAGCGAGAAAGAATTGGATGCGAAATTTAATTCTGTGTGATTTGAAAAAAAATGGGCCCGATTTGAGTTCTGAGGCGAAAGTTATGGCCGTTTTAGGTTTGGACTCCGAATCATGGTTTCTGGTGAGGTGTTGGAAGGGTGGGGTTCGGTTTTGTGGATAGGGTCGGTTTTAGAGATAGGATCTGTTTTGTGGATAGGGTCGGTTTTAGAGATAGGATCTGTTTTGTGGATAGGGTCGGTTTTAGAGATAGAATCTGTTTTGTGGATATGGTCGATTTTGTAGGATGGAAGCGGATGGAAAGAATTAAATTGAACCAAAACAAATCTAAACCAGCAACCAAACTCAACCTAGAACACGAACTCAGAACTGCGGACTCTAAAACTGAATTGTGCAAAGGCTAAGGCAATGGTTTTAGGTTGGGACAAACTGATCGTAATTAAATTTTTTTGGCTTTTTTGGACTATGGGACGAAACAAAACTAATCTAAAGATAGGATTATACCTTACGGGCAACCTGGAAATCTGATACCACTTGATAGAAGACGCGACCCGATCTTCCGTGAGATACGATAACTTGATTGAGTGGAGATCTCGACGTTGATGATCCAAGGCTCCGAGCGAACGGTTCCTCTCAATCACTACACCACGGCTTCATTGGTTATCACCCGTGACACATGAGTGACCTCGCCACGAAGACTTATCACTGCAAGCGTAATCAAGCACACAAGCAAGAACAGGAAAGAAACGCAACCAAAATTGTATTGATTACGGGATGGGGTCTCACAAACCGAAGACGGCGACACTGTTCGATGACAGAATGATCTAAGCAAAACCCTAAAACTAATGTGGCGGTGGCTGCTGAATAAATAGAGTATTAGGGCGTGCGTGGCCCCTGATCTCGCCCCTAATGGGCTCCGACGCGATACATGGCCCAACAGCCCAACAGACGGTGACGCAGCACCAAAACAGAATCTAAACGCTGAATTGTTTCGACGATTCCTGTTGACTCCAGATGAATTTTAAGGTGAAACTAGTTGGGTTCGTTAGATAATCTCCTTATCTTTCCAACCATATCAAGTCCGTCGCAATCGGATTCCGGATGCGTCCTGGGCGTCCATTTTTGTGCAGACTGGTCATGGAACCCAAGATGGAGTCGTAGTCGAGTCGGACTTGATCTCCTTCCTATTGTGGGCGCCCTTGCTGCTCCTCCTCAACACCTTGGCCTTTCCCAAGTCCTTGTTGGTCCTCTCCAAGGTTCCTAATCATCAAAACATCCATGACCCCAACCGTAAGCTCTGAAACACAATTGACTAGGATAGAACGTACCTGGAGATTTAGCTGTCGTGCGCACGATCGTGTTATCGGTCCATTCATTGTATGTATTGAAGTGATGTCCTCATCACTAGCCATGTGGGCTGGGTTGGGCATTTTGGCTAAGAACATTACTATTTTTATTTTCAATATTTTCTTAAGTGTAAGAGTTGTGCAAATGTCTACACATTAATTTTTAGCACTATTTAAAATTATAGTTGATCAAAGAATATTAAGTTAATTTTCTAAGCTAAGTTTTAATCATAAGTTTAAGTTTTATACATGTTACCATCTCCAAGTTTTATTTTTGTTGGGGGCCTTCGGCTTCCGAAGGTCCTCAAAAACATGATTTAACAATGTTTTCCAAGAGAAATATGTAAACAGGCACCTTCGAAGTTAGATTGTGGGTATACAAAAGCACGGTTAAAGACGAAGCTTGACTGGGACGAAAGGCGATCACGACGAAGGATAAGACGATCACGAAGCTATGTGCAGAAAAGCTTCGGCATAACGGCAGAAAAGGGGAACCGACTTAAAGATGAAAAGCCAAATTAGTCCTCGAAGAATTACTATAGGGTTATTGTTAAATGTAATGGGTATTAATGTAATTTTGCATGGGCTGCGACCCGTGCCTATAAATAGGTGAACAGTATTCCTGTACTGTTCACGCGGATTGGGCATTGACTTTTGTGTCACACTTGTACTTTTACCTTTTCACAAGCTGAAGGTACATTTGTAATTTGATATCATTTCTATTCTTCCATCATAATAAAATAGAAATGAGTTGTCAATAATACATAACCGTTCATGTTAATTTGTATGTTTCATATGATTCCTTCTTCATTATTATATTTTATGCTGATGAAGGTATGTCCTTCATAACCTTCGTCCAAAAAATCATTATATCCTTAGGGAAATAATGCTTCGAAGGGCGAAGGATATTAACATTTAACATTTCGTGTTGCCTTGTTCTTAATTCTTAGCATTTGAGAACAAGTCCCCAACATTGGCGCCCACCTCCGGTGAACTCACTTCCATTTCTTGAGTTTTGAACAACTTCGGCAAGCATCACCTTCGTCATGCCGCTGAAAAAAGCTTCAGCGACAGGGGCTGGTACTTTACAGCCGCTGGATCCCAATCAGGATGTCCTTTCTCTCAGAGAGGCCCGAAGCCAGAAGAGGAAGGCTGTTAGTCCAACACCTCCGGAGGATGACCTGGATCAGGAGATCCAAAACCTGGAGATCCTTCAGCAACAAGTGCAACGCAAGAAGGAGAAGATGGCTCGTCTAGCTGATCTTCAGAGACAGATAGACGAAGCTTCCGAAGAGGTTCGTCATCTTATTCAAGATGATCAAAGCCGAAGGCCTCCACGCAAAGAGCTTCATCACGAAGGCTTCCACAATGAGGATGACTGGTATGAAGATTTCCATCATGGAAACTTTGCCTTTGATGATGCTTCTCCTCTCTCAACAGAATTGCAGGCTACACCATGGCCACAGTCTTACAAGCCACCCCAGCTCCCCATGTATGACGGTCACACAGACCCGAAGCAATTCCTAATGAGCTATGAAGCAACCATATCTTCGTATGGTGGCAATACGGCAGTCATGGCAAAATCTTTTGTCATGGCTGTCAGGAGTGTTGCCCAGACTTGGTACTCTTCTCTTCGGCCAGGGACAATCACTTCTTGGCAGAAGTTGAAGGATATGCTCATAACTAGCTTTCAAGGGTTTCAGACGAAGCCAGTCACCGCTCAGGCTCTCTTCCAGTGTACCCAGGACCATGAAGAGTACCTTCAGGCGTATGTCCGGAGGTTTCTGCGCCTGAGGGCACAAGCGCCAACAGTGCCCAATGAAATTGTCATTGAGGCCATGATTAAGGGGCTTCGGCCGGGACCATCAGCACAGTACTTTGCTAGGAAGCCACCACAAACGTTGGAGAAGCTGCTCCAGAAGATGGACGAATACATTCGAGCTAACAATGACTTCCGCCAAAGAAGGGAGGAAGCATTCAGGTTCTCTGAAATGACCAGGGGCTTCGGAGGAAGATTTCACCCGAGGCATGTTAGGTCAATCCATAACTCTGCTCAAACTGATGATCGAGGGAGCCAGCAGCAAAGGCCACAACACTCTTCACAAGCTTCGGCCCAACAGCAGAGTTCTTTTCGGCCGCCAGCGCAAAGGGGCAGAGGCGCCAGGGGCTTTGGGGGAAGGTTTGGAGACCAGCCAAGAAAAATATATTTCCTATTCTGTGGTGAAGACAAGGGCCATACTACCAGGATGTGCCATGTTACCATCCAGAAGCAGAAGGAAATAGCGGAAGCAGCAGCGCAACAGAGTCAGCCGAAGCAGGTCATGCATACTGCTTCGTATCACTCACCTTATATTCCAGAATATGTAGGCAACCACCCTGCAGCTTCTGTTGCTTCGGCGAGCCAACCCCAAGCATCTTGGCAGCAACCTCCACCGCCACCGCCGACCCAGCGAGGACAACAGCCAGAAGGGAGTCAGCACAATCATCTTCAGAGGGATTTCAGAGAGGAGTCTGAAGCTCGCACAGTCAACAGCAATGTGCCAGAGTCGAAGCACATTTATTGACAAATATCCTACCTCAACAGCAGTTCTTTTGCATTTTCTACATTCACTATTACCCTTTTGTCAATAAGAAACAATTATGAAGAGTTTAAATGTCTTTTATTGAATTTCAATTCCTTGTAATACTTTAGTTTTTTACCATAATAAAAATATGTTTTTTCCATAGGTTTGAGTTGACGAAGCATACGAACTTATGCTGATTTGGAGGACCTTTGAATTATCAAAAATTTGATCTAACGGACACAGTACAAATTGTTTGAAACAGTAAAAAGTCGTTCCTAAGGGAGCGCAGTGTAAGTTTTCTAAACCTACAGCGAAAAATAAACGCTGATTCCGCTGAAAGTAAAAGGCGAAGAAGCTCCTAAGGGAGGCTTACAGCGAAAAATAAATGCTGATTCCGCTGAAAGTAAAAGGCGAAGAAGCTCCTAAGGGAGGCTTACAGCGAAAAGTCAGCGCTGATATAAAAAGTGTGTGTGCTTTATTACAGGGATATATATCTGCGGCACAAATATCATTTTGCATAGCATAACATCATCACATCATTTCTGCATAACATAAGCATCATACAGCATAATGCATCTGGAACAAGAAGGGGATACAGTGTTGACCTTCAGAACATATTTTAGAAAAGAAAAAATTGTGCTAAGGCACAAGAAAAATCGAGATGAAGTATAGCCACATCGGAAACGCAACACAAAACTTTTTTATAGCTTCGGAAAATATTTCACGAAGCTTGGACATTTTTCATCGGAGAAGTAAGCGAATTCTTGTGATATAGAAAGGATTTTCTTCACGAAGCATGAAAAGAAGGGAAGGTGTTTTTTTCGCCGAAGGCTCAAAAAACGGTATGTATGCAAAGTTTCATGCATCGTAAAGAATTAAACTATAAATAGATTATATATTACATCTAAAGTTACAATATATTACACATCTTTACGTTTCAAATGTTTCTACAATAGCATTTAATCCTCTTTAAGTACTATCTCCACAGCTTCGTTCAATAGTTGGTTGACAACCTTGTCCATAATGGCTTCGGCCATTATTCTAATTTCATCGTCCCCCTTCGGGTGGGGACCCGGAGATGCCTCAGCAGGTTCTGAGGGAAGAAAAGATACGGCTATATTACTATTACAAACCGAGAGCAGAGTCTGTAATTAAAAATTACACATTGATAAAAACCACTAATTAATACCTATTTGCCCTTCGGGCTCTGTACTTTTTTCGGTAGCTTCCGCTATTTTTCTAGCATCGTGGATACCTTTTTCACTCCTCTGAATAATTTCTTGCGCCAATTCTCGGCCGCCGTTATCCCAGATATCGGTGAAGAATTTCCCACCAACCATGCTTGCTTCGGGTGAGGGGTCTTTAATGTCTTCAGAGGACAAGGTAGCTTCGGTCTGCGCTAAGGATTTTACATGCTCGCAGCCTTTCCTCTCCAAAACAGCAGCAATCCCCCTAGCACCCGAAAAAGCGCAGATGTCACCACGGCTATTCAGAATTTCCTCGAAGGCCTCTGCTTCGTGACTAATCCATTCCATTGGACCTTCAGGATTGCCTCTTGAAAAATTCTCTTCACTAGAGAATGCGCCAACGCTGGTGAAGCTAGATTTTATCTTTTTGACGCACTCTATGGATTTAACATAACATTTCCTATGGGACGCACGAATCTCTTTAACACTCATCTCCAAATGATTGGCCAGTTGATCACTAAGCTCGCGTTTTGTTTCTTCAAGTATACGCTCTTCTTTAGCTCTAGCTAGCTGTTTCTGAAGATCTTTAATTTCACGTCTTTGGGCTTCGGCCTGGGCCTTTGAGGTAGCTTCGTCCTTTTTTACCTTGTCTACCAATGTAAGCAGAACTTTATCCTTTTCCAGAGCTTCATTTCTCAGGTTAATAACTTCTGATCGTAGGTTGTTGAACGCAATTTCATAGCTCTCATCTTCGGCACTCTTTTGTGCTCTCAATGCGTTGCTTAAAATTAAACCCTATATGTAAAAAAAAGAGGTTGGTATAAGAATAAAAGAATGAGTTACGAATTATAAAAATTGTAAACATCCAATTCCCATACCTTCAGGCTATTGTACGCAAGACTATCCGCAAGATCCTCCTTCGTCATAGCACATAATCCAGCCTCAAGCTTCGGAAACCCCAAACTTCTAGACATCTCCCGACAGACGGATAATTCTTTATTGTCTGGGAGGCAGTATAGGAAATCCTCTTCGTCAGTCCCATTGAACACTAGGGCCCCTTCGGATATTTCAATTCTTTGGCATAGTGATTAGCTTCAAAAACTTCTTCTTCCGATAACTTTTTCCCCGAAGCATGACGCACAATATAATCGTATATTTTGGAAGTTGCTTCGGGGACAGCAGTATCAATTTCTTCGACCAAAGTAGGCTCTAACATTTTCATTTCTTCAGTTGCCCTTGCAATTTTTGCTTCTTCTGCTTCCAAAGGTATTACCTTGGTTGGTTCTGAAGGCCCAGTTCCAACTTCAGTCTGTTGCTTCGAAGCCTCAGCAACGGATACTTCAGCAAGCGCCTCAGAAGTTTCAGCAGTCTTCTTCGAGGTTGTGCTTGGAAGTTTAATTGTTTCCAAAACATCTAACACATTAACCATTCTTTTTCTTTTTGGGGTCGCTGTTGGCCCCTTTTTAATTTCTGCTGCTTTAATTTCTTCTGTAGGACTCAAAATTTCTGATATTTTCACTCCCTCAGTTGATGCTTTTGCTTCCTCCATCTTTTCTGTCGACGGCGCTTCGGCCAGCTCTTCGGTTTCTGGTAACAGAGTCTTTGATTCTTCCAATTCTTTTGTTGTTGGTACTTCGGCCAGCTCTTTGGCTCCGGGCAACGGAGTTGGTTCCTTAGCCTCGGGGGCTGAAGATGTTCCACTGCCGAATTCAGGCACTGTGGCTAGTTCAATGTAACGTGGCCGGTGTGTGAGAACTTTCACCCTTTTTCTCTTTAGCGCTGGCTCGCTAGGAGCAGCTGAAGTAGTACCTTTCCTTTTCTGCCCTCGCACTGGATAATGGTAGTCGGGGTATACGAACCCAATTGCATCAAAAACTCGGTTCAGTCTTTTCTTTCTTCGGCCTCCGAAGGCTGCTGACATTGCAGTATCTTCGGCCTTCGAATATACCCCAAGCAATTCATCACTTAAAGTCTCAATGCTCTTTAACCAATCATCATCGGGTTCAACGAATTTGTCTCCATACTTGAATGTATATTTCAGCCTGATTAGCCCACCTTCGTCAGTTTCTTTAACAGTTTCTTTCGGCATTTCCCAGTTATCTGCAAGAGGCCACACTCTGAAAGCAATGTGCTCTTGTATTAAATCCCTTGTCCCGATAAAAGAGCAGACTGCGCCGAAGGCCCGTTGGCATTCTTCGGCTACTTCGTCCATTTCCACCTTCGGTTTCCGGAGTCCGAAGCGCTGCCAAATGGGGCGCATGATGATATCCTTAATATCTTCTCGAACCTTCAAATCATTTTTTACATAGAACCATTCTTTCATCCATTCTCTGGGCCATCTCTTCCGAAAGGTGGGCACGGGATAGCTTGATCCAGAGCGAGCACCGAAGTTGTAGCAACCAAAGTTGTTATGATATTGCTCTTTACCCCAGGGTTTCGTTTCATATAACAATTCATGTATATTGCAAAAGCTTTTCGCACTTGGCTCTAGACCTTGACTCTTCACAGCCCAGACGAAGATTCCCATTCTTATTATTGCTTCAGGGGTAAGTTGATGAAGGTAAACCTGATATATTTTCAGAACTTCTACCACGAATCTGCTTAAAGGAAATCGTAGCCCAGCTTTCAAAAAGCTTCGGAAGATAACGACTTCATCATCTTCAGGGCTCGGCACAGTTCTTTCTCCGGCATCTGCTCTCACAATGGACATATCTCGAAAGTATCTCCCCTTCATGTTTTCAAGGTGACTTTGCCCAATAGTTGATTTTCCGAAGACTGAATGGCTTGGTCGCCATGGCCGATCTTCGGAATCTTCACCCCTGCTATCTGCATCGTAACTGTCACTCTCACCAGTATCTTCAGATAAACCTTCTAAAATCTCCCTTGTAATCTTCTCCATATTCGTCTTTGCCATTGACTCAAGAAAACCCAGATGCATCTCTTCAGAAAGGCTCAGCTTCATTTCGGCAGCAACCTTCTTCTCCTCAGACATTCCTTCGGAATTCTTGCCTCTCGCTTCCGAAGCTTAAAACTAGGAAGGCAACCAAATTTTTGTAGGCAGAAAACTATTTGAGCAGGAAAAACAGATGGCAAGAGAGCGTGCCCAATAAATTGTGGCGAGCCCGTATTTATAAACCTATTATGTCGGAGACTGGAGGGCCCCATTTGCCAATGACTGTTGCTATTCTAGCAAAAGGAAGGTGTTTTTTCGGACCTTCGGCTTATAGCCTTCGTCCATTTCGCAATCTGAATTTATCATTCTAACAAATTAATATTGCGAGGGGCTACTGTTGGGGGCCTTCGGCTTCCGAAGGTCCTCAAAAACATGATTTAACAATGTTTTCCAAGAGAAATATGTAAACAGGCACCTTCGAAGTTAGATTGTGGGTATACAAAAGCACGGTTAAAGACGAAGCTTGACTGGGACGAAAGGCGATCACGACGAAGGATAAGACGATCACAAAGCTATGTGCAGAAAAGCTTCGGCATAACGGCAGAAAAGGGGAACCGACTTAAAGATGAAAAGCCAAATTAGTCCTCGAAGAATTACTATAGGGTTATTGTTAAATGTAATGGGTATTAATGTAATTTTGCATGGGCTGCGACCCGTGCCTATAAATAGGTGAACAGTATTCCTGTACTGTTCACGCGGATTGGGCATTGACTTTTGCGTCACACTTGTACTTTTACCTTTTCACAAGCTGAAGGTACATTTGTAATTTGATATCATTTCTATTCTTCCATCATAATAAAATAGAAATGAGTTGTCAATAATACATAACCATTCATGTTAATTTGTATGTTTCATATGATTCCTTCTTCATTATTATATTTTATGCTGATGAAGGTATGTCCTTCATAACCTTCGTCCAAAAAATCATTATATCCTTAGGGAAATAATGCTTCGAAGGGCAAAGGATATTAACATTTAACATTTTGTGTTGCCTTGTTCTTAATTCTTAGCATTTGAGAACAAGTCCCCAACAATTTTATTCTCCAATTAAACTGAAACCAATGTAAATGTTTATTTTAGAATATTATGGGATATTGATGTTAAGGTTATTGTCATCGTGATTCGTGGGCCACGCTGGAGTACGAAAGGTACACAAAAGATGAGATCTAGAGAGAGCAATGTCGTAGACGAGTGGTGTATTGAACCTATCACAATTGAGAACTAGCATGTGAGATATTTAGTTAGGTTCAGATCATAGAGTGTGTAATAGCCTATATCTCCTTACTAGTAATGTATTGATGAACACAAAGATGAAGGGATTACAAGCTCAAGAATAAATTGATCGCCATGACCTCTGGATCCTCTTTTTCACTTGGATCTAGTGATAGTTCTAGCCTAATGATCTCGAGTTCACCTTTATTCCTGCCCTTATCTTCCTCTTTTTGGCCTATGAGATCTTGGATTTGAATTCTAAAACCTCCTTTAATGTTACTCTGCTACCCCCTTTTATTGATCAAGAGAGGAGAGAGGTTTACATATTAGTAGGACCGTCAAACCCATCAACTAAGACCCAACAACCTCAATTTTATTATGATCTTGAAGTCATATGCAAAGCCATACCTTCGGTCATGGCACTATATCGGGGATGTCCTTCTCCAGTGGTAGTCATACTTGTCACAGAAAAAGGCATGTCATCATATCAACGAACAAGATGTCCATGTCGTTAGGTATGACATAGTTAATATCCAATGTAGCTATCTAAATTTGATAACACTTCATGGTTCGTTGGAGTCGGTCATTTGTCATTATTATAGGAGACCAACAACAGAGCAATATGGTTATAATATTAATTTCCCATTTCCTTCCATGTTTTGAAAGAAGAGAAGGTAGTGTAACAGTTTTGTATCTTTGTTTCTTTGCATGATAAGTATCGGATTTCACTTTCAAACATAATTGTATGATCATTTTAATACAAAGGCATGGTGTCGGGGACCATAATTAGGGGTACCCTCAAGACGCCTAATTCTCAGCTGGTAACCCCCATCAGCATAAAGCTGCAGAGGCCTGATGGGTGCGATTAAGTCAGGGATCAGTCCATACGAGCGACTCGATCACGCCTCGCCCGAGCCTAGCCTTGGGCAAGGGCAGCCGACCCCGAGGGGTTTCCGTCTCGCCCGAGGCCCCCCCCCTTTAACGGCGGACACATCTCCGGCTCGCCCGAGGCCTTGCCTTCGCTAAGAAGCAACCCTGACTAAATCGCCGCGCCGACCGACCGAGTCGCAGGAGCATTTAACGCAAAGGTAGCCTGACACCTTTATCCTGACGCGCGCCCCCCGGCAGAGCCTAAGTGACCGCCGTCACTTCGCCGCTCCACTGACCGGTCTGACAGAAGGACAGCGCCGCCTGCGCCACTCCGACTGCAGTGCCACTTGACAGAGTGAGACTGACAGGCAGTCAGGCCTTGCCAAAGGCGCCATAGGAAACTCCGCTCCACCCGACCCAGGGCTCGGACTCGGGCTAAAGCCCCGGAAGACGGCGAACTCCGCTCCGCCCGACCCAGGGCTCGGACTCGGGCTAAGGCCCCGGAAGACGGCGAACTCCGCTCCGCCTGACCCAGGGCTCGGACTCGAGCTAAGGCCCCGGAAGACGGCGAACTCCGCTCCGCCCGACCCAGGGCTCGGACTCGGGCTAAAGCCCCGGAAGACGGCGAACTCCGCTCCGCCTGACCCAGGGCTCGGACTCGGGCTAAGGCCCCGGAAGACGGCGAACTCCGCTCCGCCCGACCCAGGGCTCGGACACGGGCTAAGGCCCCAGAAGATGGTGAACTCCGCTCCGCCCGACCCAGGGCTCGGACTCAGGCTAAGGCCCCAGAAGACGGCGAACTCCGCTCCGCCCGACCCAGGGCTCGGACTCAGGCTCAGCCCCAGAAGACGACGAACTCCGCTTCGCCCGACCCCAGGGCTCGGACTCCGCCCTGGCCTCTGCCGAACAACCTCCGCCTCGCCCGACCCAGGAGCTCGGGCTCGGCCTCGGCCATGGAAGACAGATTCAACCCCGGCTTTGGAGGAGCCTCCACGTCGCCCGACCTAGGGCACAGGCCCGCCACGTCAACAGGAAGCGCCATCATCACTCTACCCCGAGCCGACTCGGGCCACAGAGAACGAGACCGGTGTCCCATCTGGCTAGCTCCGCCAGATAGGCAATGATGGCGCCCCGCTAGCCCTGTGACGACGGCGGCTCTCAGCTCCCTTATGGAAGCAGGGGGACATCAGCAAGGACCCAACCGCTCCGACAGCTGTCCCTCCGCCAGGCTCCGTTGCTCCTCCGACAGCCACGACACCACACCAGCAGGGTGCCAAGATCTCTCCGGCTGCCACATTGGCATGTACTTAGGGCGCTAGCTCTCCCCCCGCTAGACACGTAGCACTCTTCTACACCCCATTTGTACACCTGGATCCTCTCCTTACGCCTATAAAAGGAAGGACCAGGGCCTTCTTAGAGAAGGTTGGCCGCGCGGGGACGAGGACGGGGCAGGCGCTCTCTTGGGGCCGCTCGCTTCCCTCACCCGCGTGGACGCTTGTAACCCCCTACTGCAAGCGCACCCGACCTGGGCGCGGGACGAACACGAAGGCCGCGGGATTTCCACCTCTCTCACGCCCGTCTCCGGCCACCTCGCTTCCCCCCTTCGCGCTCGCCCACGCGCTCGACCCATCTGGGCTGGGGCACGCGGCACACTCACTCGTCGGCTTAGGGACCCCCCGGTCTCGAGACGCCGACAGTTGGCGCGCCAGGTAGCGCCCTGCTGCGTGTTGACGAGCAGTTTCCCGTCAAGCTCCAGATGGGCAGTCTCCAACAACCTCTCCAACCCGGGACGGTGCTCCGTTTCGGGAGTCTTGAGTTCATGTCCCTCGACAGCAACTACGACATGATACTCCTTCCACCGCCGCGCGACAACGACAATGGCGGCCGACAACCCGCCCGCCGGCGGCGGAATCGACGACATCTTCCCCGCGTGGTGGAAGAACGACATTCGAGCTCACCCCGTCCTCTCCCCCGCCAACGGAGGAGGAGGCGGGGCAACCAAGGCCAAGCGGGAGGCCGCGCTTCGTCAGCTGTCGAGCGAATCGACGTCCCCAGCGCCCCAACGGGGGGCGCGTCGGGCATCGACTTCGCGTCCGAGACGAAGGCGAGAGCCGTCCCCCCGCGACACGCCAATCCCGAGCAAGTGGACGACGCCAGCGCGCTCGCGGAGGGCCTGCAGGACGTCGCCCTCGTACCTAAGACGACGGCGCAATCAGTCCCCGACGTGACTATGTCGCTCCTCGTCGACCAAAAGGTACTGACTGATTCCCATCCTACGTCATTTTGACTCGGCCTCAACCCGCCTAGCGACCTCGCTTTGGCGGGCGCTCTCGTTGAGGCGAGTGCAACCCCTTTGGGGTTTCGTATGCGGTCGCCTTGGGACCGGTTGACGGACGTCTTGACCTACGGACCCTCTGGGTCCGAGGAAGATGACGATCCCAGCATCTGCTGGGATTTCTCTGGATTTGGCAACCCCAGTGCCATGCGGGACTTTGTGACCGCATGTGACTACTGCCTCTCCGACTGTTCCGACGGTAGCCGCAGCCTTGACGACAAGGACTGCGGCCCAAGCCGCGAATGTTTCCACGTCGAGCTAGGGGATCCCTCCGAAGGCAACCATCTCGGCATGCCGGAGGATGGTGATCTCCCTAGGCCGGTGCCTCGCGCCGACATCCCGCGGGAGCTAGCTGTGGTCCCCGTTCCGGCGGGGGGTCACGACCCACAGCTCGAGCAAGTCCGCGGGGCGCAGGCCAGGCTCGACGAGGGAGCAGGAGCGCTCGAGTCGATCCGCCGGGACGTCGGGCAGGTATGGGCGGGCCAGCCCCCGGCCAGAGAAATACGTCACCTGCCCCAGGGTTTCCAGCACCGCGTCGCCAACGACGTCAGGGTCAGGCCGCCACCCGCATCCAGCGAGGTCGGTCAGAACCTGGCAGCCGCGGCGATGCTCCTCCGCGCGATGCCGGAGCCATCAACCACCGAGGGTCGGCGAATCCAGGGAGAGCTCAAGAATCTTCTGGAAGGCGCTGCGGCCCGATGGGCCGAGAGCTCTACCTCCCGAAGGCAGGGATACCCCTCGGAACCTCATGCCGCGACTTCCCGATTCATGCGGGAAGCCTCGGTCTACACCGGGCGCACGCGCAACACCGCGCCTGCAGCCCCGGGCCACCTCGGCAACGAGCACCATCGTCGCGACCGTCGGGCTCACCTCGACGAAAGGGTGCGCCGAGGCTACCACCCCAGGCGTGGGGGACGCTACGACAGCGGGGAGGATCGAAGTCCCTCGCCCGAACCACCCGGTCCGCAGGCCTTCAGTCAGGCCATCCGACGGGCGCCGTTCCCGGCCCGGTTCCGACCCCCGACTACTATCACAAAGTACTCGGGGGAAACGAGACCGGAACTGTGGCTCGCAGACTATCGCCTGGCCTGCCAACTGGGTGGAACGGACGACGACAACCTCATCATCCGCAACCTCCCCCTGTTCCTCTCCGACACTGCTCGCGCCTGGTTGGAGCACCTGCCTCCGGGGCAGATCTCCAACTGGGATGATTTGGTCCAAGCCTTCGCCGGCAATTTCCAGGGCACGTACGTGCGCCCCGGGAATTCCTGGGACCTCCGAAGCTGCCGGCAACAGCCGGGAGAGTCTCTTCGGGACTACATCCGGCGATTCTCGAAGCAGCGCACCGAGCTGCCCAACATCACCGACTCAGATGTCATCGGCGCGTTCCTTGCCGGCACCACCTGCCGCAACCTGGTGAGCAAGTTGGGTCGCAAGACCCCCACCAGGGCGAGCGAGCTGATGGACATCGCCACCAAGTTCGCCTCTGGCCAGGAGGCGGTCGAGGCCATCTTCCGAAAGGACAAGCAGCCCCAGGGCCGCCCGTCGGAAGAGGCTCCCGAGGCGTCTACTCCGCGCGGCGCCAAGAAGAAAGGCAAGAAGAAGTCGCAAGCGAAACGCGACACCGCCGATGCGGACCTTGTCGCCGCCGCCGACTACAAGAACCCTCGGAAGCCCCCCGGAGGTGCTAACCTCTTCGACAAGATGCTCAAGGAGCCGTGCCCCTACCATCAGGGGCCCGTCAAGCACACCCTCGAGGAGTGTGTCATGCTTCGGCGCCACTTCCACAAGGCCGGGCCACCTGCAGAGGGTGGCAGGGCCCGCGACGACGACAAAAGGGAAGATCACCAAGCAGGAGAGTTCCCTGAGGTCCGCGACTGCTTCATGATCTACGGAGGGCATGCGGCGAATGCCTCGGCTCGGCATCGCAAGCAAGAGCGTCGGGAGGTCTGCTCGGTGAAGGTGGCGGCGCCAGTCTACCTAGACTGGTCCGACAAGCCCATCACCTTCGACCAAGCTGACCACCCCGACCACGTGCCGAGCCCGGGGAAATACCCGCTCATCGTCGACCCCATCGTCGGCGACGTCAGGCTCATCAAGGTCCTGATGGATGGGGGCAGCTGCCTCAACATCATCTACGCCGAGACCCTCAGGCTCCTGCGCGTCGATCTGTCCTCCGTCCGAGCAGGCGCTGCGCCCTTCCACGGGATCATTCCTGGGAAGCGCGTCCAGCCCCTCGGACGGCTCGACCTTCCCGTCTGCTTCGGAATGCCCTCCAACTTCCGAAGGGAGATTTTGACGTTCGAGGTGGTCGGGTTCCGAGGAACCTACCACGCGGTGCTGGGGAGGCCATGCTACGCGAAGTTCATGGCCATCCCCAACTACACCTACCTGAAGCTCAAGATGCCGGGCCCCAACGAGGTCATCACCGTCGGCCCCACGTACAAACACGCGTTCGAATGCGACGTGGAGTGCGTGGAGTACGCCGAGGCCCTCGCCGAGTCCGAGGCCCTCATCGCCGACCTGGAGAACCTCTCCAAAGAGGTGCCAGACGTGAAGCGACATGCCGGCAACTTCGAGCCAGCGGAGACGGTTAAGGCCGTCCCCCTCGACCCCGGTGGCGACGCCTCTAAGCAGATCCGGATCGGTTCCGAGCTCGACCCCAAGTAAGAAGCAGTGCTCGGCAACTTTCTCCGCGCGAACGCCGACGTTTTCGCGAGGAGTCCCTCGGGCATGCCCGGCTTACCAAGGGATGTTGCCGAGCACTCGCCGGATATTCGGGCAGGAGCCCGACCCGTCAAATGGCCTCTGCGCGGATGACACCCGGGGGCTGCGCACACCCCCGGGAAAGGCCGCTTGTCATCGTCGACGTTCTGGAGCCCGGAACGCACAAGTTGGCCGGCGGTCAAGGCGAGGTCTACGGCAACGCTCGGAACGTCCGACAGCTACGTCGCTTCTACCCTTAAGACGTTTTCAAGCTGTTCGTACACCTCGCTCCCGCGCAAGTCTC
The DNA here is from genome assembly GCF_902167145.1 of Zea mays. Lineage (NCBI taxonomy): Eukaryota > Viridiplantae > Streptophyta > Magnoliopsida > Poales > Poaceae > Zea > Zea mays. The sequence goes on along the minus strand of NC_050104.1, from coordinate 12,311,484 downwards.
AGTCATCAAGGAAGGGCCGGCCTCGCCTCGGCAGAGCCCGACCCTCCCTCGGGGGCTAAAAAGGGGGAACCTCCCTGCGTCAAGACTGGGTATACCTCTCCGCGTCCAAAATTTTCGATCAAAAAAGGCTTTTTGCGTTCTCCCGGCTATATCAGAAGCAGGGCCCCAAGGAGCAAACGTGGGTGCATGTAAGTGGCAAGGCCGACTGGGCCGAGGGATTCCTATACCTCCGGGTTAAGGACACCCTCACTCGTCACCCGCCACGAAGAATGACCCCTGCTCGGGAAGCCACCCTGTTATTGACGAACAAAGTCGGACACGCAAAATAAAAGGAAGAGTACGACTTCATGCAATAGAAGCAAAGTGTTCAGGCCTCGGCGGCCACAGGAGGACGCGCGCACATCCAATAGAAACTAGTCCAACAAGAGTTAGGCGTCGCCTTGGGAAGGAGCCGCGCCTTCAGCTCCGTCTCCGCCTTCGGTGAGGTCCATCTCGGCTTCCGGCGACGGCGCAGGGGGGAGGATTTCCGCCTCAAAGGTGGTCGCCAGCACTGCGCTCGGACCCGCGGCGACCGCGTCGAGTCGCTGGATTTCCGCCAGGGCAGCTTCGTCTTCGTCAGGAAGACAATACCCCTCGCTAACCCGCTCCAGGTCCACAACGTAGTGGGAAGTGAGCACGGCGAAGGCCCGCCTGATGCCGTGGTGTAGCGCCTTGCGGAGCCTGCCGCGCGCGTGATCGCCCAAGGCTTGAAGGCGGCTTTGAGGGGAGCTTCCTGAGGGGACGTCGCTGGAGCCAAGGACCCGATAAACGTCCGAGATGGCTACGGACATGGCCGTGAAGTTGGCTTCCCTCTGCTCAGCCGCCCCGGCAAGCGCCTCGGCAAGCGCCTTGGCGGACTCCTCGAGGGCGGACTCGAGCTCTGCGAACAACCAGAAGAAAAACCTCAAACACTAGCAGGGGAAACAAACAAGAGCAAGAACCAAGGATGGTCAAGGCTTACCCCCGGCCCGGGCGCGCTGCTCCGAGGTCGCGGCCTGGGCCGCGGCTAAGTCGGTCGCGAGGGCGTCGGCCCGGCTTTCGGCCTCGGCAGCCCGGCCTCGAGATCGGTCCCGCTCCTCGACGACCTGGACGAGCTCCAACCGCTGCCGTTGCACCTCTGCGCGCGTCGCGGTCGCCTCCGTGCTCGCCGCTGCCGCCTCGGCTCTCAGGTCAGCGCAGAGCAACTGGAGGTCCGCTACCTCGGCACCCTGCTAGGAAAGGCGCGCAGTGGCCCTGGCAAGCGAGGTCCTCAGGGACCGCAGTGAGCCCCAGACATTGACTTCGCGGCGGATGAACGACGACTTGGCGGCGCTCCGACCCAACAGATCCTGAGGGAAGGAAGCGGGGCGTCACGAAAAACGCCTCGGTCACAGAAGAAAAACAAAGGTATGCCCGAAACCGTTACCTAGAGGAGTTTGGGGACGTCCCCGCAGAAAACCTCCAGCAACGACCAGAGCGACCCCACCGTTGCTTCGGCACGCTCGCGGAGCTCGTCCCAGGACTGGTCCTCCCGTTCATCATCGAGAACAAAGACGGGGTCCGAGGCCTCACGGGTCCGGAACCGGAGCAACTGGCGCCAGACCTCGGGGCTCCGCCGCACAGCGACGAGGCCATCGCCCGGCAGGACGAATCGAGCCTCCCCACCCGCCTCTTCCGAGGCACCAGGCGCCGACACATCAACCGACTCGGCGTCGACAGCCAACGGACGCTCCTCAACCGGGACGGCGGCGACTTCGGTAGCGACAGGCGCCGGCATGGCCGGCACCACCGGTGGGCTCAGGACCACGTCGGCGTCAGCCGCCTCTCCTATCGCAATGGCCACCTCGGCAGAGGAGCCGGCCTCGGGAACCTGCTCCACGGCGACCGGCGCCGTCTGAGCCCACTGAGGTGGAACGCCATGCGAGAGGGTCGGTTGAATGGCAAGGCCCGAAGCGGCGCTGGCCGCACAAGCCGGCGTCTTCTTAAGTGCCTTCCAGGGTGCCAGGTCGGTCAGCCCATGGCTTCGCTTGCTGAGGAGAAAAGAAAAATCACGGCCGAGACCTATGAATGGGAAGCCAAGACGAAGACATTCCGAGGTACTTACCCACTTCGGGCCATGATCCACCGCGCCTGGGGGGAGGTTTCTTGGATCCCGGCTCCCGAAATAGCCGCCGAGGTCCGCTTCGCCGGCAACTTCGGCGCCACCTTTGCTTTGGACGCCCAGGGAGCGGATGGCCCGGGCACGGTCGCGATGACTCGAGGGTCACCCCCATGCGCTGCCGGTACGAGCGGCGGCCCCTGGGGAGCAGACGCCCTGACCTGGCCCTCCGCAGCCACCTCAGCTCCTCCAGCCGAGGGGTCAGGTGACCTCTCGGGTCATCCCCGTGCCTCGGGCCGGGACCCCGACGCCCCAACTTCGGGGACTGACGGTGTCGGCCCGCTCGGGGGCTGGCTCGACGGCTCCTGGCCACACCCCAAGCCGGGGCTGAGGCCGAGACGGGCAGCCATGTCGTCCTCCTCCTCATCATCGTCGTCATCATCGTCGTCGGGTGTCTCCGGCGACGGCTCTCTTGGGAGTCCTTCCCTCTCCTGCTGGCGACGGCGCTTCTCCAAGGCGTCCCGAGCCCGCCTCCGCTCGCGGGCCCGGGCCTTCTTCGCGTCCTTCTTCTTCTTCTCCTCCTCCGCGGCGACCCGCCGCGCTGCTCGGTCCACCGCGTCCTCCGGGACCCGTGGCAGGGAGGGCTTGTGCCACCCCACCTCCTAAAGAAGGGGGGAAAGAAACCCAATCGTAAGAGCCAGGAGCAACCCGATGTATGAAGAAGGAAGGAGCGAACACTCACCAGAGTTACGCACCCCTGGTCGGGGCGCATCCGAAGCTGGGAGAAGGCGTGGGAGTCCGGCTTCCCCATCGCAGCCGACACCCGCCATTGGAGGGCGTCGAAGGGAAGAGGATCAGGGGACATCCGCGAGCCCTCCCAGTCGGCCTCCGGGGTCATCTCCCAAAGCGACAGCCGCCGCTCCGCCAAGGGAAGCACCCTCCGACGGTGGATGGCGGCAATCACTCCCGCAGCGGTGAGTCCCCCTTCCCGCAACGCCTCCAGGGCCTGGAGGAGTGGCTCGAGGTTCTTCTGCCTCTCGTGCGGGGTCCCGTGGCACCAGGCGTCGGTGGCAGCGGAGATTACTCGCTGGGAGAACGGCGGGAGCAACTCGCCGTCGTTCCGGAGGTAGAACCACCGGCGCTGCCACCCCTTGTTCGAGGACGCAAGGATGGCAGGAATATACAGCGACGCCCGCGACTGCCTCAGCAGAAGGGTACAGCCGCCGGCCCGCACCGCTGCACGGACTTTCCTCTCCCCCGTCGGCGAGGCGAAAAGCTCCGCGCAAAAGAAATGGGTCCACAAATCCCAATGGGGGGCGATCCCCAAGTACCCCTCACACACCGCAACGAAGATGGCGGCCTGCGAGATGGAGTTGGGGGTGAGGTTATGCAACTCCACCCCATAGTGGTACAGGATCGCCCGCATGAAGCGGCCCGCCGGCACGCCGAATCCCCGCTCGTGGAAGGAGACAAAGCTCACGATGTACCCCGGCGGTGGGGACGGAGCGGCTTCACCCGTGGGAGGAATCCATTCCGGTCGCTGCTTATCGGTGAGGGGACGGAGCAAACCCTCGCCGACCAGATCTTCCAGGTCGCTCGCCGTCACCGTGGAAAGGGGCCATGGATCACGCGGCGGAATGATGGTCACCCGCTCAGCCATCACCAAGCTAAAGGGGATGGCGGCGCGAAGGGCAGGAAGGGCGGTTCTCTCTTCTCTGGCTAGATCTCTCGGGTTGCGAAAACCTAAGGGGCAGGCAGGAAGCAGAGCAAAGAACCATCACCGGACCCTCTCCGGGGTATATAAAGACCAAGGCGAAGACAGTTCCAACGTTCCGCCCGGACCGGACGCGGGATTCAAAAACGCGAAGCGAAACGGCCGCTCCTCGAACGGCTCGCGCACGCGCAACGGCAGCCCCGCCAACTACTCGCCCCGTCGCATTAACTCCGCAATTGGACAGGTGGCACTTCTGGCAGGAGCAACGGGCGACGCTTCGCCTTCGCCGAAATAACCGCGCCAAAAAAGGTATGTCGCGTCGTTCGGTTTCGTATCCTTTTCCCTTTTTCCTCTTTTCTCTATCTCTTGCGACAGGGACCGGGAAAGGGGGATACCCCGAAAGGGATCCTTCCCCGTGAAGGAACCAGGCTCCGAGCCTCCTTACTGATCAGAGGTTCGAAGGCTGGCCCCCCGAAGGGTTCAACAGCCGCCTCAGATCGCGTGGGCCCGACACCCACTACTGGTCAGAGGTTCGAAGGCCGGCCCCCCGAAGGGTTCCACGGCCGCCTCAGGCTACTCGGGCTCCGCGCCCATTACTGATCAGGGGTTCGAAGGCTGGCCCCCGAAGGGTTCACAGTCGCCTCAGACGCCGAGCGAGGGATGACCAGGGGTACGTTCGATACATAACCAAGGCTCGGGCTGCGCTCCCAAGGTACCCTAGGACATTTCCGAGACCAGCGGGAGCGATCTTGTAACGGAATCCCATCGGAGGGAGGCATCGAGCCCTCGGACCCCGTCGCCAGGGGACCGGGTCCGGCAGATCACCCGCAGGTACTTTTGGGAGTGCCTCTGGGCCCCTAGCCGACCCCCAACGAACGGGGCACGGACGTCCACTCGGATTACCCGCTTGCAGCTCACCGGAGACACCATGTTCGGTGCCCATCGAGGGTAACATGGCGCTCTCCCCCCTCCTCCTTGCGGAAAGGCGACGTAGGGGCGTATGTAAAAAAGCCGAGTCTGTCCCTGATCGCCCTCTCGCCCTGTGCAGAGGCTCGGGGGCTGCTCTCGCAAACCCGGCTCCGGCCAAACCGTTGACAGCGTCAGCATACCAGCCCGAGAACTTGGGCCCCGACCGTGCACCCGGGCTACGGCCTGCTCGCATGAGGGAACAACCAGACCAGCCGAAGCATTACGCAAGGCAATAAGACCTCGAAGGAGTGAAACCACTCCTCCGAGGCCTCGGGGGCTACACCCGGCGGGTGCGCTCGCGCGCACCCACCGGAACAAAATGCAACCGAGAAAGGCTGGTCCCCTTGCAAAAAAGTGCGACGAAAGCCTCCAAGCGAGTGCTAACACTCCCTTCGAGGCTCGGGGGCTACTGTCGGGGACCATAATTAGGGGTACCCTCAAGACGCCTAATTCTCAGCTGGTAACCCCCATCAGCATAAAGCTGCAGAGGCCTGATGGGTGCGATTAAGTCAGGGATCAGTCCATACGAGCGACTCGATCACGCCTCGCCCGAGCCTAGCCTCGGGCAAGGGCAGCCAACCCCGAGGGGTTTCCGTCTCGCCCGAGGCCCCCCCCTTTAACGGCGGACACATCTCCGGCTCGCCCGAGGCCTTGCCTTCGCTAAGAAGCAACCCTGACTAAATCGCCGCGCCGACCGACCGAGTCGCAGGAGCATTTAACGCAAAGGTAGCCTGACACCTTTATCCTGACGCGCGCCCCCCGGCAGAGCCGAAGTGACCGTCGTCACTTCGCCGCTCCACTGACCGGTCTGACAGAAGGACAGCGCCGCCTGCGCCACTCCGACTGCAGTGCCACTTGACAGAGTGAGACTGACAGGCAGTCAGGCCTTGCCAAAGGCGCCATAGGAAACTCCGCTCCGCCCGACCCAGGGCTCGGACTCGGGCTAAAGCCCCGGAAGACGGCGAACTCCGCTCCGCCCAACCCAGGGCTCCGACTCGGGCTAAGGCCCCGGAAGACGGCGAACTCCACTCCGCCCGACCCAGGGCTCGGACTCGGGCTAAGGCCCCGGAAGACGGCGAACTCCGCTCCGCCCGACCCAGGGCTCGGACTCGGGCTAAAGCCCCGGAAGACGGCGAACTCCGCTCCGCCTGACCCAGGGCTCGGACTCGGGCTAAGGCCCTGGAAGACGGCGAACTCCGCTCCGCCCGACCCAGGGCTCGGACACGGGCTAAGGCCCCAGAAGACGGCGAACTCCGCTCCGCCCGACCCAGGGCTCGGACTCAGACTAAGGCCCCGAAAGACGGCGAACTCCGCTCCGCCCGACCCAGGGCTCAGACTCGGGCTCAGCCCCAGAAGACGACGAACTCCGCTTCGCCCGACCCCAGGGCTCGGACTCCGCCCTGGCCTCTGCCGAACAACCTCCGCCTCGCCCGACCCAGGAGCTCGGGCTCGGCCTCGGCCATGGAAGACAGATTCAACCCCGGCTTCGGAGGAGCCTCCACGTCGCCCGACCTAGGGCACAGGCCCGCCACGTCAACAGGAAGCGCCATCATCACTCTACCCCGAGCCGACTCGGGCCACAGAGAACGAGACCGGTGTCCCATCTGGCTAGCTCCGCCAGATAGGCAATGATGGCGCCCCGCTAGCCCTGTGACGACGGCGGCTCTCAGCTCCCTTACGGAAGCAGGGGGACGTCAGCAAGGACCCAACCGCTCCGATAGCTGTCCCTCCGCCAGGCTCCGTTGCTCCTCCGACAGCCGCGACACCACACCAGCAGGGTGCCAAGATCTCTCCGGCTGCCACATTGGCATGTACTTAGGGCGCTAGCTCTCCCCCCGCTAGACACGTAGCACTCTGCTACACCCCATTTGTACACCTGGATCCTCTCCTTACGCCTATAAAAGGAAGGACCAGGGCCTTCTTAGAGAAGGTTGGCCGCGCGGGGACGAGGACGGGGCAGGCGCTCTCTTGGGGCCGCTCGCTTCCCTCACCCGCGTGGACGCTTGTAACCCCCTACTGCAAGCGCACCCGACCTGGGCGCGGGACGAACACGAAGGCCGCGGGATTTCCACCTCTCTCACGCCCGTCTCCGGCCACCTCGCTTCCCCCCTTCGCGCTCGCCCACGCGCTCGACCCATCTGGGCTGGGGCACGCGGCACACTCACTCGTCGGCTTAGGGACCCCCCGGTCTCGAGACGTCGACACATGGTTTTTCAAACATATAATAGTTCAAGGAAAAAGGCGTATAGTATAGATAAGTATAAGCTTTGAACATAAAAAACTTAGATGACGCTAACAATCACAATTGCAAAGTTTTGTGATGATATTATACCTTCGAAGGCTCTTAAATGACTCGAGAGTAAAGGAAGACACAAATCACACAAATGGCTAACCGTTCTAGTGGTTTTATTGTTCACCAATTTATAGGATCAAGCTCATGTATAATCTTATGTGAAATTACATTTTACCCCCTCCTCTTACATAGTAACGCTTCACAATAGGGGGTGTACATTTCTGACATTTCACCGCACAACCATGTCACACGCGTCTTCTCTTAGACAAGGCTTATTTTGGGCATTGCTTCTAGATGAAGTCTTTCACTGCCATCACCAAAGCTTCACTTTAATCACCTTCGGCTCTATATAATTCCAACTCACATATGGGTAGTGAAAGTAGTTTGATGGGGATTTATTGACCGAAGGTAAAAGTTCTTCGAATTATTTCAATCTTCTTGACCAAAAAATAACTAGAAATTATCCTCGTGGTTTGAGATTGTTATTGAAAACGAACTAACCCCATGAGGGTCGCGCCTGGGGGGAGGCCGCGCGGGGGGGGGGGGGCAGGGGAGGCCGGTCGGCCGGTCGTGCGGCTGGGCCACCGCCGCGCGCGCAGGGCCGAGGGCCGTGCCGCCAGGCCGGGGGTCCGCGTCGTCGGGGCCGGGGTGGGCTGCAGGGCAGGGGAACTTCCATGGGGGAATAAAACGGAAAAGTAACCCTCACCGGAGCCGAGGAGGAAACCATCGGTTGACGGAGATTCGGATGTCTGCTCGACAAACTGGACGCACCGAGACGAAGCCCTCGACAATCCGAATGCAGCGGTACTCTCAGATTCCGCCGACGATGCACGGATTGGAATTAATTGCTCGTCGGAGTTGTCGCCGAAGTTGGAACCACTCCGAACTTCGACGAGCAATTTCGGGAGCTGGGAAATGAATTTGAGGAAACCGTTTTGTGAATCAGAAAGTGATCGATGAGGAGAAGCTGGGCATATATATATATATATATAGTTGGTGTTCGGATGAGAAAAAAATTCGTGCCAAATTCGGATTTTACTATTTATAAAATTTAGAATAGCCTAGAAATCCATATTTTGTGCTCAAAATTTTATAGATGCTTCCAAAAATTCCAGAAAAACTTCTAGAAATGTTTTGGCACCTAACGAACTCAAAAAACATATTAGAGTTTCTAAAACCATTTTAAGTACCTCAAATAAATAGATTTTGGTTTCTGGAAATAGAAAACTATTCCGAAAATATGAAAATTTACCGAGAGCTTCTATAAGATATATTAACATGTTTCAAACACATTTTGCACTTAGAAACACCATGCAACGGCATGAATGCAACAACCAAATTGCCTCTAGGGCTCACTTCACCAGGTTTACGCCAATATAAAACAAAATAATTCTCCATTTTTAGAAAAAAGAGAAGGAAAGCAAAGAAATGAGAGAGTAACACCTGAATTTGGTGGGTATTAGAAAAGAAATTTTATACCCCAAATTCAAGGTGTTACACTCTCACTTCCAACCCGGAGATGAAGTAGCTGATCCTGACTCCCTGAGTCCCTCCTACAGAATCAAGCGCACACTCTACAACTCTAGTGGTGTTGAACAAATGAAGATGATCGCCTACAACATCATTTACGAGAATATGCACACATGGGACATAATGCAAGAACACATAGTCTACCATGTGTTTCTCATTAAGGATGGATGGTCGATGCCGAAGCCCGATGACAAAGAGGAGACGAAAAGAAACATTGCTAACATGGAACTTATTTTGCTACCCTACAAGTTTCAATCCCTCATCAAATTTTTAAGGCCTTGCAAAGAATGACTTTCTGCTACTAAGACAATCCCCAATGAAATACTCGGGAACTAAATAACAAGAGAAGATAGATCGTTAACTGAAGCTTTCAGTAGTCGGGGGACTTGGAGGTTCAATAGAGTATGAGGTGTATGGGCTCAAATACCCAGACATTTGAAGCTTGCAAAGGATGAGGAGACTAGAATAAAAAAGAAAACATGAAGTAAATGTGTTGGACAAAAGAAGGCAAATCAGGACTTGAAAAGGCAAAAACAATTTAATGTCGTTACGTTGAAGGCAGAACTTCCAAAAGTGACCAAAGATGAGAAAAGCTTATGAGACCACCAAAAAGATTGTGGTCAGTGAAGACATCCCAAGGACAATGCAGGTGCTCAAGACAATGACAAAGATAACACCTACAAGTCTACTTAGTCCTCTACGCACTAACATTATAAATTTTGAGCCCCCTGCAAAGTGGGTGAAGAGCCTCATGGATCGTACCGCTAGGGGCAACTTCGATGCTTGGTGTTGATGTAGATGAGGATACCTCCCTTGATCTATCATGTCTCATGTCTGTACTCTTTGGTAGATCAAGGGATGGTATATCAAGGGATGAGGACACCTCCCTTGATCTCCCTTGATGCAGACGAGGACACCTCTCTTGATCTACCCTCGAAGGTTTGTTCCTATTCTACTTTGTCTATACATTCTTTATACAAGCTTCGATCGCTAAATGATTTTTTGTTTTCTCCTTTTCTAGGGTCTGGCTATAAGCAAATTTCTTAGGGCCTAGAGTGTCCTAGAGGAGAACCATGCCATGGTCAATCCCAATTTTGTGAAGATATCGTTGCATTACGAAAAAAAGCAATGGGGAGAAGACCGAAATGTTGAATACCTTGGCCGAATTATATATTATAGTCATGGATTTCAGGTTGTTGTGACGTCATGGTCTTGGAGTACCATTTTATCGAAGAGGAAGGATTGCAAAGTTCTGTGTATAAACAAGTAAGGAAGAGATCAAAGAGGAGAATATTAGGATTGATCTCATCTGACTCAACCAAGGGGTTAATCTAGAATCTTTTTCACGCGTTTTCTGATTGAAGGCGCAACAACTTCTATGGTTATGGCCTCTTTTATACCGCGTACATAAACCGAGAGAGGACTGACACGTGAACCAATGTTTGTCGATAGGCTCCTCTCTAATACGCACACAGCCAAAGACACGCGCTCTACTCTAACATAGTTAGTGAAGTAAAAGGTCGCCGGCGTCGCTAGCTTCTCCATGTAATCTCTACTACTTATTAAGTAAGCAATAGTAGTCTGCCGTTCTGCCTCTGACATGTTCTGCCAACGGCCGTTCTGCCTCTGAACCGTGGGACCTGTTCTGTCTATACGCCTCCTACATGTGGGCCCCATAGGCCGTACACACCCTCCAAATTCAGCCCTGCGCAAAAAACATACGTTGGTGTGGCACCAGAGTTGGAGGAGTTAGAGTAAGCAACAGATGATCCACAACAACGCTTATAAGCCACGTTCCGCCTCTCTCAGTGGCCGATATGGTACTAATCAAATAAATTCCATACCAGCGCATATGTCCTAGCGTTCGTGCGGCCCAGCGCCCCTCCTCTTCAAAGTGCGGCCCAGTATCCATTGCCAGCGCCTCTCCTCGGCCCAGTATCCATTGCCAGCCCAGCGTGTGGCCCAGCGTTCACTTCGTGCGTCGGCCTCCCCGTGCGTGCGCAACCATCCCCACACTCCCCGTGCACAACCGCCCCACCTCCGTGCGCAACCATCCCCACACTCCCCGTGCGTTCTCTCCCCATGCGGGATCACCCTCCACCGCCGACGCGACCTCTCTCCGCCTCCCCTCCTCCCTTTGCCTCCACCGCCCCTCCCCCAACGTCGTCGCCACCGCCGCGCCACTCGCTCCCGCGGGATCCTGATCCGGTGGACGTAGCTCTGGGGCCTCGACGCAGGCAGCCTGGGATCGAGATGCTCCACCAATGGGGGATCGAGAGGACGACCGCTCCCCACCAGCGCAGCCCAAGCCCAAGCACTGGAGATCCGTCCGCTCCTCTCCTGACCGTTGAAGCGGAAGCGACGACGATGGTGGCCGTGTCGTCCTCTTCCTCATCCATCAACGAGTCGGTGGTGGAGGAGCAGACCAAGCAGACCTAGGTGCTTTCCCTCGCCGCGGCAATGGACGACTCCACATGCGAAGTGTGTCAGTGACTACTGGATAGGTTTCGCTTCCCTATGATGTGCTGTTGGTTTTAGGATCAATTTGTTTTTTTGCTTACGATGGTGCACTGTGGTCTGCAGAGAAGAAGTGCCTCAACTCGGAGCTATGACACGCGTGTGCCGGCCCGCTTGTCTCTTGTCTGCCTCCCCACCATCGGCACATGTGTCGTGTACTTCCCGTAGGGCCACAACGAGCAGGTGAGTCAAACTCCTCATGCCGTCTCCCTCATCCTCGCTGCTACTGCTGGGCACATTCAATTCTAAAAACATCTAAGCAGTTCGATTTGATGCACTGCATTTCAACTCTCCTATTTGGATGTCTAGGTAATATAGCATTTTTTGCCAATTGTTTTTTATTCAACCTCTTCCAAACGTTTGAAAAAAGTTTGACTCCACTGATGCACAAAACTCTTTGCACTAACCAGATCCAAATACGCACAATTAAATTATCAGGATTTCTACACCATGATCTTGGAGAAAGGCAAAGATATCTTATGTGCAACATCTATCAAGTAATCTTTTGATAATTTCTTTCTCTCTTATGAACAGAATCACAACTCTTTACCATTTTCTAAAGATCGGCACAAATCCATCCATCCCCAAAATGTATTTGCATGTTCAAACTTTACATTTGATTATAACTTTCCATGATTTTTCATTGACTAAATGATAAATAACAGGTTTACAAATTAAACAGATGTATCATGCTGGTTAAATATTAAACGGGATGAAGATTTACAGTTATAACATGCCTATGTTCTTAGATTAGCTAATTGCTATTAATGCAATTGCAAAGCTAATTATTTTCTGAGATTGCTTGTCAACTACATATAGTTAAGGTCCTTAGTGGCCACAAAGTGGTGTCGTTATGTGAACCCTTGCCAAAGGAACCTTCTCTCAGATTGGTTAGAGTGTGCGCGCTTTACCCTCACAGGCCTACCAATTTTTCTCAGCTTCTGTATTAAGGTCACCCATAGATTCGATGTCTACTATGGCTTCCTATTGATGAGATAAATCAACAATATATATTCTGTTTTTGCCTATAACAGATCGATGGTTGCAGCTACTTACACTGAATTATAATGTCCAATTGTTACAGATAAAGTAGTTATCTTGCCTACTTCATTCATTGTTGGGTGTGTTTAGATAGGGAAAACACAATAAAGTGGACATAAAATAATTGCATTGGATTTGCTGATGTACCTCTATTTGATTGGACTGTAAGATGGCTATTCACTCATATTTGGGATCAGAGTGTAGCAATTAGACTTAGTTCACGATGATCTGTTTGCATGTGCTATACACAACAGACCTATAGTGTGCAATCAACAATCATCAATTTCAATGACGCTCGGCCTCGCTGCTGCTACTGCTTAGATTTTTTCAGAACTAAATATTAAACAGCTCTATTCCATACATGAAGGTCTGCTATTATGGTATTTAATTATGTGGGTTAATGCTTAATGTCTCGGAATTTTTTCTGTCTTCTTCAATTTTCATATTGTGCTGTTAAACTGATACATGTGGATTCAAGTTGATCGTTGTACCAGATTCCTAATTGAAAAGTTTAATTGTGTCTTCTTGACAGATAATTTGGTGAAGGACCTATCACGCGATTTTGAATACGAAACTCAGCCACCATATTTGTTGTACCAAGATGGTGCCCAAGAAGTAAATGGTATTTGGTTTGATAACCAATATTACTGTGAAGCTGTCACAAGCCTTTTTGGAAGGTAAAGTTTCTCCCTTGCTTGTTCTACTTCCACATATGCTGGTGGGTATGGAGTTGTTATGTGTAATTCAATTACAATGTATATATACAGGTTGTAGGATGTAACTTGGGATGTGGGTATTTTGTAACTTCATAACTGAAAATTGATGACTACCGATTTTATAGTTTCATTTACTATACACTCGTGGAGAGATCTGGCGGTGGAGGCGATGGCACTGGGCGACGGCGCGGAGGTGGCGAACTTCGTGCTGCCAGATGAGCTCCTGGCGGCGCTGCCGCGGGACCCCTACGAGCAGCTGGATCTGGCACGCCGCATCACCACGCTGGCGGTGTCCGGGAGGGTGTCCGGCCTGGAGCGGAAGGTGGTGCGCCTGCGGTCGGAGGTCACGGGGAAGGACCGCGAGAACGCCGAGCTCCGGGAGCGAGTGATGCTGCTCGATACCGCGCTGCAGGAGACCAACGCCAGGCTCGGCGCCGCGCTCGAGGACAATGTGGGTCGTGCCGTGGCCGTGCCGGGAGCTGGCCCCGCTCAATCTGTTCGCATCTGGCATATGCGTCCGCTTGGATTTCTGAACCTGGCGATTCCGTTGTGGTGCAGATTAAGCTCAGCAAGGAGTGAGACTCGCTGGCGCAGACGTCCAAGAAGCTGGCGCGAGACCTGCCCCGCCCCAATCCCCATCGCCCCCAAGACAGATATTCGCTGCCACCCCAATCCCAATCCTCGGCGGCGGCGCTCTCCAATCCAACAAGTGGCTCTCCAATCCCCATCCTGGTATATCTCCAATCCCCATCCGGCCTGTTAATTTATATGCCCTAGCAGAATCCCCATCCGCCATTGGTACTGTTGTCAGTTTTTTTGGTTCTTTTGTTTAATTTCATCACTGTCAGTTTTGTTTGATTTCATCACTATCAGTTTTTTCCTATCATTTAGTTGGATGGTATGGTTAGACTATGGTAGAGAAGGAAAATATAGAGAGAGTTCTAACTTAAAACTGGTACAATTTAAACATAGCAAGGATTTTCCTAATGTCTGACTGTATGAAAGCAGAATCCCCATCCGCCATTGGTACTGTTGTTAGTTTTTTTGTTGTTGTTTTGTTTGATTTCATCACTGTTAGTTTTGGTGAGGAATCTTCGTCGGGATTGTAGGTAAGATTTCCCCTGCTCCTGGATCAGTAGTAGAATGGATTTTCTTTGGTGCTGCTGTCAATATTTATTGAATTGGTAAAATAGGCAATTCATTCTAATATTGGAACTTGTCAGAGGGAATATAATTAGCAGGCTTGTAATTGGTAAATTCTTAGTTTTTCTTAAGACTTCTAGCATTTTTTCTCTACTACTTATTAAGACTGCAATAGTAGTCTGCCGTTCTGCCTCCGACCGCAGATTATTTTAACCAATAACCAATAATCCAGATTATTATAATCCCATTCACAATCCAGATTTTGAAAATCCAAAGGTGATCCACACAGCCACTAAAAACGACTGTCAATTCAAAAATTATAAATAGAAGAATTCACTATTCAGAGGATAACACACTTCTGGCCGAAATACATGACTTTGAGAGCATTATTCAGTTTTACAGAAACTGATTGGTGTCAATGAACGAGGGGAGAGATTTCTGTCATGTGTACTCCTTTATGGGAACATTATGTTATAAGGACTGATTAAGGTAATTTAGTTAACTTGCACTACTATGTCAGCAGGTCAAATTGCAGTGGTCCTCGCAGAATTTTGGAGTTCCTCTTTTTGCTTTGAGCATTGTATGTAACATCAACATAACCTATCTTGTTCTGGGAATCTGGGTAACTACTATAATTACATGGTTTATTACTGGATGACACATCATACTGATTCACTACTTAGCAGGAATATCTCCATGACCTGAAGCCTCTTCTTCATGTGGATGCGATTCCACATGTGGTTTTCCACTGCACTTTTCTTGAATATTGCCACAATGTCATTGCTGGTTGTCTGTTCCCCAGCTTTTGGATGTGACCACAATCACCCTGCTAAGTCTTGCAAACTTGTTTCCACTGCACTTGCATATGTGCATGGCACTATGTACATGTTTTTCATCTGTAGGCTTTCATGGTGAAGACGCCATCACAATCTCATCACTGTCATGGCTATTTGCCTCAGATTTGAGGAAATAATCACAGGCAGCCTCCAAAATCTTGCAAACTTCTCTACGGTACTGCACCAGAATATAGTTCATGCCAAGAATAAAAACCATCAATGGTGTTTCTGAAAATATCAGTATTAGGTTCACTATGTGATCTTATGGTCGATATAACTAGAGGGTTGCGTGGTGCAGAGCCAATTCAATTCACCAGGGGCAGAGCTACGTGTAGTTATTGGGGTCAGCCGACCCCTATAAAACTTGCCAATTCCTATACATTTATATTCTTAACTAATGTATTTAGATGATAATTAATGGAGCTGACCCCCAATGACTTTGTTGTCTGCCCTGCAACTCACTTGACCATCTTTCTGCAACTCACTTGACCATATTTCTGTCACACTCATAATTTGGCAACAGTAATGGCTCAGAGCAAAATAGGTTGCCTCAGTCCTAGAACATTCAACTATTGCACTGAGATTAAAAGTGATCCTTTCTAATTCAGGTTTAAGATTGTTAGGGAGTGTGTTATGTATGTAGTTTCAATGACTAGGTTTCGTGCAATCAGACCCTACATATTTGTTGTCTATCTCAGTTTAGTAAGCACCTGCTCATACCTTTGTGATGCATTCTGTTAGCGGTTTCAGAAAAGACATGCTCGTTGTCCTGTCATCGCTGCTGCTCATCATGATCTCAGGGCAGTGGATCGATCTCACGGCGGAGGCGACCTTCTTAGGCGCGCCACAGCCATCCGAGCCGAGGTACCCCCTTTTGGACCGCCCTGTCCCTCTATCCCTCGCCCCATCGGTGTCCGCGTGCCCTCGTCCCCTGAGACGCCACTGGCGTGGAGATGGAGTGACGATCCGATCAGATCCAATTGCTCGTTTTCTCCGAGAATCTCTCCCCCTTTTGTCGGTTGTGAGCTCTGAAAGTCGAATATGCCCTGTTTTCCTCCAATCCATCCAGTTGGCAGCTTGTTTGCCGCGTGGTGGAGTTCGTACTGATGTAGGTGATTTGGTCCAACTTTTCGATTTTATCTAGGTGTTCAACTAAGCCTCTTATAGCCCTCGTTTTATCCGCCCGCCGCTCTGGAATGTAATACACTCCGAATTTGATGCGAACACAAACTCTGTGAATTCTAACATGTATTTATGATTCGTTTAATGGCAGTGTTGGGGCTGCCTTGTGCACCGAATCAGTGATCGGGCAGCGTAATACAAAGAGGGAACGCTTGATCATCTGAGCTGGTTTTGTACAGAATGTCAGGTATAGCCAGGTGCTCGTTGTCATTGCTTCAGTTTTAACGAGTCGGTCATGCAATGCAGCTAACGTTCTGGCGTCGGCCATGCTCTGTTGCAGAGAGTAATGTGGATAGCATCCAGATATCTGTTAGTAACGATGAGAGGAGGAATAGGGCATATGCCGAGATCTCGGAGGACGAGCCGAGGCAGACCAGGATGCGATCACTGAAGAAGAAAGCCTTGCATGCATCGACAAGACTCACACACTCCCTGAAGAAGAGGGGGGAAGAGAAAAGTGGACTACAGAGTGCCAAGGATAGCTATAGAAGATGTCAGGGATGCTGAAGAAGAGCAGGCAGTGAACTCGTTTCGGTAGGTTTTGTTTGCTAGGGGCTTGCTACCAGTCAAGCATGATAATTCCCACACGATGCTTAGATTGAGATCTGACACATGAGGAAATATGCTCATATTGTTATTTTCAGCTATATAATGTCAGTTGTTTATTTTTAGTTCTGTGCTGTAGATTTTTAAAAACGAGGAAGTTCGATTTTGAAAAAGCAGCACAGATGTGGGCGGACATGCTGCAGTGGAGAAAGGAGTTCAGTACAGACACAAGGTCATTGTTTTGTTAACATTACTTATCTTGATTCTTGAAAGAGATACACACAATAAAATTAAAGAGAAGAGTACTCACTGCTTTCCTTTGCAATATTATCCCTATAAATTCATTTGCAAGAGTCTTCTTTTTAACATCGTTATTGTGCATGCCAGGTGTATCTTATAGTTCAGATATGGGGTTACAACATTATTTTTGCTATCAATTTTAGTTCGTACAAGATAGTTTGCCATGATAAACAAGCAAACTTTGGTTAAATTTGCAATTATCAGAAGTCTCCAAAATACAGATACTGTTTAAACCATCTCTGTAATTTGATTGCTTAGGATGTTTTAGTGTTTGTGGTAAAATTGACCCTTGGAGAGAAAAAGGACCAACTCTTGTTTTCCAATCCCTGTATCCCACATCAACTAGATATCTAAATCACACCTACTCCTTTTAGAAAAGCCTATGCAGTGGATTTAGTTCTGGTATTTTATTTATTTTCCAAATGCTTGGATGTAAATCCATCGATCCAAAAAAGAACCATCTATGGAATTCTGGAGGTTAAGATCATCTGAACTATTGATGCAGGTATAATTGCATTTTATCTTTGTTGCTTCATTTGTTTTCTGTAAGCAAGATGTAGTTTGAAAAAACTCAGATATCTAACATGACATTTTCCTTTTCTGTTCTTTGTTATAGGGCTGGAAAAACTTTAGCAAGATTGCAAGGGATTTGGTGCGTTGTATGCAAAAAATAGATGACAACCAACGTACTCCCGTTGCAACGCACGGGCACACACCGAGTACATAAATGATGACATCTATTCTACGGACGACGGACGGATCCTCTATCGTAACGTTCACGGATGTAGGTGTCGCCGGCCGGCTGATGTGTGGGACTGGCCACGACCTAGCAACGGCGGGACGTTACGGCAAAGAAGCCGCTCGCATTGAGCATTGCTCTCTCTCTTTTGTCTCTAGCGTAGGAACGTGGCACGGTCGTAGTACTCATTCGAGTGAAGGACACAAGCCGCAATGACAACCACACAGACACAGCTCGCTGCCGTGACGTCGGGTCGAGGCCTGCTCGTCTTTGGCGCGCCCGTCGTCTGTACACGACGGCGGTGAGCGATGCCAGCGCGTGTCCTGGCCGGATCGCCTTCACCGGCAGCTAAATCGACCGCGCTTAGCCAACTAACACGGGTGCAGGTGTGCAGCAGCATCGCGGTATACGTACGTGCACGTAGGCGACTAGCTAGGCGTGTAGCCATGTGAGCGCGCGGTGAGCCCCAGCTTCTCCGTCCTCGTCCTGCAGGCTTCTGCTACCTTCCAAATGTACGTACACACAGTGGCGCTGGCGCATCAGCGCATGGCATTGTGTTCCAAGTTCCAACAACCGCGCGCGCACTCTGGTACAGTCCGTCGCTTGATCGGACAGCCAGGACAGCGATGCTTTCAATACAACTCCCTCCGCCGGCACGATGACCAACGCGCATCGTACGCAAATAGGGCCACTCCCACGAACGCAGGGTTCCGTGACGGCCGTGTCAGTTCCGTATGTTTGCGTGCGTTTCTATCTAGGACTGTGTGTTTTTCGTACAAACAATCTGCGTCACATGATCCTGTTCCTGCCATGCCAAGCATCTTTCTGTGGCATCTTGCTGATCGCACACGCAGATGCATGGTGAAAAGTCCTTTATTTGATCTTATCACCACGTACGTGCTGTCACGAATACGTGTTGCACTTGGAAATGTGCTGTTACGGGTACACTGCAAATTTGCTTTTCCGTAAAGAAAGAAAAGCACGATCTGGAAGTTACTGTTGAAGTATACTCAGTGGTAACGAGATTGAGAGAGAAACAAATGATAAAACTTCAACACGTTATCAGCACGTGCTCTTCACCGAGCAAGAGGAGAAGGCCATGGCACTGCCATCATCGAGAGCGGTTGCCAATCTAAAAAAGTGAGCAGTACATCCGGCACGGCTCTCGATGGCGGCAAACACCACGGTCCACTGCTATCGCTTCCCGCTGAGCGCCGCCGAAGAAGACGGCGAGGACGACCCGTTGTCGCTCACGATTCGATCCGTCCAGAAGCCGTTGAAACGGATGTCAAGCACATGGGCTCATCTCTGCCTCGACAAGATTTCACATGCGTGGAAACATGAGAGGTATTCAAAGGCCGTTGCTATTTTATTTGTTTGATTGATCTCCATCGTTCAAAGGAAAATGACGATCAGACAAAGCAAATAATAAGGGGGCTTGCCGCGCGCTCGCTGGGTTCGCAGCACCTGTGCCTGGTGCCGGGGCAAGAGCGCTCGCGCCGGGGTTGCGCACCGGCCCGCGCCCGCCATGGCCGGATCCCGCGCCGAGGCCGCGCCCGCCTGGCAGCGGCTGGCCACGCGCCTTGGCTGGGACTGGGGTCGGGGCTTTGCGCCCGCGCCGGGGCCGCCCGCGGTCGTGCCCGTTGGACGGGGCTGCGCGACGCCGAGCCGCGTCCGTGCCCACCGGTCGTGCCACAGGGGCCACGCCCGCGCCGGTTGACCAGGGCTGCGCCTCGTCAGGCCTCACCCGCGCGCGCCGGGGGTCGCGAACCCGCGCGCCGTCGAGCACCGTCGGGGGCGCTTGCTTGCGCGCTTGAGTTGTCGGGGCCGGGGGCCTCCGCGCGGCCGGGACCTCGCCCGCGCGCGTCGGGGGTCGCGAACCCGCGCGTCGTCGAGCGCCGTCGGGGGCGCCGCGGGCCCACGCCGGGCAGCCGAACCGCCGCCGGTGAGCGCGCCTGCGCCGAGGGGCTGTGCCCGCCCTCGTCCGCCGGCCTGCGGCGAGCCACCGAGGGTCCGAGGGCCGCACGCCGGTGCAGCCCACACCACCGCGGGGGAGGCGCGCTCGTGTCGAGCCGCTGGAGCCGCACCCGTGCGCGTCGGGGGCCGCCGCGCCTATGCCCAAGGCCGCCATGGCCATCGCTCCTGCCTGGCCGGGGCCGTGCGCTGCCGGGACGCCGCGCCCGCCTGGCCGGAGCCGCGCGCCGCCAGAGCATGCGCCGCCGGGGGGCCCGCTCAGGGGGTCGTGCTTCCGGCCGCCATGGCCGTGCCTAGGCCGCTCCCACGCCGCCGCCGGGGAGGCCATGACTGCGCCTGTTGTTTGGTCGTCGCCGCAGGTCGATGTGGTGGGCGAAACCCTAACCGCCTGGGCACTGTACTGGCCGATGGGCTGGCCGGCTGGGCCACGCTGGCCATTGTACTGGCCGGCTGGGCCGCACCTGGCCGCTGGGCTGGCCCCCTGGGCCACCTGGGCTGTTCAGCCATATGTTTGGCTGGGCCAAATTTACTTTTTTTATTATTTTATTTTCTGTACATTTACAGTACAAGACTCTGTGATTGCTTGTAACGCAATTTCAATCAGTATTTAGTATCTAAATTCTAATATTTAGACTACTGCTAATGTTATATGTAATTATACATATTTGTCTGTTTTTATTGTGAAAATGCAGACTTATCAGTGAATTATATTTTTATTTATATTTATGATTCACATGTTTCGACTTGCTTTTGTTTTTGCATTCTTTTATGTTTGCATGGAAAACATAGCACATTAATTAAGTCGAAA
Source organism: Zea mays (assembly GCF_902167145.1). Lineage (NCBI taxonomy): Eukaryota > Viridiplantae > Streptophyta > Magnoliopsida > Poales > Poaceae > Zea > Zea mays. Next base: position 12,291,060 of record NC_050104.1, on the reverse strand, counting down.
CTTAACGGTCCTCATGCAACATAAGATTGCACTTTTTTGGGAAAGGCATAGGGTGATGGAGTCCTAAGCACTGGCTGTGCTAAATTCTTTATAGAATTTAGTAGCCCAGAGACTGTGCTTTAGGCCGCATTTGAAATGCCTATCACTATGAGGTCTACATCTTTCGAGATGATTACCTATACGTGCTACCCAAAAAGATCACGGACCAAGCAGGCGTCACGGGCTATGGAGCCAGGCTGGACGCTGCAGTCATGCTGACTGCTAAAAGAATTCTTTTAATTAAGTTCTACTTAATTAAATGAGGAATTCTTGTCAAATATGACACATATCTTGAACTTGGGATTATTCAACACATGATGGAGATCTAGGCTTTGTCTGCAATAAGTTCTTGGAATTTATTTGCCCTGAGACCAAGCTTTTAGACAGCAAAATATTATTTGTCCATCAGTAAGAGGTATATATCATATGGTTATGATGATTACCTATGTGTCCTTCCAAGTAGATATGTTGGAGATGTGATGTTGGTTATTCACCTTTATGGTGATTTCCATTTTATTTTTGAAATTTTGGTCAAGCACAGGGTAGTAGAGTCCTAAGCATTGGCTGCGGTATGTTCTTTGAATATTGTCGGGGACCATAATTAGGGGTACCCTCAAGACGCCTAATTCTCAGCTGGTAACCCCCATCAGCATAAAGCTGCAGAGGCCTGATGGGTGCGATTAAGTCAGGGATCAGTCCATACGAGTGACTCGATCACGCTTCGCCCGAGCCTAGCCTCGGCCAAGGGCAGCCGACCTCGAGGGACTTCCGTCTCGCCCGAGGCCCCCCTTTTAACGGCGGACGCATCTCCGGCTCGCCCGAGGCCTTGGCTTCGCTGAGAAGCAACCCTGACCAAATCGCCGCACCGACTGACCGAGTTGCAGGAGCATTTAACGCAAAGGTGGCCTGACACCTTTATCCTGACGCGCGCCCCCCGGCAGAGCCGAAGTGACCGCCGTCACTCCGCCGCACCACTGACCGGTCTGACAGAAGGACAGCGCCGCCTGCGCCACTCCGACTGCAGTGCCACTCAACAGAGTGAGTCTGACAGGCAGTCAGGCCTTGCCAAAGGCGCCATAGGAAGCTCCGCTCCGCCCGACCCAGGGCTCGGACTCGGGCTAAGACCCGGAAGACGGCGAACTCCGCTCCGCCCGACCCCAGGGCTCGGACTCGGGCTAAGACCCGGAAGACGACGAACTCCGCTTCGCCCGACCCCAGGGCTCGGACTCGGGCTAAGACCCGGAAGACGACGAACTCCGCTTCGCCCGACCCCAGGGCTCAGACTCGGGCTCAGACCCGGAAGACGACGAACTCCGCTCCGCCCGACCCCAGGGCTCGGACTCGGGCTAAGACCCGGAAGACGGCGAACTCCGCTCCGCCCAACCCCAGGGCTCGGACTCGGGCTAAGACCCGGAAGACGGCGAACTCCGCTCCGCCCGACCCCAGGGCTCGGACTCGGGCTAAGACCCGGAAGACGACGAACTCCGCTCCGCCCGACCCCAGGGCTCGGACTCCGCCCGGGCCTCTGCCGAACGATCTCCGCCTCGCCCGACCCGGGGGCTCGGGCTCGGCCTCGGCCACGGAAGACAGACTCGACCTCGGCTTCGGAGGAGCCCCCACGTCGCCCGACCCAGGGCACAGGCCCGCCACGTCAACAGGAAGCGCCATCATCATCCTACCCCGAGCCGACTCGGGTCATGGAGAACAAGACCGGTGTCCCATCTGGCTAGCTCCGCCAGATGGGCAATGATGGCGCCCCACAAGCTCTATGACGACGGCGGCTCTCAGCTCTCTTACGGAAGCAGGTGGACGTCAACAAGGACTCGACCGCTCCAACAGCTGTCCCTCCGCCAGGCTCCGTTGCTCCTTCGACAGCCACGACATCACGCCAGTAGGGTGCCAAGATCTCTCCGGCTGCCACATTGGCATGTACTTAGGGCGCTAGCTCTCCCTCCGCTAGACACGTAGCACTCTGCTACACCCCCATTGTACACCTGGATCCTCTCCTTACGCCTATAAAAGGGAGGACCAGGGCCTTCTTAGAGAAGGTTGGCCGCGCGGGACGAGGACGGGACAGGCGCTCTCTTAGGGCCGCTCGCTTCCCTCACCCGCGTGGACGCTTGTAACCCCCCTACTGCAAGCGCACCCGACCTGGGCGCGGGACGAACACGAAGGCCGCGGGATCTCCACCTCTCTCACGCCCATCTCCGGCCACCTCGCTTCTCCCCCCTTCGCGCTCGCCCACGCGCTCGACCCATCTGGGCTGGGGCACGCGGCACACTCACTCGTCGGCTCGGGGACCCCCCGGTCTCGAAACGCCGACAAATATATCAGCCCAGAGACCATGCTTTTAGGCAGCAAAAGTTTTGCCCACTACTGAGAGATCTACTCCATTGTTTCATTACATGGAGATTATCTACGTTGTGTACACCAATTTTCAAAAATCTTTTGGTACACTTTATGTGATACCTAGAGTTCTCCAACATATAAAGATATGATATATTTTGCGATATATTACAACATCAGAAAATGGTTAATCCATTTGGAGGATAATTATTTAATAGAGTTTGATGAACTCGCCTACTGGGCTTAATTATCCTCAATGTTCATTAGATATCAAGATCATTTTTGCATGATATGGGAATTCACCTCTTCAATTTGGAGGAAATGAGATGCTATCTTTCTCTTATGGTTCTTATGAAAAGAACTTATGTGCTTTTGCGGCTTGATGTGCAAGCACAAAATGAATAACAAAGAAAATCATAAGACTTGTGGACTTATGAGTATGTGTCTACATTAAGTTGTAGACTAACACTTTGTATTCATATATTTTGCTTGAAAAGCAAATATATAAGCACATTAAAAAGGGAAGGGCAATGAGTATGACAAACGCTTTTGTCATTACACTATACGTGGTATAGTGTTGTATGCCGAGGCATCTAATCTTGTATATGAAATCCCAAAATATGCATACTACTCATGAAAGCTAAGATATGAAGTATACTTCAATCTTCCATCTGACATGATAACAGTGGTTAGTTGTGTAATTCATGATTTGGAATAATCATGTAACAACACTTCTTTTTCTAAGAGAAGATCACTTTGTTAGATGATTTGCTTTTGAGTAATATTTAAATGATGCATGAGATTTGGTATAATCTCATAATTGATGTTGTGATAGGTTCAACTCATGCGATGTGAGTTGAACACACTCATGTGATTTGAGTTGAACAAACTCATCGATTAGAGTTGAACCAACTCATCAAGGGAGTTGAAGACTCATTGATTTGAGTTGTGCAAACTTGTACAGGGATTCTTCCAATTGAAGAAGAAACATGCAATGTGGAGAATTGAGCCACAAACTCTATAAGTGGGGAAACAAAATATTCTCATATTCCTTTGGAAAAAGGAAAGAATATTTTAACAATCGCTTCGCGCGATATCATGATATGTTATTATCATATCCCCTTTGGTATTGGAAGTATCAAGGATGTGTTGATATATCCTAATTGTTATCTTACCATATTATAGAGATATCCATATAATTTCTATCATGTGGAAACACAAGGTGATAGTGATGGATATTGCATATGTTTCTCGGAAACATTTCTTATGGATTGTACTCTGCATACATCCTCTCGTACAATGTGTTGCATTTGTTAAACTTTTCATATGATGATACTTACCATGTTCGGTAAGACTGAATTGGTAATTCCATTATTGGGATGAAATGAAAGTTATGGACAATTCTATTGGTCATGTTTTTCCCATAAGATAGATACCTGATGAGTATCATTGGGAATGAGATTTTAAGTCCCTCCTATCTTAAAATCTGGTCTGAATTGGTTAAAGTTCTTTGAATTGTTTCAAAAGAACGAGTGTGGTCCATTACAAAGATGGTATGGACATTGAAGGATTTATATGGTTCTATGGTGCATCTATATGATGACCTGAAGTGTGTCATTCGGACAACACGTGACCATTAAGTAATAATGTCTCAAGCTTGAGCACATTATCCTCCACACTGCTGAATTTGCCAAATCTGCTTACAATGATGATTGTTTGTCTTGGTATTCAGAATGATATCCATAAAGGATATGATGAATCTGTGATAGATTCGAAAATTTCAGATCATTAATGACCATCAGTAATGAATTGTCATTTCCAACTGGTTATGGTTGGAGTCAGGAAGTTTTGCACGCTCCTGACTTGTGATTAACTGCATGTACTACATGTACAAGTTCCCCTATGATTTTTAGTACGTGGGAATCCGTGAAAGATTTCACATGCGTACATTGGGTATGTTTTCCCAATCTCACCACCACAGCGTACATGTATGGGCACACAAAAAGCTGGGGATCTATGTGAGAATTCATTCTTCGTCGATCATTAAGTTTTAGAATCTCTTCATGAGAATCTATTTACGACCCGTACGCTTGCTTGAATCATGAGCTTTTCCAGGCATTAGGGGGAGATTTCGAGTACCAAAAAGAATGCTAGGAAATTATAATGAATGCAGTAAGCATTCAGGCTCAGGATCACGTACTAAAACTGAACCTTTGGGTTCAATTGATTTGCAAGAAGTTGCAAATTGACTGCCATGTGCATTTACTAAAAGGTGTCACTCAAATTAATCCTATGTGAAAGTGCCAGAAAGAGTGGTTACATGGAAAACCACTTAACTCCCTATTGCAACGTAGTTGTAAATAAGAGGGGGAGAAGTATGGTCACAAATTGGGATTAAGATGCTTGCAAGCAGCTGAAGGCTAGGCCTTCTGAGATAGTAAATGCAGACCATCTATTCGTTGGTAACCAACCTAGTGTTGGTGGACACCTAAAGGATATTGATTATCCTGTGAATGGAAGACATTCACAACCTAGCTCAGTGCGCACTAATGAGGCTAGGTTATCGGAAGCCCTTGATTCTCATTTTGGGATTTCACGAGGAATCATAAGGGTACATAAAAATGACTTTATGTCAACCGGAGAATTGTGTTATTTAAAAGCTACAAGTGTCGACACATATATCTCAGCAATTGTATATGCACTCCAAGTGATCCAAAAGACTATGGCCATAGCAGAGCACGAGTATGCTCAAATTGGATCTTGTTGAGTGATACAATGTTGCAGAGATAGCCTTGCTCACCGGAAAGAAGTGTTGAGTTATTTTCACTTCAAGGTATCTTACTGTGGATATAAATTTGTTTTCATGGATTTGGAAACAATGAGGTGGTGAGAAAGCATGACTAGTAGCAACTGGGTTTATACACAAACCCAAGCATTATTTTAATGCTATAAATTCTCTTCTACCGTGAGTAGTAAAATTCCGATACAATACAAAGGGCAGTAAATCATCTATCTGTGCAGTTGATAGATGTAGTGACAACATATGCATATGTGGTCACTGAATTATGGTATTTATGGAGTCTTGAAGGATTCCAAATACATAATAACCAATCACAAATTTGCAATGCTTGGAAAGTCTTTGTGACTTAGAGCATTCAGGTCAAATATGGTACATTCGACCTAGTGAATCCTTCCTTCCGAAGGGATACACAAAGAATGGTATGTTTAGCGTAAATATGTGCAACATATTTCTAAACATACATTACTTATTGACGGAGTTCGGGATAGAAGATATGAATTGAAAGAGATTTTCAATTCAAAGTAAACTATCTTGAGTATCTTGGATACAAAAATTGTCTATATCCAACATATATTGAAGAAATTCAATATGAAAGAATCATGGTTATTTGATTCTTTTAGATCATGAGATGTGTTATTGTATCTTGCAAGAGCATCCGGCCGGATATTGCTTTGCAATGATTTGCTAGCTAACAGCACATGAGATCGAGTTATGATCTCCAGATGTACTCATGCTCTCCTTATGTTTGGATATACTGATCTTGGATATCTATAGAAGATCCCTAGGTACAAGATCAATGACATACTTCTGGTAAGTTGGACCTACTGTTTGATAAATGTCAATCAACAGAGATTAATGGTCACTTACACTAATCATTCTATAGTACACTTCGTGGGATTGTACAGAATGATATACTACATACTGAGGATATGTGGTGGTCATGATTTTATATCATTGACCTTATTATCTATGAAGATAATATACTTTGTGTTGTTTAGATGAAAAACAAATTACAAACTAAGTCTCTACCTTACTTCACATTTTAAATGTGTTTGAGAGCAGGTATGAGATGACTTAGTAATTTGCAAAGATCAGGGGGAGTTTCCTCTTGATCGAAAGAACTTGTTTATACATCATGTCGTACTCTTTTCTTTGCATGAGTTTTCACCTATTTGGGTTTCTCATTCAAAGTTTTTAACGAGGCAACATCAACACAAGGCCTATGTCGTATCATCTATTTTCCTATAGAGGTTTTTGAGGATGATATATTATGACATAGCTATTGTTGCATTTGACCTAGGTTATGAGTTTATCTCTATAAAAGTTCAATTGGATCAACAATAGAGTATGACTACTCTCCTTATTTTTCCCACTGGGTTTTCAAGGAGACTCGGCTGATATGTTAATTTCTCAGATTTTCTGACTAGATTATCTTGGAGAAATATTAGCCTGAGTTATATGTCTCATCATTTATTTTCCCCACGGGGGTTTTTGAGATGATGACTATAGACATATTATTGTTCTTTGGGCTAGAGGTCCATTGGAGAACAATGTCGTATTGTGGTTCAATTGAACCACTGACCATTATCCATAAGGATAATTGAGCTTGTGTTGTTCAGATGGAAACAGGAAAATGGAAATATTAACATCTTGCAAACAAAGTCTTGTGATAATCTTGCTAATCTATTCACAAAATCTCTACCATACTCAACGTTTTCAGAAATGTGTTGATGTCATTGGTATGAGAAGACTTAAGTGCTTGCAAGATCAGGGGGAGTAATTCTCCATGATATTTGACCTGTTTTGAACCATCATATTACATTCTTTTCTTTGTATGAGTTTTGCCTTAATAAGGTTTTCTCATCCAAAGTTTTTAATGAGGTAATATCAACTAAGCTATATGCTTCATCATTGATTTTTCCCCAAGGGGATTTTTACGAATGATGATTACAAGCATATTTTCTTTTGGAGTTCGTGTGAGATTATTCTCATTATCCAAAGGACATTGTGTACTCCTTATTTTTCCCACAGGGTTTTTGAGGAGATAAGATCTTGGAAAAACAGCTGACAGATCATCAAATGAAGTTGGATTGATCAAGGGGGAGTGTTACAAAATCTCTACTACTACTTACGTACGTAACGTAGGCGTCCACACCCCTGGATGGTTCTGCCGCTGACGCACCCCGCCCCGCATCCGGCGACCTTCCTTCAATGGCGCACCAATCAACGCCCGCGCGCGATCCACTCCCCCACCCACCCTATGTCTCCCAGGAAGGTCGATCTGCCGGATCCACTCCACCCGATCTGCCTCACCTCCATGGAAGTAGTTGATCTGCCGCTCCCAATCTTGGACGTCTTCCATGGTCAGTGGCAGCTGATCTGCCGCCATCAACGTCGATACTGCGATCCGAAGCCCCAGCAGCTCGGCCGACGCACCCTCGATCCGAGATCCTCGCCATCAACGCTCCTCGATCTCTGCTCCCCGCCATCAACGCGGCCGCCCCGCTCACCTTCCATCGACGGGATCGGCGTTGATGGCGGATCGGCGAGGACGGTGGGTGGGGCGGCCTCGGATCCCCGGCTCCGTGCCCCCGCCCGCGACCTCCCGCGATGCCCCCGCTCCGTGCCTGCCGCCCAACCATGGAGATAGGGCAGTACGCCACGACCAGCTGCTGCAAGTGGACGCATGTCTGATTTCGTTCCCCATACTCTGTTTCCTTCGATCCCCAATCCCTTCCCAGGTAAGAAACACACGTCTCCACAGGCGGCCACCACTGATTTGGTCCAGCTGGAGGCAATGGTGGTGATGGAGATGATGGTCACGGAGCCAGCAACTCATGGCCGGGGGGAGCACGTCAAGGCACCGCCCTAGCCCAAACCCGAGACGGATTACTTCGCCGAGAAAAGAAATCTGGTGAGTTGGTTCGTTCGTGTACCCGATCCCTCCTTGCTTGTGCTACAAATTTCATACATGCAGATCGGAATGGGTGATTGTGATGCGATTCTTTAGTGATTTGTGTGCCTTTCTTTCCTGGATGGATTAGCAGTTCAGTTTACTGTGAATTTTGCTAGGGGTTCAGTTGAATTAAACCTCCTGAGTCCTGATCCCATGTTTGTTCCGCTCCTTTCTGGCAAACTCTCTGAAAATTGGGTTGTGTTGTGCGATTCTGGTTCGTTCCATGCTAGGCCAAACAATGGCTGCAGTACTTTATTACCATTTTAAATCCGGGTAAATGCAGTACGAGAACAGTTCCTACTTCTTACTTCAGATGTTGTGGTTGAACAAATACATTTTTAAGAAATTGATCTTTTTTTGTTATCCTAGCCTCCTAGGCAAGAGAAAACTGGTTACTATGATAGACAGTGTGCAGTGTGCTGTATGTGGTGTTGCTTTAGTAGATGTATTAGGAGAAAACAACCTGCGAGCAGAGCACCCAGGCTCAAGCGATCCCGGGTAGTTGGCCTCTCAATTATAGCCTATAGGCACGAATAAACTCATTCATACAGAAGACTCAAACAGGTTTTAGCCAATGGGGCATAGCGAGCGTATTATACAGGGACAACTGGTTACGCAGACAGTGCACTGTGCATGGTGTTGCTTCCTGGATGGACAAGGAGAAAATGACACTTGTGGATTGCTTGCCGGCCACTGGAGTGCAACTCTAACAAGTAATCTTCAGACAACATGATACATAAGGATGCTGCTATCTTCTTCTCATCGGTTTGATTTGACTTCACTTCTACTCACACATCATTGCCCTGATCCAAATGCTGGTTCCTATCCTTGCAGTTTTCTAAAACATTGCTGGGGTTGCAGCATGCATAACACATAAATCTTTTATGTTCCCTTGGTTATTTTGCTGTTGTTGAAGAATCTACCCCAGAATCGTTTTCCTTTTATCCTGAGCAAGAAGGCATAAAGTTTAAGTTAGGGACTATTAGAGCATATAAAAAATAAACACTAAAATAGAGTCCTAGAATTTGAAATAGGACCGTATTTAGGGCATCAAAAGAAATTTTTAATCCAACAATTCATATTATTAAGAAATAAATGGTTGAAGATTAAGAGAAAACGGGGACAAAGCTCCAGTATATGAGGTACTAGATTTAAAACCCGAAAGACCGAGCCCTGTAATCGTTTGATAAAATTTATAATATAAAATAGAGCTGTTGGAAATGTGTTTGGTTCTAGGCCTTATATTTAAAATAGGGTCACGTTTAGAGAGTCTCTCTCAGAGATGCTCTTAGTTAGCTAATATGTAGTTAGCTAATTCTGGACTATTAGTTAATAGTGAAGCCAAACCAGGATACCAGATGATGGTTGATAGCAGTGACATTAATTTTGTTCCCAAGTCCTGGTAGAGCTCCACCATTGAAAAAATGAACTAAATGTTAGATTCATCTCGATCCACCATGGAGCAGCTCTGTCGTATATATGAGGTTCTTTAAAGTATTTGGTATAGCTCCACCTTCCTCCTCACTTTCATCTAGGCCTCATGTGTTAGCTCTTCAGTTAATGCTTTGTTCATCTGTTAATGCTTCACCATGCCTGACTCGATAACCATACATTGATACAGTACAGTTGTAATATCACTTAAAATTCACAGGATCATTGGGTATTTACCTAACTGCTACTATTGGGTTGTAATAGTAATACTTTGAGTGAAAATTGGGAGGGAAAGTGTAGTTTGTCCAGATGCTGGGACTGGCTGCCTTAAGGATTTCGGAAGTCCACATTGGAAGTAGCTTCATGTGCAATTTTTGCATGCTGTGTTTATTTCTCCCTTCCAAGTTCCAACCTCATTTTTTATGCGTGTAGTTTGCTCCTCTTGACTGTCCTACTGCAATAGATAGTTTTATTGGATACTGGAAGCCAAGTTTGATACTTCTTCTGGAAAGTGAACTCTAGCCAAACCTCATCATGTCTGCAGCAACAAAAGGGGTAAGTGGCTTTCTCATAATTTTGGAAATTGTCCAGATCACTTTTCATGATCATGCTTGTTTTCTAGCAGTACCAGCGAGTGGTTTCCTCTACAACTCGAATTCCTTTCGATTCAGTTCCTTGTCCAGGATTTGTGTGGGTGACTAATAAATTGTGCTTGGCTGGAATGCAAATTGCTCCATGGTGTTGTTAATTTGGTCTAAGCTGGAGATGAAGTGACTGACTCCATGGGCTTCATAGTGCCATGCCAGATCATCACACTGCTGCCACCTGCATACAATGTCCTGCTGCAAGCTTGCAACTACTGCAGCCACTTCGACATATTGCATTGATACTATTTATTTCCAGGGACATTTTAGTATTTAATTTCATGTGGTATGTTAATTATTGAATTCATGGTGCAGTAAAGAACTCATGTACCAGCAAGCTCTGTGCTGTTTTGGAAACTTCAATGCGATCTAGCTTAGTGAACCAACTCCTCTTCAGGAGCTGCTGCTGATGGCACTGAAAGATTATGAATCAATCGGTGATGAAAATGACAAGGAGAAACTGGAGATTGCAGAGGTAAGTTATTTTTGGAATTGCCCAAAATCATGATTAATGTGATAGGTGCCTAAGGTGATGTATATATTTATATGTTATTATGTTTGTTTATTTCAGTTTGAGTCTGCCAAAACTTCTTGTTACATAGCTCTTTAAATGAACATAACCTATTTTTTGCAGGCAAACTCGAAAATACTGAAAGAAAACGCTGAGATGATTAATGAGTACTTCTCTATTCACGTTGATCACGATGGGAACTTGACCAGGCTTCCAGTTGTACTTGATCAGTACACCCCTGATATGGACCGTCTCCCAGAATTTGTTTTGACTATGGGGAATGATGTAGGTTTTCTCTTATTAAGTCAAGTTCATTATGTGTGCTACTTTAAAATTGGATCGTGGAACTAGAGTGCTAGACTATACACTCACTATCGAGATGGAAGTGATTCATTGCATAACTGTTTCAGCTAATGAAATTTAATTAGCTTTTCCTATATAAGTATCTGAACATAAGTTATTATTTAACTTGTTTCTTTGTTTGAGCCCTAATAAGCCTCCCTCGTGGCATTTTTTTGGATGATGCAGTCCTCGTTCTGGCAACCCTAATTCTTTTAGTAATTTCAATCTTAAAATAGGTTCCTGGGATGATGAGAAAGAGTGCTTCAGAACGGCAGCAGCTGCTATTGGGAACTTCTACGCACTCCATCCTCCCATCCTTCCAAATCCATCGGGGAGTGGTGTTCAGGTGTACAAGAAAAATAAAGCTTGCATGGCGAGTGGTGAACATGTTGATAGTATAGGTGAGTGGATTGGTTTATGTACTTTGCAGCTATTAGCCTATTAGTCTATTACTCAGTGAGGTGCTATTGGTGCTAGGACAGTATCAAGAGTTGCAAGTAGGGGTGGTAATGGACTCTAGATTTTACACTATAAAATTTAAGGATCGAATTGGATTAGGATCGAAATTGGATTTCTAAGATACTAAAGAATATTATGCTAATTTTTGGACGGTGCTCTCTTGTTTAAGGAGGGTTTCCGACAAAACAAATTCAAAATTTTGTTGGTTATTGAATTATTGTTAATTCAAATGCTTAAAATGCCCTCTATAAGTTGTATGATATTTTAAAATGTTTTTATTTACATTTACATTGTTTGTTTATGACCAAAAAAGTTCTTATAAGTTGAACCGTTCTTTCAAATTTTGATTAGTATCTATCATTTCACATATTCGGTTATCTCTATCTCTACTACTACTTAAGTGACTAACGTAGGCGTCCACAGGGCCCGTTCTGCCATCGGACCGAGGATCCTCGCCATCAACGCCTTCCATCATCGCTCCAACACCCCGCGCGTCACGCAGTCCCCCCCCCTTCGCGCCATGGCTCAATCCCACCGCTCCGTCGCCGCCATCATCGCCTCCGCAGAATCCGCCGTGAGGTCTGCGTCGCCCTAACCGCGTCCTTCCATCCATGGTTCTGCAGCCGCGCCGAAATCCTCCTCCGCCCCGAAATCCTCCCCCATCGCGCCCTTCCATCGACGACCATGGTGGACGGACCAGCCGCCGCACACGCCCTGGTCTCCGTCGCCCTAACCGCGCCCTTCCATCCGTTGATGGATTTCGGGGATGCATTGATTGTCCTCGCTCGACCCGTTCTCCGTCGATAGCGTCCACAGTGCACCCATGCTCCAGCCCGGACGCGCCCCCCGCCCACCTCCCCCGCCGTGACAGTCGCCTCCCCATCCGTCGCCCCGCCCCATCAGCCGCATCATCCCGTCTTCCCCTGAACCCTGCTCCGCGCCTCTCCCAAGCTCCGACGTGTCATCCCCACCCTCCCCTCGAAACCCCGATCGAGCACCACCAGTCGCAGAATTATGGGCGAGCACCGCCGGCCACCATGGGCTTCGCCACCGTCGGCGCCCTCCTCGTCTCCGCGCCTGCCTCCGGCCCCAGCGACAGCGGCGGGGCGCCCAGGTCCGCGGAGTCGTACATCGGGAGTCTTCTACAACATCAACACCGAGGAGTCCAGAATCGGCCTGCACAATGGTAATAGCCTTCCCCTTCTCCAACGCGTTCGCTCCAAAGCGTCGTTTTCCTCAGATGCGAACCTTCTAGACCTATATTGGTTGTTGTCTGGTGCACCCAACCTGGTGCTGTCAACAGTGAGGAACCACCCCGCCTCGGATAGTGAGAGTGCAGGGGCGGACATCGCTCTGAGCAGGGTCAAGTCGCTACCTGTCAACTCTAGCGGGGAAGTGATCTCGTCGGGTGGGTGAACCGACGATGCCTGCGGCGGCTCATCCATTGGCGACGAGCGCGAGCCGACCGCCGGGAACGAATAGCGAGCAATGGAGAGTCAGAGGAGCTAAGTGGGGAGTCTGATCCGTTTCATGTATTAATACATGCATTACATCACGACTGACCCTACCCAGTTGCCTCCGTTGTGACCCTCCGGCCAGCAGCACCTGCAATTTCAGATAACTCAAGCCAATCCTCAGCGACAATCTAACGTCGAGTCAGATTTCTTGAGCCAGATGCAGAACTTGCACTCTTCTGAGCCGCCTCAGAACATTCTCAGGCCACCGAAATTGCAACTTTATATACCGGTAATAGGTTCAAACATTGGTGATGTCGAAGTTAATTTTAACCTTTTCTTGTCTTTATTTTTCTTTTCTCGTATTTCACGCATTTCAAAATTTAAGATTTTTCTTTGTGGAGAAAGATGAAAATTTAAGCTGCTAGATCAGGGATATACAGTTCAAATGGCAACACTGTCAGCTTTTACCTGAACGGTGCTAGCTACTCATCATGCCTTATGAGAAGTTTACCGCTGATTTAGGAACAGAGGCGTGGCCTACCCAACACGAGCCACAACACTGGATGGATTTCTGGGAGTTCCTCGTATAACTTCATGGAGTGATGTGCTCCTAATGACAAAAATTGACACGGCAGGCGTGCAGGCGTGCAGCCTTGTACCGGAGCACAGGAATGTGTTGTGCTCCTAATGTGGATTTAAGTTCAGAACTTCAGAATACAGATATGAGGCGAAGTTTAGTAGCTAGAGAAGTTATCTGCATCCACCATGATTCTAAGCCTTTTTTAGCTTGCTACTCTAGAGTTCTGACGTAAATGTGTACTTCAGCAATACTATGAATCTCTTCCCATGCTCCATATATTCTCATCTTAGTGTTGGTATTTTCATATCTTGGGCTAATATCAGAAATCTGTACAGGATTATTTTTTGCAGATTTGAGTATTTTAAACCTTTGTGCTGTTTTTACTATCTTGTCAGATTCATGATGCACAAGAGTAAATATGATGAGAGATTTATTTATCTTTTTTTACAGATTTGGGTTCTGATCTTTATTTTTTGTATACATGAACCTATAGGTATGTTCTTATGTGCATCAACTTCGTGCAGCTATGCGAGCCAAAGATTCTACCATGCACGTACGTTGCTGCCCTGAGGGTCATGTGCCAGCAGATCTAAATCTATACAAAAGGTTTAACTCCCTAATGCTAGCTTTGTTTGAGCAATATCTCCCCTAATGACGTAGTATATGCTATTTGGTTGTTATATTTAATTTTTGAACACACTGGTTTGGTGTATTGCAACGGTTTCACAAGATGTAGACAACGATGTCTCTTGCTTCCTTTCTCATTACCACCAGAACAACCATGTAAATCCATTTTTTTTGCAATTCCAGACTAGAGCTACATTTAACCATGTAAATCCAGTTTGATTTTTTTTCAAACATCATGTGCAAAGGAACAATATAAAGCAATAACCTTTGTGTTCTCAGGTTGATGGGAGGAAAGTTTGTGAATTAAAACAGTGGCCCATCCTCTCCTTTGCAAGCTATCTAATTTATAGTTAGAATTTTGTTTGCTGGAGAGACCCGAGTGGTGTGCTTTACCCTTAGGTTCTTCCTCTTATTTTGCCAATTCTACTGAAGGAGTATTCTCCTACTCAAATGTTTTACTATTTGTAGTACTTATTGATCATTGACATTTTTTTGTTGTGCCAGGTAATGCTATATGTGGATATGAAAGTCAATGGTGTACATTTGAAGGGATACAAAAATAATTTCATGTATTATCCAACATCTTGCTCTTGCATATAACTACACCTTTACATATTATCCGTGCGGTAAACAAATATATTTTGTTGTTCATAACATTTTCCTCTCTAGCTCCTAGCCTATAATAGTTTTCTTACAGGTGTACTTTTGGAGTCTTCCAAGTTGTGCTAGGAACTAGGTACTATCATGACTTATTCCTCCCAAATCTTCTTTCCTTGGATACTTTGATGAATCAGTGATTGATAAGTTGTTGGTCTTAATTAATAACTGACAGTAAGGCACAATATCAAGAAACAATACCTTTGTTCCATGATTTTCGAATGATGGGTATTAAAGAACATTAACTTTGGGACCTTTTCCAGGCATACAGGAAAAGGAAGGAGCCTGATGTAGAGAAGCAAAAAGAACCAATTCTAGAGCATGTCACAGTGTCACTTGCCAGTCATTGTCACCTACTTTTTTTGTTATGTTTGTCAGTAACAGCATTAGAAAGACCTAAAAATATGACTTCCTTTTCTCTTGTTCTCACGTAACTGAACTGTTCTGTTAAACTTCTGTTCTGGCACAGAAATGCAAAGGTTGTATATCAAATTTGATGTTTGTTGAAAGACTTAGGCTTTATCACATCTTGTAAAATTATCACTTTTCTTTGGACTACTTGATATCTGGTTGAGAAGATCCCTTTTACCTTGCAGGAGCTGCACCTGCACTACTGTGTAGTGACTACAAACTGGTGAATCAACAAAATCTACCACTTGAAGGTTCAGATATTAGTTCTGTCAATGAATCCATTTGTGCATGAACTCACTACATATTGTGATTATAAATATGTAACCATGCGTGGAATGATTCTGGGCTTCTTGATTTACGTTTTGCATTTGTGTCCTGAATTACAATGACTGGTTTTGATTCAACTTATCATGCTCTACTAATACTTTGATATAGGATGTGACAGCGAGCAGGGGGTGAGGGAGCGAACAGAGTGGTTGTGCCCTCTTTCGAGATGTAAAGTCGGCCCTCTCCTCCTTACCTCAATGTACTGCTCATAAGTTTTTATAACTCAGAAGAATCATGCTAAATAGCCCAATGATGATACATGTAAACTATTTTCTTGTCGTGAACCTTGAAACCAGGATGGAAAGACCTCTTCAAATTATAAATCTCAACCTAATTTGAGCTTGAGTTTGATGACATGTTTTGCACCGCAGGATTATATCCTAAAATCTGCATTTTTATTTTCTAACAATATGTTAAGTCTTCAGCACTTAAATTCATTTAATCTGAATTAGTTAGGTCTACACAAGATGTGAAGTTTATACAATTCCAACTAACGGTCAACGTCGCAGCTCTGATAATCAATGTAGTTGCTGCTGTCAGTTCTGGAAACGTGCCGTTGAATGCTGTTCAGGTTTGAGTTTAGCTCTGAGATCTATTGGTAGTTGCATTATTTATCATCATTTAACTTGTAAAAGCTGCAATTTCTTCAGTTCTGTGCATGTTCAGACAATATTTCTAAAAAGATGTGTTTGGTGGAATTCTAATTTTTGCTCCCTTGGCTGACAGTTGCTGTGGGTTAACCTAATTATGCATACTTTGGGTGCCCTTGCATTGGCGACAGAACCACCTACAAACCATCTTATGGAGAGACCCCCAGTAGGGAGAAGGTAGTGAATCACCATCTATCTTGTAGCATTGTTTAAACTGTATATGTTCGGAAATTGTACACACTACTTTCACTGATCACAAATCCATTGGACATAGAATTAGGATTTTAGAAGCTCCATGATTTTGTTTTGCCTTCAAAGAAGTATGCTGACGTGATCATTCCTCGAGGTGGTGATAACCGTGTAGCAGTTGATCTGATTGTTCAACATATCCGTACAAAACTTGGTTAGCAAGACTTGTGCAAAATCTATCCAAATGTTCATGTTGTTCAATCAACTTTTCAGGTAAATCTAGAAATCTTTATCAATGGTTTCTTATTTTGCCAATTTTGTAATTTCTTGCCTTTTGTAATGATGAATTTGACAGATCCGAGGAATGCATACTCTTATCCGTGATAGGGACATCACCACACCTGACTTCGTATTTCATTCAGATCGATTGATCGGTTTGGTACTACTTTATTTCAGTGTCTTTATTTCCCTTCTCAACTTCAAGGCCAATTTAATTCATTTAGTTGATTTATGGATTTGCCATTTAAGGTAATGGAGCATGGTCTTGGACATTTGCCATTTACAGAAAAGCAGGTTATTACCCCAACAGGTATTTTGCAAGTGGCACCTTATATCGTGTAGTTGCTTAGCTGTGCACCTTATGAGTATTTTTTCCCCCAGATATAAGAAAATTCCAGTGAACTACTCCAAGGCAGAAGCACCAAGTTGTCAACTGAAGCCAACTAATACATTCAGTAAAGAAATGGTTCCCTTCTTTGATTTGGACTGTATCCAATCTGATTATAGAAATAAGGTAACAAAGGCACAGGCGGCACATCCCACCTTCCCCTGGGATCTAGCCGTACACAGTAGAACCGCAATGACTAATGCAACTCGTTGTGAGTAGGAAGGAAAACTACAGTCATATACTCATATTGATTAATCGAGTCAATTGGAATTGTGCCCAGTTGGCTGTTTTCTGTAGACATGAGAATTGGATCAACTAAAACAATGACCCGTGCGTGGTTCGTTTGGTCGTGCGTGGTTCGTTTGGTCTCAGAACATTCGACTAGCAAAAGACCCAGTGATCTATCAAAATATTTAATTGTTTTACTAAGTCATATGATCAATGACACTTATAAATATATCTGGCTGTGAATAATTTACAGGTGTCATTGGAATTCAGTCTTCAGTTTGACAAATAACGGCTTAGTAGCACCAGAAAAAGAGGGGGTATGATTTCAGTCTGTGTAGTGTGCTGGTTCAGGGACATGGAACCACCATGCGGTTGTTCTGGACAGTTTGAAGACTAAATATCTCCAGTCATGTATACAATAATCTTACAGTCACAGAGAGGAATCACCATATGGATTTTACATATCATAGTGATATTTGTCGTTCCGTTTATATATTTCATACGAATTTTTTACTTTCGTCGCAACGCACGGGCATTCACCATTGTATTCACGCCATCCGTCGCCAGAGCTCTAAGTCCATTGGAGGTTCGCAATTTGTGTTTCGTGGCATCGCACGGGCACCTACCTAGTATTACATATATGATCAATCTAAGGGGTGCGTCAGTTTTCCCAAGGGACATACCTCTTAAGATACACTCCTTCACTTGTATATAAGTGTAATGATCTGTGGAATACAAACAACAACTGTCATTCTCTTCATTCTCTCGAGTCTAGTTTTCACTGCGCTTTAACAGTTACTAGCCCTCTCTAACAGGTCAACTATTAACTGATGACATATGCAGTCACTTTCTTTTGAATTCCCCCTCCCCAAAACAGTAAATAAATTAATAAATACCATGATAGAAAGGAGAGTTAGAGTAGCTACGAATATGATGGGAGGCACCAACCCAACCCAGCCCAGCCCAGGACAAAAACATCACTGGGGACGAAAACATCAGGCGGGGACAAAATCCTTTTCCCTCGTTTTTTAGAGATTATAAAAGCACGGAACCAGCAAGGAAAATGGCGCGCGGGGCCCACGACGGCGACGGGCCAGCCGATGAACCTGCACCGAATCCGCACCCGCCCCCAAGCCCAACCGGAGCGCCGAGTGGTGTCGCCGCGGCCGCCGCTCCCCTCCACTCGCTTCCCGCGCGGGGCCCGCCCGTCGCCAGCTGTCGCGGTCCACAAGACCACAACAATGGAAAGAGCGGGCGCGCCTCCAGCTCGGCGCCCTGACGTGTACCGCTCTTTCGCGGCCCCCCCGCGGCGCCACGGGAGGCCGAGCAACCCACGCCCACCGACGTGTGGGGTCAGGATGCCGACCGGCGTTGCCTTCGCGCGGGCCCCGTGCCTGCCACGGCGTACATGGTGTAGGAGCAGGGGTATGTCGATAAATACACCTGGAGTGGAGACCCCATGGTGTAGGAGTAGGAGCAGGAGATAGCGCGGGCGGGGAGGGGAAGGAGACAAGTGAACTCAGAGAAGAACTAGCGCGGCGGGCGAGCATTGCAAGCCGAGCTGCAGGGGCCCGGAGCGGAGACCGGAGGAGGGAGACGTCGCTTGCGATGTCACCGGCAGCATCCGCCGCCGAAACCGCCGTCGTCGTCGTCGTCGCAAGCGTCCCGAGCCAGCAGCAGAGCAGCCACCGCGCCGCGGCGCCGTCCGTCCCGTCGTCCTACGCCGTCTGGGAGAAGGAGCGGTAAGGCGTCTGCAGCTTTACGACGACGTCGTCGTCGTCTGCCACCTACCTACTGCTGCTGCTGCTGCAAGGGGAAGTAAAAAGGAACGGAAAGGGGGAAGGCATGGAGGTGGAGGCGGCCAAGTGCGAGTGCTGCGGGTTCACGGAGGAGTGCACGCCGGCGTACATCGCGGCGGTGCGCGCCCAGTACCTGGGCCGCTGGGTCTGCGGCCTCTGCGCCGAGGCGGTGGGCGACGAGATCCGGCGCGAGGGGACCATCACCACGGCCGAGGCGCTCGACCGCCACGTCGCGTTCGCGCGCGCGCCGCGCTCCCGGAGGGCGCCCGCGGAGGACGACCTCGTGGCGGCCGTGGCGCGGCTGCTCCGCCGCTGCCTCGACTCGCCGCCCGCGTCGCCTGCGCCGCCGCCACAGAGCCGGAAGGTGGCCGCAGGGCCCGGCTGCCCCGATGGAGCCGACGCTTGAAGCTGCTTGCTTAATTGGCGGCAATGATTGGGGGGTTGGTTCAGCTGCTGGTGGATTAATTAGTTGTACTAGTACAAGAATAAACCTCCAGTGGCATAATATGATGGTACAAGTGCATGTGTAGGTCGCCTTCCCGGAGAATAATTCGTGCCGGTATCATTTGACGAGAGAGGGGGCAAATCACGCTCCGTGTGTGATCGAGCATGAAGCTATTGTTAAGCATATCACTCATTGGAGTACATCAGGACAAACACTGTTCCATTAGTTCTGCATATTCAGGTTGTAAGAATATTGTATTGGAGTAGTCAAGTGCTATCTTCTTGAATTCAATTCAATCGAAGTAATTTGATACGATTGTGTCCATGTATGCAAACTACCATGTAACTTGCTCATTGTGTTTAGGATATTTCGTACCTTTTTATCGGTGTTGGGACCCGAGGGGCTAACCAACCAGTGAAATATTGATGTGCGCCCCTAACCCAGATGTTAATGCAAATTAACACAAGTTTTTTTTATCCTGGTTCGGGCAAGAAGAGACCCTACTTCCAGCAGTGAGATGTGATTTATATTACTTTCACCTAAGTGCTCGCAGTAGTGAATACAAGCTAAGCCAGAGAGGGAAAGATCCAAGTCACTGGGGTTGATTGAGGCAAGTGCCAATACCGTGGTGGAGGAGAAAAATGTGAAGTGTTCACCTGCCCTCCTGAAGTCGTAGGCTATCCTATTTGTAGCCTCAGGGGGGGCTGTCCGGAGTACTGGAGTTGGCCACACAATGTGAGGAGGTGTCACGGTGGTCCTGTAGACGGTATGGTCTGGAGTATGGTTTTGTACTTCTTGTTAACTTGTGCTCGCTTTGAGGGCTCGGTCACGCAACCGAGCCCCACTGGCGAGTGAGTTGCCCATACCGTAGTGGTTGACACAATACTAAGTATGGGAAAAGGCCCTTCAAGTAGTGCGTTAGCTCTGCAGTGTCTGATGACGTTGGGCACCTTTCCATTGCAGATATCGAGGTCAGAGTCAGGCTCAGGCGAGACGGAAGTCTGCTCGAGGTCGCGACCGAACCCGTTCTAGGATTTGAAGACGTGCGCCACAGTTGAAGGACTGGCCTCCTGCAGGATTCGTGGGGAGCAGGTAGCCGAGGCGGAGTTTGTCCCGAGATCGAGCCCTACTTCGGGCGAGACGGAGTTTGCGCCCAAGGGATAGCATGTACCCTTGTCGTATTGTATGTCCTATTAGGAGTTGGCAGACGGCGTGCAGGAACAGTGGTCACATTCGTAATCATAGTTGGTGAATCTTTGACAAGACAATGGTCTTGTTACTTGAAAGTTGCCTAGAGGGGGGTGAATAGGCGAAACCTGAAATTTATAAACTTAAACACACACTAAAGGTCGGGGTAGCGTTAGAATTAAATTCAAGTCCGAAAGATTATTTCTCTTGCAAGGAGTTGCTCAAAGAGTGTGGATGACGTATGGGAGCAAACTCAAATTAATACTAGCAAGGAAATGTTAGAGAGAGGAAAGAGGGCAAACAAATCAAACGAGAATCAAAGCGAGTAGACACGGTGATCTGTTTTACCGAGGTTTGGTTCCAAAGAACCTAGTCCTCGTTGAGGAGGCCACAAAGGTCGTGTCTATTTGAACCATTTCCCTCTCTCAATCGGCCACTTAGACCGGTTGAGTGCTTCGTATTAATCTCACAAGTCACTAAGACCTCGCAAGGATCACCACACAATTAGGTGTCTCTTGCTTGCTTTACAATTCACTTAGAAGGTTGAGAAAGAGATGAAGAAAGCACGATTGCGAAAACCAAGCAACAAGAGCGACAAATAACACACGGGTCACTCTCTCAAATAACTAATGATCACTTGTCTAAATTGTGAACCTTTGAGAGGTTAAAAACTTTGAGTGTGTCTTGGAGTGGATTGCTATCTCTTGTATTGAATGTGAAGGAGTGGAGTGCTTGTATGAAGTGAATGGAGGTGGTTGGGGTTGTATTTATAGCCTCCAACCACTTCCTAGTCGTTGCTCCATTCCTGCCGACCGCGGACGGTCCGCGCCCCTGGTCTGGACGGTCCGCCCCTGGTCTTGAGCCTGTTGTAGGTCTGTGTTGGCTCTTCTCCCCTGATCATGGCGAATCTCCCTAGCTCGCCTTTCACTAGTTCCATTTTGGTGATCATGGTGGCATCATTTCCCTCATATGAGATCTTGAGGGTGTCCCAGGTTTGTTTGGCGTTGTCCAAGCCGCTAACCTTGTTATATTCATCCATGCATAGAGATGCTAGCAAAACAGTAGTGGCTTGGGTATTTTTATGGATTTGTTCATCGATAAGCAGAGGGTTATCAGTACTATCAAAATGCATTCCATTTTCCACAATTTCCCAAATGCTAGGATGGAGAGAAAATAGGTGACTACGCATTTTATGTCTCCAAAATGAGTAATCCTCTCCATCGAAGTGTGGGGGTTTTCCAAGAGGAATGGAAAGTAAATGGGCATTTGAATTGTACGAAATGCGGGAATAATCAAAGGAGTAGTTTTGATTAACCGTCTTTCTTTTGGATGATGAGTCGTCGTCGTCATCCCCTGGTGAAGAAGAGGAGGCATCGCTGTCATAGTAGATGATCTTCTTGATGCGCCTCTTCCTCTTCCCCTCCCACTTCTTGTGACTCGAGCCTGAGTTAGTGGGTTTGTCGTCTCTTGGCTCGTTGAAGAGGGACTCCTTCTCCTTGTCGTTGACCACCATCCCCTTACCCTTAGGATCCATCTCTTCGGGTCGTTAGTCCCTTAGATGAAGAGTACGACTCTGATACCAATTGAGAGCACCTAGAGGGGGGGTGAATAAGTGATCCTGCGAAATTCAACACTAAATAGCCAACACTTGGTTATAAAATGTTAGTGCAATTAGAACCAAGTTGCTAAGGTGTGAACTTTAAAAGAAAACCAATCACAAAGAAGATGGACACAAGACAAAGTGATTTATCCCGTGGTTCGGCCAATGCCTACTTCCACGTTGTGGTGACCTCCTTCGGTCAAGGATTGCACTCAATCCCTCTCAAGTGATCCAATGATCAACTTTGAGTATCTTCTTCAGTAGTCTTTTCCCGTTTGCGAGGAATCTCCACAAGTTAGAGCCTCTCTCCCTTACAATCATGATCACACAAGAAGCACAAAAGTAAGGGAGGGAAAGCAACACACACACGACTCAATCCGCAGCACACAAGCCAAGACTTGAGCTCAAAACACGACACGGGGAGTTCACAACTCAAACAGAGCTCAAATCACTAACACAACAATCCAAATGCGTGGAGGCGGAGTCTAGGAGTCTTAGGATGCTTAGAGAATGCTTGGTGTTTGAAAGGGAATTGAGCTTACACCTATTTTCCTAATTGATTTTGGTGGTTGAATTGCCCAACACAAATAATTGGACTAACTAGTTTGCTCTAGTGTATAAGTTATACAGGTGCCAAAGGTTCACACTTAGCCAATAAAAAGACCAAGAAATGGGTTCAACAAAGAGAGCAAAGGGATAACCGAAGGCACCCTGGTTTGGCGCACCAGACTGTCCGGTGCACCAGGGAACTTCACGCTGAACTCCTCACTTTCGGGAAAATCCAGAGGCGCTCCGCTATAATTCACCGGACTATCCGGTGTACACCGGACAGTGTCCGGTGCCCCAGGGGAGAGCGACTCTGGAACTCGCCAGCTTCGGAAATTTGCTCTGCTATAATTCGCCGGACGTGTCCGGTGAGCCAGCGGAGCAACGACTACTTCGCGCCAACGGTCACCTGCAGAAGCATTAAATGCGCGCAAGAGTGCGCAGAAGACAGGCACGCGCGAAGTGGCGCACCGGACACTCTACAGTGCATGTCCGGTGTGCCACCGGACATCTAGGCGGGCCCAGCAGTTAGAGCTCCAACGGTCAGAACCCAACGGCCTGGTGACGTGGCTGGCGCACCGGACTGTCCGGTGCACCATGCGACAGACAGCCTCCACCAAACGGCTAGTTTGGTGGTTGGGGTTATAAATACCCCCAACCACCCCACATTCAAGTCATCCAAGTTTTCCACCTTCCAACTACTTACAAGAGCTAGGCATTCAATACAAGACACACCCAAGTGATCAAATCCTCTCCCAATTCCACAAAAGCTTTAGTGACTAGTGAGAGTGATTTGTCGTGTTCTTTTGAGCTCTTGCGCTTGGATTGCTTTCTTCTTTCTCATTCTTTCTTGAGATCAATACTCACTTGTAACCTAGGCAAGAGACACCAATTGTGTGGTGGTCCTTGCGGGGAAGTTTTGTTTCCGGTTGATTTGAGAAGAGAAAGCTCACTCGGTCCAAGGGACCGTTTGAGAGAGGGAAGGGGTTGAAAAAGACCCGACCTTTGTGGCCTCCTCAACGGGGAGTAGGTTTGCAAGAACCGAACCTCGGTAAAACAAATCCGCGTGTCACACTCTTTATTCGCTTGCGATTTGTTTTGCACCCTCTCTCGTGGACTCGATTATATTTCTAACACTAACCCGGCTTGTAGTTGTGATTAACTTTGTAAATTTCAGTTTCGCCCTATTCACCCCCCCTCTAGGCGACTTTCAATTGGTATCAGAGCTTGGTGCTTCATTAGAGCCTAACCGCTCGAAGTGATGTCGGGAGATCACGCCAAGAAGAAGATGGAGACCGGCGACAAGCCCGCTACAAGCCACGGGAAAGCTTCATCGGAAGAGTCCCGCAACAAAGGGAAAGGGAAGGAGAAGAAGCCCTCTTCCCACAAGTCGCATCGGAGTGGGGACAAGAAAAAGAAGATGAGGAAGGTGGTCTACTACGAGACCGACACTTCATCACCATCTACCTCCGGCTTCGACGCGCCCTCCATAACTTCTAAGCGCCATGAGCGCAAGAAGTTTAGTAAGATCCCTTTACACTATCCTCGCACTTCTAGACATACTCCATTACTTTCCGTTCCATTAGGCAAACCGCCAACCTTTGACGGTGAAGATTATGCTAGGTGGAGTGATTTAATGAAATTTCATCTAACCTCACTCCACAAAAGTATATGGAATGTTGTTGAGTTTGGAGCACAGGTACCATCCGTAGGGGATGAGGATTATGATGAGGACGAGGTGGCCCAAATCGAGCACTTCAACTCCCAAGCCACAACCATACTCCTCGCCTCTCTAAGTAGGGAGGAGTACAACAAGGTGCAAGGATTAAAGAGCGCCAAGGAAGTTTGGGATGTGCTCAAGACCGCGCACGAGGGTGATGAACTAACCAAGATCACCAAGCGGGAAACGATCGAGGGGGAGCTCGGTCGCTTCCGTCTTCGCCAAGGGGAGGAGCCACAAGACATGTACAACCGGCTCAAAACCTTGGTGAATCAAGTGCGCAACCTCGGGAGCAAAAAATGGGATGACCACGAGGTGGTTAAGGTTATTCTAAGATCACTTATTTTCCTTAACCCTACTCAAGTACAATTAATTCGTGGCAATCCTAGATATACACTAATGACTCCCGAGGAAGTAATCGAGAATTTTGTGAGCTTTGAGTTTATGATCAAAGGCTCAAGGAAGATCAACGAGCTTGACGGCCCCTCCACGTCCGAAGCACAACCGGTCGCATTTAAGGCGACGGAGGAGAAGAAGGAGGAGTCTACACCAAGTAGAACACCCATCGACGCCTCCAAGCTCGACAACGAGGAAATGGCGCTTGTCATCAAAAGCTTCCGCCAAATCCTCAAGCAAAGGAGGGGGAAAGATTACAAGCCCCACTCCAAGAAGGTTTGCTACAAGTGTGGTAAGCCCGGTCACTTTATAGCAAAATGTCCTATTTCTAGTGACAGTGACAGGGGCGACGACAAGAAGGGAAGAAGAAAGGAGAAGAGGTACTACAAGAAGAAGGGCGGCGATGCCCATATTTTTCGCGAGTGGGACTCTGACGAAAGCTCTAGCGACTCCTCCGACAACGAGGACGCCGCCAACATCGCCGTCACCAAGGGACTTCTCTTCCCCAACGTCGGCCACAAGTGCCTCATGGCAAAGGACGCCAAAAAGAAGAAGGTTAAATCCAAATCCTCCACTAGATATGAGTCTTCTAGCGATGATAATGCTAGTGATGAGGAAGATAATTTACGTACTCTTTTTGCCAACTTAAACATGCAACAAAAAGAGAAATTAAATGAATTAATCAGTGCTATCCATGAGAAGGATGATCTCTTGGACTCCCAAGAGGACTTCCTTATTAAAGAAAACAATAAGCATGTTAAACTTAAAAATGCTTACGCTTTAGAAGTAGAAAAATATGAAAAACTATCTAGTGAGCTAAGCACTTGTCATGAGACAATAGACAACCTTAGAAATGAGAATGCTGATTTGTTAGCTAAGGTTGATTCTATTGCTTGTAATGTTTCAATTCCCAATCTTAGAAATGATAATGATGATTTGCTTGCTAAGATTGAAGAATTGAACTTATCTCTTGCTAGCCTTAGGAATGAAAATGAAAAATTAATTACCAAGGCTAAAGATTTTGATGTTTGCAATACTACTATTTCCGACCTTAAAAGTAAAAATGATATATTACATGCTAAGGTTGTAGAATTAAAATCTTGCAAACCCTCTACATGTACCGTTGAGCACACTTCTATTTGTACTAGATGTAGAGATGTTGATGTTAATGCTATACATGATCACATGGCTTTAATTAAACAACAAAATGATCATATAGATAAACTAGATGCTAAAATTGCCGAGCATGAACTTGAAAATGAAAAATTTAAATTTGCTCGTAGTATGCTTTATAAAGGGAGACACCCTGGCATTAAGGATGGCATTGGCTTCCAACAGGGAGGCAATGTCAAACTTAATGCCCCTCCTAAAAAATTGTCCAACTTTGTTA
This sequence comes from Zea mays, assembly GCF_902167145.1. Taxonomy (NCBI): domain Eukaryota; kingdom Viridiplantae; phylum Streptophyta; class Magnoliopsida; order Poales; family Poaceae; genus Zea; species Zea mays. The sequence goes on along the minus strand of NC_050104.1, from coordinate 12,264,655 downwards.
AGGGCAAGGCTCCCATGCCTCAAGATAACGAGGGTTATATTTTATACCATGTCGGTTATCCTGAGAGCAAAATTAGGAGAATTCATTCTAGGAAGTCTCACTCTGGACCTAACCATGCATTTATGTATAAGGGTGAGACATCTAGCTCTAAGCAACCAACCCGTGCTAAGTTACCTAAGAAGAAAACTCCTAGTGCTTCAAATGAACATGACATTTCATTTAAAACCTTTGATGCATCTTATGTTTTAACTAACAAATCCGGCAAGTTAGTTGCCAAATATGTTGGGGGCAAGCACAAGGGGTCAAAGACTTGTGTTTGGGTACCCAAAGTTCTTGTGTCTAATGCCAAAGGACCCAAAACCATTTGGGTACCTAAAGTCAAGAACTAAAATTGTTTTATAGGTTTATGCATCCGGGGGCTCAAGTTGGATCATCGACAGCGGGTGCACAAACCACATGACAGGGGAGAAGAAAATGTTCTCCTCCTACAAGAAAAATCAAGATCCCCAAAGAGCGATCACATTCGGGGATGGAAATCAAGGTTTGGTCAAAGGATTGGGTAAAATTGCTATATCACCTGACCATTCCATTTCCAATGTTTTTCTCGTAGATTCTTTAGATTACAATTTGCTTTCTGTTTCTCAATTATGTCAAATGGGCTACAATTGTCTTTTTACTGATGTGGGTGTCACTGTCTTTAAAAGAAGTGATGATTCAATAGCATTTAAGGGAGTGTTAGAGGGTCAGCTATACTTGGTAGATTTTGATAGAGCTGAACTCGACACTTGCTTAATTGCTAAGACTAACATGGGTTGGCTCTAGCACCGTCGACTAGCCCATGTTGGGATGAAGAATCTTCATAAGCTTCTAAAGGGAGAGCACATTTTAGGATTAACAAATGTTCATTTTGAGAAAGATAAGGTTTGTAGCGCATGCTAAGCAGGGAAGCAAGTTGGTGCCCATCATCCACACAAGAACATCATGACGACTGACAGGCCACTAGAGCTCCTACACATGGATTTATTCGGCCCGATAGCTTATATAAGCATCGGCGGGAGTAAGTACTGTCTAGTTATTGTGGATGATTATTCTCGCTTCACTTGGGTATTCTTTTTACAGGAAAAATCTCATAGCCAAGAGACCTTAAAGGGATTCTTGAGACGGGCTCAAAACGAGTTCGGCTTAAGGATCAAAAAGATTAGAAGCGACAACGGGACGGAGTTCAAGAACTCTCAAATTGAAGGCTTCCTTGAGGAGGAGGGCATCAAGCATGAGTTCTCTTCTCCCTACACGCCACAACAAAATGGTGTAGTGGAGAGGAAGAATAGAACTCTATTGGACATGGCAAGAATCATGCTTGATGAGTACAAGACTTCGGATCGGTTTTGGGCCGAGGCGGTCAACACTGCCTGCTACGCCATCAATCGGTTGTATCTACACCGAATCCTCAAGAAGACATCATATGAACTCCTAACCGGTAAAAAGCCCAATATTTCATATTTTAGAGTCTTTGGTAGCAAATGCTTCATTCTTATTAAAAGAGGTAGAAAATCTAAATTTGCTCCTAAGACTGTAGAAGGCTTTTTACTAGGATATGATTCAAACACAAGGGCATATAGAGTCTTTAACAAGTCCTCGGGACTAGTTGAAGTTTCTTGTGACGTTGTGTTTGATGAGACTAACGACTCTCAAGTAGAGCAAGTTGATCTTGATGAGATAGGTGATGAAGAGGCTCCGTGCATCGCGCTAAGGAACATGTCCATTGGGGATGTGTGTCCTAAGGAATCCGAAGAGCCTCCAAATGCACAAGATCAACCATCCTCCTCCACGCAAGCATCTCAACCAACTCAAAATGGGGATGAGGCTCAAGTTGATGAAGGAGAAGATCAATCAAATGAGCCACCTCAAGATGACTGCAATGATCAAGGGGGAGATACAAATGATCAAGACAAGGAGGATGAAGAACCAAGGCCGCCACACCCAAGAGTCCACCAAGCAATCCAACGAGATCACCCCGTCGACACCATCCTCGGCGACATCCATAAGGGGGTAACAACTAGATCTCGTGTTGCTCATTTTTGTGAACATTACTCTTTTGTTTCCTCTATTGAGCCACATAGGATAGAGGAAGCACTTCAAGATTCGGATTGGGTGGTGGCGATGCAAGAGGAGCTCAACAACTTCACCCTAGGAACGAGGTATGGCATTTGGTTTCACGTCCTAATCAAAATGTTGTAGGATTCAAATGGGTTTTCCGCAACAAGCAAGACGAGCATGGTGTGGTGACAAGGAACAAAGCTCGACTTGTGGCCAAAGGATACTCCCAAGTCAAAGGTTTGGATTTCGGTGAAACCTATGCACCCGTAGCTAGGCTTGAGTCAATTCGTATATTATTGGCCTATGCTACTTACCATGGCTTTAAGCTTTATCAAATGGACGTGAAGAGTGCCTTCCTCAATGGACCAATCAAGGAAGAGGTCTATGTTGAGCAACCTCCCGGCTTTGAAGATAGTGAGTACCCTAACCATGTTTATAAACTCTCTAAGGCGCTTTATGGGCTCAAGCGAGCCCCAAGAGCATGGTATGAATGCCTTAGAGATTTCCTTATCACTAATGGATTCAAAGTCGGAAAGGCCGATCCTACGCTCTTTACCAAAACACTTGAAAATGATTTGTTTGTATGCCAAATTTATGTTGATGATATTATATTTGGGTCTACTAACGAATCTACATATGAAGAGTTTAGCAGGATCATGACACAAAAATTCGAGATGTCTATGATGGGGGAGTTGAAATATTTCTTAGGATTTCAAGTGAAGCAACTCCAAGAGGGCACCTTCCTTAGCCAAACGAAGTATACTCAAGATATTCTAAGCAAGTTTGGGATGGAGGATGCCAAACCCATCAAGACACCCATGGGAACCAATGGGCATCTCGACCTCGACGAAGGAGGTAAATCCGTCGATCAAAAGGTATATCGGTCGATGATAGGTTCTTTACTCTACTTATGTGCATCTCGACCGGATATTATGCTTTCCGTATGCATGTGTGCAAGATTCCAAGCCGACCCTAAGGAAGCTCACCTTACGGCCGTAAAACGAATTTTGAGATATTTAGTCTATACTCCTAAGTTTGGGCTTTGGTATCCTAGGGGATCCACTTTTGATTTAATTGGTTATTCGGATGCCGATTGGGCGGGGTGTAAAATCAATAGAAAGAGCACATCAGGGACTTGCCAGTTCTTGGGAAGATCCTTGGTGTCTTGGGCTTCAAAGAAGCAAAATTTCGTCGCTTTTTCTACCGCCGAAGCCGAGTATATTGCCGCAGGCCATTGTTGCGTGCAACTACTTTGGATGAGGCAAACCCTTAGGGACTATGGTTACAAATTAACCAAAGTTCCTTTTCTATGTGATAATGAAAGGGAAATGTGCCCTTGGGCCATTTCTAAGTATTTTGGTGATTGAGTGTCAACACAAGTGCTTAAATGTGAATCAATGCCCATGGATGAACAAAGTGCAAATCTAGAGCAAAGGTATGTTTCTAAGTCTTAGTACATTGGTTTTGTGTACTAACATACTTGTCTAAGTGTCAGAAACAGGAAGAAGAAGAAAAGAGGAGAGTTGGCTGTGTACAGCCAAGAGGCTGTTTCGGTCTGGGGCACCGGACTGTCCGGTGGTGCACCGGACAGTGTCCGGTGCGCCAGGCTGCCTCGGCCGAAGAGGCCGCTCTCGGGAATTTGGTGGCGGCGTACGGCTAAAATTCACCGGACTGTCCGGTGTGCACCGGACTGTCCGGTGAGCCAACGGTCGGCCGGGCCAACGGTCGGCCGCGCGATCTGCGCGGGACACGTGGCCGAGCCAACGGTCGGAAGGGGGCACCGGACTGTCCGGTGTGCACCGGACATGTCCGGTGCGCCAACGGCTCCCGCATCTGCAACGGTCGACCGCGCTGTTTAAGGAAGGAAATCGGGCACCGGACAGTGTCCGGTGTGCACCGGACTGTCCGGTGCGCCCGACGACAGAAGGCAAAGATGGCCTTCCAGATTTGTTCTCAACGGCTCCTAGCTGCCTTGGGGCTATAAAAGGGACCCCTAGGCGCATGGAGGGAGACACCAAGCAACCTTAGAGCATTCTTGATCATCCACACTCAGTCTTTGCGCATCCGTTTGTTATTCTAAGTGATTCGAGCTCCGTTCTTGTGAAAACTGTGAGATAGTCTTTGAGCTCGATTCTTGGCCGTGTGTGTGCGCATTTCGCTGTGGATTTGTGTGTGTTGCTTCCCTCCCTTACTCCGTGCTTCTTTGTGAATCTTAAGTGTAAGGGCGAGAGACTCCAATTTGTGGAGATTCCTCGCGAGTGGGATAAAGATAAGCAAGGCAAAACACCGTGGTATTCAAGTGGGTCTTTGGACCGCTTGAGAGGGGTTGATTGCAACCCTTGTCCGTTGGGACGCCACAACGTGGAGTAGGCAAGCGTTGGTCTTGGCCGAACCACGGGATAAACCACTGTGTCATCTCTGTGATTAATCTCTTGTGGTATTGTGTTTTGTTGAGACTCCTTTCTAGCCACTTGGCAATAATTGTGCTAACACTTAACAAGTTTTTGTGGCTATAAGTTTAAGTTTCCACAGGATCACCTATTCACCCCCCCCTCTAGGTGCTCTCAATTGGTATCAGAGCCATTCTCTTCAAGAAAGGGACTAACCGCCCGAAGAGATGGATCCTAAGGGGAAGGGAATCGTGATCAACGACAAGGAAAAGGAGTTCTTCGTCAACGAGCCAAAAGATGACAAATCCAACGACTCTGGCTCGGGCCACAGACGTAAAGATGGGAAGAAGAAAAAGACAAGACGTATCAAGGAGATCGTCTACTACGACAGCGACGAGTCTACTTCTTCCCACAAGGACGACGACTACGACAAACAAAAGACGGTTAACTCAAACTTCTCTTTTGATTATTCGCGCATTCCGCACAGCTCAAATGCTCATTTGCTCCCCATTCCACTTGGCAAGCCTCCTCACTTTGATGGAGAGGACTACGGATTTTGGAGTCACAAAATGCGTACACACCTATTTTCTCTCCATCCAAGCATTTGGGAGATTGTGGAAAGTGGAATGAAATTTGATAGCTCGGATAGTCCTTCATTTATTAATGAACAGATCCATAAAAATGCACAAGCTACTACTGTGTTGCTAGCTTCTTTGTGCAGGGACGAGTATCACAAGGTGAGCGGCTTGGACAATGCCAAGCAGATTTGGGACACCCTCAAGATCTCTCATGAGGGGAATGATGTCACCTTACTCACCAAGATGGAGTTGGTGGAGGGCGAGCTCGGACGATTCGCGATGATAAGGGGCGAGGAGCCGACGCAAACATACAACCGGCTCAAGATCCTTATCAACAAAATAAGGAGCTACGGAAGCACGCGATGGACGGATCACGACGTCGTCCGCCTAATGCTAAGGTCATTTACCGTTCTTGATCCTCATCTCGTGAACAATATTCGTGAGAATCCCAGGTACACGAAGATGACGCCCGAGGAGGTTCTCGGAAAATTCATAAGCAGGCGGATGATGATCAAGGAGGCAAGATACGTGGACGACGCCTTGAATGGACCAATCAACGAGCCTCAACCCCTTGCTCTCAAAGCAACAAGAAGCAAGGAGGCGCTACCTAGCAGGGTGGCACAAATTGAGGCAGCCGGACTTAATAATGAAGAGATGGCCCTCATCATTAAAAGATTCAAGATGGCGCTTAAAGGTCGCAAGGGACAGCCAAGCAAGACCAAAGCCAAGGGGAAGCGTTCATGCTTCAAATGCGGTAAGCTTGGTCATTTTATTGCTAACTGTCCCGACAATGATAGTGATCAGGACCAAGGGAACAAGAGGGAGAAGAAGAAGAATTATAAGAAGGCAAAGGGCGAGGCTCATCTTGGCAAGGAGTGGGATTCGGACTGCTCCTCGTCTGACTCCAACAATGAGGGACTCGCCGCCACTGCATTCAACAAGTCATCCCTCTTCCCCAACGAGCGTCACACTTGCCTCATGGCAAGAGAGAAGAAGGTAATCACTCGTAATGATGTCACTTATGATTCTTCTAGTGACGATGAGTCTAGTGATGATGAAATAGATTATTCTAGTTTGTTCAAAGGATTGGATAGAAATAAAATTGATAAAATCAATGAATTAATTGATGCCTTGAATGAGAAGGATAGACTCTTAGAGAAACAAGAGGATTTATTGTATGAAGAACATGATAAATTTGTAGAGGCACAAAAATCCTATGCTTTAGAAGTTAAAAGAAATGAAGTACTTTCTAGTGAATTATCTTCTTGTCATGAAAACATTGCTACTTTAAAGAGTGTTAATAATGACTTAAATGCTAAACTAGAAGTAGCTAGTAAATCAACATCTTGTGTAGAACATGTTGTGATTTGCACTAGGTGTAAAGATTTTGACATTGATGCATGTAGTGAACACCTAGCTTCAATTTCTAAATTGAATGATGAAGTGGCTAGTCTTAATGCTCAACTTAAGGCTAGCAAAAGCGAATTTGATAAGCTAAAATTTGCAAGGGATGCCTACACGATTGGTAGACACCCCTCAATTAAGGATGGACTTGGCTACAAAAGGGAAGCCAAGAACTTAACAAGCCATAAGGCTCCCATTCCCGCTAAGGAGAAAGGGAAGGCCCCTATGGCTACTAGTGCTAAAAGGAACCATGCCTTTTTGTATCATGATAGGAAAAATTCTAGAAATGTTTTTAGAAGTTATGATGCCTTTGATTCACATGCTTATGATTCTTATGCTATGACTGCCTCTAGTTCTCATGTTGTGCATGATAGAAAGGTTTGTAGAAGAAATGTTATTCACAATATGCCTAGGAGAAATGTTGCTCATAGGAAAGTTCATGGACCTTCTACAATTTATCATGCCCTAAATGCTTCCTTTGCTATTTGTAGAAAGGATAGGAAAATAGTTGCTAGGAAGTTAGGGGCAAAATGCAAGGGAGACAAAACTTGCATTTGGGTCCCTAAGGAAATTTGCACTAACCTTGTAGGACCCAACAAGAGTTGGGTACCTAAGTCCCAAGCCTAAATTTGCCTTGCAGGTTTATGCATCCGGGGGTTCAAGCTAGATTATCGACAGCGGATGCACAAACCATATGACGGGGGAGAAGAAGATGTTCACTTCCTACGTCAAGAATAAGGATTCCCAAGATTCAATTATATTCGGTGATGGGAATCAAGGCAAGGTAAAAGGGTTAGGTAAAATTGCAATTTCTAATGAGCATTCTATCTCTAATGTATTTTTAGTAGAGAGTCTTGGATATAATTTGCTATCTGTTAGTCAATTATGTCATATGGGATATAACTGTCTATTTACAAATGTAGATGTGTCTGTCTTTAGAAGAAGCGATGGTTCATTAGCTTTTAAGGGTGTAAACTTTATTTAGTTGATTTTGCAAAAGAAGAGGCCGGTCTAGATGCATGCTTAATAGCTAAGACTAGCATGGGCTGGCTGTGGCATCGCCGCTTAGCACATGTGGGGATGAAGAACCTTCACAAGCTTCTAAAGGGAGAACACGTGATAGGTTTGACTAACGTGCATTTCGAAAAAGATAGACCTTGTGCAGCTTGTCAAGCAGGTAAACAAGTGGGAGGAGCGCATCACAGCAAGAATGTGATGACCACTTCAAGACCCCTGGAGCTGCTGCATATGGACCTCTTCGGACCCGTCGCCTATCTGAGCATAGGAGGGAGTAAGTATGGTTTAGTTATTGTTGATGACTTTTCCCGCTTCACTTGGGTATTCTTTTTGCATGATAAGTCTGAAACCCAAGGGACCCTCAAGCGCTTCCTCAGGAAAGCTCAAAATGAGTTTGAGCTCAAAGTGAAGAAGATAAGGAGCGACAACGGGTCCGAGTTCAAGAACCTTCAAGTGGAGGAGTTCCTTGAGGAGGAAGGGATCAAGCACGAGTTCTCCGCTCCCTACACACCACAGCAAAATGGTGTGGTAGAGAGGAAGAACAGGACGCTAATCGATATGGCGAGGACAATGCTTGGAGAATTCAAGACCCCCGAGTGTTTTTGGTCGGAAGCCGTGAACACGGCTTGCCACGCCATCAACAGGGTCTATCTTCATCGCCTCCTCAAGAAGACTTCGTATGAGCTACTAACCGGCAACAAACCCAATGTATCTTACTTTCGTGTATTTGGGAGCAAGTGCTACATTCTAGTGAAGAAGGGTAGAAATTCTAAGTTTGCTCCCAAAGCTGTAGAAGGGTTTTTGTTAGGTTATGACTCAAATACAAAGGCGTATAGAGTCTTCAACAAATCATCGGGTTTGGTTGAAGTCTCTAGCGACGTTGTATTTGATGAGACTAATGGCTCTCCAAAAGAGCAAGTTGTTGATTGTAATGATGTAGATGAAGAAGATGTTCCGACGGCCGCTATACGAACCATGGCGATTGGAGAAGTGCGGCCACAGGAACAAGATGAACGAGATCAACCTTCTTCCTCAACTATGGTGCATCCCCCAACCGAAGATGTCGAACAGGTACCTCAAGTGGAGGCGCTTGATCAAGGGGAGCACAAGATGATCAAGTGATGGAGGAAGAAGCGCAACCGGCACCTCCAACCCAAGTTCGAGCGATGATTCAAAGGGATCATCCCGTCGACCAAATTCTGGGTGATATTAGCAAGGGAGTAACTACTCGATCTCGATTAGTTAATTTTTGTGAGCATTACTCCTTTGTCTCTTCTATTGAGCCTTTCAGGGTAGAGGAGGCCTTGCTAGATCCGGACTGGGTGTTGGCCATGCAGGAGGAACTCAACAATTTCAAGCGCAATGAAGTTTGGACACTGGTGCCTCGTCCCAAGCAAAATGTTGTGGGAACCAAGTGGGTGTTCCGCAACAAACAGGACGAGCACGGGGTGGTGACAAGGAACAAGGCTCGACTTGTGGCAAAAGGTTATGCCCAAGTCGCAGGTTTGGACTTTGAGGAGACGTTTGCTCCTGTGGCTAGGCTAGAATCAATTCGTATCTTGCTAGCATATGCCGCTCACCATTCTTTCAGGTTGTATCAAATGGATGTGAAGAGCGCTTTCCTCAACGGGCCAATCAAGGAGGAGGTGTACGTGGAGCAACCCCTTGGCTTCGAGGATGAACGGTACCCCGACCACGTATGTAAGCTCTCTAAGGCGCTCTATGGACTTAAGCAAGCCCCAAGAGCATGGTATGAATGCCTTAGAGACTTTTTGATTGCTAATGCTTTCAAGGTTGGGAAAGCCGATCCAACTCTTTTTACAAAGACATGTGATGGTGATTTGTTTGTGTGCCAAATTTATGTCGATGACATAATATTTGGTTCTACTAACCAAAAGTCTTGTGAAGAGTTTAGCAGGGTGATGACGCGGAAATTCGAGATGCCGATGATGGGCGAGTTGAACTACTTCCTTGGGTTCCAAGTGAAGCAACTCAAGGACGGCACCTTTATCTCCCAAACAAAGTACACGCAAGATCTGCTAAAGCGGTTTGGGATGAAGGACGCCAAGCCCGCAAAGACTCCGATGGGGACAGACGGACACACCGACCTCAACAAAGGAGGTAAGTCCGTTGATCAAAAAGCATACCGGTCAATGATAGGTTCGTTGCTTTACTTATGTGCTAGTAGACCGGATATTATGCTTAGCGTATGCATGTGTGCTAGATTTCAATCCGATCCTAAGGAGTGTCACTTAGTGGCGGTGAAGCGAATTCTTAGATATTTGGTTGCTACGCCTTGCTTCGGGCTCTGGTATCCAAAGGGGTCTACCTTTGACTTAGTTGGATACTCAGACTCCGACTATGCTGGATGTAAGGTCGATAGGAAGAGTACATCGGGGACGTGCCAATTCTTAGGAAGGTCCCTGGTGTCATGGAACTCTAAGAAACAAACCTCCGTTGCCCTATCCACCGCTGAGGCCGAGTATGTTGCCGCAGGCCAGTGTTGCGCGCAACTGCTTTGGATGAGGCAAACCCTCCGGGACTTTGGCTACAATCTGAGCAAAGTCCCACTCCTATGTGATAATGAGAGTGCTATCCGCATGGCGGAGAATCCTGTTGAGCACAGCCGCACAAAGCACATAGACATCCGGCATCACTTTTTGAGAGATCACCAGCAAAAGGGAGATATCGAAGTGTTTCATGTTAGCACCGAGAACCAGCTAGCCGATATCTTCACTAAGCCTCTAGATGAGAAGACCTTTTGCAGGTTGCGTAGTGAGCTAAATGTCTTAGATTCGCGGAACCTGGATTGAATTGTAGCATACATGTATTTATGCTTTTGATCATGTTCCTTTTTGCATTTTGTTGCTTATTATGGTGCTCAAGTTGTACAAACACTCCCTGGACCTCACAAGTCCGTTGCAAAGTGATGCACATGTTTAGGGGGAGATGTGTTACAACTTGACCCTTTAAGACTAACCATGTGCTTGAGTTGATGATTTAGTCTCGAAGGAGGATTGAAAGGGAAAAGGTGGACTTGGACCATGAAAGACTTCCACTGCACTCCGATGAGAGGGTAACTTATTCCAAGTTCATCTCATGAAATCTTATTGCCATTTGCTCTTAATTGAAGACTTTGGTGAGGCAATGGGGTTAAAGGGCCAAGATTGATCCCGTTTTGGTGCTTGATGCCAAAGGGGGAGAAAATAAAGGCCAAAGCGATAAATGGATCAGCTACCACTTGAGAGATTTTGAAAATAGTAGAATAGAGTTTTTGTTTTGTCAAACGCTTTTATTGTCTCTCTTGTCAAAAGTTGGCTTCTTATGGGGAGAAGTGTTGATTATGGGAAATAGGGGGAGTTTTTGAAATCTTTGATCAATCTCTTTTGGAATGACTCTCTTTATGCTTCAACATGTGTGTTTGACATAGAAATAGAGATTTGAGTTTGATTTGCAAAAACAAACCAAGCGGTGGCAAAGGATGATCCATATATGCCAAAATTGAATCAAAATCAATTTGAGTTTTATCTGAGGTGATTTTGCACTTGTTCTAGTTGCTTTATGTTGTGTTGGCATAAATCACCAAAAAGGGGGAGATTGAAAGGGAAATGTGCCCTTGGGCCATTTCTAAGTATTTTGGTGATTGAGTGTCAACACAAGTGCTTAAATGTGAATCAATGCCCATGGATGAACAAAGTGCAAATCTAGAGCAAAGGTATGTTTCTAAGTCTTAGTACATTGGTTTTGTGTACTAACATACTTGTCTAAGTGTCAGAAACAGGAAGAAGAAGAAAAGAGGAGAGTTGGCTGTGTACAGCCAAGAGGCTGTTTCGGTCTGGGGCACCGGACTGTCCGGTGGTGCACCGGACAGTGTCCGGTGCGCCAGGCTGCCTCGGCCGAAGAGGCCGCTCTCGGGAATTTGGTGGCGGCGTACGGCTAAAATTCACCGGACTGTCCGGTGTGCACCGGACTGTCCGGTGAGCCAACGGTCGGCCGCACGATCTGCGCGGGACACGTGGCCGAGCCAACGGTCGGAAGGGGGCACCGGACTGTCCGGTGTGCACCGGACATGTCCGGTGCGCCAACGGCTCCCGCATCTGCAACGGTCGACCGCGCTGTTTAAGGAAGGAAATCGGGCACCGGACAGTGTCCGGTGTGCACCGGACTATCCGGTGCGCCCGACGACAGAAGGCAAAGATGGCCTTCCAGATTTGTTCTCAACGGCTCCTAGCTGCCTTGGGGCTATAAAAGGGACCCCTAGGCGCATGGAGGGAGACACCAAGCAACCTTAGAGCATTCTTGATCATCCACACTCAGTCTTTGCGCATCCGTTTGTTATTCTAAGTGATTCGAGCTCCGTTCTTGTGAAAACTGTGAGATAGTCTTTGAGCTCGATTCTTGGCCGTGTGTGTGCGCATTTCGCTGTGGATTTGTGTGTGTTGCTTCCCTCCCTTACTCCGTGCTTCTTTGTGAATCTTAAGTGTAAGGGCGAGAGACTCCAATTTGTGGAGATTCCTCGCGAGTGGGATAAAGATAAGCAAGGCAAAACACCGTGGTATTCAAGTGGGTCTTTGGACCGCTTGAGAGGGGTTGATTGCAACCCTCGTCCGTTGGGACGCCACAACGTGGAGTAGGCAAGCGTTGGTCTTGGCCGAACCACGGGATAAACCACTGTGTCATCTCTGTGATTAATCTCTTGTGGTATTGTGTTTTGTTGAGACTCCTTTCTAGCCACTTGGCAATAATTGTGCTAACACTTAACAAGTTTTTGTGGCTATAAGTTTAAGTTTCCACAGGATCACCTATTCACCCCCCCTCTAGGTGCTCTCAGATAATGAGAGTGAAATCCGCATGGCGGATAATCCCATTGAGCATAGCCGCACTAAACACATAGCCATTCAGTATCATTTCTTAAGGGATCACCAACAAAAGGGAGATATCGAGATTTCATACATTAATACTAAAGATCAATTAGCCGATATCTTTACCAAGCCACTTGATGAACAAACTGAGAGCACCTAGAGGGGGGGGTGAATAGGTGATCCTGTGAAACTTGAAAACTTAAGCCACAAAACTTGGTTAATCGTTAGCACAATAGTTGCCAAGTGGCTAGATAGGAATCCTCAACAAAATACAATAACCAACAAAGATCAATCACAGAGATGACACGGTGGTTATCCCGTGGTTCGGCCAAGACCAACGCTTGCCTACTCCACGTTGTGGCGTCCCAACGGACGAGGGTTGCAATCAACCCCTCTCAAGCGGTCCAAAGACCCACTTGAATACCACGGTGTTTTGCTTTGCTTATCTTTATCCCACTTGCGAGGAATCTCCACAAATTTGGAGCCTCTCGCCCTTACACTTAAGATTCACAAAGAAATACGGAGTAAGGGAGAAACTAGCAACGCACACAAGACTCAAAATCAGAGCAACAGCACACACACAAGTCGCAACAAGAGCTCGCAACACAACTCAATGAGTCCACAACTCAACAAGAGCTCTAGATGCTATCACAATGAACCAAATGCGTGGAATCGATGTCTTGGTGCTTAGGAATGTTGTAGGAATGCTTGATATCCTCCTCCATGCGCCTAGGGGTCCCTTTTATAGCCCCAAGGCAGCTAGGAGCCGTTGAGAGCAGTTCTGGAAGGCTGATCTTGCCTTCTGTCATCGGGCGCACCGGACAGTCCGGTGCACACCGGACACTGTCCGGTGCCCGATCTCCTTCCTAAAATGGCGCAGCCGACCGTTGCAGATCTGGGAGCCATTGGTGCACCGGACATGTCCGGTGCACACTGGACAGTCCGGTGCCCCCTTCCGACCGTTGGCTCGGCCACGTGTCCCGCGCAGATCACGCGGCCGACCGTTGGCCCGGCCGACCGTTGGCTCACCGGACAGTCCGGTGCACACCGGACAGTCCGGTGAATTTTAGCCGTACGCCGTTGGCAAATTCCCGAGAGCGGCCACTTCGCTCAAGGCAACCTGGCGCACCGGACACTGTCCGGTGCACCACCGGACAGTCCGGTGCTCCAGACCGAACAGCCTTTTGGCTGTACACAGCCAACTTTTCTTTGACTCGGTTTCTCCTGTTTCAAGCACTTAGACGCAATACATTAGTCTTCAAAACAATGTACTAAGGCTTAGAAACATACCTTTACTCTTGATTTTCACTTTGTCCATCCATGGGTATAGATTCACATTTAAGCACTTGTGTTGGCACTCAATCACCAAAATACTTAGAAATGGCCCAAGGGCACATTTCCCTTTCAATCTCCCCCTTTTTGGTGATTTATGCCAACACAACATAAAGCAACTAGAACAAGTGCAATATCACTTCAAATAAAACTCAAATTTATTTTGATTCAATTTTGGCATATATGGATCATCCTTTGCCACCACTTGGTTTGTTTTTGCAAATCAAACTCAAATCTCTATCTCTAAGTCAAACACACATGTTGAAGCATAAAGAGAGTCATTCCAAAAGAGATTGATTAAAGATTTCAAAAACTCCCCCTTTTTCCCATAATCAACACTTCTCCCCACAAGAGGCCAACTTTTGACAAAAGAGACAACAAAAGTGATTTGACAAACCAAAAGCTCTATTCTACTGTTTTCAAAATCTCTCAAGTGGTAGCTGATCCATTTAGTGGTAGCTGATCCATTTATCACTTTGGCCTTTATTTTCTCCCCCTTTGGCATCAAGCACCAAAACGGGATCAATCTTGGCCCTATAAACCCCATTGCCTCACCAAAATCTTCAATTAAGAGCAAAATAGGCAATAAGAGCTTAAAGATGAACTTGGAAAAGTTACTCTTTTCATCGGAGTGCAGTGGAAGTCTTGCATGGTTCAAGTCCACCTTTTCCCTTTCAATCCTTCTTTGAGACTAAAGCATCAAACTCAAGTACAGGGTTAGTCTCAAAGGGTCAAGTTGTAACACATCTCCCCCTAAACATGTGCATCACTTTGCAACGGACTTGTGAGGTCCAGGGAGTGTTTGTACAACTTGAGCACCATTATTAAGCAACAAAGTGCATAAGGAATATGATCAAAGGCATAAACACATGTATGCTATAAATCAATCCAGGTTCCGCGAATCTAAGACGTTTAGCTCACTACGCAGCCTGCAAAAGGTCTTCTCATCTAGAGGCTTGGTAAAGATATCGGCTAGCTGGTTCTCGGTGCTAACATGAAACACTTCGATATCTCCCTTTTGCTGGTGGTCCCTCAAAAAGTGATGCCGGATGTCTATGTGCTTTGTGCGGCTGTGTTCAACAGGATTTTCCGCCATGCGGATAGCACTCTCATTATCACATAGGAGTGGGACTTTGCTCAGATTGTAGCCAAAGTCCCGGAGGGTTTGCCTCATCCAAAGTAGTTGCGTGCAACACTGTCCTGCGGCAACATACTCGGCCTCAGCGGTGGATAGGGCAACGGAGGTTTGTTTCTTAGAGTTCCACGACACCAGGGACCTTCCTAAGAATTGGCACGTCCCTGATGTACTCTTCCTATCGACCTTACATCCAGCATAGTCGGAATCTGAGTATCCAACCAAGTCAAAGGTAGACCCTTTTGGATACCAGAGCCCGAAGCAAGGCGTAGCAACCAAATATCTTAGAATTCGCTTCACCGCCACTAAGTGACACTCCTTAGGATCGGATTGAAATCTAGCACACATGCATACGCAGAGCATAATATCCGGTCTACTAGCACATAAATAAAGTAGAGACCCTATCATTGACCGGTATGCTTTTTGATCAACGGACTTACCTCCTTTGTTGAGGTCGGTGTGTCCGTCGGTCCCCATCGGAGTCTTTGCGGGCTTGGCGTCCTTCATCCCAAACCGCTTTAGCAGATCTTGCGTGTACTTTGTTTGGGAGATGAAGGTGCCGTCCTTGAGTTGCTTCACTTGGAACCCAAGGAAGTAGTTCAACTCGCCCATCATCGACATCTCGAATTTCTGAGTCATTACCCTGCTAAACTCTTCACAAGACTTTTGGTTAGTAGAACCAAATATTATGTCATCGACATAAATTTGGCACACAAACAAATCACCATCACATGTCTTAGTGAACAGAGTTGGATCGGCTTTCCCAACCTTGAAAGCATTAGCAAGTAAAAAGTCTCTAAGGCATTCATACCATGCTCTTGGGGCTTGCTTAAGTCCATAGAGCGCCTTAGAGAGCTTACACACGTGGTCGGGGTATCGTTCATCCTCGAAGCCAGGGGGTTGCTCTACGTACACCTCCTCCTTGATTGGCCCGTTGAGGAAAGTGCTCTTCACATCCATTTGGTACAACCTGAAAGAATGGTGAGCGGCATATGCTAGCAAGATACGAATTGATTCTAGCCTAGCCACAGGAGCAAACGTCTCCTCAAAGTCCAAACCTGCGACTTGGGCATAACCTTTTGCCACAAGTCGAGCCTTGTTCCTCGTCACCACCCCGTGCTCGTCCTGTTTGTTGCGGAACACCCACTTGGTTCCCACAACATTTTGCTTGGGACGAGGCACCAGTGTCCAAACTTCATTGCGCTTGAAGTTGTTGAGTTCCTCCTGCATGGCCAATACCCAATCCGGATCTAGCAAGGCCTCCTCTACCCTGAAAGGCTCAATAGAAGAGACAAAGGAGTAATGCTCACAAAAATTAACTAATCGAGATCGAGTAGTTACTCCCTTGCTAATGTCACCCAGAATTTGGTCGACAGGATGATCCCTTTGAATCATCGCTCGAACTTGGGTTGGAGGTGCCGGTTGCGCTTCTTCCTCCATTACTTGATCATCTTGTGCTCCCCCTTGATCACACGCCTCCTTTTGATGAACCTGTTCATCGTCTTGAGTTGGGGGATGCACCGTTGTTGGGGAAGAAGGTTGATCTCGTTCATCTTGTTCCTGTGGCCGCACTTCTCCAATCGCCATGGTTCGTATAGCGGCCGTCGGAACATCTTCTTCATCTACATCATCACAATCAACAACTTGCTCTCTTGGAGAGCCATTAGTCTCATCAAATACAACGTCGCTAGAGACTTCAACCAAACCCGATGATTTGTTGAAGACTCTATACGCCTTTGTATTTGAGTCATAACCTAACAACAACCCTTCTACAGCTTTGGGAGCAAACTTAGAATTTCTACCCTTCTTCACTAGAATTTAGCATTTGCTCCCAAATACACGAAAGTAAGATACATTGGGTTTGTTACCGGTTAGAAGCTCATACGACGTCTTCTTGAGGAGGCGGTGAAGGTAGACCCTGTTGATGGCGTGGCAAGCCGTGTTTACGGCTTCCGACCAAAAGCACTCGGGGGTCTTGAACTCTCCAAGCATCGTCCTCGCCATATCGATTAGCGTCATGTTCTTCCTCTCTACCACACCATTTTGCTGAGGTGTGTAGGGAGCGGAGAACTCGTGCTTGATCCCTTCCTCCTCAAGGAACTCCTCCACTTGAAGGTTCTTGAACTCGGACCCGTTGTCGCTCCTTATCTTCTTCACCTTGAGCTCAAACTCATTTTGAGCTCTCCTTAGGAAGCGCTTGAGGATCCCTTGGGTTTCAGATTTATCCTGCAAAAAGAATACCCAAGTGAAGCGGGAAAAGTCATCAACAATAACTAGACCATACTTACTTCCTCCTATGCTTAGATAGGCGACGGGTCCGAAGAGGTCCATATGTAGTAACTCCAGGGGTCTTGAAGTGGTCATCACATTCTTGCTGTGATGCGCTCCTCCCACTTGTTTACCTGCTTGACAAGCTGCACAAGGTCTATCTTTTTCGAAATGCACATTAGTCAAACCTATCACGTGTTCTCCCTTTAGAAGCTTGTGAAGGTTCTTCATCCCTACATGTGCTAAGCGGCGATGCCACAGCCAGCCCATGCCAGTCTTAGCAATTAAGCATGCATCTAGACCGGCCTCCTCTTTTGCAAAATCAACTAAATAAAGTTTGCCGTCTAATACACCCTTAAAAGCTAGTGAACCATCACTTCTTCTAAAGACAGACACATCTACATTTGTAAATAGACAGTTATATCCCATATTGCATAATTGACTAACTGATAGCAAATTATATTCAAGAGACTCTACTAAAAACACATTAGAGATAGAGTGCTCATTAGAAATTGCAATTTTACCTAACCCTTTTACCTTGCCTTGATTCCCATCACCGAATATAATTGAATCTTGGGAATCCTTGTTCTTGACGTAGGAGGTGAACATCTTCTTCTCCCCCGTCATATGGTTTGTGCATCCGCTGTCGATAATCCAGCTTGAACCCCCGGATGCATAAACCTGCAAGGCAAATTTAGGCTTGGGACTTAGGTACCCAACTCTTGTTGGGTCCTACAAGGTTAGTGCAAATATCCTTAGGGACCCAAATGCAAGTTTTGTCTCCCTTGCATTTTGCCCCTAACTTCCTGGCAACAATTTTCCTATCCTTTCTACAAATAGCAAAGGAAGTATTTAAAGTACAATAGATTGTAGAGGGTTCATTCACTACTTTCCTAGGAGTATAAATAATGTTCTTTCTAGGCACATGATGAATAGCATTTCTCCTAGACATATTTCTACCATGCATATAGGAAGAACTAGAAGCAAACATGGCATGAGAGTCAAAATCATCATAAGTATTATAACTCCTATAAGTATTTCTAGTTTGTCTCCTATCATGATACATAAAAGCATGGTTCCTTTTAGTACTACTAGCCATAGGAGCCTTCCCTTTCTCCTTGGCGGAGATAGGAGCCTTATGGCTTGTTAAGTTCTTGGCTTCCCTCTTGAAGCCAAGTCCATCCTTAATTGAGGGGTGTCTACCAATCGTGTAGGCATCCCTTGCAAATTTTAGCTTATCGAAATCATTCTTGCTAGTCTTAAGTTGAGCATTAAGACTAGCCAACTCATCATTAAGCTTGGAAATTGAAACTAGGTGTTCACTACAAGCATCAATGTCAAAATCTTTACACCTAGTACAAATTACAACATGTTCTACACAAGAATTAGATTTATTTGCTACTTCTAATTTAGCATTTAAATCATTGTTGACACTTTTTAAAGTAGAAATGGTTTCATGACAAGTAGATAGTTCAAAAGAAAGCATTTCATTTCTCTTAATCTCTAATGCAAGTGATTTTTGTGCTTCTACAAATTTGTCATGTTCTTCATACAACAAATCCTCTTGCTTTTCTAGTAATCTATTCTTGTCATTCAAAGCATCAATCAACTCATTAATCTTATCTATCTTAGATCTATCTAAGCCCTTGAATAAGCATGAATAGTCTATGTCATCATCATCACTAGAATCATTATCACTAGAAGAAGCATAAGTGGAGTCTCGAGTACTCACCTTCTTCTCCCTTGCCATAAGGCATGTGTGACGCTCGTTGGGGAAGAGGGATGACTTGTTGAAGGCGGTGGCGGCGAGTCCATCATTGTCGGAGTCGGAAGAGGAGCAGTCCGAGTCCCATTCCTTGCCTAGATGCGCCTCGCCCTTTGCCTTCTTATAGTTCTTCTTCTTCTCCCTCTTGTTCCCTTGATCCTGATCACTATCATTGTCGGGACAGTTAGCAATAAAATGACCAAGCTTACCACATTTGAAGCATGAGCGCTTCCCCTTTGTCTTGGTCTTGCTTGGTTGCCCCTTGCGGCCTTTTAGTGCCGTCTTGAATCTCTTGATGATGAGAGCCATCTCTTCATCATTAAGTCCGGCCGCCTCAATTTGTGCCACCTTGCTAGGTAGCATTTCCTTGCTTCTTGTTGCCTTGAGAGCAAGAGGTTGAGGCTCATTGATTGGACCGTTTAGAGCGTCGTCGACGTATCTCGCCTCCTTGATCATCATCCGCCCGCTTACGAATTTTCCGAGTACCTCCTCGGGCGTCATCATCGTGTACCTGGGATTCTCACGAATATTGTTTACGAGATGAGGATCAAGAACAGTAAAGGACCTTAGCATTAGGCGGACGACGTCGTGGTCCGTCCATCGCGTGCTTCCGTAGCTCCTTATTTTGTTGATAAGGGTCTTGAGCCGGTTGTAAGTTTGGGTTGGCTCCTCTCCCCTTATCATTGCGAATCGTCCAAGCTCGCCCTCCACCAACTCCATTTTAGTGAGCATGGTGATGTCGTTCCCCTCGTGAGAGATCTTGAGGGTGTCCCATATCTGCTTGGCGTTGTCCAAGCCGCTCACCTTATTGTACTCTTCCCTGCACAAAGATGCTAATAGAACAGTAGTAGCTTGTGCATTTCTATGGATTTGTTCATTTATAAGCATAGGGCTATCCGAGCTATCAAATTTCATTCCATTCTCTACAATCTCCCATATGCTTGGATGGAGAGAGAATAAGTGACTACGCATTTTGTGACTCCAAAATCCGTAGTCTTCCCCATTGAAGTGTGGAGGTTTGCCAAGAGGAATGGAAAGTAAATGCGAATTCGAACTGTGTGGAATACGAGAATAATCAAATGAAAAGTTCGAATTGACCGTCTTCCTGTAGTCGTTGTCGTCGTCCTTTTGGGAAGAGGTAGACTCATCGCTATCGTCGTAGTAGACGATCTCCTTGATGCGTCTTGTCTTCTTCTTCTTCCCATCTTTGCGTCTGTGGCCCGAGCCCGAGTCATTGGACTTGTCATCCCTTGGCTCGTTGACGAAGGACTCCTTCTCCTTGTCGTTGATCACGATTCCCTTCCCTTTAGGATCCATCTCTTCGGGCGGTTAGTCCCTTTGAGAAGAGAACGCCTCTGATACCAATTGAGAGCACCTAGAGGGGGGGGGGGGTGAATAGGTGATCCTGTGAAACTTGAAAACTTAAGCCACAAAACTTGGTTAATCGTTAGCACAATAGTTGCCAAGTGGCTAGATAGGAATCCTCAACAAAATACAATAACCAACAAAGATCAATCACAGAGATGACACGGTGGTTATCCCGTGGTTCGGTCAAGACCAACGCTTGCCTACTCCACGTTGTGGCGTCCCAACGGACAAGGGTTGCAATCAACCCCTCTCAAGCGGTCCAAAGACCCACTTGAATACCACGGTGTTTTGCTTTGCTTATCTTTATCCCACTTGCGAGGAATCTCCACAAATTTGGAGCCTCTCGCCCTTACACTTAAGATTCACAAAGAAATACGGAGTAAGGGAGAAACTAGCAACGCACACAAGACTCAAAATCAGAGCAACAGCACGCACACAAGTCGCAACAAGAGCTCGCAACACAACTCAATGAGTCCACAACTCAACAAGAGCTCTAGATGCTATCTGAAAGGGAATTTGGCTTACACCTAGTCCCTAATTAATTTTGGTGGTTGAATTGCCCAACACAAATTTATTGGACTAACCAGTTTGCCCAAGTGTATAGATTATACAGGTGTTAAAGGTTCACACTCAGCCAATAAAAAAAAGATCAAATTTTGGATTCAACAAAGGAGCAAAGGGCCAACCGAAGGCACCTCTGGTTTGGCGCACCGGACTGTCCGGTGTGCCACCGGACAGTGTCCGGTGCACCACCGGACATGTCCGGTGCACCAGAGGACTCCAACGCAAACTCGCCACCTTCGGGAATTTCCAGAGGCACTCGCGCTATAATTCACCGGATTGTCCGGTGTACACCGGACAGTGTCCGGTGCGCCAAGGAGGAGCGGCCTCAGGAACTCGCCAGCTTCGGGAAACTCCAACGGCCAGTCCGCTATAATTCACCGGACTGTCCGGTGTACACCGGACTGTCCGGTGCGACTCCGGAGCAACGGCTATCTCCGCGCCAACGGCTCTCTGCCGCGCATTTAATGCGCGCTCTGCGCGCGCAGAAGTCAGGCGCGCCCATACTGGCACACCGGACAGCAAACAGTACCTGTCCGGTGTGCACCGGACACCCAGGCGGGCCCACAAGTCAGAAGCTCCAACGGTCAGAATCCAACGGCAGTGATGACGTGGCGGGGGCACCGGACTGTCCGGTGTGCACCGGACTGTCCGGTGCGCCATCGAACAGACAGCCCAGCCAACGGTCAAGTTTGGTGGTTGGGGCTATAAATACCCCAACCACCCCACCATTCATTGCATCCAAGTTTTCCACTTCCCAACTACTACAAGAGCTCTAGCATTCAATTCTAGACACACCAAAGAGATCAAATCCTCTCTAAATTCCACACAACGCCTGAGTGACTAGAGAGAGAGATTTGCTTGTGTTCTTTCGAGCTCTTGCGCTTGGATTGCTTCCTTCTTTCTTGATCCTTTCTTGATTCTTTCTTGTGATCAAACACTCACTTGTAATTGAGGCAAGAGGCACCAATTGTGTGGTGGCCCTTGCGGGAAGTTTGATTCCCAAGTGATTTGAGAAAGAGAAGCTCACTCGGTCCGAGGGACCGATTGAGAGAGGGAAGGGTTGAAAGAGACCCGGCCTTTGTGGCCTCCTCAACGGGGAATAGGTTTGCAAGAACCGAACCTCGGTAAAACAAATCCGCGTGTCACACTCTTCATTTGCTTGGGATTTGTTTTTGCTCCCTCTCTCACGGACCCGTTTATATTTCTAACGCTAACCTGGCTTGTAGTTGTGATTATTTTTGAGAATTTCAGTTTCGCCCTATTCACCCCCCTCTAGGCGACTTTCAATTGGTATCAGAGCCCGGTGCTTCATTAGAGCCTAACCGCTCGAAGTGATGTCGGGAGATCACGCCAAGAAGGAGATGGAGACCGGCGAAAAGCCCACTACAAGCCACGGGAGCACTTCATCGGAAGAGTCCCGCACCAAGAGGAAGGAGAAGAAGAAGAGCTCCTCCAACAAAGGAAAGGAGAAGAAATCTTCTTCGCACCACAAAGAGAAGAAGGAGAGATCTTCCTCCCACAAGCCACATCGGAGAGGGGACAAGCACAAAAGGATGAGGAAAGTGGTCTACTACGAGACCAACACTTCATCAACATCGACCTCCGACTCCGATGCGCCCTCCGTAACTTCTAAACGCCAAGAGCGTAAGAAGTTTAGTAAGATCCCCCTACATTACCCTCGCATTTCTAAAAATGCACCTTTACTTTCCGTCCCATTAGGCAAACCACCAACTTTCGATGGTGAAGATTATGCTAGGTGGAGTGATTTAATGCGATTTCATCTAACCTCACTCCACAAAAGTATATGGGATGTTGTTGAGTTTGGTGCACAGGTACCATCCGTAGGGGATAAAGACTATGATGAGGATGAGGTGGCCCAAATCGAGCACTTCAACTCTCAAGCGACAACAATACTCCTCGCCTCTTTAAGTAGAGAGGAGTATAACAAAGTTCAAGGGTTGAAGAGCGCCAAGGAGGTTTGGGATGTGCTCAAAACCGTGCACGAAGGAGATGAGCTCACCAAGATCACCAAGCGGGAAACGATCGAGGGGGAGCTCGGTCGGTTCCGGCTTCGCAAAGGGGAAGAGCCACAACACATGTACAACCGGCTCAAGACTTTGGTGAACCAAGTGCGCAACCTCGGAAGCGTCAAGTGGGACGACCACGAAATGGTTAAGGTTATTCTAAGATCTCTCATTTTCCTTAACCCCACTCAAGTTCAATTAATTCGTGGTAATCCTAGATATACTAAAATGACCCCCTAGGAAGTTATCGGGAATTTTGTAAGTTTTGAGTGCATGATCGAAGGCTCAAGGAAGATCAACGAGCTTGATGATCCATCCACATCCGAAGCTCAACCCGTCGCATTCAAGGCGACGGAGGAGAAGAAGGAGGAGGCTACACCAAGTCGACAACCTATAGACGCCTCCAAGCTCGACAATGAGGAAATGGCGCTCGTCATCAAGAGCTTCCGCCAAATCCTCAAACAAAGGAGGGGGAAAGACTACAAGCCCCGCTCCAAAAAGGTTTGCTACAAATGTGGTAAGCCCGGTCATTTTATTGCTAAATGTCCTATATCAAGTGACAGTGACCGAGGCGACGACAAGAAGGGGAGAAGAAAGGAGAAAAAGAAGTACTACAAGAAGAAGGGCGGCGATGCCCATGTTTGTCGGGAGTGGGATTCCGACGAAAGCTCAAGCGACTCCTCCGACGACGAGGACGCCGCCAACATCGCCATCACCAAGGGACTTCTCTTCCCCAACGTCGGCCACAAGTGCCTCATGGCAAAGGACGGCAAACGGAAGAAGGTTAAATCTAACTCCTCCACTAAATATGAGTCTTCTAGTGATGATAATAATAGTGATGAGGAGGATAGTTTGCGTGTTCTCTTTGCCAATCTTAACATGGAGCAAAAAGAAAAACTAAATGAATTGATTAGTGCTATTCATGAAAAGGATGACCTTTTGGACTCCCAAGAGGATTGTCTAATTAAAGAAAACAAGAAACATGTTAAGGTTAAAAAGGCTTATGCTCTAGAAGTAGAAAAATGTGAAAAATTATCTAGTGAGCTAAGCACTTGCCGTGAGATGATTAACAACCTTAGGAATGAAAATGCTAGTTTAAATGCTAAGGTTGATTCTCATGTTTGCATTGTTTCAACTCTCAATCCTAAAAATAATAATGATGATTTGCTTGCTAGGATTGAAGAATTGAATATTTCTCTTGCTAGCCTTAGAGTAGAAAATGATAATTTGATTGCTAAGGCTAAAAATTATGATGTTTGCAAAGTTACAGTTTCCGATCTTAGAGATAAAAATGATATTCTTCATGCTAAGATTGTTGAACTTAATTCTTGCAAACCCTCTACATCTATTGTTGAGCATGTATCTATTTGTACTAGATGTAGAGATGTTGATGTTAATGCTATTCATGATCATATGGCTTTAATTAAACAACAAAATGATCATATAGCAAAACTAGATGCTAAAATTGCCGAGCACAACTTAGAAAATGAGAAATTTAAATTTGCTCGTAGCATGCTTTATAATGGGAGACGCCCTGGCATTAAGGATGGCATTGGCTTCCAAAAGGGAGACAATGACAAACTTAATGCCCCTCCTAAGAACTTGTCTAACTTTGTTAAGGGCAAGGCTCCCATGCCTCAGGATAACGAGGGCTACATTTTGTACCCTGCCGGCTATCCTGAGAGCAAAATTAGGAGAATTCATTCTAGGAAGTCTCACTCTGGCCCTAATCATGCTTTTATGTATAAGGGTGAGACATCTAGCTCTAGGCAACCAACCCATGCTAAGTTGCCTAGAAAGAAAACTCCTGGTGCATCAAATGATCATAACATTTCATTTAAAACTTTTGATGCATCTTATGTTTTGACTAACAAATCCGGCAAGGTAGTTGCCAAATATGTTGGGGGCAAACACAAGGGCTCCAAGACTTGTGTTTGGGTACCCAAAGTTCTTGTGTCTAATGCCAAAGGACCCAAAACCATTTGGGTACCTAAAGTCAAGAACTAAACTTGTTTTGTAGGTTTATGCATCCGGGGGCTCAAGTTGGATACTCGACAGCGGGTGCACAAACCACATGACAGGGGAGAAAAGAATGTTCTCCTCATATGAGAAAAACCAAGATCCCCAACGAGCTATCACATTCGGGGATGGAAATCAAGGTTTGGTCAAAGGTCTGGGTAAAATTGCTATTTCACCTGACCATTCCATTTCCAATGTTTTTCTTGTTGATTCATTAGATTACAATTTGCTTTCCGTTTCACAATTATGTCAAATGGGCTACAACTGTCTATTCACTGATGTAGGTGTCACTATCTTTAGAAGAAGTGATGATTCAATAGCATTTAAGGGAGTGTTAGAGGGTCAGCTATACTTAGTAGATTTTGATAAAGCTGAACTCGACACTTGCTTAATTGCTAAGACTAACATGGGTTGGCTCTGGCACCGCCGACTAGCCCATGTTGGAATGAAGAATCTTCATAAGCTTCTAAAGGGAGAACACATTTTAGGATTAACAAATGTTCATTTTGAGAAAGACAGGATTTGTAGCGCATGTCAAGCCGGGAAGCAAGTTGGAACCCAACATCCACACAAGAACATTATGACGACCGACAGGCCGCTTGAGCTACTCCACATGGATCTATTCGGCCCGATTGCTTACATAAGCATCGGCGGGAGTAAGTACTGTCTAGTTATTGTAGATGATTATTCTCGCTTCACTTGGGTGTTCTTTTTGCAGGAAAAATCTCAAACCCAAGAGACCTTAAGGGGATTCTTGAGACGGGCTCAAAATGAGTTTGGCTTAAGGATCAAGAAAATTAGAAGCGACAACGGGACGGAGTTCAAGAACTCTCAAATCGAAGGCTTTCTTGAGGAGGAGGGCATCAAGCATGAGTTCTCTTCTCCCTACACCCCACAACAAAATGGTGTAGTGGAGAGGAAGAATCGAACTCTATTGGACATGGCAAGGACCATGCTTGATGAGTACAAGACTTCGGATCGGTTTTGGGCCGAGGCAGTCAACACCGCCTGCTACGCCATCAACCGGTTATATCTTCACCGAATCCTCAAGAAGACATCCTATGAACTCCTAACCGGTAAAAAGCCCAACATTTCATATTTTAGAGTTTTTGGTAGCAAATGTTTTATTCTTGTTAAGAGAGGTAGAAAATCTAAATTTGCTCCTAAAAATGTAGAAGGCTTTTTACTAGGATATGAATCAAACACAAGGGCATATAGAGTCTTTAACAAGTCCTCAGGACTTGTTGAAGTTTCTTGTGACATTGTGTTTGACGAAACTAACGGCTCTCAAGTAGAGCAAGTTGATCTTGATGAGATAGGTGAAGAACAGGCTCCATGCATAGCGCTAAGGAACATGTCCATTGGGGATGTGTGTCCTAAGGAATCCGAAGAGCCTCCACATGCACAAGATCAACCATCCTCCTCCACGCTAGCATCTCCACCGACTCAAAATGAGGATGAAGCTCAAGTTGATGAAGTAGAAGATCAAGCAAATGAGCCACCTCAAGATGACGGCAATGATCAAGGGGGAGATGTAAACGATCAAGACAAGGAGGATGAAGAGCAAAGGCAGCCACACCCAAGAGTCCACCAAGCAATCCAACGAGATCACCCCGTCGACACCATTCTCGGTGACATTCATAAGGGGGTAACCACTCGATCTCGTGTTGCACATTTTTGTGAACATTACTCTTTTGTTTCCTCTATTGAGCCACACAAGGTAGAGGAAGCACTACAAGATTCGGATTGGGTGGTGGCAATGCAAGAGGAGCTCAACAATTTCACAAGGAACGAGGTATGGTACTTAGTTCCACGTCCTAACCAAAATGTTGTAGGAACCAAATGGGTCTTCCGCAACAAGCAAGATGAGCATGGTGTGGTGACAAGGAACAAAGCTCGACTTGTGGCCAAAGGATACTCCCAAGTCGAAGGTTTGGATTTCGGTGAAACCTATGCACCCGTAGCTAGGCTTGAGTCAATTCGCATTCTATTAGCCTATGCTACTTACCATGGCTTTAAGCTTTATCAAATGGACGTGAAAAGTGCTTTCCTCAATGGACCAATCAAGGAAGAGGTCTATGTTGAGCAACCTCCCGGCTTTGAAGACAGTGAGTATCCTAACCATGTCTATAAGCTCTCTAAGGCACTTTATGGGCTCAAGCAAGCCCCAAGAGCATGGTATGAATGCCTTAGAGATTTTCTTATTGCTAATGGCTTCAAAGTCGGAAAAGCCGATCCTACACTCTTTACTAAAACTCTTGAAAATGACCTGTTTGTATGCCAAATTTATGTTGATGATATAATATTTGGGTCTACTAACGAATCTACATGTGAAGAGTTTAGTAGGATTATGACACAGAAATTCGAGATGTCTATGATGGGGGAGTTGAAGTATTTCTTAGGATTCCAAGTAAAGCAACTCCAAGAGGGCACCTTCATTAGCCAAACGAAGTACACTCAAGACATTCTAAACAAGTTTGGGATGAAGGATGCCAAGCCCATCAAGACACCCATGGGAACCAATGGGCATCTCGACCTCGACACGGGAGGTAAGTCCGTGGATCAAAAGGTATACCGGTCGATGATTGGTTCATTGCTTTATTTATGTGCATCTCGACTGGACATTATGCTTTCCGTTTGCATGTGTGCAAGATTCCAATCCGACCCTAAGGAATCACACCTTACGGCCGTAAAACGAATCTTGAGATATTTGGCTTATACTCCTAAGTTTGGGCTTTGGTACCCTCGGGGATCCACATTTGATTTGATTGGTTATTCGGATGCCGATTGGGCGGGGTGTAAGATTAACAGAAAGAGCACATCGGGAACTTGCCAGTTCTTGGGAAGATCCTTGGTGTCTTGGGCTTCAAAGAAGCAAAATTCGGTCGCTCTTTCAACCGCCGAAGCCGAGTACATTGCCGCAGGTCACTGTTGCGCGCAATTGCTTTGGATGAGGCAAACCCTGCGGGACTACGGTTACAAATTAACCAAAGTCCCTTTGCTATGTGATAATGAGAGTGCAATCAAAATGGCCGACAATCCTGTCGAGCATAGCCGCACTAAACACATAGCCATTCGGTATCATTTTCTTAGGGATCACCAACAAAAGGGGGATATCGAGATTTCATACATTAACACTAAAGATCAATTAGCCGATATCTTTACCAAGCCACTTGATGAACAAACTTTTACCAAACTTAGGCATGAGCTCAATATTCTTGATTCTAGAAATTTCTTTTGCTAGTTTGCACACATAGCACACAAGTATACCTTTGATCATATCTCTTTTGTATATGCTATGACTAATGTGTTTTCAAGAGTATTTCAAACCAAGTCATAGGTATATTGAAAGGGAATTGGAGTCTTCGACGAAGACAAAGGCTTCCACTCCGTAACTCATACTTCGCCATCACTCCAAGCAACTCTCTATTCTTTGGGGAGAAATGAGCATCAAAGAAAAGGACTTCGTCTTTGGGAGAGAGTAAGAGCCCAAAGCTAAAGGACCGGACTTCGCCTTTGGTATAATCTTAACTCATTTATTTATGACCAAAGGGGAAGATAGCACTTCGAGGGCTCTAATGATTCCGTTTTTGGCGATTCATGCCAAAAAGGGGGAGAAATGAGCCCAAAGCAAAAGGACCGCACCACCACCGATTTCAAAAACTTAGTGTTGAATATTTATCAATTGATTTTCCTATTGTGTTCAAAAAGGGGGAGAAAGTAGTATTTCAAAATGATATATCAAAACCCTCTTGAACACTAAGAAGTGGATCTCTTCTAGGGGGAGTTTTGTTTAGTCAAAGGAGAAGCATTTGAAACAAGGGGAGAAGAATTTTAAATCTTGAAAATGCTTTGCATAATCTTATTCATTTACCTGTGACTATTTGCAAAAGAACTTTGAAAAGGATTTCCAAAAGAGTTTGCAAAAACAAAACATGTGGTGCAAGCGTGGTCCAAAATGTTATTTAAGAAAGAAACAATCCATGCATATCTTGTAAGTATTAATATTGGCTCAATTCCAAGCAACCTTTACACTTACATTATGCAAACTAGTTCACTTATGCACTTCTATATTTGCTTTGGTTTGTGTTGGCATCAATCACCAAAAAGGGGGAGATTGAAAGGGAATTTGGCTTACACCTAGTCCCTAATTAATTTTGGTGGTTGAATTGCCCAACACAAATTTATTGGACTAACCAGTTTGCCCAAGTGTATAGATTATACAGGTGTTAAAGGTTCACACTCAGCCAATAAAAAAAGATCAAATTTTGGATTCAACAAAGGAGCAAAGGGCCAACCGAAGGCACCTCTGGTTTGGCGCACCGGACTGTCCGGTGTGCCACCGGACAGTGTCCGGTGCGCCACCGGACAGTGTCCGGTGCACCACCGGACATGTCCGGTGCACCAGAGGACTCCAACGCAAACTCGCCACCTTCGGGAATTTCCAGAGGCACTCGCGCTATAATTCACCGGACTGTCTGGTGTACACCGGACAGTGTCCGGTGCGCCAAGGAGGAGCGGCCTCAGGAACTCGCCAGCTTCGGGAAACTCCAACGGCCAGTCCGCTATAATTCACCGGACTGTCCGGTGTACACCGGACTGTCCGGTGCGACTCCGGAGCAATGGCTATCTCCGCGCCAACGGCTCTCTGCCGCGCATTTAATGCGCGCTCTGCGCGCGCAGAAGTCAGGCGCGCCC
This sequence comes from Zea mays, assembly GCF_902167145.1. NCBI lineage: Eukaryota > Viridiplantae > Streptophyta > Magnoliopsida > Poales > Poaceae > Zea > Zea mays. The sequence continues at coordinate 12,235,134 of NC_050104.1, read as the reverse complement.
ATACTGGCACACCGGACAGCAAACAGTACCTGTCCGGTGTGCACCAGACACCCAGGCGGGCCCACAAGTCAGAAGCTCCAACGGTCAGAATCCAACGGCAGTGATGACGTGGCGGGGGCACCGGACTGTCCGGTGTGCACCGGACTGTCCGGTGCGCCATCGAACAGACAGCCCAGCCAACGGTCAAGTTTGGTGGTTGGGGCTATAAATACCCCAACCACCCCACCATTCATTGCATCCAAGTTTTCCACTTCCCAACTACTACAAGAGCTCTAGCATTCAATTCTAGACACACCAAAGAGATCAAATCCTCTCCAAATTCCACACAACGCCTGAGTGACTAGAGAGAGAGATTTGCTTGTGTTCTTTCGAGCTCTTGCGCTTGGATTGCTTCCTTCTTTCTTGATCCTTTCTTGATTCTTTCTTGTGATCAAACACTCACTTGTAATTGAGGCAAGAGGCACCAATTGTGTGGTGGCCCTTGCGGGAAGTTTGATTCCCAAGTGATTTGAGAAAGAGAAGCTCACTCGGTCCGAGGGACCGATTGAGAGAGGGAAGGGTTGAAAGAGACCCGGCCTTTGTGGCCTCCTCAACGGGGAATAGGTTTGCAAGAACCGAACCTCGGTAAAACAAATCCGCGTGTCACACTCTTCATTTGCTTGGGATTTGTTTTTGCTCCCTCTCTCACGGACTCGTTTATATTTCTAACGCTAACCCGGCTTGTAGTTGTGATTATTTTTGAGAATTTCAGTTTCGCCCTATTCACCCCCCCTCTAGGCGACTTTCACTATCACAATGAACCAAATGCGTGGAATCGATGTCTTGGTGCTTAGGAATGTTGTAGGAATGCTTGATATCCTCCTCCATGCGCCTAGGGGTCCCTTTTATAGCCCCAAGGCAGCTAGGAGCCGTTGAGAGCAGTTCTGGAAGGCTGATCTTGCCTTCTGTCATCGGGCGCACCGGACAGTCCGGTGCACACCGGACACTGTCCGGTGCCCGATCTCCTTCCTAAAATGGCGCAGCCGACCGTTGCAGATCTGGGAGCCGTTGGCGCACCGGACATGTCCGGTGCACACCGGACAGTCCGGTGCACCCTTCCGACCGTTGGCTCGGCCACGTGTCTCGCGCAGATCGCGCGGCCGACCGTTGGCCCGGCCGACCGTTGGCTCACCGGACAGTCCGGTGCACACCGGACAGTCCGGTGCACACCGGACAGTCCGGTGAATTTTAGCCGTACGCCGTTGGCAAATTCCCGAGAGCGGCCACTTCGCTCGAGGCAACCTGGCGCACCGGACACTGTCCGGTGCACCACCGGACAGTCCGGTCCTCCAGACCGAACAGCCTTTTGGCTGTACACAGCCAACTTTTCTTTGACTCGGTTTCTCCTGTTTCAAGCACTTAGACGCAATACATTAGTCTTCAAAACAATGTACTAAGGCTTAGAAACATACCTTTACTCTTGATTTTCACTTTGTCCATCCATGGGTATAGATTCACATTTAAGCACTTGTGTTGGCACTCAATCACCAAAATACTTAGAAATGGCCCAAGGGCACATTTCCCTTTCACAAACTTTTAACAAACTTAGGCATGAGCTAAATATTCTTGATTCTAGGAACTTCTTTTGTTGATTTACACACATAGCTCATTCATATACCTTTGATCATGTCTCTTTCACATGCTATGACTAATGTGTTTTCAAGTCTATTTCAAACCAAGTCATAGGTATATTGAAAGGGAATTGGAGTCTTCGGCGAAGACAAAGGCTTCCACTCCGTAACTCATTCTTCGCCATCGCTCCAAGCAACTCTCCATCTTCGGGGGAGAGAGCCTAAGTCCAAAGCAAAAGGACTCCGTCTTTGGTATAATCTTCACTCTTATGTCTTTTACCAAAGGGGGAGAAAGTAATTTCAAGGGCTATAATGACTCTGTTTTTGGCGATTCATGCCAAAGGGAGAGAGAGTATTAGCCCAAAGTAAAAGGACCGCACCACCACCTATTTTTAAAATGATTTTCAATTGGAAATTTCAAATTAGTATCTTATTGTGTTCAAAAGGGGGAGAAAGTAGTATTTCAAAATTGATATCTCAAAACCCTCTTGAACACTAAGAGGAGGATTTCATTTAGGGGGAGTTTTGTTTAGTCAAAGGAAAAGCATTTGAAACAGGGGGAGAAAATTTCAAATCTTGAAAATACTTTGCAAAATCTTATTCGTTTACCTTTGACTATTTGCAAAAGAACTTTGAAAAGGATTTACAAAAGAATTTGCAAAAACAAAACAAGTGGTGCAAGCGTGGTCCAAAATGTTAAATAAGAAAGAAACAATCCATGCATATCTTATGAATTTATATTGGCTCAATTCTAAGTAACCTTTGCACTTACAATTATGCACTTCTATATTTGCTTTGGTTTGTGTTGTCATCAATCACCAAAAAGGGGGAGATTGAAAGGGAATTAGGCTTACACCTATTTTCCTAATTGATTTTGGTGGTTGAATTGCCCAACACAAATAATTGGACTAACTAGTTTGCTCTAGTGTATAAGTTATACAGGTGCCAAAGGTTCACACTTAGCCAATAAAAAGACCAAGAAATGGGTTCAACAAAGAGAGCAAAGGGATAACCGAAGGCACCTTGGTCTGGCGCACCGGACAGTGTCCGGTGCACCAGGGAACTTCACGATGAACTCCTCACCTTCGGGAAAATCCAGAGGCGCTTCGCTATAATTCACCGGACTGTCCGGTGTACACCGGACAGTGTCCGGTGCCCCAGGGGAGAGCGACTCTGGAACTCGCCAGCTTCGGGAATTTGCTCCGCTATAATTCACCGGACGTGTCCGGTGTACACCGGACTGTCCGGTGAGCCAGCGGAGCAACGACTACTTCGCACCAACGGTCACCTGCAGAAGCATTAAATGCGCGCAAGAGCGTGCAGAAGACAGGCACGCGCGAAGTGGCGCACCGGACACTCTACAGTGCATGTCCGGTGTGCCACCGGACATCCAGGCGGGCCCAGCAGTCAGAGCTCCAACGGTCGGAACTCAACGGCCTGGTGACGTGGCTGGCGCACCGGACACTTTCCGGTGTGCACCGGACTGTCCGGTGCACCATGCGACAGACAGCCTCCACCAAACGGCTAGTTTGGTGGTTGGGGTTATAAATACCCCAACCACCCCACATTCAAGTCATCCAAGTTTTCCACCTTCCAACTACTTACAAGAGCTAGGCATTCAATACAAGACACACCCAAGTGATCAAATCCTCTCCCAATTCCACAAAAGCTTTAGTGACTAGTGAGAGTGATTTGTCGTGTTCTTTTGAGCTCTTGCGCTTGGATTGCTTTCTTCTTTCTCATTCTTTCTTGAGATCAATACTCACTTGTAACCTAGGCAAGAGACACCAATTGTGTGGTGGTCCTTGTGGGGAAGTTTTGTTCCCGGTTGATTTGAGAAGAGAAAGCTCACTCGGTCCAAGGGAAGGTTTGAGAGAGGGAAGGGGTTGAAAAAGACCCGGCCTTTGTGGCCTCCTCAATGGGGAGTAGGTTTGCAAGAACCGAACCTCGGTAAAACAAATCCGCGTGTCACACTCTTTATTCGCCTGCGATTTGTTTTGCACCCTCTCTCGCGGACTCGATTATATTTCTAACACTAACCCGGATTGTAGTTGTGATTAACTTTGTAAATTTCAGTTTCGCCCTATTCACCCCTCTCTAGGCGACTTTCAGTGTTGTTGCTCCATGCGCCTAGGGGTCTCTTTTATAGCCCCAAGACAGATAGGAGCCGTTGGAGATCAACTTGGAAGGAAAATCTTGCCTTCTGTCGAGTGGTGCACCGGACAGTCGGGTGCACCACCGAACAACTATAGTACATGTCCGGTGCTCGATTTCTTTCCATATTGGGCGCTGCCGACCGTTGGTCCTACGGGCCAGTTGGCGCACCGGACACTGTCCGGTGCACACCGAACAGTCCGGTGTGCCCAACCGACCGTTGGCACGGGCCACGCGTCGCCCGCTGATTGCGCAGTCGACCGTTGGCCGCGAGCGCTGTTGGCTCACCGGACAGTCCGGTGATTTTTAGCCGCAGCGTCTTTTTTCCCGAGAGTGGCCAGTTCGCCGCTGGGCCAGCTTGGGCACCGGACACTGTCCGATGTACCACCGGACAGTCCGATGCGCCACAGGCTGGTGCTGGTTTGGCTGAACCGAGCCATTCTTTCTCCATCTCTTTTCCTCTTTCCTTGGCTATGTCTCTGGCACTTAGATGAACATGTTAGCACCTTAAAACAATTTACTAAGTCTAGAAACATACCTTGTTTCATGATTTGCATCTTGGCACTTATAAACTTAAAACAATGTATTGGGCATCTAATCACCAAAACAATTATAGAAATGGCTCAAAGGCACATTTCCCTTTCAGCGAGTAGCAAAGCGACGAGGATGATTGGAGGAGGGAGGGACCGAGCTGAGGCGTCCAGTGGCTAGGGCGGTAGCTACAGGAACAAGAGTCTGGCCGACTGAGGGAGCCGAGAGCCTGGGAGCGTGGCGTGGGAGACGTACTAGGGTTGTTGTTGCTTGTTTTTTGGTGGACTATTTTAGTGGGCTAGTGGCTGGGCCTCCGAGTCCGTGGCTTATGTGACCGTGTGACTATTCGGGGCGGGTTAGCGGGTTTCGGGGATGGAAAATGGGTAACCATACCTAACCTCGTCATACCCGACAGATTCTAGACTTGACCCGGATCCTGAGGCTGCCACCACATTAAGTCATTCCCTTCACGCCACGTCGCCCTATATATTGCCCTATGCCCCGCAAATGCCACACCACATCGCCCGTATGGACCCTCACCGCCACGTTGGGTCAAACTCCACCGGACGATCACCCCTTACTTTCAGGGGTGTTTGGTTTCTAGATATTAATTTTTAGTCAATATATTTTTATTCTATTTTAGTCTTTAAATTTACGAAACTAAAACTTTATTTTAATTTCTGTATTTAGCAAATTAGCAATTAAAATAGAATAAAATATAAGAACTATAAATCAGTCACTAGAACCAATCACCGCTCAAGCTCACGGCCTCACCTCACCCACCCGCCCGCCTCGCCTCCATCCACAGCGCCACAGCGGCCACGCCATCTCCGTCTCTCTGCTCACCTCCACTTCTTCCGTTCTTCTTCACCGTCTCCGTCCTTGACACGGGCGCACCCGTCCCCCTCCGACTTCCCCGTGGCCTCGTCCCGATCCGTAGTCAACTCGACCTTGTTCAAGAGGGTGAGCCCGAACCACGGCGCGCGGGAGGGCTCTTTTTATTTTGACCCACCGGAGGACAGCCGCCCCATGGGCTGGTCGCCTGAGCGCGCTATGTATCAGCTCATCGACCGGCGGAAAGGTACTGGTTCCATGTCTCCTTGCTTCTCTAGATCTGGTGAATTCCGCGTAGATCTGGTCCGGATGGTACACTGTGTCGGTTAGTTGGTTATTCACTAGTATCCCGTCGCCTGCCTGCTTTGAAAAAAGCCCTTCTTTTCTCGCCGCTTTAGGTTCGGGTGAACGTCGTGAGCGCGCACCGCATACGAGAGCAATTAAGCAAAGCAGCTGCACTCTTTGCTCAGATTTTTATTGCTATCTTTGCTATGCTCGAGTGTAATTATTAGTATGCTTAAGCCTGTTGTTGCAAGCAATTGATGGGTTTGAGGCCTTGTGAGGGCGCTGGTTTGAGAACTAGGGCAGCATCTCAAACTTATCCTTTGCTGGCTTTGCTGATAACATCAACAATTCGTTTTTTGTTGCATATTGTCTGCTTTGTTTGCTGTTTATGTATATTCAATGATATTTCGTTAGGCCTCGTTCGTTTTCAGCGGATCAGCCTATTCCATACCTTGTTCCGGGTGGAACGAATGAACCTGGTTTGGAATTTGGTATAACTCATTGAAATTGTTCGTTTCGGCCCGAATTGGAATCGAAACTGGCCCGGATTAAAATTTCCCTTCACCCCACGGCCCGGAACCAACCCTTGTGTCGTACCCACCGGATCGAAGCCTAGACACGACGCGACCGGCGCGACGGCGGCTCGACGCGACCGGCACGGCGGCGGCGCACAGCCCCGACGACGACCCTCCCCGCTGCCTTCTCCCCGGTGAGGATTTTCTCTCTTCCTTCCCTCTCCTATCCTCTGCTCTCGCTGCCCCAAACTCACGCCCTCGATCTCGCTCCTCTCCGCTCTCGCACCGCGACGCTGCGACTCCGCTCCCGTCCTCGTGCTCACTGCTACGGAGTCGGATCCAGTTGGGGTCATCACAGGCCGCCGGGCCCTCCGTCGCGGTTACAGGAGGGTGATGGGAAGGGCTCGTGCTTCCACATCCTCTGCTCCATCCGACACCGACGGCGGCAGGTCAGGGTCTGACAGTGCAGGGGCGTTCATGAGCCTGGGGTCGGGGCCTAGATCAGGTGGTGTTGGAGGCCAGATGCGTGCGCGGTGCGCGCCAGCCATCGGCACCGGTCGGTGCGCCGCGACGTGTGGACGCGTGATCTCGGAAGACCTCACGCATGAGACACACGCATCTGATGTGGATCGTGACAGCTAAACCATGTAGAAACAATCCAATCACGAAGAGGTTATTGGGATTCTTCTCCGATTCATTCCATAAGTGCACCATTTTAGGAAAGAAAATTGGTCAACGAGAAAAGAAAAAAGGCCTACTGTTGTACAGCTAGGAAAAAAGTGTTAGCTCCACCCTTGTTTTAAAGGCGTCGCCTAGGCGACGCCTAGGCGTCCAGGCGCCCGAAAGATCCAAGGCGTCCCCGTCGCCTAGGTAAGAAGCAGCAAGAGGGCATAGGGCAGAGGGGAAGGGAAAGGGGCGGCGCTGTTTCGGGTTGGCAGCGTCGAATCGGGAGCGGCAGAGGCCAAATCCAGGGCGGCGGAGGCCAAATCGTTGGCGGCAGCGTCCAAATCGGCGGCGGCGGCGGCGGCGAATCTGAGGCGGCGACGGCGAATCTGAGGCGGCGACGGCGAATCTGAGGCGGCGGCGGCTCAATTGGGGGCAGCGGCAGCTGAATCGTGGGGGAGAGAGGCAACCTAGGGTTGCCAGAGGAAGGATTATATGGGCTGGCTGGTGGGCTGGGCCTCCTACCCCTTCCTTCTCCTTTTTTTCTTTTTCTTTTTTTCTTTTTCTTCCTCCTCCATGGGGCTGTTTTGCTGATTCTCAGGTTGATAAGGCGTCGCCTTGCTCGCCTTAGGCGTCGCCTAGGCGTCGCCTAGGCGTCTAGGCGGTGGTCCGGCGCCTTATCTCGCCTTACCGCCTTAAGAACCATGAGCTCCACTTTCGCATATTGTTTGTACTGCTATTTGATTTATTAGTTCAATACATATTGTTTGTAATGCTATTTGATTTATTAAAGAATTTGCAGCTCATAGTTTCTTGTTCGTGCGCAGGGTTGATTTTGCGTCCACATTATAGCTGAGCAACTCATGTTAGAAATTTTCTCATTTCCATGATCCAATTTCTAGCAAGAAAGATTTCATGTATCAATTGACTAGAATAGAGAAAGAAGCTAATTGAGTAATTCTAACCGGCCTGGTGGCTAAACCAACTGATAACAAGGGCCTATGATGTAATCAAGTAGCTAAAAATTTATACTAACTACACTTACGAAGTCACACGAATTTTCTTCTGCTTTGTTCGACCAATTCAATCAGTAAATTCAATTGTATTTGGAACCTGCGAAGAAACAATTAGGGTTAGACACTTCAACTCCCCAGTAAATTTGAACAAGAGAAATAACATAGAGTTCTCAAACTTTAGTTATAGCAAGAAAAAGAAATTTCAATTTTTGCAATTCAAATGGTAATTTGGTAATTTTTGTATTAAATTATTATATTAACCCTAGCTCATATATAGATGGCCAATTTTCAGTTATACTGTTTCCATGCAGTAGTATTCAATTTTCAATTGAATACAAGCATCTGAATTTTTAATGAATAACATCAGCGAACATATCATTTTACTGCATAATAATTAGTTAAAATAACTTCAACAGCTACAAATGCACTTCCTAGCAAAATTTACCTAAGATTAGAGTTATGCATCCCAACGCCGTTTAAAAAAGCATATAGATCTATTGGCTGGACCGTTTAAATTAGTATCTGATCCTAATGTTAAACTATTGTTAGTTCTTTACGCCATTGATCCTATGTTACTTACAGTACGCCCGAGATCCGAAAACTTCCTAGCGCCGGTCCTCGCCGCTCGCTCGGCTGAGATGGCGGCTTTAGGTCGCCTTTCACGTTTGCTTAGTTCTACCGTCCACCGCTCTGGAGGCCTTGTGCGCGCCTTCTCCATGTTGGCCGAGGTCGTCGATGTTGCCGATGTCTCCGATCTGTACCTCCCACGTGACGCTCATTGCTACTACATCTTGTATGTGTACCATTTCTGTATTCATATTCCTTGTGAGATTGTTTCTGTTCATATATTTTGGTCTGCTTAAATCATAAACATAGTTTATGTTTAGTTCGGTATATAAATTTGTTTTAGCTTGTGGTCATTCAAATTTAGTACATTGTTTGAATTTTGAATGCATCTTTCATTGTGTTTGGACGAAGCTTTAGCCAATGATTACTTAATTAATATGCAGATATGCTTTTGTGATACAAAACATAAGTTTCTTGTCATATGAACCTAGTAACATTCAATGCATCTTTTTTGTGGTCTTCTAAATGTGATTTCTTTTAAACTAACTCAATTAAAACTTCCAGTGGAAAGCATGAGCTTCTGAAGTTATCCTCTACCAGAGTAATCAGCATTACAGAGTATTTCAAAGAAGTGTCTTTACTGGACAGGGCACCTAGGAACCGTCTCGTTGAAGATATTGACGATAACCTCCCGTTTTTAATCCATGATAGGGTTCGCAAGCTACTGAGATCTAGATTACTTCCTTTGTATTTCAGCAAGACCTGTGGCTTATCGATTCCTGACACCGATTTCATTGAATAAAACCTTGGTGTGCTGCCTGAGTTGGATTTACTGGTATTCATATCACTGAACATTAGTCGCTCTGAGTCTGAAATATATAATTGCTACAAGCAATTCGTGAAGCTCTTCAAGGCTCTTGTGGGTAAGTATCCTGAAAGGGATGCAATCTTCAAGCTACCTAAGTCACTTGATCTGCATTTTAAATTCCTTGAGTTGCTTATTGTAAAGGACTATCGTGTGATATATGGTCCAGTCCTCTTCCCCAAGCTTTTGATCTCTATAATGTACTGCGAAGTGCATCAACTTTTGAGAGAGCAGTGACCGACACGTGGACAGGGTGCTGCATCCAATGCAATCATGGTGACGATTGAAGAGAAAATCTTTGACTTAATAAAGTCATGCAGTACAAATGCTCTGCTAATTAGCTATTCTGGTGCTCATGGTGAGAGGGCAAAGAAGCACATTGTGGGCAGTGAAGATGGAAGTGATGAGACGCTGATATATGAAGTTAGTGATGACACTAAAGATCTCAAAGCGTCGAATGTCCCACTGAAAGTTAGAAATTTTATGGGCAACAAAGAGCTCAGTGATGAGACCAAAAGTACTACCGCAGAAGGAAACGTTGAGATTGTTCCAGGAGATGAGCTGACAACTACTCTTTTGGACGCTGTGAATACTATTCAGCGCACTACTGGATATGGTCAGATTCGTTCAGCAAAGAAAAAAGTGATGTCACACATCAAACAGATTTTGATGTTACAGATTAGGCTTCTTAAGCTGCTACAAGAGAAAGATATGCACATTCCAAACTCTCGCCCTCGATCTCGCTCCTCTCCGCTCTCGCATCATGACGCTGCGACTCCGCTCCCGTCCTCGTGCTCACTGCTACGGAGTCAGATCCAGTTGGGGTCATCAAGGCCGCCGGACCCTCCGTCGCGGTTACAGGAGGGTGATGGGAAGGGCTCGTGCTTCCACTTCCTCTGCTCCATCCGGCACCGATGGCGGCAGGTCAGGGCTTCCTGCTGGTGGCGTTGGCGATCCTGACAGTGCAGGGGCGTTCATGAGCCTGAGGTCGGGGCCTAGGATCAGGTGGTGTTGGAGGCCAGATGCGTGCGCGGTGCGCGCCAGCCATCGGCGCCGGTCGGTGCGCCGCGACGTGTGGACGCGTGATCTCGGAAGACCTCACGCATGGGACACACACATCTGATGTGGATCGCGGCTGCTAAACCATGTAGAAACAATCCAATCACGAAGAGGTTATTGAGATTCTTCTTCGATTCATTCCATAAGTGCAGCAGTTTAGGAAAGAAAATTGGTCAACGGGAAAAGAAAAAAGTCCTACTGCTGTACAGCTAGGAAAAAAGTATTAGCTCCATTTTGTGCATATCTTTCTCTTGTAGCAGATTAAGAAGCTGAATCTGGTACATCCTCATCTGTTTGACGTGTGACATCACTTTTTTCTTTGCTGAACGAATCTAATAATATCCAGTAGTGCGCTGAATAGTATTCACAACGTCCAATAGAGTAGCTGTCAGCTCATCTCCTGGAACAATCTCAACATTTCCTTCTGCGGTAGTTCTTTTGGCCTCAACACTGAGCTCCTTGTTGCCCATAAAATTTCTAACTTTCAGTGAGACATTCGACGCTTTGAAATCTTTAGTGTCATCACTAACTTCAGATGTCAGTGTCTCATCTCCTCCATCTTCACTGACCACAATGTGCTTCTTTGCCCTCTCACCATGAGCACCAGAATAGCTAATTAGCAGAGCATTTGTACTGCATGACTTCATGAAGTCAAAAATTTTCTCTTCAATCGTCACCATGATTGCATTGGCTGCAGCACCCTGTCCACGTGCTGGGCACTGCTCCCTCAAAAGTCGATGCACTTCGCAGTACATTATAGAGATCAAAAGCTTGGGGAAAAAAGCTGGACCATATATCACACGATAGTCCTTTACAATAGGCAACTAAAGGTACTTCAAATGCAGATCAAGTGAATTGGGTAGCTTGAAGATTGCATCTCTTACAGCATACATACCTACAAGAGCCTTGAAGAGCTTCACGAATGACTTGTAGCAATTATCTATTTCAGACTCAGAGTGACTCATGTTCAGTGATCTGAATACCAGTAAATCCAACTCAGGCAGCACACTAAGGTTTTCTTTAATGAAATCAGTGTCAGGAATTGATAAGCCATAGGTTTTGCTGAAATACGAAGAGAGTAATCCAGATCTCAGTAGCTTGCAAACCCTATCATGAATTAAGAACGGGAAGTCATCGTCAATATCTTCAATGAGACGGTTCCTATGTGACCTGTCTAGCAAATACACTTCCTTAAAATACTCGGGAATGCTGATCACTTTGGTAGAGGATAACTTTAGAGGCCCATGCTTTCCACTGGAAGATTTAATTGAGTTAGTTTAAAAGAAATCACATTTAGAAGAGCACAAAAAGATGCATTGAATGTTACTAGATTCATATGACAAAAAACTTATGTTTTGTATCACAAAAACATATCTGCATATTAATTAAGTAATCATTGACTAAATCTTTCTCCAAAAACAATGAAAGATGCATTCTAAATTCAAACAATGTACTAAATTTGAAAAACCACAAGCTAAAACAAATTTATATACCGAACTACACATAAACTGTGTTTATGAATCAAGCAGAACAAAATATATGAACAGAGACAATCTCAGAAGGAATATGAATACAGAAATGGTACACATACAAGATGTAGTAGCAATGGGCGTCACGTGGCAGGTACAGATCGAAGACATCGACGACCTCGACCAACATGGAGAAGACGCGCACAAGGCCTCCAGAGCGGTGGACGGTAGAACTAAGCAAACGTGAAAGGCGACCTAAAGCCGCCATCTCAGCCGAGTGAGCGGCGAGGACCGGCGCTGGGAAGCTTTGGGATCTCGGGCGTACTGTAAGTAACATAGGATCAATGGCGTAAAGAACTGACACTAGTTTAACATTAGGAATAGATACTAATTTAAACGGTTCAGCCAATAAATCTATATGCTTTTTTTAAACGGCGCTGGGATGCATAACTCTAATCTTAGGTAAATTTTGCTAGGAAGTGCATTTGTAGCTGTTGAAGTTATTTTAACTGATCATAATTGAATACTACTGCATGGAAAAAGTATAACTGAAAATTGGCCCTCTATATATGAGCTAGGGTTAATATAATAATTTAATATAAAAATTATCAAATTACCATTTGAATGCATTACAATAATTGAAATTTCTTTTTCTTGCTATAACTAAAGTTTGAGAACTCTATATTATTTCTCTTGTTCAAATTTACTAGGGAGTTGAAGTGTCTAACCCTAATTGTTTGTTCGCAGATTCCAAATACAGTTGAATTTGCTGACTGAATTGGTCGAACAAAGCAGAAGAAAATTCGTGTGACTTCGTAAGTGTAGTTAGTATGAATTTTTAGCTACTTGATTACACCATACACCCTTGTTATCAGTTGGTTTAGCCACCAGACCGGTTAGAATTACCCAATTAGCTTCTTTCTCTATTCTAGTCAATTGATACATGGAATCTTCCTTGCTAGAAATTGGATCATGAAAATGAGAAAATTTCTAAAAAGCACAACAGAGTACAACTAATTAGTACTTACCGGAGAGATGAATCTGCTAGGGATGAAAGAGTTGCTCAGCTATAATGTGGACGCAAAATCAACCCTGCGCACGAACAAGAAACTGTGAGCTGCAAATTCTTTAATAAATCAAATAGCAGTACAAACAATATGTATTGAACTAATAAATCAAATAGCAGTACAAACAATATGCGAAAGTGGAGCTAACACTTTTTTCCTAGCGGTACAACAGTAGGGTTTTTTTCTTTTCCCGTTGACCAATTTTCTTTCCTAAACTGCTGCACTTATGGAATGAATCGGAGAAGAATCCCAATAACCTCTTCGTGATTGGATTGTTTCTATATGGTTTAGCTGCCGCGATCCACATCAGATGCGTGTGTGTCTCATGCGTGAGGTCTTCGAGATCACGCGTCCACACGTCGCGGCGCACCGACCGGTGCCGATGGCTGGCGCGCACCGCGCACGCATATGGCCTCCAACACCACCTGATCCTAGGCCCCGACCCCACCAGCAGGAAGCCCTGACCTGCCGACATCGGTGCCGGATGGAGCAGAGGAAGTGGAAGCACGAGCCCTTCACCCTCCTGTAACCGCGACAGAGGGCCCGACGACCTGTGATGACCCCAACTAGATCCGACTCTGTAGCAGTGAGCACGAGGACGGGAGCGGAGTCGCAGCGTCGCGGTGCGAGAGCGGAGAGGAGCGAGATCGAGGGCGAGAGTTTGGGACAGCGAGAGCAGAGGGAAGGAAGAGAGCAGATCCTCACCGGGGAGAAGACAGCGGGGAGGGTTGTCGTCGGGGCTGTGCGCCGCCGTGCCGGTCGCGTCGTGTCCATGGTACGACACAAGGGTTGGTTCCGGGCCGTGGGGTGAAGGGAAATTTTAATCCGGGCCAGTTTCGATTCCAATTCGGGCCGAAACGAACAATTTCAATGAGTTGTACCAAATTCCAAACTAGGTCCATTCGTTCCACCCGGAACAAGGTCTGGAATGGGCTGATCCGATGAAAACGAACGAGGCCTTAAGGAGAAGAAAAATAGCATAGTTGTGAATTTGGAGAGATTATTGCATTATAGAAAACGGTAAAGTGGGCTTCGCTCATATGAAAAGCATGCCATGGGTTTAGGCTGGATAGGAACGAGACAGAGGCAAGAACTCCCATTTGGAAACAGTGTGGCCATCTCGTGTTTTGAGCTCTGATTAAGGCAGACAAACGTCGTGAACTTTCTCATGTCTTATTGTCCTTCACCTCATCTACCGTCCAACACCAAGAACCCTAGCCACCGCCTGGAACGTACTCATGTAGCGCTACGCCGGTGAGAAAGAAACGATGGCATGTCGCAGTCTTTCGGCAACCCCCGGTCACACAGCCCTGGGTTCCGCTGGAGGAACACGGCGGGAAGCTCGGTGATCAGAGATGGCGGCATGTGGCTGGAGAGCTGGTTGTACAGTGGGATCGTGACAGAGAGTGCGTTGCGGGAGGTGTTGATGATGCTCATCGCGGGTGAGATGCAGAGGTTGTTTGGCAAGCTGCCGTTGAGCTCGTTGAGGGAGGTGGAGAAACGGTACATGGTGTGGACCAGGCTGATGCTCTGAGGTATCCCGCCGGAGAAGTTGTTGTCAATCTGAACCTGCTCGAGCCGGAGAAGATTGGTCAGGGTACATGCAGCAATCAACCTCTGAATCAGTTACCTCCCCTTCATCAGAGACAGTGTAGAATGGTAGATCTCCAAGACATTGTTTAATGGTAGCAATTGTGCTTTAAACCTCAACAATGTGAATGTAAAAATAAAAAAGCTACGATGGCTGGACTTGTGGAGTGTGCGAATGGCTGCCTTGGCATGGTGGGCTTTTTGAATGTCATTAATTCTTGCACTGGCTCTCGCGCCCCGCGCCCACAAAAACAAACAGGATGGCTCATGTGAGAGAGAGACAGGCAGGACCGCAGCACGGCGGTGCCGGGGAGCGCGCAGCATGCCCTGCGTTAGGAAGTTGTCGTACCACTGTGATCGGCCTGCGCGAGAAAGGCAGAGAGACGAGGAGGAAGAAGAACAGGAGACGAGAGCGACACGCCGTTTGGTTCGTCGGCTCAGTGACCGTCGATGGTGTCTTAATCGAATCTCAGGTCTCATAATTGTCTGCCTTTCCAAACAGGCGAGAATGGTACTGTCTTCTTCCTATTTTGTTTAAGCCCACCTCTTGCTTTCCATTTTAGTGAAGTCTAACCTGCTGTTTTCTACAATCGCAATAATCTCGAATTTGGAGGGTGTCCTGTATCTTTTTTAGTAAAGGAGGCATGCATATGAGTCATGAGTGACAGGAAACATCTGGTTTTGTGTAGACTATTGCATTTTGAAGTGTATTTTATCTATTTAGGCTACATTAATGATTCTTGAAAAGTATACTTTTTATGGTTGTCCAAGGATTGGGAGCTCTAACATGCCTTTACATAACTCTTTTTTCTTGTTTCTTTGCAGGGCTTGGGTAAATAATTGACACATCTCCCTTGTAATTGCATGTGATTTTTGTTAAGATGAGTTCACAAAATAAAGTTTTTTCAAATACTGGAGATGCATGTTCAGTGTTACCTAGTAAAGTCACGTCATTAAATCCCAATGCAGCGGAGTTTGTACCTTCATCTGTTAAACCATCTCTTGGAAGCAGTACAGTTCCAGATGTAACTAAGTTAGATTTTAGGGGTTCTTCTGGAAAAACAATCCTAGATAGGTCTGAATCATCAAAGTCTAATAACTCAGATGATGAGGCACACCAGTTTTGGCGTAAGCAGCTTCCTGATGACATTATTCCAGACTTCACTTCTTTTGAGAAAGTTGAACAAGGGCCTGAATAATTGTCCCTTGCTGGATTATCTTTGAATGCACCTCCCTTTTTATGGGACAACATCCAGTCGCTTCTCAAGAGAGTATCACGAATTATCTTCTCCAGCTACTAAGGGCCTAGAAGTGGAACACACTAATCTGCTGTATGAAGATAATTATCTGGGTTCAAGCAACTGGGAGCAGAATTATATTGGTGATCTTCATATTGCTAATGGAAACCAGGGCCTTCATTATGATTCTGAAACTGGTGTAAGCTTTTCTGATAGTTTTGCTAGTGAGTATGCTGCCTCATCAGATGGCCTTGTTGCTCCCCTGGAGTACTTAGCATCTCAGTTCCCTGGATTTTCAGCAGAGAGCCTTGCAGAGTTGTACTACGCAAATGAGTGTGATTTCAACCATACTATTGAAATACTAACCCAGCTAGAGGTAATTACTTACTGCAATACTAATTTAAGTCTTCCAGATAACCACTCAGAAATAGCTTTACCAAAAAAAAGTGAAGCAATTAAATGTATGCTCTTTGCTCAGATGTCAGATCGATGTTATTTAGAATTATTTTCAAAGTGGTTTGGAAGTTTTTTTGGGACATGTGGTTTGGAAGTACTCCCTCTGTTCCAATTGTAAGAAGTTTTTTTAAAGACATCTGTGGTTTGGAAGTACTCCCTTTGTAAGATGTTCTGGCTTTTCTAGATATGCATATCTTTTGCTATGCACCTAGATATACATTATATCTAGATACATAGTAAAAGCTATGTATATAGAAAAGCCATAATGTCTTACAAAAATGAAGTGATTGTGATGCGCAACGGAATACATCATCCACCTTGTCAATCAAAATGTTACTTGTTGCCACCTGTTAGACAAGAACCATATACTAGCGTAAGATTTTTTGTGGAGCTCATGAAGCATGCCATGGACTGGTTGCACAACATCGTTATCCTGCTGTTTACGAGCACTCTTTACTAAAGCAGTAATGCTACATGAAAAGACAATTTGAATCCTCACATCTTCAATTGCAATTCGATTTCAAAATGCTTGGTGTACATCAAGAACATTTTGGCACTATCCATATTCCATAATTACGTTTTTCCCGATTTTTCAGATGCAAGTTGATGCTACACCCAATCACACATTGAATCTGGCCCAGAGCACACCGAACTTTAGCACTGGGGATTTCCCTGCACTTCCAACAGTCGAGGACCAAAATGGTTTCAATAAGGGTAATGTGGATGTACTTGGCATGTTCAATGCGCGCGGCTCATCTGAAATGCCTATCTGAAATGCCTACTGGAGCTGGTGATTTTTGTTTCAGCTGTTTGCAAATTTGCGTCACAGAATTCTGGCCCGTGGAAGTTTAAAAAAGGTCCTGAATATGGTAATGGTGTTTCAGCTCTTTCTGTACCCAAACAGTACAGTTCTGGCACTAAACAATCATCTAGGAACAAGTTTCAAAGCATCAGCAGTGCAAGAGTTGCCCCATGGCTTCAGACCGGAGATGCAGTGGGTAATACTCATCTGATACTCTGAAGTCTTCCTGGTCCATATTGCACAGTTCCCTCCTCTATGTTTCATGTTTGGATGAGGATTGCTCTTGCTTTTTTCCCCTTCATTTAGTGGAAATCGTGAATGGCTAGAAATCAGAGAGAATTATGCTACCTTTTGAGGTCCTTTACTATGCTTCAATTATCTGCTGATTAATTTATCTCTGTATATGCAATCCACCAGCAAGTATGTACTCAGAATCAAGGGGAGAAGCCCGTGATTTTGCTAGGGTTCGAAATGCGTGTTTTGAGCAGGTAAGCACTATCACATATGGTTACTGAAGCCTACACTTGCAATTTCTTTTGCTTGTTCGGGTAAGATTCAAATTTTTTTTCATGAATAGAGATCACTATCTGCAACATACCTTTTTTTAAAGTTTGGTATCTTACGAATTGCTAAGGTTTTCACATAAGGAAACCCTTGACAGGCTAGACAGGCTTACTTGGTTGGCAACAAGGCTGTTGCGAAGGAATTGAGCATGAAGGGGCAGACATACAATGTGCAAATGAAAGCAGCTCATGAGAAAGCTAGAGAAGCTATTTACCGGCAAAGGTCTGACTGCTGTTTTTACATGTTGACTTTTGGTTGTTGCAGCTTACTTCCTCCATCCCTTGTTAATTGGTCAAACTTTTTTTTACAGTTTGACTAGGTTCATATAAAATATTAGTAACATTTACATCTCTAAATAAGTTTATTATGAAGACATATCCAAAGATCTATCTAATGATACTAATTATGCATTGTAGATATTACTATTTTTTATATATGTCGGCGTTTCGAGACCGGGGGGTCCCTAAGCCGACGAGTGAATGTCGCCGCGTGCCCCAGCCCAGATGGGTCGAGCGCGAGGCCGAGCGCGAAGGGAGGAAGTGAGGTGGCCGGAGATGGGCGTGAGAGAGGTGGAAATCCCGCGGCCTTCGTGTTCGTCCCACGCCCAGGTCGGGTGCGCTTGCAGTAGGGGGTTACAAGCGTCCACGCGGGAGAGGGAGCGAGCGGCCTCACGCGAGCGCCTGTCTCGTCCTCGTCCCCGCGCGGCCAACCCTCTCTAAGAGGGCCCTGGTCCTTCCTTTTATAGACGTAAGGAGAGGATCCAGGTGTACAATGGAGGGCGCAGCAGAGTGCTACGTGTCTAGCGGAGGAGAGCTAGCGCCCTAAGTACATGTCGTTGTGGTAGCCGGAGAGATTTTGGCACCCAGCTGGTGTGATGTCGTGGCCGTCGGAGGAGCGATGGAGCCTGGCGGAGGGACAGCTGTCGGAGCTGTTGAGTCCTTGCTGACGTCCTCTTGCTTCCGTAAGGGGGCTGAGAGCCGCCGTCGTCACAGAGTATGCGGGGCACCATCATTGCCTATCTGGCGGAGCGAGCCAGATGGGACGCCGGTCTTGTCCCCCGTGGCCCGAGTCAGCTCGGGGTAGGGTGATGATGGCGCCTCCTGTCGACGTGGCTGGTCTGCGCCCTAGGTTGGGCGATGTGGAAGCTCCTCCGAAGCCGAGGTCGAGTCTGTCTTCCGTGGCCGAGGTCGAGTCCGAGTCCCTGGGTCGGGCGAGGTGGAGACCGTCAGCTGAGGCCGGGGCGTAGTCCGAGCCCTGGGGTCGGGCGAGGCGGAGTTCATCGTCTTCTGGGGCTGAGCCCGAGTCCGAGCCCTGGGTCGGGCGGAACGGAGTTCGTCGTCTTCTGGGGCTGAGCCCAAGTCCGAGCCCTGGGTCGGGCGGAGCGGAATTCGCCGTCTTCCGGGGCTTAGCCCGAGTCCGAGCCCTGGGTCGGGCGGAACGGAGTTCGTCGTCTTCCGGGGCTTAGCCCGAGTCCGAGCCCTGGGTCGGGCGAGGCGGAGCTTCCTATGGTGCCTGCGGCCGGGCCTGACTGCCTGTCAGCCTCACTCTGTCAAGTGGCACCGCAGTCGGAGCGGCGCAGGTGGCGCTGTCTTTCTGTCAGGCCAGTCAGTGGAGCGGCGAAGTGACGGCGGTCACTTTGGCTCTGTCAGCTGGGGGCGCGCGTTAGGATAAAGGTGTCAGGCCACCTTTGCATTAAATGCTCCTGCGATTTGGTCGGTCGGTGCGGCGATTTGGTCAGGGTTGCTTCTTGGCGAAGACAGGGCCTCGGGCGAGCCGGAAATATGTTCGCCGCTGGAGGGGGGCCTCGGGCGAGACGGAGATCCTTCGGGGTCGGCTGCCCTTGTCCGAGGCTAGGCTCGGGCGAGGCGTGATCGAGTCCCTCGAATGGACTGATCCCTGACTTAATCGCACCCATCAGGCCTTTGCAGCTTTATGCTGATGGGGGTTACCAGCTGAGAATTAGGAGCCTTGAGGGTACCCCTAATTATGGTCCCCGACAGTAGCCCCCGAGCCTCGAAGGGAGTGTTAGCACTCGCTTGGAGGCTTTCGTTGCACTTTTTTGCAAGGGGACCAGCCTTTCTCGGTTGCATTTTGTTCCGGTGGGTGCGCGCGAGCGCACCCGCCGGGTGTAGCCCCCGAGGCCTCGGAGGAGTGGTTTCACTCCTCCGAGGTCTTAATGCCTCGCGTAATGCTTCGGCTGGTCTTGTCGTCCCTCATGCGAGCTGGCCGTAGCCCGGGTGTATGGTCGGGTCCCAAGTTCTCGGGCTGGTATGTTGACGCTGTCAACGGTTCGGCCGGAGCCGGATTTGCGAGAGCAGCCCCCGAGCCTCTGCATAGGGCGAGAGGGCGATCAGGGACAGACTCAACTTTTTCACATACGCCCCTGCGTCGCCTTTCCGCAAGGAGGAGGGGGGAAAGCGCCATGTTGCCCTTGATGGGCGCCGAACATGGTGTCTCCGGTGAGCTGCAAGCGGGTAATCCGAGTGGACGTCCGTGCCCCGTTCGTTAGGGGTCGGCTAGGGGCCCAGAGGCGCGCCCAAAAGTACCTGCGGGTGATCTGCCGGACCTGGTCCCCCTGGCGCCGAGGTCCGAGGGCTCGATGCCTCCCTCTGATGGGATTCCGTTACAAGATCGTTCCCGCTGGTCTCGGAAATGTCCTAGGGTACCTCGGGAGCGCAGCCCGAGCCTCGGTTATGTATCGAACGTACTCATGGTCATCCCTCGCTCTGTGTCTGAGGCGGCTGTGAACCCTTCGGGGGCCAGCCTTCGAACCCCTGATCAGTAGTGGGCGCGGAGCCCGAGTAGCCTGAGGCGGCCGTTGAACCCTTCCGAGGGACCGGCCTTCGAACCTCTGACCAGTAGTGGGTGTAGGGCCCACGCGATCTGAGGCGCCTGTCGAACCCTTCCGAGGGGCCAGCCTTCGAACCTCTGATCAGTAGGGAGGCTCGGAGCCTGGTTCCTTCACGGGGAAGGATCCTTTTCGGGGTATCCCCCTTTCCCGGTCCCTGTTGCAAGAGAGAGAAAGAGGAAAAAAGGAAAAGGATACGAAATCGAACGACGCGGCGTACCTTTTTTGACGCGGTCATTATGGCGAAGGCGAAGCGTCGCCCGCTTCTCCTGCCAGAGGCGCCGCCTGTCCCGCCGCGGAGTTAATGCGACGGGGCGAGTGGTTGGCGGGGCGGCCGTTGCGCGTGCGCGAGCCGTTCGAGGAACGGAACACGGGCGCGTTGTCTTCACGCCGTGAGAGAGGGTTCTCTCGTTGCCCCCGGATGGGACGTGAGCTTGGCTGACGACGTGGCCGCTGCTCCTGCCCGCCTGCCACTGCCATTACTGCCGGCCCATTTTTGGCCGCATTGACCGTCGCGCCAGGCTGGCGCTGCTGGGTCGTGCGCTGGGTCGCCTCGAGTCGCGGTATTGGTTCCGCAGTCGAGGAGGCACGGTAGTGGCGCAAGTGGCGGTGCAGTTGCATGCACGAAGCATTCGGCGCGCCGGTTGCATGACGCGTGGGCCTGGGCCTCCATGCTGGGCGTGTTGGGAGTCGGAGAAGTGCGCCCACTTGGCGCGGTTGCATGCCGCCTGCATGGCTGCCCGCCCCTTTCGCCCGTTGGTCTGGGCAAAAGTGGAGAGTCGCTTGTAACCGTTGGGCGGTTGTACGCACCGCGCACGGCGGTTTGGCTTCTTCTGCTCTGAGCCGGCTCGCATGACGTGTGGGACCCAGCCCCCGCGCTGCAGGGGAGGACCTTGGAGCGTGTTGGAGAAGACTCAGCCCGCGACGGCTGGGTACGCAAGTAGGGAGAGTCGCCTTTAAAAGGAGGGTGACCCCCTTGGAAGGCGACCATGTCTTCGCGCTCCCTTATGCATCGTGTCTTTCCACCTTCCAAGCCCCCGGATGGGGGATACCCGCCGTCTTTCCGCCTCGTCGTTGGAAGAATGCAACTCCGTGGGAGTTGGCACCTTTCAGCCATCGTTCGGCTTCAAGGATTTTCATCAGGCAGCCCGGCTGTACCCCCCCCCCCCCGCCGGCGGTCACCCAAGACGGTGACCACCAGCCCCTGGGTGGGGAGAAGCAAGCCGGGCTGCGATCTTGGTCCCACCCTCAGCTTCAAGGATGTTCATCATCCTCGCTGGGGTGGAGGCCGGGCTGAGCCAGAGCTCTACCTCCCGCGCGGGTTCGTGGGTCAGCCTCTCCTGCGGCGTTCGAGGGAGAGGGCGCTCACTGGCCCTGCGGGCGGGTCAGACTTCGACAACGTGGGGCTGGTCGACGGCGGGCGTCGTCAGCCTCAGCGCGTCGAGCTCGTCGGCTTGGCTCCCGGTGCCCCGCCGGGAGGCGGCTGCCGCGCCGTGTGCACGGGAGGACCGCCCAAGATGTCGCGAGCTGCTAGGGCGGCGTTCGTGTTCTGGGGCGGTCTTGCCTTTGCACCGGTATGGCGCCTCCGCGCGGAGGTCGGTGCCCCACTCGTCCGGGAGGATCTGAGTGGGGATCTGCCGGAGGGCTGACGGCCCCTGTCGTCGGTGCCGAGGTGGAGGCGGCTCGAGAAGTCCCCGTTGCCGACGGGATCACCGCCACCATCCGCGCTTCGGGCCTCCGGCTCTTTGTACTTGTCCTCGCCCCTCGAGCGTCGGCGTGGGCGAGGGCAAGATTGCAGCAGCACCCGCCCTGAGGCCTACGCTGCTGCAGTTCGACCACCCGGAGCGGGGGTTGTTGTTGCCGCTGCCAGAGCGGGCGGCGGCGAGCCGCCCGTCAGTCTTCTGTTGCTCCGCAGCCCCCCCCCATCGAGTGGGGTTGTTCGTACTTGCGGAGGTGGAACCGAAGTTCCGTTTGTAATGGCACTTTGAATGCCAGTGTTTTTGTTCATTGTGGCTGTCGAGGCCTAAACATGTATGTATTTTTTCCTCATTTTCGAGCACTAAGACTCGCCTGTTGGTTGTCTGAACCGCTTCACCAAGCATGAGTCGCCCCGTGTAAAGGTGACGAGTGAGGTATCCGTATCCCGAAGGCGTAGGAGTCCCTCGGCTCGGTCAGCCTTGTTGCCCGAGGCTTCTCTTGCTCAGTTAAAGGAACCCCTCGGCCGCTCTTCGATGAGCCGAGGCCAGGGGTAGCGGTGTCAGCGCGAACAGAGGCAGAGTTGGCTCGGTAAGAAGACCTGGTCGGCCGGAGCCTGGCCGGGTCGTCCGTTAGCGGGACCGACGCCGGAATTGACCAGCCGAGGCCTCGGGTCGGGCTGGCGTCCTCGGAGGACAGCTGGCCGAGGCCCCGGGGTGACTGGCCGAGCCGCCTGCTCGGGCTGGGTTCTCGGAGAAGACCCTGGCGGCGATGGCCCAGGCTTGGCGATGACGTCGTCCTTCAGAGTGGAGATCTTCGGACCGCGCCGCCGTCCGAGGCTAGGTCGGACCTCGCCAAAGGTGTTGTCGACGCCGAGGGTGCTGCTGCTCCTTCAAGCGTCAAGACCCGAGCCTGCAGGATCGGATTGTCTTGTAGCGTGTGTTTCCTGCGGCCGCCGAGGCCAAAACACACCCTCGCTGTGTTGTAAAGCTGTGTCTCTTTTCCTCTTGTTTCGAGTATCTGGACCTTTTTGTCGGTAACAAAATTGCTTGTGCGAGCGAGAGTTGCTTCTCACGGAAGGTGATGAGTGAGGTATCCGTATCCCGGAGGCGTAGGAGTCCCTCAGCTCGGTAGGCCTTGCCGCTTACGCGCACTCTTACCCGTCCATGGGGTTCTGTCACCGACGCAGTCGAGAAGGCTCGAAGAATCGCTCCGGTAGAAGAGCTTCCGAGCGTGAAGACTTGTTCGGTCCGCGGAATCACTTATCCGAACGTGAGTTACTTATCGCAGAAGGTGATGAGTGAGGTATCCGTATCCCGGAGGCGTAGGAGTCCCTCGGCTCGGTCACCCTTGACTGCTTACGTGTACTCCGTCGTTTTCAGGATCCACTTTCGAAGTAGTCAAAAAGCACGAAAGACATTCTGGCAGAAAGGATCTTTTTTCGAGGAAAAAATTCGACGCAGAGGGGGTTCCCCCCTTTTAGCCCCCGAGGGAGGGTCGGGCTTTGCCGAGGCAAGGCTGACCCTTCCTTGATGACTAAACTTTGCGTGGGAGCGAGGTATATGAACAACTTGAAAACATCTTAAGGGTAGAAGCGACGTAGCTGTTGGATGTTCCAAGCGTTGCTGTAGACCTCGCCTTGACTGTTGGCCAGCTTGTACGTTCCGGGCTTCAGAACCTTGGCGATGATGAACGGCCCCTCCCAGGGGGGCGTGAGTTTGTGCCGCCCTCGGGCGTCTTATCGCAGCCGAAGCACCAGGTCGCCCACCTGGAGGTCTCGGGACCGGACCTCTCGGGCGTGGTAGCGTCGCATGGACTGCTGGTACCGTGCCGAGTGTAGTAAGGCCCTGTCCCGAGCCTCTTCCAGCTGGTCCAGCGAGTCTTCTCGACTAGCTTGGTTGCTTTGGTCGGCATAGGCCCTTGTCCTCGGGGAGCCGTATTCCAGGTCTGTGGGCAAGATAGCCTCGGCCCCATAGACCAGAAAGAACGGCACGAAGCCCGTGGCTCGGCTCGGCGTTGTCCTCAGACTCCAGACCACCGAGGGGAGTTCCTTCATCCATCGCTTGCCGAACTTGTTGAGGTCGTTGTAGATCCGAGGCTTGAGCCCTTGTAGAATCATGTCGTTGGCACGCTCTACTTGCCCATTTGACATGGGGTGAGCTACGGCGGCCCAGTCCACCCGGATGTGGTGATCCTCGCAGAAGTCCAAGAACTTTCTGCCGGTGAACTGGGTACCGTTGTCGGTGATGATGGAGTTCGGGACCCCGAAACGATGGATGATGTTGGTGAAGAACGCCACCGCCTGCTCGGACCTAATGCTGTTTAGGGGTCGGACCTCGATCCACTTGGAGAATTTGTCGATGGCGACCAACAGGTGTGTGTAGCCCCCGGGTGCCTTCTGCAAGGGGCCGACGAGGTCCAGACCCCATACAGCAAAAGGCCAGGTGATGGGTATCGTCTGCAGAGCCTGAGCGGGCAGGCGGGTCTGCCTTGCGTAGAACTGACACCCTTCGCAGGTGCGGACAATTCTAATGGCGTCGGCCACCGCCGTCGGCCAGTAGAAACCTTGTCGGAAAGCATTTCCGACAAGGGCTCGAGGTGCTGCGTGATGGCCGCAAGCCCCCGAGTGTATCTCTCGAAGGAGTTCCTGACCTTCGGCGATGGAGATGCATCGCTGGAGGATGCCTGAGGGGCTGCGGTGGTAGAGCTCCTTCCCATCTCCCAGCAAGACGAACGACTTGGCGCGCCGCGCCAACCGCCGAGCTTCGGCTCGGTCGAGGGGTAGCTCTCCTCGGTGGAGATATTGCAGGTACGGTATCTGCCAGTTTTGATCAGGCGTGACCCCGCTTTGCTCCCCCTCGGGGGCCGAGGGTACCTCGGGCTGAACCGAGGGCGCCTCGGGCCGAGCCGAGGGTGCCTCGGACTGTGCTGAGGGTACCTCGGACTGGACCGAGGGTGCCTCAGGCTCGGGCGTGTCGTCGATCTTGACGGAGGGTTGATGCAGGTCTCGGGAGAAGACGTCCGGGGGAACCGTTGTTCGCCCCGAGGCTATTTTAGCCAGCTCATCCGCGGTCTCGTTGTAGCGCCGGGCGATGTGGTTGAGCTCGAGCCCATAGAACTTGTCTTCTAGGCGCCGAACCTCATCGCAGTAGGCCTCCATCTTCGGGTCGCGGCAGTGGGAGTTCTTCATGACTTGGTCGATGACGAGCTGTGAGTCACCGCGAGCGTCGAGGCGTCGGACCCCTAGCTCGATGGCGATCCGCAACCCGCTGACCAGAGCCTCATACTCGGCCACATTGTTGGACGTCGGGAAATGGAGGCGTAGCACATAGCGTAGGTGCTTCCCGAGGGGCGAGATGAAGAGTAGGCCCGCGTCGGCTCCTGTCTTCATCAGCGACACGTCGAAGAACATGGTCCAGAGCTCCGGTTGGATCGGAGCTGTTGGGAGCTGAGTGTCGACCCATTCAGCTACGAAGTCCGCCAAGACCTGGGACTTGATGGCCTTCCGAGGAGCGAACGAGATTGTCTCGCCCATGATTTCCACCGCCCACTTTGCAATCCTACCCGAGGCCTCCCGGCACTGGATGATCTCCCCCAGGGG
Organism: Zea mays; assembly: GCF_902167145.1. Taxonomy (NCBI): domain Eukaryota; kingdom Viridiplantae; phylum Streptophyta; class Magnoliopsida; order Poales; family Poaceae; genus Zea; species Zea mays. The sequence goes on along the minus strand of NC_050104.1, from coordinate 12,209,705 downwards.
GAAGGATGACACCACAGTTACCGGATGAGACTCGAAGTAGTGTCGCAACTTCCGCCGCATTAGGATCACCGCGTACAGCAGCTTCTGAACTTGGGGGTAGCGGATCTTGGTTTCGGACAGTACCTCGCTGACGAAGTAGACCGGCCTCTGAACGGGCAATGCATGCCCCTCTTCTTGCCTCTCGACCACAATCGCGGCGCTAACCACCTGAGTGGTCGCGGCGACGTAGACCAAGAGGGCTTCTCCTGCAGCCGGGGGCACCAAGATAGGTGCCTTCGTGAGGAGCGCCTTCAGGTTCCCGAGGGCTTCCTCAGCCTCAGGGGTCCAAGTGAAGCACTCGGCCTTCCTTAAGAGGCGGTACAAAGGTAGACCTCTTTCGTCGAGGCGTGAGATGAAGCGGCTCAGAGCCGTGAGACATCCCATGACCCTCTGTACGCCTTTCAAGTCCTTGATGGGCCCCATGCTGGTGATGGCTGCGATCTTCTCCGGGTTGGCTTCGATACCCCGCTCAGAGACGATGAACCCCAAGAGCATGCCTCGGGGCACCCCGAAGACACACTTTTCGGGATTGAGCTTGACGCCTTTCGCCTTGAGACATCGGAATGTCACTTCAAGGTCGGAAAGGAGGTCGGAGGCTTTCCTCGTCTTGACTACGATGGCATCGACGTAGGCCTCGACCGTGTGGCCAGTGTGTTCACCGAACACATGGTTCATGCACCGCTGGTACGTCGCGCCCGCATTCCTCAAGCCGAACGGCATGGTGACATAGCAGTACATGCGGAAGGGTGTGATGAAAGAAGTCGCGAGCTGGTCGGACTCTTTCATCCTGATTTGGTGATACCCTGAGTAGGCATCGAGGAAAGACAGGGTTTCACACCCAGCAGTTGAATCCACGATTTGATCGATGCGAGGCAGAGGGTAGGGAACCTTCGAACATGCTTTGTTTAGACCAGTGTAGTCTACACACATCTGCCATTTCCCCCCTTTCTTTCTCACAAGCACAGGGTTGACAAGCCATTCGGGATGGAATACCTCTTTGATGAACCCTGCCGCCATTAGCTTGTGGATCTCCTCGCCTATGGCTCTGCGCTTCTCCTCGTCGAATCGGCGGAGAGGTTGCTTGATGGGTCGGGCTCTGGCTCGAATATCCAGCGAGTGCTCGGCGACCTCCCTTGGTATGCCAGGCATGTCCGAGGGACTCCACGCGAAGACGTCGGCGTTCGCGCGGAGAAAGTCGACGAGCACTGCTTCCTATTTGGGTTCGAGCCCGGAGCCGATCCGGATCTGCTTGGAGGCGTCGCCGCTGAGGTCGAGGGGGACGGCCTTAACCGTCTCCGCTAGCTCGAAGTTGCCGGCATGACGCTTCATGTCTGGCACCTCCTTAGAGAGGCTCTCCAGGTCGGCGATGAGGGCCTCGGACTCGGCGAGGGCCTCGGCGTACTCCACGCACTCCACGTCGCATTCGAACGCGTGTTTGTACGTGGGGCCGACGGTGATGACCCCGTTGGGGCCCGGCATCTTGAGCTTCAGGTAGGTGTAGTTGGGGACGACCATGAACTTCGCGTAGCATGGTCTTCCCAGCACCGCGTGGTAGGTTCCTCGGAACCCGACCACCTCGAACGTCAGGGTCTCCCTTCGGAAGTTGGAGGGTGTTCCGAAGCAGACGGGAAGGTCGAGTTGTCCGAGGGGCTGGACGCGCTTCCCGGGGATGATCCCATGGAAAGGCGCAGCGCCTGCCCGGACCGAGGACAGATCGACACGCAGGAGCCCGAGGGTCTCGGCGTAGATGATGTTGAGGCTGCTGCCTCCGTCCATGAGGACCTTGGTGAGCCTGACGTCGCCGATGATGGGGTCGACGACGAGCGGGTATTTCCCCGGGCTCGGCACATGGTCGGGGTGGTCGGCTTGGTCGAAGGTGATGGGCTTGTCGGACCAGTCTAGGTAGACTGGCGCCGCCACCTTCACCGAACAGACCTCCCGGCGCTCTTGCTTGCGGTGCCGAGCCGAGGCGTTCGCCGCTTGCCCACCGTAGATCATGAAGCAGTCGCGGACCTCGGGGAACTCTCTTGCTTGGTGATCTTCCTTTTTGTCGTCGTCGCGGGCCCTGCCACCCTCCGCGGGTGGCTCGGCCTTGTGGAAGTGGCGCCGAAGCACGACGAACTCCTCAAGGGTGTGCTTGACGGGCCCCTGGTGATAGGGGCACGGCTCCTTGAGCATCTTGTCGAAGAGGTTGGCACCTCCGGGGGGTTTCCGAGGGTTCTTGTACTCGGCGGCGGCGACAAGGTCCGCGTCGGCGGCGTCGCGTTTCGCTTGCGACTTCTTCTTGCCCTTCTTCTTGACGCCGCGCTGAGTTGACGCCTCGGGGGCATCTTCCGATGGGCGGCTCTGGGGATGCTTGTCCTTCCAGAAGATAGCCTCGACCGCCTCCTGGCCGGAGGCGAACTTGGTGGCGATGTCCATCAGCTCGCTCGCTGTGAGACCCCAGTGTCACCTAGGGTTTTTCTCAAATGCCAAACCAAGAATCATTATTTTATGTGAGCCAAAGTAAGCATGAGCATCAAAATAACTTAAGTAATAAAGAATTCACCAAGTATATACTTAAAAGTGTCATGATCAAAACAATTGAGACTTTTAAAAGATAAGAATGTGCAACCCAAATTTAAAAACCCTAAGTGAGCCCCATGAGCAAAACTCAAGAAAATAAGAAAAAGGGAATGAAAAGTTTAAAATTTTGACTTGAGCCAATTATGAAAATTAAAGTATATTTAATGGGCAACAAGAGATGTTGAGAAAGCTTAGCCAAAATAACTCAAATAAAACCCCAAATCAAGCTTCTCATATGGGGACTCATTGGGAATTCTGAATTTCAGAATTCTAAAATTCAGACCTTGAGCCAAAGATCAGGGATGTTCACCTTGATCCCTAACTCGAATCCTAATGGCCCCATTGACAAAATTGTGTCTAACTAACCCCTCTGTCGTGTGCCAGAAGATGGCATTGGGACGCGAGCCCTAGACACGACAAAACCTTGGATTTGCCTCGGGTTTAGGCAGGGAGACAGACCAGATTTCCTGGCTCCATATCTCTGCAACCAGTAGGCAAAATCCTATGACCCCCACACAAAAATGGTAGCTTGTAGGGAGGAGAAGAGGTTTCGTGCACTGACCAAGGCGAGAGCAGGCTCGGATGAGCGACCACACGCGCCAGAACTTGGGCAGAACGCACGGGCACACGTGTTCGACCCTGGTCAGCACGCCAGAGCTCGCCCAACCCGCGCGCGCGCTCACCCCGGCGTCCGGTCAAGTCCGCCGCGCGCCCACGCCCTCGGTCGTGCCCGCCCGCGCCTATAAAGCCTCCCCGGGCGCACCTCTCTTCGCCCCGCACTCACCCTCACCGGCCAGCCACCTTTCCTTAGCTCCGGCGAGCTTAATTCCGCCCGCCATTGCCGCTAGAGCTTCGGCCACCGTGGCCAGCCAACTCCAGCCACCCTCAAGCCCAGCCAGTGCTTCGGCTAGCTCCGCCAGTAGCCCGTAAAGCTCGCCAAGCCCTCGGACCCGGCCGGACTTCACCGGAGGCCCGAGATCGACCTCACCGGACTTCGGTCTTCCGCCGCCGCGCGTGGACCGAGCTATCCAGTGAGTCTCCGCCCAATTCCTTGCGCTCATATCTTCTCTGGCATCCCATGGACCTCCCTGACCCATTTGATTGAACTATCTCGCTGTGACCAGGCTGGTCTCCTCGCCGCCGACGAGCATCCCCGCCTGCGCGCGTGGACCGACCGACTCCGGCCATCTCCGACGGCGTTCCGCACACCGTTGTGATCCCCGAGACCTCCCCTTCGTCCTCGACCACTTCACCGGAGCTATCTCGCCGCCGGTAAGCCCCTCCGCCCTTTCTTCCGCCGCGGTTACTGTTTAAGGTAGAAGAAGGACCTCGGGTTAGGATTTGTAGAACCCGAGGGGTTTTCTGTGATGTCAGTGACTCATGTGAATAGTAGCTTATGGGCTGATTCGCGAAGAAAACTTAGAAAACCCGCCAGGGACCCCAGTGCAAAGTGGATTTCCATTTAATCAATTCTGTTAATCTTTTTAAAAGACCAGAGAACTTAGAAAATCCATAACTTGATGAAATCTTAATAAAAAGTTGTCAAGCCAGTTTTGCTAGCTCCTGAATATTATGATCTATCATTTAAAAATAGTAAACCCCATGCTTTCTGTTCAAAGTTTTAGAGTTTAAATTTAAAAACAGAAACCCACTAAACCTTGTTTAATTAAGAAAAAATAGTTTTTCTTCTATGCTGAACTTAAGAAAATTTGTAGATGTTTAAACCTCATTTAGACACTGTTTAAAAATAATGGGAACCCCAGCATTGAAAAATATGATGTAGTTATTCCTTTAAAGCTAAATTGTCTAAAACTTAGAGAAAATCAGAAAGGCCTTAGAAATTAATGAACAGTGATTAAGGTTATTTTTCCTAGTTTACTTATGCAACAGAGAACCTAGGAAAAATACAGAGACCATTAATTTGGACCAGTTTTAAATTAAAATGATTTGTTTAGCCTTATATAGACTGAAAATCAATTATTAAATAGGCAAAACTATAACCAAAATGCTTGATAAAAATCCAGTGGACTTGTAACCACCAGAGCCCCACTACAAAAATACAGAGCACCTCAGCCCAACTTTTTAAGTAAGGAAAATAAATATGAAATGCTAATAAGACATTTTTCAATTAAATCATGAACAACCCCTTTTAATGTGATAATGGGCAACTAAAAATTTGCTAAGTCCATGATGAGATAAACCACCAGAGAAAAATACAAACCCATGAAAAAGAAGTAAACCCATACCTTTTGCTAATGATTTAAGAGAAAGGCCACTTAATTCAAATAATGCATACCACCCCTTCCCTTAAGCAAAAAGAGGCCAAACTTCAGAATGATTGCTCTTGCACAAAATACTAACTAAGAAAAATGAGAACTCTGTTGTTGGATGTTTCTCAAATATAGTGGTAGTAGAAAGCACCCATTTGGCTAGAAACTTGAGAAAACCATAGAAAAATAATTACGAGGTATTAATGACTAGAAATTTGTATCAAGTCAGGTTATGACACCTAAAAGCCAGCAAAAATAAGTTTTAGAGAATTACCCACTGTTAAATAATAGTTGTAGTTCAAAGCACCCCTTCTGCCCTAAACTTTGGTAATTTTGTCCAGAGAAAACCATTCACTTTCTGACCCCCAAATTTTGAGACAGGGAAACATACACTAGTAGCAAGCCACTGTAAGTTTTGCATAATTTTTAGAATTTTATAAAAGCAACTTGTAGTTCAAACCTACTCCAAAACATTAAAGAGAATAAAGGAAAAGGGAAGAAGAAATGAACCTCACCCCAATAAGTCTAACTTAAGAACTTAATCAACTCTCACCAAGACTTAAAGGAATCCAGTGGAACCCCAAAAAAAATAAACCTACCCCTTACCTTAGCTAAGCATAGCCCAACTTACCAAGCATACCACTAAGGGTTTTCCCTAAGTAAAGTTAACCTTGTTTAACTCAAGAAAGATCATACACCTTTAAAGTTGTAATTTCGAAAAGCACATATCATATCATGCATATATCTTACGCATTGCATTCATTAGATTGCAATCTTGCCGACGGAGAGTACGTGCTCATCCCCGAGCAAGGACCTGTCTAAGAGGAGGACCAGGAGCAGGCTTCAGAGGCTGCTATTGAGGATCTCCCCGCAGCTCCAGCAATTGAAGGCAAGCCCTGGTTTTATGCATAACCATGTTATTATATGCTACTTTACTACACTTAATGCTTGTAGGATTGCAATGTGCACTTAAGTGTAGGAGTTGCTTGAAATCTCTAGTTGCATGAACTTAGGATTCCTTTTTGAGATGAATACTAGTATACTAGGTCGAGTAGCTGCTTGCTAATCAGGATCTCGGTAGAAGTTGAGTGATTTTTCTAGCACTCGCGCGAGGTCAGGAATTGATTGTATTCATCTTGATAACGGGATCTATGTTGGTCTATGGATTTGGATCCAGGGAGGATGCCTTGTCCATGAGACGGGAAAAAGGAATTAAGGATTAATGTGTGGATACCTGAGTCAAGCTTTTGAACGTACTAAGCACATGCCGGGAAAAATGGTAACCGGTAAACCTAGTACCTGAGTGAAGCCGGGCGCGGACTTTATCCCTCATGCGACCTGAGACAGGGTCTCCCATGCTAGCTATGGTGGGTACAAGTGCGGTCACTGCACGGCGGCAGCCGGGGTCAGTGGAGCATTGTATGCCAAGGCGGTGAGGCCTGGACGCGAACGGGGAATCGATGGGGACGGTTGTCATGTGCGGGGTCGGAGTACCCTGACATGCCGTGTGTTTAGGTTTACCTTGCAAGGTTTAAAAACTCGATTCGAATCGTCTGCTTCTCGCAGCTAATGAGACTCCTTGATTTCTTGTACTGCATCGAGTAAGAAGTGAAATGTGGATTATATGAGATAACTTGATGGTTGAACTAATTGATTGTTACCATGTATGCTTAGAAGGAGCAAATCTAGCTAAGTTAATGATGGTAGAATTGAAAAGCTAAAATTTGATTTTAGAAACAGCTAGTGCTTTTGGCAAACCAAACCCCTCAGCCAAACAGCTGCATAGTCTAGAGGTAGAGAAGTAGACTCCTCACACCGGTTAAGTCTAGCTGAGTATTAGTATACTCAGCCTTGCTTGTGGCACCATTTTTGCAGGTACCATGCAGGAATTGGTTGATGGTGTGACTTGGCCTACCACCCTGCCACCGGGTTGGACGGTCGAGTGGGATGTTGCTCCGGCAGGAGAGGAGCCTGAGGAGTAGTGGGCTAGGCCTTGCCCATTTCCTCATTACCGACGACATCGATTATCCGCTGCACTTTATGTTGTGAACCTTATTTGCTACTCAAAAACTCCGATGTATGTAATAATTCAGTACTTAATTTGAGGTTTCCTGTTTTATTGTATTTCTTCTGTGACTCACCTTCGAGTGAGATTGTGGAATTTGATCCTGGTTAAGTGGCTCTATCAGACTAGATCTGAGGGACTGACGGGTTATTCCGATTTAAGTGTGTTACGACCCCTGGGGCGTGACTCAGGCACTTAAGCTGGAATAATTCGGGCGGTTCTGCCACAGCTGGTATCGGAGCAAATTCCACCATAGATGAGGACAATAAACCATGAATACCAATTTTCAAAATCTAAAACTTGCCTAGAAACTGCTAAGGATCGTCAGGACTAGACCGCTAGACCTAGGACGAAAGGCCTTAGGCATAGAGGGAGAAATAGGTGGCTAATTAATTAGGCCCCGTGGGCCAATACTTATATTTTTAGGATGCCCTAAAAAGGCACCCTATTTTCTCCTTGAGAGGCAACGTTTCTTCCGGCATGCATGCATTATAAAAAAATAAAGAGGAATTAAAAATTGAGCTAACCCCCTTTTCTTTAAAAAAACCATCCGGGCTCTCTTTTTCTATTCCTTCCACCATAATCTTTATCTTTGATTCCCTTCCGCAGATGAATTCACCCACCCCCGCCAGTGGAGGAGACTCTCGTTTCAGTTTTGACTTCCTTTCTCGCGATGGCTTTCCTTCCATCTTGTGGGAAGTGCTTAACTCCGCCGGTTACCCTACGCCCCCTTTGTACACGGTGCAGTTGTATGAGGAGCATCGGGTACCTCGTTGTCGGGTCTGGCTGACTTTGGAGGCTCATCCCCTTCAGCCGGGTTGGCGTTCTCTTGACTCTGAGACGATTGGACTCAGGACGGACGACACCGTTGAGGCAGCAGCCATGAAGACTCTGACGACTTTTTGTGGCTACCATCTCCTGGAGATGGTGATGCACCCTTTGGGACTCTTCCCTGCTGAGAAGAAGGATGATCCCATGTGGTGTAACCGTGTGAGCCATGTGAAGGATGTGTGGGCAATGTATCCTGACTTGGTTGGGAGGGTCACTGTTCAGTGCATGAGTGCGCTGTACCGCCTTCAGGCCCTTCAGAGCGATGCTATGACACTTCTTGCTAACACCGCTCAGACTGCCAAGCTCACTCTCGACAGTCGGGAAGATTTTGTGGTCGACCTATCCACAGAGTTGGTGGAGAAGGATCTGCAGGTGGAAAGGCTGAGCCAGCGTATCACCACCCTGGAGCAGCAAGTGGAAATCCGAGACAACACTATTGATGTCTTGGAGAACCAGCTTCACGATGTGCAGAGAGAACTCGAGGAAGCAAATGACCACTTGGACATGCACCACCTGGAGATGGAGGCCAATGAAGCAGGAAGCGAGGGAGAAGAGGCTCCCGAGGAGCTAGGACCAGCCCCTGGTGCCAATGGGACTACCTCCGCGATGCCTCCTTCACCCGTATCCAGTGTCGCTTCCACCGCTCAGGGTTAAGCAGTCGCTTTGACATTTTTAGGCGGATAGAAACCTATGCGAGCTTAGTAGTATCACATTTTGGACTAGGCTTATGGGTACTTTCCCCTGATTGATGTAACCCGGTAAACTTTTGAAATCTGTGGGATCTTGTCACCGTGTTATCTTCATTTCGAACCTAATATTATGATTATGGCATTTTTCCTTCCATATGAGATGATATCTTGTCGTTCGAAACTGTGAGTTGGGATAACAATAGCGACAATCTCTGTTTTCAGATGGCAGCTAGGCAGCGTCGCGGGCAGAACGAGCAGGTTCCCCCGCCACCTCCTCCAGCTCCCACAGTGCAGGAGCTGATGGCCCAGCAGAATGAGATTCTGCGACAGCTCTTGCAGCGCCAGCCCCACCCTCAGCAGCATGGTGGAGGCCAGCATCAGCGACCTCCGGCTATGGCAACATACCAGAAGTTTCTGAGCACGCAGCCGCCCTTGTTCACCAAGGCAGAGGATCCGTTGGACGCCGACGTGTGGCTTCACGTCGTCGAGTCCAAGTTTCCCCTCCTCACAGGAGACTGCCCTGATGAGGCTAAGGCTCGCTTCGCCGCACAGCAGCTTCGCGACCCTGCTCGGACTTGGTGGGACCACTTCCGTGCTATGCTCCCTGATGATCGTGAAGTATCTTGGGAGGAATTCAAGACTGCCTTCAGAGGACACCACATCCTAGCTGGCATTCTTGATCGGAAGTTGAATGAATTCCTGGCCCTTAATCAAGGAACCCGCACGGTACTGCAGTATGCACAAGCCTTCAACGACTTATGCCAGTATGCAGGGTATCATGCTGATTCTGATGAAAAGAAGAGGGATCGCTTCCGCAGGGGTCTCAATACCAAGCTGCGGGAACGACTCAACACTGTCCGGGCTGATAGCTTCAATGAGTTGGTCAATATGGCCATCTCTCAGGAAGATTGCATTGTTGCTCACCGGGCAGAGAAGAAGAGGAAGGCACCAATGGCAGCACCATCCGCTCAGGCTCAGAGGTTCCGGATTGTTTCTCACAATCAGAGCAGGGGTTTTTAGCAGCAGGCAGGCAGATGGGTGATCAGGCCACCTCAGCAGCAGCAGCCGGCACCCAACCGCTACCCAGCTCCCGCCCCAAGGAACAATGAGCCTCAGCAGCAGCAGCAGTTCCGCCAGGGCAATGGGAACAAGTGTTTCACTTGTGGCAATGTGGGCCACTATGCCAAGAATTGTCCCAGGAACCAGCAGAGGCAGATGCCAGCACCAAATCAAGACAAGGGAAGAAAGCAGAAGGTGCAAGTCAGGCAAGGGAAGCTCAACTTCACTGCTCTGGAGGAAGTACCAGAAGGAGCTCCTATCATGACCGGTACCTTTTTAGTTTATAATCAACCTGCTTTAATTCTGTTTGATTCTGGTGCATCTCATAGTTTCATTAGCCAAAAGTTCAGTGCTAATTGCAAACTGCCATTCTCTCACTCAAAAGGGTCATTCATGATAGTCACACCTGGAGGTACATTATCACCCAGGGAAAGCTAATGTGGTAGCAGATGCCTTGAGTCGGAAGTTGCAGTGCAACTGTATTCTGATGGATTCTCGCATTAACACCTTGTGTGATGAGTTGAGCAAGATGCAAATTGAAGTGATTCCTTCTGGTTCCTTGTCTCATTTCTGTGGAGCCAGCTTTGCAAGACCAGATTATCATGGCCCAGCTCAGTGACAAGGGAGTGCAGATTATCAAGAAGAATCTCCATCAGAAGGTTGAGAAGTATAATTGTTTCCGCCAGGATGAGAAGGGTGTATTATGGTTCAAAAGCAGATTGGTAATTCCTAAAGACCAGGATCTCAAGAGGAAAATTTTGGATGAGGCTCATCTCTCCAAATTCTCTATGCATCCGGGAAGCACCAAGATGTACCATGATCTGAAGCTTTTGTACTGGTGGACCAGAATGAAGAGGGAGATAGCCCAGTATGTATCAGAGTGTGACACCTGTCAGAGGATAAAGGCAAGCCACTTGAAGTCAGCTGGAGCTTTGCAACCACTATCCGTACCTTCGTGGAAGTGGGACGACATCAGCATGGATTTCATTGTGGGTCTGCCCAACACCTCTCGTCATCATGATTCGATTTGGGTTATTGTGGACCGATTGACGAAAGTGGCACATTTTCTTCCTGTGCACACCACTGATAAGGATCAAAAATATGCAGAATTGTATATTGACTGAATCGTGTGTTTGCACGGATTACCTCGGACCATTGTTTCTGACCGAGGAGCCCAATTTGTTGCCAGATTTTGGGAACAATTGCAAGAGTCTTTGGGAACCAAGCTAATCCGGAGTTCAGCTTACCACCCACAGACTGATGGTCAGACGGAAAGGGTAAACCAAATTCTGGAGGATATGCTGAGAGCTTGTGCGATCGATTGTGGCAAGAACTGGGATAAGCACCTCTCCTTGGCAGAGTTTGCTTATAACAATAGTTATCAATCCAGCCTAAAGATGGCACCTTTTGAAGCTCTCTATGGAAGAAGGTGCAGGACACCACTCGATTGGTCTCAACCTGGTGAAAGAGAAGTTTTTGGACCTGATTTAGTGACTGAAGCCGAAAGGAAGGTCAAGCTAATTAGGAAGAATCTAGAAGCTGCTCAAGCCAGGCAGAAGAGTTATCATGATAGAAGAAGGAAACCTCTCCAGTTCGAGGTGGGAAGTTTCGTATACCTCAAGGTATCACCCACCAAAGGAGTGCAGAGGTTTGGGATCAAAGGCAAGCTAGCCCCTCGTTACATTGGACCTTATGAGATCATCGAAGCATGTGGACCCGTGGCATACAAGCTGAAGTTACCTTCAAAGATGTCTGCCATTCACAGTGTATTCCATGTATCTCAGCTGAAAAAGTATGTTCGATTGCCGACTGAGATCATAGCAGAGCCAGAATTGGAGATAGAGCCAGATCTATCGTACCAAGAGTACCCCTCCAAGATTCTGGATTGCAAAGAAAGATCAACTCGGGCTAAATCGATCAAGATGTTCAAGGTCCAGTGGAGTAATCACTCAGAGGAGGAAGCTACTTGGGAAACCGAGGAATTCCTGAGATCCAACTTCCCCGATTGCCTACCTAAGGAAGCTGGTACGTAATCACCCCCAACCCCTCCTCCTGCCCTTCGAATCTAATTTTCAAAAATATGATCTTAATTCAGAATGAAGAAACTATAAAGTAAAACTTAAAAGGACTTCCTTCTGAAGTTGCAAAGAGAATGACATTCGAAGAGCAGTTTTGCCCTAATAATAACAATAATCACCCATTTCCTATAAGTCTCACCCTTTGCTCACCCTGGGAGGACTCTGGCCCGAATCTCGGGACGAGATTCCTTTAAGGGGGGAAGGCTGTGACACCCCAGTGTCACCTAGGGCTTTTCTCAAATGCCAAACCAAGAATCATTATTTTATGTGAGCCAAAGTAAGCATGAGCATCAAAATAACTTAAGTAATAAAGAATTCACCAAGTATATACTTAAAAGTGTCATGATCAAAACAATTGAGACTTTTAAAAGATAAGAATGTGCAACCCAAATTTAAAAACCCTAAGTGAGCCCCATGAGCAAAACTCAAGAAAATAAGAAAAAGGGAATGAAAAGTTTAAAATTTTGACTTGAGCCAATTATAAAAATTAAAGTATATTTAATGGGCAACAAGAGATGTTGAGAAAGCTTAGCCAAAATAACTCAAATAAAACCCCAAATCAAGCTTCTCATATGGGGACTCATTGGGAATTCTGAATTTCAGAATTCTGAAATTCGGACCTTGAGCCAAAGATCAGGGATGTTCACCTTGATCCCTAACTCGAATCCTAATGGCCCCATTGACAAAATTGTGTCTAACTAACCCCTCTGTCGTGTGCCAGAAGATGGCATTGGGACGCGAGCCCTAGACACGACAAAACCTTGGATTTGCCTCGGGTTTAGGCAGGGAGACAGACCAGATTTCCTGGCTCCATATCTCTGCAACCAGTAGGCAAAATCCTATGACCCCCACACAAAAATGGTAGCTTGTAGGGAGGAGAAGAGGTTTCGTGCACTGACCAAGGCGAGAGCAGGCTCGGATGAGCGACCACACGCGCCAGAACTTGGGCAGAACGCACGGGCACACGTGTTCGACCCTGGTTGGCACGCCAGAGCTCGCCCAACCCCCGCGCGCGCTCACCCTGGCGTCCGGTCAAGTCCGCCGCGCGCCCACGCCCTCGGCCGTGCCCGCCCGCGCCTATAAAGCCTCCCCGGGCGCACCTCTCTTCGCCCCGCACTCACCCTCACCGGCCAGCCACCTTTCCTTAGCTCCAGCGAGCTTAATTCCGCCCGCCATTGCCGCCAGAGCTTCGGCCACCGTGGCCAGCCAACTCCAGCCACCCTCAAGCCCAGCCAGTGCTTCGGCTAGCTCCGCCAGTAGCCCGTAAAGCTCGCCAAGCCCTCGGACCCGGCCGGACTTCACCGGAGGCCCGAGATCGACCTCACCGGACTTCGGTCTTCCGCCGCCGCGCGTGGACCGAGCTATCCAGTGAGTCTCCGCCCAATTCCTTGCGCTCATATCTTCTCTGGCATCCCATGGACCTCCCTGACCCATTTGATTGAACTATCTCGCCGTGACCAGGCCGGTCTCCCCGCTGCCGACGAGCATCCCCTCCTGCGCGCGTGGACCGACCGACTCCGGCCATCTCCGACGGCGTTCCGCACACCGTTGTGATCCCCGAGACCTCCCCTTCGTCCTCGACCACTTCACCGGAGCTATCTCGCCGCCGGTAAGCCCCTCCGCCCTTTCTTCCGCCGCGGTTACTGTTTAAGGTAGAAGAAGGACCTCGGGTTAGGATTTGTAGAACCCGAGGGGTTTTCTGTGATGTCAGTGACTCATGTGAATAGTAGCTTAAGGGCTGATTCGCGAAGAAAACTTAGAAAACCCGCCAGGGACCCCAGTGCAAAGTGGATTTCCATTTAATCAATTCTGTTAATCTTTTTAAAAGACCAGAGAACTTAGAAAATCCATAACTTGATGAAATCTTAATAAAAAGTTGTCAAACCAATTTTGCTAGCTCCTGAATATTATGATCTATCATTTAAAAATAGTAAACCCCATGCTTTCTGTTCAAAGTTTTAGAGTTTAAATTTAAAAACAGAAACCCACTAAATCTTGTTTAATTAAGGAAAATTAGTTTTTCTTCTATGCTGAACTTAAGAAAATTTGTAGATGTTTAAACCTCATTTAGACACTGTTTAAAAATAATGGGAACCCTAACATTGAAAAATATGATGTAGTTATTCCTTTAAAGCTAAATTGTCTAAAACTTAGAGAAAATCAGAAAGGCCTTAGAAATTAATGAACAGTGATTAAGGTTATTTTTCCTAGTTTACTTATGCAACAGAGAACCTAGGAAAAATACAGAGACCATTAATTTGGACCAGTTTTAAATTAAAATGATTTGTTTAGCCTTATATAGACTGAAAATCAATTATTAAATAGGCAAAACTATAACCAAAATGCTTGATAAAAATCCAGTGGACTTGTAACCACCAGAGCCCCACTACAAAAATACAGAGCACCTCAGCCCAACTTTTTAAGTAAGGAAAATAAATATGAAATGCTAATAAGGCATTTTTCAATTAAATCATGAACAACCCCTTTTAATGTGATAATGGGCAACTAAAAATTTGCTAAGTCCATGATGAGATAAACCACCAGAGAAAAATGCAAACCCATGAAAAAGAAGTAAACCCATACCTTTTGCTAATGATTTAAGAGAAAGGCCACTTAATTCAAATAATGCATACCACCCCTTCCCTTAAGCAAAAAGAGGCCAAACTTCAGAATGATTGCTCTTGCACAAAATACTAAGTAAGTAAAATGAGAACTCTGTTGTTGGATGTTTCTCAAATATAGTGGTAGTAGAAAGCACCCATTTGACTAGAAACTTGAGAAAACCATAGAAACATAATTAAAAGGTATTAATGACTAGAAATTTGTATCAAGTCAGGTTATGACACCTAAAAGCCAGCAAAAATAAGTTTTAGAGAATTACTCACTGTTAAATAATAGTTGTAGTTCAAAGCACCCCTTCTGCCCTAAAATTTGGTAATTTTGTCCAGAGAAAACCATTCACTTTCTGACCCCCAAATTTTGAGACAGGGAAACATACACCAGTAGCAAGCCACTGTAATTTTTGCAGAATTTTAGAATTTTATAAAAGCAACTTGTAGTTCAAACCTACTCCAAAACATTAAAGAGAATAAAGGAAAAGGGAAGAAGAAATGAACCTCACCCCAATAAGTCTAACTTAAGAACTTAATCAACTCTCACCAAGACTTAAAGGAATCCAGTGGAACCCCAAAAAAAATTAAACCTACCCCTTACCTTAGCTAAGCATAGCCCAACTTACCAAGCATACCACTAAGGGTTTTCCCTAAGTAAAGTTAACCTTGTTTAACTCAAGAAAGATCATACACCTTTAAAGTTGTAATTTCTAAAAGCACATATCATATCATGCATATATCTTACGCATTGCATTCATTAGATTGCAATCTTGCCGACGGAGAGTACGTGCTCATCCCCGAGCAAGGACCTGTCCAAGAGGAGGACCAGGAGCAGGCTTCAGAGGCTGCTTTTGAGGATCTCCCCGCAGCCCCAGCAATTGAAGGCAAGCCCCGGTTTTATGCATAACCATGTTATTATATGCTACTTTACTACACTTAATGCTTGTAGGATTGCAATGTGCACTTAAGTGTAGGAGTTGCTTGAAACCTCTAGTTGCATGAACTTAGGATTCCTTTTTGAGATGAATACTAGTATACTAGGTCGAGTAGCTGCTTG
The DNA here is from genome assembly GCF_902167145.1 of Zea mays. Taxonomy (NCBI): domain Eukaryota; kingdom Viridiplantae; phylum Streptophyta; class Magnoliopsida; order Poales; family Poaceae; genus Zea; species Zea mays. Next base: position 12,194,440 of record NC_050104.1, on the reverse strand, counting down.
CTAATCAGGATCTCGGTAGAAGTCGAGTGATTTTTCTAGCACTCGCGCGAGGTCTGGAATTGATTGTATTCATCTTGATAACGGGATCTATGTTGGTCTATGGATTTGGATCCAGGGAGGATGCCTTGTCCATGAGACGGGAAAAAGGAATTAAGGATTAATGTGTGGATACCTGAGTCAAGCTTTTGAACGTACTAAGCACATGCCGGGAAAAATGGTAACCGGTAAACCTAGTACCTGAGTGAAGCCGGGCGCGGACTTTATCCCTCATGCGACATGAGACAGGGTCTCCCATGCTAGCTATGGTGGGTACAAGTGCGGTCACTGCACGGCGGCAGCCGGGGTCAGTGGAGCATTGTATGCCAAGGCGGTGAGGCCTGGACGCGAACGGGGAATCGATGGGGACGGTTGTCATGTGCGGGGTCGGAGTACCCTGACATGCCGTGTGTTTAGGTTTACCTTGCAAGGTTTAAAAACTCGATTCGAATCGTCTGCTTCTCGCAGCTAATGAGACTCCTTGATTTCTTGTACTGCATCGAGTAAGAAGTGAAATGTGGATTATATGAGATAACTTGATGGTTGAACTAATTGATTGTTACCATGTATGCTTAGAAGGAGCAAATCTAGCTAAGTTAATGATGGTAGAATTGAAAAGCTAAAAATTGATTTTAGAAACAGCTAGTGCTTTTGGCAAACCAAACCCCTCAGCCAAACAGCTGCATAGTCTAGAGGTAGAGGAGTAGACTCCTCACACCGGTTAAGTCTAGCTGAGTATTAGTATACTCAGCCTTGCTTGTGGCACCATTTTTGCAGGTACCATGCAGGAATTGGTTGATGGTGTGACTTGGCCTACCACCCTGCCACCGGGTTGGACGGTCGAGTGGGATGTTGCTCCGGCAGGAGAGGAGCCTGAGGAGTAGTGGGCAAGGCCTTGCCCATTTCCTCATTACCGACGACATCGATTATCCGCTGCACTTTATGTTGTGAACCTTATTTGCTACTCAAAAACTCCGATGTATGTAATAATTCAGTACTTAATTTGAGGTTTCCTGTTTTATTGTATTTCTTCTGTGACTCACCTTCGAGTGAGATTGTGGAATTTGATCCTGGTTAAGTGGCTCTATCAGACTAGATCTGAGGGACTGACGGGTTATTCCGATTTAAGTGTGTTACAACCCCTGGGGCGTGACTCAGGCACTTAAGCTGGAATAATTCGGGCGGTTCTGCCACACTCGCCCTGGTGGGGGTCTTGTGACCCAGCTTGCTCACCAGGTCGCGGCAGGTGGTGCCAGCGAGGAACGCGCCGATGACATCCGAGTCGGTGATGTTGGGCAGCTCGGTGCGCTGCTTCGAGAACTCGCCGGATGTAGTCCCGGAGAGACTCTCCCGGCTGCTGTCGGCAGCTTCGGAGGTCCCAGGAATTTCCGGGGCGCACGTACGTGCCCTGGAAATTGCCGGCGAAAGCTTGGACTAGGTCGTCCCAGTTGGAGATCTGTTCCGGAGGCAGGTGCTCCAACCAGGCGCGGGCGGTGTCGGAGAGAAACAGGGGGAGGTTGCGGATGATGAGGTTGTCATCGTCCGTTCCACCCAGTTGGCAGGCCAGACGGTAGTCCGCGAGCCACAGTTCCGGTCTCGTCTCCCCCGAGTACTTTGTGATAGTAGTCGGGGGTCGGAACCGGGTCAGGAACGGCGCCCGTCGTATGGCCCGGCTGAAGGCCGGCGGACCGGGCGGTTCGGGCGAGGGACTCCGATCCTCCCCGCTGTCGTAGCGTCCCCCACGCCTGGGGTGGTAGCCTCGGCGAACCCTCTCGTCGAGGTGGGCCCGACGGTCGCGGTGATGGTGCTCGTTGCCGAGGCGACCCGGGGCCGCAGGCGCTGTGTTGCGCGTGCGCCCGGTGTAGACCGAGACTTCCCGCATGAATCGGGAAGTCGCGGCATGAGGTTCCGAGGGGTACCCTTGCCTTCGGGAGGCGGAGCTCTCGACCCGTCGGACCGCGGCACCTTCCAGGAGATTCTTGAGCTCTCCCTGGATTCGCCGCCCCTCGGTGGTTGATGGCTCCGGCATTGCGCGGAGGAGCATTGCCGCTGCAGCCAGGTTCTGGCCGACCCCACTAGATGCGGGTGGCGACCTGACCCTAACGTCGTCGGCAATGCGGTGCTGGAAGCCCTGGGGTAGATGATGTATTTCTCCGGCCGGAGGTTGGCCCGCCCATGCCTGCCCGACGTCCCGGCGGATCGGCTCAAGCGCTCTTGCTCCCTCGTCGAGCCTGGCCTGCACCCCGCGGATTTGCTCGAGCTGTGGGTCATGGCCCCCCGCCTGAACGGGGACCACAACTAGCTCCCATGGGATGTCAACGCGAGGCACCGGCCTAGGGAGATCACCGTCCTCCGGCATGCCGAGATGGTTGCCTTCGGAGGGACCCCCTAGATCGACGTGGAAACATTCGCGGCTGGGGCCGCAGTCCTCGTCGACGAGGCTACGGCTACCGTCGGAACAGTCGGAAAGGCAGTAGTCGCATGCGGTCATGAAGTCCCGCATGGCACTGGGGTTGCCAAGTCCAGAGAAATCCCAACAGAAGCTGGGCTCGTCGTCTTCCTCGGACCCAGAGGGCCCGTAGGTCGAGACGTCCGTCAGCCGGTCCCAAGGTGACCGCATACGAAACCCCAGAGGGTTTGGGCTCGCCTCTACGAGAGCGCCCGCCAAAGCGAAGCCGCTAGGTGGGTCGAGGCTGAATCCGAATGACGTGGGCTGGGAATCGGTCGGTACCTCTTGGTCGACGGGTGGTGATGAAGTCACGTCTGGGACTGACTGCACCGTCGTCTCAGGTACGAGGGCGACGTTCTGCAAGCCTTTCGCGAGCGTGCCGGCGTCGTCCGTTTGCTCGGAGTTGGCGTGTCGCGGGGAGACGGCGCTCGCCTTCGTCTCAAACGCGAGGTCGATGTCCGGCGCGCCCCTCGTTGGGGCGCTGGGGCCGTCGACTCGCTCGACAGTCGACGAGGCGCTGCCTCCCGCTTGGCCTTGGTTGCCCCGCCTCCTCCTCCGTTGGCGAGGGAGAGGACGGGGCGAGCTTGAATGTTGTTCTTCCACCACGCGGGGAAGACGTCGTCGATTCTGCCGCCGGCGGGCGGGTTGTCGGCCGCCGTTGCCGCTGCCGCCCGGCGGTGGAATGAGTATCATGTCGTAGCTGCCGTCGAGGGACATGAACTCAAGACTCCCGAAACGGAACACTGTCCCGGGTTGGAGAGGTTGCTGGAGACTGCCCATCTGGAGCTTGACGGGAAGTTGTTCGTCAACACGCAGCAGGCCCCTACCTGGCGCGCCAACTGTTGGCGTATCGAGACCGGGGGGTCCCTAAGCCGACGAGTGAATGTCGCCGCGTGCCCCAGCCCAGATGGGTCGAGCGCGAGGCCGAGCGCGAAGGGGGGAAGTGAGGTGGCCGGAGATGGGCGTGAGAGAGGTGGAAATCCCGCGGCCTTCGTGTTCGTCCCACGCCCAGGTCGGGTGCGCTTGCAGTAGGGGGTTACAAGCGTCCACGCGGGAGAGGGAGCGAGCGGCCTCACGCGAGCGCCTGTCTCGTCCTCGTCCCCGTGCGGCCAACCCTCTCTAAGAGGGCCCTGGTCCTTCCTTTTATAGGCGTAAGGAGAGGATCCAGGTGTACAATGGGGGGCGCAGCAGAGTGCTACGTGTCTAGCGGAGGAGAGCTAGCACCCTAAGTACATGCCGTTGTGGCAGCCGGAGAGATTTTGGCACCCAGCTGGTGTGATGTCGTGGCCGTCGGAGGAGCGATGGAGCCTGGCGGAGGGACAGCTGTCGGAGCTGTTGAGTCCTTGCTGACGTCCTCTTGCTTCCGTAAGGGGGCTGAGAGCCGCCGTCGTCACAGAGTATGCGGGGCGCCATCATTGCCTATCTGGCGGAGCGAGCCAGATGGGACGCCGGTCTTGTCCCCCGTGGCCCGAGTCAGCTCGGGGTAGGGTGATGATGGTGCCTCCTGTCGACATGGCTGGTCTGCGCCCTAGGTTGGGCGATGTGGAAGCTCCTCCGAAGCCGAGGTCGAGTCTGTCTTCCGTGGCCGAGGTCGAGTTCGAGCCCCTGGGTCAGGCGAGGCGGAGACCGTCAGCTGAGGCCGGGGCATAGTCCGAGCCCTGGGGTCGGGCGAGGCGGAGTTCGTCGTCTTCTGGGGCTGAGCCCGAGTCCGAGCCCTGGATCGGGCGGAACGGAGTTCGTCGTCTTCTGGGGCTGAGCCCAAGTCCGAGCCCTGGGTCGGGTGGAGCGGAATTCGCCGTCTTCCGGAGCTTAGCCCGAGTCCGAGCCCTGGGTCGGGCGGAACAGAGTTCGTCGTCTTCCGGGGCTTAGCTCGAGTCCGAGCCCTGGGTCGGGCGAGACGGAGCTTCCTATGGTGCCTGCGGTCGGGCCTGACTGCCTGTTAGCCTCACTCTGTCAAGTGGCACCGCAGTCGGAGCGGCGCAGGCGGCGCTGTCTTTCTGTCAGGCCGGTCAGTGGAGCGGCGAAGTGACGGCGGTCACTTCGGCTCTGTCAGCTGGGGGGCGCGCGTTAGGATAAAGGTGTCAGGCCACCTTTGCATTAAATGCTCCTGCGATTTGGTCGGTCGGTGCGACGATTTGGTCAGGGTTGCTTCTTGGCCAAGATAGGGCCTCGGGCGAGCCGGAAATATGTTCGCCGCTGGAGGGGGGCCTCGGGCGAGACGGAGATCCTTCGGGGTCGGCTGCCCTTGTCCGAGGCTAGGCTCGGGCGAGGCGTGATCGAGTCCCTCGAATGGACTGATCCCTGACTTAATCGCACCCATCAGGCCTTTGCAGTTTTATGCTGATGGGGGTTACCAGCTGAGAATTAGGAGCCTTGAGGGTACCCCTAGTTATGGTCCCCGACAATATATTTGGTCAAAGTTGAAATATGTTTGAGTTTTCGGGAAGGGAGAAAGACAGTTATTTAAGGACGGAGGGAGTGTAATATATTGAAGTCTAATTTAGTTTCCTACCTATCATTTTCTGATGTGCAGGAATCTTGTTTCTTCCCAACGTGGGTGTGACCGCCTGATTGATTTATATGGCTTGCATGTGAACGAAGCAATCCACATCCTGAAAGGTGAGCTCACTGCCTTGAAGAGCACAGCGAGGGCAGCAGGGAAGAGGATGCAAGTCATGGTTTGCGTTGGAACAGGCCACCACACCAGGGGCTCTCGCACTGCGAGGTTGCCTATCGCTATGGAGCAGTTCCTCCTGGATGAAGGCTCTCCTGGATGAAGGCCTCCAGTACACGCAGCCTCAGGCGGGTCTGCTCCGAGTGATGGTGTACTAACATCTCTTAGGTAAGACACCAAGGCGAGAGAAAAAAAGGACCCCCCAACCCCCCAAAAAAAGGAAAAGAAAAAAAGAAAAGAAGATATGTAAGAAAATAAAAAAAACTTCGTTGGAGCATGCACTGTAATTCCTTGTACCTGTATATTAAAAGAGGCAGTAGGAGAATAGCCTGACAACATAATACAGTGTAAAATTATAGAAACTGTTTTGGAAGGTAAGTGGCTTGAAAATTGTTTGTTGCTGAACACGAGATGCATTTGGGGGTCATTTGTGGCTACTGAACTACAACTGCTGCATCTTCATTCCTTTTTTTCGTTGGCCTTCACTCCACCGAAACTGTGTTCCAAAATCCAATAGAGTAGCTCTAAAAAAATTAGTTTCTGGAGTACCTCTGTAGGTGCTCTAAAAAACCCTGATGTAGTGTTTGGTTCTAGAGTATAATAGGACTGAGTCACTCTGGTTTCTAATTTATTATTGTTTAGATTGATTTAATGTAGGATAAAATGACTCAAAAGGAAAATTACGAATCATTTGGTTCTCTAAAATCATTTGGACGCAGTGATCTGTCACTGTTTCATCTTAATTGAACCAAAACACTACCTTAGTTTGTGAATATTGCCAGCACATTCGAGTGATCATATGTGCAGGAGTAGAGCTAGGTTCTGACTAAAGGGGAAGAGATGTTTTGGCAAATAACAACGATAACCACACATGATAAAATACACCTGTACACATATGTGTATATTAAGTTGGCAATACCATAGATAATAACCAAATCAATGCTTGTTTTCTCATAGAAAAGAAAATTAAAAATCTGAAATTATCTAAAAATTATAGAGAAAAGGGAGAAATAAATTCATTAGTTCTAAGTCTTTAATCTACATCTGGCTAATCTAATTTACGGACAAAATCCTGTAATAACAAGGAAAAGAGGTAAGATAAAGAGAAGTAATCTTAAAGCATATTGATGACATTAGAGATTAATAGGTAGAAAAAAATAATTAAAAAGACACTAATTAACATCATAGCTAGCTAATTATGCGTCCATTATGTGGACTAACTAGAATATTGTGTAGAAAAAAACCCCACAACAATAACATCAGGAACAAAAAAGAGGGAATGACAAGTATGTTTTGATTCGGGAAAAATCAATTTAAATGTATTCTAATCATTAATTTCCCTTACTATATATTTTCATTTGCTAAAAAATCAATATTGTATTTTTATAACAATTAGTATTGTCTTTTTTTTGTAACAATTAATATTACCTTAAAGGCACTTTCGGGACAAACCTACCGTTTCATATTCTATCTAAACTTATATATAATTAAATAATGGTTGGTCAAAATTTATAAATTTTGGTTTTGCCTGTACAAATATGACGATGCTGAAGACAACATGAAGTCTGAGGGTCTATTTTGAACGTGGCGATTTTTTCTGTTTTTTTTTCTATCAAATTGTACTGATTTTATGTATAATTTCTGTAAAATCCAAATAAGCAGAGCCCGAAGTTTGATTTTCTTCCGGCAGGGTTACAATCACCAACCCAAACAACCAAATTATTCTTGAAAGCACAAATATTCAAATTCATACAAATATGTAGACAGAGAATCAGAAAAATCTAGTTGAAATATCTTCCTTATCGTCTCCTGTGATCCAGTCTCCACGGGGAGCGGGACGGAGCTCCCCTCCACTCTCACCCCTCCGCCCCACAGCCTCCACCTCCGTTCTCCATGCGCGCCTAGTTCCCTTCCCTCCACTGTGATACCCGGTTTGCAAAGAGGAGAAGTGGAGGTTATTCTTTTTGTTCTTTTTCCTCATTCGGGTGATGCGCTTTGGGAATTTGGAATTTGTGGAAAACATTCACCTGCAAGACTGTAGAATTTCTTTGGTTAGTTGCTTGCGACGGGGTCGGGAGCTGTTACGTGGGCAAGTTGGGCATTGAACCTTGATCCGGCTCATTAGTCTCCCCTTGACCCTAGCCGCCCTCTCCCTAATTCCCCCCTCCTCTTTGTGCAGCCGCCCCTCCCCCCTTTTCCCCTAGGCCTTGGCCGCCGCCCCCCTCCCCTCTCTCATCTTCTTCCTCCCCAAAACCCTAGCCGCCGCCCCCCACCCCATTCTCTCCCCCCTCCTCCAAGGTGCATCCCTCTTGCGTGGTTCTCCGTCGTGTGGCTACGATCTCAATTGGAGTTTGGAGGGAGGAAGAAAGAAGGAGGAAGGGAAGATCCCAAGGTGAATTTGTGATTAACTTTTGTTGTTTTTGTGCTGCAATCAATTTGATTATGTGTTTATCTATGCGAATCGGTAGAGGTGCTGTCCTGGAATTTTGTGAGTGGGTGAACAACAGTAGTTCTAGGGATTTCTGGGAATTTTCGTGGGTTAATTAGTGACAACCAGTATGATAATCATGTAGGGCTTTGTCTTATCTTTCCAATGAGTACTTATGCGCTTAATTTGTAATTATATTTTAAAAGTTATCGTTGTTTGAATCCGGGTATGTTGCTGTCCAAAAAACAGAGTTTTCAGGTGTGTGAACAGCAGTAGTATTAGCCGTTTCTGGGAATTTTTCGTGGGTAATTAGTGATAACCAGTATGATAATCATGTAGGGCTTTATCTTATCTTTCCAATGAGTACTTATGCGCTTGATTTGGAATTATATTTTAAAAGTTATCGTTGTTTGAATCCGGGTATGTCGCTGTCCAAAAGAGAGAGAAAAATAGATTACAAGGTTTAACTTGTGGGCTGTTTTGGGGTAATTAGATGTTGGAATTTAATTATAAATTATATACAAAACTCGTGGGGAATTTTATGTAGATGCCTCTGGAGTTTTTTGTTTGTTACCACTGCTGTCATAATTTTAAAGTTATGAAGTTATTAAGCAGAGCTGCTGCAGTTTGGTGGGTGTGGGGAGAGATGTTACCCGCGGCGGGGTGTGAGATTGTGCGTAGGTGCGGCGTCGTTTATGAGCCTGATTGTGTGAAATTGGTGCACTAAGTTGTGTGTCAAAAACAGGTGGTGGACTTACGGACCGTACTTAGGGATTTGTCCAAACTTTCGGTGAAGGCAAGTAAAACAGTGATGGTTATTCCGTCTGTTAACTGAAGAGTCTTATACTTGATTATGTTTGTGCTTTTTGTGTTCGTATTCATATTCCTAATTGGGTACCGTCGTTTGAAGTTATTCATGTTTATTTATTATACATGTGGAGGTTGTAGTTTTGAAAGTCGCCTAAGGGGGGGTGAATAGGGCGAATCTGAAATTTATAAACTTAAGCACAACTACAAGTCGGGTTAGCGTTAGAAATGTAAACGAGTCCGAGAGAGGGCGAAAGACAAATCGTGAGCAAATAAAGAGTGAGACACGATGATTTGTTTTACCGAGGTTCGGTTCTTGCAAACCTACTCCCCGTTGAGGTGGTCATAAAGACCGGGTATCTTTCAACCCTTTCCCTCTCTCAAACGGTCACTTAGACCGAGTGAGCTTCTCTTCTCAATCAAACGGAACACAAAGTTCCCGCAAGGACCACCACACAATTGGTGTCTCTTGCATTGGTTACAATTGAGTTTGATCACAAGAAGAATGAGAAAGAAAAGAAGCGATCCAAGCGCAAGAGCTCAAAAGAACACAAATGTCGCTCTCTCTAGTCACTATTTGATTTGGAGTTATTCCGGACTTGGGAAAGGATTTGATCTCTTTGGAGTGTCTAGAATTGAATGCTATAGCTCTTGTAATGTGTTGAAGGTTGGAAACTTGGATGCCATTGAATGTGGGGTGGTTGGGGTATTTATAGCCCCAACCACCAAAAATGGCCGTTGGAAGACTGCTGTCGCATGGCGCACCGGACAGTCCGGTGCGCCAGCCACGTCAGCAGACCGTTGGGGTTCGACTGTTGGAGCTCTGACTTGTGGGGCCTCTGGGCTGTCCGGTGGTGCACCGGACAGGTCCTGTAGACTGTCCGGCGCGCCAACTGCGCGTGCTCTAACTCTGGCGCGCACTGTAGCGCATTGAATGCGGTTGCAGTCGACCGTTGCGCGCGAAGTAGTCGTTGCTCCGCTGGCACACCGGGCAGTCAGGTGTGACACCGGACACTGTCCGGTGCTTCACCGGACAGTCCGGTGATTTATAGCGGAGCGCCCTCTGATTTTTCCGAAGGTAGAGAGTTCAGCGTCGAGTGCCCTGGTGCACCGGACACTGTCCGGTGGCACACCGGACAGTCCGGTGCGCCAGACTAGGGTGCCTTTGGGTTGTCTTTTGCTCTCTTTGTTTGAACCCTTTCTTGGTCTTTTTATTGGCTTATTGTGAACCTTTGGCACCTGTAGAACTTATAGAATAGAGTAAACTAGTTAGTCCAATTATTTGTGTTGGGCAATTCAGCCACCAAAATCAATTAGGAAATAGGTGTAAGCCTAATTCCCTTTCAATCTCCCCCTTTTTGGTGATTGATGCCAACACAAACCAAAGCAAATATAGAAGTGCATAATTGAACTAGTTTGCATAATGTAAGTGCCAAGGTTACTTAGAATTGAGCCAATATAAATTCTCATAAGATATGCATGGATTGTTTATTTATTTTTAACATTTTGGACCACGCTTGCACCACATGTTTTGTTTTTGCAAATTCTTTTGTAAATTCATTTCAAAGTTCTTTTGCAAATAGTCAAAGATAAATAAATAAGATTTTGAGAAGATTTGAGATTTTCTCCCCCTGTTTCAAATGCTTTTCCTTTGACTAAACAAAACTCCCCCTCAATAAAATCCTCCTCTTAGTGTTCAAGAGGGTTTTAAGATACCAATTTTCAAAATACAACATTCTCCCCCTTTTGAATACAATAGGATATCATTTGAAAAATTCATCAATTTTAAAGCCTATTCTTAATTTCAATTTTGAAAATTGGTGGTGGTGCGGTCCTTTTGCTTTGGGGCTAATACTTTCTCCCCCTTTGGCATGATTCGCCAAAAACGGATACTTGAGTGAAATATAAGCCCTTTTAACTAATTTCTCCCCTTTGACGAGCAAAATATGAGTGAAAATTATACCAAAGTTGGAGAGTTGCTCGGAGCGACGGCGAAGGGTGAGTGATTCAATGGAGTGGAGTGGAAGCCTTTGTCTTCGCCGAAAACTCCAAATCCCTTTCAATCTATGACTTGGTTTGAAATTCACTTGAAAACACATTATTCATAGCATATAAAAGAGACATGATCAAAGGTATATGAATGAGCTATGTGTGCAAAACATCAAAAGAAATTCTGAGAATCAAGAATATTTAGCTCATGCCTAAGTTTGTTAAAAGTTTGTTCATCTAGTGGCTTGGTAAAGATATCGGCTAATTGTTCCTTGGTGTTAATATATGCAATCTCGATATCTCCCTTTTGTTGGTAATCCCTTAAGAAATGATACTGAATGGCTATGTGTTTAGTGCGGCTATGCTCAACGGGATTATCCGTCATGCGGATTGCACTCTCATTATCACATAGAAGAGGAACTTTGGTTAATTTGTAACCATAGTCCCTAAGGGTTTGCCTCATCCAAAGTAATTGTGTGTAACAATGGCCTGCGACAATATACTCGGCTTCGGCGGTGGAAAGAGCTACGGAATTTTGCTTCTTTGAAGCCCAAGACACCAAGGATCTTCCCAAGAACTGGCAAGTCCCCGATGTGCTCTTTCTATTAATTTTACACCCGCCCAATCGGCATCCGAATAACCAATTAAATCAAATGTGGATCCCCAAGGGTACCAAAGCCCAAACTTAGGAGTATAAACTAAATATCTCAAGATTCGTTTTACGGCCGTAAGGTGAGCTTCCTTAGGGTCGGCTTGGAATCTTGCACACATGCATACGGAAAGCATTATATCCAGTCATGAAGCACATAAATAGAGTAAAGAACCTATCATCGATCGATATACCTTTTGATCTACGGATTTACCTCCTGTGTCGAGGTCGAGATGCCCATTGGTTCCCATGGGTGTCTTGATGGGCTTGGCATCCTTCATCCCAAACTTGTTTAGAATGTCTTGAATATACTTTGTTTGGCTAATGAAGGTGTCCTCTTGGAGTTGCTTCACTTGAAATCCCAAGAAGTACTTCAACTCCCCCATCATAGACATCTCGAATTTTTGTGTCATGATCCTACTAAATTCCTCACATGTAGTTTCGTTAGTAGACCCAAATATAATATCATCAACATAAATTTGGCATACAAACAAATCATTGTCAAGAGTTTTAGTAAATAAAGTAGGATCGGCCTTTCCGACTTTGAAGTCATTAGTGATAAGGAAATCTCTTAGGCATTCATACCATGCTCTTGGGGCTTGCTTGAGCCCATAAAGCGCCTTAGAGAGTTTATATACATAGTTAGGATACTCACTATCTTCAAAGCCGGGAGGTTGCTCAACATAGACCTCTTCTTTGATTGGTCCATTGAGGAAGGCGCTTTTCACGTCCATTTGGTAAAGCTTAAAGCCATGGTAAGTAGCATAGGCAAGTAAAATGCGAATTGATTCTAGCCTAGCTACGGGTGCATAGGTTTCACAGAAATCCAAACCTTCGACTTGTGAATATCCCTTGGCTACAAGTCGGGCTTTGTTCCTTGTCACCACACCATGCTCGTCTTGCTTGTTGCGGAAGACCCACTTGGTTCCTACAACATTTTGGTTAGGACGTGGAACTAAATGCCATACCTCGTTCCTAGTGAAGTTGTTGAGCTCCTCTTGCATCGCCACCACCCAATCCGAATCTTGAAGTGCTTCCTCTACCCTGTGTGGCTCAATAGAGGAAACAAAAGAGTAATGTTCACAAAAATGAGCAACACGAGATCGAGTAGTTACCCCCTTTTGAATATCGCCGAGGATGGTGTTGACGGGGTGATCTCGTTGGATTGCTTGGTGGACTCTTGGGTGTGGCGGTCTTGGAACTTGTTCATCTTCCTCATCTTGATTACGGGCATCTCCCCCTTGATCATTGCTCTCCTCTTGAGGTGGCTCAAATTCTTGATCTTCTCCTTCATCATTTTGAGCCTTATCCTCATCTTGAGTTGGTGGAGATGCTTGTGTGGAGGAATACGGTTGATCTTGTGCATGTGGTGGCTCTTCGGATTCCTTAGGACACACATCCCCAATGGACATGTTCCTTAGTGCGACGCACGGAGCCTCTTCATCACCTATCTCATCAAGATCAACTTGCTCTACTTGAGAGCCGTTAGTCTCATCAAACACAACGTCACAAGAAACTTCAACTAGTACAGAGGACTTGTTAAAGACTCTATATGCCCTTGTGTTTGAATCATATCCTAGTAAAAAGCCTTCTACAGCTTTAGGAGCAAATTTGGATTTTCGACCTCTTTTAACAAGTATAAAGCATTTGCTACCAAAGACTCTAAAATATGAAACATTGGGCTTTTTACCGGTTAGGAGTTCGTATGATGTCTTCTTGATGATTCGGTGTAGATATAACCGGTTGATGGCGTAGCAAGCGGTGTTGACTGCCTCGGCCCAAAACCGATCTGAAGTCTTTTACTCATCAAGCATGGTTCTTGCCATGTCCAATAGAGTTCGATTCTTCCTCTCCACTACACCATTTTGTTGTGGCGTGTAGGGAGAAGAGAACTCATGCTTGATGCCCTCCTCCTCAAGGAAGCCTTCAATTTGAGAGTTTTTGAACTCCGTCCCGTTGTCGCTTCTAATCTTTTTGATCCTTAAGCCAAACTCATTTTGAGCCCGTCTCAAGAATCCCTTTAAGGTCTCTTGGGTATGAGATTTTTCCTGCAAAAAGAACACCCAAGTGAAGCGAGAATAATCATCCACAATAACTAGACAGTACTTACTCCCGCCGATGCTTATGTAAGCAATCGAGCCGAATAGGTCCATGTGTATGAGCTCGAGTGGCCTGTCGGTCGTCATGATGTTCTTGTGTGGATGATGAACACCAACTTGCTTCCCTGCCTGACATGCGCTACAAATCCTGTCTTTCTCAAAATAAACATCTGTTAGTCCCAAAATGTGTTCTCCCTTTAGAAGTTTGTGAAGATTCTTCATTCCAACATGCGCTAGTCGGCGATGCCAGAGTCAGCCCATGTTAGTCTTAGCAATTAAGCAAGTGTCGAGTTCAGCTCTATCAAAATCTACTAAGTATAGCTGACCCTCTAACACTCCCTTAAATGCTATTGAATCATCGCTTCTTCTAAAGACAGTAACACCTGTATCCGTAAAAAGACAGTTGTAACCCATTTTATATAATTGCGAAACTGAAAGCAAGTTGTAATCTAAAGAGTCTACAAGAAAAACATTGGAAATGGAATGGTCAGGTGATATAGCAATTTTACCCAATCCTTTGACCAAACCTTGATTTCCATCCCCGAATGTGATAGCTCGTTGGGGATCTTGGTTTTTCTCATAGGAGGAGAACATCTTCTTCTCCCCTGTCATGTGGTTTGTGCACCCGCTATCAATGATCCAACTTGAGCCCCCGGATGCATAAACCTACAAAACAAGTTTAGTTCTTGATTTTAGGTACCCAAATGGTTTTGGGTCCTTTGACATTAGATACAAGAACTTTGGGTACCTAAACACAAGTCTTTGACCCCTTGTGCTTGCCCCCAACATATTTGGCAACTACCTTGCCGGATTTGTTAGTTAGAACATAAGATGCATCAAGAGTTTTAAATGAAATTTTAGAATCATTTGATGCAATTGGAGTTTTCTTCTTAGGCAATTTAGCACGGGTTGATTGCCTAGAGCTAGATGTCTCACCCTTATACATAAAGGCATGATTAGGGCCAGAGTGAGACTTCCTAGAATGAATTCTTCTAATTTTGCTCTCGGGGTAACCGGCAGGGTACAAAATGTAACCCTCATTATCCTGAGGCATGGGAGCCTTGCCCTTAACAAAGTTGGATAATCTTTTAGGAGGGGCATTAAGTTTGACATTTTCCCCCTTTTGGAATCCAATGTCATCCTTGATGCCAGAGCGTCTCCCACTATAGAGCATGCTTCTAGCAAATTTAAATTTTTCATTTTCTAAGTCATGCTCATTAATCTTAGCATTAAGTTGAGCTATGTGATCATTTTGTTTCTTAATTAAAGCTAAGTGGTCATGGATAGCATCAACATTAATGTCTCTACATCTAGTGCAAATGGAAATATGCTCAACGGTAGATGTAGAGGGTTTGCAAGATTTTAGTTCAACAATCTTAGCATGTAAAATGTCATTCTCACTTCTAAGATTGGAAATTGTAACATTGCAAACATCTAAATCTTTAGCCTTAGCAATCAATTTTTCATTTTCAATCCTAAGGTTAGTAAGAGAATCATTCAATTTCTCAATTCTAGCAAGCAAATTAACATTATCATCTCTAAGAATGGAAATTGAATCATCACATACATTTGAATCAACCTTATCTATTAGACTAGCATTTTCATTTCTAAGGTTGACAATAGTATCATGGCAAGTGCTTAGCTCACTAGATAGTTTTTCACATTTTTCTACTTCTAGAGCGTAAGCATTTTTAACCTTAACATGCTTCTTATTTTCCTTAATTAGGAAGTCCTCTTGGGTGTCCAAGAGTTCATCCTTCTCATGAATAGCACTAATTAATTCATTTAGTTTTTCCTTTTGTTGCATGTTTAGGTTGGCAAAAAGGGTACACAAATTATCCTCCTCATCACTAGCATTATCTTCATCACTAGAGGATGCATATTTAGTGGAGGATTTTGATTTCACCTTCTTCTTTTTGCCGTCCTTTGCCATGAGGCATTTGTGGCCGACGTTGGGGAAGAGGAGGCCCTTGGTGACGGCGATGTTGGCGGCGTCCTCGTCGGAGGAGGAGTCGGAGGAGCTCTCGTCGGAGTCCCACTCGCGGCACACATGGGCATCGCCGCCCTTCTTTTTGTAGTACCTCTTCTTTTCTCTCCTCTTGCCCTTCTTGTCGTTATCCCTGTCACTGTCACTAGATAGTGGACATTTTGTAATAAAGTGACCAGGCTTACCACACTTGTAGCAAACTTTCTTGGAGCGGGGCTTGTAATCCTTCCCCCTCCTTTGCTTGAGGATTTGGCGGAAACTCTTGATGATGAGCGCCATTTCCTCGTTGTCGAGCTTGGAGGCGTCGATGGGTTGTCTACTTGATGTAGACTCCTCCTTTTTCTCCTCCGTTGCCTTAAATGCGACCGGTTGTGCTTCGGGCGTGGAAGGACCATCAAGCTCGATGATTTTCTTTGAGCCTTTGATCATCAACTCAAAGCTCACAAAATTTCCTATCACTTCCTCAGGAGACATTAGTGTATATCTAGGATTACCACGAATTAATTGAACTTGCGTAGGGTTAAGGAAAACAAGTGATCTAAGAATAACCTTAACCATTTCATGGTCATCCCATTTTGTGCTCCCGAGGTTGCGCACTTGGTTCACCAAGGTCTTCAAGCGGTTGTACATGGCTTGAGGGTCCTCGCCTTGGTTGAGTCGGAACCGACCGAGCTACCCCTCGATCGTCTCCCGCTTGGTGATTTTGGTCACCTCATCTCTTTCGTGTGCGGTCTTGAGTATGTCCCAAATCTCCTTTGCGCTCTTTAATCCTTGCACCTTGTTATACTCCTCTCGACTTAGAGAGGCGAGGAGTATAGTGGTGGCTTGGGAGTTGAAGTGCCGGATTTGGGCGACCTCGTCCGAATCATAGTCTTCATCCCCCGGTGATGGTACCTGTACTCCAATCTCAACAACATCCCAAATGCTAATGTGGAGTGAGGTTAGATGATGCCTCATTTTATCACTCCACATATTATAATCTTCACCATCAAACATAGGTGGTTTGCCTAATGGGACGGAAAGTAAAGGAGTACGTTTGGAAATGCGAGGGTAGCATAGGGGAATCTTACTAAACTTCTTGCGCTCATGGCGCTTAGAAGTTACGGACGGCGTGTCGGAGCCGGAGGTGGATGGCGATGAAGAGTCGGTCTCATAGTAGACCACCTTCCTCATCTTTTTCTTCTTGTCACCGCTCCGACCCGACTTGTTGTGTGAAGGGGATCCCTTCACCTTGTTGGCGGACTCCCCGGATGGAGCCTTCCCATGGCTTGTGGCGGGCTTCTCGCCGGTCCCGGTCTCCCTCTTGGCAGATGCTCCTGACATCACTTCGAGCGGTTAGGCTCTAATGAAGCACCGGGCTCCGATACCAATTGAAAGTCGCCTAGAGGGGGGGGGGTGAATAGGGCGAATCTGAAATTTATAAACTTAAGCACAATTACAAGCCGGGTTAGCGTTAGAAATGTAAACGAGTCCGAGAGAGAGGGCGAAAGACAAATCGTGCGCAAATAAAGAGTGAGACACGATGATTTATTTTACCGAGGTTCGGTTCTTGCAAACCTACTCCCCATTGAGGTGGTCACAAAGACCGGGTCTCTTTCAACCCTTTCCCTCTCTCAAATGGTCACTTAGACCGAGTGAGCTTCTCTTCTCAATCAAACGGAACACAAAGTTCCCGCAAGGACCACCACACAATTGGTGTCTCTTGCCTTGGTTACAATTGAGTTTGATCACAAGAAGAATGAGAAAGAAAAGAAGCGATCCAAGCGCAAGAGCTCAAAAGAACACAAATGTCGCTCTCTCTAGTCACTATTTGATTTGGAGTGATTCCGGACTTGGGAGAGGATTTGATCTCTTTGGAGTGTCTAGAATTGAATGTTATAGCTCTTGTAATGTGTTGAAGGTTGGAAACTTGGATGCCATTGAATGTGGGGTGGTTGGGGTATTTATAGCCCCAACCACCAAAAATGGCCGTTGGAAGACTGATGTCGCATGGCGCACCAGACAGTCTGGTGCGCCACCGGACACTGTCCGGTGCACTAGCCACGTCAACAGACCATTGGGGTTCGACCGTTGGAGCTCTGACTTGAGGGGCCTCTGGGCTGTCCGGTGGTGCACCAGACAGGTCCTGTAGACTGTCCGGTGCGCCAACTGTGCGTGCTTTGACTCTGGCATGCACTGTAGCGCATTGAATGCGGTTGCAGTCGACCGTTGCACGCGAAGTAGCCGTTGCTCCGCTGGCACACCGAACAGTCCGGTGTGACACCGGACACTGTCCGGTGCTTCACCGGACAGTCCGGTGATTTATAGCGGAGCACCCTCTGATTTTCCCGAAGGTAGAGAGTTCAGCGTCGAGTGCCCTGGTGCACCGGACACTGTCCGGTGGCACACCGGACAGTCCAGTGCGCCAGACCAGGGTGCCTTTGGGTTGTATTTTGCTCTCTTTGTTTGAACCCTTTCTTGGTCTTTTTATTGGCTTATTGTGAACCTTTGGCACCTGTAGAACTTATAGACCAGAGCAAACTAGTTAGTTCAATTATTTGTGTTGGGCAATTCAGCCACCAAAATCAATTAGGAAATAGGTGTAAGCCTAATTCCCTTTCAGGTTTGATCATGTTACCCATGTGGTTTATTATGTGAAATGGGTGGAAGTATATGTCTAGCACATTTTATTTGGGTAGAACTCATGTTGTTGACATGCATAACACATTCATCATCCATTGCATTGAAGTTTCATCGCGATCTTATGGTCCGACCGTACCGGTACAATGAGCATCATATGTTGTCCGAGAAGGGGTATGATGCAGCTTCATATCCTAAGAGGTATGAAGGCAGAAGTCATACTGCATCTGTAGCCATGTGCATTCATGGGGAAGTGTGGAACCTATTATGGTGATGAGGATGATGTGGATCTTTACTTTGTGATTCATCTTGGTATTAAGTAATTGATTACTTGCTTACTTGCTGCAAATTAATATTTAAGAAAGAAGTTGTGAACCACGTGGTTGCTTATGCACGGTTGGTTTACATTATCCAACTGTTGTTTGCTCTTTTACTTGCTGAGATGTCTCATCTCACTCTTGCATTGTCTGATGCAAGCACCTGATCTTTGCTTTGAGAAAGAAGGGACGTAGCAGCACGTCCACCACACCTTTAAATAAAGGAACCACTGCTTAATAATGATGTTTAACATGGAGGGTCAAGTGTAGGGGATTAATACATTCTAATCTTTCATGGTAGTTGAACTGTTTAGTTTGGTGGGCTGTGTTGTCTATCTTTTGTCTGGTCATGAATGCTCTTTTCTACCGTTGCATTTCGATTATACTATGCCAATTATCTTTCTTTTATATCCTGTATAAACTCTATGTTTCCCTTGTTATGCTTCTTTCAAGGGAGGTGCTGCCGGATTTTGCAATACTTTTTTTCTCTATGTGTTGCATAAGTTTTGTAGGAAGGTCTGACTGCTGTTTTTACATGTTGACTTTTGGTTGTTGCAGCTTACTTCCTCCGTCCCTTGTTAATTGGTCAAACTTTTTTTTACAGTTTGACTAGGTTCATATAAAATATTAGTAACATTTACATCTCTAAATAAGTTTATTATGAAGACATATCCAAAGATCTATCTAATGATACTAATTATGCATTGTAGATATTACTGTTTTTTATATATTTGGTCAAAGTTGAAATATATTTGAGTTTTCGGGAAGGGAGAAAGACAGTTATTTAAGGATGGAGGGAGTGTAATATATTGAAGTCTAATTTAGTTTTCTACATATTATTTTCTGATGTGCAGGAATCCTGTTTCTTCCCAACGTGGGTGTGACCGCCTGATCGATTTTCATGGCTTGCATGTGAACGAAGCAATCTACATCCTGAAAGGTGAGCTCACTGCCTTGAAGAGCACAGCGAGGGCAGCATGGAAGAGGATGCAAGTCATGGTTTGCGTTGGAACAGGCCACCACACCAGGGGCTCTCGCACTGCGAGGTTGCCTATCGTTGTGGAGCAGTTCCTCCTAGATGAAGGGTCTCCTGGATGAAGGCCTCCAGTACACGCAGCCTCAGGCGGGTCTGCTCCGAGTGATGGTGTACTAACATCTCTAAGGTAATACACCAAGGAGAGAGAAAAAGGACCCCCAACCCCAAAAAAAGGAAAAGAAAAAAAAAAGAAAAGAAGATATGTAAGAAAATAAAAAAAACTTCGTTGGAGCACGCGCTGTAATTCCTTGTACCTGTATATTAAAAGAGGCAGCAGGAGAATAGCCTCACAACAGAATACAGTGTAAAATTATAGAAACTGTTTTGCAAGGTAAGTGGCTTGGAAATTGTTTGTTGCTGAAACACGAGATGCATTTGGGGGTCATTTGTGGCTACTGAACTACATATGCTGCATCTTCATTTCTTTTTTTCGTTGGCCTTCACTCCACCGAAACTGTGTTCCAAAATCCAATAGAGTAGCTCTAAAAAAAATTAGTTTCTGGAGTACCTCTGTAGGCGCTCTAAAAAAACCCTGAGGTAGTGTTTGGTTCTAGAGTATAATAGGACTGAGTCACTCTATTTCTAATTTATTATTGTTTAGATTGATTTAATGTAGGATAAAATGACTCAAAAGGAAAATTACGTTTAAATGCTGAATCATTTGGTTCTCTAAAATCATTTGGACGGAGTGATCTGTCACTGTTTCATCTTAATTGAACCAAAACACTACCTTAGTTTGTGAATATTGCCAGCGCACTCGAGTGATCATATGTGCGGGAGTAGAGCTAGGTTCTGACTAAAGGGGAAGAGATGTTTTGGCAAATAACAACGATAACCACACATGATAAAATACACCCGTGCACATATGTGTATATTAAGTTGGCAATAGCATAGATAATAACTAAATCAATGCTTGTTTTCTCATAGAAAAGAAAGCTAAAAATCTAAAATTATCTAAAAATTATAGAGAAAAGGGAGAAATAAATTCATTAGTTCTAAGTCTTTAATCTACATCTGGCTAATCTAATTTACGGACAAAATCCTGTAATAACAAGGAAAAGAGGTAAGATAAAGAGAAGTAATCTTAAAGCATATTGATGACACTAGAGATTAATAGGTAGAAAATAATAATTAAAAAGACACTAATTAACATCATAGCTAGCTAATTATGCGTCCATTATGTGGACTAACTAGAATATTGTGTAGAAAAAAACCCCACAACAATAACATCAGGAACAAAAAAGAGGGAATGACAAGTATGTTTTGATTCGGGAAAAATTCAATTTAAATGTATTCCAATCATTAATTTCCCTTACTATATATTTTCATTTGCTAAAAAATCAATATTGCATTTTTATAACAATTAGTATTGTCTTTTTTTTTAACAATTAATATTACCTTAAAGGCACTTTCGGGACAAACCTACCGTTTCATGTGCTATCTAAACTTATATATAATTAAATAATGGTTGGTCAAAATTTGTAAATTTTGGTTTTACCTGTACAAATATGACGATGCTGAAGACAACATGAAGTCTGAGGGTCTATTTTGAACGTGGTAATTTTTTCTATCAAATTGTACTGATTTTATGTATAATTTCTGTAAAATCCAAATAAGCAGAGCCCGAAGTTTGATTTGCTTCCGACAGGGTTACAATCACCAACTCAAAATTATTTTTGAAAGCACAAATATTCAAATTCATACAAAAACATGTAGACAGGTAATCAGAAAAATCTAGTTGAAATATCTTCCTTATCGTCTCCAGTGATCCAGTCTCCACGGGAAGCGGGACTGAGCTCCCCTCCACTCTCACCCCTCCGCCCCACAGCCTCCACCTCCGTTCTCCATGCGCGCCTAGTTCCCTTCCCTCCACCCATCACCCCGAGGACCCAAAGCTCATGTCTTCGATGACAGTCACCTCCTCACCATTACCCTTCCTCTCCTCTTCGTCCTCGTTAACGTGCCATCTCCGCCGAGCGGGCACCGCCACCGCTACGGCAGCGTCATCTGCTTCTGAAGACTTCGACTACCCTCTCGCCGACCCCTCTCTTCGATGGCCCCACCTTCGCTTCCCGTACCTCCCCGCGCCGCGCTTCCCAGCCACCGTCGCCGCGGCACCTCCGGTCCCCGCCAGACCACCACAGGAAGTGGAGGACCCCGTGGCGACTTCCGGCTCGGCATCTTCACTCGTGGAGCCGCTGGACGCGCGTGCTCATCGCGGGAGGGTGAAAAAGCTGAGTAAGCTCGCGCTGCGGCGGGCGCAGGACTGGCGCGCGCGCGTGGCCGGGCTCGCGGACGCCGTCCTCGAGCTGCCTCCCGGGGCGCCTGTCGACGACGTGCTCGACGGCGCTCGGGCATCGCCGGACGAGGTCGCCTTCGTCGTGCGCGCCGTCGGGGAGAGCTCGTGGCGGCGCGCGTTGGATGCTTTCGAGTGGCTCGCCCGGAGCAGCGCCCCGGCTTCACGCGCCGTCGCCGTCGTCCTCGGCGTCCTCGGTCGCGCGCGCCAGGATTCGATCGCAGAGGAGGTCTTCCTCCGATTCGCCGGAGAGGGCGCCACTGTTCAGGTGTTCAACGCCATGATGGGCGTTTATGCGCGCTCTGGCCGATTCGATGACGCACGGCAGCTGCTTGACACAATGCACGACCGGGGGATCGATCCTGACCTCGTCAGCTTCAATACTCTAATCAATGCCAGGTCCAAGTCTGGGTGTTTGGCTGCTGGCGTCGCCCTTGACCTGCTATTTGAAGTTCGACAATCTGGGCTAAGGCCAGATGTTATCACTTACAACACGCTCATCAGTGCTTGCTCACAGAGTTCTAATCTCGAAGATGCTGTGACAGTGTTTGAGGACATGATAGCTTCGGAGTGCCGGCCGGATTTGTGGACATACAATGCAATGGTGTCGGTGCATGGCCGGTGTGGGAAGGCTGAGGAGGCTGAGCGGCTGTTTAGGGAGCTGGTGGAGAAGGGTTTTATGCCTGATGCGATCACTTACAATTCTCTTCTCTATGCTTTTGCAAAGGAAGGGAATGTTGACAAGGTGGAGCACACATGTGAGCAATTGGTTAAGGCTGGGTTCAAGAAAAATGAAATAACATACAACACCATGATTCACATGTATGGGAAGATGGGCAGGCTTGACTTAGCAGTGGGTCTGTATGATGAGATGAGGGCTATGGGCTGTACTCCAGATGCTGTGACGTATACGGTCATGATTGATTCTTTGGGGAAGATGAATAGGATTGCTGAGGCAGGGAAGGTGCTGGAGGACATGACAGATGCGGGATTGAAGCCAACTTTAATAGCTTTTAGTGCTTTGATTTGTGCATATGCCAAAGGTGGGAGGCGGGCTGATGCGGAGAATACATTTGATTGCATGATTGCATCAGGTGTCAAACCTGATCGTTTAGCGTACTTGGTTATGCTGGATGTTTTTGCAAGGTCAGGTGATACGGAAAAAATGTTGTGTCTGTATCGAAAAATGATGAATGATAATTATAGACCAGATGATGACATGTACCAGGTCTTGCTTGTTGCACTTGCAAAGGAAGATAAGTGTGAGGAGATTGAAGAAGTTATCCAAGATATGGAATTACTTTGTCGAATGAATCTGGGAATAATATCAACAATGCTCATTAAGGCGAGGTGTGTTTCCCAGGGTGCTAAACTATTAAAAAAGGCATGTCTCCAGGGATACAAGCCTGATATTAAGAGCTTAAGGTCCATTATGAATGCATATGTAATGACAGAAAAGCATGAGGAAGGTCTCTCTTTGCTTGAATGCATCTGTGAACATGTTTCCTTTTCCCAGGATTTGATATCAGAATGTTCCATCATGCTTCTATGCAGAAAGCAGACGAGCATTTCTGCCTATGAACAGTACAGTCAAAGGTTAATGTTAAAATACCCTGGTCAAAACTGTAACTTGTATGAGTACTTGATTACATGCCTCATTGAAGCTGAGTTTTTTTCTGAAGCTTGTCAAGTGTTCTGTGACATGCAGTTTATTGGCATAGAAGCTTCTAAAAGTATTTACGAGAGCATAATTTCTACCTACTGTAAACTGGGATTCCCAGAAACAGCACACAGGTTAATGGATGATGCTTTGCAATCTGGTATTCCGTTAAACATTCTCTCTTGTCGGGTAATTATAATTGAAGCATATGGGAAGATAAAGCTCTGGCAGCAAGCAGAAATCTTGGTGAAAGGGCTGAGGCAAGCATCAGGTATTGATAGAAGGATTTGGAATGCTTTGATACATGCATATGCAGAGAGTGGACTTTATGAAAAAGCAAGGGCAGTCTTTGATAATATGATTAAAACAGGTCCTCTGCCAACTGTTGATTCAGTTAATGGAATGATGAGGGCATTGATTGTTGATGGCAGATTGGATGAGTTGTATGTCGTTGTAGAAGAGCTTCAAGATATGAACTTTAAGATCAGCAAAAGTACAGTGCTCCTTTTGCTTGATGCTTTTGCAAAAGCTGGGGATGTATTCGAGGTAATGAAAATCTATAATGGAATGAAGGCTGCAGGATACTTGCCAAATATGCACCTCTACAGAAGTATGATTTCCTTGCTCTGCCATCACAACCGATTCAGGGATGTGGAATTGATGATTGCAGAGATGGAGGGAGCAGGGTTCAAGCCAGATCTTGCCATACTTAATGCTCTTCTTAATATGTACACTGCCGCTGGGAACTTTGATAGGACAACACAAGTATATCGAAGTATTCTAGAAGCTGGCTTAGAGCCTGATGAAGATACATACAATACATTGATAGTCATGTACTGTAGAAGCTTTAGGCCGGAAGAAGGTTTTACATTATTGAATGAAATGGGCAAACGAGGTCTGACACCAAAGTTGCAATCCTACAAAAGCTTGCTTGCTGCATCTGCAAAAGCAGAGCTGAGGGAGCAAGCTGACCAGATTTTTGAGGAAATGCGATCTAAGAGTTATCAATTGAATAGATCAATCTATCATATGATGATGAAAATTTACAGGAATGCTGGCAACCACTCCAAAGCTGAGAACTTGCTAGCAGTAATGAAAGAGGATGGCATAGAGCCAACAATTGCCACTATGCATATTCTCATGACTTCTTACGGCACTGCTGGACAACCTCGTGAAGCTGAGAATGTACTGAACAACTTGAAATCTTCCAGTTTGGAAGTCAGCACGTTACCATACAGTACTGTCTTTGATGCTTACCTGAAAAACGGTGACTACAATCATGGAACCACAAAACTGCTGGAAATGAAAAGAGATGGTGTAGAACCGGATCATCAAGTTTGGACATGTTTCATCAGGGCAGCTAGTTTGTGTGAGCAAACTGCTGATGCTATTCTTCTTCTAAAGTCTCTACAGGATTGTGGATTTGACCTTCCCATTAGGTTAATACTTTACTTGATTATGTTAAAGAGATGGACATTTCGCATGGATTTTTTTTTTCTTTGTTCATGTTTTGGTTTTTGGTTCTTGAATCTTTTGCAGGCTTCTGACTGAAAGGACACCATCACTGTTAAGTGAGATTGCCAATTATCTGGAAGAGCTTGAAGCATTAGAAGATTCTGCTGCTTTGAACTTTGTAAATGCAGTAGAAGATTTGTTGTGGGCATTTGAATGCAGAGCAACAGCTTCACGGATTTTCCAATTGGCAGTAGAGAGAAGCATATACCGTGATAATGTCTTTCGGTATCCATGGCAATCTCTATACCGCAAAATTTCATTTGAAGTAGTGTACAATTTCATTCTACAAAAAAATATATGTATTTCATGTGCATATATAAAATTGCATAATTGGTGTAGGCATTGTTTTTTCAAGTTACACTTATCAACTTTGGCTCAAGCAATGATTTTTTTTTTTTTGTAAAAGCGAAGTACTAAACTAATTACTGCTAAGGATGGCTCCCATCAATAACACTAATTTTTTCCCAAGAAATCTACATGACATGCCACATTCTGGTGGTGTTTTAGAACTCAAATCTGATAGCAAGAGAGCCAGTCAATAATTACCTATGTTCCTTAATTTGTTCTTCCTTCAGTTGCCTATGAAAGGCCATATGGTCCTAGGCTCCAGGTCAAGTCAAAGATCTATTTGTGTGATGCTATAAGAGTTAAGGTATTTGACTATTTGAGTAATAATATTTGTCTATTTTTCTATTCATATATTAAGATCATTATGACACACCATCTTATCATGGCATTCCCCTCTGGTTTTACCGTTTTAGTATGTTCTTCTTCTGGTTATGATATCTGCAAAGTGGCAATATTGAATTAATCTATCTGTTAACTTTTTATTGGTGAATGGCTCAGCGTGGCACAAAAGGACTGGGGCGCTGACTTCCGGAAGCTGTCTGCTGGGGCTGCACTTGTTGGTCTTACTTTGTGGCTTGATCACATGCAAGTATGTGCTGAAAGAATACCTTTTTTATGATGTTGCATTCATAGTCATAAGAGTGGTAAAAACATCTTTGCTTTGCTCTTCAACATATAATTGTTTACCATCAGTTTTAGGCATAGTCACAGGAAATGGATCGAACTCATTGACCCTCAACTCCGGTACTCGGGTTCATTTTTGACCCAGCCATGTAAAAACCTGACACAAGCAGCATACCATGTTCCTTGACCCCATCGACCCAGAAATTTTGTGACTATGGTTTTAGGTTTATTGTCTTGTTCTGTGATATTTTGTCATGATTATTGACAGCAAAGTAACTGGAACACTGAGAATCTCACTACATGAATTTTTAGCTTTTTGATTCAATGTTCTCACATCAGTTACATAGTAAGAAGAATGATGTGAACAAGTTAAGATTAAAATGAGGATTGGCATATGCTATTTAAGTTCTTTATTAGTTCCAATTACACTAGTACTGGTGATTTTCACCTTGCAATGATGTAATATTGCAAATTGCTGAAGGTAATAGGTCGGTAAGTACTGCAACATACATCTTGGAGGTGTAGTTGGCAGTAGAGCCTGCACTTGTTTGATATTTTTCCATTTTGGTATAACTTTTCATTTTACCTGTCATTATAGGTTTTCTAGCCTATCAGCTTCTAACCCAGATATAATTTTTTTTCTCTCGAACGCACAGGAGAACTGCACATATTTATAAATAAGAGGGAAAGAAAACAAACCCAAAGGGATTTCAAAGCAGATGACCTGCTAAGAAAAACAGAAAAACACAACACTCAACCAATGAGCTAGATGGCCAAGGAACTGGCCACATTCAAAGCCCTAGCTAGGTCTAAGGAACCTAGGCCCTTAGCACCAGCTATAACCCAACAAACTGATTCATCAAGGAAACTTCTCTGAATCCTTCCCAATGAAGGGGAATCTCCATCAAAGACCACCTTATTACGGTGAAGCCAAACACACCACGCCCCTAAGATGATGACACTGTTAAGCCCCTTTCTTGTGCTTTTGGGCACATGATGCTCCACCTGTTTCCACCATTCTGTGAAGGAAGGAGTATCATCAGTTGGCATGAGATGATCCAACCCAAAAGGGGATAATAAACTGTGCCAGAACTGACGGGCAAAGATACAAGAGGTGAGTAGGTACTGGATTGTTTCCTGCTCTTGATCGCATAGGGGGCAAACCACCGGGTGCGGGAGACCTCTCTTCTCTAATCTGTCAGCAGTCCAACATCTATTCTTCATAGCTAACCAAAGAAAGAATTTGCATTTTGGAGGAGCCCAGGTTTTCCGAAGCCTTTTCCACGGTTCAAAAGGAGCTGAACCAGCAAACAAGCTTTGATAACAAGATTTTGAAGAGAATATTCCTGAAGCATTATGCCTCCATCTATGCTGTTCCGGATCCTGTGATAAATGAACCTCCCCCAAAGAATCCCAAAGCAGCAAATATTGTTGAAGGCCCAACAGAGAATGAGGAGCCCTAATATCATTGACCCAGATATAATTGGAGACATCAGTTAATAACACCTAAAAATCTTTCTAAAGAATTTTGAAGAAAACATCTTTTAATGTTTGCAGTAGGTTTATGAACTTATTGAGTTTCTCTTAGTCCTGCAATAGCCATTCTTTTTTATTTAAATGACACCTGACCTACTCTGGTTTTATTCCAGGATGCTTCACTCCAGGGTTCACCAGAATCTCCCAAATCTGTTGTACTGGTCACAGGGGAGGGGGAATATAACATGGTATCCCTGCGTAAAACCATCAGAGCCTACCTTTTGGAAATGGGCTCCCCATTCTTGCCATGTAGAGCTCGGTCAGGTCGCTTTGTGGTAAAGGATTACTCTCTTAAGATGTGGCTGAAAGATTCTCCTTTCTGCATGGACCTTGAGTTAAAAGATGCTCCAGCTCATCCTAAGTTAAACTCAATGAAGCTGATCGAAGGATATTTCATGAGAGCTGGTTTTGTATCAGCATTTAAAGATATACATGAGAGACTTGGGGAAGTATGGCCAAAAAAGTTTTCCAGGTTAGCTCTGTTGTCAGAAGAATGTAGGGATGAGGTTATCAAGGCTGATATACAAGGAAGGAAAGAAAAACTGGAGAGAATGAAGAAGAAGGGTATTGTCACAGCAAGAAAATCTAAAACAAGAGCACGACGAGGAAAATTTGTTAGGCAGCAGAAATAAAACACGAAAGTAGTGTTGGAGTAGTCGTGGCCTGTTATTTTTTGCTTCAACACATGACATTTTCTCAAACAGCACCTGGCATCTACATGAAAATTTTCTGATAGGGGTGGGGATGGAGGTGTGGAAACAAAGAATGAATTATGATTGCTGCTATTTTAGCATTGGTTACGGTTGGTTCTGTAAACTTCTTACTGGAACAAACGATGTGGTTCATGTTCTCCAAGATTTACTGAGCAGCGGGCACAGCTGGGTAACCAGCTCATACTGGTAAAATTATGTTGTATCATTTCTCGTTTAAAATTTATGACTTCCCAATACATCTTTTGTTTTATCATTCATTACAGAGATGAACAAGCTTTGGATATTATTCGGCAGTGTGCACCTATGCAGTGCGCCTTGGGCTGCGCTGATGCTTTCATGGGGAGCGCACTAGTGTGGCAGTAAGATCGGTGATTGCTGCAGTGTGGCCTTGCCATGGAAGCTGCGAGCTTCTACAAACAAATGTTGAGGGCCGGTGAGAAGGAAAATGGCTCTGCTTCATTAATGTGCTCAGCATTTGATGCCCTTGTGAGTCTCGAGCATGGCAAGATGGTTCATTGTCGCAGCATGAAGTCTAGGTTTTGTTTTGAAATGATGCACTTCAAGTGTGGCAGGCTGGCAGCTCAGTTAATACTCAAATTGTCTTCTAATGGGAAAATAGGTATGTCTTCTATTGCACACGCACAATAAATTTGTCATCTTCATTGGAATTTGTATGAGATGAGTTTGCATCTCGATTCTTACAACAAAAATCACATCTATGGATGCAATATGGGTGCACATTGTTTTAATTTTTTCGAGCTACCAAAAATTGAATATTTGAAATGCATTTCCAAGTTTCCACCAAGAGATTTTTTTTCTGGAATACGCAGGAGAGCTGCGCATCTTTGCATTAATAGATGAATAGGAAAGGGGGGAGAACCCCGGTACAGAACACACACCACTTAGAGACTAACTAAGGATCACCGACTATCATGGAGGAAACACGACCCACAACGCTGTTTTAAGCTAGCAACTCATCAACTTGGAGGAAGGACAGGGCCTTGGCTCCAGTCAAGGACCATAGCACCGCCTCTTCCCTAGCCACCCTAAGGGCTGTGACCAAGCTGGGATTACAACCATCAAAGACGCATCTATTCCTATGCTTCCAAATGGTCCAAGCACCTAGAATCACTAAAGAATTGAAACCTTTTCTCAAAAGATCAGATGCCCGAGAGCTGCTAGACTTCCACCACGACTCAAAGGAATCCTCATGAGCTGGACACAGCTCATGCAGCCCCACTGAACTAAGGAAATGAAACCAGAACTGTATGGCAAAAACACATTTGACCAGCAAATGATTTATGGTTTCAGCCTCTTGGTCGCACAGGGGGCACTGCTCAGGTCGGTCTAGTCCTCTTTTTATAAGCCTGTCAGCAGTCCAACACCTATTATGTTCCACAAGCCATATAAAGAACTTGCACTTTCCAGGAGCCCAAGATTTCCACACACGTTCTGCTGGTTCGAACTGAACCGAACCAAGGAAGAGAGCTTTATAAGCAGAACTAGTTGTATACTCCCCTGAAGCGCTGAATTTCCATAAGTGTCGATCCCTTATTCCAGGCTGGAGCACAACTGCATCAAGCACTTCACAAAGTTCCAAGAATTCAGCAATGACTCGAACTGAAATTGCCCCATTCACATCGGAGATCCACTGGAAATTAGGGAGCGTATCTCTGACCAACCGTCTGTTGGCAAGACGCGGGGGCACCAAATCAAACACTGCAGGAGCTATGTCCTTAATACATTTCCCATCCAACCATCTGTCCTTCCAGAAGAGGGTATTGGCTCCATCACCGAGCTTAGTAATAATGGCTGCAGCGATTAGATTTTTAACCACCTTACATACACGAGTGGGGAAGTCCGTTCAAGGCCTACTGGGGTCTGTTTTCTGTAGCCATGGCCAACGAGCTCTCAGAACCCAACATAGGTTCTTTAGCTCACTAATCCTAAGACCACCCAGCTCCTTGGGACGGGTAACCTTAGGCCAAGCCAAGAGGCAATGACCACCACAGAACTCTTTCCTGCCCCTCCAAAGGAAGCCCTTCCTCAGCTTATCAATTGCTTTGATGGCCCAAGCAGGAAGGTCAAGTGCCAAAGCTGCATAAATCATCTTCGCCATCATGACAAACTGCACATGAATAGCTCTACCAGCTCTGGTCATTCAGATTTTCCATGTAAGTAGCTAGCCTTCCACCAAGAGATTGGTTTGTAATATCCCTCTATCCCAAAATAAATGCACATCGCTTGTCAAGAAGTCAAGCCTTTTTAAGTTTGTCCAAATTTATACACAATAATACTAATATTTCTAAGTGCCATTGATATGCAACTCTAAGAGCTTAATAATAGGTTCGATAAATATGTTACCTAGCTTAATATTTTTTATTCTTTTCATCTTTTTTCTTTGCTTCCTTACATTCGTCTTATCCTTATGCAGGTCTAGTGGAGTGGTGAGAGTTTTCTCCCTAAGTCATCAGGTCATGAGTTCGACATAGCCTCTTCGTATTTACGGCTGAATGTTGCCTTGGTTTATCCCTTTCCAAGAGCCAACTCATGTGGGAGCCTTCAGCACTAAGTCTGTTCTTTCACTTAGCTTATCTTTATGCTGCTTTGAATCCGATAATTTCATTTGCGGCTTATGACAAGGAAAAACTTATTGAACCTGCAAAATTTCATCCTCAATATTTGACAACTATAAATTTGGTCCAACTTTGTTCCCAACTTAATATGTTCATTTAATGTAGTTTGAAAACGCAGGAGAGCTACATTCATTGTATTAGAGAGAGAGAAAGCAGCCATACAACACCAGCTTCTCCTATGGGGACATATATATAAGAGGTTGTTACAGACTCAAGAGACTAGCCTTATAAAAAGAAATGACAAGACCTGACTGAGAAGAACCTAACCAAATTAGTCTTAAACCCCCAAGCCCGAAACCCTGGATGTTCTTGTCCCCAACCAAACCCAGAGGTTATGTTCATCCTTGAGCTCATTTATGATCAAGTTGACTGAAGGAGAGACCCTAAAAAACACAAGAATTTATTAGGGAGTTCACTCCCTTTTAAAACACTTTCTTTACTTTTTTTCATTGTCTTGTGCCACCAATCCGTGAAGCTTGTGTCATTCTTACTAGGTACAACATCAGTCAGGTTCAATGGTGCAAACAATATGAACCAAACTGCACCTTTACCACCACCAACTCGTTTATATCGAACACTTTTTGAGTTAGTTTTGTTTTCAAACTTATCTTGGCTTTCATAGTTATATTGTACTAGATTATCAAAGTGTACATCGTCACTCATCACTAGACTTACCTAGGTCAAGCTATTCATCCATACCCCTTTATATTACGGCCAAAGGAAAGACAAAGATCTAGCCAATCCTTAAACTTCGTGGTCGTCCTTTGAAAATCGAATTTGAACACCATCAATAGGGGCAAAAAATCCATGTAGGCACAATCAATCACCATATCATGACCTAGTCTATATGCCTCTATAAAACACATGTTAGTCATAATAATCTAGTGTTGTCATTAATCACCGAAACCCAACTAGGGGCCTAGATGCTTTCAGGCTTGCTCCTAGCATCAACAACACCCATCTCTAGGCTAGGAGAATTGCCATTTGGAGGTGATGACCTAGCAACACCATGTCCCTAGCATGCCTTTTCCTAACACAACATTGATGTCATCTACCATTGGCCTTCGTGGTGCCTCCATGGTGCCTCCATTGCTAGCCTCAACCAATGTCGTAGTAACCACATGAGGCACTCTGACCATATTCCCACGAGTGCTAGAGCTGACATCCTTGCAGTGCTAGACCAATGTTGTCAAGTCGATAAGTCGAGTCGAGTCGACAAGGTACCGACTTGGTGACTAGTCGATAAGTTAGTCGACTAGTCGTCGACTTGCCAATATAGTGGTTGTTTTGCCTATATAATGGCTTCATATAAACAATATAGCATTTATATATGAAGAAAGGGCATTTTTACCTCATTTGAAGCCTGAAATGAAACTGAAGAAAGGATCATTTTTTTTGAAGTTCAAAGAACTTATTTGGATTTAAAAACAATGCAGCCCCATACAACTTCACCTCCATTTGATCTTGCCACCTCCGATTAATAATGGCAAGCAACTTACTCTTCATTGCCTCTACCTTCAAAACCCGAAGTGATCTTTTGATTCCAGTCTAGAGGTGGGCGGCGGCCAGAGGAGGGGCTAGCGCAGGACTCACCAGAACTTGTAGAGGAGGGGAGGCGGCCAGAGGAGGGGCTGGCGGCGGCCAGGGCAGCGTGTAGACTGTAGAGGAGGGTCTAGAGGCGGCTGTTGGAGGTAGGGTTTTTGTTGTGTATGGGCCTTTGGGCTGCTCGGGCTGAAATGGGGACAAGTCGACCGACTTGCTAGACCAAGTCGACGACTAGTCGACTGAGATATTCCAGTCGTTGACAAGTCGCCCAACTTGCCAGAAAAGTCGTGCCGGCCCCCCAAGTCGAGCTCCCATGACTGACTGGACGACTAGTCGACGACTTGAAAATAGGGTGCTAGACCACTGTTTGCTGATTAGGGGATGAAAAAGTAGTGACCATGACATCGCTTGGACAACTGTAGGATCGATGACCAAGCCTACAACAAATTAAGCAGTGCACCCTTCTTCAGTATTCCACGACTTGGTTCTCTGGCAAAAAATAGTTGCAGGACAAACCACCAAGACCGTCTAGCATTTGACAGCGAGGGCCTTGAAGTTCTTAAAGGCGTCTCTTGCACGATCGACAAATTTCTTATTCCTTCCACCCTCACCTATCCAACCCTCTGGGAGCCTAGGCACGACGAATATGTCTTGATAATGACCCTAGGTAGGGATGGCAATTTAACCCACAAACCCGAAACCCGACGAGTTTGGGTATGGGTGTAGATTTTGACCCGCGGGT
Source organism: Zea mays (assembly GCF_902167145.1). Classification (NCBI taxonomy): domain Eukaryota; kingdom Viridiplantae; phylum Streptophyta; class Magnoliopsida; order Poales; family Poaceae; genus Zea; species Zea mays. The sequence continues at coordinate 12,161,735 of NC_050104.1, read as the reverse complement.
GCAACCCGCACCCGACTTGAAGTTTCGCGGGTGTGGGTGCAGGTTTTCATTTCAACCCGTGGGTCACCCGAATCCGACCCGGAATTTAATTTATTCTTTATTTTACAGAAAAATGATTAAGATACAACAAGGATTATTTTGAACAAGTAACTTGGTTAATGATTCATGAATATTTTGTTGCTGCTCAATATGAGATGACTTAAAACTTATAGATGTAACTCAATTATTGTTTGTACTTAATTGTTTATAGCTGAATTATTGTTTAAAAGTGTATAGTGAGTAAAACCCGCAGGTGACCCGAAACCCGACGGGTTCGGGTGCGAGTTTGAAATTGCACCCGAGGGTGCGATCGTGGATGGGTTTAGTTAGACTTCACGAGTGCGATCATGGGCGGGTTCTTGCTCCACCTGACCCAAACCTGACTCGAACCCGACCCATTGCCATCCCTAATCCTAGGTGGAGAAGGAGCCTTTGTAATAGCTAGTGATAGAGGGGGGATGATCTATTTATATAGGTTATCACTTACAATACCTTGACAGACAGAAATTGGTTAACTGATATTAAAGGGGCCTTGACAGTAGGTGTCTTTGCCGATCTACTTGATCTCTGGGATGAACTTCAAAATGTCCAGCTTTATCCAGACAGGGAGGATAAGCATATTTTCAGGTTCGCTAATGACGGAATTTATTCAGCGAAAGCAGCGTATAATGGCCTCTTCATCGGGTCGACCATAGCTAAGTATTGAGATCTTATTTGGAAAACCTGGTCCCCTCCCAAATGTAAATTCTTTTTATGGCTTGCTGATCTTGGAAGATGCTGGACAGCAGATCGTCTGCAGAAGAGAGGACTTAGCCATCCTGACAAATGTGTCTTGTGTGACCAAGAGCAAGAAACCATAGATCACATCTTGGTGGGGTGTGTTTTTGCTAGGAGTTTTTGGTTTCAGCTGTTGGGACAGGTCAACTTATCCGCCCTTGCTCCTGTGGTGGGAGAAACTAAAGCAATGGAATGGTGGAGCAGAAGCAGTGAGCTGGTTCAGGGAATTGCTAAAAAAGGGCTCAATTCCTTGATTACCCTTGGGCTTTGGACTCTCTGGAACCATAGAAATGGATGTGTTTTTGATAGAGTTACACCTAGCCTGGAGGGGGCTATTAGAAGAGCTGAAGAAGAAATTATTATTTGGAAGTTTGCGGGGGCCAAGCATCTTGCCCTTATTACAGCTCCCATTCCAGGTGTCATGTAGGGCTCTAGTAGAGAGTCCAGTAGGCCTTGTTTATTTTCTTTCTTCTTTTTCTTCTTTATTTCTTCTTTTTTTTCTGTTGTGTTTGTATTTGGTCTAATTTTAGACCCTTCTTCTTAATTCAATGATACGCAGCTCTCCTGCGTGTTCGAAAAAAAATCACTTACAATACCAAGGCATCACGATACGACAATGCACCCAATCAACGCATACCATATCCCCTAGAAGAAAACCTAGAGCTAGCGTCGATCCAACTTTAAACCTTGGAGTACCCCTAGGAAAGGAAATGACTAGCACGAGGAGACAAGATGTTGAGGCAAAGTGATGCCTCTATGGGAGGAGAAACCTTGCCTGGAGAGGCCATGCCCGTGGAGGTGGATGTCGAACCATGGACTAACATCGACATAGGGCTAGGTGGTTGGCCTTGGGAGAGGAAGGGAAGGGAAAACAGAAAAGACTAGGTTTCTCCTTAATATGTTCATTGTTGATTTGTGTAATAACACAAGGTTTCAACAAGTGAAGAATCTTAGTGATATCTATTATGGGACATCAAGTGAAGAATCTCAATGAGCTTTGTTATGGGGCATCAATTAAGGGCCAGGGCCCATATGAACCATTAGATGGATTTGATTAGCTAGATATATGTTTAGATCTGGATCAACTAGAGATAGGATTGGATATGAGGCCTTTCTTAGATGGTCAACATTCCTCTCTACATAAAGGGAGGTGATGTATCAAGGAAGAAGAAAATAAGAACTAACAATCTAATTCCCTAAATGCTCTAGTCTCCCTCCAAATTGCCATTTAATAATCTTCCTAGCAATGGTTATCCTCAAATGAACTAGGGTTCATAACATCCCTCTATCAAACTCGTTGAGACAAAGAAGAACAATCATTTTAAACTTATTTATTTGGAAATTGGTATTGATCCTTCCAGTTGCTATTTGCTACTCGTAAATGTTGAGAGAAGAATATTTTTAGCAATGAACCATGCGAAGAACCAAGCTATAGAGTAAGAATAAGATGGATGATCAATACTTAAATGTTGTTGAGTAATTAGACATTTTCCAGATTAAATTTCGAATATAAATCAAGAATAAGAGTAAAGAAACTAGCATGATATTACCTAACATGCTAGTAAGCAGTACACAAAACACATCCATTACAACAGGTAAATTGAAGTAAATCATATGTTACGTACTGTTTGGACATATTGAATGAAGATGCTGAAGCGGCAACGATGGCGTTAGCGACAGTCGTCAAGAAGATCGCGAGCAGTCATGTGAGGACGCTTCCCAAAAACCTTATCCGTTCTCTTGGTGCATGATCTCGAAGGCAGCGAATTCTAGAGACTTGCTCTCCCGATCGCAGATGCACGTCGATGCTTAGGATAAAGAAGACTACAACAGCGGCGCAGCAGAAAACAGAGACAAAACCTAACTCGTGTATTGGATATCTTTGGCGGCGGCTGTTAGGCGCAATATATAGAGTCGCCTCCATGTCTCACAAACCGATAGGGGCTCGTGTCATCATCTATTCGTGATCCGATAAGGACACACATCACGATTTGGTTGTGAACAGATAAGGACTCTAAACTTAACAGCCAAGCAACCAAAAATAAAAATAGGAAAAGGAAGCCGTGCCCCTGCAAGGCGGAGGACCGGATTTTGGCAGACCATTCACGTGCACGTCGCACATCCTCCGCCTTGGCCATGCGAGTGAGCACACGTGCGCATGTGGTTCTCCATCCTTTCTCCCCTCATCCATGACTTGGTGGAAGAGAGAGTCCACATATAAACTAGTATCACTCCACTTAAACTATCAATGTGGGACTATTGGTTCTATCATCCTCTTGCTATACATGGGCCTTTGAGATTTTTTATGATTTAATTGAATTTCTCTATTGGGCTAACCCACAAATCCAACAAATTGTTTGGTCAGTGGTCACATTCATTAAGTGTGACTTTTCTCTGACGTGTAAGTGATGAATGTATCCTTAAACGCTTCCAAGCCATGGCAGTGACATGAAGCTTTAGTTTGTATTCTAATAGTTTATAAGATAGCTACATACTTGTGATGGAAGCATGTAACATGTTTTGTCTATAAATTATCATAAGTATTTTATCATCATCTAATGATCAAATTATATCATTCAAAATTTGGCGAACTATATTATTTGGTTAGTACCCCTATGATTGGGTGTTGATTCACTACAACACCCGTGACATAGACAGATAGACTCAGCCCGGCTATTAGCTTTGTCTCCCCTTGGACAAGGACTATCTGGTTCTCTGACTAAAGTTTAGTTCATGTCACATCACATCAAATATTTGAATATCAATTATGAATATTAAATATAGGTTTAATAAATTTGTTTCGTATTTTAGTCTTCATATGTGTAATTAGTTTTATAATTAGACTATATTTAATTTCTGTAATTATTATTCAAACATTTCGATGTGACATAGACTAAACTTTAGTTAGGTGGAACCAAACACTCTTTATTAGATATTAGCCAACAATAACGTGGATCTAAGACACAGAGACTAGGAGCACACATTAAGGCCGTAACTGCGTGGGTATGTGAATTGAGGATGGCAATTGAGATACAGATGATGGAATGGGAGAGAAGGAATCATGGTTCATTGAGGCTAGTTTGGAAATTCAAATCACCTTCGAAATTGGAAGAGATCGAAGGGTAAATTAGTTCATTTCTCCCTTAATTTTCTTCAATTTCAAAGAGAATTTGAGTTTCAAAAGTAGCCTTGAGTAGAGGAAGGGCGATCTAGATGGGAGGAGTTGGAGAGGTGGATGACGTGTGACGTGACAATGAGCAATAATGGAGCCTGATTTCTATCATATTTTTATAGCACTATAGTAGGCTAATGAGACGATTTTCTCTCGATGTAAAGGCTAAATATAAGTTTGAAGAATTTTGGACCAGTTTGTTATAGGCATATAGCCCCAACTTCAACAGTGGATTCTATAATGGAGTGACTCCTTTTAGCTTAGTTTGTATATTTAGAGAAAAATGATATAACAACATATCTTCCAGCGATATAGAACTATGGAATATCTACAACACCCTTCTATTTTCCATCTTATTTTCTCCATATAGTCCTTTTTCGCTTGGCTTCTTTAGGCCTCGTTCGTTGCGAGCAGTTCGGCCCGTTTCCGGCCTCGTTCTAGGTGGAATGATTCGGCTTGGTTTAGAATTCAGCTGTTTCGCCACGAGCTGTTCGTTTCTACCGGAATAAAAAACGCAAGTGGCCTGATTTGGAGTTTCTCCTTTCTTCATGGCCCGGTACGAATCTCGGTCGTCTGCCCTACGGATCGAATCTTGGCAATGACGCAAGGGGACGATACAACGGTGTAGTGCTTGCGGCGGAGGAGGCAAAGAGGCGACAACGCGAAGTGACGACATGGCGGCGTAGCGCAACCCCGACGTCTCCGTCGCCTTCTCACCAGTAAGACGCTGCCCTTTCTTCCATCCCCTCTCCTATCCCCATGTTTCTTATTCGTGAAACATGATGTTGCTCAACACCATGGCCGAGAGCAGTGGCAAAACGCAACCGGAAAACGAGGTATGGCTGGGAGGTCGCCAGTCGCGGACATGGGGTCGGGCAGGGGGTGCGGTCCCATGCGCGGACGCGGTCAGCCACAACTAGATGGGGTGGGGAGGTCACGTTGCCGCAGAGGCGCCAGCTCGGTGAACGCTCGCCACTGCAACGCTGGGTGGACGCACCGTCGGGCGGGGATCCTGCGTGGAAGCGTTCATGGCGACGGGGCGGGTTAGCCAAAGGAGGAGGTCGAGGGCGGGGAGGTAGGTGTGTGGCGCTCGTGGTGCGCGTAGGCGGAGGCGTGGAGCCTCTTGAACTGTGTGAGGAACAAGATTTTTTGATTTGGTCAAACGTGAAGACGAGAGGGTTGCATGTGATGCTGAAGGTGCTCATCAAGACGATTTCTTACAGATTGGACGAGGATGAACTTTTATGTATAGCAGAGTTTGTAGATTTCAGATTGGGTGGTGAATTTGATTATTAAAAACTCGGTCGGGGAGGTAAAGACCGTACTCTCGGTATTATATTAAGAAGAGACCGAAATATGGTCCTGACCGAGAAAATCCCTGAACCCTGGCCTCCCATCACTAGTGGACCCGCCGGATCGTCACCGCCTGTTAGTTTTGAGTCCTCTATAATGTGTAATCTAGTTGAAACAGTCTGTCTTAGTTTTTGTTTTGGTGGCGTAGATTTACGCGTGCTCGAGGCTGTGCTCGACACGGCGTGACCGCTTGTGTGCGTTGGGTCCCCGTCGTGAGTCGTGTGCTGCACATGCCCACGGTCTAGTCCGAAATTAGAGGAGATCGTGGAGCGCATGGTGCGACGGGGGATCGGGCTTCAAGCCCATGTATCTTGCAGTTGTTTATTTGCTGTTGAATTGCACACAGAAAAGGCACGACATTATTTGCAGGCCAAACCTGAGTCTGTCTGTCGCCTAGAAACAAACCCTCGCCGCAGTCACCACGCAGCGCCGCCGCCGTCGTTTCTTCTCGCCATCGTTGATCTTCCGCCACCAGCCTTGGGTTCTAACAACTGGTATCGGAGCCAGTGGATGTTCTACGGCGGATCTGTGAGCCCGCCGCGAGAACCTCCGAGAAAGAAGCGCGTCGTCCCACGTCGGTCGCCGGTCGAGAAGGAGATGGCTGACACCCGTACAGGACCCAGCTCGGCGACCTCTGGCATCAAAGAAAGTTCCCTGGTATGGCCCATGTTAACTCGTTCCAATTATGCGGAATGGGCTATGTTAATGCAAATCAATTATGAGGCTATGGAGATCTGGGAGGTGATAGATCCGGGGACCAGTGCTAAACGGTCTCAGGACAGACATGCAATGGGTGCCTTGATGAGGTCTGTACCTAAAGAGATGTGGGGGACACTTGGTGCGAAGAAAACTGTTAAGGAGACATGGGATGCAGGATAATGAGGGTTGGTGCTGATCGGGTTAAGGAGGTAAATGTGCAAAAATTACTGAAAGAGTTTGAGAACATAGAATTCAAAGAAGGGGAGACAGTTGAGGATTTTGGTATGAGAATTACAAATCTTGTTGCCAATATCAAGTCTCTAGGTGAGTCCATAGATGATGCTCGTGTTGTGAAGAAATTTTTGCGTGTTGTACCACCCCGATTTAATCAAGTGGCAGTGTCCATTGAAATGTTCTGTGACATGAAGACAGTATCTGTCGAAGATTTGGTGGGTCGACTGCGTGCTGCCGAGGATCGACTTGAAGACAAGGTGGAAAATATCACTGACAAGGCAGGGCGTCTGTTACTTGCCGAGGATGAGTGGATGGAAAAACATAAACACCGGTTTCAAGAAAATTCGCAGAAGGATGCTAGTAGCAGTGGGAACTATCACTGGAAGGCTAAAGCGCCTCACCGGTCAGAAGGAGGATCTACAGGGAATACTGGTAAGGTAAAACTTACCTCTCAGGGAACTCCAAGGAGAAAAGGCAGGTGTCGAAACTGTGGAATTTATGGACATTGGGCTCAAGATTGCAAACGGCCAAAAAGAGGGGAGAAAAAGGAGCAAAAACAACCAGAGACAAATGTTGCTGTTGCTGGGATTGAGAATGAAGCATTATTGCTAGCTGAAGTGTGTGATGTAGTACACAGACCATCACAGATTGTTCATCTATCTGAAAGAAAGGTAGTTCCAGTGGAATGTCCAGAAGGTGTGTGGGTACTAGACACTGGTGCTAGTAACCATATGACAGGCATAAGGTCTGCACTATCTCAACTTGATGACACAGTTACTGGGTCAGTCAGTTTTGGAGATGGGTCCACTGTGAAGATCTGTGGTTTGGGGTCGGTAGTCCTTCAGGCTAAGCAGGGTCAGCATAAAGTGCTCACAAGTGTATACTATATCCCAAGACTGAAGAGTAACATAATAAGCCTTGGACAGCTTGAGGAGGGAGGCTGTGACATCAGATTGTTTGCAGGACGTCTGACAGTCCTTGACCCTGAGTGTAACCTGTTGGTCAGTGCACTTCGCACTGGCAACAGACTATACACAGTAAAGCTAGGTGTGGTTGCTCAGTCTGTCTTGTGTCTAAGATGAATAACTTAGCCTGGACGTGGCATGCCAGATTTGGACATTTGAACTTCAGAGCTCTACGTGATCTTGGTAGAAGAAAGATGGTAGAAGGGATGCCAATTGTGGATCGAGTAGAGCAAGTATGTGATGGTTGTACTCTCGGGAAACAGCATAGAACTCCTTTCCCAAGGAAGTCAACATTTAGAGCTAAAAAGGGCTTGGAGTTGTTTCATGCTGATCTGTGTGGGCAAGTCAGACCACCAACAGTTGGAGGAAAATTATATTTTCTACTAGTGGTGGATGACCACAGCAGATACATGTGGGTGGAACTATTCAAGACAAAAAATGAGGCTTTGGTTTCGTTTCAGAAGATCAAGCTGAGAGCAAAAGTTGATTATAGTGGAAGACTTAAGGCCTTGAGAACAGGTCGAGGTGGTGAGTTCAACTCAAATGCTTTCACTATATACTGCAATGAGCAAGGGATTAAACACTACACTACCACTCCCTATTCTCCTCAGCAAAATGGAGTGGTAGAGCGTCGAAACCAGTCTGTGGTAGAGATGGCTAGGTGCATGCTCAAGAGCAAAGGTGTACCTTCAAAATATTGGGGAGAAGCAATCAGTACAGCAGTTTACCTACTAAATAGGTCACCAACTAAAAGTTTGGATGGAAAAACTCCATATGAAGAATGACATGGGAAAAGACCCAGAGTTGATCACCTGAGGACTTTTGGGTGTATTGCTCATGTGAAGAAAGTGGGACCAGGGCAAGGAAAGTTGTCTGACAGATCTTGCAAGATGGTGTTTCTGGGATATGAAGCTGGAACAAAAGGATATAGGTTGGTGAATCCTCAGACTGAACAGCTGCATATCAGTCGAGATGTAGTGTTTGAGGAAGCTGAACAATGGGATTGGAACAAAGTATATGATGATCAGCTAGCAAGTGATGTTACTGAGATGTTTACAGTTGATTTTCAGAATCATGTAACGAATCCGACACACACTGAAGAATCAAATTATGAGGAACAGGGTGGAAACGGAGGAAGTGATGCCATTTCAGCACCATCCTCGTCAGCTGCATTAACACCACAACCTAGTGCGACACCACAGTTCTCCGCAACACCTATACCTACTCAGTTTCAGATCAATAGTTCTGGTCAAGTCTCAGAGGTCCATGGTAGCTCATCTTCAGCGAATACTGACACCCCAGAAACAGTACCATTAAAGTATAGAACAATAGCTGATCTGCTAGACTCAACTGAAGAGGTCCTTGATTTTGAATACAGTGGCATGTGTATGCTTGCAGTGGAGGAACCAGTTAGTGTGGAAGAGGCTTTAGCTGAAGATTGCTGGAAAAAGGCTATGGCTGCAGAACTTCAGTCTATCGATGATAACAACACCTGGACATGGTCTGATCTTCCAAAAGGACACAAGGCAATAGGACTGAAATGGGTGTACAAGCTGAAGAAAGATGCAAGTGGAAATGTACTAAAGCACAAAGCAAGACTGGTTGCAAAAGGATATGCTCAAAGAGAGGGGGTAGATTTTGATGAAGTTTTTGCACCTGTTGCTAGACTGGAAACAATAAGGGTTCTGCTAGCTCTATCTGCACATGGTAATTGGGAAGTTCACCACATGGATGTAAAGTCAGCCTTCCTGAATGGTCATCTCCAAGAAGTATATGTTCTTCAATCCCCAGGCTTTCAGGATCCAGTAAGGCCATGTAAGGTGCTGAAATTGAATAAAGCTTTATATGGCTTGAAGCAGGCACCTAGAGCATGGAATGCAAGACTAGATTCAGAGCTATTCTCTTTGGGTTTCAACAAGTGTGTAGTGGAACATGCTGTCTACAGAAAAGGGGCTGGAAATTCTCTCCTGGTGGTGGGAGTCTATGTGGATGATCTAATAATGTGTGGGCCATCAGTGAATAGGATTACTGAATTTAAGCAACAGATGATGCATTCTTTTAATATGAGTGATTTGGGTCTTCTAAGCTACTATTTGGGCATGGAAGTCAGACAAAAGGAAAAAGAAATAACAATTTGTCAAAAGGCGTATGCTGCAAAGATAGTAGAACACTGTAAAATGACAGATTGTAACCCTACTGATACACCTATGGAGCAGAGAATTAAACTTACAGCTGCAAAGAAAGGGATAGAAGCATCATAGGCAGTCTCAGATACTTGGTAAATACAAGACCTGACTTGTCATTCTCAGTTGGGTTGGTCAGCAGGTTCATGGAGGCACCAAACAAAGAACACTGGTGTGCTGTGAAGAAAATCATCAGGTATATTGCTGGTACACTCGAGTATGGAGTGAAGCTCAAGAAAGGAGGAACCAAGTTGTCTCTACTGGGTTTCACTGATAGTGATTGCTCAGGTGATTTAGTTCACAGAAAAAGTACTTCAGGCATTCTGTTTTTCTTAGGGAGGAATGTGGTGACTTGGTCGTCTCAGAAGCAGAAAGTGGTTGCCCTATCCTCATGTGAGGCAGAGTATGTAGCTGCTGCACTTGGAACCTGTCAGGGAGTTTGGTTGAGCAGATTGCTTGCATATATTACAGGGGAAAGTGTTCAGAAATTCAATTTACTGGTGGACAATAAGTCAGCGATTGAATTGAGTAAAAATCCAGTGTATCATGATAGAAGCAAACACATTGATACTCGCTACCACTATATTCGTGATTGCATTGGAAAAGGAATGGTGGATGTGGACCATGTGGGGACTGAAGATCAGCTGGCAGATATCCTGACGAAACCGCTGGGCAAAGTCAGGTTTATTGAACTAAGATCAAGGCTGGGCGTCACTAGAGTCCAACAAGATTATGGGGGTGATTTGTTAGTTTTGAGTCCTCTATAATGTGTAATCTAGTTGAAACAGTCTGTCTTAGTTTTTGTTTTGGTGGCTTAGATTTGCGCGTGCTCGAGGCTGTGCTCGATACGGCGTGACCGCCTGTGTGCGTTGGGTCCCCGTCATGAGTCGTGTGCTGCACATGCCCACGGTCTAGTCCGAAATTAGAGGAGATCGTGGAGCGCATGGTGCGACGGGGGATCGGGCTTCAAGCCCATGTATCTTGCAGTTGTTTATTTGCTGTTGAATTGCACACAGAAAAGGCGCGACATTATTTGCAGGCCAAACCTGAGTCTCTCTGTCGCCTAGAAACAAACCCTCGCCGCAGTCACCACGCAGTGCCGCCGCCGTCGTTTCTTCTCGCCATCGTTGATCTTCCGCCACCAGCCTTGGGTTCTAACACCGCCCACTCTTCAACGGTCCAACCGGAGGATAGCGCGCTGGACGTAACCTAGGAGCAGGTGGACACAGTGAGCAGATTTTTTTTAACCAAGCCAGAAATTCGTCCCGAGGGGGATCGAACCTGGGACCTGTAGGTGCTACTCGGAAGTCTTAACCATTACCCTAGAGACCCTTTCACATGAATTTGACTACTCACAAGTGAAGGGACTGATCAAGTTGGCCGTTGCTTGGTAGAAGAGAGAAAACAGTGCACTAGTTGTGAACCTCCTTTCAGTTAATTTAGCTTTGTTGAACGCCGTATTGAGCGGCCGGACGGTCCGGCCCTGAGGCCGGACGGTCCGCGGTCCGGACAGTCCGCGCCCTGGGGCCGGACGGTCCGCGCGTGCGCAGAGCAGTTTAGGGTTCCGAGTTTTGTGCTATGTTTGTTGGCTAGATTTGCGGAATTAACACGGAATCCAGTCGTGTAAAGGGTCCAGCCCCCCTCCTCTATATAAAGAGAGGTCTACGGCCGATTTGTAATCATCAACAATCGAATCAATACAACTTTTACTCGCATTTTATCCTAGGAGTAGTTCTAGTCTAGTTTAGGTTTAGCCACTCGATCCCCAAATTCTCCGCCTCTCCTCGACTCTACGTCGATTAGAGGAGTCTAGGTCGGCCGGCCCGAGCCTAGACAACCCCTAGGATCTCTCCTCCCCGACGGGGTCCCTCCCGGGAGCGAGATCCAGGCGCCGCCGGCGATCTTCCACCGCCCCTGCGCACGCGCGGACCGTCCGGCCCCAGGGCGCGGACCGTCCGGACGTCAGGCAGGAAAACCTAGCCCCTGCGCCAGGTCGCGGACCGTCCGACCCCAGGCCGCGGACCGTCCGCGCCTGACCAGAGAGCACCGCCGCCGGTTCTTCTTGAGTATTTGACGCTCCGAAAAGGCGTCAACATACTTTTTGGCGACTCCGCTGGGGACCACATATCTAAGCTCATCAAATCGGCCCTCAATGGCCGGTTCAAGGGATAGCTCTGATATTTCTCCAAGCAACATCATAGAGCCGACTTGGGAAACCTTGCCGGCTGACGAGCAGCTCCAGTTCGAGGAGCACAAGGAGCGGATGATCCAGGAGGCGAAAGCAAAGTTCTTGGCCAACTTCAAAGTGGACAGGAACAACAAGGTCGTCCGACATCGGGCGACGGATCCGGCTTCGCTCCAACCCACGCCAGATATCCCCCAATGTAAGTAATACCAACGATCTGCAATCTCTTAGAAATTATGTAGAAGATCAGCGTGAACAAATGCATAACATCATAGGGGGTATGCAAAGCGATCTTAAGAGACTAGTACGTGCATTTGATAAATCTAGTACCGCAAATTTTCCTTCGCACGAGGTTGAGTTAGGAAATAACGCGTGTAACACATCGGCTACAGGTTGTCACGACCAGTCACAACCCCTTTATGGGATGCCGATGGACACATACCCTAAGCAACCACAAATCGGCAGCAAACCAGCCGATCTGCACATGCCCGGACCGTCCGCACGTGAGCACGGACCGTTCGGGCCAGCAACAGTCGGGCCTATTTTTAATGAGTTACCTAGATATGCGCCCGAGCCACCACATACGGCACAGAACCCAAACTACCCAGTCGGACGGTCCGCATACAACGACGGACGGTCCGCATATAACCACGGACGGTCCGGGTACGTATCCGGACAGTCCGCGCATGAGTCTTTTGAGGAGGATTACATGAACCCTCGACCGTCCCAGCAACACTTCCCATCACACTATGCAATGCACCAGCCCATTAATTCAGGATCCAGAGCCCAGGAAAGCTTTCCGGCCCCACCTAGAAGGCCAGAAAGAAACGATCAAACCTATGAGCCATATAGGGCAAATGGAAATGCACCACGTAGCTCAAACCAGTGGGGGGAACGACAACATACTAATATACAACCAACTCCACCTATGTTTGACCAGAGAGCCGGTGGTCTTGCACCGGCTGCCATTGATATAGTGAGGGAAGAAATAGCCGGGGCGTTCCGAGATAAGCTCGGAGTAAGCATGGTCCCTGGGGGGCAATCATATCGGAAACCTTATGACAGCCGATTTGATCACCACCCATACCCACAGGGAACCAGGATACCCGAATTCACAAAATTTTCGGGTGATCAAGGAAAGAACACACGTGAACACATAGGCCAATTTTTAGCACAATTAGGGGAGTTGGCCGACACAGAGGCATTTCGCGTACGTTTATTTTCATTATCTTTAACAGGAACTGCGTTTGCATGGTACGCCACTTTACCTCCTAATTCCATTTCATCATGGGGGGATTTAGAACAAAAATTTCATGATCATTTTTTCTCCGGTGACTATGAGTTGGATTTGGTAGATTTAGCGTCGTTGCGACAGACAAAAGATGAATCGGTTAATGATTACATCCGGAGGTTCCGAGATACAAGAAACCGATGCTTTCAAATTCATTTAGCAGAGAAACAGCTAGTAGGATTAGCCTTTAATGGTCTGCGATATTATTTAAAAGAAAGATTAGAAGGCATCCAATTTTTTACACTAGCACAGCTACACCAGAGAGCTTTGGCTTGCGAAAGCCGGAGCAAAGAAACTGCTAAAACAATGCGTCACAACGTACATATAGTAGAATGCGACCAAAGTAGCTCAGATGACGAATCAGCAGAAGTGTACGCTGCTGAAATGGTTTGGCCAAAGCAGGCCAAATCTTCGGCTTGTGCTTCCTTACAGCCGGTTCAAAAGAAACGGCAAGAGGAGGTAAAGTTTACATTTAATGTTGGTAAATGTGATAAAATATTTGATGAGTTACTTAAAAATGGCAATATTAAAATAAATCACACCGTTCCATCCGCCGACGAGCTAAAACGTCGTGCGTACTGCAAGTGGCATAACTCATTTTCTCATGCCACTAATGATTGTAATGTATTTCGGCGACAGATTCAATCGGCCATTAACGAAGGACGATTGAAATTTCAGGAAATGCAGGTGGATACAGAACCCTTTCCGATGAACATGATTGACTTCGAGGGCAAGAAAGTCTTGGTTCGGCCAAATACAGCCGATAAAGGCAAAGGCAAGGAAACAATCATCGGCAATGCTAAAAGGGCCGATGGAGATTGTAAAGTTGCTTGCAGGAAGGTGGTGGCCGAGAAGACTCCCGATGGAGGGGAGACACTGAAGGTGACCATCACAGCCTCTAACACTGGGGGGCAAGCGCAGACAGGGAGACAGTTGCGGGAACCCGTGTTGCGCATCACGGACAGTCCGCCGTCCCGACGCGGACGGTCCGACGCTTCCCCGGACGGTCCGGACGACTCTGGCGGACGGTCCGGCCATGCTCAGGACTCGCAGCGACCACGTACCTTCAAACCACGACGACCAGAGATAGGTACGTGGAAAACAAATACATTTAAAGCAGCTGGTCGGCTGATCAAGCCTGGCCCGACTTTCGATCAATTGTTGTCTAAATATGTGAAAAAGAAGGCCGGCCCCAGTGACCGGCCACCGAAGCGACCCCGCTCACCCATTCATGAGCAACGTCAGGTCAGGCCGATTGGACCACTTCACCAATCGGAAGAAATGAAAGGTCCTATTGTACAATTGAGACCTAACATGCCGACATGGACCCCTCCACCCCCTTATCCATCTATGCCATATCCATACACATACTTACCTCCACCATATGTCCCAAATCAAATGTGGGGCATGCCACCATATCCATTTGGGATGCCACAGTACCCCGCCTGGGGGGCACCCCAAACATCCGTTTTTGATAGGTTGGCGCCGCCAGTGCAAGACCGATTGAGCGCTGCTGAATCTGGTCATCAGGCACAGGCCCAACAAGATTGCCGGACTACTCGGCCTCCTAGGCCGACCAATCCGGCAGGGGGGCATATGCCTGCAACAAAAAAGGACATCATCAAAATAGGCACTGCAGATGTTGTCATACAAGAAGATAATAAAGGGCCGATGATTTTCGGCGAATCGGCCAACACAACCGAAAAGGATACGGCTACCATCAAAATAGTCGATCCAAAATACTCCATGCCTCGATGGTGCCCAGCGGGATTGACACGATCCCAAAAGAGAAAATTACAGCGCCTAAGAGCAAAGGAGAGCCAGGAGAAGGAGGCGGAAAAGACATTTAATGACACACATCCACTATACCCGCCACCGCAAAAGAAATGGAGACCGAAGGCCGTTGAGAAAAAACAAACGGCCACAGAAATAGAAAGTCAATCTACACCAGGCGCGGACCGTCCGGCCCCTGCGCACGGACCGTCCGCCGTTCATCAGGAAGTCTCTGGACGACCTGCACCAGGCGCGGACCGTCCGGCCCCCGCACGCGGACCGTCCGCCGTTCACCAGGAAGCCTCCAACGACACGACAACATCAATGGAAGAGGACGATCTGCTGGGAGAAGACCTGGTCGACTACGAGGCTTCTCCAGAACGCCCAGGTATGGATGTAAATATTATTACATTTTCTGCCGATTGTACTATTATCGGCGACGATGAACCTGTTGTTGCCCAGTTTGATTTTGGTCCTAAAGAAGCCGCCTTTACTAAACCAAAAGAGTCGGTAAATCATTTAAAGCCGCTCTTCGTGCGCGGCCACATTGATGGGATACCGATTGCTAAGATGTTGGTAGATGGAGGGGCGGCTGTAAATCTGATGCCTTATTCATTATACAGAAAATTAGGTAAACAAGATGATGAACTTGTCAAGACCAACATGACCCTCAGCGGTGTTGGAACTGATAGTTCGATCAAAGCCAGGGGAGTCACGTCCGTTGAATTAACCATCGGGACTAAGACCCTTGCTGCTGCATTCTTCGTCGCTGATGTAGAAGGAAATTACAGTTTAATCCTAGGCAGAGATTGGATCCACGCCAATCAATGTATACCTTCTACATTACATCAAATGCTGATACAATGGGTAGGCGATGACATAGAACAAGTACATGCTGATGTATCGGCCTGCATCGCTGTGGCTGATGCCCCTGTACTCTGGACTTATGAGACTGCTACATGTCTCACAGGAGTAGACTTTTCGGATTATCAATTCATAAGTATAGATAAGAAAGGTTTCATTCCTGTAATGTTAGAGCCGATGGAGAATCGGCTAAATCCTAAATAAAGTTAAAATGATGAATACACACAAAGTTCATGAGTCTTTGGTCACAGACAGTTCGGTCGCCAAGGCCGGATGGTCTGGTCTTTCACAAAAGAGTTCGGACTTTAAGACCGAGCATCTATCACAGCGAAAAGACAGTATTACGGATGATCCGGTCCCCGAGACCGGAAATTCCGCCATCACACAAAGATCATCTGATTCCTCTGTGGGGGACATGATAGAGGAATTCAGAGATCTTGATAAACTAGGACAGGGGTTTACATCGGCCGATCCTTTGGAGGAGATTGACATAGGAGATGGTAAAATTCCAAGGCCGACTTTTGTAAACAAGACCCTGGAGACCGATTCTAGAAATGAGATGATCGGTCTATTGAAAGAATATTCAGATTGCTTTGCTTGGAATTATACTGAGATGCCTGGATTAAGCCGAGAGATCGTAGAGCATCGGTTGCCTATTAAATCTGGTTTCAGACCTTTCAAGCAAAGAGCTAGAACATTTCGTCCGGATCTTCTCCCACGCATCAAGGACGAAATCCACCGGCTGCTAGAAGCTGATTTTATCAGACCTTGCAGATACGCAGAGTGGGTCTCCAATATTGTGCCGGTGGAGAAGAAGGAGACAGGTAAACTTAGAGTATGCATTGATTTTCGCAATTTAAATAGAGCAACTCCTAAAGACGAATATCCTATGCCCATAGCCGACACATTAATCAATAATGCATCAGGAAATAGAATTATTAGCTTCCTTGATGGTAATGCCGGATATAATCAGATTTTCATGGCCGAAGAAGATACGTCTAAAACGGCCTTTATATGTCCAGGCTTCATTGGTTTATTTGAGTGGGTTGTCATGACATTTGGTCTGAAAAATGCTGGTGCTACTTATCAGAGGGCTATGAATTTGATCTTCCATGAATTGTTAGGAAACACTGTGGAAGTTTACATTGATGATATTGTAGTCAAATCGGCTGAGTTTAGTTCTCATATAGCTGATTTGCGTAAAGCCTTTGATAAAATGCGTCAGTATGGTTTGAAAATGAACCCACGTAAATGTGCTTTTGGAGTGTCGGCTGGTAAGTTTTTAGGATTTGTCATACATGAACATGGTATAGAAATAGACCCTGACCGAATCAAGTCTATTCGGAATGTGGGACCTCCGACCTGTAAGGTCGAGGTACAGAGGTTTCTCGGCAAGGTGAATTATTTACGAAGGTTTATTTCTAACCTAGCCGGGAAGATTGATGCGTTCACCCCTATTCTTCGGCTTAAGAATGATGCCGAATTCGCTTGGGGGGCAGAACAGCAAGAAGCATTTGATCTCATCAAAAAATACTTATCTTCGGCTCCCGTATTAAAAGCACCACGAGCAGGAGTACCATTCCGATTATACATTGCAGCTGAAGATAAGGTCATTGGGGCTGTTCTGACACAAGAAACCGAGGGGAAGGAGCATGTGGTGACATATCTAAGCCGAAGGTTGGTGGATGCTGAAACAAGGTACACTTTTATTGAAAAGTTATGCTTATGCTTGTTTTTTGCATGCACCAAATGTAGATGTTATTTACTGTCTAGTCATTGTACTGTTTCTGGTCAAGCTGATGTGATCAAATACATGTTGCATAACCCAATTATGAGTGGTAGAATTGGTAAATGGGCTTATGCACTCGTAGAATATGACTTGGCCTATGAACCATTGAAATCTATGAAAGGTCAAGTCATAGCGGATTTCATTGTAGAACATCGGGTTAATGATATTCATGAACTAGACATGTCATACCTCACTATTACTCCTTGGACTTTATATTTTGATGGATCGGTTTGCAATGAAGGGCAAGGAATTGGTATTGTGCTTGTTTCACCAAGTAATGTCTCCTTTGACTTCTCTAGCCGATTGAAAACTTATTGCACTAATAATCAAGCTGAATATGAGGCCCTCCTATTCGGTTTAGAACTTTTAAATGGTATGGGAGTAAAACATGTGAAGGTATTTGGTGATTCTCAGCTGATTGTCCAACAAGTGTTAGAAGAATATCAATGTTTTGATGGTACTCTAAATAGTTACCTTGAGAAATGTTGGAGCATAATTCATTCTTTTGACGAATTCAGTATTCGGCATATCTCTAGAGTTGAGAATCATAGAGCTAACGATTTGGCACAAGATGCATCAGGTTATCGGATAAAGAGAGGAAAGTTTCACAAAACTGAAAATCTGATAACCGGTGCAAAGCCAAATTCCCAGGTCGCGGACCGTCCGCGTGATGACGCCGGACCGTCCGGGGTTACCAGAAATGTTCTTTTGATCAATTCGGCCGACAATGAGGCCGATGCAAGTGATTGGAGGACACCTATACTTAATTATCTACGAAATCCCAATATAAGGACAGATAAGAACATTCGGCGAACAGCTTTCAAGTATGTTTTGATGAGTGATGAACTTTACCGTCGAACAGTCAATGATATCCTGCTTAAGTGCTTGGGCCCAGATGATGCTATATTAGCCATGGCCGAAGTACATGAAGGAATTTGTGGTACTCATCAATCAGCTCCAAAGATGAAGTGGTTGTTGCGAAGGTCTGGTTTTTATTGGCCTAGTATGATAGCTGATTGTTTCAAGTACTACAAGGGTTGTCAAGTGTGTCAAAAATTCAGCGATCTACAGTTAATCCCTGCAGCCGAATTACATCCTATCATCAAACCTTGGCCGTTCAGAGGATGGGGATTAGACTTTATTGGAGAAATTCATCCTTCATCATCAAGGGGGCATCAGTTTGTGTTAGTTGCCACTGACTACTTCACCAAATGGACTGAAGCCGTTGCTCTAAAGAACATGACACACAAGGAGGTAATTGAGTTTATAACTGAGCATATTATTCATAGATTCGGCATTCCCCAAACCTTAACTACAGATCAAGGTACTTCTTTTATGTCAAAGGAGGTACGTGAATTTGCTGAATTATACAGAATTAAGCTGCTTAATTCATCTCCATATTATGCTCAGGCCAATGGACAGGCCGAGTCTAGTAATAGGACATTGATTAATTTGATAAAAAAGAAGATATCTGATAATCCTAAACATTGGCATAAGATTTTATCTGAAGCTTTATGGGCTCATAGGATATCTAAACATAGGGCTACTCAAGTGTCTCCTTTTGAGCTTGTTTATGGGCAGGAAGCAATGTTACCTGTGGAGATAAGTTTGAATGCTGTCAGGTTCGCCAGACAAAATGATTTAAATGCTACTGATTATTATAATTCAATGATGGATAATATTGATGAGGTGACCGACAAGAGGATAATAGCTTTGGGAGCAATAGAGAAAGACAAGATCATGGTAGCCAGGGCCTACAACAAGAAGGTCAAAGCAAAATCATTTCAAGTAGGGGACCTGATGTGGAAGACCATTCTGCCTCTAAGGAGTAAAGACAGGAAGTTCGGGAAATGGTCACCAAGCTGGGAAGGCCCTTATAAAGTAAAACAGGTGATGTCTGGCAACGCCTATTTGCTGCAAACATTACAAGGCAAGGACTTGCCTAAGGCTTTGAATGGGCGTTTCCTCAAACAGTACCATCCTAGTATGTGGCAGGATGCCTAAGAAAACCGATGTAATCACATCGAGTTAGTTGCTTTTGGTTTGCTCAGCTCCACCAAAAGGCAGGGGGGCATATGTTGAACGCCGTATTGAGCGGCCGGACGGTCCGGCCCTGAGGCCGGACGGTCCGCGGTCCGGACAGTCCGCGCCCTGGGGCCGGACGGTCCGCGCGTGCGCAGAGCAGTTTAGGGTTCCGAGTTTTGTGCTATGTTTGTTGGCTAGATTTGCGGAATTAACACGGAATCCAGTCGTGTAAAGGGTCCAGCCCCCCTCCTCTATATAAAGAGAGGTCTACGGCCGATTTGTAATCATCAACAATCGAATCAATACAACTTTTACTCGCATTTTATCCTAGGAGTAGTTCTAGTCTAGTTTAGGTTTAGCCACTCGATCCCCAAATTCTCCGCCTCTCCTCGACTCTACGTCGATTAGAGGAGTCTAGGTCGGCCGGCCCGAGCCTAGACAACCCCTAGGATCTCTCCTCCCCGACGGGGTCCCTCCCGGGAGCGAGATCCAGGCGCCGCCGGCGATCTTCCGCCGCCCCTGCGCACGCGCGGACCATCCGGCCCCAGGGCGCGGACCGTCCGGACGTCAGGCAGGAAAACCTAGCCCCTGCGCCAGGTCGCGGACCGTCCGGCCCCAGGCCGCGGACCGTCCGCGCCTGACCAGAGAGCACCGCCGCCGGTTCTTCTTGAGTATTTGACGCTCCGAAAAGGCGTCAACAAGCTTTAAGTCAATAAAACAGCAATATGGTGGAAAAAAGAAGTATGCAGTTTTTTTCTTGATTCAAAGCACCTGCGGTACCTTATTGTAAGCACCACTTGTTCTTGCAGTCTTAAATTGGCAGGATAATCTACAAACAAGTGTATTTTTACTTATACCTCATTGCTCTTAGCTGTGTTACGATGGAATGGAACAGCGGTAATGTAGTTCTAGTGGCTTTTGTGTATATATATTAAACTGTACTGATATGTTAGTGGTAGAATAGAGTGTTTCTGCCACTTACTTTACAAAGGTTTACTGTATATGTTGGTGCTAAAATAGGGTGCTGAATTTTGATGGGATTTAGTTTTCATTCTGAACTTCAGCTTGTCTACAGGCCCCTCACTCAAACAGGTGTGTGGATTCATGATTTTGCAAACACACACACACACACACACACACACACATATTCCAGGAAAGAAGCATCTATCTGAACTGTACACTTTAAAACATTGTCTGAAATCATTAGGTAGCATTGAACTGAATCTGAAATGAGCTCAACTGAATCTGGGCAACTGAACCGAACTCGATCTATGATTACTGCAGAATGCTACTGCTTTACTTTGATGATTACTGTAGAATGCTACTGCTTTGTGATTACTCAGAATGCTACTACTTTATGAGTGATGTGCTTTTGGGATAGACTGAGTAAACACATGGGAACTGCAGAATGTATGCTACTACAGAATGCAGATTCCTTAATGAGTAGTGTGCTTTTGTGATTACTGCAGAATACAGAATGCAGGATGTGCTTTTTGAGATATTGTATGCTACTACAGAATTTCTTCCTTATGAGTGACCTATAGAAAGGAATAGGCTGAGTAAAAACAGAAAGCAGATCTGCTTTCTTATGAGATTCTTATGAGGGATAGGCTGAGTGATCTGCGTTCGCGTGACTCCACTCCCCATTCCCCACGCTTGTGTTCATCCCTCTCGTAGGACAATCTGGACCAATGTTATATAATGGGGCCACGAAAGACTGAGAGAGGGTCAGGCAAAGCTAGATTTTTAGCTCCGTTTGCGGAAAACATCTAGTCACGTTTTTTTGTTGTTGAAGAACGTTTGGTTAGGGGAGCCCTAAAACAGCTCCCGAAGCTGCTTCCAAAGCTGTACCAGACGCCATCCAAGTAGTGTTTCTGGGTCTAGCTTGGGAGAATTTATGGCTGCTATTTTTCCAGTTGGCGGATCTAGAAATAGATTAAAGAGGAGGCTAATTTTTTTATAAGATAAGACTAAGTGATATAATTAATCATATTCATGAAAAACAAGAGTATGCAAAAAGAGAAATTTTGGTCTACACAGTTCTCATTAGTTCCAAATATTGTGTTAAAATCATCTTTTATCTTTTTTTTTTGATATCGTATGTCTATAAGGCCGTCTCTACAGATCGTCTATCACGTTCCCTGTCTCGTTCTCTATTTTAAATTTCGCTCTATAAACAGTGTCATCTACAATACATACAAATCCCCTATTTTATACGATCTGCTGCGAGCGGCCTAAAATCAACTAACCCAGTAAATAATTGATGAAATAAGATTAACTAAAATGTAAAAAAGCAACTTATAAAGAGTACGCTGCTAGCTGCCTGTGCTCCTCTACTAGTTGTGTACCTTGCGTTATAGATGGCCAAACGATGTGCTGCTCTACTAGTTGTGTACCTTGCATTATAGATAGCTAAACGGGCCGACCGACACGACGGTGACACTAGTACTATTAGGCACGATACTGTTAGGCAATATTAGTAATCATGTCATGTCGTCCCGGCAATAGTGCCTAGTCATTGGTCCAGGCACTACACTATAGTGCCTAATCGTGTCGTGTCACTATACGACACTAACACCTAATAGTGCTCGTGTCAGTACAGACACTATTTTACTTTAAGAGCTCAAAAAACATTGAAGATAATTAATATTATATATAATTTTAGAACTTGAACATGTATACCGTTATAAAGTGAATTTATTGTGCTTAAAACCATAACAAATCACAATTTACAATCACATGTACATATCACAATCACATCTACAGATTACCAGTTGGTCTAAACTGTGCCTAATCGTGCCAACCACCTAATCGTGTCGTGCTCGTGCCAGTCCATCGTGTCGTGTGGAGGCCCAAGCACGACACTAAACCCGTGTCGTGCCGACACGACACTATATGAATCGTGCATGTGACGAAGCACTACGGGGCGGGTCGTGCTTAGCTCATTGAGCACGGCCCACTTGGCTATCTATACCTTGCGTGTTGTGTGCTGCACTACTGACCGCTAGTGCTAGTTGTTGCTGCTGGCTAGGGCAAGCGGCAACATGTAGTGCACTACGGTAGCACGTGCAAATCTCATGACGCGGACGATGATACGGGTAGATGCCAATGTCGTGTTCAGGCTGTGGCGGTGTGGCCGCAATCGGGGTTGCAGCCCGGACAACCCCGAGTGTAGATTCACCAATTTTTCAATGGTTTTTGATATAAAACCAGACATCCAAACAGGTCATACAGCCCCTCCCCCCAAAATCTACCCTACCTTCCTTGTTTGTTAATGGACATATTTGTGCATGTGTGTCCCGTCTTAAATATGACGCGGATCCATCCTTACTGCGCAAGTTACATGAACAAGTCATGAGTTAGGCTACAATATCAGTAACGGACGGTCGGTCACTAAGCCTTTGGCGAACACACCTACCTCGACCATCCTTATAGGTCGCTACAGTTTTTTAGCGACCAACCGTAAATCGCTGAAGATGTTTTTAGCAACCAACCATAAATCGTTGTAATTTAACCGCCGTGTAGTGTATTATCTCTCGAATCTCAGCAGGCCTGGTTCGAACTCAGGTTTTACTGTCAATTCTTGATTCATACACAATGTTTGAGCCAGATCGACAATGTGTTAATGTTTTGACTTAAAAGTTCGCATTTGTTGATGTACATGTTTTTAGGATTTATACTCATCAGCAACATTTAAACTCGTTTTATGGAAATAAACCCGGACAGGAAAAATCTGAAGGCGATTCTTCTGTACAAACTCATTTCCGATTGCTAATTGAATATTGTTACAGTAGCATATGGATGCAACAAGGGAGAAATGGTTGACACACAAAATCTGACTGGCCAACTAGCTGTCCTGCACATGTCGTCTTACGAGATGCCGTACCCGTACGAGGGGTCGTTGCTTCCTCGCCGCAACGACCGCTCGCCGACGCTGGCCATCCGCTGTATCGACCCCTCTCGCACGTACGAGGCGTGCGAACTTCTGCTGGCCGAGTCTGCCGACTGCGCGCTCATCGTCCCCTCGCTGCCGCTACCATCTTGTTGCCTCTCCCTCACCGTGGCTAAAGCCGTCGCCACCACCTCCTCCACCCTCACCAACGCCTCTTTCATCTCCGGCCGCTTCTCCAGGTCCGTCTCGACGCAGTCCACCGCCACCTGCATGAGCCGCGTCATGTCCGGCAGGGCGAACTTCCACGCCGCCATGATGGCCGGGTCGAACAGGTCCCGCTCGTAGCCGTCGGCCATCGCCGACGTGGCCCACACGACGAGGTCCGTGCCGCCCTTGGCGTTCTGGAGGTACTGCGCCGGGAACTTGCCGGTGAGGAGCTCGAGTAGGACGACGCCGAGGCAGTAGACGTCGGCCATTGCGCTCACGGGGTGGCCGGCGGCGCACTCCGGGGCGCGGTACGCGAACAGGGAGTTCGGGGACTGCATGTGGCTGATGAGGCTGGAGAACCCGAAGTCGACGAGGAGCGGCTCGAAGTCCGGCGCGAGGAGGACGTTGGCCGACTTGAGGTTGCCGTGGGGCGCCTCGTGGCCGGCGAGCGCCGTGTGGAGGAACGCCGTGCCGCGCGCGACGCCGACGGCCACCTTGAGCCGCGTCGGCCAGTCCAGCGCCGCGTAGTCCATGCCCCGGTCGCCGTGGAGGACGTACAGCAGGCTGCCCTTGGGGATGTACTCGTAGACCAGGAGCTTCTCGTCCTTGCGGTAGTGGTAGGCCAGCGGCGGCAGCAGGTTGGCATGCCGCATCGCGCCGAGCCGCTTCATCTCGGATTCGAACGCGTCCTTGGTCGCCCGGTTCATGTCGCGGGAGCGCTTGACCACGACGGCCACGCCGTTGGCCATCACCGCCTTGTATGCCGACCCGAGCCCACCGCTCCCGATCACCTCGGCCGCCGCCTTCATGAGGTCCGTGAGCCCAAAGACGCCCTTGCTTTCGTTCACCATGACCAGATCCCCCGCGGATCTGCTGCTTAGATCGTCCACCTTCGCGGCAGAAGCGGCCCGTCTGTGTCCAAGCCCACCAAGCGACGACCCTGCCCTCCTCCCGAGCCACGAGGAGCTCTTCTGCGGTGTCGACGACGCCTTCTTGACGGCCACGTACTCGGGCGACTTCTCCTCGAGGCCCTCCATGTCGAGCTTGCGGGCACGGCGGCTGCTGCTAGGCTGGCTGCTGCACAAGTGCAGGGCGATGACCATCACGAAGGCCGAGAGAAGCAACGTGGCGAGCACCATGATAGCCCGCCTGGACGAGCTGGTGACAGGCTGCTCGCGCTTGCACGGCTTCACGCGGGTCGGCACGAAGCAGAGGTACTCGTTGCCGGCGAACCTGCTGGCGTCGAACTTTCGGAACGCCTCCGGGACGACGCCCTCAAGGTCATTATCAGATACGTTAAGCGACTTGAGCGCCGGCGGAGGCACGGAGGGGAGCTCCCCCGTGAAGGCGTTGCGATCGAGGCGGAGCTCGAGGAGGGACGTGGCCTGTGAGATGGAAGCTGGAATGGAGCCGGAGAGCTGGTTGTCATTGAGCCAGAGCTTCTTGAGGTGGCTGAGATTGACGAAGAAGTCGTCGGGGATGCTGCCGGTGAACTGGTTGTTGGAGAGGTACATCGACTTGAGCGCCTTGATCTGGTGGAAGGCGGGGAGTGGGCCGGAGAAGTTGTTACTGGCGAAGGAGATGGACCTGAGGCGCGGGAAGCTGGCGAGCGAGTTGACTTCGATGGTGCCGCCGAGCTTGAGGCCGTTCAGGCGGAGGCCGGTGACCACTCCATGGGAGCACACCACGCCGTGCCAGTGGTGCGAGTCCGGCGCGCAGGGGGACCTGTTCCCGTCCTTATCGGTAATGAGCCACGACGAGAGCGACGAGGAGTTGGTGAAGGACTTCTTGAGCTGCATCAGCGCCTCAACGTCGTTCATGCCGTTTTCCGCAGCGACGGAAGCTAGCAGCGCTGCGGCAATGGTGGCGGCGACGGCAAGGAAGAGGCTGAGGCGGTGGTGAGACGGGGCCATGGCGTCGGGGGGGCCCGGAAAGGGGAGGCCGCCGTGTCGGGCGCGCGACCCTAAGGTTGGAGGGATGGTTGCGCGGGTGGTTTTGCTTTCTCGGGGCTCAGTTTCTTCGGCTGCGGGTGACGTTGCCCAGAATAGGCAGGCTGAGGCAACCGATAATGGCGGAAGGAGCATGCGCGCCGCGCGCGTGTGAAGACGTTAGCATCAGAGCCAACACACGTGGCCCACCTGTACTTCGCTCCAATACTTCGATAAAACCGATCTCTGGCAGATTATCAGGGGAGACACCAATACTTCGCCCCAACACACGTGGCCCACCTGTTAGCGAGTAAGTTTATTTTTTTTTATTTTCCCATCCATTTCCTCACTCTCCGACATCTCTATATGCTTTCACCGATAGTATTAGAGATTTTGGTAAAAAAAATATGTTAATAAATTTTAATTGGACTCCAAATTTTATGTTTCACTATTCTTGATTTCTGCTAGCCAAATATGAAGCGGAGCTAGCTCTTTAGAGTACATATAAGTTATAGAGACAGAGTTGTTAGAGGATGAAAAGATTGTCAACATATGGTGGATATGTGACTAACCATATCATGATTAAATAAGTGATGGTTGATCGTTAAGAGTTGATCGAGCTTTGATTTAGAGTTAATTGAGACTAACCATATCGTGAGTAATAAGTATGTGCAACCTATGGTATACAAGTGTTGAACGTTGATGGACCGGATATCACTTAGGGGTTGATAGGCGTTTCTAAAAATTTATAGCTTAAAATACATATAAGCCATTACAAGAAGAGATTTCTGATTGCTTGGAATCCCAAATTAGAGTAAAACAACCCGTATAAAGTAATACACAAAGTACGAAAAGGTTGCTAAACAAGACTTTGAACCAAACACCTACGACGCAATTGATTATAACATCAATTAACAATTTCAACATAAGGGCTGCTAACTCGACTAGTCCGATTTGCCAATCAGACCTGTCTGGTGTACGCCCTCGGCTAAAAGTTGTCTCTTTTGATTTCAACTTGCACCCAGAGGTTACAGGGCCTTTCAAGGTTATGCTACAATATATACTTACATATAAATAATCACAACCTAAGTAAATTAAGGGAAATGCAAATGTCAATTTGAGATACAATAAGATATAATATTTGTTTTACTGAAGTTTAAACCACACCTTGAGTCATACTACTCTCCTCTGAGTAGGCAATGAGTAACCACTTTAGGGTGCACTCTATCCAAGTCTCATTCAACCACAACCGTCCATTCACTAGTTTGATTACTTCCTTTACGGAGGCAGAATCAAGCCCTCACAAACATGTCAACGCACACCACAATCCTTGATTGTTCTCTAGCGACTCCTAGCCACCAAGGGGTCATGCTCCAAGAGTAACAAACGCAAACCATAGGATCAACGAATGCCTCAAATGCTCAAGTGTTGGCTATTGCTCTATTATGCTCTGTATTTGAATTTCACGTAATCCACCAAACAAATTCTACACCAAAGCTCAAATCTCACTTAGAGAGGTATAGAGAATGTCTCGAAGGCTCTAGACTGTGTATATGAACTGAAAGGAAATTAGGCTTACACCTAGTTCCTAAATAATTTTGGTGGTTGAATTGCCCAACACAAATAATTGGACTAACTAGTTTGCTCTAGTGTATAAGTTATACAGGTGCCAAAGGTTCACACTTAGCCAATAAAAAGACAAAGTATTGGGTTCAACAAAAGAGCAAAGGGACAAACGAGACACCTCTGGTCTGGCGCACCGGACTGTCCGGTGCACCAGAGGACTCCCAGTCAAACTCGTCACCTTCGGGAAAATCCAGAGGCGCTCTGCTATAATTCACCGGACTGTCCGGTGTACACCGGACAGTGTCCGGTGCTCCCAGGAACGGCGCCTCAGGAACTCGCCAGCTTCAGGAATTCGCAACGGCTAGTCCGCTATAATTCACCGGACATGTCCGGTGTACACCGGACTGTCCGGTGTGACAACGGAGCAACGGATACTTCGGCGCCAACGGCTACCTGCAGCGCATTGAATGCGCGCCAGCGCGCGCAGAAGTCAGGCACGCCCACACTGGCGCACCGGACACTCTACAGTTCATGTCCGGTGCGCCACCGGACATCCAGGCGGGCCCAGAAGACAGAGCTCCAACGGTCGGAACCCAACGGCTTTGGTGACGTGGCTGGCGCACCGGACATGTCCGGTGTGCACCGGACTATCCGGTGCACCATACGACAGTCAGCCCCACCAAACGGCTAGTTTGGTGGTTGGGGCTATAAATACCCCCAACCACCCACCATTCATTGCATTCAAGTTTTCACACTTCCAACCACTTACAAGAGCTAGGCATTCAATTCTAGACACACTCAAGAGATCGAATCCTCTCCCAAATTCCACACAAAGCTTTAGTGACTAGTGAGAGAGATTTGCTTGTGTTCTTTTGAGCTCTTGCGCTTGGATTGCTTTCTTCTTTCTTGATTCTTTATTGCGATCAAACTCACTTGTAATTGAGGCAAGAGACACCAATCTTGTGGTGGTCCTTGTAGGAACTTTGTGTTCCAAGTGATTGAGAAGAGAAAGCTCACTCGGTCCGAGGGACCGTTTGAGAGAGGGAAAGGGTTGAAAGAGACCCGGCCTTTGTGGCCTCCTCAACGGGGAGTAGGTTTCCGAAAACCGAACCTCGGTAAAACAAATCCTTGTGTCTCACCGCTTTACTCACTTGCGATTTGTTTTACGCCCTCTCGCGGACTCGTTTATATTTCTAACGCTAACCCGACTTGTAGTTGTGATTATTTTGAAGAATTTCAGTTTCGCCCTATTCACCCCCCCTCTAGGCGACTATCAATTGGTATCAGAGCCCGGTGCTTCATTAGAGCCTAACCGCTCGAAGTGATGTCGGAAGAACTCGCCAAGAGGGAGATGGAGACCGGCGACAAGCCCGCTACAAGCCACGGGTCGACCTCATCGGAAGAGTCCTGCAACAAGAGGAAGGAGAAGAAAAACACCTCCAACAAAGGGAAAGGGAAGGAGAAGAAATCCTGTTCCCACAAGTCGGATCGGAGAGGCGACAAGCACAAGAGGATGAGGAAAGTGGTCTACTACGAGACCGACTCTTCATCACCATCGACCTCCGTCTCCGATGCACCGTCCGTTACTTCTAAGCGCCAAGAGCGCAAGAAGTATAGTAAGATTCCTCTACGCTATCCCCATATTTCAAAACGTACTCCTTTGCTCTCTGTTCCATTAGGCAAACCACCGGTTTTTGACGGTGAAGATTATAACATGTGGAGTGACAAAATGAGGCATCATCTAACCTCACTCCACACAAGCATATGGAATGTTGTTGAGTTTGGTGTATAGGTACCATCCGTAGGGGATGAAGACTACGACTCGGACGAGGTGGCCCAAATTCACCACTTTAACTCCCAAGCCACTACTATACTCCTCGCCTCTCTAAGTCGAGAGGAGTATAATAAGGTGCAAGGGTTAAAAAGTGCGAAGGAAATTTGGGACGTACTCAAGACCGCGCACGAAGGAGACGAGGTGACAAAGATCACCAAGAGGGAAACGATCGAGGGGGAGCTCGGTCGCTTCATGCTTCACCAAGGGGAAGACCCACAAGCCATGTACAATCGCTTGAAGACCTTGGTAAACCAAGTGCGCAACCTCGGGAGCGAAAAATGGGATGACCATGAGATGGTCAAGGTTATTCTTAGATCCCTCGTATTTCTTAACCCTACACAAGTTCAATTAATTCGAGGTGATCCTAGATATAAGCTAATGTCTCCCGAGGAAGTCATAGGAAAATTTGTGAGCTTTGAGCTAATGATTAAAGGCTCAAAGAAAATCATCGAGCAAGGCACCTCCTCCACACGCGAAGCACAACCGGTCGCATTCAAGGCAACAGAGGAGAAGAAGGAGGAGTCTACATCAAGTAGACAACCCATCGACGCTTCCAAGCTCGACAACGAGGAGATGGCGCTCATCATCAAGAGCTTCCGTCAAATCCTCAAGCAAAGGAGGGGGAAGGACTACAAACCCCGCTCCAAGAAAGTATGCTACAAATGTGGTAAGCCCGGTCATTTTATTGCAAAATGTCCAATATCTAGTGACAGTGACAGGGGCGACGACAAGAAGGACAAGAGGAGAGAAAAGAAGAAGTACTACAAGAAGAAGGGCGGTGATGCCCATGTTTGCCGGGAGTGGGACTCCGACGAGAGCTCCACCGACTCCTCCTCCGACGAGGACGCCGCCAACATCGCCGTCACTAAGGGACTTCTCTTCCCCAACGTCGGCCACAAGTGCCTCATGGCAAAGGACGACAAAAGGAAGAAGGTTAAATCAAAATCCTCCACTAAATATGAATCTTCTAGTGATGATAATGCTAGTGATGAGGAAGATAATTTGCGTACCCTTTTTGCCAACCTTAACATGGAACAAAAAGAAAAACTAAATGAGCTAATTAGTGCCATCCATGAAAAGGATGATCTCTTGGATTCCCAAGAGGACTTCCTAATCAAGGAAAATAAAAAGCATGTTAAAGTTAAGAATGCTTATGCTCTAGAGGTAGAAAAATGTGAGAAATTATCTAGTGAGCTAAGCACATGCCATGACACTATTGCCAACCTTAGAAATGAAAATACCAAATTAATTGCTAAGGTTGATTCTCATGTTTGTAATGTTTCAACTTCCAATCCTAGAGATGATAATGTTGATTTACTTGCTAGGATTGATGAATTGAACATTTCTCTTGCTAGCCTTAAAGTTGAAAATGAGAAATTGCTTGCTAAGGCTAAAGATTTTGATGCTTGCAATATTACTATTTCTAACCTTAGAAGTGAAAATGACATATTACATGCTAAGGTTATAGAGTTAAAATCTTGCAAACCCTCTACATCTATTGTTAAGCATGTTTCTATTTGTGCTAGATGTAGAGATGTTGATATTAATGCTATTCATGATCACATGGCTTTAATTAAACAACAGAATGATCATATAGCAAAATTAGATGCTAAAATTGCCGAGCATAACTTAGAGAATGAAAAATTTAAATTTGCTCGTAGTATGCTTTATAATGGGAGACGCCCTGGCATCAAGGATGGCATTGGCTTCCAAAGGGGAGACAATGTCAAACTTAATGCCTTTCCTAAAAGATTGTCTAATTTTGTAAAGGGCAAGGCTCCCATGCCTCAGGATAACGAGGGTTACATGTTATACCCTGCCGGTTATCCCAAGAGCAAAATTAGGAGGATTCACTCTAGGAAGTCTCACTCTGGCCCTAACCATGCTTTCATGTATAAGGGTGAGACATCTAGTTCTAGGCAACCAACTCATGCTAAGTTGCCTAAAAGGAAAACTCCTAGTGCATCAAATGATCATGACATCTCATTCAAAACTTTTGATGCATCATATGTTTTAACTAACAAATCCGGCAAGATAGTTGCCAAGTTTGTTGGGGGCAAACACAAGGGCTCCAAGACTTGTGTTTGGGTACCCAAAGTTCTTGTTTCTAATGCCAAAGGACCCAAAACCGTTTGGATACCTAAAGTCAAGAACTAAACTTGTTTTGTAGGTTTATGCATCCGGGGGCTCAAGCTGGATCATCGACAGCGGATGCACAAACCACATGACAGGGGAGAAGAAGATATTCTCCTCCTATGAGAAAAACCAAGATCCCCAACGAGCTATTACATTCGGGGATGGAAATCAAGGTTTGGTCAAAGGTCTTGGTAAAATAGCTATATCTCCTGACCATTCTATTTCCAATGTTTTTCTTGTAGATTCATTAGATTACAATTTGCTTTCTGTATCTCAATTATGCAAAATGGGCTACAACTATCTCTTTACTGATGTAGGTGTCACTGTCTTTAGAAGGAGTGATGATTCAATAGCTTTTAAGGGTGTGTTAAAGGGTCAGCTATACTTAGTAGATTTTGATAGAGCTGAACTCAACACATGCTTAATTGCTAAGACTAACATGGGTTGGCTCTGGCACCGCCGACTAGCCCATGTTGGGATGAAGAATCTTCATAAGCTTCTAAAGGGAGAGCACATTTTAGGACTAAACAATGTTCATTTTGAGAAAGACAGGGTTTGTAGCGCATGCCAAGCAGGAAAGCAAGTTGGTGCCCATCATCCACACAAGAACATCATGACGACCGACAGGCCGCTTGAGCTACTCCACATGGATCTATTCGGCCCGATTGCTTACATAAGCATCGGCGGGAGTAAGTATTGTCTTGTAATAGTAGATGATTATTCTCGCTTCACTTGGGTATTCTTTTTGCAGAAAAAATCTCAAACCCAAGAAACCTTAAAGGGATTCTTGAGAAGGGCTCAAAATGAGTTCGGCTTAAGGATCAAGAAAATTAGAAGCGACAACGGGACGGAGTTCAAGAACTCTCAAATCGAAGGCTTCCTTGAGGAGGAGGGCATCAAGCATGAGTTCTCTTCTCCCTACACGCCACAACAAAATGGTGTAGTGGAGAGGAAGAATCGAACTCTATTGGACATGGCAAGGACCATGCTTGATGAGTACAAGACACCGAATCGGTTTTGGGCCGAGGCGGTTAACACCGCCTGCTACGCTATCAACCGGTTATATCTACACCGAATCCTCAAGAAGACATCCTATGAACTCCTAACCGGTAAAAAGCCCAATATTTCATATTTTAGAGTTTTTGGTAGCAAATGCTTTATTCTTATTAAAAGAGGTAGAAAATCTAAATTTGCTCCTAAAACTATAGAAGGCTTTTTACTAGGATATGACTCAAACACAAGGGCATATAGAGTCTTTAACAAGTCCTCAGGACTTGTTGAAGTCTCTTGTGACGTTGTGTTTGATGAAACTAACGGCTCTCAAGTAGAGCAAGTTGATCTTGATGAGATAGGTGAAGAAGAAGCTCCATGCATCGCGCTAAGGAACATGTCCATTGGGGATGTGTGTCCTAAGGAATCCGAAGGGCCTCCAAATACACAAGATCAACCATCCTTCTCCACGCAAGCATCTCCACCGACTCTAAATGAGGATGAAGCTCAAGTTGATGAAGTAGAAGATCAAGCAAATGAGCCACCTCAAGATGACGGCAATGATCAAGGGGGAGATGCAAATGATCAAGACAAGGAGGATGAAGAACAAAGACCGTCACACCCAAGAGTCCACCATGCAATCCAACGAGATCACCCCGTCGACACCATCCTCGGCGACATTAATAAGGGGGTAACCACTAGATCTCGTGTTGCACATTTTTGTGAACATTACTCTTTTGTCTCCTCTATTGAGCCACACAGGGTAGAGGAAGCACTACAAGATTCGGATTGGGTGGTGGCAATGCAAGAGGAGCTCAACAACTTCACTAGGAATGAGGTATGGCATTTAGTTCCACGTCCTAACCAAAATGTTGTAGGAACCAAGTGGGTTTTCCGCAACAAGCAAGATGAGCATGGTGTGGTGACAAGAAACAAAGCTCGACTTGTGGCCAAAGGATACTCCCAAGTCGAAGGTTTGGATTTCGGTGAAACCTATGCACCCGTAGCTAGGCTTGAGTCAATTCGCATATTATTGGCCTATGCTACTTACCATGGCTTTAAGCTTTATCAAATGGACGTGAAAAGTGCCTTCCTCAATGGACCAATCAAGGAAGAGGTCTACGTTGAGCAACCTCCCGGCTTTGAAGATAGTGAGTACCCTAACCATGTCTATAAACTCTCTAAGGCGCTTTATGGGCTCAAGCAAGCCCCAAGAGCATGGTATGAATGCCTTAGGGATTTCCTTATCACTAATGGATTCAAAGTCGGAAAGGCCGATCCTACTCTATTCACTAAAACTCTTGAAAATGACTTGTTTGTATGCCAAATTTATGTTGATGATATTATATTTGGGTCTACTAACGAGTCTACATGTGAAGAATTTAGTAGGATCATGACACAAAAGTTCGAGATGTCTATGATGGGGGAGTTGAAGTATTTCTTAGGATTTCAAGTGAAGCAACTCCAAGAAGGCACCTTCCTAAGCCAAACGAAGTACACTCAAGACATTTTAAGCAAGTTTGGAATGAAGGATGCCAAACCCATCAAGACACCCATGGGAACCAATGGGCATCTCGACCTCGACGAGGGAGGTAAATCCGTTGATCAAAAGGTATACCGATCGATGATAGGTTCTTTGCTATATTTGTGTGCATCTCGACCGGATATTATGCTTTCCGTATGCATGTGTGCAAGATTCCAAGCCGACCCTAAGGAAGCTCACCTTACGGTCGTAAAACGAATCTTGAGATATTTAGTTTATACTCCTAAGTTTGGGCTTTGGTATCCTAGGGGATCCACTTTTGATTTGATTGGTTATTCGGATGCCGATTGGGCAGGGTGTAAAATCAATAGAAAGAGCACATCGGGGACTTGCCAGTTCTTGGGAAGATCCTTGGTGTCTTGGGCTTCAAAGAAGCAAAATTTCGTAGCTCTTTCTACCTCCGAAGCTGAGTACATTGCCGCAGGCCATTGTTGCTGAAAGGGAAATGTGCCTTTGGGCCATTTCTAAGTATTTTGGTGATTGAGTGCAAACACAAGTGCTTAAATGTGAAAGTATGCCCATGGATGAACAAAGTGCAAATCACAAGTTAAGGTATGTTTCTAAGCCTTAGTACATTGGTTTGTGTACTAATATTCTTGTCTAAGTGTTAGAAACAGGAAGAAGAAGAGGAGTGGAGGGCTGCTTCGGGCTGGGGCACCGGACTGTCCGGTGTGCACCGGACAGTGTCCGGTGCGCCAGACCAGCGCGGAGCAAACCAACCGCTCTCGGGTTTTTCTCCGGCGATTTCGGCTAAAATTCACCGGACTGTCCGGTGTGCACCGGACTGTCCGGTGAGCCAACGGTCGGCCGGGCCAACGGTCGGCCGCACGATCGGCGCGCGACACGTGGCCGAGCCAACGGTCGGAATGGGGCACCGGACCGTCCGGTGTGCACCGGACATGTCCGGTGCGCCAACGGCGCCCGGATCTGCAACAGACAGCAACGGTCAAATGCGCTGTTTATGGAAATAAATCGGGCACCGGACAGTGTCCGGTGTGCACCGGACTGTCCGGTGCGCCCGACGACAGAAGGCAAGATCAGCCTTCCAGATTTGCTCTCAACGGCTCCTAGCTGCCTTGGGGCTATAAAAGGGACCCCTAGGCGCATGGAGGAGAAAACCAAGCAACTCTTGAGCATTCTTGATCATCCACACTCAGTCTTTGCGCATCCGTTTGTGATTCGAAGTGATTCGAGCTCTGTTCTTGTGAGAAACTGTGAGATAGTCTTTGAGCTCGATTCTTGGCCGTGTGTGTGCGCATTTCGCTGTGGATTTGTGTGTGTTGCTTCCCTTTCTTACTCCGTGCTTTTTGTGAATCTTAAGTGTAAGGGTGAGAGACTCCAATCTGTGGAGATTCCTCGCAAGTGGGATAAAGATAAGCAAGGCAAAATACTGTGGTATTCAAGTGGGTCTTTGGACCGCTTGAGAGGGGTTGATTGCAACCCTCGTCCGTTGGGACGCCACAACGTGGAGTAGGCAAGTTTTGTACTTGGCCGAACCACGGGATAAATCACCGTGTCTACTCTGTGTTGAATTCTTTGTGATTGTCGTATTGTGCAAGATCTCCTCCTTAGCCACTTGGCAATTATTGTACTAACCCTTAACAAGTTTTTGTGGCTATAAGTTAAGTTTTTACAGGATCACCTATTCACCCCCCCTCTAGGTGCTCTCAATTGGTATCAGAGCCGTTCTCTTCAAGAAAGGGGACTAACCGCCCGAAGAGATGGATCCTAAGGGGAAGGGAATTGTGATCAACGACAAGGAGAAGGAGTCTTTCGTCAACGAGCCAAGGGATGACAAGTCCAACAACTCGGGCTCAGGCCACAAGCGAAAAGATGGGAAGAAGAAGAAGACAAGACGCATCAAGGAGATCGTCTACTACGACAGCGATGAGTCCTCTTCTTCCCAAAAGGACGACGACAACGACTACAGGAAGACGGTCAATTCGAACTTTTCATTTGATTATTCTCGTATTCCACATAGTTCGAATTCACATTTGCTTTCCATTCCTCTTGGCAAACCTCCACACTTTGATGGGGAGGACTACGGATTTTGGAGTCACAAAATGCGTAGTCATTTATTCTCTCTCCATCCAAGCATATGGGAGATTGTAGAGAATGGAATAAAATTTGATAGCTCGGATAGCCCTATGTTTATCAATAAACAAATTCATAAAAATGCACAAGCTACTACTGTTCTCTTAGCATCTTTGTGCAGGGAAGAGTACAATAAGGTGAGCGGCTTGGACAATGCCAAGCAGATATGGGACACCCTCAAGATTTCTCACGAGGGGAACGACATCACCATGCTCACCAAGATGGAGTTGGTGGAGGGCGAGCTTGGACGATTCGCCATGATAAGGGGAGAAGAGCCAACTCAAACTTACAACCGGCTCAAGACCCTTATCAACAAGATAAGGAGCTACGGAAGCACGCGTTGGACGGATCACGACGTCGTCCGCCTAATGCTCAGGTCATTTACCGTTCTTGATCCTCATCTCGTGAACAATATTCGTGAGAATCCCAGGTACACGATGATGATGCCCGAAGAAGTACTTGGAAAATTCGTGAGCGGGCGGATGATGATCAAGGAGGCAAGATACGTCGACGACGCGTTGAACGGTCCACTCCACGAGTCTCAACCCATTGCTCTAAAGGCAACAAGGAGCAAGGAGTCGCTACCTAGCAAGGTGGCGCAAGTCGAGGCGGCCGGGCTCAATGATGAAGAGATGGCTCTTATCATCAAAAGATTCAAGACGGTGCTGAAGGGTCACAAGGGGCAGCCAAGCAAGAACAAGACAAAGGGGAAGCGCTCATGCTTCAAGTGCGGTAAGATTGGTCATTTTATCGCTAACTGCCCCGATAACGACAGTGACCAGGAACAGGGAAACAAGAGGGAAAAGAAGAAGAATTACAAGAAGGCCAAGGGCGAGGCGCATCTCGGCAAGGAGTGGGATTCGGATTGCTCCTCCTCCGACTCCGACAATGAGGGACTCGCCGCCACTGCCTTCAACAAATCGGCTCTCTTCCCCAACGAGCATCACACTTGCCTCATGGCAAGGGAAAAGAAGGTAATCACTCGTAATGCTAATACTTATGATTCTTCTAGTGATGATGAATCTAGTGAGGATGAAATTGATTACTCTAGTTTATTCAAGGGATTGGATAGAACTAAGATAGCTAAGATTAATGAGCTGATTGATGCCTTAAATGAAAAGGATAGAATCTTAGAGAAACAAGAAGACCTTTTATATGAAGAGCATGATAAATTTGTTAGTGCTCAAAATTCACTTGCTCTAGAAGTTAAAAGAAATGGAATACTTTCTTGTGAACTTTCTACTTGTAATGAAACCATTTCTTCTTTAAAAGGTGAAATTAATGTTTTAACTGCTAAACTAGAAGTAGCAAGTAACTCTTGTGTTGAAAAAATTACAATTTGCACTAGGTGTAAGGATTTTGATGTTAATGCTTGTAGTGAACACTTAGTTTCAATTTCAAAACTAAATGATGAAGTGGCTAGTCTTAATGCTCAACTTAAGACTAGCAAAAGTGATTTTGAAAAACTAAAATTTGCTAGGGATGCCTACACGGTTGGTAGACACCCCTCAATTAAGGATGGACTTGGCTTCAAGAGGGAAGCCAAGAACTTAACAAGCCATAAGGCTCCCATTCCCGCCAAGGAGAAAGGGAAGGCCCCTATGGCTACTAGTGCTAAAAGGAACCATGCCTTTTTGTATCATGATAAAAGACAAACTAGAAATAGAAGTTATGATGCTTTTGATTCATATGTTTATGATTCTCATGCCATGTTTGCTCCTAGTTCTTCTTATGTGTATGATAGAAATGTTACTAGGAGAAATGTTGTTCCTAAAAGAAATGTTGCAAATGTTCATAGAAAAGTAGTGAATGAACCCTCTACAATTTATTGTGCTTTGAATGCTTCCTTTGCAATTTGTAGAAAGGATAGAAAAGTAATTGCTAGGAAGTTAGGGGCAAAATGCAAAGGTGATAAAACTTGCATTTGGGTCCCTAAGGAAATTGTGACTAACCTTGTAGGACCCAACAAGAGTTGGGTACCTAAGTCCCAAGCCTAAATTTGCCTTGCAGGTTTATGCATCCGGGGGTTCAAGCTGGATTATCGATAGCAGATGCACAAACCATATGACGGGGGAGAAGAAGATGTTCACCTCCTACGTCAAGAATAAAGATTCCCAAGATTCAATTATATTCGGTGATGGGAATCAAGGCAAGGTAAAAGGTTTAGGTAAAATTGCAATTTCTAATGAGCACTCCATATCTAATGTGTTTTTAGTTGAGTCTCTTGGATATAATCTGCTATCTGTGAGTCAATTATGCAATATGGGATATAACTGTCTATTTACAAATGTAGATGTGTCTGTCTTTAGAAGAAGTGATGGTTCACTAGCTTTTAAGGGTGTATTAGACGGCAAACTTTATTTAGTTGATTTTGCAAAAGAAGAGGCCGGTCTAGATGCATGCTTAATAGCTAAGACTAGCATGGGCTGGCTGTGGCATCGCCGCTTAGCACATGTGGGGATGAAGAACCTTCACAAGCTTCTAAAGGGAGAACACGTGATAGGTCTAACTAATGTTCAATTCGAAAAAGATAGACCTTGTGCAGCTTGTCAAGCAGGTAAACAAGTGGGAGGAGCACATCACAGCAAGAATGTGATGACCACTTCAAGACCCCTGGAGCTGCTGCATATGGACCTCTTCGGACCCGTCGCCTATCTGAGCATAGGAGGGAGTAAGTATGGTCTAGTTATTGTTGATGACTTTTCCCGCTTCACTTGGGTGTTCTTTTTGCAGGATAAGTCTGAAACCCAAGGGACCCTCAAGCGCTTCCTCAGGAGAGCTCAAAATGAGTTTGAGCTCAAGGTGAAGAAGATAAGGAGCGACAACGGGTCCGAGTTCAAGAACCTTCAAGTGGAGGAGTTCCTTGAGGAGGAAGGGATCAAGCATGAGTTCTCCGCTCCCTACACACCACAGCAAAATGGTGTGGTAGAGAGGAAGAACAGGACGCTAATCGACATGGCGAGGACTATGCTTGGAGAGTTCAAGACTCCCGAGCGTTTTTGGTCGGAAGCCGTGAACACGGCTTGCCACGCCATCAACAGGGTCTACCTTCATCGCCTCCTCAAGAAGACGTCATATGAGCTTCTAACCGGTAACAAACCCAATGTATCGTACTTTCGTGTATTTGGGAGCAAGTGCTACATTCTTGTGAAGAAGGGTAGAAATTCAAAATTTGCTCCCAAAGCAGTAGAAGGGTTTTTGTTAGGTTATGACTCAAATACAAAGGCGTATAGAGTCTTCAACAAATCATCGGGTTTGGTTGAAGTCTCTAGCGACGTTGTATTTGATGAGACTAATGGCTCTCCAAGACAGCAAGTTGTTGATTGTGATGATGCAGATGAAGAAGACGTTCCAACGGCCGCCATACGCACCATGGCGATTGGAGAAGTGCGGCCACAGGAACAAGATGAGCAAGATCAACCCTCTTCCTCAATTATGGTGCATCCCCCGACTCAAGACGATGAACAGGTTCATCAAAAGGAGGCGTGTGATCAAGGGGGAGCACAAGATGATCACGTGATGGAGGAAGAAGCGCAACCGGCACCTCCAACCCAAGTTCGAGCGATGATTCAAAGGGATCATCCCGTCGACCAAATTCTGGGTGACATCAGCAAGGGAGTAACTACTCGATCTCGTTTAGTCAATTTTTGTGAGCATTACTCTTTTGTCTCCTCTATTGAGCCTTTCAGGGTAGAGGAGGCCTTGCTAGATCCGGACTGGGTGTTGGCCATGCAGGAGGAGCTCAACAACTTCAAGCGCAATGAAGTTTGGACACTGGTGCCTCGTCCGAAGCAAAATGTTGTGGGAACCAAGTGGGTGTTCCGCAACAAACAGGACGAGCACGGGGTGGTGACGAGGAACAAGGCTCGACTTGTGGCAAAAGGTTATGCCCAAGTCGCAGGTTTGGACTTTGAGGAGACTTTTGCTCCTGTGGCTAGGCTAGAGTCAATTCGTATCTTGCTAGCATATGCCGCTCACCATTCTTTCAGGTTGTACCAAATGGATGTGAAGAGCGCTTTCCTCAACGGGCCAATCAAGGAGGAGGTGTACGTGGAGCAACCCCCTGGCTTCGAGGATGAACGGTACCCCGACCATGTGTGTAAGCTCTCTAAGGCGCTCTATGGACTTAAGCAAGCCCCAAGAGCATGGTATGAATGCCTTAGAGACTTTTTAATTGCTAATGCTTTCAAGGTTGGGAAAGCTGATCCAACTCTTTTTACAAAGACATGTGATGGTGATTTGTTTGTGTGCCAAATTTATGTCGATGACATAATATTTGGTTCTACTAACCAAAAGTCTTGTGAAGAGTTTAGCAGGGTGATGACGCAGAAATTCGAGATGTCGATGATGGGCGAGTTGAACTACTTCCTTGGGTTCCAAGTGAAGCAACTCAAGGACGGCACTTTCATCTCCCAAACGAAGTACACGCAAGACCTGCTAAAGAGGTTTGGGATGAAGGACGCCAAGCCCGCAAAGACGCCAATGGGAACCGACGGACACACAGACCTCAACAAAGGAGGTAAGTCCGTTGATCAAAAAGCATACCGGTCAATGATAGGGTCTTTACTTTATTTATGTGCTAGTAGACCGGATATTATGCTTAGCGTATGCATGTGTGCTAGATTTCAATCCGATCCTAAGGAGTGTCACTTAGTGGCGGTAAAGCGAATTCTTAGATATTTGGTTGCTACGCCTTGCTTCGGGCTCTGGTATCCAAAGGGGTCTACCTTTGACTTAGTTGGATACTCAGACTCCGACTATGCTGGATGTAAGGTCGATAGGAAGAGTACATCGGGGACGTGCCAATTCTTAGGAAGGTCCCTGGTGTCATGGAACTCTAAGAAACAAACCTCCGTTGCCCTATCCACCGCTGAGGCCGAGTATGTTGCCGCAGGACAGTGTTGCGCGCAACTACTTTGGATGAGGCAAACCCTCAGGGACTTTGGCTACAATCTGAGCAAAGTCCCACTCCTATGTGATAATGAGAGTGCTATCCGCATAGCGGAAAATCCTGTTGAACACAGCCGCACAAAGCACATAGACATCCGGCATCACTTTTTGAGAGACCACCAGCAAAAGGGAGATATCGAAGTGTTTCATGTTAGCACCGAAAACCAGCTAGCCGATATCTTTACCAAGCCTCTAGATGAGAAGACCTTTTGCAGGCTGCGTAGTGAACTAAATGTCTTAGATTCGCGGAACTTGGATTGAAATGTAGCATACATGTGTTTATGCCTTTGATCATGTTCATTCTGCATTTTGTTGCTTATTGTGGTGCTCAAGTTGTACAAACACTCCCTGAAGTGATGCACATGTTTAGGAGGAGATGTGTTACAACTTGACCCTTTGAGACTAACCATGTGCTTGAGTTTGATGATTTAGTCTCGAAGGAGGATTGAAAGGGAAAAGGTGGACTTGGACCATGAAAGACTTCCACTGCACTCCGATGAGAGGGTAACTTATTCCAAGTTCATTTTTAGACTCTTATTGCCTTTGTGTTCTCATGTGAAGATTTTGGTAAGGCAATGGGGTTAAAAGGGCCAAGATTGATCCCGTTTTGGTGCTTGATGCCAAAGGGGGAGAAAATAAAGGCCAAAGCAATAAATGGATCAGCTACCACTTGAGAAATTTTGAAAAAGTATAATAGAGCTTTTGGTTTGTCAAAACTCTTGTATTGTCTCTTGTGTCAAAAGTTGGCTTCTTGTGGGGAGAAATGTTGATTATGGGAAAAAGGGGGAGTTTTTGAAATCCGTGGTCAAATTTCTTTGGAATAACTCTCTTTATGCTTCAACATGTGTGTTTGACTTAGAGATAGAGATTTGAGTTTGATTTGCAAAAACAAACCAAGTGGTGGCAAAGGATGATCCATATATGCCAAAATTGAATAAAACTCAAAGTTAGTTTTTATTTGAAGTAGTTTTGCACTTGTTCCACTTGCTTTATGTTGTGTTGGCATAAATCACCAAAAAGGGGGAGATTGAAAGGGAAATGTGCCTTTGGGCCATTTCTAAGTATTTTGGTGATTGAGTGCAAACACAAGTGCTTAAATGTGAAAGTATGCCCATGGATGAACAAAGTGCAAATCACAAGTTAAGGTATGTTTCTAAGCCTTAGTACATTGGTTTGTGTACTAATATTCTTGTCTAAGTGTTAGAAACAGGAAGAAGAAGAGGAGTGGAGGGCTGCTTCGGGCTGGGGCACCGGACTGTCCGGTGTGCACCGGACAGTGTCCGGTGCGCCAGACCAGCGCGGAGCAAACCAGCCGCTCTCGGGTTTTTCTCCGGCGACTTCGGCTAAAATTCACCGGACTGTCCGGTGTGCACCGGACTGTCCGGTGAGCCAACGGTCGGCCGGGCCAACGGTCGGCCGCACGATCGGCGCGCGACACGTGGCCGAGCCAACGGTCGGAATGGGGCACCGGACCGTCCGGTGTGCACCGGACATGTCCGGTGCGCCAACGGCGCCTGGATCTGCAACAGACAGCAACGGTCAGATGCGCTGTTTATGGAAATAAATCGGGCACCGGACAGTGTCCGGTGTGCACCGGACTGTCCGGTGCGCCCGACGACAGAAGGCAAGATCAGCCTTCCAGATTTGCTCTCAACGGCTCCTAGCTGCCTTGGGGCTATAAAAGGGACCCCTAGGCGCATGGAGGAGAAAACCAAGCAACTCTTGAGCATTCTTGATCATCCACACTCAGTCTTTGCGCATCCGTTTGTGATTCGAAGTGATTCGAGCTCTGTTCTTGTGAGAAACTGTGAGATAGTCTTTGAGCTCGATTCTTGGCCGTGTGTGTGCGCATTTCGCTGTGGATTTGTGTGTGTTGCTTCCCTTTCTTACTCCGTGCTTTTTGTGAATCTTAAGTGTAAGGGTGAGAGACTCCAATCTGTGGAGATTCCTCGCAAGTGGGATAAAGATAAGCAAGGCAAAATACTGTGGTATTCAAGTGGGTCTTTGGACCGCTTGAGAGGGGTTGATTGCAACCCTCGTCCGTTGGGACGCCACAACGTGGAGTAGGAAAGTTTTGTACTTGGCCGAACCACGGGATAAATCACCGTGTCTACTCTGTGTTGAATTCTTTGTGATTGTCGTATTGTGCAAGATCTCCTCCTTAGCCACTTGGCAATTATTGTACTAACCCTTAACAAGTTTTTGTGGCTATAAGTTAAGTTTTTACAGGATCACCTATTCACCCCCCCTCTAGGTGCTCTCAGTTGCGCGCAACTACTTTGGATGAGGCAAACCCTTAGGAACTATGGTTACAAATTAACCAAAGTTCCTCTTCTATGTGATAATGAGAGTGCAATCCGCATGGCGGATAATCCCGTTGAGCATAGCCGCACTAAACACATAGCCATTCGGTATCACTTTTTAAGGGATTACCAACAAAAGGGAGATATCGAGATTTCTTACATTAATACTAAAGATCAATTAGTCGATATCTTTACCAAGCCACTTGATGAACAAACTTTTAACAAACTTAGGCATGAGCTAAATATTCTTGATTCTAGGAACTTCTTTTGTTAATTTGCACACATAGCTAATTTATATACCTTTGATCATGTCTCTTTCATGTGCTATGACTAATGTGTTTTCAAGTCTATTTCAAACCAAGTCATAGGTATATTGAAAGGGAATTGGAGTCTTCGGTGAAGACAAAGGCTTCCACTCCGTAACTCATCGTTCGCCGTCGCTCCGCGCATCTCTCCGTCTTTTGGGGGAGAGTCAAAAGCAAAAGGACTCCCTCTTTGTTATAATCCTCACTCATTTATTTATAACCAAAGGGGGAGAGAATAATTCTTAGGGCTCTAATGTTTCCGTTTTTGGCGATTCATGCCAGAGGGGGAGAGAGTATGAGCCCAAAGCAAAAGGACCGCACCAGGACCGCACCACCACCAAATTTCCAAAAATTTTAGTTTTTCAAAGAGTATTTTCAAATTGGTATCTCACTTGTGATATAATTTCAAAATTAATATCAAAACCCTCTTGAACACTAAGAGGAGGATTTCATTAAGGGGGAGTTTTGTTTAGTCAAAGGAAAAGCATTTGAAACAGGGGGAGAAAATTTCAAATCTTGAAAATGCTTTGCAAAATCTTACTCATTTACCTTTGACTATTTGCAAAAGAACTTTGAAAAGGATTTACAAAAGAATTTGCAAAAACAAAACATGTGGTGCAAGCGTGGTCCAAAATGTTAAAAACAAAGAAACAATCCATGCATATCTTATGAGTAGTTATATTGGCTCAATTCCAAGCAACCTTTGCACTTACATTATGCAAGCTAGTTCAATTATGTACTTCCATATTTGCTTTGGTTTGTGTTGGCATCAATCACCAAAAAGGGGGAGATTGAAAGGGAATTAGGCTTACACCTAGTTCCTAAATAATTTTGGTGGTTGAATTGCCCAACACAAATAATTGGACTAACTAGTTTGCTCTAGTGTATAAGTTATACAGGTGCCAAAGGTTCACACTTAGCCAATAAAAAGACAAAGTATTGAGTTCAACAAAAGAGCAAAGGGACAACCGAGGCACCTCTGGTCTGGCGCACCGGACTGTCCGGTGCACCAGAGGACTCCCAGTCAAACTCGTCACCTTCGGGAAAATCCAGAGGCGCTCCACTATAATTCACCGGACTGTCCGGTGTACATCGGACAATGTCCGGTGCTCCCAGGAACGGCGCCTCAGGAACTCGCCAGCTTCGGGAATTCGCAACGGCTAGTCCGCTATAATTCACCGGACTGTCCGGTGTGACAACGGAGCAACGGATACTTCGGCGCCAACGGCTACCTGCAGCGCATTGAATGCGCGCCAGCGCGCGCAGAAGTCAGGCACGCCCACACTGGCGCACCGGACACTCTACAGTTCATGTCCGGTGCGCCACCGGACATCCAGGCGAGCCCAGAAGACAGAGCTCCAACGGTCGGAACCCAACGGCTTTGGTGGCGTGGCTGGCGCACCG
Organism: Zea mays; assembly: GCF_902167145.1. Taxonomy (NCBI): domain Eukaryota; kingdom Viridiplantae; phylum Streptophyta; class Magnoliopsida; order Poales; family Poaceae; genus Zea; species Zea mays. The sequence goes on along the minus strand of NC_050104.1, from coordinate 12,117,234 downwards.
GACTGTCCGGTGTGCACCGGACTGTCCGGTGCACCATACGACAGTCAGTCCCACCAAACGGCTAGTTTGGTGGTTGGGGCTATAAATACCCCCAACCACCCACCATTCATTGCATCCAAGTTTTCACACTTCCAACCACTTACAAGAGCTAGGCATTCAATTCTAGACACACTCAAGAGATCGAATCCTCTCCCAAATTCCACACAAAGCTTTAGTGACTAGTGAGAGAGATTTGCTTGTGTTCTTTCGAGCTCTTGCGCTTGGATTGCTTTCTTCTTTCTTGATTCTTTATTGCGATCAAACTCACTTGTAATTGAGGCAAGAGACACCAATCTTGTGGTGGTCCTTGTAGGAACTTTGTGTTCCAAGTGATTGAGAAGAGAAAGCTCACTCGGTCCGAGGGACCGTTTGAGAGAGGGAAAGGGTTGAAAGAGACCCAGCCTTTGTGGCCTCCTCAACGGGGAGTAGGTTTCCGAAAACCGAACCTCGGTAAAACAAATCCTTGTGTCTCACCGCTTTACTCACTTGCGATTTGTTTTACGCCCTCTCGCGGACTCGTTTATATTTCTAACGCTAACCCGGCTTGTAGTTGTGATTATTTTGAAGAATTTCAGTTTCACCCTATTCACCCCCCCTCTAGGCGACTATCATGAACCACCACAATAAAAAAACCAAAAGTGGTGGATGGTCCGCGATGGCGCAAGGTCATCTTCCTCCTCGCTGGAATCTAGATCTCACCCCTGAGAAAGAGATCTTAGGGCGCTCCGGGTCGATAGGTCACCCGGGGTGTCCCCAGACGACGTAGAATCGCCTAGAAATTAAGAGATCAATTCGAGAAAGAGATCTTGAGTGGACAACCAGATCTTGCGCCACGGAGGGGTAAGATCCTAGGGTCGTCTTGGGGTCGACAGACCACCCAAGACGAGTATAGATGACGTAGAGTCGAATAGGACAAGAATGATAAATAAAGTAATTAATTCGATTGGAATGTGTTCGGGGGTTCTCAATCGGCCGTACCCTTTCATATATATATATATATATATAGGGAAGAGGTAATGGAAGCCCTGGGCTTCCGTTAGTGGGGGAAGCCCCAGCCAGGACGCCAACCAGGTCGCGGTCGACCCACTGTACGCGAGCATGCGTCAGCCATGCATATGATAGCCACGAATCCTGGATGAAACGTGACATGCGATATACGCATGCATAAATATATGTAGAAATATGCATAAATCATGCATAGAAGGAATCTTTTGGGCCACGAATCACGGGAACAAATATTACCATGTGTACACCGCTTACGACTGCATAACGCTGTGTAACATGATAGCGTAAACCATGCAACATTTAAATATCCACCGGTTTGAGATAAGGAAAGACGTGCCCCACGTTCGCGTAAATAAAGGCACAGTTACGGGAGGAAACAAATTCTCATTTACAGCCGCTCGTCCACGTTCGTATCTGTGATATTGGCGGCGGTTAACGACTGCATAACGATGCGTAAATAAACCGTTTACGACTGTATAACGATGTGTAACATGATAGCATAAACCATGCATTATATAAATCTTGACCGGTTTGATATAAGGAAAGACGTGCTGCATAATCGCGTAAATAAAGGGACGGTTACGGTTTGAGAGCATTAGTAGAAGGAAATAAATTTTAATTTACAGCCGCAGTTCGCGGGTTCTGCTCGGGCGGATTCCAGTGTAAAACGTGAGCTAAAACAACGTAAATGAGTACGAAATTTAGCGTAAATCATATATCTGTTTTGTAACAGCGAATGGGGTCCGAAAATTACGACGTGAAAATTGATCACATTCAATCGTGCACAGATTTTGGCTTGGTCAAATTTCAGCGTAAAACGTGAACCAAACAACGTAAATGGGTACAAATTTTATCGTACATCATCAATCTATTTCGTAACAACGAATGTGGCCTAAATTACGACGTGAAAATCGCGCTCCGATCGTGCTCGGGTTCTAGGTCAGGTGGATTTAAGCGTAAGACGTGGTCCGAAACAGCGTAAATGGATACGAATTTTAGCGTAAATCAATGATCTGTTTTAAAACGACGAATGTGGTACTTGCTTTTTAGTGGAAGCATAAAATGCAATAAGAAAGAACCCAAAGACAAAATCTTTTTTTGCCGACCTATACATGCGACATGGGGGTGAATTAATAACTGAATGAACCCAAGACAAGAAAGAAAACGATGAAGCCATTTGCTGTTCCTGAATCTTGATCTGTCACGCTCCCGCCCGACCATGGAACTGAGGTCAGAAGAGTAGCCACTAGACAATACAGAGGGCACGGCGGTCAGAAGAACAAAAACATGGACTTGGAGCTGCATCTGAAGGGGAGCACGGTGCTGTTGGGCCAGAAGAAGCGGAGCTGGCACGCCAGGCGCGTCCACTGGTCGACGCCGACGATCCCCGCGACCTTCCATCGCGTCCGGGCCTCACCCTCCACCCAGAACGGCACCACGCCGTCGCGGAGTGCGGCCTCCATGGCGGCGCTGCCGGCGTCGCCCAGCAGGGCGCCCTGCGCGCGCCACGTACGCCAGCGGGAGGATGCCCCTGGCGGGCACGTGGAACGGGTAGGCGCAGAGCACCGCCAGCGTCGCGCCGGCGAACGCGAGGCGGCACTCGAGGCGCGAGAAGTAGGCCGCCGAGTGCGCGTTGCCGTTGCGGGCCTCCACCCAGACCGTGACCTGCACGTCGTCCAGCACCCCCGTCTGCCCGTACACCAGCGTGTACAGGCTCGCCGCCCGCACCGCCACGTACGGCGCGCGGGGATGCAGCAGCACCACCACCACAAGGACGGCCACGGCGCCCAGCAGCACCACGACCGCCAGCACCATGAACAGTACCACCACCGCCCACTCCACCGCGCCCGACCGGTGCCTCCTAAAGCTGTACCACCGCGGACGCTGAGGCTCCTCCTCCTCGCGCCCCCTCCACATCCGCCGGCTGGAGAGTGCCGCGGCGGCCGGGGCTCTCCTGCTCACGGGCGCCTGCTCGCACGCCCGAGGAAACCGCCGCCGCCGCTAAAACATAATCCCTGGCGGCGTGGGGGTGTTTTTATAGTGACGACGTGAGACTGGATAATTGTGAGCGCGTGGGCAGGATCGTGGGCCCAATTCACGTAATATGCGCAGACTATATTTGCATAAACTGATACACACATCAGCATAACTCGTATTATAATTTAGCGTAAGCACAGGTAGGTACAATAAGCTAAAAAGGTCCGGTGCGGTCTGCACACCTGGTCGGGGCTTTCTGTAGTTAAATAGAGCCCACGGCTCTAAATACTATATATATATATATAGGAGGAGATCTGAACCCGTTCCTAGACAATAACTAACAAACCGCACGTGATTAGATGGATAATCACGCATGAGATAAGGATAATCACCAGAGTTAATCTGATCACGGGACATGGACTGTCCGGACCTAAGGGTAGACCGTCCGCCACTTTCGGTGTACCACTCGGTTCAAAGATCCTCTCAGAACGTTGTTTGCCATATGATGCTACGCTAGGTGCAGCTGCTGTGTGCTGTACCAAAATTCTGCCATCGGAAACATGACGCGGACACGAATGAACCGTGTAAAACCCTTCAGATCGACACCGACTCAAACATTTCGTCCGCCCATCCGCTTGCGGATAAACCCATCAGCAACTTGTTTGGGAGTGATAGTCGAATGATTGTTGTATTATTGATTAACAAGACCAACAATATATAGACTAGGCTCCAACCGGTTCATAGAAACAGTGCCCGATAGAGATGGACGGTGATCACCTGATTAGTACCTTCTAAGTATAGCCATGTACTAGAGATGGAAGGTGATCACCGTGCCATGCACGTATACAATAATGGTGGCATGCAATAGTAAAACAAGGAAGATGATCAATCTAAATATAGTAATCCAACACCCCCCCCCCGCAGTCTGAACGTGGTCAACCACCTGGAAGAATGTTCAGACTGGACCTGAATTCTGTGAACACCGATGAAGGCAATCCCTTGGTGAAGATATCAGCATACTGAGAGGTAGTAGGAACATGCAATACTTGAACAACACCGGCCGCAACGCGCTCACGGACGAAGTGTAGATCGATCTCAATGTGCTTCGTACGCTGGTGATTTACTGGGTTCGAGGAAAGATAGACTGCACTAACATTGTCACAGAAAATAACAGTGGCGTGCTTCAGGGGAGAATGCATTTCCTGAAGGAGCTGACGGAGCCAGGTAGCCTCAGCAATGGCATTGGCCACTGCACGATACTCTGCTTCAGCACTTGAACGGGAAACAGTAGGCTGACGCTTGGATGACCAAGGGATGAGGTTATCACCAAGAAAAACACATACCCAGAGGTCGAACGACGGGTGTCAGGATAACCGGCTCAATCAGCATCAGAGTAGGCAACCAAAGCAGAAACATCTGTGGGGCGAAGATGTAAGCCATGATCCAATGTCCCATGCAGATAGCGAAGAATACGTTTGATCAACGTATAATGTGGTTCCCGAGGATCATGCATATGTAAACAAACTTGCTGAACAGCATAGGAAATGTCAGGCCGAGTGAAAGTGATATATTGCAGTGCGCCAGCAAGACCCCGATAGTGAGTCGGATCATCAACCGGTGGCCCGTCAGTACCAGAAAGCTTGCCATTCGTGTCGACAGGAGTAGAACATGGCTTACAGTCTATCATACCTGCACGTTCAAGAACTTCAAGAATATACTGTCGCTGAGAAAGATGAAATCCATTGGGATGGCGAGTCACCGTGAGACCTAGAAAATGGTGCAAAGGGTCGAGATCTGTCATGGAGAATTCTTGCTGTAGAGCTGTAATCACCCACTGGAGCAGAGAGGCTGAAGATGCTGTCAGCACAATATCATCCACATAGAGAAGTAAATAAATTGTGTCATTGCCATGTTGATATATAAACAGGGAAGTGTCAGATTTGGCACTCACAAAGCCAAAAGAGAGAATGTGAGTGGCAAAACGACTGTACCAGGCACGCGGAGCTTGTTTCAACCCATACAGAGACTTGTTCAGACGACAGACATGATCAGGCCGAGAGCTATCAACGAAACCAGCAGGATGTACACAATAGACAGTCTCATCAAGGGTGCCATGCAAGAAAGCATTCTTCACATCAAGCTGATGGACAGGCCAACGATGGAAGAGAGCCACTGTGAGTACTGTACGAATGGTAGCAGGTTTGACAACCGGACTGAAAGTCTCATCAAAATCAATTCCAGGACGTTGAGTGAAACCACGAAGAACCCAGCGAGCCTTGTACCGCTCTAGTGAACCATCAGAGCGAAACTTGTGCCGATAAACCCATTTGCCAGTCACAATATTAGCACCCGAGGGACGAGGAACCAAGTCCCAGGTGTTATTCTTCTGAAGTGCAAAAAATTCCTCAGACATAGCAGCTCTCCAATTTTGATCGGCCAATGCTCCTCGGTAGGATTTGGGCACGGGAGACAAAGGAGCAACATGCAGATCAAGCCGTACCTTTGGTTGACGAAAGCCCCGTTTGCCACGCGTTAGCATGCTGTGGTCATTGGCTAGAGGCTGAGTAGTGACCACATTTGGAGGCGCCGGCCGCTCAACAAGTGGCGTCGAACCGCTCAGAGGTGGCATGATCTCAGGCAGGCTCATGCTCCCTGAAGGAGCACCGGTGGTGCAGCCCGCACCAGACACCGGAGAGGCGGTGCGCTCAGACGCACTCCCAGTGCGGTCCGCAGGAGTGGGCGAGGCTGAGGAAGTCGCATGGGGAGCACCGACCACCCGCGCGGACGTTGAGGCCAGTGTAGCACCGCTGGCAGCACCAGGATACGCAGTGGTGGTCGCGTCAGAGACCACCCCCGCGGACGTCGAGGCCGGAGGCAGCGTGGCACCGCTGGCAGCAACCTGGGGCAAGGAGCCAACAGGGGCAGCGGTGCGAGGAGCCATGGTACCTGAAACATGTGAGACACCAGGAAAAATAATAGGAGCAGCATCCAACTCCGAGAGAAAGTCAAAGTCAGAGGAAGGAGGCGAAGAGACTTCAGAAAAGGGAAATGAGGTCTCATCAAAAATGACATGACGCGAGATGATAATTCTATTGGTAGAAAGATCAAGACAGCGATACCCTTTATGTTCGGAGGGATAGCCGAGGAAGACACAGGCAGTGGAGCGCGGGGCTAGCTTGTGTGCAGCGGTGGAGGAAAGGTTGTGGTAACAGCGACAACCAAAGACACGAAGATGGTCATAGGAGGGTTGGGTTTTGAATAGGACAAAGAAAGGTGTGGCCGAGGCCAAGGTTTTAGTGGGATGGCGATTGAGAAGATAGGTAGCAGTATGAAGAGCCTCAACCCAGTACGACGGAGGCATGCTGGCTTGGAATAGAAGAGAGCGAAGGATATTATTAGTGGTGCGAATGATGCGCTCGGCCTTGCCATTTTGTGGCGAGGTATGGGGGCAAGACATGCGGAGAGTGACACCATGTGTGGCAAAGAACGTGCGGGAGGAGGAGTTATCAAACTCACGACCATTATCGCACTAGACGCTTTAAATGGTGACACCAAACTGGGTGGAGACATAGGCAAAACATTGAGTGAGAGTAGAAAATGTGTCAGACTTGAGACGCAAGGGGAAGGTCCAGAGAAAGTGAGAGCAATCATCAAGAATGACTAAATAATATTTGTAGCCAGAAATACTAGGAACAGGGGATGTCCAAAGATCACAATGGATTAAATCAAAATTATTGATTGCTCGCGAACTGGAGGTGGGAAAGGGGAGACGTACATGACGACCTAATTGACAAGCATGACACAAGTGTTCGGAATCACTCTTATTGCAAGAAATAGCACATGATGACACGAGACTAGACAAGGCCTCATGACCGAGATGTCCAAGACGTCGATGCCAAAGAGTAGATGAAGAGACGCCGGAAGTGAGTGCTAAGGGCTGAAAAACCGATGATAGAAGCGGGTATAGCGGACCGGAACTATTGCACCTGACGATCACGTTCCGGGTTTTGAGGTCCTTCACAGAAAAGCCAGAGGGATCAAATTCAACAAAGCATTTATTGTCAATAGTAAACTGTCGAAAGAAAATGAGATTTTTAATGAGGTGAGGAGAAACAAGAACATTATTTAAATGAAGAGGACCACATATGGCAGGAAGGGTGGCAGAGCCGGTGTGAGTGACAGGTAAAAGAGAACCATTTCCAACGACAATATTGGACTGAGTAGAAAAAGAAGGAAGCTGCGAGGTGCAAAGATTACCGGAGTTGGATGTCATGTGAGTTTCAGCGCCTGTATCCGTATACCATTCATTTGTTGGCGGTGGCTGAAGCGTCATCGTGTTGAAATTTGCAGCCAACATGTTGGCATCCCAGGAGAAGGCGCCAGGATGTTGCAGCCATCCTGGAGGTGGCGTGTTGGCGCCGATGAAGCCTGGTGGAGCCGGCTAGGATGGCCCAGGCGGGGACGCCAGGAGGCCTGGTGAAGCAGCCGTCGGAGGCGGCCCAGGTAGCACGGATGGGCCGGCGTAGAAAGTCTGCGGAGGTGGGCCAGGTGCACGCGGCGGGACGCCTAGTGGTCCTGGCGGGCCGGCCCAATTCGCCTGGAAAGTGCCAAATGCAGGTTGCCAGGGTGTGGGTCGTGGCGGCTGGCCAACCCAAGTCGCGGTAGGGGGCACGGAACCAGGACCGCGACCTCCAGAGGTTTTCTTGCCGCCGCCGCCACGCCTTGTCTGCTTGCGTCCACCGCCGCCAGGTCCGCCGCTGTTGTGCGGAGGAGGGGCCGAGGCAGCGAAGGCCTGAGGCGGCTGGGCAGACTTGGCAGCCATGTTGATTTCGGCGAGGCGAAGATCGGACTTGACTTCGACGAACGTCGGGAACGGACGTTGACGCTGGATCAGCGCGCCGAGGTAGGAGAACCTGTCGTTGAGGCCCCGAATGACGTTGAGCACCAACGTACGGTCGCGAACGGGTTCGCCGAGATCCGCAAGCTGGTCAGCCATGGACTTGAGCCGGTGGCAGTAGTCGGAGATGGACAGACCGCCTTGGACGAAGGTGCGGAACTCGGCGTCGAGGAGAAGAGCGCGACTCTCCTTGTTCCCAATGAACTGCTGCTCGAGACCGAGCCACACGCGACGAGCAGTGGGAGGGCCATCGTCCCGGTTCATGACAACCTCGAGGAGCTCGGGATTGATGGTGCCGTAGAGCCAGGACAAGACAGTGCAGTCCATGCGCTTCCACATGGCGTCGGCGGAGCGGTCGTCGTCGGAAAGCACATGATCAACAAGCGCATAGCGCTCAAGAGTGTTGAGGAAGAGGCCACGCCATCGATTGTAGTGGGGCGACGTGAAGTCGAGGACGATGGGAACGAGAGACTTGACGTTGAGGATCGCTGCTGCTTGAGCATGAAGAGCGGCAGTAGCCGCAGCGACCTCACCAGCGATGACCAGGGCATGGGCATCGGCGTCGCGGCGTTCCTGCTCCAAGCGCGTGGCTTCGCGACGCTCGGCCTCGATGCGCGCAGCCTCCAGGTGTGCAGCTTCTTGGCGAGCAGCCTCGCGGCGTTCTTCAGCAGTAAAGGCGGCGACGCGCTGCTCCAAAGCACGGCGAGCAGCAGCAGCTGCGACTTCGTCGTCGGCCATGGCAGCGAGATGGCGTGGTTAGGAAAGGCGGAAGCGATGGTTCGAAACGAACCTCTCTGATACCATGATAGTCGAATGATTGTTGTATTATTGATTAACAAGACCAACAATATATAGACTAGGCTCCAACCGGTTCATAGAAACAGTGCCCGGTAGAGATGGACGGTGATCACCTGATTAGTACCTTCTAAGTATAGCCATGTACTAGAGATGGAAGGTGATCACCGTGTCATGCACGTATACAATAATGGTGGCATGCAATAGTAAAACAAGGAAGGTGATCAATCTAAATAAGCACAGGTAGGTACAATAAGCTAAAAAGGGTCCGGTGCGGTCTGCACACCTGGTCGGGGCTTTCTGTAGTTAAATAGAGCCCAGGGCTCTAAATACTATATATATAGTTTATATATTAGGAGCCCTGGGCTTCCAATAACTAGAGGAAGCCCAGGTCGGACGGTGCAATCCGGTCGAGTCGGACCACATCTAGACGTCTATAAAACAAGACCCGAAGTGCTAGGGTTCAGTTTTTTACGCTCCACCCCGATTCATTAGCGACGCCGCGTGCGACGACGTCGGTTGCCCCAGAGCGTGCGCGATGGTGGATCCCCAGCCGGTGGCCGCAACTCCATGACCTCGACGCACTGTGGCGGAGGTTCCTCGATCCGGAGTAGTGGCGGCAGTTCCCAGGTCGGTGGCGGCGGCTCCCCGATCCAGAGGGCGAGCGACAGCAGGGCCCTTGTGCGGGCAAGCGGCGGCGTCCCCGAGGTCCCGAGGAGGCGACACTTCCAAGGCCGGCGAGCAAGCGACGTCCGTCGACGTGCGAGTAGCGACGGCGACGCATGAGGCGCGATCTTCGAGCGAGCGACGTCACGGAAGGCCCGAGATGCGCGCAACGATGATCGCGCGTGACATCCTCTGATCCGGCGCAGTTTTCTTTTCGATTATTGTGTTTTATGCCTATCACATGTATTATTTACGCCAAAAACTGTACGATTTTATGCTTAAACACAGAGTTCGTATATCAGTTTACTGCATGCACATTGGAAAGGCAATTCCTTGATTTATGTTGTTTGTAATTTGCGCGCATGCAATGGAAACTCCCATGATTTTTGCCATAATTTTTGGATCTGTATAAAAATAGAAACCGCATGCATGCGACTGCCATATTTTCGGATCTGTCATAAAAATAGGATAGTAATAACAACCTACTAGAGCTATCAACCTCGCACATTGATTCGGTATTTACGCTTATAATTTAGTGATTTTATGCTCAAAACTTAAGGTTTTTACGCTCCACCCGGGGATGCGTCCACCAGTGAACAACATGCCAGATTTTTTACGCAGTGTGACGAATTGCATAAATACCTACACAGTGTGGCATATTTAGTATGAGTATATATCATAAAATGGTTATTACGATCTATCTGCATGGCTGTTGGAGCGATCCTAAATTTATGGAGGAAATAAAGCATTTAAAGTAGAAACCGCCACACATATCTTTCCTAAATTTACGCGCATACAAGGGAACGTGTTTGACTCATGCATGCATCTTGCCATAATTTTTGGATCTGTATAACCGCATGCATGCGGCTGCCATGTTTTTCGGATCTGCCATAAAAATATGATCGTAATAACAACCTACTAGAGCTATCAACCTCTCACATTGGCTCGGTATTTACGCTTATAATTAAAGGATCTTATGCTCAAAACTTAAGGTTATTACGCTCCAACCCGGAGATGCGTCCACCAGTGAACAACATGCTAGATTTTTTAGGCGCTCGCCGAGTTAAGTCATCAGCTGCCGCATTAGTTTTCCCTCACTTGTACTGAATATTATAATCAATTAGTAACTGGTGCGCGCTCGAAAAGACGTACAGTCTGCAAAGCTTGCTGTGCTGAGAAAGGGGCTTTCCTTTTGCTTAACATCTACAGTGAGTTGTAGATATATGTTTTTTTTAAACGAACCAGGCAGGAGAGCTGTCGATTATATTAATTAAGAAGAAGTGGTCCGGACTAGACTAAACAACAAACAACATGCGGTTGGATTGAGACATCAACACGCCAACACCATACAACTCAACCCGTTGGTTGGATTGGGACATCAACACGACACCACACTCACCGCCGACACAGAGTGCCCAAACAACACAGGCAGCGGCAACCCCACACGAGAGCACACAAAACTGCTAAAGGTCATCGTTATCAAGCAAGGATGCAGAGCATCCAACAACTCCGACTTCCCAAAGCAGCCAATAGGCGAACCAAACAAAAAGCAGACAGACAGCCCGAAGCGAAAGGTCTCAACAAGTCATCGTTGCCGGGCTCAGGCACAGAGCAGCTCCGACTTCCAATCTTAACCCTCCGCCCTGCCTCCGGTTTTTACCCGACCTCCAAAACATTCTGGACCACGAAGAAGGGAGGTTCGCCTCGTGTTATCGTTGCCGAGCCACATCCCCTGACGTAGCAGCTCCGACTTCACGTTGCAAAACCCCCACCTCCACTCGCATACCAGGCACCGAGAAGCGAAGCAACCGCCGAAGGCAAAGTCCTGGCCGAGACGAACTTTAGAAGCGACGCCTTCAGGAAGGGAGTGACGTCACTGTGACGCCACTGTCACCTGTCCATGATGGACCGGGTTTTCACCCAAGGAAGATAGCGCTGGGGATGCGACACCCTCAACAGGGGAAGCGACGCCCATGGGCGTCACCGTCGCCGAGACTTTCGCCCAAGAGCCCCCAGCACAACGTCTGGCCGAAACCTCGAGACACAGCAAGCTGCCTTCGCCGTCGCTGGTACCGACGTACCACACAAATGATGAAGATTTTGGACCTGCCGCCACCACCACCACCCTGCGCTAGCTCGATCCACTAGCCGATGCTGCCCCAGATGAGAGGAGGTCCCGCCACCGCAATTCCGGCCAACTGTGCAGGCCTGCCGGCGCACCAACGCCAACCTCCACCCCGGCTCATGCGCTAGCCCGGGACCAGCCTGCCGGCGCCTCCGACGGATGGCATGCGGAGGCCGCCAACCTCGCGCGCCAGATCCAGCCCACTGCGCGTCGACGCCGCTCCCCCTGGGGGCGCCAGATCCAACCCTCCGCGCATCCGGTACGCGAGCACACAGCCCAGGCACACCTCCAACCCCGAGCAGCAGCGATTGCCGTCGCGGCGCGCAGGCGCCGCCACCGGGCCAGCCTCGCGGACGCGCACCTAGCCGCAGGCCCGTTGCCTGAGTGGGCGGACGCCGCCACCGTGGGCTGGACGCGCGACAAGGCAGCAAGCACCCGCCCGACGCCTTCACCGCTAGATGTGCGAGCAACCCGCCAGCTAGCTCCGGCGGCGGCAAGGCAAAGAGATGGGGAGGGAGGGGAGTTGGCAGCCGCCCGAGACGCGAGGGGGCGAAGCCGGGGCCGACCACGCCGACGAGCAACTCACGGCGACCTTGGCGGCCGCGCCCGCCCAGATCCGCCGGAGGGAGACGAAGATGCCCCGCCGCCGCCCTCCCCGCAAGCAGCCGGACCTTCCGGCGGCCAGCTCAGGCAGCGGCGCGGCAGGGAGAGGCCCACGAAGGGGCGGCGACGGCTGCTAGGGATTATGGGGAGTGTCCGAGTCGCCCGACGCGGGGGCAACCAGGACGCGGGTTGTAGATATATGTTGGGAGTCAAAGTGCTGGCTACTCAGCAATCAGCACTCATAAATAGTTGTGTGCAAACTATCAAACGTGCATTGTATGTGGATTATGTCTGGGTTTTTCATAGTTTGCGCACAAAAAATCATTCAGAGAAAGCAGCACTGAGTGCTGTGAATCAGGTCTGTCAACTGGACTACTGGAGTCGATGCCAGTTGTTTTTTGTTCTGCTAGATTTCTAGGAATTTCACCATAAATAGCATTGCCCTGTTATGTTGGTAAATTTGTTAGAAGCATACTATTTGTAATTATATATATGTTCTATGAAAGCAAACCTTTGCAGATGGATATAGATCGATACACAGATGTGCACACATATCTATATATGCATAGGATATATTTATGTACATTTGTGCAATTATATGGGGTTAATTATCACCATGTGTAAATGTATGGGACTGTATATGGTAGCACATCTTGTATATTCAAATATGCAAAAAGCGACTTGTATAACGTATCAATTACATCCATAGTTGGTCTTCATGCATATGTTAAGTTGTATATATGACACTATGTTGTCCGTTATATGTACTTGTACATTTGATGTAGAAAATGTATACATATATCTGTGCATATGTTTACCAATCTATACTACTAAATTGTGAATATGTGTATATTTAAGATCCATGGGTATTATATGTACTTTTTTTGGTTTCTGTGTGTATGTATATATATTTCAAGTGTATAATTCTAAGGTAAAACATGACCTAAGTTGATAGTTCTTCTATGCATAATAAATGCATTATTTAAGGTTGAGATACCTTTTTTTACTGATAATTGATAATATGGATATGGAAAACATACAGATAAAAAAGCCAAGAATATGTTGACCATTGACTTGTGGAATCACGAAGTAAATAATATATTTTCGTGTTAAGTATTTACACATTGAATATGAAAAAAAAACCGTGCAGGCAAATAAGATAATGTAGACATGAATTGATGGGCTGCAATTCAATTTTTGGGGAGGTTGGACATGAACAAATATACCTGTTGTGCTGCATCTATATATTGCGCCTATGCATGCCCACAGGCCACATCACAAGCATCGGTTTCCAACACGTACGTACGAAGTCCTTACTGAAGCCCATGCAGCACCACCAACCACACTGGTGCTTCAACTAGCTAGCTAGTAACTGAAATGCTTGAGATGCCTATTGGAATCCAGAGAAAATGCTAACCTCTCGTCAGTAAATTATTTAGAGGCCTGTGGCATAATATTGAATGAACTTGCAGTAATACTCTCTCTCAGCCCCGGCCGGCAACTGCTTGAAATTCGATGGAACTGGCCAGTTCTGAACTGCCGCCGCCAGTTTACCGAGATCACATGGCAAGTACTCAATACATGACTGCACAATATATTAAAGTAACACTTGGACCTCACCATGATGAACGCGTACTCATCATAGGGACCTTTTGATGCGTGTGAAATGCAGTCTTGTACTCGTCCCCCGTCTGCTGCCTTTGTGCCTACGTACGTAGGGACCTCTTGATGCCTCAGCATTATGGGCTTATTATATGGCAATCATGTGTTGATAGTCCACACAGAAACCCACGCGTGCGTGTGCCATCATCTTTCTTGTGCACTAAAAACAGCATTATGCATGGAACGAAGTGGCGTATATGTGCTGGGCCAAGCTCGCGCGAGACCGGCTGCACGTACCTAGGCATCCAATCACTGCCACGTACGATGATCATCTTGCCGTATATATGCTACCGTACGTGTCGAATCATGGCTTCATTTAACGGGTAATCACATGCTTATCAGACACACTGAATTGTTTCCCGGCCGGGTAGTATGTCCTACGTCCACCACATAGCTAGAATCCAGATCTGTCCACGACCTTTGCACCAAATGGTGGTCCATTCTAGATTTGTCTCTGTGTCCCTGGTCGACAGCTTTGGTTTTGCTGTGATCGGGGCGGGGCACATACTTGCTATAGAACTGAACAACATTACATCATAAGCAAAGAAATAAAATGTGAGTGCATAAATGCATAGAGAAACTATTTTCATGCAGAATTGTGAGAGAAAGTGTATACAACGGTTACAACACATCTTACAGTATAACGAAATAAATAACCAAATATAAAGCGGAAAACAATGAAACAATCAGAATTTAGACAACCAAGTCATAACTTGTAACTGAAATAATTAAAACTTCACTTCAATGGTACCTAAGCCCTTAAGTGTGATGGTACATACCTTAGCACATTCAAACCAGGGCATACCTAAGCCCTTAAATGTGATGGTACCTTAGCACATTCAAACCAGGGCATACCTAAGCCCTTAAGGGCTGATTTGGTGATTAGGGATCCCTAGGGGATCCATGGGGGAGGAATCCCCTTGCAATTCAATTTTGAATAGCAAGAATATTTCTTCCCCTCGGGATCCCCGGTCACCAAATCAACCCTAAGTGTGATGGTACCGGCCTTAGCACATTCAAACCAGGGCATATAGACCTGCTATGGTTTCCAGTGCCCACAACCAAACTGCTAGTAGTGTGCAAATTAACCTAGCAGTGTAAAACAAAAAAAGGGCAGACTCCTCACTTTTGTGCACTTTCTGTTTTGGACATAAGGATAGTCAATATGGTACTGTTAAACCCAGCTGCATCCTACATGTGAAAAGGTGACAATCTTCAAAACATTATCAATTGCACGAGACATGAGACACTTTGTAGAGATGCATAAACTCTAGGTGGCTAGATGAAACGATGAGTAAACGACATCACACAGTAGGTAGAATCACTTGTGTGCATGCTCCAACCACAGGCCAGTAGGATGGGATGGCAGGAGGTGGCCTTGAGCAGCTGCCTGACGTCCTCTCACGTGCCCCTTAGCTTGCCCGCTTCCTCCACCTCCTTCCATCCCTCAGTTTTATCTGGGAACTTCTCCTTCATCTTATCAATTAATGATCCCCTTTGCCTCATCGATCCTGGACAAATTTTGCTCTCGTGGTGGAGAGAATAAAAGGTAACTAATGTGACAGAGAAAGCATGAAAGGATTTTAAGAGGACTGGTGCAGAACACGTTGCTCATGTTGAGTCAAATGAAAACTTTAATAATCAACATGTCAGGGCAGTGTTATTTACCAATAGTCAAATAAAATAAACATATAGGATGGATAAAGAGCACCACAAGTGAACTGATTCAAGTAAAAAGATAAGAATAGATCAAACAATTTCGTTGGCATTATACATACCCCTGTAACCTTTACAATACTATCCATGCATCTTTGGCAATCCTGGGATCAGCATCAGAATAGTGATTAGCAAACCCAACTGCGCCTCTGCTACCCTAGCAAGCATTCCAGATAAGAAGTGCTCTTCTTTTTTTTACATTTGGATCGATCTTCGATTGGTTAATTTCACTGGTCTACAGATTAATAAGCCAAATTTAACAAGACAATGAAGTAAAAATATAAACAAACAGTAATCTAAAAGAATAAATGTTGACGATTCAGAAGAACAAGTAATTTACTTGATGATGATGCATGCTGATGATGGGATGATTGAGCGATGCACGCTGCCGTCTAGTCTAGTATGCACATGCTCTACATCTGCTTGTCCCTGCACTACCGGAATCAACCTCTTCGCCGAGTGCCGGAAGCACTCGGCGAAGCCTTAAAAACACTCGGCAAAGGCTTTGCCGAGTGTAACACTCGGCAAAGAAGGCTCGGCAAACAGTACATCGGCAAAGACTTCTTTGCCGAGTACTTTTTTTCGGGCACTCGGCAAAGATCTTTGCCGAGTGTCAGGGTGCACTCGGCAAAGAAAAGCGACCGTTACGGCGCCGGTTGACGGAGACGGCGGCTTTGCCGAGTGTCAAGGGTGACACTCGGCAACGAAGATATCTTTGCCGAGTGTCCTCCTGGTAGCACTCGGCAAAGCCGCCTTCTTTGCCGAGTGCCACTTGGGACACTCGGCAAAGAGCCCGCCAGGGAGGGTCCCCATGTCAGGCTCTTTGCCGAGTGTCTCAAATGGCACTCGGCAAAGCCGACCTCTTTGCCGAGTGCCAGCGACACAACACTCGGCAAAGAACCTAAGCCGGTGCCCAGGTCTGTGCTCTTTGCCGAGTGTTTTGACCCAGACACTCGGCAAAGAGCCTCTTTGCCGAGTGTTACACTCGGCAAAGTGACCAGTATGTACCTTTTTTATTTGTTTTTTGTTTTCCATCCACACAAACAGAAGATATCACATATATATCACATATATACATCACAGATATCATCACAGACATAAATAGCCAACACAAACATAAAACCGTGACCACAAACATAAATATCCATCACAAACATAAGTGTTCAACACAAACATAAGTCTCAAACGTCGCAAGCTCTCACATAAGTATCAAACAGAAACATAAGTATTATACATAAGTTGTGAAGTCTAAAACAACGACTCATGGAGGTGGGCGGTTTGGCCGGGGTTGCGTTGGGCTGAACCCTTCCGGAGGGTTGTTGGATGCCGCCCCAGATTGGCCCTGCACAAAGAAGAGATAGCATGTGTTATACCAGATGCATTACAAACATCTAACTACAATTTTGGTACTCACAGGAGTGTGGAAGAGAGTAGGGTCAACTGGGGGGAACAATGGAGGTGGCGGAGCGATGCCCTGTGCGGCGCCAAGGCTCTGCATGTACTGGAACATCTCCGCCATCCTCTGATCAGCCGCCGCCCGCTCCGCCATTATCCTCGCCTCCATCTCTTCTAGTTGGGTCTGTAATATTACAAGCCAACGTTATAGTAACTCAAAGACTAGGTATATAACTAAAGGAAGGACGAGTTACAGAAGCACTAACCTCGAGTTGTGAAATGCGATGCTGTGAGCTGTCGTGCCGAGGTCGAATGGCTGGGCTCGAGCCAGTGCTCCTTGCTCTCACCTGAGACAGAGTGGGAGTGGAGGACGAGTCGATTGCCCCGTCGGCAATCCAGTACCGCCCATGTCTCTTGCCTCCTCTGACCCTCATGAGCACATCGGGGTCGATAGGCTCGGTGCTCGGATCATAGTCTGGGCCATGGACCTCCTGCGCCATGGCGGTGTAGTCATGGAGGCGGCTGTAGACGGCGGGGTTGGTGTAGGCCTCGGGCCCGTCATCCGGGTTGTAGGTGACGTCGGACGTCGCCTTACCCTTATGGGCCATAGCATAGGCCGAGAAGGTGGAACAAGGCCTGCCACCATGTGACGCCGACTGCAACGAAAACCAACGAGATAGTTAGAAATAATATCTAACTTAGTGCTATATATCGAAATAAAAAGGTGGCGTACCCATGCTTCGGCATATTGGCCCAGGCTCCGGCTGCCTTGGTGGTGCGAGGGCCCTTGCATCTGCAAACGCCGTTCCCGGCTAGCTGTGTGCACCTCGTCCCACTCAGCCGAACACCACGTATCCACCATCTGCTCCCAGCAGAGAGGATGTGCGGCGCACCAATGTGGAATCACCTGCAAAGTAAACACATAAAGTGCATATCAGAAGATAAAATAAAATTCATGCATGGAGTACTGGTACCAAACATGCATGACTTTACCTGCAGGTACTGCTCCCTGGTCAACGACATGGTTCGGGCTTGAGGTTTGGTCACCTTCTCCCCAAGGACGGAGCCGTGGTAGGTGATGATGGCCTGGATGCGGGCCTCATAGTGCATGTCCACGACGAGCTTCTTACAGCACGTGGTGGCCACCACATCCGCCCTAGCCTCGTATCCAGCATCGCATCTGAAGAAATCCTGCATACAAAAACGATGTATCCATACATTATTTCAAGAATTTGCAACGAATGCGACATATTTTATATTATACTAAGACTTACCCACAGCTCTTGCCTCCTGATAGTCGTTCAACATATCCGCTACCCCCGCATCCGCGTCATAATCCTCGACACGTTGTCTCAGCACCTCCTCTCTCGTACGATGCGCTTCACTATGAAATATCCACCGAGTATAGCCCGGCGTAAATCCATTCTTCCAAATATGTTCTACCATGGTCTTCTTTGGTTTTCTTTTCCGGTTGTCACATTTGCTGCACGGGCATGGGACTAGACTAGCTCCTTTAGCAGCTTCGCCATATGCCCGTTCCACGAAATCATCGGTCTTTCTAATCCATTCAGTGGTGACATCGTTCCTTCCTCTACGGCCCGTGTACATCCACTCACGGTCCTCCATCCTATAACATATTTAACCAAAGCCTATCAACAAAAAAATCCGGCAGCACCTCCCCTGCACGGGGAGGTTTTCAAAGCCTGTAAATATAAGTAGCAGCACGATGGCTGACATCCACACATATACATATCCACACATATACATTAATGCCTAAATAACCACATAAATAATTAGAAGACTTACCTAATGCATGCAAAGTGAGGACTAAAAACCTAACTCTATTTCACAATACACAATCAAACACAAAAAACCTAATTCTATTTCACAATACACAATCACAATACACAATACACAACCACACATATACATTTATTTGACAATATTTAGCAACTAAAATGTGAAAATTAGTTTATACCTATTTGCTCGGCGTGGACGGTGCACGACGGCGAACGGGCGTGACGGCGTGGAGGTCGTGAGCGGTCGACGGCGTGGAGGTCGTCGGCGCGGGGTCGTCGGCGGTCGTGGGCGGCGCGCGGGCGCGCGGACGAGCGGCGAGCGGGCGGCGTGGGCGGCGCGCGGGCGCACGGCGAGCGCGGGCGGCGTGGGCGGCGCGCGGGCGCACGGCGAGCGCGGGCGGCGTGGGCGGCGCGCGGCGAGCGGCGGGCGCGCGGGCAGCGCGCGGCGAGCGGCGGGCGCGCGGGCGGCGAGGGTGGGGGCGGGGGCGGGGGCGGCGAGCGGCGGGCGCGCGGCCGGGGGCGGCGCCTGGCCGGCGGCGAGGGTGGGCACGGGCGCGGGGTCGGCGGCGAGCGAGCGCGGGCGTCGGCGGCGTGCAGCGAGTGAGCGTGAGTGAGAGAGAGAAGAAGGAGAACCGGTCGGATTGGCTAAGTTTATGTTCTTTGCCGAGTGCCCGCGATGCGGCACTCGGCAAAGATTTTTTTTTTATTTTTAAAATATGGTTTGCCGAGTGCCAGATCGGCGGCACTCGGCAAAGGCGCCTTCTTTGCCGAGTGCCATCCAGGGGCACTCGGCAAAGACTGCTTTTCACTTCTTTGCCGAGTGCCACCCCGGGACACTCGGCAAAGCCTACTTTGCCGAGTGTCAACCACACGACACTCGGCAAAGTACATTTGTATTTTTTTTTGTTTTAGGCACCAAACTTTTTGTGGTATGTTTCTAAACTATATAGACCTACATGTATCATTTTGGGACAATTATAACAGTGTTTGCAATATCTAGTAGATTTAGTTCGTTTATTTGAATTTCTTCGGAAAATTCAAATTTGAACTGCAGGTCACTCGAAACTTGGAAAACCGTCCATGAAAAAATGATATTCATGGTACTTAGCATAAGTTACGACCGATTTCAGAAGCGTACCGGAAACTTCGAGCAACATGCTCACTAAACATGGCCGTGAACTTGGCATCCACATGTTTAAAAATTGTATAAAACACAAACAAAGTCAGAAAATCATGAAACTTGTCCCCGTGTCATGATATCATATGTATAGGCTATGATAAAAATTTTAGAGTATTTGGAGAAAGTTGTGAGACAGTATGTGTAGAAACCTAAGAGGACTACACATGAAATCATAGAGTTTCAATGTGGATCTCTTAGGTTTCTACACATAGTGTCTCACAACTTTCTCCAAATACTCTAAAATTTTTATCACAGCCTATACATATGATATCATGACACGGGGACAAGTTTCATGATTTTCTGACTTTGTTTGTGTTTTATACAATTTTTAAACATGTGGATGCCAAGTTCACGGCCATGTTTAGTGAGCATGTTGCTCGAAGTTTCCGGTACGCTTCTGAAATCGGTCGTAACTTATGCTAAGTACCATGAATATCATTTTTTCATGGACGGTTTTCCAAGTTTCGAGTGACCTGCAGTTCAAATTTGAATTTTCCGAAGAAATTCAAATAAACGAACTAAATCTACTAACGATTGAATCTCTGTTATAATTGTCCACAAATGATACATGTAGGTCTACATAGTGTAGGAACATACCACAAAAAGTTGGAGAGACAAAATCAAAAAAATAAAAATATACTTTGCCGAGTGTCTAGAGATGACACTCGGCAAAGAATTCTTTGCCGAGTGCTAGATGTGGGACACTCGGCAAAGAAGCCTCTTTGCCGAGTGCCAGCCGTTGGCTCTCGGCAAAGACTGACGGCCGTCAGCTCTGGGACGGCCGCTGACGGCCCTTTGCCGAGAGCCCCGTTTGCCGAGTGCGTTACACTCGGCAAACTTGTCTTTGCCGAGTGCCTACCTGTGCCGAGTGTTTAGCACTCGGTAAAGGGGCTCTTTGCCGAGAGCCTAACTTTACCGAGTGCGGCACTCGGCAAAGCCTTCTTTGCCGAGTGCCCGACAAAAGGCACTCGGCAAAGAATACAACACTCGGCAAAGCCTCGGATTCCGGTAGTGCTGGTCTGCATGCCCACTGTGGAGCGCGCGGCCATGCCAGGGCCACCGGCGCCGTCCGCCACCCCCTCCCCCCATCGGCCAGCATGACGCCAACCGCCACGGGCCAGTCCGAGGGTCTTTAGGCCCTACCACCGGAGGAGAGAGTTGAGGCTACCCCATTAGAGGTGGCCGGTGAAGTTGAGGTGTTCGTGCGGAACGTCGACGGCGCAAGAAGGTTGTCCACGACGGGCAGCGATAGTCCCAGCGACAACCGGCTCCGGCGGTGCTGGGGAACAGCGATAAACTGCCTCTGTAACAGTGGGTGGAGGAGACGGTGGTGTCACCAACTCTTACATCCATCGGCACTGTTGGCGACGAATCCGCCTCTCCCATCGGCACCGACGGTGACGGGAGGACGATAGGGAGGCCGCATTCAACCATCGGCAGCGCACTACCGCTATCTATCCAGCATAGATCGCGCAAAAGTGCACGTTCTGCACTTGAATACAGCGTGTAGGGATGGCGTTCATCGGTGGGATGACTGCATCTTGTCCAACGGCGTACGCCTCCAACAGCGCATCATCGACGACATGCATGGAGAGCTTCACGCGAAGAGGAACATTTTTGCTCCATACCTTTCTTGTCGATTTTGAGACCAGGGCCTCCGTTCTTCTCAAAAACAGCGAGCAATCTTCTTCTTCTCCATCTGTTCTCGCGAGCACGTGCTCATAACGTGTTGTATAATAGTGAAAACAAGTTTAGGAGAAATGACAGCAACTGTTGTATTCCAAGAATTATTACACTTATATAAAAGTGAAGGGGTGCATCTTAAAAATGTGTCCCTTGGAGAAAAACTATTGTACCCTTAGATTGGTCACACATACGTGATATTTTGTAGAAGGCCAATCCGCCCTGTGAGCTCCGCCACTGCCACTGGTCAGCCCGACGGAAAACAATGGGCTGGCCTTCAACTTTGCCGGGCCGCACCGACACTGTGGGAAGCCACCAGGGCACGACCGCACGACACGCAGGAAGCAGTCACCCAGCCACACGTGCGTACGAGAAATTAGAAGAAAAAGCAAATCAGTGATTAGTTGCTCAGCCGACTAGAATCGACTATATTAGAATCGTCTAGACACTTTAAAACCTTGCTCAGCACTCAGCAGTACTGTTCCACTGCCCGAGCAACGGCAGCAGCACAAGCGGTTCTTGCACCACGAGATCGAGCCAATCGAGCTCTCGTTTTCGAGCGTCCAGCTAATCTTGCTCACCGTCTTCTCTGCTCCGAGCTCTCCTCTCGTCACCGGTCGAGCAGCTGACGCGTCTGTGTGCTCTCCTACGAAACAGGACGCAGCTGGTGCGCGAGGCGAGGCGATGGCCAACCTCAAAGACGCGTCTGTCTGCGTGGCGATGGGCATCGCCCACATTCTCAAGCCGCTGCTTGACTTCCCCGACGGGGTCCGGCCGCGCGCTCAGCCCCGTCCTCGAAGCCGCCGTCGCTTTGCTCATCACCTCGCTCCCGCCCTTATACCTCATATGCATCATCCTCATTGGCCCCGGCGCCGGCCGTGCTGGCGGCCCCCGGTGCGGCAAGGAGGTTCGCTTGCTTTCCCTGAATCATGGTGTCAGCCGTTCTTGCTGTGCTTGCCCTGGCCCTCATCGCCTTGATGTTCCTCACCGGCGACGAGCTGCCGTGGGGTGCTCCGCCCAGACGGATGGATGCGTTGTTCTAGAATTTCGATGATGTCCGGACCATTTCTCTGCTTTGGTCAGTAGATCTTGATATATTTTTTTTTTGTTATTAGAAACCTTGCCGCGGGGTCTGTTAGAATGGAAACGAAACTCCCTCCTCTGACTTTGCTTGAATGGCAAAATCCCTCCGGCCTTGTTCGGTTTTCACGGATTGGAGACCCGGAATAATTCCTAGCCGGATTACTTCTCTAATTTATATAAATTTTGATGAGTTGGAACGAAACCGGGTTTATTCCAATGGAAACGAACGGCCCCTCCTTCAATCTCCATCGACACAGATAAACCTCCCTCACACACTGCGACCACAAACGTCGTCTTTCCCGTTGATGCTGGTTGATTGGTGCGCCGCCAGTACCGCATGTCGTCCTGCTCCGTGTCCACGTAGCTCCTGCTACTGCCCCGTCGGTGGCGACTGCAGCACCAGCGCCCGCGCCCGCGCCGACAACAGCAGGTGGATCGCCGTCGCCAGGTCCTGCAGCTCCGCCAGCCGCCATGGCTGATAAGTAAAAAACTGAGTCCCACCGACAAACGTGATTTTCGGTTTCTTTTTTTTTTCCCTGACAGCTTCTCGCCCATCATGCACTGGCTGGCTGACGTTTATCGGCCACCTGAAGCCACGACGCCGGCGCGGCCATCCTCCTCAGGATCCGGCATGGCTGCCTAGGCCGAGGTCGGAGAGATCAAAGACGGTGAACGTGTCACAGTCACTGCCCAGGCCAATGCAAGGTCGAAGAGAGGAAGGCCGAGGGTCGACAGCAGGACAAGCGGAGGCCGACTAGATAGACGACGCGCCATTCATGAAGAGCATCCGAGGAAGAGGTTAATCTCAGTCTCAATGAAGACTAAATAAAAGAGGGATATTACTATTCGAGCAAATTAAAGCACGAGGGAGTTTAGTTTCCATTTTAACAGAACGCCGCCGCACGTAGTACGGTTTCCATCTTGGAAGCCCACTCCACTCGGCTGCTTTCTGCAATAAGAAAATCTCGTCACCTTATTTTTCTGTGCGGTCCGATGTATGGTAATAAATATAGACATATATATAAAAGTTATATTTGTAAGTTTGATTACGAAATACGAATTATATCTTGGATTCTGGAACGGAATTATATTATTTTTCTAACAATTACTCCAGTAGTTGGGACAAAGAAAGGAAGGATCCTTACTGGATTACAATCAAGGACGAAAAAAAAAATCAAAGGCAAACGGTAGAAGCGAAGTGGTCCATATTGGCTGCTCCAATTCCACGTCACGCCCCCCGTTCGATCGGTTCAACGTTCAAAGATGCCCTGACATGGGACGGGCCGATCAAGCGACATACAGGACGTCCTAATAATTCACCTCAGAAGTATCGATCTACAGATAACTAGAGGACACGAAGGGTCTATGCTTTGTGCATGCTACAGAAAATTGCAACTTAATTATGACAAGGCTGCTAGCTACTTAGCTAGTAACTAGTTCAGTGCCCGTGTGTTGCAACGAGATCATATAATAGCTCGATAACTTATATATACAAATGTGTGTTATACTGTTATGAGATGGAGTACGACATCCACGAGCCGTCCGGGATGACGTTGAAGAGAAACTCGGGCCTGTGACACACGAGCACTCACCTAGTAGTGTAGTATACAAGATTTAACAAGACAATTTAAAGACAAAAATTCAAGAATGATCTTTCATAGACTACTGTAAATTCATGACTAAAAGCTCACTGTAATTGACTTGCTTGAAGAACACAATAATACTACTGTGAATATGTGATACAACTTAATCACAGTAGTAAAATTACATCTGATGTTGTATTTGGTAAAAAAATATTTTTTCAGAGTTCAGAGCCAACAACTAAACTCAAGTGTTACAAGGTACAACGAACCTTACTATTCAGATTATTAATATAAAAACTCAAGACAGGTGTAATCCTCAAACAATTATAAGCAATGTGTATAGGAATTTTAGACATAATGGTGCCTACCACATGCTTTAGTATTTAGATTATTAACACAAACTCATGACATAATGACCAAAAAATATTAACACACAAACATGGACATAATGTTATTTAGGAATTTCAGACATATATAGAGGTCAAATAAAGGAATTTCAGACAATGAACAATTATCATCATCAATAGGCCAGACTTCAAATTCTTAATATATGAACTTGACATATAATAGTGCCTCTAGCAGTGTCGCCATAGTTTAAAAGCAGTAATATGGCATAGAGAGGAGAGGAGAGGAGAGAAGAGAAGAGAGGAAATAAACAATATCTATTGCTTTTCATATAAACTCACAAAGTTATATATATTCCAATCCCATGGAGAGATGAGGGGAGGAGAGCTACAAAAGCCAATCCTGTTTTGTTTCTCCTTTCATGCCTAACCCTATGCAGCAGCATATTCATCCAAGAAACCAACAACCTGTAACATATCCCTTATTATCCTAACCATTACAAACTTGTCATTAAAATTAAATTCAGTACTGACTAATATTATCTCGATCAATCTTCAAGGACATC
Organism: Zea mays; assembly: GCF_902167145.1. Lineage (NCBI taxonomy): Eukaryota > Viridiplantae > Streptophyta > Magnoliopsida > Poales > Poaceae > Zea > Zea mays. The sequence goes on along the minus strand of NC_050104.1, from coordinate 12,092,116 downwards.
GAGCTCGATTTTGCTATGCCACAGAGAATGGTGCATGTGCACCCTTCTTCCTTATATGCATCAGGTGGTCTAAAGTTGGCTTTAACCTTTAGCCCACCTTACATTAGAGATTTGGACATCAAAAGAAAGCTAAAACATTCTAAAGCTTTTAGATCTCTAAGTTTAGAAGAGGGAGGCAAACATGCCCCAGAATATTGGAGATCGCAGCTACTGCTATCACCAAGTAACACACTAAGATATCGAAGACCGCAACTGCTGCTATCACCGTTTAAAGTACAAGATTCAGTGGTGGTGCTTTTGCTTCTACCTTAACAACTAAGATCTCAATCCATCTTAATTTGTCCAACCGAACTCTGAATGAAAAAAAAGAATCGCATTTTAGGAATGATTGACGAGTTAGCACAATGCAGGTTCAGAACCTTTGGTTATTTCCAAAATAAAGACTTGCATGTATGGCTATAACAATTTATACTTTTAAAAATGGATACTTATTGAGACCTGATAACCACATTTAGCTAGCTTAGCAGGAGGGAGCATGCTAACTCATAATGCCTTGTAATTACTGAACACTGATGAACCAGTGGAGCCATACCTCATTGACATCCTCAAGTAGCTCTGACAAACAAATTAGGGGACATGACAAACAAATTAGGGGACACTACCTCTGCGTATCTGCACAAGGGCCCAAGAGAGGTGGGGCCCGACCATAGGAACGGAGCTCTCAGCTCCCACATCGTGCACCAGTGAATGCGAGCAGCTGGTCTGGCCTTCCAGTAATCCGATCTGCATACAGTGTGATCCAGGATTCACGTGGATAAGGATGAAATCAAGAGAGCGCTAGCTAGGATCACACGCCAATAGCACAAGGAAGGAAGGAATGAGCGAGCGAACCTTGAGGAAAACATCGTCGACGGGCTTCTTTGTGTGGCTCTCCGTCGTTGGTCGCAACCCCCGCCACCGCCCTCACTCGTCGCACATCGCGCTGTGGTCACGGTCAGGGCTGCCCTTCCATCCGGTCGACCGGTCGAGCATGGGGCGATCAAGCAGGACTCGAGGAGGAGGTAGCGGATTTATGGCGACGGATCGAGGTAGCGGGGCCGAGTGTGGGTTGTTGGCTTGTTGCGCCCGTGGGCGTGGCAGGCGGGGGGTGGGGGCGGGCGGAGGGATCATGAGCTAGAGGGGGAGAACGTGGAGGGAGTGGGCAGTTTGGAGGGAGATCGTGGGGGATTCCTTTGTGCGAGAGTCTGGGAGTGAGCGGGTGCTCCTGAGATGGCTGAGATCGACGATGAACAGGAGAGCACGGAACGGAGACGACGCTAGCAGGAAGAGCTAGAGGGCGAGGGCTCGCTGGGCAGAGAAAGCAAGGGAGACTGACCCTAAAGCCATGGTGGGTCAGGGTAAGAAGCGTGCGGTCTCCTGGCAGCTACTTGGGCCGCACCAAAGAAACACAGCCCACGCGACCTATGTCGTCGTCATGGCTTACACATTTTTATGACCATACCGGCCAGCCAACATAGCTTCTACCGGCTTATAAGCCTTCCTTATTCAGAGAAAGCAATCGTGGTCAAATGCTCCTACCAGTGTCAAATTGAGGCAACTTTTTGCGCGAGCAGACGTGGGTCCGGTGTGTGCAAAACTAAGGGTGGCTGTCACGTGAGCGCCCGTAGTCTACAATGTGGGCCCAACGTCCAGAGTGTGTGATGGCTTGCACGATAGGAATGGGAATAGGGGATTTTGTCACATGGGACCGGAGTGCCCCAAGTCAGGAGTTGCTCGATGTCCCGCGTCACAGAATGTGATGGTTTGCCGGACAGCAGCGGCGGAGGAGCCATTATGGCTTAGTGTGGCATCAGCCATACCTTACTTTTAATAACTGTCATATCTTCTACTATAACAACAAAATAAGACGTGGTGTAGTGGATATTGTGTCTCTAATCTAGAAGCAAGTCTTGAGTTCGATTCACAATTCTTACATATTTCATTTTTTACTGCCGGACAGGGATGAGGGCAAAACAGGAAATAAAAAAAGGCAGAACGGCAGGCTACCCTTACCGCCTTAATAAGTAGTAGAGATAATCTTTACTACTATTAAGGCTGTAAGGGGTAGGCTGCCTCCCCTGGTTCTGCCTTCACCGTCCGCTCGCTTCCGTAAATCTACACTGTCTGCCCGCCCACGGCCACGTTCGTCCCCCCGCCTCCCCCTCCCCCTCCCCCACCCCGCGTGAGCCGCCTCTGCCCCGCCTCCCCCCTCCACGGGTCGAGATCGATCCTCCTCCCAAATCAAATCCCCAAACCTCGGGCCACTGCTTCGCTCCTCCTTGCCGCCATGCGGTTGAGCGCCGACGAGCAAGCCCGACGCACCCTATGGCTATGGAGGTCCGCCGCAGGGTTCTGCCGCCGGGAGGCCCCACGGCGCCAGCAGGCGACCGGCGGCGAGGGGCAGCGGGTGCGTGTGCAGGCGGGGGACGCGCTGCTGCTGCCGATCCGGCACACGAACCTCATCTTCTCGGCGCTGTTCGCCGCGTCGCTGGTGTACCTAATGCAGCGGTGGCGGGAGAAGATCCGCGCCTCCACGCCGCTCCACGTGGTCTCCCTCACCGAGATCTTCGCCATCTGTGGCCTCGTGATGTCTCTCATCTACCTCCTCAGCTTCTTCGGGATCGCCTTCGTGCAGTCCTTCGTCTCCAACAGTGACGACGAGGAGGACTTCATCATCGACTCCCGCCACGGATAGGCTAGCTGGCTAGGCGGTCGAGTCCGTTCGGTGCTGCCGTGCGGGAGCGCTTGCTGTCTCCGATTCCGTCCCGTTTGCTTTCGTGGACTGGTTCGGAAATCGGAAGGCATTGCGATGAGATGCTGCGGAGGCGGCGAGAAGCTCACTCCCCGGCGATGAGCAGAATCACAACAGTATCTTAATCTTTCTTGCCTCCTCGTTCCCTGTCTCCCCGGCAAGCCTTCGGTCGCATCGGGGTGGCGAGCTTGCGCTGTCAGCGGCGAACCCCTCCCCTGCCCCCGCAGTGCTTCCGCCTGCTGGCTGGACTCAGGTGAGCAGTGTGGATTTTCGGGTTCGTGCGATGCGGTCGTGGGATTGACGGATGTATTTTCCCATTTATTTATTCAATTTTGAACTGCCAATTAAAGTTCTACTCTTGATTTTTTGTTCTTCAGTTCGGCCCTTAACAAGAGAACGAACACCATGCCGATGCGTGGCATCGATTTCAAGTGGTGCGTCTGCACCCTCTCGTCTCGCCGTTTCTTCCCTAACTCGCCCCCCTTTTAATTTGAAGATCCATTCTTCTATAATGACTCAAAGGTTGACTGATTGAGAGGCTGGGTTTGGGATTCATTGCAGGTATGATGGGTTCTTCCTCTCCATGCTGGCCACTAGCGTGTATCCTACTCTACCCGATAATCCCTTACCAACTTCATCTATACACGTGGAACTCAAATTACATTTTTTTTCTAAGTGTATGTTGATATGTTCTTCTAATTATTAGTCGGCTAATAAGTTATTAGCTAGGTTAAAATTATATTATTTGTGCTCAAGTTTTTAAGCTTTCATTATACAACCTATCGTTACTGAAGAGAGCGTTGTGCTATTAGTATTTTACTGTATCTAAAATTATTGTACCACCACTTGCAGAGACGGCCAATATTCATGGCCTCCAGATTTTTAATACCAAGGCCAGCAGCTCACAAGTCACAAGATGGTATTTCTTTTTGTCCACCCCTCCTCGCCAAAAAAATGTAACGCCCACTTTGTGATTGCTAGAAATAATACCAATAGAGAAAACAATTTCTCTTTATGTGAGTTTGATCTTTATGCATCATCATATGTGAACACCATGCCCAAAAACAATTAATAAAAAAAAGATATGCTACTAAACCATTGCATCATGCTGAATATTTTATTTGTGTGTGTGCATTTTTGTGACAATATTATAATAATGTAAAAAGAAATATGTTAAATATCCAGATGGGGATTTAAATCCTAAAATAATCCTAGAATTAAGAAAAGAGAGAAGGAAAAGATTATACAAAATAGAGGAAAATAAATATATTAAATAATACATTTTGTTCCTACTAATATTTTAATTTAGGCATTTAACTCAGGTATGAAGCTCACAAACAAGTTTGAATTCAAAATAGAGATTTAAAAGTGAAAAGAAAAGAAAATGAAAAAAAAAAGAAAAGAAAAAGGGGTACTGTGCTTGCCTGGGCCGGTTTTCACCTTTTCGGCCCAGCTTCTGATCCCTTCTGCGCGGCCCACTCCTCCACCGCGCGCTTCCACTCTCTGCCGCATGGGGCCCGACCGTCAGCCACGTTGGAACCGCGCGCGTTGCTGTCAATCGGGGCCCACGTGCCAGTTCCTTCCCCGCACACGCGCGCACACGAGCGCTCTCTGCCGTATGGGACCCGCGGGTCAGTCGCTCAGCTCCTCACAGCACCGTGCAGGGGATTCGCTGCATCACGGCCGAATTCAACGATCCGCGCGCGGATCGTGGATTCCGTTGCGGGACCTGGGTTAGTGTTGGCCAGGGCTATTTAGCTGTAGAGCGCTCGGTCCCCTAACCACCGTCGGGGACTATTACATCGCACCGCCGGGGAAAACCCAGAAAAGTGCGCCGTGAAGTCGAGCGAGGGCTCCGCTGTCATTGGCGCGATTCTCTTCACCATAGGTAAATTACTCGCCCAAAAACCCTAATTAGCAATCTCCGCTAGGCGTAGCATCGTTCCATACCGGTAATTGTTCGTCTGGGGTGGCGTATTTGGATACCGTCGCTGCGGGTCCGTCGAGCGACGCGACCTGATCTCTTCGGCACCAGATTTGGGGTGCATAGCACGGCAGCTCATTCCCCATCCTTCCCTCTTCGCGTAGAGCCAATTCGATTAGAGCTTGGGTGTGCAGGGCTCTCGGACGTGGTTCCCGGCGATGGCGCACCGCCGTGGGGGGGCCCTGGTCGTCCCGTCGGCCATAGTCTGGGGTAGAAGACGCTGTAGCCGCCGTTACCTGTTGGATGTGCGGCTCAGATTGGAAACCAGCTACTGATTCGGGCGCGTTCGTCAGAGACCGTTGATTAGAGATCTGAGGGTAGGGACTAGATCTGGGCGTTATAAAACCCTAGCCGTTGATTCCCAATCCAACGCACTGCATCACATACCGATTCGGGCGTGGGCTCGATCTAATCGGGACCCTCGGTTGACAATCGGATGGCCCTGACTGCACGATACCGCTTCGACGCGCGTTTTGCTAAGGAACCCTCGGTTTCATTAAAATCAACCCGCCGTCCATTGGTCACTATGCGCTGGGTGTCTGGATTCTTACCCCGAGCCCCCTGTGCTTCACAGATATTGAGGCCCAGTCCAGTGACAGGATAAAATGAATAAATGAATTAGAAAATGTATTTTTAATACAAAAATAAGTGCTAAATCTTCAATAAATCATAGAAAATTCATACTTGCTCCAAATTGAGCCATTCCACTTTCTAAATTTTTGTAATTTAATTCTCTATCACTTAGAGTCTCTGTTTTGTCATGAAAACAGTAAGAAAATTTATTTCCCATATAATCCTATTTAAAACACATAAAACCTTTGAAAATGCATAACTTAAATTCTATAACTCCAAAAATTATGATTCCTGTTCCTAGAATTTTATTTTTGTTATGTAGAATATTTCTGTGCATTTTGTTCTTATGTTTGATGTAATGTTAATTTTGCCTATACACTGTTTGTTTGTAATGCTACGACTAGCGCGAGGTTACGTGTCATCTGAAGAGCAAGTTGGTACCTGGAATCTCAAGTCCCAGGCAAGTTGTGCCCTTGATCACTTCTTTTTACCCACTCATGTTCTAATTAATCATAATGATCTGCATAGGTTAATTTTGTTGGGACCCAATAGGTTACCCTAGTTTGATTATCTTTATACCTTGTTTACCACTAAACTTTTTGGGTAGTACTTGCTAGTGCTTTATGTGGTTTTGGGTATGAAGATACATTACTCATGATTATACTTTTGTTATCCGTTGTTATTTATCGTTCATGATAAGATCATTATGTTAATTGGAACATGGAGCGACCACCCGGGAAAACAGTGCTACCACAAGGGTTTAATGGGACGCCCTTGGCCGATTAATTAGGAAAGCTAGTGGAAGACTACCTTACCTGAAAGGGGCAAGGGCAGTAGGGGAGTGGTCAGTGTAGGGAGGCCCTCGGGAGGATTTTGCTGCGATGGCGGTCCTGCAAGGGATTCCTGCATTGGAGCTTCCTATAAACTGTAGCGGGTTTTCTGAAGCTAGTGGAACTTTGTAAAGGCCTCGTAGTGTTACCCTGCCTCGCCTCCTCGGTAGAGGTGTATGGGAAGTCGCGATCCCTTGGCAGATGAGTAACATGACTTGTGGGTAAAGATGCGCAACCTCTGCAGAGTGTAAAACTGGTATACTAGCCGTGCTCACGGTCATGAGCAGCTCGGACCCTCACATGATTAAATTATGGAACTTAAATTCAATTTGTCATATGCATTGCATCGCAGGTGATGTTGTTACTTCTGTTCCACTATTTAATTGGGTTGGTATTTACTTATACTTAGTAATTGCTAATAAAATTTTGACCAACTTTAAAAGCAATGCTCAGCTCTAACCATCCTCTTTGGTAAGCCTTACACTTCACATGAACTCCCACCTTTGGCGAGTTCATTCACATTATTCCCCACAACTTGTTGAGCGATGAACGTATGTGAGCTCACTCTTGCTGTCTCACACCCCCCCACAGGTCAAGAGCAGGTACAACAGGACGAGGCACGTGGAGGATGCTGTGATGAGTTCGTGAGTGGTCTAGGCCGTCGTCTCCCAGTCAACTTTGGGTTGCTGGACCGTTGTCTCCTCATAATGTAATTATTTATTTTGTACAGAACTCCTATTATATAGTAAAGATGTGACATTCGATCCTGTGCCATGATTCATCATATGTGTGAGACTTGGTCCCAGCACACCTGGTGATTATGTTCGCGCCCGGGTCTTGGTGCCCCGAAACCCGGGTGTGACAAAAAATCTCCTCCTTTTTGCCTCTGAACTTTTAATGGTTGTTTTTGGGAGAAGATACATAGACATAGCGCCTGTTTGGTTGGGATTTTGGGCCGATTCTGGCCGCCAGAAGCTGAAGCCGTGGCCAAACGGCTAGCTTCTGGGCCAGCTTCTTGTGGTCGCGCTTCCCACGGAAGCCGGCCTTGTACACGAAATCAGAAGCCGCCCGACCCACGCATCCGCTGGAAGTCGGCTATTCGCGAGCGTCCGCCCGAGCCCAGCGTCCTCTGCAATCCTCAGCTCTCTCCCTCAACCGCCGCCTGCTCCTCCGCCGCATCGGGGCGGTGACCTCGACCAGACTCCCGTCTCCCCTTCCGCGACATTCGCTCAGGTACATTGCTCCATTCCGTTGCGTATGCGCTCGTCCCCCGCTGCATCGTCGCTAGGGTTTTGACCTTGCTGCATCGTCGCTAGGGTTTTGACCTCGCCGCATCGTCGCTAGGGTTTTGACCTCGCCGCCGCCAGGTCTTCCGTATCCGGTCGTCCCCCGTTGATGTCGCTGCATCGTCGCTAGGGTTTTGACCTCGTCGCCGCCAGGTCTTCCGTATCCGCTCGTCCCCCGTTGACGTCGCTAGGGTTTTCACCTCGCCGCCGCTAGGTCTTCCGCAAGGTTGGACTCCGCCGTTATCCGAAGTCGTCGTATTCGTAGGTGCATTCCTAACTTCCATGTGTACCTTTCTTCCCCGATGTCGTGTTACGGATCCGGTGTACCCCATGTAGTGATTATGCTTTAGGTTGCATCGACGTGTGTGGTTCAAACTTCCCACTGTAATGAAGCCAATTGTGAACTGCTTATTAACGAATATCCTGTTCATTTGATGTTCAGATCTCGAGGTGTTAGCTGTTTGTCTCTCTGTTGCATCACAGAATCTCCACTCCAACAAAGGTGATGTTCACATTAAATTATTTTCCCCTTCTTGTCATTAACATGCTGTGTATGTTAAGCAGTAATTGTTCATATGTTCACGTTTATTGGTTACTCCATTCAAAGTGTGTTTGTACTGTCAAAAGTACAGACGTTAGTAGTAAATGTTTGGTATAGCCTCCTTTGTTAGCAGCCTAGGCACTGGAAAAGTAAGCCAAATTTGTGTACATAGTCCCCATGTCTGGTATACTAACGACCTAATAAATCCACATCAGATGGATTCAGCTGACTCCATAGCCGACAAGGCAATTGGAAGGATGCAAGAGATTGCGGACAAGATTTTTTCGGTATCGAGGGAAACAATCCGTCCTGGTCACGGGTTGACCTCATTTGACGCTACAAAACTTCGTGTAGCATTGGAGGACATAGCTTGCATGCTGGAGCAAGACTCTCTGGTGTTGCAAGAGAATTTGGACATCGTGAACAACGTAAACAACCCGGGTGATAGCATCTATGAACCTTCTACCTTGTCCTCACCACCCCCTGCTGACGACGACCTTACTCCTGATTGGGACTTTGCGGAGCATTTCGAAATCTTCTGGGGTGTTGAATATGATTCCGGTCAGATGCCGTCATTTAGTGACAATGAGGTTTAAGTTAGAACATGGTGAACCTAGCTGACAGGTGTTAGGGTAACAGGGAGACATCAACCTTTTGCTTACTGTGCAGTTGTATATTCTTCCCTGTGCTTTTGTGTCTACCAGAACATGACTTCGTTAAGTCTTTATATGTAATTATGTCAAACCGAATGTGACTCCTTATGGTACTACCTTATTTTATTATATGCTCAGTTAAGTGTTGACTTTGTTTGCTTAGTAAAAGCAGTTGAATACGTATTTTCATATCGTGTACACTTGTTTTGCACTAGATGGACAAGTCTGGGAAAGTCAATGCAAAGTGGGATAGTAGAGCAACAAAAATTTACACAGAAATATGTGTAGAAGAGGTGAATGCACGGAACAGGCCACAACAATTCCTAAACGCCGAAGGGTATGCTAACCTGATAAGAAAGTTTAAGGAACGCACTGGTCGCACGTACACAAGGGATCAAATGAAGAATAGGTGGGACTCATTGAAGAGAATGTTCACCCAGTGGAAAACTCTAAATGAAAGGGCTACAGGTCTTGGTCGAGACCCTCATACTGGTTCAATCAGTGCGCCAGATGAGTGGTGGGCCAAGCAAAATGAAGTAAGTAGATCTTTTTTTTGTTTTGTAGACTAACAATAGTATTGGCCATCTCAAACTAGGAACTACCATGTTGGTGCAGGCAATGCCAGGTTGTATTATGTTCAAAACAGCCCCCCTAGAGAATGAGGACGAGCTAAAGGTTATGTTTGGCCCCATTGTTTGCACAAATGAAAGAACCCTGGTTCCTGGAGTCGAGGATGCTAATTCATCATCTGATGATCATTTGGAAGCCACTTTAGGTGGGGGTGAAAACAGCACACCTGACCCCTGCACAAATGCTAGTGGGAAGCGTAAGATGCGCCATGATTCTCCTAAACCCAAGAAGAAAAAAGATTCGAGGGAAGAGTACATGAGAAGACTAGTGGAGGCTTTTGAGTCGCGTTCAATGACCACTAACAAGTCCATTACCTCTGCTGACAATGACCCAGTTCGACTTGAGATTAAAAAGCAGTTGCAACAAGTTATGGATGATGGATCACCAGAAGGCAGCCAAATACATTTGTTTGCCACTCATCTATTGACTGAGAAAAAGTATAGAGATATTTTTGCAAACTTGCAGACAAAAGAAGGAAGGATCGCTTGGCTTCGCAATGCTTACGAGATAGATCTTAAAAAGTGCACTTAGCTGCTGCTGGTCCGACACCAGAGGGTTATTCAGTATTACCGTTGTTTCTGTCTGTTTTCTGAGTCTTGTCGTTCCATTGTTGTGAGTAATAAACTTGTCGTGCGCTTCAGTTTTCCGGTCAAACAGTTATCCAGATATTCGAGTTGAACTTGTATTTGAATAATCAGAGTTGTGTGCTTGTGAACAATGTGAACGTTGTGTCTCATTTGAATACTGATTATATGTGCCTTGTAAACTGTGGTTGTACATTGACATGTCACTTATAAAGTGTTGTTACATATGAATATGTCTCTGTTATTTGTGTGCATGCAGATGTCTGACCCTGCTGCACACACATTTGATAATGAAATGGATGACAGAGATGCAGATTTGGTGGTTGCTATATGTGCTGTAGATGTTTGGGGCAGGAATTTTAGTCAGGTTCCTAGAAGAACATTGGTTGAAACTGGTATTCAATGGGTGGAGAGAACGTTGGAGAATAGTAACGACTGCTTCGATATGTTTCGCATGCGACGAACCGTGTTTAGACGATTGCATGACACATTGGTGGACAATTATGGTCTGATTCCAAGCCGGGGTGTTAGTACTATGGAAGCACTTGGCATTTTCTTGTGGGCATGTGGGGGTCCACAGTCATTTAGGCAAATACGGAATAAGTTTGGTCACTCATTGGAAACAATTAGTCGCAAGTATAGTGAAGTCCTTGATGCACTGTTTAAGATGTCATCTGACATCATTAAGCCCAAAGACCCATATTTCAGCGAGATTCATCCGCGTTTGCGAGAGGCGAGATTTTGGCCACACTTCAAGGACTGCATAGGAGCAATTGATGGTAGTCACTTTCCAGCGGCAGTGCCGGCCTCAGAGCAAGCCAAATATATTGGACGACACGGTTACGCATCGCAGAATGTAATGGCCGTTTATGACTTCGATATGAGGTTCACATTTGTTGTCACAGGATGGCCTGGATCCGTACATGGCACTAGAGTACTACAAGATACTTTGATAACTTATGCGGACAGGTTCCCCCAGCCACCAGAAGGTATACAATTATATACCTTGTTTTTATGACATATGCTATTAATTACTGGCTTAAGTATTGAACTTTTGTATTTCATGTTTGTGCAGGTAAATACTATCTTGTCGATTCAGGTTATCCAAATAGAAAGGGCTACCTTGCACCTTATAAGGGTCAGAAGTACCACATTTCTGAATGGCAAAATGCGAGGCAACCTATTGGTAGCAAAGAAGTATTCAACTATGCACACTCTTCGCTACGCAATGTTATAGAGCGATCGTTTGGGGTGCTTAAAATGAAGTGGAGAGTTCTATTAAGTCTCCCTTCTTTTTCGCTTACCAAACAGTCCAAGATAATTATTGCTTGTATGACATTGCATAACTTCATTAGAGAGAGTGCTCTACACGATAGAGACTTTGATGAACTAGGACCTACTAGCAGCAGTCATGATGTACCTTTAGGTGAGAGTAGTAGTACCACATCTGATGAGTTAGACATGAGTGCTTTTCGAGATGCAATTGCTAATGCATTAGTGGCGTAGTTAAGTATGTCAATATAACGGGACTTATGATGTAATCAACTCCACTAATTATTGTGTAATGACCTTTTCTTCGTTATGGGTTTCATTTTGTCGTTTCTTCGAACAGAATCTGCAATATGAGAATCTGATTATCCAAACACGTAGATTCTCACGAACAGCTTTTCTGCACAGCTGGCGAACCAAACACATAAATTCTGACCACCAGCTTTTCCTAACAGCCAGCTTTTCCCCACAGCCAGCTTTTCAGATAAGCTGGTCAGAAAAAAGCCGAACCAAACACACCCATAAAGTGATCTGTGTTGAGCGTAAGGTGGGAATTTTTGGCCATTTTAGGGCTAATTTGGGAACTCCATTTCTTTTAAGGAAATTTTCTATTTTCCCGAGAAAATGAACTAATTTTCTTTGGAAAAATAAAAAACTTGAGAAAATGGGGTTTCTAAACTAGCCCCTAAACATTTTTTGCAAAGTAGAATTATGTAAGATACTATCTTCAAGCGTGTGAACCAGGCATTGAGAATTGAGTTCAACACGAACTCGGAAAAAGGACCAAGCTGGATCTAATTGCGGTTTCTTTACAGGGAAGTTCGGATGATGAACATGAATTTGAAAGATCTGATAATATCATGCAAGAACTTTTTATGTTTAGTCAACTGAACATGAAATTTTCTTATTTTCAACAAAGGCATATTTTATTGTGTGTCACCACTGGTTAGTGGTTACTGAAACATGAATGTTTGTTTTCTGTTGTACCTTTTAGGTGAGTCGCGTTGTGCTATTAGGATTTTATTGTATCTAAAATTATATTGTCTGAAACATGACGTCTGTCAGGCGCGCAAAGACATTATTTGAAGTTTTCACTTTTCTTGGGTTGATTACTATCAAAAGGACAGGCAGATGGTTGACAAAGCCATCCAGGTATGTTAAAACCTAGCTGACAATTACTGAACTCTGCAACAGGTTGCTCGTAGTTTCATTGATATGTTGCCTATGTGTTTTATAGGCAAACTCTGGTGATAGTGATGATGAAAAGGTATGCATGTTGAATCAAGTGACATGATGTGTAGACTCATATTCTCGTGGCGTGCAACTTCCATCTGACCTGATATCAAACTGCCCCACAACGGTTCATCCAATGAAGGTAAAATACATACATGTCATGATATCGAGACTAGAGAAGAAGATGTGGTCACGTGCTATTTTCATCTCTTATGTTCCTGCTCCAGTTTTGTGCTTCGCCTTAGCAACTCACAAGGACTGTCACGGATTAAATGGTTATTATCATGTTGTTTGAGGCAATTTCTTTCGTGCTATTGATGCTTATACATTGGTCTTCTCTGTGTTGTGTCTTACCTGGAGGTAGGCATCTTATATTTGTAGTGAACGGGCATAAGCCAAGCTAGGAACAAACAAAAAGGTGAATAGATTTTTGTAGTGCTAGCAAATGAAAAAATGTTACGCTTCTAGAAAATTATAGCAGATCCTCTTCTAAGGGATTGTTATGAGCTGCATGCATGATTGCATCCACATGTTCTGTCAGAGACCTACGAAATGAACAAATCTCCATTTTTCTTATCTGGTCATGCATAATTCCTTAGTTTCGCAATGCTAATTGTCAACAAAGCCATCTTTTGTTTGTGAGTTGAACAAAATAATGAACATGGTTTAATGTTTCCCCCTCGTTCACTATATTTCTATGTGGTGTTTATTCTTGATTAAATTGGTGTGGTGAATCTACAGGGCTGAACCATCATTGTCGGAGAAAGATCAGAAGGAAAGGGTTCAAAGGGCTTGTGCTCTCGACAATATTTGATGATGATAACTTGTAAAGGGGGTCATCAAACTTGATAACAGCATCACAGTAGTTAAGGAACACGAAGAGAATAATCAGACTTGTGCTGCTGCTGTTGTCGTGATCACACAAGAGGTCCATCTAAGTTCGTATACATACGGATGGAATATTTATGCATGTATGTATTTATGTTTATCTCCCTGCATTTACCCTTAGTGCAACAGGGTGGTAGGGGACTGTTGTAGTATTCCAAATTTCTGTATCCAATAAATGAGGACACTGTCCTTGGGGTGCAATTGTGTATATGATATAATAATAGGGAGCTACTAGCCATGATTTAGGATATTTTATTTAACTGTTGTAATAATATGCAGTGTTTTGTATGATGGCATCACCCCATTTATATATATATATATATAAATGTTCATTTTAGTCCTTTAATGATTTTGATGTCCTCTCTTATCCGTGGTAAATGCCCGTGCGTTGCTACGGAATGAACATATTCTGATAAGATGCATTGAAATTCAAAAATACTAATTGCCATTTTATGCTCTTGTTAACATCTTTTAAAAATTAATTCATTCAGTTGGTCTTCTAGGTTGATAAGCATGCACTTGGTGGGGTACAAATATCTGGTTAATTCATTCAGTTGCCACTGTTTATAACTGTAGAAGGATATAAGTTTTTTATATGAATTCACAACTCATGTTTGAATCGTGGCACTCAGTTCATGTTGACAAATTGTTATAACACAAACCCTGGCCTGCTTATACTAACAAACTTGACCACTTTGGATCTCATCTCACTCGGTCGCGGTTATAGCGACTTGATCTGTGCCACACATTCTTGATGAAGATTTGGAGATCCAACAAGGAGGCTCATGTGTCTGCTTCCTGCGGATTCATGAGTTTGAGTTGAACCAAAGTCAGTTTGACGAGAGGACAGAGAGTGGCCTATACTCCGATTTCTACTTGGTAATTTTTTGTTTGAAGGAAAACAGGAGGGTTCTATCTTCTGTCGTGCCTTGTTAAAAGATGTAAATGAAACATGGTACAAAACTTCAAGAAACAAAAAACAAAGAAAATGAGAAAGATTGCGGGTAAGCTTCTAACCATGGATCAATTTGGGGTTGATATTTTCCTTTTGCCCTTAGAATATCAATCACAGTTTTTGAGCTCAAATTTGGCTTGCGGAGTAACTAAGCTGGTGGTTTTTATGCATATGTGCTAATCAATATATAATATATACTGTTTCTAAAGTGATACAATATGACGAATTAAGATCACACTTTTTTATGCATTATGTCATATGTGAATTACTAAACCTTTAATTTTTCTTGAATCTCAAATTTATCAACACTTGGCTTACCACAGCTGGCGACACGGGTAAGTGCTGCTGCTTAGTTCAATTCTTTTGTTCTTTCTATTTTGTTGTTTTACTGGGAGAATTTGCTTACCCTGGTAAACAACACTCATGTCGTGCCTTGTGTACTACGCAATTCACAGATCCAGAAAAGGGTGCGCAAGAAAGGCACGACTCAATTTAATAAATCCAAGATATGCTCCATTGTTGCTTTTAAAATCAGCTTTCGAGAGTGAGATTCTCATCGATTGTTGTGACATTTGTGTTTCTATGTTATCCATTTTGAAGGATCAGAAAAGGAGTATGCTAATAGTTCCTACGGCACACATGATATTGTGATAGGATCAGTTTGGTTGGACTACCTGAACTGCTAAACCTGATCAGCTTGGATGTTTGAGCTCCTAATCCACAGTCTTGATCCTTTTCGCTATTCATATATATACTAGATCAGTAGTTTATATTTTCTGCTCATATAATATGAGAAAATTGCTTTCTTTTTACTTTATTCTGCTTACATTATATAACAGGGAAATGTGGAGTGTTGTTTACAAGTTCACCTTTGTCGTAATTTGACTGCTTATGTACGACAACAAATAGTCATGTTCCAAAATCGTGCATTTCTGGTAATGATATGTGTTTTTCCAAATCTATCTGACTCCATTCAAGATTTTTTGAGTGCTTTGGTGTTTACTGTTTCATACTCTTTTTATCTAGCTCATTATGAGACTTCCCTTTGTGGGTTGTCATGATAAATGTTTTTCTTTATATCTGAGCTCATTCAAGAATTTTTTTAGTGCTTTAGCGTTTTCTATTTTCTTAACAAGATGTGTGATTTTACCTATCTATTTAGTCATTTGTACATCGGGCGTAGTCTGATTTGTTCTGGATTAGTACATTGTTCCGAAGCACACAATAAGGTGTACTTAGACAAATCTAGCAAGCAAGGTATCACCATTTACCAATTAGACTCAAAATAGTAAACAAAGAGAATAAAAATTGGGGATTTAGGACTGTGCGGGAGTCATCTTTTGAGGGACACGGAGAGAAGATTTACTAGACAAATATGAGTAAATTGGGGGAAATTAGGTGTTTCTCAGTCTATATTTTTTATTGCGCCTAATATTTAGTTATATACCTTCAACACGTTTCATCAGGATTGGAATTAGATATATTGCTGTGATGTGTGATAGATCATCGGCGAGGCAAGATACTCGGTGGAGGACATTTAGGAGCTGTTTATGTTAGTTGGTCCAACAACATCGCTCGGACCAGAGAAAAAATGTCTGTGTTTTTATGGACGCCCTTTCAGGTTTATGCATGTCTAATTCATATGAGAATGTTGGGGCATTACACTTGTGATGTAAACAATCTGTGACTTTTGTTTGGTTTTCAGGTAATCAGCCAATTATAGTATGTGGTCCTAGAGTTCATAGTTTTGCTACTTTTCTGGCGCGACGATGTGGCAGAGGCGATGACAGGGCCTAGAACGGATTGGTCGTCCTGCTCTGTGTCGGAAGTTATGTGAATTTTCTGCCTCCTAGTGCTAGACAGACGATTTTCTTCATTTTGCCAACTCCTTGCCATTGCTTTCTACTGTTGCTTGTTTATTTTAGTGCAGCAACAGAGCCTATGAAGAAGCCCTATTTTCTGCTTCTGTTTGCCAACTCCAAGCAGATCGCCCACTGAAGAAGCCCACCCTCCTCGCTATAGATGGTATGTGTTTAGCATATATGAAATGTTGTTCTATTGTCTGTGTCTGCACCGTCTAGCAAGTTCAGAAGGTTTAATTTTCATTTTTAGTGTTGGTATGGACTATTGGCATGAGGTACATGGGACAGAGAATTAGCAACTCATCAGCACAAGTTGTCATCCTTTTGGCTCCCCTCTTAAGCAGCAAGATAGCAGTAGCTCGTTTATCTGATGAAGCTGTGATGCTCTAGCCCAATCTAAATTCCTTTTTCCTTTTATCTACTTCTCCAGAATCGTGAAATTTTGTTTCATTTCCATAGTGGAAATTGCAGCTGCAATGCGTGAGGGATGGTTGTCGGGTGTGTTTCCCTGACTATATATGCCTTGAGATATTTCCATGAGGAGGCAATCAATCCCTGACATCATGCCTCATCATTGGGTAAGAATAGTACTTGTTTTCTTATATTTATCTTTCATACTCTAGAACTGTTGAGCTCAGGTATGAGTACTCCTTTTTTGGACAGGAGAGAGGATACTACTCTACATCTTTCACATTTAGGAAGCATAAAAGAAAACAAGCAGAGATCGATTATATGCGTATCTAATCATTATGTAGTTGATAATAACCTGCCTTTGAGTGATGATTTGTGATGTAATAACCTCCCATTTTTATAAATAACAACCAATAAGTGTTTACTTCCCTTCCATTTTTTAGATTTGTGTGGTGCACACATATTAATAATATATAGATATAGTTGCAGACCCTTTTGTCCAGTTGAGCATCAAAAATTGTAATGCTTGGCCTTGATTTATGAAAGGGAATTAGGCTTACACCTAGTTCCTAAATAATTTTGGTGGTTAAATTGCCCAACACAAATAAATTGGACTAACCAGTTTGCTCTAGTGTACAAGTTATACAGGTGCCAAAGGTTCACACTTAGCCAATAAAAAGACCAAGTATTGGGTTCAACAAAAGAGCAAAGGGACAACCGAAGGCACCTCTGGTCTGG
The DNA here is from genome assembly GCF_902167145.1 of Zea mays. Taxonomy (NCBI): domain Eukaryota; kingdom Viridiplantae; phylum Streptophyta; class Magnoliopsida; order Poales; family Poaceae; genus Zea; species Zea mays. The sequence continues at coordinate 12,074,888 of NC_050104.1, read as the reverse complement.
CGCACCGGACTGTCCGGTGCACCACCGGACATGTCCGGTGCACCAGAGGACTCCAACTCAAACTCGTCGCCTTCGGGAAATTCCAGAGGCAACTCCGCTATAATTCACCGGACTGTCCGGTGTACACCGGACATGTCCGGTGCTCCAAGGAAGAGCGGCCTCAGGAACTCGCCAGCCTCGGGAATTCATTTTAGCTGCTCCGCTATAATTCACCGGACTGTCCGGTGTACACCGGACTGTCCGGTGTAACAGCGGGGCAACGACTATTTCTGGCGCCAACGGCTACCTGCGGCGCAATAAATGCGCGCCAGCGCGCGCAGAGGTCAGGCACGCCCATGCTGGCGCACCGGACACTCTACAGTACATGTCTGGTGCGCCACCGGACATCCAGGCGGGCCCAGAAGTCAGAGCTCCAACGGTCGGAACCCAACGGCTTTGGTGACGTGGCTGGGGCACCGGACTGTCCGGTGTGCACCGGACTGTCCGGTGCACCATACGACAGACAGCCTGCACCAAATGGCTAGTTTGGTGGTTGGGGCTATAAATACCCCAACCACCCAACATTCAAGTCATCCAAGTTTTCCACTTCTCAACTACTTACAAGAGCTCTAACATTCAATTCTAGACACACCAAAGTGATCAAATCCTCTCCAAACTCCACACAACGCCCTAGTGATTAGTGAGAGAGATTTGCTTGTGTTCTTTCGAGCTCTTGCGCTTGGATTGCTTTCTTCTTTCTTTGATTCTTCATTGCGATCAAACTCACTTGTAATTGAGGCAAGAGACACCAATCTTGTGGTGGTCCTTGTGGGAACTTTGTGTTCCAAACATTTGAGAAGAGAAAGCTCACTCGGTCCGAGGGACCGTTTGAGAGAGGGAAAGGGTTGAAAGAGACCCGGTCTTTGTGACCACCTCAACGGGGAGTAGGTTTGCGAGAACCGAACCTCGGTAAAACAAATCCTTGTGTCTCACTTCCATATTCGCTTGTGATTTGTTTTGCACCCTCTCTCGCGGACTCGATTATATTTCTAACGCTAACCCGGCTTGTAGTTGTGATTAATTTTGTAAATTTCAGTTTTGCCCTATTCACCCCCCCTCTAGGCGACTTTCAATTGGTATCAGAGCCCGGTACTTCATTAGAGCCTAACCGCTCGAAGTGATGTCGGGAGATCACACCAAGAGGGAAATGGAGACTGGCGACAAGCCCACTACGAGTCACGGGAGCACTTCATCGGAAGAGTCTCGCACCAAGAGGAAGGAGAAGAAGAAGGACTCCTCCAAACGGAAGGAGAAAAGATCTTCTTCTTCTCACCACAAAGAGAAGAAGGAGAAATCTTCTTCTCACAAGTCGCATCGGAAAGGCGACAAGCACAAGAGGATGAGGAAAGTGGTCTACTACGAGACCGACACTTCATCAACATCGACCTCCGACTCCGATGCGCCGTCCGTAACTTCTAAGCGCCAAGAGCGCAAGAAGTTTAGTAAGATCCCCTTACACTATTCTCGTACATCTAGACCTACCCCATTACTTTCCGTTCCATTAGGCAAACCGCCAACCTTTGATGGCGAAGATTATGCTAGGTGGAGTGATTTAATGAAATTTCATCTAACCTCACTCCACAAAAGTATATGGAATGTTGTTGAGTTTGGAGCACAGGTACCATCCGTAGGGGATGAAGACTATGATACGGACGAAGTAGCCCAAATCGAGCACTTCAACTCTCAAGCTACAACCATACTCCTCGCCTCTCTAAGTAAGGAGGAATACAACAAGGTGCATGGGTTGAAGAATGCAAAGGAGATTTGGGACCTACTCAAGACCGCGCACGAGAGTGATGAACTCACCAAGATCACAAAGCGGGAAACGATCGAGGGGGAGCTCGGTCGTTTTCGTCTTTGCCAAGGGGAGGAGCCACAAGATATGTACAACCGGCTCAAAACCTTGGTGAACCAAGTGCGCAACCTCGGGAGCAAGAAGTGGGACGGCCACGAGGTGGTTAAGGTTATTCTAAGATCTCTCATATTCCTTAACCCCACTCAAGTTCAATTAATTCGTGGTAATCCTAGATACACACTAATGACTCCCGAGGAAGTAATCGGGAATTTTGTGAGCTTTGAATGTATGATCAAGGGCTCAAAGAAGATCAACGAGCTTGATGAACTCTCCACGTCCGAAGCACAACCGGTGGCATTTAAGGCGACGGAGGAGAAGAAGGAGGAGTCTACACCGAGTAGACAACCAATTGACGCCTCCAAGCTCGACAATGAGGAGATGGCTTTAATCATCAAAAGCTTTCGCCAAATCCTCAAGCAACGGAAGGGGAAGGATTACAAATCCCGTTCCAAGAAGGTTTGCTACAAGTGTGGTAAGCCCAATGTCCTTTATCAAGTGACAGTGACAGGGATAACGACAAGAAGGGCAAGAGGAGAGAAAAGAAGAGGTACTACAAGAAGAAGGGCGGCGATGCCCATGTTTGCCGGGAATGGGACTCGGACGAGAGCTCCACCGACTCCTCCTCCGACGAGGACGCCGCCAACATCGCCGTCACCAAGGGACTCCTCTTCCCCAACGTCGGCCACAAGTGCCTCATGGCAAAGGACGGCAAAAGGAAGAAGGCTAAATCTAAATCCTCCACTAAATATGAGTCCTCTAGTGATGATAATGCTAGTGATGAGGAGAATAACTTGCGTACCCTTTTTGCCAACCTTAACATGGAACAAAAGGAAAAATTAAATGAATTGATTAGTGCTATTCATGAAAAGGATGACCTTTTGGATTCCCAAGAGGATTTTCTAATTAAAGAAAACAAGAAACATGTTAAGGTTAAAAATGCTTATGCTCTACAAGTTGAAAAATGTGAAAATTTGTCTAGTGAGCTAAACACTTGCCATGAGACCATTGACAACCTTAGAAATGAAAATGCTAAATTAATTGCTAAGGTTGATTCTCATGTTTGTATTGATTCAATTTCCAATCCTAAAGATGATAATGTTGATTTACTTGCTAGGATTGATGAATTGAATATTTCTCTTGCTAGCCTTAGAGTAGAAAATGAAAATTTGATTGCTAAGGCTAAAGAATTTGATGTTTGCAATGTTACTATTTCCAACCTTAGAAGTGAGAATGATATATTACATGCTAAGGTTGTTGAATTAAAATCTTGCAAACCCTCTACATCTAATGTTGAGCATGTTTCTATTTGTACTAGATGTAGAGATATTGATGTTAATGCTATTCATGATCACATGACTTTAATTAAACAACAAAATGATCATATAGCAAAACTAGATGCTAAAATTGCCGAGCATAACTTAGAGAACGAAAAATTTAAATTTGCTAGAAGTATGCTTTATAATGGGAGACGCCCTGGCATCAAGGATGGCATAGGCTTTCAAAGGGGAGAAAATGCCAAACTTAATGCCCCTCCTAAAAGATTATCTAATTTTGTAAAGGGCAAGGCTCCCATGCCTCAGGATAACGAGGGTTACATTTTGTACCCTGCCGGTTATCCCGAGAGCAAAATTAGGAGGATTCACTCTAGGAAGTCTCACTCTGGCCCTAACCATGCTTTCATGTATAAGGGTGAGACATCTAGCTCTAGGCAACCAACCCATGTTAAGTTGCCTAAGAAGAAAACTCCTAGTGCATCAAATGAGCATGATATTTCCTTTAAAACTTTTGATGCATCATATGTTTTGACTAACAAATCCGGCAAGGTCGTTGCCAAGTATGTTGGGGGCAAACACAAGAGCTCCAAAACTTGTGTTTGGGTCCCCAAAGTTCTTGTGTCTAATGCCAAAGGACCCAAAACCGTTTGGGTACCTAAAATCAAGAACTAAACTTGTTTTGTAGGTTTATGCATCCAGGGTCTCAAGTTGGATCATCGATAGCGGGTGCACAAACCACATGACTGGGGAGAAAAAGATGTTCTCCTCCTACGAGAAAAACCAAGATCCCCAACGAGCGATCACATTCGGGGATGGAAATCAAGGTTTGGTTAAAGGATTGGGTAAAATTGCCATATCACCTGACCATTCTATTTCCAATATTTTTCTTGTAGATTCATTAGATTACAATTTGCTTTCTGTATCTCAATTATGCAAAATGGGCTACAACTGTCTCTTTACTGATGTAGGTGTCACTGTCTTTAGAAGAAGTGATGATTCAATAGCATTTAAGGGTGTGCTAGAGGGTCAGCTATACTTGGTAGATTTTGATGGAGCTGAACTCGACACATGCTTAATTGCTAAGACTAACATGGGTTGGCTCTGGCACCGCCGACTAGTCCATGTTGGGATGAAGAATCTTCATAAGCTTCTAAAGGGAGAACACATTTTAGGACTAACAAATGTTCATTTTGAGAAAGACAGGATTTGTAGCGCATGCCAAGCAGGAAAGCAAGTTGGTGCCAATCATCCACACAAGAACATCATGACGACCGACAGGCCGCTTGAGCTACTCCACATGGATCTATTCGGCCCGATTGCTTACATAAGCATCGACGGGAGTAAGTATTGTCTTGTAATAGTGGATGATTATTCTCGCTTCACTTGGGTGTTCTTTTTGCAGGAAAAATCTCAAACCCAAGAAACCTTAAAGGGATTCTTGAGACGGGCTCAAAATGAGTTCGGCTTAAGGATCAAGAAAATCAGAAGCGACAACGGGACAGAGTTCAAGAACTCTCAAATCGAAGCCTTCCTTGAGGAAGAGGGCATCAAGCATGAGTTCTCTTCTCCCTACACGGCACAACAAAATGGTGTAGTGGAGAGGAAGAATCGAACTCTATTGGACATGGCAAGGACCATGCTTGATGAGTACAAGACTTCGGATCGGTTTTGGGCCGAGGCGGTCAACACCGCCTGTTACGCCATCAACCAGTTATATCTTCACCGAATCCTCAAGAAGACATCGTATGAACTCCTAACCGGTAAAAAGCCCAATATTTCATATTTTAGAGTCTTTGGTAGCAAATGCTTTATTCTTGTTAAAAGAGGTAGAAAATCTAAATTTACTCCTAAGACTGTAGAAGGCTTTTTACTAGGATATGATTCAAACACAAGGGCATATAGAGTCTTTAACAAGTCCTCTGGACAAGTTGAAGTTTCTTGTGACGTTGTGTTTGATGAGACTAACGGCTCTCAAGTAGAGCAAGTTGATCTTGATGAGATAGGTAATGAAGAGGCTCCATGCATCGCGCTAAGGAACATGTCCCTTGGGGATGTGTGTCCTAAGGAATCCGAAGAGCCTCCAAATGAACAAGATCAACCATCCTCCTCCACGCAAGCATCTCCACCAACCCAAAATGAGGACGAGGCTCAAGTTGATAAAGAGGAAGAACAAAATGATGAGCCACCTCAAGATGACGGCAATAATCAAGGGGGAGATGCAAATGATGAAGACAAGGAGGATGAAGAACCAAGGCCGCCACACCCAAGAGTCCACCAAGCAATCCAACGAGATCACCCCATCGACACAATCCTCGGCGACATTCATAAAGGGGTAACTACTCGATCTCGTATTGCACATTTTTGTGAGCATTACTCTTTTGTTTCCTCTATTGAGCCACACAGGGTAGAGGAAGCACTCCAAGATTCGGATTGGGTGATGGCGATGCAGGAGGAGCTCAACAACTTCACGAGGAACGAGGTATGGCATTTAGTTCCACGTCCTAACCAAAATGTTGTAGGAACCAAGTGGGTCTTCCGCAACAAACAAGACGAGCATGGTGTGGTGACAAGGAACAAAGCTCGACTCGTGGCCAAGGGATATTCACAAGTCGAAGGTTTGGATTTTGGTGAAACCTATGCACCCGTAGCTAGGCTTGAGTCAATTCGCATATTATTAGCCTATGCTACTTATCATGGCTTCAAGCTTTACCAAATGGACGTGAAGAGTGCCTTCCTCAATGGACCAATCAAGGAGGAGGTCTATGTTGAGCAACCTCCCGACTTTGAAGATAGTGAGTATCCTAACCATGTCTATAGACTCTCTAAGGCGCTTTATGGGCTCAAGCAAGCCCCAAGAGCATGGTATGAATGCCTTAGAGATTTCCTTATTGCAAATGGCTTCAAAGTCGGCAAGGCCGATCCTACTTTATTCACTAAAACTCTTGACAAAGATTTGTTTGTATGCCAAATTTATGTTGATGATATTATATTTGGGTCTACTAACGAATCTACATGTGAAGAATTTAGTAGGATCATGACACAGAAATTCGAGATGTCTATGATGGGGGAGTTGAAGTATTTTCTAGGATTCCAAGTCAAGCAACTCCAAGAGGGCACCTTCATTAGCCAAACGAAGTACACTCAAGACATTCTAACCAAGTTTGGAATGAAGGATGCTAAGCCCATCAAGACTCCCATGGGAACAAATGGGCATCTCGACCTCGACACGGGAGGTAAATCCGTCGATCAAAAGGTATACCGGTCGATGATTGGTTCATTACTTTATTTATGTGCATCTCGACCGGACATTATGCTTTCCGTATGCATGTGTGCAAGATTCCAAGCCGACCCTAAGGAATCACACCTTACGGCCGTAAAACGAATCTTGAGATATTTGGCTTATACTCCTAAGTTTGGGCTTTGGTACCCTCGGGGATCCACATTTGATTTGATTGGTTATTCGGATGCCGATTGGGCGGGGTGTAAGATTAATAGGAAGAGCACATCGGGGACTTGCTAGTTCTTGGGAAGATCCTTGGTGTCTTGGGCTTCAAAGAAGCAAAATTCGGTCGCTCTTTCTACCGCCGAAGCCGAGTATATTGCCGCAGGCCACTGTTGCGCGCAATTGCTTTGGATGAGGCAAACCCTGCGGGACTACGGTTACAAACTAACCAAAGTTCCTCTTCTATGTGATAAGGAGAGTGCAATCCGCATGGCGGACAATCCCGTTGAGCATAGCCGCACTAAACACATAGCCATTCGGTATCATTTTCTTAGAGATCACCAACAAAAGGGGGATATCGAGATTGCATACATTAATACTAAAGATCAATTAGCCGATATCTTTACCAAGCCACTTGATGAACAATCCTTTACCAAACTTAGGCATGAACTCAATATTCTTGATTCTAGGAACTTCTTTTGCTAATTTGCACACATAGCTCATAAGTATACCTTTGATCATGTCTCTTTTATATATGCTATGACTAATGTGTTTTCAAGTATATTTCAAACCAAGTCATAGGTATATTGAAAGGGAATTGGAGTCTTCGGCGAAGACAAAGGCTTCCACTCCACTCTACTACTCATCCTTCGCCGTCGCTCCGCATCACTCTCTATCTTTGGTATAATCTTCACTCATATGTTTATTTGCCAAAGGGGAGAAAGTAGTTTGAAACAGGGCCTATATTTCATTCTAAGTATCCGTTTTTGGCGATTCATGCCAAAGGGGGAGAAAGTATTGGCCCAAAGCAAAAGGATCGCACCACCACCCTAATTTTTAAAAATTAATGATTTTCAATTGGTAAATTTCAAATTGGTATCTCTTTGTGTTCTAAAGGGGGAGCAAGTAGTATTTTCAAAATTAGTATCTTAAAACCCTCTTGATCACTAAGAGGAGAATTTATTTGAGGGGGAGTTTTGTTTAGTCAAAGGAAAAGCATTTGAAATAGGGAAAGTAAATTTCAAATCTTGAAAATACTTCTCACAATCTTATTCATTTATCTTGACCATTTTGCAAAAGAACTTTAAAAAGGATTTACAAAAAGAATTTGCAAAAACAAAACTTGTGGTGCAAGCGTGGTCCAAAATGTTAAAAATAAAGAAACAATCCATGCATATCTAGTAAGTAACATTTATTGGTTCAATTCCAAGCAACCTTTGCACTTACATTATGCAAACTAGTTCAATTATGCACTTCTCTATTTTGCTTTGGTTTGTGTTGGCATCAATCACCAAAAAGGGGGAGATTGAAAGGGAATTAGGCTTACACCTAGTTCCTAAATAATTTTGGTGGTTAAATTGCCCAACACAAATAAATTGGACTAACCAGTTTGCTCTAGTGTACAAGTTATACAGGTGCCAAAGGTTCACACTTAGCCAATAAAAAGACCAAGTATTGGGTTCAACAAAAGAGCAAAGGGACAACCGAAGGCACCTCTGGTCTGGCGCATCGGACTGTCCGGTGCACCACCGGACATATCCGGTGCACCAGAGGACTCCAACTCAAACTCGTCGCCTTCGGGAAATTCCAGAGGCAACTCCGCTATAATTCACCGGACTGTCCGGTGCTCCAAGGAAGAGCGGCCTCAGGAACTCGCCAGCCTCAGGAATTCATTTTAGCTGCTCCGCTATAATTCACCGGACTGTCCGGTGTACACCGGACTGTCCGGTGTAACAGCGGGGCAACGGCTATTTCTGGCGCCAACGGCTACCTGCGGCGCAATAAATGCGCGCCAGCGCGCGTAGAGGTCAGGCACGCCCATGCTGGCGCACCGGACACTCTACAGTACATGTCCGGTGCGCCACCGGACATCCAGGCGGGCCCAGAAGTCAGAGCTCCAACGGTCGAAACCCAACGGCTTTGGTTACGTGGCTGGGGCACCGGACTGTCCGGTGTGCACCGGACTGTCCGGTGCACCATACGACAGACAACCTGCACCAAACGACTAGTTTGGTGGTTGGGGCTATAAATACTCCAACCACCCAACATTCAAGTCATCCAAGTTTTCCACTTCTCAACTACTTACAAGAGCTCTAGCATTCAATTCTAGACACACCAAAGTGATCAAATCCTCTCCAAACTCCACACAACGCCCTAGTGATTAGTGAGAGAGATTTGCTTGTGTTCTTTCGAGCTCTTGCGCTTGGATTGCTTTCTTCTTTCTTTGATCTTCATTGCGATCAAACTCACTTGTAATTGAGGCAAGAGACACCAATCTTGTGGTGGTCCTTGTGGGAACTTTGTGTTCCAAACATTTGAGAAGAGAAAGCTCACTCGGTCCGAGGGACCGTTTGAGAGAGGGAAAGGGTTGAAAGAGACCCGGTCTTTGTGACCACCTCAACGGGGAGTAGGTTTGCGAGAACCGAACCTCGGTAAAACAAATCCTTGTGTCTCACTTCCATATTCGCTTGTGATTTGTTTTGCACCCTCTCTCGCGGACTCGATTATATTTCTAACGCTAACCCGGCTTGTAGTTGTGATTAATTTTGTAAATTTCAGTTTCGCCCTATTCACCCCCCTCTAGGCGACTTTCAATTTAACCTAGCTTCTTGAATTTGAGGGCAATGATCCAACCATTTTAACTTCATTTATTTGAATATATTGTCCTTTTGTTGATTTCTTTAATACAAGTTAGTTCTAAGTTTTATTCTTTAAATTTAGTGAAGAATTGGAGCGAAGAGGTTTCACTAATATGCTTGTTTCTCTGTTTCACATATCTTACTAGCCAATTTCAACTATTCTACTATGTGTTTGCTTTTAATATAACAGTGAAAATTGACAGGAGAACAAAGGATCAAGTTTGAACAAGTTAGACATTAAAAATACTATTTTCTTTAATAAGCACATAAGGTAAGGCTAAAAATGATGCCCATAAATTGATTCTATCCACATATTTGAGAAGCCTGTCTTGCCTGCATACCTTGTAGGTTCTATATGTCAACATATAGAATGCTCTGTTTAAATGGTTTAACTTGCATGGCTTTATAAGACTTGTAAATGACATGTTCCAATAGTTGTGTTTTATGCATCTTTCCTCTTAATTTAAAGTAGTCAACATTTGGTTCAGGATTGCTGTGATTTTAATAGTGGAATTTGTTGTATGTAATGACAGGCTCTTTGTATTGTGGAGGAGGCTAATATAATGTATGAAGCGCCTACTACCTGGACATATGCTGCTTCTGCCACAATGATGTATTTGCCTCTACCAAATCAAATTGTAACCTACTTAATCTATAGTGTTAACTCTTTTATATGTATTAGCTTTTTTGTGCTGCTTTCAAACTAATTTCTATGCTACAACAAAAGATTACCACATTCATCATTTAGAAATGAGGGGCATTACAAGGTCGGGTCCCTGCTGCCCGCTGTGGAGTCGATTCCCGCGTGCTGCTTCTACTACCCCGGGTATGCTACGATGTTGCCGCCCTCTGGCTGATGTAGCGTGAACAAGGTGACGATGATTGTTGTTTTGATGCCCGTAACAAGCTAATTCTGATTTTGGCTCTATCATTGTACTGACCGCTCACATGATAAACTGAGAGTTATGAGTATGGTTTCAGGTCAAGTTATGTACCTATGTTCCACTCTTTCATCAGATCATATTTTCTTTAGATAGAAAGGTTTACGTGCAATGGAATCCATATTTCCATATTGCAAAGTACTTAGTTTATTTTGGGTGCTATTGGTAGTTTTTATTTGTTTTTCTTTTTCTTTCCTTCTTTGGCTATTTTTTGTGTTATTTTTCTGCTATATTAATAAATGTGTACTCGCTTGTGCCATTTGTTTGAGAAATTACAATGGAACTACAAGTATATATCTCTGCCAATTTTGTCTCCTTTGCTTTTCATCTATGCATACAAGGTTCGCTAGATGTATGGGAGAAGATTAAATCACAAGGAATACTGAAATAGTGACAATTGATGGTTTTCATTACATAGGACATGTGAAATACTATTAGAAGAACATCTGCGTATAAATAATTATCTTTTAGATTTTTTGTCTTGTTAGCATGAGCTTTCTCAAATATTGTCTCTGCAGAGGATTACGATGTTATTTATAAATTATGTGTTGTTTTTCTTACTGTAATCATTGTGGGCTAATATTTTAACGAATAATTTATGTTCTGTTGTAACGAACAGACACTCACATAGTAATATAGTAATATATGAAACTCCAAATGCCGCATGAGATCCGCTGCGTTCTCAAGCGATCCAGCCTACACGGTTATGTGTACAGCCCTCCAATCCGGCCGCACGTGTATTAGGTAGTAGATAAACCGAAGGGGAGCACCTCAAGAAAACGACTTGTACAATCATATCACATCACATCACAAACGACTTTCCGTGAGATGTGAGTGGGGAATCCTGCAAACGAGATTGAGAACGCGTAGTAAACGACAATGGTATGCTAGCTGCAAACTAGTGTTCAGACTAGTAGGGCACTAGGGCTGAACGCTGACGGTGAGGGCGGCTGACTGTCCGGACCATAAAATACAACCAAATAACGGTAGCCTGCGTAAGTAAACTAGTGTATTTTATACCATTTAAATTTATTTGTCTTCTGTTTAACCGAGGCTGATTCTATTTTTTCAGTAATCACAACAGAGAAATATATACGTCAAAAAAATTTTGGAGTTATTTACATGAAAATAGTTTCTTCAATAGTCTCATTTATCTATTTTACTGTAATATAGTTCTATTTGTTAGAGAATCACGTATTCTTAAAACTAAATCAATTTCTAAAGCAATTACTACATAAACAATAGATAAACTACATTTAAGGAGTAATAACATGTTCATATAGCAAACTAAATATGTTTTGAACACATATAACACAAAGATGAGTGAGTTACTCATCATTACTCAACGAGGATCACTCCAACCTGATGGAAAATGAGTTTGTGGTGTCATTGAGTCTGTAGGTTTTTACAGTGCAGATGAGCAGTCGTACATGATCACTGCCAAAAAAAAAACTCATTCGTTCCAAACTGTACAGGTTCTTTAGCAAAGCGAGATTGTTGTCTCTGCCACCGCCATGCTGCTGGCGTTAAGGATGGAAGAGTCATAGTAAATGGTTCGACGGCCCGAGACAAGTATGCGTTTAGTCAAAGACAAGTATGTGTTGAGGGGGGAGTGTTAAAAATAGCAATGCATGCTTAAGAAGTTTCTAGAGGATTTGAGAGCATGCATTGGTCATAGTTTCCACGCTTCATGCTTCATAGTGAAGTATGGAATATTCTAAAAGAATGATATTTTGCATGGTAGGATTTATCTAGAAAGTGGAAAAGCATGTGAAAAATAATCTAGAGTTAGATATTTGTATAGGAAGACTGTATAATGTGGACATATGTCAACAATATATTAGACATAGAGGCTTATATATAGGGGTGTTTTCCATACCATGTCAAGTATAACCAGATAGAAAGACATATATAGTCATCATGATGAATAACATGCCACGGTAGTCTGGTATAGGTAGGGTGTGGTAGGTTAGCCACATTAAATATAAAAAATATGTAAGAATGAGTCATATACTAAACTGTTGTTATAATGATTAGTGAATAAAGAGAAAAATATAATAATAAGTGATGTACTAAGTTCAACTTATAGTGAACAAACAATTAAGTTTATTGCCGATATCATATACTTTGTGAAATAATTATCAAATTAGTTTGATTAAGTTTCATATAAAAATAATATCACAACATTTTGTTATAACTGTTAATAAGTTGGTGAGAAGGATTAAAAATTTCAATTGACCAACAATTGAAATTTAATTATATCTATTATGTATGAACAATATTTTTTGACCCTGTGTGAATGCATATTCATAAGTAAAAATATCAAAAAATAACATAAAATATAAAACATTTTAAAATAAATTTTTACACTAAAAATAAAAATAAAAAACTAGTAAAAAATATAAATCTGTAAAAATAATTTACAAAGAATATCACATCGCAACTATTCAATATTCCATATCATGCTCATCAATTTTAATGTGTGAATAATATTATACTTAATGTCGACAACAATCAAGGAAACTGTATATAAAAAGAAAAAATATAATATTATCTAAATAAAACACAAAATATATAAATTAAAATAAAAAACAAACACATTAGTCGATAGTACAACGTGATATATTGTCACATTAAAAACTATCATTTCTAAGATTTATATCATCATTCATTAAACAAATCGAGAAATAATTTTTATCGCTATAATTAATCGTTTGATCGAGAACACTTTATTAAAGTTATTGTTGGCTTAAAAATAATAGTAAAGGTCATTAAAACTGTATTCAACATTAGATAAATCGAAGTTATTAAAATATTTAATGTAGTAGAATCTAAATATGAAAAAACAATAGAGTTCGGATAAAAAATCGAACAAACTATGAAAAATTATTAAAAATGACTTAAAACATTTTAGTATAGGTGAGGCGAACAAAAGGGGATGAATAGAGCCAATCAAATTTTGCTTTCAAACACTGAAAATGAACACTTCACTTAAATTGAGATGAAGAAAGTGGTCAAACCAAGAACACGTTAGCGAACGAGTGATTTCATGATTACAAAATGTTCCTAATACTCACATAAGACCAACAAAACAAACGGATCACAAATCGGACACCGAAAAGTCCAAAACGGTTCAAAACAATATCACGAATAAGTGTTGTTTTCATTAGTACAAAATTTTATTCTTGGATCCAAAACTAAACCAAATGAACTCCGATTGAAATGAAATTTTACACACACTTGATAAAACATGTTTGCAAGGACTCCACAAATTTTAAGCTCAATCAGACTTGTGAATCAATCATAGATTTAAAAATACAATCATAAATTAGGGTTTTCTAAAACAAGTTCAAACTGAGTTTTTTCAAATCGCGGCCAAAATCTGAAACAACTTGGTGTATGTGTGGTCCAAGGAGTGCAACTCACCACCAATTAATCCCTAAACCAAATCTTCTCAAAAGAATCAAATGTTTTCCAGAAAAACACAAGAGGGGGAGAAGGAAAGAACCAGTGACCAAAACAAATCCAAATTTTAGCAAGTATTTAAAACTGATATGTAGATGTAAACATACGTTGTGGGTCATATAGGCGACCCTTCCTCAGATTAAACTTTTAGATCACAATATCACAGTCAACAATACAAAATCGTTGTGGATCCCTAAGCTCAACAGATGTCTACCTAGAGACAAAACTAGAAGCTCTAAATGAGTAGTCTGAAACAAATAGCAGCCAAGAGATGTTGAACTAACCAGCCCTCCCCTCTATTTGTAAAGGGTTATTCTCACTTCCTAACTACCCCTATTTACATAGAGTCTATCCACTCCACCGAGGGCGAAATGGACCCACTCCTAGGTTTCTGATTCAACGGCCACGTCCTTCACACGGAGTTGCTTCGCGTTGACGTTCTCTCCACGTGCCGACATCGATTCCCTCCGAAACCGCCGTCGCCAAGTTTTGCAGTTGGCTCTGGCTCGTCCTTCGTACGTCCTCTGGTGAACTGTGCCTCGTGATAGTCGATCAAAATATCTGGTACCCCCGTCATCTGCATCATAATCCTCGATGCGGTCTCACCACCTCCTCTCTCATACGATGCGCTTCACCATGGAAGATCAACTAAGTATAGTTCGGTATAAATCTATTCTTCCAAATATGTTTTACCATGGCCTTATTTGTTTTTCTTTTCCTGTTGGCACATTTGCTGCATAAGCACGGGACTATACTCGCTCCTTTAGCAGCTTCGTCAAATATCCGTTCTATGAAAGAATCGATCTTTCTAATCCATTCAGAGATGACATCATTTCTTTCTACACAGCTCGTGTACATCCACTCACGGTCCTCCATCCTCTAACATATATAACAGAGTATTATTTAATATAAACATGTAATGCATGTACACTACGTTCCTACCTTCTAATAGGTGAGGATAAGTCCTAATCCCACCCGCGGTTGCGTAGATGGGGTTAGTTTTCATGCTCCACTCCGAATCGATACAATGTTTCGGCAGCACCTCCCCGTTGTTCTCCGGATACATGTCCTGACAGAGAGTGTACTGTCCGGAGAACAATAGGGAGGTGACACCGAAACTCTGTCTCGGACTAGAGTAGACAGTAGAGCATGTAACACCATCTACGCATCTGCGGGCTATCCAAAAAACATGGACTGCTCGAAACATATACATTGTAGATATGCAAAGATCTGCATATCTACATCGTATCTCTTTCGAATGGAAGACGCCTAACTAGGTTACGTGATCTACGACCATGATGCAGAAATAGAGATTGTACCTAGGATGGCGGTGGAGTTAGGCTAGCGGGGCTGTGGTGGGTCGGTGCAGTGGCAACGCGACACGGTGCAGGTAGACCTACAACGGCTAGGCAGACCTCTGCAAAAAATAAACAAGCCTGTCAACAAAAAAAATCGGCATCACCTCCCCTGCACCTAAAACCTCCTAGCCGTTGACTAGTCGTGTGCATCCCACATTAAATGCAGGCGGCTTGTGCAGTTCCGAGGCATGGGTCGCGCTAGTAACCCGCGCGTAACTGAGGCAAGATCATTGACACTCTGCGCTGTGCATGGGCAGTCCTCATCAAGACTTCTACTACAGTAACAGGCGAATGGGACAAGACGACACCATCCTTATGCCCACTACACCGCAAAACACGTAGCCTGTCACACCCGGGTTTTAGAGACCCAGACGCGAACATAATCACTAGGTGTGCTGGGACCAAATCTCACACATATGATGAATCATGGTATAGAAACGAATGTCACAACTTTATTATACAATAGGAGTTCTGTACAAAATAAATTAATAATTACATCGTAAGGAGACAACGATCAGCAAATCAAAGTTGACTGGGAGACGACGACCTAGACCTCTCACAAACACATCGCAACATCCTCCATGCGCCTCATCCTGTGGTACCTGTTCTTGACCTGTGGGGGTGTGAGACAGCAAGGATGAGCTCACATATGCTCATCACTCAACAAGTTGTGGGGAATAATGTGCATAAACTCGCCAAAGGTGGGAGCTCATGTGAAGTGTAAGACTTACCAAAGAGAATGGTTAAAGCTGAGCATTAGTTTTAAAATTGGTCAAAATTTTATTAACAATTATTAGATGTAAGTAAATACCAAACCATAATAATAATACAACAAAATTAATAATAAATCTCATGCAATACAAATGACAAATTGAATTTAGTTACACAATTTAATCATGTGAGAGTCCTGAGCTGCTCATGACCGCGAGCACGACTAGTATACCAGTTTTACACTTTGCAGAGATTGTACCCTGTACCCACAAGTCGTGTATCCCATGTCACCAGGGTTAGCTAGACCCTTAGACACTACCGAGGTGAATGGATAGGGATCCACTACGAGGCCTTTACAAAGTTCCACTAGCTTCCGAAAACCCGCTACAGTTTCTAGGAAGAGCAATGTAGGAATCCCTCGTCTGACCGCCATCGCAACAAAATCAACCCGAGAACCTCCCTACACGCCTACTCCCCTACTGCCCTTGCCCCTTTTGGGTAAGGTAGTCTTCCACTAGCTTTCCTAATTAGTCAACCAAGGGCATCCCATTCCACCCTTATGGTGGCATGTGTTTCTCAAGTTAAGCTCCATGTTCCAATTAAAAATAATGATCTTGACATGAAAATAAATAAAATAACAGAATAATTGGAACATAGACATAATGTAATATTAATCCCAAAACCATATAGAGCAATAGCAAAACTACCAAATGATTCAGGGGTGAATAAGGTAAAAGGTAACCAAACTAGGGTGACCTATTGGGTCCCATCAAAATTAAAGATATGCAAGAATAAATGATTATAAAGAACATTGTTCAGTAATAAAAGTGATCAAGGGCACAACTTGCCTGAGACTTGAGATTCCAGGTACCAGGATGATCTTCAGATTCTCGTGACCTCAATGCTAGTCGTAGCAATATAAACAAACATGATATAGACAAAATTAACATCACACCAAACATAAGAATAAACTGCGTAATAATAATCTATGCGTCGCTACGAGATCGTGGGAACGAGAATCACTAAGATCAGAGTCATGGTTACGAAGTTATGATTTATGGGAGATCTATGTGATTTAACTATTAAACTATATTATAAATTGGTTAGTACACATCATATGAGAGATTATTCCATAAATAATTAACTCAACTTTAATTTTAATTATAGCTTGACTAGAGATCATGTTTTAACCACATTATAATTATGGTCATGTTAGTTTTGATTTAAAAGATCTAATCTAGTAGACATAGGATAACTAAATATCTAACCATAAAAGTATGCGACATGGTTTAATTAATGTTGTTACTGCGTAGTAAATATTTATACGAAACTAACGCAACCAGAACGAGTCAATTCAGAATTAAAACGGAGGACTTATGAATTTCCAAAGTTTTAAGTGTTGGGTTAAAAGGAATTAAGTGCATAATTCATTTAATTTAAGTTTCATACCAAACTAAGGTCACCAGATGATAAACAATATTAATGTGAGAATAATGCAACTGGAATGGATAAAAAAAGAGTTAATATGAATTTTTCTATGAATTAAATGAGTTTCTGGAATTATTTATATACTAACAATCAATTTCTATAATTATTTATTTATTTTCTCTGCTCCCTGGACCTCGCGCACAAAAAAAGAGAAGCTCGGGGGTTAAACTATAAAATTTCCCAGACTCAGTCTAACCCGAGATGTACTACGGGTTGATTCCGCGAGAATTCAGGGTCTCTTATGTAAAATGTCCTGATCGAATGGGTACGAGCTCGTTATAGCCGCCCGATTATGACCTGACCGTCGAGATGCACTCAGTGAAGGGGTACGCTCGGCTTTCTAATCTAGACCGCCCACACCGTGATCGACGGTCCCAATTTAATGAGCGAAGGGGTATGTTCCCACTTAATCCTATCCGTCCGCTTCAACCCTGATGGTCCGAATCGAATTAGGCTGCGATCTAATCTCATCCATTCAATCTAAATCGGATGGTACAACCACCTTCTTCCTCCCCCCGAGCCAGAGCGCGGTGGCGCCGCCCTGCACACCCGGCGGAGCACGCCGGCGAGGCATCTAATCGACCCCACCCGAGCGCTGAAAGGGAAATAGGGTTGACCTTTTCCTATAAATAATTTTGGTGGTTGAATGCCCAACACAAATAATGGACTAACTAGTTTGCTCTAGAATATATGTTCTACAGGTGCATAAAGGTTCAACACAAACCAATAAAAGATTGAAGATAGGGTTCAAATACAAAGGAGCAAAGAAACCAAGAGTGCCCTGGTCTGGCGCACCAGACTGTCCGGTGCCCAGGTCCATACCAGAGTGAACAGACCACTCTCGGGTTTCTTAGAGCGCGCTCCGCTATAATTCACCGGACTGTCCGATGCACCAGCGGAGTAACGGCTATCCAGTGCAACGGTCGACTGCAAAAGGGTGGATGCAGAGCTACAATACACGAATAGTGCGCTCAGAAGTCAGAGCAGTCGTCAGAGGCGCACCGGACAGTGAATAGTGTCTGTCCGGTGCGACACCGGACTGTCCGGTGCCACAAGAAGTCAGCACTCCAACGGTCAGAAGCTCCGGAACCCTAACGGGTGGGTGACGTGGCTGGCACACCGGACAGTGTCCGGTGGCGCACCGGACTATCCGGTGTGCCCATCGACAGTAGCCTACCCCAACGGCTATGTGGTGGTTGAGGGCTATAAATACCCCCAATCACCACCACTCCAAGCATCCAAGTTTCCAGCACTCCACATTCAATACAAGATCTAGTGCATTCACTCTAAGACACAAATCAAAAGATCAAAGCCTCTCCAAGTGCCAAAGTTCATTCCAATCACCTAGTGACTTGAGAGAGAGTTTGTTCGTGTTCTTTGCGCTCTTGTTTCTTGGATCGCTTTCTTCCTTTCTCTTTCTTGTTCCAAAGTGACTTGTAAGCAAGGCAAGAGACACCAAGTGTGTGGTGATCCTTGCGGGGTCTAAGTGACCCGTGGGAATTAAGGAGAAAGCTCACTCGGTCTAGGTGACCGTTTGAGAGAGGGAAAGGGTTGAAAGAGACCCAGTCTTTGTGACCACCTCAACGGGGACAAGGTTCTTTAGAACGGAACCTCGGTAAAACAAATCACCGTGTTCATCCGCTTTATTTCTTGGTTGATTTGTTTTCCCCCTCTCTCCCGGACTCGGATTTCATTCTAACGCTAACCCGGCTTGTAGTTTGTGTTTTAAGTTGTAAATTTCAGATTACGCCTATTCACCCCCCTTTAGGCGACTTTTAAGTGCCAAACCCCAAATTGGACCGAGCTACGCGATGCTACGCACACGGTGAACCAGTGGACATAGTTCATACGAGGAAGGATGGCGAGGATGGTGCTGCTCGTGATGAAGCCCGCGGCGGTGGTGTTCCTGGTCGGCCGACGAGGATTTACCGAGTCCCAGAGCGTCCAACCGCCCTGAGTCACAACACGCACGAACACGGGTTCCTGGCCGCACACCAAGACGCAGTATCGGGGAAGATTGATGCCTAGAGGCGCAATGGGGCGGCGACGACGTAGCTTCTTCCACCCGCTGAGATGCCCCTCACTAAACGGCGGCTAAACCTCCATTATTTCTCGCCCCAGTAATCCCCACGAGTCGCGACACCGGTATTTATTCACCCGGATGCCCCCTTTTATGCGTACCGAGCTGGATCACGACGTTGTGGCCACGTTTTCCCGACGATCTCGCGGAGCACCGGACTCGGTTGTTGAGGATAGCGATCTGACCGATGCGGCCCACATGTCAGCGAGGCTGGGAACCGCACCGTGCGTCACTCGGGCCCATTGAACAGCGATTGAAAACGAAGGAGCAGGCGCGCGCGAGAGGCCGACCCAGGGGACCCACATGTCGGCACCCCGATCCCCAGCGTGGGCTGCACGACGAAATGGCAGAGATAAGAAGCTAGGCCAAAATGCGCAGGTTTGGGCCCAAGCGCCTTTTTTCTATTTAATTTCTCTTTTCCTTTCCATTTCCATTTCTTTCATATTTTGTATCTCTATTTTGAATTCAAATTTTGAATTAAATGCAAACAGAGTTCAAACTTAGAGTACATTTAAGTGCTCAAACAAAAGTTCCAACTTATTATACATGGTTTATTTTATTTTATATCCATTATTTACTTAGTCAAATGAGATATTCCCATATTATTCCCTTTTTGATTTACAAAATTCGAATTCCAATCCAAGATAAAGTTTAAGAATTCAAATTTAATACACACTCAAAATCAACCATGAAGCAATAGATATATATTTATTTTAATTTATTTATTTGTTTGGTAGATGTTTGAAATATGAAACACACTCATATTATTCCTTTCTTTTTAGGAAAATAGCATTTTGAATGTGGGATAAGAATTAGAGGTTACTTCAAAAATAAATATTCATTATCTATTTATTTTGAAAGAAGTTATGTTATGCTTTCATTTAAGGGTTTTCTTGATTGTTTTAAGAGTATGTATAATTTATGAGGAGAACAAATCGATGGAGTATCTCACTATTATTTATTTTCCGAGTTTAAATTTTATGTGTTAGACTTAAAAGAAATTCTAGTCCCGACTTGAGTCATCTAAATTTAATATTCATATAAATAAATGCTTATAGTGCATCATTTAATGAAATGAATAATCATTTAGTTGAATAGAAAAACCTTTCTATTACTTCTTTTCTAAAATAATTCATGGTTTCAAAATTTAGCCCTTAATTTTCAAAACTCAAGTATAATTTGAGATATCTGACTTTACTATTTTATTTATTTATATATATATATATTATTTATACAAAATTTGGGCCTTACATAGCCGGACGGCGCTCTAGTCTGCGCCGCTGCCTACGCTAGTGCCTTCGCCCGCACACTGATGAGACAGGGCGAAGGCGTGACTAGACGGAAGATCCACATAGCGACCGAGTGAAGACCTTGGACCGTAGGATTAATCGCTCCACACACTGTTTGCTATTCGACTGGGGCCCACTTGTCGAGGTTCCTTAGTGCCCATGTACATGCCTCCCTTCGGCTATAAAAGGGAAGTTACATGTGGTGCATCGGGGCGGAACCTCCCGGGGATGAGGCTGGGGTGGACATTCACACTCGAACTCCCTTAGAGACATCTCCATCTAGACCAGGCTTTCTCAAAATCTCAGCAATACAAGTCACAGTGAATTAGGGTATTACGCACTAGTGGCTCGAACCACTCTGAATCCTTGTGTGTTCTTGCGTCATGTGATTAGGAGTGCATAGAAAAAGTGGTATCACACCAATTTGGTGCCACTTCTAAGAAAGAGGGTCACTTTGATTTTTGGACAAGGTTTAATAGGGTCACTTTGATAGGGGCACATGAGCTGATTGTACAATAAAATATACTAGAAATTGCAATATTTTTTTTAGATTAACAACAATTGCGTGAAGCGTCAATCAATATGATAGAACATCTAGATGTCACCCCGTGTGCTTCTTTCTATTTTATGCATATATCGATGCATCTATGGTACGCCTTTGTGCCTTTGTTTAGGGGTTTTTCCCTATGATGATGTACTCAAACTCTCTTTTTGCATGTTTTAGTATGGAGGTTTTCATGGATACGCATACATCGATGCAGTGCGCTTTGTAGGAGCGATTTGTTTCATCATGCGGAGTCAATAATTCCATGATATGTTCTTCGTACCCATTCTTTTTTTTTATCAAGGTATCACAAATGAACAACACACCACACGCACACACATGCATGCGTATTCATAACACACATAAATAGATTGAGAGACCTAAACCTCTAATACATGGGAACACTTAATATCGCTGAACGCACATGCGTGTGTATACCCTAGAACTACGTGAGAAATCCTGCTGCGAGCACACCGGCTAAGCTAGCCTAGCCTCCCGCCCGGTCCCCACTCTGTACCCTTTCTGAGTCACGGGTCTTGAGAAATCATGCATCGTGCACACGTGGCTCGTACCTATAGGAAATACTATGCATGCCGCATGCGCCTATATGGTGGATCATGAAAGCAACAGGGCGGCGCCGTGACCGTGACTGCAGGGTGGTTGTTAGCGTCTCGGATGCTTGTAGAGAGATACCAGGTAGGAGGAGTAGGGAAAGCTGGGAGAAGAAGAACGTGGATGCGACGAAGGCAATCGTAGAGAAAGCTTGGTGACGACCCTGAGATCTAGTCGACATAGGGACCAGCAACGCATTCCACTTCACTATGACCTACTTGACTAGGGCTGGGCAAAATACTCGTGGCTCGTGAGCTCGCTCGACTCGTGGCCAGCTCGGCTCGGCTCGACTCGGCTCGTTTCAAATTTATCACGAGCTGAGCTAACATCTCAGCTCGGTTCGTTAACGAGCCAGCTCGACACGAGCTCGAGCCAGCTCGTTAGCTCGAATGAGCTAGCATTTATCTGTAAAACAAAGCCTATACTTGTATTGGATGAATTAATAAGTGATGAACTATGGTAGTTTAGGGTTTAAATGATGTGATATATAAAATTATGAGTATTGTTTGTCTTTTCTAGTGTTAAATTAGTATGAAATTAACTAGCAATTGATTATATTGTTGTATATATACATGTATAATATTTTTTTGTTCTGGCTCGCGAGCTAAACGAGCCAGCTCGAGCTCGCAAACGAGCCGAGCCGAGCTGGTTCTCTGGCTCGGTTGCTTAACGAGCCGAGCCGAGCCAGCTCGTTTCCTTAACGAGCCAGCTCGAGCTCGGTCGAGCCGAGCCGAGCTGGCTCGATATCCACCCCTATACTTGACCATCTGCGAGCCCCACTGAATCAATCGCTGATCCCACGGCTTGTAGCTGGCAATTCCAATCGGTAGGACAGGACAGTAGGACACCTCCCCAATGCGTTTCAGCACACGAGAAGAGCGAAACACGTACATAATGGGGTCCTTTTTTCTTGCCCTTTTCATAACATGAATGCTAGTTGTTTGATTGGCTAATATATACCTGATGATGTTGAAATCAACCAATGATTAAGTCACCGCATCCGTATGTAAGGTTTAAACTCTTGTGTACAACCTTGTCAGTTTGCTAGTATATGCTGCTGCTATGTGCTGACTATAGAGATGACTATTATGCTTAATACAAGAGCTATATAGATCGGTGTAGCTACCTTGTGCCTAGCTTGCAGTCTATTGCGTAGTGTGGCGATGGCATGACTGTTCGTGTTCATTTTTCTATATACAATTATATCTCACCGATTCATATATATTTAAAATCTCTACTAACTATTAAGAAGTTAATGTAGACCATGCCGTGCCCCCGCCTCCCCTTATCACGCATAGTATGCACCTACCCCGCATGCAAGCATGCAAGCGCATGCACCTGGGCCACTGCATGCAAGCCACAGAAACGTCACATGCACCTGGGCCACTGCATGCAAGCATGCAAGCCGCGTCTTCACATGCACCTAGGCCACTGATGCAAGCATGCAAACCACAGAAGCTGGATGCGAGCCGTAGAAGCTGGCCCTCTGTCTCCCTCCACTTATGTTGCATTGTCATCAAACACTATGCACTAAGGAACACTATGCAAACACGTACAGAATGGGGTCCTTTTTTCACTACAGTAAACTGATAAATATCCGACGGTCACTCTATCTCCGACGGCTTCCTACGAGGCCGTCGGATATTATCTTATGTCCGACGGCCAACATGGGCTCTCGGAAATATAGACTTATCTCCGACGGCTAGTTACGAGGCCGTCAAACATAAGGTTATATCTGACAGCCTCGTAACTAGCCGTCGGATAAGCTTTTTTAACACGGTCCCGGCCTGGTGCGCAGTTCATTTTCACGCGCGCGCGCTCGCTTCTCTCTTCTCTCTGTCTCTGACCGCTCGCCGCCGCCGCCGTCGACGCCCGCCCACCGTCGACGCCCGCTGCCCCGCCCGCCCGCCCGCCCGCCGTCGGCCGCCGGTGTAAGGTATTTAATATTAATGTATTTAATGTATTATTAATATTTTGTATATATTAATATTGTTTTGTAGTTTCCAATGTTGTTATTTAATAGTTAGTATGTTAAATAATGTTTATCTTATTATATCCGAGGGCCTAAATTTAATTAGTGGTGCTTAGATAATTTTAATTTTTAATTTCCGAGGGTAATTATTATACCCTCGGAAATAAAGTCATTTTATATGATTTGTCACCCGTGATAATGTTATGTAGAGGTGTCTATATAATTTAAATTATTAATTTCCGAGGGTAATTATTATGCCCTCGAAAATAAGGTTATTTTATATGATTTAGGGTCCCGTTAAATTATTTTCCTTGTATTAGTGTGGTTTATTAGATTAGAGGCGTGATAAACTTAACTAATCAAGTTAACATCTCGTATCTAGTATGGAGGAGGATTGTCGATGGATGTATGAAGGTTGGAAGAAAAGAGGTGCTCTATCAAGTGAGTGGGTTGCCAAGACTGACGCGTTTCTCGACCGTGCTTTTGCTCAGTCAGAGACTGGAACCGATGTTAGGTGCCCTTGTACCAAGTGTCGGAACATTAATTTCCTTGACAGGAGGACTATGTCGATACATATTTGCAAGAACGGTTATATGCCAGACTATGAGGTGTGGGTGCACCACGGTGAGGACCCACCTCCTCGTATTGTATCGGAAGTTCAGTCACATGAAGAGGAGGACTACGATAGGATGGAAGAGATGATTGACGATGTACGCCATGAGTTTCTAACCGTCGATTCGGAGAACCCCGGTCAACCCACCGAGTTTGAGGATCCAGCTACACCTGAGGTTCAGAAGTTCTTCGAGCTCCTTAAAGCTGCCGAAGAGCCATTGCATGAGCACACAAAAGTGACCGTCCTTGTATTTGTGACTCGACTTATGGCTATTAAGTCTAAGTTTGCATTCTCAAACAACTGTTACAAGGAACTTTTGAACTTGATCAGTGATGTACTTCCGGAGAATCACAAGATGCCAAAGGACATGTATCAGTCTAAAAAGCTGTTATCTGGCCTCGGTATGGACTACGAAAAAATCGATGTCTGTGAAAATAATTGTATGCTTTTCTGGAAGGAGACCGCAGGTGAGAAGAAGTGTACTGTATGTGGTGAGCGTAGATTCGTTGAGGTTGAAAACGACGATGGTTTGACCGTGACTACGAAGATTGCACGTAAGCAGCTTCGTTACATGCCTCTCATACCTCGGTTGAAACGTTTTTTCATCTCCAAGAATACAACTAGACACATGAGGTGGCACAAAGAAGGGGTATGTGAGAATCCAAATGTCATGGTGCACCCAGCTGATACAGATGCATGGAAGGCACTAGATGCTTTTGATTCCAGCTTTGCTGATGAAGTGCGGAATGTCCGCTTCGGTTTGGCAACAGATGGTTTCTCGCCATTCAATCTAACTGCAACGTCGTACTCATGTTGGCCCGTCTTTGCTGTTCCATACAACCTTCCACCAGCTCTTTGCAAGAAATATGAATTTATTTTCTTGTGTCTTATAATACCTGGTCCGGATCATCCTGGAACAAAGATCGATGTGATGATGAGACCCCTGATTGAAGAATTGAAATTTTTTTGGGAAGGAGTCGAGGCGTACGATTGTTACAAGAAACAGAAGTTCAACTTGAGAGCCACGTTTTTATGGTCTATTCATGATTTTATGGCTTATGGTATCTTTGCTGGATGGAGTTGTCATGGGATTTTGACATGTCCTATATGCGTTGAAGACACTTTATGCTTTCGACTAAAGTTTGGTGGAAAGATATGTTACTTCGATTGCCATAGATGTTTTTTGCCAGAGGATCACCCGTTCAGGTTCGATAGGAACGCTTTTAAAAAGGACGCGATTGTGACGAGGGGACCACCCAAGCGTCTAAGTGGTCTAGAGATTCTCGCGAGACTTAATGATTTGAAACTAAACGAACATGGAAATCGTTTTGAAGGTTATGGAACCGAGCATAATTGGACTCACAAATGTGGTCTATGGGAACTCCCTTATATGAAAGCCTTGATTCTAATGCATAACATTGATGTCATGCACCAGGAACGAAATATGGGTGAAAGCATTATCAGCACTTGCATGAATATCACTGACAAAACAAAAGACAACCCTAAGGCAAGGAAAGACTTGGCCTTAATCTGTAGAAGACCAACTATGGAGATAGGAGAGAATCAGAAGAAGCCACGTGCTCCTTTCAGTATTAAACCTAAAAGGAAGAAACAATTGATGAAATGGTTGAAAAACTTAAAGTTCCCAGATGGTTACGCCGCGGGCTTTAGAAGGTCTGTGAATTTGAAGACGGGCAAGTTTTCTGGGTTGAAGAGTCATGTCTACCACATAATAATGGAAAGACTCCTTCCTGTTATGTTTCGTGGTTTTGTAAAAAATGATGTCTGGAAAGCATTAGTGGAGCTAAGCTACTTTTATAGACATCTTTGTGCCAAAGAAATAAAGAAAGAGATGATGGAGAAGCTTGAGCAAGAAATACCGATTTTGGTATGCAAACTTGAAAAAATATTTCCACCAGGTTTCTTCAATCCGATGCAACATCTACTTGTTCACCTACCATACGAAGCTAAGGTAGGAGGTCCTGTGCAATATAGATGGATGTATCACATCGAAAGGACACTAAAGAAGCTACGTGCAATGGTTGGTAATAAGAGACGAGTTGAAGGGTGCATCGCTGAAGAATTCAAATACAAAGAGATAGCATCGTTCACGGGCCTGTACTTTGCAGAGGAACACAATGTCAATGCCCATACGTTGTGGTATCATGTCGACGAGCCCCCTATTAGTGATATTGAAATTTTTCAATGGAGGGGCAAAACTGTAGGACCCAACACAACATACTGTTTCACCAACGACGAATGGAAGACTGCTTTACTCTACATGTATAACAACATGGAAGAGATGAGTCAGTTTCTCCTATAAGTGTAAACTTTATTTTAGTCATTGCCGTTAGATTTTTTGTTGTGATACTAAAAGGTTTGTTTCCTTGTACTAACAGGGAATTTGATTCTCAAAATTGCATCTCTGGCTGTGAACGTGACCAGATTCGTCGAGAGGGAAAAGATGGGGGACTTAATTTCTTGTGTTGGTTTCGAGATTATGTAGATAAAAATGACAATATACATCCGGACCTTCGACAATTATCCCTAGTAGCAGTAACTGGCAGACGTTATGGTCGGTATGATGTCAATGGTTTTAGATTCCATTCCACAAGGTTCGAAGATGATCATCCTCTAGCAGCCACGACAAACTCCGGAGTTGTAACTAGAGCTGTCGATGATGAAGGGAAGGTGACTAATTATTATGGAGTCATTAATGATATAATCGAGTACAAGTTTTTTGGAGATATACAACTCAAAGTGGTGTTCTTCGATTGTGATTGGTTTTCTCCAAATACAACGCGAGAAAATCAATATGGCATGGTGGAAGTCAAACACAACGATAGATTAAAAGGCCACGACACTATAATCCTTGCCCACCAATGCGAGCAGGTGTATTATATGACATATCCATTTAAGAAAAATGGTTTGGTTGATTGGAGGGTAGTGTACAAAGTTAATCCTCGTGAACGACTATATGCTCCTGGTGATGCTGGTTATGTTGAAAGTCAAATCGAGCAGGAAGTGGGGGCTGCTGAGATTTTCCAAGACGAAGAACTTACAAGCACATTAATGTACAAACTGAAATGTTGGAAGAATCTTTATTAGGCGATCAAAATGATGTAGAGGTTCCTCCAAAAAGAAAACGAGTGACGAGAAAGAAGAAAGCTACTTGGCGTCCATTAAATCGACGAAAGCAACTAGATCCTGATTTTGATTACGATTACGATTGACGAGTATGGATCATGATTTTATTGCATATTTTATGATTTTATTGCATATTTTATTATTTTATTGTCGATTTATGTACTAACTTGTTTTTGTTAAAATAGGATGTCAAAGAAAATGAAGTCTTTAGCTCGTAGTTTGCTTGGGTCGAGGAGTAGCTCGAGGAGCAGCTCGAGGGGTGAGGATTCAGTTTTTCAGGGCACAGGTTCTACCATGAGCAGACGGAGAGCGCTGGCAGAACATTTGCCTCCACAAGATGTAAGTTAGTTGTTAAATTACATTATTTGAGTTACTTAATATTGTATGATGTAAGTTATTTGTTTCATACGATGCTGAAATTGAGGAACCAGTGGTAGAGGATCATGCAAGAGATGATGTTGAAGATGATGGTGGAGATAATGTGGGAGATGATGCTGGAGACGACGCTGGTGGGGATTCTGGGGCTGGTGGAGATTCTGCAGCTGGGTCTGGAACTTCTCGAGTTAAGAGAACGAGGAAGCTGCATTTTGTTGGACCACCTCCAGAGCTTCCACCCGAATCTCGGGTTTTGATAAAGCCTAGTGGAAAGTGAGTGACATATCTTTGCTTAAATGTTATTGAAAGTTATGTTTTAATTTCTACATTGTTTTCTGTTTGCAGGACTTGGATCGATGACTCGTTCACAGGCACAGGACACTACAGGCAGGTGAACATGGTTCTTGGTAATCTTGTTCGTCTGCACTGGCCTGGTCTTGTGACTT
Source organism: Zea mays (assembly GCF_902167145.1). NCBI lineage: Eukaryota > Viridiplantae > Streptophyta > Magnoliopsida > Poales > Poaceae > Zea > Zea mays. Next base: position 12,046,598 of record NC_050104.1, on the reverse strand, counting down.
TGCCTACTGGCGAGTCTGTCCCCGCCACCACTTGGGAGCATTATCGCTATGGTGTCTATAGAACGTTTGGCAACACACAGGCACTAGTTTGGGATGCATTCTGGGTATGACTTGTTTATACTATTTTAGTTATTCCATATATGTTTGCTTTTATGATAACACTATGTTTTTTGCAGAAACGGTACAAGTTGCCGGACGATGGATCATATGATATGAACGCTCGTTACGTGTTTGAGGATAACGCGAACGATGTCGTTGCAGATGCAATGTACTATGCACGAATTCAGGCTATAAAGGCATGGTACAGAGCAAATGCTGATGATCGACCGATGCCAAATACCAAGGCCGAGTGGTCATCAATTTACTTGACGGAGGAGCAATACCTAGAGGTAAATAGGTTGTTGCCTCTCATATCGCACGAAGCCATGTATTTGCTTGCTTTATTTAAAAATTTTCATGTAGGTGTCGGTGCCGTGGATGGCCACCCGATCAGACGGTTATCGGGCATTGTGCAGATGGTGGGCTTCCCCTGAGTTTCGTGCCATTTCCGAAAGGAACAGGGGAAATCGTGGAACTGAGTCGTTCCACAACTACGGCGGTGATGGTCATGTGCGCTTGGCTAAGCGAATGGTAAGTCACAGTTTGTCGTAACTTTGAATCACATAGAAATGTGTCAATATAACTTTTATGTACAGGAAGTCAAATCCGGCCGTACGCCCATAGATGTGTAGGTGTATATGCAAGGGCATAGGGGTTCTGATCCTCAGAATCCTGATGTGTTATGCACTCAGACGGCCACCGACCGTCTAGTGAGTTTTTGATACTCTATTATTTGTTTGATATTGTTTGCAATGGCATAGGGGTTATGCACTTATATTTGATATTGTTTGCCTCCAGGCTTCGTATGGGCAGGAGATGGTTCAACGCCATGGGGAGGAGTACGATTGGAGGAGCCAGCCAATCGACCCTCAGGCAGCATATGCTAGCGCAGGAGGACAAGCCCATGGACGGTGAGATTATTTGATTTGGTTTTCAAAATTGTCATCATATGCTTGCGATTCAACTGAGCCATGAGTTACTATACTAAGTGCATGGTTCACTCTTGTAGGTTGGGTATTTTTGATTCTACGATTGATTCCATAGAGCTGAGACGCCGTGGACGACAATCCACATCGTCGTCTTCACAGTCGTCCCGTTCACGATCAGCAGCCCATGAGATAGAGCTTGCGGTGTTGCGTCAACAGGCAGAGTACCATCAATCAGTCTTGAGGGAACAATTGGACTACCAGAGGCAACAATCTGAATACCAGAGACAACAAGCCGAGTACCAGAAGAAGAGGGACGAGTATTATGCAAGCCTCCAGGCCCAAAATCAAGCTCTTCTCTCGGTAAGTTGAAGTAACATTTTGTAGCTTATTTTGCAAAACATTTGATGTGTATCTTGTTTGCTCAACAATGACTTGTATATAATTTGTAGCAATTAGCCCAACAAGCGGGCGTCCCGATGCCGACATATGGGATGCCGCCTCCGGACTTTGCACTGCCAATGCCAATGTTGGCGCCTCCACCTCCGCCTCCGCCACAATTCCCTATGGTATGTACACATATGCATGTGTGACATGTTCATAGATGTCTTATGTGTTTAAATGAACAACTGAGTGGTTACTATTTCATGTGCTTGTGTTATAGGGATTTCAGACACCACCCGCTTCAGTTGTCGCACCTGGAGATGGGTCTGGTCAAGACGACACAACACATTCGTGGGTGAACAATCTTTTCAGCACGCATAGTCCAGCCGGAGGAGGTGGCGATGGATATGAGTGATAATGATGTAAAACACTTGTTGCAACCTTTCATGTGAAAGCCTATCCGTCGAATAATGTTCATTTTGGATTTTGGACAACTATGTTTATGTAAACACTTGTTGCAACCATTTGGAACTATGTCGTTATGTTAAATTTGTGAATGTGAATGCTTAAGTGATTATATTTGTGAATGTGTATACTTATGTGAGTATATTTGTGAATGTGAATTTGTATATGTGTATGAAATCTGTTTTGTATTTGCAAATGTCAGATTTTTTAAATTTCAGAATTTTGTGCAATTTCTGAAAAATGTTATGTCCGACGGTTTAGTGTAGGCCGTCGGACATAAGGTGTATGTTATGTCCGACGGCTTAAAACCGTCGGACATAAGTTATATGTTATGTCCGACGGCTTTAAACCGTCGGACATAACAGAAGTGGGCCCAGGCGGCGGGTAAAACGGTTACGACATCTTATCTCCGACGGTCCGATGGCGCCGTCGGACATAAGCTATGTCCGACGGCGGCCGTCGGACATAATGCTATTTCCGACGCGTTATCCTCGACGGCTTAAAACCGTCGGACATAAGTTAATGCCGTCGGACATAACCTATCTCCGACGGTCTTTATCTTATGTCCGACGGTTTTAGCCGTCGGAAATTTCTTCGTTTACTGTAGTGTTTCTTGCCCTTTTCATAACATGAATGCTAGTTGTTTGATTGGCTAATATATACCTGATGATGTTGAAATCAACCAATGATTAAGTCACCGCATTCGTATGTAAGGTTTAAACTCTTGCGTACAACCTTGTCAGTTTGCTAGTACATGTTGCTGCTATGTGCTGACTATAGAGATGACTATATGCTTAATACAAGAGCTATATAGATCGGTGTAGCTACCTTGTGCCTTGCAGTCTATTGCGTAGTGTGGCGATGGCATGACTGTTCGTGTTCATTTTTCTATATACAGTTATATCTCACCTATTCAGATATATTTAAAATATCTAACACAATAAAAGTTAGAGCCCCAAATTTTAGGGGGCCCTGTGTGGTCCGTCCACTTGCGCCTGGCCATATACGGCCGGGCCTTCCAAAGCGTCGACTCGTCTCCATCAGAGATCATTTGCTTGTGGGACCCCGTGCAACTTGTAGACGTTATCTAAGTAGAGTTTGGCTATACGAAGAACAGTGAATGGGTGATGCACTAGGATGGAGTGTGCTTACTTTGTTAATTTATCAACGACCACTAAAATGACATTGAATCGGTCTAAGAGACACGTAAACCCTCAACGAAACCCAAACTTACAACATGACACGCTTGGGAAGGGACCGGCAAAGGGCAATATGAGTATATGACCATCTCCTTTCTTCCTTTTTAATTCTCGAGAACTTAGATATATTCAACTTTGACTAAATAGTAAATATATACTCCCTCCGTCCCAGATTAAAATTCGTTTTAAGCTTTTTATATATTCATATAATAATTGATGTATATGTTTTATATACTTGTCTAGATTTGTCATCATCTGTTTGAATATAGACATAAAAATCAAGAGTCAAAGCGAATACTAATTTAGAACTGAGGGAGCATAAAAAGTTGTCTTGTTAGTGGCACCGGACCCTGCCACGTCAGCTCGACCGTTGAACCCTAAAACTAGTCGTCGAACTCTAACAACTCTACGTAAGTGGTCCGACACACCATTGGACTGGTTCAGTGCGCCAGCCGACCCAAACCCACAATTAGGTCATCTTTGCATGAGTGGTATAGTCACCCACTAAATTGGTCCGGTGCGCCAGCTGACCCAAGTCAATAGAAAACCTTCTCTACGTAGCCGGTCTGGCACACCATCAAACTGGTCCGATGCGTAGCAGAACAACACACTTAATCCATTTTTAGGCTTTTCCACTTTGTCTTAATTTGGATTTATTTGTGTGTTCTTGTGACTTAGACAAGAATATCTAGAGTCTATCAAACTAGTCTAAGTCATAGAACTTGGACATTTTGAATTCTCCAACTCAAGTTCTCAATTTGGCTCAAACTTAGCTTCAAAACATCAAATTTATTATTTGATCTTTCCAACTTCCATATGGTGCTTAAATATGTTCCTAAGGACATTTAGAACTTATCCAAATGGTTGAATTATCTAGAGTTCATCTTTTCCAAAATATGCCCCTTTTCTACCTGAGTTTGAGCTATTTCTAACTTTAATCTTCAATTCTAATTCTTATGAACACGTGACCATATACTAAGCAAACTACTTAGTCCATATGGTTGTGATGGTCATCAAACATCAAAACAATTATAGAAATGTATTTAAGGCCCATTTCCCTTTCAAGCAAGGATAAATCGTATGGCCTATTAGAGCACAAGTAGACCTACAACGCGCCGGCGGGGCGTGCCTAGCACGGGTGAGGTAGGACCCAAGCACGCCAGCTGGGCATGGCCCAGGCGGTCGGACGAGCGTGACCCAGCGTGGAGCGGTGCGTGGGCCATCTTGGCTCGAGCTAGCGTGACTGGCAGCAGGTCAAGGGTGCGCGGACTATGCAACCTCAGATCGTGGGGCTAGATGGGCCAGCGTAGTGTGCAGTTGCGAACCGATGCGCATGTGTGCGCTATTCTTGGGCCCACCAATGGGATGGGCGCAATGCGCTTGGCGGGCAGTAGGCGCGTAGGCGGCAGGCGCTCGAGGCCCGCCACTGGGGTAGTTCATATGGGGCGCGAAGGCACATGGGGTATTGCTAGCAAGGCAGTTTGCATGGCGCGCTGCCAGCAGTGCCACCACCGACTTTTTTCCAAAGTAAAAGTAATATATTGGATCCATTAAGGGGGTGTTTGGTTAGAGGGACTAAAGATTAGTCTCTAGTTTTTAGTCATATTTAGTCTTTTTTTTGCCAAACACTAGGACTAAAATGATTTAGTCTTTAGTCCTTCACATATGTGCTAAAAAGGACTAAACCATATTAATTCCACATTTACACCTTATTTAGTTCAATTGTACTAATAGCAGGAGAATGTTAAAGGCCATTTAGTCTTCTTATGAGTCATTTAGTATATTCTTACTATTTTTAGCCCCTAGAACCAAACATGTTAGGAACTAAACTTTAGTCCCTAAACTAAAGAAACCAAACATGGCCTAAGTGAGCAAAATCAGTAGGATTAAACATGCTAGTATACATATATCAATGTGAAAGATGCATCTATCCATAGAAATTAATCTACAACATGTATCTGACCGCGAGAAAAGAATCTAGATATATTTGGTTTACAAAACCATGGTCTAAAGCATCAATAACGACATTCCATGCTTTTTTGATTCAGCAAATAGATATGAAGCCTACCGCGTAGGACAGTTCAACAAGGTCGGAAGATTTGTTGGCTTAACAAAGAGATGGTCACCGTATCCGCAACAACATTGAAGTAGAGCAGTGTTGATGACATATTAAGAAATGACGTTGTTGTAGATCTCAGATTCGGATCCCAAACCCTCTCGTCACTAATGAAGGCGTGAGAAAGATGTAGACGACCCATTCCCTTCTCGTGGCAGCACAAGCACAAGAGACAAAAGACAAAAGGTGGAAAAACTTTTTCCTTGTTATTCGTTGTAAGGGGGTACGTGTTCATTATTTAGAAAAATAGAGCCCCTTAGAGGTACGTTTGGTATTAGCCCTTGTATAACTGTATTAACTGGCATTAAAAGTTTTGTTTAAAAGATTAATTATTGGCTTAGTTTATAGCGAGAAAATAGAAGTCCTAATTCATCCGTCTCTCTTAGGCGTCCATGTTCCTTAGATTTTATTAGAATTATCTAAGGATAAAAATCCCATTCATTGCAAATGAATTTTCAAAAGAGGTTAAGACATTCCTTCTAGTGAGCTAAAGGTTATAGCTAGATGTCTTTTTCCCGTTGTTAAGCATAGTTATATTCTCTCTTTGCTTAGTATTGTTTCCATGCATGATTATGAACTTGAGCAACTAGATGTTTAAATTATATTCTTACATGGAAAGTTAGAAGAAGACATTTATATGAACCAACCTAAAAGTTTTGCTATACCTAGAAAAGAAAACCTTATCTATAAGTTACATAAATCTATTTATGGTTTGAAGCAATCTCCTAGACAATGTTACAAGGGATTTGATTTTTGTATACTCTCTTATGGTTTTAAGTGGTCTGATTATGATAGCTATGCTTATTTGAAGATTATTAATGGTGCAATTACTTATTCGCTCTTTTATGTTGGTGATGTGCTAATTGCTGCAAAAAACCAGAAATACCTAAATTGTAGACACAATTGAATACATGTCTAGATTTTTGTATTCTAGTGCAATTGCTACTCTTGTTTATGCCATGGTTTGTTCTCCTCCATATTTATCTCACACATTTATTGTTATCATTAAATTCACGGTTAATCCTAGTAAGGATCATTGGAGAGTTGTTTAGTAATTTTTTTAGATATTTATGAGGCATTTATATTTTTTATTTACAATTTGGGAAATCTTGAAATGGACTTGTTGGTTATGTTGATTCTAATTATGCCATCGATTTGAATAAGAGGGGGTCTCTCATGGGTTATATTCTCACCATTGGTGGTTGTGTCGTTAGCGTGGATTTATTTCCATATTGGACTGTAGTTAGTCCACCCTGTATATACATCTTATAAGTAGCATGAGAAGAGTCAAATCATTGTATTCCTTGTATTTGTAAACTGTTGGGGGCCTTCCTCTTCCGAAGGTCCTCAAAAACTTAACTAACATGTTTTTCAGTGTAACATAGGCTGTCACAAGAGGCTTCGGCTTTGAGATGAAAGTGTGCATGGTATGAAGGTGCGGTCTGAAGGAAGGATAAACTAGCTCCGAAGTTGTGACCGAAGAAGCTTCGGCTTAGCACGATGACGATGGTGAAAGATGAAACCGACATAAAGAAGAAAAGATTGCTTAGTCCTCGACAACTTGCCTTTTGGTCAAAGTAAATGTCAGGGATATGAATGTAATTTTGTCCAGGCTACGTCTTGTGCCTATAAATAGATGAACAGTAACATTATACTGTTCACGCTGAATGGTAATCGCTCTCGCGTCATTCTCGCTTTTCCATCTATAAACCCGAAATTATTTCGGGTAATTCGGGTATCACAATCGGGTACCCGAAATACCGGAATTACCCGAACTTTCATGTGTCATGTACTCATGTCATGCTTAATTATTAATTTGTACATCTATAATTATGTATAAGTGTGCATAACTTGTGATTGTAGATTGCTTGTGTTTTATATGTCCATGTATATCATTATTCAAACTATATTTTTATACTAATTTAATAGAGTGTATGTATTTTTATAAAGCCAACACAATAGTTCGGGTAGTTCGGGAATACCCGAACCCGAAATTCCGGGTACCCGAATTTTCGGGTATTGAAAAACCCGTTGTAATTTCGGGTATCGATTCTTAAAACCCGAAATTTTAAAAACCTGAATTACCCGACCCGAAAATTTCGGGTAACCCGAACGCCCACCCCTAACCCCAACCACCAAAGGAGCCGTTGGTGGAGGCTGCTGTCGCATGGCGCACCGGACAGTCTGGTGCGCCACCGGACACTGTCTGGTGCGCCAGCCACATCACCCGGTCGTTAGGTTCTGACCGTTGGAGCTTCTGACAGCTGGGCCACCGGACAGTCCGGTGGTGCATCAGACAGTCACTCTTCACTGTCCGGTGCGCCTTCTGGCGCTGCTCTGACTTCTGCGCGCACTGTAGCGTATTAACTACTCGTTGCAGACGACCGTTTGCGCTGTGTAGCCGTTACTCCGCTGGCGCACCGGACAGTCCGGTGCTACACCGGACAGTCCGGTGAATTATAGCGGAGCGACTCCCAGAATTCCCGAAGGTGGCAAGTTCGGAGTCGGGTTCCCTGGTGCACCGGACACTGTCCGGTGGCACACCAGACAGTCCGGTGCGCCAGACCAGGGCACACTTCGGTAGTCTTTTGCTCTCTTTGTTTGAACCCTTTCTTGGTATTTTTATTGGTTTGTTGTGAACCTTTGGCACCTGTAAAATTTATAATCTAGAGCAAACTAGTTAGTCCAATTATTTGTGTTGGGCAATTCAACCACCAAAATCAATTAGGAAAAAGGTGTAAGCCTATTTCCCTTTCAATCTCCCCCTTTTTGGTGATTGATGCCAACACAAACCAAAGCAAATATAAAAGTGCAGAATTGAACTAATTTGCATAATGTAAGTGCAAAGGTTGCTTGGAATGAAACCAATAATTATTTCTACTAGATATGCATGGTTGGCTTTCTTCTAATTTAAAATTTTGGACCATGCTTGCACCACTTGTTTTGTTTTTGCAAATTCTTTTGTAAATTCTTTTCAAAGTCTTTTTGCAAATAGTCAAAGGTAAATGAATAAGATTTTGAGAAGCATTTTCAATATTTGAAATTTTCTCCCCCTGTTTTAAATGATTTTCCTTTGACTAATTAAAACTCCCCCTTAATGAAATCCTCCTCTTAGTGTTCAAGAGGGTTTTAGATATTAATTTTGAAGAGGGTATACCAATTTGAAATTATATCAAAAATAAGATACCAATAGAAAAAATCTGTTCTTAACACAAAATTGAAAGACTACATTTTTGAAATTGGTGGTGGTGCGGTCCTTTTGCTTTGGGCTAATACTTTCTCCCCCTTTGGCATGAATCGCCAAAAACGGATACTTGAGTGAAATATAAGCCCTTTTTCAAACTTTCTCCCCCTATGGTAAATAATATATGAGTGAAGATTATACCAAATTGGAGAGCGTTGTGGAGTGACGACGAAGGATGAATAATGCGATGGAGTGGAGTGGAAGCCTGGTCTTCGCCGAAGACTCCATTTCCCTTTCAACTATGACTTAGCTTAATATGCACTTGAAAACACATTAGTCATAGCACATGAAAGAGACATGATCAAAGGTATATAAATGAGCTATGTGTGCAAAATATCAATCAAAATTCCTAGAATCGAGAATGTTTAGCTCATGCCTAAGTTTGGTAAATGTTTTCTCATCTAGTGGCTTGGTAAAGATATCGGCTAATTGTTCTTTGGTGTTAATATAAGCAATCTCGATATCCCCCCGTTGTTGGTGATCCCTCAAAAAGTGATACCGAATGGCTATGTGTTTAGTGCGGCTATGCTCAACGGGATTATCCGCCATGCGGATTGCACTCTCATTATCACATAGAAGAGGAACTTTGGTCAATTTGTAACCATAGTCCCTAAGGGTTTGCCTCATCCAAAGACTTTGCGCGCAACAGTGGCCTGCGGCAATATACTCGGCTTCGGCGGTAGAAAGAGCGACATAATTTTGCTTCTTTGAAGCCCAAGACACCAGAGATCTTCCCAAGAACTGGCAAGTCCCTGATGTGCTCTTTCTATCAATTTTACACCCTGCCCAATCAGCATCGGAATACCCAATTAAATCAAAAGTGGATCCCCTGGGGTACCAAAGGCCAAACTTAGGAGTATAAACTAAATATCTCAAGATTCGTTTAACGGCCCTAAGATGAACTTCCTTAGGATCGGCTTGGAATCTTGCACACATGCATACGGAAAGCATAATATCCGGTCGTGAAGCACATAAATAGAGTAAAGAACCTATCATCGACCAGTATACCTTTTGATCTACGGATTTACCTCCCGTGTCGAGGTCGAGATGCCCATTTGTTCCCATGGGAGTCTTGATGGGCTTGGCATCCTTCATCCCAAACTTGGTGAGAATGTCTTGAATGTACTTCATTTGGCTGATGAAGGTGCCCTCTTGGAGTTGCTTGACTTGAAATCCTAGAAAATACTTTAACTCCCCCATCATAGACATCTCGAATTTTTGAGTCATGATCCTACTAAACTCTTCACATGTGGATTTGTTAGTAGACCCAAATATGATATCATCAACATAAATTTGGCATACAAACAAATCATTTGCAAGTGTTTTAGTAAAGAGAGTAGGATCGGCTTTTCCGACTTTGAAGCCATTAGTGATAAGAAAGTCTCTTAGGCATTCATACCATGATTAGGGTACTCATTTGCAAGTGTTTTAGTAAAGAGAGTAGGATCAGCTTTTCCGACTTAGAGAGTTTATAAACATGGTTAGGGTACTCACTATCTTCAAAGCCGGGAGGTTGCTCAACATAGACCTTAACCTTGATTGGTCCATTGAGGAAGGCACTTTTCACGTCCATTTGATAAAGCTTAAAGCCATGGTAAGTAGCATAGGCAAGTAAAATGCGAATTGACTCAAGCCTAGCTACGGGTGCATAGGTTTCACCGAAATCCAAACCTTCGACTTGTGAATATCCCTTGGCCACAAGTCGGGCTTTATTCCTTGTCACCACACCATGCTCATCTTGTTTGTTGCGGAAGACCCACTTGGTTCCTACAACATTTTGGTTAGGACGTGGAACTAAATGACATACCTCGTTCCTTGTGAAGTTGTTGAGCTCCTCTTACATTGCCAACACCCAATCTGAATCCCTTAATGCATCTTCCACCCTGTATGGCTCAATAGAAGACACAAAGGAGTAATCTTCACAAAAATGAGCAACACAAGATCGAGTAGTTACCCCCTTATGAATATCACCAAGGATGGAGTTCACGGGGTGATCTCGTTGTATTGCTTGGTGGACTCTTGGGTGTGGCGGTCTTGGACTCTCGTCATCTTCCTTGTCTTGATCATGGACATCTCCCCCTTGATCATTGTCCTCCTCTTGAGGTGGCTCATCTTCTTGATCCTTATCTTCATCATCTTGAGCTTGATCCTCATCTTGGGTTGGTGGAGATGCTTGCATGGAGGAAGATGGTTGATCTTGTGCATGTGGAGGCTCTTCGGATTCCTTAGGACACACATCCCCAATGGACATGTTCCTTAGCGTGACGCACGGAGCCTCTTCATCATCTACCTCATCAAGATCAACTTGCTCTACTTGAGAGCCGTTAGTCTCATCAAACACAATGTCACAAGAAACTTCAACTAGTCCAGAGGACTTGTTAAAGACTCTATATGCCCTTGTGTTTGAATCATAACCTAGTAAAAAGCCTTCTACAGCCTTAGGAGCAAATTTAGATTTTCAACCTCTTTTAACAAGAATAAAGCATTTGCTACCAAAGACTCTAAAATATGAAACATTGGGCTTTTTACAGGTGAGGAGTTCATATGATGTCTTCTTGAGGATTCGGTGAAGATATAACCGGTTGATGGCGTAGCAAGCGGTGTTAACCGCCTCGGCCCAAAACCGATCCGAAGTCTTGTACTCATCAAGCATGGTTCTTGCCATGTCTAATAGAGTTCTATTCTTCCTATCCACTACACCATTTTGTTGTGGTGTGTAGGGAGAAGAGAACTCATGCTTGATGCCCTCCTCCTCAAGAAAGCTTTCGACTTGTGAGTTCTTGAACTCTGTCCCGTTGTCGCTTCTAATCTTTTTGATCCTTAAGCCGAACTCATTTTGAGCCCGTCTCAAGAATCCCTTCAATGTCTCTTGGGTTTGTGATTTTTTCTGCAAAAAGAACACCCAAGTGAAGCGAGAATAATCATCCACAATTACAAGACAATACTTACTCCCGCCGATGCTTATGTAAGCTATCGGGCCGAATAGGTCCATGTGGAGTAGCTCAAGCGGCCTGTCGATCGTCATGATGTTCTTGTGTGGATGATGAACACCAACTTGTTTTCCTGCTTGACATGCGCTACAAACCCTGTCTTTCTCAAAATGAACATTGATTAGTCCCAAAATGTGCTCTCCCTTTAGAAGCTTATGAAGATTCTTCATCCCAACATGAGCTAGTCGGCAGTGCCAGAGCCAACCCATGTTAGTCTTAGCAATTAAGTAAGTGTCGAGTTCAGCTCTATCAAAATCTACTAAGTATAGTTGACCCTCTAACACTTCCTTAAATGCTACTGAATCATCACTTCTTCTAAAGACAGTAACACCTGAATCTGTAAAAAGACAGTTGTAGCCCATTTTACACAATTGAGAAACGGAAAGCAAATTGTAATCTAAAGAATCTACAAGAAAAACATTGGAAATAGATTGGTCAGGAGATATAACAATTTTACCCAATCCTTTGACCAAACCTTGATTTCCATCCTGAATGTGATAGCTCGTTGGGGATCTTGGTTTTTCTCATAGGAGGAGAACATCTTCTCCCCTGTCATGTGGTTTGTGCACCTGCTATCGATCATCCAACTTCAGCCCCCGGATGCATAAACCCACAAAACAAGTTTAGGCCTTGTTCTTAGGTACCCAAACGGTCTTGGGTCCTTTCATATTAGAAACAAGCACCTTGGGTACTCAAACACAAGTCTTGGAGCCCTTGTGTTTGCCCCCAACATATTTGACAACTATTTTGCCTGATTTATTAGTTAAAACATATGATGCATCAAAAGTTTTAAATGAAATGTTAGGTTCATTTGATGCAATAGGAGTTTTCTTCTTAGGCAATTTAGCACGGGTTGATTGCCTAGAACTAGATGCCTCACTCTTATACATAAAAGCATGATTAGAGCCAGAGTGAGACTTCCTAGAGTGAATTCTCCTAATTTTGTGCTCGGGATAACCGGCAGGGTATAAAATGTAACCCTCGTTATCCTGAGGCATGGGAGCCTTGCCCTTAACAAAGTTAGATAATCTTTTAGGAGGGGCATTAAGCTTGACATTGTCTCCCTGTTGGAAGCCAATGCCATCCTTAATGCCAGGGCGTCTCCCACTATAGAGCATACTACGAGCAAATTTAAATTTTTCATTTTCTAACTCATGCTCGGCAATTTTAGTATCTAATTTTGCTATATGATCATTTTGTTGTTTAATCATAGCAATGTGATCATGAATAGCATCAATGTTAATATTTCTACATCTAGTGCAAATAGTAACATGCTCAACAGTAGATGTAGAGGGTTTGCAAGTATTTAATTCAACAATCTTAGCATGTAAAATAGCATTCTCATCTCTAAGATTGGAAATGGAAACATTGCAAACATTTAATTCCTTAGCCTTAGCAATTAATTTTTCATTCTCATTTCTAAGGCTAGCAAGAGAGGCATTCAATTTTTCAATCTTAGCAATTGAACTAGCATTATCATTTCTAAGATTGTCAATTGAATCATCACAAACATTTGATTTCTCAACCTTAGCAATTAATTTGGCATTTTCATTTCTAAGGTTGGAAATAACATCATGGCAAGTGCTTAGCTCACTAGATAATTTTTCACATTTTTCTACCTCTAGAGCATAAGCATTTTTAACCTTAACACGCTTTTTGTTCTCTTTAATTAGGAAGTTGAAAGTCGCCTAGAGGGGGGGTGAATAGGGCGAAACTGAAATTTACAAATATAAACACAACTACAAGCCGGGTTAGCGTTAGTAATAAAGAAACGAGTCCGCGAGAGAGGGTGCAAAACAAATCGCAAGCAAATGAAGAGAGTGACACGCGGATTTGTTTTACCGAGGTTCGGTTCTTGCAAACCTACTCCCCGTTGAGGAGGCCACAAAGGCCGGGTCTCTTTCAACCCTTCCCTCTCTCAAACGATCCCACGGATCGAGTGAGCTTTCTCTTCTCAATCACTTGGAACACAAAGTTCCCACAAGGACCACCACAAGTTTGGTGTCTCTTGCCTCAATTACAAGTGAGTTTGATTGCAAAGAAAGGATCAAGAAAGAAGAAAGCAATCCAAGCGCAAGAGCTCGAAAGAACACAAGCAAATCACTCTCTCTAGTCACTATGGCGTTGTGTGGAATTTGGAGAGGATTTGATCTCTTTGGTGTGTCTAGAATTGAATGCTAGAGCTCTTGTAGTAGTTGGGAAGTGGAAAACTTGGATGCAATGAATGGTGGGGTGGTTGGGGTATTTATAGCCCCAACCACCAAATGTGGCCGTTGGGAGGCTGTCTGCTCGATGGCGCACCGGACAGTCCGGTGCACACCGGACAGTCCGGTGCCCCTTGCCACGTCATCACTGCCGTTGGATTCTGACCGTTGGAGCATCTGACTTGTGGGCCCGCCTGGGTGTCCGGTGCACACCGGACAGGTACTGTTTGCTGTCCGGTGTGCCAGTATGGGCGCGCCTGGCTTCTGCGCGCGCAGAGCGCGCATTTAATGCGTGCAGGTAGCCGTTGGCGCGGAGGTAGTCGTTGCTTCGGAGTTGCACCGGACAGTCCGGTGCACACCGGACAGTCCGGTGAATTATAGCGGACTAGCCGTTGGAGTTTCCCGAAGCTGGCGAGTTCCTGAGGCTGATCTTCCTTGGCGCACCGGACACTGTCCGGTGTACACCGGACAGTCCGGTGAATTATAGCGCGAGTGCCTTGGAAATTCCCGAAGGTGGCGAGTTCGAGTTGGAGTCCTCTGGTGCACCGGACACTGTCCGGTGGCGCACCGGACACTGTCCGGTGCACACCGGACAGTCCGGTGCCTTTAGACCAGAGGTGCCTTCGGTTGCCTCTTTGCTCCTTTGTTGAATCCAAAACTTGATCTTTTTATTGGCTGAGTGTGAACCTTTTACACCTGTATAATCTATACACTTGGGCAAACTAGTTAGTCCAATAATTTGTGTTTGGCAATTCAACCACCAAAATTAATTAGGGACTAGGTGTAAGCCTAATTCCCTTTCAATCTCCCCCTTTTTGGTGATTGATGCCAACACAAACCAAAGCAAATATAGAAGTGTATAATTGAACTAGTTTGCATAATGTAAGTGTAAAGGTTGCTTGGAATTGAGCCAATATCAATACTTACAAGATATGCATGGATTGTTTCTTTCTTATTTAACATTTTGGACCTCGCTTGCACCACATGTTTTGTTTTTGCAAATTCTTTTGTAAATCCTTTTTCAAAGTTCTTTTGCAAATAGTCAAAGGTAAATGAATAAGATTTTGAGAAGCATTTTCAAGATTTGAAATTTTCTCCCCCTGTTTCAAATGCTTTTCCTTTGACTAAACAAAACTCCCCTTAAATGAGATCCTCCTCTTCGTGTTCAAGAGGGTTTTGATATATAATTTTTGAAATCCTACTTTCTCCCCCTTTTGAACACAATAGGATACCAATTGAAAATATTCAACACTAAGTTTTTGAAATTGAAATTGGTGGTGGTGCGGTCCTTTTGCTTTGGGCTCTTACTTTCTCCCCCTTTGGCATGAATCGCCAAAAACGGAGTTATTAGAGCCCTCGAAGTGCTTTTCTTCCCCTTTGGTCATAAATAAATGAGTTAAGATTATACCAAAGACGAAGTCCGGTCCTTTTGCTTTGGGCTCTTACTTCCTCCCCCAAAGACAAAGTCCTTTTCTTTGATGCTCATGCTTTTCTCCCCCAAGAATGGAGAGTTGCTTGGAGTGACGACGAAGAATGAGTTACGTAGTGGAAGCCTTTGTCTTCGCCGAAGACTTCAATTCCCTTTCAATACACCTATGACTTGGTTTGAAATAGACTTGAAAACACATTAGTCATAGCATATGAAAGAGACATGATCAAAGGTATATAAATGAGCTATAAGTGCAAGTTAACAAAAGAAATTGCGGGAATCAAGAATATTTAGCTCATGCCTAAGTTTGTTAAAAGTTTGTTCATCAAGAGGCTTGGTAAAGATATCGGCTAATTGATCTTTAGTATTAATGTAAGAAATCTCAATATCTCCCTTTTGTTGGTGATCCCTCAAAAAGTGATACCGAATGGCTATGTGCTTAGTGCGGCTATGCTCGACGGGATTGTCGGCCATTTTGATTGCACTCTCATTGTCACATAGCAAAGGAACTTTGGTTAATTTGTAACCGTAGTCCCGCAGGGTTTGCCTCATCCAAAGCAATTGCGCGCAACAATGACCTGCGGCAATATACTCGGCTTCGGCGGTGGAAAGAGCGACCGAATTTTGCTTCTTTGAAGCCCAAGACACCAAGGATCTTCCCAAGAACTGGCAAGTCCCCGATGTGCTCTTCCTATTGATTTTACACCCCGCCCAATCGGCATCCGAATAACCAATTAAATCAAATGTGGATCCCCTAGGATACCAAAGCCCAAACTTAGGAGTATAAGCCAAATATCTCAAGATTCGTTTCACGGCCGTAAGGTGAGCTTCCTTAGGGTCGGCTTGGAATCTTGCACACATGCATACGGAAAGCATAATATCCGGTCGAGATGCACATAAATAGAGTAAAGATCCTATCATCGACCGGTATACCTTTTGATCCACGGACTTACCTCCCGTGTCGAGGTCGAGATGCCCATTAGTTCCCATGGGTGTCTTGATAGGCTTGACATCCTTCATTCCAAACTTGTTTAAGATGTCTTGAGTGTACTTCGTTTGGCTAATGAAGGTGCCTTCTTGGAGTTGCTTTACTTGAAATCCTAGGAAATACTTCAACTCCCTTCTCTCTCGGTTACTCTGTGGAGTGATCTCTCTCTTAAATTCCCATAAGGATAAGGAAAAGTAGACGGTTCGAAACCCGTGCTTAAATCCTACTCAAGGCCCACTACGGGCTGCGAGCAATTAACAAGTAGAGACAAGGATGAGGAGAAATGACGCATATACGGCCGGCCTGGCTCACTCCTGATTTTGGTAGTTCAAGTGAATTGTCGTAGTGTAAGGAAGATTGATTGGTTTTCAGATTGCTACTTGGCTGGCATAAGAAAGAAGGCGCCCCGGCAGGAATACTCCCCCATCATAGACATCTCGAACTTCTGTGTCATGATCCTACTAAACTCTTCACATGTAGACTCGTTAGTAGACCCAAATATAATATCATCAACATAAATTTGGCATACAAACAAGTCATTTTCAAGAGTTTTAGTAAAGAGTGTAGGATCGGCTTTTCCGACTTTGAATCCATTTGCAATAAGGAAATCTCTAAGGCATTCATACCATGCTCTTGGGGCTTGCTTGAGCCCATAAAGTGCCTTAGAGAGCTTATAGACATGGTTAGGATACTTAATGTCTTCAAAGCCGGGAGGTTGCTCAACATAGACCTCTTCCTTGATTGGTCCATTGAGGAAGGCACTTTTCACGTCCATTTGATAGAGCTTAAAGCCATGGTAAGTAGCATAGGCCAATAATATGCGAATTGACTCAAGCCTAGCTACGGGCGCATAGGTTTCACCGAAATCCAAACCTTCGACTTGGGAGTATCCTTTGGCCACAAGTCGAGCTTTGTTCCTTGTCACCACACCATGCTCATCTTGCTTGTTGCGGAAAACCCATTTGGTTCCTACAACATTTTGATTAGGACGTGGAACTAAATGCCATACCTCATTCCTAGTGAAGTTGTTGAGCTCCTCTTGCATTGCCACCACCCAATCCGAATCTTGTAGTGCTTCCTCTACCCTGTGTGGCTCAATAGAGGAAACAAACGAGTAATGTTCACAAAAATGTGCAACACGAGATCTAGTGGTTACCCCCTTATGAATGTCGCCGAGGATGGTGTCGACGGGGTGATCTCGTTGGATTGCTTGGTGGACTCTTGGGTGTGGCGGCCTTGGTTCTTCATCCTCCTTATCTTGATCATTTGCATCTCCCCCTTGATCTATGCCGTCATCTTGAGGTGGCTCATTTGAATGATCTTCTTCTTTATCAACTTGAGCTTCCTCCTCATTTTGAGTTGGTGGAGATGCTTGCGTGGAGGAGGACGGTTGATCTTGTCCATTTGGAGGCTCTTCGGATTCCTTAGGACATACATCCCCAATGGACATGTTCCTTAGCGCGATGCACGGAGCCTCTTCAATACCTGTCTCATCAAGATCAACTTGCTCTACTTGAGAGCCGTTAGTCTCATCAAACACAACGTCACAAGAAACTTCAACTTGTCTAGTGGACTTGTTAAAGACTCTATATGCCCTTGTGTTTGAATCATATCCTAGTAAAAAGCCTTCTACAGTCTTAGGAGCAAATTTAGATTTTCTACCTCTTTTAACAAGAATAAAACATTTGCTACCAAAGACTCTAAAATATGAAATGTTGGGCTTTTTACCGGTTAGGAGTTCATATGATGTCTTCTTGAGGATTCGGTGTAGATACAACCGGTTGATGGCGTAGCAAGCGGTGTTGACTGCCTCCGCCCAAAACCGATCCGAAGTCTTGTATTCATCAAGCATGGTTCTAGCCATGTCCAATAGAGTTCGATTCTTCCTCTCCACTACACCATTTTGTTGTGGCGTGTAGGGAGAGGAGAACTCATGCTTGATGCCCTCCTCCTCAAGGAAGCTTTCAATTTGAGAGTTCTTGAACTCCGTCCCGTTGTCGCTTCTAATTTTCTTGATCCTTAAGCCGAACTCATTTTGAGCCCGTCTCAAGAATCCCTTTAAGGTCTCTTGGGTTTGAGATTTTTCCTGTAAAAAGAATACCCAAGTGAAGCGAGAATAATCATCCACAATAACTAGACAGTACTTACTCCCGCCGATGCTTATGTAAGCAATCGGGCCGAATAGGTCCATGTGTAGGAGCTCTAGTGGCCTGTCGGTTGTCATGATGTTCTTATGTGGATGATGGGTACCAACTTGCTTTCCTGCTTGGCATGCGCTACAAATCCTGTCTTTCTCAAAATGAACATTTGTTAGTCCTAAAATGTGTTCTCCCTTCAGAAGCTTATGAAGATTCTTCATCCCAACATGAGCTAGTCGGCGGTGCCAGAGCCAACCCATGTTAGTCTTAGCAATTAAGCAAGTGTTGAGTTCAGCTCTATCAAAATCTACCAAGTATAGCTGACCCTCCAACACTCCCTTAAATGCTATTGAATCATCACTTCTTCTAAAGACAGTGACACCTATATCAGTGAATAGACAGTTGTAGCCCATTTCACATAATTGGGAAACAGAAAGCAAATTGTAGTCTAGAGAATCTACAAGAAAAACATTGGAAATAGAATGGTCAGGAGATATAGCAATTTTACCCAATCCTTTGACCAAACCTTGATTTCCATCCCCGAATGTGATCGCTCTTTGGGGATCTTGGTTTTTCTCATATGAGGAGAACATCTTTTTCTCCCCAGTCATGTGGTTCGTGCACCCGCTGTCGAGTATCCAACTTGAGCCCCCGGATGCATAAACCTACAACACAAGTTTAGTTCTTGACTTTAGGTACCCAAATGGTTTTGGGTCCTTTAGCATTAGACACAAGAACTTTGGGTACCCAAACACAAGTCCTGGAGCCCTTGTGCTTGCCCCCAACATATTTGGCAACTACCTTGCCGGATTTGTTAGTCAAAACATAAGATGCATCAAAAGTTTTAAATGAAATGTTATGATCATTTGATGCATTAGGAGTTTTCTTTCTAGGTAACTTAGCATGGGTTGGTTTCCTAGAGCTAGATGTCTCACCCTTATACATAAATGCATGATTAGGGCCGGAGTGAGACTTACTAGAATGAATTCTCCTAATTTTGCTCTCAGGATAACCGGCAGGGTACAAAATGTAACCCTCGTTATCCTGAGGCATGGGAGCCTTGCCCTTTACAAAATTAGACAATCTTTTAGGAGGGACATTAAGTTTGACATTGTCTCCCCTTTGGAAGCCAATGCCATCCTTGATGCCAGGGCGTCTCCCATTATAAAGCATGCTACGAGCAAATTTAAATTTTTCATTTTCTAAGTTATGCTCGGCAATTTTAGCATCTAATTTAGCTATATGATCATTTTGTTGTTTAATTAAAGCCATGTGATCATGTATAGCATTAATGTCAACATCTCTACATCTAGTGCAAATAGAAGTGTGCTCAACGGTAGATGTAGAGGGTTTGCAAGATTTTAGTTCTAGAACCTTAGCATGCAATATTTCATTTTTACTTCTAAGGTCGGAAATGGTAGTATTGCAAACATCAAAATCTTTAGCCTTAGCAAGCAATTTTTCATTCTCAATTCTAAGGCTAGCAAGAGAAATGTTCAATTCTTCAATCCTAGCAAGCAAATCATCATTATTATCTCTAGGGTTGGGAATTGAAACATTGCAAACATGAGAATCAACCTTAGCTAACAAATTAGCATTTTCATTTCTAAGGTTGTCTATTGTTTCATGGCAAGTGCTTAGCTCACTAGATAATTTTTGACATTTCTCAATTTCTAGAGCATAAGCATTTTTAACCTTAACATGTTTCTTGTTTTCCTTAATAAGACAATCCTCTTGGGAATCCAAAAGGTCATCCTTTTCATGAATAACACTAATTAATTCATTTAATTTTTCTTTTTGTTCCATGTTAAGATTGGCAAAAAGGGTACGCAAGTTATCCTCCTCATCACTAGCATTTTCATCACTAGAGGTTTCATATTTAGTGGAGGATCTTGATTTTACCTTCTTCCTTTTGCCGTCCTTTGCCATGAGGCACTTGTGGCCGACATTGGGGAAAAGAAGTCCCTTGGTGACGGCGATGTTGGCGGCGTCCTCGTCGTTGGAGGAGTCGCTTGAGCTTTCGTCGGAATCCCATTCCCGACAAACATGGGCATCGCCGCCCTTCCTTTTGTAGTACCTCTTCTTTTCTCTCCTCTTGCCCTTCTTGTCGTCGCCTCGGTCACTGTCACTTGATATAGGACATTTAGCAATAAAATTACCGGGCTTACCACATTTGTAGCAAACCTTCTTGGAGCGGGACTTGTAGTCTTTCCCCCTCCTTTGTTTGAGGATTTGGCGGAAGCTCTTGATGACGAGCGCCATTTCCTCATTGTCAAGCTTGGAGGCGTCGATTGGTTGTCTACTTGGTGTAGACTCCTCCTTTTCTTCCGTCGCCTTGAATGCGACGGGTTGAGCTTCGGATGTAGATGGATCATCAAGCTCATTGATCTTCCTTGAGCCTTCGATCATGCACTCAAAACTTACAAAATGCCCGATTACTTCCTCGGGGGTCATTTTAGTATATCTTGGATTACCACGAATTAATTGAACTTGAGTAGGGTTAAGGAAAATAAGAGATCTTAGAATAACCTTAACCACTTCATGGTCATCCCACTTTACGCTCCCGAGGTTGCGCACTTGGTTCACCAAGGTCTTGAGCCGGTTGTACATGTGTTGTGGCTCCTCCCCTTTGCGAAGCCGGAACCGACCGAGCTCCCCCTCGATCGTTTCCCGCTTGGTGATCTTGGTGAGCTCATCTCCCTCGTGCGCGGTTTTGAGCACATCCCAAACCTCCTTGGCGCTCTTCAACCCTTGCACTTTGTTATACTCCTCTCTACTTAAAGAGGCAAGGAGTATCGTTGTCGCTTGAGAGTTGAAGTGCTCGATTTGGGCCACCTCATCCTCATCATAGTCTTTATCCCCTACCGACGGTACCTGTGCACCAAACTCAACAACATCCCATATACTTTTGTGGAGTGAGGTTAGATGAAATCGCATTAAATCACTCCACCTAGCATAATCTTCACCATCAAAAGTTGGTGGTTTGCCTAATGGGACGGAAAGTAGAGGTGCATGTTTAGAAATGCGAGAATAGTGTAGGGGGATCTTACTAAACTTCTTACACTCTTGGCGTTTAGAAGTTACGGAGGGCGCGTCGGAGCCGGAGGTCGATGTTGATGAAGTGTCGGTCTCGTAGTAGACCACTTTCCTCATCCTCTTTTGCTTGTCCCCACTCCGATGCGGCTTGTGGGAAGAAGATTTTTCCTTCTTCTCTTTATGGTGAGAAGAAGATTTCTTTTCCTTCCCTTTGTTGGAGG
This sequence comes from Zea mays, assembly GCF_902167145.1. Classification (NCBI taxonomy): domain Eukaryota; kingdom Viridiplantae; phylum Streptophyta; class Magnoliopsida; order Poales; family Poaceae; genus Zea; species Zea mays. Next base: position 12,025,159 of record NC_050104.1, on the reverse strand, counting down.
AGCTCTTCTTCTTCTCCCTCCTTTTGGTGCGGGACTCTTCCGATGAAGTGCTCCCGTGGCTTGTAGTGGGCTTTTCGCCGGTCTCCATCTCCTTCTTGGCGTGATCTCCCGACATCACTTCGAGCGGTTAGGCTCTAATGAAGCACCGGGCTTTGATACCAATTGAAAGTCGCCTAGAGGGGGGGTGAATAGGGCGAAACTGAAATTTACAAATATAAACACAACTACAAGCCGGGTTAGCGTTAGTAATAAAGAAACGAGTCCGCGAGAGAGGGTGCAAAACAAATCGCAAGCAAATGAAGAGAGTGACACGCGGATTTGTTTTACCGAGGTTCGGTTCTTGCAAACCTACTCCCCGTTGAGGAGGCCACTAAGGCCGGGTCTCTTTCAACCCTTCCCTCTCTCAAACGATCCCACGGATCGAGTGAGCTTTCTCTTCTCAATCACTTGGAACACAAAGTTCCCACAAGGACCACCACAAGTTTGGTGTCTCTTGCCTCAATTACAAGTGAGTTTGATTGCAAAGAAAGGATCAAGAAAGAAGAAAGCAATCCAAGCGCAAGAGCTCGAAAGAACACAAGCAAATTACTCTCTCTAGTCACTATGGCGTTGTGTGGAATTTGGAGAGGATTTGATCTCTTTGGTGTGTCTAGAATTGAATGCTAGAGCTCTTGTAGTAGTTGGGAAGTGGAAAACTTGGATGCAATGAATGGTGGGGTGGTTGGGGTATTTATAGCCCCAACCACCAAATGTGGCCGTTGGGAGGCTGTCTGCTCGATGGCGCACCGGACAGTCCGGTGCACACCGGACAGTCCGGTGCCCCTTGCCACGTCATCACTGCCGTTGGATTCTGACCATTGGAGCATCTGACTTGTGGGCCCGCCTGGGTGTCCGGTGCACACCGGACAGGTACTGTTTGCTGTCCGGTGTGCCAGTATGGGCGCGCCTGACTTCTGCGCGCGCAGAGCGCGCATTTAATGCGCTGCAGGTAGCCGTTAGCGCGGAGGTAGCCGTTGCTTCGGAGTTGCACCGGACAGTCCGGTGCACACCGGACAGTCCGGTGAATTATAGCGGACTAGCCATTGGAGTTTCCCGAAGCTGGCGAGTTCCTGAGGCTGATCTTCCTTGGCGCACCGGACACTGTCCGGTGTACACCGGACAGTCCGGTGAATTATAGCGCGAGTGCCTTGGAAATTCCCGAAGGTGGCGAGTTCGAGTTGGAGTCCTCTGGTGCAACGGACACTGTCCGGTGGTGCACTAGACACTGTCCGGTGCACACCGGACAGTCCGGTGCCTTCAGACCAGAGGTGCCTTCGGTTGCCTCTTTGCTCCTTTGTTGAATCCAAAACTTGATCTTTTTATTGGCTGAGTGTGAACCTTTTACACCTATATAATCTATACACTTGGGCAAACTAGTTAGTCCAATAATTTGTGTTGGGCAATTCAACCACCAAAATTAATTAGGGACTAGGTGTAAGCCTAATTCCCTTTCAGAAGTCCTCTTGGGTGTCCAAGAGTTCATCCTTCTCATGAATAGCACTAATTAACTCATTTAATTTCTCCTTTTGTTGCATGTTTAGGTTGGCAAAAAGCGTTAATAAATCATCCTCATCATCACTAGAGCTAGCCTCATCACTAGATGTTGCATACTTTGCCGTCCTTTGCCATGAGGCACTTGTGGCCGACGTTGGGGAAGAGGAGGCCTTTGGTGATGGCGATGTTGGCGGCGTCCTCATCGGAGGAGGAGTCGGTGGAGCTCTCATCGGAGTCCCACTCCCGGCAAACATGGGCATCGCCGCCCTTCTTCTTGTAGTACCTCTTCTTTTCTCTCCTCTTTCCCTTCTTGTCGTTATCCCTGTCACTATCACTAGACAAAGGGCATTTAGCGATAAAATGACCAGGCTTACCACACTTGTAGCAAACCTTCTTGGAACGGGACTTGTAATCTTTCCCCTTCCTTTGCTTGAGGATTTGGCGAAAGCTCTTGATGATGAGCGCCATTTTCTCGTTGTCGAGCTTGGAGGCGCCGATGGGGAGCCTACTTGATGTAGACTCTTCTTTCTTCTCCTCCGTCGCTTTGAAGGCGACGGGTTGCACCTCGGGTGTTGAGGTGGCGCCTTGCTCGATGATCTTCTTGGAGCCTTTGATCATCAATTCAAAGCTCACGAATTTTCCTATAACTTCCTCGGGAGACATTAGCTTATATCTAGGATCACCACGAATTAATTGTACTTGAGTAGGGTTAAGAAATACAAGTGATCTTAGAATAACCTTGACCATTTCATGGTCATCCCACTTGGAGCTCCCGAGGTTGCGCACTTGGTTCACCAAGGTTTTTAGCCGGTTGTACATGGCTTGCGGGTCTTCTCCTTGGTTGAGCATAAAGCGACCGAGCTCCCCCTCGATCGTTTCCCGCTTGGTGATTTTGGTCACCTCATCTCCTTCGTGCGCGGTCTTGAGTACGTCCCAAATCTCTTTTGCGCTCTTCAACCCTTGCACCTTATTATACTCCTCTCGACTTAGAGAGGTGAGGAGTATAGTAGTTGCTTGGGAGTTGAAGTGCTCGATTTGGGCCACCTCGTCCTCATCATAATCTTCATCCCCTACGGATGGTACTTGTACTCCAAACTCAACAACATCCCATATGCTTTTGTGGAGTGAGGTTAGGTGATATCTCATCATATCACTCCACTTAGAATAATCTTCACCGTCAAATGTCGGTGGTTTGCCTAATGGGACCAAAAGTAATGGAGTATGTCTAAGAATGCGAGGGGAGCGTAGGGGTATCTTACTACACTTCTTGCGCTCTTGGCGCTTAGAAGTGATGGACGCGGCGTCGGATCCCGATGTAGAGGGCGATGAAGAGTCGGTCTCGTAGTAGACCACTTTCTTCATTTTCTTCTTCTTCTCGCCACTCTTGTGCGACTTAATGCGTGAAGGGGATCCCTCCTTTTTGTTGCCGGACTCCCTTGATGGAGCCTTCCCGTGGCTTGTGGCGGGCTTCTCGCCGGTCACCATCTCCTTCTTGGCGTGATCTCCCGACATCACTTCGAGCGGTTAAGCTCTAATGAAGTACCGGGCTCTGATACCAATTGAAAGTCGCCTAGAGGGGGGTGAATAGGCAAATCTGAAATTTATAAACTTCAGCACACACTACAAGCCGGGTTAGCGTTAGAATTAAATGTAAGTCTAAAAGAGAGGGCGAAAACAAATCACAAGCGAATAAGAGCGGATGACACGGTGATTTGTTTTACTGAGGTCCGGTTCTTGAAAACCAACTCCCCGTTGAGGTGGTCACAAAGACCGGGTCTCTTTCAACCCTTTCCCTCTCTCAAATGGTCACTTAGACCGAGTGAGCTTCTCTTCTCAATCAAACGGGACACTAAGTCCCCACAAGGACCACCACACAATTGGTGTCTCTTGCCTTGGTTACAATTGAGTTGGAATCAAGAAAGAAGGAAGAAGAAAAGCAATCCAAGTGCAAGAGCTCAAATGAACACAAGTATCTCTCTCTCTGACTAGTCACTATTTGATTGGAATTGTCTTTGGGCTTGGGAGAGGATTTGATCTCTTGTTTGTGTCTTGTATTGAATGCTATAGCTCTTGTATGAGGTGTGAAGGCTGAAAACTTGGATGCAATGAATGGTGGGTGGTTGGGGGTATTTATAGCCCCAACCACCAAAGGAGCCGTTGGTGGAGGCTATTGTCGCATGGCGCACCGAACAGTCCGGTGCGCCAGCCACGTCACCCGGACGTTAGGTTCTGACCGTTGGAGCTTCTGACAGCTGGGCCATTGGACAGTCCGGTGGTGCACCGGACAGTCACTGTTCACTGTCTGGTGTGCCTTCTGGCGCTGCTCTGACTTCTGCTCGCACTGTAGCGCATTAACTGCTCGTTGCAGACGACCGTTGGCGCTGTGTAGCCGTTACTCTGCTGGCGCACCGGACAGTCCGGTGCTACATCGGACAGTCTGGTGAATTATAGCGGAGCGGCTCTCAGAATTCCCGAAGGTGGCAAGTTTGGAGTCGGGTTCCCTGGTGCACCGGACACTGTCCGGTGGTGCACCGGACAGTCCGGTGCGCCAGACCAGGGCACACTTCGGTAGTCTTTTGCTCTCTTTGTTTGAACCCTTTCTTGGTATTTTTTTGGTTTGTTGTGAACCTTTGGCACCTGTAAAACTTATAATCTAGAGCAAACTAGTTAGTCCAATTATTTGTGTTGGGCAATTCAACAACCAAAATCAATTAGGAAAAAGGTGTAAGCATATTTCCCTTTCAGGGGGCGAACCGGCTGGGGCTCGACCGCCGGTGAAGCCCCGCGGCGGTTCTCCACCGGGGCTCCGGTTCTGCGATGGGGTAGTAGTGGCAAAGCACGGGCGGGGGTAGGGGATCATGGGGGTAGGTCCAATTTGGTCGGAGGGTGGCCGGTCCATGGTGTGGTGGCGGGCGCTCGCGGCGGTGAAGTCGCCGACGAAGCTTCCGGGCGCAATAAGCGAAGAGGAGGTGTGTGCTAGGCTTGCGACAGAGAGGCGGAGCTTAAGAGCTAAAGCAATTTGACCATAAGCCACTAGAGAGAGGAGGGCGGAGCTCACCGGAGAGGGGAGGGACGACGGCGCCGAGCTCGATTGGGCCCGAGGGAGGGAGGTGGAGTGGCTGAGGCCTGGTGTGGTGGAACAAGGGGCTCGGGGCAGTCCTTTTATAGGTGGCCGGGGAGGGGGAAGGGAGGAGAGGTGGCGAGCACCGGTGAGCTCGCCATGACGGTGGTGATGGCGCAAAGTGGCGATGGGACGGCTCAGGCAGGCGGGGGGGTGAAGGGACAGCTCGGGCACAGTGTGCGGGGGTGTATGATGCCAATCGAGCTGGTGAGCGCGTTAATGGCGAGGAGATGGGGCGGACAGTGGCCGGCGGCGAACGCGCCGGTAGCCTGGTCACGGGCGAGGGGGAGAAGGGGCTGACAGGCGGGGCCCGCCTGCTAGAGAGGGGCGGTCGCGAGGGAGGGGAGCGCGGCTGACGGGTGGGGCCGGGGTTTCAGGGGTGGGCGCGGGCGCGCGGTGATGGGCTTCTTGGGCCACGGAGGGAGAGGGGGAGGGGCGGGCGCGCGCGAGGGAGGTGGCTTGGGCCGGAAGCGGCCCAGCCGAGGGGGGGTTTCCTTTCTCCTTTTTTTTCTTTTTCTATTTCTTATTTCTATTTTCTATTTCTATTTCTTTTATCTCCTTTTCTCTTGAACAAATAAATAGCTAAAAAATCTTGGGTGCTAGAAAATATTAATCTATGTGAGGTGCTTCTAACAATCAAATGCATGCATATGATGAGATGACCTAGGGGTGCAATTTAGGGAGAGATAAAAAAAGGGTTAGGAGATTAGGGTTCCAAACCTCGGGTTGAAATTTTGGGATGTTACAAACCTACCCCACTTAAAGGAATCTCGCCCTCGAGATTCAGATGGGGCTCGAGAAAAGGTAAGGGTATTCCCTCCTCAAAGAGTCCTCACTTTCCAAGGTAGCTTCCTATTCTCCTTCTCTGCTCCACTGAACTTTACAGAGTCTCACTTCTGAGTTGCGGGTCTTCCGGACTGCTGAGTCAAGAATCTTTATTGGCTTTTCTCGATACTGAAGATCTTTCTGAATCTGGATTGCCTCTTCTTCGATGTGACTTTCTGGTACATGCAGGCATTTGCGGAGCTGGGACACATGAAACACATTGTGGATATCAGACATGGATTCTGGTAATTCAAGACGGTACGCTGCGGGTCCCACTCTGCCAATGATGGGATAGGGGCCGATGAATCGCGGTGCTAGCTTTCCTTTCACTTGGAACCTTCTGACACCACGCATCGGGGAGACCTTGAGGTAGACGAAGTCTCCTTCCTCAAATCTGAGTTCCCTCCGCCTGTTGTCCGCATAACTTTTCTATCGACTTTGAGCTTCAAGTAATCTTTTGCGGATCAGGGCAACTTTCTCTTCAGCCTCTTTAACAAAGGCAGGCCCTTCCAGTGTCTTTTCCCCTACCATGGACCACATGAGAGGGGTCTGGCATTTTCGTCCATACAATGCTTCGAACGGTGACATCTTGATACTGGCCTGATGGCTGTTGTTATACGAGAACTCTGCATAAGGCAAACTGGACTCCCAGTTTCTATCGAACGTTAACACATAGGCTCTTAATAAATCTTCGAGGACCTTGTTGACCCTTTCTGTCTGACCATCTATCTGGGGTGATAGGCGATGTTGAAGTCTAGCTTGGTGCCCATGGCTTGCTGAAGGCTCATCCAAAATTTGGAGGTGAACTGGGTTCTCCTGTCTGACACTCTTCCTTGGGATGCCATGGAGTTTGACTATCTCTTTATGATAAATCCGGGCAAGGGTGGATCCTCCAAAGGTAGTTTTCACCGGGATGAAGTGGGCTACCTTGGTAAGACGGTCTATTATTACCCAGATAGAGTCGTTCCCTTTTTGCGTCCGGGGTAGTCTGGTTACAAAATCCATGCCTATTTCCTCCCACTTCCATCCTTCTTAGTGACAAAAAGGACTGGTGCTCCCCAAGGGGATGAGCTGGGACGAATGTACCCTTTTGTTGCAGATCTGTGATTTGGAGTTTTAATTCTGCTAACTCGGTAGGAGCCATGCGGTATGGCCTCTTTGTGATGGGTGCCGTACCAGGGATCAGATCTATGTAGAACTCCACTTCTCTTTCTGGCGACATTCCTGGCAACTCTTCTGGAAACACATCCATGAATTCTTCTACCACTGATACGCTTTCTGTTGCTACATTAAACACCATTGGATCATTGGCGGGTGGCTGAGCCTGACAAGAGACTGACTTTCCTTGGTGGTCTGTGAGAAGGACTGTCTTGTTTGCGCAACTTATGATGCCTTTGTGCTTGGTTAACCAATCCATTCCTAAGATCACATCAATTCCTTGGGATGGCAAGACGGTTAAGTCTGCCAAGAACACTACCCCACTTAAAAGAATTCTGACTTGGGAGCATTTGAGCTGGCATAGAAAGTCTGACCCTGGGGTTCGGGTGACCAAGGGAATGTCTAGAGGGGTAGAGGGGATGCCATGCTTTTCCACAAAACTAGTGGCTATAAAATAATGGGATGCTCCTGAATCAAAAAGTACAGTAGCGAGAGTAAATTCAACAAGGAACTCACCGAGCACTACTCCCGGAGCTTGCTGAGCTTCCTGAGCATCGACATGATTTACTCATGCCCTTCCTTGATACTGGGTCTTGTTCTGCTGGCTGATGGAGGAGGGCGCCTTGGGGGCGGGTGCTGAGGTATTCTTGGGGCCATTCACCGAGTTGGAGTAAGCAGGTCCTGATGCCTTCAACTAGGGGCAGTTGTTCTTGAAGTGACTGGGGTCTCCGCAGTGCTAACAGGCATTTGCTGGCGGTTGGTTGCTTGCAACCGAGGGGGCCTGAAAGGAGCTCTAACTCTACTGACTTAAACGTGACAGAGTGGGTCCAGCTAGTCTAATGAAGCTTGGTCCCTTGGGTGGAAACCCAAAGGATCGAGTTCTCTGGTGCCGGTCTTGCTATTGAGCTCGAAGGACTTGGAATTTCCTCTTGAGGTGACCTTTCTCTTCTTCCCTTGCCCTTTCCACTTGTATGGCTTTGTTTGAGAGGTGCGAGAAGCTGAGGAAATCTTGGCTGGCTAGGATGGTCTTGAGTTCTAGTCTGAGCCCCTTCAAAAAGCGGGCCATCTTCTTGGCTTTTGTGTTGACGTCATCAGGCGCGTAGCGGGCCAATTCTGTAAATTTGTGCATGTACTCACTAACAGATCTTCCATCTTGAGTTAGTTCCCGGAATTCATCTTCCTTGAGCTGAACGATCCCTTGGGGCACATGGTGCTCTCGGAAAGCAGTTTCAAACTCTGTCCAGGTAACATCTCTGATGGCAGCGTTGAAGGTATCCCACCAAGCTAGGGCCATCCCGGAAAGTTGATGAGCAGCCAATTGAACACGCTGATTGTCCGGACATCCGATGGCTTCTAACTTCCTTTTAATCGTGCGCAGCCAGTCATCAGCATCGAGGGGATTGCTAGATCCAGCGAATGTGGTAGGCTTGAGCCTCAGAAAATCTCCCATCCTGTCTCGTGGTATTCCACCATTCGGGCGTTGATTCTCCAGACTTCTAGTGAGGACCTCAATGAGTCGGGTTTGGTTGGCTAGAACTTGGGCTAAATCTAAGGGTAGCTCCAGGGGTGCGGGGAGGTGGGTCTCACTCCCTTCTCCACCGGCTTATCTTTCAGCTCTTAGGGGAAACCCTGCTCCAATCCCGGAGGCGGTAGGCATGGTTTTATCCGAAGCCATCTGCCAGGGGGACAGAGTTACTATTATGCATATGCAAAAAAATTTCAACCAAGTTATTTTATTCATTACACCAGTTCATTACAAGCATACAATCACTACAAGTCGCACTACACGCGAGCGCTTTCTGAGGTACTTCCGAACTCCTTTTCTAAAGTGTCCCCAAATTCCTTGAGAAGGTCATCAAGGCTAGCTAGGGACATATCCTCGACGTCGGACAAATTCTCTATCCTGGAGGGAGGTGGTGCTGGAGGGGCTTTCTTCTTCCACTCAGTCTGACATCCTTGGATCTTGGTCTAGTTTTGGATTTTCTTCGTGGGGGTGAGCTTCTTTAGCTTCTTATCGTAATCCATCTTCAAGGTTCAGTAGGCTTCACGAGTGTTGGCCTCTTCACCCTCTGCTATATCGAGACACTCTTGGAGGGATGCCTTCTCCTTTTTAAGTTCCTTGACCTGCTGCTCTAAGCTTTCCACCCTGGAGTTTACGTGGGTGCAGTGGGAGGAAAGGTCATCGTAGTGGTTATCGAGAGTGTGGAGATATCCGGCCATGTAGACGATGGTGGGGTCATCCTCGGTAGGATCTCTCCCTGACAGGGCCTGAAGTCTTTTCCTCTAGGTGGGGGTATTTTTGTTGCTAGGTGGGAAGTAACGAAGGGGGGTTTCAAAAACCTCTTTGCTGTAGTTTTGGCATAGCTGTTGGAGGGCTTTTCGGGCAACATTTTGGCAAGTGTCTGGGAAGTGGTGTCCAGTGAAGGTGACTTGGAAAGGAGGGTGGTTTGGATAACTTCGGCTTTCTCCTAGGTAGACTGCCATAGAGCACTTCTCAACTCCGTTTTCGCGGTATTCCTTCCAGACATAATCCGGCTTCTTGCGGATCCCCATGCGAAGCGCGCAACTCCGCAAGAGATGAGGAAATCCTTCCTCCTCTAAGCAGTAGGATGTTCTAATGATCCAAGAGCCTTCCATCTGGTAGGAGAAAAGAAGGGTCTGTTAATATCGGGGAAAGGAGAGAAGATTTTTCTTAGAGGTAAGAGGTGTTTTCTTGTTAAGGCAAACTTTTAAGGTCAGGGTTGCGATCTACGGCCAGTCCTATGGGCTCTGATACCACCTGAAGCGTCCTGATCCTTTGGGACTCAAATGTGATACAATTACTAGTCCCAGGAGGCTAGTAACCACATTCCTTACTTCAACTAGTACAGAGTTCGAATAAGAGTTATTACAATACCAGAGTACAAGATCGAGAGAGCCAGAAATACAAAGCACAGTAGAAGATAAACTAGCCCAAGCCACAGGCAGAACTGGGTGCAGACAGAGCCCCCCTCAATCAAGCCTAGCAGAAAAGAAGTCTTCAGCTGCTGAAAAACATAAATAAATCTGGATGAATACACTAGGTATTCCACAAGCCCATCCCGCTCCCGTAAAGAGAAAGAGACCTATATCATACATGCTTTATATGGTGGAGTTTAAGTCACTCTTCTTTTTCTCAGAGAAAGGCAGTACCTTTAGGGTTTTTTCCAATGAAATAGAAATAACACATTACTCAACCACCACTGAGCTTCCCGCTCCTGTGGTATCGTTTTCATTTCCAAAGACACACTCACACACACATATTTCCCTGTTCATGGAGGTTGTAAAACACTAATTGTCATACCACACCAGACTTGTCCATTCCAGTGGACACGGACTATTCGAATAGGTTTGAACTCTGCGCAGAGGGGTACACTTTACCCACTAGTCTGGCTCTGCGATCTCATGGCCAATGAGATCCAAATCCGAATCTCTTTCCTTCCTCGCACGTCCTAGCCTTAACGGTTATACCGGAAGGAGTCAGGCCACCGCCATGTCCAAACTGGACAAAACATTCCCCCTCCTTATCTTCCTGGTGCTCCCCAGCCTTCATAACCCTGGGGTTGGACCGTACGAGTTCAGATTGAGTGACTGCCCATACAGTCTCGAGTGGTTGTACTTTTCATGAGTACAAGTAGTGAAGGATGACAAATCGGTCCTTATATGAGGGGACAATCCTTCTTCTCACACCTAAACCAGCTGAGCCATCACCTTAGGCCCTCCCCTAAACCAGGGAGTTCCCGATCATCCCACTCACAAGGTGATGAGGGTGAATACCCTTCACCACACACTTTTTGAAAACATCGTTTGGTCACAACCACTGTCCCTTTTCTCATCCCACATTTTGTGCTCAAAAGATGTTTGTTAATGCGGGCTATCTCTCTGCTCACAATGCAATTATTCCATCCCTTAATCCCGGCTTAGGTAGTGGTAGAAAGAATAGGTAAATTATGCATCAAGGGAAGGATGGACTTTCCTTCGTCGAAGCTTTCCAGGCACAAAAGATTTATCTCAGAGGGGTCGGGTTCCTGCCCTTCTTCCGGAGCTACAAATTCTGGAGGATCGGATCCCTCTTCCACTAACAAACACAGATAAGGAACAATACATCAATCATGGTGACTTGGTGGGGTGTGCCAATTTTTATACATTATTATTTTTGTGCCCTATAATTTATTTAAACTATTTTCGGTGCATAAAATATCAGTAAATGAATATATATAAAAATAGGAAAAAGAAAAGGAATTCTCAGCTAGCTGGGCCGGGGGGGGGGAGATTTTGGCCCAGTCGAGCGCGGGCGTGCGCGCGGGCACGGGCAGGCGGCCCACTAGGCCCGCCAGTGGGGGAACGACGCGGGGACGGTGCCGTGGGCGTGGGCCCATGTGCTAGAGGAAGGGGGGCTGACGGTGTGGAGCGGTGATAGGGGGCGAACCGGCCGGGGCTCGACCGCCGGTGAAGCCCCGCGGCGGTTCTCCGCTGGGGCTCCAGTTCTGCAACGGGGGAGTGGTGGCGAAGCACGGACGGGGGTAGGGGATCATGGGGGTAGGTCTAATTTGGCCGGAGGGTGCCTGGGGTGGCCGGTCCATGGCGCAGTGGAGGGCGCTCGCGGCGGTGAAGTCGCCGACAAGGCTTTCGAGCGCAATAAGCGAAGAGGAGGTGTGTGCTAGGCTTGCGACAGAGAGGCGGAGCTTAAGAGCTAAAGCAATTTGAACATAAGCCACCAGAGAGAGGAGGGCGGAGCTCACCGGAGAGGGGAGGGACGACGACGCCGAGCTCGATAGGGCCCGAGGGAGGGAGGTGCAGTGGCTGAGGCCTGGTGTGGTGGAACAAGGGGCTCGGGGTGGTGCTTTATAGGTGGCCGGAGAGGGGGAAGGGAGGAGAGGTGGCGAGCACCAGCGAGCTCGCCATGACGGTGGTGATGGCGCAAAGTGGCGACGGGACGGCTCAGAAAGGCGGGGGTGAAGGGACGGCTCGGGCACAGTGTGCGGGGGCGCATGATGCCAATCGAGCTGGTGAGCGCGTTAATGGCGAGGAGATGGGGCGGACGGTGGCCGGCGGCGAACGCGCCGGTAGCCTGGTCACGGGCGAGGGGGAGAAGGGGTGGGGTCGGGTGTCAGGGGTTGGCGCGGGCGCGCGGTGATGGGCTGCTTGGGCCACGGAGGGAGAGGGGGAGAGGCGGGCGCGTGCGAGGGAGGCGGCTTGGGTCGGAAGCGGCCCAGCCGAGGGGGTTCCTTTCTCTTTTTTTTTCTTTTTCTATTTCTTATTTTTATTTTCTATTTCTATTTCTTTTATCTCCTTTTCTCTTGAACAAATAAATAGCTAAAAAATCTTGGGTGCTAGAAAAATATTAATCTATATGAGGTGCTTCTAAAAATCAAATGCATGCATATGATGAGATGACCTAGGGGGTGGAATTTAGGGAGAGATAAAAAAAGGGTTAGGAGATTAGGGTTCCAAACCTCGGGTTGAAATTTTGGGATGTTACAATACCAGATCCCGAAGCAAGGCGTAGAAACTAAATACCTAAGAATTCGCTTAACGACCACAAGGTGACATTCCTTGGGGTCAGACTGAAATCTAGCACACATGCATACACTAAGCATAATGTCCGGTCTACTAGCACAAAGATAAAGTAATGAACCTATCATTGACCGGTATGCCTTTTGATCAATGGGCTTACCTCCTTTGTTGAGGTCGAGATGTCCGTCAGTTCCCATCGGTGTCTTCGCGGGCTTAGCGTCCTTCATCCCAAACCTCTTGAGAAGATCTTGAGTGTACTTCGTTTGGGAGGTGAAGGTGCCATCCTTGAGTTGCTTCACTTGGAATCCAAGGAACTAGGTTAACTCGCCCATCACTGACATCTTGAACTTTTGCATCATCACCCTGCTAAACTCCTCACAAGACTTTTGGTTAGTAGAACCAAATATTATGTCATCGACATAAATTTGGCAAACAAAAAGGTCACCATCACAACTCTTTGTAAAATTAGTGGGATCAGCTTTCCCAACCTTGAAAGCATTAGCAATTAAGAAATCTCTAAGGCATTCATACCATGCTCTTGGGGCTTGCTTAAGTCCATAGAGCGCCTTAGAGAGCTTATATACATGGTCAGGATACCTGTCATCCTCAAAGCTAGGGGGTTGTTCCACGTATACCTCCTCCTTGATTGGCCCATTGAGGAAAGCGCTCTTCACGTCCATTTGGAACAGCCTAAAGGAATGGTGAGCAACATAGGCTAATAATGTCCGAATTGAATCTAGCCTAGCTACAGGAGCAAAAGTCTCCTCAAAATCCAAACCTGCAATTTGGGCATAAACTTTTGCCACAAGTCAAGCCTTGTTTCTTGTCACCACTCCGTGCTCGTCTTGCTTGTTGCGGAACACCCACTTGGTTCCCACAACGTTTTGCTTTGGACGCGGCACCAAGCTCCAGACTTCATTACTTTTGAAGTTGTTGAGCTCTTCCTGCATGGCCAACACCCAGTCCGGATCCTGCAAGGCCTCTTCTACCCTGAAAGGCTCAATAGAAGAGACAAACGAGTAATGCTCACAAAAATTAGCTAATCGTGAGTGAGTAGTTACTCCCTTGCAAATGTCACCCAGAATCTGATCAACGGGGTGATGTCTTTGGATCGTCGCTCGGACTTGAGTTGGAGGGACCCGTGGTGCTTCTTCCTCCATAACATGTTCTTCTTGTGCTGCCCCTTGTTCCTGCCCTTCTTCTTGAGGTACCTGTTCATCGTCTTGAGTTGGGGGATGCACCATTGTCGAGGAAGATGGTTGATCTTGTTCCTGTAGTTCCTGTGGTCGCACATCACCTATCGCCATCATGCGCATTGCGGCTGTCAGAACTTCTTCTTCATCTATATCATCAAGGTCAATTTGCTCTCTTGGAGAGCCATTAGTCTCATCAAATACAACGTCGCTAGAGACTTCAACCAATCCTGATGATTTGTTGAAGACCCTATACGCCTTTGTATTTGAGTCATATCCTAGTAAGAAACCTTCTACTGCCTTGGGAGCAAATTTTGAATGTCTACCTTTCTTCACCAGAATGTAACATTTGCTCCCTAATACACGAAAGTAAGAAACATTTGGTTTGTTACCAGTTAGGAGTTCGTAAGAAGTCTTCTTGAGGAGAAGGTGCAGGTAGAGCCGGTTTATGGCGTGGCAAGCTGTGTTCACAGCTTCCGACCAAAACCGCTCAGGCGTCTTGTACTCTCCAAGCATTGTTCTTGCCATGTCGATTAGCGTCCTGTTCTTCCTCTCCACAATACCATTTTGTTGTGGTGTGTAGGGAGCGGAGAACTCGTGCTTGATGCCTTCCTCCTCAAGAAACTCTTCAACTTGTAGATTCTTGAACTTGGACCCATTGACGCTTCTTATCTTCTTCACCTTTAGCTCAAACTCATTTTGAGCTCTCCTTAAGAAGCTCTTTAGGGTCCCTTGGGTTTCTGATTTGTCCTACAAAAAAAATACCCAAGTGAAGCGAGAAAAATCATCATTTATTACAAGACCATACTTACTTCCCCCTATGCTGAGATAGGCAACGAGACCGAAGAGATCCATATGAAGAAGTTCTAGTGGTCTTGACATTGTCATCACATTTTTGCTATGATGAGTACTTGTAACACCCTAATTTTGGGGTATAAAATTTCTTTCTAATGATTACCCAAATTCATGTGTTACACTTCTCTCTCCCACCCTAGGTTTTATCTCTCTCTAGATTCTCTCTCCCTTTTTCCCTTTTAGGTAGAATTAGCTTAAAAGTTAGGGGGATTTAAATAATTTTTTTTGCCAAAACATTATGGGTCATGACATGTTGCATCATGCTGAGCTTAAAATATTCTTTGAAGTGTTGCACATGTTTGAATTTATTTGAATTTGAAACCTAATTTGAATTTGGAATTGAAAACCCTATAGAAAAGAAATAGAAAAGGAATTAGAAAATCCAGAGAAAAGGAAAAACGCAAAGCAGCCCAGCCGGCCCAGCTCGGCCCAGCCAGGCCGCGCGCCCACGCCGCCTGATAGGCAGGCCCCGCCTGTCAGCGGCGGCTTTATCCCCCGCGCGCTCTCTCTCTCTCGCTCTCTTCCCGCTGGGGCCGACCTGTCGGCGCCAGTTACTTGGCCCGCGTGCATCCCTCATCTCTCTGTCTCGCGGGCCTGCGTTGCCACGCGCTGAGCCATTGCCCGCGCGCCCCTTTTCTCTCTCTGCGCCGTGGACCCTCCCTGTCAGTTCCGCCCTCCTCGCCCTCGCCGTGGACCAGCGCATGCGCACTCGCGCACATCGCCGAATTTCTCGGCCATGACGCCCGCCCACGCACCTAGCTCCCTTCTTAGAGCCCTGCCAGTGCCCGCACTCGCTCCCCCGCCTCATTTCACACAGCATTGCCCTCTCTCGCGCTCTGCCCTCACCGCCAGACGCCGCCAGAGACCCGCGCCCGTGTTCCCGACCATCTAGCTCGCTGGAGACCGCGCCAAGCCTCCCAGAGCTCCACCCCGAGGTGAGACACCTTTTGCCCGTGCTTAATTTCCTTAGTTTCGCTCTGTGCTCAGCCAATTTTGGCATCGCCGGTGCTCAACCGGGACGGTCCGCCGTGCTCGCGCGGTGGCCGGCCAATTTAGCCAGTTCTAGTTCCCCGGTGTAGGTTCCTGTGTCACCCCTGCCCCTGCTAAAGCTTTCCCAAGCCTTAGCACACCTCAAGCCCCCTCCTTGTGGTCGGAATGCCTCGCCGGAGTTCCTTCGGTCCACTTGAGGCCTTCTCCCCACCGTTCTCCCCTTTCAGCCCTCGAATTCGTGGCCTTTTCCCCGCCACTGAGTTCGCCGTGGCATTCTCACCCTCTCTACCCAATCCAGGCGACCCCGGAACCACCCTAGCTCGCGCCTGCCTCAACTCCGACGACTTCACCGCCATGGAGAGGAGCAGTGCCGCCCCGCAGCTGTTCACTTCCCTCGGTCTGATCCCCTCCGCCCGATCCTGATCGCACGGCCTAGATCGCGGATACCACTTCGCGCACGCGCGCCCTACGCCCTTGGCCCGCTTGTCAGCGCCCATGTTCTCTGGCGCTGGGTCCGCTCGGTCAGTGCGCCCTCCCCCTCGGTCGCTGACACCCCCTGGCCCACCTGTCAGCGCTCGCCCGGCCGCGTGTGCGCCCTCGGCCGCAAATCTAATCTCGGTCGTCAGTTTCTGATCTAACGGTTGGAATCACCCGATACCCCTTCGCGCGGTAGTTTTATTAAAGAGACCCTCGGTTTGTTTAGAATCAATCCGTCGTCCCTGGTTTTCGCACGCAGGCCCCTGTATTCTTACAGATTGAACCCTGGACTTTTAAATATTCACATAATTAGACCTAATTTCATATTCAGAATTCCCAAACTTGTTTATTTCATATCATTTGCATATGAACTCCAAATTTAGTGATTCAAATTGAAAAATGTTCATAATATTATTCTCTGTTCAAATAAATTAGTTCCATTTACACCCTGTGCTTCCTAATTTTATGGAAAACTATTAACTAGTATATGTATAGATTTGGTGTATTTAATAAAATAAAAAGGGAAAACCCTAGAGATCAAAACATGCTTAATCTTGTGAGATTAATAATGTATATTACATGAATTCATATCTGTTCTAATTTTTAGTTCATAATAAAATAAATTGAACTATGTTATGTATTTGTGAGTAACACTTAGAGAAATACTAATCTATTTCCAAATGAAGTTAGTTTATGTTATAATTTATGTTATACTTTGAACTCATTATCCCTTATTAGTATTGTGTCCTTTTAAGATGTATTCCTATGTTTGTACATGTTTGGTGTGCTGTTCATTTGTACTTTCCAAATGTATTGAATGCATGCTCGCTTTATTTAGACAACGAGCAGTCCGAGGTTCCTGAGTGTGTTGTTGGAGACCTTCCTGAGCAACAACCTAGTGAAGGCAAGTGTCCTCTGACCTATTATGGCCTACATACTTTATGATTCACTGTCCCGCATTACCTTATCTAAACCTAAGAATTGACTAGTTTGTATGTACCTTATCCTTGTTTACCTTTTGGGTTATCATGGTTAGCATTTTGCTATTGCCTTAACTTAATCAATGAACATGATGTGGCTATTTATGATACGATACTGTTATCCCAATGATGATATTGTGATACTTTAGGGGGCTCAGGCCTTTTTCCTGAGTACCTCTCCGTAAGGACCTGTTCGTGGAGTGACCACCAGGGATAACAGTGCAATCATGAGGGTGGAATGGGACACCCTTAGCTGATTAATTAGATGAACCTGGGGGTGTAGTTGGCTTTGCCAGAGGGCCGTCAATGGGGGTCGGGGAGTAGTGCTCGCTCTGCCAAGGTTGGGGTGCATAGGTTCATTCGATTTGGTTTTGTTAGTCACCCACCTTGGGGAGGTGTACTGCGTTTGTACGACTGGCGAAACCTAACGAGCAGCTATGCACCAGGGGAATCTTTGTAAAGGCTACGTAGTGTATCCCTGGCCATTCACCTCGGTAGTGAAGATCAGGTATGTACAACCTAGGCTGGAAAGGGATCATGACTCGTGGGTAAAGTGTGCAACCTCTGCAGAGTGTTAGAAACTGGTATATCAGCCAAGCTCACGGTTAAGAGCAGCCTTGGGATCCTCTTTGATTAGAAGAATTCTAGTTACTTTTATGATGATGGTTAACAATGATGATATAAATCTGATCTCTGGTATTTCCTCTTTTGAGGGAGTACTTTTGGGTGATAACTGGGTTTATTACTAAAACTTGGCGCTACTAATAATAATAAATACTTGACCAACTAAAAGCAACTGCTTAACTTCAACCCCACATACAGCTAGTCCACTTTAGCCAAACGGGACATTTGCTGAGTACGTTGATGTGTACTCACCCTTGCTTTACACACCACCCCCACCCCAGGTTGTCCCCATTGTACTCAGTGCTTAGGAGGTGATGCTGGCAATATGGAGGACTTCGAGGAGTTCCAGGAATACGACGAGTTCTAGTTTACTTAGTGGCAAACCCCCAGTCAGCTACCTATGTAGGCTCGTCATCTACGTTTCGTTTCTCCGCACTTTGATATTTATGTTGAACATTATGGTTATGTATTAGACTCTGCGGATGTCTCAGACATCTTGATGTAATGAAGTACCTTTCCGCTATTTATTTCGAGCATTGTGTGATGATGTCCAATTATGTAATCGTTGTGTACGTGAGTTTCTGATCCTGGCACGTACATGGTTCGCATTCGGTTTACCTTCCAAAACCGGGTGTGACATAAGTGGTATCAAAGCCTTGCTGACTGTAGGACCACTAACCTAGACTAGAATGGTCTCCCTAAGGATTATAGACCCCTACTCTTACCTTGACCTTAGAGTTCTTTCAAAAGTTGGTCATATTGACCAAATCTATGTTATCTACTTATCTCAAAAAGTTTTGTCTCACTTTTCTTTCTGTTTACTTTCTGGTCTCATAGTTCTACTCTTAATCTTGTGCTTACGATGTCTTTTGTAGATGGCCCGTATCAGGTGCACTGCACGTAAGTTTGTGATCCCCTTTTTGCCTTCTCGCCTGGCGGAGCTTCCACTGTGTCGCACGGTGCCAGGTCAGTCCAGTCACCTCCAGAGATTGCATCGTCGCCTGCACGAGGAGCAGGAGCGCCGATGCCAGGAGCAGGACCAGGAGCAGCATGATTCTTCCCCCTCTCCTCAGCAGGAGGTGGAGTCTGAGAGGTCGCCTTCCCCTACACCCTAGCCAGAGATACCCCCTGCACCACCACATGGCATCCCGGCTGCTGGAGGAGACCCTGACAGAGACGGAGATGACGACGACGCTTGTGGCAGTTTGAGCCATGGCACGGAGCTCTCGGAGGAGCCAGAGCCGGAGGGATGGATCGCTAGACCCATCGCTCGTGACGCCGCTCGTGGGTGTCACTTCCACGACGCTCTCGACACCCTGCTGCGTCGGGCCTTCGACCGACACAATTGGTCCATCAAGTACCGTTGTGTAGTCTACCAGCATCGTCGTGGGTTATACCCAGACCAGTGGGAGGCTACTTGCTTGGTGCGCGGTCCGGATGATGATCTCCGGGGTGCAGAGGCCTTCCCAAAGACTATTCTATTACTGAGAGGGATACTGTCGAGGCAACCATGCAAGATGCAGCACGACGTGCACTTTCTCAGTATTGCTTGTTGTTCAGTGGGGTAGCTGATGGCCTCGACCTGAAGTACTACCCTCGCCGTTCAAGCGGCAGTGCTGGAGGTGTGATTGTCTCGCCACTTGGTGAGGGCAATCCCAGGCTGAACAGCAAGGTCAACTTGGCTATTGTGCTCAACACAGAGTTAGACCACGCTCTTGACGAGTTGGGCAAGGTTCGGGCAGAGGTTGTGGAATTGCGTGTTGACTGCGTAGCATGCCACTATCTGGATGGTGGTTCTCCCGCCCCTCTCGGGATTCAGCACCCTTACCGTTCACCGCCCCATGGTCGCTTCGACTATGGTACCCCAGACTGCAGGACCCGGATAGATTTGGATCCCTAAATCGACAGAGTCGGAGTCTGTAATAATGCTTTGTTCAGTGTCTTAGTCTAGTCAGTCTTAGTTAGAGTTAGTTTGCTTATATTATGTTGGATGCTTGTTATGATGGACATGTACTGAAGTTGGATCTTTGTAGTGATTGTCATCAAGGTGTGGGTGTCCCCTGCAATTTGGTGTAGTTATTAATAAAGTCAGTTATTTAGTTGGGTAACCCATTTATTTCCACTTTCCTCTTTATCTGAGAAGTTGTCAGTGAAGATGATCAACTGTTCAATGCTATGAAGATTTCCATAAATCTTTTCTTATGCTGAAAGACTGCAGAGTCAGATTTGATATATATGTGTGATTTCTATAGATGTCTGAGAACAGACGCAGAGGTGCGAGGCGTGCTCAGCCAGAACAGCAGGCACCCCAAGAGGAGGCAGCCCCACAGCAGCATTTGCCACCTCCACCCCCAATGACCATTGAGCAAATGTTCCTGATGCAGACCCAAGTAGTCCAGGCAATTGGTCAGACCTTAGCAGCTATGCAGCAGGTGCAGCAGCAGCCACCACCGCCTCAGCCTCTAGTGCAAGTCCAGATGCCACAAGTGCCCAAAGACAAGCGGGCAGAATTCATGAGGGGTCATCCCCCAGTCTTTGCCCACTCTGCTGATCCCATGGATGCCAAAGATTGGCTGCGTACCGTGGAGCGTGAGTTGCACAGTGCCCAGTGCAACGATCATGAGAAGGTGTTGTACGGTCCCCGACAGCTGAGGGGAGCAGCACAGTCTTGGTGGGAGTCTTACCTCGCCACCCATGCAAACCCTGAAGCCATCACTTGGGAAGAATTCAGGGACAACTTTCGTCGCTACCATGTGCCCGAGGGACTGATGATAGTGAGGAAGGAGGAGTTTCTCGCCTTGAAGCAAGGTCCCCTGTCCGTCAGCGAGTACATGGACAAGTTTCTGCAACTGTCGCGTTATGCCCCAGAAGATGTCAACACGGATGCCAAGAGACAGTACCGCTTCTTAAGAGGATTGGTTGATCCCGTTCATTACCATCTGATGAACCACACCTTCCCTACCTTCCAGCACTTGATAGACAGAGAAATCATGATAGAAAGGAAGCGTCGAGAGATGCAGGACATGAAACACAAGATTGGTGGATCTCAGGTCGGGAGTAGCAGCCGTCCCCGCTACTCAGGCAACCCACCTCAACCATTCAAGCAAGGTCACCAGCACCAGCATCAGCATCACCGTCAGAACCACCAGCAGCAGTACCCGAGGTAGTTTCCTCAGCAGCAGCAGTACCGTCAGAACAACTAGCAAGGAGGAAATCAATACCAGCGTCAGAGCAACCAGGCAGCCCATCTTTCTGCACTAGCAACCAACTAGAACAATCAAGCAGCATCAGCGCAAGGAGGAAGTCGTGCATGTTTCCACTGTAGGGAACAAGGCCATTGGGCGAATCATTGCCCAAAGAAAGTAGGTCAGCAGCAGCCAGCTCCCAATGCCCTAGTCAGACAGAATGCAATGCACCAAGTAGGCAACAACCGTGGGAAACCTCGTGCCCAGTATGGAAAGGTCAACCACTTGGAGGCCGACACAGTCCAGGAGACTCCAGGAGTGGCACTAGGTACGTTTTTAGTCGAGTACCATTCTGCAAATGTCTTATTTGATACTGGAGCAACGCATTCTTTTGTGACTACATCATGGGTAGAATCACATAATATACCAGTAGCACCCATGTATCCACCTATGAGGATTAGTTCAATTGGTGGAAGGACCCAAACGGATAGATTTTGCCCTAGTGCAAAGGTTCAAATAAGGGGGATAGATTTCCCCGCTGATTTAATAGTTATGGGTAACCAGTATACAACTATAGATGTCATCCTAGGGATGAATTGGCTAACCAAGTATCGAGCCAGTATTAGCTATGACAAGAGAACAGTGAAGTTAGTGTCCCTATCAGGAGAAGAAGTGTTAGTAGAGTTGGTCTTGTCTAGACCAAGGGAAGGAAGCTGTCACCATGTCACCGCCCATATTGAGGAGATTAAACCATCAGAGGCTTTCAATGTAGTATCAGAATTCCCAGATGTGTTTCTTGAGGAGTTACCAGGTATGCCACATGAAAGGAAGGTTGAATTCGCCATAGAGCTTATACCAGGCACCGCCCCTATTTCCAAGAGAGCCTATCGAGTGTCCGGACCAGAGTTGGTGGAACTCAAGAAGCAGATTGATGAGTTGTCAGAGAAGAGCTACATCAGACCGAGTACCTCGCCTTGGGCAGCCCCAATGCTATTTGTGGAGAAGAAGGATGGCACGAAGAGGATGTGCATCGATTACCAAGCCTTGAATGAAGTTGCTATCAAGAACAAGTACCCCCTGCCCAGAATTGAAGATTTATTCGACCAGTTGAGAGGAGCCAGTGTGTTCTCGAAGATAGATCTGCGGTCAGGCTACCATCAGCTCAAAATCCGACCTTCAAATATACTGAAGACAACATTCATCACTGTCACACCCGGATTTTAGGGGCACCAAGACCTGGGCGCGAACATAATCACCAGGTGTGCTAGGACCAAGTCTCACACATATGATGAATCATGGCACAGGATCGAATGTCACAACTTTACTATATAATAGGAGTTCTATACAAAATAAATAAATAATTACATTATAAGGAGACAACGGTCCAGCAACCCAAAGTTGACTGGGAGACGACGGCCTAGACCTCTCACGAACTCGTCACAGCATCCTCCATGCGCCTCATCCTGTGGTACCTGTTCTTGACCTGTGGGGGGTGTGAGACAGCAAGAGTGAGCTCACATACGTTCATCGCTCAACAAGTTGTGGGGAATAATGTGAATGAACTCACCAAAGGTGGGAGTTCATGTGAAGTGTAAGGCTTACCAAAGAGGATGGTTAGAGCTGAGCATTGCTTTTAAAGTTGGTCAAAATTTTATTAGCAATTACTAAGTATAAGTAAATACCAACCTCACTAAGTAGTAGAACAAAAGTAACAACATCACATGCGATGCAATGCATATGACAAATTGAATTTAGTTCCATAAGTTAATCATCAGAGAGTCCTGAGCTGCTCATGACCGTGAGCTCGGCTAGTATACCAGTTTTACACTCTGCAGATGTGGTACCCTTTACCCACAAGTCATGTTACCCATCTGCCAAGGGATCGCGACTTCCCATACACCTCTACCGAGGAGGCGAGGCAGGGTAACACTACGAGGCCTTTACAAAGTTCCACTAGCTTCAGAAAACCCGCTACAGTTTATAGGAAGCTCCAATGCAGGGTTCTTGCCTGACCGCCATCGCAGCAAAATCAACCAAGGACCTCCCTACACTGACCACTCCCCTACTACCCTTGCCCCTTTCGGGTAAGGTAGTCCTCCACTAGCTTTCCTAATTAATCAGCCAAGGGCGTCCATAAACCTTTGTGGTGGCACGTGTTTCTCAAGTTAAGCTCTATGTTCCAATTAACATTAATGATCTTGACATAAACATAAATAGAATAAAAAAATAACTGGAACATAGATATGATAAATAATTATCCCAAATCCATGTAAAGCAATAGCAAACTACCCAAGTGATTCAGGGGTAAACAAGGTAATGAGATAAACAATCTAGGGTAACCTATTGGGTCCCATCAAAATTAACCTATGCAGATCATTATGATTAATTAGAACATGAGTGGGTAAAAAGAAGTGATCAAGGGCACAACTTGCCTGGCACTTGAGATTCCAGTTACCAACTTGCTTTTCAGATGATACGTGTCCTCGCGCTAGTCGTAGCAATACAAACAACCATGGTATAGATAAAATTAATATCACACCAAACATAAGAACAAACTGAATAATAATAATTTAAGCGTTGCTACGAGACTAACGTAACTTGAACGGATCAAAACGGAGTTACGGTTATTGGGTTATGAATTTTCCAAAGTTTGTATGTGCTTGATACAAAATTAACTAGATGATCAAATTTAATATGGGTTTCATGTTAAAACAGAGACACTAGTTGGTAAACAATAATATTACAAGATTATAGAAACTGGAATGGGTCAATTTGGATTTCAAATGAATTTTCTAGGAATTTTACAAGTTTCTGCAATTAATTTCATACTAAAAATCATTTTCCTTAATCATTTATCCCTTTTTACTGACTTCTAGACTGCGAGCATAAAAACAGAAAAATGCAGGGGTCTCGGTGCAATAATCTCAAGACTCAGAACACTATTTGCAGTACTGCGGGTTGATTATATAAAAACAGAGGGTCTCTTTTGTAAGTTTTGCACAGCGAAAGGGTATGGCTAGATCTGGACCACCGGATCCGAATTGAACAGCTTGGATTAGATCGCGCATAGGAAATAAATGATACACTGCGTAGACCATCGGATCCAGGATCTACGGTTAGGATCTATTCAAGCGAAGGGTTATTTGCTGGCTTCTAATCTGAGTCGTTACCTATGAAATCGACGGCCACAGTTCTATCTAGATGAGATCACCTCGCATGCATCGGATTGTCAATCTACGGTCATGGTTGGACGCGGTTGAATCGGTATCTAGTTCTAATTCGATCTGTCCAAAACGCATCCAATGGCCCAGATTCTTCTCCCCCCTTTCGACCACCAGGGCGGCGGCGCTCCTGTGTCGCACGGCGGAGGGCCCGCCGGCGATAGATGTGCCGGTGCGCAGATGCCCCCAATCCCCGCTCCTAAGGGTGCTAAGTGAAGCGCATAACATAGGGAACAGTGAGGGGTGGTTCTCACCGACGGCAGAGGCCCGGTCGATGCAGTCCACGGCGGAGGGCGGGCCTGCGGCGGCGTTGAGGCTCCGGTGAGAAATTGCCTCCGCACGACTTCCGATCATGCCCCCAGATGTCCACGAGCGCCTTCGTGAAGACTTGGAGAAGCTCCGGGCCACGTCACATGGACCACGTCAGCAGCGTGTGGGTGCAGTCGATGGCGGCGGATGTCTAGGCTGTACTGGCCATGGTGCGCGGCGGAAACGGTAGTTCGCCCTTCTCTCTGATCTTGGCAGAGTGCTAATGGCGGCTAGGTTAGGAGGGGAAGGAGGGCACCAGACCTAGGCCTACTACTTTTATAGCCTCGGAAGGCCGGTCCGAGTGCCAACAACGGCTTCCGCAAACCGCGGTGGTGGTCATGGCATCTGGCGACGCGGGGAATCAGAGCATGTGCGAGCGAGGACGAGAAGAGAGGAGGTCGCGAGGTCCCGGCTAGCTAGCAGGGCAAAGTCAGAGCGGAAATGGCGGAGGCCGTAACGACTTCAGCTGGCGACGGAGTCGTGCGATCGTGGAGGATCCGGTCAGCGCGATCCGGTTCACGCGGGGAAGAAGCTCTGGCGCGGATTTGGGGGAGGAGACGGACCTGGCCATCCGGCCCCACCACCAGTGACACAAGGCGAGAGAACGCAGAATGGAAATACGGTTGGTCGATACGCGGCTGCGACGTGTGATAGGGATTCTGGCCAGGTGGACCCACGCGGCAGTGCGCGCGTGCGGTGAGGAGTGAGGCTGGCGACGTGGGCCCGCATGGCGGCGAGCGGAGGTCGGGCGGTTAGGGTTTTGACGTGTGCAAGCGCTAGTGGGCTGAATTGAGGAGCCAGGCCCATTTAGGTTTCTACCTCTTTTTTTCTTTTTCTTTTCTTTTCTGTTTTCCCTCCTTTTTATTTTTAAATCCCAAATTTGAATCCAAATCTTTGTTGTGAATTTGTACTTTAGATTAATTATTCAACCCAAGGATTCCATTATGAAAAGCACTTTTATTTAGACATTTTTCTTCATATTGTATATAGAGTTTTCCTATTCTTTTATTTTTTCTTTCTTTCCCATTCCAGGTGTTATTTAATTATCAAATGAGTTAATTTGTATTGATATGAATATTGTTATTATTAAATATCCATACAATTAAATTCTACATATTTCCATAAATATATGTTTATTTTAATTATTTTGTTTATTTGGTGATTACTTGAAGTATGAAACATACTCATTTTGTTTTCTCTCTTTTTAGAAAAAAAATAGTATTTTGAATGGGGATAAAAGTAAATGTTACTTCAAACTTGAATATTCATGTAAACAAATGATTATGGTGCATATTCTTTTAGTTGAATAGGAACTTTTCTATTACTTCTTTTCCAAAATAGTTCTTGGTTTTCAAAATTCATTCCTCACATTCATTGCTCAAGTATAAGTTGAGATGTCAGAATCTACTATTTCATTTCTTCATATATTTATTTCATTATTATTACTTTTTTTCTTATACGAATTTTGGGCCTTACAAATCCTACCCCCTTAACAGAAATCTCGTCCTCGAGATTTTGTAAGAAAAGGGTATATAACCATGTTATCTCAAAACATATGCACAAACAAAAATCTCAGCATGATGCATAATTTATTAGCAAAACATATGGTCGATTGGACCTTATTATTATTCCTAAAATAATAAAATATTGGTTAGGAGATGGTTATGAAAATATGGACATAGTATGTCTAGGCATCTATGAGATTCCCTTATGGTCAGTATAGGTCATCGCAAGGAAGAGTATAATAAGGAAAGACTTGATCCAAAATGTTTATGTCTTGATTCATCTCGAGATTCGCTTTGGTTGTTATATCCTTCCTTGTCGAGGTTGATCTCCTTGTTTCTTTTGGTCTTGGTGTCTCCTTCCGAGCTAGGGAGCTATAGTTAAGATAGCTAGGGTATATGGGTAGGACAAAATCTTGTTTATCGATAGGTTAGCATAGATGGATTATGTAACCTATTGGGAGTGTATGGCTGAGTTGATCCAAGGCACTAACTTAGGCCCAAAACATGTTTATTGGGTCTAATCTATTTCACCAGTATTAACTAACCTATTTATGTAACTCACTTTATATTAGATCATATTAGGTTAGATGGGATCTAGATTAGAATGGTATGACTAGTTTAACTAGATAAGATCTAATTAATTTGCATTAGATCATGGGTGTTAAACTAGGGTGGATAAGTATACCTATTAGGATAAGATGGATCCATAAAGATAAGATAGAATCTTTTGAGGTCAGTTAGATCTATTAGGATGAGATAAAATCTTTTCAAAATAAGATGAGTATCTTTTTAAGATGAGATGGATCTATTAAGATAAGGGAGAATCTTTTAAGATAAGATGAATTGGTTAGAATGAGATCTTTTAGGATAAGATAAATCTTTTAAGCTAGATATGTTCCAATGGGGATAATCTAGGTTGTCTAGTTATTTTATAAATATATTTTTTATACCTATGTGTATATGCAGATGAAATTGTGGACATTACTCCACAACTCATCACACTCAATCAAATATTCAAATCAGACAAATATCAGAAGAACAAACATTCAGGCATATAAAAAATAATAGTTTTGTTTTTGTTCCTAAGATTAGGTCTCCTATTCCTAAAAGTCACTTTAGGTACAGGATTTCGAAGTGTGAAATCCACATTTGCCTTTAGAAAAGAAAAGATAAGAATAATCAGAGTAAAGCGGAAATAGATGAGAAATGATTAAGAAAAGTTTAGATAAGAATCAGAGTAGGAAAGGTAAGTAAGATTTGGTTGTCCAGTTCTATCTAGGTTACGTCCTACAGTCAACATTCCTCTGATACCACTTCTGTCACACCCGGATTTTAGGGGCACCAAGACCCGGGCGCGAACATAATCACCAGGTGTGCTGGGACCAAGTCTCACACATATGATGAATCATGGCACAAGATCGAATGTCACAACTTTACTATATAATAGGAGTTCTATACAAAATAAATAATTAATTACATTATAAGGAGACAACGGTCCAGCAACCCAAAGTTGACTGGGAGACGACGGCCTAGACCTCTCACAAACTCGTCACAGCATCCTCCATGCGCCTTATCTTGTGGTACATGTTCTTGACTTGTGGGGGGTGTGAGACAGCAAGAGTGAGCTCACATACGTTCATCGCTCAACAAGTTGTGGGGAATAATGTGAATGAACTCGCCAAAGGTGGGAGTTCATGTGAAGTGTAAGGCTTACCAAAGAGGATGGTTAGAGCTGAGCATTGCTTTTAAAGTTGGTCAAAATTTTATTAGCAATTACTAAGTATAAGTAAATACCAACCCAATTAAGTAGTAGAACAAAAGTAACAACATCACATGCGATGCAATGCATATGACAAATTGAATTTAGTTCCATAAGTTAATCATCAGAGAGTCCTGAGCTGCTCATGACCGTGAGCTCGGCTAGTATACCAGTTTTACACTCTGCAGAGGTGGTACCCTTTACCCACAAGTCATGTTACCCATCTGCCAAGGGATCGCGACTTCCCATACACCTCTACCGAGGAGGCGAGGCAGGGTAACACTACGAGGCCTTTACAAAGTTCCACTAGCTTCAGAAAACCCGCTACAGTTTATAGGAAGCTTCAATGCAGGGTTCTTGCCTGACCGCCATCGCAGCAAAATCAACCAAGGACCTCCCTACACTGACCACTCCCCTACTGCCCTTGCCCCTTTCGGGTAAGGTAGTCCTCCACTAACTTTCCTAATTAATCAGCCAAGGGCGTCCATAAACCCTTGTGGTGGCACGTGTTTCTCAAGTTAAGCTCTATGTTCCAATTAACATTAATGATCTTGACATGAACATAAATAGAATAACAAAATAACTGGAACATAGATATGATAAATAATTATCCCAAATCCATGTAAAGCAATAGCAAACTACCCAAGTGATTCAGAGGTAAACAAGGTAATGAGATAAACAATCTAGGGTAACCTATTGGGTCCCATCAAAATTAACCTATGCAGATCATTATGATTAATTAGAACATGAGTGGGTAAAAAGAAGTGATCAAGGGCACAACTTGCCTGGCACTTGAGATTCCAGTTACCAACTTGCTTTTCAGATGATACGTGTCCTCGCGCTAGTCGTAGCAATACAAACAACCATGGTATAGATAAAATTAACATCACACCAAACATAAGAACAAACTGAATAATAATAATTTACGCGTTGCTACGAGACTAACGCAACTTGAACGGATCAAAACGGAGTTACGGTTATTGGGTTATGAATTTTCCAAAGTCTGTATGTGCTTGATACAAAATTAACTAGATGATCAAATTTAATATGGGTTTCATGTTAAAACAGAGACACTAGTTGGTAAACAATAATATTACAAGATTATAGAAACTGGAATGGGTCAATTTGGATTTCAAATGAATTTTCTAGGAATTTTACAAGTTTCTGCAATTAATTTCATACTAAAAATCATTTTCCTTAATCATTTATCCCTTTTTACTGACTTCTAGACTGCGCGCATAAAAACAGAAAAATGCAGGGGTCTCGGTGCAATAATCTCAAGACTCAGAACACTATTTGCAGTACTGTGGGTTGATTATATAAAAACAGAGGGTCTCTTTTGTAAGTTTTGCACAGCGAAAGGGTATGGCTAGATCTGGACCACTGGATCCGAATTGAACAGCTTGGATTAGATCGCGCATAGGAAATAAATGATACACTGCATAGACCATCGGATCCAGGATCTACGGTTAGGATCTATTCAAGCAAAGGGTTATTTGCTGGCTTCTAATCTGAGTCGTTACCTACGAAATCGACGGCCACAGTTCTATCTAGCTGAGATCACCTCGCATGCATCGGATTGTCAATCTACGGTCACGGTTGGACGCGGTTGAATCGGTATCTAGTTCTAATCCGATCTGTCCAAAACGCATCCAACGGCCCAGATTCTTCTCCCTCCTTTCGACCACCAGGGCGGCGGCGCTCCTAAGGGTGCTAAGTGAAGCGCATAACATAGGGAACAGTGAGGGGTGGTTCTCACCGACGACAGAGGCCCGGTCGATGCAGTCCACAGCGGAGGGCGGGCCTGCGGCGGCGTTGAGGCTCCGGTGAGAAATTGCCTCCGCACGACTGCCGATCATGCCCCCAGATGTCCACGAGCGCCTTCGTGAAGACTTGGAGAAGCTCCGGGCCACGTCACATGGACCACGTCAGCAGCGTGTGGGTGCAGTCGATGGCGGCGGATGTCTAGGCTGTACTGGCCATGGTGCGCGGCGGAAACGGTAGTTCGCCCTTCTCTCTGATCTTGGCGGAGTGCTAATGGCGGCTAGGTTAGGAGGGGAAGGAGGGCGCCGGACCTAGGCCTACTGCTTTTATAGCCTCGGAAGGCCGGTTCGAGTGCCAACAACGGCTTCCGCAAACCGCGGTGGTGGTCATGGCGTCTGGCGACGCGGGGAATCATAGCATGTGCGAGCGAGGACGAGAAGAGAGGAGGTCGCGAGGTCCCGGCTAGCTAGGAGGGCGAAGTCAGAGCGGAAATGGCGGAGGCCGTAACGACTTCAGCTGGCGAGGGAGTCGCGCGATCGTGGAGGATCTGGTCAGCGCGATCCGGTTCACGCGGGGAAGAAGCTCTAGCGCGGATTCGAGGGAGGAGACGGACCTGGCCATCCGGCCCCACCACCAGTGACACAAGGCGAGAGAACGCGGAATGGAAATACGGTCGGTCGATACGCGGCTGCGACGTGTGATAGGGATTCTGGCCAGGTGGACCCACGCGGCAGTGCGCGCGTGCGGTGAGGAGTGAGGCTGGCGACGTGGGCCCGCATGGCGGCGAGCGGAGGTCAGGCGGTTAGGGTTTTGACGTGTGCAAGCGCTAGTGGGCTGAATTGAGGAGCCAGGCCCATTTAGGTTTCTACCTCTTTTTTTCTTTTTCTTTTCTTTTCTGTTTTCCCTCCTTTTTATTTTTAAATCCCAAATTTGAATCCAAATCTTTGTTGTGAATTTGTACTTTAGATTAAGTATTCAACCCAAGGATTCCATTATGAAAAGCACTTTTATTTACACATTTTTCTTCATATTGTATATAGAGTTTTCCTATTCTTTTATTTTTCTTTCTTTCCCATTTCAGGTGTTATTTAATTATCAAATGAGTTAATTTGTATTGATATGAATATTGTTATTATTAAATATCCATACAATTAAATTCTACATATTTCCATAAATATATGTTTATTTTAATTATTTTGTTTATTTGGTGATTACTTGAAGTATGAAACATACTCATTTTGTTTTCTCTCTTTTTAGAAAAAAAATAGTATTTTGAATGGGGATAAAAGTAAATGTTACTTCAAACTTGAATATTCATGTAAACAAATGATTATGGTGCATATTCATTTAGTTGAATAGGAACTTTTCTATTACTTCTTTTCCAAAATAGTTCTTGGTTTTCAAAATTCATTCCTCACATTCATTGCTCAAGTATAAGTTGAGATGTCAGAATCTACTATTTCATTTCTTCATATATTTATTTCATTATTATTACTTTTTTTTCTTATACGAATTTTGGGCCTTACAATCACCAAGTATGGACTGTATGAGTTCACGGTTAAGTCATTCGGTTTGACGAATGCGCCAGCTTACTTCATGTACTTGATGAACAGTGTGTTCATGGACTACCTCGACAAGTTCGTGGTGGTGTTTATTGATGATATTCTTAAATATTCCTAGAATGAGCAAGAGCATGAGGAGCATTTGAGGAAAGTGCTCCAGAGGCTACGAGATTGTCATCTGTATGCCAAGCTTAGCAAGTTCGAGTTCTGGATCAGTGAAGTCATGTTCTTGGGTCACATTATAAACCGAGAGGGATTGGCTATAGATCCGAAGAAGGTAACAACTATCTTGGACTGGAAAGCACCAAAAGATGTCCGAGGAATCAAGAGTTTTATCGGAATGGCCGGTTATTATCGACGTTTCATTGAAGGTTTCTCCAAGATTGCCAGGCCAATGACAACCCTGTTGGCAAAGAAGGTTGAGTTCAAGTGGACCCCAGCATGCCAGAAGTCTTTTGAGACATTGAAGGAGAAGTTGACAACGGCACTGGTACTGATTCTGCCAGATGTTCACAAGCCATTCTTAGTGTATTGTGATGCTTCGTATACCAGACTAGGATGTGTGTTAATGCAGGAAGGGAGGGTAGTGGCATACTCATCCCGAGAGCTGAAGATTCATGAGAAGAATTATCCTACTCATGATCTGGAATTAGCAGTCGTGGTTCATGCATTGAAGACCTGGAGGCATTATCTTTATGGGCAGAAGTGTGATATCTACACGGATCACAAGAGCCTCAAGTATATATTCACCCAGTTAGAGTTAAACATGAGGCTGCGAAGATCGCTAGAATTGATCAAAGATTATGAGCTGGAGATTCATTATCACCTAGGCAAAGAAATGTGGTTGCAGATGCTCTTAGAAGGAAGAGTCAAGTCAATATGTTGGCCGCTCAACCGATGTCGTATGAGCTAGCGAAGGAGTTCGACAGATTGAGTCTCGGATTTCCGAACAACACCCAAGGGGTGACAATTGAGTTGGAACCCACTTTAGAGCAAGACATCAGGAAAGGTCAGAAGGAGGATGAGGAGATCAACGAGATCCGGCAGCTGATCATAGACGGAAAAGGCAAGGATTTCCGTGAAGATGCAGAGGGAGTGGTATGGTTCAAGGACAAACTATGTGTTCCCAACATCAAATCGATCCGGGAACTGATTCTTAAGGAAGCTCATGAGACAGCATACTCTATACACCCTGGTAGTGAGAAGATGTACCAAGACCTAAAGAAAAGATTCTAGTGGTACGGAATGAAAAGGGAGATAGCATAGTATGTGGCTGTATGTGACAGTTGTCAGAGGATTAAAGCAGAACATCATAGACCTGCAGGATTGTTGCAACTGTTGCAGATTTCTCAGTGGAAATGGGATGAGATCGGAATGGATTTCATAGTCGGTTTGCCTCGCACTCGTACTGGTTATGACTCCATCTGGGTAGTAGTGGACCGTTTAACAAAGGCGGTCCATTTCATACCAGTCAAGACCACCTACAACAGTGCGTTGTTGGCCAAACTATACATGCCTCGGATTGGGTGCTTGCATGGTGTTCCGAAGAAGATAGTATCAGATAGAGGCACCCAGTTCACCTCTCATTTTTTGTAGCAGTTGCATGAAGCTTTGGGCACAC
This sequence comes from Zea mays, assembly GCF_902167145.1. Lineage (NCBI taxonomy): Eukaryota > Viridiplantae > Streptophyta > Magnoliopsida > Poales > Poaceae > Zea > Zea mays. Next base: position 11,992,942 of record NC_050104.1, on the reverse strand, counting down.
ACTTAAAGTTCAGTTCAGCTTACCACCCGCAGACAGATGGTCAAACAGAGAGAACCAATCAGATTCTGGAGGATATGTTGAGGGCTTGTGATTTGCAAGATAAGATAGGTTGGTACAAGAGATTACCATATACATAATTCTCTTACAACAACAGCTATCAGGCCAGTCTGAAGATGTCACCATTCGAAGCGCTCTATGGGAGGAATTGCAGAACTCCATTGCATTGGGACCAACCTATTGAAAGACAGGTGTTCGATCCAGATATTTTGCTCGAAGTCGAAGAGAACATCAGAATGGTCTGAGAGAATTTAAAGGTAGCACAGTCCAGACAGCGAAGCTATGCTGACACCAGAAGAAGGGAACTCAGTTTTGAAGTGGGAGACTATGTCTATTTGAAGGTGTCACCCATCAGAGGAACCAAAAGGTTTGGAGTCAAAGGCAATCTAGCACCTCGATATATCGGACCGAATCAGATTCAAGCAAGACATGGAGAAGTGGCTTATCAACTCAGCTTACTAGAGAATTTGTCCGCTGTGCACGATGTGTTCCATGTGCCTCAGTTGAAGAAATGCTTCTGAGTGCCAGAAGAGCAGTTGCCAGAAGAGGATCTTGAAGTTCAAGAAGATCTGACTTATATTGAGAAGCCAACTCAAATTCTGGAGACAGCAGATCGGGTCACTCGGAGAAGTACCATCAGGATGTGCAAAGTCAAATGGGGTCACCACTCATAAGAAGAAGCAACGTGGGAAAGAGAAGACGATTTGAAAGCCAAGTACCCTGAGCTCTTTGCTAGCCAACCCTGAATCTCGAGGGCGAGATTCTTTTAAGGGGGATAGGTCTATAACACTCTGAATTTGGGGGTATAAAATTTCTTTCTAATGATCACCCAAATTCATGTGTTACTCTTCTCTCTCTCACCCTAGGTTTTATCTCTCTCTAGATTCTCTCTCCCTTTTTCCCTTTTAGGTAGAATTAGCTTAAAAGTTAGGGGGATTTAATTAATTATTTTGCCAAAACATTATGGGTCATGACATGTTGCATCATGCTGAGCTTAAAATATTCTTTGAAGTGCCGCACATGTCTGAATTTATTTGAATTTGAAACCTAATTTGAATTTGGAATTGAAAACCCTATAGAAAGGAAATAGAAAAGGAATTAGAAAATATTCTTTGAAGTGCCGCACCATGCCGAGCCAGGCCGAGCTAGGCCGCGCGCCTGCGCCGCTTGACAGGCAGGCCCCGCCTGTCAGCGACAGCTTTCTCCCCCACGCTCTCTCTCTCTCTCTCTCTCTCGCTCTCTGCCCGTTGGGGCCGACCTGTCGGCGCCAATTACTTCACCCGCGCGCGTCCCTCTTCTCTTTGTCTCGCGGGCCTGCGCTGCCAAGCGCTAAGCCGTTGCCCGCGCGCCCCTTTTCTCTCTCTGCGTCGTGGACCCTCCCTGTCAGTTCCGCTCTCACCCTGGACCAGCGCGTGCGCACTCGCGCATGTCGCCGGATTTCTTGGCCACAACCCCCGCCCACGCACCTAGATCCCTTTTTAGAGCCCCGCCAGTGCCCGCACTCGCTCCCCCGCCTCATTTCCCACAGCATTACCCTCTCTCGCGCTCTGCCCATGCCGCTAGACGCCGCCGGAGACCCGCGCCCGCGTTCCCGACCATCTATCTCGCCGGAGACCGCGCCAAGCCTCCCCGAGCTCCGCCGTTCTCCCATCTATCTCGCCGGAGACCGCACCAAGCCTCCCCGCCGTTCTCCCCTCTCTGCCCTTGGATTCGTGGCCTTTTTCCCACCACTGAGTTCGCCGTGGCATTCTCTCCCTCTCTGCCCAATCCCGGCGACCCCGGAGCCACCCTAGCTCGTGCCTGCCTCAACTCCGACGACTTCACCGCCGCAGAGAGGAGCGGCGCCGCCCCGCAACTGTTTACTTCCCCCAGTTTGATCCCCTCCGTCCGATCCTGATCGCACGGCCCAGATCGCGGATACCGCTTCGTGCACGCACGCCCTGCGCCCCTGGCCCGCATGTCAGCGCCCATGTTCCCTGGCACTTGGCCCACTCGGTCAATGCGCCCTCCCCCTCTGTCGCTGACACCCCCTGGCCCGCCTGTCAGCGCTCGCCCGCCCGTGCGCGCGTGCCCTTGGCCGCAGATCTAATCTCGGTCGTCGGTTTCTGATCTAACGGTTGGAATCACCCGATACACCTTCGCGCGGTAGTTTTATTAAAGAGACCCTCGGTTTATTTAGAATCAACTCACCATCCCTGGTTTTCGCACGCAGGCCCATGTATTTTTACAGATTGAACCCTAGACTTTTAAATATTCACAGAATTAGACCTAATTTCATATTTTGAATTCCCAAACTTGTTTATTTCATATCTTTTGCATATGAACTCCAAATTTAGTGATTCAAATTGCAAAATGTTCATAGTATTATTCTCTGTTCAAATAAATTAGTTCCATTTACACCCAGTGCTTCCTAATTTTATGGATATCTATTAACTAGTATATGTATAGATTTGGTGTATTTAATAAAATAAAAAGGGGAAACCCTAGAGATTAAAACATGCTTAATCTTGTGAGATTAATAATGTGTATTACATGAATTCATCTCTGTTCTAATTTTTAGGTCACAATAAAATAAATTGAACTATGTTATGTATTTGTGAGTAACACTTAGAGAAATATAATCTATTTCCAAATGAAGTTAGTTTATGTTATAGTTTATGTTATACTTTGAACTCATTATCCCTTACTTAGTTATGTGTCCTTTTAAGATGTATTCCTATGTTTGTACATGTTTGGTGTGCTGTTCATTTGTACTTTCTAAATGTATTGAATGCATGCTCGCTTTATTTAGACAACGAGCAGTCCGAGGTTCCTGAGTGTGTTGTTGGAGACCTTCCTGAGCAACAACCTGGTGAAGGCAAGTGTCCTCTGACCTATTATGTCATACATACTTTATGATTCACTGTCCCGCATTACCTTATCTAAACATAAGGATTGACTAGTTTGTATGTACCTTATCCTTGTTTACCTTTTGGGTTATCATGGTTAGCATTTTGCTATTGCCTTAACTTAATCAATGAACATGATGTGGCTATTTATGATACGATACTGTTATCCCAATGATGATACTGTGATACTTTAGGGGGCTCAAGCCTTTTTCCTGAGTACCTCTCCGTAAGGACCTGTTCATGGAGTGACCACCCGGGATAACAGTGCAACCATGAGGGTGGAATGGTACGCACTTAGCTGATTAATTAGATGAACCTGGGAGTGTAGTTGGCTTTGCCGGAGGGCCGTCAATGGGGATCGGGGCGTAGTGCTCGCTCTACCAAGGTTGGGGTGCAGAGGTTCATTCGATTTGGTTTTGTTAGTCACCCACCTTGGGGAGGTGTATTGCGTTTGTACGACTGGTGAAACCTAACGAGCAGCTATGCACCAGGGGAGTCTTTATAAAGGCTACGTAGTGTATCCCTGGATATTCACCTCGGTAGTGGAGACCGGGTTTGTACAAGCCAGGCTGGAAAGGGATCACGACTCGTGGGTAAAGTGTGCAACCTCTGCACAGTGTTAGAAACCAGTATATCAGCTAAGCTCATGGTTAAGAGCAGCCTTAGGATCCTCTTTGATTAGAAGAATTCTAGTTACTTTATTATGATGATGGTTAACAATGATGATATAAATCTAATCTCTGGTATTTCCTCTTTTGAGGGAGTACTTTTGGGTGATAACTGGGTTTATTACTAAAACTTGGTGCTACTACTAATAATAAATACTTGACCAACTAAAAGCAACTGCTTAACTTCAACCCCACATACAGCTAGTCTACTTTAGCCAAACGGGACATTTGCTGAGTATGTTGATGTGTACTCACCCTTGCTTTACACACCACCCCCACCCCAGGTTGTCCCCATTGTACTCAGTGCTCAGGAGGTGATGCTGGCAACATGAAGGACTTCAAGAGTTCCAGGAATACGGCGAGTTCTAGTTTACTTAGTGGCAAACCCCCAGTCAGCTGCCCGTGTAGGCTCGTCATCTACGTTTCGTTTCTCCACACTTTGATATTTATGTTGAACATTATGGTTATGTATTAGACTCTGCAGATGTCTCAGACATCTTGATGTAATAAAGTACCTTTCCGCTATTTATTTCGAGCATTGTGTGATGATGCCCAATTATGTAATCGCTGTGTACGTGAGTTTCTGATCCTGGCATGTACATAGTTTGCATTCGGTTTACCTTCCAAAACCGGGTGTGATAGTGCTTCCCACTTGTTTCCCTGCCTGACATGGTACACAAGGTATGTCTTTCTCAAAACAGACATTGGTTAGTCCTAACACATGATCTCCCTTTAGAAGCTTATGAAGGTCCTTCATCCCAACATGTGCTCGTCGATGCCAAAGCCAGCCCATATTAATCTTAGCTATTAAGCATGCATCTAGATCGACATTCTCTTTTGAAAAATCAACTAAATAGAGCTTGCCATCTAGTACACCCTTAAAAGCTAGTGAACCATCACTTCTTCTAAAAACAGATACATCTACATTTGTGAATAAACAATTATAACCCATGTTACATAATTGACTCACAGATAACAAATTATACCCGAGCGGTTCAACTAAAAACACATTAGAGATAGAATCCTAGGAATCCTTTGACCTTGCCTTGGTTCCCATCTCCAAAGATAACAAATTATAACAACATGTGCTCGGATGTGATGGATATCTTTCCCAATCCTTTGACCTTGCCTTGGTTCCCATCTCCAAAGATGATCGAATCCTGGGAATCTTTGTTTTTGACTAGGAGGTGAACATCTTCTTCTCCCCCATCATGTGGTTCGTGCATCCGCTGTTGATAATCCAGCTTGAGCCCCCGGATGCATAAACCTGCAAGATAATTTAAGCTTGGGTTTTAGGTACCCAACTCTTGTTGGGTCCTACAAGGTTAGTCACAATGGCTTTTGGAACCCAAATGCATGTTTTGTCTGCCTTGTATTTGGATCCCAACTTCCTAGCAACTACTTTTGTATTTTTGCATGACAGCACAAAAGAAGCATTACAAGCATGATAGACAGTAGTAGGACTATTGCAATTTCTCCTAGGCGCATGAGACACGACATGATTACGCCTAGGCCTATTTCTACCATAAGCATAAGTAGAGCTAGAAGCAACCATAGCATGAGAAGTATGATAACCAGGTAAAACAACATGATCATATCATTTATCATTATGAGCATGCCTAGTAAATTTCCTATCATACATATAGGCATGGTTCTTTTGAGAACTACTAGCCATAGGAGCCTTCCCTTTCTCCTTGTTGAGAACGGGAGTCTTTTGGCTTGTTAAGTTCTTGGTTTCCTTTCGAAAATCAAGTCCATCCTTAATTGAGGGGTGTCTACCAACAGTGTAGGCATTCCTAGCAAATTTTAGTTTATCATAATCAACTTTGCAAGTCTTAAGTTGAGCATTAAGACTTGCCACCTCATTGTTTAATTTAGCAATGGAAGTAATATGTTCATCACAGGCATCAACATCAAAGTCCTTACATCTATTGCAAATAATGACATGCTCTACACATGAACTAGTTTCATTAACTTTCTCTAGCTTAGCATTTAACTCATCATTTAAATTCTTTAAGCTAGATATATATTCATGACAGGTAGACACTTCAGAAGATAGCAGTTCATTCTTCTTAATTTCTAAAGCAAGGGATTTTTGAACACTAACAAATTTATCATGTTCCTCATACAAAATGTCCTCTTGCTTTTCTAGAAGTCTTACTGCATTTGAAGCAGGAGCGCTTCCCCCTTGTTTTATTCTTGTTGGGGTACTCCTTGCGTCCTTTTAGCGCGGTCTTGAAGCGCTTGATGATAAGTGCCATTTCATCTTCATTGAGCCCAGCAGCCTCCACTTGTGCTACCTTGCTTGGTAGTGCCTCCTTGCTGCTAGTTGCTTTGGGAGCAACGAGCTGCGACTCGTAGATGGGCAGTGGACCATTTAGCGCATCGTCCACGTATCGCGCCTCCTTCACCATCATGCGCCCGCTCACAAATTTTCTGAGGATTTCCTCGGGGGTCATCTTGGTGTACCTGGGGTTTTCACGAATAAGGTTCACAAGATGAGGGTTAATTACTGTAAATGACCTGAGCATGAGTCGGACGACGTCATGATCCGTCCATCTTGTGCTTCCATAGCTTCGGATTTTGTTGACCAGGGTTTTGAGCCTGTTGTAGGTCTATGTTGGCTCCTGTCCCCTGATCATCGCGAACCTCCCCAGCTCGCCTTCCACCAGTTCCATCTTGGTGATCATGGTGGCGTCGTTACCCTCATGTGATATCTTGAGGGTATCCCAGATTTGCTTAGCATTGTCCAAGCCACTCACTTTATTGTACTCATCCCTGCAAAGTGACGCTAGCAAGACAATAGTAGATCGGGCATTTTTATGAATTTGTTCATTTACAAAAACAGGATTATCCGTACTATCAAAATGCACCCCATTTTCCACAATTTCCCAAATGCTAGGATGGAGAGAAAATAAATGACTACGCATTTTATGGCTCCAAAATGAGTATCCTCTCCATCAAAGTGTGGGGGTTTTCCAAGAGGAATAGAAAGTAAATGGGCATTTGAGTTATACGGAATACGGGAATAATCAAAGGAGTAGTTTTGATTAACCGTTTTTTCTTGGACGAGGAGTCGTCGCCGTCGTCCCTTGGTGAAGAAGATGAGGCATCGCTGTCGTAGTAGATGATCTTCTTGATGCGCCTCTTCTTCTTCCCGTCCCTCTTCTTGTGACTCGAGCCTGAGTCAGTGAGTTTGTCGTCTCTTGGCTCGTTGAAGAGGGACTCCTCCTTGTCATTGACCACTATCCCCTTACCCTTAGGATCCATCTCTTCGGGCGGTTAGTCCCTTAAATGAAGAGTACGACTCTGATACCAATTGAGAGCACCTAGAGGGGGGGTGAATAGATGATCCTGTAAAATCAAACACTAAATAGCCACAAACTTGATTATATAAAAGTTAGTGCGAGTTAATCAAGTTGTTATGAAGTGATCTCTTGTGAACAAAACAATCACAGAAGAGCAACACAAGAGACACGCGATTTTTATCCCGTGGTTCGGCCAAGTAACACTTGCCTACTTCCACGTTGTGGCGTTCTAATTGGACGAGGGTTGCACTCAACCCCTTTCAAGTGATCCAATGATCAACTTGAATACCATGGTCTTTTCTCTTTTGAGTATTCTTCCCATTTGCGAGGAATCTCCACAAGTTGGAGCCTCTCGCTCTTACAATATAGATCACAAAGAAAGCACAAGAGTAAGGATGGGAGAGCAACACACGCAAGACCCAAATCCGCAGCACACCCACGCACACAAGCCAAGACTTGAGCTCGAAACACAACACAGATAGTGTGTAACTCAAATGGAGCTCAAATCCTTAACAGATAGTGTGTAACTCAAATCGATCAAATGCATGGGGGCGGAGTCTGGGAGTCTTAGAATGCTTAGATAAGGCTTGGTGTTGTGCTCCATGCGCCTAGGGGGTCCCTTTTATAGCCCCAAGGCAGCTAGGAGCCGTTGGAGACCAAATTGGAAGGCAATTCCTGCCTTCTGTCGAGTGGTGCACCAGACAGTCCGGTGCACCACCGGGCAACTACTGTAGCAGTCCGGTGCGCGATTTCTTTCCTTTCCGGGCGCATCCGACCGTTGAGCCGGCGATCCCATTGGCGCACCGGACAGTCCGGTGTGCCTAACCGACCGTTGGCTCGGGCCACGTGTTGCCCGCTGATTTCGCTACCGACCGTTGGCTCGGGCGGCTCTGACTCACCGGACAGTCCGGTGCACCACCGGACAGTCCGGTGAATTATAGCTGCGGCGTCCTCGGTGAATTCCCGAGAGCGACGAGTTCATCGCTGAAGACATTGGGTGCGGGCGCTGAACACTCACCAGATAGTCCGGTGCACCACCGGATAGTCCGGTGAATTTTAGCCACGTCGCACGTTCGATTCCCGAGAGCAGCCAGTTCACCGTCGAGCAGCCTGGGGCACCGGACACTGTCCGGTGCACCAGGCTCGAGCTGGTTTTGGCTGTACAGAGCCAACTCTTCTCCATCTTCTTTCTTATTTTCTTGGCACTGTTTCTAGCACTTAGATAAACATGTTAGTATTCAAAAACAATTTGCTAAGTCTAGAAACACACCTTGTTCTTTGATTTGCACTTCTCACACATTTAGCACATAAGAACTCAAACAGTATGCGTTGGGCATCTAATCACCAAAATACTTATAGAAATGACTCAAGGCCTCATTTCCCTTTCAAGTATAACTTAGGCCATACCTAAGTTTGAGAAATACACATCAATTCTACGGTTCATTTCTCCTCTCCCCGCCTATGTCCAGCTCATCCACTCATCCAGACACCCACGTCGGCGCAGCCCTCGGCTCTCTTCGTCCTGCCACCCCAACGCCCCGCCCTAGGCCCTAGCCCTCAGCCGCCCCAACAGCCGCTGACCGCCGCCCCTTGCAGTTGGCTCGTCCGGCCAGCCCCCCCTGCGGCCCTGCCCCTTGGCTCCCGGTGCCTGCCGACCATCTGCCCCATGAGCAGACCATGTACGGCCAGAGTGACAGGACGTCGTGCCCTTTGGAGGATTTGGATCCTATTGCACTGCACGCCTGTGTTAGATTGATAGATGGTGCAATAATGCTCTGGTATGTATGCATATCATCAAAATTTTGATTGCTTTTGCTACCAATGGCAATATATCTGTACACCTGTTTTAGGATTATATTAGTCCCTTTCTATAAGTGTGTAGAAACTACTCAATGTTGAAGTGTTCTGGTGGTTTTCTATGAACAATAGTGTTCTCACTTACGGAAACTTAGGAATGGCAAAAAAAAAGATACTTTTTTTGGAAATAGTATAGATCATTATTTTTTAATTGTCCCGCTGCTTAGATCTGTGTATAGTGTAGTTAACTGTGCTTTTGCGCATAAATTACACGTACGAATGTGCATCAGCGATTTAGTATATGTTGTGCGTTTTTGTTCAACAATTTGATTGATTGTATGCTAAATACTATACGGCGTAGAGTCATATCTAATTTTTTTCCGTCCTCAGCCACTGCGAGGAATGATGGTGTTTGGTTCACTTGTTAAGACCTAGTTTTAGTATTCTAGTATTAAGCTCAAATCATATGTATTGAGGTTGATTGATGTGTAACTTAAATTAATTTTGGTGACAAGATAGAGCGGGAAACTTGCAAGTCAACGTGGTCCGGCTCAAATGAGCAGAGCATCCACATCTACGCGGCCCCTCCTGGTTATTAGATGGCGAGATGGAGGGGGGAGACTTGCAAGTCAACGTGCTCCGTCTCAAATGAGCAGAGCTTCCAGATCTAGGTAGCCCCGGCCTCTTGGTCGCAAATGCTCGTCGAAGGAGACTGCACACCATGTTGGCCTCAAGCGGAGCTCTGCTGCTTCCACTCGTGCCGTGGCACGAGCAGGTTTGCCCCCCCTGGTCTCCCTTTCTTGAGCGTTCCTTTCCCTGTGAGAAAGCTAGTACTTTTTTTTTCCTAATTTTGGGGGGCAAATCTAGTTGTCTGGTTTGTTCCGAGCCGAGCAACTCGGTTGTCCCAGCAAGACCGCAGTTCCTTCTGGAGAGCCATCAAACAGGATCACTGAAATGGAAAAATCTGACAGCTCGCTACAAAAGGTGTTAGTACATTTTAAAGGAAAGGCCAACGATGGATAATCTTCTGAATACATGAGTTGTCATCGTCCTTCTCCTGGCGACCAATGGTACTCTCAACCTCCCAGAAGTAGAACTGTTTGTTCAGTATTTTATTTTTTTCCAAAAAGGATATTCGGTCAATACTATACTTAGAATGGGCCGGTGGCTTTAGGCCTATATCGGTACTATGCATGGAGGCCCAGGTTCAGCCTAGATGCATATCAGCTAGCCCTCCCTCGTCAGTCGATATTATTTTTCTCAGATGTTATTTTGCAGGTCGGGGGGGGGGGGGGGGGAGTAGTTGAATGGTGCTGATTTTTTTGGTAGAAAGCTAAAAAAACTGACGACCCTGCATATCAACTAAAGTAGCACGTAGAAATCTTGGGAAGCCGGTACAGCTCACAATTTGGTTCCACACGCGAAAAGCATCAAGACACTTGCATGTGCCTGCACGCCGCCAGATTATTACGACCGTAACCATGTAACAAAATTTCAAATACTAATTGTTGCCGTCAGCTGACGTAAGCTATAGAGGATTTGGGAATCCTTCATTAACGCAAATATGCCTAATTTTTTTTTTGTAGTTGGTCTTTTTTTGAAACAAATTCATGTTTAGACCTTTGACGATTTAATGTCGTTTTTAGGCCTTTTGCTGGGCGCTATAAATCATGACGACAATATAATATGTCTCGGCGTCATGACTTATAATGTCGAGGTAATAGATACACACTGGACTACTCATGCTACGATGGCGTCTATGCTTAGCTTGGCGTCATAGATCACGGCGCCGAGCTCACGGCTGACGATTGCAACGCTTCCGGCGGCGAGAATTGATGCCGCATCCAACTTGCATGTCTCTAGCGCGGTCTCATCCTTCATGCATGAGTTCTTTTCTTTGTCAAAAATAATGGACGTTGATGGCAGCAACTCTAGTCCCACCGCATCCATAGCACATCACCGTGATTTATTTCCGTACGAAGCAAATTGCTTGGTAAAAACAGTTGATCCTAATTTAATTTGCATTAAAGTTGATAAGAGGGGTATAATAAGACATGTTGGAAATATACCACTGAATAACAAGTACGTATGTTGGGAATATAATAGCTGATGATATGAAAAATCTCTTCTCTGATTGCAAAATTTTTGTTCATCGGATCTGGAACTGACAAGAAGGCAGCCAAACGAAAAGGTTACGTGGATGTTGACTTTGTTTTTCTGATGGGGCACGTCCACGTTCCAGTAATCCAGTCGAATTACTTGTTTGCACTTTTGCAGTGGTAAATTTGTTGGAGCAAACTGTGGATTAGTTCAGACTTTCACCTGAAATGATGGACACGTTTTTTTTTTTTTTTGCAAATGATGGACGCGTTTTTTTGCTTGGTCAACTGCTCGTACTGGAATAAATCACTGTGACGTGCTATGCATGCGATGGGATCACAGTGCTGCCATCAACGTCCATCATTTTTTACCAACCAAAAAACATGAAGGATGTGACCGCTAGGCATGCAGGCAGTTGCATCCGATGATACGTGGTGGGGCCGCGCAGTTTTCAAATCCGACATTCTCGCCGCTGGATCGAGTCATGCAGCTCTGCGCGTCCGTGGTCAATGGCGCCGAGCTAGGTCAGGTAGAGGCCAACGTATTATAAAGAGTTCAGCGTATCTGGTATCTCGCTATGGCGTCGAGATATATTGCCTCGGCATGACGTAATAAAAAAGTATTGTTCTACACTGTATATTATATTATATTGTATTATATTATATTATATTATTGTTTGTATAATAAAGTTAAAATAGGAAATGAGATTATATTATTGTTTGTATAATAAAGTTAAAATAGGGAGTGAGATAGAATTTACGGGAGATTGTCTAACTGACTTCTACAGCAGGTTCGCATGCCAGTGATGCCGTGACCTGCCTAGATATCAGTAAAGGCGTAAGCAACTCCAAAAACATTTGTAAACCACAAAAAAAACATATACTCTCTCTGTTCCAAAATTATAATTCGTTTGACTTTTTTTACTTTAAGTTTGACTGTTTGTCTTATTTAAAATATATATATATATTGTTAAATTTTATTGTGATATCGTCTAATATATAATATACTTTAAGTATGACTTTGAATTTTTCATTTTTTTTGCAAAATTTTTTTGAATAAGACGAGCCGGTCAAACTTGACAAACAAGTCAAACGAACTATAAATTGGGACAGAGGAAGTATTAGAAAAAAAATCTTACTCCCTCCGCCCCAAAATAAATTTTGTTTTACCTTTTTATTTGATTCATACAATAATTAATGTATTTGTTTTATATATTTGTATAGATTCATTATTATCTATTTTAACATAGACAAAAAAATCAAGAGGTGTCGGCGTTTCGACTTCGGGGGTCCCTGGACCGACGAGTAAATTTGTCGCTGCGTGTCCCAGCCCAGATGGGTTGGCGCAAGATGGAACACAAGGGAGAAACGCGGCTCGTGTTATCTCGCACCAGGGGGGTGTGCTCGTAGTAGGGGTTACAAGCGTTCGCGAGAGAGAGAGAGTGAGCCTGTTCGTCAGCTCGTCCCTCTGCGTGACCCTCTCGCATGAAGGCCCTGGACCTCCCTTTTATAGATGCAAGGAGAGGGTCCAGGTGTACAATGGGGGTGTAGCTATGCGCTAACGTGTCTGGCAGAGAGGTGCCTGAACCCTGTGTACATGCCAACGTGGCTGTCGGAGAGGTGCTAGAGCCCTGTGTACGCGGTATCGTGGCCGTCGGAGGAGTGCCTGAGCCCTGTAGAGGCACAGCTGTCGGTGCTGCTGGGATCTTGCTGACGTCTCCTTGCTTCCGTAGGGGGCTGAGAACCACCATCGTCATGGACGCACGCGGGGAGCCATCATTACTTGTTACCGGGGCGAGCTAGATGGGACGCCGGTCTTGTTCCCCCGTAGCCTGAGCTAGTTAGGGGTAGGGTAATGATGTATCCCCTGTGGCGCGGTCGGTCCGAGCCCAAGGTCAGACGAGGCGGAGACTCCTCCTGAGGCCGAGGCCAGGGTCGGGCGAGGACGTGATTCCTCCCGAGGCCGAGGTTGAGGCCGAGCCCTGGGGTCGGGCGAGGCGGAGACCACCTTCCGAGGCTGAGGTTGAGGCTGAGCCCAGGGGTCGGGCGAGGCGGAGACCACCTTCCGAGGCTGAGGCCTAAGGTCGGGCGAGGCGGAGTTTCCTGTTGCGACTAAGGCTGAACTTGGCTGTTGTCAGCCTCACCCTGGTGGGTGGCACAGCAGTCGGAGCGGGGCGAGCGACGCTGTTTTTCCTGTTAGGTTGGTCAGTGAAAGGGCGAAGCGACTGCGGTCACTTCGACCTTGCCGACTGAGGCACGTGTGTCAGGATAAGGTGTCAGGCGATCCTCGCATTGAATGCGCCTGCGATACGGTCGGTTGGTGAGGCGATTTGGCCAAGGCTGCTTCACAACGAAGCCTGCCTGAGCTGGGCTTCACTACACGACGGTTGATCTTTAGCGACCCTTATTTGGGACCGACGGTTGGTCGCTAAAAGTTATGGACTGACGGTTGGTCGCTAAATGCGTTTATAGCGACGGTTTGTGGGTCGCTAAAAGTCTAGAAATTTAACGACTTATGGTCGGTCGCTATAGAGGTAAATGTGTGACTGATGGTGGGTCGCTATAGGGGTACGTGATTTTTGTGTTTCTTATTTACTCACCAAAGCCCATCTAAAGGCCTACTAAACAAACAAACGAAACCCTAGCTTCAGTGCGACCCGGGATCGTTTCCCACTTCCGCCGCCGCCGCTCGCCTGCAGGCACGCCGCACGCCGCGCGCTCGGCTCCGTGGCCGTGCCTCCCTCCGCGCCGTCCCCGGACTGTGCTGCATCCCTGCTCCGCGCCCTGCAGACTGCAGTGCTCCCAGAGTCCCCGTGCGGTCGTGCGCCCGTGCCCCATTTCCGCTTGCTGCCGGCCGCTCGCTCCGTCGCTCGCAGGCCGCAGCGCGCTGCCTGCTCCTGTGCCGGTGCTCCCTGCTGGCTGCTGCTGCTTGCTTCCACGCGGACGAGTGGATGAGGACGACGCAGCCAGCCGGCCACGCGCCCATCTGCTGCTTGCTTGCTTCCACGCGGACGAGTGGACGAGGACGACGCAGCCAATCGGCCACGCGCCCATCTGCTGCTGCTGCTCAGCTGCTCGGCTTCCTCCAGCCAGCAACAACAGATCAACTTTCTCGGTTCCTCCCGGTAACTTGTTCCTGACTTCCTGCTGATTCAGATTTCAGTGATTCCATAGTAGCAGTGTAGCACAGATCAGTGATTCAGTGATTCCATATTTATTTGTAGTTGGTCTTGAGGACTTGAGATAATGTCAAAGCTTTGAGCACACAGGCAGTCTATAAATAATAGAATCTGAATATTTATACCAGATCAGATTATCCGTGTCTGAATATTTCTGTAGCTTCATATTTAGTAGACTAGAGGAATGCTGATTGATACACTTCTGCAGCACCTGCAGATGGTTGTTTATGGTTCAGTTGGTCCACATTTGCAGTACAACAAGTATGCTTCCAAGTTTCTGAAAGGATTTTGTATTTTTTATTTGAAAACTTTTTTTGTTGCTGATAAATTACATGTTATATCTATAATTATGGATTTGGCTTTGCCGAAGGCTAAGAGGGAGATAGTACTCCCTGTTATTCAAAGAAGTCTCACTACAGAAAGCCAAACATTTGCCTGAAGTCTGGCCTTAGATGGTATTCCTGCTTGAGGCCTCTCAGACAATGTTAACGCCATCGTTCCTTAGCCCTTAAGGCTGCCTTATATCCCAGTTGAACAGTAGTGGGCGAGCAGAAGATGAATCTATGCTGAAATTCTGGATATATGTTATTAAAATTCATAGCTATATAAACTTCCAAACTCCAGTGCTACATTTGTCGGTGGAGAACCTGAAAAATCCGTGGACATGTGGACTGTTTTGTTTGTGTTAACATTGACTTAAAATCTCTCAGTCTGTTTACTCAACTAATTAAAGGGTGACACCTTTCTGTTGAAGTTGAACCCCTCCTGCGTCAAATTAATGTGGCATATCTACTATGTATCTTTGAACTTGGTGCTGAAACTCCTTCTGTTGCAAATAAATTGCCTCAAGGAGTAAGTACGTACAAGCCTGTTGGATTCGAGTTCTTGAGATCGCCATACCGTTCTAACAGGAAACAGATGTGTCAGTGTCAGTCCACCGTGATCACTACTTGCTCATGTTCACTACAGCTAGCTTCTGACACAGGAAGCAAATTGTAGAAATCCAAGCTGATTTCTGGTGCACTTGCACTGACTGTACCACTAGGATCCATATCACACGAGTTGAGCAGTGAGCAGCAGAAACCTTTTCAGGTACAGTGTTACACTGACATTAGGTTTCGGGTACCGATCACTATCTCATAGTCCAAATAAACTCTAATGGCCGCTGGCATCCAATTTCTAAAATGGAGACCATGGATGAGGTCAAGGATCAGGTTCATAAGAGAGCATTGGGACCCAACCCAAAGCAACAAAGGGATTTTTCTTTTCTTTGAGGTGAAAAGCGACCGGCAACAATCTCTATCTTTTCTGACAACCAGCTGCCCCCACCCAAAACTGTGAAGCTTATAAAATAGGGTATGTGACGTGAATGAACTATCCAATTTCTAAAATCACATAAAGCTAAGTTAATGTGTTTTCCTCTTTTATTTGCAGGCATTGGATAAAAGGAATGGAGTATTGTCTGATAGATAATTCTTCGCCAACATTTGATAGGAAACTCTTGAGAACTATTTTGCTCCTAGACATTATTATTTTGTACAACTTGAGTCGGTAGTGTAACCTGAACTTGCCCTTAAATGGTTTCATATTACAGCTTATAAGTTTTCAACTGTTGTTTGTCTATATCCGAGAGTTCCTTCGTCATGATATTACAGCTTATAAGTATTTATCATGACCCATGTTATTTTCTAACTATAAGAAATTTGTTTTATGCAGAAACATTGATGATATGAGCCACTGGTTTCAGATGTACAGGTCAGTTACCTCAATAATGTGACTAATACCACCCATTCTGGAGCAGCGGAGTCGTCTAGCGAGAGGGGAAGTAGGGAGAAGGACGACATACCAGGTGGAGCGGAAGTGAGCAGCGACGACAAGATGCTAAGATCCAGTAGGCTGCCCATTTTCATGGCTGGAGTGCCATGGCAGCGAGTGGGGCGGCAGGGTAGCGACAGGACCACAAAAGAGAGAGAGAGAGAGAGTGGATTCTGGAGCAGCGGAGTCATCTAGCGAGAGGGGAAGCAGGGAGAAGGGCATACCAGGTTTATTACAGGATGTAGATAGTTAGTGGATATTTAGTTCATGAATGTATATTTGACAATATGTGTTTCTTTTCATTTTGCTCTTGCAGATTCACTAAGTTATACATCCATAATATATGTTGCTTTGACAGTTGTATTCATTATTATTATTGTAGAAATTGCTATCATCAAGTTGATAGGTGGACAAATTCCAATGCTATCATCTATGATTGTGGTATTATGATTAACTGTGTATGTCTTTATGATTTGTGTATAAAAATCTGTGATTTGTGGTGCTTAATTAAATGTATATTATTATTAATAACAACTGTAAAAAGGACGACTTTCTGTTGGTTGCTAAATGTATAGTTTGACGACTTACGGTTGGTTGCTAAATGTATAGTACAGCAACCCACATTTGGTCGCTAAATGTACAATATTAGCAATGGACGGTCGGTCGCTAAAAAGATGTCAGTCGCTAAAGCCTTTAGCGACGGCACTTACAGCGACCATCCTTATGGGTCGCTAAAAGTTTTTAGCGACCAACCGTAGGTCGCTGAAGGCCGTTTTAGCAACCAACCGTAAGTCGCTATAAGTGAACCGTCGTGTAGTGCTTCGGGCGAGTCGAGGGTGTGCCCGTCGCTTGAGGAGGCCCTCGGGCGAGGCGTGAATTCGTCCGAGACTACTGTTCCCGCCCGAGGCCGGGCTCGAGCGAGGCGAGATCGCGTCCCTTGGTAGACGAGGCCTTGACCTGAACCGCGCCCATCAGTCTTTGCGGTTTGTGCCGATGGTGGTTACCTGCCGTGTTTAGGAGTGTTGGGGGTACCCCTAATTACGGTACCCGACAGTAGCCCCGAGCCTCAAAGGGAGTGTTGGTACTCGCTTGGAGGCTTTGCCGCACTTTTTTGCGAGGGGACCGGCCTTTCTCGGTTACACTTTGTTCTGGTGGGTGCGTGCGAGCGCACCCGCCGGGTGTAGCCCCCGAGGCCTCAGAGGAGTGGTTTGACTCCTTTGAGGTCTTAATGCCTTTCGTGACGCCTTGGCCGGCCTGGTTGTTCCCTCATGCGGCCTAGCCGTAGCCCGGGTGCATGGTCAGGTTCCGAGTTTTTAGGCTGGTTTGTTGACGCTGTCAACGGTTTGGCCGTAGCCGGGTTGCGAGAGCAGCCCCCGAGCCTCTGCACGGAGCGAGAGGACGATCAAGGACTGTCTCGACTTTTACTATACGCCCCTTTGTCGCCTTTCCGCAAGGAGGAAGGGGGGGAAAGCACCATGTTGCCCTCGGAGGGCGTCGAACATGGTGTCTCCAGTGAGTTGCTAACGGGTGATCCGAGTGGACGCCCGTGCCCCGTTCGATAAGGGTCGGCTAGTGGCCCAGAGGCGCGCTCCAAAAGTACCTGCAGGTGATTTGCCGGACCCGAACCCGTTCGATAGGGTCCGAGGGCTCGATGCCTCCCTCTGGTGGGATTCCGTTACAAAATCGCTCCTGCTGGTCTCGGAAATGTCCTAGGGTACCTCGGGAGCGTAGCCCGAGCCTCAGCCATGTAACGGACGTACCCAGAGTCATCCCTTGCTCTGCGTGCTCTGGGGCGGCTGTCGAACCCTTCCGAGGGGCCAGCCTTCGAACCCCTGATCAGTAGTGGGCGCAGAGCCAAAGTGCTCTGGGGCGGCTGCCGAACGCTTCCGAGGGGCCAGCCTTAGAACCCCTGATCAGTAGAAGGGCTTGGGGCCCGCTTCCTTCGCGGAGAAGGATCCCTTTCGAAATATCCCCTTTCCCGGTCCCTGTAGCAAGAGAGAGAAAGGGGAAGAGGAAAAGGATATGAATTTAAATGGTGTGGCACACCTTTTTTGACGCGGTCATTATGGCGAAGGTGAAACGACGCCCGCTTCGCCTACCAAAGGTGTCGCTTGCCCTGCCGAGGAGTTAATGCGACAGGACGGGCGATTCGCGGGGTGGCCGCGTGCGCGAGTCGTTCGAGGAACTGAACACGGGCGCGTCGTCTTCACGCCGTGGGAGAGGGCTCCCCTGCCGCTTCAGGAGGGGACGCGAGCCTGCAGGCGATTTGACCGCTGCTCCTGCTTGTCTGCTGCCGCCATTACTGCCGGTCCACTTTTGGCCATATCAACTGTCGTGCCTCCTCCCGCGGCTGACTGACCCGTGATCGTTGTGCTCGATTGGCACTGTTGGGCCATGCGCAGGGTTGCCTCGAGTCGCGGCACCGGTTTCGCAGTCGAGAAGGCGCGGCATTGGCGCAAGTGGCGGTGCGGTTTCTTGCACGTAGTAACCGGCGCGTCGGTTACATGACGTGTGGGCCTGGGCCTCCATGCTGGATGCGACGAAGCCGAAGGGGTGCGCCCCCACGGTGCGGTTGCACGCCACCTGCATGGCGGTCCGCCCTTTTGACCGTTGGTTTCGGCGAGGATGGAGGAGTGCTTGTAACCGCGTGGCGGTTACATGCTCCGCGTGCGGCGGTTTGGCTTCTTCCATTTCGGGTCAACATGCATGACGTGTGGGACCTAGCCCCCGTGTCATAAGGGGAGGACCCTGGAGCACGTTGGTGAAGACTTTGCCCGTGAAGCTTGAGGATGCGAGCGGGGAGAGCCGCCTTTAAAAAGGGATCGATCCTCCGGGCGGTAGCCATGTCTTCACACTCCCCTCATGCATCGCGCCCTTCCACCTTCCGAGCCCCTGGATGGGGAGCGCCCGCGTTGCCTTCGTCTTGCTGCTGTTTAGCTGCTCGAAGCAGAGGTCGTTGTCGCTGCTGGTGCAGTGGTCGCCAACGAGCCACCTGAAGTTTGTTATCCCGCAGGCCCTCCGGTGTGGAGGTTGTTCATACCCGCGGGAGCGGAAACGGAGTCCCGTTTGTAATGGTACCCTGAACATGGGTGTTTGTTCATTGTGGCTGCTGAGGCCTGAACATTTGGGTATTTGAGTGTAATACAGTGTTTCTTCCTCATTTCGAGCACTAGGACTCGCCTGTCGGCTAGCTGAACCGCTTAACCGAGTGTGAGTTGCCCTGCGCGGAAGGTGACGAGTGAGGTATCCGTATCTCGGAGGCGTAGGAGTCCCTCGACTCGGTCGGCCTTACCACTCAAGGCCTCTCTTGCTCAGTTTTAGAACCTTCGGCTGCTCTGCGATGAGCTGGAGCCGGAGGCAGCGGTGTCAGCGTGGACAGAGGCGGAGTCGGCTCAAAAAGAGGCTTCGTCGGCCCAGGAGCAGGTGGCTTCCCAGGCCGAGGAGGTGCAGCAGCGGCGGCTGGGGCTTGGCCAGGTCATCTGCGAGCAGGACCAACCCCGGAGTCACATTGTCGAGGCCGTGAGCTGGGCTGATGTCCTCGGGGGACAGCTGGCTGAGGCTACGGAGCGGCCAACTGAGGTGTCTACTCGGGCCGGGGCCCTGGCGGAGACCCGGGCTGCGATGGCCCAAGCGTGGTGCTGGCGTCCTCCTTCGAGGTGGAGATCCTTTCACCCGTGTCGCCGTCCGAGGCCGGGCCAGATTCCGCCGAAGATGGAAACGACGCCGAGGGTGCTGCTGCTCCCTCTGTCGATGTCTGAACCTGCAGGAACAGTTTGTTTGTAGTATGCGTATGTTTTTTGCGGCCGCCGAGGCCTAAACATCTTATTGTCGTGTTGTAAAGCTGTGTTTCCTTTCCTCTTGTTTCGAGTATCAGGACTTGTTCGTCGGTAGCAGAATCGCTTATCCGAGCGAGAGTTACTTTTCGCGGAAAGTGATGAGTGAGGTATCCGTATCCCGGAGGCGTAGGAGTCCCTCGGCTCGGTCGGCCTTGCCGCTTACGTGCACTCTTACTCGTTTACAGGATTCTATTATCGATATAGTCGAGAAGGCACGAAAGTCGTTCTAGCAGAAAAAGTTTTCGAGCGTTAGGACTTGTTCGGTAGCGGAATCGCTTATCCGAGTGTGAGTTACTTATCGCGGAAGGTGATGAGTGAGGTATCCGTATCCCGGAGGCGTAGGAGTCCCTCGGCTCGGTCGGCCTTGCCGCTTACGTGTACTCTCGTCATTTTTAGGACCCCGCTATCGAAGCAGTCGAAAGGCGCGAAAAACGTTCTGGCAAAAGACTTTTCTGAGGAAAATTTTGACGCAGAGGGGGTTCCCCCCTTCTAGCCCCCGAGGGAGGGTCGGGCTTTGCAGAGGCAAGGCTGACCCTTCCTTGACGGTTAGACTTTATTTATGTATGTAAAGAGAACGAGGTATATGAACGACTTGAAACATCTTAAGGGTAGAAGCGACGTAGCTGTTGGATGTTCCAAGCGTTGTTGTAGACCTCGCCTTGATCGTTGGTCAGCTTGTATGTCCCGGGCTTCAAAATCTTGGCGATGATGAACGGCCCCTCCCAGGGAGGAGTAAGCTTGTGGCGCCCTCGGGCGTCCTGCCGCAGCCGAAGTACCAAGTCTCCCACCTGGAAGCCTCGGGGCCGAACCCCTCGGGCGTGGTAGCGTCGCAGAGACTGCTGATACCGTGCCGAGTGTAGCAAGGCCACGTCCCGAGCCTCTTCGAGCTGGTCCAGTGAATCTTCTCGGCTGGTCTGGTTGCTTCGGTCGTCGTACGCCTTTGTCCTCGGGGAACCGTATTCTAAGTCTGTGGGTAAGATAGCACTACAACAAATGTGACCTTCTATGACGAATATGTGATGACACTAGTGGGAATCGTCATTATATTGCTCTGTTTATGACGATTTCGATGAGACATCGAAATTTAATGACAAAAATTAAATAGTCGTCATTAAAGTTGTCATAACTCATGCTAACATGTTTTTTGTGACGATGATCTATGACGATATGGGACTGTCATAAGAATAAATTGTCATAACTTGCTATACATCATAATTATGACAAATGTGTGACAAGCTCATTCGTCGTTGATATATATATATATATATATATATATATATATATATATATATATATATATATATATATATATATATATATATATATATATATATATATATATATTAAATGAAAGAACATATAATTGATGTAACAACTGGTCCATCAAGGCTAAATGGTTTTTGCATATGTATCTATCAAGACCTTGTTATGTATCTATCGCACGCAATTGAAATATGTATCTGCTATGCACGCTGGGACGAGGGAGAGAAAACGAGCCACTGCTAATCTGCCATGCTGGAGGCTGGACACGTCCACTTCACATCACTAGTAATATGTATCTATCAATACTAATTCATTTTTGGTGCATATGTATCTATCAAGAGTATTCGGTTTTGATTCAGCCTAAAATGAAATAGTCTAGACGTACATATATGGGCCTACATCGTCCATGAAATAGCCCAAAATGAAATAGTCCAAAAATAACATTCATGTACATCCAGGCCTACATCCATATATATAATATCTAGGTTATATTGGCATGCTCCCTGAAAACTTCAAATCCAGCCGTCCACATATTTCACACGCACGCACGCACCCAGGAGCCGCTGACACACGCACGCACGCACCCAGCTGACACACGCACGCACGCACCCAGCTGACACACGCACGCACGCACCCAGCTGACACACGCACGCACGTAGGAGCACTAGCGCCATCCATTTCTTTCGTACGCACGCAGGAGCTGTTGAGTGCTGGCCGAAGATACACGCGCACACATGCAGGATCTGCTGGATACACGCGTGTCTAGGTCAAGTCGTCGACGGCTGTTCTAGCACTTCACTGCAGCAAGGTGTTGCCTGTCAGACAAGGGAGAAAAAACCATCCAAAGATTAGTGGATCGTAAGTATCATCTGTCTCCAACTTGTATATATATACATTCAATGAACATAACGTGGCATGATTGAGTAATCCCTTCAATTTCTTGTAACTCACTTGCATCTAAACATAGAGATATGGTGTAATTTCTTCAGCAATATGTAATCACTCAATGTAATCTTCTTTCTTTTCTTTCCCCTCCCATTTTCCCTACTCATATCTCCCCCTCTCCCAATATGTATTTGTATTAGAACTGATATTTTTATCTTTTTGTAAGAATCAGGTGCCCCCGTGGCATTGTCAAAAAAACATAGACATATTGCAGCTGGTATGGTAATAACAAGTCACTGAACATAAATATTTTGTTAATCAAATGCAATATGTTTCCAAGTGACCATCAGCAACAACATCCAATAAAGATTTCAAACAATTAGATCAAAGTATTCAGAAAACCAAACTAATCAACTAACAATAGAAGACTATGTTTACTAAAATTATCAAAAACCTATTCTGTGAAAACTGTAGCCTAAACATCCAATGCTATAATTACCCCTAGCTTTCAAGACCACTTACATTCAATCTTTTCTGATCCACTGTCCACATAACCACACTTTGACAGCAAACACATTTTTATTGGGTTATATATAGATTAACACACATGTATACACCAGCGAAGAAAAGGATCATGAATCATTACCTGGTCAGAATCTCAACCAGATTTCCAGAGTTGTCCATCAATGTACTCATTTGTGTTAGCAATCTGCAACCAGTATAAAAGATAGTAATCACTTTTTCTTTTGCATGTTCTTCCACATTCAACAAATGATGATCTTGAAAAACAATAAAGGACAAACATGTGAGGTCTAACAATACAACAGGCAAGCTGCCAAAGACCAAAGGTAGTACCTAAAGGTTCATGTATGAGTGAATAGAAGCAAGATCCCCTTGGAAAATGAAGCAAATGTTCATTAATATATTTTTATGGAAGGGCCAAATCAAGAAATAAACTTTAACATTTAAAATTTGAAACAAATAAAATTAATGCAGATAGCGTAATCTACATTGGCAACAGTCCAGACCTTATGGTAAATAATGCAGGAAATTAAGAACACAAAGGCAAACAAAATGACATCACATAATCGCAGCTAGGTAATTATGCTTGGAAATAAATCAAACGTGAGTCACACTAGAGCATTCATTAACGATAAATAATCTGAAGCCCTAAATACCCTTAATTCTGGGAAACTACTTCAAACAGTCACCTATTTCCCAGCATTTGGTCTCATATTAAAGTACAAAACGATAATGGACAGTGTATATCAACAGTCAAACTTACTATATCATCAGAACTCTTTGTAGTGGTGTTTATTACCTTTTTGAAACCACTAACCTGTCATGTATATGTTATATCAATGTAAGATTGTGCAATAGGTTCTACTGAGTGCTAATTAAAGGTACAAGTATAATATTTTGCAAAGCAACAAAGAAAAAGAAAAAACATAAAGGTCAATATTCATTCTAGACTACATAAATGTATCATGGCAATATTAGTAAAACAGAAGTGGAATATTCCGTTATTCAAATGAAATGTCTCCAAGTTACGATCAGCAACAGCATCAAATAAATATTTCAAACTATCATTAAGAAGAGCAAGGATAGTGCATACAATGTTGTTTTTCCAAATTCAAACGAATGAGTTTTAAGATATTTTATGTGTTTAACCTATAATGTTTTATCATTTCAATGTATGCCAGATGGACAGATCTTGGATCAATTCTAGGCTTTTCAGCAAGAAGTACGTAGTCGGGGTGGATGACTTCATGAAGTTTGTTGAAGATCGATTTCCTGATATTGAGGAGATACTATGTCCATGTCGACAGTGTTTGAATCAATTTTCTCTACAGAAATCACAAGTACAGGATCACTTATATATTAATGGGATGGCGAGCACATACACAACATGGATACATCATGGGGAGCCACTATTGACTGGCAGATTAAATGAAAATGCTAACCATTTAGGTGAACCACCTAGTTTGAATGAGGATGGTAGTATGAATATGTTTGAACAGGATAACCCTGATGATAGATTACCAGATATGGTGCATGAGTTATTCACATCTGAAGAAGGTGCACGGAAGTCCATGTTTTCAGTTGTCTTAGATGAGATGAAGCAGGCACTTCACCCAGGTTCACCTTTCACAAAATTTGCTTTTGTGGTTAAGTTACTTCATATCAAGTCATTTTATCGGATCAGCAATGTGGCGTTCAATGCAATTTTAAAGTTATTATCATTGTCGTTCCCACAATGTTGCCTTCCATCATCTTATAATGAAGCAAAGAAACTTATTCGTGTATTAGGACTCGGATATGAGTCAATCCATGTGTGCCTGAATAATTGTGTTTTGTTTCGGAAGGATTATGCAAAAATAGATGAATGCCCCGTGTGTGGAGAATCTAGATGGAAAGATTGTGAAGGTAAAAATAAGAGTCCTCAAAAGGTACTGCGACATTTTCCTTTGATTCCTAGGTTGAAAAGGATCTTTTCCTCGAAAACAATATCTGAGGAGGCACAATGGCATAAGTTGAAGAGGAAAGTTGTAGAAAATGAGCTCAACCATCCAGCAGATGGTAAGGCATGGAAGGACTTTGATAAGCAGCATGATTGGTTTGCAGAAGATCCTAGGAATATTAGGCTTGGTCTTGCAACAGATGGTTTCAATCCATTTGGGAAAATGAGCTCCTCTTATAGTATGTGGCCTGTTTTTGTTATCCCTTACAATTTTCCTCCATGGGTATGTGTTGAGCAATCAAACTTCATGATGTGTCTACTCATCCCAGGCAAAGAATGCCCAGGAAAGGATTTTGATGTCTTTTTAGAGCCATTAATTGACGAGTTGCAAGATCTTTGGTTGGGTGTCGATACTATTGATGCAAGAGCTGGAAAACAGTTTATTCTACATGCGGCGTTGCTATGGTGCATACACGATTATCCAGCGCTAAGCACATTGTCTGGTAGAGTCACCAGAGGGTATTATGCTTGTTTGCATTGTGACAAAAATCCATGCTCTAGAAGAATTCGGAATAAGATTTGCTATATTGGGCATCGACGATTCCTTGAAAAGGATCACCCATGGAGAAAAAAGAAAGACTTTGATGGGAAAGTTGAAAACTGTGACAAGCCAAAGGCATTTAGTGAAGCTGAGTTGAAGCAGCAGTTGGACAGGGTCAAGGATGTTAAACCAGGAAAGCATCCTCAAAACAAGAAGAGAAAGCGGGATGCAAATGATGGCCAATGTTGGAAGAAAAGGTCATGTTTGTGGGATTTGCCTTACTGGACAAGTTTGAAGCTACAACATAACCTTGATGTCATGCATATCGAAAAAAATATATGTGAGTCAATTCTTGGTACATTACTAGGTATTCCTGGGAAGACAAAGGATAGTATTAATGCTAGGCTTGACATGGAAGACATGGGCATACGAAAACATTTGCACTTGAAGCGTGATGGAGATTCATATAGTGCTCCTCCTGCTCCATACACGATGGATAAAAAACAGAAGCTTGCTTTCTATGACTTTCTAAGAAGTGTAAAGTTTCCAGATGGATATGCTTCTAACCTAGCGACATGCATTACTGCTGATGGATGTAACCTCCAAGGGTTAAAAACTCATGATTGCCATATAATACTACAACGGATTTTACCTGCCGCTCTCCGAGGCATCATGGATAATGACATGTACATAGCAATTGCTGAACTTGGTAACTTCTTTCAGCAATTATGTGCTAGGACATTGAAGTTAAATTTATTGCACAAGATGAAATCTGAAATCCCAATTATTCTGTGCAAGCTTGAGAAAATATTTCCTCCTGCATTTTTTGATGTCATGGTTCACTTGACTGTCCATTTACCTGAAGAAGCTATCCTAAGAGGCCCAGTGCAATATGGTTGGATGTACCCAGTCGAAAGACGGTTATACACTTTGAAGCATTCTGTGAGGAACATGGCACGACCTGAAGGCTCAATTGCTGAAGCATATGTTGCTAATGAATGCTTGACTGCTTGTTCACGATATTTTGATGATCTCGACACAAGACATAATCAGGAGGGAAGGAACAGAGAGCGTGTTGATATGAGCAAGGGTGATTTATCTGTTTTCCAACATGGAGTCCATTTACTCGGAGCTCATAGGATTACATACCAAGAAAATATGTATGACAAGATGGTTTGGTATGTGTTAAACAATTGTTCGGAGGTTGAACAATATATAGAGTATGTCTTCGTATCCACAATTTTGCTTCATTTGTCTAAAAAACCTAATACTTTTATGTGCTAATTGTTTATTTAAAACTGCTTTTCAGGTTATATAGAAAAGAGCTAGAGAATGAAGGAATTCAAGATATTGAAAAAACCGTTGAGAAACAATTTGCTACCTGGTTTAAGAACCATGTGAGTTGGTGTTGCATATTTTCTTTAACCATTTGTAGTGGTTGATGATGTTTTAACCATATTGGGGAATTACGTGTACAGATTGCAACCCTACGGTTTGTGAATGGTGAAGATGTAAGTGGTGACCTATATGCTTTGTCATGTCAACCAGATCTACGAGTAAGAATATTTTCAGCATGTATTGTTGGTGGTGTAAGGTTCCACACTATCGAGCGTGAGAAAAATAGAAGGACACAGAATAGTGGAGTTATGGTTGATGGCACACATAATGGAGAAGATATTGAATTTTATGGCCGTTTGAAAGAAATAATTCAGCTGCAGTCCAATGCAGACTCTAGCGGACATCGGTCAGTGGTTCTATTTCGTTGTGATTGGATTGATACATGTAGTAACAGGGCAAGGATGAAAGATGACGGATTTTTTAGAAGCATCAACCATGCATGTATTTGGTACAAGGATGATCCTTTTATTCTATCCACGCAAGCGACAAAGGTTTTTTACTTGGAAGACACCAAATATCGTGGAGACTGGCGAGTTGTTCAAAAATTCTCACATAGGCATTTATGGAATGTGGCTGAAATTTCAAGCGATGAAATATCAAATGGTGTGGAGCTGTCATACCAAGACGATGAGTGTGTTGATTTTCAGATTCAAGATTATGATGTCAACATGGACATTGACGCGTTGGTCGGTGAAAATTCTTTTACTGTTCATGCAAGTATAGTTGAAGACCTTCAGAGACAAGGGGAAGATGAACCCGAAGATCTATTTCAAGATGAAGAAGATGAAACAATCCTCCAATATGCTAGTGATAATGGAGAAAGAACAATCCATAACGGCGAAGATGATGATAGCGACAATGAGTAATTGTCCGGTCCATCTCTACTAAAACGTTTTGAAGAGTAAATTGATGAAGAGTTACATAGTGTACCTTGATGAAGAGTTACAGAGCACACCATCAAATCTTATCCTTGACAACTTCTTTTCTTCAGTAGATGTTGATGATTTCTTTTTCTACAACTTCTTCAATTTCTCTTTTGGGTAGTAAAACTCGTACTTCCAAATAATGTCACGATAAGCAGCAGCTCCAAATAATATATTACCTGTCCACAATAAGGAAAAATGTCAAGGGGAAATAAGTCTGTCCAAATTACACACAATATTGGTCTCAAATTAGTTTGAATCTGAACTGAAAGACTGAATCTGAAATATATAAAGCAATAGCAGCAGAAACGGAACATTGTTAGTCGGATGACTTGCTAATAACTTAAGAAAATCTCAATCCTCTGATTAATAGCAAGCACTTCTTACCTTGAACATTGCATAGACTTGAGATGTGACCGATTGGAGCAACTATCTTCAAGCGGGTTCATGGAGGCTGTCCAGCACCGACACCAACCGCTCCTTGCCGTCGGCTGTCCTCCGCAGCAGCGAGCCCACCAGCTTCGCCGCCTCGTCTGACCCCTCCGCGGCCGCAGCTCCCACACCCCGACGCGGATTGGACTACGCTGTGGATTGGACTACTGCGATGTGGTTGCCAATGGAGAATAGCGATGTCAGCACTGGGAGGTGGAGCCTGGGTAGGGAGAGGCAGGGGAGAAGGAGTGGAGCCGGTGCGTGCGGCGATTGAGCACCGAGGGGGAATGGAAGGCATTCGGGTGGGTGGTGTGCGCACCAGCTAGCGATTTGGGGAACTACGCGTGCCGAACTCAGGGAAGAAGAAAGTTCCTGAAGTTTCAAGACTCACTTACGTGTGGGCCACCTACGGATGGCATATTTTTAATATACATATTTTGTTACGTACAACATAGCTCTATGGAAATAGCTGATGTAAAGAGATATAACAAATTTGAGTAAATTTTTTTTAACCAAAACATATCTCTACAAATAAAATAGTGCATGAAGGTAAACGCCTTTCTGTAAAAATACATAATTTGCTGGACAACATTAAAGTGGCATCGAACAATGGAAATTATAGTGACTATGATTAGCACATGTTAAAAGAGTACATAATTATAAATGCTCTTGACTAAACGGAGTACTATTTTTAGCTGAACTTTGGAAGAGGAAGATAGTTCCTGTAACAGCGTGTGTAAAGTACTACTATAGGTAAATATAATGCCATGTCTTGTAGAGTTTAGGTAAACGATAAGCTCGCCGCCACCGACGCAAGCCCCTTCGTCATCAACGACCTCACAGTCAATGCGCGTCACCATCGGGCATCGCTCCGCGTGGTGTAAAGCTAGCATTGTCAATATCGTGCCAGCGAGTTGGCCCACAGCGCGTGTGAAGGCGTGCATAAGGTACTACTATAGGTAAATACAGTGTCTTGTCATGTACAGTTCCGGTAAACGATAAGGTCGCCACCACCGACGCAAGCCCCTTCGTCATCAACGACCTCACAGTCAATGCGCGTCACCATCGGGCATCGCTCCGCGAGGTGTAAAGCTAGCATTGTCAATATCGTGCCAGCGAGTTGGCCCACAGCGTGTGAAGGCGTGCATAAGGTACTACTATAGGTAAATACAGTGTCTTGTCATGTACAGTTCCGGTAAACGATAAGCTCGCCACCACCGACGCAAGCCCCTCCGTCCTCGACGACCTCATAGTCCGCTTGCCTGACCATCGGACATCGCTCTGCATGGTCTAAAGTGTTGCCATCTCGTGCCATCGAGTTCTCCCACTTGCACACATGCTGCTCTTCGAATATGGCAGCAATACCCATGACTACGAGAAGGTCGACGTTAAGTGCGAGCACGACCTCAGGCCTCGTCGTGGAAGCCCCCTGACACCGCGTCAACGTGGGCGGTGATAAGCTTCGCCACAACTCTTGTGAAGGCGTGTGTAAGGTACTATATAGGTAAATAAAATATCTTGTCCTTCAGAGTTCAAGTAAACGATAGGCTCGCCACCACCGATGCAAGCCCTTTGTCCTCGATGACATCATAGTCCGCGCGCTTCACCATCGGGCTTCGCGTGGCCTAAAGCGTTGTCGATCTCGTGCCATCGAGTTGGCCCACTTGCACGCCATGCGTCTCTTCCTGGCACTAATGCACGTGCATACGAGAAGGTCGTCGTCGAGTGCGAGCGTGACTAGGGATGACACTTTTACACGCGGGTTCACGTATCCGTCGGATATCCGACGCGTTGAGTTTGGGCACAAAATTTAACCCACGAGTCTCAAGCATACCTGACCCATAATAAAATAAGTTAAGTACGAGATTTACCTATCATCCGTGGGTATCCGTCAATTATGTGAAGTTGTTCAATTGGTTTTTTATTACATTAGAGCATCTCCAATAAAGAATCCTAAAAATAGGTCCTGAAAGGTAAAATAGGACCTGGTTTAATTTATTTAGGATCCAACAAATTTGTTTTACTCCAATAGTGAGTTCTATAATCAAGTAATTTTGTTAATTTTGGTCTTATCCGTGGGATTTGGCGGCATTTTTTTTCACTTTCCCACCGCGTCACATTCGGTAACCACCTATTATCTAATTCATAATCCCTTCACCAATCACCTAATCCCCACCCATCCCAGCTACCACCCGACAGCCCTAACTCCAGGCAGCGACGGCACTCACGTCCAGCGGCGGCGGCAGTCACGTCCAGCGGCGGCGGCGGCCTGGCCGCATCCCCACCCCCCACGCGCGCGCCTGGCGGCGTTTGCTCCCATCACCTGCAGCAAATCGTAACCTCCCAATCCTTCAGATTCTCCATCCAAAAACGAAGATGCCTCCAGGGAGGAAGGGACTACGATGCACAAGGGAATCACCAGCAGGTAAATTACAAACAATCTCGGATTCGACAACTCAACTCATTAGCAGATTTCTTATGGTTGCATCTGTACCAGAGAAACATACTTTTGACTGCGTCTGTGGCATAATAACACTGATATGAGGCAGATAGTAGGGCTTTGTCAATAACACTGATATGACTGCGTCTGTGTTGAAATTCAGCCATGTCTGTCAACTCTAGCACCTCCTCCAACTCTCCACAAAACATCATTTCCTTATGACTATTTGTAACTGGTCAATAATTTAACCGGCATCTGATCACAGTCCCAGCAAGCTTTGCTCCTTGATTGTGTGATGCAATATGTCAACTGTGGCAAAGTCTCCCTTACAGATTTGCAGCCATAAAAGTGCACCTGATGGCATGCTTTATGTTTGCAGTATTTCTATGTACATTACAACATTTGATTATTCATGAGAGCCTCACTTTTTATAATCCTTTACTCCTTTAGCATTTGTAGTTTTTATGATCTATTTTGTATGATGGGATCGCTGGGTCTAAAATGACATGTATTTATTGCTTTCAATTTAGCACATAATGTTTGTAAGTCTAGCTGAGATTCTATTATACTTGATCGGCTAGCAAGGTTTGCAAACCCACTTATTACACTGCAAACCCAATTATTACACTGCCAAAGATTTTTTTAATGAAAAACCAGCAAGAATCCTAATGTTATTAAGTGCATCCCTTCAAGATTTTTTACCTAGTTTAAATGTGGTTTCTTTGTTTTGTATTGTACATACCAGCAACCATAAATTTTCCATTCATGCCAGTTTTTTTGTAAACGCTTCAAATGTCAAGTTGTTGCCTTGCCACTAGTAATAATAACAGACCAAAGATATTTCTGTATAGTATACGTTACTAATAAAATATGTAGGGCTTATTCCATCCATTTTCAAATTTGGATTCATTCCTTCTTCCGTAATGTTTTTAGAGTTTTTCTTTTTTGCTATTGTGCTTCTATGGGTTAGTACACGCATATCCCTTTTCTGGTTTTTCTGTGATTTATTATTTATGAAATCATGTCATCAATATACAGAAATCACTCCTACCGAATATGAGAAACAGAGGGCAGCAAATGTGATGAGGAATAATCAGATGTTCCAAAGGCTTGGGATTAATCAGTTACGCACGCTGATGACTGGTACAAGAGTAAGGAGCAAAAATGATGGTCCAGAGGAATCTGGGTCTTTGTTTGACGGCGAGGAGAGCAACGACTCCGAGAAAGAGGAGGTAAGCAAGTTTGTAATCCGTCTATTTGTTTCCTCATGTTATATATAAATATATCATTACACTTGCATTTGCAAACAAATTGATATGCACATGATTATTGTGTTATTCCTACAGGATTCCCATGTTGCAAAAGGTGTATGTAGCCATAACTCCACTGATGTTGCTGACAAACCTACGCAAGGAACACGAGGATCTAAAAGGGTTGTGGCCCCTGATGTTCATGGGCAACAAATTAGATTCACTAGGCAAAGGAGTGCTGCCATAAACCAACAATCTTCTCTAAGCCTAACTACTACTACACATACCGGTTCAAGAGCCACCACAAACCAAGAATCCCTCCAAAACTTGACTGCTCCAACACACTTTACTTCAAGTGTTGCCACTGAGCAAGATTACACCCAAGTCATGACTGATGTTGCACAACCTAGCTCTCCTATACAAGATGAGGTCAATGACCACATCACAGATGAAGGCAAGTGATTTTTATATATATAGTTCCTATTTGTTTGTTATTCAATGCATTTATTAGTGTATCAAATAATCTACAATTTCTCAAATAAATTATTCTGTCAATCTCATGATCTGTAGTAGTTATCTATAATATTGTTAAAAAGCCTAAGTACAAAGATCTTCATGTAACAGAGTGCCTATGTAGGTAATAGGTCTTGTATATGCAACTTTTCAATTCTAGAGTGCCTATGTAGGTAACAGATGCAACTAATACTTGGTTTTTGATTATTGAGTTGTTAAACATAGAACAAGGCTAGAGTAATGAAGTTGTATATTTGTCCAGAAATTATTATATGTTCCGCTCTGTCTAAGGAAAATGCACACATGCTTCAGAACCCATCCGATCTTTGTCATTCACAAGATGTTTTTGCTAGTTTCGTAATTTAATATCTTTTTGCCTGTTATGATGATGATCACCAGAATTGGTACCAAGGCAAAGAAGTAGGGGCAAACAACTTGAATCCTTGAGCAGAGGGTTAGGCTTTAAGATTCCAATCCAAATCTCTGATGGGAAGCGAAGGCCAGAGCCACCTATTCAAGCTGCAAAGTTTGCATCAGAGGGTGGGATCGTACTGAGGCAACATATTCCAATATTTCCGCACTGGAAGGAGTACAAGAAGAAAGAGAACGAGGGTAAAATTATAGACTACATTGGCAAGCTTGCTGTAAGTCAATTTTTTCCTTCATTTGTTCAATTACTGTTCATTGTCGTTTTCAATCGAGTATCCTAAAGACACCACTGCTTTGCTAGGGTCAATTCACCATGGATGTTAACAGTAGGGCAGTCAAAGATGCGTGTGTTGATATGCTAAAAGGTGGACAACGCCAATTGAGGTATAGGCTGAAAAAAAAGTACTTCACTGGAGTTCCTGCAAATCAAGTGAGGACTACATCGCCCATTTCATGTATGACTGATGATCAATGGAGGGAGTTGGTACAATTGTGGTCTACCCCAAACCACAAGGTATTTGAGATCGAGCTCCGCTTCATATCTTTATATTCAGATTCCCAGAAATTGTAACATTCTTTGGTAATACTTATTAATTCTTCTACTACCATATACCGTTCCATCTTTCCCATCAGATCAATAGTTGTGCTAAATTTGGATTTCCCCTACACAATAGGCATAAAGATATTTTTGATGATATCACGATCAAATAAGCTACATACATATCTGGTGATAATATGTTCACCGTATTTTCGTTCAATATATTTGTTAAAAATCTGAGTCAATAACTTCATACATATTATTTATTTGATCCTTCTCACTTATAAGATTAGTATTTCTAGCCATGGTAATATTACCTAGCAAATACTATTTAAGTCAGGACACATGTATATTTTGAATAAACCAGATTAGACCTTCATTATAATTCTTCCGATATTTCGAATAATGGGAAGTTGTTGAAGCTATAATTCTTCCAGATTAGACCCATCTTCTTTTTTACCATTTCCTAAGATCTGAACATATGTCATGGCAAAACGACTATAACTTAAGGAAATCTCAGTCTTCTGATTAATAGCAAGCACATCTTTGATAGTGCTAGAGCTGGACAGAAAAATGGCACTGTGGAGCATCTGAAATGCTGCTTCACTTGGCTCATAGGAATGGCACCTTAGTCCTTAGGATAGAGCAAAATAGCATAATCTCAAGCTAATATATTGTTCCTGCTGTTACAATTGATGTGTACTATTACTTTCTAGAAAACTAGTAAAATGTATCCATGTACTATTGCTTTAAATAAATGGATAAGTTAACCATTTTCCTTTGCACTTGATTTGTTGAGAATTTTATTTTTTCACTATCAAATGCTTTTTGACTTGGTTTCTGCATTTAATATTTCAAACTAAACAATCTTGTAACATGAGCCTGCATATTTTGATACATAAATTGTTATGTCTGCTGCTGATGTCTTGTGCCCTATACGCAGCCACATGGGAGCGGTGTCACGCTTTGCTTCTAGTTATCTCTATTTCTCTACCTAACGGTTGTGTTTTCCATACAGAACAATTGTGTCAAGAACAAACTTAATCGTGAGAAAGTGCAGTTTGGACAGTGCACAGGATCTCAATCATACATTGCAAAAGCTTATGTAGTGGTAAGAAACTAATTATGTTATGTATGCATCAAATTTAGTTCATGCAGTCATTTGTATTACATGTTGTAGTCAACATACTAACCAGCACTGCAGCAACAATAGGCCAGTTCTTCATGCTGCAGCCATTTGTGTTAGCTGTAAGATATTTGTATTAGTTGCTGCTGCTAAAACATGCCAAATACGAGCATTGTAGCTATAGCAGACCAACACAACTACTGCAGTCATTTGTATTAGCTATATGATATGTGTATTATTTGTTGCTGCAGCCAAATACTTGTAAGATATTTGTATTAGCTGATGTATATTGTTTATATCGTTTAATAACCCATGATAAAACCTTGTTGAATGCCCTCAATTGTCTTTTCCTTGTTCTGGGGCAACTAAAAGGTGACATGCTTTTTCAGGTGATGAATTATTAGCTTATGTTTTGATCTCTATACTGACACAATTTATTTGACATCATTTCAGAGGCAAGAAAAATATAAAGATGTTGAACCTAGTGCAATTGATCTTTTCAAGGAGATGCATTGCAGCAAGAAAAAAGGATTTAGTGAAGTCGTTCAGAAAGCTATAGTGAGTACTTGTTTTTCTGTTTGTTATGACTCCTGAACATGCATTACACTATATTAAGTTTTAATCTTTATGCTAGGGTGATATGGAAGCAATGGTGGCAGCACCAGTTGAAGATGGAGAGTGCACAAAGTCTTCTATAGAAGTTGTTTCCAATGTGCTGCCGGATTCAAGTAAATTTCTTCGCAATGCTGGTCTTGCGTCCTCCAAGAGAAGCAACACTGGGACAGTTTCAGCAAGGATGCAAGAGATTCAGTCTCAATTGGACACTGAGAGACAAGAAAAAGATGGACTTCGCGAAGAAATGGAAACACTTAAGGCCAAGTCAGAAGCATCCGAGGCAACCATTGCTAATCAATCAACTGAAATTGCGGATTTGAAGAAGTCCTTAGCAGAAAATACCAATCTCCTTCGACAAATAATAAGCATCAATCGTAGTTAGATGGCTCCTTAAGTATGCTTGCCAAGGTGTTGGTATCAACCATCCCGAAGCTCCATCTCACATAACTTTGCAGCTGTTTTTATCCTTATGCTTGCTGTATGGAATTGCAACTTCTGGATATTATGTGTTCTCTTAGTACTTGTTAGGTTAAAGGATTATGAATCATGTTCTTTTATGTGTTGGACGTATTATGTTTGAAATATATGTGGATGTTGGAAAAAGTTGTCACTTTGTATGATTGTAAAATATATGCATTATGTTTTGGATGGTTGTGGGCCTCAATGTATTTAGTGATGAATCAAAATATCATAATATGATTGTCACGCCATCTGCCACACAAGTGTTTTTGTGACAATAAATTTCGTCATAGTTTCTTTGACATGTCATCTGCCACGTCATCCATTTTATGACGAAATTTATTGTCACGAAGTTATGGCCACATCAGCATCCACGTAGACGTATTTATGACGAATATGTCTGTCATAAAACTTTGCCACGTCACTTGCCATGTCATACCTCCACGTCATTAGCCACGTGGCAACAGATCGATTGCTACACTTAATGACATTTTCGACTTATTTATGATGATTTGGAGCGTCATAGATTTAATGACAAAAACGATGATCGTCATTCAACCTATGACGTTTCTTAATCATTCGTCACAGAAGTTGCTTTAACACGGCACTTCTGTGACAACAGTGTTTTTGTCATAAAGTCGTCACAAACACTTATGCTATGACAAAAATACCATTGTTTGTGACACAATCTAAATGTCATAGAAGGTCACATGTGTTGTAGTGTAGCCTCAGCCCCATAGACTAGAAAGAACAGCGAGAACCCCGTGGCTCGGCTTGGCGTCGTCCTCAGACTCTAGACCACCGAGGGTAGCTCTTTCATCCACCGCTTGCCAAACTTGTTGAGGTCGTTGTAGATCCTCGGTTTAAGTCCCTGCAAAATCATACCGTTGGCATGCTCCACCTGCCCATTCGTCATGGGGTGAGCTACGGTGGCCCAGTCCACACGGATGTGGTGGTCCTCGCAGAAGTCCAGGAACTTCTTCCCAGTGAACTGCGTGCCATTGTCGGTGATGATGGAGTTTGGGACCCCAAAGCGATGGATGATGTTCGTGAAGAACGCCATCGCCTGCTCAGACCTGATGCTGGTTAGGGGTCGGACCTCAATCCACTTGGAGAATTTGTCGATGGCGACCAGCAAGTGCGAGAAGCCCCCGGGTGCCTTCTGCAAGGGACCGACGAGGTCGAGACCCCACACAGCAAACAGCCAGGTGATGGGTATTGTCTGCAGGGCCTGAGCGGGGCAGGCGCGTCTGTCTTGCATAGAATTGACACCCTTGGCACGAGCGTACAATCCTAGTGGCGTCGGCCACAGCGGTCGGCCAGTAGAAGCCTTGTCGGAAGGCGTTCCACACGAGGGCTCGAGGTGCTGCATGGTGACCGCAAGCCCCCGAGTGTATTTCTTGCAATAGCTCCTGTCCTTCGGCGACAGATATGCATCGTTGGAGAATGCCTGAGGGGCTACGGTGGTAGAGCTCCTTTTCATCACCCAGTAAGACGAACGATTTGGCGCGCCGCGCTAGTCGCCGAGCTTCGGCTTTGTCGAGGGGTAGCTCTCCTCGGAGGAGATATTCCAGGTACGAGGCCTGCCAGTTTGGGTTAGGCGTGACCCCATTCCACTCTCCCTCGACGCGCAGGGCCTCACCCTCGGCGGCCGAGGATACCTCAGGCTGGGCCGAGGCCTCCTCGGGCTCGGGCGTGTCGTCGATCTTGACGGAGGGTTGATGTATGTCTCTGGAGAAGACGTCCGGGGAACAGTTGTCCGCCCCGAGGCTATTTTAGACAGCTCATCCGCAGTCTCGTTGTACCGTCGAGCGATATGGTTGAGTTCTAGCCCGTATAACTTGTCTTCCAGGCGCCGAACTTCGTTGCAGTAGGCCTCCATCTTCCGGTCGCGGCAGTGGGAGTTCTTCATGACTTGGTCAATGACAAGCTGCGAGTCGCCGTGAGCGTCGAGGCGCCGAACCCCTAGCTCGATGGCGATGCGCAACCTGTTAACCAGAGCCTCGTACTCGGCCACGTTGTTTGACGCCGAAAAATGGAGGCGCAGCACGTAGCGGAGATGTTTCCCGAGGGGTGAGATGAAGAGCAAGCCAGCACCTGCTCCTATTTTCATCAACGACCCATCGAAGTACATGGTCCAAAGTTCCGGTTGGATCGAAGCTGTTGGCAGTTGGGTGTCGACCCATTCCGCAAGGAAATCCGCCAAGACTTGGGATTTTATGGCCTTCCGAGGGACGAATGAGAGTGTTTCGCCCATGAGCTCCATTGCCCACTTTGCTATCCTACCCGAGGCCTCTCGGCACTGGATGATCTCCCCCAGGTGGAAGGATGACACCACAGTCATCGGATGAGACTCGAAGTAGTGTCGCAACTTTCGCCGTGTTAGAATTATTGCGTACAATAGCTTCTGAATTTGCGGGTAGCGGATCTTGGTCTCAGATAGCACTTCACTGATGAAGTAGACCGACCTCTAGACGAGCAGTGCATGCCCTTCTTCTCGTCTCTCGACTACGATCGCGGCGCTGACCACCTGAGTGGTTGCGGCTACGTAGATCAAGAGGGCTTCTCCCGCAGCGGGGGGCACCAAGATGGGTCCATTTGTAAGGAGTGCCTTTAAGTTTCCGAGGGCTTCCTCGGCCTCGGGGGTCCAAGTGAAGCGCTCGGTCTTCCTTAAGAGGCGGTACAGGGGTAATCCTTTCTCGCCGAGGCGTGAGATGAAGCGGCTCAGAGCCGTAAGGCATCCCATGACCCTCTGTACTCCTTTCAAACCCTTGATCGGTCCCATGTTGGTGATGGCCGCGATTTTCTCCGGGTTGGCCTCGATGCCCCGCTCGGAGGCGATGAACCCCAGGAGCATGCCTCGGGGGACTCCGAAGACACACTTCTCGGGATTGAGCTTCACGCCCTTCGCTCTCAGACACTTGAATGTCGTTTCAAGGTCAGAGAGGAGGCCAGAGGCTTTCCTCGTCTTGACAACGATGTCATCGATGTAAGCCTCAACCGTTCGGCCGATGTGCTCTCTGAACACGTGGTTCATGCACGTTTGGTATGTTGCACCTGCATTCCTCAAGCCAAATGGCATAGTAGTATAACAATACATGCCAAAAGGTGTGATGAAAGAAGTCGCGAGCTGGTCGGACTCTTTCATCTTGATTTGGTGATAACCTGAATAAGCGTCAAGGAATGACAGGGTTTCGCACCCAGCAGTGGAGTCCACAATTTGATCGATACAAGGCAGAGGGTAGGTAACCTTTGGACATGCTTTGTTTAGACCAGTGTAGTCTACGCACATCCTCCATTTCCCACCTTTCTTTTTCACAAGCACAGGGTTAGCTAGCCATTCGGGATGGAATACCTCTTTGATGAACCCTGCAGCCATCAGCTTGTGGATTTCCTCGCCTATGGCCCTACGCTTCTTTTCGTCAAAGCGGCGCAGGTGCTGCTTCACGGGTCGGGCTCCAGCTCGGATATCCAGCGAGTGCTCGACGACATCCCTCGGTATGCCCGGCATGTCCGAGGGACTCCACGCAAAAATTTCGGCATTTGCGCGGAGAAAGTCGACGAGCACTACTTCCTATTTGGGGTCGAGCTCGGAGCCGATCCGGACCTTCTTGTCGGCGTCGTTGCTAGGGTCGAGAGGGATGGACTTAACCGCCTCAGCTGGTTCGAAGTTGCCGACGTGGCGCTTTGCATCAGGCACCTCCTTGGAGAGGCACTCTAGGTCGGCGATGAGGGCCTCGGACTCGACGAGGGCCTCAGCGTACTCCATGCACTCCACGTCGCATTCGTACGCGTGTCGGTACGTGGATCCGACGGTGATGACCCCGTTGGGGCCTGGCATCTTGAGCTTGAGGTAGGTGTAGTTGGGGACGGCCATGAACTTAGTGTAGCACGGTCTCCCCAGCACCGCGTGGTAGGTTCCTCGGAACCCGACCACCTCGAACGTGAGGGTTTCCTTTCGGAAGTTGGAGGGAGTTTCGAAGCAGAGGGGCAGATCGAGTTGTCCAAGGGGCAGGACGCGCTTCCCGGGGATAATCCCGTGAAAGGGCGCCACACTAGCCCAGATCGTGGATAGATTGATCCCCAAGAGCCCGAGGGTCTCGGTGTAGATGATGTTGAGGCTGCTGCCTCCGTCCATGAGGACCTTGGTGAGCCTGGCATTGCCG
Organism: Zea mays; assembly: GCF_902167145.1. NCBI lineage: Eukaryota > Viridiplantae > Streptophyta > Magnoliopsida > Poales > Poaceae > Zea > Zea mays. The sequence goes on along the minus strand of NC_050104.1, from coordinate 11,953,856 downwards.
ATGACGGGGTCGACGACGAGCGGGTACTTTCCTGGGCTCGACACGCAGTCGGGGGTGGTCGCCTTGGTCGAAGGTGATGGGCTTGCTGGACCAGTCTAGGTAGACTGGTGCCGCCACCTTTACCAAGCAGACCTCCCGGCGCTCCTACTTGCAGTGCCGAGCCGAGGCGTTCGCCACTTGCCCACCATAGATCATGAAACAGCCATGGACCTCGGGGAACTCCTCTGCCTTGTCGCCCTCCTTCTTGTCGTTGTCTTGGCCTTTGCCATCTCCCGCCGGGGACCCGGCTTTATGGAAGTAGCGCCGAAGCATGACGCATTCCTCAAGGGTGTGCTTGACGGGGCCCTGGTGATAGGGGCATGACTCCTTGAGCATCTTGTCGAACAGGTTGGCTCCTCCGGGAGGCTTCCGAGGGTTCCTGTGCTCGGCGGCAGCGACAAGATCTGCGTCGGCGGCGTCGCGCTTCGCTTGCGACTTCTTTTTCGCCTTCTTCTTTGTGCCACGCTGGGTGGACGCCTCGGGGACGTCTTCCTACTGGCGTCCCTGAGGCTGCTTGTCCTTCCAGAAGATGGCTTCGACCGCCTCCTGACCAGAGGCGAACTTGGTGGTGATGTCCATCAACTCACTCGCCTTGGTGGGAGTCTTGCGGTCCAGTTTGCTCACCAGGTCGCGACAAGTGGTGCCGGCGAGGAACGCCCCGATGACATCCGAGTCGGTGATGTTGGGCAGCTCGGTGCGCTGCTTCGAAAACCGCCGGATGTACTCTCGCAGGGATTCCCCTGGCTGCTGGCGGCAGCTTCGGAGATCCCAAGAGTTCCCAGGGCGCACGTACGTGCCCTAGAAGTTTCCAGCGAAGGCCTTGACCAGGTCGTCCCAGTTGGAGATCTGCGCAGGAGGCAGATGCTCCAGCCAGGCCTAGGCGGCGTCGGAGAGGAACAGGGGGAGGTTGCGGATGATGAGGTTGCCGTCGTCTTTTCCTCCCAGCTGGCAGGCCAGCCGGTAGTCCGCAAGCCACAACTCTGGCCTCGTTTTCCCCGAGTACTTGGTGATGGTAGTCGGGGCCCGGAACCGGGTCGGGAACGGTGCCCGTCGTATGGCCCGGCTGAAGGCTTGCGGACCCGGTGGTTCGGGCGAGGGGCTCCGATCCTCCTCACTATCGTAGCGTCCCTCACGCCTAGGGTGGTAGCCTCGGCGCATCCTCTCGTCGAGGCGGGCTCGACGGTCGCGGCGGTGGTGCTCGTTGCCGAGGCGATCCGGGGTTGCAGACGTCGCGTCCCGCGTACCCGGTGTGGATCGAGACCTCCCGCATGAGTCAGGAAGTCGTTGCGCGATGCTCCGGGGGGCACCCTTGCCTTCGGAGGCAGAGCTTTCGGCCCGTCGGACCGCGGCATCCTCCAGGAGATTCTTGAGTTCTCCCTGGATATGCCACCCTCGGTGGTGGATGGCTCCGGCATTGCTCGGAGTAGTATCGCCGCTGCAGCCAGATTCTGGCCAACCCCGCTGGAGGCCGAGGGCAGCCTTGCCCTGGCATCATCAACGATACAGCGCTGGACGTCCCGAGCCTAATGACACGCTTCTCCGGCGAGTGCTCGGCCTGCCCACTCCTGCTCGATGTTTTTCCGGAGCTGCACAAGTTGCCCTGCTTCCTCGTCGAGCTTAGCCTGCATCTCGCGGATTTGCTTGAGCTGTGTGTCCTGACCCCCCGCAGGGACTGGGACCACAGCTAGCTCCCGCGGGATGTCAACGCGAGAAGCGGGCCCATGGGGATCGTCATCCTCCGGCATACCGAGGTGGTTGCCTTCGTTGTGACCCCCTAGATCGACGTGGAAACATTCGCGACTTGGCCCACAACCCTCGTTGCCAAGGCTGTGGCCGTCATCGGAGTAATCGGAGAGGCAGTAGTCACATGCGGTCATGAAGTCTCGCACGACACTCTTGATCGATGGACGGTGACGAAGTTGCGTCGGGGATGGACTGCACCGTTTTCTCAGGTACGAGGCTAACGCCCAACAAGTCCTTCGTGAGTGTGCTGGCGTCATCTGTCCGCTTGGGGTTGGCAAGTTGCGGGGAAATGACATCCGTCGTTGTCTCAGGTGCGAGGACAACACTCGACATGTCCCCCGCTGGGGTGCCGGCGTCGTCGACTCGTTCGACAGCCGACGAGGTGCCGCCTCCTGCCTGGCCACGGTTGCCCCGCCTCCTCCTCCTGCGGTGAGGAAGGTGGCGGGACAAACCTGGATGCTGCTCTTCCGTCACGGGGGGAAGACGTCGTCGAGTTCGCCGCCGCCGGGCGAGCTGACGGCCGTCGTTGTTGCTGTCGTGCTGCGGGGGGAGGAATACCGTGTCGTAGCTGCCGTCGAGGGACATGAACTCGAGACTCCCGAAGCGAAGCAGCGTCCTGGGCTGAAGAGGCTGCTGGAGACTACCCATCTGGAACTCAACGGGAAGTTGTTCGTTAACACGCATCAGGCCCCTACCTGGCGCGCCAACTGTCGGCGTTTCGACCCCGGGGGGTCCCTGGACCGACGAGTAAATTTGTCGCTGCGTGTCCCAGCCTAGATGGGTTGGCGCAAGATGGAACACAAGGGAGAAACGCGGCTCGTGTTATCTCGCACCAGGGGGGTGTGCTCGTACTAGGGGTTACAAGCGTTCGAGAGAGAGAGAGAAAGAGTGAGCCTGTTCGTCAGCTCGTCCCTCTGCGTGACCCTCTCGCATGAAGGCCCTGGACCTCCCTTTTATAGATGCAATGAGAGGGTCCAGGTGTACAATGGGGGGTGTAGCTATGCGCTAACGTGTCTCGCAGAGAGGTGCCTGAACCCAGTGTACATGCCAACGTGGCTGTCGGAGAGGTGCTAGAGCCCTGTGTACGCGGTATCGTGGCCTTCGGAGGAGTGCCTGAGCCCTGTAGAGGCACAGCTGTCGGTGCTGCTGGGATCTTGCTGACGTCTCTTTGCTTCCGTAGGAGGCTGAGAACCACCGTCGTCATGGACGCACGCGGGGAGCCATCATTACTTATTACCGGTGCGAGCCAGATGAGACGCCGGTCTTGTTCCCCCGTAGCCTGAGCTAGCTAGGGGTAGGGTAATGATGTATCCCCCATGGCGCGGTCGGTCCGAGCCCAAGGTCGGGGGAGGCGGAGACTCCTCCTGAGGCCGAGGACGGGGTCGGGCGAGGACGCGATTCCTCCCGAGGCCAAGGTTGAGGCCGAGCCCTAGGGTCGGGCGAGGCGGAGACCACCTTCCGAGGCCGAGGTTGAGGCCGAGCCCTAGGGTCGGGCGAGGCGAAGACCACCTTCCGAGGCCGAGGCCTAAGGTCGGGCGAGGCGGAGTTTCCTGTTGCGCCTGAGGCTGAACTTGGCTGTTGTCAGCCTAACCCTGGTGGGTGGCACAACAGTCGGAGCGGGGCGAGCGGCGCTGTTTTCCTATCAGGTCGGTCAGTGAAAGGGCGAAGTGACTGCGGTCACTTCGACCTTGCCGACTGAGGCACATGTGTCAGGATAAGGTGTCAGGCGATCCTCACATTGAATGCGCCTGCGATACGGTCGGTTGGTGAGGCGATTTGGCCAAGGTTGCTTCACAACGAAGCCTGCCCGAGCTGGGCTTCGGGCAAGTCGAGGGTGCGCCCGTCGCTTGAGGAGGCCCTCGGGCGATGCGTGAATTCGTCCGGAACTACTGTTCCCGTCCGAGGCCGGGCTCGGACGAGGCGAGATCGTGTCCCTTGGTAGATGAGGCCTTGACCTGAACCGCGTCCATCAGTCTTTGCGGTTTGTGCCGATGGTGGTTACCAGCCGTGTTTAAGAGTGTTGGGGGTACTCCTATTACGGTACCCGACAAGAGGTAAAACGGTTACTTCTCCTTCAATAAAATATGGCGTATATTTTTTCGACAAAGTCTTTAGAGTGAAACTTTGACCATTAATTTCTTTTAAAATATGACATGAATAAATACAAATCGAGCATCATATTAGAGTACTTTTGAATATAAATTTAAGTATATAACACGTATACACAAAAAAATATGTTTTTACTAAATTGTTGGTCAAAGTTTTTAAAACCTTGAGTTTTCTAAAAACATGCGCGTTTTATTTTATGGGACAGAAAGAGTATTTAGGACGGAACCTCGTAGGGAGTATTTTTTCTTGCTCCAACGACAGGTCCACGTCCCGCGTCTGTCTACAGTCTACTACTTATATCCCACGTATTTTCGTGGCCGGAAGCAAGCGCGTGCATGCATGGCGTGGATTACACGCACGAAAGTAAAAAATGGCCATATACCGTGCAGGTTTAATTTGAGGTATTTTTTTTAAAAAAAAATTATCCTAATTTTTAGTTTTTTAGCATTTGTTTAAAGAAGCTATTGGATTACACGCGTGAAGACCACTCTTAAATTTTTTTTAGCCTGCCCTAATAATTAGTTTTCTGGGGGAAATTTTTAGCATGCTCTGTGAGCCGACGAAAGTCCTTTTGCCGCCCCCGGCCCTATTATAAAAAGAGAATAGTAAACAAAAAGAGAAGCCGACTTTATCAGCATGGACCGGTAGTTCACCAACTGTGAAGGTGACGAGCCCGGTTTGCAGCATCACCGGCGGCGCCCCGCCCACGTTTAGGCTTTTAGGCTGAACGTTTAGGCTGATTCTAAGAGCATCTCCAAGAGACTTTTTATTTTTAACTCTCTATTTGACTCTTTATTTGCCTCTTCATAAAGATTTAACTCTATATATAACATCTCATTCCAATAGACTCTCCAACATGCAAGTTAGCTTGGCTAGCGAGAGTTGCTAGCCAAATTTAGCTAGTAAGGTAGTTAATTTAAAGAGTTAGATAGCTTGTCAAGTTAAATGGCTAGTCTGTTGGAGAGCTATTTTGTTATTAAATAGCTAAAACTTAGTTTGACAAGCTATTTAGCTAGTCTCTTGGAGATGCTCTAACAATACCCCGTCTTATGTCTTTCCATCTGTACATTCTATTTATTTTTAAATATCTGCTTCTCTTTCATTTATCTCTCCGCTGCCTGGCCAGCAGTTCCTCCTCTACAAGCAACGTCGACCCACGCTATTTATAGAATCTGCATCCCCCCATCACCCACCGCGCCTGCTTTCTTAAACCCTGAAACGCCGTCGCTGTTGGTTCTCGTCCTCCTCGCCCGAAAACCCTCGCGTGTATGGGGAACGCAATTTCCGCCGCCGTCGGCATGGTAAGCTTTCTGAACCCATGGCCAGGTGCGAGCGCCACGGTAGCAGTCCACAGCGGGGTCCGGATCCGGGACCTGCAGCTCCTGGCTACGGCGGCGGGGGTTTTCATCTCTGTGGGCTTCATCTACCGCCACCTCCACCGTGGCGCCAGCAACCGGCGCCTGCCGGAGATCGTGCCCTTCATGTTATGCGTCTGCGCTGGCGTTCTCCATTTCCTCCTGTTCGTGGGGGCTTCAGCAGCTTCAGGTGGCGCGGACGTGGATCACGGCGCTGAAGCCCGCGCGCTTGGTCTGGCTGCTCTCCGTGTCCTGCCCGCCGCGGCCACGGTGACCTTCTTTCTGGGCACCATGCTGATATTCGCCGCGCGTATCAGCGCCGGAGGAGAGGAGCCGGTCCAGGCTCCCGTGGGCCTCCGGCTCCTCAGCAGGATGGCTTTGGCTGCTGCGGCAGCACTGGTCTGCATGATGGCCGTGGCCGTCTACGGGGCCTACTGGTACGTCCACCCCCCCCCCCCCCCCCCCCCCCCCGTCGGCTCCTCCCAAACAAGCCCTCAAAGGCCGGCCGGTGTGGCATGCCGCATGCGGCGTCTCAGAGACTTGGACTGTGAATTCCTTGTCCAGCTCGAGGCTGGAGGTCGGGATCCCAGGACTGTGATCTTGTTAGGCGCGGCCGGTGCTGTGCCTGTGAGGACTGAGGAGTCAATTATCTCTCCTTGCTAGAATTTTCAATTGCTCGGCTGCGCTGATTACAACTAGATGCCAGTACCAGTAGTTATATAGTGATTAACCCAATCGCAAGGGTGTTCTGTACTTCTGTAGTATTATTACTGTATTAGTAGTACTTATAAGATCATCTTTAAAGCTAATTATTTCCCCTTTGCAATTCTCAGTTAATAATGGAGTTGATGAAATAATCTGGAAGAGGTGCTCGGTGGCCAACGTCTAGATTCATAAGAATCTCTCTCCTGTCATTTGCCATCTACGAGGAGGTTTCTACTACACATTAAAGTAATGAAGTTTTGCAATATTATTCAGGTGAATGTTGTACTGCATACGGCTGTGTGATTGTCGAGTCAAGGCTGATACTTCCAAGTTCCAACTTGTGATTGCCTGTTAGTACGTGATTGAAACTTGTGTGCGATTCTCCCACCATTTATTACTACCAAATATAGAGAAGTGTGTGGTGCGTAATTCTATATCTGTTCTCAAATATTTGTTACCCGTTAGTCAATTTTTGAATTAAACGGTGACAAATAAAAAAGAACAGAATAAAGTATAATACAGTATATGTTGCAATAATATTCAGTCCGCTATAGCTGCATGCATATACCCGACAATTGCTGATTTTACAAATATTAGATGGTTAGATGCTTGTATTTATGTCCCAGTATTTGCAAGTATCAAAACGTGAAGGACCCTCAAAGGCAACCAAATAGGGTGAATCAAGCCAATCAAAATGTCTTGTCCCAATTAACCCTCCGATTAATCTGATCTTAACCAAGTGAACTGATGGCCAGATGTGTTCTCGATTATGACCAGATATATAGCACAGGGGGCACTCACAACAGCGAAAAACGGAGCGCAGCAGTGAACCTCTCAAACCCAAAACAGAACTCTCTACTTCAATTTAGTAAGGATATTGGAGGATGCATATTTGTTAATAACGCCCTAAATTAATTTTATGGACTTCTTTTTTGGGAACTAGTGGAGATGCTCTTAGTCTTGATTGCTAATTAGAAATCCAAAACTCAACCGATATTTATGGCATTTTCTGTACTAATGTGTACTGATCCTAGAGCAGTTTCTAAATTGGTAATCACACATGTTTTCGTGAATTGCATGATTTGGCAACACAAGTTCCTGATGCACACGCACAATATGCTTATCACGGGGAATAGTAGATGGGCCAATACTCTTATGAGAATTCGGGGTAGCCTTTAAGTGTCGTGATGGAAAAAACTACACGTTCTGTTATTTTTTATTTATCGCGTTTTAGTTCATAAATAAACTAGCCAGCAACAAATATTCAAGAACGGATGTATTATTTAAGATGCAGTATCAAAGCATCTTAACATATCTCTGTCATGTGTACTCCAAAACTAGGGTGGTAATGAATTACGATATAAATGTTTCTTCACAATAAGTTAGTTCCCTTTAATAATTTTAGTTCAAAAATAGATAGTAATAAAGTCCGATACTAATCCGATTCGATACTTCAATTTTATAGTGTAAAATCTAGAATATATTACCAGCCCTCTAGCCAAAAGGCCCAAAACCCTAATGGCCGAAAAGATGCAACAAACCTTACGAGGGCGTGGGGCGTGGGCTTGATAGATCGATAATGACACTGGTGCCTTTTTGTTTCCTCTTGATGTGAAACCAGAGCATATTCAGCATAGATAGGGCCGCCGTCTCCATCTCCCTGAGCACCAAAAGTTCTGAGATCATTCTGCTTTAGACAGACTTCTTTCCCTAGCAGCTTTAGAATCGGACTTGGAAAGTTATGTTAGAATTATAGGTATTTTCCGTATTATTTTAATTCCATAAATTAACATTATGATGATAACATATAATAGATAATTAACCATAGAAATCGTGATCTTAAATTGATCCATACCAATATGAATCAAGAGAACATAGAGCATGTGAATTATATAAATCATATAAATACGATAAACATGTATACTGACTGAACAAATGAAAGTAAACAGATAGAAACATAAATAGCATGACAGTAAAATTAAAACAGACAGATCTATCATATTATAATAAGACAGAACAGATAAGATAAAATCATTCGTAAATATGAAACAACATAGATGAATATATGAAACATATATAATATCCAGAACACAAAACAGTAAGTAAATAAAACGATCATACCCTCCGATGCGCTCTGATGATCCAGATCCTTGACCAACTTCTTTTGTCATGTTGGAGATGATTTGGGCAGTCGCGTAGACGCTCCCTAAAAACCTAATTGCCGATCCCCCGTGCAAGGTCTCGAACGGCACCGGCTTCGGAGGCACCTGCCCTCTCGCTTCTCTGTGCGCGCAGAGACACGAGATGGAAATACCCTCACTCGGCGGCTGGACTGTGAGACTGAAAGTGTTTCTCGCGTGTACCGAGTGACAGGGGTGCTCCTCTATTTAACCTCTCGCAGAGGGAAGCTGAAGGAGAAAGGTCGCCGAGTCACGCCAAGAGTCGGCCAGCTCTAGCCGAGTTATGCCATGAGTCGGCCAGCTCTTGCCGAGTCACGCCATAAGTCGGCAGCTGAAGGAGAAGGGTCACTCGGCTGGCTGATGAAGAGACAAGGTCACTCGGCAGACGAAGAGACAGGGTCACTCGGCTGACGTACACGGTTAGTGAGTGCTAAAAATTAACACAACCACGCCACGCCCGCCCGCTCGCCTGCCTGCCTGCCTGCCTGCCTCGCCTCGCCTCGCCACGCCACGCCCCGCCCGGCCCGGCCGGCGGCGGCGGCGCGCGCGCGCGTGTGGCACGCCCTTGTCTATTTCTTGACTTCTCAAGTTAAGTGGAATAAATCCCACCATATAAGTCAAGGCAAAAGACCCTTGGACTTCCAATGTGGTACTATTGGTATTCTCCACCATTACACACCATAGAGTTTATTCAATAAATGGGCCAAGCCCATAAAAGATCCAACAATCCCCACCAAACTCTAGGGTTTGTAATGATGAAGTATCAGAATCACAATCCTTTGATATACCAGTGTTTCGATGGAGACTGTTAAGTTGAACATCCATCTAGAATAAGAGTTTCACTCATTCACAACTGAACAATGGACTATGCCTTGAATTGACAGTTTTGTGCGAAATAAGATTCACTCAAATCCTTTGCTGATACTAGGCTGCAAAAGGGTATTCCCGCTTTTTAGAAGCATATAAGTCACACTTCAGTGCCTTTCATGAGTATTTAGGGATTACCCAAGTCCCATAGACTGTGACCAGCAGTCTGACTCATATAGGTGTATTCCTCAAAAGATGTTCTGTAGGACAACATCTCACCTTTATACGACTCTTGGAATACATTAAGGTAAAAACCATCCTGCCTTACAGATAGGAAAGATGTGCATCAGAAATGAGTTAAGAAAGGGATCTTTCCTCACAACCTACTCCTAGCTTGTTTCTCCACTCTACTTCACGGGATCTCCGATCACATAGAGCAGGTTACCACTAGAGTAGATCTCACATGGGTCTCATACCCATTTCCCTCGATGCACTTTCTATCACATTGCGTGATAGCCCCTTAGTGAATTGATCTGCCAGATTATTCGATGTGTGGACATAATCCACAGTAATAACTCCGGAGTTTTTCAACTTTCTGACAGATTTCAATCTCCTCTTAACATGCCTTGTAGACTTCATGTTATTCCTAGAACTGTTAACCTTTGTAATCACCGTTTGGTTATCACAGTTCATGGAAATAGCCGGTATCGGTTTTTCAACTACCGGTAAGTCCAATAGGAAATCACGAAGCCACTCGGCCTCAGCCCCAGCAGTGTCTAATGCTGCGAGTTCTGCTTCCATTGTAGACTTCGTTAAGATAGTCTGCTTGCAAGACTTCCAGGAAACAGCGCCACCTCCAAACAGAAACACATATCCGCTTGTGGCATAAAGCTCATCAGCATCAGAAATCCAGTTGGCATCACAATAGCCTTCCAGCACTTTTGGGTTTCCGGTATAATGAATACCGTATGTCATAGTACCTTTCAAATACCGCAACACTCTCTCAAGAGCACGCCAGTGATCATCTCCTGGTTTCGACACAAACCGACTTAGCTTACTCACAGCATAAGAGATGTCTGGCCTTGTTGCACTTGCAAGGTACATGAGCGAGCCAATGATCTGGGAGTATGTCAATTGATCCCTTGCTATTCTCCGATTCTTTCTTAATAGCACACTGGGGTCATAAGGTGTTGGAGCAGGATCACAGTCACTAAAACCAAAGCGACTCAATACCTTTTCCACATAATGGGATTGTAACAAAGTTACCCCACCATCAGCTTCTCTAACAAGCTTGATGTTTAGAATGACATCAGCCTCTCCCAAATCTTTCATCTCGAAATTGCTCGATAGAAGATTTTTAACTTCCTCAATGTCACACCCGGTTTTAGAAGGCAAACCGAATGCGAACCATGTACGTGCCAGGATCAGTTATTCACGTACACAGCAGTTACATAATATGGACATCATCACACAGTGCTCAAAATAGTATTAATAAGGGAAATAGTCGATTACATCATACGTCTGAGACGTCCATATAGTCCTTACAATAAATCAAAGTGCGGAAAAGAAACGTAGATAACCGCGGCCTTCACAGGCAGCCGACTGGGGGTTGCCGCTAACCCACACCTAGAACTCGTCGTAATCTTGGAACTCCTGGAAGTCTCCTTCCACAGCTTCATCTTCGCCTGAGCAGGGGTTGCAATGCTGACAACCTGGGGGGGGGGTTTGGTGTGTAGAGCAAGGGTGAGTACACATCAACATACTCAGCAAGTATCCTGTTTGGCTGTAGTGGACTAGCTGTATGTGGGGATAAGTCAAACAGTTGCTTTTAGTTGGTCAGATTATTACTTACTAGTAGAAAGCCAAGTTTTAGCATTAACCCAAGTTATTAACCCAAACGTACTCCTTTCCAAACGGAAAGAGTACCACTTACCAGCACCATAGTCATAACCAGAATCATCGATCTCATAACCACCTGTACCAAAGTATCTCTGATCAAGTACCACTAATCACTGGAGCTCCCTTGGCCGCTCATAACCGCGAGCACGGCTGATATATCAGTTTTTTCAAACACTCTGCAGAGGTTGTGCACTTTACCCACAAGCCGTGATTCCCATTCTGCCCGGAGAGAGCTACTCCCCATTGACCACTACCTAGGTGGCCTAGCAGGGCATCACTACGTAGCCTTTACAAAGATTCCCCGGGGCTGTAGCCACCCGTTAGGTTTCCTAAATGCACCGCACTCCTCCCCAAGGGGCGAACCCAAACTTGGCAGAGCGAGCCGCATACACCGAGCCCCATTGACGGCACGATGGCTAAGTGAACTACACCCCGGATCCTCTAATTATTCAGCTAAGGGCACCCCATTCCACCCTCATGGTTGCACTGTTTTCCCGGGCGGTCATCCATAGAACAGGTCCTTACGGAGAGGCACTCGAGAAACCGCTCGAGCCCCCTTGAAGGTCACAAGTACAACATCATCATAAGAGAAGGGAAAACAGCGTATCATAGATAATCTCATCATGTTCATTGATTAGAGTTGAGCAATAGCATAAAGCTAAACAGTAATAATCCAACCCAAATAGGTAAGCAAGGATAGGGATAACAAAAGCTAGTCAAACCTTAGGCATAAATATGTAAAGCGGGAGGTGAATTAAATAATGAATAGGACAGAGATAGGTCAAAGGACACTTGCCTCCACCAAACGACTGCTGCTCAGGGGCTTCTCCTGCGGGTTCCTCGGGCTCTTCAACTGGATCGTTCTCTATGTGAGCGCAAACATACATACATCCACATATTTAATACAAAAGAACAGTACACCATACAATAGAATGCAATAAGTAAACAGACGTTCTACGCAGGCTCGCGAGTACGGTTAAGAGAGAAAGAGGAAAAGACAGTCGAGAAACGATAACGTTACATGATTATAAATTTAGCCACTCGCTTAATGGAAGGAATTTAAGGTAGACACTATGTTTAGCATAAAGTAAAGTCATGTTTCATGTCTAATTATTATAAGCAGGTGGAGATAAATAAAAGGATGGTCGCGCGGCGAGACGCGCGACAAAGCTCTCTAAAACAAATTAAGAAGTTAACGAATCGTCGCGCGACCGAGCACGCAACGAGACACTTCGCCTTAGTTACGAGGAGACGTTAAGCGTCGCGCGACGAAGCGCACGACGGCATACGTCGACTAAACTGAGTCCAAAGTGGAACGTCGCGTGAATACACATGCGGCGCTACACCTTAAACAACCTGAAACAAAAATGGATCGTCGCGCGACGAAGCGCACGACGCAACACAAGATAGAATCTGAATTTAGACAAATCCGTCGCGCGGCGAAGCGCGCGACGCAACACGCTAATTAACGAATAATCATCGCGAACGCGGGCGAGCGAAAATACGGTCGGGCGAGGCCGGGACGGGGAAACGAGCGGGCGAGCTGGGGCCAGGGCGGTTGAACCGGCCAGGGGGGCGGTTGAACCGGCCGGGGCCGAGCGGGCGAGCCGAGGGCGAGCCGGGGCGCCGCCGCGGGGAGGGGCCGAGCGGGCGAGCCGAGGGGGCGAGCCGGGGCGGGGCCGGGGAGGGGCAGGGGGCGAGGCCGAGCGCCGCCGGGGCCGGGGTCGGGCAGGGGGCGGGCGGGATCGCCGCTGGGGAGGGGCAGGGTCGGGGGGCCGAGCGGGGGCCGGGGCACCACCGCGCCGAGGGGCGGGCAGGGGGCCGCGCGGGGCCGGGCGGGGGGCGGGCGGGATCGCCGCCGCGCCGGGAGGGGCGGGGACGCCGCGCGGGCGGGCAGGGGGGCGGGAGCCGCCGCGCGGGCCGGGGTGGGGGGAAGCGCCGCCGACGAGGAGCGGGGACGGGGTCGGGCGCCGCCGCGCCGGGAGGGGCGGGGACGCCGCGCGGGCGGGCAGGGGGGCGGGAGCCGCCGCGCGGGCCGGGGTGGGGGGAAGCGCCGCCGACGAGGGGCGGGGACGGGGTCGGGCGCCGCCGCGCCGGGAGGGGCGGGGACGGGCGCCGCCGCGGGCGGGGGAGGGCGGGCGCCGCCACCGCGCGCGAGGGGGAGGGGCGGGCGAGCGCCGCCGCGGCCGGGGGAGGGCGGGCGCCGCCGCGCGGGGCCGGGCAGGGGCGGGGGGCGCCGCGCCGCCGGCGAGTAGGGGCGGGCAGGGGCGCGCGCGAGCAGGGGAGAGGGAGGGCGCGCGTGGGGAAGAAGAGGAGGGGGAGGGAGAGAGAGAAGAGAAGGGGAGGGGAGCTCACCTCGGGGTCCAAGATCCGGTGATCGCCGTCTCCAAATCCTAGGGCACCACGGGGAGAGAGAGGTGGAAGAGGGAGAGGGAAGTTGTTGCGCGGGAGATCCAAATGAGAGAGAGAGAGGGGAGGGGGGCGCATGGGGGGGGTTTGGGCGCCGGGGGCGCGCAGGCCGAGGCGGGCCGGGCGGGCTGGGCTGGGCTAGGTTGGGCCGGGCCACCTCGCGGATCGAAAACCCACGACGAGCGCGACCACTAAACGGAATTAAATCGCGAACCGAAATCCGGAACGGAACGAGACGAACATTCAACATCAGACAAAGAAATGTGCTTCGGCATGATGCAACACCCATGACACTTAGGTTTTGGTTTATACATAACACGGACACCTGTCGCTATACTGGTTTGAAATTGGGAAGAAGGAGCAAACGGGGAAAGAGAAAAGAGAGTAATGCCCGAATTTGGTGAGAGAAAAGAAGAAAAAATTCTACCCCCAAATTCAGGGCGTTACAAACCTATCCCCCTTAAAAGAATCTCGCCCTCGAGATTCAGGGTTGGCTAGCAAAGAGCTCAGGGTATTTAGCCATCAGATCATCTTCACGCTCCCAGGTTGCTTCTTCCTCAGAGTGATGATTCCATTTGACTTTGCACATTCTGATGGTCTTCCTTCGGGTGACTCTGTCTGCAATCTCAAGGATCTGAGCTGGCTTCTCAACATAGGTCAAATCCTCCTGGACCTCAAGACCTTCCACTGGCAACTGCTCTTCTGGCACACGCAAGCACTTCTTCAACTGAGACACATGAAAGACATCATGCACAGCAGACAAATTCTCGGGCAAACTGAGCTGATAGGCCACTTCTCCTCGTCTTGCAAGAATCTGATACGGACCAATGTAGCGGGGTGCTAGCTTGCCTTTCACTCCGAATCTTCTGACTCCTCTGATCGGTGACACTTTCAGATAGACAAAGTCTCCGACTTCAAAACTCAGCTCTCTTCTTCTTGTGTCTGCATAGCTTCGCTGCCTCGATTTCGCTATCTTCAGATTCTCTCGAACCATCTTGATGTTCTCTTCGGCTTCAAGCAAAATGTCTGGCCCAAATACTTGTTTCTCTCCAGGCTGATCCCATTGCAACGGAGTTCTACAACTCCTTCCATAAAGCGCCTGAAACGGTGACATCTTCAAACTGGCCTGATAACTGTTGTTATAGGAAAACTCTGCATAAGGCAATCTCTTATCCCATCCGGACTGATCTTGCAACGCACAGGCTCTCAACATGTCTTCAAGAATTTGATTGGTCCTTTCGGTCTGGCCATCTGTCTGCGGATGATAAGCTGAACTGAAATTCAGATGCGTGCCCAAAGCTTCATGCAACTGCTGCCAGAAATGAGAGGTGAACTGCGTTCCTCTGTCTGACACTATCTTCTTTGGCACACCATGAAGACAAACGATCCGAAACATATACAATTCTGCCAATACTGCACTGTTGTAGTTGGTCTTGACAGGTATGAAGTGGGCTGACTTGGTCAAGCGGTCCACTACTACCCAAATGGAATCGTAGCCGGCTCGAGTGCGAGGCAATCCGACTATGAAATCCATACCAATTTCATCCCATTTCCACTGAGGGATCTGCAACGGTTGCAACAATCCAGCAGGTCTCTGGTGTTCTGCCTTAATTCTTCGGCAACTATCGCACATAGCCACATGCTCTGCGATTTCCCTCTTCATTCCGTACCACCAGAATTTCTTCTTCAGATCCTGATACATCTTCTCACTGCCAGGGTGAATCGAATAAGCTGTCTCATGAGCTTCCTTAAGAATCAACTCCCGAATAGACTGGACATTGGGAACACACAAGCGGTCTTTAAACCATATCACGCCTTCTGCATCTTCTCGAAAATCTTTGTTTCTGCCATCTAGAATCAGTCGCCGAATCTCACTGATCTTTTCATCATTCTTCTGCGCTTCTTTGATTTCGCGCTCCAAGGTAGGTTCCAACTCAACTGTGACTCCTCGCGAATTGTTCAGAAATCCGAGACTCAACTTGTCGAACTCCTTGGCCAACTCATAAGGCATCGGACGAGCGACCATCAGATTGACTTGACTCTTTCTGCTCAAAGCATCTGCCACTACGTTTGCTTTGCCTGGATGGTAATGAATCTCCAACTCATAGTCTTTGATCAACTCTAACCATCTTCGTTGCCTCATGTTCAACTCTGACTGAGTGAATATATACTTCAGACTCTTGTGATCTGTGTAAACATTGCATTTCTGTCCATACAGATAGTGCCTCCATGACTTCAGTGCGTGAACCACTGCTGCGGTAATTCTTCTCATGAACCTTCAGCTGTCGGGACGAGTAAGCCACAACTCTTCCCTCTTGCATCAACACACATCCCAAACCTGTGTAACAAGCATCACAATACACCGAGAAGGGCTTGTGCACATCAGGCAAGACTAAGACAGGCGCTGTAGTCAACTTCTCTTTCAGCGCTTCAAAGGCCTCTTGGCATTTCTGGGTCCACTTGAACTCAACCTTGTTGCCTAGCAACGCTGTCATTGGTTTCGCAATCTTCGAAAATCCTTCAATGAATCGCCGATAATATCCGGCCATTCCAATGAAACTCTTGATTCCTCTAGCATCTGTTGGCGCTTTCCAGTTCAAAATGTCTGCCACTTTCTTCGGATCCACAGCCAATCCTTCTTTGTTGATTATATGACCCAAGAACAGGACTTCACTGATCCAGAACTCACATTTGCTCAACTTTGCATACAGCTGGTGCTCTCGCAATCTTTGCAATACCATCCTCAAATGTTCTGCGTGCTCTTCTTCGCTTTGAGAATAAACCAGAATGTCATCAATGAATACCACCACAAACTTATCAAGGTAATCCATGAATACACTGTTCATCAAGTTCATGAAGAATGCGGGCGCATTGGTCAAACCAAAAGACATCACTGTGAACTCGTACAAACCATACTTGGAAATGAATGCCGTCTTCGGAATGTCCGAAGGTCGGATCCTGAGCTGATGATAACCTGACCTTAGATCAATCTTGGAGAACACGCTGGCTCCTCTCAACTGGTCGACCAGATCTTCTATTCTAGGCAAGGGATACTTGTTCTTGATCGTGACCTCATTCAAAGCTCGATAATCGATACACATCCTCTTGGTGCCATCTTTCTTTTCCACAAATAGGACAGGGGCGGCCCAAGGCGAGGTGCTTGGCCGGATGTAACCTTTCTCTGACAGCTCATCAATCTGCTTCTTAAGCTCAACCAACTCTGGTCCGGATATTCTGTAAGCTCTCTTAAAGATAGGGGCGGTTTCGGGAAGAAGCTCTATGGCAAACTCAACTTTCCGCTCTGGTGGCATACCCGGTAAGTCCTTTGGAAACACATCTGGGAACTCGGACACAACCTTGATACTCTCGATTGGGTCTGCTTCACTGCTATCAACAGCTAGCTAATAACAACTTCCTTTCTTTGGCTCAGGCGGGACTAACTCGGTCACCACTTCCTCTCCTAGTGGGGACACCAACTTGATTGTCCTTTTATCACAACTGATAACTGCCTGATACTTATCTAGCCAATTCATCCCTAGGATGACATCTATTCCCTGAGTACCCATTACTATAAGGTTGGCGGGAAATGCTATCCCCCTTATTTTCACACTTATATTCAAACAAATGCTATCGGCTCGAATTCTACCACCGGCTGAGTCAATTTGAATGGGGGTTGACATGGTAGTAACCGGAAGATTATGTGCTTCTACCCATGATGCAGTAATGAAAGAATGCGTTGCTCCAGTATCAAATAACACTTTTGCAATATGGGAGTCGACTGGGAACATACCTACTATCATGCCGGGGGTCTCCTGAACTGCTTCAGCCTCCAAGTGGTTCAGTCTTCCATGATTATAGCGCGGCTGAGAGCGATTGCCGGCTCCGGGCTGAGGCACATTCTGCTTTGCTGGGGCACTGGGGCCTGACTGCTGCTGGGCTGCCTTCTTCGGACATTGCATCACCCAGTGGCCTTGCTCTCCACAGTGGAAACATGCTCTGTTTCCAACCTGAGCTGGTGCTGCCTGACTGTTCTGCTGGGCTGTTGGGGCAGGAAGACGAGGTGCTTGCCGATTCTGCCTTTGAAACTGACCTCCTGACTGATTGCTCTGACGGTTCTGGTACTGATTCTGAGGGTATTGCCTTTGAAACTGCTGATGCTGTTGAGGCGGACGCTGGTTCTGCCTGAACTGCTGAGGTTGATTGCCTGAAAAGCGAGGGCGGCTGCTGCTTCCAGACTGCGGTCCACTGATCTTGCGCTTACGATCCTCCATCTCCTTACGCTTTCTCTCTGTCATGATTGCTCTGTCAATCAGGTGCTGGAATGTCGGGAAGGTGTGATTCATCAGTTGATACTGCAGAGGGTCAACCAAGCCTCTCAAGAAACGGTACTGTCGCTTGGCGTCGGTGTTGACATCTTCAGGAGCATAGCGAGACAATTGCAGAAACCTGTCTCGGTACTCACTGACAGACAATGGCCCTTGCTTGAGGGCCAGGAACTCCTCCTTCTTCACTGTCATCAGACCTGCAGGCACGTGGTACTGACGAAAGCTACCTCTGAATTCTTCCCAGGTGATGGTGTCAGGGTGGGCATGGGTGGCGAGGTAAGACTCCCACCATGATTGGGCTGCTCCTCTCAACAGACGGGGACCATACAAAACTTTCTCCCTGTCATCGCACTGAGCGGTATGCAACTCCCGCTCCACAGTGCGCAGCCAATCTTCAGCATCCATGGGGTCAGAAGAGTGAGCGAACGTTGGTGGATGACCTCTCATGAATTCAGCACGCTTGTCTCTGGGCATCTGAGGCATCTGAGGCTGAGGTGGGGCCTGCTGCTGCTGCTGCTGCTGCTGCTGCTGAATGGCGGCCAAAGTCTGACCGATTGCTTGAACTGCCTGAGTCTGCATCAGAAACATCTGCTCGATCGACATCGGGGGCGGGGGCGGCAGGTGCTGCTGCTGGGGCACCTCCTCCTGTTGAGCGGCTCGCTCCTGCTGAGCACGCCTTCCTCCTCTGCGCCTATTCTCTGACATCTGCAGAATGCAACCACACATCAGAACTGATCTTGCAGATCTTGCAGCATAAGAAAAGAGTATAGAATTCTTCAACAGCACTGAACAGATGAGCATCTTCACTGATCTCCAACACAGACCACACAACTTCTCAGATAAAGAGGAGAGTGGAATAAAATGTTTCCCAACTATATAGCTAACTCTATTAACATAATAGATAAACCAAAATGCAGGGGATACCCACACTCTGGTGACAGTCATTACAAAGATCCAAATCAAACATAGTTCATCATGACAAACATAGATGCACAGGATATAGCAAACTACCCTGTCTAACTAAGACTAACTAAGACCGAGACTAACGCTAAGACTGAAGCTTCTATGTATATATATTTCGTATTAATTACAAGATCCAACTCTAACGATCTATGGCTCTAGAGTTATCTTGGTCTTGCAGGCGGGATTGCCATAAGACTGGTGTCCACGCTGAGGTGAGCGGTACGGGTGCTGAGTCCCAACGGGGGCGGGGGAACCACCATCCAAGTGACGACGTTCCGCGCGCTCAGCCCGCAGCCGGACGATCTCAGCACGAGCCCTACTCAGCTCGTCTAATGCATGGTCCAGCTCCGTGTTTAGCACGGCGGCTAGGTTGACTGTGCTGCTCAACCTAGGATTGCCCTCACCGACAGGTGAGACAATCACGCCTCATGTGCTGCCAGATGGACGGCGGGGGTAATACTTCAGGTCAAGACCGTCAGCTGCCCCACCGAAAACCGAGCAGTAGTGCGAAAGCGCACGCCGTGCAGCATCTTGCATGGCTGCCTCAGCTGAGTCCCGTTCAGAGATAGAATAGTGCTCTGAACAGGCCTCCGCACCCTGGAGACTGTTCTCCGGGCAGTGCACCAAGCAAGTCGCCTCCCAGTGGTCCGGGTAGACCCCGCGACTATGCTGGTAGACCACACAGCGATACTCGACAGACCAAGTATGCCGGTCGAATGCCTGACGTAGCAGGGTGTCGAGCGCATCATGGAAGTGACACCCGCGAGCAGCGTCGCGAGTGATGGGTCGAGCAACCCATCCTTCCGGCTCAGGATTAGCAGAGAAGTCGGTGTCGTGGCTCGAGCTGTCGTCGCCATCTCCGTCGTCTGGGTCTCCTCCAGCAGCTACTCCAGAAGCTGGGGCGCCCAGTGGTGATGCAGGGGGCGGCTCCAGAGGAAGCACAGGGGAGCAGCTCCTCACAGACTCTATCTCCTGGTGGAGCGAGAAGGAAGAGCTCTGCTGCTCCTGTTGTCGACGTTCCTGCTCCTCACGCAGGCGGTGGTGTAGTCTCTCCAAGTGGCTGGACTGTCCGGCCACGGGACGGCGAAGCGGACGCTCAGCAAGGCGGGAGGGTAAGAAGGGGATGACTGACTTTCGTGCAGTGTGTCTAAGTCGAGCCATCTACAAAAGACATCGCAAGCAAAAGGGTGCGAACAGAATTAATATGACCAGCAAATAATGAATCATAAGTAAATGAAGGATTAGAATAAAACATGATTTTCAGCAAGGTATAGTATATAGTAGAACATAGGTTTGGTCGGTAGGACCAACTTTTGAAGGGATATCAAAGTCAAGGCAGAGACAGAGGTCTATAGTCCTTAAAACGACCATTCTACTCTAGGTTAGCGGTCCTACAGTTAGCACGGCTTTGATACCACTTATGTCACACCCGGTTTTAGAAGGCAAACCGAATGCGAACCATGTACGTGCCAGGATCAGTTATTCACGTACACAGCAGTTACATAATATGGACATCATCACACAGTGCTCAAAATAGTATTAATAAGGGAAATAGTCGATTACATCATACGTCTGAGACGTCCATATAGTCCTTACAATAAATCAAAGTGCGGAAAAGAAACGTAGATAACCGCGGCCTTCACAGGCAGCCGACTGGGGGTTGCCGCTAACCCACACCTAGAACTCGTCGTAATCTTGGAACTCCTGGAAGTCTCCTTCCACAGCTTCATCTTCGCCTGAGCAGGGGTTGCAATGCTGACAACCTGGGGGGGGGTTTGGTGTGTAGAGCAAGGGTGAGTACACATCAACATACTCAGCAAGTATCCTGTTTGGCTGTAGTGGACTAGCTGTATGTGGGGATAAGTCAAGCAGTTGCTTTTAGTTGGTCAGATTATTACTTACTAGTAGAAAGCCAAGTTTTAGCATTAACCCAAGTTATTAACCCAAACGTACTCCTTTCCAAACGGAAAGAGTACCACTTACCAGCACCATAGTCATAACCAGAATCATCGATCTCATAACCACCTGCACCAAAGTATCTCTGATCAAGTACCACTAATCACTGGAGCTCCCTTGGCCGCTCATAACCGCGAGCACGGCTGATATATCAGTTTTTTTCAAACACTCTGCAGAGGTTGTGCACTTTACCCACAAGCCGTGATTCCCATTCTGCCCGGAGAGAGCTACTCCCCATTGACCACTACCTAGGTGGCCTAGCAGGGCATCACTACGTAGCCTTTACAAAGATTCCCCGGGGCTGTAGCCACCCGTTAGGTTTCCTAAATGCACCGCACTCCTCCCCAAGGGGCGAACCCAAACTTGGCAGAGCGAGCCGCATACACCGAGCCCCATTGACGGCACGACGGCTAAGTGAACTACACCCCGGATCCTCTAATTATTCAGCTAAGGGCACCCCATTCCACCCTCATGGTTGCACTGTTTTCCCGGGCGGTCATCCATAGAACAGGTCCTTACGGAGAGGCACTCGAGAAACCGCTCGAGCCCCCTTGAAGGTCACAAGTACAACATCATCATAAGAGAAGGGAAAACAGCGTATCATAGATAATCTCATCATGTTCATTGATTAGAGTTGAGCAATAGCATAAAGCTAAACAGTAATAATCCAACCCAAATAGGTAAGCAAGGATGGGGATAACAAAAGCTAGTCAAACCTTAGGCATAAATATGTAAAGCGGGAGGTGAATTAAATAATGAATAGGACAGAGATAGGTCAAAGGACACTTGCCTCCACCAAACGACTGCTGCTCAGGGGCTTCTCCTGCGGGTTCCTCGGGCTCTTCAACTGGATCGTTCTCTATGCGAGCGCAAACATACATACATCCACATATTTAATACAAAAGAACAGTACACCATACAATAGAATGCAATAAGTAAACAGACGTTCTACGCAGGCTCGCGAGTACGGTTAAGAGAGAAAGAGGAAAAGACAGTCGAGAAACGATAACGTTACATGATTATAAATTTAGCCACTCGCTTAATGGAAGGAATTTAAGGTAGACACTATGTTTAGCATAAAGTAAAGTCATGTTTCATGTCTAATTATTATAAGCAGGTGGAGATAAATAAAAGGATGGTCGCGCGGCGAGACGCGCGACAAAGCTCTCTAAAACAAATTAAGAAGTTAACGAATCGTCGCGCGACCGAGCACGCAACGAGACACTTCGCCTTAGTTACGAGGAGACGTTAAGCGTCGCGCGACGAAGCGCACGACGGCATACGTCGACTAAACTGAGTCCAAAGTGGAACGTCGCGTGAATACACACGCGGCACTACACCTTAAACAACCTGAAACAAAAATGGATCGTCGCGCGACGAAGCGCACGACGCAACACAAGATAGAATCTGAATTTAGACAAATCCGTCGCGCGGCGAAGCGCGCGACGCAACACGCTAATTAACGAATAATCATCGCGAACGCGGGCGAGCGAAAATACGGTCGGGCGAGGCCGGGACGGGGAAACGAGCGGGCGAGCTGGGGCCAGGGCGGTTGAACCGGCCAGGGGGGCGGTTGAACCGGCCGGGGCCGAGCGGGCGAGCCGAGGGCGAGCCGGGGCGCCGCCGCGGGGAGGGGCCGAGCGGGCGAGCCGAGGGGGCGAGCCGGGGCGGGGCCGGGGAGGGGCAGGGGGCGAGGCCGAGCGCCGCCGGGGCCGGGGTCGGGCAGGGGGCGGGCGGGATCGCCGCCGGGGAGGGGCAGGGTCGGGGGGCCGAGCGGGGGCCGGGGCACCACCGCGCCGAGGGGCGGGCAGGGGGCCGCGCGGGGCCGGGCGGGGGGCGGGCGGGATCGCCGCCGCGCCGGGAGGGGCGGGGACGCCGCGCGGGCGGGCAGGGGGGCGGGAGCCGCCGCGCGGGCCGGGGTGGGGGGAAGCGCCGCCGACGAGGGGCGGGGACGGGGTCGGGCGCCGCCGCACCGGGAGGGGCGGGGACGCCGCGCGGGCGGGCAGGGGGGCGGGAGCCGCCGCGCGGGCCGGGGTGGGGGGAAGCGCCGCCGACGAGGGGCGGGGACGGGGTCGGGCGCCGCCGCGCCGGGAGGGGCGGGGACGGGCGCCGCCGCGGGCGGGGGAGGGCGGGCGCCGCCACCGCGCGCGAGGGGGAGGGGCGGGCGAGCGCCGCCGCGGCCGGGGGAGGGCGGGCGCCGCCGCGCGGGGCCGGGCAGGGGCGGGGGGCGCCGCGCCGCCGGCGAGCAGGGGCGGGCAGGGGCGCGCGCGAGCAGGGGAGAGGGAGGGCGCGCGTGGGGAAGAAGAGGAGGGGGAGGGAGAGAGAGAAGAGAAGGGGAGGGGAGCTCACCTCGGGGTCCAAGATCCGGTGATCGCCGTCTCCAAATCCTAGGGCACCACGGGGAGAGAGAGGTGGAAGGGGGAGAGGGAAGTTGTTGCGCGGGAGATCCAAATGAGAGAGAGAGAGAGGGGAGGGGGGCGCATGGGGGGGTTTTGGGCGCCGGGGGCGCGCAGGCCGAGGCGGGCCGGGCCGGCTGGGCTGGGCTAGGTTGGGCCGGGCCACCTCGCGGATCGAAAACCCACGACGAGCGCGACCACTAAACGGAATTAAATCGCGAACCGAAATCCGGAACGGAACGAGACGAACATTCAACATCAGACAAAGAAATGTGCTTCGGCATGATGCAACACCCATGACACTTAGGTTTTGGTTTATACGTAACACGGACACCTGTCGCTATACTGGTTTGAAATTGGGAAGAAGGAGCAAACGGGGAAAGAGAAAAGAGAGTAACGCCCGAATTTGGTGAGAGAAAAGAAGAAAAAATTCTACCCCCAAATTCAGGGCGTTACACTCAATCACATTGAGATTTGATCCAAAGATCAAAATGTCATCAACATAAAGGCACAGCATAACAGACTCACCCCCACCATACCGATAGTATACACACGTGTCAGATTCATTTACAACAAAGCCAGCTGCTGTAAGAGTATTATCAAACTTTTCATGCCATTGCTTAGGTGCTTGTTTTAGGCCATACAATGATTTTATCAACCTGCACACCTTGTTCTCTTGACCATCCGCAATAAACCCTTCTGGCTGATCCATATAGATCTCCTTATCCAACTCTCCATTTAGGAAAGGTGTCTTAACATCCATCTGATGAATGATAAGACCATAAGAGGCTGCCACGGCTATTAATGTGCGAATTGTAGTCAATCGAGCCACTGGTGAGTAGGTATCAAAGAAATCTTCACCCTCCTTTTGGGTATATCCTTTGGCCACAAGCCTTGCCTTGTACCTCTCGATTGTACCATCAGGCCTAAGCTTTTTCTTGAAGATCCATTTGCAACCTATAGGTTGACAACCATAAGGACGGTCAACGACCTCCCAAGTTCCATTAGACATAATAGATTCCATCTCACTCCTTACTGCTTCCTTCCATAAGTCAGCATCAGGAGAGGAATATGCCTCACTAATGGTAGTTGGTGTGTCTTCCACAAGGTACACTATAAAGTCATTACCAAAGGATTTTGCAACCCTCTGTCTCTTGCTCTTTCGAGTGACTATAGTGTCATCCTCCTCAGGGATGTGCACGTGAGAATCCTCAGCATGATCTATAGGAATCGACAGTTCGTGCTCATGGGGAATTATAGTCTCATGACTTATATCACTAGGTGTATTCCTCATGGGAAACTCATTCTCAAAAAATGTTGTGTCTCTTGATTCCATGATAGTATCAACATACATATCAGGTACATCAGATTTTATAATTAAGAACCTATACCCAGTGCTGTGAAAAGAGTACCCAAGGAATATACAGTCAACAGTTTTAGGCCCAAGTTTACGCTTTTTGTTGATTGACACATTCACTTTAGCCAAGCAACCCCAAGTGCGCAAATATGAGAGATTTACTCTTCTCTTTTCCCATTCCTCAAATGGAGTGATCTCTTTGTTCTTTGTTGGAACTCTATTCAGGACATGACATGCTGTCAAAATCGCCTCACCCCACCATGCCTTGGATAATCCCGCTGTACTCAACATGGCATTCACCAAATCTGTTAGAGTGCGGTTTTTCCTTTCAGCAATCCCATTGGATTGTGGTGAGAATGGCGGTGTCCTCTCATGAATAATACCATGTTCCACGCAGAACTCATCGAACACATTAGAGAAATATTCTCCACCTCGATCAGACCTTAACCGTTTTATTTTCCTCTCAAGTTGGTTCTCAACTTCAGCTTTATAGGCCTTAAAATAATTGAATGCTTCATCTTTTGTTTTTAAGAGATACACATAACAAAATCTAGTGGAGTCATCTATAAAAGTGAGAAAGTATCTTTTACCACCTTTGGTCAAAATTCCATTCATCTCGCACAGATCAGAATGAACAAGTTCTAGAGGTGCCAAACTCCTCGCCTCAGCAGCCTTGTGAGGCTTGCGGGGTTGTTTTGATTCAACACACACATGGCACTTAGACCTTTTGACCAAGTTAAATTTAGGAATTAAATTTATATTTGCTAACCGCATAAGACAGCCGAAGCTTGCATGACAAAAACGTGAATGCCATAAATCTGACTCATCAGAAAAATGAACAGAATTCACCAGTTTATTACACACATCATGCAGTGATAAGCGGAACAAGCCTCCGCAGTCATATCCTTTACCAACAAAAGTACCATGTTTCGACACAACACATTTATTAGACTCAAGAACAACTTTATATCCATCTCGACATAGCATCGAAGCGCTAACGAGATTCTTCTTGATAGAGGGCACATGCTGCACGCTCTTCAATGGCACCGTCTTTCCCGAAGTAAACTTCAGAATGACCGTACCAACACCAAGAACATGAGCACGCGACCCATTTCCCATCAACAAGGCGCCAGACCTCCCGACCTGATAGGAAGTGAACATAGAGGCATCAGCACACACATGAATGTTTGCACCACAGTCCATCCACCACTCAGGTGAATTACAGACTGAAAGAACAAATGGTAAAGAATTACCATACCCAGATGTTCCTCCTTCAGTTTCAGTGGTTACAACATTAGCTGATTTCTTGTCTTGAGTGAACTTGCGATCAGGGCACTCTCTTGCCCAATGTTGATCACTGCCACAGACAAAGCAACCTCCCTTTCCCTTGTTGTTGTTGTTCTTCTTTTTAAACTGTGCTGTTTGAACAGGTTTATTCGCGTTCTCTGGTTTGTTCTGGTTTTTCTTCTTGTTAAACTTGCGGAAGTTTCTCTTCTGCACCACATTAGCAGTAGAGGTCTCAACACCTTTTCCACTGTCCTTTGTTCTAGCCCTTTCCTCAACATCAAGAGTACCAATGAGCTCTTCCACATTGAACTCTTGTCTCTTATGTTTGAGAGAGGTAGCAAAGTCCTTCCAAGAAGGTGGTAACTTGGCGATTATACCGCCAGCCACAAACTTGTCAGGCAAAGGACAAGGAAAAAGTTCAAGTTCTTTAGCTAGTGCCTGAAACTCATGAGCCTGTTCCACTACAGATCGGTTCTCAACCATCTTGTAGTCATACAGCTGCTCCATGAGGTACAGCTCGCTACCAGCGTCAGTTACTCCAAACTTTCCGACAAGAGCATCCCACAGCTCTTTCCCCGTGGGAAGGATGATATAGCTTTTCTGGAATTTTGTATCCAGTGCGCTAATTACTGCTCCTCGAAAGAGGTTGTCTTCAGCCTTAAACTTAGCCTCATCCTCAGGAGGTAAGTTTGCAGGCTTGCCCTCAGCGGCATGAAAACAAGACATTGCAGTTAGCCACAATTCCATTTTAGCTTTCCATATCAAGAAGTTTTTACCATCAAAAGGATCAGGCTTTAGCACAGCAGCAAAACCTCTGACAGAAAAATGCCTAACATTAGGTTTTTGGATTGTTAGAATTATAGGCATTTTCCGTATTATTTTAATTCCATAAATTAACATTATGATGATAACATATAATAGATAATTAACCATAGAAATCGTGATCTTAAATTGATCCATACCAATATGAATCAAGAGAACATAGAGCATGTAAATTATATAAATCATATAAATACGATAAACATGTATACTGACTGAACAAATGAAAGTAAACAGATAGAAACATAAATAGCATGACAGTAAAATTAAAACAGACAGATCTATCATATTATAATAAGACAGAACAGATAAGATAAAATCATTCGTAAATATGAAACAACATAGATGAATATATGAAACATATATAATATCCAGAACACAAAACAGTAAGTAAATAAAACGATCATACCCTCCGATGCGCTCTGATGATCCAGATCCTTGACCAACTTCTTTTGTCATGTTGGAGATGATTTGGGCAGTCGCGTAGACGCTCTCCAAAAACCTAATTGCCGATCCCCCGTGCAAGGTCTCGAACGGCACCGGCTTCGGAGGCACCTGCCCTCTCGCTTCTCTGTGCGCGCAGAGACACGAGATGGAAATACCGAGTGACAGGGGTGCTCCTCTATTTAACCTCTCGCAGATGGAAGCTGAAGTAGAAAGGTCGCCGAGTCACGCCAAGAGTCGGCCAGCTCTAGCCGAGTTATGCCATGAGTCGGCCAGCTCTTGCCGAGTCACGCCATAAGTCGGCAGCTGAAAGAGAAGGGTCACTCGGCTGGCTGATGAAGAGACAAGGTCACTCGGCAGACGAAGAGACAGGGTCACTCGGCTGACGTACGCGGTTAGTGAGTGCTAAAAATTAACACAACCACGCCCGCCCGCCCGCCTGCCACGCCCGGCCCGGCCGGCGGCGGCGCGCGCGCGTGTGGCACGCCCTTGTCCATTTCTTGACTTCTCAAGTTAAGTGGAATAAATCCCACCATATAAGTCAAGGCAAAAGACCCTTGGACTTCCAATGTGGTACTATTGGTATTCTCCACCATTACACACCATAGAGTTTATTCAATAAATGGGCCAAGCCCATAAAAGATCCAACAAGTTAAGACTTAAGACCGACTTTATTAAGAAAGAAAAAATCTAGAGGGAACGTTTGAAGGGGATCATGAGCATGAATGAGGACGAAGCAAGTACGGTATATCAGCAGGTACCATGTGCATTGAATTTTCTGTCTGGTCGTAAATAAAGTAGTTCGATCAACGCTTGTTGCGGACAGTCGTGTATATATATATACTAGTAATATACCCGTGCGTTGCGACGGCATAAATTATTGGATAAAATATTAATATACAACGATTATATAAACACAGATAAGACATACAATTTTTTTTGCTAACATCCAACCAAGTACCTCTTGAAGGCAAATGTTCTGGCATCGCCCATCTCCTGTATTGCGTTGTGGTGGTGTCCCTGTTAGATTCTCCAAGAAGTGGCACACGAGACCCAGTATTTAGCAGAAGCTCTAAATGAAATATGAATTAGAAGCTAGTTAACTGACTGCATAGCACAATTTAAGCAAGAAGAGACTCACACAATTTGTTTATGCCAGATCAAAGATCTTGACCCTACATGAGTAGAGTATGCGTCCAAAACATTAAATCTTCAGGCATTAGTCCAAAGCCGATCTGGTTTGTTAATCCAAAAATAAAGTTTTAGGAACTAATAACAAAACATATGGCACACAAACATCAGTTAAGAATATAAGAAATGAAACTTGAGCATAGAACAGGGGACATGGACAGGTAACCCCTTCGAGAAAAAAAACAATTTAGAACATGAATTTGTGCATCTAAAAGAATTTCACAACAACTTTGGCTTGCAAATAAAGAGTATTAAAAATATATGAATTTCGTATCAATTTCACAAATTTTAGACATGTGTCCATCAAGCATGGATTTCATCAATGAAAAAATCTATAGTAGTTCAAGGAAACATGCGGTGGCATCCTAGCATATCTAATTATATTGATTTCTATAACATTTTGGATATATTGATTTCTATAATATTTTGGTATATCCATGGCCTTGGTGAGAGGCTACATGCATACAAAATAATGACAACAATTGTGCTTGCTAACAAAAAAATAGGAAACAAATGTAAATTTCCATCACAATCTAATTAAAAAACAACGTCTAAGAAAGATGAGGTGGTCAAGAAGTATTACGTGGAAGCAATCGGTATCTTGCCATTCTTTTATGAGTACATAAATTATTTCGAACCTGTAAAAGCAATAAAAATGTATTTGCTACCGTTTTTATATACCATATGAGTACATTATGCAACTAAGATTCAAACCTTGACTTATGCATAATATTACTTTTTTTTGCATAAAGTGGGGAAAGTGACGTAAAACAACCGTGGGCTTTGGAAATAAAATTAATAAGACCTCACTCAGTGGATTTAGAGTACATTTGGTAGATATCTAGAATTTTACAGAGACATTTTTAGATCCGGATTCTCTTGATGAACGTTTCTTATATTGAATCAGAATCATTTTATAAGTCTGTTTGGCTGGTAGGTTAAATTGTTCTTTATAATAAGAAACTCTTTTCATAACAAATATATGAATAAAAATGTACTTTGGTTTTTTTTCAGTAACTTAAATAAATACATTTTTACTTGTTACACCTGAACAAGATAATTAAAGAAATAATTGCTAGTGTGTGCAAAAGATCAGAAACCAAAACGCTCGAATCCAGCTTGAATGTTTGGCTCCTTTTCCCCATGCATGACGGTGTAGCCTCCGCTAATCTCTCGGTGTATGGTTCGATCGGAAGGAGTCGTAGAAGTGGCCAGCAGTCATGGCAGATCCAAACTACATGCACTCCTTATTGCTTGCCGTCATCGCACCCCCATGACGCGCGCGATCGACCTTCACACCGTTTCGTCCTCCCGCTCCCACTCTTGCACGTGCATCCGCCGTTGATGTTGTGCCGCCTCTCATGCCGTCATATTCAACTCATCCTCCTCTGCCGACCTCGCGGAGCTGGAGACAGGCTGGACCATCCGCAGGCGCCCGCCCACTTCAACCACTACCTGGAGTAGTACGATGGTGCCACCAACCTCCTCCGCGACACGCTGGACAACCTCAAGGCGAAGATCTATAGCAAGGCCATGGAGCAGCTGACCACCATGATGGACACCTCCGAGAGCTGCGAGAACGCGTGGAAGAGCAAGCAGGCGTCGCCGACAACCTCAAGACAAAGATCTACGACAAGACCATGGAGCAGCTCCGACGAAGATCTATGATAATGCCATGGAGCAGCTGACCGCCATGATCGACGCCTCTGAGAGCTGCGAGAACGCGTGGAAGGGTGAGGAGGATTCGCTTCCGTATTTCATCCTAGACGAAAGGGGAGTATATATAATAATAACGGCGCCATTAAATCCGTATTCACGGCCCCTGAAAGCCGCAGATGCTCCTCATCCCCCGCTAAGTAGATAACTACTTGCCACGGATAACTACTACTTGTGATGACTGCAGGTTGCGTAGAGCTTGTGATGACTGTAGGATACAGAACTGCTGCGGTTGTTGCCTTGTTAGACGGGAGCACACGCTGCTTCTTCGGCGCGGCATGCGCGAGATATGATGGGAGCGCGACATGCATGGGGAGAGATGGCCGGGCAGGGCTTGATCTGAAGGGACGACGGGTTTATTTTGGAGGAATGTAAGGGATATTTTTGTAAAATATTGACGCACGACAACCGTTGAAACTGGTGCATTATAGTAGTATATATATATATATATATATATATATATATATATATATATATATATATATATATATATATATATATATATATATATATATATATATATATATATATATATATATATATATATATATATATATATATATATATATATATATATATATATATATATATATAAAAGATCATTGGTGGTGATAGGGACCATGTCGGTCTAACGCCCTATCAATGCGAGTTGCTACCCTCCTGCTCTCAACAATGGTAGTACTAGGGCATTTGTGGCCATGTGCAGAGAACCACAGACAGACAAAGATCCTGAGCATGGCCATTCATCGTTCGCTGCTTTACCAGCGAACGGACAGCCAGCCGGACCTAGCTTTTCCGAATTGAGAATGGCTAAGAGCCACTAGAAACCCCCACATAGTTTCCATTAATTTATACATATATTTTATATAGAAAAACTGTAAATCTCTAACCTATAGTTTCTACAAAATAATACTTTATTTAATCTTGTGTATTTTCTTCTCCTCATCAATCAATCACATTTGTTTATGTCTTGATCTGCATGGCTGCATATAATGTAGGCATAGTTTCTTGATTAAAAAAATATCTTGTTATCTTTCTTCTTTAGTTACAATGCTACATATTTTTATTTAGTTAGCATCTTAATTAATGAACAGTACCTTCTCTACTACTATAAAGAACCTGTTTCAACGGACGTCCTGCGTCAAGCGCGAAACGTGTAGGGTCTACTCCATTTTCTCTATCAGTGGACCGTTACCCCCACTGATACCCCCACAGATGGGTCATGTGAAATCACCTAAGCCCAATAGGACAAAAATCCGCACGCGGCGCAACATAACACATAGTACCACCCCGCTAGTTAAAGGAGGACGAGCGAGCTATAAAAAAGAGAGTCGAGCTCCTTTTCAACTCATACGTTTCTAGAACTTTTGAATAAGACTAGCATATAGTATGCGCTAACGCTACGATCCCGGAGAGGGGATGGGTCAACGGCGGTGATGACTGCGCGAAGTGTGGGATTGACGACGGTGGCGAGGATAGAGGGAGGGAGTGAGGGAGGGATGAAGAATGATTCAAATAAAATTGTACGTTGAATTTGACTAAGGGATAGAGAGTTATCTAGCGATCTGAACCGTTGGTTTTGATGGTGTGTTAAGTCTTAGGACAATTTATTTGGTAGATTTAGATATTTAGTGGATGCTATAATTGTGGGGTGATTTAATTGAGTGTGTTTTGCAAAGTTTAAACTAGTGGATTATACATTGGTATAGATAAAGGTGTAATATTTATTATTGTGTGTCGTACGGGCATTTTGTACTAATAATTAATAAATAGAAGTGACATAAGCAAAAACATTTCTTTAAAAAAATTACCTCTGAATTTGATGATGGGGGCGTGTGACAATTTGGTCACCATGTGGGCCCAAAGGTGTGCTGAGTGCAAGGTTGGATACGGGTTGTATATGGTCTTGGGGTGTCACCGTACCGTAGTGGTTTCGAGCGGCTTGACTCCATGTGCAGGCGGCAGGGGGGCATGCAGTGGGATCTGGGATGAGACATGCCTGCGGCGCAGTCATGGCGGCGGAAACGTCAGCTGGGACATGCTAGTCATATAATAACGTACAGACTGTTAGTCCGAGTTTAATCCATATTAACTTTTACTGTTTGTAGTATTTTGTCTATGTGAATTATAACTGCAACAGTCTAAATAGCTGGTTTGATGACGACACGTAAGAGCGTGACATCTGCTCATAGGGCTTTTACGTTCTATGCAGCTAGCGTGGTGACACGTGAAATGAGCTTAAGATGTGGCTTTATGTTGAAAGGGTTTACGTGCTTTCGTGATAGCTAGCATGGTACACGGATAGATGCAAGTCGTACGTGGGATCGAAGGACGTAGGACTGAAGAACATATTAATGTGTCAATTCAGCGAGGGAGGGGCTTATAGATGGGCCCAAACGGCAGTAGGATGCGGCATGAGCCCGCCATCGGGCGGCGCGGTCCTCGCCTGTGCGTGGCACCCTTCGCCCTGGGGCGCCGAGTCTTCGATACTTGCCAAGGCTATATAGCTTGGAACCGTCCGAGCTGGCGGGGTCGCTTTCATGAATTCATGAGGAGCCCCCGCCATAAATGGTAGATCCCTTCGCTTCAATGCCTTCGACGGCTCTTGGACAAAAACCTCGACATCGATAACGGTAGAAGCACCCTTCGTCTCCTCTACATGCAGTAGAACCTGTCCAATTGATGTTAAAGGAAGCTGATCGAGGGGAACAGACGGCCTTCGCTCCAACACTAGCCCCCCAATGGGGCGGTTCAACTTGGTGAGTTGGTCCCGAAGTCTTTTCCGAGAGATGGTTGAAACGCTGCCCTCGTCAGGTTGAAGTGGTCCCCAGGGGGATTTTGAAATGTGGCCGTTGAAAAGTGACGTTTTACTATGGGACTATTGGTTTCTCGAGCCGCCTTTTCGAGTCTATAAAAGTCGTTCCCTGCCGCGGCGAAAAAACTTTTACACGCTAGCTTACAGAAACCTTGGCTTCTCCACCTGAGCAAATTGTTGTGCGCTTTTGAAAGGGAAACTGGGCTAACCATTTCCTATAATTAATTTTGGTGGTTGATGATCAACACAAACACATAGACAAACTAGTTTGTCTAGAAATCATGTTTTATACGTGCATAAGGTTCAACACAAACCAATAAAATTATAAAGTTAGGGACTCAATTTCAAAGGAGCAAAAGGACTTGAGTGTGCTGAAGGATGGCGCACCGGACTGTCCGGTGCACCAGGGTCGTACACTCCGAACCAACCACTCTCGGGAATTCAACGGCGCACTCCGCTATAATTCACCGGACTGTCCGGTGTGCCACTGGACTGTCCGGTGAGCCAGCGAAGCAACAGCTATCTGCGCCAACGGTCGACTTTGACAGAAGGAATAGTGCAGCATAGTACCGCGCAGAAGTCAGAGCAGCGAAGTCAGAGGGGCACCAGACTGTCCGGTGCCACAAGAGAACAAAGCTCCAACGGTCGACCCAGCTCCGAATCCTAACGATTGGGTGATGTGGCGGCGCACCGGACAAGGAATAGTGCCTGCCCGATGGCGCACCGGACTGTCCGGTGTGCTCATCGCCAGCAGCCTCCCCAACAGCTACCAAAGTGTTTGGAGGCTATAAATACCCCCCAACCACCACAACCTTTGGCATCCATGTTTTTTAGAGATCACATTCAATACAAGAGCTAGTGCATTCACTCCAAGACACATTTCCAAATATCAAATTCTCTCCAAGCCTAGAATTCAACTCAAACATTTAGTGACTTGTGAGAGAGTGTTTTCGTGTTCTTTTGCGCTCTTGTTTCTTGGATTGCCTTTCTTCTTTCTCATTCTTGTTCCCAAGTGACTTGTAATCAAAGCAAGAGACACCTAAGTGTGTGGTGGTCCTTGTGGGGTCTTAGTGACCCGATTGATTAAGGAGAAGGCTCATTCAGTCTAAGTGACCGTTTGAGAGAGGGAAAGGTTGAAATAGACCCGGTCTTTGTGATCTCCTCAACAGGGACTAGGTTCTTTGGAACCGAACCTCAGTAAAACAAATCACCGTGTCTACTCGCTTGATTCTTGTTTGATTTGTTTCCCCCTCTCTTTCGGACTTGAATTTAATTCTAACGCTAACCCCCGACCTCAGTGTGTGTTTAAAGTAATAAATTTCAGGTTTTGCCTATTCACCCCCCTCTAGGCGACTTTCAATTGGTATTAGAGCCAGTGCTTCATTAAGAGTATAACCAACTCGAAGTGATGTCTGGAGATCACGCCAAGAGGGAGATCATAACCGGCGAAAAGGGCGCAAGCTCGGGGAGGACTCTCTCAAGGGAGTCCGGCTACAAACACAAGGAGGAATCCTCTTCCTCCATCAAGTCCCCTCGGAGAGGTGACAAGAAGAGGAATATGAAGAAGGTCGTCTACTACGAGACCGACTCTTCGTCACCCTCCACATCAAGCTCAGAGTCATCCACCGCATCTAAGCGCCATGAGCGCAAGAAGTATAGTAAGATGCCCCTATGCTATCCTCGTATTTCAAAGCGTGCTCCATTACTTTTCGTACCCCTAGGCAAGCCACCATATTTTGATGGTGAAGATTATTGTATGTGGAGTGATAAAATGAGGCACCATCTAACCTCACTCCACGAAAGTATTTGGGATATTGTTGAGTATGGAGCGCAGGTACCTAAGGGAGGGGACAAAGACTATGACTCGAATGAGGCCACCCAAATTAGGCACTTTAACTCCCAAGCCACGTCTATACTCCTCGCTTCCTTGGGTCGAGAGGAGTATAACAAGGTGCAAGGGTTAAAGAGTGCCAAAGAAGTTTGGGACGTCCTCAAAACTGTGCACGAAGGGGACGAGGTGACCAAGATCACCAAGCGGGAAACGATCGAGGGGGAGCTCGGTTGATTCATCCTCAACAAAGGAGAAGAGCCACAAGCCATGTACAACCGGCTCAAAACCATGGTGAACCAAGTGCGCAACCTTGGGAGCGCAAAGTGGGATGACCATGAAATGGTCAAGGTTATTCTTAGATCACTTGTTTTTTGTAATCCGACTCAAGTGCAACTAATCCGTGGAGACCCTAGATATAAACAGATGTCTCCTGAGGAAGTAATTGGCAAGTTTGTGAGCTTTGAACTTATGATCAAAGACTCCTAACACATTGTCAACTTGGAGCAAGGCGCCACCTCCACACCCGAGGTGCAACCCGTCGCATTCAAAGCGACGGAAGAAAGGAAGGAGGAGTCTACATCAAGTAGGCTTCCAATCGATGCCTCCAAGCTCGACAACGAGGAAATGTCGCTCATCATCAAGAGCTCTTTCCAAATCCTCAAGCAAAGGAGGGAGAAAGATTACTAGTCCCGCTCCAAGAAGATGTGCTACCGATGTGGTAAGTCCGGTCACTTTATCGCTAAATGTCCAATCTCTACTGAAAGTGACAGGGACGAAGACAAGAAGGGGAAGAACAAGGAGAAGAAGAGGTACTACAAGAAGAAGGGCAGCGATGCCCACATATGCCGGGAATGGGACTCCGATGAGAGCTCCACCGACTCCTCCTCCGACGAGGATGCCGCTAACATAGCCGTCAACAAGGGCCTCCTCTTCCCCAACGTCGGCCACAAGTGTCTCATGGCTAAGGATGGCAAGAAGAAGAAGGTACACTCTAGAGCCACCCCCAAATATACAACTTCTAGTGATGAGGGTAGCTCTAGCAATGATGAAGATAATTTAATATCTGTTGTCGGGGACCATAATTAGGGGTACCCTCAAGACGCCTAATTCTCAGCTGGTAACCCCCATCAGCATAAAGCTGCAGAGGCCTGATGGGTGCGATTAAGTCAGGGATCAGTCCATACGAGTGACTCGATCACGCTTCACCCGAGCCTAGCCTCGGACTCGGGCTGCCGACCTCGAGGGACTTCCGTCCCGCCCGAGGCCCCCCTTTTAACGGCGGACACATCTCCGGCTCGCCCGAGGCCTTGGCTTCGCTAAGAAGCAACCTTGACTAAATCGCCGCACCGACTGACCAAGTTGCAGGAGCATTTAACGTAAAGGTGGCCTGACACCTTTATCCTGACACGCGCCCCCGGCACAGCCGAAGTGACCGCCGTCACTCAGCCGCTCCACTGACCGGTCTGACGGAAGGACAGCGCCGTCTGCGCCACTCCGACTGCAGTGCCACTCAACAGAGCGAGTCTGACAGGCAGTCAGACCTCGCCAGAGGCGCCATAGCGAACTCCGCTCCGCCCGACCCTAGGGCCCAGACTCGGGCTAAGACCCGGAAGACGGCGAACTCCGCTCCGCCCGACCCCAGGGCTCGGACTCGGGCTAAGACCCGGAAGACGGCGAACTCCGCTCCGCCCGACCCCAGGGCCCGGACTCGGGCTAAGACCCGGAAGACGGCGAACTCCGCTCTGCCCGACCCTAGGGCTTGGACTCGGGCTAAGACCCGGAAGACGGCGAACTCCGCTCCGCCTGACCCCAGGGCTCGGACTCGGGCTAAGACCCGGAAGACGACGAACTCAGCTCCGCCCGACCCCAGGGCTCGGACTCGGGCTCGGCCCCGGAAGACGACGAACTCCGCCTCGCCCGACCCCAGGGCTCGGACTCCGCCCTGGCCTCTACCGAACGACTTCCGCCTCGCCCGACCCAGGGGCTCGAGCTCGGCCTCGACAACGGAAGACAGATTCGACCCCAGCTTCGGAGGAACGCCCACGTCGCCCGGCCTCGGACGCAGGCCCACCACGTCAACAGGGAGCGCCATCATCGTCCTACCCCGAGCCGACTCGGGTCACAAAGAACAAGACCGGTGTCCCATCTGGCTCGCTCCACCAGATAGGCAATGATGGTGCCCCACAAGCTCTGTGACGACGGCGGCTCTCAGCTCTCTTACGGAAGCGGGGGGACGTCAGCAAGGACTCGACCGCCCCGACAGCTGTCTCTCCGCCAGGCTCCGTTGCTCCTCCGACAGCCACGACATCACGCCAGCAGGGTGCCAAGATCTCTTCGGCTGCCACATTGGCATGTACTTAGGGCGCTAGCTCTCTTTCCGCTAGACACGTAGCACTCTGCTACACCCCCCCATTGTACACCTGGATCCTTTCCTTACGCCTATAAAAGGAAGGACCAGGGCCTTCTCAGAGAAGGTTGGCCGCGCGGGACCGAGGACGGGACAGGCGCTCTCTTGGGGCCGCTCGCTTCCCTCACCCGCATGGACGCTTGTAACCCCCCTACTGCAAGCGCACCCGACCTGGGCGCGGGACGAACACGAAGGCCGCGGGACTTCCACCTCTCTCACGTCCGTCTCCGGCCACCTCGCCTCTCCCCCCTTCGCGCTCGCCCACGCGCTCGACCCATCTGGGCTGGGGCACGCAGCACACTCACTCGTCGGCTCAGGGACCCCCCGGTTTCGAAACGCCGACATCTGTCTTTGCCAACCTTAGCATGGATCAAAAGAAAAAATTAAATGAATTAATAGAAGCTATTAATGAGAAAGATGAACTCAAAGCCAAGAGGACTTCCTCATTAAAGAGAACAAGAAATTTGTTAAGTTGAAAAATGTTTATACTCTAGAAGTAGAAAAATGTGATAATCTGTCTGAAGAGCTTAGCATTTATAATGATTCAATCATCTGTCTTAGAAATGAAAATGCTAGTCTAAATGCTAAGATTGATGAATTGAATGTTTGCAATGATACAATTTCTAGTCTTAGAATTGAGAATGATAATTTAAATGCTAAGATTAAGAAATTGAGTGCTTGCAAACCCTCTACATCCACTATTGAACATATTTTCATTTGCACTAGATGTAGAGATGTTAATGTTGAAGATATTGATGATCACCTTGCTATGATTAAGAAACAAAATGATCACATAGCTACATTAAATGCTAAAATTATCGAGCATGAGCTCGAAAATGAAAAGTTTAAATTTGCTCGTAGCATGCTTTATAATGGGAGACGCCCTGGCATTAAGGATGACATTGGTTTCCAACAGGGGAGCAATGTCAAGCTTAATGCCCCTAAGGAATTGTCTAATTTTGTTAAGGGTAAGGCTCCCTTGGTGAAGGATAGTGAGGGTTACATTTTATATCCTGCAAACTATCCCGAACACAAAATTAGGAAGATTCATGCTAGGAAACCTCACAATGTTTCTCATCATGCATTCATGTATAAAAATGAGGCTTCTAGCTCTAGGCATACCACTCATGTTAAAATGCCTAGAAAGAAAATTTCTGCTGCATCAAATGAGCATAATGTTTTATTTATGACTTTTGATGCTTCTTATGTTTTAACTAACAAATCAGGCAAAACAGTTGCCAAATATGTTGGGGCAAACACAAGAGTTCCAAGACTTGTGTTTGGGTGCCCAAGGTGCTTGTTTCTAACATGAAAGGACCCAAGACCATTTGGGTACCTAAGAACAAGGCCTAAACTTGTTTTGTAGGTTTATGCATCCAGTGGTTCAAGTTGGATAATTGATAGCGGGTGCACAAACCACATGACAGGGGAGAAAAGAATGTTCTCCTCCTATGAGAAAAATGAAGATCCCCAAAGAGCTATCACATTCGGGGATGGAAATCAAGGTTTGGTCAAAGGATTGGGTAAAATTGCTATATCTCCTGACCATTCTATTTCCAATGTTTTTCTTGTAGATTCTTTAGACTATAATTTGCTTTCTGTTTCTCAATTATGCAAAATGGGCTACAACTGTCTTTTTACTGGTATAGGTGTTACTGTCTTTAGAAGAAGTGATGATTCAATAGCATTTAAGGGAGTGTTAGAGGGTCAGCTATATTTAGTTGATTTTAATGATAACAAAGCTGAACTTGACACTTGCTTAATTGCTAAGACTAATATGGGCTGGCTCTAGCATCGCTGACTTGCCCATGTTAGGATGAAGAATCTTCACAAGCTTCTAAAAGGAGAGCATATTTTAGGACTAACCAATGTTCATTTTGAGAAAGACAGGGTTTGTAGCACATGCCAAGCAGGGAAGCAAGTTGGAGTCCACCATCCACACAAAAACATAATGACGACAGACAGGTCGCTCGAGTTACTCCAGATGGACCTATTCGGCCCAATCGCTTACATAAGCATCGGCGGGAGTAAGTACTGTCTTGTTATTGTGGATGATTATTCTCGCTTCACTTGGGTGTTCTTTTTGCAGAAAAATCACAAACCCAAGATATATTAAAAGGATTCTTAAGACGGGCTCAAAATGAGTTCGGATTAAGGATCAAAAAGTTAAGAAGCGATAATGGGATGGAGTTCAAGAACTCTCATATTGAAGAATTTCTTGAGGAGGAGGGCATCAAGCATGAGTTCTCTTCTCCCAACACACCTCAATAAAATGGTGTAGTGGAGAAGAAGAATAGAATTATATTGAACATGGCAAGAACCATGCTTGATGAGTACAAGACTCCAGACCGATTTTGGGCTGAGGTGATTAACACCGTCGGCTACTCCATAAACCGGTTATATCTTCACCGAATCCTCAAGAAAACATCATACGAACTCCTCACTGGCAAAAAGCCCAATGTTTCATATTTTAGAGTCTTTGGGAGTAAATGCTTTATTCTTATTAAAAGAGGTAGAAAATCTAAATTTGCTCCTAAGGCTGTAGAAGGCTTTTTACTTGGTTATGACTCAAACACAAGGGCATATAGAGTCTTCAACAAATCTACTGGATTGGTTGAAGTTTCTTGTGACATTGTGTTTGATGAGACTAATGGCTCCCAAATGGAGCAAGTTGATCTTGATGAATTAGATGATGAAGAGGCTACATGCGTCGCGCTAAGGAACATGTCCATTGGGGATGTGTGTCCTAAGGAATCCGAAGAGCCTCCACAAGCACAAGATCAACCATCATCTTCCATACAGGCATCTCCACCAACTCAAGATGAGGTTTAGGCTCAAAATGATGAAGATGAAAATCAAGAGGATGAGGCACCTCAAGAAGAGGACAATGATCAAGGGGGTGATGAAGATGATGAAGACAAGGAAGATGATCAAGAAATTCAGGGTCAAAGACCGCCACACCCAAGAGTCCACCAAGCAACTCAACGAGATCACCCCGTCAACTCCATCCTTGGTGACATTCATAAGAGGGTAACTACTAGATCTCGAGTTGCTCATTTCTGTGAACATTACTCTTTTGTTTCCTCTATTGAGCCATACAGGGTAGAGGACACACTAAGAGATCCAGATTGGGTGCTGGCTATGCAAAAGGAGATCAACAGCTTCACGAGGAATGAGGTATGGCATTTGGTTCCATGTCCTAATCAAAATGTTATAGGTACCAAATGGGTATTCCGCAACAAGCAAGATGAGCATGGTGTGGTGACAAGAAACAAAGCCCGACTTGTGGCCAAAGGTTATTCACAAGTCGAAGGTTTGGACTTTGATGAAACTTCTGCACCTGTAGCTAGGCTTGAGTCAATTCGAATATTACTTGCCTATGCTACTTACCATGGCTTTAAGCTTTATAAAATGGACGTGAAAAGTGCCTTCCTCAATTGACCTATCAAAGAAGAGGTCTATGTTGAGCAACCTCCTAGCTTTGAAGATAGTGAGTACCCTAACCATGTTTACAAACTCTCAAAGGCGCTTTATGGGCTCAAGCAAGCCCCAAGAGCATGGTATGAATGCCTGTGAGATTTTCTTATCACTAATGGCTTTAAAGTCGGAAAAGCCGATCATACTCTCTTTACTAAGACTGTTTTAAAAGATTTGTTTGTATGCCAAATTTATGTTGATGATATTATATTTGGGTCTACTAACAAGTCAACTTCTGAAGAGTTTAGTAGGATCATGATTCAAAAATTCGAGATGTCTATGATGGGTGAGTTAAAGTATTTTCTAGGATTTCAAATCAAGCAACTCCAAGATGGCACCTTCATCAGCCAAACAAAGTACATTCAAGACATAATTAAGAAGTTTGGGATGAAGGATGACAAACCCATCAAGACACCCATGGGAACCAATGGGCATCTCGACCTCGACACGGGAGGTAAATCCGTAGATCAAAATGTATACTGGTCGATGATAGGATCTTTACTCTATTTATGTACATCTCGACCGGATATTATGCTTTTTGTATGCATGTGTGCAAGGTTCCAGGCAAATCCTAAGGAAGTTCACCTTAGGGTCGTGAAGAGAATCATGAGATACTTAGTTTACACTCCTAAGTTTGGGCTTTGGTACCCTAAGGGATCTATCCTTGATCTAATTGGGTATTCCGATGCTGATTGGGCCGGATGTAAAATTGGTAGGAAAAGCACATCAGAGACTTGTCAGTTTCTAGGGAGATCCCTGGTGTCATGGGCTTCAAAGAAACAAAACTCCGTAGCTCTTTCCACCGCCGAAGCCGAGTACATTGCCGCAGGTTATTGTTGTGCGCTGGATGAGGCAAACCCTTAGGGACTATGGCTACAAATTGAGCAAAGTCCCTCTCCTATGTGACAATGAGAGTGAAATCCGCATGGCGGATAATCCCATTGAACACAGCTGCACTAAGCACATAGACATTCAGTATCACTTTCTGAGAGATCACCAACAAAAGGGGGATATCAAAATTGCTTATGTTAATACTCAAAACCAATTAGCTGATATCTTTACCAAGCCACTAGATGAGAAAACCTTTAGCAAACTTAGATATGAGCTAAATATACTTGATTCTCAGAATTTTGATTGAAACATTGCACACATTGCTCATTTATATACCTTGATCATATCTCTTTCGTTTGGTACAGATGCATATTTCTTATTCTTTTTGTGCCAAGACTACGACTAATGTGTTTTCAAGTATATCTCTATGATTAGTCTTAGTTTGAAAGGGAAATGGAGTATTCGGCAAAGACAAGGCTTCCACTCAACTCTAACGGTATCATTTACCCTTTGTCGTTTCTCCACAAACTCTCAATTGGTATAATCTTTCACTCATATTTCTTTTACCAATGGGGGAGAAAGTATTAAACGGGCTCTCAAAGTCTCCGCTTTTGGCGATTAATGCCAAAGGGGGAGAAAGTATTTATCCCAAAGCAATAGGACCGCACCACCATTTCAAAATTTTTGAAATGAAGTTTTAATTGGTGTTTTTCAACTGGTATCTATTTCAATTGATGTATTCTCAAATTAGTATTTGATATCTATCTCAAAACCCTCTTGAAAGCTAAGAGGAGAATTTCATTTAGGGGGAGTTTTATTTAGTCAAAGGAAAAGCATTTGAAACAGGGGGAAAATTTCAAATCTTAAAAATGCTTCTTGCAATATCATTTCTATACCTTTGACTATTTGCAAAAAGACTTTGAAAAGATTTTCCAAAAGGTTTTGCAAAAACAAAACAAGTGG
Source organism: Zea mays (assembly GCF_902167145.1). Lineage (NCBI taxonomy): Eukaryota > Viridiplantae > Streptophyta > Magnoliopsida > Poales > Poaceae > Zea > Zea mays. The sequence goes on along the minus strand of NC_050104.1, from coordinate 11,911,832 downwards.
TGCAAATGTGGTCCAAAATGTTAAATAAAAGAAAAAGCAATCCATTCATATTTAGTGAGAATTAAATTGGTTTAAACTCCAAGTAACCTATGCACATTCTAAATGCAAACTAGTTACATTTCTGCACTTTATATTTGCTTTGGTTTTTGTTCGCATCAATCACCAAAAAGGGGGAGATTGAAAAGAAAATTAGGCTAACCATTTCCTAGAATTAATTTTGGTGGTTGATGATCAACACAAACACATTGACTAACTAGTTTGTCTAGAAATCATGTTTTACAGGTGCATAAGGTTCAACACGAACCAATAAAATTATAAAGTTAGGGACTCAATTTCAAAGGAGCAAAAGGACTTGAGTGTGCTGAAGGATGACGCACTAGACTGTCCGGTGTACCAGGGCCGTACACTCCGAACCAGCCACTCTCGGGAATTCAACGCCGCACTTCGCTATAATTTACCGGACTATCCGGTGAGCCAGCGAAGCAACGGCTGTCTACACCAACGGTCGACTCTGACAGAAGGAATAGTGCAACACAGTACCGCGCAGAAGTCTGAACAGCGAAGTCAGAGGGGCACCGGACTGTCCGGTGCCACAAGAGGACAAAGCTCCAACGGTCGACCCAGCTCCGAACCCTAACGGTTGGGTGACGTGGCGACGCACCGGACAAGGAATTTGTGCATGTCCGGTGGCGCACCGGACTGTCTGGTGCGCCCATCGCCAGCAGTCTCCCCAACAGCTACCAAAGTGGTTGGGGGTTATAAATACCCCCCAACCACCACAACCTTTGCATCCAAGTTTTTCAGAGATCACATTCAATACAAGAGCTAGTGCATTCACTCCAAGACACATTTCCAAAGATCAAACCCTCTCCAAGCCTAGAATTCAACTCAAACATTTAGTGACTTGTGAGAGAGTGTGTTCGTGTTCTTTTGCGCTCTTGTTTCTTGGATTGTCTTTTTTCTTTCTCATTCTTGTTCCCAAGTGACTTGTAATTAAAGCAAGAGACACCTAAGTGTGTAGTGGTCCTTGCGGGGTCTTAGTGACCCGATTGATTAACGAGAAGGCTCATTCTGTCTAAGTGACCGTTTGAGAGAGGGAAATGGTTGAAATAGACCCGGTATTTGTGACCTCCTCAACGGGGACTAGGTTCTTTGAAACCGAACCTCGGTAAAACAAATCACCGTGTCTACTCGCTTGATTCTTGTTTGATTTGTTTTCCCCTCTCTTTCAGACTTGAATTTAATTCTAACACTAACCCCGACCTCAGTGTGTGTTTAAAGTAATAAATTTCCGGTTTCGCCTATTCACCCCCCTCTAGGTGACTTTCAGCTTTCGATTTTCTCGCCGTCGGTGAACTGGCCCATGTGAAGCAAACCGCCCGCCGCCGCAGACGGTACGTTATGTCGTCTTCTTCGTCATCATCTGTCGCGACTGCGTTGTCGAACGCGCCGTCATCGGAGAAGACAATTAGTGATTCGTCGGCGGTAGTGGAATTGTTACCGGGGCATACTGTGGATTTGGGACATCGAGGATTTACTCAGGCCGCGTGCAGGAGATGCAGCGTTTGGGGTATTTTGGGAATGGTGTGGGGCGTGCTCCGGGAGCCGAAGAGGTCCCGGAGCGGGAGGGGGAGTTGGTTGTTTTTTAGTCATTTTTCACTTCCGGACTTCGCTTGCCCGCACATCGGTTTGTCGGGGAAGTGTTGGGACGCTTCGAAGTTCATATTCATCAGCTTACGCCGAACGCCATGGTGGCGCTGGCAAAGTTTGTGTGGGCAGTGACTTCGTATGGCGAGGAGCCCTCGTTCGAAGTCTTCGTCAAGAATTATTGTCTCCATTGGCAGAAAAAGGTTGTTGGTGGCAAGATTGCACAGTTTGGTACATGTACTTTTACGTCGAGGACTAGGAAGAGTTCAGACGAGGTTGTGGACCTCATGCCATGTGCCAAGAACAAATGGAAGAACTGGTGGGATCTTTGGTTTTACTTGACGCTGGAGGACAGCGAGGGGTTCCCGGGTTACCTCGGTCTATTTTGTTCTCGCACTGCTATATCACGTTCCCGCAGTTTAAGCTGAACAAATGGGGGGAATTGGTGGGATTGCGGCAGCGTCCTGCACCACGTTGGCGCCTCCGGTCCCATTGAGGATCCATGGACGACAGGCATGTCATGGCAGTTTTCAATCACTTCAGAGCGAAGGTGATCAGAACCTTAAGAAATATGGCGGCTAGGGTTTCAGAGGCGCGAAAGTGTTGGCTTCCGTGTCAGCCTAGGACCGCGTATATATATAGCGTATACCGTGAGCCACAACCAAAAGTAGGTTGCGTCCTCTGATCAGAACGCATTAGATCCGCACACAAGTTTAAGGCTCACCTGACTTGGTTCATTACACTAGTAACGCGCGCGTGAACGAACAAGGACGCGCAGCCATCTAAGCAGAGTACGGGAGACAAACAAAAGTTACCTGCTGTTTCCCAGCACAACGTTGTTTAGCACCTGGTACTGCCTCAACGACAAGATTCCCTCGCAAAAGCGGGCAGATTACTGTACGCGGTGGGCCGTTCTTTCCTTTGGATCTGGTAGGCGGAGCGATATATTGCACTGGCGGACTTAGGAGTGGAGGACTTGCAAAAATGTAAGTCAGCGTGCGTTGGCTCATATGAGCAGAGCTTGCTTCCGCATCTCGCTACTCTCCGTGCCTTGCTCGCCGGTCTGCTAGCTGCAGTACCCACGGGAGCCGGAGGTCATCAAGGCGGCGTCGGTAAACCATGTCCATGGCCACAGGCCACAGCTGAGCTTCCTCCGCTGCCCGCCACTCGTGCCATGGCAACGACAGGTCCGTCGTCTGTGCTCCCTGTCTCTGCTGTTCTGATGAAATTCGCAAATTAAGCTGCTCTAGGTCGAGTCCTGGTAGCTGGCATCCCCAGCTCGGCCATTGTATCACAGATGCTGAGCCACTTCTGCCTCAGATCTGAAACTCGCTAGAAAAACCATGTGACATAGAAACATACACTCATTTGAGGATTGGGGTTTTTCGCATGCTACTAGCATATGAGAGTATTTGGTTTTTTAGACTAATTTTTTAGTTCCTCTATTTTGTTTTATTTGATTTTCTAAATTGTTAAATACTTGTATTTTAGTTTTTGTATTTATCAATTTAAAAATTAAAATCGAATAAAATGAGACCAAATACCCCTAACACTGCGTTTGGATGCTGGTATTGAGGCCCAGATTTTGGAATTGGAATTGGTAAAGCCGAATTTCAGCGTTTGGATGCTCACGGAATTCGGAACTGGAAATCCATCCCAATTCCCCTGGTATTCAACTACACCTGCACCCCCTCCCCTTCAATACCAAGCCCCCCACCTCGGTATTGCTCAGAATTCAATTACACCCGCATCCAAACAACAACATTGGTATTGCAGATCAATTCCATTTCCCTCAGATTTGGTATTCCTAGATCAATTCAATTCCACCACGTGAATGCCTACATCCAAACGAAGCATAAATACATTCTTCTTCGGTTTATTTGGGAATGAATTGGCCTCGAGGCTCGACTCGCTTTATTAATTTGGTTGCGCCTACACCTGAAGCCACTAGGATCTGGAATGTAGGTTTGACCGTTTGAGACAGCCCGAAGTTCCGTACAATTTATGTTGGCCTACCCGTTTGTCGGCCTAGGCGGCTAGGCCTACGTAATCAAGCTTTTTGTCCCTAAAACTGTGGATCAGTTTTCATTTTTCAAGTATACAAGATTTTGTATCATATAACTCCAAGCTCCTAAATAATAAATACAGTTAAAAGACCATGTGTATGAATAAGTGTATAGAGACAATCTCTTGCTCGTGAAGACCTTCTTTCTTGTATTTTTTCAATTAACTCCTAGAGTCAAAAGACTTATATTAAATAGGGTTGTACATACCCTAAGAGCATCTCGAAGAGAGTCTTAAAATTGGGTCCTAAAACCGAAATAGGACCCGACTTAAGAGATTTAGGACCCAACAGAATTTCTTTACTCTAACAGCGAGTCCTATAATAATGTTACTTTAGTTAAATATGGTTTACCTATGTCATTTGATGCTTTCCTGTCCCGCGCGCCGCAATGACGCCACCGAAGAGTGACCCGCGAGCCACGTCGTCACCTGATTCGTAGGCCGTGATGGCAGGTGGGTCGACGGCGCACGCTCGACCCTTGTCCATGCACGTAGGCAAGCAAAGCATCTAGACATGAGCAACAATGCAGCAGGACGGATGTATATACGTGCCAAGGCCTCTGCAACCGCAGAGGCGTCTATCCTGTCTGTAGGGTCTGCACTTTGCAACAAGAAATGCACACTGTTGTAACAAAAGCAACACATCTGCTGAGGGAGTCGTGCCACCGGTTTGACGGCGAGCCGCCGATAGGGAAGAAGACGTGCTCGTGATATATAATACAAAAGCAACAATGGTCCTCTCATTCGAGGTATTATATTTAAGACCTCTAGAATGAGGTCCTATATCAGTTTGACCAAATTTTATAAAATAGGACTACCCTTGAAAGCTGGTTTTTTTTGCCTTAAGTCTTATATTTAAAGTTAAGACCTAGTTTAGAACCTCTTTTAGAGATGCTCTAAGGACATTTACAATCCTATTAATTAAGGGAGTCTCTAGGGGTTAAGCGAAGAAAACAAGAGATGAGCTCTCTACAAAGAACTCGTCTATTCACAACTTTTTCAATATATTGTCTCTTAATTATATTAATAATCTAGAGCCTTAGAATTGTATCATTCAGTCTTTTAGTTATCTATTGTACCTAAAAACTGATTTAAGAGTTTTAGGTTGTACGTGCCCTAAATGTGACACCAGACCACCCGTCCAACAAAAATCGGGCTAGTCCTGATGCCGGTATAGAGAAGGGAGTACCAGAGTAGCTTTCTCGTTTTTACATCTAAAAATATTTGAAATTTTAAAACTATACTTTCAGACTAAAAAACAAAATTGTGCATCTATCGTCTCACTAAAGAACGACACAGATATAATTGCAAGAAAATAAAGAACTTTCTTCACATCGGGGTGGTCTCTGATAGGGTTGGAAAAAAACTCGAAGCTCACGAGCAGACTCGAGCTAGAAGCGTCTTGACTCGTGAGTCTCGAGCGAGCCAAGCCGAGCCAGGTTTTCGAGCTCGTTGAGGTAACAAGCCGAGCCGCTGCACAAAATTAATCAACATACACAATAATGATGGATATTGGATAATTATATATATATATAACTCCTTTCTTGATCTTTAACGAGGGATGTATGACAATTATAATTTAGATTACTTGTAATGTCGTGCTATGATTATTTATGTCACATTTATAGACTATTAATTCATTATATAATGCAATATTAGTTTCCAAGGTGCAGCTCGCTGAGAGCACCTAGAGGGGGTGAATAGGTGATCCTGCGAAATTCAACACTAAATAGCCAATACTTGATTATAAAATGTTAGTGCAATTAAAACCAAGTTGTCAAAGTATGAACTTTAGAAGAAAACCAATCACAAAGAAGATGGACACAAGACACAATGATTTATCCCATGGTTCCGCCAATGCCTACTCCACGTTGTGGTGACCTCCTTCGGTCAAGGATTGCACTCAATCCCTCTCAAGTGATCCAATGATCAACTTTGAGTACCACGGTTATCTTCTTCAGTAGTCTTTTCCCGTTTGCGAGGAATCTCCACAAGTTGGAGTCTCTCGCCCTTACAAAGTTTGATCACAAAAGAAGCACAAGAGTAAGGGAGGGAAAACAACACACGCAAGATTCAATCCACAACACACACACACACAAGCCAAGACTTGAGCTTAAAAACACGGCGCGGAGAGTTCACAACTCAAACTGAGCTCAAATCACTAACACAACAATCCAAATGTGTGGAGGCGGAGTCTAGATGTCTTTAGATGCTTAGAGAATGCTTGGTGTACTGCTCCATGCACCTAGGGGTCCATTTTATAGCCCTAAGGCAGCTAGGAGCCGTTGGAGATCAACTTGGAAGGCAAATCTTGCCTTCTGTCGAGTGGCGCACCAGACAGTTCTATGCACCACCTGACATGAACAGTACCAGTCCGGTGTGCGATCTCTTTCCTTTTCTGTCGAAGCCAACCGTTGGATCTTTGGATCCGCTGGCGCACCGGACAATGTCCGGTGCGACTATCCGACCGTTGGCTCGGCCACGTGTCGCCCGTTGATCGCGCAGACTACCATTGGCCGCGGGCGCCGTTGGCTCACCGAATAGCCGGTGCACCACCGGACAGTCCGGTGACTTTTAGTCGCGGTGCCTTTTCCATTTCCCGAGAGCGACGAGTTCGTTGCCGAAGACTTTGGGCTCGGGCGCTGATGACTCACCGGACAGTCCGGTGATTTATAGCCACTTCGTCGCGCCGATTCCCGAGAGCAGAGAGCTCGCCGTCGAGCCAGCCTGGGCACCGGACACTGTCTAGTGCACCACCGGACAGTTAGGTGCGCCACAGGCTGGTGCAGATTTGGCTGAACCGAGCCACTTACTCCTCAGTCCTTTTTCTCTTTTCTTGGTCATGTCTCTAGCACTTAGATGAACATGTTAGTACACAAAAACAATTTACTAAGTCTAGAAACATACCTTGTTCTTTGATGTGCACTTCTCACTTACTTAGCACATATGAGTTTAAAACAATGTGTTGGGCATCTAATCACCAAAACAATTATTGAAATGGTCCAAGGGCACATTTCCCTTTCAATCTCTCCATTTTTGGTGATTTATGCCAACACATTAAAAAGCAACTAAGGAGTGCAAATTTAAGACCAACTTTTTCTTCATTTAGTATTTGGCATATTTGGATCACTTTTGCCACCACTTGGTTTGTTTTTGCAAATCAAATTCTTTTTCCTATCTCTAAGTCAAACACACTTGTTTGGGCAAATAGAGAGATATTCCAAGAGTAAAAAGTGACCAAGTGCCAAAAACTCCCCCCTTTTCCTACAATCAAAATTCTCCCCCATAAGAGACCAAAATTTTCAATAATACAAATTCAAACTCTACTATTTCAAAATTCACAAGTGGTCACAAATGGTTGGCTGATCCATTTGCTTTGGCCTTAATTTCTCCCTCTTTGGCATTAAGCACCAAAACGGGATAACTTTTGGCCCTTTAACCCCATTGCCTCACCAAAATGTCAAATAAGAGCAAAAAAGCAATGAGAGCATAAGTATGAACTTGGAATTAAATACACTAATACCGGAGTGCAGTGGAAGTCTTTTCGTCGTCCAAGTTCTTTTTCCCTTTCAATGTTCCTTCGAGACTACTTCAAGTGTACTCAAACAACCAAGTTAGTCTCAAAAAGGTCAAGTTGTAGTTCATCTCCCCCTAAACATGTGCATCATTTGCATATGGACTTGTGAGGTCCGGGGATGACTTGTACAACTTGAGCACCACAAATAAACAATAAATGATGTAAATGCTCAAAGTAACATGATCAAAGGCATAGAATACATGTATGTTATAGATCAATCCAAGTTACACGAATATAAGACATTCAGCTCACTACGTAACCTGCAAAACCTTTTCTCATCTAAAGGCTTGGTGAAGATATCGGCTAGCTGGTTCTCGGTGCTAATGTGGTAAACATCAATATCTCCCTTTTGCTGGTGGTCTCTCAAGAAGTGATGACGGATGTCTATGTGCTTAGTGCGGCTGTGTTCAACAGGATTATCCACGAAGCGGATTGCACTCTCATTGTCACATAGGAGTGGGACTTTGCTCGGATTGTAGCCGAAGTCCCGGAGGGTTTGCCTCATCCAAAGCAGTTGTGCGCAACACTGTCCTGCGGCAACATACTCGGTCTCAGCGGTGAATAGGGCAACGAATGTTTGCTTCTTGGAACTCCAGGACACCAGGGACCTTCCTAGAAATTGGCACGTCCCTGATGTGCTCTTCCTATCAACCTTGCACCTGGCATAGTCGGAGTCTGAGTATCCAATTAAGTCAAAGGTAGACCCCTTTGGATACCAGATTCCGAAGCAAGGCATAGAAACTAATTACCTAAGAATTCGCTTAACGGCCACAAGGTGACACTCCGTGGGGTCGGATTGAAATCTAGCACACATGCATACACTAAGCATAATGTCTGATCTACTAGCACAAAGATAAAGTAACGAACCTATCATTGACTGGTATGCCTTTTGATCAATAGACTTATCTCCTTTGTTGAGGTCAAGATGTCTGTCAGTTCCCATCGGTGTTTTCGCGGGCTTAGCATCCTTCATTCCAAACCTCTTGAGAAGATCTTGAGTATACTTCGTTTGGGAGATGAAGGTGTCGTCCTTGAGTTGCTTCACTTGGAATCCAAGGAAGTAGGTCAACTCACCCATCATCGACATCTCGAACTTTTGCATCATCACCGTGCTAAACTCCTCACAATACTTTTGGTTAGTAGAACCAAATATTATGTCATCAACATAAATTTGGCAAACAAAAAGATCACCATTACCGGTCTTTGTGAAAAGAGTGGGATCGACTTTCCCAACCTTGAAAGCATTAGAAATAAGAAAATCTCTAAGGCATTCATATCATGCTCTTGGGGCTTGCTTAAGTCCATAGAGCGCGTTAGAGAGCTTATATACATGGTCATGATTTCTGTCATCCTCAAAGCCAGGGGGTTGTTCCACGTATACCTCCTCCTTGATTGGCCCATTGAAGAAGGCGCTCTTCACGTCCATTTAGAACAGCCTAAAGGAATGGTGAGCAGCATAGGCTAATAAGATCCGAATTGACTCTAGCCTAGCCACAAGAGCAAAAGTCTCCTCAAAATCCAAACCTGTGACTTGGGCATAACCTTTTGCCACAAGTCAAGCCTTGTTTCTTGTCACCACTCTGTGCTCGTCTTGCTTTTTGCGGAACACCCACTTGGTTCCCACAACATTTTGCTTTAGACGTGGCACCAGGCTCCAAACTTCATTCCTTTTGAAGTTGTTGAGCTCTTCCTGCATGGCCGACACCCAGTCCGGATCCTGCAAGGCCTCTTCTACCCTGAAAGGCTCAATAGAAGAGACAAACGAGTAATGCTCACAAAAATTAGCTAATCATGAGCGAGTAGTTACTCCCTTGTTGATGTCACCCAGAATCTGATCGACAGGGTGATGTGTTTGGATCGACGCTCGGACTTGAGTTGGAGGGGCCCGTGGTGCTTCTTCCTCCATAACCTGTTCTTCCTGTGCTCCCCCTTGATCCTGCCCCTCTTCTTGAGGTACCTGTACATCGTCTTGAGTTGGGGGATGCACCATTGTTGAGGAGGATGGTTGATCTTGTTCCTGTAGTTCTTGTGGTCGCACATCACCTATCGCCATCGTGCGCATTGCGGCCGTCGGAACTTCATCTCCTTCTATATCATCAATATCAACTTGCTCTCTTGGAGAGCCATTAGTCTCATCAAATACAACGTCGCTAGATGCTTCAACTAATCTCGATGATTTGTTGAAGACCCTATACGCCTTTGTATTTGAGTCATATCCTAGTAAAAACCCTTCTACTGCCTTGGGAGCAAATTTATAATGTCTACCTTTCTTCACTAGAATGTAGCATTTGCTCCCAAATACACGAAAATAAGAAACATTGGGTTTGTTACCAGTTAGGAGTTTGTAGGAGGTCTTCTTGAGGAGAAAATGTAGATAGAGCCAGTTTATGGCATGGCAAGCTGTGTTCACAACTTCCGACCAAAAATGCTCAGGCGTCTTGTACTCTCCAAGCATCGTTCTCGCCATATCGATTAGTGTCTTATTCTTCCTCTCTACCACACCATTTTGGTGTGTAGGGAGCGGAGAAGTCGTGCTTGATGCCTTCCTCCTCAAGAAACTCTCCACCTTGTAGATTCTTGAACCCGGACCCATTGTCGCTTCTTATCTTCTTCACCTTCAGCTCAAACTCATTTTGAGCTCTCCTTAAGAAGTGCTTTAGGGTTCCTTGGGTTTCGTATTTGTCCTGCAAAAAGAATACCCAAGTGAAGCGGGAAAAATCATCGACTATTACAAGACCATACTTACTTCCCCTGATGCTGAGGTAGGCAACGGGTCCAAAGAGATCCATGTGAAGAAGTTCCAGTGGTCTTGATGTTGTCATCACATTCTTGTTGTGATGAGTGCTTCCCACTTGTTTCCCTGCTTGGCATGCTGCACAAGATCTGTCTTTCTAAAAACATACATCTGTTAGTCCTAACACATGTTCTCCCTTTAGAAGTTTATGAAGGTTCTTCATTCAAACATGTGCTAGACGGTGATGCCAAAGCCAGCCCATATTAGTCTTAGCTATTAAGTATGCATCTAGATCGGCATTCTCTTTCGAAAAATCAACTAAATCGAGTTTGTCGTCTAATACACCCTTAAAGGCTAATGAACCACCACTCCTTCTAAAGACAGATGCATCAACATTTGTAAATAAACAATTGTAGCCCATGTGACACAATTGACTTATGGACAATAGATTGTAGCCGAGCGACTCTACTAAGAATACATTTGATATTGAGTGCTCGTTTGTGATGGGTATCTTGCCCAATCCTTTAACCTTGCCTTGGTTCCCATCTCCAAAGATAATAGTATCCTGGGAAACCCTGTTCTTGATGTAGGAGGTGAACATCTTCTTCTCCCTCGTCATGTGGTTTGTGCATCTGCTGTCGATAATCTAGCTTGAGCCCCCGGATGCATAAACCTGCAAGGAATTTAAGCTTGGGTTTTAGGTACCCAACTCTTGTTGGGTCCTACGAGGTTAGTCACAACAGTTTTTGGAACCCATATGCAAGTCTTGTCTCCCTTGCATTTTGATCCCAACTTCCTAGCGACCACTTTTGCATTTATACATGAAAGCACAAACGAAGCATTGCACGCATGATAAACAGTAGTAGGTCCATTGCAAACTTTCCTAGGTGCATGAGAAGGAGCATAATTTCTCCTAGGCCTACTTCTATCATGAACAAAAGCGGAACTAGATGCAAACATAGCATGAGAATTAAATGTAGCATCATAGAAACAATATGATCATAGCATCTATCATTATAAGCATGACTAGTGAATTTCCTATCATAAATATAGGCATGGTTCTTTTGAGAACTACTAGCCATCGGGGCCTTCCCTTTCTCCTTGTTGAGAACGGAAGTCCTTTGGCTTGTTAAGTTCTTGGTTTCCTTTCAAAAACCAAGTCCATCCTTAATTGAGGGGTGTCTACCAACAGTATAGGAATCCCTAGCAAATTTTAGTTTATCATTATCATTTTTTGCAAGTCTTAAGTTGATCATTAAAACTTGCAACATCATTATTTAATTTGGCAATAGTGGCAGCATGTTCATCAAAATTAACATCTTTACACCTATTGCAAATAACTACATGTTCCACACATGAACTAGTTGCATTTACTTCCTCTAGCTTAGCCTTTAATTCATCATTTAAATTCTTTAAACTAGAGATAGATTCATGACAAGTAGACAACTCAGAGGATAGCATTTCATTTCTTTTTAATTTCTAAAGCAAGAGATTTTTAACACTAAAAAATTTATCATGCTCCTCATACAAAATGTCTTCTTGCTTTTCTAGCAATCTATCCTTTTCATTAAGAGCATCAATTAGTTCATTTATCTTGTCTACTTTATTTCTATCTAATCCCTTAAACAAATCAGTATAGTCTATTTCATCATCAGATGACTCTTCATCACTAGAAGAAGTATACTTGGGAGTGTCCTGAATACAGACCTTCTTCTCCTTAGCCATAAGGCATGTATGACGTTTGTTGGGGAAGAGCGAAGATTTGTCGAAGGCCGAGGCAGCTAGTCCTTCATCATCGGAGTCGGATGAAGAGCAGTCTGAATCCCATTCCTTTCCAAGGTGCGCCTCGCCCTTCACCTTCCTGTAGTTCTTCTTCTCCTTCTTCCCATGCTTTTCTTGTGCCTGGTCATTTTCATTATCAGGACATTGAGCAATAAAATGACCAGTCTTACCACATTTGAAGCAGGAGCGCTTTCCCCTTATTTTATTCTTGTTGGGGTACTCCTTGCGTCCTTTCAAGGCGGTTTTGAAGCGCTTGATGATGAGCGTCATTTCGTCCTCGTTGAGCCCGGTAGCCTCCACTTGTGCTACCTTGCTAGGTAGTGTCTCCCTGTTGCTGGTTACTTTGAGAGCAACGGTTGTGGCTCGTAGATGGGTAGTGGACTGTTTAGTGCATCGTCCACGTATCGTGCCTCCTTCACCATCATGCGCCCGCTCACGAATTTGCCAAGGATTTCCTCGGGCGTCATTCTGGTATACCTAAGGTTCTCACGAATAAGATTTACAAGATGGGGGTCAATAACTATAAATGACCTGAGCAAGAGTCGGACGACATCATGATCTGTCCATCTTGTACTCCCGTAGCTTCAGATTTTGTTGACCAGGGTCTTGAGCCTGTTGTAGGTCTGTGTTGGCTCCTCTCCCCTGATCATCGCGAACCTTTCCAGCTCGCCTTCCACCAGTTCCATCTTGGTGATCATGGTGGCATCATTTCCTTCATGAGAGATCTTGAGGGTGTCCCAGATTTGTTTGGCGTTGTCCAAGCCGCTAACCTTGTTATATTCATCCCTGCACAGAGATGCTAGCAAAACAGTAGTGGCTTGGGCATTTTTATGAATTTGCTCATTAATAAACACAGGATTATCGGTACTATCAAAATGCATCCCATTTTCTACAATTTCCCATATGCTAGGATGAAGGGAGAATAAATGACTACGTATTTTATGACTCCAAAATGAATAGTCCTCTCCATCAAAGTGTGTGGGTTTTCCAAGTGGAATTGATAGTAAATGCGTATTTGAATTGTAAGCAATGCGAGAGTAGTCAAAAGAGTAATTCTGATTGACCGTTTTCTTTTTCGACGAGGAGTCGTCATCCCTTGGTGAAGAAGAGGAGGCGTCGCTGTCATAGTAAATGATCTTCTTGATGCGCCTCTTCTTCTTCACGTCCCTCTTCTTGTGACTCGAGCCTAAGTTAGTGGGCTTGTCGTCTCTTGGCTCGTTGAAGAGGGACTCCTTCTCCTTATCGTTGACCACCATCCCCTTACCCTTAGGATCAATCTCTTCGGGCGGTTAGTCCCTTAGATGAAGAGTACGACTCCGATACCAATTAAGAGCACCTAGAGGGGGTGAATAGGTGATCCTGCGAAATTCAACACTAAATAGCCAATACTTGGTTATGAAATGTTAGTGCAATTAAAACCAAGTTGCTAAAGTGTGAACTTTAGAAGAAAATCAATCACAAAGAAGATGGACACAAGACACAGTGATTTATCCCGTGGTTCGGCCAATGCCTACTCCACGTTGTGGTGACCTCCTTCGGTCAAGGATTGCACTCAATCCCTCTCAAGTGATCCAATGATCAACTTTGAGTACCACGATTATCTTCTTTAGTAGTCTTTTCCCGTTTGCGAGGAATCTCTACAAGTTGGAGCCTCTCGCCCTTACAAAGTTTGATCACAAAAGAAGCACAAGAGTAAGGGAGGGAAAACAACACACGCAAGATTCAATCCGCAGCACACACACGCACACAAGCCAAGACTTGAGCTTAAAAACACGACGCAGGGAGTTCACAACTCAAACTGAGCTCAAATCACTAACACAACAATCCAAATGCGTGGAGGCGGAGTCTAGATGTCTTTAGATGCTTAGAGAATGCTTAGTGTACTGCTCCATGTGCCTAGGGGTCCATTTTACAGCCCCAAGGCAGCTAGGAGCCGTTGGAGATCAACTTGGAAGACAAATCTTGCCTTCTGTCGAGTGGCGCACCGGACAGTCCGGTGCACCATCGGACATGAACAGTACCAGCCCGGTGCGCGATCTCTTTCCTTTTCTATCAAAGCCGACCGTTGGATCTTTGGATCCGTTGGCGCACTAGACACAGTCCGGTGCACACCAGACACTGTCCGGTGCACACCGGACAGTCCGGTGCGAATATTCGATCGTTGGCTCGGCCACGTGTCGCCCGTTGATCGCGCAGACTACCGTTGGCTGCGGGCGCCGTTGGCTCACCGGACAGTCCGGTGATTGTTAGCCGTGGCGCCTTTTCCATTTCCCGAGAGCGACGAGTTCGTCATCGAAGACTTTGGGCTCAGGCGCTGATGACTCACCGGACAGTCCGGTGATTTATAGCCACTTCGCCGCGCCGATTCCCGAGAGCAGAGAGCTCGCTGTCGGGCCAGCCTGGGCACCGGACACTGTCTGGTGCACCACCGGACAGTCCGGTGCGCCATAGGCTGGTGCAGATTTGGTTGAACCGAGTCACTTATTCCTCAGTCCTTTTTCTCTTTTCTTGGTCATGTCTCTAGCACTTAGATGAACATGTTAGTACACAAAAACAATTTACTAAGTATAGAAACATACCTTGTTCTTTGATGTGCACTTCCCACTTACTTAGCACATATGACTTTAAAACAATGTGTTGGGCATCTAATCACCAAAACGATTATTTAAATGGCCCAAGGGCACATTTCCCTTTCACTCGCGAGCCGAGCAGAGCCAGCTCGCGAGCCGGTATCGAGCCGAGCCGAAGCTCCTTTTACATCTCGTTGAGTAAGCGAGCATAGACGAGTCAAGCTCGACCACTGAGCGAGCCACACCGATTCGAACCTAGCTCAGTTCATTTCCAGCCCTAGTCTCTGGACCTGCCGCTCGCTGCAGATGCGGCAGGACCCTACCCTATATGTTAGGAGAGAATCCACAAAACAACACTTCTTTGGGAAGACATTCAGGAAATAGCATTGGTTTTCAAGCAATTCATAGAATAGCGCCATTTTCACCAAATTAATTTGGAAAATAACACCCCATCTATATTTTGCATTCTTTTATTGCTTACACCACATATAGATAAATCAAATTACTCATATTCATTTCACATCCCATTTTTATCTCTTCTGTCCATAAAAAACATAAATAGATAATACATGCAGGCCCTATTTTTATAGTGCTAAACATACAAATAGGCACATATTTTTTACGAAGAAAGAAGTTTAGATTTAACTATTGGACTTCAAACCTAGGTATCAGCAATATCAAGCTATTAAAATTTAGACATACTTAGTTCACCGAATGGTCTTCGAATATACTTCCTCGGTTCCTTTTTATTTGATGTGGTTGTTTTTTTTCAAAAACTTCATTCATTTGTCTTATTGAAAAAATAATATGTTCTATAAAAATTACTCCCTCTATCCCAGAATATAGTTTCGAAGTTCAATTTTTAAATCTAAACTTCCTCCTTTACAGAACATCTGTGTTTATTTGTATGTTTAACATTATTCTTAATAATATAAAAATAGTGCTCATATATTTTTATGCATTTACGTTGTTCTTATAGACTGAATAGATAAAAAAACAAGGCTAGGAAATGATAGGGGCAATTTAGTCCATTTTCTTGTGAACTGAGAAATAAAAGAATGAAAAAATATAGATAAAGTGATGTTTTCTGAATTCATTTGATGAAACCAACGCTGTTATTTGAATTGCTTGAAAACGAGTGTTATTTCTTGAATACTGTCTCAAATGTGTTGTTTTGTGGATTCCCCCTACATTAGACACGGTTTGTATTGCTTTGCTTGATTGCTGTTCAGATGACCGGACGGCTATAAGATTCATCATTTCCATCTTACGCCCAGATTCTTCCAAGCTTTTCTCTTCTGGGTCTCACCAGGATTGCAACGCGCACAGCCCATGATATTTCGTGGGCGTTTGGATTGCGTCCTACCAAACAGATGTTTGCCAGACATGTCTCCAGCATTTAGGCCAACCAAAAAGGCATTTTTTAAATTCAGAAAAAAGTAGAGTACACGT
Organism: Zea mays; assembly: GCF_902167145.1. Taxonomy (NCBI): domain Eukaryota; kingdom Viridiplantae; phylum Streptophyta; class Magnoliopsida; order Poales; family Poaceae; genus Zea; species Zea mays. Next base: position 11,896,006 of record NC_050104.1, on the reverse strand, counting down.
ATACATGTTGTCACTCCTGGTGCAGCAGCATCCTGGGGAAAAAATATATAAGAACAGAAAATACGAGGAATATAGATTTTTTTAATTCAGAAAAAAAGTAGAGTACACGTATACATGTTGTCACTCCTGGTGCAGCAGATCCATGTTGTCACTCCTGATGCAGCAGCATCCTGGGGAAAAAATATATAAGAACAGAAAATACGAGGAATATAGATTTTTTTTGGAATTCGCCTAGTGACCCAACAGGAAAATACGAGGGAAGATTTCGATGTCCAACAAATTTAGACCATGTTTAAATACACTAAAATTAATAGTTAGTTGCTAAAATTCTCAACATTAAAACAATCTAGCTAATGGTTTAACTATTATCTACTTTTTACATTAGGATGTGTTTGATTGGAGAGTCAACTATAATGGAGTGGGTTTGTTCTAGTTTTTTAGAATAGAGTCGTTCTATTCCGTGTTTGCAAGCAGAACAGAACAACTCCATTTTTTGTTTGGTTAAAGAGTATAATAGAGCGGAAGCGCTCTGTTCTTTGTTTGGTTGGAGTGTTATATGAGTATAGAGGGGAGGAGAGGAATGAGAGCCTTCGTGTCCGAAAGAGCGCTCGCATCCGGTCGTTTTGGTATGGCGGGAGTATTCCAACTATTTATGGTAAATTTCTATAACAGGACGTTTGGATCTCTTTATTTTAGAGGAATTGGAATTCACTCAATAAAGTACCTTATTTAGTTTGGAATTTGACATTCCACCACTTTCCAAAGTTCAGATATAAGCTTATCTCAAATTCATGGGATGGAGGATTGGAAATAATTTTATGCATTAATAGAATTTGTTTCTACTCTGTAACTTACATGACACTCTTCGTCTCACTCCTCTATAGTAAAAATGTAGCACATAAATATCTCTGACATCTTGCTAATAATAGTATACAAATATATATTGCATAAAACCGAATTAGCTTAACTGATATATGCCAAAATTATTATTATTAGAATGAAATTCGATTCCAATGATCCAAACAGGGCATAAAGAGAATTTAGGAGTCACTCTGCTTCTTTTTTTTGGAAACCAAACATCCAGAAAATAAAAATAGAGCTTCTTCATTCTCCTCCACTCCTCAACCAAACACACCAGCAATAGTTAGATAGATATTTATTAGCGAGCTAATTTCACCAACATTTTTTAGTCAACTAACTATTATTTTTAGTGCATTCAAACAACACAACCCTTAGATGAGGAGTCTTTACCCTCCAGAGTCTTTACCCTCCACTGCTCAAATTGGTGACATAGATAGTGTATTTGTCACTGGACAGAGATGCTCTATTTGATTTTATCTCAGCTGAACTTTAGGCCGTCTTTAGCTAGTGAACTAGCTAATATAAATAAAAGGATATGAATATTTTTTGAATGTAGCGGCACCGATAAAAGATCATGGATATATAGATCAAACACCCAATATTAGATACTATTAGCTGAGATTGAAAAATAAAAATAATAGAATCTAAACTCTAGGTAAAATTAATTTTACCTACCAACTGCTATATTTAATACAATATATCTAAGTTTAGCAAATATTGTAACTAGGTGGAACAACATCCCTTTGGTGTCTATTACCCTTCATGGTATCACTTAAGACGACTAGGTCTACGCATTCGGTTCTTTAGTTCAGTTCAGTTCCTCGTTTTTTTTAGAAAATTCGATTTCCAAAAAAACTAGAACTAAAATATGCATCCAGGACAGACGGAACCAGGACAGACAGAACATCGGTTCCGGTTCGGTTTTGGTTCTAACTGAATAAATCGAAGTTTAGCAAAAAAAACAACACAGAACGGATGAAGGATTGGGGTTGGGGATAGAATGATTTAGAGGATTGAGATATGCCTAAAATGCTATTGGTCTATTGGGCTTCTAATTTATTATAGTTTTTCCAGTTAATTCGGTTTTACAAGTGTCGGCGTTTCGAAACCCGGGGGGTCCCTGGACCGACGAGTAAATTGTCGCCGCGTGCCCCAGCCCAGATGGGTCGGCGCGAGACGGAGCGCGAAGGGGGGAGGCAGCCGGAGGGAGACGAGCGTGAGAGGTGGAATCCCGCGGCCTTCGTGTTTGTCCCGCGCCCAGGTCGGGTGCGCTTGCAGTAGGGGGTTACAAGCGTCCACGCGAGAGGGAGCGAGCGGCCTCGCGCGAGCGCCGTCTCGTCCTTCCCCGCGCGACCAACCCTCTGTAAGAGGGCCCTGATCCTTCCTTTTATAGGCGCAAGGAGAGGATCCAGGTGTACAATGGGGGGGTGTAACAGTGTGCTAACGTGTCTAGCAGAGGAGAGCTAGCGCCCTAAGTACATGTCATCGTGGCAGCCGTAGAGGTTTTGGCACCCGGTTCGTGTGGTGTCGTGGCCGTCGGAGGAGCGCTGGAGCCTGGCGGAAGGACAGCTGTCGGGGCTGTCGAGTCCTTGCTGACGTCCTCTTGCTTCCGTAAGGGGGCTGAGAGCCGCCGTCGTCATAGAGCGTGCGGGGCGCCATCATTACTTGTCTGGCGGAGCGAGCCAGATGGGATGTCGGTCTTGTTCCCCGTAGCCTGAGTCAGCTTGGGGTAGGGTAATGATGGCGCCTACTGTTGACATGGTCGGTCCGTGCCCTGGGTTGGGCGATGTGGAGGCTCCTCCGAGGTCGAGGTCGAGTCTGTCTTCCGAGGCCGAGGTCGAGTCCGAGCCCCCGGGTCGAGCGAGGCGGAGATCGTCGGCTGAGGCCAGGGTTGAGTCCGAGCCCTGGGGTCGAGTGGAGCGGAGTTCGTCGTCTTCCGGGGCTGAGCCCGAGTCCGAGCCCTGGGGTCGGGCGAAGCGGAGTTCGTCGTCTTCCGGGGCTGAGCCCGAGTCCGAGCCCTGGGGTCGGGCGAAGCGGAGTTCGTCGTCTTCCGGGGCTGAGCCCGAGTCCGAGCCCTGGGGTCGGGCGAAGCGGAGTTTCCCATGGCGCCTAGGGCCGGACTTGGCTGCTGTCAGCCTCACTCTGTCGAGTGGCTCAGCAGTCGGTGCGGCGCAGGCGGCGCTGTCCTCTTGTCAGACCGGTCAGTGGAGCGGCGAAGTGACTGTGGTCACTTCGGCTCTATCGACTGGAGGGCGTGCGTCAGGATAAAGGTGTCAGGCCATCTTTGCATTAAATGCCCCTGCGATTTGGTCGGTTGGCGTGGCGATTTGGCCAAGGTTGCTTCTTGGTGAAAACTGGGCCTTGGGCGAGCCGAAGGTGTGTCCGTTGCTGGAGGGGGGCCTCGGGCGAGACGTAGATCCTCTGGGGTCAGCTGCCCTTGCCCGAGGCTGGGCTCGGGCGAGGCGTGATCGCGTCCCTCGAATGGACCGATCCTTGACTTAGTCGCACCCATCAGGCCTTTGCAGCTTTGTGCTGATGGGGGTTACCAGCTGAGATTTAGGAGCCTTGAGGGTACCCCTAATTATGGTCCCCGACAGTAGCCCCCGAGCCTCGAAGGGAGTGTTAATACTCGGTTGGAGGCTTTTGTCGCACTTTTTTGCAAGGGGACCAGCCTTTCTCGGTTGCGTTTTGTTCCGGTGGGTGCGCACGAGCGCACCCGCCGGGTGTAGCCCCCGAGGCCTCGGAGGAGTGGTCTGACTCCTCCGAGGTCTTAATGCCTCACGCAATGCTTCGGCTGGTCTGGTCGTTCCCTCATGCGAGCTGGCCGTAGCCCGGGTGCACGGTCGGGTCCCAAGTTCTCGGGCTGGTATGTTGACGCTGTCAACGGTTTGGCCGGAGCCGGGTTTGCGAGAGCAGCCCCCGAGCCTCTGCATAGGGCGAGAGGACGGTCAAGGACAGACTCGACTTTTTTACATACGCCCCTGCGTCGCCTTTCCACAAGGAGGAGGGGGAAAGCGCCATGTTGCCCTCGGAGGGCGCCGAACATGGTGTCTCCGGTGAGCTGCTGGCGGGTAATCTGAGTGGACGCTCGTGCCCCATTTGTTAGGGGTCGGCTAGAGGCCCGGAGGCGCGCTCAAAAGTACCTGCGGGTGATCTGCCGGACCCGGTCCCCTTTCGACGGGGTCCGAGGGCTCGATGCCTCCCTCTGATGGGATTCCGTTACAAGATCGTTCCCGCTGGTCTCAGAAATGTCCTAGGGTACCTCGGGAGCGTAGCCCGAGCCTTGGTTATGTATCGAACGTACCCAGGGTCATCCCTCGCTCTGTGTCTGAGGCGGCTGTGAACCCTTCGAGGGCCAGCCTACGAACCCCTGATCAGTAGTGGGCGCGGAGCCCGAGTGGCCTGAGGCGGCCGTTGAACCCTTCCAAGGGGCCGGCCTTCGAACCTCTGACCAGTAGTGGGCGCAGAACCCAAGCGCTCTGAGGCAGCTGTTGAACCCCTCCGAGGGGCCAGCCTTCGAACCTCTGATCAGTAGTGAGGCTCGGGGCCTGTTTCCTTCACGGAGAAGGATCCTTTTCGGGGTATCCCCCTTTCCCGGTCCCCGTTGTAAGAGAGAGAAAGAGGAAAAGGAAAAGGATATGAAATCGAATGACGTGGCGTACCTTTTTTGACGCGGTCATTATGGCGAAGGTGAAGCGTCGCTCGCTTCTCCTGCCAGAGGCGCCGCCTGTCCCGCCGCGGAGTTAATGCGACGGGGCGAGTGGTTCGCGAGGCGGCCGTTGCGCGTGCGCGAGCCGTTCGAGGAATGGAACACGGGCGCGCCGTCTTCACGCCGTGAGAGAGGGTTCTCTCGCTGCCCCTGGATGGGACGTAAGCTTGGCTGACGACGTGACCGCTGCTCTTGCCCGCCTGCCACCGCCATTACTGCCGGCCCATTTTTGGCCGTATTGACTGTCGCGCCTGGCTGGCACTGCTGGGTCGTACGCAGGGTTGCCTCGAGTCGCGGTACTGGTTCCATAGTCGAGGAGGCGTGGTAGTGGTGCGAGTGGCGGTGCAGTTGCTCGCACGTAGCAACCAGCGCGCCGGTTGCATGACGCGTGGGCCTGGGCCTCCATGCTGGGTGCGTTGGAAGTCGGAGGGGCGCGCCCACTTGGCGCAGTTGCATGCCGCCTGCACGGCTGTCCGCCCTTTCACCCGCTGGTCTGGGCGAAAGTGGAGGAATGCTTGTAACCGCTGGGCGGTTGCATGCACCGCGCGCGGCGGTTTGGCTTCTTCTGCTCTGGGCCAGCTTGCATGACGCGTGGGACCCAGCCCCCGCGCCATAGGGGGAGGACCTTGGAGCGTGTTGGAGAAGACTCAGCCCACGATGGCTGGGGACGCAAGTAGGGAGAGTCGCCTTTAAAAGGAGGGTGACCCCTTGAAAGGCGACCATGTCTTCGCGCTCCCTTATGCATCGTGTCTTTCCACCTTCCGAGCCCCCAGATGGGGGACACCCACAATCCTTCCGCCTTGTCGTTGGAGGAACGCAACTTCGTGGAAGTTGGTACCTTTCAGCCATCGTTCGGCTTCAAGGATTTTCATCATGCAGCCCGGCTGTACCCCCTCGCCGGCGGTCACCCAAGACGGTGACCTCCAGTTCGGTGGCGGGGAAAAGCAAGCCGGGCTGCGGCCTCTGCCCCTCCCTCAGCTTCAAGGATTTTCATCATCGGTGCTGGGGAGGGGAGTGTGCCGAGTTGGGGTCGGCCCCTGCGCGGGCAACGGCCCGCTCCTTCCCTCAGTGATCGGGGGGAAGGGCGTTCGCCGTTCGTGGCGCTGACAGCTGCCGCGTGCCTGGCTCTCTGACCCGAGTGGCTTCGGAGCCGCTCCCGGCGCCGCCTTCTGCCACGGCAGCTGGAAGAGGTTCTTCCGCCGACGAGATAGCCGGTGCCGCCCACGGACTGACCTCCAACTCTACGGCCTTCTGCCCGTCCTTGCCTCTCGAGTGAGCGCATGGGCGAGGGCCTCATGGCAGCAGCATCCGCCCTGAGGTCATCGCTGCTGCTGTTCGGCCCCCCGGAGCAGAAGTCGTCGTCGTCGCCGCTGCTGGAGCGGGCGACGGCGAGCCGTTCTTCGGTCTTCTGTTGCTCCGCAGGCCCCCCAATCGTGTGGGGTTGTTCGTACCTGCGGAGGTGGAACCGGGGTTCCGTTTGTAATGGCACCTTGAATGCCGGTCTTTTGTTCATTGTGGCTGTCGGGGCCTGAACATGTGTGTATTTTCGGCACGGAGCCGTGTTTTTTCCTCATTTCGAGCACTAAGACTCGTCTGTCGGCTAACAGAACCGCTTCACCAAGCGTGAGTCGCCCCGTGCAAAGGTGACGAGTGAGGTATCCGTATCCCGGAGGCGTAGGAGTCCCTCGGCTCGGTCGGCCTTGCCGTCCGAGGCTTCTCTTGCTTAGTTAAAGAACCCCTCGACCGCTCTTCGATGAGCCGAAGCCGGGGGTAGCGGTGTCAGCACGGACAGAGGCAGAGTTGGCTCGAAAAGAAGACTTGGTCGGCTAGAGCCTGGCCGGGTCGTCCACTGGCGAGACCGACGCCGGAATTGAGTTGTCGAGGCCTCAGGCCGGGCTGATGTCTTCGGGGGACAGCTGGCCGAGGCCTTGGGGTGACCGACCGAGCTGTCTGCTCGAGCCGGATTCCTGGAGAAGACCCTGGCGGCGATGGCCTGGGCGTGGTGATGATGTCGTCCTTCAAAGTGGAGATTCTCTGACTGCTTCGCCGTCCGAGGCTAGGTCGGACCTCGCTGAAGGTGTAGTTGACGCCGAGGGTGCTGCTGCTCCCCTCAACTGTCAAGATCCGAGCCTGCAGGATCGGATTATCTTGTAGTGTGTGTATGTTTTCTGCGGCCGCCGAGGCCCAAACACACCATCATCGTGTTGTAAAGCTGCGTTTCTTTTCCTCTTGTTTCGAGTATCTGGACTTTTTCGTCGGTAACAGAATTGTCTGTGCGAGCGAGAGTTGCTTTTCACGAAAGGCGATGAGTGAGGTATCCATATCCCGGAGGCGCAGGAATCCCTTGGCTCGGTCGGCCTTGCCGCTTACGCGTACTCTTGCCCGTCCATAGGGTTCTGTCACCGACGCAGTCGAGAAGGCCCGAAGAATCGCTTCGACAGAGGAGCTTTCGAGCGTGAAGACTTGTTCGGTCCGCGGAATCACTTATCCGAACGCAAGTTACTTATCGCAGAAGGTGATGAGTGAGGTATCCGTATCCCGGAGGCGTAGGAGTCCCTCGGCTCGGTCAGCCTTGGCTGCTTACGTGTACTCCGTCGTTTTCAGGATCCACTTTCGAAGTAGTCGAAAAAGCACGAAAGACATTCTGGCAGAAAGGATCTTTTTTTGAGGAAAATTTCGACGCAGAGGGGGTTCCCCCCTTTTAGCCCCTGAGGGAGGGTCGGGCTTTGCCGAGGCAAGGCTGACCCTTCCTTGATGACTAAACTTTGCATGGGAACGAGGCATATGAACAACTTGAAAGCATCTTAAGGGTAGAAGCGACGTAGCTGTTGGATGTTCCAAGCGTTGCTGTAGACCTCGCCTTGACTGTTGGCCAGCTTGTATGTTCCGGGCTTCAGAACTTTGGCGATGACGAACGACCCTTCCCAGGGAGGCGTGAGCTTGTGCCGCCCTCGGGCGTCTTGTCGCAGCCGAAGCACCAGGTCGCCCACCTGGAGGTCTCGGGACTGAACCCCTCGGGCGTGGTAGCGTCGCAGGGACTGCTGGTACCGCGCCGAGTGTAGTAAGGCCATGTCTCGAGCCTCTTCCAGCTGGTCCAGTGAGTCTTCTCGATTAGCTTGATTGCTTTGGTCGGCATAGGCCCTCGTCCTCGGGGAACCGTATTCTAAGTCTATGGGCAAGATGGCCTCGGCCCCATAGACTAGAAAGAACGGCGTGAAGCCCGTGGCTCGGCTCGGCGTTGTCCTCAGACTCCAGACCACCGAGGGGAGTTCCTTCATCCATCGCTTGCCGAACTTGTTGAGGTCATTGTAGATCCGAGGCTTGAGTCCTTGTAGAATCATGCCGTTGGCACGCTCTACTTGCCCATTTGTCATGGGGTGAGCCACGGCGGCCCAGTCCACCCGGATGTGGTGATCCTCGCAGAAGTCTAGGAACTTTCTGCCATTGTCGGTGATGATGGAGTTCGGGGCCCCAAAGCGATGGATGATGTTGGTGAAGAACGCCACCGCCTGTTCGGACCTGATGCTGTTTAGGGGTCGGACCTCGATCCACTTGGAGAATTTGTCGATGGCGACCAACAGGTGCGTATAGCCCCCGGGTGCCTTCTGCAAGGGGCCGACGAGGTCCAGACCCCACACAGCAAAAGGCCAGGTGATGGGTATCGTCTGCAGGGCCTGAGCGGGCAGGTGGGTCTGCCTTGCGTAGAACTGACACCCTTCGCAGGTGCGGACAATTCTAGTGGCGTCGGCCACCGCCGTCGGCCGGTAGAAACCTTGTCGGAAGGCGTTCCCAACAAGGGCTCGAGGTGCTGCGTGATGGCCGCAAGCCCCCGAGTGTATCTCTTATAGGAGCTCCTGGCCTTCGGCGATGGAAATGCATCGCTGGAGGATGCCTGAGGGGCTGCGGTGGTAGAGTTCCTTCCCGTCCCCCAGCAAGACAAACGACTTGGCGCGCCGCGCCAACCGCCGAGCTTCGGCTCGGTCGAGGGGTAGCTCTCCTCGGTGGAGATATTGCAGGTACGGGGTCTGCCAGTTTTGATTAGGCATGACCCCGCTTCGCTCCTCCTCGATGCACAGCGCCTCACCCTCGGGGGCCGAGGGTACCTCGGGCGGAACCGAGGGTGCCTCCGACCGGGCCGAGCGTGCCTCAGGCTGAGCCGAGGGTACCTTGGACTGAGCCGAGGGTGCCTCAGGCTCGGCCGAGGCCATCTCGGGCTCGGGCGTGTCGTCGGTCTTGACGGAGGGTTGATGCAGGTCTCGGGAGAAGACGTCCGGGGAACCGTTGTTCGCCCCGAGGCTATTTTAGCCAGCTCGTCCGCAGTCTCGTTGTAGAGTCGGGCGATGTGGTTGAGCTCGAGCCCGTAGAACTTGTCTTCCAGGCGCCGAACCTCATCGCAGTAGGCTTCCATCTTCGGGTCGCGGCAGAGGGAGTTCTTCATGACTTGGTCGATGACGAGTTGCGAGTCACCGCGAGCGTCGAGGCGTCGGACCCCTAGCTCGATGGCGATGCACAACCCGTTGACCAGAGCCTCGTACTCAGCCACATTGTTGGACGCTGGGAAGTGGAGGCGTAGCACGTAGCGTAGGTGCTTTCCGAGGGGTGAGATGAAGAGCAGGCCTGCGCCTGCTCCTGTCTTCATCAGCGACCCATCGAAGAACATGGTCCAGAGTTCTGGTTGGATCGGAGCTGTTGGGAGCTAGGTGTCGACCCATTCAGCCACGAAGTCCGCCAAGACCTGGGACTTGATGGCCTTCCGAGGGGCGAACGAGATCGTTTCGCCCATGATTTCCACCGCCCACTTTGCAATTCTACCCAAGGCCTCTCGGCACTGGATGATCTCCCCCAGGGGGAAGGATGACACCACAGTTACCGAATGAGACTCAAAGTAGTGTCGCAACTTCCGCCGCGTCAGGATCACCGCGTATAGCAGCTTCTGAACTTGTGGGTAGCGGATCTTGGTCTCGGGCAGTACCTCGCTGATGAAGTAGACTGGCCTCTGGACGGGCAATGCATGCCCCTCTTCTCGTCTCTCAACCACAATCGTGGCGCTAACCACCTGAGTGGTCGCGGCGACGTAGATCAAGAGGGCTTCTCCGGCAGCGGGAGGCACCAAGATGGGCGCGTTCGTGAGGAGCGCCTTCAGGTTCCCGAGGGCTTCCTCGGCCTTAGGGGTCCAAGTGAAGCACTCGACCTTCCTTAAGAGGTGGTACAGAGGCAGGCCTCTTTCGCCGAGGCGCGAGATGAAGCGGCTCAGAGCCGCAAGGCATCCCGTGACTCTCTGTACGCCTTTCAAGTCCTTGATGGGCCTCATGCTGGTGATGGCCGCGATCTTCTCCGGGTTGGCCTCGATGCCCCGCTCGGAGACGATGAACCCCAAGAGCATGCCTCGGGGAACCCCGAAGTCACACTTCTCGGGATTGAGCTTCACGCCTTTCGCCTTGAGACATCGGAATGTCACTTCAAGGTCGGAAAGGAGGTCGGAGGCTTTCCTCGTCTTGACTACGATGTCATCGACGTAGGCCTCGACCGTTCGGCCAATGTGTTCGCCGAACACATGGTTCATGCACCGTTGGTACGTTGCACCCGCATTCCTCAAGCCGAACGGCATGGTGACATAGCAGTACATGCCGAAGGGTGTGATGAAAGAAGTCGCGAGCTGGTCAGACTCTTTCATCCTGATTTGGTGATACCCTGAGTAGGCATCGAGGAAAGACAGGGTTTCGCACCCAGCAGTGGAGTCCACGATTTGGTCGATGCGAGGCAGAGGGTAGGGAACCTTCGGACATGCTTTGTTTAGACCAGTGTAGTCTACACACATCCGCCATTTCCCTCCTTTCTTTCTCACAAGCACAGGGTTAGCAAGCCATTCGGGATGGAATACCTCTTTGATGAACCCTGCCGTCATTAGCTTGTGGATCTCCTCGCCTATGGCTCTGCGCTTTTCTTCGTCGAATCGACGCCGAGGCTGCTTCATGGGTCGGGCTCTAGCTCGGATATCTAGCGAGTGCTCGGCGACATCCCTCGGTATGCCGGGCATGTCCGAGGGACTCCACGCGAAAACGTCGGCGTTTGCGCGGAGAAAGTCGACGAGCACCGCTTCCTATTTGGGATCAAGCTCGGAGCCGATCCTGATCTGCTTGGAGGCGTCGCTGTTAAGGTCGAGGGGGACGAATTTAACCGTCTCCGCTGGCTCGAAGTTGCCGGCGTGGCGCTTCACGTCTGGCACCTCCTTAGAGAGGCTCTCCAGGTCGACGATGAGGGCCTCGGATTCGGCGAGGGCCTCGGCGTACTCCACGCACTCCACGTCGCATTCGAACGCGTATCGGTACGTAGGGCCGACGGTGATGACCCCGTTGGGGCCCAGCATCTTGAGCTTGAGGTAGGTGTAGTTGGGGACGGCCATGAACTTCGCGTAGCATGGCCTCCCCAGTACTGCGTGGTAGGTTCCTCGGAACCCGACCACCTCGAACCTGAGGGTCTCCCTTCGGAAGTTGGAGGGTGTCCCAAAGCAGACGGGAAGATCGAGTTGTCCGAGGGGCTGGACGCGCTTCCCGGGGATGATCCCGTGGAAAGGCGCAGCGCCTGCCCGGACCGAGGACAGATCAACACGCAGGAGCCTGAGGGTCTCGGCGTAGATGATGTTGAGGCTGCTGCCTCCGTCCATGAGGACCTTGGTGAGCCTGACGTCGCCGATGACGGGGTCAACAACGAGCGGGTATTTCCCCGGGCTCGGCACGCGGTCGGGGTGGTCGGCTTGGTCGAAGGTGATGGGCTTGTCGGACCAGTCTAGGTAGACTGGCGCCGCCACCTTTACCGAACAGACCTCCCGACGCTCTTGCTTGCGGTGCCGAGCCGAGGCGTTCGCCGCTTGCCCACCGTAGATCATGAAGCAGTTGCGGACCTCGGGGAACTCTCCCGCCTGGTGATCTTCCTTCTTATCGTCGTCGCGAGCCCTGCCACCCTCCGCGGGTGGCCCGGCCTTGTGAAAATGGCGCCGAAGCATGGCGCACTCCTCAAGGGTGTGCTTGACGGGCCCCTGATGATAGGGGCACGGCTCCTTGAGCATCTTGTCGAAGAGGTTGGCACCTTCGGGGGGTTTCCGAGGGTTCTTGTACTCGGCGGCGGCGACAAGGTCCGCGTCGGTGGCGTCGCGTTTCGCTTGCGACTTCTTCTTACCTTTCTTCTTAGTGCCGCGCTGAGTTGACGCCTCGGGGGCATCTTCCGGTGGGCGGCCCTGGGGCTGCTTGTCCTTCCTGAAGATAGCCTCAACCGCCTCCTGGCCAGAGGCGAACTTGGTGGCGATGTCCATCAGCTCGCTCACCCTGGTGGGGGTCTTGCGACCCAGCTTGCTCACCAGGTCGCGGCAGGTGGTGCCGGCGAGAACGCGCCGATGACATCTGAATCGGTGATGTTGGGCAGCTCGGTGCGCTGCTTCGAGAATCACCGAATGTAGTCCCGGAGAGACTCTTCCGGCTGCTGTCGGCAGCTTCGAAGGTCCCAGGAGTTTCCAGGGTGCACGTACGTGCCCTGGAAATTGCCGGCGAAGGCTTGGACCAGGTCATCCCAGTTGGAGATCTGCCCCGGAGGCAGGTGCTCCAACCAGGCGCGAGCGGTGTCGGAGAGGAACAGGGGGAGGTTGCGGATGATGAGGTTGTCATCGTCCGTTCCACCCAGCTGGCAGGCCAGCCGGTAGTCCGCGAGGCACAGTTCCGGTCTCGTCTCCCCCAAGTACTTTGTGATAGTAGTCGGGGTTCGGAACCGGGTCGGGAACGGCGCCCGTCGTATGGCGCGGCTGAAAGCCTGCGGACCGGGTGGTTCGGGCGAGGGACTCCGATCCTCCTCGCTGTCGTAGCGTCCCCCACGCCTAGGGTGGTAGCCTCGGCGCACCCTCTTGTCGAGGTCGGCCCGACGGTTGCGGTGATGATGCTCGTTGCCGAGGCGACCCGGGGCCGCAGGCGCCGTGTTGCTCGTGCGCCCGGTGTGGACCGAGGCTTCCCGCATGAATCGGGAAGTCGCGGCGCGATGTTCCGAGGGGTACCCCTGCCTTCGGGAGGCGGAGCTTTTGGCCCGTCGGACCGCGGCGTCCTCCAGGAGATTCTTGAGCTCTCCCTGAATTCGCCGCCCCTCGGTGGTTGATGGCTCCGGCATCGCACGGAGAAGCATTGCCGCTGCAGCCAGGTTCTGGCTGACTCCACTGGAAGTGGGTGGCGGCCTTACCCTGACATCGTCGGCGATGCGGTGCTAGATACCCTAGGGTAGGTGACGCACTTCTCTGGCCGGAGGCTGGCCCGCCCATTCCTGCCCGATGTCCCGGCGGATCGGCTCAAGTGTTCCTGCTCCCTCGTCGAGCCTGGCCTGCACCCCGCGGATTTGCTCGAGTTGTGGGTCATGACCCCCCGCCGAAACGGGGACCACAGCTAGCTCCCGTAGGATGTCAACGCGAGGCACAGGCCTAGGGAGATCACCGTTCTCCGGCATACCAAGATGGTTGCCTTCAGAGGGACCCCCTAGATCGACGTGGAAACATTCACGACTTGGGCCGCAGTCCTCGTCGCCGAGGCTGCGGCTACCGTCGGAACAGTCGGAAAGGCAGTAGTCACACGCGGTCATAAAGTCCCGCATGACACTGGGGTTACCAAGTCCGGAGAAATCCCAACAGAAGTCGGGCTCGTCATCTTCCTCGGACCCCGAGGGCTCGTAGGTCGAGACGTCTGTCAGCCGGTCCCAGGGTGACCGCATACGATACCCCAGAGGGTTTGGACTCGCCTCTACGAGAGCGCCCACCAAAGCGAAGTCGCTTGGCGGGTCGAGGCTGAATCCAAAAGGCGTGAGATGGGAATCGATCGGTACCTCTTAGTCGACGGGCGGTGACGAAGTCACGTCAGGGACTGACTGCACCATCGTCTCAGGCACGAGGGTGACGCCCAGCAAGTCCTTCGCGAGCGTGCTGGCGTCGTCCGTTTGCTTGGGATTGGCGTGTCGCGGGGAGACGGCGCTCGTCTTCGTCTCAGACGAGAGGTCGATGTCCGACGTGCCCCCCGTTGGGGCACCGGCGCCGTCGACTCGCTCGACAGCCGACGAGGTGCCGCCTCCTGCTTGGCCTTGGTTGCCCCGCCTCCTCCTCCGTCGGCGGGGGAGGGGACGGGGTGAGCTCGAATGTTGTTCTTCCACCACGCGGGGAAGACGTCGTCGATTCCGCCGCTCGCGGGCGGGCTTTCGGCCGCCATTGTCGCTGTCGCACGGCAGGGAAAGGAGTATCATGTCGTAGCTGCCGTCGCGGGACATGAACTCAAGACTCCCGAAACGGAGCACCGTCCCGGGCTGGAAAGGTTGCTAGAGACTGCCCATCTGGAGCTTGACGGGAAGCTGTTCGTCAACACGCAGCAGGCCCCTACCTGGCGCGCCAACTGTCGGCGTTTCGAAACCTGGGGGGTCCCTGGACCGACGAGTAAATTGTCGCCGCGTGCCCCAGCCCAGATGGGTCGGCGCGAGATGGAGCGCGACGGGGGGAGGCAGCCGGAGGGAGACGGGCGTGAGAGGTGGAATCCCGCGGCCTTCGTGTTTGTCCCGCGCCCAGGTCGGGTGCGCTTGCAGTAGGGGGTTACAAGCGTCCACGCGGGAGGGAGCGAGCGGCCTCGCGCGAGCGCCGTCCCGTCCTTCCCCTCGCGGCCAACCCTCTGTAAGAGGGCCCTGGTCCTTCCTTTTATAGGCGCAAGGAGAGGATCCAGGTGTACAATGGGGGGTGTAGCAGTGTGCTAACGTGTCTAGCGGAGGAGAGCTAGCGCCCTAAGTACATGCCATCATGGCAGCCGGAGAGGTTTTGGCACCCGGTTCGTGTGGTGTCGTGGCCGTCGGAGGAGCACTGGAGCCTGGCGGGAGGACAACTGTCGGGGCTGTCGAGTCCTTGCTGACGTCCTCTTGCTTCCTTAAGGGGGCTGAGAGCCACCGTCGTCATAGAGCGTGCGGGGCGCCATCATTACTTGTCTGGCGGAGCGAGCCAGATGGGACGCCGGTCTTGTTCCTCATAGCCTGAGTCAACTTGGGGTAGGGTAATGATGGCGCCTCCTGTTGACGTGGTCGGTCCGTGCCCTGGGTTGGGCGATGTGGAGGCTCCTCCAAGGTCGAGGTCGAGTCTGTCTTCCGAGGCTGAGGTTGATTCCGAGCCCCGGGTCGGGCGAGGCGGAGATCGTTGGCTGAGGTCAGGGCTGAGTCCGAGCCCTGGGGTCGGGCGGAGCGGAGTTCGTTGTCTTCCGGGGCTGAGCCCGAGTCCGAGCCCTGGGGTCGGGCGAAGCGGAGTTCGTCGTCTTCCGGGGCTGAGCCCGAGTCCAAGCCCTGGGGTCGGGCGGAGCGGAGTTCGTCGTCTTCCGGGGCTGAGCCCGAGTCCGAGCCCTGGGGTCGGGCGAAGTGGAGTTCGTCGTCTTCCGGGGCTGAGCCCGAGTCCGAGCCCTGGGGTCGGGCGAAGCGGAGTTTCCCATGGCGCCTAGGGCCGGACTTGGCTGCTGTCAGCCTCACTCTGTCGAGTGGCTCAGCAGTCGGTGCGGCACAGGCGGCGCTGTCCTCTTGTCAGACCGGTCAGTGGAGCGACGAAGTGACTGCGGTCACTTCGGCTCTGTCGACTGGAGGGCGTGCGTCAGGATAAAGGTGTCAGGCCACCTTTGCATTAAATGCCCCTGCGATTTGGTCGGTTGGCGTGGCGATTTGGCCAAGGTTGCTTCTTGGTGAAGACTGGGCCTTGGGCGAGCCGAAGGTGTGTCCGTTGCTGGAGGGGGGCCTCGGGCGAGACGTAGATCCTCCGGGGTCGGCTGCCCTTGCCCAAGGCTGGGCTCGAGCGAGGCGTGATCGCGTCCCTCGAATGGACCGATCCTTGACTTAGTCGCACCCATCAGGCCTTTGCAGCTTTGTGCTGATGGGGGTTACCAGCTGAGATTTAGGAGCCTTGAGGGTACCCCTAATTATGGTCCCCGACAACAAGGTCTAAACTGAAATTACCTTAGTTATTTTGGTTTTCCAAAACATGAAACCAAAATTATTAACGGTTAATTCAGATTCGGTTTGGTTTTGGTTTATTTTGTCCAGGCCTAGATTTGGCTTAGGTGCTGCCTCTTAAAGGTCACTCACTGTTGTAAGGACCCGCTTGGTTCCTTTAGTCCAAGGACTAAAGTTTAATGTTAGCCAAGAACTAAAGTTTAGTTATGAGACTAAAGTTTAGTCCTTATTCTATTTGGTTCTAGAGACTAAAAGTATTTAAAACACATTAAATGAATTATAAGATCGAGGACCAAAGTACCCCTTAGCTAGCATTCTTTCTCCATTAGTGCAACTGAAATAAAGGAGAGGCAAAATATGGAATTTATATGGTTTAGTCCCTTTAGTCACCCCTTGAGGGACTACAGACTAAAACAGTTTGTTCCATGTTTTAGTTCTACCGTTGACAATTTAGGGACTAAATGAGACTAAAATGGACGGACTAAGGCCCTGTTTGGATCCTGTTGGCTTATTGTCTGTCATTGGCTAATAATTAGCTAGCATAAATTAGTTAAGATATGTTTAGAGACTTGGCTAATAAATTTTTTTCTTTTTATACGATCTATTAGCACTTATTAGCAAGGTCAAATAGCTAATAGATAAATAGTTTACTAGTCTTTCGGTTAACAAATAGCCAATTTATTAGTAGGTCTATTTAAAGTTTAAGATACTAAAATTAATCGACAAACTGTTTAAGGTAAAGATTCAAATAAATTTTAATCTTTAGTCCCTTAAATCACACGAGTCCCAAAGGAAATAGGGAAGCTTCCTCGAGGTTTCTCCGATTTAAGGAAGCCATAAAGCTAAGCTAAGGGGAAAGAGGTCTCCATGTGCTGAATACTGCCAAAAACTACCAGTCAGTCTCATTCTCTCTCCCGAGCACACACTCCCCTTCTGTCTCTGTCTCTGTCTCATGATCACACAGGCAGGCTCTCTCCCTTATTCTCTCAGCCTCCGGCCTCCCTTACCGCCTCGACGAGACCCACCGCAAGCAGCTAAGCCCTAACACGCCCTACTATCTCCTCTCTTCGCCAACGAGCAAGCGGCCCCTTATCCCTCCACGCACGCCTCGACGAGACCCTCCCTCCCCCTCCCCTTCCCCAACCGAACGCGGCACAATGGTGGACGTTTTCACCGCCTTCGGCTTCGTCAACCTGTGTCTGGCCTTCACCTTCCTCCAGATCTCCACCTTCCCGGACCCGCAGCTCGCTGCGGACAGCACCATGGCATCCGCTGAAGCCCCACTGCGTACGTCGCGGCCGAGGTTCTGCCGCCATTAGCTTCGGCGGCGGTCCTCTTCCTCGCCGCCGTCCCCGTGGCCGGCGCGGGCAACGGGCGGCGGCGCTCGATCTCGGGGCTTCTCATCTTCGTTCTATGCGTCTCCGCCGGCACGCTCGAGCTCATCGTGTTCGGGAAGGCCGCCGTTGGTGGTACTGCGGAGGCTCGCGCGCTCGGCCTGCCTGATCTCCCAGCGTTGCCTGCCGCGGCGACGGCCACGTTCTTTTCGGGGATGACGCTGGTCATCGTCGCCGCGCACCGCCGCGCCGGCGGCGAGGACGAGGGCGGTGGCGGTGGTGCCGTCGCCGGAGACGGGCGGCCGACCCAGGGGCTCCTGCGCCTCACGGCCGGAGCGGCGGCGGCGGCGCTTGTTGGCCTGATGGCCATGCCCCTCATCGTCATCCTCTACGGAGCTAAGTAAGCACTGCACCCCCGGGCCTTGCTGCCTCCTCCCCGTCCCCGTCCCCGGCCCCAAACCCCTCTTAGCTCCGATCTCCAGTTTTGTCCGGCCGCGCGCCCACCAGCAATCACCTAGCCAACCATGCTACTGGATCTACCTTCTAATTCTATACCTTTGCTGCCAGCCGCGCGCGCGCGCCAAGTGACAATAACCATGCTGCGCGGAGCTGAAGCTACTAGCTAGTTCGCTCGTCCAAATAATGCGGCGCGTAGGGGATATCAGATATCTATCCTTCCCCAACAAATAGGCGACGCCGCGGCCGGCGTCATAATCCCGGCGACTCGCGATCGATCGGAGCAGTTGCTAGCTGGCGGCGACGGCTATATATATGGGCGAGATGCGTGTGTGGCTGTGCAGCTGCTGTCTCCTACGGGACGTACAGCTGCTCTCCTGTCTCCTCGTCCATGGTGAACAGTCCCGGTAGACTGACTGATTGACTGACTGAGCGAACAATTTTGGGGTGTTTCGTTTAGGGACAAAGTACCTCAAAACGTGATATTTAATATACATATGCAAGAATCTAGTCATAAACAAAAACTTTAGGTAAAAGTAGAATTTAAATAATACTTCAAAACACCGTGATAACTACCAATGCAACAAACTAGGAGGGGAATGTATCGTGTAAACTTTTAATCTGAACCACATGATGTTGATCCAAGGAGACATGCAGAGGAGTGGGAGGGGGATTTGAAAAGGTATGATTAGCAGCAGGCGGTTAATGTAAAATTATCCACGCCTCTGCGTCCATTAGATCAACATCATATGGTTCAAATTAGAAGCTTACACGATTTCACGAAGGGGTTGGTTTGCACTAGATACGTTCTCAGCTAGGAGAGGGTGTTTCGATCGAGACAAAAGTATTTCAAAACTATATATAGTTCTAGTATACAACAGATCGCGTGTTTTTTACATGCATGATATACGTTTTTGCATGCAATGATGTTCAATCTTGTGTCTTGCAGATATTGAAAGCATGCAAGTAGAGTTGCTGGCCGGTTATTACAAATCGAGGTTCAGCGTGGGATATAAATAATGGATTTTCCTGTGTGTATTAGGGTTGTTGTGGCGGCTGCTTCATTCGTTTATTCTTGTGACTTGTTGCTAGCGATTGGAGTGAGCTGCTTTTGTGTGTGTGTGTGTGTCACCATTTCGTGCTATCAGACGTACGACATGGAAATGTGGTTGACTACTATATATGGTACACATACATATAATAATAATCATCTGTGTTGGTGAACGTGCCTCTGATGATTAATTACTGGTGTTTTATCAATTTGATTTGCGATTCTTGTGTGTGGTTGCTGCACGTACTCTGGCACATGCAAACGTGTGCGATATAAATGGATGTGGGTGTTGGCTTCTTCTTTCGCCCCTGGAATATGGGCATGTTTCTTTCCATGCACAGGTTGAGACTTTAGGGGCTGTTTGGTTTCTAGGGACTAATGTTTAGTCCCTAGATTTTATTTCATTTTAGTTCCAAAATTATCAAATATAGAAACTAAAACCTTATTTTAGTTTCTATATTTAGCAATTTATACATTAAAAAGAAATAAAATAAAAGGACTTAACATTAGTCACTAGAAACCAAACACCCCCTTAGTGTCATGAGGGCGAGGGAGGAGTTGATGCAGGTTATGCTTCTTTAAATTTACAGATTACATCTATAATAATAGTATTCTTTAAAATTACAGATTAAAAGGTTTCATCCTCTGCGTTGACACTTTGAGTCTGTCCACCACACATTGTAAAAAACAGTGGAAAGCGAACAATCAAACATAAATGAGTGAAGGAAAAAAGAAACAAGCTAGTACTGTGCCTTTTCGAGCTGAGGGGCCAGCTTCCTTGAGGTTGCTTCCGTTTCTGCAGCAAGGCAAGCCGTGGCCCATCAACCATGATCAAGTTGTGTTGTTCTCGTTCGCTTTCTGCGTCGAACCTTCTTTTTATTTCTCACGCACATGCAGGATTAACTATCTCATACTACCGTTCTAAATTAAAATTCGTTTTAGTTGATTAATAGATTCATACAACACTTGATGTATGTGTGTTTATATATGTGTCTGGATTTATCTTCATCTATTTGAATATAAGCATAAAGACTAAGAACTAAAATGAATACTATTTTGAAACACACGAAATATTTTTAATAACAAATCTCGGTGACCGGTGAGAACTAAATTTCGAGCGAAATTCATGGAATTCGAATTTTCTGATTGAGATAAATTTGAAAATCGAATTTCATATCCCCCCACCCCCCAAAAAAGTGGTTTTTGACGAATTTGTGTTTTTTACCAAAAAACGACGATTAATTTTAGAATTTCTAATCATATCTTTTCTCTTGTTACTACTATAAGTCACCAGTTTCAATTGTCGTTCTATGTCACGCGTTAAGCACGGGATGCATTCCCTTCATTTACTAATGGGCCGTTACCTAATAGATATACCGTGAAAATCAACCGATCCCATCACTACCGGAATTCGAGCCTTTGCCGAGTGCCTTTTGTCGGGCACTCGGCAAAGAAGTCTTTGCCGAGAGCCGCACTCGGCAAAGGCCGGCTCTCGGCAACGAGCTGATTTACCGAGTGCAAGACACTCGACACAGGAACACACTCGGTAAAGACATGTTTGCCGAGTGTCAAACACTCGGCAAAGGTGGCGCTCGGCAAAGGGCCGTCAGCAGCCGTCCTAAAGCTGACGGCCGTCAGCCTATGCCGAGAGCCGCGGATTGGCACTCGGCAAAGAACTCTTTACCGAGTGTCTTCTCGAGACACTCGGCAAACCATATTTTTATTTTTTACATTTTGTCCACCAAACTTTTTGTGGTATGTTCCTAAACTATGTAGACCTATATGTATCATTTGTGGACAGTTATAACAGAATTTTCAATCATTAGTAGATTTAGTTCGTTTATTTGAATTTCTTCAGAAAATTCAGATTTGAACTGCAGATCACTCGAAACTTGAAAAACCGTGCATGCAAAAATGATATCCATGTTACTTAGCATAAGTTACGACCGATTCCAGGAGCGGACTGGAAACTTCGAGCAACATGCTCACTAAACATGACCGTGAACTTGCCATCCACATGTTTAAAAATTGTATAAAACACAAACAAAGTCAGAAAATTATGAAACTTGTCCACGTGTCATGATATCATATGTAGAGGCTATGATAAAAATTTGAAAAAGTTTCGAGAAAAATGTGACGCACTATGTGTAGAAACCTAAGAGATCCACATTGAAACTTTATGATTTCATGTGTAGTTTTCTTAGGTTTCTACACATAGTGTCTCATAACTTTCTCCAAACATTTTAAATTTTTTATCACAGCCTCTACATATGATATCATGACACGTGGACAAGTTTCATGATTTTCTGAGTTTGTTTGTGTTTTATAAAATTTTTAAACAGCTGGATGACAAGTTCACGACCATGTTGAGTGAGCATGGTGCTCGAAGTTTCCGGTCCACTCCTGAAATCGGTCGTAACTTGTGCTAAGTAGCATGGATATCATTTTTGCATGTACGGTTTTCCAAGTTTCGAGTGACTTGCAGTTCAAATCTAAATTTTCTAAAGAAATTCAAATAAACGAACTAAATCTACTAGCTATTGAAAACACAGTTATAATTGTCCCAAAATGGTACATGTAGGTCTATATAATGTAGGAACATACCACAAAAAGTTTGGTAAAGAAAATAATAAAAATAAAAATATATTTTGCCGAGTGCCCCAGCTTGGACACTCGGCCAAGAATGCTTTGCCGAGTGCCTGCCGTGCGGCACTCGGCAAAGTTTTTTTAAAAAACCCTAAGTCTAGTCTTTGTCGAGTGCCTGTCTGTTGGCACTCGGCAAAGTATATTTTTTAATTTTAAAAAAATCTTTGACGAGTGCCAAATCGCGGGCACTCGGCAAAGACGTTAAAAATACAGCCGGGTCGCCCCTCTTCTTCTCCTTCTCTCCTCCTTTCACTCTCACACCGACGCCTGCCATGCCGTTTTCCTCGAGCGCTGCCACCGCCGTGCCGTCTTCCCCACGTGCCCGGCCGCCACTGCCACCGCCACCGGCCCACCACGCGCTCCGCCACCGGCCCGCCACCGCCACCGTCTTCCCCCACGCGCTCGGCCGGCAACCACCGCCGGCCGCCACCGCCGCGCCCACGCCCACGTCGCGCACGCCCTCGCCGCGCCCTCGTTGCCGCAGCCCGCGCCCACGCCCTCGCCCCGCCTGCACCTGCACCCACACTCGCGCCGCGCCCTCGCCCTCGCCCCCACCCCCGCCCCCGCCCGCACCCACGCCCTCGCCGCGCCGCCGCAGCCGCTCCCGCGCCTCGTGCCACGCCCCCGCCTCGCCCAAGTCGTGCCCCCGTCGTACACCCGCCGTGCCCGCGCCGTACGCCGTGCCCCCGCCGTGCCCTCACCGTGCCCCCGCCGTGTCCCCACCGTGCGTGCCCTCACCGCGCCCCCGTCGTGCCCCCGCCGCCTCACCCGCGACCCGCCGTCTCGTCCGCGGCCAGTCGTCTCGCCCGCGCCCCATCGTCTCGCCCGTGACCCGTCATCTTGTCTGTGACCCGTCATCCCGCCCGCCGGGTATGATTAGGTTTAATATTGAGTTAATTATATACGTGTATGATTAGGTTAATATGTAGTTTTCTTGTGTTAAATTTATGTACGTGTATGATTAGGTTAATATGTAGTATTGTTGATTGCCAGTCATCGTGTCGTTGAATTATGTGTGGATGTCAGCCATCGTGCTGATAGTTTTATTTGCAGGATTTCGAAACCTCCCCGTGCAGGGGAGGTGCTGCCGAAATTTTCTGTTAGAGGATGGAGGACCGTGAGTGGATGTACACGGACCGTAGAGAAAGAAACGATGTCACCACTGAATGGATTAGAAAGACCGATGATTTCGTGGAACGGGCATATGGCGAAAATTCTAAAGGAGCGAGTCTAGTCCCATGCCCGTGCACCAAATGTGCCAACCGGAAAAGAAAACCAAAGAAGGTCATGGTAGAACATATTTGGAAGAATGAATTTACCCTAGGCTATACTCGGTGGATAAATCATGGTGAAGCGCATCGTACGAGAAAGGAGGTGCTGAGACAACGTGTCGAGGATTATGACGCGGATGCGGGGGTAGTGGATATGTTGAACGACTATCAGGAGGCACAGTACACGGGAGGATGTATGGATGACGAGCCAGAGCTGACTGCAAAGGAGTTCTACGACATGTTCGACGCGGCACAGAAGCCCCTTCACGACCAGACAAAGGTTTCTCAATTGGATGTCATTGGGCGTGTAATGGCGTTCAAGTCGTAGTACAACATGAGTAGAGACGCATTCGATGGTTTGTTGACAGTTATTGGGAGCCTGCTTCTGGATGATCACGTTCTGCCAAAGAGCATGTACGAGGCACAGAAACTCCTTCGTGCACTCAAGATGACGTATGAGCAGATTCATGCTTGTCCGAAGGGCTGCGTGCTATTTAGGAAAGAATACGCAGAGGCAAAGTACTGTCCCAAATGTACATCGTCTAGGTTCATGGAGGTAGACTCTGGTGATGGACAGAAGAGGCAGCTCGACATCCCCTTGACAATCCTACGACACCTTCTGTTCATACCGAGGATCCAGCGTCTGTACATGACAGAGGAATTCGTGAAACAGATGACATGGCACAAAAATGGAAAATGATACAATCCTGACAAGATGGTGCACGCATCCGATGGTGAAGCATGGAAACACTTTGATGCCATTCACCGTGAGAAAGCCGAAGAGGCTCGTAATGTACGTGTTGCGTTGGCCACACATGGGTTCAATCCCTATGGAATGAGCGCTGCCCCGTACACATGTTGGCCCGTGTTTGTTATCCCAATCAATCTTCCCCCTGGTGTGTGCTTTCAAAGGCAGAATATATTCGTGTCGTTGATAATTCTCGGACACCCGGGGAATAAAATGGGCGTGTACATGGAGCCTTTGATCGATGAATTGGAACGTACCTGGGAAGAAGGGGTATGGACGTATGACCGAGCTATGAAGACAAACTTCAGAATGCATGTTTGGTACCAGTACTCCATGCATGACTTACCGGCGTGTTGGGGCGAAGGCGAAGACGCCACCCTTCGCTCGATGCCTTCGCCAGCCTCGCTGCACCAACGGAGACAAGACGACTGGCAGACTTACCCTTCATCACACGCGTCGCCGGACGAAGGCCTATGATGAGGTCATCCCATCTCGCGGCCTCGTCCAACATGGAGGCCCACGTGTGATCCGGCCCATTGTAACAGGCCCTACGTGGCCGCTGCACATTACGGGCCTAATTTGTAAAGGTCTCCCTGTAATTACAGTCTGTAACCCTGCTTTATGGGAATATTCCGGGGATAACCTAGGCGCCTGAGGGCAGATGCGTCCTTAACTCAGGATGCTGGGCACTCAGATACCTATAAATACCCCCGCACAGTGCCCTTGAGAAGCTAGATTAACAAAGCTTTTGCCATCTCGAATTGAAACCTTGTTTACGTTGCTCTCACTCCCCCGTTGGATCAACTTGCTTGGGAGAGCAAGTTCCAACATTTGGCGCCCACCGTTCGTGCTACGGAAAAACCACCCGCGATGGCACCCAAGAGAGCTAGCTCGAAGGCCGACGAGGCTGCGAAGGCAGCACTGCTAGCCGAGAAAAAGGGCAAGGCCCTCGTCGACACCACCCACCAAGAGGCCACCGAAGACGACGCTCTCAGCAAGAGGCAGCGCAACGAACAACCCACTCCTGAAGGCAGTCTCCGCACCTGCAGCTCTGGAGGACAACCGCAACTTCCCCCAGGCTTCGCTCCACTGGAGGGCGCAGACGTCATCGAGGACGGCGAAGTCATCGACGTTTCAGCGGAAGAGCAGCTACAGCTGCGTGCCTTGCGCATCAAGAACCGCAACCTCCAGAAGCAAAAAGAAATCCTTGAGGCCAAGCGCCAACGTGTGTCTGCACAAGCTAAGGTGCGACAGATGATACGCGACGAAGAGCAGAAGGCCCAGGAGCTCGAACAAGAGATTGCGCTCATGCAGCGCGAAGGCCACCTCGGCCTGCAACACGGCCCTCCCCTACAGCAGCGCGCACAAGTCGAAGACCTATACTTCCCTCAGCACGGTCATGCCATCCCACATGCCGCGGCATTCCAAGGTGTCAACTACCTTGACGAGCGAAGTCCCCTGGCGCCACACCTGCAAGTGTCACCATGGCCCGCCAACTTCAGGGCACAGACTTATTCCAAGTACAACGGCAGCACTGACCCGGCACAGTACATCATGAGTTATCAGGTCGTCGTTGCATCATCCGGAGGGGACGACGCCACCATGGCCAAGTCATTCATCATCGCCCTCGAAGGCCCAGCCCTCACCTGGTACACCATGTTGCCCCCACTGTCCATCGACTCCTGGAGAAGTCTCCGGGACAAATTCTTGCTCAACTTTCAAGGGTACCGCCCAGACACCGACGCCTTGGCTGAGCTTTCACTCTGCAAGCAGATGGAAAAAGAGACTCTGCGGGAGTACTACCGCAAGTTTCTGACCCTCAAGTCACAACTGCCTTCGGTCGATGACCAGATTGCCATCCACTACGCCATCAGCGGCCTTCGGGCCGGGCGTCCTTTACAGCCACTGCATCAGGGATCCGCCCAAGAACCTCCAGGAGCTGTATCAGCTATTTGAAAAATACGCCAGATCCGAGGAGCTCCACCAGCGCAAAGTCGAGTCTCAGAGGAAACCCAAAGACACTCCACAGCCCAGCCGCACGTGGATGAGGACCTCGCAGGCAGACTCCGGTCGGGACGGCCGCAATCAGCAACAGGTGCACAACATCGCCAACCAGAGCCCCGCTGGCGAGGCCCCTCGCCGCCAGGAGTATCCCCCCAGGGCCACGGAAACGGAACTCGCGGTCGGGGCCAGGGACGCGCGCAGCAGCCGCGCAGATTTTACTGCCTGTTCCATGGCGAAGACTGCGCCCACCCTACAAGAGACTGCCTAGAAACGAAGGCAACCAGGGACAGGATGGCACGAGCGCAACCAGCCGACAACCCTAGAGTTGTCGCGCACACATACCAACAACCCCTTCAGCCATAAAACCACGGCCCCGCTCCGCACCCACCGCACCACGCATACCAACATCACCAGGAGGTACAAATCGTACCTCCACCACCCCCACCCCCACACCAGCAACAGCAAAACGTCCACCACCACAACCACCCCCAAGCCCCAAAGCAAGAAGACTCCGCCGATCAACCGTATCGCGGAGTCATTCACATGATCACTGGGGGGTCCAGCGCAGACTTCGACACAAAGCGGCAGAAGAGGGACCATTACCGCAGCGTCAACCACGTCGCCGTCACTGGTCCAGTCGTGCAGACAAAGTGGTCCCATGTACCATTGACCTTCGACGCCCGCGACGTCGACCTGCGCAGCGCACCACACATCGACGCCATGGTTATCAACTGCAGCGTGGCAGGATGGGATCTGCACAAAGTCTTAGTCGACAATGGCAGCCAGGCAGATATCATTTTCCTCCATGCCTTTGATCGCATGGGCATAAGCCACAGTCTGCTCAAGCCTTCAGACAACCCGCTGTACGGCTTCGGCGGCAAGGGCACCTTTCCTGTCGGCAAAATAGAGTTACCTCTCTCCTTCGGTGTAGCACCCAATGCCTGAAGTGAGCAAGTCACATTCGACATCGTCGACATGGTGTACCCGTACAACGCCATAATGGGCTGGGGCTCCATCAATAAGTTCGAGGCAGCCATTCACGGACTTTATCTGTGCATGAAGATCCCAGGTCCGCAAGGCGCCATCACAGTCTACGGCAACCAGCAGGCTGCGCATAACATAGAGGGAGACTTCATTCTCGGGCAAAGAAACGTACACTGCCTCACGGCCCAGCGCGAGGTCCTCGAATCTGCCAGCCCAACCGCCAAAGAACATGACAAAGCACAGCTGCAAAGCAATGACGGGACCAAGACTATCCCCCTCGACAAAGCGACACCCAAGCAAACTGTCACCATCAGCGAAGACCTCACTTCGCATGATGAGGAGAGACTCCTCTGCTGTTTGTCCAAGAATAAAGACGTCTTCGCCTGGTCCGCCCTCGACCTGGTCGGAGTCAGTCGCTCCATCATCGAGCATAGCTTGGGAATTGACCCTTCAGTAAGGCCGAAGAAACAGCGGCTGCGCAAGATGTCCGACGAGAAGACAGAGGCCGCCAAGGCTGAGGTACATCGCCTGCTTGAGGCCAAATTTATTGAGCCAATTGCCTACCCTATATGGCTCGCCAACGTAGTGATGGTGCAGAAGAAGAGCGGCAAATGGCGAATGTGTATCGATTTCACCAGTCTTAACAAGGCCTGCCCCAAGGACAACTTCCCGCTGCCTCGGATCGACAAAATCGTCGATAGTGCGGCCGGGTGCGAAGTCATGTCACTCCTCGATTGCTTCTCCGGCTACCATCAAATATACATGAAGGAGGAGGACAAGGCGAGCACCAGCTTCATAACACCCTTCGACACGTATTGCTTCATCAGAATGCCGGAGGGACTTAAGAACGTCGGGTCCACTTTCTCTCGGCTCACCAAAACGGTGCTCGAGGGCCAAGTCGGCAGAAATATATTCACGTATGTGGACGACATCGTCGTGGCCAGCAGAAGCAAGGAAGACCATCTGTCCGACCTCGCCGAAACGTTTGCGAACATGCGGGACGCACGACTTCGCCTGAACCCCGAAAAGTGCTTTTTCGGTGTTCGCCAGGGGAAAATCTTGGGCTACCTGGTGTCACACCGCGGGATTGAAGCCAATCCAACCAAAATCCAGGCTATCATCAATATGACACCCCCGCAGTCAGCCAGAGACGTGCAACGACTGACAGGCAGGTTGGCTGCCCTCAATAGATTCATCTCCAAATCCGCAGAGCAAAGCCTCCCTTTCCTCAAAACACTCCGCGGCGCAAAAGACTTCGCATGGGGGCCAGAGCAGGCAGCGGCCTTCGCTTCATTGAAGCAGTACCTATTAGAATTGGCGATACTTACAAGCCCCAACCCCTTGCTACCCCTGTTGCTCTACGTCGCGGCTTCGCCGCATGCGGTCAGCGCAGCGCTGGTTCAAGAGCAGAGCAGAGAGGGCACAATCAGGCAATGTCCAGTTTACTATGTCTCCGAAGTACTTACGACATCCAAATGTAATATGACGGAACTGGAAAAAAAGCCTATGCAGTTGTTATGGCCTCGCGGAAATTGCGCCATTATTTTGAAGCATTCAAGGTCCGGGTCACCTAAGATAGGGGATTCGGCGAATTATTCAGAAACCCGGAGGCATCAGTCCAGATTGCCAAATGGGCAGCCGAACTCTCCGGCTACCACATCACATTTGAACCCAGTACAGCCATCAAGTCACAAGTCCTAGCAGACTTCATCGTCGACTGGACTGGGCCAATAACACAGTCGGACCCGTCCGTAGAGAAGGTGTGGACAATCCATTGCGACGGCGCATGGTGCCATGCGGGGGCAGGCGCTGCTGCAGTCATTACTTCACCCACAGGGGTCAAGCACAGATACGCAGCACGCCTCAGCTTTGCTTTGGAGTCTGACAGATGCACTAACAACATAGCAGAATACGAAGCTGTCATCCTCGGCCTTCGCAAGCTAAGGGCCCTTGGCGTCACCACCTGCATCATCAGAACAGACTCCAAGGTAGTCATCGGCCAAGTCGAGAAAGACTACTGAAGCGTCCCGATCCTTTGGGACTCAAATGTGATACAATTACTAGTCCCAGGAGGCTAGCAAACACATTCCTTACTTCAAATAGTACAGAGTTTAGATAAAAGTTATTACAATACCGGGGTACAAGCTCGAGAGAGCCAATTTAAGAAACGCAGTAGGAAGATATACTAGCCCAAGCCACAGGCAGAACTGGGTGCAGACACAGCCCTCTTAATCAAGCATAGCAGAAAAGAAGTCCTCGGCTGCTGAAAAACATAAATAAATCTGGGTGAATACACTAGGTATTCCGCAAGCCCACCCCGCTCCCGTAGAGAGAAAGAGACCTATGATATACATGCTCAATTTGGTGGAGTTGTGGTCACTCATCATTGTCTTAGAGAAAGGCAGATACTTGACGGTTTTTCCCATAGTCTTATAATAACCAAAAACTCAACCGCCACTGAGCTTCCTGCTCCCGTGGCCTCAGTTTCTTTCTTAACACCTACTTATTCACACATTCCCCTTTTCATGAAACTCATAGAGAAAGTTCTAATTGCCATACCATATCAGACTCGTCCATACCAGTGGACACGGACTATTCGAATAGGTTTCAACTCTGCGCAGAGGGGTACACTTTACCCACTAGCCCGGTTTCTGCGATCTCACCGTCGCGAGACCCGAATGCCGGATCTCTTTCCTTACTCGTACGTCCTAACCTTAACGGTTATCCGGAAGGAGTCAGGCCACCACCATGTCCAAACCGGACAAAACTTTCCCCCTCCTTATCCTCCCGGTGCTCCCCAGCCTTCTTAACCCTGGGGTTGGACCGCACGAGTTCGGATTGAGTGACTGCCCACACAGTCTCGAGTGGTTGTACGATAAAGGAGTACAGGCAGTGAAAATGACAAGCCGGTCCTTATATGAGGGGACAATCCTTCTGCTCACGCCTAGACCAGCTGAGCCAACACCTTAGGCCCTCCCCTAAACCAGGGAGTCCCTGATCATCCCACTCCCAGGGTGATGAGGGTGAGTACCCTTCATCGCAAAACTTTTCAAAAAGAGATTTTATTTGGAGAAACACATTGCCCTTCTTTCCAAACCACATTTCGTATCCAGAAAGTATATGTTAATGCGGGCCATCTCTCACTCACAATGCAACATTCCCCCATAGTTCCCGGCCTAGGCAGTGGTAGAGAGAATAGGTAATTTATGCGTCAAGGGAAGGATGTACTTGCCTTTGTTGAAGCTCTCCTGGCACAGAAGATCTACTTCCGGAAGTTCGGGCTCCGGCCCTTCTTCCGGAGCTACGGGATCCGGATCTGCGGTCCCCGCTTCTTCTAGGAAACAGGCAGTAAAACAATACATCAATAGTGGTTTATCAATCATAGTGTGTCATTTTCTAACAACATTACTGTATGTAACCTTGGAAATCCTTTTTGATAATTTTTGGTGCATAAAATATTGAGAAAACTATTTAAATGGGAAGAAGGGGTGGAAAAAGAAAAAGAAAAGAGAATTCCTCTTTCCTGGGCTGGGGACACGGCTTTTGGCCCATCCCGGGCACGAGCGCGCGCGCTGAAGCGCTTTCGGCCCAGCGGCGGCCCAAGAGCGAGGGGGAGACGGCGCGGCTGCGAGGGTGACGGCGTTGCTGTGGGCCCACTTGCCAGCGAGAGTGGGGGGGAACGGCGTCGCGGCCAGACGGCGTGGCGAACCGGCCAAGCGAGGGAGAAGAGCCGGCCGCTGGGGAAGCTTGACGGCGGCTTGCCGCCGGTGGCACGGTTCTCGGTCCAAGGGAGGGTGGTCTAGCACGGGTGGAGGCTGGCGATTCTAACGGTAGGCTCAATTTGGCCGGAGAGGGTTGGGAGGGGGCTGCCCACGGGGAGGGGGCGGAGTTCCGCGACGGGGATCGCCGCCGGTGGGCTCTGGGTGGGGGACGGGGGCTGGAAGGTGGTGCTTCGGGTTCGTGGCCACGTGAGGGAGCTGCTCGGCTCACTTAATTTCTTGCCGGACCAACGGAGAAGGAGAGGGAGGAGGAGGAAAGGACTCACCGGAGAGGAGGACGACGCCGGCGCTTCGCGAATTGTGCTCGGGGGAGGGGAGGAGAGGGATGACCGAGGCTGGTGCGAGGAAGAAGGAGCTCGGGGTGAGCCTTTTATAGGCGCGCGAGGGAAGGGGGGGCGGTGGAGCTTCTTGGCTCCGGCGAGCTACACAGTGCCGCCATTAATGCCGCACAACGCCGCCGAGGGGACACCACGGCGGGGCGGTACCGGCGAGGACGCTGGTCAAGGGGGGGAGGACAGAGCGGTGCCAAACTTCCCTATGCGGCGAGATGACGAAGGGGAGGACGGAGGCGACGGCCGGAGGTGACTTCGGTGAGGGGACGGCGGAAGGACGACGAAGCAACTGACCAGCGGGGCCATTCTGCCAGAGGGAGCGAGCGCGCGAGAGAGAGGGCGGCTGACGGGTGGGGACACCTTGCCAGTGAGAGGGAGGCGAGGTGTGGAGCGGGCTGGCGCGTGCGCGCGAAGGCAGGCCGAAGATGGGCCGAGAGAGGAGGAGCGCGGGCGCGTGGGAAGGGGAGGCCGCGGGTTTGGGCCGGGATTCGGTCCAGCAGGGGGAGGAGAAGGCTTTTCTCTTTTTCTTTTTACTTTCTAATTCCTATTTCCCATTTTGCCTCTTTTTCTTTTGAACAAATTATTTTGTAGATACTCTAAGTGTTTAGAAAATAGAATCTAAGTGAGGTGCTTTGTGATCAAACAAAATGTATGCATATGATGAAAGAAAATTTAGTGGAGGTCTTGGAATTAGAAGATGAAAGGAGGGGAAAGGGTAGATTAGGGTTTCAAATCTGGGTTAGGATTTTTGGGATGCTACAAACCTACCCCACTTAAAGGAATCTCGCCCTCGAGATTCAGACGGGGCTCGAGAACAGGTAAGGGTATTCCTTCCTCAGAGAGTCCTCACTTTCCCAGGTGGCTTCCTCTTCTCCATCTCTGCTCCACTGAACCTTACAGAGTTTCACTTCCGAATTGCGGGTCCTTCTGACTGCTGAGTCGAGAATCTTCACTGGCTTTTCCCGGTACTGGAGATCCTTTTGGATCTGAATTGCCTCTGCCTCGATGCGGGTTTCTGGTACTTTTAGGCATTTGCGGAGTTGAGACACATGGAACACATTGTGAATATCTGACATGGATTTTGGTAGCTCAAGACGGTATGCCGCGGGTCCTATTCGGGAAATGACAGGGTAGGGACCGACGAAACATGGTGCCAGTTTTCCTTTCATTTGGAACCTTTTGACACCACGCGTCGAGGAGACCTTGAGATAAACGAAATCTCCTTCCTCAAATCTGAGTTCCCTTTGCCTATTGTCTGCGTAACTCTTCTGTCGACTCTGAGCTTCAAGTAACCTCCTGCGGATTAAAGCGACTTTTTCTTCGGCCTCTTTAACAAAGTCGGGACCTTCTTGCGTCCTTTCCCCCACATTGGACCACATTAGGGGAGTCTGGCATTTTCTTCCGTACAGTGCTTCAAATGGTGACATCTTGATGCTGGCCTGATGGCTGTTGTTGTATGAGAATTCGGCGTACGGCAAACTGGACTCCCAATCTCTGTCGAAGGTTAATACGCAGGCTCTGAGTAAATCTTCGAGGACCTTGTTGACTCTTTCGGTTTGACCATCTGACTGGGGATGATAAGCGGTGCTGAAATCTAGCTTGGTGCCCATTGCTTGCTGAAGGCCCTTCCAAAATTTTGAAGTGAACTGCGTTCCTCTATCTGATACTATCTTCCGTGGAATGCCATGTAGCCTGACTATCTCTTTAAGGTATATTCGGGCAAGGGTTGCTCCTCCGAAAGTGGTCTTTACTGGAACGAAGTGGGCCACCTTGGTGAGGCGATCGATTATTACCCATATGGAATCATTTCCTCTCTGTGATCTGGGCAGTCCGGTTACGAAATCCATGCCTATTTCTTCCCACTTCCATTCGGGTATTGGGAGGGGTTGAAGTAGGCCTGCAGGCTTCTGATGTTCGGCCTTTATTCGCTGACAGGTGTCACATCGGGCCACATACTGTGCTATTTCCTTCTTCATCCCTTTCCACCAATATCTGGCCTTGAGGTCTAGGTACATCTTGGTGGTCCCTAGGTGGATAGAGTAAGCTGAGTTCTGGGCTTCATCGAGCAGGGTTCCTCGTGCCTCTCCCACTGGCACACACAGGCGGTTCTTGAACCAGAGGACTCCTTGCTCGTCTGTCCTAAGGTCCGGAAGTTGCTCCTTGCGTGCTCTTCCCATAAGCCTGGCTGTCTCTGCGTCCAGGCGTTGAGCCTTGCATATGAGATCTTCTAGATTTGGCTTGACTTCCAGGCCACCGTTGTCTCCCAGACATGCATTCAGCTGAGCTGATTCTCTCTTCCAATCTTCCAGAAAGTTTGTTCCTTTAACCCTGAAGGGTTTTCGGCTGAGGGCGTCTGCTACCACGTTGGCCTTTCCGGGGTGGTAGTGGATTTCGAGGTCATAATCCTTGATCAATTCGAGCCACCTTCTTTGACGGAGGTTGAGGTCCGGTTGCGTGAAGATGTACTTTAGACTCTTGTGATCAGTGAAGATGTGGCATTTGTTCCTGATCAGATAATGCCTCCATATTTTTAGGGCGTGTACTATGGCTGCCAATTCCATATCGTGGGTAGGGTAGTTCTGTTCGTGCGGCTTGAGTAAGCGGGATGCATAAGCAATGAATTTCTCATTTTGCATTAGGACACACCCTAAGCCTTGCTTGGAAGCATCACAGAAGATGACAAAATCTTGGTGTATGTCTGGTAGAGTCAAAACTGGTGCGGTTGTAAGCTTCTCTTTGATGATTTGGAAACTTTCTTCACATTTGGGAGTCCACACAAACTTATTGTCCTTTTTGAGAAGTTCGGTTATGGGTTTTGCTATGCTGGAGAATCCCTTGATAAAACGGCGGTAATACCCTGCCATTCCCAGAAAGCTTCGTACTTCACTGACGTTGGATGGTTGCTTCCAATTTGAAACAGCTTCTACCTTAGATGGGTCCACTTCTATCCCTTCTGCAGTCAAGATATGCCCCAGGAAAGCTATCTTCTCTAACCAGAACTCACACTTACTGAGTTTAGCATAAAGTTGATGTGCTCTGAGTCTTCCGAGGACGATTCGAAGGTGATGCTCATGGTCCTTGCGACTCTTGGAATATATGAGGATGTCGTCGATAAAGACCACGACAAACTTATCCAACTCTTCCATAAATACCTTATTCATGAGGTTCATGAAAAAGGCGGGTGCGTTTGTTAGACCAAATGGCATCACTATGAATTCATATTGCCTGTATCTGGTGACGAATGCAGTTTTCTGAATGTCTGCCTCCTTAATCCTTAGTTGGTGATACCCTGACCTGAGGTCTATTTTGGAGAAGTATTTGGCTCCCTGTAGTTGGTCGAAGAGGTCATCGATTCGAGGGAGAGGGTACTTATTCTTGATTGTAACTTCGTTCAAGGATCGATAATCAATACACATCCTCATACTTCCATCCTTTTTGGTAACGAAAAGAACGGGTGCTCCCTAGGGAGACGAACTAGGACGGATGTACCCTTTTTGCTGTAGTTCTGAAATTTGAAATTTCAATTCTGCCAATTCAGTGGGGGCCATGCGGTATGGTCTCTTTGCGATGGGCGCAGTGCCAGGAATGAGATCTATATAGAACTCCACTCCTCTTTCTGGTGGCATTCCGGGTAACTCTTCCGGAAATACATCCTCAAACTCCTTGATTACAGACATGCTCTCTGCTGTTAGATTAAACATCATTGGATCATTTGCGGGCGGTTGGGCTTGACAGGAAACTTCCTTTCCTTGGTGATCTGTGAGGAGAACAGTCTTGCTTGCGCAGCTGATGATACCCTTGTGCTTGGCTAGCCAATCCATCCCTAGGATTACATCAATTCCTTGGGATGGCAAGATGGTTAAGTCTGCCAGGAACACTACCCCACTTAAGAGAATTCTGACTTGGGAGCACCTGAGTTTGCACAGGAGGTCTGAGCCCGGGGTTCGGGTGACCAAAGGGATAGCTAGGGGTGTAGAGGGGATGCCATGCTTTTCCACAAACTTAGCGGCTATAAAAGAATGGGATGCTCCCGAATCAAAAAGCACAGTAGCGGGAGTAAATTCAACAAGGAACTCACCGAGCACTACTCCCGGGGCTTGCTGGGCTTCTTGAGCGTCGACGTGGTTGACCCGGGCTCTGCCCTGATACTGAGTCCTGCTCTGCTGGCTGTTTGAAGGAAGTGCCTTGGAGGTAGGTGCCGATGGAATCTTGGGGCCATTCACTGAGTTGGAGTAGGTTGGTCCAGATGCCTTCAACTGAGGGCAGTTGTTCTTGAAGTGACTGGGGTCTCCGCAGTGCCAACAGGCGTTTGCTGGCGGCTGGTTGCTTGCAACGGAGGGTGTCTGAAGGGAGCTCTGACTCTGCTGACAGTAGCGTGATGGAGTGGGTCCAGATTGTTTATTGAAGCTTGGACCCCTGGGTGGAAGCCCAAAGGGTCGAGCTCTCTGGTGACGTTCTTGCTGTTGCGCTCGGAGGACTTGGAATTTTCTCTTGATGTGCCCTTTTTCTTCCTCTTTTGCCCTTTCCACTTGGATAGCTTTGTTGGAGAGGTGAGAGAAGCTGTGGAAGTCTTGGCTGGCGAGGATGGTCTTAAGCTCGGGTCTTAACCCTTTCAGAAAACGGGCCATTTTTCTGGCCTCGGTGCTGACATCCTCGGGCGCGTAGC
Source organism: Zea mays (assembly GCF_902167145.1). NCBI lineage: Eukaryota > Viridiplantae > Streptophyta > Magnoliopsida > Poales > Poaceae > Zea > Zea mays. The sequence continues at coordinate 11,861,179 of NC_050104.1, read as the reverse complement.
GGGCCAGCTCTGTGAACTTGTGCACATACTCACTGACTGTCCTTCCGCCTTGAGTTAACTACCGGAATTCATCCTCCTTGAGTTGAACTATCCCCTGGGGTACGTGGTGTTCACGGAAAGCTGCTTCGAATTCTGCCCAGGTAGCATCTCTGACGGCTTCACTGAAAGTGTCCCACCATGCTAAAGCCATCCCTGAAAGCTGATGAGCTGCCAGTTGAACACGCTGATTCTCGGGACAAGCGATGGCTTCCAACTTCCTCTTGATCGTGCGAAGCCAGTCATCTGCATCGAGGGGATTGCTGGACCCCGCGAACGTGGGAGGCTTGAGCCTTAAAAATTCCCCCATCCTGTCCTGTGGCCTTCCACCGCCTGGGCGCTGGTTTTCCAGACTTCGAGTGAGGACTTCAATGAGTCGGGTTTGATTGGCCAGAACTTGGGCTAGGTCTAATGGTAGTTCCGGAGGTGCGGGGAGGTGGGTCTCACCCCCTTCTCCGCCAGCCTCTCCTTCAGCTCCTAGAGGAAGTCTTGCTCCAATCCCGGAGGCGGTAGGCGTGGTTCTATCCGAAGCCATCTGCCATGGGAAGAGAGTCACTATTATGCACATGCCATTTTTTTAACTGGTTATTTTATTCATTACATCAAGCCATTACATGACACAACACCCTGCTACCACAAGCTCATCACACACGAGTGCTATCTAGGGTACTCCCGAACTCCTTCTCTAAGGTGTCCCCAAATTCCTTGAGAAGGTCATCAAGGCTGGCCAGGGACACCTCTTCGGTGTCGGATGGGTTCCTTGGAGGGTTTTCTTCCTTCTGCTCAGTCTGACATCCTTGACTTTTGGTCTTCTTGCGGATTTTCCTTGCGGGGGCGAGCTTCTTCAGTTTCTTGTCATAGTCCATTTTTAGGGTGCGGTAAGCTTCACGGGTATTGGTCTCTTCCCCTTTAGCCATTGAGAGGCTCTCTTGAAGGGACACCTTTTCTTCTGAAAGTTCCCTGACTTTTTGCTCCAGGCTTTCCACCCGGGAGGTTAGGGAGGTGCAGTGGAGGGCGAGGTCATCATATTGGTTGTCAAGGGTGTGAAGGTATCCGGCCATGTAGACAATGGTGGGATCATTCTCAATAGGATCTCCTCCTGATAGGGCCTGAAGTCTTTTCCTCCAGGTGGGGGTATTCTTGTTGCTGGGTGGAAAGTAGCGAAGGGGGGGTTTCAAAGATCACTTTGTTGTAGTTCTGACACAGTTGTCGGAGGGCTTTTTGGGCAACATTTTGGCAAGTATCGGGGAAACGGTATCCGGTAACAGTGACTTGGAAGGAAGGATGGTTTGGGTAGTTTCGGCTTTCTCCCAGGTAGACTGCCATAGAGCATTTCTCTATTCCGCCTTCGATATGCTCCGTCCAGACGTATTCCGACTTTTTGCGGATTCCCATGCGAAGCGCGCAGCTTCGCAAGAGATGCGGGAACCCTTCCACCTCTGAGCAGTAGGATGTCCTAATGGCCAGAGAGTCTTCCATCTGGAATAGGAAAAGAAGGGTCTTGTTAAAATCGGGGAAGAGAAGAGAAAACTTTTCTTGGGGTAAGAGATATTTTCTTTTTAGGGCAAGTTTTTAAGGTCAGGGCTGCGTCCTACGGCCAGTCCTATGGCTCTGATACCACCTGAAGCGTCCCGATTTTTTGGGACTCAAATGTGATACAATTACTAGTCCAGGAGGCTAGCAAACACATTCCTTACTTCAAATAGTACAGAGTTTAGATAAAAGTTATTACAGTACCGGGGTACAAGCTCGAGAGAGCCAAATTAAGAAACGCAGTAGGAAGATATACTAGCCCAAGCCACAGGCAGAACTGGGTGCAGACAGAGCCCTCTTAATCAAGCATAGCAGAAAAGAAGTCCTCGGCTGCTGAAAAACATAAATAAATCTGGGTGAATACACTAGGTATTCCGCAAGCCCACCCCGCTCCCGTAGAGAGAAAGAGACCTATGATATACATGCTCAATTTGGTGGAGTTGTGGTCACTCATCATTTTCTTAGAGAAAGGCAGATACTTGACGGTTTTTCCCATAGTCTTATAATAACCAAAAACTCAACCGCCACTGAGCTTCCTGCTCCCGTGGCCTCAGTTTCTTTCTTAACACCTACTTATTCACACATTCCCCTTTTCATGAAACTCATAGAGAAAGTTCTAATTGCCATACCATACCGGACTCGTCCATACCAGTGGACACGGACTATTCAAATAGGTTTCAACTCTGCGCAGAGGGGTACACTTTACCCACTAGCCCGGTTTCTGCGATCTCACCGTCGCGAGACCCGAATGCCGGATCTCTTTCCTTACTCGTACGTCCTAACCTTAACGGTTATCCGGAAGGAGTCAGGCCACCACCATGTCCAAACCGGACAAAACTTTCCCCCTCCTTATCCTCCCGGTGCTCCCCAGCCTTCTTAACCCTAGGGTTGGACCGCACGAGTTCGGATTGAGTGACTGCCCACACAGTCTCGAGTGGTTGTACGATAAAGGAGTACAGGCAGTGAAAATGACAAGCCGGTCCTTATATGAGGGGACAATCCTTCTGCTCACGCCTAGACCAGCTGAGCCAACACCTTAGGCCCTCCCCTAAACCAGGGAGTCCCTGATCATCCCACTCCCAGGGTGATGAGGGTGAGTACCCTTCATCGCAAAACTTTTCAAAAAGAGACTTTATTTGGAGAAACACATTGCCCTTCTTTCCAAACCACATTTCGTATCCAGAAAGTATATGTTAATGCGGGCCATCTCTCACTCACAATGCAACATTCCCCCATAGTTCCCGGCCTAGGCAGTGGAAGAGAGAATAGGTAATTTATGCGTCAAGGGAAGGATGGACTTGCCTTCGTTGAAGCTCTCCTGGCACAGAAGATCTACTTCCAGAAGTTCGGGCTCCGGCCCTTCTTCCGGAGCTACGGGATCCGGATCTGCGGTCCCCGCTTCTTCTAGGAAACAGGTAGTAAAACAATACATCAATAGTGGTTTATCAATCATAGTGTGTCATTTTCTAACAACATTACTGTATGTAACCTTGGAAATCCTTTTTGATAATTTTTGGTGCATAAAATATTGAGAAAACTATTTAAATGGGAAGAAGGGGTGGAAAAAGAAAAAGAAAAGAGAATTCCTCTTTCCTGGGCTGGGGACACGGCTTTTGGCCCATCCCGGGCGCGAGCGCGCGCGCTGAAGCGCTTTCGGCCCAGCGGCGGCCCAAGAGCGAGGGGGAGACGGCGCGGCTGCGAGGGTGACGGCGTTGCTGTGGGCCCACTTGCCAGCGAGAGTGGGGGGGGGGGACGGCGTCGTGGCCAGACGGCGTGGCGAACCGGTCGAGCGAGGGAGAAGAGCCGGCCGCCGGGGAAGCTTGACGGCGGCTTGCCGCCGGTGGCCCGGTTCTCGGTCCAAGGGAGGGTGGTCTAGCACGGGTGGAGGCTGGCGATTCTAATAGTAGGCTCAATTTGGCCGGAGAGGGTTGGGAGGGGGCTGCCCACGGGGAGGGGGCGGAGTTCCGCGGCGGGGATCGCCGCCGGTGGGCTCTGGGTGGGTGTCACACCCGGTTTTAGAAGGCAAACCGAATGCGAACCATGTACGTGCCAGGATCAGTTATTCACGTACACAGTAGTTACATAACATGGACATCATCACACAGTGCTCAAAATAGTATTACAAGGGAATAATAGTTGATTACATCAAACGTCTGAGACGTCCATATAGTTCTTACAATAAATCAAAGTGCGGAAAAGAAACGTAGATAAACGCGGCCTTCACAGGCAGCCGACTGGGGGTTGCCGCTAACCCACGCCTAGAACTCGTCGTAGTCTTGAAACTCCTGGAAGTCTCCTTCCACAGCTTCATCTTCTCCTGAGCAGTGGTTGCAATGCTGACAACCTGGGGGGGGTTTGGTGTGTAGAGCAAGGGTGAGTACACATCAACATACTCAGCAAGTATCCTGTTTGGCTGTAGTGGACTAGCTTTATGTGGGGATAAGTCAAGCAGTTGCTTTTAGTTGGTCAGATTATTACTTACTAGTAGAGAAAGCCAAGTTTTAGCATTAACCCAAGTTATTAGCCCGATATACCCTTTCCAAACGGAAAGAATACCACTTACCAGCACCATAGTCATAACCAGAACCATCGATCTCATAACCACCTGTACCATAATGTCTCTGATCAAGCACCACTAATCACTGGAGCTCCCTTGGCCGCTCATAACCGCGAGCACGGCTGATATATCAGTTTCATAACACTCTGCAGAGGTTGTGCACTTTACCCACAAGCCGTGATTCCCTCTTGCCTCGGGCCGATCAAACCCTTAAACACTACCAAGGTGAATAGGCAGGGTTTCACTACGTAGCCTTTACAAAGATTCCCCGGGGCTGTAGCCGCCCGTTAGGTTTCCTAAATGTACCGCACTCCTCCCCAAGGGACAAATCAACCTTGGCAGAGCGAGCCGCATACACCGAGCCCCATTGACGGCACAACGGCGAAGCGAACTACACCCCGGATCCTCTAATTATTCAGCTAAGGGCACCCCATTCCACCCTCATGGTTGCACTGTTTTCCCGGGCGGTCATCCATAGAACAGGTCCTTACGGAGAGGCACTCGAGAAACCGCTCGAGCCCCCTTGAAGACCACAAGTACAACATCATAATAAGAGAAGGGAAAACAACGTATCATAGATAATCTCATCATGTTCATTAATTAGAGTTAAGCAATAGCATAAAGCTAGGCAATAATAATCCAACCCAAATAGGTAATCAAGGACATGGATAACAAAAGCTAGTCAATCCTTAGGTATAAATGTGTAATGCGGGAGGTAAATTAAATAATGAATAGGACAGAGATAGGTCAAAGGACACTTGCCTCCACCAACCGACTGCTGCTCAGGGGCTTCTCCTGCGAGTTCCTCGGGCTCTTCGACCGAATCGTTCTCTAAGCGAGTGCAAACATACATACATCCATCCATTGAAATTAGGAAACCAACAATACACCATACAAGAGAACAAGTAGATTAAACATGCATAGAATACCACATATAATAATGAGTTACTATGGTTAGAAAGAAATGAGAAAAGGTCTCGCGAGAGTTAAAGCTTATGCCCAAGACGCGCTACGGGTTGGTGAATAACTAGACGTCACGTGCTCTAGTTTTTAATTGGTTCTAACAAAAGAATTAGCTACATGCATTAATGGAAACCTAGTCATTTTTAAGTTGATCAACATTGAACTGGATAAACAATTGATTATATGAATCAACTAGCGTAACGGAATTCTAAATTAAGTCTCCTATTTCAATAACATGAACAATGATTAACCTGCCTAGAATAAAATAAATAACAGTAATGGAAGAAAATAAAATAAAAAAATAAAAAAAATAAAAAAAGGGGGGGCGGTTGAACCGGCCAGGGGGCGGTTGAACCGGCCTGGGGCAGGGGCGGGGGCGGCCGAGCTGGGGCGGCTGAGCGCGCAGGGGGCGGCCGAGCTGGGCGTGCAGGGGGCGGCCGAGCTGGGGCGGCCGAACCGGCGGGGGCGCGGGGCAGGGGGCGCAGGGGCGGCGGCGGCCGAGCCGGCCATGGGGCGGCCGAGCTGGGCGGCGGTTGGGCCGGGGGGGAGAGAGGAGGGGAGAGGGAAGGGAGGAGAGGGGGAGGGGGACCTCACCGGGGACGGGGACGGGGCGGCCGAGCGGCGGGGCGACCGAGCGGCGGGGGCGGCCGAACCGGCGACGGGGCAGGGGGCGGCGGCTAGGGCAGGGGCGGCGGCTAGGGAGAAAATGAGAGAAGGGAGGGAGAGAGAGAGGGGTTTTGGGAAAAATAAAGGGAGGGGGGCGGCATGGGCCAACTGGGCCCAAAGGGGCGCGCGGGGGGCGGCTGGGCCGGCCAGGGCGGCCCACGGCGTGGAAGAGAGAAAGAGGAGGAGAGAGAAAGAAAAAGAAAAAGAAAGAAAAGGTTTTCTTCTCCTTTTTGAAATCCGATCTTCCTAGATGAATGCACTTACATTTTTAAGCAATCGAAAGAATGCATGGTTCGGCATGGTGCATCAAACAACATAAAGTAATTTAGGGTTTTTCTTTACACGGGAATTCCAAGCCGAACTCCGCTATAACTTTGGAAAAGATCAAGGTTTAGCGAGGGAATGAGAAAAAGAACAGGGTAACGCCTGAATTTGGTGAAAGAAAAGACGAAAAAATTCTACTCCCAAATTCAGGGCGTTACAAACCTATCCCCCTTAAAAGAATCTCGCCCTCGAGATTCAGGGTTGGCTAGCAAAGAGCTCAGGGTACTTAGCCATCAGATCATCTTCACGCTCCCAGGTTGCTTCTTCCTCAGAGTGGTGATTCCATCTGACTTTGCACATTCTGATGGTCTTCCTTCGGGTGACTCTGTCTGCAACCTCAAGGATTTGCACTGGCTTCTCAACGTAGGTCAAGTCCTCCTGGACTTCAAGACCTTCCACTGTCAACTGCTCTTCTGGCACACGCAAGCACTTCTTCAACTGAGACACATGAAAGACATCATGCACAGCAGACAAATTCTCTGGCAAACTGAGCTGATAGGCCACTTCTCCACGTCTTGCAAGAATCTGATACGGACCAATGTAGCGGGGTGCTAGCTTGCCTTTCACTCCGAACCTTCTGACTCCTCTGATCGGTGACACTTTCAGATAGACAAAGTCTCCGACTTCGAAACTCAGCTCTCTTCTCCTTGTGTCTGCATAGCTTCGCTGTCTCGATTGTGCTATCTTCAGATTCTCTCGGACCATCTTGATGTTCTCTTCGGCTTCAAGCAAAATGTCTGGCCCAAACACTTGCTTCTCTCCAGGCTGATCCCATTGCAACGGAGTTCTGCAACTCCTTCCATAGAGCGCCTGAAATGGTGACATCTTCAAACTGGCCTGGTAATTGTTGTTATAGGAAAACTCTGCATAGGCAATCGCTTGTCCCATCCGGACTGATCTTGCAACGCACAGGCTCTCAACATGTCTTCAAGAATTTGGTTGGTCCTTTCGGTCTGGCCATCTGTCTGCGGGTGATAAGCTGAACTGAAATTCAGATGCCTGCCCAAGGCTTCATGCAACTGCTACCAGAAATGAGAGGTGAACTGCGTTCCTCTGTCTGATACTATCTTCTTTGGCACACCATGAAGACAAACGATCCGAGACATATACAATTCTGCCAATACTGCACTGCTGTAATTGGTCTTGACAGGTATGAAGTGGGCTGACTTGGTCAAGCGGTCCACTACTACCCAAATGGAATCGTAGCCGGCTCGAGTGCGAGGCAATCCGACTATGAAATCCATACCGATTTCGTCCCATTTCCACTAAGGGATCTGCAACGGTTGCAACAATCCAGCAGGTCTCTGGTGCTCTGCCTTAATTCTTCGACAACTATCGCACATAGCCACATGCTCTGCGATTTCTCTCTTCATTCAGTACCACCAGAATTTCTTCTTCAGATCCTGATACATCTTCTCACTGCCAGGGTGAATCGAATAAGCTGTCTCATGAGCTTCCTTAAGGATCAACTCCCGAATGGACTGGACATTGGGAACACACAAGCGGTCTTTGAACCATATCACGCCTTCTGCGTCTTCTCGAAAATCTTTGCCTCTGCCATCTAGAATCAGTCGCCGAATCTCACTAATCTTTTCATCATTCTTCTGCGCTTCTTTGATTTCGCGCTCTAAGGTAGGTTCCAACTCAACTGTGACTCCTCGCGAATTGTTCAGAAATCCGAGACTCAACCTGTCGAACTCCTTGGCCAACTCATAAGGCATCGGACGAGCGACCATCAGATTGACTTGACTCTTCCTGCTTAAAGCATCTGCCACTACGTTTGCTTTGCCTGGATGGTAATGAATCTCCAACTCATAATCTTTGATCAACTCTAACCATCTTCGTTGCCTCATGTTCAACTCTGACTGAGTGAATATGTACTTCAGACTCTTGTGATCTGTGTAAACATCACATTTCTGTCCATACAGATAGTGCCTCCATGTCTTCAGTGCGTGAACCACTGCTGCCAACTCTAGATCATGGATTGGGTAGTTCTTCTCATGAACCTTCAGCTGTCGGGACGAGTAAGCCACAACTCTTCCCTCTTGCATCAACACACATCCCAAACCTGTGTAGCAAGCATCACAATACACCGAGAAGGGCTTGTGCACATCAGGCAAGACTAGGACAGGCGCTGTAGTCAACTTCTCTTTCAGCGCTTCAAAGGCCTCTTGGCATTTCTGGGTCCACTTGAACTCAACCTTGTTGCCTAGCAACGCTGTCATCGGTTTTGCAATCTTCGAAAACCCTTCAATGAATCGCCGATAATATCCAGCCATTCCAATGAAACTCTTGATTCCTCGAGCATCTGTTGGCGCTTTCCAGTTCAGAATGTCTGCCACTTTCTTCGGATCCATAGCCAATCCTTCTTTGTTGATTATATGACCCAAGAACAGGACTTCAATGATCCAGAACTCACACTTGCTCAACTTTGCATACAACTGGTGCTCTCGCAATCTCTGCAACACCATCTTCAAATGATCCGCATGCTCTTCTTCGCTTTGAGAGTAAATCAGAATGTCATCAATGAATACCACCACAAACTTATCAAGGTAATCCATGAATACACTGTTCATCAAGTTCATAAAGAACGCTGACGCATTGGTCAAACCAAAAGACATCACTGTGAACTCATACAAACCATACTTGGTAATAAATGCCATCTTCGGAATGTCCGAAGGTCGGATCCTGAGCTGATGATAACCTGACCTCAGATCAATCTTGGAGAACACACTGGCTCCTCTCAACTGGTCGAACAGATCTTCTATTCTGGGCAAGGGATACTTGTTCTTGATCGTGACTTCATTCAAAGCTCGATAATCGATACACATCCTTTTGGTGCCATCTTTCTTTTCCACGAACAAGACAGGGGCGGCCCAAGGCGAGGTGCTTGGCCGGATGTAACCTTTCTCTGACAGCTGATCAATTTGCTTCTTAAGTTCAACCAACTCTGGTCCAGATATTCTGTAAGCTCTCTTAAAGATAGGGGCGGTTCCAGGAAGAAGCTCTATGGCAAACTCAACTTTCCGCTCTGGTGGCATACCCGGTAAGTCCTTCGGAAACACATCTGGGAACTCAGACACAACCTTGATACTCTCAATTGGGTCTGCTTCACTGCTATCGACAACCATCTGATAACAACTTCCTTTCTTTGGCTCAGGCGGGACTAACTCGGTCACCACTTCCTCTCCTAGTGGAGACACCAACTTGATTGTCCTTTTATCACAACTGATAACTGCCTGATACTTATCTAGCCAATTCATCCCTAGGATGACATCTATTCCCTGAGTACCCATTACTATAAGGTTAGCGGGAAACGCTATCCCCCTTATTTCCACACTTATATTCAAACAAATGCTATCGGCTCGAATTCTACCACCGGCTGAGTCGATTTGAATGGGGGTTGACATGGTAGTAATTGGAAGATCATGTGCTTCTACCCATGATGCAGTAATGAAAGAATGCGTTGCTCCAGTATCAAATAACACTTCTGCAATATGGGAGTCGACTGGGAACATACCTACTATCATGCCGGGGGTCTCCTGAACTGCTTCCGCCTCCAAGTGGTTCAGTCTCCCATGATTGTAACACGGCTGAGAGCGATTGCCTGCTCCAGGCTGAGGCACATTCTGCTTCGCTGGGGCATTGGGGCCTGACTGCTGCTGGGCTGCCTTCTTCGGACATTGCATCACCCAATGGCCTTGCTCTCCACAGTGGAAACATGCCCTGTTTCCAACCTGAGCTGGTGCTGCCTGACTGTTCTGCTGGTTTGCTGGGGCAGGAAGACGAGGTGCCTGCTGATTCTGCCTTTGAAACTGACCTCCTGACTGATTGCTCTGACGGTTCTGATACTGATGCTGAGGATACTGCCTTTGGAACTGCTGATGCTGCTGAGGTGGACGCTGGTTCTGCCTGAACTGCTGAGGTTGATTGCCTGAGAAACGAGGACGATTGCTGCTTCCAGGCTGGGGTCCACTGATCTTGCGCTTACGATCCTCCATCTCCTTATGCTTCCTCTCTGTCATGATTGCTCTGTCAATCAGGTGCTGGAATGTCGGAAAGGTGTGATTCATCAGTTGGTACTGCAGAGGGTCAACTAAGCCTCTCAGGAAACGGTACTGTCGCTTGGCGTCGGTGTTAACATCTTCAGGAGCATAGCGAGACAATTGCAGAAACCTGTCTCGATACTCACTGACAGACAACGGCCCTTGCTTGAGAGCCAGGAACTCCTCCTTCTTCACTGTCATCAGACCTGCAGGAACATGGTACTGACGAAAGCTACTTCTGAACTCTTCCCAAGTGATGGCGTCAGGGTGGGCATGGGTGGCGAGGTAAGACTCCCACCATGATTGGGCTGCTCCTCTCAACTGACGGGGACCATACAAGACTTTCTCCCTGTCATCGCACTGAGCGGTATGCAACTCCCGCTCCACAGTGCGCAGCCAGTCTTCAGCATCCATGGGGTTAGAAGAATGAGCGAACATTGGTGGATGACCTCTCATGAATTCAGCACGCTTGTCTCTAGGCATCTGAGGCTGAGGTGGGGCCTGCTGCTGCTGCTGCTGAATGGCGGCCAAAGTCTGACCGATGGCTTGAACTGCCTGAGTCTGCATCAGAAACATCTGCTCGATCGACATCGGGGGCGGGGGCGGCAGGTGCTGCTGCTGAGGCACCTCATCCTGTTGAGCGGCTCGCTCCTGCTGAGCACGCCTTCCTCCTCTGCGCCTGTTCTCTGACATCTGCAGAATGCAACCACACATCAGAACTGATCTGGCAAATCTTGCAGCATAAGAAAAGAGTATAGAATCCTTCAACAGCACTGAACAGATGAGCATCTTCACTGATCTCCAACACAGACCACACAGCTTCTCAGATAAAGAGGAAAGTAGAATAAAGGGTTTCCCAACTATATAACTATCTTCATTAACATAATAGGTAAACCAAAATGCAGGGGATACCCACATTCTGGTGACAATCATTACAAAGATCCAAACCAAACATAGTTCATCATGACAAACATAAATGCACAGGATATAGCAAACTACCCTGTCTAACTAATACTAACTAAGACCGAGACTAACGCTAAGGCTGAAGCTTCTATGTATATATATATTTCGTATTAATTACAAGATCCAATTCTGACGATCTATGGTTCTAGAGTTATCTTGGTCTTGCAGTCGGGGTTGCCATAAGACTGGGATCCACGCCGAGGTGAACGGTACAGGTGCTGAGTCCCGACGGGAGCGGGGGAACCATCCTCCAGGTGACGACGTTCCGCGCGCTCAGCCCGCAGCTAGGCGATCTCTGCACGAGCCCTACTCAGCTCGTCCAATGCATGGTCCAGCTCCGTGTTTAGCACGGTGGCTAGGTTGACTGTGCTGCTCAACCTAGGATTGCCCTAACCGACAGGTGAGACAATCACGCCTCCTGTGCTGCCAGATGGACGGCGGGGGTAATACCTCAGGTCAAGGCCGTCAGCTACCCCACCGAAAACCAAGCAGTAGTGCGAAAGCGCACGCCGTGCAGCATCTTGCATGGCTGCCTCAGCTGAGTCCCGCTCAGAGATAGAATAGTGCTCTGAGCAGGCCTCTGGACCCTGGAGACTATTCTCCGGACGGCGCACCAAGCAGGTTGCCTCCCAGCGGTCCGGATAGACCCCGCGACAGTGCTGGTAGACCACACAGCGATACTCGATGGACCAAGTATGCCGGTTAAGTGCCCGACGTAGCAGGGTATCGAGCGCATCATGGAAGTGACACCCGCGAGCAGCGTCGTGAGTGATGGATCGAGCAAACCATCCTTCCAGCTCATGGTTAGCAGAGAAGTCGGTGTCGTGGCTCGAGCTGTCGTCGCCATCTCCGTCGTCTGGGTCTCCTCCAGCAGCTACTCCAGGGGCTGGGGCGCCCTGTGGTGGTGCAGGGGGCGCCTCCAGAGGAAGCACAGGGGAGCAGCTCCTCACAGACTCTATCTCCTGGTGGAGCGAGAAGGAAGAGCCCTGCTGCTCCTGCTCCTGCTCCTGTCGTCGACGTTCCTGCTCCTCATGCAGGCGGTGGTGCAGTCTCTCCAAGTGGCTGGACTGTCCGGCCACAGGACGGCGAAGCGGACGCTCAGCAAGGCGGGAGGGTAAGAAAGGGATGACGGACTTTCGTGCAGTGTGTCTAAATCGAGCCATCTATAAAAGACATCGCAAGCAAAAGGGTGAGAACAGAATTAATATGACCAGCAAAAATGAATCATAAGTAAATGAAGGATTAGGATAAAACATAATTTTCAGCAAGGTATAATATATAGTAGAACATAGGTTTGGTCGGTATGACCAACTTTTGAAGGGATATCAAAGTCAAGGAAGGGACAGAGGTCTATAGTCCTTAGAACGACCATTCTACTCTAGGTTAGCGGTCCTACAGTGTAACGCCCTGAATTTGGGGGTAGAATTTTTTCGTCTTTTCTTTCACCAAATTCAGGCGTTACCCTGTTCTTTTTCTCATTCCCTCGCTAAACCTTGATCTTTTCCAAAGTTATAGCGGAGTTCGGCTTGGAATTCCCGTGTAAAGAAAAACCCTAAATTACTTTATGTTGTTTGATGCACCATGCCGAACCATGCATTCTTTCGATTGCTTAAAAATGTAAGTGCATTCATCTAGGAAGATCAGATTTCAAAAAGGAGAAGAAAACCTTTTCTTTCTTTTTCTTTTTCTTTCTCTCTCCTCCTCTTTCTCTCTTCCGCGCCGTGGGCCGCCCTGGCCGGCCCAGCCGCCCCCCGCGCGCCCCTTTGGGCCCAGTTGGCCCATGCCGCCCCCCCTCCCTTTATTTTTCCCAAAACCCCTCTCTCTCCCTCCCTTCTCTCATTTTCTCCCTAGCCGCCGCCCTTGCCCTAGCCGCCGCCCCCTGCCCCGTCGCCGGTTCGGCCGCCCCCGCCGTTCGGCCGCCCCGTCCCCGTCCCCGGTGAGGTCCCCCTCCCCCTCTCCTCCCTTCCCTCTCCCCTCCTCTCTCCCCCCCGGCCCAACCGCCGCCCAGCTCGGCCGCCCCATGGTCGGCTCGGCCGCCGCCGCCCCTGCGCGCCCTGCCCCGCCCCTGGCCGGCTCGGCCGCCCCTGCGCGCCCTGCCCCGCCCCCTGGCCGGCTCGGCCGCCGCCGCCCTTGGCCGGCTCGACCGCCCCCTGCCCCGCGCCCCCGCCGGTTCGGCCGCCCCAGCTCGGCCGCCCCCTGCGCGCCCAGCTCGGCCGCCCCTGCGCGCCCAGCTCGGCCGCCCCCGCCCCTGCCCCAGGCCGGTTCAACCGCCCCCCCTTTTTTATTTTTTTTATTTTTTTTATTTTATTTTCTTTCATTACTGTTATTTATTTTATTCTAGGCAGGTTAATCATTGTTCATGTTATTGAAATAGGAGACTTAATTTAGAATTCCGTTACGCTAGTTGATTCATATAATCAATTGTTTATCCAGTTCAATGTTGATCAACTTAAAAATGACTAGGTTTCCATTAATGCATGTAGCTAATTCTTTTGTTAGAACCAATTAAAAACTAGAGCACGTGACGTCTAGTTATTCACCAACCCGTAGCGCGTCTTGGGCATAAGCTTTAACTCTCGCGAGACCTTTTCTCATTTCTTTCTAACCATAGTAACTCATTATTATATGTGGTATTCTATGCATGTTTAATCTACTTGTTCTCTTGTATGGTGTATTGTTGGTTTCCTAATTTCAATGGATGGATGTATGTATGTTTGCACCCGCTTAGAGAACGATTCGGTCGAAGAGCCCGAGGAACTCGCAGGAGAAGCCCCTGAGCAGCAGTCGGTTGGTGGAGGCAAGTGTCCTTTGACCTATCTCTGTCCTATTCATTATTTAATTCACCTCCCGCATTACACATTTATACCTAAGGATTGACTAGCTTTTGTTATCCATGTCCTTGATTACCTATTTGGGTTGGATTATTATTGCCTAGCTTTATGCTATTGCTTAACTCTAATTAATGAACATGATGAGATTATCTATGATACGCTGTTTTCCCTTCTCTTATTATGATGTTGTACTTGTGGCTTTAAGGGGGCTCGAGCGGTTTCTCGAGTGCCTCTCCGTAAGGACCTGTTCTATGGATGACCGCCAGGGAAAACAGTGCAACCATGAGGGTGGAATGGGGTGCCCTTAGCTGAATAATTAGAGGATCCGGGGTGTAGTTCGCTTCGCCGTCGTGCCGTCAATGGGGCTCGGTGTATGCGGCTCGCTCTGCCAAGGTTGATTTGTCCCTTGGGGAGGAGTGCGGTACATTTAGGAAACCTAACGGGCGGCTACAGCCCCGGGGAATCTTTGTAAAGGCTACGTAGTGAAACCCTGCCTATTCACCTTGGTAGTGTTTAAGGGTTTGATCGGCCCGAGGCAAGAGGGAATCACGGCTTGTGGGTAAAGTGCACAACCTCTGCAGAGTGTTATGAAACTGATATATCAGCCGTGCTCGCGGTTATGAGCGGCCAAGGGAGCTCCAGTGATTAGTGGTACTTGATCAGAGACATTATGGTACAGGTGGTTATGAGATCGATGGTTCTGGTTATGACTATGGTGCTGGTAAGTGGTATTCTTTCCGTTTGGAAAGGGTATATCGGGCTAATAACTTGGGTTAATGCTAAAACTTGGCTTTCTCTACTAGTAAGTAATAATCTGACCAACTAAAAGCAACTGCTTGACTTATCCCCACATAAAGCTAGTCCACTACAGCCAAACAGGATACTTGCTGAGTATGTTGATGTGTACTCACCCTTGCTCTACACACCAAACCCCCCCCCCCCAGGTTGTCAGCATTGCAACCACTGCTCAGGAGAAGATGAAGCTGTGGAAGGAGACTTCTAGGAGTTTCAAGACTACGACGAGTTCTAGGCGTGGGTTAGCGGCAACCCCCAGTCGGCTGCCTGTGAAGGCTGCGTTTATCTACGTTTCTTTTCCGCACTTTGATTTATTGTAAGAACTATATGGACGTCTCAGACGTTTGATGTAATCAACTATTATTCCCTTGTAATACTATTTTGAGCACTGTGTGATGATGTCCATGTTATGTAACTGTTGTGTACGTGAATAACTGATCCTGGCACGTACATGGTTCGCATTCGGTTTGCCTTCTAAAACCGGGTGTGACATAAGTGGTATCAAAGCCGTGCTGACTGTAGGACCGCTAACCTAGAGTAGAATGGTCGTTCTAAGGACTATAGACCTCTGTCCCTTCCTTGACTTTGATATCCCTTCAAAAGTTGGTCATACCGACCAAACCTATGTTCTACTATATACTATACCCTGCTGAAAATCATGTTTTATCCTAATCCTTCATTTATTTATGGTTCATTACCTGCTGGTCATATTAATTCTGTTCTCACCCTTTTGCTTGCGATGTCTTTTATAGATGGCTCGACTTAGACACACTGCACGAAAGTCCGTCATCCCTTTCTTACCCTCCCGCCTTGCTGAGCGTCCGCTTCGCCGTCCTGTGGCCGGACAGTCCAGCCACTTGGAGAGACTGCACCACCGCCTGCATGAGGAGCAGGAACGTCGACGACAGGAGCAGGAGCAGGAGCAGCAGGGCTCTTCCTTCTCGCTCCACCAGGAGATAGAGTCTGTGAGGAGCTGCTCCCCTGTGCTTCCCCTGGAGGCGCCCCCTGCACCACCACAGGGTGCCCCAGCCCCTGGAGTAGCTGCTAGAGGAGACCCAGACGACGGAGATGGCGACGATAGCTCGAGCCACGACACCGACTTCTCTGCTAACCATGAGCTGGAAGGATGGTTTGCTCGATCCATCACTCGCGACGCTGCTCGCGGGTGTCACTTCCACGATGCGCTCGATACCCTGCTACGTCGGGCACTTAACCGGCATACTTGGTCCATCGAGTATCGCTGTGTGGTCTACCAGCACTGTCGCGGGGTCTACCCGGACCGCTGGGAGGCAACTTGCTTGGTGCGCCGTCCGGAGAACAGTCTCCCGGGTGCGGAGGCCTGCTCAGAGCACTATTCTATCTCTGAGTGGGACTCAGCTGAGGCAGCCATGCAAGATGCTGCACGGCATGCGCTTTCGCACTACTGCTCGGTTTTCGGTGGGGTAGCTGACGGTCTTGACCTGAGGTATTACCCCCGCCGTCCATCTGGCAGCACAGGAGGCGTGATTGTCTCACCTGTCGGTGAGGGCAATCCTAGGTTGAGCAGCACAGTCAACCTAGCCGCCGTGCTAAACACGTAGCTGGACCATGCATTGGACGAGCTGAGTAGGGCTCGTGCTGAGATCGCCCAGCTGCGGGCTGAGCGCGCGGAACGTCGTCACCTGGAGGATGGTTCCCCCGCTCCCGTCGGGACTCAGCACCTGTACCGTTCACCTCGGCGTGGATCCCAGTCTTATGGCAACCCCGACTGCAAGACCAAGATAACTCTAGAACCATAGATCGTCAGAGTTGGATCTTGTAATTAATACGAAATATATATATATACATAGAAGCTTCAGTCTTAGCGTTAGTCTCAGTTTTAGTTAGTCTTAGTTAGACAGGGTAGTTTGCTATATCCTGTGCATTTATGTTTGTCATGATGAACTATGTTTGGTTTGGATCTTTGTAATGATTGTCACCAGAATGTGGGTATCCCCTGCATTTTGGTTTACCTATTATGTTAATGAAGATAGTTATATAGTTGGGAAACCCTTTATTCTACTTTCCTCTTTATCTGAGAAGCTGTGTGGTCTGTGTTGGAGATCAGTGAAGATGCTCATCTGTTCAGTGCTGTTGAAGGATTCTATACTCTTTTCTTATGCTGCAAGATTTGCCAGATCAGTTCTGATGTGTGGTTGCATTCTGCAGATGTCAGAGAACAGGCGCAGAGGAGGAAGGCGTGCTCAGCAGGAGCGAGCCGCTCAACAGGATGAGGTGCCCCAGCAGCAGCACCTGCCGCCCCCGCCCCCGATGTCCATCGAGCAGATGTTTCTGATGCAGACTCAGGCAGTTCAAGCCATCGGTCAGACTTTGGCCGCCATTCAGCAGCAGCAGCGACAGCAGTAGGCCCCACCTCAGCCTCAGCCTCAGATGCCTAGAGACAAGCGTGCTGAATTCATGAGAGGTCATCCACCAACGTTCGCTCATTCTTCTGACCCCATGGATGCTGAAGACTGGCTGCGCACTGTGGAGCGGGAGTTGCATACCGCTCAGTGCGATGACAGGGAGAAAGTCTTGTATGGTCCCCGTCAGTTGAGAGGAGCAGCCCAATCATGGTGGGAGTCTTACCTCGCCACCCATGCCCACCCTGACGCCATCACTTGGGAAGAGTTCAGAAGTAGTTTTCGTCAGTACCATGTTCCTGCAGGTCTGATGACAGTGAAGAAGGAGGAGTTCCTGGCTCTCAAGCAAGGGCCGTTGTCTGTCAGTGAGTATCGAGACAGGTTTCTGCAATTGTCTCGCTATGCTCCTGAAGATGTTAACACCGACGCCAAGCGACAGTACCGTTTCCTGAGAGGCTTGGTTGACCCTCTGCAGTACCAACTGATGAATCACACCTTTCCGACATTCCAGCACCTGATTGACAGAGCAATCATGACAGAGAGGAAGCGTAAGGAGATGGAGGATTGTAAGCGCAAGATCAGTGGACCCCAGCCTGGAAGCAGCAATCGTCCTCGTTTCTCAGGCAATCAACCTCAGCAGTTCAGGCAGAACCAGCGTCCACCTCAGCAGCATCAGCAGTTCCAAAGGCAGTATCCTCAGCATCAGTATCAGAACCGTCAGAGCAATCAGTCAGGAGGTCAGTTTCAAAGGCAGAATCAGCAGGCACCTCGTCTTCCTGCCCCAGCAAACCAGCAGAACGGTCAGGCAGCACCAGCTCAGGTTGGAAACAGGGCATGTTTGCTCTGTGGAGAGCAAGGCCACTGGGTGATGCAATGTCCGAAGAAGGCAGCCCAGCAGCAGTCAGGCCCCAATGCCCCAGCAAAGCAGAAAGTGCCTCAGCCTGGAGCAGGCAATCGCTCTCAGCCGCGTTACAATCATGGGAGACTGAACCACTTGGAGGCGGAAGCAGTTCAGGAGACCCCCAACATGATAGTAGGTATGTTCCCAGTCGACTCCCATATTGCAGAAGTGTTATTTGATACTGGAGCAACGCATTCTTTCATTACTGCATCATGGGTAGAAGCACATGATCTTCCAATTACTACCATGTCAACCCCCATTCAAATCGACTCAGCCGGTGGTAGAATTCGAGCCGATAGCATTTGTTTGAATATAAGTGTGGAAATAAGGGGGATAGCGTTTCCCGCTAACCTTATAGTAATGGGTACTCAGGGAATAGATGTCATCCTAGGGATGAATTGGCTAGATAAGTATCAGGCAGTTATCAGTTGTGATAAAAGGACAATCAAGTTGGTGTCTCCACTAGGAGAGGAAGTGGTGACCGAGTTAGTCCCGCCTGAGCCAAAGAAAGGAAGTTGTTATCAGATGGTTGTCGATAGCAGTGAAGCAGACCCAATTGAGAGTATCAAGGTTGTGTCTGAGTTCCCAGATGTGTTTCCGAAGGACTTACCGGGTATGCCACCAGAGCGGAAAGTTGAGTTTGCCATAGAGCTTCTTCCTGGAACCGCCCCTATCTTTAAGAGAGCTTACAGAATATCTGGACCAGAGTTGGTTGAACTTAAGAAGCAAATTGATGAGCTGTCAGAGAAAGGTTACATCCGGCCAAGCACCTCGCCTTGGGCCGCCCCTGTCTTGTTCGTGGAAAAGAAAGATGGCACCAAAAGGATGTGTATCGATTATCGAGCTTTGAATGAAGTCACGATCAAGAACAAGTATCCCTTGCCCAGAATAGAAGATCTGTTCGACCAGTTGAGAGGAGCAGTGTGTTCTCCAAGATTGATCTGAGGTCAGGTTATCATCAGCTCAGGATCCGACCTTCGGACATTCCGAAGACGGCATTTATTACCAAGTATGGTTTGTATGAGTTCACAGTGATGTCTTTTGGTTTGACCAATGCGCCAGCGTTCTTTATGAACTTGATGAACAGTGTATTCATGGATTACCTTGATAAGTTTGTGGTGGTATTCATTGATGACATTCTGATTTACTCTCAAAGCGAAGAAGAGCATGCGGATCATTTGAAGATGGTGTTGCAGAGATTGCGAGAGCACCAGTTGTATGCAAAGTTGAGCAAGTGTGAGTTCTGGATCAGTGAAGTCCTGTTCTTGGGTCATATAATCAACAAAGAAGGATTGGCTGTGGATCCGAAGAAAGTGGCAGACATTCTGAACTGGAAAGCGCCAACAGATGCTCGAGGAATCAAGAGTTTCATTGGAATGGCCGGATATTATCGGCGATTCATTGAAGGGTTTTCGAAGATTGCAAAACCGATGACAGCGTTGCTAGGCAACAAAGTTGAGTTCAAGTGGACCCAGAAATGCCAAGAGGCCTTTGAAGCGCTGAAAGGGAAGTTGACTACAGCGCCTGTCCTAGTCTTGCCTGATGTGCACAAGCCCTTCTCGGTGTATTGTGATGCTTGCTACACAGGTTTGGGATGTGTGTTGATGCAAGAGGGAAGAGTTGTGGCTTACTCGTCCCGACAGCTGAAGGTTCATGAGAAGAACTACCCAATCCATGATCTAGAGTTGGCAGCAGTGGTTCACGCACTGAAGACATGGAGGCACTATCTGTATGGACAGAAATGTGATGTTTACACAGATCACAAGAGTCTGAAGTACATATTCACTCAGTCAGAGTTGAACATGAGGCAACGAAGATGGTTAGAGTTGATCAAAGATTATGAGTTGGAGATTCATTACCATCCAGGCAAAGCAAACGTAGTGGCAGATGCTTTAAGCAGGAAGAGTCAAGTCAATCTGATGGTCGCTCGTCCGATGCCTTATGAGTTGGCTAAGGAGTTCGACAGGTTGAGTCTCGGATTTCTGAACAATTCGCGAGGAGTCACAGTTGAGTTGGAACCTACCTTAGAGCGTGAAATCAAAGAAGCACAGAAGAATGATGAAAAGATCAGTGAGATTCGGCGACTGATTCTAGATGGCAGAGGCAAAGATTTTCGAGAAGACGCAGAAGGCGTGATATGGTTCAAAGACCGCTTGTGTGTTCCTAATGTCCAGTCCATTCGGGAGTTGATCCTTAAGGAAGCTCATGAGACAGCTTATTCGATTCACCCTGGCAGTGAGAAGATGTATCAGGATCTGAAGAAGAAATTCTGGTGGTACGGAATGAAGAGAGAAATCGCAGAGCATGTGGCTATGTGCGATAGTTGTCGAAGAATTAAGGCAGAGCACCAGAGACCTGCTGGATTGTTGCAACCGTTGCAGATCCCTCAGTGGAAATGGGACGAAATCGGTATGGATTTCATAGTCGGATTGCCTCGCACTAGAGCCGGCTACGATTCCATTTGGGTAGTAGTGGACCGCTTGACCAAGTCAGCCCACTTCATACCTGTCAAGACCAATTACAGCAGTGCAGTATTGGCAGAATTGTATATGTCTCGGATCGTTTGTCTTCATGGTGTGCCAAAGAAGATAGTATCAGACAGAGGAACGCAGTTCACCTCTCATTTCTGGCAGCAGTTGCATGAAGCCTTGGGCACGCATCTGAATTTCAGTTCAGCTTATCACCCGCAGATAGATGGCCAGACCGAAAGGACCAACCAAATTCTTGAAGACATGTTGAGAGCCTGTGCGTTGCAAGATCAGTCCGGATGGGACAAGCGATTGCCCTATGCAGAGTTTTTCTATAACAACAGTTACCAGGCCAGTTTGAAGATGTCACCATTTCAGGCGCTCTATGGAAGGAGTTGCAGAACTCCGTTGCAATGGGATCAGCCTGGAGAGAAGCAAGTGTTTGGGCCAGACATTTTGCTTGAAGCCGAAGAGAACATCAAGATGGTCCGAGAGAATCTGAAGATAGCGCAATCGAGACAGCGAAGCTATGCAGACACAAGGAGAAGAGAGCTGAGTTTTGAAGTCGGAGACTTTGTCTATCTGAAAGTGTCACCGATCAGAGGAGTCAGAAGGTTCGGAGTGAAAGGCAAGCTAGCACCCCGCTACATTGGTCCGTATCAGATTCTTGCAAGACGTGGAGAAGTGGCCTATCAGCTCAGTTTGCCAGAGAATTTGTCTGCTGTGCATGATGTCTTTCATGTGTCTCAGTTGAAGAAGTGCTTGCGTGTGCCAGAAGAGCAGTTGCCAGTGGAAGGTCTTGAAGTCTAGGAGGACTTGACCTACGTTGAGAAGCCAGTGCAAATCCTTGAGGTTGCAGACAGAGTCACCCGAAGGAAGACCATCAGAATGTGCAAAGTCAGATGGAATCACCACTCTGAGGAAGAAGCAACCTGGGAGCGTGAAGATGATCTGATGGCTAAGTACCCTGAGCTCTTTGCTAGCCAACCCTGAATCTCGAGGGCGAGATTCTTTTAAGGGGGATAGGTTTGTAACGCCCTGAATTTGGGGGTAGAATTTTTTCGTCTTTTCTTTCACCAAATTCAGGCGTTACCCTGTTCTTTTTATCATTCCCTCACTAAACCTTGATCTTTTCCAAAGTTATAGCGGAGTTCGGCTTGGAATTCCCGTGTAAAGAAAAACCCTAAATTACTTTATGTTGTTTGATGCACCATGCCGAACCATGCATTCTTTCGATTGCTTAAAAATGTAAGTGCATTCATCTAGGAAGATCGGATTTCAAAAAGGAGAAGAAAACATTTTCTTTCTTTTTCTTTTTCTTTCTCTCTCCTCCTCTTTCTCTCTTCCGCGCCGTGGGCTGCCCTGGCCGACCCAGCCGCCCCCCGCGCGCCCCTTTGGGCCCAGTTGGCCCATGCCGCCCCCCCTCCCTTTATTTTTCCCAAAACCCCTCTCTCTCCCTCCCTTCTCTCATTTTCTCCCTAGCCGCCGCCCCTGCCCTAGCCGCCGCCCCCTGCCCCGTCGCCGGTTCGGCCGCCCCCGCCGTTCGGCCGCCCCGCCGCTCGGCCGCCCCGTCCCCGGTGAGGTCCCCCTCCCCCTCTCCTCCCTTCCCTCTCCCCTCCTCTCTCCCCCCCGGCCCAACCGCCGCCCAGCTCGGCCGCCCCATGGCCGGCTCGACCGCCGCCGCCCCTGCGCGCCCTGCCCCGCCCCTGGCCGGCTCGGCCGCCCCTGCGCGCCCTGCCCCGCCCCCTGGCTGGCTCGGCCGCCGCCGCCCTTGGCCGGCTCGGCCGCCCCCTGCCCTGCGCCCCCGCTGGTTCGGCCGCCCCAGCTCGGCCGCCCCCTGCGCGCCCAGCTCGGCCGCCCCTGCGCGCCCAGCTCGGCCGCCCCCTGCGCGCTCAGCCGCCCCAGCTCGGCCGCCCCCGCCCCTGCCCCAGGCCGGTTCAACCGCCCCCCCTTTTTTATTTTTTTTATTTTTTTATTTTATTTTCTTTCATTACTGTTATTTATTTTATTCTAGGCAGGTTAATCATTGTTCATGTTATTGAAATAGGAGACTTAATTTAGAATTCTGTTACGCTAGTTGATTCATATAATCAATTGTTTATCCAGTTCAATGTTGATCAACTTAAAAATGACTAGGTTTCCATTAATGCATGTAGCTAATTCTTTTGTTAGAACCAATTAAAAACTAGAGCACGTGACGTCTAGTTATTCACCAACCCGTAGCGCGTCTTGGGCATAAGCTTTAACTCTCGCGAGACCTTTTCTCATTTCTTTCTAACCATAGTAACTCATTATTATATGTGGTATTCTATGCATGTTTAATCTACTTGTTCTCTTGTATGGTGTATTGTTGGTTTCCTAATTTCAATGGATGGATGTATGTATGTTTGCACCCGCTTAGAGAACGATTCGGTCGAAGAGCCCGAGGAACTCGCAAGAGAAGCCCCTGAGCAGCAGTCGGTTGGTGGAGGCAAGTGTCCTTTGACCTATCTCTGTCCTATTCATTATTTAATTCACCTCCCGCATTACACATTTATACCTAAGGATTGACTAGCTTTTGTTATCCATGTCCTTGATTACCTATTTGGGTTGGATTATTATTGCCTAGCTTTATGCTATTGCTTAACTCTAGTTAATGAACATGATGAGATTATCTATGATACGCTGTTTTCCCTTCTCTTATTATGATGTTGTACTTGTGGCTTTAAGGGGGCTCGAGCGGTTTCTCGAGTGCCTCTCCGTAAGGACCTGTTCTATGGATGACCGCCCGGGAAAACAGTGCAACCATGAGGGTGGAATGGGGTGCCCTTAGCTGAATAATTAGAGGATCCGGGGTGTAGTTCGCTTCGCCGTCGTGCCGTCAATGGGGCTCGGTGTATGCGGCTCGCTCTGCCAAGGTTGATTTGTCCCTTGGGGAGGAGTGCGGTACATTTAGGAAACCTAACGGGCGGCTACAGCCCCGGGGAATCTTTGTAAAGGCTACGTAGTGAAACCCTGCCTATTCACCTTGGTAGTGTTTAAGGGTTTGATCGGCCCGAGGCAAGAGGGAATCACGGCTTGTGGGTAAAGTGCACAACCTCTGCAGAGTGTTATGAAACTGATATATCAGCCGTGCTCGCGGTTATGAGCGGCTAAGGGAGCTCCAGTGATTAGTGATGCTTGATCAAAGACATTATGGTACAGGTGGTTATGAGATCGATGGTTCTGGTTATGACTATGGTGCTGGTAAGTGGTATTCTTTCCGTTTGGAAAGGGTATATCGGGCTAATAACTTGGGTTAATGCTAAAACTTGGCTTTCTCTACTAGTAAGTAATAATCTGACCAACTAAAAGTAACTGCTTGACTTATCCCCACATAAAGCTAGTCCACTACAGCCAAACAGGATACTTGCTGAGTATGTTGATGTGTACTCACCCTTGCTCTACACACCAAACCCCCCCCCCAGGTTGTCAGCATTGCAACCACTGCTCAGGAGAAGATGAAGCTGTGGAAGGAGACTTCTAGGAGTTTCAAGACTACGACGAGTTCTAGGCGTGGGTTAGCGGCAACCCCCAGTCGGCTGCCTGTGAAGGCCGCGTTTATCTACGTTTCTTTTCCGCACTTTGATTTATTGTAAGAACTATATGGACGTCTCAGACGTTTGATGTAATCAACTATTATTCCCTTGTAATACTATTTTGAGCACTGTGTGATGATGTCCATGTTATGTAACTGCTGTGTACGTGAATAACTGATCCTGGCACGTACATGGTTCGCATTCGGTTTGCCTTCTAAAACCGGGTGTGACATACAGTCAGCACGGTTCTGATACCACTTATGTCACACCCGGTTTTAGAAGGCAAACCGAACGCGAACCATGTACGTGCCAGGATCAGTTATTCACGTACACAGCAGTTACATAACATGGACATCATCACACAGTGCTCAAAATAGTATTACAAGGGAATAATAGTTGATTACATCAAACGTCTGAGACGTCCATATAGTTCTTACAATAAATCAAAGTGCGGAAAAGAAGCGTAGATAAACGCGGCCTTCACAGGCAGCCGACTGGGGGTTGCCGCTAACCCACGCCTAGAACTCGTCGTAGTCTTGAAACTCCTAGAAGTCTCCTTCCACAGCTTCATCTTCTCCTGAGCAGTGGTTGCAATGCTGACAACCTGGGGGGGGGTTTGGTGTGTAGAGCAAGGGTGAGTACACATCAACATACTCAGCAAGTATCCTGTTTGGCTGTAGTGGACTAGCTTTATGTGGGGATAAGTCAAGCAGTTGCTTTTAGTTGGTCAGATTATTACTTACTAGTAGAGAAAGCCAAGTTTTAGCATTAACCCAAGTTATTAGCCCGATATACCCTTTCCAAACGGAAAGAATACCACTTACCAGCACCATAGTCATAACCAGAACCATCGATCTCATAACCACCTGTACCATAATGTCTCTGATCAAGCACCACTAATCACTGGAGCTCCCTTGGCCGCTCATAACCGCGAGCACGGCTGATATATCAGTTTCATAACACTCTGCAGAGGTTGTGCACTTTACCCACAAGCCGTGATTCCCTCTTGCCTCGGGCCGATCAAACCCTTAAACACTACCAAGGTGAATAGGCAGGGTTTCACTATGTAGCCTTTACAAAGATTCCCCAGGGCTGTAGCCGCCCGTTAGGTTTCCTAAATGTACCGCACTCCTCCCCAAGGGACAAATCAACCTTGGCAGAGCGAGCCGCATACACCGAGCCCCATTGACGGCACGACGGCGAAGCGAACTACACCCCGGATCCTCTAATTATTCAGCTAAGGGCACCCCATTCCACCCTCATGGTTGCACTGTTTTCCCGGGCGGTCATCCATAGAACAGGTCCTTACGGAGAGGCACTCGAGAAACCGCTCGAGCCCCCTTGAAGACCACAAGTACAACATCATAATAAGAGAAGGGAAAACAGCGTATCATAGATAATCTCATCATGTTCATTAATTAGAGTTAAGCAATAGCATAAAGCTAGGCAATAATAATCCAACCCAAATAGGTAATCAAGGACATGGATAACAAAAGGTAGTCAATCCTTAGGTATAAATGTGTAATGCGGGAGGTGAATTAAATAATGAATAGGACAGAGATAGGTCAAAGGACACTTGCGTCCACCAACCGACTGCTGCTCAGGGGCTTCTCCTGCGAGTTCCTCGGGCTCTTCGACCGAATCGTTCTCTAAGCGGGTGCAAACATACATACATCCATCCATTGAAATTAGGAAACCAACAATACACCATACAAGAGAACAAGTAGATTAAACATGCATAGAATACCACATATAATAATGAGTTACTATGGTTAGAAAGAAATGAGAAAAGGTCTCGCGAGAGTTAAAGCTTATGCCCAAGACGCGCTACGGGTTGGTGAATAACTAGACGTCACGTGCTCTAGTTTTTAATTGGTTCTAACAAAAGAATTAGCTACATGCATTAATGGAAACCTAGTCATTTTTAAGTTGATCAACATTGAACTGGATAAACAATTGATTATATGAATCAACTAGCGTAACGGAATTCTAAATTAAGTCTCCTATTTCAATAACATGAACAATGATTAACCTGCCTAGAATAAAATAAATAACAGTAATGAAAGAAAATAAAATAAAAAAATAAAAAAAATAAAAAAGGGGGGGGCGGTTGAACCGGCCAGGGGGCGGTTGAACCGGCCTGGGGCAGGGGCGGGGGCGGCCGAGCTGGGGCGGCTGAGCGCGCAGGGGGCGGCCGAGCTGGGGCGGCTGAGCGCGCAGGGGGCGGCCGAGCTGGGCGCGCAGGGGCGGCCGAGCTGGGCGCGCAGGGGGCGGCTGAGCTGGGGCGGCCGAACCGGCGGGGGCGCGGGGCAGGGGGCGCAGGGGCGGCGGCGACCGAGCCGGCCATGGGGCGGCCGAGCTGGGCGGCGGTTGGGCCGGGGGGGAGAGAGGAGGGGAGAGGGAAGGGAGGAGAGGGGGAGGGGGACCTCACCGGGGACGGGGCGGCCGAGCGGCGGGGGCGGCCAAACCGGCGACGGGGCAGGGGGCGGCGGCTAGGGCAGGGGCGGCGGCTAGGGAGAAAATGAGAGAAGGGAGGGAGAGAGAGGGGTTTTGGGAAAAATAAAGGGAGGGGGGCGGCATGGGCCAACTGGGCCCAAAGGGGCGCGCGGGGGGCGGCTGGGCCGGCCAGGGCGGCCCACGGCGCGGAAGAGAGAAAGAGGAGGAGAGAGAAAGAAAAAGAAAGAAAAGGTTTTCTTCTCCTTTTTGAAATCCGATCTTCCTAGATGAATGCACTTACATTTTTAAGCAATCGAAAGAATGCATGGTTCGGCATGGTGCATCAAACAACATAAAGTAATTTAGGGTTTTTCTTTACACGGGAATTCCAAGCCGAACTCCGCTATAACTTTGGAAAAGATCAAGGTTTAGCGAGGGAATGAGAAAAAGAACAGGGTAACGCCTGAATTTGGTGAAAGAAAAGACGAAAAAATTCTACCCCCAAATTCAGGGTGTTACAATGGGGGACGGGGGCGGTACCGGCGAGGACGCTGGTCAAGGGGGGGGAGGACGGAGCGGTGCCAAACTTCCCTGTGCGGCGAGATGACGGAGGGGAGGACGGAGGCGACGACCGGAGGTGACTTCGGTGAGGGGACGGCGGAAGGACGACGAAGCAACTGACCAGCGGGGCCATTCTGCCAGAGGGAGCGAGCGCGCGAGAGAGAGGGCGGCTGACGGGTGGGGACGCCTTGCCAGCGAGAGGGAGGCGGGGTGTGGAGCGGGCTAGCGCGCGCGCGCGGAGGCAGGCCGAAGATGGGCCGAGAGAGGAGGAGCGCGGGCGCGTGGGAAGGGGAGGCCGCGGGTTTGGGCCGGGATTCGGTCCAGCAGGGGGAGGAGAAGACTTTTCTCTTTTTCTTTTTACTTTCTAATTCCTATTTTCCCATTTTGCCCCTTTTTCTTTTGAACAAATTATTTTGTAGATACTCTAAGTGTTTAGAAAATAGAATCTAAGTGAGGTGCTTTGTGATCAAACAAAATGTATGCATATGATGAAAGAAAATTTAGTGGAGGTCTTGGAATTAGAGGATGAAAGGAGGGGAAAGGGTAGATTAGGGTTTCAAATCTGGGTTAGGATTTTTGGGATGCTACAACTACGCAGCGAAGGACCCCGCACTTATGCAGTACCTCGCAGCTATCCGTAGTCTCGAGAGGCAATTCAAAGGTTTCACCTTGCAGCATGTGGACCGTGCCAAGAATGAGGAGACCGACGCAATGGCCAAGGCAGCCGCCAGAGGCGAGGCCCTGCCCTCCGACGTATTCTACCATGTCATCGGCACGCCAGCCGTCCGCAGCCCAGAGGGGCTCCAAATAACCAATGACAGCGAGGGCCACCGCATAGTCAACCTTATCATGACCGAAGACTGGCGGGCACCAATAACCCTGTTCCTGCAGGGGTACTATCATCCAACTGACATCAATGAGGCCAAGCGCCTCAAACATCGAAGCCGAGACTTCGCACTAATTGAAGGACAACTTTACAAGAAGGGGGTCAGTCAACCCATGCTTAAATGTGTCACCGAGACCGAAGGCGTCCAAATTCTGCGCGAAGTCCACAGCAGGACTTGCGGCTCTCACGCAGGGCCCTAGTCGCAAAAGTAATTCGTCAAGGTTTCTACTGGCCCGCCATGATCTGCGCCGCAAATCGGGTCACAAGGTCCTGCGAAGCCTGCCAGAAATTTTCTCCACGCTCGGGAAGCCCTTCGCAATTCACAAAGCTAATCGCCCACACATGGCCTCTTCAGCACTGGGGCCTGGACATTGTCGGGCCCCTACCCACGGCCCAGGGGAACCTCAAGTTCACCTTCGTCGCTGTCGAGTATTTTACCAAATGGATCGAGGCGAGGGCTGTATCCACAATAACATCGAAGACTGCCCAGAAATTCTTCTGGCAAAACATTGTTTGCCGCTTCGGAGTCCCGTCCGAACTCACAGTTGACAATGGCAAGCAATTTGACAGCCAAGACTTCAAGGATTTCTGCCTCTCCATTGGCACCAAGCTTGCCTTCGCCTCAGTATACCACCCGCAATCCAACGGAGTTGTGGAACGCGCAAATGGCAAAATTTTCACAGCTATCAAGAAGATGCTCCTCGACGATAAAAAGGGCAAGTGGGCCGATTTGTTACCTGAAGCGGTCTGGGCATTAAACACGACTGAGTGCAGGGCGACTGGGTTCACCCCTTTCCGCCTTCTATATGGATCGGAGGCCATGACCCCGCAAGAAATAAAACATGGGTCACCACGGACAGTCCCGTCAGCCGTCCCCGACGTGGACGAGCCCACTTCGAAGGACCTCATCGACGGAGACCGCGTCTTCGCCCTACAGGCTCTAAACAAATACCAAGCCCAAACAAAAGCATGGCGCGACCACACAGTCATCCCGAGGGAATTCAGCGAAGGAGACCTCGTACTCGTCCGGACAGCTCGGACAGAGTCTCGGGGCAAGCTGGAGCCCAAGTGGGAGGGCCCTTTCATCGTCAAGACGAAGGCGTCCCCCAGCGCGTACAGGCTCACAACGCCATCCGGCAAGGACTTGGAGCATTCTTGGAACATTGATAATCTCCGCAAATTTTTTGTTTGACTCCTCAGGGCTAGCTCGCCCTTGTAATTCGCAAAACAATTTTATTCTAGCCCGCACTCTTTTCCTCCCGGGGGGTGAGGTTTTTAACGAGGCGGAGCCATGTAATATACAAGCGAAAAATCCTCCGCAAAAATCTACGTCAAAAAAAGACCGCATCGACGGTCTTCGACATTCGACCAATACAAAGTCACCGCGAGGGGCAGTGCTAGCTACCCTCGCGTGCAACACTCCGTGCAAATGTCGCCTAAGGGTGCAGCCGGACTAGCACAACAAGTGCGCAAAATCGAGGTCTTCCTCAAAAGACTATCCGTGCAAAAGCCGCCTAAGGGTGCAGCCGGACTAGCACAATAAGTGCGCAAAATCGAAGTCTTCCTCAAAAGACTATTCGTGCAAAAGTCGCCTAAGGGTGCAGCCGGACTAGCACAACAAGTGCGCAAAATCGAGGTCTTCCTCAAAAGACTATCCGTGCAAAAGCCGCCTAAGGGTGCAGCCAGACTAGCACAACAAGTGCGCAAAACCGAAGTCTTCCTCAAAAGACTATCCGTGCAAAAGTCGCCTAGGGGTGCAGCCGGACTAGCTCAACAAGCGCGCAAAATCGCAGGCGCATTACATCCGTGCAAAAGTCTACACTAGGAAACTGTCCGCGCAAAGACCGACTACAGGCACAGCCGGACCGACATAATAAATGTGCTAGACCAAGTGCGCAATGCCCCTATGGACATAGCCGGATGCGCGAAGGCGCACAGCCTCATCATACAAACTATAGTTACACACGTACATCTAGGGCATCACACCTTACATTAGTTCAACCTTCGGAATGATTCCCATCTCCCTATAGTTAAATAGCATTATCCTAAGCTCCTCACCCTCAAAAAGACTTCGCAATTCCCCCTCACCTATACTCGCCCCAACCGGCGAGGACAACAATTCCCGCTTGCCAGCCCTGCCCACGCGAAGCCGACCGCCATCCACTTCACTCACTCTACGCTTCGCCACCGCCCTTCGCCGCCTACGCCCAGCACTCGGACCACGCAAAACTTCAGCATCCGTAACACGCGGAGAAGCCTCCACCGCAGCCACATCCAAGGCCGCAAAGTAATCCAAGTCCTCATCCAAAGACTCTTCCGTCAACTCAACCGAACTCCCAGAGTCATCAAAATCAGAAAACTTAGACGTAGACTCATCCGATTCATTTCCAGCGACCACGGTCGAAGCCGCCACAAAATTAGCAGTAGCGGTTGCGTGCGCAGGCCCAAAATCCTGAACCTATGCAGCAACCAAGGTTCAGTAACATAGACAAAATTCTCTAACTACCCCACACCCACTAAGCCACCTGCGAAGACCCAGCCGCCGCCATGGGATCCTTCGCTGCCGGCTCCGTCGCCGCCTTCGGGGGATCCTCCGCTGCCAGCTCCGTCGCCGCCTTCATGGGATCCTCCACCATCGGCACAGTGGCTGGCGATGACCTCCACCGGACACAGTAGACGCAGGGGCAGCGAGGGAGCCTTCACCGGTTTCCGGGGGCGGTGCCGGGTCGACCTCAGCCTCGGCCACCACCGGGTTGGCCTCCGCTTCGGGCTGCGCGCTGTTCAGGGGTCCGAAGTCTTCCACGTCCTCGGCACGCGCCATCTACAACACAGCACACCGATTCAGCAAGACCACGTATACCCACATTCAACGACACTAAACAAAAGACAAACTTTACCTGATCCCTCCCCCGGTCAGACCGCTCCCTAACCACCTCCCGACCGTAGGGGCCCCACATCCGGTCGAAGACGGCCCCAGCAGAGTCCTTCACCACAGGGTCTTTGACCTTAAAAATCTCGCGCCCAAAGTCTTCATTGGATTGGTCGAAGACCTCATAGTGACTGCATCCCTCGCGGGACAGCGCGTTCATAGCCCCTTCGCAGGTGACGAGGGAGGCAAAGGACATGAATCCCTCCACGATGGTCGGCAGCGCCAACAATTCCTCTTGCAGCCACTCGAGGAAGCGAATGCCCGCCTCTTGATCGGGCACCTCGAAGTCAGCAGTCCGCGCACCCAGCTCGCGGTATGAGTCCACGAGCTGTTTGCGCGTCCGCTCAACTTCCGAGCGTGTAGAGGCCTCGGCCCTCTCCATGCGGGCCTGCAAAGCGTTGAACCGCACGTCCCATTCCTCGGCGCGCTGGCTGGCGAGACTCCCCTCCACCCGCGCTAATTTGGCCTCCGCCTGCGC
Source organism: Zea mays (assembly GCF_902167145.1). Lineage (NCBI taxonomy): Eukaryota > Viridiplantae > Streptophyta > Magnoliopsida > Poales > Poaceae > Zea > Zea mays. The sequence continues at coordinate 11,829,868 of NC_050104.1, read as the reverse complement.
CTTGGCGATGGTCTGGTTGGTCTCCCTCCTCTCCTCCACCAGCTGGCGCCGGAGGTCCGTCCTCTCGCCCTCCAGGGCGGCCACCTTCTCCGCCAGCTTGCGGCACTTGCTATCCACAGCCGACTTTTCCCGGACGGTGTCAGCATGCTGCGCCCGAAGTCTCTCGACTTCGGCAGACACATCTGCAGTAAGGGCCCCCGACACCACGCGGTCGGCGAAGTCGGTCGCCTAACAGACACACATGAAACCACAATCCCCATGAAAGTGGTAAACACCGAAGTCCAGCTCAACTTACTTGACTCAGCTGCTACGACGCCTCCCTCAGCCGGCGGGACACAGTGCCCGCTTCGTCCTTGACGGCAGTGACCGCCGAAATCTCGCCGCCAGCGCTGAAAGTGCTACTCTTCACCCCAAGCACCGCGTCAGACGCCGTGGTCGCCACCGCAGGCGGAACAACAACAAGTTGCCCCTCGCCCGATCCTGCAACGTATCACGAGTCAAAAAAATGCTTACCAACGAGATAGTCGTCCACGCTAATATTTGTGCCGAAGTCGACAACGCGTTTCCCCGGCGAAGGCAATTCCCGGACCTTCGCAGCTCCGTCCGGGGCAGACTTGGTTCCGCCGACGCCGGCCGCCTTCACGCTCTCCGGCACCTTGCTGGACCCAGGGGCGGCCGGCTTCGCCGCCAGCGTCGGCTGGCTACCGCCGGGGACGGTAGCCTTCGCAGTCCCCCGCGCCCTCTTCGGCCTAGCTTCGGGGAGCCTGATGACCGCCCGGCGCTTCTGCGCAGCTTCCTGGCGATCCTTGTTCATCACTGCCGACACAATAGCAGCAATATTTCGTCCGTAAGGAAACACTCTCAAGTCACGAGCCATGCGAGACGTAAAAAAGTCTTCGCCGGTCGCGCGGGGGATAGGAACGTCCTTGGGCCATCGACCCTCGGTAACCTCCAGCATCCGCGCCGAAGACTCCCGGAGTTCGGGTGAAGACATCCTTCCCCCGGGGGCCGCGCATGTTCCCATTAACTCCATAGCAAAACTATCGGAGACTCCCAGTTCTCCCACCGCAGTACCTAGCTTCCTCTTTTTAGTGGCTGGGGCGGCCTCCGGCGCGGGGTCATCCTCAGTCACAGCCGCTGGTTTTTTCCCGCGGCGATCGACGACATCCTCCCCAGGGTAACCGCCATACGGCAAACAATTCAACTCGAAGACCCTATTCAGGCGGTCGTTGGATCCACGTATATCCCAACTCCGCTGGGCCTCCGTCTTCGGCACATAGCGCCCAACAATTCTCACTGCCCCATCCTCTGCCTCACGCACAACCGCGGTAGGATTCCGCCCTCGCAAATCCAAAGCAAAACGCGGACTTCACACCTTCCGTCCACCTAGAAAGGGCATCTCGCGAGGGCATACTTCGCCCAGCGCCCATCCATGCGCCAAAGGCCACACCCCATACCCTATGAATTCCTCAACTAGATCGCGCCCACTACTCGTGTGGACAGCAATCCGAAGGGCCCTCTCATTTTCATCATCCTCCGCCACTTCAAACGATGGGTACGCCACATAATAATGCGAACACATAATGGCGGCAGGGAGCCCTGGGTGATCTTCGACTTCAGCCTCCGAAACATAAAACCAGTAGTCCCACTAGTTGCCCCACTTATTCCGGGCACAGGGGACCAGCTCCACAAATTCCATCGAAGTCTACCCGGACTTCGGCGTGAAAGTGCACGATCCAAATTGCGCAATCTTCTGTCCAATTTTTCTCTTCTGCCAGTGCAGACAGTATTGCTTGGCGAAGACCTCCACCGAAGGCTGGCCACCATATGACGTCGTTGCCCATACATACTTCGCCAACGCCACCACGGCGTTTGGTGTCAACTGATGAACCTGGACTTCGAACTTCTGCAAAACCTCTGACACAAAACGATGCGCCGACAGGCGAAGTCCGGCGATGAAAAACACCTCAAAAACAACCAATTCGCCCTCGGGCTCGGGGACCTCCTCCGCCCCCGGGACCCGACCAACCCCGCTGCCAAAATACCCCAACCGTTGCATATCTTGCACGTGGGCCAACGACATCCGCGAAACATCGAATTCCACTGTATCACCCGGTCGCAACTCCGCCGCCGCCACAGTGCCCGAGAGATCTTTAGAAGACGCCCCGGCTGTTGGCGTGGTTGCAGCAGACGAGGAGGAAGACGGCATGGCTACGTACCGTCGACGGCGGCGTGCGGTCTGCTTCACGCGGGCCAGTTCTCTGATGAACAGGAGCAAGGAGGGCAGACGAGCAACCGAGCAGTTTGAAAGTGAGGCTAGGGTTTTCGCGGCGCGCAGAAAGGTAAATTTCAATCTGCGCCGCCTTCGCCCCCTTTATATACACAGGGCACGACGCTTCGGAAAACCCGCAATCCAACAGTGCGGCGTCAATCAACGGTCATGTCAAAAACCCCCGCGGAACCACTTTGAGCGAGGGCAGCGTCTCCACCATCTAGCGACGCCTTCGGCACCAGATGACTTAGTCGAACTGGTCCCTCGGAGGGCAAATGTTGGGGCGAAGGCGAAGACGCCACCCTTCGCTCGATGCCTTCACCAGCCTCGCTGCACCAACGGAGACAAGACGACTGGCAGACTTACCCTTCGTCCCACGCGTCGCCGGACGAAGGCCTGTGACGAGGTCTTCCCATCTCGCGGCCTCGTCCAACATGGAAGCCCACGTGTGATCCGGCCCATTGTAACAGGCCCTGCGTGGCCGCTGCGCATTACGGGCCTAATTTGTAAAGGTCTCCCTGTAATTACAGTCTATAACCCTGCTTTATGGGAATATTCCGAGGATAACCTAGGCGCTTGAGGGCACATGCGTCCTTAACTCAGGATGCTGGGCACTCAGATACCTATAAATACCCCCGCAAAGTGCCCTTGAGAGGCTAGATTAATAGAGCTTTTGCCATCTCGAATTGAAACCTTGTTTACGTTGCTCTCACTCCCCCGTTGGATCAACTTGCTCAGGAGAGAAAGTTCCAACACGGCGTATGGGCTATTCTGTGCCTGGTGTGTTCACGGTAAGTTCCCATCCCAGTTTGCAAGGAAGCTCTCAGGTTCATTTGGTTGAAAAAGGGTGGCAAATATTCGTCCTTCGATAAACATCGACAATTTCTCCCTGCTGACCATCCATTCCGCCTAGACATCAAGAACTTTACGAAAGGTGTCGTAGTGACAGACCGCCCACCTGCAATGATGACTGGTGCCGAAATTCGTCAACAGATAGATGGGCTCGTGGCCAATACAGAAGGTGGTTTTGTGGGATATGGTGAGCAACATATGTGGACACATAAGTCTGGCTTGACTTGGCTCCCCTATTATGACGACCTGCTCCTTCCACAAAACATTGACATGATGCACACTGAAAAGAATGTTGCCGAGGCACTGTGGGCAACAATTATGGACATTCCTGATAAGTCAAAGGATAACGTGAAGGCAAGAGTGGATCTGGCAGCGTTATGTGATAGACCAAACCTAGAGATGAAGCCGCCAAGTGGCGGAAAGACGTGGAGAAGACCTAAGGCCGATTTCGTCCTAAGCAGGGCCCAGAGGAAGGAAGTACTTCAGTGGATCAAGATGTTGATGTTCCCTGATGGGTATGCAACTAACCTGAGTAGGGGGGTGAACTTATCTACTATGCAAGTCTTAGGGATGAAGAGTCATGACTTCCACATATGGATTGAACGGATTCTTCCTGCGATGGTACGAGGCTATGTCCCTGAGCATGTCTGGCTAGCGCTTTCAGAATTGAGTTATTTCTTCCGTCAGCTTTGTGCAAAAGAGTTATCTCGGACCGTGGTTGTAGATTTGGAAAGATTGGCACCCGTGTTACTGTGTAAGCTTGAGAAGATATTTCCACCCGGCTTCTTCAATCCAATGCAGCATTTGATTCTTCATCTCCCCTATGAGGCACGAATGGGGGGCCCCGTGCAGGGACGTTGGTGCTATCCAATCGAGAGATGTCTAAAGACTATTCGAAAGAAATGTAGAAATAAATGCAAAATTGAGGCTTCCATTGTAGAGGCATACATTCTAGAGGAGGTCTCAAACTTCACAACAACTTATTATGGTGACAAACTGCCGAGCGTGCATAATCCACCCCCTCGTTACAATGATGGCGACATTGAATCGAACCTTAGCATATTTCGAGGCCAACTCGGAAGCGCAAGTGGCTCGACCACCAAGACCCTGACACATGAAGAGTGGCGGCATATCATGCTATATGTATTGACCAACCTTGAAGAGGTGACGCCATACATGGAACAATTCCTTCATGAATTCTGGCATCGATCAAGGGACCCCACTCCACAGGAATATGACACTCTTCTTAGAAAGGGTGCGAGAAATGGGTTGCCCGATTTCATTTCCTGGTTCAAACGTAAGGTACATGCTTAGTTTGTAAAAGAGATACGTCTTTGAACTCAATTTAGCGTCTTTTAACTTGCGAATACTTGCAGGGCCAAAGAGATCCATCTATGAGTGCCGAGTTGAGACAAGTAGCCAACGACTTTGCTTATAGGGTCAAGAAATATTCTGGGTATGACGTCAATGGATACCATTTTCGCACAACAAACTACGACAAAAGTCGACCCAATCGGAAAACAACGTGTTCTGGAGTCTTTATGCCTGGCCTTGACAATGTCGATTATTTTGGACGAATCGAAGAAATATATGAGCTCAATTTTTATGGTTCCAAACCTCTTACTCCAGTGATATTCAAATGTCATTGGTTTGACCCTCAAGTGACGAGATGGACACATTCTAATCTTGGGATAGTCGAAATTCGACAAGGTTCCAGCTTAGCAGGAGACGATGTCTATATCGTGGCCCAATAGGCCACACAAGTGTATTATCTCCCATATGCGTGCCAAACGAAAGAACATCTTAAGGGTTGGGATGTTGTGTATAAGGTATCGCCGCACGGGAGGTTACCTGTTCCTAATGATGAAGATTACAACTTAGACCCGGACACATATGATGGAGAGTTCTTCCAAGAAGATGGGCTAGAAGGGCGATTTGAGATAGACTTAACCGAAGCTATCGGAATGGACGTAGATATTGAAATGGTTGTTGATGAGGAGGATGATGAGGTGCAAAATGATAATGACTTAGTAATCCTTGAAGGCAATGACATTAATGACGAACTTGCATCTTCCGATGGTGTTGAGATTGAAATGGTTGATAGTGATGATGAGAGTTATGATCCGGCTAACCCCGACACATATGAAGATTATTTTTAATCGATGTAATGCTATATGACTTTTTATTTCGCACCTGTTTTTAAATACATCTTTTTATATGTGCTTATTTGTTTACTCTTAATTGCAGAATTATGGACAAATATGGTCGGCGGTAATTGGCTGAGGAGGAGGGGGAGGAAGAGTAGGACGGCGGATGAGGCAGAGCAGGCGGCGCAGCACGACGACCTTGTCCAGCAGCAGGCGGCGCCTCAGGATGACGACGACCAGCAGCAGGATGCCTCAGGTTCTGGCAGCTCAAGTTCGAGGAGCATCTACCTGCGAGGCCCCGCGAGTCTCCCTCAGCGTCCCATACTTCGGGACAGGCGATCGCTGATTCGGCCGAATGGGGAGAGGTATGTAACTTTATGTTCTTCATTCTTGTTCATATTATGTGTTCAAAATCATAATATAAACTAATACTTTTTATTTATCACTTGGACAGGTCTTGGACGATTGTGGATTATGCTGGGGGTCATCGTCGCCCCCCCCCAATGCCATCCTCGGCCTGCTGTGGAGGGAACACTTCCCTGGACTGGTGGAGTACGCCGGAGTGACGGGCCCAGCCTTCACCTTCGACCACTACACCGTCGCCCCCGATGCAGTAGACCGGGACGACCGGGAATTCAATAACAAGGCAGAGCGGGTGAAGCAAGAGCTATGGGTAAGTCTTAGTATAATGTAAAATATGTCGCATTCGTTGCAAATTCTAGAAATAATGTATGGATACATCATTTTTGTATGCAGGATTTCTTCAAATGCGAGGCTGGATACAAGGCTAGGGCGGATGTGGTGGCCACCACGAGCTGTAAGAAGCTCGTCATGGACATGCACTATGAGGCCTGAATCCAGGCCATCGTCACCTACCACGGCTCCGTCCTTGGGGAGAGGGTGACCAAAACTCAAGCCTGAACCATGTCGTTGACCAGGGACTAGTACCTGCAGGTAAAGTCATGCATGTTTGGTACCAGTACTCCATGCATGAATTTTATTTTATCTTCTGATATGCACTTTACGTGTTTACTTTGTAGGTGATTCCACATTGGTGCGCCACACATCCTCTATGCTGGGAACAGATGGTGGATAGGTGGTGTTCGGCTGAGTGGGACGAGGCGCACAACGCTAGCCGGGAACGGCGTATGATGATGCAAGGTCCCTCCCACCACCAAGGCAGTCGGAGCCTGGGCCAATATGCAGAAGCATGGGTATGCCCTCTTTTTTTATTTAGGTATATAGCACTGGATTAGATATTATTTCTAACTATCTCGTTGGTTTTATTGCAGTCGACGTCACATGGTGGCCGGCCTTGCTCCACCTTCTCGGCCTATGCTATGGCCCATAAGGGTAAGGCGACGTCCGATGTCACCTACAACCCGGATGACGGGCTCGAGGCCTACACCAACCTCGCCGTCTACAGCCGCCTTCCTGACTACACCGCCATGGCACAGGAGGTCCATGGCCCAGACTATGTTCCAAGCACCGAGCCGATCGACCCCGATGTGCTCATGAGGGTCGGAGGAGGCAAGAGACATGGGCGGTACTGGATTGCCAACGGAGCAATCGACTCGTCCTCCACTCCCACTCTGTCTCAGGTGAGAGCAAGGAGCACGGCTCGATTCCAGCTATACGACCTCAGCACGACAGCTCACAGCATCGCATACAACAACTCGAGGTTAGTGCTTCTGTAACTCGTCCTTCCTTCAGTTATATACCTTCTCTTTGAGTTACTATAACGTTGGCTTGTAATATTACAGACCCAACTAGAAGAAGAGAGGAGGGAACATCAAGAGATGGAGGCGAGGATAATGGCGGAGCGGGCAGCGACTGATCAGAGGATGTCAGATATGTTCCAGTACATGCAGAGCCTTAGCGTGGCACAGGGTTTCGCTCCGCCACCTCCATTGTTCCCTGCAGTTGACCCTGCTATGTTCCATACTCCTATGAGTATCAAAATTGTAGTTAGATGTTGGTAATGCATCTAGTATAACAGATGCAATCTCTTCTCTGTGCAGGGCCAATCTGGTGCAGCATCCAACAACCCTCCTGAAGGGTTCAGCCCAACGCAGCACCAAACCAACCGCCCACCTCCATGAGTGTCGAGTTATGTTTTTAGTGTTTCGAACACAAAACTTATGTTGAATACTTGTCAGAGCTTGTGAACTTGTGTTGATACTTCTGAACTTCTGGACTACTATTAATCTTGTTTGTGTTGAGAACCTCTCAACTTATGTCAGAATTTGTGTTAATACTGTTTGTGTTGGCTATTTATGTTTGTGATGATATCTTATGTATATATGTGATGTATATGTGATATCTTTTGTTTGTTTGGATGGAATATAAAAAACAAATAAAAAAGGAGCCTACTGGTCACTTTGCCGAGTGTTACACTCGGCAAAGAGGTTCTTTGCCGAGTGTCAATACCACAGCACTCGGCAAAGAACCAAGACCTGGGCACCGGTATAGATTCTTTGTCGAGTGCAATGTCCTTGACACTCGACAAAGAAGCACGCTTTGTCGAGTGCCGTGCCAAGCACTCGGCAAATAACCTGACATGGGGACCCTCTCTAGCGGGTTCTTTGCCGAGTGTCCCAGGTGGCACTCGGCAAAGATAGATTGTTTGCCGAGTGTCTGACCGACAACACTCGGCAAAGGTAACTCCTTTGCCGAGTGTCGCCGGGGACAATCGGCAAAGACACCGTCTCCGTCACCCGACGCCGTAACGACTGCTTTTCTTTGCCGAGTGCTGTCTAGCACTCGGCAAACCTCTTTGCCGAGTGCCCGAGAAAAAGTACTCGACAAAGAAGGCTTTGCCGATGCACTGTGTGCCGAGCCTTCTTTGCCGAGTGCGACACTCGGCAAAGCCTTTGCCGAGTGTTTTTACAGCTTTGCCGAGTGCTTCAGGCACTCGGCAAAGGCGGCGATTCCGGTAGTGCATATTAGTTTGTCGTTACACCAGATACTCTCCGGCATTTTCTCGGCGACGCAGTCCCCACAGCCATGGCGAAGGTACGTTCTCCTCCGCATCCTGTTGTGCGCTTCGGTAGCCTCGACACTTCCCGACTGGTGCTGGTGCTCTCCGTCCAAGCTGTCTTCTTTCTCGCGTCACGCCTCATCCCTCCACGCACGCTCCCGGCCATCCTGGACACTGTCGGCTGACGAGACAAAGGGACCTCGCGTTGTTCTGCCGCGTAGTCCACCTCTCCGTCGTGCCCTCCTCGCTCTTCTTCGGCGCCGCCCATCGACAGGGGAAGCAGAACAAGAGGAGTAGGGAATCGAGCACGAATGATGCATATCGTGTGACGAAGAACTTGATGAACTGTGATGTGTGTCTGTGCGATGGTGAATCCAAGCAGGGCAGCAAGGGGTAGTTGTGGAAGGTGGCAAGGTACGAGAAGCCCATGTGCGGTGCTATGCCTCGTTGTGGGCCGCAGCGGACGGGCGCACGGCCACGGTGTCGGCGCACTGCTCGCCGCAACACTGCCACGCAGGTGCGCGGAGCCATGGCCCAATCGGCGTCGGCGTGCAGGAGTCTTGTCACTCAATACTCAAGAGGCAGGAGCCTCGCGGCCGAGCAACTACTACGAATTGATTCACCGGATGAGCAATTGCTACAAATCGATGGTCCATTTCCCCCCTCAAAATCAATTCACAGTGGTCAAAAGTGTTCTTTTAACTTTTAAAAATACAATATATGAAAAACATTGGGAAACTAAAGACTGTCAGTCTGCAGATACTGTAAGAAGCACGTTCCTTTTAAACCAAAGGACCATGATCAATAGGCCATCTTCTGCTTTCTTGGTTGTTGTCTCCAATATCCATTTAAGCTGAATCTTAGGGTGTGTTTGATTCAAGGAATCATTCTATCCATTTAAGCTGAACCAAATGAGGTGGATTATGAGTCTATTTCTTAAATTTGGTAGGATGAGCCCATTTTTCATATTAATACTAACTAACTACGAGGAATGAGGTGGTGACATATCAACTTATTATATTCTACAAACCAAACAAAAAAGCGAGAAGTGAGAATATGATGAACTAGCTCATTTCTCAAAACAAACACTTTATTGGTGTACAGTTCTGTTTTATGGCAAAGACCAGTTTCCCGCCTGCTTGAAGTCTTCATAGATTGTGGGCTTACTTGAAACAACGAAGAACACTACATGCGGGGTGATGGTATTATCCTCCATCGGATACTAAAAATGCTGCATGAACTATTTATGTAGAGTATATAAGGATTGAAGGAACATACCAGAAATTGCAGGAACATTATAGCCTTTATCCTGCAGCATCTTATGAAGTGTTTTTCCTTCTTTTACTTTGATCCACTTACTGGATCCATCATCTGCAAACCAAAACCAGAATGCAAGCAGTTGTATAGAAGAGCGGTCAGTGCAAACTGGACAAGTTGATGAGTGACGACACGAGAGTTTCTTGCAGCATGTAGTTTGGCTAATAGAGGACTATATGAGATAATATCTCATTATGTCATCTAATGCCATTTAATTTCTTCTTGCTAGATTAAAAACTTGCACATGCAATTTCACTTCGCCATCAAAGATTTCTTCTTGCTAGCGACAAGAACTTTATGTTAGAGCGAAGTTTTAAATACTTAAAAAATATCATGATAACCACAAAGCTATTAGAGGGTGTTTGAAAGTAAAGTATTTCAAAACTATAGTTTTAAAATATTGTGATTTTAAAATATCATGCCACAAACATAGTGTTTTTATATCACTCTAAACATTACTTTTTTGAGACAAATTATCGCAAACCATGATATATCATGCTCCAATCTAGAGCATGTAGTAATTTCAGCGCTCTCTCATGATCACTATAGGGTAGCTGTGCCTTGTTGGCACATATCTTGTTCACAATTGACCGGAACCTGGAGAACATAGAATCAATGGTCTCTCCAGCCAACTGTGTGAAGTTCTCGTACTCTCGCCTGTACGTCTCCAACAGTATGGTCTTCAAATGATTGTTGCCCTCATGGAATCTCTCGAGGGTAGACCAGATCTGATGAGCCATAGTCAGATGTCCAACTCGCTCAAACTCACCAAGCGAGAGGCACGAGAACAAAGTGTTTCGAGCTTTGTTGTTCGAATCATGGAACTACATTTGAATTGGAGTGATTCAGTCACTTGTAGCATCGAAATTCGCATCGAGGCAAATTTCCCAAACCTGGTAATTGATGCTCTAAATATACATAGACATGCGAATCTTCCAGTACGGGTAATTGGTTCCATCGAAGAATGGAGGTTTGCCAACACCTCGTTCCATGTCGCCTACGTGGATTTCGAATCAATTAGGGAAGGGAAATCCTTAACCAGCTCTGATACCAATTGTAGGACCGGTGAGGCGGCTAGAGGGGGTGAATGGGAGCTAATCAGATTTTGCTTCCAAACACTGAAAATGAACACTTCACTTCAATTGAGATGAAGAAAGTGCTCAAACCATGAACACATCAGCGAACGAGTGATCTCATGATTACAAAACGTTCCTAATACTCACATGAGACCAGCAAAACAAACGGATCGCAAATCGGCCACCGAAAAGTCCAAACCGGTCCAATACAGTATCGTCAACAAGTGTTGTTTTTAGTAGTATGAAATTTTGTTCTTGAATTCAAAATTGAATCAAACGAACTACGATTGAGATGGTTTTCTAGAACGAGTTCAAACTGAGTTTTTTCTCAAATCGCGACCAAAATCAGCAACAACTAGGTGTATGCAGTGGTCCGAAGAGTGCAACTCACCACCAATCAATCCCCAAACCAAATTCTCTCAAAAGAATCAAAGGCTTTTCACCAAAAACACAAAATCAGGGAAAGCGATAACCAAGACTATAAAATTTTAGAAATTCCAGCAAGTGTACAAACTGAGATTTGAAGCCAAATAGCCTTGTGGGCCAGACCGACGACCCTTCCTCTGATTAAACTTGAAAATCAAGAACACAGTCGAAGTACAAAATTGATGCAGATCCATCGACTCAACTGGTGTCTACTTAGAGAGAAAACTAGGAGCTCTAGAATGAGTGCTCTAAACAAATGGCATCCAAGAGAAACTGAACTAATCAACCCTCCCCTCTATTTATAGAGGGTTATTCTCACTTCCTAAACTACCCCTATTTACATAGAGCCTATCTAGTCCACTGGGGGTGAAATGGACCAACTTCTAGGTTTTCGATCACGCCACGTGCCGCCACCGCCGATTTTGAGGCTCAAACTCAACAAAACTCGCCATCCATAACGTTGGGTGGTTTTGGGGCCCAAACCACCAAACCTGTCATGATCACTCCACCTCATGCACGTCCTCCACGATCAGACGCGTGTCTCGCCAGTCCTCGACCATGCCAGCAAACGGTCCACTCCACCACGTCCTCGCGCAAATGTGTGTCCCAGGTGTCATCCACCATGGCTGGTCACCTGGCTGCTCTGATCCGTTAGTCAAGACCCAACACTCACCCTTCACCGCTTCTGGTCCATCAGCTAGAGTCTGCATGACCTTCATCTCATCCGTCGACCACCGTTCCTATGCTCCACACATGCACACCACAAGTCGATCGACATGGTTGCACAAGCATAATCTCACACTCTGGTCAGTCCACTGACTACCCTAGAGTGCTACCCGTTGACAATCACTCATCATCAACTCGAACCACAAGGGACAAGTCAACCTTATATTCGCATATTATCATCGTGGCTGTTGAGCACCAAAACTAGCAAACAGACCACGCGCCCCACGATCATATTAACTCGAATGATTATACTTATCTTATATGTGGTTATCCATCGAATCACGTGGGATCTATTGGTTATCGCCTAGAAACAGGTTCAGACCCATCCCCTATAAATATAAAGGGGTACAATCGATTGAGAACCCCCGAACACATTCCAATCGAACCTATCTATTTTATTTACCTTTCCTACCCTAGAAGTAGATGTAATATAACTTTAGTTGTAGTCTTCCGCATATCCACCTCCACTCCTATTCGACTCTACGTTGTTTAGATCCATCTTGTGTGGCCTGCTGACCCCAAGACGATCCTATGATCTTATCCCTCCTGAGGGGCAAGATCTACTTCGTCTACTTCACTCAGGATCTATTTCTCGAATTGATCTCTTAATTTCTAGGCAGTCTACGTCATCTGGGGACGTCCCAGGTGACCTGTTGACTCTGAGCACCCCTTCTCTCCCCAGGAGACGGGATCTAGGTCCTCTGAGGAGAGGAAGATGACTCTGCACCATCGCGGACTGTTTGCCCCATAACACGGACCGTCCAAACAGCGCACAGGTAATAAGCCGCTTCTGCCACCAGGTCACAGACCGTGTAGCCCGCCCAGAGCCGTGAACCAAATCGACGCTAACAGTGGCGAATATGGCCACATTGTGATGGCTGACACAGAAAGTCTTGAGGATATTGGGTCTTTATGAGCGAAGTTTTTTTAGTACGGGTGACTAGAACCTAGAGTGCTACCCGTTGACAATCACTCATCATCAACCCGAACCACAAGGGATAAGTCAACCTTATGTTCACATATTGTCATCGTGGCTGTTGAGCACCAAAACTACCGGACAGACCACGCGCCCCACGATCATATTAACTTGGATGATTATCCTTATCTTATACGTGGTTATCCATTTAATCATGTGGGATCTATTGGTTATCGCCTAGAAACAGGTTCAGACCCCATCCCCTATAAATATAAAGGGGTACAAGCGATTGAGAACCCCCGAACACATTCCAATCGAACCTATCTATTTTATTTACCTTTCCTACCCTAGAAGTAGATGTAATATAACTTTAGTTGTAGTCTTCCGCATATCCACCTCCACCCCTATTCGACTCTACGTTGTCTAGATCCATCTTGTGTGGTCTGCTGACCCCAAGACGATCCTATGATCTTATCCCTCCTCAGGGACAAGATCTACTTCGTCTACTTCACTCAGGATCTATTTCTCGAATTGATCTCTTAATTTCAAGGAAGTCTACGTCGTCTGGGGACGTCCCAGGTGACCTGTTGACTCGGATCACCCCTTCTCTTCCCAGGAGACGGGATCTAGGTTCTACGAGGAGAGGAAGACGACTCTACGCCATCGCGGACTGTTCGCCCCATAACACGGACCGTCCAAACAACGCGCAGGAAATAAGCCCCTTCTGCCGCTAGGTCACAGATCGTCTAGCCCGCCAGAGCCGTGGACCAAATCGACACCAACAGTGGTGAATATGGCCACATTGTGATGGCTGACAGAGAAAGTCTTGAGTATATTGTGGCTTTATGAGCGGAGTTTTTTTAGTACGGGTGACTAGAACCTAGAGTGCTACCCGTTGACAATCACTCATCATCAACCCGAACCACAAGGGACAAGTCAACCTTGTGTTCACATATTGTCATCGTGGCTGTTGAGCACCAAAACTAGCGGACAGACCACGCGCCCCGCGATCATATTAACTTGGATGATTATCCTTATCTTATACGTGGTTATCCATATAATCACGTGGGGTCTATTGGTTATCGCCTAGAAACAGGTTCAGACCCCATCCCCTATAAATATAAAGGGGTACAAGCGATTGAGAACCCCAGAACACATTCCAGTCGAACCTATCTATTTTATTTACCTTTCCTACCCTAGAAGTAGATGTAATATAACTTTAGTTGTAGTCTTCCGCATATCCACCTCCACCCCTATTCGACTCTACATTGTCTAGATCCATCTTGTGTGGCCTGCTGACCCCAAGACGATCCTATGATCTTATTCCTCCTGAGGGACAAGATCTACTTCGTCTACTTCACTCAGGATCTATTTCTCGAATTGATCTCTTAATTTCTAGGCGTCTACGTCGTCTGGGGACGTCCCAGGTGACCTGTTGACTCGGAGCACCCCTTCTCTCCCCAGGAGATAGGATCTAGGTCCTACGAGGAGAGGAAGACGACTCTACGCCATCGCGGACTGTTCACCCCATAACGCGGACTGTCCAAACAGCGCGCAGGAAAGAAGCCCCTTCTGCCGCCAGGTCACAGACCGTCCAGCCCGCCGAGAGCCACGGTCTCGCGGACCAAATCGACGCCAACAGTGGCGAATATGGCCACATTGTGATGGCTGACAGAGAAAGTCTTGAGGATATTGGGGCTTTATGAGCGGAGTTTTTTTTAGTATGGGTGACTAGAACCTAGAGTGCTACCCGTTGACAATCACTCATCTTCAACCCGAACTACAAGGGACAAGTCAACCTTGTGTTCGCATATTGTCATCGTGGTTGTTGAGCACCAAAACTAGCGGACAGACCGCGCGCCCTGCGATCATATTAACTCGGATGATTATCCTTATCTTATACGTGGTTATCCATCTAATCACGTGGGATCTATTGGTTTTCGCCTAGAAACAGGTTCAGACCCCATCCCCTATAAATATAAAGGGGTACAAGTGATTGAGAACCCCGAACACATTCCAATCGAACCTATCTACTTTATTTACCTTTCCTACCCTAGAAGTAGATGTAATATAACTTTAGTTGTAGTGTTCCGCATATCCACCTTCACCCCTATTCGATTCTACGTTGTCTAGATCCATCTTGTGTGGCCTGCTAACCCCAAGATGATCCTATGATCTTATTCCTCCTGAGGGGCAAGATCTACTTCGTCTACTTCACTCAGGATCTATTTCTCGAATTGATCTCTTAATTTCTAGGCAGTCTACGCCGTCTGGGGACGTCCCAGGTGACCTGTTGACTCGGAGCACCCCTTCTCTCCATAGGAGACATGATCTTGGTCCTACGAGGAGAAGAAGATGACTCTGCGTCGTCGCGAACCGTTCACATCATAACATGGACCGTCCAAACAGCACGCAGAAAGAAACCTCTTCTGCTGACAGGTCGCACACCGTCCAGCCCGCCCAGAGCCGTGGACCAAATAGACGCCAACAGTGACAAATATGGCCACATTGTGATGGCTGACAGAGAAAGTCTTGAGGATATTGGGGCTTTATGAGCGGAGTTTTTTTTTAGTACGGGTGACTAGAACACAAGGCCATCGATCACAGTCTGCACGGACACGGACTAGTTCTCGTCGCGTCGCGGGACCAAGATAACGCGGCTTCGCATTCAACCTCAATTTGTCAAGCAACTTGCATCTTTTAAAGTAGCCACGATGATGTTTTGTTTTCCTCTACCTATTTTTTAACCATTTTCGACACTGACAACGAGAATGAGGTCTTGGAATTTTGTCACTTCTGTTCCATAGATTGTGCCTGCGCGGGACCTCAGACTGTCAGCAACGTAGCAGGAGCTACCTGTTGCGTCGCCGCACATGGCGTCATTCACTTCCCCAGCCCGGAAGGCCAGACCCCACGAATTTTCAGT
The DNA here is from genome assembly GCF_902167145.1 of Zea mays. Taxonomy (NCBI): domain Eukaryota; kingdom Viridiplantae; phylum Streptophyta; class Magnoliopsida; order Poales; family Poaceae; genus Zea; species Zea mays. Next base: position 11,814,230 of record NC_050104.1, on the reverse strand, counting down.
GTGACCACTTTGAACATCCCCGTCTCTGTTTCGCACATGCGGATCCGTTTGAACAGGACCGAGTTGGGGATTTTAGCCAAAGGACATCTCTTCGCTGCACTAGCTAGACAGTCATCAGTCAGTGAGTACTTTCGCTGGTGCTCAACAAGCGGCAAGCGCCCCGAACGCCAGGTGCACTGCACAGGCCTCCTACCAGATCGCCAACCGACAGCGACCACCCACCAACCCAGCAGGATCACTGGATATATATCATACTAACAACTCGAAATGAACAAAAAGGAAAGCTGACAATGCTAGTGGTTCAAAAAAAAAAGAGTACGTAGATCACACTCATATACGACGAGGTATAGATGTACATGAAACACAAAAACCCAAAGTGTAGCCTGAAGCCCGTTTTTGTGGTCATGTAAGAGTCTGACCTGGCCCACTTTATACGGGCCCGAGCGCAAAAATAAGCGAGTCAAGTTCGGACAGAAAAAAATGAATCATCCGTGCTCGTCCATCCCGGTCTGTTTAATGCTAGATCCATTTAGCCCGTTTTTTGGCTAGTTTTTTCTGTGCTCACCAGTTCCAGATCGGGCTGGACGGCCCGTTTGTACACGTATACGACGAGGCACTGAGACATGCATGTGAGAAAAGGTTTTAGAGAATGCGAAACATCTCCCTACACTGCAGTAGTCTCTGTCCGATTTGGAGGCCCGAAGACAGTTACGTAACAGACATGAGACGAGAGAATAGGTTCGAGTATTGCAGAAGAAACAATTAAAACGACAAAAGAATTGATACCGGTGGCGGCCGCATGTGATGGGATCCAACAGCAAGCGACAACCGCCCGTGCTCCGCCGCCTACAACTACCACGACGTTGCTTGCTCGCTATTTCCTGTACGCGTTGTGTGGCAAATGCGAGGCTTGCGGAGCACGGTGTTTCCGCGTAAAATTCCGTAGTTTCTGCTCAGTTGTGGGTAGTGGGTACGGTGGTGAATGGCATGGCAGTGTCCATAGATTTGGGTTGCTAACGATGTGTTTGGTTCGGTGTCAATGAAGGATGGGACAGGATCAACCCTGGATTGACCCTGTCCCTTATTTTTTGAGGGATGACCTCATCCACTATTTTGGATGAATATTTCTTGACCCTAACTCTGGACCTCCAAACCAAATATATATCAACTTAGAATGATTCCACTCTATCTCTCTTCATTCTTCCTCATCCATCCATCTAAACACTACCTAAGTGTCGTCGTCTCCCGGTAAAATCCCTCGATCGACCGAGCCTTACTGCCGCACAATGACACCGTGACAACTTGTCAGCATGAGCATGAGCCAACAAAAAGCCCCCCTGCTCGATGCATGCATGGATTCAGATTCAGGGCGTAGCCGCCGTCAGTTGCTAATAAAGAGCGCCCACAAGCCCCTACCTGTTGGAAGTCTTCTATGCCGAAGATCACTCGTTTTAGGAATATCTCTATTGATGGATGAAACAAATCTTCTGACGGGAAGGCGTGCAGTGAAGCTTCGCACATTCGTGCGAGTGAAAGAATATTAGCCAAAGCCAATAGCTTTGGCCAGTGGCAGACGCCGGACAAAACTGTAGGTGAGGCCATATAGTAAGATGCAAATCACTAGATTAGACTATTAGATAAAAATAGTTTCATAATAATAATATTTACGGTGGTTCAGTGATAATACAAAAAGTGTTTTAAAATGACATGAATATAAAAAAACCTTTTTGGTCATCCTAAATGGGAGTTGGAGAGGGTAAAGAGGCATGTCAACGGTGGCGGTGTGCTGGGGCAGAGCGACTGCTTCGGCGCATCAGTGTGGTGTGTCCCGCGTCAGTGAGTCCAACGTGAAACGGTAACGGTGAGGTGACAATAGGCGAGGGCTAGTGAGGGCAAGCGGGGGTTAGCGAGGGCAGGCAATGCGGTGGTACATGGCGGCGGTAGCCATTGCCGCGTTGCAACGACACAATGAGACCCAATGAGATATTGAGCACAGGTGGTGTCATGGTGCCAAGGCAAAATCCTACCGATAACCTACCCATCTAAGGGTGCGAACTACGAGGCAAGGTAGCGGCACTGCGTGCAACGCAAGATCCTGATGAGGCTTTATTTGGGTACTCTAGTATTCATCTCATTCCACATGTATTGAGGTGGATTGGTGTGTAAATTAGTTTAACTTACACTCAAATACACCTCAATACATGTGGATTGGGGTGAATACTAGAGTACCCAGACAAAGCATGAGACGACAAGCTGACAAGTGACGAGGAGGTAAGGTGACGCTGGTAGCGGGCAAGTTAGGTCACCCAACTGATCATTTGATGACCAAAGGAGCGAGCGAACCGTGAGTGAGCTAGCGCTAGAGGAAGGAATCAAACAGTTCAATTGCGGAGTGGGCTGAGCGGTGGAGCATCGAGAAAAAATAGATCAAAGCCTAGTTTTTATTAAATTTGATCCAACTTACTATATAAAAATGATTATTTTATTGTATATCTAAACCAGGTATAAAAGATTACAAAAATTGAGGTGCGGCCATCGCCCCCATTGCCCCACCCCTTGACACGCCCTTGGCTTCGGCGGCAGCAGAGAGGCTTTAGGTGCAAGCCAAAGGAGAAGGCGACAGAGGCTTGAACCCGTGCAACCGAAGATGAAGAAAATACGCTACTGCCCTAATGGAATTTGTAAACAGTAAAAGGCACAATTGTAATCCTGTATTAGGTCATTTCGTCTCCCCTATAAATAAATGAACAGTATCCCGCATAAAGTACCTTTAGCAGGTGCTACAGCTTCGTATAGTTTAGCCTCCGAACACCTTCGTGCTAGCTTTCATCAAGAAGCTGAAGATATGATTGTAAACTTGTATGAGAAGAGAAATAAAATATTAAGGCACATGAGATGAGTTCTCATATTTTTTATCATACTTCGTGTATTCCATTCGATTATACGCAACCTTTGTCATTGAGTTGTTATTCCGAAGAGATAACACTTCAAGGACGAAGGCCTATACTTTTTAACATCATATTGTCTTATTTTTAATTCCATGCAGCAATTGAAAACAAGTCACCAACATCGCCGGTCATGGCGGTCGCCAGCGCCCAGATCACGACGTCGACTAGAGCGACATCAGCAGGGGCACCCTTGCCGCGAACACCACGGTGAACAGTGGAGAGCGCCCAGACCGCCACCTTCACCCTCCTCCTGTCCGCGGGCGCCGCTGCGCGCTCGAACCCGCGGAGGGAACACAAGAGCGGCACCAGCGCGGCGTAGGCAAGCGAGCCTGGCTCGCCCCACGACCCGTAGGGGGCGACCACGACGGAGGTGCACCGTGCACGTGAGGAGCTATATACCGCCTGATTGGTGCACCGTTCGCCCGTAACCAGCTCGTATGTAGAAGGTTATTTAGGGCGTACGAGGGGATGCAACCAAATAACTACAAAATAACTTATGTTGCGTCCTGATTACACATCTTTCATATGCAGATAACTAAACATATGCTCCGATAAAGTCAAACACACGTGGTCGCTCCGGATAAGAATATGCAGGCAACCAATTAATCATATAGTGATAATATCTTTACTTGGATCGGTTAGGCAGAGCGATATATTGCACCGACGGACCTGCAGTGATTCTTGTACTGCTGCGGGCTGCGGGCTGCGGGCTGCGGAGTGATAGGTGCACTGCCCACTTGTTATTTGCTAGTTGTTGTTGGGTGCCGACTGCCGAGGAGCGTAGGGCTTGCAAAAATTCAAGTCAACGTGCGCTGCTGGCTCATATCATACGAGCTAGAGCTTCCCACATCTAGCTCCTCACTACTCTCCGTCGCCTTCCTCGCTGATCTGCTGCAATACCCACGGGCGGCGGAGATATATGGACATCATCAAGACGGCGTCAGAAACCAGCATGCCCATGGCCTGAGCGCCTCCGCTGCCATGACAAAACGACAGGTCCGTCTGCGCTCCCTATATATCTCCATTGTTGCAAAGCGTTGTTCTCTTGCAATTTGCAAAGCTGCTCTAGGTCGACTACTGTTTGTTCTGTCCTGGTAGTGGTAGCTGGCATCCCCAGCTCGGCCATTGTGTCCCAGATGCTAGAGCTTTTGCTGGTTAATTCACTTCTGCCCCTTTTGCTTACCTTGTTTTGTGAGTCCTTAGCTAGCTAGAGCGATTTCTGGCTTAGACCTGAATTCTCGCTAGAAAAGCTGTGTAAACTTTGTGGGTATATAGATAGATACACTCATTTGAGGATTGAAGCTTTCTCGCCTGCTACGGGCATACATTTGTCTTCGTTTGTTTGGGGATAAATTTGCCTTCTACGGTGCTACCTAGCTCGTCTCGCTGAATTAATTTGGTTGCGCCTGCTGATGAAAGCACTCGGATCTGGAGTGTAGGTTTGGCCGTTTCAGCCTCCCCCTAGGAAAAGAGTTCTTGTTCTAATGTTCTAGGGTCTTTGAAGGCAAAGATATAATGATTCGGGGAAAAAAGAACGAAAAAGAAGAAGAAACATTTTTTTGCCTGTCAAGAAGAAACCGAATTCAACTGACGATCCCAGTTATAGTCCATTCATATGACGGAACAGTTTGGAAAGTTTGAAGTTTATCACCACCACACAATCAGAAAAGAAATTTGGAGTACATCACTTTTGACGTCGATCCAGCACTAAACACTAGAGTTACAAGTATTCTCGTCCGTGCTAATCTGGCGGCGAGGGTAAGGACCGTCCGACCATATCCAGGTGTCAAATATGGTGCTCAACAATCATATTGGAGTCGTCGAAGGGAATACAACAACTGACCTTCACACATGTACAAAGTTCACTTGGTAGTTAATGATGACCACTGAAAATCTCGCCCCAAAACATGGCTAATAATTTAACTGGTCGCTTGCTGGTGGGTACATATAAGTGCCATGCACTCCAGTACTAGTTACTGTAGATTTTAATACATATCACATTATTACTACATAGTAGTCTATGTCATTCTCTTAGGAACTTTTTAAGTCTGTGTCTTGGCTGCTGGTAAGGTCTTAGCTGGCTTATCTTCTGCTCCTTCCGTCTCAATTTATAATTTATTTCACTTTTTTATCAAATTTGATCAACTTGTCTTATTCAATTTTTTGAAAAAAAAAAATTAAAAATTTGAAGACATATTTAAATTTTATGATATGTTAAATGATGATTTTTTTAATAAAACGAGTCGGTTAGGATAAAAAATCAAATGAATTATAAATTGGAATGGAGATATCTATTTTCTTTTCTATTGCATCCTAATGTAAATCTGACGTGGCATCCTATATAGCCCACTTACATCTTACATTATTTCCGACAATACTACCGAAACATACTAACCAGCCATTTTGACGGTACACAAATAGGGCCTGTACATCATCCTCTCTTGTGTTGTTACCTTAGACGAACTTGTGGGTCGGCTACCACTAGAAAACAGTTTTATGTCTGTGTTGGATACTAATTTCTACATGCGGTTTTGGTTATCGAGGGCACGTAACTATGAAGCGGTCGGCTCAACTCAGTAACAGCTAGCGTGCGAAAACACCGTTGCACTGGCTTTTCTTTTAAAAAAAACGCCTCTACAAATCGTGCATTTCACTGGCGGGTTTTCCGTGTGGCAGAAAATCGGGCTAGAGAAGGCTATTATATAGATTTTCTGAAAATTTGTATGGGTGGTTTTCTTAACTCAACCATCACCATAAATTAATTTCCACTGGACAGAACCATTTTTATTGGCAAAGCCATTTTTATACTTATTCTTAGTGCTGCCAGTTCCGTGAAATATAAATAGATTACCAGTCGTCTCTATAAATCTTCATGGCACTAGTACTGTAGTATGCACCGACAGCTGAGGCTTCGTTTGAGAACACCAACACTGGCCGGTTTCGGCGGGACGGGCGGAACACAGATAAAAAGACACATCCTCGTTGTCTGCGCGTTTGGAAGGACTCCATGCAGGTTTCCTTACCCCGCGCACCACCGGTTTGGACAGGGATAGGGTTCCACTCCTTTGACCATCGGTTTTGTGTGCCCCCCACCGTCCTACGCCTATCTCTCTCGTCCTCACCTCTACTCACCGCCGCCACCCTCCAATGGATAGGGATAGGGCTCCTTCAACCATAGGACAGGGATAGGGCTCCACCGCCGCCACCCTCACCTACCGCCCTCACCCAGCACATCTCGGAGCACCACAACATGTCAGGGGCAACACACCACATCTCAGAGCATCTCCTAGATCCACACTCTGGTGATTCCTGAAAGTCGCCTAGAGGGGGGTGAATAGGGCGAATCTGAAATTTACAAACTTAATCACAACTACAAGCCGGGTTAGCGTTAGAAATATAAACGAGTCCGAGAGAGGGTGTGAAAACAAATCTCAAGCGAATAAAGAGTGAGACACAAGGATTTGTTTTACCGAGGTTCGGTTCTTGAAAACCTACTCCCCGTTGAGGTGGTCACAAAGACCGGGTCTCTTTCAACTCTTTCCCTCTCTCAAACGGTCACCTAGACCGAGTGAGCTTCTCTTCTCAATCAATCGGAACACAAAGTTCCCGCAAGGACCACCACACAATTGGTGTCTCTTGCCTCGCTTATAAATGAGTTTGATCGCAAGAAGAATGAGAAAGAAAAGAAGCAATCCAAGCGCAAGAGCTCAAATGAACACAACAAATCACTCTCTCTAATCACTAAAGCTTTGTGTGGAGTTGGGAGAGGATTTGATCTCTTTGGTGTGTCTTGTATTGAATGCTAGCTCTTGTAATGTAGTTGGAAGGTGGAAAACTTGGATGACTTGAATGTGGGGGTGGTTGGGATATTTATAGCCCCAACCACCACAAAGTGGTCGTTGGAAGGCTGCAGTCGCATGGTGCACCGGACACTGTCCGGTGCGTCAGCCACGTCAGACCGTTGGGGTTCGACCGTTGGAGCTCTGTCTTGTGGGTCCGCATGGCTGTCCGGTGGTGCACCGGACAGGACTTGTAGGCTGTCCGGTGTGCCACCCGCGCGTGCTCTGCTCCTCTGCGCGCGCAGGCGCGCATTTAATGTGTTGAAGTCGACCGTTGCGCGTGAAGTAGTCGTTGCTCCACTGTCACACCGGACAGTCCGGTGAATTTTAGCGGAGCGGATTCCCGAAGCTGGCGAGTTCAGAGTCGCTCTCCCTTGGGGCACCGGACACTGTCCGGTGGTGCACCAGACAGTCCGGTGAATTATAGCGGGGCGCCTCTGAGAATTCCCGAAGGTGAGGAGTTTAGCTTGGAGTCCCCTGGTGCACCGGACACTATCCGGTGCGCCAGACCAGGGTGCCTTTCGGGTTGCCTTTTGCTCTCTTGTTTGAACCCTTTTCTTGGTCTTTTTATTGGCTTATTGTGAACCTTTGGCACTTGTAGAACTTATAGACTAGAGCAAAATAGTTAGTCCAATTATTTGTGTTGGGCAATTCAACCACCAAAATTAATTAGGAAATAGGTGTAAGCCTAATTCCCTTTCAATCTCCCCCTTTTTGGTGATTGATGCCAACACAAACCAAAGCAAATATAGAAGTGCATAATTGAACTAGTTTGCATAATTGTAAGTGCAAAGGTTACTTAGAATTGAGCCAATATAAATTCATAAGATATGCATGGATTGTTTCTTTATATTTTCATCATTTTGGACCACGCTTGCACCACTTATTTTGTTTTTGCAAATTCTTTTGTAAATTCTTTTCAAAGTTCTTTTGAAAATAGTCAAAGGTAAATGAATAAGATTTTGAGAAGCGTTTTTAAGATTTGAAATTTTCTCCCCCTGTTTCAAATACTTTTCCTTTGACTTAACAAAACTCCCCCTTGATAAAATCCTCCTCTTAGTGTTTAAGAGGGTTTTGATGTTAATTTTGAAGAGGGTATACCAATTTGAAATTATATCACAAATAAGATATCAATTTGAAAAAACTTCTTTAAAACCAAATTGAAAGACTAAAATTTTTGAAATTGGTGGTGGTGCGGTCCTTTTGCTTTGGGCTCATGCTCTCTCCCCCTTTGGCATAAATCGCCAAAAACGGAATCATTAGAGCCCTTGAATTACTTTATCCCCTTTGGCAAATAAAACATGTGAGTGAAGATTATACCAAAGATGGAGAGATGCTCAGAGCGATGGCGAAGGGTGAGTTATGGAGTGGAAGCCTTTGTTTTCGCCGAAGACTCCAATTCCCTTTCAATACATCTATGACTTGTTTTGAAATTCACTTGAAAACACATTAGTCATAGCACATGAAAGAGATATGATCAAAGGTATATAAATGAGCTATGTGTGCAACACATCAAAAGAAATTCCTAGAATCAAGAATATTTAGCTCATGCCTAAGTTTGTTAAAGGTTTGTTCATCAAGTGGTTTGGTAAAGATATCGGCTAATTGATCTTTAGTGTTAATATACGCAATCTCGATATCTCCCTTTTATTGGTGAACCCTTAAGAAATGATACCGAATGGCTATGTGTTTAGTGTGGCTATGCTCAACGGGATTATCCGCCATGCGGATTGCACTCTCATTATCACATAGAAGAGGAACTTTGGTTAATTTGTAACCATAGTCCCTAAGGGTTTGCCTCATCCAAAGTAGTTGCGCGCAACAATGACCTGCGGCAATATACTCGGCTTCGGCGGTAGAAAGAGCTACAGAATTTTGCTTCTTTGAAGCCCAAGACACCAAGGATCTTCCCAAGAACTGGCAAGTTCCCGATGTGCTCTTTTTATTAATCTTACACCCCTCCCAATCGGCATCCGAATAACCAATTAAATCAAAAGTGGATCCCCTAGGATACCAAAGCCCAAACTTAGGAGTATGAACTAAATATCTCAAGATTCGTTTTACGGCCGTAAGGTGAGCTTCCTTAGGGTCGGCTTGGAATCTTGCACACATGCATATGGAAAGCATAATATCCGGTCGAGATGCACATAGATAGAGTAAAGAGTCTATCATTGACCGGTATACCTTTTGATCGACAGATTTACCTCTCGTGTCGAGGTCGAGATGCCCATTGGTTCCCATGGGTGCCTTGATGGGCCTGGCATCCTTCATCCCAAACTTGTTTAGAATGTCTTGAATATACTTCGTTTGGCTAATGAAGGTGCCCTCTTAGAGTTGCTTCACTTGAAATCCTAAGAAGTACTTCAACTCCCCCATCATTGACATCTCGAATTTTTGTGTCATGATCCTACTAAATTCCTCACAAGTAGATTTGTTAGTAGACCCAAATATAATATCATCAACATAGATTTGGCATACGAACAAATCATTGTCAAGAGTTTTAGTAAATAAAGTAGGATCGACCTTTCCGACTTTGAAACCATTAGTGATAAGGAAATCTCTAAGGCATTCATACCATGCTCTTGGGGCTTGCTTGAGCCCATAAAGCGCCTTAGAGAGTTTACAGACGTGGTTAGGATACTCACTATCTTCAAAGCCGGGAGGTTGCTCAACATAGACCTCTTCCATGATTGGTCCATTGAGGAAGGCACTTTTCACGTCCATTTGGTAAAGCTTAAAGCCATGGTAAGTAGCATAGGCAAGTAATATGCGAATTGATTCAAGCCTAGCTACGGGTGCATAGGTTTCACCGAAATCCAAACCTTCGACTTGTGAATATCCTTTAGCCACAAGTCGAGCTTTGTTCCTTGTCACCACACCATGCTCATCTTGCTTGTTGCGGAAGACCCACTTGGTTCCTACAACATTTTGATTAGGACGTGGAACTAAATGCCATACCTCATTCCTAGTGAAATTGTTGAGCTCCTCTTGCATCGCCACCACCCAATCCGAATCTTGTAGTGCTTCCTCTACCTTGTGTGGCTCAATAGAGGAAACAAAAGAGTAATGCTCACAAAAATGTGCAACACGAGATCTGGTGGTTACCCCCTTATGAATGTCGCCGAGGATGGTGTCGACGGGGTGATCTCGTTGGATTGCTTGGTGGACTCTTGGGTGTGGCGGCCTTGGTTCTTCATCCTCCTTGTCTTGATCATTTGCATCTCCCCCTTGATCATTATCGTCATCTTGAGGTGGCTCATTTCTTTGATCTTCTCCTTCATCAACTTGAGCCTCATCCTCATTTTGAGTTGGTGGAGATGCTTGCGTGGAGGAGGATGGTTGATCTTGTGCATTAGGAGGCTCTTCGGATTTCTTAGGACACACATCCCCAATGGACATGTTCCTTAGCGCGATGCATGGAGCCTCTTCATCACCTATCTCATCAAGATCAACTTGCTCTACTTGAGAGCCGTTAGTCTCATCAAACACAACGTCACAAGAAACTTCAACTAGCCCTGAGGACTTGTTAAAGACTCTATATGCCCTTGTGTTTGAATCATATCCTAGTAAAAAGCCTTCTACAGTCTTAGGAGCAAATTTAGATTTTCTACCTCTTTTACCAAGAATAAAGCATTTGCTACCAAAGACTCTAAAATATGAAATATTGGGCTTTTTACCGGTTAGGAGTTCGTATGATGTCTTCTTGAGGATTCGGTGTAGATACAACTGGTTGATGGCGTAGCAAGCGGTGTTGACCGCCTCGGCCCAAAACTGATCCGAAGTCTTGTACTCATCAAGCATGGTTCTTGCCATGTCCAATAGAGTTATATTCTTCCTCTCCACTACACCATTTTGTTGTGGCGTGTAGGGAGAAGAGAACTCATGCTTGATTCCCTCCTCCTCAAGGAAGCCTTCGATTTGTGAGTTCTTGAACTCCGTCCCGTTGTCGCTTCTAATTTTCTTGATCCTTAAGTCGAACTCATTTTGAGCCCGTCTCAAGAATCCCTTTAAGGTTTCTTGGGTATGAGATTTTTCCTGCAAAAAGAACACCCAAGTGAAGCGAGAATAATCATCCACAATAACTAGACAGTACTTACTCCCGCCGATGCTTATGTAAGCTATCGGGTCGAATAGATCCATGTGTAGGAGCTCGAGTGGCCTGTCAGTCGTCATGATATTCTTATGTGGATGATGAACACCAACTTGCTTTCCTGCCTGACATGCGCTACAAATCCTGTCTTTCTCAAAATGAACATTTGTTAGTCCCAAAATGTGTTCTCCCTTTAGAAGTTTGTGAAGATTCTTCATTCCAACATGTGCTAATCGGCGATGCCAGAGCCAGCCCATGTTAGTCTTAGCAATTAAGCAAGTGTCGAGTTCAGCTCTATCAAAATCTACTAAGTATAGCTGACCCTCTAACACTCCTTTAAATGCTATTGAATCATCACTCCTTCTAAAGACAGTAACACCTACATCTGTGAAAAGACAGTTGTAGCCCATTTTGCATAATTGAGATACGGAAAGCAAATGGTAGTCTAACAAATCTACAAGAAAAACATTGGAAATGGAATGGTCAGGAGATATAGCTATTTTACCCAAACCTTTGACCAAACCTTGGTTTCCATCCCCAAATGTGATAGCTTGTTGGGGCTCTTGGTTTTTCTCATAGGAGGAGAACATCTTCTTCTCCCCTGTCATATGGTTTGTGCAACCGCTGTCGATTATCCAACTTGAGCCCCCGGATGCATAAACCTACAAAACAAGTTTAGTTCTTTGTTTTAGGTACCCAAACTGTTTTGGGTCCTTTGGCATTAGATACAAGAACTTTGGGTACCCAAACACAAGTTTTTGATCCCTTGTGTTTGCCCCCAACAATCTTGGCAACTACCTTGCCGGATTTGTTAGTTAACACATAAGATGCATCAAAAGTTTTAAATGAAATGTTATGATCATTTGATGCATTAGGAGTTTTCTTCTTAGGCAATTTAGCACGGGTTGATTGCCTAGAGCTAGATGTCTCACCCTTATACATAAAAGCATGATTAGGGCCAGAGTGAGACTTTCTAGAATGAATTCTCCTAATTTTACTCTCAGGGTAACCGGCAGGGTACAAAATGTAACCCTCGTTATCCTGAGGCATGGGAGCTTTGCCCTTAACAAAGTTGGACAATCTTTTAGGAGGGGCACTAAGTTTGACATTGTCTCCCTTTTGGTAGCCAATGACATCCTTGATGCCGGGGCGTCTCCCACTATTGAGCATGCTTCTAGTAAATTTAAATTTTTCATTTTCTAAGTCATGCTCATTGATCTTAGCATTAAGTTGAGCTATGTGATCATTTTGTTCTTTAATTAAAGCTAGGTGATCATGGATAGCATCAACATTAATGTCTCTACATCTAGTACAAATGGAAGTATGCTCAACGGTAGATGTAGAGGGTTTGCAAGATTTTAATTCAACAACCTTAGCATGTAATATATCATTTTCACTTCTAAGGTTTGAAATAGTAACATTGCAAACATCAAGATCTTTAGCCTTAGCAATCAATTTTTCATTATCCTTCCTAAGGCTAGCAAGAGAAATGTTTAATTCTTCAATCTTAGCAAGCAAACCAATGTTATCATCTCTAAGATTGGGAATTGAAACATCACAAGCATTTGAATCAACCTTAGCAATTAAATTAGCATTTTCATTTCTAAGGTTGGCAATAGTATCATGGCAAGTGCTTAGCTCACTAGACAATTTTTCACATTTTTCTACTTCTAGAGTATAAGCATTTTTCACCTTAACATGCTTCTTATTTTCTTTAATTAAGAAGTCCTCTTGAGAGTCCAAGAGATCATCCTTTTCATGAATAGCACTAATTAATTCATTCAACTTTTCTTTTTGTTGCATGTTAAGGTTGGCAAAAAGGGTGCGCAAATTATCCTCCTCATCACTAGCATTATCCTCATCACTAGAGGTTTCATATTTAGTGGAGGACTTTGATTTTACCTTCTTCCTTTTGTCGTCTTTTGCCATGAGGCACTTGTGGCCGACGTTGGGGAAGAGGAGTCCCTTGGTGACGGCGATGTTGACGGCGTCCTCGTCGGAGGAGGAGTCGGTGGAGCTCTCGTCGGAGTCCCACTCCCGGCAAACATGGGCATCGCCGCCCTTCTTCTTGTAGTACCTCTTCTCCTTTCTTCTCCCCTTCTTGTCATCGCCCCTGTCACTATCACTAGATAATGGACATTTAGCAATGAAATGACCGGGCTTACCACATTTGTAGCAAACTTTCTTGGAGCGGGATTTGTAGTCCTTCCCCCTCCTTTGCTTGAGGATTTGGCGAAAGCTCTTGATGATGAGCGCCATTTCCTCGCTGTCGAGCTTGGAGGCGTCGATGGGTTGTCTACTTGATGTAGACTCATCCTTCTTCTCCTCCGTCGCTTTGAATGCGACCGGTTGTGCTTCGGACATGGAGGGGCCATCAAGCTCGTTGATCTTCTTTGAGCCTTTGATCATCAATTCAAAGCTCACCAAATTCCCGATTACTTCCTCGGGAGTCATTAGTGTATAGCTAGGATTACCACGAATTAATTGAACTTGAGTAGGGTTAAGGAAAACAAGTGATCTTAGAATAACCTTAACCATTTCGTGGTCATCCCATTTTTTGCTCCCGAGGTTGCGCACTTGGTTCACCAAGGTTTTGAGCCGGTTGTACATGTCTTGTGGCTCCTCCCCTTGGCGAAGTCGGAAGCGACCGAGCTCCCCCTCGATTGTCTCCCGCTTGGTGATCTTGGTCACCTCGTCTCCTTCGTGCGCGGTCTTTAGCGTGTCCCAAATCTCCTTAGCACTTTTCAACCCTTGCACCTTGTTATACTCCTCTCGACTTAGAGAGGCGAGGAGTATAGTTGTGGCTTGGGAGTTGAAGTGTTGGATTTGGGCCACTTCGTCCTCATCATAATCTTCATCCCCTACAAATGGTACCTATACACCAAACTCAACAACATCCCATATACTTTTGTGGAGTAAGGTTAGGTGAAATCACATCAAGTCACTCCACCTAGCATAATCTTCACCATCAAACGTTGGTGGTTTGCCTAATGGGACGGAAAAGTAATGGCGTATGTTTAGAAATGCGGGGATAGCGTAGGGGGATCTTACTAAACTTCTTGCGCTCATGGCGCTTAGAAGTTACGGACGGCGTGTCGGAGCCGGAGGTGGATGGCGACGAGGAGTCGGTCTCGTAGTAGACCACCTTCCTCATCTTCTTCTTCTTGTCACCGCTCCGACGTGACTTGTGTGAAGGGGATTCCTTTTCCTTCCCCTTCCCTTTGTTGTAGGACTCTCCCGATGGAGCTTTCTCGTGGCTTGTAGCGGGCTTCTCGCCGGTCACCATCTCCTTCTTGGCGTGATCTCCCGACATCACTTCGAGCGGTTAGGCTCTAATGAAGTACCGAGCTCTGATACCAATTGAAAGTCTCCTAGAGGGGGGGTGAATAGGGCGAATCTGAAATTTACAAACTTAATCACAACTACAAGCCGGGTTAGCGTTAGAAATATAAACGAGTCCGAGAGAGGGCGTGAAAACAAATCTCAAGCGAATAAAGAGTGAGACACAAGGATTTGTTTTACCGAGGTTCGGTTCTTGTAAACCTACTCCCCGTTGAGGTGGTCACAAAGACAGGGTCTCTTTCAACCCTTTCCCTCTCTCAAACGGTCACCTAGACCGAGTGAGCTTCTCTTCTCAATCAATCGGAACACAAAGTTCCCGCAAGGACCACCACACAATTGGTGTCTCTTGCCTCGCTTACAAATGAGTTTGATCGCAAGAAGAATGAGAAAGAAAAGAAGCAATCCAAGCGCAAGAGCTCAAATGAACACAACAAATCACTCTCTCTAATCACTAAAGCTTTGTGTGGAGTTGGGAGAGGATTTGATCTCTTTGGTGTGTCTTGTATTGAATGCTAGCTCTTGTAATGTAGTTGGAAGGTGGAAAACTTGGATGACTTGAATGTGCGGGTGGTTGGGGTATTTATAGCCCCAACCACCACAAAGTGGCCGTTGGAAGGCTGCAGTCGCATGGCGCACCGGACAGTCCTGATGGTTAGGAAGTTGAGTTTAGGAATTATGTTGTGGTAAAGTTGCATTTTCTGTAGCAAAGTTGAGTTTAGGAAGTCCTGATGGTTTTACCTTGGCAAGTACCTTGCTACTAGTTTTTATTTATTTATGTGTAGTCTGGATATATCAATTGAGAGGCTGAAGGGACAGGGTATAACAACTAAGAAATCCTCTCAAACCTGAAGGTATATTAGATGCTGTTGGTGGTATATTAGTTGTTGCTCATATAAAAGTTCCACTTCATTTTCATTTCTATGTTTGAATTAGCGTTTCTTGTGTTCGAATTATATATCTGAACGTTGAGCTGGTCATGATAATTATATATATCTCTATATAATAGATAATGAGTTCCTGGGAGGAGGCTGCTAGACAATTTCTTTTAGACCAGGAAGAAGATGATGATGAACTCTTCTTTATAAATGTCCCTACTGTTCTCGCGGCCATGCAAGAAGAGAAAAGGGCAGTCCATACTTCTTCTCTTACCGGCGCTATGAAGATTAAGGAAGTTCTAGAAGGGCATGAAATTTGGAGCAAAGTTGAGTTTAGGATGGAGCCAAATATTTTCAGAGCGATAGTAGCTTTTCTTAGAGCCGTGGATCTTCTACGTGACACACGAGGTGTTATTGTTGAAGAACAGTTTGGCATGTTTATGTACATGATCTCGCATAATGCTACTAATCAAGATTTGCAAAAATGGTTTCAACACAGTGGTGAAACCATTCACAGGAAGATAAATGAAGTCTTTGATATAATTCCAGCCTTGACAAGTAGGTTTGTAAAGCTTCCAAGTTCAGTACAGACTCACATCAAAATTGCAACTGACTCTCGTTTCATGCCTTTTTTCCAGGTAGACATAAAACCCAAGAATTTCTAATTCCTTCTTAGGTTTGTGTGCCTCTAATTGTCTCTTTCCGAACATGCAGAATTGCATTGGTGCCATAGACGGTACTCATATTCCTATCACTATTTCAGAAGACAAGGTTGCTCCATACAGAAATAGGAAAGGGTCTTTATCCCATAATGTTATGGTAGCTTGAGATTTTAATCTAAACTTTACCTTCATTTCGTGTGGATGGGAAGGATCCACATCAGATGCCGGGGTTCTTTGTTCAGCACTTGACAGAGGATTCCATGTGCCAGAAGGAAAGTTTTATCTTGTCGATGGTGGATATGCAAATACACCATCATTCATTACCCCTTATCGAGGAGTTCAGTACCACTTAAGCGAGTTTAGGAGTCGACGTTTCTATGCCAACTACAAAGAGCTCTTTAACCATCGCCACGCAATCCTTCGGAACCATATAGAGAGGGCTATAGGTGTCTTGAAGAAGAGGTTTCCTATTATAAAAGTCAGAACTTTCTATCCTATTCAGTCTCAGGTTAAGATTCCAGCGGCAGCAGCTGTCTTTCATAATGTAATTAAACAGCATAATGGCTAGGAAGGGTGGCTAGATCACCTCCCAAGCAACATTGAACCGTCTCAATATGTCGATGTCCCGGAGGGAGAAATCAACTACCCTACCGGCTCGGAGTCTGTTGATGGAAACATTTTAAGGGATGACATTGCGATGCAGATGTGGGTTGCACACAATGTTTAGTTGATGTGATAGCACTTGTATCGTTATTTATGTACTTGATGCACCTAATATTTGTATCTTATTTATGTACTTCTTGCACACAATTTAATTTTTATGTGTAATTTAAAATAGTAATGGCAAATGAAGCATCTAGGGTGAACTGGAACTTCTTATATGAGAAGGGTTTAATTGAAGTATTAACTGAGCACAAGGTTGATGTCCGATTTAAGGGACAGAATGGTTGGACCTCAGATGGTTGGAGAAGCATCACTTGTAAGTTCAATGAGAAATTCCCCTCAGCACATTTCACAAAGCAACAACTTCAAGACAAGGAGAAAGATTTGAAAGCAAGCTACAAGGCCATAAGCAACGCAAAGAATGAGAGTGGTATAGGATGGAATGAGACTATGGGGATTATATTAGCTAAACCAGATTTGTGGGAGAAGTGTGCACGTGTAAGTTATTCTCTCTCTTTTGATAAAGTAGTATCATTCCAAAACATGCCTTCGTACTAAATATATGTTGTATTCAACAGAAATTCCCCAAATTAAAGAAGCATCGCAAGAATGGGTTTCCTCTATTTAAGAGCTGTGAGGCCTTGTATGAAGGTAAAGTCATATATCTTTCCGACTTCTACTAAACTGATATGAGTTTTTAAGGAGAAACACTTTGACTTTTTTTATAGGGAGCATTGCTAGAGGTGACATGAGTTTCATTTCTACTGAACCGATGCTACATGTAGCATCTGTTGATGAACCAGTGCTACATGTACCACGAGCAGGCAACGAGATCAATGTTGCTGGACCAAGTGTGGGCAGTGAGACTAATGTTGCTGGACTAACTTTGGATCGAGAGGCTTGTGAAGTTCAGTCACCACCTTCTGGTATGTGAGTACATGGAAGCGGAAAAAAGTGGAAGAAAAGTCAAGTTGCAAGTGTTTTGGATGACTATTTGGAGCACAAGAAGAACCAAACAGATAAGACTATGGAGGCGTTCCTTGAGAAGAAGACTCGTGGAGAGGAGTCTATGGATAGGTGTATCCGCATATTTGAAGCTATGGAGGACTTGACAGATGAGGAGAAGGCCATTGCAGCAGAGGTGTTTGAGAATGAATTGAATCGAGAGACGTTTCTGAAGCTAACAATTCACAACGTGCGGCTGATTTGGCTTCGGAGGAAGATAAGGTGTGTGTGTATGTATATATGCCCTTCCATCCTCTCTAAAAACATTTGTAAAGTCTAAACAAAAACTTATGTGTTTACTTGCCTTCTAATTTTAGTAGGATTACATCTACTTGAGAAATGGACAAGGTGTGACTAATGGCTTCGGTGCAAAATATAGGTATTGCCTCTCACCTTTCTAAACCCATGGTAAAAGAAAAAAAATACTTGTTAGTTGGTTCACTGCTAGCTAGAAATAAACTTAGGTATACTTGAGAGATGGATTTAGAAAGGTGATGACTTTCATTCTCAAGTTGGTTCAGATTCTATTGTAGATTCTGCTGCACTTTGTTCTTATGGATGCATGGAAAGAATACTAATTATTAAACTGATTATGCACCTTGTAGGGTGAGTTAACTTCGCAGAGTCAGAGTTGTGGTGTGTCGTCTTTTTTTATTGCTCTTCATTTTTCATTAATTTTATGCCAATTTTCTGTGCATATCCATAGGGAAGGGAGCCATCTAGAAGAAGCCGCCAGCCATGTCTCATGAACTACATCCTCTTGTGTCTGAACCCAGTCTCTTGTATCTACTTGTAGTCAACTTGTCATCATGCTCTGTTTTGAGAAAACTGATCCACTGAAACGTTTGGACGGTCTGCTCTACTTGTAGTCTACAGTTTTAAATTACTATTTTAAAACTGATCCTACTGAATTTTTACGTTTGGCTTACATATTTTAAACGTTTTAAATTACTCACGTTTTACTAATTTTAAAATATGTCGATTAGTTACTGAATTTTTATTGAATTACTCTCGGTTGGCTTGTATCTGTTTTTGTTCAGCGAAAACTGATCCAGTCAAAATGCTTGTATCGGTTTGCTTTTGGTGCACAAGCCAAACAGTTTCCAAATGGCCACGGGGCACCCAAAACCCACCGGACACCACAGACCCTGCCGGTGCTAAATGACCAAGGTCACTTGATACCGTATTTCCCAAACGAGCCCTGAAGGTGGGTGGAGCAGAGGCCAAGCCGGACTTTTTTTAGGGTCAGCTAGTCCTGATGATTTTCTCAATATCTAATAGAAAAACAATGTTAATAGCAAGAGTTATATAGTGAAGGTTTAATAGATAATCAGTATTTGCTAGCTTCGCCGCTGGGTGGTGGAGGTTGCACGCGGGAGCTACCGGGGCAGCATCGCCGTGTCAG
This sequence comes from Zea mays, assembly GCF_902167145.1. NCBI lineage: Eukaryota > Viridiplantae > Streptophyta > Magnoliopsida > Poales > Poaceae > Zea > Zea mays. Next base: position 11,795,401 of record NC_050104.1, on the reverse strand, counting down.
GGAGCTCCACCCACGGGAGTCGTCTGGGCGGCAGCACCACCGCGTCGATCCGGCCGGGGAGGAAGCTTCCTCGTCGAGCTAGGTTCAAATCCTCGATCCGGGGAGGGAGGAAGCTTCCTCGTCGAGCTAGGTTCAAATCCAAGGCACGCTTCCTCGTCGTTCGCTTTCTGCGGCGAACTTCCTTTTTTATTTCTCACTCACGTAAGCGATCCACGTCACATACTCCGATCCAGGGTTGGCCGTTACCGCTACGTGGCACCACACAATGACACAACCAACCGGAACGGAACGGAAACTCGGTCTAGCGCGGTAGCGCCCACATCCCCTCTCCCTCTCTCTGGCTCTCTCACTCATGTCTATATATACCTTTATGGTCGACGCTTTAACCGCATTCAGCTTCGTCAACCTGTGTCTCTGGCGGCCCTCACCTTCCTGGACCCGCAGCCCGCTGCGGGCAGTACCATGGCGTCCGCTGAAGCCCCACTGCTCCACATCGCGGCCGAGGTTTTGCCGCTATTAGCTTCGGCGGCAGTCCTCTTCCTCGCCGTCGCAATCACCTACGGCCATCTGACGGTGATGGGTCGCCACGTCGCCGCCGTCCCCGTGGCCGGCGCGGGCAACGCGCGGCGCTCGGTCTCGGGGCTTCTCATCTTCGTGCTATGCGTCTCCGCCGGCACGCTCGAGCTCATCGTGTTCGGGACGACGAAGGCCGCCGGTGGTGGTGCGGCGGATCACGGTGCGCAGGCTCGCGCGCTCGGCCTGCCTGATGATCCCCCCGCGTTGCTTGCCGCGGCGACGGGCACGTTCTTTTCGGGGATGACGCTGATCATCGTCGCGCACCGCCGCGCCGGCGGCGGCGAGGGTGGTGGCGGTGGTGCCGTCGTCGCCGGAGACGGGCCGATCCAGGAGCTCCTGCGCCTCCTCATCACCAAGGTCGCGGCTGGAGCGGCGGCGGCGCTAGTCGGCCTGATGGTCATGGCTCTCACCCTCTACAGAGCTAAGTAAGTTCACCGGCTGCCTAGCCGTGCCGTACCGTAGGCCCTCACCGGCTGAACTACCTCACCGGCAGAACTACCTCACCGGCTGCCTAGCCGTGCGCCCTCGCATCCGCCCCCGTAGGCCCGTACCGTAGCCGTAGGTAGGTGTCGGCATCGGCACCGTAGCAGCCCCGTACGTTCCTCCGCCTCACTTGCCGCCTCGGTGACTCGGTGTGCCCTGCCGTGCGCCTGCGCCCGTGCCTCCTCCCCGGCCAGCTCGCCCTTGACCCCGTCCCTCTTATGGTTATGGGCACGCTTCCGTCTAGACCCCGCTTTCCGTCCAGCTCCGACGATCTCTAGCTTTAAATTTGTCCGGCCGCGCACCGACCAGCCCGCGCGGAGCTGAAGCTACTAGCTAGTTCGCTCGCTCGTCTAAGGGGCCGTTTGGGAGGGCTCCGGCTCCTATGAAAATGGCTCCAGCTCCGGCTCCTCTGAAGGAGTAGCTCCTCTGCAGGAGCCCGTGCTTTTTGCAAATTGTTTGGTAGAAATCAGCTCCTTGTATATGTTGTCCTCATCATCATCAACGTTAATGAATTTATACATCACAATTCATATATCACTTGAATATTTGAAAATCAATATTCGAAAAGCATTTGCACATCACAATTAATAAATCAATATTCGAAAAGCATTTGCACATCACAATTCATAAATCAATATTCGAAAAGCTTTTGCACATCACAATTCATACACAAGTCATATATCACTTGGATGATTACCTAGAAAGAAAGATCGCTCTTGCGATGTCATCACGAAACCTATCCATCGTACGATCATTAGAGTATGGACATGATGAATCAGTTGTATTTCTATATCTAGAAGGTATAGTGGGCACATAATCTGGATTCCGGTCGCACTTATGGAAATCTTTGTCTTCTCGATGGTTCTCACGAATATAATTATGAAGGCACATGGTAGCTGCAACAATCATCTTTTGCTTTTCCATGGAGTAGCTTGGCATCTTAAGAAGTATACGCCACTTCATTTTCCACACACCAAATGTGCGTTCTACGACGTTCCGAATACTTGAATGCAAATGGTTAAAATGTTCTTGCTCACCATTTGGTGGAGGTCCCCTTCTCCAATCAGGAACATGGTACCGTTCACCCTTGTATGGAGCTAAGTACCCAGGACGATTGGGATAGCCCGCATCTACAGTATAATATTTTCCTAGAACAATGTCCAAAAGTATATACTTTTTAGCACAAAGAAAAACGATACTTCTTATTCTACTGATTTATATATATGACAATAAAAAAAATACCTGATGGAGGGTGTGGAAACAAGTCTGCATCACGCTCCAATGCATTAAACAATACACTTGTGTCATGCATTGATCCAGGTTGTCCAATAGATGAATATGTGAACCGTAGGTCAAAATCAACAACAGCAAGCACATTTTGGGTTGCCCTTCCACTTCTACCAATGTATCTAATTTGGTCATGTGAGGGTGGTACTGCTGCAACGTGAGTGCCATCTATTGCACCAATGCAATCTTTGAAAAAAGGCATCATCCTACGATCCTTGGTAATTCTAGGGTGTGTAGTACAAAAGTTTGGATCAATTGGCCTTATATATTCCTCACACATACCCACCACACAATGCAATACCTCCTCAAATTTTCGGCTAATGGTCTCTCCAGAATGCTTAAAAACATGTTGTGCACCACTATTAGACCAACCATGACCACATGTAACCAAGAAAATGGCAAGAGACTCCATTGAATTGATATGAAGAGAAGATTTGAGCCCATAGTTACTCACTAGCAAGTCATGCAAACTATAGAAAAGAGATGCATCCATCCGGAACATCTTGTGGCTTCCTCCTGGATTACTCAACGTTTCCCTCACCCAAGCATATCCACTTTGTCTTGTGGTCCTTGCCTCATTCTTGTCAATATAAGTGAAATAATATTTTCCAAGAACAAGATTTGAGTGACAAGATTTGAGTGACAAGATTTGGTAGATCAGGAGTCTGGCAAGGAGACCAACTATTGCCCATGCTATTCATCTGTCTGAAACTGCATCAGCTGTGAAACTGCATCAGCACCATCTGGTTCACAATTTTGAATTTTGAGTGGAGCTATTCCCATTCCAGGAGAAACAAAAGGCAGGGGATAGGGCGGCAGCAGCACTGAATTTTGCCTTGTGAAACTAAAACCACAATTCTGAATTTTACTAAACTAAACTGCATTTTACTAAACTAAACTAAACTGCATTTTACTAAACTGAAACTAAAACTGCATTTTACTAAACTGAAACTGAAACTATTTTTCTAAACTAAAACTGAAACTGAAACTGTTTTTCTAAACTAAAACTAAAACTGAAACCAAATTGAAACTGTATTTTCTAAACTGAAACTGTTTTTCTAAACTGAAACTGAAACCAAACTGAAACTAAAACTGAAACCAAACTGAAACTAAAACTGTATTTTCTAAACTGAAACTGAAAATGAAACTGTTTTTCTAAACTGAAACTGAAACTTCTACTTAGCCACATCATTTCTAGACATCCATTCATGCTTCCTTTTTAACCATTCAAACCTCTCTCCAGGAGTGTCTAAAGTCATGAACATCTCCCTATCAGCTTTCTTGGTGAAGAGACATGTCGCAATGAAATGCTCATTTGTCCCAGGGGTGGCACCACATGCCTTCACCAATGCCATGACTTCTTTAATAGAAAAATCAGATTTTGGCTCCTTACTAGCCAATGCCATTGATTCACAAGAAGCAGTGGTCCTCTCATTCATAGCAACAAGCTCTCCGATCTTATCCTGAAACCATCGGCCACCACTGGTTTTTCGCTTCTTCCCCTTGCCTTGTGAGGTCACTCTTGCTCTCACTGATCTAGAGCTTGTGGGTGTCACATCCTCTGGCTCACTATCATCATTATAGTTAACTTCTTCCTCATCATCATCAATGTTGATTTGTGACGATGACACTGGAGTATGCTCATGTTGGGTAGGTGCAACACCACTACAAGGATTCCAGTGGTCATCACCAGTGTTGCGAATGTCTTCAAACATTATTTCTAGTTTATCTAAATTTAAAAGGCCTCTATGCCTAAACTTGGATGAACCTTTCACTACCTGCATATATTGTATGGCAATGATAATGTGTGAGGACTATTATTTGCAAATTAATGGAACAATAAGAAAATGAATGAGAGACCTACATTAGACATCTTCTTCCACCATGACTCAGGCATGATAATATGTGTTTGGAAGAACGCACCGTGGTCCACCCCCGTGCGCCGCACCATGGAAGAACGCAGCGATGGAGGGGGCGGTGGGCAAGAATGTGGAGTTGGTGAAGGATAGCCCGTGCACGCCGCCGTGTGCGGCGGCCAGGCCGGCGGCATAGCCTCGGCCAGCCCCGAGCGCGCCGTGGATGGGGGGCGCCCGTATGGACGTGTGCCCACCAGATCCGGACCCGGCCACCACGGATCCATGGCTGCGGGGGAGTGGATCTGCGTCGGAGCGAGCGCGGGGGTCCATGGCCGTCGACGCAGCTGCGTTGGAGAAGGAGCAGCGAGGTGTTGAGGAAGGGCGGCGGCGGATCGGAGAGGAAGAGGACTGCGGGAGAGGAAGAGGACGACGGATCGGAGAGAAAGGCGCTGCCTGTGGGAGCAGGTCGAAGCCAGAAATTTGGGGCTCCGGCTCCTGGGGCACTTCTGGCTCCTGCTCTCTGTTAGAAGCCGTTTCCGTGAGGACGTTTGGGAGAGCTCCGCCCGCGAGCCGGAGCCGGAGCTGTTAAGGAGCCGTCCCAAACGCAGCCTAAATAATGCGCGTAGGAGATATCTATCCAGACTATCCTTCGCCAACAAATAGGCGACGCCGCGGCCGGCGTCATAATCCTGGTGACTCGCGATCGATCGGAGCAGTTGCTGGTGACTCGCAATGATATGCTTGGGTGAGGGAAACGTTGACTAATCCAGGAGGAAGCCACAAGATGTTCCGGATGGATGCATCTCTTTTCTATAGTTTGCATGACTTGCTAGTGAGTAACTATGGGCTCAAATCTTCTCTTCATATCAATTCAATGGAGTCTCTTGCCATTTTCTTGGTTACATGTGGTCATGGTTGGTCTAATAGTGGTGCACAACATGTCTTTAAGCATTCTGGAGAGACCATTAGCCGAAAATTTGAGGAGGTATTGCATTGTGTGGTGGGTATGTGTGAGGAATATATAAGGCCAATTGATCCAAACTTTTGTACTACACACCCTAGAATTACCAAGGATCGTAGGATGATGCCTTTTTTCAAAGATTGCATTGGTGCAATAGATGGCACTCACGTTGCAGCAGTACCACCCTCACATGACCAAATTAGATACATTGGTAGAAGTGGAAGGGCAACCCAAAATGTGCTTGCTGTTGTTGATTTTGACCTACGGTTCACATATTCATCTATTGGACAACCTAGATCAATGCATGACACAAGTGTATTGTTTAATGCATTGGAGCGTGATGCAGACTTGTTTCCACACCCTCCATCAGGTATTTTTTTTATTGTCATATATATAAATCAGTAGAATAAGAAGTATCGTTTTTCTTTGTGCTAAAAAGTATATACTTTTGGACATTGTTCTAGGAAAATATTATACTGTAGATGCGGGCTATCCCAATCGTCCTGGGTACTTAGCTCCATACAAGGGTGAACGGTACCATGTTCCTGATTGGAGAAGGGGACCTCCACCAAATGGTGAGCAAGAACATTTTAACCATTTGCATTCAAGTATTCGGAACGTCGTAGAACGCACATTTGGTGTGTGGAAAATGAAGTGGCGTATACTTCTTAAGATGCCAAGCTACTCCATGGAAAAGCAAAAGATGATTGTTGCAGCTACCATGTGCCTTCATAATTATATTCGTGAGAACCATCGAGAAGACAAAGATTTCCATAAGTGCGACCGGAATCCAGATTATGTGCCCACTATACCTTCTAGATATAGAAATACAACTTATTCATCATGTCCATACTCTAATGATCGTACGATGGATAGGTTTCGTGATGACATCGCAAGAGCGATCTTTCTTTCTAGGTAATCATCCAAGTGATATATGACTTGTGTATGAATTGTGATGTGCAAAAGTTTTTCGAATATTGATTTATGAATTGTGATGTGCAAATGCTTTTCGAATATTGATTTATTAATTGTGATGTGCAAATGCTTTTCGAATATTGATTTTCAAATATTCAAGTGATATATGAATTGTGATGTATAAATTCATTAACGTTGATGATGATGAGGACAACATATACAAGGAGCTGATTTCTACCAAACAATTTGCAAAAAGCACGGGCTCCTGCAGAGGAGCTACTCCTTCAGAGGAGCCGGAGCTGGAGCCATTTTCATAGGAGCCGGAGCCCTCCCAAACGGCCCCGAAGAGGACGGCGGATCGGAGAGAAAGGCGCTGCCTGTGGGAGCAGGTCGAAGCCAGAAATTTGGGGCTCCGGCTCCTGGGGCACTTCTGGCTCCTGCTCTCTGTTAGAAGCCGTTTCCGTGAGGACGTTTGGGAGAGCTCCGCCCGCGAGCCGGAGCCGGAGCTGTTAAGGAGCCGTCCCAAACGCAGCCTAAATAATGCGCGTAGGAGATATCTATCCAGACTATCCTTCGCCAACAAATAGGCGACGCCGCGGCCGGCGTCATAATCCTGGTGACTCGCGATCGATCGGAGCAGTTGCTGGCGGCGACGGCTATATGGGCGAGGTGCGTTGTGCGTGTGTGGCTGTGCAGCTGCTCTCCTGTCTCCTCGTCCATGGTGAACAGTCCCGGAGTGAACAATTTTGGGGTGTTTAGTTTAGGGACAAAGTACCTCAAAACGTGATACTTAAATAATACTCCAAAACACCGTGATAACTACCAGTGCAACAAACTAGGAGAGGGTGTTTCGATCGAGACAAAAGTATTTCAAAACTATATATAGTTCTAGTATACAGATCAGTGTTTTTTACATGCATGATATACCTTTTTGCATGCAATGATGTTCAAGATTATTGGTTTTATATATATGCAGCTGAAAACATAAAATGTGGGCTATCTTGTGTCTTGCAGATACTGAAAGCATGCAAAGTAGAGTTGCTCTGGCCGGTTACATTACAAATCGAGGTTCAGCGTACGTGAGATATATAATGGATTTTCCTGTGTGTATTATGCCTTATTCGTTTAAGCTATTCCCGGCGGGGTTCGGGCCGATTTCCCCCTGGATCAACCCGGTCTGGAAAGATGTCGGCCCACAACAAAACAATTGTTCGTTTAACCCCGCCCGGGCGTCGACCCCAGTCCACCCCAGCTAATCTCAGCCCAACCCTCACCGGGAAATCTCCCTCGTCTCCTGGTAGTGGAACGAAACCACGACAAGCGAGCGTGTGATCCCTACGACACAGCCGCGCAACGACGCGAGGTGGCGGCGGCTACACGGTCGATGGAGGCGGCTACGACATAGATCCGTGCAATCGAACGAAACCACGACACGTGAGCGCTACGACGCAGAGACGTGCGACGGTGTGAGGTGGCGGCGGCAGCTACGACGGTCCAGGGAGGCGGCTACGACACGGATCCGTGCAATCCCTTTGGTGCCTGTTTCTCGCTGGTACTCACATCCTCCTCTAACTCCTTTCTTTCTACCACGCACTAGAAATCTTGGTGCTAGGGTTCTTAAGTCGATGCAGAAATCTATTTTTTGGGCGTTAAGTTCTCGGTTCGTTGTGTTCTTGGGTTCTTGAGTCGATGCGGAAATCTTGCCACGCCGACAAGTCTGGTCTGCCACTTCCTGCTGCAGGACCACATCGTCTGGACTCGCAGCGGCAGAGTCGGCTGGATGACCTCCGTTTGCTGAATATCAAGCTTGGCTGGATGGCCTTCATTTCCAGTATTTGATACTAAACATAAACAAGCTTATGTTTCCAGCTTATGAGCTGACCTCCGTTAGCTAGATGGCCTACGTTTAAAATACTGAACATAAACAACCTTATGAGCTGGCCTCCACTTGATAATAATTGCCAATGAGTAGGCTGAATGGCCTCCGTTTGCCTTGAAGCTTGTTTATGTTCATTATCAAATTCGTATGCAATTCTTATTTGATTTCATTACTATGTTCAGTATCACGAGCTTGCTTATGTTTCCTGTATTTGATGCTTTTATGGATGGTGTAGGTGTAGCCAGCCAAGCCAGTACCAGTCACCTGTTTAAAACCAGTTGTATAGTTTTAAATAAACAGACAACATGTTTTAAATAAACATACAATCTGTTGTATCAGCCAAGCCAGTATCAGTATTTGATGCACTGAGAGCAGTAACTGAATTTAGAGGTTACTGCTTTCAGCCTAAACGAACCTCCATTGATCCCATAGCAGACTACGTAGCCATCTAAATTCAGTCACCTATTATGGCATGGCAAATGAGCTACACTTAGTTCATTCCATAGCACGACAGCACTACCATTACAATACTTTATATGTTTCCTCTTTTGTTTATTATTATTGGGCTCTCATTTATTCTCCCAGATTTCGTTTATTCTATTAGATGTATCTAATAAATAACAAAAAATGTTTAATGTTTCGATTCAGAGTACATATCTTTACTTGTACTTGTCTAGATGTATTTCTAACAAAAACCTATTATATTTCTAGATTATCCCTGCACCAGTTCGAGTTGGAGAAGACGAACTTCCACTGTCTTGGGACTCTATACTCTCTCTTTTAGGTACTTGTTATATCCTAAATGTTCTCTATTATATCATGTTCTGTTTTTGTTGGTATTTATTTTCTCTTATGAATTTCTTTTTAGTTACCAATTGATGTGGCACTAAGAGATCACCTTAGAAAGAGAAGAGATGAGGATGATGATGATATGATACTGTTTTCCCCTATGCTACATATATTGGGCTCTAGTTCAAACATAGCAACGGAAAAGAAGCGAAGGCATACATCAAAGTTAAGTGGTGAAGAACATGTTCAGGAGTTGCTTTAAGGTCATTTGAACAACTGTCGGGTAGCGTTCAAGATGGAGCCTGAAATTTTCAAATCGTTGGCAAGTTTTTTTTGCTCTACATTGAGTCATGTGGTATATACTAAATTGTAAAGTTGGTTCTACCATGAGGTACTTGTTTTAGTCATTATGTTCATTGTTTTTAAACCAATAAATTGAATATTCTCCTTGTTTAAATAGCTTATAGTTGCTTATATGTATTTACAATGGCATTTTTCTTTTTATGATAGTTCCCGACTTCCAAGTGTCTAGTCATGCATGAAGCAGCTCCAATCTTTAGAGAAAGAATGTCTTCTCAATGGTTTTTATGTACTTGTTCTGTCAAAGAGTGAATCATTATCTGAATCTATGATGTCGTCATGTTCAGTACACTGGCGATGTAGTATTTTGCAACTTATTAGTGTTAACAGACCATGAGATTATTGTGCTGGTTGTTTGAAAAGGCATTGCACATGACCATGAGATTATATGTGGTAGTTGTAGTCCTAATAGACACCTAAAATTGCACTATACAAACGGTTGGTTCCAACCAGCAAGCTTCCACGACAAATCTACTAGCTATTTAGGAGGCATTTATGATGATACGGTCGTACCTCACATTTGACTCTTTGGTCTCTGTAGAGAAAAGAAGGGACAACTGGGGCTAAAGATACCAAAACGCTCGATGAAGCTGAAGGTGCAATCTTGGTTTAGTTAGTGCCGCTTGTTTAAAGTATTTTCTCTATCACTGGATTAACCGAACAACATTTTAGTGCCAGGGATTATAATCCGAAGGGGATTATACCCCAAGGGGTTTAAGTGACATAAGGGGATTAACTCAATCCCTCTCTGGAACAAATTCCTCGCTGGATTGTTTCCCGGTGAACCGAACATGGCCTTAAGCAAAAAAGGTAACAGAGACTATTCACCATAGAAGGCTGTTAAAATCTACTACAGGAGAAACATGTGTTAAATATTACTGCAAAAGACACTGCATAGCCTTAAGTGATGAACCATTTCATTTTAGAATGTGAGGCTAGGTAATGAGCCTAAATTTCGTACCAACTTCGAAACATTTACATATTATAAGATCTCAAGGACAAGGCACATATGTAGAAAGCTAAGACTGATTCTTCACATGAATGTTTAACAGGTGCGGATGTGAACATTTGGGCAAAACAAGGTAATTGAAAACCTAGAATAAACAGTGTTGTCTGTGCAGCAGTCATGACAGACAGTCCTAAATTACGACATCTCAAATATGTCTTGGTTTCACACAAAAAAAAGAATCTTTATAAGACTACCTTGTGGCATTGGCTAAAAGGATTCAATATGGTTGACAGTTTCATTCAAGATACATAGTAAGAAGCAGACGCAACATGCCAAATTGAAGCACACTGTTGGAGACTTGTTCTCAAATGCTATGAATCAATAACAAGGCAACACGAGATGTTGAATGTTAATGCCCTTCGTCCTTCAAAGCGTTATTTCCCTTAAGATATAATGATCTTCAGATGAAGGTCATGAAGGTCATACCTTCATCATCGTTGTATATGTCAAATAAAAGAAGAGACATATGACATATAGGAAACAACATAAAAAATCATGTAACATTAATAATCCATTCTTAATTATATAATTATGGAAAGACAGGAACAATATTGAATTACAAAAGAACCTTCGGCTTGATGGAAGGTAAGAAAGTACAAGTGTGACGTAAGAGCAAGCACAAGTCAGCGTGAACAGTACGGGGTACTGTTCATCTATTTATAGGCACAAGACGCAGCCTATGAGAAATTACATTCATGCCCTTTACATTTATTATTGACTTATAGATAAATCTACGAGGACTAGATAGCCTTTTTCCCTTTAAGTTGGTTCCTTTTTCTGCGATTGAGCCGAAGCTCCCTTGCGCGTTGCTTCGGAGCAGCGGCAACCTTCGTCATGACCATGCTCTTCCCATCGTGTTTGGCACCAAAATGAGGTGCGGACAGTCCGGCCTTGAGGCCGGACGGTCCGCGCCTGTGGGCCGGACGGTCCGCGCGTGCGCAGAGCGGATTAGGGTTCCAAGTTTTGTGCTACGGTTGTTAGCTAGATTCGCGGAATTAGGGTCGGAAATCAGTTGTGTAAAGGGTCCAGTCCCCCTCCTCTATAAATAGAGAGGTATACGGCCGATTTGTACATCATCAATCGAATCAATACCACTTCTATTTCGCATTTATTTCCGTATAATTAGGAGTAGTTCTAGTCTAGTTCTACTTTAGCCTCTCGATCCCTAAATTCTCCGCTTCTCTTCGACTCTACGTCGATTAGAGGAGTCTAGGTCGGCCGACCCGAGCCTAGACAACTCCTAGGATCTCTCCTCCCCGACGGGGTCCCTCCCGAGAGCGAGATCCAGGCGTCGTCGGCGATCTTCCGCCGCCCCTGCGCACGCGCGGACCGTCTGGCCTTAGGGCGCGGACCGTCCGGTCGTCAGGCAGGAGCCCTAGCCTCGCACCAGGCCGTGGACCGTCCGGCCCCTGCGCGCGGACCGTCCGCCCCTATGCAGAGAGCACCGCCGTGCCTCGCACCAGGCTGCGGACTGTCCGCCCCTGTGCAGAGGGCACCGCCACGGTTCTTGTTGAGTGTTTGGCGCTCCAAAAAGGCGTCAACATACTTTTTGGCGACTCTGCTGGGGAAGACACATTCAGACTCATCAAATCGGCCCTCAATGGCCGGTTCAAGGGATAGCTTTGAAGTCTCCCCCAGCAACATTATAGAGCCGACTTGGAAAACCTTGTCGGTCGACGAACAGCTCCAGTTCGAGGAGCACAAGGAGCAGATGATCCAGGAGGCAAAAGCAAAGTTCTTGGCCAACTTCAAAGTGGACAGGAACAACAAAGTCGTCCGACATCGGGCGACGGATTCGGCTTCGCTCCGACCCACACCAGATATCCCTAATGTAAGTAATACTAACGAGCTGCAATCTCTTAAGAATTATGTAGATGAGCAGCGAGAACAAATGCAAAATATCATAGGGGGTATGCAAAACGACTATAGGAGATTAGCACGTGCATTTGATAAATCTAGCATTGCAAATTTTCCTTCGCACGAGGTTGAGTTAGGAGGCAACACACGTAATACATCGGTTGTAGGTTGTCACGACCAACCCCTTTATGGGATGCCGATGGACACGTACCCTGAGCAACCGCAAATCGGCAGTAAATCAGTCGATCTGCACATACCCGGACCGTTCACACGTGAGCGCGGACCGTCCGGGCCAGCCACGGCCGGGCCCATTTTTAATGAGTTACCCAGACATGCACCCGAGCCACCACATATGGCACAGAATCTGAACTACCCAGTCGGACCGTCTGCATACAACGACGGACGGTCTGCATATAATTGTAATACCCAATTTGTAGAAGATAATATAAGAGGAGAAAAGTTATTTTCTTTTATTTATGTGTGTGTGTTATATCTACATGCCATCACTTGTAACACCATATTTAAAACAAATAAAAGATATGCTACTAAACCATGCATCATATTGGAGCTTTCTGTGTGCATTGAATACAAAAAAAACAATAACATTAATAAAAATATAATGTTGAAGATAAAGAGTTGAAGATTTGGATTAAACCTAAATTTGAATTTGGAATTAGAAATGAGAAAACAAGAAAGGAGTATTACATATGAATAAAAATAACTACAAATAATATATATAAATATATTCCCAAATTAGAACTTGTCATGACATAATATAATCTGTGGATAAGATTTGCCACAAAACATTTGAATTCGAATTTGGAGCTGATTTGAATGGGAAATGAAAGGAAAATAAAAATAGAAAATAAAAAGAACAAGTGCTGCTGCGCTCGGCCTCACTACCTCATTTCGGCCCATCTCCCTTCAGATCCCGCGCGGCCCACCTCGCCTGCGCACACTCTGCGTCTTACGTGTGGGGCCCACCCGGTAGCCGCACGACTTGCGCCGCTCTCAGCCTCTCACTGATTCGTGGGCCCGCTCGGACTGTTGCGCGTGACCGCACGGCTTGGATCACGCGGACTTCCGCTGGCCAACCGGACCCACTTCCCGGGTCGTAACCTTACCCCAGACTGACACTGACACTAGGCCCATATGGTCATTCTGACTCAGTGCTTCGTGCCGGATTTCCGCGCATCGCCGGCGTCAAGCGCGGAGGTGGTTGCGAGCCATCCGCCCACCTCATCGGGCTTTAAATCCGTAGATCGTGGATTGACTTCTCCCTTCCCCCTCGAAACCCCGCCACCAGCGTCATTGCGTCGCCAGGGGCGCTCGGGTCGCGACGAGGTCGTCGCCGCCATTGCTACCGGTCCCGCGTAGCGGCAACGCCCTGTGACCGCCGCCATTATTTGACTCGGGAGCTTCGGTTCGGCCCGCTGTGGGTGTTTCCGGGCTCGCTGCGCGGGATTGACGGTCGTTGGCGAGCGAATTCGTCGATGGAGTCGAAGCACCATCGTGCCGCGCTCGCTGCCGTGGCCAGGGAGTTCGGCACTACGATTCATGGTATTACCACTGCCCTGACACTCGTTGACTCATTAGGATCGAGTAGATAGCTTCGGGTTTGCTTTTGGGGCAGCGAAACGTCGGTCAGCGCTCGCCGGGGACGTCCGCCGTGGGAGGGAAACGGTGTCGCCGCTGCGCCCTGCTCTCGGGTGAAGACGGGTTTATTGCCGTTGATCTGGCCATCGACGGCCCAGATTAGATCATGTGGGCACCCGTTCGGTGGTTTGGATCTGGCCGTGGGTTCTGGGATCGATGGTCCGGATTGAAGTTGGTGCGTACCGTCAGATGGCGATTTGGTGGCTAGGATTAGGTACCGGTTCATAAAAGGTCATAAGTCAATCCGATCCGTAGAACTCTAATCGGATGGCTGGCATTGGTCAATACCCCTTCGCCATGTCTGTTTCACAAAAGAGCCCCCGTAATTTTAAAGAATGAACCCGCAGTACACTTAAGAGATAAGAATCCCTACGATCAGGTCCTGGTTTTTACAGATCGAACCCCGAGCTTCTCAGTATTAGGGCGCGCAGTTCAGTTAGTTGATAAATCAGATAAAAAAATATAGAAAATTGATTTTGTGTATAAAAATAATTACAGAAACTCATTTAATTCATAGAAAATCCATTTTAATTCCTTTTTGATCCATTCTAGTTGCATTAATTTTGTTTTAATATTGTCTATCACCTAGTAACTCTGTTTATACATGAAACATAGATTAAATTTGTCTACTTAATATATCCCGTGCCAAGCACTAAATAACTTCAGAAAATCATAACTTAATAACCCTAACTCTGATTTTAGTGGTTTTCGAACCCGCGATCTCGTAGCAACATGTAGGTCATTATTATTCGGTTTGTCCTTATGTTGGTGTGATGTTAATTTCATCTATACCATGTTTGTTTGTATTGCTACGACTAGCGCGAGGCGTGTCATGTGAAAAGCAAGTTGGTACCTGGAATCTCAAGTGCCAGGCAAGTTGTGCCCTTGATCACTTCTTTTACCCACTCATGTTCTGATTAATCATAATGATCTGCATAGGTTAATTTTGATGGGACCCAATAGGTCACCCTAGTTTGTTCGTCCTGAATACCTTGTTTACCCCTGAATCACTTGGGTAGTTCTGCTACTGCTTTATATGGTTTTGGGTTAATATTTCATTACATCTATGTTCCAATTATGTTGTTATTCTATTTATGTTCATGACAAGATCATTAAATGTTAATTGGAACATAGAGCTTAACTTGAGAACCACGTGCCACCACAAGGGTTTAATGGGACGCCCTTGGCTGACTAATTAGGAAAGCTAGTGGAGGACTACCTTACCCGAAAGGGGCAAGGGCAGTAGGGGAGTGGTCAGTGTAGGGAGGCCCTCGGGAGGATTTTGCTGTGATGGCGGTCCTGCAAGGGATTCCTGGGAAGGCCCTCGGGAGGATTTTGCTGTGATGGCGGTCCTGCAAGGGATTCCTGGGGAGGCCCTCGGGAGGATTTTGCTGTGATGGCGGTCCTGCAAGGGATTCCTGCATTGGAGCTTCCTATAAACTGTAGCGGGTTTTCTGAAGCTAGTGGAACTTTGTAAAGGCCTCGTAGTGTTACCCTGCCTCGCCTCCTCGGTAGAGGTGTATGGGAAGTCGCGATCTCTTGGCAGATGGGTAACATGACTTGTGGGTAAAGGGTACCACCTCTGCAGAGTGTAAAACTGGTATACTAGCCGAGCTCACGGTCATGAGCAGCTCAGGACTCTCTGATGATTAAATTATGGAACTAAATTCAATTTGTCATATGCATTGCATCGCGGGTGAAGTTGTTATTTTTGTTCTACTACTTAATTGGGTTTGGTATTTACTTATACTTAGTAACTGCTAATAAAATTTTGACCAACTTTAAAAGCAATGCTCAGCTCTAACCATCTTCTTTGGTAAGCCTTACACTTCACGTGAGCTCCCACCTTTGGCGAGTTCATGCACATTATTCCCCACAACTTGTTGAGCGATGAACGTATGTGAGCTCACTCTTGCTGTCTCACATACACCACAGGTCAAGACCAGGTACTGCAGGATGATGCTCATGGAAGATGCTGCGATGAGTTCGTGAGTGGTCTAGGTCGTCGTCTCCCAGTCAACTTTGGGTTGCTGGACCGTTGTCTCCTTATAATGTAATTATTTATTTTGTATAGAACTCCTGTTATATATAAAGATGTGACATTCGATCCTGTGCCACTTTACATCATATGTGTGAGACTTGGTCCCAGCATACCTGGTGTTTATGTTAGCGCCCGGGTTTTGGACCCCTAAAATCCGGGTGTTACAGAAGTGGTATCAGAGGAATGTTGACTGTAGGACGAAACCTAGATAGAAATGGACATAACCATTACCTACTTACCTTACTCTGATTCTTTCTATACTTATCTTGATCCTGTCTCACCTTACACTATTCTACTTTGAGTAACCTTGCCTTTGCTACTCTGATTCTTTCTAAACTTCTCTTAATCTTTTCTCATCTATTTCCGCTTCACTCTGATTATTCTTATCTTTTTCCTTCTAAAGACAAACTTGGATTTCACACTTTGAAATCCTGTGTTTAAAGTGACTTTTCGAAATAGGAGACCTATTCTTAGGAACAAAAAACAAAACTATTTTTTTTTATCTATATGCCTGAATGTTTGTTTTTATGATACTTGTCTGATTTGGATCTTTGATTGAGTGTGATGAGTTGTGGAGTAATGTCCACAATTACATCTGCATATACATATAAAAAATGCTTATAAGATAAACTAGACCAATTAAGAATACCATCACTAGAATATATCAAGCCTAATGGATCCATCATATCTTAAAGGAATCTCTCTTATCTCAAAAGATTCATCTTGTCTTGGAAGATTCATCCTATCCTAACCACTTTGCTTATCTCATCCTAAGGTAACAACCATGAGCTAATCCCAAAATTTCATTAGATCTTATCTAGTCTAAAATAATCATATTAATTTATTCTAGATCTGATCCAAACTAATAGGTTAATCTAACCTAACAAAGTCTAACCTTAAGTTGAGCTAACCTAATTTCAGTCACTTAACCATTTAATAATGGAAAAAATAGATTAGACCCTACTGGCCTGGTGTTAACCTAACCTAGCACCATAAACCAACTCAACCATAAGCATAACAGCTAACCCAATCAATAGAGTCATGATGGAGTGTATAATCTATCTGTCACCACTTAACATCAAATAAGATCTTGATCTACATCAGGTAGTCTATCTCATCCATATCTGTTTTAACCATATTCCCTGACCCCGATGATATACACTAACCTCGAATCAATGAGACCAAAACCAGAAAAAGGACAAGATCAACCTCGTCAAGGAAGGAGAAAAGTCAAACTCGATCATCAGATGCATTACCACCAAACAAAGAGTTCTTTCTCTCCATAAACTTTCTTACCTCAAGCAATTCTTGCCCTAACCTACCCATCTTTTATCCTACATAATAAGTGACTAGATATCTATACTCTCTTGATCACCCATTAAGGATTATTATAAAAAGTAGACTCTTAATTTTGAACTAATGGGAAACTAAAAGCTAATTTACATACCAATCTCTCTATATCCCTTTTTCAAACTAATCTCGAGGACGAGATTATTTTTAAGGGGGGTAGGATTTGTAATACCCAATTTGTAGAAGATAATATAAGAGGAGAAAAGTTATTTTCTTTTATTTATGTGTGTGTGTTATATCTACATGCCATCACTTGTAACACCATATTTAAAACAAATAAAAGATATGCTACTAAACCATGCATCATATTGGAGCTTTCTGTGTGCATTGAATACAAAAAAAAACAATAACATTAATAAAAATATAATGTTGAAGATAAAGAGTTGAAGATTTGGATTAAACCTAAATTTGAATTTGGAATTAGAAATGAGAAAACAAGAAAGGAGTATTACATATGAATAAAAATAACTACAAATAATATATATAAATATATTCCCAAATTAGAACTTGTCATGACATAATATAATCTGTGGATAAGATTTGCCACAAAACATTTGAATTCGAATTTGGAGCTGATTTGAATGGGAAATGAAAGGAAAATAAAAATAGAAAATAAAAAGAACAAGTGCTGCTGCGCTCGGCCTCACTACCTCATTTCGGCCCATCTCCCTTCAGATCCCGCGCGGCCCACCTCGCCTGCGCACACTCTGCGTCTTACGTGTGGGGCCCACCCGGTAGCCGCACGACTTGCGCCGCTCTCAGCCTCTCACTGATTCGTGGGCCCGCTCGGACTGTTGCGCGTGACCGCACGGCTTGGATCACGCGGACTTCCGCTGGCCAACCGGACCCACTTCCCGGGTCGTAACCTTACCCCAGACTGACACTGACACTAGGCCCATATGGTCATTCTGACTCAGTGCTTCGTGCCGGATTTCCGCGCATCGCCGGCGTCAAGCGCGGAGGTGGTTGCGAGCCATCCGCCCACCTCATCGGGCTTTAAATCCGTAGATCGTGGATTGACTTCTCCCTTCCCCCTCGAAACCCCGCCACCAGCGTCATTGCGTCGCCAGGGGCGCTCGGGTCGCGACGAGGTCGTCGCCGCCATTGCTACCGGTCCCGCGTAGCGGCAACGCCCTGTGACCGCCGCCATTATTTGACTCGGGAGCTTCGGTTCGGCCCGCTGTGGGTGTTTCCGGGCTCGCTGCGCGGGATTGACGGTCGTTGGCGAGCGAATTCGTCGATGGAGTCGAAGCACCATCGTGCCGCGCTCGCTGCCGTGGCCAGGGAGTTCGGCACTACGATTCATGGTATTACCACTGCCCTGACACTCGTTGACTCATTAGGATCGAGTAGATAGCTTCGGGTTTGCTTTTGGGGCAGCGAAACGTCGGTCAGCGCTCGCCGGGGACGTCCGCCGTGGGAGGGAAACGGTGTCGCCGCTGCGCCCTGCTCTCGGGGGAAGACGGGTTTATTGCCGTTGATCTGGCCATCGACGGCCCAGATTAGATCGTGTGGGCACCCGTTCGGTGGTTTGGATCTGGCCGTGGGTTCTGGGATCGATGGTCCGGATTGAAGTTGGTGCGTACCGTCAGATGGCGATTTGGTGGCTAGGATTAGGTACCGGTTCATAAAAGGTCATAAGTCAATCCGATCCGTAGAACTCTAATCGGATGGCTGGCATTGGTCAATACCCCTTCGCCATGTCTGTTTCACAAAAGAGCCCCCGTAATTTTAAAGAATGAACCCGCAGTACACTTAAGAGATAAGAATCCCTACGATCAGGTCCTGGTTTTTACAGATCGAACCCCGAGCTTCTCAGTATTAGGGCGCACAGTTCAGTTAGTTGATAAATCAGATAAAAAAATATAGAAAATTGATTTTGGGTATAAAAATAATTACAGAAACTCATTTAATTCATAGAAAATCCATTTTAATTCCTTTTTGATCCATTCTAGTTGCATTAATTTTGTTTTAATATTGTCTATCACCTAGTAACTCTGTTTATACATGAAACATAGATTAAATTTGTCTACTTAATATATCCCGTGCCAAGCACTAAATAACTTCAGAAAATCATAACTTAATAACCCTAACTCTGATTTTAGTGGTTTTCGAACCCGCGATCTCGTAGCAACATGTAGGTCATTATTATTCGGTTTGTCCTTATGTTGGTGTGATGTTAATTTCATCTATACCATGTTTGTTTGTATTGCTACGACTAGCGCGAGGCGTGTCATGTGAAAAGCAAGTTGGTACCTGGAATCTCAAGTGCCAGGCAAGTTGTGCCCTTGATCACTTCTTTTACCCACTCATGTTCTGATTAATCATAATGATCTGCATAGGTTAATTTTGATGGGACCCAATAGGTCACCCTAGTTTGTTCGTCCTGAATACCTTGTTTATCCCTGAATCACTTGGGTAGTTCTGCTACTGCTTTATATGGTTTTGGGTTAATATTTCATTACATCTATGTTCCAATTATGTTGTTATTCTATTTATGTTCATGACAAGATCATTAAATGTTAATTGGAACATAGAGCTTAACTTGAGAACCACGTGCCACCACAAGGGTTTAATGGGACGCCCTTGGCTGACTAATTAGGAAAGCTAGTGGAGGACTACCTTACCCGAAAGGGGCAAGGGCAGTAGGGGAGTGGTCAGTGTAGGGAGGCCCTCGGGAGGATTTTGCTGTGATGGCGGTCCTGCAAGGGATTCCTGGGAAGGCCCTCGGGAGGATTTTGCTGTGATGGCGGTCCTGCAAGGGATTCCTGGGGAGGCCCTCGGGAGGATTTTGCTGTGATGGCGGTCCTGCAAGGGATTCCTGCATTGGAGCTTCCTATAAACTGTAGCGGGTTTTCTGAAGCTAGTGGAACTTTGTAAAGGCCTCGTAGTGTTACCCTGCCTCGCCTCCTCGGTAGAGGTGTATGGGAAGTCGCGATCTCTTGGCAGATGGGTAACATGACTTGTGGGTAAAGGGTACCACCTCTGCAGAGTGTAAAACTGGTATACTAGCCGAGCTCACGGTCATGAGCAGCTCAGGACTCTCTGATGATTAAATTATGGAACTAAATTCAATTTGTCATATGCATTGCATCGCGGGTGAAGTTGTTATTTTTGTTCTACTACTTAATTGGGTTTGGTATTTACTTATACTTAGTAACTGCTAATAAAATTTTGACCAACTTTAAAAGCAATGCTCAGCTCTAACCATCTTCTTTGGTAAGCCTTACACTTCACGTGAGCTCCCACCTTTGGCGAGTTCATGCACATTATTCCCCACAACTTGTTGAGCGATGAACGTATGTGAGCTCACTCTTGCTGTCTCACATACACCACAGGTCAAGACCAGGTACTGCAGGATGATGCTCATGGAAGATGCTGCGATGAGTTCGTGAGTGGTCTAGGTCGTCGTCTCCCAGTCAACTTTGGGTTGCTGGACCGTTGTCTCCTTATAATGTAATTATTTATTTTGTATAGAACTCCTGTTATATATAAAGATGTGACATTCGATCCTGTGCCACTTTACATCATATGTGTGAGACTTGGTCCCAGCATACCTGGTGTTTATGTTAGCGCCCGGGTTTTGGACCCCTAAAATCCGGGTGTTACAATAATCACGGACGGTCCAGGCCAATGTCCGGACAGTCCGCACATGACCCGTTTGAGGAGGATTGTTACCTGAATCATCACCCATCTCAGCAACACTTCCCATCACACTATGCGATGCATCAGCCCAATAATTCAAGATCTAGAGCCTAGGAAAGCTTTCTGGACCCACCTAGAAGGCCGGAAAGGAACGATCAAACCTATGAACCATATAGGGCAAGTGGCAATGCACCACGTAACTCAAACCAATGGGGGGAAAGACAACATGCTAATGTCCAGCCAACCCCACCTATGTTTGACCAGAGAGCTGGTGGTCTTGCACCGGCCGCCATTGATATAGTGAGGGAGGAAATAGCCGGGGCGTTCCGAGATAAGCTCAGAGTAAGCATGGTACCTGGGGGGCAATCATATCAGAAACCTTATGACAGCCGATTTGATCACCACCCATACCCCCAGGGAACCAGGATACCCGAATTTGCGAAATTTTCGGGTGACCAAGGGAAAAGCGCGCGCGAACACATAGGCCAGTTCTTAGCACAATTAGGAGAATTGGCCGACACAGAAGCATTTCGTGTACATTTATTTTCATTATCTTTAACAGGAACCGCGTTCGCGTGGTACGCCACTTTACCTCCTAATTCTATTTCATCATGGGGGGGTTTAGAACAAAAATTTCATGACCACTTTTTCTCCGGTCATTATGAGTTAGATTTGGTAGACTTAGTGGCCCTGCGGCAGGGAAAGGATGAATTAGTTAATGAATATATCCGGAGGTTCCGAGATACAAGAAACCGATGCTTCCAAATTCATTTAGCAGAAAAAGAGCTAGCAGGATTAGCCTTTAATGGTCTGCGATATTATTTAAAAGAAATATTAGAAGGCATCCAATTTTTTACACTAGCGCAACTACACCAAAGAGCTTTGGCCTGTGAAAGCCGAAGCAAAGAAACTGCCAAAATCATTCGTCACAATGTCCATATAGTAGAGTGCGACCAAAGTAGCTCGGACGACGAATCAGCAGAAGTGTATGCTGCTGAAATGGTTTGGCCAAAGCAGGCCAAATTTTCGGCTTGTTCCTCCTTACAGCCGGTTCAAAAGAAACATCAAGATGAGGTTAAATTTACATTTAATGTTGGTAAATGTGATAAAATATTTGATGAATTACTCAAAAATAGCAACATTAAAATAAATCACATTGTTCCATCCACCGACGAGCTAAAACGTCGGGCATACTGCAAGTGGCATAACTCATTTTCTCATGCCACTAATGATTGCAATGTATTCCGTCGACAGATTCAATCAGCCATTAACGAAGGACGATTGAAATTTCAGGAAATGCAAGTGGACATGGAGCCCTTTCCGATGAACGTGATCGACTTTGAGGGCAAGAAAGTCCTGACTCGGCCAAACACAGCCGATGAAGGCAAAGGCAAAGAGATAGTCATCGGCAATGCAAGAGAGGCCGGTGGGAATCATAAAATTTCTTGCAGGAAAGTGGTGGCCGAGAAGACTCCTGGTGGAGGGGAGACCCTGAAGGTGACCATCATAACCTCTGGCACTGGGGGGCAAACACAGACTGGGAGACAGGCGCAAGAACCCATTCTGTGCATCGCGGACGATCCGCCATCCAGACGCGGACGGTCCGGCGACACTCAGGACCCACAACGACCACGTACATTCAAACCACGACGACCAGAGATAGGTACGTGGAAAACAAATACATTTAAAGCAGCTGGTCGGCTGGTCGGCTGGTCAGATCCGGCCCGACTTTCGATCAATTGTTGTCCAAATATGTGAAAAAGAAGGTCGGTCCCAGTGACCGGCCAGCAAAGTGACCCCGCTCACCCATCATGAGCAACGTCAGGTCAGGCCGATTGGACCACCCCACCAATCGGAAGAAATGAAAGGTCATACTGTACAAGTGAAACCTAACATACCTACATGGACACCTCCACCCCCTTATCCGCCTATGCCATATCCATACACATATTTACCTCCACCATATGTCCCAAATCAAATGTGGGGCATGCCACCATATCCATTTGGGATGCCACAGTACCCTGCTTGGGGGGCACCCCAAACATCTGTATTCGAGAGGTTGGCACCTCCAGTACAAGACCGATTGAGCGCCGCTCAATCCGGTCATCAGGCACAGGCCCAACAGGAGTAACAGAGTACTCGGCCTCAAAGGCCGACTAATCCGGCAGGGGGCATATGTCTGCAGCAACTGAAAGAACAACAAAAAAGGACATCATCAAAGCAGGTACTGCAGATGTTGTCATACAGAAAGATAATAAAGGGACGATGATTTTTGGTGAATCGGCCAACACAACCAAAAAAGAAGATACGGCTACCATCAAAACAGCCGATCCAAAATACTCCATGCCTCGATGGTGCCCAGCGGGATTGACACGGTCCCAAAAGCGGAAATTACAGCGCCTAAGAGCAAAGGAGAGCCAGGAGAAGGAGGCAGAAAAGATATTCAATGACACACATCCATAGTACCCGCCACCACAAAAGAAATGGAGACCAAAGGCCGTTGAAGAAAAACAAACGGTCACGAAAATAGAAAATAAAACAACACTTGTGCAGCACCCTGCAGGTATGGCAGATAGCTTGGCCAACAAGGCCGGACAATCTGCACCAGGCACGGACCGTCTGCCCTTGGAGTCCGGACTGTCAGCACCACACCAGGAAGCCTCCAACGACATGCCAACATCAATGGAAGAAGACGACCTACTAGGAGAAGACCTGGTCGACTACGAGGCTTTTCCAGAACGCCCAGGTATGGACGTAAATGTTATTACATTTTCCGCCGATTGTACTATTGTCGGCGACGATGAACCTGTTGTTGCCCAGTTTGATTTTGGTCCTAAAGAAGCCACCTTTACTAAACCAAAGGAATCGGTAAATCATTTAAAGCCACTCTTCGTGCGCGGTCACATTGATGGGATACCGATTGCTAAAATGTTGGTAGATGGAGGGGCGGCTGTAAATCTAATGCCTTACTCATTATACAGAAATTTAGGTAAACAAGATGATGAACTTGTCAAGACCAACATGACCCTCAGCGGTGTTGGAACTGATAGTTCGATCAAAGCCAGGGGAGTCACGTCCGTTGAATTAACCATCAGGACTAAGACCCTTGTTGCTGCATTCTTCATCGCTGATGTAGAAGGAAATTACAGTTTAATCCTAGGTAGAGATTGGATTCATGTCAATCAATGTATACTTTCTACATTACATTAATGTTAATACAATGGGTAGGCGATGATGTAGAACAAGTACATGCTGATGTATCAGCCTGTATCGCTGTGACCGATGCCCCTGTACTCTAGACTTATGAGACTGCTACATGTCTCACAGGAGTAGATTTTTCTGATTATCAGTTCATAAGTATAGATAAGAAGGGTTTCATTCCTGTAATGCTAGAGCCGATGGAGAATCGGCTAAATCCTAAATAAAGTTTAAATGATGAGTACACACAAAGATCATGAGTCTTTGGTCACGGATAGTTTGGCTTCTAAGGCCGGATGGTCTGGTCTTTCACAAAACAGTTCGGACTTTAAGACCGAACATCTACCGCAGCGTAAAGATAGTGTTACGGATGACCCGGTCCCCGAGACCAAAAAACCCGCCATCACACAAAGATCATCTAATTCCTCTATGGGGGACATGATAGAGGAATTCAGAGATCTTGATAAACTAGGACAGGGGTTTACATCGGCTGATCCTTTGCAGGAGATTGACATAGGAGATGGTAAAACTCCAAGGCCGACTTTCGTAAACAAGACCCTGGAGACCGATCCTAGAAATGAGATGATCGGTCTATTTAAGGAATATTTAGATTACTTTTCTTGGAATTACACTGAGATGCCTGGATTAAGCCGAGAGATCGTAGAGCACCAGCTGTCTATTAAGTCTGGTTTCAGACCTTTCAAGCAGAAAGCTAGAACATTTCGTCCAGACCTTCTCCCATGGATCAAGGACGAAATCCACCGGCTGCTAGAAGCTGATTTTATTAGACCTTGTAGATACGCAGAATGGGTCTCCAATATTGTGCCGGTGGAGAAGAAGGAGTCAGGTAAGCTTAGAGTATGCATTGATTTTCGCAATTTAAATAGATCAACTCCTAAAGATGAGTATCACATGCCCATAGACGACACATTAATCAATAATGCATCAGGAAATAGAATTATTAGCTTTCTTGATGGTAATGCCGGATATAATCAGATTTTTATGGCCGAAGAGGATGCGTCTAAAACGGCCTTCATATGTCCAGGCTTTATTGGTTTATTTGAATGGGTTGTCATGACATTTGGTCTTAAAAATGCTAGTGCTACTTATTAGAGGGCTATGAATTTGATTTTCCATGAGTTGTTAGAAAACACTATGGAAATCTACATTGATGATATTGTAGTCAAATCGGCTAAGTTTAGTTCTCATATAGCTGATTTGCGCAAAGCCTTTGATAAAATACATCGGTATGGTTTGAAAATGAACCCACGTAAATGTGCTTTTGGGGTGTCGATTGGTAAGTTTTTAGGATTTATCATCCATGAACATGGCATAGAGATAGACTGTGACCGAATTAAGTCTATTCAGAGTGTGGGACCTCCGACCTGTAAGGTCGAAGTGCATAAGTTTCTCGGCAAGGTGAATTATTTACGAAGGTTTATTTCTAACCTAGCCGGGAAGATCGATGCCTTCACCCTATCCTTCGGCTTAAGCATGATGTCGAATTCGCTTGGGGGGCAGAGCAGCAGGAAGCTTTTGATCTCATTAAAAAATACTTGTCTTCGGCTCCCGTATTAAAAGCACCACGAGCAGGAGTACCATTCCGATTATACATTGCAGCTGAAGATAAGGTCATTGGGTTGTTTTGACACAAGAAAATGAAGGAAAGGAGCATGTGGTGACATATCTAAGTCGGAGGTTGGTGGATGCTGAAACGAGGTACACTTTTATTGAGAAGTTATGCTTATGCTTGTTTTATGCATGCACCAAGTGTAGATGTTATTTACTGTCTAGTCATTGCACTGTTTCTGGTCAAGCCGATATAATTAAATACATGTTGCATAACCCAATTATGAGTGGTAGAATTGGTAAGTGGGCTTATGCACTCATAGAATATGACTTGGCCTATGAACCATTGAAATCTATAAAAGGCCAGGTCATAGCGGATTTTATTGTACAACATCGGATTAATGATACTCATAAACTAGACATGTCATACCTCACTATTACTCCTTGGACTTTATATTTTGATGGATCGGTTTGCAATGAAGGGCAAGGGATTGGCATTGTGCTTGTTTCACCAAGTAATGTCTCCTTCGACTTCTCTAGCCGATTGAAAACTCATTGCACTAACAATCAAGCCGAATATGAAGCCCTTTTGTTCGGCTTGGAACTTTTAAATTGTATGGGAGTAAAACATGTAAAGGCATTTGGTGATTCTCAGCTGGTCGTCCAACAGGTGTTAGAAGAATATCAATGTTTTGATAGTACTCTAAATAGTTACCTTGGAAAATGTTGGAGCATAATCTATTCTTTTGACGAATTCAGTATTCGACATATCTCTAGAGTTGAGAATCATAGAGCTAACAATTTGGCACAAGATGCATCAGGTTATCTGATAAAGCGAGGGAAATTTCACAATACTGAAAATCTGATAACCAGTGCAGGGCCAAATCCCCAGGTTGCGGACCGTCCGCGTGAAGACGTCGGACCGTCCGGGGTTACCAGGAAAGTTCTCCTAATCGATTCGGCTGATAATAAAGCTGATGCAAGTGATTGGAGGACGCCCATAACTAATTATTTACGAAATCCCAATGTCAGGACAGATAAAAACATTCGACGTACGGCTTTCAAGTATGTTTTAATGAGTGATGAACTCTACCGCCGGACAGTCAACGACGTCCTGCTTAAGTGCTTGGGCCCAGATGATGCTATATTAGCCATGGCCGAAATACATGAAGGAATTTGTGGTACCCATCAATCGGCTCCAAAGATGAAGTGGTTGTTGCGAAGGTCTGGTTTTTATTGGCCTAATATGATAGCTGATTGTTTCAAGTACTACAAGGGTTGCCAAGTGTGTCAAAAATTCAGCAACCTACAGTTGGTCCCTGCAGCCGAATTACATCCTATCATCAAGCCTTGGCCTTTCAGAGGATGGGGATTAGACTTTATTGGGGAAATTCATCCTTCATCATCAAAGGGGCATCAATTCATGTTAGTTGCCATTGACTACTTTACCAAATGGACTGAAGCCGTTGCTCTGAAGAACATGACACATAAGGAGGTAATTGAGTTCATAACTGAGCATATTATTCATAGATTCGGCATTCCCCAAACCTTAACTACGGATCAAGGGACTTCTTTTATGTCAAAGGAGGTACGTGAATTTGTTGAATCATATAGAATTAAGTTGCTTAATTCATCTCCATATTATGCTCAGGCCAATGGACAGGCCGAGTCTAGTAATAGGACATTGATTAACTTGATAAAAAAGAAAATATTTGATAATCCTAAGCATTGGCATAAGATTTTGTCTGAAGCTTTATGTTGGGGGCCTTCGTCCTCCGAAGGTCCTCAAAAACATGATTTGACAATGTTTTCCGAGTGGATTATGTGAACAGGTATTTTCGGATCCAGAATTATGAATATGGAGCACGGCCAGGACGAAGCCTGAACCAGACGAAGGTCGAGTGTAGCCGAAGCTGTGCGCAGGGAAGCTTCGGCGCGATGGCAGAAGGGGGAACCGACTTAAAGATGAAAAGACTTCGGGGGCCTCGACAGATTTCCATAAGCCGTTAACAAATGTAATGAACATGGATGTAATTTTACGTGGGCTGCGTCCCGCGTCTATAAATAGATGAACAGTACTCCCGTACTGTTCACGCTGACTTGGCATTTGCTTTTGCGTCACGCTTGTACTTTCTACCTTCTCTCAGGACCGAAGGTACATTTGTAATTTGAAATCATTTCTATTTTTCCATGTTAATAAAATAGAAATGATTCTGCGATGATGCTTATATTATATTTCATGCTTTATATAAGTCCTTCGTCATTATCTGTTATGTTTGCGAAGGTATTTCTCTTATGACCTTCGTCCCAGACTCATTATTTCCCGAAGGGGACATAATGCTTCGAGGGACGAAGGACTTTAACACTTAACACTTTTTATGTTGCCTTGTTCTTAACTCTTAGCATCTGAGAACAAGTCCCCAACACTTTATGGGCTCACAGAATATCTAAACATAGTGCTACTAAAGTGTCTCCTTTTGAGCTTGTCTATGGGCAGGAAGCAGTGTTGCCTGTGGAAATAAGTTTGAATGTTGTCAGGTTCACCAGACAAAATGATCTAACTCTCACTGATTATTACAATGCAATGATGGATAATATTGATGAGGTGACCGACAAGAGGGTGATAGCTTTGGGAGCAATAGAAAAGGACAAGATCATGGTAGCCAGGGCCTACAACAAGAAGGTCAAAGCAAAGTCATTTCAAGTAGGGGACCTGGTGTGGAAGACCATCCTGCCTCTAAGGAATAAAGACCAGAAGTTTGGAAATGGTCGCCAAGCTGGGATGGTCCTTATAAAGTAAAACAGGTAGTATCTGGTAACGCCTATTTACTACAAACATTACAAGGCAAGGATTTACCCAAAGCTTTGAATGGACGTTTCCTTAAGCAATACCATCCTAGTATGTGGCAAGATGCTTAAGAAAACCGGTGTGATCACATCGAGTTAAGATGCTTTTGGTTTGCCGAGCTCCACCAAAAGGCAGGGGAGCATACGTTTGGCACCAAAATGAGGTGCGGACAGTCCGGCTCTGAGGCCGGACGGTCCGCGCGTGCGCAGAGCAGATTAGGGTTCCGAGTTTTGTGCTACGGTTGTTAGCTAGATTCGCGGAATTAGTTCGGAAATCAGTTGTGTAAAGGGTCCAGCCCCCTGCTCTATAAATAGAGAGGTATACGGCCGATTTGTACATCATCAATCGAATCAATACCAATTCTATTTCACATTTATTTCCAGTATAATTAGGAGTAGTTCTAGTCTAGTTCTAGTTTAGCCTCTCGATCCTCAAATTCTCCGCTTCTCTTCGACTCTACGTCGATTAGAGGAGTCTAGATCGGCCGGCCCGAGCCTAGACAACTCCTAGGATCTCTCCTCCCCGATGGGGTCCCTCCCGGGAGCGAGATCCAGGCACCGCCGGCGATCTTCCGCCGCCCCTGCGCACGCGCGGACCGTCTGGCCTCAGGGCGCGGACCGTCCGGTCGTCAGGCAGGAGCCCTAGCCTTGTGCCAGGCCGCGGATCGTCCGGCCCCTACACGCGGACCATCCGCCCCTGTGCAGAGAGCACCGATGTGCCTCGCACCAGGCCACGGACCGTCCGCCCCTGTGCAGAGGGCACCGCCACGGTTCTTGTTGAGTGTTTGACGCTCCAAAAAGGCGTCAACACATCGTGTATGCTTTTATCCTGAGTCTGAAGGCACCTGTCCATAAGCCATACTTGGAAGATATTGTTAAATTACGTTTTTGAGGACCTTCGGAGGACAAATGCCCCCAACAGTAGCCCCTCACAGTATTAATTTGTTTAAAATAACGAATTCAGACTGCGACATGGACGAAGGTCTTAAGCCGAAGGTCCGAAAAAACACCTTCCCTTTGCTAGAATAGCAACAGTCAATGATAGACGGGACCCTCAAACTCGGGACGCGTCAAGCGTATAAATAAGAACTCACCCTGCCCACATTTGGTACACTGTTTGTGCCTCTTGCTTAATTTGCTCAATTTTATAGCTCTTGCTCACCAACGCTTGCTTAGTTTCTCAAGCTTTCTAAGCTTCGGTTTGAAGGACATGTTTTCGTCATTTCCGAAGAAAAGATGTCTCAAGACAAGAAACTTGTTGCTGAGACGAAGCTAACCGAAGAGGAGAAGCTTTTTGAGTAGAAGAAGGCTGTTAATCCTTATATAGCTGGGTTTTTAGAATCAATGGCAAAATCGAATACAGAGAAAATTACAAAGGAGATATTGGAGGGCCTTTCTGAAGATACTGGTGGCAGTGGCAATTATGATGCTGAAAGTGGGGGTGAAGATTCCGAAGATCGACCGTGGAGGCCAAGCCATGTAATTTTCGGTAAGTCGACCATCAAGCAAAGTTTCCTTGAAAGTATGAGGGGAGGTACTTTCGAGATATATCTATTGTGAGGGCTGGCGAAGACAATAACACTCCTGCGCCTGAGGAGAATGAAGTTGTGATTTTCCGAAGCTTTTTTAACGCTGGGCTTTGGTTCCCACTGAGCAGGTTTGTAGTTGAGGTGCTGAAAACCTTCCAAATTTTCCTTCATCAACTGACCCCCGAAGCCATATTGAGGATGGGAGTCTTCATCTGGGCAGCAAGGAGCCAATGGATAGAACCAAGCGCAAAGTGCTTCTGCAACATGCATGAACTTATGTATGAGACAAAGGCCATGGGGAAGGAACAATATCACAACAACTTCGGTTGTTACGGGTTTATTGCCCGTCCCAACACAAGTCACCCAGTGCCGACATTTCGGAAGAGGTGGCTGGGAAATTGGATGGAGGAATGGTTTTATATGAAGAATGACTTGGTAGCGAGGGAGGATGTTTAGGATGTTATCATGCATCCCATATGGTCCCACTTTGGCCTTCGAAAGCGGAAGGTTGAAATCGATGAAGTCGTCGAAGCATGCCAGAAGGCCTTTGATACTGTATGCTTCTTCATTGGTACAAGAGACCTAATTCAAGAACATATAGCATTCAGAGTATGGCCTCTTGTAGAGAATTGAGAGATGCCGAAGGAGACTGTCATCGAGTCTGGCGAAGGTGACCTGGTTCGACTGAAGTATACATTCAGATATGGAGATAAATTTGATGAACCAAATGACGCCTGGCTGAAATGTATCGAAGTTACAAGTGATGAATTGCTTCGGCCATATTCCAAAGCAGAAGATAATGCATTATCCACATCCTTCGGGGGCCGAGGAAAAAAGAGGTTGAACAGAGTTTTTGATGCCATTGGTTTTGTTTACCCCGATTACTGCTACCCGCTGCGAGGACGAGGAAAGAAGAGGAAAGATTCTGCTTCGACCACTCCAGATGAGGCCGCGCCGACGAGCAAAAAGTTGAAAGTCCTTACCCACCAGCCATGCTATATTGAGCCGGCCGTGGTGCCTGAGTTTGGCGGGGAAACTTCTTCAGCTGCTGAACCAAAGGAGCTCATTCCTCCTACGCAGAAGGCTGAAGATCCAGCTACGATGCCGAAGGTACCTTCATCCGAGCTAGCTGAGTCAAAGACCGATAAAAATAAGGCCGAAGAGCCAAAAGTTGAAAGAACAAAAATGTTAGAAATTTTAAGCCCTTCAGCAGAAGTAACAATGCCGAAGGTACAAAAAAGTTTTGCGGCAACTCCGAAAAGAAGAAGGATGGCAAATGTACTAGATGTGTTAGAAACAGTAAAGGCTTTAAGCTCTACTCCTTCAGGAAAAAATGCCGAGGCTTCAAAAATGCAAACCAAAGCTGAAACAAAGTCGGCCGAAATTGAAGCTGCAGTAAGCCAAGCTAGTGCCGAAGCTGGGCCTTCAGAGCTTGCCGAGAAAAAACCTTCGGAAATTGATGAGAAAGAAATAGAAGAAAAAGCCTCAAAGCAAACTTCGCCTGAAAAGGTTGCTACTCCTGCTCCCGAAGCTTTGGAAGAGAGCATTGATTACATCATCCGCCATGCTTCGGGAAAGATGCTTTCTACGGAAGAAAAACGAGAAGCTCAACATTATGCCCAAAAACTGAAATACCCCAAGGGGGCATTGGTGTTTAATGGCAGCGGAGAAGAAGATTTTTTGTACTGTCTCCCGGATAACAAAGAGATATCCGTCAGCCGGGAGATAGGAAGAAGCTTCGGATTTCCAAAGCTAGAAGACGACCTCTCAGTATTGTTAAAGGATGAATTAGCTGATAGTTTTGCATATAATAGCATAAAGGTATGAAAATCAATTTTGTATTTGAAAACAAATTCCTTCATTTGTTTATACTTAATGTTGTACTCCTCTTGTAGGGCTTGATCCTTAGCAATGCCCTCAGAGCTCAGAAAAACATCGAAGATGAAGGGTGTACAATGGCTCTGAACAACCTTCGTTCAGAGGTGATTGAACTAAGGAACGAAGGCCTTGAAAAGGATAAGATATTAATTTCATTGGTAAACAAAATAAAAGAGGACGAAGCTAATTCCAAAGTTCAAGATGAGGCTCAAAATAGTGAAATTGAAGATCTTCGGAGACAATTAGCTGAGGCCAAAGAGAAATGCGTTGTTGCTGAAGCTAATCGGGATGCCAGCGAATATTGGAAAAATTATTTAGAAAAGACAGTTGCAGAGCTTCGCGCCTCCAAGGAAAGATGTTTTGAAAAATCTGTGGAGTGCGTGAAAAAGATGAAAACTAGCTTCGCCAACGTGGGCGCTTATTCAAACGAAGACAACTTCATACGAGGCGACCCCGAGGGTGTTATCGAGTGGATCAGTGGTGAAGCCGAAGCTTTTGAGGAGATTTTGAGTGACCGAGGGGACGTCTGCGCATTCTCTGGTGCAAGGGGAGTTGCAGCCGTTTTGGAGAAGGCAGGTTGCGATCATGTTAAATCCTTGGCCCAGGCTGAAGCTGCTTTCTCCGTGGATGCCACGAAGGACCCCTCGGACGAAGCAAGTTTATTGGGCGGCAAATTTTTCACTGATATTTGGGACAATGGCGGTCGAGAAATGGCTCATGAAATAATGAAGAACAGCGAAAAAGATATCCACGACTCTCGAGAAGCAGCGAAGAAAGCTGGGAAAGCTGCAGAACTTGAGAGACGAATAGGTATTGTTTAATGGCTTGTAGCTTCGTCGTTTGTTTTCGTGACTTCGAACTAATTGATATTTTCTATCGCAGCTGAACTACCTTCTCCACCAGAGCTATTCAACCCACTGGCAGACCCAGAAATGAAGAAAGCAATAGAAATCATTAATATGGCCGAAGCTATTGTTGATGAAGTTGTTACCAAACTGCATAACGAAGCTGCAGAAAAAGTTCTGAAAGAAGAACAGTAGTTATTGTATAAACATTTCTAGGATATTAATGTAACATTTGCTGAACTAAGCATGTAATATTTGATGTTTATAATTTTGAATCTAATATGTAAGTTGTTTGTAATTCAATTCTTTGCGATGCATGAAATTTTATGTACATACCGTTTTTGAGCCTTCGGTGAAAAAACACCTTCCCTTCTTATCATGCTTCGTAAAGAAGAGCTTTTATGCCTCGTAAGGACATCCGCACTTCGTAAAAACATCAATGCTTCGTAAACAATAGATCCCTTCTTCGACATCAGAACTGATGAAGCTGTAATTCTCATCTTACTTTGTGCCTTAGCACCTTTTTATTTTTGTAAAACATTCTCCGAAGATCGGCTTCGTTTCCAATTCATGTCATTGGTATGATATGATGATATGATGTGATGCTATGCGATATGATGCAAAGAATGATGCTAATGTCGAAGCCACACACCCTCACTGAAACACAATCTCTGCGTCTCCTTAGGAACGATCAAAGTCTCTTTGCCGTTTATTTTTCGGCTTCAATGCTTATTTTTCGGTGTAAGTTCTGCATCCCCTTAGGAACGTCTTTTGAACTTCTTCGCCTTCTATTTCGGCGGTATTCGTGTTGACTTTTCGCGCTTCGCCTTATATTTCGGCGGTATTTGGCTCTGCATTCCCTTTGGAACGACTTTTGAGCAGAAAACTTACATTGCGCTCCCTTAGGAACGACTTTTTGTAGCTTCGGCAAACTTACACTGCGCTCCTTAGGAACGACTTTTTGTAGCTTCGGTAACATTTGCGATGCGATTTTTAGCTCCGCATTCCCTTAGGAACGACTTTTGAGCTTCAGCAATTTTTGGGCTTCGTAAGTCTGTGGAAAGAATATATTTCACTATGACAAGAACGAAGCTATTACAAGAAATTAAAAATGGCAAGAAAACTAGGTTTACATTGATTGTTCCTTATTAAAAAGAAAATGACAATGAGTGTAAAAATGTTTCAGAGGAAGGATATCTCTCAATAGATATGTTTTGATTCTGGCACAGTACTGTTGACTGTGCGAGCTTCGGATTCCTCCCTGAAATCCCGCTATTGATGGGTCTGTTGGCTCCCTTCTGGCTGCTGACCTCGTGAATAGGCAGGTTGTAGTGGTGGCAGAGGTGGAAGCTGTGGCCAAGAAGCATGTGGCTGACTAGCCGAAGCAACAGAAGCTGCAAGATGATTACCCACATATTCTGGTATGTAGGGTGAGCGACACGAAGCAGTGTGCAGGACCTGCTTCGGTTGACTTTGCCGAGCTTCGGCTTCTTCAATCTCCTTCTGCTTTTGGATGGTGATTTGGCACATTCTTGTAGTATGGCCCTTGTCTTCACCATAAAATAAGCAATAGATCTTCCTAGGCTGATCCCCATATCTTCCTCCAAAGCCCCTGGTGCCTCTGCCTCTTGGAGCTGGCGGTCGGAAAGAGCTTTGTTGCTGCCCTGAAGATTGTGAAGTATAATGTGGCCTCTGCAGCTGACTTCCTCTGTCGTCACTCTGAGTGGAGTTGTGAATTGACCTGACATGCCTCGGGTGGATTCTTCCTCCGAAGCCCCTTGTCATCTCAGAGAACCTGTAGGCCTCCTCCCTTCTTTGGCGGAAGTCATTGTCAGCCCGGATGTACTCATCCATCTTTTGAAGTAGCTTCTCCAGAGTCTGTGGAGGCTTTCTAGCAAAATACTGTGCAGTAGGTCCTGGACGAAGCCCCTTGATCATGGCCTCAATGACAATTTCATTGGGCACTGTAGGCGCTTGTGCTCTCAGATGCAAGAACCTTCGGACATATGCTTAGAGATACTCCTCATGGTCTTGCGTGCATTGAAACAGGGCCTGAGCTGTGACTGGCTTCGTCTGAAAGCCTTGGAAACTTGTCAGTAGCATATCCTTGAGCTTCTGCCATAAAGTAATAGTCCCTGGTCGAAGAGAAGAATACCATGTTTGGGCCACATTCCGAACTGCCATGACGAAGGACTTGGCCATGACAGCTGCATTGCCTCCATATGAAGATATAGTTGCTTCATAACTCATCAAAAACTGCTTCGGATCTGAATGCCCATCATACATGGGGAGTTGAGGTGACTTGTATGATGGAGGCCATGGGATAGCCTGCAGTTCTGCTGCCAAGGGAGAAGCATCATCAAAGATAAAGGTATCATGATTAAAATCATCATACCATCCATCCTCGTTGAATAAGCCTTCTTGATGAAGCTCCCTGTGTTGGGGCCTTCGATCTTGTTCATCTTGAGCAAGATGGTGTACTTCTTCAGTGGCTTCGTCGATCTGCCTTTGAAGATCAGCCAGTCGGGCCATCTTCTCCTTCTTCCTTTGTACTTGTTGATGGATTATCTCCATGTTTCTGATCTCTTGGTCCAACTCCTCCTCCTGGAGTGTTGGACTGGTAGCCTTCCTTTTCTGGCTTCGGGCCTTTTGGAGAGAGAGGGTCTCCTGATTTGGGTCCAGTGGCTGCAGTGCGGCAGCCCCTGGCGCTGAAACTTTCTTCGGCGACATGACGAAGGTCAGTGCTTGCCGAAGGTGGTCGAAAAAAGGGTTCACCGGAGGTGGGCGCCAATGTTGGAGACTTGTTCTCAAATGCTATGAATCAAGAACAAGGCAACACGAGATGTTAAATGTTAATGTCCTTCGTCCTTCAAAGCGTTATTTCCCTTAGGATATAATGATCTTCAGACGAAGGTCATGAAGGTCATACCTTCATCATCGTTGTATATGTCAAATAAAAGAAGAGGCATATGACATATAGGAAACAACATAAACAATCATGTAACATTAATAATCCATTCATAATTATGGAAAGGCAGGAACAATATTGAATTATAAAAGTGCCTTCGGCTTGATGGAAGGTAAGAAAGTACAAGCGTGACGTAAGAGCAAGCACAAGTCAGCGTGAACAGTACGGGGGTACTGTTCATCTATTTATAGGCACAGGACGCAGCCTATGAGAAATTACATTCATGCCCTTTACATTTATTATTGACTTATAGATAAATCTATGAGAACTAGATAGCCTTTTCCCTTTAAGTCGGTTCTTTTTTCTGCAATTGAGCCAAAGCTCTCTTGCGCGTTGCTTCGGAGCACCGGCAACCTTCGTCATGACCATGCTCTTCCCATCGTGTATGCTTTTATCCTGAGTCTGAAGATATCTGTCCATAAGCCATACTTGGAAGATATTGTTAAATTACGTTTTTGAGGACCTTCGGAGGACGAAGGCCCCCAACACACACAAAGCAAACACTTTTTTTTCTTTCTTGAAATCGAAGTGACAAATTACACAGAGAAGTCAAAACCACGTAGGTAAATATGTAACACGATATAGTCTTCAACATATGCATTCTGATCACAAAAGGAAGAATATGATTCATTGATATCCATCAATCAAAGGGTACAACAGGGTGACTGGCCAGTCAGTTTTCTGTTACATTAGTCCACCCCAAAGGGCGGACAAAAAATCTGACCTCAAATTGCTTCTCTAGTAAGAATAGACTCACGCCCCGTTTGGATCATTAGAATTGAAAATTTATTCTAATAATAGTAATTTTGGCATATATCAATTAAACTAATTTGGTTTTATGTAAAATATATTTGTATACTATTATTAGTAAGATGTCGGATATATTTATGTGTTACATTTTTAATATAGAGAAGTGAGACGAAGAGTGCCATATAAGTTACAGAGTAGAAACAAATTCTACTGATGCATAAAATCATTTCTTATCCTCTAACCCATGAATTTGAGATAGTCTTATATCTAAACTTTGGAAAGTAATGGAATGTCAGATTCCAAACTAAATAAGTTACTTTATTGAGTGAATTCCAAATCCTCTAAAATGAATGGATCCAAACGCCCCGTCAAAGAAATCAAAAGAATCTGATCCAACATTTCTCTTGCAAAATAAACAGTGCACACAAAAACTTGTTCTGTGGTACCAGAACTCCAGAGATCCAGATTGGGATCTCACTCTATCAAACACAGGTACACAACTCCGGTCTCCATAGGCCTGTTTGGTTGCCTGTATGTCTGAGCCTGTCTTGTATCTAATGAGTCTGGCTCTGACTGGTCTGACTAGACACATGCAACTTCTTGTGTTTGGTTGTATGCATGCGATCAGTCTGGTTTATTAGAGATGTTATTTGGTTGTCGATATGAATATTTGTTGTATGAGTTAAAAATGTTATTAAATAAATGAAAATTGTATTAGTGGACAATAATTATATGTTAAAATTATTTAATAGACGCTAACTATATGTTAATAAACGCTAATTATATACTAATCTTAATCACGCAAATTTTTTTATTTAAAATATACATAGCATGTGTAGTCTAGTTTTGTTCATAAAAATATCAGAAACACAGATATGAAATCGGTTCGGTAATTAAATCTTTTAATTACCAGATATAAAAAAAACCAACAAAATCAATATCTCGATTTGCGTGCACGAGGAAACAGCCGGCTCATCCCAGCCTGGCCGCGCGTGCGACCGCGCTGGGCGTTCCCCCGGGTCTGGCTCGCGGCGTTTTAAGTTTCGTGCTGGTCTGTCTCGTATTACAGGTAACCAAACAAACAATAAATTTTGTATATGGAGATACAGTTGCACCCATAGAGAGGCAACCAAACACATGGCATATGAACCAATCACGCAGGCAGGAAGCAAAAGAAGAAAACGAGACGAATAATCATCCACGTTTGTAGCACATGAGCGTGATCACCGTTGCCGCCGACCACACAGCCACGATCCACCGACCATCCAACAAGCCATTACAGCCCCTCCAAGCCCTCAAAGAAGTCCTTCCCTTGCACCCGCCACAATTCAAGCAGCGACAGCACGAGCAGTGGCGGCGCAACGAGCTACGTGGCTACGGCGCAGAGGTGGTGGTTGTGCAAGAAAACCTTGGCCCGGCCGTACTCGGTGTCCGGCGCACGGCTCGCGTGCAGACGGCCAGACGCTGGTACCAGCAGAACACAGCCTCGTTGAGGTACATTTGCACGGCAGGCCGCGCCGCCAGCAGCTGCAGCCCAGCCGCGGCGGCGAGCAGCTTCGCCTCCTGTTCCGCGCCATCCATGAATCCACAGCATCGTAGGATCGTGGCCGTGGAGGAGACGAGGACCAGCGGCGGTCCTAATATTTTAGGGGCCGGAACAAGGTTTCAAATAGAGGCTTTTTAAATTATTTTTAATATATAAATGTTACTAATTAAACACTCAAAATACATCTAAAAATATTTATATCAAATAATAAGTAAATAAAAGGATATATATATTATAGTATCACTTTGAAATTTTTTTCTAACATGTTTAGATATTTATTATTTTGTTGATAGGCTATTGGATCACATGACTAAAATTGAGCCCTATAAATTCGGGAGACCGGGGCAACCGCCCCTCTGCCCCACCCTCAGGGCCACCACTGACGAGGACGGTAAGGTAGAGGATGAGGTGCGCCGACGCAGACGACGATAGCACGGCGAGCCCGGTGCGGGGCTGGTCAGTGCCAAGCCAGAATGCGCGCGCGAACCGCGCGGCCAGGAGCGCGGCGAGCGACGCGAGCGCGCCGGCGAAGGGGCTGGATGAGAGCAGAGTGGTAACGAGGAGCGCGCCGAGAGCGGCGGCGAGCAGCGCGGGGCGCGGCGACGGGACGATGACGTGGCGCCGTGGCGGAGGAGTGCAACGAAGAGGTAGGCCGCGTGGACGAGCGGGGAGGCCGCGGGGGCGACCGGGAGCAGGAGCGCAGGCGAAAGGAGCACGAGGTGGTAGGCGGTGAAATGGGGGCGGGAGGCGAGTGTGGCATGGGAGAGCCGGAGGCGGTAGAGCTGTGCGGAGGTGGCGTCGAATGTGTCCTTGTCCTTGGCGGCGCCACGCTTGGAGGAACCCGGGGCGGGACCGACGTTGGAGCCCGGCGGGCGGAGGACTGCACGTGGGGTGTTGGAGGGGACGTCGTCCGGGTGGATGTAGGTGTGGAGGGCGTAGAGGAAGAGGGAAGGGAGGTGGAGGAAGTGGGCGGCGGCGGCGGCGAGCGCCGCGGCCGCGTGGAGGAGCGCCGACGGGATCGGGACGGGTAAGGACACGGCTATCGCCGGCGGCTGGAGCTGGTAGGTGGGTGGAGCACTGGATCTGACGAGAGATTCTGATATTTGCCATCAGCAAGAAACAAGTTTGTAAAATTGTTATCAGACCCGCATTTTATAGACTCAGCTGAACCCACAATTTATAGACACAGTGATAATTATAACAAGAAGACAACATTGTAAATGACAAAAATATAATTATCTCGGATCTGACTGAGTGGTGATGGGAGGTGGCAGGTGGGTCGGCGGAAAAAGCAGGACAAGGTTGCGCAGCACATATGAGAGGAGCAAGAGAGTGGAGTCGGAGATGGACAAAGTGCTTGGATGGAATTTGGGTCAAAACCCTGTGGGCTTCAGAGTTGGGCTCGCATATGCAGTTGTGATGATTGATATGAATGCGTTAACTAATCTCATGGCACTTTTTTGTGTTAAAATATCAACATTTCTTGTAAAAAATTAACAATTCTAAACCAGAATAAATAAACACCAAAATAGATAAAAACTTTTTTCAGGACACATGTGCAGATGTGATCGGTATTGATGTATTGATCGCATGACACTTACTTTTAAAAAAACATCACTGTTTGGTTACCCAACTAAAGTTTAGTTTGAGCCAAATCATTTTTTTAAATATCAATTAAAAATATTAAATATAACTTAATTATATTTATAATAAAATTCTCTCATTTTTTAGTATAATTTATTTTATATTTAAATAATATTTAATACCATTATTATTAAATTAGTGGATGCGACAGGAATTAAACTATCCACTATAGCTTTACATCTATATACGTACTAGGTATGTGCCCGTCTGTGCGTTGCCACGAGAGTTAAAACAGTGAACCTGCACTTTATAAAGACAACATCAACGACCACACAAAGTAAACTTAAAAGAATATGTGATGTAGGCAACAAACATCCAATTGATAGGTCCAACCAAACACATTCATAAACCAATCACAACTGCAGAGTATGACTACACACTACATGTGCCGCCCCCATAGCCGCAATGAACTGTAATGCAAAAACACACTACATCGGTTAAAAAACAAAAATCGTTCTACATCTGGTTGTTACAAGCCATTGGTGAAACCCTTGACGAAAGAGAAAGAGCTATTCTCGATGACAAACCAGAGAACATCATAACGTGCCCTGAAAATCAAACGAGCCAAATTAGTATAAGATTAAATACCAGAGATAAACAAAAGACACCAAAGAGAGCATAGTAACAAGAATATTTTAGCAATCGAAGTTTTACCTATTAATAATAAAACAAACTCAAAACATACAAAAAAACAAACAAACAAGTAATGTGGCCAACCATAAATATCTCATAAGCCTATCGCCAAAGCTTCTATCCTGGACTTGAACCAGAGACCTCGCCCGTGAAGTAAATCATCGCCTCTACGATCCAACCAATTGGGAGAGAATCAATAGACTCCTTTTCGGGAGCGATTCATCCTTCCGAACGTAGCATACAACTCCCCGTTGTACTGTGCTCTTCAAGTGTGCTTCTTCCCCCTTCTCCCCCTTACCACGACAAGTCCTTGGGAAATAACTCCAAGAGGCAAAAAAAAGAAGGGGTTAAGAGACCCTCCTGGCCCAACCCTAGACACTCTAAGATCCTTTTTTAAACCTGCTCTGCTCCCATTTCGAGTCAAGAGATAGATAAATAGCCACATCCCATTGCACTGATCGGGGGCGCTCGTAGTGACTTTGGGGGTCGAAGACCAAGAAGTGGCTTATTTATACCAAGCATTCCTCTTATGGATAGATCCAATCTCCTGGTCCCTGCAGAAAGGAAAAAGAGGTACAATGCCAGTTGGCACATGTGATATGGTCATCTTCTGACACAAAGTTGGTACATGGTAACCTATTTGTTGTATAGATGACAGGACACAACACAACTAAAACGACAAATCACCAAAATTGATGTAGTTCATAAGTGCATATTCCTCCAACACTTCGAACAATGGAAGTGTAATAAGTCCCTCCCACTAATTATAAAATGCAATGAAGGGGTTGAATAATTTTGTCACCTTCGAACACAGGCCTGGCACATCAAAAAGTCGAGCCTGCTGTGAGAGTGACTACAACAGTAAGATGCAGGGTAACTACGCAAGAGTGTAACCTTCTCATGGCGAGTGCACCAAGAACCTTATAGCAGACGACTCAGCCTGGGCAATAGCGCAGAGCCCACGGTTGTGCACCTCTGCATACAGCTCAATGCCACCCTGTTCAGCGGATTCTTGTGCACTAGAGTTATCACCTTGACTAATGAGTGGAGTTATCGAACGAGATTTTTATTTCAGACTGCAATGGCTGTTTTACACCAAAAGTTGAGGATGCCAATAAAACAGCTAGTAATCTTGAGAACCTTACCAGTCCTATGCACCGGCCGACCCATGGACAGTGATGATCAAACTGCTCCACATAGTTATTGCAAAATAGACAACTTCTTTAATGCTCAATTTCATCAATTTTTGTAGAGTTTTTATCACACCAACAAACACTATAACACTCGACGCTTGTAATTCTGATAGTAAAACTCCTCCGCCATACAACATGGAAATTATATGGTAGTCTTAGAAAACCTTTTCCAAACGTGCATAATCATCCAAAACCTTACACATGCACAAGACAAGACTGTCATGGAATTGTACTTAAAGCTCCCAGTTTTAAAAATAACGGACTTAACCTAAACCACATACAAATGATCTCATGGTTACTTGCTATGAATATAGAAACTACAGTAAATTTCGGATCATTTAAATGAGTCCCCTCCAGCTTCCATGAGCTATAGTTAATCAAACTATACCCTTTTGACACTATAAGCACGCCAGTTACAACAAACAGATTGGCTGCCAGAGGAACATTGAATTGTGAAACGAAGAGCAAATGTAAGCTAAATGGCAAGCATCAACAAAGAAGCCACAAATCTACACGATAGGAGGGTTCATCACATCCGGCAAAGATCATCGCTCCAAAAGATGCATATCATTTTCATGCAAAAGTAATGCCCTGCAGAAATTACCTGAGTCAAACGAAAAATGTTGTCAATAAACAGAAGCACATCTTGTCCTTCAGCATCACGAAAATGTTTAGCAACAGTCAAACCAGTCAATCCAACACGAGCACCCGGGGGCACATTCATCTGCCCATAAACAAGAGCACACTTTCTTTCACTCTGCCACAAAAGCCAAAATATGAGAAAGGGGTCAGCCCTGATATGCTGAGTTCATAATGAAATTACGACATCACAAGAATTACCTGCTTGTCACCTAACTTAATGACAACACTTTCAATAATTTCCTTGTATAGATCATTACCTTCACGGGTACGTTCTCCAACACCAGCAAATACAGAGAAAGCCACCTACATAGAAACAAAGAAGCTATCACAATTAGCATATCCAACAAGAAACTGAGCCAAATTGACTGTCCTATGATTAGATTCATAAAAGGTAATGGTATTCTTTCTGGCTTCTTCTTCCCTGAGACACAAGGCTAATTTCTTCTTCCTTCCTCTACATGTTTCAGTGTTTGGCTTTGGTGGCAGAACAATAATTATTAACTATTACCCTTATCTTTAGTCATCCACATCCTCTTGTAGAAGAGTTCATGTGAAGAAAAGCCTGCATTTTGGATCAAAGAATAATTTAAATAAACACCCATAAGGAATTAAATCTGATGTGTCATACACAAAAAAACCAACATGTATCATCATATGCCTGAGTATCATGCTGCATTGATTGGGGCAAAGAAATATTGTAGACCTCACTTTGAATATACGTAGTTGGAGGATCTAAAAAGTCTCCGACCTAAATACCTAAGAAACCTCATGTAACTATAGATCTCAGCTTTACTTATTGATATGCTAACCAAGAGTAATATAGGTGGTTGTAAAAAAAGGAGAGCAGTCGAGTCTTACTAAATTCTCCACAAAAAGTAGAACACAAAATCCTATTAGGCTACCAAAGAGAAGGCTCGTACAGAAAAGACCACAGTTGGCACAGAGAACAACTAAAGAAGAGTATAAACACCAAGACAATCAACACAGTGAAGTAATAGAAATAATAGAAAAGGACATAGTTCTAAAAGATTACTAAAGAAGAGTAGAGAAGTTAAAAAATTCATTATAGTAACTACAATATTCAAATTCATTACCACGGCTGCTGAAGAAAAGATGCATATTAGCCGACCGTTATCATGTTACATTCCTCCCAAACTTTTAGAACACTGCCTAGATGTAGTATGAACCAAGCACTAAACCACAATATTAATTATAATTGACACTAAATAATATAGGCAAACATCAATATGCTATCTTGAGACTAAGACTTCACCCCTAACAATCCTAAAAATTGAATAAAGCACGCATTATAATGGTAGAGAAATGTTTGGGAAGAATGGTGCCAAACATCTTTATGGTTCCCAACATAAAAATTGAATCTTTATGGCTGCATTATAATAGTAGAGAAATGTGGTCAAAACTTAGAACGTCATGTGCTCTAATACATAGTTTATAATAGGCTACTCTTTTTTTGTGGGAAGCACACAGAATAAAGCACGCCTCATACTCTAATGATGGATTATATAAGCACCCTATATTTGCACACAACGATTTATCAAGAGAGATGCTTTCTATAGTACTCGATTAGAAGCACGAGGAGCTGAAGCAGTAAAA
Organism: Zea mays; assembly: GCF_902167145.1. Taxonomy (NCBI): domain Eukaryota; kingdom Viridiplantae; phylum Streptophyta; class Magnoliopsida; order Poales; family Poaceae; genus Zea; species Zea mays. Next base: position 11,751,881 of record NC_050104.1, on the reverse strand, counting down.
CAATGCAGAGGAGGTGGCAAGAAAATAATTTTAGCTTTCCGATAGCAACACTGAACTAAGCAAAAGCTTCAACCTAAAAGAACTCTAGCAACATTTGCATAATTCATTTATGTCATGATATGAAAAACTCGAGTGGGCAAACTATATAAGACTGCTTACTTATCTTGTCCCATCTGGATGGCATCATGCTCTATCACTGATTAGCGCTGCTCTTGCCTGTTCTAGTCTTCCTCCTTGGCAATCCTCACCAAGCAGTGCTGCAGGCTTCAGAGTTCTGTCCAGCTCATCAACAATCTTCCTCTGCATATCAGCTGGGAGGGAGGGATACTGCTCGTAGAGATCACCATCTATAACATCCTGTAACAGACAAACACATCAGTAACAGCATGTTTCAAACTGCATGTGCAGTTCAGCTATAACAACAAACAAACAAACATATCAAATTGTGAATGAGCAGCAGCCCACCTCTTGGTGTCTCCTGCTTGATCTGGCCTTCCCCTTCGCTGTAGTCCTGTGCTGCGCCCTTCTGTCCTCCTATCTTCGTGTCTCCACTAGTAAAACAAAACTGAGAAGGAAGACAACCCAAAACCTGTGATAAATATGTCAGTCCAGGAACCATTAAGTCTGTGCATCCTAGGAGTAAGTGGGACGATCATCAATAGATCTTAATAACATGGGCAGTAAAGTTGAGGTAAATTACTCAGCTTTTGGACTCTTTTTTCTTCTAACTGATTCTCCCTCTCTCTCCTTCCTGATCAAAAGAATAAACAACCATGAAACTGAACTTTTAGAACAGTTCAGGAAAGAACATGCTTGGTGTCAATGGACCGATCTGCCCGAGGGGGAGCAGGTCACCGCGGCGATGGATGAGTAAGCAACGACGTCGGGGCACTCAATGGCCAGATCTGGCTACTGTCTCCGCGGAGGCCCGCTCGGCGTCGAGCTCGTGCCACAGCCCCCGCGTGGCATCCTTCATGGTCTCCTTCTCCCCACGTCGCCGCCGCCTAGGCGTCCTGTGTACACGTCTCTTGCCGTTGTGCGGCCACAAACATCCTCCTGAGCCCACACATCATGGCGGAGAAGAAATGGGGGCAGTGGGGAGTTCAGGCAGACAATGAGCTAGCAAGCTGCCCTTATGATGTAGTAGAGATAAAGGAACTCATATAGAATTTAAGCACCAACTTACTACTTAAGCACCAAGCAATGAGCTAGCAAACTGCTTACAATATTTTAGAAAACTGCTACTAACTAATTGACAACCTAGCAAATAGTCCATGCTTTTCAAATTATAAGACATTTTGGCTTTTTATACAAACGTAGATTTTTTCTATTAACATAGCTATACAATATTTATAAAAACATATTTAAAATAATGTATCTAGAAAAGAGAGAAATGTCTTATAATTTGAAAGAGAGAGAATAATATGTAACTCATAAGACAACCTACATAGTAAGGACTGTCAAAAACATTGAACTTCATGTAGGCCAAAAAAGATTATTGACACCAAAAGAGTGTTTTGATATTTTTTTCATGTGTGTGCAGGAAAGAAATCATGTTTAGTAACTAGAACTTTCTTTTCACATTATACGTAGAAGACTTTACCTTATATTAATGGAAAGAAGGCTAATATTATCACATCATAGTCCTAATTGGTCAAACCTGATTTTTGCATACTGTTTCCTCGTCCATGCTTGCCATGTATATCCCCACGCCGAGCCTCGTGGTAGTATTTAACCAAAAGGTTAACATAGTCAGCCTGAACAAAGCAAGTTTCGAATGAAAAATACCCAAAATTCGAGACGGTTGAGATGTGGGGCAGCATAGTATAAGAAAGAAAGCAAACCTTAAGCATATCAATGCATCCATTTCGCAATGAAGTTTCTGTCCGGTAACCTGCCATAATTTTCACAAGACGATTTCTCAACCTATCAGAAGCAGGAGTGAACACTCAAACCAGGGAATGAAATGGTTGGATTAAGGATCATGGCGGATCATTTCGAGCATTTTTGCCAAGGTTTCAGCCATGCAAGAATTTTTTTAGCTTATAGTTTTTTTGCGATAAATTTTGATGGAAGCATACCGAGTTATTTCTAAACCATCAGGAACCAAACTAACAATGTACAAAGGATCAAGATTGCCAACTGTATGTTCCAATAGATTCCTTACCTGCCCAACAGACATAGAAATTGAATAAAGAAACATGAGATGACTCAGTCTAAGAAAGATTATGCACCATTTATTTCTGTTACCATTTCAAGCTTCTGGAGGCATTGTCTAGTGAGTTCTTCCCATAGTTCATCATCATGCTGCTCCATAAATCCAACAATCTGTATGCATTTTCCAGAGTTATGTTACTGTTCATCATATATATCAAACATTGGCTATAGATCAGGATGTCTCATAAATGGTAAAATAATGGATAGCCAAGTTCATAAATATACCTAGCAATGACAATACAAAAGACCGTATGAACCAAGAACTTATACTAATTCTTTCCTAAAATAAAAGGCATTGAACACTTCCGATGCGGGGCGACATAGTATAGGAAAGAAAGCAAACCTTAAGCATATCAATGCATCCATTTCACAATGAAGTTTCTGTCCGGTAACCCGCCATAATTTTCACAAGACGATTTCTCAACCTATCAGAAGCAGGAGTGAACACTCAAACCAGGGAATGAAATGGTTGGATTAAGGATCATGGCAGATCATTTCGAGCATTTTTGCCAAGGTTTCAGTCATGCAAGAATTTTTTTAGCGTACAGTTTTTTTGCGATAAATTTTGATGGAAGCATACCGAGTTATTTCTAAACCATCAGGAACCAAACTGACAATGTACAGAGGATCAAGATTGCCAACTGTATGTTCCAATAGATTCCTTACCTGCCCAACAGACATAGAAATTGAACAAAGAAACATGAGATGACTCAGTCTAAGAAAGATTATGCACCATTTATTTCAGTTACCATTTCAAGCTTCTGGAGGCATTGTCTAATCAGTTCTTCCCATAGTTCATCATCATGATGCTCCATAAATCCAACAATTTGTATGCATTTTCAAGAGTTATGTTATTGTTCATCATATATATCAAACGTTGGCTAATATAGATCAGAATGTCTCATAAATGGTAATATAATGGATAGGCCAATTCATAAATATACCTAGCTGTCGTTACCCTGAAACTAGGGTACCCCTTGCTACTGTATAAAGACGCAGTACCCACGTGACTATCTCTTAGTCGCGTGGTAGAGGTGCTTTGTGTGGGACCAAGCCATGACTCGCCCCAGCCTCAGGTGACTACTCTGGGTCCACAATAGCGCCTGACCCCACCACATGAGCGGGTCCGGAGCCGCCACGTGTCCAGAGAAAGTGATATACTCCAAGGCATCAACAGTGAGTCCGGACCCCCATGGGAGAGTACCAGAACCCTGGATATACAGTCCGGACCTCCAAGGTTGGTACAGGACCTCCACGTGTGCAAGCCGGACCCCTGGAATGGGATCCGAACCCCCCTGTATGGGGTCCGGGCCGCCCACAATGGGGTCCCAGGGTCCTAGGACAGAACATACTCGGGCCTTGAATAGGACCCAGGCGGGGGTCCGGTGCCGACACGTGTCTGGACCTAGTCTGGTGGGCTCCGGACCTGTCCGCATATATGGCATGCTCCGCGAGGCTTAATCCAATGGGCGGAACCTAGCATGACGCCTCTGGGCCACGCGCGCCTCCGCATTCGTTGCAGATAAGACGTGCGCCTGTCCATTCCACCGACAGGCGGCGTGCTCAGTCCACGATACGTGGGCCGTCCTGTTACTCACCATTACTCGCACGTTTCGGCTATCAATGCTGCATGGACTGCGGTCATCAAGACTCCCGGTGATTGCTCATGCGTTACTAGCATTAGTTACTCACATAATGTATTCCTTCTGTTATGCTCCTGGGCCCATATGTCGGGGCTCAACATCCTTGTATGTGCCTCCCTTAAACTATAAAAGGGAAGGCACACAACGTTACAGGGGACGAGCTCACAAGCTCTCAAGTTCACACAAACAGACTCTCAGACTCAATAAACATACACAAAGTGGAGGTAGGGTATTACGCTCCGGCGACCTGAACCACTCTAATCCCTCGTGTGCTCCTGTGTTCATCTCAAATCCACCTAACAGGCAAAACACTTAGGCCCCCTCCTCATCTTAGGATTAGGGTGGGTGCATTCCGCCACCCGGCCGGAGGATTTTCTCTCCGACATTTGGCGCGCCAGGTAGGGGCCTTTGGCATTAGGTTTTCGCCTGTTTTCCTACTTGACACGACGGTTCAGATCATTGAGCACCGCGGCTTGTCTCCGAGGATTTCCTGATGGAGGAGGAGGCTACGTCTTCCATGCCACGGGGCTCCAACCGCCCTGCACCTGGTGCTGCTGCTGTGCACGCTGCGCGGCAGCACACTCCTGCACAGTCATCCAGGGCTCCTTCAAGGGCTGCTCCTAGGGCGCTGTCTGCAGCTAGGGAGTTGCTACATCACCCTCCGAGCTCCACGGCCTCACCGGGAGCCATGAAGCAGTGGCGTGATGATGTCGACCGTCTGCTCGGCATGGCACATTCTGGCTCAGCCAGGCCCTGGCCTCGGTCATTCTAGCGTCAACATGAGGCGTCAGCATCAGTGCGCTCACCCTCAGTGAAGGCCGCACTGACTGAGGACCTGCGGGCGGAGCTCAACCGTAGGCGTGCGGGTGAGGATGCTCCAATCTCTCTGGAGAGGCCTGATGACCTGCGGGCAGAACTCAACCGTAGGCGTGCGGGCGAGGACGCACGAGTCTCTCTGGAGAGGGCGCGTGAGCGCCGGCTAAACTTCGAGGGTCGCAACCTCGACTAGGACTTCGCTCCGCTTGCGCCACAAACTCCAAGGGGTGCTCGAACCCACACGGGTGTCCCATTGGTCGGCGTGGGCTATGCTGCGCTAGCGGACCACCTCCGTGCGGCGAATTGGCCACCCAAGTTTCGGCCACACCTGCCAGAGAAGTACGACGGTACGTCAAACCCGTCGGAATTTTTTGCAGGTTTACGTCACCGCCATTACGGCAGCTGGTGGAAACACTGCTGTGATGGCGAGCTACTTCCATGTAGCCTTGACCGGGCTGGCCCGGACCTAGCTCATGAACCTGACCCCGGGATCCGTCTACTCCTGGGAAGAGCTCTGTGCACGGTTCACAGCGAACTTTGCCAGTGCTTATCAGCAGCATGGCGTGGAGGCTCATCTCCATGCCGTAAGACAAGAACCCGGGGATACTCTCTGGGCTTTCATCACCTGCTTCACCAAGGTACGCGGGACCATACCTCGCGTCTTTGATGCCTCTATCATCACTGCTTTCCGACAAGGGGTGCATGATGAGAATATGTTGGAGAAGCTGGCGACACATGACGTGGCAACCGTCACCACGCTCTTCGCTCTGGCTGACAAATGTGCCAGAGCTGCCGAGGGCCGTGCATGGCACTCGACACCACAGACCGGAGTCACCCAGACAGGTGGCTCGGGTGCCGTCACCTAGGGCGGCAACAACAATAAGAAGAAGAACCGTGGCCATGAGAGGTCGCAGTCTGCTGCTCCGGTCGTTGCAGCTGCGACTGGAGGCCGGAACAAGTGCAACAAGCACCCACAGCAACAGGGAGGCAACCGTGGCTCATGCCCTATCCATCCCAACAGTCACCACAGCACCTCGGAGTGTTGCGAGATCATCAAGCTCGTGAAGCGCGTCAGCGAGCGGCGCGAGTAGGCCTCCAAGGATGGCTCGCCGCCTCATCGCCGACCTGGCAAGGAGAAGGTCGACGAAGGTGACGTGGCCGTGGGAGAACGGGACCTCGGGTATCAGTCACCTGAGGGGGTCCTCAAGGACGTTTTCACTAGAGACTCCGACTCCGGTGACGACAACGACCGCCGCAAGAAGCTGTATGTGATGTACGACGGAAGCTAGGAGCTCACCTCCCGTAGGAACCTGAAGTCCCTGCGCCGTGAGGTCCTTTCGGCGGTCCCAGGGGTCCCGAAGGCTGCTCCACATCAGCGGTGGAGGAGCACCACTATCTCTTTCGAGGCATCCGACTGCCCCAAGAACATGGCAGGGGCTGGCATACTACCGCTCATCACCGCCCCTGTCATCGCCAACATGCAGCTGCACCATGTTCTGATTGACGGTGAGGCTGGGCTCAACATCATCAGCCATGCTGCATTCAAGCAGCTGCAGATCCCAGGGTCCCGACTGGGACGTTCTCGTCCATTCTCCGGAGTGGGCCCTCAACCGGTGTATCCCCTTGGGAGCATCACACTCCCGGTAACATTCGGGACCGAGGGGAACTTCCGCACAGAGAACGTCCAGTTCGACGTCGCGGAGGTTAACCTCCCCTTCAATGCCATCATTGGCAGGCCGGCCCTGTACCGGTTCATGGCCTGATGGCCATTGCCCATTATGGGTATTTGGTCCTCAAGATGTCGTCCCTTGCTGGGGTCCTCACCGTGCGGGGCGATCGCGTCGCTGCACTTGCGGCTGTCGAGAAGCTACACGCCCTAGCGGTAGAAACTGCTCGCCCGGACGATGGAGGGAGGGACCCCTCAACTTTTGGTACCAAGGCGCCTACCAAGGTGCCAAAGGTGCAACCATCTGGAGCGGACGTCGGACCCGTTAAGGCCATCTAGGTCGGCGCGGACTCCTCCCAGACCACCCGCATCGCGGGCAATCTGGAGGAGAAATAGGAACTCGCGCTCGTCGCCTTCCTCTAGGCAAATGCCGACATCTTCACATGGGAACCGTCGCAGATGCCTGGGATCCCTAGGGAGGTGATTGAGCACCATATGAAGATCCACCCTGACGCCAAACCGGTGAGTCAAAAGCCTCGGAGTCAGTCCGTTGAGCGGCAGGATTTCATCCATGAGGAGGTCCAGAAGCTGCTAAACGCTGGCTTCATCAAAGAGGTTCATCACCCCGTATGACTGGCCAACCCAGTCATCGTTCCAAAGGCAAACGGGAAGCTTCGGATGTGCATCGACTACACCAGCCTTAATAAGGCTTGTCCCAAGGACCCGTATCCACTTCCACGCATAGATCAAATCATGGATTATACCTCCGGGTGCGACCTCTTGTCCTTCTTAGATGCTTACTCTGGTTTCCATCAGATCCAGATGTCTAGGGAAGATAGGAAGCATACCGCTTTTGTAACAGTTGATGGGCTTTATTGTTATGTTGTAATGCCCTACGGTCTGAAGAACGCCTTGCCAACATTTGTATGGGCGATGAGTAAGACCTTCAGGGACCTGATTAGGGACAGGATAGAGATATACGTCGATGACATCATGGTCAAGACTAAGAGAGGGTCGACTCTAGTGGAAGACTTGACCATGGTCTTTGACAAGCTACAGGCAACGCGCACGAAGCTGAACCCGGACAAGTGCGTCTTTGGTGTCTCCGCTAGAAAGTTGCTGGGATTCCTGGTTTTGCACCGGGGCATTGAAGCAAACCCGGAGAAGATCAAGGCAATTGAGGCAATGAGGCCTCCAGCCCGGATCAAGGACGTCCAGAAGCTTACAGGGTCCCTGGCTGCCCTTAGCCGCTTCATCTCACGGCTGGCTGAGAGGGCGCTACCCTTCTTCAAGCTCTTATGGAAGTCCGTCCCATTCTCTTGGACCGAGGAGGCAGAGCGAGCCTCCAAGAGTTGAAGCAACACCTTGTGTCCCTGCCGATACTGGTAGCTCCGAAGCTAGGAGAGCCGCTGTACTTATATATTGCAGCGGCTACAGAGGCGGTGAGCATGGTGCTGGTCGTCGAAAGGACGGCGCAACATCCCCAGGGGAGTCATGAAGTTCCCCTAGGAGAAGGTGGTGGTCTTACCACCATGGACCTTGAGGTCCCAGGGCTAACCGTAGAGGTCTGGACCATACAGAAGTCGGTCTACTACATCAGCGAGGTCCTCCATGAAGCAAAGGCTAGGTACCTTGAGACGCACAAGCTTCTCTATGCTGTGCTTGTTGCGTCCAGGAAGCTGCGCCACTATTTCCAGGCACACAGGGTTGTGGTGGTGACCTCCTTCCCGTTAAGGGCCATCCTCCACAATTCTAACGCCATAGGCAATATCGCCAAGTGGGCCGCGGAGCTTGCTGAGTTCCAACTGGACTTCTAGCCTTGCCACGCTATCAAGAGCCAAGTCCTGGCCGACTTCATCGTGGAGTGGACCCCTCCCCTGAGCGCTCCTGGGGGTCCGGATCCTAATTCGGATCCCACACCTGCGGAGCCCATGGTCCCGGCTTTCACCAAGCCCCATTGGACACTCTTCTTCGACGGGTCCGCCCGCCAGCAATGTGGCGGTGCTGGGGTGGTCCTCGTCGACCCAAGCAGAGATCAAGTGAAGTACATGGTGCACCTTGAGTTCAAGGCCACCAACAACATGGCAGAGTACGAGGCACTAATCTTCGGCTTGTCTGCGGCCCTATCCCTAGGGATCAGCCAGCTCCTCGTGAAGGGCGACTCCCAGCTGATCATTAAACAGGTCCGTGGGGAATGTAGCTGCAACGAGCCCAGGCTCGCAGCTTACCTCCTCCACGTGAGGAAACTAGAGAAGGACTTCGCGGCCCTAGAACTGCAACATGTTCCTCGGGCTAACAACTCCGCGACAGATGAACTCTCCATGAGGGCATCAACTTGGGCACCGGTGCCCGAGGGCGTCTTCGAAAGACGGCTGCTGAGGCCTACCGCCCAGCCTGCCGAGCCGGGTGAAGGGGGTGAGACTAGCACCTCGAAGCTAGCGGTCCCGGTGACGTTACATCTGCAGAACCCACCAAGGATTGTGTGGGCTACAGAGGTTCCTGCCAACCCCTTAGCGCCACAGCCAGTATCTCAGAGTGGTCCCGATGCATGGATCTCCGAGATCCGGGATTACCTGAAGGAAAATATCCTTCCTGAAGATCATGTGTCCGCAGAGCGCATAGTGCGGTTGGCTAAGCAATACACGATGGTAGAAGGGGATCTCTACCGCCATGGCGCCAATGACATTCGCATGCGGTGCATCACCCAGGAGGAGGGTCGTGAGTTGCTCACGGAGATCCATGGAGGTGAGTGCGGAAGTCATTCGTCATCCCGCACGCTGGTCGGTAAGGCCTTCCGGCATGGCTTCTACTGGCCAATTGCTCTCCAGGATGCAGCTGAGTTGGTAAAGTCCTGCAAAGCATGTCAGTTCCATGCAAAGCAGATACACACACCGGCTCAGGCTCTACAAATGATTCCACCCTCCTGGCCATTTGCCGTATGGGGGGTGGATATCCTGGGACCATTCCCCAGGGCTGTCGGCGGGTACCATTTCCTCTTCGTCGCCATCGAAAAGTTCACAAAGTGGCCGGAGGCCACCCCTGTGGTCAGTATCACCCAGGTTGCTGCTGTTGCCTTCCTCAAGTCGATTGTCTATAGATTTGGGGTTCCAAGCCATATCATTATGGACAACGGGACCCAGTTTACAAGTCGGCTCTTCCAGGAGTATTGCGAGGGCATCGGCACTCAGCTCTGCTTTGCATCTGTGGCTCATCCCAAGAGCAACGGCCAGGCTGAGAGGGCAAACGCAGATATCCTCAGGGGACTCAAGACACACACCTATGACTGCTTGAAAAAGCATGGTGCAAATTGGGTAAACGAGCTTCCGTGCGTACTATGGGGGAACCGGACCACACCCAGCCGAGCTACTGGGGAGACCCCGTTCTTCCTGGTCTACGGGGCCGAAGCCTGCCTTCCCCCGGAAATATTATGGCTCCCCACGGGTCTAGTCTTTCGATGAGTCTATGCAGAAACAACTACGACGTGAGGACGTGGACTTCATCGACGAGCGCAGATGGTGAGCGGCGATCTGAAATGCATGGTACAAACAGGCGCTACCACCAACGGTTCGTGCATAGTAGGGAGCTCAGGGTCGAGGACCTAGTCCTAAGGCGAGTACTGAACCGAGAAGGGCTCCACAAACTCTCCCCCAGTTGGGAAGGACCCTTCAAGGTGACGGAAATATGCCGACCCGGGTGTGTCCATCTTGCCAAAGGAGTGCCTCTTCCCAATCCCTGGAACATAGAGCATCTCTGTAAGTTCTACCCATAGAAGCGAAACTGGGGGGTTGAGTTTTCTTCCTTTATAACTGGGTTGTACAAATGTGTACATCAATCCGGTGAGGTCCGCCCTCGTAAGCCCGGCCTATTGGTCTGCACCCATGTATATCAAGTTATAAGAAAATAATTTACCCCCCAGAGGAGCTTTTGTGATGGTTCATTCTACTTCAGTTTACGAGCATTATTTTTTGTCTAACCCACCCATACAGTTCCCACCTTGCTGGTATGATGACATCCGAATTTAGTAAGCCATGCTTGCAGTTCAGGACCCCTTTGCTGCTACAGGGGTTTCGACAACCAGTGGGTCCGGTTCTAGAGAATGGGCACTCGTTTCCTAGAGTGGTCCAAAGCTGTGTAGCCGCTTAGCCTGGTTCCGTACCCTAAGCCTGCACCTCCACCACTCTGCAATGGATACCCTAGTATTTGGAGCTGTGATCCTATGGGTCCGGACATACGGCTTGGCTTCCCAGGCTAAATCCTGCAGGTCCTGTTGCATGAATCAAAGGATGGCAGATACCAGACGATGGGTTCTATGGGTGTGCTACTAACACTTCAAAGCCGAAGCTGTGTGTAGGTCCAGGTCCCTGTCTAGAGGTAGGTAGTCTTAAACTGTAGAGACTACCCCCTAGGGGCCGAACCACCAACTTTTTCTTTGGTGTAATGGTATCCAGCCTCGACACGTCGAGCCTACATACCAGGGGGGTCAGGTACCGGATGGAAGTTGGTGATGCTACACATAACAACGACAAATAGTATATAGATAAGTGATGTTTGATTAATAGTGCTCAAAAGTATCTTACAAAACCAAAAATTATTACAAGCCGCACTCCAGCGGGACCCTTGCCTTGTCTCTATAGGTACAACTACTCGTCGTCAGCAGGATCCCACTGGAAGCGCTCGGCCACCAGCTCCACAGTGTCTTGTATGCTCTCCCAGGCGGCGTCTTCTGTGGCAGCCACCGGACCCGCGATCACCGGCACTAAGGATATGGCGGGGTCGTGGCTCCGGAAGCATGTCAAGACATACTCAATCACCGCCCGACAGAGCTTGCTGCCCTCTGCCTCCAGACGGGCACCAAGGATTTGGTTCAGGCGTCGGAGACGATCAACGGCGGAGTCCAGCACTGGGAGCGCATCGAAGATCGACGCAGATAGCTCCGACACCGGGATGGGCCTCATCCCTAGCATCACCAGTGTCGTGCTCGCCTCGCCGGCCAACTCGGTGATGTGCTAGACCCTAGTGCGGTGCTCCGCCTGGAGATCTTCAAGGGCCTTCCTGGTGGCCTCCACCGCCTGGGAACCCTGCGCTGCCTGTGTCGCGTTGAACTGGCGGATCTGCTCCTCCAGCTCCTTTTCCTTCTTCTCCGCCTCGAGCTCGTGCTCAGCCAGCAACTCGCCCCACCGGGTGAGCATTTCCTCCCTGAAGGCGAGATCCGTCTCCTGCCTGGCGAGGTTCATCTCCCGCCTGTCCAAGGACTTTCCCTTCGCTTTGAGGAGCTCCTCGGTGAGGGCGGCGTCGCTGGCCTTGCCCTCGAGCTCCTTCTGCCACTATTTGTCGGCGTTTCGAACCCGGGGGGTCCCTGGACCGACGAGTAAATTGTCGCCGCGTGCCCCAGCCCAGATGGGTCGGCGCGAGACGGAGCGCGAAGGGGGGAAGAAGCCGGAGGGAGATAGGCGTGAGAGGTGAAACCCGCGGCCTTCGTGTTTGTCCCGCGCCCAGGTCGGGTGCGCTTGCAGTAGGGGGGTTACAAGCGTCCACACGGGAGGGAGCGAGCGGCCTCACATGAGCGCCGTCCCGTCCTTCTCCGCGCGGCCAACCCTCTGTAAGAGGGCCCTGGACCTTCCTTTTATAGGCGTAAGGAAAGGATCCAGGTGTACAATGGGGGGTGTAGCAGTGTGCTAACGTGTCTAGCGGAGGAGAGCTAGTGCCCTAAGTACATGCCATCGTGGCAGCCAGAGAGGTTTTGGCACCCGGTTCGTGTGGTGTCGTGGCCGTCGGAGGAGCGCTGGAGCCTGGCGGAAGGACAGTTGTCGGGGCTGTCGGGTCCTTGCTGACGTCCTCTTGCTTCCGTAAGGGGTCTGAGAGTCGCCGTCGTCATAGAGCGTGCGGGGCGCCATCATTACTTGTTTAGCGGAGTGAGTCAGATGGGACGCCGGTCTTGTTCCCCGTAGCCTGAGTTAGCTTGGGGTAGGGTAATGATGGCGCCTCCTGTGACGTGGTCGGTCCGAGCCCTGGGTTGGGCGAGGTGGAGGCTCCTCCGAGGTCGAGGTCGAGTCTGTCTTCCAAGGCCGAGGTCGAGTCTGAGCCCCTGGGTCGGGCGAGGCGGAGACCGTCGGCTGAGGCCAGTGCTGAATCCGAGCCCTGGGGTCGGGCGAAGCAGAGTTCGTCGTCCACCGGGGCTGAGCCCGAGTCCGAGCCCTGGGGTCGGGCGAAGTGGAGTTCGTCGTCTTCCGGGGCTGAGCCCGAGTCCGAGCCCTGGGGTTGGGCGAAGCGGAGTTCGTCGTCTTCCGGGGCTGAGCCCGAGTCCGAGCCCTGGGGTCGGGCGAAGCGGAGTTCGTCGTCTTCCGGGGCTGAGCCCGAGTCCGAGCCCTGGGGTCGGGCGAAGCGGAGTTCGTCGTCTTCCGGGGCTGAGCCCGAGTCCGAGCCCTGGGGTCGGGCGAAGCGGAGTTCGTCGTCTTCCGGGGCTGAGCCCGAGTCCGAGCCCTGGGGTCGGGCGATGCGGAGTTTCCTATGGCGCCTGAAGCCGGACTTGGCCGCTGTCAGCCTCACTCTATCGAGTGGCACAGCAGTCGGAGCGGCACAGGCGGCGCTGTCCTCTTGTCAGGCCGGTCAGTGGAGCGGCGAAGTGACTACGGTCACTTCGGCTCTGTCGACTGGAGGGCGCGCGTCAGGATAAAGGTGTCAGGCCACCTTTGCATTAAATGCCCCTGCGATTCGGTCGGTTGGCGTGGAGATTTGGCCAAGGTTGCTTCTTGGTGAAGACTGGGCCTCGGGCGAGCCGAAGGTGTGTCCGTTGCTAGAGGGGGTCCTCGGGCGAGACGTAAATCCTCCGGGGTCGGCTGCCCTTGCCCGAGGCTGGGCTCGGGCAAGGCGTGATCGCGTCCCTCGAATGGACCGATCCTTGACTTAATCGCACCCATCAGGCCTTTGCAGCTTTGTGCTGATGGGGGTTACCAGCTGAGATTTAGGAGTCTTGAGGGTACCCCTAATTATGGTCCCCGACAGTAGCCCCCGAGCCTCAAAGGGAGTGTTAATACTCGCTTGGAGGCTTTTGTCGCACTTTTTTGCAAGGGGACCACCCTTTCTCGGTTGCGTTTTGTTCTGGTGGGTGCGTGCGAGCGCACCCGCCGGGTGTAGCCCCCGAGGCCTCGGAGGAGTGGTTTGACTCCTTCGAGGTCTTAATGCATTTCGCAATGCTTCGGCCGGTCTGGTTGTTCCCTCATGCGAGCTGGCCGTAGCCCGGGTGCACGGTCGGGTCCCAAGTTCTCGGGCTGGTATGTTGACGCTGTCAACGGTTTGGCCGGAGCCGGGTTTGCGAGAGCAGCCCCCGAGCCTCCGCACAGGGCGAGAGGACGGTCAAGGACAGACTCGACTTTTTTATATACGCCCCTGCGTCGCCTTTCCGCAAGGAGGAGGGGGGGGGAAGCGCCATGTTGCCCTTGGAGGGCGCCGAACATGGTGTCTCCAGTGAGCTGCTGACGGGTAATCCGAGTGGACGCCCGTGCCCCATTTGTTAGGGGTCGGCTAGAGGCCCAGAGGCGCGCTCCAAAAGTACCTGCGGGTGATCTGCCGGACCCGGTCCCCTTTTGACGGGGTCCGAGGGCTCGATGCCTCCCTCTGATGGGATTCCGTTACAAGATCGTTCCCGCTGGTCTCAGAAATGTCCTAGGGTACCTCGAGAGCGTAGCCCGAGCCTTGGTTATGTATCGAACGTACCCAGGGTCATCCCTCGCTCTGTGTCTGAGGCGGCTATGAACCCTTCGTGGGCCAGCCTACAAACTCCTGATCAGTAGTGGGCGCGGAGCCCGAGTGGCCTGAGGCAGCCGTTGAACCCTTCCGAGGGGCCGGCCCTTAAACCTCTGACCAGTAGTGGGCGAGGAGCCCAAGCGCTCTGAGGCGGCTGTTGAACCCCTCCGAGGGGCCAGCCTTCGAACCTCTGATCAGTAGGGGGGCTTGGGGCCCGTTTCCTTCGCGGAGAAGGATCCCTTTCGGGGTATCCCCCTTTCCCGGTCCCTGTTGTAAGAGAGAGAAAGAGGAAAAGGGAAAGAATATGAAATCGAGATGACGTGGCACACCTTTGTTGACGCGGTCATTATGGCGATGGCGAACGCCCGCTTCTCCTGCCAAGGGTACCGCCTGTCCCGCCGTGGAGTTAATGCGACGGGGCGAGTGGTTCGCGGGGCAGCCGTTGCGCGTGCGCGGGCCGTTCGAGGAACGGAACACGGGCGCGTCGTCTTCACGTAGCGGGAGAGGGTTCTCTCGCTGTCCCACGAGGGGACGTGAGCTTAGCTGACGACGTGACCGCTGCTTCTGCCCGCCTGCCACCGCCATTACTGCCGGCCCATTTTTGGCCGCATCGATCGTCGCGCCTTCTCCCGCGGCTGACTGGCCCGTGACCGATGCGCCTGGCTGGCACTGTTGGGTCATACGCAGGGTTGCCTCGAGTCGCGGTACTGGTTCCACAGTCGAGGAGGCGCGGTAGTGGCGCGAGTGGCGGTGCAGTTGCTCGCACGTAGCAACCGGGGCGCCGGTTGTATGACGTGTGGGCCTAAGCCTCCATGCTGGGCGCGTTGGAGTCGGAGGGGTGCGCCCACTTGGCGCGGTTGCATGCCGACTGCATGGCTGTCCGCCCTTTCACCCGCTGGTTGGGGTGAAAGTGGAGGAATGCTTGTAACCGCTGGGCAGTTGCATGCACCGCGCGAGGCGGTTTGGCTTCTTCTGCCCTGGGCCAGCTTGCATGACGCGTGGGACCCAGCCCCCGTGTCGTAGGGAGAGGACCTTGGAGCGTGTTGGAGAAGGCTCAGCCCGCGATGGCTGGGGACACAGGTGGGAAGAGTCACCTTTAAAAGGAGGGTGATCCTCCTGAAAGGCGACCATGTCTTTGCGCTCCCTTATGCATCACGTCTTTCCACCTTCCGAGCCCCAGGATGGGGAACACCCGCAATCCTTCCGCCTTGTCGTTGGAGGAACGCAACTTCGTGGAAGTTGGCACCTTTCACCCATCGTTTGGCTTCAAGGATTTTCATCAGGCAGCCCGGCCGCATCCCCTCGCCGGTGGTCACCCAAGACGGTGACCACCAGCCCCTGGGTGGGGAGAAGCAAGCCGGGCTGCGGCCTCTGCCCCTCCCTCAGCTTCAAGGATGTTCATCATCAGTGCTGGGGAGGGGAGTGCGCCGAGTTGGGGCCAGTCCCTGCACGGGCGGCGGCCCGCTCCTTCCCTCAGTGATCGGGGGGAAGGGCGTTCGCCGTTCGTGGCACTGGCAGCTGCCGCGTGCCCGGCTCTCTGACCCAAGCGGCTTCGGAGCCGCTTCCGGCGCCGCCTTCCGCCACGGCAGCCGAAAGAGGTTTCTCCGCCGACGAGATAGCTGGTGCCGCCCACGGTCTGACCTCCAACTCTACGGCCTTCTGCTTGTCCTTGCCTCTCGAGTGAGGGCGTGGGCGAGGGCCTTATGGCAGCAGCATCCGCCCTGAGGTCATCGCTGCTGCTGTTCGCCCCCTCGGAGCAGAAGTCGTCGTCGTCGCTGTTGGAGCGGGCGGCGGCGAGCCACCCGTCGGCCTTCTGTTGCTCCGCAGGCCCCCCTATCGTGTGGGGTTAGTCGTACCTGCAGGGGTGGAACCAGAGTTCCGTTTGTAATGGCACCTTGAGTGCCGGTGTCTTGTTCATTGTGGCTGTCGGGGCCTGAACATGTATGTATTTTCGGCACGGAGCCGTGTTTTTTCCTCATTTCGAGCACTAAGACTCGCCTATCGGCTATCTGAACCGCTTCACCAAGCGTGAGTCGCCTCGTGCAAAGGTGACGAGTGAGGTATCCGTATCCCGGAGGCGTAGGAGTCCCTCGGCTCGGTCGGCCTTGCTGTCCGAGGCTTCTCTTGCTTAGTTAAAGGAAACCCTCGGCCGCTCTTCGATGAGCCGAAGCCGGAGGTAGCGGTGTCAGCACGGACAGAGGCAGAGTTGGCTCGAAAAGAAGATTTGGTTGGCCGGAGCCTGGCCGGGTCGTCCACTGGCGGGACCGACGCCGGAGTTGAGTTGCTGAGGCCACAAGCTGGGCCGATGTCCTCGGGGGACAGCTGGCTGAGGCTTCGGGGTGACCAACCCGAGCCGTCTGCTCGAGCCGGGTTCCTGGAGAAGGCCCTGGCAGCGATGGCCCGGGCGTGGTGCTGATGTCGTCCTTCGGAGTGGAGATCCTCCGACCACGTCGCCATCCGAGGCTAGGTCGGACCTCGCCGAAGGTGTAGTTGACGCCGAGGGTGCTGCTTCTCCCTTCAACTGTCAAGGTCCGAGCCTGCAGGATCGGGTTATCTTGTAGTGTGTGTATGTTTTCTACGGCCGCCGAGGCCCAAACACATTGTCGTCGTGTTGTAAAGCTGCGTTTCTTTTCCTCTTGTTTCGAGTATCTGGACTTATTTGTTGGTAACAGAATTGTTTGTCCGAGCGAGAGTTACTTTTCACGGAAGGTGATGAGTGAGGTATCCGTATCCCGGAGGCGTAGGAATCCCTCGGCTCGGTCGGCCTTGCCGCTTACGTGCACTCTTACTCGTCCATAGGGTTCTGTCACCGACGCAATCGAGAAGGCCCAAAAAATTGTTTCGGCAGAGGAGTTTTCGAGCGTGAAGACTTGTTCGGTCCGCGGAATCACTTATCCGAGCGTGAGTTACTTATCGTAGAAGGTGATGAGTGAGGTATCTATAACACCCCTAGTGTTACTGTAACTAAAACTTGAGCATGGCATCATAAGCATTGACATTGCATATGTTTGATACACCTAGAGTGCATTCACTAGGTAAAAATTTCAAACAAGTTGTATTGTTTAAAGTGTTTTTGCAAATAGGACCCTGGATAGGGGACCTAACCCTTAATCAGGCTCAAAGGGGCAAGACCTAACCCAAGATGAGAAAACCTAAAGGCTTTAGGGAAAAGAATCATAAAATATCCCCACAAACAAAGTTGAATAACATTTATGCCCCTGGGATACCAAAAACTCTCAATTAGAACCCTGGAAAACCCTAAAACCAAACCCTAGGGACCTATGTGCAAAATTAGTCCACTTTTGGGCTAAAGTGCAAAAACCAAGTCAAATAAGTATTTTAAGTCATTTGGTTCACAAATATGTGGACTTGAAAGCCAAACCCTAAGTTTTGGACTCATTTGCAAAAAGGACCCCAATTTTGATTCTTATGCTAAGTCTGAAATCAGGGTTATAGGCCCAACTTTGGGGCTGTGTAGCTTTCAAAATAGTGAGAATTCATATTAGGTCACCACATCAAAATTGTAACCTGATTATAGAAGAACAACTTTGCTTAAGGTGGTAAGCTCACTTGTTAAGAAAAATCCAGAGATAAGTAAGCCCAAAGTTGGACTGTCAGGCTGGTGGAATTCTGAAATTCAGAACTTCAGTGAAACAGAGCTAACTTTGGACTTGGATTTAAACATGATCCAGTGCAAGTTTGGGTATGATTCCCATAACAAATTTGTAGATGGTATATTACTCTACAAATTTGCTGCAGAGTGTGGATCACGTTGCCATAGAAAATCTGGAGAAAAAGAGTTCTGAAGTTGCTCTGTCAGGCATGTAGCAAGAAACTGAAACTGAACTTCTGATGGTACAGTAACCCGAGTGGATCAGAACGCCAGCATAGCCGCAAGTCGCCGACGATAAGGATGCCGCTGTGGCTCGAATTGGTCATCGACGGTCACGGTAAAAGCCCCCGGCGACGTGTCAGAACCTCACCGAGGTGGCAGGCTCCGGTTAAACGGCGATAACCGCGCTGTCACCGGAATTCGCCACGCGGCATGTTTGCCAGCGCAATCCCAATCTCCCCGATCCTCATCCATTTACAACCGGCGACCTATAAATTAACCGCGCCCCCAGCTCCGCCATGAACTCAAGCAGCTGTTGCACCCATCTGCCTCCCGAATCCTTCGCTAGCAAGCATGAATTTCGGATTCGCCCCAATCCGGTTCTAGAACACCGTAAACTCTATCTCGTCGTGGTCAGCCCAATTCAGGTCAGCTCTTCCCCTCTGCTCCTTTGTCTAAGCATTCTCATGCGTCTGTGATGCTCACCGACCCACCCAATTGAACCGGGTCGCCTGGGATCACCGGGAACGCGATCGCCAAGCCGTAATGTTCTCGGCCACCGTGGCCAGAGCCCTGTAATTGATCTCGTATGCAATTGAGTTGGGGGAAAGGCCTAGGGTAGCTCCAATTTGGTGTCGGTCGCTCGGGAGCGCTGGTCATCGCCTCAATCGGCCGGTACGGTGGCTCGCCGGAGCCTCCTTGCGCCCACCGCCGTCGTGGACTTTCCCCTGTGAAGAAATGAAAACCGAAGGGCCTTTCTGCAATTGGTCAGTGGCACAGAGGAATAGTAAACAAACTTGCTTCGATTTAGTTAATAAACCGAGGGCCTCTGTGCAAGGTTGCCGCGGGTGCGCGCTCGTGGACGTGCTTCTGCTGGTAGTGGGCCGACCTGGACTGGATTCGGCCCAATACTATTCACGAGTTTTCTTTTTCTTTTTACTCCAGAGCCAAAACAATTATAAAAAAATGTAGAAAAATGGTAAAATTGTGAAACCAATTTTCTTAGGCTTGTTATTTTCCCCAGAATTTGATAAAAATAGTTTTGTGATTTTTAGTGGAAATAAGAAATTTTAGGGCATTTAAAGTAGTTAAAAGTATTAGTTATGGATTTTTAGAAAATAATGGGTAAGTCCAAAAATGCCCAAACTTTTTATGGGAACTTAAAGAAATATTTAGAAGCCTTGGGTAGGGTTTGAGTTGATTTGGACCATGTTTGATAACTAGAACCCAAAACCACCCCCTGCCCTATGAACTCCTTTACTTACTCCGGAAACCCTAAGTTCTCGGAGTTCCGTGAAGGAAAGTTGTATTCAAAACTTAGTTAATAAACCTTTATTATCTATGCACTCTCATAAGCATTACATGGCATTCATTCTTATATATATACCTATATGGTTATATTTAGAAAACGAAGAAGAGAGTGAAGTGACTGAAGAGAAGACACCACCACCTTTGGAATCTCAGGCAGGGACTTGGCTCTACTTCGACATCTGCGGGTCCGAGCCTGACTCACCTACTAACGAAGGCAAGCCCCGGTGCATGCAACCCCTTTCCTTGTGTTTTTAAATACTTTTCGCACACTTTAAGTCTAGTGAAATGTGCATTAAGTTTATAGGAATTGCTTGAAATCCTTTGATGCATTGCTTTCCTTGATATCCATACCTTTATAGATACTTCTGTGAGGTATCAAAATATGATTTACAAAAATGCTTAGCCCTGCTTAGATCTTGTGGATAGAGGTTGTCCTTAGCCTAGCTCGAGAAAGGATGACTTCGACCTGCAAGAATATTTTCATTTGGAGCAATGGTGGGATCTTACTGCAAAGTTCCCTGTGATGCTCTTTCATCCTAAGGAACAGAAACAATCCTAAGGATGGGAATTACGTAAATTGAAACTTGGGTTAAGAACAGGTGATGTTCTACCCAGGTTGATTAAGGATTGATGCGTATGTAGGCGTGCTGACCGAGGACCCTTTAACTGGTCACATGCCTCGTCATGGGTAAGCCTTGCCTCGGGCAGACTAAGGCCAGAATAAGATAACACGAAATGGGCGTGGAGCGGTGGCGAGAGTAGCGTGTACCCTCCGTGGCAAGAGGCTGGACGGTGGTGTATCTGTGCTCTCGGTTTGCGTGAACCTAATCTGGTCTTAAGAACCCCGGTGGCGGGTTGACATATGCAAGGGTTAAGTGCTACATATGTCGTGTGATTGGAGATCCTCAGCTGAGTATAATCGATTCGGATCGCCGTACCTTCGCGGTTATGAAGACTTGGTCACTTCCCTGCAACCTAAGTCAGGATGTGAACATTATGAATAAAAAGGATGTTGTATTGATGAGATGATGAAATTAGACTAGATGCAAACAGAGTCTATTGATATTTAATCTGGCGTTAAAATATTGAAAGTAAGGACTCACTTTAGTAAGCTATTTCTGCAAAAGTATCTAAGTTGATTCTTGCTAAAGCCTCTCCTTGATTCCTATTTATCCAGCATACCCTTGAGAGTCTTTTCCTTAGTCGGGTAAGACTTGCTGAGTAATTCCATACTCAGGGTTTATCCCTTCGTTGTTTTTAGGTGAGGAAGCGACAAATTTTTGTTGCTTTTGCTCCAAGGTGGTATCAAATGAAGAAAAACAAGAGTGAAGATGCGGGAGGACGTGGTCCTCCATAAGAACCTTTGTTTAATAGTTATCGGGAGGAGTTTTTGCCTCCCCTGGTATGTGTAATAATACTACCCTGCACTCGTTTTATAACTCTGGTCTGTAATAAATAACTTGATCTTACTTTCTAAATAAATGTAAGTTTATATAATTGCTCCGCATTTCTATATCTCTGATGTTCTGTAATGTCTGCAAGACGGGTGAAACGTTCCTGGTGAGGTAAGGAAAGATACCGAACTTGTCAAGTGACTTAGGAACATCTACAGGGTGTCTGATGTCTGTTAGACAAGGACAACTGTAGGTGGGCCTAATTACTTGGGAGGTTCCGTCACAGCTGGTATCGGAGCGTAGCCCTTCTTGACATATATTATTGTGACATCTTCAAAAGAATTTCCTAAGACTTATCTAGAAAATTGCTTCTCTTCTTACCTAAGTATTTCTGAAGAGTTTATTTCGAAGACCAGATAGAAAGAGTGCAATGTATAGAAGGTTGAATCAACTAAGGTTGATTCTGTACTTATTCATGCATCATGCTAAGAACTGTACTAATAAATTTTCCCCCTTAACAAATGTCGCCGCGTACAAGGAACGGCACGTAAGCATACTGGACCCATTGGTGTACCTCGACACCAACTTGCCCCACGGGAGCAAGACAGCAGTAGCGGGAGCAACGATCCTATTGGTGATCTCGAAGCTCGCGTGAATCAACTTCAAGCAGAGTTGCAACGCAAGACTAATCTATGGGTTGCGGAGGTGACCGAATAAATGATTTAAGAAGTTACATCCGCACCCTGCAAGATCAACTAGCTGACCGAGATCTGGCACTGGATTGGGCAGTGCAGTCTCGTTCGGTAGCTTTAGCTAAGGAAGCGAAGGCTCGAGCACGAGTCAACGAACTTAGCGTTGCTATTGACAACTTGCAGGTATATTGCAATACTTTACATGAAGAAGTTCATGTACTATATTCGCAATTACACCCAAATGTCCTTGCGGATCCCGTCAGGTCTGAAGCCGGAACCTCGCATACTGCGGGAGAAGCGCTTGGTGGGGAGTTAGACCTTTTTAGGCCCCCTTCTTCTTTGAGGCTGGTCGACGTATGGTCTCCCACCCCTGACGATGAAGCTACCAAGAACAATCAAAAGCAGGAATAGTAGTGTAGCTTAGAAGTAGAGATAGTATGTTGTATAATAGGTTGAACTTTTGGGTAATGTATCCTGTTATGTAATATCGAGTCTATATCATTACTTTTTATAGTAATGTAAAATGGAAGGTTTCTCTGGCATATTATGTTTACTTCCAATGTTCTTTGCCTCAGATGCCGACCAGGACTCGAGGACAGGACGCAACAGGAACTTCTGGGGGAAGGGATGTCACCCCAAACCCACCTCCGGTTCCTCCCACATTGGCCGAGGCGATTGCCGCCTTGGTAAATGCCACCGCAGACAATACCCGCTTTCTTAGGGAAATGGCGGGTCAACAGCAATTCCAGCAGCAGGCAGGAAGGGGTTATCAGCAAGGCCCCCGTGAAACCACTTATCTGGACTTCTCTGAAACCCGTCCACCCCTATTCGTCAAGGCAGAGGACCCGTTGGAAGCCGATGAGTGGATACGGGTTATTGAACAAAAGTTTGGTCTTCTCCGTTGTTCAGAGACGCAGAAGCCGTTATTCGCAGCACAACAACTACGTGGTCCTGCCAGTACCTGGTGGGGAAATTTTGTGGCTATTCAACCTGTCAACCATCAAATCACCTGGGAAGAATTTAAAGCAGCCTTTCGTGAGCACTACATACCCGAAGGTGTGCTGCATATGAAACAAGAGGAATTCATGAAGCTGAAACAAGGAGGAGATACCGTCAATCAGTATCTCAACAAGTTTAATCACCTGTCGCAGTATGCCATCGACCAGGTGAATACTGATTTAAAGAAAAAGAACTGCTTTATGAGGGGTTTAAATGATCGGTTGCAGAGAAAGATGGCCACATGTATAGATCTCACGTATGGAAAGGTTGTTAGCACAGCCTTATCTGTTGAAGCAAAATACGCAAGTTCTGGGAAGAACAAGGGATTCGGTGGTGAGAGGCCTAATCAGGGCCAGGCGAAGAGGCAACGGTTTGTGATCCGGCCTTCAAGCCAAAATCGCACTTTTTCTCGTCCACCCTCATTCCCTTTCAAACAGCCAATCATTATTCGCCCCAACAATACCCCCACTACCCCAAATCAGCCGAGTGCCCCGGGCACTCGATTCCCTGCCTTGCCCAGCTCTTCAACCGGGTGTTTCAATTGCGGCAAGTCGGGACATTTCATCAAAGACTGCCCATATCCTAAGCAAAATCAATCAAATGCTCCGCAAGGATCTGGGAGATCAGCTCAACCCAAAGGAAATACTGTGGGGAAAAATACAAAGAAGACGGGGCGTGTATACTACACCCAAGTGGCCACTACACCGGAAGGAGAGCCGGTGATGATGGGTACGTTTCTCGTGGCCAGTCACCCTGCAATTATTCTTTTTGATTCTGGTGCTTCGCATACGTTCATTAGCAAGAAATTTGTGGAGCAACATCACATTGCATGCCATGAATCAAAAGAGGGATTTAAAATTCATTCACTTGGGGGACACATTTTTACTAGAGAAGTGGCCTATGAAGTGCCAGTAACAATGGCCGGACGAAACTTTCCTGCTAACATAATTGTTCTGAAAGGCCAGGATATAAATGTAATTATGGGTATGAATTGGTTAACCCAACACAAGGCAATTCTCAACACTGAACTCAGAACCGTCAGGTTGAGCTATAATCAAGAAGAGATTCTTTTGTCTCTCCCCGTAACCAATCCAGCCAAAGCTTCTGGTAGAATATATGAAGCCATTGTACCGGAGATTAAGAACATTCCGGTAGTATGTGAGTTTCCAGATGTATTTCCGGAAGAGTTGCCTAGACTGCCCCCTGAAAGAGATGTAGAATTTGTAATTGAGCTAAAGCCCGGTACGGCTCCCATCTCCCGAAGATCGTACCGTATGCCCCCTAATGAGTTGGCGGAATTGAAGATTCAATTACAAGATCTACTGAATAAGGGATTCATCCGGCCAAGCTCGTCTCCATGGGGTTGCCCCGCCATTTTTGTTAAGAAGAAGGATCAAACCTTGCGAATGTGTGTGGATTATCGACCCCTGAATGAGGTCACCATCAAGAATAAGTACCCTCTTCCAAGGATCGACATCTTATTTGATCAACTGACTGGGGCGAGGGTATTTTCCAAAATTGATCTCAGGTCGGGCTATCACCAAATCCGTATTCGGCCCGAGGATATACCGAAGACCGCGTTTACTACGCGGTACAGATTGTTTGAATACCTGGTAATGTCTTTCGGGCTCACAAATGCTCCTGCCCACTTCACCTATTTGATGAACTCGGTGTTCATGCCCGAGTTGGACAAGTTCGTGGTGGTCTTCATTGACGATATCTTGATATATTCTAAAAATGAAGAGGACCATGCTCAGCATCTACGGATTGTATTGACGCGCCTGAGGGAACATCAGCTGTATGCCAAGTTCAGCAAGTGCGCGTTCTAGCTGGAGGAAATTCAATTTTTGGGGCACGTGTTATCGGCTAAAGGAATTGCGGTAGATCCTAGCAAGGTCAAAGATATTCTGGAGTGGAAACCCCCAACCACTGTTCACCAAGTTCGGAGTTTTCTTGGACTAGCTGGATATTATCGCAGATTCATACCAGATTTTTCTAAGCTTGTGAAGCCAATCACAAGTTTATTGAAGAATGACATTAAGTTCAATTGGTCTTCTAAGTGTAATGAAGCCTTTAAGCAATTGAAGACATTATTAACCACTGCTCCGGTATTGGCTCAACCGGACATCACTAAGCCTTTTAATGTATATTGTGATGCATCTGGCAGTGGACTCGGCTGTGTATTAATGCAAGAGGGCCGAGTAATTGCGTATGCTTCACGGCAGTTGCGCCGACATGAGGAGCATTACCCAACTCATGATCTGGAGCTAGCTGCTGTGGTTCATGCCCTAAAAATTTGGCGTCACTATCTGCTGGGAAATATCTATCATATATATACAGATCATAAAAGTTTGAAGTACATCTTCACCCAGTCAGAATTAAATATGAGGCAAAGACGATGGCTTGAGCTTATTAAGGACTATGAACTGGAGATCCATTATCACCCAGGCAAAGCCAATGTGGTGGCAGATGCACTAAGCCGTAAGGCTTCCTGCCACTGTCTTGTGGTGAAGACCTCTGACAACACTTTGTGTCAGGAGATGGAAAAGTTAAACCTGGGGATAATCCAACAAGGGACTCTGAATCAGATAAAGCTTGAGTCGATCATTTTGCAAAGGATAATTGATGCTCAAAAGGATAATCTGGGTATGAAGCACCTACGAGAGAAGATAGGGGCTGGAACAGCCAAATGTTTCAAGGAAGACGATCAAGGTGTGATATGGTTTAAAAACCGCATAGTGGTGCCAAAGAATGAAGAACTCCGCCAGCAAATTCTTGATGAAGCACATCTTAGTCGTTATTCTATTCATCCCGGAAGCACTAAGATGTACCAAGACTTGAAGCAACATTACTGGTGGACAAAGATGAAGATCGAAATTGCACGCTATGTGGCTAAGTGTGACACTTGCAGACGTGTCAAGGCCATACACATGAAAACTGCTGGTCCATTACAATCTTTGCCAATCCCAACATGGAAATGGGAAGACATAAGTATGGACTTTATTGTGGGACTGCCCAGGACGACCAAAGGGTATGATTCTATTTGGGTTATCGTTGATCGACTCACAAAGATTGCCCACTTCTTACCCGTCAGGGCCAAATATACAGTAGCCACTTATGCAGCATTATATATTGGTCGTATTCTCAGTTTGCATGGTATTCCAAAAACTATAGTGTCGGATCGTGGACCTCAGTTCGTATCCAAGTTTTGGGAAGAATTCCATAAATCCTTGGGTACCAAATTGCTCCACAGTTCGGCCTATCATCCTCAAACAAGTGGACAGACTGAGAGGGTCAATCAAATACTTGAGGATATGCTGCGGGCATGTGTTCTGGACTTCTCACAGAAATGGGATGAATGTTTGCCCTTAGCGGAGTTTTCATACAATAACAGTTATCAAGAAAGTATCAAGATGGCACCTTTTGAAGCTTTATATGGGCGACGGTGTCGAACTCCGCTAAATTGGTCTGAACCTGGAGAAAGGTACTTCTTTAGGCCTGATATGGTAAAGGAGGCCGAAGAAAAGGTTCAGAAAATTATTCATAATATGAAGAAAGCTCAGACTCGACAAAAGAGTTATGCAGACCGACGACGACAACCCTTATGCTTTCTGGTAGGCGATTATGTCTACTTGAAAGTTTCACCAATGAAGGGTGTATCACGTTTCGGGGTTAAAGGGAAACTTGCACCCAGGTATATTGGTCCATTTCCGGTACTTGAGCAATGTGGGCCAGTGGCATATCGACTACAACTCCCCGAAATTCTGTCTGCTATTCATAATGTGTTCCATGTGTCGCAATTGAAGAAGTGTCTTCGGGTTCCCGATCGAACCATTGAAGTGACAGATGTTGTCCTGGAACCAGATTTAACATACTCAAAACATCCTATTCGAGTTCTGGATCAAAAGGACAGGGTTACCCGGAGAAAGACTCTCAAGTTCTACAAGATACAATGGAACCAACATGCTCAGGAAGAGGCTACGTGGGAAACTCAAGACTTCTTGAATAAGAATTTCCCAGGCTTTCTAGCCTCATGTAATTTGTAAAGTGTATATAGTTATTGCAATAAAGGAGTGAACCTCCACACCACCCCTGCCTTGTACCAGAAATAAGGGAATAAAAATGTGACACATTTCCTTTTCCATTACTCACCCTAGGACTTTAAATCTCGGGACGAGATTCTTTTATGGGGGGAAGGATGTAACACCCCTGGTGTTACTGTAACTAAAACTTGAGCATGGCATCATAAGCATTGACATTGCATATGTTTGATACACCTAGAGTGCATTCACTAGGTAAAAATTTCAAACAAGTTGTATTGTTTAAAGTGTTTTTGCAAATAGGACCCTGGATAGGAGACCTAACCCTTAATCAGGCTCAAAGGGGCAAGACCTAACCCAAGATGAGAAAACCTAAAGGCTTTAGGGAAAAGAATCATAAAATATCCCCACAAACAAAGTTGAATAACATTTATGCCCCTCGGATACCAAAAACTCTCAATTAGAACCCTGGAAAACCCTAAAACCAAACCCTAGGGACCTATGTGCAAAATTAGTCCACTTTTGGGCTAAAGTGCAAAAACCAAGTCAAATAAGTATTTTAAGTCATTTGGTTCACAAATATGTGGACTTGAAAGCCAAACCCTAAGTTTTGGACTCATTTGCAAAAAGGACCCCAATTTTGATTCCAATGCTAAGTCTGAAATCAGGGTTATAGGCCCAACTTTGGGGCTGTGTAGCTTTCAAAATAGTGAGAATTCATATTAGATCACCACATCAAAATTGTAACCTGATTATAGAAGAACAACTTTGCTTAAGGTGGTAAGCTCACTTGTTAAGAAAAATCTAGAGATAAGTAAGCCCAAAGTTGGACTGTCAGGCTGGTGGAATTCTGAAATTCAGAACTTCAGTGAAACAGAGCTAACTTTGGACTTGGATTTAAACATGATCCAGTGCAAGTTTGGGTATGATTCCCATAACAAATTTGTAGATGGTATATTACTCTACAAATTTGCTGCAGAGTGTGGATCACGTTGCCATAGAAAATCTGGAGAAAAAGAGTTCTGAAGTTGCTCTGTCAGGCATGTAGCAAGAAACTGAAACTGAACTTCTGATGGTACAGTAACCCGAGTGGATCAGAACGCCAGCATAGCCGCTCGTCGCCGGCGATAAGGATGCCGCTGTGGCTCGAATTGGTCGTCGGCGGTCACGGTAAAAGCCCCCGACGACGTGTCAGAACCTCACCGAGGTGGCAGGCTCCGGTTAAACGGCGATAACCGCGCTGTCACCGGAATCCGCCGCGCGGCATGTTCGCCAGCGCAATCCCAATCTCCCCGATCCTCATCCATTTACAACCGGCGGCCTATAAATTAACCGCGCCCCCAGCTCCGCCATGAACTCAAGCAGCTGTTGCACCCATCTGCCTCCCGAATCCTTCGCTAGCAAGCACGAATTTCGGATTCGCCCCAATCCGGTTCTAGAACACCGTAAACTCTATCTCGTCGTGGTCAGCCCAATTCAGGTCAGCTGTTCCCCTCTGCTCCTTTGTCTAAGCATTCTCATGCGTCTGTGATGCTCACCGACCCACCCAATTGAACCGGGTCGCCTGGGATCACCGGGAACGCGATCGCCAAGCCGTAATGTTCTCGGCCACCGTGGCCAGAGCCCTGTAATTGATCTCGTATGCAATTGAGTTGGGGGAAAGGCCTAGGGTAGCTCCAATTTGGTGTCGGTCGCTCGGGAGCGCCGGTCATCGCCTCAATCAGCCGGTACGGTGGCTCGCCGGAGCCTCCCTGCGCCCACCGCCGTCGTGGACTTTCCCTTGTGAAGAAATGAAAACCGAAGGGCCTTTCTGCAATTGGTCAGTGGCACAGAGGAATAGTAAACAAACCTGCTTCGATTTAGTTAATAAACCGAGGGCCTCTGTGCAAGGTTGCCGCGGGTGCGCGCTCGTGGACGTGCTTCTGCTGGTAGTGGGCCGACCTGGACTGGATTCGGCCCAATACTATTCACGAGTTTTCTTTTTCTTTTTACTCCAGAGCCAAAACAATTATAAAAAAATGTAGAAAAATGGTAAAATTGTGAAACCAATTTTCCTAGGCTTGTTATTTTCCCCAGAATTTGATAAAAATAGTTTTGTGATTTTTAGTGGAAATAAGAAATTTTAGGGCATTTAAAGTAGTTAAAAGTATTAGTTATGGATTTTTAGAAAATAATGGGTAAGTCCAAAAATGCCCAAACTTTTTATGGGAACTTAAAGAAATATTTAGAAGCCTTGGGTAGGGTTTGAGTTGATTTGGACCATGTTTGATAACTAGAACCCAAAACCACCCCCTGCCCTATGAACTCCTTTACTTACTCCGGAAACCCTAAGTTCTCGGAGTTCCGTGAAGGAAAGTTGTATTCAAAACTTAGTTAATAAACCTTTATTATCTATGCACTCTCATAAGCATTACATGGCATTCATTCTTATATATATACCTATATGGTTATATTTAGAAAACGAAGAAGAGAGTGAAGTGACTGAAGAGAAGACACCACCACCTTTGGAATCTTAGGCAGGGACTTGGCTCTACTTCGACATCTGCGGGTCCGAGCCTGACTCACCTACTAACGAAGGCAAGCCCCGGTGCATGCAACCCCTTTCCTTGTGTTTTTAAATACTTTTCGCACACTTTAAGTCTAGTGAAATGTGCATTAAGTTTATAGGAATTGCTTGAAACCCTTTGATGCATTGCTTTCCTTGATATCCATACCTTTATAGATACTTCTGTGAGGTATCAAAATATGATTTACAAAAATGCTTAGCCCTGCTTAGATCTTGTGGATAGAGGTTGTCCTTAGCCTAGCTCGAGAAAGGATGACTTCGACCTGCAAGAATATTTTCATTTGGAGCAATGGTGGGATCTTACTGCAAAGTTCCCTGTGATGCTCTTTCATCCTAAGGAACAGAAACAATCCTAAGGATGGGAATTACGTAAATTGAAACTTGGGTTAAGAACAGGTGATGTTCTACCCAGGTTGATTAAGGATTGATGCGTATGTAGGCGTGCTGACCGAGGACCCTTTAACTGGTCACATGCCTCGTCATGGGTAAGCCTTGCCTCGGGCAGACTAAGGCCAGAATAAGATAACACGAAATGGGCGTGGAGCGGTGGCGAGAGTAGCGTGTACCCTCCGTGGCAAGAGGCTGGACGGTGGTGTATCTGTGCTCTCGGTTTGCGTGAACCTGATCTGGTCTTAAGAACCCCGGTGGCGGGTTGACATATGCAAGGGTTAAGTGCTACATATGTCGTGTGATTGGAGATCCTCAGCTGAGTATAATCGATTCGGATCGCCGTACCTTCGCGGTTATGAAGACTTGGTCACTTCCCTGCAACCTAAGTCAGGATGTGAACATTATGAATAAAAAGGATGTTGTATTGATGAGATGATGAAATTAGACTAGATGCAAACAGAGTCTACTGATATTTAATCTGGCGTTAAAATATTGAAAGTAAGGACTCACTTTAGTAAGCTATTTCTGCAAAAGTATCTAAGTTGATTCTTGCTAAAGCCTCTCCTTGATTCCTATTTATCCAGCATACCCTTGAGAGTCTTTTCCTTAGTCGGGTAAGACTTGCTGAGTAATTCCATACTCAGGGTTTATCCCTTCGTTGTTTTTAGGTGAGGAAGCGACAAATTTTTGTTGCTTTTGCTCCAAGGTGGTATCAAATGAAGAAAAACAAGAGTGAAGATGCGGGAGGACGTGGTCCTCCATAAGAACCTTTGTTTAATAGTTATCGGGAGGAGTTTTTGCCTCCCCTGGTATGTGTAATAATACTACCCTGTACTCGTTTTATAACTCTGGTCTGTAATAAATAACTTGATCTTACTTTCTAAATAAATGTAAGTTTATATAATTGCTTCCGCATTTCTATATCTCCGATGTTCTGTAATGTCTGCAAGACGGGTGAAACGTTCCTGGTGAGGTAAGGAAAGATACCGAACTTGTCAAGTGACTTAGGAACATCTACAGGGTGTCTGATGTCTGTTAGACAAGGACAACTGTAGGTGGGCCTAATTACTTGGGAGGTTCCGTCACAGTATACGTATCCCGGAGGCGTAGGAGTCCCTCGGCTCGGTCAGCCTTGGCTGCTTACGTGTACTCTGTCGTTTTCATGATCCACTTTCAAAGTAGTCGAAAAGCACGAAAGACATTCTGGCAGAAAAGATCTTTTTCCAAGGAAAATTTTGACGCAGAGGGGGTTCCCCCCTTTTTAGCCCCCGAGGGAGGGTCGGGCTTTGCCGAGGCAAGGCTGACCCTTCCTTGATGACTAAACTTTGCGTGTGAATGAGGTATATGAACAACTTGAAAGCATCTTAAGGGTAGAAGCGACATAGCTGTCGGATGTTCCAAGCGTTGCTGTAGACCTCGCCTTGACTGTTGGTCAGCTTGTACGTCCCGGGCTTCAGAACTTTGGCGACGACAAACGACCCTTCCCAGGGAGGCGTGAGCTTGTGCCGCCCTCGGGCGTCTTGTTGTAGCCGAAGCACCAGGTCGCCCACCTGGAGGTCTCGGGACCGAACCCCTCGAGCGTGGTAGCGTCGCAGGGACTGCTGGTACCGCGCCGAGTGTAGTAAGGCCATGTCCTGAGCCTCTTCCAGCTGGTCCAGTGAGTCTTCTCGAATAGCTCGATTGCTTTGGTCGGCGTAGGCCCTCGTCCTCAGGGAACCGTATTCTAAGTCTATGGGCAAGATGGTCTCGGCCCCATAGACTAGAAAGAACGGTGTGAGGCCCGTGGCTCGGCTCGGCGTCGTCCTCAGACTCCAGACCACCGAGGGGAGTTCCTTCATCCATCGCTTGCCGGACTTGTTGAGGTCGTTGTAGATCCGAGGCTTGAGTCCTTGTAGAATCATGCTGTTGGCACGCTCTACTTGCCCATTCATCATGGGATGAGCCACGGCGGCCCAGTCCACCCGGATGTGGTGGTCCTCACAGAAGTCCAGGAACTTTCTGCCGGTGAACTGGGTGCCGTTGTCGGTGATGATGGAGTTCGGGACCCCAAAGCGATGGATGATGTTGGTGAAGAACGCCACCGCCTGTTCGGACCTGATGCTGTTTAGGGGTCAGACCTCGATCCACTTGGAGAATTTGTCGATGGCGACCAACAGGTGCATGTAGCCCCCGGGTGCCTTCTGCAAGGGGCCGACTAGGTCCAGACCCCACACAGCAAACGACCAGGTGATGGGTATGGTCTGCAGAGCCTGAGCGGGCAGGTGGGTCTGCCTTGCGTAGAACTGACACCCTTCGCAGGTGCGGATAATTCTAGTGGCGTCGGCCACCGCCGTCGGCCAGTAGAAACCTTGTCAGAAGGCGTTTCCAACAAGGGCTCGAGGTGCTGCGTGATGGCCGCAAGCCCCCGAGTGTATCTCTTGTAGGAGCTCCCGGCCTTCGGCGATGGAAATGCATCGCTGGAGGATGCCCGAGGGGTTGCGGTGGTAGAGCTCCTTCCCGTCTCCCAGCAAGACGAACGACTTGGCGCGCCGCGCCAACCGCCGAGCTTCGGCTCGGTCGAGGGGTAGCTCTCCTCGGTGGAGATATTGCAGGTACGGGGTCTGCCAGTTTCGATTAGGCGTGGCCCCGCTTCGCTCCTCCTCGACGCGCAGTGCTCACCCTCGGGGGCCAAGGGTACCTCGGGCCGAGCCGAGGGTGCCTCAGGCCGAGCCGAGGGTGCCTCGGGCTGGGCCGAGGCCTTCTCGGGCTCGGGCGTGTCGTCGGTCTTGACGGAGGGTTGATGCAGGTCTCGGGAGAAGACGTCCGGGGGAACTGTTGTTCGCCCCGAGGCTATTTTAGCCAGCTCGTCCACAGTCTCGTTGTAGCGTCGGGCGATGTGGTTGAGCTCGAGCCCGTAGAACTTGTCTTCCAGGCGCCGAACCTCATCGCAGTAGGCTTCCATCTTCGGGTCGCGGCAGTGGGAGTTCTTCATGACTTGGTCGATGACGAGCTGCGAGTCACCGCGAGCGTCGAGGCGTCGGACCCCTAGCTCGATGGCGATGCGCAACCCGTTGACCAGAGCCTCGTACTCGGCCACATTGTTGGATGCCGGGAAATGGAGGCGTAGCACGTAGCATAGGTGCTTCTCGAGGGGCGAGATGAAGAGCAGGCTTGCGCCTCCTCCTGTCTTCATCAGCGACCCGTCGAAGAACATGGTCCAGAATTCCGGTTGGATCGGAACTGTTGGGAGCTGGGTGTCGACCCATTCAGCCACAAAGTTCGCCAAGACCTGGGACTTAATGGCCTTCCGAGGGGCGAACGAGATCGTCTCGCACATGTTTCCACCGCCCACTTTGCAACTCTACCCGAGGCCTCTCGGCACTGGATGATCTCCCCCATGGGGAAGGATGACACCACAGTTACCGGGTGAGACTCGAAGTAGTGTCGCAACTTCTGCCGCGTTAGGATCACCGCGTACAACAGCTTTTGAATTTGTGGGTAGCGGATCTTGGTCTCGGACAGTACCTCACTGATGAAGTAGACTGGCCTCTGGACGGGCAATGCATGCCCCTCTTCTCGTCTCTCAACCACGATCGCGGCGCTAACCACCTGAGTGGTCGCGACGATGTAGATCAAGAGGGCTTCTCCGGCAGCGGGGGGCACCAAGATGGACGCGTTCGTGAGGAGCGCCTTCAGGTTCCCGAGGGCTTCCTCGGCCTCAGGGGTCCAAGTGAAGCACTCGGCCTTCCTTAAGAGGCGGTACAGAGGCAGACCTCTTTCGCCGAGGCGCGAGATGAAACGGTTCAGAGCTGCAAGGCATCCCGTGACTCTCTGTACGCCTTTCAAGTCCTTGATGGGCCCCATGCTGGTGATGGCCGCGATCTTCTCCGGGTTGGCCTTGATGCCCTGCTCGGAGACGATGAACCCCAAGAGCATGCCTCGGGGAACCCCGAAGACACACTTCTCGGGATTGAGCTTCACGCCTTTCGCCTTGAGACATCGGAATGTCGCTTCAAGGTCGGAAAGGAGGTCGGAGGCTTTCCTCGTCTTGACTACGATGTCATCGACGTAGGCCTCGACCGTTCGGCCAATGTATTCGCCGAACACGTGTTTCATGCACCGTTGGTACGTTGCACCCGCATTCCTCAAACCAAACGGCATGGTAACATAGTAGTACATGCCGAAGGGTGTGATGAAAGAAGTCGCGAGCTGGTCGGACTCTTTCATCCTGATCTGGTGATACCCCGAGTAGGCATCGAGGAAAGACAGGGTTTCGCACCCAGTCGTGGAATCCACGATTTGATCGTTGCGAGGCAGAGGGTAGGGAACTTTCGGACATGTTTTGTTTAGACCAGTGTAGTCTACACACATCTGCCATTTCCCTCCTTTCTTTCTCACAAGCACAGGGTTGGCAAGCCATTCGGGATGGAATACCTCTTTGATGAACCCTGCCGCCATTAGCTTGTGGATCTCCTCGCCTATGGCTCTGCGCTTTTCTTCGTCGAATCGGCGCAGAGGCTGCTTCACGGGTCGGGCTCCAGCTCGGATATCCAGCGAGTGCTCGGTGACATCCCTCGGTATGCCGGGCATGTCCGAGGGACTCCACGCGAAAACGTCGGCGTTTGCGCGGAGAAAGTCGACGAGCACTGCTTCCTATTTGGGATCGAGCTCGGAGCCGATCCGGATCTGCTTGGAGGCGTCGTTGCTGGGGTCGAGAGGGACGGATTTAACCGTCTCCGC
Source organism: Zea mays (assembly GCF_902167145.1). Lineage (NCBI taxonomy): Eukaryota > Viridiplantae > Streptophyta > Magnoliopsida > Poales > Poaceae > Zea > Zea mays. Next base: position 11,717,853 of record NC_050104.1, on the reverse strand, counting down.
TGGCTCGAAGTTGCCGGCGTGGCGCTTCACGTCTGGCGCCTCCTTAGAGAGGCTCTCCAGGTCGGCGATGAGGGCCTCGGATTCGGTGAGGGCCTCGGCGTACTCCACGCACTTCACGTCGCATTCGTACGCGTGTCGGTACGTGGGGCCGACGGTGATGACCCCGTTGGGGCCCGACATCTTGAGCTTGAGGTAGGTGTAGTTGGGGACGACCATGAACTTGGCGTAGCATGGCCTCCCCAGCACTGCGTGGTAGGTTCCTCGAAACCCGACCACATCGAACGTGAGGGTCTCTCTTCGGAAGTTGGAGGGTGTCCCGAAGCAGACGGGTAGATCGAGTTGTCCGAGGGGCTGGACGCGCTTCCCGGGGATGATCCCGTGGAAAGGCGCAGCGCCTGCCCGGACCGAGGACAGATCGATCCGCAGGAGCCCGAGTGTCTCGGCGTAGATGATGTTGAGGCTGCTGCCTCCGTCCATGAGGACCTTGGTGAGCCTGACGTTGCCGATGACGGGGTCGACAACGAGCGGGTATTTCCCTGGGCTCGGCACACTGTCGGGGTGGTCGTCTTGGTCGAAGGTGATGGGCTTGTCAGACCAGTCTAGGTAGACTGGCGCCACCACCTTTACCGAACAGACCTCCCGACGCTCTTGCTTGCAGTGCTGAGCCGAGGCGTTCGCCACTTGCCCACCGTAGATCATGAAGCAGTCGTGGACCTCGGGGAACTCTCCTGCCTGGTGATCTTCCTTCTTATCGTCGTCGCGAGCCCTGCCACCCTCCGCGGGTGGCTCGGCCTTGTGAAAGTGGCGCCGAAGCATGGCGCACTCCTCAAGGGTGTGCTTGACGGGCCCCTGATGATAGGGGCATGGCTCCTTGAGCATCTTGTCGAAGAGGTTGGCACCTCCGGGAGGTTTCCGAGGGTTCTTGTATTCGGCGGCGGCGACAAGGTCCGCGTCGGCGGCGTCGCGTTTCGCTTGCGACTTCTTCTTGCCTTTCTTCTTGGCGCCGCGCTGAGTTGACGCCTCGGGGACATCTTCCGGTGGGTGGCCTTGGGGCTGCTTGTCCTTCCAGAAGATGGCCTCAACCGCCTCCTGGCCAGAGGCAAACTTGGTGGCGATGTCCATCAGCTCGCTCGCCCTGGTGGGGGTCTTGCGACCCAGCTTGCTCACCAGGTCGCGGCAGGTGGTGCCGGCGAGGAACGCGCCGATGACATCCGAATCAGTAATGTTGGGCAGCTCGGTGCGCTGCTTCGAGAATCGCCGGATGTAGTCCCGGAGAGACTCTCCCGGCTGCTGGCGGCAGCTTCGGAGATCCCAGGAGTTTCCAGGGCGCACGTACGTGCCCTGGAAATTGCCGGCGAAGGCTTGGACCAGGTCGTCCCAGTTGGAGATCTGCCCCGGAGGCAGGTGCTCCAGCCAGTCTCGAGCGGTATCGGAAAGGAACAGGGGGAGGTTGCGGATGATGAGGTTATCATCGTCCGTTCCACCCAAGTGGCAGGCCAGCCGATAGTCCGCGAGCCACAGTTCCGGTCTCGTCTCCCCTGAGTACTTTGTGATAGTAGTCGGGGTTCGGAACCGGGTCAGGAACGGCGCCCGTCGTATGGCGCGGCTGAAAGCCTGCGGACCGGGTGGTTCAGGCGAGGGACTCCGATCCTCCCCGCTGTCGTAACGTCCCCCACGCCTGGGGTGGTAGCCTCGGCGCACCCTCTCGTCGAGGTGGGCCCGACGGTTGCGGTGATGGTGCTTGTTGCCGAGGCGACCCGGGGCCGCAGGCGCTGTGTTGCGCGTGCGCCCGGTGTGGACCGAGGCTTCCCGCATGAATCGGGAAGTCGCGGCGCGATGTTCCGAGGGGTACCCCTGCCTTCGGGAGGCGGAGCTTTCGGCCCGTCGGACCGCGGCGTCCTCCAGGAGATTCTTGAGCTCTCCCTGGATACGCCGCCCCTCGGTGGTAGATGGCTCCGGCATCGCGTAGAGAAGTATCGCCGCTGCAGCCAGGTTCTGGCCGACCCCACTGGAAGTCGGTGGCGGCCTTACCCTAACATCGTTGGCGATGCGGTGCTGGAATCCCTAGGGGAGATGACGCACTTCTCCGGCCGGAGGTTGGCCCGCCCATTCCTGCCCGATGTCCCGGCGGATCGGCTCAAGTGTTCCTGCTCCCTCGTCGAGTCTGGCCTGCATCTCGCGGATTTGCTCGAGCTGTGGGTCATGACCCCCCGCCGGGACAGGGACCACAGCTAGCTCCCGAAGGATGTCAACGCGAGGCACCGGCCTAGGGAGATGACCGTTCTCCGGCATACCAAGATGGTTGCCTTCATCGGGACCCCCTAGATCGACGTGGAAACATTCACGACTTGGGCCGCAGTCCTCGTCGCCGAGGATGCGGCTACCGTCGGAATAGTCGGAAAGGCAGTAGTCGCACGCGGTCATAAAGTCCCGCATGGCACTGGGGTTACCAAGTCCGGAGAAATCCCAACTAAAGTCGGGCTTGTCATCTTCCTCGAAACCCGAGGGCCCATAGGTCGAGACGCCCGTCAGCCGGTCCCAGGGTGACCGCATACGATACCTCAGAGGGTTTGGACTCTCCTCTATGAGAGTGTCCGCCGAAGCGAAGTCGCTTGGTGGGTCGAGGCCGAATCCAAAAGGCACGAGATGGGAATCGGTCGGTACCTCTTGGTCGACGGGCGGTGACGAAGTCACGTCAGGGGCTGACTGCACCGTCGTCTCAGGTACGAGGGTGACGCCCAGCAAGTCCTTTGCGAGCGTGCTGGCATCGTCCGTTTGCTTGGAGTTGGCGTGTTGCAGGGAGACGGCGCTCGTCTTTGTCTCAGACGCGAGGTCGATGCCCGACGTGCCCCCCGTTGGGGCGCCGGCGCCGTCGACTCGCTCGACAGCCGACGAGGTGCCGCCTCCTGCTTGGCCTTGGTTGCCCCGCCTCCTCCTCCATCGGCGGGGGAGGGGACGGGACAAGCCCGAATGCTGTTCTTCCACCACGTGGGGAAGACATCGTCGATTCCGCCGCCGGCGGGCGGGTTGTCGGCCGCCATTGTCGCTGTCACGCGGCGGGGGAAGGAGTATCATGTCGTAGCTGCCGTCGAGGGACATGAACTCAAGACTCCCAAAATGGAGCACCGTCCCGGGCTGGAAAGGTTGCTGGAGACTGCCCATCTGGAGCTTGACGGGAAGCTGTTCGTCAACACGCAGCAGGCCCCTACCTGGCGCGCCAACTGTCGGCGTTTCGAACCCAGGGGGTCCCTGGACCGACGAGTAAATTGTCGCCGCGTGCCCCAGCCCAGATGGGTCAGCGCGAGACAGAGCGCGAAGGGGGGAAGAAGACGGAGGGAGACAGGCGTGAGAGGTGAAACCCGCGGCCTTCGTGTTTGTCCCGTGCCCAGGTCGGGTGCGCTTGCAGTAGGGGGTTACAAGCATCCACGCGAGAGGGAGCGAGCGGCCTCACGCGAGCGCCGTCCCGTCCTTCTCCGCGCGGCCAACCCTCTATAAGAGGGCCCTGGACCTTCCTTTTATAGGCGTAAGGAAAGGATCCAGGTGTACAATGGGGGGTGTAGCAGTGTGTTAACGTGTCTAGCGGAGGAGAGCTAGTGCCCTAAGTACATGCCATCGTGGCAGCCAGAGAGGTTTTGGCACCCAGTTCGTGTGGTGTCGTGGCCGTCGGAGGAGCGCTGGAGCCTGGCGGAAGGACAGCTGTCGGGGCTGTCGGGTCCTTGCTGACGTCCTCTTGCTTTCGTAAGGGGGCTGAGAGCCGCCGTCGTCATAGAGCGTGCGGGGCGCCATCATTACTTGTTTAGCTGAGTGAGTCAGATGGGACGCCGGTCTTGTTCCCCGTAGCCTGAGTCAGCTTGGGGTAGGGTAATGATGGCGCCTCCTGTGACGTGGTCGGTCCGAGCCCTGGGTTGGGCGAGGTCGAGGCTCCTCCGAGGTCGAGGTCGAGTCTGTCTTCCAAGGCCGAGGTCGAGTCCGAGCCCCTGGGTCGGGCGAGGCGGAGACCGTCGGCTGAGGCCAGGGCTGAGTCCGAGCCCTGGGGTCGGGCGAAGCGGAGTTCGTCGTCCTCCGGGGCTGAGCCCGAGTCCGAGCCCTGGGGTCGGGCGAAGCGGAGTTCGTCGTCTTCTGGGGCTGTGCCCGAGTCCGAGCCCTGGGGTCGGGCGAAGCGGAGTTCGTCGTCTTCCGAGGCTGAGCCCGAGTCCGAGCCCTGGGGTCGAGTGAAGCGGAGTTTGTCGTCTTCTGGGGCTGAGCCCGAGTCCGAGCCCTGGGGTCGGGCGAAGCGGAGTTCGTCGTCTTCCGGGGCTGAGCCCGAGTCTAAGCCCTGGGGTCGGGCAAAGCGGAGTTCGTCATCTTCCGGGGCTGAGCCCGAGTCCGAGCCCTGGGGTCGGGCGATGCGGAGTTTCCTATGGCGCCTGAAGCCGGACTTGGCCGCTGTCAGCCTCACTCTGTCGAGTGGCACAGCAGTCGGAGCGGCACAGGCGGCGCTGTCCTCTTGTCAGGCCGGTCAGTGGAGCGGCGAAGTGACTACGGTCACTTCGGCTCTGTCGACTGGAGGGCGCGCGTCAGGATAAAGGTGTCAGGCCACCTTTGCATTAAATGCCCCTGCGATTCGGTCGGTTGGTGTGGCGATTTGGCCAAGGTTGCTTCTTGGTGAAGACTGGGCCTCGGGCGAGCCGAAGGTGTGTCCGTTGCTGGAGGGGGTCCTCGGGCGAGACGTAAATCCTCCGGGGTCGGCTGCCCTTGCCTGAGGCTGGGCTCGGGCGAGGCGTGATCGCGTCCCTCGAATGGACCGATCCTTGACTTAATCGCACCCATCAGGCCTTTGCAGCTTTGTGCTGATGGGGGTTACCAGCTGAGATTTAGGAGTCTTGAGGGTACCCCTAATTATGGTCCCCGACACTATTGCAGCCTCTCCACAACCTTGACCTGCTGGACCCGCTGCGCTTCCAGGGTCTGGTCTAGGGCATTCAGCTTGGCCTGAAGCTCTATTGTGAGGGCCTCCTTCTGGCTCAAGGCCTCCTCCCTCTTGGCCACCTTCTTCTCCCTCCGATGCGCCTCCAGCTCCCTGGCATACACCTTCTGGAGGTCCTTCTTGTAGTCCTTGCGGTCCCGCTCGAGTTGGGACCGCTCGGAGATGAACTGGCGGGATACCGTCCTGGTGCGCTCCTCCAGTTGGGTGCGCCAGTCGCTGAGGCGCTGGTGCTCAGCCTCAAGCGCCTCCCACTCTCGCAAAATTGCCGCCCCAGTGTCACTAAGGACCTGGTGGGCGCGGGACAGCATGCGAGGGAGGGGGATTGGCGCAGCTTCTTCCTCGGCACCTGACCGAAGCCGTCGCCCAAGCACCACCTCCATCTCCTCCGGTGCAGGCGGGGGGTTGGAGCTGGACGCGCCTCCGGTGTCACCCCCAGCGTCGAGAGTGGGCGCGATGTCGGAGGCGGGCACGGATCCCCCAGTTGGGACCTCCTCTGTCGCTGCGATGTCGCCTGATGCTGGCGCCGCTGCCGCCGGACCCCCGGTTGGGGCATGAGAAGCCGCTGGCGCTGTCTGGGCAGCGGCTGGAGGCGGACCGCCAGCACCACTCCCAGTAGATTCCTACTGCTGAGAGCCAGACCCATCGGTGGGCCTGGTACCTGGCGGAGGAGGAGGAGGTCTGGCCTTCGGAGCGACGGAGGAAGAGGCCCTGGCGAACAGACGATGAGTTAAGACTTGTCGGCATGATAATTAGACTCATGGACTCATGGAAAAAGGGGCTATACTTACTTGGGGCCCTGGACTTTCCAGCGACCCTGGAAGCGGGGTGACTGCTGCTGTTGCTGCTGCTACGGTTGTTGTTGTTGTTGTTGCTGCTGGTGCCCCTCAGGGTGATGTGATATCCTGGCCCAAGGCTTAATAGACTTAATAGAGTAATCATATCAACAAGGTGCATCTTCTTTTTCGGAAGCCTATCTCGAAAAAACCTCCAAGTTAAGCGTGCTTGGCTTGGAGCAATTTGGGATGGGTGACCGACCGAGAAGTTTTCTCGGGTGCGCATGAGTGAGGACAAAGTGCGCACAAAAGACTCGTGTTGGTCTGTGGGGACGATATATGATCCTAGAGAGCTGCCAGGAGTAAGTACCGCCGATCCAGGGATTGGACGGGGTGTTACAAGTGGTATCAGAGCCGACCCTCGAGGTTTCACGGGCGTGTGTGGGATAGGGGGTTCGGGTATATGGCGCATGGCGCATGTGGGCCCAGAGTGGTCACATGGCATGGCATATGACGACACTAGACACACAGACGTGGCTAAGAGGGGAGGTTCCTGGATTGGGGTTGACCGACGAGGACGGCGGTCTTCTAAGGGGGTGGATTGTGATATCCTGGCCCCTGGGATGGGATATCCTGGCCCAAGGCTTAATAGACTTAATAGAGTAATCATATCAATAAGGTGCATCTTCTTTTTCGGAAGCCTATCTCGAAAAAACCTCCAAGTTAAGCGTGCTTTGCTTGGAGCAATTTGGGATGGGTGACCGATCGGGAAGTTTTCTCGGGTGCGCATGAGTGAGGACAAAGTGCGCACAAAAGACTCGTGTTGGTCTGTGGGGACGATATATGATCCTAGAGAGCTGCCAGGAGTAAGTACCACCGATCTAGGGATTGGACGGGGTGTTACAGGTGATCACCCCCAGAGGATGGTGGTGGCGGCGGGGCCGGAGGACTAACGCGCCTCTGCGCACCATGGGCCTGGGAGCTGGCCTCCTCGACCCACCAGCAGTCCTCTGGCGTTTCTGGGGGGTTCGAAACAAGCGACCCATCAGCCTGTTGCAGCCTGCGTCGTCTCTCCTCCTCCGACCCCCTGGAGCTACCTGGGGCGGAGGCACTGCTTGTAGCCCCTTTGCCCTTGTCCAAGGGGCTGGGGGCCGTGGCGGGGTTGGCGTTGGGGGGCGCACCGGTGGGCTGGGGACCTCCAGCCAGCGCATCGGAGATGCAGATCCCGCGGAGGGGGTCTCGACCGCCGGTCTGGCAAACTGCCACGCCTCTCTCATCGAGGGTCGACAGCGTGGCCAAAATTGCCATCCTCAGGTCTGGGTCGTCGCAGAGCGCTGGGGTGGCCTGGGGGAGAATCAGGGACTCAGGGACAAAGGTCTCCCCGATAATCCCTCCCACCAGGACAGCCAGCTTGTCCCAGGACAAATCGGTCCCCGGCCCACGCTGGATCCTGCCGATGTCGTTCGGGCCGGTGAACCAGCAGCACAGGCGCGACCTCCTCTGCAGCGGCATGATCCAGCGCTTCAGGAGGTCGCCGACCATGTGCATTAATGTCAGGTCATCCGTGGCCAAGGCCTTGATCCTATCCAATATGGGCAGGAGCTCTGGCGACAGGGACGGCTTGGTCCTCCACTGCTTGCGGTCGATGGCTGGCCCATCGGACAGCAGGACGAGAAGGTCGTTGGCCTCGGCGCTGGCGATCACCCAGTCGCTGCGCCAGTTCTCCCACCTCGCTCAACCAAGGGTGGTGATGTAGATGACGGCTGGATCTGGCTTCGTCTGGAAGTAGTAGGCCCTGATGTGGTCCCTGTTCTTCCACGACTTGACCAGCACGAAGAAGTAGCGGAAGAGAGAAGTGCAGGGGGCCACACCTATGAACATCTCGCATAGGTGGACGAAGATGGCCACCTGGAGGATGCAGTGGGGCATGAGGTGTTGGAGCTGAAGCCCAAACTCCTCTAGCAGCAGCAGAAAGAAGGGCAAGATCGGCAGCGCCAATCCGCAAGAGATGTAGGAGGTGAACAACACGAACTCCCCGGCGGCGAGATTGCCAAGGGGAACGGAGCCGACGCGGATTCTTCCGGCGAGCCCTGGCGTGCTCCACTCAAGCAGGCCACGCACCAGATTGAGCACCTCCTCAGACTGGAAGCGGTCGGGATGGCCAAGCGAAGTCATGGCATCTGCGGCGGCACGGGTGTAGAGCAGAAGAGCGCGAATGCAAAGGGGCGCAGAGAGCACGAAGGCGAAAGGGCGCAGTCAATTGGAAGAGAATGCAAAAGGGTAACTGCTGCACGCGGGGGTGAATCCTTTTTCAAGGAAACCTGAGTCCTCGTTCAGGGAAACCCTGCCGCACGCCCCTCAATCGCCGCAGGAGATCACGCACGACGGGCACCTAGATCCAGGCAGCCCAGTCTATGACACTAGGGCCCGGGTCCACAGGTCATACACTTTGCGAGGCGGATTTCGGGTGCGGAAAGAGCGAACCGCCGCACCCGCCGGTAGTGCGCCTCCTCGGGGCCGCTGCAGAAGACAGAAGGTAATTTTTTAAACCAATGCAGCGGTAACGAGCCGCCCCGCGTGTTGCCCGACGAAACCACCAGGCGTGGGGGCCGTGGGTCAGTCAGCCGCGGGGACAGATATGGCAGTTGGCGTGACCGAAGGAGATTGACAGAGGGTGCGTCAGCAGACGTGCTGAAACGGTGTGCCAATCACCAATCAGGCCGTGTTGAGGCAAAGTACAAGCTTTGGCCCCACCTGCAGGCTCGCATCCTCCCTGAGGTGGGCCTAGGGGGCCACTGTCGGTACCCTGAAACTAGAGTACCCCTTTCTACTGTATAAAGACGTAGTACCCACGCGACTATCTCTTAGTCGCGTGGTAGAGGTGTTGTGTGTGGGACCAAGCCATGACTCGCCCCAGTCTCGGGCGACTACTCTGGGTCCACAATAGCGCCGGAACCCACCACACGGGCGGGTCCAGAGCCACCACGTGTCCAGAGAAAGTGATATACTCCAAGTCATCAACAGTGAGTCCGGAACCCCATGGGAGAGTACCAGACCCCTCGATATACAGTCCGGACCTCCAAGGTTGGTACAGGACCTCCACGTGTGCAAGCCGAACCCCTGGAATGGGATCCGGGCCGCCCACAATGGGGTCCCAAGGTCCCAGGACAGAACATACTCAGGCCTTGAACAGGACCCAGGCGGGGGTCCGGTGCCGACACGTGTCCGGACCTAGTCTGGTGGGCTCAAGACCTGTCCGCATATACTCCTGCTCCCCGCTCAGGTGGAGACCCGATGCTGCCACATGGCATACTGCACGCGACTTAAGCTAACAGGCGGAACCTAGCATGACGCCTCTGGGCCACGCGCGCCTTCGCATTCGTTGCGGATAAGACGTGCGCATGTCCATTCCACCGACAGACGGCGTGCTCAGTCCATGATACGTGTGCCGTGCTGTTACTCACCATTACTCACACATTTCGGCTATCAATGCTGCATGGACTGCGGTCATCAAGACTCCCGGTGATTGCTCAGGCGTTACTAGCATTAGTTACTCACATAATGTATTCCTTCCGTTATGCCCCTAGGCCCGCATGTCGGGGCTCAGCATCCTTGTATGTGCCTCCCTTAAACTATAAAAGAGAAGGCACACAACGTTACAGGGGACGAGCTCACAAGCTCTCAAGTTCACACACACAGACTCTCAGACTCAATACAACATACACACAGTGGAGGTAGGGTATTACGCTCCGGCGGCCTGAACCACTCTAATCCCTCGTGTGCTCCTGTGTTCATCCCAAATCCACCTAACAGGCAAAACGCTTAGGCCCCCTCCTCATCTTAGGATTAGGGCGGGTGCATTCCGCCACCCGGTCAGAGGATTTTCTCTCCGACATACAATACAAAAGACCATATGAACCAAGAACTTATACTAATTCTTTCCTAAAATAAAAGGCATTGAACACTTCCTTTTCTTAAAATAATTTAAAAATAAAGAAATTCAGAGAGATTTTTGTAGGTATACTTCATCTGGCTTACATAAGATATTTCAGTTATTTTAAACAACATACTCATGATACAATTAACATTAGGCATCCACCAGTGGCTAAGCTTGGGTGAGTCCAATCCATCTCTGCCTATATTAAGAGATATTGAACACTTTCTTTTCTTAAAATAATTAAAAAGAAAAAATTTAGTGAACCTGTTAGAACTGTAGGCCAATTAACAGCCTTCTCCGTCAAAGCCATTAAGTTTTGTTGGAATGTAATGTTGTAAACAACGGAGAAGCACCTAGGATTGAGAACATGCCGGACATCTTCTAATGATGGATCATTAATTCATATCCATCAGGAAGATAGGTGCAGATTTCTCAATCCTAGGGGGTGTTAAGAAAATCTCTAGTCCAATCATAAATAATTAAATTCTCTCTTTTCAAAATCTAGGAAACATAATTAATAGGGGCATATGTTTATAACTTGGAAGGGGTCGATTTAAACATGTAGTGGTATAATACGAGCAATGGCTGTTGCAGTAACCAAAAACCTTGATGAAGAATAACAGAAAGAGATGGGGACTGATGGTGGTAGTCTACTCACCGATGTCTCTTCCATGGAGGACACCACTGGAGCCTCCAACACCGTGCAGATCTGGCGACACAGGGTGTGGAGGCACATTGTGACTCATCATGCCATGCCGAGGACTGAGACAGTGATGGAGACGGCGATGCCGAAGGCAGAGAAGGTGAAGGGCGAGATATGCACCACAGGTGAGCGGCCTCTGTCGGGGCGGGGAGAGAAACGCGCATGGGGACGCTGGGGTCGGGGCTACGGGGGCACGATGGGAGACATGGGAGGGAGACGGAGGTAGGGGATCTGGCTTCGTGCGTCGAAGGGGTGGGGCAGGCTCCTTCCTACCGCGGGATTGGCGGATCGACGCGAATGGGGGGAGGGAGGCATCACGGTGCAATGAGGGCAGGGACGAGGTGTGCATGCCATGGCCGCCAAGTATGGAATGGTATGCACATACCATGGCCGTGGATATCGCCTTCCATGGAATGGGGCGGGTCTCACCGCGGGGTGGGAAGAAGAACCGGAGTTGCGATCTGCCGGTGGGGTGGGCGGCGGGATGGGATTTCCGGTGGGGGTGGGCAGCAGAGGCTAGCGTGAGGGGGCAGTGGCTGCGAGGGAGGGGGAGGGGACGAGCGGGCGGGGGCACGGAGGGGCTGAGCGGGGGGGAGGCGGGGGGTGATGCGGCGGCGAACGAGAGCGGGGGCAGGGTATCGCGACAACGGCAGAGGGGAAGATGCGGACGGGCGTGGATCACGGGAGCGGGGGCACGGTGAAGGTGTGGTGGACGCCCATGTTAGAGACTTATGGAGTAGTAGAGATATATAAGGTTGTGCACATTGGGTAGCGCTAAAGCCTACTGCTGTAATGCTTTGCAGTTGGATTCGCTGCACTGGGGCACGATATCCACAACGCTAGGGCATGATATCCACGACGCTAAAATAGCGTGTTGGTGTTGGTACGCTAAGAATAGCGCGTGTACGGATGCTGCGCTATCGACTCTGTCTCACATAGTGTTGGGGGCCTTCTTCTTCGCTGAAGGTCCTCCAAGCAAAAACACCTTCGTCAGGATGATATGCAAGCAGACACAACATGAAGGTATTTGCTGAAGCTGCAATCCAGGAAGCTTCGGCATGACGACATGCCTTGAGACGAAGGGCATCACCGACTTAAAGAGGAAAAGACCGTTTAGTCCATGATAGTTTGTGTCATGTTTGTAATTAGTTATCAAGGACATAAATGTAATTTCGACCGGGCTGCGTCCCGGGCCTATAAATAGGTGAACGGTAACCCTGTACTGTTTACGTTATCTGACGATCCCGCGCATGTCACTCTCGAATTCATACCTTCTGTCAAGCCGAAGGTATTAATGTGACTCAATATTATTAATGCTTATTCATAATCATATAATGAAAATATTGATAATCTATTGGTTTAACACAATTATTCATGCTCTTTCTATGTGTTATATGTTCTTGCTGTTATTCCAACATACTGAAATTATGAAGTTATGCCCTTCATAACCTTCGTCTGGATACCATTATATCCTAAAGGAGATAATGTTTCGAAGGACGAAGGTCTTTAATCATTAACATTTGTGTTGCCTTGTTCTTGATTCGTAGCATTTGAGAACAAGTCCTCAACATTGGCGCCCACCTCCGGTGAACTCACTTCCACTGTTGAGACGATGGCTTCGTTCAACGACCAAGCTGTAGCATCTTCGGTCACGAAGCTGGTGCTCCCAATCACGGGCGGTTCAAGTTCAGAGCCAGCCAACAAGAAGCAGAAGAAGGAAGCAAAGAGAAGAGTACAACATGTTGGGGGTGCAAGGACCCTTCATCAGATCTAAGTGGTCCCATATCCCAATCACCTTCTCCCAGGAGGATCTTCTGCTCAAAGACTATCCTCACAACGATGCTATGGTTATATCTTGTGTTATCAAGGGATTTCTGGTCCACAATGTTTTGGTTGACACAGGCAGTGCAACAGACATCATATTTGCAAAGGCTTTTAGACAGATGCAAGAACCAGAGGACAAGATTCATGATGCTACACACCCTCTTTGTGGCTTCGGAGGAAGGCAGATTGTGGCACTTGGCAAAATCACAATGTCGGTTACCTTCGATTATGTCCACAACACAAGGTCTGAGCAGGTTATCTTTGACATTGTTGACATGGATTACCCATACAATGCAATCATCGGCCGAGTGACGCTTAATGCCTTCGAAGCCATACTTCATCCGGCGTACTTATGCACAAAGATACCTTCAGAACAAGGGACCATTGCTGTCCATGGAAGTCAAGAAGCTGCCAGAAGGGCTGAAGGGAGTTGGATAGATTCAAAGGCAATCCATAACATAGATGAAGTCGAAGCTTGTCAACAATATAAGCACAAAGAGAGAAGGTTGCTTCGGCAGATCAGCCGAAGCCTATGCTCCTATGTGAAGATATAGCAGATCAAAGGGTACTACTGGGATCTCAGCTATCTAATGAGCAAGAAAAGACTCTGCTAAGATTTTTGTTCAACAATAAAGATGTCTTTGCTTGGACAGCTAATGATCTTTGTGGTGTCAACAGAGATGTCATTGAACATTCACTTAATGTGGATCCATCTTTCAGGCCAAGGAAGCAAAGACTTCGAAAGATATCTAAGGATAAAGCTGAAGGTGCTCGGAACAAAGTAAAGAGACTTCTCAGTGTTGGTGTTATCAGAGAAGTAACATATCTAGAATGGCTAGCCAACACTGTTATGGTGAAGAAGGCTAATGGCAAATGGAGAATGTGTATTGATTTCATAGATCTCAACAAAGCATGTCCAAAAGACGAGTTCCCATTACCAAGAATAGACTACCTTGTAGATGAAGCAGCTTCTTCGGAGCTCATGAGTTTATTAGACTGCTACTTAGGCTATCATCAGATTTGGATGAAAAAGGAAGATGAGCCAAAGACTAGCTTCATAACTCCCAGTGGTACTTATTGCTACCTTCGGATGCCTGAGGGGCTCAAGAATGCTGGAGGAAGCTTTAGCAGAATGACAACCAAGGTCCTTCACTCTCAAATAGGCAGGAATGTGTTGACTTATGTTGATGACATCATAGTAAAAAGCATGAAGCAAGAGAATCATATTGCTGACTTGCAAGAGACATTTGCCAATTTCAAGCAAGCTGGTCTTAAATTAAATCCAGAAAAGTGTGTTTTTAGAGTAAAGAAGGGCAAGTTCCTTGGCTGTCTGGTATCAACAAAAGGAATCAAAGCTAATCCAAATAAGATCGAAGCTATCCTTCGAATGGACCCACCAAATTCAAAGAAGGGGGCTCAATGATTGGTAGGAAGGTTGGCATCATTAAATAGATTTATATCAAGATCAGCAGAAAGGAATCTACCATTCTTTGAAATATTAAAGTCAGCCGAAGTTTTCCAATGGGGTCCGGCTCAACAAAAGACATTCGAAGAGTTAAAGCAATACTTGATAGACTTGACAACTCTAACTCCACCTTCGCCAGGGGCTCCGTTACTCCTGTATGTGGCAGCATCTCACTCTGCAGTCAGTGCGACACTTGTACAGGAGAAGCAAGATGGCCAAGTCAAAGACAAGCACCAATATACTTTGTCTCCGAAGTTCTAAGTTTATTAAAGAAAAATTATACAGAATTGGAGAATGTATTGTATGCTGTGTTGATGGCCTCCAGGAAGCTTCGCCATTATTTTCAAGCATATCATATAATTGTTCCTTCATCACAACCTCTTAAGGACATAATGAGAAATAGAGAAGCTACTGGAATAATTGGAAAATGAGCTGCGGAGCTCAATGAATTCAATATTGATTATGTACTTAGATCCTTAATCCAGTCCCAGGCGTTACCTGACTTCATTGCTAATTGGATGCCAGGGGCTCAGGGAGAAGAAGTAATAAAAGACGCCGAAGCAAGGACAGTCTTCTGTGATGGTTCTTGGAGAACCTTCGACGCAGGAACGATTGCTGTTCTAGTAGCGCCCTCTAAAGTTAGAACATGTTACGCGGCAAGGTTGGACTTCAGTTGTACAAATAATATTGCTGAATACGAAGCTCTTCTGTTGGGGCTTCGGAAGCTAGGCAATGGGAATAAGAAGGGCGATCCTTAAGACTGACTCCCAAGTCATTTCTGGTCATATAGACAAAAGCAGCAAGGCAAGAGATCCGAAGCTTGAAAAATATTTGGATACAGTCCGAAGATTGGAGGCTTCCTTCGAAGGATTTTCTGTAAAAATATTCAAAGAGGGGAAAATGAGCTTGCAGATCTGCTAGCCAAGTTAGCGGCACAGGGGCTCCCTCTACCTTCGGAAGTATTTTTTGAGATAATAAAAGCACCTTCGGTTGAACTTATGGAGAGAGCAGTGCTTGCAATATCACCTATACATAGTGAAGATTGGAGGACTGAAATCATATCTTTCCTCCAAGGTAACTGTTTTTTGGATGACGAAGTTTATAATAAAAGAATGGAAGCAAGGACAAGACCATATGTCATAATAGAAGGGGAATTATACAAACATGGAGTCTGCTCTCCACTTCTAAAGTGTTTATCCAGAACCGAAGGTGTAGAGCTGATGAAGGAAATATATGCAGGTCTGTGTGGATCTCACATTAGGTCTAGACCTTTGCTGGGGAAGGTTTTCAGACAAGGATTTTATTGGCCGAAGGCAGCTTCGGATGCAGCAGATCTGGTTCAAAAGTGCGAAAATTGTCAAAAATGTGCAAGAGACCAGAAACAACCTTCGTCGCTAACTCAGTTAATACAGCCAACCTGGCCGTTGCAAAGATGGGGCCTGGATTTGTTAGGTCCACTCTCGCCAGCACAAGGCAACTTGAAGTATGTTGTAGTGGCAATAGAATATTTTTCTAAGTGGATTGAAGCGAAGCCCTTGGCTACAATAACTTCGATCGCGGTCCAAAAATTTTTCTAGCAGAATATTGTTTGTCGCTTCGGTGTGCTGAAGGCAATAACTGTGGATAATGG
Source organism: Zea mays (assembly GCF_902167145.1). Lineage (NCBI taxonomy): Eukaryota > Viridiplantae > Streptophyta > Magnoliopsida > Poales > Poaceae > Zea > Zea mays. The sequence goes on along the minus strand of NC_050104.1, from coordinate 11,702,555 downwards.
AACACAATTCGATGCTGAAACATTCAAAGATTTCTATGACCGAATCGGTACGAAGATTCATTTTGCATCAGTCAGGCATCCAGAATCAAATGGGCTGGTAGAAAGAGCAAATGGCATTATAATGACAGGAATAATGAAGCTAATCTTCAACCAGCCCAGAGCAAAGTGGCCAGATGAGTTGATTAAAGTGGTATGGAGCCATAATACAACTGCGTCAAGGTTAACAGGATTTACACCCTTCAAGCTCTTATTTGGTGACGAAGCAATAACTCCAGAAGAAGCAAAAACAGGGTCAATAAGAACAATAGCTTCGACAGAAGACAAAGTTGATTATCAAATAACAAAAGATACTATAGAAGGGACCAGACTTCAGGCTATAGAGCACATCAATAAATATCAGGTCAAAACAAGAAAGTGGCGTGATAGAAAAGTTCGATTGAAAAACATTAAGCCAGAACATCTAGTCCTTCGGAGAGTGGCCAACCCAGATACAATGGGCAAGTTGCAACTGAAGTGGGAAGGTCCTTTTCTGGTAATATCTTCGTCAAGACCCGGTTCTTATAGATTGAAGGATATGTACGACAACGACATACCTAAATCTTAGAATTCGGATGAGCTTCGGCGGTACTATGTGTAATTTGAAGTAATCTTTTTCATTTTTTCTATGGTACCCTTTTCCTTTAAAGAGGGGAGAAAGGTTTTTAATGGGGCCATAGCTTCTAATTTTTTCATTATCATTTAGCCCTACGAGGGCCAAATCACCCAAAGAATGTAATATGTAAAATCTGAGCCCGCACCATCGAGTGCAAAAAAGAAAAACAGGGAGAAGCTCAAAAGTCATCCCCAAGGGGATGCAGAGCATGATGAAGCTGCAAAAAGTCGTTCCTAAGGGAGCGCAGTGTAAGTTTTCTGCTCAAAAGTCATTCCTAAGGGAATGCAGAGTCAAAAATTTGACGAAGCTGCAAAAGTCATTCCTAAGGGAGCGCAGAGTAAGTTTTCTGCTTAAAAGTCATTCCAAAGGGAATGTAGAGCCAAATACCACCGAAATATAAGGTGAAGAAGTTCAAAAGTCATTCCTAAGGGGATGCAGAACTTAAATGCCACCAAAATAGAAGGTGAAGAAGCTCTAAAGTCGTTCCTAAGGGGATGCAGAGCTTAAAAGACTCAAAAGTCGTTCCTAAGGGGATGCAGAGTCTAGGTATGGTTTCGTGTGCATGTTGGGGACATTCATTTGCACATTACAATACATCATTCATTGCATTCATACACATTCATGTAGACATTCATAGGCTCATCATCATCATAACATGAAACACAAACAGAAATATTCCAGCTTTGACAATAATGCTTCGATGAACACAAAGAAGCAAGGATACACTCTGTTGTGTACGAAAAGAAGGGAAGGTGTTTTTCGCCTTCGGCTCAAAAGATACAAGTTTCGTCCACAGCAAAGCAATTTATACATGGGTGGAAAGGTAAAAGTATATTACAAGGTATGAACAAAGTATACAAGGTATTGTTCAATTCTTGATTACAATTTCTTTACAAAGATAATACAAATGCTTCTAAGTTTTATACAGGCAGGCCTAAGAAACAGCTTCAGCAGCCTTCGGAATTTGCCTCGGAGTATCAATCTTCGGCACCACCATCCTGTAGACAAACATGCAGTATAAGGTAAAAGGTAACTACAAGAGATGGCAAACAACAGGTATAAATTTCATACCGGCTTAAGCAAGCTTCGGGCCTCGTCACCAGCCAAGTCTCACCCACCCTTCGCCCAAATCTGAGTTATAAATCTATTTCCAATGCTCTGGACCTCATTGGGAATATCAAGTAAGTCTTGAGGAGACAAATTGAAAGTTGGTATATTTACTGTTTTCCCGTGCGTACAACCGGCCTTCGTAAATGCCGCAGCTGTGCCGCGAGAAGCTAGCAGGGCACAGAAGTCACCGTGCCCGGCTATCACTTCATCAAGCGCCTCAACTTCGTTTTCAATATGTTCGAAGGTGCTTGGCAGGTCTTCTGCCGAAGGGGTAAACTCTTCAGAGCTAGCTCCAACAGAGCCGAAAATCTTTTTTAATCTTTGCACGCAGCGGTTGCCAAAGCTTAAACAAATGTTTTGAAGCTCTTTCAAGGATTGTTGTAGCTTTGAATTTTTATCAGCTTCGGCTTCATATTTTGTTTACATATCTTTTCTCTCTTGTTCAAAGCTCTCTGATTTTTGGACAAGTTCTTCGCTTAATCTAGCATTTTCGGCTTGGGTTTGTGCAACTGAACCCTCCATTGTCTGAAGGAGGAAATCTTTCTTCTCAATAGTAGCTTCGTACTCTTTAATTTTCTTTTCTAAACCCTCGATTATGATTTCGTTCTTTTTGTCTTCGAGGTCCTGTTGCATCCTCAGTGCTTTGCTTAGCAACATACTCTGTAGAGATAAACCTTCATCAGAAAATTTTGCTTCATCACAAAAATAAAATTTTGCTTCACCTTAAAAAGGAATTTTACCTTGAAGTTGGAATAAAACAAATTGTCGACGATGTGTTGTCGCCGGTAGCCGCTAATATCGGCTTCGAGCTTCGGGAAACCAACACTCTTGATAGAGTGCTGATTATCTTTGCCCTGGTGCGGTCGCGAATGCATCCTAAGGCCCCTTCATCGATCCCACCAAAGAGCATGGCTCCTGGCTGGTAGCCACAGGACATACCATACTCCTGTAGCTCCTTTTCGGCCTCGGATAATTCTTGCCCGACCAGGTTCCAAAGGTCGAAGTATTTTTCCTCCGAAGCAGCATCGGCAATCTTCTTTCCTTTGTCAGGCACTGTGGCCATGACCTCCTCTCTAGCCGCAGTTGCCTCTTCCGCAGCCATATCCAAGAGCAGTTTATCAATTCCAGAAAGTGTACTCTCAAGGTTGGCGGCTTCGGCAGTAGCTGCAACTTCGGCAGTGGCCTCGGCACTTGCAATAGGCATTATTTTAGGTGCCGAGGCCGACGGTGTTGTCCGTCCAATGACTTGCATTACAGTAACGATTCTTCTCTTTTTCTGCCCATCCGCCTTCTTTGCAGCCAAAGGCTCGCCCTTCTTTTGTAAAAGCTTCGTCAGTTCCGGCCCCAGAGGACTTAGCAACTTGATAGGTAGAGATTCAGTCATTACCTTTAAAATTTCTCCTATTCGGCAGCAAGAGGCGTCGAGGGAGTCTCCTCTTCTACCTCAGCCATCTTCGACTCTAGAATTTCAGCTTTTCTTTTCTTCGAAGCTGCCACCTTCGGCTTAGGAATAGATTTTCTCTTCTTTAAAACCTTCTCATCCTCCTTCACTATTCTGGCAGCCTGTCTGTTCAGAATGCTGACAATTCTTTTTCTTTTTGTCCCTTTGGCACCCTTGCTGAGCTGTTTATAATCAGGGTATTCAAATTGCAGAGCATCCATCACCCGGTTTAACCTTCGTTTCGGCCGGGTGCCAAAGGCTGCTGTCATCAATTGGTCTTCTTTCATGGTATAGTTTCCCAATATTTCATTACACACAGTTTCAATCATCTCTAGCCATTCCTGGTAGGGCTCCTTGAACTGTTTTTCAAACTTGAAACGATAAGCTAGTCGAACAAGTTTATGCTTCTTCTTCGTCCCTTTCATCTTCGGCATTCCCCAGCCACTCGACGTTGGGAACGTTTGGTTGGCCAGGTATTCCTGTACCAAGTCCCTGGTGCTAATTTCCTCTGCAACCACCCTGAATTCTGCTGCGGCTAGCTAGCATGCTGACACTAGTTGCATGTTGCATAGGGGCCTAGTCATTCCGAAGTTTAAGGACAGTGGGCACATGACCATCCTCATCAGTTTCCCCCTCTTCTTCTCATCAGCCTTAATATAAAACCATTCTCCTTTTCAGCCAGTCGGCCACTTTATACGGTAGCTGAGAACTGGGGCCTTCGTATCCTTGCGATACACAAAATTGTAACGTCCAAAATTTTTGTGAAGACCGTCTGCCCTGGCCTTTGTCTGGTAGTGCAACTCGTGCACTCGACAGAACGCTTCGGCATCTGGGCTCATCCCTTGGCTTCGGAGGGCCCAGATGAAGACGCTAAGCCTAACAATGGCGTTAGAGGTCAGCTGATGAAGATATATTTCGAAATTTTTCAAGACTTCCCCTATCATCTCGTTCAAGGGGAATCGCAGTCCGGCTCTGAAGAAGCTCTTAAAAACAACTACTTGATCACTCTTCGGTGCTGGGGTGGTCTCTTCTCCGCCAAATCGGATAAGTTTGCTTTCAGCCTCCCCAAAGTAGCCCAGCTTCATCATCATGGGCATGTCAGCTTCGGACATAGTAGATTTCCCAAAATCTAGATGGCTGGGTTTTGTTGGGATCAAAATACTATAATCTTCTTCCTCTTCGTCAACATTTTCTTCCTCAACAGTGGTCTGTTCAGCTTCGGCGGCAGGAGCACCTTCGTCAGTAGTTCCCTCTGTCACAACTAGACCTAATTGTTTCATAACTTCGGAAATTGGTGCGGTCTCAGTCACCTCGGTTTCTTCTCCCTCACGAGACACCCTTGCAGTCGATCGCACTCTGGCCATTTTTGATGGATTTTTCACGGTTTTGACGAAGTTGACGGATTTTTTTGTAGTTTGACGAAGCTAATCCGTTTGATGAAGCTAATCTCAAATGACGAAGCGCTTGCTCGAGAGAGCAATAAAAAAGCTTTGGCTGTGGTTAAATTTTTTAACAGTATAACAGTGCGATGGCAATGAATGCTGTGGTAACTTCTCACCAACCCGTTTGTTTATATAGTACTACAGGCTGGGAAGGCAAATCGTTAGGCCGCACGCGCTCGCTGAACGGTGGACCGCCCGACGCTTGGAATATTATAATCGTTTCTCGGCAACGAGCTTCGGGAAGGTGTTTTTCGGACCTTCGGCATTCCGAAGCCTTCGTGTTTTCGCGGATCGAGCTCATTACGAAAAATGATCTGACACCGCGAAGGGACTATTGTTGGGGGCCTTCTTCTTCGCCGAAGGTCCTCCAAGCAAAAACACCTTCGTTAGGACGATATGCAAGCAGACAAACGTGAAGGTATTTGCTGAAGCTGCAATCCAGGAAGCTTCGGCATGACGACACGCCTTGAGACGAAGGGCAACACCGACTTAAAGAGAAAAAGACCGTTAAGTCCATGATACTTTGTGTCATGTTTGTAATTAGTTATCAAGGACATAAATGTAATTTCGACCGGGCTGCGTCCCGGGCCTATAAGCAGGTGAACAGTAACCCTGTACTGTTCACGTTATCTGACAATCCCGCGCACGTCACTCTCGGATTCATACCTTCTGTCAAGCCGAAGATATTAACGTGACTCAATATTATTAATGCTTATTCATAATCATATAATGAAAATATTGATAATCTATTGGTTTAACACAATTAGTCATGCTCTTTCTATGTGTTATATGTTCTTGCTGTTATTCCAACATACTGAAATTATGAAGGTATGCCCTTCATAACCTTCGTCTGGAGACCATTATATCGTAAAGGAGATAATGTTTCGAAGGATGAAGGTCTTTAATCATTAACATTTGTGTTGCCTTGTTCTTGATTCGTAGCATTTGAGAACAAGTCCCCAACACATAGTGCTTGGACATGTAGATCATTCGAGAGTAGTTGAACGTGGTTGGATAATATAATATATTATGATTGATATAGAATAGGAAATCTCTACTATACTTAAAGCACCAGTTTTAATGGCCGTCATGCGTCATATTTTTACAAAAAAAGTCGGAAGAAGGATGCAAGACACTGGATGAAGCTGTCTAATCAGTAGAACATCATACTCAAGTGTTTATAATATTGAATATAAATTATATATATATATATATGATTTTTTGTAAAATAAAAAAATAATCGTGCTGGGCCGGCCCAGCATTATGGGCCGAGGCTACAGCCCAAGCACCGCACGACGCTCTTGCTGGGTTGGCCTAGGCACTATTAAATGGGTCGTGCCTCGGGCCGGCTCGCCAGACACGACTCATTTGACCATCTATAACTCTGCACGATAATAATGGTCCTCATCTCAGTTGACACCACCTCGTTTGTCATTCTACTTCTTTTCTATCTCCCCTCATGTCTCCACCTCCGTGCCACCCTATTCTCGGCAGAGGGCGTAGGAGCAGGTGCCTCCTTCCCGTATTCGTCTAACACCAGCCCCGACACCGACTCGCGCAGTGGCTATTGCACGTCCACGAGGACGTTTCACATCATGCGCCCACCATCGTTTTCACCGTCGTCGGAGTCCTGTTCGTCTTCCTGGCCCTATTCTTCCTCCCCAACCTGCTGCCCCCGCCCATGTTCGCAGCCGTGAGCCGACCGACGCTCATCGACGCGGGTACGGGGCGAGTCGGTCATGCTCCTGACCTTTTTCCGTGCGTGCCGTCGAGGAGGACATGGTGGCGCCTGCCACGCTTAGGCTATCTTGGCGATGAGGAGTCTAGGTCTGAGATATTGGACAAGTAAGGCTCGTAGCGTGGCAGCAGTCGTCATATGCTTTGGAGTTGGTGATGGTGTCGTGTCGCTTCGGTGGGTCCAAGGCTGGGAAGGCACTCGCATTCTCTCGCCCTTCTCGGACTGACGTCTGGTGCGGGTGCCTCTTGGTTTGGAGCTGCTCCGGCTGAGCTTCTTTCTCCGCTTGCGTGCTCTCTTCCTATATATCTAGCGGTATACTACCTATGTCGCCTCCAGATGCCTAGGTCTTCGTCATGTCCTTCTCCGGCAACAAACAAGTATGCCCGCATCTTCCCTTCCCCTCCTGCTCTACGAAACCTTGGAAGTGAGGGAGGCAAGGGATGATGGTCTCTGATTTGATGTCTATGGTACCCGTGCGTTCATAAAAAATATTATGTGAAGAGTGGAGATAATCAATAAAAAATTTTAAAATCTTTTTGGTGGATAATTTACGTGAGTATTATTATGAGCCGTCGCAACGTATATGTAACCTACTAGTGTACCATATATAATAGTCAACCACATTTCCATGTCGTACGTCTGATAGCACGAAATGGTGACACACACACGTACATGCACGCAGGCAAGTTTCGACCATAATATATAAACACACAAAAGCTCTAAGTGTGATCACAGCTCACTCCAATCGCTAGCAACAAGTCACAAGAAGCAACCGCCACAACAACCCTAAGGCCATGTTCGGTTCACCGGGAAACAATCCAGCGAGGAATTTGTTCCAGAGAGGGATTGAGTTAATCCCCTTATGTCACTTAAACCCCTTGGGGTATAATCCCCTTCGGATTATAATCCCTGGCACTAAAATGTTGTTCGGTTAATCCAGTGATAGAGAAAATACTTTAAACAAGCGGCACTAACTAAACCAAGATTGCACCTTCAGCTTCATCGAGCGTTTTGGTATCTTTAGCCCCAGTTGTCCCTTCTTTTCTCTACAGAGACCAAAGAGTCAAATGTGAGGTACGACCGTATCATCATAAATGCCTCCTAAATAGCTAGTAGATTTGTCGTGGAAGCTTGCTGGTTGGAACCAACCGTTTGTATAGTGCAATTTTAGGTGTCTATTAGGACTACAACTACCACATATAATCTCATGGTCATGTGCAATGCCTTTTCAAACAACCAGCACAATAATCTCATGGTCTGTTAACACTAATAAGTTGCAAAATACTACATCGCCAGTGTACTGAACATGACGACATCATAGATTCAGATAATGATTCACTCTTTGACAGAACAAGTACATAAAAACCATTGAGAAGACATTCTTTCTCTAAAGATTGGAGCTGCTTCATGCATGACTAGACACTTGGAAGTCGGGAACTATCATAAAAAGAAAAATGCCATTGTAAATACATATAAGCAACTATAAGCTATTTAAACAAGGAGAATATTCAATTTATTGGTTTAAAAACAATGAACATAATGACTAAAACAAGTACCTCATGGTAGAACCAACTTTACAATTTAGTATATACCACATGACTCAATGTAGAGCAAAAAAAACTTGCCAACGATTTGAAAATTTCAGGCTCCATCTTGAACGCTACCCGACAGTTGTTCAAATGACCTTAAAGCAACTCCTGAACATGTTCTTCACCACTTAACTTTGATGTATGCCTTCGCTTCTTTTCCGTTGCTATGTTTGAACTAGAGCCCAATATATGTAGCATAGGGGAAAACAGTATCATATCATCATCATCCTCATCTCTTCTCTTTCTAAGGTGATCTCTTAGTGCCACATCAATTGGTAACTAAAAAGAAATTCATAAGAGAAAATAAATACCAACAAAAACAGAACATGATATAATAGAGAACATTTAGGATATAACAAGTACCTAAAAGAGAGAGTATAGAGTCCCAAGACAGTGGAAGTTCGTCTTCTCCAACTCGAACTGGTGCAGGGATAATCTAGAAATATAATAGGTTTTTGTTAGAAATACATCTAGACAAGTACAAGTAAAGATATGTACTCTGAATCGAAACATTAAACATTTTTTGTTATTTATTAGATACATCTAATAGAATAAACGAAATCTGGGAGAATAAATGAGAGCCCAATAATAATAAACAAAAGAGGAAACATATAAAGTATTGTAATGGTAGTGCTGTCGTGCTATGGAATGAACTAAGTGTAGCTCATTTGCCATGCCATAATAGGTGACTGAATTTAGATGGCTACGTAGTCTGCTATGGGATCAATGGAGGTTCGTTTAGGCTGAAAGCAGTAACCTCTAAATTCAGTTACTGCTCTCAGTGCATCAAATACTGATACTGGCTTGGCTGATACAACAGATTGTATGTTTATTTAAAACATGTTGTCTGTTTATTTAAAACTATACAACTGGTTTTAAACAGGTGACTGGTACTGGCTTGGCTGGCTACACCTACACCATCCATAAAAGCATCAAATACAGGAAACATAAGCAAGCTCGTGATACTGAACATAGTAATGAAATCAAATAAGAATTGCATACGAATTTGATAATGAACATAAACAAGCTTCAAGGCAAACGGAGGCCATTCAGCCTACTCATTGGCAATTATTATCAAGTGGAGGCCAGCTCATAAGGTTGTTTATGTTCAGTATTTTAAACGTAGGCCATCTAGCTAACGGAGGTCAGCTCATAAGCTGGAAACATAAGCTTGTTTATGTTTAGTATCAAATACTGGAAATGAAGGCCATCCAGCCAAGCTTGATATTCAGCAAACGGAGGTCATCCAGCCGACTCTGCCGCTGCGAGTCCAGACGATGTGGTCCTGCAGCAGGAAGTGGCAGACCAGACTTGTCGGCGTGGCAAGATTTCCGCATCGACTCAAGAACCCAAGAACACAACGAACCGAGAACTTAACGCCCAAAAAATAGATTTCTGCATCGACTTAAGAACCCTAGCACCAAGATTTCTAGTGCGTGGTAGAAAGAAAGGAGTTAGAGGAGGATGTGAGTACCAGCGAGAAACAGGCACCAAAGGGATTGCACGGATCCGTGTCGTAGCCGCCTCCCTGGACCGTCGTAGCTGCCGCCGCCACCTCACGCCGTCGCACGTCTCTGCGTCGTAGCGCTCACGTGTCGTGGTTTCGTTCGATTGCACGGATCTATGTCGTAGCCGCCTCCATCGACCGTGTAGCCGCCGCCACCTCGCGCCGTTGCGCGGCTGTGTCGTAGGGATCACACGCTCGCTTGTCGTGGTTTCGTTCCACTACCAGGAGACGAGGGAGATTTCCCGGTGAGGGTTGGGCTGAGATTAGCTGGGGTGGACTGGGGTCGACGCCCGGGCGGGGTTAAACGAACAATTGTTTTGTTGTGGGCCGACATCTTTCCAGACCGGGTTGATCCAGGGGGAAATCGGTCCGAACCCCGCCGGGAATAGCTTAAACGAATAAGGCCTAAGGGGGATTCAAAGAAGAGGAAACCAGAAACACTTCTGTTTGCATTGCACAAGTGGTACTTCACTGCCTTCCAGTCTCTCCTCCACATGCTTTAATGAGAATATAATTTGGCATAAAACCCGTATCCTATTATTAGTGTAAGGAGATACTACTATCTTTTTGCGTCAAGAAGATCTTCATGGGACTTTCTTGCAGAAAAAAACGCCAGTGGATCGCAGGACAAGAGAATATGGGGAGCTGTACACTTCACTCCCGGTCTCTGTTTCTTTATCCAGAAGGAAGGTGTGCGTCCGTGTGTGTTTTTTTGTCTGAATGAAGTGTATAATCAAATACCCGAACACAACCGCATGATTTTCACACGATGTTCATCAGGATCTTGTGCAAGAGTAAACCATGACCTGGGAAATCAAGGGAGCACATAAACAATACAACGAATCATCGAACAACCAACTTTTTTTTGTTACTACTGCAACCACGCCCCGTATTATAGCTTATTAAAAAAAAACTTTTTTATAGTACTCATTTCGTTCTCGAATATTTGTCGTCTATTAACTTATTTTTAAACTAAAACACGATAAATAAAAAAACGAAGTAATCTCTACTACTTATTAAGTAAGCAATAGTAGTCTGCCTTTGACCGTTCTGCCTTTGACCTGTTCTGCCACCGACCCGTTCTGCCATCGAACGGACAGCCTCGCGCCGCCAAAAAATCTGAATAACAGACAACACTAATGCTTTTAGTCTGAGCAATAGACAACATACACTAACGTTTATAAGCCACGTTTCGATACTCTCCGTGGGCGGTATGGCACTAATAAAAAAACCCCATAGCAGCGCCGCGGTTTATACAGCCCAGTGTTCGTGCGGCCCAGTGTTTCGTGCGGCCCATTGTGCAGCCCAGCGCGCCTGCCATCCTCGGTGTGGGCGATGGCCTCCCTTCCACGACGGCGCGCCGCACTCCTCGACCTCCTCCCCACGAGCACAACCTCAACCGCTCCGCCACTTACGCACGCACGACCTGCACTACACCACGCGGCGAGGACGGATGGAAGAGCCATGGCCACCAGCACGATGAAGCTATCGCCGTCGAAGAAGGCAAGAATCCTTGCTCCGAGCTCGAAACCCACATCGACATCGGCGACAAGGTGCTGACCGAGTTCATCACCGAGCTCGGCCGCGACTCCACAACCGTCCTCGAGTTCGACGCCAAGCTCAAGGAGAAGGGCGCCGACTTCCCCGACTACTTCGTCCGTACGCTCCTCACCATCATCCACGCCATCCTCCAGCCTACTGCTTCCAACCCTAGCTCTGCCACCATCGTCGAGGGCCCTGCTGGCGCGGAGTCGGCCAAATTCCCCGGGCTCGCCCGCCCCGACGACCCCGACCATGCCCGCAACCTCCGCCTCGAGCTCGAGCGGGATGCTGATGCGGCCCCTCCTGCTCCGATGAGGGACGACCGCGACCGCCGCTGGGATGGGAGAGCCGAGACCGGGACTACGGCCGCGGCGGCCGTGAGCATGATCAAGACAGGAGGCACCACGATTCGGATCGAGACGAACTCCATGAACGCGATTGGGTAAGATTCTGCGCCTTTTTGTTGCTTTGAGCTTCGAATTTTGTGACATGGTGTTCGGATATCAGGGTTGATGAGCGCGAGCGATTTGTTAGTAGGGCCCATTGTGGATGGATCACACGCGATTAGTGCGATCGGTACGCTGCGATTATTAGGGATTAAGACGAGTGATTCGTGTTGCTGTCTACTTACCTTGTAGATAATTCAGTTGTTGTCCCAAAGTTATGGTTGAGGAATTCAATCCAAAGACAAATCGATTGCTGTATTGGACAGTTTCATTTCTCCAACTCCAAGTTTGTTGTATTAAAACTGAGTTGAAGATCTGGTTTAAGCATTCGATGAAAGGTGATCCCCAGATATCTTGTATTCCTTACCAGTGATTCCATTCAGTTCATCTCTCATGAGCTATGAATAAGTGGACTTCTACTTTTGCAGGATTAACGCATGGACCGAGGAAACGCAATGACAAGCCTGATAGCCTAGAACTGATGAAAGGGATGGTCTTTGCAACATGTATTATTATCGATCCCATCTTTGTTTAATAGCGGCAGCTGCTTTATACAATTATTCCTACTTATGCTAGATTGTGAGACATTGTATATCAATGTATTCATATTGATTCCGTTGCAACGCATTGCAAGACGTGTGGCGGCCCAGCTGATCAGCGGGATGCATTGCAAGATATACAGGGACACTGTCTTAGGGGAGCTGAACCGCCACGAGCCTGTGCCTGTTTTCCTCAAGGACACAAGGTGTTTTTTCTTCTTCTGAATCTTCCTCTATCTGTCAGTTCTGTTTTCTTTTCCTACATTTGTTGAACTAATCTCTGATGTAGCTCAAATGGCACATTCATCAACTGGAAAAGGCCAAGAAAAATTCATCCCCGGTCAAGCTTAATCATGGCGACATTATATCATTATCATCACCTCCTCATGACGGTAATATCCTATGAATAATTCTGATTCATTCATACTGGGTTTACTGGGGTAGGTATTCATTACGCACTGTGTGCTACTATTGTTCTCTGTGTTCAGTTTATCATAATGTTTCTGTGGCATTTTATTACTGCTATGTTGTGATTGATGTTTCAAATCTTCTATTCAAGTTGTATGTTGCTTTTGCAGACAATTCCTTTGTATTTATCTACTGGGAAGTTAATGCAATCAGTCATGTAGAGAATGGGGCTCCCATTCTTAAAAGGAAGTCAGGTGAGGAGTTTCTATCTTATTGTTTGGTGATCATGACTACTCCCTCCATCCAAAAAGAATGCAATTGTGGGTTTGGGACAAGTCAAACTTCCTTAAGTTCGATCAAGTTTGTAGAAAAGTAGACAGTAAAAGTCAAACTTCCTTATATTTCCTGTTTTCTGTGATGAGACTGTTGATGTGAAGATATATCAATTCAAGCACACATAGCTTTAACCTTCATAATTTCTTCACCAGTTATAACAGTTTTCATTTTTGAGATACCACATGTCTTTAAAACAACATAACTTCCTTTTACACAATTATTGGTTTACACAACTAATTTTTGCATTTGCTTCTATTACTAAACTTAAATTTCACACTCAGCCTTGTGTTAACTACCTTGAGGTATTATGGTTTATTTCTCGCATTAGGTATTCTTCTGAGTACTGGAATAAGGTCACTTTTTCATTAGGAACTTCCTAAGAGGCTTCTTCTTACATACAAACCTGAAGAATCGGAGGACATTCCTGAGCTTGCTTCTGTTGAAGAGGAAAATGCACCAGTTGAAGAGCCTGTTCTGGTACCACATGTTACTGAAGTTGTTTCACCTCCCAAGACCGAGGTGGCCGATACTGGTGACTTACTGGTGGGTAAACTAACATGTTAATATTATGGTCTAAACCTTATGTGCTTGTTTCTACAATCTGAACTCTGAAGTTTTGTTTGCTCATAGGGCTTAAATGATCCAAATCCTGCTGTATCAGCTATAGAGGAAAGCAATGCTCTTGCCTTGGCTATTGTTCCAACAGGTAGTCTGTTACCACTGAATTCCTAGCACATGTGGAGTACCTGTCAAGTATCTTTGGTTAACCAGTTGGTTCTTTTTTGCATCTTCATCAGATGGGGCTTCCACAACTGGTAACACTGCATTTCAAGATAAGGGGTTTGATCCTACAGGATGGGAACTCACCCTTGTTACTGCATTTCCATTCAACATGAGTCATGTTGTTTTTTACTCTTCATACAAAATTTCGAGTTGCCATGATTTCAATGCAACTGTCTTGTGCTTTCAGCCTCACATAGCCATAAGTCCTTTTTTCATGCTTTTGAGTTGTGAGTATTGACCAAAACTAAATGCCTCCTCTGTCATTGCACTTTGGGCACAGGGATAAGCTGGAGCTTAAAGCCGTGAAAGACGGTTCTGCAAGCTATGCTGCTCTGGAAAAGAAAGCAGAGTTGTATGAAAAGTTATCTAGAGGCAAGGTACCTGATGAAGAAGACAAGGAGAAATACTATGTGGATTTCTTCCAAAAAGGTTTCGATCGTGTCTATGAGCCTCAGATACCAGAGTGTAGCCATAGAGCCACTGATGGTGCGGAACCAGTAAACGATCATGAAGATTCTATGCCTAATGCCAAACCGTTGGGCCTTGGCCAAGCAGGCACTACAATCGACAGAGATGAACACAAGCGCTTTGTGAGGTACTGTTTTCTATGTGCAGTATCTGCACTGACACTCTTATGAAGTTATATTGCATGAAGCACTTTTTCCCTTAATTATTCTATAGATATAGAAATCGGAGTAATTTAGATTTCTCATCGACAGATGAAGAATGAAACAAAAATGGTACTATATTCATAGCATCTGAGCATTTAGTGCATAGGCAGACATCACGATGAATATGAATTGAGCTTTCAATATAAGATATTGAAATTTTAGGTGTTGGGTTATTGTATACCAGTAGGCACATGAAACGGAGCAGTCCTAGGCTATGCCAGGACCAGCATATTTTTCATGTTGTGAGGTACTGTTCATGGTGTTCTTAGGATTAAATTTGTTATTTAAAGATAAGGTTAGATTGAGTTGATTCCTTGATTTTAGAGAATGGTCTCTTAAAAGACAAGTTACCCATCCATGTGAGGATGGAATTCTGGTTAATCAAGAAATGACAAATAAGTGGATCTAGACTATCTCCTTATCTATTCCTGTCCTTGCGGTGTAGCTGCTGGGAATCGGCATAAGTGCACTGCTTGGATTAAGGGCCATCGAATTTATGCCCTTGACATACTATCTTTTATGTTCAGACACTTCATTAATTTATTAGGTACCTGATTTGAGATCTCAAGTAAAAAAATCCATGATACCTATTGTTTGATACTTGCTTGATATCAGTTTCGGACAATATTCATGACATGGTGAGATCAGTGAACATCATTGCCAATAGCCCAGTAGTGATATCAATATATCACTGAACTTCTTGGCTTCAGCACATTTTCCTCTCTTTGTAATATATTATTGAACTTCTCGACTTTAACACCTTGATTTCTCGTGGCGATATAATGTGGTCGCTTTGGATTTTGTACAATGACGTGTTGTGACCTTTTGATTGACTTGTGCGATGTGGTACATCTGCAGGGAAGTTCACGAGGAAGTAACTGAGGCAAGGCAGAAGGCCTCAAAGAGGTCGAGTTTGGTGGGAGGATGGAAGAGGCAGGTGTTGCAGTGCCGCTGTTGCTCAGCTGAGGATGGACACCTGCTCTCCGTTGTCGTCTCGCTCCTCCACACGCCCCTACGGCCTCGTCAGCGGTGTCCCCTACACCGCGCTCCCCATCGCCACCATTCTCTCCATAGACCCCTTCCCCAATCTGGACCACGTTGCCCAGGCCCAGGCGCACCACCGCGCGTTGTGTTGTTGTGGGCGTCGCTACTCCTCGCTACCGTCGGGACGTTCTTCCTGGCCAGCGCTCCAATTTGTGCTGCTTGGGACGACGAGCTGCTTTAATTTCTGCTTTCCGATCTTCTTCCAAGTACACGCCCCCCATTCTTCGCCTTCAGCACGAGCATGCGTAGGCATGGCATCTTTTTCAACCATGTATATATCTTTGCTTCTTCCGTGAACCTGGCATCTCCTTCTAAGATGTCTACACATTCTCGTGCCTATGTATTTGGCCATATACTCATAATTGATTTATATCTGAAGTTCTATTTCTCAGCTTTATAATCAAGCAAGAGCTCTGTTTAACAAAAGTTTTTGAATTGTTTTCAGATTGAAGGATTTACCTGAAGGGAATTATGGATCTGATAGAACAAGTGGTTGTGGAATTTCTTGAGGTAGCAGTCAGCTGCATCGTCTTCCTCAAAGACTTATATTCTCCTCATGAGAGTGCTCTTCATTTGAGTTGGTTCAGTCAAGAATTTTTTGTGTCGTCAAAGAAGTAGCTCGTCATGGCTTGCATTAGGGAACCTGCTTCCATTTTGCTTTTTTATGAAGGATTTGAGAATTGTGCAACAGCAGTTTTAGGGAAGCCATTTGTGTCATCAGGTAAACCTGAAAGCTCAAATAAAAGAGAAATGCACACTGTTATATTTTCTTGGTCCATATTTTCTGGAACAGCATAATGATCAAGCTCGAACATAATTCCAGCCTCATGATTAAATATGAAAGAAGGGATACTGTGAGAGAACTTGATAATATTTTGCATGTGTATGTGTAACAAGTGCTCTGTTCCACTCTTAACTTTGCAACTTTGCTTAGGAAATAAAAATTGTGTTCTTGATCTTCCTATTCTTCTGACTGCTTAAATAGTCACTTCTCTGCTACTAAATTGCTACCATTTCCTCATGGTATTTCAGATATCTTAGCGATCTCTATATAATATTTCATCTTGAAACAAAACCTTAAAGAGAAATGATATCTAGAAACAGGAGGTAACTAGAAATTTTATTTTCTCTTCATGACAACATTTGTTTTCTTTCCTTGTTATATGGAGATCATAAGGACAGACTTTGGGATAGTGCCATACTGCCATTGTTTCAGGATAGTGTCATTGTTTCTGGATGAGGCAAACATGTACTCATACTTTGGGATAGTGCCATTATTTCCCTACAGTGAAGGAAGCATCATGGGGACTTGCTTGATATGCTGATATTGTTCAGGTAACAAAATAAATGCAACTGAGGAAACATCTCAATAATTTTTTGTTTGCATTCATATGGGCAATTATGTTGTTCGTGAAATCATACACATTAGTTGTGTTGCAGTCACTATGTATGCTTCAACCATTAATATTGCTATCTAAGAGTTGCTGCAAAGTTTGTATATCTAAAATTCTAAATAGACATATGTTTTTCCTCGATAAATATTATTCCATATGTATGTTTGCTGTCAGAGTTGAAGGTTCAAAGGTAGTAAACACCAGTGATCCACATGTGTCACGAGGTCCAACTCACCATAATTTCCCCAGTTATTTATCTTAGTTCATATATTTTGTTGCACACCTGACCGGCTGACCCTACCGCAATGTTGTGAAGGCACTGATATTTTACATCTACTTATTATGCGTATCTGATGGTTATAATGTTCAATACTATAAGTACACCTACCTTCATATTCACTGATTTGGCTGCTGTTATGGACTACATCATATATGATTATTTTGAGTGGATCATGTGTTTCTGCAAAAAATGTTCTCTGGAACTATGTAGTATGTACTGCTTTGTCAAGATATATTTATGTGTGCACTATGTAGTATGTACTGCTTTGTCATATTTGTATTGCAACTTCCTTTTCAGTATATTATGTCAAGCACAGTGCTCTACTTGTACTGCTTTGTCATATTTGTACTACTTTCTTACTTCTCCATATTAACATGATGCATTTAGCGATTTTATAATTTTGTAGAGATTAAACTGCAGCATTTCCTTTCTTGTACTGATTAGACTACCTGAGACTATGGCTTACTGCTGTAAACATAATGATGTTTGTTTCATTCTGATAGGCATCCTGCTTTAGTCCTCAACAAGCTAGGACTTTTGTTTTAGAACGTCACAGAAGATCTGTGAGTCAATTCATTAAGAAATGAGACAAACAGAAATGGAGCGACTGAAGAGTTAGCACCGGGTACAAAGAAGGCCAGAAATGTGCATGCCCATCAACAGCCCCCAAAACAGCCACTTTACATAAACACACACCTACACAGGCCACACAGCTATCAGCGACCCAAATTATTCCCTAAGAGCGGGTTGGAGAGTGAGGAGCTCCTGAAGAGCAGAGGCACCCACAGCACACCAAAGGGTACATTCATTGGCCACAACCTGCAAAACAGTATGAACACCAGGTCGTTGCCCTTCGAACACAATCATTCTGATGCTTCCAGATTTCCCAGGCAGCCAACAAAAAGCTAGAACTTTTGTGATCACATTAGTTGTTTTTTGGTACCTGTGTTTATCTTATGACATGTTTATCTTATGACAGATATTCATTCCTTATATGTTTTGAACTTTATGCATATCTTTTGGATGAGGCCACTCATTTTGAAGATTACAATTTTCACACATCTTGAACTTAGAGGCTCTTTGTGTATCTTACAAGACATGTCCTTTCACAGTGCTTTTATGATTGGGGATGGTAAACTCTTGACAAATGCGCATTGCGTTGAGCATGACACCAGGTGATTATTCTACTGGACAACTTTATCTTTTCATGTTTTTTATTTTGCTTTGGTTTGTCACTCTTTTTTCTGTTACTATTTTGATTTAAAGTTTTGAGCTACTAGCAGTTGAGGATGAACTAATTTTTTTATAAAGTGCTGATATCGATTTACCATTAATTTTTCTATGGATGAGGTATGCAAGTTATTTTGTTAAGCTAATGCCGCTTCTCGTGCAGGTCAAAGTAGATAGAAGGGGAGATGACAAAAAGTATCTTGGCAAGGTAAATCTCCTATAGCAATGCAGCTTTCAAGGTTTTTCAAATTATCACTTTTTTCTTGAGTGCGCAATCAAAATTTTTATACAATGAACATTGCAATTCTCTTGAAGCAAGGTAACTACCAGTTTATTGTGAATCTGAATTATCTAAAAAAAGATTTGTGCTTATGAGTTTTGAAGTCTTGGATTCCTGAGTCAGTCTCCTGTTCATTTTCTTTGCAAACCAACTTATCTTTCCAACTATATTCCACTGTACTGGTGGGACTGGATTATTGGAAGCTCCACTATTGGGACTTGGGAACTCTTAAAAGAACCATAATCGTAATTATTTTCCAATTTTCAATATTACTCTTTTGAGATCAACATTAAAAGTTACCACGTGCTGTATTTTTTTTGAGCAAGGTATTTGATTATTTTATTTAATTTTTTAAAACTTGACTTCATAAGAAGTCAAACTGATAAAGTGATTTACAGGTTCTAGCTAGGGGTGTTGAATGCGATCTTGCGTTGCTATCTGTTGAGAATGAAGAGTTCTGGAGAGGAACAGAGGCACTTCATTTTGGTCGTTTGCCATGCCTTCAGGTAACTAATTATCTTCATGATTTGTTACTGAGCCTTTAATGATCTGTGTAATGTGAATACCAGATTTTCCCCTCTCTGGAATATGCCAACATAACTTATTCCTGGTTATTATTTTAATCAATTTTAAGGACGACGATGACATTGATACTATTGGTTGTTGTACGCTTTATAAATTACTTTTTTGGCTTTGAGCTTACTTGGAATATGCCAACATAACTTATTTCTGGTTATTATTTTAAACAATTTTAAGGACGACGATGACACTGATATTATTGGTTGTTGTACGCTGAAGGTTGATAATGTTACATGTATGCCTCCAAAACAGATTTAGGTATTGATTTTCTACATCTATTTGCCATATTTTCACTCAATATGACTAGAATAAATATGACTAGAATTCTGAGTATATGAATTGTAATCAACTTTGCAATTTGACTTTCTAGGTAAAGATTCAATAAGATACTTTAACATCGTAGAGATTGAAGAGCTTGTGTACAAGGCAATTAAGGGTTTCTGTGCTGGTATCTCTCTCATATAAATCACATTTTTCCTTTTGTTTTGAATCTCTTCTATCTCTTCCCTAATCATTCGCTCCTAATCTTATAGGAAAGAAGATAGGACAAGATCTATTTACAATATTGATATATCTAGGCTAAATGCTCACTTGAAGGATCTAATGCATGGGCTTACTGCAAAAGTGTTCCGTATATATAATGTTTTCGACAGAATCATGAGTTGAAAAGAATCTTATCTCACTGGGTTTCAGTTTTCCATTCTCTCAAACTTCTTAGGTTTGCATCGACGTTTAGAGCTGTTGATGTAGATGTATTGTTTTCTTTTGGTATTTTAATGTTTATATATAAATGTTACTTGTTCTATAGCTCAACTTAATGCAATAAAGTAATTGGTCAATGTTACACAGCTTGTCATATCTGCATTTTTTTCCACCTCTGGTTTTTTACTTTCTGATAACATGTAAGCGAATGATGTTAAAGTTTGCAGCCTCATAAATTATACCATAGAGAATGCTAACTAGGCCATCGAAATTTATCTTAATAAGAATTAACTGTTAGATTCATTTATATCTAATATATCCCACTACGCTAATGTGACATTTTTGTATTTTTAAGGTAACTTTCTTGTGAAGAGAGAGGTTATATATAACAGAGGAAGCTACCACCAATTCTTAACATTGATGCAAAGAGGAGGCTTGCAAGCAGCAGTACTTCTAGCTACTCCACCGCCATTAGATAATGAGGGGAAAAGAAAACAAATGGCTGAAGATTACGGAACAACCAAATGACATTACTCTCAAAGATGTGATGGATACTCTACCTAAAGAGGTGCCAACTGTCAATCTTTTGGTGTTTAGAATTCACAAATTTTAACTGAACTTTTCCACTACCGCGACATATTTTGTTCCACCTATATATATTTAAAGCAATACTTATTTAAATGTGTAAATGCATAGTTGTTTCATTCATGTTGTGTATACTTTGTAGTGCAGTTGAAAATCATTCAAGATATGATCTTTGTAGTGTTGAAAGGAAGACTTGACACAACTGTTTGGTGTCTTTGTTTGTTGTAGCTTTTTTCCTAGATAGCTAGATGTTACAGTTTCTTCCCTAGCTCTTGGTGTCTGAAAGTCTACATGTGTATTTGGCTTAAAGGATTTCAATAAGATCTTGCCACCCTACTCGGTAGGAAGTGATTATGGCCTTTTTTATCAAATATAGCTAATAGAAAGGTGCTAAAATCTAGAGCTAATCCAAATAATCTAGATTAGTCCACAGTTTATGGTTGAGCTTGAACTATCCAACGGACCACTCAGGATCCAGCTAATAAAAAGCTACTAACTGCAACTTTCATTAGAATTTTCGTGGGAGGGAGATTGTTTTGTTAACAATTGAAATTTTTTGGGATCTCATATTCATAATTTGTACACCGTCGCAGCGCACGAGCACATACCATAAACTGTGGACTAATCTAGATTGTTTGGATTAGCTCTAGATTTAGGAGATAAGGACGGCAAACCAGTTACAACATCTATCATTTACAAATGTATTCTTGCACTGGTGTGCTTTTAAATCCAAGCAGACTGCTATTTTTGATTATTTGATTAAGTTTATAACTTATCGTAATATCATATGTCCCCGTTGCAACGCACGGGCACTCACCTATTAGCATTTAAGAAAGAAACCATCCATACTCACACAGACAACTCGAAGAAAATCTCCTCGCAGATGCAAAGACCCCCACCCTCACCCACCATAACTGCTGCTCTTGAGGCGCAGTCTCCATCAGTTATTTTCTTTTTCTCGCCATCTTTTTGCATGGCCGTTTGAATTTGTTTTTCCGCAAACGTGAGCCGCCTCTCCCAACACTGCCGCTCGCTCCCCCACCCACCACCACTGGGCCTTTCTGTTGAGTTCTATTTAAAACTCGACAAACGTGCAGGCCCAACTGAACCCAAGCCTAAATCATGTTCAAATGATAGCGGTCCTTTTAGGCTACAAGAGGAATTTCTCTCTCTCTCTCTCTCTCTCTCTTTAATTTTCAAATAATTAGAGCCAACTCATCACTCGCTAATGCGTGCGTGGGGGCCTTTTTTTTTCCGGACGGCGACGCGCGTGGGGACGGAGCACGCACGAGCTGAGGAGTGAGGACACGCGGGCCATCCCCTCCCCATCGATCGATCCAGAACCCAACCCCAATCCAACGGCTGCGAGAGCTCTCGTCGCGCCGCCGCCGCCACCTGACAGTCTCCTCTCCCCTGCGCGCGCACGACGAGCGCCGGGCCGGGACAGCCGCCAACTCCATCCAACTTCCTTAAACCCTAGCGCCAGCAGCAGGCAACCAGCGCCGACGAGGAGGAGCGCGGAGTAGAGGGGCTCCGGCGACCGCGTCGGAGATGGCGGCGAGCCACGGCGCGGGGTCGCTCAAGTCCACCTCCATCAACGGGGTCAAGCTCTACTCGCTCACCGGCGGCCGCTATGTCGCCCCCTGGGTCGTCGCGAAGAAGAAGCGCGCCCTCCGCAAGGACAAAGGTACCTCCGGAACCCACACGCAGGCGTTCCCTTCTGTGTGTGTGTGTGCGCGCGCGCGCGCGCGCGCGCGCGTTTGTGGAGATATTAGGTGCAGCAATGAAGGGAAACTTCGCTGTTTTGGCTGTAGAGTATCAGCGGAGGCTGGATTTGATCCACGACCTGAGGTTCGAGACCGCCACCACCAAGATCAAGCTGACGCCCGATGACCAGTACCTGATCGCCTCAGGTGTGCGTTAAGCTTGTTATCACACGGCTATGTTTAGCTTAATCTGCGTGCTGTTAAGGGGTGTCAGTGTGGCATGCTTGTTTATGCATGTCTTATTTTGTGCTAGGTATTTACCCCCCGCAAGTTAAAGTCTACGAGTTGAAGGAATTGTCGATGAAGTTCGAGCGGCACATGATCTCAGAAATTGTAGATTTCCAGGTATACTTCTATGGAAGCTCATTTACTGGCACATGCGTTTTAAGGAATTGTCGATGAAGTTCAAGGTGCACTCTTTTTTCTGCACCTGATCACTACTCCGGACTTCTATACACAATAGAGTGTGGTTTTAGCTTTCCTCATACACAGTAGAAGTAACTGTGGGATGGTGGAGAACACACATTGGTCGTTTATCTAGTGCCAGGGGAGCTAATGTTTTATTATTGCTAAAATCAATGCTGTGTACATTTCCTTGAGCAATATGGGTCTTGTTACCAGTTGATGTATCCATCGGAGATTCACCGCTCAAAACAATAAGTTCATTAAAGTGTCAACCATTTGTTTCTTCCCTTTTATTACCAACTAGAACTGCTCTTGTATTTTTCTGTCTAACAAGCTTGGTTGTTTCTTTCTTCAGATCCTTGGTGATGACTATTCCAAACTCGCGTTTTTGTGTGCTGATCGTTCTGTAAATTTGCACGCTAAGTATGGAAGCCACTATAGCTTGAGAATTCCAAGGTTGGCATCTCTACTAGGCTACTATCAGACTTCTATGTTGCAACTTGCAATGACCGATCATAGATATGTATTTATAGTTTAATACGTGAGGTGTGCCTATGAGGTAGTAACATCAACTTCTCACCTCTATGGATTTAGTTGTCTTCCTCTTTATGGTTAGGGAAATATAAGTTTTTCTGCATTATAAAATATCCAGTACTGATTTAACACATACTGTATTTGTTATCAGATTCCGAGTCTAAACAGAGAAGTTAAAATTTTAATGCTAACAACTACTAGTAGGGAATCATTGTAAAGGTTGTAAATACTGTTTGTCCAATATCTATCTGACATATTGCCAATCCCCACAATTATTTATTGACAGAGTGGGAAGGGACATGGCCTACGATTGCTGGTCCTGCGACTTGCTATGTGCTGCTTCATCACCAGATC
The DNA here is from genome assembly GCF_902167145.1 of Zea mays. Classification (NCBI taxonomy): domain Eukaryota; kingdom Viridiplantae; phylum Streptophyta; class Magnoliopsida; order Poales; family Poaceae; genus Zea; species Zea mays. Next base: position 11,679,198 of record NC_050104.1, on the reverse strand, counting down.
TGTACAGGATAAACCTAGAGCAGGTCTAATTTCAGCGCTTAATAGGCATACCAATATTAGTTGTTTGTTTATCTTGTATTAGTCATCAGCAAAACATCATATTTTACACTTTTATTTGCCACCCAATACAGATTCAAAGATCAACATAAACATATTTACATATTATTTTGAATGGTGTTCCACTTAGCTATATGACATATGCCTTATTTGATTTTGGTGGTATCAGTTCTGGTTGTGACTGCATTATATGCACATATTCCTTCTGTTGGTTTATTGAATTCACTTCCTCCCAATCACTTCTGCAGGGACGATTCCTTGCTTCTCTTTCCTCCGAATCACCAGCAATAAATGCGGTTACACGAAGGTAATATTTTTTTATTAACTTACATGGCTTGCTAGTGACTAGATTATCGAGTATTGTTAACTCCAAGATTAATTGCTGTGCTCCCAGTAAGATCCATGGGCTTGTTGCTTGCGGTGGTGAGGATGGTGCAGTTGAGTGTTTTGATATGAGGAAAAAAACTTCTGTTGGCAGAATTAATATTCCAGCTGTTAGTTCTGAAGATTATTCTCAGGTTCACATTTTACTTTGACAGCAAGTTAGTAAATTGATGCTTAAGTTTGTAAGTTGTAACATTCTCTCATGCTTAAAACTGCAGGAGGTCACGTCTTTGCAATTTGATGAAGATCAAGGATACTTTATGGCAGTGGGGACCAGTACAGGAAAGGTATATGTTGTCCTGAGCTGTTTTTCTGCTTGATTTTCACTGCTCTCTCTCTCTCTCTTAATCTGCCTAGTTATTTTTTATTTCCCCTACTACCATGACAGAATCTAAGTACCATGTGCCAGTATTTTGCATTATGCATAGTACATTTTGTGCCTTTTCTATCCTTATTACAACAATTTAACTCGTTTTGCTCCATTTATGCCTCTGTTTTCTGCTTTAAGTCTATGTAGATTAACATTTGTTTGATTGTGCACCTGTTTGTGATAGCTACTTTGTTTGACCTTTGCAACTTCAAATAAAATTATGCCATGATATTTGTGCCATTACAGGCTATTGCATGTTTGACCTTTATGTTCTTTCTGAAGTGTGCTAATTGATGTTGTAACCTACAAAGTTGGACAATACAACTTCATGTGTTGTATTTATAAAACTCGACCGGTTTGGGAAAGACCGCCCCACGGTATTATATCAAGAAGAAGCTCAATCGGAGCCCCGACTGAGAAAGGTCATGAAAGTTGGCCCCTCGTGCATCATTATGGCCCGCCTCCTATAGGTTAGATCTTTACTCGTGCTTTGAGCCCTCCCAGCCTATACACGAGGATCCGCCCTCCATAGATCAATCCATCTCGTGTGCACACAACCGGGAGAACCAACGAGTGACCTTTTTTAACCTCGCCCTGAAATTCGCTCCCACTAGGATTCGAACTCGAATTTAGGACCCGAAGAGTGCTACTCAGACCACCTAACCAACTCTAGAGGCCCTTTCACACGTGTTGTATTCATAGCTTCTGGTTAAGGACCAAAAGGAGGGGGGGATGGCATCATGCATTCTTCCTTTGTTCTATTCACCTCTTGCTATTACTGGTTGTTCAGACAGTGGGGTCCTGGGGTGGACCTTACATGGTGTTTGGCCAGGCCATCCTATTTGTTTTCAATACCCAACATAGAAATGGGGAGTTTGGTCTTAAAGACAGCTTTTTTGGGCAGTCAAATAACTGACCATATTTACTTAGCAGTCAGCACCTTCTAGCTTAGTTCTTTTTCCTTGAACATGTAAAACTGCATGTCATTGCATTAAGAGAAAGTAAGGCCAAAATAGCAAAGTACAATGACCTTAAAGTCTTACACTATCACGACAACCAGAACAAACACCTTACATGACCATGCATGACCAGAACAACCTTACGTGACCAAAACAACCACTAAAAAGATGACTTAAACAGCCTTATGCAATCAACTTGATGCAAGGCAATAGATGACAACGGCCAGCCACAAACCGTAAGAGATTTAGATCCCAATGGGTTTTGAGGAAAATATTTTTACATTAAGCAAAACTCTGAACAGAAGTTATGTGCTCTACAACTTCCCATTTCTTCAGTTTGACTATTGTACTTAACAGCAGTGTGTTGTATGCTATTCTAGTGGTGTTTGTAGATCTTTTTGTTAGATTATATGTGGTTAGGCCCATGTGGCTAGGCCCATATGGCCCATGTACAAACACTATATAGCTACCCTCTAGGGTTAGCCCTAATGATATACAATTATTTACCTCTAACATGGTATCAGCTAGCCTAGTTTTCCTCCAGCCGCCTGGCAGCCCCTGCTAGGGTTTCTCCAGCCGTCGCCGTCGGGATCTGCCCTGCGCGCCAGGCGGCCGCCGCCCGGAGTCCCTGCGCGCCAGGCCGCGCGCCCCCAGCGCCGCTGTCGGGACCTGCCCCTGCGTGCCTGGTCGCCGCCGCCAGGAGCCCTGCGCGCCAGGCCGCGCCGCCAGCCGACCAAGCGCCGCCCAGGACTCCGCGCCGCCGTCCAGCCCCTGCGCGCCAGGCCGCGCCCGGAGCCAGCCGACCGGGCGCCGCCCAGGGATCCGCGCCGCCGTCTGCGTCCTGCCGTCCGGCTGTGCTTCCGCGCCAGGCGGCCGCCGCCAGGAGTCCCTGCGCGCCAGGCCGCGCCTCCAGCCTGCCGTCCGCGCGCCGCCCCTGCACGCCAGCGACCCTCCCATGGCTGGCGAGCAGCCTCCTCTATCCCCCTCCACTTTCCCTCCCCTCTCCTTCTGGGCGCGGGCTGTCTCCCCTGGCAGGCCCGCCGGCACCGCCTCTCCTGCCGCTGCTGCAGCCACCGTGCGTGGGCGTTTCCCCCTGGCCCCTCCCCACCCCCTCCCAGCCGCCGCCGCTGTCTCCCCTGCAGGTGCGCAGGCGCTGGTGGCAGGGGCGTGGGGGTCCGTGCCCGCCTCCCCTGCGCTCGGGCCGACGTGGGGGGACGGGCCCACCGCCGCCGGTGGGGCCCTCACCGCTGCGCGCACCGCCTCGGCCCTTGCGGCTGTGGCGGATGCAGTTCCTGCGAGGGTTGCCGGTCCGGAGGACCCTCCCCCGCCAATTCCCCCGTCCCTGGTCGTTGATCCGCCTCCGGTCGTCGATCAGCCACCTCCTCCACCGATCACCCACCAGGGATACACCGTCGCCGCTCTCACTGCTGCCACCATGGGCGGTGTGTACGGGGTCCCGACCGCACCGACCGTCGGAACCGGGCCCCGCACCATCCCCACGGTGCTCTGGCATGACCCGGCTGACCCGCTAGTGGCTCAGCTCCACCTTCAGGCTGGGTGTGTCCAGAACATTCGCCTGATGGTTCCTGTCGTCCTGGAGCCCGAGTCGCCGTCCTATGCACGCTGGCGGGACTTACTCCTCCTCACCCTTCGTCGCTACGCTTTGGACGACCACGTCCTCTGCGACCCCACCGGCATGGCGCCGACTGCCGCGTGGGTGCGCCTTGACAGCATCGTACTCACCTGGATCGTGGGGACGATCTCCGTTGACCTCCACAGCCTCCTCCGGAACCTTCCTCACGCTCGGGCTGTTTGGCTTGCCATCGAGGGCCAGTTTATGGGCAACGCCGAGGCCCGGGCTCTCCGCCTCGACGCTGCGTTTCGCACCTTCGTCCAGGGGGACCTCAGTGTCAGTGCGTACTGCCGCAAGATGAAGACCATGGCGGACTCTCTTGGCGATCTGGGTTGCCCCGTGGAGGACCGCATCCTAGTCCTCAACGTCCTCCGCGGCCTCGGCGATCGCTACACCCACCTCCGGTCGTTGATCATGCGCCAGCGCCCCTTTCCTACCTTCCTCCAGGTTCGCGACGACCTCGCCCTGGAGGAGATCACTCTGGGCGCTCAGGCTGCATCGATCTCCGGCACGGGGTCCTCGTCCTCTTCGACAGCACTGGCGGCTTTCACCCCGACCCGTCCTCCTACTCCGTCACAGTCTGCCCTTGGCCCTCGCCCTCCCGGGCCGAGCATGGGCGGCGGGGGTCGAGGTGGCGGAGGCGGGGGCGGTGGTGGTCGTCGCCGCCGTGGTGGCCGCGGTGGTGGTTCCGGGGGTGGTGCCCGTGGCCACGCACCGACGCCGGGACCCCAGCAGGGTGCGCCTTGGCCCACTTTTCACCACCCGTGGTCAGGGCGCATCTCCATGTGGCCGTTCTAGGGGCCAGGCTCTGAGGCTCGGTCCCCGGTGGCCATGTTCGCTGGTGCGCAGCCAGGGTTCGCCTTCGCCTCCCCGTCACCATGGACCTCGACACCTGCCGCTTCGTCGTGGCCCACGCCACCGGCTACTCCTCCGTCCGGGCTGGTTGGTTGGGACGCGGCCACCCTGGCTGCCTTTCAGACTCCTACTCTGACTCCGCCGATGGGTCCCGAGTGGATCGCGGACACCGGTGCTACCTACCACACCACCCCCGACCCTGGTATACTCACCTCTGTTCGCCCTCCTTCTTCCTCTCTCCCTTCGTCCATCATGGTGGCGAATGGCTCATGTCTTCCTGTCACATCTGTGGGTGCCGCCAGCCCTCCCGGCTCTTTTCGCATTCCCGATGTTCTTGTCGCTCCTTCTTTGGTCCACAATCTTCTTTCTATTCGTCGGTTTACTGTTGATAATTCTTGTTCTGTCGAGTTTGACTCTTTTGGTCTTACTGTGAAGGACCCGGCAACTCGGCGCCCCCTCCTCAGATGTGACAGCACCGGCCCCCTCTACACCCTTCGGCTTCCGCACGCCACATCTTCTTCGTCTTCGTCACCTGACACATCTGCTGTTTTTGCTGCCGCCACGTCTTCTACCACCTGGCATCGTCGCCTTGGTCACCCCGGACGCGATGCCTTGATGCAGCTTACTCGTAGTGCCACTATCCCATGTACTAGATCCCATGATGAGCATCTTTGTCATGCGTGCCAGTTAGGCCGTCATGTTCGTCTTCCTTTTTCTTCTTCTTCCTCTCATGCTACTCATGCTTTTGATCTTGTACACTGCGATTTGTGGACTTCACCCATTACCAGTATGTCAGGCTACAAATACTATCTTGTGGTGCTTGATGATTTTTCTCATTATGTGTGGACTTTTCCTTTGCGTGCCAAGTCTGAGACTTTCCCCGCCCTCCGCCACTTCTTCGCCTGGGTGTCCACTCAGTTCGGCCTCACCATTAAGGCCGTTCAGTGTGACAATGGTCGGGAGTTCGATAACTCCACCTCCCGCGACTTCTTTCTCTCCCACGGGATGCAGTTGCGGATGTCTTGCCCGTATACCTCCTCCCAGAACGGCAAGGCTGAGCGCATGATTCGCACGACCAACGACACCATCCGCACTCTTCTTCTCCAGGCGCACCTTCCGGCATGTTTCTGGGCCGAGGCCCTCCACACCTCTACCTACCTCCTCAACCGTCTCCCTTCCACTGCGTGTCCGGCCCCCACTCCTCACCAGGCACTCTTCGGTACCCCTCCGCGCTATGACCACCTCCGTGTCTTCGGGTGTGCTTGCTACCCGAACACCACTGCCACTGCTCCTCACAAACTAGCACCCCGTTCCACCCTCTGTGTGTTTCTCGGGTACTCCCCGGACCACAAAGGCTACCGCTGCTTTGACCTCTGCTCTCGCCGGGTCCTCTTCTCTCGCCATGTGGTGTTTGATGAGTCCGTATTTCCCTACTCCTCCACCACCAGTCCACCACACCACCCTCCTCCGACCCTGACCTTGACCCTTTCACTCTCTTTCCGACTGACACGGTGGTCGAGCCACCTCTCCTTCCTCTCTCTGCAGGTACTCGCTCACCACCTGTCGGTCCTACCCCCGGCCCGGTACCTTGCTCGGGTCCGGTGGTGTCGCCTACGGTGTCGTCGCCTCTCCGCGGAGCCCCGTCTCCGATCGCCCCCGGGCCGAGTGAGGGTGGTGGGACTGCACCGCCTACGGGGCCATCGGTTCTGACCCCTCCGGCCCGCTTCGCCCAGCCGGTGCGGGTCTACCAGCGCCGGCTGCCGCCGCCGGGGTTCGCACCTCCACCGTCGCCGCCCCTGCCGCTGTCACCGCCGGTGGCCCAGTCCCCGCCAGGGACACCCACACCTCCGCCTCGGCCACCCGCGGCCCGTGTCGAGACGCCGGTGTACCACCCACCGCTCCTTCACCGCGACCCGCGGCACGTCCACCCGATGGTGACACGGCACGCGACTGGTACCCTGCCGCCCCGTGTCCTGGCGGCCACGACCGCAGACTCGCAGATTTCTCCGGTACCCTCCTCCGTTCGCACCGCCCTGCTGGACCCCCACTGGCGTCGAGCGATGGAGGAGGAGTACGCGGCGCTCGTCGCCAACCAGACGTGGGATCTGGTGCCTCGTCCGCCCGGCACCAACGTCGTCACCGGCAAGTGGATCTGGACGCACAAGCGGCGGGCCGATGGTACCCTGGAGCGGTACAAGGCTCGCTGGGTTCTTCGGGGCTTCACTCAGCGCCCCGGAGTCGATTACGATGAGACCTTCAGCCCGGTTGTGAAGCCGGCCACCGTCCGCACGGTGCTATCGCTGGCCCTTGCTCGCTCCTGGCCAGTTCACCAGCTCGACGTCAAGAACGCCTTCCTGCACGGCGCTCTCACCGAGACCGTCTACTGCTGTCAGCCAGCGGGGTTCGTCGACTCCTCTCGCCCTACCATGGTCTGCCGCCTCAACAGGTCCCTCTACGGCCTCAAGCAGGCCCCCGGGCGTGGCACTCCAGACTGGCTACGTTTCTGGTGACACTGGGCTTCGTGGAGGCCAAGTCAGACACGTCTCTGTTCATCCACCATCATGGAGCAGAGACTGCCTACTTGCTCCTCTACGTGGATGACATTGTCCTCACCGCCTCCAGTCAGTCACTTCTTCGCCGCCTCGTCGACGCACTTCAGCGGGAGTTTCCGGTCAAGGATCTGGGTGTGCTTCACCATTTCCTGGGGGTCACTGCTGAGCCTCGCCCCTCAGGACTCCTACTTCACCAGCGGCAGTACACTCTTGACATTCTGGAGCGGGCCAAGATGATTGACTGCAAGCCCTGCTCTACCCCAGTCGACACGCAGGCGAAGCTCTCTGAGGCCATGGGTGACCCTGTCGAGGACCCCACCGGGTACAGGAGTCTTGCCGGTGCCCTTCAGTACCTCACCTTCACTAGGCCGGACATCTCCTACGCTGTGCAGCAGGTCTGTCTCCATATGCACGACCCCCGAGAGCCCCACCTCGCGGCTCTCAAGCGCCTCCTCCGCTACCTCCGGGGCACTGTCGACTACGGGCTGCTTCTTCACCGTTCTACCTCCTCCGAGCTGGTCGTCTACACCGACGCTGACTGGGCTGGGTGCCCGGACACTCGGCGCTCCACCTCCGGCTACGCCGTCTTCTTAGGCGGTAACCTGGTGTCCTGGTCGTCGAAGCGCCAGCCGGTCGTCTCCCGCTCGAGCGCTGAGGCGGAGTACCGTGCCGTGGCCAACGGCGTGGCGGAGGCTGCGTGGCTCCGGCAGCTCCTCGCCGAGCTCCACAGTCCCCTTTCCAGGAGCACGTTGGTCTACTGCGACAACGTCAGCGCCGTCTACCTCTCCACCAACCCGGTGCAGCACCAGCGGACCAAGCATGTGGAGATCGATCTACACTTCGTCCGAGATCTGGTCGCCGTCGGTGATGTTCGGGTCCTCCACGTCCCGACCACCTCCCAGTTTGCCGACATCTTCACCAAGGGTCTCCCGTCCTCGACCTTCGCCGAGTTTCGCTCCAGCCTCAACATCAGTAGTGGCTAGTTGAGTCTGTGGGGGGATCCTAGTGTGTGATGTACTTCTTCTTTTTGGATCCAGTCTGTAAACTCCGCTGCGACGGATGTTCAGACTGCGGGGGGGTGTTAGATTATATGTGGTTAGGCCCATGTGGCTAGGCCCATATGGCCCATGTACAAACACTATATAGCTACCCTCTAGGGTTAGCCCTAATGATATACAATTATTTACCTCTAACACTTTTTCTTTTATATAAACATGACAGCTATCCCTTTAAAATTTTCTATATTTATTTCATTAATTTTTTAATCTCAGTATGCATCAACATTTTTGGGATTTTCTGCAGATATCAATATATGATTTACGCATGTCTTCTCCTCTGAGAGTTAAGGATCACATGTAAGTCTCTATTTCCTCTTGTGAAGGGTTTTCACTTGTTAATCTTTATGAAAAGTTAGTTCCAGCCAATCAACCATTTCTACATAAATCTTCTGAAGGAATTCTCTCATTGGATGGGTTTTTCTTACTCTACTTCCTTCTGCAAACAGGGCCTTACCTTTTCTTGGTTCTCCATCCTAATATCATGCCATTTCACACACATTCTGCCTGTTTTGTTAAAAAAACAGATACAACTGCTGCAATAAGTTTTTGAATCTGTATGTTTTATTAATGTGTCTTGGAAGAATAAGCTGTAAACAGCGGGTCCAAATCTCTATTACTTTTGAAATGCAATCAATAGTTGAATGCTTCTTGAGTTACATATTGTACCTTACTACCTTTCACTGGGCATGTAATTGCTGTTATCTGTTTCAGGTATGGTAGCCCAATATTAAATATCAAATGGCACCAGACACTTAATTCTACTGAACCTAAACTGATCACTGCTGATAAGCACATAGTGAGAATCTGGGATCCTAATACAGTGAGTTTCTTCCTTTCCATTTTGTTCAAATGTTTATTAGTATTCATGGTGTAATTTTACATATATATTGGGTTTGATGTGGATTTAAAGCAAACTCTAATTTAAGACATTACTGATATTTTATGATCCATTGGGTGTTGGTTTGCTCGCCTTCTTGAAGTAAAACATGGCCGTGGTTATACCTTAAAAGGCTTTAAGCTAGTTTCTATTATGGTGCAATCTGAAATTCTGAACGTATCTTGAAGTCTTCCTGTAAGGCTGTAACATTTGAATCCGTACTGGTAATGCATGCCATAGCCTCTATCTGAAGCAAATTAGGGAAGTTACTAGCATAGAACCCAATTTTTGTATATTAGGTTGTGCTGACAGCTTTATTCCTTATTTACCCTTGTTTGACTTTGGGTTTATTTGGGAAGCATGTATTTGCATAGCACTTGAAACCCAGCTACCTTCCAACATATCTGCAAATTCTTAGGGAATATGTGAGTTATCAGTTTTACCAAATTATCTGTGGTTCCAGGCTACATTTATGTCTATGAGGAATATGTTTCTCACGGCACTAAACTTTATTCCATTTTTTATAACACTAAATTTGATAGTCTGTATTCTGGAATATTTATTTTACACATGAACTACATGACCTTTTTTTACAACACAGCGATAGGAAAACTGAAATGACACTTTTATGTCTTCATACCTGTTTGACTCTTGCTCTGAACCGTTCAAGGACATGGGAGCTCTTATGCATTTACAGTGCGTTTGGTTTGTGGAATCACCCCATGCTTCATGAGGTGGTGCATCATGATTTCATTACATTAATTTGGTGGAATGAGCACTCATCCCCCCCCCCCCCCCCCCCCCCCCCCAAACGTTTTCGGAGATTGATTTGTTTTTCATCGAAAAGGAAGAAGGCTGAGGGGATAGCAGCCTTCCTTCGGGCTTTGCCTGCCGACGTTCTAATAAAGAATTCCGGCTTGGCCCGGGAAAGCACTGGCAACAACATAAAGAGAGGGTCCATGTAGCTGCTGCGCCCGCCCACTGAGAAGCAGGTTCGGCATCTACTAGAATACAAAAGAAAAGAAAAGAAAAGAACTTAACAAAGTGGAATGTCCGACTACACCCAAAGAAAAGAAAAGAGAGAATCCACTTCAGATAACCACGTCTCTGCTAGGCAGCGTGTGGAATGGCCGAGAGCGGACCAAATGGATATATAATCCAAGCCGAGAGTGGAGTTACGTGAACAGTCGTCTGATGGAAAACAACTTTCACGTTCGGTTCAGAGAGCACTTTTTTCGTTGAGAATAAGTCCTTCCCTTTTGTGTGAATTCCCCAGCGGCGAATTAACCAACTTGTGGGGCCCTATCTATTCAATCTCTCGAGCCCCAAGAAAACCCCCCTCTCCCTCGGACTCAATCTCTCTCTTGACTCTATATATGTGGACACCTGATATCTATGAGAGTTCACCCACCCTGGTGACAGCATTCCTTTCTATTGCAAATAACATAACAAACCCAAAAAAAAAGGTGAGGAATCATGAGTACATGATGGATCACCTCATTCTTCAAACCAAACACACCATCAGTAGACAATGTGATTTATTAGAAATTAGCCAATATGCTTGAAAAAGTTCATGTCTTTTTTAACCGTAATTTGCAAATAACATAACAATATCTCATGGGCTGCCATAGTCCTTTATAAACCTGTATAATTTCTTAATTTTTAATTTCTTTGGTGAAACTCATTCCTTTACATGTTTTCAATTGCATTATGCATTTTCATTATTTGAATTTCTTTATTGGATGGTGCTATGATGCCCTCAAATCTTTTCTGCAGGGAAATAACATGACTAGCATTGAACCAGATGGTGGTGCTATCAATGATGTCTGTGTCTTCCGGAATAGTGGTTTAGTGCTATTAGCCCTGGACAATAGCCAGATACCTGCCCACTTCATTCCTGCGCTCGGCCCAGCTCCAAAGTGGTGTTCACATCTTGATAACTTAACTGTGCGTGAGACTGCATCAATTGGCTTCTAGTAATTGATCTAATAATTTTTAACTGAACATTTCATCATTTGCCTTCCTCCATTTATAGGAGGAGATGGAAGAGAAACCAGATACAACACTGTTTGATGAGTACAAGTTCTTGACTAAAGAAGAGATGGAGCGACTGAACCTTACTCAATACATTGGCAGCAGTGCTGTAAGAGCATATTTACATGGATTTATTGTACGTTATGAACTATACAAGAAGGTAAATTTGGCTTCTTTACACATTTACATACAACTCATTACATGAATTACACATTTATCTTGTGCTGGATTTTTTTATAGTTAGCAATTCATTTAGTTTTGCCAACGACTAGGTGTTTGAATTCCTGAATTTAAGGTACTTTCCTTTGTTTGACACACTAGATTGTTCTTTGTAAATTAGATCTCTCATCTCTGTTACTCTGTTAGGCATCTAACTATATAATTGATCTCCATCATGGACTGGTTACATTCTTTTTCTGTATGATCAGATGAGTTACAGAAAAGACGCAAAACAGTATTTACCAGGATTTCTCTTTCTTTGCAGCAACGGGCAGCAGTTGCTCCTGTTGAATACGAGACAATTAAAGATGAGATAAAGAAAAAGAAATTAGAAGCTCAGAGAAAATCTCGTATAACGGTATGTTTTCACCTGCTTATCTTTGGTACAGGCTTTATATCTCAAACCTGATGAACTCTCATTTTTCTTCTTCTCGTCCAGCAAGTCGTCAAAATACCGAAGGTTAACAGGCAGATTATGGACAGTATAAGGGAAGATGAAATAGATCTTGATATGGAGAATGTTGATAAATCAAGTATTAAGAAGAAGAAAAGAAAACTAGAACTGAATAAGGCCATTTTGGATGATGATCGGTTCAAAGAAATGTTTGAGAATAAGGTGTGGAATTTTACTGGTTGTTTTTCCGTACTGCTATTAGGTTGCAGTCTTGCACACAGATTTGTACTGTCCATGTTGGTAGTTGTATATAAAAAGAAATTACAACATATCTCAATCCTTTTATCCTGATTTTTATCTGATCCTATCCTATGCCTGTGCAATGCTGCTGCTGTTTGTTTTAGCATGTGAAACTTCGTGTACACATTCTCTTTATTTAATTTTGAGCTGATGATGATGCGATGTTTAGTTTTTACAGAATATGGAGAATTTGAGCTGTAATTTAACTACTTTCTGGATCTAACCCGTCTATGCCCTACTTGTGCTATTTAATTTTCTGTAATATTGTAAGCTAATCAGTACTATTTTTTGTGGTACTTGATTTCTAATCCCATTGATCTTATGTACAGGATTTTGAAATTGATGAAGAATCAAAAGAATACCTCGCACTTCATCCTCAGGCAGCCACAAAGGAGCCTCGCCTGATTGAAGAACATTTTGATAGTGTTAGCGAGGACGACCAACAATCTGATGGTAACACATCTGACACTCTAGCGGAATCTGACAGTGATGATGTCATGCATAATTCAAAGCGTATAAGGTGAGATCTTGCTTCATTTTGGTTACAACGTGAACTATGCATTTCCCATTTTGGACTTTTGCCATTTTGCCTGTGGTACTAGAAGGTGTGATCTTTATTAAAAAAGAAGAAGCATTTCTTGTATATTCAGTGCATATCTCCAATTCATAAAGAAAGTGAAAGTACATGAACAAATATTAACCTCCTGAAACAAAAACTGCAGTTCTCATTTACAGAGTTCTTGGTCCAGTCTCGTGCTTACCTGTTGCATTTCAAAATTTGAAGTAGCTAAACTATTCTGTCTTATTTGACCGGTACACAGAAGATGTGCTTACTGCTTTTTATATTTCAGGTTATACGAGGTCAAGGATGAACACCATGCGGAAGCATTTTTGAACAGCGTCTCTTTATCAAACGAGGATGCTGCTCCCCTTGAGGATAGGATAGCTGCCCTGGAAAGGAAACAGAACTCCAAAGCACTTGATGCGGTCAAGTACGGGCCTGGTGGCTCACGAGAGATTTCGTTTTTCTCTAAAAGCCGGAGAAGGCACAAGGAAGAGTCGTCTAGCGACGACGAACCCAAGGGTGTCAAAAAGAGAGCTGTGCAGCCGCTGGGCTTGAAGCAGGGAAAAGCTGAGTTCTATATGTTTGGCGGAAATCGTGGCAGAGGTAGAGGCGGTAGTGGCAGAGGTAGAAGCGGCCGAGGAAGAGGTGGAGGTGGAGGTGGAGGAGGAAGAGGTGGAGGAAGAGGTGGAGGAGGAAGAGGTGGAGGTAGGGGCAGGGGCAGAGGATGAATGGGGCCTGTAACATTGACCCCGTTCCTGCCTTTGCAGGGGTTTTGGTAAGCTTGAAATGGATGGATCCTGCACATGCAGTGGGTAGAAAGTGTGTTCCTTCACAACATAGGCAAGAGCTAGAGTAACTGAGGATTGCTGCTTCAGAATTTTTGGGAAGAGAACTTTGTTAGAAGACAATATTACATATCTTTTGGTCTACCTTGTAACGGATTGTTGCATTCTGGTGGGTGTCTATGGGTACGGTATAGCGTTTTTTTTTTGTAATAGGCAACATAACTGCTGGCATTTTCATTTTTGAGTACTGAAGGCTCTCCAAAGCCATGATTAGTAGACATTCGTTCATAGAAAACAGAACCAATATTAATATCTAAAAATAGATTTACTATAAAAAGATACTTTAACTTAATGCGGAAAAACAGTATCGACATTTCTGTCTAGAAATAGATTTGCTGTAATAATGTGTTTTATATGATCAATCTGATAATACCTTTTGGTGTCATAAATATACTTGTATACCTTTTGTATGGATTTGATTGAATCTAAAACTGTTTGAAAAAACCGTCGAATCGGAATTTGAAAACTGAGTCATATTCTTTCCTTTTTTTAGACGCGTTAACATTGTCGGTCGAATCTGAATTTTGAAAACAAGAGTCATATTCCTTCCTTTTCTAGACGCGTTAATATTGTTGCTATTGTTATCAACCTTTTTCACTTGTATGCTGTTGAATTAATTGCACCGTTGCCCCCTGATGTGAGTTCGATTTGGCCAATGCTCACTCATTTGCATCCGCTCTAATCTATAGCAAGTATGCCCATAGGTCGTTCTTTTGGGGAATTAACGTTGTTGTCCTGTCTACCTGGCTGACTTTCGATATCTGAATCACTAGTTGTAAACGTAGCTGTATACTTGGCTGGCATTTACTATATCTGAATCATTAGTTGCAGGCCCCATTACATTAGGGCAGTACGTATGCTTCTATCTATTCCTTTGATAAACACTAGACATACCTGAAGATTATGTCCTGTGTGTGAGGAACTTCTAATGTGGTGTTGGCAAATGGGCTTTGTTTGGTCTGGGTAAATTATGGGCCTGCTGTTGCCTTTGTTCAAGTAACCCTCAGGAGTCAGGATATGCACATGTCATCGAGAGGGCTTATTTGGTTGCGTTACAGAAATGTTTGTACCTGCCTGTGTTCTTGCGACAAATACTCCCTCGGTTCTTTTTTATTTGTCGTGTTTTAGTATAAAAATGATTTGTCGCGTTTTAGTAAAAAATGAACTAACGGACAACAAATTTTCAAGAACGGAGGTAACGGAGGTAGTACTACTCATGTAACTGTTGACAGGTTTATGACCATTTCATAGATTTAGTCATTTAGATACGCTGTTGTTTCTGCATATTTTTTTTTATTGTCTGAACATTGCTTCTCTAGAAATCTTACTGTCCCCCTTTTCTTTGTTGCATCAATCGTTAGGTCGCAGCTGGAAGGCTTCTGAATTGCGACTAAAATCTTGGGATGATCTTCAGAAGATGTGGTATGTTCTTCTAAAGGAAAAGAACATGCTAATGACACAGCGTCAGATGCTGCAATCAGATGGGTTCCCAAATCCAGAACGAATTTCCAAGGTATCTGACTGCCAACAACAGCACATTTTCTCACGCAACAGAATCATGTTGATGCCATGTGTAACAACAGTTAAAGTAGCTTTGATTTCATCAAATATCAATGTCATGCTTTGTAAGATGATAGGTTGTTTAATATGTTGGTGTGAAGCCGTGCCATTGCAATTCTTCCACGTATCATTCCTTCTCCTTCGCAAATCGAAGTCATTTTCCACTTTTCCTTGGCCCTGCCTTGTTTCTTGGTTGTTCATTGTTTACATTTGGGATTTCACTTTCCTGAGCTTTCTAGTTATTATTGGCCTTACATAACTGTAAATATAGCATACTAAATATTTTTTTCCCTTATTGACCCTGACCAATGCATAATCCAATACATTAGACTAAAACTGAGTCGGTTCTCTTTGTATAATGTGTGTTACTGAATACTCTTGAATTGCTCACCACTGAACCCTGTAGCCAATGTAATCCACAAGTTCATGTATCAAAAGACAGCGGTTCATAACAACTAAAACATTAGTATCCTCCCGGCATATACAGAAACAGTTGAGAACTAAATTTTGGCTGTGGAGCATCATAACCATTAAAAACAAAATATCAGAAGCATGTGCAAGGTGACCTCGACATGCAAAAATAATCATTAACATTTTAAGAATGTACCAAGGAGAAATGCCCCTCCCCCCATCTATGTGAACAAACAATGTTCTTGTTGATGCGCACTGCATTTCTCATCACTGTGCGTCAGTCATATCATATGTTTCTCCTCATGCTATTTATTTTTCTATAACTGACGTTTAACATCTTTTTTGGTTTGCATAATTTTAGGTAAAGAAATCAATGTGCCGGATAAAGCATGTCTTGACTGAGAGGGCTATAGCTGAGCCCGATCCAAGGAGATCTTCGGAAATGAAGCGGATGATAAACGCCGTTCTTTTCAGGGATGACGCTGATCATCGTCGCGCACCGCCGCGCCGGCGGCGAGGGTGGTGGCGGTGGTGCCGTCGTCGCCGGAGACGGGCCGATCCAGGGGTTCCTGCGCCTCCTCATCACCAAGGTCGCGGCTGGAGCGGCGGCGGCGCTAGTCGGCCTGATGGTCATGGCTCTCACCCTCTACGGAGCTAAGTAAGTTCCTAGTTCCTACCGCCGAACGACCTCACCGGCTATTTAAAATTCAATAGCAACAAGATTTTTTAACTCATTCAATCTTCTCTGATATCTTTAGGTTGCTGGACAGCAACGTCCTCTATATTCATTCTCTATATTCGTCTTTTACAATCTTCTCTAAAAGATTTCATCCTCTATATTTTTTTCCTCTCTAACAACATCCTCTAAATCACGTCCTATATACGTAAATATCTATATTAAAGACATTTTTTACTTTTGTACATACGTATTTATCATACTCTCAAATGTATTATACATATTTTAGTTTTGCTAAACCAGTTATTTTAAGTATTCAAATGGATAGAGGGTCGTCTAGAAAAACTCTATATATAGAGAATCCAGCAGTGTCCTCTAAATTTAGGGTGTGTTTGGTTGTGGGACAGCTAGGACGGGATCGTCCCCTGACGTCCTCTCTCGTCCCTCCAATTTTGAGGGACAACAGGGGACAACACAGGATAGTACTGTCCCAACCCTTGACCCAGAACCAAACAACCTAATTTGAGGGATCGTCCCATCCCATCCCGTCCTATTCAAATGGATAGAGGATCGTTAAGAGGACACTGCTAGAGAGCGTAGAGAACCGTTTGATCCTCTATATTATGGTACAGAAGCTTTTAAAGTATCTTGTTGGAGTCAGTCTTAAACCCAAACAAGCCTCTAGTGAGTGTAAAACCTCTTACACTCTCTCACCGAAACGAATATATTGCAGAAGGAACAGAACGACAAAAGCATTGATACGGTGGCGGCGTGATGGGATCCAGTGGCGAGCATATTTTCCAACAGGTTCGTCTTCGCAGAGCAGGTAGTTCATTGCTCAACCGGTCAAGCGTATCGGACAAGGAGTGTCACAGTTGGCACTCAGGCAATTTGAGGGCGAAGCAAAATCTGTTGGTATTGGTCTGTCTCATCAGTGGTCTTTGAGGAGGAGGCACCGTTTACCAATGTGCTTGCAAAAGGCGAGAGCGTCAACAAGGCTGAAACTTCTTCAATACACGCCACAAATCAACACATGAACAGTCAAAGAAAGACACTTCACCTCACCACATCCTTCCAAAGATGCCGTTCCCTTCATTTGATGCTGCTTGGATCGACAAGTGTCACAATTTACTTCGCCATTTTCAGCATTCCTACAACTCTATGGGTTACGATGGGGCAGCATCCATGCACTTAGATGGGAATCTAGCAAAGTGGTGACATACTTTCTTGGCAGATTATCCAAATCAGTTCCAATCTAGCAAAGGATGAGAAGATAGATGGAGAGAGAACTCTTCTCTTG
The DNA here is from genome assembly GCF_902167145.1 of Zea mays. NCBI lineage: Eukaryota > Viridiplantae > Streptophyta > Magnoliopsida > Poales > Poaceae > Zea > Zea mays. The sequence goes on along the minus strand of NC_050104.1, from coordinate 11,662,149 downwards.
ATTACTTCTTTAAGATGTGTATTAAACTTAGAATCAATATTGCAAGAGAGTGGAGAACCCAAGAAGATAGTAATCGTAATAAGTGAAAGGAAAATGTGACACAACGATTTTTACCGTGGTTCGGCCAATGCCTACTCTACGTTGTGGTGACCTCTTTTGGTTAAGGGTTACACTCAACCCCTTTCAAGTGATCTAAAGATCAAACTTGAGATCAACAGTGAACCTGTACCCATCTATAATAAGTCAAAATCCTCCGATCCACCCCAATCCACATGAAATTGGAATAACCGAACAAGGTGCTTATTCGTTTCACCCTTAATCCATATGGATTGCGTAATATTGAGTTGGTTTAAATCCATAGTAAGTCAAAATCTATCCCTATTTATTCCAATACACTACAATTTAGGTCTTATTCGATTATTCCTATTATACATGGATTGTATGAGATTAGAAAAAAATTAAGAAAGTTTGACTTGTTTGGGATTTAAACTCACCAAATCCCACTCAATTCATATGGATCGAGAGCAAATCGAAAACCCTGATATATATAGAATTGAAATAACCAAACATAACCCGGTATGAACTGATGGGCCAAAAAGAATTCCAAAGCTCCGACACAAGCAGGCCAGGCAACAAAGCCCAACACTCGCACCATCTATATCTGTCCGCCCATATCAAATGAATAGCTCAGATCCACAACAAATAGCGAAACCCTAGCCCAAACTCGACCGCCTCTGCTATAAGTAGCTCCACTCTCTCTCCTCCAAGCCTACCCCAGCCGCCGCCGCCGCCACCGCCACCTGCCCCAGCGCGCCGCCGCCGCAGCCACCATGGGTCGCGTCCGCACCAAGACCGTGAAGAAGACCTCCAGGCAGGTGATCGAGAAGTACTACTCCCGCATGACCCTCGACTTCCACACCAACAAGAAGGTGCTCGAGGAGGTCTCGATTCTGCCCTCGAAGCGCCTCCGCAACAAGGTGGCTGGCTTCAGTACCCACCTGATGCGCCGCATCCAGCGCGGCCCAGTCCGCGGCATCTCGCTCAAGCTGCAGGAGGAGGAGCGCGAGCGCCGCATGGACTTCGTGCCGGAGAAGTCCGCGCTCGAGGTCGAAGAGATCCGCGTCGACAAGGAGACCATGGAGATGCTCGCTGCCCTCGGCATGGCCGACCTGCCCGGCGTTGAGCGCCAGGCTGAGGTCTCCAACGCCCCCGCCTACGGCCGCCCGCAGTACGGTGGTCCCCGCCGTGACCGCGTTTAGACTTCGCGGTGGTTGCCTCTTGATCGCACTGCTATTCGTAGTTGTTGTCCTACTATGCTAAACTTCTTTTAGATCTTTGGTTGCATCTGTGGCGGTTAAGTTTTGAACTTGCCTGTTATGGTATAAATTCTGAAGTGTTTGGTTCTGCGTGTGATGAACATGATAATTTATATTCTTGCGCTTTATAAGTTACTATGAGATGCTCATATTTTTTTATTTGACTGCTAGTTATCTTGAATATGTGCATGCGACATAGGGATTTGTATCTATGCTGCATGCTTTTAAATGTAATTCAAATTTGGTGTTGCTGTTAGGTTCATTGTGTACTGTGCAGATTAAATTTCTTTTTATTTTCATTCATTTGCTATACAGTTCAATGCTGCCTAGATGTTTGGCTGTTAGCTAGAGCCAATATGATCTGGGTCGGTCGATGAAGTCTTATCAATCCAATGAAACTTTAGCTATGCATTTTCAATTCAACTAGTACATTTTTAGTGTACTGAATTGGCAATATCTGTTAGCCTCTACTGAACTCTTTCTTTATTACTTGAAATTGGGTTTACTCTGTAGCATTACAACAACTTCAGATTATAGCATTTTTCACTTTCATATTTGTCGTATTCTTGTCCTCCATGTTGTCAGCACTGTGTGGTCTATTCATTTCTTTGTTTCTATAGGAAACTTGGCTTGTTTTAATTGTGTTCTATTGATGTAGTTGTTTAAATAACTTGGTTTTAAACTCATTGTTAAAGGCTGAAACGTTCCTATGATATAGAAGTAAATAGTGATCTGTTAGAACAACGATAAAGTGATTTTTCCCTTGAATACCAATATATATTGTTTGTTTGTATGTCATGCGAATTGAATTATATGTGCTTTTCTCTGTCCTTCTTTGTAGCATACGTTTGAAGTATATTCAATGGAATGTTTATTAGTACTTTGATTTGAGAATTTGTTAATGTAACCACACAAAGCCTCGTCAGTAGATGTTGTTGTAGAATGTTTCTACTGTTTTTTATTAATATTGTTCAACTTGCTGCTTCTTAAATCTATAAGGGCTAGTTTTGAAATTCAAATCCTCTCTAGGATTATTTTCCCCTCAATCCCTTCCAATCCCGGAGGGGATTTGAGTTATAAACTAGCTCTAAGGGCTGATTTGGTGACCAGGGATCACAGGGTTGGAGGGGATTGGGGGAGAAATTAGTTCATTAGCTCTAAGGGCTGATTTGGTGACCCGTGATCCCCTTGTCACCAAATCAATCCTAATTGTAATTTTATCCACCTGTTTTCTTTGATCACTGAAATTTATGTGTAGTGATGCTGTATTTTGGACACCTTCTAGATTTTTTTTGTGAATCTCGGCCTCATTAGTTTCACAAGGCATACATGTGAAATAACCTGCTGCCTTCATTTCTGTTGGCCAGCAGATGTTGAATATGACAATGGGGGGCCTGCCTGTTCTGGACTGATGGAAAACTATCGCCCATTTTTATATCAACAAGCCTCATAATTCATTTTATCCAGCAAGAATTGAAAAGAGGTGCTCCTCTGGGCAGGTTTGGTAGGTGAGACCTGTCTCACTGGCTTCAGGTTGGAACTAGACTCTCGCTGGGAACGGTTGCCTTAGTTTTTAGACTCCAGTACTCCACTCGGTGTGGTAGCATTCGGGTCCTCTGGATTCTTAGTTCAATCTGTTCCACCGTTTATTATTTGGGTACAGTGTAGGTGTTCATATATATATATATATATATATATATATATATATATATATATATATATATATATATATATATATATATATATATATATATATATATATATATATATTTTGGGGGGGGGGCGCAGACTAGAGGAACCAAAGATGATCGTCGAAGGGCTGGGTGAGGTAGTAATTATGGAATTAATAATAACACAAGTTGCGTCAGAAAACATTTGATTTTGCCAAACTTGCATTTTGTATGGTTCCTATTGTTTGCTTCATTATGGGAAGTAAAACATGTAGAACAGTGTTAGAACTTTTGTTGCTTCTGTTGTGATTGAGAGTTCAACTTACCTGTTATGCTAAAGTTAATGGACTGTTTGGTTTGATAAATAAGTTAATCCATCATCTTCTCGCTCCTCACTTTTTTTGTTTGGTTTGTGGAATGAAATAAGTTAATCCATCACCACCTAGTTAATCCATCACCACCTTATTCCTCAGTTAGTTAGTTAGTACTAATATGAGTTAATCTCACCACCTCATTTGGATGTAGTTTGGATGTTTTGATTTATCAAACCAAACACACCATGAGTGGTTTGGTCTGTGATTGACATATTCTTCGCACATGCTTTGGTAACTTAGCATGAGATGTTGCCACTTGCTATTATTCATGTGTATGTATTGTTCTGGCTGCTGACATGTGAAAGCTGTCTTTTTCGTTGACTGTTGAAATGTAACGGTCTCCAGTGTTCTGCACAGTCGCTGGCCTGCAAATGCGTATACAGCTTGACACGTGCATTTATACACGGATGCTTCAAGCGTTGGATGAATCCAGTCCGATTATGGTTATGGGTGAATTGTAACAATATTTGACATCCTCTCTTGCTAAAATGATTGGTATGTTGCGGCCTGCTGGTGCTCTCCACTCGACTCGGCTTGCCGGCCAAATTTTGGTGTCGAGGAGACGACGACTACATGTCAACTCCAGGTCTCCGCCTCAGTGGCGCTCACGGGCAACTTGCCTGCGCCCCTCGCCGCCTCTCGCCGTGGCGTCCTACTCTCGTCGGTCGTCCGGCTGTCGGCGCTAGCACCGCGGCAAGGCCGGCCGGATTGCCCAGTGTCCTTGCTCTGTTCTCTGCGCCTCATTCCTCGCTTACGGCACCATAGATCTAGTCATCTGCTCATAAGAAAACTAAAGAGGGTCACATCAGGTTAATGTACAATTGCCTAATTTGGGCCGTGTTTGGTTTGGCGGGGCTAGCCCAGTCACATCCTATGTTTGACTACAAGTTAGATTTATTAAATATAATCTTATTACAAAACTAACTACATAGATAATGAGTGAACAGTAAGACGAGTCTTTTAAGTCTCATTAGTCAATGATTCGATCATGTAATGCTACATTAAATATTTGCTAATTATGGATTAATTAAGCTTAATTTTTTTGTCGAGTTGTTTATTCTAGTCTTTAACTGTGTAGTTAATTTTATAATTAGATTATATTTAATACAAGCAATAGGTATTCAAACATCCGATGTGGCACGGCTAAACTTTAGTCTATAGAAAATGTTGCTTTGCATACTTCAACACTTTGGCCGGAGTGCACCCTAGCATATAAGGGTGGACATTTGAGTTACCAAAAAAAATGAGTTGAGTAATTCATTTTTTTAAAAATAGGGTTTTGAAAACGGCTACCCAAAATGTATCCGATATAAGCTCATCTCAAATTCATGGGATGAACAATAGAAAATGATTTTGTCTATTAGTGGAATATGTTTCTACTCTACAATTTATAAGACACTATTCAGCTTACTCCTCTGTAAAATTGTAGCATATAAATATCTTCTACATATTGCAAATAAAAGTATACAAATATATTTCGTATACAAATGTCAGTACCCTAAATTAGGGGTATCCTCTTATACAGCATGAAGACGCCGCACCCATGCGACGTCCCCTAGCCACGCAGGGAACGACGCCTGACCCCACTGTATGGGCAGACCAAAGGGCGCCACGTGGCAAGGAGAGACAACACATCTCAGTAAGTCTGGACTCCCACAGAGTGACACCGGACCCCTATGCATATAAGTCCGGAGCCCCCGGAGGCCAGAACCCTAGTAGGGTCCCAGAACGAGGAGAACTCTGGTATGAGCAGGGGTCCGGTGCTGACACGTGTGTGGGCCTTGCCCTTCACATCTTGCTCAGGTGGAGACCCGCTGCTTGTGGCCCATGACATAAGCTATCGGGCAGAACCTGACGTGAGGTCGTGCAGCCCCTGCATTTATTGAAGAAAGGACGCGCCGCCTGCCACCGCGCTGACGGGCGACGTGCCCTCTCAGCATTTAATGCGTCCTGTCCCATCCGCTGGCAGGCAGTGTCAAGGTAATCCAGAAGGCGGCATGCCTGCTGGGTCTGCTGGCGAACAGTACGGTCGTGCCAAGCAGCACACTGTACTCAACATCTCTCCTACAAGAAGCTTCCTCTGTACGCCAAGGATACGCATATCTCGGGCGTCAGGGACGAGAAGATTGTCTCGACAACAGGCATTAGTAGCTCCAAGTGCTATATTCCTTATGTTCCTGGGCCCACATGTCGGGGCCCAGTCCCTTTGTGCATACCCCCCTTCAGCTATAAAAGGGGAGGCATGCGACGTTACACACACACACAATCTTAGACTCACTAAGCTCATACAAGCTCTCAAGCAATACAACTCACAGTGGAGTAGGGTATTGCGCTCCGGCGGCCCGAACCACTCTAAACCCTTGTGTGTTCTTGAGTTCTTCCCCCTCACTCCAACGATCAAGCAAAACGCCTAAGCCCCTCCTCATCTTAGGATTTAGGGCGGGTGCACTCCGCCACCCGGCTGGGGATTTCCTCTCCGACATTTGGCGCGCCAGGTAGGGGCTAGGCTTCGAGTTTTTGCTGGTTTTCTCGCTCAGCATGATGGTGCGGATCATCGAGCACCGCGCCGAAACTTCGGAGGATTTCGTGATGGAGCAAGAGGTTGCATCCTCCGCGCCACGAGTGGCCGACCGCCCGAACTCTGGGACTGCTGCCGTACACGCCGTGCAGCAGCACACACCAGCGCAGGCGTCCCGGACTCCGTCGAGGGCAGCGCCTACGGCGCTGTCTATGGCTAGAGAGTTGCTACGCCACCCCCTAGCTCCACGGCATCACCGGGGGCCATGAAGCAGTGGCGCGACGACGTCGACCAGCTGCTCGGCATGGCGCATTCTACTTCAACCAGGTCGAGGCCTCGGTCATCCCGGCGCCAACGCGAGGCGACGACGTTTGTGCGCTCGCCCTCCGTAAGGGGTGCACAGACCGACGACCTCCGGGCAGAGCTCAACCGTAGGCGTACGGGAGAAGACGCCCGGGTCTCCTTGGAAAGGGTGCGCGAGCGCCGCCAAAACATCGATGGCCGCGACCTCGATTAGGACTTCGCTGTAGTAGCACCGCAGACACCAATGGACACTAGGTCCCCAACGGGTGTCCCCTTGGCCGGCGTAGGCTGCGCCGCACTAGCGGACCATCTCCGCGTGGTGTCCTGGCCACCCAAGTTCCGGTCGCACCTGCCGAAAAAATACGACGGAACATCAAACCCGTCAGAGTTCCTGCAGGTGTACGTTACCGCCATCACGGTAGCAGGTGGAAACACCACTGTGATGGCAACATACTTTCATGTGGCCTTGTCTGGACCTGCCTGGACCTGGCTCATGAACTTCACACCGGGTGTTGGGGACTTGTTCTCAAATGCTATGAGTTAAGAACAAGGCAACACAGAAAATGTTAATCGATGAAGTCCTTCGTCTTTCGAAGCATTATTTCCCTTAGGATATAATGATTTTCGGACGAAGGTTATGAAGGACGTATCTTCATAAACACAACATACAATGACGAAGGATGAATCATAAGGAATATGAAGGAAAACATAAACAATTATTTATTATTATCAACTTATTTTTGCATTATTATTATGAAGAAACAGAAATAACATCGAATTACAAATGTATCTTCAGTTTGAAGGAGATGAAAGTACAGGTATGACGCAAAAGCGAATGCCAAATCAGCGTGAACAGTACGGGGGTACTGTTCACCTATTTATAGGCACGGGACACAGCCCATACAAAATTACATTCATGCCCTTTACATTTGATAATAATTCTATAGTAATCCATCGAGGTCTGAATAGCCTTTTCATCTTTAAGTCGGTTTCATTTTCTGCTACCACGCCGAAGCTTTCCCGCTCACATCTTCGGCGCTGTATCAACCTTCGTATTATTTTGGTCTTCTTCTGCTGTGATACCGACTCGAGTCCGAAGATACCTGTTCACACATTATACTCCAGAAATACTGTTAAATCCTGTTTTTGAGGACCTTCGTAAGCCGAAGGCCCCCAACAGTAGCCCCTCGCAATATTAATTTGTTTAAAATAATAAATTTAGATTGCGACATGGACGAAGGCTTTAAGCCGAAGGTCCGAAAAAACACCTTCCCTTTGCTAGAATAGCAACATTCACTGACAGGCGGGGTCTTTCAATTTTCAACGCACTGGGCGTATAAATAAGATCACACCGCAAGCTCATTTGGCACGCTCTCTTGCCATCTGCTCCCGCTCACTCAATTTTTAGCTCTTGCGCACCAAAATTTGCTTAGCTTTTAAGTTTTGAAGCTTCGGCATTGAAAACAGTTTTTTAGTGTTTCCGAAGATGTCTGAAGATAAAAAGGTTGCTACCGAGATGAAGCTGAGTCTCGAGGAAGAGAAGAATCTGGGGTTTCTTATAGCAATGTCGAAGACCAATACAGAAAAAATCATCAAAGAGATTTTAGAAGGTTTGTCTGAAGATACTGGTGACAGCGACAGTTATGATGTGGACAGTGGTGGTGAAGACTCCGAAGATCGCCCTTGGCGACCAAGCCATGCGGTTTTCGGCAAATCAACTATCAAAGAAAATCATCTTGTCAATATGAGAGGAAGGTATTTCTGGGACTTGTCCATTGTGAGGGCCGACGAAGGAGAAAAGACTTGTCCAAACCCTAAAGAGAATGAGGTCGTAGTGTACCGAAGCTTTTTGAAAGCTGGACTACGATTTCCCCTAAGCAACTTTGTCGTAGAGGTGCTGAAAATATTCGAAGTCTATCTTCACCAACTTACCCCCGAGGCAATCATAAGGCTGAATATCTTCGTGTGGGCTGTGAGAAGCCAAGGTCTGAAGCCTGATGCGAAAAGTTTCTGCAATATACACGAATTATCATACGAGACAAAACCTTGGGGTAAAGAACAATATCATAATAATTTTGGCTGCTACAGTTTCGTTTCTCGGTCTGGGTCAAGCTGTCCCGTGCCAACCTTTCGGAAGAGATGGCCTGGCGACTGGATGACAGAATGGTTTTATGTGAAGAATGACCTGACAGTACGGGAAGATATCAAAGGTATAATTATGCGCCCTATTTGGCAAAGCTTCGGCCTGCGGAGGCCGAAGGTTGAAATGAATGAAGCTGCCGAAGAATGCCAGAGAACCTTCGGTGTTATTTGTTCTTTTATTGGAACGAGAGATTTGGTACAAGAGCATATTGCCTTCAGAGTATGGCCGCTCGCGGAGAAATGGGAAATGCCGCAAGAAACCATAAAGGAGGCCGACGAAGGTGGACTTATCAGGCTGAAGTATACTTTCAAGTTCGGAGATAAATTCGTTGAGCCAGATGATGACTGGTTAAAAAGCATTGAAAATTTAAGTGATGAACTGCTTGGGGCTTATTCGAAGGCCGAAGATACTGCACTGTCAGCAGCCTTCGGAGGCCGAAAGAAGAAAAGACTGAACCGGGTGTTTGATGCAATCAGGTTCGTCTACCCCGACTATCAATATCCCATTCGAGGGCAGAAAAGAAAAAACACAACCTCTTCGAAAGAAGAAGCTACACCTGCTCCTAGTGAGCCAGCACCGAAAAGAAAAAGGATAAAGGTCCTCACACACCGGCCACGCTATATTGAACCAGCCTCGGTGCCTGAGTTCACCGGAGAGACCTTTTCGGCTACCGAAGCTGAAGAGCCAACCAAGCCAACCTTGCTGCCAGAAGTCGCAGAAATGGCCGAAGCGCCAACAAGAACAGAATCGGAAGAACCAAAAATTTTGTTATCAGAAACCAAAGAGATGGCCGAAGCGCCATCGACAGAAAAATGGAAGAAGCAAAAGGACCAGCTGAAGGATAAAAAATATTAGAGATTTTAAGTCCTTCAGCAGATGTTGAGTCAACAAAAATCCAAAAGGGTCCAGTGGTAACTCCGAAAAGAAAGAGAATGGTCAATGTGTTAGATGTTCTGGAAACAATTAAGTCTTCAAGCATAACTCCGAAGAAGACTGTTGCAACTTCCGAAGCAAAAACTGAAATTTCTGATACTAAGGCTCCAGAGCAAGAAACTGAAGCTGAAGCTGAACCCTCAGAGCCCACGAAAGTAAAATCCTTGGAAACCGAGGGAGAAAAAATAATGGAGCTAATTCTTGTTGAAGAAATCAGTGCCGTCGCCCCCGAAGCATCCCCCAAAGTCCTTGATTATATTGTTCGTCATGCTTCGGGGAAAAAATTATCGGAAAAAGAAAAACAAGAGGCCCAGCTTTACGCCCAAAAACTGAAGTATCCAAAGGGGGCATTAATATTCAACGGCAGTGGAGAAGAAGACTTTTTGTATTGTCTCCCTGACAGCAAGGAGATTTCTGTCTGTCGGGAGATGAGCAAGAGCTTCAGATTTCCAACACTAGAAGACGAGCTCTCAGTACTATCGAAAAACGACCTGGCCGACAGCCTGGCATATAATAGCTTAAAGGTGCAAAAAATGAGATCTTTGTATTTTTTCTTGAAACCAAAATTTTTCGTTTGCTTAAATCTATTGACGTACATACATTTTTCTTTGTAGGGCCTTATACTTAGCAATGCCCTTAGGGCCCAAAAAGATGCCGAAGACGAAGGGTGTTCTATAGCCCTGAGCAACCTTCGTTCCGAAGTAATTGAACTGAGGAACGAAGGTCTCGAAAAGGATAAAATATTACATTCATTGATAAATAGAATAAAAGAAGACGAAGCTACTTTTAAGGGTCAAGCTGAGGCACAGAAGCGTGAAATTGAAGATCTTCGAAAACAACTGGCCAGAGCCAAAGAGGAACGCATACTTGAAGAAACGAAGCGAGAACTCAGCGACCAATGGGCCAATCATTTAGAGGGAACTGTTGAAGAGCTTCGTTCGTCCAAGAAAAGATGCTATAACAAATCTATAGAGTGTGTTAAGAAGTTGAGAGCTAGCTTCGCCAGCGTTGGCGCATTCTCGAGCGAAGAAAACTCTACAAGTGGCAACCCCGAAGGTCCCATCGAATGGATTAATCACGAAGCTGAGGCCTTCGAGGAAATTTTAAATAGCCGCGGAGACATATGTGCTTTCTCGGGTGCCAGGGGAATTGCCACCATTTTGGAGAAAAAGGCTGCGATCATGTAAAGATTTTAGCGCAATCCGAAGACACCTTGTCCTTCGAAGATGCAAGAGATCCTTCAGCCGAAGCTAGCATGGTTGGTGGGAAATTTTTCACTGATGTCTGGGATAATGGTGGTCGAGAAATGGCTCGAGAAATTATCCAGAAAAGCGAGAAGGGCATTCACGATGCTAGAGAAGTAGCTGAGGCTGCCGAAAAAAGCGCAGAGCCCGAAGGGCAAATAGGTATTAACTAATGGTTTTTATTGTGTTGTAATTTTTGGTTTTAAACTTCGCTCGCAATTTGTAATAGCAATGTAGCCGTACCCTGTCCTCCTTCAGATCCTACTAAAGCGTCTCCGGGCCCTCACCTGAAAGGAGACGACGAAATTAAAAAGATGGCTGAAGCTATCATGGATGAAGTTGTTAATCGGCTCCTGAACGAGGCTGCGGAAGTTGTTCTGAGAGAAGATTAAGTATTATTGTAAAAACTGCTGAAATGTAACATGTGTAACATCTTGTAACCCTGAATGTAATATACCTGCTTTTATTGTTCAATTCTTTACGATGCATGAAATTTTACATACGTACCGTTTTTGAGTCTTTGACGAAAAAACACCTTCCCTTCTTTTCATGCTTCGTGAAGAAGGACTTTTATTTGTCACAACAATATCCGCAGTATTCTGATAAATAATATCCAAGCTTTGTGAAGATATTTTCCGAAGCTGCACTTCCGAAGATCAATAGTGTATTTCCTTGCAACTTAGCATGATTTTCCCCTTTTTCAAAACATTCTTCTGAAGATCGATATTGTGTCCCCCTCTTGTGCCATATGCAGCATGATGTATGATGCTTATGCTATGCGAAATGATGCGATGATGTTATGTTATGTAAAATGATGTTTATTCCGAAGGTACAGACACATCCTGTGATAAATCACATAATCTTTTTGAATCAGTATTGACTTTTTGCTATAAGCCTCCCTTAGGAGCTTCTTCGCCTTTTACTTCAGCGGAATCAGCGTTTATTTTTCGCTGTAAGCCTCCCTTAGGAGCTTCTTCGCCTTTTACTTTCAGCGGTATTCGCGTTGACTTTTCGCGCTTCGCCTTTTACTTTAGGCGGTATCAGCGTTGACTTTTCGCTGTATGCTCTGCATTCCCTTTGGAACGACTTTGGAGCAGAAAACTTACACTGCGCTCCCTTTGGAACGACATTTTGTGACTTCGGCAAACTTACTCTGCGTTCCTTAGAACGACTTTTTGTTGCTTCGAAGAATTTTTGATAATTCGAAGGTCCTCTTTGTTATCGCAAATCTTTAAGCTTCAACAACTTAAGCCTGTGAAGAAAATATATTTTCTTTGTGGCAAACAACGAAACTATTTACATGAAATCTAAACAATGTCCTTTATTACACAGAAAATAAAACTGAATGAAAAAGACTACTATTAAGGTAGGATATTTGTCAATAGATGTGCTTTGACTCTGGCATAGTGCTGTTGACTGTGCGAGCTTCGGACTGTTCTCTGAAGTCCCTTTGGTGTGGAGCATATTGGCTCCCTTCTGGCTGCTGGCCTTGTTGCAGCGGTGGTGGAGGCGGAGGCTGTTGCCAGGAAGCTTGAGGTTGACTCGCCGAAGCAACAGAAACTGCAGGGTGGTTGCCTACATATTCTGGGATGTAAGGCGAATGATACGAAGCAGTGTGCATGACCTGCTTCGGCTGAGCCTGTTGTGCTGCAGCTTCGGCTATTTCCTTTTGCTTCTGGATGGTAACATGGCACATCCTGGTTGTATGGCCTTTGTTCTCAGCACAGAACAAGCAAAAAATTCTTCTTGGTTGATCGCCAAATCTTCCGCCGAAGCCCCTGGCACCTCTGCCTCTCGGAGCTGGTGGTCAGAAGGAGCCTTGCTGTTGCCCCGAAGCCTGTGAGGAGCCCTGTGGCCTTTGCTGCTGGCTCCCCCTATCATCATTTTGAGTAGAGTTGTGAATTGATCTAACGTGCCTCGGATAGAACCTCCCTCCGAAGCCCCTGGTCATTTCAGAAAACCTGAAAGCCTCCTCCCTTCTTTGACGAAAATCATTATCGGCTCGAATATACTCGTCCATCTTTTGGAGCAGCTTCTCCAAAGTTTGAGGAGGCTTCCTAGCAAAGTACTGAGCTGAAGGTCCTGGTCGAAGCCCCTTGATCATGGCCTCAATGACAATTTCGTTGGGCACTGTTGGTGCCTGTGCCCTCAAACGCAAGAACCTCCGGACGTACGCCTGAAGGTATTCTTCGTGATCCTGGGTGCACTGGAATAGAGCTTGAGCAGTGACCGGCTTCGTCTGAAACCCTTGAAAGCTGGTTAACAACAAATCCTTTAGCTTTTGCCATGAAGTGATCGTTCCTGGTCGAAGGGAAGAATACCAGGTTTGAGCAACACTCCTGACAGCCATAACAAAGGATTTGGCCATGACTGCAGCATTGCCACCATACGAAGATACTATTGCTTCGTAGCTCATCAAAAACTGCTTCGGGTCTGAGTGGCCATCGAATATGGGAAGCTGGGGCGGCTTGTAGGACGAAGGCCAAGGTGTAGCCTGCAGCTCAGCGGACAGAGGAGAAGCATCATCAAAAACAAAATTCCCATGATGGAAATTGTCATACCAGTCATCTTCGTTGAGGAAACCCTCCTGATGAAGGTCTTGGTGCTGAGGCCTTCGGTGTTGTTCATCCTGAGTAAGATGACGAACTTCTTCAGAGGCTTCGTCTATCTGCCTTTGCAGCTCAGCTAGCCTGGCCATCTTTTCCTTCTTCCTCTGCACCTGTTGATGAAGCATCTCCATATCTCTGATTTCTTGATCTATCTCATCTTCTGGCGGTGTCGGGCTAACAGCCTTCCTTTTCTGGCTTCGGGCCTCCCGAAGGGAGACTGTCTCCTGATTATGGTCCAGCGGTTGCAGAGCTGCAGCCCCAGTTGCTGAAGCTTTCTTCGGCGCCATAACAAAGGTTTATGATCGCCGAAGGTGTTCAAAAACTCAAAAAGTGGAAGTGAGTTCACCGGAGGTGGGCGCCAATGTTGGGTACTTGTTCTCAAATGCTATGAGTTAAGAACAAGGCAACATAGAAAATGTTAATCGATGAAGTCCTTCGTCTTTCGAAGCATTATTTCCCTTAGGATATAATGATTTTCGGACGAAGGTTATGAAGGACGTATCTTCATAAACACAACATACAATGACGAAGGATGAATCATAAGGAATATGAAGGAAAACATAAACAATTATTTATTATTATCAACTTATTTTTGCATTATTATTATGAAGAAACAGAAATAACATCGAATTACAAATGTACCTTCAGTTTGAAGGAGATGAAAGTACAGGTATGACGCAAAAGCGAATGCCAAATCAGCGTGAACAGTACGGGGGTACTGTTCACCTATTTATAGGCACGGGACACAGCCCATACAAAATTACATTCATGCCCTTTACATTTGATAACAATTCTATAGTAATCCACCGAGGTCTGAATAGCCTTTTCATCTTTAAGTCGGTTTCATTTTCTGCTACCACGCCGAAGCTTTCCCGCTCACATCTTCGGCGCTGTATCAACCTTCGTATTATTTTGGTCTTCTCCTGCTGTGATACCGACTCGAGTCCGAAGATACCTGTTCACACATTATACTCCAGAAATACTGTTAAATCCTGTTTTTGAGGACCTTCGTAAGCCGAAGGCCCCCAACACCGGGATCAGTCTACTCCTGGGAAGAACTCTGTGCGCGGTTCGTGGTGAACTTCGCCAGTGCTTACCAGCAGCACGGTGTGGAGGCCCACCTCCATGCAGTGAGGCAGGAGCCCGGGGAAACCCTCCGAAAGTTCATCTCCCGCTTCACCAAGGTACGAGGTACGATACCTCGTATTTCTGATGCTTCTATCATCACCGCCTTCCGACAGGGAGTACGTGATGAAAAAATGTTGGAGAAGTTGGCCACACATGACGTGGAAACTGTCCCACGCTCTTCGCTCTGGCCGACAAATGCGCTAGAGCCGCCGAGGGCCGTGCATGGCACTCGGCCCCACAAACTGGAGCTGCCCAGTCGGGTGGCTCGGGGGCCGTCCTCCGGGACGAAAAGAAGAAAAAGAAGAAGGACCGCGACTACCAGAAGTCGCGGTCCACCGCTCTGGTGGTCGCGACAGCGACCGGGGGCCAGGGCGACCGCAACAAACGTCCGCGACCGCAGAAGGGTAGCAGCGGTTCATGCCCTGACCCGCATGGTCGCCACAACGCCGCAGAGTGTTGCGAGATCATTGACCTCGCAAAACATGTCAGCAAGCGGCGCGAGCAGTCCTCCAAATACGGCTCCCCGCCTCGCCGCCGGCCCAGCAAGGAAAAGGTGGACGACAGCGAGGTGGCCGCGGCAGGATGAGACCTCGGGTATCAGTCGCCCGAGGGGGACCTGAAGGATATCTTCGCCGAAGGCTCCTACTCCGGTGAAGACAACTAGACGGACCTCGGGGGAACTCTGTGTCCCCCTGTCTACGAAGCTGAAGCACGCCTTCCTCCGGAGGCCCTTCCGGACCCCCACGGGTCCGAGCTGCAGACATGTACATGCAGAAGTGATCACAGCCAGAGACAAGGGCTCCCGTGTCAAATACAGTTAGGAACCCTGTGTCGGGGCTTAGCCCCACGGCAAGTGCCATACCAAGAGGTGCTCCGCGACTCTCCCCCAGCTGGGAAGGACCCTTCAAGGTAACGGGAGTGCCCGACCCAGGGGCAACCATCTAGCTACGACTGGAGGAGTACCTTACCCCGATGCCAAATATCTCCGTAAGTTCTATCCATAGAGCAAAACTAAGGGGTCGAGTCTGTTTCCTTTTTTTATAACTAAATGACGCATACGTGTATAATAACCTGGTGGGGTCTGCCCCCATGAACCCGGACTATTGGTCTGCACACATGCACGACAAGTTATAAAGAAGAAACTGCCCCCTCAGCCGTGGTCTTGTGATAGTTCCATGTTGCTGCTCCATGGTCCCACCTTGCAGTCTTTCAGATAATACCTTTCAGCTAACCCACCCGTACGGTTTCCATCTGTCTGACATGGCGACATCCGAATTGAACAGCCAGGCTTGCAGTTTAGGGCCCCTGACACGAAAGTGGGGAGGTCCGACAGCCTGGGGGCCTGCTCTAGAAAACGGGACCCCATTCCATAGGGTAGTCCGGAGCCCGTGTAGCCGCTCAGCCAGGTCCTGTACCGTGTGCCTACATGCTCCACCACCCCGTGTTGGGAACTTAGTATCTAGAGTTATAAGTCCTGTGGGTCCGACAACCTCGGGACCGGAGCTAGAGAATGGACATTAGCCTCTTGGGGTGGTCTGGAGCCCGTGCAGCTGCTCAGCCTGGTCCCGTACCGTGAGCCTGCACGCTCCACCACCCTGCGACAGGTGTCCTAGTATCTAGAACCGCGACCCAAGGGGGTCCGGACACGCAACTTGGCCACCCAGACTAAAACCTACAGGTCCCGAGCATGTATCAAAGGGCGACTAATGTCAGATGGAGAACCCTATGAGGTGTACTACTAATGCTTCCTAGCTAAAAGCTGTGTATAGATCCAGATCCCGACGAGTTGCCTCCCAAGGATTGTTGACAACCTTTTCAGAAACGCTGGTATCCAACCTCAACACATTAAGCCTGCATCCCAGGCGGGGGGCCAGGTACTAAGGAGGAGTCAACAACATCGCACACAACAAGAACTGGCGTCACACAGATAAGTGTTAAATACTTCTTAATAGATAATATCTATTACTTTACAGGGGAAGGCCTGGGGTCGGTTCTAAAGAACGGATGCCCATTCCGTAGGGTGGTCCGGAGCCTATGTGGCCGGTTAGCCTGGTCCCGTACCCAAAATCCT
Source organism: Zea mays (assembly GCF_902167145.1). Taxonomy (NCBI): domain Eukaryota; kingdom Viridiplantae; phylum Streptophyta; class Magnoliopsida; order Poales; family Poaceae; genus Zea; species Zea mays. The sequence goes on along the minus strand of NC_050104.1, from coordinate 11,645,840 downwards.
GCACACTCCACCACTCCATGACGGGTGTCCTAGTATTTAAAACTATAGTCCTACGCGTCCAACAACCTAGAGGTCCGGCTTTGAAGAACATGCACTTGTCTCCTGGGGGGGGGTCCGGAGGCCATGTAGCCGCTCAGCCTGGTCCCGTACCGTGAGCCTGCATACTTCACCGCCTGCGGCAGGTGTCTTAGTACTTGAAGCCACCATCTAGGGGGTTCGAACACTGAAAGTCACCTAGAGGGGGGGGGGGGTGAATAGGGCGAATCTGAAATTTATAAACTTAAGCACAACTACAAGCCGGGTTAGCGTTATAAATATGAACGAGTCCGAGAGAGAGGGTGAAAAAGAAATCGCGGGCAAATAAAGAGTGAGACACGATGATTTGTTTTACCGAGGTTTGGTTCTTGCAAATCTACTCCCCGTTGAGGTGGTCACAAAGACCGGGTCTCTTTCAACCCTTTCCCTCTCTCAAACGGTCACTTAGGCCGAGTGAGCTTCTCTTCTCAATCAAACGGGACACAAAGTCCCCGCAAGGACCACCACACAATTGGTGTCTCTTGCCTCGGTTACAATTGAGTTGATCACAAGAAAGAATGAGAAAAAGAAGCAATCCAAGCGCAAGAGCTCAAATGAACACAAGTCACTCTCTCACTAGTCACTATTTGATTGGGAATGATCTATGGACTTGGGAGAGGTTTTGATCTCTTTGGTGTGTCTTGTATTGAATGCTATAGCTCTTGTAAGGTGTGGGAAGTTAGAAAACTTGGATACAATGAATGGTGGGTGGTTGGGGGTATTTATAGCCCCAACCACCAAACTAGCCGTTTGGTGAAGGCTGCTGTCGCATGGCGCACCGGACACTGTCCGGTGCGCCTGCCACGTCACCCAGCCGTTGGATTCTGACCGTTGGAGCTTCTGTCTTCTGGGCCACTGGACAGGCACTGTTCACTGTCCGGTGCGCCATCTGGCTCTGCTCTGACTCTGGCGTGCACTGTAGCGCATTTAATGCCTTCTGCAGACGACCGTTGGCGCAAAGTAGTCGTTGCTCCGCTGGCACACCGGACAGTCCGGTGCGCCACCGGACACTGTCCGGTGCTACACCGGATGATCCGGTGAATTATAGCGGAGCGGCTTTTAGAATTGCCGAAGGTGAGCAGTTCAGAGTTGGAGTCCCTGGTGCACCGGACACTGTCCGGTGCGCCAGACCAGGGCACACTTCGGCTGACTTTAGCTCTCTATATTTGAATCCTTTCTCGGTCTTTTTATTGGTTTGTTGTGATCCTTTGTCACCTGTAGAACTCATAATCTAGAGCAAACTAGTTAGTCCAATTATTTGTGTTGGGCAATTCAACCACCAAAATCGATTTAGGAAAAGGTGTAAGCCTATTTCCCTTTCAATTTCCCCCTTTTTGGTGATTGATGCCAACACAAACCAAAGCAAATATGGAAGAGCATAATTGAACTAGTTTACATGATTTAAGTGCAAAGGTTACTTAGAATTGAACCAATTAATTCTCATAAGATATGCATGGATTGATTTCTTCATTTTCAACATTTTGGACCACGCTTGCACCACATGTTTTGTTTTTGCAAATTCTTTTGTAAGTTCTTTTCAAAGTCCTTTTGCAAATACTCAAAGGTAAATAAGTAAGATTTTGAGAAGCATTTTCAGGATTTGAAATTTTCTCCCCATGTTTCAAATGCTTTTCCTTTGACTAAACAAAACTCCCCCTCAATAAAATTCTCCTCTTAGTGTTCAAGAGGGTTTTAGGTATTAGTTTTGAAAGGGTTGTACCAATTTGAAATTCTAATAAGATACCGATTGAAAAATCACTAATTGAAAAATCTTTTCTTAACTCAAATTTTTGAAAATTGGTGGTGGTGCAGTCCTTTTGCTTTGGGCTAATACTTTCTCCCCCTTTGGCATGAATCGCCAAAAACGGATACTTGAGTGAAATATAAGCCCTCACTTACTTTCTCTCCCTATGGTAAATAACATATGAGTGAAGATTATACCAAAGTTGGAGAGTGGTGTGGAGCGACGGCGAAGGATGAGTAATTTGATGGAGTGGAGTGGAAACCTTTGTCTTCGCCGAAGACTCCTTTTCCCTTTCAATCTATGACTTAGTTTGAAATACACTTGAAAACACATTAGTCATAGCATATAAAAGAGATATGATCAAAGGTATATTAATGATCTATGTGTGCAAAACATCAAAAGAAATTCCGAGAATCAAGGATATTTAGCTCATGCCTAAGTTTGTTAAATGTTTGTTCATCTAGTGGCTTGGTAAAGATATCGGCTAATTGTTCTTTGGTGTTAATATATGCAATCTCGATATCCCCCTTTTGTTGGTGATCCCTTAGAAAATGATACCGAATGACTATGTGTTTAGTGCGGCTATGTTCAACGGGATTATCCGCCATGCGGATTGCACTCTCATTATCACATAGAAGAGGAACTTTGGTTAATTTGTAACCATAGTCCCTAAGGGTTTGCCTCATCCAAAGCAATTGCACGCAACAATGGCCTGCGGCAATATACTCGGCTTCGGTGGTAGAAAGAGCTATAGAATTTTGCTTCTTTGAAGCCCAAGACACCAGAGATCTTCCCAAGAACTGGCAAGTCCCCGATGTGCTCTTCCTGTTAATTTTACACCCTGCCCAATCGGCATCCGAATAACCAATTAAATCAAATGTGGATCCCCTAGGGTACCAAAGGCCAAACTTAGGAGTATAAACTAAATATCTCAAGATTCGTTTTACAGCCCTAAGGTGAGCTTCCTTAGGTCGGCTTGGAATCTTGCACACATGCATACTGAAAGCATTATATCTGGTCGTGAAGCACATAAATAGAGTAAAGAACCTATCATCGACCGATATACCTTTTGATCTATGGATTTACCTCCCGTGTCGAGGTCGAGATGCCCATTTGTTCCCATGGGTGTCTTGATGGGCTTGGCATCCTTCATCCCAAACTTGTTTAGAATGTCTTGAATATACTTTGTTTGGCTAATGTAGGTGCCCTCTTGGAGTTTCTTCACTTGAAATCCCAAGAAGTACTTCAACTCCCCCATCATAGACATCTCGAATTTTTGTGTCATGATCCTACTAAATTCCTCACATGTAGATTCATTAGTAGACCCAAATATAATATCATCAACATAAATTTGGCATACAAACAAATCATTTGCAAGTGTTTTAGTGAATAAAGTAGGATCGGCCTTTCCGACTTTGAAGCCATTAGTGATAAGAAAATCTCTTAGGCATTCATACCACGCTCTTGGGGCTTGTTTGAGCCCATAAAGCGCCTTAGAGAGTTTATATACGTGGTTAGGATACTCACTATCTTCAAAGCCGGGAGGTTGCTCAACATAGACCTCTTCCTTGATTGGTCCATTGAGGAATGCACTCTTCACGTCCATTTGGTAAAGCTTGAAGCCATGTTAAGTAGCATAGGCAAGTAAAATGCGAATTGATTCTAGCCTAGCTACGGGTGCATAGGTTTCACCGAAATCCAAACCTTCAACTTGTGAATAACCCTTGGCCACAAGTCAGACTTTGTTCCTTGTCACCACACCATGCTCATCTTGCTTGTTGCGGAAGACCCACTTGGTTCCTACAACATTTTGGTTAGGACGTGGAACTAAATGCCATACCTCATTCCTAGTGAAGTTGTTGAGCTCCTCTTGCATTGCCACCACCCAATCCGAATCTTGAAGTGCTTCCTCTATCCTGTGTGGCTCAATAGAGGAAACACAAGAGTAATGTTCACAAAAATGAGCAACACGAGATCGAGTAGTTACCCCCTTTTGAATATCGCCGAGGATGGTGTTCACGGGGTGATCTCGTTGGATTGCTTGATGGACTCTTGGGTGTGGAGGCCTTGGAACTTGTTCATCTTCCTCATCTTGATCATGGTCATCTCCCCCTTGATCATTGCTCTTCTCTTGAGGTGGCTCATCTTCTTGATCTTCTCCTTCATCATCTTGAGCCTCACCCTCATCTTGAGTTGGTGGAGATGCTTGCATGGAGGAAGACGGTTGATCTTGTGCTTGTGGAGGCTCTTCGGATTCCTTAGGACACACGTCCCCAATGGACATGTTCCTTAGCGCGACGCACGGAGCCTCTTCATCATCTAGCTCATCAAGATCAACTTGCTCTATTTGAGAGCCGTTAGTCTCATCAAACACAATGTCACAAGAAACTTCAACCAGTCCAGAGGACTTGTTAAAGACTCTATATGCCCTTGTGTTTGAATCATATCCTAGTAAAAATCCTTCTACAGCCTTAGGAGCAAATTTGGATTTTCTACCTCTTTTAACAAGAATAAAGCATTTGCTACCAAAGACTCTAAAATATGAAACATTGGGCTTTTTACTGGTTAGGAGTTCATATGATGTCTTCTTGAGGATTCGATGTAGATACAACCGGTTGATGGCGTAGCAAGCGGTGTTGACCGCCTCGGCCCAAAACCGATCCGAAGTCTTGTACTCATCAAGCATGGTTCTTGCCATGTCTAGTAGAGTTCTATTCTTCCTCTCCACTACATCATTTTGTTGTGGCGTGTAGGGAGAGGAGAACTCATGCTTGATGCCCTCCTCCTCAAGGAAGCCTTCGATTTGTGAGTTCTTGAACTCCGTCCCGTTGTCGCTTCTAATCTTTTTGATCCTTAAGCCAAATTCATTTTGAGCCCGTCTCAAGAATCCCTTTAAGGTTTCTTGGGTATGAGATTTTTCCTACAAAAAGAATACCCAAGTGAAGCGAGAATAATCATCCACAATAACTAGACAGTACTTACTCCCGCCGATGCTTATGTAAGCTATCAGGCCGAATAGGTCCATGTGTAGGAGCTCGAGTGGCCTGTCAGTCGTCATGATGTTCTTATGTGGATGATGAACACCAACTTACTTCGCTGCCTGACATACGCTACAAACCCTGTCTTTCTCAAAATGAACATTTGTTAGTCCCAAAATGTGTTCTCCCTTTAGAAGCTTGTGAAGATTCTTCATTCCAACATGTGCTAGTCGGCGATGCCAGAGCCAGCCCATGTTAGTCTTAGCAATTAAGCAAGTGTCGAGTTCAGCTCTATCAAAATCTACTAAGTATAGCTGACCCTCTATCACTCCCTTAAATGCTACTGGATCATCACTTCTTCTAAAGACAGTAACACCTATATCCGTAAAAAGACAGTTGTAACCCATTTTACATAATTGCGAAACTGAAAGCAAGTTGTAATCTAAAGAATCTACAAGAAAAACATTGGAAATGGAATGGTCAGGAGATATAGCAATTTTACCCAATCCTTTGACCAAACCTTGATTTCCATCCCCGAATGTGATAGCTCGTTGGGGATCTTGGTTTTTCTCGTAGGAGGAGAAAATCTTCTTCTCCCCTGTCATATGGTTTGTGTACCCGCTGTCGATGATCCAACTTGAGCCCCGGATGCATAAACCTACAAAACAAGTTTAGTTCTTGATTTTAGGTACCCAAACGGTTTTGGGTCCTTTGACATTAGACACAAGAACTTTGGGTACCCAAACACAAGTCTTTGACCCCTTGTGTTTGCCCCCAATATATTTGGCAACTACCTTGCCGGATTTGTTAGTTAAAACATAAGATGCATCAAAAGTCTTAAATGAAATGCTAGGTTCATTTGATGCACTAGGAGTTTTCTTCTTAGGCAATTTAGCACGGGTTGATTGCCTAGAACTAGATGCCTCACTCTTATATATAAAAGCACGATTAGAGCCAGAGTGAGACTTCCTAGAATGAGTTCTCCTAATTTTGTGCTCGGGATAACCGGCAGGGTACAAAATGTAACCCTCGTTATCCTGAGGCATGGGAGCCTTGCCCTTAACAAAATTAGACAATCTTTTAGGAGGGGCATTAAGTTTGACATTGTCTCCCTTTTGGAAGCCAATGCCATCCTTGATGCCAGGGCGTCTCCCACTATAGAGCATGCTTCTAGCAAATTTAAATTTTTCATTTTCTAAGTCATGCTCATTAATTTTGGCATTAAGTTGAGCTATGTGATCATTTTGTTTCTTAATTAAAGCTAGGTGATCATGAATGGCATCAACATTTATATCTCTACATCTAGTGCAAATGGAAACATGCTCAACGGTAGATGTAGAGGGTTTGCAAGATTTTAGTTCATCAATCTTAGCATGTAAAATGTTATTTTCACTTCTAAGATTGGAAATGGAAGTATTGCAACCATCTAAGTCCTTAGCCTTAGCAATTAATTTTTCATTCTCGTTTCTAAGGCTAGCAAGAGAGACATTCAATTCTTCAATCTTAGCAAGTAAACTAACATTATCATCTCTAAGATTGGAAATTGAATCATCACAAACATTTGAATCAACCTTAGCAATTAATCTAGTATTCTCATTTCTAAGGTTGGTAATAATATCATAGCACGTGCTTAGCTCACTAGATAATTTTTCACATTTTTCTACCTCTAGAGCATAAGCATTCTTAACCTTAACATGCTTCTTATTTTCCTTAATTAGGAAGTCCTCTTGGGTGTCCAAGAGTTCATCCTTCTCATGAATAGAACTAATTAATTCATTCAACTTTTCTTTTTGTTGCATGTTTAGGTTGGCAAAAAGGGTGCGCAAATTATCCTCCTCATCACTAGAATTATCCTCATCACTAGAGGTTGCATATTTAGTGGAGGATTTTGATTTTTCCTTCTTCCTTTTGCCGTACTTTGCCATGAGGCACTTGTGGCCGACGTTGGGGAAGAGGAGTCCCTTGGTGACGGCGATGTTGGCAGCATCCTCGTCGGAGGAGGAGTCGGTGGAGCTCTCGTCGGAGTTCCACTCGCGGCACACATGGGCATCGCCGCCCTTCCTCTTGTAGTATCTCTTCTTTTCTCTCCTCTTTCCCTTCTTGTTGTCGCCCCTGTCACTATCACTTGATAATGGACACTTTGCAATAAAATGACCGGGCTTACCACACTTGTAGCAAACTTTCTTGGAGCGGGGCTTGTAGTCCTTCCCCCTCCTTTGCTTGAGGATTTGGCGAAAGCTCTTGATGATGAGCGCCATTTCCTCGTTGTCGAGCTTGGAGGCGTCGATGTGGAGTCTACTTGATGTAGACTCTTCCTTCTTCTCCTCCGTCGCCTTGAATGCGACCGGTTGTGCTTCGGGCGTGGAGGAGGCATCTTGATCGATGATTTTCTTTGAGCCTTTGATCATCAATTCAAAGCTCACAAATTTTCCTATTACTTCCTCGGGAGACATTAAATGAAGTTGCGTAGGGTTAAGAAAAATGAGTGATCTAAGAATAACCTTGACCATTTCATGGTCATCCCATTTGGTGCTCCCGAGGTTGCACACTTGGTTCACCAAGGTCTTGAGCCGGTTGTACATCTCTTATGGCTCCTCCCCTTGGCGAAGCCTGAAGCAACCGAGCTCCCCCTCGATTGTATCCCGCTTGGTGATTTTGGTCACCTCGTCTCCTTCGTGCGTGGTCTTGAGCACGTCCCAAATCTCCTTGGCACTCTTTAATCCTTGCACCTTGTTATACTCCTCTCGACTTAGGGAGGTGAGGAGTATAGTGGTGGCTTGGGAGTTGAAGTGCACGATTTGGGCCACCTCGTCCTCATCATAATCTTCATCCCCTACGGATGGTACCTGTACACCAAACTCAACAACATCCCATATGCTTTTGTGGAGTGAGGTTAGGTGATATCTCATCATATCACTCCACCTAGAATAATCTTCACCGTCAAACGTCGGTGGTTTGCCTAATGGGACGGAAAGTAATGGAGTGTGCTTAGGAATGCGAGGGTAGCGTAGGGCAATCTTACTATACTTCTTGCGCTCTTGGCGCTTAGAAGTGACGAACGCGGCGTCGGATCCGGATGTAGAGGGCGATGAAGAGTCGGTCTCGTAGTAGACCACCTTCTTCATTTTCTTCTTCTTCTCGCCACTCTTGTGCGATCGAATGCGTGAAGGGGATCCATCCTTCTTCTTGTTGGCGGACTCCCTTGATGGAGCCTTCCCGTGGCTTCTAGCGGTCTTCTCACCGCCGATCACCATCTTCTTGGCGTGATCTCCCGACATCACTTCGAGCAGTTAAGCTCTAATGAAGCACCGGGCTCTGATACCAATTGAAAGTCGCCTAGAGGGGGGGTGAATAGGGTGAATCTGAAATTTATAAACTTAAGCACAACTACAAGCCGGGTTAGCGTTAGAAATATGAACGAGTCCGAGAGAGAGGGTAAAAAACAAATCGCGGGCAAATAAAGAGTGAGACACGATGATTTGTTTTACCGAGGTTTGGTTCTTGCAAACCTACTCCCCGTTGAGGTGGTCACAAAGACCGGGTCTCTTTCAACCCTTTCCCTCTCTCAAACGGTCACTTAGACCGAGTGAGCTTCTATTCTCAATCAAACGGGACACAAAGTCCCCGCAAGGATTGAAAGGGAATTAGGCTTACACCTAGTTCCTAAATGATTTTGGTGGAAATAATTGGACTAACTAGTTTGCTCTAGTGTATAAGTTATATAGGTGTAAAAGGTTCACACTTAGCCAATATAAAGATCAAGTATTGGGTTCAACAAAAGAGCAAAGGGACAACCGAAGGCATCTCTGGTCTGGCACACCGGACTGTCCGGTGTACACCGGACAGTGTCCGGTGCACCAGAGGACTCCAACTCAAACTCGTCACCTTCGGGAAAATCCAGAGGCGACTCCGCTATAATTCACCGGACTGTCCGGTGTACACCGAACAGTGTCCGGTGCTCCAAAGAAGAGCGGCCTCCGAAACTCGCCAGCTTCGGGAATTCACAACGGCTAGTACGCTATAATTCACCGGACATGTCCGGTGTACACCGGACTGTCCGGTGTGACATCGAAGCAACGGATACTTCGGCGCCAACGGCTACCTGCAGCGCATTAAATGCGCGCCAGCGCGCGCAGAAGTCAGGCTCGCCCATACTGGCGCACCGGACACTCTACAGTACATGTCCGGTGCGCCACCGGACATCCAGGCGGGCCCAGAAGACAGTGCTCCAACGGTCGAATCCCAACAGCTTTGGTGACGTGGCTGGCGCACCGGACATGTCCGGTGTACACCGGACTGTCCGGTGCACCATACGTCAGTCAGCCCCACCAAACGGCTAGTTTGGTGGTTGGGGCTATAAATACCCCCAACCACCCACCATTCATTGCATCCAAGTTTTCACACTTCCAACCACTTACAAGAGCTAGGCATTCAATTCTAGACACACTCAAGAGATCAAATCCTCTCCCAAATTCCACACAACGCCCTAGTGCTTAGAGAGAGAGATTTGCTTGTGTTCTTTCGAGCTCTTGCGCTTGGATTGCTTTCTTCCTTCTTGATTCTTTATTGCGATCATACTCACTTGTAATTGAGGCAAGAGACACCAATCTTGTGGTGGTCCTTGTAGGAACTTTGTGTTCCAAGTGATTGAGAAGAGAAAGCTCACTCGGTCTGAGGGACCGTTTGAGAGAGGGAAAGGGTTGAAAGAGACCCGATCTTTGTGACCACCTCAACGAGGAGTAGGTTTGCAAGAACCGAACCTCGGTAAAACAAATCCGCGTGTCACATTTCTTATTTGCTTGCGATTTGTTTTGCACCCTCTCTCGCGGACTTGATTATATTTCTAACACTAACCCGGCTTGTAGTTGTGATTATTTTTGAGAATTTCAGTTTCGCCCTATTCACCCCCCCTCTAGGTGACTTTCAATTGGTATCAGAGCCCGGTTCTTCATTAGAGCCTAACCGCTCGAAGTGATGTCGGGAGATCACGCCAAGAAGGAGATGGAGACCGGCGAAAAGCCCACTACAAGCCACGAGAAGACTTCATCGGAAGAGTCCCGCAACAAGAGGAAGGAGAAGAAAGACTCCTCCAAAGGGAAGGAGAAGAAATCTTCTTCACACAAAGAGAAGAAGGAGAACTTCTCTTCCCACAAGCCGCATCGGAGTGGAGACAAGAAAAAGAGGATGAGGAAAGTGGTCTACTACGAGACCGATTCTTCATCAACATCCACCTCCGGCTCCGACGCGGCGTCCGTCACTTCTAAGCGCCAAGAGCGCAAGAAGTATAGTAAGATTCCCCTACGCTACCCTCGCATTTCTAAACACACACCTTTACTTTTCGTCCCATTAGGCAAACCACCAACATTTGATGGTGAAGATTACGCTAGGTGGAATGATTTAATGCGATTTCATCTAACCTCACTCCACAAAAGTATATGGGATGTTGTTGAGTTTGGTGCACAGGTACCATCCATAGGGGATGAAGACTATGATGAGGATGAGGTGGCCCAAATCGAGCATTTCAACTCCCAAGCCACAACCATACTCCTTGCCTCTCTAAGTAGAGAGGAATATAACAAGGTGCAAGGGTTGAAGAGTGCAAAGGAGATTTGGGACTTACTCAAGACCGCGCACGAGGGTGATGAACTCACCAAGATCACCAAGCGGGAAACGATCGAGGGGGAGCTCGGTCGCTTTCGTCTTCGCCAAGGGGAGGAGCCACAAGACATGTACAACCGGCTCAAAACCTTAGTGAACCAAGTGCGCAACCTCGGGAGCAAAAAGTGGGATGACCACGAGGTGGTTAAGGTTATTCTAAGATCTCTTATTTTCCTTAACCCTACTCAAGTTCAATTAATTCGTGGCAACCCAAGATATACACTAATGACTCCCGAGGAAGTAATCGAGAATTTTGTGAGCTTTGAGTATATGATCAAGGGCTCGAAGAAGATCAACGAGCTAGATGATCCCTCCACATCCGCGGCTCAACCGGTCGCATTTAAGGCGACGGAGGAGAAGAAGGAGGAGTCTACATCGAGTAGACAACCAATCGACACCTCAAAGCTCGACAACGAGGAGATGGCGCTTGTCACCAAAAGCTTTCGGCAAATCCTCAAGCAAAGGAGGGGGAAGGATTACAAGCCCCGCTCTAAGAAGGTTTGCTACAAGTGTGGTAAGCCCGGTCACTTTATAGCTAAATGTCCTATTTCTAGTGACAGTGACAGGGGCGATGACAATAAGGGGAGAAGAAAGGAGAAGAAGAGATACTACAAGAAGAAGGGCGGCGATGCCCATGTTTGTCGAGAGTGGGACTCCGATGAAAGCTCTAGCGACTCCTCCGACGACGAGGACGCCGCCAACATCGCCATCACCAAGGGACTTCTCTTCCCCAACATCGGCCACAAGTGCCTCATGGCAAAGGACGACAAAAGGAAGAAGGTTAAATTTAAATCCTCCACTAGATATGAGTCCTCTAGTGATGATAATGCTAGTGATGAGGAAGATAATTTGCGTACCCTTTTTGCCAACCTTAACATGGAACAAAAAGAAAAACTAAATGAGCTAATTAGTGCCATCCATGAGAAGGATGATCTCTTGGACTCCCAAGAGGACTTCCTAATCAAGGAAAATAAAAAGCATGCTAAGATTAAGAATGCTTATGCTCTAGAGGTAGAAAAATGTGAGAAATTAACTAGTGAGCTAAGCACATGCCATGACACTATTGCCAACCTTAGAAATGAAAATGCTAATTTGTTAGCTAAGGTTGATTCTCATGTTTGTAATGTTTCAACTTCCAATTCTAGAGATGATAATGATGATTTACTTGCTAGGATTGAAGAATTAAACATTTCTCTTGCTAGCCTTAGAAATGAAAATAAAAAATTGCTTGCTAAGGCTAAAGATTTTGATGTTTGCAATGCTACTATTTCCGACCTTAGAACTAAGAATGATATGTTACATGCTAAGGTTGTAGAATTAAAATCTTGCAAGCCCTCTACATCTATCGTTGAGCATGTATCTATTTGTACTAGATGTAGAGATGTTGATATTAATGCTATTCATGATCACATGTCTTTAATTAAACAGCAAAATGATCATATAGCAAAATTGGATGCTAAAATTGCCGAGCATAACTTAGAGAATGAAAAATTTAAATTTGCTCGTAGTATGCTTTATAATGGGAGACGCCCTGGCATCAAGGATGGCATCGGCTTCCAAAGGGGAGACAATGTCAAACTTAATGCCCCTCCTAAAAGATTGTCTAATTTTGTAAAGGGCAAGGCTTCCATGCCTCAGGATAACGAGGGTTACATTTTGTACCCTGCCGGTTATCCCGAGAGCAAAATTAGGAGAATTCACTCTAGGAAGTCTCACTCTGGCCCTAACCATGCTTTCATGTATAAGGGTGAGAAATCTAGCTCTAGGCAACCAACCCATGCTAAGTTGCCTAAGAAGAAAACTCCTAGTGCATCAAATGAGCATGACATTTCTTTTAAAACTTTTGATGCATCATATGTTTTGACTAACAAATCCGGCAAGGTCGTTGCCAAGTATGTTGGGGGCAAACACAAGAGCTCCAAAACTTGTGTTTGGGTTCCCAAAGTTCTTGTTTCTAATGCCAAAGGACCCAAAACCGTTTGGGTACCTAAAGTCAAGAACTAAACTTGTTTTGTAGGTTTATGCATCCGGGGGCTCAAGTTGGATTATCGACAGCGGGTGCACAAACCACATGACAGGGGAGAAAAAGATGTTCTCCTCCTATGAGAAAAACCAGGATTCCCAACGAGCTATCACTTTCGGGGATGGAAATCAAGGTTTGGTCAAAGGTCTTGGTAAAATAGCTATATCTCCTGACCATTCTATTTCCAATGTTTTTCTTGTAGATTCTTTAGATTACAATTTGCTTTCTGTTTCTCAATTATGCAAAATGGGTTACAACTGTCTCTTTACTGATGTAGGTGTCACTGTCTTTAGAAGAAGTGATGATTCAATAGCATTTAAGGGTGTGTTAGAGGGTCAACTATACTTAGTAGATTTTGATAGAGCTGAACTCGACACATGCTTAATTGCTAAGACTAACATGGGTTGGCTCTGGCACCGCCGACTAGCCCATGTTGGGATGAAGAATCTTCACAAACTTCTAAAGGGAGAACACATTTTAGGACTAACAAATGTTCATTTTGAGAAATACAGGATTTGTAGCGCATGCCAAGCAGGAAAGCAAGTTGGTGCCCATCATCCACACAAGAACATCATGACAACCGACAGGCCGCTTGAGCTACTCCACATGGATCTATTCGGCCCGATTGCTTACATAAGTATCGGCGGGAGTAAGTATTGTCTTGTAATAGTGGATGATTATTCTCGCTTCACTTGGGTATTCTTTTTGCAGGAAAAATCTCAAACCCAAGAGACCTTAAAAGGATTCTTGAGACGGGCTCAAAATGAGTTCGGCTTAAGGATCAAGAAAATTAGAAGCGACAACGGGACGAAGTTCAAGAACTCTCAAATTGAAGGCTTCCTTGAGGAGGAGGGCATCAAGCATGAGTTCTCTTCTCCCTACACCCCTCAACAAAATGGTGTAGTGGAGAGGAAGAATAGAACTCTATTGGACATGGCAAGAACCATGCTTGATGAATACAAGACTTCGGATCGGTTTTGGGCTGAGGCGGTCAACACCGCTTGCTACGCCATCAACCGGTTATATCTACACCGAATCCTCAAGAAGACATCTTATGAACTCCTAACCGGTAAAAAGCCCAATATTTCATATTTCAGAGTCTTTGGTAGCAAATGCTTTATACTTGTTAAAAGAGGTAGAAAATCTAAATTTGCTCCTAAAACTGTAGAAGGCTTTTTACTAGGATATGATTCAAACACAAGGGCATATAGAGTCTTTAACAAGTCCTCGGGACTAGTTGAAGTTTCTTGTGACGTTGTGTTTGATGAAACTAACGGCTCTCAAGTAGAGCAAGTTGATCTTGATGAGATAGGTGATGAAGAGGCTCCATGCATCGCGCTAAGGAACATGTCCATTGGGGATGTGTGTCCTAAGGAATCCGAAGAGCCTCCAAATGCACAAGATCAACCATCCTCCTCCACGCAAGCATCCCCACCAACTCAAAATGAGGATGAAGCTCAAGTTGATAAAGGAGAAGATCAATCAAATGAGCCACCTCAAGATAACGACAATGATCAAGGGGAAGATGCAAATGATCAAGACAAGGAGGATGAAGAACAAAGGCCGCCACACCCAAGAGTCCACCAAGCAATTCAACGAGATCACCATGTCGACACCATCCTTGGCGACATTCATAAGGGGGTAACCACTAGATCTTGTGTTGCACATTTTTGTGAACATTACTCTTTTGTTTCCTCTATTGAGCCACACAGGGTAGAGGAAGCACTCCAAGATTCGGATTGGGTGGTGGCGATGCAAGAGGAGCTCAACAACTTCACTAGGAATGAGGTATGACATTTAGTTCCACGTCCTAATCAAAATGTTGTAGGAACCAAATGGGTCTTCCGCAACAAGCAAGATGAGCATGGTGTGGTGACAAGGAACAAAGCTCGACTTGTGGCCAAGGGATACTCCCAAGTCGAAGGTTTGGATTTCGGTGAAACCTATGCACCCATAGCTAGGCTTGAGTCAATTCGCATATTATTGGCCTATGCTACTTACCATGGCTTTAAGCTTTATCAAATGGACATGAAAAGTGCCTTCCTCAATGGACCAATCAAGGAAGAGGTCTATGTTGAGCAACCTCCCGGCTTTGAAGATAGTAAGTACCCTAACCATGTTTATAAACTCTCTAAGGCGCTTTATGGGCTCAAGCAAGCCCCAAGAGCATGATATGAATGCCTTAGGGATTTCCTTAGCACTAATGGATTCAAAGTCGGAAAGGCCGATCCTACACTCTTTACTAAAACTCTTGAAAATGACTTGTTTGTATGCCAAATTTATGTTGTTGATATTATATTTGGGTCTACTAACGAGTCTACTTGTGAAGAATTTAGTAGGATCATGACACAAAAGTTCGAGATGTCTATGATGGGGGAGTTGAAGTATTTTCTAGGATTCCAAGTAAAGCAACTCCAAGAGGGCACCTTCCTAAGCCAAACAAAGTACACTCAAGATATTCTAAGCAAGTTTGGGATGAAGGATGCCAAACCCATCAAGACACCCATGGGAACCAATGGGCATCTCGACCTCGACGAGGGAGGTAAATCCGTCGATCAAAAGGTATACCGGTCGATGATAGGTTCTTTGCTATATTTATGTGCATCTCGACCGGATATTATGCTTTCCGTATGCATGTGTGCAAGATTCCAAGCCGACCCTAAGGAAGCTCACCTTACGGCCGTAAAACGAATCTTGAGATATTTGGTTTATACTCCTAAGTTTGGGCTTTGGTATCCTAGGGGATCCACTTTTGACTTAATTGGTTATTCGGATGCCGATTGGGCAGGGTGTAAAATCAATAGAAAGAGCACATCGGGGACTTGCCAGTTCTTGGGAAGATCCTTGGTGTCTTGGGCTTCAAAGAAGCAAAATTCCGTAGCTCTTTCTACCGCCGAGGCCGAGTACATTGCCGCAGGCCATTGTTGCACGCAACTACTTTGGATGAGGCAAACCCTTAGGGACTACGGTTACAAATTAACCAAAGTTCCTCTTCTATGTGATAATGAGAGTGCAATCCGCATGGCGGATAATCCCGTCGAGCATAGCCGCACTAAACACATAGCCATTCGGTATCACTTTTTAAGGGATCACCAACAAAAGGGAGATATCGAGATTTCTTACATTAATACTAAAGATCAATTAGCATATATCTTTACCAAGCCTCTTGATGAACAAACTCTTAACAAACTTAGGCATGAGCTAAATATTCTTGATTCTAGGAACTTCTTTTGTTGATTTGCACACATAGCTCATTTATATACCTTTGATCATGTCTCTTTCATATGCTATGACTAATGTGTTTTCAAGTCTATTTCAAACCAAGTCATAGGTGTATTGAAAGGAAATTGGAGTCTTCGGCGAAGACAAAGGCTTCCACTCCGTAACTCATCCTTCGTCGTTGCTCCGCGCATCTCTCCATCTTCGGGGGAGAGAACATGAGTCCAAAGCAAAAGGACTTCATCTTTGGTACAATCTTCACTCATTTACTTATGACCAAAGGGGGAGAGAGTTTTGAAAGGGCTCTAATGATTCCGTTTTTGGCGATTCATGCCAAAGGGGGAGAAAGTATGAACCCAAAGCAAAAGGACCGCACCACCACCAATTTCTAAAATTGTAGTTTTTTCAAAGAATATTTTCAAATTGGTATCTTACTTGTGATATAATTTCAAATTGCTACATTCTCTTCAAAATTAATATCAAAACCCTCTTGAACACTAAGAGGAGGATTTCATTAAGGGGGAGTTTTGTTTAGTCAAAGGAAAAGCATTTGAAACAGGGGGAGAAAATTTCAAATCTTGAAGATGCTTTGCAAAATCTTATTCATTTACCTTTGACTATTTGCAAAAGAACTTTGAAAAGGACTTACCAAAGAATTTGCAAAAACAAAACATGTGGTGCAAGCGCGGTCCAAAATGTTAAAAATGAAAGAATCAATCCATGCATATCTTGTAAGTTTTTATATTGGCTCAATTCCAAGCAACCTTTGCACTTACATTATGCAAACTAGTTCAACTATGCACTTCCATATTTGCTTTGGTTTGTGTTGGCATCAATCACCAAAAAGGGGGAGATTGAAAGGGAATTAGGCTTACACCTAGTTCCTAAATGATTTTGGTGGTTGAATTGCCCAACACAAATAATTGGGCTAACTAGTTTTCTCTAGTGTATAAGTTATACAGGTGTAAAAGGTTCACACTTAGCCAATAAAAAGATCAAGTATTGGGTTCAACAAAAGAGCAAAGGGACAACCGAAGGCATCTCTGGTCTGGCACACCGGACTGTCCGGTGCACCAGAGGACTCCAACTCAAACTCGTCACCTTCGGGAAAATCCAGAGGCGACTCCGCTATAATTCACCGGACTGTCCGGTGTACACCGGACAGTGTCCGGTGCTCCAAAGAAGAGCGGCCTCCGGAACTCGCCAGCTTCAGGAATTCACAACGGCTAGTCCGCTATAATTCACCGGACATGTCCGGTGTACACCGGACTGTCCGGTGTGACATCGAAGCAACGGATACTTCGGCGCCAATGGCTACCTGCAGCGCATTAAATGCGCGCCAGCGCGTGCAGAAGTCAGGCTCGCCCATACTGGCGCACCGGACACTCTACAGTACATGTCCGGTGCGCCACCGGACATCCAGGCGGGCCCAGAAGATAGTGCTCCAATGGTCGAATCCCAACGGCTTTGGTGACGTGGCTGGCGCACCGGACATGTCCGGTGTACACCGGACTGTCCGGTGCACCATACGTCAGTCAGCCCCACCAAACGGCTAGTTTGGTGGTTGGGGCTATAAATACCCCCAACCACCCACCATTCATTGCATCCAAGTTTTCACACTTCCAACTACTTACAAGAGCTAGGCATTCAATTCTAGACACACTCAAGAGATCAAATCCTCTCCCAAATTCCACACAACGCCCTAGTGCTTAGAGAGAGAGATTTGCTTGTGTTCTTTCGAGCTCTTGCGCTTGGATTGCTTTCTTCCTTCTTGATTCTTTATTGCGATCATACTCACTTGTAATTGAGGCAAGAGACACCAATCTTGTGGTGGTCCTTGTAGGAACTTTGTGTTCCAAGTGATTGAGAAGAGAAAGCTCACTCGGTCCGAGGGACCGTTTGAGAGAGGGAAAGGGTTGAAAGAGACCCGGTCTTTGTGACCACCTCAACGGGGAGTAGGTTTGCAAGAACCGAACCTTGGTAAAACAAATCCGCGTGTCACACCTCTTATTTTCTTGCGATTTGTTTTGCACCCTCTCTCGCGGACTTGATTATATTTCTAACGCTAACCCGACTTGTAGTTGTGATTATTTTTGAGAATTTCAGTTTTGCCCTATTCACCCCCCTCTAGGCGACTTTCAAGGACCACCACACAATTGGTGTCTCTTGCCTCGGTTACAATTGAGTTGATCACAAGAAAGAATGAGAAAAAGAAGCAATCCAAGCGCAAGAGCTCAAATGAACACAAGTCACTCTCTCACTAGTCACTATTTGATTGGGAATGATCTATGGACTTGGGAGAGGTTTTGATCTCTTTGGTGTGTCTTGTATTGAATACTATAGCTCTTGTAAGGTGTGGGAAGTTAGAAAACTTGGATACAATGAATGGTGGGTGGTTGGGGGTATTTATAGCCCCAACCACCAAACTAGCCATTTGGTGAAGGCTGCTGTCGCATGGCGCACCGGACAGTCCGGTGCGCCACCGGACACTGTCCGGTGCGTCTGCCATGTCACCCAGCCGTTGGATTGTGACCGTTGGAGCTTCTGTCTTCTGGGCCACCGGACAGTCCGGCGGTGCACCGGACATGCACTGTTCACTGTCTGGTGCGCCATCTGGCTCTGCTCTAACTCTGGCGCGCACTATAGCGCATTTAATGCCTTTTGCAGATGACCGTTGGCGCGAAGTAGCCGTTGCTCCGCTGGCACACCGGATAGTCCGGTGCTACACTGGACAGTCCGGTGAATTATATCGGAGCGGCCTCCAGAATTCCCGAAGGTGAGCAGTTCGAAGTTGGAGTCCCTGGTGCACCGGACACTGTCCGGTGACACACCGGACAGTCCGGTGCACCAGACCAGGGCACACTTCGGCTGACTTTAGCTCTCTATATTTGAATCCTTTCTCGGTCTTTTTATTGGTTTGTTGTGAACCTTTGGCACCTGTAGAACTCATAATCTAGAGCAAACTACTTAGTCCAATTATTTGTGTTGGGCAATTCAACCACCAAAATCGATTTAGGAAAAGGTGTAAGCCTATTTCCCTTTCAAACACGCAACTGGGCTTCCCAGGCTAAAATCATGCGTATGTTATTATATTTTGCTCTCAAGCAAATATCATTACATTCCCTTACAAGCGGGACCCCAGCTCCATTTCTGCAGGAATGAACTATGCTGCACCAGCAAGAGTCGCGTTGGAAGCTGACGCCGAACAACCCCACCAACGACGACGACCACCTCTGCACCAGCAGCGACAACGACCTCCGCCTTGGGCGGCTAGACAGCAGCAGCGATCGCCTCAGGGTGAGCGCTACTGTGAAAAGGTCCTCGCCCCCATCCTCCTACAGGGGGTGACAACGAGGCCATTAAAGCCAAAGAGTCGGGGACTCAGTGGCAGATGGCTCTGATGCCCCCACCAGCGGAGGCAACCACCCCTACAAGAGGTAGCCTCACCAGCGGCGGTGACCACCTCTGCACCGGTGGGCGGAGGCTGCCTCAGCACGCACGAAGAGGTTCTCGCTCCTGTTTCGACCAACAGGAGTGAGGACAAGACCATCCAAGAATGCCGCCGCCACCGCCGCGGCGTACGATGTCTTGTACGGTCCCCTAGTGTGCCCGACGAACAGGGGAAGCCATGGATGTGGCAAACCCACGCATGGCGCGACTGTCGCCCGTGCGGTGGATGGGCAACCACGCCCCGACCAGACGGCAGGAGGTAGCGTCGGAGGTGGTACCAGAGCCATCCAGCCCCAAAGGGCCAGACACGCTGTAGCTAACAGCCTGCAATCGGCCGGCCCTGTGTAGCCAAGGTCCGCCCCCCCCGCAGGATTGGTAAACACCCTTCCCCTCCGAATGGTGGAGGAAGAAGTGGGTCACCAACCCATATGGAGGGTAGGGCCCCGGCTCAACCCGCCTCCCAACACAGCTAGGATGATAAACATCCTTGAAGCTGAGGGTGGGAGAGAGGTCGCAGCCTGGCTTGCTTCTCCCCACCACAAGGCTGGTGGTCATCCTCCTGGGTGACCGCCGGCGGGGGACTGCAGCCGGGCTGTGTGATGAAAATCCTTGAAGCCGAATGGTGGTGAAAGGATGCCAACCCCCATGGGGTTGCACCCCTCCAACGGCAACAGGAAGAAGACAAGATCGGCGACACCACCACGAGCGCACGCTCTCCGACGGTGAAGTCGCCGGAAGAGACGACCTTGACGCGGATCCCTCCAGAGAACACCGGCGCATCCCATCTGGAGGCCCGGAAGGCAAAAGGGTGCGGTGGTCACAAGAGGAGCGAGGCATGTCTACTGCCCAGAGAATCAACCCCTTTTTAAAAGTAGATCCCCCCACTCGCGCCCCTGAAGCGTCACGGGTGAAGTCTCCCCCGACGTACACCAAGGATCCCACCTTATGACACGGGGGCCATGCCCCACATGTCATACAGACCAACCCTAAGAAGGAGCGTGCAACTGCCCTGCGGTTATGTGCCCCTCCATTTTTGGGGCAACCAGCGGTCAGGAAGGCGAACCGTCGCACATAGGGCATGCAACTGCCCCACGGTTAGGCGCCCCTTCGTCTTTGCCGTACCCAGCGGTCAAAGAGGTAAATCACCGCGTAAGAAGCGTACAACCGTCCTACGGCTGTGCGCTCCCTCAGTTCCACCGCAACTGGCGGTCCAACTCAGGGGCCCAGGCCCACACGCCATGTAACCGGCGCACCGGTAACCGTGTGCAAAGAAACCGCACCACCGCCTGCTCCAATACCACGTCTTCTCGGGACTATCACGGGTTCTGAAAAGTTAAATTTGTCAGAACCAATGCAGCGACTCGAGGCAGCCCCGTGCATGGCCCAACAGTGCCGTTAAGTACGACGGTCACGGGTCAGTCAGCCGTGGGAATAGGCATGGCAGTTGGCGTGGTCATAGGTGGGCCGACAGTAATTGCAGCAACAGGCGCACGGAAGCAGCGGTCCAACCACCAATCAGACTCTGGTCCCACCTGCAGGCTCGCATCCTCCCCTGAGGCGAGACCGGGGGCCACTGTCGGTACCCTAAATCAGGGGTACCCTCTTCTACAACATGAAGACGCCGCACCCATGCGATGTCCCCTAGCCACGCAGGGAACGGTGCCTGACCCCACCGTATGGGCAGACTAAAGGGCGCCACGTGGCAAGGAGAGACAACACATCTCAGTAAGTCTGGACTCCCACAGAGGGACACCGGACCCCTATGCATATAAGTCCAGAGCCCCCGGAGGCCCAAACCCTAGCAGGGTCCCGGAACGAGGAGAACCCTGGTATGAGCAGGGGTCCGGTGCTGACACATGTCTTGGCCTTGCCCTTCACATCTTGCTCAGGTAGAGACCCGCTACTTGTGGCCCATGACATAAGCTATCGGGCTGAACCTGACGTGAGGTCGTACAACCCCTGCATTTATTGAAGAAAGGACGCACCGCTTGCCACCGCGCTGACGGACGACGTGCCCTCTCAGCATTTAATGCGTCCCGTCCCATCCGCTGGCAGGCGGTGTCAAGGTCATCCAGCAGGCGGCGCGCCTGCTGGGTCTGCTGGCGAACAGTACGGTCGTGCCAAGCAGCACACTGTACTCAACATCTCTCCTACAAGAAGCTTCCTCTGTACGCCAAGGATACGCAGATCTCGGGCGTCAGGGATGAGAAGATTGTCTCGACAACAGGCATTAGTAGCTCCAAGTGCTATATTCTTTATGTTCCTAGGCCCACATGTCGGGGCCCAGTCCCTTTGTGCATACCCCCTTCAGCTATAAAAGGGGAGGCATGCGACGTTACACACACACACGCAATCTTAGACTCGCTAAGCTCATACAAGCTCTCAAGCAATACAACTCACAGTGGAGTAGGGTATTACGCTCCGGCGGCCCGAACCACTCTAAACCCTTGTGTGTTCCTGAGTTCTTCCCCCTCACTCCAACGATCAAGCAAAACGCCTAAGCCCCTCCTCATCTTAGGATTTAGGGCGGGTGCACTCTGCCACCCGGCCGGGGATTTCCTCTCCGACAACAAATATAAGACGACATCGACTTCGATCACAACACAAATTGTAAAGCATATCAGCCTGACGGACGACGGGGCAAAGGCTTCCATGTTCATCGTTCTTTAATCCTTCTATTTACAAGCCTTTTCATGATTAAAATGTCTTTTGACTCAGAAACGGAAAATGCTATTAGTGATTTCAACTATTCATTACCACAAGATTGTTGACCACCGGTATCCAACTCCTCATTGTTATTTGTTGCTGGCAACACATGCTATCTGGTTGTGGTTTATCCCTCACTTAGCCCTGTTTGATTCGTGGCTAACTGTGTCACACTTTGCTTAAGGTTAGTCGTTCGAATTGAAGAACTAACTTTAGACAGAAAAATTAGAAAAAATATAGCAAGTTTGGCAGCGAATCAAAAATATCGTGGAAATGCCTTGTATTTGTGCGATTCTGCTCGAGCTTGTTTAGTTGTTTATATCTAAAAGGTGATTCCCATTCACATTTTGAGACCACATACAATATAATACTAGGATAAAAGCTGTGGATTGGAGGGAGTTCGATCGTGCTACATCAATAATCCTTTTCTAAATGATGTATGCTTTTTTCCTCGAAAACACACAAGAGAATTGCGCCTCATTATATTAAGAAGAGATAATCGATGTATGCTGTACACCGCATACTGTACCTTGACCTTTATGTGTGATGTTTGGGTTCTGCACGCTGACAATTTCTTGTCCTTGTTGATTGTAGTGTTATTGGAATTAGGACCACTAGTGTGTGACCCAATTCAATAAGAAAGCCAAGGTGACGTGTAAAGATTCCATGGGGCTTTAGTCCCATATTGCCCATCTAGATAGGAGAGAACCAACTTATATGTGGGAGTGTCCCCACTCTTCACATGAAACAAATAAAGGGCTATGGAGGCTGCCACACGCGCTCGCGTCTCGTGTTTTTTCGCGTGACTTGTGACTTGCGACGATGCACAATCGCGTCATGACGTGTTCTAAACGACAGTTTATTTTTTTGCCTTTTGTTTATTTTGGTTATCAAATATCACACATAGACTTCCACGTCAACCAGGAGTAATGGGCACACACGTTACGTGCGAGATCTCCGGGCGGTTGCACGTAGAGATATTCTAGGGGATGGTTCCTGTAATTCCAGGGATTGCGGTGGCCCGTCTATAAAGGGCAGACGTCCTTCAGTCGGAGGACACATGCGAACTGCAACTGACTCGTCCTCTTCTTCTCAATTCTCTGCGTCGCCGCTTCTCTGTCCTGCCGTCCCTTTGTATGCCGTGAAGCAGATCAAGGGAGAGCGATGTCTCCGAACCACCACCGATGTTTCGAAGACCTGCACGGGTGTTGGCAAATCAGGTTTTTGGGAAGTGCCTCGCGTATGTCCGCTCGGGTTCCTCTACAAAACTCGTGGAAATCATTGTGAGTAAATCTGCAGTTTCAGTTTGTTGCGATGACAGTTTATGGTTAGATCCGTTGTCGATTCTTCTTTTATGCGTTAATCTTGTTGAGTTAGTTCAGATCTGTTCTGTTCTAATGTCGTGGATATTATCTGCTAGTAGATCTGGGTTTTTTGTTTTATGCTACATTATCAAATTAATCTTAAGCCCTGTTAATTTTCCAACAATCTAGAAACCTAATCGAATTAACATGGCTGGACCTTCGGATGCACTGAAACCTGGCTGGTTTGCCGGTGGTCAAAACTTTAAGAGATGGCAGACTAGAGTTAAATTCTGGCTCATGTCGTTGAGGATCTGGTGGGTGATTTCCCCAGTTCTTCCTCTCACTGAGGAGCAGTACCGTAACTTCGAGTCGGATAACGAAACATGTTTTGTTTGTATCTTGACACTGTTGTCAGATCAATTATATGACATACACATGTACCACGATGTGGCTCATGATTTATGGGAGGCCCTAGACCGGATGTATACGAAATCAGATGTTGTACGTGAACTTTATGTTAATGAGCAGTACCATGAATACAGGATGGTCGATGACCGTTCTGTCGTGGAACATGCTCATAAAATCTAGCTTCTGGTGGGGGAACTTGCACACTTTAATTGTGTCTTGCCTAACAAGTCCGTGGTTGGTGGCATCATTGCCAAATTTCCTTCTACTTGGAGGAATTTTGCCACGGCTCTCAAACACAAGAAGGAGGCAATGACTGTTGAAAGTCTAATAGCTACTGAAAGTCGCCTAGAGGGGGGTGGATAGACGAAAACTAAAATTTACAACTTTAAACACACTTCAAGCCGGGGTTAGCGTTAGAATAAAATCCGAGTCCGGGAGAGAGGGGGAAAACAAATCAACCAAGAAATAAAGCAGATGACATGGTAATTTGTTTTACCGAGGTTCGGTTCTAAAGAACCTAGTCCCCGTTGAGGTGGTCACAAAGACTGGGTCTATTTCAACCATTTCACTCTCTCAAACGGTCACTTAGACCGAGTGAGGCTTCTTCCTTAATCTCACGGGTCACTAAGACCCCGCAAGGATCACCACACAATTGGTGTCTCTTGCCTCGCTTACAAAGCACTTGAGAGTAAGAAGTGAGAAAGAAAAGAAAGCCAAGCCAAGCAAACAAGAACAACAAGAAACACAAGTGATCCTCTCACAAGTCCTAATGCACTAGAATTGAATTGGGGACTTTGATCGGATCGGTGGCTTTGATTTGTGTCTTGGAGTGTTGCACTTTACTCTTGTATTGAATGAAGAGTGATGAATGCTTGGATCGTTGGAGTGGAGGTGGTTGGGGGTTATTTATAGCTCTCAACCACCAAAACAACCGTTGGGTTGGCTGCTGTCGATGGGCGCACCGGACAGTCCGGTGCGCCACCGGACACTGTCCGGTGCGTCAGCCACGTCACCCAACCGTTAGGGTTCGGCCGCAGACGACCTTTGGAGGCTTTGTCTTCTAGTGGCACCGGACAGGCACTGTTCACTGTCCGGTGCGCCTCTGACTTCTGTTCTGACTTCTGCCGCGTACTGTAGCGCTGTTAGGGCACTATGCAGTCGACTGTTGCGCTGGAGAGCCGTTGCTCCGCTGGTGCACCGGTCAGTCCGGTGAATTATAGCGGAGCGCGACCTCAGAAACCCGAAGGTGAAGAGTTCGGAGTCGTATGGCCCTGGTGCACCGGACAATGTCCGGTGGCACACCGGACAGTCCGGTGCGCCAGATCAGGGCACACCGGACAGTCCGGTGCGCCAGATCAGGGCACACTTGGGTTTCTTTGCTCCTTTCTTTTTGAACCCTAACTTAATCTTTTTATTGGTTTGTGTTGAACCTTTATGCACCTGTAGAATATATAATCTAGAGAAAACTAGTTAGTACAATATTTGTATTGGGCATTCAACCACCAAAATCATTTATAGGAAAAGGTTAAACCCTATTTCCCTTTCAATCTCCCTCTTTTTGGTGATTGATGCCAACACAAACCAAAGCAAATATATAAGTGCAGAATTGAATTAGTTTGCATAAGGTAAGTGCATAGGTTACTTAGAATTAAACCAATTTATACTTTCACTAGATATGCATGGTTTGCTTTCTTTTATTTAACATTTTGGACCACGCTTGCACCACTTGTTTTGTTTTTGCAATTTCTTTTGGAAAGTCTTTTCAAAATCTTTTTGCAAATAGTCAAAGGTATATGAATAAAATTGCAATCAACATTTTCAAGATTTGAATTTTTCTCCCCCTGTTTCAAATGCTTTTTGTTTGACTTAAACAAAACTCCCCGTGAATGAAATTCTCCTCTTAGCTTTCAAGAGGGTTTTAATAGATATCAATTGGAAAATATATTGAGATGCTAATTTTTGAAAATATACCAATTGAAAATCATCATGCCAATTTGAAATATATCAACTAATTTTTTTTCGAAATGTGGTGGTGCGGTCCTTTTGTCGTGGTGCAGTCCTTTTGCTTTGGGCTAATACTTTCTCTCCCCCTTTGCCATTAATAGCAAAAAACGGAGACTTTGTGAGCCCTTTAAACTTTCTCCCCCATTGGTACAAGTAAATATGAGTGAAAGATTATACCAATTTGAGAGTGATGTGGAGTGATGGCGAAGGGTAAATGATACCGATAGAGTGGAGTGGAAGCCTTATCTTCGTCAAGTACTCCATTTCCATTTCAATCTACGACATATCATAGAATTACACTTATCATAGATAGGCAATGCCGAGTCATCGAACGGGTACCATAGGCAGCAAATCAATGACCCCATCCCTCGTCTCCCCACTTCCAAGGTTTCATAGAGCAGGAAGAGAAGGAAAGAGGCGAGCATACCTGTTCTTTGCCAGAGAAGGATACGACGAAAACATGGGCATCTGGACGCGACATATATATTATACCGCTAGATACATATAGGGAGTGAGCACACAAGCGGAGAAAAAAAGCCTAGCTGGAGTAGCTCCAAACCGAGAGGCACCCGCACCAGGCGTCGGTCTGAGAAGGGCGAGAGAATGCGAGTGCCTTCCCAGCTCTAGACCCACCGAGGCGACACAACACCAACACTAACTCCGCGGCATATGCCGACTACTGCCGCGCCACGGGCCTTGGTCGTCCAATATCTCAGACCTGGACTCCTCATCGCCAACATAACCTAAGCGTGGCAGGCGCCACCGTGTCCTCCTCGGCGGCACGCACGAAGAAAGGTCAGGAGCAAGACCGACTCGCCCCGTACCCACGTCGAAGAGCATCGGTTGGCTCGCGGCTGCGACCATGGGTGGGGGCAGTAGGTTGGGGAGGAAGTATAGGGCGAAGGCTGGGAAGATGAACGAGACGTCCAACGACGACGAAAACGATGACGCGCGCATACTGCGAAACGTTCTCGTGGACGTGCAATAGCTACTGCGCGGGTCGGTGTCGGGGCTGGTGTTGGACGAATACGAGGAGGCACCTGCTCCCACGCCCTCTGCCGAGAATGGGGTGGCGTGGTGGCGAAGGCATGAGGGGAGAGAGAAAAGAAGTAAGATGGCGAACGAGGTGGCAACAACTTAGGCGAGGACCATCATTATCGTGCGGAGGTATAGATGACCAAATAAGTCGTGTCTGATGGGCCGGCCCGAGACACGACCTATTTAATAGTGCATGGGCCAGCTTAGCACGAGCGTCGTGCCGTGCTTGGGATGTAACCTCGACCCGTAGTGCTGGCCCGGCACGACACGATTATATTTTTTATTTTATAAAAAACGTATATACATATGTACAATTCATATTCAATATTAAAACACATGAACATGATATTCTACCGGTTAGACAACTTCACTCAGTGTCTGCCACGCTTCTTCCATGAGGGTGTGGTTTCGAACCCCACCTCCTGTGTGTTTTGGGACGTGGACGGAACAGACAGGCGTACAGCGGGTTAATTTGAAATAAATGTGAGAAGTTATTTGTAAAAAGATGACACGAGACGACCAATAAAATTGATGCTTTAATCTATATAAGTATAGATAAATGACATTCTCTTTCTCCTCTCTCTCAACAGCACCTACAAACCCACGGGCCACGGCCTCAACGGCACCTACAAACCCACGGCCTGGCAGCAGAAGTACCAGCAGCGCCGTCCATGGAATTCTTCCCGGACAGGGCGCACTTGCGCCTGCGGAACCCTGTGAACAGCGCGTACCTTTACGCCATGGAGGACGGGGTGGGGATCACCCTGCGCCGGCGCAGTGGGACACGGAACGAGGCGTGGGCGGTGCACCGCGTCGAGCTCAACGGCGCCAACTACGTCCTCCTCCACAGCGCCGCCTACGGCCGGTACCTCGCCATTGTATGCGAGGAAGCGGCTCCGGCGCCGTCTTCGGGCCAAGGTGCAGGCGCCAGCCACATCTGCCGCGTCGTCCAGCGCGCCTACGACGCCCCAGGGCAGGACGACGTGCTGTGGGAGGTCCGCTGCGTGGACGACGGGTCCGGCGAAGTCCAGATGCGCAATCCCACGTACGGCGCCACGGGCTACTACGATGGCCAGAAAAAATGGATGCGAGTGATGGTCGAGGCCATTCCCCCAAGAGCGGACCCGCCTGAACATCCTCTGCCTGTGATTTCGGTGAGGTCGCCGTCTTCTCTGCTTCGAACTCGTCCTCGCATCGCATTGATCCGGGCGTAGTACGGCTCTTGGAACTGTCGACTCTGCGACGTTTTCCTTCGGTTTTCAAGAACCACTAAAACTTGATCAGTGGGTTCTTCTCCTTGTTATTGACGATGCTGTTAGTTGCAGAATCTTCATGCGATTTTTGCACAACCTTCTCTTAGGGAGCAGGGGTTCTGGGTTCTTGAATTCTTGGTCCTCTGCATTTCCTTCGCCTTACCAGGGAACAGTTCTTGACGAGATTGCACCTACTCGTCTTCCTATTTCGTACTAGCTATCCAAACCGTCAGTATAAGAAACTAGTTTATCAAACGTGTTATGCGCAATGCCTCAGTCTTCAGGTTCATTGGGCTGTTGGGTTGCGTTGGCTCATTAAGCTGCTGAGTTCTTGTCATCACTGGAATTCCTCCCCATGCTGTGTTTTCTGGACAATTTGGGATATTCGCAATGGATTGTTGTCTGTTCTTGCTGCTTTCATGCCAGTGTAGCCTGCTTGTTTTGGTTTCTATGTCTGAAGATTCTGTTCTGGTCGTAACACCAGTGGATGAGATGGCAACAGCAGTTCCCCATCGTTGGCCGGCTCCGCCGCCAGTGCCAGGGAGTCCAGGGGCAACCGGTGCTTCGGCGGAGGATCTACTATGTGCGGGCGGACGATCAAGGGAACTTCAACTCGGACGCCTGGAGGATGCTATGGTTCCTTGACCGGTCCGTGTGGCACCTGAGGAGAGATTTAGCAGCCCAGGTGGGTGTGGGTGAAGCCAACGCCCTAGACATCACGCTGTGCGTGCGGGCCGGCTCCAACGGCCGGTTGACTCCTCTTGTCATCGACCTGCCTTCCGATGAGCAGGCCATGCACGTCGTCGTCCTCAACACTGATTCACCAGGTAAGAACTTGCTGGGGTTTTCTTTTCCCGTTAATCTCTGCTGTTTCTCTTCTCATGAAAGGTGTTCAGTTTATCATCCTTATGAGAATAAAATATACATACTCTAACTCCAATACTAAGATCTTGTTCGGTTATTTTCATTATACATAGATTGGATGTGGTTGTAAAAAATTTAGAAGAACTTTAACTTGCTTGGAATTTAAACCCACTTAATTCACATGGATTGAGAGCTAACCGAACAAACCCTAATACAGTGTGCAGTTTTATAGTTTGGCCTTTGCTATGATGAACTTGTTGCATGCCAAATATTTAGAAGTTGTGACTTGCCAACCATGTACTTTAATTTAGTTCAGATATTCAGATATCACCAATACATGATGCCTAGCGCTAAACTGTTTAAATCTTTTTACTTGTTCCCCTGCACATTCAGCTGCTGAAGCTTTAGTGCACCCAGATGTTGGTGCACCGTAGAGGAATATTAGACCAAGACTTCTGACAGCAACATCGCAGTTCATCTCTTCAGAAATGAGCAGTTCCCTGCTTCGGATTCAGTGAGATGACAACTGATATTTGTTCTGATAGCTTCAGAAGACTCAGTCAGTCCATTTGGGATTTATGTGTTCCGCCAATCGGAAGCGTTTTGAACTGGCCTTCAAGTTTCAAAACTTCAAAACTGCTGGAGGCGTTCTGTGGAAACATTGTTTGAACTCACTTTTTTCTTGATATACTAGATGAATTCTCCGCGCGTTAAAGTTGATACAAATTCTTCTCAAAAAGTTGATGAAAGCTACAATAAAAGTTTAATTAATACTACCTCAGTTCCAAATTAAAATTCATAAAATAATTAATGTATGTGTTTTGTATATATATGTCTAGATTCATCATTAGTTATTTGAATATAAACATAAAAATCAAGAGCTAAAGCGACGACGGAGGGAGTATTATGGTTTATGCATTGAGCACGTGTGTACAGCTACGGCTACATGGTTAGGATCTTTCAAAACTAAATATTAGTTTGTATACAAAGTTAACCGTGAATGTTAGTTGGAATTCTTCTTCGACAATTATTAAAGCTTCAAGCCTTCAACGAGAATAAACCGGTCGCCATAAATTCTCAAAAACACGATAGATATTCTAGAATTTTTGATACTCTTGTATTAATCATATATTTATATACTAGATGAGTGCCCGTACGTTGCAATGGAAACATATATAATACTAAGATAATTTATGTGCGAATGCGTGTTATACTGTTATGAGAAAATGTTTCGTAATCCATTTGTAAAAAAGTCATATGCCATAAGTGCCAAAAGGCAGAACAATATCTTAAGAAGAAAGAAAGACAAGCTATGGCATACTTGTACATGTTTTTGTTGTGGTGTACCATCCTATGACAGCTGAGGAAAAACAAAATAAAAGGCAACCACAAACCCTAGCTTTTACACACAATGGATGCTAAAGAATCTCTTGTACATGTTCTTGTTGTGGTGTCTGGTACCGATACATGGTTACACAAATCAATTACAGTACAGTACAACACAGAACAAACAAACAAACAAAATCCAAAGTGTAAAAACGGTGAGCCCTCAATCCTCATCTCAGGTTCAGTCTGAGTCAGTGTCTTGAGCAGTTGAGGACCTAACCCTCCTATTCTTAGCATCGCTTTCTTCATCGTCATCGTCGTCATCTTTCTTCTTCTCATCAATTATCCCTATAATTTTTTTGGACTGTCAACACATTTGCCGTCCCAGATTGTAAAGGGCTGTTGTATGGTTTACATGGTTACCTTTCATCTTGAGAATAAGAATATGTTCCAATGCTCTTGTCAGAAAATCTTCTTTACTTTTGAGATCTTGAAACCCAACTAATCGGTCAACAACAATTCCCTTCCTGAAAAATGACAGGGGTCATAGTATGGTGAAGCAGGTAGTAATGTGAGGCAGGAAGATTGCAGGGTACCAAACAACAATAAACATTATCAAATGGGCAGGGCGACATAAAACTTGTGCGCTTACTTGAACAATATTACACATGGCAGTGTTTTGATTGCCAGTTTGGCCACAAAGAATGGAGCATTATGCAGTTAGTTACATATGGAATTAGGCTCCATGATTATTAAAAGGATGTAGTTTATAGCCAAGTGGTAGTATATAGACTTCAGCATCAAGCTTGACGAATTTTGTTCCCACGTAGACTAGGGCAAGGGTCTTCAAATGCTTATCCATGATCCTAGCAAATATTCAGATAAAATAATTTCCATAAGTGCCAAAAGGCAGAACAATGTCTTAAGAAGCAAGAAAGACAAGCTATGGCATACTTGCAACGGTAAAATTCACGGTGGTAAAAATGGCATATGACTAACAGTAGATGGGTGGATAGATTGATGTGAAGTCATAACATCAAGAAGCATAACATGCGCTAGACTGGCAACAAAATATGATCATTATAGTACAGACACATATTACTGTCAGGTGCAAATGATAATCTTGCTCTTCGTGATCAAGTGATCCTAGCATTTTTTAGCTGCAGGATACCAAGAACTCAGAGTATCAGACAATTAGACATTTCTGTCACTATATATTTAGTCGTCTAGGTAGCAATATAACGAGATTTTACCCCAAGATGAAATTTTTCACGTTTGGTCTTCATGATCAAGTGATCCTGCCATTTTTTGGCTATAGGTTTGTGTCCTGCAATGAACAGTATCAGTTCAGTTTAAGGTTTGCTATTACAAATTATTGTTTTTCTTGAGTACTGAAGATCACAGTTACTCTAGGACGACAACAAACTGGCACTTATATATTATAATAAAATTGGTTTTTGATACGTAGCAGCATAGCATACCTCGCATAACTGTAGAGGCCAAGCTTCAACCCTTGCAACAAAGTTTCGCTGTGAAATAAAAATGCAACTTTATCAATAGTGAAAGACCTTCAATCCTAAAATGTAGTCTAGTCATCCTGTATGAGGAAAATAAAAGTAGAGTATTTTTTCTTGCACTGATGTTAACGCTGAAAATTATTGGGGTGGTTAGTGGTTAGAATAGTGCATCTGTAGGCAAACTTGATCTTCTAACCTGGTAGTCCCAGGCAGACTTTGCCCAACAATCATCTGAAAGAAGATATGAAAAACCTTTCAGCTATGGATCATGATCTAGAACTATAATAACATACTCATAGCCCAATTTCGCCAAGCTAGTGTTGACCAGTGCATCAGCTGAATAAAAGGAGAATTGTTAGAGCTAAATTGAGGATCTCACTCGATTTCTCCAAACCAAATATGTATGCAACGATGGCGAGTTTGTGAATGAATACATTGATAGGTAAAGTTTATAAGTTTATAGCATAGCATCTCCTTTGCATTATTCTAATATACAACAACGTGATCACAGGCCAAGCAAGCACAAGCATGACAAGATAAGCAAAGTAAGTAATCAAACAAAACTGGTACAAATTTGTGGATAAAACATGAGTGTATTTTTACATGTTTAAAGCAGAGAGCATACTATGAAAACTTTAAATCCTACAGCATTATGCAGAGCCACCGAGTAATTAGAGAAAACAAATAACGACCAATACACGGACATAGATCTCAACTGGATCTAAGCACCCCCATTAGGAAACACAAGAACAATGTCTAAACATGTTAACCGAAGTCCTAGAAAAATGCCACAATATATAAATATCTAAAATGAAGTGAAGTGCTAATCAGCACAGGGTAACCAATAAATAAATTCATTAAAATAGAAACAAGAAGACATAAGCATGCTTACCCTTGTGAAAACCTTAAGCATCAGAGGACATGTCTGCACACAAAAGAAAACATTATCAGTAAGTAGCCAACATTCATATTCCTCTAGGCTCAAAACTAACCAGGAACTTATGGGGATAGGGGTTTACAATTATATTCTTTAGTGAATCAAGAGTCTTGAGCCTACCAACTTGAGGTAGAAGAAGTCTGAGAATTAAGAAGAGCCAAAGCTCTGATCAGAGGCACAACATGATCAAGTTCCTGCCACATCATTGTAAAAAAGGAATCAGGAGGGCACTAAAAAATCAATGAAAATTTGCAGGTTAAACCTGCAGAGTAAAACCACGAGAAGCAAATCCAGCAAAACAATTTCATTATATTATTTGTTCTGTTAATTTAAACATGCACCTAAACTATTATCGTTGGATATCAACTGTCGCAAGAATCCATATTGATCAAGATACATATTTACAAAAAAGTGTAATTTAGGATTTACCAAGCAGTCCAAAATTCCAAACCTAATCATAGCATTGAACCAAGATAATAACACGTGCAGAGTAAAACATTTGGTAAGTGGATAGGTAATGATTGTATTGTTTGCTGAAAGTTGAACTAAAAATATTCCTTGGATGCTTACCTGCTGGACCAATTCATGACTCCAAGTAGCGAAAGAAACATATGATTTAGTGCTAATAACAAAGCTGAGATTTACAGAATAACATGAGGACTCCATCGAAGAAAGCAAGGGCACCCTCACCTGCGAGAGAAGGAATCAACTCCTCAGCTCCTGGCAGATCCGATCTCCGCTCCCACTACTTGGTGACCAACCACCACACTACAAATGTGTTTTCTAGCTAGATGACACTTGTAACAGTCAAGAGTGAATATAAAGGACATTTAAGGCCATATCAGTCCAAAAAAAGATTATGTAAAATAATAACAATGTAGGCATATAGTTGTACTACATGTCGCCAATCGAATGAAGATTGTTTCCAGTTAAAAGAATTGTCAAACATACCTTTTTACAACATTAATATAGATCAAAATGCCCACAAAAAGATGTTATGCATTTTGCAGCTCCATGGAAAATATCTCTAAGTTCTCGTTAGTCAGATATTCAAATGTAACGAAATGGTTATAATTAGCTACACATCAATCTTTACCTGCTGGTCAGAATTACATAACATTTTCTCATCTTATAGACTATGAACTATCACAATACTATTACGAGTCACATTCTCTCATCCATATTTGGGTGAAGGAACTATCTCTTTGACTCTAATCCAATCGCTCACCTGCAAATAGAAATGGAAGGTAAGGATCCAAAGAACGTCGATAAAAGCATTAACATAAATATTAAAAAGTTTATACATTAGAGTTCTCAATCTTTTCCATGTCCGATGGATCTGCCTGCCATCACTTTCAATGCAATTATTTTCCCAACACTGTGATGAGACTCACCACCCCATGCATATCTAAGAAAAAACAAGAACATAACTAAGAAAAAACTAAAGGCACCAAAATTCCACAGAATTGCACGAGATTTTTCAAAAAAAGAGCTCGTGGAGCACTGTAACGCCCTGATTTTGGGCGTAGATTTTTTTCTTCTTTTTACCCACCGAATTCGGGCGTTACCTTTCCTCTTTCTTTTTCTTCTCGCAATGCCTTGTTCTTTTTCAAAGTTCTAGCGAGATTTAGCTCGAGATCTCGTGTAAGTAAACTCTAGAATTATTTTCTTTGAGTGTTGCATCATGCCGAACCACGCATCCTTTCCCTGTGTGTATTCACTTGTTCTTCATTGGGGTATTTGTTTATTAATTAAGAGAGAATTTGGAGCTCATAGGAAAAAGGGAAAATAGAAAAATCCCCCTCTCTCCCTGGGCCGACTTCTTGGCGCGGCCCGACTCCCCTTTTTTCCCCCTTTCCCCCCTGCGTGCGGCCCAGCTCGCCCCCTCCCCCGCCTTGGGCCGGCTCGGCGGCCTAGCCGTGGCCTTCCCCGTGCCCCCTCGCGGCCCAGCCGCCCTCCCCCTGCGCGGGCGGTTGGAGCCGTCGCCGCCGCCCTGCCATGTGGGGCCCACCTGCCAGCCGCCCCCAAAATTACCCTCTCACTCTCCCTCCCCTAACCCCCGCGCGCACGGTCCCTCCCCTCCCCACCTCGCGCGACCTCCCCTGCCCCACCCCGGCTCGCCCGACGCCGCCCACCGTCCGACCGCCCGCAGTGAGCCCCGGTTCTCCCTCTCCCTCCCTCCCTCGCCACCCTTCTTCCCTCGGCTTGGCATCGCCTCGACGTCCGCCGCCGTGCTCTCGGCGCGCGGCCATGGCGCCCCGCCCAGCGCGGCTCGCGGCGATGGCGCTCGCCCACGCCCGCTCGCGGCGGCCCCGGCCCGCCGGTCCTGGCTCCCCCTCCCCCGCGTCCCGGCCTCGGCGCGGCCGGCCATGGCGCGGCCATGGCGTGCCCCGCGCGGCCCCCCTGCTTCGGCCGCGGTGCGGCTCGGCCACGCCGGCCCCGGCGCGTCCACGCCCGCCCTCCCCGCGGCACGACGTCACGGCTCCGCCCGGCACGCTCGCCGGCGCGGCCCGGCGCGCTCCCCTTCCCCGGCCATGGCGCGCTCGCGGCGGCCCGGCCTCGGTCCCGCCTGGCGCGGCCCTCCCCTTCCCCCCGCGTGGCGCGCCCAACCCCGCCCTTCTCGGCGCGTCCCCGACGTCCCACCTCGCCCCGCCCCCGCCCCCTGCCCCATCCATGGCGGCCCGTCCTAGCCGGCTATGGCGCGCGGCCATGGCACGCCCAGCGCGTCCGCCCGCCCCCGGCGTCCCGCTCCCGTCCCCGTGGCCCGGCGTGGTGGCGCGGCGCGGCGCCCTGCGCCACCCCGCCCGATGCGCGGCCCCGGCAGCCCGCCCGCCCCGGCGTGCCCTGTCCCGCCCGCCTCGGCGTGCCCTGCCCCTGCCCGACGCAGCCGCGGCGTGTCGGCCTCGGCGCGGCCTTGAGCTTGGCTCGGCGTGCCTATGGCGCGCGGCCTTGAGCTCGGCCAACGCGCGGACCGCGCAATCGGCCCCGGCGTGCGCGCGACCCGTTCGCTACGCGTCAGCGCGCCGCGCGTGCTCGCGTGGAGCGAGCGGTGCTTTGGCACGGCTCGCCGTGCCCTCGGCGTGTTCGTCTACCC
This sequence comes from Zea mays, assembly GCF_902167145.1. NCBI lineage: Eukaryota > Viridiplantae > Streptophyta > Magnoliopsida > Poales > Poaceae > Zea > Zea mays. The sequence goes on along the minus strand of NC_050104.1, from coordinate 11,610,242 downwards.
CTAGACGTGCCCGTCTACCCCCCGTGTATCCCATGCGTAGTGATCGCGTTATTTATATCAATAAATGGAAACTCGATTTAGAAATTGGTTACGTTAGTTATTTCATGTAGTTAATCATTGACCTTGTTTAATGTTGATCAATTGAAAATGGTTATAATTCTATTAGTGCATATGACTAATACTCGTTAGTGTAACTAGGTGGAACTAGATTACGTAATGATTAGTTATGCATCTACCTGTAATACGCTTCGAGCATAGCTTTAACCACCGCGAGACCTTCTTTCCTCTTTTTCTAGCCATGGCGAATGCAATATCGTATGTCATACTCTATGCATATTCAATCTATCTGTTCTCTTGTATGGTGTACTGTTTATTTCCTAATTCGAATGGATGGATGTATGTATGTTTGCGCTCACATAGAGAACGATCTGGTTGAGGAGCCCAAAGAACTCGCAGGAGAAGCCCCTGAGCAGCAGTCGGTTGGTGGAGGCAAGTGTCCCTTGACCTATCTTTGTCCTATACATTCTTTAATTCACCTCCCGTATTTCACAGTTATACCTAAGGATTGACTAGCTTTTATTATCCATGTCCTTGTTTACCTATTTGGGTTGGATTATTATTGTTTAGCTTTATGCTATTGCTCAACTCTAATCAATGAACATGATGAGATTTATCAATGATACGCTGTTTCCCTTGTTTATTATGATGTTATACTTGTGTCATTCAAGGGGGCTCGAGCGGTTTCTCGAGTGCCTCTCCGTAAGGACCTGTTCGTTGGATGACCGCCCGTGAAAACAGTGCAACCATGAGGGTGGAATGGGATGCCCTTAGCTGAATAATTAGAGGAACCGGGGTGTAGTTCGCTTAGCCGTCATGCCGTTAATGGGGCTCGGTGTATGCGGCTCGCTCTGCCAAGGTTGGTTCGCCCCTTGGGGTGGAGTGCGGTGCATTTAGGAAACCTAACGGGCGGCTACAGCCCTGGGGAATCTTTGTAAAGGCTACGTAGTGAGACCCTGCCTATTCACCTTGGTAGTGTTTAAGGGTTTGATCGGCCTGAGGCAAGAGGGAATCACGGCTTGTGGGTAAAGTGCGCAACCTCTGCAGAGTGTTATGAAACTGATATATCAGCCGTGCTCGCGGTTATGAGCGGCCAAGGGAGCTCCATTGATTAGTGGTACTTGACCAGAGATGTTCGGATTGCAGGTGACGATGAGATTGATGGTTCTTGGTATTGACTCTGGTAATGGTAAGTGGTACTCTTTCCATTTGGAAAGGAGTACGTTTGGGTTAATAACGTGGGTTAAATCTAAAACTTGGCTTTCTCTACCAGAAATAATAATCTGACCAACTAAAAGCAACTGCTTGACTAACCCCACATAAAGCTAGTCCACTACAGCCAAACAGGATACTTGCTGAGTATGTTGATGTGTACTCACCCTTGCTCTACACACCAAACCCCCCCGCATCCCCATGTTGTCTACATTGCAACCACTGCTCAGGAGAAGATGAAGTCGTGGAAGGAGACTTTCAGGAGTTCCAAGATTATGATGAGTTCTAGGCGTGGGTTAGCGGCAACCCCCCAGTCGGCTGCCTGTGAAGGCCGCATGTATCTACGTTTCATTTTCGCACTTTGATTATTGTAAAGACTATGTGGATGTCTCAGACATATGATGTAATCGACTATTATTCCCCTTTTATGTTATTATTTGAGCATTGTGTGATGATGTCCAATTATGTAACTGCTGTGTACGTGAATTGCTGATCCTGGCACGTACATGGTTCGCATTCGGTTTGCCTTCTAAAACCGGGTGTGACAAGCACCAGGGCCATAGATCTAGGCTGTTGCCCTCACCTACATGTTGCATTTGGCGAGGTCGAGCGTCGTGACGGCCATGTGGGTGAGCCCACAGCTGGCGATTCCTCCGGTGGTATAGGCAGCGTAAAAGCCAATGGGTACATCTCATGGCACGCTGCGGACTGACCATACAACGTTCAAAAGTTCAATCATTTGGTAAAAGATGATTATAACCATAAGGCATAATGTTGTGTCCTTGCCTCCTTGATTTCTTTGTGTAAGTTGGTTAACAATATAAACAATGGTACAGGAAAAATGCTATGTTGGCAATTTCATGTGTGATCTCAGTCACAGAAAAAGATAGATATCATTATTGGCTTTAGTGTACCACATGTAGTAAAACTCATTTTCCTGTGAATAAAGTTTTGATATGTCTGTTTGCATGAAGTGTTTAGATTTCATCCATTGAAACCGCAATAAGCATCTTCTGTTATGTCGATCTGCCTGTTCTCTTGGGTTGATTTTAGTATTATATATGGATTTATGATAACAAACAATCCCAAACCTTCTGCAGAAAATCTTTAGGTCGGAAGAGGAAAAAGGAAGAGCTCTGAAATTGAACAAGGAACGTCGTCTAGCCCAGGTAATGCTAATGCGAAATGCCCTCTTCATGTGAAGAACTCTCCTTAACGTCACCCTATTTTTCTTCAGCATCAAACAGTAATAATTAAAATAATTTCAGACAGAATAAGGAATCCTGCCTGGAGCTCTAAAACTATAGTCAGAATAATGCTATTACACATACGATGTTTTGATGATTTTAGGTAAGGAAGAATGCTGTCATGTTGGACGACTAACAAGGTCACAAGGGTGGGAAGGCAACAACCATTCCGCGTTCTACAGATTGCTTATTCAAATTCAAATCAAGAAATGGGATTCCATTGTTGGGGCAATTTAGCATATACGAACTCTATAAGGTTTTACAATATTTTTTTTGAAAGAGTCTAAACTTCCCAAAACAGATATGGTTTGAACTAAGGACATATATGGATTGAATTGAACAACTCCCTCTGTTCTGAACAACTCCCGTTGCTAAGTTTTGCAAAATATTAATATTCCTTCATGTTCTCATTAGCTATTTGTTCTCCTTGTTAATCAGTTGAATTTCTTAAAGCGGTTTCTGGGGAAAGGCTTTCTGAAGCATGCTCAGGTTAGTATCTTCTGAAAGGTTATTTATATTTATAAACCATGTATTTAGTAAATGGTATGACAAATTTTGAATTCCTCTGTATAGGAGAATGGACTTCTTCAGGATATAATTGACATTAAGGTTGACAAAATCCAAACACTGTCGTCCACTAACAAGAACAAATTTTATGGTACCACTTTTTGTGTCACTAACTGACTAAAGAGAACAAAAATACTTATGGCCTTGATATGCACTAAAAGGAACATCACAAGGTATGTGGTCGACATCATACAGTTATCTAAGAACCTTGTTACATGCAGCTAATTGTAAAGCTCCCTACAGACATCAGCCTAATGAATTAAAATACCACCATCAAATTTTGGAAAATTGCTGGTTGTATGCAGTTATCTATCAGACCCAGATTTTCCAAAACAGTAGAGCATTGTTTGGCGAAATTTTGAAGAACTTTTTAGTAATCTATCAAACTGCGTGCATTCACTACTCTAGATTCACACCAATTTCCAAACTAGAAAATCTAAGTTCATGAATGTATTTAAATGCCTCCATCTATTATGGAATAAAATAGGACACAAAAATATGTTAAATGTACATGTAAATAGATCTTAGTGAAAGCTTAATAAGCTCACCTATTGGCTGCCCTTAGCAGCTGTAGTAGAGACATACATCACCACCCGCCTTGTGATGAAGCTCCAGGAGGAGCACCGCGTTCAAAGGTGCATATAGCTCACTGAAAAAATATTGGGCATGCAACTAAGGCAAATTCGCTATGGGAAAATTCAAAATTATTCTAAATAACTTTGGACATTTGTTTTCACACCGTTGGAGTACTATACCACACATCGCAGTCATGGATATGCGATGTATACAACTATGCACACTGGCCATATATGTCGTTTTAATTATCTTTTGATTTGCCTTAAACAATGGCTGTGATATAATGTTATGTCATGTCATCGCCGTGCATCTTCCGTCCATTCACTAAACAATAGACTAAAACAAGGCCTCATATCTCCAACTCAAAGATCTGGTCATGATTCTAGTCTTGAGCGCATGCCTGCCTCTGTGACAATGATCTGGCCATGATACTACTACCCAAACAAGTGAACAAATAGTCTACACAAAGTAATTCCGTAAATCCTACTACCTATGAAATCCACTACAGTTCGTTGCTATTTTCAACAAGTAGTTGAGATTACTATGTTTCTTCTACTATACAATATGCGAAATTGGTTGTACCATCTCTAATTCCTGCAAGTTACAATACAATTTTCAGAACAAAATAACTCACCACACAGAGCGCTCTGATGACCTTTGGGTTCCTTGGAGCCCCTTGCCGTAGCAGGCGACGGAGTCATCCATGCGGCCGAGCATGGCGTGCGTGTTGCCAAGCGGCATCCATCCAGAGAAGGCGGCGAGGGACCACTCCTCACCCATCTTGTCATCGGGCTCGACAGCCTGGTCGTCGGCCTCGACATCGGAGACATGTTCTTGGGGCTGCCGCTGAGGCACCGATACGCGACCAGCGTCGCGCTCTGGGCCGCCCGCGCCGAGTACTTACCCTTCACGAGAGCATAATCCGGGGTGAGGCCAGATCTTTGGATTGCAAGGCAGATCTAGGGCGGAGGTGGAGGTCCCTTCCATGGAGACCGAGCGGGGTTTAGGGATGACGCGAGCATCATGGACGCCTTCCATGGAGAGCGTGGATGCGGACGCGAATCCAGGGCGGAAGATGGCTGGGACACAGATCCGAGGCGGACGCGCTTGCTAAGGGCGCGGGGGAGCAGCCGATGGAACTGCTCCACTACGAGATGGAGTGAGGGCAGGGTGAGGTCTACCACCACTGCGGCCACTAATGGTGCCCGTGCAGGAGCACCGCACGCCTGTAGGCGATGACGACCATGTCCTCCTCCTCCCCTACCATGCGATGCGACAGCGGACGACGGAGGGGTCGAGGGCGCGAGTCGGGCGGCTTCTCCCTTCCACGCGATGTGACAGCGGAGGGGTCGAGGGTGCAAGTCGGGCGGCTCCTCCCCCTTCCATGCGATTTGACGGTGGAGGGGTCGTTAGGCAACGTCGAGGACATGGCGAGGGGCAACGCCGAGGACACCGAGGACAGGGCGTGGAGGGAGGCATCGCGCGGTGTCTCCTTCGGTGGGGGAGGGGGCAGACGCGGCTGGGGGAGCGGGGCACGCGGGAGACTGGTTTGTGGGCTCGCGTCGCGCAGAAAGGCAGAACCGTGCACCAAAAAATGTGGACGCCTACACTACTGGCTTAAGTAGTAGTAGAGATATCTCAATCCAAAAAGGAAATATTGAAAAAAAGAAAAGAAACAAACAATGACACACTTTGGAGGATAGTAACATCAAGAAAGATTCTGTGGGAAGGAAGCTCCCTTCTCAGAAGAATTGCTAAAGAGATCTTCAATCGAAGCTTTGGCTGGGCGCCAGTGGATAAACATCTATGCAACTAAAATCTTGACGAGGGATGAATGGCTCTGATGTCCGCAAGCTTGTTTCCTTTCCAGTTTTTTGTTCTCTGTCATTTGGTTCCCATGTTCTTATAGTTCTGGATGCAGTAGATGGGGCCTTACCAAAAACATTTGGTAGATGTCGGTTTTTGTTGGCGAATGTGTTCGTCTGTGGGGTCTGTTTGGTTGTTTTAGAATCGTCTGATCCAAAACACTTCTGGATGGTTTTGTTTCTACTTTTAGCCTGATGGGCTAAGTCCTATAATAAGTAGCTGGTATCCTTGAAGTCTGTTAAACTTTGTTCCTATTTCTTAATGAAATAGGGGGAATCCCCTCTCTGTTAAAAAAACTTTGGAGGATAGCTTTTTAAACTGAGCTCAACATTATCTCCATTAAAAATGAGCTACAATTCAGAATTACATGTTGTTGGATCTTTTATGGGCTTGACCCATTTATTCAATAAACTCTATGGTGTGTAATGGTGGAGAATACCAATAGTACCATATTGGAAGTCCAAGGGTCATTGGCTTGACTTATATGGTGGGAATTATTCCACTTAATTTGAGAAGTCAAGAAACGGACAAGGGCGTGCCACACGCGTGCGCGCGCGCCGCCGCCGCCGTCGGCCGCGCCGGGCTTGGGTCGGGCGTGGCGAGGCAGGCAGGCAGGCGGCGAGCGGGCGTGGTTGTGTTAATTTTTAGCACTCATTAACCGCGAGAGTTTCAACTCCGGGTTAAACCTTTCAGTTGCCCGTCTCTTCGTCAGCCGCATGCGAGACCCTTCTTCAGCTTCCCATCAGCCGCATGCGACCCTTCTCCTTCAGCTTCCCTCCACGAGAGGTTAAGTAGGGGAGAACCCCTGACACTTGGAACACGTGAGCAGAACACTTTCAGAACCATAGTCTAGCCGCAAGTGTGGGTATTTCCATCTCGTAGCTCTGCGCGCACAGAGAGGCGAGAGGGCAGGTGCCTCCGAAGCCCTTGCCGTTTGAGACCTTGCACGGGGGATCGACAATTAGGTTTTTGGGGAGCGTCTACGTGACTGCCCAAAACATCTTCTTCTTCCTGTGACATGACAAGAGAAGCTAGACAAGGATCTGGATCCTCAGAGCGTATGGAAGGGTATGATCAATTTATCTCCTTACCGTTTTGCGTTCTGCAGATTATATATGTTTCATATATTCATCTCTGTTGTTTCATATGTAGCCATGAATTTATCTCATCTGTTCTGTCATATTATAATATGTTATATCTGTTTGTTTTAATTTTACAGTCATGCTGTTTATGTTGCTATCTGATTATTTTCAGTTGTTCCATCATAATATATGTACCATGTTTATATGCTTATTATATTTATATGATTCATATGCTTTATGTTCTCATGATCCATATTGTTATGGATATATTTGATATCATGATTTCTATGATTAATCATCTTTTATATGTCATCACCATAATGTTAATTTATGGAATTAAAATGATATGGAAAATGCCTATAATTCTAACAATCCAAAAACCTAATGTTAGACATTTTTCTGTCAAAGGTTTTGCTGTCGTGCTAAAGCCTGATCCTTTTGATGGTAAAAACTTCTTGATTTGGAAAGCTAAAATGGAATTGTGGCTTACTGCAATGTCTTGTTTTCATGCCGCTGAGGGCAAGCCTACCGACTTACCTCCTGAGGATGAGGCTAAGTTTAAGGCTGAAGACAACCTCTTTCGAGGAGCAGTAATTAGCACACTTGATACAAAATTCCAGAAAAGCTATATCATCCTTCCTACAGGGAAAGAGCTGTGGGATGCACTTATTGGAAAGTTTGGAGTTACCGACGCTGGTAGCGAGCTGTATCTCATGGAGCAGCTGTATAACTACAAGATGGTTGAGAACCGATCTGTAGTGGAACAGGCTCATGAGTTTGAGGCACTAGCTAAGGAACTCGAGCTTTTTCCTTGTCCTTTGCCTGACAAGTTTGTGGCTGGTGGTATAATCGCCAAGTTGCCACCTTCTTGGAAGGACTTTGTTACCTCTCTCAAACATAAGAGACAAGAGTTCAATGTGGAAGAGCTCATTGGTACTCTTTATGTTGAGGAAAGGGCTAGAACAAAGGACAATGGAAAAGGCGTGGAGACCTCTACTGCTAATGTGGTGCAGAAGAGAAACTTCCGCAAATTCAACAAGAAGAAAAACCAGAACAAATAAGAGAATACAAATAAACCTGTTCAAACAACACAGTTTAAAAAGAAGAAGAACAATAACAAGGGAAAGGGAGGATGCTTTGTCTGTGGCAGTGATCAACATTGGGCTAGAGAGTGCCCTGATCGCAAGTTCACACAGGATAAGAAATCAGCTAATGTTGTAACCACTGAAACTGGAGATGGAACATCTGGGTATGGTAATTCTTTACCATTTGTTCTTTCAGTTTGTAATTCACCTGAGTGGTGGATGGACAGTGGTGCAAATATTCATGTATGTGCTGATGCCTCTATGTTCTCCTCCTACCAGGTCGGGAGGTCTGGCGCCTTATTAATGGGAAATGGGTCGCGTGCTCATGTTCTTGGTGTTGATACGGTCATTCTGAAGTTTACTTCGGGAAAGACGGTGCCATTGAAGAGCGTGCAGCATGTGCCCTCTATCAAGAAGAATCTCGTTAGTGCTTCTATGCTATGTCGAGATGGATACAAAGTTGTTCTTGAGTCAAATAAATGTGTTGTGTCGAAACATGGTACTTTTGTTGGTAAATGATATGACTGCGGAGGCTTGTTCCGCTTATCACTGCATGATGTGTGTAATAAAATGATGAATTCTGTTAATTTTTCTGATGAGTCAGATTTATGGCATTCACGTTTTTGTCATGAAGCTTTGGCTGTCTTATGCGGTTAGCAAATCTAAATCTAATTCCTAAATTTAACTTGGTCAAAAAGTCTAAGTGCCATGTGTGTGTTGAATCAAAACAACCCCGCAAGCCTCACAAGGCTGCTGAGGCGAAGAATTTGGTACCTCTAGAACTTGTTCATTCTGATCTGTGCGAGATGAATGGAATTTTGACAAAAGGTGGTAAAAGATACTTTCTCACTTTTATAGATGACTCTACCAGATTTTTCTATGTGTATCTCTTAAAAACAAAAGATGAAGCGTTTATATTTTAAGACCTATAAAGCTGAAGTTGAGAACCAACTTGAGAGGAAAATAAAACGGTTAAGGTCTGGTCGAGGTGGAGAATATTTCTCTAATGTGTTCGATGAGTTCTGCATGGAACATGGTATTATTCATGAGAGGACACCGCCATTCTCAGCACAATCCAATGGGATTGCTGAAAGGAAAAACAACACTCTAACAGATTTGGTGAATGCCATGTTGAGTACATCGGAATTATCCAAGGCATGGTGGGGTGAGGCGATTTTGATAGCATGTCATGTCCTGAATAGAGTTCCAACAAAGAACAAAGAGATCACACCATTTGAGGAATGGGAAAAGAGAAGATTAAATCTCTCATATCTGCGCACTTGGGGTTGCTTGGCTAAAGTGAATGTGCCAATCAACAAAAAGCGTAAACTTGGGCCTAAAACTGTTGATTGTATATTCCTTGGGTACTCTTTTCACAACACTAGGTATAGGTTCTTAATTATAAAATCTGATGTGTCTGATATGTATGTTGATACTATCATGGAATCAAGAGACGCAACATTTTTTGAGAATGACTTTCCCATGAAGAATACACCTAGTGATATAAGTCATGAGACTATAATTTCCCATGAGCACGAACTGTCTATTCCTATAGATCATGCTGTGGATCTTCACGTGCACATCCCTGAGGAGGATGACACTATAGTCACTCGAAAGAGCAAGAGACAGAGGGTTGCAAAATCCTTTGGTAATGACTTTATAGTGTACCTTGTGGAAGACACACCAACTACCATTAGTGAGGCATATCCCTCTCTTGATGCTGACTTATGGAAGGAAGCAGTAAGGAGTGAGATGGAATCTATTATGTTTAATGGAACTTGGGAGGTCGTTGACCGTCCTTATGGTTGTCAACCTATAGGCTGCAAATGGATCTTCAAGAAAAAGCTTAGGCCTGATGGTACAATTGAAAGGTACAAGGCAAGGCTTGTGGCCAGAGGATATACCCAAAAAGAGGGTGAAGATTTCTTTGATACCTACTCACCAGTGGCTCGATTGACTACAATTCGCACATTAATAGCCGTGGCAGCCTCTTATGGTCTTATCATTCATCAGATGGATGTTAAGACAACTTTCCTAAATGGAGAGTTGGATGAGGAGATCTACATGGATCAGCCAGAAGGGTTCATTGCGGATGGTCAAGAGAACAAGGTGTGCAGGTTGATAAAATCATTGTATGGCCTAAAACAAGCACCTAAGCAATGGCATGAAAAGTTTGATAATACTCTTACAGCTGCTGGCTTTGCTGTAAATGAATCTGACACATGTGTGTATTATCGATATGGTGGGGGTGAGTCTGTTATGCTGTGCCTTTATGTTGATGACATCTTGATCTTTGGATCAAATCTCAATGTGATTGAGGAAGTTAAAAATCTTCTATCGAGCAATTTTGAAATGAAAGATTTGGGAGAAGCTGATGTCATTCTAAACATCAAGCTTGTTAGAGAAGCTGATGGTGGGGTAACTTTGTTACAATCTCATTATGTGGAAAAGGTATTGAGTCGCTTTGGTTTTAGTGATTGTGATCCTGCTCCAACACCTTATGACCCTAGCATGCTATTGAGAAAGAATCGGAGAATAGCAAGGGATCAATTGACATACTCCCAGATCATTGGCTTGTTCATGTACCTTGCAAGTGCAACAAGGCCAGACATCTCATATGCTGTGAGTAAGCTGAGTCGGTTTGTGTCAAAACCAGGAGATGATCACTGGCGTGCTCTTGAGAGAGTGTTGCGGTATTTGAAAGGTACTATGACATACGATATTCATTATACTAGAAACCCAAAAGTGCTGGAAGGCTATTGTGATGCCAACTGGATTTCTGATATTGATGAGCTTTATGCCACAAGCGGATATGTGTTTCTGTTTGGAGGTGGCGCTGTTTCCTGGAAGTCTTGCAAGCAGACTATCTTAACGAAGTCTACAATGGAAGCAGAACTCGCAGCATTTGACACTGCTGGAGCTGAGGTCGAGTGGCTTCGTGATTTCCTATTGGATTTACCAGTAGTTGAAAAACTGATACCGGCTATTTCCATGAACTGTGGCAACCAAACTGTGATTACAAAGGTTAACAGTTCTAGGAATAACATGAAGTCTACAAGGCATGTTAAGAGGAGATTGAAATCTGTCAGAAAGCTGAAAAACTCCGGAGTTATAACGGTGGATTATGTCCACACTTCTAATAATCTGGCAGATCAATTCACTAAGGGTCTGTCACGCAATGTGATAGAAAGTGCATCAAGAGAAATGGGTATGAGACCCATGTGAAATCTACTCTAGTGGTAACCTGCTCTATGTGATCGGAGATCCCGTGAAGTAGAGTGGAGAAACAAGCTAGGAGTAGATTGTGAGGAAAGATCCCTTCTTTAACTCATTTCTGATGCACATCTTTCTTATCTGTAAGGCAGGATGGTATTTACCTTAATGTATTCCAAGAGTCTTATAAAGGTGAGATGTTGTCCTACAGAACATCTTCTGAGGAATACACCTATATGAGTCAGACTGCTGGTCACAGTCTATGGGACTTGGGTATTCCCTAAATACTCATGAAAGGCACTGAAGTGTGACTTATATGCTTCTAAACAGCGGGAATACCCTTTTGCAGCCTAGTATCAGCAAAGGATTTGAGCGAATCTCGTTTCGCACAAAACTGTCAATTCAAAGCTTAGTCCATTGTTCAGTTGTACTGATTGAGTGAAACTCTTATTCTAGTTGGATGTTCAACTTAACAGACTCCATCAAAACACTGGTATATCAAAGGATTGTGATTCTGATACTTCATCATTACAAACCCTAGAGTTTGGTGGGGATTGTTGGATCTTTTATGGGCTTGGCCCATTTATTCAATAAACTCTATGGTGTGTAATGGTGGAGAATACCAATAGTACCATATTGGAAGTCCAAGGGTCGTTGGCTTGACTTATATGGTGGGAATTATTCCACTTAATTTGAGAAGTCAATAAACGGACAAGGGCGTGCCACACGCGCGCGCGCTGTCGCCGCCGCCGGCCGGGCCGGGCTCGGGCCGGGCGTGCCAGGCAGGCAGGCGGCGAGCGGGCGTGGTTGTGTTAATTTTTAGCACTCATTAACCGCGGGAGTTTCAACTCCGGGTTAAACCTTTCAGTTTCCCGTCTCTTCGTCAGCCGCATGCGAGACTCTTCTCCTTCAGCTTCCCATCCGCATGCGACCCTTCTCCTTCAGCTTCCCTCCGCGAGAGGTCAAGTAGGGGAGAACCCCTGGCACTTGGAACACACGAGCAGAATACTTTCAGAACCACAGTCTAGCTGCAAGTGTGGGTATTTCCATCTCGTAGCTCTGCGTGCACAGAGAGGTGAGAGGGCAGGTGCCTCCGAAGCCCTTGCCGTTTGAGCCTTGCACGGGGATCGACAATTAGGTTTTTGGGGAGCGTCTACGCGACTGCCCAAAACATCTTCTTCTTCCTGTGACATGACAAGAGAAGCTGGACAAGGATCTAGATCCCCAAAGTGTATGGGAGGGTATGATCAATTTATCTCCTTACTGTTTTGCGTTCTAGAGATTATATATGTTTCATATATTCATCTCTGCCGTTTCATATGTAGCCATGAATTTATCTCATATGTTCTGTCATATTATAATATGTTATATCTGTTTGTTTTAATTTTACAGTCATGCTGTTTATGTTGCTATCTGATTATTTTTAGTTGTTCCATCATAATATATGTACCATATTTATATGCTTATTATATTTATATAAGTCATATGCTTTATGTTCTCATGATCCATATTGTTATGGATATATTTGATATCATGATTTCTATGATTAATCATCTTTTATATGTTATCACCATAATGTTAATTTATAAAATTAAAATGATATGGAAAATGTCTATAATTCTAACACATGTCTTGCTCATATTTGACTATCTAAATCTAACATTCCTTTCTGCCGCTTTTGAGGATGGCCAACTTTACACGTAGTTCACAGAAACGATTATGTGAGAGTGACTTTGTTAAATTGTCAGCGATATGTTCATCCGTACGGACGTGCTCTATGTTTATAAAGCATCTTCAACAAGAACATTCACGCTTTCATTTCAGGATTGTTGACCACTTGTATCCAGCTGCTTATTGTTATTTCCTTCTAGTACCACCACATGCTTTCTGGTTGTGTTTTATCCCTCACTGTCAACAAGATAGTACTATGATCATGGCATTTGGCGACAAATAAATATCGTGGAAATGCCTTGTTGTCTTTGCGTGATGCTGCTACTGCTTGTTTATACAGAAAAGGTGGTTTCGTTCACACTTTGAGACAGCATACAATAGTGGATAAAGAAAAACAGTGGATTGGAGGGAGATCGTGCTGCATCAATCTTCTTTTAATGATGTATATATGCTCTATATTATATTGTACCTTGACCTTTATGCGTGATGTTGGGTTCTGAACGCTGAGGGTTGATTTGGTGACCAGGGATCACGGGAGGATTGGAGAGGATTGAGAGGGAAATTAGTTCATTTCCCCCTCAACCCCCTCCAATCCCCCCGAGATCCCCTTGTCACCAAATCAACCCTGACAGTTATTTGCGTGATGTTGGGTTTTGAACGCTGAGGGTTGATTTGGTGACCAGGGATCACGGGAGGATTGGAGAAGATTGAGGGGGAAATTAGTTCATTTCCCCTCAACCCCCTTCAATCCCCTTGTCACCAAATCAACCCTGACATTTATTTCTTATCCTTGCTGATTGTAGTGTTGTGAGCTAGATAAATAGTAGCAAGGGTCCGTCTTCTCTCCACCTTGTTTGATCGTTTTATGGCTTGTTGTGAAAGTCGCTCGAAAAATTAAAAACGGTAAATACAAAGATGATATTAATGTTATATAACTTGCAATCCAGTTGTTTTAAAATTGTATAAAACACAATAAAGTCAGAAAATTATAAAACTTATCGAAATGTCATGATATCATATGTAGAGACTCTGATAAAAAATTAAGATTGTTTCGAGAAAGTTGTTACACACTCTGTGTAGAAATCTAACCGGATCCCACAAAAGTTTTATGATTTCATGTGAAAGCCGAATAGGTTTTTACACATAGCGCGTGACAACTTTCTCGAAACAGTCTGAAATTTTTATCAGTCTCTACATATGATATTATGACATGTCGACAAGTTTCATGATTTTCTGACTTTGTGTTTTATACACTTTTAAAACAATTGGTTCACAAGTTTACTGCCATGTTTCATGAGCATTCCGTTCTGTTTCTGAAATAAACTGTAACTTGTACTAAATAACATGAATATCATTTTTGCATTCACCATTTTCCATTTCTCGAGTGACCTGCAGTTCAAGAAATTCAGTTAGACAAACTAAATCTAATAGTTATAGCAACACTTTGATAATTATGCCAAAATTGAACATGTATGCCTATATATTGTAGGAACATAGTAGAAAAAATTTCATGCAAAAAGGATAAAAACAAAAAAAATATTTTGCTGAGTGTCAGAGAAGACACTCGACGAATAATTAATTTGCTGAGTGTCTTACAGAGGACACTCAACAAAGAAGTTATTTTGCCAAGTGTTAACTACAAACACTCGGTATAGGTAATGGTCATCAACTATAGATGGTGCTGACAACCATTTACCGTGTGTCTCATTTCGTTGAAAGCTTGAAACTCGACAAATACTCCTTTACCGAGCATCGGTATATGCCGAGTGTTTTGTGCTTGGTAAAGTAGGTATGTCTCAAATGTCATTATTCGCCGAGAGTGGCACTCGGCGAAGATTATTTTGTCGAGTGCCCGATAAATTACACTCAGTAAAGTGTCTGGCACTCAGTAAAGAGCACGTTTCCTATAGTGATTTGTTCTACACCTCGAGGATATTGAGCTGAGAATTACCTAGATTAGTCACCTGGTCGTTGTCTTTCCTCATTTCATGTTTGTTATCTTTCCTCATTTCATGTTTGCATGTGCGTGATACTTGAGATAAACTTTTTTTGGCGACGCGAATGTGAGCTAGGCTGCAGATATGATTTTTTACGTCTCTGGTAGGACTCGTTTAGTTGTATAGGGATCAGAGAGGATTGAAGGAGGTTAAATCACTTTTTATTTAATTTTAACTAGCAAAAAATTTAATTCTTTCTAATCTCCTTCAATCAACTCCTAACTTTTAGGGCTTATTTAGGAGTAGTGCTGATAATTAGACCGAACCAGGCTTGCTAGGGTCGAGTTCATCGTGCTTTGGGTCAAACAGGCTCCGGCCGAGAAAGCCCAAAAAACTTTCGGGTCATACGGTGCTAGCCTAAAGAGTAGAAACAATGTCACAGAACTCTAAACCACGTTGTGCCTTTATCGGGTCTTGCCGGCTCAAGCTTGACCAATATATTTGAACCACATAAAGTCCAAATATTACAACCATATAAAGTCCATACCTACTAAATTAAAGATATTAAACAATGCAAGCATTATTTGTTCACATAAAGTCTAAATATTAAAATAACATAAAGTCCATAGCTTACTGAATTAGAGAAATTAAACAATACGTGCTTCATTGGGCTGGATCGGCCAAGCCCAGCCCATATGTGCGGGCCATGCCAGGGACCGACAGGTCGGAATATGAGGCTCGGTCCAAGCTCGCCTTTGGGTCATGCTAGCCTATCCATATTATTTCATGCTGGATCGTGCTTTGGGCTCCTGATTTTGAGTCGTGCTCGTGTTGTCCCAAAAAGACTAGCCCATATTCCCAGCACTATTTTGCAGTGAGGAGATTGGATAGAATTGAGCAAGCTAAAATAAACTTTTTATTCAAAATTAAATAGAAAGGGGATTTTAGCCCCCTCAATCCTCTTACTTCCAAACAAGCCCTTAATAGATGTGGCGTCTACATGCATCCGCCATTTCTAAGCCGCAAAAACAAAATCATCTCCATCTTTTTCTCCAAGGTCACAATTACCCTTTGTAGCCCTCGCATGCCGGTGGCGGAGCCTCCTGGCTGTAGTTAGACTGATGAAAGGGAAATAGGGTTAACATTTTCCTATAATTATTTTCGGTGGTTGAATGCCCAACACAAATATTGGACTAACTAGTTTGCTCTAGATTACATGCTCTACAGGTGCATAAAGGTTCAACACAAACCAATAAAAAATTGAAAATAGGGTTCAAATACAAAAGAGCAATGAAACCGAGTGTGCCCTGGTCTGGCGCACCGGACTGTCCGGTGTGCCACTGGACAGTGTCCGGTGCACCAGGACCGTACAAAGTCCAAAAGCCACTCTTGGGTTTCAACCAGCGCGCTACGCTATAATTCACCGAACTGTCTGGTGTGCCACCGGACTATCCGGTGCACCAGCGGAGCAACGGCTACTTCGCGCAACGGTCGCCTGCAAAAGCTGAAGAAGAGAGGAATATTGCACGACAGAACAGAGCGCAGAGTCAGAGGCACACCGGACTGTCCGGTGCGGCACCGGACTGTCCGATGCCACAAGAAGACAAACGCGCCAACGATCAACTGCTCCAAACCCTAACGGTTGGGTGACGTGGCTGGCGCACCGGACTGTCCGGTGCGCCCATCGACAGCAGTCTGCCCCAACGGTTGTTTGGTGGTTGAGGGCTATAAATACCCCCCAACCACCACCACTACAAGCATCCAAGTTTTCCAAGGTTCTCATTCAATACAAGAGCTAATACATTCACTCCTAGACACAAATCAAAAGAATCAAAGCCTCTTCAAGTGCCAAACTCATTCCAACCACCTAGTGACTTGAGAGAGTGTTTTATTCGTGTTCTTTGCGCTCTTGTTGCTTGGATCGCTTTCTTCCTTCCTCATTCTTGTTCCCAAGTGAATTGTAATCAAAGCAAGAGACACCAAGTGTGTGGTGGTCCTTGTGGGGTCTAAGTGACCCGTTTGATTAAGGAGAAAGCTCACTCGGTCTAGGTGACAGTTTGAGAGAGGGAAAGGGTTGAAAGAGACTCGGTCTTTGTGACCACCTCAACGGGGATTAGGTTCTTTAGAACCAAACTTCGGTAAAATAAATCATCGTGTTCATCCACTTTATTTCTTGGTTGATTTGTTTTCCCCTCTCTTTCGGACTCGAATTCATTTCTAACGCTAACCCTGGCTTGTAGTGTGTGCTTAAGTTTATAATTTTCAGATTCCGCCTATTCACCCCCTCTAGGCGACTTTCAATTGGTATTAGAGCCCGGTGCTTCATTAGAGTCTAACAACTCGAAGTGATGTTGGGAGGATCCGCCAAGAGGGAGATGGAAACTGGCGACAAAGCCACAAGCCATGGGAAGGCTCCATCAAGGGAGTCCGGCACCAAAGGGAAGGAGGGATCCCCTCCTCACATCAAGTCGCATCAGAGTGGCACCAAGAAGAAAAAGATGAAGAAAGTGGTCTACTACAAGACTGACTCATCGTCGCCCTCCACATCCGGCTCCGACGTCGCATTCGTCACTTCTAAGCGCCATGAGCGTAAGAAGTATAGTAAGATGCCCCTACGCTATCCCTGCATTTCTAAGCGTGCTCCTTTACTTTCTGCCCCATTAGGCAAACCACCATATTTTGATGGTGTGGATTATTGTATGTGGAGTGATAAAATGAGGCATCACCTAACCTCACTCCACGCAAGCATTTGGGACATTGTTGAATTTGGAGCGCAGGTACCTACGGTGGGGGACGAGGGCTACGACTCGGACGAGGTCGCCCAAATACGACACTTTAACTCCAAGCAACTACTATACTCCTCGCCTCTTTATGTCGAGAGGAGTATAATAAGGTGCAAGGGTTAAAGAGTGCCAAGGAGATTTGGGACGTCCTAAAGACCGTGCACGAAGGAGATGAGGTGACCAAGATCACCAAGCGGGAGATGATCGAGGGGCACCAAATGGGATGACCAAGTCACAAGCAATGTACAACCGGCTCAAGACCTTGGTCAACCAAGTGCGCAACCTCGGGAGCACCAAATGGGATGACCATGAAATGGTCAAGGTTATTCTAAGATCCCTTGTTTTTCTAAACCCTACTCAAGTTCAATTAATTCGTGGGGATCCTAGATACAAATTAATGTCTCCTGAGGAAGTGATAGGAAAGTTTGTGAGCTTTGAGCTAATGATGAAAGACTCCAAACACATCGTCAACTTGGAGCAAGGCGGCACCTCCACACCCGAGGTGCAACCCGTCGCATTAAAATTGACAGAAGACAAGAAGGAAGAGTCTACATCAAGTAGGATCCCCATCGACGCCTCTAAGCTCGACAATGAGGAGATGGCGCTCATCATCAAGACCTTCCGTCAAATCCTCAAGCAAAGAAGGGGGAAGGACTACAAACCCCACTCCAAGAGGGTGTGCTACAAATGTGGTAAGCCCGGTCATTTTATTGCTAAATGTCCAATGTCTAGTGATAGTGATAGGGGCGACGACAAGAGGGGGAAGAAGAAGGAGAAGAAGAAGTACTACAAGAGGAAGGGCGGCCCCACGTGTGTCGGGAATGGGACTCCGACGAGAGCTCCACCGACTCCTCCTCCGACGAGGATGCCGCCAACATCATTGTCAACAAGGGCCTCTCTTCCCCAATGTCGGCCACAAGTGCTTCATGGCAAAGGATGGCAAAAGGAAGAAGGTACAATCTAGAACCAACCCCAAGTATACTACATCTAGTGATGAGGGTAGTTCTAGTGAAGATGAAGATGATTTGCTTACTCTTTTTGCCAACCTTAACATGCAAGAAAAAGAGAAATTAAATGAATTGATAGAAGCTATTCATGAGAAGGATGAACTCTTGGATAACCAAGAAGAATTCCTTATTAAAGAAAACAAAAAGCATGTCAAAGTAAAAAATGCTTATGCTCAGGAAGTTGAAAAATGTGAAAATTTGACTAAGGAGCTTAGCATGTGCCATGATTCAATTACCAATCTCAGAAATGAAAATGCTAGTTTAAATGCTAAGATTGATAAATTGAATGAAACAATTTCTAGCCTTAGAACTGAAAATGCTAGTTTAATTTCTAAGGTTAAAAATTTAAAAGTTTGCAATGATTCTATTTCCTGTCTTAGAGATGAGAATGCAATTTTAAATGCTAAGATAGAGGAATTAAAATCTTGCAAACCCTCTACATCTATTGTTGATCATGTTTCTATTTGTACTAGATGTAGAGATGTTAATGTTGATGCTATAAATGATCACCTTGCTTTAATTAAACAACAAAATGATCATATAGCTCAATTAACTGCTAAAATCAATGAGCATGAAATTGAAAATGAAAAGTTTAAGTTTGCTAGGAGCATGCTCTATAGTGGGAGACGCCCTGGCATTAAGGATGTCATTGGATTCCAACAGGGAAACAATGTCAAGCTTAATGCCCCTAAGAAATTGTCTAACTTTGTTAAGGGCAAAGCTCCCATGGTTCAGGATAATGAGAGCTATATTTTATATCCTACTGATTATCCCGAACACAAAATTAGGAGAATTCATGCTAAGAAATCTCATTCTGTTTCTCACCATGCTTTTATGTATAAGAATGAGGCTTCTAGCTCCAGGCATTCTACTCATGTTAAAATGCCTAAAAAGAAAACTCCTACTGTATCAAATGAGCCTAACATTTCATTTAAGACTTTTGATGCATCATATGTTTTAACTAACAAATCAGGCAAAGTAGTTGCCAAATATGTTGGGGGCAAACATAAGGGCTCCAAGACTTGTGTTTGGGTACCCAAGGTGCTTGTTTCTAACGTGAAAGGACCCAAGACTGTTTGGGTACCTAAGAACAAGGCCTAAATTGTTTTGCAGGTTTATGCATCCGGGGGCTCAAGTTGGATAATAGATAGCGGATGCACAAACCACATGACAGGGGAGAAAAGAATGTTCTCCTCCTATGAGAAAAACGAAGATCCCCAAAGAGCTATCACATTCGGGGATGAAAATCAAGGTTTGGTCAAAGGACTTGGTAAAATTGCTATATCACCTGACCATTCTATTTCCAATGTTTTTCTTGTAGATTCTTTAGATTACAAATTGCTTTCTGTTTCTAAATTATGCAAAATGGGTTACAACTGTCTTTTTACAGATATAGGTGTTACTGTCTTTAGAAGGAGTGATGATTCAGTAGCATTTAATGGAGTGTTAGAGGGTCAACTATACTTAGTTGATTTTAACAAAGCTGAACTTGACACTTGCTTAATTGCTAAGACTAATATGGGTTGGCTCTGGCATCGCCGACTGGCCCATGTTGGAATGAAGAATCTTCACAAACTTCTAAAGGGAGAACACATTTTGGGACTAACAAATGTTCATTTTGAGAAAGACAGGGTTTGTAGCGCATGTCAAGCAGGAAAGCAAGTTAGCACCCATCATCCACACTAGAACATAATGACAACGGGCAGGCCACTGGAACTACTCCACATGGATCTATTCGGCCCGATAGCTTACATAAGTATCAAGAAGACCTTAAAAGGATTCTTAACTACTGTCTAGTAATTGTGGATGACTATTCTCGCTTCACTTGGGTATTCTTTTTGCAGGAAAAATCTCAAACCCAAGAGACCTTAAAAGGATTCTTAAGATGAGCTCAAAACGAGTTCGGATTAAGGATCAAGAAGATAAGAAGCGATAATGGGACGGAGTTTAAGAATTCACAAATAGAAGGATTTCTTGAGGATGAGGGAATCAAGCATGAGTTCTCTTCTCCCTACACACCTCAACAAAACAGTGTAGTGGAGAGGAAGAATAGAACTCTACTGGACATGGCAAGGACCATGCTTGATGAGTACAAGACTCCGGACCAGTTTTGGGTTGAGGCGATTAACATCGCCTGCTACTCCATCAACCGGCTCTACCTTCACCGAATCCTCAAGAAGACATCATACGAACTCCTCACCGGTAAAAAGCCCAATGTTTCATATTTTAGAGTCTTTGGTAGCAAATGTTTTATTCTTATTAAAAGAGGTAGAAAATCTAAATTTGCTCCCAAGGCTGTAGAAGGCTTTTTACTAGGATATGACTCAAACACAAGGGCATATAGAGTCTTCAACTAATCCACTGGATTAGTTGAGGTTTCTTGTGAAATTGTGTTTGATGAGACTAATGGCTCCCAAGTAGAGCAAGTTGATCGTGATGAATTAGATGATGAAGAGGTTCCGTGTGTCGCGCTAAGGAATATGTCCATTGGGAATGTGTGTCCTAAGGAATCCAAAGAGCCTCCACAAGCACAAGATCAACCATCATCTACCATGCAAGCATCTCCACCAACTCAAGATGAGGAATGTCACACCCGGTTTTAGAAGGCAAACCGAATGCAAACCATGTACGTGCCAGGATCAGCAATTCACATACACAGTAGTTACATAATTGGACATCATCACACAGTGCTCAAATAATAACATAAAAGGGGTAATAATAGTCGATTACATCATGATGTCTGAGACATCCACATAGTCTTTAACAATAATCAAAGTGCGAAAACGAAACGTAGATACACGCAGCCTTCATAGGCAGCCGACTGGGGGTTGCCGCTAACCCACGCCTAAAACTCGTCGTACTCTTGGAACTCCTGGAAGTCTTCCTCCATGACTTCATCTCCTCCTGAGCAGTGGTTGCAACGTGGACAACCTAGGGGGGTTGGTGTGTAAAGCAAGGGTGAGTACACATCAACATATTCAGCAATTGTCCCGTTTGGCTGTAGTGGACTAGCTTTATGTGGGGTTAAGTCAAGCAGTTGCTTTTAGTTGGTCAGGTTATTATTTACTAGTAGAGAGCCAGGTTTTAGCATTAACCCAAGTTGTTAACCCAAAGTACCCTTTTCAAACGGAAAGAATACCACTTACTATTACCATAAGCATAATCATAACCATCATCCTCGTCACCACCTGTAAACCAATCATCTCTGATCAAAGTATCTCTAATCAATGGAGCTCCCTTGGTCGCTCATAACCGCGAGCATGGCTGATATATCAGTTTCATAACACTCTGCAGAGGTTGTGCCCTTTACCCACAAGCCATGATTCCCTTTCTGCCTGGAGAGAGCTACTCCCCATTGACCACTACCTAGGTGGCCTGGCAAGGTATCACTACGAAGCCTTTACAAAGATTCCCCGAGGCTGTAGCCGCCCGTTAGTTTTCCTAAATGTACTGCACTCCTCCCTGAGGGGCAAACCAACCTTGGCAGAGCGAGACGCATACACCGAGCCCCATTAACGGCATGACGACGAAGCGAACTACACCCTGGTTCCTCTAATTATTAAGCTAAGGGCGTCCCATTCCACCCTCATGGTTGCACTGTTTTCCTCGGCGGTCATCCAACGAATAGGTCCTTACGGAGAGGCACTCGAGAAACCGCTCGAGTCCCCTTAAATGCCACAAGTATATCATCATAATAAAAAAGGAAAACAACGTATCATAGATAATCTCATCATGTTCATTGATTAATGTGAAGCACTAGCATAAAGCTAAACCAAAATAACCCAACCCGAATAGGTAAGCAAGGACATGATAAACAAAAGCTAGTCAATCCTTAGGTATAACTTGTGTAAATGCGGAAAGTGAATTATAAAATTTATAGGACATAGATGGGTCAAGGGACACTTGCCTCCACCAACCAGCTGCTGCTCAGGGTCTTCTCCTGCGAGCTCTTCGGACTCCGCAACCAGACCGTTATTGTTGGGGACTTGTTCTCAAATGCTATGAATTAAGAACAAGGCAACACAAAATGTTAAATGTTAATGCCCTTCGTCCAACGAAGCATTTTTCCCTTAGGGATTAATGAGCCTTGGACGAAGGTTAAAGACAATATGATTACGAAGATTAAATCTTCGTAATTGAATCTTAATAGATTGAATAAAGTAATATAAAATACGAAGCGTCAAAGGTGAATAAATTATAAACGAACAACATTACTTTCATATTATATCGATTTAACACATTTAAGCATTGGGTACAATTATACCTTTGCCTTGGCAAAAGATTGATTCCCGAATGGTGCGATCGCTATTACAGGAATCCGTGAACAGTAAAGGAATATTGTTCACTATTTATAGACACGGGACACAGCCTGTGAGGAATTACAATTATGCCCCTCATAAGGGATTACAACAGCGACTCAAACATTTATGGACTAAAAGGTCATTCTACTTTTATGTCGGTTTGTAATTCCGAAGCTTCATGAAGAGGAACCTTCGGTCATCACATGCGGACAGCTTCAGCCGAAGCTGTTTCTTCCTACAAAACCTTCGGCGACGAAGCATAGTCCCAACAGTAGCCCCTTCACGGTGCTAGATCGTTTTTCGTAACGAGCTTGATCCGTGAAAAAAGTATCTTAGGCTTCGGGAAGCCGAAGGTCCGAAAAACACCTTCCCTGAGCTCGTTGTCGAGAAACGATTCAGTTTCCGAGCGCGTAGCGGTCCCACCTTGCAGAGTTACTATTTGGTCTCTGCGGTCCACCGCGCAGCGGGTGCAAGCAGCTGTTCGCCTGGTGTAAAAATCCTGGCGATTCACCTTCTTACCTGCATCACTATATAAACAGACGGGTAGGTGTGAAGTTACCACAACATTCATTGCTATTTGCACTATTTTGCTGCCAAAATTTTTAACCATAGCCGAAGCTTGACTCTCGAAATCAAACGAAGTTCCAGCTCGAAGCCTACTTCGTCAGAAGAAAAAAGCTTCGGAAGAAAAATATTTAGTTCCCAAAAAATCCAGAATTAAATGGCTAGAGTGCGTTCTACCGCTAGAGTTGAGCGTGAGGGAGGCGAAGCTGAAGGATCGGAGACTGTTCCCATCTCCAAAGCGATGCAACGATCCGGACTGGTAATCTCGGAAGAAATCCCCACTGCTGAAACAGAACAGGCAACTGCTGAAGCGGAAGAAGGAGACATTGAGGAAACTGATTCCGAAGATGATTATCATATTGCCATGCCAAGTAAGCCCAGCCACTTGGACTTCGGAAAGTCGACTGTCTCTAAGGCTGATCTCTCCAAGATGGTGAAGTCGGGTTATTTCAGTGAGAATCAGAAGAAGCTACTTCGCTTCGGGGGGGAAGAAACTACCCCGAAGCCGGAGAAGGATGAAATAGTCATTTTCAAGAGCTTTCTAAAGGCTGGGTTGAGATTCCCCCTCCATGGGATTATTGCAGATGTATTGCAGAAGTTTGGGATCTACTTTCATCAGCTGACTCCTAACGCTATCGTTAGGCTTAGTGTTTATATCTGGGCCCTCCGAAGCCAAGCGGTGGAGCCGTTTGCCGACAGCTTTTGTCGAGTTCATGAGCTGCACTACCAGACAAAGGCTAGAAAAGATGGATTGCACGATAACTTTGGTTGCTATAATTTTGCTTATCGGAAAACCACAAAGTTTCCTGTAATCAGCTACCGAAGCAAATGGCCGGCAGGCTGGAAGTCGGAATGGTTTTATGTGAAGGTTGACGAAGACAAAGAGAAGCTGGTACAAAGCCCTCTTGAATTGATCTTCGGAGAAACAAGACCGCGATGCCAAATGTCATTAGAAGGTCCCACTTGGGCTGCACTAGCTGAGTTTAAAATTATTTCAGAGCATATCGACACAAGAGACCTGGTTCAAGAGTTCTTGGCCTTCAGGGTTTTTCCTACTTTAAAAGAATGGGAAATGCCGAAGCTAGAGGGGGAGAAGAAAGAAGGGGAACTTGTGCGGTTACCTTACTATTACAAGTTTAAGAAATACTTTAAAACACCTTGCCAAGAGTGGCTGGACACAATTGAAATAATGTGCAATGAAATACTCGGTAATTACTCCAAAAAAGAAGATCAGTTGATGACTGCGGCCTTTGGTACCCGTCCGAAGTGAAGACTGAATCGAGTGCTGGACGCCTTGGGTTTTGAATACTCTGACTACGAACAACTGAATAAAGGTGTCGAAGGCCGGAAAAGGAAAAAGGTAACCGAAGCTTTAAATGAAGATGAGAAAGAACTACCAAAAGAGAATAATATTCCGAAGAAGAGAAAAGTATCATCTCCAAAGCGAAAAGTATCCAACGAAGAAGAGACTCCCGCATCACGCTCTGCCACTGACGTGGAAGAGATTTTGAAGGTAATGACTGAATCCTTGCCTGTGAAGCTAAGTCCATTAGGTCCTCAATTGACGAAGTTTTTTCAGAAGGAAAAGGAGCCCGAAAAAACGAAGAAAACAACTAAAACAAAGAGACAAAGGATCATCGCAGTGACAGAAGTCATTGACAAGACACCACCGAGAGCCTCAGCTCGGAAGATACCAGCGGCTGAGGAAATAACAAATATTGAAGTCGCACCTTCGGAGATCGCGGCTACCGAAGCTACCTCAACCGAAGATTTGAACTTGGAAACCACAATCGAACATATCGACAAAATACTGCTAAACATGGCCACAGAAGAAGCTACGACTGCCGCCGAGGAGACCATGGCCGCAGTGTCTGGGAAAGAAAAGGAAATCGCTGACGAAACTTCAGAGGACGAAGCCTTCATGTTTCAAAATTTAGTTGGACAAGAACTGTCAAAAACCGAAATAGAAGAGCTTAAAGAATATGCCAAATCTTGCGGATATAAACCAGGAGCACTCCTCTTCGGGGGTATTGACGATGAAAAATTAGACTGTATCCGGGATCAAACTGGAGCTAAGATTATCGGTACTCTATCAAAGAGTATCGGTTTTCCGAAGCTGGAAACGGATATTAGTCGTTACCGACGACAACATATCGTTGGTAGTTTATTTTATTCCAATTTCAAGGTGAACTACTTTTCCCTTGACTTTTATTGTTTTTAATAATGAAGACATTTCTAACGAAGGTTGTTTATGTGTAGAGTATGCTGTTGAGTAAGGCTTTGAAAATGCAGCAGGATCTGGAAGACAAAAGACACGAGGTTATAATTGAAAATTTAGAGAGCAAAATAAAAGAGAAATCAACTACCATTGAAAAGAAGAACTTCGAGCTTCAGGCAACTGAAGGCTTATTGGCAGAAGCCGAAGCTAAAATAACAGAATTGAATACGAAGCTTCTCTACCAATCTGAACAGTTTGAACAAGAAAAGCAAGAACTTAATGCGAAACTTGAAGCCGAAGTCCAACAAAATTCAGATTTGAAAAAATTATTGGCAAGCCTTCAAGACAAATGTTTGGAGTTTAGCAATAAATGTGTTCAACGACTGAGAAAAATCTTCCACTCAGTCGGGGCTAGCAGTGGGAAGTTCACCCCGTCAACTGAAGATTTACCAAAGTCCTTCGAACATATTGAGGGTGAAATTGATGAGCTTGACGAAGTTATAGCCGGGCACGGTGACTTCTGTGCCTGGGTAGCTTCTCGGGGCATTGCTACAGCTTTTCTGAAAGCTGGCTGCGACCATGGAAAAATTGTTAATAGGCCCAATTTCACTCTATCACCATCAATTTTAGATGATATTCCTGACCTCGCCCAAAGCATTTCTAATAGATTTGTAAAGATGATATGGACAAAAGGCGGGCGAGAAAAGGCTGGAGACGAAGCTCGGAGTCATCTTGAACCAGTAAGAAATCATACCTTGTGCTTACCTTTTCCTTCAAACTTGGTTTTGACTCACAACAACTTAATTCATGCAGGATGACGAAGCCGAGACCGATGTTTAAAGAGTATGACGCCAAAGCTGAGGTCCCATGAAGATCAGTAGGAGTAGACTGTAGAAAAACTCAAGAAACTTTTGAAATAACTTTTGTAAATATGGCTAAACAGTTCTTAATGAATTTTGTTCATACCTTGTAATATGCTCTTACCCTTCCATTAATGTATGAGGTGCTTTGATGTGGACGAAATTATCTTTTTGAGCCGAAGGCAAAAAAACACCTTCCCTTCTTTTCGTACACAGCGAAGCATAAAAAACAGCTTTTCCTTTTTGCCGAAGCTCTTCTTTTCGTACACGACGAAGTACAAAAGACATTTTTTTCCTTTTTGCCGAAGCAACCACTTATGCTATGATGATGGTTATCTTACATATGCCTGAATGAATGTTTATGAATGCAAATGTTATGATGTAATGTGGTGTGCAAATGAATGTCCAAACACATATCCGAAGCCATAATCACAACCGTTATTTCCTTAGAAACAGTCACATATCAGCGCTGACTTTTCGCTGTAAGCCTCCCTTAGGAGCTTCTTTGCCTTTTACTTCAGCGGAATCAGCGTTGACTTTTCGCTGTAAGCCTCCCTTAGGAGCTTCTTCGCCTTTTACTTTCGGCGGTATCAGCGTTGACTTTTCGTTGTAAGCCTCCCTTAGGAGCTTCTTCGCCTTTTACTTTCGGCGGTATCAGCGTTGACTTTTCGCTGTAAGCTCTGCATTCCCTTTGGAACGACTTTTGAGCAAAAAACTTACGCTGCGCCCCCTTTGGAGCGACTTCTTTAGTAGCTTCGTCGTGCTCCGCATCCCCTTAGGGACGGCTTTCGAGCTTCTTCCCTGCTTCTTTTCGGCACTCGATGGTGCATTCTCAGTTTTTACATTTACATCTTTGGGGGATTTTGCTCTTATAGAGCTAAAAAAGGAAATTACATGTGATGGCCCCATTAAAAACCTTTCTCCCCCTTCAGAAAGGAAAAGGGTGCCATGAAAGAAAAAATAAAAAATATAAAAAATTACATCAAGTTATACATAATATCGCCGAAGCTCATCCGCATTCCAAGATCTAGGAATGTCGTTGCCGTCCATATCCTTCAATCTGTATGAACCGGGTCTTGACGAAGATACTACCAAAAAAGGTCCCTCCCATTTCAACTGCAACTTGCCCACTGTATCTGGGTTAGCCACTCTCCGAAGCACCAAATGTCCTGGCTCAATATTCTTTAGCCGAACCTTTCTATCACGCCATTTGATTGTTTCGGCTTGATATTTATTGATGTTCTCCACAGCTTGAAGCCTGATCCCTTCTATAGCATCTTTTTCCACAGAATGATCAGCTTCAGAATCTGATTCTGCCGAAGCTACTACCCTTATTGATCCAGTTTTAGCTTCCTCCGAAGTTATTGCTTCGTCACCAAACAATAATTTGAATGGAGTAAAGCCTGTTGACCTTGATGTTGTTGTGTTGTGGCTCCATACCACTTTGATTAATTGATCTGGCCACTTTCCCCTGGGTTGATTGAAGATTAACTTCATTATTCCTGTCATTATGGTGCCATTGGCTCTTTCAACAAGTCCATTTGACTCCGGATGCCTGACTGATGCAAAATGGATCTTCGTGCCAATTTGACCACAGAATTCTCTGAAAGCTTCGGAGTCGAACTGTGTTCCATTATCTACAGTGATGGCCTTTGATACTCCGAAACGACAAACAATATTCTGCCAGAAAAACTTTTGAATGGTGGCCGAAGTTATTGTGGCTAAAGGCTTTGCCTCAATCCATTTAGAAAAATATTCCCAAGCCACTACAACATATCTTAAGTTTCCTTGGGCCGGTGGTAACGGACCTAACAAGTCAAGGCCCCACCTTTGCAATGGCTAGATGGGTTGTATCAGCTGAGTTAGAGACGAAGGTTGTTTTTGATCCCTTGCACATTTCTGACAACCTTCGCACTTTTGAACTAATTCCGCTGCATCCAAAGCTGCCTTCGGCCAATAAAACCCTTGACGGAAAACTTTTCCAAGTAACGGCCTAGATCCAATGTGAGATCCACATAGGCCTGCATGTATCTCTTTCATCAATTTTATGCCTTCGGCTTTAGATAAACACTTGAGTAATGGAGCACAAACTCCATGCTTGTACAACTCCCCTTCTATCATGACATATGGGCGAGCTCTTGCCTCTATCCTCCTGTTATAAGTTTCGTCATCTGAAAGGAAGTTACCCTGAAGGTAAGAGATGATCTCAGTTCTCCAGTCTTCACTATAAACAGGAGATATATTGAGGACTGCTCTTTCAAGAAGTTCCACTGAAGGTGCTTTTATTGTTTCGAAGAACACATCCGAAGGTAAGGGCAGCCCCTGTGCTGCTGACTTAGCTAGCAAATCAGCATGCTCATTTTGTCCTCGAGGGATATTTTTGACAGAAAATCCTTCGAAGGAAGCTTCAATTCTTCGGACCGTGTCTAGATATTTTTCAAGCTTCGGATCTTTAGCCTTACAACTCTTGTCGATATGACCCGAAACAACCTGGGAATCAGTTTTAAGAATGGCCCTTCTGATTCCCATTGCTTTTAGCTTCCGAAGGCCCAAAAGCAGGGCTTCATACTCAGTAATATTGTTTGTACAACTAAAATCGAGTCTTGCCGCATAACAAGTTTTAACTTTAGATGGTGAGACCAACACAGCGGCTGCTCCTGCTCCGAAGGTTCCCCAAGACCCATCGCAAAACACTGTCCATACTTCGGCATCTTTATTTGTCTCTTCATCCTGAGCCCCTGGCGTCTAGTCAGCAATGAAATCTGCCAACGCTTGAGACTGGATCGAAGATCTATGCACATAATCAATGCAAAATTCATTGAGCTCTGCAGCCCATTTTCCAATCCGTCCAGTAGCTTCTCTATTTCTCATAATATCCTTCAACGGTTGCGAAGAAGGAACAACAATATTGTATGCTTGAAAGTAATGCCGAAGCTTCCTGGATGCCATCAAAACAGCATATAACACCTTCTCCAATTCTGTATAGTTTTTCTTCGATAAACTAAGAACCTCAGATACAAAATATACTGGGACCTGCTTCTTGACTTGGCCATCAAGCTTCTACTGGACAAGTGCTGCACTTACCGCTGAGTGCGAAGCTGCCACATATAATAACAAAGGAGCCCCTGGTGTTGGTGGAGTTAATGTTGTTAAATCTATCAAATATTGTTTCATTTCCTCGAAGGCTTTTTGTTGGCTTGGTCCCCATTGAAAGACTTCGGCTGATTTCAGCACTTCGAAGAATGGTAAATTTCTCTCTGCTGATCTGGATATGAATCTATTGAGAGATGCCAGCCTCCCTGTCAGTCTTTGGGCCCCCTTTTTTGTATTTGGTGGCTCCATTCGAAGTATAGCTTCAATTTTACTTGGATTAGCTTCAATTCCCTTTGTTGAAACCAAGCATCCAAGAAATTTCCCCTTCTTTACTCTGAAGACACATTTTTCTGGATTCAGCTTTAGACCAGCTTGTCTAAAACTGGCGAAGGTCTCCTGCAAATCAGCAATGTGATTTTCTTGTTTCGTGCTTTTTACAATGATATCATCAACATAAGTTAGCACATTTCTGCCTATCTGAGACTGAAGAACCTTCGCAGTCATTCTGCTGAAACTTCCTCCAGCGTTCTTGAGCCCCTCAGGCATCCGAAGGTAACAATATGTTCCACTAGGGGTTATGAAACTGGTCTTCGGCTCATCCTCATTCTTCATCCAAATTTGATGATAGCCTGAATAACAATCTAAAAGACTCATAAGCTCTGACGAAGCTGCTGCATCAACTAAGGAGTCTATCCTTGGCAATGGGAATTCGTCCTTCGGACAGGCCTTGTTGAGATCCGTAAAATCGATACACATTCGCCATTTGCCATTGGCCTTTTTTTTACCATAACAGTGTTAGCTAGCCATTCTGGGTACTTTACTTCTCTGATAACTCCTGCACTGAGGAGTCTTTTGACTTCATTCCGAGCTCCTTCGGCCTTGTCTTCAGACATTTTCCGAAGCCTCTGCTTTCTGGGTCTGAAGGATGGGTCAACATTGAGCGAGTGTTCAATAACATCCCTGTTAACTCCGCAAAGATCATTGGCTGACCATGCAAAAACATCTTTGTTGTTGAACAAAAACCTTATCAAGGTTTTCTCCTGTTCTTCGGATAATAGGGAGCCCAACAGCACCTTCTGCTCTGCTATGTCCTCACATAAGAGCATGGGCTTCGGCTGATCTGCCGAAGCTGCTTTCTCCCTTCTGAATTTGTACTGTTCACAAGCTTCAACTCCATCTATATTATGGATTGCTTTTGAGTCAGTCCAGTTTCCCTCGGCCCTTCTGGCAGCTTCCTGACTTCCATGAATAGCAATGGGTCCTTGATCCGAAGGTATCTTCATGCAAAGGTAAGCAGGATGAAGAATTGCTTCGAAAGCATTGAGGGTGCCACGACCAATAATTGCATTGTAAGGGTATTCCATGTCAACAATGTCAAACACAACTTGCTCAGTTCTGGTGTTGTTGATGAATCCGAAGGTCACTGGCATGGTGATCTTGCCCAGTGCTACAATCTATCTTCCTCCGAAGCCACAGAGAGGGTGTGTAGCATCATGAATCTTATCTTCTGGCTCTTGCATTTGTCTGAAGGCCTTAGCAAATATAATATCAGCTGCACTGCCTGTATCGACCAAGACATTGTGGACCAGAAACCCTTTGATAACGCAAGAAATAACCATAGCATCGTTATGAGGAAAATCCTTGAGCTGAAGATCCTCTTGGGAGAAGGTGATTGGAATGTGGGACCATCTTGACTTGATGAAGGGTCCCTGCACTCCAACATGCTGTACTCTTCTCTGTGCCTCCTTCTTCTGTTTCTTATTAGCCGGCTCTGAGCATGAACCGCCTGTTATCGGGAGAATCAGCTTCGGAGCCGAAGCAGCTCCAGCTTGGTTCTTGAACGAAGCCATCAGCTCAAAAAAGTGGAAGTGAGTTCACCGGAGGTGGGCGCCAATGTTGGGGACTTGTTCTCAAATGCTATGAATTAAGAACAAGGCAACACAAAATGTTAAATGTTAATGCCCTTCGTCCAACAAAGCATTTTTCCCTTAGGGATTAATGAGCCTTGGACGAAGGTTAAAGACAATATGATTACGAAGATTAAATCTTCGTAATTGAATCTTAATAGATTGAATAAAGTAATATAAAATACGAAGCGTCAAAGGTGAACAAATTATAAACGAACAACATTACTTTCATATTATATCGATTTAACACATTTAAGCATTGGGTACAATTATACCTTTGCCTTGGCAAAAGATTGATTCCCGAATGGTGCGATCGCTATTACAGGAATACGTGAACAGTAAAGGAATATTGTTCACTATTTATAGACATGGGACACAGCCTGTGAGGAATTACAATTATGCCCCTCATAAGGGATTACAACAGCGACTCAAACATTTATGGACTAAAAGGTCATTCTACTTTTATGTCGGTTTGTAATTCCGAAGCTTCATGAAGAGGAACCTTCGGTCATCACATGCGGACAGCTTCAGCCGAAGCTGTTTCTTCCTACAAAACCTTCGGCGACGAAGCATAGTCCCAACAGTTATCTATGCGAGTGCAAACATACATCCATATCCTTGAATTAGGAAATAAACAGTACACCATACAAGAGAGCAGATCAATTGATCATGCACATGACATATGGTTTGTATTCGTAATTACGAGAAAGAGGAATCACAACGGCTAAAGCTATAGTCGAGAAATATTACGTGCATGCATGCGATTAATCATTGTAACGTCTAATTCTACCTAACAGGTATTAATCACATGCACTAAAAAAGTTATACTTGGTTTTGATTGGCTCACTACTCGGTTAGTCATCATTTAACTACGTAAAATAATTAATGTGAACAGTTCTCAGTGAAGTGGATTACTAATGTTAGACGGGGGGGGGGGGGTAGACGGACGTCGTCAGAAACCCAACAACGCACTGCACGCATGTGAACACTAGTGAATGCTATGAAGGTGTGCTCAGGCTACCAAGCGCGAGCGGTTCGACGGACGAGCCGCGTGGTAACACTAGGGTCTACCTCGGGGCACATCGCGCCGAGGCACGCTGCGCAAGATTGCGCAGGCGGCCGTGCCGGGGCTACGCTGCCGACCCTCACACAACCCGTGCCGGGGCACGAGCACGCCGACCGCAGGCCACGTCGGGAGCACGGCGAGTCGTGCCAAGATGCTGCGCGCAGGACGGGGCCGCGCCAGGCAACCTGCGCACCACGCCGTGGGTACCGGGCCACCGCGAGCTGCGCCTGGGCCATGCCGCCGTGAGCAGCGCCGGGCCACGCCGGGCTACGGGGCCGCGCCGGACCAGGGGGCACGAAGGGAGGTGGGGGCGCACCACGCCATGGCCGCGCCGGGCAGGGGCCGGACTGCACCGAGCGCACGGGGCCGTGCCGAGCGCCGCACAAAGAGCCGGGCCGCGCCACGGCTGCGTCGAGCAGGGGGCGCGAGGGGAGGATGCGCCGCCATGCCATGGCCGGGCCGCGCCACGGCCGCGCGCACAACAAGCCGGGACGGGGCCGCGCCGGGCGGGGGGCAGGAGCCACGCCGCGCTAGGGTCTGGGGGCACTCCGCGCGGGAGGGGAGCACCGAGCCGGGGGGGGGGGGTCACGGCCACGCAAGCCGTGAGCACAGGAAGGAGGGAGGTCGGGGAAGAAAGAGACGGGGAGGCTCACCACGGAGGACGAGGCGGCGCGGACGGACGACGTCAGAGCAGGGGCGGTTCCGAGCGGCGAGGGCGACTTGGGAAAGAGAGAGAGAGGCGAACCGAGCAGGGAAGAGAGAGGAACGTGCGTCGGGGTGATAGGGAAGATGAACGGGGGCATGGGGTGGGGGCTTACAGGTGGGGCCCACCACCAGGCGACGGTGGGGGTAACCGCCCATGCGCGCAGCGCGCGGGGGACGCGGTTGCGGGGCGTGGGGGGGAGCGGCTGGGTCACCGAGCTGGGCCGCGCGCCAGCCGGCCCAAGGGAGAGAGAGGGGGGCAGGCCGCGCGCCAGGCTGGGCCGCGGGCACGGTGCCGAGCAGGGCCGCGCACGCGGGGAGGGGGCGGCTGGGCCGCCAGAAGGAGGAAAAGGGGGAAGGAAGGGTTTGGGGGGATTTTCCTATTTTTCCCTTTTAATCCATTTTCTAATTTGTGTTTTTAGCTCTGGTTCTTCACCAAAATGCATATTTCACAAATTCACTCAACAAACAAAAAGAATAGATGCATGGTCTAGCATGATGCAACAACCAAAAGAATTAACCCTAGGGTTTACTTACATAAGATATCGAGCTAACTCTCGTTAGAATTTTGAAAAGGGGCAAGGTATAGCAAAAAGAGATGGGAAAAAGAAAGGTAACGCCCGAATTTGGCGAGCGTCAGAGAGAAAAAAATTATCTCTCAAATTCGGGGCGTTACAAACCTATCCCCCTTAAAAGAATCTCACCCTCGAGATTCAAGGTTGGCTAGCAAAGAGTTCGAGATATTTTGCCATCAGATCATCTTCACGCTCCCAAGTTGCTTCTTCTTCAGAGTGGTGACCCCATCTGACTTTGCACATTCTGATAGTTTTCCTTCGGGTGACTCTGTCTGCAGTCTCAAGAATCCGCGTCGGCTTGTCAATATAGGTCAAGTCTTCTTGGACTTCGAGACCCTCCACTGGCAATTGCTCTTCTGGCACATGCAGACATTTCTTTAACTGAGACACATGAAAGACATCATGCACGGCAGACAAATTTTCTGACAGGCTGAGCTGATAGGCCACTTCTCCGCGCTTTGCGAGAATCTGATACGGACCAACATATCGGGGTGCTAGCTTGCCTTTGACTCCGAATCTTCTGACTCCTCTGATAGGCGATACTTTCAGGTAGACAAAATCTCCGACTTCAAAACTCAGCTCTCTCCTTCTTGTGTCTGCATAACTTCGCTGCCTTGACTGTGCTATCCTTAGGTTCTCCCAAACCATCTTGATGTTCTCTTTGGCTTCGAGCAAAATGTCTGGCCCAAACACTTGCTTTTATCCAGGCTGATCCATTGCAACGGAGTTCTACAACTCCTTCCATAAAGCGCCTGAAATGGTGACATCTTTAGGCTGGCCTGGTAACTGTTGTTATAGGAGAACTCTACATAAGGTAACCTCTTGTCCCATCTAGACTGATCTTGCAACGCACAAGCTCTCAACATATCTTCGAGGATTTGATTAGTTCTTTCAGTCTAACCGTCTGTCTGCGGATGATAAGCTGAACTGAAATTCAGATGTGTACCCAAGGCTTCATGCAACTACTGCCAGAAATGAGAGGTGAACTGCATTCCTCTGTCTGACACTGTCTTCTTTGGTACACCGTGAAGACAAACGATCCGGGACATGTACAGCTCTGCCAATACTGCACTGCTGTAACTGGTCTTGACAGGTATTAAGTGGGCTGACTTGGTTAAGCGGTCCACCACTACCCAAATGGATACATAGCTGGCTCGAGTGCGAGGCAATCCGACTATGAAGTCCATCCCGATTTCATCCCATTTCCACTGAGGAATTCGCAACGGCTGCAACAACCTAGCTGGCTTCTGATGCTCCGCCTTGATACGTCGACAACTATCACACATAGCCATGTGCTCTACGATTTCCTTCTTCATTCCGTACCACCAGAACTTCTTCAGATCCTGATACATCTTCTCACTTCCAGGGTGTATAGAATAAGCTGTCTCATGAGCTTCCTTGAGGATCAATTCCCGAATAGACTGGACATTGGGAACACACAAGCGGTCCTTGAACCATATCACACCTTCTACATCCTCTCGAAAATCTTTACCTCTTCCTTCCAGGATAAGCTGCCGGATTTCACTGATCTTCTCATCATTCTTCTATGCTTCTTTGATCTCCCACTCCAAGGTGGGTTCTAACTCAATTGTTACTCCTCGCATATTATTCAGAAATCCAAGACTAAGCCTATCAAACTCTTTGGCCAACTCATAAGGCATCGGATGAGCGACCATCATATTGACTTGACTTTTCCTGCTCAGGGCATCTGCTACCACGTTCGCTTTGCCTGGATGGTAATGAATTTCCAACTCATAGTCTTTGATCAACTCTAACTATCTTCTTTGCCTCATATTCAACTCTGACTGAGTGAATATGTACTTCAGACTCTTGTGATCTGTGTAAACATCACATTTCTGCCCATACAGATAGTGCCTCCATGTCTTCAGTGCATGAACCACTGCTGCCAACTCTAGGTCATGGATTGGGTAATTCTTCTCATGAACCTTCAGTTGTCGGGACGAGTAAGCCACAACTCTTCCCTCTTGCATCAATACGCATCCCAAGCCAGTGTAACAAGCGTCACAATACACCGAGAAGGGCTTGTGCACATCAGGCAAGACTAAGACAGGCGTTGTAGTCAACTTCTCCTTCAGCACCTCAAAGGCCTCTTGGCATTTCTGGGTCCACTTGAACTCAACTTTGTTGCCCAACAAAGCTATCATCGGTTTCGCAATCTTTGAGAACCCTTCAATGAATCGCCGATAATACCCGTCCATTCCAATGAAGCTCTTGAGTCCTCGAGCATCTGTTGGCGTTTTCCAGTTCAGAATATCTGCCACTTTCTTCGGATCCATAGCCAATCCATCTTTGTTTATTATATGACCCAAAAACAGGACTTCATCAATCCAGAACTCGCACTTGCTCAACTTTGCATATAGCTGGTGCTCTCGCAATCTCTGCAATACCATCCTTAAATGATCCGCGTGCTCTTCTTCGCTTTGAGAATATATAAGAATGTTATCAATAAATTCCACCACAAATTTGTCGAGATAATCCATGAATACATTGTTCATTAGATTCATAAAGAAGGCTGGTGCATTCGTTAGGCCAAAAGACATAACAGTGAACTCATACAACCCATACTTGGTAATAAATGTCGTCTTCAGAATGTCTGAAGGTCGAATCCGGAGCTGGTGATACCCTGACCTTAGATCTATCTTTGAAAACACGTTGGCTCCTCTCAACTGGTCGAACAGATCTTCTATTCTGGGCAAGGGGTACTTGTTCTTGATTGTGACTTCATTCAGAGTTCGATAATCGATGCACATCCTTCTAGTGCCATCCTTCTTCTCCACAAATAGGACAGGGGCGACCCAAGTTGAGGTGCTTGGTCTGATGTAACCTTTCTCTGACAGCTCATCGATCTGCTTCTTGAGTTCAACTAACTCTGGTCTAGATATTCTGTAGGATCTCTTAAAGATGGGAGCGATTCCAGGAAGAAGCTCTATGGCAAACTCAACTTTTCGCTCAGGTGGCATACCTGGTAAGTCCTTCGGGAACACGTCTAGAAATTCTGACACCACTTTGATAATCTCGAGTGGATCTGCTCCACTGCTATCAATAGCCATCTGATAACAACTCCCTTTCCTTGGCTTGGGCGGGACTAACTCGGTCATCACTTCCTCTC
Source organism: Zea mays (assembly GCF_902167145.1). Lineage (NCBI taxonomy): Eukaryota > Viridiplantae > Streptophyta > Magnoliopsida > Poales > Poaceae > Zea > Zea mays. The sequence goes on along the minus strand of NC_050104.1, from coordinate 11,573,523 downwards.
CTAGTGGGGACATTAACTTAATTGTCCTCTTATCACAACTGATAACTGCCCGGTATTTATCTAGCCAGTTTATCCCTAGGATAACATCTATTCCCTGAGTATCATTACTATGAGGTTAGCGGGAAACTCTATCCCCCTTATTTCCACACTTACATTCAAGCAAACACTATCAGCTCAAATTCTACCACCAGCTGAATCAATTTGAATGGGTGTTGACATGGTAGTTATTGAAAGATTATGCGCTTCTACCCATGATGCAGTAATAAATGAATGCGTTGCTCTAGTATCAAATAACACTTCTGCAATATGGGAGTTGACTGGAAACATACCTACTATCATGCCGGGGGTTTCCTGAACTGCTTCAGCCTCCAAGTGGTTCAGTCTCCCATGGTGGTAGCGTGGTTGGGAGCGGTTGCCTACTCCAGGCTGAGACACATTCTGCTTTGCTAGGGCACTAGGGCCTAACTGCTACTGGGCTGCTTTCTTGGGACAATGCATCACCCAATGGCCTTGCTCTCCACAGTGGAAACATGCTCTGCCTCCACCTTGAACTGGGGCTGCTTGACTGTTCTGTTGGGTTGCTGGGGCAGGAAAACGAGGTGCCTGCTGATTCTGCCTCTGGAACTGACTTCCTCCTGACTGGTTGTTATGGCGATTCTGCTGCTGGTACTGAGGGTACTGCTTCTGAAACTGCTACTACTGAGGTGGGTGGCTATTCTGTCTGAACTGCTGAGGTGGGTTGCCCGAGAAACGAGGGCGAATGCTGCTCCCAGGCTAAGGCCCATAGGTCTTGTGCTTGCGATCCTCCATCTCTTTGCACTTTCTCTTCATCATGATCTCTCTGTCGATCAGGTGCTCAAATGTGGGGAAGGTGTGGTTCATCAGCTGATAATGCAGAGGGTCAACTAAGCCTCTCAAGAAACGATACTGCCTCTTGGCGTATGTGTTGACATCTTCAGGTGCATAGCGGGACAGCTGCAGAAACCTGTCTCGGTACTCACTGACGGACATAGACCCTTGCTTGAGTGCCAGGAACTCCTCCTTCTTCAACATCATCAGACCTGCTGGAACATGATACTGGCGGAAGTTATCTCTGAATTCTTCCCAAGTAAGGCCTTGCTCGGTTGTTCCCAATACACATGGATTGGATGGGATTGGAAAAAATTAAGAAGAAGTTTGACTTGTTTGGGATTCAAACCCATCCAATCCCACTCAATCCATATGGATTTAGAGGTAACCGAACAAGCCCTAATAGTGTCGGGGTTGGCATGGGTGGCGAGATAGGACTCACACCAAGACTGAGCTGCTCCTCTCAATAGACGGGGACCATACAGAACTTTCTCCCTATCATCACACTGAGCGGTGTGCAACTCCCGCTCCATGGTGCACAACCAATCTTCAGCATCCATGGGGTCAGAAGAGTGAGTGAACACAGGGGGATGACCTCTCATGAATTCAGCACGCTTGTCTCTAGGCATCTGGGGCTGAGGTGGGGGCTGATGCTGCTGCATAGCGGCCAGAGTCTGACCGATGGCTTGAACTGCCTGAGTCTGCATTAGGAACATCTGCTCGATGGTCATCAGGGGCAGTGGTGGCAGCTGCTGTTGCTGGGGTGCCTCATCCTGCGGTGCTGCCTACTCCTACTGAGCACGCCTTCCTCCTCTGCATCTGTTGTCTGACATCTACAGAATGCAATCACACATCAGAGCTAATCTTGCAAATCTTGCAGTATAAGGAAAGAGTATAGAATCCTTCCACAATACCGGACAGATGAACATCTTCACTGATTTCCAACACAGGTAAGCACAGCTTCTCAGGTAAAGAGGAAAGTGGAATAAAAAGGGTTTCCCAACTAGATAACTAATTTCATTAACATTTAACAGGTAAACCAAGGTGCAGGGGATACCCACACCCTGGCGACAGCCATTACAAAGATCCAAATCCATCATAGTTCATCATGACAAACATAAAAGCACAGGACAAGCAAACTACCCTATCTAACTAAGACTAACTAAAAGTAAGACTGAGACTAAGACTTATACTTTAAACTTTCATTACAGGACCCAACACTGACGATCTATGGTTCTAAATTTGTCCTGGTCCTGCAGTCGGGGTTGCCATAAGCCTGTCGCCCACGCCGAGGTGAGTGGTATGGGCGTTGAGTCTCGATGGGAGCGGGGGAGCCATCCTCAAGGTGACGACGCTCCGCGCGCTTAGCCCGCAGTTGGGCGATCTCAGCACGAGCCCTACTCAGCTCATCTAGGGCATGGTCCAGCTCCGTGTTTAGCATGGCGGCTAGGTTGAATGTGCTGCTCAACCTAGGATTGTCCTCACCGATAGGTGAGACAACCACGCCTCCTATGCTGCCAGATGGACGGTGGGGGTAATACCTCAGGTTGAGACCATCGGCTACCCCACCGAACACTGAGCAGTAGTGCGAAAGTGCACGCCGTGCGGCATCTTGCATGGCCACCTCAGCTGAGTCCCGCTCAGAGATAGAGTAGTGCTCTGAGCAGACCTCTGCACCCCGGAGACTGTTCTCCAGACGGCGCACCAAGCAGGTCGCCTCCCAACGGTCCGGGTAAACCCTGCGACTGTGCTGGAAGACAACACAGCGATACTCGATGGACCAAGTATGCCGGTCGAGTGCCTAGCACAGCAGGGTGTCGAGCGCGTCGTGGAAGTGACACCCGCGAGCGGCGTCGCGAGTGATGGGTCGAGTGACCCATCCTTCCGGCTCCTACTCGGCTGAAAGGTCGATGCTAAAGCTCGAGCCGCTGTCGTCACCTCCATCGTCGAGGTCTCCTCCACCAGCTACTCCAGCGGCTAGGGCACTCAGTGGTGGTGCAGGGGCGCCTCCAGCGGGAGCACAGGGGAGCAGCTCCTCACATACTCTATCTCCTGCTGAAGCGAGAAAGAAGAGCCCTGCTGCTCCAACTCTTGTCACCGACGCTCCTGCTCCTCGTGCAGGCGGTGGTACAGCCTCTCTAAATGGCTAGACTAACCAGCCACCGGACGGCGAAGCGGACGCTCAGCGAGACGAGAAGGCAAGAAGGGGATGACGGACTTCCGGCGGTGTGTCTAAGACGAGCCATCTACAAAAGACACTGTAAGCATAAGAGTGAGAACTGAACTAATATGACCAGCAAGTAAACCATAAAAAGAATTAGGAATTAGAATGAAACAAAAAAAATTTAGCAAGGTATAATATATATAGTAGAACATAGGTTTGGTCGATATGACCAACTTTTGAAGGGATACCAAAGTCAAGGTGATACTAGGGGTCTATAATCCTTAGAACGACCATTCTACTCTAGGTTAGCGGTCCTACAGTCAGCACGTCTTTGATACCACCTATGTCACACCCAGTTTTAGAAGGCAAACCGAATGTGAATCATGTACGTGCTAGGATCAGCAATTCACGTACACAGCAGTTACATAATTGGACATCATCACAGAGTGATCAAATAATAACATAAAAGGGGTAATAATAGTCGATTACATCATGATGTCTGAGACATCCACATAGTCTTTAACAATAATCAAAGTGCGAAAACGAAATGTAGATACACGCGGCCTTCACAGGCAGCCGACTGGGGGTTGCCGCTAACCCACGCCTAAAACTCGTCGTACTCTTGGAACTCCTGGAAGTCTTCCTCTATGACTTCCTCTTCTCCTGAGCAGTGGTTGCAACGTGGACAACCTAGGGGGGGGGGTTGGTGTGTAAAGCAAGGGTGAGTACACATCAACATACTCAGCAATTGTCCCGTTTAGCTGTAGTGGACTAGCTTTATGTGGGGTTAAGTCAAGCAATTTTTTTAGTTGGTCAGGTTATTATTTACTAGTAGAGAGCTAGATTTTAGCATTAACCCAAGTTGTTAACCCAAAGTACCCTTTCCAAACGGAAAGAATACCACTTACCATTACCATAAGCATAATCATAACCATCATCCTCGTCACCACATGTAAACCAATCATCTCTAATCAAAGTATATCTAATCAATGGAGCTCCCTTGGCCGCTCATAACCGCGAGCACGGCTGATATATCAGTTTCATAACACTCTGCAGAGGTTGCGCACTTTACCCACAAGCCGTGATTCCCTTTCTGCCCAGAGAGAGCTACTCCCCATTGACCACTACCTAGGTGGCCTGGTAGGGTATCACTATGAAGCCTTTACAAAGATTCCCCGAGGCTGTAGCCACCCGTTAGGCTTCCTAAATGTATCGCACTCCTCCCCAAGGGGCAAACCAACCTTGGCAGAGCGAGCCGCATACATCGAGCCCCATTAACGGCACGACGGCGAAGCGAACTACACCACAGTTCCTCTAATTATTAAGCTAAGGGCGTTCCATTCCACCCTCATGGTTGCACTGTTTTCCTGGACGGTCATCCAACGAACAGGTCCTTACGAAGAGGCACTCGAGAAACCGCTCGAGTCCCCTTAAATGCCACAAGTATATCATCATAATAAAAAAGGAAAACAATGTATCATAGATAATCTCATCATGTTCATTGATTAATGTGAAGCACTAGCATAAAGCTAAACCAAAATAACCCAACCCAAATAGGTAAGCAAGGACATGATAAACAAAAGCTAGTCAATCCTTAGGTACAACTTGTGTAAATGCGGAAAGTGAATTATAAAATGTATAGGACATAGATGGGTCAAGGGACACTTGCCTCCACCAACCAGCTGCTGCTCAGGGTCTTCTCCTGCGAGCTCTTCGGACTCCGCAACCATACCGTTATCTATGCGAGTGCAAACATACATCCATATCCTTGAATTAGGAAATAAACAGTACACCATACAAGAGAGCAAATCAATTGATCATGCACATGACATATGGTTTGTATTCGTAATTATCAGAAAGAGAAAGAGGAATCACAACGGCTAAAGCTATAGTCGAGAAATATTACGTGCATGCATGCGATTAATCATTGTGACGTCTAATTCTACCTAACAGGTATTGATCACATGCACTAATAAAGTTATACTTGGTTTTGATTGGCTCACTATTCGGTTAGTCATCATTTAACTACGTAAAATAATCAATGTGAACAGTTCTAAGTGAAGTGGATTACTAATGTTAGATGGGGGGGGGGGGTAGACGGACGTCGTCAAAAACCCAACAATGCGCCACACACACGCGAACACTAGTGAATGCTATGAAGGCGCGCTCGGGCTACCAAGCGCGAGCGGTTCGACGCACGCGCCGCGTGGTAACACTAGGGTCTACCCTGGGGCACGTCGCGCCGAGGCACGCTGCGCAAGGTTGCGCAGGCGGCCGCGCCGGGGCTGCGCTGCCGACCCTCACGCAAGCCGTGCCGGGGCACGAGCATGCTGAGCACAGGCTGCACCGGGAGCACGACGAGTCGCGCCAAGATGCTGCACGCAGGATGGGGCCGTGCCGGGCAACATGCGCACCACGCCGGGGCCAGGCCGCGCTGGGGCACCGGGCCGCTGCGAGCTGTACCTGGGCCAGGCTGTCGCAAGCAGCGTCGGGCCACGTCGAGACCGCGCCGGACCAGGGGGCACGAGGGGAGGTGGGGGCGCGCCACGCCATGGCCACGCCGGGCAGGGGCCGGACCACGCCGAGCGCACGGGGCCACGCCGAGTGCCGCGCAGGGAGCCGGGCCGCGCCACGGCCACGCCGAGCAGGGGGCACGAGGGGAGGACGCGCCACCACGCTATGGCCGCACCGCGCCACGGCCGTGCGCACATCAAGCCAGGACAGGGCCGCGCCGGGCGGGGGGGCAGGAGCCGCGCCATGCCAGGGGGCTGGGGGCACTCCGCGCGGGAGGGGAGCGCCGAGTCAGGGGGGTCACGGCCGCGCAAGCCGCGAGCACGGGGAGGAGGGAGGTCGGGGAAGAAAGAGACAGGGAGGCTCACCGTGGAGGACAAGGCGGCGTGGACAGACAGCGTCGAGGCAGGGGCGGTTCCGGGCGGCGAGGGTGACTTGGGAAAGAGAGAGAGAGGCGAACCGAGCGGGGAAGAGAGAGGAACGTGCGTCGGGGTGATAGGGAAGATGAACAGGGGCATGGGGTGGGGGCTTACAGGTGGGGCCCACCACCAGGCGGTGGCGGGGGGGAGCGGTTGGGCCGTGCCGTGCCGAACTGGGCTGCGTGCCAGCCAGCCAGCCGGCCCAAGGGAGAGAGGGGGGGGGGGCAGGCCGCGCGCCAGGCTAGGCCGCGGGCACAACGCCGAGCAGGGCCGCGCGCGTGGGGAGGGGGCGGCTGGGCCGCCAGAAGGAGGAAAAGGGGAAAGGAAGGGTTTGGGGACATTTTCCTATTTTCCCTTTTAATCCATTTTCTAATTTGTATTTTTAGCTCTAGTTCTTCACCGAAATGCATATTCACAAATTCACTCAACAAACAAAAAGAATAGATGCATGGTCCAGCATGATGCAACAACCAAAAGAATTAACCTTAGGGTTTACTTACACAAGATATCGAGCTAACTCTCGTTAGAATTTTGAAAAGGGGCAAGGTATAGAGCAAAGAGATGGGAAAAAAGGTAACGCCCGCATTTGGCGAGCGTGAGAGAGAAAAAAATTTATCTCTCAAATTCGGGGCGTTACAAGGAACACGCTCAAGATGATGAAGATCAGGAGGATGAGCCACCTCAAGAGGAGGACAATGATCAAGGGGGAGATGATGATAGAGACAAGGAAGATGATCAAGAAATTCAGGGTCAAAGACCGCCACACCCAAGAGTCCACCAAGCAATTCAAATAGATCACCCCGTCAACTCCATCCTCGGTGACATTCATAAGGGGGTAACCACTAGATCTCGAGTTGCTCATTTCTGTGAACATTACTCTTTTGTGGCCTCTATTGAGCCATACAGGGTGGAGGATGCACTAAGAGATTCGGATTGGGTGTTGGCAATGCAAGAGGAACTCAACAATTTCACGAGGAATGAGGTATGGCATTTAGTTCTACGTCCTAATCAAAATGTTGTAGGAACCAAGTGGGTATTCCGCAACAAGCAAGATGAGCATGGTGTGGTGACAAGAAACAAAGGCTGACTTGTGGCCAAAGGTTATTCACAAGTCGAAGGTTTGGATTTTGATGAAACTTATGCACACGTAGCTAGGCTTGAGTCAATTCAAATATTACTTGCCTATGCTACTTACCATGGCTTTAAGCTCTATCAAATGGACGTGAAAAGTGCCTTCCTCAATGGACCAATCAAGGAAGAGGTCTATATTGAGCAACCTCCCGGCTTTGAACATAGTGAGTACCCTAACCATGTGTATAAACTCTCAAATGCGCTTTATGGGCTCAAGCAAGCCCCAAGAGCATGGTATGAATGCCTGCAAGATTTCCTTATCACTAATGGCTTCAAAGTCGGTAAAGTCGATCCTACACTCTTTACTAAAACTGTTGCAAAAGATTTGTTTGTATACCAAATTTATGTTGATGATATCATATTTGGGTCTACTAACAAATCAACCTGTGAAGAGTTTAGTAGGATCATGATTCAGAAATTCGAGATGTCAATGATGGGGGAGTTGAAGTATTTCCTAGGATTTCAAATCAAGCAACTCCAAGACGGCACCTTCATTAGCCAAACAAAGTACATTCAAGATATACTTAACAAGTTTGGAATGAAGGATGCCAAGCCCATCAAGACACCCATGGGAACTAATGGGCATCTCGACCTCAACATGGGAGGTAAGTCCGTAGATCAAAAGGTATACCGGTCGATGATAGAATCTTTACTCTATTTATGTGCATCTTGACCGGATATTATGCTTTCCGTATGCATGTGTGCGAGGTTCCAAGCCGATCCTAAGGAAGTTCACCTTAGGGCCGTGAAAAGAATCATGAGATATTTAGTTTATACTCCTAAGTTTGGACTTTGATAGCCCAAGGGATCCACTTTTGATTTAATAGGATATTTCGATGCCGATTGGGCAGGGTGTAAAATTGATAGGAGGAGCACATCAGGGACTTGTCAGTTTTTGGAGAGATCCCTAGTGTCATGGGCTTCAAAGAAACAAAACTCAGTAGCTCTTTCCACCGCCGAAGTCGAGTACATTACCACAGGTCATTGTTGTGCGCAATTACTTTGGATGAGGCAAACCCTCAGGGACTATGGCTACAAATTGAGCAAAGTCTCTCTCCTATGTGACAATGAGAGTGCAATCCGCATGGCGGATAATCCCGTTGAACACAGCCGCACTAAGCACATAGACATTCGGTATCACTTTTTGAGGGATCACCAACAAAGGGGGGATATTGAGATTGCTTATGTTAGCACCAAAGAACAATTAGCCGATATCTTTACCAAACCTTTAGATGAGAAAACCTTTAGCAAACTTAGGAATGAGCTAAACATTCTTGATTCTCGGAATTTTGATTGAAACATTGCACACATAGCTCATTTGTATACCTTCGATCATATCTCTTTCATGACTATGACTAATGTGTTTTCATGTGTATTTCTATGCTAAGTCGTAGATTGAAAGGGAAATGGAGTCTTCGGCGAAGACAAGGCTTCCACTCCACTCTATCGGTATCATTTATCCTTTGTCGTCACTCCACACCTATTGGGGACTTGTTCTCAAATGCTATGAATTAAGAACAAGGCAACATAAAATGTTAAATGTTAATGCCCTTCGTCCGCTGAAGCATTATTTCCTCAAGGATTTAATGAACTTCGGACGAAGGTTAAAATGACACAATTGCGAAGGTTGTATCTTCGTAATTGAACTCTCAGAGACTATATAAAATAATACGAGATATAAAGCATTAAAGACAAGTAAATTATGAGTAAACAACATCATTTACATATTATATGAACTTGATGTATTCAAATATAATATTTAGATACATTTGTACCTCTGCCTTGGCAAAGAACAATTTCCGAGTGATGCGATTGCAATTACAGGAATCCCTGAACAGTAAAGGAATACTGTTCACTATTTATAGGCACAGGACACAGTCTGTGAGCAATTACAATCATACCCCTCATAAAAGTTTACAACAACGACTCAAACTCTTATGGACTAAAAGGTCATTCTATCTTTAAGTCGGTTTGTAATTCCAAAGCTTCATGAACGGCACCCTTCGGCATCACGTACAGACAGCTTCAGCCGAAGCTGTTTCTTCCTGCAGGACCTTCGGCGACGAAGCATGGTCCCAACAGTAGCCCCTTCGCGGTGCTAGATCGTTTTTCGTAACGAGCTTGATCCGTGAAAAAAAGTCTCTTAGGCTTCAGGAAGCCGAAGGTCCGAAAAACACCTTCCCTGAGCTCGTTGTCGAGAAACGATACAGTTTCCGAGCGCGTAGCGGTCCCACCATGCAGGTTCACTATTTGGTCTTTGCGGCCCACCGCGCAGCGGGTGCGAGCAGCTGTTTGCCTGGTGTAAAAATCCTGACTATTCACCTTCTTACCTGCAGCACTATATAAACAGACAGGTAGGTGTGAAGTTACCACAGCATTCATTGCTATTGCACTGTTTTGCTGCCAAAAATTTTAACCATAGCCGAAGCTTGACTCTCGTATTCAGACGAAGCTCCAGTTTGGTGTCTGCTTCGTCAGGAGGAAAGCTTTGGGAGAAAAGGTTATTTAATTCCCAAGAAATCTTTCAAGAAATTCAAAACTAAATGGCCAGAGTGCGCTCTACTGCTAGAGTTGAGCGTGAGGGAGACGAAGCCGAAGGTGTGGAGACCGTTCCTATATCCGAAGCAATGCAGCGATCCGGATTGGTGACCTCGGAAAGAATCCCTACTGCCGAAACAGAACAAGCTGCTGCCGAATCAGAACAAGTTGGTGCCGAAGCAGAACAAGGAGATATTGAGGAAGCTGATTCTGACGATGATTACCATATCGCAGTACCGAGCAAGCCTAGCCATTTGGACTTCGGAAAGTCGACTATCTCCAAGGCTGATTTTTCCAAAATGGTGAAGTCGGGCTATTTCAGTGAAAATGAGAAGAAGCTGATTCGCTTCGGGGGAGAGGAAACTACGCCGAAGCCAGAAAAGGATGAAATAGTTATTTTCAAGAGTTTTCTAAAAGCTGGGTTGAGATTTCCTTTAAATAGAATGATTTCTGATGTGCTGCAGAAGTTTGGTATCTATTTTCACCAGCTGACTCCTAACGCCATTGTCAGGCTAAGCGTTTATATCTGGGCTCTTCGAAGCCAGGCGGTGGAGCCGTTTGCTGACAGCTTCTGTCGAGTACATGAGCTGCATTACCAGACTAAGGCTAGAAAGGATGGATTGCATGAAAATTTTGGTTCTTATAATTTTGCCTATCGGAAAACCACAAAATTTCCTGTGATTAGCTACCGAAGCAAATGGCCGGCAGGCTGGAAGTCAGAATGGTTTTATGTCAAAGTTGACGAAGACAAAGAGAAGCTAGTACAGAGCCCTCTTGAACTGATCTTCGGAGAAACCAGACCTCGATGCAAAATGACATCAGAAGGTCCAACTTGGACCGCACTAGCTGAATTCAAAATTATTGCAGAACACATTGGCACTAGAGATTTAGTGCAGGAATTTCTGGCCTTCAGAGTATTTCCAACTATGAAGGAGTGGACTATGCCGAAGCTTAAAGGAGAAAAGAAAGAAGGGGAGCTTGTCCGACTACCCTATTATTATAAGTTTAAGAAATATTTTAAAGCACCCTGCCAAGAATGGCTCGATACAATCGAAATAATGAGCAATGAAATTCTTGGAAATTACTCCAAAAAAGAGGACCAACTGATGACAGCAGCCTTCGGCACTCGGCCGAAGCGAAGGCTGAACAGGGTGCTTGATGCTATAGGATTTGAATATGCTGATTATGGTCGACTGGGCGGAGATGCTGGAGGCCCGAAGCGAAAAAGAATTGCCAGCGCTGCTGACGAAGAGGTCGCCAAGGTAGCCAAAAAGAAAAAGAAAGATTCTGAAAAACTTAGCCCTGACGAGTTAAACCCTGAGCCGAAGGTGGCCACTGCAAGAAAGAGAAAAGGTGCATCTCCAGAACCAGAAACGCTGGTTCGAGAAGAAGATACTCCTGCAACGCCTTCTGCTGTTGAAGTAGAAGAGATTATGAAGGTAATGACTGAACCCTTGCCTATCAGGCTAAGTCCGCTGGCACTAGAACTGACGAAGTTTTTTCAGAAGGACAAGGCAGCTTCGGCAGACGAAGGTCCTGCACTGCCGAAAAAATGAAGGATTATTCAAATAGCAGATGTAATTCATGGGACACCGTCACCAACACCGGCATCAAAAATTGCCATTGATCAGACTGCCGAAACCGCCGAAGCTAAAGGCGCCGCAACCGAAGCCACCAGAGCGGAAATCTTCGAAGCTGAAACTGGCGCAGCCGAAGCTGCCGGGGCTGAAATCGGGGCCACAGAAGATCCGAACCTGGAAGAGACACTTGAAGTTATTGATAACATACTCCTAAAAATGACTGAGGAAGAATCTGTTGTGGCTGTGGCAAGCACAACTACTGAAAAGGGGAAAATACAAGCTGAAGACATTTTGGAGGAAGAAGATTTTGAATTTCAAGATTTACTTGGGCAAGGACTGACAGACGCTGAAAAAGCAGAGCTTAAAAAATGTGCCATAGCCTGCGGATATAAGCCAGGGGCTATACTGTTCGGTGGGGTTAACGAAGGAAAACTGAGGTGCCTTCGAAACCGCAGCGAAGCTAAAATTGTTAGAACTCTCTGCAAAAACATTGGCTTGCCGAAGCTAGAAGCGGACCTCTGCCGTTACTAACGACACCATATCGCCGGAAGCTTGCTTTATGCTAACTTCAAGGTAACAAATATTTTTGTTATTTTATTTCTATTATTATTATCTTTTAGGTAGTGTTCTAACGAAGATCGTTTCGACAGAGCATATTATTAAGCAAGGTTCTAAAAATGCAACAAGATCTCGAAGAAGAGAAGAACAAAGCCGTCATCCAAGATTTGGCTGAAAAAGTTGAAAATTACGAAGCTAATCTGAAAAAGAAGGACTTCACCATCCAGGACCTTGAAATCATGGTTAAAGAGCACGAAGGTGCATTAGAAAAGAAAGATTTTGTTATTCAGACCATGGAGGGTTCTTTGGCTGAAGTCCAAACTGAGAATAACAAATTAAAGAATGAATTGCTCCAACAGTCAGAAAAATTTGAGCAAGAAAAGAAATATCTTGAAGCGAGCCTGAAAACTGAGGTGGATAAAAATTCAAATTTGCAGAAATCCTTTAAAGAACTTCAAGAGAAATGCTTAAGCTTCGGCAGCCGATGCGTGCAGCGGCTGAAGGATGTGTTTCATTCTGTTGGAGCCAGCTCTGCGAAATTTACACCTTCAGCTGAAAATCTGCCCAGCACATTAGAATATATTGAAGGCGAAGTTGATGCCCTTGACGAAGTTATTGGTGGGCACACCGACTTCTGCGCCCTGGTAGCTTCTCGGGGCACAGCTACTGCTTTTCTGAAGGCTGGCTGCACTCATGGAAATATTGTGAACAGACCAAACTTCAGTTTGTCAGCATCAGATCTGATAGATATCCCAAGCCTAGCCCGAAGCATTGGAAATAGATTCATGACCCAGATCTGGGTAAGTGGCGGGCGAAAAATGGCAGGTGACGAAGCTCGAAGCCATCTTAAGCCGGTAAGAAACTTATGTTTGTTACTTTTACCTTCTCCTTGAAATTTGCACCTTTCTTATTCTGCTGTTTGGTATACGTAGGATGACGAAGCTGAAGAATGACGAAGCTGAAGTTTGACGAAGCTGAAGACGAAGCCTAGCCTGAAGCTTAAAGTTGCTTACAATATACTTTCCTGCAAAAATTCTAGAGAAACTCTTGTAATATAGCTATGGAACAACTCATGTAAATTTGTACATACCTTGTAATATATTCTGTCTCCTTTATCCGCATACAGTCTGCTTTGCTGTGGATGAAACTTCTCTTTTGAGCCGAAGGCGAAAAACACCTTCCCTTCTTTTCGTACACAACGAAGCATAAAAAAAAATTTCCTTCGAAGTTTTTTTCTCATTTCTGAAGCACCTGTCTTCTTTGTGTAGTATGATGATGATTCTATATATGTCTAAATGAATGTTTATGAATGCAAATGACATGATGAAATGTACTGTGCAAATGAATATTGGGACACATGTTCAAAAACCATAAGCACAGCCCTTCATCCCCTTAGGAATGATACAAATCTTTTTGTCGTTTACTTTTCGGCTTCACCGTTTACTTTTTGGTGTATCAGCGTTGACTTTTCGCTGTAAGCCTCCCTTGGGAGCTTCTTCGCCTTTTACTTTCAGCGGAATCAGTGTTTATTTTTCGCTGTAAGCCTCCCTTAGAAGCTTCTTCGCCTTTTACTTTCAGCGGAATCAGCGTTTATTTTTCGCTGTAAGCTCTGCATTCCCTTAGGAACGACTTTTGAGCTTCTCCCTGTTTCCTTTTCTTTTTTCCTTTGCATTTACATTTACATTTTTTGGGGGATATCATTCTCATAGAATTGAAATAAGGAAAATTACATGTTGTGGCCCCATTAAAAACCTTTCTCCCCCTTTGGAAAGGAAAAGGGTGCCACAAAAAAGAATATAAAAAATTACATCAAACTAAACATAATATCGCCGAAGCTCATCCGCATTCGACGATCTAGGAATGTCGTTGTCGTCCATATCCTTCAATCTGTAGGAACCGGGTCTTGACGAAGATACTACCAAAAAGGGGCCTTCCCACTTCAGCTGTAATTTGCCTACTGTATCAGGATTGGCTACTCTTCGAAGTACCAAGTGTCCTGGTTCAATGTTCTTCAGCTTGACCTTTCTGTCACGCCATTTTATTGTTTTAGCTTGATATTTATTGATGTTTTCCACAGCTTGAAGTCTGATCCCTTCAATAGCATCTTTTTCTACAGAGCAATCAGCTTCGTCTTCGCCTTCTGCCGAAGCTACTGTCCTTATTGATCCTGTTTTGGCCTCTTCTAGGGTTATTGCTTCGTCACCGAACAATAGTTTAAAGGGTGTAAAGCCTGTCGACCTTGACATGGTTGTGTTATGGCTCCACACCACTTTGATTAACTCGTCTAGCCACTTTCCCCTAGGTTGATTGAAGATTGACTTCATTATTCCTGTCATTATGATCCCATTAGCTCTTTCGACAAGTCCATTTGACTCTGGGTGTCGGACTGATGCAAAATGGATCTTCGTGCCGATTTGATCACAAAATTCTCTGAAGGCTTTAGAATCAAACTGTGTCCCATTATCCACAGTAATAGCCTTCGGCACTCCGAAGCGACAAACAATGTTTTGCCAGAAAAACTTTTGAATAGTAAATGAAGTTATTGTGGCTAAGGGCTTTGCCTCAATCCACTTGGAAAAATATTCCACTGCCACTACTACATATCTTAGGTTCCCCTGTGCTGGTGGTAATGGGCCTAGTAAATCGAGGCCCCACCTTTGTAACAGCCAAGTGGGTTGTATTAATTGGGTTAAAGACGAAGGTTGTTTTTGATTTTTTGCACATTTCTGACAACCTTCGCACTTTTGGACCAGATCCGCTGCATCCGAAGCTGCCTTTGGCCAATAAAATCCTTGGCGAAAAACTTTCCCAAGCAAGGGCCTAGATCCAATGTGAGATCCACACAGGCCTGCATGTATTTCCTTCATTAATTCTATACCTTCGGATCTGGATAAACACTTGAGCAATGGGGAACAGACCCCACGCTTGTATAACTCCCCTTCTATTATGACATATGGTCGAGCTCTTGCTTCTATTCTCCTGTTATAAACTTCGTCGTCTGAAAGAAAATTACCCTGAAGGAAAGAGATGATCTCAGTTCTCCAATCTTCACTATAAACAGGGGATATGTTAAGGATTGCTCTTTCAAGAAGCTCGACCGAAGGTGCTTTTATTGTTTCGAAAAATACTTCCGAAGGTATAGGCAGCCCCTGGGCTGCTGACTTGGCCAATAGATCAGCATATTCATTTTCTCCACGAGGAATATTTTTGACAGAGAAACCTTCGAAGGAAGCCTCAATCCTTCGGACTGTATCTAGATATTTTTCAAGCTTCGGGTCTCTTGCTTTATAGCTCTTGTCAACATGATCAGAAATAACTTGAGAATCAGTTTTAAGAATGGCCCTTCTGATTCCCATTGCCTTTAACTTCCGAAGACCCAAGAGCAGAGCTTCATACTCAGCGATATTATTTGTGCAACTAAAATCAAGTCTTGCCGCATAACAAGTTTTAACTTTGGAGGGTGAAATCAACACAGCAGCTGCTCCTGCTCCGAAGGTTCCCTAAGACCCATCACAAAACACTGTCCATGCTTCGGCATCTTTATTCGTTTCTTCCTCCTGAGCCCCTGGCGTCCAGTCAGCAATGAAGTCTGCCAAGGCTTGGGACTGAATCGAAGATCTATGGACATAATCAATACAAAATTCATTGAGCTCTGCAGCCCATTTTCCAATCCTTCCAATAGCTTCTCGGTTTCTTATAATATCCTTCAGAGGTTGCGAAGAAGGAACAATTATGTTGTAAGCTTGAAAATAATGCCGAAGCTTCCTGGAGGCCATCAAAACAGCATACAGTACCTTCTCCAATTCTGTATAATTTTTCTTTGATAAACTAAGAACCTCAGATACGAAATATATTGGGGCCTGCCTCTTAACTTGGCCTTCAAGCTTCTCCTGGACAAGTGCTGCACTTACCGCTGAGTGCGAAGCTGCCACATATAATAACAAAGGAGCCCCTGGCGTTGGTGGAGTTAATGTTGTTAGATCTATCAAATATTGCTTCAGCTCTTCGAAGGCTTTCTGCTGGATTGGTCCCCATCGGAAGACTTCGGCTGACTTCAGCACTTCGAAGAACGGTAAGTTTCTCTCTGCTGATCTGGATATGAATCTGTTGAGAGATGCCAGCCTTCCTGTCAATCTTTGAGCCCCCTTTTTTGTACTTGGCGGTTCCATTCGAAGTATAGCTTCGATTTTGCTTGGATTAGCCTCGATTCCCTTTGTTGAGACTAGGCAACCGAAAAATTTCCCCTTCTTTACTCCGAAGACACATTTTTCTGGATTCAACTTTAGACCAGCCTGTCTAAAATTAGCGAAGGTCTCCTGTAAATCAGCAATGTGGTTATCTTGCTTCGTGCTTTTTACAATGATATCATCAACATAAGTTAGCACATTCCTGCCTATCTGAGAATGAAGGACCTTCGCTGTCATTCTGCTGAAACATTCTCCGGCATTCTTAAGCCCCTCAGGCATCCGAAGGTAACAATATGTCCCACTAGGGGTTATGAAGCTGGTTTTCGGTTCATCCTCCTTCTTCATCCAGATTTGATGATAGCCTGAATAGCAATCCAGCAGACTCATAAGCTCTGATGAAGCTGCTGCATCAACTAAGGAATCTATCCTTGGCAACGGAAACTCGTCCTTCGGACAGGCCTTATTGAGATCAGTAAAATCGATACACATTCTCCATTTACCATTGGCCTTCTTCACCATAACAGTGTTAGCCAACCATTCTGGGTATTTTACTTCTCTAATAACTCCGGCACTGAGGAGTCTTTTCACTTCATTCCGAGCACCTTCGGCCTTGTCATCAGACATCTTCCGAAGCCTCTGCTTTCTGGGTCTGAAGGATGGATCAACATTGAGCGAGTGCTCAATAACATCCCTATTAACTCCACAAAGATCATTAGCTGACCAAGCAAAAACATCTTTATTGTTGAACAGAAACCTTATCAAGGTTTTCTCCTGCTCTTCAGACAATTGAGATCCCAATAGCACCTTCTGCTCTGCTATATCCTCACATAAGACCATGGGCTTCGGCTGATCAGCCGAAGCAGCTTTTTCCCTTCTGAACTTGTATTGCTCACAAGCTTCAGTTCCATCTATATTATGGATTGCTTTTGAGTCTGTCCAATTTCCTTCGGCCCTTCTGGCAGCTTCCTGAATTCCATGAATAGCAATGGGCCCTTGGTCCGAAGGTATCTTCATGCAAAGATAAGCTGGATGAAGAATTGCTTCGAAGGCATTGAGAGTACCACGACCAATGATTGCATTGTAAGGGTATTCCATGTCAACAATATCAAACACAACTTGTTCAGTCCTTGTGTTGTTGATAAATCCGAAGGTTACTGGCATTGAGATTTTGCCGAGTGCTACAATCTGCCTTCCTTCGAAGCCGCAAAGGGGATGTGTGGCATCAAGAATTTTATCTTGACTTGATGAAGGGTCCTTGCACTTGATGAAGGGTCCTTGCACCCCGACGTGCTGTACCCTTCTCTGTGCCTCCTTTTTCTGCTTCTTGTTGGCTGGCTCTGAGCATGAACCGCCTGTTATCAGTAGTACCAGCTTCGGAGCCGAAGCAGCTCTAGCTTGAATGTTGAACGAAGCCATCAGCTCAGAAAAGTGGAAGTGAGTTCACCGGAGGTGGGCGCCAATGTTGGGGACTTGTTCTCAAATGCTATGAATTAAGAACAAGGCAACATAAAATGTTAAATGTTAATGCCCTTCGTCCGCTGAAGCATTATTTCCTCAAGGATTTAATGAACTTCGGACGAAGGTTAAAATGACACAATTGCGAAGGTTGTATCTTCGTAATTGAACTCTCAGAGACTATATAAAATAATGCGAGATATAAAGCATTAAAGACAAGTAAATTATGAGTAAACAACATCATTTACATATTATATGAACTTTATGTATTCAAATATAATATTTAGATACATTTATACCTCTGCCTTGGCAAAGAACAATTTCCGAGTGATGCGATTGCATTTACAGGAATGCCTGAACAGTAAAGGAATACTGTTCACTATTTATAGGCACAGGACACAGTCTGTGAGCAATTACAATCATACCCCTCATAAAAGTTTACAACAACGACTCAAACTCTTATGGACTAAAAGGTCATTCTATCTTTAAGTCGGTTTGTAATTCCGAAGCTTCATGAACGGCACCCTTCGGCATCACGTACAGACAGCTTCAGCCGAAGCTGTTTCTTCCTGCAGGACCTTCGGCGACGAAGCATGGTCCCAACAACACCACTTTTCGATTGGTATAATCTTTTCGCTAATATTTACCTGTACCAATGGGGGAGAAAGTAAGAAAGGGCTCTCAAAGTCTCCGTTTTTGGCGATTAATGCCAAAGGGGAGAAGATATTAAGCCCAAAGCAAAAGGACCGCACCAACAAATATTCAAAAATTTTGAAATGAAGATTTATTTGGTTTCACAAATGTTTGTTTTCCAATTGGTATCTTGTGATAAACAATTTCTTCAATTGGTATATTTTCAAAATTGGCATCTAAATTACATAATTCCAATTGGTATTTATTAAAACCCTCTTGAAAACTAAGAGAAGAATTTCATTCAGGGGGAGTTTTGTTTAGTCAAAGGAAAAACATTTGAAACAGGGGGAGAAATTTCAAATCTTGAAAATGCTTCTTGCAATCTTACTTATATACCTTTGACTATTTGCAAAAGACTTTGAAAAGATTTTCCAAAAGGATTTGCAAAAACAAAACAAGTGGTGCAAATGTGGTCCAAAATATTAAAAAAAAGAAAGCAATCCATTCATATCTAGTAAAATTATAAATTGGTTCAATTCAAAGTAACATATGCACTTACCTTATGCAAACTAGTTCATTTCTGCACTTATATATTTGCTTTGGTTTGTGTTGGCATCAATCACCAAAAGGGGGGAGATTGAAAGGGAAATAGGGTTAACCTTTTCCTATAATTAATTTCGGTGGTTGAATGCCCAACACAAATATTGGACTAACTAGTTTGCTCTAGATTACATGCTCTATAGGTGCATAAAAGTTCAACACAAACCAATAAAAGATTGAATATAGGGTTCAAATACAAAGGAGCAATGAAACCAAGTGTGCCCTGGTCTGGCGCACCGGATTGTCCGGTGTGCCACCGGACAGTGTCCGGTGCACCAGAACCGTACAGAGTCCAAACAGCCACTCTCGGGTTTCAACCAGCGCGCTCCGCTATAATTCACCGGACTGTCCGGTGCACCAGCGGGGCAATGGCTACTTCGCGCAACGTTCGCCTGCAAAAGTTGAAGAAGAGAGGAACATTGCGCAACAGTGCGCGACAGAACAGAGCGTAGAGTCAGAGGCGCACCGGGCACTAAACAGTGCCTGTTCGGTGCGGCAACGGTCAACAGCTCCAAACCCTAACGATTGGGTGACGTGGCTGGCGCATCGGACAGTGTCTGGTGGCGCACCGGACTGTCCGGTGCGCCCATCGACAGCAGTCTGCCCCAACGGTTGTTTGGTGGTTGAGGGCTATAAATACCCCCCAACCACCACCACTACAAGCATCCTAGTTTTCCAAGGTTCTCATTCAATACAAGAACTAGTGCATTCACTCCTAGACACAAATCAAAAGAATCAAAGCCTCTTCAAGTGCCAAACTCATTCCAACCACCTAGTGACTTGAGAGAGTATTTTGTTCGTGTTCTTTGCGCTCTTGTTGCTTGGATCGCTTTCTTCCTTCCTCATTCTTGTTCCCAAGTGAATTGTAATCAAAGCAAGAGACACCAAGTGTGTGGTGGTCCTTGTGGGGTCTAAGTGACCCCTTTGATTAAGGAGAAAGCTCACTCGGTCTAGGTAACCGTTTGAGAGAGGGAAAGGGTTGAAAGAGACACGATCTTTGTGACCATCTCAACAGGGATTAGGTTCTTTAAAACCGAACCTCGGTAAAACAAATCACCGTGTTCATCCGCTTTATTTCTTGGTTGATTTGTTTTCCCCTCTCTTTTGGACTCAAATTCATTTCTAACGCTAACCCCGGCTTGTAGTGTGTGCTTAAGTTTATAATTTCCAGATTCTACCTATTCACCCCCCATCTAGGCTACTTTCAACTGAGTACATCGGTTCCCCCTTATGTAGGCCGCCTATATCCCACTATCTCGCTACGTCTATGCACTCTATCTTCCTATACCTCTATTACCTGCAGCGGTTCCCCCTAAAACAATCCCCCTATAACCCATCACACCATTAAAGTATGTATTCCCTACAACTACCTCAACTACCATATTTATATTTTCATATTTTCATTACGTTTTAAATATGTTTATACCAAATAAATAATTAATATTGTGAAATAATTATTAAGTATTAATTATTTTGAATATATTTAATCACTCGTTAAACAAAAAATGTAATATGACTATTTTACTACGTTTGCACAGAGAAAGTCTTCTCCAACAAACTTGTTCATATAGCCACAATGTAAAATAAGGTGGTTTATCATCGAAGCCAAACTTGGCTTCTTGTGCATGGCAAGCTTCTCCTGTCCTGCAAGCCAGTGCTCCTTGCGCCTAGATGTACACGACCAAGGGGTAGAGCCCACGTTGCCCTCATAGTGATGGATCCTCTTGACGAGTTCTTTGAATCTGAGTCCAACGATGATGTGGATGAGCTCGAGATAGCAATTCTTTTGACTACAATGCAGCTCGTATCAAGGGAGGGTGTGACTTCGAGGGTGCCGCATTCCACACTATCTCGATGTGTCATCCATCGTGATCATGGTGCTGGTGAAAACCTTATCAGACACCACTACTTCAAAGACAACCGATTGTACCCTGCTCACTTGTTCTATCATAGGTAAAATTTTTTGTTACTACTATACGACATCAATGTCATCGAAATTTACGAAATGTTTTTTCGAAATCACATGTTTCGTATGCAACGCCCATTGTTCCTTCGTATTCTTCGAGGGGTACAAGAACAATATGTGTTTTCACTCTTCGTTGTGACGCTACAGGTTTAGCTGACCAAGGTCCGTTCCAAAATGTTTGTGTGGCGTTACACATTCTAGCGTAGGGCTACCTACTGATGCAGTAGATGAGTACATACAAATTGGTCAGTCAACGGCTAGGGAGTGCCTCTTACGGTTCTATTGCGCAACCATAAGTGCCTTTAGTACTCAGTATCTGTGCATACCAAATAGAGCTGACGTAGCCCACATCTTAGCACTCAACGAAGCAAGGGGTTTCCCAGGCATGCTCGGATCGATTGACTGTATGCATTGGGCATGAAGGAACTATCATACAACATGGCATGGAAGTACTGCGATCAGAACAGTCGTCCTAGCATGATATTAGAGGCTGTCGCAACATATGATCTCTAGATCTAGCATGTCTTCTTTGAAATGTCGTGAAGCAACAATGACATTAATGCCTTACACCTATCACCCTTGTTCAATCCATTACTGAGTGGAATTCTGCCTCATGCGCAGTACACAGTAAACGGAAACACCTACAGGTTCGAGTACTACATAGCTGACGATATTTACCCCGACTGACCCACTTTTGTCAAAGTGGTATGTCACCCGTGGGAAGAGAAGAAAGTTTATTTTACCCAAATGTAGGAGAGTTGTTGTAAGGACATAGAGAGGGCATTCAGAGTGTTGCAGGCAAGATGGGCAGTGTTCCGTGGTCCCACGTATGGATGGGCCTGAGATCACCTTGCAGAAATGATGACAGCTTGCATCATAATGCATAACATGATCGTGGAGGACAAAGGGATCAAGTTGCTAATATGGATTTCACAAACATCGGCGTTCCAGCTTACCTTTCATCAAGTGTACTAGAAGTCCGCAACAATTGGCTTAAAACCACCTCGACATCGAGCACAATGACATAACTCGCAGAGACACGTACACGACATTGCAACATGATCTTGTGGAGCACCAATGGGCGCAAAAGGGATCGATGGCTTGATTACAATGAGAGTTTAAGAATAATTGTAAGTCTTATATCTTGGAGTGTTGTACTATCCAAGAGTGTGGTAGTCATGGCTATGTGTTTCTTGATGGTAGTGTTTATCCCTATGTATTAGTACTTTGTTTGTGTTAGTCACGTGTTTGAACAAGTTTGTGGTACCGTTGATATTTATAATTCTAGAACAAACGGTGTTTGTTCGATCATTTGCAATAAACTTTTGATTCTGATAAAAATGTACTACAACATCGCGCATTATTAAACTGACACACAAATACGAAGCAATCATCACATACGAAAACAAACAGTCTCCATACATCAAGCATTTTACGAGCTTATTACATACCGAAAACAAATGAGAAGTTCCTCACTGAAACAAATACATAGTTTGGCAACAACAAAAAACAGTTCTGTTGCACACAAATTGACCTCAAAACATTACATTGCATTTAGGATTGTTCATGAAGTACGCAATCAGGTCCTTCCACTTCTTCATCAACAAAGATTTTATATCTTCGGCAACTTCATCCATGTTGATGGACACCATCTAGTCTAACTCGGCTTGCTTATCCCTTTTCTCTTGGTACTTCGTTTCACATTATTTTGCGGACAATTCTTGTTTACAGAGTTCCAACTCCTGAATTTTTACATATTTAAGAAACTCATAGTGTGTTGCCTTGTTTATCTGGATTTCCTTTGCTTTCTCAATCTCTCAATGGTAAGGTTATGTAACCTAGATACGCAGCGAGGTTTCAGTAGTATTTACTTTCTTTTATTCTGACTTGGATGAATCATGACCCAAAGGTCTTTTGCCACTTAAACCTGGGGAAGCACTGTCTAAATCATTAACAGTTCTAGATGGGACATTACAAGCACTGGGGCTATCCGTGACCCTCCTCTGAAACTAGTTCCCTACACAATTGCTTGAAATTTAGGCTCATTTTAAGGGAATATCAACAGTGCATGAACTGAAACACCTTGTTGTATTTCATAGTTAAGACAGTTGTAGCTCAAACAGTCTACACAAAAACATGTCATTAGTTCTTAACCATTACAACATAGGTCATCTAAATAGATTATGTGTGCATTAAAATATTACCTTGTTTTGTTTTGTCATACCATTTTGTCTTTCCCTTAGAACTTTTGCGTACACTCTAGCATACTTGCAGCAATCTGGTCTAATCTTATCCCACCTACTAGTAAGTGCTCAATTGAGTCTACATGGGTAGTCACCCCTTTTCAATCCTGGCCCATAGGCCTTCCTTCCTTTGCCCACTGTTAACAACTGGGTTACTACTTATCTCAAGCCATGTCTTGCATAGAAGTAGGTCCTCTCTAGTTGTGAAGTTTTGTTCCTTGGCCTTTTGCCTCTAGGATTAGGTGTGCCATCTTTTGACGGGCTACTTATTTCTTGGACACTATGTTGCATCCGACTCAAGGCCGATTGGGTTGTTGGGTAAACTACTACTACCCTGTAAGTTTGGATTAGGACTCAGTGGCTGCATGGGGAGTTCAACCATTGAGGACGACTGGAAGGCAAAACTTGGATTCATCATGGCATTTGATTCTAGGGATTTGATTTTGCATCTACTTATGGCAAATTAGGTGTGGGGAACTAATTGGTAGGAGGCCAAGGAGGAGGAGCCATCTAGGAATTCATAGTGTGCTATGGTACACCAAGATGTGTATCAAAGTTAGGAGGTTGAGCAAATTGTCATGGCCATATGGTTCCTTCGATCCCCTGGCTTGCATTTGGCCCAGATGATGTATGATTTGGTTGTTGCATGTTCTATGGTGAATCTCCCATGATGGAATTGGGAAACAATTCAATATAAACTTAATTATATGACGAGCATAGACTTAAGGAAAACATAAGGAAGAACATAGTACAAATAAAACAATAACTCATACATCATGTGAGCAATACAACTTATTTTATTCTAGGCAAAAGAAGTAGTCTTGCAAAGTTGGACGACAAAAGCCACAACACCATTAGAAACATTGGTTCAGACATGAACATGAACATAACATTGTCCACAGATCGACAACTTGCATAAGACTTAACTAATTTCTACTCTACCTCAAGATGCTAAACCTTGTCTCCCTATCAGAGTCATAGTAATCATCATCTATGGACTCATAAAGCTCAGGGGAACAATAGTCAAATGGTCTAATGTCATCTAGGTCAAATGATTTAAGTTCCTCCTTAAACCTTTCCCTCTTAGGATAGGCTCATTCTTTTTGCCATGAATGCTGGTGTCTCTAATTCATCCAGGTTGTCTTTGATGGCAAGCAGGGTCCTAATTAGGTTTTGCTCATCTCCCATGTTCAGGAGGGCTTCATCAACTAACCCTTTCATCTATAGATGCTTGTCTCCACTGAGTCAACAACGTTGAGTAGCAGGCCTTGTAGTTGTTGTGCATCTTTGCTACTCATCTTAAAGTTGATTTATTGGCAATGAACCTTGAAGAAACCCTCCTAGTGCAATGGTAAAGCACATTAGTTTGTTGTTGCCTTACTAAATAAGGTAAAGTTTCTATGTGAAAGTTGCCTAGAGGGGGTGAATTGGCAAGCGGAAATATTTTCAACAAAAACTAGAAACAAACTAGGTAAAACCGGCTCAGCCGGTGTCAAAACCGGTTCAACCGATTTGAACGAGCTCAACTTAAGAATGAGATATAAAAGTTAATTGATCTCGAAATTCACCTAGTTAACTTTGGAAATGAGATGTTCTAGATAATCCAAATGGTTCAAAGTAGTAGATCTGAGAAGGACACTTCTCAAAATCCACACACCAAAAAGATATAAGCAAATCTTCCACAAAATGGTGAGAGAATGAAGAACACAAACAAACACAATGAGCAAGAACACAAGAGACACAAGATTTATCCTGAGGTTCGGTCACACCACAAAAGGTGCCCTACTTCCTCGTTGAGGCGCCCACAAAGAGCCAGGTCTCTTTCAACCCTAATCCTCCCTTTATCGATCACAAAGGTCAAGCCCACACACTAATCTTTGCTCAAACGAGCGGGTAATACAAACTTTCTTGTGGTCTTCCACAAGATTTGGAGACTCACAAACACCTAGTCGCCTAGGAGCTAGAAGCTCCAAGAGTAATGAATCCACAAAGAACTCGATGTAGTACCAAAGCTCGAATCAAAAAGAGCAAGAAGGATTTAGAGATGAAGCACAAAAACCACAGCTCTCAAACTCACGCAAAGATTTCTCTCTAAAGTTTTGAAACGGGAGAGGGAAGAGATGTGTATGTGAGAGAGAGAGAGGGACATGTTTCTCAAGTTAGAAATGGGGTTTGGGTCATGCTCTTATGTGGGGAGAGAGGTAGGAGTGAGTATATATAGGTGGGGCTCCAAAACTAGCTGTTTTTCACTTTTCTACTAAAAAACCGCTTGAACCTCTTTTGGGGGCGGTTGAACCGCCCCTGGCAGACCTAGCAGACTGTCTGCCAGTCTGACTATCAGACAAATGTGCAGTCTGACCAAGTTGACCAAACCGGTTGAACCGCCCCTGACAACTCTGTCGACCTGTTCGCCAGTCTGACTGGCAGACTGTTGGTCAGAGGTCAGAGAGGTCAGAGACCAGTTGAACCACCTCTTAGGACCAGTTCAACTGGTCTTGACCAGAGAGTTTAGGAGAGAAAACCCTAGTTTAGCTTCCCTGAGGCAAGTTCAACTGGTGTATGGTCAAAGAGGTTCACCGTTGAAGTTGAAGTTCAGCTGAAGTTGAGAAAGCTCAACTGTAGTTGAAAAAGCTCAATTGCAGTTGAAGAAGTTCAACTCAGCTGAAGTTCAGCTCAGCTGAAAAAGCTCAACTGCAGCTGAAGAAGCTCAACTCAGCTGAATTTTAGTTCAGCTGAAAAAGCTCAACTGCAGCTGAAGAAGCTCAAATCAGCTGAAAAAGCTCAACTGCAGCTGAAGAAGCTCAACTCAGCTGAAGTTCAACTCAGCTGAAAAGCTCAACTGCTTTTCAACAGAAACACTCAGTTTCTCAAACCTAACCACGATCAACCATAGAACTTTCAAGAGATTTTTGGTTTTTCAAAAATTAGCTTTTGAATTTGAAGACTTGAGCTTTGGCAAACACCAACCTTCTATTTGAATCCCCCTTGATAGTACAACGATTCCTATACTCAAGTTAAATAAAATATAATTAAGTAAACTCCTTGAGTAATTGGTGTCTCATGTGTGATTTCTCCATGGCGTTGCTTCATAGGGATCACAAACATCTTTGTCTCACCTTTCCAATACGGCGATTCCTATTCATGTCCATGCTCATATGCATTATGCATTTCCAATAGGTACGCTAGATGATTATGCGAGCCGAAGGACATGGATCAGAGCGAACCATAAGATGGTATTGGTGGATTAATCTTGTGGATGCATCAAGCCAGCACCAGAATGGGAGATACTCGCCAAGCGAGTATCATCTAACAATACTAACCTAGTGTTATCCTAGGCAAGCCCCAGTGCATTTGCCACCTCCTTGTTGTTATAAAACTTTTATCACTTATATGCTGCATTAGGTGGTAGGAGTTGAGTGATGAAATAATTGATGCATTACCATTCCTTGGAATTTGATTACTATTCCTTGATTCATGTTTATAAAATAGAACTAAAGATGCTTAGCCATGCTTAGATAATTAAAAGTTGTTTTTAAAAAAAATGATGTGTTACACGGGATATGGGAATTTTTTGTGAAAAAGAAATTGGGATGGTGAATCCATATGGCCATGATGGATTCAACATCCAGAAAAGGTACCTCTGTCAGGTACCAAAGATTGGGAAATGGTTTAAATAAAATGAGACCAGACGTTGAGCAGGAAAGGTCGCCCTTCTGTGCCGATTAAGGACCGTTCCGATTGTGGCCTTCTGATCTAGGACCCTTTAACTTGCCACATGCCTCATCATGGGTAAGCTTAGCCTCGGTTGGACCAATACCAGAAAGGTCGGCCCGCAATGGGAGTGGAGAGATGGCGAGAGTATCGTGTATCCACCTGGCAAGAGGCTGGATGGTGGGGTACTGAGCTCTCGGTTGGCGGGGACCCGTTCTGGTCTTGAGAAACCCGTGGGCGAGTTGACATATGCAAGGGTTAAGTGCTACATATGTCATGTGGTTGGAGATCCCTAGCTGGGAATTAATCGATTCGGATCGCCGAACTTCTTGGATATGAAGACTAGATCTTCGACCTTCAGCGTAGATAACAAGTGAAACTAAATCTGCTAAAAGAAAGCCAGTGTAGGACAAGAGAATGCTCTAGATCAGGCAAAACTAGATTCAGGAAAAGTACTTAATTTGTGAAGTAAAATTTTTGCCGAAGGATCCACTGCTAGTAAGCTTTTCTACGAAAATGAGTCTTTGAAATTTGATAAGCTTTACCTTGATTCCCGACAAACTAGCATACCCTTGAGAGTCTTTTCTTTAGTCGGGTAAGTCTTGCTGAGTAATTATGTACTCAGGATTTCTGTGGCTTCGTTCAATAGTTTATCGAAGTTTGCAATGCTTATAACATCCAGTGCTTCCTTCGTCTCCGGATCAGCCAGGGGATTGTACGGCTTCGACAGCGGTGATAGCCAGCTGTAGTAGGTAAACTATTAGTTCAAATCCATAAAGTAAGTACCGAAGCTAGAATTCAAAAACAATACATATGCGCCTTTCGCGTTCAGCAGCTTCTTCAGCTCGCCTAGCTTCTTCTCGGGCATCATGGGTGTCTTTTTCATTCTTCTTTATAATTTCGTTGGCCAATTCTCGGCCACAGTTCACCTAGACATCAGAATAAAACTTTCCGCCCATCAAAGTCACTTCGGCTGAAGGATCTTTTGTGTCATCTATGGAGAAGGCAGCTTCGGCTTGGGTTGTAGTTTTGACGTGATCACATCCAACCTTCTCTAGAATAGCCGCAATCCCCTGAGCACCAGAGAAGGCTCAAATATCTCCGCGATCGTTCATGATTTCCTCAAAAGCTTTGGCTTCTTCGCTTATCCACTCAATAACGCCCTCAGGGTCGCCACTGATAAAATTTACCTCAGAGGAATAGGCACCCACTTTGGAAAAGCTAGTTTTTAGTTTCTTCACGCAATCCAAGGATTTTTCAAAACATCTTTCCTTGGATTCGCGAAGCTCCTCAATATTTTTCTCTAGCCTGGCCTTCCACCATTCACTAATTTCTTGGCTGGCTTTTGCGACCTCACAATTTTCATTGGCCTCGGCAAGTTTTTTACGAAGATCTTCGATCTCAGCTTTTTGAGCTTCGGCCTGAGCATTGTATTTTGCTTCATCTTCTTTCACTTTACTCACCAATGAAAATAAATTCTTGTCTTTCTCCAAAGCTTCGTTTCTCAGCTCAATTACCTCTGAGCGAAGGTTGCTGAGAGCTATTGTGCAGCTTTCGTCTTCGGCGTTCTTTTGTGCCCTCAAGGCGTTGCTAAGAATTAAGCCCTACAAGAAAAAGAAAGAATTAAGCATGACAATGAAATACTTCATTTCCAACTTTAAAGTTAACAACTTCTGTACCTTTATACTGTTGTATGCGAGGCTATCCGCAAGGTCATCCTTCGGCATGGCGGCGAGGCCAGTCTCGAGCTTCGGAAATCCCATACTCTTGGCTATGTCCCGGCAAACGGATATCTCTTTGTTGTCCGGGAGACAATACAGGAAATCATCTTCATCCGTGCCATTGAACACTAAGGCCCCTTTCGGATATTTTAGTTTCCGGGCGTAGTGTTTGCTTCTAAGATTTCTTCTTCGGGCAATCTTTTCCCCGAAGCATGTCGAATAATGTAGTCGACATCTTCGGATGGGGCTTCGGGAGCAGGAGATTTAGCTTTTTCTGTCATGTCCTACCTCGCTGCCATGCCGGTATCCAGAGTTTGTTGCTCCGCCTTATCCTCAGACATGGCAGGCTTCGTCTCAATGGGCACTGAAGGCCAAGCTTCGGCTTCGGCCTGGGCTGTCACAGCTTCGACAACTAGGGACATGAGTCAAAGCTTTTGTGGTCTCCATAACCGCGTCGAGCACGCTGGCCATTCTCCTTCTCTTGGGAGTTGTGGCGGGAGCCTTTGTCACCTTCGGCAATTCTGCCTCTGCTGGTGGGCTTAGAATTTCTTGTAACACCCCTGGTGTTACTGTAACTAAAACTTGAGCATGGCATCATAAGCATTGGCATTGCATATGTTTGACACACCTAGAGTGCATTCACTAGGTAAAAATTTCAAACATGTTGTATTGTTATAGCACTTTGCAAATAGAACCCTGGATAGGGAACTTAACCCTAAATAGGGATTAAAGGGGTAAAACATAACCCAAATTGAGAAAACCTAAAATCCCTAGGGGAATAGTCATAAAATGTTCCCAAAAATAAAGTTGAATCACATTTATACCCCTGGGATACCAAAAACCCTAATTGGAACCCAGGAAAACCCTAAAACCAAATCCTAGGGGCTTATGTGCAAAATTAGTCCACTTTTGGACTAAAGTGCAAAAACCAAGTTAAATAAGTATCTTAAGTCATTTGGGTCACTCATATGTGAATTTACAAGCCAAACCCTAAGTTTTGGATTAATTTGCAAAAAGGACCCCAATTGAGAATTCACTCTAAGTCTGGATTTCAGAGTTGAGGGCTCAACTTTGGAGCCTTGTAACTTTTTAATCATAGGGTTTTTGTCCTAGATCACCACATCAAAGTTGTAGACCAATTATTGGAGGACAACTTTGCTTAAGAATGTGAGCTCAGTTCTTAAGAAAAATCCAGAGATAAATGAGCCTGAAGTTGGACTGTCAGACTGCTTGAAATCTGAAATTCAGATTAACAGTGGAATGGCATGGAGTTAGGGCTCGGATTTAAACATGATCCAGTGCCAGTTTGAGCATGATTTCCATAACAAATTTGTAGCTGGTATGTAGCACTACAACTTTGATGCAGAAGGCTGGTTCAGGCGCCACATAAAAACTGGAGGAAATGAAGCTCCAAGTTGATCTGTCAGGTAAGCTCTGCACTGAATCAGGTGCACTGTGCATCAGTCTTCCGAAAAATCGCACCGAGGATAAGTGTCAGCCCTCGCCGGCGATAAGGACGCCACGGCGGTCGGGATGGGCTGGCGGCCGCGGTAAATACCCTTGGCAACGTGGCAGCGAATCACCGAGGTGGCAGGCTCCGGTTAAACGGCGACCACCGCGCTGTCACCGGAATCCGCCGCGCGATAAGCTCACCAGCACAATCGAGGAATCTGCGATCCTCATCCGTCGCTGGCTAGCCGTCTATAAATTGAGTGCGGGCACTGCTTCATCACCGCATTCCGCACATCATCAACTAAGCAATTGACTCGAGCTCACCGGAAAACCCACGTAGCCCCAATTCCCTCTCTCTTCGGTTCTTACCTCCGCCGCGAAGAACTCCCCCGTGACCAGCGGTCCTCGGGTGAGTACCTATCCAATTGTTTCATGTTCTTGCTTGCTGTTAGCCTCCTATTGCCCCCAGTCAACTAATCGAATTGCGGCTGAAGCCTTTCACCAGAATGCGTGCTTGCTCTGTAGAACGTCGCCTTAACCCCCTCACCGTCGACCCGCTCTTCGGGCCTTGTTCTGCACAAACCAAAGTGTGTCCATGGACCCTGGTGAACCCGTGAACCTTTACCCAGCCTCAATTTGCCCATCCTCGTCGCTGTTTGATCGGAACACGTTCATCCCCTTGCCCATCCGCTCGGTCACCGTGAACTAATCAATTCAGTGCCCCCTTGGTGAAATTGATGGAGGGGAAGTATTCGGTAAAGGTTTAATTGCGCCCCTGTCACACGAGAGCTCCAGCCATGGCATCGTCCGGCCGGAATAAGCTCGCCGGAGTGCAGCGGGGTCTATTCTTCGTCGGGGGATTGGTCGGTGTAAAAGAGTAGAACCCGGGGGACCTTTCTAGGAATCGTCAGAGACTCATAAGAATAGTAATGAAACCCATCTCCAGTTAGATAAAACTCCGAGGGTCGTTCTCACTTGCTTGCTGCATTAGGTGATAGGAGTTGAATGCTTAAACAATTCCTGCATTACCTTCCTTGAACTTGATTACCTTCCTTGAAACCCTGTTTTTACAAAAAGGTTTTACTATGCTTAGTGTTGCTCTAGTAAAACAAAAGGATTTGTTTTACAAAAGATGTTTGGCAAAGTGGGAGGGTTGTTTTCAAAAATAAAACTTGATGGTGAATCCATCATGGCCATGATGGGTTCAACATCGGAAAAGATGTACCTCTACCAGGTACCAAGTTTTTGGGTTTAATGAGTAAGCTGAGACCGGGCGGGTGACTTGCACGAGAAGAGGGTCTTGGTGTAGTGTCTCCGTCTGAGTTGATTAAGGACCGTCTCGATGTAGGCTTGATGACCGAGGACCCTTTAACTGGTCACATGCCTCGTCATGGGTAAGCCTTGCCTCGGGCAGACTAAGGCCAGAATAAGATAACACGAAATGGGCGTGGAGCGGTGGCGAGAGTAGCGTGTACCCTCCGTGGCAAGAGGCTGGACGGTGGTGTATCTGTGCTCTCGGTTTGCGTGAACCTGATCTGGTCTTAAGAACCCCGGTGGCGGGTTGACATATGCAAGGGTTAAGTGCTACATATGTCGTGTGATTGGAGATCCTCAGCTGAGTATAATCGATTCGGATCGCCGTACCTTCGCGGTTATGAAGACTTGGTCACTGACTTACACGTAGCAATCCACTAAAGATGATGGGTTTTTGTTAAGAAATTGGCTAGTGCAGGACCAGTGATTGAACTAGGGTAGAAAGAACTCTAGTTACAGGTAATTCTACTTAACTTGACAAATAAAACTGGATTTTTAAGGATCCACTTTAGTAAGCATTTCTGCAAAACAGAGTCTTTGATTATTGAAAAGCCTTACCTTGACTCTCTTATAACCAGCATACCCTTAAGAGTCTTTTCTTTAGTCGGGTAAGACTTGCTGAGTAATTCCATACTCAGGGTTTATCCCTCCGTTGTTTTTAGGTGAGGAAGCGACAAATTTTTGTTGCTTTTGCTCCAAGGTGGTTCCCAAGGAAGAAAAACAAGAGTGAAGCCGCGGGAGGACTTGGTCCTCCATATAGAACTTTTGTTTAAAAGCTATCGGGAGGAGTTTTTGCCTCCCTTGGTATTGTAATAATATTACTCTGCACTCCTAGGATAACTCTGGTCTGTAATAAGTAACTTGATCTTACTTTTTAAATAAATGTAAGTTATGTAATCGCTTCCGCATTTCTTTATCTCCGATGATCTGTAATGTCTGCAAGACGGGTGAAACGTTCCTGGAGAGGTAAGAAAGAAGATACCGAACTTGTCAAGTGATTTAGGAACATCTACAGGGTGTCTGATGTCTGTTGGACAAGGACAACTGTAGGTGGGCCTAATTACTTGGGAGGTTCCGTCACATTTCTGGCATCAACACTGTTTTTTTTCCAATTCTGGCTCTCTCACCGCATTATCTTTGGCTTTGGCTGACACGACTATAGGCACCTTCGGCACTACAATCGATCCTTCAGCGCTCCGTGCGGCTGGAGCATCTCGTTCTTCTTCGGTCGTGGAGGAAGTCCCCTCACCAAATTCAGGCACTACGACCGTTTCAATATATCGAGGCCGGTGGGTCAAAACCTTTATTTTCTTGCCCTTCGGTACAGCAGTGGAGGCTGAAGCAGCAATTTTCCTCCTTTTTCCTTGCCTTCTCAAGGGGTAGCAGTAATCAGGATATATGAAGCCAATTGCATCAAAAACCTTGTTCAATCTTTTCTTGCCCCGACCCCCGAAGGCTGAGGACAAGGCATCATCCTTGGCTCTGGTATATGCCCCAAGCAACTCGTCTCTAGTAGCCTCAATGCATTTCAACCAGTCACCATTTGGTTCGTCAAATCGGTCTCTGAATCTGAAGGTATACTTCAATCGAACTAGCTCACCTTCGCTGGATTCAGTAGTAGTCTCCTTCGGCATCTCCCAGTTGTCCACAAGTGGCCATACTCTGTAGGCTATGTGCTCTTGAATTACGTCTCTTGTGCCAATGAAAGCACAGACATTGCTAAAAGCCTTCTGACATGCTTCGGCGTCACTTTCAATAGCCACCTACGGCCTTCGAAGGCCGAAGCGAGACCAGATGGGGCGCTGGATAATTTCCTTAATATCCTCACTCTCAATCAGATTATTCTTAACATAAAACCATTCCTCCATCTAGGCCCCGGGCCACCTTTTCCGGTATGTTGGAACCGGGTAGCTTGCATTAGAGGGAGCAATGAATCCGTAACAACCGAAGTTGTTACTACTGCTCCTTGTCGGTGGCCTTCGTCTCATACAAAAGTTCATGCATACTACAAAAACACTTCGCGCTCGGTTCCAACCCCTGGCTTCTTATAGCCCAAACAAATAAGCCCATTCTAATTATAGCTTCAGGAGTAAGTTGATGAAGAAAGATCTGAAATATCTTTAGTAATTCAACCAAAAATCTGCTTAATGGGAACCGAAGACCCGCCTTCAAAAAGCTTTTGTAAATAACCACCTCATTCTCTTCAGGAGCAGGGGCGGTGATGTCTCCTCCAACCCTCACAATAGACATATCACGAAAGTATCTTCCCCTCATAGCATCAACATGGCTTTGCTTAATAGTCGATTTTCCGAAGATGGTATGGCTTGGTCGCCACGGCTGGTCCTCAGAATCTTCATCTCCACTTTCCACATCAGAATCATCACTGTCATCAGAATCTTCAGATAAGTCTGCCATTATCTCTTTTGTAATTTTCTCTGTATTGGTTTTTTCCATGGATTCGTAAAACCCAGCAATAAAAGGGTCTGCGACCTTCTTCTTCTCATACATCTCCTCCTCGGATATCTTCTTCTCCTCAGACATC
Organism: Zea mays; assembly: GCF_902167145.1. Lineage (NCBI taxonomy): Eukaryota > Viridiplantae > Streptophyta > Magnoliopsida > Poales > Poaceae > Zea > Zea mays. The sequence goes on along the minus strand of NC_050104.1, from coordinate 11,539,949 downwards.
TTCTCTTCAGACGAGGAACAAACACTTGTCTTTAAGACGAAGCTCGAAAATCAGGCGAGGACTAATAAGCAAGAGTTAAAAATCTGAGAAAATAACGCAAGCAACAGAAATGGTGCATCAAAATGCCGCCGCTGTGGGCTTCTATTTATACGTCTAGTGCATCGCAACTTGGCGGGCCCCATTTTTCATTGACTTTCGCTATTCTAGTGAAGGGAAGCTGTTTTTTTGGACCTTCGGCTTAAGGCCTCGTTCACACCGCAGTCTGAATTTGTTGTTACAGGAACAAATTAATACTACGAGGAGCTACTATTGGGGGCCTTCATCTTCCGAAGGTCCTCAAAAACACGACTAACATGTTTTCCATGTATAACATATTGTCATAGGAACCTTCAGCCTTGAGATGAAGGTGCGCACGGTGTGAAAGGCGCGATCTGGAAGGACGAACCAGTTCCGAAGCTACGAATGGAGAAGCTTCGGCTTAGCGGTGGAAAATGAAACCGACCTAAAAAGGAAAAGGTTGTCTAGTCCTCGATAGATTACCCTTAGTCAATAATAAATGTCAAGGACATGGATGTAATTTTACACAGGTTGCGTCCTGTGCCTATAAATAGATGAACAGTAACACCGTACTGTTCACGCTGACTTGTAATCGCCCGCACGTCACTCTCAGACTTTTGCCTTCTGTCAGGCCGAAGGTACAAATGTAATTCAATATTGTTAATATTCATTCATGATTATTCAATAAGAATACAAATGATCTAATGATTTGAGATGACTATTCATATTCTTTATATATACCTCATGCTTCTGCTTTCTATTATATATTGAGATGATGAAGGTATGTCCTTCATGACCTTCGTCTGAAGATCATTATATCCTAAGGGAGATAATGCTTCAAAGGACGAAGGCCTTTAACCATTAACATTTGTGTTGCCTTGTTCTTAACTCATAGCATTTGAGAACAAGTCCCCAACAGACGACAGCTGATTAGTTCTCAAAAATGGAGAATTGATTTTCCCTGCTGCTGAGATGCAGGAGTTTGTTTAATCGCTCTCTTATCCAATACATGTGTTCCCTAACCAAGTCATTCCATCTCAGCTGAAGAAATGGATGAACAACCTGACTGAATGGATCTTTATCCAAATACATGACCTCCTGCTAGCAAACGTGAACTCTCGACTATTGGATTGCCGATGGGTAATAAGAAGACTTGCTCAATGTCAAAAGTAGTTCAGCAAGTTGGTTTTACTAACTTGTAGCTACATTGTGAACAAAGATTGAGTTTATAGATTGTTTTATCGAGTTATCTGAACTCACTTTAGTTCATCCTATCCTGAAGAGACCCTTGTGAAGATCAAGTGAAGGTTATGAACATATGCACAGATCTTATGCCATATTGGATTAGATTATGAGCATATGTATTTTAACTCTACATTGTTGGCTGAGGTACTTTGCCATCCTCAGCTAACTGGTGACAGCCTAACCACAGTCCTAGTCGTTTATCGATCATCTCACATGTAATTTTCCAACATGTGTGGTGTAATAGAGTAATGCCAGCGCTGGATAAAATCGGTTCATCGTGAAGTCAACAATTGTTGATCGCCTTCACGAATGTATTCTTCGAATCTTTATTAATTTTCTTGGACATGGAATCCCTGGCTAACCATGAGTTAACTGTGATGTTATTCGACATCCACCCTTGTCTTATGTGCTAGGAATTTCCAATGACCACTTGTTGGTAAACCTCTTTCTATGTGTTTTACCCAAGAGGTTGCAATTAATTCTGTTTGGGTAAAGTCGCATATCTACCGCTCGCCCAACATACTCAGATAGTACAGTGTCATCAAAAAAAGCAAACTACACACATGGAACCTTATGTGTTCTTCTGGCAGATACCGTCTCTGATGGTTGACCTCTCTGCTTAGCTGGAAAGTGATACATGCTATATCCACTAGAGAAACAACATCCAAAAAGACTCGTCTTCGCCTAAACTACTTTAGGCTATCACTTGTATGGACTGGAGTTACACGTTGCTCTACCTTAGAAGTCTTTCGCCCCGAATCGCGGGACGAGATTTTTTAAGGGGAGAGGGTTGTAACACCCCTGGTGTTTACCTCCTATTAAACTATGTTTATGGACTCAAGCATGGAATATCGGCAATAATAACAGTCTCTAGGTCCTAATATTCAACTATCAAAAGTTTCGATATCTTTTTCGTCTTTGTCTATCCGGCCTGTTCTAACTGCTTTGCGAAGTCAGAACGTATTTGTTCTGGAGATTGGCGAGTCTGGTGATTATTTAATATTCATCGCTCGCGCAAATACAAATTTGAAAATTTAGTTCAGTTCTCTGATTTCATCCCAAACAAATTAAATAGAACTCGAAGACTAAAGTGTTCGGTGCCAAATAATTTAGTCCCTGCTTGCCAACCGAGAAATTGTCACGTCCGAGGATTTATAAATGAGATTTGTTTCTAAAATAAAGTTGTTGACATCATTCCAGTTCATTTCGATTGCATCTCGCCTAAATCTAAACGTTCGTGTATAAATATCTGGTAAAACTTTATCTGTTTCTGAGAATGTCTACCAAATCAAACATCGTTCGAATATTATCGACGATATCAATTCGACCCAATCGATTTGTGCATCTGTTAAATGTTAATTTGAGCACCCGTATTTATCCGTAGGTTATTGTAAAAAAAGAGGAAAGTTCTTATTTTTCTTATTTTTTTCTTCTATTCTTATCCGACCAACGAGATCCTCTCAGCCTTATCCCCAAACCGCCTCCTCTCTGTTGATTCCGTGGAGCACCAGCCGAGCTCCTCCCCTGTGGCTCGCCTCCCTCACGGCATCGCTGAGAGCACCTAGAGGGGGTGAATAGGTTATCCTATAAAATTCAAAACTAGTAGCCACAAAACTTAGTTATGAGTGTTAGTATGGCAAAATAACTTGAAGCGAGGTCTTGTGAACACAAATAATCACAGAGAGATCAACACAAGACACACGATTTTTATCCCGTGGTTCGGCCAAGTAACACTTGCCTACTTCCACGTTGTGGCGTCCCAATGGACAAGGGTTGCACTCAACCCCTTTCAAGTGATCCGATGATCAACTTGAATACCATGGTTTTTCCTTTAGATGATTATTCCTGTTTGCGACGAATCTCCACAAGATTGGAGTCTCTCGCCCATACAACAAAGATCACAATGAAAGCATGGAGTAAGGTTAGGATGAGCAACACACACAAGACACAAATCGCAGCACACCCACGCACACAAGAGAAGACTTGAGCTCAAATGACAACACAGGGAGTCCTCGACTCAAATGGAGCTCAAATCTCTAACACAACGAAACGAATGCGCGGGAACAGAGTCTGGATGCCTTAGGATGCTTAGTGAATTCTTGGGTGACTCCTCCATGCGCCTAGGGGTCCCTTTTATAGCCCCAAGGCAGCTAGGAGCCGTTGAAGACAATCTTGGAAGGCTAAACTTGCCTTCTATCGTGTGGTGCACCGGACAGTCATTGTAGTTGTCCGGTGCGCGATTGCTTTCCAAAACAGGCGCAGTCGACCGTTGCAGCTTTGGGCCCGTTGGCGCACCGGACAGTCTGGTGCCCCCTTCCGACCGTTGGTGCGGGCCACGCGTCGCCCGCGGATTGCGCGGTCGACCGTTGCGCTGGCAACCGTTGGCTCACCGGACAGTCCGATGCACCACCGGACAGTCCGGTGAATTATAGTCGTACGCCGCTGAACTTTTCCCGAGAGCGGCCTTTTCATCGAAGACCAGCCTGGCGCACCGGACACTGTCCGGTGCACCACCGGACAGTCCGGTGTGCCAGACTAAGCTGAGTTTTGGCTGCACCAAGCCAAGTCTTTTTCCAATTCTTTTCTCCCTGTTTCTAGCACTTAGACAAAATATGTTAGTACTCAAAACAATGTACTAAGTCTAGAAACGTACCTTGTTACATGATTTGCACTTCTTGCTTGTTTGGCACATAGCTACTCACTTACTATGTGTTGGACACTTAATCACCAAAACATTATAGAAATGGCCCAAGGGCACATTTCCCTTTCAATCTCCCCCTTTTTGGTGATTTATGCCAATACATCAGAAAGCAACCAAAATAAGTGCAATATCAATGCAAATGAGGACCACATTGTTTTTTACTCTAATTTGGCATATTTGGATCATTCTTTGCCACCACTTGGTTTGTTTTTGCAAATCAAATTCATTTTCCTATCTCTAAGTCAAACACGCTTGTTTGGGCACAAGGAGAGATATTCCAAGAAAAATTGATCAAGTACCAAAAACTCCCCCTTTTTCCCATAATCAAAATTCTCCCCCACAAGAGACCAAATTTTGCAATAAGAGTATTTTGGCAGATCAAAAGTTCTAACGCTATTGTTTTCAAAATTCACAAGTGGTAGCTGATCCGTTTGCTTTGGCCTTAATTTCTCCCCCTTCGGCATTAAGCACCAAAACGGGATCATTCTTGGCCCTTTAACCCCATTGCCTCACCAAAATTGTCAATTAAGAGCAAAAAGGCAATAAGAGCATAAGTATGAACTTGGAATTAAATACACCAATACCAGAGTGCAGTGGAAGTCTTTGCATGGTCCAAGTTCACCTTTCCCTTTCAATGCACCTTTGAGACTACATCAAGTATACTCAAACACAAAGGTTAGTCTCAAAGGGTCAAGTTGTAGCACATCTCCCCCTAAATATGTGCATCATTCACACATGGACTTGTGAGGTCCGGGGATCCCTTGCACAACTTGAGCACCATCAATAAGCAACAAATTACATAAATGCATGAAGTAACATGATCAAAGGCATATAACACATGTATGCTATAGATCAATCCAAGTTACGTGAATCTAAGACATTTAGCTCACTACGCAACCTGCAAAAGGTTTTCTCATCTAATGGCTTGGTAAAGATATTGTGGTTCTCGGTGCTAATGTGGTACACCTCGATATCTCCCTTTTGCTGGTGGTCTCTCAGAATGTGATGCCGGATGTCTATGTGCTTAGTGCGGCTGTGTTCAACAGGATTATCCGCCATGCGGATTGCACTCTCATTGTCACATAGGAGTGGGACTTTGCTCAAATTGTAGCCAAAGTCCCGGAGGGTTTGCCTCATCCAAAGTAGTTGCGTGCAACATTGTTCGGCGGCAACATACTCGGCCTCAGCGGTGGATAGGGCAACGGAGGTTTGTTTCTTTGAACTCCAAGACACTAGAGACCTTCCTAGGAATTAGCATGCCCCTGATGTACTCTTCCTATCAACCTTGCATCCAGCATAATCGGAGTCTGAATATCCAATCAAGTCAAAGGTAGACCCCTTTGGATACCAGATCCCGAAGCAAGGCATAGAAACTAAATATCTAAGAATTCGCTTAACGGCCACAAGGTGACATTCCTTGGGGTCGGATTGATATCTAGCACACATGCATATACTTAGCATAACGTCCGGTCTACTAGCACATAATTAAAGCAATGACCCTATCATAGACCGGTATGCCTTTTGATCAACGGACTTACCTCCTTTGTTGAGGTCGACATGCCCGTCGGTTCCCATCGGTGTCTTCGCGGGCTTGGCGTCCTTCATCCCAAACCTCTTGAGAAGGTCCTGCGTGTACTTCATTTGGGAGATGAAGGTGTTGTCTTTGAGTTGCTTCACTTGGAACCCAAGGAAGTAGTTCAACTCCCCCATCATCGACATCTCAAACTTTTGAGTCATCACTTTGCTAAACTCCTCACAAGACTTTTGGTTAGTAGAACCAAATATTATGTCATCGACATAAATTTGGCACACAAAAAGGTCACCATCACAAGTCTTAGTGAAAAGAGTGGGATCGGCTTTCCCAACCTTGAAAGCATTAGCAATTAAGAAATCTCTATGGCATTCATACCATGCTCTTGGGGCTTGCTTAAGTCCATAGAGCGCCTTAGAGAGCTTAAACACATGGTCGGGATACCTATCATCCTCAAAGCCAGGGGGTTGTTCCATGTATACCTCCTCCTTGATTGACCCATTGAGGAACGCACTCTTTACATCCATTTGAAACAACTTGAAAGAGTGGTGAGCAGCATAGGCTAATAATATTCGAATAGACTCTAGCCTAACCACAGGAGCAAAAGTCTCCTCGAAATCCAAACCTGCGACTTGGGCGTAACCTTTTGCCACAAGTCGAGCCTTGTTTCTTGTCACCACCCCGTGCTCGTCTTGCTTGTTGCAGAACATCCACTTGGTTCCCACACCATTTTGCTTTGGACGGGGCACCAGGCTCCAAACTTCATTCCTCTTGAAGTTGTTGAGGTCTTCCTGCATGGCCAACACCCAGTCCGGATCCTGCAAGGCCTCTTCTACCCTGAAAGGCTCAATAGAAGAGACAAACGAGTAATGCTCACAAAAATTAGCTAAACGTGAGCGAGTTGTTACTCCCTTGCTTATGTCACCCAGAATCTGATCGACGGGGTGATTTCTTTGGATCGTCGCTCGGACTTGAGTTGGAGGGGCCAGTGGTGCTTCTTCCTCCATAACTTGTTCTTCTTGTGCTCCCCCTTGATCACGCGCCTTTTCTTGAGGAACCTGTCTATCATCTTGAGTTGGGGGATGCACCATTGTAGAGGAAGATGGTTGATCTTGCTCCTGTTGTTCCTGTGGTCGCACTTCTCCTATCGCTATCGTGCGCATTGCGGCCGTCGGTACATCATCTTCATCTATTTCATCAAGATCAACTTGCTCTCTTGGAGAGCCATTAGTCTCATCAAATACAACATCGCTAGAGACTTCAACCAAACCCGATGATTTGTTGAAGACCCTATACTCCTTTGTATTTGAGTCATACCTAGTAAAAACCCTTCTATAGCTTTGGAAGCAAATTTAGAATGTCTACCTTTCTTCACCAAAATGTAGCATTTGCTCCCAAATACACGAAAGTAAGAGACATTGGGTTTGTTACCGGTAAGGAGTTCGTAGGAGGTCTTCTTGAGGAGGCGATGCAGATATAGCCGGTTTATGGCGTGGCAGGCTGTGTTCACAGCTTTCGACCAAAACCGCTCGGGCATCTTGAACTCTCCAAGCATCGTCCTCACCATGTCGATAAGCGTCTTGTTCTTTCTCTCTACCACACTGTTTTGCTGTGGTGTGTAGGGAGCAGAGAACTCGTGCTTGACGCCTTCCTCCTCAAGATATTCCTCAACTTGCAAATTCTTGAACTCGGACCCGTTGTCGCTTCTTATCTTTTTCACCTTGAGCTCAAATTCGTTTTGAGCCCTCCTTAGGAAGCGCTTTAGGGTCCCTTGGGTTTCTGATTTATCCTGCAAAAAGAACACCCAAGTGAAGCGAGAAAAATCATCAACAATCACAAGACCATACTTACTTCCACCGATGCTAAGGTAGGCAACGGGTCCGAAGAGGTCCATGTGAAGAAGCTCCAGTGGTCTTGATGTTGTCATCACATTCTTGTTGTGATGAGTGCTTCCCACCTGTTTTCCTGTCTGACAAACTGCACAAGGTCTATCTTTCTCGAAACAGACATTGGTTAGTCCTAACACATGTTCTCCCTTTAGAAGTTTATGAAGGTTCTTCATCCCAACATGTGCTAGACGGCGATGCCACAGCCAGCCCATACTAGTCTTAGCTATTAAGCATGCATCTAGATCCGCCTCCTCTTTCGAAAAATCAACTAAGTAGAGTTTGTCGTCTAATACACCCTTAAACGCTAATGAACCATCACTCCTTCTAAAGACAGAAACATCAACATTTGTAAACAAACAATTGTAGCCCATGTGGCACAATTCACTTACAGATAGGAGGTTGTACCCTAATGACTCTACTAATAGTACATTTGAAATAGAGTGCTCGCTTGTGATGGCTATCTTTCCCAAACCTTTGACCTTGCCTTGGTTCCCATCTCCAAAAATAATCGTATCCTAGGAATCCTTGTTCTTGACGTAGGAGGTGAACATCTTCTTCTCCCCCGTCACGTGGTTTGTGCATCCGCTGTCGATTATCCAGCTAGATCCCCCGGATGCGTAGACCTGCAAGGCAATTTAAGCTTAGGTTTTAGGTACCCAACTCTTGTTGCGTCCTACAAGGTTAGTCACAATAGCCTTTGGAACCAAAATACAAGTCTTATCTCCCTTGCATTTGGATCCCAACTTTCTAGCAACTACTTTTTCATTCTTAAATAAAAGAGCAAATGAAGTATTGCAAGCATGGTAAATGGTAGAAGGTTCATTACACAATCTCCTAGCCACATGAGGCACAACATTACTTCTCCTAGGCCTACTTCTACCATGCACAAAAGTAGAGCTAGAGGCAAACATAGCATGTGAATTAAAGGCATCATGATCATAACTCCTATTATAATGAGCATTCCTAGAAAACTTTCTATCATAAATGTAGGCATGACACTTTTGAGAGCTACTAGCCATAGGAGCCTTCCCTTTCTCCTTGTTGAGAACGAGCGCCATTTGGCTTGTTAAGTTCTTGGTTTCCTTTCGAAAACCAAGTCCATCCTTAATAGAGGGGTGTCTACCAATAGTGTAGGCATCCCTAGCAAATTTTAATTTATCAAAATCAATTTTGCAAGTCTTAAGTTGAGCATTAAGACTTGCCACCTCATCATTTCGTTTAGCAATAGAAATAAGGTGTTCATCACAAGAATTAACATCAAAATCCTTGCATCTATTGCAAATTACAACATGCTCTGCACATGAACTAGATTTATTAGCTTCCTCTAACTTAGCATTTAACTCATCATTAAAAATCTTTAAACTAGAGATAGATTCATGGCAAGCAGATAACTCAGAAGATAGCATTTCATTTCTCTTAGTTTCTAAAGCAAGAGATTTTTGTACACTAACAAAGTTATCATGTTCTTCATATAAAATGTCCTCTTGCTTCTCTAGCAATCTATCTTTTTCATTTAGAGCATCAATTAGCTCATTGATTTTATCTACTTTAGCTCTATCTAAACCCTTAAATAAATCAGTATAATCTACTTCATCATCACTAGAATCATCATCGCTAGAAGTAGTATACTTAGAGATATCTTGGCCATGAGGCAAGTGTGGCGTTCGTTGGGGAAGAGAGAAGACTTGTTGAAGGCCGAGACAGCAAGTCCTTCGTCATCAGAGTCGGAAGAAGAGCAGTCCAAGTCCCATTCCTTTCCGAGGTGTGCCTCGCCCTTTGCCTTCCTGTAGCTCTTCTTCTTCTCCTTCCCGCTCTTTTCTTGTCCCTGGTCACTATCATTATCGGGACAATTTGCAATAAAGTGACCAGTCTTACCGCATTTGAAACAGGAGCGCTTTCCCCTTGTTTTATTCTTGTTGGGGTACTCCTTGCGTCCTTTCAGTGCGGTCTTGAAGCGCTTGATGATTAGGGCCATCTCATCTTCGTTTAGCCCGACAGCCTCAACTTGTGCTACCTTGTTTGGTAGTGCCTCCCTGCTGCTTGTTGCTTTGAGAGCAACGGGTTATGGCTCGTAGATGGGTAGTGGACCATTAAGCGTATCGTCTACGTATCGTGCTTCTTTCACCGTCATGCGCTCGCTCACGAATTTTCCAAGAATCTCCTCGGGCGTCATCTTGGTGTACCTAGGGTTTTCACGAAAAAGATTGACAAGATGGGGGTCAATTACAGTAAATGACCTTACCATGAGTCGGACGACATCATGATCCATCCATCTTGTGCTTTCGTAGCTTCGTATTTTGTTGACCAGGGTTTTGAGCCTGTTGTAGGTTTGCGTTGGCTCCTCTCCCCTGATCATCGCAAATCTCCCTAGCTCGCCTTCCACCAACTCCATTTTGGTGATCATGGTGGCGTCGTTCCCTCATGAGATATCTTGAGGGTGTCCCAGATTTGCTTGGCGTTGTCCAAGTCGCTCACCTTGTTGTATTCATCCCTGCACAAAGATGCTAGCAAAACAGTGGTAGCTTGTGCATTCTTATTAATTTGTTCATTTATCATCACAGGGTTATCCGTACTATCGAAATGCATTCCATTTTCCACTATTTCCCAAATGCTGGGATGGAGAGAAAATAGATGACTACGCATTTTATGACTCCAAAATGAGTAGTCCTCTCCATCAAAGTGTGGAGGTTTTCCTAGTGGAATAGAAAGTAAATGTGCATTCGAATTGTACGGCATGCGAGAATAGTCGAAAGAGTACTTTTGATTAACCGTTCTCTTTTTCGATGAGTCATTATCGTCGTCGTCTCTTGGTGAAGAAGAGGAGGTGTCGCTGTCGTAGTAAATGATCTTGTTGATGCGCCTCTTCTTCTTCCCATCCCTCTTCTTGTGACTCGATCCTGAGTCAGTGGGCTTGTCGTCCCTTGGCTCATTGAAGAGGGACTCCTTCTCCTTGTCGTTGACCACCATCTCCTTTCCCTTAGGATCCATCTCTTCGGGCGGTTAGTCCCTTAGATGAAGAGTACAGCTCTGATACCAATTGAGAGCACCTAGAGGGGGTGAATAGGTGATCCTGTAAAATTCAAACACTAGTAGCCACAAAACTTAGTTATGAGTGTTAGTATGGCTAAATAACTTGAAGCGAGGTCTTGTGAACACAAATAATCACAGAGCGATCAACACAAGACACGCGATTTTTATCCCGTGGTTCGGCCAAGTAACACTTGCCTACTTCCACGTTGTGGCGTCCCAATGGACAAGGGTTGCACTCAACCCCTTTCAAGTGATCCGATGATCAACTTGAATACCACAGTTTTCCCTTTAGATGATTATTCCCGTTTGCGAGGAATCTCCACAAGATTGGAGTCTCTCGCCCTTACAACAAAGATCACAATGAAAGCTCGGAGTAAGGTTGGCATGAGCAACACACACAAGACACAAATCGCAGCACACCCACGCACACAAGAGAAGACTTGAGCTCAAATGACAACACAGGGAGTCCTCGACTCGAATGGAGCTCAAATCTCTAACACAACGAAACAAATGCGCGGGAACAGAGTTTGGATGCCTTAGGATGCTTAGTGAATTCTTGGGTGACTCCTCCATGCGCCTAGGGGTCCCTTTTATAGCCCAAGGCAGCTAGGAGTCGTTGAAGACAATCTTGGAAGGCTAATCTTGTCTTTTGTCGTGTGGTGCACCGGACAGTTTGGTGCACCACCGGACAGTCACTGTAGTTGTCCGGTGCGCGATTGCTTTCCAAAACAGGCGCAGTCGACCATTGCAGCTTTGGGCCCGTTGGCGCACCGGACACTGTCCGGTGCACACCAGACAATCTGGTGCCCCCTTCTAACCGTTGGTGCGGGCCACGCGTCGCCCGCGGATTGCGTGGCCGACCGTTGCGCTGGCGACCGTTGGCTCACCGGACAGTCTGGTGCACCACCGGACAGTCCGGTGAATTATAGTCGTACGCCGCTGAACTTTTCCCGAGAGCGGCCTTTTCACCGGAGACCAGCCTGGCGCACCGGACACTGTCCGGTGCACCACCGGACAGTCCGATGTGCCAGACTGAGCTGAGTTTTGGGTGCATCGAGCCAAGTCTTTTTCCAATTCTTTTTTCCCTGTTTCTAGCACTTAGACAAAATATGTTAGTACTCAAAACAATGTACTAAGTCTAGAAACGTACCTTGTTACATGATTTGCACTTCTTGCTTGTTTGGCACATAGCTACTCACTTACTATGTGTTGGACACTTAATCACCAAAACATTATATAAATGGCCCAAGGGCACATTTCCCTTTCAGTCGCCCTACTCCCCATTGTCGACCTCCACTCCAGCACCTGAGCAAGCGCTCCTGAGGTCATCTTCCCCATCCCCTCCCCATCTTCCTCTAGTGCCGGCCGCCAGGTCGTCTTCCCCATCCCTCCCATGGCGCCCTCACCTCTGCTCCTCCCAGTGTCCTGGCTCTGCTCGACCTTCACAGTGAGCTTGCCCTCAGCCATGGCGGGTACCGCTGCCACCTCCCCCTTGGTGCTCGCCAAGCTCGCCCTCAGCCCTTCCGTGCCCCTGCTTCCTGTTCCCAGTGCCGACGCCCCTGCTTTTTCTCCATCTCTTTCCCTTGACGTGCTCGCCCAGGTCATGCGCATCCAGCTCGCTGGCCGAACTCCCTCAGCTTCATCTTCAGCCACCGCCGACCCCATGGTGAGCTCGCACGAACTCCGTCTCCCAGTGCACCCTCTGTTCTGCTCCAACCGTTCTCCACGTTGTGTCCCCCCATGGCTCCCCTTGCCTCTCCGGTCAGCACTAGCCCGAACGGTACAGCAGCATACCGGTGCCAAACCCATGTTTGCGACGCTCGCCAAGTGCTCGATGAAATACCGCAGTGAGCTCCACCTCAACCTGTGCAGCCTCAACCCGCGACGTTGTAACACCCTTGGTGAGGCCTCGTCACCCCTGTTGTTTTTGTGCTCAGTGTGCTTGATAAAATGTCTAAACTGTGTGAGCATCGTTAATCACAGCCCTCCGTCGATGTCGCGCTTCGCGCATTGCTCCTTGACAAAGAGCCAGAACCGTGGTAGACATGCATGCGCGATACGAACTGATTTCACCAGGTTGTTCGCTTTATGTGATTGTAGTTTGCTCTAATTACGTGTGGTCGATGGCGTGAATATGTGTGTGAAAATGTACGTGTATGAATGGTGGGCTAAATAGTTATGTGGTCGATGATTTTTTTTGTGATTAGCATAGGTGCATTGTGGTGGCTGTCTCCGGATGTGTTTGTGTGCTTCTTATGGCGATGTACTGGGAAGGATATTCTTCCTCAAATTCATTCGTGATGAGTATGGTTATATTAGGTGTCATATTAGATACTGTGAAATGTCTACCCGCAGATAGTGATAAGGTTGTTTATATAATTATAAAGTTGTCGCATCGTGTGTTGAATCAAGTACATGCATTGAGTAATGCAAGAGTGAGATGAAAACATCTCAGCAAGTAAATTATTTTGACGAGATATTTAAACAAAAAAATGAATTAATCAACATTTTAAAGAGATCACAATTGAGATCAGAAATACTTTTAGATATAGAACTCAATAGTCCCAAAATAACCAATGCCATCTCATTTCCTCGAACAACCACAATAGGTTGTATAACACTTCCCTACGTCAACAATACATGCAAATATCACTTCAATGTATGCATAGGAATGCAATGTGTAAGTTCTCTGCCTTCATACCTCTTAGAGTATAAAACCACATCATCTGCAAATATCACTTCAATGAATGCATATGAATGCAATGCATATGTCCTCTGCCTTCATACCTCTAAGGGTATGAAGCCACATCGTACCCCTCCTCGAGCAACGTACGATGCTAAGTTGTACCGGTACGGTCGGACCATGAAGTATATTGATAAATGCAGCATGCCATATACATTGCATGATTCACTTGCATCTGAAGTTTTGTCGTGACCTATGGTCCGACCGTACCGGTACAACTTAGCATCGTACGTTGCCCGAGGAGGGGTACGATGCGGCTTCATACCCTTAGAGGTATGAAGGCAGAGGACATATGCATTCATTGAAGTGATATTTGCAGATGGTGTGGTTTTATACTCTAAGAGGTATGAAGGCAGAGGACTTACACATTGCATTCCTATGCATACATTGAAGTGATATTTGCAGGTATTGTTGACGTAGGGAAGTGTTCAAGGTGGACGTGCTGCTACTTCCCTCATTCCCAACATGAATCAAGTACCTGCATTGAGTAATGCAAGAGTGAGATGAAAACATCTCAGCAAGTAATATGTTTTGACGAGATATTTAAACAAAAAATGAATTAATCAACATTTTAAAGGGATCACAATTGAGATCAGAAATACTTTTAGATATAGAACTCAATAGTCCCAAAATAACCAATGCCATCTCATTTCCTCGAACAACCACAATAGGTTGTATAACACTTCCCTACGTCAACAATACCTGCAAATATCACTTCAATGTATGCATAGGAATGCAATGTGTAAGTCCTCTGCCTTCATACCTCTTAGAGTATAAAACCACACCATCTGCAAATATCACTTCAATGAATGCATATGAATGCAATGCATATGTCCTCTGCCTTCATACCTCTAAGGGTATGAAGCCGCATCGTACCCCTCCTCGGGCAACGTACGATGCTAAGTTGTACCGGTACGGTCGGACCATAGGTCACGACAAAACTTCAGATGCAAGTGAATCATGCAATGTATATGGCATGCTGTATTTATCAATATACTTCACTTCCTTCATATACAATACAAACCTCAAACAATACTTTGTTTACCTTCAGATACAATACAAACCTCAAATAATACTTCGTTTACCTTCAGATACAATACAAACCTCAAATAATACTTCATTCACCTTCAGGGGTGTGAATTAATCTCGTGGGTCATACTCGAATCATCATCATCATCAATATATGATTAAGCATCAAAATAATACAGTCAAGTAAAGCATCACCATAGAGTTCAATTATGAAAGAATTTGATGATTCTGAATATTAGAGTGTAGGCGATGAAACAACAAGTCAAAACGGTAGCAACCACCGCTACATTCACCTGCCTTCATCGAAGAAGAAAAATGTACTAGGCATGATCCAGAGTGTAGCCACCTGCTAGCGGGATAAAACTTAGTACAAATATTTCACAAACATTTGCCAACAATCAACAAATCGCTCCTACATTTGAAACCAAGACACGGTGGAAAGACTCCCACCCTGAACCACATGCCAAACAGCAGCAGTGGTGTTTGTTAATTTTGTATCTTTAAAATTATAGCAGTGATGATATCAAACAAATACTCTAGGAGTATCTACACAAAATACTCTACAACTTCGGTATTCAATGGATAATTAAATTCTGCCATCTATAAGTTCTAAAACATCTGATAAGATAACTGACTGAATCTGTTTCAGACAACAGCATAGTTAACTTCAAAATTCGATATCTCCCAAACTACTCAACCACAAATTATGAAATTCTGCTGGCAGGAAGAACTTTTATCCCTCTACAAAAGTCTCCATAGTTGGAACAGCCAATTCGGCTATTTACTAGATGAAACCTACCAGTGAACAGACCCGCTCATTTTTGTCAGGCAAACAGGAACAGTCACAGTAAAACAAACATAACTAGAGTTTCAAAATTCATATGAATGCACTCTTTAACAATATGGAAAGCTTATGGAATTATATACAACTTCTTTTACCAACCTAAAGTTTAATTCTGTTGATAAAATTGCCTAAATCTTAAAAGAACAGATTCTGCACAGAATTGTGAGACTGAAAAACTGCTATAATCATACTGCAATAACTTTCTTATCTGATGTCCGATTGAGGTGTTCTTCGCGGCCACGGAAAGATCAACAAATTATCTACGACTCATATATAGACTATTTATTTTTTGAGGCCACTAAGACTACAGAAAACTGGTATGAACAGAAACTGTCGAATCTGTCATTCTGCAGAAAACTAAATTCGAGATCAAAACCTAACCCCACATCTAATCCAACCTCTAATCCTTTAATCCCCATGATCCACAACCTCCAAAAGCACATAATTACAGGGAGGAACAAGGATTTCATCCATACCTAGCGTTTTCCCCAAGAAAATCTTCAAGGAGAGATGGGGAAGAACATCTCCTTGATCCTCTCTCCCTCTTCAATTCAACGTGCTCCTCCTCTTCTCGATCCTTGCTGCGTGGGGGAGATCTAGAGGGAGGAGGAAGCCGTGGAGAGGGTAGAGGGCGGCTGCCCAAGGGGAGGAGAGGGAGAGGGAGGGGTCGGCTGCTGCAAAAATGAGGGAAGGAGGGGGCGGCTGCTGCTATGAGGGAAGGGGAGGGGCAGCTAGGGTTTTTTATAAGAGGAGGGAGTGATGCCCCCGATGCCCTTGATGCGAAACCGACGGCTCACAACCAAATCCCCCATCTATACCCCTATTCAAACAAATGAATATTCAAATGCTATCGTTTAAAAGAGATCTTCACATCTGCTGACTCCGAACTTCCAACGGCCCACAACCATTTTCCCACATCCACGCACCAAAGATCAACTTTTGGTCAACATTTTTTTGAGATATTACAAGAATTTTGATGTAAATCTAAACGAAGGATACTAGTAAGCAAGTGTGATGTTTGATGTAATGTTTTAGTGCTTGTGATGACATGGCCCTATTTGCAAGTTAAAAGTAGAGATACTGTTCGATGTGCGGGTTAAAGTTCGAATTGTTGTTTTATGTGAAGAGTATTAGTTCTATGTATGTAATATGTGATTAAGTAAATTGTTTTAGCTCTAATTCATAACAAGGTATTAAAGCATTCTAAGTGGTTGGAGATCCCCAGTTGGATATTAATCGATTTGGATCGTCAAACTTCTCGGATATGAAGATTGGATCTTCGACCTTCAGCGTAGATAACATGTGAAACTAAATCTGCTAAAAGGAAGCTAGTGTAGGACAAGTGAATGCTCTAGATCAGGCAAATCAAGATTCAGGAAAAGTACTTTATTTGTGAAGTAAATTTTTTGCTTAAGGATCCACTGCTAGTAAGCTTTTCTGCGAAAATGAGTCTTTGAAATTTGATAAGCTTTACCTTGATTCCCGACAAACCAGCATACCCTTGAGAGTCTTTTCTTTAGTCGGGTAAGTCTTGTTGAGTAATTGCATACTTAGGGATTTATTCCCATTGTTGCTGCAGGTTACGAGTCGCTTTGATTGTGATTGATGTTAAGTACCGGTGGGCTCGGCCTTCTTATAAAAGTATATCCCATCCTTAGTTTCTTTATTGAGGATTGTCACTTAAGCTAGCATGTATTATAAAACTTATAAATGTTTTATACATTAAAATTGTAATCTTTTTGAATCAATTTATTTTGTAATCAATTCCGATGATATATATTATAATCTTGTTTAACTTGTAAATGTTGTAACTTGTAACCAATTGGTAATAAAGAATTTATTTCCGCTGCAAGTGTTGGTATGTGAGTTGTGCTTACTTAATCCTATGATCTTGGCGGTAAGTCGTTTATCCGAGGTCCTCGGGGCACTCGGACAGATCCTGTTAAGTTGTTTGGTGCACATGCATAGTCGTCTGAGGTCTTTAAGACAAGGACAGGTGCATATGGGCCCGATAACTTGGGAGGTTTTGCGACAGCGGTAAGTTCCCATGCCCAGTTTGCAAGGAAGCTCTTAGGTTCATTTGGTTGAAAAAGGGTGGAAAATATTTGTCCTTTGATAAACATCGACAATTTCTCCCTCCTGACCATCCATTCCGCCTAGACATCAAGAACTTTACGAAAGGTGTCGTAGTGACAGACCGCCCACCTGCAATGATGACTGGTGCTGAAATTTGTCAACAGATAGATGGGCTCGTGGCCAATACAAAAGGTGGTTTTGTGGGATATGGTGAGCAGCATATGTGGACACATAAGTCGGGCTTGACTCGGCTCCCCTATTATGACGACCTGCTCCTTCTACACAACATTGACGTGATGCACACCGAAAAGAATGTTGCCAAGGCACTTTGGGCAACAATTATGGACATTCCTGATAAGTCAAAGGATAACGTAAAGGTAAGAGTGGATCTGACAGCGTTATGTGATAGACCAAACCAAGAGATGAAGCCGCCAAGTGGTGGAAAGACATGGAGAAGGCCTAAGGCCGATTTCGTCCTAAGCAGGGCCCAGAGGAATGAAGTACTTTAGTGGATCAAGATGTTGATGTTTCCTGATGGGTATGCAGCTAACCTGATTAGGGGGTGAACTTATCTACTCTGTGAGTCTTAGGGATGAAGAGTCATGACTTCCACATATGGATTGAATGGATTCTTCCTACGATGGTTCGAGGCTATGTCCCTAACCATGTCTGGCTAGCGCTTTTAGAGTTGAGCTATTTCTTCCATTAGCTTTGTGCAAAAGAGTATCTCGGACCGTGGTTGCAGACTTGGAAAGATTGGCATCTATGTTACTTTGTAAGCTTGAGAAGATATTTTCACCCGGATTCTTCAATCCAATGCAGCATTTGATTCTTCATCTCCCCTATGAGGCACGAATGGGGGGCCCGTGTAGGGACGTTGGTGCTATCCAATCGAGAGATGTCTAAATACTATTCAAAAGAATTGTAGAAATAAATGCAAAATCGAGGCTTCCATTTTAGAGGCATACATTCTAGAGGAGGTGTCAAACTTCACAATAACTTACTATGGTGACAAACTGTCGAGCGTGCATAATCCAC
Organism: Zea mays; assembly: GCF_902167145.1. Classification (NCBI taxonomy): domain Eukaryota; kingdom Viridiplantae; phylum Streptophyta; class Magnoliopsida; order Poales; family Poaceae; genus Zea; species Zea mays. The sequence continues at coordinate 11,521,766 of NC_050104.1, read as the reverse complement.
CCCCTCGTTATAATGATGGCGGCAATGAATCAAACCTCAGCATATTCAAGGCCAACTCAGAAGCGCAAGTGGCTCGACCACCAAGACCCTGACACATGAAGAGTAGTGGCATATCATGCTATATGTATTGACCAACCTTGAAGAGGTGACGCCATACATGGAACAATTTCTTCATAAATTCTGGCGTCGATCAAGGGACCCAACTCCACAGGAATATGATACTCTTCTTAGAAAGGGTGCGAGAAATGGATTGCTCGATTTCATTTCCTGGTTCAAAGGTAAGGTGCGTGCTTAGTTTGTCAAAGAGATCCGTCTATGAACTCAATTTAGCATCTTTTAACTTGTGAATACTTACAGGGCCAAAGAGATTCGTCTATGAGTGCCGAGCTAAGACAAGTAGCCAACGGCTTTGCTTATAGGGTCAAAAAATATTGTGGGTATGACGTCAATGGATACCGTTTTCGCACAACAAACTACAACCAAAGTCGGCCCAATCGGAAAACAACGGGTTCTGGAGTCTTTATGCCCGGCCTTAACGATGTCGATTATTTTGGATGAATCAAGAAATATATGAACTCAATTTTTATGCTTCCAAACCTCTTACTCCAGTGATATTCAAATGTCATTGGTTTGACCCTCAAGTGACGAGACGGAAACATTCTAATCTTGGGATAGTCGAAATTCGACAAGATTCCACCTTACCAGGAGACGATGTCTATATCGTGGCCCAACAGGCCACACACGTGTATTATCTCCCATATGCGTGCCAAACGAAAGAACATCTTAAGGGTTGGGATGTTGTGTATAAGGTATCGTCGCACGGTAGATTACCTGTTCCTAACGATGAAGATTATAACTTAGACCCGGACACATATGATGGAGAGTTCTTCCAAGAAGATGGGCTAGAAGGGCGATTTGAGATAGACTTAACCGAAGCTATCAGAATGGACGTGGATATTGAAATGGTTGTTGATGAGGAGGAGGATGAGGTGCAAAATGAGAATGACTTAGTAATTCTTGAAGGCAATGACATTAATGACGAACTTGCGCCTTCAGATGGTGTTGACTATGAAATGGTTGATAGTGATGATGAGAGTTATGATCCGGCTAACCTCGACACATATAAAGATTATTTTAATCGATGTAATGCTATAGGTTTTTTATTTCGCACCTGTTTTTAAATACATCTTTTTATATGTGCTTATTTGTTTACTCTTAATTGCAGGTTGTTGGACAAAGATGGTGGGCGGTTGGCTGAGGAGGAGGAGCAGGATGGCGGACGAGGCACAACAGGACGACGACGTCCAACAGCAGGCAGCGCAGCAGGACAACGACGTCTAGCAGCATGCGGCGCAGCAGGACAACGACGACCAGTAGCAGGATGACGACGATGCTCAGCAGGACGACTCAGGTTCTGGCGCCTCAGGTTCAAGGACGTTTACCTGCGAGGTCCCACGAGTCTCCCTCATCGTCCCATACTTCAGGACAGGTGGTCGCTGATTCGGCCGGATGGGGAGAGGCATGTAACTTTATTTTCTCCATTCTTGTTCATATTATGTGTTCAAAATTATAATATAAACTAATACTTTTTATTTATCACTTGGACAGGTCTTGGATGGTTGTGGAGAATGTTGTGGGTCATCGTCGCAACCCCAATGGCATCCTTGGCCTGCTATGCAGGGAACACTTCCCTGGACTGGTTGAGTACGCCGGAGTGACGGGCCCAGACTACACCTTCGACCACTACGCCATCGTCCCCGATGCAGTAGACCGGGACGGCCGGGAATTCAATAACAAGACAGAGCGGGTGAAGCAAGAGTTGAGGGTAAGTCTTACTATAATGTAAAATATGTCGTAAAATATGTCGCATTCGTTGCACATTCTTGAAATAATGTATGAATACATCATTTTTGTATGCAAGATTTCTTCATATGCGAGGCTGGATACGAGGCTAGGGCAGATGTGGTGGCCACCATGAGCTGTAAGAAGCTCGTCGTGGACATGCACTATGAGGCACGAATCCAGGCTATCATCAGCTACCACGACTCCGTCCTTGGGGAGAAGGTGACCAAGCAGCAAGCCTGAACCATGTCGTTGACCAGGGACCAGTACCTGCAGGTAAAGTCATGCATGTTTGGTACCAGTACTTCATGCATGAATTTAATTTTATCTTCTGATATGCAGTGTACATGTTTACTTTATAGATGATTCCATATTGGTGCGTCGCACATCCTCTGTGCTGGGAGCAGATGGTGGATAGGTGGTGCTCGCCTGAGTGAGACGAGGCACACAACGCTAGCCGGGAACGGTGTCTAATGATGCAAGGTCCCTCCCACCACAAAGGCAGTCGCAGCCTAGGCCAATATGCAGAAGCATGGGTACGCCCTCTTTTTTATTTAGGTATATAACACTAGATTATATATTATTTCTAACTATCTCATTGGTTTTATTGCAGTTGGCGTCACATGGTGGCCAGCCTTGCTCCATCTTCTAGCCCTATGCTATGGCCCATAAGGGCAAGGCGACGTCTGACATCACCTACAATTCGGATGATGGGCCCGAGGCGTACAGCAACTTCATGACTACACCGCCATGGCACAGGAGGTCCATGGCCCAGAATACGATCCGAGGACCGAGCAGATCGACCCCGATGTCCTCATGAGGGTCAGAGGAGGCAAGAGACATGAGCGGTATTGGATTGCCGATGAGGCAATCGACTCGTCGTCCACTCCCACTCTGTCTCAGGTGCAAGCAAGGAGCACGGGCTCGAGTCCAGCCATACGACCTTGGCACGATAGCTCACAGCATCTCATACAGCAAGTCGAGGTTAGTGCTTATGTAACTCGTCATTCTTTGAGTTATATACCTTATCTTTGAGTTACTATAACATTGGCTTGGAATATTACAGACCCGGCTAGAAGAAGAGAGGAGGGAACGTCAAGAGATGGAGGCGAGGATGATGGCGGAGCGGGAGGCTCGCCTGGCAGATCAGCAGAGGGTGGCGGAGATGTTCCAATGCATGCAGAGCCTTGGCACCGCACAGGGTTCTGCTCCGCCACCTCCATTGTTCCCTATAGTTGACCCTGCTCTGTTCCATACTCCTGTGAGTATCAAAATTGTAGTTAGATGTTGGTAATGCATCTGGTATGATACATGGAATCTCTTCTCTATGCAGGGACAATCTGGGGCGGCATCCAACAACCCTCATGGATCACCCGACCCATCGCCACACCAGTCCAGCCGCCCACCTCGATGAGACTTTTGTTCTTAGTGTTGAGACTTATGAGATACTTGAGACTTCAGAACTTGTTGTTAATTCTGTGTTTGGATACTTATGTTTGTGTTGGATACTTATGTGAGAACTTGAGACTTATGTTCTTGATACTTATGTTTGTGTTGAGAACTTAGATACTTATGTTTGTGTTGGATACTTATGTCTGTGATGATATCTGTGATGTATATGTGATATCTGTGATGTATATGTGGTATCTTTTGTTTGTTTGGATGGAATAGAAAAAACAAATAAAAAAGGTGTATACTGGTCACTTTGTCGAGTGTTACACTCGGCAAAGAGGTGCTTTGCCGAGTGTCAGGGCCATAGCACTCGGCAGAGAACCAATACCTAGGCACCAGTAAAGCTTCTTTGCCGAGTGTTGTGGCCCCGGCACTCGGCAAAGAGGCAAGCTTTGCCGAGTGCCTCCTAGAGCACTCGGCAAAGATCGTGACAAAGGGGACTTGCTGGTGGATCCTTTGCCGAGTGCAGGTCGGTAGACACTCGGCAAAGAAGTAACTTCTTTGTCGAGTGTATTAGGAGACACTCAGTAATGGTAACTTCTTTGCCGAGTGTCACCTAGAATGATAGGAACGAGGGTGCCCGATCTTCCGTCAGGTGAAGGTAACTATCGATTTGGTGGAGATGTCACACAGACGATCCAGCTTCCAATCAACAAGACTAGAACCCTGCAATCGCAGCACCACTTTTCCTCTGGTTATCAACCGTGCACTGCTCGATTGACCTCGCCAGGAGGGCTAATCCTTGCCTGCGAATCGAAGACACAAGCAAGAATGAGAAAGAACACAATCTGAAAAATTGTGGATGGATGATTAAGCTTTGGAGTTGGGGTCTCACAAACCGATCTACGGCGACTGTTCTTGACAGATCTAACTTAAGCAAAACCCCCTCTAACAAGAAGAGGCAGCTACTAATATAGACTCTAGGGTTATGCAAAACCCTAGACGCGTCCCTAATGGGCTCAACGAAGATACGCGGCCCAATAGGCCAAAAGACGGGGTCGCAGCTTCGGAACAAATTCTGAACGTCAACTTGGGCCTCCATCTTGATCCTGACGTCCTAGCTGGTCCTCCCCTTCATTCCTAAGTACAATTAAATCATTAGGTAGCATACTACTCTCAAATGCACAAGAATAATTACTTAGGAACGAGATCACCTGTAAATTCAATTGTCGAGCGCGTGCGTGAGTAATTGGGTAGTCAACTTGAGGAGTGTTGTTTGTATCCATGGGAGTGAAATCCTCATCATCCTCCCCCTCTTGAAGTGGAGTTGCCCTCGACTCAAGCTCATCGTCTTCTCCCAAATATGGCTTTAAATATGAAATATTAAAGGTGGGACTAATCCCAAACTCGGGGGGCAACTCAAGTTTATATGCATTGTCATTAATCTTCTCCAAAATTTTAAATGGTCCAGTAGCACGGGGCATTAATTTAGACTTTCTCAAATCTGGAAATCTATCCTTCCGTAAATGTAACCACACTAAATCACCCGGTTCAAGTTTTACTGCCTTTCTACCTTGACTACTAGCAGGTTTATATTTCTCGGTCATCTTTTCTATGTTCTCTTTAGTTGAAGCATGCAAATTCAAAATAAAATCAACACGCTCCTTAGCATCACTATGTACACGCTCCATAGTAGGTAGAGGCAAAAGATCAATAGGCACACGAGGGTTAAAGCCATACACTACCTGAAAAGGACTTACCTTGGTGGTGGAGCCACCCTATTATACGAGAACTCCACATGTGGCAGACACTCTTCTCACATCTTCAAATTGTGCTTCAATATCGCTCGCAACATTGTAGACAATGTGCGATTCACAACCTCTGTTTGTCCATCCGTTTGGGGTGGCAAGTAGTAGAAAACAGCAACTTTGTCCCCAATTTGTTCCATAGTGTACGCCAAAAGTGACTAAAAAACATGGCATCACGATATGAAACAATAGTAGAAGGCATACCATGCAAGCGTACAATCTCTTTGAAAAAGAGGTTAGCAATATGAACGGCATCATCCGTTTTATGACAAGGTATAAAATGTGCCATCTTAGAAAAACGATCAACCACCATGTTGGGACCATGCTTCATCGCCGAAGGTCCTGCAGAAAGAAACAGCTTCGGCTGAAGCTGCTCGTACGTAACGCCGAAGGCACCATTCATGAAGCTTCGGTATTACAGCATATCCGAAGATGAAGGATCGAACCGACTTAAAGATAGAATGATCTTTTAGTCCATAAAGGTCTGAGTCATTGTTGTAAACTTTTATGAGGGGTATGATTGTAATTCCTCACAGGCTGTGTCCTATGCCTATAAATAGTGAACAGTATTCCTTTACTGTTCACGTATTCCTGTAATTGCAAACGCATCACTCGAGAATTATTGTTTGTCAAGGCAAACGTATAAATGTACCTAAACGTTATATTCAAACATCTTAGTTTCATATAATAAGATATGTGAGTGATGTCATTCATTTCCAACATATTTATCTTTAATGTTTCACGTTTTACATTACTCGGTATTATCTTTATAAGTTTAATTACGAAGGTGAAACCTTCGTAATATTATGCTCGTGACCTTCGTCCGAAGTTCATTAAATCCTTGTGGAGATAATGCTTCGGCGGACGAAGGGTATTGATATTTAACATTTTATGTTGCCTTGTTCTTAATTCATAGCATTTGAGAACAAGTCCCCAACATTGGCGCCCACCTCCGGTGAACTCACTTCCACTTTTTTGAGCTGATGGCTTCGTTCAACAATCAAGCTGGAACTGCTTTGGCTCCGAAGCTGGTACTCCCGATAACAGGCGGTTCATGCTCAGAGCCAGCCAACAAGAAGCAGAAGAAGGAGGCACAGAGAAGGGTACAGCATGTCGGGGTGCAAGGACCCTTCATCAAGTCAAGATGGTCTCACATTCTAATTACCTTCTCTCAAGAGGATCTTCAACTCAAGGATTACCCACACAACGATGCTATGGTTATCTCTTGTGTGATCAAAGGATTTCTGGTCCATAATGTTTTGGTTGATACAGGCAGCGCAGCTGATATCATATTTGCTAAGGCCTTCAGACAGATGCAAGAGCCCGAGGACAAAATCCATGATGCCACACATCCCCTTTGTGGCTTCGGAGGAAGGCAGATCGTAGCACTTGGAAAAATCACAATGCCAGTAACCTTCGGATTCATTAACAACACAAGGACTGAACAAGTTGTATTTGATATTGTTGACATGGAATACCCTTACAATGCAATCATTGGTCGTGGTACTCTCAATGCCTTCGAAGCAATTCTTCATCCAGCTTATCTTTGCATGAAGATACCTTTGGACCAAGGGCCCATTGCTATTCATGGAAGTCAGGAAGCTGCCAGAAGGGCCGAAAGAAATTGGACAGATTCAAAAGCAATCCATAATATAGATGGAGCTGAAGCTTGTGAGCAATACAAGTTCAGAAGGGAAAAAGCTGCTTCGGCTGATCAGCTGAAGCCCATGCTCTTGTGTGAGGACATAGCAGAGCAGAAGGTGCTGTTGGGATCTCAACTGTCCGAAGAACAGGAGAAAACCTTGATAAGGTTTTTGTTCAACAATAAAGATGTTTTTGCTTGGTCAGCTAATGATCTTTGCGGAGTTAACAGGGATGTTATTGAGCACTCGCTCAATGTTGATCCATCCTTCAGACCCAAAAAGCAGAGGCTTCGGAAGATGTCTGATGACAAGGCCGAAGGTGCTCGGAATGAAGTGAAAAGACTCCTCAGTGCCGGAGTTATTAGAGAGGTAAAATACCCAGAATGGCTGGCTAACACTGTTATGGTAAAGAAGGCCAATGGTAAATGGAGGATGTATATTGATTTTACTGATCTCAATAAGGCATGTCCGAAGGACGAGTTTCCATTGCCAAGGATAGATTCCCTAGTTGATGCAGCAGCTTCATCAGAGCTTATGAGTCTGCTGGATTGTTATTCAGGCTATCACCAAATTTGGATGAAGAAGGAGGATGAACCGAAAACCAGCTTCATAACCCCTAGTGGAACATATTGTTACCTTCGGATGCCTGAGGGGCTTAAGAATGCTGGAGGAAGCTTCAGCAGAATGACAGCGAAGGTTCTTCATTCCCAGATAGGCAGAAATGTGTTAACTTATGTTGATGATATCATTGTAAAAAGCACGAAGCAAGATAATCACATTGCTGATCTGCAGGAGACCTTCGCTAATTTTAAAAAGGGCTGGTTTAAAGTTGAACCCAGAAAAATGTGTCTTCGGAGTGAAGAAAGGGAATTTTCTTGGCTGTCTAGTCTCAACAAAAGGAATTGAGGCTAATCCAAACAAAATCGAAGCTATCCTTCGAATGGAACCACCAAGTACAAAGAAGGGGGCTCAAAGATTGACAGGAAGACTGGCATCTCTCAATAGATTCATATCTAGATCAGCAGAGAGAAATTTACCATTTTTCGAAGTGCTGAAGTCAGCCAAAGTTTTTCAATGGGGACCAGTCCAGCAGAGAGCCTTCGAAGAGCTGAAGCAATATTTGATAGATCTAACAACACTAACTCCACCAACGCCAGGGGCTCCTTTGTTGTTATATGTGGCAGCTTCGCACTCAGCGGTAAGTGCAGCACTTGTCCAGGAGAAGCTTGAAGGCCAAATCAAAAAGCAGGCCCCAATATACTTTGTATCCGAAGTTCTTAGTTTATCAAAGAAAAATTATACAGAATTGGAGAAGGTACTGTATGCTGTTTTGATGGCCTCCAGGAAGCTTCGGCATTATTTTTAAGCTTACAATATAATTGTTCCTTCTTCACAACCGTTGAAGGATATTATGAGAAATCGAGAAGCTACTGGAAGGATTGGAAAATGGGCTGCAGAGCTCAATGAATTTTGTATTGATTATGTGCATAGGTCTTCGATTCAATCCCAAGCGTTGGCAGACTTCATTGCTGACTGGACGCCAGGGGCTCAAGAGGAAGAAACGAATAAAGATGCCAAAGTATGGACAGTGTTTTGCGATGGGTCTTGGGGAACCTTCGGAGCAGGAGCGGCTGTTGTGTTGGTTTCATCTTCCAAAGTTAAAACTTGTTATGCGACAAGACTTGATTTCAGTTGCACAAACAATATTGCTGAGTACGAAGCTCTGCTCTTGGGTCTTCGGAAGTTAAAGGCAATGGGAATCAGAAGGGACATTCTTAAAACTGATTCCCAAGTTATTTCTGGTCATATTGACAAGAGCTACAAAGCAAGAGATCCGAAGCTTGAAAAATATTTAGATACAGTCCGAAGGATTGAGGCTTCCTTCGAAGGATTCTCTGTTAAAAATATTCCTCGTGGAGAAAATGAATATGCTGATCTATTAGCCAAGTCAGCAGCACAGGGGCTGCCCTTACCTTCGGAAGTATTTTTCGAAACAATAAAAGCACCTTCGGTCGAGCTTCTTGAAAGAGCAGTCCTCAACATATCTCCTGTCTATAGTGAAGATTGGAGAACTGAGATCATTTCTTTCCTTCAGGGTAATTTTCTTTCAGATGACGAAGCTTATAACAGGAGGATAGAAGCAAGAGCTCAACCATATGTCATAATAGAAGGGGAATTATACAAGCGGGGGGTCTGTTCCCCGTTACTCAAGTGTTTATCCAGAGCCGAAGGCATAGAATTGATGAAGGAAATACACGCAGGCCTGTGTGGATCTCACATTGGATCTAGGCCTTTGCTCGGAAAAGTTTTTCGTCAAGGATTTTATTGGCCAAAAGCAGCTTCGGATGCAGCGGATTTAGTTCAAAAGTGCGAAGGTTGTCAGAAATGTGCAAGAGATCAAAAACAACCTTCGTCTTTAACTCAATTAATACAACCCACTTGGCCGTTGCAAAGGTGGGGCCTTGATTTGCTAGGTCCATTACCATCAGCACAGAGGAACTTAAGATATGTTGTAGTGGCAGTGGAATATTTTTCTAAGTGGATTGAGGCAAAGCCTTTAGCCACAATAACTTCGGTTACTATTCAAAAGTTTTTCTGGCAAAATATTGTTTGTCGCTTCGGAGTGCCGAAGGCCATTACTATGGATAATGGGACACAGTTTGATTCTGAAGCTTTCAGAGAATTTTGCGATCAAATTGGCACGAAGATCCATTTCGCATCAGTTCGACATCCGGAGTCAAATGGACTTGTTGAAAGAGCTAATGGGATCATAATGACAGGAATAATGAAGTTAATCTTCAATCAGCCCAGGGGAAAGTGGCCAGACCAATTAATCAAAGTGGTGTGGAGCCATAACACAACAGTGTCAAGATCAACAGGCTTTACGCCATTTAAACTATTGTTTGGTGACGAAGCAATAACCTCGGAAGAAGCCAAAACAGGATCAATAAGAACAGTAGCTTCGGCAGAAGGTAAAGATGAAGCTGATTATTCTGTGGAAAAAGATGCTATAGAAGGGATCAGGTTTCAAGCTGTGGAAAACATCAACAAATATCAAGCTGAAACAATAAAATGGCGTGACAGAAAGGTTAGGTTGAAGAACAATGAGCCAGGACACTTGGTGCTTCGAAGAGTAGTCAACCCTGAGACAGTGGGCAAATTACAGCTGAAGTGGGAAGGACCTTTTTTGGTAGTATCTTCGTCAAGACCCGGTTCTTACAGATTGAAGGATATGGACGGCAACGACATTCCTAGATCATGGAATGCAGATGAGCTTCGGCGATATTATGTTTAGCTTGATGTAATTTTTTCTATTCTTTTTTGTGGCACCCTTTTCCTTTCCAAAGGGGGAGAAAGGTTTTTAATGGGGCCACAACATGTAATTTTTCTTTTCCTTATTTCAATTCTATAAGAGTGATATCCCCCAAAAAATGTAAGTGTAAATGCAAAGGAAAAAGAAAAGAAAACAGGGAGAAGCTCAAAAGTCGTTCCTAAGGGAATGCAGAGCTTACAGCGAAAAATAAACGCTGATTCCGCTGAAAGTAAAAGGCGAAGAAGCTCCTAAGGGAGGCTTACAGCAAAAAATAAACGTTGATTCCGCTGAAAGTAAAAGGCGAAGAAGCTCCTAAGGGAGGCTTACAGCGAAAAGTCAACGTTGATACACCGAAAAGTAAACGGTGAAGCCGAAAAGTAAACGGCAAAAAGATTTGAATCATTCTCAAGGGGATGAAGGGTTTTGATTATGGTTTATGAATATGTGTTCCGATATTCATTTGCACGATACATTACATCATGTCATTTGCATTCATAAACATTCATTTAGACATGTATAGAATCATCATCATCATACCAAGACAGATGCTTCGGCAATGAGGAAAAACTTCGAAGAAAGAGAAAATTTTCATGCTTCGTTGTGTACGAAAAGAAGGGAAGGTGTTTTTCGCCTTCGGCTCAAAGAAGAAGTTTCGTCCACAGCAAAGCAGATTGTACACGGATAAAGGAGACAAGATACATTGCAAGGTATGTACAAATTTACATAAGTTTTTTCCACAATTATATTACAAAAATCTCTCCAGAATTTTTTGCAGAAAAGTCTATTATAGCAACTATTAAGCTTCAGCCCGTCATACTTCAGCTTCGTCATCCTGCACATATTAAGAAGCAGAATAAGAAAGGTGCAAATTTCAAGGAGAAGGTAAAAGTAACAAATATAAGTTTCTCACCGGTTTAAGGTGGCTTCGAGCTTCGTCGCCAGCCATCTTTCGCCCGCCATTTACCCAAATCTGGGTCATAAATCTATTTCCGATGCTTCGGGCTAGGCTCGGGATATCAATCAAATCTGCTGCTGACAAGCTGAAGTTTGGCCTATTTACAATTCTTCCGTGCGTGCAGCCAGCCTTCAGAAAAGCGGTAGCTATGCCCCGAGAAGCTATCAGAGCGCAGAAGTCAGTATGCCCACTAATAACTTCGTCAAGAGCATCAACCTCGCCTTCAATATATTCCAAGGTGCTGGGCAGGTTCTCAGCTGAAGGTGAAAATTTTTCAGAACTGGCTCCGATAGAGTGAAACACATCCTTCAGCCGCTGCACGCATCGGCTGCCGAAATTTAGGCATTTCTCTTGAAGTTCCTTCAATGATTTTTGCAAATTTGAATTTTTCTCGATCTCAGTCTTGAGACTTGTTTCAAGGTTCTTCTTTTCTTGCTCAAATTTTCTAACTTTTTGAGTAATTCATTCTTTAAACTGTCATTTTCGGCTTGGACTTCAGCCAAGGAGCCTTCCATAGACTGAATAATAAAGTCTTTCTTTTCTAAGGCACCTTCGTGTTGTTTAGCCATGATTTCAAGGTCTTGAATGGTGAAGTCCTTCTTTTTTAGAACAGCTTCGTAATTTTCAACTTTTTCTTCTAAATCTTTGATGATAGCTTTGTTCTTCTCCTCTTCAAGATCTTGTTGCATTTTTAGCACTTTACTTAATAATATACTCTGCCAAAACAACCTTCGTCAGAAAATGACATAAAAAATAATAATAATAATAAAATAATAATAATAATAATAATAATATAATAATAATAATATTTTTTTACCTTAAAATTAGCATAAAGCAAGCTACCGACGATATGTTGTTGCTGGTACCTGCAAAGTTCCGCTTCTATCTTCGGCAGGCCAACACTTTTGGAGAAGGTCCTAACAACTTTGGCCTCGGTGCAATTCCGAAGGCATCTTAGCTTCCCCTCGTTGACCCCACCAAATAGCATAGACCCTGGTTTATATCCACATGATATAGCATATTTTTTCAGCTCTTCTTTTTCAGCACCTGTTAATTCTTGCCCAAGTAAATCTTGAAAGTTAAAATTTCCTTCCTCCAAAATGTCTTCAACCTGCTCTTTTCCCTTTTCAGTAGCCGTGTTCACCGCAGCCACAGCAGCTTCTTCTTCAGCCATTTTCAGAAGTATATTGTCAATAACTTCAAGTGTGGTTTCCAGGTTCGAATCTTCGGTGGTCTCGGCTTCGGCTCCGGTAGCTTCAGCTCCGGTAGCTTCGGTTCCGGCAGCTTCGGCTCCGGTGGCTTCAGCTCCAGCGATTGCAATTTCAGCAGTTTCGGCCTCGGTAGCTTCGGCTGCGGCGGCTTCGGCTTCGGCGGTCTCAACAATAGCAATTTTTGACGCCGATACCGGTGGCGGCGTCTGATGAATCACATCTGTCACTTGAATGATTCTCCGTTTTTTCGGCTTCGCAGGGCTTTCTGCTGCCGAAGCTTCTTTGTCCTTCTGAAAAAACTTTGTCAGTTCCGCCGCCAGCGGACTTAGCTTGACAGGCAAAGATTCAGTCATTACCTTCAGAATTTCTTCTACCTCGGTAGCAGAAGGTGTCGCAGGAATTTCCTCATCTCAGACCAATCTCTTTGGTCCTGGAGATACAGGTTTTGGAGATGCAGCTTTTCTTTTTCTTGGAGCAACTACCTTCGGTTCAAACTTTTCTTTCTTCTTTTTTGGTTGATCTTCGTCGTCTTTAATCAAAGTGCTAGCTACTCTTTTCCTTTTCTGCCCTTCGGCACCCTTGTCTAGCCGCTCGTAGTCAGGGTATTCAAAGCCTATAGCATCAAGCACTCTGTTTAGCCTTCGTTTCGGCCAGGTGCTGAAGGCTGCTGTCATCAATTGATCCTCTTTTTTGAATAATTCCCAAGAATTTCAGTACTCATTACTTCGATTGTTTCGAGCCATTCTTGGCAGGGTGCTTTAAAATATTTCTTGAACTTATAGTGGTAAGGCAGGCGGACAAGCTCCCCCCTCCTTCTTTTCTCTTTCGAGCTTCGGCATAGCCCATTCCTTCATAGTTGGAAATATTTTGAACGCCAGAAATTCCTGCACTAGATCTCTAGTGCCAATGTGCTCTGCAATAATTCTGAATTCGGCCAATGCCATTTGGGTTGGACCTTCTGGTGTCATACTGCATTGGGGTCTGGTCTCTCCGAAGATCAGTTCAAGCGGACTCTGTACCAGCTTCTCCTTGTCATCGTCAACTTTGACGTAGAACCATTCCGATTTCCAGCCTGCCGGTCACTTGCTTCGGTAGCTGATCACAGGAAATTTTGTACTTTTCCGATAGGCAAAATTATAACAACCAAAATTTTCATGTAACCCATCCTTTCTGACCTTGGTTTGGTAATGTAGCTCGTGCACTCGGCAGAAACCTTCGGCAAACGGTTCCACCCCCTGGCTTCGGAGAGCCCAAATATAAATACTAAGCCTAACAATAGCGTTAGGAGTTAGTTGATGAAGGTAGATCCCAAATTTCTTTAGCACATCAGCAATCATCCTATTCAAAGGAAATCTCAAACCAGCTTTGAGGAAACTCTTGAAAATCACTATTTCATCTTTCTGTGGCTTCGGGGTAGTTTCTCCTCCACCGAAGCGAATCAGCTTTTTCTCTTCTTCGCTAAAGTAGCCCGACTTCACCATCTTAGAAAATTCAGCCTTGGAGATGGTTGACTTTCCGAAGTCCAGGTGGCTGGGCTTGCTCGGTACTACGATACTGTGATCACCTTCAGAATCAGTCTCTTCAATATCTGCTTGTTCTGCTTCAGTAGCAGTGATGTCTTCCGATGTCATCAACCCAGATCGCTTCATTGCTTCCGAGATAGGAATGGTTTCCATAGCTTCGGCTTCGTCTCCTTCGCGCTCAACTCTAGCAGTAGAGCGCACTCTGGCCATTTGATTTTGAATTTCTTGAAAATTTCTTGGAAATTAATAACCTTTCTTCCGAAGCTCTTCTTCTGACGAAGCAGACACCAAACTGGAGCTTCGTTTGAATGCGAAAGTCAAGCTTCGGCTATGGTTAAATTTTTGGCAGCAGAACAGTGCAATAGCAATGAATGTTGTGGTAACTTCACACCTACCCGTCTGTTTATATAGTGCTGCAGGTAAGAAGGTGAATCGTCAGGATTTTTACACCAGGCAAACAGTTGCTCGCACCCGCTGCATGGTGGGCCGCAAAAACCAAAATAGTGAACCTGAGTGGTGGGACTGCTACGCGCTCGAAAACTGTATCGTTTCTCGACAACGAGCTCAGGGAAGGTGTTTTTCGGACCTTCGGCTTCCTGAAGACTAAGAGACTTTTTTCACAGATCAAGCTTGTCACACCCGGTTTTAGAAGGCAAACCGAATGCGAACCATGTACGTGCCAGGATCAGTTATTCACGTACACAGCAGTTACATAACATGGACATCATCACACAGTGCTCAAAATAGTATTAAGAAGGGAAATAGTCGATTACATCATACGTCTAAGACGTCCATATAGTCCTTACAATAAATCAAAGTGCGGAAAAGAAACGTAGATAACTGCGGCCTTCACAGGCAGCCGACTGGGGGTTGCCGCTAACCCACACCTAGAACTCGTTGTAGTCTTGGAACTCCTGGAAGTCTCCTTCCACGGCTTCATCTTCTCCTGAGCAGTGGTTGCAATGCTGACAACCTGGGGGGGTTTGGTGTGTAGAGCAAGGGTGAGTACACATCAACATACTCAGCAAGTATCCTGTTTGGCTGTAGTGGACTAGCTTTATGTGGGGGATAAGTCAAGCAGTTGCTTTTAGTTGGTCAGATTATTACTTACTAGTAGAAAGCCAAGTTTTAGCATTAACCCAAGTTATTAACCCGATGTACCCTTTCCAAACGGAAAGAATACCACTTACCAGCACCATAGTCATAACCAAAACCATCGATCTCATAACCACCTGTAAACCAAAGTATCTCTGATCAAGTACCACTAATCACTGGAGCTCCCTTGGCCGCTCATAACCGCGAGCACGGCTGATATATCAGTTTTCAAACACTCTGCAGAGGTTGTGCACTTTACCCACAAGCCGTGATTCCCTTTCTGCCCGGAGATCATGACTCTCCATTGATCACTACCAAGGTGACCCAGCAGGGCATCACTACGTAGCCTTTACAAAGATTCCCCGGGGCTGTAGCCACCCGTTAGGTTTCCTAAATGCACCGCACTCCTCCCCAAGGGGCGAACCCAAACTTGGCAGAGCGAGCCGCATACACCGAGCCCCATTGACGGCACGACGGCTAAGTGAACTACACCCCGGATCCTCTAATTATTCAGCTAAGGGCATCCCATTCCACCCTCATGGTTGCACTGTTTTCCCGGGCGGTCATCCATAGAACAGGTCCTTACGGAGAGGCACTCGAGAAACCGCTCGAGCCCCCTTGAAGACCACAAGTACAACACCATAATAAGAGAAGGGAAAACAGCGTATCATAGATATTCTCATCATGTTCATTGATTAGAGTTAAGCAATAGCATAAAGCTAAACAATAATAATCCAACCCAAATAGGTAAACAAGGACAGGGATAACAAAGCTAGTCAATCCTTAGGCATAAATGTATAAAGCGGGAGGTGAATTAAATAATGAATAGGACAGAGATAGGTCAAAGGACACTTGCCTCCACCAACCGACTGCTGCTCAGGGGCTTCTCCTGCGAGTTCCTCGGGCTCTTCGACCGGATCGTTCTCTATGCGAGCGCAAACATACATACATCCACATATTTAATACAAAAGAACAGTACACCATACAATAGAATGCAATAAGTAAACAGACGTTCCACGCGGGCTCGTGAGTACGGTTAAGAGAGAAAGAGGAAAAGACAGTCGAGAAACGATCACGTTACATGATTATAAATTAACCACTCGCTTAATGGAAGGAAATTTAATGTAGACACTATGTTTAGCGTAAAGTAAAGTCATGTTTCATGTCTAATTATTATAAGCAAGTGGAGATAAATAAAAGGATGGTCGCGCGGCGAGACGCGCGACAAAGCTCTCTAAAACAAATTAAGAAGTTAACGACTCGTCGCGCGACCGAGCACGCAACGAGACACTTCGCCTTAGTTAAGAGGAGACGTTAAGCGTCGCGCGACGAAGCGCACGACGGCATACGTCGGCTAAACTGAGTCCAAAGTGGAACGTCGCGTGAATACACACGCGGCGTTACACCTTAAACAACCTGAAACAAAAATGGATCGTCGCGCGACGAAGCGCACGACGCAACACAAGATAGAATCTGAATTTAGACAAATCCGTCGCGCGACGAAGCGCGCGACGCAACACGCTAATTAACAAATAATCAACGCGAGCGCGGGCGAGCGAAGATACGGTCGGGCGAGGCCGGGACGGGGGAACGGGCGGCCGAGCCGGGGCCGGGGCGGTTGAACCGGCCAGGGGCGGGGGCGCGCGGGCGAGCGGGGCTCGCCGCGCCGCGGGAGGGCGCCGGGCCACCACGGCCGGCCGAGCCGAGGGCGGGGCGGGCGAGCGCCACGCGCAGGGGCCGGGGCAGGGGTGGGCGCCGCCGGGGAGGCCGGGCGGGGGCCGAGCGCCGCCGGGGAGGGAGGCCGGGCGGGGCCGCGCGAGGGGAGGGCCGAGGCGGGGCCGAGCGCCACCGGGGAGGGAGGGGGAGGGGCCGAGCGCCGCCGGGGAGGGAGACCGGGCGGGGCCGTGCGAGGGGAGGCCGGGGACGGGCGCCGCCGCGCCGGGGAGGGCCGAGCGGGGGGGCCGAACGCCGCCGCGGGGAGGGAGGCCGGGCGGGGCCGAGCGCCGCCGCGGGGGGGCCGAGCGGGGAGGGGCGGGCAGGGGCGCCGCCGCGGGCCGGGGTGGGGGGAGCGCCGCCGACGGGGGCGGGGACGGGGTCGGGCGCCGCCGCGCCGGGCAGGGGTGGAGACGGGCGGGATCGCGCGCAGGCAGGGGGAAAAGGGAGGGCGCGCGGGGGGGGAAGGAGAGGAGGGAGAGGGAGAGAGAGAGGAGAAGGGGAGGGGAGGGGAGCTCACCTCGGGGTCCAAAATCTGGTGATCGCCGTCTCCAAATCCTAGGGCACCACGGGGAGAGAGAGGTGGAAGAGGGAGAGGAGAGGTTGTTGCGCGGGAGATCCAAATGAGAGAGGGAGGAGAGGGGAGGGGGGCGCATGGGGGGTTTGGGCGCCAGGGGCGCGCAGGCCGGGGCGGGCCGGGCTGGCTGGGCTGGACTAGGTTGGGCCGGGCCACTTCGCGGATCGAAAACCCACGACGAGCGCGGACCACTAAACGGAATTAAATCGCGAATCGAAATCCGGAACGGAACGAGACGAACACTCAATATCAGACAAAGAAATGTGCTTCGGCATGATGCAACACCCATGACACTTAGGTTTTGGTTTATACATGACACGGACACCTGTCGCTATACTGGTTTGAAATTGGGGAGAAGGAGCAAACAGGGAAAGAGAAAAGAGAGTAACGCCCGAATTTGGTGAGAGAAAAGAAGAAAAAATTCTACCCCCAAATTCAGGGCGTTACAAACCTATCCCCCTTAAAAGAATCTCGCCCTCGAGATTCAGGGTTGGCTAGCAAAGAGCTCAGGGTATTTAGCCATCAGATCATCTTCACGCTTCCAGGTTGCTTCTTCCTCAGAGTGATGATTCCATTTGACTTTGCACATTCTGATGGCCTTCCTTCGGGTGACTCTGTCTGCAACCTCAAGGATTTGCACTGGTTTCTCAACGTAGGTCAAGTCCTCCTGGACTTCAAGACCTTCCACTGGCAACTGCTCTTCTGGCACACGCAAGCACTTCTTCAACTGAGACACATGAAAGACATCATGCACAGCTGACAAATTCTCTGGCAAACTGAGCTGATAGGCCACTTCTCCACGTCTTGCAAGAATCTGATACGGACCAATGTAGCGGGGTGCTAGCTTGCCTTTCACTCCGAATCTTCTGACTCCTCTGATCGGTGACACTTTCAGATAGACAAAGTCTCCGACTTCGAAACTCAGCTCTCTTCTTCTTGTGTCTGCATAGCTTCGCTGCCTCGATTGCGCTATCTTCAGATTCTCTCGGACCATCTTGATGTTCTCTTCGGCTTCAAGCAAAATGTCTGGTCCAAACACTTGCTTTTCTCCAGGCTGATCCCATTGCAACGGAGTTCTACAACTCCTTCCATAGAGCGCCTGAAATGGTGACATCTTCAAACTGGCCTAGTAATTGTTGTTATAGGAAAACTCCGCATAAGGCAATCTCTTATCCCATCCGGACTGATCTTGCAACGCACAGGCTCTCAACATGTCTTCAAGAATTTGATTGGTTCTTTCGGTCTGGCCATCTGTCTGCGGATGATAAGCTGAACTGAAATTCAGATGCGTTCCCAAAGCTTCATGCAACTGCTGCCAGAAATGAGAGGTGAACTGCGTTCCTCTGTCTGACACTATCTTCTTTGGCACACCATGAAGACAAACGATCCGAGACATATACAATTCTGCCAATACGGCACTGCTATAGTTGGTTTTGACAGGTATGAAGTGGGCTGACTTGGTCAGACGGTCCACTACTACCCAAATGGAATCGTAGCCGGCTCGAGTGCGAGGCAATCCGACTATGAAATCCATACCAATTTCATCCCATTTCCACTGAGGGATCTGCAACGGTTGCAACAATCCAGCAGGTCTCTGGTGCTCTGCCTTAATTCTTCGGCAACTATCGCACATAGCCACATGCTCTGCGATTTCCCTCTTCATTCCGTACCACCAGAATTTCTTCTTCAGATCCTGATACATCTTCTCACTGCCAGGGTGAATCGAATAGGCTGTCTCATGAGCTTCCTTGAGAATCAACTCCCGAATGGACTGGACATTGGGAACACACAAGCGGTCTTTGAACCATATCACGCCTTCTGCATCTTCTCGAAAATCTTTGCCTCTGCCATCTAGAATCAGTCGCCGGATCTCACTGATTTTCTCATCATTCTTCTGTGCTTCTTTGATTTCGCGCTCCAAGGTAGGTTCCAACTCAACTGTGACTCCTCGTGAATTATTCAGAAATCCGAGACTCAACCTGTCAAACTCCTTAGCCAACTCATAAGGCATCGGACGAGCGACCATCAGATTGACTTGACTCTTTCTGCTCAAAGCATCTGCCACTACGTTTGCTTTGCCTGGATGGTAATGAATTTCCAACTCATAGTCTTTAATCAACTCTAACCATCTTCGTTGCCTCATGTTCAACTCTGACTGAGTGAATATGTACTTCAGACTCTTGTGGTCTGTGTAAACATCGCATTTCTGTCCATACAAATAGTGCCTCCATGTCTTCAGTGCGTGAACCACTGCTGCCAACTCTAGATCATGGATTGGGTAGTTCTTCTCATGAACCTTCAACTGTCGGGACGAGTAAGCCACAACTCTTCCCTCTTGCATCAACACGCATCCCAAACCTGTGTAACAAGCATCACAATACACCGAGAAGGGCTTGTGCACATCAGGCAAGACTAGGACAGGCGCTGTAGTCAACTTCTCTTTCAGCGCTTCAAAGGCTTCTTGACATTTTCGGGTCCACTTGAACTCAACTTTGTTGCCTAGCAACGCTGTCATTGGTTTCGCAATCTTCGAAAACCCTTCAATAAATCGCCGATAGTATCCGGCCATTCCAATGAAACTCTTGATTCCTCGAGCGTCTGTTGGCGCTTTCCAGTTCAAAATGTCTGCCACTTTCTTCGGATCCACAGCCAATCCTTCCTTGTTGATTATGTGACCCAAGAACAGGACTTCACTGATCCAGAACTCACACTTGCTCAACTTTGCATACAGTTGGTGCTCTCGCAATCTCTGCAATACCATCCTCAAATGATCTGCGTGCTCTTCTTCGCTTTGAGAATAAACCAGAATGTCATCAATGAATACCACCACAAACTTATCAAGGTAATCCATGAATACACTGTTCATCAAGTTCATGAAGAACGCTGGCGCATTGGTCAAACCAAAAGACATCACAGTGAACTCATACAAACCATACTTGGAAATGAATGCCGTCTTCGGAATGTCCGAAGGTCGGATCCTGAGCTGATGATAACCTGACCTCAGATCAATCTTGGAGAACACACTGGCTCCTCTCAACTGGTCGAACAGATCTTCAATTCTGGGCAAAGGATACTTGTTCTTGATCGTGACTTCATTCAAAGCTCGATAATCGATACACATCCTTTTGGTGCCATCTTTCTTCTCCACAAATAGGACAGGGGCGGCCCAAGGCGAGGTGCTTGGCCGAATGTAACCTTTCTCTGACAGCTCATCAATCTGCTTCTTAAGTTCAACCAACTCTGGTCCGGATATTCTGTAAGCTCTTTTGAAGATAGGGGCGGTTCCAGGAAGAAGCTCTATAGCAAACTCAACTTTCCGCTCTGGTGGCATACCCGGTAAGTCCTTTGGAAACACATCTGGGAACTCGGACACAACCTTGATCCTCTCACTTGGGTCTGCTTCACTGCTATCAACAGCTAGCTGATAACAACTTCTTTTCTTTGGCTCAGACGGGACTAACTCGGTCACCACTTCTTCTCCAAGTGGGGACACCAACTTGATGGTCCTTTTATCACAACTGATAATTGCCTGATACTTATCTAACCAATTCATCCCTAGGATGACATCTATTCCCTGAGTACCCATTACTATAAGGTTGGCGGGAAACGCTATCCCCCTTATTTCCACACTTATATTCAAACAAATGCTATCGGCTCGAATTCTACCACCGGTTGAGTCAATTTGAATCGGGGTTGACATGGTAGTAATTGGAAGATTATGTGCTTCTACCCATGATGCAGTAATGAAAGAATGCGTTGCTCCAGTATCAAATAACACTTCTGCAATATGGGAGTCGACTGGGAACATACCTACTATCATGCCGGGGGTCTCCTGAACTGCTTCAGCCTCCAAGTGGTTCAGCCTTCCATGATTATAGCGCGGCTGAGAGCGATTGCCTGCTCCAGGCTGAGGCACATTCTGCTTTGCTGGGGCATTGGGGCCTGACTGCTGCTGGGCTGCCTTCTTCGGACATTGCATCACCCAGTGGCCTTGCTCTCCACAGTGGAAACATGCTCTGTTTCCAACCTGAGCTGGTGCTGCCTGACTGCTCTGCTGGGTTGCTGGGGCAGGAAGACGAGGTGCTTGCTGATTCTGCCTCTGGAACTGACCTCCTGACTGATTGTTCTGACGGTTCTGGTACTGAGGCTGAGGATACTGCCTTTGAAACTGCTGATGCTGCTGAGGTGGACGCTGATTCTGCCTGAACTGCTGAGGTTGATTGCCTGAGAAACGAGGACGATTGCTGCTTCCAGGCTGGGGTCCACTGATCTTGCGCTTACGATCCTCCATCTCCTTACGCTTCCTCTCTGTCATGATTGCTCTGTCAATCAGGTGCTGGAATGTCGGGAAGGTGTGATTCATCAGTTGGTACTGCAGAGGGTCAACCAAGCCTCTCAGGAAACGGTACTGTCGCTTGGCGTCGGTGTTGACATCTTCAGGAGCATAGCGAGACAATTGCAGAAACCTGTCCCGGTACTCACTGACAGACGATGGCCCTTGCTTGAGGGCCAGGAACTCCTCCTTCTTCACTGTCATCAGACCTGCAGGAACATGGTACTGACGAAATCTTCCTCTGAACTCTTCCCAGGTGATGGCGTCAGGATGGGCATGGGTGGCGAGGTAAGACTCCCACCATGACTAGGCTGCTCCTCTCAACAGACGGGGACCATACAGAACCTTCTCCCTGTCATCGCACTGAGCGGTATGCAACTCCCGCTCCACAGTGCGCAGCCAGTCTTCAGCATCCATGGGGTCAGAAGAATGAGCGAACGTGGGTGGATGACCTCTCATGAATTCAGCACGCTTGTCTCTGGTCATCTAAGGCATCTGAGGCTGAGGTGGGGCCTGCTGCTGTTGCTGCTGCTGCTGCTGAATGGTGGCCAAAGTCTGACCGATGGCTTGAACTGCCTGAGTCTGCATCAGAAACATCTGCTCGATGGACATCGGGGGCGGGGGCGGCAGATGCTGCTGCTGGGGCACCTCCTCCTGTTGAGCGGCTCGCTCCTGCTGAGCATGCCTTCCTCCTCTGCGCCTGCTCTCTGACATCTGCAGAATGCAACCACACATCAGAACTGATCTGGCAAATCTTGCAGCATAAGAAAAGAGGATAGAATTCTTCAACAGCACTGAACAGATGAGCATCTTCACTGATCTCCAACACAGACCACACAGCTTCTCAGATAAAGAGGAAAGTGGAATAAAAGGTTTCCCAACTATGTAACTAACTCCATTAATATAATAGGTAAACCAAAATGCAAGGGATACCCACACTCTGGTGACAGTCATTACAAAGATCCAAACCAAACATAGTTCATCATGACAAACATAAATGCACAGGATATAGCAAACTACCCTGTCTAACTAAGACTAACTAAGACCGAGACTAACGCTAAGACTGTAGCTTCTACGTATATATTTCGTATTAATTACAAGATCCAACTCTAACGATCTATGGTTCTAGATTTATCTTGGTCTTGCAGTCGGGATTGCCATAAGACTGGTGTCCACGCTGAGGTGAGCGGTACGGGTGCTGAGTCCCGACGGGAGCGGGGGAACCACCATCCAGGTGACGACGTTCCGCGCGCTCAGCCCGCAGCAGGGCGATCTCAGCACGAGCCCTACTCAGCTCGTCTAATGCATGGTCCAGCTCCGTGTTTAGCACGGCGGCTAGGTTGACTGTGCTGCTCAACCTAGGATTGCCCTCACCGACAGGTGAGACAATCACGCCTCCTGTGCTGCCAGATGGACGGCGGGGGTAATACTTCAGGTCAAGACCGTCAGCTGCCCCACCGAAAACCGAGCAGTAGTGCGAAAGCGCACGCCGTGCAGCATCTTGCATGGCTGCCTCAGCTGAGTCCCGCTCAGAGATAGAATAGTGCTCTGAGCAGGCCTCCACACCCTGGAGACTGTTCTCCGGGCAGCGCACCAAGCAGGTTGCCTCCCAGCGGTCCGGGTAGACCCCGCGACTATGCTGGTAGACCACACAGCGATACTCGACCGACCAAGTATGCCGGTTAAATGCCCGACGTAGCAGGGTGTCGAGCGCATCGTGGAAGTGACACCCGCGAGCAGCGTCGCGAGTGATGGGTCGAGCAACCCACCCTTCCGGCTCAAGGTTAGCAGAGAAGTCGGTGTCGTGGCTCGAGCTGTCGTCGCCACTTCCGTCGTCTGGGTCTCCTCCAGCAGCTACTCCAGAAGCTGGGACGCCCAGTGGTGGTGCAGGGGGCGCCTCCAGAGGAAGCACAGGGGAGCAGCTCCTCACAGACTCTATCTTCTGGTGGAGCGAGAAAGAAGAGCCCTGCTGCTCCTGTCGTCGACGCTCCTGCTCCTCACGCAGGCGGTGGTGTAGTCTCTCCAAGTGGCTGGACTGTCCGGCCACGGGACGGCGAAGCGGACGCTCAGCAAGGCGGGAGGGTAAGAAGGGGATGATTGACTTTCGTGCAGTGTGTCTAAGTCGAGCCATCTACAAAAGACATCGCAAGCAAAAGGGTGAGAACAGAATCAATATGACCAGCAAATAATGAATCATAAGTAAATGAAGGATTAGAATAAAACATGATTTTCAGCAAGGTATAATATATAGTAGAACATAGGTTTGGTCGGTATGACCAACTTTTGAAGGGATATCAAAGTCAAGGCAGGGACAGAGGTCTATAGTCCTTAGAACGACCATTCTACTCTAGGTTAGCGGTCCTACAGTCAGCACGGCTTTGATACCACTTATGTCACACCCGGTTTTAGAAGGCAAACCGAATGCGAACCATGTACGTGCCAGGATCAGTTATTCACGTACACAGCAGTTACATAACATGGACATCATCACACAGTGCTCAAAATAGTATTAAGAAGGGAAATAGTCGATTACATCATACGTCTAAGACGTCCATATAGTCCTTACAATAAATCAAAGTGCGGAAAAGAAACGTAGATAACTGCGGCCTTCACAGGCAGCCGACTGGGGGTTGCCGCTAACCCACACCTAGAACTCGTCGTAGTCTTGGAACTCTTGGAAGTCTCCTTGCACGGCTTCATCTTCTCCTGAGCAGTGGTTGCAATGCTGACAACCTGGGGGGTTTGGTGTGTAGAGCAAGGGTGAGTACACATCAACATACTCAGCAAGTATCCTGTTTGGCTATAGTGGACTAGCTTTATGTGGGGGATAAGTCAAGCAGTTGCTTTTAGTTGGTCAGATTATTACTTACTAGTAGAAAGCCAAGTTTTAGCATTAACCCAAGTTATTAACCCGATGTACCCTTTCCAAACGGAAAGAATACCACTTACCAGCACCATAGTCATAACCAAAACCATCGATCTCATAACCACCTGTAAACCAAAGTATCTCTGATCAAGTACCACTAATCACTGGAGCTCCCTTGGCCGCTCATAACCGCGAGCACGGCTGATATATCAGTTTTCAAACACTCTGCAGAGGTTGTGCACTTTACCCACAAGCTGTGATTCCCTTTCTGCCTGGAGATCATGACTCTCCATTGATCACTACCAAGGTGACCCAGCAGGGCATCACTACGTAGCCTTTACAAAGATTCCCCGGGGCTGTAGCCACCCGTTAGGTTTCCTAAATGCACCGCACTCCTCCCCAAGGGGCGAACCCAAACTTGGCAGAGCGAGCCGCATACACCGAGCCCCATTGACGGCACGACGGCTAAGTGAACTACACCCCGGATCCTCTAATTATTCAGCTAAGGGCATCCCATTCCACCCTCATGGTTGCACTGTTTTCCCGAGCGGTCATCCATAGAACAGGTCCTTACGGAGAGGCACTCGAGAAACCGCTCGAGCCCCCTTGAAGACCACAAGTACAACACCATAATAAGAGAAGGGAAAACAGCGTATCATAGATATTCTCATCATGTTCATTGATTAGAGTTAAGCAATAGCATAAAGCTAAACAATAATAATCCAACCCAAATAGGTAAACAAGGACAGGGATAACAAAGCTAGTCAATCCTTAGGCATAAATGTATAAAGCGGGAGGTGAATTAAATAATGAATAGGATAGAGATAGGTTAAAGGAAACTTGCCTCCACCAACCGACTGCTGCTCAGGGGCTTCTCCTGCGAGTTCCTCGGGCTCTTCGACCGGATCGTTCTCTATGCGAGCGCAAACATACATACATCCACATATTTAATACAAAAGAACAGTACACCATACAATAGAATGCAATAAGTAAACAGACGTTCCACGCGGGCTCGCGAGTACGGTTAAGAGAGAAAGAGGAAAAGACAGTCGAGAAACAATCACGTTACATGATTATAAATTAACCACTCGCTTAATGGAAGGAAATTTAATGTAGACACTATGTTTAGCGTAAAGTAAAGTCATGTTTCATGTCTAATTATTATAAGCAGGTGGAGATAAATAAAAGGATGGTCGCGCGGCGAGACGCGCGACAAAGCTCTCTAAAACAAATTAAGAAGTTAACGACTCGTCGCGCAACCGAGCACGCAACGAGACACTTCGCCTTAGTTAAGAGGAGACGTTAAGCGTCGCGCGACGAAGCGCACGATGGCATACGTCGGCTAAACTGAGTCCAAAGTGGAACGTCGCGTGAATACACACGCGGCGTTACACCTTAAACAACCTGAAACAAAAATGGATCGTCGCGCGACGAAGCGCACGACGCAACACAAGATAGAATCTGAATTTATACAAATCCGTCACGCGACGAAGCGCGCGACGCAACACGCTAATTAACAAATAATCACCGCGAGCGCGGGCGAGCGAAGATACGGTCGGGCGAGGCCGGGACGGGGGAACGGGCGGCCGAGCCGGGGCCGGGGCGGTTGAACCGGCCAGGGGGCGGTTGAACCGGCCAGGGGCGGGGGCGCGCGGGCGAGCGGGGCTCGCCGCGCCGCGGGAGGGCGCCGGGCCACCACGGCCGGCCGAGCCGAGGGCGGGGCGGGCGAGCGCCACGCGCAGGGGCCGGGGCAGGGGCGGGCGCCGCCGGGGAGGCCGGGCGGGGGCCGAGCGCCGCCGGGGAGGGAGGTCGGGCGGGGCCGCGCGAGGGGAGGGCCGAGGCGGGGCCGAGCGCCGCCGGGGAGGGAGGGGGAGGGGCCGAGCGCCGCCGGGGAGGGAGACCGGGCGGGGCCGCGCGAGGGGAGGCCGGGGACGGGCACCGCCGCGCCGGAGAGGGCCGAGCGGGGGGGCCGAACGCCGCCGCGGGGAGGGAGGCCGGGCGGGGCCGAGCGGGGAGGGGCGGGCAGGGGCGCCGCCGCGGGCCGGGGTGGGGGGGAGCGCCGCCGACGGGGGCGGGGACGGGGTCAGGCGCCGCCGCGCCGGGCAGGGGCGGGGACAGGCGGGGTCGCGCGCGGGCAGGGGGAAAAGGGAGGGCGCGCGGGGGGGGGGGGGGGGGGGGGGGAAGGAGAGGAGGGAGAGGGAGAGAGAGAGGAGAAGGGGAGGGGAGCTCACCTCGGGGTCCAAAATCCGGTGATCGCCGTCTCCAAATCCTAGGGCACCACGGGGAGAGAGCGGTGGAAGAGGGAGAGGAGAGGTTGTTGCGCGGGAGATCCAAATGAGAGAGGGAGGAGAGGGGAGGGGGGCGCATGGGGGGTTTGGGCGCCAGGGGCGCGCAGGCCGGGGCGGGCCGGCTGGGCTGGACTAGGTTGGGCCGGGCCACTTCGCGGATCGAAAACCCACGACGAGCGCGGACCACTAAACGGAATTAAATCGCGAATCGAAATCCGGAACGGAACGAGACGAACACTCAATATCAGACAAAGAAATGTGCTTCGGCATGATGCAACACCCATGACACTTAGGTTTTGGTTTATACATGACACGGACACCTGTCGCTATACTGGTTTGAAATTGGGGAGAAGGAGCAAACGGGGAAAGAGAAAAGAGAGTAACGCCCGAATTTGGTGAGAGAAAAGAAGAAAAAAATCTACCCCCAAATTCAGGGCGTTACAAAGCTCGTTACGAAAAACGATCTAGCACCGCGAAGGGGCTACTGTTGGGACCATGCTTCATCGCCGAAGGTCCTGCAGAAAGAAACAGATTCGGCTGAAGCTGCTCGTACGTAACGCCGAAGGCACCATTCATGAAGCTTCGGTATTACAGCATATCCGAAGATGAAGGATTGAACCAACTTAAAGATAGAATGACCTTTTAGTCCATAAAGGTCTGAGTCATTGTTGTATACTTTTATGAGGGGTATGATTGTAATTCCTCACAGGCTGTGTCCTGTGCCTATAAATAGTGAACAGTATTCCTTTACTGTTCACGCATTCCTGTAATTGCAAACGCATCACTCGGGAATTATTGTTTGTCAAGGCAAAGGTATAAATGTGCCTAAACGTTATATTCAAACATCTTAGTTTCATATAATAAGATATGTGAGTGATGTCATTCATTTCCAACATATTTATCTTTAATGTTTCACGTTTTACATTACTCGGTATTATCTTTATAAGTTTAATTACGAAGGTGAAACCTTCGTAATATTATGCTCGTGACCTTTGTCCGAAGTTCATTAAATCCTTATGGAGATAATGCTTCGGCGGACGAAGGGTATTGATATTTAACATTTTATGTTGCCTTGTTCTTAATTCATAGCATTTGAGAACAAGTCCCCAACACACCACAAAAACACTATCGCTCCCCCTCTTCGTTCGAGGCAATCCCAAAACAAAGTCCATCGAAATATCCGCCCATGGAACCGAAGGAATAGGGAGAGGCATATACAAACCATGCGGATTCAACCGCGACTTGGCCTTTTGACATGTTGTGCATCTAGCAACAAAGCGCTCAACATCACGTCTCAAATGGGGCCAAAAGAAGTGTGTAGACAGCACAGCCTCTGTCTTCTTAGCACCAAAGTGGCCCATCAAACCACCACCATGCGCTTCCTGCAACAACAAGAGACGAACGGAACCAGCTGGAATGCATAGGCGATTAGCTCTAAATAAGTATCCATCATTAAGCACATATTTATTCCATGTACGTCCCTCTTTGCAGTTTAATAACACATCTTTAAAATCATCATCTAATGCATATTGTAATTTAATCGATTCAAGTCCAAAAATACGATAATCAAGTTGAGACAACAAGGCATAGCGTCTAGACAAAGCATCAGCAATCACATTATCATTCCTCTTTTTATGTTTAATGATGTAAGGAAAAGTTTCAAGAAATTCTACCCACTAAGCATGTCTACGGTTCAGATTTGTTTGACTACGAAGATGCTTAAGTGACTCATGATCAGAATGAATAACAAATTCCTTAGACCACAAATAATGTTTCCATGTTTGCAAAGATCGTATGAGAGCATATAATTCTTTATCATACGTGGAATAATTAAGAACAGGGCTATTCAATTTCTCACTAAAATATGCAATGGGTTTACCTCCTTGCATCAAAACAGCACCAATGCCAACTCCACTTGCATCACATTCGAGTTCAAAAGTCTTACCAAAGTCAGGAAGTTAGAGTAGTGGCATGTGAGTAAGCTTCTCTTTTAAAAGAGCAAAAGAATCATCTTGTGACTGCCCCCAATTAAATGAAACACCCTTCTTGGTCAACTCATGTAATGGGGCAGCGATGGTGCTGAAATCCTTCACGAAACGACGATAAAATTCTGCAAGTCCAAGAAAACTCCACACTTGTGTCACCGTCGATGGCATTGGCCAACTCTGAATAGCATGCACCTTGGCCTCATCAACATCAATACCCTATGGAGTGACAACATAGCCAAGAAACGATACTCGTTCGGTGCAAAAGGTCCATTTCTCAAGGTTAGCAAATAAGCGTGCGGCGCGCAAAGCATCAAAAACAACACATAGATGGTCAAGATGTTCAGATAAAAAGTGTTGTAGATCAAGATATCATCAAAATAAACCACCACAAATTTTCCAATAAATGGGCGTGTTGGGGCGAAGGCGAAGACACTACCCTTCGCTCCAGGCCTTCGTCACCTTGACGCACCAACAGAAGCATGATGACGGCGTGGCCCACCCTCCGTCCTCCTCACCGCAAGGCTAAGGCCTACGACGAAGTCTTCCCGTCCCACGTCGCCACCAGATCTAGAGGCCCACGCGGGATTCGGCCCATCGTAATAGGCCCCACATGGAGAAGCGTGTTACGGGCCCAATTTTTAATAGCTTTTCTGTAATGACAGTCTGTAACCCTCCCTTGAGGGAATATTCTGGGGATAATCCAGGTGCCCGAGGGCACAAGCGTCCTTACATGGAGACGTTGGGCACTCAGACACCTATAAATACCCCCGTACAGTGCCCTTGAGAGGCTGGATTAACAGAGCTATTGCCATCTCGAGTTAAACCTTGTCTGTATTCTTTCCACTCCCCTATTGGATCATCTTGTCCAGGAGAGCAAGTTCCAACATTTGGCACCCACCGTTCGTGCTACGAACAAACCACCCGCGATGGCACCCAAGAAAGCTAGCTCGAAGGCAGCCCCATCCATTGACGAAGCAACAAAGGCAGCGCTGCTGGCCGAGAAAAAGGGCAAGGCCCTTGCAGACACCACCCACCAAGAAGCCTGCGAAGACGACGCCGTCAGCAAGAGACAGCGCAACGATCAACCAACTCCCGAGGGCAGCCTCCGCACCTGCAGCTCCGAAGGACAGCCACAGGAACCACCCCCAGGCTTCGCTCCACTAGAGGGCAAGGACGCCACAGAGGATGGCGAAGTCATCAGCGTTTCAGTAGAAGAACAGCTACAGCTGCGGGCCCTGCGCATCAAGAACCGCAACCTTCAGAAGCAGAAAGAAATCCTCGAGGCCAAGCACCAATGTGTCTCTGTGCAGGCCAAGGTGCGCCAGATGATATGAGACGAGGAGCAGAGGGCTCAGGAACTCGAGCAAGAGATTGTGCTCATGCAGCGCGAAGGCCAACATGATCTGCAGCACGGCCCGCCCCTCCAACAGCGCGCGCCAGTTGGAGACCTATTCATTCCTCAGCGTGAACCCTTCATCCCGCACGCCGCAGCATTCCAAGTCATCAACTACCTTGATGAGCGGAGCCCTCTGGCGCCGCAACTACAAGTGTCACCATGGCCCGCCAACTTCAGGGCAGGGACCTACCCCAAGTACAACGGTAGCACCGACCCAGCACAGAACATCATGAGCTATCAAGTCGTTGTCGCATCATCCAGAGGGGACGATGCCACGATGGCCAAGTCCTTCATCATCGCCCTTGAGGGTCCGGCCTTGACCTGGTACACCAGGTTGCCCCCATTGTCCATCGACTCCTGGAGAAGTCTCCGGGACAAATTTCTGCTCAACTTCCAAGGGTACCGCCCAGACACCGATGCCTTGGCCGAACTGTCACTCTGCAAGCAGCAGGAGAAAGAAACCCTGCAGGAGTACTACCGCAAGTTCTTGACTCTCAAGTCACAACTGCCCTCGGTCAACGACCAAATTGCCATACACTACGCCATCAATGGCCTTCGGGCTGGCGTCCTGTACAGTCACTACATCAGGGACCCACCCAAAAACCTCTAAGAACTCTATCAGTTGTTTGAAAAGTACGCCAGATCCGAAGAGCTCCACCATCGCAAGGTCGAGCCTCAAAGAAAGCCCAAGGACCCTCCGCAGTCCAGCAGAACATGGACAAGACCTTCGCAGTCAGACTCCGGTCGGGACAGCCGCAGTCAGCAGTAGGTGCATAATATTGCCAACCAGCACCCCGCCGGTGAGACCCCTCGCCGTCAAGATTATCCCCCCTAGGGCCGTGGCAATGGCACGCGTGGTCAGGGCCGAGGACGGGCGCAGCAGCCGCGCAGATTTTACTGCTTGTTTCACGGCGAAGACTGCGTGCACCCAACGAGGGACTGCCCAGAAACAAAGGCCACCAGGGACAGGATGTCTCGGGCACAACCCGCCGACAACCCAAGAGTTGTCGCGCACACATATCAACACCACCTCCCACAACCATACAACCACAACCCCGCCTAGCATCCACCTAACCACGCATACCAACACCACTAGGAGGTACAAGTCATACCACCCCCACTTTCGCCTCCGCACCCGCATCAGCCAAACATCCACCACCAAAATCACCCCAAGCACCAAAACAGGAAGACTTCACTGATCAGCCGTATCGTGGAGTCATTCACATGATCACTGGAGGGTCCAGCGTCGACTTCGACACGAAGCGACAGAAGATGGACCACTATCGAAGCATCAACCATGTTGCCATCACCGGCCTAGTCGTGCAAACAAAGTGGTCCCATGTGCCGCTGACCTTTGACATCGTTGACATGGTCTATCCCTACAACGCCATAATGGGTTGAGGCTCAATCAACAAATTTGAAGCAGCCATCCACGGATTATACCTCTGCATGAAAATTTCGGGTCCGTAAGGCGTAATAATGGTGTACGGAAACCAGTAGACTGCGCGTAATATTGAGAGAGACTTCGTTCCCGGTCAACGGAACGTACACTGCCTCACGACGCAGCGCGAAGTCCCCGAGGCTACCCGCCCAGTCGCCAACGAGCATGAAAAGGCACAGCTGCAGAGCAACGACGGAACGAAGACAGTTCCCCTTGACCCGACAACGCCCAAGCAAACGGTCATCATAAGCGAAGACCTGACTTTGCAAGACGAGGAGAAACTCATCTCCTGTCTCTCCAGAAATAAGGACGTCTTCGCCTAGTCTGCCCTTGACCTGGTCGGAGTCAGTCGCGCCGTCATCGAGCACAGTCTGGGCATCAACCCTTCGGTGCGCCCAAAGAAGCAGCAGTTGCGCAAAATGTCTGATGAAAAAACAGAAGCCACCAAAGCCAAAGTACACCACCTGCTGGAGGCCAATTTCATCGAGCCAGTCGCCTACCCTACGTGGCTCGCCAATGTAGTCATGGTGCAAAAGAAGACTGGCAAGTGGTGGATGTGCATCGATTTCACCAGCCTCAACAAGGCCTGTCCCATGGATAATTTCCCGCTGCCACGTATCGACAAGATCATCGATAGTGCGGTCGGATGCAAAGTCATGTCACTCCTCGACTGCTTCTCTGGCTATCACCAAATATATATGAAAGAGTGAAAGTAGCCTAGAGGGGGGTGAATAGGGCGAAACTGAAATTCTCAAAAATAATCACAACTACAAGCCGGGTTAGCGTTAGAAATATAATAGAGTCCGCGAGAGAGGGTGCAAAACAAATCGTAAGCGAATAATGAAGTGAGACACGCGGATTTGTTTTACCGAGGTTCGGTTCTCTCAAACCTACTCCCCGTTGAGAAGGCCACAAAGGTCGGGTCTCTTTCAACCCTTACCCTCTCTCAAACGGTCCCTCGGACCGAATGAGCTTTCTCTTCTCAATCACTTGGAACACAAAGTTCCCACAAGGACCACCACAAGATTGGTGTCTCTTGCCTCAATTACAAGTGAGATTTGATCGCAAGAAAGAATCAAGAAAGAAGAAAGCAATCCAAGCGCAAGAGCTCGAAAGAACACAAGCAAATCACTCTCTCTAATCACTAGGGCGTTGTGTGGAATTTGG
This sequence comes from Zea mays, assembly GCF_902167145.1. Lineage (NCBI taxonomy): Eukaryota > Viridiplantae > Streptophyta > Magnoliopsida > Poales > Poaceae > Zea > Zea mays. The sequence goes on along the minus strand of NC_050104.1, from coordinate 11,489,215 downwards.
AGAGGATTTGATCTCTTTAGTGTGTCTAGAATTGAATGCTAGAGCTCTTGTAAGTAGTTGGGAAGTGGAAAACTTGGATGCTATGAATGGTGGGTGGTTGGGGGTATTTATAGCCCCAACCACCAAACTAGCCGTTTGGTGAGGCTGTCTGTTCGATGGCGCACCGGACAGTCCGGTGCACACCGGACATGTCCGGTGCGACAGCCACGTCACCAAAAGTCGTTGGGTTCGACCGTTGGAGCTCTGTCTTCTGGGCCCGCCTGGATGTCCGGTGGCGCACCGGACATGCACTGTAGATTGTCCGGTGCGCCAGTATGGGCGTGCCTGACCTCTGCGCACGCATCGCGCGCATTTAATGCGTCGCAGGTAGCCGTTGGCGCCGAAATAGCCGTTGCCCCGCTGTTGCACCGGACAGTCCGGTGTACACCGGACGGTCCGGTGAATTATAGCGGAGTGGCCGAAGTGAGTTCCCGAGGCTGGCTAGTTCCGGAGGCCGCTCTTCCTTGGAGCACCGGACATGTCCGGTGTACACCGGACAGTCCGGTGAATTATAGCGGAGTCGCCTCTGGAAATTCCCGAAGGTGACGAGTTTGAAGTCTGAGTCCTCTGGTGCACCGGACATGTCCGGTGCGCCAGACCAGAGATCCCTTCGGTTGTCCCTTGGCTCTAATGTCAAACCCACTACTTGGTCTTTTTATTGGCTAAGTGTGAACCTTTGGCACCTGTATAACTTATACACTAGAGCAAACTAGTTAGTCCAATATTTGTGTTGGGCAATTCAACCACCAAAATTAATTAGGGACTAGGTGTAAGCCTAATTCCCTTTCAATCTCCCCCTTTTTGGTGATTGATGCCAACACAAACCAAAGCAAATATAAAAGTGCTTAAATGAACTAGTTTGCATAATGTAAGTGCAAAGATTGCTTGGAATTGAGCTAATAGAAGTTACTTACTAAATGTGCATGGATTGTTTCTTTATTTTTAACATATTGGACCACAATTGCACCACATGTTTTGTTTTTGCAAACCCTTTTGTAAATTCTTTTTAAAATCCTTTTGCAAGATAGTCAAAGGTAAATGAATAAGATTTTTGCAAAGCATTTTCAAGATTTGAAATTCTCTCCCCTTGTTCCAAATGTTTTTCCTTTGACTAAACAAAACTCCCCCTCAAATAAATTCTCCTCTTAGTGTTCAAGAGGGTTTTAAGATATCAAGATTTGAAAATACTACTTGCTCCCCCTTTAGAACACAAAGAGATACCAATTTGAAATTTTTCAATTGAAAACCATTAATTTTAAAAATAGGATGGTGGTGCGGTCCTTTTGCTTTGGGCTCATACTTTCTCCCCCTTTGGCATGAATCGCCAAAAAACGGATACTTTGAGTAAGATATAAGCCCTTTCCTAACTATTTTCTCCCTTTGGCAAATAAAACATATGAGTGAAGATTATACCAAAGACGGAGAGTGATGCGGAGCGACGGCGAAGGATGAGTAGTAGAGTTGAGTGGAAGCCTTTGTCTTCGCCGAAGACTCCAATTCCCTTTCAATATACCTATGACTTGGTTTGAAATACACTTGAAAACACATTAGTCATAGCATATATAAAAGAGACATGATCAAAGGTATACTTATGAGCTATGTGTGCAAGTTTAGCAAAAGAAGTTCCTAGAATCAAGAATATTGAGCTCATGCCTAAGTTTGGTAAAAGTTTGTTCATCAAGAGGCTTGGTAAAGATATCGGCTAATTGATCTTTAGTGTTAATGTATGAAATCTCGATATCCCCCTTTTGTTGGTGATCCCGAAGAAAATGATATCGAATGGCTATGTGTTTAGTGCGGCTATGCTCAACGGGATTATCCGCCATGCGGATTGCACTCTCATTATCACATAGAAGAGGAACTTTGGTTAATTTGTAACCATAGTCACGCAGGGTTTGCCTCATCCAAAGTAATTGCGCGCAACAATGGCCTGCGGCAATATACTCGGCTTCGGCGGTAGAAAGAGCGACCGAATTTTGCTTCTTTGAAGCCCAAGACACCAAGGATCTTCCCAAGAACTGGCAAGTCCCCGATGTGCTCTTTCTATTAATCTTACACCCCGCCCAATCGGCATCCGAATAACCAATCAAATCAAATGTGGATCCCCGAGGGTACCAAAGCCCAAACTTAGGAGTATAAGCCAAATATCTCAAGATTCGTTTTACGGCCGTAAGGTGGGACTCCTTAGGGTCGGATTGGAATCTTGCACACATGCAAACGGAAAGCATAATGTCCGGTCGAGATGCGCATAAATAAAGCAATGAACCAATCATCGACCGGTATACCTTTTGATCGACGGATTTACCTCCCGTGTCGAGGTCGAGATGCCCATTGGTTCCCATGGGTGTCTTGATGGGCTTGGCATCCTTCATTCCAAACTTGCTTAGAATGTCTTGAGTGTACTTCGTTTGGCTAATGAAGGTGCCTTCTTGGAGTTGCTTGACTTGGAATCCTAGAAAATACTTCAACTCCCCCATCATAGACATCTCGAATTTTTGTGTCATGATCCTACTAAATTCTTCACAAGTAGATTCGTTAGTAGACCCAAATATGATATCATCAACATAAATTTGGCATACAAACAAATCATTGTCAAGAGTTTTAGTAAACAAAGTAGGATCGGCCTTGCCGACTTTGAAGCCATTTGCAATAAGGAAATCTCTAAGGCATTCATACCATGCTCTTGGGGCTTGCTTGAGCCCATAAAGCGCCTTAGAGAGCCTATAGACATGGTTAGGGTACTCACTATCTTCAAAGCCGGGAGGTTGCTCAACGTAGACCTCCTCCTTGATTGGTCCATTGAGGAAGGCACTCTTCACGTACATTTGATAAAGCTTGAAGCCATGGTAAGTAGCATAGGCTAATAATATGTGAATTGACTCAAGCCTAGCTACGGGTGCATAGGTTTCACCAAAATCCAAACCTTTGAGTTGGGAGTATCCCTTGGCCACAAGTCGAGCTTTGTTCCTTGTCACCACACCATGCTCATCTTGCTTGTTGCGGAAGACCCACTTGGTTCCTACAACATTTTGGTTAGGGCGTGGAACTAAATGCCATACCTCGTTCCTCGTGAAATTGTTGAGCTCCTCTTGCATCGCCATCACCCAATCCGAATCTTGTAGTGCTTCCTCTACCCTATGTGGCTCAATAGAGGAAACAAAAGAGTAATGCTCACAAAAATGTGCGACCCGAGATCGAGTAGTTACCCCCTTATGAATGTCGCCGAGGATGGTGTCGACGGGGTGATCTCGTTGGATTGCATGGTGGACTCTTGGGTGTGGCGGTCTTGGTTGTTCATCCTCCTTGTCTTGATCATTTGCATCTCCCCCTTGATTGTTGCCATCATCCTGGGGTGGCTCATCATTTTGATCTTCTTCTTCATCAACTTGAGCCTCGTCCTCATTTTGGGTTGGTGGAGATGCTTGCGTGGAGGAGGATGGTTGATCTTGCGCATTTGAAGGCTCTTCGGATTCCTTAGGACACACATCCCCAATGGACATGTTCCTTAGTGCGATGCACGGAGCCTGTTCTTCACCTATCTCATCAAGATCAACTTGCTCTACTTGAGAGCCGTTAGATTCATCAAACACAACGTCACAAGAAACTTCAACTAGTCCTGAGGACTTGTTAAAGACTCTATATGCCCTTGTGTTTGAGTCATATCCTAGTAAAAAGCCTTCTACAGTCTTAGGAGCAAATTTAGATTTTCTACCTCTTTTAATAAGAATAAAACATTTGCTACCAAAGACTCTAAAATATGAAATATTGGGCTTTTTACCGGTGAGGAGTTCGTATGATGTCTTCTTGAGGATTCGGTGTAGATATAACCGGTTGATGGCGTAGCAGGCGGTGTTGACCGCCTCGGCCCAAAACCGATCTGGTGTCTTGTACTCATCAAGCATGGTTCTTGCCATGTCCAATAGAGTTCGATTCTTCCTCTCCACTACACCATTTTGTTGTGGAGTGTAGGGAGAAGAGAACTCATGCTTGATGCCCTCCTCCTCAAGGAAGCCTTCAATTTGAGAGTTCTTGAACTCCATCCCGTTGTCGCTTCTAATTTTCTTGATCCTTAAGCCGAACTCATTTTGAGCTCGTCTCAAGAATCCCTTTAAGGTCTCTTGGGTATGAGATTTTTCCTGCAAAAAGAACATCCAAGTGAAGCGAGAATAATCATCCACAATAACTAGACAGTACTTACTCCCGCCGATGCTTATGTAAGCAATCGGGCCGAATAAATCCATGTGTAGGAGCTCCAGTGGCCTGTCACTCGTCATGATGTTCTTGTGTGGATGATGAGTGCCAACTTGCTTCCCGGCTTGGCATGCGCTACAAATCCTGTCTTTCTCAAAATATACATTTGTTAGTCCTAAAATGTGTTCTCCCTTTAGAAGCTTATAAAGATTCTTCATTCCAACATGGGCTAGTCGGCGGTGCCAGAGCCAACCCAAGTTAGTCTTAGCAATTAAGCAAGTGTCGAGTTCAGCTTTATCAAAATCTACCAAGTATAGCTGACCCTCTAACACTCCCTTAAATGCTATTGAATCATCACTTCTTCTAAAGACAGTGACACCTACATCAGTAAATAAACAGTTGTAGCCCATTTGACAAAGTTGTGAAACGGAAAGCAAATTGTAATCTAAAGAATCTACAAGAAAAACATTGGAAATAGTATGGTCAGGTGATATAGCAATTTTACCCAATTCTTTGACCAAACCTTGATTTCCATCCCCGAATGTGATAGCTCGTTGTGGATCTTGGTTTTTCTCATATGAGGAGAACATCTTCTTCTCCCCTGTCATGTGGTTTGTGCACCCGCTGTCGAGTATCCAACTTGAGCCCCCGGATGCATAAACCTACAAAACAATTTTAGTTCTTGACTTTAGGTACCCAAACGGTTTTGGGTCCTTTGGCATTAGAAACAAGAACTTTGGGTACCCAAACACAAGCCTTGGAGCCCTTGTGTTTGCCCCCAACAAACTTGGCAACTACCTTGCCGGATTTGTTAGTAAGCACATAAGATGCATCAAAAGTCTTAAATGAAATACTATGATCATTTGATGCATTTGGAGTTTTCTTTCTAGGCAACTTAGCACGGGTTGGTTGCCTAGAGCTAGATGTCTCACCCTTATACATAAAAGCATGATTAGGGCCAGAGTGAGACTTCCTAGAATGAGTTCTCCTAATTTTGCTCTCGGGATAACCGGCAGGGTACAAAATGTAACCCTCATTATCCTGAGGCATGGGAGCCTTGCCCTTAACAAAGTTGGACAAGTTTTTAGGAGGGGCATTAAGTTTGACATTGTCTCCCCTTTGGAAGCCAATGCCATCCTTGATGCCAGGGCGTCTCCCATTATAGAGCATACTTCTAGCAAATTTAAACTTTTCATTTTCTAAGTTATGCTTGGCAATTTTAGCATCTAATAATGCTATATGAGCATTTTGTTGTTTAATTAAAGCCATGTGATCATGAATAGCACTGATATCAACATCTCTACATCTAGTACAAATAGAAGTGTGCTCAACGGTAGATGTAGAGGGTTTACAAGATTTTAGTTCTACAACCTTAGCATGCAACATATCATTCTTAGTTCTAAGGTCGGAAATAATAGTATTGCAAACATCAAAATCTTTAGCCTTAGCAATCAAATTTTCATTTTCTATTTTAAGGCTATCAAGAGAATCATTCAATTCCTTAATCTTAGCAAGCAAATCATCATTATCATTTCTAAGATTTGGAATTGAGACATCACATACATGAGAATCAACCTTAGCAATTAATCTAGCATTTTCATTTCTAAGGTTGTCTATAGTGTCATGGCATGTGCTTAGCTCACTAGATAATTTGTTACATTTTTCTACCTCTAGAGCATAAGCATTTTTAACCTTAACATGCTTTTTGTTTTCCTTAATAAGGAAGTCCTCTTGAGAGTCCAAGAGATCATCCTTCTCATGAATAGCACTAATCAATTCATTTAATATTTCCTTTTGTTGCATGTTAAGATCGGCAAAAAGGGTACGCAAATTATTCTCCTCATCACTAGCATTATCATCACTAGAGGATTCATATTTAGTGGAGGATTTAGATTTAATCTTCTTCCTTTTGCCGTCCTTTGCCATGAGGCACTTGTGGTCGACGTTTGGGAAGAAAAGTCCCTTGGTGATGGCGATGTTGGCGGCGTCCTCGTCGGAAGAGGACTCAGTGGAGCTCTCGTCGGAGTCCCACTCCCGGCAAACATGGGCATCACCGCCCTTCTTCTTGTAGTATTTCTTCTTTTCTCTCCTCTTTCCCTTCTTGTCGTCGCCCCTGTCACTGTCACTAGATATAGGACATTTTGCAATGAAATGACCGGGCTTACCACATTTGTAGCACACTTTCTTGGAGCGGGGTTTGTAGTCCTTCCCCCTTCGTTGCTTGAGGATTTGGCGAAAGCTTTTGATGATTAAAGCCATCTCCTCATTGTCGAGCTTGGAGGCGTCAATTGGTTGTCTACTTGGTGTAGACTCCTCCTTCTTCTCCTCCGTCGCCTTAAAAGCCACCGGTTGTGCTTCGGACGTGGAGGGTTCGTCAAGCTCGTTGATCTTCTTTGATCCTTTAATCATGCATTCAAAGCTCACAAAATTCCCGATTACTTCCTCGGGAGTCATTAGTGTGTATCTAGGATTACCACGAATTAATTGAACTTGAGTGGGGTTAAGGAAAATAAGTGATCTCAAAATAACCTTAACCACCTCGTGGTCATCCCATTTCTTGCTCCCGAGGTTGCGCACTTGGTTCACCAAGGTTTTGAGCCGGTTGTACATATCTTGTGGCTCCTCCCCTTGGCGAAGACGGAAGCGACCAAGCTCCCCCTCGATCGTTTCCCGCTTGGTGATTTTGGTGAGTTCATCACCCTCGTGCGCGGTCTTGAGAAGGTCCCAAATTTCCTTTGCATTCTTCAACCCTTGCACCTTGTTGTATTCCTCCTTGCTTAGAGAGGCGAGGAGAATGGTTGTAGCTTGGGAGTTGAAGTGCTCGATTTGGGCCACTTCGTCTGTATCATAATCCTCATCCCCTATGGATGGTACCTGTGCTCCAAACTCAACAACATTCCATATACTTTTGTGGAGTGAGGTTAGATGAAATTTCATTAAATCACTCCACCTAGCATAATCTTCGCCATCAAAAGTTGGCGGTTTGCCTAATGGAACGGAAAGTAATGGAGTATGTCTAGATGTACGAGGATAGTGTAAGGGGATCTTACTAAACTTCTTGCGCTCTTGGCGCTTAGAAGTTACGGACGGCGCATCGGAGTCGGAGGTTGATGTTGATGAAGTGTCGGTCTCGTAGTAGACCACCTTCCTCATCCTCTTATGCTTGTCGCCTTTCCGATGCGGCTTGTGGGAAGTAGATTTTTCCTTCTTCTCTTTGTGGTGTGAGGAAGAAGATCTTTTCTCCTTCCGTTTGGAGGAGTCCTTCTTCTTCTCCTTCCTCTTGGTGCGGGACTCTTCCGATGAAGTGCTCCCTTGGCTCGTAGTGGGCTTGTCGCCGGTCTCCATCTCCCTCTTGGTGTGATCTCCCGACATCACTTCGAGCGGTTAGGCTCTAATGAAGCACCGGACTCTGATACCAATTGAAAGTCGCCTAGAGGGGGGGTGAATAGGGCGAAACTGAAATTCTCAAAAATAATCACAACTACAAGTCGGGTTAGCGTTAGAAATATAATAGAGTCCGCGAGAGAGGGTGCAAAACAAATCGTAAGCGAATAATGAAGTGAGACACGCGGATTTGTTTTATCGAGGTTCGGTTCTCTCAAACCTACTCCCCGTTGAGGAGGCCACAAAGGCCGGGTCTCTTTCAACCCTTACCCTCTCTTAAACGGTCCCTCGGACCGAATGAGCTTTCTCTTCTCAATCACTTGGAACACAAAGTTCCCACAAGGACCACCACAAGATTGGTGTCTCTTGCCTCAATTACAAGTGAGATTTGATCGCAAGAAAGAATCAAGAAAGAAGAAAGCAATCCAAGCGCAAGAGCTCAAAAGAACACAAGCAAATCACTCTCTCTAATCACTAGGGCGTTGTGTGGAATTTGGAGAGGATTTGATCTCTTTAGTGTGTCTAGAATTGAATGAATTGAATGCTAGAGCTCTTGTAAGTAGTTGGGAAGTGGAAAACTTGGATGCTATGAATGGTGGGTGGTTGGGGGTATTTATAGCCCCAACCACCAAACTAGCCGTTTGGTGAGGCTGTCTGTTCGATGGCGCACCGGACAGTCCGGTGCACACCGGACAGTCCGGTGCACACCGGACATGTCCGGTGCGACAGCCACGTCACCAAAAGCCGTTGGGTTCGACCGTTGGAGCTCTGTCTTCTGGGCCCGCCTGGATGTCCGGTGGCGCACCGGACATGCACTGTAGATTGTCCGGTGCGCCAGTATGGGCGTGCCTGACCTCTGCGCGCGCAGCGCGCGCATTTAATGCGTCGCAGGTAGCCGTTGGCGCCGAAATAGCCGTTGCCCCGCTGTTGCACCGGACAGTCTGGTGTACACCGGACAGTCCGGTGAATTATAGCGGAGTGGCCGAAGTGAGTTCCCGAGGCTGGCGAGTTCCGGAGGCCGCTCTTCCTTGGAGCACCGGACATGTCCGGTGTACACCAGACAGTCCGGTGAATTATAGCGGAGTCGCCTCTGGAAATTCCCGAAGGTGACGAGTTTGAAGTCTGAGTCCTCTGGTGCACCGGACATGTCCGGTGGCACACCGGACAGTCCGGTGCGCCAGACCAGAGATCCCTTCGGTTGTCCCTTGGCTCTAATGTCAAACCCACTACTTGGTCTTTTTATTGGCTAAGTGTGAACCTTTGGCACCTGTATAACTTATACACTAGAGCAAACTAGTTAGTCCAATATTTGTGTTGGGCAATTCAACCACCAAAATTAATTAGGGACTAGGTGTAAGCCTAATTCCCTTTCAAAGAGGAAGACAAGGCCACTACCAGTTTCATTACACCCTTCGGCACGTACTGCTTCATCAGGATGCCGGAGGGACTCAAGAACGCTTGGTCAACCTTCTCTCGCCTCACCAAGACGGTGCTCGAGAGCCAAGTAGGCCGGAACATCTTCACGTATGTGGACGATATCGTCGTCGCCAGCAAAAATAAGGCGGATCACCTGGCCGACCTCGTAGAGACATTCACAAACATGAGGGACGCACGACTTCGCCTCAACCCCGAGAAGTGTGTGATAGTGGGTTACCTGGTGTCGCACCGCGGGATCGAGGGCAACCCAACCAAGATTCAGGCAATTATCAGCATGACACCCCCGCAGTCAACCAGGGACGTCCAGCGTCTGACAGGCAGATTAGCCACTCTGAACAGATTCATCTCCAAGTCCATCGAGCGGAGTCTACATTTCCTCAAGACACTGCGTGGTGCGAAGGACTTCGCGTGGGGACCAGAACAGGCGGTAGCCTTCGCATCACTCAAGCAGCACCTGTCAGACTTGGCCATTCTCACCAGTCCAGACCCTTCGCTGCCGTTGCTGCTCTACATTGCCGCCTCGCCACATGCAGTCAGCGTAGCTCTAGTCCAAGAGCAGAGCAGGGAGGGCACGACCCGGCAGTGTCCAGTCTACTACATCTCTGAGGTCCTCACGGCCTCCAAGTGTAACATGTCCGAACTGGAGAAAATCTCCTACGCAGTCGTCATGGCATCACGCAAGCTGCGCCATTACTTTGAAGCATTCCAGGTGCAAGTCACCTCGGACAGAGGACTGGGAGAGCTGTTCTACAACCTGGAGGCGTCTGTCCGGATCGCCAAATGGGCAGCCGAGCTCTCCGGCTACCATATCACCTTCGAACTCAGGACAGCAATCAAGTCACAAGTCCTGGCAGACTTCATTGTTGACTGGACAGGGCCAATAACGCAGCAGGACGAGCATGTAGAGAAGGTGTGGACCATCCACTGTGACGGCGCATGGTGCCATGCGGGGGCAGGCGCAGCTGCAGTCATCACATCACCCACAGGGGTCAAACACAGATATGCAGCACGCCTCAGCTTTGCTTTGGAGTCCGACAGATGCACCAACAACGTAGCAGAGTACGAAGCTGTCATCCTGGGTCTTCGCAAGCTACGGGCGCTTGGTGTCACTACCTTCATAATCAAAACAGACTCCAAAGTGGTTGCCGGCCAGGTCAAAAAAGAATATTCAGCAAAAGACCCCGCACTCATGCAGTATCTCACGGCTGTTCGTAGTCTTGAGAAACAATTTAAGGGCTTTACCTTGCAGCATGTGGACCGAGCCAAGAACGAGGAGGCCGACGCATTGGCCAAAGCAGCCGCCAGAGGCGAGGCCCTGCCCTCCGACGTGCTCTACCACGTCATCGGCACGCCAGCCGTCCGCAGTCCAGAGGGCCTACAAATAACCAACGACACCGAGGGCCATCGCATAGTCAACCTCATCATGACCGAAGATTAGCGGGCCCCAATCACCCTGTTCATGCAGGGATATTACCATCCAAGCGACGTCAACGAGGCCAAGCGCCTCAAGCACCGAAGCCGAGACTTTGTAATCATTGAGGGCCAGCTTTACAAGAAGGGGGTCAGTCAACCCATGCTTAAATGCATCACTGAAACCGAAGGCGTCCAGATCCTGCGTGAAGGTCACATCGGAACTTGTGGCTCTCACTCGGGGCCTAGGGCCCTCGCTACCAAGGTGATCCATCAAGGGTTCTACTAGCCTGCTATAATCTGCACCGCGAATCGAGTCACGAGGTCGTGCGAAGCCTGCCAGAAGTTCTCTCCCCGTTCAAGCAACCCTTCGCAATACACAAAGTTGATTGCCCACACATGGCCACTTCAACTCTGGGGGCTAGATATTGTCGAGCCACTACCCACGGCCCAAGGGAACCTCAAGTTCACCTTCATCGCCGTCGAGTATTTTACCAAGTGGATCGAGGCAAGGGCAGTATCCACAATAACGTCGAAGACTGCCCAGAAGTTCTTCTGGCAAAACATTATTTGCCGATTCGGAGTCCCGTCCGAGCTCACAGTCGAAAATGGCAAACAGTTTGACAGCCAGGATTTCAGGGACTTCTGCTTCTCTATCGGCACCAAGCTTGCCTTCGCCTCCGTATATCACCCGCAATCTAACGATGTCGTCGAGCACGCCAATGGCAAGATTTTCACTGCTATCAAGAAGAGGCTTCTCGACGACAGGAAGGGTAAATGGGCCGACTAGCTGCCTGAAGTAGTCTGGGCACTCAACACAACCGAATGTCGAACAACTGGATTCACTCCTTTTCGACTACTATATGGATCAGAGGCCATGACCCCGCAGGAAATAAAGCACGGGTCACCTCGAACAAGCGCATCTGCCATCCTCGACGTCAACAAACCCACGTCCAAAGACCTCATCGACGGAGACCGCGTCTTCGCCCTACAGGCCCTCAACAAATACCAAGCTCAAACGAAGGCCTGGCGCGACCACGCAGTCGTCCCAAAAGAATTTAATGAAGGCGACCTCGTACTCGTCCGAAGCACCCGGACAGAGTCACGGGGCAAGCTGGAGCCAAAGTGGGAAGGTCTATTCATCGTCAAGTCAAAGGTGTCCCCCAGCGCATACAGGCTAACAACGCCATCCGACGAAGACCTAGACCATTCCTGGAATATTGACAATCTACGCAAATTTTTTGTCTAAGTCCTCAGGGCCTACGCGCCCTTGTAATTCACCAAACAGCATTATTCAGGCCCACACTCTTTTCCTCCCGGGGGGTGAGGTTTTTAATGAGGCGGAGCCATGTAATATATCTGCAAAAATCCCCCGCAAAAACTAAGATGCAACATGTCGAAAAAGACCGCATCAACGGTCTTCGGCATTTGACCACTCCAAAGTCACCGCGAGAGGCAGCGCAGACTACCCTCGCGTGCAACACTCCACGCAAAAGTCGCCTAAGGGTGCAGCGGGAATAGCACTACAAGTGCGTTAATCAGTCTTTTATTCAAAAGACACTCCGCACAAAAGTCGCCTAAGGGTGCAGCCGGAATAGCTCAACAAGAGCATTATTCGAAGTCTTTTATTCAAAAGACACTCCGCGCAAAAGTCGCCCAAGGGTGCAGCCAGAATAGCTCAACAAGAGTATTATTCGAAGTCTTTTCTTCAAAAGACACTCCGCGCAAAAGTCGCCTAAGGGTGCAGCCAGAACAGCTCAACAAGAGCGTTATTCGAAGTCTTTTCTTTATAAGACATTCCAAGCAAATGTCGCCTAAGGGTGCAGCTGGAACAGCACAACAGGAGCGTTAATCGAAGTCTTTTATTCAAAAGACATCGCAACAATTACTTAAGGGCGCAGCCGGAATAACGTTAATCGAAGTCTATCATTTCAAAGACACTCCGCACAAAGCCGCCCACGTACGCACCGGAACAATACAAGTGTACGAATACGGCCAACAGGCCACATCACCATTACAATAACATACACACGACAAGGGCATCGCCTATCACATCGGCTAAACCTTCGGAATGATACCCATCTCCCTGTAATTAAACAGCATTATCCTCAATTCCTCACCCTCAAAAAGCTCCCGAAGATCCCCTTCGCCTATGCCGGCCCCGTTCGGCGAAGACAACAATTATCGTTTACCAGCCCCGTCTACTCGAAGTCGGCCACGCTCCATCCCCATGCGACGGCGCCTGCCGCTCCGCAAAAATTCACCAACACACTGTTTTCCCACCACCCTTCGCTGCCTACACCCAGTACTCGTACCAGGAAGATCCTCAGCACCCTCCACACGCGGCGAAGTCTCCGCCACGGCCACATCCAACGCAACAAAATAATCTAAGCCTTCATCCGAGGACTCCTCTGTCCAAGGAAACGAACTCCTAGACTCACCGTCGGACTCAAAACATTCAGACATAGAGACAGGCACACTATCATCAGCGGGCACTACAATTGAAGTCTCCGCTGCAAAATTAGTATTGTCAGTAGTGGTTGCTTGCGTAGGCCCAAACGTCGGAACCTGCGCAGCAACCGAGGTTCAGTATCACACAAACAAAAAGTTCACATGCAATCCCTAACCCCTATTCTGCCACCTGCGAAGGCTCAGCCGCCGCCGCGGGGTCTTTGGCAGCTGGCTCGACCACCGCCTTCGAGGCGTCCTCACACGTCGGCACAGGGGCTGGTGCGGGGTCTTCGCCGGCTGCAGTCGGCGCGGGGGTCGACGAGGGGCCCTCGCCGGCATCAGATGGCGGCACCGGATCCACCTCCGCAGCCTCGGGTAGCGCGCCGTCTAGACCACCAAGGTCCTCGATGCCTTCGGCATGCGCCATCTGCAGCAACAGCACACTCATTCAGCAAAACCACACATACCCACACTTATAACCACATAAAAATAGTCTTTACCTTATCTATTGCCCGGTCAGACCGCTCCCGGACCGTCTCTCGGCCGTGCAGGCTCCACATCCTGTCGAAGAGCGCCCCCGCCGACTGCTTCAGCACAGGGTCCTCGACCTTGAAGATTTCACGTTCAAAGTTTTTGTCCGACTGGTCGAAGACCTCAAAATGCCTGCACCCCTCGCGGGACAAAGCATTCGCGGCCCCCTCGCAGGTGACGAGGGAGGCAAATGACATGAGACCCATCACGATTGTTGGGAGCACCCCCAGCTCTTCCTGCATCCATTCAAGGAAGCGGAGGCCCGCTTCTTGGTCGGGCGCCTCGAAGGCAGCGGTCCGCACACCCAGCTCCCGGTACGCGTCCACGAACTGTGCATGTGTTCGCTCGACCTCCGCACGCATCGAGGTCTCTACTTTGTCCACGCGGCTGCGCAGGGCGTCGAGCCTCGCCTGCAGATCCTCGGCAAGTTGGCGGGCGAGACTGCCCTCCGCCCTCGCAAGCTTGGCCTCGGCTTGCATAGCCTGCGCATCAGCAATGGCCTTGTTCGCCTCCCTCCTCTCCTCTGCCAGCTGGCGCCGGAGATCTGCCTTCTCGGCCTCCATGGCGGCCACCTTCTCCGACAGTCTGTGACTTTTGCTTTCTGCAGCCGACTTCTCCTGCACAGCATCCGCATGTTGCGCCCGAAGACTCTCGACCTCGGCAGAAAATTCCGCAGTCAAGGCACCCGACGCGACGTGGTCAGCTAAGTCGGCCGCCTGACACATAAACCCATGAGACCCGCACCCTCATAAAACAACAACCATCAAAGTACAGCTCAACTTACATGCTTCAGCTGCTGCGACAGCTGCTACGACGCTTGCCTCAGTTGCTGGGACATGGAGCTCGCCACGTCCTTAGCGGCAGCGGCCGACAGAATGTCGCCGCTCGCGCAGAAGGTGGCCCACGAGTCCCGTGTGGCACCCTTCGCCCCAACCACCGCCGTTGGCGAAGTGGTCGCCACCGGATGCGGGACAACAGCCAGTTGCCCCCCACCCGACCCTGCACCATGATACTGGTTAAAGACCTAGTCTTAAAAAAACTTAGCAAGAAAATAATCCCCGACACAGATGTCCGTGTCGAAGTCGGCAACACGCGTCGTCGCCCCATCCGTTTGCGCCGGCGAAGGCAGCCTTCGTCCCTTCGCGGGCCCACCTGAGGGTGGCTTGCCCGCGCCAGAGGCAGCAGCCTTCGCACCAGCCGAAACCTTGCTGGGCCCAGGGGCGGCCGATTTCACAGCCGACAATAGCTTACTACCGCCCGGGGCGGCAAACTTCGTGGCTCCCCGCGCCTTCTTCGCCTCACGGAAAGGATCCCCGATCCTGACGACCGCCCGGCGCTTCTGAACAACATCTTGACGATCCTTCTCCATCACTGTCGATACAACAGCAGCAATATTCCACCCGTAAGGAAAAATCTTCAAGTCGCGAGCCATACGAGACGTAAAAAAGTCTTCGCCAGCCACGCGGGGGATCGAAACATTCTTTGGCCATCGACCCTCGGTAACCTTCAGCATTTGCGCCGAAGACTCCCGGAGCTCGGGCGAAGACATCCCTCCCCCGAGGGCTGCGCACGTCCCCATCAACTCCACAGCAAAACTATCAGAGACCCCCAGTCCCCCCACTGCAGTACCTATTTTTCTCTTCTTAGTGGCTGGGGCAGCCTCCTGCGAAGGGCCTTCCTCAGTCATGACCACCGGTCTCTTCCCGCGGCGGTCAACGGCCGCGGCAGTGTCATCCCCGGGGTAGCCGTCGTACGGCAAGCGATTCATCTCGAAGACCCTATTCAGGAGAACGTTGGATCCACGGATATCCCAACTCCTCAGGGCCTCCGTCCTCGGCACATAATGCCCCACAATCCGCACAGCCCCGTCTTTCGCTTCACGCATGAATGCGGCTGGATCCCGGCCACGCAGATCCAGCGCGAAGGCCGGACTTCGCACAAGTTGATCGCCCAGGGAGGGCATCTGGCGAGGGCATACTTCGCCCAACGCCCAGCCGTGCGCCAAGGGCCACACCCCATAACCGATTAATTCCTCAACTAAATCGTGCCCGCTACTCATGCGGGTAGCACCACGAAGGGCCTCTTCATCACTATCACCCTCTGTCACCTCAAATGGCGGAAACGCCACATAGCAGTGGGAGCACATCACGGCCGCCGGGAGTCCTGGGAGGTCTTCGACTTCGCCTCCTTCCACATAGAACCAGTAATCATACCACTTGCCCCACTTGTTGCGGGCACAGGGAACTAGCTCCACAACTTCTGCCGAAGTCTTCCCAGTCCTCGGCGTAAAGGTGCATGACCCAAACTGTGCAATCTTGTTTCCAACTTTCCTCTTCTGCCAGTGTAAACAATAATTCTTGGCGAAGACCTCTACGGAGGCTGACCGCCATACGAAGTCACTGCCCACACATACTTCACCAAAGCCACAACGGCGTTAGGTGTCAACTGATGAATCTACACTTCATACCTCTGCAACACCTTCACCATACAATGATGCGCAGGTAACAGAAGGCCAGCAGTAAAAAATGCCTCGAACACAACCAGCTCACCCTCCGGCTCTGGAATCTCTTCCACCCCCGGAACTCGTCCAACTCCACTCCCAAAATACCCCAACTGCTGCATGTCTTGCACGCGAGCTGAGGAGATCCTCGAAACGCCAAATTCCAACGTGTGGCCCGGGTGCAGCTCCACCGCCACCAAATCACTGAAAGTATCTTCGGACGACGGTTCGACCAACGGCGTACTCGCAGCGGATGAAGAAGAAGACGGCATGGCTACGTACCGGCGGCGGCGGCGCGCGGTCTGCTTGACACGGGCCAGATCTCCGATGAACAAAAAGCAAGGAGGGCAGGCGAGCGGGCGAATGGTTTCAAAAGGCTAGGGTTTCGCGACGCGCAAAAAGGTAAGAAAGCCTGAGCCGCGCCGCCTCCCCCTTTTTATACACAGGACGTGACGCTTCAGGAAGCCCGCATTCCAACAGTACACGTCCGTCAACGGTCACATCAAAAACCCCCGCGGAACCACTTCGAGCGAGGGAAGCGTCTCCACCATCTAGCGACGTCTTCGGCACCAGATGACTCAGTCAAACTGGTCCCTCAAAGGGCAAATGTTGGGGTGAAGGCGAAGACACTACCCTTCGCTCCAGGCCTTCGTCACCTTGCCGCACCAACAGAAGCAAGATGATGGCGTGGCCCACCCTCCGTCCTCCTCACCACAAGGCGAAGGCCTACGACGAAGTCTTCCTGTCCCACATCGCCACCAGATCTGGAGGCCCACACGGGATTCGGCCCATCGTAACAGGCCCCGCATGGAGAAGCGTGTTACGAGCCCAATTTGTAATAGCTTTTCTGTAATGATAGTCTGTAACCCTCCCTTGAGGGAATATTCTGGGGATAATCCAGGTGCCTGAGGGCACAAGCGTCCTTACATGGAGACGTTAGGCACTCGGACACCTATAAATACCCCCGTACAGTGCCCTTGAGAGGCTGGATTAACAGAGCTATTGCCATCTTGAGTTAAACCTTGTATGTATTCTTTCCACTCCCCCGTTGGATCATCTTGTCCAGGAGAGCAAGTTCCAATAGGGCGCAAAACCTCATTCATCAAACGCATAAAAGTACTAGGGTCATTAGTTAATCCAAAAGGCATCACTAACCACTTATACAAGCCGAACTTGGTTTTAAAAGCAATTTTCCATTCATCGCCTAATTTCATTCTAATTTGGTGGTACCCACTACGCAAATCAATCTTAGAAAATATTTTAGAACCACTTAACTCATCAAGCATATCATCTAATTGAGGAATAGGATGACGGTACTGGATAGTGATGTTGTTAATGGCTCTACAATCTACACACATGCGCCAACTGCCATCTTTCTTTGGAACCAAAATGACAGGAATAGAACAAGGACTAAGGCTCTCACGTACACACCCATGGTCCAAAAGGTCTTGGACTTGGCGCTGAATCTCCTTAGTCTCCTCAGGATTTGCTCGATATGCAGCACGGTTGGGCAAGCTCGCTCTAGGAATCAAATCAATCTGGTGCTCAATCCCACGAATGGGAGGAAGTCCTGGAGGTAACTCAGAGGGAAAAACATCTCGGAACTGCTGCAAAAGGTTAGTCACAGATGCAGGCAAAGTGCTAGGAATATCATCAATAGAAAAGAGAGCATCTTTGCAAACCAAGGCATAGCAACAAGCATCAGTAGCATGAGTTTCAAGAAGATCAGATTTAGTAGCAAGCATGACAGGAGCTTTCAATTTAATTTGTTGCTGAATTTATGTCTCATTAGTTGGTTCCTTATGGGTACTTGCAGCTCTATCTTTATCAGCTTGTACAATCTTAGCGGGAGTCAAAGGAAGCAAAGTAATTTTCTTGCCCTTATGCATGAAAGTGTATGTATTACTCCGACCATGGTGAAGTGCATCATTATCATATTCCCAAGGTCTACCCAACAAAAGAGAGCATGCTTCCATAGGTACAACATCACAATCCGCATAATCAGAATATATACCAATGGAAAAATGCACATGTACTGTTTGTGTTACCTTAACCTTGCCAGTATCATTAAACCATTGAATGTGGTATGGATGCGGACGTGGGCGTGTGGGAAAGCTAAGCTTCTTGACCAAATCTGAACTCACCAAATTTTTATAGCTTCCTCCATCAATAATAACACGAGCACGTCGATCCTTGATGACGAAGAAAGTCTGGAACAAATTATGGCGTTGTTGCTGCCCGGAGGTCTCTGGCTGAGCACTAAGGACACGCTGCACAATGATGTTCTGGAAATTTGTTGTGGCAGCATCACCATCAATGGCAGCATCATCTCTGGCATCATCACTTGTAACACCATCATCCTCCACATCCGACGCACTAATGTACCCATCGTCCATAGCAATGTACGTCCGTTGGCTAGGACAATCCTTCTTCATGTGACGAAGCCCAAGGCAGCGGTGGCACTGAATGCTCAAAGTGCGTCCACTGGAAGGCACCGCCGAATCTGGTTTCTTGGCAGGTACCTAAAAAGTAGATGTACCTGTGGTGGGAGCAGAAGACGAAGGTCGCGTGGGCGCTGGAGGAGTCGGAGGTGTGCGAGGTGTCGTCTTTGGCAAGGGGTGGCGCCAAAGGTACTTCGGGATCGATGCTGTGACTGATATTGTCCCTGCACTTCCTTCTCTGCAAGCATAGCAAACTGGAACAACTTGTCGACAGTGTCAAAATCTTTATAATCAAGAATATCCTGTATTTCACGCCTCAAACCCGAATAAAAACGACAAATAGCATTCTCGGTCCCCTTGACTATTTTACAACGCGGCAACCCCTTTTGAAGCTCACCATAATAATCCTGAACAGACTTATCCCCTTGATCTAAACGCATCAGTTTCTTACGCAATTCTCTATGATAAGATGGGGGAACAAATCTATCATGCATAGCATCCTGTAGGTCATCCCAAGTAGTTGGTTCTCTACCATCACCCACTAAACCAGTCCACCAAATGATAGCAAAATCTTTGAACTCACTAGTGGCTTGTCTAACCTGATGGTGTTCAGGCACAAGATGGGAGGCAAATTTTTGCTCTACTGTCATCTCCCAATCAAGATATGCCTCAGCATCATAATGACCCGAAAAAGAAGGTATGCTGAACTTAATCTTAGCAAAAGGGTCATCGGGAATACGATTGTTGTCACCCATACCTACCCTGTTCCGATGAAGACGGTATCGTAGGCCGGCGTCTCTGGTAGCTACCTCATCAAAATTGACACGTGCATCGAAAATGGCATCATCTTGAGCCTATGGTGGAGGTTGCTGATGCCGTGTGGATGCTGCTGGGGTTGTGGTGGTGGAGGAGGCTGCTGATGCAGTGGACGTGTCTCCAACGTGGCAACCCGATCAACAAGCTCGGTTATCCGTCTCTCCACTCTATCTAGCACTTTGCCAAGATCCATTGCAATAATCGCATCATGGACAGACTTGTGGACCATTTCCTCCATATTTTCTTCCATGCGCTTGCAAATAACATCGAAGACTTCACGGCTGACACAATCAGAAAAATTGTGTGGGAATGACTACCTCAATCTCGTCATCGGATCCTACCATTGGAAACACCAAAACAGGAACAAACAGTAAAGGTTATCCCTAATAAGCAACTACGCGCTCTCTGGGTGAATAGGAACACACACTACCGTTTCTTACCAAGTTCTTACTAGTATCTAATGAAAACACAATGCAAAGGATGGTACAATCGGAGGCTGGTTCGTGATACTTACCAAGAGGTAGTGAAACCGCGATTGCAAGGTCAAATCTGTATTGATCAGAAGATATAATATGTGGAGCTGTAGGACAGGCACAATATGTATGTGAATGTGGAACAAAATCGAGTGCAGATGAGCAAAGTTCAATAAATATCCAAAGCACAAGTCACAATTGCTGTCTAAGAGATGTATCCGAGGCGTAGCACAACAAGTTCGAACAAAGAACAATGGAACTAGCAGAATGGCAGTACCGTAAATATTGTACTAGCGAGGCCAAAAAGGCACTAGTAGGAATCACAGGTGATTTGGTTTTTTCTTTTTTGTATGATTTTTTTGATATTTTTTCAGCACAAGAAGCAACAAAATAGGAGCTACACCAAGTTTCACCTAAAACAGAGATCAGATGTGGTCTATAGAAAATCAGCAAGTTCTCTAAAAAGCGTGCAAGAGCTTTGACGAAAAAAATTTCTTTATTTTCTTGATTTTTTTGACAATTTTATCGAAACCAAACAGGCCGTAGAAATTTCAGATTTTTGGACACCCGAGAAAAAAGTTATGCCCGGTTTAAGGAAGGTACCTCAAGTTATGTTTTTGAGAGGCACGGCTAGAAAGCGGCGATTAGGGCAAATGGGGGATCGACTTGTGATCTGGGTAATGGTGGATAGGATAACGACGAAGGTGCAGTTGAACTACGATGAAGATACACCCTAAACCAGCAACACGACTCGACCACGGACACGAACTGAACAAAGCCAAACTGAAAACGAAATTGCAAAGGCTAAACAAGGGTTCTAGGACAGCGGAATTTTTTTGTATGGCAATTTTCTGGGGTTATAGGATGAAAAACATAAACTAAACTAGGGTAAACCTGACGGTAATAACTTGGCTTTGATACCACTTGATAGGAACGGGGGTGCCCGATCTTCCGTCACGTGAAGGTAACTATCGATTTGGTGGAGATGTCACACAGACGATCCGGCTTCCAATCAACAAGACTAGAACCCCGCAATCGCAGCACCACTTCTCCTCTGGTTACCAACCGTGCGCTGCTCGATTGACCTCGCCACGAGGGCTAATCCTTGTCTGCGAATCGAAGACACAAGCAAGAACGAGAAAGAACGCAATCTGAAAAATTGTGGATGGATGGTTAAGCTCTCGAGTTGGGGTCTCACAAACTGATCTACGGCGACTGTTTTTGGCAGATCTAACTTAAGCAAAACCCCCTCTAACAAGAAGGGGGCGGCTACTAATATAGACTCTAGGGTTATGCAAAACCCTGGACGCGCCCCTAATGGGCTCAACGAAGATACACGACCCAATAGGCCAAAAGACGGCGTCGCAGCGCCGGAACAGATTCTGAACGTCAACTTGGGCCTCCATCTTGATCCCGACATCCTAGCTGGTCCTCCCCTTCATTCCTAAGTACAATTAAATCATTAGGTAGCATACTACTCTCAAATGCACAAGAATAATTACTTAGGAACGAGATCACCTGTAAATTCAATTGTCGCGCGCGTGCGCGAGTAATTGGGTAGTCAACTTGGGGAGTGTTGTTTGTATCCATGGGAGTGATGTCCTCATCATGGAACACTCGGCAAATTCGCCGTCTCCGTCACCCGGCGTCGTGACGGACGCTTTTCTTTGCCGAGTACTGACTGGCACTCGACAAAGTCTTTGTCGAGTGCCCGATAAAAAGTACTCGACAAAGAAGTCGTTACCGATGTACTGTTCGCTGAGCTCTCTTTGCCGAGTGTCACACTCGGCAAAGCCTTCGCCCAGTGTTTTCCAGGCTTTGCTGAGCGCTCGATTTCGGTAGTGGATAACTCGATTTGATTTGTTGAGTACAAGGATATCATAATAGAAGAACATAAAGTAAAAGTACTAACCACCTGCGCAATCACAAAATGGAATACACTGCACTAGCATGAAATGTACAACTTGCACAGAGTAAGAATCTATGGGAAAATCATAGATCTACGCAGCACAAACACATCTCAGTGTTCGATTTATCGTTGACTTGGCCTAAACTGTTCCTATTTCCATACGAAACGAAGGGGAGACAGAAGAACATCTACCGTCGGGATCTCAGTCTTACCTGAACCCTAACCCTGTAGATCCACTGGAGTTGTTAGCCAGGAGGCGGCGCTTACGCTTCGGAGACGATGAGTTCGAACTTGATCAACGACAACGATGCTTGAAGCGGGGACAACTTGCTTGTGCCCGAGCATCGAGCTCGAGTGACGTTGCCATCGGTGGCTGCTCCAGGACGACGCTTTGCGATGCGTTTGGTTGCAATGACAGGACGGGATGGGATGGGACGATCCCTCAAATAAGGTTATTTGGTTCAGGGTCAACAATTGGAAGAGGACTATCCCAGTGTCGTCTCCAAATATCCCTCAAAATTGGAGGGACGAGAGAGGACGCTAGGGGACGTCCCTGCCCTGGTTGTCCCGCAACCAAACGGATCTACCGGTGTTCGGGAGGGGACGATGCCTAGCACGGCGACGCTCCTTGGCCCGCGCCTCCGCCTTCGGATATCACCAACTCGGAGCGTGAAGCTTCCGAGACGCGGCACGCGCACGGCAAATACCAGAAGGAGTTCGAGGGGGTGTGGGTGGAGGGGCGCTTCATCCAGAGGGAGGGGGGAGACGTTGCACATGCCCCTATTCGATGAACAGTAGTAGGGGAGGGGGCCGCCGGGCCGCTGCGGGAGCCGTTGTACAGTCTAAGCAACTTGACTCGAATCGTGTCAGGGGTCGTTCGTTTCTTCCGGAACGGAGGCATGAAATAATTTGTAGCCGGTTTGTTTCTCTAATTTATATAAGTTTTGATCAGCTGGAATGATTGCTGGTTCATTCCTGGTCAAACGAACACGGCCTTAAAGTGTAAAACTCCTGGCTGACCCAACTCGCTAGTGGACAGGTGGCATCTTCTGCGCTCGCAACACCTCGGCGCCCAAACGTAACCGTCCCAACAAACTCCTCTCCCTCCCCTTCCCAGCAGAAGTACCAGCGCCGGCCATGGACATGCAGTTCTTCCCCGACAGGGCGCACTTGCGCCTGCGGAGCCGCTGGCACGGCATGTACCTTCACGCCGAGGAAGACGGGGTGAGGATCACCCTGCGCCGGCGCCGTGGGACGCTGAACGAGGCGTGGGTGGTGCACCACCTCGAGCGCAACGGCGTCAACTACGTCCTCCTCCACAGCGCCGCCTACGGCCGTTACCTCGCCATCGTAAGCATGGAAGCGACTCCGGCGCCGTCTTCGGGCCAAGGTCAAGGCGCCCGCCGCACCTGCCTCGCCGTCCAGCGCCTTTACGACGCCCCAGGGCAGAACGACGTCCTGTGGCAGTTCCGCTTCGCGGACGACGGGTCCGACGATGTCGTCATGCGCAATCGCGTGTACGGCACCTGGCACAACTACGGCGACGAGAGAAGGTTGATGCAATTCATTGTCGAGGCCATCCCCCCAAGAGCAGAGCCGCCTGAACTTCCGCCTGTAGTTTGGGTCAGTCCGCCGTCTCCACTGCTTCGAACCCATACCCATCCTCGCATCGCATTGATCCGGGCGTAGAACGGCTCTTGGAATATGTCGACTCTGCGACGTTTGCTTTGATTTTCAAGAACCACTCAAACTTGATCAATGGCTTCTCCTTGCTACCGAAGAGGCTGTTAGTTACTGAATCTTGATACAATTTTTTTTGGCACATCGTGGGCTATAAAATTACTACATGGTCTTGGGGATCATGGGTTCTGGGTTCTTGAATTCTTTATCATTTGCATTTCCTTCGTCTTATACTCTTATCAGCGGATAGTTCTTGATGAGATTAGACTTGCTCGTCTTCCCATTTCGTACTAGCTATCCTCAACCTGTCTTGGAATTAATATTGCTAATCAGTTCAAGAAACTACAGGCGGAGGTTCAGGAAACTAATTCCTCAACCTGTCTTGGAATTAATATTGCTAATCAGTGTAGCCTGCTTGTTTTGCTAATCAGTGTATTCTATGTCTGAACATTTTGTTCTGATCGTAACGAGTATTCAGAGTTGCCAGTGTAGTCTGCTTGTTTTGGTTTCCTGAACACTAGTGGTCTGTTCCACGGCAACAGCCTCCAGCGGTGCCCATCGGTGGCCCGATCCGCCGCCAGCGCCGCCGGGTCGTCCAGGCGCAACCGGTGCTTCGGCGGAAGATCCACTATGTGCGGGCAGACGATCAGGGGAACTTCAGCCCGCTTGTCTGGAGGATGCTATGGTTCGATGGCCGGTCCGTGTTGCACCTGAGGAGAGATCTAGCAGCCGAGCTGGGTGTAGGTGAAGCCAACGTCCTAGACATCACGATGTGCGTGCGGGCTGGCTCTAACGGCCGGCTGACTCCACTGGTCATCGACCTGCCTTTCGATGAGCAGGCCATGGACATCGTCGTCCTCGCCACTGATTCACCAGGTAATCTCTGCAGCCCTTGCTGTTTCTCTTCTCATTATCATTCTGACGAGAATACATACTCGAATACTGCAGTTTTGTAGTTTTCTGTACTGTGTATATATATAAAACCAATACATGATGCCTAGCGCTCAACTGTTTAAATCTTTTTACTTGTTCCCTTGCACATTCAGCTGCTGAAGCTTTAGTGCACCCAGATGTTGCTGCACCGTAGAGGAATATTAGACCAAGGCTTCTGACAATCAAAAAAGAAAAATCTCCTCAGAAATGAGAAGTTCCCTGCTTCGGATTCAGTGAGATGGCAACTCATATTTTGTTCTGATAGCTCCAGAAAACTCAGTCCATCTGGGGTTGATGTGTTCTGCTAACCGGAAGCGTTTTGAATTGGCCTTCAAGTTTCAAAACTTCAAAATTGCTGGAGGCATTCTGTGGAAACACTGTTTGAGCGGCAATTGTAGATACCGTCTTCAGTCTTTCTTCACCAAACGTTTACATCCAAAGTTTTCGTTTGTCATGATGAAGCTCTGCGCACTACTCGTTGAAATTGAACTCACTTTTTCTTGATATACTAGATGAACTCACCAAATGAGCCGTTGTCTTTACATATATGATGATGTGCTGCTCCTTTGCTTCGGTTTCTTGAGTCAAAACATCCCAACGACATGCTCCTGCACTGCCACATGGAGCCCCAAAACAAACTTCACTCGTAGGTGCCTTGAGCACAGCACAGACGATATAGACAAACACTTCTTGATCTTCTCAAAATTTTCTTGAGGTCCCCTAGCCCCTGTGTATTTTGGATTCCATCTTTTTGGCGATGAATAGGAGTAAAAGTATTAATCTTTCCTTGATAAATTTGATTTAAAAGTAATTTACCTTGCTAAGAAACTTTCACATGTCCTTATTGCATACAATCGATTTCTTTTGTCATTCTCATGAATAATAAATCCTAAAAACTACCGGCTTATACATGAAAAGCGCACTTGTATGGATTTGCTTTTAGACCATACACGTGTACTATTCAAAAGTTAGATGCAAATATATTAAATGAGAATATAAGTCACTCGATTTAACAATTATGTCATCGTCTATATAGATCTCTAAGATAACACCAAGCAAATCATAAAATATAAAGTTCATAACCCACTACTAAGTAGCACCAATATTATTTAATTTAAAGTTGTAACAGCCCACCAAACAAACCTATAAAACTTGGACACCTAAAAGTCATTTTCAGAAATGTCTTCTTTGAGCCATAAATATTTGTTATTAGCATTACCAGAAAACTAATAATCTTATACCTGCCTAGACTATTAACGAACATACTCTTGCCATCCCAAACCAGTCAAATTTTATAAAGTTTGACTAGGTTTATAAAAAATATTAGCAATATTTATATCTCTAGGTAAATTTATTGTAAAAAATATATATTCACTGATCTATCTGATAAATGAAATATATATTATAAAATAGTTGATTTATGAGGAAGCGAGTGTGAGACTTATAGGCATTTTCCGTATCATTTTAATTCCATAAATTAATATTATGATGATGACATATAAAAGATAATTAATCATGACATCAAATATATCCATAACAATATGGATTATGAGAACATAAAGCACATGAATTATATAAATCATATAAATACGATAAACATGTAAACTGACTGAACAATTGAAAATAAACAGATAGAAATACAAACAGCATGACTGTGAAATTAAAACAGACAGATCTACCATATTACAATAAGACAGAACAGATAAGATAAAATCATTCCTACATATGAAGCAGCATAGATGAATATATGAAACATATATAATATCCAGAACACATAACAGTAAGTAAATAAAACGATCATACCCTCCGATACGCTCTGATGATCCAGATCCTTGACCAGCTTCTTTTGTCATGTTGGAGATGTTTTGGGCAGTCGCGTAGACGCTCCCCAAAAACCTAATTGCCGATCCCCCGTGCAAGGTCTCGAACGGCACCGGCTTCGGAGGCACCTGCCCTCTCGTTTCTCTGTGCGCGCAGAGTCACGAGATGGAAACACCCTCACTCGGCGGCTGGATTGTGATTCTGAAAGTGTTCTCGCGTGTACCGAGTGACAGGGGTGCTCCTCTATTTAACCTCTCGCAGAGGGAAGCTGAAGGAGAGAGGTCGCCGAGTCACGCCAAGAGTCGGCCAGCTCTAGCCGAGTTATGTCATGAGTCGGCCAGCTCTCGCCGAGTCACGCCATAAGTCGGCAGCTGAAGGAGGTCACTCGGCTGGCTGACGAAGAGACAGGGTCACTCGGCTGACGTACGCGGTTAGTGAGTGCTAAAAATTAACACAACCACACCACGCTCGCCCGCTCGCCTGCACCTGCCACGCCCCGGCCGGCGGCGGCGCGCGCGCGTGTGGCACGCCCTTGTCCATTTCTTGACTTCTCAAGTTAAGTGGAATAAATCCCACCATATAAGTCAAGGCAAAAGACCCTTGGACTTCCAATGTGGTACTATTGGTATTCTCCACCATTACACACCATAGAGTTTATTCAATAAATGGGTCAAGTCCATAAAAGATCCAACAGCGAGAATGTCACTTATTTTAGGATGAAGTATTAGTTATAGGTATAGGATACTTTATCTTTAACTTTATTAGGATATCTAATTAAAGATTTTGTTGCTTTCATCTGTGTGGTGGTTGTAGTTGGTCGAGAAAATACAGGCTAGTGCTCTCGTGCTCGGCCACATGGCCCACATGTGTCCTTGGACCACCTCATTTCTAGGTCAAAAGCGAAAGCCTTTGTGGTTTCTTACCTACCAGCCTCCAGGCTCCAACCATGATCTGAGCGCATTCATACACAAAGAGGAACGATGCCAATGTTTCTTTGATCATCGTTTGCAAGAGTACACATGTTGCCTCCAGCTTTCGGTACACAAACACCTCTCGCAACTTGAGGTATTCTCGTCAATGTATCAATGATAACACAACAAAAAAAAAACTGAAACACAAAACTCTCCCCCTTGAAATTCTTGAGAGAACGAATTGACAGCATCACCAAGAAAACAGGAGGAAAAAACAAAAGAATCCATGAGCAATCTGTCAGCGAGCTATGTACACTTGCAAATTTGCAATGGCACTCATGCCCTGCTCAGGGTCGGCGGGCTCTCTGGTCTCTTCACGGCGCTGGCGTACCGGCTCCGCAGTGGGCTCTCCGCGTGGACGGCCGACATGACGTGCCTCTTGCCCTGCCTGCCGGCCGCCTCCGCGTCCGCATTGTCGTCGCCGGCGACACCGGCCTGCGCCGGCGCGGCCTCGGCCTCGGCGGCGGCTCCACCGACCGTGAACACGAACGGGCCCATGGGCACGTCGTCGTCGAGCGCCAGCAGCGGCTCGAGCGCGTCGACGACGTGTCGCATGGTGGGGCGCGCCTTGGGCACGCTCTGCAGGCACTGGTGCGCCACCCCGGCGGCCTTCTCCGCGGCGCGCGCCGAGTACTGCATCTCCAGCCCCGGGTCCATGAAGCGGTGCAGGCGGTCGGCGCGGCGGAGGTAGGGGCGCGCCCAGTCCACGAGGTTCTGCTCGCGCCCGCGCCGGCTCTTGTCGACGGAGCGGCGGCCCGTGAGCAGCTCCAGCAGCACCACGCCGAAGCTGTACACGTCGCTCTTCGCCGTCAGGTGGCCCGTCAGGATGTACTCGGGCGCCGCGTACCCGTGCGTGCCCATCACCCGCGTCGTCACGTGCGTCGCGTCCCCCTGCGGCCCCTCCTTCGCCAGCCCGAAATCCGACAGCTTCGCCGTGTAGTCCTGGAAATGAATTCACCACCACATCCATATGACAAACTCGAGGTCAGCAACAGTTGTTTGTTGGTTGCGTTTCGCCAACTTGTTGCTACAAAAGCATCACGTTCCAAAAATCCGAACTAATCACAGCACTATAATTTTCAAGCTAGGTTGGGCCGGCGTCTAGGATAAAAGAAGAAAAAAAACAGAGGTTTTTGTTTGCTTGCTACTACTAATTTGTCGGTAGGTGCAAAACAAATCGGATTTTGAGCAGGAGTGTACGTCTACTATTCCAGAACGGGAATTCTATAAAGAAGCGAGGCTTCGGCACGGAACGGTAGTTTGACAACGTGCGAGCATGCAATTAGCACGGTTGTTGGGCGTGTTGGTAAGAAACAATTTAGTTATAGCGAAAATAAAAAATATAGAGTGTGACAAGGACTAATAAAGCATCCAATGTGGTTGATGCTGGGGGGTGGGTGGGGGGGAAGAAGAGAAGAGATTGGACTTGGTGAGGCGGGCTTCTTTATTACCGAGTCGAGGAGAATATTGGAGGCCTTGAAGTCGCGGTAGATGACGGGCGTCTCGGCCTCGTGCAGGAACGCCAGCCCCTTGGCCGCGCCGACGGCGATCTTGAGCCGCGTCGACCACGGCAGCGACGCGAGGAGATCTGCAGGCAGACACATGTAGCAGGAGCTGCTGTTAATAGTCTGTGGCGTCCAGTCCAAATTACAAAAAAAAGGCTGTGTGGTGTGGTGTGGTAGCAGGCGAATGTATGGTAGCTTACTCTTGAAGAGATGGCTCTCGAGGCTTTGCCCCGGCATGTACTCGTACACCAGCATCCGGTGGTCGTCCTGGTTGCAGAAGCCCACCAGCTTGACCAGGTGCGGATGGCTCAGCATCCCGAGGTACACCACCTCCGCCTGGCGAAACAAGGCAGCGCAACCAGATCAGATCAGGGTTCGTCAGATTCAATTCATTAGAGGAGGGAAAAGTGGGGGGACGTGACGCACCAGCCACTCGCGGTGCCCCTGGACGCCGTCGCTGTCGAGGTACTTCACGGCGACGTGCTGCGGCTGGAGGCCCGGGCGGAGGCGGCCGTCCACGAAGCCCTTGTAGACGGGGCCGAAGCCGCCCTCGCCGAGGAAGTTGGTGGTGGAGAAGTTCTTCGTGGCGGCCTTGAGCTCGTCCAGCGTGAAGGCGTGCAGCTTCGTCGTCTCCAGCTTCCGCGACAGGTCCTGCAGCGACAGGGACCGCAGGTTGGCCGTGCTCAGCCGCCGCAGCGTCCGCTTCCCAACGCCGCCGGGGCGCCTGCTCGCCGGCCCCGCCGCCGCGGGCTCCTGCCCCTGCTCCTGGCCGCCGGCCCCGAAGCACCCGAACAAGCTCTCCCTCAGCCCCATGACGACCGAGTCGGAACCACCCGCGTCGTCGATCTCGTACCGTACGTCCTCGAGCGCCGCACGGACCACGGAGCGCTACGCTCGTCGGCCGGCGCTCTGAGCAGCCTGGGAGCTAGCAGCGGTGAGGAGAGCCTTGGAATGGGCCTAGAGAAGGTGTCGGTCGCTGGCGCTGGCGAAGTGGCGAGGCGGAGGACACGGAGGCACGGCGTGGTGGCAGGGTATATAAAGGGCGAGCAGGCAGCGGCTTTGTGCGGGCGTGGAAAGGCGTGGCTTCGACTTCGAGGTGGGTGAAGGTTGGGGAAGCGTCGCCTTTTTGACTTTGTGTGTAGTAGCCGGGACCGGGAGGTTAATCGCTAATTCGGGAGGTCATTTAATTAGGAGCGAGTGCTTGAATCATTGGTGATGCCGGCCCGCGGCCCGGCTGGGGTGGGTTAGTTAGCCGGTGAAAGCTCCGTGAAACGTATCATATGGCGTTGGTGATCGCTGATGTGCGAATCCATGATGTATTTGGTTGCGAGTTTTTACGAATAAAGTAAAACAAACTGTGAAGTAGTACAAAAATGAGATAGATAAGTGCTCCAATATAACATTGATGCATGGAAATCCATGCCCTATATTTTTTTTGTCCAAAATCTCGTTGTCTAATATGATTGGTCCCTATTTCTAAGGACTGGATGACAATAGAGAGATATGATTTGTCCATATTAAAATTTTCTATTACTTTCCAGATATTGTCAGGTTGATGTATTAAAAGTCTAGTCAAAAGGTGCTAAATATGTAAGCCTAAGCAAAAAAAAAATTTGGTAAATTTAGGCCATATCCTTAAACTTGAACTCTTTTTTTTTAGTTGATTGCATACCATCAACTTAAGTAGATATAATGCAAAATCTCATTTGGAACTTTTCATGAAAAATACATGGACAATAATCATCGTTAGTGCATCCATTCTAGAGAAGGTATTCATTAAGTCGGTTGTACCACACCCTTTTCGACCGTTTTAAGCCATATAGTAACATTTGAAGCTTTACACAATCCAGTGAAGGGTTCTAATAAATACGCCGCCAAATGGGCTATACTAGTGCTCTGGCCCAATTTAATCGATGAAGCGACCCATATCGAGTGTGAGATACAATCACTGGCTAGCGAGAGAGTTGAGAGCTTAAAATCCGCTTGGCTAGCGATCTTATTGGTACATAAGAGAGTAATTTAGCTAGTGTGCATCCATTGAGCTCCATAAAAGTCAGGTGAGGGTTTGTGCTTATTATTGTTGGTAATTGGAATGACCTAGCCAGATTGTTCGGTGGTGATTGGTGGAAGTCGCTTTCAGTGTGAGTGATCATCAGCTAGGATAACGAAGGTTTAAGAAAAAGCCCGTCCGTTACCTTCTATGACCTTCCATGCATGACTCGCTACATAAGCATGTACAGCTCTTACGTATGGAGATTGTACAACCTCTGTTCTTGAGTATTTGTCGTCCGTTAGTTTATTTTTGAACTAAATTGCGACAAATAAAAAACTATTTGGTTTTAAGTGAGAGGTTTGTATTTATAACGGTACCGATTGGCGCAGCCTGGCTCGGTCGTCGTCGTAGCCGAAGAGGACGCGCCAACAACTGGCCTGTGGACGGAACCGGACCCGTTCTTTATCGGAGTGGTAGGGCATGTTATGGTGTGTGTACTATTTGTTTTTCTCGGTTTTATATGCCTGGTATACGGTAGGGTAGGGCAGGGCAGTGTATGGAATCTACGGTGGACGGGGTCGTACGTGCTAGGCGCCAACAACTTAACAGCTCGTACTTGCAGGCGCAACTAACGACCCGTTTGATTTGTTTTAGAACTCGATCTTTGTCGCTATTATTGCTGGTGCACGCAGCCACGCAGGCGCAGCGCAGACACTTCCATTGCCTTTTTCGTCACACGGTAGCGGGTGCTTTCGTCGTCGGTTGGTTCGGTTGTGTCTTCCTGTGTCACCGTTTATTCAATCTCCTCGTGCGTTGTTGTTCGGTTCCCTGGATTAGCTGCATAATAATAATTGATCTAGAAGAGAAGCAGGCTCTACCTGTTCTAATACAGAGGCCACTTCACGTGCTCAAAAAAATCCGAGCGAGTGGTAGACTGGTAGCGAAGACCCGAACCGTCCGGCCTTGTCGTTGTATGTTTTTTTCTCCAAAGACTCTCTGGAACTACACCCTGTTGAGTGTTGGCCTCTTCGTTAATTATTAAGCGAGAAGGAATTCACTGGGCACACTACAAAATTTTAGTCTAGCACTCTATCCTGACTGAGCTAAGCTCGATTTACACATGCATGGAAGGTACAGACGCGTCACACCTGGGCCGAGTGTTACGTGTACACGCGCCGTCTGACCAGATAGATCGGAGTCGGTTTCACATGTCTCTTTTGGAACAGGTTTATTTCCGTAATCCCGTGGACGCGGGACGTACGTAACAGTAGTGGTTGCACTGCATTGAAGTTGTTGGAGTCGCTCAAGCCTGTTCGACTGCCTCGTTGCTCTCTAATAAGAAAAGAAGAAGAAACTAGCTCCTATCTCTCTCGCTCGCTCTCTAAAAAAAAAAGAAGAAGAGGAAGAAGAATTGCAGAAAAGATGCGAAGAAAGAATACTCCACTACTTGGTGTCTATGCATGGTAACCATAAGTTAATTAAACGCAGCAGTCCGCAGTAATAAAGTGGTAAGACTCTAGCTACACTCGGTCGACAATATGATGAAAAAGAGAGAGAGAGAGAGAGAGAGAGAGGGAAGGTCGCCGCCGTTTACAGCTGAAAAGGAGATGTGGAACGTCGTGCTGCCATGTTGTCTGATATACCGCGCATCCATTCAGCGCCAGGTTCTAAATTGTCCTTCCTCGGTGAGAAAGAGCGGGCAAATAAAATTCTGGCTGTAATTTCTAATTCCTCTAAAATAATAAAAACTAAAATCGACTGTATTTTTTAACAAACTGAGAGTAACTATTTCGTCCTGTCTTCGAAGATTTCTGGCTGCAAAATAGAATCCGATGGTTGTCCTTTTTTTTTCATGTAATGAAGCTATTTATTAGATCGCATTTGAATGTTCTTATAGCCTTGGAAAAAGTCAATTTAGATGCTGGACGATACTTGTGCTTGTGGCGCTTCCTCTTGTGTTCTAAATTGATTTTTTCATTCTAATAATAATAGTAATTTAGCCAAAGATCAATTAAGCTGATATAACTATTATTATCAAATACGTGGGAGATATTTATGTGCAACATTTTTACTATAGAGAAATGAGCCGGAGAGCATCTTATAATTTGCAGAGTAGATACGTATTCCGTTCGTACATAAAATTATTTCACATACTCTACCCTATAGATTTTGAGATAGACTTACATCTGAGCTTTGGAAACTGGTGAAATGTCAAAAAATTCCAAGATAACTAGACTAGTTTATTAAGTAAATTTCAATTCCTCCAAAATGAATAGATGTAAACATGACCTAATAGTAAATTAGGCAAAGATCAATTAAGCTAATATGGTTTTATGCGAAATATATTTATATACTATTATAAACAATACATGAGAGATATTTATATGCTGTATTTTTACTATAGATTAGTGAGTCGAAGAGCACGTCATAAGTTGCAGAGTATAAACATATTCTATTGATACATAAAAAATCATTTCTCATGCTTCACCTATGAATTTAAGATAGACTTATATCTAAGCTTTGGAAAGTGGTTGAACGTTAAATCCAAGCCAAATAAACTACTTTATTAAGTAAGTTCCAATTCCTCTAAAATAATAGATCCAAACGGTCCGTGATTCTATTCGGAAAGTGATTCTTTGACTTAAACTAATTCTCTATGTTTATTAACAGTGAACTCTATGTATACAATAATTCATTGCTAAAAGTGAATCAGGTAAAACTAATTTTTTTCGAGCTATCTCAGTCTCCTATTTTATTTCAGAGAATCACTCCACACAACTATTTGCAGCAAAAAAAAAACAAAACTGTTTGGCAGAGTTTCTCCAAAATTTAGTTTAAAAATTGTTACGACAACGACTCTGCCAAATTGGTCTTACACTATCGAAATCGAGCACTTTGCCGAGTGCTCTAAAAAACTCGTCAAATGCTTTTTTGCCGAGTGCCCAACAAAAAGCACTCAGCAAAGCGCCGGATTTTTGGTAGTGTTAAGCCCTTAGTCTTATCGGTTCATCCTGCATCACGTTTAACTTTGATCAATTTTTTTTCAAAAATAAGATTAGCATTCCCTATCACTCCTTGAGTCCCTGTGGACAATTGCTTGCTTGTGTCTTTGTCATAGCCCAAATTATTTCCCATGTGATTATAGTGCTTCGTGTGATTGCCGTGCTTCCGTGAGTGATCACAGTACGTCCACATATGTATTAATTACGTTTCTAGCTAAGCATTTTGCTGACACGGCAATCGAATCGAATTAATAAAGAGCGAGAGGGGAAAAGGAAAAAAACATTTCTAAATAAAAACGACTCCTCACGTATAAGAGCATGTACAATCCAATTAATTGGGGTATCTTTAGAGGTCTTTAGAGGGTTAAATGCAAAAAAAAATCAAGAGACGTATTCTTCGCGAAGAATTCGTCTTCACAACTTTGTATACATATTATCTTTTAACCGTCAGGACAGGGTTGTATGATGAAGTTTCTTAGCCGTCTCCTCTACTTAAAAAACCGAACAAGAGACTCTAGATTGTATATGCCCTAACCAAGCAGAAGAAATCATCGTATATGATATCAGTGAGGGTGATCGTTTCATCGCTTCATCAGCCGCTTATGCAATATTTGCAGAGAGGAGTTTGAAATTGAGAGTAGGATAAGAGGTGACATAGAGAGTGTTCTAGAGATAGTTTTAGGCATCGGAGGCCTGACGGACCGAAATTTGAGATCCGGCTCAGACTCGCGTTCAGGACGTACTAGCTCAACCCATTCGCGTCGCCCGTATAGAGAGAGAGAAAAAAAGAAGTAAGATTAAAAAGATAAATAGAAAGAAATTTTGGCTGAATCGTATTAGGTATAGCTTATACATAAATGTAAGCCCAAAAGATAATCACGAGTAGACGAGGTGACCGTTTAGAAATATATTTACTTTTTTCTGGGGGAGGGGGAGCTCTTTGAAGCATTATCGACGTTTCAGGTCCCCACCACTAGGCAACATCGTGACATGACGAGCAGTGCGCGCAACAGGGGACGGACAGGATGGGCACATCTGGTGACACGCGCTCCTTTTTGTTTGTACCAATGTTCGGGGCCAAGAGATTGAGATTTGAGAGCGGCTGTCGCACGTGCTTGTGAATTGTGTGAGACTAGCGCACGCGGTGGAGAGCGATCAAAGGGAACGCAATCGCAAACGCGCGCGTACACGTACGCGCAGCCGCGAGACCGGACCGGACTAGATCAATAAACAGCGCCCGGACCCGGACCACATGACACGCTCGTGATTTAGGGGGTGTTTGGTTGCTCCTGCTAAAGTTTAGCCTGAGTCACATCAAGCGTTTGACTTTTAAATAGGAGTATGAAATATAGACCCAACCAACTGGACTAGATTCGTCTCGTCTTTTAATCTTTGGCTGACAAATTAGTTTTATAATTCGACTACATTTAATACCCGGAACGGAGGTTCAAACATTCGATGGGACAGAGGCTAAATTTTAGTGGGATGTAACCAAACACCCCCTTAAACAGCAGCGCTGTCCATTCCATCCGGCGGCGCGGACTCACGTGCCATTGAAGCTTCCAGTTCCACCACCATCCTGGACGGCTACCCGCGCGCGTGTTGACTTTTCAATGCAAGGGCGCACGGCTACAGTTCCAGAAATGCGAGTGGAACGTCAAACTTGTCTGAGTGGAAACAAACTAAAGGGCTTTTTGCTTATATATATACCGCGCATCCATTCGGCGCCACGTCGTATTGGCTATATTATATTCTCCGGCCCGCCAAATTGTCCTATATTCATCTTTTCTAAAAGTATAGTTCGCTTTCGATCTTGTTTGTGCTATCGAGAGTCTATGTGTATTTTGGGCAGAAAAATAGCTGTTTCATGCACTACAGTAAACGGAACAACGTCCGACGGCCAAAACCGTCGGACATAAGGTTCAAACCGTCGGAAATAGGTAATCTCCGACGGCAGTACCCTATCTCCGACGGTTTTAAGCCGTCGGAGATAATTCGTCGAAAATAGTGCAATGTCCGACGGCTGCCGTCGGACATAAGCTATCTCCGACGGCCGCTTCTGCCCGTCGGAAATAATAAATCCCAACCGTTTTACCGGCCAGCCTGTGGACCCCACAGGCTTATGTCCGATGGCCCGGCGCTAGGCCGCCGGACATAACTAGGACTTATGTCCGACGGTATATAATGCCGTCGGACATAAGGCATGGTTATGTCCGACGGCTACCACTAGGCCGTCGGACATAACAAATTACAGAATTTACACAAAATTCTGTTTTTTAAAAAATCTGACATTTATAAAACAAAAACAGATTTCATGCACATATACACATTCACAATCACAAATATACACATTCTAATAAGTATTCACAATCACAAATATTCTCACATAAATATTAACATTCACAAATTTAACATAGGTCTGACGGTTGTTGCAAACTGAAATTGTGTCTCACAAACAAGTGTTGCAAAGTGTTTCA
The DNA here is from genome assembly GCF_902167145.1 of Zea mays. NCBI lineage: Eukaryota > Viridiplantae > Streptophyta > Magnoliopsida > Poales > Poaceae > Zea > Zea mays. The sequence goes on along the minus strand of NC_050104.1, from coordinate 11,453,251 downwards.
TAAATAAACATCACGACACATCAATCATATCCATTGTCTGGATGGTTCGAGTAGCCACCTCCTCCGGCTGGACTCTGCGTGTTGAAAAGGTTGTTCAACCGAGGTATAAGAGGCATGTAACGAAGCTGCTTACGTGCAATCTTCGTAGTCACGGTCAAACCATCGTCGTTTTCAACCTCAACGAATCTACGCTCACCACATACATTACACTTCTTCTCACCCGCGGTCTCCTTCCAGAAAAACATACAATTATTTTCACAGACATCGATTTTTTCGTAGTCCATACCGAGCCTAGATAACAACTTTTTAGACTGATACATGTCCTTTGGCATCTTGTGATTCTCCGGAATTACATCACTGATCAAGTTCAAAAGCTCCTTGTAACAGTTGTTTGAGAATGCAAACTTAGACTTAATAGCCATAAGTCGAGTCACAAATACAAGGACGATCACTTTTGTGTGCTCATGCAACGGCTCTTCGGCAGCTTTAAGGAGCTCGAAGAACTTCTGAACCTCAGGTGTAGCTGGATCCTCAAACTCGGTGGGTTGACCGGGGTTCTCCGAATCGACGGTTAGAAGCTCATGGCGTACATCGTCAAGCATCTCTTCCATCCTATCGTAGTCCTCCTCTTCATGTGACTGAACTTCCGATACAATACGAGGAGGTGGATCCTCACCGTGGTGCACCCACACCTTATAGCCTGGCATATAACCGTTCTTGCAAATATGTATCGACATAGTCCTCCTGTCAAGGAAATTAATGTTCCGACACTTGCTACAAGAGCATCTAACATCGGTTCCAGTCTCTGACCGAGCAAAAGCATGGTCGAGAAAAGCATCAGTCTTGGCAACCCACTCACTTGATTGAGCACCTCTTTTCTTCCAACCTTCATACATCCATCGACAATTCTCCTCCATACTAGATACGAGACGTTAACTAATTTAGATAAGTAATGCACGGACCATCCGTTTTTACGAAGAAATCACGCCCCTACATCTGTAGGAAAGGATAGGTCCTAAACCCACCCAGGCGTGACCGACGAGCCCGTGTTTATGACAAGACATGTGGTCGTGCGAAATTTCGGCAGCATAACCCCGCTGTTCTCCAATCGCACGCCTAAAAATGGTGCAATTGGAGAACAGAGGGGTTATGCTGCCGAAACTAAGCAGGAGCACATGTCTTTGTCATAAACACGGACTCTGTCGGTCACCCCGAGGCTGTCCAATAAAGGGACAATTCTGGCCCAACATACCTCACATGCGTCGCATGTAAGGTGTGTTGGGCCGAAAAGGGTGACGCCTAGGTTTCGTTAACTTAATTAGTTATGATTACTAATTAACCACACTAATATAATAGCCACTAATTAACCAAACTAATACAATAGCACTAAAAAGAATCATTTCACGGGACCCTAAATCAAATAAAACAACCTTATTTCCGAGGGCTTAATAATTACCCTCGGAAATTAAAAGTTTAAATTATATAGCCACTAATAAATAAATTAAAACAAGCTAATTTAATTGCATAATTAAATTAAGCCGTCGGACATAACAAAACTAAACATTGCTACTAGCAAACAATATATGCATATACAAAATTATACTAAACATTATAAAATTCCTTACTTTGTCGGACGATTAGCGGACGCCGGCGGGGTCGGGGCGGGCGCCGGTGGCGTCGGGGACGGGGGCAGAGGCTCCGGCGGCCGCGGGCGGCGTCGAGGCGGCTCCGGTGTCGCTTGGGCGGCGGTGGAGTTGCCGGTCGACGTGGACAGAGGATCGGGTGCGGGCTGGGCGTCGGGACGGGGCTGGAGGTCCTCGGGAGAGGCTTGGGCTGTGCTGGTCGACGGCGGCGTGGGCTAGGCGGCGGCGGCGGCTACGCATGCGAGCGGGAGAGAAAGAGAGAAATGAAACCGACGCGAGCGCAGGGGTCGGTTAAAATCCATTAGTTCCGACGGCCACCTAGGAAACCGTCGGACATAAGCTTATGTCCGACGGCTTGTCGGACAGCCGTCGGACATAAGCTTATGTCCAACGGTCCGCCTGACAGCCCTCGGATATTCTCCCTTATATCCGACGGCTGCTAGCGGCCGTCGAACATAAGCTTATGTCCGACGGCCTCCTAAACAACCGTCGGACATAAGGGAGCCGTCGGACTTGTATCGTTTTACTGTAGTGATGTTTGAATCCACCACTTTGCTACACGTGGATTGACGATTGAGGTGAATGGGTGCGTTTAAATAAGAGCCAGAGCCAGCCTGTAGAGTTCCCCGTATAGTTCTTTGAGGGTTTGTTTGAGAACAAATGGATTGAGTGTTAGTTTGGAAACAAAGGGACTAAGGGAGCCACAGCTTGGGAGATAAAACCTTACATAAATAGCTAAAATATGTTATTGAAATGACAATCCATGGTATTCCTCGCCCCCGTGAAAAAAAAAGATAGAGATCCCAGAGAGACTAAGACATGAGTTCCCAAACTATAGCATGGGAATTTTAGTCCCTTGCTCCCAGACACAACCTATGAGTGATTCTCCGGCTTAATTAAATTTGACTATCTATGTTTCTCTAGAATAAACTCTACATATATACATTAATTCTCCGTGCGCCGCTGGCCACACCGTTCTCCACATCGTCGTGGCTCGCTAGCCGGCGCGCCTCACCGGTCAGCTAGTCGTGTGCCCTGTAAACGTACGCGCGTAGCATGGTTTTTTCTGTCACACGCTGTTGCATTGTATTAATAAGATTTAAGGTAGCAGCGAAAAAATCATATTCATGTTTGAATTCCTATTCAAGATCAGAGCATCTATCGGTGGATAAGATGGAATTTTTAATCGAGATATATTTTTTCTCACTTAGGGCTAGTTTGATAACCCAATTTTTCTAAGAGATTTTTATTTTTACAAGAGAAATTATTTCATTTTTTCTTGAGAAAATAGAAATACTTTAGAGCAATAGGGTTCCGGGATTAGATAAGACAGGATTTTTTTTGGCTAAACATGAGTATATCATTAGGTATAGCATGCACTTATTTAGCCAAAAGATATACTCATGAATAGTAAATGAGGTGACCGTCTAGAAATATCTTTTACTCTTTTTTTTTTTTTTTTTTGTCTTGGGTGGGGGAGCTCTTTGAAGCATTATCAAAGTTTGAGGTCCCCTCAAAGTTTAGAAATGAAGAGTGGGTCTCGCACGTGCTTGTGAGACTGACTAGTGCGATCAAAGGGCGAGCACACAAACGCAATCGCAAACGCGCACGCACGTACACGCAGCCGCGAGGCCGGACCAGACCAGGATAATAAACAGAGGCACAGAGCCTCCTGCCCCGCAGCCGCACGTACTACACCACACCGCACGGGGCCGCGGCCGATGCCCTGTGCTGTGCCGAGAATAGATGCGCCAGCGCCACCAGTCAGGATCCGATCCACCATTCTGTTCTGACCGGCGGCACGAGCGCGCGTGTTGACTTGTCAATTCAAGGACGCACGGCTACTCGGTAGTACGGCCAGTCCGGTCTCCGCCGCGGCCCGCGGGCTCGCGAGATCCTGGCTGGTGGGGTTCCCATGGCCATTCGCCCATTCCGGCCCCGCCGCGTGAGGGCTTGTTACGTACTCCGAACAAGGCGTGACCAACGGAGGTTCTTAAGTCAAAAGAGAGCGCTCTGGGCGGGGGGAGCCGGGTCAAGGGGCCGGCACCTCGTGTACCGTTCCCATCGGCCCGCCTGTCCCGCTTGCTTGCTGGCCCAGTGGGGAGCAGGTGCGCTGTCCTGTTGCGCTGCGCGGCTGGGTCTTCCCTGTTCTGACCGGCTAGCCGTTGTGGCCGCCGGCCGATCCGTCTGCTGCGGAAGTGCGGAGGGTGTAACTGTGTGGATGCACTAAGGCTGTGCGCAACGCAGCCCCCTCGCCATCCCCCTCCCCTTGCATGGTGGCTGTAGGGGACACCCTACGGCCGCAGCGGTGCCCCCTACAACGCCCCCTACGTGTCGGTCCCCTTCTCTCTCCCCCCAGATCTAGCGTGTCACTATTCATCACCCTAAACACTGTGCTGTGGGTCCACGAGTAATTATTAGTAGATAAAAAATTGATAGTTGATATAGAAAATGATATTTTATAGTTGTAGTGAGATATAGGGGAGTATTTAGGGGGAACCGCTGCGGGAAATGAAAAAATAGAGGGAAAAAGTGATATAGGGGGGAAAATTTAGGGGTAACGGTTGCGGATAGCCTAATAACTAGTGGGCTAGTGGCCCGTTGACTGTGCATTTCTGGCACGTTCTTTTTATATGTGCCCACCTGCTCATGTTTGCTAACCGTACTGTGCACTACGTATATAGGTGGAACTTGGAAAGTAAGGAGTAACATGCGCTGGAACTTGGAACCATCCCATCCATCCATACCTGAACCAATCAATCTAGGATAGGATGACATGACATGAGACAGGCACTAGTAGGCCACTAGCACTAGTGGATAACTGGGTCCCGGAATGCTTTGCGTCTTTGCTTGCCAGCCCGGCTCTCGTTGGACGACACCAACGACGATGTGTCGATGTGTGCGGATCGGAGGCGCCGACGAAACGTCCGTGGAAAACCGGTGGCAGGATTGGCCTTTGTTTGTTTCCCCCGGTTTCTGTGGTCGACGAGCACGGGTCAGACGAGAGGAGTACCGGACGGACTTCGTCTTGACGAGAGTCGACGGAGCTCCACCCCTTTTGGACCTACCTAGCTACTCTACTACTACTACTCCTCTTTACTCTACACGGCACAAAACTACCAAAAGGCTGCGCTGCCAGATGGGTTCCGACCGAACGAGATGGGCAGTTGGGCGGCACAGCCGCACAGGGGCACGCACGCACCCACGGCACGCCCATGACCCGTCCCTTGGAGGGAGGGAGTGGTGGCTTGGGGATGGGACGCGATGCGCCGATGCCGACGCGCTGGGACTGGGACCGTGGGTCTCACTCGCTTTGCCTGGGTTGGTGGGCTCGGTTCCGCAACCAGCAGGCCTGCCTTGTCACCTGCCAGACCAGATGGTTGGTTCAATGTTCTTGTTCGTATCGGGCCGGTATGGGGGCCGAGGCGCACACGAGGGCTCGCGAGTGGGGTTTGCTGGCTCGTTGAGCGGACCGAAGTTGTTGTCCATGGGCTCAAATAGTGGGCTGGCCAGCGCATATATAGAATTCTATCCTTCTTTTGCGTGCCTCCTAAAACTCATGCTTCGTCGCTCGTCGGTTCGGGAAAAATGCGCTATAGTAAACTCAAGAGGTGTTTGAATTGTATGGACTAATTTTTATGCCCTCTATTTTATTCTATTATATATATACTAGGACAGTGTCCGTGCGATGTCACGGAATATAAATTGCGAACCTCCAATGGACTTCATTTGAGACAAGTGATGCCCAAGAAAATGGGGGTAAACTGACACAACTATCACTTGCATTACTTGCCCTATGCGTGGAAGAATCTGACACAGCTATCACCCATGAAGATTTTCGGTTAACTTGTGGAACCGGACTTCATTTGAGACAAGACAATAATACCAGTATTGAGCTTGCCACTCGGCCATGGCACACGCGAGAACACGGGATGATCAAGTAAGAACTGAACAGAATGCACTAATACAAAAGGCTGGCTTGCGTTCGCTTCCATGCTCCACAGGAAGCATAGCTGATATACAAATCGAGAACACTGTTATATGTAAAACTTCTCGATTTGCCACATAGTTTATCGTGCTTTTATACGTTCCCGTTGCAACGCACGGGCACTCTCCTAGTAATTTATTATACATCGAGTGAATTGAATGGTAAACTTTTATCTTGTACATATGTTTGGCCCATATAGCACACACATGATTTTGTCGGGCAGATGCATATACAGGATCACAGGAACAGTTGTGCTATGCGTAGTTCTGGATTATCTTCGACAGGGACGAGTATGTTCCCACGTAGGCACAGCAAACCCCGACAACTATGATGAACGAGCAAGCTGCTATCTGCGAATCAAACAGATGCGGTCAGTATAGAATGCACAATTCTACATTTCGTAGTGTGTCTAGTGTTCACTTAAAATCAGTAGCATGTCTATTTATATAACAGAAACATTTATTCCATGTCTTACCCTCTGAATTTTATACAGGCCTGTATTTGAGAAGTGGAGTATCTAATTGTAAGTCAAATAGCCTAGTTGCCAAGTAGATTCCAATACAGCCCAAATGAAAGGATCTAAACAGACCATAAATATAATTGTATAGAGGTTGCATGATTCTCTAAGCCTTGCTGATATTACCCAGTTCTAATTGGGACCTATTTCAGTCAATCATATGCATAAGAATATGATCATGTCTTATGCTCAACCTTTAGCATTCCTCTTTCAGTCAATTTCTCACTAAAGCGCTGCTTACAAACTTGAAAGAATAGAACACTGGATCAGAAATATTTGCATGATTTTCATACCTGATGCCACCCTACTTTTGTCTTGAGGATCGCCAAAAAACACGCGCAAGGCAAAATGTAGGTCTACAACAAAAAAAAACATATTTGAGACTCACCAATTTGTAGGCTAGGATATCTGAGCTGGACATGAAAATCTTACCACAAGCATGGCAAACAAAGAACCAACCAAGGCCATCACAAGTCCTATCAAAAGTTAAGATGCAAATGATTAGGATGGTATGCCGGTTGGCGATCTTTGAGGATTAAATACTATGCACTTACCAAAGAAAGGCACAGATAGAGCAATCAGGAGGGTTGATATCACCAGAGATGATCTAAGCATGATTATTGTAGAATACTTTTGTTGGTTTGGTGGCAGCAGCTCTTCCAAACTCATAGCCAATGGAATAATAGTTAATGCATATGTGTTTATTCATTAAGGAAAGTAAGCGAACAATATTGCAATGATCTGAGGATGTAGTAAAACATGTATGGTATCCTCAAAGGAATGAAGAACCCGACTGTATTTTAGAGGAGCTTGGGAGAAATGTTTCAGCACGATTTCCAGTGTACCCTTTTTACTTTTGAATCTAAGTAGTTAACTAACTCTATGTACTAAAATATACTTGGACATAAAGAAACATTTGTTCCATTTTTTATGAGACTATCAATTGGCACACCAAGGATATTTGGTTATTGGATTTGCCACCTGTAGTAAGCATCGAGAGGTTATTAATTATTATTAAACAACAAGGTCAGGCCCTTTTTCTTACTACCTCCGTTTCAAAATAAATTAATTCTTAGGGTCACCCTAAGTCAACTATCTTAGGTTTGACCAACTTTATATGATATTATAATGACATCCATGACACCAAATAAGTATATTATGAAATATATTTCACAGTGTATCTAGTGATACTAATTTGGTGTTATAAATATTGGTGTTCTTTTCTATAAGGTTGATCAAACTTAAAATAGTTTGACTTAGGATAATTTAGAAGTTGATTTAATTTGAGACGGAGGGGGTGAAAGAGGAATTTGAAAAGGTTTATCAAGCAACAATTACCGTTGTCCAAACAGCAATCTTAGAAATGACAGAATTATCTGGTAAGTTGAGTGTGAATTGGGACTCTGTGGCTTCACCAAACATTTTGTATCCCATCACTGCAGCACCAGCATACAAAAAGGTAGACAGCCCAATACTGACAAGAAACAGAAAACAGATGTGAGTGCTACATTTCCAACAATAATAATCATTGAATGTGCATTAGTGTGGGATAATCCCGGTTAAAATGATTACCAAGTAAAAAGAATTGAAGGAAACTGGTTGCGAATCTTCAGGGAGGAATAGATATTTGGAAAAACCCCATGCCCTGAGTAGCAGTAACCATATAGATATAATCCAATTGCAATAGGAATTCCTGGGGCGTTCAGTGCAGTCCCTTCATTCTCAAAGCCGACATCATTGACAACCCCAACCAAGAACAGGCAGATGACCACAAGGAGGCAGAGCCGTCGCAGTCTGGTGCAGCGATACCTTGCTCAACATACCAGAATTCTGGGTCTCTGAAGCTTTCCAGGATTTCCTGTCAGAACATGATGCTGTGAGAGAACCGAAGTTTTCGATCAACTGCACTGAAATTCTAAGTTTGGATGGATTGTCACTTCTGCTGAAACCTGCTAGTCAACCTGATGATTCTAGAATGAACTCTTCTTCTCTTCAATCTGATGCATCTCAATCTGTTCCTGTACCAACAACAACAAATAAGAAGCCTGGCAGACCAAAGTGGCTGAAAAGGTAACATTATTTGCTCGTCTTAATTGCAATATTTGTTTGGAGGCCTTTTCTAATTTTTTTTGTGTGAATATTCTAATTCCATCCAAAGGAGAAAAAAATTCTAGAGTATTCTTCTTTCCATTGTGGTCCAATAATTAAAAGGAGAAAACCTGTCAAGTTTCTGGTGATAATTGTTATGAATAGCACTCATATCCAATATGAGGGCACTTGCTGCTCTCATGCATATTTGAAAAAAATATTTCCTTACCATCTTTTGGTAAGTTAGCATATGCACTTGCTATCCACCGTTTCAGAACATTTGTAGAGTTTGCAAGGAGCTTTAAATTGCAGTTTCATTTTAGTGCATGCATCTAATACTATTCTTATTGTTGAATCAACCCCACCACCATAGGGTATGTCTCGTGATAATTCTGTTTGCTTGAACTCACATGTGTGCTCTACTGCTCTAGCTACTTTGTTTCAGAACATATTGTGACTTGCTGGATCACGACAAAATAACTGGTACCCTCTTCTTACAGGTGATACCACTACAGGTGTCAAGTGTGTGCCATCAACACAGAATCACTCTGTTAGGCTTCTAAACACTATTAATGGCCGAACAAGCTCAAATCTGAACAGGCTACACTGCTGTAGTACAATAATTGGATCCTCTGCTTACAGAAGCTGCAGGGGCATTAGAAATAGAATCCCACCTTTATCTAACAAATCAGCCTTGTTCCCAGCAAGAGCCACTATTGTATTCGAGTTTCCTGCATTAAAAAGGAAAGGAAAATTAAAACAAAAACTTGTAGATCAGCAGCGCACTCAATGACATAATACATCCACAGATAACCCCTTCCAAAAAAGAGAGAAGGGAACTTGCTGTCCAAGGATAAACTGAGTAGCAGCTGCGCTGAAGAAGGGCTCCAGAGCTGCATCGCAAGTATGTAACATAAAAAAAGGGGGCAACAAGAACATCGAGGTCAGCTTCCTCGTCAAATGCATTGAAGCACATCTGCAAGAAATGACATTGCAAATTTCATGAACGAAATGTAAGAGCTAAACCTGCACAACTTCCAGTGGACAGAAACCCTTACCATTATGCATCGTGCCGAGAAACAACAGAAACATATGGTGGGGTTTGTAGGAAAAAATCATGATGGCTTTTGTAGAAAAAATAAATTCGCATGCACAGTTAACCAAACTTACATCAATAAATAAGCCAAGGTGGTTTGTCAGATGTACACTCTTTTACCTCTTTATAGCACAGTCAAGTCCATTAGCACATGCTAGTATTATACCTGCACATTGAATGGAAAGAACAAAATAATGGTGAGTAATTCAAAATTAACAACACCCATTTTATACCTCTAGGTCCACTTCAGAGATGAAGAACATGGGTCATTCGCTCTGCTCCTGTGTGCGCCCGCCCTCTGCTCAACGCACACTGATGGAGCAGAGCTCAGGATTCACTTATCTGCTCCGACTCAGTCACACCCACCGCAGTTGCCCCTGGTGTTCCAAGCTATGGCGGATGTCACCGTCGACAGCGATGACCTGCTTCCTCAGCGCTACAACAGCAGGTTTATTGTTATATTTCACTTGTAACCTTGCGCTTTGTCGTTGCTGATTGAGCCTTCCGGGATAATTTCATCCAAGAACTCGTCAGCCACGCCGCCGTCTTCATCGATCCTAAGCCTCCTTGTGTACCACCTAAAACCCTGGTTGGATAAACACAGGAACCAGATCATGGTTATAATGGCTGTTTTAAAATAAAGGTTAAAAAGGATTACAAGCAGTACAAAGTTTTAAGACATGTGACAAGGAATTGCATGTTTTCCTCAAAATATAGGTTACATACTGAAAGCACAAACATCCAAAAGGCATCTGTTTGGTAAGAACATTTAAGCTCGATGAAACATATGCACATGACTATAAAGGCACTCCGTTCCATGAAGAAATATGATGCCAGAGGGGAAAACCTTACTATGACAGTGACGTACTTCAAAAGAGAAGACATGTAGCAGAGAATTTGTTAGGTAAACAGATGAACAGATGCTCTTCGACATATAACATAAAATGTGCTACATCAACTCCTATATAAGATATCCCCTTCTTTTGTAAGTGCCAAAAATATTCACTGAACACGTAATATACACCCAGAACAATGAACTAATGTAATTAAAGTCTGAGGACGACTATCAAGTATGCAAGTTTCATTTCCTACAACAGGAACTACAAGGTCTATTTGGATGATAGATGTGCGTGCAGTAGGTCGAGATGCCCATTTGCTAGTTTTATACCCTACAAGAATAAACAATACTTTGCAAACAGAGGAATATTAACCGATGTAGCAATTTTTTCCAAAATGTATTATGGATATTCATCCTGGAATATACAGGAGGAGATAGTCATAAAGGTTGAAAAATGTTATCAAGAACTTGTTGTGAAACAGCCAGCAAAAGGCACAATGTCTCATAATGCCAAATCAAAAGGTCTGATTCCACCAAACACCTGTCATTTCTGTAACCAAGCTAAAAATCACGAATAACTCATGCCCGAAAATTGGAATACATGACTGCAAGTTTTAAAGAGTTTTAGAAAACAAATTTACAAATCATAATGCCAAAGCCCAGGCAATTAACCAACTATGAACTATCTCAAACAATGCCCTTGTAAACACTATACACGTTAGTAATACACATGGACCAGACAATGAATCATTGGTAGCAACAAAAGCAGATAAGGCAATGAATCATTGGTAGCAACAAAAGCAGATATAACTCCGTAGCATGTTTGGTTACTTTAATCAGATACTGCCATTGCTTGGTATTATCAGTTTTGAGATAAGCAATAGTCCAACAACGAGGCAAGCGAATGAAACAAGATAAATTATCGAGTGTGGACCTTGTAGTTTGGGGCAGCGTGCTGCTGCAGCGCAGAAGCCTGGGACTGGTATATGGGGACGTTCTTGGCGATGAGGTCTTTCCTCTGCATCCCCTCTTTCCTCGGCCATCCGCCGATCAGGACGGCGAAGCTGACGCCTCGGAACGCTTCGGCCTCGTCGCTCGTTGCCACAACACCTGCAACAACGCACAACAGCAAACGATGAACACTGAGCACACACAGGCAGCAGATGAACGCCAAACACAGCAAACGACGAGCACACCTCTGAGAAGAGACAACACGACATCGATCAGCTCCATCCTGACGCCGCTCAGGGCGTCCGCCGACTTAGGGAGGTCCAGCATGTGGAGAACCACCGGTTGGTCTGGCCCAAGCATCAGACCCCTCGCGATCATGGCGACTATGGCGTACCCAATCTGCCCTGCAAGTGCGTTTCAGGGAAGCATTACTGTTAAACCAACATAAGCAAAATCCGGAAAGTGAATGAATTATCTTCAGATATATATTCTGTATCAGAAAGGTTCTAAACACACATGATAGATCATGAAAACAGAAAGTTAAGATTGTGCAGTTGAGTGTAAATGAGATAAATTACAGTAAAGAAGTTAAGAAGTAATCACAAAATATTCTAGTTTTGCTCACCAACTAATCCAGCTTGGAATGACAAAGATAGTACCTTGACAGTTATCTTCAAGCCACTGTAATCAGTACAAAACAATTCAAAACGGGATTAATTAATAAGCATTGATCACCAGAAGAAGGGGTGGGGAGAGAGAAATGATGGATGCATTGGTTTAGTATATGGGCTGAAGCAACCTGTTGCTTATTGCTGGTATACTTTCTGGCACCCTTTGGCCAAATATCAAAGACCTCTCATTCTCCCAATCAAATGCAGGCTCATATGCTGGCAGTGGTGACAGACTACAGTGCTGAGAAAAACACAGATGATAAAGATACTGTTAATGTTCAACACCAAGATGAGAATTGATAATGATTGCAATAACTTGGAGGAAACATTATCACATGAAAGCTTTAAAGAATAAAAACACATGGTATGTTATTTCAAAAGGCTTAAAATGATTTTACCAGTCTTCAAATTTGACTCACGAAGCTAGAAGGTGCTATGAGCCCTATCCCTCCATACCTGTAAGTCACTGTACAGTACAATAGTATGGTACTTCGTTTCCAATAAAAAGATGGAAACCCATAGGAGTCTTTTAAGCACAGTACTACAGTAGGATAAGCTGAATCTTCTAAAACACCAATGCATCGTTGAAAGTACAGAAATCTGAACTGCCTTCATATTTGCAACATATAACTAAAATATATGTTGGCAAATGTTCCTAACGATACTACGAACCTAAAATGCAATAAAATTAATTAGGATAATAAGTTGAGTATCATTACAAATAAAATCATATCTATCTAATGTGCCTAATAATTTCTTGTATTTCTTCTGGAATGTTGTCTTTGGATTCATTGTCCTTGTACTTCAATAATTCTACTAAGAATTTGGTCCTCAGGTCATTCCCATTCTGCACATTCATTATTACATATCATTGAACTCGATTAATAATCAATTATAGAAGAACAATATTGACAAAGTATTAGAACAAATAGGGTACTCACAGTGCAAATGCAGGGTAACCTTATACCATTCCAATCGTGCATAAAGTTGATAACAAGAAAGCCAGATAAATCCCTACAAATAAAAATAATACGTTGTTACATATATGTAGACAAAATTAATAAGTTGTTCGGGTTAAAAAAATTACCAGTTTAATGTTCTTGGAACCCATGTTGGTACTAAACGACGCCACATATAAATATCGTCTTTCCATGTAGGATTGGCCAATTCCATGGCAGCATTCATATTGTTGGCAATATAATGTATATTATGGATATAATGCATGCTAGGATGATCACCCTTAAACCATGATGGTATAGGCATTGGGTCCATTATATAGATGCTTCTAGTGTCCATGTTAAGTACATATAAGGTGAAGTGACCCATGAAAGAAAAGGGCAATAGAATCTGCAAGTTAAAAAAATAGTTCAAGTAAGAGAAAAGACAAGATTACAAAAATGATGAAGAGTATAGCTTACTTGTTTGCAATCTGAAACATCGTACTCCATGTCAGGCCAACATTCTAATAATTTTGCCAACATGTTGATATCTGGCTTTGCACGAAGGCGAGGGTCTCGACCAAATTTAGTTATGGACTACTTTTTGTTAGTAAAATAATAATATAATGAACACACTTATATGAATAAAGACTAATTACTTGAACTTACACAAAACTGTAGATCCATGTAGTGGTATTTGTCTTCCAACAAGAACAAGGCATCATTGCATACGATCATTCGAACAGCCATGTTAAAACAATCGGTATCCATCGACTTATTTACATCCAATATATCTTTAAGTTTTTGAAGACTTAACGAAATTGGATAAGGTTTAGTGCTCTGAATCCAATGTTTCCTATTCAATGAACATTTGTTTTTATAGTTAAAGCAAGAACATATGTGTTGAATATTTACCATGCATATACTATATTAAATGAGAATTAACTTACTTTAAATATTTGTCGTTGTCTATCCCCATGATATATGTGCATAATACAAACATCAGTTCTTGCGTGTTTGTTGATGTTACTTTAGCAGGCAAAACATATGAAGATATATATGGTTCAATCTGATGTGATGTATTTGACGATTTAGATAACTCACATGGAGTATCGATTATTTGAACATCACTTGAACTCTCCATCTTCATCCACATTGTGCTCAAGATTTTGATGTCTTTTCTTTATATTTAATCTCGAGTCCCATAATATTGCAGGTAGCTTAAACCTAAACATTGTTATATCATCCTGCAAGTATATAAATTAGAACAAAAGAAACATTGTTCCTATAAATAAATATATGTCCTCTACCTGAGTTATGTTATCAGATAGGGAGGATCCTGTCCAGTATTCCATATAGTTTATCATCCATAGCCCGCAAGATACCCTAATATGAAATTTAACAGATCAGGTGAGTTTCTATGTATATATGAAAATAAATGTAACCAATTTTGTAGAGTTGTGGTCACATGAATTTTACCCATCGGTTTGCATTTGTGTTGTGATCTTCTCTATAACTGGCCATGATGCAACATCAAGGTTCGACCACTTGCCTTGGTAAAGCTCTTTTTGTTCTGCTGCAAGTTTAATCTGTCTTTCTATACCTTTTAACTATGTGTATATATAAAACATATCAAGATTTATAGATAACAAATAATGTAATTGAAAGGAAATGGGTGACGCCTAAGAGGGGGGGGGGTGAATTAGGACTTCTAAAACTTTTACTAAACTTGGCCACAATTAAATCCCTAGAGCAAAACCTATGCAAGAATCAAAACTAGAATGTGCAAACTAGGTTTTGTCTAAGTGTTGCTATCTCTACCGCAAAGGCTAAGTTTCAATCTACACTAAATAAGTATGACAACAAGATTGAAACTTAAATGCTTAATATAAATGCGGAATGTAAAGAGCTAAGTAGAGAAGCAAACTCTCGTGGATGACGCCGGTATTTTTACCGAGGTATCCGGAACCGCGCAAGGTCCCGACTAATCCTCGTTGGTGCCCCTACGCAAAGGGAAGCCCACGCGAGGGCCAAGCACCTCGGTCGAGTAACTCCGTAGAGAGCCGCGGGCCTTCTCCACGCGCAAGTGGTGCTCCGCTTCCGGCTCCTCTCGGACGCTCCCCGCCGTCTCCACTATCGAGCTTCCGGCCGAAACGCCGCGGGCCTCGTTCCCTCCGGTACACGGTGGCGGCCACGACACAAACACGGTTGTCACGGTCTCGCAAGACTCTCGCCCCACTCGGTACAATTACAACGGCTCGCGCAAGAGCCGAGGGGTTGTGAGGTTTATCTAAACTCACTCAACTAACTAGGATTCACCTAGAGCAAGCGCTAAAGCGGTCTAACTAACCTAAGCACTTCGCAAAGCACCTACGCTAATCACCGAGTGATTCTATTAAGCACTTGGGTGTTTGAGCACTTGGAAATATGCACTATGTGTATTGGAATGTTGCTTGGGCTCTCACACTTGAGAATGGCCGGTTGGGGTGTTATTTATAGCCTCCACACCCTCAACTAGCCGTTGGACAGAAAGCAGCAGCTTTCTGTCGTCGGGTGCACCGGACAGTCCGGTGCACCACCGGACACTGAACAGTAGATGTCCGGTGCGCCTATGTCAGCCGACCGTTGGCGTCTGTAGCAGTCGACCGTTGGATCCGACCGTTGGATTCGACCGTTGCCGTCTGCCCGTTGGCACACCGGACAGTCCGGTGCACACCGGACAGTCCGGTGCTACAGCCCGAAAGCGCCTGCCTGCGGCCTCTCTGCGCAGACCGTCCGGTTGTCCCACCGGACAGTCCGGTGCACACCGGACAGGTACTGTGCACTGTCCGGTGCGCCACCAGGCGCTGGCTG
Organism: Zea mays; assembly: GCF_902167145.1. Lineage (NCBI taxonomy): Eukaryota > Viridiplantae > Streptophyta > Magnoliopsida > Poales > Poaceae > Zea > Zea mays. The sequence goes on along the minus strand of NC_050104.1, from coordinate 11,437,668 downwards.
ACAGCCCTCTTCTCAGGTTTCTTTGCTGATTTCTATGGGCTTCTTTTGTTCTTGAGTCTTGGACTTCTATGCATCTTTTTATGTCTTCATTTGAGGTGTTGCATCCTCATTGCCTTGGTCCAATCCTCTTCGCATCCTGTGAACTACAAACACAAACACTAGAAACCTTATTAGTTCACGGATTGTGTTGTTCATCAAACACCAAAACTCAATTAGCCAAAAGGCCCGGGGTCCATTTTCCTTACAATCTCCCCCTTTTTGGTGATTGATGACAACACAACCAAAGCAAGCAAATAATACAGGTATTTGAATTAAAAAGTGCAATCTACTTGCTAGATGCATGATTGTCCCCACAATGTGACATTATGGACTTAAGCCTCCCCCTAACTCCATAATTCACTTACTTCCTATTTTTGGACCAAATAACCAAAACCACTTGAAAAGTCATTTGTAGATATAAAATTTTAAATTGGTGGTGTTTGGTGTTTGATATAGTTTTCATTGCTTTGGCCCCTAAACTTCTCCCCCTTTGGCATCAACCACCGAAAAGGAAGACATTAAAAGCATGTAGGAGGTAAATAAAATCTTGCCCTCAACAAATGATATTACTAGAAGTATATTAAATTAAGCCATGAAGGATACCACTTGTAGATCATGAAAGATACCATGAGTAGGAGTTCCTCAAAAGATTATTTCTCCTAAATGAGTATTCTCCTTTGGAAAGAGTTTTTCTCCCCCTTTAGAGATGAAGAAATACTCCCCCTGACAGAGATCCTCTACTTAGGAAAAAGCATGTGAGAATTAGAGGTGCAAGACATGATTTGAAAAGACTGACTTCCCTTATGCATAGGTAACAGAATATGAGTTAACTACTTATGCATTTTTAGCAACATGGAAGCATATGATATGAAATATAGTCTAATCAAATATTGGAGAAGACATGTAAATGATACTGAAAGTAGTCTCAAAAGATACCAATTGAAGATCAATGGCGAGCTTGAGAGACATGAGAGTTCTTGGAGATTTTGCAGTGGAAGATTGTTGTCTTTCTCAGGGGACTTCATTTTCCTTACAATGAGACTATTACATGAAATAGACTTGAAAAGGTGTCAGTCTCAAAGTGTTAGATTATAGAGTAACCTCCCCCTAAAGGTGTGCATACAAGTTTTGATTACTTGTAGGAGACATGCACTTTGATTTGATATCAAGCGGGGCAAATTATCCATAATCCTAACTTTGGCACATATAAGTTAAATGATACAACTTGTAGAAATCAAAATTTTCAATTGATGCATCATTTACTATGGAGTGATATAAAAGCTATGTGCCGTGCTTAAAGAAACATTTTAAGCCATGTAGGTTTGCTTAAGTATATGATATAAAAGCAAGCAATCCTACCATATGATTTACCTAGTATGCATGATTTTGAACAAAAGTACATAACAAATGTAATACTAGGCAAGAAAGGTAAACTAGATAAAAGATAAATAGATACCAATTGTAAAAACAAGGAATACAATAAAACTAGTTACCTTAGTCATGGGTGGGAAATTTGGGTCCAAAATTTTCACTAACCCACTTGGCAATGAACTTGATCCAATATGATGTATCCCATGATATACATCCCAATTTAGCCAAGTCTCCAAATTTCCCGATGACCTTTGGTCCACTCACTTCCCTTTCGGGATCCAAACCTTCTTGGTGCTTTTCATGGTTGAAATTATCTCTTTTGGCACCCAGATGCGTTTGGCCCCCTTTCCTTTGTTGGCTTGCTTGTTGGCCTTGATTGCTATCACCTTTCCATTCTTTTTCTTCTTGATCAAATATGGTGTAGCATCCTTTTTGTTCACCTTTTTGATGTAGGTGCTGGAGATTTTGCTTGTTGGCTTTTGCTTGAGCTTTTGCCTTTGTTTATCCCCGGTCATCGCCTTGCATTGGAAAGACTTGTGGCCTTCCTTGTGGCATAGCCTACAAATCACAGTTTCTCCCTCTACAGGCTTGTTCACTCCCGCAGTGGTGTTATCCTGTGGAGGTCGGATTTGTTTGGCTTTGCCTTTCTTGTCATACAAAGCCTTGCCAAGACGAGCCACTTCTTGCTTTAATTGTTCATTTTCCTTTGCAACCTCATCAGAGCATGTCTCTACAACAATATTCTCAACAACAACTTGGTTGCAGGGGTTAGAATCATCAATTAAGTCAAAGCAGGAAGTAGAAGCATCTTTCTTAATAATTTCAGGAATTTCAACTAAAGATGCTGCTGGGGTGCTACCAATGTTTTCTAGCTTAGTAGTTAGCTCATTATTGTGTATGCTAAGAATTTCCATTTTCTCCAGCAAATTTTCAATAGCTTCTTGGGAGCTAGCTAACTTAGCCTTAAGTTTTTCATTCTTTTTAATAAGGCTATTATCGGTAGCAGTGGATGGAGCACTAGATTCTAATAGCTCAAGTTTAGTTGATAGCTCACTATTTAAGTTTGCAAAAGTTTCAAATTTTTCTAGCAAACCTTTGTAATCATTTTGAGAGCTAACCAACTTATTTTTCAAAGTTTTAAGTTGAGCTTTTTGCTTAGTGCAAACATCCTGGAAAAATTCTACGGCTTCCGCAAGCTCATCTAGAGAGGCTTTTCCCTCACCTTCATCATCACTACTACTTTCATCACTAGAGGATGGAGTGCTTTTGTTACCTCTTGCCATAAGGCATTTGTGTGATGACCGTGATGATCGTGACGAGGACCGGTGGCTGCGCGTCCTTGGAGGTTCATCTTCACTTGAAGAATCATCCCACGTTCTAACACTTGTTAGCGCCTTGCCTTTGCTCCTCTCCTTTTTGGGTTTGGCCATATTTGGACAGTTGTCCCTGAAGTGGCCCTTCTCCCCACATGCGAAGCATCCTCTCTTCCTTTGCTTTTTCCTGTCAATGTTAAAGAGAAGATCCTCGACCTGCAGGGGCACACCCATTAGATTAATCTTGCGGATCATCCCCATTACCTTTCCGACGCGTCGGATCGTTTCTTCGTCCTCGGAGGATGATGTGCATGGTTGATTATCTTCATCATCATCACTTTCTTCTTCTTCCTCTTCTTCACTTGAGGAACTTGGAGTGGGAGCCTTCTTTTTGCCCTTCCTTTCATCACATGCAAAAGCATATGGTCTTGAGGAAGTTGGCTCCTCTCCCCGACTCATTTTTCGCGACATCTCAAAGGCCGCGATTTTCCCAATCACAATGGTCGGGGTCATGTTGCTCAAGTCCTCCATGTTGTGAAGGATGGTGATGATGCTCCCATATTTTTGTTGTGGTAGCAGGGAGATAATCTTCCTCACAATGTCCGCATCACCTAGCTTATTAATGCCAATAGAGTTGAGCTCATTGATTATTAGATTCAAACGAGAATACATGTCTCTAACAAGCTCATCATTTTTCATAGCAAAAGAATTATACTCATTTAAGACTAGGCAATGTTTTTGCTCACGGACATTGGATGTGCCGTCATGGAGCTCATGCAATTTTAGCCAAATCTCATTAGCAGTTTTCAGAGTAAATACTTGATTGAAAATATCCATGCTAAGAGATTCATACAAGCAATTTTTGGCTCTAGCATTTAAATGAATTTCTTTTTCCTCACTCGTGGTGGGTTTCTCGGGATTCTTGAGGGGTTTCATCCCGTCACGAGTGACTCTCCAAACACCTAGATCAACGGCCTCTAGGTAGCAAGCCATTCTAGCACTATAATATGGGAAATTAGTGCCGTCGAAGTGTGGTGGCCTATGGGTATCCATCCCTTCCTCTAAAAAGCGTCGGCTCTTTTAGCGGTGAAGCTAAAACGTTTCAAATGAGCCAAACCGGGCTCTGATACCAATTGAAAGGAAATGGGTGACGCCTAAGAGGGGGGGGGTGAATTAGGACTTCTAAAACTTTTACTAAACTTGGCCACAATTAAATCCCTAGAGCAAAACCTATGCAAGAATCAAAACTAGAATGTGCAAACTAGGTTTTGTCTAAGTGTTGCTATCTCTACCGCAAAGGCTAAGTTTCAATCTACACTAAATAAGTATGACAACAAGATTGAAACTTAAATGCTTAATATAAATGCGGAATGTAAAGAGCTAAGTAGAGAAGCAAACTCTCGTGGATGACGCCGGTATTTTTACCGAGGTATCCGGAACCGCGCAAGGTCCCGACTAATCCTCGTTGGTGCCCCTACGCAAAGGGAAGCCCACGCGAGGGCCAAGCACCTCGGTCGAGTAACTCCGTAGAGAGCCGCGGGCCTTCTCCACGCGCAAGTGGTGCTCCGCTTCCGGCTCCTCTCGGACGCTCCCCGCCGTCTCCACTATCGAGCTTCCGGCCGAAACGCCGCGGGCCTCGTTCCCTCCGGTACACGGTGGCGGCCACGACACAAACACGGTTGTCACGGTCTCGCAAGACTCTCGCCCCACTCGGTACAATTACAACGGCTCGCGCAAGAGCCGAGGGGTTGTGAGGTTTATCTAAACTCACTCAACTAACTAGGATTCACCTAGAGCAAGCGCTAAAGCGGTCTAACTAACCTAAGCACTTCGCAAAGCACCTACGCTAATCACCGAGTGATTCTATTAAGCACTTGGGTGTTTGAGCACTTGGAAATATGCACTATGTGTATTGGAATGTTGCTTGGGCTCTCACACTTGAGAATGGTCGGTTGGGGTGTTATTTATAGCCTCCACACCCTCAACTAGCCGTTGGACAGAAAGCAGCAGCTTTCTGTCGTCGGGTGCACCGGACAGTCCGGTGCACCACCGGACACTGAACAGTAGATGTCCGGTGCGCCTATGTCAGCCGACCGTTGGCGTCTGTAGCAGTCGACCGTTGGATCCGACCGTTGGATTCGACCGTTGCCGTCTGCCCGTTGGCACACCGGACAGTCCGGTGCACACCGGACAGTCCGGTGCTACAGCCCGAGAGCGCCTGCCTGCGGCCTCTCTGCGCAGACCGTCCGGTTGTCCCACCGGACAGTCCGGTGCACACCGGACAGGTACTGTGCACTGTCCGGTGCGCCACCAGGCGCTGGCTGACAGCCCTCTTCTCAGGTTTCTTTGCTGATTTCTATGGGCTTCTTTTGTTCTTGAGTCTTGGACTTCTATGCATCTTTTTATGTCTTCATTTGAGGTGTTGCATCCTCATTGCCTTGGTCCAATCCTCTTCGCATCCTGTGAACTACAAACACAAACACTAGAAACCTTATTAGTTCACGGATTGTGTTGTTCATCAAACACCAAAACTCAATTAGCCAAAAGGCCCGGGGTCCATTTTCCTTACAGTAATGATGAAATAATCATAATATAAAAGAAATGATTACTCACTATAGTATAAAGGTCTCGGCGATCCGTTATTTGTTGTCCCATAGAATCGAGTACATGTACCTCATTTTTTTGCATTCAGAACTGCCAGGTACCAGTGAAATTTTTTTATATTCATTGGAATGAACACCTTCATAGAACATACATTAACATTAATTTGTAAGTATTGTGCACCAATATATTACATATTACATATATTAAAAATGAGATGAGTTTTAGGTCAACCATGTCAGACTGTAAATAGTTGTCCACCCTTTTTTCAATTGTGTCTTCCTTACAATTTAAGAGCACCTTAGGGTCGCCATCACGCTTAAGCAGACTGGAAATGAATGTGTTCTCCAAGAAGACCTTTCCACCTTCTCTATGAAGTAAATGCTCTTCATCCCTAATACAATGTATATATGCACTGAGGGCCTGTACACCAAAAGAATACAATTAACAGATCAAATATACATGCTAGCTTTAAATATGTATACCATACTGTATAATATGATAATTATAAATATATATACTTTATATTATATTACTGTATATAATATGGACATACAGATGTACTTACTTCGCTAGACACTTGGATGTCACCATGAAAAAGACATTCCATATCATTTCTATTTAACCATGCGCTGTCGATGTCCACCACAACTTGTTTCCCCGGTAATGTTTTAATGTATTCAATAAGCTGAACATCTTCTGGGGTGCACTTATAATCTATACAATGAAAAATATTATACTTAATAAGCAAATGATATATGCGAAAACCAATAAGATGCAATAAGGCAAGAACAAAAAATTACCTTCAGAGACAACTCGAGCTACATTCAATTTCTTTGGTTTCTTATGTTGTGATATTCTAATAAGTGTGTCCAAAGCATCTTGTTTGTTCTGCTCTACCATATCCGCATCAAAACTTATTTGACTTGATTCATTTGGAACATCCAAAGATGTCAGGTGTATCACATCTGTATGAGGAGTGAATGAAACATAAATCTCTTGACAAAAGCATTTTTAGGAGTACTCATAAGACAATATTTACATTTAGGAGTGTAGATAAGAGAGCCTACCCGGTTGTGTCCCAAGATCGGCTTCAGTTGACACTTTTACATGATTGAAAATACAGTTAATGCCTACTCCCACAACATCGTGTGATTGTTTTGTAGCATTACCAACACTGACCTTACTATCCTCGCTCTCTATATCTATGGCGCACAAGAGAAAAATTAAGTGTCAAAAAATATTTAATATGCAGACCTTAGTTTTTTTGTAATTGATAATAGCACTTACCCAATTCATGTTCATTAGTGTCATTAGTTGACAATTGTGCTGAACAACCACTTCTAGCCACAACCTCATACGATGGTTCAGCAGTATTGCCAACATCGGCATTTCCTTCCTCCACCACTATATCCATTGTGATTTGGTCTGTACCCATCAGATTGAAAGTGTCAAACATAATTTTATTGACAAAAGTATTTTAAGTATATAAAGTACATCGTCAAATAGCACGAAACTAAATAAAACACGAACTTTAGCTTAAGTTCTTCATTCATATAGATGTGACAAGTGAACTTGTATAAACTTACGGAGGAAAGGGACACAGGCCTGCCACCATCCTATTTTGATTAAGTATACCCGATGCCATTGATCTTATAGGATGTATATCATGGCATTATTGCAAAGATACAACATTGCTCCTTATAAAAATGCTAAAATAATATGAACAATATATTGTTGTATTATTATGACTGAATTTAGAGGTATCAGAATTTAGCAACAAACAAAGTCACTATCAATTTAAAGGTCTCAGAATTTAGCAGCAAACATGTAACTTGGAGTTTAGAAAAAAAAGATAGCAGCAAACATGTAACTTGGAGTTTAGAAAAAAGAGATAGCAGCAAACAAAGATCTTGTTTGCTTGCGCTAAATGGTAGATCCAAAAAAGATGTTGCTCATCAATATTATTGCATTGAAACAAACAAAATAACAAGAGAGAAAATAGGTTTATACTTTGTTTGATTTGCGGTACCACATAGATAACGATTCCATGTGTTTACTCATAGCACCGCACGGGCATAAACCTATGAATACATAATTATCGTGATATTATAGGTCCCCGTTGCAACGCACGCACAGTAATGGTGTGAAATAGGACATACAAAGACAAATTAACCCTTCGGTCGTAATTGTGATTCTGCCCCTCCTTTGAAAAAGCAGGGATAAAATCACAATTACGACTGAAGGGTAAGTTTGTCTTTGTATGTCCTATTTCACACCGTTACTGTCATCTAACTGAAGCAGGGACAGACTTGTTTTTTCGTTTTCAAAAAAAGAGGCCCGAAATCACAAAGTCGAATTTTGAGGGGCAAAATTACAGTTGCACTTCCATCTAGGGACAGAAAAACAATTGCCTATATTTGCTGATATGAGCCTCTGAGGTTCCTTTAGTCAAACAAATAACTAAAAACCATGTGAAAAATGTCTATAGCAGCCCACATGCAACAGCATCCCATGCTTCACGTGCATTTGGCCATTTCCTAATCACGCAGCCCCATTCTCTCTCAGCCTTTTCTGGCATGCATGTGCTAAGCTCATGTGTCCAAACCCTTATGTAGTCTGGTCTTTTGTCACTATATTCACCCATTGGCATGTTAATAAACATTTGTGCATCATCTAATTATGGCATATGCATCCTCAGGACAGGTTGCGGTGCTGCCAATAACATAATTAGTAAGTTTTACCTTTTTTCTTCCTCTTACTTCAGAGATCTTCTAAAGATAGGAACTGGAGCATCATCTAATTATGGCATATGCATCCTCAGGACAGGTTGCGGTGCTGCCAATAACATAATTAGTAAGTTTTACCTTTTTTCTTCCTCTTACTTCAGAGATCTTCTAAAGATAGGAACTGGAGCATCATCTAATTATGGCATATGCATCCTCAGGACAGGTTGCGGTGCTGCCAATAACATAATTAGTAAGTTTTACCTTTTTTCTTCCTCTTACTTCAGAGATCTTCTAAACATAGGAACTGGAGCAGCAAACCATGTAGACAGAAGAAAAGCTAAAGGACTACATGTTGAAGTAGTAATAGTTACTGCAGTACTGCACACACTGCATCTGATTTGACTTGTTGTATGGTAAATTGCCCGTCCACGCAGGTTTGAACCACAAAGGTTTCAGCCATACATTTCATTTCCTGAATAGTTGTTTCTTCTAGATCCTAGCGCATGTCTGGGTACCAAATTCAGGCTGAAGGCGGCACATTCCCCATGCTAAGACAATCTTTATTATGCCATGACAATGGAAATGATTTGTTCATTTGACTTATAACTTGCTTACTGACAATATTATGAACACTTTTGCTTCACAGGAAGCATAGCTGATGAACTCATGGAAGAAATAAAGAAGGAAGTTGAAGAATAATGCTGCTCCAAGTTAGTTGTGCTTTGCTGTTTATTTATATAATAGGTTGTTTTCTTGAACTCAAATTGCATGTACTATTACTGAGTTCTCTTTACTCTGGTTGGCAGAGTATTCATATATGGTTCCAACTTTGTAAAAATGGGGCATGCTTGTTTTATGTTATACAAGAGAAACCTGAGAATATGGTATTATTTGTTTGTATATTTTGTTCTGACATATATGTGACTGGACGACCGGTGCAGCACTCCTCAATCTGCTCTCAAGATTATAGAAACTGAACAACGAGAAATGAAGATATAACAATTGTATGCCCTTCTCTTAACCTTTAGCATCACTGCATAACTACTCTAGCAGTTAAAGCTTCTTAGACTGTCTCCAGTAGAGCTTGTAAATTAGGGGAAACAGTATTATAGATGACAATGTTTAATACTGTTTACGGAGAGAAGTTTGAAATAGGTGATAAGATAGAGGATATAATAGGAGATCTGTTGGAGATAGCCTATGAAGCTGTTTACATCTGGGAAGGCCTTTTTTTTACCTGTGAGGAGCAGCTTTAGTCATGTTGTGTTTCCAAGTGCTAAACCATATCTGTTGACTGTTGTTTCTATACTCAAGTCTGCTCTATCTCACTTGAAAGCAGACCATGCAGGAGATTTTCTTAGTTGCCATGGCCAGAGAGTATGTGCCTTCTACATATATTTTTTTAGTTTTTTTACTACTACCACTCCCTGTCCCAAATTATAGGTTGCTTTGGTTTTTCTAATTATATATAGCTTTGTTGTGAACTCTGTCACTTTCATTCAAACTGTGAATCCCAGTTCTATGCATTTTGGGCTGCTCGAGACCTGTATTATAGAGTTGCAGCTTCCTAGGCTCAAACCAATGTTTTCAGATTGGCTGATCGCTCCTGATCGCCAGAGGGGCGATCAGCTGACTAATCATGATTTGTCGGCGACCAGCCCGATTAACCGGGCTCTGATCGGTCAATCGGACATCCTAATCGTCCAGAGCTATAGGAACCGATCAACCTTCATATATATAATAACTACACGCCCATGGACATGGCTTCAGGTTCAGGCTTTCAACAAAGCAAACAGCCATACGTGATACGCCAATGGACATGGGCAGCAACAGGCCAACAACCATACTACAACATGAAGCAAATAATCACTCGAAGGTTTCAGGTTTTCAGCATTTAAGTAAAACTGAAAAAATTCCACATCATTCTTTCTCAGTGCAATGCACAAGCATTTCCACATGGATGCAAATAATGTTTTTTACCCCCTCTGCAGTGATCCAAAATGACAGACCAAAATAAAAATTGGAAAAGAAACAAAGACATAGCTGAGAAAAACAAAGGACAGAGATTCCCTTTCCTGCTCTATTATTAGGAACAGACAAAAAGTTCCCTGGGTTCATAGTACAATATTAGGAAACAGGAAAGCAAAGAAACAACACAAAAAATTACAAGGATTCTAGCCATTGGTTCTTGAGAGGGAGATAGCCATTGGTTCTTGAGAGGGAGATAACCACCCTTCGTTATATGGACAGCCAAGGAAAATTCTTGCTTGAATTTAACTCTATTTTATGTCTTAGTCGGATCTATTGCATTGAAAGTCCAGTAATTTTGTACTATCTACTCAAAATTTTGAACTGCGAGATATTATTGTACCTTAGTATATTATATATCACGTTCTACGTTTCCTTCAGTTGATTGAAACATGATTATTTTAGTTAATTTTCACGTTGTCATGAATCTCATTTAAAAGTTTTACATCTTATACCAGGTTTTTGAAACATTTGTTGAATCTACACTATTGTACAACCAACATTTGTCCTTGACTACCCAGTTGAGATATCACCATTGGCAAAACCACATCGGAGGTAAACACTCCTATTTCATTTTGCATGGCACCCATATATTATGAGATTCAAATGCTGCAAGTTTTTCTATTTCTTAATAAACAATCTATAGGTTTAGTGGCATAATAATTAGTACTATTTCAGTTCACAATCTATAAAACTACATCATGTGGTACAGTAGTAGACCATTATGAATATTTTTCCCCTTCAAAACTTTCTTTGTTCCACTGATGGCATGTACTTGAAATAAAAACAAAGGCGGACCAAGGTGGTTGTTTAACTTCGAATAGTCTGTCCGTGATGTAGCATCATAGTACAGCTGTCACGTCCCTGAGGATGTAGCTGTGGGAGCTCGCTGGCCACCGGTTTCCTGCCCGTGGTGGATGGTGGCAAGGTAGATAGCAGGGAGATGAGATAACAGAGAAAGGAGGTGAAAATGGGATTGGCTGTAATTGCTTGTTTATTGCTGAACCAGACCTTCCTGATTGATCCCAAATACCCCTCCTTTTGCCTAATTAGCCCCTGTTACGAGCGCCTATAAATGTTCCCGACCGTAACAATAGCTCAAGGTTACACCTGGAAACTGGGGAGAAAAGGAAGATGTAATTCAGTCTGAGATTTATAATATGTTATTTAGGTGATCATTAAGATAGATGGAAATCACAACTTGCTTGTCAGATCATTTCAAATTCAAATGTGCATTTTCAAATTCGAATGTGTCTATTCAATATCAATAACATCTATTCAATGCTCATCTGCTTTCTTTGTTGTATCAACCAAATGACCACTAAACAATTGGAAGCTAAAAAGGAGCCAAAATAGAGAAATAAAAGGCAAAAATACATCTTCACCTAAAAACCAAAATAATTAAGTGCATTACAAGTTGTTAATTGCCATTCATTCATCAATGTCAGTTACGGCGTAAGGACCTCCTTATAAACGATATTCTTTGTGTATGTTGCGCCATTTATCGCTGAGTTCCTTTCAACCCCCTTCTTCTTCTTCTTCTCATCGTGGACTGGAATGGCAAGTATCTTCACTTTCGATCGAGCGGTGGCCCTTGATAGAGCAACATAAAGTTGACCATGAGAGAACACTGGTTCCGGCAAGTACACACCAACATTAGGAATCGTCTGGCCCTAGGCCTTGTTAACTGTCATGGCAAAACTTAGTCTTATCGGAAACTGCTTCCTTTTAAACTGGAAAGGGAACATCTCATCATCAGAGGGGCACAGGGGTATACGAGGCAAGAAAATTCGCATTCCAGCATGTTGGCCAAGGACAATTTCAGCATCAATACTGTTTTTTTGGAAACCACGAACCACCAACCTCGTGCCATTGCAAAGTCCATTAGCAGGGTCTATATTCCTAAGCAACATGATTGGGCATCCAACTTTGAGCTTCAGAACGTGCGGGGGTAGTCCATTAGGAGTCAGCGTGTTTAGAAACTCTGATGGGTAATAGTTATTAGGATCATCCACCGCGGTGTCAAAACTATGGTACATCATCTGCTCCCCTTGGAAACGATCAATCATCCTCATATTTATCATATCCACCCAGTCATTCCGTGTAGACAATATTGCTCTTGAAGTGATGTTGCTTGTGTTAGACATGTTTTCATTTAGATTGGGGTAAATGTCATCTATCAGTCTATCAAGGTCGCGGTCATTACCAGTATATGGCACACATACCTCATCTGGAAGACGAACATCACCATCGTTGTTCGCTTCCTCAGTTCCACCACCGACGTGCAACAAATATTCTACAAACCATGGGTCGCTCTATGCCCTCATGTTTTGAAAAAGCTTTAGGTGGCACATGGATTCCCAGAGGTAAGAACTCCGTAGAGAGGCAGCAACTATCTGAGCCCTTGACCCCTTGCGTACAACAGGAAGTACTTGTCTGAAATCACCCCCGAACACAACAGTCTTCCCACCAAAGGGCAACCTAGACCGTCCCATTATATCACGCATGCTATTGTCTAGCGCCTCAATTGCTTGTCTCTTAGTCATTGATGCCTCGTCCCAGATAATGAGCGATGCTTTTTGTAGCAACTTTGCTGTCCCGCTTTGTTTCGTGAAGCTACATACAACACCATCATCAATAGTAAGTGGTATCTTGAAGCGCGAATGGGCAGTCCTCCCCCCAGGCAATATAGAAGCCGCACCACCAGATGTAGCTGTTGCAACTGCAATCTTGTCCTGACTGCGTAGTGCTGCAAGCAATGCCTTATACAGATAGGTCTTTCCAGTCCCACCAGGCCCATCCACAAAGAACACTCCACCGTTATTGGTGTCAACGATAGATAGGATCTTATCATAAGCAGACCTCTGCTCCTCGTTTAGGGTTTCTTTCAGAGCAACGTCTTCTGTCGTTGGCACTATACTTTCCTCCTCATAAATCTCTCTATCAGTACCATGTAAATCGTCATATCTATCAATGATAGCAGGGAGAGGGAATGTCTTTATGTCTTTACCCATTGACTGCAAAATGTTTCTAATGTCAATCAAGACCATCTGCTACACATGGATTTTGCTTTGAGTACTACGGTGATAGTCCTCTGACATTGAGTCAAGGTGTCTCTGCCATAATTCTGCCACATCGTTCGGCTCGCAGTATACCAGTATTGTTGCAAACAACCTTCGTAGTGCTGACGGCATTTGGTAAATAGCGGCTTCGTTGAGACACTCATCTATTGTGTCGTCTGCTTCAAGCAGTCCCCTCCTTTGTGCCACCTCACGAAAAGTTGGTAGTGTGTCACCATCTACTGTCCTTAGATCCGCATAGGAGGTTGCACCCGTCACATGGTTTAAGAGAAGTCGAAGATAAAAGCGCTCCCCCTTAGCTGGATAAGCAGAGACTATTCTACCAACCTGTCCACCCGTGTTTCGTTTCCTCCTTGCCACACCTTGCCCTGCTGCAAAGTGTACCACTCAGGAAAATCACGGTAAAGGATGCCCCGAGCCTCTTCGTGTAGCCTATTTGCCTCAAAATATGCCGTAAGCATTGACCTATCGACACCTAGACGTTGGACAACATGATTTACTTTAGCACGCTCGTGAAATGACACCATATGCATGTTTTCAAGATGGAGCTGCAGTTGCATCACTGGTGGAGAGTTTTGACTTAGATCAAAGCTGAATATCCTCCAAAGGGCTTCTAGAGGGGTCACCCACCTAGCATCTCTATACTGCTTGATCTCATCAACGTCACCATCAGCCTTGTTTGCGTCTGTCACAGCCACAGACACACGATCGTGGCCTTTGTATATGTATTTGAACAAGTATTTGACAGCCTTGATGCTCCCGCACGCCTCAACATTGATGTGACAGTTGAAGAGCCGGAGGAGGTAAGGGTTGTAAGGGACGACCCATCTGTTGTCCAATTCACAACCTCGAACCGTTTCCTTACGCCCATCATCACGACGCCTATAAATAGGATATGAATCCTTTCCTTGAGACGTTGCATTGCTAAAAGCTCTAGGATAATGGTTTTTGCATGAAGCACGACCCTTAGTGCATGGGCATTTAGGATTTAGCAACCCGCACGGTCCATGCATCATATGCTTGATAACCATCTTGTATAGTTCAGGGTACTTCTTCTTGTCAGGGATCTCAGCAGAGATAAGGTGATCATACTGATCAGGACAAGTTAGCTTGTACTTTCTCTGCATGATGAGTAGGAAATGGACATGAGGCAAACCTCGCTTCTGGAACTCCACGACATAGACATAAGCTCGGATTTTTCCAAGAATATGATGCTTAGTCAATCTCTTCTTCAGTTCCTCTAGTTTTGCACGGAATATGCGAACAACAAGGTCCGGACGATCCTGTGGTGACTGCATAGGGAGAAGCTCTCTGGTTATTTCATCCCAATTGGGGTTGCACGTCATAGTGAGGAATATGTCTGGCTTCCCAAACTTCCGCACAAGGGCCATAGCATCCACATACCGACGTCTCATGTCACGAGGACCACCGATAAATGATGTAGGCAGCACGGTTCGCTTTCCAATTTTGTCTGCTCTGTTCTCGCCTTCATGCAAGCTATCTACCAAACCCTTGTATAGATCCGCCCTTAATCTGTCTTGGTTTTTACGTATGAAATCCAAACGAGAGCTCTCAATCTTGATGTAGGTGTCAACCGCGAACTGTTGGAAAAGCCGCTTCCCATGAAGTATTGGATTGAATATACTTGGACGAATTTGGAATCTGTAGCAGTAATAGTCACGTACAGACACGCATAGATGGCTAGGTCGTTCTGCAACCGCAAGGTTTATTAATTAGTGTTGCTAAAAACATATTTAACAAAGGATTATATAAGAATCACAAAGAAAGAACTAACTTGTATCATCATTGTTTGCATCACTTCTCCTATGTTGATCGCGGTACGCGTCTACTTCGTCCATGGAAACATTGGACTTAGGAATATTGGCATGCCATCCAAGTTCACCTTTAGGGAAGAACAATGGATATGATAGTGCATCATAGCATCCATGATATGAACGGATGCCGTGGCTTGACCTATCCTTCCCATGTAGCATAACACTATTACTGAATTGACCTCGACGTTCACTCCCCTCAATCCAAATTGCAGCTACCTCCGAAGTAATGGGTGAATTATATAACTTCTGGTTCAGCGTTTGATCAAGGTGATGTGGTAGTCTTCAATGTTATCAACGTGCCCCATACTCCTAAGGTGCTCAGAGTATGGATTTCCCTTAAGTATTTCAACCAATTGTTTAATAACTGCCTTGTCTTTCTCAAATTGTTGTTGACGACATTTACGATATCTATGCTCGAGGCTGGGATCATCATCGTAGAAGTAGAGTTCAAGGTGTTTATGTTCCGCCCCAACTTCCCTACCGAACGACCTTACGTTGTGGTACATCATGCCATGTGCACGAAACGTATAGATACCACAATCCATGTTTGTAGTCATACTGTCAAGACAACAGTACAGAGAAGTGAACGAGAAATGGCCGTTAAAAAATCGAATGTTATCACGAAAGTGCCTCGCATCAGCATCTGCAGACTCCCACAGCCTCCTAAGCTGGAGCGGTGTCTCGAATGTGGCTAAATTAATCTGTTCATTACGACAACAAAATCCAGGTGGTTCATACTGAAACTTCTTCGCTTTGCAGTAATCGCAGTCAGCAACAGTGCTCAGCAAATGTGTTTCTTCAGGTATGTTACTATACACCTTGTCGTACAAGTCAGGTACGTAAGGGTTGACAGTAAAGGCATCTTGGGTTTCATCAATCTCAATATCCTCACCAGATTCACCATCTAAATTTGTTTTGAAAGAACAAAGGATAAGACATACAACTTTAGAAACTTTTAAATCATATATCCTATATTAAAAACATTACGTAAGTACCTTGCCCAGCGAATAGGTATCCTTCTTCGTCATCATCATCTTCTTTAAAAAGTACAGTCTCATCAGCATCCTCTGTAAAGAGCACACCTTAATCATATTAACCACTAAGAATAATTAGGGAACTAATGATGGAATGAGCTTGTAATTACCATTGGTGGTAATAGTCGAAGATGTCAAGTGCTGCTTCCCAATGTCTACTCCTTCGGTCATTTTGTCACTATTTGTGGCAGGGACTGTACACGGATGTCTTTGTCGTCTAGGAGACTTTGTCAGTTTCTTTGTCTCAACATCCTCAGTCACCGATGGAGTAGGAACAAATGGTGTTGGGATCAATTCAGGAATAGCCATGAGCTCGGAGCTAAATAGAGACCCAGTAGGTGCTTGAGCATCTGTTGAACTCCACACAAGCTCTGGGGTAAAAGTAGGGTTCTCAATGGCGATTGAGTCCTAACTTAGCATAACTTGTTGTCTTATTCTATAGTTTTCCCTTGCTCTCTTTTGACATGGTTTCATATTACGCAACGTCCTTTGTTCCTTAGTTTGAGTTGCACATCGAGCTCTTTCTCGGATTCTCTTACGTTCCTTTGGACCTAACACTTTTGAATACTCATGGTGTACAACATTTTCTTTGTTGCGTGACGCACAACGTTTCTTCAATTCATTTTTTGTTTCATCACTCATCGCCGCGTATCGTGCTCTTTCCTTTTCCCGTTTACATTGCCTTGCATCCGCACATCCTACTAAACCATTATAGGTTTTATTTTTTAAAACCTTATTGAAATGTCAAATAAGGCATCTTATATTATTAGTAGATATACCTTCAACAGTGATGTTGGACAATTCTTTTAATGGAGAACGAACATCATTAGTTTGGAGCAGATCCATCTACGTATTTCAGGCAGCCACAAAACCTATATGAGAGGATGAATCACCTTATCATACTTCACCAAAGGATAAGATACGCTCAATTTCTAATCTAATCAGATAACATTGATTCTTAGAGATAGGGAAAGTACTAACGAGCAAATTGGTACGTTCAGTTAAATGGTAGACAATCAATGAGAATCAAAGTCAACATATAAGACTAACTCCAACACGGACCTCTAAAGGGTCCTATACCCTAAATTTAGAGGATGAGGTCATCCTCTACTCCCTCCGGCAGCGTCCTTTAAACGGTCTACTAAATTTACAGGACAAATTAAAAATGTCTCTAATATAGGTATTTGTGTATAAAAGACATGATTTAGAGAATGTTGTTGAAGAGGAAAGAAATATAGAGAATGTAATCTTTTAGGATGTCTCCAACAAGGAAATGCTTAGGATGGTGGTACATGTTGTGTAGTTGCGTTATAATTACTTCTTTCATTGTAAGGAATATGGATGTTTTTACATCAACCCGAAATGTACTCCACATGCCATGGATATTCGTTTATGTACTACTAAGGAAATCCTCCTCCATGAGGATTTTTTGTTCCTCCAGAAGGAACTTAAGTTTTCAGGAGTGCACTTATTCATGTATCAAGACTAAATTCTGTTTATGTTACAAGTTTTCAGTTGTCCTTTCTTCACATGCCAGCATGTTAAATCTGCTGATTTTGATTCATTAAGATATTAGGATGGATGGAGTCACACAAGCTGTTGAAAATCTTAAGAAAGAATGGGGCCAAGCAGTTTCACAGCTTGACGAGAACATTACTGCAATTGAATCATGTGGAAAAACAGGGAAAGGGACAAAGGAAGCAAATTATCTTCCAAGGTTGAATGGTTCTGCACAGGATGCTCTGTAGTTGCTGAAGTCACTGCAGTTCCAGCTTGATCTTCTAGCACAGCAGCTTCCCACTTTTGATGAGGTGCAGTCTGGTCAAGCAACCTTGAAGTCATGGGATGAACAATACAAGAAGTAAGATATTCTTGGAGACTTGGAGTTTGTTTACTTTTGTTATCCTTTTTAGCCTACTTTTTTTTATATAAACCTTGAACATTTTAGCAGGCTTCGTATTAGCCTGAGGAATGCTAACTTATAAGCAAAAGACAACATTAGACAAGCTGCTGAAGAGGAGGTACGTGATTATGCCTGGACTTTGATGATATTAATCCAAGTGATGAGTTGTCTGAGTGGTACATGCTTCTAGGGCTTATTTGGATGGCTCCTGGATGGAGCTGCCTGGCCCAGGAATCCATCCCAGGCGTCCGATTTTGGTCGCATGGGGCTAGGATGATTGCCTGGCCGGCGAGCTGCCTGGCAAGGTAGCAACCAAACAGGCCCCTAGAGTGTCACCAATCACCAATGCAATGTGAAAGATTAAGAATTCATGTTAAATTTTAAGGACATATTCTTTATATGCAGTATGTCTTCTCAGAGGTTTTTTATGTACTCATTTAAGTTCAAAAGCACCATTGAAACTAATGCTGCTTTAGATTTTTGCAATTTCCCTGGCAAAATTAGCAAGAAAATGACCTATAGGCACCCTACCACGTTTTTAGAGCATCGCAGGTGCCATTATAACTTGGCTATCGGTTTCTAATTGACTTTTCTCTAGAGGACACTTCTTCTAGGCGATGGTTAAGAGTCTACCATCCGTAGGCGTAATCTCCAGTAAGTTGATTTCAATTAGGTCTCTTTCCCTTAAGACAATATATATATATATATATATATATATATATATATGGGATATTTAAGGAGCTTTTATAATTTAATCAGTTACATGTGTATCCCATCCATCTGGTTTGATCAAATTCAGGTTACCTGAAATTTAAAAAGCAGATAATGTGGGCTGTCATTTGTGAATTCTAGAACATAAAAAACGGATCAAGCCTCCTATTACATGATATTGTGTTAAACATAAAACACTGATGCTCTTTCTTTCACAACAAGCTGGCCAAGTTTATGGAGTTCCTCTTTATGGATCTCTACTGATCAAGCCTGGAGTTTACCCAGAGCAAAGACCATGTAATGAGGACACCCGCAGAAAATGGATTGAGGTCGA
Source organism: Zea mays (assembly GCF_902167145.1). Classification (NCBI taxonomy): domain Eukaryota; kingdom Viridiplantae; phylum Streptophyta; class Magnoliopsida; order Poales; family Poaceae; genus Zea; species Zea mays. Next base: position 11,418,690 of record NC_050104.1, on the reverse strand, counting down.
GCAGACTAACCTGTCATTTGTTGTTATAATAATATAATGTTTTGTTCAATAGAACCTCGGTAAATATTTCATGTTTGTTATCTAAGTTTGCAAATTTTTAAGCTTGCTTTCGCCTGATAGTTAGATGTTTGGCTTCCTTTTGAGTATTTGATTGATAGTGTACTGCTAGAATAACAGCTAAGGACATATGACCATTCTTACTGTGAGGTTGCTTTTGGCATTTAAAATCTTGAACAGCATTGTTACTTGGGACAGCGAGCATTAGCCTTTTTCACATGTTTCATCTGTGGAATTCAAAGTTATTCAGCTTGGAATATTCGATTTATGGTGCTGAATGATGTTTTTACTTTGTTATGCTGGTGCTGCAGCAATGAGCTCAGTTTGTTTACATTCATTAGTTTTCTTTCTTTACATCCATTATTGCCTTGCAGGCCCTTGCTCAGCCAAACAAGCGACTGTGTTCATTGTCTGAGCACGTTCCTCATGGTTACCGTAGGAAATCACTTTTTGAAGGTCTAATTCGATATAATGTTCCGTTGCTAAGAGCAACATGGTTTATTAAAGTCACATACCTAAACCAGGTTTGGAATCTCTTGTAACCTTCTCTTATTTACTATCAAATGCCACATTGCACCATTGTGATGATGTGTATTCAATTTTATATAGCTACAGACCCGACAGACACCTAACAGTATTTCAGTAGCGGGTTCTGATAACCAACGCTCTCAGTGGACAAAGGATGTTGTTGAATATTTACAACATATGTTGGACGAATTTTGTTCTAAAGAGGGTGCATTCGTGCATCCATCCTTTAGAGAGCAGTCATCACCAGGACCTACTGCTGGAACCAATCAGATAAAAATGAAAACTGAAGCATCTCCAGCTGTTGGAGACATTGAAGAACACTTGGTGCACTTCAAATGGTGGTATATGGTTCGTCTCATCCAATGGGATCTCACAGAAGAATTGCTTGTTCCCTCAGTACTTATCGAATGACTATCTAACCAACTCCAGGTACTTCTGTCGAGAATTCAATCGACGTGAAAGTTTATGTTTCAGTTCCTATTCATCTAAGGAATACCCACTTTTCTAGGAATATGTTTTAGTTTAACTTCAATCTATAGATTCTTTTGTCTAAAAGCATGCTGCTACAATGGACCCTAAACAGGTAAGAAAACACATGAAGGCAGTCCATTAGTCGTAGAACAAAAGAATTTACTGTTTGGTAACTTCTGTTTACTGTGGGTTCTTTTTTTGCTTCTAGGACAGCATCCATGTGATTGATCCTTTTTGAAACTGAATTTAATTATATTACAGCCTAAATGCCTAATAGCATGTTGCTACAGTGGATACTAAACAAATTCTAAGGAATACTCACTTTTCTAGGAATATGTTTCAGTTTACCTTCAATCTGTAAGATTAAAGCCTAAAAGCATGCTGCTACAATGGATCCTAATTAGCTAAGAAACAAATGAAGACATACCATTAGTCGTAGAACAAAAGAAAACATCATAAAATTTAGGGTATGAAATCCACACAAACAAGTGGTACGGGCATGTTTTTCCCAAATATATTTTGGGTACTTCAAATGACATTGATCTTGGTAAAGCTGACAATATTCGTATCTTGAAATTACATTGCTTACTTAGCATGATGTATAAATTTTAGTGCACAATTTAGGTACTTGAATTTTCAGAGATGCTCTGAATTTAATTACTCAAATTTTCTAATTGAGACACTGATGGGTTAGCGTTGCAGGGGAGTCAATTTAATTTACCAAAATTGCATGTTCAAAGGGTTCCCTATTTTAGTAACATCTAGAGTCAATTTTGATTTACCAAAACTGCATGCTCAGTGGTTTTTTGTAACTGGAATTTACATTATTTTACAGAATTCCATAATTCTTTAGTGCTTATTTGTGTTTTATTTTCAGGTTGCAAAGTAGACATCCCCTATTTCTATAGTTCATGCTTCATGGATATGGTTCAATAAATTGAGGACCTGCGCAAACAACACTCAATAACAATATTGTTCTTCTATGCTCATTATTTGTTCTCATATCCTCCTTTTCTTGTTTTCTGCCCTTTTGACACCACTATACTCTGGTTTGACATGTGGAAGCGTGGATCATGCAATTCTTGTCATGTGCTGCAGATGATACTTTAATGTCGTGTCATGTTGTTGCTGTTATCAAGATTCATGAACATGGCATTATCTGTCATTTGAAATTATATGTTATCTGAAATTTCTTTCTCCCCTTGTGCTTATGATATATGTCTCGTGTGTGGAATTTGGATATGGATTATGGAAGTATCATTAACAATGTAATTATAGAACGACTTTTGTGCTTATGAAATATGACTCGTGGGTGGAATTTGGATATGGATTATGGGAGTACAATTAACAATGTAATTATAGAACGGTTTTTCTTACCAATATATTGTTGGTGGTATTGAGCACTTCATGAATTTTGTACTGTGAATATTATGTATTTTCAAGGACCTTAAGACGAACAACCATGATAACTATGAAATTAATTTTGAAGACATTGAGTACCTTTTTATGGCTTTAGCTTTAGAGCATTATATCATTATTGTTTGTGTGTTCGCGTATTTTAACACACAATAATGCTCAATTTTTATGATAAATATAACCAGAAAGTGGTGCTTATCAAGATGTGGGCTATGATGTTTGAATACATAAATGCTAATGGTTGGCTAAACCATGGTGCAGAGGTTATGCCTTTTCTCTTCTGCATGTTGTCAACATTGCCAAGTTGGAAAATAAATGCTTAGTGACTAATATATTGTCAAAGCTGAAGTCAAGTAAAACAGGGTTGAGGAGGGGCCAAGGCAGCAACCAAGAATGTGAAGAGGAAAATGCCTTTCGTACTACTATCTAGAACTGGTTTATGGGGATGACAGACTGACTGAACAACAGAGCAAGAAGAAAGAAAAATAAAACGAAGAGGAAAACAATAAAACAATATATTTTTCCAGTAAGATTATGTTCTATGCCTACCAAGAATGTTATCTTACTCTGCATCTTCTTGCCAGTCCTTTTGTGATTATGTTCAATTGATGCTGCTAAGAATATTAGTGCAGTGGAGTGTGGTGTATACTTGAATCTCTTAATTGATGATTGCAGGAAGTTGTTTTCCATTTAAATGCTCGGATAGGTTGAGCAATCTCATATGTAGTAGATGTCCATAAATTCAACATGTAAAAGCCAGAATGCATATGTTATTATCTCTATTTATTTGGCGATGTAACATTAATATTATGCATTTTTTCACGTTAATTGTACTAATGTTGTCTCATGATATGTTCATATGAGGTCAGTTGTGTGTTAATAACCATGCTACAGCCTACAACTCTTGTAATGGGTGATTTTTCATATTTTTAACTCGTTTGTGTATTGTTTACTGTCGTTTAAGTGTTATCTTGCTTCTGCCTCCCCCCTCAAAGAGATGCTGGCGAGTTTCGTAAAAAAAGGGAAGAGGTGATATTTGCTGGTTTATTTCTTGAAAGGTTTCATTTTTTCCAAGAGTGTCGTATGATCTGAGTGCCTTCAGTTAAAGAAGGAAACACCCGTCTCAAGTGTTGCTTTGTTGCAAGGTTCAAGTTTTTGTTCCAAAACTGCTGCATCGTCTGGAGTGTTTTGAGATGAAGAATGAAGTGATCCTCTTCGGTGAGCAATTTTTTTGTTCTTTCAATTTGCAAAAATGCTATCATCATTATGTCGTTCCTACCGCATTTTCCACATATCTTTCGTAAGCGGATATTGTTTTCAATAGTTTTGTGATTACCAGGCCATGGATTACAGTGGACTAAATGCAAATGACATAGGCTTGTATAGATCAAGAACCATGCTAACAGTGATGAAGAAAGATGAATGAAGAATAATGATGGTGAACTTATTTATTAGCTCATAGAAAGGTCACATAGTTTTATACAAAGTGATCACCATTGAGACCGAACACATGACTAATACAAAATAGAGAACAAATCATTACTACTAAGTTTCATCTAAATCATAACTAACAAAGTATCTACTATAACAAGCTAGAATACGTCTCAATCAGATATCACAGTTGTGAGATGTGCCCGTCTGTTCTCAAGAAATTTGTCGACGATACGACGCCTTGGATTTTGAATCAACGAACGTCGAATAGCTGCAATTTAGAACATAATTTGCAAGAAGATGATTATTTTAAATTATTATCATTTTAATTTTAGCTATAGTTTATAAATCTATTATAAGAACCACTCACTCTTCAAGTGGTATGTAGTGTGATGATCTGGGTTGAAATGAACGGTGCTGTAATCCGAGGTTTCCAAGCATCCTATTGTTAGGATAATAAATAAGCATAAGAATTGAGTTCAAGTTGAAAGAATTTTGGTACAAGAGAAATTACTGTGTTTATTGTTACGACGCAGCATAGTTCCAATAACTATGTTATTGTCAACTCTAGCTAACGACCATCGTAGAGCATTTCTTTGCAAGAGGTCAGTCCATACCCCCACGACGATTAGATCCCACCTATAAAAACATTAATGTTGTCTGAATAAGACCTAACAATTACTTAATACTTTCAAAAAATAATGTAGCTATAAATTAGTGTCACCTGGAATCCATTAGTACAGCCTCTCTATACGGCCTTCCACCGATATGCTTTAATGGCTCTAAATGAAGAACTATGCCAATAATGTCTGAGCAATTCACATGTGATTAGTTATCTTTGAATAACTTATACATCAGCCATTAGTACTATATATATATAAACCATATGGAAGGAATGATCATTACCTACGAACGACTTATGCGGTTGTTGATACACCTTATGGAATGGCATAAGATACTTTGGAAATGGAGGAAATTGGATTGGCTTAATGAATGGCTCCACAATAGTATGTGTTATCAGTCCGATCTCTAGCCCATGTCCAATATTCCGAAATTGAATTCCCTCCCTATTTAGACAGAATCCCACTCTATACAATGTATATGTGCATCCTTGTGTGAGTAAGGCATCGAAACGTGGAACATTATTGCGACTTGAAATTGCTTCCATTTTGGATCCCTAGATATATGGGAATACAGGTCGTATGAGTCAAAGAATTTTATTATAACAACATGACTATATTGACTCTATTTTAAAGCTTGAAGTAACTCACTGTGATATCCTATAGGATGAAGTGTTGACTATCATGACGCCTAGGGAACTTAACAACTACCCTCGCAAAGATACTCTTTACGTGTGGTAAGTTATTGAAATCTTGAATATCATCAAATAACACGAAACTATATAAAACACAAACTGTAGCTTAAGTTCTTCATTCATATATAAATGTGACAAGTGAACTATATACTTACGGAGGAAAGGGACGAATGTCTGGAACTGTCCTATTTTGGTTTATTCTACCTGATCCCGCCATTGATCTTGTAGGACCAATCATGGCATTATTGCAAAGAAAACATCATTATCATTAAAAGGATTAAATGACAAAGTCCCTCTGTCAAACAAATAGATTTCTTTTACATCATAATGAAATTACAAGAAACTATTTTGTAGAAAGTATAGACTCTATCTACGTCTTTGTTCTTTAAGAAACCTAGCATCAAATTGAAGATTTTTCATATAACAATATTTAAAGTTAAATCATAAAATGTAACATAATATGTCTCATATGTTTATCTACATCTTGTGACAGTTGCTGGTGAATAATAGGACAGCAAGCGCCAGTGAAATAGTAAGTACACATTTTCGTCCACCGACAGTAATGAAATGACATGTAGTCAAAGCTCACGCACCAATAATTTTTTAGGTTGCTTCAGCACTTCATGACAATTGCAAAGCTGTTCTTGTTGGCGAAAGGACTTTTGGCAAGGTTTGAACCACCCAAAAGAGGATATTGTGACGTTTTCTTTCCCTATGATCAACAGGATTATATTATGCCCTTTTTGTGTCTGGTAACTCATGTCTAGGGTGATGCAGGGCTTAATCCAATCTGTATTTGAACTTCATGATGGTTCTGGTATTGTCGTCACAGTTGGCAAATACATGACACCAAACCACAAGGATATCAATGGGAATGGAATAGAACCGGATTACAATCGTCTTCCTGGTACTCTAAGAAAATGCCAGATTTCTTTTGTGGCAATTGAATTCTGCAATGTAATTCCTGTTTGCTGGTTTCCCTTTTGTGGCAGATTTCAATGAAGTCAGAGGTTACCTTTCACGATGCGGAATTAAAGAATTAAGCTGACAGACGTTTGCGGCTGATTTCAATGAAGCATTATATTCTGAAGGTTCTCTCACGGTAAGAAGCTTTTATTTACGGTTGCATAGTTGGGTCTTACTGCTCTGCATACATTGGACTATCCAAGTAACAACAAAGAAATAAAGAGCAAGGCAGAAATTTTGTATGGTTTTACCCTTGCTTCTGAGTACTTACATGCCTTTTGGGTGGTTCAAACCCGTCTTTTGCATTTGCAGGGTCAGACGACCTAACATGATAGAATTGATATGGAACAAATAAAGCTGATGCTCTGCCTGACTACTACACGACCCTCCATGTCGCGCGCGCTGATACGATAAGCAGCGTATCGGCGAGCGTCGATACAGCCTCTACAGCACAGGGCGAGCATGTTGCTGGTGGCCTCTGCGGCATGGTGCAAGAAATAGAGTACACGTGGCGCTCATCTAAGACATCGCAAATGACTGATTCCTAATCGAACACAAAATGTGAATAGCTTGTGGTCTGTTCAAGGCGCTTAGTCTAAATATACTTCTGACTAAATCCTTTTTAATTGTCGGTTTCACGTCCTGTCACTTCTCATGCATTCAACTTTAATCAAATATATATATAGGAGCTACCATTAAATATATTTTTATAAAGTTTATTGCAATTTAATGGAACATCGGTGCTAATAATAAATCAAAAGATACTTTGCTTGCAATTTATGGTCTTTTCTGACTATCAGTACACTCAAACTTTTATATGGTGCATTTTGTCACCAAGCATTGCCTTAAATTAGTTCAATGTTTTTCCTCACAAAGTAATGCACCATTTTCTATGGAATGGATCAGTGCTACCTAGATTTGGATTAGAAAAACGAAACAATGTATTGGTTAATATGATAATAATATAGATTCGACAAAAATAAATATCAATACCTTCACTTTCTACAATCAGTTTTCTACTTTTCTTTTTGTATGGCTGGAAAGCAACTGAAGATTGTTCAATTTATATTCCACAGTATCATTTAGAGTGGAGCTGTCTATATGAAGAGTGTAGGTAGAGGCAATTGGCTAATATTGTACAGGTCCAGTTTGCAGGATCGTAGCAACAGGGTTCAAAGACGTGTGTTTGAAAGGGCAGTTCCTGATGATCAGCATGATGAAAGGTGGGGAGTTCTATAGCTGGTTTAAGATGGAGCTACCTTCTGAAGTCCGGTCAGGTGTCTGTATGTGTTGCCCTTTTTTATTTCATTTCATGAGAAAGGATTGTTATTTGTTCCTTGAACTGTACTTGGTCGTACTTGTGAATAAATATTTTAGCATGGCTGTTCGACTTCTTATAATGTTTATTCGACATCAGTTCATGATATTAGTGTTACGTGATATTTTATCATATGAATTTTGCATATCATAGTGATGTTTATCGTTCCGTATCTATATTTTATACTAATCTTTAACTCTCGTGGCAACGCACGGGCACACACCTAGTCTCACTTAAGGGTGTTTCGCTTTGTATTGAACTGTAGACATAGAAAGAAGAATCAAGAGAAGCGAAGAAGAATGAAGTTGCGCAGGTGCAAGTGCACCGTACAGAAAGCATACTACCAGCTAATCCTTTTAACTATCATTTAGCATCAACCTCTATATACCGGAAGCATGCTTGTATATAAACTTCATACCCCAATAAATACCCCTAATACACACAAGTTTGTCATGTCCATATATATATTAGTTGGAATTTTAATTTAAATTTGTTCTCAATACAATTCATTTGCTTTTACAATTTGGTAATAGACATGACATAACAAAACATGTTCAAACTGTAATAGTAGAACAGGTCATTCAAATATTCAATATAAAAGAAATAGTATTAAGAACACAAAATGAAAGCATGAAAGCACTAACCAAAGTTTTTTTGGACAATACAGAGCTGCAAAGATGGGTACAGAAATTGAGGCGAACACAATTCCGAATTTCCTTGGATAGTCACAACGACCCATGATTATTATAGAAAACATAAGTATTCACATTCTGAGAAAAGAAACTGGTATTCTCTATCAGAATTTTCATAGCAACGCCAAACTAAGATGACAGAACTGCTATACAATGATGACAGAACTGCTATACAATGTTAAATGTTGATGAGAAAACACAATGGTAAGTAGGTAACAACTATAGGAACATATTCAAAGATCCTTCTCAATTCGGATGCAGCGACACAACACACTACATGTTTTGAGAAACTAATCATTGCTATTTGCTAGCTCGGTAATGAACAAAATATTTGAAATAAACACAAACTGACCAGGTGAGCAGAAAGGCAAGTCGAAGAGAACATCATATTAAGGTTACTGAATCAATGACAATCCCACTCGCTCCCATAATAATCTTAGATTAGGTTACATAATAAGATGTTTCATAGTTTTTCTCATCAATATTTAACATTCATCAAAGCTGATAATACTTGTTATTTTGCTAATGGACAAAGAAAACTACAGAAGCATTTTGTTTGTCCACCTAAATTTAGTAAACAGTACAAGGAAGATTGTGTGCCAAGCAAAGAACTACATATCCATAAATGGACCACCTAGATGTATGGGATCAGCAATAAAGTATATTACTCTATAATTTTCCAAAATTCAAAGCTAGACATAATTCATGGAAAGACAGTATACTGGAAGCAACACGAGGTTGTAAAAGACAGATGCTCCATACTTATGGGCACAAGAAGAAAAAGGCAACACTGATGCTTGAGAGTCTGCACTGCTTGGGATTAACTCTGAGAAAAACAAAATGGTAAGTAGAGAAGCAAAGATTAACTCTAAGAAAAAACACAATGGTAAGTAGGTGACAACTATATGAACATATTCAAAGATCATTCTCAATTCTGATGCAGCAACACAACACACTACATGTTTTGAGAAACTAATCATTGCTATTTGCTAGCTCAGTAATAAACAAATATTTGAAATAAACACAAACTGACCAAGTGAGCAAAAAGGCAAGTCGAAGAGAACGTCCTATTAAGGTTATTGAATCAATGACAATCCCACTCGCTACCATAATAATGTTAGATTGTATTGATTTTTAATACCATGCCATCTTCCTAGAAATTTGTTGGACAACAACAGTTCATTCTAAACCTACCTTAATTTAGTATTTTCAACGGTTCGTTCTAAATCGGCCTTAATTTTGTATAGATTTTCATTAGCTACTTACAGGCAACAATAATATTTCTACAAGAGGATGAGGCAAACGTACCACTTTCTGGGGACATAGAGGTCCACAGTCTTACCCTCCTCGTACTGCATGGTGACAGTTGGGGGAACTACCGCAAGAGCAACTGAAATACAATAGGACCAACTATCAGGCACATAAAAAGAGAACAACACTATGCAATTTGAGGGCTCATTCAGTACTGTAACAATTCAAACTTGATTGACAAGCAAGGCTATTCTATATTTATAACTTAGCTATGCAAACAACTGAAGTCCAATTCAGGCTCCAATGAAAAGGCATAACTAAAACTGAACTATACAAGCAAGGCTATTCTCACGGACGCGGTTGTTTCTGCCTTGGTTAAGGCCATGACGCTTCCCTTGCCACCTCGGTTTCGAGGGATGCATCAAGATCACTAATGCAAAACAGAAATATGTTTTTTGTTTGCTTGAATTCAGTCAAACAAACTGAGAAAGACGTGGATCTGATTGTTTCATTATGTCATAATAATTATCACGCCTCTGAAGAACGTTTGAAAGAAATGATGGACAAGTCTCACAAGGCAATAGAAGACGTTTCAGCATCAAAGCACTAAGTGCTTCAGAGTGCAAAACAGAAAATTTGGATAAATAGGCACATGCATGGAACCCTTCCTCGCATGTTTTGTGCATGCAAACCTACTTTTGGTTATGCTGCATACTTAAATTAGCTGAATTGTTATGTCATTGTTCTATTGCAGGTGACCTGATGTAATGCAAAGGTCTGATTGTTATGGACTTAAAAATGTGAGGAAGGTTTGCATGCAATAAAATCACTTGATGTTAAATAAAAATCTCTTCTCTTTTGTTTTGCTCGCTCGCTGTTTATCCACATGTCCATGTGATGATGATGAGATCTAGATGTCTAAATAATTTCCATGCTTTATTGGGTTAAATTTCACTATATATGTATCTCTGTAGAATAAATATCGCTAAACATTTAGTCTGCATATTGTATTGGCTGTTCATTCCAACAACATAAAAATGTAGCTCATATCACAGTTAACCGTGTCAAAGTATAGGCTGATCTGTTGTTTCTTTTTTTGTTTATAGGTGAGTGCTCGTGCGTAGAGATGGCAATGGGTACCCGAAACCCGAAACCCGATGGGTTTTTACCCCATTAGGGTACGGGTTTGGGTCAATTTTCATACCCATGGGTTTGTTAATGGGCATAAATCTATACCCAGCGGGTTTATGGGTACGGGTTTGTTCCTATAGTACCCAAACCCGTGAACCCGTGGGTTTTTTAAACCCGACCAAACCTAATGCATATTGTCATTTTATTTTATAAACGAACAACAAACTTGTTATTCCTTATTTACTTCATAATTTTTATCAATTGGTGAATGTATCAGTAGTCGGTGAGAGTGTTGCTTGCTTGCTATTATAGTTTTTACTAGCGTTATATATGTGGTGGATGGATAACTTAGTGCAAGGTCACTTAATTATACAACTTATTATTTGTATTTCATTTTCTCTACTAATAATTTTTATATCAAATCATGAACTCGTTGTTCATTACATAAATTTTGGATCATGATATCATTAATCATTACGATACTTATTGATTATGAGAACAACAAGTATATTGGAGATGAAACCCGCGGGTAACCCATGGGTACCCGCAAACCCGATGGGTACGGGTTTGGGCAAAATCTCAAACCCGTCATGGGTATGGGTTTTTTAATGGGCATAGATATTTTTCACGGGTACGGGTTTAGGACGGCAAAACCCAGCGGGTTTGTACCCGTTGCCATCTCTACTCGTGCGTTGCAACGGGAACATATATCACGATAATTGAACCATAACATCGATGCTATATCATGAATCGCATATGATCCATGAGCCAATATACGAATAGGTGTGTGTACACTTGGTGTAGAAGCCCCTACATAGAGCTTCGAAACAAATACATGTACATGTCACTGCATTCAATTCTAAGCATTGAAGAATCTCTTGCAGGAAAGTGATAGAGAAAAGAAACAGTTAGATAGTTTTCTGCATCAAAGATATGACAAACACCAAGCAAATGGGTGTCCAATTTTTGGATTGTTTGAGATATTGATCACAGACTTACAGGCCATTTAAAGGGTGAGGATCTTGCTAAACAGTATAATCACAGTAAGCACATGAACAAAACCTCATGTCTTCCACAGAGGACAGCCAGGTGAGTGAAACAATTTAGGAGCAGAGAATTGGGGGGGGGGGGGGGGGTAGGAGCATACCAGACCTGGCGACGCGTCTGAGTCGTCCACGCGTTCCTCCTCGCTCGCTGGCAATACTTTATGAATCAACACACCCAAGCAAGATTTTCAGTTGTTCAAGCAGAGCAACAACAATATGTGTCCTGTGAAAAATACAAATATAGTAATTTAGAGCACACAGATACACCAATAGATGATCTACCCAAATAGTTTGTTTAATTTAAAAGCCAAAATGAAGCACATCAAAGAGCAAAATACAATTTCATCAACATATCACTAAGCTATTTGTAGTTGGCATCTGCGTTTTTAGTCTGCATCATTTGAAAATGACAAAACAAATTAAACAAAAAACTAACCACACCCTGCAGAGTATAGTAGTTGGTCTGTGAAGACTAATGAAATTAGTCATAGGACACTTGAAGGTTGAGGATTATTATTAAAATCACAGTAATCCCCCCTGCAGCTATTGATCACAGACTTACAATCCATTTAAACGGTGAGGATCTAGCTAAACAGTATAATCAAAGTAAGCACATGAACAGAACCTCATGTCTTCCATAGAGGACAGGCAGGTGAGGGAAACAATTTAGGATCAGAGAATTGGGGGGTAGGAGCAGACCAGACGTGGCGGTGCGTCTGAGTCCTCGCGTTCCTCCTCGCTCGCCGGCAAGGTTGTCCTCCACGCGCAGCAGAGACTGGGGTAGGGAGGAGCAGTGAGCAAGAGAAGCAAGCACATGGAAAGAAAAACAGTTAGAGCAGTATCTGATGACTCGCAAACGCAGTGCAACCAACCTGCTTGCGGTGGCGCCCACAGTCCCGGCTTGTGGTGGCGTGCACAGTCCGCAAGCGACAAGCACCCCTCACCGACGCCGATGGAGGAAGGGAGGAGGGGAGGTTGTGGATGGCGAGGTCCTCCGGCTCCTGCTCGCTCCGCTCGGCTGATGCCCGCTCACCTGCTCCTTCTCGGCTGATGCTCGACCGAGACAGGTCGCCGACGCCACGCTGATGGAGGAAGGGAGTAGGGGAGGTGGTGGACGGCGAGGTCCTCCGGCTCCTGATGAAGGAAGGAGGAAGGGGCGCTTGCGGTTGCGGATGTCTCTGGCGTCGGCAAAGTGCGGGAGGGGAACTCCAGCGCATTCAAGGTGGAGAAGTGGAGATCGTGGAGAGGGAAGCCGCGGGAGTGGAGCTGTGCGAGCGGTTGGGCGCGACGTCGCGGAAGGTGGAGGTTACCGAAGAATGAAGGGAGACAGCTGGCGTCCGTCGCTGGAGTATGGGCTGCTCCAAACATAGCTGGAGTATGGGCCGCACCAAACATTCAGCCCAGGACACCGGTACTGTTGTGTTGTTTTCTTTACAGATATGGTTAGTACCATACCGGCTAATAAAGTAGGCATAGTGCGGCTTATAAGCGTTGGCCCTTGCCATATGAGCAAGAGATTGGTTGTTGTATTGTGTTGCGCGTGGTAGCTGAAATGGCCAGGGTTTGATCCTCGCGGCCCCGCTTATTTTTGCTGGGCGGGAATTCGCAGGCGCGTTGGGCGAGAATTTTGGAGATTTTCGCAGGGCGCGTTGGGCGGGAGTTCGGGTGGCAGAACCAAAAGTGGCAGGCTACTATTGCTAACTTAATAAGTAGTAGAGATATACACTAGTCGGTTATCTGCGTATTACGACGACTCACAACAATATCCACGTAAATTATCTACCAAAAAAATCACAAGATTTTTTATTTATTGTCTCCGCTCTTCGTATAATATTTTTTATGAACGCACAGGTACCATAAACAGCAAATCAGAGACTCCCATCCCTCGCCTCCCCCACTTCCAAGGTTTCGCAGAGCAGGAGGGGAAGGGAAGAGGCAGACATACATGTTCGTTGCCGGAGAAGGACACGACGAAGACCTGGGCATCTGAAGGCGACATAGGTAGTATATATCGCTAGATATATAGGGAGAGAGCACGTAAGTAGAGAAAGAAGCCCAGCCAGAGCAGCTCCAAAACCGAGAAGCACCCGCACCAGGCATCAATCCGAGAAGGGCGAGAGAATGCGAGTGTCTTCCCAGCCCTGGACCCACCGAAGTGGCACAACACCACCACCAACTCTATAGCATATGCTAACTACTGCCACGCTACGGGTCTTGGTTGTCCAATATCTCAGACCTGGACTCCTCATCGCCAAGATAACCTAAGTGTGGCAGGCGCCACCGTGTCCTCCTCGACGGCACGCACTAAGAAAGGCCAGGAGCATGACCGACTCGCGCCGTACCCGCGTCGACGACCGTCGGTCGGCTCGCGGCTGCGACCGTGGGCGGGGGCAGTAGGTTGGGGAGGAAGAACAGGGTGAAGGCCGGGAAGATGAACGGGACGTCCGACGACGACGAAAACGATGGTGCGCGCATGATGTGAAACGTCCTCGTGGACGTGCAATAGCTACTGCGTGAGTCGGTGTCGGGGCTGGTGTCCACCACCTGCACCATTTTTTAACATTTTACGCTGAATTGATTTGGAAGAAATGTAGGGACTTTTTTGTAAAAAGATGACGTAGGACGAATGTTGAAACTGGTGCTTTAAGCATAATAGAGATATAGATGGCCAAATGGGTTGTGTCTAGCGAGCCGGCCCGAGGCACGACCAATTTAATATTGCCTGGGCCAATCCGGCATGAGCGTTGTGCGGTGCCTGGGCCGAGGCTACGGTGCCTGGGCCGTAGCCTCGGCCCGTAGTGCTGACCCGACCCGACACAATTATTTTTTTATTTTACAAAAAAATCATATATACATATATATAATTTATATTCAATATTATAAACACATGAGCATGATGTTCTACTGGCTAGACAGCTTTGCCCAGTGTCTCCCATGCTTCTTCCATCATAGTATGGGTTCAAACTTCACCTCCTGCACCACTTTTAACATTTTATGCTGCTGAGTTGATTTGGAAGAAATATAGGGATTTTTTTGTAAAAAGATGACGCAGGACGACCGTTCAAATTGGTGCTTTAAGTATAGTATCCTCGGCCCGTAGTGTTGGCCCAGCCCGACACGATTTTTTTTTTATTTTACAAAAAAATCATATATTTACAATTTATATTAAATATTATAAACACCTTAGCATGATGTTCTACTGTTTAGACAACTTCGCCCAATGTCTCCCACACCCTTCTTCCATCAGGGTGTGGGTTCAAACCCCACCTCCCGCACCGCTTTTTAACATTTTACGCTGAATTGATTTGGAAGAAATGTAGGGACGTTTTTGTAAAAAGATGACACAAGACGACCGTTGAAACTGGTGCTTTATATATATATATAAATGAGCCTTGGACTTATAATAATAAAGGAAGCCCAGGTCAATCATTATGGTATTTGGTTCAACCAAAATCAGTCAGTCTTTCCCCCACGTCTGATAGCCACGTTTGCCGGTCCCACTCAATTGACGCCGTCTAAAACTGATGCGACTACCCATTCGACTTCCGCCCACCGCCATTCATAACCTAAGCATCACATTGTCCCAGTGCAAGGGCCGATTGAAGTGAAAGTCACCTAGAGGAGGGGGGTGAATAGGCAAATCTGAAATTTATAAAGTTTAAGCACAACTACAAGCCGGGGTTAGCGTTAGAAATATAAATGAGTCTGAGAGAGAGGGTGAAAACAAATCACAAGCGAATAAGAGCGGATGACACGGTGATTTGTGTTACCGAGGTTCGGTTCTTGCAAACCTACTCCCCGTTGCGGTGGTCACAAAGACCGGGTCTCTTTCAACCCTTTCCCTCTCTCAAACGGTCACTTAGACCGAGTGAGCCTTTCTCTTCAATCAAATGGGACACTAAGTCCACTACAAGGACCACCACAACTTGGTGTCCCTTGTTTTGATTACAAGTGAGTTGAACACAAGAAACAAGGAAGAAGAAAAGCAATCCAAGCGCAAGAGCTCAAATGAACACAAATGTCTCTCTCTCTAGTCACTAATTTGGTTGGAGTGATTCCGGACTTGGGAGAGAATTTGATCTCTTTGTTTGTGTCTTGTATTGAATGCTATAGCTCTTGTATGAGGTGTGAAGGCTGAAAACTTGGATGCTATGAATGGTGGGTGGTTGGGGGTATTTATAACCCCAACCACCAAAATAGCCGTTGGTGGAGGCTGCTGTCGTATGGCGCACCGGACAGTCCGGTGCGCCAGCCACGTCACCCGACCGTTAGGGTTCGACTGTTGGAGCTTCTGACTTATGGGCCACCGGACAGTCATTGTTCACTGTCCGGTGCGCCTTATGGCACCTGTCCTGACTTCTGCGCACGCAGGTGCGCACTGTAGCGCATTTATTGTTCGTTGCAGACGACCGTTGGCGCTGTGTAGCCGTTACTCCGCTGGCGCACCGGACAGTCCGGTGAATTATAGCGGAGCGGCTCCCAGAATTCCCGAAGGTGGCAAGTTTGGACTAGAATTCCCTGGTGCACCGGACACTGTCTGGTGGCACACCGGACAGTCCGGTGCGCCAGACCAGGGCACACTTCGGTTGTCTTTTGCTCTTTTTATTTGAACTATTTCTTGGTCTTTTTATTGGTTTGTTGTGAATCTTTGGCACCTGTAGAACTCATAATCTAGAGCAAACTAGTTAGTCCAATTAATTTGTGTTGGACAATTCAACCACCAAAATTCATATAGGAAAAGGTGTAAGCCTATTTCCCTTTCAATCTCCCCCTTTTTGGTGATTGATGCCAACACAAACCAAAGCAAATATAAAAGTGCAGAATTGAACTAGTTTGCATAAGGTAAGTGCAAAGGTTGCTTGGAATGAAATCAATAATTATTTCTACTAGATATGCATGGATGTCTTTCTTCTTATTTAAAATTTTGGACCACGCTTGCACCACTTGTTTTGTTTTGCAAATATTTTGGAAATTCTTTTCAAAGTCTTTTGCCAATAGTCAAAGGTATATGAATAAGATTTTGAGAAGCATTTTCAAGGTTTTGAAATTTTCTCCCCCTGTTTCGAATGCTTTTCCTTTGACTAAACAAAACTCCCCCTTAATGAAATCCTCCTCTTAGTGTTCAAGAGGGTTTTAGATAGTAAATTTGAAGAGGGTTTACAAATTTGAAATTATATCAAGGATAAGATACCAATTGAAAAATCTTTTCTTAACACAAATTGAAAGACTACATTTTTGAAATTGGTGGTGATGCGGTCCTTTTGCTTTGGGCTAATACTTTCTCCCCCTTTGGCATGAATCGCCAAAACCGGATACTTGTGAGTGAAATATAAGCCCTTCTCGAACTATCTCCCCCTTTTGGTAAATAATGTATGAGTGAAGATTATACCAAATTTGGAGAGCGGTGTAGAGCGACGGCGAAGGATGAATAATTCGATGGAGTGGAGTGGAAGCCTTGTCTTCGCCAAAGACTCCATTTCCCTTTCGATCTATGACTTAGCATAATATGCACTTGAAAACACATTAGTCATAGCACATGAAAGAGATATGATCAGAGGTATATAAATGAGCTATGTGTGCAAAATATCAATCAAAATTCCTAGAATCAAGAATATTTAGCTCATGCCTAAGTTTGGTAAATGTTTTCTCATCTAGTGGCTTGGTAAAGATATCGGCTAACTGTTCTTTGGTGTTAATATAAGCAATCTCGATATCTCCCGTTGTTGGTGATCCCTCAAAAAGTGATACCGAATGGCTATGTGTTTAGTGCGGCTATGCTCAACGGGATTATCCGCCATGCGGATTGCACTCTAATTATCACATAGAAGAGGGACTTTGGTCAATTTGTAACCATAGTCCCTAAGGGTTTGCCTCATCCAAAGCAATTGCGCGCAACAATGGCCTGCGGCAATGTACTCGGCTTCGGCGGTAGAAAGAGCTACAGAATTTTGTTTCTTAGAAGCCCAAGACACCAGAGATCTTCCCAAGAACTGGCAAGTCCCTGATGTGCTCTTTCTACCAATCTTACACCCTGCCCAATCAGCATCGGAATAACCAATTAAATCAAAAGTGGATCCCCTCGGGTACCAAAGGCCAAACTTAGGAGTATAAACTAAATATCTCAAGATCCGTTTTATGGCTCTAAGGTGAACTTCCTTAGGATCGGCTTGGAATCTTGCACACATGCATACGGAAAGCATAATATCCGGTTATGAAGCACATAAATAGAGTAAAGAACCTATCATCGACTGGTATACCTTTTGATCTACTGATTTACCTCCCGTGTCGAGGTCGAGATGCACATTGGTTCCCATGGGTGTCTTGATGGGCTTGGCATCCTTCATCCCAAACTTTGCAAGAATGTCTTGAATGTACTTCGTTTGGCTAATGAAGGTGTCCTCTTGGAGTTGCTTGACTTGAAATCCTAAGAAATATTTCAACTCCCCCATCATAGACATCTCGAATTTTTGAGTCATGATCCTACTAAACTCTTCACAAATGGATTTGTTAGTAGACCCAAATATGATATCATCAACATAAATTTGGCATACAAACAAATCATTTTCAATAGTTTTAGTAAAGAGAGTAGGATCGGCCTTGCCGACTTTGAAGCTATTAGTGATAAGGAAGTCTCTTAGGCATTCATACCATGCTCTCGGGGCTTGCTTGAGCCCATAAAGCGCCTTAAAGAGTTTGTAGACATGGTTAGGATACTCACTATCTTCAAAGCCGGGAGGTTGCTCAACATAGACCTCCTCCTTGATTGGTCCATTGAGGAAGGCTCTCTTCACGTCCATTTGATAAAGCTTGAAGCCATGGTAAGTAGCATAGGCAAGTAAAATGCGAATTGACTCAAGCCTAGCTACGGGTGCATAGGTTTCACCGAAATCCAAACCTTCGACTTGTGAATATCCCTTGGCCACAAGTCGGGCTTTGTTCCTTGTCACCACACCATGCTCATCTTGCTTGTTGCGGAAGACCCACTTGGTTCCTACAACATTTTGGTTAGGACGTGGAACTAAATGCCATACCTTATTCCTCGTGAAGTTGTTGAGCTCCTCTTGCATTGCCAACACCCAATCCCAATCTTGAAGTGCTTCATGTACCCTGTGTGGCTCAATAGAGGAAACAAAAGAGTAATGTTCACAAAAATGAGCAACACGAGATCGAGTAGTTACCCCCTTATGAATGTCGTCGAGGATGGTGTTCACGGGGTGATCTCGTTGGATTGCTTGGTGGACTCTTGGGTGTGGCGGTCTTGGACCCTCATCATCTTCCTTGTCTTGATTATTAACATCTCCCCCTTGATCATTGTCCTCCTCTTGAGGTGACTCATCTTCTTGATCTTCATCTTGGGTTGGTGGAGATACTTGCATTGAGAAAGATGATGGTTGATCTTGTGCATGTGGAGGCTCTTCGGATTCCTTAGGACACACATCCCCAATAGACATGTTCCTTAGTGCGACGCATGGAGCCTCTTCATTATCTAGTTCATCAAGATCAACTTGCTCTACTTGAGAGCCGTTAGTCTCATCAAACACAATGTCACAAGAAACTTCAACTAGTCCAGTGGACTTGTTGAAGACTCTATATGCCCTTGTGTTTGAATCATAACCAAGTAAAAAGCCTTCTACAGCCTTAGTAGCAAATTTAGATTTTCTACCTCTTTTAACAAGAATAAAGCATTTGCTACCAAAGACTCTAAAATATGAAACATTGAGCTTTTTACCGGTTAGGAGTTCATATGATGTCTTCTTGAGGATTCAGTGAAGATATAACCGGTTGATGGCATAGCAAGCGGTGTTGACCGCCTCGGCCCAAAATCGATCTGAAGTCTTGTACTCATCAAGCATGGTTCTTGCCATGTCAAGTAGAGTTCTATTCTTCCTCTCCACTACACCATTTTGTTGTGGCGTGTAGGGAGAAGAGAACTCATGCTTGATGCCCTCTTCCTCAAGAAAACCTTCTATTTGTGAGTTCTTGAACTCCGTCCTGTTGTCGCTTCTTATTTTCTTGATCCTCAAGCCGAACTCATTTTGAGCCCGTCTCAAGAATCCCTTTAAGGTCTCTTGGGTTTGAGATTTTTCCTACAAAAAGAACACCCAAGTGAAGCGAGAATAATCATCCACAATAACTAGATAGTACTTACTCCCACCGATGCTTATGTAAGCTATCGGGCCGAATAGATCCATGTGGAGTAGCTCCAGTGGCCTGTCAGTCGTCATGATGTTCTTGTGTGGATGATGAACACCAATTTGCTTCCCTGCTTGGCATGCACTACAAATCATGTCTTTCTCAAAATGAACATTGGTTAGTCCCAAAATGTGCTCTCCCTTTAGAAGCTTGTGAAGATTCTTCATTCCAACGTGGGCTAGTCGGCGATGCCAGAGCCAATCTATGTTAGTCTTAGCAATTAAGCAAGTGTCGAGTTCAGCTCTATTGAAATCAACTAAGTATAGCTGACCCTCTAACACTCTCTTAAAAGCTACTAAATCATCACTTCTTCTAAAGACAGTAACACCTACATCCATAAAAAGACAATTGTAGCCCATTTTGCATAATTGAGAAACAGAAAGCAAATTGTAATCTAATGAATCTACAAGAAAAACATTGGAAATAGAATGGTCAGGTGATATAGCAATTTTACCCAATCCTTTGACCAAACCTTGATTTCCATCCCCGAATGTGATAGCTCGTTGGGGATCTTGGTTTTTCTCATAGGAGGAGAACATCCTTTTCTCCCCAGTCATGTGGTTTGTGCACCCGCTATCAATGATCCAACTTGAGCCCCCGGATGCATAAACCTACAAAACAATTTTAGGCCTTGTTCTTAGGTACCCAAACGGTCTTGGGTCCTTTCACATTAGAAACAAGCACCTTGGGTACCCAAACACAAGTCTTTGATCCCTTATGTTTGGCCCCAACATATTTGGCAACTACCTTGCCTGATTTGTTAGTTAGCACATAAGAAGCATCAAAAGTTTTGAATGAAACATTATGATCATTTGATGCAATAGGAGTTTTCTTCTTAGGCATTTTAACATGTGTAGAACGCCTAGAGCTAGAAGCCTCATTCTTGTAAATAAAAGCATGATGAGAAACAAAATGAGTCCTTTTAGCATGAATTCTCCTAATCTTATCCTCAGGATAACCAACAGGATATAAAATATAGTCCTCGTTATCCTGAGGCATGGGAGCTTTGCCCTTAACAAAATTAGACAATCTTTTAGGAGGGGCATTAAGCTTGACATTGTCTCCCTGTTGGAAGCCAATGCCATCCTTAATGACAGGGCGTCTCCCACTATAAAGCATACTACGAGCAAATTTAAATTTTTCATTCTCTAATTCATGCTCGGCAATTTCAGCATCTAATTTTGCTATATGATCATTTTGTTGTTTAATTATAGCAAGGTGATCATGGATAGCATCTACATTAACATCTCTACATCTAGTGCAAATAGAAACATGCTCAACGATAGATGTAGAAGGTTTGCAATCATTTAATTCAACAATCTTAGCATGTAAAATGGCATTCTCATCTCTAAGATTGGAATAGAAACATTGCAAACATCTAATTCCTTAGCCTTAGCAATTAATTTATCATTCTCAAACTTAAGGCTAGCAAGAGAGGCATTCAATTTTTCAATCTTAGCAATTTAACTAGCATTATCATTTCTAAGATTGGTAATTGAATCATCACAAATATTTGACTTCTCAACCTTAGCAATCAAATTAGCATTGTCAATTCTAAGGTTGGAAATAGTGTCATGGCAAGTACTTAGCTCACTAGTTAATTTTTCACATTTTTCTACCTCTAGAGCATAAGCATTTTTAACCTTAACATGTTTTTTGTTCTCTTTAATAAGGAAGTCCTCTTGGCTATCCAAGAGTTCGTCCTTCTCATGAATCGCACTAATTAATTCATTCAATTTCTCTTTTTGTTGCATGTTAAGATTGGCAAAAAGAGTAAGCAAGTTGTCCTCATCATCACTAGAATTTTCCTCATCACTAGAGGTTGCATACTTAGTGGAGGATCTTGATTTTACCTTCTTTTTCTTGTCGTCCTTTTCCATGAGGCACTTGTGGCCGACGTTGGGGAAGAGAAGTCCCTTGTTGACGGTGATGTTGGTGGCGTCCTCGTCAGAGGAGGAGTCGGTGGAGCTCTCGTCGAAGTCCCACTCCCGGCAAACATGGGCATCGCCACCCTTTTTCTTGTAATATCTCTTCTTTTCTCTTCTCTTTCCCTTCTTGTCGTCGCCCCTGTCACTATCACTGGATAATGGACATTTAGCAATAAAATGACTGGGCTTACCACACTTGTAGCAAACTTTCTTGGAGCGGGGCTTGTAGTCCTTCCCCCTCCTTTGCTTAAGGATTTGGCGGAAGCTCTTGATGATGAGTGCCATCTCCTCATTGTCGAGCTTGGAGGCGTCGATGGGGATCCTACTTGGTGTAGAATCCTTGTTTTCTTCTTCCGTTGCCTTGAATGCAACGGGTTGCACCTCGGGTGTTGAGGTGGCGCCTTGCTCAATGATTTTCTTGGAGCCTTTGATCATCAATTCAAAGCTCACAAATTTTCCTATCACTTCCTCAGGAGACATTAGTTTATATCTTGGATCACCACGAATTAATTGAACTTGAGTAGGGTTAAGAAATACGAGTGATCTAAGAATAACCTTGACCATTTCATGGTCATCCCATTTGGTGCTCTCGAGGTTGTGCACTTAGTTCACCAATGTCTTGAGCCGGTTGTACATTGCTTGTGGCTCCTCCCCTTGGTGAAAAATGAAGCGACCGAGCTCCCCCTCTATCGTTTCCCTCTTGGTGATGTTGATCACCTCGTCTCCTTCGTGCGCGGTTTTGAGCATGTCCCAAATCTCTTTGGCACTTTTCAACCCTTGCACCTTATTATACTCCTCTCGACTTAGAGAGGCGAGGAGTATAGTGGTGGCTTGGGAGTTGAAGTGCCGGATTTGGGCAACTTCGTTCGAGTCATAGTATTCATCCCCCGACGATGGTACCTGTACTCCAATCTCAACAACATCCTAAATACTAGTGTGGAGTGAGGTTAGATGGTGCCTCATTTTGTCACTCCACATATTATAATCTTCACCATCAAACATGGGTGGTTTGCCTAAAGGGACGGAAATTAAAGGAGTACGTTTGAAAATGCGAGGATAGCGTAGGGGAATCTTACTAAACTACTTGCGCTCATGGCGCTTAGAAGTAACGGACAGCATGTCGGAGCCGGAGGTGGATGGTGATGAAGAGTCGGTCTCGTAGTAGACCACTTTCTTCATTTTCTTTTTCTTCTCACCGCTCCGACGTGACTTGTCGTGTGAAGGGGATCCCTTCACCTTGTTGCCGGACTCCCCGGATGGAGCCTTCCCATGGCTTGTGGCGGGCTTCTCGCCGGTCACCATCTCCTTCTTGGCGTGATCTCTCGACATCACTTCAAGCGGTTAGGCTCTAATGAAGTACCGAGCTCCGATACCAATTGAAAGTCGCCTAGAGGGGGGTGAATAGGAAAATCTGAAATTTATAAAGTTTAAGCACAACTACAAGCCGGGGTTAGCGTTAGAAATATAAATGAGTCCGAGAGAGAGGGCGAAAACAAATCACAAGCGAATAAGAGCGGATGACACGGTGATTTGTTTTACCGAGGTTCGGTTCTTGCAAACCTACTCCCCGTTGAGGTGGTCACAAAGACCGAGTCTCTTTCAACCCTTTCCCTCTCTCAAACGGTCACTTAGACCGAGTGAGCCTTTCTCTTCAATCAAATGGGACACTAAGTCCACTACAAGGACCACCACAACTTGGTGTCTCTTGTTTTGATTACAAGTGAGTTGAACACAAGAAAGAAGGAAGAAGAAAAGCAATCCAAGCGCAAGAGCTCAAATGAACACAAATGTCTCTCTCTCTAGTCACTAATTTGGTTGGAGTGATTCCGAACTTAGGAGAGAATTTGATCTCTTTGTTTGTGTCTTGTATTGAATGCTATAGCTCTTGTATGAGGTGTGAAGGCTGAAAACTTGGATGCTATGAATGGTGGGTGGTTGGGGGTATTTATAATCCCAACCACCAAAATAGCCGTTGGTGGAGGCTGCTGTCGTATGGCGCACCGGACAGTCCGGTGCGCCACCGGACACTGTCCGGTGCGCCAGCCACGTCACCCAACTGTTAGGGTTCGACCGTTGGAGCTTCTGACTTCTGGGCCACCGGACAGTCCGGTGCGCCTTCTGACTCCTGTCCTGACTTCTGTGCGCGCAGGCGCGCACTGTAGCGCATTTATTGTTTGTTGCAGACGACCGTTGGCGCTGTGTAGCCGTTACTCCGCTGGCGCACCGGACAGTCCGGTGCTACACCGGACAGTCCGGTGAATTATAGCGGAGCGGCTCCCAGAATTCCCGAAGGTGTCAAGTTTGGACTGGAATTCTCTGGTGCACCGGACACTGTCCGGTGGCACACCGGACAGTCCGGTGCGCTAGACCAGGGCACACTTCGGTTGTCTTTTGCTCTTTTTATTTGAACCCTTTCTTGGTCTTTTTATTGGTTTGTTGTGAACCTTTGGCACCTGTAGAACTCATAATCTAGAGCAAACTAGTTAGTCCAATTAATTTGTGTTGGGCAATTCAACCACCAAAATTCATATAGGAAAAGGTGTAAGCCTATTTCCCTTTCATGAAGATCTATCAGTGTTCGTCAAGCTCTGCAATAAAGGCCAAACTTCAAATCTTTTGAAGCTTCAGTCGCTGACCTATGTACGTTTTTTTATTTGAAGTTGTTCGGCATCTTTTCCTCCACTATAAGCTATGTGTGATTTCAATCAATCTCTGCATTCTCTGGTTGATCGCGTTCTTTGTCCAAAAAACAACACATTGCGATGATCTTACCTAGGGTTTATATTGACTCATGTGGAATAAGTAACAATGGCTTGTCTGATTGTTCGATTTGTAGACATTATGAGTTAAAGATTCGTTTTTAGGGTTTTCAGTGTATGTTATTTTTTCAACCCATTTTATATGACTGAGATTTATTTTATATATATGCACATTGATTTAGATATATATCACATGGGTAACATTAGTTGTGATCTTAACCAATTTAATTTTCAGTCCTATAGAGTTTTAATATCTTTCAAGCACATGAAAACTCAAAGTTATTTTGATTTTGTTAGGATTTTTAAATCTTTGTCCGTGCAATAGTCACATTTATATGAACCAGATAGACATTGTTTATGTTGATATTTCTTCATTGTGGCTTCACCTATAATCTGTAACGCGATTGATAGTTTAATTAAATAATCCTTTTTTATAATGAATTAATTTTTTCCCAATTTATATATCTTATGCAAAACATATATAGTATTTATATATTGAAACATCATTTTCAATAAATACAGACGTCGTCACCAATTTCTTTGGTTGCTGCACCATGAGGTCCGTTGATCGTCCTCCCTCAAATCCAAAGAGAATAACCATTGAGTCAAGCCAGGAGATTTTTTCGGTTGACATTTATAAACGTACAAGATCCAACAGTAGCTCTCAATCTGCTGATGATGTTAAATCAAGTCCATTGCACTAACCTCAAGTATTTCCACAGACCCAGTCGAAGCAATAAATGGATTCCTAGCCACCACTCGGGCTTCGTCACTGTAGGAAGGAGCTAGCATGCATTGGAACAAAAAGTCAGGCTAATACCACAGTCGCATCGTCTGATGGCGATTTTATGCCTGCACCAAAACTGAAGCGCTCTGTCAAATCCAATGAACCTTCCAGTTCAGCAACTAAACCCCCCAAGAAAAAGACTCGAGTATGGATCACGAACATTTCACCACCTCAAGCTCCCATCAAGACTGAAAGGGAAATAGGCTTAAACCTTTTCCTATAAATAATTTTGGTGGTTGAATGCCCAACACAAATAATTGAACTAACTAGTTTGCTCTAGATTATATATTCTACAAGTGCTAAAGGTTCAACACAAACCAATAAAAAGATCAAGTTAGGGAGGAGCAAAAGAAACCGAAGAGAACCCTGGTCTGGCGCACCGGACTGTCTAGTGTGCCACCGGACACTGTCCGGTGCACCAGGGCCGTACGAGTCTGAACTTGCCACCTTCAGGTTTCAGAAGCGCCGCTCCGCTATAATTCACCGGACTGTCCGGTGTGGCACCGGACTGTCCGGTGCACCAGCGGAGCAACGGCTAGCCAGCGCAACGGTCGCCTGCAGAGCTACAATGCGCGGACAGTTCGCGTAGAAGTCAGAGCAGCTGCCAGAGGCGCATCGGACAGTGCATAGTACCTGTCCGATGCGGCACCGGACTGTCCGGTGCTACCAGAAGACAAAGCTCCAACGGTCGAAACCGTTAGAACCCTAACGGTTGGGTGACATGGCTGGCGCACCGGACAGTGTCGGGTGGCGCACCGGTCTGTCCGGTGTGCCCATCGACAACAGCCACCCCCAACGGTTGAATTGGTGGTTGGGGGCTATAAATACCCCCAACCACCTCCACTCCAATCATCCAAGCATTCACTACTTCACATTCAATACAAGAGCAATAGACACCACTCCAAAGACACAATTCAAGGGATCAATCCGCTCAAAGTGTCCAATTCCACTCTAGCGCATTTAGACTTGTGAAAGGATCATTTGTGTTTCTTTGTTGCTCTTGTTTGCTTGGTTGGCTTTCTTCTTCCTCATTCTTGTTCTCTAAGTGACTTGTAATCAAAACAAGAGACACCAAGTGTGTGGTGGTCCTTGTGGGGTCTAAGTGACCCGTTAGATTAAGGAGAAAGCTCACTCGGTCTAAGTGACCGTTTGAGAGAGGAAAAAGGGTTGAAAGAGACCCGGTCTTTGTGACCACCTCAACAGGGACTAGGTTCTTTGGAACTGAACCTCGGTAAAACAAATCACTGTGTCATTCGCTTTATTTTCTTGGTTGATTTGTTTTCCCTCTCTCTCGGACTTGATATTCGCTCTAAAGCTAACCCCGGCTTGTAGTTTGTGGATTAAGTTATAAATTTCAGATTTCGCCTATCCACCCCCCTCTAGGCGACTTTCAATTAGTATCAGAGCCCGATACTTCATTAGAGTCTAACCACTCGAAGTGATGTCGGGAGATCATGCCAAGAGGGAGATGGAAACGGCCACAAGCCACGGGAAGGCTCCATCAAAGGAGTCCGGCGCCAAAGGAAGGGAGGAATCACCTCCTCGCGTCAAGTCGCATAGGAGTGGCGACAAGAGGAAGAAGATGAAGAAAGTGGTCTACTACAAGACCGATTCTTCGTCGCCCTCCACCTCCGGCTCCGACATCGCGTCCATCACTTCTAAGCGCCAGGAGCGCAAGAAGTTTAGTAAGATCCTCTTACGCTATCCTCGCATTTCTAAACACACTCCTTTACTTTCCGTCTCATTAGGCAAACCACCGTTTTTTATGGTGAAGATTATTGTATGTGGAGTGATAAAATGAGGCATCACCTAACCTCACTCCACGCTAGTATATGGGATATTGTTGAGTATGGAGCGCAGGTACCATCCGTAGGGGACGAAGGCTACGACTCGGACAAGGTCGCCCAAATTCGGCACTTCAACTCCCAAGCCACTACTATACTTCTCGCCTCTCTATGTCGAGAGGAGTATAATAAAGTGCAAGGGTTGAAGAGTGCCAAGGAGATTTGGGACGTGCTCAAGACCGCGCACGAGGGAGATGAGGTGACCAAGATCACCAAGCGGGAGACGATCGAGGGGGAGCTCGGTCGATTCATCCTCAACCAAGGAGAGGAGCCACAAGCGATGTACGACCGGCTCAAGACCTTGGTCAACCAAGTGCGCAACTTCGGAAGCACAAAATGGGATGACCATGAGATGGTCAAGGTTATTCTAAGATCCCTTGTTTTTCGCAATCCTACTCAAGTACAATTAATTCGTGGGGATCCTATATACAAATTAATGTCTCCCGAGAAAGTGATAGGAAAGTTTGTGAGCGTTGAGTTGATAATCAAAGGCTCCAAATAAATTTTCAACATGGAGCAAGGCGCCACCTCCACACCCGAGGTGCAACCCGTCGCATTCAAAGCGGCGAAGGAGAAGAAAGAAGAGTCTACATCAAGTAGGCTCCCCATCGATGCCTCCAAGCTCAACAACGAGGAAATGGCTCTCATCATCAAGAGCTTTCGCCAAATCCTCAAGCAAAGGAAGGGGAGAGACTACAAGCCCCGTTCCAAAAGAGTGTGCTACAAGTGTGGTAAGCCCGGTCATTTTATTGCAAAATGTCCTATATCTAGTGACAGTGACAAGGGCAACGACAAGAGAGGGAAGAAGAAGGAGAAGAAAAGATACTACAAGAAGAAGGGCGGCGATGCCCATGTATGTCGGGAATGGGACTCTGATATGAGCTCCACCGAATCCTCCTCCAACGAGGACGCAGCCAACATCACCGTCAACAAGGGACTTCTCTTCCCCAACATCGGCCACAAGTGCCTCATGGCAAAGGACGGCAAGAAAAAGAAGGTACAAGCTAGAACCACTCACAAGTATACTGCATCTAGTGATGAGAGTAGTTCTAGTGATAATGAAGATGACTTAATTAGTCTTTTTGCCAACCTTAACGTGCAACAAAAGAAAAATTAAATGAATTGATAGGTGCCATTCATGAGAAGGATGAACTCTTGGACAACCAAGAGGAATTCCTTATTAAGGAAAACAAAAAGCATGTTAAAGTTAAAAATGCTTATGCTCAGGAAGTTGAAAAATGTGAAAATTTGACTAAGGAGCTTAGCATTTGCCATGACACTATTTCTAACCTTAGAACTAAGAATGTTAGTTTAATTGCTAAGGTTGAAAAATTAAATGATTGTCATGATTCAATTGCCAATCTTAGAAATGAAAATGCTAGTTTAATTGCTAAGATTGATAAATTGAATGAATCAATTTCCAGCCTTAAAACTGAGAATGATAAGCTAATCTCTAAGGCTAAAGATTTGAATGTTTGCAATGTTTCTATTTCCAATCTTAGAAATGAGAATGCTATTTTACATGCTAAGATTGATGAATTAAATGTTTGCAAACCCTCTACATCTACTGCTGGTCATGTTACTATTTGTACTAGATGTAGAAACATTAATGTTGATGCTATTCATGATCGCCTAGCTTTAATTAAAGAACAAAATGATCATATAGCGCAACTAACTGCTAGAAGCATGCTCTATAGTGGGAGACGCCCTGGCATCAAGGATGGCATTGGTTTCCAACAAGGAAGCAATGTCAAACTTAATGCCCCCAAAAGATTGTCTAAGTTTGTAAAGGGCAAGGCTCCCATGGCTTACGATAACGAGGGTTACATTTTATATCCTGCTGGTTATCTTGAGCATAAGATTAGGAGGATTCATGCTAGGAAACCTCATAATGTTTCACACCATGCTTTTATGTATAAGAATGAGGCTTCTAGCTCTAGGCAATCAACCCATGTTAAATTGACTAAAAATAAAACTCCTACCGCATCAAATGAACCCAATGTTTCATTTAAAACTTTTGATGCATCTTATGTTTTAACTAACAAATCAGGCAAAATAGTTGCCAAATATGTCGGGGGCAAACACAAGGGCTCCAAGACTTATGTTTGGGTATCCAAGGTGCTTGTTTCTAATGTGAAAGGACCCAAGACCGTTTGGGTACCTAAGAACAAGGCCTAAATTGTTTTGAAGTTTATGCATCTGGGGGCTCAAGTTGGATAATTGATAGCGGATGCACAAACCACATGACAGGGGAGAAAAAGATGTTCTCCTCCTACGAGAAAAACGAAGATCCCCAAAGAGCTATCACATTCGGGGATGGAAATTAAGGTTTGGTCAAAGGACTTGGTAAAATTACTATATCACCTGACCATTCTATTTCCAATGTTTTTCTTGTAGATTCTTTAGATTATAACTTGCTTTCGGTTTCTCAATTATGCAAAATGGGTTACAACTGTCTTTTTACGGATATAGGTGTTATTGTCTTTAGAAGAAGTGATGATTAAGTAGCATTTAAGGGAGTATTAGAGGGTTAGCTATACTTAGTTGATTTTAATAAAGCTGAACTCAATACTTGCTTAATTGCTAAGACTAATATGGGTTGGCTCTGGCATCGCCGACTAGCCCATGTTGGGATAAAAAATCTTCACAAGCTTCTAAAGGGAGAGCACATTTTGGGACTAACCAATGTTCATTTTGAGAAAGACAGGGTTTGTAGCGCATGTCAAGCAGGAAAGCAAGTTGGTACCCACCATCCACACAAAAACATCATGACAACAGATAGGCCTCTAGAGTTACTCCACATGGATCTATTCGGCCCGATAGCTTACATAAGCATCGGTGGGAGTAAGTACTGTCTTGTAATTGTGGATGATTATTCTCGCTTCACTTGGGTGTTCTTTTTGCAGGAAAAATCACAAACCCAAGAGACCTTAAAAGGATTCTTGATACAGGCTCAAAACTAGTTTGTGTTAAGAATCAAGAAGATAAGAAGCGACAACAGGTCGGAGTTCAAGAACTCACAAATAGAAGGCTTTCTTGAGGAGGAGGGCATCAAGCATGAGTTCTCCTCTCCCTACACCCTCAACAAAATGGTGTAGTAGAGAGGAAGAATAGAACTCTATTAGACATGGCAAGGACCATGCTTGATGAGTACAAGACTCCGGACCGGTTTTGGGCTGAGGCGATTAACATCGCCTGCTACTCCATCAACCGACTCTACCTTCACCGAATCCTCAAAAAGACATCTTATGAACTCCTCACCGGTAAAAATCTCAATGTTTCATATTTTAGAGTCTTTGGTAGCAAATGTTTTATTCTTATTAAAAGAGGTAGAAAATCTAAATTTGCTCCTAAGGCTGTAGAATGCTTTTTACTAGGTTATGACTCAAACACAAGGGCATATAGAGTCTTCAACAAATCCATTGGATTAGTTGAGGTTTCTTGTGACATTGTGTTTGATGAGACTAATGGCTCCCAAGTGGAGCAAGTTGATCTCGATGAACTAGATGATGAAGAGGCTCTGTGCGTCGCGCTAAGGAACATGTCAATTGGGGATGTGTGTCCTAAGGAATCCAAAGAGTCCACACAAGCACAAGATTAACCATCATCTTCCAATCAAGCATCTCCACCAACTCAAGATGAGGATCAGGCTCAAGACAATGAAGATGAAGATCAAGAGGATGAGCCACCTCAAGAGGAGGACAATGATCAAGGGGGAGATGACCATGTCAACGACAAGGAAGATGAGCAATAAATTCAAGGTCAAAGACCGCCACACCCAAGAGTCCACCAAACGATTCAAAGAGATCACCCCGTGAACTCAATTCTCGGTGACATACATAAGGGGGTAACCACTCGATCTTGAGTCGCTCATTTTTGTGAACATTACTCTTTTGTGTCCTCTATTGAGCCATACAGGGTGGAGGATGCACTAAGAGATTTGGATTGGGTGTTGGCTATGCAAGAGGAGCTCAACAACTTCACGAGGAATGAGGTATGGCATCTTGTTCCACGTCCTAACCAAAATGTTGTAGGAACCAAGTGGGTATTCCGCAACAAGCAAGATGAGCCTGGTGTGGTGATAAGGAACAAAGTCCGACTTGTGGCCAAGGGATATTCACAAGTCAAAGGTTTGGATTTCGGTGAAACCTATGCACCCATAGCTAGGCTTGAGTCAATTCGCATATTACTTGCCTATGCTACTTACCATGGCTTTAAGTTTTATCAAATGGACGTGAAAAGTGCCTTCCTCAATGGACCAATCAAGGAAGAGGTCTATGTTGAGCAACCTCCCGGCTTTGAAGATAGTGAGTACCCTAACCATGTTTATAAACTCCCAAAGGCGCTTTATGGGCTCAAGCAAGCCCCAAGAGCATGGTATGAATGCCTTCGAGATTTTCTTATCACTAATGGCTTCAAAGTCGAAAAAGTCGATACTACACTCTTTACTAAAACTATTGCAAAAGATTTGTTTGTATGCCAAATTTATGTTGATGATATCATATTTGGGTCTACTAACAAATCTACTTGTGAAGAGTTTAGTAGGATCATGATACAGAAATTCGAGATGTCTATGATGGGGGAGTTAAAGTATTTTCTAGGATTTCAAGTCAAACAACTCCAAGAGGGCACCTTCATTAGCCAAACAAAGTACACTCAAGACATACTTAACAAGTTTGGAATGAAGGATGCTAAGCCCATCAAGGCACCCATGGGAACAAATGGGCATCTTGACCTCGACACGGGAGGTAAATCCATAGATCAAAAGGTATACCGGTCGATGATAGGATCTTTACTCAATTTATGTGCATCTTGACCGGATATTATGCTTTCCGTATGCATATGTGCAAGGTTCCAAGCCGATCCTAAGGAAGTTCACCTTAGGGCCGTGAAAAGAATCATGAGATATTTAGTTTTTACTCCTAAGTTTAGTCTTTGGTACCCCAAGGGATCCACCTTTGATTTAATAGGATATTCAGATGCTGATTGGGCAGGGTGTAAAATTGATAGGAAGAGCACATCAGGGACTTGTCAGTTTCTGGGAAGATCCCTGGTGTCTTGGGCTTCAAAGAAAAAAAATTTAGTAGCTCTTTCTACCGCCGAAGCCGAGTATATTGCCGCAGGCCATTGTTGTGCGCAATTACTTTGGATGAGGCAAACCCTCAGAGACTATGGCTAAAAATTGAGCAAAGTCCCTCTCCTATGTGACAATGAGAGTGCAATCCGCATGGCGGATATATAATCCCGTTGAACACAGTCGCACTAAGCACATAGACATTCGGTATCACTTTTTGAGTGATCACCAACAAAGGGGGGGTATCGAGATAGCTTATGTTAGCACCAAAGAACAATTAGCCGATATCTTCATCAAGCCATTAGATGAGAAAACCTTTAC
Organism: Zea mays; assembly: GCF_902167145.1. Classification (NCBI taxonomy): domain Eukaryota; kingdom Viridiplantae; phylum Streptophyta; class Magnoliopsida; order Poales; family Poaceae; genus Zea; species Zea mays. Next base: position 11,386,162 of record NC_050104.1, on the reverse strand, counting down.
CAAACTTAGGAATGAGCTAAACATTCTTGATTCTCGGAATTTTGATTGAAACATTGCACACATAGCTCATTTATATACCTTTGATCATATCTCTTTCACTTTGGTACAAATGCATAATTCTTATTATTTGTATACCAAGGCTATGACTAATGTATTTTGAAGTGTATTTCTACTAAGTCATAGATTGAAAGGGCAAATGGAGTCTTCGGCGAAGACAAGGCTTCCACTCCACTCTATCGATATCATTTACCCTTCGCCGTCACTCCACACCACTCTTCGATTGGTATAATCTTCATTCATATTTTATTTACCAACGGAGGAGAAAGTAAAAAGGGCTCTCAAAAGTCTCCATTTTTGGCGATCAATGCCAAAGAGGGGGAGAGAGTATTAGCCCAAGGCAAAAGGACCGCACCAGCACCTAAAAATTTCAAAATTTTCAAAAGTTCATTTACAATTGATATCTTGTTATTGATATACTTCGAAATTGGTATGATATTTTCAATTGGTATAAGTTTTTCAAAAATTAGCATCTCAATATATTTCCAATTGGTATCTACTAAAACCCTCTTGAAAACTAAGAGGAGAATTTCATTCAGGGGGGGTTTTGTTTAAGTCAAAGGAAAAGCATTTGAAAACAGGGGGAGAAAATTTCAAATCTTGAAAATGCTTCTCGCAGTTTTATTCATATACCTTTGACTGTTTGCAAAAAGACTTTGAAAATATTTTCCAAAAGAATTTGCAAAAACAAAACAAGTGGTGCAAGCGTGGTCCAAAATATTAAATAAAAGAAAGCAAACCATGCATATCTAGTGAAACTATAAATTGGTTTAATTCTAAGCAACCTATGCACTTACCTTATGCAAACTAGTTCAATTCTGCACTTATATATTTGCTTTGGTTTGTGTTGGCATCAATCACCAAAAAGGGGGAGATTGAAAGGAAAATAGGGTTAAACCTTTTCCTATAAATAATTTTGGTGGTTGAATACCCAACACAAATAATTGGACTAACTAGTTTGCTCTAGATTATATATTCTACAGGTGCTAAAGGTTCAACACAAACCAATAAAAACATCAAGTTAGGGAGGAGAAAAAGAAACCGAAGATAACCCTGGTCTGGCACACCGGACTGTTCGGCGTGCCACCGGACACTGTTCGGTGCACCAGGGCCATACGAGTCTGAACTTGCCACCTTCGGGTTTCAGAAGCGCCGCTCCGCTATAATTCACCGGACTGTCCGGTGCACCAGCGGAGCAACGGCTAGCCAGCGAAATGGTCGGCTCCAACGGTCGCCTGCAGAGCTACAGTGCGTGGACAGTTCGCGCAGAAGTCAGAGCAGCCGCCAGAGGCGCACCGGACAGTGCACAGTACCTGTCCGGTGCGGCACCAGACTGTTCGGTGCTACCAGAAGACAAAGCTCCAACGGTCGAAACCGTCATAACCCTAACGGTTGGGTGACGTGGCTGGCGCACCAGACAGTGTCCAGTGGCGCACCGGACTGTCCGGTGCGCCCATCGACAACAGTCACCCCTAACGGTTGAATTGGTGGTTGGGGGCTATAAATACCCCAACCACCTCCACTCCAACCATCCAAGCATTCACTACTTCACATTCAATACAAGAGCAATATACACCACTCCAAAGACACAATTCAAGTGATCGACTTGCTCAAAGTGTCCAATTCCACTCTAGCGCATTTAGACTTGTGAAAGGATCATTTGTGTTTCTTTGTTGCTCTTGTTTGCTTGGTTGGCTTTCTTCTTCCTCATTCTTGTTCTCTAAGTGACTTGTAATCAAAACAAGAGACACCAAGTGTGTGGTGGTCCTTGTGGGGTCTAAGCGACCCGTTTGATTAAGAAGAAAGCTCACTCGGTCTAAGTGACCGTTTGAGAGAGGGAAAAGGGTTGAAAGAGACCCGGTCTTTGTGACCACCTCAACGGGGACTAGGTTCTTTGGAACCGAACCTCGGCAAAACAAATCACCGTGTCATTCGCTTTATTTTCTTGGTTGATTTGTTTTCCCTCTCTCCCGGACTTGATATTCGCTCTAAAGCTAACCCCGGCTTGTAGTTTGTGGATTAAGTTATAAATTTCAGATTTTGCCTATCCACCCCCCCTCTAGGAGACTTTCAAAGACAACCATTCCAAAGTCTCCTATGGATTTGAAGCCAAAACCCATATTGAAAAAAAGTCCACCTAAGAAGAGGACACCCAGAAGATCTCAGGTTCAATCCTTGTTTTCTTTCGAACATATGTAATTTATACGCATATGTTTTATGCAACATCATATATTAATGCAGATGGACATATTTTTATGTTTTGCTTGTTTTTTAGCTTTATTAGTTTGCAGAAGTTATGATATGCAACACATAATAGTTATTTTTTATACTATGATTTGGTATGCATGTTTGATATTGTTGTTACGCTAGATTTTTTTGCAATGCAGCAAAAAATATTACTATAAGCACTTATATTCTCAGCTTTCCACTATATTGTTATACTCTCTATACAGTATTCCAACAGAAGCTAAACATCCGATGCATACCCTACGATGTACTAGTCTCTATATGAATAATGAGCGATCGACAGAGCGACGATGTTGCTAGGAAGTGTTGGGAACTTGTTCTTACTGCTATAAATTAAGAACAAGGCAACACAAAAATTGTTAAATGTTATAGTCCTTCGTCCTCCGAAGCATTATTTCCCTTGGGATATAATGGATTCCGGACGAAGGTTATGAAGGACATACCTTCATAATCGCAACAAATAATGAAGAAGGGTTTGTAAAGTATGAAAAAATAATATAAACACATTATTATTATTAACTCATTTCTATTTCATTATTATGGAAATGATAACAAATTACAAATGTACCTTCGACTTGAAGAAAAGCAAAAATACCAGCGTGAAGCAAAAGCAAATGCCCAATGCGTGATTACCGGAGAGCGTGAACAGTACAGGGGTACTGTTCACCTATTTATAGGCACAGGGCGCAGCCTGTGTATAATTACATTTATGCCCTTTACAATGAACTACAATAATGACACAGGATGTCATGGGTCTTTAAGTCATTTCATCTTTAAGTCGGTTCACCCCTTCGTCTTGAGACATGTCACTGTGCCGTAGCTTTATAGTCGATAGCTTCGGCGCTGCTCTGGAGAGGATCTAGCGAAGGTGTTTATTTCTTTAGGATCTTCGGCTACGAAGCATACCCCAAACAGTAGCCCCTTCGCGGTGCTAGATCGTTTTTCGTAACGAGCTTGATCCGTGAAAAATCTTCTAGGCTTCGGGATGCCGAAGATCCAAAAAACACCTTCCCTGAGCTCGTTGGCGAGAAACGATTAAAATAATCGTTACGTGCGCGCCCCATCTTGCACCAATTACGCGCGCGCCATCGATTCACCTTCTCGGACCCTGTGGCCCACCGTTCAGTGAGTGCGGGTGACTGTTTGTTCGGTGCTGGAGACCTTGCCGATTCACCTTCCCACCTGCAGCACTATATAAACAGACGGGTAGGTGTGAAGTTACCACAGCATTCATTGCTATTGTACTGTTTTGCTGCCAAATTTTTAGTCATAGCTGAAGCTTGATCATCGTGCTCAGACGAAACCTTGCTTGTGAATCTGCTTCGACACAAGTGTAAAAAGCTTCGGAAAAGACAAAAAGCCAACACAAAAAATTTCAAGTAAGTCATAATCAAATGGCCAGAGTTCGCTCTACTGCAAGAGTCGATCGTGAGGGGGACGAGACCGAAGCTGTTGAAACTGTTCCTATTTCGGAAGCAATGAAGCGATCTGGGTTGGTAACACCGGAAGACGTCCCTGCTGCTGAAGCAGAGCAAGCTGGTATTGAAGAGACCGATTCTGAAGATGATTACAACATCGCAGTGCCGAGCAAGCCTAGCCACCTGGACTTCGGAAAGTCCACCATTTCCGAAGCTGATTTTCCTAAGATGGTGAAGTTGGGCTATTTTAGCGAAGATAAGAAAGAGCTGATTCGCTTCGGTGGAGAAGAAACTACTCCGAAGCCAGAAAAAGATGAAATAGTAGTTTTCAAGAGTTTCCTCAAAGCTGGTTTGAGATTCCCTTTAAATAGGATGATTGCCGATGTGCTAAAGAAGTTTGGGATCCACTTTCATCAATTAACTCCTAATGCTATCATTAGGCTTAGTGTTTATATTTGGGCTCTCCGAAGCTAGGGGGTGGAACCATTTGCCGAAGGTTTCTGCCGGGTGCACGAGCAACATTACCAAACCAAGGCCAGAAAGGATGGGTTACATGAAAATTTTGGTTGTTACAATTTTGCTTACCGGAAAACTACAAAATTTCCTGTTATCAGCTACCGAAGCAAGTGACCGGCAGGCTGGAAATCGGAATGGTTCTACGTCAAAGTTGGCGATGACAAGGTGAAGTTGGTCCAGAGTCCGCTTGAACTGATCTTCGGAGAGACCAGACCCCAATGCAATATGACACCAGAAGGTCCAACCCAAACTGCGTTGGCTGAATTCAGGATTATCGCAGAGCACATTGGTACTAGAGATTTAGTGCATGAGTTTCTGGCTTTCAAAATATTTCCAACTATGAAGGAATGGGCTATGCTGAAGCTTGAAGGAGAGAAGAAAGAGGGAGAACTTGTCCGACTGCCCTACCACTACAAGTTCAAGAAATATTTCAAAGCCCCCTGCCAAGAATGGCTCGAAACAATCGAAGTAATGTGCACCGAAATTCTTGGGAATTATTCTAAAAAAGAAGATCAATTGATGACAGCAGCCTTCGGCACCCGGCCGAAATGAAGGTTAAACAGGGTACTGGATGCTATAGGCTTTGAATATCCTGATTATGAGCGACTCGACAAGGGTGCCGAAGGGCAGAAAAGAAAAAGAATAGCTAGCGCTTTGAACAAAGACGACGAAGATCAATCAAAGAAGAAGAAACAAAAGTTTGAATCGAAAGTATTAACTTTGAAGAAAAGAAAGGACTCAATCCCAGAACAAAAATCAATTGATGAAGAAGAGAAGACTTCTGCGACATCTTCTGATGCTGAAATAGAGGAAATTCTAAAGGTAATGACTGAAACTCTGCCTGTCAAACTAAGTCCATTGGGGCTTCATCTGACAAAGCTTTTTCATAATGAAAAGGAGCCCACAAAGACAAAGGCATCTAGGCAAAAAAGGCAAAGGATTGTTACCGTGACAGAAGTGATTGAAACAACACCACCAAGAGCTCCAGCTCCGAAGGTGCCGGCAATTGAAAGCATGACAGCTACTGAAGTTGTACCTTCGGAAGCTGCCGCAGAAGAAGCCAGAGCCGAAGATGCCAACTCTGAAGGTATTAATTTAGAGAGCATAGCCGCTGATATAGATAAAATGCTGCTAAACATGGCCGCTGAAGAAACTGCTGCAGCCACCGAAGAGACCACGGCCGCCAAACCTGAGAAAGAAGGAATAACCGAAGATACTTCGAAATATGAAACTTTTGACTTCCGAAACTTAGTTGGCCAGAAGCTGACAGAGGCTGAAAAAGAGGAATTAAAAGAGAATGCTATATCTTGTGGGTACCGGCCGGGGGCGCTTCTCTTCGGTGGTATTGATGATGAAGGGTTAGGCTGCATACGAGACCAAACTGGTGCGAAGGTTGTTGGTACTTTATCAAAGAGTATCGGCTTCCCGAAGCTTGAAGCGGATATCAGCCGCTACCGTCGACAACATATTGTCGGCAGTTTGTTCTATTCTAATTTTAAGGTAAACATTTTGTGTCTAACTCTTATTATTTGTGGTAACGAAAATATTTTCTAACGAAGGCTATTTGTCCACAGAGTATACTTTTGAGCAAGGCATTAAAAATGCAGCAAGACTTAGAGGATAAAAGGCAAGAAGTTATAATTGAAAATTTAGAAAACAAAATAAAGGAGCAATCTACTGCCATCAAGAAGAAAGACCTCGAGCTACAAACAGCCGAAGGTTTATTAGTGGATGCTGAAGCAAAAATAACAGAATTAAATTCGAAGCTTCTTTCCCAATCAGAAAATTTTGAACAAGAAAAGCTGAAGCTTGATGCAAAGCTTGAAGCCGAAGCTCAAAGAAACTCGGAATTGAAAGAATCTTTAAAAAATCTTTAGAATAAGTGTTTGGAGTTCAGCACTCGATGCATTCATCAGTTAAAGCAAGTGTTCCATTTTGTTGGAGCCAGTAGTGAGGAGTTTACTCCTTCGGTTGAAGACCTGCCTGGTGCCTTCGAGCACATTGAAGGTGAAATTAATGATCTTGACGAAGTTATAGCTAGGCATAGCGACTTCTATGCCCTGGCAGCTTCTTGGGGCACAGCTGTTGCTTTTTTGAAGTCTGGCTGTGAACACGACAAGATTGTTAATAGACCCAACTTCAGCCTGTCACCAGCAGACCTAGACAATGTTCCCAATCTGGCCCAGAGTATTGCAAATAGATTTATAAAATTAGTATGGACAAAGGGTGGTCGGAGCAAAGCTGGTGACGAAGCTCGGAGCCACCTCAAGCTGGTAACAAAATCATACCTTATGCTTACCTTTTCCTTTGAATTTTTGAATTTGACTTATAATACTTTCGTACAGATTGACCAAGCCGAAGCTGCAGCTGCAGAGTAGAAGAACGAAGCTCCAGAGATAGTATCGAAGCTTGAATAATCTGTAAAAGTAGCTCAAAAAACTCATGTAATAACTTGTATAAAGTATGATGTAATCTGAGTTTTACTATGCAATATAATCTTACTTTTCCATCCATGTATGAAATGCTTTGGTGTGGACGAAATTAATACTTTTGAGCCGTAGGCGAAAAACACCTTCCCTTCTTTGCGTACACAGCGAAGCATAAAATTGCCTTCCTTTCGGGACCGAAGCATGTTTGTATGTTATGTTGATGATGATCCTATGTATGTCTAAGTGAATGTTTATGAATGCAGATGTCATGATGTAATGTATCGTGCAAATGAATGTTCAAATACATATTCGAAGCCATATTCCCTTGGGAATGACTCAAATCTTCTTTGCCGCTTATTTTTCGGCTTCACCGTTTATTTTTTGGTGTATCAGCGCTGACTTTTCGCTGTAAGCCTCCCTTAGGAGCTTCTTCGCCTTTTACTTCGGCGGAATCAGCGTTGACTTTTCGCTATATGCCTCCCTTAGGAGCTTCTTTGCCTTTTACTTCGGTGGAATCAGCGTTGACTTTTCGCTGTAAGCTCTGCATTCCCTTGGGAACGACTTTTGAGCTTCTCCCTGTTTCCTTTTCTTTTTTCTTTGCACTCGATGGTGCGTTCTCAGCCTTTACATTTACACCTTTGGGGGATTTTGCTCTTATAGAGCTGAAATAAGAAAAAGAGAAATTACATGCTATGGCCCTATTAAAAACCTTTCTCCCCCTTTGGAAAGGAAAAAGGTGCCATGAAAAAGAATATAAAAAATTACATCAAGCTAGACATAATATCGCTGAAGCTCATCCGCGTTCCATGATCTAGGAATGTCGTTGTCGTCCATATCCTTTAATCTGTAAGAACCGGGTCTTGACGAAGATACTACCAGAAAAGGTCCTTCCCACTTTAGTTGTAGCTTGCCTACTGTGTCTGGGTTGGCGACTCTCCGAAGTACCAAGTGTCCTGGCTTAATATTTTTTAGCCGAACCTTTTTGTCACGCCATTTTATTGTTTTGACTTGATATTTGTTGATATTCTCTACAGCTTGAAGCCTGATCCCTTCTATAGCATCTTTTGACACAGAATAATCAGCTTCGTCTTCTGCAGAATCCATTGTTCTTATTGATCCCGCTTTAGCTTCTTCTGGGATTATTGCTTCGTCACCAAACAGCAGTTTGAATGGTGTAAAACCTGTTGATCTTGATATTGTTGTGTTGTGGCTCCACACCACTTTAATTAATTCGTCCGGCCACTTCCCCCTGGGCTGGTTGAAGATTAACTTTATTATTCCTGTCATTATGATGCCATTAGCCCTTTCAACAAGTCCATTTGACTCCGGATGCCGAACTGATGCAAAATGGATCTTCGTGCCAATTTGTTCACAAAATTCTCTGAAAGCTTCGGAATCAAACTATGTTCCATTGTCCACAGTAATGGCCTTCGGCACTCCGAAGCGACAGACAATATTTTGCCAGAAAAACTTTTGAACAGTAACCGAAGTTATTGTGGCTAAAGGCTTTGCCTCGATGCATTTAGAAAAATATTCCATTGCCACTACAACATATCTTAAGTTCCCTTGTGCTGGTGGTAGCGGACCTAACAAATCAAGGCCCCACCTTTGCAATGGCCAAGTGGGTTGTATTAACTGAGTTAAAGACGAAGGTTGTTTTGATCTCTTGCACATTTCTGACATCCTTCGCATTTTTGGACTAATTTCGCTGCATCCGAAGCTGCTTTTGGCCAATAAAATCCTTGACGAAAAACTTTTCCCAGCAAAGGCCTAGATCCAATGTGAGATCCACACTGGCCTGCGTGTATTTCCTTCATCAATTCTATACCTTCGGCTCTGGATAAACATTTGAGTAGTGGAGAATAGACTCCATGCTTGTACAGCTCCCCTTCTATTATAACATATGGTCGAGCTCTTGCCTCTATTCTCTTGTTATAAGCTTCGTCATCTGAAAGAAAATTACTCTGAAGGAAAGAGATGATTTCAGTTCTCCAGTCTTCACTATAAACTGGAGATATATTGAGGACTGCTCTCTCAAGAAGTTCAACCGAAGGCGCTTTTATTGTTTCGAAAAATACTTCCGAAGGTAAGGGCAGCCCCTGTGCTGCTGACTTGGCTAGCAAATCAGCATGTTCATTTTCTCCTCGAGGAATATTTTTGACAGAAAACCCTTCAAAGGAAGCTTCAATTCTTCGGACCATGTCTAAATATTTCTCAAGCTTCGGGTCTCTTGCTTTACAACTCTTATCAATATGACCAGAAATAACCTGGGAATCAGTTTTAAGAACCGCCCTTCTAATTCCCATTGTCTTTAACTTCTGAAGACCCAAAAGCAAAGCTTCGTACTCAGCAATGTTATTTGTGCAGCTAAAATCAAGTCTTGATGCGTAGCAAGTTTTAACTTTGGAGGGTGCAACTAACACAACGGCTGCTCCTGCCCCGAAGGTTCCCCAAGAACCATCGCAAAATACTGTCCAAGCTTCGGCAACTTTACTCGCTTCTTCTTCTTCCTGAGCCCCTGGCGTCCAGTCAGCAATGAAGTCTGCTAACGCCTGGGACTGAATCGAAGATCTATGCACATAATCAATGCAAAACTCATTAAGTTCCGCAGCCCATTTTCCAACCCTTCCAGTAGCTTCTCTATTTCTCATAATATCCTTCAATGGTTGTGAAGAAGGGACAATTATATTGTATGCTTGAAAATAGTGTCGAAGCTTCCTTGAGGCCATCAAAACAGCATACAGCACCTTCTCCAATTCTGTATAATTTTTCTTTGATAAACTAAGGACTTCGGAGATGAAGTATATTGGGGCTTGCTTTTTGACTTGGCCCTCAAGCTTCTCTTGGACAAATGCTGCACTTACCGCTGAGTGCGAAGCTGCCACATATAACAACAGAGGAGCCCCTGGCGTTGGTGGAGTTAATGTCATTAAGTCTATCAAATACTGCTTCAGCTCGTCGAAGGCTTTCTGCTGAACTGGCCCCCATTGAAAAACTTCGGTTGACTTCAACACTTCAAAAAATGGTAGATTTCTCTCTGCTGATCTAGATATGAATCGGTTTAGAGATGCAAGTCTTCCCGTCAGTCGTTGAGCCCCTTTCTTTGTGCTAGGTGGTTCCATTCAAAGAATAGCTTCGATTTTATTTGGATTAGCCTCAATCCCTTTTGTTGAAACTAGGCAACCAAGGAATTTCCCCTTCTTTACTCCGAAGACACACTTTTCTAGATTCAGTTTTAAACCGGCCTGTCTAAAATTAGCGAAAGTCTCCTGCAGATCAGCAATGCGATTTTCTTGCTTTGTGCTTTTTACAATAATATCATCAACATAAGTTAGCACATTTCTGCCTATTTGAGAATGAAGAACCTTCGCTGTCATTCTGCTGAAGCTTCCTCCAGCATTCTTGAGCCCCTCAGGCATCCGAAGGTAACAATATGTTCCGCTAGGGGTTATGAAGTTGGTTTTTGGCTCATCCTCCTTCTTCATCCAAATTTGATGATAGCCTGAATAACAATCCAGCAGACTCATAAGCTCTGATGAAGCTGTTGCATCAACTAGGGAATCTATCCTTGGTAATGGAAACTCATCTTTCGGACAAGCCTTCTTGAGATCAGTAAAATCAATACACATCCTCCATTTGTCATTGGCCTTTTTTACCATAACAGTGTTGGCTAGCCATTCTGGGTATTTTACTTCTCTGATGACTCCGGCGCTGAGGAGTCTTTTTACTTCATTCCAAGCACCTTCGGCCTTGTCATCAGACATCTTCCGAAGCCTCTGCTTTCTGGGTCTGAAGGATGGATCAACATTGAGCGAGTGTTCAATAACATCCCTGTTGACTCCGCAAAGATCATTAGCTGACCATGCAAAAACATCTTTGTTATTGAACAGAAACCTTATCAAGGTTTTCTCCTGTTCCTCGAACAGTTGAGATCCCAATAGCACCTTCTGCTTTGCTATGTCATCACATAAGAGCATGAGCTTCGGTTGATCGGCCGAAGCAGCTTTCTCCCTTCTGTACTTGTATTGCTCACAAGCCTCAGCTCCATCTATGTTATGGATTGCTTTTGAGTCTGTCCAGTTTCCTTCGGCCCTTCTGGCAGCTTCCTGACTTCCATGAATAGCAATGGGCCCTTGGTCCGAAGGTATCTTCATGCAAAGATATGCTGGATGAAGAATTGCTTCAAAAGCATTGAGAGTACCACGACCAATGATTGCATTGTAAGGGTATTCCATGTCAACAATATCAAACACAACTTGTTCAGTCCTTGTGTTGTTGATAAATCCGAAGGTAACTGGCATTGTGATCTTGCCAAGTGCTACAATCTGCCTTCCTCTGAAGCCACAAAGGGGATGTGTGGCATCATGGATCTTGTCTTCGGGCTCTTGCATCTGTCTGAAGGCCTTGGCAAATATAATATCAGCTGCACTGCCTGTATCAACCAAAACATTGTGGACCAGAAATCCTTTGATCACACAAGAGATAACCATAGAATCATTGTGTGGGTAATCCTTGAGCTGCAGATCCTCTTGAGAGAAGGTAATCGGGATGTGAGACCATCTTGACTTGATGAAGGGTCCTTGTACCCCTACATGTTGTACTCTTCTCTGTGCCTCCTTCTTCTGTTTCTTGTTAGCTGGTTCTGAGCATGAACCGCCTGTTATCGGGAGCACAAGCTTCGGGGCCGAAGCAACTCCAGCTTTGAACGAAGCCATCAGCTCAGCAAGTGGATGTGAGTTCACCGGAGGTGGGCGCCAATGTTGGGGACTTGTTCTTACTGCTATAAATTAAGAACAAGGCATAGGGATGAAAACGGTCGGAAACGGTATTTATTCGGTAATCAGTTTTTTCTTTAATTGCGAATAAATAGGATATAGAATATACAATACAAATTTGTATTCTTGTTTTTAACATCTAGTTTGTTAAGATTCATAAAAGGTAAACCTCAAATTCATCCTACATTTTTTCAAATAATAGATATAAACTTCGGTATGGATTCGGAAACAAATTCGGTAATTTTTTCAACTTTTTGTGTTGTATGGAGCAAATAATACGTAAAACAACTTATATAATATTTTATTCATATTTGTACTAATGTGCTTGATAACATAAGAAAAAATCAACATCAAATTTTATACATACCTATTTTAAAATATTAAATTTGTTATAACAGTTCGGATTACCACTTTCATCCCTGACAAGGCAACACAGAAATTGTTAAATGTTATAGTCCTTCGTCCTCCGAAGCATTATTTTCCTTGGGATATAATGGATTCCAGACGAAGGTTATGAAGGACATACCTTCATAATCGCAACAAATAATGAAGAAGGGTTTGTAAAGTATGAAAAAATAATATAAACACATTATTATTATTAACTCATTTCTATTTCATTATTATGGAAATGTTAACAAATTACAAATGTACCTTCGACTTGAAGAAAAGCAAAAATACCAGCGTGAAGCAAAAGCAAATGGCCAATGCGTGATTACCGGAGAGCGTGAACAGTACAGAGGTACTGTTCACCTATTTATAGGCACAGGGCGCAGCCTGTGTATAATTACATTTATGCCCTTTACAGTGAACTACAATAATGACACAGGATGTCATGGGTCTTTAAGTCATTTCATCTTTAAGTCGGTTCACCCCTTCGTCTTGAGACATGTCACTGTGCCGAAGCTTTATAGTCGATAGCTTTGGCGCTGCTCTGGAGAGGATCTGTCGAAGGTGTTTATTTCTTTAGGATCTTCGGGTACGAAGCATACCCCCAACAGGAAGGGATTCCAAAGCATTTTTGATATGCGAACTGATGCATTAGAGAGCAGATCCCTTATCAGGGGGTTGATGGACAAGCTTGACCCAAATGACATGACAATACGCCTAGGTCCAGGAAAAGAATTGAAAATTACAAAAGAGACTATTCGCCCCATATTGGGCTTGCCTAGTGCTGGAGGTAGGGATGAAAACAGTTTCGGTATTTTTCGGTATTCCGGAAACCGATTTCGAAATTTTTCGACCAGATTCACCAGTAACGGTATTTTTCGGAAACGGAATCGGTTTTCGGATTTTTCTATCGGAATCGGCGTGGTATTTTACTGACCGTTTCCTTCGGTTACCTATTTTTGTCGGAAATTACCAGATTTGGGTCTCGGAATTTTCCGGAATTGTCTCTCAAAATTTTTCGGAATTGTGTCTTAGATTTTTCGGAATTTTCCAGCATGTGATTTTTCGCATCGCCTGTACGTCTCTAGATAAGGATTACTTTTTTTGTATTTTTTGGATTCCTTAAGATTTTTTTTGGGATAGATGGTGTTGGAAGGTAGTTGTGATTAACGATTTGGTCTCTTGAACGAATCCACCCTTTACTATACATATGTTATGTATTAGTAATATATAATGATAGAGAGCCAACAGTCTGTCTTTTCCACACACTAGGTTTTAGGGTTTTCCTGTGAGGTTGTGAAAAAACTCTTTATGTGAGGAAAAAATATTTCATAAGTAAGCATGCCATGTCAGCTAGATCGAGTGGATATTGTGAATTGTGAACTTTGAGTCTGTGAACTTGTGATCTTTATGAACTTGTTATACTGGGAACTTGTTATATTGTGAACTTGTTATCTTTGTAAACTTTTATATTATAAATTTGTGATCCTTGTGAACTTGTTATATTATGAACTTGTTATATCATGAATTGTGAACTTGTGGTCTTTGTGATCTTTTGTCAACTTTGTTGTATTGTGAAGTTTGATATGTTTACCGATCGTATTTTAGATTTCGGCTGTTACCGGTGTATTTTCCGCACCAAACTTTCGTTTCCGATGTTTCCGAAATACCGATATTATTTCCGTTTCCGGAGTTACCGTTTTCAATTTTGTTTTCGATAAAAAATATGAAAACAGTAATGGTTTTAGTGTTTACCGACCGTTTCCATCCCTAGTTGGAGGTGACATGAAATTCACTGAATGGTATGATGAAATTGATGCTACTACAAACTTTAACTCTCCAAAAATCTTGAATGACTTATATTTTGGGATGGAGGGAGTACCTCTTTGTTAGTAGGTAGAAATATAAAGATGATATATATTATCAGATTTGAAATAGATACTCTGAATGGTTTGATTGCACACTTAACAATAAGAGGTATTTGAATGTACTAGAACTAATAATTAGTTGTTAAAATTAGTTGAGAACTAATAATTAGCTGCTAAAATTAGTTGAGACATCCGAACAGTTTAACTAATAGTTCAACTTTTAGCTATTTTTAGCAAATTATTTAATAGTTAGCTATCTATTTGTTAGCTAGGTAATTTTAATATTAATTTTTAGCCAACTAACTATTATCTCTAATGCATTCAAACACGTCCTCGCTAATTATTGTATTTTTCTCCCACGTATTCATTTGAACCATCCGTAGCAGGACTTGCGTAGGTCCACGCGTCCCATATCCTTTCCAAAAAACTGATGAATGTCAAACCGGCGAAAGCTTTGGACCTTTGTCCACGTGGTCGAAGCAAAAAACCGGTTCATTTTAAACGTGTCTCAGCCGACGTCCGTGTTTCTCTCCGCGGTGGACGCGCAAAAATTTACCGCGCACGTCACATCAACCGTCACGGCCGTCCAACCAGCGGTCGCTCAGCCTCTGGCGACCGTCCGATCATCCCGCGGAATATTCACGTGGTTCCCGGTCCAGCTCCAGGCTCCAGCACCTTCCCCGAACGGTCTGCTCCGTTAACACTCTCGACCTCCTACGGTTCTCTTGTCCAAAACGGATCCAGACTCGAACGAGAGGAGGACGGCGTATAAAAATAGAAATTTTTGCGTGGCCACCCGGGGGAAAGTTACAGGAGGGAAGCTACCGGCCCTATTTCACCTTCCGTACGTCTCACCCCACGGTGAGGAGGAGGAAGCAAACGTCGGAGCACGAGCACGCGTTCTTCGCCTCTCACCCCACGGGAGGGACGGGAGGCGAGGGCGCGGCGAGCCGGCGGGCGCAATCGGATTTGGGGAGGCAAAAGGAAAATTCCGGAGAGCAGTTCCTTTCCGCCTCCCCATTTCCTCCGGATAGATTTGGGTTTGGCCTGCGTCGATTAGTCCGGCGCTCGAACCCGCACCAATCCATTCGCCGAGGGATCGAGCAAGCGAGGCGTGGATCGCAGGCGGTATTCCCTGCCTGCCTCTTCTTCTCCTCCGCCTGTTCTTGCCGCGGTCTCCCCCTCCGGCCGATCTGGACTCGACAGGTTTGGTGATGGCTCCAGCTTTTCATTCGGTGATGCTCGGTTTGTGATTCCCCGTATGTGAAATTGTGAATGCGGGTGGTTTCAGTGGCTCGTTGTTGGTCTGCTGCTATAAAATTGCATGCTTTTAGGCAGGATTGCTGATCATGAGTGTAGAAATATAATTGAATTGTCCACCCTTTCTATCAGCTTAATCTTTTGGGTTAGATTGGTTGATGTATGCAACTTATTATGGTATATCAGAGACAGAGGTCTTGAGTTCGAATACTAGTTAGCGCAATTAAATAAAATACTTGTTGCTCGCTCCTATTTCATGTCTGAAAGTGAAGGGTGGTTGTTGACAGCTTTGAGGGATTTAGGTCCTAGACGAAACATATCCGCTTGGCTTGCATAACTGTCGGCTTGAATTGGAATTTAGATTGAATCTTTGAATTGCCACTATGTTCGTAAAAAAGCTGTATATATGCCTGATAACATGTAAACACACATTGTGCTTTGGTGATAGGTTCGTGTGATTAGTTTGGTCGACAAAAGGGATTTTTCTGGCTTCTATTGTTATTAAGATCTGTTTAGACAGAGAGACTATATTGCATATCAACTATGCCAGAATTCAAGTTGGTTCCTCTAAATCTTTTTATTGTGTATATATCTTATTAATCATTGTCTGGTCTGAAAAGTAGCAAGAGCTAGGCTGAATTGTAATTCATATTTATAGCGTTATTTCCAGCAACTTATGTGAAACATTTCGTTTGACATTATATGCGCCATTTCCTTGTACCTTCATACTGTAAAAACTTGTGCATCTGATTTAGCTTACTTTGTTCCAATTGGCAGATCATTAATTTTTTGTTGGCATACATTCCCAACCTTGATGTAAAGACCTCCTTCATTCAGAACCCTGTGTTTTGGAAGGGTATTTCACAATGAAGCCCAATCAGTTGATTACATCCCATGTTGATATACATAGGGTATACCCATACGAGTTCCAACCAGAGTTTTCAATGTCTCATGATCTTGGATTGAATTTGTTTTCACAAGCCGGTACAGTGCTGGGTACTTCTTTAAGACATCATAGGAAGATCTCTTCTTCTGGAAATGCAATGGTCCATGGAGCTTTCAATCGCCTCAACAAGCTTTCCCGAGCTCTCTATTTCTGGCTCTCTAGACCATCTGATCCTAAGATTTTGCGTTGGGTGGCATCTGTAGCAGCGACCAGTTCTAGATCTTGTCAGTTGCGTTTCAACCAAATGGGCTCTCACATGCAAAATCTGACTAAACTGCAGTTCAGCTTTCCAATGAGGGAAGAGCAAGCAGTACAACTAATTTTAGCGAGGCTTGCAAGTGCAACGATTGGGCGACTGTTAAATGAGCAGCAACGTGCATGCAATCTTCTTACTCTAGCTGGCGCTGTTGCTATTGTACCTCCACTTGAAAATATGTGAGGACCATGCTCCAATATTGTTTTTGTTTTGTATTTGTTATGCACTCTCCTTACTCTTTTTTTCTGTTATATAGTTGTCTCTAGTTAACTGATGATTTCCTTTTTTGTATGGACAAGATCATCAATGATGCTTGCCGAGTCAATCACATCACGAAATATTGACAGTGATATCAGAAGACTGGTGGATCAGCCTTATGTAGAAGGAAAGTGCCTAAGTTGTGCTTGCCCTTCTGTGCCTAGTACTATATTTCAAGAAGATCCAATTGAACCAAAAACTGGAATAAAATTTCCAACATTTCTGGAAGACGACTCCAGTCCATCTGCAGCGGTATTTCCGTTTTCTTTAAAACCATAACTTCTCTTAATCTGGAGGAATTGATTTCATTTTTTTTTTGTGTGTGTGTGTTCATTTGAAATCATTTTCAAGCTAGTGGTGTATTACGATCAATACATAAATTGTACCAGTTGGGTACATGGTTTGTGGTTTACTTTATGGCTATTCAAACTTGCTTCTTTGACAATTTTGAACTAAAAGTCTACATAATCGTATATAGTGTATTCTGATACTGATTTGTTATTATGCACTCCGTATCTGCACAATGCATTTTTAATGGTTTTGAAACATTGAAATTAAAGCGTACAATTTTGGTAATATTACTTTCCAGATTCCGTATCATTTTGTATAAATTCTTCGATTTGATCCCTCCATGTGACAATTTCCATTGATAATTAAACCTTCAGGTCCTTGTTGGGATAGGTTTCAAAGGCATGAGAGTGATGAGGGTCAAAAATCTGAACCTCTACGCTTTTGGTTTATGTAAGACATAATTTTTTAAATTGGTTCTGTTCCATTCAGTTTGCCAATGAATACTAACAAACCTCTATTAGTTACTGATGAATTTTTCTCATAGATATGCAACCGACTTCTATCCGTGAGAAGCTGGGTCCTAAGTATGCTTCATTTCCAACTGACAAGCTGATGGAGAACCCTGATTTCTATAGTGATCTTCTCAGGTATATTGATGTATCATTTTCATCATATTTCTCAGCTTCTTTTGCTTACCCTTAGGTTCCATTTGTAAAGGAGATTTTTGAATCTGTTTCCTAGATCAAATCTCCTCTCTTAGTCAGGCCCTACTTGAGTTGGTGGCCATATATTTTAGGAAGTGCATAGGCTAGCACTGACTAATGTGGCTGCCCTTGTTAAGGAATGTAGCTATGTAAGAGCAAAGGTACATATGGAGCAGCCACTGAGTTAGATATGTTATTGTGTTAGGTGGTTGCTGGGAGCAATACTTGCTACCAGTTGACATATTATCATTAAATTTCTGCTTATATCTGCATGTGTATTAATGTCATCCATACCAGAATGCATGTGACACATAACACATAGGCGCTCATGCAAAGCTCACAGCCTCATTTGCATATATACACCACTTATTAATCCTCAGAATACAGATATTTGTTGAGAGGGCAAGTAGATTGCTTACAGCGAATATGTTGTTTTGAAGCACATATGACACTCGGTTCTTCTCCTTGCTCATTCTGTTATTCTGATGCTAGTAAACTTATATTTTCCAGGGAAAACCTTGATATAAGGGTCAGGTTGGTGGTTAACTACAATGGCCTTAGCGTTGGTGCAGTGCGAGAGTAAGAAATACAAAACCTCATGCTTCTTTTCTCACGCAAAATTACTATGTCCTCCCAAAGACGACTCACATTCATTTTTTTTTGCAGTGTGTTTGAGAAGTCCCTTGGCCTGCGGCTGCAGAAGGTACTTCGTGGCTCAGCTTCTACTGCAATTCTTTCTAGTTCTGTGGAGTGTAGAACTGACAGGTCTTCTGCATTTCCATTTAACCAGATGAATCCTAACACAGACTTTCACTGCTTGAAGACCTTTGGTTCTCACTTCACAGAAGATATCGCTATACCTTCGGTAAGGTCTAATCCATCATTTGATTTTCTATAAGTTTAGACAGAATCCCTTGACTAGTTACTACACCCTCTGTTCCTTGCAGTAGCAATGAACTTACCTTGACCAACCTAGGAGAAACTAGGCAGCCTTGTAAATAAAAATAAATAGGCTCGTCCAAGAGGACTCACACCTGACTGGTGATGTACAACCATGCCTACCATCAATTGAGATAGGCTCGGTTCCTACAATTTAGTATGTTTTTTAATAAGCACGGCTGAAGAAAATCTGCATGTACAACATTAAAAGCAACTAAAACTAGCTAAATAATTACTTTGCCCTATAAATCTCTAGTAGGTTAATAATACAGAAAAAAATAACTCCCCTTGGTTCATTTTGCCAAATTCGGGATTTGAGTATAGTGGTAAATGTTATGATGTTACCGAGTCTATAGCCGTTTTTGTACTCATCTTTATTATAAGGATAACATGTAAATATAACTGCAGGGTACGAAGATTGACTTCTGTCAAACATCAGATGGGAAGCTTATAACAGAAAGTAAGTACTTTATGCAGCTAAAATCTTTTGAGCTGTTCTCCACTGCAATATTGGATCCATCTTGACAAGAAGATTTCTATGCAGTTGATGGGAAACAAATTGGTGCTGTTCGGAGCAAAGATCTTTGCAGTAAGTAAAAACTTTCTGAGTACTCCCTCTATCTAAATCATAGTCCCCTTTAGCTTTGTCCTAAGTCAAATTTCTTGAATTTCACCATGTTTTAGAAGAAAATATGTTAACATATGCAAATACAAATAAATGTTCTATCAAAACATATTTCATGGAGGATTTAATAAAAATCAATTTGATGCTGGTGCAGTTTTCTATAAATTTGGCCAAAGTTAAAGGAGTTTGACTTAAAAAAACTTAAGTGACCTATAATTTAGTTTTGAGGGAGTAAATAATTACGGAAAATGATATTTACTTGGCACAATATGTATTCTTGCTACTCCCATTCCCTGAACATATGGAAGTGCTGAAAGAAAATATGAAATCTACATATCAGCTTAATTTGGGCAATATTAACTTGTGCCTCTTTCACGTTTGATGAACGATGGAGTACATCATGCAATTCGTCTAGAACAGCTTTACAATATGGTACAGTTCCTTTGTTTGTAACTGTTTCCTGTCTGATGAACAGAGGCTTTCTTCGACATGTATATTGGTGATTCACCGGTTTCACTGGAGGCCAAAAAAGTCGTTGCCCAGAACGTGGCTGGGCTCATTGGAAGACGCTGAGGATAGCGAGAGGATGGTTATTTCATTCTTCTGTACAGTTAGAGAGGATTCATATGAGCGGGAAAATAGGCCAAGTATGTAGAGTGATCTGTCTTGTATAGAAAGCAGGCAAAAAGGTCCAATGTATATGTGGAAGGTAGCATCTTCAGTTGTGCTAGGCCTCCATTCTTTTTTTTTTCTTGTTTGGATGGGCCTTTTGCCTCTTCGTAGCTGCTGTATCATGTATGCTCCCATTGAGCCAGGAGTTGTAAAATATTAAATTGAAGGTGCTTCTTCCATAAAATGATGCATACCTGTAAATCTTTGTTGCATATTGGGATGTTCCTGGTTTGGCGTTTCAATGTGCTTGGCTCTATACTTTGGTACTCTCGATTCTCTCTCACATAAAACAGAGGTATAAGCTGTCAGTGCTAAGATCTATTGGTCTAGAGTAGTAGGGTATTGATATGGTTTCTTCTACTTCGGAGGAGGTAGGAGTGGGAGATGGCAGGGCGAGGTCAGAGGGAGAGGAGGTGCCGTGCTGATGCACAACGAGGAAACAGATTGATCTTGCTTACATCTAGCCTATACAGATATGGGTCTCAACTTAACAAACTAACTCTTTTTAAACTTTAGCCAAACTAGGCTGATCTAATGACTCTATCCATTATTTGTTCCCTCCTAAATTATATAAGCTAGATTATGATAAAAATATAGTAGAATAAAATATCACTTTGGGACTACAACTAAATTGAAATAAACTAGTGTTAAGTAGCTTGTTTTTTTGTCTCAAAGTAATATTTTACTCTCTTATCCTTATACCATAATCTAACTTATATAATTTAGAATGGAAACAAAAATACTTTAATTCGGGCACCCTGGCTGTTTGGCCTGCAGACCATAGACCTTGCTTGTTATACTAGGTATTCCCTACGTCCTAAAATATAGTTCTTTAGAGCCCTTTTTTTATCCACATTCAAATAAATGATAATGAATGTAGATATATAAGTTAATTAATGAATGTATATTTAATCTAAAACGAATTATATTTTGGTACTGAGGAGTATGTTATTATCAAACAAATTGTTGAGCTCCATTTTGAGCGGGCGGACGGTTCGGCCCTGAGGCCGGACGGTCCGCGGTCCGGACAGTTCGCGCCTGGGGGCCGGACAGTCCGCGCATGCGCAGAGCAGTTTAGGGTTCCGAATTTTGTGCTATGTTTGTTGGCTAGATCTGCGGAATTAGCTTGGAATCCAGTCGTGTAAAGGGTCTAGCCCCCTCCTCTATAAAAGAGAGGTCTATGGCCGATTTGTAATCATCAATCGAATCAATACAACTTCTATTTCGCATTTTATCCTAAGAGTAGTTCTAGTCTAGTTTAGGTTTAGCCTCTCGATCCCTAAATTCTTCGCCTCTCTTCGACTCTACGCCGATTAGAGGAGTCTAGGTCGGCCGGCCCGAGCCTAGACAACCCCTAGGATCTCTCTTCCCCGACGGGGTCCCTCCCGGGAGCGAGATCCAGGCGCCGCCGGCGATCTTCCGCCGCCCCTGCGCACGCGCGGACCGTCCGGCCCCAGGGCGCGGACCGTCCGGCCCCAGGCCGCGAACCGTCCGCGCCTGACCAGAGAGCACCGCCGCCGGTTCTTCTTGAGTATTTGGCGCTC
Source organism: Zea mays (assembly GCF_902167145.1). NCBI lineage: Eukaryota > Viridiplantae > Streptophyta > Magnoliopsida > Poales > Poaceae > Zea > Zea mays. The sequence goes on along the minus strand of NC_050104.1, from coordinate 11,364,970 downwards.
CGAAAAAGCGTCAACATACTTTTTGGCGACTCCGCTGGGGACGACATATTTAGACCTATCAAATCGGCCCTCAGTGGCCGGTTCAAGGGATAGCTCTGATATTTCCCCAAGCAACATCATAGAGCCGACTTGGGATACATTGTCGGCTGACGAACAGCTCCAGTTCGAGGAGCACAAGGAGCAGATGATCCAGGAGGCGAAAGCGAGGTTCTTGGCCAACTTCAAAGTGGACAGGAACAACAAAGTCGTCCGACATCGGGCAACAGATCCGGCTTCACTGCGACCCACACCAGACATCCCCAATGTAAGTAATACAAATGAGCTGCAATCTCTTAAGAATTATGTAGATGAACAGCGTGAACAAATGCAAAATATCATAGGGGACATGCAAAACGATTATAGGAGATTAGCGCGTGCATTTGACAAATCTAGCATTGCAAATTTTCCATCACACGAGGTAGAATTAGGGGGTAACACGCGTAATACATCGGCTGTAGGTTGTCACGACCAGTCACAACCCCTTTATGGGATGCCGATGGACACGTACCCTGAGCAACCGCAAATCGGCAGCAAAACAGCCGATCTGCACATGCCCGGACCGTCCGCACGTGAGCGCGGACCGTCCGGGCCAGTCACGGCCGGGCCCATTTTTAATGAAATACCCAGATACGCACCCGAGCCACCACATATAACACAGAACCCAAACTACCCAGTCGGACGGTCCGCATACAACGACGGACGGTCCGCATATAACCACGGACGGTCCGGGTACGTATCCGGACAGTCCACACATGAGTCTTTTGAGGAGGATTATTACTTGAATCCTCGCCCGTCCCAGCAACACTTCCCATCACACTATGCAATGCACCAGCCCATTAAGTCAGGATCCAGAGCCCAGGAAAGCTTTCCGGCCCCACCTAGAAGGCCGGAAAGAAACGATCAAACCTACGAGCCATATAGGGCAAATGGAAATGCACCACGTAGCTCAAACCAATGGGGGAACGACAACATACTAATATGCAACCAACCCCACCTATGTTTGACCAGAGAGCCGATGGTCTTGCACCGGCTGCCATTGATATAGTGAGGGAAGAAATAGCCGGGGCGTTCCGAGATAAGCTCGGAGTAAGTATGATCCCTGGGGGGCAATCATATCGGAAACCTTATGACAGCCGATTTGATCACCACCCGTACCCACAAGGAACTAGAATACCCGAATTCGCAAAATTTTCGGGTGATCAAGGGAAAAACACGCGCAAACATATAGGCCAGTTCTTAGCACAATTGGGAGAATTGGCCGACACAGAGGCATTTCGCGTGCGTTTATTTTCATTATCGCTAACAGGAACCGCGTTTGCATGGTATGCCACTTTACCTCCTAATTCTATTTCATCATGGGGGGATCTAGAACAAAAATTTCATGATCATTTTTTTCTCCGGTGATTATGAGTTAGATTTGGTAGATTTAGTGTCATTGCGACAGACAAAAGATGAATCGGTTAATGATTACATCCGGAGATTCCGAGATACAAGAAACCGATGCTTTCAAATTCATTTAGCAGAAAAACAGCTAGTAGGATTAGCCTTTAATGGTCTACGATATTATTTAAAAGAAAGATTAGAAGGCATCCAATTTTTTACGCTAGCACAGTTACACCAGAGAGCTTTGGCTTGCGAAAGCCGGAGTAAAGAAACTGCTAAAACAATGCGTCACAACGTACATATAGTAGAATGCGAACAAAGTAGCTCAGATGACGAATCAACAGAAGTGTACGCTGCTGAAATGGTTTGGCCAAAACAGGCCAAATCTTCGGCTTGTTCCTCCTTACAGCCGGTTCAAAAGAAACGGCAAGAAGAGGTTAAGTTTACGTTTAATGTCGGTAAGTGTGATAAAATATTTGACGAGTTACTAAAAAATGGCAATATTAAAATAAATCACACTGTTCCATCCGCCGACGAGCTAAAACGTCGTGCGTACTGCAAGTGGCATAACTCATTTTCTCATGCCACTAATGATTGTAATGTATTTAGGCGACAGATTCAATCGACCATTAACGAAGGACGATTGAAATTTCAGGAAATGCAGGTGGATACAGAGCCCTTTCCGATGAACATGATTGACTTCGAGGGCAAGAAAGTCCTGGTTCGGCCAAATACAGCCGATAAAGGCAAAGGCAAGGAAACAATCATCGGCAATGCTAAAAAGGCCGATGGGGATTGTAAAGTTTCTTGCAGGAAAGTGGTGGCCGAGAAGACTCCCGATGGAGGGGAGACCCTGAAGGTGACCATCACAGCCTCTAGCACTGGGGGGCAAGCGCAGACAGGGAGACAGTTGCGGGAACCCGTGCTGCGCATCACGGACAGTCCGCCGTCCAAACGCGGACGGTCTGACGCTTCTCCGGAGGGTCCAGAGGACTCTAGCGGACGGTCCGGTCATGCTCAGGACCCGCAGCGACCACGTACCTTCAAACCACGACGACCCGAGATAGGTACGTGGAAAACAAATACATTTAAAGCAGCTGGTCGGCTGATCAAGTCTGGCCCGACTTTCGATCAATTGTTGTCTAAATACGTGAAAAAGAAGGCCGGCCCCAGTGACCGGCCACCAAAGCGACCCCGCTCACCTATTCATGAGCAACGTCAGGTCAGGCCGATTGGACCACCTCACCAATCGAATGAAATGAAAGGTCCTATTGTACAATTGAGACCTAACATGCCGACATGGACACCTCCACCCCCTTATCCATCTATGCCATATCCATACACATACTTACCTCCACCATATGTCCCAAATCAAATGTGGGGCATGCCACCATATCCATTTGGGATGCCACAGTACCCCGCCTGGGGGGCACCCCAAACATCCGTTTTTGATAGGTTGGCGCCGCCAGTGCAAGACCGATTGAGCGATGCTGAATCCGGTCACCAGGCACAGGCCCAACAAGATTGCCGGACTACTCGGCCTCCTAGGCCGATGTAGGATCTAGGACACCGGCTAGAGGGGGGGTGAATAGGCGGTTTTGACTAAAATAAAAAACACTAGGTAAATTTAATCAATATAACAAGAGGAATAAATTCTCTAGTGACAATAAGTAAACAATGTATGAGAAACAACTACGGTGATTGAATACTTGAGGAACAATATGCAAAACACTAATTACTTGCAAAGCAATAAGTAATGCAAGAAGGTAGAGACACCGAAATTTATCCCGTGGTATCGGTGATTTGCCGATCACCCCTAATCCACGTTGAGGTGGACTTCAAGCTCTCACTTGCTCCTCTATCAAGTCACGGCTTGATCTTTGAGCCAAGTGGACAAGAAATCACTCAATACCTCGATTCCACTAATGTCACCTTTGCCGCTCCGGCGAGGTAGGCGCAAACCCCTCACAATCAACACCGCGGCTTCTCCACAATCTTCTTGGAGAGCTCGACGGAGACAATCACCCGAGCCGTCTAGGAGGCGGCAACCTCCAAGAGTAACAAGCCAATGACGCTTGCTCGGTGTACCACCTAGTGCCTCAAGAATCACCAAATGATGCAAATGCACTAGGAACCCTCAATCTCTCACTAGAATGCAATCTCAAGCAAAGAGTGTGAGAGAGTGAGTTGGAGGATCACAAATGAGCTCAATGAGTGCAAGGAATGGCTAAGAGAGTTCTCTCACACGAGCTACCCTTCTATTTATACCCCTCCATCAAAATCCAACCGTTATGTGCAAAAAGCACATGTTCTGCGCACACGCGGACGGTTCGCGCCCTAGGGCCGGACGGTCCGCCGTACACATAACGGCTATAATTCCCGTTTGAAAGCTGTCAGAACTATCAGAAAAGGTAGGTCCGGACGGTCCGCCCTCCAAGGCCGGACCGTCCGCGACCTGGCAGCATGAGACACCCGAGCCTCAGACCAAGAACAGTTAACACGCGCGGACCGTCCGCCTATAAATCCGGACGGTCCGCGACCTGGGATAGTACTGTCCGGACTAGTCCCCCGGACAGTCCGTAGTACTGATCAAAGAAAACGCACAGTCCCTGACCATAAAACATTTTGACACCTGCGGACTGTCCGCCCTGCACGGCCGGACGGTCCGCACTATAATTCAGGGACTGACCCGAAACCAGCCTTCTCTGGTCAGGACTGCGGACGGTCCGCAGTGCAAAGCAACAAAGTGGCCTCCGAAGAAGACAGTCTTCGGACCCTCTAGTGGATCGCGGACAGTCCGCCCTCAAGGCCCGGACGGTCCGCACATCCAAGACTTTGCAATTTTCAAACTTGGTTTGAAAGAACTTTTAACTCACGAGATTTGAAGCGCTGTTAGTCCTCATGCAAATGCAACTACTTGATGCTCTATGAGGCACTAAGTTTCACACAGATCAAAGTCATTGACCCCTCTTAATAGTACAGCTATCTAGCCTACTAATCCGGTCAGGTATCTTCTCTAAACTCCTGTAATACCCAAATTTGTAAACCATGGTAATGGAGATAATTCTCCTATTACTTTGTTTCAATTTAACTAAGCATGAGAACAACCACATCTAAAGGGGTTAAATGACTAATGTCAACTTGTGCATCATATTGGAGTTTCTATGTTTGTGCATTAGATAAAAATAACAATAATATAAAATGACTAGAAATTGGATTAAGCCCTACATTGGAAACTAGGGTTTAAAAGGAAAAGGAGAAATGTTATGAAGATAAAAATAATATAAATATATTTCAAAAATTGGTATTTTTCATTTCACAACATGACTGGAGAATAAACTTGCACAAGGTTTGAAACTAAATTCGAATTCAAATTGATTTTTGACTTTAGAAAAGAGGAAAGGAAAATAGAAATAGAAAAGAAATAAAAGGAGTAAACTGTTTGTGGGCCGGATTCACCTGGTCGCGGCCCACCTCCTTTCCTTACGCGCGGCCCGCTCGCTATCTGCGCTTTGCTCTCCACGCCGACAAGTGGGCCTGAGCCATCGGTGGCTCAGCCGCGCCTACGTACTCCCCCTCTCTCGCTGACGTTGCGGGGCCCATCTGTCGGGTCGTCTCCGTCTTCCTTCCGAACTCCACGCGCGCCGTGCGATGTCTGTTGCCGCGACGAACACCGTCACCATCGCGCGAATCTCGCCCTCGCCCTCTCCAGCCGAATCTGCCGCCGCTTCCCTCGGGGTCCGTGCAACAACTCGCCGTACCTGCCGGGTCCGACCCCCCCCAACCTGGGTATAAGAATCAAGGGCTGGGCCACCATCGCCGAACCGAGAGAGAGTTGAGAGAGCGCATTGAGGATGGAGGGCCGTGAAGCTCAGTTTCCGCCGTAGCTGCTCCCTCGCCGTTGCCGGAACTTTGGGTCCGGTCAGAGGCTTGCGCAGACCCTTTCCCCCTGAACAAAAATCGCCGCCACCAGAAACTCTACGCGCCGCCGCCGTCGACGCTGCTGCTGTCGATTCCTTGGCCGCGGCGGTGCGTACCGAGAGCATTGGAGGGTTCCGCCGCAGGTGTAGGAACCGATCCCGGGTCGGATTCGATGGCCAGTGGGCGGCAATTGCTCGTCGTAGTTCATCACCACCGTGGATCCGCACCGCGCCGTGGCCGAGCTTCATCCATACCTTAATGCCGGTAAGAATACATCCATTGTGACCGTGATGCCGCGCACACCGTGTAGCTTCGTTTAATTTGACAATGGTGCTCGGGGGTGGCCGATTGGGGTCACAGCCGTTCATCTCCACCGCACGACGACGGCGAAGCACCCTGCTCGGTTGGTGGGAAGAGGAAGACGCACGGTCACCGTTGATCTGATCATCGACGGTCGAGATTAGATCGTAAGGATACCCCTTCGCGCGTTTGGATCGGAGCCGTTGAGATGAGATCGGACGGACAGCGTTAGGGTCATGCCGTTTTAAATCGTGGACCGCGGATCTGGGATCCAACGGCTCTGGGTGCATACCGGTCCACGGGAACCCAGATCTAATCTGAGCCCTCCGTTTCTGATCGGACGGCTCAGCCCATCCGATACCCCTTCGCGCTGGCGCTTTTGTTAAAGAGCCCCTCCACTTATTTGAAATAAACCCGCCGTCCAGGGACCCTGTTCCCTGTGTCTCGGGATTCTTGCGCCAGAACCCCCTGCACTTTCCTGAAATTGAGGCCCAGTCCAGAACCCATTTAATTTGAATAAATGAAATAGAAAATGGATTTTTAATATGAAAATAATTACTAAAACTTGATAAATTCATAGAAAATTCATACTTGCTCCAAATTAGTCCATTCCACTTTCTAAATTTTTATAATTTAATTCTCTATCACTTAGAGCCTCTGTTTTGTCATGAAAACAATTAGAAATTTAATCTCTCACTTAATCCATTTTAAACACATAAGACCTTTGAAAATTCATAACTTAAAATCCACAACTCCAAAATTAATAATTCTTTTTCCTGTGATCTTATTTTAATATGTAGAATATTAATATGTATTTTGCATATATGTTTGGTGTAATGTTAATTTTGCCTATACCATGTATGTTTGTATTGCTACGACTAGCAGTGAGGTCACGAGGATCTGAAGATCATCCTGGTACCTGGAATCTCAAGACCCAGGCAAGTTGTGCCCTTGATCACTTCTTTTTACCCACTCATGTTCTAATTAATCATAATGATCTGCATAGGTTAATTTTGATGGGACCCAATAGGTTACCCTAGTTTGTCTATCTTTACACCTTGTTTACCACTGAACTTTTTGGGTAGTACTTGCTAGTGCTTTATGTGGTTTTGGGTATGAAGGTATATTATTCATGATCACACTTTTATTATATGATTATTATTACTGTTCATGATAAGATCATTATGTTAATTGGAACATGGAGCGACCACCCGGGAAAACAGTGCTACCACAAGGGTTTAATGGGACGCCCTTGGCTGATTAATTAGGAAAGCTAGTGGAAGACTACCTTACCCGAAAGGGGCAAGGGCAGTAGGGGAGTGGTCAGTGTAGGGAGGCCCTCGGGAGGATTTTGCTGCGATGGCGGTCCTGCAAGGGATTCCTGCATTGGAACTTCCTATAAACTGTAGCGGGTTTTCGGAAGCTAGTGGAACTTTGTAAAGGCCTCGTAGTGGATCCCTAGCCATTCACCTCGGTAGTGTCTAAGGGCCTTGCAAACCCAGGCGACATGGGATACACGACTTGTGGGTAAAGATGCGCAACCTCTGCAGAGTGTAAAACTAGTATACTAGCCGTGCTCACGGTCATGAGCAGCTCGGACCCTCACATGATTAAATTATGGAACTTAAACTCAATTTGTCATATGCATTGCATCGCAGGTGAAGTTGTTACTTTTGTTCTACTATTTAACTGGGTTGGTATTTATTTATACTTAGTAACTGCTAATAAAATTTTGACCAACTTTAAAAGCAATGCTCAGCTCTAACCATCCTCTTTGGTAAGCCTTACACTTCACGTGAGCTCCCACCTTTGGCGAGTTCATGCACATTATTCCCCACAACTTGTTGAGCGATGAACGTATGTGAGCTCACTCTTGCTGTCTCACACACCACACAGGTCAAGAACAGGTACCGCAGGATGAGGCGCTTGGAGGATGCTGCGATGTGTTCGTGAGAGGTCTAGGCCGTCGTCTCCCAGTCAACTTTGGGTTGCTGGACCGTTGTCTCCTTATAATGTAACTATTATTTGTATAGAACTCCTGTTATATATAAAGATGTGACATTCGATCCTGTGCCACTTTACATCATATGTGTGAGACTTGGTCCCAGCATACCTGGTGTTTATGTTAGCGCCCGGGTTTTGGACCCCTAAAATCCGGGTGTTACAGAAGTGGTATCAGAGGAATGTTGACTGTAGGACGAAACCTAGATAGAACTGGACAACCATTGTCTACTTACCTTTGCTACTCTGATTCTTTCGAAACTTTTCTTAATCTTTTCTCATCTATTTCCGCTTTGCTCTGATTATTCTTACCTTTTCTTTCTAAAGACAAATGTGGATTTCACACTTTGAAATCCTATGCCTAAAGTGACCTTTAGGAATAGGAGACCTACTCTTAGGAACAAAGACAAAACTATTTTTATCTATGTGATTAAATGTTTGTTCTTATGATACTTGTCTGATTTGGATCTTTGATTGAGTGTGATGGGTTGTGGAATAATGTCCACAATTGCATCTGCATATACACATAGGTATAAGAATATATATATAAAATAACTAGACAAACTAAATTATCTTTCAATAAAGTAACTAGCCTAACAATACCCATCTTATCTTAAAAGAAATTCTCCCTTATCTTAATAGATTCATCTCATCTCAAGAGATTCTATCCTACACTCATAGATCTATCTTATCTCAAAAAGGTCTTAACTTATCTTAATAGATCCATCTTATCTTAAAAGATACTCTATTACTATTAATAGATTCATCTTGTCTTGAAAAGATTCTATCCTATCCTAATAAATCTAACTGGCCTCAAAAGATTCTACCTTGTCCTTATGAATTCATCTTGCCCTAATAAGCATATTTACCCCACACTAGTAGCAACCATGATCTAATCTAAAGTAATTAGATATTGTTTTTGTCTAAACTGGTGATATCAATCTAATCTAGACTTCATATAACCTATTATGATCCAATCTAAAATGAGTTACCTAGCAAAATAGTCAATTCTGGTGGAATACATTAGACCCTGCTTCTATAAATAAGTTTGAGATCTTAGATCAACTCGACCCTATCCAACAAACTTGACCTACAAAACAGGTTACACAACTAATTCCATCTTGCATATAGCTATTGAACCCTCTACACATAGGTATAAAATATATTTATAAAATAACTAGACAACCTAGATTATTCCCATTGGAATATATCTAGCCTAAGAGATTTATCATATCCTAAAAGATCTCATTCTAACCAATTCATCTTATCTTAATAAGATTCTCTCTTATCTTAATAGATTCATCTTATCTTAAAAAGATCTTATCTCATCTTAATAGATCTAACTAATCTCAAAAGATTCTATTTCATCTTATCCTAATAAGCATACTTATCCACCCTAGTTTAACAACCATGATCTAATGCAAAATTAAATAGATCATATCTAGTCAAACTAGTCACACCAATCTAACCTAGGTCTGATCTAATCTAGAGTGACTTATCAAACATGTTAGATAATACTGATGAAATAGATTAGACTCTACTCCTATAGAACAGGTCTTAACTTAGTTCACCCTGCACTAAATAAAGAATGATAGACCAACCCAACCAATAGAGTCTTGATGGATTGCATGACCTGCCTATCCCCACCTAACATCAAACAAACTTTTGACCTACATCATGTAGTCTATCTCATCCATACCTATATTAACCATATTCCCCAGCCCAATGATATACACTAACCTCGAATCAATGAGACAAGACCAGAGAAGATGATCAACTTCATCAAGAAAGGATGAGCACCAACTCAAGTCTTCAAGGATCAAGAGAGGTCACCAAGATGAGTCAAGATCCACAATCTTGGATGGAGTCTTTCTTTACCCCACTCTTTCTTGCCCAAACCTATATAGGCTTTAAAAGATATCTTTTATCCTGCATAATAAAGTGTCTATAACCATATATACCTATGCTCTCCTAATAACTAACTAATAATAAAAAAAGGGACTCTTGATTTTGAACTAATTAGAAACTAAAAGCTAAATTTCAAATCACTCTTCCTATATTCTCTTTCTTACAAATCTCGAGGACGAGATTATTTTTAAGGGGGGTAGGATTTGTAATACCCAAATTTGTAAACCATGGTAATGGAGATAATTCTCCTATTACTTTGTTTCAATTTAACTAAGCATGAGAACAACCACATCTAAAGGGGTTAAATGACTAATGTCAACTTGTGCATCATATTGGAGTTTCTATGTTTGTGCATTAGATAAAAATAACAATAATATAAAATGACTAGAAATTGGATTAAGCCCTACATTGGAAACTAGGGTTTAAAAGGAAAAGGAGAAATGTTATGAAGATAAAAATAATATAAATATATTTCAAAAATTGGTATTTTTCATTTCACAACATGACTGGAGAATAAACTTGCACAAGGTTTGAAACTAAATTCGAATTCAAATTGATTTTTGACTTTAGAAAAGAGGAAAGGAAAATAGAAATAGAAAAGAAATAAAAGGAGTAAACTGTTTGTGGGCCGGATTCACCTGGTCGCGGCCCACCTCCTTTCCTTACGCGCGGCCCGCTCGCTATCTGCGCTTTGCTCTCCACGCCGACAAGTGGGCCTGAGCCATCGGTGGCTCAGCCGCGCCTACGTACTCCCCCTCTCTCGCTGACGTTGCGGGGCCCATCTGTCGGGTCGTCTCCGTCTTCCTTCCGAACTCCACGCGCGCCGTGCGATGTCTGTTGCCGCGACGAACACCGTCACCATCGCGCGAATCTCGCCCTCGCCCTCTCCAGCCGAATCTGCCGCCGCTTCCCTCGGGGTCCGTGCAACAACTCGCCGTACCTGCCGGGTCCGACCCCCCCCCAACCTGGGTATAAGAATCAAGGGCTGGGCCACCATCGCCGAACCGAGAGAGAGTTGAGAGAGCGCATTGAGGATGGAGGGCCGTGAAGCTCAGTTTCCGCCGTAGCTGCTCCCTCGCCGTTGCCGGAACTTTGGGTCCGGTCAGAGGCTTGCGCAGACCCTTTCCCCCTGAACAAAAATCGCCGCCACCAGAAACTCTACGCGCCGCCGCCGTCGACGCTGCTGCTGTCGATTCCTTGGCCGCGACGGTGCGTACCGAGAGCATTGGAGGGTTCCGCCGCAGGTGTAGGAACCGATCCCGGGTCGGATTCGATGGCCAGTGGGCGGCAATTGCTCGTCGTAGTTCATCACCACCGTGGATCCGCACCGCGCCGTGGCCGAGCTTCATCCATACCTTAATGCCGGTAAGAATACATCCATTGTGACCGTGATGCCGCGCACACCGTGTAGCTTCGTTTAATTTGACAATGGTGCTCGGGGGTGGCCGATTGGGGTCACAGCCGTTCATCTCCACCGCACGACGACGGCGAAGCACCCTGCTCGGTTGGTGGGAAGAGGAAGACGCACGGTCACCGTTGATCTGATCATCGACGGTCGAGATTAGATCGTAAGGATACCCCTTCGCGCGTTTGGATCGGAGCCGTTGAGATGAGATCGGACGGACAGCGTTAGGGTCATGCCGTTTTAAATCGTGGACCGCGGATCTGGGATCCAACGGCTCTGGGTGCATACCGGTCCACGGGAACCCAGATCTAATTATTTTCATATTAAAAATCCATTTTCTATTTCATTTATTCAAATTAAATGGGTTCTGGACTGGGCCTCAATTTCAGGAAAGTGCAGGGGGTTCTGGCGCAAGAATCCCGAGACACAGGGAACAGGGTCCCAGAACCCATTTAATTTGAATAAATGAAATAGTTAAATGACTAATGTCAACTTGTGCATCATATTGGAGTTTCTATGTTTGTGCATTAGATAAAAATAACAATAATATAAAATGACTAGAAATTGGATTAAGCCCTACATTGGAAACTAGGGTTTAAAAGGAAAAGGAGAAATGTTATGAAGATAAAAATAATATAAATATATTTCAAAAATTGGTATTTTTCATTTCACAACATGACTGGAGAATAAACTTGCACAAGGTTTGAAACTAAATTCGAATTCGAATTGATTTTTGACTTTAGAAAAGAGGAAAGGAAAATAGAAATAGAAAAGAAATAAAAGGAGTAAACTGTTTGTGGGTCGGATTCACCTGGTCGCGGCCCACCTCCTTTCCTTACGCGCGGCCCGCTCGCTATCTGCGCTTTGCTCTCCACGCCGACAAGTGGGCCTGAGCCATCGGTGGCTCAGCCGCGCCTACGTACTCCCCCTCTCTCGCTGACGTTGCGGGGCCCATCTGTCGGGTCGTCTCCGTCTTCCTTCCGAACTCCACGCGCGCCGTGCGATGTCTGTTGCCGCGACGAACACCGTCACCATCGCGCGAATCTCGCCCTCGCCCTCTCCAGCCGAATCTGCCGCCGCTTCCCTCGGGGTCCGTGCAACAACTCGCCGTACCTGCCGGGTCCGACCCCCCCCAACCTGGGTATAAGAATCAAGGGCTGGGCCACCATCGCCGAACCGAGAGAGAGTTGAGAGAGCGCATTGAGGATGGAGGGCCGTGAAGCTCAGTTTCCGCCGTAGCTGCTCCCTCGCCGTTGCCGGAACTTTGGGTCCGGTCAGAGGCTTGCGCAGACCCTTTCCCCCTGAACAAAAATCGCCGCCACCAGAAACTCTACGCGCCGCCGCCGTCGACGCTGCTGCTGTCGATTCCTTGGCCGCGGCGGTGCGTACCGAGAGCATTGGAGGGTTCCGCCGCAGGTGTAGGAACCGATCCCGGGTCGGATTCGATGGCCAGTGGGCGGCAATTGCTCGTCGTAGTTCATCACCACCGTGGATCCGCACCGCGCCGTGGCCGAGCTTCATCCATACCTTAATGCCGGTAAGAATACATCCATTGTGACCGTGATGCCGCGCACACCGTGTAGCTTCGTTTAATTTGACAATGGTGCTCGGGGGTGGCCGATTGGGGTCACAGCCGTTCATCTCCACCGCACGACGACGGCGAAGCACCCTGCTCGGTTGGTGGGAAGAGGAAGACGCACGGTCACCGTTGATCTGATCATCGACGGTCGAGATTAGATCGTAAGGATACCCCTTCGCGCGTTTGGATCGGAGCCGTTGAGATGAGATCGGACGGACAGCGTTAGGGTCATGCCGTTTTAAATCGTGGACCGCGGATCTGGGATCCAACGGCTCTGGGTGCATACCGGTCCACGGGAACCCAGATCTAATTATTTTCATATTAAAAATCCATTTTCTATTTCATTTATTCAAATTAAATGGGTTCTGGACTGGGCCTCAATTTCAGGAAAGTGCAGGGGGTTCTGGCGCAAGAATCCCGAGACACAGGGAACAGGGTCCCAGAACCCATTTAATTTGAATAAATGAAATAGTTAAATGACTAATGTCAACTTGTGCATCATATTGGAGTTTCTATGTTTGTGCATTAGATAAAAATAACAATAATATAAAATGACTAGAAATTGGATTAAGCCCTACATTGGAAACTAGGGTTTAAAAGGAAAAGGAGAAATGTTATGAAGATAAAAATAATATAAATATATTTCAAAAATTGGTATTTTTCATTTCACAACATGACTGGAGAATAAACTTGCACAAGGTTTGAAACTAAATTCGAATTCGAATTGATTTTTGACTTTAGAAAAGAGGAAAGGAAAATAGAAATAGAAAAGAAATAAAAGGAGTAAACTGTTTGTGGGTCGGATTCACCTGGTCGCGGCCCACCTCCTTTCCTTACGCGCGGCCCGCTCGCTATCTGCGCTTTGCTCTCCACGCCGACAAGTGGGCCTGAGCCATCGGTGGCTCAGCCGCGCCTACGTACTCCCCCTCTCTCGCTGACGTTGCGGGGCCCATCTGTCGGGTCGTCTCCGTCTTCCTTCCGAACTCCACGCGCGCCGTGCGATGTCTGTTGCCGCGACGAACACCGTCACCATCGCGCGAATCTCGCCCTCGCCCTCTCCAGCCGAATCTGCCGCCGCTTCCCTCGGGGTCCGTGCAACAACTCGCCGTACCTGCCGGGTCCGACCCCCCCCAACCTGGGTATAAGAATCAAGGGCTGGGCCACCATCGCCGAACCGAGAGAGAGTTGAGAGAGCGCATTGAGGATGGAGGGCCGTGAAGCTCAGTTTCCGCCGTAGCTGCTCCCTCGCCGTTGCCGGAACTTTGGGTCCGGTCAGAGGCTTGCGCAGACCCTTTCCCCCTGAACAAAAATCGCCGCCACCAGAAACTCTACGCGCCGCCGCCGTCGACGCTGCTGCTGTCGATTCCTTGGCCGCGGCGGTGCGTACCGAGAGCATTGGAGGGTTCCGCCGCAGGTGTAGGAACCGATCCCGGGTCGGATTCGATGGCCAGTGGGCGGCAATTGCTCGTCGTAGTTCATCACCACCGTGGATCCGCACCGCGCCGTGGCCGAGCTTCATCCATACCTTAATGCCGGTAAGAATACATCCATTGTGACCGTGATGCCGCGCACACCGTGTAGCTTCGTTTAATTTGACAATGGTGCTCGGGGGTGGCCGATTGGGGTCACAGCCGTTCATCTCCACCGCACGACGACGGCGAAGCACCCTGCTCGGTTGGTGGGAAGAGGAAGACGCACGGTCACCGTTGATCTGATCATCGACGGTCGAGATTAGATCGTAAGGATACCCCTTCGCGCGTTTGGATCGGAGCCGTTGAGATGAGATCGGACGGACAGCGTTAGGGTCATGCCGTTTTAAATCGTGGACCGCGGATCTGGGATCCAACGGCTCTGGGTGCATACCGGTCCACGGGAACCCAGATCTAATCTGAGCCCTCCGTTTCTGATCGGACGGCTCAGCCCATCCGATACCCCTTCGCGCTGGCGCTTTTGTTAAAGAGCCCCTCCACTTATTTGAAATAAACCCGCCGTCCAGGGACCCTGTTCCCTGTGTCTCGGGATTCTTGCGCCAGAACCCCCTGCACTTTCCTGAAATTGAGGCCCAGTCCAGAACCCATTTAATTTGAATAAATGAAATAGAAAATGGATTTTTAATATGAAAATAATTACTAAAACTTGATAAATTCATAGAAAATTCATACTTGCTCCAAATTAGTCCATTCCACTTTCTAAATTTTTATAATTTAATTCTCTATCACTTAGAGCCTCTGTTTTGTCATGAAAACAATTAGAAATTTAATCTCTCACTTAATCCATTTTAAACACATAAGACCTTTGAAAATTCATAACTTAAAATCCACAACTCCAAAATTAATAATTCTTTTTCCTGTGATCTTATTTTAATATGTAGAATATTAATATGTATTTTGCATATATGTTTGGTGTAATGTTAATTTTGCCTATACCATGTATGTTTGTATTGCTACGACTAGCAGTGAGGTCACGAGGATCTGAAGATCATCCTGGTACCTGGAATCTCAAGACCCAGGCAAGTTGTGCCCTTGATCACTTCTTTTTACCCACTCATATTCTAATTAATCATAATGATCTGCATAGGTTAATTTTGATGGGACCCAATAGGTTACCCTAGTTTGTCTATCTTTACACCTTGTTTACCACTGAACTTTTTGGGTAGTACTTGCTAGTGCTTTATGTGGTTTTGGGTATGAAGGTATATTATTCATGATCACACTTTTATTATATGATTATTATTACTGTTCATGATAAGATCATTATGTTAATTGGAACATGGAGCGACCACCCGGGAAAACAGTGCTACCACAAGGGTTTAATGGGACGCCCTTGGCTGATTAATTAGGAAAGCTAGTGGAAGACTACCTTACCCGAAAGGGGCAAGGGCAGTAGGGGAGTGGTCAGTGTAGGGAGGCCCTCGGGAGGATTTTGCTGCGATGGCGGTCCTGCAAGGGATTCCTGCATTGGAACTTCCTATAAACTGTAGCGGGTTTTCGGAAGCTAGTGGAACTTTGTAAAGGCCTCGTAGTGGATCCCTAGCCATTCACCTCGGTAGTGTCTAAGGGCCTTGCAAACCCAGGCGACATGGGATACACGACTTGTGGGTAAAGATGCGCAACCTCTGCAGAGTGTAAAACTAGTATACTAGCCGTGCTCACGGTCATGAGCAGCTCGGACCCTCACATGATTAAATTATGGAACTTAAACTCAATTTGTCATATGCATTGCATCGCAGGTGAAGTTGTTACTTTTGTTCTACTATTTAACTGGGTTGGTATTTATTTATACTTAGTAACTGCTAATAAAATTTTGACCAACTTTAAAAGCAATGCTCAGCTCTAACCATCCTCTTTGGTAAGCCTTACACTTCACGTGAGCTCCCACCTTTGGCGAGTTCATGCACATTATTCCCCACAACTTGTTGAGCGATGAACGTATGTGAGCTCACTCTTGCTGTCTCACACACCACACAGGTCAAGAACAGGTACCGCAGGATGAGGCGCTTGGAGGATGCTGCGATGTGTTCGTGAGAGGTCTAGGCCGTCGTCTCCCAGTCAACTTTGGGTTGCTGGACCGTTGTCTCCTTATAATGTAACTATTATTTGTATAGAACTCCTGTTATATATAAAGATGTGACATTCGATCCTGTGCCACTTTACATCATATGTGTGAGACTTGGTCCCAGCATACCTGGTGTTTATGTTAGCGCCCGGGTTTTGGACCCCTAAAATCCGGGTGTTACAACTCCTCAAGACCGGCAAAAACAAAACCTATATTATACCTTTGCCTTTATCTGATCCACAACCAATGTTTATGATTCTCCAACATTTCTTGTTTTATGTGGTCCAACCCTGCATTCTTATTTCTCGAAGAATCGTTAGTCCACAAGCAGTTGTCATTAATTACCAAAACATCACCAAAGGGGCCTAGATGATTCACAATCTCCCCCTTTTTGGTAATTGATGACAACACTACATAGTATATTAAAGAGAAGTTTAGTTTTTCCAAATCTCCCTCATACCTAAGGTATAAGATAGATCTTGGAGATGAGTTTCATAGGACTTATCTTGATTTGAAGTTCTGTCCGAGAGATAGATAAATCCCAATAAAAACTCAGTATGTAAGAAAGGCTCCCCCTAAGTGTGTGCAGGATTATTTGAAGCTGAAGATATAACACACATAATATATTGGAGTTTGATGGAGACTTTCCTACAATCATGGTTATCGAGGCATACAAGAGATGATCCGTAGAGTAAGCGCAGCAATTATAATCACTCCTCGATTAACCACACACAGAGTAATTTGAACTAAAACATAGTTCATCCCACAGAATATTACAGATAATAGTCCACAGACATACGACATAGAGTTAACAGTTCAAACCAGTTGCAAATGCGTAAGACATAAACTAATGCATGCGGCATGAAAAGGTAAAATGCATATGCATGGTCTTAATGTCCACATAGACCACCAACTCCCCCTGAAGGAGACGCCAGACAACTTCTCTTCTCATCACTTCTCTCCCCCTTTGGCATCAATTGCCATAAAGGAGAGGCCTCACTGATCACTAGGCGGAGGATGCATGTTGTAGTAGTGAGTGCTAAAAGTGTCAAACAGGGAGGAGAACTGGCTAAAATCCTGCTGGAGTTGCTGCTGCCTCTGACTTATATCATGCATGCTGTCATTTGTAGAAAGATTGTCAAATTGACTGGAGAGAGCACCCATGTTATCTTGAAAACTCTGTTGCATATTATTCAGCCTGGTCATGATAGGATCAGTGACATTAGTGTGAATTTGATCACGAAACTCAGAAAACTCAGAGTTGAGCGCATCCCAGTCACTGTCAAAGCGAGACTGCATGTCATCGAGGCGGTGATCCACATGTGTCATCATACCCTCAAAGCGAGTATCAATATGAGTCTCAAGCCCCTGCTGCATATTGTGAAAATAAGGATCAAAGTACCCTGGACCAGGCTCCCAATATTGCTGAGGCTGAGGAGGAGGTGGAGGAGGAGGCATCTGCTCGCCCTCAACATTAGGAGCTGCTCCACCCTCATAGCCAGGGTCTTCCTCATCATCTGGAAAGGGAGTGAGTGGCCTGGTGAGAAACCCTATCTCATTCTTAAAAGGTCTGAATGGTGTGTGAACAATCTCGCATGGGCCCTCAAATCTTGTCTTGGATTTGATGAGAGCCATAATGTAAGGAGCATATGCTAAATTTTGATTCTTGTCCATTTTCAAATCATTAAGCTGTCTCATCATGAAAAGAACAATATTCATGACTTCACCATTCATGATGTGCTGGATGATGTTCCAGAACTTATCTCTTATTTTACTCTTATCACCACTCTTGGGAAGAATGGTGACTCTGGCAATCTTGTTGATTACAGCAGGATGATGTCTGAGTCCTACTGTCTCTCCAAATCTCCTGGGTATTCCTAGTCTGGCTGGCTCATAAAATTGCACGAAATCCTCAAAATTATCCTCAGTATAAAGATCCAGCCCAGCAGAAATGGTGCCATAATCCAGACTGTTGGCAGTGGCAAAGTCAGCAAAAGAAGCAGAATAGCGCTTGAAGCCAGTCATCCAAGTGATAGATTCTGCTTCTATATCAATCTCCGAGGTAGCCAGGAATTGCTTAACAGCCATTTCATTGAAGTCTGTGTGTTGCCCCATAAACTGATACAGTCCACACGTTTCAAACTTAGGGATCAGACCCTCCATGACTGATTGACTTAGCAAGAAGGACCAATCAATCACTTGATGCTTATGAAAATTTGTATCCACCAAGGTGCCCCAAAAGACATCAAACTGCAGCTGAGTGTGGAAAAATTGAATATTGGTGTCAGATGGCAGAGTGTACTGGTTCACAGTCCGTCTTGAGCAGTACTCAGCCATAGAAAACCTTCGCTTTGGAAAGATCCATCCAGTGGTGTCAATGGGATAATCAGGATGGACATGGGGAAAGTCCTCAGTATCCATAGATTCAGTGCCCCCAGCTGAGGATTGGGCCTCTGAATCAGTGGTCGGTGTATAGTCATCATCACCTCCACGAGGACGCTTTGATTTAAAGCGACCTGCAAGTTTCTTGCGGAGACCACCAAAACCACTGCAATAATGTGACAGACATCCATAGATAAATAGTTGATACAAATCACCACAATAGAAAGGAATAGAACTTGCAATGCTCTGCCAGGGTTCGGACGGTCCGCGCTAGGGGGCCGAACAGTCCGCGCCCACTAGGCGGACGGTCCGCGACCGACCAGTGGCGACTCAAGGAACCCTAGCCGCCACAAATGTTGAAGTGAGGATTGTGCAGAGAATACCCATCCAACCGAGTTCAAAATTTGTCACAACATTCATAGTGAGTAATACCATCAATCCCACCAATCAGATATGTAAAACCACTGCTTAATTTCAGATCAGAGAGGAAACCCAAATAATCGCAAAACTTGAAGAAATTTGATGAAATCCACAAGATTTATGAAATACCGTGATGAAGACATGTTGATCGAACGTTGCCACAAGTTGTCGGACTATCCGTGCACAACGTCACTTCTCCGTCCGCGCACAGTCGACAAAGGAGTTTATTTGGCGAGAGGAGAGCAAGAGAGAAGGAACAAGTAACACAAATGACAAGTCTACGGTCTCTGCCTGCTTTTACTGCCTGTCGCGGACGGTCCGCGCAGGGGCGGCGGACGGTCCGCGCCCTGATGAGTTCAGACGGTCTGCATTGCTGATCGGACTGTCCAGTTCCTGATTCCGCGGACAGTCCGCGGTCCATGGGCGGACGGTCCGCGACCTGATACTCAGTATTCCAATGTCTGTCCACTTTCTGATTTTGAATTTCAAATCCGAATTGGTGCTCATAAATGGACATTTCGACCAATCCAAGAGTTAGTATGCATGCATATTCATATTATGTAATTGAGTTATGCAAATTTTTGCATTAAACTATCTAGAGCAATTTAGAATGAAAAATGCATCAATAATGTCAAATAAAAAGCATAAAGAGCATATGTAGAACCAAGATGCAGCACGACACATGCGTAGTCAACTTCAAGCCACATTTGAGAGATCGATCACATTCATTTCACTTCTAAGAGAACAAAATCGTGTTTCATCCAAAGGCTTTGTAAAAATGTCTGCTAATTGATCATCCGTGCCTATGGAATAAATAGAGATATCTCCCTTGCCAACATGATCTCTTAAGAAGTGATGCTGTATATCAATATGCTTAGTTCTTGAATGTTGGACCGGATTGGTAGCCAATTTTACCGCACTCTCATTATCTCACATGAGAGGCACATTCTTGAAAATGATTCCATAATCCAATAAGGTTTGTTTCATCCATAATAGTTGAGCACAACAATTTCCGGCCGATATATATTCCGCTTCGGCGGTAGAGAGAGCAACCGAATTTTGTTTCTTAGAAGACCATGAAACAAGAGATCTACCAAGAAATTGACAACAACCGGAGGTGCTTTTTCTATCAACTTTGCACCCCGCATAGTCCGAATCCGAATATCCAATTAATTCAAATTGGGCACATTTGGGATACCATAGACCAATATTGGGAGTGTACTTCAAATATCTTAGAATTCTTTTAGCGGCTTTCAAGTGAATCTCTCTAGGTGAAGCTTGAAATCGAGCACACATGCATACACTAAACATAACATCGGGCCTAGATGCGGTAATATAAAGCAAACTACCAATTATTGAACGATAAAGTTTTTGATCAACCATAGTACCTCCTTCATCTAAGTCTAGATGACCATTTGTTGCCATTGGAGTCTTGATAGGCTTTGCATTCTCTAAACCAAACTTCTTGAGCATGTCCTTCAAATATTTTGATTGACTTATAAAAATTCCATCTTTCAATTGTTTAATTTGAAGGCCAAGAAAGAAGCTCAATTCTCCTATCATAGACATTTCAAATTCTTTTGACATCATTTTTCCGAATTCCTCACAAAATAATTCATTAGTAGATCCAAAAATAATATCATCAACATAGATTTGACAAACAAATAGGTCTTTGCCAATTCTTTTAGTGAATAGAGTAGTGTCAACCTTCCCAATTTTGAAGTCTTTGGAAAGCAAGAAATCCCTAAGCCTTTCATACCACGCGCGTGGAGCTTGCTTAAGCCCATAAAGAGCTTTAGAAAGCTTGAACACATGGTTAGGTCTTTTGGGGTCCTCAAAACCGGGAGGTTGTTCAACATACACTAGTTCACTAATCTTACCATTTAGAAAGGCACTCTTTACATCCATTTGGTAGAGCTTGATATTATGTGCACAAGCATAAGCAAGTAGAATCCGGATTGCTTCTAATCTTGCCACGGGAGCAAATGTCTCACCAAAATCCAATCCCTCAATTTGAGTATATCCTTGTGCAACTAATCTTGCCTTGTTTCTTACTACCATACCATCTTCATTGTGCTTGTTGCGAAACACCCATTTTGTACCAATAACATTGTGGTTCTTTGGTCTCTCAACAAGCTCCCAAACTTCATTTCGAGCGAAGTTATTTAATTCTTCATGCATTGCATTCACCCAATCAACATCAAGTAGAGCTTCATCTACACGGTTAGGTTCCATACAAGATACAAAAGAGAAATGTTCACAAAACGAAGCTATGCGAGAGCGAGTTTGAACACCCTTACTAATATCACCCACAATTTGATCAACCGGGTGATCCTTCATAATGGAATGATGAATTCTTGATACTGTTTGATAATTGCTAGTTGAAGCATTAGGAGGAACCGAAAGTCTTGAAGTACCTTGATCATGAGTATCCACGGTTTCATTATGTTGTTGGCTTTGGTGATCTTCCTCATTTAGAGTTGAGGATGAAGGAATGACAACCACACTATTTTCATCATCATCTTCCTTTGGTTTTATTTCACCAATGGCCATTGTTTTCATTGCATTTATCAATTGAGTTCCCCCAACATCATCGAGATTATCACTCTCATCTTGAGACCCATTTGTTTCATCGAATTCAACATCATATGCTTCCTCAATAATACCATGAGTTTTGTTGAAGACTCTATAAGCTTTACTATTTGATGAATATCCAAGAAGAAAACCCTCATCACATTTCTTCTCAAATTTAGAAAGTCGGCTTCCCTTTCTCAAAATATAACATTTGCAACCGAATACCCTAAAATATGAGATATTTGGCTTTCTACCAATGAGCAATTCATATGGAGTTTTCTTCAAGAGCTTGTGACAATATAGTCTATTTGATGAATGACAAGCGGTATTTATTGCCTCGGCCCAATAAGAATCCGATATACTATATTCCGCTAACATAGACCTAGCCATATCAATGAGAGTTCTATTCTTTCTTTCAACAATACCGTTTTGTTCCGGGGTATATTTGGAAGAGAATTCATGTTTAATACCCTTGTCATCACAATATTCATCAATTCTCGCATTTTTGAATTCCGACCCATTATCACTTCTAACCTTTTTGATGTCGAAATCAAATTGATTTTGAGCCAATATAGCAAATGACTTGAATGTTTCAAACACATTAGATTTGTCTTGAAGAAAGTAAACCCAAGTAAATCTTGAATAGTCATCCACAATCACAAGACAATAAGAATTACCACCAATACTTACAAAAGATGTGGGCCCAAATAAATCCATGTGAAGTAATTCCAAAGGTCGATGAGTGGACATTTGACTTTTATTTGGATGAGTGTTTGCCACTTGCTTCCCGGCTTGACAAGAGCTACATAATTTGTTCTTCTCAAACTTCACATCTTTTAAGCCACGAACTAAGTCATGCTTGGTTAACCGATTGAGTTGCTTCATTCCAACATGACCAAGTCTTCTATGCCATAACCAACCTAGTGAAGCTTTTGAGAATAGGCAAGTTGTGAGCTTTGCCTCATTAGAAGAGAAATCAACAAGATAAAGATTTTCATGTCTAAAACCTTTAAACTTAAGATTGCTACCATCAACACTAGAGATAATAACATCTTCAACCGTGAAATTGCAACAAAATCCTAAATCACATAATTGAGCTACGGAAAGTAAATTAAAGTTCAAGGACTCAACCAAGAGCACATTTGATATAGAATGATCATTTGAAATAACAATTTTACCCAAACCTTTAACCTTTCCTTTGCGATTATCTCCAAATGTGATACTATCATAATTTGAGCAATCTTCCTCACTCATTTGGGTAAACATTTTCATATCTCCGGTCATGTGTTGAGTGCATCCACTATCTAACACCCAATGATTCCCTCCCGCCTTGTAGTTTACCTACAAAAGGAAATCAATCTCTTTTAGGTACCCAAACTTGCTTGGGTCCTTGGATGTTAGTGACCAAGGTCTTTGGCACCCAAATAGCTTTCTTTTTGTTTCCAACAATTGAAGTACCAACAAATTTAGCATGAACACCTTTTGCATTATGAGAAAGAACATAACAATGCTCAAAACAAGTGGAGGATACATTTTTGAACTTGGGACAATTTTTCTTAACATGTCCCTTTTTGTGACACTTGTGACACACTTTGTCACATTCTTTCACAAACAATGTCTTTTGCTTTACAAAAGCATTCTTTCCTTTCTTGGGAACATATCCAAGACCTTCACGGTTAAGAGAGCATCGTTGACTTCCCAATATGAAATTCAATTTGGCCTTACCACCATATGCCTTTTCTAGGTCATGAGTTAGAGTGTTTACTCTATCTACTAACACTTCATTCTCAACAATAATTTTTGATTCATCAAGAGCAATGTTATCATTGAGAGAAATTTTGCATTTATCACAAATAGAGTTAGTAGATAGTGATTCACTTGTGATACCATCAAGTAAGTCACAAGTGACTCCAATATCCTTAGTGACCACCTTAACTTCATGCACAATAGATGATTTTTGAGCATCCGCAAGCTTCTCACAATTTTCTTTTAGGTCATTGTGAGAGGTCTTGAGCTCCTCAAAAGACACTTGAAGGTTTTTATACAATTCCTTCAAGGTCTTAAATTTTTCTTTTTCTTTGTGCATGTAGTCATCAGCCTCACCTAACATTCTAACAAGATCATCATATGAATAGCCATCATCATCAACATCATCGATATCATCATCATCTTTTATATCATTTAAATCGGTGATGATTTTTACCTTAGCATCTCCCTTTGCCATGAGACAATGGGGGGATGAGAAAAGTGAGGGAGCTTCCTTTATGGCAATTCCGGCATTAAGCTTGGATGAGGTGTCATCATCATCATCATCCGAGCTATCATCGGAGTCCCATTCAACTAAGTAGGCTTTGCCATCTTTCTTCTTGTTAAAGTATTTCTTTTTCTTCTTGTCACTTTCATCTTTGCCCTTCTTCTTCTTGCTTGGGCAATTCATGGCAATGTGACCGGGTTCCCCACACTCAAAACACTTTCTATCATTGAAAGCACTTCTTCTAGATGTTTGACCTCTTCTAGGTTGACCTCTCTTCATCTTCATGAATTTATTGAATTTCCTTACAAATAGAGCCATGTCACCATCACTCTCACTTTCATTTTCTTCATCATTACTCTCTTCCTTTTCAATAGCCTTTGAGGCTTTAGCTTTTAGAGCAATTGATTCATTTTTCACCTTCTTTGCCAAACTTAGAGCATCGGCTTGCGACTTCTTAAATATATCTTGAGTGAGAATTTCTCCCAATACTTCGGTTGGAGAAGTTGTAGATAGATCACTCCTTACTAACATTGTCACAATGGTCTCATATTTCTCTGGAAGTGATCTAAAGAACTTGTGAGTGAAATCCACATCCGGTACATTAAAACCAAGTCCCTTGAGTTCATTTACTATCTCATTTAACCGATTGAACATATCGGATACACTCTCATCTTCTTTCATAATAAATTGCTCAAACTTCCCTTTGCACACATATAGTTTGGCACTCTTCACAATTGTAGTTCCTTCATGAATTTCCATTAGCTTAATCCAAATCTCATGAGCGGTTGTGAGATTCTTGATACGATTGAATTCATTTATATCAAGAGCATCATAAAAGACATTCATGGCTTGATCATTTGTGAGGATATTCTCATTATCACTAACGGATGGTTCATCTTCTTTCAAAACAACAAATCCATCCCTGACAATTGGCCAAATTTTTCCACTCATTGCTCTAAGATGCATTGACATTCTTATTTTCCAATAGTCATAATTATTCCCATCAAAATGTGGTGGCTTCCCAATGTGAACATTGTTGTTACTAGCCATTTTGTTCCACTCCGGGATGATTAGATCCACAAACAATGGAGTCCTCGGCTTTGATACCACTTGTAGGATCTAGGACACCGGCTAGAGGGGGGGTGAATAGGCGGTTTTGACTAAAATAAAAAACACTAGGTAAATTTAATCAATATAACAAGAGGAATAAATTCTCTAGTGACAATAAGTAAACAATGTATGAGAAACAACTACGGTGATTGAATACTTGAGGAACAATATGCAAAACACTAATTACTTGCAAAGCAATAAGTAATGCAAGAAGGTAGAGACACCGAAATTTATCCCGTGGTATCGGTGATTTGCTGATCACCCCTAATCCACGTTGAGGTGGACTTCAAGCTCTCACTTGCTCCTCTATCAAGTCACGGCTTGATCTTTGAGCCAAGTGGACAAGAAATCACTCAATACCTCGATTCCACTAATGTCACCTTTGCCGCTCCGGCGAGGTAGGCGCAAACCCCTCACAATCAACACCGCGGCTTCTACACAATCTTCTTGGAGAGCTCGACGGAGACAATCACCCGAGCCGTCTAGGAGGCGGCAACCTCCAAGAGTAACAAGCCAATGACGCTTGCTCGGTGTACCACCTAGTGCCTCAAGAATCACCAAATGATGCAAATGCACTAGGAACCCTCAATCTCTCACTAGAATGCAATCTCAAGCAAAGAGTGTGAGAGAGTGAGTTGGAGGATCACAAATGAGCTCAATGTGTGCAAGGAATGGCTAAGAGAGTTCTCTCACACGAGCTACCCTTCTATTTATACCCCTCCATCAAAATCCAACCGTTATGTGCAAAAAGCACATGTTCTGCGCACACGCGGACGGTCCGCGCCCTAGGGCCGGATGGTCCGCCGTACACATAACGGCTATAATTCCCGTTTGAAAGCTGTCAGAACTGTTAGAAAAGGTAGGTCCGGACGGTCCGCCCTCCAAGGCCGGACCGTCCGCGACCTGGCAGCATGAGACACCCGAGCCTCGGACCAAGAATAGTTAACACGCGCGGACCGTCCGCCTATAAATCCGGACGGTCCGCGACCTGGGATAGTACTGTCCGAACTAGTCCCCCGGACAGTCCGTAGTACTGATCAAAGAAAACGCACAGTCCCTGACCATAAAACATTTTGACACCTGCGGACTGTCCGCCCTGCACGGCCGGACGGTCCGCACTATAATTCAGGGACTGACCCGAAACCAGCCTTCTCTGGTCAGGACTGCGGACGGTCCGGCCCTAAGACCCGGACGGTCCGCAGTGCAAAGCAACAAAGTGGCCTCCGAAGAAGACAGTCTTCGGACCCTCTGGTGGATCGCGGACAGTCCGCCCTCAAGGCCCGGACAGTCCGCGCATCCAAGACTTTGCAATTTTCAAACTTGGTTTGAAAGAACTTTTAACTCACGAGATTTGAAGCGCTGTTAGTCCTCATGCAAATGCAACTACTTGATGCTCTATGAGGCACTAAGTTTCACACAGATCAAAGTCATTGACCCCTCTTAATAGTACGATTATCTAGCCTACTAATCCGGTCAGGTATCTTCTCTAAACTCCTCAAGACCGGCAAAAACAAAACCTATATTATACCTTTGCCTTTATCTGATCCACAACCAATGTTTATGATTCTCCAACATTTCCTGTTTTATGTGGTCCAACCCTGCATTCTTATTTCTCGAAGAATCGTTAGTCCACAAGCAGTTGTCATTAATTACCAAAACATCACCAAAGGGGCCTAGATGATTCACAGCCGACCAATCCGGCAGGGGGGCATATGCCTGTAGCTACTCAAAGAACAACAAAAAAGGACATCATCAAAATAGGCACTGCAGATGTTGTCATACAGGGAGACAATAAAGGGCCGATGATTTTCGGCGAATCGACCAACACAACCGAAAAGGATACGGCTACCATCAAAACAGCCGATCCAAAATACTCCATGCCTCGATGGTGCCCAGCGGGATTGACACGATCCCAAAAGAGAAAATTACAGCGCCTAAGAGCAATTAAAGGAGAGCCAGGAGAAGGAGGCGGAAAAGACATTTAATGACACACATCCACTATACCCGCCACTGCAAAAGAAATGGAGACCGAAGGCCGTTGAGGAAAAACAAACGGCCACAGAAATAGAAAGTCAACCTGCACGAGGCGCGGACCGTCCGGCCCCCGCGCACGGACCGTCCGCCGTTCACCAGGAAGCCTCTGGACAACCTACACCAGGCGCGGACCGTCCGGCCCCCGCGTGCGGACCGTCCGCCGTTCACCAGGAAGCCTCCAACGACACGACAACATCAATGGAAGAGGACGACCTGCTGGGAGAAGACCTGGTCGACTACGAGGCTTCTCCAGAACGCCCAGGTATGGATGTAAATATTATTACATTTTCTGCCGATTGTACTATCATCGGCGACGATGAACCTGTTGTTGCCCAATTCGATTTTGGTCCTAAAGAAGCCACCTTTACTAAACCAAAGGAATCGGTAAATCATTTAAAGCCGCTCTTCGTGCGTGGCCACATTGATGGGATACCGATTGCTAAGATGTTGGTAGATGGAGGGGCGGCTGTAAATCTAATGCCTTATTCATTGTACAGAAAATTAGGTAAACAAGATGACGAACTTGTCAAAACCAACATGACCCTCGGCGGTGTTGGAACTGATAGTTTGATCAAAGCCAGGGGAGTCACGTCCGTTGAATTAACCATCGGGACTAAGACTCTTGCCGCTGCATTTTTCGTCGCTGATGTAGAAGGAAATTACAGTTTAATCCTAGGCAGAGATTGGATTCACGCCAATCAATGTATACCTTCTACATTACATCAAATGCTAATACAATGGGTAGGCGATGACATAGAACAAGTACATGCTGATGTATCGGCCTGCATCGCTGTGGCCGATGCCCCTGTACTCTGGACTTATGAGACTGCTACATGTCTCACAGGAGTAGATTTTTCTGATTATCAATTCATAAGTATAGATAAGAAAGGTTTCATTCCTGTAATGCGAGAGCGGATGGAGAATCGGCTAAATCCTAAATAAAGTTTAAATGATGAATACACACAAAGTTCATGAGTCCCTGGTCACGGACAATTCGGCTTCCAAGGCCGGATGGTCTGGTCTTTCACAAAAGGGTTCGGACTTTAAGACCGAACATATATCACATCAAAAGGATAGTATTATGGATGATCCGGTCCCCGAGACCGGAAAGTCCGCCGTTATACAAAGATCATCTAATTCCTCTGTGGGGAACATGATAGAGGAATTCAGAGATCTTGATAAACTAGGACATGAGTTTACATCGGCCGATCCTTTGGAGGAGATTGACATATGAGATGGTAAAACTCCAAGGTTGACTTTTGTAAACAAGACCCTGGAGACCAATCCTAGAGATGAGATGATCGGTCTATTGAAGGAATATTCAGATTGCTTTGCTTGGAATTACACTGAGATGCCTGGATTAAGCCGAGAGATCGTAGAGCATCGGCTGCCTATTAAGTCTGGTTTCAGACCTTTCAAGCAAAGAGCTAGAACATTTCGTCCAGATCTTCTCCCACGCATCAAGGACGAAATCCACCGGCTGCTAGAAGCTGATTTTATCAGACCTTACAGATACGCAGAGTGGGTCTCCAATATTGTGCCGGTGGAGAAGAAGGAGTCAGGTAAGCTTAGAGTATGCATTGATTTTCGCAATTTAAATAGAGCAACTCTTAAAGACGAATATCCCATGCCCATAGCCGACACATTAATCAATAATGCATCAGGGAATAGAATTATTAGCTTCCTTGATGGTAATGCCGGATATAATCAGATTTTCATGGCCGAAGAAGATGCGTCTAAAACGGCCTTTATATGTCCAGGCTTCATTGGTTTATTTGAGTGGGTTGTCATGACATTTGGTCTGAAAAATGCTGGTGCTACTTATCAGAGGGCTATGAATTTGATCTTCCATGAATTGTTAGGAAACACTGTGGAAGTTTACATTGATGATATTGTAGTCAAACCGGCTGAGTTTAGTTCTCATATAGCTGATTTGTGCAAAGCCTTTGATAAAATGCGTCAGTATGGTTTGAAAATGAACCCACGTAAATGTGCTTTTGGAGTGTCGGCTGGTAAGTTTTTAGGATTTGTCATACATGAACATGGTATAGAGATAGACCCTGACCGAATCAAGTCTATTCGGAATGTGGGACCTCCGACTTGTAAGGTTGAGGTACAGAGGTTTCTCGGCAAGGTGAATTATTTACGAAGGTTTATTTCTAACCTAGCCGGGAAGATTGATGCGTTCACCCCTATTCTTCGGCTTAAGAATGATGCCGAATTCGCTTGGGGGGCAGAACAACAAGAAGCATTTGATCTCATAAAAAAATACTTATCTTCGGCTCCCGTATTAAAAGCACCACGAGCAGGAGTATCATTCCGATTATACATTGCAGCTAAGGATAAGGTCATTGGGGCTGTTCTGACACAAGAAACCGAGGGGAAGGAGCATGTGGTGACATATCTAAGCCGAAGGTTGGTGGATGCTGAAACAAGGTACACTTTTATTGAAAAGTTATGCTTATGCTTGTTTTATGCATGCACCAAATGTAGATGTTATTTACTGTCTAGTCATTGCACTGTTTCTGGTCAAGCCGATGTGATCAAATACATGTTGCATAACCCAATTATGAGTGGAAGAATTGGTAAGTGGGCTTATGCACTCATAGAATATGATTTGGCCTATGAACCATTGAAATCTATGAAAGGCCAAGTCGTAGTGGATTTCATTGTAGAACATCGGGTTAATGATATTCATGAACTAGACATGTCATACCTCACTATCACTCCTTGGACTTTATATTTTGATGGATCGGTTTGCAATGAAGGGCAAGGAATTGACATTGTGCTTGTTTCACCAAGTAATGTCTCTTTTGACTTCTCTAGCCGATTGAAAACTTATTGCACTAATAATCAAGCTGAATATGAGGCCCTCCTATTCGGCTTAGAACTTTTAAATGGTATGGGAGTAAAACATGTGAAGGTATTTGGTGATTCTCAGCTGGTTGTCCAACAAGTGTTAGAAGAATATCAATGTTTTGATGGTACTCTAAATAGTTACCTTGAGAAATGTTGGAGCATAATCCATTCTTTTGACGAATTCAGTATTCGGCATATCTCTAGAATTGAGAATCATAGAGCTAACAATTTGGCACAAGATGCATCAGGTTATCGGATAAAGAGAGGGAAATTTCACAAAACTGAAAATCTGATGACCAGTGCAGAGCCAAATTCCCAGGTCGCGGACCGTCCGCGTGATGACGCCGGACCGTCCGGGGTTACCAGAAATGTTCTCTTAATTGATTCGGCTGACAATGAAGCCGATGCAAGTGATTGGAGGACACCTATACTTAATTATTTACGAGATCCCAATATCAGGACAAATAAGAACATTCGGCGAACAACTTTCAAGTATGTTTTGATGAGTGATGAACTTTACCGCCGAACAGTCAATGACATCCTGCTTAAGTGCTTGGGCCCAAATGATGCTATATTAGCCATGGCCGAAGTACATGAAGGAATTTGTGGTACTCATCAATCAGCTCCAAAGATGAAGTGGTTGTTGCGAAGGTCTGGTTTTTATTGGCCTAGTATGATAGCTGATTGTTTCAAGTACTACAAGGGTTGCCAAGTGTGTCAAAAATTCGGCGACCTACAGTTGGTCCCTGCAGCCGAATTACATCCTATCATCAAGCCTTGGTCGTTCAGAGGATGGGGATTAGACTTTATTGGAGAAATTCATCCTTCATCATCAAAGGGGCATCGGTTTGTGTTAGTTGCCACTGACTATTTCACCAAATGGACTGAAGCCGTTGCTCTAAAGAACATGACGCACAAGGAGGTAATTGAGTTCATAACTGAGCATATTATTCATAGATTCGGCATTCCCCAGACCTTGACTACAGACCAAGGTACTTCTTTTATGTCGAAGGAGGTACGTGAATTTGCTGAATTATACAGAATTAAGCTGCTTAATTCATCCCCATATTATGCTCAGGCCAATGGACAGACCGAGTCTAGTAATAGGACATTGATTAATTTGATAAAAAAGAAGATATCTGATAATCCTAAACATTGGCATAAGGTTTTGTCTGAAGCTTTATGGGCTCATAGAATATCTAAACATAGGGCTACTAAAGTATCTCCTTTTGAGCTTGTCTATGGGCAGGAAGCAGTGTTGCCTGTGGAAATAAGTTTGAATGCTGTCAGGTTTGCCAGACAAAATGATCTAACTGCTACTGATTATTATAATTCAATGATGGATAATATTGATGAGGTGACCGACAAGAGGATGATAGCTTTGGGAGCAATAGAAAAGGACAAGATCATGGTAGCCAGGGCCTACAACAAGAAGGTCAAAGCAAAATCATTCCAAGTAGGGGACCTGGTGTGGAAGACCATTCTGCCTCTAAGGAATAAAGACCGGAAGTTTGAGAAATGGTCGCCAAGCTGGGAGGGTCCTTATAAAGTGAAACAGGTGATGTCTGGCAACGCCTATTTGCTACAAACATTACAAGGCAAGGACTTGCCTAAGGCTTTGAATGGGCGTTTCCTCAAACAGTACCATCCTAGTATGTGGCAAGATGCCTAAGAGAACCGATGTAATCACATCGAGTTAGTTGCTTTTGGTTTGCTCAGCTCCACCAAAAGGCAGGGGCATATGTTGAGCTCCATTTTGAGCGGGCGGACGGTCCGCGGTCCGGACAGTCCGCGCCTGGGGGCCGGACGGTCCGCGCATGCGCAGAGCAGTTTAGGGTTCCGAGTTTTGTGCTATGTTTGTTGGCTAGATCTGCGGAATTAGCTCGGAATCTAGTCGTGTAAAGGGTCCAGCCCCCTCCTCTATAAAAAGAGAGGTCTAAGACCGATTTGTAATCATCAATCGAATCAATACAACTTCTATTTCGCATTTTATCCTAGGAGTAGTTCTAGTCTAGTTTAGGTTTAGCCTCTCGATCCCCAAATTCTTCGCCTCTCTTCGACTCTACGCCGATTAGAGGAGTCTAGGTCGGCCGGCCCGAGCCTAGACAACCCCTAGGATCTCTCCTCCCCGACGGGGTCCCTCCCGGGAGCGAGATCCAGGCGCCGCCGGCGATCTTCCGCCGCCCCTGCGCACGCGCGGACCGTCAGGCCCCAGGGCGCGGACCGTCCGGCCGTCAGGTAGGAAACCCTAGCCCCTGCGCCAGGTCGCGGACCGTCCGGCCCTAGGCCGCGGACCGTCCGCGCCTGATCAGTGAGCACCGCCGCCGGTTCTTTTTGAGTATTTGGCGCTCCGAAAAAGCGTCAACATAAACTACAAAATTTAATTCGAGCAACTGCCACATTAGGAACATGAGAAATGGAAATAACAAATGTCTGACTGAGCTATTTTCGAATTATCGTTCTTCATAAGATTGGAGTTTGTTGCTTTTGTTCTCCTATATAAAAAACTAGTAACTGGGCGCACGCCCTGCGTGCGTACCTCTTTAGGGTTTGTTCGGTTATTTTCAATCCATATGGATTAGAGGAGATTGATACGGATTGAGAGAGATTTTAACTTAGGGCTTGTTCGGTTATTCCTAAGCCACATGGATTGGATGGGATTGGAAAATTTTAGTAGACTATTTGACTTGGTATGGATTTAAACCCACCCAATCCCCTCCAATCCACATGGATTGATATGAAACCGAACAAGCCCTTACTAGGGATTAAAACCTCCTCAATCCCCCTCAATCCATATGGATTGGGGTAAAACCGAACAAGCCCTTAAAGAAAACTTCCAGAACGGTTGTTGGTCTTCATTTAAAGCCCTTGGTTATATATATCTTACCTTGTTGTATGGAGAATAGAATACAAATTATTCTACATTAGAAATTGATAATTGTTTACTCACAAATCTCTTATACCTAGTTTCAGAAATTGCAGTTTGGCATTGGGAAATTTTAAGAAAAATCAATCTAATCATTATTAAAAGGAAATGAGAAAAGTTGCAGCGACTTACTTGTTGCAGCACTGTTTGTAGCATGAATCTAGAGCAATTAGGTAACATGTTTGGGATAGTTTACCATCAGCAACCTGGAATGAATGTGTTGTTGTAAAAATGTTGAACTCTAAGATGGATAACCAGAAACATTCAATTGGGTCTGAACTCTGAAGGTTAGGTGAATGCATATAAAATAGTATAAATCGTTTTATCAATAGAAAACTAACTGGATATTCACTTGCAAGATCAGGTTTGTAGAAATCATAAACATGAACCATGTGTCGAAGGGAATTAGAGAATTACGACCAATTATCATTGCTATAGCAGCACCTCCTCCTGTTGGACGAGCTGGCCCTTCGGCATAAACTTGAACATCACAATAGTCAATAGAGATGATAGAAAGTGATTATGTGTTTCTAAAAGAAAAAAAATTACAAAACTGGTGTTTATAGGGAGGACTGCATGACAAAATGTGTTGTCTGTGCAAACGACAAGACCGTAACGGCCATCATAGGAGTTACTTTCGACCCAATTCAGACATTTCAGTAGAACTGCTGTCCCACCATAACATGCATTGTTGGAGTCAACACTTTCAATGTAACTATTACCACTTTTATGTGTTTTGTCAACAAATGCTAAAAATAACTTTTAGGGAAAACTAAATGAGTAAAAGCAAATGAAGACGTTTTACTAAAAAAATGTAGTTGAAATGAAAATGTCGTATATGTACATGTGGTGATGCTGCTTGGGGGATTCTATAAAATTAGATTAACAAACCTCAAAGGTTTGCATCAGCCATGTTTTAATGGATTTTTTAGGTTCAAGTGCTTTTTAGGGATTTTCTTGTTGTACCGACGGAATTCCAGGCATTCAAGGCACTGATGATGGAATCAAGTCAACATTATTAAATTTTTTTTGTTATGTCGTGTGATAACAAAAGAACGAACCAGAATAACAGAATACAAACCTTTGTCTCTTGCTATGTCATAAATGAAATTGTCGGATCTCACAAGAATATGAAGATGTAATCAGAAGCAACCTTCCTTTTGTCGTGAGTGCATAAAACCTGAAAATAACTGGAGAGGAAACAGTGAAGTCTGACAAAAAAAAGAATTTGAAAGAACACTACACATGGACAAAAAATAGAATAAGCATGCATGATTAAACATCACCTTTTTTGCCACTTGAAAGCTAGTAGCAATAGTAGTGTGCAGTACGACTTAGCTTAGTTGTGTTATGTACAGGAGCCTAAATGAGCCACCTACAGAGCGCATGTGGTTGTTAGCAGGTTCCAGACATCATGGTTTCATTTATATGGTCCAAGCAGGCTTCCCAGACATCGTGGATTCATTTATATGGTCCAAGTTATTGCACAAATTAATTAAAAGAACTCCAAGTTTCAAACTCTTCACACATATGGTTATAGTATGAGAAATCTAATGTGGAGTGTTGGTACCTTGCAACATATTAGGCGAAGATTTTTTCTGCACTTAAGGTTGGATGTGTTTGAAAATGCGTGTATAATAGTAGAAGAAGACAATAGCATAATAATTTGAATCGGTGAATCTTAATTAAAATTAACTCCGTGTTAAACTTTTCAAATATGGTGATAGCTTTTGTATAGTAGAAATACTATTTGGGCTGAGCCATTAGCAAAATTGGAACTTCAAATATTTCAGTTAGCAAATCATAAAAACCTCATATGCGCATACCTCAAATTGGGACCAGCTTTACAGGACACAGAAATGAGACCTCTGCCCCCGCCTCCTCATTGCGACCATGCTGCCTCATCTGAGTGCGCTGTTGTCGCCCCGTCCGTTCCCCAACCACACCGTGCGGAGCTCGTGAGGGAAAATATGAGCATGTCAGAGTGTTCTCATATGCTGTTGTATGCTCGAACACAACTGTCGATCTGTGTGAATGCTTGAGGTTTGCTCTTTGCAGGATCCGTGCATCTTCATTCGGCAGTAGAAACTGGGAGGGATTAGGTGCTGCTGTTCCCGACGACCTGCGTCGTCGCCACACACCTCGCCGTGTCCTCGTCCAGGCACACGCCAACGCCCACGAATCCGCCAAGAGCCACGGCGCGTGCAGACGTGCCGCCACCGCCAGCAGCGCCTACCTCCTCCACATAAAGGATGATGCTTCCTCCTCCACCGCCATCAACCCGATCCCACACGGCTCTATGCTTGTTGACGAGACCTGCGGGCTCACCGTACGTCCTTGAGGCCTCTTCCCTAGATGCCTGAGCGGCTGCCTCGGCGTCGACCATATGCTCATGGCAACCAGGCCCGCCGTGGCATACCTCGCCACGTCCTCGTCCAAGAGCGCGCCTACCTCCTCCGTTCAAGGATCTGGGTCTGAAGGAGGCCAAGGAGCTCGTAGAGAAGGCGCCCGCCGTGTTAAAGGATGGAGTTTGAAAGGACGTGGTAGAGAGTATTGCCGAGAAGATGTGGGCGGTCGGCGCGAGATTGCTCTCTGAGTGAGACGACGAGAGAAATTCCATGGGAGGGAGGAGCTTCATGGGCCTACGCGCAGGTTGGGGCCAGACGGTGGGCGTTTAGCTGGAGATGATGGACCATCTGGAAACTTCTCGTTGCATAGCGGATTGGAGAGCTGCACGGGACCGTCGAAGCGCGATCGAACGGCTGCACAACTAAAGGATGACGTGGCTTACTGAGGAGCGAGCTTTCCGTCCGCGTTTGTTATATAGAAATGCTGTCTGAGCTGAACTGAATTATGTGGGCTCAGAAGTATTAAACGTGTGATTGGTTGCTCACATAGTCTAAACGTTATCTATGGGCTTAAGTGTATATAATATGAATGTATTAAAAGAAATACTAAAATATTAATTGTTTATTATGTTAGGGCATAATAAAATTTAATTTACTAAAATATATAATACAAATCTTAATTTATTTTAAAATTACTTAATATTCATAATTATGCGCTAATGACGGCCTGTCCCGGCGACACGCTCAGAGAACCAAACGCCCTGGCCCTAAAGCACCGGATATTTTCTCTCTATCCACAAACAGGGGACAAGGAACAGGGGACAGGCACAGCCGCACAGCCGCCGCCCCTCCATCCACCTCTCCACACCATCTGACGCTGCTCCCACCGAGGTCTCCAAGGCTCACTCCTCACCAGCTTCTGCTCTCTCCCTCCTCATCTCTGCTCTGCTCTGGACCGTTAACTCTCCAGCTCCCCCTCGCTCCGTTCCCTTCCGCCCAAATCACTGGGACCACCACCGCCTTCTTCAAGATCGGCGGGCGGGCACCGGCCGGCGATGACATCCACCGTCACCACAACCGTTGGGTGCGGGGGGCTCCCCGTCCGCCCGTTGTCGACAGCGACCAGAGGACGCCCACGCAGATGCGCCGTCCGAGCCCAGGGTACGTTCGCGTCAATCCCCCAGATTTGTGGAGGACTCCAATTGATGAACTCCATTTTTTGCCCTCTCCTCACTGAAATCGGGATGAACTGACTGATATGACAATGATATCTGCTGTGGACAGCCGCGGGAGCGGATGCCTCCAATGATAAGTCAGTGGAGGTCATGCGCAAGTTCTCCGAGCAGTACGCCCGCCGCTCCAACACTTTCTTCTGCGCCGACAAGACAGTCACTGCCGTCGTCATCAAGGTCAGTACCGTCCGATAGTGCTGAACTCCGTCCTTATAAGTGATACTGCGAGCCAACATCAAAGATATCCACTTGATTGACACCGAGCTTTAGGTATATTGGCATCCTAGCACAATGTTTTTGGGTATATAAGTAGGGGGAATGGAAGCGAAGGCCGGGAATAACAATCTAGAACAGAAAGTAGCGGATTGGGTGACAACATAGGTGTCATATAAGGCTTAGAAATTAGCAAAATGTTAAGAGGGATGACAAACGCCGCCATCATTCACAGTTACAACCAGGCTAAGCCATGAATAGCACTATGTTCTTGCACTGGGGAAGAACAGAAGCTATTTCATTTTAAGGATAAAGCTGAAAGGAAGAAACAGTAATATGGATCAGAGGAAATTAATTCTCCTAGCAATGCTTCTTGGTAATGGTAATCCTCCCAGGAGCCTACAGCTCCGTATTTATAACCTGAGAGGTAACTGTGCAGAGGAGAGTCTTGACACTACTGAGATGCTAGCTTCAGTTGCTGTTTGGCACAGCCAGCTTATGTGCATCAGGTGGTTGATATATGACTCCACTTATTCATCCAAATTCCCAGTAAATATTTGTCACAAGAGAGAAATATAATTTGGAAAAAAGATAGTTTATTTTATAGCAAAAAGGTTGCTCTAAAACGTGCAAAGCACAGTTGTATTTAAGCCTTTAAGGGCACCACCAGGTTGAGGACGGTGGTAATGCTGAACAATTCCTTTTCCTCTCTTGGTCCCAACCCAAAACACACATTTTGTGGGGCAGTGGGTCCGTGACTCGTAGGTGGATCTATTTAGAAGTTTAGGGTTAAGTATTTTAGTTTCAGTGCCATTCTAGGAATTGAGGGAACAAATACGTTACAATTATAAATCAGCAAGCTTATATCTAAGCACATGAGTATGTTTAATGCAAGTGCTCTACCCTGGTTTTCTCAGAGCAACCATCATCTTTTCTTGATGATAGGTATATATAGGAATTCTGTAATTCGTTCGTGTTGATTAACCACAAATGAAATTACTTATTGTGTCTTCAGCATTGTGGGTATGACCTACACCTTGTTTGCAGGGACTTGCTGATCACAGGGATACTCTTGGAGCTCCTCTATGCCCTTGTAGGTAATTTATCTTATGTTTTCCTTGCAACTGTTCATTCATTATTTATACATGGTGCAACTATTTTTCTTTCCTAAACTTTTTGTAAATCTGACCAGGCATTATGATGACAAAGCTGCGGAGGTAGCACAAGGATTTTGGAATTGCCCATGCGTCCCCATGCGTGAGAGGTATGTTTATGAACTACACTTCCAGCTATTTTTTCTATGATGTGGGTCATGTGGCAGCAATATTATGTTCAAAGTCATATAGTTTTGTGCTTGTTCATCTTAATTGAGCGACCACATGCCTTTTAGTAGGGGTGAAAACGGTCGGAAACGATCGGTAAATGAAAGTTTGGTACGAAAAATACACTGGTTGCGGTCGGAATGTAAAATACGATCGGTAAAAACCGTAACATGTACCCTCAATTGACTTCAAAAATTCACATGACATACATCCACATAAAAATTAGTAATAATATATAAATATTCATAAATTCATGAAAGATTAAACGATATCTCACAAAGTATTAAAGCAATATCTCATAAATACAAGTGCATATATATAGTTAGAAAGTCATAGCACAATACCTTATGAAAAGAAACTATCTGATTGAAAATACATTTATAACCATAAAAAATCATAAAACAACACAACACGTCAAACTATGGAGCATAGAACTAGCCATATAATTTGACCCCTCATAATATAAAGAACAATTTACAAGACATTTTAATATAAGGTAGGAGGTCACAATAAATAAAAGACAATGTCATACAATAATAAAATTATTATCATGTATTTAAATAAAACAACCGTAAGTCTAGTAGCATATGACTATAGAATCAAGATGTGTATAATGACATGTCATTTGCATTCTAATTGTACTCCTACTAATTCGCATAGTCAATATAATTGGTGTCCTCCTGGCCCTTCTCGGGTTCTCGTGCAAATTATGAATTTATATATCAAGAGTAATAATTGATAAGAAAACTTAAATAAGATATATAAAAGTTTCAAACAACTCTAAACTATATACCATTAGATAGATATTGATTTTACCAAAATAATAAAATTAGTTTCATATTTTTCTAAGTTAAGATGAATTTATTATGCATTTATAGAGATCAGTTCAGATTTAATATTTTTCTGAAAAAATACTGAATTCGTTAACGACGGTAAAATACCGAATAAAAATGGTAATTTTCGGAAACGGTCGGAAGAGACCCAAACCGTTTCTGTTTTTTTCTAACGATTTCGTTTCCGTATTTTCAGTAACTGTTTCCATTTCCATTTAGCCCTGAATTTCGATAAAATTTCGAAAACAATTTTCGGTATCCGAAAATTACCGTTTCCGTTTTCACCCCTACCTTTTAGTTTTTGTTCGGCTTAGGGTCTGTCTGAATCCCTCCGGATTCTGCAATTTGGATAAAAATCCATAGAGCTTCCAAATAGAGAGGATAACGAACGGGTTGAAAAAAAATCTGAGCACAAGATTCTGGCAATCTCATAATCCGCTAAAAGGTAGATAACGTGGGATACTTCTTTCCCAGACATGAAAATACAGTCTTGCCCCACCTTATCCTGTTCACCAGTCATTGTCAGCATGCAACCTTGATCCGTCCCCAGAGGTGGCGACTCGAGCATATGCAGCGCCACCACCCCTAGGCCCTAGCTACCCAGGGCCCAGGCAGAGCCAGCCATTGTCACCACTACAGCATGGCCTCCGCGGCGTTTCTGTTGTTCTCCTACTTCATGAACACCCTGTCTTAACGGTCCTGCCACTGGCCAGCCTCCCGCGCCGGGCCACCGCTGGTCTGCCCCTAGCTCCTGCATGAACGGCGCTGCCAGGCTGCTGATGTTGCTGCTTTGCTTGTCTCACGCGAACACCCTGCCTGAATGGCGCCTATCTGTTGTAATTCTATTGTATTTAGTCAAATACCATATATATTTTTTTTGTAGAGTATAAAGGTTCCTCTTACAAGATAATATTCACGGCATTATGGACAATATACCCATTATAACACCCATAAGCCCTAACTAAAATCTTGGGATTCAAAAATCATAGATTTTTCTTATCTAAAATCTGGACTGTAAAATTCCTATAGAGAATCCTGATTCCCAAGGATTCAGACAGGACCTTAGTCCTCTGATCATCATATGTCAAGAGCATAGGTCTGAATCAGACCTCACAATCCTGAATCATAGATTTGGTATGCTTTTGTCTGTGTTGCTGCTTCTACTTCTATCTGTATCTAAATGTTGTATTTTCGTTTTATCAATGGAAATGATGAATCTTCTGTTCGAGAAAACAATATATTAATGTGCCTGTACTGTTGCAAAACAGGCTGATGTTCTTTTTCACTTGCGGTATCATATGAATAATTGGCCAGCTAGCTATCTCTGTTCCAACCCCACAGCATATGAAGGCATATTCCATGCAAAACTGCAACTCCAACCTGCCAATGTATCCATTTTTTGACAAAAGATTTGTTAGATAATTTGGGGGATTTAATTTCTACTTTTCTTCTCTTGAAAGGAAAATCATAAGCAACAAACAGTATGCCTGGAAGAATCGTTTCTTACTTGAGTGATCTACTTACTGCAGGAAGGAATGCCACTGTATGCTTTTTCTTACTCCCGATAATGACTTTGCTGGGAAGGATCAGGCATGTTGCTTTCTTCTTGTCCTCTGACATCTGCATCCTTCATACGTTCTGTGCAAACACCTGGAGAATGATTTCTGTTGTATACTTGTGGCAGGTTATCTCCTTCGAGGAGATCAAAGAGGCGACATCGAAGTTCTAAGCCCTTGTATTTGTCACGGAGTGTTTACTTGACAGCTAATTTTTTATATGTATATGTACTTAAGTAGCATCTATAAGATATGCCATCAGGAAAATTTTCATAAAATGTGCAGTAAACAGCACTTCGCAAGGCTGCCGATCATATAAGCCGCCTTCGGCCTTTTTATTGTATCTGGGCTCCATTTCGTGAATTAAACCTACGCAATTCGCCGCTCTTAACTGCTTTTCCTGTGTTACTTCCCTCTCTCCCAGATAAGAAACTTAGGTTTGTTTGGATTGAGGAGTTATTCTATCCAAATTGAGGTGCATCATGAGTCTATTTTTTAAATTTTGTGGGATAATTAAATTCGTTATATTAGTATAAACTAACTATGAGAAATGAGGTGGTGATGAATCAATTTATTTCATTTCACAAACCAAACAAAACAAAATAAGCAGTGAGAAGATAAGCCCCTGTTTGTTTCAGCTTTTTACATCTTCTGGCCACCAAAAGCTGATGTGGACTGCCAAACGCGTTAGCTTTTCAGCCAGCTTCTATAAAATTCGTTTAGATAAAAACTATTTAAAATCAACATAAACATATAATCAGTTGAGTTGTTGCAATAGTAGGAATCCGTCAATTTCTAGATCCTGAGTCCTATGAACATCTTTATCTTTCTTCACACGTAATCCTAATAATACTCAGATTCTCCCCACAGCCAGATTCTTCTCACAGCCAGATTTTTAGAAAAGCCGGTCAGAAAAAAGCTGAACTAAACAGGCCCATAGGCTAGGTCATTTTTTAAACCAAACACCATGATAATTCTATTTGTGATGTACAAAACCTCAAATCAGAATAGTTGAAGCAAATCTGAACTCTTATAATCTTAAATCTCAATTGAATACTATTTTTTACATACAAGTCCCAATATCACAAGTAATTATGTCATCTATGTATTCATGCATGATTATATATATATATATATATATATATATATATATATATATATATATATATATATATATATATATATATATATATATATATATATATATATATATATATATATATATATATATATATATATATATATAGGGCAGGTAGAACGGGAGCCCTGGCCTTCCAATAGTTAAAGAAAACCCAGGTCGATCATCCCTGCAACCTGGTTCAACACAGCGCACCGACTGGACCAGGCTGTCGGTTACACCACCCGCGCCCACGTCTCTACGCGCAAAAAAAGAATGCATGCATGAGTCAAACACGTCCTCTTGCATGCGCATAAATTTAGGAAAGATATGTGTGGCGGTTTCTATTTTTCAATGTTTTATTTCCTCCATAAATTTAGGATCGCTGCAACAGCCATGCAACTAGACTAGTAAGGACCATTTTATGATATATACTGCTACTAAATATGCTATCCTGTGTAGATAATTATGCAATTCGGTATACTGCGTAAAAAATCTGTTACCAGCTGCATGCACAAGAATTTATGATATAAAAATAATGTGCAATGAAAGGAAATGAATTGCACGCATAAAAATAAAAAATCGTATTTAATGTTTTATTTCCTTCATAAATATAGGATCCCTCCAACAGCCATGCAGCTAAACACATTAGATCTTGTTTATGATATATATTGATACAAATTATACTGCATGGTGTAGCTATTTATGTAATTCGTTACACTGCGTAAAAAATCTGGCATGTTGTTCACTGGTGGACGCTTCTCCGGGTTGGAGCGTAATAACCTTAAGTTTTGAGCATAAAATCCTTCAATTATAAGCGTAAATATCGAGCTAATGTGAGAGGCTGATAGCTCTAGTAGGTTGTTATTACGATCCTATTTTATGGCAGATCCGAAAAATATGGCAGTCACATGCATGCGGTTATACAGATCCAAAAATTATGGAAAAATGCATGCATGAGTCAAACATGTTCCCTTGCATACGCGTAAATTTAGGAAAGATATGTGTGGCGGTTTCTATTTTAAATGCTTTATTTCCTCCATAAATTTAGGATCGCTGCAACAGCCATGCAGCTAAACTCGTAATGACCATTTTATGATATATACTGTCGGCGTTTCGAGACAGGGGGGTCCCTAAGCCGACGAGTGAGTGTGCTGCGTGCCCCAGCCCAGATGGGTCGAGCGCGTGGGCGAGCGCGAAGGGGGGAGAGGCGAGGTGGCCGGAGCCGAGCGTGAGAGAGGTGGAAGTCCCGCGGCCTTCGTGTTCGTCCCGCGCCCAGGTCGGGTGCGCTTGCAGTAGGGGGGTTACAAGCGTCCACGCGGGTGAGGGAAGCGAGTGGCCCCAAGAGAGCGCCTGTCCCGTCCTCGGTCTCGCGCGGCCAACCTTCTCTAAGAAGGCCCTGGTCCTCCCTTTTATAGTCGTAAGGAGAGGATCCAGGTGTACAATGGGGGGTGTAGCAGAGTGCTACGTGTCTAGCGGAGAGAGAGCTAGCGCCCTAGGTACATGCCCATGTGGCAGTCGGAGAGGTCTTGGCACCTTGCTGGCGTGATGTCGTGGCTGTCGGAGGTGCGACGGAGCCTGGCGGAGGGACAGCTGTTGGAGCGGTCGAGTCCTTGCTGACGTCGCCCTGCTTCCGTAAGAGAGCTGGGGGCCGCCGTCGTCACAGAGCTTGTGGAGCGCCATCATTGCCCATCCGGCGGAGCTGGCCGGATGGGACGCCGGTCTTGTTCTCCGTGACCCGAGTCGATTCGGGGTAGGACGATGATGGCGCTTCCTGTTGACGTGGCGGGTCTGTGCCCTAGGCAGGGTGACGTGGGGGCTCCTCCGAAGCCGAGGTTGAGCCTGTCTTCTGTTGCCGAGGCCGAGTCCGAGCCATGGGGTCGGGCGAGGCGGAGGTCGTTCGGCCGAGGCCAGGGCGGAGTCCGAGCCCTGGGGTCGGGCGAGGCGGAGTTTCGCCGTCTTCCGGGTCTTAGCCCGAGTCCGAGCCCTGGGGTCGGGCGGAGCGGAGTTCGCCGTCTTCCGGGTCTTAGCCCGAGTCCGAGCCCTGGGGTCGGGCGGAGCGGAGTTCGCCGTCTTCCGGGTCTTAGCCCGAGTCCGAGCCCTGGGGTCGGGCGGAGCGGAGTTCGCCGTCTTCCGGGTCTTAGCCCGAGTCCGAGCCCTGGGGTCGGGCGGAGCGAAGTTCACCGTCTTCCGGGTCTTAGCCCGAGTCCGAGCCCTGGGGTCGGGCGGAGCGGAGTTCGCCGTGGCGCCTTTGGCAAGGCCTGTCTGTCTGTCAGACTCACTCTGTCGAGTGGCACCGCAGTCGGAGTGGCGCAGGCGGCGCTGTCCTTCTGTCAGACTGGTCAGTGGAGCGGTGGAGTGACGGCGGTCACTTCGGCTCTGCCGGGGGCGCGTGTCAGGATAAAGGTGTCAGGCCACCTTTGCGTTAAATGCTCCTGCAACTTGGTCAGTCGGTGTGGCGATTTAGCCAGGGTTGCTTCTGAGCGAAGCCAAGGCCTTGGGCGAGCCGGTGATGTGTCCACCGTAAAAAGGGGGGCCTCGGGCGAGACGGAAGTCTCTCGAGGTCGGCTGCCCTTGGCCGAGGCTAGGCTCGGGTGAAGCGTGATCGAGTCACTCGTCTGGACTGATCCCTGACTTAATCGTACCCATCAGGCCTTTGCAGCTTTATGCTGATGGGGGTTACCAGCTGAGAATTAGGCGTCTTGAGGGTACCCCTAATTATGGTCCCCGACAGTAGCCCCCGAGCCTCGAAGGGAGTGTTAGCACTCGCTTGGAGGCTTTCGTCGCACTTTTTTGCAAGGGGACCAGCCTTTCTCGGTTGCATTTTGTTCCGGTGGGTGCGCGCGAGCGCACCCGCCGGGTGTAGCCCCCGAGGCCTCGGAGGAGTGGTTACACTCCTTCGAGGTCTTAATACCTTGCGTAATGCTTTGGCTGGTCTGGTCGTTCCCTCATGCGAACTGGCCGTAGCCCGGGTGCACGGTCGGGGCCCAAGCTCTCGGGCTGGTATGTTGATGCTGTCAACGGTTTGGCCGGAGCCGGTTTTTGCGAGAGCAGCCCCGAGCCTCTGCACAGGGCGAGAGGACGATCAGGGACAGACTCGACTTTTTTACATACGCCCCTACGTCGCCTTTCCGCAAGGAGGAGGGGGGAGTGCGCCATGTTACCCTCGATGGGCACCGAACATGGTGTCTCCGGTGAGCTGCAAGCGGGTAATCCGAGTGGACGTCCGTGCCCCGTTCGTTGGGGGTCGGCTAGGGGCCCAGAGGCACGCCCAAAAGTACCTGCGGGTGATTTGCCGGACCCGGTCCCCTGGCGACGGGGTCCGAGGGCTCGATGCCTCCCTCCGATGGGATTCCGTTACAAGATCGTTCCCGCTGGTCTCGGAAATGTCCTAGGGTACCTCGGGAGCGCAGCCCGAGCCTCGGTTATGTATCGAACGTACCCCTGGTC
Organism: Zea mays; assembly: GCF_902167145.1. Taxonomy (NCBI): domain Eukaryota; kingdom Viridiplantae; phylum Streptophyta; class Magnoliopsida; order Poales; family Poaceae; genus Zea; species Zea mays. Next base: position 11,320,249 of record NC_050104.1, on the reverse strand, counting down.
ATCCCTCGCTCGGTGTCTGAGGCGACTGTGAACCCTTCGGGGGCCAGCCTTCGAACCCCTGATCAGTAATGGGCGCGGAGCCCGAGTAGCCTGAGGCGGCCATGGAACCCTTCGGGGGGCTGGCCTTCGAACCCCTGACCAGTAGTGGGTGTCGGGCCCACGCGATCTGAGGCGACTGTTGAACCCTTCGGAGGGCCAGTCTTCGAACCCCTGATCAGTAGGGGGGGCTCGGAGCCCGGTTCATTCGCGGAGAAGGATCCTTTTCGGGGTATCCCCCTTTCCCGGTCCCTGTTGCAAGAGATAGAGAAAGAGGAAAAAGGAAAAGGATTCGAAATCGAACGACGTGGCGTACCTTTTCTGACGCGGTTATTACGGCGAAGGTGAAGCGTCGCGCGCTTCTCCCGCCAGAGGCGCCGCGTGTCCCGCCGCGGAGTTAGTGCGACGGGGCGAGTGGTTGGCGGGGCGGCCGTTGCGCGTGCGCGATCCGTTCGAGGAACGGGTCACGGGTGCACCGTCTTCACGCCGTGGGAGGAGGCTCTCTTGCTGTCCCAGGATGAGACGTGAGCCTGGCTGACGACGTGTCTGCTGCGCCCGCCCGCCTGCCACCGCCATTACTGCCGGCCCACTTTCGGTCGCTTTGACCAACGCGCCAGGCTGGCGCTGCTGGGTCGCGCGCCGGGTCGCCTCGAGTCGCGGCATAGGCTCCGCAACCGAAGAGGCGCGACGGTGGCACAAGTGGCGGTGCGGTCGCTTGCATGCAGCAACTGGCGCGTCGGTTGCTTGACGCGTGGGCCTGGGCTTCCAAGCTGGCGTGTCAGAAGTCGGAGAAGCGCGTCCACCTGGCGCGGTTGCATGCCGCCTGCATGGCTGCCCGCCCCTTCCGCCCGTTGGTCTGGGCAAAAGTGGGGGGGTCACTCGTAACCGCTGGGCGGTCGTGCGCACCACGCGCGGCGGTTTGGCTTCTTCTGCCCTGAGCTGGTTTGCATGACATGCGGGACCCAGCCCCCGAGTCGCAGGGGAGGGCCTTGGAGCGCGTTGGAGAAGACTCAGCCCGTGGCGTCTGGGAGCGCACGTAGGGAGAGTTGCCTTTAAAAGAAGGGAGACTCCTTTCAGAAGGCAACCGTGTCATCTTCCTCCCTTATGCGTCGTGTCTTTCCATCTTCCAGGCCCCTGGATGGGGGGTATCCGCCGCCTTTCCGCCTCCTCGTTGGAGGAACGCAACTCCATGGGAGTGGGTACCTTTCAGCCATCGTTCGGCTTCAAGGATTTTCATCATGCAGCCCGGCTGCACCCCTCCACCGGTGGTCACCCAGGATGGCGACCTCCGGCTTGATGGTGGGGGAAAGCGAGCCGGGCTGCGGTCTCTGCCCCTCCCTCAGCCTCAAGGATTTTCATCACCAGGGCTGGGGAGGGAAGTGCGCCGTGGTTAGAACGGGCGGCAGCGAGCCGCTCATCGTTCCTCTGTTACTCCGCAGGCCTTCCCCCTCGGAGTGGGGTTGTTCGTACCTGCGGAGGGGAACCGGAGTTCCGTTTGTAATGGCATCTTGAATGCCGGTGTGTTTGTTCATTGTGGCTGTCGGGGCCTGAACATGTATGTAATTTCGGCACGGAGCCGTGTTTTTTCCTCATTTTCGAGCGCTAAGTCTCGCCTGTTGATTATCTGAACCGCTTTACCAAGCATGAGTTGCCCTGTGTCAAGGTGACGAGTGAGGTATCCGTATCCCGGAGGCGTAGGAATCCCTCGGCCCGATCGGCCTTGTTGTCTGGGGCTCCTCTAGCTTAGTTAAAGAGACCCCTCGGCCGCCCTTCGATGGGCCGAGGCCAGGGGTAGCGATATCAGTATGAACAGAGGCGGAGTTGGCTCGAGAATGGGAACCTGGTTGGCCGGAGCCTAGCCGTGTTGTCCGTCAGCGGAGACGACGCCAAAGTCGATCAGCCGAGGCCTCGGGTCGGGCTGGCGCCCTTGGAGGCCGGTTGGCCGAGGCCCCAGGGGTAACCGGCCGAGCCGCCTGCTCGGGCCGGATTCCCGGAGGAGTTCCTGGACCGCGTCGCCGTCCGAGGCCCGGTCGGACTTTGCTGAAGACGTCGTCGATGCCGAGGGTGCTACGGCTCCCTTCAGCGTGAAGACCCGAGCCTGCAGGATCAGATCGTCTTGTAGCGTGTGCCTTCTGCGGCCGCCGAGGCCAGAAAACACACCCTCGCCGTGCTCGCGAAGCTGCGTCTTTTTTCCTCTTGTTTCGAGCATCTGGACTCTGTCGGTAACAGGGATGTTTGTGTGAGCGAGAGTTGCTTCTCGCGGAAGGGACGAGTGAGGTATCCGTATCCCAGAGGCGTGGGAATCCCTCGGCTCGGTCGGCCTTGCCGCTTACGCGTACTTTCACCCGTTCATGAGGCCCTGTCCTCGACTTAGTCGAGAAAGCTTGAAGGACTGCTTCGGCAGGAGAGCTTCCGAACGTGAAGACTTGTTCGGTCCACAGAGTCGCTTTATCCGAACGCGAGTTACTTATCGCAGAAGGTGATGAGTGAGGTATCCATATCCCGGAGGCGTAGGAGTCCCTCGGCTCGGTCAGCCTTGGCTGCTTACGTGTACTCCGTCGTTTCCAGGATCCGCTTTCCGAAGTAGTCAAGAAGCACGAAAGTAATCCTGCTAAAAAGAGATCCTTTTTCGAGGAAAAATTCGACGCAGAGGGGGTCTCCCCCCTTTTAGCCCCCGAGGGAGGGTCGGGCTTTGCCGAGGCTAGGCCGACCCTTCCTTGACGACTAAACTTTGCGTAGGTGCGAGGTATATGAACAACTTGGAAACATCTTAAGGGTAGAAGCGACGTAGCTGTTTGATGTTCCAAGCGTTGCCGTAGATCTCGCCTTGATTGTTGGCCAGCTTGTACGTTCCGGGCTTTAGAACTTTGGCGATGACGAATGGCCCTTCCCAGGGGGGCGTGAGCTTGTGCCTCCCTCGGGCGTCTTGCCGCAGCCGAAGCACCAGATCGCCCATCTGGAGGTCTCGGGACCGGACCCCTCGGGCGTGGTAGCGTCGCAGGGACTGCTGGTACCGCGCCGAGTGTAGTAAGGCCCTGTCCCGAGCCTCCTCCAGCTGGTCCAGCGATTCTTCTCGGCTAGCTTGGTTGCTTTGATCGGTGTAGGCCCTCGTCCTCGGGGAGCCGTATTCCAGGTCAGTGGGCAAGATAGCTTCAGCCCCGTAGACCAGGAAAAACGGCGTGAAACCCGTGGCACGACTCGGCAAGAATTTTTTGCCGGTGAACTGGGTGCCGTTGTCGGTGATGATGGAGTTTGGGACCCCGAAGCGATGGATGATGTTGGTGAAGAACGCCACCGCCTGCTCGGACTTGATGCTGTTCAGAGGTCGGACCTCGATCCACTTGGAGAATTTGTCGATGGCGACCAGCAGGTGCGTGTAGCCCCCGGGCGCCTTCTTCAAGGGACCGACGAGGTCCAAACCCCATACAGCGAAGGGCCAGGTGATGGGTATCGTCTGCAGAGCCTGAGCGGGCAGGTGGGTCTGCTTCGCATAGAATTGGCACCCTTCGCAGGTGCGGACAATTCTAGTGGCGTCATCCACCGCCGTTGGCCAGTAGAAGCCTTGCCGGAAAGCATTCCCGACAAGGGCTCGGGGCGCTGCGTGGTGGCCGCAAGCCCCCGAGTGTATTTCTTGCAGCAGTTCCCGACCTTCGGTGATGGAGATGCATCGCTGGAGGATGCCCGAGGGGCTGCGATGGTAGAGCTCCTCTTCATCGCCCAGCAAGACGAACGACTTGGCGCGTCGCGCTACCCGCCGAGCCTCGACTTGGTCGGGGGGTAGCTCTCCTCGACGGAGATATTGCAGGTACGGGGCCTGCCAATCTCGATCAGGCGTGGCCCCGCTCTGCTCTTCCTCGACGTCTAGTGCCTCGCCCTCGGGGGCCGAGGGTACCTCGGGCTGAGCCGAGGGTACCTCGGGCTGAGCCGAGGATGCCTCGGGCCGAGCTGAGGGCGCCTCGGCTTGAGCCGAGGGTGCCTCGGGCTCGGGCGCGTCGTCGATCTTGATAGAGGGTCGATGCAGATCCCGGGAGAAGACGTCCGGGGGGACCGTCGTTCGCCCCGAGGCTATTTTAGCCAGCTCGTCTGCGGTTTCGTTGTAGCGCCGAGCGATGTGGTTGAGCTCGAGCCCGAAGAACTTGTCTTCTAGGCGCCAAACCTCGTCGCAGTAGGCCTCCATCTTCGGGTCGTGGCAGTGGGAGTTCTTCATGACTTGGTCGATGACGAGCTGCGAATCACCGCGGGCGTCGAGGCGTCTGACCCCTAGCTCGATGGCGATCCGCAACCCGTTGACCAGAGCTTCGTACTCGGCCACATTGTTGGACGCCGGGAAATGGAGGCACAGCACGTAGCGCAAGTGCTTTCCGAGGGGCGAGATGAAGAGCAGGCTCGCGCCGGCTCCTGTCTTCATCAGCGACCCGTCGAAAAACATGGTCCAGAGCTCCGGTTGGATCGGAGCCGTCGGCAACTGGGTGTCAACCCATTCGGCCACGAAGTCCGCCAACACCTGGGACTTGATGGCCTTCCGAGGGGCGAACGAGATCGTTCCGCCCATGATTTCCACCGCCCACTTTGCGATCCTGCCCGAGGCCTCCCGGCACTGGATGATCTCCCCCAGGGGGAAGGATGACACCACAGTTACCGGATGAGACTCGAAGTAGTGTCGCAGCTTCCGCCTTGTCAGGATCACAGCATACAGCAGCTTTTGAACTTGTGGGTAGCGGACCTTGGTCTCGGACAGCACTTCACTGATGAAGTAGACCGGCCTCTGAACGGGCAATGCATGCCCTTCATAGATCATGAAGCAGTCGCGGACCTCGGGGAACTCTCCTGCTTGGTGATCTTCGTTCTTGTCGTCGTCGCGGGCCCTGCCACCCTCGGCGGGTGGCCCAGCCCTGTGGAAGTGACGCCGAAGCATAACGCACTCCTCGAGGGTGTGCTTGACGGGCCCCTGATGGTAGGGGCACGGCTCCTTGAGCATCTTGTCGAAGAGGTTTGCACCTCCGGGGGGCTTCCGAGGGTTCTTGTGCTCGGCGGCGGCGACAAGGTCCGCGTCAGCGGCGTCGCGTTTCGATTGCGACTTCTTCTTGCCTTTCTTCTTGGCGCCGCGCGGAGCAGACGCCTTGGGAGCCTCTTCCGATGGGCGGCCCTGGGGCTGCTTGTCCTTTCGGAAGATAGCCTCGACCGCCTCCTGGCCAGAGGCGAACTTGGTGGCGATGTCCATCAGCTCGCTCGCCCTGGTGGGGGTCTTGCGACCCAGCTTGCTCACCAGGTCGCGGCAAGTGGTGCCGGCGAGGAACGCGCCGATGACATCCGAGTCGGTGATGTTGGGCAGCTCGGTGCGCTGCTTCGAGAATCGCCGGATGTAGTCCCGGAGCGACTCCCCCGGCTGTTGCCGGCAGCTTCGAAGGTCCCAGGAATTCCCGGGGCGCACGTATGTGCCCTGGAAATTGCCAGCGAAGGCTTGGACCAAGTCGTCCCAGTTGGAGATCTGCCCCGGAGGCAGGTGCTCCAACCAGGCGCGAGCAGTGTCGGAGAGGAACAGGGGGAGGTTACGGATGATGAGGTTGTCGTCGTCCGTCCCACCCAGTTGGCAGGCGAGGCGGTAGTCCGCGAGCCACAGTTCCGGTCTCGTTTCCCCCGAGTACTTCGTGATAGTAGTCAGGGGCCGGAACCGGGTCGGGAATGGCGCCCGTCGGATGGCCCGACTGAAGGCCTGCGGACCGGGTGGTTCGGGCGAGGGACTCCAATCCTCCCCGCTGTCGTAGCGCCCCCCACGCCTGGGGTGGTAGCCTCGGCGCACCCTTTCGTCGAGGTGGGCCCGACGGTCGCGTCGATGGTGCTCGTTGCCGAGGTGGCCCGGGGCCGCAGGCGCGGTGTTGCGCGTGCGCCCGGTGTAGACCGAGGCTTCCCGCATGAATCGGGAAGTCGCGGCATGAGGTTCCGAGGGATATCCCTGCCTTCGGGAGGCAGTGCTCTCGGCCCGTCGGGCCGCAGCGCCTTCCAGGAGATTCTTGAGCTCTCCCTGGATTCGCCGACCCTCGGTGGTTGATGGCTCCGGCATCGCGCGGAGGAGCATCGCTGCGGCTGCCAGGTTCTGACCAACCCCGCTGGATGCGGGCGGCGGCCTGACCCTGGCATCGTTGGCGACGCGGTGCTGGAGACCTTGGGGCAGGTGACGTATTTCTCCGGCCAAGGGTTGGCCCGCCCATACCTGCCCGACGTCCCGACGGATCGGCTCAAGCGCTCCTGTTCCCTCGTTGAGCCTGGCCTGCGCCTCGCGGACTTGCTCGAGTTGTGGGTCGTAACCCCCCGCCGGAGCGGGGACCACAGCTAGCTCCCGTGGGATGTCGGCGCGAGGCACCGGCCTAGGAAGATCACCGTCCTCCGGCATGCCGAGATGGTTGCCTTCGGAGGGATCCCCTAGCTCGATGTGGAAACATTCGCGGCTTGGGCCGCAGCTCTCGTTGCCAAGGCTGCGGCTTCCGTCGGAACAGTCGGAGAGGCAGTAGTCGCATGCGGTCATGAAGTCCCGCACGGCACTGGGGTTGCCAAGTCCGGAGAAATCCCAACAGATGCTGGGATCGTCATCTTCCTCGGACCCAGAGGGCCCGTAGGTCGAGACGTCCGTCAGCCGGTCCCAAGGCGACCGCATACGAAACCCCAGTGGGGTTGCACTCGCCTCAATGAGAGCGCCCGCCAAAACGAGGTCGTTTGGCGGGTTGAGGCCGAGTCGAAATGACGCAAGATGGGAGTTAGTCGGTACCTTTTGGTCGACGAGGAGCGACGTAGTCACATCGGGGACTGGTTGCACCGTCATCTCAGGTACAAGGGCGACGTCCTGCAGGCTTTCCGCGAGCGCGCCGGCGTCGTCTTCTTGCTCGGGGTCAGCGTGTCGCGGGGGGACGGCGCTTGCCTTCGTCTTGAACGCGAGGTCGACGTCCGGCGTGCCTTCCGTCGGGGCGTCGGGGGCGTCGATCCGCTCGACGGCCAACGAAGCGCGGCCTCCCGCTTGGCCTTGATGGCCCCGCCTCCTCCTCTGTTGGCGGGGGAGAGAACGGAGCGAGCTCGAATGTTGCTCTTCCACCACGCGGGGAAGATGTCGTCGATTCCGCCGCCGGCGGGCGGGTTGTTGGCCGCCATTGTCGTTGTCGCGCGGCGGTGGAAGGAGTATCATGTCGTAGCTGCCGTCGAAGGACATGAACTCAAGAGTCCCGAAACGAAGCACCGTCCCGGGCCGGAGAGGTTGCTGGAGACTGCCCATCTGGAGCTTGACGGGGAGCTGTTCGTCAGCACGCAGCAGGCCCCTACCTGGCGCGCCAACTGTCGGCGTTTCGAGACAGGGGGGTCCCTAAGCCGACGAGTGAGTGTGCTGCGTGCCCCAGCCCAGATGGGTCGAGCGCGTGGGCGAGCGCGAAGGGGGGAGAGGCGAGGTGGCCGGGTGGAAGTCCCGCGGCCTTCGTGTTCGTCCCGCGCCCAGGTCGGGTGCGCTTGCAGTAGGGGGGTTACAAGCGTCCACGCGGGTGAGGGAAGCGAGTGGCCCCAAGAGAGCGCCTGTCCCGTCCTCGGTCCCGCGCGGCCAACCTTCTCTAAGAAGGCCCTGGTCCTCCCTTTTATAGTCGTAAGGAGAGGATCCAGGTGTACAATGGGGGGTGTAGCAGAGTGCTACGTGTCTAGCGGAGAGAGAGCTAGCGCCCTAGGTACATGCCCATGTGGCAGTCGGAGAGGTCTTGGCACCTTGCTGGCGTGATGTCGTGGCTGTCGGAGGTGCGACGGAGCCTGGCGGAGGGACAGCTGTTGGAGCGGTCGAGTCCTTGCTGACGTCGCCCTGATTCCGTAAGAGAGCTGGGGGCCGCCGTCGTCACAGAGCTTGTGGAGCGCCATCATTGCCCATCCGGCGGAGCTGGCCGGATGGGACGCCGGTCTTGTTCTCCGTGACCCGAGTCGATTCGGGGTAGGACGATGATGGCGCTTCCTGTTGACGTGGCGGGTCTGTGCCCTAGGCAGGGTGACGTGGGGGCTCCTCCGAAGCCGAGGTTGAGCCTGTCTTCTGTTGCCGAGGCCGAGTCCGAGCCATGGGGTCGGGCGAGGCGGAGGTCGTTCGGCCGAGGCCAGGGCGGAGTCCGAGCCCTGGGGTCGGGCGAGGCGGAGTTTCGCCGTCTTCCGGGTCTTAGCCCGAGTCCGAGCCCTGGGGTCGGGCGGAGCGGAGTTCGCCGTCTTCCGGGTCTTAGCCCGAGTCCGAGCCCTGGGGTCGGGCGGAGCGGAGTTCGCCGTCTTCCGGGTCTTAGCCCGAGTCCGAGCCCTGGGGTCGGGCGGAGCGGAGTTCGCCGTCTTCCGGGTCTTAGCCCGAGTCCGAGCCCTGGGGTCGGGCGGAGCGGAGTTCACCGTCTTCCGGGTCTTAGCCCGAGTCCGAGCCCTGGGGTCGGGCGGAGCGGAGTTCGCCGTGGCGCCTTTGGCAAGGCCTGTCTGTCTGTCAGACTCACTCTGTCGAGTGGCACCACAGTCGGAGTGGCGCAGGCGGCGCTGTCCTTCTGTCAGACTGGTCAGTGGAGCGGTGGAGTGACGGCGGTCACTTCGGCTCTGCCGGGGGCGCGTGTCAGGATAAAGGTGTCAGGCCACCTTTGCGTTAAATGCTCCTGCAACTTGGTCAGTCGGTGTGGCGATTTAGCCAGGGTTGCTTCTGAGCGAAGCCAAGGCCTCGGGCGAGCCGGTGATGTGTCCACCGTAAAAAGGGGGGCCTCGGGCGAGACGGAAGTCTCTCGAGGTCGGCTGCCCTTGGCCGAGGCTAGGCTCGGGTGAAGCGTGATCGAGTCACTCGTCTGGACTGATCCCTGACTTAATCGTACCCATCAGGCCTTTGCAGCTTTATGCTGATGGGGGTTACCAGCTGAGAATTAGGCGTCTTGAGGGTACCCCTAATTATGGTCCCCGACATATACTGATACAAAATATGACACACTGTGTAGGTAATTATGCAATTCGGTATACTGCGTAAAAATCTGTTACCAACTGCATGCACATGAATTTATGATGGAAAGAATATGCAATGAAAGGAAATGAATTGCATACATAGAAACAAAAAATCGCATTTAATGTTTTATTTTTTTCGTAAATATAGGATCCCTCCAACAGCCATACAGCTAAACGCATTAGAACTACTTTATGATATATATTGATACAAATTATACTACACAGTGTAGGTATTTATGTAATTTGTTACACTGCGTAAAAAATCTGGCATGTTGTTCACTGGTGGACGCATCTCCGGGTGGAACGTAAAAACCTTAAGTTTTGAGCATAAAATCCCTCAATTATAAGCGTAAATACCGAGTTAATGTGAGAGGTTGATAGCTCTAGTAGGTTGTTATTACTATCCTATTTTTATGACAGATCCGAAAATATGGCAGCCGCATGCATGCGGTTTCTATTTTTATACAGATCCAAAAATTATGGCAAAAATCGTGGGAGTTTCCATTGCATGCACGCAAATTACGAACATCATAAATCAAGGAATTACCTTTCCAATGTACATGCAGTAAACTGATATACGAACTCCGTGTTTAAGCATAAAATCGTACAGTTTTTGGCGTAAATACTACATGTGGTAGGCATAAAACACAATAATCGAAAAGAAAACTGCGCCGGATCGCAAGATGTCACGCGCGATCATCGCTGCGCGCATCTCGGGCCTTCCGTGACGCCGCTCGCTCGAACATCGCGCCTCATGCGTCGCCGTCGCTACTCGCACGTCGACGGGCGTCGCTTGCTCGCCGGCCTTGGAAGTGCCGCCTCCTCGGGACCTCAGGGACGCTGCCGCTTGCCCGCACAAGGGCCCCGCTGTCACTCGCCCTCTGGATCGGGGAGCCGCCGCCACCGACCTGGGAACCGCCACCACTACTTCGGATCGAGGAACCTCCGCCACCGCACGTCGAGGTCATGGAGTTGCGGCCGCCGGCTGGGGGTCCACCGCCGCGCACGCTCTTGGGCAACCGCCGTCGTCGCACGCGGCGTCGCTAATGAATCGGGGTGGAGCGTAAAAAATTGAACCCTAGCACTCCGAGTCCTGTTTTATAGACGTCCGGATATGGTCCGGCTCGACCGGATTGCACCGTCCGACCTAGGCTTCCTCTAGTTATTGGAAGCCCAGGGCTCCTAATATATAAACTATATATATATATATATATCATCTAAGAGAGTTGAGATCTGATTCATATTCGTTTAGGTATTCAGTATCTAATCTGTATCTGATTTATATCCATTTTATATCATTATACTCATTATCCACTAAAATTTATTACGATCTGTGCGGCAACACGCGTATGTGTCCCTGGAATAAATGTCACACGTGTATGTGTCCCTGGAATAATAATCTTTATATTTACAACTAATTAAGTACTCATTGTAGGCGTCCACATACGCGGTGTTCTACCTATAGAAATCTCGGTCGCGGTAGCGCCCCTCCATCCCACCGCCGCCATAATCGCACCCAATCTTGCGCTCCCCTGTGCTCCGTGACCTCCACATTTCACATAGCCGATCTCTGCTCCCTGCCGCCTCCTCCTTCCCCTAATCACGCCCCTGTCTCGCCGATCAGCAGCTGTCGTCTCCCCCTGCCCGCATCACGCACGTCTCGCTTCCCCTAATCACGGCGTCGGCGGCGTCCTCGAACGTCGCGGGGAGGCGGTGCTCGAGCGCCAAGCGGGTAGTCCACGGACGCCACGACCGCGGGGGCAGTGGTGGCCAGCGCCGCACACGCGTTGTGGAACGGCGCGGAGGCCGCGCGGAACAGGACGTAGCCGCCGCCATGGAAGTAGATGACCAGCGGCCTCCGACGACGAGCCCGACGACGACCCAACCGAGGAGGTAACGGTCAGCACCTCTTCCTCCGCCTCCTCCTCTATGAAGAAGTTGTCGCTCCTCCTCTTCCCGACCGCCGCCATGTCCGCCTCCTTCCCATGCCCGTCGCCGCTGCCCCCTTCCCGGATCCGGGGAACCCGTAGCGTGGCCGCGCCTCCGCCGCCACCATCGACATGTCTCCTGAGACGCGAGGTTCGACGGTCCGGTCGTTGCTAGTGTGTCTGGAGTAAATTGAGCAAATCTCAGGTGGATTGGATATGTGTCCGTCCAAGAACAGGGACAAGAACTCAACAACTTGTATGAGGAAATGAGAGAGAGGAGGGCCAGAGGGGAAAGAGAGAAGAAGCTAAACGCAGGAGGCAGGAAAGGATAGGATAAGAGCAAGGACCACGACGCAACCTGGGTGTGGAGGTCGCTGAAAGAGGTCGCAAAGCTCTAGGATCCTCTGCAGCCAAACCACGAAATACGCGCGGTGTGTGCTACTGTTGTTGCGCCATTGATTCCAAATTTCCAATTGCACGCGAGCAAGGTCAGTAATGTGGCACCATATCCCAATGTATCGCTGCCATATCTCAAGTTATCCAACCACTGTATTACAATCACAACTCAACACATCCATAGCAAGTAAAAAAAATGAGAGGACGTAATTATTGATAGCAGGTATGACAATGCCGTCTTGATAGTTTTTTTCTTCACATCATGCGCGCACCATCGTTTTCGCCTTTGTCGGACATTCCGTTCGTCTTCCCGGCCTTCCTCATGTTCTTCCTCCCCAACCTGCTGCCCCTACCCACGGTCGCAGTCGCAAACTGATCGACGCTCGTCGACGCGGGTACGCGGCGAGTCGGTCATGCTCCTGGCCTTTCTCTGTGCGTGCCGTCGAGGAGGACATAGTGGCGCCTGCCACGCTTAGGTTACCTTGGCGATGAGGAGTCCAGGTCTGAGATATTGGACAACCAAGGGTCGTAGCGTGGCAGCAGTCGGCATATGCTATGGAGTTGGTGGTGGTGGTGTGTCGGTTCGGCGGGTCCAGGGTTGGGAAGACACTCGCATTCTCTCGCCCTTCTTAGACTGACGCCTGGTGTGGGTGCCTCTCGTTTGGAGCTGCTCTGGCTGGGCTTATTTCTCTACTTGCGTGCTCTCACCTTATATGTATCTAGCGGTATACTACCTATGTCACCTCCAGATGCCCAGGTCTTTGTCGTGTCCTTCTCTGGTAACAAACAGGTATGCTGCATCTTCCCTTCACCCCCTGCTCTACGAAACCTTGGAAGTGGGGGAGGAGAGGGATGGGGTCTCTGATTTGCTGCCTATCGTACCCGTGCGTTCATAAAAAAATATTATGCGAATAGTGGAGACAATCAATGAAAAACCTTGAGATCTTTTTGGTGGATAGTTTATGTGGGTATTATTGTGAGCCGTCGCAACGCACGGGCAAGCGACTAGTCTCTAGTCTACTTAAAACACCAGTTTCAACGGTCGTCATGCGTCATCTTTTTACAAAAAAGTTCCTACATTTCTTTCAAATCAACTCAGTGTAAAATGTTCAAAAGCGGTGTAGGAGGTGGGATTTGAACCCACACCCTAATAATGGAAGAAGAGTGGGAGACACTGGGAGAAGCTGTCTAACCAGTAGAACATCATGCTCAGATGTTTATAATATTGAATATAAATTGTACATATGTATATATGATTTTTTGTAAAAAAAATAATCGTACTGGGCGGGCGAGCACTACAGACCGAGGCTACGACCCAAGCATCGCACGACGCTTGTGCCAGGTTGACCTAGACACTATTAAATGGGTCGTGCCTCGGGCCGGCTCGCCAGACACGGCCCATTTGACCATCTATACCTCCGCACGATAATGATGGTCCCCGCCTCAGTTGCCATCACCTCGTTCGCCATTCTACTTCTTTTCTCTCTCCCCTCATGCCTCCACCTTTGTGCCACCCCATTCTCGACGGAGGGCGTAGGAGCAGACATCTCCTCCCCGTATTCGTCCGACACCAGACTATTGTACGTCCACGAGGACGTTTCACATTATGCGTGCATCATCGTTTTTGCCGTTGTCAGACGTCTCGTTCGTCTTCTCGGTCTCCGCACTATTCTTCCTCCCCAACCTACTGCCCCCTCCCACGGTCACAGCCGCGAGCCGACCGACGCTCGTCGATGCGGCTACGGGGCGAGTCGATCATGCTCTTGGCCTTTCTCCGTGCGTGCCGTCGAGGAGGACATGGTGGCGCCTGCCACGCTTAGGTTATCTTGGCGATGAGGAGTCCAGGTCTGAGATATTGGACAACCAAGACCCGTAGCGTGGTAGCAGTCGGCATATGCTACAGAGATGGTGGTGGTGGTGTGTCGCTTTGGCAGGGCCAGGGCTGGGAAGACACTCGCATTCTCTCGCCCTTCTCGGACTAACGCCTGGTGCGGGTGCCTCTCAGTTTGGAGCTGCTCTGGCTAGGCTTCTTTTTCCGCTTGCGTGCTCTCTCCCTATATATCTAGCGGTATACTACCTATGTCATCTCCACATGCCCAGGTCTTTGTCGTGTACTTCTCTGGCAACGAACAGGTATATCCGCCTCTTCTCTTCCACTCATGCTCTACGAAATCTTGGAAGTCGGGGAGGCGAGGGATGGGGGTCTCTGATTTGCCGCCTACGGTACCCATGTGTTCATAAAAAATATTATGTGAAAAGTGAAGCCAATCAATAAAAAATTTTGAGATCCTTTTTATGGATAATTTACGTGGATATTGTTGCGAGCCGTCGCAACGCACGGGTAATCGACTAGTCTATATCTATACTATATTTAAGCACCAGTTTCAACGGTCGTCCCGCGTCATTTTTTACAAATAACCCCTCACAGCTATTTCAAATTAACCCGATGCACGCCTATAAATGGCCAAACGGCGGCCCGGCACGGGCCAAACGCCCATGGGCCACAACTCTGGCCCAGGCACGTCATGCCGACCTGCTGACTGTGCCGGGCCAGCCCGTTGGCCCATTTGATTAAATCAACGTAAAATGTTAAAAAAACGATGCAGGAGGTGGGGTTCAAACCCATGCCCTGATGGAAGAAGGGCGGTAGACACTAGGTGAAGCTATCTAACCAGTAGAACATCATGCTTAGGTGTTTTTAATATTTAATATAAACTGTATATATGTATATATGTTTTTTTGTAAATAAAAAGATTATAATCGTGTCAGGCCGGGCCAGCACTACAGGCCGAGGTTACAGCCCAAGCACGGCATGACGTTCTTGGCTCTTGCAAGCATTATGTCGTTTCTGAGACCACATTGGCGCAATGGACTCAATGGTGTTTGAGGTTGCTGAATTGGATGGAGCAACAATGATTTATCACACTAACAGTAAAATGAAAGATTATTTGTTGGTTTTAAACGTTAGTAATTGCTACGAAGTAGCATAATTTATATGAAGCGCATCCAGTTTTTATTGATGCTTGACTTTAGCAATCACTCCATATTTTGATATATCTTTTTTATAAGTTTGAGTTCATGTGACTTATTTTAGAAACTTGAGCTCACAAACATTCTGTTATTTGGTCTCTGTATGGTGAAATTATGTCATTTTATAATCTCTGTTCGTTCAATCAGTCGTTATAAACTCTCTTCTAATCGCTCACTTCATTGGCCGTGTTGTACCAAGACATATTGGATGGAGTAAACAATAACATCAGTTAGCCAATCAAAAAATATTATACGGAAAGCAAAGACAATCAATAAAAAATCTTGAAATTTTTTTAGTGGATGATTTACATGGGTATTGTTGTAAGCTGTCGCAACGGACGGGCAACCGACTAGTAAGATTTTATATATGTCTTTAGTTCAACAAGACTGCTCATTTTTTTATCTGTCTCTAGTAGTAATAAATGAAATATTTTTACTAATAAAAAGGGGCAAAATTTTATCTTACGAGATATACTAATTACGTTTATGCTATGGTTACATAGTGTGTACTATAGAGAACTAAGACCGTTGAGCGGTTCTCTCTAAATTTTGCCTTTATATTCCACTTTTGCACCATCTCGCTAAGATCCGATCCTTTTTTTTCTTATCTTCCGCAACGATTTCTTAAAAAAAGTTATATCCCACTACAATTATATAATATTATTTCTTATACCTGTTTATCATCCATTCTCAACTAATAATTACTGACGAGCACAAAAATCGAGAAAGGAGCAACGTTTAGAGGTAACGCCAGAACGGGGAGAGAGATAAACTTACCGCTGATAGGGGGTGTCGAAGGGGCAGTGTTGCACCTTCATGCGGCATGTAGCGGAGAGGACAGATCGCCGGTGACCGCTGCGGTCGGTCTAAGGCATGTGGCAGGGCACCCTGCTAGTGGACTGCAGAGAAACTGAGGTAGCATTTGATTCACATATTTGTAACTAGCTGAGTGCCCGTGCGTTGCGACGGTGTACAAATTATTCGATAAATGTTAGTGCACAACAATTACATAACATATATATTAACCCCAATGTCTCACATATGAGTGGACATGTCAGTCAGTAATAGCAAGTGATTGTTCCTTAGACGTCGTGAAAGGTGAGATTAGGAAGAAGGGATATTGAGGAAGTAATCTTCTATTTCTTAATTACCAAATGTTCGAATATAAGAGATAAATAGGCATTATGCCTTCTAACAAACATAGATAGAAAATCTCCTCAAATTGAGACAGTGGTTTCTAGCTGCGGTGACTCGGTCTCCATCGATGATTTGTTGCAACTCAATGTTCAGCACCTTGAGACAGTGGTTTCTAGCTGCGGTGACTCAGTCTGAATCTATGATTTGTTGCAACTCAATGTTCAGCACTAGATTAAATTGACTTTCGCTAACATCGTTCCTATAAATTAGACACAAATCAGCTTGGTGCTATAACAAAACAGAGAAAATAGAAGATAGGCAACCAATTTTCTCAACCAAACAGTTACTTCAACACAAAAGGTTAACTAACAATGATTTGCATCCAAACAATAACAAACCTGGAGATGATGACTTGGTGTGGCTTTATCTTCCAAGAACTGGTGTAGAATTCAATCAGATTCAGACAACAACATTAGTTACCAACATTTAAGGAAGTTGGAGTAGGCTCGAGTTGAAACCCAACATTAGCCACCAACAAAAACAGAAAAGGAAAAAAAATAAAAGGCAAACTGAAACAAATCATGAATGCAAAATAAGCCAAGAGCGAGATAAAACTTACATAAAGTAGAGATCGTCATGATCTTCAACCATCCGCTGCAGCAGTGGAGGCTGCCCTTCATCATCATCAGTTAGAAAGATATGTCTAACGGTTCTCCTAAATATCCAATGAACGATGTGGCAAGCAACCTTTTCCATTGCAACAGATCCAAACAGGAGTGGAACCTAGTTTGTAAATGAAGAAAGTTAGCATCAAATAAAGAGTGCAAGTGACTTATGCCAATGGCCCAGTGAATATGGCATATAAACTACATCAGAACTGAAAGTTTTCCCTTAAATAAATGCAGAGGAGAGCTGAGCATCATTGCATTAAGAACATAATAAATACAACAAACCTGCAACATAAATCATTATTTGCACCAGAAACATAAAGACAACGATCTCGATCACACCACTATACAACCTCAAGAGACAGCTTAGGATTTGGAATGGAGGGAGTAGTTTTTAGTGGTTGTAAAGATAAGAATCAAAAAAAAGTCTCACAACAAATTTGTAATTTTTTCAGTAAATGGCACCGGTGTTGTTTTCTTCATCAAAAGGGTTTGAAGGTGTTTTAGCACCTCTGCATGACCCTTTCATGCACTTCAGATGCATTGACTTCAGACTGAACTTTGTCCACAATTGTTAGCCTGATTGCTGTCCTAGCTAACGCTCCTGTCATAGTTGGTTGGAGCTGAGTAAGCCACAAACATACATCATCCCTACAAGCACCATGAACAGTCTACAAGCACCATCAAGTTCTGGTATTGCCGATAGCATCAGTTGTGACTGCATCCTTGTACATCTCCTACATAGTGAAACCACATTATCATGATTGGCAGCTCATGGATCATAGGAAATCAAACATGTAAGGAGGCCATGAAAGGAAAATTATGAAAAACTAAAAAATAGATGATCACTTAGCTCATTGAGAAGTTGAAACGATTTCGTTTCAGCTGCGACTCTTCTTTCGTCTTCAACATCTCATATGTCCTCAGAATCATCATGACCTATGCCAAGCTTATCTGCCAGCCATCTGGACCAGTTTCCAATATGCAGTCATTTTATTTCATATAAATTCGTTGTTTGGGTGAGGTGTAATAGAAAGACCCAACTGTATTTGTATCTAATTTTGTTCCTTAGCAAGTTACATCCTAACAAACAGCTACATAACAATTACAATAGAAAAAGAAACATGTAGTGATGCATAAAAACAAGTAAATTAGGCACGTACAGAGTTCTTCAGCTGCGCGCCTGACCCAAAGCTTAGATCACCAGCTGGAATTGGTAGGACTTTTGGGTCAACAATTGGGTCAGATATAGGGTCTGTTGGTATCTCACTTGCTGATTCACGAAGGATGGCATTAAACATGGCAACATCCAAACGGGCTACACACTGCTCCATCACCTAATAATGAAGAACTCGCAAAGTTCAGAAATATACTTGCAGTAACAAAATTGAAAGTATATAGAGCCAAAGGTGACAAAAGCGAAGCTTCAGCGACGACAACGAAAACTTCCATCTAGAAGCGATGCCCAAAAGAAGTCCTCGAGAAGCCCCTCTCCCGTGTAAGCGCTGCAGCCCACAATCTTCTAGTGTCTGCTTCTGTCCATCACTTCCAGATTCAGAACGTGAAAAAAGATTGAAGGTGAGTCGGCCTGCCGTGGAAAAGGCCATAAACTAATTCAGATGGGGAACTGCGCTTTCTGCATTTGCAGCACAAACAAAAGAGAGTACGAAAACCAAATGCTATCACTATCAGCTATGATGAAAATTTCAGGTCATTTTACCCCTTTGGCTACGCACAAGTAGGTTGTTTTTGCAGATTGTTATCACAACAGGAATGTAAGGAGTAAGGATGTAGCTGCACACGACACACCACGCCCCAAACCCATCGCTATAAACAATAGCAGTGTGAGATGCCCCGTAAAATAACTAATCTTACTGAATCCAACCACAGACAAAAGAAGGAAGCTGCAAGAATAGAATGATGCTCTACTGTGGTGCACGGAGAGTCCTCTCCACAGCACTTGAGGTTTTGTGTGGTGGCTTAGGTTGGATGAAACCAAAGGCAAATTTGTTGATCTCAGTTGTTACAAGTCATGACTAAGACTAACCTCACCAATTCCCTATTGTTGATAAAAAACGTCGTACGACCCTATCTTTGCCAAATGAGAAAATCAAGTATTGCTTACAGCTGGGGCAACATAGTGCCAATAATAGCACAAGCTTCATTTCTAGAGAGCAAAGATGTATTCATCCAATTATGCTATATGGATTATTGATACTTTGCCCAATGACATCCTAATTCTTGTAACACTCCAGCTGCTTTTTACACCAAATTTCAGAGCAAACACAATCTATTTTTTCATACAAGTGTTTCAATTCTGTTTGAGGACAACATGACAATTTCCATCTAATCAGTGGAAATGAGAGGGAAGGGGGGACTCTGTCCCAGAAGATAACTACATGCTGGCAATAGAATCTAATTTATGAGAGAACCAAATGCAAAAAAAATCCACAAAGTACAAATGACATCTGATCAGTGGAAATGATGGGGTGTGGCTCTGTTCCAGAAGAGAACTACACACTGGAAATCAAATCTGATTTATAAGAAAACAAAATGCACACAATGTACAAAGTAGTACATTGGATGCAACTATCGCAGTACACAACTACACACTGAAATTTGATTTCTACACGCTTGTGTCACCTTTGGCTCTATATACTTGCAGAAATATACGTGCAGAAATATACTTGCAGAAATATACTTGCTGTAATGAATATTATGCCACGAAACAAAAGCACAAAGGTGGAAGTTCTACAATGGTGTGAAGATGCCGACCTCATCGTAGTACTACGTCTTGAGGTAGTTCTTCAGCGCCACGATGTTGCCATCTGCCTCTGTTTTCTCCAAAGCGACGGTGGCAATACGTCGAGGTCCTTGTTGTGGCGCCGATACATCAAGGACCTCACAATGGTGGCTGCACTTGTGTACCTCCCTAACGATCTACCACTTTTATACTATTGAAATTAGAAGACAATTAATAACATATACAGTTGGTTAGGAAGAAGCACACTTTCTGCAGATGACTTATGCATGGTGAACTAACACTAAGGAAGTAGCATAGAAAACAGTTGGAGCAAAAAATAGAAATAAAAACTTGCACTACATTCATTTACCTATAGAAGCACTTTGAGGCAAAGATGATTATAGGCTACCAAGAATAACATCATGCACATACCTGTCTTTGGCTAGGGTGGTTCCGTGGGGGTGATCCACCAAGTGACAGGGATGGGAGGAGCCTCTTCACTATAATTTGTTGCCTGTTTCTTTTTATTTAAACACAAAGTGAGAAGCTGAACCAAATCCTATTGTACCAAAGCTTATTAGAGGTACCAATCTATGAATTAGTATATGATTATACCAATTAAATCTAAAACAAAAGAAAAATATTATGTGATTGCTAATAATGACATAAGCGATTCAAAGTGCAGGGGTGATTCACAGATAGAAAATATCCACATAATATCCATAATCAGGATACATGAATTGCCCATATTAAGTATTCAGTTTTATGGTTACAGACCTAAGCTTTCGAGTCTTTGAGTAGAGATCACCAGCTACGCGTTCATGATCTTTGCCACTACAACCATATCACTTATTTGTAAGAATAATTGTGAAGGAATCAATGAGAGTTAGCTAGAAGACATTGCCATGGTGTTAGCACAATCATATACTTACTACCATTCTCATCTGATTTAGGCCACCGTTTGTATCAACGATCAGGTAACCAACAGCTGCACTATTTTCCCCTGGATTAAGCATGTCCTAGTTAAGAAAGTGTAGCTGAATCTGAATCTAAAAGGAAACAGAGCAAAAGATGAGTGGTAGGAAATTACTGCGGTGATTCTTCAGCCGTTCAATGCACTAATGCTTCTCTGTATAATTGACGATGTACTTCAACAACCGATATCCTATGACTAATGCTTCCATGTACAATTGTGCAGAAAAAATTGTAACATGCTAGGATGGATTATAAAACGTGGGAGATGATAAGTTGCTCTAATATTATACGACCGAAGCAAAGCATACATCAATTAAAGAGTATCCTAGGATCGAAATCTAGTGCATCAGTAAGGATGTCACCAGTTCATATCAACCATGGAAGTGAAAATGTTCAAGTGAAACCATACATGACCTGGCTAGCGAGCTCATCAAAACACATGCCACCAGGACAGAGGCAGAGACAATAAGTATTTCAAGTTCTCCAAGGGTATAAAATCTCATGCAGAGATCAACTGAACGTGACCTAGCCCAACAATCGTCAAAATAAATATAAAAAGACAGGACACCAGGAGTATGAATTTGGCAACAAAGATAGCAGAGACAATATGAATTTGACAACGGAGA
The DNA here is from genome assembly GCF_902167145.1 of Zea mays. Lineage (NCBI taxonomy): Eukaryota > Viridiplantae > Streptophyta > Magnoliopsida > Poales > Poaceae > Zea > Zea mays. The sequence continues at coordinate 11,299,743 of NC_050104.1, read as the reverse complement.
TTACAAAATGACACCAGGACCAATCCCTTGCTTTATAGCTGTCATACAGATTAGAGGCTGATCAACAGTAATGGAGGAACCGAACAACGAACAGATAGAGACCAACCTTTTTTTACTTTGTGGCGTAATCGAGGAAAGAAATATAGGAAGAAAAAATAAATTGAAGGAAACTTACATAGAACCATGCAGAAATATCTATCGCCTCCACTGCGTTTACCAGCGCACAATCATCATGAGGGGAAGCTAACCTTCATGCGATGATGGCGCGTCAACCAGCAAGGGAAGCAAAGGCAGTGGAGGCTTTAGAGTTTCTTAGTTGTCACCATCTTCATTTTTCTTAGCCGCCACCTACCTGATCTAACACCAGCGATTAATAGATTAGAAAGTTAAAAACAGTTGAGAGGAAATTGAATAACCCTACATACTCTTTATCCAACGGAATGGTTGGGACTTCAGAGTCTGATATTGCTATGCTGCACTGTGCATTCTAGTTAGCTAAAGAACATTGACAATTCTAATGCGATGTTTTTCTGTTTTAGGTCCAGAAAAGATTGTTCCAACTAACAGTTGCTGGGAAAGTAATATCATAAATTGGTGTATCCTCTAAATTAGCGAGCTTCACTGGTTCTATGTCGAGGAAACAGGGGTTGCTGCAATGTTACTGGATTCTGTTATAGTTCTTGAAAATAAAAAAAAGTCATTTTTCCAGTTAGTTATGTCTTCAGTTGTGCCATGATTTTGGTTCACAAGTTCTTCATGTCACACAGCTGTAGGTTTAGGCATTAAAGGAGTAGAGATGGTCTCTATTCAAACAACAACAGCACCTAGCTTATAGGTAGAAATGACTTCTTCCTCAACTTCTCAGCCGACCATATCAACTCCAAAGCACTGCAAAACAGGTAATAAAGAATCAACCACATGACCATAAGGACAATAAAAGGAAGAAAGAAAGGGATAAGAAAAAAAAGCAATCCTAATATGCGGTTCCTAGCCAAGAAGAGCAGCAGCAAGGGAAACAGAAAACAAAGAACAAGAGGGGAATCGACACTGCTTCATGCGTACTGTGTGTCGCCACTTCACCTCACCTGGATGGCTTGCATATATCGATGATGAGGACAGACCGACTCCTCCTGTGCTTCTCATCCCTCGTCTCGCTTTTGTGTCCCAATCCTAGCCAACAACGTTGGCTAGAGTGCCTGTCTGCGCTCTCTACGACAGCTCAATGCAGAACTCCCTTCATAGCAAGTAGGTGAGCCATGAATTATCTGTTACTGTTTTCATCAGTTGAAAATTGGAGCGATAGAAGAATGGTCATACCTTGTACACTACTCCGTACTCACCCTGCCAAGTTCTCGTTCAGTTGAAAAATTGCATGTGATGGCTTTCAAAAATTCTATTGGCAAACATATTGGTTCTGCAGCTGGATCCTGCAGCTTCTTCTCCAATTTTTCACGTTCAAGTAACTCCACTATCTGTTCCTGATTGCTCAAGCACTTTTATAGAAAAAACAAAGAACATACTTATTTCAGACATGGATGAAGTTCCATTATATTATTAATATGGGAGCTCCAACTATAATTTCTCATAAATGCATCTAGCAGAATACGGAGCGAGCTCTCTTGTGGGCTAGCAAATTGATATGAGTTGTTTTGAATGAATCAATAGAAAATTATCAAAACAAATGAGGAATTTAAACAGAGAACTGTTGCACTACTTCACAGAATGTTATGAGTCATTCCCTGCTGCCAAGCTGCACTACCTGCAATTTTATTTTTCGAAGTTCACTTTATCTGTTTGCTGGCCTTAAAAAATTCAGCAGTTCTATCGCTAAGAAGTGCAATATAAAATATTGTAAAGAGGGAGCAAGAAACAGGCCTTGAAACAACGCATACATAACATGGTCATGTGTTGACCCAAATTCCACCCCAAGACCAGGTGCAGATAGATGAGCTGTATCTGCTTCGACGTAATCCACGATCTTGTAGGTTCGAGAGGAGACCAGCGACAATATCGTGGTCATCGACGGACTGACCGATGGACTTGAGTTTATCGGAGGCGGCAGACGCGCTGGACTCCAACGTGCCAGGTAGCAAACAACACTGATCTGTATCCCACACCAAGGCATGTTATTTTTGTTGCAAAGACCAAGGAAATGCAAAGTGAAGAATTTATTGACACTACATCAGTATGTGGTTTCAACAGGTCCAAAACAAATACAAGAAAAATGTAGAACCGTAGGATAGACTCACCATCTGATCAGCAAGCATTAGTACTGTTTTAAGTGAGAACTTTCTGCTGCAGTAGTTAAATAAGCCCTTCAGACTTGGACCAAGCAGATCAATCACCATGACATTGTACTGCCCCTCCACCCCAAACCACTTAAGATGTGGAATCCCAGCTGCAAATCAGGGCATAAAAAGAAACAAATCAGTAAAATACCAGTGTAATTGGCTAACCAAATCCTACTGTGGTTGCACTTACTTCCACCCTACAATACTTAGTTTGTATAATAACACATTAATTGATCTGTCAATTAATCATGCCACTAACTTAAATCATAAAATGCCATTAGTTTGGCATCACGCTGTAGAGCTAATTTAATGCTTATCTGTCTATGGATAGTGACATTCACGTACCAATGCCCAGTGTTGAAAATAAGAACATCATGGAAGCTACATGCCTCTACCCATGTTTGGTCAGGAATATCCACATCAACTCTGTAACCTTGCTTATATCCAAGAGATTCTAGAGGGACTCCATTTGGATTTCTTGACCACCTACAAAATGAGTGACATTGGGTTTGATAAAAAAATGACCAATAGAAGGGCAACAATATCCTACCATGAAAGAAAATGTTCTGAATCAGCATTTAATTAACATAAAAAATCGAAGGAATCAAATAGGCAAAACTTAAGAAACTTTGTGGCTGATAAGAGCACAGTTCTATTAACATTAATCCACTATTGCTTAAACCAGGTAGCGAGAATGGTCGACTGGGAGATAGTTCAATTTCAGTGCTTCCAAGTTACACCTAGAGTTGTAAACTGAAAGCAAGATATGCAGAGCTGAAATAAAGTTCTGGCATAAATAACAAAAGTTAAATATGCTTACTTATTCACAATTGCAGGCCATATGTCCGAGTAACCATTTTTTATGCTAGTATTAAATATGCTTACTTATTCACAATTGCACGACACAAATATCAGTAGAATGTATTCGCATTTCACACTGGTAACCTACACAAAGCAAATGTCGACCAGTAAAAAAGTTAGGTATTAGTCTTCCAAAACTGGCAAAGTACCTCTTGCTGAATCTGAAGCACATAGGGAGCAGCAAAAAGCTAAAATGATTTCCCTAGATAAGCTTCTTAGTTATGTTTAGGAAATGGAAACTAAAACATATAGATTCATCAATTATGTTCCCATAGTCACACTATTACATGCCAAAATGGAAAAATGGGATAAAATGGAAAGCAGATCACATACCACTTGTTATATCCTTTAGAGAAGTCCCCTGTCAGGGAGGTCAGGAACCGTGTTAGGGGTGGGCATCGACGGTTTGGGATGTGAGGATGGCAATTGTCATAGAGGCAAATTCGCAGCGGGGGCGCCACATGCTACAGTGGGTTGAGGGATGGCCGCTGTCAAAGGTGAGCACCTCCTGATGCTTGGATTTGATGGGTGGGAGGCACTCGACCCTAGGCATACGGTGGAAGGAGATGGACAGGTTGGCCAAGGAGACGCCGGTGAGGAACGACCCCGCAGCGCCCGTGCTTCAGGGAGGCTCGAAGATGGCGGCGATGGCGAGCTGCACTCTTTCCATCATTGAAGCAACTTTTTTTAAGTACTAACCCCAAGAAAACAAGAATTGCGACCAGAAATGCATGAGAAGGGAGAACTCACCCCAACGCCCTCGAGCACGTTGACAATGTCGTAGATCCGGCGCCTCTCCACGCTGAGGCATTTGGCCGCTTCGTCCAGCCCGATGGACTCCACGTTGTCGCGGTTGTAGAGAACCATGAAGCTAAAAGCAGCACAGAGAATTGGGTCAGAACAGAACAGCAAAGAGAACTCAGTAGTTACAAATGTCCAGACGTGGCGAGGCATTAGACAGGAATAAGAACATGCATATTACATCTGTTTAGATAGGTAGACCTGGTCAGTTCGGTCTTCAGCAATGACATGACTGAAACCATCATTCTTGAGCATCTAGATAATTTGGGAAACAGATGTTTAATTAGATCAAATCACTTGTATTAAACATTAACCACGGACACAAAATAAGATCAGGTAAAAGCTAAAAATCACTTGTCCACAGCCTCCACATCATGGAGATCATAACCCCTTCCCTCCCCTCCTCTATCTTCCTTCCCCTGCTGGATCTAACCTCGGGCTCCACCCATGAATCCAAACCCTAGCATGGACAGATTCGTCTCTTGGTGTGCGGGGAATGTGAGGAGGGAGCGTTGATGGGGGAGGAGGGAGCACGGGATTCAGTGAGGGGCAGGGCAGGGCTTCACCTCGAGCAAGTGGTCGATCTCCTGGTCGGGGCGCTCTCCATCTCCGCGAGGAAGGCCTGGACCTTGCTGCCGTCCTCCTCGGCGTTGGGTGCGTGGAAGGAGAAGGAGATGAGGAAGCTGTCGGTGCCAAGCTAACTACGGATGGGGACGAGGACGTCGTGGGGGTCTCGCTCCCGGACCCGCTGCCACCGCGCGCGTCGGAGTCGGAGTCGGACTCCGTCGCCATGCGTGAGTCCACGTCCATCGCCGCCAGCCAAACTTCACCTCCTGCTGCTCCTAGGGTTTCGCGAGCTAAGCATGGGGTCCTCCACGGCGGGGGAGGGGCACGGTGGAGGTGTGCGGCGGGGGCTGGCGGCGCAGTGATGGGGAGAGGAGGAGGTATGGTGGATCCGCGGCGCCTTCGGGCGAGATCCACGGCGGGGGAAGGGGCGCGGTGTAGGGGTGCGGCGGGGGTAGGGGCGCGGTGTAGGGGAAAGGCAGAACCGCGCGCGTCGGAGGGGAGGCGGGGGAACGAACGTGGGCGTGAGCGGGCGAACGGCGTGGATTCACGGAAGCGAACGGACGGTGCAGATTCACCGAAGGCAGAACACAAAAAGGCATGCTACTATTGCTTACTTAATAAGTAGTAGAGATATAATGGGTAAGTGATAACGTTAAATCATGTTTGTTTTAGTCTAACCGTAATCAGATACCGTACTAAAAATTGATACTGGACTATTTAAACTTGTTACCGACAGTAATCGGGTGTAAACCATTACCATTACCCTTTACGTTACATTTTGTGAACCAAACAGTACCAAGTTTCTATCATATCTTATTTTATCAATACATTTAGCTAGATTATTCCAACTCTTGATAGCTCCCGAAAATGAGCAGGTCCGTACTATAAAAGATCGTGATGAGCAGGTTCGTGCTCTGGAAGAACGGGATTAGCAGGTGCGTGCGGTCACACCTAGGTTTTAGGGGTCCAAAACCCGGGCGCGAAATAAACACCAGGTGTGCTGGGACCAAGTCTCACACATATGATGAATAGTGGTACAGAAACGAATGTCACATCTTTACTATATAATAGGAGTTCTGTACAAAATAAATAAATAGTTACATCATATGAAGACACGATCCAGCAACCCAAAGTTGACTGGGAGACGACGGCCTAGACCTCTCACGTACTCGTCACAGCATCCTCCATGCGCCTCATCCTGCGGTATCTGTTCTTGACCTGTGGGGGGGTGTGAGACAGCAAGAGTGAGCTCACATACGTTCATAGCTAAACAAGTTGTGGGGAATAATGTGCATGAACTCGCTAAAGGCGAGAGCTTATGTGAAGTGTAAGGCTTACCAAAGGAGATGGTTGAAGCTGCGCATTGCTTTTAAAGTTGGTCAAAATTTTATTAGCAATTACTAAGTATAAGTAAATATCAACCCAATTAAGTAGTAGAACAAAAGTAATAACAACACCTGCGATGCAATACATATGACAAATTGCATTTAGTTCCATAAATTAATCATGTGAGGGTCCGAGCTGCTCATGACCGTGATCACGACTAGTATACCGGTTTTATACTCTGTAGAGGTTGCACATCTTTATCCACAAGTCATGTTACCCATCTGCCACGAGGTTGTATGGGCCCCATACACCTCTATCAAGGAAGCGAGGCAGGGTAACAGTACGAGGCCTTTACAAAGTTCCACTAGCTTCAGAAAACCCGCTACAGTTTATAGGAAGCTCTAATGCAAGGACCCCTCGCTTGACCGCCATCGCAGCAAAATCAACCCAAGGGCCTCCCTACACTGATCACTCCCCTACTGCCCTTGCCCCTTTTGGGTAAGGTAGTCCTCCACTAGCTTTCCTAATTAGTCAGCCAAGGGCGTCCCATACCACCCTTGTGGTAGCACTGTTTTCCCGGGTGGTCGCTCCATGTTCCAATTAACATAATGATCTTATCATGAACAGTAAATAACAACTGATAATAAAAGTATGATAATGAATAATATGTATCTATATACATAAAACCCCATATAGCAATAACAGGTACTATCCAAGAATTCAGTGGTAAACAAGGTATAAAGATAGTCAAACTAGGGTAACCTATTGGGTCCCATCAAAATTAAACTATGCAGATCATTATGATTAATCAGAACATGATTGGGTAAAAAGAAGTGATCAAGGGCACAACTTGCCTGGGACTTGAGATTCCAGGTACCAACTTGCTCCTCAGGTGGCTCGTAACCTCGCGCTAGTCGTACAAATACAAACAAATATGGTATAGGCAAAATTAACATCACACCAAACATAAGAACAAACTGTATAAGAATATTATACGCGTCGTAACGAGATCGTGGGAACAAGAATCACAAAATTTGGAGTTACGAATAAGGAGTTATGATTTATAGAAGATCTATGTGATTGAATATTAAATTATATTATAAATTGATTATTATACATCATATAAGAAAATATACTCTAAATAATCAATTCAACTTTAATCTAGGTTATACTTGACTTGAGATCATGTTTCAACCACATTATAACTATGATCAGGTTAGTTATGATTTAGAAGAGCTAATCTTAGTAGACACATGATAAATAAATATCTAATTATAAAATTATGCAATATGGTATAATTAATGTTGTTACTGCGTAGTAAATATTTATACGAAACTAACGTAACTAGAACGAGTCAATTCGGAATTAAAACGAAGGAGTTAGGAATTTCCGAAGCTATTAAGTGTTTAATATAGAATAAATCAAGTGGATTATTTTAATTCAAGTTTCATGGCTAAACAAAGGTACTAGATGATGAACAATATTAAAACAGAATTATTGCAACTGGAATGGATCAATTTGGAGCTACGGATTGTGAGTTATGAATTTCTGAAGTCCTTATGTGTTTGGTACAAAAATAATTGCGTGATAAATTTTAATAGTGTTTTCATGCTAGAACAGTGTTACTCAGTGATAGATAATATTATTACCAAATTATAGGAATTGAAATGGACTAAAAAGAAGTTAAAATGAATTTTCTAGGATTTACACAAGTTCCTACAATTACTTTTACATAAAAAATCATTTTATAAATGAATTTCTCTGATTTTATTCGCTGTCCGGACTGCGCGCATCATTACTGTGAAGTGTAGGGTTCTATTTGTAAACATCGGGGCTCAGTTGTAATTTCTTTTGACTACCAGCGAACCGCGGGTTGATTTAATAACTCTATGAGGTCTCTTTTGCATAATTCTCTGGCCAAGGGGTGTCTTATTATCTGGGCCGCGCGATCTATTTTCAACGCTCCCGATTAGATCTGAGCCCTGCGAACCGGTATGTTTTGGCGTCCGCCCGATCCAAGTTCTACGACCGCGATTAAATGAAGGCGCGCTTCATCACCACCCTCTGTTCAAATCGAACGGTTCAGAACACATACGACCACACTACTCCTTCCATCTAATCCTGACCGCAAATCTCAGAACCAAGGGCCGACCCATGTCTCCCCCCCAGAGCCGCATAACGCGATGGCGCCCACAACTCCGGCGGCGACGCCAACGTTGGTGATGACAATCTGCAGCCACGGGGCCCTAACCTCGACTACGATAGGTGCTAGCGGAGCTAGGAGGATGGCGAGGACTAGAGGGGGGTCTTACCGGAGAATAGGGGCGCAGAGATCTCTGACCGCGTCAAGGGCGGATTCGATGTGGATTACAATCTTCGGTGTGCAATTGGGCTCGCCATAATGGTCGTTTCCCCCCCAACTTGGCCACGGGCACAACCCCGACGATGGGACGAAGCCCCCTGGGTTGACCCCCAGGCCCCATTGGCGATGGGAGCGAGGATTGGCGGCGACGACGAGTTTTCCGCGCGGCGGCGTCCTTGTTCCTTGGGTCTCTCGATGGCGACTGGATTCTCCGCTCGGTATTCAAGGGGCGATTTGCGGACACTCATATAGGGCCAGGGAATGGGTCGGTTAGCTTTACGGGCGCGACTCCACGAGATTCGCGTCGGGTTTGTTGAGCTCGTTTGCCCAGCACGAGGAAGACGGCTCTGTCAGGGTGGCCCCATGCATCAACCAAGGTAAGTCTGCGCGCGGCTGGGGTGCGCCTGAGTGGGGAAGTTGGGCCGCGCGAGGAGAAGGGTTGAATGGGCCAAGCGGAGTTCGGGCCCAGAAGATGTTTTCCCTTTTTTATTTGTTTCTTTTATTCTCTTTCCCATGTTCAAGACTTCTATTCAAATTTAAAATCCTATTTGAACTTCGACTTCAAATATTAAACACAAATCTAATATGAGTAATGATTTTACTACCCGCCATAATATTATATTTTTTTATCTTATAATGTGTATTCTTTTATTTTTCTTCTCTCCTCTTTTCTCTTTTATTTTGATTTACAAATTTCAACTTCAAATCCGAGTTAAGGTTTAGAAATTCAAATTTAAGGCACAATCAAAATTGATAGTCGCCTAGAGGGGGGGGGTGAATAGGGCGAAACTGAAATTTACAAAAATAATCACAACTACAAGCCGGGTTAGCGTTAGAAATATAAACGAGTCCGCGAGAGAGGGCGCAAAACAAATCGCAAGCAAATAAGGAGAGTGACACGCGGATTTGTTTTACCGAGGTTCGGTTCTCGCAAACCTACTCCCCGTTGAGGAGGCCACAAAGGCCGGGTCTCTTTCAACCCTTCCCTCTCTCAAACGGTCCCTCGGACCGAGTGAGCTTTCCTTCTTCTCAATCAACCGGGAACAAAACTTCCCCGCAAGGGTCACCACACAATCGGTGCCTCTTGCCTCGGTTACAATCGAGTGTTGATCACAAGAGCACAAGAGAGAGAAAGAATGCGATCCAAGCGCAAGAGCTCAAAAGAACACGGCAAATCTCTCTCGCTAGTCACTAAAGGCTTGAGTGGAATTGGAGAGGATTTGATCTCTTTGTATGTGTCTAGAATTGAATGCCTAGCTCTTGTAAGTGGTTAAGAAGTGGGAAAACTTGGATGCAATGAATGGTGGGGTGGTTGGGGTATTTATAGCCCCAACCACCAAAAGTGACCGTTGCTGGCAGCCTCTGTTCGATGGCGCACCGGACAGTCCGGTGCACACCGGACAGTCCGGTGCCTCTGCCACGTCACCATTGCCGTTGGATTCCGACCGTTGGAGCTTCTGACTTGTGGGCCCGCCTGGGTGTCCGGTGCACACCGGACATGTACTGTTTGATGTCCGGTGCACCGGTATGGGCGATTCTGACTTCTGCGCGCGCTGCGCGCGCATTTAATGCACCGCAGGGAGCCGTTGGCGCCGCAGGGAGCCGTTGCTCCGCTGGCACACCGGACAGTCCGGTGCACACCGGACAGTCCGGTGAATTATAGCGGAGCGGCTGCCGCGCGAACCCGAGGCTGGCGAGTTCAGGAGGCCGAGCTTCCTTGGAGCACCGGACATGTCCGGTGCACACCGGACAGTCCGGTGAATTATAGCCCGCCGGCTTCCGAGAATTCCCGAGAGTGAAGAGTTGGAGTCTAAGTCCCCTGGTGCACCGGACAGGTACTGTTCACTGTCCGGTGGCACACCGGACAGTCCGGTGCGCCAGACCAGGGGTGCCCTCGGTTGCCCCTTTGCTCCTTTATTGAATCCAAAACTTGGTCTTTTTATTGGCTGAGTGTGAGCCTTTTACACCTGTATAATCTATACACTTGGGCAAACTAGTTAGTCCAAAGATTTGTGTTGGGCAATTCAACCACCAAAATTATATAGGAACTAGGTGTAAGCCTAATTCCCTTTCAATCTCCCCCTTTTTGGTGATTGATGCCAACACAAACCAAAGCAAATATAGAAGTGCATAATTGAACTAGTTTGCATAATGTAAGTGTAAAGGTTGCTTGGAATTGAGCCAATAAAACTACTTACAAGATATGCATGGAATGTTTCTTTCTTATTTAACATTTTGGACCACGTTTGCACCACATGTTTTGTTTTTGCAAATTCTTTTTGTAAATCCATTTCATAGATCTTTTGCAAATAGTCAAAGGTAAATAAATAAGAGTTTGCAAAAGCATTTTCAAGATTTGAAATTTCCTCCCCCTGTTTCAAATGCTTTTCCTTTGACTAAACAAAACTCCCCCTAAAAGAGATCCACCTCTTAGTGTTCAAGAGGGTTTTGATATACCATTTTTGAAATACTACTTTCTCCCCCTTTTGAACACAATAGGATACCAAATGATAAAGACTTTTGGAAAGCACTAAGTTTTTGAATTTGGTGGTGGTGGTGCGGTCCTTTTGCTTTGGGCTCATTTCTCCCCCTTTTTGGCATGAATCGCCAAAAACGGAATCATTAGAGCCCTTGAAGTAAGTTCCTCCCCTTTTGGTCATAAGTAAATGAGTTAAGATTATACCAAAGACGAGGTCCGGTCCTTTTGCTTTTGAGCTTTTACTCTCTCCCCCAAGAATAGAGTCCGTTTTTTTTTGATGCTCATTTCTCCCAAGGAATAGAGAGTTGCTCGGAGTGATGGCGAAGCATGAGTTACGGAGTGGAAGCCTTTATCTTCGCCGAAGACTCTAATTCCCTTTCAATATACCTATGACTTGGTTTGAAATAGACTTGAAAACACATTAGTCATAGCATATAGAAGAGATATGATCAAAGGTATTTAAATGAGCTATGTGTGCAAGCTAGCAAAAGAAATTTCTAGAATCAAGAATATTGAGCTCATGCCTAAGTCTGGTAAAAGATTGTTCATCAAGTGGCTTGGTAAAGATATCGGCTAATTGATCTTTAGTATTAATGTAAGAAATCTCGATATCCCCCTTTTGTTGGTGATCCCTAAGAAAATGATACCGAATGGCTATGTGCTTAGTGCGGCTATGCTCGACGGGATTGTCGGCCATTTTAATTGCACTCTCATTATCACATAGCAAAGGGACTTTGGTTAATTTGTAACCGTAGTCCCGCAGGGTTTGCCTCATCCACAGCAATTGCGCGCAACAATGTCCTGCGGCAATGTACTCGGCTTCGGCGGTGGAAAGAGCGACCGAATTTTGCTTCTTTGAAGCCCAAGACACCAAGGATCTTCCCAAGAACTGGCAAGTCCCTGATGTGCTCTTCCTATTAATTTTGCACCCCGCCCAATCGGCATCCGAATAACCAATCAAATCAAATGTGGATCCCCGAGGGTACCAAAGCCCAAACTTAGGAGTATAAGCCAAATATCTCAAGATTCGTTTTACGGCCATAAGGTGTGATTCCTTAGGGTCGGCTTGAAATCTTGCACACATGCAAACGGAAAGCATAATGTCCGGTCGAGATGCACATAAATAAAGCAATGAACCAATCATTGACCGGTATACCTTTTGATCCACGGACTTACCTCCCGTGTCGAGGTCGAGATGCCCATTAGTTCCCATGGGTGTCTTGATGGGTTTGGCATCCTTCATCCCAAACTTGGTTAGAATGTCTTGAGTGTACTTTGTTTGGCAAATGAAGGTGCCCTCTTGGAGTTGCTTGACTTGGAATCCTAGAAAATACTTCAACTCCCCCATCATCGACATCTCGAATTTCTGTGTCATGATCCTACTAAACTCTTCACATGTAGACTCGTTAGTAGACCCAAATATAATATCATCAACATAAATTTGGCATACAAACAAGTCATTTTCAAGAGTTTTAGTAAAGAGTGTAGGATCGACCTTGCCGACTTTGAAGCCATTAGCAATAAGGAAATCTCTAAGGCATTCATACCATGCTCTTGGGGCTTGCTTGAGCCCATAAAGCGCCTTAGAGAGCCTATAGACATGATTAGGATACTCACTGTCTTCAAAGCCGGGAGGTTGCTCAACATAGACCTCTTCCTTGATCGGTCCATTGAGGAAGGCACTTTTCACGTCCATTTGATAGAGCTTAAAGCCATGGTAAGTAGCATAGGCCAATAATATGCGAATTGACTCAAGCCTAGCTACGGGTGCATAGGTTTCACCGAAATCCAAACCTTCGACTTGTGAATACCCTTTGGCTACGAGTCGAGCTTTGTTCCTTGTCACCACACCATGCTCATCTTGCTTGTTGCGGAAGACCCATTTGGTTCCTACAACATTTTGGTTAGGACGTGGAACTAAATGCCAGACCTCATTCCTCGTGAAATTGTTGAGCTCCTCTTGCATCGCCACCACCCAATCCGAATCTTGGAGAGCTTCCTCTACCCTGTGTGGCTCAATAGAGGAAACAAAAGAGTAATGTTCACAAAAATGAGCAACCCGAGATCGAGTAGTTACCCCCTTATGAATGTCGCCGAGGATGGTGTCGACGGGGTGATCTCGTTGGATTGCTTGGTGGACTCTTGGGTGTGGCGGTCTTGGTTCTTCCTCATCCTCCTTTTCTTGATCATTTGCATCTCCCCCTTGATCATTGTCGTCATCTTGAGGTGGCTCATCTTCTTGATTTTGCCCTTCATCGACTTGAGCCTCATCCTCATTTTGAGTTGGTGGAGATGCTTGCGTGGAGAAGGATGGTTGATCTTGTGTACTTGGAGGCTCTTCGGATTCCTTAGGACACACATCCCCGATGGACATGTTCCTTAGCGCGATGCATGGAGCCTGTTCTTCACCTATCTCATCAAGATCAACTTGCTCTACTTGAGAGCCGTTAGTTTCATCAAACACAACGTCACAAGAGACTTCAACTAGTCCAGTGGACTTGTTAAAGACCCTATATGCCCTTGTGTTTGAGTCATAACCAAGTAAAAAGCCTTCTACAGTTTTAGGAGCAAATTTAGATTTTCTACCTCTTTTAATAAGAATGAAGCATTTGCTACCAAAAACTCTAAAATATGAAATGTTGGGCTTTTTACCGGTTAGGAGTTCATATGATGTCTTCTTGAGGATTCGGTGAAGATATAACCGGTTGATGGCGTAGCAGGCGGTGTTGACCGCTTCGGCCCAAAACCGGTCCGGTGTCTTGTACTCATCAAGCATGGTTCTTGCCATGTCCAATAGAGTTCGATTCTTCCTCTCCACTACACCATTTTGTTGTGGCGTGTAGGGAGAGGAGAACTCATGCTTGATGCCCTCCTCCTCAAGGAAGCCTTCAATTTGAGAGTTCTTGAACTCCGTGCCGTTGTCGCTTCTTATTTTCTTGATCCTTAAGCCGAACTCATTTTGAGCTCGTCTCAAGAATCCCTTTAAGGTCTCTTGGGTTTGAGATTTTTCCTGTAAAAAGAATACCCAAGTGAAGCGAGAATAATCATCCACAATAACAAGACAATACTTACTCCCGCCGATGCTTATGTAAGCAATCGGGCCGAATAGATCCATGTGGAGTAGCTCAAGCGGCCTGTCGGTCGTCATGATGTTCTTGTGTGGGTGATGGACTCCAACTTGCTTCCCTGCCTGGCATGCGCTACAAATCCTGTCTTTCTCAAAATGAACATTTGTTAATCCTAAAATGTGCTCTCCCTTTAGAAGCTTATGAAGATTCTTCATCCCAACATGGGCTAGTCGACGATGCCAGAGCCAACCCATGTTAGTCTTAGCAATTAAGCAAGTGTCGAGTTCAGCTCTATCAAAATCTACCAAGTATAGCTGACCCTCTAACACTCCCTTAAATGCTATTGAATCATCACTTCTTCTAAAGACAGTGACACCAACATCAGTGAATAGACAGTTGTAGCCCATTTGACATAATTGAGAAACGGAAAGCAAGTTGTAATCTAAGGAATCTACAAGAAAAACATTGGAAATGGAATGGTCAGGAGATATAGCAATTTTACCAAGACCTTTGACCAAACCTTGATTTCCATCCCCGAATGTGATAGCTCGTTGGGGATCTTGGTTTTTCTCATATGAGGAGAACATTCTTTTCTCCCCGGTCATGTGGTTTGTGCACCCGCTGTCGAGTATCCAACTTGAGCCCCCGGATGCATAAACCTACAAAACAAATTTAGTTCTTGACTTTAGGTACCCAAACTGTTTTGGGTCCTTTGGCATTAGAAACAAGAACTTTGGGTACCCAAACACAAGTCTTGGAACCCTTGTGTTTGCCCCCAACAAATTTGGCAACTACCTTGCCGGATTTGCTAGTAAGCACATAAGATGCATCAAAAGTTTTAAATGAAATGGCATGATCATTTGATGCATCAGGAGTTTTCTTTCTAGGCAACTTGGCACGAGTTGGTTGCCTAGAGCTAGATGTCTCACCCTTATACATAAAAGCATGGTTAGGGCCAGAGTGAGACTTCCTAGAGTGAATTCTCCTAATTTTGCTCTCGGGATAACCGGCAGGGTACAAAATGTAACCTTCGTTATCCTGAGGCATGGGAGCCTTGCCCTTAACAAAGTTAGATAAGTTCTTTGGAGGGGCATTAAGTTTGACATTGTCTCCCCTTTGGAAGCCAATGCCATCCTTGATGCCAGGGCGTCTCCCATTATAGAGCATGCTTCTAGCCAATTTAAATTTTTCATTTTCTAAGTCATGCTCTCTAATCTTAGCATTTAGTTGAGCTATGTGATCATTTTGTTTTTTAATTAAGGCTAGGTGATCATGGATAGCATCAACATTAATATCTCTACATCTAGTACAAATGGAAATATGCTCAACATTAGATGTAGGGGGTTTGCAAGATTTTAGTTCAACAACCTTAGCATGCAACATATCATTTTTAGTTCTAAGGTCGGAAATAGTAGCATTGCAAACATCAAAATCCTTAGCCTTAGCAATTAGTTTCTCATTCTCATTTCTAAGGCTAGTAATGGAAACATTTAACTCATCAATCCTAGCAAGCAAATCAACATTATCATTTCTAGGATCAATGCAAACATGAGAATCTACCTTAGTAATTAATTTAGCATTTTCATTTCTAAGGTTGGCAATAGTGTCATGGCACATGCTTAGCTCACTAGATAATTTGTTACATTTTTCTACTTCTAGAGCATAAGCATTTTTAACCTTAACATGTTTCTTATTTTCCTTGCTTAGGAAGTTCTCTTGGGAGTCCAAGAGATCATCCTTTTCATGGATGGCACTAATTAGTTCATTTAATTTTTCCTTTTGTTCCATGTTAAGGTTAGCAAAAAGAATGCGCAAGTTATCCTCCTCATTTTTATCATCATCCTCATCACTAGATGTTTCATATTTAGTGGAGGACCTTGATTTTACCTTCTTTTTGCCGTCCTTGGCCATGAGACACTTGTGGCCGACGTTGGGGAAGAGAAGGCCTTTGGTGACGGCGATGTTGGCGGCGTCCTCGTCGTCGGAGGAGTCGCTTGAGCTTTCGTCGGAGTCCCACTCCCGACAAACATGGGCATCGCCGCCCTTCTTCTTGTAATACTTCTTCTTCTCCTTTCTTCTTCCCTTCTTGTCGTCGCCCCTGTCACTGTCACTAGACATAGGACATTTTGCAATAAAGTGACCGGGCTTACCACACTTGTAGCAAACCTTCTTGGAACGGGGTTTGTAGTCCTTCCCCTTCCGTTGCTTGAGAATTTGCCGAAAGCTTTTGATGATTAGGGCCATCTCCTCGTTGTCGAGCTTGGAGGCGTCAATTGGTTGTCTACTTGGTGTAGACTCCTCCTTCTTCTCCTCCGTTGCCTTGAAGGCCACCGGTTGCGCCTCGGAGGTGGAAGGCTCGTCAAGCTCGTTGATCTTCTTGGAGCCCTTAATCATGCATTCAAAACTCACAAAATTCCCGATAACTTCCTCGGGGGTCATTAGTGGATATCTAGGATTCCCACGAATTAATTGTACTTGAGTGGGGTTAAGGAAAATAAGAGCTCTTAGAATAACCTTAACCACTTCGTGGTCATCCCATTTTGTGCTCCCGAGGTTGCACACTTGGTTCACCAAGGTCTTGAGCCGGTTGTACATGTCTTGTGGCTCCTCCCCTTGGCGAAGACGGAAGCGACCGAGCTCCCCCTCGATCGTTTCCCGCTTGGTGATCTTGGTGAGTTCATCACCCTCGTGCGCCGTCTTGAGTAGGTCCCAAATCTCCTTGGCGTTCTTCAATCCTTGTACTTTGTTGTATTCCTCCTTGCTTAGGGAGGCAAGGAGGATGGTTGCGGCTTGGGAGTTGAAGTGCTCGATTTGGGCCACTTCGTCCGTGTCATAGTCCTCATCCCCTATTGATGGTACCTGTACACCATACTCAACAACATCCCATATTCTTTTGTGGAGAGAGGTTAGATGAAATCGCATCAAATTACTCCACATAGCATAATCTTCACCATTAAAAGTTGGTGGTTTGCCTAATGGGACGGAAAGTAAAGGTGTATGTTTAGGAATGCGAGGGTAGCGTAGGGGGATCTTACTATACTTCTTGCGCTCTTGGCGCTTAGAAGTGACGGAGGGCGCATCGGAGTCGGAGGTAGAAGTTGATGAAGTGTCGGTCTCGTAGTAGACCACCTTCCTCATCCTCTTGTGCTTATCGCCTTTCCGATGCGGCTTGTGGGAAGAAGATTTTTCCTTCTTCTCTTTGTGGTGAGAAGAAGATTTCTTCTCCTTCCCTTTGTTGGAGGAGCTCTTCTTCTTCTCCCTCCTTTTGGTGCGGGACTCTTCCGATGAAGTGCTCCCGTAGCTTGTAGTGGGCTTTTCGCCGGTCTCCATCTCCTTCTTGGCGTGATCTCCCGACATCACTTCGAGCGGTTAGGCTCTAATGAAGCACCGGGCTCTGATACCAATTGATAGTCGCCTAGAGGGGGGGGTGAATAGGGCGAAACTGAAATTTACAAAAATAATCACAACTACAAGCCGGGTTAGCGTTAGAAATATAAACGAGTCCGCGAGAGAGGGCGCAAAACAAATCGCAAGCAAATAAGGAGAGTGACACGCGGATTTGTTTTACCGAGGTTCGGTTCTCGCAAACCTACTCCCCGTTGAGGAGGCCACAAAGGCCGGGTCTCTTTCAACCCTTCCCTCTCTCAAACGGTCCCTCGGACCGAGTGAGCTTTCCTTCTTCTCAATCAACCGGGAACAAAACTTCCCCGCAAGGGTCACCACACAATCGGTGCCTCTTGCCTCGGTTACAATCGAGTGTTGATCACAAGAGCACAAGAGAGAGAAAGAATGCGATCCAAGCGCAAGAGCTCAAAAGAACACGGCAAATCTCTCTCGCTAGTCACTAAAGGCTTGAGTGGAATTGGAGAGGATTTGATCTCTTTGTATGTGTCTAGAATTGAATGCCTAGCTCTTGTAAGTGGTTAAGAAGTGGGAAAACTTGGATGCAATGAATGGTGGGGTGGTTGGGGTATTTATAGCCCCAACCACCAAAAGTGACCGTTGCTGGCAGCCTCTGTTCGATGGCGCACCGGACAGTCCGGTGCACACCGGACAGTCCGGTGCCTCTGCCACGTCACCATTGCCGTTGGATTCCGACCGTTGGAGCTTCTGACTTGTGGGCCCGCCTGGGTGTCCGGTGCACACCGGACATGTACTGTTTGATGTCCGGTGCACCGGTATGGGCGATTCTGACTTCTGCGCGCGCTGCGCGCGCATTTAATGCACCGCAGGGAGCCGTTGGCGCCGCAGGGAGCCGTTGCTCCGCTGGCACACCGGACAGTCCGGTGCACACCGGACAGTCCGGTGAATTATAGCGGAGCGGCTGCCGCGCGAACCCGAGGCTGGCGAGTTCAGGAGGCCGAGCTTCCTTGGAGCACCGGACATGTCCGGTGCACACCGGACAGTCCGGTGAATTATAGCCCGCCGGCTTCCGAGAATTCCCGAGAGTGAAGAGTTGGAGTCTAAGTCCCCTGGTGCACCGGACAGGTACTGTTCACTGTCCGGTGGCACACCGGACAGTCCGGTGCGCCAGACCAGGGGTGCCCTCGGTTGCCCCTTTGCTCCTTTATTGAATCCAAAACTTGGTCTTTTTATTGGCTGAGTGTGAGCCTTTTACACCTGTATAATCTATACACTTGGGCAAACTAGTTAGTCCAAAGATTTGTGTTGGGCAATTCAACCACCAAAATTATATAGGAACTAGGTGTAAGCCTAATTCCCTTTCAAAAATCTCCAGCATAAATGCGAAATTTAAGTTTATTTATTTATTTCTTAAAACTTACAACTGAACTTATGTTTCTACTAGTTGAGTGTCCGTGCGTTGCAATGGAAACATATATAATACTAAGATAATTTATGTGCGAATGTGTGTTATATTGTTATGAGAAAATGTTTCGTAATCCATTTGTGAAAAAGTCATATGCCATAAGTGCCAAAAGGCAGAACAATGTCTTAAGAAGCAAGAAAGACAAGCTATGACATAATTGTACATGTTCTTGTTGTGGTGTACCATCCTATGACAACGGAGGAAAAACGAAATAAAAGGCAGCCACAAACCCTAGCTTTTGCACACAATGGATGCTAAAGAATCTCTTGTACATGTTCTTGTTGTGGTGTCTGGTACCGATACATGGTTACACAAACCAATTACAGTACAGTACAGCATAACACAGAACAAACAAAATCCAAAGTGCAAAAACGGTGAGTCCTTAATCCTCATTAAACCTTAAATTGAATGAATATACCTTAGTGTCATCCTTCTTAGCGACAGACACCTTCTTCTTCCTACCGATGTCCACTCCATAGTGAGTGAGGTACCACTGCTTGAATGGAGCAGCATCAACTTGTACAATGGCGCTCTTCACAAGAGTCTGAGTCCTCACAAGCTCATTGTTTGTTGCAATATAGACCACATCCAGGATGCGAGTCTTGCGGGTAAGAGCCTCACTTCCCCACGAGTAGTTACATGTATCGAATCGAAGAGCCCTCCACTTCGTGTTGCCTCCACGGACACGGACCCTCCTCACTGTCTTATTGCTAGACAGTTTGGTGTTAGCAGGCTGGCGGCCAAGCTCATACCTTCAAGATAAGTGAGAATCTTAAATTAACTTCTGAAACTCATAATAATCAAACAACAAGGTTAACACAATATACACCAGTTATTAGCTTGCAGTTGTACTATGAACTGACCGAACTATTTACATTCACATTAACAAAACTTAGTGTCCAAACTTTATTTTTATATAAAAGAGACGTCTGTTATGTAAACAATTCTGCCTCAACATCATAGAAATCACAACTGTACTGCACGAATAGCTAGTAGTAACACAAAATAAAGATTCCAAATTAAAACCTCAAACAGAAAGATACAAATTTTCACCACAGTGACCCTTCTAATTTTCCGGCCACTCTACTCCGCCTCCTCGTCAGCCTGCGGTGCCGCTGGTATGGTTGGGTCTCGACGGGAAGAAGAGAGCAAAATCATGGGACAGCGGCGGCGGTGGCGAGCCAGGGTTTATTAAGGGGTGGGCTCATTTGACGGTTATTAAGGGTTTATTAAGAGAGTGCATAATGGTTTTCCCCTATGCCATATGAACATAAGAATTTACATCAGGATGCAACTATTTTTGTAGCTATACTTGGCTGCTTCCATTACAGGACAATGTCTATTAACAATACAAGTTGATTGGTGTTTAGAGGAAAAAATGAGTAACACATCCGTGTACTGACCAAACAGGGAAATGCTAGAAGAATCTTAAGGCAATAAAACCAAATTATGATGCAAAACACTTGAACTGGGTAACATTCCATCCAGCCAAGAAACCGCAACCACCAGCAACAAAGATCCACTCAAACCTTTCAAAGCAAACCCTAATTCACAACATAGAAATAATGATATTTTGATATTCCAAGCAGAACATTACAGAAAACGATTTACTTGAGATTCTACACCGAACCGTAAATTTAAGAGCTTCAACACACTAAACGATCGTAAATAGCCTCAGCACTATGCGATCAACATAACCAATATAACTACAAATACTTGAATTGGATCATATTTATAACTTATGCACTGATATTGAACATCGCTTAATGATTTCACGAATTAAGTTATGCACAATGAACTCAGATATGCACCTCGAATTACAAAGACTTAACCAGTAAAACGACCATATTTCCCCAACACCAATTTCTTTGACACTAATTACAGTGTACCTAGAAATAAGAAATAATGCCACTGAAAATCAACAGAGTATTATAAAGAAACACAATCATGAAATATAGAAGTATAGAAGCATCTCACCTTCATCTATCTCCCTAAACCAATAAAAACATCAAAAGGCCACAACAATTCCACCATGTTGCCCGCTGCCCTGAAGCAACCACTACCACTGCAGGTCCACGAGCCACCTGCAACAAATAGAACCCACCCAATAAGAACTCAGCTTGAAAACGTGGGAGATGAATAGAACAACCGCATACACCAGTTACCTCTGTAGTACGCACATCAGCAGCATCCTGAGATCTTGACACCTCAGCAGGGTCCTTGACAACCACATTTCTCCTAATCAGCTCTGGTGTTTTCAACACAACAGAGTTGCTTGCTCTTGTACCCCTGCTCTTCTTGCAGGGGGCAGAAGGGGCCACAGAAGGTGTCATCCGGGTTGCGCACCCGGTGCTTGTCGAACTTGAGGAGGTCGAACGACTTATCCTTGTAGTTGCTCTCTGCATTTGAGTCGTCCTCGTCAGGGTTGTCAGAGTCATCCTCGGCTACGACCTCCTCGTAGGGGTCTACGTAGCCGTCCATGTCGAGAACCATCCCTTGAGCCCGAGGATTCAGCAGATACGATCCCTGCTCACAACAACAATTGTTCTTTGTCGAAATTTTCGAATTAAAGAGGGGATGTTTCTCCCAAATGTTTGTCAACTCAAGCATCGAGAGGAAATGGGAGGACTCACCTTTTCCCCCAAACGACCGAACTGGAGCACAATCACTGCAAATGGCAGCGATACCTGATGCAACTGGGCGGAGGAACCTCTGGTCAATATCAGTTTGATGACGATTTTGCATTCTCTCGCACAGGATTGAACGCAATGACGCCGCCCTAGCTGGATCTATGGTGGCATGGCTAGTGGGCATGGGAGGGGCAGCAACCTCATGGGACTGGGGGCCAAGCGCGGCAGTCCGATCACAGCGTGCGGGGTGAGGGACGGGCGCTGGCAGCGTGGTGGCCGAGGGTTGCGCATCGTCGTCGCGGTGGGGGTGGAGATATTGGGAGTGGCAGATCAGGGGTGAGGGACGGGCGCTGGCATATGTACAGAGACTCCATGGAAGGCGTCCACGCGATGCAGAGATTGGGAGCGACAGTTCCAGCGTGATCCGCGAGATCCTCGCCCAGCGAGATCCGTGGCTGCCCGCTGGGTATGGGGGCGGAGCATGGGCGCCATCACCGGGCGTGGGGGCGAGATCCACGCCTGGCCTGCTGGTCGTGGGGGTGGAGATGTCGGGTTGAAGGTGCTGCGAGGGGGTGATGTCGGGTGCCATCCTGGCCGGTGGAGGGGATCATGGCGTAGCGTCGATGGAAGGTTCTGGGAGGGGAAGGAAATCGGGCGTGGGGGATTTCAGGCGCTGCGAGCAGGATTTCACGCGCCGGAGGAATTCAGGCGCGGGGCAGAACCGTGCACCACTTGTTTGTGTGGACGCATACAATAGTATCTTATAGAGTAGTAGAGATTTTATTTTATCTGACATTGAAAAAAATCATAATATAATTACTTATTAGGATACTTTCCTTTGATTTCTTTTACTTATCTCAAAAATCATAATTTTGGGTGTTACACGTGCTAAGGCAGATCACTGTGAGCAGGTACGTGGGAGAAGAAGAAAAATTGCTCTTTGGCGGCGCATGCAGCAATATACAAGCAAGCGCATGGAATACGACATAGAAAGATCCATCAAAGGGGGAGGCAACGAAAGTAACAGAAATCTTTGGGCCCACAAACGGATTTGAAAATTGAATTAGTATTTAGTACCTACATCAGTGGCGGCCCTAAGGGCTTGTTCGGTTATTTTCAATCCATATGGATTGGAGGGGATTGATACGGATTGGGAGGGATTTTGACTTACTAGGGATTAAAACCCCTTCAATCCCCTCAATTCATATGGATTAAGATAGAACCAAACATGCCCTAAGGGTGGGCCGGAGTGGCCGCCGCCCCGGGTCCCAGTCCCAATTATATAAGGCCACAAACCTAGTTATATATTCAGTAACTAGACTATCAAACACAATAGTTTAATAGTGAAATGTCGAATAATTAGCAGCCACGAAGCGTTCACATCCCGATCGTATTTAAACATGTTAAAAGAACTTATAAGATAATACTATAATATGTATATTTTTATTTATTTGTTGTTTGGTATGAATATTTTTAGATATATCTTGAGGTTATATATTGGTACCATTATTATATAACAATAGTTTGATGGGCCTCTATTTTAAATTTGTTTCGGGCCCCCAAAACCTCCGGTCCGCCGCTGACCTATATATACAGAACTGTTGGGGATAAAAGGAATTTTTTACTCCCAAACACTATTTATCAACTTCGTGGGCTAGTCAAGGACTGGGAGGATGGGTGGTGCAGCGCAATGCGATCCTCGTGAACGCGATCGAGGACGCAGGACGGGAGATTCGTATAGCAAGGCTAGTTTGGAAACCCCAATTTCTTAAAAGATTTCCATTTTCTCAAGGAAAATTAATTAATTTTTTCATCAGAAAATAGAAATCCCTTAAAAAAATTAAGGTTCCCAAACTAGCCATAGATAATTATCCCTAGTGCACAATTCTTTTATCACTACCTTCGAGGTTTCTATGCCGTGAATCTCCATGGTTTGTTCCTTCCATGAGCCTTTGCTAGGCGCAAGTGGTTTCCTGTGTACGCTTTTCTTCGATTTAGAGATGGCAATGGGTACCTGAAACTTGACTACCTGACAGGTTTTACCCGATATGTAGGCGAGTATACGATGATTTCTCTACCCGTGGGTATGTTAATGGACAAGAACCTTTACTCGTTGGATAGACGGGTACGAGTATTGGTTGGTACTAACCATACCCGTCTACCCATGAGTAAAATATACCCACATCAATACCACTATAACCATCTAATAGAGTCTATCTTAGCTAAAATAAAACCCTTCTCTAGCTATCATTTGTCTAGCTACCAAGTTATGTAATCATATGTTTTGTTAGATGTGAAGTTAAACTTGTTTTTGTATTTTTACTTAATATTTTTGAGTGATTGATATATTGTAATTTAATACTTTGTACGAGTTACCTGACGGGTAAAATTACCCGCGAATACGAGTAAGATTTTATACCCGCGAGCAATATGGTTAACTCGACAGGTAGAATTGTTTTTGATAGGTACGATTATAGAATGGTACTACCCGGTGGGTATGTACCCGTTGCCATGGAATTTAATTTTCTAGCAGGTATGAGTTATCCGGCGGATAAAATTACCCGCGCAGGTATAGGTATGGGTAAGATTTTATACCCGTAAGTATATATGAGTAATCCGACGGATATACTTATTTTTGATAGGTACATGTATAGAATAGTACTACTCGACGTATATATACATGTTGGCATCCCTATTCCGATCGTTTTGGATACTGATTCATTAACACCCTGAGATGCACTCAATCAGGTACCGTTTGGTTCACAAAATGTAACGTAAAGGGTAATGATAATGGTTTACACTCGATTACTGTCGGTAACAAGTTTGAATAGTCCGGTATCAATTTTTAGTACGGTATCTGATTACGGATTTACGGTTAGACTAAAACAAACATGATTTAACGTTATCACTTACCCATTACGTTACAAATATGTGAACCAACCGGTACCTCGATAAATTTGTTAAGTTTTGTTGAGCTCTAAAAAGAGCAGTGCGGACGGTCCGGCCCCGAGGCCGGACAGTCCGCGGTGGTGGCGCGGACGGTCCGCGCGCGCGCAGAGTCAGTTAGGGTTCCTAGTTACTCGCGGGATTTGTTACCTAAAACCGCGGGATTAACTCGGGAAACAGTTGGAAACGGATCCAGACCTCCCCCTTTATATAGATGAAGGGCTACGGCCGATTGAACCCCCAACAATCGAACCAATACAACTTCTATCTCGCATTTATTTTCAGCACAATTAGGAGTAGTTCTAGTCTAGTTCTAGTTTAGCCCTAGTTTAGTATTCCAATCCCCAAATTCTCTGCCTCTCCTCGACTCTACGTCGATTAGAGCAGTCTAGGTCGGCCGGCCCGAGCCTAGACAACTCCTAGGATCTCTCCTCCCCGACGGGGTCCCTCCCGGGAGCGAGATCCAGGCGCCGCCGGCGATCTTCCGCCGCCCCTGCGCACGCGCGGACCGTCCGGCCCTAGAGCGCGGACCGTCTGGCCGTCAGGCAGGGATCGCCAGCCCCTGCACCAGGTCGCGGACCGTCCGGCCCTGTGCCGCGGACCGTCCGCGTCTGACCAGGGAGCACCACCGCCTCGCGCCAGGCCGCGGACCGTCCGGCCCCTGCGCGCGGACCGTCCGCGCCTGACCAGAGAGCACCGCCGCTGGTTCTCTTGAGTGATTGGCGCCTCTAAAAAGGTGTCAACATGCTTTTTGGCGACTCCGCTGGGGAATAGGTGTCTAGATCTGCTAAAAATCGGCCCATAAATGGCCGGTTCTAAGGATCACACCAAGATCTCCACTACCAACATCATCAAGCCGGCCATAGAGGCGCTCCCAGCTGATGACCAAAGGCCCTTTGAAGACCTCGTAATGCGCGATGAGAAGGAGGTGATGCGGCAATGGAACGAACAACGCGACAAGGAAGAGGCGGAACTGCTGCATAAACTCTCCGAACGGCGCAAGGAGGCGGCAGACAAGTACTTGTCACACTTCACGGTGGATCGCCACCAGAAGATCGTCCGTCAAGGGGAGATCGATATGGAATCTCTCCTACCTCCACTGCAGGGTCCCGCTGTAAGTACTTCAGATCTATCTCTTACGACTTTCATGGATCAACGAGGAGATCAGTTAAATCAATATGTAGATGAATCTATTAAAATGCATTTACGTGCATACGAGAAATCAGCTGCTCCTAATTTTCCATCGCGAGAGTCTAATACAGTGCCACCCACGTCAAACACATCGGCTATAAACGGGTCACCTTTGACCCAACCATCATATGGTATGCCGATGCACGCTTTCGTGTCACCATCACAGCCGCAACCACTAGGCACGCGGCAGGTACTGGACGCGACCGGACCGTCCGAGCATCATCTCAGACAGTCCGGTTATACCGCGGACCGTCCGGCGTATTTCGCCGGACCGTCCGACCAGATGCAGGCCCGCACACAAAACACTCAGGTCGCACCGTACATGGCCGGACCATCAGGGTACAACCCTGAACACTTCGGCCCCATCACGGACCGTCCGGTGCATCACGCCGGACCGTCCGGATATGTTGCGGACCGTCCGCCATCTTACGCCGGACCGTCCGGATATGGCATGAACCGGCCGACGTATTACGCTGGACCATCCGACTCTACACGAGTCCATACGCAGACTGCCCAAGTCACGCCATATATGGCTGATCCATCCGGGTACAGCCCTGGACCATTCGGCCCGATCGCGGACCGTCCAGTTCTTTACGATAGACGGTCTGGGTACGAGACTACCCACGTAGCACCATATACGGCTGGACAATCCGGATATACCTTCAGACCATTTGGCCAGGTCGCGGACCATTCGGCCTCTTACGCCGGACCGTCCGGATATGCATACGCAGAGCCAAGAGCTGCGCAATACGCACAGTTCCCACATTCATCGCAGCAACATTATGGTGCCCCACCAGCAACACATTATAATCATGCCATACCACCTCATGGACATAGGGCTGAATACTATTCGGCCACAAGAGAGCCTGAGGGGTATAGGGCAGGAGCTGGTGACATTAATAGGACACCTAACACACACCTCAAACATACCTGGTGAAAGGGAAATGTGCCCTTGGGCCATTTCTAAGTATTTTGGTGATTGAGTGCCAACTCAAGTGCTTAAAATGTGAATTTATGCAATGGATGAACAAAGTGCAAATCAAGAGCAAAGGTATGTTTCTAAGTCTTAGTACATTGGTTTTGTGTACTAATATATTTGTCTAAGTGTTAGAAACAGGAAGAAAAAGAAAAGGAAAAAGGTGGCTGTGTACAGCCAAGGGGCTGTTTCGGTCTGGGGCACCGGACGAGCCATTGGCAATTTTGCCATTATTATTTGTGGGCTTCGCCAATATGCCATCGGGCCCACAAATCATAGACACAGACGGTCCCACCAGTCATAGACACGGGATGGCATAATAACAGGCAGCCAAAATTGAGAGTGGCAAAATAGCAAATTTCTCGGCACCGGACTGTCCGGTGGTGCACCGGACAGTGTCCGGTGCACCAGGCTGCCTCGGCCGAACAGGCCGCTCTCGGGAATTCGCCGACGGCGTACGGCTAAAATTCACCGGACTGTCCGGTGTGCACCGGACTGTCCGGTGAGCCAACGGTCGACTAGGGCCAACGGTCGGCCGCGGATTCTGCGCGCGACACGTGGCCAAGCCAACGGTCGGAAGGGGGCACCGGACTGTCCGGTGTGCACCGGACATGTCCGGTGCGCCAACGGCTCCCAGATCAGCAACGGTCGACTGCGCTGTTTAAGGAAGGAAATCGGGCACCGGACAGTGTCCGGTGTGCACCGGACTGTCCGGTGCGCCCGACGACAGAAGGCAAGATCAGCCTTCCAGATTTGCTCTCAACGGCTCCTAGCTGCCTTGGGGCTATAAAAGGGACCCCTAGGCGCATGGAGGAGACAACCAAGCAACTCTTGAGCATTCTTGATCATCCACACTCAGTCTTTGCGCATCCGTTTGTGATTCTAAGTGATTCGAGCTCTGTTCTTGTGAGAAACTGTGAGATAGTCTTTGAGCTCGATTCTTGGCCGTGTGTGTGCGCGTTTCGCTGTGGATTTGTGTGTGTTGCTTCCCTCCCTTACTCCGTGCTTCTTTGTGAATCTTAAGTGTAAGGGCGAGAGACTCCAATTTGTGGAGATTCCTCGCAAGTGGGATAAAGATAAGCAAGGCAAAATACTGTGGTATTCAAGTGGGTCTTTGGACCGCTTGAGAGGGGTTGATTGCAACCCTCGTCCGTTGGGACGCCACAACGTGGAGTAGGCAAGTTTTGTACTTGGCCGAACCACGGGATAAATCACCGTGTCTCCTCTGTGTTGAATTCTCTGTGATTGTCGTATTGTGCAAGATCTTCTCTTTAGCCACTTGGCAATTATTGTGCTAACCCCTAACAAGTTTTTGTGGCTATAAGTTAAGTTTTTACAGGATCACCTATTCACCCCCCCCCTCTAGGTGCTCTCAATTGGTATCGGAGCCGTTCTCTTCACAAAGGGACTTACCGCCCGAAGAGATGGATCCTAAGGGGAAGGGAATTGTGATCAACGACAAAGAGAAGGAATCCTTCGTCAACGAGCCGAAGGACGACAAGCCTACCGACTCTGGCTCGGGGCATAGACGAAAGGAAGGGAAGAAGAAGAAGACAAGGCGCATCAAGGAGATCATCTACTACGACGATAGTGATGAGTCTACTTCTTCCCAAAAGGATGATGACAACGACTACAAAAAGACGGTCAATTCGAACTTTTCATTTGATTATTCTCGTATTCAACATAGTTCGAATTCGCATTTGCTTTCCATTCCTCTTGGCAAACCTCCACACTTCGATGGGGAGGACTACGGATTTTGGAGTCACAAAATGCGTAGTCACTTATTCTCTCTCCATCCAAGCATATGGGAGATTGTAGAAAATGGAATGAAGTTTGATAGCTCGGATAGCCCTATGCTTATAAATGAACAAATTCATAGAAATGCACAAGCTACTACTGTTCTCTTAGCATCTTTGTGCAGGGAAGAGTACAATAAGGTGAGCGGCTTGGACAATGCCAAGCAGATATGGGACACCCTCAAGATCTCTCACGAGGGGAATGACATCACCATGCTCACCAAGATGGAGTTGGTGGAGGGCGAGCTTGGACGATTCGCCATGATAAGGGGAGAGGAGCCAACTCAAACTTACAACCGGCTCAAGACCCTTATCAACAAAATAAGGAGCTACGGAAGCACGCGTTGGACGGATCACGACGTCGTCCGCCTAATGCTCAGGTCCTTTACCGTTCTTGATCCTCATCTCGTGAACAATATTCGTGAAAATCCCAGGTACACGATGATGACGCCCGAGGAAGTACTTGGAAAATTCGTGAGCGGGCGAATGATGATCAAGGAGGCAAGATACGTCGACGACACGTTGAACGGTCCACTCCACGAGCCTCAACCCATTGCTCTAAAGGCAACAAGGAGCAAGGAGTCGCTACCTAGCAAGGTGGCGCAAGTTGAGGCGGCCGGGCTCAATGATGAAGAGATGGCTCTCATCATCAAGAGATTCAAGACGGCGCTAAAAGATCGAAAGGGACAGCCAAGCAAGGCCAAGACCAAGGGAAAGCGATCATGCTTCAAATGCGGTAAGCTTGGTCATTTTATTGCTAACTGTCCCGAAAATGATAGTGACTAGGAGCAAGGGAAAAATGGGAAGAGAGAGAACAAGAAGGTTTACAAGAAGGCCAAAGGCGAAGCACACCTTGGAAAGGAGTGGGATTCGGATTGCTCTTCGTCCGACTCCGACGACGAAGGACTTGCCGCCACTGCCTTCAACAAATCGGCTCTCTTCCCCAACGAGCATCACACGTGCCTCATGGCTAAGGAGAAGAAAGTAAGTACTCGAAACTCTACTTATGCTTCTTCTAGTGAGGATGAGTCTAGTGATGATGAAATAGACTATTCATGCTTATTTAAAGGCTTAGATAGATCTAAGATTGACAAAATTAATGAATTGATTGATGCTTTAAATGATAAGAATAGGCTACTAGAAAAACAAGAGGATCTCTTGTACGAAGAACATGATAAGTTTGTAGAAGCTCAAAAATCCCTTGCATTAGAAATTAAGAAAAATGAAATGCTTGCTTGTGAATTGTCTACATGCCATGATTCAATTTCTAAATTAAAAAGCATTAATGATGACTTAAATGCTAAACTAGTAGAAGCACAAAAATCCAACTCTTGTGTTGAACATGTTGAAATTTGCACTAGGTGTAAGGATGTTGATATTAATGCTTGTAGTGAACACTTAGTTTCCATTTCAAAATTGAATGATGAATTAGCTAGTCTTAATGCCCAACTTAAGACTAGCAAGAGTGAATTTGAAAAACTAAAATTTGCAAGGGATGCCTACACTATTGGTAGACACCCCTCAATTAAGGATGGACTTGGCTTCAAGAGGGAAGCCAAGAACTTAACAAGCCATAAGGCTCCCATTCCCGCCAAGGAGAAAGGGAAGGCCCCTATGGCTACTAGTGCTAAAAGGAACCATGCCTTTTTGTATCATGATAAAAGACAAACTAGAAATAGAAGTTATGATGCTTTTGATTCATATGTTTATGATTCTCATGCCACGTTTGCTCCTAGTTCTTCTTATGTGTATGATAGAAATGTTACTAGGAGAAATGTTGTTCCTAAAAGAAATGTTGCAAATGTTCATAGAAAAGTAGTGAATGAACCCTCTACAATTTATTGTGCTTTGAATGCTTCCTTTGCAATTTGTAGAAAGGATAGAAAAGTAATTGCTAGGAAGTTAGGGGCAAAATGCAAAGGTGATAAAACTTGCATTTGGGTCCCTAAGGAAATTGTGACTAACCTTGTAGGACCCAACAAGAGTTGGGTACCTAAGTCCCAAGCCTAAATTTGCCTTGCAGGTTTATGCATCCGGGGGATCAAGCTGGATTATCGACAGCGGATGCACAAACCATATGACGGGGGAGAAGAAGATGTTCACTTCCTACGTCAAGAATAAAGATTCCCAGGATTCAATTATATTCGGTGATGGGAATCAAGGCAAGGTAAAAGGGTTAGGTAAAATTGCAATTTCTAATGAGCATTCTATCTCTAATGTATTTTTAGTAGAGAGTCTTGGATATAATTTGCTATCTGTTAGTCAATTATGTCAGATGGGGTATAACTGTCTATTTACAAATGTAGATGTGTCTGTCTTTAGAAGAAGTGATGGTTCACTAGCTTTTAAGGGAGTATTAGACGGCAAACTTTATTTAGTTGATTTTGCAAAAGAAGAGGCCGGTCTAGATGCATGCTTAATAGCTAAGACTAGCATGGGCTGGCTGTGGCATCGCCGCTTAGCACATGTAGGGATGAAGAACCTTCACAAGCTTCTAAAGGGAGAACACGTGATAGGTTTGACTAACGTGCATTTCGAAAAAGATAGACCTTGTGCAGCTTGTCAAGCAGGTAAACAAGTGGGAGGAGCGCATCACGGCAAGAATGTGATGACCACTTCAAGACCTCTGGAGCTGCTGCATATGGACCTCTTCGGACCCGTCGCCTATCTGAGCATAGGAGGGAGTAAGTATGGTTTAGTTATTGTTGATGACTTTTCCCGCTTCACTTGGGTGTTCTTTTTGCAGGATAAGTCTGAAACCCAAGGGACCCTCAAGCGCTTCCTCAGGAGAGCTCAAAATGAGTTTGAGCTCAAGGTGAAGAAGATAAGGAGCGACAACGGGTCCGAATTCAAGAACCTTCAAGTGGAGGAATTTCTTGAGGAGGAAGGGATCAAGCACGAGTTCTCCGCTCCCTACACACCACAACAAAATGGTGTGGTAGAGAGGAAGAACAGGACGCTAATCGACATGGCGAGGACTATGCTTGGAGAGTTCAAGACCCCCGAGCGTTTTTGGTCGGAAGCCGTGAACACGGCTTGCCACGCCATCAACAGGGTCTACCTTCACCGCCTCCTCAAGAAGACGTCGTATGAACTTCTAACCGGTAACAAACCCAATGTATCGTACTTTCGTGTATTTGGGAGCAAGTGCTACATTCTAGTGAAGAAGGGTAGAAATTCTAAGTTTGCTCCCAAAGCAGTAGAAGGGTTTTTGTTAGGTTATGACTCAAATACAAAGGCGTATAGAGTCTTCAACAAATCATCGGGTTTGGTTGAAGTCTCTAGCGACGTTGTATTTGATGAGACTAATGGCTCTCCAAGAGAGCAAGTTGTTGATTGTGATGATGCAGATGAAGAAGACGTTCCAACGGCCGCCATACGCACCATGGCGATTGGAGAAGTGCGGCCACAGTAACAAGATGAGCAAGATCAACCCTCTTCCTCAATTATGGTGCATCCCCCGACTCAAGACGATGAACAGGTTCATCAAAAGGAGGCGTGTGATCAAGGGGGAGCACAAGATGATCACGTGTTGGAGGAAGAAGCGCAACCGGCACCTCCAACCCAAGTTCGAGCGACGATCCAAAGGGATCATCCCGTTGACCAAATTCTGGGTGACATTAGCAAGGGAGTAACTACTCGGTCTCGATTAGTTAATTTTTGTGAACATTACTCTTTTGTCTCTTCTATTGAGCCTTTCAGGGTAGAAGAGGCCTTGCTAGATCCGGACTGGGTGTTGGCCATGCAAGAGGAGCTAAACAACTTCAAGCGCAATGAAGTTTGGACACTGGTGCCTCGTCCCAAGCAAAATGTTGTGGGAACCAAGTGGGTGTTCCGCAACAAACAGGACGAGCACGGGGTGGTGACGAGAAACAAGGCTCGACTTGTGGCAAAAGGTTATGCCCAAGTCGCAGGTTTGGATTTCGAGGAGACTTTTGCTCCTGTGGCTAGGCTAGAATCAATTCGTATCTTGCTAGCATATGCCGCTCACCATTCTTTCAGGTTGTTCCAAATGGATGTGAAGAGCGCGTTCCTCAACGGACCAATCAAGGAGGAGGTGTACGTGGAGCAACCCCCTGGCTTTGAGGATGAACGGTACCCCGACCACGTGTGTAAGCTCTCTAAGGCGCTCTATGGACTTAAGCAAGCCCCAAGAGCATGGTATGAATGCCTTAGAGACTTTCTAATTGTTAATTCTTTCAAGGTTGGGAAAGCCGATCCAACTCTTTTTACAAAGACATGTGATGGTGACTTGTTTGTATGCCAAATTTATGTCGATGACATAATATTTGGTTCTACTAACCAAAAGTCTTGTGAAGAGTTTAGCAGGGTGATGACGCAGAAATTCGAGATGTCGATGATGGGCGAGTTGAACTACTTCCTTGGGTTCCAAGTGAAGCAACTCAAGGACGGCACCTTCATCTCCCAAACAAAGTACACGCAAGATCTGCTAAAGCGGTTTGGGATGAAGGACGCCAAGCCCGCAAAGACTCCGATGGGGACCGACGGACACACCGACCTCAACAAAGGAGGTAAGTCCGTTGATCAAAAAGCATACCGGTCAATGATAGGTTCCTTGCTTTACTTATGTGCTAGTAGACCGGATATTATGCTTAGCGTATGCATGTGTGCTAGATTTCAATCCGATCCTAAGGAGTGTCACTTAGTGGCGGTGAAGCGAATTCTTAGATATTTGGTTGCTACACCTTGCTTCGGGCTCTGGTATCCAAAGGGGTCTACCTTTGACTTAGTTGGATACTCAGACTCCGACTATGCTGGATGTAAGGTCGATAGGAAGAGTACATCGGGGACGTGCCAATTCTTAGGAAGGTCCCTGGTGTCATGGAACTCTAAGAAACAAACCTCTGTTGCCCTATCCACCGCTGAGGCCGAGTACGTTGCCGCAGGTCAGTGTTGCGCGCAACTGCTTTGGATGAGGCAAACCCTCCGGGACTTTGGCTACAATCTGAGCAAAGTCCCACTCCTATGTGATAATGAGAGTGCTATCCGCATGGCGGAGAATCCTGTTGAGCACAGCCGCACAAAGCACATTGACATCCGGCATCACTTTTTGAGAGACCACCAGCAAAAGGGAGATATCGAAGTGTTTCATGTTAGCACCGAGAACCAGCTAGCCGATATCTTCACTAAGCCTCTAGATGAGAAGACCTTTTGCAAGTTGCGTAGTGAGCTAAATGTCTTAGATTCGCGGAACCTGGATTGAATTGTAGCATACATGTATTTATGCTTTTGATCATGTTCCTTTTTGCATTTTGTTGCTTATTGTGGTGCTCAAGTTGTACAAACACTCCCTGGACCTCACAAGTCCGTTGCAAAGTGATGCACATGTTTAGGGGGAGATGTGTTACAACTTGACCCTTTGAGACTAACCATGTGCTTGAGTTTGATGATTTAGTCTCGAAGGAGGATTGAAAGGGATAAGGTGGACTTGGACCATGAAAGACTTCCACTGCACTCCGATGAGAGGGTAACTTATTCCAAGTTCATCTTTAGACTCTTATTGACTTTGTATTCTTACTGAAGATTTTGGTGAGGCAATGGGGTTAAAGGGCCAAGATTGATCCCGTTTTGGTGCTTGATGCCAAAGGGGGAGAAAATAAAGGCCAAAGCGATAAATGGATCAGCTACCACTTGAGAGATTTTGAAAATAGTAGAATAGAGTTTTTGTTTTGTCAAAAGCTTTTATTGTCTCTTATTGTCTCTATTGTCAAAAGTTGGTTTCTTGTGGGGAGAAGTGTTGATTATGGGAAATAGGGGGAGTTTTTGAAATCTTTGATCAATCTCTTTTGGAATGACTCTCTTTATGCCTCAACATGTGTGTTTGACATAGAAATAGAGATTTGAGTTTGATTTGCAAAAACAAACCAAGTGGTGGCAAAAGGATGATCCATATATGCCAAAATTGAGTCAAAATCAATTTGAATTTTATTTGAAGTGATTTCGCACTTGTTCTAGTTGCTTTATGTTGTGTTGGCATAAATCACCAAAAAGGGGGAGATTGAAAGGGAAATGTGCCCTTGGGCCATTTCTAAGTATTTTGGTGATTGAGTGCCAACTCAAGTGCTTAAAATGTGAATTTATGCAATGGATGAACAAAGTGCAAATCAAGAGCAAAGGTATGTTTCTAAGTCTTAGTACATTGGTTTTGTGTACTAATATATTTGTCTAAGTGTTAGAAACAGGAAGAAAAAGAAAAGGAAAAAGGTGGCTGTGTACAGCCAAGGGGCTGTTTCGGTCTGGGGCACCGGACTGTCCGGTGGTGCACCGGACAGTGTCCGGTGCACCAGGCTGCCTCGGCCGAACAGGCCGCTCTCGGGAATTCGCCGACGGCGTACGGCTAAAATTCACCGGACTGTCCGGTGTGCACCGGACTGTCCGGTGAGCCAACGGTCGACTAGGGCCAACGGTCGGCCGCGGATTCTGCGCGCGACACGTGGCCAAGCCAACGGTCGGAAGGGGGCACCGGACTGTCCGGTGTGCACCGGACATGTCCGGTGCGCCAACGGCTCCCAGATCAGCAACGGTCGACTGCGCTGTTTAAGGAAGGAAATCGGGCACCGGACAGTGTCCGGTGTGCACCGGACTGTCCGGTGCGCCCGACGACAGAAGGCAAGATCAGCCTTCCAGATTTGCTCTCAACGGCTCCTAGCTCCCTTGGGGCTATAAAAGGGACCCCTAGGCGCATGGAGGAGACAACCAAGCAACTCTTGAGCATTCTTGATCATCCACACTCAGTCTTTGCGCATCCGTTTGTGATTCTAAGTGATTCGAGCTCTGTTCTTGTGAGAAACTGTGAGATAGTCTTTGAGCTCGATTCTTGGCCGTGTGTGTGCGCGTTTCGCTGTGGATTTGTGTGTGTTGCTTCCCTCCCTTACTCCGTGCTTCTTTGTGAATCTTAAGTGTAAGGGCGAGAGACTCCAATTTGTGGAGATTCCTCGCAAGTGGGATAAAGATAAGCAAGGCAAAATACTGTGGTATTCAAGTGGGTCTTTGGACCGCTTGAGAGGGGTTGATTGCAACCCTCGTCCGTTGGGACGCCACAACGTGGAGTAGGCAAGTTTTGTACTTGGCCGAACCACGGGATAAATCACCGTGTCTCCTCTGTGTTGAATTCTCTGTGATTGTCGTATTGTGCAAGATCTTCTCTTTAGCCACTTGGCAATTATTGTGCTAACCCCTAACAAGTTTTTGTGGCTATAAGTTAAGTTTTTACAGGATCACCTATTCACCCCCCCCCCCCCCCTCTAGGTGCTCTCACCTGGGAGGAAAGCCGACAGAGTAATGTCAGGCAACCTGAAATCTCCACCCACAAACTCAATGGATGGTCGCCAGACATGGCAGAGAGGGTCAGAGACGAGGTAGCCGGGATGTTCAGGGACAAACTCGGTGTTAGTGTGTCAGGTACAGGGCAATCGTATCGGAAGCCTTATAGCCACCGATTCGACACCGTGCCATACCCACAGGGAACTAGAATACCAGACTTCTCTAAGTTTTCTGGTGAAAGTGGGAAAAGCACACACGAACATATAAGCCAATTCATAGCACACTTGGGAGAATTGGATGATGGGGAAGCCTACCGCGTTCGTTTATTCTCGTTGTCCCTTACTGATACTGCATTTGCATGGTACGCAGCTTTGCCACCAAACTCTATTAACTCTTGGGAAGAATTAGAGCAGAAATTTCATGAACACTTCTTCTCAGGAGAACATGAGTTAGAATTGGCTGACTTAGCTTCAGTCCGACAGGGGCCTGAAGAATCGGTTAATGACTATATCCGGAGATTCCGGGACACTAGAAACCGATGCTTTCAGATTCATGTCGCAGAAAAACAACTGACAGGGCTAGCTTTCAATGGGTTGGACCCTACTTAAAAGAAAAATTAGATGGCACCCAATTCTTTTCACTAGTGCACTTACACCAGCGGGCTATGACCTGTAAAAGCCGAAGTAAGGAAGCATCAAAATCGGCTAGCCATAAGATGCATCTAGTGGGATACGATAATTCGGACGATGAATCCACGGATGTATATGTTGGGTCTATGCTTCGTCGCCGAAGGTCTTCAAGGGAGAAGCGGCTTTCGGCTGAAGCTGTTTGCATGAGATGGCCGAAGGTTCCTTTCCATGAAGCTTCGACAGTATAAACCGACTTAAAGATAGAATGACTTTTTAGTCCATGAAGGTCTGAGTCAATGTTGTAAGCTTTTATAAGGGGCATACTTGTAATTCCTCACAGGCTGCGTCCTGTGCCTATAAATAGTGAACAGTATTCCGTTGCTGTTCACGCATTCTAGTATTTTGCAATCGCATCTGTCAGAATTCAACCTTTTGCCAAGGCAAAGGTATTTCTGTATTCAATAATTCAATATATTAAGTAATTATAATGTGGTTTATACATGTTTTATTTGTCCTTCTCGCACCTTTTATTTTATGTTATCTTATAATTTCCGCTGAAATTTAATTACGAAGGTTTAAGCTTCGTAACTATGCTCTTGTCAGCCTTCGTTCGAAAACATTATTCTCAAGAGAATAATGTTTCATGGACGAAGGATGTTAACATTTAACATTTTATGTTGCCTTGTTCTTAATTCATAGCATTTAAGTACAAGTCTCCAACATTGGCGCCCACCTCCGGTGAACTCACTTCCACTTTTTGAGCTGATGGCTTCGTTCAATGATCGAGCTGGGGCTGCTTCGGACCCAAAGCTGGTGCTCCCGATTACAGGCGGTTCGTCCTCAGAGCCAGCCAATAAGAAGCAGAAAAAAGACGCACAGAGAAGGGTGCAGCATGTTGGGGTGCAAGGACCCTTCATCAAGTCAAGATGGTCTCACATTCCTATTACCTTCTCCCAAGAGGACCTTCAGCTCAAAGATTACCCACACAACGATGCCATGGTTATCTCTTGTGTTATCAAAGGATTTCTGGTTCACAATGTCTTGGTTGACACAGGCAGTGCAGCTGACATCATATTTGCTAAAGCCTTCAGGCAAATGCAAGAGCCAGAAGATAAGATTCATGATGCTACACATCCTCTTTGTGGCTTCGGAGGGAGACAGATTGTAGCACTGGGAAAGATCACCATGTCAGTGACCTTCGGATTCATCAATAACACTAGAACTGAGCAAATTGTGTTTGACATTGTTGACATGGAATACCCTTATAATGCAATTATTGGTCGTGGTACCCTCAATGCCTTCGAAGCAATCCTTCACCCTGCTTATCTTTGCATGAAGATACCTTCGGATCAGGGACCCATCGCTATTCATGGAAGCCAGGAAGCTGCCAGAAGGGCCGAAGGAAACTGGACTGATTCAAAAGCAATCCATAACATAGATGGAGCTGAAGCTTGCGAACAATACAAATTCAGAAGGGAGAAAGCAGCTTCAGCAGATCAGCCGAAGCCCATGCTCTTATGTGAGGATGTAGCAGAACAGAAGGTGCTGTTGGGCTCTCAGTTATCCGAAGCACAAGAGAAAACCTTGCTAAGGTTCTTGTTCAACAACAAAGATGTTTTTGCATGGTCAGCCAATGATCTCTGTGGAGTTAATAGAGATGTTATTGAGCACTCGCTCAATGTCGATCCATCCTTTAGACCCAGAAAGCAAAGGCTTCGGAAAATGTCAGATGATAAAGCTGAAGGTGCTCGCAACGAAGTCAAAAGACTCCTCAGTGCAGGAGTTATCAGAGAAGTGAAGTACCCAGAATGGCTAGCTAACACTGTTATGGTAAAAAAGGCCAATGGCAAGTGGCGAATGTGCATCGATTTTACAGATCTTAACAAGGCTTGTCCGAAGGATGAATTCCCATTACCAAGGATAGACTCTTTAGTTGATGCAACAGCTTCTTCAGAGCTCATGAGTCTGTTAGACTGTTATTCAGGCTATCACCAAATTTGGATGAAGAAGGAAGATGAGCCGAAGACTAGCTTCATAACTCCAAGTGGCACATATTGCTATCTTCGGATGCCTGAAGGGCTCAAAAACGCTGGAGGAAGTTTCAGCCGAATGACTGCGAAGGTTCTCCAATCTCAAATAGGCAGAAATGTGCTAACTTATGTTGATGACATCATTGTAAAAAGCACGAAGCAGGAAAATCATATTGCTGATCTGCAGGAGACCTTCGCCAATTTCAGGCAAGCTGGCTTAAAGTTAAATCCAGAAAAATGTGTCTTCGGTGTGAAGAAGGGGAAATTTCTTGGATGCTTGGTTTCAACAAAGGGAATTGAAGCTAATCCAAGTAAAATTGAGGCTATACTTCGGATGGAGCCACCAACTACAAAGAAGGGGGCTCAAAGATTGACAGGGAGATTGGCATCTCTCAATAGATTCATATCTAGATCAGCAGAGAGAAACTTACCATTCTTCGAAGTGCTGAAGTCAGCCGAAGTCTTTCAATGGGGACCAATCCAGCAGAAGGCTTTCGAAGAACTGAAACAGTATTTGATAGACCTAACAACATTGACTCCACCAATGCCAGGGGCTCCTTTATTATTATATGTGGCAGCTTCGCACTCAGCGGTAAGTGCAGCACTTGTCCAGGAAAAGATCGATGGTCAAGACAAGAGGCAGGCCCCGATATATTTTGTTTCTGAGGTTCTTAGTTTATCAAAGAAAAATTATACAGAGTTGGAGAAGGTACTGTATGCTGTCTTGATGGCTTCCAGGAAGCTTCGGCACTATTTCCAAGCTTACAACATAATTGTTCCTTCTTCACAACCTCTGAAGGATATCATGAGGAACCGAGAAGCTACTGGAAGGATTGGAAAATGGGCTGCAGAACTCAACGAATTCTGTATTGAATATGTTCATAGATCTTCGATTCAGTCTCAGGCATTAGCAGATTTCATTGCTGACTGGACGCCAGGGGCTCAGGAGGAAGAAACAAATAAAGATGCCGAAGCATGGACAGTGTTTTGCGATGGATCTTGGGGAACCTTCGGAGCAGGAGCGGCTGCTGTGTTGGTTTCACCTTCCAAGGTTAAAACTTGTTATGCGGCAAAGCTTGACTTTAGTTGCACAAATAACATTGCCGAGTACGAAGCCTTGCTTTTAGGTCTTCGGAAGTTAAAAGCAATGGGAATAAGAAGGGCCATACTTAAAACTGATTCCCAGATTGTTTTGGGTCATGTTGACAAGAGTTGCAAGGCTAAGGATCCGAAGCTTGAAAAATATCTGGATATGGTTCGAAGAGTTGAAGCTTCCTTCGAAGGGTTTTCTGTCAAAAATATCCCTAGAGGACAAAATGAACATGCTGATTTGCTAGCTAAGTCAGCAGCACAGGGGCTGCCCTTACCTTCGGATGTATTCTTTGAAACAATAAAAGCTCCTTCGGTAGAACTTCTTGAAAGAGCAGTCCTCAACATATCTCCTGTTTATAGCGAGGATTGGAGAACTGAGATCATCTCCTACCTTCAGGGAAAATTCCTTTCAGATGACGAAGCTTATAACAGGAGGATAGAGGCAAGGGCTCGTCCATATGTCATGATAGAAGGAGAATTGTACAAGCATGGAGTTTGTGCTCCGCTACTCAAATGTTTATCCAGAACCGAAGGTATTGAGTTGATGAAAGAAATACATGCAGGCCTCTGCGGATCTCACATTGGATCCAGGCCATTGCTTGGAAAAATTTTCCGCCAAGGATTTTATTGGCCGAAGGCGGCTTCGGATGCAGCGGAGTTAGTTCAAAAGTGTGAAGGTTGTCAGAAATGTGCACGAGATCAAAAACAACCTTCGTCCTTAACACAACTCATACAACTCATTTGGCCATTGCAAAGGTGGGGCCTTGACTTGTTAGGTCCGTTACCACCAGCCCAAGGGAACCTAAGATACGTTGTAGTGGCGGTGGAATATTTTTCTAAGTGGATTGAGGCAAAGCCTTTAGCTACAATAACTTCGGCCACCGTCCAAAAGTTTTTCTGGCAGAATATTGTTTGTCGTTTCGGGGTACCAAAGGCTATCACTGTGGATAATGGAACACAGTTTGAATCCGAAGCTTTTAGGGATTTCTGTGATCAAATTGGTACGAAGATCCATTTTGCATCAGTCAGACATCCGGAGTCAAATGGACTTGTTGAAAGAGCCAATGGTATTATAATGACAGGAATAATGAAGTCAATTTTCAATCAACCAAGGGGAAAGTGGCCAGATCAGTTAACCAAAGTGGTGTGGAGCCATAATACAACAGCATCAAGGTCTACCGGCTTTACCCCATTCAAGTTATTATTTGGTGACGAAGCAATAACTCCAGAAGAAGCTAAAACCGGATCAATAAGGGTAATAGCTTCGGCAGCATCAGGTTCCGAAGCTGATTATTCTGTGGAAAAAGATGCTTTAGAAGGGATCAGGTTGCAAGCCGTGGAAAACATCAACAAATATCAAGCCGAAACAATTAAATGGCGAGATAGAAAGGTTCAACTAAAGAATATTGAGCCAGGACACTTGGTGCTTCGGAGAGTGGCCAATCCAGAAACAGTGGGCAAGTTACAATTGAAATGGGATGGACCTTTCTTAGTAGCATCTTCGTCAAGACCCGGTTCATACAGATTGAAGGATATGGACGGCAACGACATTCCTAGATCTTGGAATGCGGATGAGCTTCGACGATATTATGTATAATTCGATGTAATTTTTCATATTTTTTATTTTTTATTTTTTCTTTCATGGCACCCTTTTCCTTTCCGAAGGGGGAGAAAGGTTTTTAATGGGGCCATCATGTGTAATTTTCTTTTTTAGTTCTATAAGAGCAAAATCCCCCAAAGAATGTAAATGTAAAAGCTGAGAACGCACCATCGAGTGCCAAAAAGTAAAAACGAAGAAGCTCCAAAGTCGTTCCTAAGGGAATGCAGAGCTTACAGCGAAAAGTCAACGCTGATTCCGCCAAAAGTAAAGGCGAAGAAGCTCCAAAGTCGTTCCTAAGGGAATGCAGAGCTTACAGCGAAAAGTCAACGCTGATTCCGCCAAAAGTAAAGGCGAAGAAGCTCCAAAGTCGTTCCTAAGGGAATGCAGAGCTTACAGCGAAAAGTCAACGCTGATTCCGCCAAAAATAAAGGCGAAGAAGCTCCAAAGTCGTTCCTAAGGGAATGCAGAGCTGAGGTGTGATTGTTCTTAAAATGGTTATGAATATGACTTCGGATACGTGTTTGGCCATGCATTTGCACATCACATTACATCATAACATTTGCATTCATAAACATTCATCTAGGCATAAGTAGGATAGTCATCTTCATGGCATAAATGGTTGCTTCAGCAAAAAGAGGAAAAAGAAGGGGAAGAAAGAGCTTCGTGCACAAAAAAGAGAGCTTCGGAAAAAAGGGAAAATGTTGTTCTCTATGCTTCGCTGCGTACGAAAAGAAGGGAAGGTGTTTTTTCGCCGACGGCTCAAAAAAGAAAAATTTCGTCCACATCAAAGCATTTCCTATACAGCAATGGGAGGGTAAGGATATATAATAAGGTATGAACAGAATTCATTAAAGACCTTCGGCATTGTTTACATTTACAAAAGTTACGTTTACAAAAGCTCTCAAAAGTTTCTCAAGCATTGTTTACAGTCTACTATCTAATCCCCAAGGAGCTTCGGCTTCGGCGGCTTCGGCATCATTTTTGACCTTCGACTTCAGCTTCGTCATCCTACATGAATAAGATCGTTGTAAGTCAAAATCGAGCTTACAAGAAAAGGTAAGCACAAGGTATGGTTTCTTACTGGTTCAAGGTGGCTACGAGCTTCGTCTCCTGCCTTTTCTCGCCCACCTTTTGTCCATATCATTTTTATAAATCTATTCGAGATACTTCGGGCAAGATCAGGAATGTCGTCCAGGATTGATGGCGACAAAGTGAAATTTGGCCTATTCACAATCCTTCCATGCTCGCAGCCAGCCTTCAGGAAAGCCGCAGCAGTGCCTCGAGAAGCCACCCAGGCACAGAAGTCACCATGCCCAGCTATGACTTCGTCGAGCTCGTCAATCTCCCCCTCAATATGTTCGAAGGTTTTTGGTAGATCTTCAGCTGAGGGGGTAAATTTTCCACTGCTGGCTCCAACTGAGTAAAAAATCTTTTTTAACCGATGAATGCATCTGTGGCTAAATTCCAAGCAGTTTTCTTGAAGACTTGCCAGTAGTTTTTTCAAATCTGAATTCTTTTGAGCTTCGGCTTTAAGTTTTGTATTAAGATCTTGTTTTTCTTGTTCGAACTGCTCAGACTGGCGGAGAAGCTTCGTGTTCAGTTCTGTTATTTTTGCTTCAGCTTCCGCCAATAGTCCTTCGGTTGCCTGGAGCTCAAAGTTCTTTTTCTCGAAGGCATCTGATTGTTCCTTTATTTTGCTTTCCAAATTTTCAATCATGACTTCGTGCTTTTTATCTTCAAAATCTTGTTGCATCTGCAAGGCTTTGCTCAGAAGCATACTCTGCACGAAAACAACCTTCGTCAGACATGTTTTCGTTCTTAGAAACAATAAAGGTTAAGGGAAAAGCAGTTCACCTTGAAGTTGGAATAAAATAAGCTGCCAACGACATGTTGTCGTCGGTAGCGGCTGATGTCCGTTTCTAGCTTCGGAAATCCGATATTCTTGGACAGAGTACTGATAATTTTGGCTCCAGTTTGATCTCGGATACAGCCCAATTTTTCATCATCAACGCCTCCGAAGAGGAGTGATCCAGGCTTGTATCCGCAGGATTTGGCGTATTCTTTAAGCTCTTTTATTTCCGCTTTTGATAATTGTTCTCCGATTAAATTCCGGAACATGAAAGTTTCGTTCTCCGAAGCTTCATCAGCAATTTCTTTCCCTTTCGCCGACGCTACGGTCGCGGCCTCTTCGGCGGTGGTGGTAACTTCTTCTGTAGTCATGCCTAGCAGTATTTGGTCAATATGTTCAAATGTGCTCTCTAGGTTCAGATCTTCAACTGAGGCAGCTTCGGCGGCTGTGACCTCCGAAGGTGCAATTTCAATATTTGTCTCTTCCGCAGCCGCTGGTATTTTTCGAGCTGAAGCTCTTGGCGGTGTCTTGTCGATAACTTCTGTCACACCGATCATCCTCTGTCTTTTTACTTTAGTTGTTTTCTTCATTCTTTCGGGCTCCTTTTCCTTCGGAAAAAATTTTGTCAGTCGAGGCCCTAGTGGACTTAGCTTCGCAGGCATGGATTCAGTCATGACCTGCAGAATGGCCTCTACATCAGTGGTAGAGGGTGATGCGGGGGATTTTTCTTCATCAGATATTTTTTGTTTCGGAGAAGATGCTTTCTTCTTCTTTGGAATCTTCTTCTTCGGTGTCTCTTCTTCATCTTTGTTTGAAGCTTCGGTCATCCTCTTCCTTTTTTGGCCTTCGACATTTTTGTTTAAATTTTCATAGTCTGGGTATTCAAACTCCAGAGCGTCCAACACTCGGTTTAGCCTTCGCTTCGGACGGGTGCCGAAGGCCGCAGTCATCAATTGATCTTCTTTTTTAGAGTAATTGCCAAGTATTTCATTGCACATTGCTTCAATCGTATCTAGCCACTCTTGGCAAGGTGCTTTAAAGTACTTTTTAAACTTGAAATAGTAAGGTAAACGTACGAGTTCACCTTCTTTCTTTTCC
The DNA here is from genome assembly GCF_902167145.1 of Zea mays. Lineage (NCBI taxonomy): Eukaryota > Viridiplantae > Streptophyta > Magnoliopsida > Poales > Poaceae > Zea > Zea mays. The sequence goes on along the minus strand of NC_050104.1, from coordinate 11,256,039 downwards.
CCCTGTAGCTTCGGCATTTCCCATTCTTTCAAACTGGGAAAAACTTTGAATGCTAAAAACTCTTGAACCAGGTCCCTTGTGCTGATATGCTCTGCAATAATTCTGAATTCACTCATTGCTTGTTGTGTTGGACCTTCGGGTGTCATGTTGCAGCGAGGTCGGGTTTCTCCGAAGATTAATTCCAGCGGGCTTTGTACAAGCTTTTCCTTGTCGTCATCAACCTTGACATAGAACCACTCTGATTTCCAGCCTGCTGCCCACTTGCTTCGGTAGCTAATTACAGGGAACTTTGTAGTTTTCCGATAGGCAAAGTTATAGCAACCAAAATTATCGTGCAATCCATCTTTTCTAGCCTTTGTTTGATAATGCAGCTCGTGAACCCGACAGAAGCTGTCCGCAAATGGTTCCACTGCTTGGCTTCGGAGTGCCCAGATATAAACAGTAAGCCTAACGATAGCGTTAGGGGTCAGCTGATGAAAATAGATACCGAACCTCTTCAGCACCTCTCCAATGATCCCATGTAGGGGGAATCTTAATCCAGCCTTTAAAAAGCTCTTGAAAATAACAATTTCATCTTTCTCCGGTTTTGGGGTAGTCTCTTCTCCCCCGAAGCGCAAAAGCTTCTTCTGATTTTCAGTGAAAAAGCCCGATTTTATCATCTTGGACAGATCAGCCTTCGAAACAGTAGATTTTCCGAAGTCCAAGTGGCTCGGCTTGCTTGGCATGGCAATGCGATAATCATCTTCGGAATCAGTTTCCTCAATATTCTCTTCCTCTGCTTCAGCGATTGCTTGTTCTGCTTGTTCTGCATCATCATGAGGGATCTTTTCCGAAGTCACTAAACCCGATCGTTGCATGGCTTCGGAGATGGGGAGAGTCTCCGAAGCTTCAGTTTCCTCCCCCTCGCGCTCAACCCTGGCGGTAGAGCGGACTCTGGCCATTCAATTATGAACTTGTGAAACTTTAATATTTTCTTCCTCCGAAGCAGGTTTCAAACTGGAGCTTCGTTCGATTCTAACAGACAAGCTTCGGTGATGGTTAAAAATTTTGGCAGGAAAACAGTGCAAATAGCAATGAATGGTGTGGTAACTTCACACCTACTCGTCTGTTTATATAGTGCTGCAGGTAAGAAGGCGAAGCGCCAGAGTTTTTACACCAGGCGCACACCCGCTTGCGCTCGCTGCGCGGTGGACCGCAGGGACAAACAGTAAACTCTGCAAGGTGGGACCGCTACGTGCTGGAAAATTAAATCGTTTCTCGGCAACGAGCTCAGGGAAGGTGTTTTTTGGACCTTCGGCTCCCCGAAGCTTAAGAGACTTTTTTCACGGATCAAGCTCGTTACGAAAAACGATCTAGCACCGCGAAAGGGGCTACTGTTGGGTCTATGCTTCGTCGCCGAAGGTCTTCAAGGGAGAAGCGGCTTTCGGCTGAAGCTATTTGCATGAGATGGCCGAAGGTTCCTTTCCATGAAGCTTCGACAGTATAAACCGACTTAAAGATAGAATGACTTTTTAGTCCATGAAGGTCTGAGTCAATGTTGTAAGCTTTTATAAGGGGCATACTTGTAATTCCTCACAGGCTGCGTCCTGTGCCTATAAATAGTGAACAGTATTCCGTTGCTGTTCACGCATTCTAGTATTTTGCAATCTCATCTGTCGGAATTCAACCTTTTGCCAAGGCAAAGGTATTTCTGTATTCAATAATTCAATATATTAAGTAATTATAATGTGGTTTATACATGTTTTATTTGTCCTTCTCGTACCTTTTATTTTATGTTATCTTATAATTTCCGCTGAAATTTAATTACGAAGGTTTAAGCTTCGTAACTATGCTCTTGTCAGCCTTCGTTCGAAAATATTATTCTCAAGAGAATAATGTTTCATGGACGAAGGATGTTAACATTTAACATTTTATGTTGCCTTGTTCTTAATTCATAGCATTTAAGTACAAGTCTCCAACAGTATACACCGCCGAACTGGTTTGGCCAGGACAGGCTAAACCTTCAGCGTGTTCTGCTTTACAGTCGATTCGAAAGAATCGACAAGAGGAAGTTAAGTTTACTTTTAATGTTGCCAAATGCGATAAAATATTTGACGAGTTACTGAAAAACGGCAACATTAAATTAACTCATACTATTCCTCCTCCTGATGAATTAAAGAGGCGTGCTTATTGTAAGTGGCATAATTCCTTTTCTCATGCCACCAATGATTGTAATGTTTTTCGTCGACAGATACAATCGGCCATAAATGAGGGTCGATTGGTTTTTCAGGAGATGCAAGTAGACACACAACCCTTTCATGTTAATACAATAGAACTCACATGCAAAAAGGTCTTGGTTCGGCCCGAAATGGCCGATAAAGACAAAGGCAAGGGCATCGTCATCAGCAATCCTCGCATATCACAAAAGGAGATTGCTCGAAAAGCTTCGGACAAGAAGGCTAAAAGGTCCGAAGACGCCGGGGGACAGGCACAGTTAATAAACCAAACACATCAGCCTAGCCCCAACATTGTAGATGGTCCGACACCTACGTGCGGACAATCCGGTGCTCAGACAAACGGTCCGGCTAACTCAGCCGGACAGTCCACCTATGACCAAAGGCGTCAACCTCTACACAAAGCAAGGGAAAAGACGCAAGGTCAAAGCACATATAATCGGCTGATCAAAGCCGATCCTACTTTTGATCAGTTGCTCTCCAAAAATACTAGCAAAAAGACTGTTCCACGTGATCGGTCAACAAAGAAACCCCGGTCACCTGCTAAAACAAAACGGTCAAACAAAACGACCCGAAAGGCGACACAACAAGCATCGCCTATTCATTCTATGAGACCAGGGTACTTTCCACCTATTTACTCATCGTCGGTATATTATCCTGTTCAAACATGGAATGACACGATGATGAATCCATGGTACATGTATAGCCCCTTCGTCTATCCAGACTGGGGGACACCTCCATTCTATTCCTTTTGATCCATTGATCAAATGGTCATGGCCGAGAAAGATACAATCCGAAACGGCCTTTATATTGGTGCTTTATTGAATAATCTCCATATCGAAAAGCCGGTGACCTACATCAGGTTTAGTTCATATGCTTTTGGTTCGTCAACCTTCACCAAAAGGCAGGGGGGCATATGTTGAGCTCTAAAAAGAGCAGTGTGGACGGTCCGGCCCCGAGGCCGGACGGTCCGCGGTCCGGACTGTCCGCGGTGGTGGCGCGGACGGTCCGCGCGCGCGCAGAGTCAGTTAGGGTTCCTAGTTTCTCGCGGGATTTGTTACCTAAAACCGCGGGATTAACTCGGGAAATAGTTGGAAACGGATCCAGACCTCCTCCTTTATATAGATGAAGGGCTACGGCCGATTGAACCCCCAACAATCGAACCAATACAACTTCTATCTCGCATTTATTTTCAGCACAATTAGGAGTAGTTCTAGTCTAGTTCTAGTTTAGCCCTAGTTTAGTATTCCAATCCCCAAATTCTCTGCCTCTCCTCGACTCTACGTCGATTAGAGCAGTCTAGGTCGGCCGACCCGAGCCTAGACAACTCCTAGGATCTCTCCTCCCCGACGGGGTCCCTCCCGGGAGCGAGATCCAGGCGCCGCCGGCGATCTTCCGCCGCCCCTGCGCACGCGCGGACCGTCCGGCCCTAGAGCGCGGACCGTCCGGCCGTCAGGCAGGGATCGCCAGCCCCTGCACCAGGTCGCGGACCGTCCGGCCCTGTGCCGCGGACCGTCCGCGTCTGACCAGGGAGCACCACCGCCTCGCGCCAGGCCGCGGACCGTCCGGCCCCTGCGCGCGGACCGTCCGCGCCTGACCAGAGAGCACCGCCGCTGGTTCTCTTGAGTGATTAGTGCCTCCAAAAAGGTGTCAACAAGTTTATTTCAGAAGCTGTTGGAGAGCAAATTTACTACTATCTCTCTAAATCATCAATTTATTAAAATGTTATTTCGAAAACTACTGAACTTGCTCTAAGGCCGCCATTACTGTTTCTTTCCTTTATTCCTCTAAGCAACGGCCCAGGAGCCGGAAAAGAGGTCGTCGACTTCTAACGTAAGCACCCCCGTCCGTGTACTCCTTCCCCACAAAGAGTCGTTTCTGCTATGGATCTAATTCATAGCAATTGTTTTTTTTTTTTTTTTTTTTGCGACTGAGGGAGCAGAGAAGAACCGAAAACACTCAGACAATCACCTGCTATGACCACTTTCTCCAAGCATGTTTTCCATCCATCGTATATCTTGTACGGGCCCTATCTATTACTACCACACATCTGCAACCCGCGCGTAACAATGTAGACATTACACTGTTATACGACAAAGTTAAATACGCAATACAATCCCTGCTGGATCCCTTTGCACAGCAAACAGATGGCTGTGATGAATCGCTGCTCCTTGCACGCCTGTGAACAATATGTCTTGACTACAAATTCGAGCCTCCTTTCTGGTCGTTATCATTGTTGCGATGCTGTCATATCAACGGGTGTGTCAGACGGTGAACAGGAGCCGTCGGAGACAAAGCGCGAGCGGGATCAGCAGGCTGAATGAGTGATGGGCTTCCGGCCCAGTAGATAGAGAGAACAGTAGACGGTACCAATAGATGGAAAGAACACAAGAAGGCGGTGTTGAGCACAAAAAAATGCCATGCAGGCGGTTCCTGTCCTAGGGCTAGATGGTCCGCGGTCCGGACTGTCCGCGGTGGTGACGCGAACGGTCTGCGTGTGCGCAGAATCAGCTAGGGTTTCTGATTTCTAGCGGGATTTGTTAGCAAAATCTACGTGATTAACTCGAGAACCGACTTGTAATGGGTCCAGACTTTCACCCTTTATATAAATGAAGGGGTACCCCCACAATCGATCCAATCAAATCTAGTTATCAATTTTATCTTACTTGAATCGTTTTCCAATTTCTAGGAGTAGGAGTAATTTAGCCTTAGGTTTAGTTTTAGTTTAGTCTTTCACAACAATCTCTCTTCGACTATACGTCGATTAGAGGAGCATCGGGCGGTCTGCCGACCCGGAGCAACGCCTTGGAACTCTGCCCCTCGATGGGACCTCTTCCGGGGCGAGTTCTAGGGTTCTTCGCGGAGACGAAGTCCCTCTGCGCCACTGTGGACCGTCCGACCCCAGGCGCGGACCATCCGGAAGCGTGCAGAGGAGGATCATACTGGGGTCATTGGTTCGTCACCGTCGACGGAGTCTGTTTCTTCTATTGGCGGGCCTCCAGCTCCACCACTTCCACCTCTGTCGTCTTCTCCCTGTTTGCCCTCTTTTTGTTGGCACAAGTATCCCATTCCCTCCCCAACAATCACGGTATCCTAGTCCTCCAACAACAAAATTTTGGTGTGATAATATTGAAGCTACATATCTCATGTAAAATCAAGTATTTCATAGTCGAATATAACATTTTGTAATTGATTTTCACTTTGTGCGTGAAGGGATAGTGTCACACACGGTTTTAGAAGGCAAACCGAATGCGAACCATGTACGTGCCAGGATCAGAAATTCCCGTACACAACGATTACATAACTGGACATCATCACACAATGCTCAAATAATAACGTAATAGGGTATTAAGTTGATTACATCATGATGTCTGAGACATCCATATAGTCTTAAATATAGATCAAAGTGCAAATACGAAACATAGTAAGATACGACCTTCACAGGCAGCCGACTGGGGGTTTGTCGCTAACCCACACCTAGAACTCATCAGTCTTGAAACTCCTGAAATCCTCCGCTACGCCCTTATCTTCTCCTGAGCAGGGGTTGCAATGCGGACAACCTGGTGTTTTTGGTGTTGTAAAGCAAGGGTGAGTACACATCAACGTACTCAGCAAATGTCTCGGTTGCTTTTAGTTGGTCAGGTAATTATTACTAGTAGAGAGCCAAGTTTTAGCACTAATTCCAAGTCATTAACCCAAAGGTACTCCCTCCAAAAGGAGAATACTAGAATCTATAGTCATAATCATCACCACTAGAACCATTATCATCATCATCATCATCTGTAATCATAGTATCTCTAATCAAAGGAGCTCCCAAGGTCGCTCATAACCGTGAGTACGACTGATATATTAGTTTCTAGCCCACGAGCCGTGATTCCCTTTCTAGCCCAGGTTTGCAAGACCCTTGTTCACTCCCGAGGTGAGCAGCTAGGGATTCACTACGAAGCCTTTACAAAGATTCCCCGAAGATGTAGCCGCTCGTTAGGTTTTCTAAATGCACCGCTGTCGGGGACCATAATTAGGGGTACCCTCAAGACGCCTAATTCTCAGCTGGTAATGTCACACCCGGTTTTGGAAGGCAAACCGAATGCGAACTATGTACGTGCCAGGATCAGAACTCACGTACACAGCGATTACATAAATGAACATCATCGCACAATGCTCGAATAATAACATAAAAGAGTAATAACTTGTTACATCACAGAGTTATAGACATCCACATAGTCATTGTCTTAACAGGTAAATCAAAGTGCTAGCGAAACGCAGTAAAGATAAGGCCTTCACAGGCAGCTGACTGGGGGTTGCCGCCAACCCACACCTAGAATTCGTCGTAGTCTTGGAACTCCTGGAAGTCTCCTTCCACGACTTCGCCTTCTCCGGAGCAGTGGTTACAATGCGGACAACCTGGTGTTTTGTGGTAAAGCAAGGATGAGTACACATCAACGTACTCAGCAAATGTCCCATTTGGCTGAAGTGGACTAGCTTTATGTGGGGTTAGGCTCAAGCAGTTGCTTTTAGTTGGTCAGGTATTTATCATTAGTTGAAGCCAGATTTTAGCATTTACCAACCCGTAAACCATTTCCTCATCGAGGAACAACATCATCATAGTCGAACCGAAACCATAACATAATCCTTGCATCTCGAACCATCTGTATCTCTAATCAAAGAGGATCCCAAGGCTGCTCTTAACCGTGAGCACGGCTGATATACCAGTTTCACTACCCTCTGCAGAGGTTGCACACTTTACCCATGAGTCATGATTCCCTTTCTACCCGGGGAGAGCTAATCCCTATTGACCACTACCTAGGTGGTCCGGCAGGGCATCACTACGTAGCTTTTACGAAGATTCCCTAGAGATCATAGCTGCCCGTTAGGTTTCTCCAGTTTGATAAACACAGTACCCCTCCCCGCAGGAGAGTGACTAACAAAGAGCAAAACGAAAGAACCTCGGCACTCAGCCTCGGCAGAGCAAGCACTGTGCCTGGACCCCATTGACGGCACGACGGCTAAGCAACTACACCTCTAGTTCATCTAATTAATCAGCTAAGGGCATCCCATTTCACCCTCATGGTTGCACTGTTATCCCGGGTGGTCTCTCAACGAACAAGTCCTTACGGAGAGGTACTCAGGAAACAGCCTGAGCCCCCTAGAGTATCACAAGATCATCAACATCATCAGGATAACAGTATCATAAATAGTCACATCATGTTCATTGATTAAGTTAAGGCAATAGCAGAGTGCTAACCATAACAGCCCATAAGGTCATCAAGGATAAAGTAAAGTGTAAAGCTAGTCAATCCTTAGGTTTCAAGTAAGTAATGCAGGGTAGTAAGTTATAAATGAATAGGACATAATGGGACAGAGGACACTTGCCTTCACCAAACTGCTGATCAGGGACTTCCTCTGCAACTTCCAGAGGTACTCAGGAAACAGCTTGAGCCCCCTAGAGTATCACAAGATCATCAACATCATCAGGATAACAGTATCATAAATAGTCACATCATGTTCAATGATTAAGTTAAGGCAATAGCAGAGTGCTAACCATAACAGCCCATAAGGTCATCAAGGATAAAGTAAAGTGTAAAGCTAGTCAATCCTTAGGTTTCAAGTAAGTAATGCAGGGTAGTAAGTTATAAATGAATAGGACATAATGGGACAGAGGACACTTGCCTTCACCAAACTGCTGATCAGGGACTTCCTCTGCAACTTCCTCGGGAAACACAGACTGCTCGTTGTCTACGTAAAGTAATCATTCACACTATGCACTTGGGAAAATAACAAACAGAAAGCAACATACCAAACATATGCAGCAGAGAGAGATCACAAGTTCATAGCAGAAACAGATGGGCACTCTGGTGTTCCCTAGGTCTGGGGTAGAGGACTATACAAAGTGATTCATTATCCACTAATCAGGTTTAAGTCAGGGGTGGGATTAAATCATTACATGGTTTTAAGTTCCTAAACCTAGGTGTTTAAGTCCCTAAACTTAAGTACTCCAACTTTTATTAAAGTCTACCAACATCTAATTATCTCAAATAGGGTTCCAATAACCTTAATCCTATCCTAGTGATTAATCATTAATTGGTACATGGAAACAGCAGGGAAACATTGTTTAAATAGACACACAAAAACATCATGAGCATTTTGCAATTTGAAGCACCTAATTTGGAGTTCATATGACAAAGTTATGGATTTTACAAGTTTAGGGGTTAAAAATATAACCTAAATACCTATTTTGAATTAAATAAAAGGCCCAGGGACCTAACTGAGAGAAACCAGGGACGGCGGGTTTAAATTCCAGAAAACCGGGGGTCTCTTTAAGAAAACGCGCGGGCGAAGGGGTATCGGGCTCCTATGGCCGTCAGATCTAAAGCGAACGACCAGGATTAGATCCTGCAGGCGGGCGCGCGAGCGCGCGGCGGCCTGGGCGGCTGACAGGCGGGACTGGGCGGGCAGCGCGGGGCGCGGGCAGGCTGACAGGCGGGGCCGGCGGGCAGAGCGAGCGCGCGGGCGGGCTGACAGGCGGGGCCCAAACGGCAGGGAGACGGGGTGAGGGGGAAGCGGGCCTGGGCCGCTGGATCTCCGGCGGACGGCCAGGATTAGGCTTGACCTAATTAGAACGGGACCGCCCGATCTGGGACGGACGGTGGGGATCGGGTGGCCGGCCTGGGCTTCTCCTACGGCTAGCTGGGGCGGCGGCGCTCGTCCCCGCGGCGGAGGACTCGCCGGAGACGAGGGGCGCGGGCGTTTGGCGGGCCTCCGAGGCGACCTGAGCGGCCGGGAAAGTTGGGGAGGGCACGAGGAGTCCTCTGGTGGGGTCTGGGTCGGGGCAGGGGCACCAGAGGGGGGCGGTCCACGGCGGAGCGGCTCGGCGGCGGCATAAATCTACTCCGGCGAGAAATTACACACGGCAGAAGGCAATACACGGGTCGATAGGGGCGGGAGAGGTTCTTTACCTCAAGGCGGGCTCCGAGGACTCCTCGGTGGCGGCAATGACGCGACGGGGGCCCGGGGCGACGGTGGCGGACCTCCGCGGCTGCACGGGGAACGGTGGGTGAGCGCGGGCAGAGAGAAACAGGGAGGGGGAGGGGAAATTGGGGCGCGTCCCGGGTTGCGGACGCCGTGGCGAAGCTCACCGTGGCAACGGACACAGCGGAGCTCCAACGGCGGCCGGGAAACGAGCTCGGGACGGCGGGGATTTGTGGCGGCGGTGCTCTGGCGTGCGCGCAGCGAGGGAGAGGTGGAAGAGGGGTCTGCTGGAGCGCAAATGGGGGAGGGGGAGAGGGCGAGTGGGGCTCGGGGCTCAAGTGGCCAGGGGCGGGGCGGTTGCGAGCTCCACGCGTGACGTGGGCGCGGAGTCCGCGGCAGCGCGCAGCTCAGACGACGGTTACGCGGAGAAGACGGGGCTGACAGCCCGGGCCCGCGAGCAGAGAGAGAGAGGGGAAAGCGGGGGCGGGCGCGCGGAAGGCGGCCGCGCTGACGGGCGGGCCCGCCAGGGCAGAGAGAGCGGGGGGGGGGGGGGGGGGGGGGGGGAAGAGGCGCGCGCGCGCGGGATGGGCCTAGCTGGGCCGAAAGGCTGAGGGGGGCGGGGGAGTGGGCTTCTTTCCTTTTTTCTTTTATTCTGGAATTGTTTTCCCTTTTTCTTTTATTTATTCTATTTGATTCAAATCCAAATAAGCCACAAACTCAAATTAGACTTTCCAAGAATTATGCACCAAACAAAAGTGAAATCTAGGGTTCAACATGATGCAACGATTCATACTCCCTTGGAGTTTGAGTTAATAGACTATAATTACAATTAAAATAAGCACTTTTCTCCTATAGAAATGAGAAGGAAAAGATTGGGGAAGGATGAGAAAAAGGAAGTAACACCTGAATTTGTGAATATGAGCAAAGAAATTTTATACCCCCAAATTCAGGGTGTTACAAACCTATCCCCCTTAAAAGAATCTCGCCCCGAGATTCAAGGTTGGTCAGCAAAGGGTTCAGGGTATTTGGCCTTCAGATCATCTTCTCGTTCCCAGGTTGCTTCTTCCTCCGAGTGGTGACCCCATCTGACTTTGCACATTCTGATGGTATTCCTCCGGGTGACTCTGTCTGCAAACTCCAGAATCTGCGTTGGCTTCTCTATGTATGTCAGATCCTCCTGGACCTCCAAACCCTCCACTGGCAACTATTCTTCTGGTACTCGCAGACAATTCTTCAATTGCGACACGTGGAACACATTGTGCACTGCTGACAAGCTCTCTGGTAGGTTGAGCTGGTAGGCCACTTCTCCACGCTTCGCTTGAATCTGATATGGTCCAACGTACCGGGGTGCTAACTTGCCTTTAACTCCGAACCTTCTGACTCCCCTGATAGGTGACACCTTCAGATAGACATAGTCTCCCACTTCAAAACTCAGTTCTCTTCTCCTTCTGTCAGCATAGCTTCGCTGCCTTGATTGTGCTATCTTCAGATTCTCCCGAACCATTTTGATATTCTCTTCGGCTTCAAGCAAGATGTCGGGGCCAAACACCTGTCTCTCTCCAGGCTGGTCCCAATGCAGCGGAGTCCTACAACTCCGCCCGTAGAGTGCCTGAAACGGCGACATCTTCAAGCTGGCCTGATAACTATTGTTGTAGGAGAATTCTGCATAAGGTAATCTTTTGTCCCATCCTGACTTGTCTTGCAACGCACAGGCTCTCAACATATCTTCTAGGATCTGATTAGTTCTTTCAGTCTGACCGTCTGTCTGCGGGTGATAAGCTGAGCTGAAGTTCAAATGTGTGCCCAAAGCTTCTTGTAGCTGTTGCCAAAAATGAGATGTGAACTGCGTTCCTCGATCTGACACTATCTTCTTCGGCACACCATGAAGGCAGACTATCCGCGACATGTATAACTCGGCTAACGTTGCTCCGGTGTATGTTGTCTTCACAGGTATGAAATGGGCCACCTTTGTTAAGCGGTCCACAACCACCCAGATGGAATCATAGCCGGCCCGGGTACGAGGTAGGCCAATTATGAAATCCATCCCGATCTCATCCCACTTCCACTGAGGAATCCGCAATGGCTGCAACAATCCGGCAGGCCTTTGATGCTCTGCTTTGGTTCTCTGACAGCTATCACAGATGGCGACATATTCTGCGATCTCTCTTTTCATGCCATACCACCAAAACCTTCGTTTTAAATCCTGGTACATCTTCTCACTTCCAGGGTGTATGGAGTAGGCTGTCTCATGAGCTTCCTTGAGGATCAGCTCCCGAATAGGTTTGATGTCGGGGACACACAATCGGTCCTTGAACCATATTACTCCCTCTTCGTCCTCTCGAAAGTCTTTGCCTCTTCCTTCTAAGATCAGCTGCCGGATCTTGTTGATGTTTTCATCATCCTTTTGCCCTTCTTTGATCTCCCGCTCTAGGGTGGGCTCTAACTCCACTGTTACTCCTTGCGTACTGTTCAGGAAACCGAGGCTCAGTCTGTCGAACTCCTTGGCTAACTCATACGGCATCGGATACGTGGCCATCATATTGACTTGACTCTTCCTGCTCAGAGCATCTGCAACAACATTGGCTTTGCCTGGATGGTAATGTATCTCCAACTCATAGTCTTTGATCAATTCCAACCATCTTCGCTGCCTCATGTTTAACTCTGCTTGGGTGAATATGTACTTCAGACTTTTATGATCTGTGTAGATATCACACTTCTGCCCATACAGGTAATGTCTCCAGGTCTTTAAGGCATGAACCACTGCTGCCAACTCCAGGTCATGTGTGGGGTAGTTTTTCTCATGGATCTTCAGCTGACGAGATGAGTATGCTACCACTCTTCCTTCTTGCATTAGCACACATCCCAATCCGGTGTAAGAAGCGTCGCAATACACCGAGAATGACTTGTGAACATCAGGCAGGACTAACACAGGAGCTGTAGTCAATCTATTTTTCAGTTCTTCGAATGCTTCCTGACACTTTTGGGTCCACTTAAACTCAACTTTCTTCGCTAGCAACGCTGTCATTGGCCTAGCAATCTTTGAGAAGCCTTCAATGAAACGCCTATAATATCCAGCCATTCCAATGAAGCTCTTGATCCCACGAACATCCTTCGGTGCTTTCCAGTTCAGGATATCTGCTACTTTCTTTGGATCCACTGCTAACCCATCTTGATTTATGATGTGACCCAGAAATAAGACTTCATGAATCCAGAACTCGCATTTGCCCAGCTTGGCATACAACTGATGCTCTCGAAGCCTTTGCAATACCATCTTCAAATGTTCTACATGATCTTCCTCACTTTGAGAGTATATGAGAATATCATCGATGAACACTACCACAAACTTGTCTAGATAATCCATGAACACACTGTTCATCAGGTACATAAAGAAGGCTGGCGCATTTGTCAAACCAAAGGACATAACTGTGAACTCATATAACCCATACTTGGTGATGAATGCCGTCTTCGGTATGTCCGAGGGTCGGATTCTGAGTTGATGGTAGCCTGACCTCAGATCTATCTTCGAGAATACGCTGGCACCTCTGAGCTGGTCAAACAGATCTTCTATCCTTGGCAGGGGGTACTTGTTCTTGACAGTGACTTCATTCAAGGCTCTGTAGTCTATGCACATCCTTTTGGTACCATCTTTCTTCTCTACAAACAACACTGGGGCGGCCCAAGGCGAGGTGCTTGGCCTGATGTAACCCTTCTCTAACATCTCATCTATCTGCTTCTTGAGTTCCACCAATTCTGGTCCAGACACTCGGTAGGCTCTTTTGGAAATGGGGGCGGTACTAGGGATAAGCTCTATGGCAAATTCAACTTTTCTCTCGGGTGGCATGCCCGTTAGCTCCTCGGGAAACACATCCGGAAAGTCCGACACAACCTTGATAGCCTTGAGCGGGTTGGGCTCTTTACTATCCACTGAAATCTGGTGGCAGACTCCCTCTTCTGATTTAGGAATCCTTAGCTCGGCTACTACCTCTTCTCCTGACGGGGACTTCAATGTTACAGTCCTCTTGTCACAACTAACATTTGCTTCATACTTCATTAACCAATTCATCCCTAGAATAACATCTATCCCAGGGGTGTCTATTACTATTAAGTCACTGGGGAATCCTATCCCCCTTATTTCCACCATTATATTTGAGCATATTTTATCTGTTTGCACCTTGCCACCAACCGAATTAATCCTCATGGGCGGCATCATTGCCTCTACTGAAATATTATGCAATTCTACCCAGGTTGCAGTGACAAATGAATGAGTTGCACCAGTATCAAATAGCACTTTTGCGGGATGAGATTCGACTGAGAACATACCTACTGCCACATCTGGTGCATCCTGGATTGCTTCGGCCTCCAAGTGGTTCACCTTTCCACGGTTGTACGCTTGGTTACGATTGCCTGCTGCCGGCTGCAGTACACCTTGCCTTGTTGGAGCATTGGGGTTGGTCTGCTGCTGCGCCATCTTCTTCGGGCACTGCATCGCCCAGTGTCCTTGTTCTCCACAGTGGAAACATCCTCTGCCTCCTCCTTGTGCTGGGGCTGCTTGGTTGCTCTGATTTGCTGCTGGGGCAGGAAGGCGAGGTGTCTGGTTGTTCTGCTTCTGATACTGATTACTTCCATGCTGGCTGTGCTGACGATACTGCTGCTGCTGCTGTGGGTACTGCCTCTGAAACTGCTGCTGATGCGGACGCTGATTCTGATTCTGATATCCCTGTGGGTGACCAGGCCTGCCTTGCTGAGATGAACTGCCTGAGAAACGTGGACGGCTGATGCCTCCGGACTGGGGTCCACTCATCTTGCGCTTCCGATCTTCCATATCCTTACGCTTCTTCTCAGTCATAACTGCCCTATCGATCAGGTGCTGGAAGGTGGGGAAGGTGTGATTCATCAGCTGGTAATGCAGGGGATCCACCAAACCTCTCATGAACCTGTACTGCCTTTTGGCATCAGTGTTGACATCCTCAGGTGCATAACGGGATAGCTGCAGAAACTTGTCTCTGTATTCACTAACAGACAGGGGTCCCTGCTTCAGAGCCAGAAACTCCTCCTTCTTCACGATCATCAGTCCCTCTGGAACATGGTACCGACGGAAACTCTCGCTGAATTCTTCCCAGGTGATGGCTTCGGGGTCAGCATGGGTGGCGAGGTAGGACTCCCACCAGGACTGGGCTGCTCCCCTCAGCTGACGGGGACCATACAGAACCTTCTCCCTGTCGTCACATTGGGCGGTGCGCAGCTCCCTTTCCACTGCGCGCAACCAGTCTTCTGCATCCATGGGGTCGGCAGAATGGGCGAAGGTAGGAGGGTGCCCTCTCATGAACTCACCATGCTTATCTCGTGGCATCTGGGGCATCTGCACTTGCAATTGGGGTTGGGGTTGCTGTTGAGCCTGCTGCATAGCTGCCAGAGTCTGCCCAATAGCCTGCACTGCCTGAGTCTGCATCAAGAACATCTGCTCCACTGACATCGGGGGTGGTGGGGGAGGCTGCCTCTGTTGTTCCTCTTGCTGGTCATGCTGCTCTTGCTGAGCACGCCTGTTGCATCGGCGCCTGTTGTCAGACATCTGTGGAAGACATTCATACATCAGCGTTGATCTTACAACCCTTCAGCATAAGAAAAGAGAATACAGAATTCTTCATGACACTGAGTGAACAAAGAGCTTCACTGATCCTCATTATGATTCAACACAACCTCTCAGATAAGAAGGAAAGTAGAAGTAAATGGTTTCCCAACTAAGCAACTGACTTCATTAACATTACTAGCTAAGCCAAACTGCAGGGGAAACCCACATGTTGGCTACAGTCATTACAAAGATTCAATTCCAGCACAAGTTCATCATAACAAGCATGAAAGCAACTGATAAGCAAACTAAACTAAATGGAAGCAACTGATAAGCAAACTAAACTGACTACCTAAAACTGAGACATCCGACTTAAGAATTATTACAAACTCCGACGCTAACGATCTAAGGATCCAGATCTATCCTGGTCTTACAGACAGGGGAACCATAAGTGTGGTGACCACGTGGCGGTGAGCGGTATGGGTGCTGAGTCCCAACAGGAGCGGGGGAACCACCCTCCTGGTGATGGCGCTCTGCCAGCTCAGCACGCAACTCCGCAATCTCCGTTCGAGCCCTGCTTAGCTCGTCCAGAGAGTGGTCCAGTTCAGTGTTAAGCACTGCGACTAGGTTGACTGTGCTGCTCAACCTAGGGTTACCCTCACCAACAGGTGAGACAACCACACTCTTTGTGCTGCCAGTAGGGCGGCGGGGGTAGTACCGAAGGTTAAGACCGTCGGCCACCCCACCGAACAAAGAACAGTACTGGGAGAGTGCACGCCGTGCTGCATCCTGCATAGCCGCCTCTGCAGTGTCCCTCTCGGAGATGGAATAGTGCTCCGAAACGGCCTCCGCACCCCGGAGGTCATCCTCCGGACGGCGAACTAGGCAGGTAGCCTCCCAGCGGTCCGGGTACCTCCCGCGACTGTGCTGGTAGACTACACAATGATACTCGATCGACCAGGTGTGCCGGTCAAAAGCCTGGCGCAGCAAGGTGTCGAGTGCGTCGTGGAAGTGGCAACCGCGAGCGGCGTCACGGGTGATGGGTCGGGCGACCCATCCTTCCGCCTCCTGCGGCTCAGAGGACTCCGTGCTGTGGTCTGAGTCGTCGTCGTCGGGGTCTCCTCCAGGATCTCCTCCAGTAGCTCCTCCAACAGCCGGGGCGTCCCGCGGTGGTGCAGGGGGCGCCTCCAGCTGGGCAACAGAGGAACGGGGCCTCACGGACTCCACCTCTCGCTGGGGTGGGGAGGAAGAGCCCTGCTGCTCTCTGTGCTGGCGCCGTCGTTCGTGCTCCTCACGCAGGCGGTGGTGTAGCCTCTCTAGGTGACTCGACTGACCGGACACGGTGCGGTGCAGAGGACGCTCCGCAAGTCGAGATGGCAGGAAAGGAATCACCGACTTACGTGCAGTGTGTCTAAGACGAGCCATCTACAAAAGACACCGTAAGCATAAGAGTAAGAGCAGAACTAATGTGGCAAGTGAGTAAACCATAGACAGAATAAGATAAAAATTTTTAACAAGGTATAATATAGTATATATATGTAGTAAAACATAGGGTTGGTCGAGGTGACCGACTTTTGAAGTAACATCAGAGGTCAAGGTGAGAGGGAAGGTCAATAGTCCTTAATACGACCAGTGCTACTCTAGGTCAGCGGTCCTGCAGTCAGCACGACTTTGATACCACTTATGTCACACCCGGTTTTGGAAGGCAAACCGAATGCGAACTATGTACGTGCCAGGATCAGAACTCACGTACACAGCGATTACATAAATGAACATCATCGCACAATGCTCGAATAATAACATAAAAGAGTAATAACTTGTTACATCACAGAGTCATAGACATCCACATAGTCATTGTCTTAACAGGTAAATCAAAGTGCTAGCGAAACGCAGTAAAGATAAGGCCTTCACAGGCAGCTGACTGGGGGTTGCCGCCAACCCACACCTAGAATTCGTCGTAGTCTTGGAACTCCTGGAAGTCTCCTTCCACGGCTTCGCCTTCTCCGGAGTAGTGGTTACAATGCGGACAACCTGGTGTTTTGTGGTAAAGCAAGGATGAGTACACATCAACGTACTCAGCAAATGTCCCGTTTGGCTGAAGTGGACTAGTTTTATGTGGGGTTAGGCTCAAACAGTTGCTTTTAGTTGGTCAGGTATTTATCATTAGTTGAAGCCAGATTTTAGCATTTACCAACCCGTAAACCATTTCCTCATCGAGGAACAACATCATCATAGTCGAACCGAAACCATAACATAATCCTTGCATCTCGAACCATCTGTATCTCTAATCAAAGAGGATCCCAAGGCTGCTCTTAACCGTGAGCACGGCTGATATACCAGTTTCACTACCCTCTGTAGAGGTTGCACACTTTACCCATGAGTCATGATTCCCTTTCTACCCGGGGAGAGCTAATCCCCATTGACCACTACCTAGGTGGTCCGGCAGGGCATCACTACGTAGCTTTTACGAAGATTCCCTAGAGATCATAGTTGTCCGTTAGGTTTCTCTAGTTTGATAAACACAGTACCCCTCCCCGCAGGAGAGTGACTAACAAAGAGCAAAACGAAAGAACCTCGGCACTCAGCCTCGGCAGAGCAAGCACTGTGCCTGGACCCCATTGACGGCACGACGGCTAAGCAACTACACCTCTAGTTCATCTAATTAATCAGCTAAGGGCATCCCATTTCACCCTCATGGTTGCACTGTTATCCCGGGTGGTCTCTCAACGAACAAGTCCTTACGGAGAGGTACTCAGGAAACAGCCTGAGCCCCCTAGAGTATCACAAGATCATCAACATCATCAGGATAACAATATCATAAATAGTCACATCATGTTCATTGATTAAGTTAAGGCAATAGCAGAGTGCTAACCATAACAGCCCATAAGGTCATCAAGGATAAAGTAAAGTGTAAAGCTAGTCAATCCTTAGGTTTCAAGTAAGTAATGCAGGGTAGTAAGTTATAAATGAATAGGACATAATGGGACAGAGGACACTTGCCTTCACCAAACTGTTGATCAGGGACTTCCTCTGCAACTTCCTCGGGAAACACAGACTGCTCGTTGTCTACGTAAAGTAATCATTCACACTATGCACTTGGGAAAATAACAAACAGAAAGCAACATACCAAACATATGCAGCAGAGAGAGATCACAAGTTCATAGCAGAAACGGATGGGCACTCTGGTGTTCCCTAGGTCTGGGGTAGAGGACTATACAAAGTGATTCATTATCCACTAATCAGGTTTAAGTCAGGGGTGGGATTAAATCATTACATGGTTTTAAGTTCCTAAACCTAGGTGTTTAAGTCCCTAAACTTAAGTACTCCAACTTTTATTAAAGTCTACCAACATCTAATTATCTCAAATAGGGTTCCAATAACCTTAATCCTATCCTAGTGATTAATCATTAATTGGTACATGGAAACAGCAGGGAAACATTGTTTAAATAGACAGACAAAAACATCATGAGCATTTTGCAATTTGAAGCACCTAATTTGGAGTTCATATGACAAAGTTATGGATTTTACAAGTTTAGGGGTTAAAAATATAACCTAAATACCTATTTTGAATTAAATAAAAGGCCCAGGGACCTAACTGAGAGAAACCAGGGACGGCGGGTTTAAATTCCAGAAAACCGGGGGTCTCTTTAAGAAAACGCGCGGGCGAAGGGGTATCGGGCTCCTACGGCCGTCAGATCTAAAGCGAACGGCCAGGATTAGATCCTGCGGGCGGGCGCGCGAGCGCGCGGCGGCTTGGGCGGCTGACAGGTAGGACCGGGCGGGCAGCGCGGGGCGCGGGCAGGCTCACAGGCGGGGCCGGCGGGCAGAGCGAGCGCGCGGGCGGGCTGACAGGCGGGGCCCAAACGGCAGGGAGACGGGGTGAGGGGGAAGCGGGCCTGGGCCGCTGGATCTCCAGCGGACGGCCAGGATTAGGCTTGACCTAATTAGAACGGGACCGCCCGATCTGGGACGGACGGTGGGGATCGGGTGGCCGGCCTGGGCTTCTCCTACGGCTAGCTGGGGCGGCGGCGCTCGTCCCCGCGGCGGAGGACTCGCCGGAGACGAGGGGCGCGGGCGTTTGGCGGGCCTCCGAGGCGACCTGAGCGGCCGGGAAAGTTGGGGAGGGCACGGGGAGTCGTCTGGTGGGGTCTGGGTCGGGGCAGGGGCACCGGAGGGGGGCGGTCCACGGCGGAGCGGCTCGGCGGCGGCATAAATCTACTCCGGCGAGAAATTACACACGGCAGAAGGCAACACACGGGTCGATAGGGGCGGGAGAGGTTCTTTACCTCAAGGCGGGCTCCGGGGACTCCTCAGTGGCGGCAATGGCGCGACGGGGGCCCGGGGCGACGGTGGCGGACCTCCGCGGCTGCACGGGGAACGGCGGGTGAGCGCGGGTGGAGAGAAACAGGGAGGGGGAGGGGAAATTGGGGCGCGTCCCGGGTTGCGGACGCCGGGGCGAAGCTCACCGTGGCAACGGACACAGCGGAGCTCCAACGGCGGCCGGGAAACGAGCTCGGGACGGCGGGGATTTGTGGCGGCGGTGCTCTGGCGTGCGCGCAGCGAGGGAGAGGTGGAAGAGGGGTCTGCTGGAGCGCAAATGGGGGAGGGGGAGAGGGCGAGTGGGGCTCGGGGCTCAAGTGGCCAGGGGCGGGGCGGTTGCGAGCTCCACGCGCGACGTGGGCGCGGAGTCCGCGGCAGCGCGCAGCTCGGACGACGGTTACGCGGAGAAGACGGGGCTGACAGCCCGGGACCGCGAGCAGAGAGAGAGGGGAAAGCGGGGGCGGGCGCGCGGAAGGCGGTCACGCTGACGGGCGGGCCCGCCAGGGCAGAGAGAGCGGGGGGGAAGAGGCGCGCGCGCGGGATGGGCCTAGCTGGGCCGAAAGGCTGAGGGGGGCGGGGGAGTGGGCTTCTTTCCTTTTTTCTTTTATTCTGGAATTGTTTTCCCTTTTTCTTTTATTTATTCTATTTGATTCAAATCCAAATAAGCCACAAACTCAAATTAGACTTTCCAAGAATTATGCACCAAACAAAAGTGAAATCTAGGGTTCAACATGATGCAACGATTCATACTCCCTTGGAGTTTGAGTTAATAGACTATAATTACAATTAAAATAAGCACTTTTCTCCTATAGAAATGAGAAGGAAAAGATTGGGGAAGGATGAGAAAAGGGAAGTAACACCTGAATTTGTGAATATGAGCAAAGAAATTTTATACCCCCAAATTCAGGGTGTTACAGGTAACCCCCATCAGCATAAAGCTGCAGAGGCCTGATGGGTGCGATTAAGTCAGGGATCAGTCCGTACGAGCGACTCGATCACGCCTCGCCCGAGCCTAGCCTCGGGCAAGGGCAGCCGACCCCGAGGGGTTTCCGTCTCGCCCGAGGCCCCCCTTTTTAACGGCGGACACATCTCCGGCTCGCCCGAGGCCTTGCCTTCGCTAAGAAGCAACCCTGACTAAATCGCCGCACCAACCGACCAAGTTGCAGGAGCATTTAACGCGAAGGCCCTGCCAAAGGCGCCATAAGAAACTCCGCTCCGCCCGACCCAGGGCTCGAACTCGGGCTAAGCCCCGGAAGACGGCGAACTCCGCTCCGCCCGACCCAGGGCTCGGACTCGGGCTAAGCCCCGGAAGACGGCGAACTCCGCTCCGCTCGACCTAGGGCTCGGACTCGGGCTAAGCCCCGGAAGACGGCGAACTCCGCTCCGCCCGACCCAGGGCTCGGACTCGGGCTAAGCCCCGGAAGACGGCGAACTCCGCTCCGCCCGACCCAGGGCTCGGACTCGGGCTAAGCCCCGGAAGACGGCGAACTCCGCTCCGCCCGACCCAGGGCTCGGACTTGGGCTAAGCCCCAGAAGACGACGAACTCCGCTTCGCCCGACCCCAGGGCTCGGACTCCGCCCTGGCCTCTGCCGAACGACCTTCGCCTCGCCCGACCCAGGGGCTCGGGCTCGGCCTCGGCCACGGAAGACAGACTCGACCTCGGCTTCGGAGGAGCCACCACGTCGCCCGACCTAGGGCACAGGCCCGCCACGTCAACAGGAAGCGCCATCATCACCCTACCCCGAGCCGACTCGGGCCGCAGAGAACAAGACCGGTGTCCCATCTGGCCAGCTCCGCCAGATAGGCAATGATGGCGCCCCGCTAGCCCTGTGACGACGGCGGCTCCCAGCTCCCTTACGGAAGCAGGGGGACGTCAGCAAGGATTCAACCGCTCCGACAGCTGTCCCTCCACCAGGCTCCGTTGCTCCTCCGACAGCCACGACATCACGCCAGCTGGGTGCCAAGATCTCTCCGGCTGCCACATTGGCATGTACTTAGGGCGCTAGCTCTCCCTCCGCTAGACACGTAGCACTCTGCTACACCCCCATTGTACACCTGGATCCTCTCCTTACGCCTATAAAAGGAAGGACCAGGGCCTTCTTAGAGAAGGTTGGCCGCGCGGGGACGAGGACGGGGCAGGCGCTCTCTTGGGGCCGCTCGCTTCCCTCACCCGCGTGGACGCTTGTAACCCCCTACTGCAAGCGCACCCGACCTGGGCGTGGGACGAACACGAAGGCCGCGGGATTTCCACCTCTCTCACGCCCGTCTCCGGCCGCCTCGCTTCCCCCCTTCGCGCTCGCCCACGCGCTCGACCCATCTGGGCTGGGGCACGCGGCACACTCACTCGTCGGCTCAGGGACCCCCCGGTCTCGAAACGCCGACAGTTGGCGCGCCAGGTAGGGGCCTGCTGCGTGTTGACGAACAGCTTCCCGTCAAGCTCCAGATGGGCAGTCTCCAACAACCTCTCCAACCCGGGACGGTGCTCCGTTTCGGGAGTCTCGAGTTCATGTCCCTCGACGGCAGCTACGACATGATACTCCTTCCACCGCCGCGCGACAACGACAATGGCGGTCGACAACCCGCCCACCGGCGGCGAAATCGACGACATCTTCTCCGCATGGTGGAAGAACGACATTCGAGCTCGCTTCGTCCTCTCCCCCGCCAACGGAGGAGGAGGCGGGGCAACCAAGGCCAGGCGGGAGGCCGCGCTTCGTCGGGCATCGACCTCACGTTTGAGACGAAGGTGAGCGTCGTCCCCCCGCGACACGCCAATCCCGAGCAAGTGGACGACGCCAGCACGCTCGCGGAAAGCTTGCAGGACGTCGCCCTCGTACCTAGGACGACGACGGGATCAGCCCCCAACGTGACTACGTCGCTCCTCGTCGACCAAAAGGTACTGACTGATTCCCATCCTACATCATTTCGACTCGGCCTCAACCTGCCTAGCGACCACGCTTTGGCGGGCGCTCTCGTTGAGGCGAGTGCAACCCCTCTGGGGTTTCGTATGCGGTCGCCTTGGGACCGATTGACGGACGTCTCAACCTACGGGCCCTCTGGGTCCGAGGAAGATGACGATCCCAGCATCTGCTGGGATTTCTCTAGATTTGGCAGCCCCAGTGCCATGCGGGACTTTATGGCCGCATGTGACTACTGCCTCTCCGACTGTTCCGACGGTAGCCGCAGCCTTGACGATAAGGACTGCGGCCCAAGCCGCGAATGTTTCCACGTCGAGCTAGGGGATCCCTCCGAAGACAACCGTCTCGGCATGCCGGAGGACGGTGATCTCCCTAGGCCGGCGCCTCGCGCCGACATCCCGCGGGAGCTAGCTGTGGTCCCCGTTCCGGCGGGGGGTCACGACCCACAGCTCGAGCAAGTCCGCGGGGCACAGGCCAGGCTCGACGAGGGAGCAGGAGCGCTTGAGCCGATCCGCCGGGACGTCGGGCAGGTATGGGCGGGCCAACCTCCGACCGGAGAAATATGTCACCTGCCCCAGGGTCTCCAGCGCCACGTCGCCGATGTCGTCAGGGTCAGGCCACCACCTGCATCCAGCGGGGTCGGTCAGAACCTGGCCGCAGCGGCGATGCTCCTTCGCACGATGCCGGAGCCATCCACCACCGAGGGTCGGCGAATCCAGGGAGAGCTTAAAAATCTCCTGGAAGACGCCGCGGTCCGACGGGCTGAGAGCACTGCCTCCCGAAGGCAAGCGTACCCCTCGGAACCCCATGCCGCGACTTCCCGATTCACGCGGGAAGCCTCGGTCTACACCGGGCGCACGTGCAACACCGCGCCTACGGCCCCGGGCCACCTCGGCAACGAGCACCATCGTCGCGACCGTCGGGCTCACCTCAACGAAAGGGTGCGCCGAGGCTACCACCCCAGGCGAGGGGGACGCTACGACAGCGGGGAGGATCGGAGTCCCTCGCCCGAACCACCCGGTCCGCAGGCCTTCAGTCGGGCCATCCGACGGGCGCCGTTCCCGACCCGGTTCCGACCCCCGACTACTATCACAAAGTACTCGGGGGAAACAAGACCGGAACTGTGGCCCGCAGACTACCGCCTGGCTTGCCAACTGGGTGGAACGGACGACGACAACCTCATCATCCGCAACCTCCCCCTGTTCCTCTCCGACACCGCTCGCGCCTGGTTGGAGCACCTGCCTCCGGGGCAGATCTCCAACTGGGATGACCTGGTCCAAGTCTTTGCCGGTAATTTCCAGGGCACGTGTGTGCGCCCAGGGAATTCCTGGGACCTCCGAAGCTGCCGACAGCAGCCGGGAGAGTCTCTTCGGGACTACATTCGGCGATTCTCGAAGCAGCGCACCGAGCTGCCCAACATCACCGACTCAGATGTCATCGGCGCGTTCCTTGCCGGCACCACCTGCCGCGACCTGGTGAGCAAGTTGGGTCGCAAGACCCCCACCAGGGCGAGCGAGCTGATGGACATCGCCACCAAGTTCGCCTCCGGCCAGGAGGCGGTCGAGGCCATCTTCCGAAAAGACAAGCAGCCCCAGGGCCGCCCGACGGAAGATGCTCCTGAGGCGTCTACTCCGCGCGGCGCCAAGAAGAAAGGCAAGAAGAAGTCGCAAGCGAAACGCGACGCCGCCGACGCGGACCTTGTCGCCGCCGCCGAGTACAAGAACCCTCGGAAGCCCCCGGAGGTGCCAACCTCTTCGACAAGATGCTCAAAGAGCCGTGCCCCTATCATCAGGGGCCCGTCAAGCACACTCTCGAGGAGTGCGTCATGCTTCGGCGCCACTTCCACAGGGTCGGGCCGCCCGCGGAGGGTGGCAGGGCCCGCAACGACGACAAAAGGGAAGATCACCAAGCAGGAGAATTCCCCAAGGTCCGCGACTGCTTCATGATCTATGGAGGGCATGCGGCGAACGCCTCGGCTCGGCATCGCAAGCAAGAGCGCCGGGAGGTCTGCTCGGTGAAGGTGGCGGCGCCAGTCTACCTAGACTGGTCCAACAAGCCCATCACCTTTGACCAAGCTGACCACCCCGACTACGTGCCGAGCCCGGGGAAATACCCGCTCGTCGTCGACCCCATCATCGGCGACGTCAGGCTCACCAAGGTCCTGATGGATGGGGGCAGCTGCCTCAACATCATCTACGCCGAGACCCTCAGGCTCCTGCGCATCGATCTGTCCTCCGTCCGTGCGGGTGCTGCGCCCTTCCACGGGATCGTTCCTGGGAAGCGCGTCCAGCCCCTCGGACGGCTCGACCTTCCCGTCTGTTTCGGAATGCCCTCTAACTTCCGAAGGGAGTTTTTGACGTTCGAGGTGGTCGGGTTCCGAGGAACCTACCACGCGGTATTGGGGAGGCCATGTTACGTGAAGTTCATGGCCGTCCCCAACTACACCTACCTGAAGCTCAAGATGCCGGGCCCCAACGGGGTCATCACCGTCGGCCCCACGTACAAACACGCGTTCGAATGCGACGTGGAGTGCGTGGAGTATGCCGAGGCCCTCGCCGAGTTCGAGGCCCTCATTGCCGACATGGAAACCCTCTCCAAAGGGGTGCCAGACGTGAAGCGACATGCTGGCAACTTCGAGCCAGCGGAGACGGTTAAGGCCGTCCCTCTCGACCCCAGTGGCGACACCTCCAAGCAGATCCGGATCGGTTCCGGGCTCGACCCCAAATAGGAAGCAGTGCTCGTCGACTTCCTCCGCGCAAACGCTGATATCTTTGCGTGGAGTCCCTCGGACATGCCCGGCATACCGAGGGATGTCGCCGAGCACTCGCTGGATATTCGGGCCGGAGCCCGACCGGTCAAGCAACCTCTGCGCCGGTTCGACGAGGAGAAGCGCAGAGCGATAGGCGAAGAGATCCACAAGCTAATGGCAGCCAGGTTCATCAGAGAGGTATTCCATCCCGAATGGCTTGCCAACCCGGTGCTTGTGAGAAAGAAAGGGGGGAAATGGCGGATGTGTGTAGACTACACAAGTCTCAACAAAGCATGTCCGAAGGTTCCCTACCCTCTGCCTCGCATCGATCAAATCGTGGATTCCACCGCTGGGTGCGAAACCCTGTCTTTCCTCGATGCCTACTCAGGGTATCACCAAATCAAGATGAAAGAGTCCGACCAGCTCGCGACTTCTTTCATCACGCCCTTCGGCATGTACTGCTATGTCACCATGCTGTTCGGTTTGAGGAATGCGGGCGCGACGTACCAGCGGTGTATGAACCATGTGTTCGACGAACACATCGGTCGTACGGTCGAGGCCTACGTCGATGACATCGTAGTCAAGACAAGGAAAGCCTCCGACCTCCTCCCCGACCTCGAAGTGACATTCCGGTGTCTCAAGGCAAAAGGCGTCAAGCTCAATCCCGAGAAGTGTGTCTTCGGGGTGCCCCGAGGCATGCTCTTGGGGTTCATCGTCTCCGAGCGGGGCATCGAAGCCAACCCGGAGAAGATCGCGGCCATCACCAGCATGGGGCCCATCAAGGACTTAAAAGGTGTACAGAAGGTAATGGGATGTCTCGCGGCCCTGAGCCGTTTCATCTCACGCCTCGGCGAAAGAGGCCTGCCTCTGTACCGCCTCTTAAGGAAGGCCGAAAGCTTCACTTGGACCCCTGAGGCCGAAGAAGCTCTCGGGGACCTGAAGGCGCTCCTCACCAAGGCGCCTATCTTGGTGCCCCCAGCTGATGGAGAAGCCCTCTTGGTCTACATCGCCGCGACCACTCAGGTGGTTAGCGCCGCGATTGTGGTCGAGAGGCAAGAAGAGGGGCATGCATTGCCCGTTCAGAGGCCAGTTTACTTCGTCAGCGAGGTACTGTCCGAAACCAAGATCCGCTACCCACAAGTCCAAAAGCTGCTGTACGCGGTGATCCTGACGAGGCGGAAGCTGCGACATTACTTTGAGTCTCACCCGGTAACTGTGGTGTCATCCTTCCCCGTGGGGGAGATCATCCAGTGCCGAGAAGCCTCAGGCAGGATTGCAAAGTGGGCGGTGGAAATCATGGGCGAGACAATCTCGTTCGCCCCTCGGAAGGCCATCAAATCCCAGGTCTTGGCGGACTTCGTAGCCGAATGGGTCGACACCCAGCTGCCGATGGCTCCGATCCAACCGGAGCTCTGGACCATGTTTTTCGACGGGTCGCTGATGAAGACGGGGGCCGGCGCGGGCCTACTCTTCATCTCGCCCCTCGGGAAACACCTACGCTACGTCCTACGCCTCCATTTCCCGGCGTCCAACAATGTGGTTGAGTACGAAGCTCTGATCAACGGATTGCGAATCGCCATCGAGCTAGGGGTCCGACGCCTCGACGCTCGCGGCGACTCGCAGCTCGTCATCGACCAAGTCATGAAGAACTCCCACTGCCGCGACCCGAAGATGGAGGCCTACTGCGATGAGGTTCGGCGCCTGGAAGACAAGTTCTACGGGCTCGAGCTTAACCACATCGCTCGGCGCTACAACGAGACTGTGGACGAGCTGGCGAAGATAGCCTCGGGGCGAACGACGGTTCCCCCGGACGTCTTCTCCCGGGATCTGCACCAACCCTCCGTCAAGATCAACGACACGCCCGAGCCCGAGGCACCTTCGGTTCAGCCCGAGGCACCTTCGGTTCAGCCCGAGGCGTCCTCGGTTCAGCCCGAGGCGTCCTCGGTTCAGTCCGAGGTACCCTCGGCCCCCGAGGGCGAGGCGCTGCGCATCGAGGAGGAGCGGAACGGGGCCATGCCTGACCGGGACTGGCAAACCCCGTACCTGCAATATCTCCGCCGAGGAGAGCTACCCCCCGACCAAGCTGAGCCTCAGCGGGTAGCCCGACGCGCCAAGTCATTCGTCTTTCTGGGGGATGAGAAGGAGCTCTACCACCGCAGTCCCTCGGGCATCCTCCAGCGATGCATCTCCATCGCCGAAGGTCAGGAACTCCTGCAAGAGATACACTCGGGGGCTTGCGGCCATCACGCAGCGCCTCGAGCCCTCGTCGGAAACGCTTTCCGGCAAGGTTTCTACTGGCCAACGGTGGTAGCCGACGCCACTAGAATTGTCCGCACCTGCGAAGGGTGTCAATTCTACGCGAAGCAGACCCACCTGCCCGCTCAGGCTCTACAGACGATACCCATCACCTGGCCCTTTGCTGTGTGGGGTCTGGACCTCGTCGGTCCCCTGCAGAAGGCGCCCGGGGGCTACACGCACCTGCTGGTCGCCGTCGACAAATTCTCCAAGTGGATCGAGGTCCGACCCCTGAACAGCATCAGGTCCGAGCAGGCAGTGGCGTTCTTCACCAACATCATCCATCGCTTCGGGATCCCAAACTCCATCATCACCGACAACGGCACCCAGTTCACCGGCAAAAAATTCTTGGATTTTTACGAGGATCATCATATCTGGGTGGACTGGGCCGCCGTAGCTCATCCCATGTCGAATGGGCAAGTAGAGCGTGCCAACGGCATGATTCTACAAGGGCTCAAGCCTCGGATTTACAACAACCTCAACAGGTTCAGCAAGCGATGGATAAAGGAACTTCCCTCGGTGGTCTGGAGCCTGAGGACAACGCCGAGCCGAGCCACGGGTTTCACGCCGTTCTTCCTGGTCTACGGGGCCGAGGCCGTCTTGCCCACTGACCTGGAATACGGCTCCCCGAGGACGAGGGCCTACGACGATCAAAGCAACCAAGCTAGCCGAGAAGACTCGCTGGACCAGCTGGAGGAGGCTCGGGACAAGGCCTTACTACACTCGGCACGGTATCAGCAGTCCCTGCGACGCTACCACGCCCGAGGGGTCCGACCTCGAGACCTCTAGGTGGGCGACCTAGTGCTTCGACTGCGACAAGACGCCCGAGGGAGGCACAAGCTCACGCCCCCCTAGGAGGGGCCATTCATCGTCGCCAAAGTTCTGAAGCCCGGAACGTACAAGCTGGCCAACAGCCGAGGCGAGATCTACGGCAACGCTTGGAACATCCAACAGCTACGTCGCTTCTACCCTTAAGATGTTTTCAAGTCGTTCATATACCTCGCACCCACACAAAGTTTAGTCATCAAGGAAGGGTCGGCCTCGCCTCGGCAAAGCCCGACCCTCCCTCGGGGGCTAAAAGGGGGGAAACCCCCTCTGCGTCAAAATTTTCCTCGAAAAAAGATCTCTTTTACCAGAATATCTTTCGTGCTTTTTGACTACTTCGAAAAGTGGGTCCTGGAAATGACGGAGTACACGTAAGCAGCCAAGGCTGACCGAGCCGAGGGACTCCTACGCCTCCGGGATACGGATACCTCACTCATCACCTTCTGCGATAAGTAACTCGCGTTCGGATACAGTGGCTCCGCAGATCGAACGAGTCTTTACGTTCGGAAGCCCTTCTGCCGAAGCGATCTTTCGAGCCTTCTCGACCGAGTCGGTGACAGGGCCTCATGGACGGGTGAGAGTACGCGTAAGCGGCAAGGCTGACCGAGCCGAGGGACTCCCACGCCTCCGGGATACGGATACCTCACTCATCACCTTCCGCGAGAAACAACTTTCGCTCGCACAAACATCCCTGTTACCGACAAAAAGTCCAGATACTCGAAACAAGAGGAAAAGAGACGCAGCTTTACGACACAGCGAGGGTGTGTGTTCTGGCCTCGGCGGCTGCAGAAGGCACACACTACAAAACGCTTTGACCCTGCAGGCTCGGGTCTTGACGCTGGAAGGGGGTAGCAACACCTTCGGCATCGACGACACCTTCGGCGAGGCCCGACCTAGCCTCGGACGGCGACGCGGTCCGAGGGTCTCCGCTCCGAAGGACGACGTCATCACCACGCCCGGGCAATCGCTGCCAGGGACTTCTCCGGGAATCCGGCCCGAGCGGGCGCCTCGGCCGGTTACCCCTAGGGCCTCGGCCAGCCATCTTCCAAGGGCGCCAGCACGGTCCGAGGCCTCGGCTGATCAACTCCGGCATTGGTCCCGCCGACGGACGACCCGGTTAGGCTCCGGCCAACCAGGTTTCATTTTCGAGCCGACTCCGCCACTGTTCATACTGATACCGCTACCCCTGGCCTCGGCTCGTCGAAGAGCGGCCGAGGGGTCTCTTTAACTAAGCTAGAGGAGCCTCGGACAGCAAGGCCGACCGAGCCGAGGGACTCCTACGCCTCCGGGATACGGATACCTCACTCGTCACCTTGACACGGGGCGACTCATGCTTGGTGAAGCGGTTCAGATAGTCGACAGACGAGTCTTAGCGCTCGAAAATGAGGAAAAAACACGGCACCGTGCCGACGTTACATACATGTTCAGGCCCCGAAAGCCGCAATGAACAAAAAACCCTGGCACTCGGAGTGCTATCACAAACGGAACTCCAGTTCCGTCTCCACGGGTATGGACGACCTCCACGCGCGAGGAAGCCCGTGGAGTGGCAAGCTCTGAGCGAATCACCAGCAAAACGCGGGTCACCCCCCAAGCGTACTGGCAGATCCTCGCTGCCATCCTCGCCGCGAATGCGAGGAAGAGGGCGGAATGTTGCATCCTAGCTGGGCAGCAACAGTTCGCCTTCCCCGGCATGGCTGGAGGACATCTCCGCCGTAGGGCTAGAGGGCGATTGCCACCACCAGAAGCGGGAAGAAAAGGTGGTCCGCCAACCCGCGCAGAAGGTGGAGCCCCGGCTCGCTTCGCCTCCCGCCCCGGCGAGGATGGCGAACACCCTCAACACTGAGGGCGGGACCGGAATCACAGCCCGGTTTGCCTCTCCCCATCCAGGAGCTGGAGGTCACCGTCTTGGGTGACCATCAACGGAGGGGAGCAATTGGGCTGTGTGATGAAAATCCTTGAAGCCGAATGATGGCTGAAAGGTACCAACTCCTGCGGAGTTGCGTTCCTCCAACAACGAGGCGAAAAGACGGCGGTTTCCCCCATCCGGGGGCTCGGAAGGTGGAAAGACACGGTGCATAAGGGAGCAAGAAGACATGGTCGCCTTCCGGAAGGGGCTGCCCTCCTTTTAAAGGCAACTCTCCCTACGTGCGCCCCCAACCGTCATGGGCTGAATCTTCTCCAACACGTTCCAAGGCCCTCCCCTGCGGCGCGGGGGCTGGGTCTCGCATGTCATGCAGACCGGCTCCGAGCAGAAGAAGCCAAACCGCCGCGCATGGCGCGCGCAACCGCCCAGCGGTTACAAGAGGCCCTCCACTTTTGCCCAGACCAACGGGCGAAAGAGGCGAGCAGCCATGCAGGCGGCATGCAGCCGCGCCAGGTGGACACGCTTCTCCGACTCCCGACACGCCAGCATGGAGGCCCCGGCCCACGCGTCACGCAACCGGCGCGCCGGATGCTGCATGCAGGCAACTGCACCGCCACTTGCGCCACCATCGCGCCTCTTCGGTTGCGGAACCAATGCCGCGACTCGAGGCGACCCAGCGGCGCCAGCCTGGCGCGACGGTCAATGCGGCCGAAAGTGGGCCGGTAGTAATGACGGTGGCAGGCGGGCAGGAGCAGCGGTCACGTCGTCAGCCAGGCTCACGTCCCATCCAGGGGCAGCAGGAGAGCCTCCTCTCACGGCGTGAAGACGGCGCACCCGTGATCCGTCCCTCGAATGGCTCGCGCACGCGCAGCGGCTGCCCCGCCAACTACTCGCCCCGTCGCATTAACTCCGCGGCTGGACAGGCGGCGCTTCTGGCAGGCGCAGCGGGCGACGCTTCGCCTTCGCCGAAACAACCGCACCAAAAAAGGTACGCCGCGTCGTTCGGTTTCGTATCCTTTTTCCCTTTTTTCCTCTTTCTCTATCTCTTGCAACAGGGACCGGGAAAGGGGGATACCCCGAAAGGGATCCTTCCCCGTGAAGGAACCAGGCTCCGAGCCCCCCCTACTGATCAGAGGTTCAAAGGCTGGCCCTCCGCGGGGTTCAACAGTCGCCTCAGATCGCGTGGGCCCTACACCCACTACTAGTCAGAGGTTCGAAGGTCAGCCCCCCGAAGGGCTCCACGGCCGCCTCAGGCTACTCGGGCTCCGCGCCCATTACTGATCAGGGGTTCGAAGGCTGGCCCCCGAAGGGTTCACAGTCGCCTCAGACGCCGAGCGAGGGATGACCAGGGGTACGTTCGATACATAACCAAGGCTCGGGCTGCGCTCCCAAGGTACCCTAGGACATTTCTGAGACCAGCGGGAGCGATCTTGTAACGAAATCCCATCGGAGGGAGGCATCGAGCCCTCGGACCCCGTCGCCAGGGGACCGGGTCCGGCAGATCACCCGCAGGTACTTTTGGGCGTGCCTCTGGGCCCCTAGCCGTCCCCCAACGAACGGGGCACGGACGTCCACTCGGATTACCCGCTTGCAGCTCACCGGAGGCACCATGTTCGATGCCCATCGAGGGTAACATGGCGCTCTCCCCCCCCCTCCTCCTTGCGGAAAGGCGACGTAGGGGCGTATGTAAAAAAGCCGAGTCTGTCCCTGATCGCCCTCTCGCCCTGTGCAGAGGCTCAGGGGCTGCTCTCGCAAACCCGGCTCCGGCCAAACCGTTGACAGCGTCAACATACCAGCCCGAGAACTTGGACCCCGACCGTGCACCCGGGCTACGGCCTGCTCGCATGAGGGAACAACCAGACCAGCCGAAGCATTACGCAAGGCATTAAGACCTCGAAGGAGTGAAACCACTCCTCCGAGGCCTCGGGGGCTACACCCGGCGGGTGCGCTCGCGCGCACCCACCGGAACAAAATGCAACCGAGAAAGGCTGGTCCCCTTGCAAAAAAGTGCGACAAAAGCCTCCAAGCGAGTGCTAACACTCCCTTCGAGGCTCGGGGGCTACTGTCGGGGACCATAATTAGGGGTACCCTCAAGACGCCTAATTCTCAGCTGGTAACCCCCATCAGCATAAAGCTGCAGAGGCCTGATGGGTGCGATTAAGTCAGGGATCAGTCCGTACGAGCGACTCGATCACGCCTCGCCCGAGCCTAGCCTCGGGCAAGGGCAGCCGACCCCGAGGGGTTTCCGTCTCGCCCGAGGCCCCCCTTTTTAACGGCGGACACATCTCCGGCTCGCCCGAGGCCTTGCCTTCGCTAAGAAGCAACCCTGACTAAATCGCCGCACCAACCGACCAAGTTGCAGGAGCATTTAACGCGAAGGCCCTGCCAAAGGCGCCATAAGAAACTCCGCTCCGCCCGACCCAGGGCTCGGACTCGGGCTAAGCCCCGGAAGACGGCGAACTCCGCTCCGCCCGACCCAGGGCTCGGACTCGGGCTAAGCCCCGAAAGACGGCAAACTCCGCTCCGCCCGACCCAGGGCTCGGACTCGGGCTAAGCCCTGGAAGACGGCGAACTCCGCTCCGCCCGACCCAGGGCTCGGACTCGGGCTAAGCCCCGGAAGACGGCGAACTCCGCTCCGCTCGACCCAGGGCTCGGACTCGGGCTAAGCCCCGGAAGACGGCGAACTCCGCTCCGCCCGACCCAGGGCTCGGACTCGGGCTAAGCCCCGGAAGACGGCGAACTCCGCTCCGCCCGACCCAGGGCTCGGACTTGGGCTAAGCCCCAGAAGATGACGAACTCCGCTTCGCCCGACCCCAGGGCTCGGACTCCGCCCTGGCCTCTGCCGAACGACCTTCGCCTCGCCCGACCCAGGGGCTCGGGCTCGGCCTCGGCCACGGAAGACAGACTCGACCTCGGCTTCAGAGGAGCCACCACGTCGCCCGACCTAGGGCACAGGCCCGCCACGTCAACAGGAAGCGCCATCATCACCCTACCCCGAGCCGACTCGGGCCGCAGAGAACAAGACCGGTGTCCCATCTGGCTAGCTCCGCCAGATAGGCAATGATGGCGCCCCGCTAGCCCTGTGACGACGGCGGCTCCCAGCTCCCTTACGGAAGCAGGGGGACGTCAGCAAGGATTCAACCGCTCCGACAGCTGTCCCTCCACTAGGCTCCGTTGCTCCTCCGATAGCCACGACATCACGCCAGCTGGGTGCCAAGATCTCTCCGGCTGCCACATTGGCATGTACTTAGGGCGCTAGCTCTCCCTCCGCTAGACACGTAGCACTCTGCTACACCCCCATTGTACACCTGGATCCTCTCCTTACGCCTATAAAAGGAAGGACCAGGGCCTTCTTAGAGAAGGTTGGCCGCGCGGGGACGAGGACGGGGCAGGCGCTCTCTTGGGGCCGCTCGCTTCCCTCACCCGCGTGGACGCTTGTAACCCCCTACTGCAAGCGCACCCGACCTGGGCGCGGGACGAACACGAAGGCCGCGGGATTTCCACCTCTCTCACGCCCGTCTCCGGCCGCCTCGCTTCCCCCCTTCGCGCTCGCCCACGCGCTCGACCCATCTGAGCTGGGGCACGTGGCACACTCACTCGTCGGCTCAGGGACCCCCGGTCTCGAAACGCCGACAACCGCACTCCTCCCCAAGGGGCAATCCACTCTCGACAGAGCGAGCCGCGTACACCGGCGAGCCCCATTAATGGCACGACGGCAAAGCAAACTACACCTCAGTTCCTCTAATTAATTTGCTAAGGGAGTCCAATTCCATCCTCATGGTTGTACTGTTACCCCGGGTGGCCATCCAATGAACAAGTCCTTATGGAGAGGCACTCGAGAAACAACTCGAGTCCCCTTAAATATCACAATGCCATAATCATATCCAGAAGTAAACATCGTATCATAAATAATCTCATCATGTTCATTGATTAGAGTGGAGCGCTAGCATAAAGCTAATCCAGAAATAATCCAACCCAAATAGGTGATCAAGGATAGGATAAATAAAAGACTAGTAAATCCTTAAGTATTAATTGTCTAAATACGAGGAGATGAATTATAAAATGAGTAGGACATAGATAGGTCAGAGGACACTTGTCTTAACCAACCAACTGTTACTCAGGAGCATCTCCTGCAACTTCCTCGGGCTCCACAGACGGTCCGTTATCTATGTGAGTGCAAACATACATTCACTTCCTTAAATTAAGAAAGAAACACTACACCATACCAGAAAACAGATCAATTAGACACGCCCACGACATATAGCTCGCACTTACGACGGCGTCAAAATGGCACACGTGAAACGACATGTGCGGCTCGCAAGAACTACTAACATGGTGACACATTTATACTTAACGAATATTAAACAAAACATTCGAGTTGGCATAATTTCACTCACATGTAATCATAAGGCGTAAATCCAAATTATAAATTAGCCTTCGTTAGATCGTTATTTTAGTCATCATTGGATCAACAGTTAAATAGTTAATGAAAGCATGGGTTGCGACAACTGGTATTGCTAACGTACAAATGATATCATTACAAAACTATCATGACTCAAGCAGGTCGAAACAGACGCGGAAATAAATATGTGGTTAACGGACCAGGGCCTATTCGCAATTAAACGTAGACTACATGGGCTAGCAAATGAGATCGTCAATACCCATAAACAAACTAAACTATTTACGTGGTTCCTCGGGGCTCTTTTTGCAAAACAGACTCCTTCCTCTCCACAACCGGGCGACCAGGGGAGGGGCCTCGGCCGCGCGCTGGGGCCAAGTCACGCGCCGCTGGCCGCGCTACGCCGGGGATGGGGAACAGGGGAGGGGTTGAGGGGAAGAGGGGAGGGAGGGAAGGGGACGAGCTCACCTCATCGAGTACAATGAACGATGACGAACTGCGGTTTGGGCAAGGGGTGAGGCAGGGAGGGTGTGGGAGAGAATGGGGGAGAGAGAGAGCGGGGTGGTTCCTTCTTCTTTGGGATCATGGGTGCGTGCTCAATAGTAAAAGAGGATGCGGTGGTTTGGGGAGACACCCCTGACACGTGGGCCCCACAGGCGCGACGGCGGCGGCAGCTGCAGCGCGCCTGCGCACGTGCTTCACGGGCCTCAGGGGGCTGGGGGAGCGCGCGCGTGCGGGCCACGGGAGGGGGGCACGAGGGCTGGGCGAGTCAGGGGAAGGGGAGGGGGCTGCTGGGCATGTTTCTTTTTCCTCTTTTATTTCTTCTTCTTTTACTATTTGAATTTAGTTCTAGATTATATGAATGCACCTTAAAACACAATCATCATCCAAACAAAAAGTATATACTTCAACTTGATTAGAGATGGCAATGGGTACCCGAAACCCAAATACCCGACGGGTTTTACCCGATATGAAGGCGGGTACGGGATGATTTCTCTACCCGCGGGTATGTTACTGGGTAAAAACTTCTACCCGTTGGGTAGATGGGTTGGTACTACCCATACCCGTCTACCCATGGGTAAAATATACCCGCATCAATACCACTATAACTATCTAATAGAGCACATCTTAGCTAAAATAAAAACCTTCTCTAGCTATCATTTGTCTAGATACCAAGTTATGTAATCATGTGATTTGTTATATATAAAATTGAAGTTGTTTTTGTATGTTTATTTTATATTTTGATTGATTAGTATATTGGAATTTAAGACTTTCCTAGCAGACATGGGTTACTGGGTAAAAATACCCATGCGGGTACAGGTATGGGTAAGATTTTATACTCGCGAGCATATATGGGTAACCCGACGGGTAGACTTTTTTATGGGTACGGGTATGGAATGGTACTACCCGATGGGTATGTACCTATTGCCATCTCTAAGCATGATGCGCCAATCAAAACCTGTTTTAGAGTTTCATTAATAGATCTGACACTTATGCAAAAGAAAAATATTTCTCCACTGATTTGGAAAGAGAAAGAAAGGCGAAGGGAAAAGAGGGTAACACCTGAATTTGGTGGATATTAGCGAAGAAATTTTATACCCCAAATTTAGGGTGTTACAGATAACTACAAAGTTGTTGGATGTATGACTAATATCCATAGATGATCATATTACAAATGGGTTCAACAATACACTACTAAGAAGATAGAGCAATTTAGAAACAATCTTAACTTGTACAAGTTATGATTGAGGAGGCCTGTTAGAACATAGAAGGATTAATTATTCAGGACTGCATTGTACAATATAGATACAGATGTAGTCTAATTATGGATAGAACCATAACAGAACATGACTAGATATAGAATCCTGATCGATTACCACTAATGTAAATTGAGTTGGACTCTGACTCGTTTGCAATTTCTGCCCATATAAATATACATCATGTGGCTTAGAGGATATATGCTTAACCAATATGGTCATTTTCTCTCAACATTTGCATTTGCCAATTACCATTATTGCATTTTCTTGAGGTGAGTGTCCCAAAGTCACTAGCTACTAGCTACATTTACCAATTCAAGAAATTGGAAGAATGAGCATCTGCTTGTAGTTCCATAATAGCTCTAGATGATGAATGCAAAGGGTAGTTAGGAAGTAGAGGAAAAGGAAGAAAAGCTTACTTGGATCTAACAGTTGGTATAATGGCACAAACAATGATAAGAATCATCACAAGAAACATATAAGGGGATATCAATTTTTGAAGCAAGCAAAAGGAAGAACTTTTTAAATAACTACATTAATAATTATGTGAGGTCGTGAGTGTTATGGAAAACAGACTCATTGACTAAAGAAACAAATATCACATGAAATGGTATTAAGGAAAAAAGTAATACCGTGTTTGCATGAAATGGTGCCCTCTTTTGATCCCTAGAGTACATAACCAAAAGAAATGGGAGTGGAATCCAACCAAAAGAGGTAGTGGTTTCCGAAAATCATGTGCTCACTACTCAGCGCTAGATGAAGAGTGCAAAAAACATCAATTGCAATAAAACATGCTGATTTTAGAATAATCAAGAGTATAACAAAGACTCAAAGAAACCTTAATGCATATCAAGATTTTCTTATTGCGGAAATTCCAATCTAACATTGGCATTACTAGGAACTTCAGTAAGATTTGATTCTAATCGTATAGCTAGGGGTGAAAACAGAAACAATAATTTTTGGTTACCGAGAATCATTTTTGAAATTTTACCGAAATTTAGGGCTAAACAGAAACAGAAACGGTTACCGAAAATACGGAAACGAAATCGATAGAAACAATAAAAAACGGAAACGATTTAAGTCTTTTTCGAGTGTTTCCGAAAATTACCGTATTTAGTCGGTATTTTACTGTCGATAATGAATTTGGTAATTTTTTAGAAAAATATTAATTCTGAACTCATCTTTGAAAATTTATAATAAACTCATCTTAACTTAGAAATATATGAAACATATTTTATTGTGTTCCTAAAATCAAGAACTATCTAATTGTTTGTAGTTTAGAGTTGTTCGAAACTTTTATGTATCTTATATATAGTTGCTTTCCAATTATTACTCTTGATACATATATTCATAATTTGCACGAGGGTCTTAGAAGGACCAGCTGAAAGGGAAATGTGTCTTTGGGCTATTTCCATATTGTTTTGGTGATTAGATGCACAACACACCTGGTGAGAACTAACAAATGTTAAGCAAATGAATATCTAGATGGATCAAGTGTGAAGGTAAGCTCTAGACACTTAGTCAATTATTTTATGTGCTAAATATACTTGTCTAAGTGCCAGGGAGTCAGCTAAGTGAAGTCCAGAAGAATCAAAGAAAGAAAAAGGAAGGAACGTAAAGAAGGTGCTGGACTGCGCAGCACCGGACAGTCCGGTGACACCCACCGGACAGTCCGGTGTGCACCGCACAGTTCGGTGTGCATCGGACAATTCGGTGCACGGTTCGCCAAACTCTCTGTTCTCGGGTTTTCCGAGCTACGTCGACTATAATTCGTTGGACAGTTCGCGCGAGGCGCCGGACAGTCCGGTGTACCAGCCGTGCAACGGCTACCTGCCACGTCGACCAAGAGCCAACGGTCATATGGCGCACTGGACAGTCCGGTGCCCACACCGGACAGTCCGGTGCTCCACAGAAAAGGAAACCAGCCAATTAGGCGATTCTCAGCCACGTCCTGTACTTGTAGTGTTCACTGTCCAGTGCGCCCACGGACATAAGGCAAGAATTGCCTACCAAATAGAGCTCCAACGACTCCTAGCTGCCTTGGGGCTATAAAAGGGACCCCTAGGCGCATGGAGCAGCACACCAAGCCTCCATTAAACATTCTAAGGCGCCTAGACTCCGCAAGCACGCATCCGAATCATTGTGATTGAGATTTGAGCACCTATAGAGTTGTGAACTCGTCGCGCTGTTTTTGTGTGCTCTCTTATTGACTTGTGTGCGTGTTGTTGCTATGACTCTAGCTCTTGCGTGTGTTTCTATTCCCTCCCTTACTCTTGTGGTTTTCATTGTGATCAAAATTGTAAGGGTGAGAGGCTCCAACTTGTGGAGATTCCTCACAAAGGGAACATCTGCTATAAGGAAGAAAAACTATGGTATTCAAGTGGATCATTGTATCGCTTGAAAGGGGTTGAGTGCAACCCTCGTGAAATGGAAATAGGGTTAACCATTTCCTATAATCGATTTTAGTGGTTGACGTACAACACAAACCAAATGGATTAACTAGTTTGTCTAGATATGATTTATCTCAATTGCATAAGGTTCAACACAAAACAAGAAAGAATTTAGTTAGGGGACACAATTTATTTGGAGTCAAAGGACTTGAGTGTGATAATTTTTGGCGCACCGGACACTGTCCGGTGCCCCAGGCCTGTACAACTCAAAACCAGCCACTCTCGGGAATTCCAGGGCAGCCTCCGCTATAATTCACCGGACTATCCGTTGTGCCACCGGACTGTCCGGTGAGCCAACGGAGTAACGACTCCCTGCACACCAATGGTCGACTGCAGAAGTTATAGTGTGCTACAGTACCGTGACAGAAGTAAGAGCACAGAAGTCAGAGTGCACCGGACTGTCCGGTGCAGCTAGAAGATAAACGTCTCCAATGGTCAACTGCCCCGAATGCTAACGGTTGCGCTGACGTGGCGCGCACCGGACAGTGCACAGTGGTTGTCCGGTGGCGCACCAGACTCTCCGGTGCGCCCATCGCTAGCAGCCCTTGCCAACCGCTACAAAGTGGTTGGGGGCTATAAATACCCCTCAACCACCACATTCATTGGCACCCAAGCATTCTGAACATCCCATTCGTTGCAAGAGCAAAAGACTCCACTCCTAGACACATTCAATAGATCAAATCCTCTCCAAGCCTCCAAATCAACTCAATTCCATTAGGGACTTGAGAGAGGTGTTTTGTGTTCTTTTGTTGCTCTTGTTGCTTGGTTTGGCCTTTTCTTTTCCCATTCTCATTCTCAAGTGTTTTGTAAGCAAAGCTAGAGACACCTATGTGTGTGGTGGTCCTTGCGGGGTCTTAGTGACCCGTGTGATTAAGGAAAAGGCTCACTCAGTCTAAGTGACCGTTTAGAAGAGGTAAAGGATTGGAATAGACCCGGCCTTTGTGGCCTCCTCAATGGGGACTAGGTTCTTTGGAACCGAACCTCGGTAAAACAAATCACCGTGTTCACTTGTTGATCTTCACTTGATTTGTTTTACTCTCTCAATAGGTTCCGTTGCTCATATTAATTTGAGTTTGCTCCCAAACAACATCCGCATTAATTGAGCAACTCCAAGCAAGGAGAACCATCTTTCGGACTTGAATTTAAATTCTAACGCTAACCCTGGCCTTTAGTGTGTGTTTAAGTTTATAAATTTCAGGTTTCACCTATTCACCCCCCTCTAGGCGACTTTCAATTGGTATCAGAGCCAGTGCTTCATTAAGAATCTAGCAAACTCAAAGTGATGTAAGGAGATCACGCCAAGAGGGAGATCATGACCCGCGAAAAGCCCGCATGCTCGGGGAAGACTCTCTCAAGGGAGTCCGGCAACAAGTATAAGGAGGAATCCTCTTCCTCCATCAAGTCACATCGGAGAGGTGACAAGAAGAAGAAGAGGAAGAAAGTGGTCTACTATGAGACCGACTCTTCGTCACCCTCCACATCCGGCACCGAGTCGTCGACTACTTCTAAGCTCCATGAGCGCAAGAAGTATAGTAAGATGCCCCTACGCTATCCCCGTATTTCAAAGCACGCTTCATTACTTTCTGTACCCCTAGGAAAACCACCATATTTTGATGGTGAAGATTATTGTATGTAGAGTGATAAAATGAGGCATCATCTAACCCCACTCCACAAAAGTATATGGGATATTGTTGAGTTTGGAGCGCAGGCACCAAAGGTGGGGGACAAGGACTACGACTCGGACGAGGCCACACAAATTAGGCACTTCAACTCCCAAGCAACTTCTATACTCCTTGCCTCCTTGTGTCGAGAGGAGTATAACAAGGTGCAAGGGTTGAAGAACGCCAAAGAAATTTGGGACGTCCTCAAAACCGCGCACGAAGGGGACGAGGTGACCAAGATCACCAAGCGCGAAACGATCGAGGGAGAACTCGGTCGATTCATCCTCAACAAAGGGGAAGAGCCGCAACCATGTACAACCGGCTTAAGACGATGGTCAATCAAGTGCGCAACCTTGGGAGCACAAAATGGCATGACCATGGAATGGTCAAGGTTATTCTTAGATCCCTCGTATTTCGTAATCCTACTCAAGTTCGATTAATACGTGGGGATCCTAGATACAAACAGATGTCTCCCGAGGAGGTAATTGGCAAGTTTGTGAGTTTTGAACTTATGATCAAAGACTCCAAACACATTGTCAACTTAGAGCAAGGCACCACCTCTACACCCGAGGTGCAACCCGTCGCATTCAAAGCGATAGAAGAAAAGAAGGAGGAGTCTATGCCAAGTAGGCTTCCAATAGACACCTCCAAGCTCGATAATGAGGAAATGACGCTCATCATCAAGAGCTTCCGCCAAATCCTCAAGCAAAGGAGGGGGAAGGACTACAAGCCCTGCTCCAAGAGGGTGTGCTACCGATGTGGTAAGTCCGGTCACTTTATCGCTAAATGTCCATATTCTATTGAAAGTGACAGGGACGAATACAAGAAAGGGAAGAAGAAGGAAAAGAAGAGATACTACAAGAAGAAGGGCGACGGGGCGCACATGGGGCGCGAGTGGGACTCTGACGAGAGATCCACCAACTCCTCCTCTGACGAGGACGCCGCCATCATCGCCGTCAACAAAGGACTTCTCTTCCCCAACGTCGACCACAAATGTCTCATGGCAAAGGACGACAAGAAGAAGAAGGTACATTCTAGAAGTACCCCCAAATATACTACATCTAGTGATGAGGGTAGTTCTAGCGATAATGAAGATGATTTAATTTCTCTCTTTGCCAACCTTAACATGTAACAAAAGAAAAAAAATGAATTAATTGAGACCATTAACGAGAAGGATGGTCTCTTGGAATGCCAAGAGGACTTGCTCGTTAAGGAAATAAAAAATTTGTTAACTTGAAAAATGCTTATGCTCTAGAGGTAGAAAAATGTGAAAATTTGTCTAAGGAGCTTAGCATTTGCAATAATTCAATTTCCTGTCTTAGAGATGAAAATGCTAGTTTAATTTCTAAGATTAAAAAATTGAATGTTTGCAATAATTCAATTTCTAGTCTTAGAATTGAGAATGATAAATTAAATGATAAGATTGAGGAATTGAATGTTTGTAACACATCTACATCTACTATTGAAAATGTTACCATTTGTACTAGATGTAGAGATATTAATGTTGA
The DNA here is from genome assembly GCF_902167145.1 of Zea mays. NCBI lineage: Eukaryota > Viridiplantae > Streptophyta > Magnoliopsida > Poales > Poaceae > Zea > Zea mays. The sequence continues at coordinate 11,214,547 of NC_050104.1, read as the reverse complement.
AGCTATTGATGATTAACTTGCTATGATTAAACAACAAAATGATCACATAGCTACTTTAAATGCTAAAATTGCCAAGCATGAACTTGAAAATGAAAAGTTTAAATTTGCTAGAAGCATGCTCTATAATAGGAGACGCCCTGACATTAAGGATGGCATTGGGTTCCAACAAGGGAACCAAAACAATGTCAAGCTAAGTGCCCCCAAAAGATTGTCTAATTTTGTTAAGGGTAAGGCTCCCATGGTTCAGGATAGTGAGGTCTACATTTTATATCCTGCAAACTATCCTGAGCATAAGATTAGGAAAATTCATGCTAGAAAACCTCATACTATTTCCCACCATGCTTATGTATAAAAATGAGGCTTCTAGTTCTAGGCATACCACTCATATTAAAATGCCTAAGGAGAAAATTCCTAATGCATCAAATGAGCATAATATTTCATCTAAGGCTTTTGATGCTTCCTATGTGCTAACAAACAAATTAGGCAAAGTAGTTGCCAAATATGTTGGGGGCAAACACAAGAGTCCAAAGACTTGTGTTTGGGTACCCAAGGTGCTTGTTTCTAATGTGAAAGGACCCAACACCGTTTGGGTATCTAAGAACAAGGCCTAAAATTGTTTTGTAGGTTCATGCATTCGGTGGTTCAAGTTGGATAATCGATAGCGGGTGCACAAACCACATGACAAGGGAGAAAAGGATGTTCTCCTCATATGAGAAAATGAAGATCCCCAAAGAGTTATTACATTCGGGGATGGAAATCAAGGTTTGGTCAAAGGTTTGAGTAAAATTGCTATATCTCCCGACCATTCCATTTCCAACGTTTTTCTTGTATATTCTTTATATTACAATTTGCTTTCTGTTTCTCAATTATGCAAAATGGGCTACAACTGTCTTTTTACTGATATAGGTGTTACTGTCTTTAGCAGAAGTGATGATTCAATAGCATTTAAGGGAGTGTTAGATGGTCAGCTATATTTAGTTGATTTTAATGATAACCAAGCTAAACTAGATACTTGCTTAATTGCTAAGACTAATATGGGTTGGCTTTGGCATCGCCAGCTTGCCCATGTTGGAATGAAGAACCTTCACAAGCTTCTAAAGGGAGAACATATTTTAGGACTAACAAATGTTCATTTTGAGAAAGACAGGATTTGTAGCGCATGTCAAGAAAGGAAGCAAGTTGGAGTCCATCATCCACACAAGAACATAATGATGACAGACATGCTGCTTGAGCTACTCCACATGGATATATTTGGCCCGATAGCTTACATAAGCATCGGCGGGAGTAAGTATTGTCCAGTTATTGTGGATGATTATTCTCGCTTCACTTGGGTGTTCTTTTTGCAGGAAAAATCTCAAACCCAAGAGACTTTAAAGAGATTCTTAAGACGGGCTCAAAACGAGTTCGGATTAAGGATAAAAAAGATAAGGAGCGATAATGGGACGAAGTTCAAGAATTCACAAATTGAAGGCTTTCTTGAGGAGGAGGGCATCAAGCATGAGTTCTCTTCTCCCTACACACCTCAACAAAATGGTGTAGTGGAGAGGAAAAATAGAACTTTACTGGACATGGCAAGAACCATGCTTGATGAGTACAAGACACCGGACCGGTTCTGGGCTGAGGCGATTAACACCGCCTACTACTCCATCAAGCGGTTATATCTTCACCGAATCCTCAAGAAGACATTATATGAACTCCTCACTGGTAAAAAGCCCAATACTTCATATTTTAGAGTCTTTGGGAGAAAATGATTTATTCTTATCAAAAGAGGTAGAAGTTCAAAATTTGCTTCTAAAGCAGTAGAAGGCTTTTTATTAGGTTATGACTCAAACACAAGGGCATATAAAGTCTTCAACAAATCCACTAGATTAGTTAAGTTTCTTGTGACATTGTGTTTGATGAGACTAATGGCTCCCAAGTGGAGCAAGTTGATCTTTATGAATGATGATGAAGAGGCTCCATGCGTCGCACTAAGGAACATGTCCATTGGGGATGTGTGTCCTAATGAATCCGAAGAGCCCACACAAGCACAAGATCAACCATCATCTTCCATGCAAGCATCTCCACCAACTCAAGATGAGGATCAAGCTCAATATGATGAAGATCAAGAGGATGAGCCACCTGAAGAGGAGGACATTGATCAAGAAATTAGGGATCAAAGACCATCACACCCAAGAGTCCATCAAGTAATTCAAAGAGATCACCCCGTCAACTCCATTCTTGGTGACATTCATAAGGGGGTAACCACTAGATCTCGAGTTGCACATTTTTGTGAACATTACTCTTTTGTGTCCTCTATTGAGCCATACAGGGTGGAGGATGCACTAGGAGATCCAGATTGGGTGGTGGCTATGCAAGAGGATCTCAACAACTTCACGAGGAATGAGGTATGACATTTAGTTCCACGTACTAACCAAAATGTTGTAGGTACCAAATGGGTATTCCGCAACAAACAAGATGAGCATGGTGTGGTGACAAGGAACAAAGCCCGTCTTGTGGCAAAGGGATATTCACAAGTCGAAGGTTTGGATTTCGATGAAACCTATGCACCAGTAGCTAGGCTTGAGTCAATTCGTATATTACTTGCCTATGCTACTTACCATGGCTTCAAGCTTTATCAAATGGACGTGAAGAGTGCCTTCCTCAATGGCCCTATCAAGGAAGAGGTCTATGTTGAGCAACCTCCCGTCTTTGAAGATAGTGAGTACCCTAACCATGTGTATAAGCTCTCAAATGCGCTTTATGGGCTCAAGCAAGCCCTAAGAGCATGGTATGAATGCCTGCGAGATTTCCTTATCACTAATGGCTTCAAAGTCGGTAAAGCCGATCCTACTCTATTCACTAAAACTATTGCAAAAGACTTGTTTATATGCCAAATCTATGTTGATGACATTATATTTGGGTCTACAAACAAGTCATCTTGTGAAGAGTTTAGTAGGATAATGATACAGAAATTCGAGATGTCTATGATGGGGGAGTTGAAGTATTTCCTTGGATTTCAAATCAAGCAACTCCAAGAGGGCACCTTCATCAGCCAAACCAAGTACATTCAAGATATACTTACGAAGTTTGGAATGAAGAATGGCAAACCCATCAAGACACCCATGGGAACCAATGGGCATCTCGACCTCGACACGAGAGGTAAGTCTGTGGATCAAAAGGTATATCTGTCGATGATAGAATCTTTACTCTACCTATGTGCATCTCGACCAGACATTATGCTTTCCGTATGCATGTGTGCAAGGTTCCAGGCAAATCCTAAGGAAATTCACCTTAGGGCCATGAAAACAATCATGAGATATTTAGTTTACACTCCTAAGTTTGGGTTTTGGTACCCCAAGGGATCTACCTTTGATCTAATTGGGTATTCCGATGCCGATTATGCCAGATATAAAATTAACAGGAAGAGCACATCAGGGACTTGTCAGTTTTTGGGAAGATCACTGGTGTCATGGGCTTCAAAGAAACAAAATTCAGTAGCTCTCTCCACCGCCGAAGCCGAGTACATTGTTGCAGGTCATTGTTGTGCGCAATTACTTTGGATGAGGCAAACCCTTAGGGACTATGGCCACAAGTTGAGCAAAGTCCCTCTCCTATGTGATAATGAGAGTGCAATCCGCATGGCGGATAATCCCGTTGAACACAGCCGCACTAAGCACATAGACATCCGGTATCACTTTCTGAGAGATCACCAACAAAAGGGGATATCGAAATAGCTTATGTGAGCACCCACAACCAATTAGCCGATATCTTTACCAGGCCACTAGACGAGAAAACCTTTAGCAAACTTAAGAATGAGCTAAACATACTTGATTCTCGGAACTTTGATTGAAACATTGCACACCTTGCTAATTTATATATCTTTGAACATGTCTCTTTTATTTGGTACAAATGCATATTTCTTATTCTTCTTGTGCCAAGGCTACGACTAATGTACTTTCAAGTATATCTCTATGATTAGTCTTAGATTGAAAGGAAAATAGAGTATTCGGCAAAGGCAAGGCTTCCACACCAACTCTGATGGTATCACTTACCCTTTGTCGTTACTCGTGTCACTCTCTCAATGGTATGACCCTTCACTAGTATTAATATTACCATTTGGGAGAAGGTATTAGGCCCCAAAGGGGGAGAAAAATAAAAAAGGGCTCTCAAGTTCTCTGTTTTTGGTGACTAATGCTAAAGAGGGAGAAAGTATTTAGCCCAAAGTAAAAGAACCGCACCACACCGCACCACCATTTCAAAATTTCAAAAATAAGTATTTCAATTGGTATTTGATCAAAATGAATTTTCAATTGGTATGTGAAGTGAATTTCTCAATTGGTATCTCATTTGATATTTCAAAATTGTTTTTCAAATTGGCATCTTCAAAACTTCACATTAAGTATGAAAGAATTTCAATTGGTATAATTTCACTTAATATCTATTTCAAAACCCTCTTGAAAGCTAAGGGGAGAATTTCATTTAGGGGGAGCTTTTAATTTAGTCAAAGGAAAAGCATTTGAAATAGGGGGAGGAATTTCAAATCTTTAAAATGCTTCTTGCAATCTTATTCCTACACCTTTGACTATTTGCAAAAGATTTTGAAAAGATTTTTACAAAAGATTTGCAAAAACAAACATGTGGTGCAAATGTGGTCCAAAATGTTAAATAAGGAAAAGCAATCCATTCATTCTTAGTCATATGTTTAAAGTCTTTCATTTGGTTTAATTCTAAATAACCTATGCACATCTATCTCAATTGCAAACTAGTTACATTTCTACACTTCATATTGTCTTTGGTTAGTGTTGGCATCAATCACCAAAAAGGGGGAGATTGAAAGGGAAATAGGGTTAACCATTTCGTATAATCGATTTTGGTGGTTGACGTACAACACAAACCAAATGGACTAACTAATTTGTCTAGATATGATTTACCTCAGGTGCATAAGGTTCAACACAAACCAAGAAAGAATTCAGTTAGGGGACACAATTTATTTGGAGCAAAAAGGACTTGAGTGTGCCGATTTTTGGCGCACCGGACACTGTCCGCCGTACAACTCCAAACCAGCCACTCTTGGGAATTCCAGGGCAGCCTCCGCTATAATTCATCGTACAGTCTGGTGTGCCACCGGACTGTTCGGTGAGGCAGCGGAGTAACGGCTCCCTGCGCACCAATGGTCGACTGCAGAAATTATAGCGCGCTAAAGTACCGCGACAGAAGTCAGAGCGCAAAAGTCAGAGTGCACTGGACTGTCCGATGCAGCTAGAAGACAAACGTCTCCAACAGTCAACTGCTCCGAACCCTAACGGTTGCGCTGACGTGGCGCGCACTAGATAGTGTACAGTGGCTGTCCGGTGGCGCACCGGACTGTCCGGTGCGCCCATCGCCAGCAGCCCTTGCTAACAGCCCATCGCCAGCACCGGACTCCCAACCACCACATTCATTGGCACCCAAGCATTCTGAACATCCCATTCATTGCAAGAGCAAAAGACTCTACTCCTAGACTGTGATACCCCAATTTTCTGAAAAGAAGTTAAATTTCTTTTTCTCTTTTCTTTCATGTTCTGTGGCATTGGGGTTTGGAGTTTCAGGAAGCATTACTTAGGGAAACAGTAGATCTTTTGGCATTTTTTCTGCTGGGGTCAGGAGCTCAGATGGGAGAGTGAGTTCGGGCCATTGATCTCGATCCGATGGATGGGAGCCCCCCTTGAGAGCACCTAGAGGGGGGGTGAATAGGTGATCCTGTAAAACTTGAAAAACTTAAGCCACAAAAACTTGGTTAATCGTTAGCACAGTAAATGCCAAGTGGCTAGAGAGGAATCTCAACAAAACACAATAACCACAAGAAATCAATCACAGAGATGGCACGGTGGTTATCCCGTGGTTCGGCCAAGACCAACGCTTGCCTACTCCATGTTATGGCGTCCCAACGGACGAGGGTTGCAATCAACCCCTCTCAAGCGGTCCAAAGACCCACTTGAATACCACGGTGTTTTGCTTGCTTTACTCAATCCCGTTTGCGAGGAATCTCCACAACTTGGAGCCTCTCGCCCTTACACTTGAAATTCACAAAGAAGCACAGAGCAAGGGAGGGATTAGCAACGCACCCAAGACAAGAAATCACAGCAACACCACGCACACAAGTTGCAATGAGAGCTCACAACACAACTCAATGAGTTCACCACTCAACTAGAGCTCTAATTGCTATCGCAAAGAATCAAAGGCGCGGAATCGATGTCTTGGTGCTTAGGAATGTTGTAGGAATGCTTGGTGTGCTCCTCCATGCGCCTAGGGGTCCCTTTTATAGCCCCAAGACAGCTAGGATCCGTTGAGAGCATTCTAGGAAGGCTGATCTTGCCTTCTGTCGACTGGCGCACCGGACAGTCCGGTGCACACCGGACACTGTCCGGTGCCCGATTTCCTTCCAAAGATGGCGCAGTCGACCGTTGGCAGCCTGAGAGCCGTTGGCGCATCGGACATGTCCGGTGCACACCGGACAGTCCGGTGCCTTCTTCTAGCCGTTGGCTCGGCCACGTGTCCCGCGTAGATTGCGTGGCCGACCGTTGGCCCGGCCGACCGTTGGTTCACCGGACAGTCCGGTGCACACCGGACAGTCCGGTGAATTATAGTCGTACGTCGCCGGTGAATTCCCGAGAGTGGCCTGTTCGCCAGAGCCAGCCTGGCGCACCGGACACTGTCCGGTGCACCACCGGACACTGTCCGGTGCACCACCGGACAGTCCGGTGCTCTAGACTGAGCAGAAACTTGGCTGCTCGAGCCAAGGCATTTTCAATTGGATTTTTCATGTTTCCAACACTTAGACACAATACATTAGTCACTAAAACAATGTACTAAGTCTGAGAAACATACCTTTATCCTTGATTTGTACTTTGTCCACCATTTTACACTTAGGCACTTGTGTTGGACACTAAATCACCAAAATACTTAGAAATGGCCCAAGGGCACATTTCCCTTTCAATCTCCCCCATTTTTGGTGATTTATGCCAACACAACATAAAGCAAGTAGAACAAGTACAAAATCAATTCAACTAAGAACTCAAAATTGTTTTGATTCAAATTTGACATATATGGATCACTCTATGCCACCACTTGGTTTGTTTTTGCAAATCAAACTCAAATTCCTATCTCTAAGTCAAATCCACTTGTAGAGACATAAAGAGAGATTTTCCATAGAAATTTGATCAAGGATTTCAAAAACTCCCCCTTTTCCCATAATCGACACTTCTCCCCACAAGAGGCCAACTTTTGACATAAGATACAATGAAAGAGTTTTGACAAACCAAAAGCTCTAATCTACTATTTTCAAAAATTCTCAAGTGGTATCTGATCCATCTATTGCTTTGGCCTTTATTTTCTCTCCCTTTGGCATCAAGCACCAAAACAGGATCAATCTTGGCCCTTAAACCTCATTGCCTCACCAAAATCTCCAAATAAGAACACAAAGGCAATAAGAGTACATGTGATGAACTTGGATTAAGTTACCCTCTCATCGGAGTGCAGTGGAAGTCTTTCATGGTCCAAGTCCACCTTTTACCTTTCAAACCTCCTTTGAGACTAAATCAAGCAAACTCAAGCAAACGGTTAGTCTCAAAGGGTCAAGTTGTAGCACAACTCCCCCTAAATATGTGCATCACTTGCACAAGGACTTGTGAGGTCCGGGAAGTGATTGTACAACTTGAGCACCATAGTAAGCAACAAAATGCATAAGGAACATGATCAAAGGCATAAATACATGTATGCTATGAATCAATCCAAGTTCCGCGAATCTAGGACATTTAGCTCACTACGCAGCCTGCAAAAGGTCTTTTCATCTAAAGGCTTAGTGAAGATATCGACTAGCTGGTTCTCGGAGCTAACATGAAACACTTCGATATCTCCCTTTTGTTGGTGGTCTCTCAAAAAGTGATGCCGGATGTCAATGTGCTTTGTGCGGCTGTGCTCAACAGGATTTTCCGCTATTCGGATAGCACTCTCATTGACACATAGGAGTGGGACTTTGCTCAGATTGTAGCCAAAGTCCCGGAGGGTTTGCCTCATCCAAAGTAGTTGCGTGCAACACTGTCCGGCGGCAACATACTCGGCCTCAGCGGTGGATAGGGCAACGGAAGTTTGTTTCTTAGAGTTCCACGACACCAGGGACCTTCCTAAGAATTGGCACGTCCCCGATGTACTCTTCCTATCGACCTTACATCCAGCATAGTCGGAATCTGAATATCCAATCAAGTCAAAGTTAGACCCCTTTGGATACCAGATCCCGAAGCAAGGCGTAGCGACTAAATATCTAAGAATTCGCTTCACAGCCACTAAGTGACACTCCTTAGGATCGGATTGAAATCTAGCACACATGCATACGCTAAGCATAATATCCGGTCTACTAGCACATAAATAAAGCAAAGAACCTATCATGGACCGGTATGCTTTTTGATCAACGGACTTACCTCCTTTGCTGAGGTCGGTGTGTCCGTCAGTTCCCATCGGCGTCTTTGTGGGCTTGGCGTCCTTCATCCCAAACCGCTTTAGCAAATCTTGCGTATACTTCGTTTGGGAGATGAAGGTGCCGTCCTTGAGTTGCTTCACTTGGAACCCAAGGAAGTAGTTCAACTCGCCCATCATCGACATCTCGAATTTCTGCGTCATCACCCTGCTAAACTCTTCACAAGACTTTTGGTTAGTAGAACCAAATATTATGTCATCGACATAAATTTGGCACACAAAAAGATCACCATCGCAAGTCTTAGTGAAAAGAGTTGGATCGGCTTTCCCAACCTTGAAAGCATTAGCAATTAAAAAGTCTCTAAGGCATTCATACCATGCTCTTGGGGCTTGCTTAAGTCCATAGAGCGCCTTAGAGAGCTTACACACATGGTCGGGGTACCGTTCATCCTCGAAGCCAGGGGTTGCTCCACGTACACTTCCTCCTTGATCGGCCCGTTGAGGAAAGCGCTCTTCACATCCATTTGGTACAACCTGAAAGAATGGTGAGCGGCATATGCTAGCAAAATACGAATTGATTCTAGCCTAGCCATAGGAGCAAATGTCTCCTCAAAGTCCAAACCTGCGACTTGGGCATAACCTTTTGCCACAAGTCCAGCCTTGTTCCTTGTCACCACCCCGTGCTCGTCCTGTTTGTTGCGGAACACCCACTTCGTTCCCACAACATTTTGCTTGGGACGAGGCACCAGCGTCCAAACTTTATTGCGCTTGAAGTTGTTGAGTTCCTCCTGCATGGCCAACACCCAGTCCGGATCTAGCAAGGCCTCTTCTACCCTGAAAGGCTCAATAGAAGAGACAAAAGAGTAATGCTCACAAAAATTAACTAATATCGAGCGAGTAGTTACTCCCTTGCTAATATCACCCAATATTTGGTCGACGGGATGATCCCTTTGGATCGTCGCTCGAACTTGGGTTGGAGGTGCCTGAGGTGCTTCTTCCTCCTCAACTTGAACATCCTGTGCTCCCCCTTGATCATGCGCCTCCACTTGAGGTACCTGTTCGTCATCTTGGGTTGGGGGATGCACCATAGTTGAGGAAGACGGTTGATCTTGCTCCAATTGTTCCTGAGGCCGTACATCTCCAATCGCCATGGTGCGTATCGCGGCCGTTGGAACGTCTTCTTCATCTACATCATCAAGATCAACAACTTGCTCTCTTGGAGAGCCATTAGTCTCATCAAATACAACGTCGCTAGAGACTTCAACCAAACCCGATGATTTGTTGAAGACCCTATACGCCTTTGTATTTGAATCATAACCTAATAAAAACCCTTCTACAGCTTTGGGAGCAAATTTGGAATTCCTACCCTTCTTCACTAGAATGTAGCATTTACTCCCAAATACACGAAAGTACGATATATTGGGTTTGTTACCAGTTAGCAGCTCGTATGAAGTCTTCTTGAGGAGGCGGTGAAGATAGACCCTGTTGATGGCGTGGCAAGCCGTGTTCATGGCTTCCGACCAAAAACGCTCGGGGGTCTTGAACTCTCCAAGCATAGTCCTCACCATATCAATGAGCGTCCTGTTCTTCCTCTCTACCACACCATTTTGCTGAGGTGTGTAGGGAGCGGAGAACTCGTGCTTGATCCCCTCCTCCTCAAGGAACTCCTCCACTTGAAGATTCTTGAATTCGGACCCGTTGTCGCTTCTTATCTTCTTCACCTTGAGCTCGAACTCATTTTGAGCTCTCCTTAGGAAGCGCTTGAGGGTCCCTTGGGTTTCAGACTTATCCTGCAAAAAGAACACCCAAGTGAAGCGGGAAAAGTCATCAACAATAACTAGACCATACTTACTTCCTCCTATGCTCAGATAGGCGATGGGTCCGAAGAGGTCCATATGCAACAGCTCTAGAGGTCTTGAAGTGGTCATCACATTCTTGCTGTGATGTGCTCCTCCCACTTGTTTACCTGCTTGACAAGCTGCACAAGGTCTATCTTTTTCGAATTGCACGTTAGTCAAACCTATCACGTGTTCTCCCTTTAGAAGCTTGTGAAGGTTCTTCATCCCCACATGTGCTAAGCGGCGATGCCACAACCATCCCATGCTAGTCTTAGCAATTAAGCATGCATCTAGACCGGCCTCCTCTTTTGCAAAATCAACTAAATAAAGTTTGCCGTCTAGTACACCCTTAAAAGCTAGTGAACCATCATATCTTCTAAAGACAGACACATCTACATTTGTAAATAGATAATTATATCCCATATTACATAATTGACTGACAGATAGTAAATTATATCCAAGAGACTCAACTAAAAACACATTAGAGATAGAGTGCTCATTTGATATTGCAATCTTGCCTAAACCTTTCACCTTGCCTTGGTTCCCATCACCGAATATGATTGAATCTTGGGAATCCTTATTCTTGACGTAGGAGGTGAACATCTTCTTCTCCCCCGTCATATGGTTTGTGCATCCGCTGTCGATAATCCAGCTTGAGCCCCCGGATGCATAAACCTGCAAGGCAAATTTAGGCTTGGGTCTTAGGTACCCAACTCTTGTTGGGTCCTACAAGGTTAGTCACAATTTCCTTAGGGACCCAAATGCAGGTTTTATCACCCTTACATTTTGCCCCTAATTTCCTAGCAACTATCTTCCTATCCTTTCTACAAATAGCAAAGGAAGCATTTAAAGCATGATAAATTGTAGAGGGTCCATTCATAACTTTCCTAGGAACATGAACAATATTCTTTCTAGGCACATGATGAATATTTTTCCTAGGCATATCTCTACTATGCATATAGGAAGAACTGGGAGCAAACATAGCATAAGAATCATAGGTATGTGAATCAAAAGCATTACAACTCCTATGAGATTGTCTTCTATCATTGTACATAAAAGCATGGTTCTTTTTAGTACTACTTGCCATAGGGGCCTTCCCTTTCTCCTTGGCGGAGATGGGAGCCTTATGGCTTGTTAAGTTCTTGGCTTCCCTCTTGAAGCCAAGCCCATCCTTAATTGAGGGGTGTCTACCAATCGTGTAGGCATCCCTAGCAAATTTTAGTTTATCAAAATCACTTTTGCTAGCCTTAAGTTGGGCATTAAGACTAGCCATTTCATCATTTAACTTTGCAATAGAAGCTATGTGTTCACTACAAGCATCAATATCAAAATCTTTACATCTATTGCAGATAACAACATTTTCTACACAAGTTGTTGATTTACTAGCTATTTCTAACTTAGCATTCAAATCATCATTAATGCTCCTTAAGCTAGAAATTGTCTCATGGCAAGAAGATAATTCACAAGAAAGCATTTCATTTCTTTTAACTTCTAAAGCATGAGATTTTTGTGCTTCTACAAATTTGTCATGTTCTTCATACAACAAATCTTCTTGTTTTTCTAAAAGCCTATTCTTATCATTCAAGGCATCAATCAATTCATTAATTTTATCTACCTTGGTTCTATCTAGGCCCTTAAATAAACATGAATAATCTATTTCATCCTCATCACTAGATTCGTCCTCACTTGAAGAAGCATAAGTAGAGTCTCGAGTACATACCTTCTTCTCCCTTGCCATAAGGCATGTGTGACGCTCGTTGGGGAAGAGGGATGACTTGTTGAAGGCGGTGGCGGTGAGTCCTTCATTGTCGGAGTCAGAGGAGGAGCAATCCGAATCCCACTCCTTTCCTAGATGTGCCTCGCCCTTGGCCTTCTTGTAATTTTTCTTCTTTTCCCTCTTGCTCCTGTGTTCCTGGTCACTTTCATTATCGGGACAGTTAGCAATAAAATGACCAATCTTACCGCATTTGAAGCATGAGCGCTTCCCCTTGGCTTTGGTCTTGCTTGGCTGTCCCTTGTGACCCTTAAGCGCCGTCTTGAAGAGCTTGATGATGAGGGCCATTTCTTCATCGTTTAGCCCTACTGCCTCAACTTGCGCTACCTTGCTAGGTAACGCCTCCTTGCTCCTTGTTGCCTTGAGAGCAATGGGTTGAGGCTCATGGATTGGACCGTTCAACGCGTCGTCCACGTACCTCGCCTCCTTGATCATCATTCGCCCGCTTACGAATTTTCTAAGGACTTCTTCGGGCGACATTTTGGTGTACCTGGGATTCTCACGAATATTATTCACCAAATCAGGATCAAGAACGGTAAAGGACCTTAGCATCAGTCGGACGACGTCGTGGTCCGTCCATCGCGTGCTTCCGTAGCTCCTTATTTTGTTGATAAGGGTCTTGAGCCGGTTGTATGTTTGGGTTGGCTCCTCGCCTCTTATCATCGCGAATCGTCCAAGCTCTCCCTCCACCAACTCCATCTTGGTGAGCAAGGTGACATCGTTCCCCTCATGAGAAATCTTGAGGGTGTCCCATATTTGCTTGGCGTTATCCAAGCCGTTCACTTTGTGGTATTCATCCCTGCACAATGAAGCTAGAAGAACAGTAGTAGCTTGTGCATTCTTATGAATTTGCTCATTAATGAACATGGGACTATCCGTACTATCAAAGTGCATTCCACTCTCTACAATCTCCCATATACTAGGATGGAGAGAGAACAAGTGACTACGCATTTTGTGACTCCAAAATCCGTAGTCCTCTCCATCAAAATGAGGAGGTTTACCAAGTGGAATAGATAATAAATGAGCATTTGTACTTTGAGGAATACGAGAGTAGTCAAAAGAAAAGTTCGAATTAACCGGTTTCCTTCTCTCGTAGTCGTTGTGGTCGTCGTCCTTTTGGGAAGAAGTAGACTCATCGCTGTCGTCGTAGTAGACAATTTCCTTGATGCGCCTTGTCTTCTTCTTCTTCCCATCTTTCCGTCTATGGCCCGAGCCCGAGTCGGTAGGCTTGTCATCCTTTGGCTCGTTGACGAAAGATTCCTTCTCTTTATCGTTGATCACGATACCCTTCCCCTTAGGATCCATCTCTTCGGGCGGTTAGTCCCTTTGTGAAGAGAACGGCTCTGATACAAATTGAGAGCACCTAGAGGGGGGGTGAATAGGTGATCCTGTAAAACTTGAAAAACTTAAGCCACAAAAACTTGGTTAATCGTTAGCATAGTAAATGCCAAGTGGCTAGAGAGGAATCTCAACAAAACACAATAACCACAAGAAATCAATCACAGAGATGGCACGGTGGTTATCCCGTGGTTCGGCCAAGACCAACGCTTGCCTACTCCACGTTGTGGCGTCCCAACGGACGAGGGTTGCAATCAACCCCTCTCAAGCGGTCCAAAGACCCACTTGAATACCACGGTGTTTTGCTTGCTTTACTCAATCCCGTTTGCGAGGAATCTCCACAACTTGGAGCCTCTCGCCCTTACACTTGAAATTCACAAAGAAGCACAGAGCAAGGGAGGGATTAGCAACGCACTCAAGACAAGAAATCACAGCAACACCACGCACATAAGTTGCAATGAGAGCTCACAACACAACTCAATGAGTTCACCACTCAACTAGAGCTCTAATTGCTATCGCAAAGAATCAAAGGCGCGGAATCGATGTCTTGGTGCTTAGGAATGTTGTAGGAATGCTTGGTGTGCTCCTCCATGCGCCTAGGGGTCCCTTTTATAGCCCCAAGGCAGCTAGGAGTCGTTGAGAGCATTCTAGGAAGGCTGATCTTGCCTTCTATCGACTGGCGCACCGGACAGTCCGGTGCACACCGGACACTGTCCGGTGCCCGATTTCCTTCCAAAGATGGCGCAGTCGACCGTTGGCAGCCTGAGAGCCGTTGGCGCACCGGACATGTCCGGTGCACACCGGACAGTCCGGTGCCTTCTTCTAGCCGTTGGCTCGGCCACGTGTCCCGCGCAGATTGCGCGGCCGACCGTTGGCCCGGCCGACCGTTGGTTCACCGGACAGTCCGGTGCACACCGGACAGTCCGGTGAATTATAGCCGTACGTCGCCGGTGAATTCCCGAGAGCGGCCTGTTCGCCAGAGCCAGCCTAGCGCACCGGACACTGTCCGGTGCACCACCGGACAGTCCGGTGCTCCAGACTGAGCAGAAACTTGGCTGCTCGAGCCAAGGTATTTTCAATTGGATTTTTCCTGTTTCCAACACTTAGACACAATACATTAGTCACTAAAACAATGTACTAAGTCTGAGAAACATACCTTTATCCTTGATTTGTACTTTGTCCACCATTTTACACTTAGGCACTTGTGTTGGACACTAAATCACCAAAATACTTAGAAATGGCCCAAGGGCACATTTCCCTTTCACCCCTCTCCTCCCCAACCCTAGCCGACCCCCTCTCCCTCTCCCCAATTGTTGCAGCCGCCCCTCCCTCTTCCTCTCCTCCCCATTTGCAGCCGCCCTCTACCCTCTCCATGACTTCCTCCTCCCTCTAGATCTCCCCCCACGTAGAAAGGATCGAGAAGAGGAGGAGCACGTTGAATTGAAGAGGAAGAGAGGATCAAGGAGATGTTCTACCCCATCTCTTCTTGCAGTTTTTCTTGGGGAAACCCTAGGTAAGGATAAGATCTATGTTCCTCCCTGTAATTATGTGTTTTGGAGGTTGTGAATCATGGAGATTGAAGGATTAGAGGTTGGATTAGATGGGGGGGGTAGTTTTTGATCTCGAATTTAGTTTTCTGCAGAATAGCAGATTCGACAGTTTCTGTTCATGCCAGTTTTCCGTGGTCTTAGTGGCCTCAAAAAAATAAAAAGTCTATATATAAGTCGTAGATAATTTGTAGATCTTTCCATGTCCACGAAGAACACCTCAATCGGACATTAGATCAAAAGTTATTGCAGTTTGATTATAGCAGTTTTTCAGTCTCACAATTCTGTGCAGAATCTGTTCTCTTAAGATTTAGGCAATTTTATCAACAGAATTAAACTTTAGGTTGGTAAAAGAAGTTGTAGATAATTTCATATGCTTTTCATATTGTTAAAGAGTGCATTCATATGAATTTTGAAACTTCAGTTATGTTTGTTTTACTGTGGCTATTCCTGTTTGCCTGACAAAAATGAGCGGGTCTGTTCCCTGGTAGGTTTCATCTAGTAAATGGCCAAATTGGCTCTTCCAACTATGGAGACTTTTGTAGAGGAATAAAGGTCTTACTGTCAGCAGAATTTCATAATTTTTGGTTGAGTAGTTTGGGAGATATCAAAATTTGAAGTTAACTATGCTGCTGTCTGAGACAGATTCAGTCAGTTATCTTGTCAGATGTTTTAGAACTTATAGATGGCAAAATTTAATTATCCATTGAATACTGAAGTTGTAGAGTATTTTATGTAGAAACTCTTAGAGTATTTGTTTGATATCACCACTATTATAATTTTAAAGATACAAAATTAGCAAACAGCACTGCTGCTGTTTGGCATGTGGTTCAGGGTGGGAGTCATCCCACCGGGCCTTGGTTTCAAGTGTAGGAGCGATTTATTGATTGTTGGCAAATGTTTGTGAAATATTAGTACTAAATTTTATGTCCCACAACAGGTGTCTACACTCCGAATCATGCCTAGTACATTTTTCTTCTTCGATGAAGGCAAGCGAATGTAGCGGTGGTTGCTACCGTTTTGACTTGTTGTTTCATCGCCTACACTCTAATATTCAGAATCATCGAATTCTTTCATAATTGAACTCTATGGTGATGCTTTACTTGATTGTATTATATTGATGCTTAATCATATATTGATGAGGATGATGATTCGAGTATGACCCACGAGATTAATTCACACCCCTGAAGGTGAACAAAGTATTATTTGAGGTTTGTATTGTATCTGAAGGTAAACGATGTATTATTTGAGGTTTGTATTGTATCTGAAGGTAAACGAAGTATTGTTTGATGTTTGTATTGTATATGAAGGAAGTGAAGTATATTGATAAATACAACATGCCATATACATTGCATGATTCACTTGCATCTGAAGTTTTGTCATGACATATGGTCCGACCGTACCGGTACAACTTAGCATCATACGTTGACCGAGGAGGGGTACGATGCGGCTTCATACCCTTAGAGGTATGAAGGCAGAGGACATATGCATTGCAATCATATGCATTCATTGAAGTGATATTTGCAGATGGTGTGGTTTTATACTCTAAGAGGTATGAAGGCAGTGGACTTACACATTGCATTGAAGTGATATTTGCAGGTATTGTTGACGCAAGGAAGTGTTATACAATCTATTGTGGTTGTTCGAGGAAATGAGATGGCATTGGTTATTTTAGGACTATTGAGTTCTATATCTACAAGTATTTCTGATCTCAATTGTGATCCCTTTAAAATATTGATTAATTCAATTTTTTGGTTTAATATCGTCAAAACAATTTACTTGCTGAGATGTTTTTATCTCACTCTTGCATTACTCAATGCAGGTACTTGATTCATGTTGTGAATGAGGAAAGTAGCAGACGTCCACCTTCACTCTCATAATAACGCTGCCCAGGCACAACCATGATTTAATTAGAAACTTCTTGTCAAGGTTGTTTGTTTTTAACTAGTCGTAAACACTAGTTAATTCAGTTTATGTCGTTATGGTTATCTTCCCATTGCTAGCAGATTATTAATGTCTAGTATGTTTTCTTATCATGATATCTATTTATACTCTGTTGCTTCCACGTTTATGCAAATTTTCAAAGGAGATGCTGTCGAAATTTTATATATGAATGTTAGTTGTGTAGTTTAGTAGTATTTCAGGGTGTTTGTGGATCCCAGGGTGTTACATAGACACATTCAATAGATCAAATCCTCTCCAAGCCTCCAAATCAACTCAATTCCATTAGGGACTTGAGATAGGGTGTTTTGTGTTCTTTTGTTGCTCTTGTTGCTTGGTTTGGCCTTTTCTTTCCCCATTCTTATTCTCAAGTGTTTTGTAAGCAAAGCAAGGGACACCTAAGTGTGTGGTGGTCCTTGCGGGGTCTTAGTGACCTGTGTGATTAAGGAAAAGGCTTACTCGGTCTAAGTGACCGTTTGAGAGAGGGAAAGGGTTGGAATAGACCCGGCCATTGTGGCCTCCTCAACGGGAACTAGGTTCTTTGGAACCGAACCTCGGTAAAACAAATCACCATGTTCACTTGTTGATCTTCACTTGATTTGTTTTCCTCTCTCAATAGGTTCCCTTGCTCATATTGATTTGAGTTTGCTCCCAAACAACATCTGCATTAATTGAGCAACTCCAAGCAAGGAGAACCATCTTTCGGACTTGAATTTAAATTCTAACGCTAACCCCGGCCTTTAGTGTGTGTTTAAGTTTATAAATTTCAGGTTTCGCCTATTCACCCCCCTCTAGACGACTTTCACCTCGTCCACTGTGACGCCACAACGTGGAAATAGGCAAGTGTTCTACTCGGTCGAACCACGAGATAAAAATCGTTGTGTCACCTATTGTTATTCGTGTGCGATTCTCTCTTGTTCTACTCACTCGATAATTGCTCCAAGTTTAATACTCATTTTGTGAAGAGCAATTGAGTGAAGAAGTCATATCTTTCTCTCTAGACGTAGCACCTTTGTTTTGTGTCCACTGACATTTCATAAACCAATTTTGTGTCATTTAGTGTTGATTTTTATAGGATCACCTATTCACCCCCTCTAGGTGCTCTCACCAGCACAATAGGAATCCAATTATTACTCTTGATACATATATTAATTAATTTCCATCGACCGTCGATGCAAATTAACTAAATCCCGTCTGGGTATTCCCGTCGGCCGAGAACCGATGGGAATTAACCCTATACCGACGGGTAATTCCCGTCGGTATAGGGTTAATTCCCATCGATTCTCAACCGACATGAATTACCTGAATTTCTGTTGTGTGGGATGATACCAATTATGTTGACTTTCTAATTATACTAGAATGAGAAAGCGCCCTATCGGGCGCTAAACCATTCATGCATATAGGAAATACACTGAAAACCATGACTTTGGATAAAGATCTTACCTCAAGAAGATAGGCATAATTGAGAACTGTTGAGTGGCAATTTGTAAAATCAATATTCTCTCATAAACCGCACAGGTATAGTTTAAGGTTCTGAGGCTCTCCTCCATATCAACATAAAAGCTCCACAATTTCAAAGATTTGTGCACTTTCATTTGAATAGGCCCATCCTCCTCAATAGCAGTTGCATCAATCATACTGTTAGTATGAATGTTCTAGTATAAAATACACAGGAAAATTAAAAAAATAACATATATCTAACACAATATATTATACCCCGCCTCTTAACCTCAAGAGAGGGCTCGGGTGTTGCTTGCTTCATCAGTTCATTAGCCTCGTAAAAATTGTTGTGGTGCAGCTCCTTCTCTGCCCACTCGCACCAAGTATTGGGCAAAATGGTCATCTGCCTTATAATTCACTTGTGTAGCCTGTTCAAAAATATCTTCAGCACTATCTAGATGATTGTGTTTCTCGTACATCTAGGGGTGGTAATGGATCGTGATCAAAATGTTTCTTCACATTTTCTTAGAGTCCTAAATTAATTTTAGTTTAAAAATGAATAGAAATAGAGCCCGATCCTAACCCAATCCTTAAATTTTAGTGTAAAATTTAGAGCCCATTACCAGCCCTACATACATCTTTGCAAATTAATTTCACCCACAGAGACTCAATTGTCTTCATTGGGTCTACTATTTTCACAGCTTCAACATATGTCGCTAACTGCCTTGTAGGATCCTTTTCAAAGAGTTTCACCCTCCTATACATATTGTTGCATTGTTAGCAAATCTATCGAACCAGAACAAAAGGAAATAGAAATGTGCATTAGTAGCACACTATATGTTTGCATCTCACAACGTAATTTGCTAAAGGGGATCTTAGCCACTTGCATTCAACAAAGAATCAGTAATTTTCCCAGCTATAGAAAATTTGTGCAAACACTTAAAACCACATGTTCATGTCTTCAAATATTCAATTAACTAATAGCACTCTTTGTTTGTGATTATTGTTCACTTTAGCGTTGTCTTAAACAAAAAATCTCTAAATTTGACAAAGTACTACAATATCAAAGTACTAATATCCATGTCTACGAAGGGTAGTGCATATATTTAAATTGTACCACTACGTCCAAATAGATGTACTAATCAGCTACTTAACAGAGCACTGAGCCTCCCAAAAAGAGTTACATATGGGAATTGAACTAACTGTGTGTCACTGTGTCAGAGTTTAGGTTCCACAAATTCAAAAGAAACACAATACTATGTCACTGAAATGACTTAAGCACACTACCCTACCTGGGGATCCCTCACAACCCTTTGTAGACACCTAAAAGTTTCAATGTTGTGCACACAAACATCTAGGTCAGAGTTTACCAAATATGAAATGTCCTCCAGGTTATCTCGAAAACCCAAGGTTAAGCACTGCATCGGTATTCCAGGTTTGAGCTCCTGAAGAGATAATTCAGAAAACATCAGCTAGTACTTTTACTCGAATTCAAATTCTAACAAACAAAGACATAGTGTGGCAATGTATACTTTATTTATTCTCCAAAGCAAATTGGGTTGTGATGTGCTTTTGGGACATGTCTCGGATGTCAAATATATCATGGAGTCTGGACATCGTCACTGATCTATTGTTTGCCCAGTATCAAGTTTTACCATGTCAGGATCATAAGCTCTCCTTCTATTAAATTACGTAAAAACTGATCCGTAAATCATTTGCATGTATGCCCTGACTCACCACAATATATCTCTCGTAGTACATACAGTGCGAAATGTGGCAATGTATACCTAAATTTTTTTCTAAGCGTGCTGGGCTGTGACGTGCTTTTGGGATAGGTCTCGAATGGTGTTCGTATTGTGTGCAAGGTGGCTTCAGTTTTGGGTGGCCAATTTGTATGCATTAGGAATGCTGCCAACATGCTTTCGTGAGATTAGAAATTCAGTCCCAGGAATGACAACATATATTATGTAACATAATGGAAGCATAAGGGAGTCCGAGAGAAGAGGGTCTTAAATTAGTTTTATGTTTTAGTGATCAACAAAGCATCATTTTTTCTCCAAGTTGCGGAGAACATTTCTTTTCTTACACTATAAGGGGATGGGTAAATAGTGGACTATTTTGTGATGATTGAGTTTTTTCTTTTGAAACAAGCCGAAATTGCATATACAAAAAGCAAAAAAAGAGCCGGCGATAGCTTTTTCTATCAAACAACCTTTGTAGAGCTCAGCACAGAAATGGTAATTTGTGTCTTGATTCTTTGGACGAAGTATCATGAATGGAAGTTGTCGCCTACCAGGTGAGTCACTCTGGCATGTTGTTTAGTGGTCGCCTGGTATAAACTACGGTCAAAAGCTATGACGAGTGACGACTTTTTCACGCCTATTGTTAAGTATATGGTTGCTCTATTACTTCGTCGTGCCTGTTAAGTATATGGCTATTTTTATGGCTGTTATAGATTTAGAGTACATGGGTCTTACACCAAATAAGGGAATATCAACACTGTTAACCAATGGAAGGTGCTTCCAAATAGATAGATAAGTGGTTCATACCAACAGATGTGATGTTATTTTTACTGAAGGTCTCATGTTCATGTTCCCTTCAAAGTATATGAGGTTGCATGCATATTTTCAATTGCACTATGTGATCTAATCATCTGTGTTAATGTTGCTGATTTTAATTTCCTATTCTAGCTTGCTCTATCTAGGAGGTCTGGTCCTTGAGAGAAAGAACAAAAAAGAAAAGAAATCAATGTTATTCTATAATAGACAACAAGATTGATGAAGAAATAAGGAAGCAACCTAACATATATTCAGATGAATATTTTCTAGGTCACACCACTGGTAAAAATAGTAGCTGATAATTGTGTGACATGTTATTTCACTATCGAATAAAATTTTATTTTGCACAAATTGTAGCCTCCTAAGCTCCTACCATGAACGAACCACAATGAGCTAAGCGATACTCTGATCTCTCGGCAAACCAAAGGATGCCTGGAACACAAATCGATGAAAAGCACCCAACAACCAGATGATAAGATGCACAGGCAGAGGTCAGTGGCAAAACAAACCTACACCCACGGAGGCCTTCACAAAATCTGGTTTAGGAACGCTCTCAGCACTGACCCCATGGAATGCCGGTCGGAGGCCTAACGACGCGGGTGTGGAACAGGGGCAGGAGGAGGCGAGGCGGCTCTCTGGCCGCCGTCGGCCTCGTCTCTGGTGGGACAAGGGGGTCCCGTGGTAGACGACTTAAGCGTATCCGTGAGGAGCAGGACATCCTCTAGGTCGATGCGGGGAGCAACAGAGCAGGCAAAGGGAGAGGAGAGTGCATGTGGGAGTGGGATGTGGGCGAGGCTAGGCGGAAGTGGCATAGGTGGGAGAACGGATGGATGGACAGTGAGTTGAATTTTGAGAAGTGAAAGGGTTGTTTTGCAAAATACACATGGCACGTGTCATCACTGAAACGGTTGTGCCTCCACGAAATGTGGTCGTGCGTCGAAAGGGCTTCAACTTTTAATAACAGAGATGTATATGTGCATAGTGCTTGTCACTTGTATTTATGAGATATTGCTTTAGTGTTTTGTAAGATCTATCTATTGCGGTCATCTTCTAAGAGGAATTCAAAGACGATTATTTTATTTACGGAGTTGGTTACAAAATATATGTCTTCCAAACTGGATTTACGGAGATGGTCAAAAGTAGTGCATCTCCCAAGATCTATTAAAGTGGTGCGGCTATTCAAACTAAAATCTATTTTTTAATTGGTTCACACATATTGTTGTATGAGATCGATCAAGGCATATACTTATATGACTAGTGTCATGTTCCATGGTTGGATATGTTTATCGTTTTAAATAATCATTTTGGTAATTTTCAATCGTTATCGATGCACTTTTGATCGTATACTTTCGCTATCAACATTATCAAAATATTTATGTCGTTTTCGTTTTCGATAATATCGTATCGTTTCCGTTTCCGTCAAAATAATTTGAAAGTGGAAGTGGTGGAGCCCTTTTCCGATCGTTTTCAGCCCTACATATAGCAATGTATACCTTTCTTTTTGAACTATTTCTTCCTTTTCAGGCAATCTATCTTGAAATGGCTATATTTGTTGCAAAAATGACATATCAACTTCTTATGAATTATTGCATTTGTGCCTAACTAACATAAATTAGATTCTTCAACTTTTTTACTTTGTTTCATAGTTTTGCTATATTGCTGCTACGCCATTATCCACCACGACATGAGTAGAATGAATCCTTTTTTTGTCTCCCTTCCTCCTGAATTAACTTTGGCTTTCTAGGTGTTTCATTTTATCTTTAAAGGTGTTATAATAAACCTAGAACTGACCAAATTTAGGAGAAAGAGAGCATAACAAACTCCACCAAAAGAGGTTCATCAACATTCGTGCCTACAAAGCTCAATTTTGCGCAACGTTCATTATGTTCATCGCATGGTCATGAATATAATGCAACTAATTGAGCTTTAATTTGTGGTCATCAACTCACCCATGAGTCTTCCCACATTGGACTTGTCAATAATATATAAGTGAGAATGTTATTTTTGCAGTTTGTAATGCATTTTTGTATTCTTTCAATTCACAATTTTGTTTTCTAACATATCCATGAGTCTTCCCACATGGTTTCAATTTTGCACCACGAAAAACTCGAGTTTTAAAGAAAAATACTGATTTCTAGATTCGGTCCTATAATTCGACTTTTGGATTTTAGGATAAAAGCCAAAACTAAAAACCAAACTAACCACACCCCATGCGACTGATGAAGTTGGAGGCAAATGGTCAAAGCGTCTTCGGCCGTTGGCACAGGGAAGCTACAGCTGACTAAACAGTTTCAGGGAGTAGGAGATTGGTGGGGAAGACGGCGTGGCAAGGAAGCCGCGGCCCGCGAGGCAGCAGCATGAGCATCTGCCATTGCCAACCTGCCCAAGTGCCGCCCAGCCCGCTGCTAGCTACGGCCGGGGAGCAGAGCTCGTCATAGGCTCATAGCCTTAGCCATCACGCTGACCGACCAAGCGACCACTGAGCCACTGACTGACGCAACCACGGCCACTGATGTGGTCCATACTCCGTCAAGACCGTCTCTTTCTTTCTCCCTGTTCCGAAGACCAGTCCGTTGCGTAGCGGGCAGCGCCCCGTGCGCACTGGCGCAGGCCCAGCGCCAGCGGCAGCCGGCAGGTGCCAGCCAGCCTGCTTGCCTGCCTGCCTGCGCAGCTGCTCCCGCTGGCGGTGCTGCTGTCCGCTGCTGCTGCTGCCGGCCGCTGCAGCTGTGCAAGCGCACGCAGATTCTGCAGCGCGCACTCTGCTCTGCGCCTGCCCTGAACACTGACCGAAGTGACCCATCCTCTGCGCCGACTGCACCCCACACCACCCCCCCACCTCAGCTCACCTTGCGCTGCCCCTGTGCCTGCTGCATGCCTGACACCGGCGCCATATGCATGATAGCGGATGATGATACTAGCACGTCTTCCCGTTCCCGAGCTGCCTCTGACACCAGCACAAACCTGGAGACTACTACTAGTATTGGAGTCCCCTCCATTTCCACCTCCCTTGCCACTGAAGCGAGAGCTCTCGGAGCCGTCGTCCTCTGTCTCTCATCCTTCTTCGTTGTTGAGCAAAGCGGGCTCGAGGAGGAGATGATGCTGAGCGGGCACGGCGGCGGGAGGCGCCTGTTCACGGCGTCGCAGTGGCAGGAGCTGGAGCACCAGGCGCTCATCTTCAAATACATGGCCTCCGGCGCGCCCGTGCCGCACGACCTCGTCCTGCCGCTCCGCCTCGCCACCGGCGTCGACACCGCGCCCTCCCTCGCCTTCCCGCCCCAGCCTTCGCCGTCGCGTACGCCCCCGCGCGCTTCTCTCCTCCCCCCTCCCTCATCGAGTTCCCGCGCTCGTGTTTTACACTCATCGTCGATAGATAGTCGTCGTCGCTGACGAGTCTGTACGTGCCCCGCGCGCGCAGTGGCGTACTGGGGCTGCTATGGCGCGGGGGCGCCGTTCGGCCGCAAGGCGGAGGACCCGGAGCCCGGGCGGTGCCGGCGGACGGACGGCAAGAAGTGGCGATGCTCCAGGGAGGCCCACGGAGACTCCAAGTACTGCGAGAAGCACATCCACCGCGGGAAGAGCCGTTCAAGAAAGCCTGTGGAAGTGACCTCCCCCGCCGCCTACCGCCCGTCCGCGTTCTCCATCTCGCCGCCTCGCGCGGCCGACGCGCCGCCGCCGCCGCCGGGCCTCGGCCACCCGCAGCAGCAGCATCTCCGCCACGGCGCTCTCTCTCCAGCAGGCCGCGCCCACGCCGCTGGCGCTCTCCAGCTCCACCTCGACTCGAGCCTGCACGCGGCGTCGCCGCCGCCGTCCTACCACAGGTACGCCCACTCCCACGCTCACTACACGCCGCCGCCGCCGCCGTCGCTCTACGACTACGGGCAGTCCAAGGAGCTTCGGGAGGCGGCGGAGCTCAGGCGGCGGCACTTCCACGCGCTCGGGGCCGACCTGAGCCTCGACAAGCCGCTGGCCGACGCCGGGGCCGCGGAGAAGCCCCTGCGGCGTTTCTTCGACGAGTGGCCGCGGGAGAGAGGCGACACGAGGCCGTCGTGGGCGGGGGCGGAGGACGCGACGCAGCTCTCCATCTCCATCCCCGCGGCTTCGCCCTCCTCTGACCACGCTGCCTCTGCCGCCGCGCGATGCCACAACGGTGAGCCAGCGAGCCAAAGACTCGATTTTTGTTGGTTGTTTTGTTTCTCACGTACAATCAGTTTGCTGATCAGTGCTGCCGTTTGATTGATTCACACAGATGGGAGTGATCGGTGCATCTCCTAGCTGCAACTGCAATGCAAGCCTGCAACCGCGTGGATTGTTGTTGATTGGTGTAGTTTCCTAGCTGCAATTCAAGCCTGCAACAGCGAGCAGTGAGCAGCAAATGCGTGGGGAGGGCACGCAGCTCAGGCTGATGCGCAAAATCCGAAGCGAGTCAAGCAGCAATAGGACTCTAGGTCTATGATTTGATCTTCCTTTGTAGCAGTACGTTACCAAAATGTTAGCTCGTTGTTGTTCGGTGTGACATTTTCGTTCAGGTTGCTCCTATTGGCTGCTGCAACTGCAACGCTAGCTCTGTGGCTTTTGTGTGCTTTCAGTCTGCGGTGCGAGCCTTGTCAGCTCTTTTCCGGTGACCCACGCCTTTGATTCCTTTCTCTGATTCCTCTGCGGGCTCTGTCATTTTGATCGTTTGTCACATCCGTGGATTCTTCCTCGCGGGACTACTCCCGTCACGAAATATAAACAAACGCACATGGCTTTCTTTCTTTCCGAGTAATCATTTTAAAAAGGAACAATTGGATCTATACCATTAAAAGATTCAAACTTTAGATATATACCATGGACCTCACATGTCATTGACTCATGTGGACCCACATGTAAGTGAGATAGTAATGGTATGGATCCAAAGTGGTGATCTTTTAATGGTATGGATCCAAATTTCCCTTTAAAAAAGGTTTTACTAATTTTCTTAAAAAGAGTATTCGTATTTATTATGTATAGTAAGTATAATTAAATTGGAACTCCTTCTGCCCAAATATAATTCTTTTTAGATTAAAAATGCATTAATTAATTAATTTACGAATGTAGTTTGTATAGTTTGTACTTTTAATTAAAATTATGATATTGTAAAAAAAATATTTTTTAATTTAAACATATTATTATGAAAATATGTTATACTTGTATTCAAAATATATTGTTTTATTTAAAATACTATCACGTCTACAGAATAAAATGGGTGGGAGATAGTTTTCTGCGAAGTTACTTGATTAAAAATATTGAGAAGGAATTGACTGCGAAAAATAGCTCTCATGATATAAAATGTTTTTAATTTGGCCGGTCCTTTTAGAAGCGAATTCTAAGTTAATAGAGATGTAATCATGCAAGTTTCTTGTTCTCTAAATATATCACATATGTAAAATTATTTTAATCTTTGTTAGAGTTAACTAAAGTATAATTATATGGAGCAAGTTTCTTTGGTCAGCTTATTATCTATGTTATATACAAATTAGTATACACGTGTGTATTATCATACGATATTTTTCCATATTATAGTATTGATGAATTGCTCGTCCCCTATATCATAATCCTAGCTCTACCCCTAATATGGACGAAGACATTAGAATACATGTTGAAAACCTACAAGTACATGTAAAGGTCTGAGACATAATATGGACGAAGCTTGAACTTGAACGAAGGTAATAGAGAAATGAAGAAAATGCATGCTACTCGATGACATTGTATACAACACTAAACAATATTGGTAGGTACTGTATGAAAAAGGGAAACTGTAGTCAGGTGCACATGATAAGTATGTGTGTAGCGGATACCAAGTACCAGTTGTGTCTGGTGATGCAATGGACAGGGTAGTTAGAGAGGTTGCAACGCCAGTCGGAGAACATCATAAGGCACTAAGGTAGTGTTTGGTTGAGGAGCCAAGTAGAACGGAGTCGTTCCATCCCTGATTCTAGTAACGGAGCCACTCTTCTGTGTTTGGTAAGCTGGAACGGAACGGCTCTGTTTTTTGTTTGGTTGCAGAGTGAACTGGAATAGAGCGTCTCTGTTTTTTGTTTGGTTGCAGAGGGAGGCGCGCGAGCTGCTACGCACGGATGGGAGGGCGAGCTGTGCGAGCGGGCTGGGAACGGAGCGGCTCCATCCCATTGATTTTTTGGAGTGAGATGGTTCCGGATCTGAGGAGAATATTCCCTAATTGGAGCCACTCCGTTCTAGTTACTTTGTAACCAAACAACCACAAAACTGGAACAGAACGGCTCCGTTCTACTTAGCTCTTCAACCAAACACTACCTAAGTGTGTTAGATGGTTCACCATACATCACACCAGATGCTAGTCTCCAATGGCTAGAACCCAATAGCTATCTTAAGTAGACAGACTGAACATATCCAATGGGTGTACTAGACATGTCTGTTTCCTACAAAGAAAAATCTAGTCACAACAACTATATTTGGATTTGGAGCCATAAATACCCCCTTAGCCCACTAGACAACTAAGTTCTTAAAGAATCATTCATATTTTCTCTAGACAACTAAGTGCTTAAAGAATCACTTAGTGGTTAGTGTAGATGTTTTGTGAAGTGCTTAGGTTAGTCGACACCCTCCATAACACTCGCTCTAGGTTCCCACCTAGTGTTTGAGTGAGGTTTGCGTACTTCTTATCACTTGGTGCTTGTGTGTACCATCATTGTTGTACTTAGAGGGGCTTGTAGTCTTATGAAATTACACAATCTGCTTTTATGGTGTAGTAGTCATCATATACTAGAGGGAACAAAGCCCATGATGTTTTAGCCAAAAACTTGATAGTAAAGTTGGCAAGGAGCGATCTTGGAGAGGCCATCTTGGAGGTCCACTTGTGTGTGAGGAAGGACCAGGGGCTATCCATGGATTTATATGATGAGGAGCTTAGCCATCGCATGGGCTTCCTCGTGAGGGGCTCAAACAAATACTAGGGGAAGGGAAGCATGTGTGCTTCTTGATGCCTTGATAAAAATACTATCACCATCAAATGAGAGTTTGTATCCCATTCACTTTTAGCTTCCTCATTTACTTGCATACCTTGGTGTATGCTTTACCTTCCTAGCCTATTTGCTAAGCTAGTTGATAGATTTAAAACCTAGGTTTCATAACTCTTTGTGGTAGAGATAGCAACACGTGTAGTAAAAACCATAATCACTCATATATATATATATATATATATATATATATATATATATATATATATATATAGTTTTTCATTACACTAGTTTTGAGTAGGGTGGAAATTAGAAGACTTAATTTGAGAAACATATCGCCTTATTCACCACCCCTCTAAGGCATAATGGTCCTGTCAAGTGGTATCCGAGCTAGGTTTGCTTTGTTTGGACTTTTTGCTTAACTTCATTGAGCCAAATTTTTTAGAGTGGTTGGCATAGACACTGTCGGCGTTTCGGACCCGGGGGGTCCGTGAGCCAACTAGTAAATTTGTCGTTGCGTGCCCCTGCCTAGATGGGTTGGTGCGAGATGGAACACAAGAGGAAAACGTGGCTCGTATTATCTCGCACCAGGGGGTGTGCTCGTAGTAGGGGTTACAAGCGTTCGCGAGAGAGAGAGAGAGAGAGCCTGTTCGTATGCTTGTACCTCCGCGCGACCCTCTTCCCACCCTCTCGCAGGAAGGGCCTGGACCTCCCTTTTATAGATGCAAGGAGAGGGTCCAGGTGTACAATGGGGGGTGTAGCTATGCGCTAACGTGTCTGGCAGAGAGGTGCCTGAGCCCTGTGTACATGCCAACGTGGCTGTCGGAGAGGTGCTAGAGCCCTGTGTATGCGATAATGTGGCCGTCGGAGAAGTGCATGAGCCCCGTAGAAGCACAGCTGGCGATGCTGCTGGGATCCTGCTGACGTCTCCTTGCTTCCGTAGGGGGCTGAGAACCACCGTCATCACGGATGCACGCGGGGAGCCATCATTGCCTGTTACCGGGACGAGCCAGATGGGACGCCGGTCTTGTTCCCTTGTAGTCTGAGCTAGCTAGGGGTAGGGTAATGATGTATCCCCTGTGGCGCGGTGGGTCCGAGCCCAAGGTCGGGCGAGGCAGAGACTTCTCCTGAGGCCGAGGCCAGGTTCGGACGAGGACGTGATTCCTTCCGAGGCCGAGGCTGAGGCCGAGTCTTGGGGTCAGGCGAGGCGGAGACCTCCTCCCGAGGCCGATGCCGAAGGTCGGGCGAGGCGGAGCTTCCTGTTGTGCCCGAGGCCGAGGCCGAAGGTCGGGCGAGGCGGAGCTTCCTGTTGCGCCCGAGGCTGAACTTGCTGTTGTCAGCCTTGCCCGGGTGGCTGGCACAGCAGTCGGAGCGGGGTGAGAGGCGTTGTTTTCCTGTCAGGTCGGTCAGTGGAAGGGCGAAGTGACTGCGGTCACTTCGACCTTGCCGACTGAGGCGCGCGTGTCAGGATAAGGTGTCAGGCGATCCTCGCATTGAATGCGCCTGCGATACGGTCGGTTGGTGAGGCGATTTGGCCAAGGTTGCTTCTCGACGAAGCCTGCCCAAGCTGGGCCTCGGGCGAGCTGAGGGTGCGCCCGCGGCCAGAGGAGACCCTCGGGCGAGGCGTGAATTCGTCTGGGACTACAGTCCCGGCCCGAGGCCGGGCTCGGGCGAGATCGCGTCCCTTGGGTAGACGAAGCCTTGACCTGAACCGTGCCCATCAGTCTTTGCAGCTTGTGCTGATGGTGGTTACCAGCCGTGTTTAGGTGTGTTGGGGGTACCCCTAATTATGGTACCTAACAGTAGCCCCCGAGCCTCAAAGGGAGTGTTGGTACTCGCTTGGAGGCTTTGCCGCACTTTTTCGCGAGGGGACCGGCCTTCCTCGGTTATACTTTGTTTCGGTGGGTGCGTGCGAGCGCACCCTCCGGGTGTAGCCCCCGAGGCCTCGGAGGAGTGGTTTGACTCCTCTGAGGTCTTAATGCTTTTCGTGATGCTTCGGTCGGCCTTGTTGTTCCCTCATGCGACCTGGTCGTAGCCCGGGTGCATGGTCAGGTTCCGAGTTTTTAGGCTGGTTTGTTGACGCTGTCAACGGTTTGGCCGTAGCCGGGTTGCGAGAGCAGCCCCCAAGCCTCTGCACGGAGCGAGAAGATGATCAAGGACTGTCTCGACTGTTATTATACGCCCCTTCGTCGCCTTTCTGCAAGGAGGAAGGGGGGGAAGCGCCATGTTGCCCTCGGAGGGCGCCGAACATGGTGTCTCCAGTGAGTTGCTAATGGGTGATCCGAGTGGACGCCCGTGCCTCGTTCGATAAGGGTCGGCTAGTGGCCTAGAGGCTCGCTCCAAAAGTACCTGCAGGTGATTTGCCGGACCCGGACCCATTCGATATGGTCTGAGGGCTCGATGCCTCCCTCTAGTGGGATTCCATTACAAAATTGCTCCTGCTAGTCTCAGAAATGTCCTAGGGTACCTCGGGAGCGCAGCCCGAGCCTCAGCCATGTAACGGACGTACCCAGAGTCATCCCTCACTCTACATGCTCTGGGGCGGCTGTCGAACCCTTCCGGGGGGCCAGCCTTCGAACCCCTGATCAGTAGTGGGCGCGGAGCCTGAGTGCTCTGGGGCGGCTGTCGAACCCTTCCGAGGGGCCAGCCTTCGAACCCCTGATCAGTAATGAGCTTGGAGCCCGAGTGCTCTGGGGCGGCTGTCGAATCCTACCGAGGGCCAGCCTTCGAACCCTTGATCAGTAGGAGGGCTCGGGGGCCCGTTTCCTTCGCCGGGAAGGATCCCTTTCGAAGTATCCCCTTTCCCGGTCCCTGTTAGCAAGAGAGAGAAAGGGGAAGAGGAAAAGGATATCAATTTAAATGGCATGGCACACCTTTTTTGACGCGGCCATTATGGCAGAGGCGAAACGACGTCCGCTTCGCCTGCCAAAGGTGTCGCTTGGCCTGCCAAGGAGTTAATGCGATGGGACGAGCGATTCGCGGGGCGGACGTTGCGCGTGCTTGAGTCGTTCGAGGAACGAAACATGGGCGCGTCGTCTTCATGCCGTGGGAGAGGGCTCTCCTGCCGCTTCAGGAGGGGATGCGAGCCTGCGGGCGATTTGACCGCTGCTTCTGCTCGTCTGCTGCTGCAATTACTGTCGGCCCACTTTTGGCCATATCGACCGTCGTGCCTCCCCTCGCGGCTGACCGACCCGTGATCGTTGTGCCCAATTGGCACCGTTGGGTTATGCGCAGGGATGCCTCGAGTCGCGGCACTGGTTCCGCAGTCGAGAAGACGCGGCATTGGCCGAGTGGCGGTGCGGTTTCCTTGCACGCAGTAACCGTTGCGCCGGTTGCATGACATGCGGGCCCAGGCCTTCACGCTGACCCACCGGGCGCGATGAAGCCGAAAGGGTGCACAACCGTGGTGCGGTTGCACGCCTCCTGCATGGCGTTCCGCCCTTTCGCCCGCTGGTTTCGGCGAGAATGGGGGAACACTTATAACCGTGAGGTGGTTACCTGCTTCGTGTGTTGTGGTTTGGCTTCTTCCGTTTCTGGTCAGCCCGCATGACGTGTGGGACCCAGCCCCCGCGTCGGAGGGTGGGAACCCTGGAGCTCGTCTGTGGAGACTTTGCTCGTGACGCTTGGAATGCAAGTGGGGAGAGCCGCCTTTAAAAAGGTATCGATCCCCCGGGCAGTGGACATGCCTCTGCACTCCCCTCATGCATTGCGCCCTTCCACCTTCCGGGCCCCCGGATGGGGTGCACCCGTGTTGCCTTCGTCTTGTTGCTGTTGGAGGAGCACGACCCCGCGGGGGTTGGTGCTCTTCAGTCATCGCTCGGCTTCAAGGATTTTCATCATGCAGCCCGGCTGTATTCCCTCACCAATGGTCATCCAAGATGATGACCACCAGCTTCGTGGTGGGGAGAAGCAAGTCAAGCTGCGGCCTCTGCCCCGCCCTCAGCTTCAAGGATGTTCATCATCCTCGCTGGGGAGGGGGGCGCACCGAGTCGGGGTTCTACCTCCCGCATGGGCCGGCAGGCCGCCTCTTCCTTCAACATTCAGGGGATAGGGCGCTCACCGGCCTTGTGGAGGGGGCGAACTTCGACAACGCGGGACCGGTCAACCGCAAGCGTCGTCAGCTCCAGCGTGCCTGGCTCGCTGGCTCAGCTGGTTCTGTCGTGGCCTCTGACGCTGCCTCCTGCCGCTTGATCTGGGCGTGGCCGTCCGTCCACCGCACGGGCGACTGTTGCGCCGCGCGCAGCGAAGGATCGTCCAAGACGCCGTACGCCGCATGGGCGGCGTTCGTGTTCTTGGATTGTCTTGTCCTTACTCTGGCACGACGCCTCCGCGCAGAGGTTGGTGCCTGCCCGTCCGCGAGGACTTGAGTGGGGATCTGCCGGTGCAGGCTGGGGCGGCCGCCATTCGTTGGCGTAGCGCTAGCGCGCAGGTGGCCGCTGTCGTCGATGCTGAGGTGGTGGTCGCCAGAGGAGGTTTCTCCACCGATGAGACCGTCGGCGCCACCCGCGGTCAGACCTCGTGTGGGGACGTGGGCGAGGGCCTTTTCACAACAGCGTTTGCCCTGAGGTCATCGCTGTTGCTGTTGAGCCGCCCGAGGCGGAGGTCGTTGTCGCTGCTGTTGGAGCAGTGGTCGCTGGCGAGCCACCTGGAGTTTGTTGTCCCACAGGCCCTCCGGTGTAGAGGTTGTTCATACCTGCGGGAGTGGAACCGGAGTCCCGTTTGTAATGGTACCCTGAGTACGGGTATTTGTTCATTGTGGCCGCTGAGGCCTGAACATTTGGGCATTTTAGCGTAATGCCGTGTTTCTTCCTTATTTCGAGCACTAGGACTCGCCTGTCGGCTAGCGGAACCACTTAACCGAGCGTGAGTTGCCTTGTGTGGAAGGTGACGAGTGAGGTATCCGTATCCCGGAGACGTAGGAGTCCCTCGGCTCGGTCGGCCTTGCCACTCAAGGCTTCTCTTGCTCAGTTTTAGAACCTCGGTCGCTCTGCGATGAGCTGAAGCCGGAGGCAGCGGTGTCGGCGTGGACAGAGGCGGAGTTGGCTCGAAAAGAGGCTTCGTCGGCCCGGGAGCACGTGGCTTCCCTGGCCGAGGAGGTGCAGCAGCAGCGGCTGGAGCTTGGCCAGGCCGACCGCTAGCGGGACCAACCCCGGAGTCACGCTGCTGAGGCCGTGAGCCGGGCTGAGGTCCTCGGGGGACAGCTGGCTGAGGCTACGGAGCGGCCAGCCGAGGCGTCCGTTCGGGCCGGAACCCTTGCGAAGAACCTGACCATGAGGGCCCAAGCGCGGTGTTGGCGTCCTCCTTCGGGGTGGAGATCCCTCCGCCCATGTCGCCGTCCGAGGCTAGGCCAGGTTCCGCCGAGGGTGGAAACGTCGCCGAGGGTACTGCTGCTCCGCCTGCCGATGTCTGAACCTGCAGGAACAATTTGTCTATAGCGTGCGTATGTTTTTCGCGGTCGCTGAGGCCTAAACATTTTAACGCCGGATTAGAAAGCTACGTTTTCTCTCGTTTCGAGTGTTAGGACTTGTTTGGTAGCAGAATCCCTCGTTTGAGCGTGAGTTACTTTTCGCGGAAGGTGATGAGTGAGGTATCCGTATCCCGGAGGCGTAGGAGTCCCTCGGCTCGGTCGGCCTTGCCACTTACGTGTATTCTCGTCGTTTTTAGGGTTCTGCTATCGAAGCAGTCGAAACGGAACGAAAGTAGTTTTGGCAAAAAGTTTTCAAGCGTTAGGACTTGTTCGGTAGCAGACTCGCTTATCCGAGCGTGAGTTACTTATCGCGGAAGGTGATGAGTGAGGTATCCGTATCCCGGAGGCGTAGGAGTCCCTCGGCTCGGTCGGCCTTACCGCTTACTTGTACTCTCGTCTTTTTTAGGACCCCGCTATCGAAGCAGTCGAAAAGCGTGAAAGACGTTCTGGCAAAAGACTTTTTCGAGGAAAATTTTGACGCAGAGGGGGGCTCCCGCCTTCTAGCCCCCGAGGGAGGGTCGGGCTTTGCCGAGGCAAGGCTGATCCTTCCTTGACGGTTAGACTTTATTTATGTATGTAAAAAAACAAGGTATATGAACGATTTGAAACATCTTAAGGGTAGAAGCGATGTAGCTGTTGGCTGTTCCAAGCGTTGCTGTAGACCTCGCCTCGATCGTTGGCCAGCTTGTATGTTCCGGGCTTCAAAATCTTGGCGATGATGAATGGCCCTTCCCAGGGAGGGGTAAGCTTGTGGCGCCCTCGGGTGTCTTGCCGCAGCCGAAGTACCAAGTCTCCCACCTGGAAGCCTCGGGGCCGAACCCTTCGGGTGTGGTAGCATCGCAGAGACTGCTCATACCTCGCCGAGTGTAGTAAGGCCACGTCCCGAGCTTCTTCGAGCTGGTGCAATGAATCTTCTCGGCTGGTCTGGTTGCTTCGGTCGTCGTACGCCTTTGTCCTCGGGGAACCGTATTCTAAGTCTGTGGGTAAGATAGCCTCGGCCCCATAGACTAGAAAGAACGACGAGAAACCTGTGGCTCGGCTCGGCGTCGTCCTCAGACTCCAGACCACCGAGGGTAGCTCTTTCATCCACCGCTTGCCGAACTTGTTGAGGTCGTTGTAGATCCTCGGTTTAAGTCCCTGCAGAATCATACCGTTGGCACGCTCCACCTGCCCATTCATCATGGGGTGAGCTACGGTGGCCTAGTCCACACGGATGTGGTGGTCCTCGCAGAAGTCCAGGAACTTCTTCCCAGTGAACTGCGTGCCATTGTCAGTGATGATGGAGTTTGGGACCCCAAAGCGATGGATGATGTTTGTGAAGAACTCCACCGCCTGCTCAGACTTGATGCTGGTTAAGGGTCGGACCTCGATCCACTTGGAGAATTTGTCGATGGCGACCAGCAGGTGCGAGAAGCCCCCGGGTGCCTTCTGCAAGGGACCGACGAGATCCAGACCCCACACAGCAAATGGCCTGGTGATGGGTATTGTCTGCAGGGCCTGAGCGGGCAGGTGCGTCTGTCTCGCGTAGAATTGACACCCTTGGCAGGAGCGTACAATTCTAGTAGCGTCGGCCACCGCGATCGGCCAGTAGAAACCTTGTCGGAAAGCGTTTCCCACGAGGGCTCGAGGTGCTGCGTGGTGACCGCAAGCCCCCGAGTGTATCTCTTGCAACAGCTCTTGTCCTTCGGCGACAGATATGCATCGTTGGAGAATGCCCGAGGGGCTGCGGCGGTAGAGCTCCTTTTCATCCCCCAGTAAGACGAACGACTTGGCGCGCCGCGCCAGTCACTGAGCTTCGGCCTTGTCGAGGGGTATCTCTCCTTAGTGGAGATATTGCAGGTACGGGGTCTGCCAGTTCGGGTTTGGCGTGACCCCATTCCGCTCCCCCTCGACGCGCAGGGCCTCACCCTCGGTGGCCGAGGGTACCTCGGGCTAGGCCGAGGCCTCCTCGGGCTCGGGCGTGTCGTCGATCTTGACGGAGGGTTGATGTATGTCTCTGGAGAAGACGTTCGGTGGAACGGTTGTCCGCCCCGAGGCTATTTTCGCCAGCTCATCCGCAGTCTTGTTGTACAGTCGAGCGATGTGGTTGAGCTCCAGCCCGTAGAACTTGTCTTCCAGGCGCCAAACTTCGTCGCAGTAGGCCTCCATCTTCGGGTCACGGTAGTGGGAGTTCTTCATGACTTGGTCGATGACAAGCTGCGAGTCGCCACGAGCGTCGAGGCGCCGAACCCCTAGCTCGACGGCGATGCGCAGCCCATTAACCAAAGCCTCGTACTCGGCCACGTTGTTTGATGCCGGAAAATGGAGGCGCAGCACGTAGCGCACATGTTTCCCGAGGGGTGAGATGAAGAGTAGGCCCTCACTGGCTCTCGTGAAACAATCAAAATTGACAAAATGTATGCCTTCATTTCTTTTCTTGTAATAATCTAATTGATTTAACTCACCCTCTAATGAAGTTTGTTTTAAGAATGTTATTATTTTAAAATGCTGAAAGGAGATGTTAAGTAAGAATGGTAACCTAAATAAGAAGTGGCTTAACTCACTAGGCAAGGAGATCAGTTCGCACGAGACTAATGAAGCCTGTAGTCTAATGAAGACTGTTTCTCAATTTAAGCTTGTCTCGTCTCACGGCTGAAGGGACTAATAACGAAGACGAATAATGAAGTCACGGCGCGCTCTCGCTTGTCGTGGCGCGGCTCGGTGGTGGCGTGGCGTCTGCGCCGGGGAAGCAAGCGGCAGACGAGACGTGGCCTCCCTGCCTTGAGCAGGTGCGGGTGCGGCATTATTCTACTGACAGGTGTGATGCAGGTGGTCAGTCAGGCGTGTCTTGTTCAGGGAATCAGGGCCATGTCCCAGCGCGTCTGGCCTGGCCGCGCTGCTCCTGTTGACCGTTGACTGTACTCGCCGCCGCAAAATGTGGTACTGAGATGGGTGCTGGCCGGGCAATCATCCCGTCCGGTCCGCCGGATGCAAACCACGCGCCAAACTTCAACATATGTGTCAGCAACTCAGCATCCTATATTTTTTTATAGGCTTTATTGTTTATTTCGTTGGCCCAATAACAACATCGATGCAGGAATGTCTATGTACTTCTCCTCCACATCGCTGCCGTATCTTTTTCATTTTCCATATCCATGTCTTTTCTTTATTTTTCTTATTCTTTTTTCCCACCATGCTTCTATTTGTTTTTCAGTTTATTTTTTTATTTATTTGTTTTTCATTTTGTGTATTTTTATATTCTAAAACATTTACTTTATTTATTTACTCTTACTATAACTAGTTATTTTATTATATTTTTTATTCCATTTTAATTTATTTTTCCTTTATGTTTTTTCATATATGTATTATTTTATATTTCTATTCTACCCTAAATAATTAATTTGTGTTATTTTAAACTTTATCTTTTAATGAGGTGCTATAATATTTATGAGTATGTGATATTGGCGATATTAGTTGGTAGGTGAAATGAGCAGAGAAATCTTATCATCCAAGCCCTCGGACAGGACACAGGAGTCGCGTGTCGACAATTAGGGATCGAGGCCTCGAACACTCAAGCACGGGCCATAACATGGCCCATAGCGAGCGCACGAACGAGCCAGGTCCACACTTTAGCTACCCAAGAGTAATGTTTTCTTTAGTTCTTTTTAGTTTTCTTTTCATGTTTTGTTATTTTATTTTACTGCTTGTGTAGTCATTAATTTTATATCTATTTTAATTACTTTTATTATTTGCATTTTATTTTTTTGTATTTATTCTGTGAATTTTTAAGTTTTTTTGTTACATATATTATATAAGATCAAGTGTACATGTGATTTTTAATTTTTGTGTTCTCTTCTTGTCGTCACGGGAAACCTCTCGACTTTGGTAGATCGTTCAGTCAACCGACACACATTGAGTCGGGATATACGTTTGAAGGTGCCGATCTAGCACCAAACACTAGGGTGGTGCCGATCTAGCACCAAACACTAGGGGTGCACTGCCTGGCGGTGACCTCTGTGGCGGCACAAACATTCCGCGTCTCTGGACCAGACAGTCCGTGATCTTGCTGCAGGAGTGGCTCCTTCTCTGCGTCGCTCCGGACGGTCCACACTCTTGGCCGGATGGTTCGCGACCTCGCTGCAGGAGCGAATCCTTCCCTGCGTTGCTCCGAATGGTCCACACTCTGGCCCGGACGGTCTGCGATGGCGCAAGGTCCTCTTCCTGCTCGCAGGAACCTAGATCTCGCCCTCTGGTTGAGAGATCTTAGGGTGCTCCGGATCGGTAGGTCACCCGGAGCGTACCCAGACGTCATAGAGTCGCATAGGGATTAAGAAATCAAGTCGAGGAAGAGATCTTGAGTGGATTAAGTGGGTCTTGCCTCCCGGGAGGGGTAAGATCCTAGGGTCGTATTGGGGTCGGTAGGCCACCCAAGATGGATCTAGACAACATAGAGTCGAATAGTGGTGGAGGTGGATATGTGGAAAGCTACAACTAAAGCTATGATACATCTACTCCTAGGGCAGGAATAATAAATGACGTATAAATAAAGTAATAGATTGGTTCAATTGGAATGTGCTCGGGGTTATCAATCGGTCGTACCCCTTTATATTTACAGGGGAGGATGTACGAACCTGTTCCTAGGAGAGATCCAACAGATCCCCACGGATATGTTAGGATAACCACACATGGGATAAATACTCTCACCCGTGCTTATCTGGTCGTGTGAAAGGGAAATGTGTCATAGGGCCATTTCTACCTATTTTGGCGATTAAGTGTTCAACACACCACATTGTACTAACTACTTTGATATGAGCATGAGCACAGGTTCTAGCAAAAGCAAAATTTGAAGGTAGCAAGTCCAAATGAGTAGAAACGAAGATCAAAAGTGCAACTTTGGGCAAATCAACATGAACATAAGGTTTAAGTGTTTGAAGAAGTTCTAGACACCCCATTCTATGTCTCTAGCACTTTATTTTGGCTACGAACTCATTTATGCAAGAAAAGTGCATCTTGGACTTGAAATGAGCCATATTGCAAAACCTGGACAAACCAAAGAGAAAAGGTATGTTTCCTACTCTTAGTCAATTGTATTGAGTGCTAACTATGTTTGTGTAAGTTGTAGGGAAGATGTGAATCATCTAGGACCCTTAGTGACATTTTGGTAATTAATGACAACCATATGTGGACTAACAATTGTTGGAGAAATAAGAACGCATGTTGGACCACATGAAAAAGGGGTTTATTGAAAGTCTTGAAGACTTAAAGCATTGGTTGTGGATCGAGTCAAGGCAAAGGTATAACATAGCTTTTGTTTTTGCCAGTCATCATGTGTTTATAGAAGGAATTGACCAAATTAGTAGGCTAGATAGTCATACAATCAAGAGGGGTCAACGACACTTGTTTGTGTAAAACTTAGTGCCTCTTAGAGCATCTATTAGTTGCATTTGCATGAGGACTAACGATGCTTCTGATTTCGAAAGTTAAAATCCCTTCAAAAGTGTGGTTGAAAAGTTGGGTGGTTCAGTGATCGGTGGACCATCCGTGACTCACTTAGTGGACCAGCAGAAGTGGTCCTTCTCGAGGTGTTTTTAGCTTTTGCACTACAAATCGTCTAGGCCTTAGGGCCGGATCGTCTGCAGTCCTAACCAGAGGGATTGAAAGTATGCACAAGTCCTTGTGTGCTTGTGCGGACCGTTTAACTAGAGTCGGCGAACCGTCCACATGTGCCAAAATTGTTTAGGCAGGGACTGTGTGTTTTTGGCCTAGTGTACTACAGACTATCTAGGGTTTCAGCTCAAATAGTACTAAGTCCTAGGTGCCGGACCATGTAGACTTGGAGGGCAGACAGTCCGCCTGTGTTAAAGTTGTCTAGTTAGGGCTCGGGTGCGTCAAGTTGCCAGATCTCAGACCGTCTGGCCATGGGCGATGGACCGTCTAGACTTGCCTTTTTCTGACATCTCTATCAAGTTTCAAACGAGAATATAGTCGTTACTGTGCACGGCGGATTGTCCGGCCTTAGGCGCGGACCGTCCACGTGTGCGCAGAAGTTGTGCTACTTGCACATAATGGTTACTAATGTATGGGCTCTTATAAATAGAAGTGGTGGTCGTGTGTGAGACCTCTCTTGGCCATTCCTAGCATACATTGAGCACATTTGTGATCCTCCAACTTACTCTCTCACACTCTTTGCTTGGGATTACATTCCAGTGAGATATTGAGTGTTCCTAGTGCATTTGCATCAATTGGTGATCCTTGAGGCACTAGGTGGTACACTGAGAAAGCATCATCGACTTGTTACTCTTAGAGGTTGTCGCCTCCTAGATGGCTTGGTAGTGTCTTCGTCGAGCTCTCCGTGAAGGTTGTGGAGGAGACCGCAGTGGTCATTGTGAGGGGTTCACGCCTACCTCGCTGGAGAGGAAAAGGAGATGCTAGTGGAACCAATGTATTCAACGATTCCTTGTTTACTTGGCTCAAAGATAGAACAATGTCTTGATAGAGGAGCAAGTGAGAACTTGGAGTCCACCTCAACGTGGATTAGGGGTGATCGGCAAATCAGCGATACCATGGGAAAAATTCGGGTGTCTCTTTTTTCCCTCTTACTTGTTTCAATTGCAAGTAGCTAGTGATCATTGAATTGCCATTCTTTTATAGCTTTGATATTGTGGTTTCCCATTAGTTGCGTACTTTTAGTAGCTAGGAAATTTATATCTCTTGTATTGATTAAATTTCTCTAGTGTCTTTGATTTTAGTTAAAACCGTCTATTCACCCCCTCTATCCAGTGTCTTAGATCCTATAAAATCTACCAAAGACAGCCAAAAAGGTATGGAGAAGATTGACTCAAAAATAGCCAATGTTCTGCTGGTCTGGGCCTCACCCAACCAGGTCTCACTAAGGCAGCTACAGTCATTTTCGGCGGCCAGGCCATCAAAAATAGGGCCTTTGCCGCAGAAAATAACTTAATTTCGGCGGCTTTAGGCCTATTTTCGGCGGTCTCTGGCCACCAGAAAAAATTAGTCGAAAATAAGCCTTTATTTTCGGCGGCCAGGTGACAGCCACCGAAAATAGCTTATTTTCGGCGGTCTCTCGCCGCCAGGAAAAAAAATAACTGAAAATAAGCCTTTATTTTTGGTGGCCTGTGAGCCGACCGCCGAAAATAAAGGCTTATTTT
Source organism: Zea mays (assembly GCF_902167145.1). Classification (NCBI taxonomy): domain Eukaryota; kingdom Viridiplantae; phylum Streptophyta; class Magnoliopsida; order Poales; family Poaceae; genus Zea; species Zea mays. Next base: position 11,174,110 of record NC_050104.1, on the reverse strand, counting down.
CAGCTACTGTCACCTGGCCGGTGAAAATAAAGGCTGCCGAAAATGTGCCATGATTATTTTCGGCGGCCACAAGTGGGCCACCGAAAATTACCAATTTCAGAGAAAAAATTGAAATAAATGCAAAAAACAGCAATTTCAGCAACAATATAATCACAAAATGTGACAGAAACAGTAATTCCAGAATTACACACATTTAAAACAAAGCATCATAATTCTTCACAACCACTTTGAAGTTCACCAAAATCAAGTTCACAGTTCATAAATGGTTCACAGTTCACCACATCACAGTTCACAGATACATCACATAGTCCATTACAACATAAAACAAACTCACATTTCGGCACAAGACTCAAAGCATCACATATCGGGTTTGTTGGAGTTGTGACCACTACCTCCAGAAGCGAACAACTCGTTGACGAAGTCGTGTAACTGCTTTGGATTCTAAAGAAAAAAGAAGATATTAATAACGACAGTGTTTATATGACCACTATTCAAACAAATTGTTTGTCAAACTAACCTCTTCTGTAGTAGCTCCCTCCCCTGCATAAACTTCTCCTGGCGCTGGTATCACCGGTGGTGGCGTGTTGTGGCCCATAACCCCGGATCACTACAAAATCAAGTTTAGTCAAGATTTGAAAGGTTAATACTGACGACAAGTCTAAACTAAATTGAAGCACCTGAGGTGGAGGTGGCGGAGCATGTAATCCCCACTGGGGCATCGATGACTGAAATTGAGGAAAAACGAATGGTTGTTGTTGTGCCTGCTCTGGAAACCAAGACTGTTGCAAGTACAATATATTAGTTATATGACAAATATCGACCGTGCTGAGAATAAATAAACACTCATGTTCATTGCTTGTTGCGCCTGTGCGTTGTAAGCAGCCATGTACTCTGATTGCTGTTAGAGGAAGTCATTTGTTGTTGCCACAACTCTTCATGAAACCTTTCTTGTTGCTCTCTCATAGCGTCCTCTATGCTAGAACGCCGACTATGCCTGCTACCACAACCCGCCTGCGACGATGAGCCACCACGAGACCGCAACTCCTCCTCCTCATGGGCCTGCACCTCCTCCTCCTCATGGTGCTGCACCTCCTCATCCTCCTCTTCCTATGGACATGAAATAGAGATATGTAAGACACATTTATATATAAGTGACTGACAAATAAGATCAATTACATAAACATTTACATCGGTACTCCTTTGTAGAGCGATAGGTGTATCACGCAGTTCTGGCTGGGCGTGTCTCAGCAACGCCTCCTGTCTGTTCTAGCTAGAAGAACTCCCTTGGAAAAGGGAACGTGCACCAGGGACTATCCTGCTAGACGCATTAAGAAACCCCCTCGCAGTGTGCTTTGTTTTCCTACCACTCATCATGTTCAATAGAAAAACATTAAAGGTATTAGCTCCATAAAATTAAGTGAATTAATAAAAACAAATAACACATCACATAAAATTAAATTATGCATTACACATCAAAATTCATCGGAATCGCGATCAAGGAGTCTTCTTCGATCCAAAGCTCACAATGTGGCTTTTTTGTTCCTTGGATTTCGTTTTCGTTTCGGTGCAACACACTCATCAGCAATGACATCGTTACGGTCTCCGACTAGTGAGTTGAGTGCAACACCCTCATCGATAGTAAAAGTTGGCAATTCTTCTTCTTAATAAACATCATCGGCATGTTCGTCTTCGAATTGATAACTAGCAATGCAAGGAGTATGTAAACGTTCCCTAGGGTTCACCTTGTGAACTACCCACCATGCTTTAAACTTCGGATTTGGGTACGACATATAGTAGACCTGCTCGCACTGGTGTGCAAGGATAAAATTATCATGGCCTCAAAGTCGTTCCTTGTGCTTTACTTCAGTTATGCCATATTGACATTGTGTAATCCCATTATTGTTGTCAAACCAATCACATAGAAATAATACTACTTTCAAAGTTTTGTTCCCAGCAAAATTAAACTCTAGGATGTTTTGAGTGATGCAATAATAATTAGTTTCTCTTTCGAGTGCATCAAGTGCCCTAGCCACAACTCCAGTGTTACGTGAGGTTGCACGAGGACGAGACTTTTCAAATTGGTTTGAACAAAAACGGAAGCCATTCACATCGTATCGACCTAAGGTTCTGCAAGTCACCGTCCCATAAGATAGTTGTCTCAAGTCCTCGTGTATATTATGAGTCTTTGTGCACTGCAAATAATATACAATTAAAATGACTACCTCGCCTAAAAGGCTAAATGACATCAAAGTAAAGAATATAAAGAGTTTACATGCTCCCGAAACCAGTCAACAAAATTAGGTCTTCCTTGCCTCCCATGTCGTCGCATCTTATCTAGTTGTTTGGTTGTAGGCTGCTGGGAATAAGTCCAATTTTCCTCGTCGAACTTTGTCGGCGTTTCAACCCTGGGGGGTCCCTGGACCGACGAGTAAATTGTCGCTGCGTGCCCAGCCCAGATGGGTCGGCGCGAGACGGAGCACGAAGGGGGGAAGAAACAGGCAAAGGGGAAACCCACGACCTTCGTGTTTCCCTGCGCCCAGGTCGGGTGTGCTTGCAGTAGGGGGTTACAAGCGTTCGCGTGGGAGAGAGCGAGAGCCTTATGCATCAGCCCGTTCTCCCGCGCGGCCAACCTTCTCGTACGAGAGCCCTGGACCTTCCTTTTATAGGCGTAAGGAGAGGGTCCAGGTGTACAATGGGGGGTGTAGCAGTGTGCTAACGTGTCTAGCAGAGAGGAGCTAGGGCCCTAAGTACATGCCGTCGTGGCAGTTAGAGAGGTTTTGGCACCCTGTTCATGTGATGTCGTGGCCGTCGGAGGAGAGCTGGAGCCCTGCGGATGGACAGCTGTCGGGGCTGTCGAATCCTTGCTGACGTCTCCTTGCTTCCGTAAGGGGCTGAGAGCCGCCGTCGTCATGGAGCACGCGGGGCGCCATCATTATTTGTTTACCGGGGCGAGCCAGATGGGACGCCGGTCTTGTTCCCCGTAGCTTGAGCTAGCTAGGGGTAGGGTAATGATGGCCCCCCTGTGACGTGGTCGGTCTGAGCCCTAGGTCGGGCGAGGCGGAGGCTCCTCCGAGGTCGAGGTCGAGTATGTCTCCCGAGGTCGAGGCTGAGTCCGAGCCCTAGGGTCGGGCGAGGCGGAGTCCGTCTTCCGAGGACGAGGCTGAGTCTGAGCCCTAGGGTCAGGCGAGGCGGAGTCCGTCTTCCGAGGTCGAGGTTGAGTCCGAGCCCTGGGTCGGGCGAGGCGGAGACCGTCTTCCGAGGCCGAGGCTGTGTCCGAGCCCTGGGGTCGGGCGAGGCGGAGTCCGTCGTCCAGCGTCGAGGTTGAGCCCGAGCCCTGGGGTCGGGCGAGGCGGAGCTTCCTATGGCGCTCGAGGCTGGACTTAACTGCTGTCAGCCTCACTCTATCGAGTGGCACAGCAGTCGGAGCGACGCAGGTGGCGCTGTTTTCTTGTCAGGTCGGTCAGTGGAGCGGCGAAGTGACTGCGGTCACTTCGGCTCTGTCGACTGAAGAGCGAGCGTCAGGATAAGGTGTCAGGTGATCCTTGCATTAAATGCTCCTACGATACGGTCGGTTGGCGTGGCGATCTGGCCAAGGTTACTTCTCTGCGAAGACTGGGCCTCGGGCGAGCCGAAGGTGTGTCCGTTGCTTGAGGGGGCCCTCGGGCGAGACGTGAATCCTCTGGGGTCGGCTGTCTTTGCCCGAGGCTGGGCTCGGGCGAGGCGAGATCGTGTCCCTTGAGTGGACTGAGCCTTGACCTTAATCACGCCCATCAGGCCTTTGCAGCTTTGTGTTGATGGGGGTTACCAGCTGAGATTAGGAGTCTTGGGGGTACCCCTAATTATGGTCCCCGACAGTAGCCCCCGAGCCTCGAAGGGAGTGTTGATACTCGCTTGGAGGCTTTTGTCGCACTTTTTTGCAATGGGACAGGCCTTTCTCGGTTGCGTTTCATTCCGGTGGGTGCGCGCGAGCGCACCGGCCGGGTGTAGCCCCCGAGGCCTCGGAGGAGTGGTTTGACTCCTTCGAGGTCTTAGCACGTTTCGTGATGCTTCGACCGGTCTGGTTGTTCCCTCATGCGAACTGGCCGTAGCCCGGGTGCATAGTCGAGTCCCAAGTTCTCGGGTTGGTATGTTGACGCTGTCAACGGTTTGGCCGGAGCCGGGTTTGCGAGAGCAGCCCCCGAGCCTCCGCACAGAGCGAGAGGACGGTCAAGGACAGACTCGGCTTTTTTCATACGCCCCTGCGTCGCCTTTCCGCAAGTAGGAGGGGGGAAAGCGCCATGTTGCCCTCGGAGGGCGCCGAACATGGTGTCTCCAGTGAGTTGCTAGCGGGTGATCCGAGTGGACGCCCGTGCCCCATTCGTTAGGGGTCGGCTAGTGGCCCGGAGGCGCGCTCCAAAAGTACCTACGGGTGATTCGCCGGACCCGGTCCCCTTTTGACGGGGTCCGAGGGCTCGATGCCTCCCTCTGGTGGGATTCTGTTACAAAATCGTTCCCGTCGGTCTCGGAAATGTCCCAGGGTACCTCGGGAGCGTAGCCCAAGCCTTGGTTATGTATCGAACGTACCCAGGGTCATCCCTCGCTCTGCGTGCTCTGAGGCGGCTGTCGAACCCTTCGGGGGCCAGCCTACGAACCCTGATCAGTAGTGGGCGTGGAGCCTGAGTGGCCTGAGGCGGCCGTTGAACCCTTCCGAGGGGCCAGCCTTCGAACCTCTGACCAGTAGTGGGCGCGGAGCCCGAGTGCTCTGAGGCGGCTGCTGAACCCTTCCGAGGGGCCAGCCTTCGAACCTCTAATCAGTAGGGGGGCTCGGGGCCCGCTTCCTTCGCGGAGAAAGATCCCTTTCGGAGTGTCCCCTTTCCCGGTCCCTGTGGCAAGAGAGAGAGAGAGAGGAAGAGGAAAAGGATACGAAATCGAACGACGTGGCGCACCTTTTTTGACGCGGTCATTATGGCGGAGGTGAAGCGTCGCCTGCTTCGCCTGCCAAAGGTGCTGCCTGTCCTGCCGCAGAGTTAATGCGACGGGACGAGTGGTTCGCGGGGCAGCCATTGTGCGTGCGCGAGCCGTTCGAGGAATGGAACACGGGCGCGTCGTCTTCACGCCGTGGGAGAGGGTTCTCTCGCTGTCCCAGGAGGGAGCATGAGCTTGCTGATGACTTGACTGGTCATGCGGTTGGCACTGTCGGGTCATGCGCAGGGTCGCCTCGAGTCGCGGCACCGGTTCCGCAGTCGAGGTGGCGCGGTATTGGCGCGAGTGGCGGTGCAGTTTCTCACACGTAGTAACCGGTGTGCCAGTTACATGACGTGTGGGCCTGGGCCTCCATGCTGGACGCTTCGAAGTCGAAAGGGTGTGCCCCCTTGGTGCGGTTGCATGCTGCCTGCATGGCGGTCTGCCCTTTCACCCCCTGGTCCGGGCGATAGTGGAGGAATGCTTGTAACCGCTAGGCAGTTGCGCGCACCGCGCGCGGCGGTTTTGGCTCCTTCTGTCCTGGGCCAGCTTGCATGACGTGTGGGACCCAGCCCCCGTGTCGTAGGGGGAGGACCTTGGAGCGTGTTGGAGAAGACTCAGTCTGCGCCGGCTGAGGACGCAAGTGGGGAGAGTCGCCTTTAAAAGGAGGGTGACCTCCTTGGATGGCAACCATGTCTTCGCACTCCCTTCATGCATCGCGTCCTTCCACCTTCCGAGCCCCCGGATGGGGAGCACTCGCGCCGCTTTCGTCTTGCTGTCGTTGGAGGAACGCAACTTCACGGAAGTTGGTACCTTTCAGCCTTCGCTCGGCTTCAAGGATTTTCATCAGGTAGCCCGGCTGCATCCCCTCGTCGGTGATCACCCAAGACGGTGACCACCAGTTTGATGGTGGGGAGAAGCAAGCCGGGCTGCGACCTCTGCCCCGCCCTCAGCTTCAAGGATCTTCATCAACCTGGCTGGGGCGGAGGCCGGACTGAGCCGGAGCTCTACCTCCCGCGCGGGTTCATGGGTCACCTTCTCCCTTAGCATTCAGGGGCGAGGGCGCTCACTGGCCTAGCGGGAGGGTCGGACTTCGACAACGCGGGGCTGGTCGGCGGCGAGCGTCGTCAGCTTCAGCGCGTTGGGCTCGCTGGCTCAGCTGGCTCTGGCTCGGCTCCCGGTGCCCCCTCCCACCGCGAGAGCGGTTGTCGCGCCACGCGCACCGGAGGACCGCCCAAGACGTCGCGCGCTGCTAGGGCGGCGTTCGTGTTCTTGGGCTGTCCTGCCTTTGCTCCGATACGGTGCCTCTGCATGGAGGTCGGTGCTCGCCTGTCCGGGAGGATCCGAGTGGGGATCTGCCGGTGGGCAGATGGCTTCCGTCGTCGGCACGGAGGTGGTGGCGGCTGAACAAGTCCTCGTCACCGACGGGATCACCGGCTCTTTGGCTTTGATAGCTTGTCCTCGCACCTCGAGTGGGGACGTGGGCGAGGGCCTTGTTGCAGCAGCGCCCGCCCTGAGGCCATCGCTGCTACTGTTTGGCCACCTGGAGCGGAGGTCGTTGTCGCTGTTGCCGGAGCGGGCGGCGGTGAGCCACCTGGGGTCTCGTCGCCCCGCAGGCCCTCCAATGTGGGGGGTTGTTCGTACTTGCGGGGGTGGAACCAGAGTTCCGTTTGTAATGGCACCTTGAGTGCCGGTGTTTGTTCATTGTGGCTATCGGGGCCTGAACATGTAGGTATTTTTGGGTGTAATACCATGTTTTTTCTTCATTTTCGAGCACTGGAACTCGCCTGTCGGCTAGCCGAACCGCTTAACCAAGTGTGAGTTGCCTCGTGCGAAGGTGACGAGTGAGGTATCCGTATCCCGGAGGCGTAGGAGTCCCTCGGCTCGGTCGACCTTGCCGCCTGAGGCTTCTCTTGCTTAGTTAAAGGAACCCTCGGCCGCTCTGCGATGAGCCGGAGCCGGAGGCAGCGGTGTCAGCATGGACAGAGGCAGAGTTGGCTCGAAAAGAGGCTTCGTCGGCCGGAGCCTGGCTAGGCCGTCCACTGGTGGGACCAACGCCGGAGTCGAGTTGCCGAGGCCACGAGCCGGGCTGGTGTCCTCGAGGGACAGCTGGCTGAGGCTTCGGGGTGGCCGGCCGAGCCGTCTGCTCGGGTCGGGTTCCTGGAGGAGACCCTAGCGGCGATGGCCCGGGCGTGGTGCTGACGTCGTCCTTCGGAGCGGAGATCCTCCGACCGTGTTGCCGTCCGAGGCTCGGTCAGACTTCGCCGAAGGTGGAGTTGACGCCGAGGGTGCTGCTGCTCCGCCATCGACGTCTGAGCCTGCAGGATTGGTTCACCTGTAGTATGCATATGTTTTTTGCGGTCACCGAGGCCCAAACATACTGTCATCGCATTGTAAAGCTGTGTTTCTTTTCCTCTTGTTTCGAGTATCAGGGCTTGCTCGTCGGTAGCAGAATCGTTTATCCGAGCTAGAGTTACTTCTCACGGAAGGTGATGAGTGAGGTATCTGTATCCCGGAGGCGTAGGAATCCCTTGGCTCGGTCGGCCTTGCCGCTTACGTGTACTCTTGCTCGTCCACGAGATTCTATTATCGACGTAGCCGAGAAAACCCGAAAAACCGTTTCGGCAGAAAGTCATTTGAGCGTTAAGGCTTGTTCGGTCAGCAGGATCGCTCATCCAAACGCGAGTTACTTCTCGCAGAAGGCGATGAGTGAGGTATCCGTATCCCGGAGGCGTAGGAGTCCCTCGGCTCGGTCAGCATTGCCTGCTTACGTGTACTCCATCGTTTTCATGATCCTACTACCGAAGTAGTCGAAAAGCACGAAAGATATTCTGGCAGAAAGACTTTTTCTGAAGAAAATTTTGAAGCGGAGGGGGTTCCCCCTTCTAGCCTCCGAGGGAGGGTCGGGCTTTGCCGAGGCAAGGCTGACCCTTCCATGATGGTTAGACTTCATATGTAAACGAGGTATATGAACGGCTTGAAAACATCTTAAGGGTAGAAGCGACGTAGTTGTCGGATGTTCCAAGCGTTGCTGTAGACCTCGCCTTGACTGTTGGTCAGCTTGTATGTTCCGGGCTTCAAAATCTTGGCGATGATGAATGGCCCTTTCCAGGGAGGCGTGAGCTTGTGGCGCCCTCGGGCGTCTTGTCGCAGCCGATGCACCAAGTCGCCCACCTGGAGGTCTCGGGACTGAACCCCTCGGGCGTGGTAGCGTCGCAGGGACTGCTGATACCGCGCCGAGTGTAGTAAGGCCACGTCCCGAGCCTCTTCCAGCTGGTCCAGTGAGTCTTCTCGGTTGGTCTGGTTGCGTCGGTCGTCGTAGGCCCTCGTCCTCGGGGAACCATATTCTAAGTCTGTGGGCAAGATGGCCTCGGCCCCATAGACTAGAAAGAACGGTGTGAAGCCCGTGGCTCGGCTCGACGTTGTCCTCAGACTCTAGACCACCAAGGGGAGTTCCTTCATCCATTGCTTGCCGAACTTGTTGAGGTCGTTGTAGATCCGTGGCTTGAGTCCTTGCAGAATCATGCCGTTAGCACGCTCTACTTGCCCATTCGTCATGGGGTGAGCCACGGCGGCCCAGTCCACCCGGATGTGGTGATCCTCGCAAGAAGTCCAGGAACTTTCTGCCGGTGAACTAGGTGCCGTTGTCGGTGATGATGGAGTTCGGGACCCCAAAGCGATGGATGATGTTGGTGAAGAACGCCACCGCCTGTTCGGACCTGATGCTGTTTAGGGGTCGGACCTCGATCCACTTGGAGAATTTGTCGATGGTGACCAGCAGGTGCGTGTAGCCCCCGGGTGCCTTCTGCAAGGGACCGACGAGGTCCAGACCCCACACAGCAAACGGCCAGGTGATGGGTATTGTTTGCAGAGTCTGAGCGGGTAGGTGCGTCTGCCTTGCGTAGAATTGACACCCTTGGCAGGTGCGGACAATTCTAGTGGCGTCGGCCACCGCGGTCGGCCAGTAGAAACCTTGTCGGAAAGCGTTTCCAACAAGGGCTCGAGGCGCTGCGTGATGACCGCAAGCCCCCGAGTGTATTTCTTGTAAGAGCTCCTGGCCTTCGGCGATGGATATGCATCGCTGGAGGATGCCAGTGGGGCTGCGGTGGTAGAGCTCCTTCCCGTCACCCAGCAAGACGAATGACTTGGCGCGCCGCGCCAGTCGCCGAGCTTCGGCTCTATCGAGGGGTAGCTCTCCTCGGTGGAGATATTGCAGGTACGGGGTCTGCCAGTTTCGATTAGGCGTGACCCCATTCCTCTCTTCCTCGATGTGCAGAGCCTCACCCTCGGGGGCCGAGGGTGCCTCGGGCTGAGCCGAGGGTGCCTCGGGCTGAGCTGAGGGCACCTCGGGCAGGGCCGAGACCTTCTCGGGCTCGGGCGTGTCGTTTGTCTTGACTGAGGGTTGATGTAGGTCCCGAGAGAAGACGTTCGGGGGAACCGTTGTTCGCGCCGAAGCTTTCTTCGCTAGCTCGTCCGTAGTCTCGTTGTACCGCCGGGCGACGTGGTTGACCTCGAGCCCGTAGAACTTGTCTTCCAGGCGCCGAACCTCGTCGCAGTAGGCTTCCATCTTCGGGTCGCGGCAGTGGGAGTTCTTCATGACTTGGTCGATGACAAGCTGCGAGTCACCGCGAGCGTCGAGGCATCGGACCCCTAGCTCGATGGCGATGCGCAACCCGTTGACCAGAGCCTCGTACTCAGCCACGTTGTTGGACGCCGGGAAATGGAGGCGCAGCACGTAGCGGAGGTGCTTCCCGAGGGGCGAGATGAAGAGCAGGCCCGCGCCTGCCCCTGTTTTCATCAGCGACCCGTCGAAAAACATGGTCCAGAGTTCCGGTTGGATCGGAGCTGCCAGGAGCTGAGTGTCGACACATTCGGCCACAAAGTCCGCCAAGACTTGGGACTTGATGGCCTTCCGAGGGGCGAACGAGATTGTCTCGCCCATGATTTCCACCGCCCACTTTGCAATCCTACCTGAGGCCTCTCGGCACTGGATGATCTCCCCCAGGGGGAAGGATGACACCACAGTCACCGGATGAGACGCGAAGTAGTGTCGCAACTTCCGCCGCGTCAAAATCACTGCGTACAGCAGCTTCTGAATTTGTGGGTAGCGGATCTTGGTCTCGGACAGTACCTCACTGATGAAGTAGACTGGCCTCTGGACGGGCAATGCATGCCCCTCTTCTCGTCTCTCAACCACGATCGCGGCGCTGACCACCTGAGTGGTAGCGGCGATGTAGATCAAGAGGGCTTCTCCGGCAGCGGGGGGCACCAAGATGGGCGCGCTGGTAAGGAGCGCTTTTAGGTTCGCGAGGGCTTCCTCGGCCTCGGGGGTCCAAGTGAAGCACTCGGTCTTTCTTAAGAGACGGTACAGAGGTAGGCCTCTTTCGCCGAGGCGCGAGATGAAGCGGCTCAGAGCCGCAAGGCATCCCATGACCCTCTGTACGCCTTTCAAGTCCTTGATGGGCCCCATGTTAGTGATGGCCGCGATTTTCTCCGGGTTGGCCTCGATGCCCCGCTCGGAGATGATGAACCCCAAGAGCATGCCTCGGGGGACTCCGAAGATGCACTTCTCGGGATTGAGTTTTACGCCTTTCGCCTTGAGACACCGGAATGTCGTTTCAAGGTCGGAGAGGAGGTCAGAGGCTTTCCTCGTCTTGACTACGATGTCATCGACGTAAGACTCGACCGTTCGACCAATGTGCTCTCCGAACACGTGGTTCATGCACCTTTGGTATGTCGCACCCGCATTCCTTAAACCAAATGGCATAGTAACGTAGCAGTACATGCCAAAAGGTGTGATGAAAGAAGTCGTGAGCTGGTCGGACTCTTTCATCTTGATTTGGTGATACCCTGAGTAGGCATCGAGGAAAGACAGGGTTTCGCACCCAGCAGTGGAATCCACGATTTGATCGATGCGAGGCAGAGGGTAGGGAACCTTTGGACATGCTTTATTTAGACCAGTGTAGTCTACACACATCCGCCATTTCCCTCCTTTCTTTATCACAAGCACACGGTTGGCAAGCCATTCAGGATGGAATACCTCTTTGATGAACCCTGCGGCCATCAGCTTGTGGATCTCCTCGCCTATGGCTCTGCGCTTTTCTTCGTCGAATTGACGCAGAGGCTGCTTCACGGGTCGGGATCCAGCTCGGATATCCAGCGAGTGCTCGGCGACATCCCTCGGTATGCTAGGCTTGTCCGAGGGACTCCACGCAAAGACTTCGGCGTTCGCGCGGAGAAAGTCGACGAGCACTGCTTCCTATTTGGGGTCGAGCTCGGAGCCGATCCGTATCTGCTTGGAGGCATCATTGCTGGGGTCGAGAGGGACGGACTTAACCGTCTCAGCTGGCTCGAAGTTGCCGGCGTGGTGCTTCGCATCTGGCGCCTCCTTGGAGAGGCTCTCCAGGTCGGCGATGAGGGCCTCGGATTTGGCGAGGGCCTCGGCGTACTCCACGCACTCCACGTTGCATTCGTACGCGTGTCGGTACGTGGGGCCGACGGTGATGACCCCGTTGGGGCCCGGCATCTTGAGCTTGAGGTAGGTGTAGTTGGGGACGGCCATGAACTTGGCGTAGAATGGCCTCCCCAGTACTGCGTGGTAGGTTCCTCGGAACCCGACCACCTCGAACGTGAGGGTTTCCCTTCGGAAGTTGGAAGGAGTCCCGAAGCAGATGGGCAGATCGAGTTTTCCGAGGGGTTGGACGCGTTTCCCGGGGATGATCCCGTGAAAAGGCGTCGCGCCTGTCCGGATTGAGGACAGATCGATGTGCAGGCGCCCGAGGGTCTCGGCGTAGATGATGTTGAGGCTGCTGCCTCCGTCCATGAGGACCTTGGTGAGCCTGACGTTGCCGATGACGGGGTCGACAACGAGCGGATATTTCCCCGGGCTCGGCACGCAGTCGAGGTGGTCGCCCAGGTCGAAGGTGATGGGCTTGTCAGACCAGTCTAGGTAGACTGGCGCCGCCACCTTTACCGAGCAGACCTCCTGATGCTCTTGCTTGCGGTGCCGAGCTGAGGCTTTCGCCACTGGCCCACCGTAGATCATGAAGCAGTCGTGGACCTCGGGGAACTCCTCTGCCTTGTGATCCTCCTTCTTGTCGTTGTTGTGGGCCCTACCACCTTCCGCCGGTGGCCCAGCCTTGTGAAAGTGGTGCCGAAGCATGACGCACTCCTCAAGGGTGTGCTTGACGGGGCCCTGGGGCACGGCTCCTTGAGCATCTTATTGAAGAGATTGGCACCTCCAGGAGGTTTCCGAGGGTTCTTGTACTCAGCGGCGGTGACAAGGTCTGCGTCGGTGGCGTCGCGTTTCGCTTGCGACTTCTTCTTGGTGCCGCGCTGAGTGGACGCCTCGGGGACGTCTTCTGGCTGGTGGCCCTGGAGCTGCTTGTCCTTCCGGAAGATGGCCTCAACCGCCTCTTGGCCAGAGGCGAACTTGGTGGCGATGTCCATCAGCTCACTCGCCCTGGTGGGGGTCTTGTGACCCAGCTTGCTCACCAGGTCGCGGCAGGTGGTGCCGGCGAGGAACGCGCCGATGGCATCCGAGTCGATGACGTTGGGCAGCTCGGTGCACTGCTTCGAGAATCGCCGGATGTAGTCCCGGAGAGACTCTCCCGGCTGCTGGCGGCAGCTTCGGAGATCCCAGGAGTTCCCAGGGCGCACGTACGTGCCCTGGAAGTTGCCGGCGAAGGCTTGGACCAGGTCGTCCCAGTTGGAGATCTGCCCCAGGGGCAGATGCTCCAGCCAGGCTCGAGCGGTGTCGGAGAGGAACAGGGGGAGGTTGCAGATGATGAGGTTGTCATCGTCCGTTCCACCCAGCTGGCAGGCCAGTCGGTAGTCCGCGAGCCACAGTTCCGGCCTCGTCTCCCCCAAGTACTTTGTGATGGTAGTCGGGGTCCGGAACCGGGTCGGGAACGGCGCCCGTCGTATGGCCCGGCTGAAAGCCTGCGGACCGGGTGGTTCGGGCGAGGGGCTCTGATCCTCCCCGCTGTCGTAGCGTCCCCCACGCCAGGGGTGGTAGCCTCGGCGCACCCTCTCGTCAAGGTGGGCTCGACGGTTGCGGTGGTGGTGCTCGTTGCCGAGGCGACCCGGGGCCGCAGGCGCCATGTTGCGCGTGCGCCCGGTGTGGACCGAGGCTTCCCGCACGACTCGGGAAGTCGCGGCGCGATGCTCCGAGGGGTACCCCTGCCTTCGGGAGGCAGAGCTTTCGGCCCGTCGGACCGCAGCATCCTCCAGGAGATTCTTGAGCTCTCCCTGGATACGCCGCCCTTCGGTGGTCGATGGTTTCGGCATCGCGCGGAGTAGTATTGCTGCCGCAGCTAGGTTCTGGCTGACCCCGCTGGAAGCCGGTGGCGGCCTTGCCCTGACGCCGTCGGCAATGCGGTGCTGGATACCCTGGGGTAGATGACGCGCTTCTCCGGCCGGAGCTTGGTCTGCCCATTCCTGCCCGATGTTCCACCGGAACTGCTCAAGTGTTCCTGCTCCCTCGTCGAGCCTGGCCTGCATCTCGCGGATTTGCTCGAGCTGTGCGTCCTGACCCCCCGCAGGGACTGGGACCACAGCTAGCTCCCGAAGGATGTCAACGTGAGGCGCAGGCCTAGGGGGATCGCCGTTTTCCGGCATACCAAGATGGTTGCCTTCGCCGGGACCCCCTAGATCGACGTGGAAACATTCACGACTTGGGCCGTAGTCCTCGTCGCCGAAGCTGCGGCTACCATCAGAACAATCGGAGAGGCAGTAGTCGCATGCGTTCATGAAGTCCCGCATGGCACTGGGGTTACCGAGCCCAGAGAAATCCCAACAAAAGTCGGGCTCGTCATCTTCCTCGGAACCCGAGGGTCCGTAGGTCGAGACGGCCGTCAGTCTGTCCCAGGGCGACCGCATATGGTACCCCGGAGGGTTGGTACATGCCTCTATGAAGGCTTCCACCGAAGCGAGGTCGCTTGGTGGGTCGAAGCTGAATCCAAAAGGCACGAGATGGGAATCGGTCGGTACCTCTTGGTCGACGGGCGGTGACGAAGTCGCGTCAGGGGCGGACTACACCGTTGTCTCAGGTACGAGGGCAACGCCCAGCAAGTCCTTCGTGAGCGTGTTGGCATCGTCCGTCTGCTTGGGGTTGGCGTGTTGCGGGGAAACGACGCTCGTCTTCGTCTCAGACGCAAGGTCGAAGCCCGATGTGTCCCCCGCTGGGGCGCCGGTGTCGTCGACTTGCTCGACAGCCGACGAGGTGCCGCCTCCTGCTTGGCCATGGTTGCCCCGCCTCCTCCTCCGTCGGTGGGGGAGGTGACGGGACAAACCCGGATGTTGTTCTTCCGCCATGTGGGGAAGACGTCGTTGATTCCGCCGCCGGCGGGCGGGCTAACGGCCGCCATTGTCGCTGTCGCGCGACGGAGGAAGGAGTATCATGTCGTAGCTGCCGTCGAGGGACATGAACTCCAGACTCCCGAAACGGAGCATCGTCCCGGGTTGGAAAGGTTGCTGGAGACTACCCATCTGGAGCTTGACGGGAAGCTGTTCGTCCACACGCAGCAGGCCCCTACCTAGCGCGCCAACTATCGGCGTTTTGACCCCGGGGGGTCCCTGGACCGACGAGTAAATTGTCGCTGCATGTCCTAGCCCAGATGGGTCGGCGCGAGACGGAGCACAAAGGGGGGAAGAAACAGGCAAAGGGGAAACCCGCGGCCTTCATGTTGCCCTGCGCCCAGGTCGGGTGCGCTTGCAGTAGGGGGTTACAAGCGTTCGCGTGGGAGAGAGCGAGAGCCTTATGCGTCGGCCCGTTCTCCCGCACGGCCAACCTCCTCGTACGAGAGCCCTGGACCTTCCTTTTATAGGCGTAAGGAGAGGGTCCAGGTGTACAATGGGGGGTGTTGCAGTGTGCTAACATGTCTAGCAGAGAGGAGCTAGGGCCCTAAGTACATGCCGTCGTGGCAGTCGGAGAGGTTTTGGCACCCTGTTCATGTGATGTCGTGGCCGTCAGAGGAGAGCTAGAGCCCTGCGGAAGGACAGCTGTCGGGGCTGTCGAATCCTTGCTGACGTCTCCTTGCTTCCATAAGGGGCTGAGAGTCGCCGTCGTCATGGAGCACGCGGGGCGCCACCATTATTTGTTTACTGGGGCGAGCCAGATGGGACGCCGGTCTTGTTCCCCGTAGCCTGAGCTAGCTAGGGGTAGGGTAATGATGGCCCCCCCTGTGACGTGGTTGGTCCGAGCCCTAGGTCGGGCGAGGTGGAGGCTCCTCCGAGGTCGAGGTCGAGTCCGTCTCCTGAGGTCGAGGCTGAGTCCGAGCCCTGGGTTCGGGCGAGGTGGAGTCCGTCTTCCGAGGTCGAGGCTGAGTCCGAGCCCTGGGGCCGGGCGAGGCGGAGTCCGTCTTCTGAGGTCGAGGTTGAGTCCGAGCCCTGGGTCGGGCGAGGCGAAGACCGTCTTCCGAGGCTGAGGCTGTGTCCGAGCCCTGGGGTCGGGCGAGGCGGAGTCCGTCGTCCAGCGTCGAGGTTGAGCCCGAGCCCTGGGGTCGGGCGAGGCGGAGCTTCCTATGGCGCCCGAGGCTAGACTTAACTGATGTCAGCCTCAGTCTGTCGAGTGGCACAGCAGTCGGAGCGACGCAGGCGGCGCTGTTTTCTTGTCAGGTCGGTCAGTGGAGCGGCGAAGTGACTGCGGTCACTTCGGCTCTATCGATTGAAGAGCGCGCGTCAGGATAAGGTGTCAGGCGATCCTTGCATTAAATGCTCCTGCGATACGGTTGGTTGGCGTGGCGATCTGGCCAAGGTTGCTTCTCTGCGAAGACTGGGCCTCGGGCGAGCCGAAGGTGTGTCCGTTGCTTGAGGGGGCCCTCGGGCGAGACGTGAATCCTCCAGGGTCGGCTGCCTTTGCCCGAGGCTGGGCTCGGGCGAGGCGAGATCGTGTCCCTTGAGTGGACTGAGCCTTGACCTTAATCGCGCCCATCAGGCCTTTGCAGCTTTGTGCTGATGGGGGTTACCAGCTGAGATTAGGAGTCTTGGGGGTACCCCTAATTATGGTCCCCGACAACGCCCATCAGGCCTTTGCAGCTTTGTGCTGATGGGGGTTACCAGCTGAGATTAGGAGTCTAAGGGGTACCCCTAATTATGGTCCCCAACAAACTTATTGTACGACAAATATTGCACGTTCAATGTGATACATCCACCTATATTGGACAGGTCCACCAACCTTTGCCTCATATGGAATGTGAATAAGTAGATGCTCCATCGGATTGAAGAATCCAGGTGGGAATATTTTTCTAGCTTGCATAACAACACTGGTATTTCTTTCTCCAACTTCTTCATCATATTTTTACTTATTTCTTTAGCATAGATCTGACTGTAGAAATAACTTAGCTCAGCTATTGTTTGCCACATGGCGTCGGGCATGTAACCACGAAACATGATAGGGATAATCCTCTCCATTAATATATGGAAGTCATGTCTCTTTAACCCAGTTAGTTTTCCCGTTTTCAAATTCACATCTCTTTTCAAGCCCGCAGCATAACCATTGGGAAATTTATTTATTTTCTTCCATCTCATTACCTCAACCTTGTCTTTAGAGGTAAGACAGAACAAGGCACGTGGCGGCTTGCCGTTGTTATTGAGCACTTGGGTTGGTTGGTCACAAAACATTGCTAGATCTCTTTGAGCTTTCATATTGTCCTTTGTTTTTTCAAAATGCATGCAGATGTGTATGAGGGCTTCAGCAACATCACTTTCTTGGTGCATGACATCAATGTTGTGCACAAGAATCAATGTCGACATATAAGGGAGCTCCCACATACCACATATATGTGTCCAATTGTGGTCCACTCTGAATCCTTCGTACTTGTCCCCTTTTCATTTAGGACAAAGTTATTCAGCTGAGCATATATTTCTGCTGCGTTCAGACGTTTAGGCGGTCCTTTGGTGACCACAGTGTTCTTTATAAAGTTTTTCTTATCGCTCCTAAAGGGGTGTTTCCTGGGCAACCAATGTCGATGAAAATCGAAGTAAGTGATCTTTCCACCATGAGCAAGATGGAAGCAATCTGTATCTGAACCGCAATATGGACATGTCAATCTACCATGTGTACTCCAACCGGTAAAAATAGCATACGCCATGAAGTCATGCACCAACCACAAATACGCAACTCGAAGTTTGAATATCTATTTTTCAAAAACATCGTATGCTTCAACTCTTTTCCAAAGCTCCTTCAACTCTTCAATCAAGGGTTTTAACATGACATTGAGTTTCTTTCCAGGATAGTTTGGCCAGGAATGATTAAGCAAAGAAATGCAAATTCATATTTTATACAAAGAGAAGATGGAAGGTTGTATGGAATAACAAAGACGTGCCAACATGAGTATAATGATGTCATTTGATCAAAAGATGTGAAGCCATCGGTCGCGAGGCCGATTCGAACATTCCTTGGATCAGCTCCAAAGTCTGGATCAAACGTGTCAAGAGCCTTTCAAGCATCCCCATATGAAGGGTGCACGATTAGCTCATCGATCTCACAGACACCTTCTTTGTGCCATCGCATGTGCATAACAGTTTTTTAGATAGAAACAATCGTTTCACTCGAGGAGTTAGTGGCAAGTAACAGAGCTGCTTATGTGCAACATCTGTCATCACATTGTCACCCTCATCATTAACAACTTCCACAAATCTAGATTGTCCACATTTCAGACATTTTTTCTCTCCCTCATGCTCCTTCATGAAAAGCATACAATTATTTTTGCACACATCAATCTTTTCATAATCCATACCAAGACCTTTTATAATTGTCTTTGAATGGTACATATCTTTAGGCAACTTATTGGGCCTTGGTAGCACATCTCCTAATAACCTTAAAATCTCATTGTAAGAGTTCTTCGAGAAAAAAAATACTTGGACTTAATGGCCATGAGCTAGGTCACAAAAGCGAGTATACTCACATTTGTGTGTTCATGCAGCGACTCTTCAGAGTCTTTTAGTAGTTTAAAAAATCTGGAAACCTCTAGTGTGGCAGGATCCTCGGAGCTTAGGTTTAACTCTGGACGTAGCGAATCTAGCATCTCATGCATCACATCATCGCCAGCCCAATCATTGTTCTCCTCCTCTTCTACATTCAGTTTGAGTACTACCTCACCATGATGTTTCCACACCTCATATCCGGGCATAAATCCAAACTGACAAAGATCTAGGCTAACTCTTTTCTTATTAAGGAATATACTGTTTTCTTGTCGCCTACAAGGGCATCTGACTGTGCCGGTTAATGACAAGGAGAATACGTGGTCCACAAAATCTTTGGTCTTGGCTACCCAATCATCAGAATGATGCACATTCCTACTCCAGCCATTGTACATCCATGCACGATCTTCAGCCATGCCTGAGACCGTTAAACCGAACCATATCGTGAAAACATTATTCAACTTCGTCAATGGTATCGGTCCTACATATATAGTCAAGGATGTGTTCTAAACCCACAAGCTAACAGGACCCAAAAAAAATTTTGGCAGCATAACCTCGCTGCCACTAAACAATATAATATACTTATAAAACTAATAATATAATAGTACCACATATTAATATGAAATTAATGTCACAAATACAATATGCCTCTAATCCCTAAACCACATATACCACTAATACATTAACGAAATCGAACTAAACAATAATACTAATCACACACACTAATCAAACAAACACAATTACAGATATATACTGATTTCGACGGCAATTAAATAACGACCGCCGAAAATATAAAATAAAATACGCAAAAAAATTATCCTTGATGAGAGCCGATGGCGACGGTGGACGACGGGACAGGGCAGAGCGCGGCGTGGCCGGTGGCGTCGGGGGCTTGGCGGCCGTCGGAGCGGCGGGGCGGGCGGCGCACGGTAGGGGCGGCGGCGAGAAGAGAGAGAGAAGAGAAGACGCGTGCGAGCGGTAGACAGAGAGAAGAGAGGAAGGAGCCAAATGCGGGTTTTAAAAGCTTATTTTCAGTGGCCTCTGACACAGCCGCAAAAATAAAAAGCTATTTTCGGCGGATGTGTCAGGGGCCACCGAAAATAGCCTTATTTTTAGTGGCTGTGTTAGAGGCCGCAAAAAATAAGCTTATTTTCGACGGCCACCTTCGATCGTCGAAAATAGCTTTTTATTTTCGGCGGCCAAGCCCGGGCCGCCGAAAATAGGCGTGGCCGCCGAAAATGGTGAACAGTGTTGTTGTGTCCGTGAGGGGCCTAGACTTAGTCGCTAGGCTGGCTAGCGCAATGGACCGGCCTTGGGTGCACTGGACCACTGTAGTACGTGAGCAGTGCACTCTGGGAAATTGTATTTTAAAATTCACTGGACCACTACTATTCATGGTCTTGTGTGCCGTCAGACCGCTTCTCCAACGGCTCTCCCAGGCGCAACGCCTAGCTGATGTCATCGACCGGTCCCGTGGTGCACGGACCCGCTTACCGTTTCCTAGCTTTTGTGATTTAGCTAAGTAGTTGGGTAAAGTTGAGCTCTTGTTTAGGGTTTAATATTTTGCAAGAATTTTGATGAAGCCCAATTCACCCCCTCTTGGGCATCGTGATCCTTTCAGTGGTGTTGGTGGGAGGGCGCGTAGGGGCCCCCGTTGATGAAGGTGAGGCCTGACCCATGGAGGGGGCCTGACCACCGGATGACGGGTGTCTTAGTCTCCAGGGTGAGCTCCTCGAGGATAAGCTCATTGCGGACTACATGGATTGAGGGAAAGGGCATGATCCGCTTGGTGTGAGCCTTCAGGTGGCCATAGAGGGGCTTGAGGCCACGCAGAAGGTTCAGCATCAAGGTGCGGTCAGCGACGGACTCAGAGAGATTCCATTATGCCCTTCATTTAACGATAGTACTTGCTAAGGGACAGGCCTCCCTGGGAGAACATACGAAATGAAGCGTCGAGGTGGAGTGCTCGAGCCTCTCGGTTCCTGAGGAACAGGTGCTCCAGTGCGACCCATGCCTGGTGAGCGGTGCCCTCCTGCTCACGAACGATGCCCTTTAGCTCGATGGTGAGGGTGCCAGTGAGCCACGAGAGGACCACACTATCCATCTGGTGCCAAGATGGGGACAATGGGGCAATGAAGTCGTCGAGAACATGGTCGGTGAGGGTGAACCACCGGAGCGAGGAGCACCTGATCACGCCAGGGGTATAGTGAGGGGATGTCGGATCCAACACCACCGACACGAGGGACCAAATGTTGTGAACACCGGTGACCTGAGCATGGAGGGCGGTGATGGTGTCAAGCCCAGATGTGTGAGGAGGCTCAGGGGACACCGGGGGGTGTAGCGCCACGACCGAGAAGGAGACAATGAGCAACAATAATCTGAGAGGTCAAGGCGGCACCCACAACGCGCTCGTGCTCCCAGGCGAGGGACACAGCATGCTAGCACTCCTGAGAGGTAGCCACGACAACCTCGATGGTTACGAAGGCTGCAACCAGCGCAGAGGATGCAGACAGAGAAGCCGACGAGGACGCGAAGAAGGTCGCTCACGAGGTTGACGAGGAGAGGACGGTGGATAGGGAATCTAGGAGTGGAACGCTAGGCATGCTGAAGGGGGCGTCCTATTGCTGTTGTGATGGCACTAGTGTCAGGGTGGACAATGGTAGCAGGGGGGCTCCGGTGAGGGGCGCAAAGCTGGCGATGAAGGGGCCCCATCCTCGGCGAGCTCGCTGCGAGCAAGGGCATCGACAATGGTTGTTGCGGATAGCCATAACCTACCGATGCAGCCGCTCATAGCCTCATCTAGGCTGCTGAGGTATAGATCGACACCCATTGGACAACACAGGACATCTACGTTCCAGCACGTTGTTGGGCGATCCATGTGAGGACTTCCTCCCTTCTGCGCCCTATGTCGCGGTGCCGCTAGCCTTGTCGCCGACGCCAACAACGTCTTCTCTAGATTCCTTGTTGGACGAGCTGGTCGACCACGAAGTAGCCCGCCTATCTAAATACCATTACAAAGTTTCTAGCATCATTTAATCATCTATCCAGGAACAACATAGATAATTTGATAAAGTAGCAACACTAGGATAGTAACACATAACACATTACATGTTCTATTACATGATCATCAAATAGTTGTTAAACCTTCTATGATGTTATCGTCCAAAAGGTCATTAAATAGTTAAAAGAGATGTATGACTGAAGCTCAAGTTCATGCTTTTGGGCTAAGTTTATATTGGTTATTTTATACCCACGGGTTAACGGTATAGGTGAGGGCCGAACGTTCGAATACCCGTTTACCTATTGGTGATCAATAGTTTTTTTATCTAATAAAAGACTTATGTGTAGATTTCGTTTATATACATATTCTAATAGAGTAAATATCCGTACCGGATTGTATAATCTCTATGCCTGTCCGACGGGAAACTTGCAAATTTGTTGGCTTCCCCGCAAATTTCCTGTCCCTCCCCCGCCTTGTTCTCCTTCTCCGACGGCGGCGGAGCTCAACAAGAAAGGCTTCGCTTCTTCCTCACCTCTCCGCGTCCACTCCTCTTGTCATCTCTTCACCCTCCAGTCCGATTGTTTGCGAAATCGCAGTCGCTGTCCACTCCCGACCGGCCGGCGTCGTGACCCTACGGAGGCAGTCCAAGTTCAAGGTACGGGCTGTTTGTCCTCTTTTTTCTGTCACTGCTGCCAGGTTTATCTGCCACTGCCAGGGATTATTCCACATCCATTTTCGCGAGAGATACACGTTTTTTATCTTTTCGGTGTTTGCGGCTCGGCTCGGTAGATCAAATGAATTTGGCCCGCAATGACAAAACCTACGTATACAGAATTACAGACAGCCACAAAGTGTGTGGGGGGTGGGGATCCTGCAGCATCGTGGCCTGAAGTTGTAGCCATCTTGCGGGAGAGAATCCTTTGAATCGCAGAGCCTCATAACCTGCAAGTGGTTTCCCCATTTACTTGACAGGTGATGCCGCCCTGATGCTATGTCTCAATGTGCATGCCTAACCAGACAAGTACCAACGTGTTTATGAGCATGGAAAGGTTGCAGGCTCCTGCCTGTCGGTGTTGGTTAATCCATCCTTTGCTTCTACAATGTGTATTCCGTTTGGACCCAACCTTTGCTTCGGAGTTGAGGCATGCATTGCTGGAGTTCACACATGCATTGGTGTGTATGCTGCCGGTTATACAAACACTATTCAGGTCCTCGTTTAGTCGATGAATAGATCTCTCTTAAGTTCGATTGATATTTTATTGGTCATGCAGTTGGAAGCTGTTTTTTTTTTCCGTCAGATCAGTGCAAGTGACAGTTTTTTTTTTTGGAAGATAACTGAATTTCTTTGCCGCCAGCATCAGGTTGTTTTGTGTACACAAACTGGAATGGTTACAAATTTATAATGTGCATGGGAATGTTGTTGATAGTCTATTGTTTCATCTGCAGTTTGTCTGCATTTCACCCAGGGAAAACCTAGATGAGTCGGTATTGACTTATACACTAGGTTTAGTTTTAACCTTGCGCATGCCGTGTACATAGCCGCAGTGCGGTTAGAAGAACAAGTACTGTATTATTCTTTTACTTATTATTATTTTTTGTTTGGTTAGTGAAATTGAATGGATTGATCTTCTGTTACCTAGTTTCTTACTAGCTAATAATAATTAATAGCATAAAAAACACAACCATTCTATCAAAATTCATATGATGAACCCATAATAAGTTAACTCATCTGGAATACAATAACTTCTCAAACTAAAAACACCACCTCATCTGAGATGACGAAGGAAGACGCCTCACAACACCCTCGCGGGAGCACAAATAACTTATAAAGGTTATGATTTTTAATAGATCACATTAAGTTTTTATTGATGAAATTTATATATAATATTAACGAGGGTCTCTATTTAAAATTTCATTTTGGTGCCCGGAAATCTCCTAACCGCCACTGCATAGCCACCGCCATGTCACGCTATACTAGACATCGACCATATTATCGTTGGCTCTTATCTATCGCAGGGCTCCAATACGCATTCTCTAGTCTTCTAGTCTACAACAATCTTAGTGCTACATTAACGTTTATTGCCATGAAACATGTCATTTTATTAAAATAAAAATACATCCAATTACATAATTAAGCAAATAAAATTAAATGATTAATAAAAAATATTTAAAATACATAACTTAAACATAAACATAATTAACTACATGATTCAAAATATAGCTGATGAAATAATGCTCCTCTTTCTCATATTTCTCTTCCATATCTTTCGTTGCCTTTTTCTCTAATTGAAAGATGTGTTTGGTTGCGGGACATATGAGGACAGACAGAACAGGGACGTCCCCTGACGTCCTCTCTCGTCCCTTCAATTTTAAGGGACAACACTGGGATAATCCTGTTCTAACCCCTGACCATAAAACACACAACCTTATGTGAGGGATCGTCTTATCTCATCTCGTTCTGTCATTACAACCAAACACATCCTAAGTTGCTTTGTCAAACTTTTCAAGTTCAATTTGTGGTCTTTTTTCTTTTTTTTGTTCATATCGGTGATGGAACGATCCAACCATTGGTTAAATCGCTCAAAACATTTAATCCGGGCAATCCTCTCACTAATTTTATAAAGCTTCTTTAACATTCCTTTTCTATGCTTGTTGTTGGACCCTTCCCATTCCCTTGAGCTCTTACCCTATCACGATCAATAGGGCTTAGTGTGTCCAAATATTCTCGTGTGTAAGGAAAATGGATCTTGACCCATTTGATTAAAGATTTTGGTGTTTGATGATCAACATAACCTTGTGGACAAATGTTTTCCAAGTGTTTGTGTTTTAAAGTTCATAGGATGCGAAGTGGATTGGACTAAGGCTATGAGGATGCAACACCTCAAAGGAAGACCTAAAAAGACTCAAGAAAGATAAAAGGTACTTAGCAAAAGTCCAAGACACAAGACCAAAAGAAGCCCAAGCAAATGAGTGAAGAAATCCAAAGATGAGCTGTGAGCCTGTGCACTGGTGGTGCATTGGTGGATCATCGGACAGTCCGGTGCCACAGCTCGGACTGTCCGGTGCACCAATTGCTACTCATAAACATCTAGTTTTTGGTGGCAGCGGAGGGAGAGCCACCGAACAGTCTGGTGCCAGAACCGGACAGTCCGGTGTGAAGCCTGACAACGTGCCAATGGCTATATTCTACGACTAGTTGCACCGGACCGTCCAGTGCTAGGTCCGGATAGTCCGGTGTGTTGCAGAGAGCAGAAACTTTTCCTCCAACGACTATATTGAGTTGGGGTCTATATATACTCCACCCAACCGGCCATTCGAAGATGTGGAAGCCCAAACAACATACCAACACATGTTATAGACATCTTCAAGTGCTCAAACACCCAAGTGCTTATTAGAATCACTCGGTAAGTAGCACAGTGCTTTGCGAAAAGTTTAGAAAAACCAATGAAACCCCTCGGCTCTTGCATGAGCCGTTGTAATTGTACCAAGTGGGACGAGAGTCTTGCGAGACCACATCAACCGAGTTTGTGGTCTTCGTATTCCGAGTGTCGAAGGAGTTGTGGACACTCGGTATAGAGTTAGGTCTTCTATTTTATTTTAGCCGTACTATAAAGATGGGTTGTGGATGAGTAGTTTGACCAAGAGAATTCTAGTGTAGTGTTGGTGCATATTCACACTCACATCTAGTGCTAGGTGTCACTCTATAACACACTCACGAGTTAGAACAAAAATGGATTAAAAAACAGAATGAAAAAGAAGTTATGGTTTCTGTCTTAGGGGCACAAAACTGTCTGGTGTGCATCGGACTGTCCGGTGCGCCCCCTGACAGTGGGGCCAGTCAGGCCCGGGGGAGAGCCTCGCCCTCGAGAAAAAACCCGAGAGCAATGAGTTGCGAAGTTGAATTTTAGCCGTCACACCGGACTGTCCGGTGTGCACCGGACAGGAACTGTTCACTGTCCGGTGTGCCATCAGCCCAACGGCTAGCTGTCAGAACTAGCCGTTGGAGTCGACCGTTGGCGCACCGGTGGTGCACCGGACTGTCCGGTGCGCCCATGTGCAGGAAACCCTGGTAACGGCTAGTTTGGTGGGTGGGGCTATTTATACCCCCTCCACCTACCATATTGAGTGTCTTGATGCCCACATTGATGACCATACATTGATAGAGCATTGCAAGCACCACAAAGCATAGTGAGGTGATTAGAAAATCTTAATCCCGCATTAGGACCTCATTAGTGCAAGTGAGAGCCACCTAGAGCACACACCGCATGCATTAGGCTTCTCTTGGTCAAGTGAAAGTCTATGGCTTGTTACTCTTGGTGATCGGCATCACCTAGATGACTTGGTGGCATTGGGAGCACGGTGGTCACCTTGGAGGATTTGTTGGTGACCCGGCTCGAGATTGTAAGCGATCATGATGGATCCACCATGCCAGAGTGGCAAAGGATCATCTCATAGTGAGCACTTGGTTCTTGCGAGGACCAAGGGGGAGCGATACCCTTGCGCGGGTGCTCCAACAAGGACTAGGGAAGAGTGCCGACTCTTCGATACCTCGGCAAAAAATTGGAGGAGTCTTCTACACTTTGCTTTCCATTCCACATTTAATTCAAGCGTTTTACCTTGTTTGAATTGTTTAGCAAGTAGTTGAAGTAATGTCTTAGTATTGTTGTCTTTCTTGTAGTATTCTCTTATTGCTAGTAGTTGGGTGAAGTTGGGCTTTTGCTTAGGGTTTAATTGTTGTTGATTTTTAGAAAATCCCAATTCACCCCCCCTCTTGGGCATCGTGATCCTTTTAGGGACCTTGCGCGGTTTGGATACCTAAATAAAAATATCGGCGTCGTCCATGCAAACACTTAGGCAAAACATAGTTTGCACATTCTAGTTTGCTTATTTGCATAAGTTTTGTTCTAGCGATTTATTTGTGGCCTAGTTTAGCGAAAGTTTTAGAAGTCCTAATTCACTCCTCCCTCTTAAGCGTATATGTTCCTTTCACCGTGACGTGGAGATATCGTCATTCAAGTTCATACGAGATCTATTGGTCCCATCACTTGTGTCATCGCCACCGTGTCTCATGCATCACTTAGGATGCATGTGTTCCAACTTGAACTCGGTTTCATCGGGCTTATTGGAGAAGCTTTCATTGGCCGCTTCAAACAGCAAAACATCATCTACACCACTCGGTTGGGCCACATACATGCAGTTGTAGATGTCGATGGAGTGGGTTATCTTTTGGTTGCTCGTCGACCATCAACCCTTTAGTTGCTTGGGATACAGTGATGTGGAGCTTCTGTGGTGGAGTTATAGGTGTTGTCTATTTAGCCCGAGAACACCAATCCCTTCTTACTATTGCCATCAATGAGGTCTGTCAATTGTAGTAGCCACGTCTGGACCTAAAAATATGAACTAAAAAACTACTATGGGCCTAAAAATATAGACTTTAAAAATTATGTGCACTTACTAGCTTTTCATCCTCGGTCTTTATCCAGCATCTCTGCCATTGAAATTAACGAGTATCGAAGTAAGTAAACTGGTTCGAAGTGGCATCACTATCGCTGCTTGGGGCAATGGTGTGGCTGTAGGAGGGTATGTATGAATGAATGTTAGAGAAACAGTAGCGTCGGTGGTAGGAGCATCTATGGGAGGAGGAGCATCGGTGGTAGGATCATCATTAAAAAGAGGAGGGGCATCTATAGAAGAACAATGGAGATACAAAAGATAAAGATATGGGTATGAAAAGAGAGGTTATGCAGTGAGGGAATAAGGATGGTTAGATAAATCGTCCTCATGTTGACATAGACCATGGTCCAATGTGGTTTATATCAACCCTATCGGTCGGTAATAGTGGTGGACAGTAACAAAAAACAAGGTTTATCAAGACTCGAATAACTTCAAGATACAATACTTACACCAATATATGAATTACTATTCTACATTCTTAGGGTGTGTCGTGGTCTATATAGACTATCCACTAGATCCGCCCCTCGTCGGTAGTCCTGCCGACGGGCCGGCCAAACTGACCACCATTAGAACCGGCAAGGTCAGTAATGAGACAAAGCCGTGTCAGCGGACAATACATGATTTTATGCCCCCTTCCTTGCCCTTTGCAAGTGTGCTCTTCAATTTAAAATTTTACATCCCTTGGCTTGTAATACCGAATAAAATGGTACGTGTTAAAGATATGTTTTTCTTTAGCAGTATACAAAATTGCGCTTAATTCTGTGACATAGATTTAATCGCGCAGACAATTTCAGAATTTGCAGGAATAGCTTTTTGGACATTAGAATTTTGTTGGGGGAATTTGCATGAATATTCCGGTGAACACTTTTGAATCATGCTAGCATCAGAGCCCTTTTGAATTGGTTTCAGATTTTGAGATTCTGATAATAAATTCTGTGTGGCATCCAAACAGCGGGGATAACCAAAATCTCATATCCAAAATTCTCAAAATATGATAATCTACTTAGGCCAACTACATCAGATTCTTTATCTCATCATTTATTTCAAACTTCACTCTACAAACAATGTCAAACAGTGTTATCTACAGTGTCGCGTCCCCTATTTTTCACGATCTCAGTGCCACGTCCTCTACACTGTCAAACTATGTTAAGCATGGCCATCAGTGAACTCACTATCTCACCTTCTATTTCATACTCCACTCTACAAAGAATATGGTATACAACATAAAACAACATTTTATAGGGTCATATGCACACTCTAGAGACATGTTTATGCTTCATCCATGGCATGGGGTTAAAAGACACATCGACTGGATGTCTTTAATGGATCGTGTAAAATAAGAGACGATAAATTGTAGATGATATTATTTAACGATGTTTATAGAGTAAAATTTAAAATATAGGATATGATAGAGGAGCTGATGGAGACGAACCTTTGACACAATGACACTCATCTGGAGATCACAATCTCTGCTGTAACGTGCTCTGTTTTGGAACCGAAGGGACTCGCCACCAAAATCCAATGCGACCCATCCGAACTCAATTCGAAAACAGCTAGCCTCTTTTTTATTTTAGCTCTTCCTTTAAATTTCACGTTTAGATTTTTGTGAAGCAAAATCTGTTTTTCACTCTCGACGAAAGCACTATAACCTATGAAATCACCTATGAAGTCAGGGTTATTGGGTTCGTCGGTTCGACTATGACCTATGAAGTCAGGGTTACAGGGTTCGACATTGAGCTTATAGCACCGAGACACCAACACTTAAGCTACCATAGAAGTGATGTGGCAGCACATTAGTGTCAATGATCTAGGACAATGAGGTCGAACACCCCGATCGCTTCAACTCCTTTCCCTCACTCACTCGCACGCACGAGCGGCCTAGGGTAGAGCATGGCATGGTCCTCATGAGGACCAATGAGAACATGTGACATCACTAATGGTGACCTGTGTCAACGGGTGTTCGGATCGGTATCGACTAATTCAAGTCAATATCGGTCATACCATCTAATGCACCAGTCGATATCGACCGATCGGTATCAACCAGCATGGCTCTAATGCGGTCAGTATCGACCAAACTGATCGATCGACACCGACAGATCCACTGACCGATCGGCTAGCTAAATCGATCTGCGTTGGAGCCAGATCGGTCAGAACCGATTGGCCCGCAGGTCATGCATGTGGTTGGTATCGACTGCGTTGGAATAAGGGCATGTTTGTTTCAGCCTATAGATTATATAATCTGGATTATAGTCTATATTATATAATCCAGATTATAATCTATCTAGATTATAATCTATATGTACCTGTTTGGTAGTCTAGATTATACAAATGTAGATTATTCAAAAAACAATAGTTATGACACTCTATCACTAGGAACAGCAAGAGGCGATGCGATGAATTGCTACCGGTTGTAAAAAGATTGGCAGTGAGCGAGAGACATAATGAAGAATCTGACCGTGTATTAGATGAGGAAAGAAAGGTGACATATACTGTAATTTCTATTTACATAACCATGGGTAGTGGGTCTTTTGCACAAAATAATCTCAAATAAACTACTCTTGAGGAGATTATGATATTATCATAATCTGGACTTTAGATTATATAATTGTCGGGGACCATAATTAGGGGTACCCTCAAGACACCTAATTCTCAGCTGGTAACCCCCATCAGCATAAAGCTGCAGAGGCCTGATGGGTGCGATTAAGTCAGGGATCAGTCCATACGAGTGACTCGATCACGCCTCGCCCGAGCCTAGCCTCGGGCAAGGGCAGCCGACCCCGAGGGATTTCCGTCTCGCCCGAGGCCCCCCTTTAACGGCGGACACATCTCCGGCTCGCCCGAGGCCTTGCCTTCGCTAAGAAGCAACCCTGACTAAATCGTCGCACCGACCGACCGAGTCGCAGGAGCATTTAACGCAAAGGTAGCCTGACACCTTTATCCTGACGCGCGCCCCCCGGCAGAACCGAAGTGACCGCCGTCACTTCGCCGCTCCACTGACCGGTCTGACAGAAGGACAGCGCCGCCTGCGCCACTCCGACTGCCGTGCCACTTGACAGAGTGAGACTGACAGGCAGTCAGGCCTTGCCAAAGGCGCCATAGGAAACTCCGCTCCGCCCGACCCAGGGCTCGGACTCGGGCTAAGCCCCGGAAGGCGGCGAACTCCGCACCGCCCGACCCAGGGCTCGGACTCGGGCTAAGCCCCGGAAGACGGCGAACTCCGCTCCGCCCGACCCAGGGCTCGGACTCGGGCTAAGCCCCGGAAGACGGCGAACTCCGCTCCGCCCGACCCAGGGCTCGGACTCGGGCTAAGCCCCGGAAGACGGCGAACTCCGCTCCGCCCGACCCAGGGCTCGGACTCGGGCTAAGCCCCGGAAGACGGCGAACTCCGCTCCGCCCGACCCAGGGCTCGGACTCGGGCTCAACCCCAGAAGATGACGAACTCCGCTTCGCCCGACCCCAGGGCTCGGACTCCGCCCTGGCCTCTGCCGAACAACCTCCGCCTCGCCCGACCCAGGGGCTCAGGCTCGGCCTCGGCCATGGAAGACAGACTCGACCTCGGCTTCGGAGGAGCCTCCACGTCGCCCGACCTAGGGCACAGGCCTGCCACGTCAACAGGAAGCGCCATCATCACCCTACCCCGAGCCGACTCGGGCCGCAGAGAACAAGACCGGTGTCCCATCTGGCTAGCTCCGCCAGATAGGCAATGATGGCGCCCCGCTAGCCCTGTGACGACGACGGCTCTCAGCTCTCTTACGGAAGCAGGAGGACGTCAGCAAGGACTCGACCACTCCGACAGCTGTCCCTCCGCCAGGCTCCGCCACTCCTCCGACGGCCACGACATCACACCGACTGGGTGCCAAGATCTCTCCGGCTGCCACATCGGCATGTACTTAGGGCACTAGCTCTCCTCCGCTAGACACGTAGCACTCTGCTACATCCCCATTGTACACCTGGATCCTCTCCTTACGCCTATAAAAGGAAGGACTAGGGCCTTCTTAGAGAAGGTTGGCCGCGCGGGGACGAGGACGGGACAGGCGCTCTCTTGGGGCCGCTCGCTTCCCTCACCCGCGTGGACGCTTGTAACCCCCTACTGCAAGCGCACCCGACCTGGGCGCGGGACGAACACGAAGGCCGCGGGATTTCCACCTCTCTCACGCCCGTCTCCGGCCAGCTCGCTCTCCCCCCTTCGCGCTCGCCCACGCGCTCGACCCATCTGGGCTGGGGCACGCAGCACACTCACTCGTCGGCTTAGGGACCCCCCGGTCTCGAAACGCCGACCGTTGGCGCGCTAGGTAGGGGCCTGCTGCGTGCTGACGAACAGCTTCCCGTCAAGCTCCAGATGGGCAGTCTCCAGCAACCTCTCCGGCCCGGGACGGTGCTCCGTTTCGGGAGTCTTGAGTTCATGTCCTTCGACGGCAGCTACGACATGATACTCCTTCCACCGCCGCGCGACAACGACAATGGCGGCCGACAACCCGCCCGCCGGCGGCGGAATCGACGACATCTTCCCCGCGTGGTGGAAGAACAACATTCGAGCTCGCCCTGTCCTCTCCCCCGCCAACGGAGGAGGAGGCGGAGCAACCAAGGCCAAGCGGGAGGCCGCGCTTCATCGGCTGTCGAGCGGACCGACGTCCCCAGCGCCCCAACGGAGGGCACGCCAGGCGTCGACCTCGCGTTCGAGACGAAGGCGAGCGCCGTCCCCCCGCGACACACCGATCCCGAGCAAGCGGACGACGCCAGCGCGCTCGCGGAGGGCTTGCAGGACGTCGCCCTCGTACCTAAGACGACGGTGCAACCAGTCCCCGATGTGACTATGTCGCTCCTCGTCGACCAAAAGGTACCGACTGATTCCCATCTTACGTCATTTCGACTCGACCTCAACCCGCCTAGCGACCTTGCTTTGGCGGGCGCTCTCGTTGAGGCGAGTGCAACCCCTCTGGGGTTTCGTATGCGGTCGCCTTGGGACCGATTGACAGACGTCTCGACCTACGGGCCCTCTGGGTCCGAGGAAGATGACGATCCCAGCATCTGTTGGGATTTCTCTGGATTTGGCAACCCCAGTGCCATGCTGGACTTTATGACCGCATGTGACTACTGCCTCTCCGACTGCTCCGACGGAAGCCGCAGCCTTGACGACGAGGACTGCGGCCCAAGCCGCGAATGTTTCCACGTCGAGCTAGGGGATCCCTCCGAAGGCAACCATCTCGGCATGCCGGAGGACGGTGATCTCCCTAGGCCGGTGCCTCGCGCTGACATCCCGCGGGAGCTAGCTGTGGTCCCCGTTCTGGCGGGGGGTCACGACCCACAGCTCGAGCAAGTCCGCGGGGCGCAGGCCAGGCTTGACGAGGGAGCAGGAGCGCTTGAGTCGATGCGCCGGGACATCGGGCAGGTATGGGCGGGCCAACCCCCGGCCGGAGAAATACGTCACCTGCCCCAAGGTTTCCAGCACCGCGTCGCCAATGACATCAGGGTCAGGCCGCCACCCGCATCCAGCGGGGTCGGTCAGAACCTGGTAGCCGCAGCGATGCTCCTCCGCGCGATGCCGGAGCCATCAACCACCGAGGGTCGGCGAATCCAGGGAGAGCTCAAGAATCTCCTGGAAGGCGCTGCGGTCCGACGGGCCGAGAGCTCTGCCTCCCGAAGGCAGGGATACCCCTCGGAACCTCATGCCGTGACTTCCCGATTCATGCGGGAAGCCTCGGTCTACACCGGACGCACGCGCAACACCGCGCCTGCGGCCCCGGGCCACCTCGGCAACGAGCACCATCGTCGCGACCGTCGGGCCCACCTCGACGAAAGGGTGCGCCGAGGCTACCACCCCAGGCGTGGGGGACGCTACGACAGCGGGGAGGATCGGAGTCCCTCGCCCGAACCACCCGATCCGCAGGCCTTCAGTCGGGCCATCCGACGGGCGTCGTTCCCGACTCGGTTCCGACCCCCGACTACTATCACGAAGTACTCAGGGGAAACGAGACCGGAACTATGGCTCGCAGACTACCGCCTGGCCTGCCAACTGGGTGGAACGGACGACGACAACCTCATCATCCGCAACCTTCCCCTGTTCCTCTCCGACACTGCTCGCGCCTGGTTGGAGCACCTGCCTCCGGGGCAGATCTCCAACTGGGATGACTTGGTCCAAGCCTTCGCCGGCAATTTCCAGGGCACGTACGTGCGCCCCGGGAATTCCTAGGACCTCCGAAGCTGTCGGCAACAGCCAGGAGAGTCTCTTCGGGACTACATCCGGCGATTCTCAAAGCAGCGCACCGAGCTGCCCAACATCACCGACTCGGATGTCATCGGCGCGTTCCTTGCCGGCACCACCTGCCGCGACCTGGTGAGTAAGTTGGGTCGCAAGACCCCCACCAGGGCGAGCGAGCTGATGGACATCGCCACCAAGTTCGCCTCTGGCCAGGAGGCGGTCGAGGCTATCTTCCGAAAGGACAAGCAGCCCCAGGGCCGCCCATCGGAAGAGGCTCCCGAGGCGTCTACTCCGTGCGGCGCCAAGAAGAAAGGCAAGAAGAAGTCGCAAGCGAAACGCGACGCGGACCTTGTCGCCGTCGCCGAGTACAAGAACCCTCGGAAGCCCCCCGGAGGTGCTAACCTCTTCGACAAGATGCTCAAGGAGCCGTGCCCCTATCATCAGGGGCCCGTCAAGCACACCCTCGAGGAGTGCGTCATGCTTCGGCGCCACTTCCACAGGGCCGGGCCACCCGCAGAGGGTGGCAGGGCCCACGACGACGACAAAAAGGAAGATCACCAAGCAGGAGAGTTCCCCGAGGTCCGCGACTGCTTCATGATCTACGGTGGGCATGTGGCGAATGCCTCGGCTCGGCACCGCAAGCAAGAGCTGATGGAGTACGAGGCTCTGGTCAACGGGTTGCGCATCGCCATCGAGCTAGGGGTCAGACGCCTCGACGCCCGCGGTGACTCGCAGCTCGTCATCGACCAAGTCATGAAGAACTCCCACTGCCGCGTCCCGAAGATGGAGGCCTACTGCGATGAGGTTCGGCGCCTAGAAGACAAGTTCTATGGGCTCGAGCTCAACCACATCGCTCGGCGCTACAACGAGACTGCGGACGAACTGGCTAAAATAGCCTCGGGGCGAACAACGGTTCCCCCGGACGTCTTCTCCCGGGATCTGCATCAACCCTCCGTCAAGATCGACGACACGCCCGAGCCCGAGACACCCTCGGCACAACCCGAGGCACCCTCGGTCCAGCCCGAGGTACCCTCGGCTCAGCCCGAGGAAGCCTCGGCCCCCGAGGGCGAGGCACTGCACGTCGAGGAGGAGCAGAACGGGGCCACGCCTGATCGAAATTGGCAGACCCCGTACCTGCAATATCTCCGCCAAGGGGAGCTACCCCTCGACCAAGCCGAGGCTCGGCGGGTAGCGCGACGCGCCAAGTCGTTCGTCTTGCTGGGCGATGAGGAGGAGCTCTACCACCGCAGCCCCTCGGGCATCCTCCAGCGATGCATCTCCATCGCCGAAGGTCAGGAACTCCTGCAAGAAATACACTCGGGGGCTTGCGGCCATCATGCAGCGCCTCGAGCCCTCGTCGGGAATGCTTTCCGGCAAGGCTTCTACTGGCCAACGGCGGTGGCTGACGCCACTAGAATTGTCCGCACCTGCGAAGGGTGCCAATTCTATGCGAAGTAGACCCACCTGCCCGCTCAGGCTCTGGAGACGATACCCATCACCTGGCCCTTTGCTGTATGGGGTCTGGACCTCGTCGGTCCCTTGCAGAAGGCGCCCGGGGGCTACACGCACCTGCTGGTCGCCATCGAAAAATTCTCCAAGTGGATCGAGGTCCGACCCCTGAACAGCATCAGGTCCGAGCAGGCGGTGGCGTTCTTCACCAACATCATCCATCGCTTTGGGGTCCCAAACTCCATCATCACCGACAATGGTACCCAGTTCACCGGCAGAAAATTCTTGGATTTTTGCGAGGATCACCACATCCGGGTGGACTGGGCCGCCGTGGCTCATCCCATGTCGAATGGGCAAGTAGAGCGTGCCAATGGCATGATTCTACAAGGGCTCAAGCCCCGTATTTACAACGACCTCAACAAGTTCGGCAAGCGATGGATGAAGGAACTCCCCTCGGTGGTCTGGAGCCTGAGGACAACGCCGAGCCGAGCCACGGGTTTCACGCCGTTCTTCCTGGTCTACGGGGCCGAGGCCATCTTGCCCACTGACCTGGAATACGGCTCCCCGAGGACGAGGGCCTACAACGATCAAAGCAACCAAGCTAGCCGAGAAGAATCGCTGGACAAGCTGGAAGAGGCTCGGGACAAGGCCTTACTACACTCGGCGCGGTACCAGCAGTCCCTGCGACGCTACCACGCCCGAGGGGTCCGGCCCCGAGACCTCCAGGTGGGCGACCTGGTGCTTCGACTGCGGCAAGACGCCCGAGGGAGGCACAAGCTCACGCCCCCCTGGGAGGGGCCATTCGTCATCGCCAAAGTTCTGAAGCCCGGAACATACAAGCTGGCCAACAATCAAGGCGAGATCTACGGCAACGCTTGGAACATCAAACAGCTACGTCGCTTCTACCCTTAAGATGTTTTCAAGTTGTTCATATACCTCGCACCCACGCAAAGTTTAGTCATCAAGGAAGGGTCGGCCTCGCCTCGGCAAAGCCCGACCCTCCCTCGGGGGCTAAAAGGGGGGAGACCCCCTCTGCGTCGAAATTTTCTCGAAAAAAGATCTCTTTTAGCAGAATATCTTTCATGCTTTTTGACTACTTCGAAAAGCGGATCCTAAAAACGACGGAGTACACGTAAGCAGCCATGGCTGACCGAGCCGAGGGACTCCTACGCCTCCGGGATACGGATACCTCACTCATCACCTTCTGCGATAAGTAACTCGCGTTCGGATAAAGTGATTCCGCGGACTGAACAAGTCTTTACGTTCGGAAGCTCTTCTGCCGAAGCGGTCCTTCAAGCCTTCTCGACTGAATCGGTGACAGGGCCTCATGGACGGGTGAAAGTACGCGTAAGCGGCAAGGCCGACCGAGCCGAGGGACTCCCACGCCTCCGGGATACGGATACCTCACTCATCACCTTCCGCGAGAAGCAACTCTCGCTCGCACAAACATCCCTGTTACCGACAAAAAGTCCAGATGCTCGAAATAAGAGGAAAGGAGACACAGCTTTACAACGCAGCGAGGGTGTGTTTTCTGGCCTCAGCGGCCGCAGAAGGCACACGCTACAAGACAATCTGATCCTGTAGGCTCGGGTCTTCACGCTGGAAGGGGGCTGTAGCACCCTCGGCATCGACGACACCTTCAGCGAGGTCCGACCCAGCCTCGGACGGCGACGCGGTCCAGGGACTTCTTCGGGAGTCCGGCCCGAGCAGGCGGCTCGGTCGGTTACCCCAGGGGCCTCGGCCAACCATCTTTCAAGGGCGCCAGCCCGGTCCGAGGCCTCGGCTGGTCAACTCCGGCATCGGTCCCGCTGACGGACAACCCGGCTAGGCTCCGGCCAACCAGGTTTTCATTTTCGAGCCAACTCCGCCTCTGTTCGTGCTGATATCGCTACCCCTGGCCTCGGCTCATCGAAGAGCGGCCAAGGGGTCTCTTTAACTAAGCTAGAAGAGCCTCAGACAACAAGGCCGATCGAGCCGAGGGACTCCTACGCCTCCGGGATACGGATACCTCACTCGTCACCTTGACACGGGGCGACTCATGCTTGGTGAAGCGGCTCAGATAATCAACAGGCGAGTCTTAGTGCTCGAAAATGAGGAAAAGACACGGCTCCGTGCCGAAATTACATACATGTTCAGGCCTCGACAGCCACGATGAACAAAAACACCGGCATTCAAAGTGCCATTACAAACGGAACTCCGGTTCCCCCTCCGCAGGTACGAACAACCCCACTC
The DNA here is from genome assembly GCF_902167145.1 of Zea mays. NCBI lineage: Eukaryota > Viridiplantae > Streptophyta > Magnoliopsida > Poales > Poaceae > Zea > Zea mays. The sequence continues at coordinate 11,137,910 of NC_050104.1, read as the reverse complement.
CATGGGGGTGGGCCTGCGGAGCGACAGAAGGCTGACGAGCGGCTCGCCGCCGCCCGCTCTGACTACGACGACAATGACCCCCGCTCCGGATGGTCGAGCTGCAGCAGCGCAGGCCTCAGGGTGGGCGCTGCTGCAATCTTGCCCTCGCCCACACCGACGCTCGAGGGGCGAGGACAAGTACGAAGAACCGGAGGCCCGAAGCGCGAATGGTGGCGGTGACCCCGTCGGTGACGGGGACTTCTCGAGCCGCCTCCGCCTCGACACCAATGGCAGGGGCCATCAGCCCCCCGGCAGATCCCCACTCAAATCCTCCCGGGCGAGTGGGGCACCGGCCTCCGCGCGAGGGCGCCATCCCGGTGCAAAGGCAGGACCACCCCATAACACGAACGCCGCCCTAGCGGCGCGCGACATCTTGGGTGGCCCTCCCGTGCACACGGCGCGGCAGCCGCCCTCCGGTGGGAGGGGCCGCCGGGAGCCAAGCCGACGAGCCCGACACGCTGGAGGTGACGATGCCCGCCGACGACCGACCCCGTGTTGTCAAAGTCCGGGCCGCCCGCAGGGCCAGTGAGCGCCCTCTCCCCCGAGCGCCGCGGGAGAGGGTGACCCGCGAACCCACGCGGGAGGTAGAGCGCCGGCTCAGCCCGGCCCCCACCCCAGCGAGGATGATGAACATCCTTGAAGCTGAGGGTGGGACCAAGATCGCAGCCCGGCTTGCTTCTCCCCACCCAGGAACTGGTGGTCACCGTCTTGGGTGACCACCGGCGGGGGGATACAGCCGGGCTGCATGATGAAAATCCTTGAAGCCAAACGATGGCTGAAAGGTACCTGAAAGCATCTAGGCCCCTGGTTGGTTTTAGTGATTAATGACAATGTAATTTTATATGTGACTAACGTGTGTTTTGCAGAGACAAATGGTAAGTTAGGTCGCATGACAGGTAGAAGTACTACAACGGTGAAAACAATCCCGGAGATAAGAACTCAAAGCGACGGCTAAAACAACGGAACAAAAGGTGAAGGTCTACGGAGTCCGAGTGTCAAGGAGATGTGGACACTCGCGATTTAGTTAGGTCTTTTTATTCTCTTTTAGTCGTACTATAAAGAGGGGTTGTCGATGAGTAGTTTGACCAAGAGAGTTCTACTGTAGTGTTGGTGCACAATCACACTCATATACAGTGCTAGATGTCACTCTAGAACTCACACACTAGTTAGAGCGAAAACCGATTTGAAAATCAGCTGAAAAACAAGACTTAGTGTTTCTGGCTTTGGGGCACCGGACTGTCCGGTGTGCACCGGACTGTCCGGTGCACCCTCTGCCAGGTGGGGCCAGGATGGTCCACAGCAGAGTCTTCCCCAGTCGCAGAAACCCGAGAGCGCAGGCTTCGGAGATGAATTTTAGTGGCACACCGGACACCGCACCGGACTGTCCGGTGTGCACTGGACAGTGGACTGTTCACTGTCCGGTGCGCCATGAGTCCAACGGCTCTGTGTCAGAACTAGCCGTTGGAAGTGACCGTTGGCGCACCGGTGGTGCACCGTTGGCGCACCGGTGGCGCACCGGACTGTCCGGTGCGCCATCGCGCAGCACATTGCCTGTAACGGCTAGTTGGTGGGTGAGGGCTATTTATACCCCCTCCACCCACCATATTCAATGTCTTGCACTCCACATTTATTCCAGCACCTTGGTAGAGTATTGCAAGCACCAAAAGCCTAGTGAGGAGATTAGAGAATCATAATCCACGCTTGTTCCTCATTAGCGCTAGTGAGAGCCACCTAGAGCACACACCACTTGCATTAGGCTTCTCTTGGTCAAGCGAAAGTCTATGGCTTGTTACTCTTGGTGATCGGCATCACCTAGACGGCTTGGTGGCGTTGGGAGCTCGGTGATCACCGTGAAGATCTTGTTGGTGACCCGACTCAAGTTTGTAAGCGGTCTCGAGGGATCCACCGCGCCGGAGTGGCAAAGGATCATCTCGTAGTGAGCACTTGGTTCTTGCGAGGACCAAGGGGGAGCGATACCCTTGCGCGGGTGCTCCAACGAGGACTAGTGGAGAGTGCCGACTCTTCGATACCTCGGGAAAAATTGGAGGAGTCTTCTAAACTTTGCTTTACATTCCGCACTTAATTCAAGCACTTTACATTGTGTATTTGTTTAGCAAGTATTTGAAGTATTATCTTAGCTTTATTACATTTCTAGTATTATATTCTTAGTGCTAGTTGTTGGGGTGAAGTTGGGCTCTTGTTTAGCTCTTGCTTAGGTTTTAATTAGTGTTGATTTTTAGAAAAGCCCAATTCACCCCCCCTCTTGGGCATCGTGATCCTTTCAATTGGTATCAAAGCCTTGTTGCTCATAGATTAGCTTAACCGCTAGAGTTACGATGTCCGGTGGGGATGGACCTCCTCCCGTTTTTGATGGTGACGATTTTCCTTATTGGAAAATTCGTATGGAAGCATACTTAGAGGCTATAGACATTGGTGTCTATAAAGCCGCCACACAAGGGTTTCCCCAACCTAGAGATCCCACAAATCTTGTAGGTGATGAGTTCAATTATGAGAAATGGAATGCGAAGGCCAAAAACACCCTTTTTAGAGGCCTTTGCAAAGATGTGTTCAATAGAGTTCGGAATCATAAAAATGCTCATGATTTGTGGATGGACATTTGTGCTCTACACGAAGGAACTAGAAGTGAACGTGAGGAAAGATATCACATAGCTATGCGAAAGTTAAATTCTTTTGAAATGCTTACTAATGAAAATGCAAACGCTATGTACTCACGACTTAATATTCTTGTAGAGGAAGTCAATGGATTGGGGCTTACTCAAATCTCACAACCGGATGTTGTGAGGAAGATTCTCAGTGTCCTCCCAATAGACAAATATGGACACATTGTCACTGTGCTACATCAAATGGATCTTTCAGTTACCACACCTACACAAATTTTGGGAAAGATCAATGCCCATGAAATGTACATGCACATCAACAAAGAAGAATCATCTTCCAAAAGAAAGGATTTGGCTCTCAAAGCAAATCATGAAAGAAAAGGAAAAGCAAAAATACAAGTTGAGGAAGAGTCCTCAAGTGATGATGACCTTGATGCAAACATTGCCTTGATGGTAAGGAAGACCACCAAGATGTTGAAGAAGCTAAATAGAGAAGGCATCAAATTTGATTCAAGAAAGAAGAAGTTCTTTTCCAACAAAAGAAAGCCCATTTCTGAGATGGACTGCTACAACTGTGGTGAGCTTGGTCATCTTGCTCATCAATGCAACAAGCCCAAGAAGAACAAGTTCAAGGGCAAGAAGGAAGATGACAGCGATGATGAAAAGAAGGAAAAGAAATTCTTCAAAAGGAAGGATGGGAAGCAAAAGAGGTTCCACAAGAAGAAGAATGGAAAGGCCTATATTGTTGGCGACTGGCTCACCGACATCGAATAATCAAGTGGATCTTCTTCAAGTGAAGAAGAGGATGATGAAAAAGTTGCGGCCATCGCCGGGGACTTCTCTTCACCACCACCATCGCCATCATCCACTTCTCACCTATGCCTCATGGCTAGGGGTGATCGAAAGGTACAAAATGATATTAATATTGATGATGATAGTAATAGTGATAGTGATGAAGAATTTGCTTCACCTTCATATGATGAGTTAGCTAACTTGCTTAAAGAATATACTCAAATCATTAGAAAGTCAAAAGCTAAATGTGATAGGTTGAAAAATGAAAATGAATCTTTAAATGCCAAGTATGACATAGTTATAAAGGCTAGTGATGAAATAAAGGAAGAAAATAAAACTATGTCATCAACTGTAAATGAGCTCACAAACTCCCTAAAAGATGCTAAGGAAAAATATGACAAATTAAATGAAGCTAATAGGGAGTTGCAAAATAGACTAGTAAAGATCAAGGAAGACTATACTCAAATTAAATTTGATCATGACAATCTTCTTGTTGAAAATGAACTTTTATCTTGCAAAACACATGAGGCTATTAACCCTGTTGTTAAGCTTGATGTAGCAACCTCATGTGATGATTTGATTCAAGAAGAGCAAACTAGTCTACATGCTGAATTGACTGAAAAAGTTGAAGTCCTGACTTTAGACAACCAAAAATTGAAGAATTACTTGACTGATGCAACTACTAGAGGAAAAGTTGCTATTGAGAACAATGATTTCAACAATGAGTTGGCAGTGGATAATCAAAGGCTTAAGAATGAGGTCAAGAAACTAAAAAGTGAAAATGAACATCTTGCAACAAGTGTGCAAAAGTTCAACAAGGGTCAATACCTCCAAAATGAGCTGCTTATGAACACTGTTATGAAAAATAACAAGAGTGGTATTGGATACAATGCTTTTGTGCAAAAGAAAGCTATCACTCAATACAAGCCAAAGCAGACTCACAAGCCTATCAAATGCTTTGAGTGTGGAAATGAAGGTCATTTTGCCCACAACTGCAAAGCTAAACCACCAACTCCCTTGCCTAAGCACTCAAGACCATTTGCTTTCAACGCTCACTATGTCCTAAGAAAGGTTGCAAATGGAAAGATTAAGGTTACATTCCTAGGTCCACCAAATAAGAGTAGACCTAGACAAATCTGGGTGGCAAAGTCCTTAATTGAGAGAGTTACTGGTCCTATGCAATATAGGGCCCTCAAAACTCAAGCTTGAATTGTCTGTGAATGTGGGTGAACTACAAGACCGGTGGGAGCCATTGGGTTATTGACAGTGGATGCACACAACACATGACAGGCAAACCACGGATGTTCACCTCACTAGATGAGAATGTTGATGGTCAAGATAAAATCACATTTGGAGACAACTCAAAAGGAAAAGTGCAAGGACTTGGCAAGGTGGCAATCTCAAATGATATATCAATATCAAATGTTCTCTTAGTTGCACCCTTGAGCTTCAATTTATTATCAGTGGGACAACTCTGTGATCTTGGACTTCAATGCTTATTCACTCCATCAGAGGTTATTGTAACAAAAATGGATGATGAATCAATGGTATTCAAGGGATTTAGATACAACAACCTCTACTTAGTGGATTTCACTTCAGAAGATGCAGACTTAAGAACTTGCCTCTTCACCAAAGCTTCTCTTGGATGGCTTTGGCATAGGAGGCTTGCACATGTTGGAATGAGCACACTCAAGAAGGTATTAAAGAAAGATATGGTTAGAGGATTAAAGGATGTGGTGTTTGAAAAAGACAAGCCATGCAGTGCATGTCAAGCTGGAAAGAAGGTTGCTAATACACATCCCACTAAAGCTTTCATGTCAACATCAAGGCCACTGGAACTACTTCACATGGATTTATTTGGACCTACAAATTATGTCAGTGCCGGTGGCAACCGCTACTGTCTAGTGATTGTTGATGACTTCTCAAGATACACTTGGGTATTCTTTCTCCATGACAAATCTGAAGTTGCATCTATATTCAAGAAGTTTGCCAAGAAAGCACAAAATGAATTTGATTGCAAGATTAAGAAGATTAGAAGTGACAATGGCAAAGAATTTGACAACACCAACATTCATGAGTACTGTGATGAAATTGGGATCAAGCATGAAGTATCTGCCACATATACACCTCAACAAAATGGAGTTGTTGAAAGGAAAAATAGGACCTTGATCACCCTTGCAAGAACAATGATTGATGAGTATAACACACCGGAGAGGTTTTGGGCCGAAGCTGTCAACACTGCTTGCTATGCATCAAACAGGCTATTTCCTCACCGGCTACTTGCGAAGACTCCGTATGAACTGCTAAATGGGAAAAAGCCAGACGTCTCTTTCTTCCGGGTATTTGGGTGCAAATGCTACATCTACAAAAAACGCCATCATCTAGGGAAGTTTCAAAGACGTTGTGATATTGGTTTTCTTTTGGGTTATTCATTAAAGTCCAAAGCATATCGAGTATTCAACCATGCCACTGGCGTGGTAGAAGAAACATATGATGTGGAATTTGATGAAACTAATGGCTCCCAAGGAGCACTTGAAAATCTTGATGATGTAGGTGATGAGCCACTTAGGGAAGCAATGAAGAACATGCCTATTGGAGCTATCAAACCAAAAGAAGATGAAGAAGAGGTGCAAATCATTGACAGGCCTTCTTCATCAAATGTACCACAAGATGATGAAAAAGATGAGAGGCATGCAAATGAAGATACATTCGTCTCTCATGAACAAGCAAGGGTACAAGCCGAAGATGTTGATGCTCCAGGATCTTCTTCCCAAGTGGTTGACAGGAGAAACTCATCACTACTTCAAGCACATCCTCAAAACCAAATCATCGGGAGTCCTTCACAAGGGGTTATTACTCGATCACATAGACATGCTAATTTTATTGAACATCACTCTTTTGTTTCTTGTGTTGAGCCTACTTGTATAGATGAGGCGCTACAGGATCCGGACTGGGTGAATGCCATGCATGAAGAACTTAACAACTTCACCTGTAACGAAGTTTGGACCCTGGAGAAGCCCCCACAAGATGCAAGAATCATTGGAACAAAGTGGGTGTTCAGAAACAAACAAGATGATCAAGGTGTGATTGTAAGAAACAAGGCAAGACTTGTCGCAAAGGGATTCTCTCAAGTTGAAGGCTTAGATTTTGGAGAGACCTTTGCACCGGTTGCTCGACTGGAAGCCATCCGTATCCTACTTGCACATGCATCATGTTATGATATAAAACTTTATCAAATGGATGTAAAAAATGCATTTTTAAATGGCTTCATAAATGAACTTGTATACGTTGAGCAACCGCCTGGATTTGAAGACCCTAGATATCCTAACCATGCTTACAGGTTGTCCAAGGCGCTATATGGGCTAAAGCAAGCTCCAAGGGCTTGGTATGAGCGTCTTCGCGACTTCCTCATCGAAAAGGGCTTCAAAATTGGGACCGTCGACACAACTCTCTTCACAAAGAAACATAACGGTGATATTTTCATTTGTCAAGTATATGTTGATGATATAATCTTTGGCTCGACAAATGACTATCATTGCAAGGAATTTGGTGAGTTGATGTCGAAGGAGTTCGAGATGTCAATGATTGGTGAGCTAACATACTTCCTCGGCTTTCAAGTTAAGCAAATGAAAGATGGTAACTTTCTCTCACAAGAGAAGTATACCAAAGACTTGTTGAAAAGGTTCAACATGGAGAAGTGCAAACCAATCAAGACCCCCATGCCTACAAATGGACATCTCGACTTAGATGAGGGAGGTAACCCGGTTAATCAAACTCTCTACCGTTCTATGATTGGTAGTTTATTATACCTTACCGCATCTAGGCCCGATATTATGTTTAGTGTCTGCATGTGTGCTAGATTTCAATCTAATCCTAAGAAAGCTCATCTTCGCGCTGTTAAGAGAATTCTTAGGTATCTCAAGCACACCACAAGCGTTGGTCTGTGGTATCCCAAAGGAGCTACTTTTGATTTAATTGGCTATTCCGATTCGGATTATGCCGGTTGCAAAATTGATAGGAAAAGTACTTCTGGGGGATGCCATCTGCTTGGTAGATCACTGGTTTCATGGACATCCAAAAAGCAAAATAGTGTTGCCTTGTCAACTGCCGAAGCGGAATACATTGCCGCAGGTGCTTGTTCCACACAGATTTTATATATGAAGCAAACTCTTCTAGACTATGGCGTAGTTCTAGAAAAAGTACCTTTGTTGTGTGATAATGAGAGTGCTGTTAAAATTGCTAATAATCCTGTTCAACACTCTCGCACCAAGCACATTGATATCCGTCATCACTTCCTTAGAGATCATGTTGCTAAAGGAGATATCATTTTAGAAGGAGTGAGGTCGGAAGATCAATTAGCGGATATTTTCACTAAGCCACTTGATAAGACCCGCTTTTGCATGTTGAGGAATGAACTAAATATTCTTGATCTCAGAAATTTTATGTGAAATGTCAAATGGTGTTGTCAAGCTTGCATTGCATATTTAAATTCCTTGTATTGCATCTAGGGCTTGTCTAACCTAGTTGAGATAACCGCCAATAAAGCGAGTGAAAAAGCTTAACTCGGGTCAAACCTGACAAGTCTTAGTCTTTAAGCTTTTAGCACTTAAATTCTTTCTTTTCATGCAATTATTGGTTCTTGAAATATGCATGAGGTACTGCACTTAGGGGGAGTATTCAGAACTCAAATCACTCTTGAAAACCCCTAGTGCAAGCCCAAATGCAAATTTCACCATTTGCCTATTTTCTCTAAAAATTATCTAGCCTATGGCAAAATATTTTGAAAAGTATATGAGGGTGCCAATACCTGTCCCAACAAGTGTTATTTTGCGTGATTATAAGTTGGGATTTGGTTTGGTTAGGAGTTAGATAGAAAAATTCAAAATTTTCCAAACTCCCCTCTGTCTGGGCTCACCGGACAGTCCGGTGTGCACCGGACACTGCACTGTGCAATGTCCGGTGCACCGGCAGCCGCGCGCTAAAATTCATTTTCCTGTGCGCTGTCCGGTGGTTCACCGGACAGCTACTGTGCGCTGTCCGGTGTGCACCGGACAGGCACTGTAGACTGTCCGGTGTGCCCATCTTGCGTTTTAAAAAAAGGCCTCCAGCCCGACCGAGCCAGAGGCTCTCAGTTTTTCCCAGCCAGCGCCCGCGCTCTCTGCTCTCTCTGTCTCTGGCGATTCACTCCTCCACCGCCGGCGATCTCCAGCCACCGGCGGCCACCGTCCCCGCTGGGCTCCGGCGACCTCGCCCGAGCTCTTCCCCCTCGGTGAGCAGCTCTCTTGGTTCCCCTGCCTTTCTCTCTCTCTGTCTCTAGGCAGTGAACCACCCTTTTGCAAATCCTTCAACATCCTGTGAAATCCGATGAATCCAGTTGGTGGAATATCTTCCTTTGCCCCTATTACATGTCCCTGCAGGTCCTTGGCTCCTTCGGGAGGGGTTTTCCACCCCAAATAAGCTTTTCACCGAAACCCTAAATCCCCGCACACCACGTGCTCGGTGAAATGCCCAAACCAGCCAAACTTGCTCCAATTGAACCCAAATTTTTCAGACACCTTCACAACACTTTCAGCAACATCCTTGCCAAATTTCACGCCAATCCGAGATCCCAGGCTTAAATTTCACCAAAATTCCCGTTTTGCGCGATCGTTTCCGAGCCGAGTGCCCAAAACCTTATTTCTTCGCCTAAATTCAAACCAAGCACACACTTCACTCATATTGACCTATATAAACCTATTCGTGAAGTATCGGCTCAATCCCACATCATTTCGTGCCTCAATTCGAATTCCAATCATCCTATGTCACTATTTGTCTGTCAAACGTCGCTTTCACGTCGTTTGACTTCTTGAACGTCCCGTCTCGTGCCATATCTCTCTGTGTATGTATTTATTCACATTTCATATGCTTATGACTATGTGACTAATACGTGCTCACCTCTTCTGTCATTTCAGTGACCTTGTGTGACCGTGTGCCGTCTCCCGTCCTGCCTGGATCGTCACCTCTCGTGTGAGCTTTCCAGGTAGACATCTCACTCTTTGCTAAATCTATCGGTCACTTTTGCTCTGTGCTTAGTCTCTCTATCTCATTTGCAGACTTTAGTTCAGGATGCCGCGCACGAAGAATGCGTCGGCGTCAGGGGGTGGCGATGACGAGGACCCTCGTCGCCCTTTCAGGCAGGTGAAGGGCAAGACTGTCTATTTGGAGCAGCAGGAAGGCCGCAAGAAGCGGCGTTCGGACAGAGAGGCTCGTGCAGCAGCAGCAGCTGCAGCAGCTGCTGCGCAGGCAGCACTTGGAGATCAGCCGGATGTTCCATCCGATCAGATTGCATTCTGTGCTCGTCGTCTCGCCTCCCGGTCTCGCTCCTCCACTCACACCTCCGCTTCCACTCCGCCACCCACTCTGCCTGCTCCCGTCACTCCTATTGCTCCATCCACCTCCACAGCCATACCCCCCACCAGCACTACGCCAGCTTCCACTGCTACCCCTGCTCCCGCTCCCGCTTCAGCTCCACCTGTCCCTCCACCTCGCTTCCGGGAGCGTGATGAGACTGAGGTCCGTCCTTTGGTTTTGGATCCTCGTCTGTTTGATCTTCAGCGTGCTACTGCAGCACGGGTACGTCGGTTCAGGTACGTACCCGTGGAGTCTTGGCTGCCAGCTCAGAGAGACCCAGCAGCAGGTGTTCTTTTCAGCACACGGATTCAGGAGTCATTCTTCAGGGCTCAGATGTCTGCTCAGATAGCGCTGCGAGTGCACCGCCTCTTGGATCTTCCAGCTTTTCTCCTTGCAGCCGGTGCTGAGTCTGAGGCACATCTCACCTATCTGCCTGGCCTCCTGACCCTTCTGACTATCAGCGACAGATATGTTGAGGAGTGGGTCCGCGTCTTCTACGCCTCTGTTTGGATTGACCCGGATCATCATTGGATGAGGTTCCGCTTTGAGCGCGAGGATGTCACGATCACTGCCAGTCAGATCCGACAGCTATTTGGATTCCCTGAGTCGACGACTCGCCTTCACAGTCTCTGCTACGGCACTTCAGATCCTCCACGTCGCCCTCACGGCGGTGTGGCTCCAGGGACAGCTCACGTCGCGGCTCTGTTCCGCCCGCCTTTCACAGATGGGTCGCGACGTTCTCCAGCAGACTTTACTACAGCAGCGAAGTACCTATATGAGCTCATCAGACGGACACTCCTGCCGAGGATGGGATACAGGGAGGCTACCACTCATATTCAGCTTTGGCTCCTTGGTGCCCTGGTATCCCACTCTGAGTTTGATGTTGTGGACTTTCTGATCTGTGAGATCGAGGACACCGTTCTGGATGGGATTCATGCTCGTCGGCAGCTACCTTATGCTCACTACTTGTGCCACATCTTTGCGCAGCTGATTCAGCCACCTCGATTTCAGAGCACTCTTGAGGCCTCACGCCTTGTATTTGGATCTTACCGTCCTGCTCCTGAGATTCCAGTACCCGCTTATGCTCCTGTGTTTGACACTCAGGCCGAGGATGCAGCACTTCGACAGTTTGACACCCAGGGTACAGCAGCTGATGATGATGATGATGATGATGATGATTTTGGGATTCCTCCTCCGCCTCCGCCTCCTATGCCTCCACGCTCACATGATCATGAGGCTGGGAGCTCTAGTGCTGCCCCTGCTACTCCTCAGGCTATGGACCCTGCTCTTGCTTCGATTCTCCAGACTCTCACTCAGCAGCAGGCTCACCTGGCAGCCGAGCAGGCCCATTTATCCGACAGGATGCTCTCGATGTTTCGGAACATGCAGGACAGGCAGGATGCACTTCAGCAGCAGCTTATTCAGGATAGGGCAGAGAATAGGGCATTCATGGCTCTCATGATTCAGCATTCTGGTATCTCAGCACCTCCGGTTCAGTCTGCTCCGCCTCCTCCGCTTCACGCTCCAGTGGTGCCTTCGATCTTGTCTGCACCCCCTGCTGGTACCTCTCCGCTCCGGCCGGTCACTTTGGCGTTCACCTCTCCGGCTCTCAGCTCTATCTGTCCGCAGCCGCCAGTGCCACCAGCATCTGCTGTTACCACTACCGCTGTGGCAGTATCTGTGACCGCTTCTGTTCCGGTAGCTCCTGCAGCGCGGCCTCCGTCCGAGTCAGTACCAGCTCCAGCTTCTACCGCAGATCCTGGATCCGAGACTGACTCTGACCCTCCGTCGGCGTTCGCTCTGCTACCTCGACCTCGACCGGATGCGCCCCCGCCGCCTCCTCCTGCTTCAGATGTTTAGGTTCGGGTCCCTTTTGGTGTTTGACGCCAAAGGGGGAGAGATATGAGTTGTGAGAGCTAGGGGGAGTTAGAGAGTTAGTAGAGAGTCAGAGTCATTTTGATGTAATATGTGTGCCTGCTACTCTCTGTACTAGCTTGATGTGTTTTTGGCTCACAAACTCGTCATATACTCTCGTTGCGTATGATTGACTGTGTGTATTATGTTTTCACCTTATATGTTATCTCCAGTCTTCTAGCTCTTGTTTCATTAATTTAACTTCACTTTTATATGAACAAGAATCTTATGATGTGTATGCGCTCACTCTTATTACTATGGCACACATTCTTTCTGTCAAAGATTACTGAGTATAACTAATCATTCTTTCTATTGACAGAATCTTCAAAACAAACTACTCTCACAAAACTTGTAGGGTTGTCATCAATCACCAAAAAGGGGGAGATTGAAAGCATCTAGGCCCCTGGTTGGTTTTAGTGATTAATGACAACGTAATTTTATATGTGACTAATGTGTGTTTTGCAGAGACAAATGGTAAGTTAGGTCGCATGACAGGTAGAAGGACTACAACGGTGAAAACAATCCCGGAGATAAGAACTCAAAGCGACGGCTAAAACAACGGAACAAAAGGTGAAGGTCTACGGAGTCCGAGTGTCAAGGAGATGTGGACACTCGCGATTTAGTTAGGTCTTTTTATTCTCTTTTAGCCGTACTATAAAGAGGGGTTGTCGATGAGTAGTTTGACCAAGAGAGTTCTAGTGTAGTGTTGGTGCACAATCACACTCATATACAGTGCTAGATGTCACTCTAGAACTCACACACTAGTTAGAGCGAAAACCGATTTGAAAATCAGCTGAAAAACAAGACTTAGTGTTTCTGGCTTTGGGGCACCGGACTGTCCGGTGTGCACCGGACTGTCCGGTGCACCCTCTGCCAGGTGGGGCCAGGATGGTCCACAGCAGAGTCTTCCCCAGTCGCAGAAACCCGAGAGCGTAGTCTTCGGAGATGAATTTTAGTGGCACACCGGACACCGCACCGGACTGTCCGGTGTGCACCAGACAGTGGACTGTTCACTGTCCAGTGCGCCATGAGTCCAACGGCTCTGTGTCAGAACTAGCCGTTGGAAGTGACCGTTGGCGCACCGGTGGCGCACCGGACTGTCCGGTGCGCCATCGCGCAGCACATTGCCTGTAACGGCTAGTTGGTGGGTGAGGGCTATTTATACCCCCTCCACCCACCATATTCAATGTCTTGCACTCCACATTTATTCCAGCACCTTGGTAGAGTATTGCAAGCACCAAAAGCCTAGTGAGGAGATTAGAGAATCATAATCCGCGCTTGTTCCTCATTAGCGCTAGTGAGAGCCACCTAGAGCACACACCACTTGCATTAGGCTTGTCTTGGTCAAGCGAAAGTCTATGGCTTGTTACTCTTGGTGATCGGCATCACCTAGACGGCTTGGTGGCGTTGGGAGCTCGGTGATCACCGTGAAGATCTTGTTGGTGACCCGACTCAAGTTTGTAAGCGGTCTCGAGGGATCCACCGCGCCGGAGTGGCAAAGGATCATCTCGTAGTGAGCACTTGGTTCTTGCGAGGACCAAGGGGGAGCGATACCCTTGCGCGGGTGCTCCAACGAGGACTAGTGGAGAGTGCCGACTCTTCGATACCTCGGGAAAAATTGGAGGAGTCTTCTAAACTTTGCTTTACATTCCGCACTTAATTCAAGCACTTTACATTGTGTATTTGTTTAGCAAGTATTTGAAGTATTATCTTAGCTTTGTTACATTTCTAGTATTATATTCTTAGTGCTAGTTGTTGGGGTGAAGTTGGGCTCTTGTTTAGCTCTTGCTTAGGTTTTAATTAGTGTTGATTTTTAGAAAAGCCCAATTCACCCCCCCTCTTGGGCATCGTGATCCTTTCAGTACCAACTCCCACGGAGTTGCGTTCCTCCAACGATGAGGCGGAAAGACGGCGGGTACCCCCCATCCGGGGGCTTGGAAGATGGAAAGACGCGACGCATAAGGGAGGAAGAAGACATGGTCGCCTTCCGAAAGGGGTCACCCTCCTTTTAAAGGCAATTCTCCCTACGTGCGCCCCCAAATGCCACGGGCTGAGTCTTCTCCAACACGCTCCAAGGCCCTCCCCTGCGGCGCGGGGCTGGGTCCCGCATGCCATGCAAACCGGCTCAGAGCAGAAGAAGACAAACCGCCGCGCGTGATGCACACAACCGCCCAGCAGTTACAAGCGACCCCCCACTTTTGCCCAGACCAACGGGCGGAAGGGGCGGGCAGCCATGCAGGCGGCATGCAACCGCGCCAAGTGGACGCGCTTCTCCGACTCCCAACACGCCAGCATGGAGGCCCAGGCCCACGCGTCACGCAACCGGCGCGCCAGATGCTGCATGCAAGCAACTGCACCGCCACTTGCGCCACCACCGCGCCTCTTCGGTTGCGGAACCAATACCGCGACTCGAGGCGGCCCAGCGCACGACCCAGCATCGCCAGCCTGGCGCGACGATCAATGCAGCCGAAAGTGGGCCGGCAGTAATGACGGTGGCAGGCGGGCGGGAGCGGCGGTCACGTCGTCGGCCAGACTCACGTCCCATCCAGGGGCAGCAAGAGAACCCCCTCTCACGGCGTGAAGATAAGGCGCCCGTGATCCGTTCCTCGAACGGCTCGCGCACGCGCAACGGCCGCCCCACCAACCACTCGCCCCGTCGCATTAACTCCGCGGCGAGACAGGCGGCGCTTCTGGCAGGAGAAGCGGGCGACGCTTCGCCTTCGCCGCAATAACCGCGCCAAAAAAAAGGTACGCCACGACGTTCGATTTCGTATCCTTTTCCTTTTTTTCCTCTTTCTCTATCTCTTGCAACAGGGACCGGGAAAGGGGGATACCCCGAAAAGGATCCTTCCCCGTGAAGGAACCGGGCTCCGAGCCCCCCCTACTGATCAGAGGTTCGAAGGCTGGCCCTCCGAGGGGTTCAACAGTCGCCTCAGGTCGCGTGGGCCCTACACCCACTACTGGTCAGAGGTTCGAAGGCCGGCCCCCCGAAGGGCTCCACGGCCGCCTCAGGCTACTCGGGCTCCGCGCCCATTACTGATCAGGGGTTCGAAGGCTGGCCCCCGAAGGGTTCACAGTCGCCTCAGACGCCGAGCGAGGGATGACCAGGGGTACGTTCGATACATAACCAAGGCTCGGGCTGCGCTCCCGAGGTACCCTAGGACATTTTCGAGACCAGCGGGAGCGATCTTGTAACGAAATCCCATCGGAGGGAGGCATCGAGCCCTCGGACCCCGTCGCCAGGGGACCGGGTCCGGCAGATCACCCGCAGGTACTTTTGGGCGTGCCTCTGGGCCCCTAGCCGACCCCCAACGAACGGGGCACGGACGTCCACTCGGATTACCCGCTTGCAGCTCACCGGAGACACCATGTTCGGTGCCCATCGAGGGTAACATGGCGCTCTCCCCCCCTCCTCCTTGCGGAAAGGCGACGTAGGGGCGTATGTAAAAAAAGCCGAGTCTGTCCCTGATCGCCCTCTCGCCCTGTGCGGAGGCTTGGGGGCTGCTCTCGCAAACCCGGCTCCGGCCGAACCGTTGACAGCGTCAACATACCAGCCCAAGAACTTGGGCCCCGACCGTGCACCCGGGCTACGGCCAGTTCGCATGAAGAGAACAACCAGACCAGCCGAAGCATTACGCAAGGCATTAAGACCTCGGGGGAGTGAAACCATTCCTCCGAGGCCTCGGGGGCTACACCCGACGGGTGTGCTCGCGCGCACCCACCGGAACAAAATGCAACCGAGAAAGGCTGGTCCCCTTGCAAAAAAGTGCGACGAAAGCCTCCAAGCGAGTGCTAACACTCCCTTCGAGGCTCGGGGGCTACTGTCGGGGACCATAATTAGGGGTACCCTCAAGACACCTAATTCTCAGCTGGTAACCCCCATCAGCATAAAGCTGCAGAGGCCTGATGGGTGCGATTAAGTCAGGGATCAGTCCATACGAGTGACTCGATCACTCCTCGCCCGAGCCTAGCCTCGGGCAAGGGCAGCCGACCCCGAGGGATTTCCGTCTCGCCCGAGGCCCCCCTTTAACGGCGGACACATCTCCGGCTCGCCCGAGGCCTTGCCTTCGCTAATAAGCAACCCTGACTAAATCGCCGCACCGACCGACCGAGTCGCAGGAGCATTTAACGCAAAGGTAGCCTGACACCTTTATCCTGACGCGCGCCCCCCGGCAGAACCGAAGTGACCGCCGTCACTTCGCCGCTCCACTGACCGGTCTGACAGAAGGACAGCGCCGCCTGCGCCACTCTGACTGCAGTGCCACTTGACAGAGTGAGACTGACAGGCAGTCAGGCCTTGCCAAAGGCGCCATAGGAAACTCCGCTCCGCCCGACCCAGGGCTCGGACTCGGGCTAAGCCCCGAAAGACGGCGAACTCCGCACCGCCCGACCCAGGGCTCGGACTCGGGCTAAGCCCCGGAAGACGGCGAACTCCGCACCGCCCGACCCATGGCTCGGACTCGGGCTAAGCCCCGGAAGACGGCGAACTCCGCTCCGCCCGACCCAGGGCTCGGACTTGGGCTAAGCCCCGGAAGACGGCGAACTCCGCTCCGCCCGACCCAGGGCTCAGACTCGGGCTAAGCCCCGGAAGACGGCGAACTCCGCTCCGCCCGACCCAGGGCTCGGACTCGGGCTCAACCCCAGAAGATGACGAACTCCGCTTCGCCAGACCCCAGGGCTCGGACTCCGCCCTGGCCTCTGCCGAACAACCTCCGCCTCGCCCGACCCAGGGGCTCGGGCTCGGCCTCGGCCATGGAAGACAGACTCGACCTCGGCTTCGGAGGAGCCTCCACGTCGCCCGACCTAGGGCACAGGCCCGCCACGTCAACAGGAAGCGCCATCATCACCCTACCCCGAGCCGACTCGGGCCGCAGAGAACAAGACCGGTGTCCCATCTGGCTAGCTCTGCCAGATAGGCAATGATGGCGCCCCGCTAGCCCTGTGACGACGGCGGCTCTCAGCTCTCTTACGGAAGCAGGAGGACGTCAGCAAGGACTCGACCACTCCGACAGTTGTCCCTCCGCCAGGCTCCGCCACTCCTCCGACGGCCACGACATCACACCGACTGGGTGCCAAGATCTCTCCGGCTGCCACATCGGCATGTACTTAGGGCGCTAGCTCTCCTCCGCTAGACACGTAGCACTCTGCTACATCCCCATTGTACACCTGGATCCTCTCCTTACGCCTATAAAAGGAAGGACCAGGGCCTTCTTAGAGAAGGTTGGCCGCGCGGGGACGAGGACGGGACAGGCGCTCTCTTGGGGCCGCTCGCTTCCCTCACCCGCGTGGACGCTTGTAACCCCCTACTGCAAGCGCACCCGACCTGGGCGCGGGACGAACACGAAGGCCGCGGGATTTCCACCTCTCTCACGCCCGTCTCCGGCCACCTCGCTCTCCCCCTTCGCGCTCGCCCACGCGCTCGACCCATCTGGGCTGGGGCACGCGGCACACTCACTCGTCGGCTTAGGGACCCCCGGTCTCGAAACGCCGACAATAATCTAGACCCATAATTTAGGTGTTTGTTTAATTGCTGGATTATTTGCGCTAGATTATATAATCTGGAGAGATTATAATCAGAAACAAACAGGGTCTAAGGCTGAGCCCAGCAGAGTTCCTATTTGGATTCGCATACGTAAAATAGGTAGAGTGGCTACTGTTTACCGTTCCAACAGAGCCCGTATCCGTCTTCGCAAATTGCGATGGGCTCGCGACGCTTCCCTTCTTTGCGCTTTCTCTCTCCTCCCCATAAATCCAAATCAAACAACCGTCCCATAGTACGGCGGTCTCGCCCCTCTTCGTTTCTTAGCGGGAGGCAGCGGCAGTTGCAAATGTGTGCTGGAATAAGAAGAGCCGCTGGAGAAAAGAAATAGATAGGAAGAGTTTTGTGTGGATCATATGTACTATACCTCCTAAAATAGGAATGTGAATCCGATATCTACTGGAGTCGGTCTAAGAGCCTTGTTTATCCTTTCCTAGTGGCGGGCTGAGGTTGAAGGGAGCATGAGCAAGAACTAAAAGCATCTCATATTTTTTTTATATCTAGCTACAGGTATAGAGCCATGCGTGACCAACTCGATGGATAGCTTTGTCTCTTTTAGCTGTTGTGTACTTGTGTCTTGTGCCGGAGTCTGGACGCGTAGGTGCCCAGGGTCGTCGAGCCCTCGGACCGCCACTGTGCTTTCCTAAATTACTTTTTTTCGCAGTTACAGCTTCGAACAATTTGTTGACAAATCCTTTGTTTTCGGTTGTAGTCCAATTTTGTGTATATTTTCTCAAGTACGGTTTCTAATAAATCGTTTCCCACACTATGTGTGCAACGTTTTCTTATACACAACAATTTTGCGTATACCTATATCATACTACATTCTATCCATTTTAGGAAATTAAAAAGATAATTTTGTCAACCACGCAAATGTACATCAGAGTTGTCTGTTCACACAGTTATTTGCAATTTTGCATAATAGTAAAAATACATGACATGATTAGGTCATGCCAGTAAGCCAAAAGCCAGTAATAACAGATTCGGAGCAGCAAGTTCGCAATATAATTGGCCAAGGCTAGGATTCGTGGTCCATGTATAGTACACCCTTCGTTTTTTTATTTATCGCGATTTAGTTTAAAAATAAAATTAACTTACAACAAATATTCGAGAATATACATAGTATTATTTAAATATTATATTACAGTTGTCTGGTCACAAAACTAGTAAAAAAGGCTCACAGCCTACGGTGCGATATATTTTTACAGATAGATTTGATTATCAACCTCCTGTGTTATTTTTTAGTGACGGTTTCTTAAAAAACACCACTAGAAATCGTATTTTTATAGGTGGTTCCTTAAGAAAACTGCATGCAGAAATCCATGACGGTTTTCTTAAGGAACCGTATGTAGAAATACGATTTCTAGTGACGATCTTCTTAAGGAAACCACCACTAAAAATTATTTTTATCCTTAATTTTCGAGTTTTTCAAACGATCTCGTATGATGAAACCATCAAAATAAAAGTTGTACATCTCTAAAAGTTATGAAAATTTGTAGTTAACAACTTTTTTATTTGAACTCATTTTGGTTCTCAAAAATTGCATCTAAATTTGTCAAATTTAAAATTCAAATTTTCCAAACGACCTCGGATGAAAAAAGTGTCAAAATGAAAGTTGTAGAACTTCAAAAGTTATTCAACTTTGTAGTCGACTATCTTTTTATTTGAATTCGCTTACGGTCTCAAACAAGCAATTTACACTCAGTTGGTTGTAATATGTGGACAATAAAACTACAAACTAGACACAAATCATACCATAGACGGAGTGGTAGCAGAGGGTACGCGCGAGGGTGAGATAGAGGATTCTCCTAAAATAAATGCACTTTAGATGGGTAGGGTGGGGTGAGGCCTCTCCTAAAATGAAACTCGTTTAATGTTTCTAAAAATAGTTTTCACTGGTGATCCTTAGTTACTGGCATGTAAAAATGATGATTTCTACTGTCTCTCATATGGACGGTTATAAAAAATACCATTATATTGAAAATAGGTCTCTGCTGCTACACTCGCCCTCATAGCAGATCATGCATGCACGCATCATTCGATCAGTTTTCGTTCTGATGCAGTTTTCGATAAATGCCAATTTTTTAACTGCATACGTTGCCCTTGCTCAGCACCAGCACAGCAGTGTCGTCCATGCATGCACTTTAGGTGCAGGGCCTCAACTCGGCCACGTAGTTAGCGCCACTGCTACAGATCGAGGCACCGGTCAGCCGGCCACGCACGTCGACCGCGCGCGTGCATTTAAATACGCCGACGACGGAGCTTGATCGACGAGAGAGCGAGCGCGATGGGGAGGAGGGCGTGCTGCGCGAAGGAAGGCGTTAAGAGAGGGGCGTGGACGAGCAAGGAGGACGATGCCTTGGCCGCCTACGTCAAGGCCCATGGCGAAGGCAAATGGAGGGAAGTGCCCCAGAAAGCCGGTAAAATTAGCTAGTCTTTTTATTTCATTTTGGGATCATATATATACCAAGACAAGATCGGAGGACGATCACGTGTGTGGGTGCAGGTTTGCGTCGGTGCGGCAAGAGCTGCCGGCTGCGGTGGCTGAACTACCTCCGGCCCAACATCAGGCGCGGCAACATCTCCTACGACGAGGAGGATCTCATGATCATCCGCCTCCACAGGCTCCTCGGCAACAGGTCGGTGCAGTGGCCAGTGGTGGGCTAGCTTATTACACGAGCTGACGACGAGGCGATCGAGCATCTGCTGCGAATTCATCTGTTCCGGTTCCGGTGTCGCCGTGCATGTGAGAGTGAGCTCATATGTACATGCGTGTTGGCACGCAGGTGGTCGCTGATTGCAGGCAGGCTGCCTGGCCGAACAGACAATGAAATCAAGAACTACTGGAACAGCACGCTGGGCCGGAGGGCAGGCGCCGGCGCCGGCGCTGGCGGCAGCAGGGTCGTCATCGCGCCGGACACCGGCTCGCACGCCACCCCGGCCGCGACGTCGGGCAGCGGCGAGACCGGCCAGAAGGGCGCCGCTCCTCGCGCGGACCCTGACTCAGCCGGGACGACGACGACCTCGGCGGCGGCGGTGTGGGCGCCCAAGGCCGTGCGGTGCACGGGCGGACTCTTCTTCTTCCACCGGGACACGACGCCGGCGCACGCGGGCGAGACGGCGACGCCAATGGCCGGAGGAGGATTAGGAGGAGAAGCAGGGTCGTCGGAAGATTGCAGCTCAGCGGCGTCGGTATCGCCTCTCGTCGGAAGCCAGGACGAGCCGTGCTTCTCCGGCGACGGTGACTGCGACTGGATGGACGACGTGAGGGCCCTGGCGTCGTTTCTCGAGTCCGACGAGGACTGGCTCCGCTGTCAGACGGCCGGGCAGCTTGCGTAGACAACAAGTACACGTACGGAGAGGAGAATATTTACAGTCATGCGTATGTATAGATTTTTTCATCTGATCCCAACAGAAATACGTATGAAAGTACTCTTAGTTCTTTTTTATTTATCATATTTTAGTTTATAAATTAATTAACGTACGACAAATATTAAGACGCCGCCTTTCCATGCCTACGCGCGCGTGAGACGCGACCGGGGCACGTCAGCACGTGTGCCCCTGTTGTATAATTTATTTATACTTTTTAATGACTATGTGCTGTTGGTTGCCGTTGGCTTTATCATGTTCGTAGCCATGCATAAATCCATCGCCGTACATGTCGACAGAGAATAATACTTGCTCTTTTTCAAAAAAAAAGAAGGTAAACTGCAGGAGGGAGTTATTTAATTTACTCCACATGTGTGAACACATGGTTGATAAGTATCCATGAGTATCGGTACGAGGAGCAATTGTCCACAAAAAAAAACAAGTTTTGATTCTGAGGTTAGCCATATCGTGAGTGTGGTAGCGTACTAGTGTGCAATGTCTTTTAGCTTGACTAGGGATGACAAATCTGAAACTCGATGGATACCCGATCCGATGGTTATGGGTAACGGTGAAGATTTTGACCTGCGGGTATAGATGACCAATAAGCACGAGGCCCGTGAGCCCGGCACGAAGCCCGCTGTTTGAGTCCGGTCCGAGCCCGGCACGACCCGATTCTATGCGGGCCTGGGCTGGCCCAGCACAAATAAGCGGGCCGGGCTCGTACAGTAAATTAGGCACGGCTTGTTACATATAAGCTCGTTAAGCCCGCTTTTTTGCACTAAAACATTCTTACCAGCCCGCTTAGCCCGCTTTTTTCGTGCTAAACGGGCCGGCCCGGCTTGTTTAGACCCGCTGCGGGACGGGCTCGGACAGGAAATCGAGTCCGCGGGCTTAAACAGCTTGGCCCGGTTTTCTAATCGTGCCTAGTGGGTCGGTCCAAAATGGGTCGGGCCTCACCGGGCCCGGCCCGGGCCGGGCGGCCCGTTTGGCCATCTCTACCTGCGGGTGTAACCTGCACCCGATCCGAAGTTTCGCGGGTGTGGATATGGGTTTCTATTTCAACCACGGGTGACCTACACTCGGCCCGAAATTTGTTTTTTTATTATTTTGCACAATAATGATTAAGGTATAATAGTAATTATTTTAAATAAGTAAGTTGGCTAAGGATTCATGAATTGTTTTGTTGGTATAACCCGCTTGCTGAGCGCATATATATCTATACCTATACTACTATATTAAAAACATAATGTGGGCACCTGGTGCTACTATGGCTTTACCCTCCCCACATCAAGCATAATGTGGGCACCTGGTGCTAGCTTCACCCTCCCCGCATCAAGCGCCCGCAAAAAATAGTGCAAAACTAGGACTCAAACCCACACCCCTCTGCTCTAGAAATTAGAGGCTAACCAGCAGACCACACATATCTTAGTGTTTAGAAGTAAACAAAAAATATATTTGTAGCCTAGACGTCACTCCCTATGCTCCCCCGCCTCGTGGCATCGCACGGGCACATACCTAGTATATGTTAAGGGTGCATACAACATGTATCTTGACTTGTGGTGGTTTTAAATATTGAGTTGTTGAGACAATTAACGATAATGAAGAAGTGTGAGGAGTTAGATGGCCAGAGAGGGTGAATAACCTATATATAATACCTTAAAATCATAATTGTCACTAGAGCCAAATTAATTAGCATAAAAGATACCATGGAAGAATATACTTTATCTAGGTCTATTTTGCTATATGTAAGCCTCGCTAAATAATTTTAATAGCTTCATCTTTAGTATATATGGAATGATGCAAGCTACTAATAGCAAGAGATAGCAAACAACAGATACTAAGTATAACCTACACAAAGCTAGTTGAGCAACAAATATATAACTAGATAGATGTATTTGAAAGAATAAGTTAGGAGCGCAAACTACACGAGACTAGAGAGTTGATACTATATTTCTATAGCTATAGACACCCAACAGCTCAGAGAATCACTCGTTGATTAGCGTAGGTATTTTGTGAAATGCTTAATTAGCTTAATTAGATCGTTGTTTTAGCGCTTTCTCTAGGTAAACCCCTAGTGAAGTGAGGAATTTACACCTTCAGTCCTTAGTGCCTGTGCACACCAATGTATACCTTGTTGCTTGCACGCTTCATTTTAGTTGTACTAGGAGGATCCGTTAGTTTTGTAAGATCACATCAATTGAATTTGTGGTATTACCGTCACTGTGTACTGAAGGGAGCAAGACCCATGATATTTCATTCAAAAGCTTGATAGTGGAGATGGCGGGGAGCATCCAAAAGAGGCTAGAACAGAAGCACTACTTGCACGTGGAGATGGCCACAGGCTATCAACGGAGTTACCTGACCGAGAGCTTAGCCCTCGCATGAGGTTCTCTTGCGTGCAGCTTCAACGGGGACTAGTTTGAGCACTTCTTAATACCTCTATAAAAATACTGGCATATCAATGCGAGTTTGTATCTCTATTGTATTTAAGCTTCCACATTTGTATTGTTACTTAAGTTACATGATTTTATATTATAAGCTTAGTTATATACTAGTTTGATAGAACTGGAACCTAAGTTGCATAAGTCCTCTTATAGTAGGGATAGCAACACTTAAGTCAAAACCTTAGTTTCACATATAAACGTTTGGTTATCTACATAGGTTTTGATTAAGAGAAAAATAGATGTCATAGACTAGAGCGAAAATAGATTTGCCTAATTCACCCTCCCTCTTAGGTGTCATCGTGTGTTCCCTACTGCTAGCAACTTATGTCCTCATTGTGTCATACACTAGGTGGTTCACGCACTAATTGGCATCACACATTAAGCCACAATGGGAGCATCATAAGAACCACACTAGGGAGACACTTAAACAAGTTGTGATTTCAATATAGTTGCTCTTCACAAAACTCCTAAGGGGAATGAAAGGATTACAATGCCCAAGAAGGGGTGAATTGGATTTTTCTAAAATTTCAACAAAAGTTAAACCCTAAGCATGAGCCCAACTTCACCCAACTACTAGCATTAAGCAAATACTACTAGAAAAACAACAACCCTAAGTCATTACTACAAATACTAGCTAAGCAATTTCACAAAGTAAAATGCTCAAAGTAAATACAAAATTTAAAGTAAAGGTAAGAAGACTCCTCCATTTTTTGACGAGGTATCGAAGAGTCGACACTCTTCCCTAGTCCTCGTTAGAGCATCCGCGCAAGGGTATCGCTTTCCCATGGTCATCGCAAGAACCAAGTGCTCTCTATGAGATGATCATTTGCCACTCCGGCGCGGTGGATCCCTCATGACCGCGTACAAACTTGAGTCGGGTCACCAACAAGCCCTCTGGGGTGATCACTGCACTCCAATCGCCACCAAGTCGTCTAGGTATGCCGATCTGAGAGCACCTAGAGGGGGGGTGAATAGGTGATCCTGTAAAAACTTGATATTTAACTCACAAAAACTAGATTAGGAGTTAGCACAAATAATGCCAGGTGGCTAGAGAGGAGTCTTAGCAAAACACAATAACCACAAGAAGATCAACATAGATAGACACAGTGGTTTATCACGTGGTTCGGCCAAGTCCAACGCTTGCCTACTCCACGTTGTGGCGTCCTAACGGACGAGGGTTGCAATCAACCCCTCTCAAGTGGTCCAAAGACCTACTTGAATACCACGGTGTTTTGCTTTGCTTTACTTTATCCCGCTTGCGAGGAATCTCCACAACTTGGAGTCTCTCGCCCTTACAATAAGAATCAATATGAAGCACAAGAGTAAGGGAGGGAAGCAACACACTCAAAACCACAGCAAGTACGCACACACACGATCAAGAATTGAGCTCAAAACAATATCTCAAGATTCTCACTAGAACAGAGCTCAAATCACTAAGAATGTCGAACTAGTGCGCAAGAGTGAAGTGTGAATGATCAACAATGCTCAAAGGTTGCTTGGTATTATCCTCCATGCGCCTAGGGGTCCCTTTTATAGCCCCAAGGCAGCTAGGAGCCGTTGAGAGCATTCGAGGAAGGCAAATCTTGCCTTCTGTCGCCTGGCGCACCGGACAGTCCGGTGCACCACCGGACACTGTCCGGTGCGAATTTCCTTCCTTATTTGGCGAAACCGACCGTTGGCAGCCTTGGAGCCGTTGGCGCACTGGACACTGTCCGGTGCACACCGGACAGTCCGGTGCCCCCTTCTAGCCGTTGGCTCGGCCACGTGTCCAGCGCGGATCGCGCGGCCGACCGTTGGCTCACCGGACAGTCCGGTGCACACCGGACAGTCCGGTGAATTTTAGCCATACGCCGTTAATCACTTCCCGAGAGCAGCAAGTTCGCCTGAGCCAGCCTGACGCACCGGACAGTCCGGTGCACCCAGACAGAGCTGGCTTTGGCTGAACACGACCCTCTTTGATTTCAACTTGATTTTTCCTGTTTCCAGCACTTAGACACAATACATTAGTCTCTAAAATAATGTACTAAGTCTGAGAAACATACCTTTATACTTGATTTGTACTTTGTCCACCTTTTAACACTTAGATACTTGTGTTGGACACTAAATCACCAAAATACTTAGAAATGGCCCAAGGGCACATTTCCCTTTCAATCTCCCCCTTTTTGGTGATTTATGCCAACCCAACATAAATCAAGTAGAACAAGTGCAAAATCAATTCAAATGAGAACTCAAGATTGTTTTGATTCAAATTTGACATATATGGATCATTCTTTGCCACCACTTGGTTTGTTTTTGCAAATCAAACTCAATTTCCTATTTCTAAGTCAAACACACATGTTGAAACATAAAGAGAGATATTTCACGAGAAATTGATCAAGGATTCAAAAACTCCCCCTCTTTCCCATAATTAAGCCTTCTCCCCACAAGAGACCAACTTTTGACAATAAGAGGCAAGCAAGAGTATTTTGACAAACAAAAACTCCAAACAAGAGTATTTTGACAAACAAAAACTCTAACTCTACTATTTTCTCCAAACAAGAGTATTTTGACAAACAAAAACTCTAACTCTACTATTTTCAAAATTCACAAGTGGTAGTTGATCCATTTATTGCTTTGGCCTTATTTTCTCCCCCTTTGGCATCAAGCACCAAAACGGGATCAATTTTGGCCCTTAAACCTCATTGCCTCCCAAAATCTCCAAATAAGAGTACAAAGGCAATAAGAACATGGAGATGAACTTGGAGTGAGTTACCCTCTCATCGGAGTGCAGTGGACGTCTTGCATGGTCCAAGTTCACCTTTCCCTTTCAATCCTCCTTTGAGACTAAATTAAGCAAACTCAAGCACATAGTTAGTCTCAAAGGGTCAAGTTGTAGCACATCTCCCCCTAAATATGTGCATCACTCGCAATTGGACTTGTGAAGTCCGGGGAGTGCTTGTACAACTTGAGCACCATACATAAACAACAAATTGCAAATGGAACATGATCAAAGGCATAAGCACATGTATGCTACAAATCAATCCAAGTTCCGCGAATCTAGGACATTTAGCTCACTACGCAACTTGCAAAAGGTCTGCTCATCTAAAGGCTTGGTAAAGATATCGGCTAGCTGGTTCTCGGTGCTAACATGAAACACTTTGATATCCCCCTTTTGCTGGTGATCTCTCAAAAAGTGATGCCGGATGTCAATGTGCTTTGTGCGGTTGTGTTCAACAGGATTATCCGCCATGTGGATAGCACTCTCATTGTCACATAGGAGTGGGACTTTGCTCAAATTGTAGCCAAAATCCCTGAGGGTTTGCCTCATCCAAAGTAGTTGCGCGCAACACTGTCCTGTGGCAACGTACTCGGCCTCAGCGGTGGATAGGGCAACGGAAGTTTGTTTCTTAGAATTCCAAGACACCACGAACCTTCCTAAGAATTGGCACGTCCCCGATGTACTCTTCCTATCGACCTTACATCCAGCATAGTCGGAGTCTGAATATCCAATCAAGTCAAAGGTAGACCCCTTTGGATACCAGATCCCGAAGCAAGGCGTAGCGACTAAATATCTAAGAATTCGCTTCACCGCCACTAAGTGACATTCCCTTGGATCAGATTGAAATCTAGCACACATGCATACGCTAAGCATAATATCTGGTCTACTAGCACATAAATAAAGTAAAGACCCTATCATAGACCGGTATGCCTTTTGATCAACGGACTTACCTCCTTTGTTGAGGTCGGTGTGTCCGTCGGTTCCCATTGGTGTCTTTGCGGGCTTGGCGTCCTTCATCCCAAACCGCTTGATCAAGTCTTGCGTGTACTTCGTTTGGGAGATGAAGGTCCCGTCCTTGAGTTGCCTCACTTGGAACCCAAGGAAATAGCTTAACTCGCCCATCATCGACATCTCAAACTTTTGAGTCATTACCCTGCTAAACTCTTCACAAGACTTTTGATTAGTAGAACCAAATATTATGTCATCGACATAAATTTGGCACACAAAAAGATCACCATCACAAGTCTTAGTAAAAAGAGTTGGATCGACTTTCCCAACCTTGAAAGCATTAGCAATTAAAAAGTCTCTAAGGCATTCATACCATGCTCTTGGGGCTTGCTTAAGTCAATAGAGCGCCTTAGAGAGCTTACACACGTGGTCGGGGTACCGTTCATCCTCGAAGCCAGGGGGTTGCTCCACGTACACCTCCTCCTTGATTGGCCCGTTGAGGAAAGCGCTCTTCACATCCATTTGGAACAACCTGAAAGAATGGTGAGCGGCATATGCTTGCAAAATACGAATGGACTCTAGCCTAGCCACAGGAGCAAAAGTCTCCTCAAAGTCCAAACCTGCGACTTGGGCATAACCTTTTGCCACAAGTTGTGCCGTGTTCCTTGTCACCACCCCGTGCTCGCCTTGTTTGTTGCGGAACACCCACTTGGTTCCCACAACATTTTGCTTGGGACGAGGCACCAGTGTCCAAACTTCATTTCTCTTGAAGTTATTGAGTTCCTCTTGCATGGCCAACACCCAGTCCGGATCTAGCAAGGCCTCCTCTACCCTGAAAGGCTCAATAGAAGAGACAAAGGAGTAATGCTCACAAAAATTAACTAATCGAGACCGAGTAGTTACTCCCTTGCTAATGTCACCCAAAATCTGGTCGACGGGATGATCCCTTTGAATCATCGCTCGAACTTGGGTTGGAGGTGCCTGTTGTGCTTCTTCCTCCATTACTTGATCATCTTGTGCTCCCCCTTGATCACTTGCCTCCTCTTGATGAACCTGTTCATCATCTTGAGTTGGGGGATGCACCATTGTTGAGGAAGAAGGTTGATCTTGCTGCTTTTGTTCCTGTGGCCGCACATCTCCAATCGCCATGGTGCGTATTGCGGCAGTTGGAACATCTTCTTCATCTACATCATCAAAATCAACAACTTGCTCTCTTGGAGAGCCATTAGTCTCATCAAATGCAACGTCGCTAGAGACTTCAACCAAACCCGATGATTTGTTGAAGACTCTATACGCCTTTGTATTTGAGTCATAACCTAACAAAAACCCTTCTACCGCTTTGGGAGCAAATTTGGAATTCCTACCCTTCTTTACTAGAATGTAGCATTTACTCCCAAAAACTCGGAAATACGAAACATTGGGTTTGTTACCGGTTAGTAGCTCATACGAAGTCTTCTTGAGGAGGCGATGAAGGTAGACCCGGTTGATGGCGTGGCAAGCCGTGTTCACGGCTTCCGACCAAAAGCGCTCGGGGGTCTTGAACTCTCCAAGCATCGTCCTCGCCATATCTATTAGCGTCCTGTTCTTCCTCTCTACCACACCATTTTGTTGTGGTGTGTAGGGAGCGGAAAACTCGTGCTTGATTCCTTCCTCCTCAAGATACTCCTCCACTTGAAGGTTCTTGAACTCGGACCCATTGTCGCTTCTTATCTTCTTCACCTTTAGCTCAAACTCGTTTTGAGCTCTCCTTAGGAAGCGCTTGAGGGTCCCTTGGGTTTCAGATTTATCCTGCAAAAAGAATACCCAAGTGAAGCGGGAAAAATCATCAACTATAACAAGACCATACTTACTTCCTCCTATGCTTAGATAGGCGACGGGTCCGAAGAGATCCATATGAAGTAACTCCAGGGGTCTTGATGTGGTCATCACATTTTTTGCATGATGAGAGCTTCCCACCTGTTTCCCTGCTTGACAAGCTGCACAAGGTCTATCTTTTTCGAAGGTAACATTAGTTAGACCTATTACGTGTTCTCCCTTTAGAAGCTTGTGAAGGTTCTTCATCCCCACATGTGCTAAGCGGCGATGCCATAGCCAGCCCATGCTAGTCTTAGCAATTAAGCATGCATCTAGACTGGCCTCATCTTTTGCAAAATCAACTAAATAAAGTTTGTCGTACAATACACCCTTAAAAGCTAATGAACCATCACTTCTTCTAAAGACAGACACATCTACATTTGTGAATAGACAATTATATCCCATATTACATAATTGACTTACGGATAACAAATTATATCCAAGAGACTATACTAAGAATACATTGGAAATAGAGTGCTCATTTGAGATTGCAATCTTGCCTAAACCTTTCACCTTGCCTTGGTTCCCATCACCGAATATAATTGAGTCTTGGGGATCCTTGTTCTTGACATAGGAAGAGAACATCTTCTTCTCCCCCGTCATGTGGTTTGTGCATCCGCTGTCGATAATCCAGCTTGAGCCCCCGGATGCATAAACCTGCAAGGCAAATTTAGGCTTGGCTCTTAGGTACCCAACTCTTGTTGGGTCCTACAAGGTTAGTACAAATAGCCTTAGGGACCCAAATGCAAGTTTTATCTTCCTTGCATTTTGCCCCTAATTTTCTAGCAACTACTTTCTTATCCTTTCTACAAATAGCAAAGGAGGCATTTAAAGCATGATAAATTGTAGAAGGTTCATTATCTTTCCTAGGGACATTAGCAACATTTCTCTTAGGCATATGATGAACAACATTTCTCCTAGCTAAATTTCTATCATGCACATAGGAAGAACTTGAAGCAATCATTGCATTTGAACCATAAGCATTACAATTCCTATCATGATGAACATTTCTAGCAAATTTCCTATCATGGTATAAGAAAGCATGGTTCTTTTGCACACTATTTTCCATAGAGGCCTTCCCTTTCTCCTTGGCGGAGATGGAAGCCTTATGGCTTGTTAAGTTCTTGACTTCCCTCTTGAAGCCAAGACCATCCTTAATTGAGGGGTGTCTACCAATCGTGTAGGCATCCCTTGCAAATTTTAACTTTTCAAATTCATTCTTGCTAGTCTTAAGTTGGGCATTAAGACTAGCCACTTCATCATTTAATTTTGAAATGCAAACTATGTGTTCACTACAAGCATCAACATTAAAGTCTTTGCACCTATTGCAAATTTCTACACAAGAGTTAGATTTATTTGCTACTTCTAGTTTAGCATTTAAATCATCATTAACATTCTTTAAAGAAGAAATGGTTTCATGACAAGTAGATAGTTCACAAGAAAGCATTTCATTCCTTTTAACTTCTAGAGCAAGAGAATTTTGTGCACTAACAAATTTATCATGCTCTTCATATAAAAGGTCCTCTTGTTTTTCTAGTAATCTATTCTTGTCATTCAAAGCATCAATCAATTCATTAATCTTATCGATCTTAGTTCTATCTAAGCCTTTGAATAAGCATGAATAATCTATTTCATCATCATCACTAGACTCATCCTCGCTTGAAGAAGCATAAGTAGCATTGTTTCGAGTACATACCTTCTTCTCCTTTGCCATGAGGCATGTGTGATGCTCGTTGGGGAAGAGTGATGACTTGTTGAAGGCGGTGGCAGCGAGTCCTTCATTGTCAGAGTCGGACGAGGAGCAATCCGAATCCCACTCCTTTCCAAGATGTGCCTCGCCCTTCGCCTTCTTGTAGTTCGTTTTCTTCTCCCACTTTCCACTCATCTTTTCCTGGTCACTATCATTATCAGGACAGTTAGCGATCAAATGACCAATCTTACCGCATTTGAAGCAGGAGCGCTTCCCCTTCGTTTTGTTCTTGTTGGGGTGCTCCTTGCGACCTTTTAGCTCCGTCTTGAACCGCTTGATGATAAGGGGCATCTCTTCATCATTAAGCCCGGCCGCCTCAACTTGAGCCACCTTGCTCGGTAGCGCTTCCTTGCTTCTTGTCGCTTTGAGGGCAACGGTTTGAGGCTCGTGGATTGGGCCATTCAATGCGTCATCCACGTATCTCGCCTCCTTGATCATCATTCTCCCGCTTACAAATTTTCCAAGAATTTCTTCGGGCGACATCTTGGTGTACCTAGGATTTTCACGAATATTGTTTACCAAATGTGGATCAAGTACGGTAAAGGACCTTAGCATTAGACGAACGACGTCGTGGTCCGTCCATCGCGTGCTTCCATAGCTCCTTATTTTGTTGACAAGGGTCTTGAGCCTGTTGTACGTTTGGGTTGGCTCCTCCCCCCTTATCATCGCGAATCTCCCGAGTTCGCCCTCCACCAACTCCATTTTGGTGAGCATGGTGATGTCGTTCCCCTCATGTGAGATCTTGAGGGTGTCCCAAATCTTCTTGGCGTTATCCAAGCCGCTCACTTTATGGTATTCAACCCTGCACAAAGATGCTAGAAGAACAGTAGTAGCTTGTGCATTTTTGTGAATTTGCTCATTTATGAACATGGGACTATCACTACTATCAAAATGCATTCCATTCTCAACTATCTCCCATATGCTTGGATGGAGAGAGAACAAATGACTACGCATTTTGTGACTCCAAAATCCGTAGTCCTCTTCATCAAAGTGAGGAGGTTTACCAAGTGAAATGGAGAGTAAATGAGCATTTATGCTTTGTGGAATACGAGAATAATCAAAAGAAAAGTTTGAATTGACCGTTTTCTTTTTCTCATAGTCGTTATCGTCTTTTTAGAAAGAAGTGGACTCGTTGTTGTCGTCGTAGTAGATGATCTCCTTGATGCGCCTTGTCTTCTTCTTCTTCCCTTCTCTTCTTTTGTGGCTTGAGCCCGAGTCCGTAGGCTTGTCATCTTTCGGCTCATTGAAGATAGACTCTCTCTCGTTGTTGTTGACCACCATCCCCTTTCCCTTAGGATCCATCTCTTCGGGCGATTAGTCCCTTCTTGAAGAGAACGACTCTGATACCAATTGAGAGCACCTAGAGGGGGGTGAATAGATGATCCTGTAAAAACTTGATATTTAACTCACAAAAACTAGATTAGGAGTTAGCACAAATAATGCCAGGTGGCTAGAGAGGAGTCTTAGCAAAACACAATAACCACAAGAAGATCAACACAGATAGACACAGTGGTTTATCTCGTGGTTCGGCCAAGTCCAACGCTTGCCTACTCCACGTTGTGGCGTCCCAACGGACGAGGGTTGCAATCAACCCCTCTCAAGTGGTCCAAAGACCTACTTGAATACCACGGTGTTTTGCTTTGCTTTACTTTATCCCGCTTGCGAGGAATCTCCACAAGTTGGAGTCTCTCGCCCTTACAATAAGAATCAATATGAAGCACAAGAGTAAGGGAGGGAAGCAACACACTCAAAACCACAGCAAGTATGCACACACATGATCAAGACTTGAGCTCAAAATAATATCTCAAGATTCTCACTAGAACAGAGCTCAAATCATCAAGAATGTCGAACTAGTGCGCAAGAGTGAAGTGTGAATGATCAACAATGCTCAAAGGTTGCTTGGTATTATCCTCCATGCGCCTAGGGGTCCCTTTTATAGCCCCATGGCAGCTAGGAGTCGTTGAGAGCATTCCAGGAAGGCAAATCTTGCCTTCTGTCGCCTGGCGCACCGGACAGTCCGGTGCACCACCGGACACTGTCCGGTGTGGATTTCCTTCCTTATTTGGCGAAGCCGACCGTTGGCAGCCTTGGAGCCGTTGGCGCACTGGACACTGTCCGGTGCACACCGGACAGTCCGGTGCCCCCTTCTAGCCGTTGGCTCGGCCACGTGTCCAGCGCGGATCGCGCGGCCGACCGTTGGCCCACCGGACAGTCCGGTGCACACCGGACAGTCCGGTGAATTTTAGCCATACGCCGTTAATCACTTCCCGAGAGCAGCAAATTCGCCTGAGCCAGCCTGACGCACCGGACACTGTCCGGTGCACCACCGGACAGTCCAGTGCACCCAGACAGAGCTGGCTTTGGTTGAACACAGCCCTCTTTGATTTCAACTTGATTTTTCCTATTTCCAGCACTTAGACACAATATATTAGTCTCTAAAACAATGTACTAAGTCTGAGAAACATACCTTTATACTTGATTTGTACTTTGTCCACCTTTTAATACTTAGATACTTGTGTTGGACACTAAATCACCAAAATACTTAGAAATGGCCCAAGGGCACATTTCCCTTTCACGATCACCAAGAGTAACAAGCCATAGACTTTCACTTGACCAAGAGAAGCCTAATGCATGTGGTGTGTGCTCTACGTGACTCTCATGCACACTAATGAGGTCCTAACATGGGATTATGATTTTCTAATCACCTCACTAGGCTTTGTGGGACTTGCAATGCACTAGCAATGAATACACTTGAATGTGGATAGCAAGACACTTAATGTGGCTGGTGGAGGGGGTATAAATAGCCCCAACCACCAAACTAGCTGTTGATGGAGCTTTCTGCGCATGGGCACACCGGACAATCCGGTGCGCCAACGGTGCACTCCAACGGCTAGTTCTGACAGCTAGTCGTTGTTCTAATGGCGCACCGTACAGTGAACAGTGAATGTCCGGTGTGCACCAGACAGTCTGGTGCGCGCGCTAAAAATCGGCTCTGCGAACTCGTCGCTCTCGAGTTTCTTGGGGGCAGAGGAGCTGCCCCGGGGCAGGTTGGCCCCACTGACAGGGGCGCACCGGACAGTCCGGTGCACACCGGACAGTCCGGTGCCCCTAAGATAGCAAAACCAATTTCTTTTCCTTTGGTTTTTCTAACCTGATTTCGTTCTAACTTGTGAGTGTGTTATAGAGTGACACCTAGCACTAGATGTGAGTGTGAATATGCACCAACACTACAGTAGAATTCTCTTGATCAAACTACTCATCCACAACCCCTCTTTATAATACGGCTAAAATAAAAATAGAATACCTAATTCTATACCAAGTGTCCACAACTCCTTAGTCACTCGGAATATGAAGACCTTCATCTTTTGATTCGCCTTTTTCAGCCGTCGCTTCAAGTTCTCATCTGAGGTATTGTTTTTACCGTTGCAATGCAACATCCTGTAATGCGACATAACTTACCATTTGCTCTACAAAACACACGTCAGTCACATATAATCTTATGTTGTCATTAATCACTAAAACCAACCAGGGACCTAAATGCTTTCAGGGAATACCAATAAGAGCCCCTCATAATAATGATTCGAGCCCACGAGAGTCTCCAATAGTCGCTCAACAATCCTTAGTTACCTCCAAGCCATCTAGGTGACAGTGCCACCAGGAGTAACAAAAATTCCATAGCTCAATATGATGACTAGTTCCACTAATTGCAACATGTTGATTCAAACACTAGAGATCACCCTCAATCTAACTTTGGATGAATCAATATCAATAGAGATGAGTTAGAGATATTTTCCTAGGCTTATTTAGTTCTTTATCGGGTTAGGATGCCAAGCTTACTGTTCCGACGCCGAACGAGATCCATTTATAATGTTATAAGAGTCAAATAGTCGTTGATCCCTTTATCATGTAGAAAATAAGGGTGTTAGACCATCCAACACCAAGTATCAGATCAAAGCACACTGGACTATCGACTCTAGAAGTTGCCATGTGTACTAGTCATTTCAATGTTACTATTGTCACCCCCTACAGATATGACAATGTATAGTCCAACATATATAATAGATATAAAAGCAAATGAATTACCTACCACTATATATACTAAGTGTTCAACAACTCTTTTGACACTCAGAACTAACAATCCTTAACCTTTTCATGCATTTCTTCTTAGCCGAACATCGATTTCCACTAACTAGGCTATTTACACCTTCTGAGCATATTTTCCTACATAATGTGGGTCACCTTATATTATAGATGTAAAACATATGTCAGTCACAATAATATTATGTTGGCATTAATTACCAAAATCAACTAGGGCCCTAGATTCTTTCAATCATCAACTAGAGAATTTTAGTAGTAGGATTTTTTACAACAATATTATCAATATCTGGTGTACTTTATTAATAAATGCTCCACTCACTATAGAAATTGCTTAAAATTCGATGGCCAAAAACCCATTTAAATTAAGGGCAAAACGATGATATTAAGTTAATTTGGATGGTTTCCCGTCAAATTTAACTTGATGAAATTAAGCCCATAAGTATGATGGCCCCATCAAATTAAAATTACTTTCGATGGTCTACATAGGGCGTCGAATTTCTTTCAAATTAATCTCAACAACTTAAAATCGTCAAACTTATATGGGTGATGTGGTAGGCACACATGGCGCTAGATAATTTTAATGGCCCATAGGCTATGAAATTTATTTCAAGTTAACTTTGATGGCTTAGTAAAGTCGTCGAACTTATACATGTGGCATGTCATACACACATCGAGTTGCATATGTTTGACGTCCACCATATATCGATGAACTTATCCCACCCCTGCAGTGATACTTGAGTAGTCCACATTTCCCTCAGCATCCCACTTTGTAAGGTTAGGTGCAGCTTGGGCCCTTATCATTGATCACATGTGGTCCTATCGGTAGGTGTTATGGTCTGTCGATCGATGGACCTGTCACTAGTCAGTACCAGTGGCGTTGAAACCATGCTAATTGGTATTGACCACGATGTTGGAGTCTAGATCGGTACTAGCTAGGTCTGGTCAGTATCGACCGTCTCGTGGTGACATGGTGGTTTCTGAAATGTTGGTGCCACTTTAGACATTTGGATTTCAACAATTTAAAAAAAATACTCATTCACCCTATAAATAGGGATGTGTTTGGGTGCATTCACACCCGTCACTCTCTAATTCACAAGCCTTATTCTCTACCTGCAACCTTCCACTTTATGTTTTATTATGGATCCAATGTGGAATATGAACTTTGATACATTCATCGACTTGCTCAACGAGCAATCTCCATAATGTTCTGAGACCCCTACTAGTATAAAGCAAGTTTTCTTCGATGGTCTTTCTCACGTTCATCATCGAAATGAGGATGTTCCTTCCCATCTCCATTCCCTAAGTCTATAACCTATACTTACATATCATGTCCTCCTCTGTATCTATATCGACTATTCATCGATGCTCCTCAACCTACATTGAACCTCCTATGATCGATGCTCCTTCTCCTACCACCTACCATCGACACTCCTTCTCAATCTTTTTCTTATTGTTACCCTCCTCTATACTCATATAGGTATCCATATGGTGCTCCTCCTTATAGATCGTATATATGGTGCTCCTCCATACAATCCTCCATATGGTGCTCCTCCTTCGTTCCCTCTCCCATATGGTGATCCCCCATATAGTGTGCATGCTCCTTTTTATCCTCCAACAGGCATGATAGTACCCCCAAGAAGTCACAACGATGCATCCTCCAACCAGTCCACATACTCTGATGCGGCCTAGTTCCAATGGCGAAGAAATTGAACTAAGACGAAGGATAAAAGACTGGTAAGTACATATATATTGTTATGAATTGGACATAATGTTTAGGCCAACAATATTTTTAGTTCATAATTTTTTATATTCATGTGTGGCTATTACACTTCATTGACCTCGTTGAGGGAAACGACAAAAAGGGACCGACCTTTCGGGCAAAATAGCGACTATTTATAACTCCACAAAACCTCCTCCCTAATGTACCCCAACCCCAAGCAGTTGAAGGACCAATGGTCCACAAACAACCACAAGGTCATCCTCTTCAAAGGCATATACAAATGATTGTTCATGGTCCGATCGAGCGAAGCAGATGGTGATATGCTTCTCGAAGCGTCAAATGAGAGCTTCCACAATAGGTATGACGAAATGGACTTCAAGCTGGAGCACATGTGGCACTCTCTTCGCCATCAACCGAAATGATGCACATAACATGGTAACAAGTAACAACAGCTCCAATGATGGGAGCAAAAGATCTCGTGTAAATTTAGATAGTGATTATAGCTCTGCATCACTGGATAATGTCAAATCAACACGCTCTATTGGTCGTAATAGGGAAAAAGCACAACACAAAGGGAAGTGGCTAGCATGACTAGCATTAAGTCTCATGTAATGGAGAAGAGCATCGTGAACAGGCTATACAAAGCCAGGAAGAGGATATCTCAATTAAATGTGTTTAAGCCATTTACTAAATTGTTGGATTGATCCATTGTCAACATGGACAACGACATAAAAAGAGCCTACAAGTTGGCGGTACAAAAATTAACCAAGAAAATTAGATAAGGAAAAAATATGAAGGTGGATGAGAAAATTGACAATGAGTAGTATTGTATCGCTATTTTACGAACTATGTAATTTTTATTTTTTAAAAATGTTTATTTTATTTGAATTATGTATTTTTAATTATGTTATCAGATGATCTTTTCCAAACAAACATAGTGTTTCATTTTAAATAAGAGTTTGTAAAATAAAAGTTGACGTGGCACTAAGATAATTGTAGGCTAACAGTAAATATTGTACAATGAAGCACCATGATTGGTAAAAGACCAACTACAGTTGATAGCATGATAGATAAAGTGATCCGTAGCAGACATGACGTAAGGCCCATTTCAATCTCCGAGCCTACGAACATTTTGTGAGGTGATTATTTTCTAAGAGCATCTCCAACAAGAGCCCAAACAATGTTGTATTTTAACATATAGGATTCTAACATCAAAAAACTGATCCAACAAAGTTCTATTTCACAAAAATTGATCAAAGAATAATATGACTCGGCCTCTCAGGTCCTAAATATGCTGGAGACCTAACCTTTTATTTACTAAATAACATGATTTATTGCCTAATAATATGATATAGGACTCAATTGTTGGTAGTCCCGGACACGGGACGAGGATTTATGGAGGCTAAGAAGACCACGTGACAAAATTAAGACCAAAAAAACTAGTGTCGCATACAATTGAAGTTTCATATTAGTACATAATACAAGTTCAAAGAAGAAATTTATATAAACATACGAAGCAAACATACCGCTAAGTTCTTGTTGACTGAATCGAAGTCGTGCATACCTTGTCGAATGTCATACATTGTCGAATGTCGATCTCCTAGAAGATCGGGGCGCACCAAAAGAGACAGGGTAAAGAGCGACATCTCCGGCAAAGAGCCAGGGATTGCTGGTTCACCAAGCTCACCAGCCACTAAGAACGGGTCGCATTGTCGTGACGAGGAAGATGAAATCTGTCAGGCGGACCACGTCGCGACGACGACAAGCAGGGTGCGGGCGCCGAGAAAGGAGCAGGGTCGAGCGACATCACACGTCAGGAAGGGGCAGCGTCGGGAACGAGGCATCTTGGCAGACTGGCTTGGACGGTGTCAAGAAAAAATGCAGCCAGACACATAGATGCGAGAACTGGACCGAGGAGGAGGACGAAAGCCAGAAGAACTAGTCTGATCCGACAAGGAGGCCCATTACAGGGCTATTTTAGCCCACCCAAAACTTCATTTTTTATATTTAACAGAAAATGAATATTAGATATAAAAGGTTGTAAAATTTTGAAGGGGGCATGGCCCATTTTGTCGCCCTTGCGTCCGCTCCTGATTGTTAGAGTTGTAAATGTTTTTGTGGCCCTAAACAATTTAAATCAGATTCTATTTTAATTTTTAGGACTCAAATACTGGTTGGAGCTGGCCTAACAGTTTCGATTGTGAAGCACCAAACGGTCTAGATAACCAAATGGTTTTTATACCCAATCCCAAAGCATTGATCATTAGTACCATCATCTCTTACAAATCCATTATCTGGCAAATTAATATACGAGTCAATATCTACTATGCAAAGTTTTAAGAACCTCAGATCTCAGAACAGACTGCACAACTAGCGATCAGCTGTCAGATCCCATGAAATGATAAAGTTGTTAGTATAACACTTCAAGTCTTCACCCATCTTCTATCTTGTATGGGTGGGCAGCGGGTTCGAGCTTACATAGGTGAGTTCGACTTTCTGGGGCAACAGGTGGTACCGGATGGACATCTCCTCGAATATTTTCTTCAACTCCATAACGAGCTCAGACCTCCTGATGTTCTTCTCCCGGATGTTTTGGAAGTTCATGGTGTGCTGGACACAGAGGGACATGTTGATCTTGTTCACATCCAAGATGTCCTTCAGATTTACTGTGTGGACAGGGTGCCAATGCGTTGGTTTGCTCTCCAAGTACCTGAGAGTAAAAGGAACCAATGACAATTGATAATGTGAATTATGCTTAGATAACTTATTCACTGCTGGTGTCATATGCAGCTTCTGGTACCTCGTATCTAGACACCCCCCCCCCAAGACCCCAACTCCCCTCTTTGTAAATGTCCTGCAAGGGCTTCTTTGCCCTTGTATTATTATTCCTTTTTTATAAATAAAGTACAAGCTGCCCAAACCAGCTGACATAGTTTCTTTCAATAAATTTACAAATCTGAAGTTGAATATGAATTCAGGTTAAGTTTGAGAATTACCCTTTAATTTTGGACCTCAAAGCTCCAATGCTCTCAACTGAAGTTGAAATATCAATTGCAAAATCAATCGTGTCAAACATGTTAGGGCTTCGGTAGAAGTTGCTGATTGCCTTTGTGGACAACACAGAATTTGGATAGTATATCTTTTCGTTGTCATTCTCCAAGAAAACAGTTGTTAATATATTCATTTCCTCAACAGTCATCTATCATCAGAGTATATTCATGTCAGCAACATGACATGACATGACATAACATGGGAAATCAATGGAAAGAGGTACCACAAAGGGTGATCTAGAAGTTACCTGTGTTCCGTCGATTACACATCGGTCACCAACATCGAATGGATGCATGATGAACACAAATATGAGGGCCTCAAATACAGTCTTGCATGCATTCCCAAATATGAATACCACAACCAGAAGCTGGGACGAGACGACAACAAGGACCTTGGTTGTCGCAATGCCCATCAACAGTAGCGTAACAATGATGGATATGATTATGACAATAACGCTGACGAGGTTGTGAAGCTGCATAACTGCGGTTTTTGTGTCATTCAGAGAATGTGCTAGTGACTTGCGATCGAGGTATGCTTTCACCTGGTAGTAAAACAAGATCAGGAAAGCAGACAGACATCTTCCTATACAAGCCAAATGATTTGCAATGACTACATCAAAATTTACAAAACAGAACATATATTGACATTGTGTATTGTTTCCTGATTCAAGGAATCAAATGATTTGCAACGACTAAAAATGAAATGACTTATAAATACATAAGTAAGAAAGTCAAATTACAATTATACATAAACATATAATCCTCAAATCATGCATATTCAGTTACAAGTTTCTCCTACCACACCAGGCTCAATATCCACAGTTACGACTGCATCGGCACACCATATCAATTATCAAAATTCAAGACACGAGACATGGGTCAACCAATAATATGTTCCTATGAACTCTGAAACAGAACAAAAACAGAGATAGTAAATGTGTTCATTTTTTCATTACCACCCAATTCTTTAGAGCAGATTTTTTGATCTTTCCGGTTTCTGGTGCTCCCTCAAAAGTTGGAATCAGCAGGTCCACCTCCTCCTTGGTGAAAAACCTCAGCAGATCCACCTCTTCAATGTGCCTATGTCAACAATTAAAAAGAATTGTTGCGAGTGTTGAGCCATGCATACATATGTAGACAAAAAAAATGGCTACTGAAAAGTTGAAGTCGTCCTCACTTATAGCCGGGCCTTGCGACATTTTTGAATATGGCATATGCCGCATCCTCGGCCTCCCATTTACTATTTATCTCTTTATCCTTCTGTTCAATGCCATCTACATCATCAAAGCTGCTCTCGATAGTATTAGATATAGTTGACAGCCTAGAACTTCGGATTGTTGTGATGAGCCCTCTCATCGTCCATGCTGAGACCTTCTCCTGACTCATCCTCCTGAGCTTAACAACATCGATCACCTCTGGCACGCCTTTCTCCTCCTTGGCTCTGCTGATGCTGACCCGCCCAAGGCCACTGCCCTCGCGCCCCACATTCTCCGCCAGCTCCATCAACGGCGGGCCTGACAGCGTCTGCAGCACGTACTGATGGAACACGCTCTCTTGGATCCGATCGAAGAAGGCCTTCCGGTGGAACGTGGACGCGACCACCTTCATGAGGAAGGTCTTGACGAGCCAGATGACGGAGCCGATGAGCATGGAGGCGAGGAACCTGGAGACGTAGTTGAGGATCCTGGCGGTCTTACGGGAGCGGCCGACCTCGCTGTCGAAGAGCTGGGACCAGGCGATGAGCACGAGCGCGAGCCAGAGGCAGACCTGGAAGCTCTTCTTGAGCCCGAAGACGAAGTAGAGCACCTTGGTGCGCAGCAGGAAGTTGCGCTCGATAACGAAGACGATAAGCGTGACGAGCCACTGGCTGAGGAGGTGGCCTGAGAAGACGGTGATGACCATGACGCACCACTTCCAGACCTCCAGCCCCCACAGGACGCGGCCCTGTAGGGGCGCCACCACGAGACTGACGAGGAGCAGGCCGAGGAAGAGGACGAGCACGCAGAGCTCCACGCCAAGGCGGGCCCGGCGGCGGCAGCGCGCCGCGGAGGCCGGCGCGCGGGAGCCGTCCTTGTTGCGGAAGAGGTCCTCGTCGTCGTCGACCTCTGCAGCAGGGGTGGAGCCGCCCGCGGCGCGATGGGTCGGGGTGGCGGTCAGCGAGGCGGCGGCGGCGGGGTGGACTGGGGAGGGGTGGGCGGAGTGCGGGTGCGTCGGGGTGGGCGGCTCGACGAAGCGCGACTTGGGCTTGGCGATGGAGGAGCGGCGGCGGAGGGCCGCGGGGGGCAGCGGCGGGCGCGAGGGGCTGGAGGTTGGCAGCGGCTTCTCGGGGTTCTGAGAGAGTTTGGGAGTCTCCGGCTGCTGGTTATTTCTCGGGTGCAGTGGCGGCGGGTGGCCGGGCGGGATGACGAGGACGTGGTCCGCGTTATTGGACGCCGCGGCCGCCTTGGCCGTGGACTGGTCCATAGCCCGCCCCCGCGCGCGGCGGCGGGCCTAGTAACCTGGGCTTGGGGTCTGACGGCGGCGGCGGCTCAGCGGCAAGCGGGGAGTCTGGCGGCGGCGGGCCTATTAACCTGGGTTCGGAGTCTGACGGCGGCGGCTCAGCAGCCAGCGGCAAGCGGGGACGCGCGGCGGAACTGGGGGGGGCGGGAGTGACCGATTATAAAAAGGCGAAAGAACTACTTCTATAGGACGACGAGGGGGAGGGCTTCCCGCGCGCCACGCTCGTCCGCCGGACCGGCACGCCGCACGCGGCCGGGTCGTGGCGTTTGTCGCCTCGCAGCCTAGGTCTTTGCTTGATCACGCTCCGACTCTCGGTGGGTGGAGCTGGGAAGCAAAATCTGATCTGATCTGATCTTCCATTAATTACATTGACGAGGATAATCGTAAAAAAGAAGGATCGCTGACTTAGCGCATCGGGCACTAGCACTACTGTGGTCACTGGAGTCGGTGGCCGTAGTTTTTTTGCGGCCAAGATCGCTGAC
This sequence comes from Zea mays, assembly GCF_902167145.1. NCBI lineage: Eukaryota > Viridiplantae > Streptophyta > Magnoliopsida > Poales > Poaceae > Zea > Zea mays. The sequence continues at coordinate 11,095,646 of NC_050104.1, read as the reverse complement.
ATAGCGCACCGTGCAACACTGGAGCACGTGGCTGACACGGAGGTCAGCCTCTATTTCAAATTCCAATCAACAATAATTTATATAAAGCCGCTTTGATAGAGCTCTTCTAGCTCCCTCGTGAGGAAGAGCTCTAAAAAAAGCATCTTGTTTTTGTTTGGTTGTGTTGGACACCGGTTTGAGCGACGGACGGTCCGCGCCTGTGGGCCGGACGGTCCGCGCAGATCAGTTTAGGGTTCTGGGTTCTGGGTTCTGTGCTACGGTTGTTAGCTAGATTCGCGGAATTAGTTCGGAAATTAGTTTGTAAAGGGTCCAGCCCCCCTCCTCTATAAATAGAGAGGTATACGACCGATTTGTAATAATCAATCGAATCAATAACACTTCTATTTCGCATTTATTTCTTAGGAGTAGTTCTAGTTTAGTCTTCCAATCTCCAAATTCTCCGCTTTTCTTCGACTCTACGTCGATTAGAGGAGTCTAGGTCGGCCTGTCCGAGCCTAGACAACTCCTAGGATCTCTCCTCCCCGAGAGGGTCCCTCCCGGGAGCGAGATCCAGGCGTCGCAGGCGATCTTCCGCCACCCCTGCGCACGCGTGGACCGTCCGGCCCCAGGACGCGAACCGTCCGGCCCCAGGGCGCCGACCATCTAGCCGTCAGGCAGGAAAACCTAGCCTCGCGCCAGGCCGCAGACCGTCTGGCCCCTGGCCGCGGACCGTCGGCCCCTGTGCAGAGAGCACCGCCGTTGGTTCGTGTTGAGTGATTGGCGCCCTAAAAAGGTGTCAACATACTTTTTGGCGACTCCGCTGGGGAAACACATCTAGACCCATCAAATCGGCCCTCAATGGCCGGTTCAAGGGATAGTTCTGAAGTCTCTCCCAGCAACATTATAGAACCGACTTGGGAAACCTTGCCGGCTGACGAACAGCTCCAGTTCGAGGAGCATAAGGAGCAGCTGATCCAAGAGGCGAGAGCAAAGTTCCTGGCCAAATTCAAGGTGGACAGGAACAATAAAGTCGTCCGACAACGGGCGACGGATTCGGCTTCGCTTCGACCCACACCATATATCCCCAATGTAAGTAAAACAAACGAGCTACAATCTCTTAAGAATTATGTAGATGAACAGCGGGAACAAATGCAAAATATCATAGGGGGTATGCAAAACGATTATAGGAGACTAGTATGTGCATTTGATAAATCTAGTATTGCAAATTTTCCTTCGCACGAGGTTGAATTAGGGGGTAATGAAAGGGAAATGTGCCCTTAGGCCATTTCTATAAGATTTTGGTGATTAAGTGCCCAACACACATTAAGGGAATGAGTATATGCCAAAGGGTGGACAAAGTGCAAATCAATACAAAGGTATGATTCTAGACTTATTACATTGGTTTTTGTGTACTAACATATTTGTCTAAGTGCTAGAATCAGAGAAAAGACAATTGGAAAAGACTTGGCTCGAGCAGCCAAGACTCTGCTCAGTCTGGGTGCACCGGACAGTGTCCGGTGCGCGCAAGCTGGCTCTAGTGAAAAAAGCCGCTCTCGGGAATTCGTCGGCGGCGTACGGCTAAAATTCACCGGACTGTCCGGTGTGCACCGGACTGTCCGGTGAGCCAACGGTCGGTTGTGCCAACGGTCGGCCGCGCAATCCGCGCGTGACGCGTGGCCGAGCTAACGGTCAGAAGGGGGCACCGGACTGTCCGGTGTGCACCGGACAGTGTCCGGTGCGCCAACGGCTCCAAACCTTCAATGGTCGGCTGCGCCAGAATAGGAAAGAAATCTGTACCGGACAGTGTCCGGTGGTGCACCGGACTGTACGGTGCACCAGTCGACAGAAGGCAAGAATTGCCTTCCTAGAATGCTCTCAACGGCTCCTAGCTGCCTTGGGGCTATAAAAGGGACCCCTAGGCGCATGGAGGAGGACACTAAGCACACTTTGAGCATTCTTGATCATTCGCACTTCGACTTTGCGCACTCGTTTGACATTCTTAGTGATTTGAGCTCCGTTCTAGTGGTGAACTTTGTGATACTTATTTGAGCTCAATTCTTGGCTGTGTGTGTGCGTATTTACTGTGGATTTGAGTGTGTTGCTTCCCTCCCTTACTCTAGTGCTTTCACTTTGATTCTTATTGTAAGGGTGAGAGACTCCAAGTTGTGGAGATTCCTCACAAGCGAGAAAGAGTAAAGAAAGAAGAACATCGTGGTATTCAAGTCGATCATTGGATCACTTGAGAGGGGTTGAGTGCAACCCTCGTCCGTTGGGACGCCACAACGTGGAGTAGGCAAGTTTTGTACTTGGCCGAACCACAGGATAAATCCTCGTGTCTCTTGTGCTTGTTCTCACTGTGTCTATTGTATTTCACAAGAGATCTCCTGTAACCACTTGATTTCATTGTGCTAACTCTTAATCAAGTTTTGTGGCCTTAAGTGTTAAGTTTTTACAGGATCACCTATTCACCCCCCCCCCCCTCTAGGTGCTCTCAATTGGTATCGGAGCCGTTCTCTTCAAGAAAGGGAATAATCGCCCGAAGAGATGGATCCTAAGGGAAAGGGGATGGTGGTCAACGACAATGAGAAGGAGTCCATCTTCAACGAGCCAAGGGACGACAAAGTCAATGACTCTGGCTCGAGTCAAAAGAAGAAAGATGGGAAGAAGAAGAGGCGCATCAGGAAGGTTGTCTACTACGACAGCAACGAATCTTCCTCTTCTCAAAAGGACGACGAATACGAGGAGAAAAAGAAAACAGTTAACTCGAACTTTTCTTTTGATTACACTCGTATTCCGCATAATTCCAATGCTCATTTGCTTTCTATTCCACTTGGTAAACCTCCTCATTTTGATGGAGAGGACTACGGATTTTGGAGTCACAAAATGCGTAGTCATTTGTTCTCTCTTCATCCAAGTATATGGGAGATAGTAGAAAACAGAATGCAATTTGATAGTTCGGATAATTCTATGTTTATCAATGAACAAATCCATAAGAATGCACAAGCTACTACTATTCTTTTAGCCTCCTTGTGCAGGGAAGAATACAATAAGGTGAGCGGCCTGGACAATGCCAAGCAGATCTGGGACACCCTCAAGATCTCACATGAGGGAAACGACGTCACCAAGCTCACCAAGATGGAGTTGGTGGAAGGCGAACTAGGAAGGTTCGCGATGATTAGGGGGCAGGAGCCAACCCAAACGTACAACAGGCTCAAGACCCTCGTCAACAAAATAAGGAGCTATGGAAGCACACGATGGACGGACCACGACGTCGTCCGACTTATGCTAAGGTCCTTCACCGTCCTTGATCCTCATCTTGTTAACTCTATTTGTGAGAATCCTAGGTACATCAAGATGACGCCCGAAGAAATACTTGGGAAGTTTGTGAGCGGGCGAATGATGATCAAGGAGGCAAGATATGTTGATGAGGCGCTAAATGGCCCAATCTACGAGCCTCAAACCGTTGCTCTCAAAGCAACAAGTAGCAGGGAGACGCTACCTAGCAAGGTGGCGCAAGTTGAGGCGGCCGGGCTAAATGAAGATGAAATGGCCCTCATCATCAAGCGCTTCAAGACGGCGCTCAAAGGTCGCAAGGAGCACCCCAACAAGAGCAAGACGAAGGGGAAGCGCTCCTGCTTCAAGTGTGGTAAGATTGGTCACTTTATTGCTAATTGTCCCAATAATGATAGTGACCAGGATCAAGAAAAGAAGAGGGAAAAGAAGAAGACCTACAAGAAGGCTAAGGGCGAGGCACACCTTGGCAAGGAGTGGAACTCGGATTGTTCATCATCCGACTCCGACGACGAAGGACTCGCCGCCTCGGCCTTCAACAAATCGTCCATCTTCCCCAACGAGCATCACACATGCCTAATGGCAAAGGAGAAGCAGGTAAGTACTCGAAATAATACTACATATGCTTCTTCAAGTGATGATGAATCTAGTGATGATGAAATAGACTATGCATGTTTATTCAAAGGATTAGATAGAACTAAAATTGATAAGATCAATGAATTGATTGATGCTTTGAATGAGAAGAATAGACTTTTAGAAAAGCAAGAAGATCTTTTATATGAAGAGCATGATAAATTTGTAAGTGCGCAAAATTCTCTTGCTTTAGAAGTTAAAAGAAATGAAATGCTTTCATGTGAATTGTCTACATGTCATGAATCCATTTCTAGCTTAAAGAGTATCAATGATGACTTGAATGCTAAGTTAGAAATAGCTAATAAATCAACCTCTTGTGTAGACCATGTTGTGATTTGCAATAGGTGTAAAGATTTTAATGTTGATGCTTGTAGTGAACACCTAGTTTCCATTTCTAAATTAAATGATGAAGTGACTAGTCTTAATGCTCAACTTAAGACTAGCAAAAGTGAATTTGATAAACTAAAATTTGCAAGGGATGCCTACACTATTGGTAGACACCCCTCAATTAAGGATGGACTTGGCTTTAAGAGAGAAGCCAAGAACTTAACAAGTCATAAGGCTCCCATTCCCGCCAAGGAGAAAGGGAAGGCTCCTATGACAAATAGTGCTCAAAAGAACCATGCCTTCATGTACCATGATAGGAGATATTCTAGAAATGTTCATCATGATAGGAGTTGTAATGCTTATAATTCAAATGCCATGTCTACTTCAAGTTCGTCCTATGTGCATGGTAGAGATATACCTAGGAAAAATGTCATTCATCATATACCTAGGAGAATTATTGCTCATGCTCCTAGGAAAATTAATGAACCTTCTACAATTTATCATGCTTGCATTGCTTCCTTTGCGATTTGTAGAAAGAATAAGAAGGTGATTGCTAGGAAATTAGGGGCAAAATGCAAGGGAGATAAAACTTGCATTTGGGTTCCTAAGATCATTGTTACTAACCTTGTATGACCCAACAAGAGTTGGGTACCTAAGACCCAAGCCTAAATTTGCCTTGCAGGTTTATGCATCTGGGGGCTCAAGCTGGATTATTGACAGCGGATGCACAAACCACATGACAGGGGAGAAGAAGAAGTTCACCTTCTACGTCAAGAACAAAGATTCCCAAGATTCAATCATATTCGATGATGGGAACCAAGGCAAGGTTAAAGGACTAGGAAAGATTGCTATTTCATCTGAGCACTCCATTTCTAATGTGTTTTTAGTTGAGTCGCTCGGGTATAACTTGTTGTCCGTTAGTCAACTTTGTAATATGGTTTATAATTGCTTATTCACAAATGTAGATGTGTCTGTCTTTAGAAGAAGTGATGGTTCATTAGCTTTTAAGGGTGTACTAGACAGTAAACTTTATTTAGTTGATTTTGCAAAAGAGGAGGCCGGTTTAGATGCATGCTTAATTGCTAAGACTAGCATGGGCTGGCTGTGGCATCGCCGTTTAGCACATGTGGGGATGAAGAACCTTCACAAACTTCTAAAGGGAGAACATGTGTTAGGTCTAACAAATGTGACTTTCGAAAAAGATAGACCTTATGTAGCTTGTCAAGCAGGTAAACAAGTGGGAAATGCTCATCACAGCAAGAACGTGATGACTACATCAAGACCCCTGGAGCTGCTGCATATGGACCTCTTCGGACCCGTCGCCTACCTTAGCATCGGGGGAAGTAAGTATGGTTTAGTAATTGTTGATGATTTTTCCCGCTTCACTTGGGTATTCTTTTTGCAGGATAAAACAGAAACCCAAGGGACCCTCAAGCGCTTCCTAAGGAGAGCTCAAAATGAGTTTGAGCTCAAGGTGAAAAAGATAAGGAGCGACAACGGGTCCAAGTTCAAGAATCTTCAAGTGGAGGAGTTCCTTGAGGAGGAAGGAATCAAGCACGAGTTCTCCGCTCCCTACACACCACAGCAAAATGGTGTGGTAGAGAGGAAGAACAGGACGCTCATTGACATGGCGAGGATGATGCTTGGAGAGTTCAAGACGCCCGAGAGGTTTTGGTCGGAAGCCGTGAACACGGCTTGCCACGCCATAAATCGGGTCTACCTTCATCGCCTCCTCAAGAAGACTTCATATGAGCTACTAACCGATAACAAACCCAATGTGTCATACTTTCGTGTTTTTGGGAGCAAATGTTATATTCTAGTGAAGAAAGGTACAAATTCTAAGTTTGCTCCCAAAGCTGTAGAAGGGTTTTTGTTAGGTTATGACTCAAATACAAAGGCGTATAGGGTCTTCAACAAATCATCAGGTTTGGTTGAAGTCTCTAGCGACGTTGTATTTGATGAGACTAATGGTTCTCCAAGAGAGCAAGTTGTTGATCTTGATGATATAGATGAAGAAGATGTTCCAACGGTCGCCATACGTACCATGGCAATTGGAGATGTGCGACCACAGGAACAAACGGAGCAAGATCAACCTTCTTCCTCAACAATGGTGCAACCCCCAACTCAAGATGATGAACAGGTTCATCAAGAAGAGGCGTGTAACCAGGGGGAGCACAAGATGATCATGTTATGGAGGAAGAAGCACCTCAAGCCCCTCCAACTCAAGTTCGAGCGACGATTCAAAGGAAGGACGGTTGTGCATACTGCAAGTGGCATAACTCATTTTCTCATGCCACTAATGATTGTAATGTATTCCGTCGACAGATTCAATCGGCCATTAACGAAGGACGGTTGAAAATTCAGGAAATGCAGGTGGACACGGAGCCCTTTCCAATGAACATGATTGATTTTGAGGGTAAGAGGATCCTGGTTCGGCCAAACACAGCCGATAAGGGCAAAGACAAAGAGATAATCATCGGCAACGCAAGAGAGGTTGATGGAAATCATAAAATTTCTTGTAGGAAAGTGGTGGCCGAGAAGACTCCCGATGGAGGGGAGACTCTTAAGGTGACCATCACGACCTCTAGCGTTGGGGGGCAAGCGCAGACCAAGGAGCAGGAGCCCGTGCTGCGCATCTTGGACGGTCCGACGCACAGGCGCAGACGGTCCGGGACCACACCGGACGGTCCGGAGAATTCCAGCGGACGATCCGATCATACTCAAGACCCACAACGATCGCGTACCTTCAAACCACAACGACCAGAGATAGGTACGTGGAAAACAAATACATTTAAAGCATCTGGTCGACTGGTCAGATCCGGCCCGACTTTCTATCAATTATTGTGCAAATATGTGAAAAAGAAGGCCGGCCCCAGTGATCGGCCAGCAAAGCGACCTCGCTCGCCCATTTGTAAGCAATATCAGGTAAGACCGATTGGACCACCCCACCAATCGTAAAAAATGGAAAAGACATAACATGTGCATAGAAAAGGGTGGATTCGTTCGAGGGATAGAAATCTAGTTTGTGGAAAAGACAGACTGTCGGCTCTCTATCATTATATATTACTAATATATAACATGTGCATAGAAAAGGGTGGATTCGTTCGAGGGACCAAATCGTTAATCTCAACTGCCTTCCAACACCATCTATCCCAAAAAAATCTTAAGGCGTCCAAAAATACAAAAATAAGTAATCCTTATCCATAGACGTACAGGTGATGCGAAAAAAATCACATGCTGGAAAATTCCGAAAAACATTCCGAGACACAATTCCAGAAAATTCCGAGACAAATCCGGTAATTTCCGACAAAAACCGGTAACCGAAGAAAACGGTCGGTAAAACACCACGCCGATTCTTATAACAATTCCGATAGAAAATTCCGAAAACCGATTCCGTTTTTGAAAAATACCGTTACCGGTGAATCCGATCGAAAAAATTCGAAATCGGTTTTCGGAATGCCGAAAAATTCCGAAACCGTTTTAATCCCTACGTAAAGCTATGACAGGGAGAGAATATGTTTAATGTCGTGTTCAGCAGCGTTCCCTAAATTCTATCCTCTAAAGAAATATTCCTTGTTCTTTACAGAACCATTTAAAAGATTACATCATCTATATCTTCTCTATCTCCAGCAACATTCTCTAAATTCGGACATCTATATTTACAGTGATAACAAACTCTATATACTCATTTTTTAACAAATTAATACAATTTGAACTCATATACGTAACACAAAAAGATTTTTTTTAAATTTTGGAAGTTTGCTATTTTTCAAAATCATATTACGTAGTTGAAAACTGAATTTTGGAATTTAAAAATATTTTTATTCATATATTTATTAGAAGAACAATGAACTTGATGATGTCGTATATATTTCTCGGTACTCGAAATAAAAAAAATGTTTGTATTTGCCGATAAACAGAGGAGAGGAGGTGAATGTGGTTCCCAAGGTGAGAAGATGGCCGCAAGGAAAACGAACTCACCTAGAAGGGAAGGGATGGGGGAGAGCCGCCCCTGCTCCCTTTGACCTATGAATTACAGAGGGGAGGAGGAAGACATGGTAGCCACCTAAGAGGGAAGGGATCGTCGCGACGCCACTATTGCTTCTTCGTAGATTGATCTATTGCCAGGGACGAGAGGAAATCTTGGAAGGAGGATCGAGTCAGCTCCGATTCAGGCGGGGTAGTTGCAGATTATGTGCTTGGAAATCTTCAATTCCTTTTCTGTTTGCGCGCGGGGAGATGAAGGTATTCGCGCCAATCACTGTGGTCGTCGGGAAGGCAAAGTTGGATTCTAAGTTTAACGACCATAGAGGCCAGCTCGCTAACGACGACAATTTTTTTGGTCGTCGGCTAGGTTGGATAGAGCTTGCACTGTGCCGCCGAGGCTCCTCACAACCACATATTACAAGTGGTCATCATTTACTGGTCGTGGATACGCTTTTCTCTTGTAGTGACCATTGGGCTTGACTCCAGTTGCTCGTGCTACCAACTTTATGGTCAAGTAACTCATCGAACCAACTGTTAATTCAATTTGATAATTGTTTTCTATGTATTCATGGATAAAAACACCGGCAATAGGAAAAAGACAGAGAGATGTTTGCTGAATTGGGGGTTGGACAAGGTGTTTACCATCACGATTGACAATGCTTTAGCTACAATGATGGCGCGGTGTCCTAAATGTACCTCATGTACGTCTTTGAGCTCTTAAGTTGAATCTGTATACAACAATTCTTCTTCTATAAGGGGGGCTAGAGTTACAAGAAGGGTTCTCTGGTGAGGCTAGACTGGGTTATAGTTTGGATTTTTCCATACATCAACCACAAAGGGAACGAATCTTAGAGGAGGAATGTAGCCTGGCCCTAGAGGTAACTGACGCAAGGAACAATGCCTAACAGGATGATTAATGACTCTGGGTGTCTTGAAGTATAATGATTTGTTTGGATCTATGGGGATCGAAAGGGATTGAGGGGCATATAATCCCTTGCTATATATCAAGAGCTTATATGCCCCTCAATCCTCTCTGATCCCCATACATTCAAACAAGTCCTAAGAGTGATATCACCATTCTTCGTTTAGCAGACTTTTGGGTATAATTTGTTTATGCATCCAACCAATACACAAAGCTAGCTGGAATGGAAGTGTCACATTTTATAGGTTGAGGTTGCAGATGTAGTAGAAGGAGCCAAATATAGAAGGAGAAAGACAAGACAATGGTGTAACAACGGCTGGTAGGCTGGAAAGGCGAAGTTACATGTATTATGTGCAAAAAGAAAAAGAACACAAATGCAGTCGTATGAAACATTTGGTGTTTTCATAACTTTTAGACATGTGGTTCTCAAATAAAGGAACTTCATTAGCTTGTTGGTTATCAATTTTTTCTACCTCGATGCTTGTTTAAGTAAAATGCACTTCCGATCCTTAAACTTGCTTGTGTGTGTCAACTAGGTTCGTAAATTTTTGAAGTATATATGCCTCTTAAGGTCATAATCACTATTTTGTTTTCATTAGGTCCTAATGGACCAAAACATACCTGGTAGAGGGTCTTTTCCTTCTTCCTTAAGCTAACACGGGGAGGGGGAGCTCGATCGGCTGGCGCAACATCGTGCGGGATGTCGGTGATGTAAGGCTCGCCAGTGGTGGTGGTGATCAGCCTTTCTTGTTGCCCTAGATGCCCCAGTCTAATTTGTCGTACGACAATGCCTAGTGAGAGAGCATGGACGACGTGCCAGTGGTTGCCCACCGGCAGGGGTGGACCTAGAACAAAATAAGAGTGGAAGCATACTTGTAATAAACAAAAATGCCTTGAGGAGAGGACTTCATGGTGAAAATTTAGACTCTACAACTTACAAAAGAGGGATGAGCGGGGGGCCTCCACCCCTGCCACCAGCACCCTCACTATTGCCTGCAGCCGCTCCCATGGCAGTGAATGTCATCTCTGATGTGGGAGCCTATGTCAGGAGATGAACAAGAGGACTAGCCATTGAACTAGAATGCGCGTATGAAAATCGCCCTTTGCTCGGCTCGAGGCCTAGCATATCTGCACCATGATTGCCTACCCGATATCGAGCATAGGACATCAAAGTTGGAATTAAGTTTACTGGTCTAGAATATAAGAGACTAAAAACGCATCTTAGTTGATAAAACTAAAATTGATTGGTTATTTTGACTTTGGTGGCAACAAAGTACTTTCAAAATAGGCATGCTACTGAGAAATCAGATGTGCATAGCTTTGGAGTGTTTTTGCCGGAGCTAGCGACTTGAAAGAGGCAAACCGATTCATGCTTCATCAAGAAGGGACTAAACATTGTTGATCAGAAAGGGGCTGATGTTGCCTTGTCGTCATTATTATTTAGTTGACCAAATAGAACCTGGATGTGCAAAGGACTGATTGGAGTACTTCTCCAAGTTTCAAACGAGCGAATTCATATTTAAATTTGAGCTCGAAGTGCGTTAAATGGAACTGTTCAAAAGCTTAACTCATGAAACTGAATTGAGGATTATGATGAACACTTAGAGCAGCTTTCGGGTCGATCTTCAGAGCTTAAATCTGAGCAATTGGCTGATCTTTCGTTTGAGCACCAAAGTTCTAGTTATGATTCGTCTACAAGTTTTATAAAGATTTGGAACCAAGTTTGAATTGGAAATCACGTGAAAAATCAGGTCGAAAATCTGGGAACGGAGTTCGATCGACGACTTTGGCGTTGACACGCAACTGCTTGCCAGGACAACGTCTTCGGCCAGGAAAACGTCCTGCATGTCAGCTAGGGGTGGTAATGAACTCTAGATTTTACACTACAAATTTTAAGGATCGAAACACATTAGAATTGGACCCTATTCCTATACATTTTAAACTAACATTATTTAAAGGCTCTGACTTTTTTAAAGGGGTATTTGGATCATGATCCATTACCACCCCTAATACCAGCTTGAGGTGTCGCGAGCAAGAGTAAGAGAGTGAGAGGAGAGCGGGACATCGTGCGCGAGGACGTCGTGCGCTACGTGGAGCGCTCATCTGCGTCCGGTGTGCCGTGGGGGCATGGGAAGGAGGGAGAAGGGTGAACGATGTCTAACAGACCATGACATGTCGACTCACATGTGGATCACAATAACCTATTATGATGTAACAGAGACCCGAAAAATAAATAAATCCTTAAAACACATATCTTAAAAGTTTATGAACTAGGTTGATACCTAGCTAGACAAGTTTAAGGATCGAGACTGCATTTACTAATGCTTGTTTTCATGGTCGAAAGCACTTTGTTGTTAAGTGATTAGAGAGAAGCTATGGAAATTCATGCCCTACCTAGAATCTGAACTTTAGAGGGTGCTTGGTTTAAGGAAACACTCCATTCAAATTGAGGTGGTGCATCATAAGTTCATTCTTTAATGAGGTGTTTGGTTTGAGGAATCACTCCATCCAAAATTAGATAGTGCATCATGAGTCCTTTTCTCAAATTTAATGGGATGATCTCATTCCTCATTTTAATACTAACTAACTATAAGAAATAAGGTGGTGATAGATTAACTCATTCAATTACACAAACCAAACAAAAAAGTAAGGAGTGATAAAATGATAGACTAGCTCATTCCTCAAACCAAACGCTCTATAAATTTGGTGGAATGATCTAATTTCTCATGTTAGTATTAACTAAGGAGGTGTTTGAATGCACTAGAACTAATAGTTAGTTGGCTAAAAATTGGTAGTGGAATTAACTAGCTAACAAATAACTATCTAACTATTAACTAATTTACCAAAAATTAGCTAGGGTGTTTGGATGTCTCAACTAATTTTAGTCACCAACTATTAGTTTTAGTGCATTCAAACACCCCCTAACTAGGGTGGTGATGGATCAACTCATCCTATTTCACAAACCAAACAAAAAATAAAGAATAAGAAAATGATAAACTAGCTTATTTATCAAACTAAACACCATATTAGTCACCCATCGGGGTAGTCTCCGTCACTCACCCCCGCACCGCAGCACCAAGTGCAAACGGCTAATCAACTTTTGTGTAGAGTGTGCGTGTCCACCACTCCGCCAAATGCTAGCCCTTTTAACGGCATGATGATTGATGCAACTTTGACGACCAAAATCTGTACGTATCACAACAGCAACTCGGTTCATCATCAGGGTTTAAAAGGGGCTAGTGTATATGGCAACTGATGACATTCTGGCTAGTGAAAAAGGCAACGTCACATTCATGATTCATCACTGTACCATGGCAACTGATGAACAGTGTCTCTAGTGAAAGAAAAAAAATTGCAAACTTTACATTGAGCGCTGGAAATGTGAAGGCAAGGTTGGCACTGAATGTTTCTAGTACAACGTCACATTCAACATCGCTGATGTGCAAGTAATAAATGGAATGGCGTGGCACGCACTTCATAAATCATAAGTCATGGCCTTCGATGAATTACCTCAACCCAAGCAAGGGCGGGCTCATAATTTGTAGAATAGGTATTCGAAATTTTATTAAATCACGAAACTTTTTCTGATGGTTTAAAACCTATCTTAAGAGCTTTTAAGTATATATAATTGATTATAGTATCATATATAAGTTCATAGCATGTAAAATATATAGCACGTAATCTATGTTTGCTTATATCTTATATATGTGTGTCTTTCAATCAAGGATGTCATACGACCTGCGCTACTGCTGTCTAACTCAGCCCCGACAGTTGGACAAAAATAAATAAATAAACTTAGCCCAAACAGCCCATACCACAGCCGATAGCTACAACGAGCAGCACTGTACGGGCATAGCTGTGCGACCGTGCCCTTTGCTAGATTTGTGCTCATGCTCATAGTAAGAGAGCTAGTTCAAGGTGAAGTGTTGGACATTAAATGTCCTAACGGTAAATTTCTCTTTCAATCTCCCTTTTTTTGATTTATGCCAAAACGTCTAAAGCAACTCAAAACTTACTAACCTAACCAAATATAAGCCAAAAAATACAAATTGAAGTCCAAAGTAAAATCAATTGAATAAACATATGATTTGGCATATTTTGATCATTTAGCCACCACTCATTTTGAATTTTGCAGTCAACTCATTATGCTGACTTCTAAGTCAAAACACCTGAATATTGCAAATCAAATCATGTTAGAACACTTGTTTTGATAAAACTCCCAAAAGCACACACTTTCTTTCATAAGAGAAACCTTCCCACAAATGAGAGTAGATTTTACAATAATAGAGATCCTCTTAGCAATTAAGAGGGTTTTGATCAGAAGGACACGTTAAAAGCTCAAAATCTAAATCTAAAGGACAAGTTAAAAGCTCAAAATCTTTTACAATTCTAAGTGGTGGTTGATCTAATTGCTTTGGCCTTAATTTCTCCCCCTTTGGCATAAAACACAAAAACGGAGAACTAGTGGCCCTTAACCTCACTGCTCACCAAAATAGCAAACGAAGAATAGAAATACAATGGACAACCAAGGGAATTTGGAACAAAGTACGTTGATATCGTTATTCAATGGAAGTCTTCTTCGTTGTCTAAATCCACTTTTTCCCTTTCAATCCTCCTTTGAGACTACATAAGGTCAACTCAACCAGACACATTAGTCTCAAAGGGTCAAGGTGTAGCATATCCTCTCCCTCAACATATGTATCAATGCACAAGACTTGTGAGATTTGGAGATGACATTCTACAATTTGAGCACCAAAATAAGCAGTATTGTACAATAAAGCTTAAGGAACTTGATCAAAGGCATATAAACACATGTATGTTATGAATCAATTCAAGGTCCACGAAACTAAGACATTTAGCTCACTACACACTCACAAAACATCTTCTCATCTAAAGACTTGGTGAAGATATCGGCTAGCTGGTGATCGGTGCTAACATGGCAAATATCGATGTCTCCCCTTTGTTGGTGGTATCTCAGGAAGTGATGTCAGATGTCTATGTGCTTAGTGCAGCTACGGTGAGACGTTGCGCAGCTTCTCCGGCGCGACGACGATGGGGGCGGTTTCGATGAGGCACGGGCGGGCGTGTGATGAGGCACCGGACGATGGCGTGACGAGCTCGCGGCGTGGCGAGGCGCTACACACGTGCATGACGAGGACATGGCGATGGCGAACCGTGCAGTGAGTGCGACGCGACGAAGCTTCGGCGAGGTGAGGAGGCACGACGGTGAGACACGCGGGTGGCTACGCACGTGAGCACGCAGACCCGGTGGCGACGAGACGTGAAGGCAAGATTGGAGCCCGTCGAGACGAGCACGATGGGGCTCTGGCTAATGTGCGTGGCGTTAGCGAGGCGAGCATGGCGCTGTCACGATGAGCGCGTGGCGTAGGACGGCGAGGCGAGGCAGCTGCACGGCTCGGCGAGACGCACAACGGGTTGTGCCTGGGCCGAAGGCGTGGCACGGCGGGCTAGGCCCGGCACGGCCCGGTTTTATTATTTTCTAATTTTTCATATAAGTATGTATATTATACTTGAATATAGAGTATAAAATATAAGAAACAAGTGTTTTTGTTGGTTATGTGGGTGTAAATAAACGTTTAGAGCTAATAAATATGGTTTAAACCCTCAAAAATGCATAATTTTAGAATATTTTTATCATTTAAACGTCATATGTTGTTACGGGCCTGTTAGGCCCGCGTCTAGGGCTGGACAAAATGCTCGTGGCTCGCTGGCTCACTCGATTCATGGTCAGCTCGACTTGGCTCAGATCGGCTCGTTTGAATTTTTTCACGAGCTGAGCTGACATCCTAGCTCGGTTCGTTGACCAGCCAGCTCGCGAGCTAAACGAGCTACCATATTCCAGCAAAACGAAAATATATGCATATCATTTACAGAATAATTGATGAACATGTTATATATATATATGTGAGGTGTATATGGCCTATGAATTAAACTAATGATTAATGAACTATGTATATGTGTTAATTTGGTCTATACAAATATAATTATGGGTTAAACTGTTGAACATGTATGTGAATTGTGAATTAATGAGTGATGAATTGTGCTAATTTGGTGTTATATCGACATGGTTTGTAAAACTATAAGTATAATTATTATTTTCTATTGTTAAATTAGTTTGAAATTAACCAAAAATAATTATTATCTACATTTTATTTTTTTTACTCTGGCTCGCGAGCTAAACGAGCCGAGCCGAGCTGACTCTATGGCTCGTTACCTTAACTAGCCGAGTCGAGCTGGCTCGTTATCCACCCCTAGGCCCGTCGGGCCGTGGGCCGGTCCAGCATGATTATTAACCTAGCGGGTCATGTCTGGACCTCGCTTGGAGCCCGTGGACCGGCACATCACGACATGCTAGCCAATCCGGGCCGGGCCGGCATGACCCGCCCATTTGGACATCTATAGGCTAAACTACGTAGAGAAGAACATGGGTAGGGGTGAAAACGGGTCGGGTACCGGATACGGATAGTGTAAATACCCGTTTTTTCGGATACAGATTCAGATATTTTTATATTCGGGACGGATACGGTTAATACCTGGATACTGAAGCTTCGGATTTGGGTCGGATACGGAGCGAGGACTACCCGGTAAATACCTAGATAGTCGGGTCGGATACGGGTACCCGTTTTTCATTTCCTGCATAATAATATAATTATAAAATTATAACTTTTACATATGAAATGGGATGAAGATAAAATTTATATGAAAATTGTAGAGCTCGAAGAGATCTATAACTTTGTAGTACATCAAATTTTTGTTTAAATATATCTTTAGGCCAAAATCATTGAAATAATGTCCAAATTAATATCAAATTAATATATTTTATCATTTTTATGTGGGGGGACTTAATGTTATCTCCACGTGGGAACTTAAGGTTATCTTTGTGGAGACTATTTATTAGTATTGGTAACTTATTTGCAGTTTTCGAGTGACGCTACATTATTTTATGGATTTAATTGTATTTTGATGATTTTCTATGACAAGAAATCAATAGTTGTATAAATAGCCTAAAATCATGAAATTTTATGGAGGCACAACATATGTCCATATATAACCATAAAAAATGTTTGGATCATAAGATTTATAAGATGCCCACGTTTCTTCCATTTCACTTTCACTTATTTGTATGAGTTACATGTGAAATCACTGTAAGTATCCAAGTTTCAGCATAATCAATACTTTACTTTATCATTTTCATATGAGGACTTGAGTTATCTTCGTATAAAATGTTTATTAGTTTTTGTAACTTATTTGCAACTTTTGAGTGAAACTAGAATATTTTATGAATTTTTAATATTGTGGTGTTGGTTCTACAATGTCCTCGTGATTAGTAACTTTGAACTGCATGATGTCAATTTTATCGGTTTCCTTTTCTACATTTGATCTATCATATACACGATTATGTATTACTTAATTTATGTATTTGTTGGATGGTTGGACAATTAATATCATCGGGACAAACTACCCGACAATTATCTGGTACCTACCCGAGTAGTATCCGTTATCCGTTTCTTACCCGCCCGGATTATTACCGGGTCCCGTCTTATATCCATCCTGAATCTTAACTACACGTATCCGGTCCCGTATCCGAGAGAAATATATTAAGGTAGGATACGAGATGACCATGTATTCAGTTGTATCTGTCCCGTTTTTATCCCTAAACGTGGGGGCATAGCACTGGACAATTCCGGCTTTTGGGGCTCGGGCGCGTGCATCATGACAGTTATGCGGGAAAGATGAACAGGGGCAGTGGTGCTGACCGGTGGGGTTACAATGCAGTGCACAGGGCGAGCGGTGACGCGCGTGCGCCTGAGCTCATGAGCCTAGCTGATGGGCAGGGCCAGGGGCCCACTGCTCAGCCGATGGATGGGCCCATGGACGGGAGTATGGGACACTGAGCTCCGTGCGTCCGCGTGATCGCGGTAGGGCTGGGCTGTTGTGTGGGTCCGGAGTAGATATGGCAATGGGGACCCGATCCCCGATTCCCCGCGGGGAATTCCTCTATTAGGGGATGGGGATGGGAAAGTTTCTTCCCCCACGGAGATGTAAACGGGGGAAAATTCTCCCCCGACGGGTAAACGGGGACGGGATTGGAGAAGCATTCCCCATCCACGTTTCCCGCGGGGACCCGTTAAACTTACATGTGACAATGTTTTCATGTAATAGTTAATGATAAAAATAAATAATTACCTTGCCAAGAGATTACCCGTTGTACAAATACATTGATTTTAACATGCACATAATGTTTTTTTACATCTAACAATGTGTATAAGTGACAATGTTTTACATTAATAACAAATGAAGTACGATTTAATTATACTTTAAGCGGGGATGGGATCCCCGACGGGGATTTATCCCCGTGGGGAACGGGGATGGGGAATAAATGTCCCCCCAAGCATTCATGAGGATCCCCATGGGGAATTTTTTTGTCGCGGGAACGGGTTTGGGGAGCTAAAACCCGACGGGGAATTCCCCGTTGCCATCCCTAGTCCGGAGGCACGGGCAGCAGTGTAGGTAGAAGAAACATGTGCGGTGCTGCTGTTTCCTTGAGCAAACGTGGGAGAGGCTAGGGAAAGATGAAAGGGGAGAGGGTGACAGGTTGGTCCCATCTGGAAGTGAGTGAGGAGGAGGCCACGATTTGGGCTGAAGGAATTGGCCAAAGGGCCTAGCGGGACGGACGTGAGGAGGGGCTGGGCTTTATTTTATTCTTTCTTTCTTTTTTTCTATTTGAGTTTAGTTTTAGTTTTTTATTCAAGCATGTTTCACGAGTTTAAATGGATCATCAAACAAAAATAGAGGTCCATACTAAGATGCGACAATCAAAACTCCTCTAAGATTTTATTTTGCTAAACTTAACAATTATATATAATATAACTCACCACTATTTAGAAAAAAAAGAAAGGGGAGATGAAAGTGAAGGTAACACCTGAATTTTGAGTATTGAGGAAAAATTATACTCCAAAATTCAGGGTGTTACAACCTAACATCCTTAACAGAATCTCGCTCCGAAATTCAAGAAGAGGCTAGTAAGAAAACAAGGTGGGTTCATCGATTATTCACAACCTCTTCTATTCAACTTTGACTCTTCTAGCTTAACTCGTGAGCTTGTTGCTTTGCCCTTCTGATGTTTGTGATCAACAAATCCTTGTTGTTGGGATCGTGAAATGAAATGAATGATGAGTTGACTTCTTGAGGACCTTAGGACCTGTGGGTCAGGGCCCACCACGCTTCCGCTGCGCCTCTTTGTTCTTGTTTGTTGAGGTTGATTGCATTATCATCATTTGGGTCCACTGCTAACCCCCTTAATAGGAGTATTGCTACCATGCACTTGACGAAGACGCTATCGTCACTGATCTCGACTGATTAAAAGGAGTTGGAGGTTGCGTTGCGTTCATTACCGCTTGTGATGCTATCTTCAGGAACTGTTTTGGAGGTTGCCAATTAAGCGGGTGCAAGAGGAAAAGATATAGATAGAAAAAGGTAAGCATAAATGCATTAAAGAGAGAGAGCATGGAAAGAGAACCAAGTACCTAACTATATATGGCACTCACCTAGTAAAGTGATGTCGTTGTGGACCAAAGATTAGCACACATTAACACTCATCACAAAGAACCAAATCAGCCACAACACAAGCACACAACAACAAGCATCTCGTTGGTACGCATTCTTTTTAACTAAATGGTGGTCTTTCTTGAAAAGGGGAAAACTACTCTAAGGCCATCAAAAGATGAGGAGAAGAATAAACCATATGAGACAAGAGCACAAGCACGACAAAGGATGGAACTGAAGCAAGACTTGCAAAGCGACACAGGAGGGGAAACAACCAAGGATGGGATAGGTAAAACAACACTCTCAAACTACAATGAGAGAGAGAGGAGGGTTTAAATTGCAGGTATGTGATAAGCATGATGGTAAAGATCGAGAGATGATAAGGGTTAATGGTGATAAATGAAAAACACATGACAAATGATGGAGTTAGGGCCTATTTGGTGTGCTGCCTAACTTGCCACACTTTGCCTAACTTTTCATGCCTAAGGTTAGTTCTTCAATTCGGATGACTAACCTTAGGCAAAGTGTGGCACAGGTAGCCGTGAACCAAACATGCCCTTAATACAAAACTTTCAAGGCGACAAATAAGAGGAAAACAATCATGGGCCAGATAGGTAAAACACCACTCTCAGACTAGGATGGAAAAGAGAAGGCTTTAAAGGGTAAGTTCAAAGTAAACATCAAGTAAAATATATAGATATTACAAGGGTTAAATGCGATAATGGACAAAAGTGTAAGAGAAGAGGTAAAGGTGTAGAAGAACCAAGGGTACGAGTACAACAAAGAATTGAGTTAAGACAATACTTGCATGCGGCAAAGATGAGGTTACGACCAAGGGACAGGATAAGTAAAATACCACTCTCGAATTGAGATGGGAGAGGGGAAATTTTAAATAGCAAGCATATGATAAGCATCAAGGTAAAAGATCAAGGGATGACAAAAGTAAAAGTGATAACAGGCATAAGCACAACAAAGGGCGGAGTCAAGACGAGACTCACAAAGTGGCGAAGTAAAGGGAACAATAAAAGGGTAAGGTAAGTAAGGTTCCAACAAAATAGTTGAGGTGAAAATTCATTACCAAGGGAAGTTATAAGGAAACAACGAGACCACAAAGGATGTGCGAAATAAAATGATCGCTCATGAATCATCGAGAAACAAGGGTGTCAAGGACATGTAAACTGAAATGTTTTAAACCGACATTGTGAGAGCACATATAGGGGTGAATATGTGATCCTGTAAAAAACAGCTTAACAAAACAAACTTGGTCTAAAATAACTTAGTGAAACCAAAACAGCAAAGCAAAGGCGTGGATGCGATGTCTCGTCGTTGTAGAATGTTCAACTGGAGCTTGGTGTTGTGCTCCATGCTCCTAGGGGTCCATTTTATAGCCCCAACGGACCTAGGAGTCGTTGGAGCTCTAATTGGAAGGCCCATTTTCTCCCTTTTCAATCTTATTCTCTTTTGCTCCTTTTGACTTGACTTCATAAAGTCACTAGCACTTAGACAAATATGATTAGTACCCAAAACAATTGACTAAGTGTCCAGAGCTTGCCTTTTTCACTTGGTCCCATATATATTTTTTATTTTGCCTTCTCCCAAGCTCAAATTGCTTTTAAGTACATGTGCTCATTTCTCACAATAGATGATGTTAGTCTAAACAAAATGTGTTGAGCATCTAATCACCAAAACAATATAGAAATGGCCCAAGGGCACATTTCCCTTTCAATCTCCCCCTTTTTGTTTATTCATGCCAACACATCAAAAGCAACTCAAAATGAACTAACATATCCAAATGCGAGCTAAAAAAGTGCAAATTGATGTCAAACTTAGAACCAATTAAATTATCATAGGATTTGACATATTTGGATCATTTTTTGCCACCACTTGGTTTGATTTCGCAAAACAATTTCATTTTCCTATCATTATGTCAAAACACTTTTTTGGCAAATCAAAATATTTTCAAAACTAATTTTGATCAAAGCAACAAGAAATTCCTCCTCTTTCCCATAATCAAATTTCTCCCCTACAAGAGAGTAGTTTTTGCAATAAGAGGGTTTTGATCAAAAACCAAGTATACTTACACTAAAATTTTGAAAAGTTCACAAGTGGAGCTGATCCAGTTGCTTTGGCCTTAATTTCTCCCCCTTTGCCATTAAGTACCAAAACTGAAAAACTAGTGGCCTACTAACCCCATTGCCTTGCCAAAAATTGCAAATGAAACCAAGGACAATGAGAAAACACATAGTGACTTGGCACAAAGTACATTGATACCGTAATGCAGTGGAAGCCTTTTCTTTGTCCAAGTGCACATTTTCTCTTTCAATCCATCTTTGAACTATATCAAAATCACTCAAGCAAACACATTAGTCTCAAAGGGTCAATTTGTAGAATATCATCCTCCTAAACATATGCAACATATGCACAAGGACTTGTGAAGTCCGGGGATGACATTTTGCAACTTAAGCACCAAAATAAGCAAGTAAAGATAGAAATGCTTAAAAGAACATGATTAAAGGCATGAAGACACATGTGTGCTATGAATCAATCCAAGTTCCTCAAAACTAAGACATTTAGCTCACTACGCAACTTGCAAAACCTTTTCTCATCTAAAGGCTTGGTGAAGATATCGGCTAGCTGGTTCTCGGTGCTAATATGGCAAACATCGATATCCCCCTTTGCTGGTGGTCTCTCAAAAAGTGATGTCGGATGTCTATATGCTTAGTGCTTCTTGATTTTCTTCTTATTCTTCTTCCCCTTCTTATTCTTGCCCGATCACGAGTCGATGATCTTTTCTCCTTTGGGCTTGTCGTCGATGGGGATCGTCTCCTTCTCGTTGGTCACCTTGC
The DNA here is from genome assembly GCF_902167145.1 of Zea mays. NCBI lineage: Eukaryota > Viridiplantae > Streptophyta > Magnoliopsida > Poales > Poaceae > Zea > Zea mays. Next base: position 11,074,094 of record NC_050104.1, on the reverse strand, counting down.
CCTTCCCTTTGAGGTCCATCTCTTCGGTAGACTCAACAGAAGAGACCAACTCCAATACCAATTGAGAGAACCTAGAGGGAGTGAATAGGTGATCCTACAAAAATACAACTCAAAACACAAACTTGTTCTAAAACTAGGAGTTAGCGCAAAACTAAACCATGTCTGAAGCGAGAAGAAGAGAGAAAGTCCTCTTCACTTGATTGCTCTTTCAAGATGTAAATTAAACTTAGAGCAATATCACAAGTGAATTTGGAGAACTTAGGACACAACAAAATCGCACGAAAGTAAATGCACAAGTGAGACATGCGATTTTATCTCGTGGTTCGACCAAGACTGAAATGGTCGCCTACATCCATGTTGTGGTGTCCTCTTGGACAAGGGTTGTTTTCAATCCCTTTCAAGTGATCCAAAGATCAAACTTGAGTCCTATAGTCTTCCTTATATCAATAGTGTCAGGTACCGTAATTAAGGGTACCCCCAATACTCCTAAGCATGGCTGGAGAACATCTTGAAAACGAGCCGTAAAGACCGGTAAGCGTGGTTCAAAGTTAAAGCCTTGTCTGCCAAGGGACGCGATCTCGTCTCGCCCGAGCCCGGCCTCGGGTAAGAACAGTAGTCCCGGATGGATTCATGACTCGCCCGAGGGCCTCCTCAGGCAACGGGCGCACCCCTGCTCGCCCGAGGCTAAGCTCGGGCAAACTTTGTCATATAGCAACCTCGGCCAAATCGCCTTACCAACCGACCGTATCGCATGCGCATTTAATGCGGGGATCATCTGACACCTTCTCCTGACACGTGCGCCTCAGTTGGCAAGGTCGAAATGACCGCAGTCACTTCGCCCCTTTACTGATCGTTCTGACAGGAAAACAACACTATTCACCCCCGTTTTGACTACTGTGCCAACCACCAGGGTAGGACTAACAACAGTAAGTCACTGTCTCTCCCGAGTTCAGCCTCGGGCGCAACAGGGAGCTCCACCTCGCCCGACCACAGGCCTTGGCCTCAGCCTCGGCCTCGGGAGAAGGTCTCCGCCTCGCCCGACCCCAGGCCTCGGCCTCAGCCTCGGCCTCGGGAGAAGGTCACAACCTCGCCCGATCTCAGCCTCGGCCTCAGGAGAAGTCACCGCCTCGCCCGACCTCGGCCTCGGACCGACTACACTACAGGGGATACATCATTACCCTACCTCTAGCTAGCCGCCTCAGGCTACGAAGGAACAAGACCGGTGTCACATCTAGATTACTCCGACAACAGGTAATGATGGTTCCCTGCATGCGTCCATGACGTCGATTGTTCCCAGCTCTCTACGAAGGCAAAGAGACGTCAGCAGGACCCAGGGCCGCACCGCCAGCTACGCTTCTACAGGACTCAAGCACTTCTCCGCCGGCCATGTTAGCACATAGCTACACCCCCATATGTATAGCTGGACCCTCCCCTTGTATCTATAAAAAGGGATGCCCAGGGCCTTTGAAAGGGAAATAGGCTTACACCTTTTCCTAATTGATTTTGGTGGTTGAATTGTCCAACACAAATAATTGGACTAACTAGTTTGCTCTAGATTATATGTTCTACAGGTGCCAAAGGTTCATCTATAACTATTCTAAATCGACTGTCCGGAATACCGTAGATTATTCCGGACAGGAGAAGCTTTTTGGAAAAACATACTAAGCACGGACCGTCCGGGCCTTTGCGACGGACCGTCCGCGACACCTAAATGACCCTCGAACAGAACCAATGCAAAAACACATGTTTCTACTGTGGACCGTCCGATGGAAAGCAAGCACCGTCCGAGACCACGCGCGGACCGTCCGGCCTCAGGCGCGGACCGTCCGGTAGGTGAGGAACCGAAAAACCCGAAGATGACGGGTTCAGTAAAATGAATTATAGCGTCCTCGCGGACCGTTCGGAGTGCACGACCGTACCGTCCGCGACTGCCTTTATCTAACATCTGACGACGCATTCAATGCATTATAGCCGTTGATATAGTCGTTATTGCTGACCGTTGCGACTTCAGTCGTTGATGTACAGGGGCGGACCGTCCGGACCAAGGGCGCGGACCGTCCGCGGTCGGCAGAAAAGGAGCAACGGCTAGGAAGTGGTTGGTGGCTATAAATACAACCCCAACCACCTCCATTCACTACATCCAAGCATTCCAATCCTCTACATTCAATACAAGAGCTAGTAATCCATTCCAAGACACAATCAAAGCTTCAATCTCTCCAAGTTCCACAATTTAGACAAGTGATCATTAGTGATTAGTGACTTGAGAGAGAGAGAGAGAGAGTGATCTGTGTGATATTTGTCGCTCTTGTTGCTTGGCTTTCGCAATCGTGCTTTCTTCTTCCCCATTCTTATTCTCAAGACACTTGTAATCAAAGCAAGAGACACTAAGTTTGTAGTGGTCCTTGTGGGGTCTAAGTGACCCGTTTGATTAAAGAGAAAGCTCACTCGGTCTAAGTGACCGTTTGAGAGAGGGAAAGGGTTGAAAGAGACCCGGTCTTTGTGACCACCTCAACGGGGAGTAGGTTTGCAAGAACCGAACCTTGGTAAAACAAATCATCGTGTCATCCGCCTTATTTGCTTGTGATTTGTTTTTGCCCTCTCTTTCGGACTTGTTTATATTACTAATGCTAACCCTGGCTTGTAGTTGTGCTTAAAGTTTGTAAATTTCAGATTCGCCCTATTCACCCCCCCTCTAGGCGACTTTCAGCCTTCCCAGAGGAAAGGGAAAAAAAGGGCGAGGGGGGCTAACTCAGACGGCTCACTTCAAGGCCACACCCTCTCTCGCGAAGCTTGTAACCCCTACTACGAGCACCCCGGTGCAAGATAATATAAGTCTCATCCTCCCTCTTGTGTTTCATCTTGCATCAATCCATCTGGGCAGGGACACGCAGCGTCAAATTCACTGGTCGGTTGAGGGTCCTCGCGGGTCCAAAACGCCGACAGTTGGCGCGCCAGGTAGGGGGTCCAGCTGCGTGTTGGCAATACTTTCCCGTTGAGTTCCAGATGGACAATCTTCAGCAGCCTCTTCAGCCCGGGACGGTGCTCCGCTTTGGGAGTCTCGAGTTCATGTCCTGCGACGGTAGCTACGACATGGTACTCCTCTCCCTGCAGCACGACAACAACGACGGTCGTCGGCTCGCCCGGCAGAGGCGAACTCGACGACGACATCTCCCCGTGGCAGAAGAGGAACATCCGGGTTTGCCCCGCCACCCTCCTCGCCGGAGGAGGAGAAGACAGAGCAACCATGGCCAGGCAAGAGGCGGCACCTCGTCGGCTGTCGGACCAGAGCGAGTCGACGACGCTGGCACCCCTGTGGGAGACATGTCGGGTGTTATCCTCGCACCTGGGACAACGACGGGTGTCGCTTCCCAGCAACGTGCCAACCCCAGGCGGACTGATGACGCCAGCACCCTTGCGAGGGACTTGTCGGGCATTAGTCTCGCACCCGAGATAACGACACATTCCATCCCCGATGCGACTTCACCACCGTCCATCAACCAGGAGGTACCATCAGTTTTCCATCTTGTTCCCTTTAGATCCAGCTTCGATCCACCAAGCGACCCCACTTCGGTGAGCGCTTTCGCAAGGGCATATCCTGACCTTTCGGGGTACCATATGTGGTCAACTTGGGACCGACTGACGGCCGTCTCAACCTCCGGACCCGTGGGTTCCGAGGAAGAGGACGACCCCGACTTCAGTTGGGATTTCTCCGGACTCCGTGACCCCGGTGCCATGCGAGACTTCATGTCCACATGTGACCACTGCCTCTCTGGTTACTCTGACGATGGCCACAGCCTTGACGACGAGGGTTACGACCCCACCCGCGAGTGTTTCCACATCGATCAGGGGGATCATGACGAATACAACCACCTCGGCATGCCAGAAACGACGACGCCCATGTGCCTGCGTCTCGCGTTGAGATCCCGCGGGAGCTAGCTGTGGCTCGGGTCCCTGCGGGGGGTCAGGGCACACAGCTCGAGCAACTCCGCGAGATGCAGGCCAAGCTTGACGAAGAAACGGAGCGACTTGTGCAGCTCCGACAAAACATCGAGCAAGAGTGGGCACGTCGAGCACTCGCCGGAGGAGCGCGACATCAGGCCCGGGACGTCCAGCGACGTATAATTGACGACGCCAGGGCAGGGCTGCCCCCGGCCTTCAACGGGGTCGGCCAGAGCCTAGCTGCAGCGGCGGTGTTACTTCGAACAATGTCGGAGCCATCCACCACCGAGGGGCGGCGTATCCAGGGCGAACTCAAGGACCTCCTGGAAAATGCCGCGGCCCGACGAGCCGAGAGCTCTGCCTCCCGAAGGCGAGGATGCCCCTCAGAGCATCACGCAGCGTCCTCTCGACACATGCGTGAGGCCTCGGTCCACACCGAGCACACAGGAGATGGGACACCTGCAGCCCAGGGTCGCCTCGGCGACGAGCAGCACTGCCGTGACCATCGAGCTCGCCTCGAGGAAAGGGTGCGCCGAGGCTACCACCCCAGACGCGGAGGACGCTACGACAGTGAGGAGGATCGGAGCCCCTCGCCCGAACTACCAGGTCAGTGGGTCTTCAGCCGGGCCATACGACGGGCACCGTTCCCGGCCCGGTTCCGAGTCCCGACTACCATTTCCAAGTACTCAGGGGAGACCAGACCAGAGTTGTGGCTCGCGGATTACCGGCTGGCGTGCTAGTTGGGAGGGACGGACGACGACAACCTCATCATCCGCAACCTCCCCCTTTTCCTCTTCGACGTTGCCTGGGCCTGGCTGGAGCATCTGCCTCCTGCACAGATCTTTGACTGGGACGACCTGGTCAAGGCCTTCGCTGGAAATTTCCAAGGTACATACGTGCGCCCTGGGAACTCATGGGATCTCCGGAGCTGCCGCCAGCAGCCAGGGGAATCCCTGCTAGAGTACATCCGGTGGTTTTCAAAACAGTGCACTGAGTTGCCCAACATCACCGACTCGGACGTCATCGGAGCCTTCCTCGCCGGCACCACGTGCCGGGACCTGGTGAGCAAACTAGGGCGTAAGACACCCACCAAGGCGAGCGAATTGATGGACATAGCCACCAAGTTTGCCTCTGGTCAGGAGGCGGTCGAAGCCATCTTCCGGAAGGACAAGCAGCATCAGGGAAGGCAGAAGGAAGACGCCCCCGAGACGTCCGTCCAGCGTGGCACGAAGAAGAAGACCAGGAAGAAGGCGCAAGCAAAACGCAACGTCGTTGACGCAGATCTCGTCGCTGCTGCCGAGCACAGGAATCCTCGGAAACCTCCCGGATGGGCCAACATGTTCGACAAGATGCTCAAGGAGTCATACCCCTATCATAGGGGTCCCATCAAGCACACCCTTGAAGAGTGCGACATGCTCTGGCGTTACTTCAATAAGGCAGGACCCTCGGTAGAAGGTGGCCAGGACCAGGGCAACAACAAGAAGGGGGCGACAAGGAAGAGGAGTTCCCGGAGGTCCACAACTGCTTCATGATCTACGATGGGCAAGTGGCGAATGCCTCGGCTCGACACCGCAAGCAAGAACGCGGGGAGGTCTGCTCGGTGAAGGTAGCAACGCCAGTCTACCTAGACTGGTCCGACAAACCCATTACCTTCAACCAAGGCGACCACCCCCGACTGCGTATCGAGCCCAGGAAGGTACCCGCTTGTCATCGACCCTGTCATCGGCAACGCTAGGCTCTCCAAGGTCCTCATGGACGGAGGCAGCAGCCTCAACATCATCTACGCCGAGACCCTAGGGCTCTTAGGGATCGAACTGTCCACAATCCGGGCCAGTGCAGCACCCTTTCACGGGATTGTCCCCGGCAAGCGTGTCCTGCCCCTTGGGCAACTTGATTTGCCCGTCTGCTTCAGAACTCCCTCCAACTTCCGAAAGGAAACCCTCACTTTCGAGGTGGTCGGGTTCCGAGGGACCTATCATGTGGTGTTGGGAAGACCGTGCTACGCCAAGTTCATGGTCGTCCCCAACTACACGTACCTCAAGCTCAAGATGCCAGGCCCCAAGGGAACCATCACCGTCGGATCCACATAACGCCACGCTTACGAGTGCGACGTGCAATGCGTGGAGTATGCCGAAGCCCTCGCCGAGTCCGAGGCCCTCATCACTGACCTGGATTGCCTCTCTAAAGAGGCGCCCGACGCGAAGCGGCACGCCGGCAACTTCGAACCAGCTGAGGCGGTTAAGTCCGTCTCTCTCGACCCCAGCAACGACGCCGACAAGAAAGACAGGATCGGATCCAAGCTCGACCCCAAATAGGAAGCAATGCTCGTCTACTTTCTCCGCGCAAACGCCAAAATTTTTGCGTGGAGTCCCTCGGACATGCCAGGCATACCTAGGGATGTCGCCGAGCACTCACTGGACATCTGAGCCGATGCCCGACCCGTGAAACAACATATGTGCCATTTTGATGAGGAAAAGCGCAGAGCCATATGCGAGGAGGTCCACAAGCTAATGGCTGCAAGGTTCATCAAAGAAGTCTTCCACCCAGAATGGTTAGCTAACCCTGTACTTGTAAAGAAAAAAGGTGGGAAATGGAGGATGTGTGTAGACTACACTGGGTTAAATAAAGCATGTCCAAAGGTTCCCTACCCTCTGCATCGCATCGATCAAATTGTGGACTCCACTGCTGGGTGCAAAACCCTGTCTTTCCTCGATGCCTATTCAGGCTATCACCAAATCAAGATGAAAGAATCCGACCAGCTCGCAACTTCTTTTATCACACCTTTTGGCATGTATTGTTATACTACTATGCTGGTTGGCTTGAGGAATGCAGGTACAACATACCAAAGGTGCATGAACCATGTGTTCGGAGAGCACATCGGCAGAACAGTCGAGGCTTACGTCGATGATATCGTTGTCAAAACAAGGAAAGCCTCTGACCTCCTCTCTGACCTTGAGATAACATTTAGGTGTCTAAGAGCGAAGGGCGTAAAACTCAATCTCGAGAAGTGTGTCTTCGGAGTCCCCCGAGGCATGCTCCTAGGGTTCATCGTCTCCGAACAAGGCATCGAGGCCAACCCGGAGAAAATCGCGGCCATCACCAACATGGGACCCATCAGAGATTTAAAAGGAGTACAAAGGGTCATGGGATGCCTTGCGGCTCTGAGCCGCTTCATCTCACGCCTTGGCGAGAAAGGATTGCCCTTGTACCGCCTCTTAAGGAAGATCGAGCGCTTCACTTGGACTCCCGAGGCCGAAGAAGCCCTCGGAAACCTTAAAGCACTCCTTACTAATGCGCCCATCTTGGTGCCCCGCACTGCAGGAGAAGCCCTCTTGATTTACGTAGCCGCAACCACTCAGGTGGTCAGCGCCGCGGTCGTAGTCGAGAGACGAGAAGAGGGGCATGCACTGCTCATCCAGAGGCCAGTCTACTTCATCAGTGAGGTGCTATCCGAGACCAAAATCCGCTACCCGCAAATCCAGAAGCTACTGTACGCAGTGATTCTAACACGGCGAAAGCTACGACACTACTTCGAGTCTCATCCGGTGACTGTGGTGTCATCCTTCCCCCTGAGAGAGATCATCCAGTGCCGAGAGGCCTCGGGAAGGATAGCAAAATGGGCGGTGGAACTCATGGGGGAAACACTTTCATTCGCTCCTCGGAAGGCCATAAAATCCCAAGTCTTGGCAGACTTCCTAGCTGAATGGGTCGACACCCAATTGCCGACAGCTCCAATCCAAGCCGAACTTTGGACCATGTACTTCGATGGGTCGCTCATGAAAACCGGAGCAGGTGCTAGCTTGCTCTTCATCTCACCCCTCGGGAAACATATGCGCTACGTAATACGCCTCCATTTTCCGGCATCAAACAACATGGCCGAATACGAGGCCTTGGTTAATGGGTTGCGCATCGCCGTCGAGCTAGGGGTTCGGCGCCTCGACGCTCGTGGCGACTCGCAGCTCGTTATTGACCAAGTCATGAAGAACTCTCACTGCCGCGATCGAAAAATGGAGGCCTACTGCGACGAAGTTCGGCGCTTGGAAGATAAGTTCTATCACTAGTAGAGATCTTATCATCGATGACGTTCGTATTGCGTCACGGAATCTGTATATATCGTCACAGATAAAGATTTGTGACGAATTTGTGACGAGTTCGATTTGGTCATAGGGGTCGCGTCACATTTGTTGTGTTGTGACAGACTACCCATTTTCGTCATCGATGTGTATACATTCTGTGATGAAATACGCGTTGTCATGGAAGCGAATTCATTCTATGACGATCAGTTTTGGTCATAGAGGAAGGCACTTTTCTGTCATAATTCGTCGTTTGCCCGAGCAACCTGACGGCGTTGTTAACGTCGTTTGGTTTCTGTGACGGTACGGTATCGTCATAGATAGAGTCGTGGTTTGGTCATTAACAGCCGTTTGGAAGGTCCCGATGCGTATGACGTCAGCGCTGACGTGGCTAGTGACGTGGCAGCTGACGTCAGTGCTGACGTGGCAGCTGACGTCAACGCTGATGTGGCTAGTACCGTGGCAGCTGACGTCAGCGCTGACGTGGCATATGTTTTATTATATGCCACCAGTTTGGTCACAGATGTGCAGAGAATAATTTTATTGGAAATTGCAAAAGATACTAGAACAGAGGAATGAGCACACAATTCCATATTCCGTAGATGAATACAACTAGTATTCCAGTGAGCATACAAACTAAGTGGACAACACTAAACTCAGTTCACAGCATCACCACTTGACTTCACATTTCAGTTGAGTTTGCACAAACATAACAACATATAATAAAAAGTTGACACCCACGAGCAACTAGAGTTTTTGGGTACCCTCATGTCAAAGAACAGGCCAAAAACAGCAACTCTGACTAGTAGCCCTCATGTCGAAGAAGAGTTACCATGCAAGGACAAGAGCTTCTTGATGAGCACATTGGTTTCCTCCATCTCCTTGCTATTCTTCTCTGTTATCTTCTTGTACTCCTCCAACTCCCTTTGTGTCCTCGCCTGTTGTTCCTCAGCTTCTTCACATTTCTTCCTGAGCTGGTCGAGTTCACCTTGAACAGCAGTCGTCGCTTCAGCTGCAAGTTGTTCCCGAAGCTCACTTTGATTTGATGATGATGCCTTGGAGGTTGCCGATGTTTTGATGCCGACGCTCTTCAGGAATTGGTGTGAGCTGCTCTAGGACAGCACCTTGGACACAAGGTGCACACTGGATGCTGGCATCTCACCTTCAGCAACAGGTTCAGCCCTCAAAGCCTCCATATGAGACTGAAATATCATGGACAGAAACAGTTACATGTTAATGCTAATGAGCAACAACAAGATGCCAATTGTTAGTTATTGCAATAATTTGAGGCATGTAGAGATGACAAATTATAGCAGATTTGTCGCTGACAATAATGTGAAAACACTTACTTTCATTTCTAGTGCACGGGTCCTACAAGGCATTAACAAAGACTATGAAAAATAGACTATGAAAGACTCTAAAAGCTATACATTTGATGGCAAATTATAGCAGATTATAGCAGTTACAAATTATAGCAGATTTGCTTAAAAGCTATACATTTGATGACAAATTAAAAGCTATACATTTGAAATTCTCTAAAAATAGACTATGAAAAATAATGTGAAAACAGTTACAAATTATAGCAGATTTGCTTAACAAAGACTCTAAAAGCTATACATTTCTAGTGCACGGGTACTACAAAAAATAGACTATGATATTTACTTTCATTTCAGAAATTTGATGGCAGACAAATGGAGGTAATAATTTGATGGCCAAAGCCAAGGACAACTTTATCTAGCAGACAAATGGAGATAATAATTTGATGGCAGATCGATTCACTACTGGATGCAATTGCATTTTCACAAATTGTAGCCTCCCTAAGCTCTTGGCACGAACGAATCATACGAAGTCAAAAAATCTGAACTCCCCTAGGATGGGACAGGCGATCTCACTCATCGATCTCACTCCCCTTCGTTCCATCGACCTACAGCCAGCCTCTCTCATATGATCTCATAAAAATTACACTAAATAAAGCAAACAAATGAACTTACAAGTGCTTCTCTTGCCGGTTCACTCAGGCCACGTTTGGAGCTGGTATGACAGGTCTTGAAGGCGTCCACTGCATCTAGTTCTTCAGTCTGATCTAAGCTGGGTTCTTCTCGGTTTCTCTTCTGCTTCTGTTTCGTGGATAAACAATCACAGCGAAGTTTGCTCAGATCAAATGCAATAGAAGTTGTTGAGTGCAAAAGTGCAGGTAGTAGTACAAGGTAATAGTTACTTACATATGCATGTAAGTGTGCCACATAGCAGCGAGAACCCGTAGCTTGATGAAACTTGACTTGATTGCGGTTCTGCTTGTTCTTTTCACTTATTTCCTACAAGAGAATGAACATGTCAGATTAGATCATAGGTTCAATATGCGAAGATCCTTTGCAAACTTATAGTGAAAGAACAATATATGACAAGATACCCATACCATGTTCTTTGGATCAGACCACTTTGCAACTAATGCCCTCCACTGTTCATCAGTCATGTAAGATACAGGAGAAGTTGTCCTAATCTCATTTGCAGGTACACCATTGAAGTATTTCTGCTTGAGCCGATAACGCTGGTTTTTTACCGCAGAGCGTAGCATATCGGTGCAAGCTTCCTTTGTTGCCTTGTCCTCAGTGTTAACGGACAAGCGCCCCTATGCATATGACAATTCCATAGTTAGTCAATTCAGGTTAAGCAGTATACAAGTGAACCATAGAATCAGTAATGCACTTACATTTAGCTGTGACACAAAGTTGTTGTAGTATTTCTGGTCGTCCTTGTAATCTTTCCAACGAGATAGGATAGGCATGGTTTCCTGAATAATGATGCCAGCCTCTGATGCAAACTTGGCAGCTTGAATAGGTTCATGTGGCCTTTTTTTGCCTTCCTCAACTGTAACACCCGGATTTTAGGGGTCCAAAACCCGGGCGCTAACATAAACACCAGGTGTGCTGGGACCAAGTCTCACACATATGATGTATAGTGGCACAGGATCGAATGTCACATCTTTATATATAACAGGAGTTCTATACAAAATAAATAATTACATTATAGGGAGACAACGGTCCAGCAACCCAAAGTTGACTGGGAGACGACGACCTAGACCTCTCACGAACTCATCGCAGCATCCTCCACGAGCATCATCCTGCGGTACCTGTTCTTGACCTGTGGGGGGGGTGTGAGACAGCAAGAGTGAGCTCACATACGTTCATCGCTCAGCAAGTTGTGGGGAATAATGTGCATGAACTCGCCAAAGGTGGGAGCTCACGTGAAGTGTAAGGCTTACCAAAGAGGATGGTTAGAGCTGAGCATTGCTTTTAAAGTTGGTCAAAATTTTATTAGCAATTACTAAGTATAAGTAAATACCAACCCAATTAAGTAGTAGAACAAAAGTAACAACCTCACCTGCGATGCAATGCATATGACAAATTGAGTTTAAGTTCCATAATTTAATCATGTGAGGGTCCGAGCTGCTCATGACCGTGAGCACGGCTAGTATACCAGTTTTACACTCTGCAGAGGTGGCGCATCTTTACCCACAAGTCATGTTACCCATCTGCCAAGGGATCGCGACTTCCCATACACCTCTACCGAGGAGGCGAGGCAGGGTAACACTACGAGGCCTTTACAAAGTTCCACTAGCTTCAGAAAACCCGCTACAGTTTATAGGAAGCTCCAATGCAGGAATCCCTTGCAGGACCGCCATCACAGCAAAATCCTCCCGAGGGCCTCCCCAGGAATCCCTTGCAGGACCGCCATCACAGCAAAATCCTCCCGAGGGCTTCCCTAGGAATCCCTTGCAGGACCGCCATGACAGCAAAATCCTCCCGAGGGCCTCCCTACATTGACCACTCCCCTACTGCCCTTGCCCCTTTCGGGTAAGGTAGTCTTCCACTAGCTTTCCTAATTAATCAGCCAAGGGCGTCCCATTAAACCCTTGTGGTAGCACTGTTTTCCCGGGTGGTCGCTCCATGTTCCAATTAACATAATGATCTCATCATGAACAATAAATAACAACTGATAACCAAAGTATAATCATGAATAATGTAATCTTCATACCCAAAACCACATATAGCACTAGCAAGTACTACCCAGAAAGTTCAGTGGTAAGCAAGGTATAAAGATAGACAAACTAGGGTAACCTATTGGGTCCCATCAAAATTAACCTATGCAGATCATTATGATTAATTAGAACATGAGTGGGTAAAAAGAAGTGATCAAGGGCACAACTTGCCTGGGCCTTGAGAATCCAGGTACCAGGATGATCTTCAGATGGTACGTGACCTCACTGCTAGTCGTAGCAATTCAAACAAACATGGTATAGGCAAAATTAACATTACACCAAACATAAGAACAAAATACACATTAATAATATACATATTAAAATAAGATCACAGGAAAAAGAATTATTAATTTTTGAGTTATAGAATTCAAGTTATGAATTTCCTAAGATTTAAGGTGATTATAATAGGATTACATGATAAATTTATTTCCTAACAGAGTTCATGTCAAAACAGTGATTCTAAATGATAGAGAATATTATTACAAAATTTTAGGAATTGGAATGACTCAATTTGGAGCTAAAATGAATTTTCTATGCATTTTACAAGTTTCTAGATTTGTTTTTGTATTAAAAATGAATTTCTAATATTAATTTCTCTGTTTTTAATACACTCGGGACTGGGCGTCAAATTCCAGAAAACTCAGGGGCCACGGAGTAAGTTTTCCGTGACACAGTGAATAGTAATAGGTGGACGGCGGGTTTATTTCCCGGAAACCCGAGGACTCTTTAACAAAATGACCCGCGAAGGGGGTATGATGTGATCTGGGTCGTCCGATCGCGCGCCAACCGCCCAGATTAGATCACCCATAAAACGAACCGGTACGCAACGACCACCGTACGATTAGAGATCCACGGTCCACGAATGCCCACGATCCAAACTACCCCGAACCACACGATTGAAGTTCGACGGCTCGGATTTAAAATGACGAAGGGGTACGCCCCGATCTAATCGGGACCGTCCACGCGCCATCCGACGGTCCGAGGATCGCCCCCAACCTAAGCTCAACGGGGAGCGCCGCCGAGGCATCTCCACGGCGGAGCTGGTCGCCGCCGCGCGTCGCTCGACGCTCCCGAGCCCGAATCCCAAAATTGACCATCGCTAAACCATGTGAAGGACATGACGGAAGCGTGCGGGTGGTAAATTACCTTGTTTCACGGCGGCAAGGTCACTGCCCACGGCGGTGTGCGGATCCGCGGCGGAGCGTGTACTCCGGTGAGAAATCCAGGGCGCTTGGGTGGTCGGCCGAGCGCAATACTTCGCGCCAACAATCCCCAGGCGCCGATGAACGGACACGACACCGCACCGGCCACCAATCGGCGATATAAAGCGGAGTCGACGGCGATGGCGCGGAGGTCGGCGAAACACTACCGCGGCGCGCGTGGTCTTTCGGTGTCGGCTTAGGATGAAGGAGTATGGGGTGGCGGCACATATTTATATTCCCGGCAACGGCCGAAGAATCCGGGCGGAAGTAGCGCCGTTGCGGCAACCACGGCGAGGAAGTCGCGCGCGTTTCTGTTGAGCTCGGCCGCGGAGTCCGTGAAGACGACGGCTGACAAAGCGGGCCCCGCGGACCAGAGAGAGGGAGAGGCAGGCGAACGCGCGCGTGAGAGGCCGCACGTGGGACCCGCCCGTAAGCGACCGGCGTGAAGCGAGCGACCGCTGGTGGCTGACCCGTGGGCCCACCGTGTCGGCGCCAGGATTTGGAGTGGGCTGCGCGCGTGTAAGGGATCCTTAGGTGGGCCGAAATGAATCTAGCCGGCCCATGAAGGTTTTTATTCTTTTTCTTTTTATTTTCTATTTTCTTTTCTCCATTTTCAAGATCCAATTTGAATTCAAACTTAAATTCAAACTTCTATGGCTCATCATTTCAACTTTATTTTTGTGAAGTTAGGGATATTAATTCTGAATATATTTATTTATATATATATTATTTATATTTTTGTTTTATATCCCTTCTCTTTTATTTTCTATTTTCTATTCCAAATTCAAATTTATACTTCTATTTTAGTTTTCAGATTTTTCAAATGTATCAATTGAAATCCAAGGGTGAATATAAACCATACTATTTTATTATTACTAATGTAAGTTTTATTCTCCTTGTTATTTATTTCATGGGATGTATAAATGGTTTCTTAAAAAAAATTCTCTTCCCATCTTTTTCTTATCTTCTAATGATACTTTGTTCAGATTTCTTCTACCAATTCCAAATTCAGAATTTGGGTGTTACAAATCCTACCCCCCTTAAAAATAATCTCGTCCTCGAGATTAGTAAGAAAGAGGATATAGGAAGAGTGGTTTGCAATTTAGCTTTCAGTTTCTAATTAGTTCAAAATCAAGAGTCTCTCTTTTTTTTTTAATAAGTGATTAGGAGAGCATGGGTAATATAGGTATGTCTACTTTATTATGTAGGATAGAAGATGTCTTTAGGGTATATATAGGTTTGGGATAAGAAAGAGTAGGATAAGAAAAGACTTCATCCTAGATTGTGGATCTTGACTCATCTTGGTGACCTTACTTGATCCTTGAAGCTTTGGGTTGGTGTTCATCCTTCCTTGATGAAGTTGATCATATTCTTCGGTCTTGTCTTATTGATTCGAGGTTAGTGTATATCATTGGAGTTGGGGAACGTGGTTAAAATAGACACGGATGAGATAGACTACATGATGTAGATCAAGAGTTTGTTTGATGTTAGGTGGGAATAGAAAGGTTATACCATTCATCATGGTTCTATGGGTTGGGTTAGCTCATGGTTGAGTTGGTCTAATGTGCTAAGTTAAGTTAACATATGGCCATTAGGGTCTACTCTCTTCTACTAGTGTCATTAATCTGTTTAAGTGGACCACATTAAGTTAGATAACATTAGACCACACTAGATCAGGTCACTTTAGGTAAGAAAAGATCTAGATTAAATTGGATATGACTAGATTAGACTAGTTTAGGTTAGATAGGTCCAACAGGGTAGAATATGTATTATTAAGATATGTTAGGATGTTTTGGGATTAGTTAGATATGTTATGGTAAGATAGAATCTCTTGCTAGGTTAAAATTGAGGGGTTATGCAACTATCAGATGGTTAAGGTAGTTGCATATGGCCAAGTAGTTGTATATGGTCAAGTTAGTCTATGGCACCAATTTAGGTTAACACATTTTTTTTTATAGGAGTAAGGTCTAATCTATTTCACTAGTATTATCTAACATGTTTGATATGTCACTTTAGATTAGATCATATTAGGATGAGATAAAATCTTTTCAAGATAAGATGAGTATCTTTTAAGATGAGATGGATCTTATTAAGATAAGGGAGAATCTTTTAAGATAAGATGAATTGGTTAGAATGAGATCTTTTAGGATAAGATAAATCTCTTAAGCTAAATATGTTCCAATGGGGACAATCTAGGTTGTCTAGTTACTTTATAAATATATTTTTATACCTATGTGTATATACAGATGCAATTGTGGACATTACTCCACAACCCATCACACTCAATCAAAGATCCAAATCAGACAGGTATCATAAGAACAAACATTCAAATATATAAACACTCATAAAAATAGTTTTGTTTTTGTTCCTAGGATTAGGTCTCCTATTCCTAAAAGTCACTTTAGGCATAGGATTTCAAGGTGTGAAATCCACATTTGTCTTTAGAAATAAAAGGTAAGAATAATCAGAGTAAAGCGGAAATAGATAAGAAAAGATTAAGATAAGTTTAGAAAGGATCAGAGTAGCAAAGGTGAGTAGATAATGGTTGTCCAGTTCTATCTAGGTTTCGTCCTACAGTCAACATTCCTCTGATACCACTTCTGTAACACCCGGATTTTAGGGGTCCAAAACCCGGGCGCTAACATAAACACCAGGTGTGCTGGGACCAAGTCTCACACATATGATGTATAGTGGCACAGGATCGAATGTCACATCTTTATATATAACAGGAGTTCTATACAAAATAAATAATTACATTATAGGGAGACAACGGTCCAGCAACCCAAAGTTGACTGGGAGACGACGACCTAGACCTCTCACGAACTCATCGCAGCATCCTCCACGAGCATCATCCTGCGGTACCTGTTCTTGACCTGTGGGGGGGGGGGTGTGAGACAGCAAGAGTGAGCTCACATACGTTCATCGCTCAGCAAGTTGTGGGGAATAATGTGCATGAACTCGCCAAAGGTGGGAGCTCACGTGAAGTGTAAGGCTTACCAAAGAGGATGGTTAGAGCTGAGCATTGCTTTTAAAGTTGGTCAAAATTTTATTAGCAATTACTAAGTATAAGTAAATACCAACCCAATTAAGTAGTAGAACAAAAGTAACAACCTCACCTGCGATGCAATGCATATGACAAATTGAGTTTAAGTTCCATAATTTAATCATGTGAGGGTCCGAGCTGCTCATGACCGTGAGCACGGCTAGTATACCAGTTTTACACTCTGCAGAGGTGGCGCATCTTTACCCACAAGTCATGTTACCCATCTGCCAAGGGATCGCGACTTCCCATACACCTCTACCGAGGAGGCGAGGCAGGGTAACACTACGAGGCCTTTACAAAGTTCCACTAGCTTCAGAAAACCCGCTACAGTTTATAGGAAGCTCCAATGCAGGAATCCCTTGCAGGACCGCCATCACAGCAAAATCCTCCCGAGGGCCTCCCCAGGAATCCCTTGCAGGACCGCCATCACAGCAAAATCCTCCCGAGGGCTTCCCTAGGAATCCCTTGCAGGACCGCCATGACAGCAAAATCCTCCCGAGGGCCTCCCTACATTGACCACTCCCCTACTGCCCTTGCCCCTTTCGGGTAAGGTAGTCTTCCACTAGCTTTCCTAATTAATCAGCCAAGGGCGTCCCATTAAACCCTTGTGGTAGCACTGTTTTCCCGGGTGGTCGCTCCATGTTCCAATTAACATAATGATCTCATCATGAACAATAAATAACAACTGATAACCAAAGTATAATCATGAATAATGTAATCTTCATACCCAAAACCACATATAGCACTAGCAAGTACTACCCAGAAAGTTCAGTGGTAAGCAAGGTATAAAGATAGACAAACTAGGGTAACCTATTGGGTCCCATCAAAATTAACCTATGCAGATCATTATGATTAATTAGAACATGAGTGGGTAAAAAGAAGTGATCAAGGGCACAACTTGCCTGGGCCTTGAGAATCCAGGTACCAGGATGATCTTCAGATGGTACGTGACCTCACTGCTAGTCGTAGCAATTCAAACAAACATGGTATAGGCAAAATTAACATTACACCAACCATAAGAACAAAATACACATTAATAATATACATATTAAAATAAGATCACAGGAAAAAGAATTATTAATTTTTGAGTTATAGAATTCAAGTTATGAATTTCCTAAGATTTAAGGTGATTATAATAGGATTACATGATAAATTTATTTCCTAACAGAGTTCATGTCAAAACAGTGATTCTAAATGATAGAGAATATTATTACAAAATTTTAGGAATTGGAATGACTCAATTTGGAGCTAAAATGAATTTTCTATGCATTTTACAAGTTTCTAGATTTGTTTTTGTATTAAAAATGAATTTCTAATATTAATTTCTCTGTTTTTAATACACTCGGGACTGGGCGTCAAATTCCAGAAAACTCAGGGGCCACGGAGTAAGTTTTCCGTGACACAGTGAATAGTAATAGGTGGACGGCGGGTTTATTTCCCGGAAACCCGAGGACTCTTTAACAAAATGACCCGCGAAGGGGGTATGATGTGATCTGGGTCGTCCGATCGCGCGCCAACCGCCCAGATTAGATCACCCATAAAACGAACCGGTACGCAACGACCACCGTACGATTAGAGATCCACGGTCCACGAATGCCCACGATCCAAACTACCCCGAACCACACGATTGAAGTTCGACGGCTCGGATTTAAAATGACGAAGGGGTATGCCCCGATCTAATCGGGACCGTCCACGCGCCATCCGACGGTCCGAGGATCGCCCCCAACCTAAGCTCAACGGGGAGCGCCGCCGAGGCATCTCCACGGCGGAGCTGGTCGCCGCCGCGCGTCGCTCGACGCTCCCGAGCCCGAATCCCAAAATTGACCATCGCTAAACCATGTGAAGGACATGACGGAAGCGTGCGGGTGGTAAATTACCTTGTTTCACGGCGGCAAGGTCACTGCCCACGGCGGTGTGCGGATCCGCGGCGGAGCGTGTACTCCGGTGAGAAATCCAGGGCGCTTGGGTGGTCGGCCGAGCGCAATACTTCGCGCCAACAATCCCCAGGCGCCGATGAACGGACACGACACCGCACCGGCCACCAATCGGCGATATAAAGCGGAGTCGACGGCGATGGCGCGGAGGTCGGCGAAACACTACCGCGGCGCGCGTGGTCTTTCGGTGTCGGCTTAGGATGAAGGAGTATGGGGTGGCGGCACATATTTATATTCCCGGCAACGGCCGAAGAATCCGGGCGGAAGTAGCGCCGTTGCGGCAACCACGGCGAGGAAGTCGCGCGCGTTTCTGTTGAGCTCGGCCGCGGAGTCCGTGAAGACGACGGCTGACAAAGCGGGCCCCGCGGACCAGAGAGAGGGAGAGGCAGGCGAACGCGCGCGTGAGAGGCCGCACGTGGGACCCGCCCGTAAGCGACCGGCGTGAAGCGAGCGACCGCTGGTGGCTGACCCGTGGGCCCACCGTGTCGGCGCCAGGATTTGGAGTGGGCTGCGCGCGTGTAAGGGATCCTTAGGTGGGCCGAAATGAATCTAGCCGGCCCATGAAGGTTTTTATTCTTTTTCTTTTTATTTTCTATTTTCTTTTCTCCATTTTCAAGATCCAATTTGAATTCAAACTTAAATTCAAACTTCTATGGCTCATCATTTCAACTTTATTTTTGTGAAGTTAGGGATATTAATTCTGAATATATTTATTTATATATATATTATTTATATTTTTGTTTTATATCCCTTCTCTTTTATTTTCTATTTTCTATTCCAAATTCAAATTTATACTTCTATTTTAGTTTTCAGATTTTTCAAATGTATCAATTGAAATCCAAGGGTGAATATAAACCATACTATTTTATTATTACTAATGTAAGTTTTATTCTCCTTGTTATTTATTTCATGGGATGTATAAATGGTTTCTTAAAAAAAATTCTCTTCCCATCTTTTTCTTATCTTCTAATGATACTTTGTTCAGATTTCTTCTACCAATTCCAAATTCAGAATTTGGGTGTTACATCAACAGCTATGGGCAGTCTCCTTTGCATAACTTTAGTCATCATGTCCAGTTGTTTTCCCTTAGTTGCTGCCCTGGGTCTCCTTAGTGCTCGCTGTGTAGGAGCTACAAAATATAATTCACATTTATTGAATAATGAAATTGTTTTGTTTCATGCAAATCAACAAAAGAGATGCCATATTTGACTGAAAAAACTAGAACTTGCCTTTTGTTTCTTCATCTCTAGCTACATTGCCTTGAGCATCACCTGTACTATCATGAGCAGCAGATGCCATGTCTTCCTCTTCAGCTCTGCTGAAATGATCAGCAAGTCCTGGTGTAGTACGGCTGTTGCCTTCAGCATCACATGTACTGTCATGAGCAGCAGATGCCATGGCTTCCTCTGCAGCTCTGCTGAAATGATCAGCAAGTCCAGGTGTAGTAGGGCTGTTTGGTATGTCATCATTACCATGTGTTGGTTCCTGTACATTGTGGCCATCTGTCTCTGTAGAGTGAAGCCTTTTTGAAGATTGCTCCTCTGGTTGTGGACCTGCCCTCACTCTCTTGCTGAACCTAATTCCTGGAGCCATGTTGGGGTCTATCTTCTTCTTTGAAGCAAGGGTTGTGTTTCTACCTCTTCTAGGATATTGTCCACAAAAAATAGTCATGTGCATTTAAAAGCAAGACCATATATTAATTAAGAGGTATGAAATAAAGAAGATGAATCTAAAAGCATGAGCATATATTAAACACCAGATTAAAAACATTGAAATGCAATGCAACTATTTGGCATCCACTACTTTGAAGATAGAAGGAGCACCTTCATTGCCAGGGGTTTTGGCTGCTCATAAGATTCAGTGTCATCATCAGTATCTCCTTGATCATCATCGTCAAGGAGATAGAAAGAGACATATGAATCCGAATCTGAACTATTATTTATCTTGTTTGCTGCATTTTTTCCCTTTGTTGATGCAGATGGTGATACAGAATTATTTAGAACAAAAGTATATTTGTTCAGACCCAAATCTTGCATCTTCTTTATATTCTCCTCCACTTGTTTATCCCGTCTTCTCTCATATGCAGTTCGCTCATGTTGAACTACTTGCAAGATAGATAAGAACAAGCATACTATGCATATTAGATAATGTAAAGGATTTTACTAAAAGCTAAGAGGTATTACTATTTGCAGGGAAGGATTTTACTAAAAGCAAATAGATAAGATGTGTAGATTCAGTCATAATGAAGCTTGCTTATGATTGTGCAATTTCATAATTGTGGTTGCACTATAACTGTTGTTTTTCCCCTGATCTACGTAATTGTTGGCTTCTAAGTAAAGGAAAAAGGCATTATGGGACTCTTTGGTGGCTTGCATTAGCCTGTATCTAGGCTTCTGCAGTGTACTTCGCCTGTTTGGTTGTGGAAATCTTTATGCAGGCTTAAACAATGTTCAAAGTACTAGCTAGTACATTGATTAGGCGATGTAGATTTACACAAGCTGATGAACAAAAAAGTGGAGAAATTCTCATCTCTTTCTACCAGTACTAGAAACATAAGTTCTCTACTAAAACATGGATGTGACTGCATATAACACAATGTAAGGAACCAAACACAACTGTATCAGTGCACAATGATTACATAAATCAATTTACAATATCTCTGAGAACAACGAATGAATAATTAAACTAAATCTAGTGATGGTTAGGGTTTAGGGGTTGGACCTTTCTGACTTCTGTGCCTCCTTTTGTTCACCATCAAGGTCGTCTGTGATGACCCAAATCCAGCGATGGTTAGGGTTTAGGGGTTGGCGAGAGCAATGTGGATGGGGCATGTTAGGTGGAAGGGGCGAGAGAAATGCGGATGGCAATGAGATAGAGCGGGATGCGGCAAGTGAAGTCGACGACGACGCAGCTCATCGACGCGATGAGAGGTAAGGGGGCGGCGGTGAGGTACCTGGTCGAGGGGGCAGGTCGTCGACAGCGGATGTGTCCCAGCGGCGGCGGTGAGGTACCTGGTCGAGGGGGCAGGTCGTTGACAGTGGTCGTGTCCCGGCGGCGGTGATTAGGTTTGGAGAAAATAGTGGGGGAGAAAGAAGAGGAGTGGGGGAGAAAGAAGAGGAGTGGGGGAGATAGAGGATGAGAGCGGCGTCTGTTTTAGTGACGACGGCGAAACATGTTTTTTGGCGCCCAATGTGTTTGGCAATGCGGAGGCTAATGCGTTTAAGTATACTAGCACTGGGTATATATCGAAAACACATGCATAGCCTAATGGTTTGACCTGCTAACTATGAGACCGAGCTCCCAGGTTAAAGCGCCTGCAAGGAGACATTTTTTGTGTTTTGCCTACCATTTTATATTAATTCTTTGTTTTTTTATTTCTCTCTATGTTTTTTGCAATTATCTATTCATGGACACATTAGTTTGGTTTATGATCATGTTATAATATTTTGAAATATTTTTGACATAGTGGTACTATACATCTCTCACTTGCAATAGCATCTCTCACTTAGTAATTAGCCTTATATGAGAGATGTATGCCTTTATTAGGATGTGTGTCACCACTTTGTCCGAATGAATTGAAACTATTTTGTCAACATTGTACACCAAAATGAATGGTCCATGCAAGTTTTTAGATTTTTCTAGCTAGGTTATGGTATTGTAACAAATATCTTTACAAAATGCATCAAATAATTACAGTAATTGGTAAACTAGCTCTGAAAAATGCATAACTGCACACAACATCATAGGTTGGTTCAATAAACATCCCATTAAATTTTAAAATGATTTGGAGAAAGTAGTAGTATAGATCCATCACAAGCATGAACATCTCTCACTTAGTAATTAGCCTTATATGAGAGATGTATGCATTTTTGTAGGATGTATGTCACCACTTTGTCAGAATAAATTGAATTTTTTTGTCAACATTGCACACCAAAATGAAGTGTACATGCAAGTTTTTAGATTTTTCTAGCTAGGTTATGGTATTGTAACAAATATCTTTACGAAATGCATCAAATAATTACAGTAATTGGTAAACTAGGTCTGAAAATGCATAAATGCACACAACATCATAGGTTGGTTCAATAAACATCCCATTAAAGTTTAAAAAGATTTGGAGAAAGTGGTAGTATAGATCCATCACAAGCATGAACATATCTCACTCAATAATTAGGCTCTATGTGAGAGATGTATGCATTTTTGTAGGATGTATGTGACCACTTTGTCAGAATAAATTGAATTTTTTTGTCAACATTGTACACCAAAATGAAGTGTACATGCAAGTTTTTAGATTTTTCTAGCTACCTAAGGTTTTTTACCACTTATTCTTTAGTAAAATAACAAATAATTACATTAATAGTTAAACTAGTTCTAAAAATTGCACCGGCACAAAACATCATGGTACACCTCCATCAACACCCCAAAAAAAGTTGAAATGATTTGGAGAAACTGGTGCTATACATCTAAATAAATAAAAGAAAAATACAAAAATGATTAAAAAATGTCAACAAAAAAAAATCTACCTATCCCAAGCTCAAACACAAGACGCCATGGTTCATGGTAGCAAGGGGTTACCATTGCACTAGTCAAGTTTGTTCATTAGTAATAGAGCGCATTTGTATTTAATCATCAACTGTCCTCTGTCGAGGAGGCTAAAGTTCAGAGTTCTGAATGCTCTCAGTTCAGATGTAACCGAGCGCCCAGTTCAGAGTTCTGCACAGTTCATATTCTACTTTAGCTGCCCAGTTCATGTTCTACACAAAATGTAATCTAAAATCTGAATTCTAAACATCTGAACATGTAAAGATGGTCATGTAATCTGAACAATCTAAACATCTGAAATCTGAACATGTAATCTGAAATCTGAGAGATGTTATTTTTGGGACATCTAAACTGCATGTAGACATCTAAACTGAAGATGTAATCTGAAATCTGAACATCTAAACATCTGAACATGTAAACATGACCATCTGAACATGAACTGTCATTTCTATTAGAAACAGTTCATTTCTATCAGATGGTCAGTTTTCAGTTGTCCAGTTCATTTCTACCAGATGGTCAGTTTTCTATCAGATGGTCAGTTTTCTATCAGATGTTCATTACTATCAGATGTTCATTTCTACCAGATGTTCATTACTTTAGCTGCCCAGTTCATTTCTATCAGATGGTCAGTTTTCAGTTCATTTTTCAGATTTTCAGATGGTCAGTTCATTTTTCATTACTTTAGCTGCCCAGTTCATTTTTATTAGATGGTCAGTTTTCAGTTCTGTTTTCATTTCTATCAGATGGTCAGTTCATTTTTCAGATTTTCAGATGGTCATTTTTCAGATTTTCAGATGGTCAGTTCCTTGTTTCCCATAAACCCAGCTTAGATTACATAAACCCATCTTCTATCAATCTATTTTGACAATAAATTAAAACTTGCTTAGATCACATGAACTGAAAATTGTTTCCCATAAACCCAGCTTAGATCACATGAACTGAAAATTTTCAGATGGTCAGTTCTGTGCATTTTCAGATGGTCAGTTAAATTTTCAGATGCTCAGATCAAATGCAAGTTTTAATTTATTGTCAAAACATGAACATGAACTAACTGTGAAGAAACGGTTAGTTCTGAAAATACAGAAAATACAGAACACACATTCAGTTCACCACAAATTTACTTCAGACACACATTCAGTTCTGAAAATACAGAAAATACATTGTATCATCTAAACTGAACTGAATTTCAGACACACATTCATCATGCTGTATTAATCTGAACTGAACAGTTCATAAATCAACTATCAATACTAGAAATCCTCATCTTCATCTTCTATGGACATGTCATCATTGTTGTCGTCGCCACCATCATAAAAATATTGAAGCATTGTATCATCTTCCTCCTCATCCACACTATCTTCAAGAATAATAGCAGCTTCCTTCTTTTTTCTTATTAGTTCCTCTAAATTGCCTTCAATTAGACTGGCTTCTCCACCTTCAACATTGTGCAGAACCTGATTATCATCACCTTCTTGCACTATATGCTCAGTATCAGAACAATAATCATCCTGATGCACATCATTATTGCCCTCATATTTTTCAGCCACATCATAAATATTCCTATGTTCAAATTTCTGCACAACTCGGAAATCTTTACATTGTGGAGTTGTGTCTTGCAGGTAAAATATCTTTTTCGCTTGGTCTGCCAAGATAAAAGGATCGGACTTGTACCAAATTGACTTCACATTGATGGATTTGAAATGTCTGTAGTCTCGAATGGCCACAGTCTTTCCTACTTGGTTGTACCAATCGCATCGAAATACAACCACCGACCGACGAACTTGATAATTCGAGTTATATTGTAACTCAATTACCTCTTTAAGGACACCATAAAAATCTATGTTCTCCCCATTATGTTCACCTTCAGTCATTACACCACTATTTTGTGTCTGCATGAACTTCTCACGATCCACTGTGCTAAACCGCACTCCATTAATCTTGCAAGTTGTACTAGTCTTAACTCGCCGAGCTGGGCCACATGACAGTGCCCACAGTCCTTCGCTAACCAATTCTGGATTCTCATTACGCTTCTTCTCAATCTGTTGCAACAAAATTACTCAGCTGAGCAATTACATATGCATACCAAAAACTTTAGTAAACCTATAACATAAAAGTTTAGTGACTTACATGGGACATAAACCACTTTGCAAATCCTTGTTGAACCATTCGATCAACATCATTTGGACGTGCACCTTGCTGTGATAGCTCCTCCCTATACAGACTGCATGACATACTTTATTCATAAGAATATTTTCAAATTTAATAAATATAACATAAATTATGTAGCACATACCAAACTAACTTACGTCAAATATTCCTGTACTTCATCAGCATTATGTAGCACATACCAAACTAACTTATTCATGATAGCATCATCAATGTACTCAGTCTTAGTAGCTCCAACAAGAGTAGCACCATGCTTAAAAACAGACATGTCATTAGGCAATGGCATCTCTGTACCACTATCATCATCCTGGTTAAATCTAGTGTCAACATCCTTCATGTACCTAGAACAAAATGTTAAGGTATCACTTGCCATATATGCCTCAGCAATTGATCCTTCCGGCCTAACCCTGTTCCTTACAAAATTTTTCAAAGTGCCTAGTCGCCTTTCTATTGGGTACATCCATCCATACTGAACCGGTCCTCTAAGCATTGCCTCATCGGGAAGATGAACACTCAAGTGCACCATGACATCAAAGAGGGCAGGTGGAAAGATTTTCTCAAGCTTGCATAGGATCAATGGAATATCTCCTTTTAGCCGTTGCACAACATCTATCCGTAGATTTCTACTGCATAGTTCCCTGAAGAAGGTCCCCAGCTCTGCAATTGCTTCATATACATCCTTCCTCACCAGTCCTCTAAGGCCAGCGGGTATGATTCTCTGTAAGAGTATGTGGCAAGAATGTGTTTTCAGTTTTCCAACCACCTTTGAACCATCTTCACTTATGTATCTTGCTAGGTTATCCGCAAATCCATCAGGAAACTTGATACCTTTGAGGAACTTGCAAAACTCGACTTTCTGATCCTTCCCCAACACATATGGAGCAGGTGGAGCCCTGCAGGCCTAGTTGCCATCTTGTTGCAAGTGCGGTTCAGGTCTTATGCCCATATCATACAAATCTAGCCTTGCATTATGTGTGTCCTTGGACTTGCTTGGTATACTAAGTAGTGTGCAAAGAATATTTTCACATACATTTTTCTCTATGTGCATCACATCGAGATTATGTGGAAGCATCAAATCTTTCCAATATGGCAATTGCCACAACCCAGATTTCCGGCTATAAATCTTTGGACCGTCACTACGCTTCCTTTTATTTCCAGTAATGTCAGCCTGCTTCCCTGGCCTGACATCTTTCACCTTCTCTAGCTCTTGTAGGACCTCATCCACAGTGAACCTGCCAGGCACAACTTTGTTTTCACGCTTACCATTGAAATCCAAGCTATTCCGCCATGAATGTGTCCTTTTAAGGTAATGACGATGTCCAATGTAGCATAACTTGTTCCTTATTGCCAGAGACAACGAATTCTTGTCACAATAAATACATGCATAATACCCTTTTGTTGTTCGCCCAGATAACGTGGCCAGCGCTGGATAATCATGTATACACCATAGTACAGCAGCACGAAGGTCGAACTTCCTACCAATACATGCATCATAGGTCTTGACACCCTTCCATAACTTCAGCAGTTCTTCAATTAGGGGCTCAAGGAACAAATCAAAATCCTTTCCTGGACATCTTGGACCTGGGATGAGTAAAGACATAAAGCAGTTTGTTGGATTCACGCATTCCCATGGTGGGAGATTAAGCGGTGTCACAAGCACTGGCCACATACTGTACTGGGTACTCATGTTGCCAAATGGATTGAATCCATCGGTAGCTGTGGCTAGCCTCAGGTTCCTCGGATCATTTGCAAAACCTGGGTACTTTCGGTCAAAGTCCTTCCATGCTTCCCCATCAGCTGGATGGCTCATCACATTAGCGACTGGCTTCCTCACTTTCTTGTGCCATTGTGTTTCCTCTGAAGTTTGTTTTGAAGCAAAAATTCTTTTCAACCTTGGCAGCAGTGGAAAATGCCTCAAAACCTTATGTGGAACCCGCTTCGAACCAGTTTCATCTTTCCATCTAGACTCCTTGCATACTGGGCACTCATTCAATTTAGCATTAACATTCCGAAACAACACACAATTGTTCTTGCACACATGGATGTTTTCGTATCCAAGGCCCAATTCTTTAAGATATTTCATGGCCTCATTATATGATTTTGGCAACTCACTGTTAGGGTATCCATCGGACATCAGCTTCATCATTGCTGAAAATGTTGTATTGCTGATTCAATAACGAGACTTCATATACAACATCCTCACCATAAAAGAAAATTTTGAATGGCTAGAACCCGGACTAAGTGCCTTCTTTGAATCTCCAAGAACTCCTGCAAATCTTGGCTCTTCTCCATCAGCCTCTGCCGCTGCAAACAGTTCACCGATCATCTCAGGTACTCCATGATCATCATCGTAAACATCATCGTCCACATCCATATGTATCCCAAAGTCATGATCATATCCTTCGACATCCTCCTCTATACCCTCAACTTCTGTATCTGCCGACTCCACCTCGTGTATGTAGCTGACATTCCATAAATGTGTATATGAGTTTCTACTTCACTCTGAGGTCGCAGCCTTTGATTAAGACAATTCACGCACGGACAACGAATGTGTGTGTCTTCTGGGTATCTTTCACTAACAAAATTCATGAACTCTTCAACTCCTTTCACATATGCAGGTGTGAATTGTTTCCCATAAACCCATCTTCTATCCATCTATTTTGACAATAAATTAAAACTTGCATTAACTCCATAACTATGATTAAATTGAACAAAATTGAAAACCACATCAAACACATGCATATATGAAATAAAATTCAAACGCACATGGAACCTTATTGTCAAAAACACAACACATCAAACCTTGTCTTTTCTCCCCGCCCTGCCGCTGTTCTGTCCACGCCCGCCGTAGCTCTGCGCACGACGCCGCTGCTTTGCCGCGCCCGAAGCTTCTCTGCCTCGTTGTTTTCACGACGACGCCGTTCTTCCAACCGACCAATGGATCAATGGATCAGGCGACAAGATCGCTCGTTCGCTGCGACGCTACCCAGTTGCCGATCAAGCGGACGACAGACGTCGGCGTCGTTGTGTGTCGTAACCTGAGGGCCGATCGCAGAAGCGCAGATCGCAGAAGGTAGAATCAGAACAGGCGAACAGCCATGCAGATCGCAGAATGGCGGCTGGGAAAACCTGTTAACAGAACGACAGATGGGAACACCTGTTAAAAGAACGATACTTTCTTTATTTACAAGAACAAGCGTGTAGTCTGGTGGTAACACCGATTCGAAGAAAGGCGTCGGTCTCTGGTTCGAAGCTTCGCGGGCGCAAGTTTTTTTTGCCAAATAAACAAATACCGCTTCCAGTTGGTGGGCCGGGGCCACGTCGCCAGGCGGGGGCTGTGTCCCAAAAAACTGTGGCCCATGTAGGCCAAGGATCCCACGCCGTCAAGTGGTGTGTACACGTGGGGCGTTTTTTACTAAAACTCATCTGTGACCAATTTATTTCATCATTACGTCAGCCGATCAAGGCAAATTAGCGATGACGATATCAAATCTAATCTGTGACGAACTTGTTGCGTCCAAACTTTGTGTCTATGACGTTCCTTTCATTTTCGTCATTAATATTCAAGTCTAATCTTCGTCACTTGTAGTTGTTGACGAAGATGTAAATTTGGTCATAGAAATGTATCAATCTGTGACTGAAGTCACCAGCGTCACTAGAAAATTGTAACTGATGATCACATTCTTACTAGTGTATGGGCTGGAACTCAACCATGTTGCTCGACGGTACAACGAGACTGCGGATGAGCTGGCTAAAATAGCCTTGGGACGGACGACGGTTCCCCCGAACGTCTTCTCCAGAGACATATATCAACCATCCGTCAAGCTCGACGACGCACGCGAACTAGAGGAGACCTCGGCCCAGCCCGAGGTACCCTCGGCCGCCGAGGGTGAGGCCCTGCGCGTCGAGATAGAACAGAACGGGGTTACGCCAAACCTAAACTGGCAGACCCCGTACCTAGAATATCTCCTCCAAGGAGAGCTGCCCCTCGACAAGGCCGAAGCTCGGCGACTAGCTCGGCGCGCCAAGTCGTTTGCTTTACTAGGTTATGAAAAAGAGTTGTACCACCACAGCCCCTCAGGCATTCTCCAAAGATGCATATCCATCGCCCAAGGACAAGAGCTATTACAGG
Source organism: Zea mays (assembly GCF_902167145.1). Lineage (NCBI taxonomy): Eukaryota > Viridiplantae > Streptophyta > Magnoliopsida > Poales > Poaceae > Zea > Zea mays. The sequence continues at coordinate 11,045,027 of NC_050104.1, read as the reverse complement.
AAATACACTCGGGGGCTTGCGGTCACCGTGCAACACCTCGAGCCCTCGTAGGAAACGCTTTCCGACAAGGTTTCTACTGGCCGACCACGGTGGCCGACGCCACTAGGATTGTACGCTCCTGCCGAGGGTGTCAATTCTACGCGAGACGGACGCACCTGCCCGCTCAGGCCCTACAGACAATACCTATCACATGGTCGTTTGTCGTATGGGGTCTGGACCTCATCGGTCCCTTGCAGAAGGCACCCGGGGGCTTCACGCACCTGCTGGTCGCCATCGATAAATTCTCCAAGTGGATCGAAGTCCGACCCTTAACCAGCATAGGGTCCGAGCAGGCGGTGGTGTTCTTTACAAATATCATCCATCGCTTTGGGGTCCCAAACTCCATCATCACCGACAATGGCACGCAATTCACTGGGAAAAAGTTCCTAGACTTCTGCGAAGGCCACCACATCCGTGTGGACTGGGCCGCTGTAGCTCACCCAATGACAAATGGGCAGGTGGAGCGCGCCAATGGCATGATTTTGCAGGGATTAAAACCAAGGATCTACAACGACCTCAACAAGTTTGGCAGGCGGTGGATAAAAGAGCTACCCTCGGTGGTTTGGAGTCTCAGGACGACGCCGAGCCGGGCCACGGGTTTCTCGCCGTTTTTCCTAGTCTATGGGGCTGAGGCCATCCTACCCACGGACTTAGAATACGACTCCCCGAGGACAAAGGCATACGACGACCAAAACAACCAGACCAGCCGAGAGGATTCATTGGACCAGCTGGAAGAGGCTCGAAACGTAGCCTTACTACACTCAGCACGGTATCAGCAGTCTCTGCGATGCTACCACGCCCGAAGGATTCGGCCCCGAGGCTTCCAAGTGGGAGATTTGGTGCTTCAGCTATGACAAGACGCCCAAGGGTGCCACAAGCTTACTCCTCCCTGGGAAGAGTCGTTCATCATCGCCAAAATTTTGAAGCCCGGGACATACAAGCTGGCCAACGATCAAGGCGAGGTCTACAGCAACGCTTGGAACATCGAACAGCTACATCGCTTTTATCCCTAAAGTGTTTCAAGTCATTCATGTATCTCGGTCCCTTTACACGTATAAATAAAAAGTCTAACTGTCAAGGGAGGATCGGCCTTGCCTCAGCAAAAATCGACCCTCCCTCGGGGGCTAGAAGGGGGGAACCCCCTCTGCGTCAAAATTTTCCTCGGAAAAGTTTTCAACCAAAACGACTTTCGTGCCTTTCAACTATGTCGATAACGGAATCCTAAAAACGAGCGAGAGAGACCTTGAATGGCAAGGCCGACCGAGCCGAGGGACTCCTACGCCTCCAGGATACGGATACCTCACTCATCACCTTCCGCGAAAAAGTAACTCGCGCTCGGACAAGTGATTCTGCTACCTAACAAGTCCTAATGCTCGAAACAAGAGGAAAGAAAACACAGCTTTATACTCTGACACTAAAAATGTTTTGGCCTCATCGGCCGCAAGAAACATACACATACTTAGAATAAACTGTTCCCCACAGGCTCAGGCGTCGACAGGGGGAGGAGCAGCACCCTCGGCGTCGTTCCTACCTGCGGCGGAATCTGGCCCGGCCTCGGACGGTGACACAGGCGGAAGGATCTCCACCTCAAAAAAGGAAGCCAACGCCGCGCCTGGGCCCTCGGCAGTCGCATCAAGCCTTTGGACCTAGGCTAGGGCGGCCTCCTCTTCGTTGGGTAAGCAGTAGCCCTCGCTGACCTGCTCCAAATCCACGTCGTAGTGGGAGGCGAGGACAGCGAAGGCTTGCCTAACGTCGTGGTGCAGCGTCCCGCGAAGTCTGCTGCGCACGTGGCCGCCCAAGGCCCGCAGGCGACTCTGGGGGGAGCTGCTCGAGGGGACGTCGTCGAGACCAAAGGTCCGGCAGAAGGCCGAGATGGCCTCGGACATGGCCAGGCAGTCGGCCTCCTCTGCTCAGCCGCCTGGGCAAGCGCCTTGCAGTTCTTGACGGACTCGTTAAGAGCCGTCTCGAACCCTGAAGACAGCCGGACGGTATTCTTCAGACACAAGTGAGAGCACCTAGAGGGGGGGTGAATAGGTGATCCTGTAAAACTTGAACTTAATGCCACAAAAACTTGGTTAAGCGTTAGCACCGTTTTGCCAAGTGGCTAGAGAAGAGTCTTAGCGAAACACAATAACCACAAGAGAATCAACACAGGTAGACACAGTGGTTTATCCCGTGGTTCGGCCAAGTACAACACTTGCCTACTTCCACGTTGTGGCGTCCCAACGGACAAGGGTTGCAATCAACCCCTCTCAAGCGGTCCAAAGACCCACTTGAATACCACGGTGTTTGCTTTTCTTTTCTATATCCCGTTCACGAGGAATCTCCACAACTTGGAGTCTCTCGCCCTTACAAAGATGTTCACAAAGAAGCACGAAGTAAGGGAGGGATTAGCAACTCACACAAGACACAAAGATCACAGCAAATACGCACACACAAGACCCAGACTTAAGCTCAAAAGACTAGCACACTAGAACGGAGCTCAACTCACTAGAATGTCGAACAAGTGCGCAAGAATGGAGCGTGAGTGATCAAGAGTGCTCAAGGAATGCTTGGTATTCTCCTCCATGCGCCTAGGGGTCCCTTTTATAGCCCCAAGGCAGCTAGGAGCCGTTGAGAGCAATCTGGGAAGGCAATTCTTGCCTTCTGTCGCCTGGTGCACCGGACAGTCCGGTGCACCACCGGACACTGTCCGGTGCGGATTTCCTTCCTTATTTGGCGAAGCCGACCGTTGGCAACCTTGGAGCCGTTGGCGCACCGGACACTGTCCGGTGCACACCGGATAGTTCGGTGCCCCCTCCCGACCGTTGGCTCGGCCACGTGTCTCACGCGGATCGCGCAGCCGATCGTTGGCTCGGCCGATCGTTGGCTCACCGGACAGTCCGGTGCACACCGGACAGTCCGGTGAATTATAGTCGTACACCGTTAATTCCTTCCCGAGAGCAGCTAGTTTGCCTGAGCCAGCCTGGCGCACCGGACACTGTCCGGTGCACCCAGATAGAGCTGGCTTTGGCTGAAACAAAGCTATCTCTCTCCAATTTGTTTTCTCCTGTTTCCAGCACTTAGACACAATACATTAGTCTCTAAAACAATGTACTAAGTCTGAGAAACATACCTTTATACTTGATTTGTACTTTGTCCACCATTTGACACTTAGGCACTTGTGTTGGACACTAAATCACCAAAACACTTAGAAATGGCCCAAGGGCACATTTCCCTTTCAATCTCCCCCTTTTTGGTGATTTATGCCAACACAACATAAAGCAAGTAGAACAAGTACAAAATCAATTCAAATAAGAACTCAAAATTGTTTTGATTCATATTTGGCATATATCGATCACTCTTTGCCACCACTTGGTTTGTTTTTGCAAATCAAACTCAAATTTCTATCTCTAAGTCAAACACACTTGTTAAGACATAAAGAGAGTCATTCCAAGAGAAATTGATTCAAGATATCAAAAACTCCCCCTTTTTCCCATAATCAACACTTCTCCCCACAAGAAGCCAACTTTTGACAAAAAGAGCCAATAAGAGTATTTTGACAAAACAAAAGCTCTATTCTATTATTTTCAAAATTCTCAAGTGGTAGTTGATCCATTTATTGCTTTGGCCTTTATTTTCTCCCCCTTTGGCATCAAGCACCAAAACAGGATCAATTGTGGCCCTCGAACCCCATTGCCTCACCAAAATCTTCAATAAGAATACAAAGGCAATAAGAGTACGTGAGATGAACTTGGAATAAGTTACCCTCTCATCGGAGTGCAGTGGAAGTCTTTCATGGTCCAAGTCCACCTTTTCCCTTTCAAACCTCCTTTAAGATTAAAACAAGCAAACTCAAGCACACGGTTAGTCTCAAAGGGTCAAGTTGTAGCACAACTCCCCCTAAATTTGTGCATCCCTTGCAAATGGACTTGAAAGGTCCGGGGAGTGCTTGTACAACTTGAGCACCATAAGTAAACAACAAAATGCATAAGGAACATGATCAAAGGCATAAACACATGTATGCAATAAATCAATCCAAGTTCCGTGAATCTAAGACATTTAGTTCACTATGCAACTTGCAAAAGGTCTGCTCATCTAAAGGCTTGGTAAAGATATCGGCTAGCTGGTTCTCGGAGCTAACATGAAACACTTCGATATCTCCCTTTTGCTGGTGGTCTCTCAAAAAGTGATGCCGGATGTCTACGTGCTTTGTGCGGTTGTGTTCAACAGGATTATCCGTCATGCGGATAGCACTCTCATTATCACATAGGAGTGGGACTTTGCTCAGATTGTAGCCAAAGTCCCTGAGGGTTTGCCTCATCCAAAGTAGTTGCGCGCAACACTGTCCTGCGGCAACATACTCGGCCTCAGCGGTGGATAGGGCAACGGAAGTTTGTTTCTTAGAACTCCATGACACCAGGGACCTTTCTAAGAATTGGCACGTCCCTGATGTACTCTTCCTATCGACCTTACATCCAGCATAGTCGGAGTCTGAATATCCAATCAAGTCAAAGGTAGACCCCTTTGGATACCAGATCCCGAAACAAGGCGTAGCGACTAAATATCTAAGAATTCGCTTCACAGCCACTAAGTGACACTCCTTAGGATCGGATTGAAATCTAGCACACATGCATACGCTAAGCATGATATCCGGTCTACTAGCACATAAATAAAGTAAAGACCCTATCATAGACCGATATGCTTTTTGATCAACGGACTTACCTCCTTTGTTGAGGTCGGTGTGTCCGTCGGTTCCCATCGGAGTCTTTGCGGGCTTGGCGTCCTTCATCCCAAACCTCTTGATCAAATCTTGTGTGTACTTCGTTTGAGAGATGAAGGTTCCATCCTTAAGTTGCCTCACTTGGAACCCAAGGAAGTAGCTTAACTCGCCCATCATCGACATCTCGAATTTCTGAGTCATCACCCTGCTAAAATCTTCACAAGACTTTTGGTTAGTAGACCCAAAGATTATGTCATCGACATAAATTTGGCACACAAAAAGATCACCATCACAAGTCTTAGTAAAAAGAGTTGGATCGGCTTTCCTGACCTTGAAAGCATTAGCAATTAAAAAGTCTCTAAGGCATTCATACCATGCTCTTGGGGCTTGCTTAAGTCCATAGAGCGCCTTAGAGAGCTTACACACGTGGTCGGGGTACCGTTCATCCTCAAAACCAGGGGGTTGCTCCACGTACACCTCCTCCTTAATTGGCCCGTTGAGGAAAGCGCTCTTCACATCCATTTGGAACAACCTGAAAGAATGGTGAGCGGCATATGCTAGCAAAATACGAATGGACTCTAGCCTAGCCACAGGAGCAAAAGTCTCCTCAAAGTCCAAACCTGCGACTTGGGCATAACCTTTTGCCACAAGTCGAGCCTTGTTCCTCGTCACCACTCCGTGCTCGTCTTGTTTGTTGCGGAACACCCACTTGGTTCCCACAACATTTTGCTTAGGACGAGGCACCAGTGTCCAAACTTCATTCCTCTTGAAGTTGTTGAGCTCCTCTTGCATGGCCAACACCCAGTCCGGATCTAGCAAGGCCTCTTCTACCCTGAAAGGCTCAATAGAAGAGACAAAGGAGTAATGCTCACAAAAATTAACTAACCGAGATCGAGTAGTTACTCCCTTGTTAATATCACCCAAAATTTGGTCGACGGGATGATCCCTTTGAATCATTGCTCGAACTTGGGTTGGAGGTGCCAGTTGCGCTTCTTCCTCCATTGCAAGATCATCTTGTGCTCCCCCTTGATCACACGCCTCATGTTCATCATTTTGAGTTGGGGGATGCACCATTGTTGAGGAAGAAGGTTGATCTCGTTCATCTTGTTCCTGGGGTCGCACATCTCCAATTGCCATGGTGCGTATTGCAGCCGTTGGAACTTCTTCTTCATCGGTTAATAGCTCGTATGACGTCTTCTTGAGGAGGCGATGAAGGTAGACCCTATTGATGGCGTGGCAAGCCGTGTTCACGGCTTCCGACCAAAAGCGCTCGGGGGTCTTGAACTCTCCAAGCATCGTCCTCGCCATGTCAATAAGTGTCCTGTTCTTCCTCTCTACCACACCATTTTGCTGTGGTGTGTAGGGAGCGGAGAACTCGTGCTTGATCCCTTCCTCCTCAAGGTACTCCTCCACTTGAAGGTTCTTGAACTCGGACCCATTGTCGCTCCTAATCTTTTTCACCTTGAGCTCAAACTCGTTTTGAGCTCTCCTTAGGAAGCGCTTGAGAGTCCCTTGGGTTTCAGATTTATCCTGCAAAAAGAATACCCAAGTGAAGCGGGAAAAGTCATCAACTATAACGAGACCATACTTACTTCCTCCTATACTTAGATAGGCGACGGGTCCGAAGAGGTCCATGTGAAGCATCTCCAAAGGTCTTGATGTGGTCATCACATTCTTGCTGTGATGTGCTCCTCCCACTTGTTTACCTGCTTGACAAGCTGCACAAGGTCTATCTTTTTCAAAGGTAACATTAGTTAAACCTATCACGTGTTCTCCCTTTAGAAGCTTGTGAAGGTTCTTCATCCCCACATGTGCTAAGCGGCGATGCCACAACCAGCCCATGCTAGTCTTAGCAATTAAGCATGCATCTAGACCGGCCTCCTCTTTTGCAAAATCAACTAAGTAAAGTTTGCCGTCTAATACACCCTTAAAGGCTAATGAACCATCACTTCTTATAAAGACAGACGCATCTACATTAGTGAATAAACAGTTATATCCCATATTGCATAATTGACTAACAGATAGCAAATTATATCCAAGGGACTCAACTAAGAACACATTAGAAATAGAGTGCTCATTTGAGATTGCAATTTTGCCTAAGCCTTTCACCTTGCCTTGATTCCCATCACCGAATATGATTGAATCTTGGGGATCCTTGTTCTTGACGTAGGAGGTAAACATCTTCTTCTCCCTCGTCATGTGGTTTGTGCATCCGCTGTCGATAATCCAGCTTGAACCCCCGGATGCATAAACCTGCAAGGCAAATTTAGGCTTGGGTTTTAGGTACCCAACTCTTGTTGGGTCCTACAAGGTTAGTCACAGTGGTTTTAGGGATCCAAATGCAAGTTTTATCTCCCTTGCATCTTGCCCCTAATTTCCTAGCAATTACCTTCCTATCCTTTCTACAAATGGCAAATGAAGCATTGCAAGCATGGTATATTGTAGAAGGTTCATTAATTTTCCTAGGAACGTTAACACAATTTCTCCTAGGCATGTGATTAATACTATTTCTCCTAGCTACATTTCTACCATGCATATAGGAAGAACTAGAAGCAAACATAGCATATGAATCATAAACATGTGAATCAAAATCATCATAACTTCTATTTGTATTTCTAGCATGTCTCCTATCATGATACATAAAAGCATGGTTCTTTTTAGCACTACTAGCCATAGGGGACTTCCCTTTCTCCTTGGCGGGGATGGGAGCCTTATGGCTTGTTAAGTTCTTGGCTTCCCTCTTGAAACCAAGTCCATCCTTAATTGAGGGGTGTCTACCAATCGTGTAGGCATCCCTTGCAAATTTTAACTTATCAAATTCGCTTTTGCTAGTCTTAAGTTGGGCATTAAGACTAGCCACTTCATCATTCAATTTAGAAATTGACACTAGGTGTTCACTACAAGCATCAACATTAAAATCTTTACACCTAGTGCAAATCACAACATGTTCTACACAAGGTGTTGATTTATTAGCTATTTCTAACTTAGCATTCAAGTCATCGTTTATGCTTTTTAAACTAGAGATAGAGTCATGGCATGTAGACAATTCACAAGAAAGCATTTCATTCCTCTTTATTTCTAAAGCAAGGGATTTTTGAGCTTCTACAAACTTATCATGTTCATCATATAAGAGATCCTCTTGCTTTTCTAGCAATCTATTCTTATCATTCAAGGCATCAATCAATTCATTTATTTTATCCACCTTGGTTCTATCTAGACCCTTGAATAAACATGAATAATCTATTTCATCATCATCACTAGACTCATCCTCACTTGAAGAAACATAAGTACTAGTGTTACGAACGCTTACCTTCTTTTCCCTTGCCATGAGGCAAGTGTGATGCTCGTTGGGGAAGAGGGATGACTTGTTGAAGGCAGTGGCGGCGAGTCCTTCGTTGTCGGAGTCGGACGACGAACAATCCGAGTCCCACTCCTTGCCAAGATGTGCCTCGCCTTTTGCCTTCTTATAGTTCTTCTTCTTCTGCCTCTTGTTCCCTTGTTCCTGGTCACTATCATTGTCGGGACAATTAGCAATAAAATGACCAACCTTACCACATTTGAAGCATGAGCGCTTCCCTTTTGTCTTGGTCTTGCTTGGCTGCCCCTTGCGACCCTTTAGCGCCGTCTTGAAGCGTTTGATGATGAGGGCCATCTCTTCATCATTGAGCCCGGCCGCCTCAACTTGCGCCACCTTGCTAGGTAGCGCCTCCTTGCTCCTCGTTGCCTTGAGAGCAATGGGTTGAGGCTCATGGATTGGACCGTTCAACGCGTCGTCGACATATCTTGCCTCCTTGATCATCATTTGCCCGCTTACAAATTTCCCAAGAACTTCTTCGGGCGACATCTTGGTGTACCTAGGATTTTCACGGATATTGTTCACCAAATGTGGATCAAGTACAGTAAAGGACCTTAGCATTAGACGAACGACGTCGTGGTCCGTCCATCGTGTGCTTCCGTAGCTCCTTATCTTGTTGATGAGGGTCTTGAGCCGGTTGTATGTTTGGGTTGGCTCCTCTCCCCTGATCATTGCGAATCTTCCAAGCTCGCCCTCCACCAACTCCATTTTGGTGAGTAAGGTGACGTCGTTCCCCTCATGTGATATCCTGAGAGTGTCCCATATCTGCTTGGCATTGTCCAAGCCGCTCACCTTATGATAGTCGTCCCTGCACAAGGAGGCTAACAACACAGTAGTAGCTTGTGCATTTCTATGAATCTGTTCATTGCTAAACATAGGACTATCTGAGCTATCAAATTTCATTCCACTTTCCACAATCTCCCATATGCTCGGATGGAGAGAGAACAGGTGACTACGCATTTTGTGGCTCCAAAATCCGTAGTCCTCTCCATCAAAGTGAGGAGGTTTGCCAAGTGGAATGGAGAGCAAATAAGCATTTGTACTTTGCGGAATACGAGAGTAGTCAAAAGAAAAGTTCGAATTAACCGGTTTCCTTCTCTCGTAGTCGTTGTCGTCGTTGTCCTTTTGGGAAGAAGTGGACTCGTCGCTGTCGTCGTAGTAGACGATCTCCTTGATGTGCCTTGTCTTCTTCTTCTTCCCATCCTTTCGTTTGTGGCCCGAGCCCGAGTCGGTAGGCTTGTCATCCTTCGGCTCGTTGACGAAGGACTCCTTCTCCTTATCATTGATCACGATTCCCTTCCCCTTAGGATCCATCTCTTCGGGCGGTTAGTCCCTTTATTGAAGAGAATGGCTCCGATACCAATTGAGAGCACCAAGAGGGGGTGAATAGGTGATCCTGTAAAACTTGAACTTAATGCCACAAAAACATGGTTAAGCGTTAGCACCGTTTTGCCAAGTGGCTAGAGAAGAGTCTTAGCGAAACACAATAACCACAAGAGAATCAACACAGGTAGACACAGTGGTTTATCCCGTGGTTCGGCCAAGTACAACACTTGCCTACTTCAACATTGTGGCGTCCCAACGAACAAGGGTTGCAATCAACCCCTCTCAAGCGGTCCAAAGACCCACTTGAATACCACGGTGTTTGCTTTTCTTTTCTATATCCCGTTCGCGAGGAATCTCCACAACTTGGAGTCTCTCGCCCTTACAAAGATGTTCACAAAGAAGCACGAAGTAAGGGAGGGATTAGCAACTCACACAAGACACCACACACAAGACCCAGACTTAAGCTCAAAAGACTAGCACACTAGAACGGAGCTCAACTCACTAGAATGTCGAACAAGTGCGCAAGAATGGAGTGTGAGTGATCAAGAGTGCTCAAGGAATGCTTGGTGTTCTCCTCCATGCGCCTAGGGGTCCCTTTTATAGCCCCAAGGCAGCTAGGAGCCGTTGAGAGCAATCTGGGAAGGCAATTCTTGCCTTCTGTCGCCTGGTGCACCGGACAGTCCGGTGCACCACTGGACACTGTCCGGTGCGGATTTCCTTCCTTATTTGGCAAAGCCAATCGTTGGCAACCTTGGAGCCGTTGGCGCACCGGACATTGTCCGGTGCACACCGGACAGTCTAGTGCCCCCTCCCGACCGTTGGCTCGGCCACGTGTCTCGCGCGGATCGCGCAGCCGATCATTGGCTCGGCTGACCGTTGGCTCACCGGACAGTCCGGTGCACACCGGACAGTCCGGTGAATTATAGTTGTACGCCGTTAATTCCTTCCCGAGAGCAGCTAGTTTGCGTGAGCCAACCTGGCGCACCGGACACTGTCCGGTGCACCCAGACAGAGCTGGCTTTGGCTGAAACAAAGCTATCTCTCTCCAATTTGTTTTCTCCTGTTTCCAGCACTTAGACACAATACATTAGTCTCTAAAACAATGTACTAAGTCTGAGAAACATACCTTTATACTTGATTTGTACTTTGTCCACCATTTGACACTTAGGCACTTGTGTTGGACACTAAATCATCAAAACACTTAGAAATGGCCCAAGGGCACATTTCCCTTTCAACAAGGAGAAGAGTGAAGCTAAAACAAAGTCACAAAGCAGGCAAAACATACCTTCGGCCCGGGCACGCTGCTGTAAGGCCACAGCTTGGGCGTGCCTTTCGACTATGTCGATAACGGAATCCTAAAGACGAGCGAGAGAGACCTTGAACGGCAAGGTCGACCGAGCCGAGGGACTCCTACGCCTCCGGGATACGGATACCTCACTCATCACCTTCCGCGAAAGGTAGCTCACGCTCGGATAAGTGATTCTGCTACCGACGAACAAGTCCTAATGCTCGAAATAAGAGGAAAGAAACACGACTTTATACTCAAATACCCAAATATTCAGGCCTCAGCAGCCACAGAAAACAAACACACATACTTAGGATAACTAAGCTACATAGACTTAGACGTCGACAGCACCCTCGGCGGTTATCCTGACCTGCAGCAGATGTCTTAGTACTTAAAGCAATTACATTTTGCTCTCAGGCAAATACCAGTACATTCCCTTACAAATCATGCGCGGGGCAACAACGGACGGACGGAAGCAGCGGTCCAACCACCAACCAGGCCCTGGTCCCACCTACAGGCTCGCATCCTCTCTTGAAGCGGCAGGGGAGCCCTCTCCCACAGCATAAAGACGACGCACCTGTGTTCCGTTCCTCGAATGACTCGCGCACGCGCAACGGATACCTCGCGCGTCGCCGTCTCGTCGCATTAACTCCCTGGCAGGACACACGTCTCCTCTGGCAGGCGGGCGGGCGTCGTTTCGTCTCCGTCATGATGACCGCCTCAAAAAGGTGCGCCACACTGTTTTAGTTTATTTCCTTTCTTCCTTTCCCCTCTCTCTCTCTCTCCATAGGGATCGGGAAAGGAGATATTTCGAAAGAGTCCTTCTCAGCAAAGGAAACGGGCCCCGAGCCCTCCTACTGATCAGGGGTTCGAAGGTTGCGCCCTGCGGGGTCCGGCGACCGCCCCAGAACACTCGGGCTCCGAGCCCTTTACTGATCAGGGGTTCGAAGGCTGGCCCCTCGAAGGGATTCGACAGCCGCCCCAGAACATGCAGAGTCAGGGATGACCCTGGGTAAATCCGTTACATGGCCAAGGCTCGGGCTACGCTCCCGAGGTACCCAAAGACATTTCCGAGACAAGCGGGAACGATTTGTAATGGAATCCCACCGGAGGGAGGCACCGAGCCCTCGGACCCTATCAAATGGGTCCGGGTCCAGCGAATCACCTGCAGGTACTTTTGGAGCGCGCCTCTGGGCCACTAGCTGACCCTTATCGAACGGGGCTCGGGCGTCCACTCGGATTACCCGTTAGCAACTCACTGGAAACACCGTGTTCGGTGCCCTCCGAGGGTAACATGGCGCGTTCCCCCCCTTCCTCCTTGCGGAAAGGCGACGAAGGGGCGTACTATAAAAAGTCGAGATGGTACTTGATCGTCCTCTCGCTCCGTGAAGAGGCTTGGGGGCTGCTCTCGCACCAGGCTACGGCCAAATTGTTGACCACGTCGACAAACCAGCTTAAAAACTCGGAGCCTGACCATGCACCCGGGCTGCGGCCAGGCCGCATGCGGGAACAACAAGGCCGACCGAGGAATCACAAGAAGAATTAAGACCTCAGAGGAGTCAAACCACTCCTCCGAGGCCTCGGGGGCTACACCTGACGGGTGCGCACGCGCGCACCCATCGGAACAAAATATAACCAAGAAAGGCTAGTCCCCTTGCAAAAAATCCGACAGAACCTCCAAGCGAGTGCCTACACTCCCTTTGAGGCTCGGGGGCTACTGTCGGGTACCGTAATTAAGGGTACCCCCAATACTCCTAAGCATGGCTGGAGAACATCTTGAAAACGAGTCGTAAAGACCGGTAAGCGTGGTTCAAAGTTAAAGCCTCGTCTGCCAAGGGACGCGATCTCGTCTCGCCCGAGCCCGGCCTCGGGTAAGAATAGTAGTCCCAGACGGATTCACGACTCGCCCGAGGGCCTCCTCAGGCAATGGGCGCACCCCCGGCTCGCCTGAGGCTAAGCTCGGGCAAACTTTGTCGTATAGCAACCTCGGCCAAATCGCCTTACCAACCGACTGTATCGCATGCGCATTTAATGTGGGGATCATCTGACACCTTATCCTGACACGCGTGCCTCAGTTGGCAAGGTCGAATTGACCGCAGTCACTTCGCCCCTTTACTGTTCGTTCTAACAGGAAAACAACACTATTCACCCGTTCCGACTATTGTGCCAACCACCAAGGTAGGACTAACAACAGTAAGTCACGGCCTCTCCCGAGTTCAACCTCGGGCGCAACAGGGAGCTCCACCTCGCCCGACCCCAGGCCTCGGCCTCAGCCTCGGCCTCAGGAGAAGGTCTCCGCCTCGCCCGACCCTAGGCCTCGGCCTCAGCCTCGGCCTCGGGAGAAGGTCACAACCTCGCCCGATCTCAGCCTCGGCCTCAGGAGAAGTCACCGCCTCGCCCGACCTCGACCTCAGACCGACTACACTACAGGGGATACATCATTACCCTACCTCTAGCTAGCCGCCTCAGGCTACGAAGGAACAAGACCGGTGTCACATCTAGATTACTCTAGCAACAGGTAATGATGGTTCCCTGCATGCGTCCATGACGTCGATTGTTCCTAGCTCTCTACGAAGGCAAAGAGACGTCAGCAGGACCCAGGGCCGCACCGCCAGCTACGCTTCTACAGGACTCAAGCACTTCTCCGCCGGCCACGTTAGCACATAGCTACACCCCCATATGTACAGTTGGACCCTCCCCTTGTATCTATAAAAGGGGATGCCCAGGGCCTTCCTAGAGGAGAGGAAAAAAAGGGTGAGGGGGGCTAACTCAGACGGCTCACTTCAAGGCCACACCCTCTCTCGCGAAGCTTGTAACCCCTACTACGAGCACCCCGGTGCAAGATAATATAAGCCTCATCCTCCATCTTGTGTTTCATCTTGCATCAATCCATCTGGGCAGGGACACGCAACGTCAAATTCACTGGTCGGTTGAGGGTCCTCGCGGGTCCAAAACGCTGACAAATAGTATCCATCTCGCAAGGAATCTCCATAAATTGGAGTCTCTTGTAGCTGTACATAAGATAGAGTTACAACTTAGCACAAGAGAGGGGAGAGAGTACACACACAAGAGCCAAAACCATCCACACAACACAAAAACACGATCATAAGAGCGCAAACACAAGAGTTACAAGAAATGACTCAAAACTACGCTTGAATCTCACTAAAACAGCTAGAATAATGTGTTGTGGCAGAATGTCAGAGTGTAGAATATCTTTTGGTATGCTTGTGTACTGAAGAGGTGCGACTTGGGTTCCTTTTATAGCCCTAAAAGGTCCCATAGTTGTTTCCCCTTCCTTCTAAAAAGATTCTAAAATATGTTGTACCGGCCCGGTGCCCCACCGGACCAAGTCCTATAGCCCCATCCCTGGAATCTAACTGGGAGCCTTCCTTAGCTGACTAGTACCTATCCGGTCCGGTGCACCTCTAGACCGGGTGCCACGTCCGTTAGTCGTTGGCCAAAGCAGGCCCACGAGAGATAGCCATTGAAGACAGTTTGGTGCACCACCGGACTGGTTCTTGTAGATGGTCCGATGAATTATGAAATAATTCCTGAAAATGTAGACTTCGTAAAGACGGAGGTCTGGTGCACCAAACCATCCAGAGCCTAAGTCTAAGCTCACTGCAGACGTGGTCCAGTGCGCCACTGGACCGGTTTGGTGAGTCCTAAACCTAGGGGTGAAAACAGTCGGAATCGGTCGGAAAACCCTCTCTCCTATTTTCATTTTTCACATTTGTAATCGGAAACGAAATGTAAAATGGGATGAGTGGGAATATAATTCAACACGAGATTAACAGTATATCGAAAACGAACCAATACGGTCAAGAACGCTTCGAAAATAATCGGGATATGGGAGAGAAAACGAAAACATGAACATATGACTATACTAGTTGTGTGCCCGTGCGTTGCGACGGCGTACAAATTATTCGATAAATATTAGTGTACAACGATTTAATGTTGTTGCTTATAGTTGATAGGACATAGGCTTGAATGCCTGATTGACTGCTGGGCAAGACGCTTCTCTAGTTCTTATCTTAGTCCTCCCCTACCACCACTGGCAGTAGCAGGCAATGATGCCATGTGGTTTGTTTCGATAGTGTATGATCAATGATCTAGTTATTAGTAGGCACAAATTGTCATAGTTCAGAGAAAACTGTAGTTACTATTGAGAGGAGCAGATAGCACAACACCTAGATTCCTGAGCTTGAACCTAATCACTAAAAACCTTTTGCAGCGATGCATCAACATCACTTTCTAGCTTTTGGGCAGACGCTAGCCGACACATTATGGAGTGCTCGTACTTTGCCACGGAAGTTAAAAATTAGTATAAAACATAGATATAGAACAACAAACATCACTATGATATGCAAATCCGTGTCGCAAAATATCACCATAATACTAATATTATATTAACGATATAAATATATAATATTATTGTAAATACGTCGACTCAAATAGAATGAACTAATATCGAACAAACATTATAATATCACATAAATTATTTGAATGATAGGCAAATATATCAACAAACGTACACTAATCTAATCTTTTCTCTGTTGCAGGGACAACCAAGTGTCGGAATGAGTTATTCTAATTATCCAATAAGCTGATAAAAACAATTGTCAGGCATAGAACACTACGGAGAAAACAAGTGCAGACACGCTACCACCCATTATAGGTGTCGGGGACCATAATTAGGGGTACCCTCAAGGCTCCTAATTCTCAGCTGGTAACCCCCATCAGCATAAAGCTGCAAAGGCTTGATGGGTGCGATTAAGTCAGGGATCGGTCCATTCGAAGGATGCGATCACGCCTCGCCCGAGCCTAGCCTCGGACAAGGGCAGCCGACCCCGGAGGATCTCCGCCTCGCCTGAGGCCCCCCCCAGCGGCTAACGTATTTCCGGCTCGCCCGAGGCCCTGTCTTCGCCAAGAAGCAACCCTGACCAAATCGCCGCGCCGACCGACCAAATCGCAGGAGCATTTAATGCAAAGGCAGCCTGACGCCTTTATCCTGACGCGCGCCCTTCAGCCGACAGAGCCGAAGTGACCGCCGTCACTTCGCCGCTCCACTGACCGGCCTGACAGAAAGACAGTGCCGCCTACGCCGCTCCGACTGCGGTGCCACTTGACAGAGTGAGGCTGACAGGCAGTCAGGCCCGGACGCAGGCACCATAGGAAACTCCGCTCCGCCCGACCCAGGGCTCGGACTCGGGCTCAGCCCCAGAAGACGGCGAACTCCGCTCCGCCCGACCTAGGGCTCGGACTCGGGCTAAGTCCCGGAAGACGACGAACTCTGTTCCGCCCGACCCAGGGCTCGGACTCGGGCTAAGTCCTGGAAGACGACGAACTCCGCTCCGCCCGACCCAGGGCTCAGACTTGGGCTCAGCCCCAGAAGACGACGAACTCCGCTCCGCCCGACCCAGGGCTCGGACTCGGGCTCAGCCCCAGAAGATGACGAACTCCGCTCCGCCCGACCCAGGGCTCGGACTCGGGCTCAGCCCCAGAAGACGATGAACTCCGCTTCGCCCGACCCCAGGGCTCGGACTCCGCCCTGGCCTCAGCCGACGGTCTCCGCCTCGCCCGACCCAGGGGCTCGGACTCGACCTCGGTCACGGAAGACAGACTCGACCTCGGCTTCGGAGGAGCTTCCACATCGCCCAACCTAGGGCGCAGACTGGCCACGTCAACAGGAGGCGCCATCATCACCCTACCCCGAGCTGACTCGGGCCATAGAGAACAAGACCGGCGTCCCATCTGGCTCGCTCCACCAGATAGGCAATGATGGCGCCCCGCATACTCTGTGACGACGGCGGCTCTCAGCCCCCTTACGGAAGCAAGAGGACGTCAGCAAGGACTCAACAGCTTCGACAGCTGTCCCTCCGCCAGGCTCCAGCACTCCTCCGACGGCCACGACATCACGCCAGTAGGGTGCCAAAATCTCTCCGGCTGCCACAACGGCATGTACTTAGGGCGCTAGCTCTCCCCTGCTAGACACGTAGCACTCTGCTACACCCCCCATTGTACACCTGGATCCTCTCCTTACGCCTATAAAAGGAAGGACTAGGGCCCTCTTAGAGAGGGTTGGCCACGCGGGGACGAGGACGAGACAGGCGCTCGCGTGAGGCCACTCGCTCCCTCTCCCGCGTGGACGCTTGTAACCCCCTACTGCAAGCGCACCCGACCTGGGCGCGGGACGAACACGAAGGTCGCGGGATTTCCACCTCTCTCACGCCCATCTCCGGCCACCTCACTTCCCCCCTTCGCGCTCGGCCTCGCGTCGACCCATCTAGGCTGGGGCACGCGACGACATTCACTCATCGGCTTAGGGACCCCCCGGTCTTAGAACGCCGACAGTTGGTGCGCCAGGTAGGGGCCTGCTGTGTGTTGACGAACAGCTTCCCGTCAAGCTCCAGATGGGCAGTCTCCAGCAACCTCTCCAACCCGGGACGGTGCTCCGTTTCGGGAGTCTTGAGTTCATGTCCCTCGATGGCAGCTACGACATGATACTCTTTCCACCGCCGGGCGACAGCGACAATGGCGGCCGATAGCTCGCCCGCCGGCGGTGGAATCGACGACGTCTTCCCCGCGGGGTGGAAGAACAACCTTCGAGCTCGCCCCGTCCTCTCCCCCGCCAACGGAGGAGGAGGCGAGGCAACCAAGGCCAAGCGGGAGGCAACGCCTCGTCGACTGTCGAGCGAGTCGACGGCCCCAGCGCTCCAATGGGGGGCGCGTCGGGCATCGACCTCGCGTTTGAGACGAAGGCGAGCGTCATCTCCCCGCGACACGCCAACTCCGAGCAAATGGACGACGCTGGCACGCTCGCGGAAGGCTTGCTGGGCGTCACCCTCGTACCTGAGACGACGGTGCAGTCAGTCCCCGACGTGACTTCATCACCGCCCGTCGACCAAGAGGTACCGACCAATTCCCATCTCGCGCCTTTCGGATTCAGCCTCGACCCGCCAAGCGGCCTCGCTTTGGCGGACGCTCTCGTAGAGGCGAGTCCGAACCCCTTGGGGTTTCGTATGCGGTCACCTTGGGACCGGCTGACGGACGTCTCGACCTACGGGCCCTCTGGGTCCGGGGAAGACGACGAGCCCAGCTTCTATTAGGATTTCTCTGGACTTGGCAACCCCAGTGCCATGCGGGACTTCATGACCGCATGCGACTACTGCCTTTCCGACTGTTCCGACGGTAGTCGTAGCCTCGGCGACGAGGACTGCTGTGACAGAACCTCCCAAGTAATTAGGCCCACCTACAGTTGTCCTTGTCTCACAGACATCAGACAACCCTGTAGGTGCCCCTGAACTACTTGACAAGTTCGGTATCTTTCCTTACCTTACCAGGAACGTCTCACCCATCTTGTAGACATTACAGAGCATCGGAGATAAAGAAATGCGGAAGCGAATTACATAAACTTTACATTTATTTTAAAAGTAAGCTTGAGTTATATTATTACAGACCAGCCTAAAAGTGAGTGCATAGAGTAATAATTATACAAACCAGGGAGACACAAACTTCTCCCGAAAGACTATACACAAAAGATCCTAGATGGAGGACCGAGTCCTCCCGCACTTCAGTCTTGTTTTTCTTCTTTGGGAACCACCTTAGCACAGAAGCAGCAAAAGTCTGCTACTTCCTCACCTAAAAACAACGAAGGGATAAACCCTGAGTTTGGAATACTCAGCAAGTCTTACCCGACTAAGGAAAAGACTCTCAAGGGTATGCTGGTTATAGGGGAGTCAAGGTAAGGCTTTTCAAAATTCAAGACTCTGTTTTTGCAGAAATGCTTACTAAAGTGGATCCTTAAAAATCCAGTTTTATTTGTCAAGTTAAGTAAAATTACCTGCACTAGAGTTCTTTCTATCCTAGTTCAATCACTGGTCCTGCACTAGCCAATTTCTTTAACAAAAACCCATCATCTTTAGTGGAATGCTACGTGTAGGTCAGTGACCAAGTCTTCATAACCGCGAAGGTACGGCGATCCGAATCGATTATACTCAGCTGAGGATCTCCAATCACACGACATATGTAGCACTTAACCCTTGCATATGTCAACCCGCCACCGGGGTTCTTAAGACCGGATCAGGTTCACGCAGACCGAGAGCACAGATACACCACCGTCCAGCCTCTTGCCACGGAGGGTACACGCTACTCTCGCCACCGCTCCACGCCCATCTCGTGTTGTCTTATTCCGGCCTTAGTCTGCCCGAGGCAAGGCTTACCCATGACGAGGCATGTGACCAGTTAAAGGGTCCTCGATCATCAAGCCTACATCGACAAGGTCCTTAATCGACTCAGACGGAGACACTACACCGAGACTCTCTTCTCGTGCAAGTCACCCGCCCGGTCTCAGCTTAATCATTTCAAATCCAAAGTTTGGTACCTGACAGAGGTACATCTTTTTCGATGTTGGACCCATCATGGCCATGATGGATCCACCATCAAGTTTTGTTTTTGAAAACATCCCAACCACTTATGCCAAACATCTTTTGTAAAACAAATCCTTTTGTTTTTCTAAAGCAATACTAAGCATAGTAAAACCTTTTTGTAAAAACAGGGTTGCAAGGAGGATAATCAAAATCAAGGAAGGTAATGCAGGAATTGTTTAACAATCAACTCCTATAACTTAATGCAGCAAGCAAGTGAGAAAGATTTAAAAACATCAAGGGAGGTGGCAAATGCACCGGGGCTTGCCTTCGTTAACAGGTGATTCAGGCTCGGATCCACAAATGTCGAAGTAGAAACTATTCCCGGCCTGAGTGTCCAAAGGTGGTTGCACTTGCTCTTCAGTTACTTCTATCTCTTCTTCTCGTTCTAATCATAACCATATGCATGTATAAGAATGGATGCCATGGGATGCTCATGAGGATGCAAAGATAACATAAACTTATTAGTTACGTCTTGAATACAACTTGCCTTCACGGAGTTCCGGGAACTTAGGGTTTCCGGAGTCGGTAAAGGAGTTCATGGAGCAGGGGGGGTGTTTTGGGGTTTGGTGATCAAACAAGGTTCAAATCAATTCAAACTCTACCCAAGGTCTCTAAATATTGTATAACACTCACATAAAAATTTTGGGCATTTTAGGACTTATCAATTATTTTCTAAAAATCTATAACCAAGACTTTTAACTACTTTAAATACCCTAAAATTTCTTATTTTCACCAAAAATCACCAACTTATTTTTATTAAATACTATGGAAAATAACAAACCTAGGAAAATTAGTTTCACAATTTTAGCATTTTTCTACATTTTTCCATGGATTTCTAAAGTTATTCTGAAAAAGAAAAGGAGAAAGGTGAATAGTGTTGGGCTGATTTCAGCCCAACCAGCCCAGACCCAGACAGAAACGTGCCCGCGCGCGCTGGCTGTTGATTTTGCGAAAACGCCCCCGAGGTCTTAACTAATCTGCAAAACGTTCTACAGAATATCTAAGAGTCACTGACACCTTACGCTAAGGTCCCTGGAACTTCGCTTCTTCCCCAAAAACGTCCCTCACGGCGAGCAACATCGAGCAGAGCTCCGGCGAGCTCGTGTATAGGCCAATTTACGCAAAGACTGGCGCTCCCGAACGGCTGTCACCGAATTGAACCCCTCCCGAGTATTTCCCCTCAAACAATTTCAATAATGGGGCATTGAATCAACCAGCCCACGGTAACAGGGCGGAGGATCGAAGGGATGAACACGTTCCGACCAACCGACGACGTGACTGACTCAATTGAAGCTTGAGAAAGCTTCACAGGTTAACCAGAGATGCCGCACATACTAAAATTTGGACTGGGCACGAATAGAAACGTGGGGCGACGGAGATGGTGTCACGATGGCGTTCTACAGAGCAACTGTGTGTTCCGGTGATGGGCTTCAGCCGAATTTCAATTGATTGGCATGGAGAGCAATAGGAGATCACATACTAACTAAAACAAAGAGTAATTTGATCATTACTGACCGGAGGGGTGCTGGCCACGATGAGGTTGGATTTCGGGTGTGCTTGAACAGAATTGGGGCGAATGCAAAATTAGAGCTCGTAGGGAATCGACTAGGAGCAATACTTGGTGTGGGGGTGCACAATGATATTGCGAAGCTAGCCACGAGCTCAATTTATAGGCAGCTTCGTCGGTGGCACATGAATTGAAGATGGCGCGGTGGCGGCCGGAGAGGAAAAAGGCTACTGGTGCAAGTGAACTCGTGGCAACCGTCGTGGCGACAACTCCGGTGATCGGCGGGAAGCTAAAACGAAGCGCGGCGATGCGGTGGAGGTACTCAGATACGTGGCGCAAGGTCGTGCGACGGTGGTTCCCCGGCGAGCTTATCTGCTCAGCCGCAAAACAGAAGGGAGATGGTGACGGTGAGTCACCGGAGTGACCTCCAGCCCACCGACGACAAATATCTTTCCTCTCGCGATGTTATCCACCCACCCGAGCGTGCATCTAGGCGGCAACAGCACGAATCCCAGCGCAGGCAGGTCACCGGCGGCGAGCGAGCAGCGCTGGCAGTTTGATCTTTATCAGGTTACTGTACCATTGGATTGGGATTCAGTTAGTCTGACAGTCGATATTCAGGCATGATTTACTCACAAATTCCAATAGGAACATACTCCATGCTCTGCAGCAAAGTTGGAGAGCTATGTACCACCTAAATTTCGACTATAGTGACTGAGCTCATTTGATCACTATATCATGGTTGAATTCACACTCAAAGCTGACCCTGTTACACTGAGTAGCTGAATTTCCAAATGAAACCAGCCTGTCAGCCAAGCTTTGAGCATGATTATCTTCCAATTTCTCTTAACAACTATGCTTTCCTTCTTGAGCAAAGTTGTTCTCCTATGTTTGGTCTTTAACTTTGATGTGGTTCCCTAGGGCAAAATCCCTAGAACATGAAAGATACAAGGGCTCAAAGTTGAAGAAAACACACTGATTTCAGACTTAGGCTCTATAGTGCTTTAAGAAGTGATTTTTGCATTTTGGTCCAAAACTTAGGGTTTGGCTTTCAAGTCCACATATTTGTGAACCAAATGACTTTAAATACTTATTTAGCTTGGTTTCTGCACTTTAGCCCAAAAGTGGACTAATTTTGCACATAAGCCCCTAGGGTTTGGTTTCAGGGTTTTCCAGGATTCCAATTAGGGTTTCTGGCATCCCAGGGGTATAAATGTGATTCAACTTTATTTTTAGGGTCATTTTATGACTTTTACCCTAAAGTATTTAGGTTTTCTTAACTTGGGTTAAGTTTTACCCTTTTAACCTCTATTTAGGGTTAAGTTCCTTAACCAGGGTTCTTTTTGCAAAACACTTTAAACAACACAACTTGTTTCAAATTTTTGCCTAGTGAATGCACTCTAGGTGTGTCAAACATATGCAATGCCAATGCTCATGATGCCATGCTCAAGTTTTAGTTATAGTAACACCAGGGGTGTTACATCCTTCCCCCCATAAAAGAATCTCGTCCCGAGATTAAAAATCCTAGGGTAGGTAATGGTAAAGGAAACGCATCACATTTTTATTTCCTTATTCTTGGTACAAGACAGGGGTGATGTGGGGGTTACTTCTTTTTTTACAACAGCTATACAGGCTTTACAATTTACATGAGGCTAAAAAGCCTGGGAAATTCTTATCCAAGAAGTCTTGGGTTTCCCATGTAGCCTCATCTTCCGAATGCTGGTTCCACTGTATCTTATAGAACTTGAGAGTCTTTCTTCGGGTGACCCTGTCCTTTTGATCCAGAACTCGAATAGGATGTTCCGAGTATGTTAAATCTGGTTCCAGGACAACATCAGCCACTTCAATGGTTCGATCAGGAACCCGAAGACACTTCTTCAATTGTGACACGTGGAATACATTATGCACAGCAGACAATGTTTCGGGGAGCTGAAGTCGATACGCCACTGGCCCATATCTTTCCAGAATAAGAAAAGGACCAATATATCGTGGTGCAAGTTTTCCTTTAACTCCGAAACGCGATACACCCTTCATTGGTGAGACCTTCAAGTAGACATAGTCTCCTTCAAGAAAATATAAGGGCATTCGCCGTTTGTCTGCATAACTCTTTTGCCGTGCTTGAGCTTTCTTCATATTATGGATAATTTTCTGAACCTTTTCTTCAACCTCTTTCACCATATCAGGCCTAAAGAAGTATCTTTCTCCAGGTTCAGACCAATTTAGCGGAGTTCGACACCGTCGTCCATATAAAGCTTCAAAAGGTGCCATCTTGATATTTTCTTGATAACTGTTATTGTATGAAAATTTTGCTAGGGGCAAATATTCATCCCATTTTGGTGAGAAGTCCAAGACACATGCCCGCAGCATATCTTCAAGTATTTGGTTCACCCTCTCAGTCTGTCCATTGGTTTGAGGATGATAGGCCGTACTGTGGAGCAACTTAGTACCCAGGGATTTATGAAGTTCTTCCCAGAATTTGGATACGAATTGCGATCCACGATCCGGCACTATGGTTTTCGGAACACCGTGCAGACTAAGAATACGAACAATGTACAATTGGGTATAGACAGTAACTGGGTAATCGGTCTTGATTGGCAGAAAATGAGAAATTTTCGTAAGCCGATCAACAATAACCCAGATAGAGTCATACCCTTTTGTAGTCCTGGGTAATCCCATGATAAAGTCCATACAATATCTTCCCATTTCCACATGTGCAACTTGCTTTTTCTGATGACACTGTACTATCTGAGTCTGTTGGGTGGCAATTATGCAACTTTACCCAAATAGAATCAGATGCACCATCTTGGGTAAAACACACAAGAAGAGGTTTACCAACAAGTGGTTACAGTAAGTTCATAGCACACGAGACGAGTGTGAATGTTGAGTAACATCACGGTCAACTCGTGTTAGCCAGGGAATCCAAATTCACGAAAGGTGATATTGATTCAAGAAAAATCACCAGTGGAGGGATCTAAAAATGCGGACTTTGCAACTAGTCCATTTTATCGGGCACTAGACATGGCTCGACCCAATCACTTATGCTGGAAAAGCATACATGAGGCAATCGAGGCACGACTAGAGCGATGGTTAGGTGGTTATTGACCGACTTAATCTCGATTCTTGAAAATTCTTCCTTAAGAGGGGTTGTACAAAAGTGAGCTTAGACAACTTGATAAAACGATCTCTAAACTCAACCTTCGTTCAACAGGCAGTTGCACGTTAGTGAAACCAACTTGTTGAACTACTTTTGACATTGAGCAAGTCCTCTCAATACCATCGGTAAGCCAAGGGTTGAGAGTTCACATTTGCAAGCCAAAGGTCATGCATTTGGATAAAAATCCATTTGGTCAGGTTGTTCATCCGTTTCTTCAAGCGAGATGAATTATCCACTTGGTTAGGGAATACATAGATTAATTAGGAAAGCGAATGAACAAACTCCTGCATTTCAGCGGCAGGGGAAAGTCAATCTCCAATTTGAGAGCTAATTAGTTGTTTTCTTACACTAAAAAGCTCCAAGGCTTCACCTTTACACAAAGGATGCAAAGGGAACTTGTGTGAGTAGTCACTACCAAGATCAAAAGAAATAAGACCACACATGAAAGTGGTATGCCCTTTTGATCCAATGGAAATGACAGATGTTGCTTGATCTCTTCAAGACACATAGAGAGTGTTTCAAGGAAAGGTCAATGGAAGACAACACATTAGTGTAATTCCATAATGGATCATGACTAGAGACCTCGATACCGACATGCGCCAAGCAGCAAAATCCTGGGTGCACATTCATAGGAGGCTCTCAGCTTCGCCGTGGTACCATAAGTTCTCCACCATGTCACCAATAGATTGAGCAAGGGTGATTATACACAACGAAATACTCCACTAATAAAGATGGTTACAAGTAGAGAGCCAAATAGATCATGGCCCAAGGCATGGCCATAATCTAAACTTGATAGAAGGAGTACGAGGGGAGACTGTTAATTTAGCCCAATCATATTTCTATGCCCATCGCAGAGATCACAAGGTCAAGGCTTAAGTTGGTATGCCTTCGATAGATATGAAGAAACCAAAGGCATCAAATTCAAGGAAATGGTCGGACATGTCTTTCCTAGGTTGGGTTAATAAAGTAACCTGACGATCCACAAGGAGAGGCCAACTATACTAGAGACTTCAACCTGCATCAGCTGTTCAAGAGAATGGCTCTAAAAGGAGGCACGACTTGAGATCCTTGTTTGAAGTCTAGGTATACTCTAGGTCCGACAAAGAAATTATCTAGGCATTTACTTGTACGGGTGTGGTCATGAAATGATAACGGAAAATTCGACTCTGGGTCGGGTCATGGTTCACTAAAGCCTAATTCTTGGGTTTAGGCAACCAAGTCATCAACTCTCTATTGGTCATAACTCAACCTGATGGTTCTCGGATCAAGGTTGCTTTTTTGCTGGTCTAACCAGTTCATGCCCAAGATGACATCCATGTCTTGGCTTTTCAGAACAATCATATTAGTAGGAAAGTCCTGTCTGGCCAATGTTAAGGGCACCTGATAAGCCACTTCTTTTCACTTTTGGTAGCTTTACTGTCGGGCGTAGAAGACCATTCGTCAACCAACGTCATAGAGGGAGGGGGCCTGAAAAGGTCCGGTTCACCATCACGTGCTTCTCCCGCTACATGAGAAGGTCCGGCTTCTGTCCCGACAAGATTCGCAAGGACGTTCGGGTGCAGTTGTGAATACAACACATGCACTTCTTCATGTAGTGCATTACAACAGACCTGCAAGTTATCCATGGCTAAGCTAAGCTCCTCCACATGGGCTCGAGCTTTGGCTTCCTTAGCCCAGACGAGTAAACGAGAGTTAACCATCCAATCGAGTGCTAAATCTCGTTTCGCGAATTGGTCTTGCAAGTAGCGGATGGCTGCATCCGCGACTCACAGATCATTCCTGTGACGGAGTTCTGATTGAAGCAGTTCGACTTGTGCTTCCAGATCCCGATGGGATCGTTGCTACCACTGTTACTTCCTTCATGTCTTGGGGCAAGTTAATGGCAGAGTATGCCAATGGGTCTAGTAGATTTGCGCGCGGTCTTTCTGATGCGCGACAACATTTCTCTAAGGGGGAAATTTTATTAATATAGTGCTCAGCATGATGCATGTGTAAGTACAGAATCAACCTTAGTCGATTCAACCTTCTATATGTTGCACTCTTCCTATCTGGTCTTTAAGATATACTCTTTAGAATACTTAGGTAAGAAGAGAAAAGAGTTTTTAGATAAGACTTTTAAAAATCCTTTTGAAGATGCTTCATAATATCTGCCAAGAAGGGCTACGCTCCGATACCAGCTGTGACGGAACCTCCCAAGTAATTAGGCCCACCTACAGTTGTCCTTGTCTCACAGACATCAGACAACCCTGTAGGTGCCCCTGAACTACTTGACAAGTTCGGTATCTTTCCTTACCTTACCAGGAACGTCTCACCCATCTTGTAGACATTACAGAGCATCGGAGATAAAGAAATGCGGAAGCGAATTACATAAACTTTACATTTATTTTAAAAGTAAGCTTGAGTTATATTATTACAGACCAGCCTAAAAGTGAGTGCATAGAGTAATAATTATACAAACCAGGGAGACACAAACTTCTCCCGAAAGACTATACACAAAAGATCCTAGATGGAGGACCGAGTCCTCCCGCACTTCAGTCTTGTTTTTCTTCTTTGGGAACCACCTTAGCACAGAAGCAGCAAAAGTCTGCTACTTCCTCACCTAAAAACAACGAAGGGATAAACCCTGAGTTTGGAATACTCAGCAAGTCTTACCCGACTAAGGAAAAGACTCTCAAGGGTATGCTGGTTATAGGGGAGTCAAGGTAAGGCTTTTCAAAATTCAAGACTCTGTTTTTGCAGAAATGCTTACTAAAGTGGATCCTTAAAAATCCAGTTTTATTTGTCAAGTTAAGTAAAATTACCTGCACTAGAGTTCTTTCTATCCTAGTTCAATCACTGGTCCTGCACTAGCCAATTTCTTTAACAAAAACCCATCATCTTTAGTGGAATGCTACGTGTAGGTCAGTGACCAAGTCTTCATAACCGCGAAGGTACGGCGATCCGAATCGATTATACTCAGCTGAGGATCTCCAATCACACGACATATGTAGCACTTAACCCTTGCATATGTCAACCCGCCACCGGGGTTCTTAAGACCGGATCAGGTTCACGCAGACCGAGAGCACAGATACACCACCGTCCAGCCTCTTGCCACGGAGGGTACACGCTACTCTCGCCACCGCTCCACGCCCATCTCGTGTTGTCTTATTCCGGCCTTAGTCTGCCCGAGGCAAGGCTTACCCATGACGAGGCATGTGACCAGTTAAAGGGTCCTCGATCATCAAGCCTACATCGACAAGGTCCTTAATCGACTCAGACGGAGACACTACACCGAGACTCTCTTCTCGTGCAAGTCACCCGCCCGGTCTCAGCTTAATCATTTCAAATCCAAAGTTTGGTACCTGACAGAGGTACATCTTTTTCGATGTTGGACCCATCATGGCCATGATGGATCCACCATCAAGTTTTGTTTTTGAAAACATCCCAACCACTTATGCCAAACATCTTTTGTAAAACAAATCCTTTTGTTTTTCTAAAGCAATACTAAGCATAGTAAAACCTTTTTGTAAAAACAGGGTTGCAAGGAGGATAATCAAAATCAAGGAAGGTAATGCAGGAATTGTTTAACAATCAACTCCTATAACTTAATGCAGCAAGCAAGTGAGAAAGATTTAAAAACATCAAGGGAGGTGGCAAATGCACCGGGGCTTGCCTTCGTTAACAGGTGATTCAGGCTCGGATCCACAAATGTCGAAGTAGAAACTATTCCCGGCCTGAGTGTCCAAAGGTGGTTGCACTTGCTCTTCAGTTACTTCTATCTCTTCTTCTCGTTCTAATCATAACCATATGCATGTATAAGAATGGATGCCATGGGATGCTCATGAGGATGCAAAGATAACATAAACTTATTAGTTACGTCTTGAATACAACTTGCCTTCACGGAGTTCCGGGAACTTAGGGTTTCCGGAGTCGGTAAAGGAGTTCATGGAGCAGGGGGGGTGTTTTGGGGTTTGGTGATCAAACAAGGTTCAAATCAATTCAAACTCTACCCAAGGTCTCTAAATATTGTATAACACTCACATAAAAATTTTGGGCATTTTAGGACTTATCAATTATTTTCTAAAAATCTATAACCAAGACTTTTAACTACTTTAAATACCCTAAAATTTCTTATTTTCACCAAAAATCACCAACTTATTTTTATTAAATACTATGGAAAATAACAAACCTAGGAAAATTAGTTTCACAATTTTAGCATTTTTCTACATTTTTCCATGGATTTCTAAAGTTATTCTGAAAAAGAAAAGGAGAAAGGTGAATAGTGTTGGGCTGATTTCAGCCCAACCAGCCCAGACCCAGACAGAAACGTGCCCGCGCGCGCTGGCTGTTGATTTTGCGAAAACGCCCCCGAGGTCTTAACTAATCTGCAAAACATTCTACAGAATATCTAAGAGTCACTGACACCTTACGCTAAGGTCCCTGGAACTTCGCTTCTTCCCCAAAAACGTCCCTCACGGCGAGCAACATCGAGCAGAGCTCCGGCGAGCTCGTGTATAGGCCAATTTACGCAAAGACTGGCGCTCCCGAACGGCTGTCACCGAATTGAACCCCTCCCGAGTATTTCCCCTCAAACAATTTCAATAATGGGGCATTGAATCAACCAGCCCACGGTAACAGGGCGGAGGATCGAAGGGATGAACACGTTCCGACCAACCGACGACGTGACTGACTCAATTGAAGCTTGAGAAAGCTTCACAGGTTAACCAGAGATGCCGCACATACTAAAATTTGGACTGGGCACGAATAGAAACGTGGGGCGACGGAGATGGTGTCACGATGGCGTTCTACAGAGCAACTGTGTGTTCCGGTGATGGGCTTCAGCCGAATTTCAATTGATTGGCATGGAGAGAAATAGGAGATCACATACTAACTAAAACAAAGAGTAATTTGATCATTACTGACCGGAGGGGTGCTGGCCACGATGAGGTTGGATTTCGGGTGTGCTTGAACAGAATTGGGGCGAATGCAAAATTAGAGCTCGTAGGGAATCGACTAGGAGCAATATTTGGTGTGGGGGTGCACAATGATATTGCGAAGCTAGCCACGAGCTCAATTTATAGGCAGCTTCGTCGGTGGCACATGAATTGAAGATGGTGCGGTGGCGGCCGGAGAGGAAAAAGGCTACTGGTGCAAGTGAACTCGTGGCAACCGTCGTGGCGACAACTCCGGTGATCGGCGGGAAGCTAAAACGAAGCGCGGCGATGCGGTGGAGGTACTCAGATACGTGGCGCAAGGTCGTGCGACGGTGGTTCCCCGGCGAGCTTATCTGCTCAGCCGCAAAACAGAAGGGAGATGGTGACGGTGAGTCACCGGAGTGACCTCCAGCCCACCGACGACAAATATCTTTCCTCTCGCGATGTTATCCACCCACCCGAGCGTGCATCTAGGCGGCAACAGCACGAATCCCAGCGCAGGCAGGTCACCGGCGGCGAGCGAGCAGCGCTGGCAGTTTGATCTTTATCAGGTTACTGTACCATTGGATTGGGATTCAGTTAGTCTGACAGTCGATATTCAGGCATGATTTACTCACAAATTCCAATAGGAACATACTCCATGCTCTGCAGCAAAGTTGGAGAGCTATGTACCACCTAAATTTCGACTATAGTGACTGAGCTCATTTGATCACTATATCATGGTTGAATTCACACTCAAAGCTGACCCTGTTACACTGAGTAGCTGAATTTCCAAATGAAACCAGCCTGTCAGCCAAGCTTTGAGCATGATTATCTTCCAATTTCTCTTAACAACTATGCTTTCCTTCTTGAGCAAAGTTGTTCTCCTATGTTTGGTCTTTAACTTTGATGTGGTTCCCTAGGGCAAAATCCCTAGAACATGAAAGATACAAGGGCTCAAAGTTGAAGAAAACACACTGATTTCAGACTTAGGCTCTATAGTGCTTTAAGAAGTGATTTTTGCATTTTGGTCCAAAACTTAGGGTTTGGCTTTCAAGTCCACATATTTGTGAACCAAATGACTTTAAATACTTATTTAGCTTGGTTTCTGCACTTTAGCCCAAAAGTGGACTAATTTTGCACATAAGCCCCTAGGGTTTGGTTTCAGGGTTTTCCAGGATTCCAATTAGGGTTTCTGGCATCCCAGGGGTATAAATGTGATTCAACTTTATTTTTAGGGTCATTTTATGACTTTTACCCTAAAGTATTTAGGTTTTCTTAACTTGGGTTAAGTTTTACCCTTTTAACCTCTATTTAGGGTTAAGTTCCTTAACCAGGGTTCTTTTTGCAAAACACTTTAAACAACACAACTTGTTTCAAATTTTTGCCTAGTGAATGCACTCTAGGTGTGTCAAACATATGCAATGCCAATGCTCATGATGCCATGTTCAAGTTTTAGTTATAGTAACACCAGGGGTGTTACAACTGCGGCCCAAGCCGCGAATGTTTCCACGTCGACCTAGGGGGTCCCTCCGAAGGCAACCATCTCGGCATGCCGGAGGACGGTGACCTCCCTAGGCCGGTGCCTCGCGTTGACATCCCATGGGAGCTAGCTTTGGTCCCCGTTCAGGCGGGGGCCATGACCCACAGCTCGAGCAAATCCGCGGGGTGCAGGCCAGGCTCGACGAGGGAGCAGGAGCGCTTGAGCCGATCCGCCGGGACGTCGGGTAGGAATGGGCGGGCCAGCCTCCGGCCGGAGAAATACGTCATCTACCCCAGGGCTTCCAGCACCGCATCACCGACGATGTCAGGGTCAGGCCGCCACCCGCATCCAGTGGGGTTGGCCAGAACCTGGCTGCAGCAGCAATGCTCCTCCGCGCGATGCCGAAGCCATCAACCACCGAGGGGCGGCGAATCCAGAGAGAGCTCAAGAATCTCCTGGAAGGCGTCGCGGTCCGACGGGCCGAGAGCTCCGCCTCCCGAAGGCAGGGGTACCCCTCGGAACCTCATGCCGCGACTTCCCGATTCATGCGGGAAGCCTCGATCTACACCGGGCGCACGCGCAACACAGCGCCTGCGGCCCCGGGTCGCCTCGGCAACGAGCACCATCACCGCGACCGTCGGGCCCACCTCGACGAGAGGGTGCGCCGAGGCTACCACCCCAGGCGTGGGGGACGCTACGACAGCGGGGAGGATCGGAGTCCCTCGCCCGAACCACCCGGTCCGCAGGCCTTCAGCCGGGCCATACGACGAGCGCCGTTCCCGACCCGGTTCCGACCCCCGACTACTATCACAAAGTACTCGAGGGAGACGAGACCGGAACTGTGGCTCGCGGACTACTGTCTGGCCTACCAACTGGGTGGAACGGACGATGACAACCTCATCATCCGTAACCTCCCCATGTTTCTCTCCAACACCGCCCGCGCCTGGTTGGAGCACCTGCCTCCGGGGCAGATCTCCAACTGGGACGACCTAGTCCAAGCTTTTGCCGGCAATTTCCAGGGCACGTACGTGCGCCCCGGGAATTCCTGGGACCTCCGAAGCTACCGACAGCAGCCGGGAGAGTCTCTCCGGGACTACATCCGGCGATTCTCGAAGCAGCGCACCGAGCTGCCCAACATCACCGACTCGGATGTCATCGGCGCGTTCCTCGCTGGCACCACCTGCCGCGACCTGGTGAGCAAGCTGGGTCGCAAGACCCCCGCTAGGGCGAGCGAGCTGATGGACATCGCCACCAAGTTCGCCTCCGGCCAGGAGGCGGTCGAGGCTATCTTCCGGAAGGACAAGCAGCCCCAGGGCCGCCCATCGGAAGATGCCCCCGAGGCGTCAACTCAGCGCGGCGCCAAGAAGAAGGGCAAGAAGAAGTCGCAAGCGAAACGCGACGCCGCCGACGCGGACCTTGTCGCCGCCGTCGAGTACAAGAACCCTCGGAAACCCCCAGGAGGTGCCAACCTCTTCGACAAGATGCTCAAGGAGCCATGCCCCTATCACCAGGGGCCCGTCAAGCACACCCTTGAGGAGTGCGTCATGCTTCGGCGCCACTTCCACAGGGCCAGGCCACCCGCGGAGGGTGGCAGGGCCCACGACGACGATAAGAAGGAAGATCACCAAGCAGGAGAGTTCCCTGAGGTCCGCGACTGCTTCATGATCTACGGTGGGCAAGCGGCGAATGCCTCGACTCGGCACCGCAAGCAAGAGCGCCGGGAGGTCTGTTCGGTGAAGGTGGCGGCGCCAGTCTACCTAGACTGGTCCGACAAGCCCATCACCTTCGACCAAGCCGATCACCCCGACCATGTGCCGAGCCCGGGGAAATACCCGCTCGTCGTCGACCCCGTCATCGGCGACGTCAGACTCACCAAGGTACTCATGGACGGAGGCAGCAACCTCAACATCATCTACACCGAGACCCTCGGGCTCCTGCGTGTCGATCTGTCCTCCGTCCGGGCAGGCGCTGCGCCCTTCCATGGGATCATCCCCGGGAAGCGCGTTCAGCCCCTCGAACAACTTGACCTTCCCGTCTGCTTCGGAACACCCTCCAACTTCTGAAGGGAGACCCTGACGTTCGAGGTGGTCGGGTTCCGAGGAACCTACCACGCGGTACTGGGAAGACCATGCTAAGCGAAGTTCATGGTCGTCCCCAACTACACCTACCTGAAGCTCAAGATGTCGGGCCCCAACGGGGTCATCACCGTCGGCCCCACGTACAAACACGCGTTCGAATGCGACGTGGAGTGCGTGGAGTACGCCGAGGCACTCGCCGAGTCTGAGGCCCTCATCGACGGCCTGGAGATCCTCTCTAAGGAGGTGCCAGACGTGAAGCGTCATGCCGACAACTTTGAGCCAGCGGAGACGGTTAAGGCCGTCCCCCTCGACCCCAGCAGCGACGCCTCCAAGCAGATCCGGATCGGCTCCGGGCTCGATCCCAAATAGGAAGCAGTGCTCGTCGACTTTCTCCGCGTGAACGCCGACGTCTTCGCGTGGAGTCCCTCGGACATGCCCGGCATACCGAGGGATGTCGCCGAGCACTCGCTGGACATCCGAGCCGGAGCCCGACCCGTCAAGCAGCCTCTGCGCCGATTCGACGAGGAGAAGCGCAGAGCCATAGGCGAGGAGATCCACAAGCTAATGGCGGCAGGGTTCATCAAAGAGGTATTCCATCCCGAATGGCTTGCCAACCCTGTGCTTGTGAGAAAGAAAGGGGGGAAATGGCGGATGTGTGTAGACTACACTGGTCTGAACAAAGCATGTCTGAAGGTTCCCTACCCTCTGCCTCGCATCGATCAAATCGTGGATTCCACTGCTGGGTGCGAAACCCTGTCTTTCCTCGATGCCTACTCAGGGTATCACCAAATCAGGATGAAAGAGTCCGACCAGCTCGCGACTTCTTTCATCACACCCTTCGGCATGTACTGCTATGTCACCATGCCGTTTGGCTTGAGGAATGCGGGCGCGACGTACCAGCGGTGCATGAACCATGTGTTCGGCAAACACATTGGCCGCACGGTCGAGGCCTACGTCGATGACATCGTAGTCAAGACAAGGAAAGCCTCCGACCTCCTTTCCGACCTTGAAGTAACATTTCGATGTCTCAAGGCGAAAGGCGTCAAGCTCAATCCTGAAAGTGTGTCTTCGGGGTGCCCCGAGGCATGCTCTTGGGGTTCATCGTCTCCGAGCGGGGCATCGAAGCCAACCCGGAGAAGATCGCAGCCATCACCAGCATGGGGCCCATCAAGGACTTGAAAGGCGTACAGAGGGTCATGGGATGTCTCGCGGCTCTAAGCCGCTTCATCTCACGCCTCGGCGAAAGAGGTCTACCTCTGTACCGCCTCTTAAGGAAGGCCAAGTGCTTCACTTGGACCCCTGAGGCCGAGGAAGCCCTCGAGAACCTGAAGGCGCTCCTCACGAAGGCGCCTATCTTGGTGCCCCCAGCTGCCGGAGAAGCCCTCTTGGTCTACGTCGCCGCAACCACTCAGGTGGTTAGCGCCGCGATTGTGGTCGAGAGGCAAGAAGAGGGACATGCATTGCCCGTTCAGAGGCCAGTCTACTTCGTCAGTGAGGTACCGTCCGAA
This sequence comes from Zea mays, assembly GCF_902167145.1. NCBI lineage: Eukaryota > Viridiplantae > Streptophyta > Magnoliopsida > Poales > Poaceae > Zea > Zea mays. The sequence continues at coordinate 11,011,269 of NC_050104.1, read as the reverse complement.
ATCAAGATCCGCTACCCACAAGTTCAGAAGCTGCTGTATGCGGTGATCCTGACACGGCGGAAGTTGCGACACTACTTCGAGTCTCATCCGGTAACTGTGGTGTCATCCTTCCCCCTAGGGGAGATCATCCAGTGCCGGGAGGCCTCGGGGAGGATTGCAAAGTGGGCGGTGGAAATCATGGGCGAGACAATCTCGTTCGCCCCTCGGAAGGCCATCAAGTCCCAGGTCTTGGTGGACTTCGTAGCTGAATGGGTCGACACCCAGCTCCCAACAGCTCCGATCCAGCCGGAGCTCTGGACCATGTTCTTCGACGGGTCGCTGATGAAGACAGGAGCCGGCGCAGGCCTACTCTTCATCTCGCCCCTCGGGAAGCACATACGCTATGTGCTACGCCTCCATTTCCCGGCGTCCAACAATGTGGCCGAGTATGAGGCTCTGGTCAACGGGTTGCAGATCGCCATCGAGCTAGGGGTCCGACGCCTCGACGCTCGCGGTGACTCGCAGCTCGTCATCGACCAAGTCATGAAGAACTCCCACTGCCGCGACCCGAAGATGGAGGCCTATTGCGATGAGGTTCGGCGCCTGGAAGACAAGTTCTACGGGCTCGAGCTCAACCACATCGCCCGGCGCTACAACGAGACTGCGGACGAGCTGGCTAAAATAGCCTCGGGGCGGACAACGGTTCCCCCGGACGTCTTCTCCCGAGACCTGCATCAACCCTCCGTCAAGATCGACGACACGCCCGAGCCCGAGGCACCCTCGGTCCAGCCCGAGGTACCCTCGGCTCAGTCCGAGGCACCCTCGGCTCGGCCCGAGGCACCCTCGGTTCAGCCCGAGGTACCCTCGGCCCCCGAGGGCGAGACGCTTCACGTTGAGGGGAAGCAAAGCGGGGTCGCGCCTGATCAAAACTGGCAGGCCCCGTACCTACAATATCTCCACCAAGGAGAACTACCCCTCGACCGAGCCGAAGCTCGGCGGTTGGCGCGGCGCGCCAAGTCGTTCGTCTTGCTGGGAGATGGGAAGGAGCTCTACCACCGCAGCCCCTCAGGCATCCTCCAGCGATGCATCTCCATCACCGAAGGTCAGGAACTCCTTCGAGAGATACACTCGGGGGCTTGCGGCCATCACGCAGCACCTCGAGCCCTTGTCCAAAATGCTTTCCGACAAGGTTTCTACTGGCCGACGGCGGTGGCCGACGCCACTAGAATTGTCCGCACCTGCGAAGGGTGTCAGTTCTACGCAAGGCAGACCCACCTGCCCGCTCAGGCTCTGCAGACGATACCCATCACCTGGCCTTTTGCTGTGTGGGGTCTGGACCTCGTCGGCCCCTTGCAGAAGACACCCGGGGGCTACACGCGCCTTTTGGTCGCCATCGACAAATTCTCCAAGTGGATCGAGGTCCGACCCCTAAACAGCATCAGGTCCGAGCAGGCGGTGGCGTTCTTCACCAACATCATCCATCGTTTCGGGGTCCCGAACTCCATCATCACCGACAACGGCACCCAGTTCACCGGCAGAAAGTTCCTGGACTTCTGCGAGGATCACCACATCCGGGTGGACTGGGCCGCCGTGGCTCATCCCATGACGAATGGGCAAGTAGAGCGTGCCAACGGCATGATTCTACAAGGACTCAAGCCTCGGATCTACAACGACCTCAACAAGTTCGGCAAGCGATGGATAAAGGAACTCCCCTCGGTGGTCTGGAGCTTGAGGACAACACCGAGCCGAGCCACGGGCTTCACGCCGTTCTTTCTAGTCTATGGGGCCGAGGCCATCTTGCCCACAGACTTAGAATACGGTTCCCCGAGGACAAGGGCCTATGCCGACCAAAGCAACCAAGCTAGTCGAGAAGACTCGCTGGACCAGCTGGAAGAGGCTCGGGATAGGGCCTTACTACACTTGGCGCGGTACCGGCAGTCCATGCGACGCTACCACGCCCGAGGGGTCCGGTCCCGAGACCTCCAGGTGGGCGACCTGGTGCTTCGGCTGCAACAAGACGCCCGAGGGCGGCACAAGCTCACGCCCCCTGGGAGGGGCCGTTCGTCATCGCCAAGGTTCTGAAGCCCGGAACGTACAAGCTGGCCAACAGTCAAGGCGAGGTCTACGGCAACGCTTGGAACATCCAACAGCTACGTCGCTTCTACCCTTAAGATGTTTTCAAGTTATTCATATACCTCACTCCTACGCAAAGTTTAGTCATCAAGGAAGGGTCAACCTTGCCTCGGCAAAGTCCGACCCTCCCTCGGGGGCTAAAAGGGGGGAACCCCCTCTGCGTCGAATTTTTTCCTCGAAAAAAGATCCTTTCTGCCAGAATGTCTTTCGTGCTTTTTGACTACTTCGAAAGTGGATCCTGAAAATGACGGAGTACACGTAAGCAGCCAAGGCTGACCGAGCCGAGGGACTCCTACGCCTCTGGGATATGGATACCTCACTCATCACCTTCTGCGATAAGTAACTCACGTTCGGATAAGTGATTCCGCGGACCGAACAAGTCTTCACGTTCGGAAGCTCTTCTGCCGAAGCGATTCTTCGAGCCTTCTCAACTGCGTCGGTGACAGAACCCCATGGACGGGTAAGAGTGCGCGTAAGCAGCAAGGCCGACCGAGCCGAGGGACTCCTACGCTTCCGGGATACGGATACCTCACTCGTCACCTTCCGTGAGAAGCAACTCTCGCTCGCACAAGCAATTATGTTACCGACAAAAAAGTCCAGATACTCGAAATAAGAGGAAAGGAGACGCAGCTTTACAACATGACGAGGGTGTGTTTTGGCCTCGGCGGCCGCAGAAAACACGCGCTACAAGATGATCCGACCCTGCAGGCACGGATCTTGACGCTTGAAGGGAGCAGCAGCACCCTCGGCGTCGACAACACCTTTGGCGAGGTCCGACCTGGCCTCGGACGGCGACACGGTCTAAGGGTCTCCGCTCTAAAAGACAACGTCATCACCAAGCTCGGGCCGTCGCCGCCAGGGTCTTCTCCGAGAATCCGGCTCGGGCAGGCGGCTTGGCTGGCCACCCCCGAGGCCTGGGCCAGCTGTCCCCCGAGGACATCAGCCCGACCCGAGGCCTCGGCAGGTCAATTCCGGCGTCGGTCCCGCTAACGGACGACCCGGCCAGGCTCCGACCGACCAGGTCTTCTTTCCGAGCTAACTCTGCCTCTGTTCGTGCTGACACCGCTACCCCTGGCCTCGGCTCATCGAAGAGCGGCCGAGGGGTTCCTCTAACTAAGCAAGGGAAGCCTCGGACAACAAGGCTGACCGAGCCGAGGGACTCCTACGCCTCCGGGATACGGATACCTCACTCGTCACCTTTACACGGGGCGACTCACGCTTGGTGAAGCGGTTCAGACAACCAACAGGCGAGTCTTAGTGCTCGAAAATGAGGAAAAATACATACATGTTCAGGCCTCGACAGCCACAATGAACAAAAACACTGGCATTCAAAGTGCCATTACAAACGGAACTCCGGTTCCACCTCCGCATGTACGAACAACCCCACTCGATGGGGAGGGGGCCTGCGGAGCAACAGAAGACCGACGAACGGCGCGCCGTCGCCCGCTCCGGCAGCGGCGACGACGACGACTTCTGCTCCGGGGGGCCAAACAGCGGCAGCAATGACCTCAGGGCGGATGCTGCTGCCAGGAGGCCCCCGCCCATGCCCAAACTCGTGAGGCAAGGACGGGCAGAAGGCCGTAGAGTTGGAGGTCGGTCCGTGGGCGGCCCTGGCTATCTCGTCGGCGGAAGAACCTCTTCCAGCTGCCATGGCAGAAGCCGGCGCCGAGAGCGGCTCCGAAGCCACTCGGGCCCGAGAGCCAGGCACGCGGCAGCTGGCAGCGCCACGGACGACAACCGCCCTTCCCCCCAATCACTAAGGGAAGGAGCGGGCCACCGCCCACGCAGGGGCCGACCCCAACTCGGCACACTCCCCTCCCCAGCCCTGGTGATGAAAATCCTTGAGGCTGAGGGAGGGGCAGAGGCCGCGGCCCGGTTTGCTTTCCCCCGCCATCAAACTGGAGGTCACCATCTTGGGTGACCTCCGGCGGAGGGGTGCAGCCGGGCCGACTGATGAAAATCCTTGAAGCCGAACGATGGCTGAAAGGTACCAACTCCCACGGAGTTGCGTTCCTCCAACTATAAGGCGGAAAGACTGCGAGCATCCCCCATCCAGGGGCTTGGAAGGTGGAAAGGCACGATGCATAAGGGAGCGCGAAGACATGGTCGCCTTCCAAGGGGGTCACCCTCCTTTTAAAGGCGACTCTCCCTACTTGCGTCCCCAGCCGTCGTGGGCTGAGTCTTCTCCAACACGCTCCAAGGTCCTCCCCTACGGCGCGGGGGCTGGGTTCCACATGTCATGCAAGCTGGCTCAGAGCAGAAGAAGCCAAACCGCCATGCGCGGTGCGTGCAACCGCCCAGCGGTTACAAGCGGCTCTCCACTTTTGCCCAGACAAGCGGGCGAAAGGGCGGGCAGCCATGCAGGCGGCATGCAACCGCGCCAAGTGGGCGCACTTCTTCGACTCCCAACACGCCCAGCATGGAGGCCCAGGCCCACGCGTCATGCAACTGGCGCGCCGAATGCTTCGTGCATGCAACTGCACCGCCACTTGCGCCACCACCGCGCCTCCTCGACTGCGGAACCGATACCGCGACTCGAGGCGACCCAGAGCACGACCCAGCGGCGCCAGCCTGGCGCGACGGTCAATGCGGCCAAAAATGGGCTGGCAGTAATGGCGGTGGCAGGCAGGCAGGAGCAGCGGTCACGTCGCCAACCAAGCCTACGTCCCATCCAGGGGCGACGAGAGAACCCTCTCTCACGGCGTGAAGACAACGCGCCCGTGTTCCGTTCCTCGAACGGCTCGCGCACGCACAACGGCCGCCCCGCGAACCACTCGCCCCGTCGCATTAACTCCGCGGCGGGACAGGCGGCGCCTCTGGCAGGAGAAGCGAGCGACGCTTTGCCTTCGCCATAATGACCGCGTCAAAAAAGGTACGCCGCGTCGTTCGATTTCGTATCCTTTTCCTTTTTTCCTCTTTCTCTCTCTTGCAACAGGGACCGGGAAAGGGGGATACCCCGAAAAGGATCCTTCTCCGTGAAGGAACCAGGCTTCGAGCCTCCCTACTGATCAGAGGTTCGAAGGCTGGCCCCTCGGAAGGGTTCGACAGCCGCCTCATATCGCGTGGGCTCTACACCCACTACTGGTCAGAGGTTCGAAGGCCGGCCCCTCAGAAGGGTTCAACGACCGCCTCAGGCTACTCGGGCTCCGCGCCCACTACTGATCAGGGGTTCGAAGGCTGGCCCCCGAAGGGTTCACAGCCGCCTCAGACACAGAGCGAGGGATGACCATGGGTACGTTCGATACATAACCAAGGCTCGGGCTGCGCTCCCGAGGTACCCTAGGACATTTCCGAGACCAGCGGGAACGATCTTGTAACGGAACCCCATCAGAGGGAGGCATCGTGCCCTCGGACCCCGTCGCCAGGGGACCGGGTCCGGCAGATCACCCGCAGGTACTTTTGGGCGCGCCTCTGGGCCTCTAGCCGACCCCTAACGAATGGGGCACGGACGTCCACTCGGATTACCCGCCTGCAGCTCACCGGAGACACCATGTTCGGCGCCCATCGAGGGCAACATGGCGCTTTCCCCCCTCCTCCTTGCGGAAAGGCGACGCAGGTGCGTATGTAAAAAAGTCGAGTTTGTCCCTGATCGCCCTCTCGCCCTGTGTAGAGGCTCGGGGGCTGCTCTCGCAAACCCGGCTCCGGTCGAACCGTTTACAGCGTCAACATACCAGCCCGAGAACTTGGGACCCGACCGTACACCTGGGCTACGGCCAGCTCGCATGAGGGAACGACCAGACCAGCCGAAGCATTATGCGAGGCATTAAGACCTCGGAGGAGTCAAACCACTCCTCCGAGGCCTCGGGGGCTACACCCGGCGGGTGCGCTCGCGCGCACCCACCGGAACAAAACGCAACCGAGAAAGGCTGGTCCCCTTGCAAAAAAGTGCGACGAAAGCCTCCAAGCGAGTGCTAACACTCCCTTCGAGGCTCGGGGGCTACTGTCGGGGACCATAATTAGGGGTACCCTCAAGGCTCCTAATTCTCAGTTGGTAACCCCCATCAGCATAAAGCTGCAAAGGCCTGATGGGTGCGATTAAGTCAGGGATCGGTCCATTCGAAGGACGCGATCACGCCTCGCCCGAGCCTAGCCTCGGACAAGGGCAGCCGACCCCAGAGGATCTCCGCCTCGCCCGAGGCCCCCCCCCAGCGGCTAACGTATTTCCGGCTCGCCCGAGGCCCTGTCTTCGCCAAGAAGCAACCCTGACCAAATCGCCGTGCCGACCGACCAAATCGCAGGAGCATTTAATGCAAAGGCAGCCTGACGCCTTTATCCTGACGCGCACCCTTCAGCCGATAGAGCCGAAGTGACCGCCGTCACTTCGCCGCTCCACTGACCGGCCTGACAGAAAGACAGCGCCGCCTGCGCCGCTCCGACTGCGGTATCACTTGACAGAGTGAGGCTGATAGGCAGTCAGGCCCGGCCGCAGGCACCATAGGAAACTCCGCTCCGCCCGACCCAGGGCTCGGACTCGGGCTCAGCCCCAGAAAAGACGGCGAACTCCGCTCCGCCCGACCCAGGGCTCGGACTCGGGCTAAGTCCCGGAAGACGACGAACTCCGTTCCGCCCGACCCAGGGCTCGGACTCGGGCTAAGTCCCGGAAGACGACGAACTCCGCTCTGCCCGACCCAGGGCTCGGACTTGGGCTCAGCCCCAGAAGACGACGAACTCCGCTCCGCCCGACCCAGGGCTCGGACTCGGGCTCAGCCCCAGAAGACGACGAACTCCGCTCCGCCCGACCCAGGGCTCGGACTCGGGCTCAGCCCCAGAAGACGACGAACTCCGCTTCGCCCGACCCCAGGGCTCGGACTCCGCCCTGGCCTCAGCCGACGGTCTCCGCCTCGCCCGACCCAGGGGCTCGGACTCGACCTCGGCCACGGAAGACAGACTCGACCTCGGCTTCGGAGGAGCTTCCACATCGCCCAACCTAGGGCGCAGACCGGCCACGTCAACAGGAGGCGCCATCATCACCCTACCCCGAGCTGACTCGGGCCACGGGGAACAAGACCGGCGTCCCATCTGGCTCTCTCCACCAGATATGCAATGATGGCGCCCCGCATACTCTGTGACGACGACGGCTCTCAGCCCCCTTACGGAAGCAAGAGGACGTCAGCAAGGACTCAACAGCTCCGACAGCTGTCCCTCTGCCAGGCTCCAGCGCTCCTCCGACGACCACGACATCACGCCAGCAGGGTGCCAAAATCTCTCCGGCTGCCACAACGGCATATACTTAGGGCGCTAGCTCTCCCCCGCTAGACATGTAGCACTCTGCTACACCCCCCATTGTACACCTGGATCCTCTCCTTACGCCTATAAAAGGAAGGACTAGGGCCCTCTTAGAGAGGGTTGGCCGCGCGGGGATGAGGACGAGACAGGCGCTCGCGTGAGGCCGCTCGCTCCCTCTCCCGCGTGGACGCTTGTAACCCCCTACTGCAAGCGCACCCGACTTGGGCGCGGGACGAACACGAAGGCCGCGGGATTTCCACCTCTCTCACGCCCATCTCCGGCCACCTCACTTCCCCCCTTCGCACTCGGCCTCGCATCGACCCATCTGGGCTGGGGCACGCGACGACATTCACTCGTCGGCTTAGGGACCCCCCGGTCTCGGAACGCCGACGATAGGATAACCAAATTTAAGATGAGCAAACGAACAAATAGCAAACGAATTTAAGAAGAGCAAACGAACAAATAGCTCTAGTGTAAAAGAATAATAAGAATAATAGCATTTATCCTAATAAAATTGGTAGGCAGCTATGTAGGCAGCTATGGATAAGGAGATAGAGTGTACATGATGAAAATGGACACATGGAGCAAGAAAGTAGGAGAGAGAATCTCATATCTCACCACTAACAAAATCGCACCTGCGTCCATTCCTCATGGAAGGGGTCGGCCTATGTAGGTGAGCAGTGACTGATCTGAGCGGTGTTGGCAACAAAATAAATGTTCTAGCAAAAGAAGAATTGATCAACACAGGGTTAGATTAGTCATGGATTTATTCATAAAAGATTCCCCAGCCCCTAGACGTATTCAAAGATGTTTCTTGGGAGTCTCTAGTGCATCTAGCATTGTTGTTAATCTTTATTTAGCTTAAGCGACGATGAGGACAGGAGGATAGGAACGGGATATGCACGACACACCTTGACAGTGAGGGTCCATGCTCCACAATGAGAAGATGTTTAGTGTATCGACCCCATTGAAGTAGGCCTTGAGTCCTTGACCTCCAGGATCCCCGACCCGCTAGCCACCGACGACAAGGACATCGTGATGGATAAGGGGACTTTAGACAGTCCAACAGAAAGTTGCAGTTGGTATAACAAGATAGCCAGTTGTTAAAAACATTCTCACCAAAAAAGAAGAAAAAACACTTCATGAATAAATAACCAAAAAAGAACATTTAGGAGATTTTAATTAATTCCAAGAACTTGCAAAACTACCTAGATGACGGACCAGAGGCTGTCAATGTCGATGTCGACGTGATTGTGGTTGATGTCGCCGAACTCATAGTTGAGCACTGTGTCGAACCCCACCACCAAGATGTGGTTGCTGGTGGCCTCGGCGCCATCGGTGATGTTGAGGAGGCCTAGGTACTGGATCGACATCGTGGTGGAGAGGCTCCGGGTGCGCGAGATGAAGAAGGCTAGCTCGTGGCTGCTTAGGTGGAAGGATTGTCCGACAATGGTGAACAAAAACAACACGGAGAAGGACCACACCGTGCTGTTGGACGCCGACTCACAGAATGGGAGCGGAATCAGGTGCAGCGCATGGTCCGTCATGGCCACTGTAACGTTGGTGAGCACCAGGAGGCCACTGGGCGCCACGCGCGCGACGCTGTCGAACCACACGGAGGCCGCAGGCATGGGGCGTGCGAGCTCGAGGTGGAGGTGACAGTTGCAGGAGGGCGAGGGCGATGGAGTTGGCGAGTACAGAGGGCGCCAAAAGGCAATATTATGGACTACACAAAAAGGTATTTTCATGTGACATAGTTGTGTGGTCTAACCTATGCTATTTTTAGAATGCCCATTATGTTTTGAAGAACAGATGGTGGCTCAGAAACCTAGCAGACCGTCAAGCTACCATCTGCCGCACCATATGCAAGCAGATCAGAACTTACGCGGCCAAATTTCAACATAGTAACTGCCAATAATAAAATCAGTCAATAATGAGAAAATCGGTACACTAACCAAATCAATTAGATAAAAATACTTGATCGCTAAAAGAGACAAAACACAAGACATGATCATGGGTTCGTAAGATAAAAAAACTGAGGCCTTGTAGTTGTCAAAGATGCAATGCATTCCAACAAATGAGTATGCAAGCTCGGCATATCTAACATGCCACTCAGTATCACTCTGCTTTGAGCCAATACTTATAGTGTGGTTTAACACTCCGCTGAAAGAAACATTTAGTTGAAAAAGGCTAGACAAGTTTACTACTATCTGAAGGAACCCACTCATAATTGGATGTCTGGATTACTACAACAGTTCAGATCTATATTACATTAAGTACAAGTAGTATCATTGACACCTTCATAATTAACATGTCATATCACTGTCTGAAGGAACCCACATGTAATATATTACATTAAGTACAAGTAGTGCAGGTTGTTTAGTCTTCAAACAGAAAACAACTGAAAGTAAAAATATATATTTTAACACCTCGTTGTTCCTTAGGAGCTAGCAGTAAATACAAGCGCATCTATGCACTGATGCAGTATTGTAGAACAAGTCAGACACTTCTTTTCTCCAGGCTTCTGCTGTGATTATTCACTTCAATATTGCCTTTGTAGTCTGGAACCTAAATACCTTATCAGTAAACTTGGTAGTAGAATAGAAATCAAGGTAGTCTTGGAAACGATATTGGCTAGGATATGTGAGCTTTGAAGCTAGGCAGATTATGGCGTCGGCACCAGGGTTATAGAATGTTGCAATGGATAGGCGGCTCCCGTTCTTGTTGGGAAGGACCCGGTGGCATATGCTCTTGTAGGTTCCATTGGTTATCACTTCAATCTGATCTCCAAGGTTTACAAAGATCATGTTGCCTTGTGTTGGAGGTATTGCCATCCACCTACCGTCTTTCAGAAACTCTAGACCTGGGATCAGTTCATCTTGAAATAGAAGTATGATCCCCCCCAGCGTCAGTGTGCTCCCTGAGACCCATCACAAGCTCTGGATGGCTGCACCTGGGATACTTTGCCACCTTAACGCCTACGGAAGGTTTAGAAAACGCCTATCATAACAAGTGCCATGACAGTGCAGAGCAGAGAACTCAATATAGTAACATCATATACTATACTAACATATATAACCATTGATTTCCTTACTGAATGGTACTACTCTTTCGGTGAGAGAAATATGGTAATAAATTATTCATACGACATAACATTGTTAAAAGCTTTGCACTGTCGATTGATGGTACTATTAAAGAAAATCCTTAAATGACAATATTTTTAAAGGCATTGAGTCGCTGACATCCGATTCACACTATTTGGGTAAATCATGATTACACACACACAATCAAATGACTTAATTGGATGCCTGGATTACTACAACATTCAAAAAAAGTTTCAAGGTCCCTCGATAATGGTGTAGATCCTGTGCTAGACAAGTTTACTAGTATATATACATCTATTATCATGTTCTTCACTTATTTTCCATTATCACAAACTGAATTGACATTTCTATTTGAGAAAATAATGATCCAGTTTGGGGATTCCCCTAATAAATTCAGTTATAGCTAGTCGATCAGATCTAAAATAGGTATAAGCTTAAATTCCATATCACCCACCCCGTCCGTACATAAAAATATTGTTTTCTGTAAAAGCGGAAACAACATGCATGTACATTGCCTGCGAATGCAATTCTCGGGCAAAGCAGTAATCGCAAACAAAAGTGGTAACAATAGTTACAAATAACAATAGAAAGTAGTAGAAGAATCTTCTTCGCACCTTGGAGAAATCCGCCATAGTGTATCATCGTTCCCTATTTCACCCTTCACAAAAGAGGAAGATAGTAAGATCATCAGTTAAGGCTCACGAGGAGCAGCGGAGCAGGCAAAATGGCAGATCAACAACAAAACAAACTCATAGAACAAAAAGGTCGTGTGGATACAACAAGAGGAAGTGGACAGCGAGGGAGAGTTGCTCCTCAGCCGCGGTGGAAGGAAGGGTACTGGATCACGGTGTACCGCTCTAGAAGAGTCTTCTTGTCTTCCTGTGTTAGGAGCACATGCGTTACCTCTTGGTAAGCGGTCTGCTGGAACTTGTCGTTCTGCTTGGAGATGTTGATCTTCTTCATGACATACCTACGCTGGCCCCGCGAGGGAGGCAAGCAACATACAAGGAAGGATCAGGAACCGAAGCACACGTCAAGAAAGCAGACCAGCAGAGCGCGATTAAAGCCAGATCAGAGGCGACAGTTCAGATCTAGCGCACTAACCTTGTCTCCAGTGAGGTACAGAGCGAGCAGCTTCACGGCCTGCAGCGAGGTAGCGGCTGAGGCGCCTGACGCCAGATGTGTTCGCACCTGGTAGGAGCCGAGGGCGATGTAGGAGCGGAAGACGATGGCGTCGCGCTCAGCGGCGGCGGCGGCGTCGAGGCCCAGGATGTCGATGTTGTTAATGGCTGCCTGGTAGGCGCCCAGGTAGAAGAGGTTCCGCAGATTGAAGAGCAGGTCGGGGGAGGCCATCGCTGCAGTGCAGCAGAAGACGACGGTGACGAGGCGTGGGTGGGAGAGAGATCCGGGAGGTCGCGGTTGCTCTTGAGTCTAGACTCCGCTTGGTCGTCCCTTCGGTTCGAGTTGATGCGGGGGACGCACGGGCCAGTTCGCTTCCGCTTGGGCTCCCGCGCCGAGTTTGGGGATGGGTCAGCCGACGCCGTCGCCACCGGCGAGGGGATCGGATTCAGAGCGTAGGTACTGCTGGACGAGTCGACGGCGGGCGGGAGATCGAAGTAGCCGACACCGGCGGCGGCGCCACTTGTGACGCTGGACGAGGTGGACGCGAGCCGAGACGACGGCCTAGGGCATGGCCCCCAGGGCGAGATCGCGTGCCCGCGAGCAGGAGGGAGCTTTGGAGCTGGGCGAGGCCGGAGGGGCGGACCACGGACGGATCTGGGCGAGGAGGCGGCGTGCCAGACCACCGGAGGCGGAGGGAGCTGCAGCTGCTGGGCAGGAGCCATGGCGTGAGGCGCCGTGGCGGCCGATTTCGGGAGGCGAGTGCGGTAGGATTGCGCGAGGGGGAGCACAGACGCGATGGATGATTCCTATGGAAGGTTGTCGAAGGAAGGTGCGCGAGAGGCGATGATGGCGGGGATTCCTGCGATTGCGCGAGGGGAGGACGGGCAGAACACGGTGCACTTGTGAACGCCTACAATTTCGTCTTATAGAGTAGTAATAGATGAGTACATTACAGTCAAGATACCATAATGACAACATTTTTTTAAAAAAACTTATAGGCAACAACTTAGTAAAAATTCATAGCATCTCTAGGGCTAGCGTGCTTCTGTGGCTGTGTGAATCGCGTGAGGAGCCTAGCATGCTGTAAACTACTAGCTTGGAGCCTTGGATGCTTGTGTTGACATGTTCAATGCGAGTGCGTGGCTGGCCTGTAGACGGACGCATGGTCATTTGGGCTGGCCAAAAGAGCTCACATAGTGCTTTGCTGGTTAATGGTTTGTTGCCAAAAACGAGATAACCCCTCATAAATACGGGATAAACGAAAATGGTCAGGATGCACCCAAACTGTTTCGTACCGATTCCGAATTTAGTATCCCATTTTTCGTACCATTTCTGAATTTGTACGAAAAAATACGATTTCGATCGAGTTAAATATAGAAAACGATGCGAAACAGAATGAAATTTATCCCGACCGTTTTTATTCCTACTAGACCTGAGTAGATAAGTCCTTTCTACCAAATCTTATTCCATTTTACTTGGACTTTATTTTGAGCTTTCCTACGACTAGACAAATATAGTTAGTACATAATCAAATTGACTAAGTGTGAGGAACTCACCTTTTCACCAAAGTTTACCAGGATTTGCATTTTGGCTCAAATTACGTCCTAGAAGCGCTTTTCTCACAGAATTGGGTTTAAGATGAAACAAAAGTGCTAGAAACATAGTATTAGGCATATGAAACTTATCTAAGTACTCAAACCTCATTGTTTTACCCTTTTACCCAAAGTTACACTTTCTATCCTCCATTTTAGCTTTTTAGGACTTAGAACTTTCAAATTGCCTTCAAGTGAACCTATACTCATACTAATATCAAACTAACTTGTCCATGTTGGTGTGTTGTACACTTAATCAGTCGATACATGTTGGGTGCTCGTCACCGACGAAGATGATCTGAGCATCTAGCGTACAACGACGACACCTTCTCCTTTTTGATGCTTCATCCTTGGAGCAAGGACAAGGAATGCCAGACACAAACCGAGGATGGGTGAGGTGACAACAGAGATCGAGGATAGCCAAACAACGGGAAAAAATGAAAGAAACGATGTGCCTTTCATGTGTGCGAGTTAGGAACCAAGCAACACAAAGTTGAGCTGCTACTTTTGAAGGTGTGAGGTAGGTGAAGCTCATGCACTAATTCATGAGTTTGTGGCATGGCGCTAATGGTTACCATCTTAAATCGTGGTCAAGACGGTTGTAATAGACATGGTTTGATACACGAACTGGATATCATAAGGTAAAATAGGGTGGTTGGAGCGGTGTCTTTAGAAGATGCTTCATGGCGCGTAAACAACAGAGTGAACTCGATTGACTATTGAGGAGGACACCTGCTGCAGCTAGATCTAGATAGAGTACTGAAGAGGTCATAACCGTCTATGGAAGCACGAAGGGGCAGAGCGGTGAGCCACCACAGACGGTGAGTGCAAGCGCCTAATAGGAGTGGGGGGGCTTATGGAAGCGCAAAGAACCAGAGCCATCGCCGGACGCGGACACTAAAATGAGGCGAGGACCTGCACCTGCTACAACCAGATATGACATGGTGCTTGATTCCATAAGCATTGGCGATTGGTGGGGTCACCACTGACGGGGATATAATTCTCAATCTATTATGAATGTATTGGTTGCCTGCATATGCCATTGACCATGTTCACCGAATGCAATCTCCACGTGTTTGGTTGCGTGGCCAGCCTCTGCAGATGCAAAAATTATCTCTAGGCCTAGCTCCCAAGATAAACAAAAAAATGAGCGTTTCTCTATAGTGAGGCTCTATTGGTACAACCATTAGTCTTTCTCAATGATGGATTAATATGTATTTATTGTCTATTATAAATTATTATAATTTGTTTAAAGGCGACTACAACTTAATACACGATATGGTAAAATTATATACTATTTACAACATGATTACATCAAAATATAATAAACTTTAATACTCCCTCCGTTTCTTTTTATTAGTCGCTGGATAGTACAAAATTGCACTATCCAGCGACTAATAAAAAGAAACGGAGGGAGTAGAATTTAAGCTTAGCATCTCTATGGAACAGTTGAGATAACCAACCTAGACGTTAACCAGGCACCAGGTTCGACCAGGATGACAATTAACGCGCCCAAACCTAGACGTTAGCCAACCTAGACGTTAACGCGCCCAAAGCTCACGAGTGTGACACCTGACTCAAAGAGCAAGCTCAATTTTCCCCTTCCCTTGGAAAACCACGCACCCACCGAGCCCGGCCGCCCCCAACCACTCCGACCAAACCAAAACCCAGACCCACTCTCCCCCGAAACCCAGGGCCTCGTGTCGTTTGATGCGATTCCGGCGGCGATCGCGAGCGCCTCCACCACCACCCGCTCCCCCGTCCTAGCGCGCGTTTGGGCGATCTCCCCTCTCGCGGCGGGCATGGCTGGCGGCGGCGGCGGGGCACGCGGCTCCGACAGGGCGGGGGCGGCGCGCTCTCCCACAACCACCACGGCGATACAGTCGACCATCCAATCGATCAAGGAGGTCGTCGTCGGCCACTCCGACGCCGACATCTTGGACACCCTCCGCGAATCCAACATGGACCCCAACGAGACGGCGCAGAAGCTGCTCAACCAAGGTCCCCTTGCATCTTCCCTATTCTCCCGATCTGGGTCGCCTCGACTCGGTCGATCTCGTACCGTTCTGGGAGCTAGGGTTTTGTGGGCTCTCGCCTAGCGCATTGGGTCGGCTCTGCTGCTGCACCCGTGCCGGCGCAGGGGATCGCCGCGTCGGGTCTAGGGTTTTCGAGCTATGGATATTTGGGGTGGCTCTGCTAGGGTGGGTCACCGTTTAATGGTTATTATCGATATTGATTAATGATACTATCACGAGGTTCGTGATTTTGATTAGCCAATGATGTCCATATATATCAATGATATTCTTGCAGGGTCAAATTGTTAACATTTGTCCGGGCTACTTGTATTTTCGTGTTCTATTCTATGTTGTAAATTTGTAAAAGGCAGTGCTTACTATTGCTTGCAGCACGTGGGTTCTAACTATCTCTTTATGATCAGCTTGATGCCATTGTTTGCAATATATATTGCCTTACTAGTAAATCTTCTCATGTTTTCTTTGTGATTGTAATTCGTCATTGTTTGTACCTTTTGTACTTGCAGATCCATTTCATGAAGTAAAAAGAAAAAGGGACAAGAAGAAGGAGGTATACATTTTCTGTTTGGGTACATTTTCAGTGAACGATGAATGATTAAATCTAGAGTTGTTTCTTTTTATTTATAGCATACTTATACATATTCTTCTTGCAATGTTAAGCTTTTTGTGATGTTCTGAAACAATCTAAAGCAAAAAGGAACGTTTGGAGTTCTATGTCCTTAAATTGCGTATAGTCACTCAATAGGCTAGCAAAAGAAAACCTGGCCTCCAAATTCCAAATACTAGATGCAAGTTTGACTCAGGACAAAGCTAAAACAACTTACAATTTGGAACTGAGGGAGTAGGAGTAGACACGCACACTGCTTCTGCACAAGACATGCATTCCACAACATTTTATTTGCTCTTATGTGTTCCTCTCACTTTTTTCCTTGTCATCCCCTGACCCTACCTTGTGTGCGAGCTTCTGGCATTGGGTGTGAAGAAACGAAATAAAAGCTAAAACAACTTACAATTTGGAACTGAGGGAGTAGGAGTAGACACACACACTGCTTCTGCACAAGACATGCATTCCACAACACTTTATTTGCTCTTATGTGTTCCTATGTCTCACTTTTTTCCTTGTCATCCCCTGACCCTACCTTGTGTGCGAGCTTCTGGAATTGGGTGTGAAGAAACGAAATTAATTCTCTATCAATTGAGGAAACATGTTAGGTTTATTGGTTCTTTGTTGAAGTGTGTAATGCATGTTATGAAGCTTCTGTAATGCTGAAAATCATACATTGCTATTCTTTTATTTCGTTGCACTGAAAAAACTATTGCATTGTTAGAGTGCTGGCCAGAAGAGCTTTGCTGATAGCACTGCACAAGTTGAGCAAAACTCACAATGGATGAAGCCACATACACAAAAGATGGAAAATGATCAAAGAACTCCCAAGCAGGGTCAGATGTCAGGTAACATAATTGAGGGCCACCATCTGTAATTCTGATCTTATGTAGATATGCTTCTAGACAATGATGAAATATATAGCTTCCTGTTTTCCATGGCAACATTGTTTGTCTCCAGCTTTCTTGTCTTTGTTCTTGGCTTCCCATGACATACTATAAGCTTCTGCAGTTTTCACATATTGTGTGACATATGTGCAATATTTTGGTTGTGTAACTAGCAGTTTCCACCTGATTGTTAACTGATTGCTTGATGTAGGCCCTACTCGTGAATTTCGGGTTGTGAGGGACAACAGATTTCAACATGGTGTGGTGGAGAACAGACCAGAATTAGGACACAAAGGTTCAGCAAATGTACAAATGTCTGATAGGAGGTATTGTTTGTGACAAATTCTGCCACTGCTCTTACTGTACCATGCATTCATTTGTATGTCAAACAATCTTGTCATCATTTTGTAGTTCTGGTTAAGTTGTATTCTGAGTATAATGCAGCTATCAAGCACTTATTCAACTTCCTAATATTCTGTATAGCTAAGGTTATCTCATCGAGTGTAGGCATCACATCGCCTCCTCTATCAAACTCTAAGGCGCTGTTTGGGACAGCTCCAGCTCTAGAAAATTTGGTGGAGTTAGTGAAGCAGGTCATTAGGTGCTCTAGAAAATCGTGGAGCTGGAGTTGTAAGCCTTTAGAAGACATTTAGATAAGTCTTTTTGTTTATTATTTAGATTAAAAATATTTTTTAAAACTACTTAGATTGATATTAAAAATACAGCTCCATACTGGAGCTGGACCCTAGAGCCATCCCAAACACCCCCTAATTTAATAATGTAAAAATGATTAAATGCTCTAGGTTTGATGTTTCTTTGTTCCGTGCCTATGGTACACGAACAAATCCTATGAAATTGCAGGGTACATTTGTTGAGGTAAATGTTCCATGCATGCAGGTAGCTGCATTGACTGAATTCTGTGTTTTCTACGACTTTAGTTTTATATATGTTTGCTATGGCCATTTTGTTGTTCATTTGCAGCTAGGTTCCAGAGCTGTAATACACTGATCAAATGTCTAAAATACAATTATGAAAGTTGCTATCTTCAAATTTTTGTCAATTGTTTTGCATGAACATCTTATTATAATCAAACTAATACTTTCCTTACTGGATTGTCTATGTTCAGTACTCTTGTTCAGTCTGGTCGAAACCGCTCACCTGCTACAACCTCAGGTGACCAGATCACACATCAAAATGCTATGCAGAACTCCAACTCTGACACAACCCAAGGGAAGAGGGATGCTCAAGGTACTACAGAGAAGCATGTGAAGCCATATTTGAAGAACCCTCAGAATGAGCAGCACTTTCCAGGTTCTGACCCAGCTCATGGGTCAGCCAATGTTAGAATTGCCGGT
Organism: Zea mays; assembly: GCF_902167145.1. Lineage (NCBI taxonomy): Eukaryota > Viridiplantae > Streptophyta > Magnoliopsida > Poales > Poaceae > Zea > Zea mays. The sequence continues at coordinate 10,993,234 of NC_050104.1, read as the reverse complement.
GGAACTGTTGGACCTGCTCAACGTCATGTTGGAGTTGTTAATTCTACTAGGCAATTTGCTGCCCGTTCGGGTTCTCAGATGCATGCACCAAGTGGTTCTTATGCAAATATTCAGAGGGGGAGTTTTACCTCAGTAGGGGCATCTGGGCGTTACTCAGCTTTCATGTCTAGAAACATTCAACAAAACCAGAGACCTGATACAATGTTTCGTGGAAGGCCCACTGTTAGATCTTTTGTTGCACAAAACACCAACAGATATCACCAGGGTTCTACTAGCAACCAAAAAGGTATCATCTGGCAGTGATGTCTAAGCTTTATTTTTTTGTCATCAGAAGAGTTCATATCAAAATGTTAGTTTTTGTCAGCAGCAACTCTGTAAGGGCATGTTCAGTTAATCCCAGGGGATTGGAGGGCATTGAGGTGGATTCAATTCCCTACAAGTCAAAATCCTCCTCAGCCCCCTTCAATCCTCTCCAATCCTCTTGGATTGGGGATCAACCAAACAAACCCTAATGGTTTTTGTGAAAAATATATATAATTTAGATTGTGCTTTATATCTTTTATAAGTTTGAAAGCAAACATGCCGAAGATATTTTGACATAATTATTTCTCTAAGTGGTTTTAATCAATTTTAGAACTGGGTGTAGTGCCTACTGTGTTCCAGGAATCGACATATTGTGCTTTTTTTGTGTTTCCATGTACATTCGTCTCCACCTTGTGTTGTGGGGGTTTCAGCCCTGGGCAATTCCTTTCCCCCTCCCCTTATATATAAAAAATGGTGGACCTCATGTTTAACTTCATTTTAACTGTATGTTACTTTTTGCTTTAACTGTATGTTACTTTTTGCTTTGTATGAAGATCTATATAGCTACCCTAAGATTTATTCTCATGTGACTATTCACTGAAATACTTGTTAATTGGCAAAATGGATTTGCAACTTAGAATGCACTTTCTGGAAATGTTCTGTGTTACCACAGAATTGCTGAGTTTAAAAAATTATATTTGCCACTTGATGTCTGGCTTTGTAGTTTTTCTTTATTCATTATATATTAGGTAAACAATCTGATAAAATTACATTTTATCTTCAGCAGTACACCCTATTAAGGAGTGGAAGCCAAAATCGACAAAGAAGTCACCGACCATTGATGCAGATAACAGTATAGCTGATGCTACATCTCCTTCAGCTAGCAACTGTGAAAGTGCCAACACACTGAATGTAAACGAATTGCCTGAAAAAATTTCACAAACTAACTTGCATGAGGTGGAGCATGTTATTATTCCGGAACATCTTCGTGTGCCAGAATATGAGCAGACCAAGTTAAGGTTTGGCAGTTTCACATCTGGTTTGGATTCGGAACAAGTATCTGCCTCGACCCCACAAGACACTGAGCAACCAGAACAGTTAGGTGGACCTTTCCCAATTCTTTTAATAAAAAACAGATAAACTTGTGGCAATCGTCATTGCGTCAGGAAGTTGACCTCCTGAAGTTATTGATATTGTATACTGATAAGTGATCAACTAGATTATGTAGTTCCTATGATTTTTTTTTCTAGTTAAAATACTTTATGCAATAAACTTGATTCTGTAGTTTATGTCACATCTATTGTCAATGTGCTATGTGCTACCTAAGCATCTATAGTCCTTTTACATGGTGAAATACTTTACAAGCCTGCAGTTTTATTGACATAGCCATTTGGTTTTTAGGTTCTGGGTACATTTATAACTTCTTATTCTTTACGTTTGGTGAATCATAGTCATACTTTCTGAATGCTATTCTTGCACTCTGGCACGATGTGGGCAATTTAGAGATATGTCTTCCTCTGACAATTCTTTTGTTATATGTAGTGTACAAGAGTCAGTTCAACAGGCAAGTGAATATGATAGTTTGGATGCTGGACCTGATGACATGGATGAGCAAGCTAGATCTTCACAACACCTGTCCACATCAACGGCTGAGATTTCCTTGCCCCCATCTGAGGATAGTGATCGAATGAGTGGTCAAGTAGAGAATGATGATGGCCTGGGCTTAGTTCAGAGCGACACTCCAATTGGAGCAGCAGACGGTGACAATACCCAAATCACCTCGACTTTGACTGCTTTTTCGGTAATGAGAAATATTTGTGTAGTGGGTTTGTCAGTGGGTATCTTTGTTGATGTTACACATCACATGGCTGAAGGCTTTTTCATTCGGCATTTTCTTTGCTAGGTTATTAATTAGACAGTGAAGTTGTAATTCTTATTTCGAGTGAGTTTTTTGGCATTGTCCATGACATCTAGAACTTCAATATCTGCACTCTGCAGGCTTATAGTCATGAAGATCCTAATATGCATACAAACAATGAGGCCCAGTTATACGGACTGGTGGAGCCTAATGTACATCCGCAAGTATTAGCTTCCTCTTCTCAGGTAAATGTTATTATATTGGAATTCAGTTGCTAGTTGGTCTCCTTGATTGTATTACTTTTTGAAGTTACCATTTTTTTTGGATATAGTTGGCATTTAAAAAATGTAACTTCAAAATCTAATTTCTATTAGGGGCTGTTTAGATCCATTCATTTTGAAGGAATTGATATCTACTTAATGGAGTGGGCAATTTGGCTTGGAATTTGACATTCCACCACTTTCCAAAGTCTATATATAAGCCTATCTCAAATTCATAGGATGGGGGATGGAAATTGATTTTATGTATCACCAGGCTATGTTTCTACTCTACAACTTATAACACGTTCTTTGGTTCGCTCCACTATAGTAGAAATATAGCACATAAATATCTCCTACATATGGTCAACAATATGTACAAGTATATTCCGCATAAAATCATATTAGTTTAGGCTGTTTGCTTCGGATTAAAGCCGGCTGTTTGGAATGGTGCACCTGCAATCCATAGAGACAAAAACACTGTAGAAGCAGTTAGGTCTGGGCAAAAAATTCGTAACCCGATACCTGAACCCGAATTACCTGCAACCCGGTTTTTATTTGTGAAATTCGGGTACCAACTTTAAGAACTTATTTCGGGTAATTCGGGTACCACCCTCCGGTACCCGAAATACCCAAACTTCCCAAACCTCAATGGTCCAACCCGTTTTCTGTTTGTGTTTGCTATTTCATCCTGTCAGAGCCAGCACCTGCGACGCTGGCCACCTTGCCAGTCACCATCAAGTCCTGCGTGCTGCCGCCACCATCCCTGCGGGCGTGCTCCAGCCTCCGGTGGACCTGGCCCTGCTCGCATACGCCCAAGGCCAGCGGCCCCACCCTCCTACTGCGCGCTCGCGCCTCCCCACCCACTGCGCACGCAGCACACAGGCTCAGCCGCTCAGGCACATAGCCGCCAGCCCACCACACATGCAGGCTCCAGGTTGCGCACAGCGGCACAGGATCCAGTTCAATTCCAGTTGACCCAAGTTATTTAAACTAAAATGCAAAATGATGAATGCCTTGGTGTCGATTTGCAGCAGGGCTCTTGCATTTTATTTTTATTTTTGCTTTGCTAGGAGTCGTGGACCTCGTCTTTGTGAATGTGGCATCCATTGGATCCTAAGATCGTCCCGTCGTTTTCCTATTATTCCTGCAGAGAAAGCATTGGCTACATCATTGGAAGAATTTTCGGGTACTTCGGAAATACCCGATACCTGGACCCGAATTTTCGGGTAATATAAAACCCGCTATGATTTCGGGTAACAATTCTCGGAACCTGAAATTTAAATTACTCGAATTACCCGAATGCCGAGGCCTAGAAGCAGTAGAAGAACGGTACGGATTAATGCCAAATGAACAGGCTATAAATCATGATTATTAGAACGGAATTCAATTCAAAGGATCCAAACGGGGCCTTATAGTATTTGTGTTACAATACTTAGTACTTTTGAAGCCAAACAACCACATCTTCATATGTCCAACTTAAATGACCCTAAATAAACTTGTGGAGAACGAGAATATTATGGAGCTTGACTGCTTGTATCCCAAATCTTCATATATCCTTAAATGGAGTAATATGGATGAAATGTACTATTTAGTGCTTACAGTCCCTTACTCCCATCAGGGGTACCCTTCAGAAAACCCGGAAGCAGATAATGCTGTGCAAGTCTTCAGGATGCCAGAATCTAATGTTCACTCACAAGTTCTCCCTTCCACATCTGAGGTAGCACTGTATTGTTATTTTAAATTGCTCTCCTGCAGTCCCTTTTATATTATTATTACTTGTAATCATTTGGATATATTCATTAGGCAGCTTAACTTATAACAATACATCGTAGTCTACTAGTCTTGGCCCATCATCATGTTGACCAGGGCTGCTAATGAGTCCAGTTTTAATCCACTTAGTTTCCACATTTAATAATCTCTACGTGGTTCTCTTGTTATTGCATTATTGCTTCTAAAATGGTTCTGCTTCAAGGAGTTCAACACGGGGCACTTTGCTGGTTTATAATTGAGGAAAATTAGTCTGCTCTGATATAAAATTTGAGAATCCAGTCTTGGTTTTTTGTGTTTTGTCTCAGGTTGAACGATGACTGACAATTAGACTGCCACAATTTCTGTCTTCTGTTTTCCTAGAACACTCTTCTATTCACTGTTGATCACAGTATAAATACATAACCTGTTGGCCGGCTAAGTCACTCAGGTAGCAAAAGTACATGAGGCTATCTACCAATTCTACCAACTAACTGGGCCAAACCACCAAACTACCCATAGAGCCAAAACCTACAATTTCTGCTACTGTTCTACATACAGTCAGAGGTGAAAACAAAGGAGCAGGCCCTGTTTCCTGTACTTCTATGACAAAAGAAAAAGAGTGGATAGTAGCTGATTATCTAACATATTCTTGCAGTCCAAGAAAAAATGAAGACAAATTTGCTTCCTCTTTGTGTAACGCTTAGTGAATATCATGATTAAATTGTGACATGTGTTGCAGGCTTTAAATCCACAGATTGTGAGCAACAGCCCTGTTTCGATCTCGTCACAGCAGCAGCAGCATATCTCCCAGCAACAAGCCGCAGCACAGATGTACCCTCAAATGCATGTGCAGCATTTTCCAAATTTCATGCCATATCGACAACTCTATTCTCCAGTTTACCCCATGCCTATGCCAAACTATTCGCCAAATGTCCCTTATCCATCAAATGGAAATAATTATCTTCAGATGCCCAGTGGAGGTTCACATTTAACTGCAGGAAGCGTGAAGTATGGAGTTTCACAGTTTAAACCACTCCCATCTGGTAACCCTTCTGGCTATGGAAATTACACTCATCCAGCTGGTTTTACAATGGGTTCTCCTGGTGTTATTGGAGCCACAGTTGGTGTTGATGATGTCAATAGGATGAAGTACAAGGACAACATTTATGCCTCAACTCCACAGGTAAAGTTTACAATTTTTTAATGCTATTGAGTCTCAAATTAGATAGTATGGGTAGAGGTGGCAATGGGATCTAAAACTTACACTATAAAATTTAAGGATCGAATTGGATTAGGATCGAGCTCTATTTCTATTCATTTTTGAACTAAAATTAATTGAGGGCTCAAACAAATTGTAAAGAACCATTTGGATCGTGATCCATTACCACCCCTAAGGCCCTAAGTATGGGTATCTTTTTCGTTTTGGTATGTTGCTTTGCAATACTTCAATAGGACTCTTTACTTTCTTTGTTTATGGGTTTGAGTACTTTATCTCAGTGTCCCAGTCTTTCCCTGTAAAAAGTAAATCAGGTGGGAATGGTGCCATTCTCTTTCTAAAAAGAGTGATAGTGAAACATCTTTAGGCCTTGTTTGGATACTCTTGTGTACCTCAATACACGTGGATTGATGTGAATACCAGAGTATCCAAACAAAGACTTGGGCTAATAGTGTTCATGGTTTCTGGGTTCGGTCCTTTTGGTTTACTAATTTTAGTATCTCTCACAGGTCGAGACATCTGACATCTGGATTCAGCAAGCTAGAGAGATGCCACCTATGCAGGTTCCTTCATATTACAACATACCAGGTCAAGCAACACCAGGTGCTTTTGTGCCAAATCCAGCAAATGCATCTTTCAATGCTACAGCTCAATCCTCTCATGTGCAGTTCCCAGGCTTGTACCATCCTCAGCAACCTCCCTCTATTGTAAGTCCGCACCCCATGGTGCATCAACAGGTGCCATCGGCCATTGGTCCCAATGTTGGGGTTGGGGTGGCAGCTCCAGGCCCGCAAGTTGGAGCTTATCAGCAACCACAGCTTGGCCATATGAATTGGAGACCCAGCTTTTGAAGAAGGTTTCTTAATTATCTGTAATTAGGGGGGGTCACAAGAGCCTTTATGTAACAACAGTAGGCTCCTTTTAACAGGAAGCACCTTTGTTTTTAGTGCAGCTCTTTCTGATCTATTTAAGCTATAACGAGGTTTTTGTTAGCCTTTCCATCCCCCAAGTGAATTCAGTATCCCATCTGAACTGGTATGATGTAGATTATGAGTTAAAACATTGGGCAAAATCTCGCACGAGCCCAAGGTTGAGTGCCTTCCATTTTGTTATATTGTTTTGTTTCCTAATCAAATTTGTAGGTTGAGTGCCTTCCATTTTGTTCTGATGTTCGTTTCATTATCTGATTTATGTACGCATAATGTTGTGAATTTTAGGGTTTTAGTGTGTTATGCAATCTAATGCAATGTGATAACCTGGTCAGGGTTCTTTGTAACTGGGTACATTTGGATGATTCTTTGGAACAAGAGTCTACAACCTAATTGCATGTGGAAATATATTTGTTCATTGTCACTGTAGTCTTCATTGATAAGTACACATCAGAAAGTTTCTGTGGTACCTGAGGACTTTTGTAGTAGGCAGGCCAAATGGAAAGTTTGTGGTACCCGAGGGCTAGTTACTTTTTACTATGCTGTTCTGTATGTAGTTGGAAAATGTTTTGCACTGATTTAGTTCTCCCGAGGATTATTTATCTTGGATCTGAGAGTTCGAATGGGCATGAAGGAACAAATTATGAAATTCTATATATGTTTCTAATTTGTTGATTGGTTGCTGCGTTTCATATGTGGAGAGGCATAGGATGTGCCAAAATCATGGTGTTCTAACGCAACAATGAACGAAAGAAAACTTTTATGTTGGCAACTGCCTACTTTGTGCTTATCACCATTTTGTAACTTTTGCTCGTACGGTGGGCAACGGAGAATTTAGAGTAATTCTTGGCATCCTTATGATATGGGCATGGCTGATGTTGCACATAAATATATCTCGTGATTACACGAGTGAAAAACAAAACCGGCCTTTGCGTTTCTTTGTTTGTCAAAAAAAAGATGCAATGAGTTGTATGAGCTCTCCAAGCGACGAAAATGATGGACCGGGCGCTCCTGCGAACGCGAGCGAGGCGGGGAAGAGAAGAGGCGAGAGCGAGACTGAGCAGAGGGACGAGATCGATAGATTGGGCGGAGGAGCCTACTAGCGGTCGGTGGTGAGCCGTTCCCGGCGGAGGGCGGAGGCGGTTCTCGGCGGCGGCGTTCTGGTTGAAGCTAAGGCGGAGGAGACGAACGAAGGTTGATAACGGATATGAATTTGTTCGGACTGGGCTAAGATATTGTCCGGGCAATACCTTACCGGGTCATGCTAGACCCTTTCCACCCCTGCATATGTGCACTCCTTTTTTTTGGCATATAAATTTATTCAGTATCTGATAGGAAAAAAAGGACCGCCTCACCGTTTGCTTGTTAAGCTAGCTTGTGGGTTTCGTTGGCCCAACTGAAGATGCACTGCTCACTCTATGTGCTGTGATTACGTTCTCGTCTTCGAGAAGAAGCTAGAAAAAAAATGGTTTGTGAATTGTGATCGAGCAATCTGTACTTAAATGCTGCCATGGTGGTTATTGAACTGACGTCATTCACGATTGAGATGACACGGAACTATGTAGTTTAGTGTCCACTGTTGGCTCTGGCCGAAAACGAAAACAAGCGAACATACGAAGGGCTTTATTATTTGGCGAATTTTAGACGAAGCCACGAAGGCCTCCGCTGCGCCGCCTCGGTTCCCCTTTGGTCTGCCTTTGGCCTTTGGGGCACTTTGCCTGTTTGGTTTGTGGCTAAATGTGCCTCACTTTATCTAAGATTAGTCGTTCGAATTGAATAATTAACCTTAGGCAGAAAAGTTAGGCAAAGTGTGGCAACTGAGGTAGTGAACCAAACATGCCTTTAGACTTAGACCACTCCCAAGGGCCAAGTGCATATATATCCAGCAGCTGGACAGTGGACACTATAGATTAGGATTTAGGAGGCGTTTAATCAGTGGAAGACGACAAAAAAAACCCACAATTGCGCGGTCGTGGATGGCAAAAGACAACAGTAATCCTAGTGGGATGGCAACGCATGAAAAGCTTATTTCGGCCGCACATTGTTTTCCACAATCCAAGAGAGCTTATCATAACTCTCTCTCTTCGACAGTTTATGGGCTTATGGTAAGGTTTCATATAGGCCGACAAAACAAGCTAGACAATGTTTCTGAACGTGATATGTCGTCGTCGTCTGGAAGGTCGTAGCACCGTACGTGCTCTCTCGAAGCAGTTTCCGAACTGAACTAGATGGCAGCGCGAAGTTGGGGGGTGGGGGAGGGGGGGGGGGGGGGGGGGGGGGGGGGGGGGGGGCGGTGCCGTGCGTACGCACAATCAGCACACGCGCATCCATCGCCATCATCAGCTGCGTGCGCCCATACCCTGTGCGTCCGCCGAAACCGAGGCGATGGAGAGCCCGGCCGACCTCACCCGGTCGAGAGACCTATGGGGGCAAATCAACGAGAGAGAGAGAGACAGGAAGCACGCACGCGCGCGCGGCGCGACTGACCGACGATCCGATCCTCGCACATATGACATATTTCCATGCTCGGGCGTCCCCTTGCTTCACGGATCCGTCGCGCAAGGTCCAGCATCGCCCGCGCCCGCGCGCGCGATTCCGGCCGGCCGTACTCCTGTCGTATCCCGGCGTACGTGGAAGCGGGGAGTGTTAGGTTGTATGGTGCTTAGAATATTAAATCCGTTGTCGCAGCTGCCGTCTTCGTAGCGTTGCGCTATAGAGAAGTAGCCGTTATTGGATTCGAGCCGCCGTGGATTGTAGCGTTTCAAGCACTCTGACGCTTAGGCGACGGGGTTCTCTGTGTTAGGGTTTTAGGGCGAGCTACTAATGTTAGTTTTTTCAGCGACTCTTTAGTCATATAATATATTTATAGTGTTGTGTGTTTGGGGCTCCAATCGAGGTTAGCATAGACCCTTCCAATTAAAGGCCTGTTTAGGGCTTGTTCGGTTAGCTCTCAATCTATGTGGATTGAGCGGGATTGGATGAGTTTGAATCCCAAACAAGTCAAACTTCTTCACAATTTTTTCCAATCCCATCCAATCCATGTGTATTGGGAATAACCGAACAAGCCCTTAAAAAGATAGATAGTTGAGTTTAATCCAATCCAATTACTAATGATAAGCTGTAGAGGACACACGGAGAAGATGGTGGGCCCTGCCGTGCGGCCGGTGTTCTCTCTGAGTCTACCCCTCCTTTAGCCAGCTAGAGCGATGTGTGTACTGGTCGACGACAACGACTGTGATCACAAGCTGCACGGCTAGCTACCACGTTGCTCGCTGCTACGGAGTATACTTGCGTGCGTGCTCCGAGTACCATGTGGCAATGCAGGAGCCTCTCACTCGACAGTCAGGATGACTACTGTCGCAGAAAGATGGGAACAGAGGAGTAGGTTGGGAATAAGTCTGCACTTCAACAGTGATAGCCTGACGATTACACCGTCGTCAGTTCCGTTCACGGCAAACATGCACTGTGGAATTAGTGGCGGACCTAGGATTTTAGCCAAGAGTATGCCATAATAATTTTTACACTAGAGCCCAAACATATGAAATACGAAATTTGCAAGAAACAATGTTTGAAAGATAATTACCATACTATTTGTTCGGACGACGCTTTCTAAAAGCCATAAAGGTCTCAATTATATCATCTTCATCGACTTTGAAGAAAAGATCTCGTTCGATGAATGTGACTAGACAATCGTCCAAAAGACTATCACCCATCTTATTTCTTAACTTAGTTTTGACCAAAGACATTGCAGAAAATGCCCTCTCAACACTTGCTGATTTTCCATAAGGCACATAATTATCCTCCATAGCAGGAACTTGGATGCCATATTGATTGCAAAACAATGTAACCCTTTGTAGGAATTGATCCCAACCATTAGACCTCAATTCTTGCATTCTGCTCTTTGCCACATTAACAAGTGAGATTGCATTGATGATATCTTGCTCCCTTCTTTGCAAACACTCAGATAATTCATTTGTGTATCCAAGAATAACAAACATTAATTGTGCAAAGAAAACAAACTCAAAGGACTCAAATGCTCCAGGAACAAAATGAATTTTTGTCCAATCGCCCTTATGTGAAATATCAGCCCCTAGAGCGATGAGTACGCCACGAATTGTGGGGTACATAGAAATGATGCTACAAACAGTTTTGTAATGAGAGCCCCATCGAGTCTCACCAGGCCTAGGCAACCCCATCTCTTGATTTAATCCAGTCCCAGTTTCAAGTTCACCGCAATCTAGTGCTTTTCTGATATTCTCAAGCCTAGCATTTCGAAGCATACCATGGCGCTTACAAGAAACTCCAACAATATTTAGCAAGAGAGTTATTTGATCAAAAAATGTCACACAATCGGTATTCCCCTTAGCAACAGCAATAAGAACTAGTTGTAGTTGATGTGCAAAGCAATGTATATAATAAGCAGAAGGTGACTCTTTCATTATCAATGTTTTCAGCCCTTTTATCTCTCCTTTCATGTTGCTGGCTCCATCATAACCTTGACCTCGGATTTGAGCCATAGACAAACCATGGCTAACAAGAAGAGCTTCAATTGCTTCCTTAAGTGACAAAGAACTAGTATCATCTACAGGGATAACTCCAATAAGTCGCTCACATGGTCTTCCCAATTTATCAACATAACGCAAGCAAAGAGCTAGTTGTTCTTTATGTGATATATCACTAGACTCATCAGCTAAAATTGCATAGGGTTCTTCACCAAGATCTTCAATTATTTTCTTTCTAGTTTCTATGGCACAACAATGAATAATCTGCTTTTGTATCTTTGGGCTAGTTAAGGTACAATTACCTGGAGCATTCTCTAAAACATATTTCTTCACCTCTTCACTGTTTGATGCAAGAAATTTCAAAAGTTCAAGAAAGTTGCCTCTGTTGTTAGACTCTTCACTCTCATCATGTCCACGAAATGCCAATCCTTGACACAATAGAAACTTCAAACACCTAAGTGAATAAGTCAATCTGATCTTATAAAGACAAAGATCCTCTTTACTCCACTTATCAATGTGATAATCAATTGTTGCCTCAGGATTCACGAAGCCACTATACCTCTCTTGAGCTGCATTGTGCGCACTAGAACCCACATGTTTCAAAAGTGCCTTCTCTCCTATATTCCAATTTCTCCAACCATCTATAACAAATGCATCTGCCCCCTTGCTCTTACATCTATAACAAATCCTTCTTGATACTATATTCAAGCCAATGATGTTTATGAAACCAAACGAAATTGAATTGACGATATCTCTTTCCTATTTTTCTTTTTGGAAATTCATGTGCATATGGTTGGAATGGACCTTTAAGAATATATAATCTACGAATTGCATCTTGATCATTAATAGGGTAACTTTGGATGGGCATTCTTTCACCTGGATCATGTGGAAGGCGATTGATATCATAAACCGGTGTTGGCTGCGGCGAGACATCATCAGTTGGAATTGATGGCAGAGAAGATGGTATAGGGTTCATAATTTCTTCAGTAACTCTCTCCTGCACTTGAGGTTCATCTTCCACCACAGTTGCAGCTGGAGACGATGAAACAACAGCCTTCTTTGATGAATATTTCTGAAAAAGAGATGCGATGTCTCCATTCCTCTTCATAATTCAATAATTCTACAAAACAAAATAGGCGATGCATTAACATTCAGTGAAATACTCTATATGCTAGAATAATTTAGGAGCTGTTTTTGTTTCCGAAGTATGGCTGCAATAAAAATGCAAAATTAGCAGATAGCCGTAACCTGATTTTGAGTGGCCATTGCTGATCAGAGGATGAATTGGGGTTACCTTTTATTTCTATGAGGTATGCCTATAATCACTAATCAGTCTGCATCTGCAAGGGGGCAAAACTGCAAAAATGCAATCCATATTAATTATTTAATTTGCAATTTGATGAATGAGTATCAAAACTTACGTACCTCTGGAATTCTTGATTACTAATCGGTCTGGACATCAGCCATCAGGAATTCAGAATCAGGCGAGAGAAAACAAAAGAGGAATAGAGGATCGCTATGCTGTAGTGCTGTACGCCTGTTAGCCTGTACGCAGTAAGCTCGTCTCGTTGCCTTGTTGCGGTGTCGGTGTGGCGCTGCTTGGCTCCGGGCTCCGGCTGACCGCTGACGGACGGAGTGACGGCTGTCGGCGCGTCGCTGTGTCGACCAAGCACTCAAGCAGACTGTAGACAGCCACCGACAACTCCCACTCGAGCCACAGACGCCAAGGGCCAGACAGAGATGCAGATCGCTGATCGGCGATCGCAGCACGTTGCAGTCGCAGCGACGAAGGAGGAACGGCGGAAGCGGAACAGACGAAGAGTCATCGTCGTATTTATGTATTCTACTGGTTTATTGGGCTGCAAATGGAACTATATGTATAAGTGGGCTAGATTTTACAGGGTATGCCACGACCCACCTGGCATGCCCTGTAGGTCCGCCACTGTGTGGAATTGTTTCTCCTCGGACTTTGTTTAGATACTCTAGTATTATTAACCTTAGTCTACATGTGTTGAAGTTGATTGAAGTGTAAATTAGATTAAGTTACACTCTAATCCATCTTAATACATGTAGATTAGGGTCAATACTAGAGTACCTAAACTAGACCTCAGGGTTATATCCTAAGCCCTAAACCCTAGAAGTATTAGGGTATGTTTGGTTCGTGGCTAAATGTGCCACACTTTACCTAAGATTAGTCGTCTGTATTGAAGAACTAATCTTAGATATAAATGTGCCACACTTTTTGGAAAGAGAGAAGTAGTCGAGGAGAGTCAGTGTTATCTTATACGGCCGTTTAGACACTTGACACGCCGTTTAAACGCTACTTAGTAGCTAACCATGTGGACCGTTTAATCTATTTAATCTCGTGTAATTTGTTTTTTAGTCCGTTTAAACGCCCGTGTAGCCCGATTAAACGCTAAACAGAGGATGACTGACTGTTTACCATTTAGGATAACACTGCGAGGATAACACTGCGAGGAGCATGTAAATATAAACCCATGCAATGCATCTTACAAACTATATAGTCATGAAGGATGGTGTGGTACCAAGTGCTTGAAAAAAATCATTGGAGGACTTGAAGCATGCATCAAAAGCGAGAAAGATAATTCAAGCAAGCATGCATCGATCACCCACGAACGTTGCATGCAATAGACGTAGATCCCACAAAAAGCTATCCACTGTATCGAACGCAGGACCAAGAGTACTCAACATTTATCAAATAACGGGACAAAGGGAACTAACAGAGTTCAGGGAGCGGACAGGGCAAAGTGGACCATGCCCCCACCACCTCAATTTTATATAACCCCTTATACATAATGTTCATTTGCGGTCAAGTATAGAAAAAAAAGGTTTTGGGCACTAAAACAACTCTATCCGTCTAGCCCCATTCTTTCGGATAATGTCTTAGTCAGTCCACTTTGATGCCTCGTTTGTGACGCACCATCGTCTTGCCGCCGTCTGATCTCGCTCGTCCCGACGATATGACCTATGCCCGGTGGTCATCGAGCTTGGCGAACCAGCAAGCCCTGACTCTTGTCTGACCTCGCCCCTTTCTCGACGCTCTCGCTCTTTGAGAAGATCGATATTTGACAAGGTATGCACGGCTTCGATTCGGTCAATAATAATAACTTAGCGATATGTTTACTTCTTTTGTTCATATGGTTTTCCTCTTTTGAACTTGTATCGTGTATTAATATGAAACTTCAATTCTAGGCAACACTAGTTTTTTTTACGATTTTGCTTGATTTTGTGATGCTGTTTTCTTGTCCCTCTGTCTCTCTGTGTATCCTCATCATGTGTCCATCGTTGACAGAGTTTAGATGTCGTTGCATACATGCATGGACCATGGTGGTGATACCTTCAATATGATAACTTCTTTGTCAGAGGTACCGAGAGTTACTTTACAACATTTATGCAAACAATTTAAGATTAAAGCTAATATAAAAAATGATGAAATGGTACAGGCGCTCAATCAGTTGGCCCAGTCAAATGACCAGATCTTGATTTCTCTTCAAGATTATTTTAAATCAAAATCTCTTTCTCAAAGACCAATGGCCCGAGAAGATCTTACTCAGGTCTTGGGCAAGCGGGTGGTTTCTGATGAGGACACTTTAAGCAAGGCTCAGCGTCTTGCGGCAAAGCGCAATTTAGAAATCAGTGAGTATTCGTTTCTTCCTTTTAAGCCTAAAGTTATTGCTACCAAGTTAAATAATGTTGGGATTCGCTTGGGCAGAAACGATAAAGAGGTTCTTACCTCAGCTATTTCTATTAAGAATATAGAGGTCGATCGACTCATGGCTTCTAGTATTTCATCCCCATCCATTCGTCGTGCTGTTTTAAATGAAGAAGATGATAATGACATTGATGAACATCTTTCACATGCTATTAAGCGATGGGATGAAAATTCTGAGCATGATGATCTAGAGTGGGGATACGACCTTAGTGCTGTTCCATGCCGTAAGAAGGCGAATCGCTTTACTTATGCAGGGAGGGTTCCTCGGCCTTCTAAAAAACCCATCACACCATCTAAAATTAGTTTAAAATGAAGGGAATTTTTTGGAATAGCAGAGGTCTCGCTGACTTGGCTAAACATAATTACCTTGCGTCGTTATCTAAAAAATATCGACTTGACTTTTTAGCGATCTTTGAGACGGGCAGGGACTTTTTCTCGGAGTCCACTTTGCGCCATTTAAGTGGTGGTATAGATTTTCTTTGGCATACTATGCCACATAGAGGGAGATCTGGTGGTATGATTTTAGGTGTAAATCCAGTTGTTTTCGACGTTGGAGCTATCGATGAGGGGGATCATTACTCTAAATTTCTCCTTAGAAATAAATCAGATGATTTTAAATGGTCCCTTTATGCAGTGTACGGCCCGGCTCAGGACAATCTCAAGAATGCTTTTTAGCAGAGATGGTTAATGTAGTTGGTGCGGAACTGAACCCTTTTATTATAGGGGGAGATTTCAATATAATGAGGCGGCCAGAGGATAAAAATAAAGATAACTTCAATCCCCGATGGCCTAATCTATTTAATGCTGTCATAGAGAGCCTTGAGATAAAAGAAATTGAATTAAAGGGTCGTCAATTTACTTGGTCAAACAACTTAGACCCTCCAACATTTGAAAAACTAGATAGAGTTTTTATGAGTATCGATTGGGAACTAAAATACCCTAATGCCACTGTTGAAGCGCTTCATAGATCACGCTCGGACCATACGCCATTATTACTCATCGACAAGATTGCCTCACAATTTGGCACTCGATCGTTGTTTAAATTTGAGTTAGGATGGCTTATTAGGGATGGGTTCCATGATATGGTTGCATCGATTTGGCAGCAGCATACGAGGGGATATTCAGCGATGGAGAAATGGCAATGCAAAATTAGATCCTTGCGTCAATACCTTCGAGGCTGGTCTAAGAATACAACCGGAACTCTTCGAAAGGAGAAGTATCAACTTACTCGGAAGCTTGATGAGTTGGACAAAAAGGTAGAGACTTCTCATTTGTCACCTAATGAGTTAACAATGAAAATTTATATGGAACAAAGGCTTACTACAATATTAAGGGAAGAGGAAATCCGTCTCTTCCAACGGGCAAAAGTTAAGCATCTTCTTGAAGGAGATAATAACACTAAATATTTCCAATTAGTGGCCAATGGAAAACATCAAAAACAAAGAATTTTTAGCCTTGAGGATGATGAGGGTAACCGTATTGAAGAAGGAGATCTCAAACACCATATCACTAATTACTATAAAACTCTGTTTGGGAAGACAGACCACAACTCAGTAGTAATGGAGGAATCAATTACTTATGATATCCCCCAGGTTACGGATACTGAAAACACGATTCTAACTGCACCATTCACTATGGATGAGGTTCGCAAGGCTGTTTTCCAAATGGAACGTAATAAAGCTCCTGGTCCAGATGGTTTTCCGGCGGAGTTCTATCAGACTTTCTGGGAAGTAATAAAGGATGATTTACTAGCCTTGTTTGCGGATTTTCACAATGATACCCTGCCAGTTTATAGCTTGAATTTTGGGGTTATTAATCTTCTACCTAAGAAATTTAATGCCTCAAAAATCCAGGAGTATCGACCTATTTGCTTACTTAACGTTAGTTTTAAGATTATTACTAAAGTCCTAACAAACAGAATAGGGGTGGTTGCAGATAAGCTTATTAATCCCTCGCAGACAGCATTCATGCCTGGTCACAATATCCTTGAAGGTGTAATCGTGCTTCATGAGACTATCCATGAGATGCAAAGGAAAAAATTGAGTGGCCTGATTCTAAAACTTGACTTTGAAAAAGCCTATGATAAAGTAAATTGGTCGTTCCTACAACAGGCTTTGCGAATGAAAGGTTTCTCACCGAAATGGTGTGCTTGGATTCAATCTATTGTTTCTGGGGGGCATGTCGGGATTAAAATTAATGATGAAGTTGGGCCTTTCTTTACTACACATAAGGGCCTTCGACAAGGTGATCCCCTTTCTCCTATTCTCTTTAATATAGTTGTGGATATGTTGGCGATACTCTTTTCAAGAGCGAAGGAAGATAACCAATTCGCGGGAGTGGTTCCTCACCTAATGGAAGGGGGACTTTCTATCCTTCAATATGCGGACGATACTGTTGTTTTTATGGATCATAACTTGGAACATGCGCGTAACGTGAAATTACTCCTGACCGCTTTCGAACAAATGTCGGGTTTAAAAATCAACTTTCACAAAAGCGAGCTTTTTTGCTATGGTTTAGCTAAGGAGTATGATTTAAATTACTCTCATCTTTTTGGTTGCGGGATTGGTTCATTACCTTTCAAATATCTCGGGATTCCTATGACCCATCGTAGGTTACGAAATAGTGAATGGCAGAGTGTTATTGATAGATTCGAAAAAAGATTAAGTTCTTGGAAAAGTAAATTACTTTCTTCTGGTGGACGTCTTGTGCTAATTAATTCAGTTTTGAGCAGCCTACCCATTTTCATGATGTCCTTTTTTGAGGTGCCGGCGGGGGTGTTACAAAAATTAGATGCCATTCGTTCTCGCTTCTATTGGCAAGGCGGCCATTCGAAAAAGAAATATAGACTAACAAAGTGGAAGACTATTTGTCAACCTAAAGAGATCGGTGGTTTGGGGGTTGCCAACCTTGCCATTAAGAATGTTTGTTTACTTAGCAAATGGCTCTTTAAGTTACTAAATGAGAACGGTAAATGGCAGGAAATTTTGAAAAATAAATACTTCGGATCTAAATCACTTACTCAAATAGTGAGAAAATCTGGAGACTCGCATTTCTGGTCTGGACTCATGAAAATTAAAGAAAGTTTCTTGAGCAGGGGGAGGTTCGATGTAGGTGACGGTCAAATGGCTAGGTTCTGGGAGGATAGATGGATCCTCGATAGGCCACTTAAGGACCATTGTCCGAACCTTTTTAATATTGTGCGTAAAAAGAATGTTTTAGTCAATGATGTTATGAATGGAAATATACCCAACCTATCCTTTCGTAGATCTATTATCGGAGTGAAGCAGGTTGAGTGGCATAATTTATTAAATTTGATGGCAACCGTTTCTTTAGAAGAACCGAGAGACAAATTCATTTGGGGGGCTCACAAAGATGGACTTTTCTCAGTTTGCTCAATGTACTTTCTTTTAATGAATTCTCCCCCTATAAATCGCAATATACTTTGGAGTCTAAATCTTCCTCTGAAAATTAAGATTTTCTTGTGGTATTTAGGCAGGGGAGTTACTCTCACCAAAGACAATTTAGCTAAGCGAGGTTGGAAAGGTTGTTTAAAATGCAGATTTTGTAATCAAAATGAGTCTATTCAACATCTGTTTTTTGATTGTTACCTTGCTAGAAATATTTGGAGAATTATTTACTTTGCCTTAAATATAGAGAGACCGAACAATATTAATCATATAATTGGGTCCTGGATTGCTAACAAGGGAACAACACATAGAAAAAAACTTCTAATTGGAGTGGCGGCAATGTTTTGGTCTATTTGGCTTTGTCGCAATGATGTTGTTTTTACTTTTAAACCAAAACCATCAATTATGCAGGTTCTTTTCAGGGCAACATACTGGCTCAGATTCTGGAGATTGTTGCAGAAAGAACAACTTCAACACGAGATCCTTGCGGTATGTCGATCCTTAGAGGTGGTGGCTATGGAGATCTTTGCAAGCCATGGATGGAGGTCGAATGCTAGATTAGAAGGAGCTTGATTTGTTGATGTTTTATTTCAAAGAATGTTTACGATGGATGATTGTTTTTTCGATTTGTAAGGCCGTATGTAAGAGATTGCAGAAGGCTGGAACATTTTGTTTCCATAATAAAAAAAAAGAGCAATGTAAAGGCGGGACCTTCAATTCAACAGCCGTGGGGTGGCTAGCTACTGACTGAATCATAGTAGCACAAACTACTGCAATACTCCCTCCAGTGCAGTAAAGGTAGTCGTTTAGAACATGATTGTGCATACCAAGGAATGATTAATTATCATAGAGTTTTCCCTGTTTGCCCCTATTAAATAGGGATATGGGTGCATTAATGTCACTAAAACAATCAGGCTTGATTGGTTGCTGCAGCAGCTCCAAGGTATTCTAGACTGGAGGTCTCAAGTTCGATTCCTCTTAAATGTATCTTTTTTTTGCAATTACTAGGGGCAACAACGTCCAAATCCCAGACCCACGCGCGCTATGACTTCTTTTTGTGCAATCTTGGTTACGCGCAGGATGACTTCTTTTACTGCACCGGAGGGAGTACTAACTAACATGCATGTATACAGCGCAGACGCAGGCACCGAGGCAAGCCGCCGCCGGCCGACCCCAAGCCCAAGGCAAGAGAGGACCCCAAGCCGGCCAGGGCCAGTCAGTCAGACGGCCTCACACACCATGCCCTGAAAACCAGGCATGCATGCCAGGTTTTTCCTATACGGTGACGGCGCCTTTCCTGTCAGCAACAGTGACATGCAGAGGGACAGAGAAGCTGGGGGTCTGGGAGTCGCAACATGCATGCACGGCGCATTATGTCTTCATGCCCGCTTGCTACTGATCGCTGCTGCTCCTCTGCGCGCGTACCTACAATGATACAAAGACAGCGAAAAAAACAGACAGACAGGCAGCTTTATGTCTGCTGTAGTACTTACTGCTTCGAAGCATGTTTTCCCTGACTAGCTAGTCAATCCATTTATACCATATACTATAAGGCATGATTTGGAAGCAGCAAGAGAGGGAGACAAACCCAGCGGTGGAAAGCCTAAAGCCCCCTACAAAGAACTGGATATGGTTTAGTCACTGAAACCACTTTTGAGTTGACTGTTCGCCCTGAGAAAAGTTCAGGATTTAAAGAGGATTTAAGCTTCCAAACTAGCTCTAAGGGTTAGGAAAAATATACTCAAAGCTAGCTCGATCGTCCGTAAGGTGAGATGTGGATCTAGGTAGTTTGACTGAAATTTAATTAGACCTATATCTTGTTTTCTTAATAAGCAAGGTTATGATTCATCTGATTAGTTTATGTGATTCCGCAGGGTTCATGAATACATTCATCAGACATGTCTTGGTTAAGCAGTAGAACGCTCAAAGGAAATAGACAACGCGGCTGATTAGAATTCTTTTTAGCGATTTCAAACGAGTAGCACTACCGGAACAGAGTTCTTTATCGAGTGCCTCGGCAAAGCCTCTAAAACACTCGTCAAAACCTTTGCCGAGTGTACCGCTCGGCAAAGAGGGCTCGATGAATAGTTTATCGCTAATGACCTTTTTGCCGAGTACTTTATATCGGCAAGCGATGGTGACAGAGCCTTTGTCGAGTGCCAGGCCAGCATGCACTCGCCAAAGCGAGCTCCATTGGCCCCCCACAACCGTTTTTCTTTGCCGAGAGTTTAAACTGGTACTCGATAAAGGAGTCTTTGCAGAGTGCCAGTTGGCCTGATACTCCACAAAGGGAGCTTCAGTGGCCCCATGCCAACCACAAAACTAGATGCGGCGCCAAGGCTCTATATATACTGAAACATCTCCATCATCGTCTGCTGATCCGCCAAGCGAGCCACCCACTCCACCTCCCGTTCCGCCCTCATTCTCACCTCCATCTTCATACGTTCCCTCCTCTCTTCTTCTAGCTGGGCCTGCAATTTTGCATCCTAATGTTACGATAATGCAAATAAAAGGTATATAACTCAATGAATGACGAGGCACAGAAGCACTAACCTGGAGTTCTTGTATGCGATGTTGTGAGCTATCTTGCCGAGGTCATATGGCTGGGCTCACGCTCGTGCTCATTGTTCGCATCAGAGGCGGAGTGGGAATGAAGGACGAGTCGATTGCTCCGTCGGCAATCCAGTACCGCCCATGCCTCTAGCCTCCTCCGGGACATCTCCGTCGATGTTCTCGGTCCTCAGATCGTCTGGCCTATGGACCTCTTTTGCCATGGTGGTGTACTCATTGAGGCGGCTATGCATGGTGGGGTTGTTGTACGCCTTGGGCTCGTCCACCGGGTTTGTAGGTGACGTCGATAGGATATGTTTGTACATATAGTGCATGACAACTTTCATGAAACTATGTCAAATTTTTATTACAGTCTCTACATATGATATCATGACATTTAGACATGTTTCATGATTTTTTGACTTTGTTTGTGCTTTATACAATTTTAAAATAACTAGATCGCAAGTTCGCGGTCATATTTCGTGAACATGGTGTTCGGAATTTCTGTTCTATTCCATTCATCGTTTGCCAATTTCTGCTCAATAATACGAATACCATTTTTCCATTCATCGTTTGCCAATTTTGAGTGACTTACGGTTCAAATTTGAATTATCCGAAGAAATTAAATTAAATGAAGTAAATCCAATAGATATAACAAACACTTTGATAAATGTGCCAAAAATGAACATGTAGGTCCAGAGACTATATGAACACAGTAGAAAAAGTTTGGAGGAAAAAAGAAAAAAAAACAAATAAATTTTGCCGAGTCGAGTGTCAAAAAAAGACACTCAGCAGAAGATGTGTTTGCCGAGTGTGTCACCTGGGCACTCGACGAAGACAAATCTTTGCTAGGTGTCTGACTCAGGCACCCGGCATAGGTGCTGACGATATTTTGCCGAGTGTCCATTTATGCCGAGAGTTGGGCGTTCGGCAAAGACGCTCATCATCGAGTGTTTTATTTTGCCGAGTGTGACATTCAATGAAGTGTGTTTTACCTAGTGTCTGATGAATTACTCTTGGTAAATCGGTAAGCACTTAGCAAATAGCTAAATTACGGTAGTGTTGCCATCGTTTTCGCGGAGAAGCATGCATTAACCGTTGCACGGGTAGTCGGCCATGTGTGCACAGCACAGGTCAGCACCGCGGTACGCTGCTGGCTAGCCTGGGGTACTTCGGTGACGAGATGGTAATTAATCAACACCTCGGCTGTTGTCACGTACTCCGGTCTCCGGTCCCCCTCCTCGCATTGCAAATGGCTGGCCGGCCGCCTGGCCTTCGTCTCGTCTGGCGCCTTAAAACCACACCACCACTCGCAGGTTCCTGCGCGCACTTCTGCTCAGTGCTCATTGCCCATTGCCCATTGCCGGGCATCACTGCACAGACGACAGAAATCCTAGCTTGTGCCTGTGTCGTCCAATTAATTACGTACTGCGACGTGACCGCAGTCGTGCCGTCGTTGTCATGGCCGCACCGCATGACATGCACGGCGTGGACTCTTTCGCGCAGCTGCCCTTCGTCCGCGGCGCGGCGCCGAGGCCTCCGGCGGGGAGCAGGGACGTCGCCACCAGCATCCGCCTCTTCGGCCGGGACTTTTCCAGCGACCAGCAGCAGGCGGTCCAGCTGCTGCTGCTCAAGGAGGACGCGGCGGCGGCGGCGGCGTCCGGGGAGAGGAAGTTCGAGTGCCACTACTGCTGCCGCAACTTCCCGACGTCGCAGGCGCTGGGCGGGCACCAGAACGCGCACAAGCGGGAGCGGCAGCACGCGCGGAGGGCGCACCTCGAGGCCTCCTTCGCCGCGCACTGCGGCGCCGCCTACCTACCCGGCGCGCACCTCTACGGCCTCTTCGGCTACGGCGGCGGCGGCGGCGGCGGCCACACCGCGCACTACCCGGCCGTGTGGGCAGGCGCCGCGCCGGGGATCTACGGCGGCGTGGGGCCCGTGGCGCGGCCTCCCGTGTACGGCGCCGTGGCCGTGCCGGGGACGTGGAGGCCGTCCCCACCTGGGAGTGGCGGCGCTTTCGTCGCGGCTGGCCGACCCGTGGGGTACGGAGAGATGGCTGGCAAAGACGACAAGGCGAAGATGAGCGTGGTGGTGTCACTGCCCGCGTCGTTGCCGTCGTCGTGCTTGTCCGGCCAGTCGGCGGAGATGATAGGGAGGTCTGAGTTGGGACACACGGATGGAGTCATAAGCTTGGACCTCTGTTTGTAGTCTGTCTTCTCCCTGTTTAGATCGCTTTCATTAATTTTTTTCTCTTTTCCTTTTGGCTTGTTTCGAGAGTTGTTTCAAGCATGTTTCTTCAGCTAAATTGCGCGAGACATTTCCATTAGCATTGTCGAATGGTATGTACTTTTTTTCTTTATTTTATTCAAGGTAAGCATGCATGTGTAGTTTAGCTTGTGATATTATTTTCGTCTAAATTATCTGTTACTATATTATGTTTATTTCTATTTTTTTATATTTGCTTTTCCAATTGTTTTACTAAGCGTCCTTTTCAACAACACTTATACATAGGAAATGTGGAGTGCTTCTAATTGAACCACACTTATATATTAGGATTTGATCTCTAAGCTGTTTTGAAATTCCTATGCAACCGCTTGTTTCATATCATAGGAAATGTGAAGGTCTTTCTAATTAACATGGGGTCTAACCTTTCAGAAAAAAAACTTATATATCTATCCTTTATTGACACTACACGACGGTTGATCTTTAGCGACCCTTATTTGGGACCGACGGTTGGTCGCTAAAAGTTATGGACCGATGGTTGGTCGCTAAATGCGTTTATAGCGACGGTCTGTGGGTCGCTAAAAGTCTAGAAATTTAACAACTTATGGTCGGTCGCTATAGAGTTAAGTGTGTGACTGATGGTGGGTCGCTATAGGGGTACGTCAGTGTGTTCCACTTATTAAAACATCAACACCCCTCAACCCTAGCCGCCTTGCGCCGTCACACTCAACCTAGCCGCCAGCCTCTCTCCTCCTTCGTCCGCCAAACCCTATCCAGCTTCCAGCGGCAGCAACCAGCATTCCAGCCACTCAGCCAGGCAGCAACAGACGGCGGCGCGGGCTCACGGCACGGCGGCAGCGACGACGCGGCGCACTCGCGCCGGTGAGGCGGCGCGAACTCCCCTGCTCGGCTGCTGGAGACTAGAGCTTCTGCGAATCTGCCCCAGTCGCCCCCGACCCCGAGCGGCCGAGCCCCGGACGACGAGTCGACGACGACAGCTGCTCTGCTCCTGCTCGGCTGCTCGCCTGCTCCAAGCCTCCAACGCTTCAACGCTCCTGCTCGGCTGCGGGCAGGCACTCGGCCTCTCCAACGCTTCAACGCTCAAAGTCCCCAGTTGCTTCTAGTGCCTGATTGACCGATTGTGATGTTTCTGTCCACTTCAGGTTTGGTAATTAAGTTATTTAAAGAGCTTGCTTTTTTCCTTCTGAGCTGGTTCGTCCCCAATAAGAGCTCTTTTAGCAAACCCATAGCAGCTCATGTATTAATTGCTAAGAATTGTGGACCTTGCAACACAGTTTGTGTAGAAAAATAATAAGGCAGTTCTTTTGTCTATGATAACTATCTTCTGAAAAAACAGGACTTGACTGAATAGAGAATTCTTGAATGTGGAAAACAGGAATTGCCTAAATAGTGATAGGGTTTTTAAATAACTTTTTTGTGACTCATCTTAACTTGTATTTCTATCTGTGGTTAGAAATAGCAAGGAAGAAACATGTCTTGTTTTGGCCTTGATTAGACTACATAATGTTAGTTCATTTATAATACTATCATGCAGATTTCCCTGCTATTATTTCTTCTGACCTTCCAACCAAATATGAAATTATTTGAATCCCAAGTGTGTGTTTTGAACCCTAGGGAATGTTGGTACTGGTTGAATGGCAGTTGTTTGAATCCCAAGTGTGTGTTCTGACATCTGGTATGTCTATTTTCATTTCCTATATTTACTATCAGATTTATAACTATTTGCCTATCTTAACTGTTAACATTATTTTCTCAACTTTGTTTTTGCTTCCTTTGTCTTATCCAGCTCGATCTATCATTGTTACATTATTCAGCTTCACAGATAGTAGCAATTGAATCTTTGGTTTCTTTTATTTCCTATCACATCAATGTTTTTTCCTAAATTCTTGCTAATCGTTTGATATGCAAAGCAAGAAAGTTCAAGGATCTCATGGTAAAAAGTAACAACAGGATATGTGCTGCCTATGATGCACCTGTTCCCAAATGGGCGTAAGTGAAGTCATTTGCTTCTCATTTAACTTTTATTATTATGTTTACCATTTCAGAATATAGCTACTTGTGTGGCTTCTCTAGAGAATGTTCATTCCTTAGTTGATAAGCTAGATCATCGGTTTATTTTATATGAATACAGAATGCATTGGAGCATGCATGTGCGCACACATCTTTGCTGCTGTACCCATACCATTGATTACAAAAACAAATGCTAAATATGTACAGTACTTTATTTTGATTTTTCCCCATATCATTATACATAATTAAAAGATATTTGTTTTTTTGTGGATTTAAGCTCTGCCAATATTGGAGTGTTTCTTTGCTTAAAATGTGGAGATGTCATAGGGCACTTTGACCTGACATTACAAAGGTTATTTGGACATGAAAATCTTCTTTTTACATTTCTTTTCATTTGTATTGTGTATATATATCATTGCATCTTCAAAGTAATAAGTATTTTCAATACCCGTATGGTTTGCTGTCTATCATAGTTTATGCTTTAGACTCCTTACTCATTTCATGCTTCCGTTATTCTCCATCGGGTTGTCAGTAACTCAACATATTATATGGTGTACTGATTTATGTGCTATAACATTTTTCCTTTTCCTTCTTTGAAAGGTGATATTTGCACATCTCTTCTCCATTGTGTTGTGATAAAAACAGTCTTGCTCTGTTTGTTGGTACTTCACAGATAGCTGGGAGCAATTCCGTATCAGTGGCAGCATAGATGTGATTGATGCTTCTACTACAGACCCTGCCAAGCTCCAGGTTAGACCTGAGAGCTGATTACTGCTGCATTTCACCTACGCGCTTTATAGAGTGCACTGGTCTGGTAACGCTTTGAGCACACAGCCAGTTGTTCTACTAGTGTAAATTAGTGTAGCTGATTACTGCTGCATTTCAGAATTTATTTTGGGAATTATTTAAGTTCCTTGGTTGGTGATATGATTCTGTAATCAGGTGTGCTGTCCGCAAGCATAAAACTGTAACACTGGGGAGATAGTGTGAGAAAATGATGAGTTTGGTGTTAAATAGCAATGGAGATAGGTCATGGTTCTTTTTATTGTACTCAATCTGCCCATAGTTTTCAATATACATGGCCGATAATACTCAGATTTAATAGCATCCCCATCTCGCCTTCAGTCTAGTGGCGTTGTACTTCCATTTCAACAAACTGCATAAGTATATGATTATCAATCAGTGCCTTTTTTGACCCTGACTAAGCATTGTGTATCTCTTAGCACCCTAGTTTTTGGTGCCAGCTTTGGTTTAACATTGGTTATGAAAGATGTTGTAGCTAAGGCATAAGGCTGAAGTTGGTGCATAAGGCTGCAACACTGTCTAGTGGAGGTAGATAAGGCATCAAAACTGTATTTTTATTTGTCAAATGTAGCAACAATATACTAATTTGATGTACTTTTTTCTAGGGTGTTCTGGACAAAGAAAGCTTGTACCTTAAAACAGGAGGATACAAGAAGCTAGAGTGGTTGTCTGAAGGCTTTTGAACTGCTTGAAGCATTAGTGTAGCTTTGGTGCTTTTGTGACTGATCAACTCTGGAGCAGCTAGAGTGATGTAGTTGTGGGCTTTTGAACAATAGCTGGAGTGATATGAAACATTAGTGATGTAGTTGTGGGCTTTTGAACTGCTTCAAGCTGGAGTGATGTCGTGTGGTGCTTTTGTGACTGATCATCTCTGGAGCTTTTATGAATGATCTAGCTAGCGATCTGTAAATGATCTAGTTGTAAATGATATTATAATTGTGATGCTTTTGTGAATATATAATTGTGGTGCTTTTGTGTTTATGTGATGGATCTATGACTGTGGTATACTAATTAACTGTGTATGTCTTTATGATTTGTGTATAAAAATCTGTGATTTGTGGTGCTTAATTAAATGTATATTATTATTAATAGCAACTGTAAAAAGGGCGACTTTCTGTTGGTTGCTAAATGTATAGTATGATGACTTACGGTTGGTTGCTAAATCTATAGTACAGCAACCCACGGTTGGTCGCTAAATATACAATATTAGCAACGGACGGTCGGTCGCTAAAAAGATGTCGGTCGCTAAAGCCTTTAGCGACGGCACTTACAGCGACCATCCTTATGGGTCGCTAAAAGTTTTTAGCGACCAACCGTAGGTCGCTGAAGGCCGTTTTAGCAACCAACTGTAGGTCGCTGTAAGTGAACCGTCGTGTAGTGTGATTATTACCTCCGTTCTCGAATATTTATCGGCCGCTAATTTATTTTTAACTAAAACGCGATAAATAAAGAAGAACAGAGAGTAATATTGAAACCGACAAATCCCACGTTGTCCCATAGGATCCCACGTTTTTTTAATGTACACATATCGGAATTCGGCTCTTTATCGACTGTGCCAAACCTTTTTGCCAAATGCCAAGTGTTACACTCGACAAATTAAAAAATGCAAAAACACGAAAAAACATCAATTCTTTAATTATGGGAACAACCCCCTTGCTAAGGGCCATTTTTAAAACCTAATCAATGTTTTTTGTGACTATTGAAATTTGAACTCGCAACCCCTCCCACACACATAACTTCCTCTACCACTACATCACTACCTTAATTGTGTCTATATGACGTTTTTCTTCTCCACGTATTATAACAAACCAAGTGTAAATCGATTCTTTGAGACACTAAATGGATTTAAATGAAAAGTTTGTCAACTACAAAGTTGCAGAACTTTTCGAGATCTACAATTTTTTATTTTGACAGTTTCTTCATCCAAGACCGTTTACAAAATTCAAACATATTTTTTATATGACAAGATAATTTCAAATAAAAAGTTGTTAATTACAAAGTTTCATAACATTTCAATACCTACAACTTTTATTTTAGTCGTTTTTCCATGTGAGGTTGTTTGAAAAATTTGAATTTTAAAATTCAAATGTAGTTTTGCATGACAAGATAGTTTTAAACCAAAAAGTTATCAACTACAAAGTTTCATGATATTTCAAGACCTACAACTTTTGGTTTGATGGTTTTTCCATTTGACTTTTTTGGAAAAAATCAAATTTTATTTTTTTTAAATTTTGACATAGTTTTAGTTGACAAGATAGTTTTAAATTAAAAGGTTGATAACTATAAAATTTTATAACTTTTCAAGACTTACAAAGTTTATTTTAGTTGTTTAATCATTTGTTCATCCAACATGGTAGTTCTAACATTGTTCACAAATCTTATATAGCTCACTTATGGTTTCATAAACTATAACACAGATATAAGTTTTGTGAACTAATTTACTTTTGATTTGTCATATGAAAAATGACCAATAAAAAAATTATGCATCTTGATGAGTTATACAACTTTGTAGTTGAAAACCTTTTTATTTAAATTAACTTATAGCTTCAAAATATTATTTGAAAATTGGCTTTGCCTAGTGTCAGAAAACACTCGATAAAGAAGCTTTTTGCCTAATGTCGGAAAAAACACCTGACAAAGAAACTTTCTTTGCCTAGTGTCGAAAAAACAGTCGACAAAGAGATTCTTTCCCAAGTGTTGAAAAAACAATCGGCAAATAAGTTCTTTGATGAGTGTTTTTGTTTGCCGAGTGTTTTTTGTTTGTCACTCGACAAAGACCTTCTTTGCGAGTGCCTAAAAAAGACACTCGACAAATCAATTGACACTCGACAAAAAACCAAATTCCGGTAGTGACACACAATGCTAAAATGGGAGGGATGCTATTAAGTTAGGTCTCATATTAATAAAAAAACCACCCATCCACACAATTAACTTCGTTGTAGGCTCGCAACTTCCGCTACAGTGGGCGGTGGCCCCTTCTTCTCGTAGGGCATGGTAGGGATTGTAATGGGTCACGATCGAAATATTTCTCCACTATTCGTTTGATCCCTTAAATAATTTTTATACAAAATAAATAGAAATAAAGTCCGATCTAAATACAATATGGTTCTTAAATTTTATACTGTATAATTTAGAGCCTACTAAGGCATACTAGACCAATAGAGACTGCATCAGAGAGTCTGAGTTGCTAGAGCAGGTGTCTGATTCAATTGCTCGAGCTAGTGAACATGCTAGCTTACCATGGTCGTATTGCACAACAAAACCTGACAAACTCAAAAAAGGCACCAACTCCTACCCGACGTGTCAAATGTCATTGTGTAACAATAGAAGTGTGCACATAGTATTGAAAAGAAAGAGTGAGTTGGTATCATGGCATGGGTCCATAGTTGTGCTGAACCTAGGCATGAGTGGGAGCCAACATGCAGGCATTTTGTCACACCCGGTTTTAGGGGGAAAACCGAATGCATAACATATGTGTCAGGATCCACTTTCCACACATATGTTGATGTCACAAGTGTAATATATCAAAAGATAATGCAATAAAGGCGTAAAGAGAGTATAATAACTTTATTACATCATCTAGACAAAAAGTCTTAAATAGTTTCATCATCAAAGTACAGCAGAAATATCATGGGCAATCTTTCACACGAAGATGACCGGAGCGTCGCTAGACTCAGTATTCATCAACATCTTCCTCAACACCTTCTGATCAAAATATTAGCAAGGGTGAGCTCACTTATGGTGGGGGCTCAGCAAGTGGGAGGAGTAATGCAAGGTAACAAGGTAGGCTATGGTTAAGTGGTAAGCATTTTAGTTGGTCAATATTTTATTAACAACGTCTGACTTACTAATTGTCAGTGTGGAGGTCCTCTGGGCAAGGCAGCTTAGCCAAGTCTATGTCCCCATGTTAATGTGAGCTGCCACCACTGCCGACCCCCCTCTTGCCCATATTTTAGGAAAGGTTGCTAAGTACTAAGCGCATTAAGATAATTACCAAAGCCAGAGCCATGATAGCACTCGTGGTTGCACAGTTATCCTAGATGGTCATTCTATGTTCATTTTAATATGAAATGATCTTGTTTAACCATCGGGTTAACATCACAATACAAACTTCATTCCTAGAATAATAGTATCATTAAAGAGTGACATCATAATTATCAAGTTGAGCGGTAGCACAAATTGCTAAGCATAGTATTTATCCTAGGGTAATCAAGGAATATGGTTGGTATTTCTAGGAAATTCTATTTAGGCAAATCCCATTAAATTATGCAAGTATTCAAAAAGTAAACATTATTATATGTATTATTTGGGTACAAACATAAATGTAGAGGGAGAATCCACTTGCCTTGCTCAAAAGTGTACTGCCGATCATCGTCAAACGTATTTTGGTCTTCTACCACGAAATCAGCTTCTAATATAGATTCACATATCGTACATAGAAAAGAAAAACATTCACCAAATAAGTGTACATACACCATTACATGAATAACATACACCAGTACATGAAACATACACCATACAAACCATACTTATAATAGTGCGTAGAATAAAACCTAATTCCTATTCATTTTATTAATCCACTATAACTCTACTTTGGATTGTCACTAGTGAAAGTTATACGGACATTCAACTACGAAAGTATTTTACAGAACATAGCTTAGATGTAATGATTTAACCAATTCTACAGAAATAAATTAATTATTAATTAATTATTTCTATTATGAACAATGATCTCCATTTGAATTTTAACTTTTCTTTCTAAAAGAAAATGTCATTATAATAATTAGAGGTCAAAACACTTTAATAAATTAAACCACTGATTAGACTACAATATTTGAATCATTACGAACCCTATACCACTTATTACTTCCATGTTGAGAAAGTTTCTATTATTTATTTAGTGGGTCTACATGAGCTTATGAATATATATTTCTAGATTAATTCTAAAATTCACCATAAACAAAGTTAACTATGAAATTACTTATCTAGTGCTTTCATTACTAACACATGTTCTACCAAATTTTGTCATCCTTCTTTCTAATCCCAAATTCTAAAGTAATCGTAAACCAATATCATGACAAATAACAATTCACTAATTCATCACATATATACCCAAAATCAATAGTTCACATACACATGCATTCCAAATCACAATCTTTCCAAATTACAACAAAATAATTACAAAATTCATAAACTACTTCAAAACATGATTTGAAAATTAATAAAATCCGAGTTGTCTTCAACCTTGCGATGAACGAAGGGTTTTGGTCACGACGAGGTCACGACCGGGGACAGACAGAGACGGTGCGACCGGGACGGGCACGACGCGACGCAGACGAACGGCACGACGCGAGCGAGGGTGTGTGTGTGTGAGAGAGGTGAGGCGAGGGAGATGGCTTGGGCGAGCTCGGTAGGGGAGGGAGCAAGGGCTCAGCCGGCTTTTATAGAGGGGAGGAGGGAGGAGAGAGGGCGCTAGAGGAGAGGAAGGGTCGGCGGCACCATCAATGTCATTGATGGCGTCGGCCGCAATGAAGAGAAGGTGGGGGAGAGGAAGAGTCGGCGGTTTTAGGTCCGAGGGAGATGAGGGGGTGCGGCCGAGGTCGGGCGCGTGGGCAACTCGTCCGGGCGCGGAAGCCGGGGCAGCGGGGAACGCCGAGCGGCGCGGCGGCGCTGGCTACGCATGCTTGCCCGCGTGGTGAAGAAGACAGGCACACACGGTGGGGCCTGCCCGGCAGTGAAGGGGAGAGAAGAGGTGCACGGTTGGGCCGGCGGCTGCCCTAGTGGGCCTCGGTTGGGCCGAATTCGCTTGACCGAGCGCCATGGGTTTTTTAACTATATATATAAATATATATATATTTATATATTCACAAAATTGTAATAATTCTAGAAATAAATAAACATGTAAAAGAAATTAACAAGCAAAAGCCATGCTCCAAAAATAAATGCATCAAACAATTGAGTGAAAGTTTTGTATACTCTAAAAATTAATTGTTTTATGAACGTTTTCCTAACTCTTGAAGATAAATTTCATCTCTAATGGACTTATCATTTAAGAATCAAATTGATTTTAACTGATGGATTTAAGGTATTACAAAACTTACCCCCTAAAAAGAATCTCGTCTTCGAGATTAAGGAACTTATGCAAATAGCTGGGGGAATTCGGCTCTAAGTTCATCTTCTCTTTCCGAAGTGGCCTCATCTTCTGAATGATGACTCCACTGAACTTTGCACATATTGATAACCTTGCTCCGAGTAATTCAACGTGATGTTTCCAAAATTCTAATAGGATACTCAAAATATGTCAGGTCCTCATTAATATTAAGTTCTTCCATGGGTAACTGTTCTTCCGGTACTCTTAAACATTTCTTAAGTTGTGACATATGGAATACATCATGCACATATGATAAACTGTCAGGTAGCTCCAAATGATATGCTACTTATCATTTTCTTTCCAAAATTTTGAATGGGCCGATATAACGGGGAGATAATTTACCTTTAACCTTAATTCTTTCCATTCCCCTCATTGGGGAAACTTTAAGATATACGAAGTCTCCAACTTCAAAAGTCAATTCTCTTCTATTATCTGCATAGCTTTTCTGCCTTGACCATGCCGTTTTCAAATTCTCTCTAATAATCTGCACTTGCTTTTCTGCTTCTTGGAGAATTTCTGGACCAAATACTTGACTTTTTTCTGTTTGATTCTAATATTGGTCTTCTACATTTCCTTCCATAGAGTGCTTCAAATGGTGCCATCCTTAGACTTGCTTGGTAACTATTGTTACAAGAGAATTCTGCATAGGACAAACTCTTATCCCAACTTTTACCATATCTTAAAGCACATGCTCTTAACATATCCTCTAACACTTGATTTGTTCTTTCCGTTTGTCCATCTATTTGCTGATGGTAGGCTAAGCTGAAATTTAGCTTAGTATCCATAGATTCATGCAATTTTTTCCAAAAGCACGAGGTAAATTGGGTTCCTCTATCTGATACAATCTTCTTTGGTACTCCATGCAGACAAACAATCCTTGACATGCATAAATCTACTAATTGAGCTCCTAAGTAAGTTGTCTTCATAGGTATAAAGTGTGCAACTATAGTCAATCTGTCTACAATAACCCATATGGAATCATAACCATTACGAGTACGGGGTAATCCCACTACGAAATCCATACCAATTTCTTCCCATTTCCATTCGGGTACTTTAAGAGGTTGTAGCAAACCCGCTGGTCTTGATGTTCTGCCTTAACTCGTTGACACACATCACAAAGTGCAACATGAGTAGCAACATCTCTTTTTAAATCGTACCACCAATATTTTTCCTTCAGATCCTGGTACATCTTAGTACTCCAGGGTGAATAGAATATGCTGAATCATGAGTTTCTCTCAAAATAAGTTGGCGGAGATGTTCAATTTCTGGTACACATATTCTCTTTTTAAACCATATTGTGCCTTGTTCATCTTCTGTAAAATTAGAGGTCTTTCCCAAATTAATCTATATTTTAATTTTCTTGATTTTCTCATCAGATTCCTGTCCTTTACGAATCTCTTGTTCCAAAGTAGATTCCACTTCCATAACGACTGCTTCCGTATTATTGACAATACCGAGATTAAGTTGTTCTATTTCCCAACATAATTCCTGTGGCATCAAATAGGTAGTAACATTGTTCACTTGACCTTTAAGACTCAAAGCATCTGCCACTACATTTGCTTTTCCTGGGTGATATTGTATATCCAGATCATAATCTTTGATTAACTCAAGCCATATTCGATGTCTTAGGTTGAGTTCTTTTTGAGTGAATATGTACTTCAAACTTTTGTGATTAGTGAAGATCTTACACTAGTTTCCAATCATGTAGTGTCTCCAAGTCTTCAAAGCGTGCACTACGACAACTAATTCCAGATCATGTGTAGGATAATTCTTTTCATGCTTTCTCAACTGCCTTGAGGCATAAGCTATTACCTTTCCTTCTTGTGTTAACACACATCCAAGTCCTAGATGTGATGCATCACACTACACATCAAATCCTTTATGAATATCAATCATTACTAAGACTGGTGCCGTGGTTAACTTTTCTTTTAATTATTCAAAACATTTATGACATGCTTCATCCCACTTAAACTCTTTACCTTTATCCAGTAGTGAAGTAAGGGGTTTCGCTATCTTGGAGAAGCCTTCGATGGATCTTCTGTTGTATCCTGCTAATACAAGGAAACTTCTGATCTTGGATACATCTGTTGGTTGCTTTCAATTTAGTATTTCACTTACTTTACCAGGGTCTACCTTGATTCCTCCATCTTTGATAATATGTCTTAGAAAAGCGATTTCCTTTAGCCAAAAATCACACTTAGAGAATTTCACATATAACTGGTTGTCACAAAGCTTCTGCAGAACTAGTCTCAGATAATCTTCATGTGTTTTTTCATTCTGAGAGTATACTAGTATGCGTCGATGAATACAACCACAAACTGGTCAAGGTATTCCATGAAAACTTTATTCATCGAGTTCATAAAGTATGCTGGTGCATTAGTTAGTCCAAATGACATAATCAAAAACTCGTATAATCCATATCTTATAGTGAAGGATGTCTTAGGTACATCTTCAGTTCGAGTCTTCAACTGATGATACCCTGATCTTAGATCTATTTTGAGAATATCTTAGCTCCCCTCATCTGATCAAACAAATCTTCAATCCGAGGCAAGTGATATTTGTTCTTAATGGTTACTTCATTCAAACTCCTATAATCAACACACATTCTTCTTGAACCATCTTTCTTTTCACAAATAGAACTGGGGCTCCCCAAAGAGATGAACTTGGGCGAATAAAACCTTTTTCTAATAATTATTCTATTTGTTTCTGCAGTTCAATTAAATTCTTGACATCCATTATATAAGGTCTTTTTGAAATAGGTGTAGTTCCAGGTAATAAGTCAATAGAAAACTCTATATCATGATCAGGTGGCATACCTGGTAACTCCTCCAGAAATACGTCTGGGTATTCACAGACCAGTTTGATATTTTACAGATATTTTTCCTCTACTTGATTCTCCATAGCATTTGCTTTTGCTAGCATGTTGAGACTGACCTCAACTCTATCTCCATGTGAACTCGTTAACGCAACTGCTCTCCTTGCACATGATATCATTCCATCATACTTGACTAGACAATTCATTCCCAATATCACATCAATGCTGCAAGATTTCAAGACTATTAAATCAACCATAAAGTATATTCCCATGATCTTAAGGTTAAAACTAGAACATTAATATGTGGCTTCCATTTCACCTCCTGTTGAACTAACAAGTAGTTTCTTTCTCATAGGTTGTTTAGGAATGTTATGTTTTTCCACAAATATTTCAGTTATGAAAGAATGTGATGCTCTTGTTGTTGGGGGCCTTCCTCTTCCGAAGATCCTCAAAAACACGGCTAACCATTTGCTTTCAGTATACTACTGAATATTACATGAGCTTCGTCACCAGAAAAGCTTCGGTACAACAAAAGAGGAGCGAAGCAAGCTTTGTCCAATAGGCTTCATCACGTTGAAACGGGTAGACAATGTGGCCTCTGCATTACTAAAAGAAAGTACAATGAACCATGCTTCATGAAGAAGTCTTCATCGCGACGAAACAATGAGACAATGCAAGGAGAAGGTGTTGCTCAAGTTATTAAATACAAATGGTGATGTTGCCCTTATGACATTTTGTAAACTCTGTATGTAATTATTGAGGGCATAAATGTAATAGCATATGATCCCTTACGGTTGCCTATAAATAGACGAACAGTACCCCGATACTGTTCACGTTGGATTGTAATTGCTCTCGCGTCATCACTTTCAAATAAGCCGAAGGTATCAATGTAATGTAAATTTTGATAATGTTAATATGTTTATCAGGGGAATACATATATGAATATATAATACACCTCGTGTATATAAACCCTTATTTCCTATGAATCATGGAGACGTGTTCTTCATGACCTTCGTGTGAATATCATTATATCCAAGAGGAGATAATGCTTCGAAGGATGAAGGTCCTTAATGTTTTACAATTGTGTTGCCTTATTCTTGATTCATAGTATTTGAGAACAAGTGACCAACATTGGCTCCCACCTCCGGTGAACTCAAACGATCACCTTCGACACCAAGAACCCGAACAACCACCTTCACCATGACGCTGAAGAAGGCAATAGCGACAGGGGCTGCCCTTGCACCGCTGGATATCAACCAAGAGGGCTCCCTCTGAGAGAGGCCCAAAACCAAAAAAAGGAAGGCCATTAGCCAAACACCACAGGAAGAGGAGCTGGATCAAGAGATCAGAGATCTAGAGGCCATCCACCAACAAGTGGAGAGAAGAAGGGAGAAAATGGTTCGGCTCTCTGAACTCCAGAAGAAGATTGATGAAGCTGCCGAAGAGATGCGCCATATCACACAAGACAACGAGCAAGGACGAAGGCCACAACAGAGAGAGCTTCGTCAAGAAAGGCCAAGTATGATGATGTATGGTATGATGATTTCAATCATGGTAACTTTGCTTTTGATGAGTTCAATGGTCCAATCAGTCCTTCTAAGATTCGCTCTTGGCGCTTCTCATCGGTGTCAACTTCCACCGGTGCATAGCGAGAAAGTTGGGTGAAACGATCCCGATATTCACTAACAGACATACTTCCTTGAGTGGGGGATAAGAATTCCTTCTTCTTAAGCTTCATTATTCCCGAGGGAATATGATGAGCATGGAAGTTCTCCTGAAATTCCTGCGAAGTTATAGCGTCTACGTTTGCGTATGCCGCAGTGAACGCATCCCACCAGTCGGACGTGGCGCCTTCGAGTCTTCCTGAAGCATACAAGACCTTCTCTCGGTCGTTGCATTGCGTAATTTCTAGCTTCTTTCTTATGACCTTAAGCCATTCATCGGCATCCAAGGGATTAATCGAATGAGAAAAAGAAGGGGATGATGACTCATAAAATCACTATGCTTGTCTCGAGCTTGGGGTGCATTCTGATGTTGGGGATTCTGTTATTTCTCTTGAGTCTGTTGGATTTGTTGTACTGAAGCAGTGTGGCCTTGGAGAAGTTGCATCTACGCGGCAATGAACTGCTCCATTGTTGGGTTGGGTTGGGTGGTGGTGGTAACTACTGACCAGCACATCAATTATGGGTGTTTCTAGGACCTGAGCGGTCATTCACCATCTGGTTGGTTAGAAAGTGCATCCTTTTTAGATGGTTGAAGAATAGAGAAAAAAATTAGGGGGAATAGCTTTTAACTACAGTTAAGCTCATTTGTTTATTTTAAATGTTATTATGGCTATCATTCCATAAGATCATTGCACTCAACAAAAAATCCAATCAAATATTATGCAAACATCACCATCACAGGCTTGTTATTAAAATATTAATATCATAGAGAGTTTTGTCGCTTAACGCAAAATAGAACTTATTACATCATGACCCATAATGCCTAAAGCAGCCTAGTGATTGGTCCTGGGGCTCCATAACGTATCCTCTTGCAGGGCGAGGACACAGCTATGGCAGGGACTTGGGCTTTAGGTGGATTTCTTCCTTCGAGCTAAGCTTCGAGGGCTGCAATCCTTGCATGTGCGTCTTCAAGTTCTCCATGTACCCTTGAGAGATCTAGAGTAGCATTGTCCAGGTCGGTGTTAAGGCCTGCCACCACACCTACAAGGGTGTTGAGGCGATCTTCTCAAACTTTACCTGGAACAACACTAGTATGGCTTTCTCCATGAGGACATAGAGGAAGATGCCTGTACTCCATGTTGTGCAGCTGTTGCTGATAGGTGTGGCTAAGGGACCACAGAGCTCTTCGAGCAACATTGCTGACCGAAGCAACATAGGTAGATAGTGGCATCAAAGACTCATGGGCTGATGGAGTCCTAAAACCTTTGTCTCTTGCATCCATCACTTTGATATGCACATGAGTGATGTAGTAATAAGCCCAAGGGGGCTCAGACACTCGTTGTGTGTCATAGAGAGTCGGACATAGGTTCCCAGCGTATGTAGTACATTCTGCAGCAAGTTTGGGAAGTGCCCCGTCTCGAACATTGAGGTATAATGCTCGGTGATAGGCCACATCCCAACAAGGTTGTCCTCCTATTCATTGTTGATTTCTTCACTGTTTTCTTCTTCTGCATCATCATCATCGTCTCCATCATTACCAGAATCATCTGGATCATCGCCTCCATGAGCAGGGGCTTGAGATACTGGCACGAGCGGTGCTGAAGATGAAGCTCTAGATGCAAAGGCATGTGAATCTGACAACATGGTGGGTGTTGCCAGAATCTCCTCTGAGCCGTCCTCCAAGATCACTCCATTCTCCACATGTAGGTGGTGTAGCTCCACTGGGACTTCTTCCACCACAACTGGGTAGATAAGAGCCTGCCTGGGTGGAGGGATGTTGTTGGTGTTCACACGGGTAGTTTGGAGAGTACGCACCATCTACAAGAGAAAGTGTCACCTTTGAATTTTAAAGAGGCAACATTAATAAAATAATTTGTAAGAGCAAAATAAGTATATTTTGAACGGACTGGGCTTTCCATTTCTAACTAGTCTAACGACCTAGAGTCAGGATACCTTTGATACCACTTCTGTCACACCCGGTTTTAGGGGAAAAACTGAATGCATAGCATATGTGTGCGAGGATCCATTTTCCACACATATGTTGACATCACAAGTGTAATATATCAAAAGTGAAAGTCGCCTAGAGGGGGGGTGAATAGGGCAAATCTGAAATTTATAAACTTAAGCACAACTACAAGCCGAGTTAGCGTTAGAAATAGAAACAAGTCTGAGAGAGAGGGTGCAAAACAAATCGTGAGCAAATAAAGAGCGAGACACGATGATTTGTTTTACCGAGGTTCGGTTCTTGCAAACCTACTCCCCGTTGAGGTGGTCACAAAGATCGGGTCTCTTTCAACCCTTACCTCTCTCAAACGGTCACTTAGACCGAGTGAGCTTCTTCTTCTCAATCAAACGGGACACAAAGTCCCCGCAAGGACCACCACACAATTGGTGTCTCTTGCCTTGGTTACAATTGAGTTTGATCACAAGAATGGAGAAAGAAAGAAGCAATCCAAGCGCAAGAGCTCAAATGAACACAACAAATCTCTCTCTCTAATCACTAAAGCTTTGTGTGGAGTTGGGAGATGATTTGATCTCTTTGGTGTGTCTTGTATTGAATGTTATAGCTCTTGTAAGGTGTAGAAGTGTAGAAACTTGGATGCCATTGAATGTGGGGTGGTTGGGGTGTTTATAGCCCCAACCACCAAAAATGGTCGTTGGAAGGCTGCAGTCGCATGGCGCACCGGACAGTCTGGTGCGCCAGCCACGTCAGCAGACCGTTGGGGTTCAACCGTTGAAGCTCTGACTAGTGGGGCCTCTGGGCTGTCCGGTGGTGCACCGGACAGGTCCTGTAGACTGTCCGGTGCGCCAACTGCGCGTGCTCTGACTCTGTCGCGCACTGTAGCGCATTGAATGCGGTTGCAGTCGACCGTTGCGCGCGAAGTAGCCGTTGCTCCGCTGTCACACCGGACAGTCCGGTGTGCACCGGACACTGTCTGGTGACTCACCGGACAGTCCAGTGAATTATAGCGGAGCTCCCACTGAAATTCCCGAAGGTAGCGAGTTCAGCCTCGAGTGCCCTGGTGCACCGGACATTGTCCGGTGAGCAAGACCAGGGTGCCTTTTGGGATGTCTTTTGCTCTCTTTGTTTGAACTCTTTCTTGGTCTCTTTATTGGCTTATTGTGAACCTTTGGCACCTGTAGAACTTACAGACTAGAGCAAACTAGTTAGTCCAATTATTTGTGTTGGGCAATTCAACCACTAAAATAAATTAGGAAATAGGTGTAAGCCTAATTCCCTTTCAATCTCCCCCTTTTTGGTGATTGATGCCAACACAAACCAAAGCAAGTATAGAAGTGCATAATTGAACTAGTTTGCATAATGTAAGTGCAAAGATTTCTTAGAATTGAACCAATAAATATTTTCATAAGATATGCATGGATTGTTTCTTTATATGTTTAACATTTTGGACCACGCTTGCACCACATGTTTTGTTTTTGCAAATTCTTTTGTAAATTCTTTTCAAAGTCCTTTTGCAAATAGTCAAAGGTAAATGAATAAGTTTTTGAGAAGCATTTACAAGATTTGAAATTTTCTCCCCCTGTTTCAAATGCTTTTCCTTTGACTAAACAAAACTCCCCCTCAATAAGATCCTCCTCTTAGTGTTCAAGACGGTTTTAATATACCAGTTTTGAAAATACTACTTTCTCTCCCTTTTGAACACAATAAGATACCAATTTGAAAACCTTTAAAATTAGGTGGTGGTGCGGTCCTTTTGCTTTGGGCTAATACTTTCTCCCCCTTTGGCATGAATCGCCAAAAACGGATACTTGAGTGAAATATAAGCCCTTTAAATTACTTTCTCCCCTTTGGCAAACAAAATATGAGTGACGATTATACCAAAGATGGAGAGATGCTCGGAGCGACGGCGAAGGATGAGTTGATGGAGTGGAAGCCTTTGTCTTCGCCGAAGACTCCAAATCCCTTTCAATCTATGACTTGGTTTGAAATTCACTTGAAAACACATTAGCCATAGCATGTAAAAGAGACATTATCCAAGGTATATTAATGTGTTATGTATGCAAGACATCAAAAGAAATTCCTAGAATCAAGAATATTTAGCTCATGCCTAAGTTTGTTAAAAGTTTGTTTATCTAGTGGCTTGGTAAAGATATCGGCTAATTGTTCCTTGGTGTTAATATCTGCAATCTTGATATCTCCCTTTTGTTGGTGATCCCTAAGAAAATGATACCGAATGACTATGTGTTTATTGCGGCTATGCTCGACGGGATTATCCGCCATGCGGATTGCACTCTCATTATCACATAGAAGAGGAACTTTGGTTAATTTGTAACCATAGTCCCTAAGGGTTTGCCTCATCCAAAGCAATTGCGCGCAACAATGGCCTGCGGCAATATACTCGGCTTCGGCGGTAGAAAGAGCTACGGAATTTTGCTTCTTTGAAGCCCAAGACCCCAGGGACCTTCCCAAGAACTGGCAAGTCCCCGATGTGCTCTTTCTATTGATTTTACACCCCGCCCAATCGGCATCTAAATAACCAATTAAATCAAATGTGGATCCCCGAGGGTACCAAAGCCCAAACTTAGGAGTATAAACTAAATATCTCAAGATTCGTTTTACGGCCGTAAGGTGAGCTTCCTTAGGGTCGGCTTGGAATCTTGCACACATGCATACGGAAAGCATTATATCCGGTCGGGAAGCACATAAATAGAGTAAAGAACCTATCATCGACCGGTATACCTTTTGATCTATGGATTTACCTCCCATGTCGAGGTCGAGATGCCCATTGGTTCCCATGGGTGTCTTGATGGGTTTGGCATCCTTCATCCCAAACTTGTTTAGAATGTCTTGAATATACTTCATTTGGCTAATGAAGGTGCCCTCTTGGAGTTGCTTCACTTGAAATCCCAAGAAGTACTTCAACTCCCCCATTATCGACATCTCGAATTTCTGTGTCATGATCCTACTAAATTCCTCACATGTAGATTCGTTAGTAGACCCAAATATAATATCATCAACATAAATTTGGCATACAAACAAATCATTGTCAAGAGTTTTAGTAAATAAAGTAGGATCGGCCTTTCCGACTTTGAAGCCATTAGTGATAAGAAAATCTCTTAGGCATTCATACCATGCTCTTGGAGCTTGCTTGAGCCCATAAAGCGCCTTAGAGAGTTTATATACGTGATTAGGATACTCACTATCTTCAAAGCCGGGAGGTTGCTCAACATAGACCTCTTCCTTGATTGGTCCGTTGAGGAAGGCACTTTTCACGTCCATTTGATAAAGCTTAAAGCCATGGTAAGTAGCATAGGCAAGTAATATACGAATTGATTCTAGCCTAGCTACAGGTGCATAGGTTTCACCGAAATCCAAACCTTCGACTTGTGAATATCCCTTGGCCACAAGTCGGGCTTTGTTCCTTGTCACCATACCATGCTCATCTTGCTTGTTGCAGAAGATCCACTTGGTTCCTACAACATTTTGATTAGGATGTGGAACTAAATGCCATACCTCGTTCCTAGTGAAGTTGTTGAGCTCCTCTTGCATCGCCACCACCCAATCCGAATCTTGCAGTGCTTCCTCTACCCTGTGTGGCTCAATAGAGGAAACAAAAGAGTAATGCTCACAAAAATGTGCAACACGAGATCTAGTGGTTACCCCCTTATGTATGTCGCCGAGGATGGTGTCGATGGGGTGATCTCGTTGGATTGTTTGGTGGACTTTTGGGTGTGGCGGTCTTGGAACTTGTTCATCTTCCTCATCTTGATCATGGGCATCTCCCCCTTGATCATTGCTTTCCTCTTGAGGTGGCTCAACTCCTTGATCTTCTCCTTCATCATTTTGAGCTTGACTCTCATCTTGAGTTGGTGGAGATGCTTGTGTGGAGGAAGATGGTTGATCTTGTGCTTGTGGAGACTCTTCGGATTCCTTAGGACACACATCCCCAATGGACATGTTCCTTAGTGTGACGTAGGGAGCCTCTTCATCACCTATCTCATCAAGATCAACTTGCTCTTCTTGAGAGCCGTTAGTCTCATCAAACACAATGTCACAAGAAACTTCAACTTGTCCAGAGGACTTGTTAAAGACTCTATATGCCCTTGTGTTTGAATCATATCCTAGTAAAAAGCCTTCTACAGCCTTAGGAGCAAATTTGGACTTTCTACCTCTTTTAACAAGAATAAATCATTTGCTACCAAAGACTCTAAAATATGAAACATTGGGCTTTTTACCGGTTAGGAGTTCGTATGATGTTTTCTTGAGGATTCGGTGTAGATACAACCGGTTGATGGCGTAGCAAGCGGTGTTGATTGCCTCGGCCCAAAACTGATCCGAAGTCTTGTATTCATCAAGCATGGTTCTTGCCATGTCTAATAGAGTTCGATTCTTCCTCTCCACTACACTATTTTGTTGTGGGGTGTAGGGAGAAGAGAACTCATGCTTGATGCCCTCCTCCTCAAGGAAGCCTTCAATTTGAGAATTCTTGAACTCCGTTCCGTTGTCGCTTCTTATTTTCTTGATTCTCAAGTCGAACTCATTTTGAGCCCATCTCAAGAATCCCTTTGGGGTCTCTTGGGTATGAGATTTTTTATGCAAAAAGAATACCCAAGTGAAGCGAGAATAGTCATCCATAATAACTAGACAGTACTTACTCCCGCCGATGCTTATGTAAGCTATCGGGCCGAATAGATCCATGTGTAGGAGTTCGAGTGGTCTGTCAGTCGTCATGATGTTCTTGTGTGGATGATGAACACCAACTTGCTTCCCTGCCTGACATGCGCTACAAATCCCGTCTTTCTCAAAATGAACATTTGTTAGTCCCAAAATGTGTTCTCCCTTTAGAAGCTTGTGAAGATTCTTCATCCCAACATGTGCTAGTCGGCGATGCCAGAGCCAGCCCATGTTAGTCTTAGCGATTAAGCAAGTGTCGAGTTCAGCTCTATCAAAGTCTACTAAGTATAGCTGATCCTCTAACACTCCCTTAAATGCTATTGAATCATCACTTCTTCTAAAGACAGTAACACCTGTATCCATAAAAAGACAGTTGTAGCCCATTTTGCATAATTGTGAAACTAAAAGCAAGTTGTAATCTAAAGAATCTACAAGAAAAACATTTGAAATGGAATGGTCAGGTGATATAGCAATTTTACCCAATCCTTTGACCAAACCTTGATTTCCATCCCCGAATGTGATCGCTCTTTGGGGATCTTGGTTTTTCTCATAGGAGGAGAACATCTTCTTCTCCCCTGTCATGTGGTTTGTGCACCCGCTGTCGATGATCCAACTTGAGCCCCCGGATGCATAAACCTACAAAACAAATTTAGTTCTTGACTTTAGGTACCCAAATGGTTTTGGGTCCTTTGACATTAGATACAAGAACTTTGGGTACCCAAACACAAGTCTTTGATCCCTTGTGTTTGCCCCCAACATACTTGGCAACTACTTTGCCAGATTTGTTAGTTAAAACATAAGATGCATCAAAAGTTTTAAATGACATATTAGAATCATTTGATGCACTAGGAGTTTTCTTCTTAGGCAATTT
The DNA here is from genome assembly GCF_902167145.1 of Zea mays. NCBI lineage: Eukaryota > Viridiplantae > Streptophyta > Magnoliopsida > Poales > Poaceae > Zea > Zea mays. The sequence continues at coordinate 10,949,531 of NC_050104.1, read as the reverse complement.
AGCATGGGTTGATTGCCTAGAGCTAGATGTCTCACCCTTATACATGAAAGCATGATTAGGGCTAGAGTGAGACTTCCTAGAATGAATTCTCCTAATTTTGCTCTCGGGATAACCGGCAGGGTACAAAATGTAACCCTCGTTATCCTGAGGCATGGGAGCCTTACCCTTAACAAAGTTTGACAATCTTTTAGGAGGGGCATTAAGTTTGACATTGTCCCCCTTTTGGAAGCCAATGCCATCCTTGATGCCAGGGTGTCTCCCACTATAGAGCATGCTTCTAGCAAATTTAAATTTCTCATTTTCTAAGTCATGCTCATTTATCTTAGCATTAAGTTGAGCTATGTGATCATTTTGTTTCTTAATTAAAGCTAGGTGATCATGGATAGCATCAACATTAATGTCTCTACATCTAGTACAAATGGAAACATGCTCAATGTTAGATGTAGAGGGTTTGCAAGAATTAAGTTCAACAATCTTAGCACGCAAAATATCATTGTTATCTCTAAGATCGGAAATGGAAGCATTGCAAACATCTAATTCTTTAGCCTTAGCAATTAATTTTTCATTATCATTTCTAAGGCTAGTAAGGGAGATGTTTAATTCTTCAATCTTAGCAAGTAAATTAACATTATCATCTCTAAGATTGGGAATTAAAACATCATAAGCATTTGAATCAACCTTAGCAATTAAACTAGCATTCTCATTTCTAAGGTTGGTAATAATATCATGGCATGTGCTTAGCTCACTAGATAATTTTTTACATTTTTCTACTTCTAGAGCGTAAGCATTTTTAACCTTAACATGCTTCTTATTTTCCTTAATTAGGAAGTCCTCTTGGGTGTCCAAGAGTTCATCCTTCTCATGCATAGCGCTAATTAATTCATTCAACTTTTCCTTTTGTTGCATGTTTAGGTTGGCAAAAAGGGTACGTAAGTTATCTTCCTCATCACTACAATTATCCTCATTACTAGAGGTTGCATATTTAGTGGAAGATTTTGATTTCACCTTCTTTCTTTTGCCGTTCTTTGCCATGAGGCACTTGTGGCCGACGTTGGGGAAGAGGAGACCCTTGGTGATGGCGATGTTGGCGGCGTCCTCGTCGGAGGAAGAGTCGGAGGAGCTCTCATCGGAGTCCCACTCGCGACATACATGGGCATCGCCGCCTCTCTTCTTGTAGTATCTTTTCTTTTCTTTCCTCTTTCCCTTCTTGTCGTCGCCCCTGTCACTGTCACTAGATAATGGACATTTTGCAATAAAATGACCGGGCTTACCACACTTGTAGCAAACTTTCTTGGAGCGAGATTTGTAGTCCTTCCCCCTCCTTTGCTTGAGGATTTGGCGGAAGCTCTTAATGATGAGCGCCATCTCCTCATTGTCGAGCTTAGAGGCGTCGATGAGTTGTCTACTTGATGTAGACTCCTCCTTTTTCTCCTCCATCGCCTTGAATGCGACGGGTTGTGCTTCGGGCGTGGAGGGACCATCTAGCTCGATGATTTTCTTTGAGCCTTTGATCATCAACTCAAAGCTCACAAAATTTCCTATTACTTCCTCGGGAGACATTAGTGTATATCTAGGATTACCACGAATTAATTGAACTTGCGTAGGATTAAGAAAGACGAGGGATCTTAGAATAACCTTGACCATCTCATGGTCATCCCATTTTGTGCTCCCGAGGTTGCGCACTTGGTTCACCAAGGTCTTCAAGCGGTTGTACATGTCTTGTGGCTCCTCCCCTTGGCGAAGCCGGAAGCGACCGAGCCCCCCCTCGATCGTCTCCCGCTTGGTGATTTTGGTCACCTCATCTCCTTCGTGCGCGGTCTTGAGTACGTCCCAAATCTCTTTGGCACTTTTCAATCCTTGCACCTTGTTATACTCCTCTCGACTTAGAGAGGTGAGGAGTATAGTGGTGGCTTGGGAGTTGAAGTGCACGATTTGGGCCACTTCGTCCTCATCATAATCTTCATCCCCTATGGATGGTACCTGTACACCAAACTCAACAACATCCCATATACTTTTGTGGAGTGAGGTTAGGTGATATCGCATCATATTACTCCACCTAGCATAATCTTCACCATCAAACGTTGGTGGTTTGCCCAATGGGACGGAAAGTAATGGCGTATGTTTAGGAATGCAAGGATAGCGTAGGGGGATCTTACTAAACTTCTTGCGCTCATGGCGCTTAGAAGTTACGGACGGCGTGTCGGAGCCGGAGGTGGATGGCGACGAGGAGTCAGTCTCGTAGTAGACCACCTTCCTCATCATCTTCTTCTTGTCACCGCTCCGACGCGACTTGTGTGAAGGGGATTCCTTTTCCTTCCCCTTTCCTTTGTTGTAGGACTCTTTCGATGGAGCCTTCCCGTGGCTTGTAATGGTCTTCTCGCCGGTCCCCATTTCTTTCTTGGCGTGATCTCCCGACATCACTTCGAGCGGTTAGGCTCTAATGAAGCACCGTGCTCTGATACCAATTGAAAGTCACCTAGAGGGGGGGGGGTGAATAGGGCGAATCTGAAATTTATAAACTTAAGCACAACTACAAGCTGAGTTAGCGTTAGAAATAGAAACAAGTCCAAGAGAGAGGGTGCAAAACAAATCGTGAGCAAATAAAGAGCGAGACACGATGATTTGTTTTACCGAGGTTCGATTCTTGCAAACCTACTCCCCATTGAGGTGGTCACAAAGACCGGGTCTCTTTCAACCCTTTTCCTCTCTCAAACGGTCACTTAGACCGAGTGAGCTTCTTCTTCTCAATCAAACGGGACACAAAGTCCCCGCAAGGACCACCACACAATTGGTGTCTCTTGCCTTGGTTACAATTGAGTTTGATCACAAGAATGGAGAAAGAAAGAAGCAATCCAAGCGCAAGAGCTCAAATGAACACAACAAATCTCTCTCTCTAATCACTAAAGCTTTGTGTGGAGTTGGGAGAGGATTTGATCTCTTTGGTGTGTCTTGTATTGAATGCTATAGCTCTTGTAAGGTGTAGAAGTGTAGAAACTTGGATGCTATTGAATGTGGGGTGGTTGGGATATTTATAGCCCCAACCACCAAAAATGGCCGTGGGAAGGCTGCAGTCGCATGGCGCACCGGACAGTCCGGTGCGCCACCGGACACTGTCCGGTGCGCCAGCCACGTCAGCAGACCGTTGGGGTTCGACCGTTGAAGCTCTGACTAGTGGGGCCTCTGGGCTGTCCGGTGGTGCACCAGACAGGTCCTGTAGACTGTCCCGTGCGCCAACTGCGCGTGCTATGACTCTGTCGCGCACTGTAGCGCATTGAATGCGGTTGCAGTCGACCGTTGCACGCGAAGTAGATGTTGCTCTGCTGTCACACCGGACAGTCCGGTGAATTATAGCGGAGCGCCACTGAAATTCCCGAAGGTAGCGAGTTCAGCCTCGAGTGCCCTGGTGCACCGGACACTGTCCGGTGGCACACCGGACAGACTGGTGAGCCAGACCAGGGTGCCTTTTTGGGATATCTTTTGCTCTCTTTGTTTGAACCCTTTCTTGGTCTCTTTATTGGCTTATTGTGAACCTTTGGCACCTGTAGAACTTATAGACTAGAGCAAACTAGTTAGTCCAATTATTTGTGTTGGGCAATTCAACCACCAAAATAAATTAGGAAATAGGTGTAAGCCTAATTCCCTTTTAAAAAGACAATGCAATAAATGCATAAAGAGAGTTTAATAACTTTATTACATAATCTAGACATAAAAGTATTAAATAGTTTCATCATCAAAGTACAACAGAAATATCATGGGCAATCTCCCACAGGAAGATGACCGGAGCATCACTAGACTCAGTATTCATTAACATCTTTGTCAAAGTCTTCCTCAACACCTTCTGATCAAAATATTAGCAAGGGTGAGCTCACTTATATATGGTGGGGGATCAGCAAGTGTGAGGAGTAATGCAAGGTTAACAAGGTAGGCTATGGTTAAGCGGTAAGCATTTTAGTTGGTCAATATTTTATTAACAACGCTTGACTTACTAATTGTAAGTGTAACCCAAAATTCCTAACTAAACCTTAGTACATGTTTATATCTCAAGGACACTTAAGTGAAACCACTTATAAATCATCGGATCATGATTTGTTTTCCATCTTTGAGTTTAATTATCATGTGAGGGTCCAGGTTGCTCTTAAATGTGAGCACGACTGACATATCAGTTTTACACTCTGTAGAGGTGGTACAACTTTACCCACAAGCCATGTATCCCATCTAGCCTGGGATGTACGGACCCATAAACACTGCCGAGGTGAATGGCTAAGGATCCACTATGAGGTTTTCACAAAACTCAATACGAAACAACCGAGGCAGCTTAGCCAAGCCTACATCCCCATGTTAACGTGAGCCGTCACCACTGCCGACCCTCTCTTGCCCATATTTTAGAAAGGTTGCTAAGTATTAAGTGCATTAAGCTAATTATCAAAGCCAGAGCTATGATAGCACTCGTGGTTGCACTTTTATCCTGGATGGCCACTCCATGTTCCATTTAATATAAAATAATCTTGTTTAACCATCGGATTAACATCATAATACAAACTTCATTTTTGGAACAATAATATCATTAAATAGTGACATCATAATTATCAAGTTGAGCGGTCGCACAAATTGCTAAGCATAGTATTTATACCAGTGTAGTCAAGGAATAGGGTTGGTATTTCTAGAAAATCCTATTTAGGAAAATCCCATCAAATTTTGCAAATATTCAAAAAGTAAACATTATTATATGTATTATTTAGGTACAAACAGAAATGCAGAGGGAGAATCCACTTGCCTTGCTCAAAAGTGTCTTGCGGATCATCGCCAAATGTATTTTGGTCTTCTACCACGAAATCAACTTCTAATATAGATTCACATATCGTACATAGTACATACAAAAGAAAACATTCACCAAATAAGTACATACACCATTACATGAATAACATACACCAGTACATGAAATAACATACACCATACAAACCATACTTATAATAGTGCCTAGAATAAAACCTAATTCATATTCATTTTATTAATCCACTATAACTCTACTTTGGATTGTCACTAGTGAAAGTTATATGGAAATTCGATTACGAAAGTATTTTTCATAACATAGCTTAGATGCAATGATTTAACCAATTCTACAGAATAAATTAATTATTACTTAACTATTTCTATTATAAACAATGATCTCCTTTTAAATTTTATCTTTATTTTCTAAAAGAAAATGTCATTATAATAATCAGAGGTCAAAACATTTTAATAAATTAAACCACTAATTAGACTACAATATTTGAATTATTAGGAACCCTATACCACTTATTACTTCTGTGTTAAGAAAGTTTCTATTATTTATTTAGTGGGTCTACATGAGCTTATGAATATAAATTTCCCGATTAATTCTAAAATTCACCATAAACAAAGTTAACTATGGAATTACTTATCTAGTGTTTTCATTACTAACATGTGGTCTACCAAATTTTGTCATCCTTCTTTCTAATCCCAAATTCTAAAGTAATCGTAAACCAATATCAAGACTAATAACAATTCACTAATTCATCACATATATACCAAAAATCAATAGTTCACATACACATGCATTCCAAATCACAATATTTCTAAATTACAATGAAAAAAATACAAAATTCATAAACTAATTCAAAACATGATTTGAAAAAATAATAAAATCTGGGTTGTCTTCATCCTTGCGATGAACGGAGGGTTTTGGTCACGGCGAGGTCCGGCCAGGGGCGGAGGGAGACGACGCGACCGGGACGGGCACGACGCGGCATGGATGAACGACACGACGCGGTTGGGGCAGGGCACAACACGAGCGCGGGCAAGAGAGAGAGAGAGAGGTGGGGTGAGATGGCTTGGGCGAGCTCGGCAGGCGAGGGAGCAAGGGCTCGGTCGACTTTTATAGAGGGGAGGAGGGAGTAGAGATGGCACTAGAGGAGAGGAAGGGTTAGCGGCGCCATCAACGCCATTGATGGTGTCGTCCGTAATGAAGAGAAGGTGGGGGAGGGGGGAGAGGAAGAGCTAGCGGTTTCGGGTCTAAGGGAGACGAGGGGGTGCGGCCAGGGTCGGGCGCGGAAGCTGGGGCAGCGGGGAACGCCGAGCGGCGCGGGCTACGCGCGCGCGTGCCCGCACGGTGAAGAAGACGGGCACCCGCGATGGGGCCCGCCTATCAGTGAAGGGGAGAGGGGAGGCGCGCGGCTGGGCCAAGGGCTGCCCTAGTGGGCCTCGGCTGGGCCGAATTCGGCCTTGCCGAGCGTCGTGGATTTTTTTTAACTATGTATATATTCAGAAAATTGTAATAATTCTAGAAATAAATAAACCTTTGGAAGAAATTAACAAACAAAAGCCATGCTAAAAATGCATCAAACAAATGAGTGAAAATTTTGTATACTCCAAAAATTTAATTAATTGTTTTATGAACGTTTCCTAACTCTTGAAGATAATTTTCATCTCTAATAGACTTATCATTTAAAAATCAAATTGCTTTTAGCTGATGGATTTAAGGTATTACACATTTAGAGTGGTTCCATCCATAGTGTGTGTAATACCTTATATTCCCTTGCTACTCATCAATTGATGAACACAAAGGTGAAGAACATTATAAGTTCAAACTCCAATGAGCATCTTGACCTTCTAGCTCCCCACATCTCTTAGTTATGGTGAGAGTTCTAGCCGAATGGTCCTAATCCACCTTTACATACATATGTATGTTATGTGAACTTTTGTACAAGAGTGTTCGAATCTAAATCGAATATGAAAAGTCTAACCCATGAAGTACTACCTGAATCGAACTGGTCTTAATTGAGTTGTGGAATCCTCAAAATAGTTACTCAACCCCTCCCTTTTATAGTGCAAGGGAGGAGAGAGGTTGCATGAACATCATATTCCACTTGCTAAATTCCAACTATCCCATTATTATTCTATTCTTGGTCATACTAGGGCCCATGCCCTTGGTCATGGCATAGTGCTAGAGATGTTCTCATTCAGGTGGTTACCATACCTACCAGTCACATCTATGGACGCTGGGGCCTAGGCCATGTAGTATGATGTAGTTGGTAGCCACTACTACCTTTTGTACTTGATATGACTTCATGGTACACATCACATGTACATGTATGGCTACATGATTGATGCACATACTATATAGTGGTTTGGAACATCCTACAACCTATGTCATCACAATAGTATGCTTGTTAGGCATGTAATGTTGCATATCACATATTTAATGTATTGTGCTCGAGACTTATGTTATAAGCCAACATAATGGACTCATCACAAGGTTTTGGAGATGTGGGGCCGTGATCTCAGTGCCATACTACCCTTGGTAGGCCTAGGCACATCCTTCTATCTTGACTCTCGAGACAGGATTACACTTAGTTGCATTAAGTCCCTTGTTCCCACGAGCCTTCAAGGCTTAGTGACCCTCACAATACGAGGTTGGGCACCTTAAGGAGCTTAGTGCCTAGTGTAGTTGAGTCTCCAAGGACTAAACTGCCTTAAGCACATGTACTTTCCATAGCACCTTGGCCCGAGGGGCTATGTTAGACCCATGAGCACCCTAGGGAATGAGGGGCTCCAAGGCTTTGGATTGTTCATCAGTGCCCTCGGGGACAAGAGGCCTCAGAGACTTAGATTATTCTACTCTGAATTGTCCTCAGTGCAATATGGGCTCTCGTCCTTACATTGTCTCGTAGACCGATGGGCTCTAGATCTCCTAGTGGCTCTTTACAAGACTTATCGTTGTAGCTATCCCTTTGAGATGCCTTGTCAAGTTACCCAATGTCAAGCCCCTTCTCTGGTCGAGGCAATGGAGCTCAAAGATAGTGTCCTAGACTCCTAGTAGGTGGACTCCCATCATAGCTACATGTATCAAGGTTCTTCAATGCGTCTTAACGACAACGAAGATATGGTCTTTTCCGGACATTAACAAAGGTCATTGTTGGTTTTTTTATTATGCTCGTAAGAGCATCTCCAAGAGTCTTTTTGAATTTTATTCTCTAAATTATCATTTGAAGAGTTATTTGCATAAAACCCACTTTATATATCTTTTCAATCTCCAACAATTTTTCTATACTTGGATTGCGCACTAGAGAGCCATTCAGATTGTCCATCTTTGGCTAGTGAGAAACCCGGAATAAAAGATGACTACATTTGGATAATCATTTAAATAAATAAGTTGTTGGAAGGTATATTTTTAATCAAAATGTCTATTTAACTAGTTAGAAAGAATATAGAGTCTCTTGGAGTTGCTCTAACGTGTGAATCTAAGTGTTAGCTAAACATTTTAACGAATCTAAATCCACGATAAAATTATTAGATGAATACTAGATTTATATTCACCTTTTTTGCAGTGGTGGAGGTCCGACACTAGTACACGGAAATGCCAATCGATACAGCGGATCAGAGAGCCAACCAGCCAGCCGAGCAGCTAGCAACGCCAGCCGAGCTTTTTGGGCCACCACGAGCACGACATGAAAAAAAGAGCCCAAAGTACAGCCCGGCACGAAATAATATGGGTCGGGCTAGCAATGGCCTGAAGGCGGTCCTTGGCCGGGCCTCAAATTCCGGCCTGTCGGACCCCCGGCACGGCCCGCACAAATGAGTCGAGCATGTGCCGGCACGACCCAATGAAGCCCAAGTTGTTTAATTACTTTAATTTAGTAAGCTACTGACTTTATATTGTTGCGATATTTAAAGTTTATGGGGTGAAATAATGCTAGGATTGTTTAATATCTTTAATTATTAAGCTATGGTCTTTATGTGTTTGTAATATTTTGATTTTATATGGTCAAATATATGGGTTGGGCTTGGACCGACATGACCCAACGAAGTCACGTCGTAGTTTAGGACCAGGCTGGACCACTGTTTTTACATTTCGGGCTGACACGTCACGGCCTAAAAGTTTTTTAGACTTTACTAGTCTAAACCTGTTTGACACGAAATACGAAGCCTTAGACCGGTCCAGCGCAGCCCAGCCGAGCCCAATTTGCAGCACCAAGTGTGACGATGCCTGCACATCCGTCACTTACGTACAGCATGCAAGCATATGCTCTGCCCAGCTAGCCATGTACACAGTACACGACGTACGTGGAGGCACGTGCCACGTACGGCATCTATTTGCATAGAGATTTGCGCTTTCTTGCCCATGCATGCATAGTTTCATACATATATGACGACGAGTCGACGACGTACATACACAACACACTTACACACCTGCGTGCTTCACAATTTTTATTCTACAGTTAATAGGTGATCTGGCTCTAGCTATAGGCTATACGTATAGGACGACGACGTCAGAAGCAGTGACCGCACTACCACGATCGACAGGAGCAGCTGATCGATGGAGGCAATGACGACAGAGCGGCCGTGCTCTGCCGATCCATGACGACCAATTGTAATGTTTACCCAGAACGACTGCACGCACGAACCCGATGGCATGCATGCACGCATGGCAGGCGTGTTCAGCGCGTACCTTCTCTTGCTATGCGGCAGGTAGTCACAGGTACCATCTCGTCGCTCTATATATATATAGATAGACTACAGCTCTGACCTCTGAGGTACATATATATGCATGCATATGAGTGGAAGTCTGGAAGCAGAGGTCGATCCGTCGTCGTCGCCCCGGTCACCTTCCCTGCTGGCTGCTGCTGTGCTTGCTTGCGTGCGTGCATGTACGGGGCGTGCGCGACGACGACGATGCACGTACGGCCCGCGGCATATGCCGCGCCGCAGTACCTGGCGCGCGGGCTAGCGCGAGGATAGATTGAAATCAGTGACATGAGTGTGCATGCATGGACCACGGCCGGGCCGCCGTGCAGCGCGGTGTTTCTGTACATGTGTGTACGCTTGGAGCAGGAGTCGTAAAGATGTTCGCTTCGGATTTAAATCCAACCGTTCGGACGTACAGCTGCGCTCTAATTTATAGAGACAAAAATTTAGAAATATTAGAAGCTATTTTGGATTAAAGTTGTTGGAGACCAAATGTGTCTCGCGGACGGTCCGGACTGTCCGCGGTGGTGGCGCGGACGTTCCGCGCTTGCGCAGAATCAGTTAGGGTTCCTAGTTTATCGCGGGATTTGTTACCTAAAACCGCGGGATTAACTCGGAAATCAGTTTGAAGCGGATTCAGACCTCCCCTTTTATATAGATGAAGGGCTACGGCCGATTGAACCCCCCAACAATCGAACCAATACCACTTCTATTTCGCATTTATTTCCAGCACAATTAGGAGTAGTTCTAGTCTAGTTCTAGTTTAGCCTCTCGATCCCCAAATTCTTCGCCTCTCTTCGACTCTACGCCGATTAGAGGAGTCTAAGTCGGCCGGCCCGAGCCTAGACACCACCTAGGATCTCTCCTCCCCGACGGGGTCCCTCCTGGGAGCGAGATCCAGGCACCGCCGTCGACCTTCGCCGCCCCTTGCGCGCGCGCGGACCGTCCGGCCCCAGGGCGCGGACCGTCCGGCTGTTAGGCAGGAAACCTTTGCCCCTGCTCCAGGTCGCGGACCGTCCGACCCCTGCGCGCGGACCGTCCGCCCCTGTGCAGAGAGCACCGCCGTCGGTTCGTGTTGAGTGATTGGCGCTCCGAAAAGGCGTCAACATACTTTTTGGCGACTCTGCTGGGGAAGGTGTTTAGATCTACTAAAAATCAGGCCCTCAAATGGCCGGTTCTAAAGATCACACCGATATCTCCCCGGACAATATCCTGAAGCCGGCTGTTGAAAGTCTGACGGCCGATGAGCAACAGCAATACGAGGACTACATGCGTCAAGCGAGGGAGAAATTCTTATCACAATACACGGTGGATCGCCACCAGAAAGTTGTCAAACATGGAGAGACCGACGTCGCATCTCTTCTATCTTCGCTTCAAGTCCCCAACGTAAGTAAACCCGACGACATCCAATTTATTAAACAGTATGTAGATCATCAGCAGAATCAAATGAAACAACAGATTGGAGGGTTAGAAGAGTCAATTAGAAAATTAACGCATACGTTGGAGAAGTCTGTTGCTCCTAGTTTTCCATCATATGAGACTAGTAACAGGATATCTATGTCTAATACATCGGCAACAAATGGGGATTTGCAGACCCAACCATTATATGGTATGCCGATGAACTCATATCCAGGGCAAGTACCACCGCCGCCATCCCTACTTGGCAGATCGGCGCCCTTGAATACGGTCGGACCGTCCGAGCTTCTGCCCGGACCATCCGGCCCATACGCGGACCGTCCGGCTTGCTCTGCCGGACAGTCCGGGGCCGCCCTAGGACCGCCGCCGTCCCTGTTTGGCAGATCGGCGACCCTGGACGCGGTCGGACCGTCCGAGATGCTACCCGGACCGTCCGACCCTTACGCAGACCGTCCGGCTTTCTATGCCGGACAGTCCGGGGCCGTACCGGGACTACCGCGTGGCGCCCCAATAATGGCGAACACGACCGGCCAGTTCGGATGTACCACCGTACAAACCGGATACACATATGCGGAACCTACTGTTGCACACCATGCACCAAATTATTACACACCACAACAGCAGTATATTTCGCCTTCTACATATTTAAACCATAATGCACCATATAATCACAGACCGATCAACACTATCGATCGGTCACGACAAGAAGGTCGGTATACTAATACCCGACCAAATGAGCCCCACAGCCCAGGATCCGGTGGTCTACCACCGGGTGCAATGGAAAAAATTAGGGAAGAGATGACTGAACTATTTCGAGATAAGTTCGGAGTTAATGTAGCCAGAGTAGGGCAATCATACCAAAAGTCATATAATCACCGGTTTGACACTGTCCCATATCCACAAGGGGCAAGGATACCGGAATTTTCTAAGTTTTCTGGTGAGAATGGGAGAAGCACATATGAACACATAGGCCAGTTCCTAGCACACCTGGGCGAATTGGCTGATGGAGAAGCATTTTGTGTTCGGTTATTTTCTTTATCGCTTACTGGTACTGCTTTTGCATGGTACGCCGCCCTGCCTCCTAATTCCATTAATTCCTAGAATGAGTTAGAAAATAAATTTCATGAACATTTCTTTGCCGGGGAATATGAATTAGGATTAGCTGACTTAGCTTCAGTCCGACAAGGACGCGAAGAATCGGTTAATGATTATATCCGGAGGTTCCGGGACACTAGAAACCGATGCTTTCGGATCCATGTTGCGGACAAAGAGCTAGCAGGGCTAGCTTTTAATGGGTTGCTATCCTACTTAAGAGACAAATTAGATGGAACCCAGTTCTTTTCGATAGCCCAGCTACATCAGCGGGCTTTAGCCTGTGAAAGCCGATTTAAAGAGACATCAAAATCGGCCGCCCGTACTATACATCTAATAGAGCGTGATAGTTCAGATGATGAATCCGCAGATGTATATACCGCTGAGTTTATTTGGCCAACAAAGGCCAAATCTTCAGCATGTTCTTCCTTACAGCCAGTTTAAAAGAATCGGCAAGAAGAGATTAAATTTACCTTTAATGTTGCCAAATGTGATAAGATATTTGATGAGCTACTTAAAAATGGCAACATTAAATTAACTCATAATATCCCTCCTATAGATGAATTAAAGAGGCGTGCTTATTGTAAGTGGCATAATTCTTTCTCTCATGCCACCAATGACTGTAATGTTTTTCGTCGACAGGTACAATTGGCCATAAATGAGGGCCGGTTGGCTTTTCAGGAAATGCAAGTGGACACACAACCATTTCCTGTTAATACAATAGATGTCGCATGCGAAAAGATCTTAGTTTGGCCCGAAATGGCCGATAAAAGCAAAAGAAAAGACATCATCATTGACGATCCTCGCACGTCAAATATATCGCAAAAGGAGATTGCTCGAAAGGCTCCGGACGATAAGGCTAAAAAGTCCGGAGGCACCGGGGGGCAGGCACAATTAATGAGCCAAGCACGACAGCCTGGCCTGAGCATCACAGACGGTATGACACCTACGTGCGGACGGTCCGGTGCTCAGACAGACGGTTTGGCTAACTCTACCGGACAATCCGCCTATGGCCAAAGGCGTCAGCCTCCACACAAAGCCTTAAAAGAAAAAGAAACGCAACGGCAAAGCACATATGGTCGGTTGATCAAAACTGACTCTACTTTTGATCAGTTGCTCTCCAAGAATACTAGCAAGAAGACCGTTCTACGTGATCGGTCAACAAAGAAACCTCGGTCACCTGCTAAAACAAAACGGGTAAACAAAACGGCTCGAAAGGCGACACAACAAGCATCGCCTATTCATCCTATGAGACCAAGGTACTTTCCACCCGTTTACTCATCGTCGGTATATTATCCTGTTCAAACATGAAATGGTACGATGATGAATCCATGGTATATGTATAGTCCCTTTGTCTATCCAGGCTGGGGGGCACCTCCGTTCTATTCCTTTTGATCCATTGATCAAACGGTCATGGCCGAGAAAGATACAAACTGAAACGGCCTTTATACATTGGTGCTTTATTTGAATGAGCTCCATATTGAAAAGCCGGTGACTTACATCAGGCTTAGTTCATATGCTTTTGGTTCATCAACCTTCACCAAAAGGCAGGGGGGCATATGTTGGGGACCAAATGTGTCTCGCGGATGGTCTGGCCCTGAGGCCGGACGGTCCGCGCATGCGCAGAATCAGTTAGGGTTCCTAGTTTCTCGCGGGATTTGTTACCTAAAACCGTGGGATTAACTCGGAAATCAGTTTGAAGCGGATCCAGACCTCCCCCTTTATATAGATGAAGGGCTACGGCCGATTGAACCCCCAACAATCGAACCAATACCACTTCTATTTCGCATTTATTTCCAGCACAATTAGGAGTAGTTCTAGTCTAGTTCTAGTTTAGCCTCTCGATCCCCAAATTCTTCGCCTCTCTTCGACTCTACGCCGATTAGAGGAGTCTAGGTCGGCCGGCCCGAGCCTAGACACCACCTAGGATCTCTCCTCCCCGACGGGGTCCCTCCCGGGAGCGAGATCCAGGCGCCGCCGGCGACCTTCGCCGCCCCCTGCGCACGCGCGGACCGTCCGGCCGTCAGGCAGGGAACCTTTGCCCCTGCTCCAGGTCGCGGACCGTCCGGCCCCTGCGCGCGGACCGTCCGCCCCTGTGCAGAGAGCACCGCCGCCGGTTCGTGTTGAGTGATTGGCGCTCCGAAAAGGCGTCAACAAAAGTCAAGCTAATCTCGAATCCACATGGGATGCATGTGCCGGACTTGGGTACGATCTGTTGAGAACTACGTTACCACGGATCACCAGATCCGCTCCCTTCCCTCCCGTTAGCAGATTAGACGCGAGAAACTGTAGAAGACCCGTCTCCCCCTATCCATAAGCACGACAGAGAAACACACAAGACACAAGGTATAGGGTTGGACCTTTGGCCTCTTTTTCTTCTCTGTATTATGAGGTGGTGTACAGGTTCCTTATATAGAGATGTGAGACCCCTCATGGGCAAAGCAGGTATTTGCCCACATAACCCTGACTAGGGTTACTTAACACTCCCCCTTGGGCGAATACCGCGACCAACACATACCTCGTTAAAACTCCGAAAAACCCAGTGGGGAAAATGTGGAGAAAGAGTGCATGGTGATACAAATTGCATTTGCACTTTGTTGCCTCGTTAAAAACCTCATGTGAGAAACTTCAAGAAAACTCACCAAGGGAAAAAGAGTACAACAACTGTCATCGGGACAGATTTCGATCCTTTGGGATCTAGATTCTATCGAATCTTCTACAAGGGCTAACTTTAGAAATGTGCTCCCCCGATCCTTGCAAAACCGTATCAATAAGGCAAAACATCTTCTTTTAGAAGTATATGCACATAAAGATTTAGCAAACAGATTGCATATCCTTGCAAGGACTATTTCAGGAACTTTACCTCTACTCACTTCTAGGATATGCGAGGTAAGTGCATGTATCAATATAAATAAGCCACTTTGACTGATGGTGTTCGATCGACTAGATCTATATATTTGATATAAAGTTCCATAAAGGTTCACATATTGATCATCAAACTCACGCCTTCAGGGCATAGAATATGACATTTATTGTCTCACGGTTGTGATCAATATAAGCATTCGCTCCCCCTGACGATGACATCTGTCAAAGTCGTTATCCCTCGTATCTCAAGCATATTCTTCAAGATATATGTCTCATTGTTTATCTGGAATAACGAGAATGGATGAGGTTGGGGTGCTATTATTTATAGAGACAAAAATTATAGAAATATTAGAAGCTATTTTGGATTAAAGTCAAGCTAATCTCGAATTCATATGGGATGCATGTGCGGGACTTGGGTACGATCGAGCTAGCGTCTCTGCTAGCTACAGTGATACACTCGTTCTTGTCGTCCTGTTGAGTTGTTGAGCTGTTCGCCACCGATTCAACACGTTCCAAACACGTCCTATGTTTGCAAAATGGAGCCTTGGGCTAGCTCTTTCGTTCCACGATGATGAATTTGTCAAATTAGGTCACTCATCGGTGGCGTTTATCAAAATGAGAGCTCAAAATGAGACAGCTCTAGTAGACCTTATAAAAATGGGTCGCTCGAGTGGAGTCTCTTTGTCGAAACACTCAACCATATAAGGGTCTGTTCGTTTTGCTCTTAATCCATGTGGATTAGGTAGGATTGAGTGGGTTTCAATTCCAAAAAAATCAAAATCTTTCATAATTTTTTTTTCAATCTCATCCAATCTACATGAGATAGGAATAACCGAACAAGCTCTAATTAAGGCTTTTTACAAGCGGGTCGTGTGGCTTGTCGGCGCTGGTGTCGGTGTCGCGGAGCGAGGGCCAGAGTGCGAGGTAGGTGACTTGGTTCGCGGCGAGGTCGCGGAAGACGTGAGATATTTATAGTAGGATTAGTTTCGCTTCTGGCAAATAAGGCTTATTCAAGTGATAGCATCATTATCTCTTCCTGTTTGTTAGGTGAGACAGAGAGAAAGGAATAAACAACACACGATGGTGCAAGCTTGAGCTTTTAAAGAAGTAGAGAAGAGATAGGTGCTCGGCAAACAACCAGCAAGAGTCTGCCAGCCGCCCCCACCGCTGCCCCACAGTATTCTATATTCTCCCTTCTCTGTCCGAACTGGCAATTTTACCGATAAGCAGAGAAATGAGAACATGATCTCCTTCTCTTTATTGTTTTAGATTAGGTTTATTAATCCTTATGATTTAGGATTTGGTTTCTAATATCACGAACAAAGTATTGGCGATCTTAGTGCTTTGGAGTAAGGTCTCTGACCTCTTCATATCTCAATGACGCTCGATCGAGTGTCAGCGAAGGGCCAATAAAAATTTGGCATGTCGAATTTATTGTTTCTTTTCAAATCTTTGCTTTCGATGTACTTGTTAGAGCAATCAATTGGTTAGCTTTCAATGCGATAATCTCACTTTTTTGTCTGCTCTATATATAGCAAGGTCCGACACCTTCAAGACTTTGTTTTGACGATGGTGAAGGATTGTAAATGTTGGCGCCGATCTGGACGCCAATCACTACGCGGCGGCGGTGCTCTCTATGGAGGCGCGGATGGTCTATGGCCTAGAGTCAGATGGTCTGCGACCTAGAAGCAGGAGCGAGGTATTAAGTTGCATGCACCAACTAGTTCAACCCTAAAAGTTAAAGTTGATAGGAAGAGGTGGACAATTTACTTATATTATATTCCAACACTCTCCCTCACGTCAAGCCTCGGTCTTAGACATGAAATAGAAGCGGGCAACAATTATTTTATTTAATTGCGCTAACCATGATCTGAACTCATGACCTCTGGCTCTTATACTATATTAAGTTGCATGCACCAACCAGTTCAACCCAAAATCTTAAACTTATAGGAATAGGTGCTCAATTCACTTATATTATATTCCAACACAAGCTTTCCTGCACCGAGCCGGACGGTCCGCGCCTGATGGTCAGTCGGTCCGTGCGTGCGTAGAGGCAACGACGTTCGCCAACAACACTTGTATCTATCCCCTCTGGGAGGAACCCTGTCAGGGAGGAGAGATACTAGGGTTTGTCTAGGGATCGACATGCCACCCAAGACGTCTCCAGATGACGTACACTCGAAGATATATTGATTTGATTCGATTGCTGGTGTTTCAATCGGCCATACCCCTTCAAATATATAAGGGGAGGTCTAGACTCATTCCTAAGCGTCCTCCAACAGCTCCCACGAGTTTAGAGGGATAAAAATACGTGGAGATAAGAGTTAATCCTCCTGATATGATCTAATCGCGGACTATTCGCGCATAAGGGTGGACCGTCCGGGCTTCAAGGCCGGACCGTCCAGCCATGCCCAGGGCCACAAACGATGCTCAACACATGCCCCTTGACTTTTGGGGAAGCTGAGCGAACCAAAAGCAATGGTGCAAGCTGGAAACAACTCGATGTGACAACATCGGGTTTTCAAAAATGGGTCGCTCGAGTGGAGTCTCTTTGTAAAATTGGGTCGCTTGAGTGGAGACTCTTTGTCAAAACACCCAACCATGTAATTAAGGCTTCTTACAAGCGGGTGGTGGGGCTTTTCGATGTCGCGGAGCGAGGGCCAAAGAACGCACCATGTGACTTGGGTCGCAGTGAGGTAGCGGAAGACGTGAGAGATTTATAGCAGGATTAGTTTCGCTTCTGGCGAGATAAGGCTTATTCAGGTGATAACATCATTATCTCTCCCTGTTTGTTAGGTGATAGAGAGAGAAAGGAATAAACCTACACAATTCCGTGTGCGCAAGATGCACGACGGCGCAAACCTATGCTTTTAAAGGAGTAGAAAAGAGATCGGTGCTCGGCAAACAAACAATGCAAGAGTCTGCTAGTCGCCGCCACCGCTGCCCCCACAGTATTCTATATTCTCCCTTCTTTGTCCTAACTGGCAAATTTACTGATAAACAGAGAAATGAGAACATGATCTCCTTCTATTCGTCGTTTTATATTAGGTTTATTGATCCTTAAGATTTAGGATTTGGTTTCTAATATCATGAACAAAGTACTAGCGATCATAGTTCTTTGGAATAAGGTCTCTCTGACCTCTTCATACCTCTATGGCGCTTGATCAGGTGTCAGCGAAGGGCCAATAAAAATTTGGTGTGTCAGATTCATTGTTTCTTTTCAAATCTTTGCTTTCGATGTAATTGTTAGAGCAATCAGTTGGTTAGCTTTCAATGCTTTGGTCTCCTCTATAGCAAAGGTCATACATCTTCGAGATTTTGTTATGATGGTGAAGGATTGTAAGTGTTAGCGCTGATCTGGGCGCCAATCACTGCGAGGTGTACCAGCGGTGGTGCTCTCTACGGAAGTGCGGACGGTCAGTGGCCTGGGGCTAGACGGTCCACGAACTAGCAGCAGGAGCGAGGTTCCCTGCGCTGAGCTGGACGGTCCGCACCTGATGACCGGACGATCCACGCGTGTGTAGAGGCAATGACGTTCGCCAACAGCACCTGGATCTATCCTTCGGGAGGGACCCTGTTAGGGAGGAGGGATCCTAGGGTTTGTCTTGGGATTGACATGCCACCCAAGACGCCTCCAGACGATCTAGAGTCAAAGAGAGGTGAAGAAGGCTACGTTAATGTCTACTCCTAGGGCAAAAAGTAAAGGAACAAAAGATATATTGATTTGATTGTTGGTGTTTCAATCGGTTGTACCCCTTCAAATATATAAGGGGGAGGTCTGGACCCATTTCTAGGTGTCCTCCAACAACTCTCACGAGTTTAGATGGATAAACATGCGTGAAGATAGAAGTTAATCTGCCTGATCTCATCTAATCGTGGACTATCTAGGCCTAACACTACTGGACATAGATGCTTTGCCGAGTGTCAAAAACACTCGGCAAAAGCTTTGCCAAGTGTGACACTCGACAAAGAAGTCTCGGTGAACTATACATCGGTAACAACTTCTTTGCCAAGTGCTTTTTGTCGGGCACTCGACAAAGACTTTGCCGAGTGCCACCTAGTTCTTGGCAAAGAAAAGTCATTGTCACGACGTTAGATCACGATGACTTTGCCGAGTGCCACCCTGACACTCGGCAAAGGCTCCCTCTTTGCTGATTGTCTTCTGTATTGGCCCTTGGCTAAGAAGCCCCGTGGATCCCTTTGCCAGTTCCTTTGCCTAGTGTATTAGGTGGCACTCGACAAAGATGGCTTGTTTGCCAAGTGTCTCAGCCACAACACCTGGCAAAAAAGCTTTACCGGTTCCCAGGTGTGCCTTCTTTGCTGAGTGTTATGACCATGACACTCGACAAAGTGTCCTTCACATGAAATCATAGAACTTCAATGTAGACCGGCTAGTTTCATGATTTTCTAAAACACATAGTGCGTAATAACTTTCATGAAACATTTTTAAATTTTATCACAACATCTACATATGATATCATGACATGTCGACAAGTTTCATGATTTTCTGACTTTGTTTGTGTTTTATACAGTTTTAAAACAACTAGATGGCAAGTTCACGGTCTTGTTTCATGAGCATTTTCTTGAAAATTTTGGTCTGCTCCGGAAATAGGTCATAACTTGTGCTAAATAACATGAATATCATTTTTGCATTCACTGCTTTTCATTTTTTGAGTGGCTTGCAGTTCAAATCTGAATTATCCGAGGAAATTCAATTTAACGAACAATATCTAATAGTTATAGCAAACACATTTATAATTGTGCCAAAATCGAACATGTAGGTCTACATAGTATAGGAACACACCGCAAAAAGTTTGGTGGGAAAAAGAAAAAAATTGAAAATATACTTTGCCGAGTGCCAAGAAAGACACTCAGCAAAATATGGATTTTCCGAGTGTCATCTTGCTGACACTCGGCAAAGAAGCTGTTTTGTCGAGTGTCAATGCCTGGCGCTTGGCAAAGCTAACGATCGTCAGCTATAGACGGTTGCTGACGGCCCTTTGCCGTGGATCGCATTTTGCTGAGACTCTGACACTCGGCAAATCCTTCTACGCCGAGAGTTTCGCCCTCGGTAAACGAGGTCGTTGCCAAGAGTCTTATTTCGCCGAGAGTCACACTCGTCAAAGAATGCTTTGCTGAGTGCCTGACAAAATGCACTCAGCAAAGCGCCAAACACTCGTCAAAGAGCTAGATTCCAGTAGTGTAAGGGCGGACCGTCCGTAGGCCGAACTGTCTGAGCTTCAGGGCCGGACCGTCCCACCGTGCCTTTTGGGAAAGTTAAGAGAACCAAAATTAATGGTGTAGGCTGGAAATAACTCGATGTCACAACATCGGTTTTTCTAAGCATCTTGCACATACTAGGATGCTATCGCTTCAAGAAATGACCCTTCAGTGCCTTGGGTAGATCCTCGCCTCGCAGAGTTTGCAACATGTAGGCATTACTTGCTATCACATGTGTGATTCTGTAAGGTCCTTCTCAGTTTGGTGACTATTTACCGATTTTCCGGTCTCTGCTTCTTAGTGGCAAGACGGTCTTCCATACCAGATCTCCAACTTGAAATGAATTGGCCTTGACCTTCTTCTTGTAAGCTTTGGTAACCATGATCTTGTCTTTCTCGATCTCTCCTAGAGCCACCAATCTTTTGTTGGTTACTTCATTAATATTGTCCATCATCAAATTATAATAATCCCTGACAGCTAGATCGTTTGGTCTGGCAAACCTGACAACATTTAGGCTTATCTCTAGAGGCAAGGCAACCTCATGTCCATAAACAAGCTCAAAAGGAGAGACCTTAGTAGCACAATGTTTAGATATTCTATGAGACCAGAAAGCCTCATAAAAAACCTTATTCCAATGCCTAGGATGATTAGATATCTTATTCTTTATAAGGCTAACCAATGTCCTGTTACTAGACGACCCGTCCATTGACCCGAGCATAATACAGAGAAAATTTGAGCAATTTGATCTTATATAATTCAGCAAACTCATGTACCTTCTTTGACATAAAAGAAGTCCCTTGGTCCATAGTCAAAGTTTGGGGAATGCTGAATTTATGAATGATATGGTCAATTATAAACTCAATTAACTCCTTATGCATCATGTTCTTCAAAGCAACAATTTCAGTCCATTTGCTGAAGTATTCTGTGGCCACCAGCACAAACCAATGCCCCTTTGATGATGATGGATGAATCTCTCCTATAAAGTCCAACACACCCCTAAAGGGCAAATGCTTGATAATAGGATGTGGTTCAGCTATGGGGACCAACTGTAGATCGTCGAACTTCTGACATACTTGACATCCTTTGTAGGATTTAAAGCAATCGAATATCATGTCGGGCCAATAGAAGCTAGATCTTCTTAATAGCCACTTCATATTTAGAGCCGATTGATGAGTACCATAAATCCCTTCATGCACTTCGGCCATAGCTAATATAGCATCATCAGGGCCCAAGCATTTAAACAAGGCATCACCTTTCATTCGGCGGTAATGTTCATTATCAATTAGGGTATACTTGAAAGTTGTACGCCGAACATTCATGTCTCCCCTACCACCAAGATTCCGTAGGTAATTAATTATATGCGTTCTCCAATCAGTTGCATCGGTTATGTTATCAGCCGAATTAATTAGAGAGATGTCTTTGATACCGTCGGACAATCTGGACTCCTTGCCCGGATAGTCCGAGCCCACCGCGGACGGTCCGCTATGTAGCCCAAACGGTCCGCGACTTGGGATATGTAGCCTGGGCGGTCCGCGACTTGGGAATTTGGTGCAATACCGGTTATCGGACTTTCAACATTGTGAAATCTCCCTCGCTTTATTCGGTAACCTGATGCATCTTGCGCCAAATTATTAGCTCTGCAATTCTCAGTCCTGAATATGTGGCAAATATCGAATTCGTTTAAAGGACGGATTATGTCCCAACATTTTTCAAGATAACTATTCAAAGTGCCATCTAAATATTGATATTTCTCTAAAATTTACTTGGCAACTAGTTGAGAATAACCAAATGCCCTCACATGTTTCAGTTCCATATAATCTAGAAGTTCTAAACCGAATAAGACAGCCTCATATTCGGCTTGATTGTTAGTGCAATAAGTTTCAATCGGCTAGAGAAGTCAAAAGAGACATTCCTTGGTGAAACAAGCACGATGTCAATCCCTTATCCTTTATTGCAAACCGATCCATCAAAATACAGAGTTCAGGGAGTAATAGTGAGGTATGATATGTCTAGTTACTGAGTATCACTAATCTGATGTTATACAATAAAATCTGCTACAACATGGCCTTTCATAGATTTTAATGATTCATAAGCCAAGTCATATTCTATGAGTGCATTAGCCTATTTACCAATTCTGCCACTCATAATTGGGTTTTGCAACATATATTTAATCACATCGGTTTGACCAGAAACAATGCAAGGACTAAACAATAGATAACACCTAATCTTGGTGCATGCATAAAACAAGCATAAGTACAATTTTTCAACAAAGGTGTACTTTGTTTCAGCATCCACTAGCCTCGGACTTAAGTAGGTCACAACATGCTCCTTTCCTTTAGTCTCCTGAGTCAGAACGATTTCGATAACTTTATCTTCAGATGCAATGTATAACATGGATGATACTCCTGCTTTTGTTGCCTTTAATACTGGGGCTGAAGACAAATAGTTTTTATTAAGATCAAATGCTTCTTGTTGTTCTGCCCCCAAGTAAAATCTACATGATTTTTAAGCCGAAGAATAGTAGTGAAAACATCAACCTTCTCGGTTAGGTTAGAAATGAACCTCCGCAAATAATTTACCTTATCGAGAAATGTCGGGGACCATAATTAGGGGTACCCCCAAGACTCCTAATCTCAGCTGGTAACCCCCATCAGCACAAAGCTGCAAAGGCCTGATGGGCGCGATTAAGGTCAAGGCTTAGTCCACTCAAGGGACACAATCTCGCCTCGCCCGAGCCCAGCCTCGGGCAAAGGCAGCCGACCCCGGAGGATTCACGTCTCGCCCGAGGGCCCCCTCAAGCAACGGACACACCTTCAGCTCGCCCGAGGCCCAGTCTTCGCAGAGAAGCAACCTTGGCCAGATCGCCACGCCAACCGACCGTATCGCAGGAGCATTTAATGCAAGGGTCGCCTGATACCTTATCCTGACGCGCGCTCTTCAGTCGACAGAGCCGAAGTGACCGCGGTCACTTCGGCGCTCTACTGACCGACCTGATAAGAAAACAGCGCCGCCTGTGTCGCTTCGACTGCTGTGCCACTCGACAGAGTAAAGCTGACAGCAGCTAAGTTCAGCCTCGGGCGCCATAGGAAGCTCCGCCTCGCCCGACCCCATCGCTCGGGCTCAACCTCGACGCTGGACGACGGACTCCGCCTCACCCGACCCTAGGGCTCGGACACAGCCTCGGCCTCAGAAGATGACGAACTCCGCCTCGCCCGACCCCAGGGCTCGGACTCAGCCTCGGCTCTAGAAGACGATGGACTCCGCCTCGCCTGACCCCAGGGCTCGGACTCAGCCTCGGCTCCGGAAGACGATGGACTCCGCCTCGCCCGACCCTAGGGCTCGGACTCAACCTCGACCTCGGAGGAATCGCCACCTCGCCCAAACTCGGGCCCGGACCGGCCACGTCGCCAGGGGGGCATCATTACCCTGCCCCTAGCTAGCTCAGGCTACGGGGAACAAGACCGGCGTCCCATCTGGCTCGCCCCAGTAAACAAGTAATGATGACACCCCGCACGCTCCATGACGACGGCGGCTCCCAGCCCCTTACGTCAGCAAGGAGACGTCAGCAAGGACTCGACAGCCCCGACAGCTGTCCTTCCACAGGGCTCCAGCTCTCCTCCGACGGCCACGACATCACATGAACAGGGTGCCAAAACCTCTCCGACTGCCACGACGGCATGTACTTAGGGCTCTAGCTCCTCTCTGCTAGACACGTTAGCACACTGCTACCCCCCCCATTGTACACTTGGACCCTCTCCTTACGCCTATAAAAGGAAGGTCCAGGGCTCTCGTACGAGAAGGTTGGCCGCGCGGGAGAACGGGCCGGCGCATAAGGCTCTCGCTCTCTCTCTCTCTCCCACGCGAACGCTTGTAACCCCCTACTGCAAGCGCATCCATCCGCCCTGGGCGCAGGACAACACGAAGGCCACGGGTTCCCCTTTACTGTTCTCCCCCTTTGTGTCCCGTCTCGCGCCGACCCATCTAGGCTGGGACACGCAGCGACAATTTACTCGTCGGTCCAGGGACCCCCCGGGGTCGAAACGCCGACAAGAAACTTCTGCATTTCAAGCTTACAAGTCAGAGCTCCCACATTCCGAATGGACTTAATTCGGTTGGGATCTATCTCCATGCCATTCCAAAGAACTTGCTAGCCGACACCCAAAAGCGCATTTACATGGGTTCATTTTTAAACCATACCGACGCATCTTATCAAACGATCAGTGCAAATCAGCTATATGAGAATCAAATTCAGTCGATTTGACTACTATATTGTTGGGGACTTGTTCTCAAATGCTATGAATTAAGAACAAGGCAACACAAAATATTAAATGTTAATGTCCATCGTCCTTCGATGCATTATGTTCCTTAGGATATAACGATCTTCGGACGAAGGTCATGAAGGACGTACCTTCATCATCACGGTATACGTTAATGAAAGACAAAGCATATGAAACATGAAAGATAACATGAATAATCATATAACATCATTCACATATCTTCATTATATAATCTTGAATAGATGAAATCATTATTTAATCACATGTGTACCTTCGGCTTGATAGAAGGCAAAAATCCAAGCGTGGCGCACGAGTGAATACAAGACAACGTGAATAGTACATGGGTACTGTTCATCTATTTATAGGCACAGGACACAACCTGTGAGAAATTACATTCATGCCCTTTAGAAATGATTACAATTATAATACAAGCTATCATGGGCCGATTGGTCATTTCATCTTTAAGTCGGTGCATCTGGAAGTACACTACGAAGCTCTCTGATTGGCAGCTTTGGCTTTGCTTCTGTGTCGATCTTCCGAAGGTGTTTATTCTTCTGGGACCTTCCGCGACGAAGCAGACCCCCAACAGTAGCTCCTTCACGGTGCCAGATCATTTTTCGTAACGAGCTCGACCCATGAAAAATTCTCTTAGGCTTCGGAATGCCGAAGGTTCGAAAAACACCTTCCCTGAGCTCATTGTCGAGAAACGATTTAAATATTCCGAGTGTAAGGTGGTCCCACCATACGACGGTATGCACGATCTGGTGATTCGCCTTCTCGCGCACTATGGTCCACCGTTCAGTGGGTGCGGGCGACTGTTCAGCGGGTGCGAGCGGCTTGACGATTCACCTTCCCACCTACAGCACTATATAAACAGACGAGTAGTTGTGAAGCTACCACAACATTTACTGCTATTGCACTGTTGTGCTACCGAAAAATTTGACCACAGCCGAAGCTTATTCACCGTATTCTCAATCAAGGCATTGCTTTGCTTTAGCTTCGTCACAAGAGGGAGCTTCGGCAAAGATAAAAAATAATCAACTTCGTCAAAGCGCAAGAAATTCAGCATCAAATGGCCAGGGTGCGTTCGACAGCTAGGATTACACGCGACGGAGAGGAGACCGAAGCTACTGAGACTGCCCCAATCTCCGAAGTTATGAGGCAATCGGGACTGGTTGTGCCAGAGGGTGCTGCTGACGAAGGTACACCTGCTGCCGAAACCGAGCAGGCAGATATTGAAGAGGGTGATGGTGGTGAAGAAGAGATAGATTATAATACCACTATGCCATCCAAACCCAGCCACTTGGATTTTGGGAAGTCGACTGTCTCCGAAGCTGATATGCCGATGATGACAAAACTAGGCTACTTCAGGGAAGCCAAGAAGAAGCTGATTCGTTTTGGCGAAGAAGAGACCATCCCGAAGCCAGGAAATGATGAGGTGGTAGTTTTTAACAGCTTCTTCAAAGTAGGGTTGAGGTTTCCTCTGCATAGAATGATTGCAGATGTTTTGGAAAATTTCGAAATTTATCTTCATCAGCTGACTCCTAACGCTATCGTTAGGCTCAGCGTCTTTATCTGGGCTCTTCGAAGCCAAGGAGTGGAGCCACTTGCCGAAGCCTTCTGTCGGGTGCACGAACTTCACTATCAGACGAAGGCTAGAGAAGATGGATTGCACGAGAATTTCGGCTGTTATAATTTTGCCTACCGCAAAGACATGAAGACACCGATGGTTAGCTACCGCACCAAATGGCCGACCGGTTGGAAAACTGAATGGTTTTATGTTAAGATTGATGAGAAAAAGGAGAAGCTAGTTCAGAGCCCGCTGGAGCTAACCTTCGGGTTGACTAGGCCTCAGTGCAACACGACGTCGGGGACATCATGCCCAGATGCTGTGGGCGAATTTAGAGTTGTGTCTGAACATATTGGTACTAGGGATTTGGTTCAGGAGTACATAGCCAATAGGGTATTCCCAACATTAAAGGAATGGGGTATGCCGAAGCTTAAAGGAGAGGAGAAAAAGAATGAACTCGTTCGGCTGCCCTATCATTTTAAGTTCAAGAAACACTTCAAAGAACCCTGCCAAGAATGGTTGGATACAATTGAGGTTATGTGCAATGAGATCTTGGGCAATTATACGAAAAAAGAAGATCAATTGATGACAGCAGCCTTCGGCACCCGGCCGAAACGAAGGTTAAACCGAGTAATGGACGCTTTGAAATTTGAATACCCAGACTACGAAAGGTTAAGCAAAGGTGCCGAAGGGCCAAAACAAAAAAGGGCTGTCAGTGTTATGCAAAGACAAGGTGCCAGGATGATAAAAGAAGATGAGAATTTGGCAAAAAAGAAAAAATCCAGTCCTGAGCCGCAGGTGGCCGTGTCGAAGAAAAGAAAGGCTCCAGCTCTGAAGCCAAAAGCTAATTTAGAAGAAGAAGTTCCCTCAACACCTTCTGCCACTGACACAGAAGAAATTTTAAAGGTAATGACTGAATCTCTACCTAATAAGCTAAGTCCGCTGGGACCGGAACTGATGAAGCTTTTACAGAAGAAGAAGAAACTTTCGGCTGCCGAGAAGCCTGCTGAACAAAAAAAGCGAAGAATTATTACTGTCATTGAGGCTATTGAAGAAACACCGCCATCGGCCTCAGCGCCAAAAACAGCAGCAGCCGAAGCTGCTCCTGCCGAAGCTTCTACTTCTGAAGCTGCAGCAGCCGAAGCCACAGATTTGGAAAACACACTCATTGATATTGATGAAATGATTTTGAATATGGCTGAGGAAGAAACTGCTGCAGCTGCTGAGGAAACCCCGGCCGCAGTGCCTGAAAAAGGGGAGAAGATGCCTGGAAAAGAGAAGGAGGCTGCCGAAGATACTTCGGAAGAAGAAAATTTCAACTTTCAAAAAATAATTGGGCAAGAATTGTCAAAGGCTGAAAAAGAAGAGCTGAAGGACTATGTCATATCTTGCGGGTACCAGCCAGGGGCACTGTTCTTCGGCGATGTTACCGAAGAGAGTTTAGGATGCCTTCAGGACCAAATTGGGGCGAAGGTTGTCAGCACTTTATCAAAAAGTGTTGGTTTTCCGAAGCTCGAAACCGATCTCAGCATATACCGACGACAGCATATCGCCGGTAGCCTGTTTTATTCTAACTTTAAGGTAAAATTCTTCCCTTAGCTTTTTATTGTTTTGATATGAAGATGTTTTCTGATGAAGGTTATTTTGTCAAAGCTTACTGCTAAGCAAAGCCTTGAGGATGCAACAAGACCTCGAGGACAAGAAAAACGAAGTTATAATTGAGGGCTTAGAGAAGAAGATTAAAGATCATGAAGCTGCCCTAGAAAAGAAAGACTTCGTGCTTCAAACAATGGAAGGTTCACTGGCAGAAGCTCAAGCTAAGATCGTCAGATTGAACAATGAACTTTCCCTACAGTCAAAAAACATTGAGCGAGAGAAGAAAGATTTCAAAACAAAGCTCGAAGCCGAAGGTGAAAAAAGTTCAAATTTACAGAAATCACTCAAGGATCTTGAGGAAAAATGCTTAGGCTTCGGCACCCGGTGCATTCAACGGCTGAAGCAGGTCTTTAATTCAGTTGGAACCAGCTCCGAAAAGTTTACACCTTCGGTTGAAAACCTGCTGGGCACATTTGATCATATTGAGGGTGAAGTTGATGCTCTCGACGAAGTTATAGCTGGACATGGTGACTTTTGTGCCTTGCTAGCTTTTCGAGGCACAGCTGTCGCTTTCATGAAGGTCGGCTGTACACATGGAAATATTGTAAATAGACCAAACTTCAGCCTATCACCAACAGATTTGGATGACATCCCCGGCCTGGCCCGAAGCATCGGAAACAGATTCGTTACTCAAATCTGGGCAAAGGGCGGACGAAACTTGGCTGGTGACGAAGCTCGAAGTCACCTTAAACCGGTAATAAACTCATACGCTTACCTTTTCCTTGAAACTTGAATTTACCTTATAATGCTTTGATATGTACAGGATGACAAAGCCGAAGAGCATTGAGCCGAAGCTTAGCAGACGATCCAAAGCTTAGCAGATGATGATGAAGCCGAAAACCTTGCTGTGAAAAAACTCTAGAAAAACTCTTGTATTATCCTTTGTAAAGAATATTGTAATTTGAGAATCAGATACTACTCTGTAAATTTGTCCATACCTTGTAAGAAATTTTTACCTTTCCGTCAATGTATGAACTGCTTTGATGTGGATGAAACTTGTATTTTTTGAGCCGAAGGCGAAAAAACCTTCCCTTCTTTTCGTACACAACAAAGCATAAGTCTGCTTCCGAAGCCGTATTCTTAGAGCCGAAGCAAGTGTCTGTATCTATATAAAATGGTGATGATAATCCTATGTATGTCTAAATGAATGTTTTATGAATGCAATGTATGATGTAATGTATCGTGCCAATGAATGTCCAAACACACACATACGAAGCTTCATCCATAACCTTCATTCCCTTAGGAATGACTGAAGTCTCTTTGTCGTTTATTTTTCGGCTGCACCACTTATTTTTTGGTGTAAGTTCTTCATCCCCTTGGGAACGTCTTTTGAACTTCTTCCCCTTCTATTTCGGCGGTATTCGCGTTGACTTTTTGCGCTTTGCCTTATATTTCGGCGGTATTTGGCTCTGCATTCCCTTAGGAACGACTTTTGAGCAGAAAACTTATGCTGCGCTCCCTTAGAAACGGCTTTTTGTAGCTTCATCGTGCTCTGCATCTGAAAGGGAAATGTGCCCTTGGGCCATTTCTAAGTATTTTGGTGATTGAGTGCCAACACAGGTGCTTAAATGTGAATCTATACCTTTGGATGGACAAAGTGCAAATCAAGAGTAAAGGTATGTTTCTAAGCCTTAGTACATTGTGTTGAAGACTAATGTATTGTGTCTAAGTGCTTGAAACAGGAGAAATCGAGTCAAAGAAAAGTTGGCTGTGTACAGCCAAGAGGCTGTTCGGTCTGGAGCACCGGACTGTCCGGTGGTGCACCGGACAGTGTCCGGTGCGCCAGGCTGCCTCGAGCGAAGTGGTCGCTCTCGAGAATTCGCCGACGGCGTACGGCTAAAATTCACCGGACTGTCCGGTGTGCACCGGACTGTCCGGTGAGCCAACGGTCGGCCGGGCCAACGGTCGGCCGCGGAATCCGTGCGCGACACGTGGCCGAGCCAACGGTCGGAAGGGGGCACCGGACTGTCCGGTGTGCACCGGACTGTCCGGTGCGCCAACGGCTCCCAGATCTGCAACGGTCGGCTGCGCCATTTAAGGAAAGAAATCGGGCACCGGACAGTGTCCGGTGTGCACCGGACTGTCCGGTGCGCCCGATGACAGAAGGCAAGATCAGCCTTCCAGAATTGCTCTCAACGGCTCCTAGCTGCCTTGGGGCTATAAAAGCGACCCCTAGGCGCATGGAGGAGCACATCAAGCATTCCTACAACATTCCTAAGCACCAAGACATCTTCCACGCATTTGGTTCATTGTGATAGCATCTTGAGCTCTTGTTGAGTTGTGGACTCATTGAGTTGTGTTGCGAGCTCTTGTTGCGACTTGTGTGCGTGCTGTTGCTCTGATTTTGAGTCTTGTGTGCGTTGCTAGTTTCTCCCTTACTCCGTATTTCTTTGTGAATCTTAAGTGTAAGGGCGAGAGGCTCCAAAGTGTGGAGATTCCTCGCAAACGGGATATTGAAAGGCAAAGCAAAACACCGTGGTATTCAAGTTGGACTTTGGACCGCTTGAGAGGGGTTGATTGCAACCCTCGTCCGTTGGGACGCCACAACGTGGAGTAGGCAAGCGTAGGTCTTGGCCGAACCACGGGATAAACCACTGTGTCATCTCTGTGTTTGATCTCTTGTGGTATTGTGTTTTGCTGAGACTCCTTTCTAGCCACTTGGCAATCATTGTGCTAACACTTAACAAGTTTTTGTGGCTATAAGTTTAAGTTTTTACAGGATCACCTATTCACCCCCCCTCTAGGTGCTCTCAATTGGTATCAGAGTCGTTCTCTTCAAGAAGGGACTAATCGCCCGAAGAGATGGATCCTAAGGGGAAGGGAATCGTGATCAACGACAAGGAGAAGGAGTCCTTCGTCAACGAGCCGAAGGATGACAAGACTACTGACTCGGGCTCAGGCCACAAGCGCAAAGACGGGAAGAAGAAGAAGACAAGGCGCATCAAGGAGATCGTCTACTACGACGATAGCGATGAGTCTACCTCTTCCCAAAAGGACGACGACAACGACTACAGGAAGACGGTCAATTCGAACTTTTCATTTGATTATTCTCGTATTCCACATAGTTCGAATTCGCATTTGCTTTCCATTCCTCTTGGCAAACCTCCACACTTCGATGGGGAAGACTATGGATTTTGGAGTCACAAAATGCGTAGTCACTTATTCTCTCTTCATCCAAGCATATGGGAGATTGTAGAGATTGGAATGAAATTTGATAGCTCGGATAGCCCTATGCTTATAAATGAACAAATCCATAGAAATGCACAAGCTACTACTGTTCTATTAGCATCTTTGTGCATGGAAGAGTACAATAAGGTGAGCGGCTTGGACAACGCCAAGTAGATATGGGACACCCTCAAAATCTCTCACGAGGGGAACGACATCACCATGCTCACTAAAATGGAGTTGGTGGAGGGCGAGCTTGGACGATTCGCAATGATAAGGGGAGAAGAGCCAACCCAAACTTACAACAGGCTCAAGACCCTTATCAACAAAATAAGGAGCTACGGAAGCACGCGATGGACGGACCACGACGTCGTCCGCCTAATGCTAAGGTCCTTTACCGTTCTTGATCCTCATTTGGTGAACAATATTCGTGAAAATCCTAGGTACACCAAGATGTCGCCCGAAGAAGTTCTTGGAAAATTTGTAAGCGGGCGAATGATGATCAAGGAGGCAAGGTACGTGGATGACGCATTGAATGGTCCAATCCATGAGCCTCAACCCATTGCTCTCAAGGCAACAAGGAGCAAGGAGGCGCTACCAAGCAAGGTGGCGCAAGTTGAGGCGGCCGGGCTAAATAATGAGGAGATGGCCCTCATCATTAAGCGCTTCAAGACGGCGCTTAAAGGTCGCAAGGGACAGCCAAGCAAGACCAAGACAAAGGAGAAGCGCTCATGCTTCAAATGCGGTAAGCTTGGTCATTTTATTGCTAACTGTCCCGAGAATGAAAGTGACCAGGAACAAGGGAGCAAGAGGGAGAAGAAGAAGGCATACAAGAAGGCGAAGGGCGAGGCACATCTAGGCAAGGAGTGGGATTCGGATTGCTCCTCCTCCGACTCCGACAATGAAGGACTCGCCGCCACTGCCTTCAACAAGTCATCCCTCTTCCCCAACGAGCATCACACATGCCTTATGGCAAGGGAGAAGAAGGTGAGTACTCAAGACTCCACTTATGCTTCTTCTAGTGATAATGAGTCTAGTGATGATGACGACATAGATTATTCATGCTTGTTCAAGGGCTTAGATAGATCTAAGATAGATAAAATTAATGAGTTGATTGATGCTTTGAATGATAAGAATAGATTACTAGAAAAACAAGATGATCTTTTATATGAGGAGCATGATAAATTTGTTAGTGCACAAAGTTCTCTTGCTCTAGAAATTAAAAGAAATGAAGTGCTTTCTAGTGAATTATCTTCTTGTCATGAAACCATTGCTACTTTAAAGAATGTTAATGATGACTTAAATGCTAAACTAGAAGTAGCTAGTAAATCTAATTCTTGTGTAGAACATGTTGAGATTTGCACTAGGTGTAAAGATTTCGATGTTGATGCTTGTAGTGATCATTTAGTTTCACTTTCCAAATTAACTGAGGAATTGGCTAGTCTTAATGCCCAACTTAAGACTATCAAGAATGAATTTGATAAACTAAAATTTGCAAGGGAGGCCTACACGATCGGTAGACACCCCTCAATTAAGGATGGACTTGGCTACAAAAGGGAAGCCAAGAACTTGACAAGCCATAAGGCTCCCATCTCCGCCAAGGAGAAAGGGAAGGCCCCTATGGCTAGTAGTGTGCAAAAGAACCATGCCTTTATGTACTATGATAGAAGGCAACCTAGAAATGCTTATAGGAGTTGTAATGCATATAATGCCTTTGATTCTCATGCCATGTTTGCTTCTAGCTCTTCTTATGTGCATGATAGAAATGTTGGTAGGAGAAATGTTGTTCATAATATGCCTAGGAGAAATGTTGTTAATGTTCCTAGGAAAGTAAATGAACCTTCTACAATATATCATGCTTTGAATGCTTCCTTTGCAATTTGTAGAAAGGATAGAAAGGTGATTGCTAGGAAATTAGGGGCAAAATGCAAGGGTGATAAAACTTGCATCTGGGTCCCTAAGACAATTGTGACTAACCTTGTAGGACCCAACAAGAGTTGGGTACCTAAGTCCCAAGCCTAAATTTGCCTTGCAGGTTTATGCATCCGGGGGTTCAAGCTGGATTATCGACAGCGGATGCACAAACCATATGACGGGGGAGAAGAAGATGTTCACCTCCTACGTCAAGAATAAGGATTCCCAAGATTCAATTATATTCGGTGATGGGAATCAAGGCAAGGTAAAAGGGCTAGGTAAAATTGCAATCTCCAATGAGCATTCTATCTCTAATGTGTTTTTAGTGGAGAGTCTTGGATATAATTTGCTATCTGTTAGTCAATTATGTAATATGGGATATAACTGTTCATTTACAAATGTAGATGTGTCTGTCTTTAGAAGATGTGATGGTTCACT
The DNA here is from genome assembly GCF_902167145.1 of Zea mays. NCBI lineage: Eukaryota > Viridiplantae > Streptophyta > Magnoliopsida > Poales > Poaceae > Zea > Zea mays. The sequence continues at coordinate 10,916,435 of NC_050104.1, read as the reverse complement.
AGCTTTTAAGGGTGTACTAGACGGCAAACTTTATTTGGTTGATTTTGCAAAAGAAGAAGTCGGTCTAGATGCATGCTTAATGGCTAAGACTTGCATGGGCTGGTTGTGGCATCGCCGCTTAGCACATGTGGGGATGAAGAACCTCCACAAGCTTCTAAAGGGAGAACACGTGATAGGTCTAACCAATGTTCATTTCGAAAAAGATAGACCTTGTGCAGCTTGTCAAGCAGGTAAACAGGTGGGAGGCTCTCATCACACCAAAAATGTGATGACAACATCAAGACCCCTGGAGCTGCTACATATGGACCTCTTCGGACTCGTCGCCTATCTGAGCATAGGAGGAAGTAAGTATGGTCTAGTTATTGTTGATGACTTTTCCCGCTTCACTTGGGTGTTCTTTTTGCAGGATAAGTCTGAAACCCAAGGGACCCTCAAGCGCTTCCTCAGGAGAGCTCAAAATGAGTTTGAGCTCAAGGTGAAGAAGATAAGGAGCGACAACGGGTCCGAGTTCAAGAACCTTCAAGTAGAGGAGTTCCTTGAGGAGGAAGGGATCAAGCACGAGTTCTCCGCTCCCTACACACCACAGCAAAATGGTGTGGTAGAGAGGAAGAACAGGACACTAATCGATATGGTGAGGACGATGTTTGGAGAATTCAAGACCCCCGAGTGTTTCTGGTCGGAAGCCGTAAACACGGCTTGCCACGCCATCAACAGGGTCTACCTTCATCGCCTCCTCAAGAAGACATCCTATGAGCTTCTAACCGGTAACAAACCCAATGTATCTTACTTTCGTGTATTTGGGAGCAAATGCTACATTCTAGTGAAGAAGGGTAGAAATTCTAAGTTTGCTCCCAAAGCTGTAGAAGGGTTTTTGTTAGGTTATGACTCAAATACAAAGGCGTATAGAGTCTTCAACAAATCATCGGGTTTGGTTGAAGTCTCTAGTGACGTTGTATTTGATGAGACTAATGGCTCTCCAAGAGAGCAAGTTGTTGATTGTGATGATGTAGATGAAGAAGATGTTCCGTCGGCCGCTATACGAACCATGGCGATTGGAGATGTGCGGCCACAGGAACAATTGGAACGAGATCAACCTTCCTCAACAACGGTGCATCCCCCAACTCAAGACGATGAACAGGTTCATCAACAGGAGGCGTGTGATCAAGGGGGAGCACAAGATGATCATGTGATGGAGGAAGAAGCGCCACCGGCACCTCCAACCCAAGTTCGAGCAATGATTCAAAGGGATCATCCCGTCGATCAAATTCTGGGTGATATTAGCAAGGGAGTAACAACTCGATCTCGATTAGTTAATTTTTGTGAGCATTACTCCTTTGTCTCTTCTATTGAGCCTTTCAGGGTAGAGGAGGCCTTGCTAGATCCGGACTGGGTGTTGGCCATGCAGGAGGAACTAAACAACTTCAAGCGCAATGAAGTTTGGACACTGGTGCCTCGTCCCAAGCAAAACGTTGTGGGAACCAAGTGGGTATTCCGCAACAAACAGGACGAGCACGGGGTGGTGACGAGGAACAAGGCTCGACTTGTGGCAAAAGGCTATGCCCAAGTCGCAGGTTTGGACTTTGAGGAGACGTTTGCTCCTGTGGCTAGGCTAGAATCAATTCGTATCTTGCTAGCATATGCCGCTCACCATTCTTTCAGGTTGTACCAAATGGATGTGAAGAGCGCTTTCCTCAACGGGTCGATCAAGGAGGAGGTGTACGTGGAGCAACCCCCTGGCTTCGAGGATGAACGGTACCCCGACCACGTGTGTAAGCTCTCTAAGGCGCTCTATGGACTTAAGCAAGCCCCAAGAGCATGGTATGAATGCCTTAGAGACTTTCTAATTGTTAATGCTTTCAAGGTTGGGAAAGCCGATCCAACTCTCTTTACTAAGACATGTGATGGTGATTTGTTTGTGTGCCAAATTTATGTCGATGACATAATATTTGGTTCTACTAACCAAAAGTCTTGTGAAGAGTTTAGCAGGGTGATGACGCAGAAATTCGAGATGTCGATGATGGGCGAGTTGAACTATTTCCTTGGGTTCCAAGTGAAGCAACTCAAGGACGGCACCTTCATCTCCCAAACGAAGTACACGCAAGATCTGCTAAAGCGGTTTGGGATGAAGGACGCCAAGCCCGCAAAGACTCCGATGGGGACCGACGGACACACTGACCTCAACAAAGGAGGTAAGTCCGTTGATCAAAAAGCATACCGGTCAATGATAGGGTCTTTACTTTATTTATGTGCTAGTAGACCGGATATTATGCTTAGCGTATGCATGTGTGCTAGATTTCAATCCGATCCTAAGGAGTGTCACTTAGTGGCGGTAAAGCGAATTCTAAGATATTTGGTTGCTACGCCTTGCTTCGGGCTCTGGTATCCAAAAGGGTCTACCTTTGACTTGGTTGGATACTCAGATTCCGACTATGCTGGATGTAAGGTCGATAGGAAGAGTACATCGGGGACGTGCCAATTCTTAGGAAGGTCCCTGGTGTCATGGAACTCTAAGAAACAAACCTCCGTTGCCCTGTCCACCGCTGAGGCCGAGTACGTTGTCGCAGGACAGTGTTGCGCGCAACTACTTTGGATGAGGCAAACCCTCCGGGACTTTGGCTACAATCTGAGCAAAGTCCCACTCCTATGTGATAATGAGAGTGCTATCCGCATGGCGGAAAATCCTGTTGAACACAGCCGCACAAAGCACATAGACATCCGACATCACTTTTTGAGAGATCACCAGCAAAAGGGAGATATCGAAGTGTTTCATGTTAGCACCGAGAACCAGCTAGCCGATATCTTTACCAAGCCTCTAGATGAGAAGACCTTTTGCAGGTTGCGTAGTGAGCTAAATGTCTTAGATTCGCGGAACCTGGATTGATTTGTAGCATACATGTGTTTATGCCTTTGATCATATTCCTTATGCATTTTGTTGCTTAATAATGGTGCTCAAGTTGTACAAACACTCCCTGGACCTCACAAGTCCGTTGCAAAGTGATGCACATGTTTAGGGGGAGATGTGTTACAACTTGACCCTTTGAGACTAACCCTGTGCTTGAGTTTGATGCTTTAGTCTTAAAGAAGGATTGAAAGGGAAAAGGTGGACTTGGACCATGCAAGACTTCCACTGCACTCCGATGACAAGAGTAACTTTTCCAAGTTCATCTTTAAATTCTTATTGCCTATTTTGCTCTTAATTGAAGAATTTGGTGAGGCAATGGGGTTAAAGGGCCAAGATTGATCCCGTTTTGGTGCTTGATGCCAAAGGGGGAGAAAATAAAGGCCAAAGCAATAGATGGATCGGCTACCACTTGAGAGATTTTGAAAACAGTAGAATAGAGCTTTTGGTTTGTCAAATCTCTTTTGTTGTCTCTTTTGTCAAAAGTTGGCCTCTTGTGGGGAGAAGTATTGATTATGGGAAATAGGGGGAGTTTTTGGAATCTTGAATCAATTTTCTTTGGAAAACCTCTCTTGATGTCTCTACAAGTGGATTTGACTTAGAGATAGGATTTTGAGGTTGATTTGAAAAACAAACCAAGTGGTGGCAAAGGATGATCCATATATGCCAAAACTGAATCAAAATAAATTTGAGTTTTTATTTGAAGTGATATTGCACTTGTTCTAGTTGCTTTATGTTGTGTTGGCATAAATCACCAAAAAGGGGGAGATTGAAAGGGAAATGTGCCCTTGGGCCATTTCTAAGTATTTTGGTGATTGAGTGCCAACACAGGTGCTTAAATGTGAATCTATACCCTTGGATGGACAAAGTGCAAATCAAGAGTAAAGGTATGTTTCTAAGCCTTAGTACATTGTGTTGAAGACTAATGTATTGTGTCTAAGTGCTTGAAACAGGAGAAATCGAGTCAAAGAAAAGTTGGCTGTGTATAGCCAAGAGGCTGTTCGGTCTGGAGCACCGGACTGTCCGGTGGTGCACCGGACAGTGTCCGGTGGTGCACCGGACAGTGTCTGGTGCGCCAGGCTGCCTCGAGCGAAGTGGTCGCTCTCGGGAATTCGCCGACGGCGTACGGCTAAAATTCACCGGACTGTCCGGTGTGCACCGGACTGTCCGGTGAGCCAACGGTCGGCCGGGCCAACGGTCGGCCGCGGAATCCGTGCGCGACACGTGGCCGAGCCAACGGTCGGAAGGGGGCACCGGACTGTCCGGTGTGCACCGGACTGTCCGGTGCGCCCGATGACAGAAGGCAAGATCAGCCTTCCAGAATTGCTCTCAACGGCTCCTAGCTGCCTTGGGGCTATAAAAGGGACCCCTAGGCGCATGGAGGAGCACATCAAGCATTCCTACAACATTCCTAAGCACCAAGACATCGATTCCACGCATTTGGTTCATTGTGATAGCATCTTGAGCTCTTGTTGAGTTGTGGACTCATTGAGTTGTGTTGCGAGCTCTTGTTGCGACTTGTGTGAGTGCTGTTGCTCTGATTTTGAGTCTTGTGTGCGTTGCTAGTTTCTCCCTTACTCCGTATTTCTTTGTGAATCTTAAGTGTAAGGGCGAGAGGCTCCAAAGTGTGGAGATTCCTCGCAAACGGGATATTGAAAGGCAAAGCAAAACACCGTGGTATTCAAGTTGGTCTTTGGACCGCTTGAGAGGGGTTGATTGCAACCCTCGTTCGTTGGGACGCCACAACGTGGAGTAGGCAAGCGTAGGTCTTGGCCGAACCACAGGATAAACCACTGTGTCATCTCTGTGTTTGATCTCTTGTGGTATTGTGTTTTGCTGAGACTCCTTTCTAGCCACTTGGCAATCATTGTGCTAACACTTAACAAGTTTTTGTGGCTATAAGTTTAAGTTTTTACAGGATCACCTATTCACCCCCCCCCCCCCTCTAGGTGCTCTCAGCATCCCCTTAGGGATGACTTTCGAGCTTCTCCCTGTTTTTCCTTTTCTCTGCACTCGATGGTGCATGCTCAGATTTTACATTTACATATTTTGGGGGATTCTGCTCTCGTAGAGCTGAATAAGAAAGGAAAAATTACAAAATATGGCCCCATTAAAAACCTTTCTCCCCCTTTGGAAAGGAAAAGGGTGCCATAGGAAAAATGTAAAAGGTTACATCAATTTATACATAATACCGTCGAAGCTCATCCACATTCCAAGATCTAGGAATGTCGTTGCCGTCCATGTCCTTTAATCTGTAAGAACCGGGTCTTGACGAAGATACTACTAGAAAAGGTCCTTCCCACTTCAGCTGAAGCTTGCCTACTGTGTCAGGGTTGGCTACTCTCCGAAGCACCAAATGCCCAGGCTTAATATCTTTCAACCGAACTTTTCTATCACGCCATTTTATTGTTTCGGCTTGATATTTGTTGATATTTTCCACAGCCTGAAGTCTGATCCCTTCTATAGTATCCTTTGCCACAGAACAATTAGCTTCGTCTTCTACCAAAGCTACTGTTCTTATCGACCCCGCTTTAGCCTCTTCGGGGGTTATGGCTTCGTCACCAAACAATAACTTGAATGGTGTAAAACCTGTTGACCTTGATATAGATGTATTGTGGCTCCACACCACTTTAACCAACTCATCTGGCCACTTTCCTCTGGGCTGATTGAAGATTAACTTCATTATTCCCGTCATTATAATACCATTTGCCCTTTCGACTAGTCCGTTTGATTCCGGGTGCCTGACTAATGCAATATGAATTTTTGTGCCGATTTGATCACAGAAATCTTTGAAAGTTTCAGCATTAAATTGCGTTCCATTGTCTATAGTTATAGCCTTCGGCACACCGAAGCGACAAACTATATTCTGCCAGAAGAATTTTTGGACTGTAGCCGAAGTTATTGTAGCCAAAGGCTTCGCTTCGATCCACTTAGAAAAATATTCTACCGCCACCACGACATATTTTAAGTTGCCCTGCGCTCGTGGAAGTGGACCTAGTAGATCCAGGCCTCATCTTTGCAATGGCCAGGTTGGTTGTATCAGCTGAATCAATGACGAAGGTTGTTTTTGATCTCTTGCACATTTTTGGCAATTTTCGCATTTTTGAACCAAATCTACTGCGTCGGAAGCTGCCTTCGGCCAAAAGAATCCTTGTCGGAAAACTTTTCCGAGAAGAGGTCTGGACCGAATATGGGATCCACACAATCCTGCATGTATCTCCTTCATCAGTTCTATACCTTCGGTTCTGGATAAACACTTGAGAAGTGGGGAACAAACTCCATGTTTGTATAACTCCCCTTCTATTATGACATATGGTCTTGTTCTTGCCTCCATTCTTTTGTTATAAACCTCATCATCCGAGAGACAGTTACCTTGGAGGAAAGATATAATCTTAGTCCTCCAATCTTCACTATGGACAGGAGATATTGTGAGTACTGCTCTTTCGAGAAGTTCCACCGAAGGTGCTCTTATTGTCTCAAAAAATACTTCCAAAGGTAGAGGAAGCCCCTGTGCCGCTGACTTGGCTAGAAGATCAGCATGCTCATTTTCTCCTCGTGGAATATTCTTAACAGAAAATCCTTCGAAAGAAGCTTCAAGCCTTCGAACTGTGTCCAGGTATTTTTCAAGCTTCGGATCTCTTGCCTTTCAACTCTTGTCAACATGACTAGAAATAACTTGAGAGTCGGTTTTAAGGACTGCCCTTCTTATCCCCATTGCCTTTAACTTTCGAAGTCCCAAAAGTAAAACTTCGTATTCAGCAATATTATTTGTACAACTGAAATCAAGCCTTGTTGCATAGCATGTTCTGACTTTGGAAGGTGCCACTAGGACAGCAGCCGCACCTGCATAGAAGGTTCCCCAGGAACCGTCGCAGAACACTGTCCAAGCTTCGGCATCTTTATTTGCTTCTTCTTCCTGAGCCCCTGGCGTCCAGTCAGCGATGAAGTCTACTAACGCCTGGGGCTAAATTGAGGATCTATGCACATAGTCAATATTGAATTCGTTATGCTTCGCAGCCCACTTTCCAATCCTTCCAGTAGCTTCTTTGTTCCTCATAATATCCTTCAGAGGCTGTGATGAAGGAACAATTATGTGGTATGCTTGAAAATAATGTCGAAGCTTCCTGGAGGCCATTAAGACAGCATACAACACCTTCTCCAATTCTGTATAGTTTTTCTTTGATAAACTCAGAACTTCGGAGACAAAGTATACTGGGGCTTGCTTTTTAATTTGTCCTTCAAGCTTCTCCTGTACAAGCGCCACACTCACTACAGAGTGCGAAGCTGTCACATATAATAGTAATGGAGCCCCTGGTGCAGGTGGAGTTAATGTTGTTAGGTCAATCAAGTATTGCTTCAGCTCTTCGAAGGCTTTCTGTTGAGCTGGGCCCCATTGAAAAATTTCGGCCGACTTTAGTATTTCAAAGAATGGCAAGTTTCTTTTTGCTGATCTAGATATGAATCTATTCAATGATGCCAGTCTTCCTGCCAACCGTTGGGCCCCCTTCTTTGTGCTTGGTGGCTCCATCCGAAGGATAGCTTCGATTTTGCTTGGGTTAGCTTCAATCCCCTTCGTTGAAACTAGACAGCCAAGGAACTTACCCTTCTTCACTCCAAAGACACATTTTTCTAGATTTAATTTTAGGCCAGCTTGCCTGAAATTAGCAAATGTTTCTTGCAGATCAGTGATGTGATTTTCTTGCTTCGTGCTTTTTACTATGATATCATCAACGTATGTTAGCACATTTCTGCCTATCTAAGAATGAAGGACCTTGGTTGTCATTCTGCTGAAGCTCCCTCCAGCATTCTTGAGCCCCTCAGGCATCCAAAGATAACAATAGGTGCCACTGGGAGTTATGAAGCTAGTATTCGGCTCATCCTCCTTCTTCATCCATATTTGATGATATCCTGAGTAGCAATCCAGCAGACTCATAAGTTCTGAAGAAGCTGCTGCACCTACAAGAGAGTCTATTCTTGGTAATGGAAATTCGTCCTTTGGATAGGCCTTGTTGAGATACGTGAAGTCAATACACATTCTCCATTTGCCATTGGTCTTCTTCACCACAACAGTATTTGCTAGCCACTCTGGATATTTTACCTCTCTGATAACACCAGCACTAAGAAGTCTTTTTACTTCATTCCGAGCACCTTCGGCTTTATCATCAGACATTTTCCGAAGCCTTTGCTTTCTTGGCCTGAAGGATGGGTCGACATTGAGTGAATGTTCAATGACATCTCTGTTGACACCACAGAGATCATTGGCCGACCAAGCGAAAACATCTTTGTTGTTGAATAAAAACCTTATCAAAGTTTTCTCCTTCTCTGCATATAGTTGAGATCCCAGCAGTACCTTCTGCTCTGCTATGTCTTCACATAGAAGCATGGGTTTTGGCTGATCACCCGAAGCAGCCTTCTCTCTTCTGTACTTGTACTGTTCACAAGCTTCGGCTCCATCTATATTGTGAATCACTTTTGAGTCTGTCCAGTTTCCTTCAGCTTTCCTAGCGGCTTCCTGACTCCCATGAACAGCAATGGGCCCTTGTTCCGAAGGTATCTTCATGCATAGATATGTTGGATGAAGTATTGCTTCGAAAGCATTAAGTGTCCCACAACCAATGATTGCATTGTAGGGGTATTCCATATCAACAATGTCAAACACAACCTGTTCAGTCCTTGTATTGTGGATGAAGCCGAAGGTCACTAGCATTGTGATTTTGCCGAGTGCTGCAATTTGCCTTCCTCCGAAGCCATAAAGAGGGTGTGTAGCATCATGAATCTTGTCCTCTGGCTCTTGCATCTGTCTGAAGGCCTTAGCAAATATGATATCCGCTGCACTGCCTGTATCAACCAGAACATTGTAGACCAGAAATCCCTTGATGACACAAGATATGACCATAGCATCATTATGAGGGTAATCCTTGAGCTGAAGGTCCTCCTGGGAGAAGGTGATTGGGATGTGGGACCATTTTGACTTGATGAAGGGTCCCTGCACCCCAACATGTTGCACCCTTCTGAGCCTCCTTCTTCTGCTTCTTGTTAGCCGGTTCTGAGCATGAACCGCCTGTTATCGGGAGCACCAGCTTTGTAGCCGAAGCAACTTCAGCTTGATTGTTGAACGAAGCCATCAGCTCAACAGTGGAAGTGAGTTCACCGGAGGTGGGCACCAATGTTGGGGACTTGTTCTCAAATACTATGAATTAAGAACAAGGCAACACAAAATATTAAATGTTAATGTCCTTCGTCCTTCGAAGCATTATGTCCCTTAGGATATAACGATCTTTGGACGAAGGTCATGAAGGACGTACCTTCATCATCACGGTATACGTTAATGAAAGACAAAGCATATGAAACATGAAAGATAACATGAATAATCATATAACATCATTCACATATCTTCATTATATAATCTTGAATAGATGAAAGCATTATTTAATCACATGTGTACCTTCATCTTGACAGAAGGCAAAAATCCAAGCGTGGCGCACGAGCGAATACAAGAAATCGTGAACAGTACATGGGTACTGTTCATCTATTTATAGGCACAGGACACAACCTGTGAGAAATTACATTCATGCCCTTTACAAATGATTACAATTATAATACAAGCTATCATGGGCCGATTGGTCATTTCATCTTTAAGTCGGTGCATCTGGAAGTACACTACGAAGCTCTCTGATTGGCAGCTTCGGCTTTGCTTCTGTGTCGATCTTCTGAAGGTGTTTATTCTTCTGGGACCTTCGGCGACGAAGCAGACCCCCAACATATATCATCAATGCAAACCTCCATAGTGTTTCCCAACAACTCATGAAGGATCAAATTCATAGCCATTTGATAAGTTGCACCAACATTTTTGAACCAAACTTCATGACAACCCACTCAAATCTGTACTAATCCTTAAGACAATACTGTAGACTTGGCACAACCATGCCCCCGCCTCCATCCCGACCATCCGATTGCTGGATCAACCCTGCCTCCATCCCGATCGTCCGATTGCCGGATCAACCCCCGCATGCCTCGCTCCCGCTCCCGCCCCTGCCCCCGCCGCCATGCGCACAGCCGCCTCTCGCCACGGAGCGTCTCTTTCCCACCTCATCCGAGCCTCGCCCCAGGCTTCACCAAGAGACCACCGCCCTACCTCCTCGGCGGTCATGGCACTGGCGCGAGGTTCCGGGCCGTCGGGGACTTCCTTCTATGTACTTGTAGTTCCGCGGCGAAAGAGGTTGGTGGAGGTAGAGACTAGAGAGTCACACACGCTCGTTGTTGCCTCTCGCCCTCTCCTTCCTCTCCTCGGCAAGTGAGAGAGGTGTGAACCGACGATTCCGTCCCCTTGCCTCTTGCCTCTTGGGCGTCTCCGCGGCTAGATGGCGTCTCCCCCTCCCTTCGACCTCTGCGGCGATCTCGACGACGACGACATCGATGAACCCGTCACCGCCGTCCCCAAGGATCGTCGTCTCCCTATCGCCACCCCTACACCGAATGTCCTCAACGACCACCTCCTCCGCTTCACCCGCAGCCTCCAGCGCCCCACCCAAAACCCTAACCCTAGCCCCAATCCGCCACCGCCACCACCCCCAGGTACTGTACGACCGTCTCTTCTTGCTTCATTATTTTTCCTCGCCCTTCAATCTACTTAATGGTTCTAATTTCTTCCTTCGCAAAAGCTGTCGCCGAAGAACAAGTCGAGAAGGTCAAGCTCGCCGGCCGCCGCCTATGCAAACTTGCCACCACCACCACCGCCACTCAGCGAGTGGATGAAGAGGAGGTGGAGTGGGACAACTAGGATGACAGCGAAAGCATACTAGACATCCTAGACGACCTCACCACACGATTTGACTCTCTATCCGTCTAAAAGCCCAGCACCGCCGTGAGGTCCAGGACACAATAGCTCACCCCTCTGCCGTGCGCCATCACCGTGGACGACGACCTAGATGACCATAGCCCAGATGATGTGGATGCTCATGCCGGTGCCTCCTCACCCATTCAAATTTCTAGCTCTGATGAAGCTAGGGCTCCCACCAGACGCTCAGAGGTCAAGATCGAAACTGATTTAGTCTCCTCAGCCTGTACCCATTATGCCTGTGATGACGTCCGTGGCAAGGGGAAGAACAAAGGGACCACTAAGGATGTTGGGAGGCTAAATAGGGTATCAAAGGCCTCATCCTTTGTTGATTCTTATTTCGATTCTGATTATGACAACTGCGGGGAGGACCAAGGAACATGAACATATTATGTTGTTAAGCAGCTAAGAAGCAAGGGATTCACAAGGAGACCACCCAACACCCCAACATTCAGGAACCATGGCGTCAGCGACGATGAGCTGGGTCGGGAGAAGGAGAACCTTGGAGCTATGGAGAACAATGCTGAGGATGTTGGATGGGAGAAGATAGAGGACTTCAAGATGGATCCAACTGGAGTGCTGCAACATCCAAGCCACACAAGCTCCCAGGAAAGATATTCAAGATGCTTTTCGCCCACCAGCGCGAGGGCCTCCGATGGCTCTGGGTTTAGTGTTACTACTTACGCTACTTTGCTGTGTGCCCATAGTAGTTGGTGCCCTTATTTTAACTCAGGGTTGTAACTGTTTATTGGGCCTTGTTTACTTAATTAGTGTAGGGGCAGGGAGGCTTTTGTTTACTTTCCGATGGATAGCTTCTTGTTATTGTGATGATCTATATAAGTGTGAACATGCACACCCACATTGTAGCGTAAGCCACTGGATGGACGAGCAGAAGAGGCACACGGTGGAGCTGACGTCGACGCTCTAGGGACGGCAGATTCAAGTGACTATTTTTGCAGAAATATGAAATAATCGTAGATTTAAGTGATTATTTTCACAGAAATCTAAAATAACTGCAATTCATAGATTACAAGGGAAATAGAGAACTATTTTCACTAGAAAGCAGTGCTTGAGATCACTGAATGAATGCTAGACTATTTTCACTAGAGAGCAGTAGTTCATTTCACAAATTGCAGTTTCAAACAAGTTCACATACCGGTAAACACTGCACTTCACATATTACAATTTAAGTGGCCAGATTACACTTTCTTCTTCTTTGGGCTGATTTTTTAACTAAACATCTAACCATGTGTGAAGACGACGTTGCTCCTGCTGAAATAGTATTACCAGCTTCTGTCGTAGCAATATTTGATGAGGCACTCCCAGCCCTCCAGTCACCACTTCATTCCTTCCATTGATGTCGGTACCAGTCCTTGAATAACTTCGACTCTTGCATTAGGAACCACTTCACCAATACGCTCTCGCATTAGGAACCACTTCATCAACACGTTGTTGTCATGTAGCCCGAAGCTTTTTAGGAACCACTTGATCAGTACGTTGCCCGTGAACTATCTCGTGTACAATGGAATTAAATAGTTGTGACCTCACCACATAAGAATCCAACTAGGTATATGCTCGTGCGTTGCTATGATAAAACACATTGATATGTAAAAAATATTGTGTTTTATAATATTAACTCCATAGCAATGCACGGACATATTTGCACAATATTAGAATTCTCTCCTGTCTTCATAACTAAATTCTCACCGCAGCTAGATTCCCAAAAGGATCATGAGAAAAAAGTTGAACAAAAAAGGCGACTGTACAGCTACTCCGTGAATGGTTAATTGAGACACTCTTAGTCCTGGAGTAAGTATCACGCGTTTACTGGACGCACATTCGGAGAGAATCAATTTAGTGCTACAATGATATGTTTGTTTCAACCTTTTTTAGCTTGTGGCCAACAGAAGCTGCTACAGACAGCCAAACGCTCAACTTTTCAGCTTGCTTCTATAAGTACCAGTTTAGTCAAAATCGTCCAAAATCAATGTAAATATGGTATCAGTCGACTCGTTGCGATAATAGAAAATCGTCGTTTTATACATTCTAAACCCTACCACACGTAATCTGCACAATATTAGAATTCTCTCCGGTCTTCATAACTAAATTCTCACCGCAACTAGATTCTCAAAAGGATCATGAGAAAAAAGCTGAACAAAAAAGGCGACTGTGCAGATACTCCGTGAATGGTTAATTGAGGCACTCTTAGTCCTGGAGTAAGTATCACATGTTTACTCGACGCACATTCGACACTAAAATCTGTAGACATGAGAATTGGATCAACTAAAACTATGACCCGTGCATGGTTCATTTGCTCTCAGAACATTCGACTAGCAAAAGACCTGGTGATCTATCAAAAGACATGAGAATTGGACTAAGCTCTGTGTCCGTCTCTGTTCTACCTCGGACCGTCTGCGACCTAGGGAATATTATCTTTGAGTGTATGCATCATTTAAACTTTACTTAGGATTTAGCCGATTCTCCATTGGCTCCAGCATTACAGGAATGAAGCCCTTCCTGTTTATAGTTATGAACTGATAATCAAAAAAATCAACTCCCGTGAGACATGTGGCGGTCCCAGAGGTCCAAAGTATAGGGGCGTCATCTATAGCAATGCAAGCCGACACGTCAGCATATACCTTTTCTACATCGTCGCCTACCCATTGTAACAACATTTGGTGCAAAGTAGAAGGTACACATTGATTTTCATGGATCCATTCTCTGTCTAATATCAAACTATAATTCCCTTCCACCTCGGCGACGAAGAAAGCAGCAACGAGGGTCTTTGTTCCGATGGCTAATTCGACGGGCGTGACACCCATGGCCTTGATCGAACTGTTGCTCCTAACACCACTGAGCGTCATATTAGTCCTGATCAGGTCGTCATCTTGTTTACCTAATTTTTCGTATAATGAATAAGACATTAAATTTACGGTCGCCCCACCATCTACTAGCATTCTAGTAATAGGTATTCCATCAATGCGGCTACACACAAAGAGCGACTTTAACTGGTTGACCGATTCTTTTGGTTTGGTGAAGACGACCTCTTTAGGACCAAAATCGAATTGAGCAACTACAGATTCATCATTGTCAGTGATATCATAATCGGCTGAAAATGTAATTACATTAATATCCATACCTGCATGCTCGAACGAGGCTCCATAATCGACCAGATTCTCTCCCAGTAGGTCGTCCTCCTCGATGTTGTCCTCGTCCATAGGTGTTGGCGCGTCGTCGAAGGCTTCCTGGTGAGGCGCAGACAGTTTGGACTAAGGGGTCGAACGGTCCGACTGCTGAAGTCGGACGGTCCGTCGTACCTGCAGAGAGTTGTCCAGTTGCTGTTTTGTCTTCTGCATTCTGCAATAGACATATTTTACTCGCGTATCTGCAAGTAAAAACAACTATAAAGTGCGAGTCTGGACGCGAGTTTGTACACGTAGGTACAAATGCAATTTTGATTTTCAACATGCCGTGTTTTTTTTAATCACGAGTATGAAATACTCATGAACCCATGCGTGTAGCATATTGTATCCGTCGTGGATATAAGGTGGAGAGTGTAGATTTAATATTAAACCCGCAAATAAAGGTTTACTAGTCGATTGCCCGTGCGTTGCGACGGCTTACAACAATACCCACGTAAACTATCCATCAAAAAAATTTCAAGATTTTTTATTGATTGTCTCTGCTCTCTGTATAATATATTTTTTGATTTAGCTAACTGATGTTATTGTTTACTCCATGCAAATATGTCTTGGTACAACACGTCCAATGAAGTGAGCGATTAGAAGAGAGTTCACAACGATTGACTGAATGAGCAGAGATTAGAAAATGAAATAATTCCATCATACAGAGACCAAATAAGAGAAAGTTTGTGAGATCAAGTTTCTAAAATAAGTCCCATGAAGTCAAACTTATAAAAAAGATAGATCAAAATATGGAGTGATTGTTAAAGTCAGGCATCAATAAAAACTGGATGCGCTCCATATAAATTATGCTACTTCGTAGCAATTACTAACGTTTAAAACCAACAAATAACCTTTCATTTTGCTGTTAGTGTGACAAATCATTGCTGCTCCATCCAATTCAGCAACCTCAAACACCATTTAGTCCATTACGCCAATGTGGTCTCAGAAACGACCTAATGCTTGCAAGAGCCAAGAACGTCGTGTCGTGCTTGGGTTGTAGCCTCGGCCCGTAGTGCTGGCCCGGCCCGACACGATTATTTTGTTATTTTACAAAAAAATGTATATACCTATATACAATTTATATTCAATATTAAAAACATCTTAGTGTGATGTTCTACTGGTTAGACAGTTTCACCCAGTGTCTCTCGTCCTTCTTCCATCAGGGCATGAGTTCGAACCCCACCTCATGCACAGTTTTTTAAAACATTTTACGCTGATTTAATTAAATGAATCGACAGGCTGGCCCGACACAGTTAGCAGGCCGACATGACGTGTCTGTGACGTAGTTGTGGCCCGCGTGCATCTAGCCCATGTTGGGCGTTGTTATGCTGATTTAATTAAATGAATCGATGGGCTAACGGGCTAGCCCGACACAGTTAGCAGGCCGACATGACGTGTCTGTGTCATAGTTGTGGCCCGCGTGCATCTAGCCCGTGTCGGACATTGTTTGACATTTATAGACGTGCAGCGAATTAATTTGAAATAGCTGTGAGGGGTTATTTGTAAAAAATGACGCATGATGATCATTGAAACTGGTGCTTTAAGTATAGTATATAGATATATAGATAGATATATAGATATATAGATAAACCCTCCGCGAGGAGTTTCAAACCCGTTCTGGTCTCATGGCCGCGCAGGCCCACCATGGGCCATGGCACTTCACCACTACTACGCATAAAAGAAGGCCAGGAAAGCGGTTGAAAAAATTAACCAAAAGGGAATGCCTTTCTAGAAACGGAGGCGCTTTCCACCCGCTCCCCGGACCCCGGCTCTCTCATTATCGCTTCAAAGCCAAGCGAAAGCCGAAAGCCCAACCGAAACGACCCGCCCAACCGCACGCGCCTCGCCTAGTTGCCTGCGGTTTACACCCACCCATTGCGGCGGTGCGGCCCGCGCCAATGGCGAGCTCCACCACGCTGCGCTAGGTCTCCGCCTGCGGCGATCGCCATGGCGTCGCGGCACCGGAATGCTTCTCCGGTGACGGCAGGGAAGGACTCGCCGCAGCCTGCCTCGGCGGCAACCTCGCTGCGGCTTGTGGCAGAGTTCCCGCTCGACGCGCCCGAGGCCAAGGAGAGCGTGACCGTTACCGTCCGCTTCCGGCCGCTCAGGTTGGGTCCCCTGCTGCGCCGCACGTGGCTGCAATTTGTTCGTGACTTCGTGTTAATCCTTATTCCTTAATGGACCGGGTTCGGCTTTGCATCTTTGGGCAATGCGGATTGGTTTCGTTGTTTTTTTTTCTTTCTGTGTGTGTTAAGCTCGCAGGAGGTTCGGCTGGGGGAAGAGATCGCTTGGTACGCGGATGGGGACACCATTGTGCGGAGCGAGCAGAATCACAGCATCGCTTACGCGTACGGTATGTGCCAGATACCTGTTCCTGGTTTTCCGGGGATGGATGGATCACACTTGTGTATCGAAGCATTATAATAGTTACTCGTATGGATGTTTGGTTTGAGATTTGATGGGTTCCATCAACTTTCATGTGAAATGCGAGTTTGTATTATCACACGATGCTACACTTCCAGTATAATGCGTAATTTGTCACATTTTCTTTACTTCTTTCTTTCTTCTTTTGGTTGAGAAGAGTGATTTGTGAGTCTGACTAGTGGAGATGTGGCACGTGAAGTCGTGAATGCATTGCTTGAGACCGAGAATTAACTCCACTAGTCAACACGGTTCACCTAGCTGTTGTTTTCAGCATAAATACTTCAGGAATGTATTCGATCGGGTGGATCATGATGTTACTGGACTTTATGATTTTAGTATGGAAGACAGTACTTAGATTTCACATACGGATGAAAAAAAATCATGCTGCTTCTTGTTTTCAGTTAATTTTTGTTCATCTGGGTGTAATATGAAATTCATATGCAGATCGGGTCTTCGGACCAACTACAACAACCCGACACGTATATGATGCTGCAGCTCTGCATGTTATTAGTGGTGCCATGGAGGGAATAAATGGTATTTGAAATTCTCCTCTCTTGTCCATATAGTATTTTTTTTGTTTGAATAACAGTCTAATATGCTTATGAGGATCATTAATATTATTTTCTGGGCAACTTTAGAGTAAACTACAGTGCACAATGTCAATCCATGTGAAATCATTGATTGAAAATGCTTTTAGTACAGAGTTTATGCGATCATGGCACACTTGTTTTGTTATTTTTCATGAATAGTTTCATTTTTTTGTTGATAATTTTCAGTTCTCTGTCATAGGTACAATATTTGCATATGGAGTTACAAGCAGTGGGAAGACACATACGATGCATGTGGGAAAACTTATTCCAATATTTTTCCTTTACTATGTTTTACTTCTGTAGAGTGTATGTTTCTAGTCCTGTGCTTTGAAGTATGCCTCATGCTACCAATTAACATGCAAAAACTTGGAGAAAATAGATACAGTTTAAACCTTTTGTTAAGTCGCTTTCTTGTAGACTCCCCATGGGCGCAATATAATGTTTTGCCTCCATTTCACATATAGATCTGTTAAAGTTTTCAGCCTTTTGTTTTGTTTGTGACACCATATGTTCTCACTGCTCCTGTATATGATCTGTGATATGTCCCTTTCCTGAAACAAGAAAGCTGCTGTCTTTGCCTTCAACGTATTTGTTGACAGCATTTCTCTTTCCCAACTTTGAATTAACTGTAGTGTGTACAAGGTTGAAACATTTCTTATGGTGCCATTCGATGGCTTATATTTGGACTGCTTTTATTCTTAATACAATGACACTCAACTCTCTTGCATGTCCGAGAGAACAATTCATTTTTTTTACTTTCTCAGTATACTCTGTTTTTTACGAGCAGGGAGATCAAAGATCCCCGGGGATCATACCTTTGGCTGTGAAAGATGCATTTAGTATAATACAGGAGGTATGGTTTGGCATCAACATATTCAGTCAAGTCATTGGTTTTACATGATTGACCCAATTGTTTTTCTTTTCAGACTCCAAAGCGAGAGTTTCTTCTTCGTGTATCATACTTGGAAATCTATAATGAGGTATGTTATTCCTAAGCTTATTCCTTTGGTCATACTAGTAAACTGAGGGGTGGGGAATGGAGGTGGAGAAGGGTTTTCATGTTTGTGCTCTTTCATTGTTTTAATGGTGCCTAGCCCAACCAAGGTTTACTTTCCAAAACAAATTGTAGCATAATTTGGTTAATGCAGTTTTTGTTTTTCTTTTGCTCATAGCTTCTGGCCCCGGATGGGATTTTTTCCACCAGCTCAACCTATAGAGCTTAGTTCCTAGGCTCTCACAGGCGCCACAAGGTCAGCCACATCTGGACAGCAAGATCTGAGAATAAATGCAAACTATTTGCATGGATTCTTATCCAAAATAAGTTGCTCATGTCTGACAACCTCGCACGTCGTGGCTGGCCACACCAAACATACTGCTCACTTTGCCATGGGCCTCTAGAAAGTGGACTCCACCTTTGTTTGCAGTGCCCTTTCGCCCAGGAAGTCTGTAATCAAATTCTCAATTGGGAAGGATTGACAATGCCACAACAAGCAAACCCATCAAACTTTGATAGCATTAGCGAGTGGTGGGAATCGGCGGCTTCTCACATCTCCAGAGACCGCAGTAGAGAATTCAATGGATCTGTGATCTACACCATGTGGAATATCTGGAAAGAGCGCAACCGAAGGATCTTCGAGCACAACTCGCTATCGGTGAGGCAGATGGCAGGGAAAATTAAAGAGAGCCTTTCACTCTTCAGGAGCGCTGCTATCCATTAGCAGCTGGGTCTGGTGTTAGTCTCCAGTTGTATCTAGGCTCCTGCTAGTCTATTTCTTCTAGTCTCACCCAGCAGGAGGTGTACTCCTGATGAGTGTTGTATGTTTCTGTATACCCTCTTTCCCGTTTTAATGAAAGGCAAAGCTCCTGTCATTTTTCCAAAAAAAAAGAACCTTGGGAAAAGAAACTACTACCAAGTTGGTGAAAAGGGGTTGGTAGAAATATTTTTTATTCAACATGAATTATGATTTAACATGGAATAGAAACATAGAGTTAGGAGTTCGCTGAGTCATATTGCTAGTAATTTTGCAATAACATTTTGTTAGTAACCAAATTCCTGCCTTGTTTACTGATGTTTTTGCTCAGAGTTAGGAGTTGCATATTATGATACACGTACGTGAAATTCATCTCTGAATTTCGTTATGTTTGTTTGAACTCACTGACTATAATAACTGCCGTTCATCAACTTATCAACTGAAATATGATTCTCCTGCTTTTCTTTATATTGTATTGATTGAGAGGGTCATGTTTTATAGGTTGTAAACGATCTTCTTAATCCTTCGGGTCAGAACTTACGGATTAGGGAGGATCTTCAGGTTTGAAATATTTTTATTAGTATCTGAAGTCTATACTTGCAACAGCCTTAACTTGTGAGTTGTGAGAGTGTCTCAAATCTGAATT
This sequence comes from Zea mays, assembly GCF_902167145.1. Taxonomy (NCBI): domain Eukaryota; kingdom Viridiplantae; phylum Streptophyta; class Magnoliopsida; order Poales; family Poaceae; genus Zea; species Zea mays. The sequence goes on along the minus strand of NC_050104.1, from coordinate 10,897,103 downwards.
GGAATAGAATCTCAAACTGATTTAATAGGAACTGACACGTAGGCTGCAAATTTCTGAATATGACTGGTATATGACGATTTTGACAGTACAATGGCTTGTTTATTACCAGGGAACATTTGTCGAGGGCATAAAAGAAGAAGTGGTCTTGTCTCCTGCACATGCTTTGTCCCTTATTGCAGCCGGAGAAGGTTATTTTTTTTCTTAATGGTTTAATTCTTTGTTTATTTCAGTATTCTGAGTTTCTGACTATCAGAATATAAGCCATATGGCTTCATTTGTGGGTTTTCCAACCCTTCACCAAGGAAAAAGAATGTGAGGATGATTAATTATTATATTGGATAATCCTTATACAGCAAACTCTTACCCACTCCAGTATCCATTTATGAAATAGTTATATAACAAGCTACAGCAGTCATACTTCATAGTTGATGGTACAAAATGCAATGAAAATCAATAATGGAAAACAAAATTCCAGCTAACAAATGATTTCTTGTAGCATATGCTTGGTTTCTTATTCTTGTGAATAAATATGATTGCAAACAATTATAGATACAGCAGGTTTATACTTTTTATTTATGAAATTCAAAACTCTCCCTCTGGTCAAGTTTTTTTAATGAATTATGAAAGTTTCCTTTTCCTTTTTAAATGTTGAGTGAAGGTCTGTGTCTTGTCCTGGTATTCATTAATAGGAGTAAGACCTTGTGGTGCTCAAAGTTCATTGTGAACCTAAACTGCATCTAAGTTAAGTGATGACCAGTACTGTACCTATATTGATGTGCTAGCTATTTATTGAAGACATGTGGGCTGTGGCCTTGGTTTACATTTCTCAGAGTGCAATTTGATTTACATCCAATTACTGTTTTTATTAAGTGCTACTTTTGAATTTATTGATGAATTGATTACTAGGTTTTTTAGCTCATGTCAAGAGCACTTGACATAATCACTTAGAGTTTATTGTGTTTGTTCCACTTCCAGAACATAGACATGTTGGATCCACAAATTTCAATTTGCTAAGCAGCAGGAGCCATACAATTTTCACACTGGTAATAATGAAGCCTTTCATGTTACAATGAGATTCATGCACACAATTCAGCATCTTATTGAATATACGGGACTAAAGTACCTGCATGGCTGCATTTCACATTGTAAAATCTCTGGCACTACTCAGTTTACTGTTTCATGTAGACAATAGAGAGCAGCGGCCCCTGCAGTGAATCTAGTGAAGAGGAAGCGGTTACCTTCTCACAGCTGGTGGGATCATCATCGTATTTCCTTTGTTTTTGTTTCTTCTGAAGTTCTGATCCATTCCTCTGCCTTGCCAATATAAATGATTCAAGATATAATACACATGCATTTCATTCACACTAGGCTAATTTCTCGCTATCTGTTCCTGTTCTTTATCATTATAGTTGGCTGTAGATATATGATACATCTGTATTTCATTTACACTTGGCATCATATATTGTTTCGTCTGCATTTCTATTGTGTTCACGTGGTCTATAAATCGGTTTCTTAATTTTCTTGCTCATTTGCAGAACCTCATCGATCTGGCAGGTTCAGAGAGTTCAAGGGCTGAAACTACAGGAGTACGCCGGAAGGAAGGATCTTATATCAATAAAAGCTTGCTAACTCTTGGAACGGTGGGCCTCATTCGCTAATCACTCTCAGATTATACGTCCCTGTAATATCACCATTAATGCACTATGGTAGATGCTGTGTTCATGCAATCATGCTTTTGAGATTATGTGTTGCTGCCTATGCATTATTTGTGCATACAAGAGCTTAATTGTTTTCATTTTTATATTTCATATTTGAACCATAAATGTGATCAATAGAAATCTTGAATTGGATAGATATATGTAACTATCCAAAGTCCTGAAACACAGGTCACACCAATATATGCAGCATTTCTTTTTCCACTGACCAGGTACATTTATAAGCATTGAGACAACAATTGGGACTTGTGAGAAAAGATTTTCATAAGTATTTCTACTTCATGCGATTTGTCAATGCTTGTCTACCCCATGGTTTATGACCAATCTATTAAGCTGAGTTTGTCCTTTTATGTTCTTCTATTTTGCAAGATGTTAGCCAACCATGTGGATAAAGAAAATTAGCTTGCATATTTCAGGTGATATCAAAACTGACTGATGGAAAAGCTACTCATGTTCCATTTCGAGATTCCAAATTGACACGGTTACTACAGTCATCCTTAAGTGGCCAGGGACGTGTTTCTGTAAGTTCCTTCTCAGGTTATAATTAGAATAAGTTGCTATTATCTCAATCTTTTGCATTTTGACTTCTTTTTGTGCAGCTAATATGCACTGTTACTCCAGCATCAAGCAATTCAGAAGAGACTCGTAACACGTTAAAATTTGCCCACCGTGCAAAGCACATTGAGATTCAAGTGTCACAAAACAAGGTGATTCTGCATATTTGTTTATATTAATTTTTTTGTGACTTATTACCTTGCAATATAATTAGTACCTTTGACTAATTGATTGTTCTTGCAAAATGCAATTGTCTTTGCAGATTATGGATGAGAAGTCTTTGATAAAGAAGTACCAGAATGAAATTTGCCAATTAAAGGAAGAGCTAGACCAACTGAAAAGGGGTATACTTTCTGGCACTCCTTCGAAAGATGCCACAGAAGACAATGTCATTCTTTGGAAACAGAAGGTGACTGGTTTGTCATGCATTGTATTTTTGCATTCTTTTCGCTTTCACTTTATTTCTAGTTTCTGAAGGAAGTATTACCTTATCTTTTACAAAATCTGGGTGCATTTTTCCTTTAGAATTAGTTAGCACTATTACCTAAAACCTTATCTTCACTTCATTGCCTCATTGGTGGATCCTAAGATTCTAACGAAAATTCCTCATCACTTGAAAAGCTAGAAGATGGTAATGTCAAGCTCCAGTCTAGACTGGAACAAGAAGAGGCAGCTAAAGCTGCTTTGCTTGCAAGGATACAACGTCTAACAAAGCTAATCCTGGTTTCCACAAAAGCAACTCAGACTCCTAGACTGTCCCAATGTCCTAGGCCAAGGAGAAGACATTCTTTTGGTGAAGAGGAGGTCTGTTAAGATAACACTACCAAACTTTTGAGCTACTGCCGAATTGCATTTATATTGTACAGTTTTTTTACTCTGAATTTATATTGTATAGTTTTAGTGCATTAATTTCCCAAATTTATCTGCTAAAACTGCAGTTGGCATGTCTCCCACACAGAAGGCGAGATATTGTATTGGATGGTGAAAGCAATGATTTATTTGTTGCTATGGAAGGATTTGATGAAACATTTGAAGTTTCTTCCAAAGGAGAGAACAAGAATCGCAAAGGGCTTCTTAACTGGTTCAAACTTCGGGTATACAAATCAGACACCGTATAATCCACTGCATTGGCAATTCCCAGTATAGTGACAGTTAAGTACACCATGTAGCATTTCATCTAGCAACTGATACCCAATACTCCTATGGCTGTATATGTGATACCATCTAATGAAGATTTAATTCTAAGGAATGTAAATTTCTGAAGTGTGTTAGATATATACAAGAACATAAAAAGTAAACAGATTGCTAGAAAAGGTCTCAACTCATCAATTATTCTAGGGCTTTGGACAATTTGGAACCACAGAAATAGATGCGTATTTGATGGTCTTTTTCCTAACTTGGAAACAGCCATCAGAAGAGCAAAGGAAGAAAGAGAAATGTGGGAGCTGGCTGGTGCCAAGAGTTTGGCCCTCCTTACTGCCCCAATCCCGGTGATTGGCTCGTAGTGTTTTTTAGTTTGTTTAGATGGATCTTCTCAGGTTTCTGAGTTTTAGACCTCCGTAAGGGAGTCTTTGTACCTTGTCTGTTTTTCAGACCTTCTTTTCCTTCTTCTTAATATAACGGGGCGCAGTTCTTCTGTGCTTTTCGAGAAAAAAAGTAAGCAGATTGCATTCTTTTGTCGTGTATAGAACTCTGCTTACTGACATTTACATGCTGAACTGTAACCAGAAACATGACGGTGGTTCTAATGCTCCAAGCTTAGGTGGTGACCAATCTAGCCTGAGGAAAGCATTGGCTGCCCCTTGGACACCCGTAGAAATTGGACTTAATTCTCAAACAGAGCAAGAGATGTCTAATTCTCCCGAGAATCTATCAGCTAACCTACTGAGCATTGACCATGAAGAATTTCATTCTGATGGACTTTATGGAGAAGAAGCTTCTTTGGTACAATATATGAGCACATCTTTCTTTGTTTATTCTACTACTCATCTAATCAGAACCAATGCAGGATACGTAAGTATCCTTGAAAGTTAGCACTGTGATAAGTTTGTGTGCTAAATGGTTCGCTGCAATAAATGTATTCAATCCACCTAAGGCATTTCTTTTTCAGAAGCTACTAGCAGTGGTACATGTAATGCCTTAAATAACCCAAATCAAAATTTGAGTTCTTTTGTAGGATAAAATTTCAGTAGATGGCTGTAAATGAAAGTAAACACACGAGTAGATAAATGTTGAAATTCCCTATGCAATCAGTATTTTCTCATACTAAAAATAACACTATGTACCAACAACTAAAAAGTTCTTGAAGCCTAAAACTATGCTATCTCTTGATCAACTAATGGATACAAATGTCGCATCATCTTGTTTGTTTTGAGGAATAGACTAAACAAATTGTGGTGTTACCATCTGATACATGTAATGGTGACAGGTCACCAGAAAAACATCAGATCATGTTGATTTATTGAGAGAGCAACTGAAGATCCTATCAGAGGAGGTTGCATTACATAAAAGTGTTCTAAAGCGACTCGTCGAAGGAGCTGGAAGAAGCACAATGAATGGGCATGTCGAGGTAATTTTCCTTTCTGCACCATTCAATATGTTATTGTGGTATTTCTTGTTGTTGAAAACCATAAACTGTATATATTTGAAGATCGAAATGAAAAAGGTCAGTGACGAGATTAAGGACAAGCAGCAGCAGATAGCACATTTAGAAAGGCAGATTAAGGGGGAGCTTGACCAGTTAGAACATACACCGGTATATTATCTGCAGTCAATTAGTTTTCAATTACTTTTTATTGTATTAAACTGTTGCAACGGTTTTCCAGTCTCATGCTACGCTCCTGGAGCAGGTCAACGAGAAAGCATTTGAACTTGAGGTACATAAACTCTCCTCAGAGCATGCATTAAAAAGATGGATAGTAGTTTACCCTTGTTTATGGTGAACCTGGAGGTGGAGTCAAAGGAATCAGAGTAGAGAATATAGAATGAAAGCCCCAAAATGCTTCATGTTTAATTTTCTCATTCTTGTCAACCATATAACTAATCAAGAGCATTTGAGGTAACTTAATTTTTCCCTAGTCTAGCCTAGGATCCTTGACCCTCAAGAGGTGGCAAAGTATTAATAGATACTCCACTACAGTATTGTTTTTTCAGTGTTTGTGTGCCATTCTTGTTCTGCCTGTATTTTATAAAGGCTCCTTTTTTTGTTTATTGCAGGTGAAGACAGCAGATAACAGAATATTGCAAGACCAGCTACAACAAAAGGTAACAGTTTGATTGTAAGTTAAATTAACCAAAAAGCACAATCTTATATCATTCCACATTGTCTTGTTTTCAGACGAGAGAGTGTCAGGCATTAGAAGAAACAGTTGCCCACTTACACGAACAGCTTTCCCAAGCTCTTGAAGCTAATGATTTATTGTCAGAAAGCATCATATTTCAGCAGTACACAGACAACAACCTTCAAACTGGATCGCAAATTCACATTGAAAATCCAGAATCTATAGATATCTCTGATGAACTGCATCAGAAGGCAGAGCAGGTTTGCCTTTTCTCTGCACTAAGGATCAAAATCATTTCGATCAACTACAGAGTTTTTGTTGTAGTAGTTATTGTGCTAGATTTGAGGAATTTGACTAACATTATCTATTCTCTCACCAGTCAGAGATTAGACTAACATTATCTATTCTCTCACCAGTCAGAGATTGATGAATTGAAGCAAAGATTGTGTGAGCTTACTGAGGCCAAAACTCAACTAGAGACCCACAATCAGAAGCTGCAAGAGGAAAGCATGTACGCAAAAGGCCTGGCCTCGGCTGCAGGTGTGGAACTGAAAGCACTGTCTGGGGAGGTCACCAAACTCATGAACCACAACGAGAGGCTCGCGAACGATTTGGCTTTGGCAAGAAATTCAACACGAGTGAGAAGTGGTCATAGGGTTGGGAGGAGGGATAGCTATACTAAACGGCTTGAGCCAGCGAGTAGAAGAGATGTTCATGCTAGCAGTGAGAGGGAATCAGCTCTGGAGGTCATGCTTATGGCGAAAGACCAAAGAGAGGCAGAGCTCCAAAAGAAAATCGAGGAGTCCAAGCAGAAGGAAGCCTTCCTGGAAGGAGAGCTTGCGAACATGTGGGTTCTTGTGGCGAAACTGAAGAAAGGTCAGGTAATTGACCAAGATGATGTCTCGATGCCGTACCCAATGGATCGTGATTCATGACCCTAGACAATGACAAAAACAATTATTGAATCGGCTATGCTTCGGCATTGCACTTTCCTTGTCTGTGGACTGTGGTGGTTTGCACCAGTGTGAATCCGTGTATCTATATTGCCGGTAGTTGTAATTAGCTGGATTGGAATCTTGTAATGTATATAACAATCAGATTTTGCCTTGTTCTCAGGATTGTCATGCCTGTCTAGTTTGTTCAGGGCTTTCAACAATTATACTGTACATAGATTGTCGAGTGGAAAGAAATGAAAGCCTGATGATGCATCTCCCCCAAATAAAGTGTTTTGAACTTATGAAATCACACATTGCATTTTGAAGACTAAGCAATTTGAACATAGCGGTGCAGTGTGAGGACACAGTTTTGTTGATCAGATCACCTCTCCTTTTGAACCATCCTTTATTCCTTTCCTATTGGGCTTCAGTGCTACGTAAACGATCTTACTTTTAGAGATATAGGCTCTCTCTGACATGAGACTCTATATGCCCCTATACTCTAAATATAGAGAAGATTACTTCAATGATATCATCTCAAATCTTTAATTGGAGACTATCTCCTTTGCCCTAAATATAGAAAAGATTTCTCCAACAATGTCCGACACTTCTTCATTCTCTCTGTATAAATACCCTCTTTTTTCTCCTCCATCTATTTTATACTCGTCGGTGTTTCGAACCAGCTCCGACAAGTAAAAAAAATTGTGTGCGTTTCGAATCCGGATGGTGTGCTCAGTGGGCGCAAAATTTATACTGGTTCGGACGGAACGTCCCTACATGTAGTCTCGGTGGCTTGCGCTAGCAGCACCTCATTGTTCGATGCTCATGGTAGGGGTTACAAGCGGATGAGAGAGCGAGGAGCCCCCTAAGTCTCTTATGTCTGGTGAGGCCTAAGAACTACGAATATGGTGCTCTCTACCTAGCTAAGCCTTGAGCGTCGTAGTCCTCCGCGCCTTTGTCTCTGTGTGTTCCTCTTTTTGTATGTCTCGGCCGACGCTCCCCTTTATAGTCCAAGGAAGGGGTTAGTTACCGGTGGCTTCTCGTGGAAGGAGTTACTGCGCTGTGGTAAAATGAGGCGTTCTACCTTGGTAAAGTCGTGCTTGTCGGCATGCGTCTCGGTCGTCTGAGCTCCTCTGGCCAGGCTCTTTAAGACTGGCTGCGCGTGGGCGGTGAGGAGTTCCGGCGTCATTATCTCTCTCCCTGCGTCATGTCGACCTTTGGCCTTCGTAGCCTGGGTCTCAACGCGTCTCATCGTGTTGCGGATCCTGTAGACAGCCAGTGCACTAGGCCTACGCTTGATAGGTCATGTGTCACACCCGGGTTTCGAGGCACCAAGATCCGAGCGCGAACATAATCACCAAGTGTGCTAGGACTAAGTCTTACACATATGATGACTCATGGTACAGAAACAAATGTCACATCTTTACTATATAATAGGAGTTCTGTACAAAATAATTAAATAATTACATCATACGAAGACAACGATCCAGCAACCCAAAGTTGACTGGGAGACAACGGCCTAGACCTCTCACGAACTCATCACAACATCCCCATGCTTCTCATCCTGTGGTACTTGTTCTTGACCTGTGGGGGGTGTGACAGCAAGGGTGCGCTCACATACATTCATCGTTCAACAAGTTGGGGGAATAATGTGCATGAACACGCCAAAGGTGGAAGTTCATGTGAAGTGTAAGGCTTACCAAAGAGGATGGTTGAAGCTGAGCATTGCTTTTAAAGTTGGTTAAAATTTTATTAGTAATTACTAAGTATAAGTAGATACCAACCCAAATAAGTAGTAGATCAAAATTGATAACAACACCCGAGATGCAATGCATATGATAAATTAAATTTAGTTTCATAAATTAATCATGCAAGAGTCTTAAGCTGCTCATGACCGCGAGCTCGGCTAGTATATCAGTTTTACACTCTGCAGAGGTTGTACCCTTTACTCACAAGTCATGTCACTCGATTGCCAAGGGGTCTATAAGTCCCATTCATCTCTACCGAGGAGACGAGGCAGGGTAACACTACGAGGCCTTTATAAAGTTCCACTAGCTTCAGAAAACCAGCTACAGTTTCTAGGAAGAGCAATGCAGGAATCTCCCGTCTGACCGTCATCGCAGCAAAATCAACCCGTGAACCTCCTTACATGCTTACTCCCCTACTTCCCTTGCCCCTTTCGGGTAAGGTAGTCCTCCACTATCTTTCCTAATTAGTCAGCCAAGGGCGTCCAATTCCACCCTTGTGGTGGCACGTGTTTCTCAAGTTAAGCTCGATGTTCCAATTAACATAATGGTCTTATCATGAACGGAAATAGAACAATAATAATAAAGAATGACCATGTGTAGTAGTTATCTCAACATCCAAAACCATATATAGCAATAGCAAAGACTACCCAAAAGTTCAGGGGTAAACACAGTGTAAAGATGACCAAACTAGGGTGACCTATTGGGTCCCATCAAAATTAATCCTATCCATACCAAAATGATTATAGAGAACATTATTGGGTAAATAAAAGTGGTCAAGGGTACAACTTGCCTAGGACTAAAGATTCCAGGTACCAACTTGCTCTTTAGGTGACTCGTGACCTCACTGCTAAATGTAGCAATACAAAAAAATATGGTATAGACAAAATTAACATCACACCAAACATAAGCACAAACTGCATAATAACGATCTATGCACTGCTACGAGATCGTGGGTTCGCGAATCACTAAAATCGGAGTTACGGTTAAGGAGTTGTGATTTATGGAAGGCCTATGTGATTCAAATATTAAACTATATTATAAATTGATTAGTATACACCATATGAGAGAATATTCTATGAATAATTAACTCAACTTTAATATAAGTCATTACTTCATTAAAGATCATATTTTAGTCAAATTATAACCATAAGATCAGAATACTATATTAATATTAGAAAAGCTAATCCAATAAACATAGATTAATCCAATTAGTTACTTAATTATAGAAGTACGTGATATCGTATAATTAATGTTGCTATTGTGTAGTAAATGTTTCTATAAGGCTAACGCAATAAGAATGGATCAAATCGAGGTTAAAGTGTAAAAGTTATGATTTTCTGAATAATTTAGGTGTTAAACATAAAACAAAATGAGTTTTATTTTTATAACTAAGTTACATAGTAAAATAGGGTTACTAAACGATAGGCAATATTATCACGAGTCTAATGCAATTGGAATGGATCAAAATGGAGTTAAAACGAATTAGTTATGATTTAAACAAGTTTCTACATTATTTTTATACCAATAATCCATTTCCTAATTTAATTTTGAATTTCCCTAATATTTCTAAACGATGGACACAATTACCAGAGAAGATAGGGTTCTCTATGCCAAATTTTGGGTGCAATTGTAATTATTTCACACTGTCAGTGGACGGCGGGTTTAATCCCTAGAAACCCAGGGGTTCTTTTGCATTATTACCTGGCCGAAGAGGGTACGGGTGAGGATCGACCGCAGGATCGCGCAACGAGGGCCCAGATCAAACCTGTGAAGGGGTATCCTCCGTTTTTAATCCACACCATACGACGTGGATCAGGTGGTCAGAAGTTGTTCTTCCTCCCATCTGACCAACACCGGGCGGCGCCCGCAGCGCGGCGGCGGCGCTCTCCCACCGGCGACGAGCAAATTGACGCCCCACATCAAAATGCATACCCAAGTGGTGCAACGCGGTGTAGGGACTGAGGGGAATCACATGGAGTTCTTTCCTGCGATGGGGATGTCGGTGCCATGGGCCACGACAAGCAATGGTTCTGCAGCGGTGCCGGGTCATCGGCGAGAAATCGCCTGCAACCCACAGCCACCCGAGCCTCACTACTTTTGTGTTCGAGCTCTACACCACCCGGCGAACCACCCAGATTGGTTGTTCGACACCAAACGACGGCGACGACGAGAAGACGCAGCGGTGACGTGTTTTCCTTCGGCATTACGACGGCGAGGTTCGGAGGGCTAGGCGTCTCGGCACCAGGCGTGGATTGTGGCGAGATTTCGATGCGCGTCGAGCTCGGTTTTATACCCAAGGCCGTGCCAACCACCCGGCCTAGATCCACAGAGATCCCCGACCGAAATCCGGCTGTTTCAGTTAGTGCGACCCGTTCACTCGGTGAGAACGACGCCCCTGACCGGCGGCCCCACGGTCAGAGGAAAAGCGCTACAGTTTCGGGAACACAGCAAGGGAAAGGGCGCTGATAAGCGGGCCCTGGCCGACAGCGACTTAAACGCGTCAGGGAGCAAGGACTGGGCTGGTGTCACACCCGGTTTTGGAAGGTAAACCGAATGCGAACCATATACGTACCAGGATTTAAAACTCACGTGCACATCGATTACATATTTGGACATCATCACACATTACTCAAAGTAAATAGCGGAAAATTACTTTATTACATCAAGATGTCCAAGACATCCATAGAGTCTATAACATAGTCGTTAACATTAATATCATCAAAGTGCGGAAATACAAAACGTAGTAGATAAGACCTTCACAAGCAGCTGACTGGGGGTTTGCCACTAAGAAAAGCTAGAACTCACCGTAGTCCTCGAACTCTTCAAAATCCATGTTGCCAGCATCTCCTCCTGAGCACTGAGTATAGTAGGGACAACCTGGGGTGGGGTGGTTTGTAAAGCAAGGGTGACTACACATCAACGTACTCAGCAAATGTCCCGTTTGGCTAAAGTGGACTAGCTTTATGTGGAGTTAAGGTTAAGCAGTTGCTTTTAGTTACTCAAGTATTTATTACTATTAGTAGAGCCAAGTTTTAGTAATAAACCCAGTTATTACCCAAATGTACTCCCTCCAAGAGGAAATACCAGAGATCATAATTATAACCATCATTATTAATCATCATCATAAAAGTATCTATAGTTCTTCTAATCAGAGAGGATCCCAAGGCCGCTCTTAATCGTGAGCACGGCTGATATACCAGTTTCTAGCACTCTGCATAGGTCGCACACTTTACCCACAAGTCATGATTCCTATTCTGCCCAGAGAGAGCCAATCTCCATTGACCACTACTTAGGTGGCCTGGCAGGGTATCACAATGTAGCCTTTACAAAGATTTTCCAGAGGTCATAGCCGCCCATTAGGTTTCTCCAGTTTGATAAACATAGTACCTCTCCCCAAAGGAAGGGTGACTAACAAAACCAAATCAAGAACCTCTGCAACCAGCCTCGGCAGAGCAAGTATTGTGCCCGGACCCCATTGACGGCCCTACGACGAAGCCAACTACACCTCTGGTTCCTCTAATTAATCAGCTAAGGGCATCCCATTCCACCCTCATGGTTGCACTGTTATCCCGGGTTATCACTCAACGAACAGGTCCTTACGGAGAGGTACTCAGGAAATAGCCTGAGTCCCCTAAAGTATCACAATATCATCATCAGGATAACATCATCATATCATAAATATTCACATCATGTTCATTGATTAAGTTAAAGCAATATCATAATGCTAACCATGATAACCCAAAAGGTAAACAAGGATAAGTAAATACAAACTAATCAATCCTTAGGTTTCAATAATGTAATGCGGGACGGTGAATTATAAAGTATGTATGACATAATGGGTCAGAGGACACTTGCCTTCACGAGGTTGTTGCTCAGGGAGATCTTCAGCAACACACTTAGGAACCACAAGTTGCTCGTTGTCTAAATAAAGCGATCATACATTCAATACATTTGGAAAGAGACAAATGAACAACACACCAAACATTTGCAATCAAGTATACACTAGTTTGACAAGACATTATAACACAAAAGATAAACCTAAATGCTAGGGATTAGTACACTTGAAGATTAGTGATTCCCTAAACATTGTGGATTACATAGTTTAGTTCTACTAATTTTAGTGAGACACAAAATTATAACATGGATAACTTCATACATGACATAATATTAATCTCACAAAATTAAACACCTAAGTATCATTAGGGTTTTCCTATTTATTTTCTTATTTCATAAATTAATTATTACATACACTAACCTATAGCTTAGACATGAAATTAAAGTACACAGACTGTGGATGAACCTAATTTATTTGAACAAAGAATATTCCTATGAACATTTTGCAATTTGGAACCACTAAATTTAGAGTTCATATGAAAAAGATATGAAATAAACAAGTTTTGAAGTTTGAAATATAAAACTAGGTCCAATTCTGTGATTATTTAAAAGGTCAGGGATCTGTTTAAAAGAAGTCAGGGGCCTGCGCGCAAAACCCAGGGACGGTGGGTTCTATTACCCGAGAACTGGAGGTTCTTTTTACAAAACTGAAAACTGAAGGGGTATCGGGCATTTCCAATCGCCAGATCGCAGATGGACGACTAGGATTAGATCGGTGAGCGAGCGTGCGGCCGCGGGCGAGCGAGCGTGGCTGACAAGTGGGGGTGGGGTGTCAGCGACCTGAGGGGGAAGGCGGGCTGACCAGTCGGGCCCAGCGCCAGGGGGCGCAGGCGCTGACCGGTGGGGCACAGCGCGCGGGCGCAAACCGTTATCCTCGGATCTGAGCCGTTGGATCGGGGACAAACAATTGCGATGGGGGCGCAGGGCTTTACAGCTCGGTGACCGGCGTTGCTTCCTCCGCGGCGGTGAAGTCACCAGAGACGAGGCAAACGCGATCACCGGGGAGTCTGAGGTCGCCGGGGAGGGCTAGAACGGGTCAAGAGGGTCTGGCAAACTCACTGGCAGACTACCGATCGTAAGAATGGGACCGGAAATGGGAGAATAACGAAGGGAAGGTGCTCCGAGCGGGTCGGGTAACTCCGGCGAGGAATTTCGGTCGGGGAGAGGAGGTCTAGGGCGCACTAAGGCCTAGGCTAGCTACGATAGGGTAAGGGGGACACTACGGACCAAAGCAGGGGCACAAGACCGGGCTAAATCAGACAGTCACTGCGCGAGCACGGCAAACCGGCGCAGCCAAACACCAGCGAAGCTGAATCGGCCAAAACAAAGCGGAATTGGGAGAAATCGAGCATGAGAATGAACATCTCACCTCGGGACGGAGCTCGGGGTGACTTGGCGTGGCGTGGGGAGGCTCCGGTTGGTCGGACGTTGAAGGATCGCGGCGGCGACGAACTCCGACCTGCGCAAGGAAGAGGTTGAGCGCGGACGGGGCGGTAGAGTTGAGGAAAGGGGAAACCACTGTGGGTTCCCGGTGCACCAAGCTTAGGCGAAGCTCACCGGGCGGTAGAAGTCCAGTGGCGACGGCGGAATGGTGAAGCGACAGCGAGGGGGAAACAGCTCCGCGGCTGGGTGAGTCTGAGGGCGGGGGGAGCGCGAAAGTGAGGCAGGGCGAGCTGAGGGAGTGTGTGGGGCTTTACCTAGTGCTCAGGCGATGTAGGCGGGTGATAGTCGCCTAGAGGGGGGGTGAATAGGGCGAAACTGAAATTTACAAATATAAACACAACTACAAGCCGGGTTAGCGTTAGAAATATAAACGAGTCCGCGAGAGAGGGCGCAAAACAAATCCCAAGCGAATAAGTAAGTGAGACACGGAGATTTGTTTTACCGAGGTTCGGTTCTTGCAAACCTACTCCCCGTTGAGGAGGCCACAAAGGCCGGGTCTCTTTCAACCCTTCCCTCTCTCAAACGGTCCCTCGGACCGAGTGAGCTTCTTTTCTCAAATCAAAGCCGGGAACAAAACTTCCCCGCAAGGGCCACCACACAATTGGTGCCTCTTGCCTTGATTACAATGGAGTTGTGATCTCAAGAACAAGTGAGAAAGAAAAGAAGCAATCCAAGCGCAAGAGCTCAAATGAACACGACAAATCACTCTCACTAGTCACTAGGGCTTTGTGTGGAATTGGAGAGGATTTGATCTCTTTAGTGTGTCTAGAATTGAATGCTAGAGCTCTTGTAGTGGTTGAGAAGTGGAAAACTTGGATGCAATGAATGGTGGGGTGGTTGGGGTATTTATAGCCCCAACCACCAAACTTGACCGTTGGCTGGAGGCGTCTGCTCGATGGCGCACCGGACAGTCCGGTGCACACCGGACAGTCCGGTGCCCCTGCCACGTCATCACTGCCGTTGGATTCTGACCGTTGGAGCTTCTGACTTGTGGGCCCGCCTGGGTGTCCGGTGCACACCGGACAGGTACTGTTTGCTGTCCGGTGTGCCAGCATGGGCGATTCTGACTTCTGCGTGCGCAGAGGGCGCATTAAATGCGCGGCAGAGAGCCGTTGGCGCGGAGATGACCGTTGCTTCGGAGGCGCACCGGACAGTCCGGTGCACACCGGACAGTCCGGTGAATTATAGCGGACTAGCCGTTGGCGTTTCCCGAAGCTGGCGAGTTCCTGAGGCCGACCTCCCTTGGCGCACCGGACACTGTCCGGTGTACACCGGACAGTCCGGTGAATTATAGCCGAGTCGCCCTGGAAATTCCCGAAGGTGGCGAGTTTAAGTCTGAGTCCCCTGGTGCACCGGACAGGTACTGTTCACTGTCCGGTGGCACACCGGACAGTCCGGTGCGCCAGACCAGGGGTGCCTTCGGTTGCCCCTTTGCTCCTTTATTTGAATCCAAAACTTGGTCTTTTTATTGACTGAGGGTGAACCTTTTACACCTGTATAATCTACACACTTGGGCAAACTAGTTAGTCCAATTATTTGTGTTGGGCAACTCAACCACCAAAATTATATAGGAACTAGGTGTAAGCCTAATTCCCTTTCAATCTCCCCCTTTTTGGTGATTGATGCCAACACAAACCAAAGCAAACAGAGATGTGCATAATTGAACTAGTTTGCGTAATGTAAGTGTAAAGGTTGCTTGGAATTGAGCCAATAAACTACTTACAAGATATGCATGGAATGTTTCTTTCTTATTTAACATTTTGGACCACGTTTGCACCACAGGTTTTGTTTTTGCAAATTCTTTTGTAAGTTCATTTCAAAGATCTTTTGCAAATAGTCAAAGGTGAATGAATAAGAGTTTGCAAAGCATTTTCAAGATTTGAAATTTTCTCCCTTTGTTTCAAATGCTTTTCCTTTGACTAAACAAAACTCCCCCTAAATTAAATCCTTCTCTTAGTGTTCAAGAGGGTTTTGATGTAAGATTTTTGAAATCCCCCTTTTGAACATAATAGGATATCAATTGATAAATACTTTTGGAAAACACTAAGTTTTTGAATTTGGTGGTGGTGGTGCGGTCCTTTTGCTTTGGGCTCATTTCTCCCCCTTTTTGGCATGAATCGCCAAAAACGGAATCATTAGAGCCCTCAAAGGCTAACTTCCCCTTTTGGTCATAAATAAATGAGTTTAGATTATACCAAAGATGAAGTTCCTTTTGCTTGGTGCTCATGTTTTCTCCCCCTAGAATGGAGAGCAGCTTGGAGAGACGGCGATGGATGAGTTACGGAGTGGAAGCCTTTTTGTCTTCGCCGAAGACTCCAATTCCCTTTCAATATACCTATGACTTGGTTTGAAATAGACTTGAAAGCACATTAGTCATAGCATATGAAGGGGTATGATCAAAGGTATATAAATGAGCTGTGTGTGCAATTAACAAAAGAAGTTCCTAGAATCAAGGATATTGAGCTCATGCCTAAGTTTGTTAAAAGATTGTTCATCAAGAGGCTTGGTAAAGATATCGGCTAATTGATCTTTAGTATTAATGTAAGAAATCTCGATATCTCCCTTTTGTTGGTGATCCCTAAGAAAATGATACCGAATGGCTATGTGCTTAGTGCGGCTATGCTCGACGGGATTGTCGGCCATTTTGATTGCACTCTCATTATCACATAGCAACGGGACTTTGGTTAATTTGTAACCGTAGTCCCGCAGGGTTTGCCTCATCCAAAGCAATTGCGCGCAACAATGGCCTGCGGCAATGTACTCGGCCTCAGCGGTGGAAAGAGCGACCGAATTTTGCTTCTTTGAAGCCCAAGACACCAAGGATCTTCCCAAGAACTGGCAAGTCCCCGATGTGCTCTTCCTATTGATTTTGCACCCCGCCCAATCGGCATCCGAATAACCAATTAAATCAAATGTGGATCCCCTAGGATACCAAAGCCCAAACTTAGGAGTATAAGCTAAATATCTCAAGATTCGTTTTACGGCCGTAAGGTGAGCTTCCTTAGGGTCGGCTTGGAATCTTGCACACATGCATACGGAAAGCATAATATCCGGTCGAGATGCACATAAATAGAGTAAGGAACCTATCATCGACCGGTATACCTTTTGATCCATGGACTTACCTCCCGTGTCGAGGTCGAGATGCCCATTGGTTCCCATGGGTGTCTTGATGGGTTTGGCATCCTTCATCCCAAACTTGGTTAGAATGTCTTGGGTGTACTTTGTTTGGCTGATGAAGGTGCCTTCTTGGAGTTGCTTCACTTGGAATCCTAGAAAATACTTCAACTCCCCCATCATAGACATCTCGAACTTCTGTGTCATGATCCTACTAAACTCTTCACATGTAGACTCGTTAGTAGACCCAAATATAATATCATCAACATAAATTTGGCATACAAACAAGTCATTTTCAAGAGTTTTAGTAAAGAGAGTAGGATCGGCCTTGCCGACTTTGAAGCCATTAGTAATAAGGAAATCTCTTAGGCATTCATACCATGCTCTTGGGGCTTGCTTGATCCCATAAAGCGCCTTAGAGAGCCTATAGACATGGTTAGGGTACTCACTGTCTTCAAAGCCGGGAGGTTGCTCAACATAGACCTCTTCCTTGATTGGTCCGTTGAGGAAGGCACTTTTCACGTCCATTTGATAAAGCTTAAAGCCATGGTAAGTAGCATAGGCCAATAATATGCGAATTGACTCAAGCCTAGCTACGGGTGCATAGGTTTCACCGAAATCCAAACCTTCGACTTGGGAGTATCCCTTGGCCACAAGTCGTGCTTTGTTCCTTGTCACTACACCATGCTCATCTTGCTTGTTGCGGAAGACCCATTTGGTTCCTACAACATTTTGGTTAGGACGTGGAACTAAATGCCATACCTCGTTCCTCGTGAAATTGTTGAGCTCCTCTTGCATTGCCACTACCCAATCCGAATCTTGGAGTGCTTCCTCTATCCTGTGTGGCTCAATAGAGGAGACAAAAGAGTAATGTTCACAAAAATGTGCAACCCGAGATCGAGTAGTTACCCCCTTATGAATGTCGCCGAGGATGGTGTCGACGGGGTGATCTCGTTGGATTGCTTGGTGGACTCTTGGGTGTGGCGGTCTTGGTTCTTCCTCATCCTCCTTTTCTTGATCATTGGTATCTCCCCCTTGATCATTGCCATTATCTTGAGGTGGCTCATCTTCTTGATTTTGCCCTTCATCAACTTGAGCCTCATCCTCAATTTGAGTTGGTGGAGATGCTAGCGTGGAGGATGATGGTTGATCTTGTGCTCTTGAAGGCTCTTCGGATTCCTTAGGACACACGTCCCCAATGGACATGTTCCTTAGCGCTATGCATGGAGCCTGTTCTTCACCTATCTCATCAAGATCAACTTGCTCTACTTGAGAGCCGTTAGTCTCATCAAACACAACGTCACATGAGACTTCAACTAGTCCAGTGGACTTGTTAAAGACCCTATATGCCCTTGTGTTTGAGTCATAACCAAGTAAAAAGCCTTCTACAGTTTTAGGAGCAAATTTAGATTTTCTACCTCTTTTAACAAGAATAAAGCATTTGCTACCAAAAACTCTAAAGTATGAAATGTTGGGCTTTTTACCGGTTAGGAGTTCATATGATGTCTTCTTGAGGATTCGATGAAGATATAACCGGTTGATGGCGTAGCAGGCGGTGTTAACCGCTTCGGCCCAAAACCGGTCCGGTGTCTTGTACTCATCAAGCATGGTTCTTGCCATGTCCAATAGAGTTCGATTCTTTCTCTCCACTACACCATTTTGTTGTGGCGTGTAGGGAGAGGAGAACTCATGCTTGATGCCCTCCTCCTCAAGGAAGCCTTCAATTTGTGAGTTCTTGAACTCCGTCCCGTTGTCGCTTCTTATTTTCTTGATCCTTAAGGCGAACTCATTTTGAGCCCGTCTCAAGAATCCCTTTAAGGTCTCTTGGGTTTGAGATTTTTCCTATAAAAAGAATACCCAAGTGAAGCGAGAATAATCATCCACTATTACAAGACAATACTTACTCCCGCCGATGCTTATGTAAGCAATCGGGCCGAATAGATCCATGTGGAGTAGCTCAAGCGGCCTGTCGGTCGTCATGATGTTCTTGTGTGGATGTTGGGTTCCAACTTGCTTTCCCGCCTGGCATGCGCTACAAATCCTGTCTTTCTCAAAATGAACATTTGTTAATCCTAAAATGTGCTCTCCCTTTAGAAGCTTATGAAGATTCTTCATCCCAACATGGGCTAGTCGGCGGTGCCAGAGCCAACCCATGTTAGTCTTAGCAATTAAGCAAGTGTCGAGTTCAGCTCTATCAAAATCTACCAGGTATAGCTGACCCTCTAACACTCCCTTAAATGCTATTGAATCATCACTTCTTCTAAAGACAGTGACACCTACATCAGTAAAAAGACAGTTGTAGCCCATTTGACATAATTGAGAAACAGAAAGCAAGTTGTAATCTAAAGAATCAACAAGAAAAACATTGGAAATAGAATGGTCAGGAGATATAGCAATTTTACCAAGTCCTTTGACCAAACCTTGATTTCCATCCCCGAATGTGATAGCTCGTTGGGGATCTTGGTTTTTCTCATATGAGGAGAACATCCTTTTCTCCCCGGTCATGTGGTTTGTGCACCCGCTGTCGAGTATCCAACTTGAGCCCCCGGATGCATAAACCTACAAAACAATTTTAGTTCTTGACTTTAGGTACCCAAACGGTTTTGGGTCCTTTGGCATTAGACACAAGAACTTTGGGTACCCAAACACAAGTCTTGGAACCCTTGTGTTTGCCCCCAACAAACTTGGCAACTACTTTGCCGGATTTGTTAGTAAGCACATAAGAAGCATCAAAAGTTTTAAATGAAATGGCATGATCATTTGATGCATTAGGAGTTTTCTTTCTAGGCAACTTGGCACGGGTTGGTTGCCTAGAGCTAGATGTCTCACCCTTATACATAAAAGCATGATTAGGGTCAGAGTGAGACTTCCTAGAGTGAATTCTCCTAATTTTGCTCTCGGGATAACCGGCAGGGTACAAAATGTAACCCTCGTTATCCTGAGGCATGGGAGCCTTGCCCTTAACAAAGTTAGACAAGTTCTTAGGAGGGGCATTAAGTTTAACATTGTCTCCCCTTTGGAAGCCAATGCCATCCTTAATGCCCGGGCGTCTCCCATTATAAAGCATGCTACGAGCAAATTTAAATTTCTCATTTTCTAAGTTGTGCTCGGCAATTTTAGCATCTAATTTTGCTATATGATCATTTTGTTGTTTAATTAAAGCCATATGATCATGAATAGCATCAACATCAACATTTCTACATCTAGTACAAATAGATACATGCTCAACAATAGATGTAGAGGGTTTGCAAGAATTAAGTTCAACAATCTTAGCATGAAGTATATCATTCTTATCTCTAAGATCGGAAATTGTAACTTTGCAAACATCAAAATCTTTAGCCTTAGTAATTAAATTTTCATTCTCTAATCTAAGGCTAGCAAGAGATACATTCAATTCATCAATCTTAGCAAGCAAGTCAACATTATCATCTCTAAGATTGGGAATTGAAATATTACAAACATGTGAATCAACCTTAGCATTTAAAATAGCATTTTCATTTCTAAGGTTGTCAATCATCTCACGACAAGTGCTTAGCTCACTAGATAATTTTTCACATTTCTCAATTTCAAGAGCATAAGCCTTTTTAACCTTAACATGTTTTTTGTTTTCTTTAATTAGACAATCCTCTTGGGAATCCAAAAGGTCATCCTTTTCATGAATAGCACTAACTAATTCGTTTAATTTTTCTTTTTGAGCTATGTTAAGGTTGGCAAAAAGGGAACGCAAATTATCCTCCTCATCACTAGCATTATCATCACTAGAAGATTCATATTTAGTGGAGGAGTTAGATTTAACCTTTTTCCGTTTGCCGTCCTTTGCCATGAGGCACTTGTGGCCGACGTTGGGGAAGAGGAGTCCCTTGGTGACGGCGATGTTGGCGGCGTCCTCGTCGTCGGAGGAGTCGCTAGAGCTTTCGTCGGAGTCCCACTCCCGACAAACATGGGCATCGCCGCCCTTCTTCTTGTAGTACCTCTTCTTCTCCTTTCTTCTCCCCTTCTTGTCGTCGCCCCTGTCACTATCACTTGATAATGGACATTTAGCAATAAAGTGACCGGGCTTACCACACTTGTAGCAAACCTTCTTGGAGCGGGACTTGTAGTCTTTCCCCCTCCTTTGCTTGAGGATTTGGCGGAAGCTCTTGATGACGAGCGCCATTTCCTCATTGTCGAGCTTGGAGGCGTCTATTGGTTGTCGACTTGGTGTAGACTCCTCCTTCTTCTCCTCCGTTGCCTTGAATGCAACGGGTTGGGCTTCGGATGGGTCGCCAAGCTTGTTGATTTTCCTCGAGCCTTCTATCATGCACTCAAAACTTACAAAATGCCCGATAACTTCCTCGGGGGTCATTTTAGTATATCTAGGATTACCACGAATCAATTGAACTTGAGTGGGATTAAGAAAAATGAGAGATCTTAAAATAACATTTACCACTTCGTGGTCGTCCCACTTCTTGCTCCCGAGGTTGCGTACTTGGTTCACCAAAGTCTTGAGCCGGTTGTACATGTGTTGTGGCTCCTCCCCTTTGTGAAGCCGGAACCGACCGAGCTCCCCCTCGATCGTTTCCCGCTTGGTGATCTTGGTGAGCTCATCTCCCTCGTGCGCAGTTTTGAGCACATCCCAAACCTCCTTGGCGCTCTTCAATCCTTGCACTTTGTTATACTCTTCTCTGCTTAAAGAGGCGAGGAGTATCGTTGTCGCTTGAGAGTTGAAGTGCTCGATTTGGGCCACCTCATCCTCATCATAGTTCTCATCCCCTATGGATGGTACCTGCGCACCAAACTCAACAACATCCCATATGCTTTTGTGGAGCGAGATTAGATGAAATCGCATTAAATCGCTCCACCTAGCGTAATCTTCACCATCAAAAGTTGGTGGTTTGCCTAATGGGACGGAAAGTAAAGGTGTATGTTTGGAAATGCGAGGGTAGCGTAGGGGGATCTTACTATACTTCTTGCGCTCTTGGCGCTTAGAAGTGACGGAGGGCGCATCGGAGTCGGAGGTCGATGTTGATGAAGTGTCGGTCTCGTAGTAGACCACCTTCCTCATCCTCTTGTGCTTGTCGCCTTTCCGATGCGGCTTGTGGGAAGAAGATTTTTCCTTCTTCTCTTTGTGGTGAGAAGAAGATTTCTTCTCCTTCCCTTTGTTGGAGGAGCTCTTCTTCTTCTCCCTCCTTTTGGTGCGGGACTCTTCCGATGAAGTGCTCCCGTGGCTTGTAGTGGGCTTTTCGCCGGTCTCCATCTCCTTCTTGGCGTGATCTCCCGACATCACTTCGAGCGGTTAGGCTCTAATGAAGCACCGGGCTCTGATACCAATTGATAGTCGCCTAGAGGGGGGGTGAATAGGGCGAAACTGAAATTTACAAATATAAACACAACTACAAGCCGGGTTAGCGTTAGAAATATAAACGAGTCCGCGAGAGAGGGCGCAAAACAAATCCCAAGCGAATAAGTAAGTGAGACACGGAGATTTGTTTTACCGAGGTTCGGTTCTTGCAAACCTACTCCCCGTTGAGGAGGCCACAAAGGCCGGGTCTCTTTCAACCCTTCCCTCTCTCAAATGGTCCCTCGGACCGAGTGAGCTTCTTTTCTCAAATCAAAGCCGGGAACAAAACTTCCCCGCAAGGGCCACCACACAATTGGTGCCTCTTGCCTTGATTACAATGGAGTTGTGATCTCAAGAACAAGTGAGAAAGAAAAGAAGCAATCCAAGCGCAAGAGCTCAAATGAACACGGCAAATCACTCTCACTAGTCACTAGGGCTTTGTGTGGAATTGGAGAGGATTTGATCTCTTTAGTGTGTCTAGAATTGAATGCTAGAGCTCTTGTAGTGGTTGAGAAGTGGAAAACTTGGATGCAATGAATGGTGGGGTGGTTGGGGTATTTATAGCCCCAACCACCAAACTTGACCGTTGGCTGGAGGCGTCTGCTCGATGGCGCACCGGACAGTCCGGTGCACACCGGACAGTCCGGTGCACACCGGACAGTCCGGTGCCCCTGCCACGTCATCACTGCCGTTGGATTCTGACCGTTGGAGCTTCTGACTTGTGGGCCCGCCTGGGTGTCCGGTGCACACCGGACAGGTACTGTTTGCTGTCCGGTGTGCCAGCATGGGCGATTCTGACTTCTGCGTGCGCAGAGGGCGCATTAAATGCGCGGCAGAGAGCCGTTGGCGCGGAGATGACCGTTGCTTCGGAGGCACACCGGACAGTCCGGTGCACACCGGACAGTCCGGTGAATTATAGCGGACTAGCCGTTGGCGTTTCCCGAAGCTGGCGAGTTCCTGAGGCCGACCTCCCTTGGCGCACCGGACACTGTCCGGTGTACACCGGACAGTCCGGTGAATTATAGCCGAGTCGCCCTGGAAATTCCCGAAGGTGGCGAGTTTAAGTCTGAGTCCCCTGGTGCACCGGACAGGTACTGTTCACTGTCCGGTGGCACACCGGACAGTCCGGTGCGCCAGACCAGGGGTGCCTTCGGTTGCCCCTTTGCTCCTTTATTTGAATCCAAAACTTGGTCTTTTTATTGACTGAGGGTGAACCTTTTACACCTGTATAATCTACACACTTGGGCAAACTAGTTAGTCCAATTATTTGTGTTGGGCAACTCAACCACCAAAATTATATAGGAACTAGGTGTAAGCCTAATTCCCTTTCAGCGGGGCATGCAGACATGGGTGCGGGTCTGGTGGGTGGGGCGCACGCCATGGGCACGACGGTTGCGGAGGAGGAGGACGGGTTTGACGGGCAGGGCCCACGTGCCAGCGAGGGCAAACGACCGAACGGGCGAATGGGCTAAAAAGCGGGGTCCACGGGATAGTGAGAAAAAGGAACGTGCGCACGAAGGGAGTCGGCGCCGACAGATCGGTCCCACTGGGCAGAGAAAGAGAGGGGGAGTGAGCGGGCGGGGCGCGACGCCGACAGGTGGGGCCCGCCTGCCAGCGGACGTGGGCGCGCGCGCTCAGGAGGGTTAGTTGGGCCGGCTTGGGCCGAAAGGCCGAGGGGGTGGGGTTTCGGTTGCTTTCCTTTTCTTTTTTTTCTAAATTTCAAATCCTTTTCCTTTTATTTTTCTCAATTCAAATTCAAATACCAATTCAAATTCAAACATGTGCAACAATTCAAAGAATACTTTAAACTTATCATGATGCAACATTTCATGACTCACATTGTTTTGACAAAATAAATAATTAATCCATTTCCTAATTAACTTAATTCTAGCTAAAAGGAAGAGAGAGAGAGAGAGACTAGAGAGAAAGACAAGGATAACACCTGAATTTGGTAGATAATTAGAAAGAAATTTTATACCCCCAAATTTAGGGTGTTAGAACTCGCGGGCGCTACTAGGCTAGCTGAGGATGGGTCGAGCTGGGCTGGAAGCGGGGAAATCTAGCCAAGGAGGGTTCTCTTCTTTTCTTTTTTGATTTTGATTTTTTTCTATTTCCTGCTTTCTACTTTAATTTGTGAATTTTAAATTCAGATCTCAATTCAAACATGCACATACAAAAATCCTACATGGTACGGGTATAATTTATATTAATTAATTTATTCATTTATTCATGCAAAAATGCTTCAACCATGCAACCCACAAATTATTTTCCCATTAGGAAAACATTGTATTTGCAGATGTGATCTAAGTAAAAGTTGCTCAAAATAAATATTCACACATTTTATTTCTCATAAGTTACTTTATGTTAACTTTTTAAGGAGTGCATTTATATATAGTTCATAAAGGGAATAATAAATAGATAAAAGTCTTTCTTGTGTTTATGGTTCCAACCTTTTAATTTTAAGTTTTTTATCTAAGTTTTGAATACCAAATTATTATTAGATAATTTAGAAAGATATACTTTATAAAGGATGGAAAACATTATTAAAAGACATTTTAACACAACTCTTTTGGAGAACCTTCATAAATCCCAAAATAGGATTTTGGATGTTACATCATGAGTGGGTCGCAGGCCTAGGGGCCCGTAGGTAATGAGTGGAAGGAGGACCGACTCTTCTGTTGTGGCTCGGTGCGAGGCACAGTTAATGCGGCCAGTCATTTATTGTGGGTCAGTCCCGGGCCTAGCACGAAATCTACTCGAATGACTTCCGCTCGGTTCGCCCGACCCCCCTTCTAGCTCTGTCTCGCCCGATCCTGGGTTCGGTGCCTTGGGACTATCCAAGGGCGGGTCCTTCCGTGGCGGACTCTTCCTTCGTCCTCCTGCTGACTTGTGGACCCTAGGGGGCCAGTTCGCTAGTGATCTTTTCCTCGATAATACTTTAAACAATGGATTAAATAAAACTAAAATATATATGATATTTAAGGGTATTGCTAATACATACGTACAAAAATCTAAAGAAAATTAGTCTCTAATATGTGTATTTGATGTATAAGGACACTGTTGGAAAGGAATAAGAGGAAGAAAATTTTTAGAGAAGTCTATAAAGAACAGATATAGAGAATATTGTTGGAGACAACCTAGTGAGGATTGTTTAGTTGAAACATAATCTTTCTCATTGATAGAGGTTAGGTCGATATGTTTTTTTAAAAAATAGGTTAAGATGAAAGGGTTAAGAAACCATATGAAATGTTATAGGAAATGTATCTGGTGCTCAAAGGGGTATGATGCTCACGTATATATTTTAAATATGAGATGTCCATCTCTCATCAAATGGTAGGAGATAATTTTATGATGAAAAACCCCTTCCACCAGGGGAGAGAGGTGGAAAGGGTTGTTTATAAAATTGGTGCATGCATCTGATAACAAAAATAGAGCAATATAGAGTATACTACTCGGGATAGCTATGGTAACGATTGTATGGTTTGAACATAATCTCTTCTCATTGATATAGGTAGGCCGATGTGTTTTTTAAAAAAATAGGCCAAGATGAAAGTGTTAAGAAACCGTACGATAGATTATGTGGGCTAATACCAAACATACCTTCGAGGGACTTTTTATATAATAAACGTGTACCCGAGAACAGAACTTCCACCATTGTCTCATGTCTCTCTATGTTTAGGTCATTGCGGGAAGAGAATAGGAAACGAGTCTGCTACATTTTACTAACGCCTTCCTTGTTGACGAGAGGGTTTGAGGTCTAAATCTAGGATCTATGATGACACCATTACTCAACACGTCATTAACCATTAACACTGCTCTAGCCCAATATTGTTGTGTATCCGATTTGCATCAACTCTCCATCAAGCTGGGAGGTCCTTGACCTTGATGAATTGTCCTATGCGATAGGTTTCGTCTCCATCCACTGAGTCAAGAAGCATGATATGTCGTTCTTGATGCACATCCATGGTTTAGTACATCTATTCAATCTAGATTAAATTCTTATGATCAGATGTATGTTGTAGATTGAATTCTTGTAGCTAGATGTATGCTCTAGATTGAATTATTGCGGTCAGATGTATGATGTAGATTGAATTCTTGTGATAAGAATGATTTCATGGCCACGCTCCACCACCGCCACTGCATGTTGTGCCTGTTGCGCGCGCAGCCGTGTCGCCACTAGTCGTGATAGTCGTGGCCACCTACGCCTATTGCATGTGCAGCTGCCAGTCGTACTCGTCGCGCTTGCATGCCGCCACCACCAGCCATGTATGACGCACCCATTGCGTGTGCTACCATGCGTGTCACACCCACCACACCCGCCGCAAGTGCTATCGCTCCTACCATGCGCGTTATCGCATTCATCCACGCGCTGCTTCTAGTCGCGCCTGTCACACACTGATAGTCGCCTAGAGGGGGGGTGAATAGGGCGAAACTGAAATTTACAAATATAAACACAACTACAAGCCGGGTTAGCGTTAGAAATATAAACGAGTCCGCGAGAGAGAGGGCGCAAAACAAATCCCAAGCGAATAAGCAAGTGAGACACGGAGATTTGTTTTACCGAGGTTCGGTTCTTGCAAACCTACTCCCCGTTGAGGAGGCCACAAAGGCCGGGTTTCTTTCAACCCTTCCCTCTCTCAAACGGTCCCACGGACCGAGTGAGC
This sequence comes from Zea mays, assembly GCF_902167145.1. Taxonomy (NCBI): domain Eukaryota; kingdom Viridiplantae; phylum Streptophyta; class Magnoliopsida; order Poales; family Poaceae; genus Zea; species Zea mays. Next base: position 10,870,434 of record NC_050104.1, on the reverse strand, counting down.
TTCTCTTCTCTAATCAAAGCCGGGAACAAAACTTCCCCGCAAGGGCCACCACACAATTGGTGCCTCTTGCCTTGATTACAATGGAGTTGTGATCTCAAGAACAAGTGAGAAAGAAAAGAAGCAATCCAAGCGCAAGAGCTCAAATGAACACGGCAAATCACTCTCTCTAGTCACTAGGGTTTTGTGTGGAATTGGAGAGGATTTGATCTCTTTGAATGTGTCTAGAATTGAATGCCTAGAGCTCTTGTAGTAGTTGAGAAGTGGAAAACTTGGATGCAATGAATGGTGGGGTGGTTGGGGTATTTATAGCCCCAACCACCAAACTTGACCGTTGGCTGGAGGCTTCTGCTCGATGGCGCACCGGACAGTCCGGTGCACACCGGACAGTCCGGTGCCCCTGCCACGTCATCACTGCCGTTGGATTCTAGCCGTTGGAGCTTCTGACTTGTGGGCCCGCCTGGGTGTCCGGTGCACACCGGACATGTACTGTTTGATGTCCGGTGCACCGGTATGGGCGATTCTGACTTCTGCGCGCGCTGCGCGCGCATTTAATGCACCGCAGGGAGCCGTTGGCGCCGCAGGGAGCCGTTGCTCCGCTGGCACACCGGACAGTCCGGTGCACACCGGACAGTCCGGTGAATTATAGCGGAGCGGCTGCCGCGCGAGCCCGAGGCTGGCTAGTTCAGGAGGCCGAGCTTCTTTGGCGCACCGGACACTGTCCGGTGTACACCGGACAGTCCGGTGAATTTTAGCCGAGTCGCCCCTGGAATTCCCGAAGGTGAAGAGTTTGAGTCTGAGTCCCCTGGTGCACCGGACAGGTACTGTTCACTGTCCGGTGGCACACCGGACAGTCCGGTGCGCCAGACCAGGGGTGCCTTCGGTTGCCCCTTTGCTCCTTTATTGAATCCAAAACTTGGTCTTTTTATTGGCTGAGTGTGAACTTTGTACACTTGTATAATCTATACACTTGGGCAAACTAGTTAGTCCAAAGATTTGTGTTGGGCAATTCAACTACCAAAATTATTTAGGAACTAGGTGTAAGCCTAATTCCCTTTCAATCTCCCCCTTTTTGGTGATTGATGCCAACACAAACCAAAGCAAATATAGAAGTGCATAATTGAACTAGTTTGCATAATGTAAGTGCAAAGGTTACTTGGAATTGAGCCAATATAACTACTTACAAGATATGCAAGGAATGTTTCTTTCTTATATAACATTTTGGACCACGTTTGCACCACATGTTTTGTTTTTGCAAATTCTTTTTGTAAATCTATTTCAAAGATCTTTTGCAAATAGTCAAAGGTACATGAATGAGAGTTTGTAAAGCATTTTCAAGATTTGAAATTGTCTCCCCCTATTTCAAATGCTTTTCCTTTGACTAAACAAAACTCCCCCTAAAAGAGATCCACCTCTTAGTGTTCAAGAGGGTTTTGATATACCATTTTTGAAATACTACTTTCTCCCCCTTTTGAACACAATAGGATATCAAATGATAAAGACTTTTGGAAAGCGCTAAGTTTTTGAATTTGGTGGTGGTGGTGCGGTCCTTTTGCTTTGGGCTCATTTCTCCCCCTTTTTGGCATGAATCGCCAAAAACGGAATCATTAGAGCCCTTCTGAGTAATTTCTTCCCCTTTGGTCATAAGTAAATGAGTTAAGATTATACCAAAGACGAAATCCGGTCCTTTTGCTTTTGAGCTTTTACTCTCTCCCCCAAGGATGAAGTCCTTTTCCTTGATGCTCATTTCTCCCCCAAAGAAGAGAGAGTTGCTCGGAGTGGTGGCGAAGTATGAGTTACGGAGTGGAAGCCTTTTTCTTCGCCGAAGACTCCAATTCCCTTTCAATATACCTATGACTTGGTTTGAAATAGACTTGAAAACACATTAGTCATAGCATATAAAAGAGATATGATCAAAGGTATTTAAATGAGCTATGTGTGCAAGCTAGCAAAAGAAATTTCTAGAATCAAGAATATTGAGCTCATGCCTAAGTCTGGTAAAAGATTGTTCATCAAGTGGCTTGGTAAAGATATCGGCTAATTGATCTTTAGTATTAATGTAAGAAATCTCGATATCCCCCTTTTGTTGGTGATCCCTAAGAAAATGATACCGAATGGCTATGTGCTTAGTGCGGCTATGCTCGACGGGATTGTCGGCCATCTTAATTGCACTCTCATTATCACATAGCAAAGGGACTTTGGTTAATTTGTAACCGTAGTCCCGCAGGGTTTGCCTCATCCAAAGCAATTGCGCGCAACAATGTCCTGCGGCAATGTACTCGGCTTCGGCGGTGGAAAGAGCGACCGAATTTTGCTTCTTTGAAGCCCAAGACACCAAGGATCTTCCCAAGAACTGGCAAGTCCCTGATGTGCTCTTCCTATTAATTTTGCACCCCGCCCAATCGGCATCCGAATAACCAATCAAATCAAATGTGGATCCCCGAGGGTACCAAAGCCCAAACTTAGGTGTGTAAGCCAAATATCTCAAGATTCGTTTTACGGCCGTAAGGTGTGATTCCTTAGGGTCGGATTGGAATCTTGCACACATGCAAACGGAAAGCATAATGTCCGGTCGAGATGCACATAAATAAAGCAATGAACCAATCATCGACCGGTATACCTTTTGATCCACGGACTTACCTCCCGTGTCGAGGTCGAGATGCCCATTAGTTCCCATGGGTGTCTTGATGGGTTTGGCATTCTTCATCCCAAACTTGGTTAGAATGTCTTGAGTGTACTTCGTTTGGCAAATGAAGGTGCCCTCTTGGAGTTGCTTGACTTGGAATCCTAGAAAATACTTCAACTCCCCCATCATCGACATCTCGAATTTCTGTGTCATGATCCTACTAAACTCTTCACATGTAGACTCGTTAGTAGACCCAAATATAATATCATCAACATAAATTTGGCATACAAACAAGTCATTTTCAAGAGTTTTAGTAAAGAGTGTAGGATCGGCCTTGCCGACTTTGAAGCCATTTGCAATAAGGAAATCTCTAAGGCATTCATACCATGCTCTTGGGGCTTGCTTGAGCCCATAAAGCGCCTTAGAGAGCCTATAAACATGGTTAGGATACTCACTGTCTTCAAAGCCGGGAGGTTGCTCAACATAGACCTCTTCCTTGATTGGTCCGTTGAGGAAGGCACTTTTCACGTCCATTTGATAGAGCTTAAAGCCATGGTAAGTAGCATAGGCTAATAATATGCGAATTGACTCAAGCCTAGCTACGGGTGCATAGGTTTCACCAAAATCCAAACCTTCGACTTGTGAATACCCTTTGGCCACGAGTCGAGCTTTGTTCCTTGTCACCACACCATGCTCATCTTGCTTGTTGCGGAAGACCCATTTGGTTCCTACAACATTTTGGTTAGGACGTGGAACTAAATGCCAGACCTCATTCCTCGTGAAATTGTTGAGCTCCTCTTGCATCGCCACCACCCAATCCGAATCTTGGAGAGCTTCCTCTACCCTGTGTGGCTCAATAGAGGAAACAAAAGAGTAATGTTCACAAAAATGAGCAACCTGAGATCGAGTAGTTACCCCCTTACGAATGTCGCCGAGGATGGTGTCGACGGGGTGATCTCGTTGGATTGCTTGGTGGACTCTTGGGTGTGGCGGTCTTGGTTCTTCCTCATCCTCCTTTTCTTGATCATTTGTATCTCCCCCTTGATCATTGCTATCATCTTGAGGTGGCTCGTCTTCTTGATTTTGCTCTTCATCATTTTGAGCCTCATCCTCATTTTGAGTTGGTGGAGATGCTTGCATGGAGGAGGATGGTTGATCTTGTGTACTTGGAGGCTCTTCGGATTCCTTAGGACACACATCCCCGATGGACATGTTCCTTAGCGCGATGCATGGAGCCTGTTCTTCACCTATCTCATCAAGATCAACTTGCTCTACTTGAGAGCCGTTAGTTTCATCAAACACAACGTCACAAGAGACTTCAACTAGTCCAGTGGACTTGTTAAAGACCCTATATGCCCTTGTGTTTGAGTCATAACCAAGTAAAAAGCCTTCTACAGTTTTAGGAGCAAATTTAGATTTTCTACCTCTTTTAATAAGAATGAAGCATTTGCTACCAAAAACTCTAAAATATGAAATGTTGGGCTTTTTACCGGTTAGGAGTTCATATGATGTCTTCTTGAGGATTCGGTGAAGATATAACCGGTTGATGGCGTAGCAGGCGGTGTTGACCGCTTCGGCCCAAAACCGGTCCGGTGTCTTGTATTCATCAAGCATGGTTCTTGCCATGTCCAATAGAGTTCGATTCTTCCTCTCCACTACACCATTTTGTTGTGGAGTGTAGGGAGAAGAGAACTCATGCTTGATGCCCTCCTCCTCAAGGAAGCCTTCAATTTGAGAGTTCTTGAACTCCGTCCCGTTGTCGCTTCTAATTTTCTTGATCCTCAAGCCGAACTCATTTTGAGCCCGTCTCAAGAATCCCTTTAAGGTCTCTTGGGTTTGAGATTTTTCCTGTAAAAAGAATACCCAAGTGAAGCGAGAATAATCATCCACTATTACAAGACAATACTTACTCCCGCCGATGCTTATGTAAGCGATCGGGCCGAATAGATCCATGTGGAGTAGCTCAAGCGGCCTGTCGGTCGTCATGATGTTCTTGTGTGGATGATGGACTCCAACTTGCTTCCCCGCCTGGCATGCGCTACAAATCCTGTCTTTCTCAAAATGAACATTTGTTAATCCTAAAATGTGCTCTCCCTTTAGAAGCTTATGAAGATTCTTCATCCCAACATGGGCTAGTCGGCGGTGCCAGAGCCAACCCATGTTAGTCTTAGCAATCAAGCATGTGTCGAGTTCAGCTCTATCAAAATCTACTAGGTATAGCTGACCCTCTAACACTCCCTTAAATGCTATTGAATCATCACTTCTTCTAAAGACAGTGACACCTACATCAGTAAAAAGACAGTTGTAGCCCATTTGACATAATTGTGAAACAGAAAGCAAGTTGTAATCTAAAGAATCTACAAGAAAAACATTGGAAATAGAATGGTCAGGAGATATAGCAATTTTACCAAGACCTTTGACCAAACCTTGATTTCCATCCCCGAATGTGATAGCTCGTTGGGGATCTTGGTTTTTCTTATATGAGGAGAACATCCTTTTCTCCCCTGTCATGTGGTTTGTGCACCCGCTATCGAGTATCCAACTTGAGCCCCCGGATGCATAAACCTGCAAAACAATTTTAGTTCTTGACTTTAGGTACCCAAACGGTTTTGGGTCCTTTGGCATTAGAAACAAGAACTTTGGGTACCCAAACACAAGTCTTGGAGCCCTTGTGTTTGCCCCCAACAAATTTGGCAACTACCTTGCCGGATTTGCTAGTAAGCACATAAGATGCATCAAAAGTTTTAAATGAAATGGCATGATCATTTGATGCATTAGGAATTTTCTTCTTAGGCAACTTAGCATGGGTTGGTTGCCTAGGACTAGATGTCTCACCCTTATACATAAAAGCATGATTAGGGCCAGAGTGAGACTTCCTAGAATGAATCTTCCTAATTTTGCTCTCAGGATAGCCGGCAGGGTATAAAATGTAACCCTTGTTATCCTGAGGCATGGGAGCTTTGCCCTTAACAAAGTTAGACAAGTTCTTAGGAGGGGCATTAAGTTTGACATTGTCTCCCCTTTGGAAGCCAATGCCATCCTTGATGCCAGGGCGTCTCCCATTATAAAGCATGCTACGAGCAAATTTAAATTTCTCATTTTCTAAGTTGTGCTCGGCAATTTTAGCATCTAGTTTAGCTATATGATCATTTTGTTGCTTAATTAAAATCATGTGATCATGAATAGCATCAATATCAACATTTCTGCATCTAGTACAAATAGATACATGCTCAACAATAGATGTAGAGGGTTTGCAAGATTTTAATTCTACAACCTTAGCATGCAGCATATCATTTTTAGTTCTAAGGTCAGAAATTGTAACATTGCAAGCATCTAGTTCTTTAGCCTTAGTAATCAACTTTTCATTTTCTACTCTAAGGCTAGCAAGAGAAATGTTCAATTCTTCAATCCTAGCAAGCAAATCATCATTATTATCTCTAGGAGTGGAAAATGAAACATCACAAACATGAGAATCAACCTTAGCATTTAAAATATCATTTTCATTCCTAAGGTTGTCAATTATTTCACGGCAAGTGCTTAGCTCACTAGATAATTTTTCACATTTTTCTACTTCTAGAGCATAAGCCTTTTTAACCTTAACATGTTTTTTGTTTTCTTTAATTAGACAATCCCCTTGGGAATCCAAAAGGTCGTCCTTTTCATGAATAGCACTAACCAATTCATTCAATTTTTCTTTTTGAGCTATGTTAAGGTTGGCAAAAAGGGAACGCAAATTATCTTCCTCATCACTAGCATTGTCATCACTAGAGGATTCATATTTAGTGGAGGATTTAGATTTGACCTTCTTTTTGCCGTCCTTTGCCATGAGGCACTTGTGGCCGACGTTGGGGAAGAGGAGTCCCTTGGTGACGGCGATGTTGGCGGCGTCCTCGTCGTCGGAGGAGTCGCTTGAGCTCTCGTCGGAGTCCCACTCGCGACAAACATGGGCATCGCCGCCCTTCTTCTTGTAATACCTCTTCTTTTGCTTTCGTCTCCCCTTCTTGTCGTCACCTCGGTCACTGTCACTAGATATAGGACATTTAGCAATAAAATGACCGGGCTTACCACACTTGTAGCAAACCTTCTTGGAGCGGGACTTGTAGTCTTTCCCCCTCCTTTGTTTGAGGATTTGGCGGAAGCTCTTGATGACGAGCGCCATTTCCTCATTGTCGAGCTTGGAGGCGTCGATTGGTTGTCGACTTGGTGTAGCCTCCTCCTTTTTCTCCTCCGTTGCCTTGAATGCAACAGGTTGGGCTTCGGATGAGTCGCCAAGCTCGTTGATTTTCCTCGAGCCTTCTATCATGCACTCAAAACTTACAAAATGCCCGATAACTTCCTCGGGGGTCATTTTAGTATATCTAGGATTACCACGAATCAATTGAACTTGAGTGGGATTAAGAAAAATGAGAGATCTTAAAATAACATTTACCACTTCGTGATCGTCCCACTTCTTGCTCCCGAGGTTGCGCACTTGGTTCACCAAAGTCTTGAGCCGGTTGTACATGTGTTGTGGCTCCTCTCCTTTGTGAAGCCGGAACCGACCGAGCTCCCCCTCGATCGTTTCCCGCTTGGTGATCTTGGTGAGCTCGTCTCCCTCGTGCGCGGTTTTGAGTACATCCCAAATCTCCTTGGCGCTCTTTAACCCTTGTACTTTGTTATACTCCTCTCTACTTAGAGAGGCGAGGAGTATTGTTGTTGCTTGAGAGTTGAAGTGCTCGATTTGGGCCACTTCATCCTCATCATAGTCCTCATCCCCTACGGATGGTACCTGCGCGCCAAACTCAACAACATCCCATATGCTTTTGTGGAGCGAGGTTAGATGAAATCGCATTAAATCGCTCCACCTAGCGTAATCTTCACCATCAAATGTTGGTGGTTTGCCTAATGGGACGGAAAGTAAAGGTGTATGTTTGGAAATGCGAGGGTAACGTAGGGGGATCTTACTATACTTCTTGCGCTCTTGGCGCTTAGAAGTGACGGAGGGCGCATCGGAGTCGGAGGTCGATGTTGATGAAGTGTCGGTCTCGTAGTAGACCACCTTCCTCATCCTCTTGTGCTTGTCGCCTTTCCGATGCGGCTTGTGGGAAGAAGATTTTTCCTTCTTCTCTTTGTGATGAGAAGAAGATTTCTTCTCCTTCCCTTTGTTGGAGGAGCTCTTCTTCTTCTCCCTCCTTTTGGTGCGGGATTCTTCCGATGAAGTGCTCCCGTGGCTTGTAGTGGGCTTTTCGCCGGTCTCCATTTCCTTCTTGGCGTGATCTCCCGACATCACTTCGAGCGGTTAGGCTCTAATGAAGCACCGGGCTTTGATACCAATTGATAGTCGCCTAGAGGGGGGGTGAATAGGGCGAAACTGAAATTTACAAATATAAACACAACTACAAGCCGGGTTAGCGTTAGAAATATAAACGAGTCCGCGAGAGAGAGGGCGCAAAACAAATCCCAAGCGAATAAGCAAGTGAGACACGGAGATTTGTTTTACCGAGGTTCGGTTCTTGCAAACCTACTCCCCGTTGAGGAGGCCACAAAGGCCGGGTTTCTTTCAACCCTTCCCTCTCTCAAACGGTCCCACGGACCGAGTGAGCTTCTCTTCTCTAATCAAAGCCGGGAACAAAACTTCCCCGCAAGGGCCACCACACAATTGGTGCCTCTTGCCTTGATTACAATGGAGTTGTGATCTCAAGAACAAGTGAGAAAGAAAAGAAGCAATCCAAGCGCAAGAGCTCAAATGAACACGGCAAATCACTCTCTCTAGTCACTAGGGTTTTGTGTGGAATTGGAGAGGATTTGATCTCTTTGAATGTGTCTAGAATTGAATGCCTAGAGCTCTTGTAGTAGTTGAGAAGTGGAAAACTTGGATGCAATGAATGGTGGGGTGGTTGGGGTATTTATAGCCCCAACCACCAAACTTGACCGTTGGCTGGAGGCTTCTGCTCGATGGCGCACCGGACAGTCCGGTGCACACCGGACAGTCCGGTGCCCCTGCCACGTCATCACTGCCGTTGGATTCTAGCCGTTGGAGCTTCTGACTTGTGGGCCCGCCTGGGTGTCCGGTGCACACCGGACATGTACTGTTTGATGTCCGGTGCACCGGTATGGGCGATTCTGACTTCTGCGCGCGCTGCGCGCGCATTTAATGCACCGCAGGGAGCCGTTGGCGCCGCAGGGAGCCGTTGCTCCGCTGGCACACCGGACAGTCCGGTGCACACCGGACAGTCCGGTGAATTATAGCGGAGCGGCTGCCGCGCGAGCCCGAGGCTGGCTAGTTCAGGAGGCCGAGCTTCTTTGGCGCACCGGACACTGTCCGGTGTACACCGGACAGTCCGGTGAATTTTAGCCGAGTCGCCCCTGGAATTCCCGAAGGTGAAGAGTTTGAGTCTGAGTCCCCTGGTGCACCGGACAGGTACTGTTCACTGTCCGGTGGCACACCGGACAGTCCGGTGCGCCAGACCAGGGGTGCCTTCGGTTGCCCCTTTGCTCCTTTATTGAATCCAAAACTTGGTCTTTTTATTGGCTGAGTGTGAACTTTGTACACTTGTATAATCTATACACTTGGGCAAACTAGTTAGTCCAAAGATTTGTGTTGGGCAATTCAACTACCAAAATTATTTAGGAACTAGGTGTAAGCCTAATTCCCTTTCACACACACCAGTTGCACCTATCGCATGTGTTGCCTATCATGATGCCCCAAGAACTACCGCTATGCCACCTGTCATCCACGTGGGGTCGCGCCTGAATTGTTAGTGCTTCCCCTAACTATGAAATCCATCTTACTTTTTGGTTGTTTTCTATATTTTTATGTAGAATTAATTAATTTTTACTATGGTTGTAAAAACAGTCAAACGAATGGACTCGAGGGATTGATGGACCGAAAGTTTAAGGCGTAAACACGACTTGCTCGAAAATGGTAATTGCCCCACATGTATACCCAGTTGTCTATGCTTTGCATGGAATCTTGGATTTTCATGTTTGTATCACTAAATTTTATATAATCCTCGTTAGCTTCATCTAAACAACGGAGTATGAAAATTTATAAGGAGGTGATCATTATGTAGAAAATTTTATATTATGTATGTGATATTTATGATGTATATGTGATGATTATGTGATATATCTTTTGTTTGTTTGGATGAAATAGCAAAAACAAGTAAAAAGGGGTATTATGGTCACTTTGCCGAGTGTAACACTCGGCAAAGAGGTACTTTGCTGAGTGTCAAGGTCATAGCACTCGGCAAAGAAGACACATCTGGGCACCAGTAAAGTCTCTTTGATGAGTGTTGTGGCCTTGGCACTCGGCAAAGAAGCAAGCTTTGCCGAGTGCTGTGGCCTTGGCACTTGGCAAAGAAGCAAGCTTTGCCGAGTGCCTCCTAGTGCACTAGGCAAAGGAACTGACAAAAGGGGCCCGCGGATGATCCCTTTGCCGAGTGCTAGTAGGAGGCACTCGGCAAAGAGGTAGCCTTTGTCGAGTGTCACTCGGTGGACGCTCGGCACAGACTCTGTCGTCGTCACCTGGCGTTGTGACGTCGAATTTTCTTTGCCGAATACCTAGTGTTACTCGGCAAAGTCTTTGTCGAGTGCTCGATAAAAAGTACTCAGCAAAGAAGCCGTTACCGATGTACAGTTCATCGATCCTTCTTTGTCGAGTGTCACACTCGGCAAAGCCTTCGCCGAGTGTTTTCCAGGCTTTGTCGAGTGCTTCAGACACTCAACAAAGCAGTTGTTTCCGGTAGTGTAACAACGGAGTATGAAAATTTATAAGGAGGTGATCATTTTATAGAAACTTGGCTAGTGAACAGTTCTTCCTCTTAGTGAATGAATACAGACTAGGGAAAGCCATTTTGAATAACATATTATTCCAAACATCTTGCCAAAGAGCAAAAGATTTACCATCACCAGCCATCGGAGAAGCAATCCCTCTGTAGTGATATGCAAACCTTACGAAGTCCTTCCACCAAAAGGAACCCCTTTCCAAGGAGAGATGTGGAATCTATTTAGAGCAATAATGAGTGTTCCAAATTAAGTGAACCCATGGAATATCCATCCTCGCATAAAACTTGTGTAGATGTTTCATGAGGAGGGTCTAATTTTGCAATCTAAGATTGGTGATCCCAAGGCCACCTTTGTTCCTAGGAGTGAAGAGCTTGTCCTAGGAAATCATTGCCTTGCGATTTGTGTTGACATCATTTCCTTTCCACAGACAATATCTTCTTGAACGAGCAATGGTATTGATGACTGAGGTATGTAGTCTAACATTGCACATGGTGTAAGTCCGCAGTGCTAATGTGGTAGAATTTACCGGTGTAAGTCTAACCGCCATCGAGAGTCAGACACTAACCATGTTCAAACATCGTTCAATTTTATTGAGTAGTGGAAGAAAGTGTAAGGACCTAGCACGCCTAGAGGGGGTGAATAGGGTACCTGTAAATTTTCAGCTCAAGAAATTGTTAAAACCTTGAGCGGCAGTGTCGCTCGTAGGCCCGGTACTACCATAGTTTGGCACTGTCAGTCAGAGGTCCGGCACTGCCTAACAACGTAAGGTGGTCTAAACATAGCCAAACTTTCACACAATGAAATTGATATGATTTCCCACTTCTACTTAGAGCATGAGGTTCAAACTAGTAATGCACATCAATCAGAATGAATAGAGTGAGGAGAGATTCAAATGAGCATTACTCAAACCCTATCTACCTAAATGAGCAACTCAAATCAGCACACAAAGACAAGGTATTTATTCCATGGTTCAGCTCACCACAAAGGCTTGCCTACCTCCACGTTGTTGAGGAAAGCCACTAATGCCAAGGGATATACAAAACCTTCCTTGATCTCAAGCCAAGAGGTCTCGCTCTTAGTATGAGAAGTTTTTTACTATGAATTAGGGAAACTTACAGCATACCAAGGCTGCAACAAACTTGCAGCTCAAGGAGAAATCCACACGTCGGCTAGGAGCAAGCTCTAAGATTCAATGAGAGAATGCCGACCTTGAAAAGCTTTAATGCTCAAATGAGAGAACTGAGGAAACCCTAGGGTTCTTGTTGTTCTTGGGGTTTTCTCTTAGCCTTTGGAGGAGAAGCAACAGAAGTTTGAACCAAAATGGAGCAAGTGAGGGAGTGAAGGATTCAAAGGGGCCAAGGGGTACTAGAAACTCTGTCTTCTGTATCTGGTATCAGGATTTGTAGCAGGTTACTTTTGGAAACCTCTAGAATAGTCAAAACTTGAGTTTTTACACTCCAACGGTCATTTAATGTCCGGCAGTGACGATCATTAAGTCCGGCAATACCGGGGTGTGGTAGTGCCGCGCATATGCCCGATAGTGCCGTGCAACCCAAACTAATTAGATTTGTATGAGATTTTGGCACTGGCTAACTAGGCTTAGGTAGAGGTGTTCTGTGGAGTTTGAGCATTGGAGAACCAAGAACAACAATTAAAGTCATAGAACCTTGATAGTATAACACCTCTACACTAGTAAAGTAAATGATATGTACAACAGAATTTATAAACTCTTGAGGTCCCTCTTTTGCCATAAGTTTTCTTCCTTTTCGATGCTTTTCCTGTCACATTACTTAGTAAACATATTAGAGCTCAAATTGTTTGATCATTATCACCAAAACCCACAATTAGAGCTTGATTGCACTCACAGAAAGTCCTTAATCTTTGGCTTGGAAATCCTCATTGGTAGCCTAAGATAAGTGAATGGAAAGGAGCCAACCTCAAAATCGAAAACATTAGCCAGTGGCATCCGGATTGATGGGGAGAAGGCAAGATTTCTTGTAATTCACTTTGAGTCTCATGGATCATGTGAAAGAACATAAGATTCTCTTCAAGCAGAACAGATCTCTGGGATGCTTTCATAATCAGTAATGTGTTGTCTGCATACTGAATAATAGAATAGTTCATATGTCAGTCTTGATACAGAGGGAAATATATGTTCCCAAGTTGCGCTACTTTATTAATGATATACTGAAGAAGCTCGGTAGCTAGCACAAAAAACAATGGAGAAAGAGGATCCCCCTATCGGTCTCTTCTATTGTAGAAGAACTTCTTTTCAAGAATCCCATTAAGTAGGATAGCCGATGATCTCAACTTAAGGATCAAACTGATCCAATGAATAGATTTATCTGGAAATCCTAGCTTGATGATGGCTATAATCGTGTGATGTTCCACCATGTCAAAAGCTTTCTCAAAATCAAGCTTAAGGACGACCACTTCTTTTCTAGAATGATGACATTGGTGCAAATATTCGTAGGACAAAACAAAGCAATCTTGAATTGATCTATTCTTAATGAATCCATACCGATTCTTTTGAATAATACGTTGGATGACAGGTTGCACCCTATTGGCTAGAAGCTTAGTGATCAACTTGATTAAGATATCGAGAAGGGAAATATGTCTGAAATCATTTACCCTAGCCAGATTGTTGACCTTTGGGATCAAAGTAATAAAAGAGTTGTTGGTAGCATCCAAGGAAATGTACCCTCATGGAAATATTCATAGAGCTTATAGAAGTCGTCTTTAATGATATGCCAACAAGACTTGAAATTTTTCCATTGAATCCATCTAGACCAGGGCCTTCTCTAAGGGTATATTTTGAGCATTTTTGTCAATCTTCTCAAGACTAAATGGATCAACCAAACATTCCATATTATTCACTGGTTGAATAAGATTTCTAACACCGAAAATCATTTTGGGGTTATTTGAAACTCTCATTCTTAGTTTGAAATCCTCCCACAAAATGGTAGCCTTCTCATCAAGCTATGAGATCACCACTCCCTCCTCATAGAAAGTAGAGTGATTGTATTATGCCTAAATCTATTTGTTGCAGCGGCATGAAAATTTTGGTGTACTCATCACCAAATTTTACACATCTCTTCGTGTATCTTTGCCTCCAAAATAATTTTTGTATTTAATAATCTAAGGATTTGAGCCTTGACAATCCTCCTTAGATTTTTTTTCTTTGCTCTTCAAGAAGATCCAGAACTTCTAGCACTTCATTACAATTGTTAATCAAATTGTTTAGTCAAGATATATTCTTGCTCCATCTTTTTTCAATGATTATGGTAGGGCTGGAAGAAGCACCAACATCACAATTCCAAGCATTGGAGACAATATCAAAGAAGCCAGGGTGATCAATCCAGTAGCATCACAAATGATTTTATGATTCCCCTGTATGGTCTAATTGTGCTTGTCCTATTCTATTCTTTCTTACTATATATTAACCATGAGCGCATATCTCGGCTTTGGTTGTTCCACGTCACTGTGGCTTATGTCGGCCGCACGATTCGAATTTGACGGCTACAAACAAGGCTGACAGCTTGACCCTCAAACTCTCCTTTTCTACGGCGACGATAGCATCGGCCTGATGGGCGTGATTGTTCATACGGTTCGTGGCGGCGGCTGTCATGTCCTTGGGCACCCTACCGAGCCTGTTGTTTCACTCATCTCTCCTTTTCTCTTTTTGTTGTGTTTTCTGTTCGCTTTTTAAATTAAACTGTTCATTCATTCATAGGGTGATTCCCAAAGTGCTCATGCCTATTGAGGTACGTAGATTTTCTTCACTCCAAGGTCTGTTCACTATGCTTAGATGACGATGACGGAGGTTTACAGTGACATTTGCACGCGTCTTTGTCTCCTATGCTTGTGGCAGCTATCAAGAGTGAGGGTGTGGGAGAAGTGAAGGTCGTTGTGTACGACATGCATCAGAGGAAAGCCGAGATTGCTCGCTAATCTGAAGCCTTCATCGCTCTTCTAGGTGTGCCAGTGAGACGCTTGATGGTTCTAACTAATCTCCTGCCGCCACCATGACACCATCGGCCATGCGCTCGCAATGTTCATACTATTTCACTGAATTTCCACTAGTAGGGGGTACGGGACAATGGAATTGCGGGAGATTATAAAGTCAAGGCTGACCCGACCGCCTCTACTCCCTCAAGTTGGGCTACTGAACGTGGAAATAATGCACGCTAGCGCGCGTTAGCTACTAGTTATATATTATTGTCCTGAATGATAGATCTATATTATATTTATTTTGAACAAGACTTCCACTTTTCATGATAGAGACAAACGATGAGTCATTCCTGACCGATAGTGCAACCACAAATTCAATGTTTAGAGAGATGAAATATTTTAGACACTTTAGAAGAGGTCTAAAAATATTACTAGAATCTCACCCAATAGTGATCGTGTTGTAGGCTCCAATCGAGCCATTGCCATCCTCCCTACTGATACCAGGATCTTTATTAAGGATGTGTTTCTGTATTTAGGAGCAACTCATATGCTCTTCTCACATTTAAAGATATACATCATAGCAGTTATCACATTACAATTGCAAGTGAGGATGGTGCTAAATACCTCTATATCACTGCATCGGATAATGTGAGACGAAAGTGGTAGAGAAAGCGTTGAGCATCTCTCCTCTATGTTGTATTACTCTAGAATTAAACCACCTTCTACATTTATTATGATGTATATTATATTTATAAATCCTTAGTCCTTTTGAATATGGCATGAAATAATAGGACGCCCTAAATTAAGGATGTTGTGGAATATTGTAACTAGCTCTATTGGCCATGACATGAAAACCACACAAATTCATAAAAAAATAATGTGTTTTTGTGTTAAAGAAAAATTGATAACTAAACCCTCTTACCTGAAAGTGAAGGCTAAGTCTTCCAGTTTTCTAGAGATACTTCAGGGTGACATCTATGAACTGATTCACCCCTTGTTAGGGCTCTTTAGATATTTTATGGTTCTACTAAGTGGAGCCATGTGTCTGCGTTGTCCACATGGAAGCACATATTTGGAAAATTTATTTCCTAGATTATTTGTTTGTGGGCGATCTTCCTGGAGAGCAGCATAAAATCAATCAAAATGGATAACATAGGAGTTTGCCTCCAAAGCTTTTAATGACTACTGTCATGCTCTAGATATAAACATATAACACTTTGTAACCCATGTGCACATAGAATGGACTCGCTAAGTCCTTAATTAAAAGAATAAAATTTATTGTTAGGCTGCTTCTACAAGATAGCAGACTCCCAACTAGTTGTTGAGGACATGCAATTTTGCACACTGTAACCTTAATCCAATATAGACCATCTACTTACCACTCTACTCCCCACCAGTTAACGTGTGGTCAACATCGGTTGGTTTCCCATGTGCATAAATTCAGTTGTGTTGTATATGTACCGATATCACCACTCTAGCGTACATCCATGGGACCCACAAGAAGTTGGGGATATATGTTGGTCATGAATCTTCGTTCATAATCAAATATTTTAGAGCCTAAAACTGAGCATATGTTCATGACTCGATATGCTGATAGCATCTTTGATGCGGATCATTTCCTAACATTAGGGAAACTGAATGGAGTGCCAGTAGCATCCAATCACTTGACCCATGTACTAGACAAACTAAACTCAAAGTTCAACGGATAATACTTTAGCAAAACTTAACAAATAATTTATCAGATGCCTTTATCGATATAAAAGAAGTGTTAAAGTCGCATATTTGTGTGACGAATGCAGCATAGAGAGTGGAGATACCCCTACAAGATATGGAATGTGCTCGTACTCCACATCCTAGGAGAAGGGGAGGAAATTAGATGATTTAGATCAGCCAAGTGAGAATGCTTGCAGCAGCAAGTTACTGACGACATTACATCACACTTCCTTTCAGATATTCTAGAAGTGATACGCCCTAAAGGTGAACGCCCTAGTGCAATGTGCGCACAAACAATAGAACAAGGACTTCAAAACAACTAGTCTCAAATAACTTGGAAATTCATGAGGAAGTAAATGATTCAAATGAAGAAATTGACATAAAGTATGTAGAATCATGAGAATTATATCACCAAAAGACTACACATGTCGACAATAATTTTGTCTTTATGAATTATGATCGTTGTTCTCTGAGTCACCTTTCCTTTTTTTGGTGAAGACCCTTTCGGCTCTACTTGATGGATGGCAGCGAGTGGCCACTTTTCTCCTTGCCGACGAGAAATTAAAGGAGCTTTTTGCACGCTAATAGTCTAGTTGTTCGCTTCATATTAAAGCTAGTTGTTTGGACTGTTGCAGCTACAATATATAAAAATAAAATACTGTAAAAGTAGTAGAAGTCGGTATAGACTAAACCCAAGGGAACAAGTTGTCATTCTTGTGGGCCTTTGATCCATCTCTCGCACGTCCATGTTCTCCATCCTCCAATTTGCATGGATCCTGAACATTCACAATGGTAAAACAATAAATTTCTGACGGTTTAAATGGAAATAAGCCCTCAGACATTATTTTATTTCTGACGGCCTAGCGGCCATCGGAAATTAAAAGTTGTTGGATTTTTTTTCCTGTTGTGACTTGATAAGAAGCATATAGTAAATGAGTAGATAAATGATTACAATTATAATACTCCCTCCATTTCGTTTTTTGAACTATTCAGCGACAACTAAAAAGAAACGGAGCGAGTATGTGTAGAATGATGTCTTACATGGTATTCCACAAAAAATTTGTTACCGATAATATCCGTGTCCGACTAGTTCTGTATTCGACACACAGCTATCCGTATTTGTATCAAAAACATCCGTATTCGTATTTGTATCCAAAGTTATCCATATTCAAATTCAAATCAAAATAAAAATATAAAAACAAATATGATTTCAAAAATATTCGTCCGTCGATCCGATTACATCCTACAGCCCACACGCGTTGCTACTGCTGCGGTGGGCCTCCTCGAACGACGTTTTGTCACTTCCACGGCCATGTCCCGGAATAACGCTTTTTAGTTTGTACCTTCAAAATCTTTTTTTCTGTATTAGTTAAAGGGTTTCAGATTCAGTTCACCTGTTAGGTTCGATTCTCAGGAAACATACGTTGTCGCATTTGAAGTGACATGAATCAATCACGAACGAAGGATCTCAAGCAATGTAAACGATAAATTAAACTTGGCCTGAAAATAAAACTCAAATGGTTAATGCAAAAATACTGTACATTTTTAAAAGTAGGAACCATTCTTACATCTGAACATGAAATAAATAAATTCATAGTAGTAGATAATAATCTGATCGCCAAAATGATGTGGTTCCCTCAAAAAGACCATGAGACGTTGATAATATTAAACAAAAGCAACGTTACAAAAAAACAATCTGATAATAAAGATATGGTCCAAAGGTCTGAAATATATAAGCACAGTTCCTGAATTATGATTAATTTGTCTACAATATTAATAAATATAGAGTTGCAAATATATGAGCACATTTCCTAAGTGTTATCTCCAGACCGGAGCCGCTAAATTACTCTAATTATCCCTTTTGGAAGGAGAAGATAGGCATGGCACTGACTTTGACAGAGATAGACTATGCCATTGCCAATCCTAAGCATGTTAACCCTACGTTGGCAACAGAAGGAATGTCCAAGGCGACTACTAATGCTACTTTGACAATGTCATATGATCTCGAATGTGTAAAGTACGAGAGAATGAATAAAAATGTATGATGGTCATCAAAAGCTCTAATATAGAGTCCACTAGAGAGTAATCCCATATTGTCATGGTGTTGGCAAGATTTAGTACCAAATTACTGATTTCTCAAAGGCATATGCTAAGACTATTATCAGAACAAATGTTACTAAAAAGTATGATGGCTTTGGAATAACGGAGCATGTACTTAAGATGACCAACTTTGCCAATAAACTTAAGAGTTTTGACATGGAATTAAAGAACAATTTCATTTTTTCACTTGATATTAGTGCATCTACCAATAGAGTTTGAGACTATTGTTGTGAACTACAGCATGAGTCTAGAAAAGTGAACAATTGAAAAGCTCAATTATGTGTGCCAAAAAGAGGATAGGCTTAAGGATATAATGAGTGATAATGTGAATCTAATTAAGCAGTCATCCTATGAGAAATAATATTATAAAAAACCTTTCAAGCCTTAGTTTAAAAACCAAGGCAAGAAATTTATACCTCATCGGCGAGGCCAAGCTCAGTAGGAAAAAGTCCTTTCAAAAGCCACAACATAAGAAAGGAAGTTCTAGTGGAGAAAGGTCATTCTCCATAGCTCAGCCATGAGAGGTGAACGATGACACATGTAGATGTTGTCGTCATAAAGGGCATCACATGAAGAACTATGTTCAATTCCTCAAATAGCATAATAAGAATAGTATAGATATAGTTACATTCATTAATGAGCCTATTGTATTTAGATTTTTCAATTGATACTTGGTGGATTGACTTTGGTGTTGTTGTTCATGTCACTAATTTTTTATACAGATTCCTGTAACACCCTGTCCACTCTCGGACCGGCGGTACTTACTCCTAGCAGCTCTCTAGAATTTATATATTGTCCCCACATACCAACACGGGTCTTTTGTGTGCACTTTGTCCTCACTCATGCGCACCCGAGAAAACTTCCCGGTCGGTCACACATCCCAAATTGCTCCAAGACAAACACGCTTAACTTAGAGGTTCTTTCGAGGTAGGCTTTCGAAAAATAAGATGCACCTTGTTGATATGAGTACCCTATTAAGTCTATTAAACCTTGAGCCAGTATATCTCCATCCCCTGAGGCCAGGATATCACAATCCACTCCCTTAGAAGACTGACGTCCTCATTGGTCAACCCCAAGCCAGGAATCCACCTCTTGTCCACGTCTGTGTGTCTAGTGTCGTCATATAACATGCCATGTGACCACTCTGGGCCCACATGCGCCATGCACCATATACTCGAATCCCTAACCCACACACGCCTATGAAACTGCGAGGGTCGGCTCTGATACCACTTGTAACACCCCATCCACTCTCGGACTGGTGGTATTTATTCCTGGCAGCTCTCTAGGATCATATATTGTCCCCACATACCAACACACGTCTTTTGTGCGCACTTTGTCCTCACTCATGCGTACCAGAGAAAACTTCCTGGTCGGTCACCCATCCCAAATTGCTCCAAGCCAAGCACACTTAACTTGGAGGTTATTTTGAGATAGGCTTCCAAAAAAAGATGCACCTTATTGATATGAGTACCCTATTAATTCTATTAAGTCTTAGGCCAGGATATCTCCATCCCCTAGGGCCAGGATATCACAATCATACGTAGAAGACCATTACAAAAGGAGAAATAAGTATTAGAGTCGCCAATAGACTCGAAGTTGATGTTGAAGCCATTAAAGATATTGCATTAGAATTAGATAGTAGCTGCACTCTCTGGTAAAACAATGTTTATTCCATGAGAAGGAATTTAATTTCACTTTGATGTTTGGATGACAATAAGATTCACTGTCATTTAGGAACATAAAGTACATTATCAAATGCAATAATAGTGATGTGGGTCTTGCCATCCGACAAGTTATACTTCTCAACTCTGATCATGTGAGATAAAGGCCTCTTCTACTATGAATGTATATGATGTAAGTAGTAAGCGTAAGCAAAATAAGGATCGATTGTCATAAAAATTATGGCATTGTCGTATAGGCCATATTTCAAGGGGAAGGATTAAATGATTGGTCAAATAAGAAATTCTCCACCCATTATATTTATTAAACTTTGACTGCTACATAGAATGCATCAAGAGAAAGTATGTGAAGCAAATTAAGAAACATGTAAAGCAAAGCACAAGAATTTTATAAATAATTCACATGAACATTTATGGTCATTTCCATGTAAGGATAGTAGATGATTTTGATTCATTCATTACATTTACTGATGATTTTCATGGTATAGGTATATTTATCCAATTAAAGAACGATCAGAAACATTATATAAGTTTAAGATATTTAAATCTAAAGTTTGAGAATTGTGGTGGTGAATACTACAAAAAGCTTACCCCTTATGGTCAAGTTTCTAGACCATTTGCAAAGTTTTTATAGGAAAGTGGCATAGTTTCTACAGGAAAGCATGCCTGACCAAGAACTCTCTCTCTCCTCCATTGATGCACTAACCACCTTTGACCCAAATCTATGTGATTCCTTGAGATGATGGCTCTAAAAAGTGAGTGAGAAAGCTATAAATGATAAAAATCCTTCATTATTGAGTAGTTGACAAAGCCCTAGCTACCTAGTGTGTTTGTGACTCTTGGAGCTTTGATCCTAACATCTAGAGGTTGTCCAAGAGCTCTCAATCGATTATGGTTGAGCACTAAGTTGTATTGACATTTGTGACAATGCAAACCTCTATCCTACAATCTTGATGGTAGGTTGACGAGGAAGAACGGGTCAAAAGACTCCGTAACCTTTATGGCTTATTCTACAACATGGATGTTGGCAAAAACTTGGCAGTAAGGTAAACCACAAGATAAATCTTGTGTCTTGGTGCTCTTGATATTATGTATTAGTTTTGTTTGAATTTGTCTTCTAGGTTTTGGACCCGATCTATTATTTCCACGAGTTCTAGGTGCAACCACTAGTAGAAGGTCAGTACACTTCCTAAGAAGGTTGGTATTAGAATCAATCTGAGCTTCATACATTACATTATGTTGTGATTTGATTTGTGCTTTGATGGGTTGAAGCTCCACACATCTGTTTGGAGGTTTCATGACGCGGAAGCTCTACAGGGATACATGAAGGCTCCATAGGAATGCACAAAGGTTTCATGCTATAATAATTTAATCGAGTTTATGAGCTTCAGAAAAAAATAGGTTTATTCACCCCTTATAGGCCATTATAATTTTTTAGTGAGAGATGTGTAATTTTGTCTAGTGGCAAGCATGTAATTAACTCAAAGGAAAAGACAATGTCGCTGCATGCCAACCACCGAGTTTTTTCTCACTTAGACAGGATGACAACTAGTCGCAAACATACAATATTATGATTATTCTTCTATCATCATGTGTTCTAAGAATCCAATCAAATGACACCTAAACTCTTGCCTAGGTAGGTATATTCAATGTGAAGTACTCAAAAATAAAACCTCTGGGAGCAACTCATGACTAGACAAGATTTCCTAATCAATAGTCAAACAACCCTAGTTAGGGTTGTTGCATACGATACTACGGATGGAAACAAACAAAAGCGGTTGGAAAACCCCTCTACCATTTTCCGTTTCTTCATTTGAATATAAAATGAAAACAAAAAACGGTAAAGCTAGACATGAAAATGAAAAGAGTTCATGGAATACCAAGAATTTTACAAAATGAACTAATTCAAGTGGAATTGTGTTCAACATGACTAGTACATGAAAATTAATAGGGAATCTCGACCCATAGAACCAAGTGCATACAAAGTTTCCTTTTCTTCAAGTCGTGGTGCCCATTATTTCTTTTCTAACTGTCACATTAGACTTCATTAGAAAGTCACGATGGAGATACTATGCTCAACAATATTTAAAAGATTTGTATGCATGATTATTTCTAAATTCAATTTCTTGAAGCTAGCTTCGTGGTCATATTTATAAGGGTAAACCTGAGCAATTTTAGTACTAGGGTTCTTACCAACTTTAAGTTGTCGTTGTCACTCCAAAATAGTGTGCTTTGGCTTTAAATAGTTCTTGAATACAGTTGTCCCATAGTCACCATCAACTATGT
Organism: Zea mays; assembly: GCF_902167145.1. Lineage (NCBI taxonomy): Eukaryota > Viridiplantae > Streptophyta > Magnoliopsida > Poales > Poaceae > Zea > Zea mays. The sequence goes on along the minus strand of NC_050104.1, from coordinate 10,848,315 downwards.
ACTCTACTTGCAATTAAGGGAATTACAGTATGCTGATAGCTGATCAAACTACTTTCCAGCCACCTCTACAATCTCCTTTTTCTCGATGAAATACTTCCAGAGAATCCATGTGCATCTCTTAAACCTCTTGCCAGAAAGCTAAGCCCGCTCTTCATCCATTAGATCATCAATGTCAACATCAATTGCCACTTCATTAGTCTATGGGGATGGTATTGGTGTTGGCGTTGTTGCATGGTGTCAACATTTGGAGCTTGACTTGGAATAGAAGAACCAATTACGAATGGTACTGTATTTTCACAAGTTGCAATATAGAGCTGACACTTTGAGATGAAGTCCTTTTTCTCATTATTGATCCTGCCAAGAGCCAATTGAAATATTTGTAAATCAGTGCATGTCAACGACGTCATCCAAGCTTCTATCAATGATAAAAGCAATAATTGGTCCCGAAATTGTAATCGTATTCCGCTAACGAAAGTGTGACTACTCCGAGTGTGCCAGATGAGCAACAGTGCCCAACTGAATATCTTTTTTCCCTTAAGCTAGAGACGATGACGACCCAAAGCTGAAGACCTGACCTCAAAACTTTAAAATATAATCTTTTTCTCCATCCCACCAACAAACAGTATCAACAACGAAAGAGAAGATTAATGATAGGATTGAGTAACAAAGGTAAATCAGTTGTGAAAGTGGGCATGCAAAAATAAAAAAAAGATGGTGGTTTGCTTAGTGAGGTTCTAGGCCTGAGCCGGGCTCAAAGTGCAGCGGCTTGTTATCCTCCCACCGTTGAAAGTGGGCAGTGATCGCTGCTCTGTGAAGCCAGCCTTACGCCATTCCTGCCAACAAACAGTATCAACAACGAAAGAGAAGATTAATGATAGGATTGAGTAACAAAGGTAAATCAGTTGTGAAAGTGGGCATGCAAAAATAAAAAAAAGATGGTGGTTTGCTTAGTGAGGTTCTGGGCCTGAGCCGGGCTCAAAGTGCAGCGGCTTGTTATCCTGCCACCGTTGAAAGTGGGCAGTGATCGCTGCTCTGTGAAGCCAGCCTTACGCCATTCCTGCCAACAAACAGTATCAACAACGAAAGAGAAGATTAATGATAGGATTGAGTAACAAAGGTAAATCAGTTGTGAAAGTGGGCATGCAAAAATAAAAAAAAGATGGTGGTTTGCTTAGTGAGGTTCTGGGCCTGAGCCGGGCTCAAAGTGCAGCGGCTTGTTATCCTCCCACCGTTGAAAGTGGGCAGTGATCGCTGCTCTGTGAAGCCAGCCTTACGCCATTCCTGCCAACAAACAGTATCAACAACGAAAGAGAAGATTAATGATAGGATTGAGTAACAAAGGTAAATCAGTTGTGAAAGTGGGCATGCAAAAATAAAAAAAAGATGGTGGTTTGCTTAGTGAGGTTCTGGGCCTGAGCCGGGCTCAAAGTGCAGCGGCTTGTTATCCTGCCACCGTTGAAAGTGGGCAGTGAGCAACTTGGGATGGGCAAGCCGGCCAATGTCACAACGAGCCCAAGGCCCAGAAATTATCGCAAAGCATTCAAACGCCACCTTAACGCCCCCGCTCGGGTTACAAGCTCTAGCTACAGAACTCGGCGATAACAGGCGGTCGCGAAGAATATTTAAGCTGGTACCTACAGGCTGAGACTGTCGAGGTGGTGCTAAACGACAGGTCACGTGGGAGGGAACAGTATCTCGGAGGAGTGGGCTTTCGTTCCTTCTCTCGACGAAACACTTTTAGTCGGCCCAGAACACTTTGCCTCGGCACATTTTTGTCATTTTCCGTCACACAAGCCGGATGAAAACTGAACTGTAAAGATGGACCCTCTCAAACGCATTTGTTCCTATACTAGTCAAATTAATGCTAGGCTAGGGAGGAACATATGATTTGTACGAGGCAGAAAGAATTGTGAGGATTTCGTCGTATCAGCTTTGCTCCATGGCAGCTGGTGATTCAAACAACTTATACGCAATGAATATTTTTCTGTATTTCGGTTTGACGCGAGATAAAAGGTTGGTAACACTACCAGGAGTTCTACCGACCAAACTAGAGAATCCAGCCAAGGCAACGAACGAAGACAGTGTGTACCTATCAATTAAACTGGTCGTTGTCGTCACCCCTTTGCGATCAAAACTAGGACCATATTTCTTTTACGCCTTGTGCAAAAGACGAGTACTTCAGAGTCCACCAGGAAAAGGATATTGGTTCGCATCTCTATATTGATCCGCGGCGCTTCTATTTCTATGAAGTAGTTTTCCTTGTCTCCGATTTCAAAGCTGAATGGATGACTGAATCTGTCGAAGCATCATTCGATATTTGTGGATTAGCGTAATGCTATGAGGAGTTAGAGTCTTCCGCGGGAAAGACATTTCTTGAAGATCTTTTTACGCCTCGTTTGGATCATTGGAATTGAACCCCATTCTAATAATAATAATTTTGGCATATATCAATTAAGCTAATTCAGTTTTATGCAAAATATATTTGTATACTATTATTAGCAAGATGTATGAGATATTTATGTGCTACATTTTTATTATAGAGGAGTGAGACGAAGAGTGTCATGTAAGTTACAAATTAGAAACAAATTCTACTAATGCATAAAATCATTTCTCATCCTCCACCCCATGAATTTGAGATAAGCTTATATCTGAACTTTGGAAAGTGGTGGAATGTCAAATTCCAAACTAAATAAGTTACTTTATTGAGTGAATTCCAATTACTCTAAAATGAAGGGATCCAAACGCCCCGTTAGGTTATAATCAAATCTCTACTCCTGTTATAGTTATGTTGTTTGCTCTATTAGCATAACACTCTAGAAGCACTTATGATTTTGAGTCTTGCACTTACCCCTTATGGTCAAGTTTCTAGACCATTTGCAAAGTTTCTATAGGAAAACATACCCAACCAACAACTCTCTCTCTCTCTCCTCCATTGATGCACTAACCACCTTTGACCAAAATCTATGTGATTCCTTGAGGTGATGGCTCTAAAAAGAGAGTGAGAAAGCTATAGATGACAAAAATCCTTCGTTCTTGAGTAGTTGGCGAAGCCCTAGCTACCTAGTGTGTTTGTGACTCTGGGAGCTTTGCTCCTGACAACTAGAGGTTGTCCAAGAGCTCTCAACCGATTATTGAAAGTCGCCTAGAGAGGGGTGAATAGGAGAAACTTAAAAATTATAAACTTTGAACACGAACTTAACCTAGGGTTAGGATTAATAATGAGTAATAACAAAATTGGAGTGCAGAAGAGAGTTCTTCTTGCTATCAGTTGCTCAATCAATACAGATAACTTTGGGAGCTAACTCAAAAAAATGTAAGCAAGAGAACTTAGATAAAGGGGAGAGGAAGAATCAAATCGCAAGATAATGATCAACACAAATGAACACAATGATTTAGTTTCTGAAGTTCGGTTCCAAAGAACCTACTCCCCGTTGAGGAGGCCATGTAGGCCAGGTCTCTTTCAACCCTTTCCCTCTCTCAAACGATCACTCAGACCGGTTGAGTGCTTCTTCTTAATCTCGAGGGTCAATTAGACGCCGCAAGGATCACCACACAATTAGGTGTCTCTTGCTGGCTTTACAAGTCACTTGAGAATTTATAAGGTGTCGGGGACCATAATTAGGGGTACCCCCAAGACTCCTAATCTCAGCTGGTAAACCCCATCAGCACAAAGCTGCGAAGGCCTGATGGGCGCGATTCAGGCCAAGGCTCCGCTCAAGGGACACGATCCCGCCTCGCCCGAGCCCGACCTCGGGCAAAGACAGCCGACCCCGGAAGATTCACGCCTCGCCCGAGGGTCCCCTCAAGCAACGGACGCACCATCGACTCGCCCGAGGCTCAGCTCGGGTAGGCTTCGCGGAGAAGCAACCTTGGCCAAATCGGCACACCAACCGACCATATCGCAGGAGCATTTAATACAAGGATCGCCTGACATCTTATCTTGACGCGCGCTCTAGTCGACAAGGCCGAAGTGACCGCAGTCACTTCGCCGCTCCACTGACCGACCTGACAGGAATACAGCACCGCCTGCCCTGCTCCGACTGCCGTGCCACTCGCCAGAGTGAGGTCGACAGCGGCTAAGTCCAGCCTCGGGCGACATAGGAAGCTCCGCCTCGCCCGACCCCAGGGTTCGGCCCCCGCCTTGGCCTCGGAAGATGGACTTCACCTCGCCCGACCCCAGGGCTCGGACTCAACCACGACTTAGAAGACGACGAACTCCGCCTCGCCCGACCCCAGGGCTCAGACTCAGCCTCGGCTCCGGAAGACGATGGACTCCGCCTCGCCCGACCCCAGGGCTCGGACTCAACCTCGACCTCGGAGGAATCGCCACCTCGCCCAAACTCGGGCCCGAACCGGCCACGTCGCCAGGGGGGCATCATTACCCTGCCCCTAGCTAGCTCAGGCTACGGGGAACAAGACCGACGTCCCATCTGGCTCGCCCTAGTAAACAAGTAATGATGACACCCCGCACGCTCCATGACGACGGCAGCTCCTAGCCCCTTACGTCAGCAAGGATCCGACAGCCCCGACAGCTGTACTTCCGCAGGGCTCCAGCTCTCCTCCGACGGTCACGACATAACATGAACAGGGCAGCAACACCTCTCCAACAGCCACGACGGCATGTACATAGGGCACTAGCTCCTCTCTGCTAGACACGTTAGCACATTGCTACACCCCCCATTGTACACCTGGGCCCTCTCCTTACGTCTATAAAAGGAAGGTCCAGGGCTCTCATACAGGAGGGTTGGCCACGCGGGAGAACGGGCCGACGCATAAGGCTCTCGCTCTCGCTCTCTCCCACGCGAACGCTTGTAACCCCCTACTACAAGCGCATCCATCCGCCCTGGGCGTAGGACAACACGAAGGCCACGGTTTCCCCTTACTGTTCTCCCCCTTTGTGTCCCGTCTCGCGCCGACCCATCTGGGCTGGGACACGCAGCGACAATTTACTCGTTGATCCAGGGACCCCCCGGGGTCGAAACGCCGACAGTTGGCGCGCCAGGTAGGGGCCTGCTGCGTGTTGACGAACAGCTTCCCGTCAAGCTCCAGATGGGTAGTCTCCAGCAACCTTTCTAACCCGGGACGATGCTCCGTTTCGGGAGTCTTGAGTTCATGTCCCTCGACGGCAGCTACGACATGATACTCCTTCCTCCGCCGCGCGACAGCGACAATGGCGGCCGTCGGCCCGCCCGCCGGCGGCGGAGTCAACGACGTCTTCCCCACATGGCGGAAGAACAACATCCGGGTTTGTCCCATCACCTCCCCCACCGACGGAGGTGGAGGCGGGGCAACCATGGCCAAGCAGGAGGTGGCACCTCGTTGGCTATCGAGCAAGTCGACGACACCGGCGCCCCAGCGGGGGACACGTCGGGCTTCGACATTGCATCTGAGACGAAGACGAGCGCCGTTTCCCCGCAACAAGCCAACCCCAAGCAGACGAACGACGCCAGCACGCTCGCGAAGGACTTGCTGGGCGTCGCCCTCGTACCTGAGACAACGGTGCAGTCCGCCCCTGACGCGACTTCGTCACCGCCCGTCGACCAAGAGGTACCGACCGATTCCCATCTCGTGCCTTTTGGATTCAGCTTCGACCCACCAAGTGACCTCGCTTCGGTGGAAGCCTTCATAGAGGCATGTACCAACCCTCCGGGGTACCATATGCGGTCGCCCTGGGACAGACTGACGGCCGTCTCGACCTACGAACCCTCGGGTTCTGAGGAAGATGACGAGCCCGACTTTTGTTGGGATTTCTCCAGGCTCGGTAACCCCAGTGCCATGCGGGACTTCATGACCGCATGCGACTACTGCCTCTCCGATTGTTCCGATGGTAGCCGCAGCTTCGACGACGAGGACTGCGGCCCAAGTTGTGAATGTTTCCACGTCGATCTAGGGGGTCCCGGCGAAGGCAACCATCTTGGTATGCCGGAGAGCGGCGATCCCCCTAGGCCTGCGCCTCACGTTGACATCCTTCGGGAGCTAGCTGTGGTCCCAGTCCCTGTGGGGGGTCAGGACGCACAGCTCGAGCAAATCCGCGAGATGCAGGCCAGGCTCGACGAGGGAGCAGGAACACTTGAGCAGTTCCGGCGGAACATCGGGCAGGAATGGGCAGACCAAGCTCCGGTCGGAGAAGCGCATTATCTACCTCAGGGCATCCAGCACCGCATTGCCGACGACGTCAGGGCAAGGCCGCCACCGGCTTTCAGTGGGGTCGGCCAGAACCTGGCTGCAGCAGCAATACTACTCCGCGCGATGCCGGAATCATCGACCACTGAAGGGCGGCGTATCCAGGGAGAGCTCAAGAATCTCCTGGAGGATGCCGCGGTCCGACGGGCCGAAAGCTCTGCCTCCCGAAGGCAGGGGTACCCCTCGGAGCATCGCACCGCGACTTCCCGATTCGTGCGGGAAGCCTCGGTCCACACCGGGCGCACGCCCAACACGGCGCCTGTGGCCCCGGGTCGCCTCGGCAACGAGCACCACCACCGCAACCGTCGAGCCCACCTCGACGAGAGGGTGCGCCGAGGCTACCACCCTAGGCGTGGGGGACGCTACGACAGCGGGGAGGATCAGAGCCCCTCGCCCGAACCACCCGGTCTGCAGGCTTTCAGCCGGGCCATACGACGGGCGCCGTTCCCGACCCTGTTCCGAAACCCGACTACCATCACAAAGTACTCGGGGGAGACGAGGCCGGAACTGTGGCTCGCGGACTACCGACTGGCCTGCCAGCTGGGTGGAACGGACGATGACAACCTCATCATCTGCAACCTCCCCCTGTTCCTCTCTGACACCGCTCGAGCCTGGCTGGAGCATCTGCCTCCGGGGCAGATCTCCAACTGGGACGACCTGGTCCAAGCCTTCGCTGGCAACTTCCAGGGCACGTACGTGCGCCCTGGGAACTCCTGGGATCTCTGAAGCTGCCGCCAGCGGCCAGGAGAGTCTCTCCAGGACTACATCCGGCGATTCTCGAAGCAGCGCACCGAGCTACCCAACGTCACCGACTCGGACGTCATCGGCGCGTTCCTCGCCGGCACCACCTGCCGCGACCTGGTGAGCAAGCTGAGTCGCAAGACCCCCACCAGGGCGAGCGAGCTGATGGACATCGCCACCAAGTTCGCCTCTGGCCAGGAGGCGGTTGAGGCCATCTTTCGAAGGGACAAGCAGCCCCAGGGCCGCCAGCCGGAAGACGTCCCCGAGGCGTCCGCTCAGCGCGACACCAAGAAGAAGAACAAGAAGAAGTCGCAAGCGAAACACGACGCCACCGACGCGGATCTTGTCGCCGCCACTGAGTACAAGAACCCTCGGAAACCTCCTGGAGGTGCCAATCTCTTCGATAAGATGCTCAAAGAGCCGTGCCCCTATCATCAGGGGCCCGTCAAGCACACCCTTGAGGAGTGCGTCATGCTTCGGTGCCACTTTCACAAGGCCGGGCCACCGGCGGAAGGTGGCAGGGCCCACAACAACGACAAGAAGGAGGATCACAAGGCAGAGGAGTTCCCCGAGGTCCACGACTGCTTCATGATCTACAGTGGGAAAGTGGCGAACGCCTCGGCTCGGCACCACAAGCAAGAGCGTCGGGAGGTCTGCTCGGTAAAGGTGGCACCGCCAGTCTACCTAGACTAGTCCGACAAGCCCATCACCTTCGACCAGGGCGACCACCCCGACCGCGTGCCGAGCCCGGGGAAATATCCTCTCGTTGTCGACCCCGTCATCAGCAACGTCAGGCTCACCAAGGTCCTCATGGACGGAGGCAGCAGCCTCAACATCATCTACGCCGAGACCCTCGGGCTCCTGCGAATCGATCTATCCTCGATCCGGACAGGCGCGGCGCCTTTTCACGGGATCATCCCCGGGAAACGTGTCCAACCCCTCGGACAACTCGATCTGCTCGTCTGCTTTGGGACTCCCTCCAACTTCCGAAGGGAAACCCTCACATTCGAGGTGGTCGGGTTCCGAGGAACCTACCACGCAGTACTGGGGAGGCCATGCTACGCCAAGTTCATGATCGTCCCCAACTACACCTACCTCAAGCTCAAAATGTCGGGCCCCAACGGGGTCATCACCGTCGGCCCCACGTACCGACACGCGTACGAATGCGACGTGGAGTGCGTGGAGTACGCTGAGGCCCTCGCCGAATCTGAGGCCCTCATCGCCGACCTGGAGAGCCTCTCCAAGGAGGCGCCAGATGTGAAGCACCACGCCGGCAACTTCGAGCCAGCAAAGACGGTTAAGTCCGTCCCTCTTGACCCCAGCAACGACGCCTCCAAGCAGATCCAGATCGGCTCCGAGCTCGACCCCAAATAGGAAGCAGTGCTCGTCGACTTTCTCCGCGCGAACACCGAAGTTTTCGCGTGGAGTCCCTCGGACATGCCTGGCATACCGAGGGATGTCACCGAGCACTCGCTAGATATCCGAGCTGGATGCCGACCCGTGAAGCAACCTCTGCGCCGATTCGACGAAGAAAAGCGTAGAGCCATAGGCGAGGAGATCCACAAATTGATGGCTACAGGGTTCATCAAAGAGGTATTCCATCCTGAATGGCTTGCCAACCCTGTGCTTGTAAGAAAGAAAGGAGGGAAATGGCAGATGTGTGTAGACTACACTGGTCTAAACAAAGCATGTCCGAAGGTTCCCTACCCTCTGCCTCGCATCGATCAAATCGTGGATTCCACTGCTGGGTGCGAAACCCTGTCATTCCTCGACGCCTACTCAGGGTATCACCAAATCAAGATGAAAGAGTCCGACCAGCTCGCGACTTCTTTCATCACACCTTTTGGCATGTACTGCTACGTTACTATGCCATTTGGTTTGAGGAATGCGGGTGCGACATACCAAAGGTGCATGAACCACGTGTTTGGCGAACACATTGGTCGGACCGTCGAGGCTTACGTCGATGACATCATAGTCAAGACGAGGAAAGCCTCCGACCACCTCTTCGACCTTGAAACGACATTCCGGTGTCTCAAGGCGAAAGGCGTAAAACTCAATCCCGAGAAGTGCGTCTTCGGAGTCCCCCGAGGCATGCTCTTGGGGTTCATCGTCTCCAAGCGGGGCATCGAGGCCAACCCGGAGAAAATCGCGGTCATCACCAACATGGGGCCCATCAAGGACTTGAAAGGCGTACAGAGGGTCATGGGATGCCTTGCGGCTCTAAGCCGCTTCATCTCGCGCCTCGGCGAAAGAGGCCTACCTCAGTACCGCCTCTTAAGAAAGACCGAGTGCTTCACTTGGACCCCCGAGGCCGAGGAAGCCCTCGGGAACCTGAAGGCGCTCCTTACGAACGCACCCATCCTGGTGCCTCCCGCTGCCGGAGAAGCCCTCTTGATCTACGTCGCCGCTACCACTCAGGTGGTCAGCGCCGCGATTGTGGTCGAAAGACGAGAAGAAGGGCATGCATTGCCCGTCCAGAGGCCGGTCTACTTCATCAGTGAGGTACTGTTTGAGACCAAGATCCGCTACCCACAAATTCAGAAGCTGCTGTACGCGGTGATTCTGACGCGACAGAAGTTGCGACACTACTTCGAGTCTCACCCGGTGACTGTGGTGTCATCCTTCCCCCTGGGGGAGATCATCTAGTGCCGAGAGGCCTCGGGTAGGATTGCAAAGTGGGCGGTGGAAATCATGGGCGAGACAATCTCATTCGCCCCTCGGAAGGCCATCAAGTCCCAAGTCTTGGCGGACTTTGTGGCTGAATGGGTCGACACCCAGCTTCCGGTAGCTCCGATCCAACCGGAACTCTGGACCATGTTTTTCGATGGGTCGCTGATGAAAACAGGGGCAAGCGCGGGCCTGCTCTTCATCTCGCCCCTCGGGAAGCACCTCCGCTACGTGCTGCGCCTCCATTTCCCGGCGTCCAATAACGTGGCTGAGTACGAGGCTCTGGTCAACGGGTTGCGTATCGCCATCGAGCTAGGGGTCCGACGCCTCGACGCTCGCGGTGACTCGCAGCTTGTCATCGACCAAGTCATGAAGAACTCCCACTGCCGCGACCCGAAGATGGAAGCCTACTGCGACGAGGTTCGGCGCCAGGAGGACAAGTTCTACGGACTCGAGATCAACCACGTCGCCCGACGGTACAATGAGACTGCGGACGAGCTAGCGAAGATAGCTTCAGCGCGAACAACGGTTCCCCCGAACGTCTTCTCCCGGGACCTACATCAACCCTTAGTCAAGACAAACGACACGCCCGAGCCCGAGAGGGCCTCGGCCCGGCCCTAGGCACCCTCAGCCCCGCCCGAGGCACCTTCGGCTACCGAGGGTGAGGCTCTGCGCATCGAGGAAGAGCGGAATGGGGTCACGCCTAATCGAAACTGGCAGACCCCGTACCTGCAATATCTCCACCGAGGAGAGCTACCCCTCGACAGAGCCGAAGCTCGGCGACTGGCGCGGCGCGCCAAGTCATTCGTCTTGCTGGGTGACGGGAAGGAGCTCTACCACCGCAGCCCCTCCGGCATCCTCCAGCGATGCATATCCATCGCTGAAGGCCAGGAGCTCTTACAAGAAATACACTCGGTGGCTTGCGGTCATCACGCAGCGCCTCGAGCCCTTGTTGGAAACGCTTTTCGACAAGGTTTCTACTGGCCGACCGCGGTGGCCGACGCCACTAGAATTGTCCGCACCTGCCAAGGGTGTCAATTCTACGCAAGGCAGACGCACCTACTCGCTCAGGCTCTGCAAACAATACCCATCACCTGGTCGTTTGCTGTGTGGGGTCTGGACCTCATCGGTCCCTTGCAGAAGGCACCCGGGGGCTACACCCACCGATCGAAGTCCGACCCCTAAACAGCATCAGGTCCGAACAGGCGGTGGCATTCTTCACCAACATCATCCATCGCTTCGGGGTCCCGAACTCCATCATCACCGACAATGGCACCCAGTTCACTGGCAGAAAGTTCCTGGACTTCTGCGAAGACCACCACATCCGGGTGGACTGGGCCGCCGTGGCACACCCCATGACGAATGGGCAGGTAGAACGTGCCAACGGCATGATTCTGCAAGGACTCAAGCCGAGGATCTACAACGACCTCCACAAGCTCGGCAGGCGATGGATGAAGGAACTCCCCTTGGTGGTCTGGAGCCTGAGGATGACGCCAAGTCGAGCCACAGGTTTCACGTCGTTCTTTCTAGTCTATGGAGCTGAGGCCATCTTGCCCACAGACTTAAAATATGGTTCCCCAAGGACGAGGGCCTACGATGATCGACGCAACCAGACCAACCGAGAAGACTCACTGGACCAGCTGGAAGAGGCTCGGGATGTGGCCTTACTACATTCGGCGCGGTATTAGCAGTCCCTGCGACGCTACCACGCCCGAGGGGTTCGGTCCCGAGACCTCCAGGTGGGCGACTTGGTGCTTCGACTACGACAAGACGCCTGAGGGCGGCACAAGCTCACGCCTCCCTGGGAAGGGCCGTTTGTCTTCGCCAAGGTTTTGAAGCCCGGGACGTACAAGCTGGCCAACAATCAAGGCGAGGTCTACAGCAACGCTTGGAACATCCGACAGCTACGTCGGTTCTACCCTTAAGATGTTTTCAAGCCGTTCATATACCTCGTTTACATATGAAGTCTAACCATCAAGGAAGGGTCAGCCTTGCCTCGGCAAAGCCCGACCCTCCCTCGGGGGCTAGAAGGGGGGAACCCCCTCCACGTCAAAATTTTCCTCGGAAAAAGTCTTTCTGCCAGAATATCTTTCGTGCTTTTCGACTACTTCGGTAGTGGGATCATGAAAACGACGGAGTACACGTAAGCAGGCAAGGCCGACCGAGCCGAGGGACTCCTACGCCTCCGGGATACGGATACCTCACTCATCACCTTCTGCGAGAAGTAACTCGCGTTTGGATGAGCGATCGTGCTGACCGAACAAGCCTTAACGCTCAAAAGACTTTCTGCCGAAACGGTTTTTCGGGTTTTCTAGGCTACATCGATAATAGAATCCCGCGGACGAGCAAGAGTACATGTAAGCGGCAAGGCCGACCGAGCCGAGGGATTCCTACGCCTCCAGGATACGGATACCTCACTCATCACCTTCCGTGAGAAGTAACTCTAGCTCGGATAAACGATTCTGCTACCGACGAGCAAGCCCTGATACTCGAAACAAGAGGAAAAGAAACGCAACTTTACAACGCGATGACAGTATGTTTGGGCCTCGGCGGCCGCAAAAAAAACATATGCATACTACAGGCGAACTGATCCTGCAGGCTCAGACGTCGATGGAGGGGGAGCAGCAGCACCCTCGGCGTCAACTCCACCTTTGGCGAAGTCCGACCGAGCCTCGGACGACAACACGGGCAAAGGATCTCCGCTCCGAAGGATGACGTCAGCACCATGCCTTGGCCATCGCCGCCAGGGTCTCCTCTAGGAACCCGGCCTGAGCAGATGGCTCGGTCGGCCGCCCCGAAGCCTCAGCCAGCTGTCCCCCGAGGACACCAGCCCGGCTCGTGGCCTCGACAACTCGACTCCGGCGTTGGTCCCGCCAGTGGACGACCCGGCCAAGCCTCGGCCGACGAAGCTTCCTTTTTCGAGCCAACTCCGCCTCTGTCCACGCTGACACCGCTGCCCTCGGCCCCGGCTCACCGCAGAGCGGCCGAGGGTTTCTTCGACTAAGCAAGTGAAGCCTCGGGCGGCAAGGCCGACCGAGCCGAGGGATTCCTACGCCTCCGGGATACAGATACCTCACTCGTCACCTTCCGCACAGAGCAACTCACATTTGGTTAAGCGGTTCGGCTAGTCAACAGGCGAGTTCCAGTGCTCGAAAATGAGGAAAAACACGGTATTACACCCAAAAATACCTACATGTTCTGGCCCCGACAACCACAATAAACAAACACCGGCACTCAAGGTGCCATTACAAACGGAACTTCGGTTCCACCCTCGCGGGTATGAACAACCTCCACATCGGAGAGCCTGCGGGACAACAGACTCCGGGCGACTCGCCAGCGACCTCCACAGCAGCAACCATGGTCCCAGGACGGACGCAGCCACCGGAAGGCTCTCGTTCGCGTCCCCACTCAAGGGACGCGAACCAGATATTAAAGCCAAAGAGCCGGAGGTCGGTCCGCGGGTGGCGCTGACGGTCTCGTCGGCGGAAAAGCCTACCTCTCCAGCCGTCACCACCTCAGCACCGACGGCGGCGTCCACCTGTCCACCAACATCGCACCGGCGGGCGCCGGGCGCTCCAAAGCGCACCGGCAGGTCCTCACTCCCATCCTCGCCACGAAAACAAGAATGGAGTGAGACCTCCCGGTGCGACTGGCCACCGTCGCCCAGACAAAGGATGAAATGTTGCACCCTGGCTGGGCAGCAACAGTTCGCCTTCCCCGGCATGGCTGGGGGGCTCCTCCTCCGCAGAGATGGAGGATGGTTTCCACCCCCAGAAGCTGGAAGAGGCGGGACGCCAGCCCACGCGAAGGCAGGCCCCGGCTCGCCTCGCTCTCCGCCCCAGCAAGGGTGATGAAGATCCTTGAAGCTGAGGGCGGGACTGAGGTCGCAGCCCGGCTCGCTTCTCCCCACCATCGAGCTGGTGGTCACCGTCTTGGGTGACCACCGGTGAGGGGATGCAGCTGGGCTGCCTGATGAAAATCCTTGAAGCCGAGCGATGGCTGAAAGGTACCAACTTCCGCGAAGTTGCGTTCCTCCAACGACAGCAAGACAAAGCGACGCGAGTGCTCCCCATTTGGGGGCTCGGAAGGTGGAAGGACGCGATACATGGAGTGCGAAGACATGGTTGCCATCCAAGGGGGTCACCCTCCTTTTAAAGGCGACTCTCCCCACTTGCGTCCTCAGTCGGCGCGGACTGAGTCTTCTCCAACACGCTCCAAGGTCCTACCCCTACGACCCGGGGGTTGGGTCCCACGCGTCATGCAAGCTGGCCCAGGACAGAAGAAGCCAAACCGCCGCGCGCGGAGCGCACAACATCCCAGCGGTTACAAGCATTCCTCCACTGTCGCCCGGACCAGCGGGTGAAAGGGCGGACCGCCATGCAGGTGGCATGCAACCGCACCAAGGGGGCACACCCTTTCGACTTCGACGCGTCCAGCATGGAGGCCCAGGCCCACACGTCATGTAACCGGCGCGCCGGTTACTACGTGCGAGAAACTGCACCGCCACTCGCGCCAGTATCGTGCCTCCTCGACTGCGGAACCGGTGCCGCGACTCGAGGCGACCCTGCGCATGACCCGACAGTGCCAACCGAGCACATCGGTCACGGGTCAGTCAACCGCGGGAGAAGGCGCGACGGTCGATACGGCCAGAAATGGGCCGACAGTAATGGCGGTGGCAGGCGGGCGGAAGCAACAGTCAAGTCGTCAGCAAGCTCACGCCCCCTCCTGGGACGGCGAGAGAACCCTCTCCCACTGGCGTGAAGACGACGCGCCCGTGTTCCGTTCCTCGAACGGCTCGCGCACGCACAACGGCTGCCCCGCGAACCACTCGTCCCATCGCATTAACTCTGCGGCGGGACAGGCGGCACCTTTGGCAGGCAAAGCAGGCGACGCTTCACCTCCGCCATAATGACCGCGTCAAGAAAAGGTGTGCCACGTCATTCGATTTCGTATCCTTTTCCATTTCCTCTTTCTCTCTCTTGCCACAGGGACTGGGAAAGGGGATACTCCGAAAGGGATCCTTCTCCGCGAAGGAAGCGGGCCCCGAGGCCCCCTACTGATCAGAGGTTCGAAGGCTGGCCCCTCGGAAGGGTTCAACAGCCGCCTCAGAGCACTCGGGCTCCACGCCCACTACTGGTCAGAGGTTCGAAGGCTGGCCCCTCGGAAGGGTTCAACGGCCGCCTCAGGCCACTCGGGCTCCGCGCCCACTACTGATCAGGGGTTCGTAGGCTGGCCCCCGAAGGGTTCGACAACCGCCTCAGAGCACGCAGAGCGAGGGATGACCCTGGGTACATTCAATACATAACCAAGGCTCGGGCTACGCTCCCGAGGTACCCTAGGACATTTCCGAGACCGACGGGAACGATTTTGTACTCGGAATCCCACCAGAGGGAGGCATCGAGCCCTCGGACCCCGTCAAAAGGGGACCGGGTCCGACGAATCACCCGCAGGTACTTTTGGAATGGGGCACGGGCGTCCACTCGGATTACCCGTTAGCAACTCACTGGAGACACTATGTTCGGCACCCTCCGAGGGCAACATGGCACTTTCCCCCCCTCCTCCTTGCGGAAAGGCGACGCAGGGGCGTATGAAAAAAGCCGAGCCTGTCCTTGACCGTCCTCTCGCTCTATGCGGAGGCTCGGGGGCTGCTCTCGTAAACTCGGCTCTGGCCAAACCGTTGACAGCGTCAACATACCAGCCCGAGAACTTGGGACCTGACTAAGCACCCGGGCAACGACCAGTTCGCATGAGGGAACAACCAAACCGGCCGAGCCATCACGAAAGGCACTAAGACCTCGAAGGAGTCAAAACACTCCTCCGAGGCCTCGGGGGCTACACCCGGCGGGTGCGCTCGCGCGCACCCACCGGAACGAAATGCAACTGGGAAAGGTCGGTCTCCTTGCAAAAAAGTGCGACAAAAGCCTCCAAGCGAGTGCCAACACTCCCTTTGAGGCTCGGGGGCTACTGTCGGGGACCATAATTAGGGGTACCCCCAAGACTCCTAATCTCAGCTGGTAAACCCCATCAGCACAAAGACAGCCGAACCCGGAAGATTCACGCCTCGCCCGAGGGTCCCCTCAAGCAACGGACGCACCATCGACTCGCCCGAGGCTTAGCTCGGGTAGGCTTCGCGGAGAAGCAACCTTGGCCAAATCGCCACACCAACCGACCATATCGCAGGAGCATTTAATGCAAGGATCGCCTGACATCTTATCCTGATGCGCGCTCCAGTCAACAAGGCCGAAGTGACCGCAGTCACTTCGCCGCTCCACTGACCGACCTGACAGGAATACAGCGCCGCCTGCCCTGCTCCGACTGCCGGGCCACTCGCTAGAGTGAGGTCGACAGCGGCTAAGTCCAGCCTCGGGCGACATAGGAAGCTCCGCCTCGCCCGACCCCAGGGTTCGGCCCCCCGTCTCGGCCTCGAAAGATGGACTTCGCCTCGCCCGACCCCAGGGCTCGGACTCAACCACGACTTAGAAGACGACGAACTCCGCCTCGCCCGACCACAGGGCTCGGACTCAGCCTCGGCTCCGGAAGATGATGGACTCCGCCTCGCCCGACCCCAGGGCTCGGACTCAACCTCGACCTCGGAGGAATCACCACCTCGCCCAAACTCGGGCCCGGACCGGCCACGTCGCCAGGGGGGCCATCATTACCCTGCCCCTAGCTAGCTCAGGCTACGGGAAACAAGACCGGCGTCCCATCTGGCTCACCCCAGTAAACAAGTAATGATGACACCCCGCACGCTCCATGACGACGGCAGCTCCCAGCCCCTTACGTCAGCAAGGAGACGTTAGCAAGGATCCGACAGCCCCGACAGCTGTACTTCCGCAGGGCTCCAGCTCTCCTCCGACGGCCACGACATCACATGAACAGGGCAGCAACACCTCTCCGACAGCCACGACGGCATGTACATAGGGCACTAGCTCCTATCTGCTAGACACGTTAGCACATTGCTACACCCCCCATTATACACCTGGGCCCTCTCCTTACGTCTATAAAAGGAAGGTCCAGGGCTCTCGTACAGGAGGGTTGACCGCGCGGGAGAACGGGCCGACGCATAAGGCTCTCGCTCTCGCTCTCTCCCACGCGAACGCTTGTAACCCCCTACTGCAAGCGCATCCATCCGCCCTGGGCGCAGGACAACACGAAGGCCGCGGTTTCCCCTTACTGTTCTCCCCCTTTGTGTCCCGTCTCTCGCCGACCCATCTGGGCTGGGACACGCAGCGACAATTTACTCGTCGGTCCAGGGAACCCCCGGAGTCGAAACGCCGACATAAGGAGATCACACAAGATCACACTCTCTCTAGACTTTCCAAGGCACTAATCACTAACAATCACTAGTCACAATTATGACACTTAGATGAGCTTGGGAGCTTTGAATGTGTCTTAGGATGAATTTCTTGCTCTTGTAATGAATGTAGATGAATGGAGTGCTTGGATATGGTGAACGGAGGTGGTTGGGGTTGTATTTATAACTACCAACCACTTCTTGGCCATTGTCCATTTCCTGCCAACCGCGGACGGTCCGCGCTCTTGGTCCGCACGATCCGCCCCTGCACATCAACGACTGAAATCCCAATGGTTAGCAGTAACGGCTATATCAACGACTATAAGTGCTTTAAATACGTCGTCAGATGTCAGATAAAGCAGTCACGGGTGGTCCGGTCGTGCACCCCGGACGGTCCGCGAGGACGCTAAATATGAATTTTATGGAACCCGTCACCTTCGGGTTTCTCTAGTTTTCAATGGCCGGACGATCCACGCCTGAGGCCGGATGGTCCAAGCTTGGTTCCGGACGATGCTCTCTTCTCCTTCGGACTGTCCATAGTGTAAATGCGAGTTTTGCATAGTTCCTGTCCAAGGAGCACCTTGGTGTCGCGGACGGTCCGTGTACAGGTGAATTCTCCAAAAAGCTTCTGTTGTCCGGAATAATGTACGGTATTCCGGACAGTCGACTTAGAAATGAGATAGATTGACTTATGCACCTGAGAACTAATCAACTAGGTAAACTAGTTAGTTCATAAGATTTGTGATAGTCGTCAAGCACCAAAATCAATTATAGGAAATGGTTGGGGCCATTTCCCTTTCAATTATGGTTGAGCACTAAGTTGTATTGACATTTGTGACAATGCAAACCTCTATCCTACAATCTTGATGGTAGATTGGTAGGTTGAAGAGGAAGAACGGGTTGAAAGATTCCATAAACTTTATGGCTTATTCTACATTGTGGATGTTGGCAAAACTTGGCAGTAAGGTAAACCACAAGATAAATCATATGTCTTGGTGCTCTTGATATTATATATTACTTTTGTTTGAATTTGTCTTCTAGGTTTCCACGAGTTCTAGGTGCAACCACTAGTAGAAGGTCAACACACTCCTAAGAAGGTTGGTATTAGAATCAATCTGAGTTTCATAAATTACATTATGTTTTGATTTGATTTGTGCTTTGATGCTTAGAAGCTCCACACATCTGTTTGGAGGTTTCATGACGCGGAGGCTCTCCAGGAATACATGAAGGCTCCATAGGAATGCACAGAGGTTTCATGCTATAATAATTTAATTGAGTTTATGAGTTTCAGAAAAATAGGTTTATTCACCCCTTATAGGCGATTATAATTTTTAGTGAGAGATATACAATTTTGTCTAGTGGCAAGCATCAGCGGCGGAGTCACCGCCCCGCATGCCCGGGCACGTGCTCGGGCTTGCTGCGTCGGCTGCCACCAAAAGCATTGTGTCGCCGTAGTTGTCGTCGAACAGCATTGCAGCCAAGCCGTGATCTAGCCCAAAGGTAGATCATCATCTCCTCCATGTCGATGGCCCACCAGTCCTGTAGCGCCTAGGGGTGGATATCGAGCCAGCTCGGCTCGACCGAGCTCGAGCTGGCTCTTTAAAGGAATGAGCTGGCTCGGCTCGACTCGTTAAACAATCGAGTCAGAGAACCAGCTCGGCTCGGCTCGTTTGCGAGCTCGAGCTGGCTCGTTTAGCTCGCGAGCCAGAACAAAAAATAGTATATATGTATATATACAATAATATAATCAATTGCTAGTTAATTTCATACTAATTTAACACTAGAAAAAACTAACAATACTCATAATTTTATATATCACATTATTTAAATCATAAACTAACATAGTTCATCACTTATTAATTCATCCAATACAAGTATAGGCTTTGTTTTACAGATAAATGCTAGCTCATTCGAGCTAACGAGCTAGCTCGAGCTCGTGTCGAGCTGGCTCGTTAACGAACCGAGCTAAGATGTTAGCTCAGCTCGTGATAAAATTGAAACGAGCCGAGTCGAGCCGAGCCGAGCCAGCCACGAGTCGAGCGAGCTCACGAGCCACGAGTATTTTGTCTAGCCCTAGTAGCGCCTCGAGCCAGTCCACCAGTCCGTGTCGCTCGACAAGTTCCTCTCAGTCGCCACCTCTACATTCTACAATGGATGCGGAAAAGTACACTCAAATAGTTTGGTCAAATCCCTCGTCTGATGATTGTTTTAATCACCAATCAAACATAAAAGGGAAAGATGAAGCAAACAAGATAGTTAGCAGTATCTCATTGTTTGCTCCCTTATGCTGCTTCATCTCCTCCATCTCCATGGCCTACTCAAACTCCTCGCACCTTTCTTGCCATCTGGGCTTGTTTCACATCAACAGTCACGATTTTCTCACCAACAACATCTGAATCTTGCTCGCTTCTCTTCGACATTCTTTTTGAACTTGCCTTGCATGATGAACAGACAACAAGATCAATAAATACTAAAAACACACACATTTATAAGAAGCTGCTGTTTATGGTCATCAATGGTGCCACGCACTAGCGACTGGCTCCAGCCCGATGACATCGCCTCCGTCGTCGGGGCGATCCTCTCGGCGACGATGAGCCTGAGAGGCCTAAACAACGCTCTGACGTAGGTGCAAACACTACGGTCCTGCTGCTGACCGTTAATGGAGGAGGAAGCGCTGCTGTTAGTGGAGTCTCGTCCTTAGCCTCAGGTTGCTGCCCTTCCTCTCGCACCGGTGGTGCCCAGGCTTCGGGTTTTGCTTGGCTCCGCCACTGCCAAGCATGTAATTGACTCAGAGGAAAAGACAATGTCGCTCCATGCCAACCATCGAGTTTTTTCTCTCACTTAGACATGATGATAACTAGTCGACAAGCATCACTATGTTTTGATTATTCTTCTATCTTCATGTGTGCTAAGAATCCAATCAAATGACACCTAAACTATTTGCCTAGGTAGGTGTATTCAATGTGAGAGCAGCTCCAAGAGCCAACAAAAACATGCCTCAAAACTCGTTTTAGCCTTACAAACCAAGAATATCTCGTCCAACAGTTCCCCTATCTTGCCCTAAAATCTGTTGGTCCCGCATCTGAGCCCCAACGTCCCGCAATTTTTCGCGTTGCCATTTTCTCCCCAATCCGTCGGCTCCCGCGCGTCGCTGCTGTTTCCCGCGTTGTTTTGCCCGCGCACTCAGTTTAGTTGGCAGCAGAGTAGAAAGCGACGACGGTGAGAGAGAAAGCAGAGGCGGCGGATGAACCGTCGAAGACAGTATGCTGTCAACGACGGCAGTGACAAGCAGCTAATGCGCGAGATCATGTCCTTTGACGGCGGGATGCCGCAATGGCAGATGGCCGCACCCGAGGAAGACGACCCCGACGGTGGAAGAGACCTGCGAGGTGCGTTCGAAGGAGCATGTC
The DNA here is from genome assembly GCF_902167145.1 of Zea mays. Taxonomy (NCBI): domain Eukaryota; kingdom Viridiplantae; phylum Streptophyta; class Magnoliopsida; order Poales; family Poaceae; genus Zea; species Zea mays. The sequence continues at coordinate 10,828,020 of NC_050104.1, read as the reverse complement.
CACACCATCATCCAATTGACGTCGACGAATCAGATCCACTCGTTGCTTCCGTGTTCCCTTGCAACGACGACCTATCTGCAACAATGGAGCTCGTGCCCAATAGTACGTGATTATTTTTCTCATCCTTAAACTAAGTGGATCTGAAGCAGAGTTGGCCTCCACCACCGGTCGCGCTCTCAGCCAGCCTCATTGTGGAGGATGTCGCGTTAGAGGTCGACGACGGGAGCGTCGTGTGCTGGGTCACCACCGCCGCCTCAGGGAGCTCCTTCTCCGTCACATCTGTGGCCACATCGCAACTTATCATGGAGCAGATCCTCACGCGATCTGTGATGGCATGGACCCAACGGTCCCAACATGTTCCTTCTTCCACTATTCAGATCCATCTTTTTTCCTTCACCCTCCTCAAAATCGCACTTCGTTTCTCTTTGTAAAAGAGAAATTGAATCCATTGGAAACACTAACACCAGGGCGGCATTAAACAAAACAGTGTGCTTTGGTCATTTTTTATTTGCCGATGCAGGTTATTTTTGTTGTCCGGCTGCATTCCATTGTAGACTCTTAGGTTCCATCTGTTCTATAGAAACCTCTCGTTCCTTCCACTTTCTACTTAACAGATGTATGCAGCTTAGTTGCCATTAATGATCAGGGCTTGTCTCTTCCATTAAGCATTATCAATTCCTCACGCCATAATACGCGCGCTTTTACCCCGCTAGAAACAAGTACACTTTTAAATGCTTAATAGAAAGAATGTCTTTTATCTGTAATAATTACTCAGATAGATGTAGAGCAAGAGAAACATGCCTTCTAGGAGAATCCACGTTGGATGCTCTAGAAAGAAATTTAAAATGATGATTAGTTTTCCTTCTAAATTTCATTTTCTTTTCTTAAACAGCGCTAGGACATTCATGCTAATTCCTTTGTAGTTTCATTTATTACATAGCACTGCTCATATATAAATGCACCTGCTCTTTTTGTCTATTCTCGCGAGCAGTGCTGATAACGTGTTGGAGCGCAGTAAAAACGAGACACAGAAATATAGAGAGAAAGTGACAATTATATTGATCTCATGAAATGTGTATATATATACATAGTGAATAGACACCACGAAGGGTCGCATCCCTTGGAATTAGATCACATGGAAGGTTTTCTAACATCCTCCAAGATGATGGACGATGGCGGCGCATGCACATCTGGGATGGCGGCGCATACAAATCTGTTGGAGGTGCTCACTAAGAAAATGGAAGAGCAGCAAATGCTTTTGGGCTGCAAAACAGGCCCGATTATGGTTACGCAGGCCCATGGTTGGTTGTTTGAAAATTTTAAAGATCAATGTTTTAGCAGTCTGTTGTGGGTTTGGATGTTTTTAGGAAAAAAAATTTATAGCATCTCTCAAAATGACGTTTTTGGCAACAAATTTTTAGCAATATGTTGGAATTGCTCTGAAGCACTCAAAAATCAAACTTCTGGGAGCAAAGCATGACTCCTCTAATCAATAATCAAACAACCCTAGTTAGGGTTGTTGCATATGATACTAGGGATGGAAACAAACAAAAGCGGTGGAAAACTCCTTTACCATTTTCCGTTTCTTCATTTGAATATAAAACGAAAGCAAAAACGATAAAGCCATACACGAAAATGAAATGAGTTCATGGAATACCAAGAATTTTACAAAATGAACTAATTCAAGTGGAATTGTGTTCAACATGACTAGTACATGAAAACTAATAGGGAATCTCGACCCATAGGACCAAGTGCATACAAAAGTTTCCTTTTCTTCAAGTCGTGTGCCCATTATTTTCTTTTCTAACAGTCACACTTGGACTTCATTTGAAAGTCACGATGGAGATATTTTATGAAAATAACAAGATACTTATGCTCAACAATATTTAAAAGATATGTATGCACGATTATTTCTAAATTCAATTTCTTGAAGCTAGCTTCTTTGTCATATTTATAAGGCTAAACCTGAGCAATTTTAGTACTAGGGTTCTTACCAATTTTAAGTTGTCGTTGTCACTCCATAATAGTGTGCTTTGGCTTTAAATAGTTCTTGAATACAGTTGTCCCATAGTCGTCGTCAACTTCCATACAATCAATGTGCATCTCTTAAACCTCTTGCCAGAAAGCTAAGCCCGCTCTTCATCCATTAGATCATCAATGTCAACATCAATTGCCACTTCATTAGTCTATGGGATGGTATTATTGGTGTTGGCGTTGTTGCATGGTGTCAACATTTGGAGCTTGACTTGGAATAGAAGAACCAATTACGAATGGTACTGTACTTTCACAAGTTGCAATATATAGAGAGCAGACACTTTGAGATGAAGTCCTTTTACTCATTGATCCTGCCAAGAGCCAATTGAAATATTTGTAAATCAGTGCATGTCAACGACGTCATCCAAGCTTCATCAATGGTAAAAGCAATAATTAGTCCCGAAATTTTAATCATACTTCCTCCACCAGCGGCGCTAGAGGGGCGTCAGCGTTGGTGAGGCGGGCGATGAGGTGGGGTGGGGTGGCAACTATAGATGTCCAATAAGTACGAGGCCCGTGAGCCCGGCACGAAGCCCGTTGTTTGGGCCCGGTCCGAGCCCGGCACGGCCCGGTTCTATGCGGGCCTGGGCCGGCCCGGAACGAATAAGCGGGCCGACCCAGCACGAATAAGCGGGCCGGGCTCGGACAAGAAACTAGGCACGGTGGGCTAGCCCGGCATGACCCGTTTACCTCTAAGCCCGTTAAGCCCACTTTTTTACACTAAAACGTGCTTACCGGCCCGCATAGCCCGTTTTTCGGCCCGTTTTTTTCGTGCTAAACGGGCCGGCCTGGCCCGTTTAGGCCCCGCTGCGGGCTGGGCTCGGACAGGAAATTGAGCCCGCGTGCCTAGACGGCCCGGCCCGGTTTTCTAACCGTGCCTGGCGGGCCGGGCCCAAAACGGGCCGGGCTTCACCGGGCCCGGACCGGGCCAGGCGGCCCATTTGGACATCTCTAGTGGCAACATTAGCGAGCATGGGGCAGTGTCATAGGCTGACATGCAAGTTGTTGGAGGCACGATTGTGTGGCGCATTCATAACTTCTTTTTTGACGCATCACATGCGTAGATAGGTGAAAGGGAATTAGGCTTACACCTATTTTTCCTAATTTATTTTGGTGGTTGAATTGCCCAACACAAATAATTGGACTAACTAGTTTGCCCTAGTGTATAGATTATACAGGTGTAAAAGGTTCACACTCAGCCAATAAAAAGGTCAAGTTTTGGATTCAACAAAGGAGCAAAGAGGCAGCCGAAGGCACCTCTGGTCTGGGGGCACCGGACTGTCCGGTGTACACCGGACAGTGTCCGGTGCACCAGAGGACTCCAACTCAAACTCGTCACCTTCGGGAAAATCCAGAGCCGGCGCGCTATAATTCACCGGACTGTCCGGTGTACACCGGACAGTGTCCGGTGCTCCAACGGGACGCGGCTCCGGAACTCGCTAGCCTCGGGATTTCACGAAGGCTGCTCCGTTATAATTCACCGGACATGTCCGGTGTGCACCGGACTGTCCGGTGCATCCTCGGAGCAACGGCTATTTCGGCGCCAACGGCTACCTGCGACGCATTAAATGCGCGCGCAGCGCGCGCAGATGGCAGGCACGCCCATACTGGCGCACCGGACATGCAACAGTACATGTCCGGTGTGCACCGGACATCCAGGCGGGCTCAAAAGTCAGAAGCTCCAACGGTCAGAATCCAACGGCATTGGTGACGTGGCTGGGGCACCGGACATGTCCGGTGTGCACCGGACTGTCCGGTGCGCCATCGAACAGACAGCCTCCACCAACGGTCATGTTTGGTGGTTGGGGCTATAAATACCCCAACCACCCCCACATTCATGGCATCCAAGCTTTCCACTTCTCAACCACTTACAAGAGCTAGGCATTCAATTCTAGACACATTAAAAGAGATCAAATCCTCTCCAATTCCACACAAGGCTTCAGTGATTAGCGAGAGAGATTTGCCGTGTTCTTTTGAGCTCTTGCGCTTGGACTGCTTCTTTTCTTTCTCACTTGTTCTTGTGATCAAAACTCCATTGTAATCAAGGCAAGAGGCACCAATTGTGTGGTGGCCCTTGCGGGGAAGTTTTGTTCCCGGTTTCGATTTGAGAAGAGAAGCTCACTCGGTCCGAGGGACCGTTTGAGAGAGGGAAGGGTTGAAAGAGACCCGGCCTTTGTGGCCTCCTCAACGGGGAGTAGGTTTGAGAGAACCGAACCTCGGTAAAACAAACCCACGTGTCTCACTTCATTATTCGCTTGCGATTTGTTTTCACCCTCTCTCGCGGACTCGTTTTTATTTCTAACGCTAACCCGGCTTGTAGTTGTGCTTATATTTGTAAATTACAGTTTCGCCCTATTCACCCCCCCTCTAGGCGACTATCAATTGGTATCAGAGCCCGGTGCTTCATTAGAGCCTAACCGCTCGAAGTGATGTCGGGAGATCACGCCAAGAAGGAGATGGAAACCGGCGAAAAGCCCACTACAAGCCAAGGGAGCACTTCATCGGAAGAGTCCCGCACCAAGAGGAAGGAGAAGAAGAAGGACTCCTCCAAACGGAAGGAGAAAAGATCTTCTTCCTCACACAACAAAGAGAAGAAGGAAAAATCTTCTTCCCACAAGTTGCATCAGAAAGGCGACAAGCACAAGAGGATGAGGAAGGTGGTCTACTATGAGACCGACACTTCATCAACATCGACCTCCGACTCCGATGCGCCGTCCGTAACTTCTAAGCGCCAAGAGCGCAAGAAGTTTAGTAAGACCCCCTTACACTATCCTCGTACATCCAAACATACACCTTTGCTTTCCGTCCCATTAGGCAAACCACCAACATTTGATGGTGAAGATTACGCTAGGTGGAGTGATTTAATGCGATTTCATCTAACCTCACTCCACAAAAGCATATGGGATGTTGTTGAGTTTGGTGCACAGGTACCATCCGTAGGGGATGAAGACTACGATACGGACGAAGTGGCCCAAATCGAGCACTTCAACTCTCAAGCTACAACCATACTCCTTGCCTCTCTAAGCAAGGAGGAGTACAACAAGGTGCAAGGGTTGAAGAATGCAAAGGAGATTTGGGATCTACTCAAGACCGCGCACGAGGGTGATGAACTCACCAAGATCACCAAGCGGGAAACGATCGAGGGGGAGCTCGGTCGCTTCCGTCTTCGCCAAGGGGAGGAGCCACAAGATATGTACAACCGGCTCAAAACCTTGGTGAACCAAGTGCGCAACCTCGGGAGCAAGAAATGGGATGACCACGAGGTGGTTAAGGTTATTTTGAGATCACTTATTTTCCTTAACCCCACTCAAGTTCAATTAATTCGTGGTAACCCAAGATATACACTAATGACTCCCGAGGAAGTTATCGGGAATTTTGTGAGCTTTGAATGTATGATTAAAGGACCAAAGAAGATCAACGAGCTTGACGAACCCTCCACGTCCGAAGCACAACCGGTGGCATTTAAGGCGACGGAGGAGAAGAAGGAGGAATCTACACCGAGTAGACAACCAATTGACGCCTCCAAGCTCGACAATGAGGAGATGGCTTTAATCATCAAAAGCTTTCGCCAAATCCTCAAGCAACGGAAGGGGAAGGACTACAAATCCCGTTCCAAGAAGGTTTGCTACAAGTGTGGTAAGCCCGGTCACTTTATTGCTAAATGTCCATTATCAAGTGACAGTGACAGGGATAACGACAAGAAGGGCAAGAGGAGAGAAAAGAAGAGGTACCACAAGAAGAGGGGCGGTGATGCCCACGTGTGCCGCGAATGGAACTCCGACGAGAGCTCCACCGACTCCTCCTCCGACAACGAGGACGCCGCCAACATCGCCGTCACCAAGGGACTCCTCTTCCCAAACGTCGGCCACAAGTGCCTCATGGCAAAAGACGGCAAAAGGAAGAAGGTTAAATCTAAATCCTCCACTAAATACGAGTCCTCTAGTGATGATAATGCTAGTGATGAGGAAAATAATTTGCGTACCCTTTTTGCCAACCTTAACTTGGAACAAAAAGAAAAGTTGAATGAATTGATTAGTGCCATTCATGAAAAAGATGACCTTTTGGATTCCCAAGAGGATTTTCTAATTAAAGAAAATAAGAAACATGTTAAGGTTAAGAATGCTTATGCTCTAGAGGTAGAAAAATGTGAAAAATTGTCTAGTGAGCTAAGCACTTGCCATGAGACCATTAACAACCTTAGAAATGAAAATGCTAAATTAATTGCTAAGGTTGATTCTCATGTTTGTATTGATTCAACTTCCAATCCTAGAAATGATAATGTAGATTTACTTGCTAGGATTGATGAATTGAATGTCTCTATTGCTAGGCTTAGAAATGAGAATGAGAAATTAATTGCTAAGGCTAAAGAATTAGATGTTTGCAATATTACAATTTCCAGTCTTAGAGATAACAATGATATTTTGCATGCTAAGATTGTTGAACTTAATTCTTGCAAACCCTCTACATCTACTAATGAGCATGTGTCTATTTGTGATAGATGTAGAGATGTTGATATCAATGCTATTCATAATCACATGTCTTTAATTAAACAACAAAATGATCATATAGCAAAATTAGATGCTAAAATTGCCGAGCATAACTTAGAGAATGAAAAGTTTAAATTTGCTAGAAGTATGCTCTATAATGGGAGACGCCCTGGCATCAAGGATGGCATTGGCTTCCAAAGGGGAGACAATGTCAAACTTAATGCCCCTCCTAAAAGATTATCTAATTTTGTAAAGGGCAAGGCTCCCATGCCTCAGGATAACGAGGGTTACATTTTATACCCTGCCGGTTATCCCGAGAGCAAGATTAGGAGAATTCACTCTAGGAAGTCTCACTCTGGCCCTAATCATGCTTTTATGTATAAGGGTGAGACATCTAGTTCTAGGCAACCAACCCGTGCTAAGTTGCCTAAGAAAACTCCTATTGCATCAAATGAACATAGCCTCTCATCTAAAACTTTTGATGCATCTTATGTTCTGACTAATAAATCCGGCAAGGTAGTTGCCAAGTTTGTTGGGGGCAAACACAAGGGTTCCAAGACTTGTGTTTGGGTACCCAAAGTTCTTGTTTCTAATGCCAAAGGACCCAAAACCGTTTGGGTACCTAAAGTCAAGAACTAAAATTGTTTTGTAGGTTTATGCATCCGGGGGCTCAAGTTGGATACTCGACAGCGGGTGCACAAACCATATGATAGGGGAGAAAAGGATGTTCTCCTCCTACGAGAAAAACCAAGATCCCCAACGAGCTATCACATTCGGGGATGGAAATCAAGGTTTGGTCAAAGGTCTTGGTAAAATAGCTATATTTCCTGACCATTCTATTTCCAATGTTTTTCTTGTAGATTCATTAGATTACAATTTGCTTTCTGTATCTCAATTATGCAAAATGGGCTACAACTGTCTTTTCACTGATGTAGGTGTCACTGTCTTTAGAAGAAGTGATGATTCAATAGCATTTAAGGGAGTGTTAGAGGGTCAGCTATACTTGGTAGATTTTGATAAAGCTGAACTCGACACTTGCTTAATTGCTAAGACTAACATGGGCTGGCTCTGGCATCGCCGACTAGCACATGTTGGGATGAAGAATCTTCACAAGCTTCTAAAGGGAGAACACATTGTAGGACTAACAAATGTTCATTTTGAGAAAGACAGGGTTTGTAGCGCATGCCAAGCAGGAAAGCAAGTTGGTGCCCATCATCCACACAAGAACATCATGGCTACCGAAAGGCCGCTTGAGCTACTCCACATGGATCTATTCGGCCCGATTGCTTACATAAGCATCGGCGGGAGTAAGTATTGTCTTGTAATAGTGGATGATTATTCTCGCTTCACTTGGGTGTTCTTTTTGCAGGAAAAATCTCAAACCCAAGAATCCTTAAAGGGATTCTTAAGACGAGCTCAAAACGAGTTCGGCTTAAGGATCAAGAAAATTAGAAGCGACAACGGGACGGAGTTCAAGAACTCACAAATAGAAGGCTTCCTTGAGGAGGAGGGCATCAAGCATGAGTTCTCTTCTCCCTACACCCCTCAACAAAATGGTGTAGTGGAAAGGAAGAATCGAACTCTATTGGACATGGCTAGAACCATGCTTGATGAGTACAAGACTTCGGATCGGTTTTGGGCGGAAGCAGTCAACACCGCCTGCTACGCCATCAACCGGTTATATCTACACCGAATCCTCAAAAAGACATCATACGAACTCCTAACCGGTAAAAAGCCCAACATTTCATATTTTAGAGTCTTTGGTAGCAAATGCTTTATTCTTGTTAAAAGAGGTAGAAAATCTAAATTTGCTCCTAAGTCTGTAGAAGGCTTTTTACTAGGATATGATTCAAACACAAGGGCATATAGAGTCTTTAACAAGTCCACTGGACAAGTTGAAGTTTCTTGTGACGTTGTGTTTGATGAGACTAACGGCTCTCAAGTAGAGCAAGTTGATCTTGATGAGATAGGTATTGAAGAGGCTCCGTGCATCGCGCTAAGGAACATGTCCATTGGGGATGTGTGTCCTAAGGAATTCGAAGAGCCTCCAAATGCACAAGATCAACCGTTCTCTTCCACGCAAGCATCTCAACCAACTCAAAATGAAGATGAGGCTCAAGTTGATAAAGTAGAAGATCAAGCAAATGAGCCACCTCAAGATGACGGCAATAATCAAGGGGGAGATGCAAATGAGGAAGACAAGGAGGATGAAGAGCAAAGGCCGCCACACCCAAGAGTCCACCAAGCAATCCAACGAGATCACCCCGTCGACACCATCCTCGGCGGCATTCATAAGGGGGTAACTACTAGATCTCGTGTTGCACATTTTTGTGAGCATTACTCTTTTGTTTCCTCTATTGAGCCACACAAGGTAGAGGAAGCACTTCAAGATTCGGATTGGGTGGTGGCGATGCAAGAGGAGCTCAACAACTTCACTAGGAATGAGGTATGGCATTTAGTTCCACGTCCTAACCAAAATGTTGTAGGAACCAAATGGGTCTTCCGCAACAAGCAAGATGAGCATGGTGTGGTGACAAGGAACAAAGCTCGACTTGTGGCCAAGGGATACTCCCAAGTCGAAGGTTTGGATTTCGGTGAAACCTATGCACCCGTAGCTAGGCTTGAGTCAATTCGCATATTATTGGCCTATGCTACTTACCATGGCTTTAAGCTTTATCAAATGGATGTGAAAAGTGCCTTCCTCAATGGACCAATCAAGGAAGAGGTTTATGTTGAGCAACCTCCCGACTTTGAAGACAGTGAGTATCCTAACCATGTCTATAAGCTCTCTAAGGCGCTTTATGGGCTCAAGCAAGCCCCAAGAGCATGGTATGAATGCCTTAGAGATTTTCTCATTGCAAATGGATTCAAAGTCGGAAAGGCCGATCCTACGCTCTTTACCAAAACACTTGAGAATGATTTGTTTGTATGCCAAATTTATGTTGATGATATTATATTTGGGTCTACTAACGAATCTACATGTGAAGAGTTTAGTAGGATTATGACACAAAAATTCGAGATGTCTATGATGGGGGAGTTGAAGTATTTCTTAGGATTTCAAGTGAAGCAACTCCAAGAAGGCACCTTCCTAAGCCAAACGAAGTATACTCAAGACATTCTAAACAAGTTTGGAATGAAGGATGCCAAGCCCATCAAGACACCCATGGGAACCAATGGGCATCTCGACCTCGACACGGGAGGTAAGTCCGTGGATCAAAAGGTATACCGGTCGATGATAGGTTCTTTACTCTATTTATGCGCATCTCGACCAGATATTATGCTTTTCGTATGCATGTGTGCAAGATTCCAAGCCGACCCTAAGGAAGCTCACCTTACGGCCGTAAAACGAATCTTGAGATATTTGGCTTACACTCCTAAGTTTGGACTTTGGTATCCTAGGGGTTCCACATTTGACTTAATTGGTTATTCGGATGCCGATTGGGCGGGTGCAAAATCAATAGGAAGAGCACATCGGGGACTTGCCAGTTCTTGGGAAGATCCTTGGTGTCTTGGGCTTCAAAGAAGCAAAATTCGGTCGCTCTTTCCACCGCCGAAGCCGAGTACATTGCCGCAGGCCATTGTTGCGCGCAATTGCTTTGGATGAGGCAAACCCTGCAGGACTACGGTTACAAATTAACCAAAGTCCCTTTGCTATGTGATAATGAGAGTGCAATCAAGATGGCGGATAATCCCGTCGAGCACAGCCGCACTAAACACATAGTCATTCGGTATCACTTTTTGAGGGATCACCAACAAAAGGGAGATATCGAGATTTATTACATTAATACTAAAGATCAATTAGCCGATATCTTTACCAAGCCTCTTGATGAACAAACTTTTAACAAACTTAGGCATGAGCTAAATATTCTTGATTCTAGGAACTTCTCTTGTTGATTTGCACACATAGCTCATTTATATACCTTTGATCATGTCTCTTTCATATGCTATGACTCATGTGTCTTCAAGTCCATTTCAAACCAAGTCATAGGTGTATTGAAAGGAAATCGGAGTCTTCGGCGAAGACAAAGGCTTCCACTCCGTAACTCACCCTTCGCCATCACTCCGGGCCACTCTCCATCTTTGGGGGAGAGAGCAAAAGGACTTCGTCTTTGGTATAATCTTTAACTCTTTTTGTTATTACCAAAGAGGAAGAAAGTACTTTGAGGGCTCTAATGATTTCGTTTTTGGCGATTCATGCCAAAGGGGGAGAAAAGTATGAGCCCAAAGCGAAAGGACCGACCACACCACCACCAATTTCAAAAACTTAGTTTTTCAAAGAGTATTTTTAATTGGTATCCTATTGTGTTCAAAAGGGGGAGAAAGTAGTATTTCAAAAATGATATATCAAAACCCTCTTGAACACTAAGAGGAGGATTTCATTTAGGGGGAGTTTTGTTTAGTCAAAGGAAAAGCATTTGAAACAGGGGGAGAAAATTTCAAATCTTAAAAATGCTTTACAAAATCTTATTCATTTACCTTTGACTATTTGCAAAAGAACTTTGAAAAAGATTTACAAAAAGTCTGCAAAAACAAAACATGTGGTGCAAGCGTGGTCCAAAATGTTAAAAATAAAGAAACGATCCATGCATATCTTGTAAGTATTAATGTTGGCTCAATTCCAAGCAACCGTTGCACTCACATTCTGCAAACTAGTTCAATTATGCAATTCTATACTTGCTTTGGTTTGTGTTGGCATCAATCACCAAAAAGGGGGAGATTGAAAGGGAATTAGGCTTACACCTATTTTTCCTAATTTATTTTGGTGGTTGAATTGCCCAACACAAATAATTGGACTAACTAGTTTGCCCTAGTGTATAGATTATACAGGTGTAAAAGGTTCACACTCAGCCAATAAAAAGGTCAAGTTTTGGATTCAACAAAGGAGCAAAGAGGCAGCCGAAGGCACCTCTGGTCTGGGGGCACCGGACTGTCCGGTGTACACCGGACAGTGTCCGGTGCACCACCGGACAGTGTCCGGTGCACCAGAGGACTCCAACTCAAACTCGCCACCTTCGGGAAAATCCAGAGCCGGCGCGCTATAATTCACCGGACTGTCCGGTGCTCCAACGGGACGCGGCTCCGGAACTCGCCAGCCTCGGGATTTCACAAAGGCTGCTCCGCTATAATTCACCGGACATGTCCGGTGTGCACTGGACTGTCCGGTGCATCCTCGGAGCAACGGCTATTTCGGCGCCAACGGCTACCTGCGACGCATTAAATGCGCGCGCAGCGCGCGCAGATGGCAGGCACGCGCATACTGGCGCACCGGACATGCAACAGTACATGTCCGGTGTGCACCGGACATCCAGGCGAGAGAGATTTGTCGTGTTCTTTTGAGCCCTTGCGCTTGGACTGCTTCTTTTCTTTCTCACTTGTTCTTGTGATCAAAACTCCATTGTAATCAAGGCAAGAGGCACCAATTGTGTGGTGGCCCTTGCGGGGAAGTTTTGTTCCCGGTTTCGATTTGAGAAGAGAAGCTCACTCGGTCCGAGGGACCGTTTGAGAGAGGGAAGGGTTGAAAGAGACCCGGCCTTTGTGGCCTCCTCAACGGGGAGTAGGTTTGAGAGAACCGAACCTCGGTAAAACAAACCCACGTGTCTCACTTCATTATTCGCTTGCGATTTGTTTTCACCCTCTCTCGCGGACTCGTTTTTATTTCTAACGCTAACCCGGCTTGTAGTTGTGCTTATATTTGTAAATTACAGTTTCGCCCTATTCACCCCCCCTCTAGGCGACTATCAATAGGGATAGAGAGGACCGAACATTGGAAGATCGAAAGAGACAAGAGAAGTGGAGACTATTAGAAATATAGACATTTTCCATATCATTTTAATTCCATAAATTAACATTATGAAGATGACATATAAAAGATAATTAACCATAGAAATCGTGATCTCAAATATACATCCATAACAATATGGATCATGAGAACATAAATCTTATGAATCATATAGATATAATAAGCATGTAAACTGGCGAAACAATTGAAAATAAACAGATAGCAACATAAACAGCATGACTGTAAAATTAAAACAAACAGATATAACATATTACTAGCATGAACAGACATCAGACATGTCATGATATAATATAACAGGACAGTTTGGATAATTCTATGACTACATACGAAACAATAGAGATGAATATATAAAACATATATAATCTGCAGAACGTAAAACAGTAAGGAACTGAATTGATCATACCCTCCCATGCGCTCCGAGGATCTTGATCCTTGTCCAGCTTCTCTTGTCATCCGTACGTGATGAAGACGCGCCAGGAACCAGTGACAAAGACAAAAACGGACGTTGGGCAGTCGCGTAGACGCTCCCCAAAAACCTAATTAAGTGGAATAATTCCCACCATATAAGTCAAGCCAAAGACCCTTGGACTTCCAATATGGTACTATTGGTATTCTCCACCATTACACACCATAGAGTTTATTCAATAAATGGGCCAAGCCCATAAAAGATCCAACAATCCCCACCAAACTCTAGGGTTTGTAATGATGAAGTATCAGAACCACAATCCTTTGATATACCAGTGTTTCGATGGAGACTATTAAGTTGAACATCCATCTAGAATAAGAGTTTCACCTATTCACAACTAAACAATGGACTAAGCCTTGAATTGACAGTTTTGTGCGAAGTGAGATTCACTCAAATCCTTTGCTGATACTAGGCTGCAAAAGGGCATCCCCGCTGTTTAGAAGCATATAAGTCACACTTTAGTGCCTTTCATGAGTATTTAGAGATTACCCAAGTCCCATAGACTGTGACCAGCAGTCTGACTCATATAGGTGTATTCCTCAGAAGATGTTCTGTAGGACAACATCTCACCTTTATAAGACTCTTGGAATACATTAAGATAAATACCATCCTACCTTACAGATAGGAAAGATGTCCATCAGAAATGAGTTAAAGAAGGGATCTTTCCTCACAATCTACTCCTAGCTTGTTTCTCCACTCTACTTCACGGGATCTCCGATCACATAGAGCAGGTTACCACTAGAGTAGATTTCACATGGGTCTCATACCCATTTCTCTCTATGCAATTTCTATCACATTGCGTGACAGACCCTTAGTGAATTGATCTGCCAGATTATTCGATGTGTGGACATAATCCACCGTTATAACTCCGGAGTTTTTCAGCTTTCTGACATATTTCAATCTCCTCTAAACATGCCTTGTAGGCTTCATGTTATTTATAGAACTGTTAACCTTTGTAATCACAGTTTGGTTGTCACATTTCATGGAAATAGCCGGTATCGGTTTTTCAACTACCGGTAAATCCAATAGGAAATCACGAAGCCACTCGGCCTCAGCCCCAACAGTGTCTAATGCTGCGAGTTCTGCTTCCATTGTAGACTTCGTTAAGATAGTTTGCTTGCAAGACTTCCAGGAAACAGCGCCACCTTCAAACAGAAACACATATCCGCTTGTGGCATAAAGCTCATCAGCATCAGAAATCCAGTTGACATCACAATAGCCTTCCAGCACTTTTAGGTTTCCAGTATAATGAATACCGTATGTCATAGTACCTTTCAAATACTGCAACACTCTCTCAAGAGCACGCCAGTGATCATCTCCTGGTTTCGACACAAACTGACTCAGCTTACTCACAGCATAAGAGATGTCTGGCCTTGTTGCACTTGCAAGGTACATGAGCGAGCCAATGATCTGGCAGTATGTCAATTGATCCCTTGCTATTCTCCGATTCTTTCTCAATAGCATGCTAGGGTCATAAGGTGTTGGAGCAGGATCACAGTCACTAAAACCAAAGCGACTCAATACCTTTTCCACATAGTGAGATTGTAACAAAGTTACCCCACCATCACCTTTTCTAACAAGCTTGATGTTTAGAATGACATTAGCTTCTCCCAAATCTTTCATTTCGAAATTGCTCGATAGAAGATTTTTAACTTCCTCAATCACATTGAGATTTGATCCAAAGATCAAGATGTCATCAACATAAAGGCACAACATAATAGACTCACCCGCACCATACCGATAATACACACACATGTCAGATTCATTTACAACAAAGTCAGCAGCTGTAAGAGTATTATCAAACTTTTCATGCCATTGCTTAGGTGCTTGTTTTAGACCATACAATGATTTTATCAACCTGCACACCTTGTTCTCTTGACCATCTGCAATGAACCCTTCTGGTTGATCCATGTAGATCTCCTCATCCAACTCTCCATTTAGGAAAGCTGCCTTAACATCCATCTGATGAATGATAAGACCATAAGAGGCTGCCACGACTATTAATGTGCGAATTGTAGTCAATCGAGCCACTGGTGAGTAGGTATCAAAGAAATCTTCACCCTCTTTTTGGGTATATCCTTTGGCCACAAGCCTTGCCTTGTACCTCTCGATTGTACCATCAGGCCTAAGCTTTTTCTTGAAGATCCATTTGCAGCCTATAGGTTGACAACCATAAGGACGGTCAACGACCTCCCAAGTTCCATTAGACATAATAGATTCCATCTCACTCCTTACTACTTCCTTCCATAAGTCAGCATCAGGAGAGGAATATGCCTCACTAATGGTAGTTGGTGTGCCTTCCACAAGGTACACTATAAAGTCATTACCAAAGGATTTTGCAACCCTCTGTCTCTTGCTCTTTCGAGTGACTATAGTGTCATCCTCCTCAGGGATGTGCACGTGAAGATCCTCAGCATGATCTATAGGAATAGACAGTTCGTGCTCATGGGGAATTATAGTCTCATGACTTGTATCACTAGGTGTATTCTTCATGGGAAACTCATTCTCAAAAAATGTTGTGTCTCTTGATTCCATGATAGTATCAATATACATATCAGGCACATCAGATTTTATAATTAAGAACATATACCCTGTGCTGTGAAAAGAGTACCCAAGGAATATACAATCAACAGTTTTAGGCCCAAGTTTACGCTTTTTGTTGATTGGCACATTCACTTTAGCCAAGCAACCCCAAGTGCACAAATATGAGAGATTTAATCTTCTCTTTCCCCATTCCTCAAATGGCATGATCTCTTTGTTCTTTGTTGGAACTCTATTCAGGACATGACATGCTGTCAAAATCGCCTCACCCCACCATGCCTTGGATAATCCCGTTGTACTCAACATGGCATTCACCAAATCTGTTAGAGTGCGGTTTTCCATTCAGCAATCCCATTGGATTGTAGTGAGAATGGCGGTGTCCTCTCATGAATAATACCATGTTCCACGCAGAACTCATCGAACACATTAGAGAAATATTCTCCACCTCGATCGGACCTTAACCGTTTTATTTTCCTCTCAAGTTGGTTCTCAACTTCAGCTTTATAGGTCTTAAAATAATTAAACGCTTCATCTTTTGTTTTTAAGAGATACACATAGCAAAATCTGGTGGAGTCATCTATAAAAGTGAGAAAGTATCTTTTACCACCTTTTGTCAAAATTCCATTCATCTCGCACAGATTAGAATGAACAAGTTCTAGAGGTGCCAAATTCCTCGCCTCAGCAGCCTTGTGAGGCTTGCAGGGTTGTTTTGATTCAACACACACATGGCACTTAGACTTTTTGACCAAGTTAAATTTAGGAATTAGATTTAGATTTGCTAACCGCATAAGACAACCAAAGCTTGCATGACAAAAACGTGAATGCCATAAATATGACTCATCAGAAAATTTAACAGAATTCACCATTTTATTACACACATCATGCAGTGATAAGCGGAACAAGCCTCCGCAGTCATATCCTTTACCAACAAAAGTACCATGTTTCGACACAACATATTTATTAGACTCAAGAACAACTTTGTATCCATCTCGACATAGTATCGAAGCACTAACGAGATTCTTCTTGATAGAGGGCACATGCTGCACGCTCTTCAATGGCACCGTCTTTCCCGAAGTAAACTTTAGAATGATCGTACCAACACCAAGAACATGAGCACGTGACCCATTTCCCATTAACAAGGCGCCAGACCTCCCGACCTGGTAGGAGGAGAACATAGAGGCATCAGCACACACATGAATATTTGCACCACTGTCCATCCACCACTCAGGTGCATTACAAACTGAAAGAACAAATGGTAAAGAATTACCATACCCAGATGTTCTATCTTCAGTTTCAGTGGTTACAACATTAGTTGATTTCTTGTCTTGTGTGAAATTGCGATCAGGGCACTCTCTAGCCCAATGTTGATCACTGCCACAGACAAAGCATCCTCCCTTTCCCTTGTTGTTGTTGTTCTTCTTCTTTTTAAATTGTGCTGTTTGAACAGGTTTATTTGTATTCTCTTGTTTGTTCTGGTTTTTCTTCTTGTTGAACTTGCGGAAGTTTTTCTTTTGCACCACATTAGCAGTAGAGGTCTCAACACCTTTTCCTCTGTCCTTTGTTCTAGCCCTTTTCTCAACATCAAGAGTATCAATGAGCTCTTCCACATTGAACTCTTGTCTCTTATGTTTGAGAGAGGTAGCAAAGTCCTTCCAAGACGGTGGCAACTTGGCGATTATACTGCCAGCCACAAACTTGTCAGGCAAAGGACAAGGAAAAAGCTCGAGTTCCTTAGCTAGTGCCTGAAACTCATGAGCCTGTTCCACTACAGATCGGTTCTCAACCATCTTGTAGTCATACAGCTGCTCCATGAGATACAGCTCGCTACCAGCGTCGGTAACTCCAAACTTTCCAACAAGTGCATCCCACAGCTATTTTCCTGTAGGAAGGATGATATAGCTTTTCTGGAATTTTGTATCAAGTGCGCTAATTACTGCTCCTTGAAAGAGGTTGTCTTCAGCCTTAAACTAAGCCTCATCCTCAGGAGGTAAGTTGGCAGGCTTGCCCTCAGCGGCATGAAAACAAGACATTGCAGTAAGCCACAATTCCATTTTAGCTTTCCAGATCAAGAAGTTTTTACCATCAAAAGGATTAGGCTTTAGCACAGCAGCAAAACCTCTGATAGAAAAATGCCTAACATTAGGTTTTTGGATTGTTAGAAATATAGGCATTTTCCATATCATTTTAATTCCATAAATTAATATTATGAAGATGACATATAAAAGATAATTAACCATAGAAATCATGATCTCAAATACATCCATAACAATATGGATCATGAGAACATAAATCTGATGAATCATATTGTCGGGTACCGTAATTAGGGGTACCCCCAACAGTCCTAAACACGGCTGGTAACCACCATCAGCACAAGCTGCAGAGACTGATGGGCATGATTCAGGTCAAGGCTTCGTCTACTCAAGGGACGCGATCTCGCCTCGCCCGAGCCCAGCCTCGGACGGGAACTGTAGTCCCAGACGGATTCACACCTCGCCCGAGGGCCTCCTCAAGCAACGGGCGCACCCTCGACTCGCCCGAAGCCTAGCTCGGGCAGGCTTCGTAGTGAAGCAACCTTGGCCAAATCGCCTCACCAACCGACCGTATCGCAGGCGCATTCAATGCGAGGATCGCCTGACACCTTATCCTGACACACGTGCCTCAGTCGGCAAGGTCGAAGTGACCGCAGTCACTTCGCCCTTCCACTGACCGACCTGACAGGAAAACAGCGCCGCTCGCCCCTCTCCGAGTGTTGTGCCACCCGCTAGGGTGAGGCTGACAACAGCTAAGATCTGCCTCAGGCGCAACAGGAAGCTCTGCCTCGCCCGACCTTGGGCCTCGGCCTCAGGAGGAGGTCTCCGCCTCGCCCGACCCCAGGGCTCGGCCCCCGCCTCGGCCTCGAAAGGTGGTCTCTGCCTCGCCCGACCCCAGGGCTCGGCCACGACCTTGGCCTCGGAAGGTGGTCTCCGCCTCGCCCAACCCCAGGGCTCGGCCTCAACCTCGACCTCGGGAGGAATCGCGTCCTCGCTCGACCCTGGCCTCGGCCTCAGGAGGAGTCTCCGCCTCGCCCGACCTTGGGCTCGGACCGACCGCGCCACAGGGGATACATCATTACCCTACCCCTAGCTAGCTCAGGCTACGGGGGAACAAGACCGACGTCCCATCTAGGCTCGCCCCGGTAACAAGTAATGATGGCTCCCCGCGTGTGTCCATGACGACGGCGGTTCTCAGCCCCCTACGGAAGCAAGGAGACGTCAGCAAGGTCCCAGCAGCCTCGACAGCTGTGCTTCTATAGGGCTCAAGCACTCCTCCGACGGCCACGATACTGCGTACGCAGGGCTCTAGCACCTCTCTGACAGCCACGTTGGCACGTACACAGGGCTCTGGCACCTCTCTACCGGACACGTTAGCGCATAGCTACACCCCCATTGTACACCTGGACCCTCTCCTTGCATCTATAAAAGGAAGGTCCAGGGCCCTCATGCAGAAGGGTCGCGCGGGAGGACGGGCTGACGAACAGGCTCACTCTCTCTCCCTCGCGAACGCTTGTAACCCCTACTGCAAGCGCATCCCCCTGGCGCAGGATAACACGAGCCGCGTTTTTTTCTCTTGTGTTCCATCTCGCGCCAACCCATCTGGGCTGGGACACACAGCGACAATTTTACTCGTCGGTCCAAGGACCCCCCGGGGTCGAAACGCCGACAGTTGGCGCGCCAGGTAGGGGCCTGCCGCGTGTTGACGAGCAAACTTCCCATTGAGTTCCAGATGGGTAGTCTCCAGCAACCTCTTCAGCCCGGGACGTTGCTCTGTTTCGGGAGTCTCGAGTTCATGTCCCTCGACAGCAGCTACGATATGGTACTCCTTCCCCCGCAGCGCGACAGCGACAACGACGGTCGTCAGCTCGCCCGGCGGCGGCGGACTCGACGACGTCTTCCCCCCGTGGCAGAAGAGCAGCATCCAGGTTTGTCCTGTCGCCTTCCTCGCCGCGGGAGGAGGAGGCGGGGCAACCGTGGCCGGGCAGGAGGCGACACCTTGTCGGCTGTCGAGCGAGTCGACGACGCTGGCACCCCAGCGGGGGACATGTCGGGCGTTGTCCTCGCGCCTGAGACGATGACGAGTGTCGTTTCCCCACAACATGCCAGCCCCAAGCGGACAGATGACGCCAGCACACTCGCGGAGGGCTTGCTGGGCGTTAGCCTCGTACCTAAGATAATGGTGCAGTCTGTCCCCGACACGACTTCGACACCGTTCATCGATCGAGAGGTATCGTCCGTTTTCCACCCTGTGCCTTTTAGATTCAGCTTCGATCCACCAAGCGACCCCACTTCGGTGAGCTCTTTCATAAAGGCATATCCTAACCTTCCGGGGTACCATATGTGGTCAACCTGGGACCGACTGACGGCCGTCTCGACCTACGGGCCCCCGGGTTTCGAGGAAGAGGACGAGCCTGACTCTGGTTGGGATTTCTCTGGGCTCGGTAATCCCAGTGCCATGCGAGACTTCATGACCGCATGTGACTACTGCCTCTCCGATTGCTCCGATGATGGCCACAGCCTTGACGACGAGGGTTGTGGCCCAAGTCGCGAATGTTTCCACATCGATCTAGGGGGTCACGACGAAGGCAACCACCTTGGTATGTCGGAGGATGACGATCCCCCTGGGCCTGTGCCTCGCGTTGACATCCTGCGGGAGCTAGCTATGGTCCCAGTCCCTGCGGGGGGTCAGAACACACAGCTCGAGAAAATCCATGAGATGCAGGCCAAGCTTGATGAGGAAGCAGGAAAACTTGTGTAGCTCCGGCAAAACATTGAGCAGGAGTGGGCAGACCGAGCCCTCACCGGAGAAGCGCATCATCAGGCCCGGGACGTCCAGCACCGTATCGCTGACGATGCCAGGGCAAGGCTGCCCCCGGCCTCCAGCGGGGTCGGCCAGAATCTGGCTGCAGCGGCAATACTACTCCGAGCGATGCCGGAGCCATCCACCACCGAGGGGCGGTGTATCCAGGGAGAACTCAAGAATCTCCTGGAGGATGCCAAGGTCCGACGGGCCGAGAGCTCTGCCTCCCGAAGGCAAGGGTGCCCCCCGGAGCATCGCGCAGTGACTTCTCGATTCATGCGGGAAGCCTCGGTCCACACCGGGCGCACGCGGGACGCAACGCCTGCAGCCCCGGGTCGCCTCGGCAACGGGCACCACCTCCGCGACCGTCGAGCCCGCCTCGACGAGAAGGTGTGCCGAGGCTACCACCCCAGGCGTGGGGGATGCTATGACAGCGAGGAGGATCGGAGCCCCTCGCCCGAACCACCTGGTCTGCAAGCCTTCAGTCGGGCCATACGACGGGCGCCGTTCTCGACCCGGTTCCGAGCCCCGACTACTATCACCAAGTACTCAGGGGAAACGAGGCCGGAACTAAGGCTTGTGGACTACCGGCTGGCCTGCCAGCTGGGTGGAACGGACGATGACAATCTCATCATCCGCAACCTCCCCCTGTTCCTCTCCGACGCTGCCCGAGCCTAGCTGGAGCATCTGCCTCCTGCGCAGATCTCCAACTGGGATGACCTAGTCAAGGCTTTTGCTGGTAACTTCCAGGGCAAGTACGTGCGCCCTAGGAACTCTTGGGATCTTCGAAGCTGCCGCTAGCAGCCAGGGGAATCCCTGTGAGAGTACATCCGGCGGTTTTCGAAGCAGAGCACCGAGCTGCCCAACATCACCGACTCGGATGTCATCGGGGCGTTCCTCGCCGGCACCACTTGCCGCGACCTGGTGAGCAAACCGGGTCGCAAGACTCCCACCAAGGCGAGCGAGTTGATGGACATCGCCACCAAGTTCGCCTCTGGTCAGGAGGCGGTCGAAGCCATCTTCCGGAAGGACAAGCAGCCTCAGGGATGCCAGCAGGAAGATGTCCCCGAGGCGTCCGCCCAGCGCGGCACGAAGAAGAAGGCCAAGAAGAAGGCGCAAGCAAAGGGCGACACCGCTGACGCGGATCTCGTCGCTGCTGTCGAGCACAGGAACCCTCGGAAGCCTCCCAGAGGGGCCAACATGTTCGACAAGATGCTCAAGGAGTCGTGCCTCTATCACCAGGGCCCCGTCAAGCACACCCTTGAGGAATGCGTCATGCTTTGGCGCTACTTCCATAAGGCCGGCCCCCCGGCGGAAGGTGGCAAAGGCCAAGACAACGACAAGAAGGAGGGTGACAAGGCAGAAGAGTTCCCCGAGGTCCACGGTTGTTTCATGATCTACGGTGGGCGAGTGGCGAACGCCTCGGCTCGGCACCGCAAGCAGGAGCGCCGAGAGGTCTGCTCGGTAAAGGTGGTGGCGCCAGTCTACCTAGACTGGTCCGACAAGCCCATCACCTTCGACCAAAGCGACCACCCCGACTGCGTGCCGAGCCCAGGAAAGTACCCGCTCGTCGTCGACCCCGTCACCGGCAACACCAGGCTCACCAAGGTCCTCATGGACGGAGGCAGCAGCCTCAACATCATCTACGCCGAGACCCTCGGGCTCTTGGAGATCGATCTGTCCACGATCCGGGCCGGTGCGGCACCCTTTCACGGGATCATCCCTGGGAAGCGCGTCCTGCCCCTTGGACAACTCAATCTGCTCGTCTGCTTCGGAACTCCCTCCAACTTCCGAAAGGAAACTCTCACGTTCGAGGTGGTCGGGTTCCGAGGAACCTACCACTCGGTGCTGGGGAGACCGTGCTATGCCAAGTTCATGGCCGTCCCCAACTACACCTACCTCAAGCTCAAGATGTCGGGCCCCAACGGGGTCATCACCGTCGGATCCACGTACCGACACACGTACGAATGCGACGTGGAGTGCGTGGAGTATGCTGACGCCCTCACCGAGTTCGAGGCCCTCATCGCCGACCTGGAGTGCCTCTCCAAGGAGGTGCCTGATGCGAAGCGCCATGCCGGCAACTTCGAGCCAGCAGAGGCGGTTAAGTCCGTCCCTCTCGACCCCAGCAACGACGCCTGCAAGCAAGTCCGGATCGGCTCCGAGCTCGACCCCAAATAGGAAGCAGTGCTCGTCGACTTTCTCCATGCAAACGCCGAAGTTTTTGCGTGGAGTCCCTCGGACATGTCGGGCATACCGAGGGATGTCGCCGAGCACTCGCTGGATATCCGAGCTGGAGCCCGACCCGTGAAGCAGCACCTACGCCGCTTTGATGAAGAGAAGCGCAGGGCCATAGGCGAGGAGATCCACAAGCTGATGGCTGCAGGGTTCATCAAAGAGGTATTCCATCCTGAATGGTTAGCCAACCCTATGCTTGTGAAAAAGAAAGGTGGGAAGTGGAGGATGTGCGTAGACTACACTGGTCTAAACAAAGCATGTCCGAAGGTTCCCTACCCTCTGCCTCGCATCGATCAAATTGTGGATTCCACTGCTGGGTGTGAAACCCTATCATTCCTCGACGCCTACTCAGGGTATCACCAAATCAAGATGAAAGAGTCCGACCAGCTCGCGACTTCTTTCATCACACCTTTTGGCACGTACTGCTATACTACTATGCCATTTGGTTTGAGGAATGCAGGTGCGACATACCAAAGGTGCATGAACCGCGTGTTCGGAGAGCACATCGGCCGAACGGTCGAGGCTTACGTGGATGACATCATAGTCAAGACGAGGAAAGCCTCCGACCTCCTCTCTGACCTTGAAACGACATTCAAGTGTCTGAGAGCGAAGGGCGTGAAACTCAATCCCGAGAAGTGTGTCTTCAGAGTCCCCCGAGGCATGCTCCTGGGGTTCATCGTCTTTGAGCGGGGCATCGAGGCCAACCCGGAGAAAATCGCGGCCATCACCAACATGGGGCCTATCAAGGACTTGAAAGGAGTACAAAGGGTCATGGGATGCCTTGCGGCTCTGAGCCGCTTCATCTCGCGCCTTGGCGAAAAAGGCCTACCCTTGTACCGCCTCTTAAGGAAGACCGAGCGCTTCACTTGGACCCCCGAGGCCGAGGAAGCCCTCGGAAACTTAAAGGCGCTCCTTACAAACGCGCCCATCTTGGTGCCCCCCGCTGCGGGAGAAGCCCTCTTGATCTACGTAGCCGCCACCACTCAGGTGGTCAGCGCCTTCGATCGTAGTCGAGAGACGAGAAGAAGGGCATGCACTGCTCGTCCAGAGGCTGGTCTACTTCATCAGTGAAGTGCTATCCGAGACCAAGATCCGCTACCCGCAAATTCAGAAGCTACTGTACACAGTAATTCTGACACGACGAAAGTTGCGACACTACTTCGAGTCTCATCCGGTGACTGTGGTGTCGTCCTTCCCCCTGGGGGAGATCATCCAGTGCTGAGAGGCCTCGGGTAGGATAGCAAAGTGGGCGGTGGAGCTCATGGCGAAACAATTTCGTTCGCTCCTCGGAAAGCTATCAAGTCCCAAGTCTTGGCGGACTTCGTGGCTGAATGGGTCGACACCCAATTGCCAACAGCTCCGATCCAACCGGAACTCTGGACCATGTACTTCGATGGGTCGCTGATGAAAACAGGAGCAGGTGCTGGCCTGCTCTTCATCTCACCCCTCGGGAAACATCTCCGCTACGTGCTGCGCCTCCATTTCCCGGCGTCAAACAACGTGGCCGAGTACGAGGCTCTGGTTAATGGGTTACGCATCGCCATCGAGCTAGGGGTTCGGCGCCTCGACGCTCGTGGCGACTCACAGCTTGTCATTGACCAATTCATGAAGAACTCTCACTACCGTGACCGGAAGATGGAGGCCTACTGCGACGAAGTTCGGCGCCTGGAAGACAAGTTCTACGGACTCGAGCTCAACCACATCGCTCGGTGGTACAACGAGACTGCGGATGAGCTGGCCAAAATAGCCTCGGGGCAGACAGCGGTTCCCTAGACGTCTTCTCTAGAGACATACATCAACCCTCCGTCAAGACCGACGACACGCCCGAGCCCGAGGAGGCCTCGGCCCAGCCCGAGGTATCCTCGGCCACCGAGGGTGAGGCACTACGCGTCGAAGGAGAGCGGAATGGGGTCACGCCTAATCGAAATTGGAAGGCCCTGTACCTGCAATATCTCCACCGAGGAGAGCTACCCCTCGACAAAGCCGAAGCTCGGCGACTGGCGCGGCGCACCAAGTCGTTCGTCTTACTGGGTGATGAAAAGGAGCTCTACCACCGCAGCCCCTCGGGCATTCTCCAATGATGCATATCCGTCGCCGAAGGACAGGAGCTGTTGCAAGAGATACACTCGGGGGCTTGCGGTCACCACGCAACACCTCGAGCCCTCGTTGGGAACGCCTTCCGACAAGGCTTCTACTGGTCGACCGCGGTGGCCGACGCCACTAGGATTGTACGCTCCTGCCAAGGGTGTCAATTCTACGCGAGAGACACACCTGCCCGCTCAGGCCCTGCAGACAATACCCATCACCTTACCGTTTGCTGTGTGGGGCCTGGACCTCATCGGTCCCTTGCAGAAGGCGTCCGGGGGCTTCTCTCACCTGCTGGTCGCCATCGACAAATTCTCCAAGTGGATCGAGGTCCGACCCCTAACCAGCATCAGGTCCGAGCAGGCGGTGGCGTTCTTCACCAACATCATCCATCGCTTTGGGGTCCCGAACTCCATCATCACCGACAATGGCACCCAGTTCACTAGGAAGAAGTTCCTGGACTTCTGCGAGGACCACCACATCCGTGTGGACTGGGCCGCTGTAGCTCACCCCATGACGAATGGGCAGGTAGAGCGTGCCAATGGCATGCTTCTGTAGGGACTTAAACCGAGGATCTACAACGACCTCAACAAGTTCGGCAAGCGGTGGATGAAGGAGCTACCCTCGGTAGTCTAGAGTCTGAGGACGACGCCGAGCCGGGCCACGGGTTTCTCGCCGTTCTTTCTAGTCTATGGGGCCGAGGCTATCTTGCCCACAGACTTAGAATACGATTCCCCGAGGACAAAGGCGTACGACGACCGAAGAAACCAGACCAACCGAGAAGACTCACTGGACCAGCTGGAAGAGGCTCGGGACGTGGCCTTGCTACACTCGGCGCGGTATCAGCAGTCTCTGCGACGCTACCACGCCCGAGGGTTTCGGCCCCAAGGCTTTGAAAGGGAAATGTGCCCTTGGGCCATTTCTATGTATTTTGGTGATTGAGTGCCAACACATGTGCTTAATTGGGAATTTATGTACATGGATGAACAAGGTGAAAATCATGAAGTAAAGGTATGTTTCTAAGCCTTAGTACATTGGTTTTGAGTACTAATATATTTGTCTAAGTGTTAGAAACAGAAAGAAGAAGAATAGAGAAAAGGAGAAGGGACTTGGCTGTGTGCTGCCAAGACCCAGCTCGGTCTGGAGCACCGGACTGTCCGGTGTGCACCGGACAGTGTCCGGTGCGCCAGGCTGGCGCGACTTGAACTGGCCGCTCTCGGGAAATTGGCCGGTGGCGTACGGCTAAAATTCACCGGACTGTCCGGTGTGCACCGGACTGTCCGGTGAGCCAACGGTCGGCCAGGGCCAACGGTCGGCCGCGCAATCCGCGCGGGACACGTGGCCGAGCCAACGGTCGGAAGACGGCACCGGACTGTCCGGTGTGCACCGGACATGTCCGGTGCGCCAACAGCGCCAGATCTGCCAACGGTCTGCAACGGTCGTCTTCGCCGTTTAAGGAAACAAATCGGGCACCGGACAGTGTCCGGTGTGCACCGGACTGTCCGGTGCCCCCGACGACAGAAGGCAAGGATGGCCTTCCGGATTTGCTCTCAACGGCTCCTAGCTGCCTTGGGGCTATAAAAGGAGCCCCTAGGCGCATGGAGGAGATACACAAGCAACCTTTGAGCATTCTTGATCATCCACACTAAGTCTCTGCGCATTCGTTTGTGTTTCTAAGTGATTCGAGCTCTGTTCTAAGTGAGAACTCTGAGATAGTCTTGTGAGCTCGATTCTTGGCCGTGTGTGTGCGCTTTTGCTGTGGATTTGTGTGTGTTGCTTCCCTCCCTTACTCTGTGTTTCATTTGTGATCATATACTTGTAAGGGCAAGAGACTCCAATTTGTGGAGATTCCTTGCAAACGGGATAGTGAAAGGAAAACAAAACACCGTGGTATTCAAGTGGGTCTTTGGACCGCTTGAGAGGGGTTGATTGCAACCCTCGTCCGTTGGGACGCCACAACGTGGAGTAGGCAAGCGTTGGTCTTGGCCGAACCACGGGATAAAACCACTGTGTCACTCTGTGCTTGATTCTCTTGTGGTACTGTGTTTTGTTGAGACTTCACCTTAGCCACTTGGCAATAATCGTGCTAACACTTAACAAGTTTTTGTGGCTTAAGTTTGAAGTTTTTACAGGATCACCTATTCACCCCCCCCTCTAGGTGCTCTCAATTGGTATCAGAGCCGTTCTCTTCACAAAGGGACTAACCGCCCGAAGAGATGGATCCTAAGGGGAAGGGTATAGTGATCAACGACAAAGAGAAGGAATCCTTCGTCAACGAGCCGAAGGACGATAAGCCTACCGACTCCGGCTCGGGCCAAAGACGGAAGGAAGGGAAGAAGAAGAAGACCAGGCGCATCAAGGAGATCGTCTACTACGACAGCGACGAGTCTACTTCTTCCCAAAAGGACGAGGACCACAACGACTACGAGAAAAGAAAACCGGTTAATTCGAACTTTTCTTTTGATTACTCTCGTATTCCGCAAAGTTCACATTCTCATTTGCTCTCCATTCCACTCGGCAAGCCCCCACACTTTGATGGAGAGGACTACGGATTTTGGAGCCACAAAATGCGTAGTCACCTATTCTCTCTCCATCCTAGTATATGGGAGATTGTAGAGAGTGGAATGCACTTTGATAGTTCGGATAGTCCCATGTTCATTAATGAACAAATTCATAAGAATGCACAAGCTACTACTGTTCTTCTAGCTTCCTTGTGCAGGAATGAATACCATAAGGTGAGCGGCTTGGATAACGCCAAGCAAATCTGGGACACCCTCAAGATTTCTCATGAGGGGAACGACGTCACCTTACTCACCAAGATGGAGTTGGTGGAGGGCGAGCTTGGACGGTTCGCAATGATAAGGGGCGAGGAGCCAACGCAAACATACAACCGGCTCAAGACCCTTATCAACAAGATAAGAAGCTACGGGAGCACGCGATGGACGGACCACGACGTCGTCCGCCTAATGCTAAGGTCATTTACCGTTCTTGATCCTCACTTGGTGAACAATATACGTGAAAATCCCAGGTACACCAAGATGTCGCCCGAAGAAGTTCTTGGGAAATTTGTTAGCGGGCGAATGATGATCAAGGAGGCGAGATATGTAGACGACGCCTTGAATGGTCCGATCAACGAGCCGCAACCTCTCGCTCTCAAGGCAACACGAAGCAAGGAGGCGCTACCTAGCAAGGTGGCACAAATTGAGGCGGCTGGACTCAACGATGAAGAAATGGCCCTCATTATCAAGAGATTCAAGACGGTGCTAAAGGGTCGCAATGGACAGCCGAGCAAGACTAAGACCAAGGGGAAGCGATCATGCTTCAAATGCGGTAAGCTTGGTCATTTTATTGCTAACTGTCCTGATAATGATAGTGACCAGGAAAAGGGGAACAAGAGGGAAAAGAAGAAGCATTACAAGAAGGCAAAGGGCGAGGCGCATCTAGGCAAGGAGTGGGACTCGGATTGCTCCTCGTCCGACTCCGACAATGAAGGACTCGCCGCCACCGCCTTCAACAAATCAACCCTCTTCCCCAACGAGCGTCACACATGCCTTATGGCAAGAGAGAAGAAGGTATGTACTCGCAACTCTACCTATGCTTCTTCAAGTGAGGACGAATCTAGTGATGAGGATGAAGTAGATTATTCATGTTTGTTCAAGGGCTTAGATAGATCTAAGATAGACAAAATTAATGAATTAATTGATGCCTTGAATGAAAAGAATATACTTTTAGAAAAGCAAGAGGATTTGTTGTATGAAGAGCATGATAAATTTGTTGAGGCACAAAAATCCTATGCTTTAGAAGTTAAGAGAAATGAAATGCTTTCTTTTGAACTATCTACTTGTCATGAAACCATTTCTACTTTGAAAGGTGTCAACAATGATTTAAATGCTAAATTAGAAGTAGCAAACAAATCCAATTCTTGTGTAGAACATGTTGAAATTTGTACTAGGTGTAAAGACTTTGACATTAATGCTTGTAGTGAACACCTAGTTTCAATTTCCAAGCTTAATGATGAACTGGCTAGTCTTAATGCTCAACTTAAGACTAGCAAAAATGATTTCGATAAGCTAAAATTTGCAAGGGATGCCTACACAATTGGTAGACACCCCTCAATTAAGGATGGTCTTGGCTTCAAGAGAGAGGCCAAGAACTTAACAAGCCATAAGGCTCCCATCTTCGTCCAGGAGAAAGGGAAGGCCCCTATGGCTAGTAATGCTAAAAAGAACCATGCTTTTATGTATTATGATAGGAGAAATGCTAGAAATGCTTATAATGATTTTGATTCACATGTTTATGATTCTCATGCCATGTTTGCCTCTAGTTCTTCTTATAAGCATGATAGGGATATGCCTAGGAGAAATATTGCTCATGTGCCTAGAAAGAATGTTATTCATGCTCCTAGGAAAGTAGTGAATGAACCTTCTATAATTTATTGTGCTTTAAACACTTCCTTTGCTATTTGTAGAAAGGATAGGAAAATAGTTGCTAGGAAGTTAGGGGCAAAATGCAAGGGAGACAGGACTTGCATTTGGGTCCCTAAGGACATTTGTGCTAACCTTGCAGGACCCAACATGAGTTGGGTACCTAAGACCCAAGCCTAAATTTGCCTTGCAGGTTTATGCATCCGGGGGTTCAAGCTGGATTATTGACAGCGGATGCACAAACCATATGACGGGGGAGAAGAAGATGTTCACCTCCTACGTCAAAAATAAGGATTCCCAAGATTCAATTATATTCGGTGATGGGAATCAAGGCAAGGTAAAAGGGCTAGGTAAAATTGCAATTTCTAATGAGCATTCTATATCAAATGTATTCTTAGTGGAGAGTCTTGGATATAATTTGCTATCTGTCAGTCAATTATGTCAAATGGGATATAATTGTTTATTTACAAATGTAGATGTGTCTGTCTTTAGAAGAAGTGATGGTTCACTAGCTTTTAAGGGTGTATTAGACGGCAAACTTTATTTAGTTGATTTTGCAAAAGAAGAGGCCGGTCTAGATGCATGCTTAATGGCTAAGACTTGCATGGGCTGGCTATGGCATCGCCGCTTAGCACATGTGGGGATGAAGAACCTCCACAAGCTTCTAAAGGGAGAACATGTGATAGGTCTAACAAATGTACATTTCGAAAAAGATAGACCTTGTGCAGCTTGTCAGGCAGGTAAACAGGTGGGAGGAGCGCATCACAGCAAGAATGTGATGACCACTTCAAGACCTCTGGAGCTGCTGCATATGGATCTCTTCGGACCCGTCGCCTATCTAAGCATAGGGGGAAGTAAGTATGGTCTAGTTATTGTTGATGACTTTTCCCGCTTCACTTGGGTGTTCTTTTTGCAGGATAAGTCTGAAACCCAAGGGACCCTCAAGCGCTTCCTCAGGAGGGCTCAAAATGAGTTTGAGCTCAAAGTGAAAAAGATAAGAAGCGACAACGGGTCCGAGTTCAAGAACCTTCAAGTGGAGGAGTTCCTTGAAGAAGAAGGGATCAAGCATGAGTTCTCCGCTCCCTACACACCACAGCAAAATGGTGTGGTAGAGAGGAAGAACAGGACGCTCATTGACATGGCGAGGACGATGCTAGGAGAATTCAAGACCCCCGAGTGCTTTTGGACGGAAGCCGTGAACACTGCTTGCCATGCCATCAACAGGGTCTACCTTCATCGCCTCCTCAAGAAGACGTCGTATGAGCTTCTAACCGGTAACAAACCCAATGTATCTTACTTTCGTGTATTTGGGAGCAAGTGCTACATTCTAGTGAAGAAAGGTAGAAATTCTAAGTTTGCTCCCAAAGCTGTAGAAGGGTTTTTGTTAGGTTATGACTCAAATACAAAGGCGTATAGAGTCTTCAACAAATCATCGGGTTTGGTTGAAGTCTCTAGCGACGTTGTATTTGATGAGACTAATGGCTCTCCAAGAGAGCAAGTTGTTGATTGTGATGATGTAGATGAAGAAGATGTTCCGACGGCCGCTATACGGACCATGGCGATTGGAGAAGTACGGCCACAGGAACAAGATGAACGAGATCAACCTTCTTCCTCAACTATGGTGCATCCCCCAACCAAAGATGACGAACAGGTACCTCAAGTGGAGGCGCTTGATCAAGGGGGAGCACAAGATAATCAAGTGATGGAGGAAGAAGTGCAACCGGCACCTCCAACCCAAGTTCGAGCGATGATTCAAAGGGATCATCCCGTCGACCAAATTCTGGGTGACATTAGCAAGGGAGTAACTACTCGATCTCGATTAGTTAATTTTTGTGAGCATTACTCTTTTGTCTCTTCTATTGAGCCTTTCAGGGTAGAGGAGGCCTTGCTAGATCCGGACTGGGTGTTGGCCATGCAAGAGGAGTTAAACAATTTCAAGCGCAATGAAGTTTGGACACTGGTGCCTCGTCCGAAGCAAAATGTTGTGGGAACCAAGTGGGTGTTCCGCAACAAACAGGACGAGCACGGGGTGGTGACGAGGAACAAGGCTCGACTTGTGGCAAAAGGTTATGCCCAAGTCGCAGGTTTGGACTTTGAGGAGACCTTTGCTCCTGTGGCTAGGCTAGAGTCCATTCGTATTTTGCTAGCATATGCCGCTCACCATTCTTTCAGGTTGTACCAAATGGATGTGAAGAGCGCTTTCCTCAACGGGCCAATCAAGGAGGAGGTGTACGTGGAGCAACCCCCTGGCTTCGAGGATGAACGGTACCCCGACCATGTGTGTAAGCTCTCTAAGGCGCTCTATGGACTTAAGCAAGCCCCAAGAGCATGGTATGAATGCCTTAGAGACTTTTTACTTGCTAATGCTTTCAAGGTTGGGAAGGCCGATCCAACTCTTTTCACTAAGACATGTGATGGTGATTTGTTTGTGTGCCAAATTTATGTTGATGACATAATATTTGGTTCTACTAACCAAAAGTCTTGTGAAGAGTTTAGCAGGGTGATGACGCAGAAATTCGAGATGTCGATGATGGGCGAGTTGAACTACTTCCTTGGGTTCCAAGTGAAGCAACTCAAGGACGGCACCTTCATCTCCCAAACGAAGTACACGCAAGATCTGCTAAAGCGGTTTGGGATGAAGGACGCCAAGCCCGCAAAGACTCCGATGGGGACCGACGGACACACCGACCTCAACAAAGGAGGTAAGTCTGTTGATCAAAAAGCATACCGGTCAATGATAGGTTCTTTGCTTTACTTATGTGCTAGTAGACCGGATATTATGCTTAGCGTATGCATGTGTGCTAGATTTCAATCCGATCCTAAGGAGTGTCACTTAGTGGCGGTGAAGCGAATTCTTAGATATTTGGTTGCTACGCCTTGCTTCGGGCTCTGGTATCCAAAGGGGTCTACCTTTGACTTAGTTGGATACTCAGACTCCGACTATGCTGGATGTAAGGTCGATAGGAAGAGTACATCGGGGACGTGCCAATTCTTAGGAAGGTCCCTGGTGTCATGGAACTCTAAGAAACAAACCTCCGTTGCCCTATCCACCGCTGAGGCCGAGTATGTTGCCGCAGGTCAGTGTTGCGCGCAACTACTTTGGATGAGGCAAACTCTCCGGGACTTTGGCTACAATCTGAGCAAAGTCCCACTCCTATGTGATAATGAGAGTGCTATCCGCATGGCGGAAAATCCTGTTGAACACAGCCGCACAAAGCACATAGACATCCGGCATCACTTTTTGAGAGACCACCAGCAAAAGGGAGATATCGAAGTGTTTCATGTTAGCACCGAGAACCAGCTAGCCGATATCTTCACTAAGCCTCTAGATGAGAAGACCTTTTGCAGGTTGCGTAGTGAGCTAAATGTCTTAGATTCGCGGAACCTGGATTGAATTGTAGCATACATGTAGTTATGCTTTTGATCATGTTCCTTTTTGCATTTTGTTGCTTATTGTGGTGCTCAAGTTGTACAAACACTCCCTGGACCTCACAAGTCCGTTGCAAAGTGATGCACATGTTTAGGGGGAGATGTGTTACAACTTGACCCTTTGAGACTAACCATGTGCTTGAGTTTGATGATTTAGTCTCGAAGGAGGATTGAAAGGGAAAGGTGGACTTGGACCATGAAAGACTTCCACTGCACTCCGATGAGAGGGTAACTTATTCCAAGTCCATCTCATTAACTCTTATTGTCATTTGCTCTTAAGTGAAGATTTTGGTAAGGCAATGGGGTTAAAGGGCCACAAATTGATCCCATTTTGGTGCTTGATGCCAAAGGGGGAGAAAATAAAGGCCAAAGCAATAAATGGATCAGCTACCACTTGAGAGATTTTGAAAATAGTAGAATAGAGTTTTTGTTTTGTCAAAAGCTTTTATTGTCTCTTATTGTCTCTCTTGTCAAAAGTTGGCTTCTTGTTGGGAGAAGTATTGATTATGGGAAATAGGGGGAGTTTTTGAAATCTTTGATCAATCTCTTTTGGAATGACTCTCTTTATACTTCAACATGTGTGTTTGACTTAGAGATAGAGATTTGAGTTTGATTTGCAAAAACAAATCAAGTGGTGGCAAAGGATGATCCATATATGCCAAAATTGAATAAAACCAATTTGAGTTTTTATTTAAAGTGATTTTGCACTTGTTCTAGTTGCTTTATGTTGTGTTGGCATAAATCACCAAAAAGGGGGAGATTGAAAGGGAAATGTGCCCTTGGGCCATTTCTATGTATTTTGGTGATTGAGTGCCAACACATGTGCTTAATTGGGAATTTATGTACATGGATGAACAAGGTGAAAATCATGAAGTAAAGGTATGTTTCTAAGCCTTAGTACATTGGTTTTGAGTACTAATATATTTGTCTAAGTGTTAGAAACAGAAAGAAGAAGAATAGAGAAAAGGAGAAGGGACTTGGCTGTGTGCTGCCAAGACCCAGCTCGGTCTGGAGCACCGGACTGTCCGGTGTGCACCGGACAGTGTCCGGTGCGCCAGGCTGGCGCGACTTGAACTGGCCGCTCTCGGGAAATTGGCCGGTGGCGTACGGCTAAAATTCACCGGACTGTCCGGTGTGCACCGGACTGTCCGGTGAGCCAACGGTCGGCCAGGGCCAACGGTCGGCCGCGCAATCCGCGCGGGACACGTGGCCGAGCCAACGGTCGGAAGACGGCACCGGACTGTCCGGTGTGCACCGGACATGTCCGGTGCGCCAACAGCGCCAGATCTGCCAACGGTCTGCAACGGTCGTCTTCGCCGTTTAAGGAAACAAATCGGGCACCGGACAGTGTCCGGTGTGCACCGGACTGTCCGGTGCCCCCGACGACAGAAGGCAAGGATGGCCTTCCGGATTTGCTCTCAACGGCTCCTAGCTGCCTTGGGGCTATAAAAGGAGCCCCTAGGCGCATGGAGGAGATACACAAGCAACCTTTGAGCATTCTTGATCATCCACACTAAGTCTCTGCGCATTCGTTTGTGTTTCTAAGTGATTCGAGCTCTGTTCTAAGTGAGAACTCTGAGATAGTCTTGTGAGCTCGATTCTTGGCCGTGTGTGTGCGCTTTTGCTGTGGATTTGTGTGTGTTGCTTCCCTCCCTTACTCTGTGTTTCATTTGTGATCATATACTTGTAAGGGCAAGAGACTCCAATTTGTGGAGATTCCTTGCAAACGGGATAGTGAAAGGAAAACAAAACACCGTGGTATTCAAGTGGGTCTTTGGACCGCTTGAGAGGGGTTGATTGCAACCCTCGTCCGTTGGGACGCCACAACGTGGAGTAGGCAAGCGTTGGTCTTGGCCGAACCACGGGATAAAACCACTGTGTCACTCTGTGCTTGATTCTCTTGTGGTACTGTGTTTTGTTGAGACTTCACCTTAGCCACTTGGCAATAATCGTGCTAACACTTAACAAGTTTTTGTGGCTTAAGTTTGAAGTTTTTACAGGATCACCTATTCACCCCCCCCCCCCCTCTAGGTGCTCTCAGGCTTCCAAGTGGGAGACTTGGTACTTCGGCTGCGGCAAGACGCCCGAAGGCGCCACAAGCTTACTCCTCCCTGGGAAGGGTCATTCATCATCGCCAAGATCTTGAAGCCCAGGACATACAAGCTGGCCAACGATCAAGGCGAGGTCTACAACAACGCTTGGAACATCCAACAGCTACGTCGCTTCTACCCTTAAGATGTTTCAAGTCGTTCATATACCCCGTTCTCTTTACATACGCAAATAGAGTCTAACCGTCAAGGAAGGGTCAGCCTTGCCTCGGCGAAGCCCGACCCTTCCTCGGGGGCTAGAAGGGGGGAACCCCCTCTGCATCAAAATTTTCCTCGGAAAAGTTTTCTACCAAAATGACTTTCGTGCTTTCCGACTATATCGATAGCAGAATCCTACAAAACGAGTAAGAGCGCACGTAAGCGGCAAGGCCGACCGAGCTGAGGGACTCCTACGCCTCCGGGATACGGATACCTCACTCGTCACCTTCCGCGAAAAGTAACTCTTGCTCGGATAAGCGATCCTGCTACTGACGAACAAGTCCGGATACTCGAAACGAGAGGAAAAGAAACACAGCTTTATAACACGACAATAAGTGTTTAGGCCTCGGCGGCCGCGAAAAACACATGCATGCTCCAAACAGACTGCTCCGGCAGAATCAGACATCGCCCGGGGGAGGAGCGGCACCCTCGGCATCCTCTCCACCCTCGGCGAGATCTGGCCCGGCCCCAGACGGCGACGCGAGTGGAAGGATCTCCACCTCGAAGGAGGACGCCAGCACCGCGCTTGGGCCCGCGACGGCCGAGTCGAGCCTCTGAACCTCGGCTAAGGCAGCCTCATCTTTGTCGGGAAGACAGTACCCCTCGCTGACCCGCTCCAGATCCACGTCATAGTGGGAAACGAGCACAGCGAAGGCCCGCCTAACGCCGTGATGCAGCGCCCCATGGAGTCTGCTGCGCACATGGCCGCCCAAGGCCCACAGGCGACTCTTGGGGGAGCTACCCGAGGGGACGTCATCGAGGCCAAAGACCTGGCAGAAGGTCGAGATAGCCTCGGACATGGCCACGCGGATGGCCTCCTTCTGCTCAGCCGCCTGGGCAAGTGCCTTGACAGACTCGTTAAGAGCTGTCTCGAACTCTGCAGACAGCCGAACAGAATTCTTCAGACACGAGTCAAAGAATGAAGCTGAATCGAAGTCACAAAGCGGCCGAAACGTACCTTCAGCCCGGGCACGCTGCTCCGAAGCTGCGGCTTGGGCGGACTGAGCAGACCCGACGACCACGGCCAGGTCCTCCGCAAGGGCTCCGGCCCGAGCGGACACCTCGGCTAGCTGGCCCCCAAGGGCCTCAGCCCGGCCTACAGCCTCGGCAGCCTGGCTCTGAGATTGGTCCCGCTCGCCAATGACCTGGCCAAGCTCCAGCTGCCGCTGTTGCGCCTCCGTCCGTGCCGACGCCGCCTCTGCCCGCGCTGCCGCTGCCTCCACCTCCAGCTCATCACAGAGCAACCGAAGGTCCGCCACCTCGGTGCTCCGTTGGGTGAGGCGTTCATTAGCCTCGGCAAGCGCGGCCCTCAGGAACCGCAGCGAACCCCAGACGTCGGTCTCGCGGCGGATGAACAGTGACTTGGCGGTGCTCACATCTGTCAGTTCCTGAGGAAGGGAAGCAGAGTGTTACAAAGAATGCCCTGGTCACGCAAAAGGTATGCCTGAAATCCTTACCTAGAGGACCCTGGGAACATCCCTGGAAAGGATCTCCATGGTCGACCGAAGCGACCCCATCACCGCCTCGGCATACTCACGGAGCTCATCCCGAGACTGCTCCTCCCGCTCATCGTCAAGGACGAAGAGGGGTTTCGAGGCGCCGCGGGTCCAGAACCGGAGCGCCTGCCCACGCCACTCATTGGGATCGCACCGCGCGGGGATAAGTTCGCCGCTCCCCAAGACGGGCCGCGGTTCTACGCCCCTCCTCCAAGGCGTCGGGACCCCCTGCAGTCGACGCATCGGGTACCATCGCTGGCGACGTACTGGGCCTCCTCTCGGCTAAGGAGGCGGGCTTCCGATCACCGACCTCGGCAACGGTGGCCGCCCTCTCCTTATGATCGAGACTGGGGAAGTCGGAGACGACCTTGAGCAGCGGCACCTCAGCCATCCCAGCATCAGCGGCGACAGGTGGCTCCATGGGCAAAACAGCGATGGCCTCGGCAGGAGCTGGTGCCGGTGCCGGCAACACGTCAGGTGGGCTCGGGGCAGCGGCCACGCCAGCAGCCTCCCACGGCACGATGGCCGCCCCGATGGAGGGGTCAGCCCGGGAGGCTTGCCCCATGGCAACTCGTGCCGCCTGAGCCCCCGCTCGAGGGCGTCTTGTGCGGAGGCCAGCTAACTGGCATGGCGTGCTGCGGCACCGGCTGCAGAAGCCGGCACTGTCTTAAGGGCCTTCCGGGGGGCCAGACCGGTCGAGCCTTGCCTCCGTTTGCTGAAAGGAAGAGATAAAGCAGGATCAGGGCACATGGAGAAAGAGCCAAAACAGAGGTATCCTCAGATACTTACCCGCTCCGGACCAAGGCCAATCGTGCCTGCGGGGAGGCCCCTCGGGCCTCGGTCCCCGCAGGCGCTGCCGAGGATTGCCCTGCTGCCGGCTTTGGCGCCGTTCCCCCCTCGGGCGCCCGAGGCGCCGAAGGGACGGCCTGCCTAGGTGCCATCACGACGGCCCGAGGATCCACCTCCTGTACAGCCGGCACGGGCAGCTGCTCTTGGGCGACAGGCGGATCGGCCGGACTCCCCGGAGTCACCTCAACTACCTCGGCCAAGGGGTCGAGTACCCCCTCGGCCTGTCCCCGCTCCTCAGACCGGGACCTTGACGTCCCGGCCCCAGATACCGACGGTGCCAGCCCACTTGGAGGCTGGCTCGACGACCCTTGGCCCAGCCTCAGATCCGGGCTAAGGCCAAGGCGGGCCGCCATGTCGTCGTCCTCGTCATCATCATCATCGTCGTCGTCAGGCATCTCTGGCGACGGCTCCCTCGGGAGCCCGTCCCTCTCCTGCCTCCGACGGCGCCTCTCCAAGGCGTCACGAGCCCGCATCCGCTCGCGGGCCCGGGCCTTTTTCGCGTCCTTCTTCTCCTTCTTCTCCGCGGTGACCCTCCGCGTGGCTCGGTCCACCGCGTCCTCCGGGATCGGCGGCAGGGAGGGCTTGTAAAACCCTAACCCCTGGAGACGAACGGAAATCCCGACGGTAAGAATCAAAGGCAACTCGGCGCAAAATAGGAGAAGGAGCAGACACTCACCAGGGACACGTACCCACGCTCGGGACGCATCACGGACTGGGTAAGGGCGCCGGCATCCAGCCTCCCTACCGTGCCCGCTACCCGCCTGCGGAGGTCGTCGGTGGAGAGGGAGGCCGAGGACGTCTGTGAACCCTCCAAGTCAACCCCCGGCTTCATCTCCGAAAGCGGCAACTGTCGCTCTGCCAAAGGAAGCACCCTCCGGCGATGGATGGCGGCAACCACCCCCGCGGCGGTGAGCCCCCCATCTTGTAACTTCTGCAAGGCCTCCAGAAGGGGCTGGAGTTTCTCCTGTTTCTTCTGTGTGGCCCCCCAGCGCCAGTTGCTGCCGGCGGCAGTCACCACTCGTTGAGAAAACGACGGGAGCCTTCCGTCGTCGTTCCGGAGGTAAAACCACCGGCGCTGCCACCCCTTGTTCGAAGACACAAGGATGGTGGGGATGTACTGCTACGCGTGCCCCTGCCTCAACTGGAGGGTGCAGCCACTGGCCCGCACCGCCATGCGGACCTTCTTTTCACCCGTTGTCAAGGCAAAAAGCTCCGCGGAGAAGAGATGGGTCCACAGATCCCAGTGGGGGTCAATCCCCAAAAAACCCTCGCAAACCGCCACGAAGATGGCCGCTTGCGCAATGGAGTTGGGGTTGAGGTTGTGCAGCTCCACCCCGTAGTAGTGCAGGAGCGCCCGCATGAAACGGCTCGCTGGCACTCCGAACCCTCGCTCGTGGAAGGAGACGAAACTAACCACATACCCTGGCAGCGGAGTCGGGACGACCACGCTCGCAGGGACCATCCACTCCGGCTGCGGGTCACCGGAGAAGGGACGGAGCAAACCATCAGCGACAAGGGCCTCCAAATCGTCCACCGTGATGGTGGAGAAAGGCCACGGATCGCGCGGCGGAACGACGGTCACCCTGTCGGCCATCGCCGAACGAAGGGGGTGGAGGCGGAGGGGACAAGGTGCATGGTTTTCTTTTCTCTGGCTATTCTCTTAGGTTGCGGAAACCAAAGCAGAAGGCAAGCAGCAGAGTAAAGAACCACCGCCGGCCCCTCTTCCGGGTATATAAAGGCCCGGGCGAGATCCGTTCAACACTTCGCCCGAACCCGTCGCGAAATTCAAACTCGAAGGCGAAACGCCCGTTCCTCGAACGACTCGCGCACGCGCAACGGCCGCCCTGCGAATCGCTCGTCCCGTCGCATTAACTCCTCGGCAGGGCAAGCGACGCCCTTGGCAGGCAAAGCAGGCGTTGTTTCACCTCCGCCATGATGACCGCGTCAAAAAAGGTGCGCCACACCATTTAAATTCATATCCTTTTCCTCCTCCCCTTTCTCTCTCTTGCTACAGGGATCGGGAAAGGGGAGATTCCAAAAGGGATCCTTCTCCGCGAAGGAAGCGAGCCCTGAGCCCTCCTACTGATCAGGGGTTCGAAGGCTGGCCCCTCGGAAGGGTTCGGCGGTTGCCCCAGAGCACATGGGCTTCAAGCTCATTACTGATCAGGGGGTTCGAAGGCTGGCCCCTCGAAAGGGTTCGATAGCCGCCCCAGAGCACTCGGGCTCCGCGTCCACTACTGATCAGGGGTTCGAAGGCTGGCCCCTCGGAAGGGTTCGACAGCCGCCCCAGAGCACGCAGAGCGAGGGATAACTCTGGGTACGTCCGATACATGGCCGAGGCTCGGGCTACGCTCCCGAGGTACCCTAGGACATTTCCGAGACCAGCAGGAGCGATTTTGTAACGGAATCCCATCAGAGGGAGGCATCGAGCCCTCGGACCCTATCAAACGGGACCGGGTCCGGCAAATCACCTGCAGGTACTTTTGGAGCGCGCCTCTGGGCCACTAGCCGACCCTTATCGAACGGGGCACGGGCGTCCACTCGGATCACCCATTAGCAACTCACTGGAGACACCATGTTCGGCGCCCTTCGAGGGCAACATGGCGCTTCCCCCCCTTCCTCCTTGTGGAAAGGCGACGAAGGGGCGTATGATAAAAGTCGGGACAGTCCTTGATCGTCCTCTCGCTCCGTGCAGAGGCTCGGGGGCTGCTCTCGCAAACCCGGCTACGGGCAAACTGTTGACAGCGTCAACAAACCAGCCTAAAAACTCGGAACCTGACCATGCATCTGGGCTACGATCAGGTCGCATGAGGGAACAACCAGGCCGGCCGAGGTGTCACGAAAGGCATTAAGACCTCAGAGGAGTCAAACCACTCCTCCGAGGCCTCAGGGGCTACACCTGGCGGGTGCGCTCGCGCGCACCCACTGGAACAAAGTGTAACCGAGAAAGGCCGGTCCCCTTGCAAAAAAGTGCGACAAAGCCTCCAAGCGAGTACCAACACTCCCTTTGAGGCTCGGGGGCTACTGTCGGGTACCGTAATTAGGGGTACCCCCAACAGTCCTAAACACGGCTGGTAACCACCATCAGCACAAGCTACAGAGACTGATGGGCATGATTCAGGTCAAGGCTTCGTCTACTCAAGGGACGCGATCTCGCCTCGCCCGAGCCCAGCCTCGGGCGGGAACTGTAGTCCCAGACGGATTCACTCCCGAGGGCCTCTTCAAGCAACGGGCGCACCCTCGACTCGCCCGAAGCCCAGCTCGGGCAGGCTTCGTAGTGAAGCAACCTTGGCCAAATCGCCTCACCAACTGACCGTATCGCAGGCGCATTCAATGTGAGGATCGCCTGACACCTTATCCTGACACACGTGCCTCAGTCGGCAAGGTCGAAGTGACCGCAGTCACTTCGCCCTTCCACTGACCGACCTGACAGGAAAACAACGCCGCTCGCCCCTCTCCGAGTGTTGTGCCACCCGCCAGGGTGAGGCTGACAACAGCTAAGATCAGCCTCAGGCGCAACAGGAAGCTCCGCCTTGCCCGACCTTGGGCCTCGACCTCAGGAGGAGGTCTCCGCCTCGCCCGACCCCAGGGCTCGGCCCCCGCCTCGGCCTCGGAAGGTGGTCTCCGCCTCGCCCGACCCTAGGGCTCGGCCTCGACCTTGGCCTTGGAAGGTGGTCTCCGCCTCGCTCGACCCCAGGGCTCGGCCTCAACCTCGACCTCGGGAGGAATCGCGTCCTCGCTCGACCCCGGCCTCGGCCTCAGGAGGAGTCTCCGCCTCGCCCGACCTTGGGCTCGGACCGACCGCACCACAGGGGATACATCATTACCCTACCCCTAGCTAGCTCAGGCTACGGGGGAACAAGACCGGCGTCCCATCCAGGCTCGCCCCGGTAACAAGTAATGATGGCTCCCCGCGTGCGTCCATGACGACGGCGGTTCTCAGCCCCCTACGGAAGCAAGGAGACGTCAGCAAGGTCCCAGCAGCCCCGACAGCTGTGCTTCTACAGGGCTCAAGCG
The DNA here is from genome assembly GCF_902167145.1 of Zea mays. NCBI lineage: Eukaryota > Viridiplantae > Streptophyta > Magnoliopsida > Poales > Poaceae > Zea > Zea mays. Next base: position 10,787,018 of record NC_050104.1, on the reverse strand, counting down.
CTACTCCGACGGCCACGATACTGCGTACACAGGGCTCTAGCACCTCTCCGATAGCCACGTTGGCATGTACACAGGGCTCTGGCACCTCTCTGCCGGACACGTTAGCGCATAGCTACACCCCCATTGTACACCTGGACCCTCTCCTTGCATCTATAAAAGGAAGGTCTAGGGCCCTCATGTGGAAGGGTCGCGCGGGAGGACGGGCTGACGAACAGGCTCACTCTCTCTCCCTCGCGAACGCTTGTAACCCCTACTGCAAGCGCATCCCCCCTGGCGCAGGATAACATGAGCCGTGTTTCCCCCCTTGTGTTCCATCTCGCGCCAACCCATCTGGGCTGGGACACGCAGCGACAATTTTACTTGTCGGTCCAGGGACCCCCCGGGGTCGAAACACCAACACATATAAATATAATAAGCATGTAAACTGACGAAACAATTGAAAATAAATAGATAGCAACATAAACAGCATGACTGTAAAATTTAAACAAACAGATATAACATATTACTAGCATGAACATACATCATACATGTCATGATATAATATAACAGGACAGTTTGGATAATTCTATGACTACATACGAAACAACAGAGATGAATATATGAAACATATATAATCTGCAGAATGTAAAACAGTAAGGAACTGAATTGATCATACCCTCTCATGCGCTCCGAGGATCCTGATCCTTGTCCAGCTTCTCTTGTCATCCGTACGTGATGAAGATGCGCCAGGAACCAGTGACGAAGACAAAGACGGATGTTGGGCAGTCGCGTAGACGCTCCCCAAAAACCTAATTGTCGATCCCCCGTGCAAGGTCTCGAACGGCAAGGGCTTCGGAGGCACATGCCCTCTCGCTTCTCTGTGCGCGCAGAGTCACGAGATGGAAATACCCTCATTTGCTGCTGGGCTGTGACTCTGAAATAGTTCTGCTCTCCTGTACTAAGTGACAGGGGTTCTCCCCTACTTAACCTCTCGCGGAGGGAAGATGAAGGAGAAGGGTCGCATGCGGCAGCTGAAGGACAAGGGTCTCGCATGGAGCTGAAAGGTTTAAAAATTAACACACCACTCCATGCTCGCTCGCCGCCTGCCACGCCACGCCACGCCTGAGCCCGGCCGGCGGCGGTGGCGCGCGTGTGTGGCACGCCCTTACCGTTTCTTGACTTATCAAATTAAGTGGAATAATTCCCACTATAAGTCAAGTCAAAGATTTTTGGACTTCCAATATGTTACTATTGGTATTCTCCAACATTACACATCATAGAGTTTATTCAATAAATAGGCCAATCCCATAAAAGATCCAATAGAGACTACCCTAGGCTTATTGGCTTCTAATGGGCCACTAAGTAGCTGAGTAACAAGTTGGATTTTTATTCGGACCAAAATAGTATATACAATATTTAAAAAATCTATACTACTTCTATAAAGATCTAACGAGGGCGTCCACACCCTCTGTGCCCCCCGCCTCCGCCCCGTCTCGCGTTGCCCGTCCCTCAGCCCATGCCCCGATTGCGCCCGCATCCTCTCCCCACAAGCCCCGCCCCCATCTCCGCACCCTTCCAACCTCGGTGCCACCTTCCAATCGACAGTGCCCATATTTCCATGCCCCCGCCTGTCTCCCGCACTGGTCCACGACCGCCACCCCTCCTTCCGAGACTTCCGCCGTGTCCCGCCCTCTTGGATGACTCGCCATCCATCATCGCCGGCGCACCGTGATGGACGCCTCTACCACGGCCTCAAGTCCTCTCGCCCAAGCCGCCATCCCTATCTCGCTCTTGGCCCCGCCGCAGACCGCCATGATTGCCTTGCTCCCCTTGGCTCCTGCTCGGGCCCAACGCCTCACTCTCGAGCGTACCGTGCAGGAGCGGCTGCCAACGCGTGGCTGGTCGGTGCGTTACTTAACGGCCCCGAGCCCAGTTATGCGAGCGAGGCTGGACAAGGTCGTGGGGTTCCAACAAGGTGGTGCAGCTCTATTTGTCCCTCCACCCCAGCGCCAGTCATCTCCCGAGCGCGAGATCTGCTCGCCCGCCTGCCCCATGGCGCCTCATGGCCGCTCAAGCAGGGATCCACTGGCTGGGCATCTCCTTGACCTGCGATAGCAGTGAGCCAGTGACTGTGATGTGGCAGGCGTCATGATGGAGAAGCTCGGATCTAGGAGCGGACAGCGAGGGACCGTGTTAGGCTTGGTAGCGCAGGAGGGCACGACGTGGATGCACGGGCCACAGGCGGTGCTACGGGAGCTCAAGGGGCAGCGACACGCTAGGAGCTAGGACTGGGCATAAAACCCGAGCCCGAAGCCCGTTACCCAAAATACCCGAACCCGTACCCGTTTAGCCCGAGACCCGTTACCCGAACAACTCCAACGGGTAACGAAACTGAATACCCGAACTAAGTTCGGGCCTAATCGGGTATTAACCCGCGGTACCCGAAGTACCCATTCTACCCGAAATTAGCCATCACGCACCAAGCCGAGCGCTAGCCGCTAGTCCAACAGCGGCAGAGCCCATGGGCCACAGCCCAGTTGATAGCCTACTACGCAACCCTAGCTCCCTGACCGAGTCCCTAATCGGTTAATCCCTATCCAGCACTCCGGCTATCCCAGGCGGCATCCTCCCAGGCGGCTGCAGGTGCACCACGGCACTGCGCAGTCGCGCTCGCGCACCAACCAGTCCTCCCACTCCCAGGCAGCAGGGCGACAGTCATAGGCGCGCAGCCACCAGATGGCCAGGCGGGCCAGCCAGTCCCAGCCTTCCAGCGCGGCCAGCCGCGCGGCAGACCAGCCACACGCTCAGGCGTCGTCAAGCATCAAGCCTCCACGACTCGTTAATCCCAGGTCCCAACCTTGCTGCCTTGGAGCTGCAGACCTTGTGAAGTTGTGAAGTGGTGAAGTATGAGGCTGTGAGCGCCTGAGCAGTGAGCTAGACAGCCAGTGCCTGGTTGCTGTAATGCTGTTTGTGATGTTGTTTATGACTTTGGTGATAAAGTACTAAAGTGGTAACTGTGAAGTACTAAAGTGAGCCAGTGTGATCCTGCAGCCGAGCAGACCATGTGATTTTGTAATAATTGTTGATAAGTCTTGTGTGTGATTTATAATAGCGGGTACCCGAATTTTACCCAAACTCAAACCCGAATTTGCGGGTACCCGAAATTACGGGTACCCGAAATTTCGGGTACGAGTACGGGTTCAACTGTTGAAAACCCGAAATATAAAAAACCCGAAAAGCCCGACCCGAAATTTCGGGTAAACCCGGACGCCCAGTCCTACTAGGAGCACGGCTATGCCAGGGCGGCGGCACGACGAGATCGCATCCAGTGGTGGCGGCAGGTGCGCCCATAAAATTAAAGGCAGATTCCTCTGAGGCCTTTGGATTTGATACTTCATCTCTTGATTTCTTCGCAAACAACAGATGAGGGATTCACGATGGCTAAGTCGAAGGACCACATGGCACATAACCAGTCGTACAAGGCATACAAGAACAACATCAAGAAACCCACGTGCGGCTGCCAGACCTCCACCAAGGGGGTATGTGTTTCCTTTTCCTTGCTTCTCAAATCTCAACTATGCTAGATCTGAATGTGCTTCCTTTTCCTTGCTTGTCAACTACGCCACTCCTCGTCTTCCTCTTGAGGCCTTCTCTGGATTCGATCGTTCATCTCCTGATTTCTTGGCGGAACCGCATGTGACTAGGAGCAGGAGCAAGAGGGATTCAGGGCTAAGTTGAAGAACTACTTGGCGCATAACCAGTCATACAAGGCGCAAAAGAACAACATCAAGATGCCAAGCGCCACCGCCAGACCTCCACCAAGGGGTGTACATGTTTCCTTTTCCTTGCTTCTCAAATATGCTAGAATCTGAATTTGAAAACTAGAATTCCGCTAAAACGTGTTGTTTTTTTTCTTCCATTATTATGTATGTATAGCTTTTTTATGTCAATCAGAGGAGTATTCAGTTTTTTGGTTGACTTGTTTTAACCTCAATACAATCCTTTTCTGTTTAGGTTCTTAACAAAGCTCATGATGATGCTCGGAGCCGTGCTCAGAATAGCTTGTCTGAAAGCAACAATTTGAAAGCTTTGGTCACTTCAGACTCAAAAGGCAGTTTCATTAGCATTTAATTAATATACGTGTAAATGAAATGTTAATGGAATGGTCACTGCAGGCTCACTGCATTCCCAATCCACGTTGGGTCTTACTGGATTGAGAATGCACATGCGCAGTATACCACTCGACACATCAGGTCATGTTATTTTTGGACAAATTATTTTTTTCAATTCAAGTTTGTCCCATTGAGTCTAACTAGATTCTGAGTGTGATCTTAGCTATCACCAAGGGACAAAGCATAAACACTAATAAATCTTTTATCGTATATGTGTCTCCCCAGTCAAGAGTATCACTAGCTACATTCTCTGGTCTTCCTTAGTCACAGGTAATTACATGACCTTGCCATATCCATTCCCTTGTCATAATCATTACCCTGACATATATGCTCATACAAATGTTTCCCATGATTTATTTATTTTCAAAACACAATTGAAAGGTTGCACTTCAATTATGAGAACTAAATCTAACTCTTTTAAATTTAGGTCCTCAGAAAACTGAATGGTTTGTTCAAGTCGATTGGTGTAAAGGCTATTTTTGATACAAGCTCAAGTCGAGATCTATCTCTTATTGAAGTACGCAATGAATTTATTTGATGTTATCAGAAAATTCGATCATGTAGTGGCCAAGAAGCTGAAACCAATCTTCCAATGATTCAATCTGCATGCCCCGGTGAGATGTTTGCTCAGAACATGGTGTATGGATACTTACATAAGGCAATTTGGGTTTTAAAAATTCTGTGACCTTTCATGTATAATACTAATGGTTTATCACTACATTTTATGCATTTGCTTTAAAAACAATTGCATGATTTGTTTACAGTGGTAGTTTTCTTTTTTTCTTCCATCATCTCATATCTTTTTCTTGTCCATCCATCTATCACTCTTCTTTTGGCCCTTATGAAAAAAATGCTCTTTTGATTTTCAACCTGGTCTTGATGATTTCTGTAGCTGCAACAAGCTTGCTTTTAATCTGTATTGCCTCTCAACCGAATGTTATTGTTGTTCAGTTATGGTTTATGGAAGATGCTCATCATTGGAGATAATTTGGTCTATAAAACTATCTGATATTTCTCTAATTGCCAACTTTTTTATCTAACACCAAACCTTGAAATTCCATTCTTTCTTGACATGATAAACTAGTCTAATCATCTTGCACTCGTTTTTCTCCATAGATTGTTCTAGAAGAGTGGTAGTTGTTTATAGGTGACCAGCGACCACATATTAACTGCAGTTTCTCTATAGGCATTGTAATGTAAACGAAAACAACACTTTTGCAAAAATCTCCCAATATTTTTTTATTAACTTGTAGTGTGCTCCTCCGGCTTCGCCTCCTTGGTCATCCCCGCACGTGTAGGTCCACTTCTGGTGCCTCCAATCCCTCCACGACGCACTCCTTCGTCGCCACATCATTCTTTCTGATGACCTCGCGCTCCTCTCTCCTCTCGTTGGCGCGGTTTCCTCTCATACCACATCGTCGCCTTTCCTTTGCAACAAGCTCGCATATTGTTGCAATTCCCATTTGCCTCGACAAACTCACAGCAGGGCTTGTTAGCCTAGATAGTGGGTTGAAGATGACACCCTTAGTGACAATATACACTGATGAGGCTCTAGAATGTCATCGCGGTCTGTCATATGTGCCCCGTTGCAACGCACGGGCATCTAACTAGTATGCTGAATAAAATCTAAAAAATAGATAGCGACTGGGATAACACATAAGTCGTTTTTGGCCTATTTTAATTTTGTGCATTATATTTTGTACCGTTTTAAGTACGAATTTAAGTAGATCAAACGGATTTAAGTAGATCAAATGTAGAGAACGATGTGGAAGGAATGGATATGGATTATATCACCCTACCTGTCAGCGTCCTTTGGATTGGAGGATTTTTGGAGTAAAAGTGCAGGATTCCAATTCCTATAAGAAAAAGTCCTATTTATGCCTTTGCAATGCATGAATGAAGCACAGAAAAAGTGTAGGAAAATTTCTTTACATTGTTGATTTTGTAGGAAAAACGTAGAAAACAATAATCCTCCATTGCAGCATTGCTGTGCCGACTTCTCTAGTCTACTGGCGTCAATAGCAGTAGCTAGAATCTTGTTGCCTACACTTTATCTAAAGACTTGCTTTCTCAATTTTCTTGGGGTTTTCAGTCCTTTGTTTTCTACTAGGTGAGTGCCCGTGTGTTGCAACGTAAACATATAATACCACAATAACTTATGTACAAATGTGTGTTATACTATTATAAGAAAATATTTGAGCTTGCACAAACACACTATTTTTACCTCTAACTTGCAATAGTCGTAAATCTTTGTATTTATAAGAAAGAAAAGAATGTCCAAAGTACAAGCCTTCCTGTAAAGGGAGGATGAGACCCACCAAATAACAGAATTACATCTATGCTACTAAACAAAAAAAAACGCAAACCCTAGACACACAGTACGCCTAAAAATAATCCAGATGTCTCCAAATCAAACAAACACATACTATTGATTCCAGAATTTCACCATTTGAAAAAAAATAAATGAAGGTTAACCTTACAATACAAAATAAACTTCCGTCTTGCGAGGAACAGTAAATTGTTTCCATGAAACAAATGCAAGTACTGTGAGGGTATGACGGCGTGGTGGCCGGGTCGGGGTTGACGCAGTTTGTGGGGTCTCATACGAAGAAAAAGGTATATACAAGTCAAGAATCAAGTAAAACCAGATTCTTAGTCATATTCTCCAGATGTAAAAAGTAAAAGTGGGCTGCATTTTAATAAGTGCACCATGACAGGGAATATGGAGACAGAACATTGCTGGATCAAACATATCGTTTTTAGCTTTTAGGTAATAGTATGATTTTGGAAGGATTACATTTCGTCAGTTTTATGCTGAGAGGCGATGCAACAGAAAATCACAATAAAGTTGAAATGCAAAAGAATATGAAAATATTACATCCATCAAAAAAAAGTCATGTACGGTTGTACACTGAACTGCAGCCTTCTAGTCACAAAAACTAAGAAGCACAAAAAACATGTTTTTGTGAGTCATGCTGGCAACACAAGCGTAGGTTCAAGAACATAAACGTGTGATGAGCCCATGTAATATCATCACAAATCGCTGCATGTTTCTTTGGGTGCAGAATGAGAATAATAAACGCAAATTAAAAGGTCAGACGTGTACTAACCTGAGAAGAACAATGAAGATTTTTGGGAACCAACCATTCTATAGGGTGGAAAGAGATGGACCAAATTAAATTATGTACATAGTAAATTTTATAGTTAATGTTACTGCTAGAAAGTTTACTTGGAGTAGAACTGAAAACTCCCTGAAGAAGATGACAAGAGCTATTGCTGCATGCAACAAGTGAAACACCTCATGAAATAACTATTTAAACCAGATACAAATGTAAACAAGTCTGTACTCTCAAGATGATAATAAGTATGTAATGAATCAAGCATTGCTTATAAGTGTAAGCCATCATAGCGCTTAGCAGTTAGATTTAGGACAGACCCAGTGCTGGCGGCTCCCACATGAGTGGAGTCTGAGGAAAGAATAACCAAGGCAAGCCTTAACACTGTTTTTGCAGAGAGACTGCATCAAAGCGGGGACCTTTGGATCAGTGGGGAGGCTTCTCACCACTGTGCCAGGCCTGTCCTTCACTTAGCAGTCAGATTATGAAAATAAAAAAGTGAAAGCCTAGATGTTATGTACCCGAGACCTGACTAATAATTTTGTATCATGACACCCAGTGTCTTTCATAATGTCTCACCTCAATGACTTGACATGCTCATTTAAAATGATCTTCATAAGAACTTCGTTATGCTCAATGTGTGAGATTCTAAGTTCATTTTTTAGTTCAGATAGAAGCTTGACCTGCAATTGTAAAAACGTATAGGTAAAGAGTACAGAAGAAAGCAAACAGGTAACATGCTTCTCTTTCGAATTATAGTGCAGTTCGGCTTGTCCTGAGTCAAATCTCTCTAACTTTGACCTTGTTTTTCAAAAATGTGTCAACATCTCGAGGTTCAAATAAATGTTCTTCCAATATTAGTTTCATGGAGAATTTAATGAAATAAACTTCATGCTGCAGATATTGGTGTGAATTTCTATAAAATTGCTCAAAATTTAAGAAGTTTGACTTGGGACAAAACCAAAGTGAACTATAATTCGGAACTAAGGGAATACAGTACAAGAATATACAATTATCCAATGATTATATCATCTATGATTTGATTACCTATATCTGGAGCTTGTAGAGAAAAATGTACAGGTAACAATTGTACCAATGAGAGGTGGGCTTGTCACAGCTCAGAGCTCATAACACTGATAAATATGCTGATCGCTCCAAGCAGTGAATCTAAAACACAGTACCTCCAAAGGAAGAATTGGGTAATTATGACACCAAAACAGGTATAGCAGAGCGATTTCATGTCTCCAGCTTCATCATACATAAAAATTAAGGAATAAGTAAATGTAATACTCTTCAAATGGAATCCAGTACATGGAGAAAACAAGAATAACTATAGTGTTGATGAGTGGTTTAAATGAAAGACGAAGTTTATCTAGAAAATAAACTATCTTCACATATGAAAACTGCTATGGGATCGTGAAAATAAGACAATACATGTAGTATCTTTTTATTTAAAAATAATCAATGGATTCCCAAAATAAAAAATGCAATAGCATGAGAAGTCTAGCATAATCTGGAGCAACAAAACTAAGATATTCATAATTTCATAACATGTTGTCCCTTTAGAGTGGTAGAGTTCTGCAAATATTAAGGGTTCAAAATTCATCCCATGACCAATCAACTCCTAAGGCTCCTGCATTATCCCTACCTAGCAGTGAGGGCCTAATGAATTCAACAATTAGGCCAGTGGCATGATCATCTGTGTTGGATACTGATCATCTGTCTTTCTACCCAAAACAAAATCATGAGGTACACACAATCCAAGTAGCTCGACTGGCACAGGCAACACATTAACCTAGATGCTGTTCAAAGTGAATATCAGCAGGCCTCATTCATCATAATTAACAAGTGATCAGTTTGGTACAGAACAAGCCTGCTAGAAACATAGCCCGTTCTTTGATTTATATACCAAAACAAATGATATAATATCCTCATACAAAAGCTGAAGATACAGAGCAATAGCGGACGACTATGCATACTGACTGACAATTGGTTTGATTGTGACAGGGAGCAAAGTGAAGCCAAAAATAAAAAAAAACGTAAAGGAGATAAGAATAAAACAAAACTCATATTCTTCTCTGTATGTATGTTGCGCGTGGGACCATATCTTCAACTAAACAATGCCATTATCCATCCTGTGAAGTCTATCTGCATGAAAGACCTAGCCCCTTTAACTTGACTGCCCACCTTTCATCTTGGCTTCGAGGTCCTTGACAACTTTAGTAAGAGGTCTTGCATCCAGAGCCTTAGCCAGTTTACCATCTCCATCAAACTACAGGAAAAAAAGTGGGAAGGGATATCAAGATCAACCTGTGCATCTAATTGCATCCAGAGCCTTAGCCAGTTTACTAAGGTCTTGACAACATTAGTAAGATGTCTTGACAAAAAAACTAATGTTTATTTTATACAATAATCAGTTGAAAAGATTGGCAAGGTTATCAGACCAAACTGGGCGTCTCTGTTAAAAATCAATCTCATCACAAACACTGTACGTATATCGGAAGCAAATAGGACGGTGAGTGCTGAGCCGGCTGTCTGGTTATCGTCAGTCTTGAAGCTGAAGCATGAGGCATCCAGCACGCGAGATGGACTCGCAGTGTAGTCTGTTTTCTTCTTCACTAATCCCACTTCTTGCAATGCTTCATGGCATATCCTTACATTTTCCTAGAAATGTAAATACGTACATTAAAAAAAATACTAAACCTTCAGAGAAAGTCAGAGAGAGAGAGAGAGAGAGGATTTACACCTTATTGACAGGGATATTAGAAGCTAAAAGAGCGCCGCTGAAGGCAATGACTTGAGACTCAGCAGCTGCTGACAGAACCACTGCTGCCATCTCAAAAGGCCTGAACTGTAGGAGCTTCGTTGCTGCAAATCAAATGCACACAGACGAACACGTGCTTATCGAATGGAAAAGGCGGGCAAGTCCGATTCGCTCAAGTAATCTGATGTACCTTCAAGACTGCCAAGTACGATCTCGGTGCGCCGAGAAATGAATCCGCAACTTAGCGGCTTCCCGCCAGTGAACTTGTCCACGAAATAGTTGATGTAAGAGAATGGCGTCACAACTTGCATCCTCCAATTCAGAGAGTCTAGAACGTAAATCTCCATCCTCTGAATAGCATCTAAATCGAAACTGTACTTCTCGCTGGGAACCTGTGACACATATATATAATAGAGATAAAGATTTGGGGAACTCAAACGTGAAACTGTACTATATATCCATTTTATCCACCTGATTCTGATGGATGTCCAGACGGCGAAGAACCACGGTCTCCTCCATCTTGGCTGCAATGGTTAGGCAAGCAACAAACAACAGTTGTGGCATCCAGGGCTGCTGGTCAGCATCAGCCTACACCAACAAGAAACATAAGGTTAAAGAATGTATGGGCACAGCGAGCCTTCCATCAACGGAAATCCGCAGAACACGGCGCAGGGAGCATAGCGGAGGCGCGGGATTAGGGGCAGGCGCGTAGAACCGAGGCGCGCAGAAATCGTAGGCTGCCCCCCCCGCCGCCATCATCGCCCCAACCTCGCGAACGAGATCCACAGAACATGCCGCAGGGAGCAGAGATAGACTACGTGAAATGTGGAGGCCGCGACGTGAGATTGGGAGCAGAGATCCGCAAGGCCGAGGAGGACGAGCAAGGAGCGCGAGCAGGCGGGCCAGACGACGTAGGGTCAGTGGGTGCGAGGAGAGCGTGGCGGCGTCGGTGGAGGCGGGCTTGCGCATCGCGAGTCGGGGCGGGCGCGGCGCGGAGGACGTCGGGGGCGGCCATGGCGTGGTGGAGGAGGATGTCGCGGGGGATCCAGGATCTCATCGCGGCGAGCGTGTTGGGGACGCCGGACGCGCGACGCGAGATCTAGGGGAGCGTAGGGAGAGACGGGGCTGGGGCGAGAGGCCGCGATTCTTGGCACAGAGATGCGGCGCGACAGACGGGGTAGGGTATGAGCGCGTCCGGGATGGGCAGAACCGTGCGTCATCCTGTTGTGGACGCCTACACTACGTTCTTAAGTAGTAGTAGAGATATACATTAATTCCTACATTAATTCCTATGTTTTTTTCCTCTGTTTCTGTGTTCCCATAGTCCTGCATTAGTGCATTCTAAATGGGTCTTACTGGTTGGTCAGAACACGATCGAAGCAGAAACAGCCGCACCGGATTAGCCATAGCCTACCAGTTGTTGATGGTAGACCCACGCGGCCATCGGGCCATGCTGACCGTGGCAGGGCACATGATTTCGTCGTGCCTGCATATGCTCCTTGCTCCCTCTTCTAGTCTTCTTCATTGAATTCTTCATTTCCAATTTCCAATTTAGAGGTTGTTTGAACGTACTAGAACTAATAGTTAGTGATTAAAATTAGCTGAAAACATCCAAACAACCTAGCTAATAATTTAACTATTAACTATTTTTAATAAGATAATATTTAAATGTACTAGAATAAATAGTTAGTGGCTAAAATTAGTTGAAACATCCCAACACTCTAGCTAATTGTTTAACTATTAACTATTTTTAGTAAATTAGTTAATAGTTAGATAGTTATTGGTTAGCTAGCTAATTGTGTTGCCGGCGTGCATCCATCGTTTGCGTTGAATAGCGATGCAAAAGCTCAATCTTCAAAGAAATAGGGAAGAAAATCCTGCAGAGATGTGACCCATCGTTTGCGTAAGCAATGACTCGCCAGCCTAATCCGAACATGGATAGCACGCTTGATGTCTGACCGTGGAGTGGAGCACTGCAGTAGCTGACCTTTAAGAATGGTCCCAGTGGGGGGCGGGTCTTCCCGTCCAGCACAACCAAGCGGTTCGCGCCGGCGACCGGCGGGAGGCCAAAACAAGGCCGGCAGGCCCCGTCGCCAGCGGATCCTACGGTCCCATCCCAATCGTAAATCGCGCGCCGTCCCGATCATCCTGACTCTTCTGTCTCTGCCTCGTGCGCTGTCCGTGCCCGGTTTTTATTGCGCTTCTATTCTGGTCTCCAAGCCGGTGACGGTGAACCGATCACCACACACCAAGCCAACCCCGCTTCTATTCCGCGTGGACATATCGACAAGACAGCCAGCGGCGAGAAGTCGACGCCGGCAGTCTGGTGCAACACAGCGATCCAGTAGGTAGGTCAAACCGAGGCGGCGACGAAGTACGAACAGAGGGCAGGACGCAGTCAGCGCGGCGCGCCCAGGCCCCGAGGCCGAGCGATCTGGTGACGGCACGGCAGCATGGCCGAGGCGACGGGCCACGGCGGCCGCGTCGTCGACCTCTCGGGGGCCGAGATCCGCGGGGACCTCGAGGATCGCAACCCGCCCATCTTCCTCCCTCGCCAGCCCGCCGCGTCCCCGCTCCTCGCCCTCGACATCGGAGGTACCTACATACCTACCTACGGCGACGCTACTTCAATTCCGCGCGCCTGCCTGCCTGCCTGCCTTCTTACGGAGCGGCGTTGGGGGTTCCTGGCGCTCGTATGGTAGGGACTCTGATCAAGCTGGTGTACACGGCGAGCCGCGGCGGAGGGGCCGACGGGACGGACCTGCGCTTCGCCAAGTTCGAGAGGCGACGCCTACAGGAGTGCTTCAACTTCATCCGGGCGGAGGGGCTCCTCGCCAGCAATGCTGGTACGGACGTCTCTGCCTATGCCGCTCATCCTCTAGCTCGTTTGGTTTTCGCATCACGATATACTGAGAGAGTTGTGTGCTTCCGTTGTTTGTTGGTGGGGAGAAATGGGTAGGAAAGCGAGATGCTTGGTGCCACTATGTCGGTCACTAATTCGTCAGGAATTGGGATATTCCCTACCGCATGTAGAAATGTCCATTGTAGCAGAAGATCAGCTCTCAACGTATCTACTTTAGGTTCCCCTTGGGGTGGAAAAAAGGCTATCTGAATTGACAACCACTCTACTCCGATACTCAACGTATCTACATAGGCTTAGCAATTTCCTTTGTCAACCAAGGCTGCCAAGGTGCCTGTGACGCTGGCATTTCATTTCATCTGTGCAAATTTTCAGTTACATGATATTGTTATTTACTGCAAATTAAACTTTAACTTTCTCGTTTGCTTATAAAAAAAGGCAATCTAAATCGACAACTACTCTACTCCCGATACTCGGATAAATAGATCCAGTAATTTCCTTTGTCAACCAGGAGCACCGAGGTGCATGTATGTAGCACCAACAATTCATCTCGTTTGTGCAATTTTCAGCTACATGATATTGTTTTTTTTACTGCAAGTTAAATTTCAACTTTCTTGTTTTCTTACGTCATTGGTGCACTGTTTTATTGCGGATTAAATTGTAATTTTGTATGTCATGGACGAGGCCAGGCGGAGAAGGCGTGACCCTGAAGGTAACTTACTCTTTTGCTAATGTATTTGTAACCAAAATGATACCAAATACATTAATTAATTCAATGCAAAGAGTACATGTCCACATTTAGCAGTTATCACATTTTTTTGCAAGGTCATTCTGGCATGTTTACCACTAATCCTTGCACAAACAAAGTATCACCAAAAATTTCCAACAAACTTTGATGATTCCACCATGATGTGAATATATTTGTACTCCTGTTTATATTTGATGGTAAATAATTGTTCAATTATTTTTTTCCACAGGCACTTTGTCACTGACAACTCTTACAAAGTTAGATAAATAATGTTTTTATGTATAGAGTTACATAAATATTTGTTTAGTATGTTAAAAGAAACAGGGTATAACTGTTTTTGTAGCTTTCAAAAAAAAGCTTTTGCCTAGCTCCCAAGTATGATATCTTATTTTTACTTTTAGTTATTAAACTACCGTTTTCAAATCTTCCTTCTGGTGTCCCTAGCATTGTTCATCCAGAACAGAAGATTATTGGATGACATGTACATCATTTTATTTTTTTCAAAGAATTGAGAAAAGTTTATGATAGATATTATGCACAGGCTACAGGTGGTGGAGCATATAAATTTGCTGACGATTTCCTGGAGAAACTAGGTGTTTGTCTTGACAAGCTTGATGAAATGGATAGTGTCGTTTCTGGAGCAAACTTTTTGTTGCAGGTCAGTGTCGGTCCTTGGCTGCTCGTCATATCACCCTATTTCACTGACAAATATCCTTGCATGTCTTGTATCAGTATTAATCTTTTTTTTACTTTTCTCATTCACTATGTTAGATAGTCAGCAAATCACAATTTATTTATTTATTTATTGTGATGAAGGGCATGTTTTTTTCCATTTAACTGATGCTACATCTTACAGAGTATTCCTGGCGCAGCCTTCACACACATGAATGGACTGAGGAATCCAGTAGATGTTTCCCCAAATAATTTGTTTCCTTACCTTCTTGTCAATATTGGCTCAGGAGTTAGTATACTGAAGGTTGCACTTCTTCACTGGGGTACTTTTTGAAAGTTCATTACAATGTAACTCATGTGACCGTATGTTGTTAAGTATAATGTAGGTTACTGGAAACAGAAAGTTTGAAAGGGTAACTGGGACGCACATTGGTGGTGGTACCATGTTTGGTTTAGCAAAACTTTTAACAGGCTGTAAGAGGTAATATCCAACCTTCTGCATCATGCAACTTGTTTACTGTTTTCCCCATACTAACCTGTTACAATTCTTTTAGCTATGATGAATTCTTGCAATTAAGCCAGAAAGGGGACAACTTTGTTCTTGATTTAATTGTCAAGGATATATGTGGAGAGCTTGTCTGCCAGAAGGTTTGTCTTCATCATTCTCTTGTTATATTCTAATAGAACATACAATTCCTCTTCTGTGATGATGTTGTGATTTTTTTGTTTTCTGGTATGGTATGGTATGGTATGCATGCTTGCATTTTATGGTTTGGCTTTTGGTGGGCTACTACTGTTTGAGTGTGTAGGACTGTAGGTTCATTCCTTTTTTTGGTTGGCTGAATGCTGACTGTATCATGACTTAGGATTTCCCTCCTGAAAACCTTACATAGAATTCCATAACAACCTACAGAGTTACAAATATTAAAATTGTTAGTGCTATACTTTCTTGATTACTCACTTTCCTAGCACTACCAAATCAGTGTGACACTATCTGCTTGACACACACTGTTTAATCTTTAAAATGTTTGGTGACATCCATCCATCCATCTGGGTTGTGTTGTGCATGTAAGGTTTCTTGTATACATTCTAGCCCCATTTTTTCTTAATATAATGATACACATCTCTTCTGCATGTTCGAGAAAAAAAATCCATCCATCTGTGTTTTCTGATGGCTAGATTGATTTACCTGTGCATTTGCATGTATGTGCTATATCTTGTCCAATATTGTATGTTTGTTTTGTATATAAAGGAAGATAATACTTATCTTTAAATAATTAATATTTTACAGTTCTTGTGTCAAGATTTGGCCATTCTTATGAAAAAAGTATTTGTTCATTTGGGTATTAACAGGACTTCTATTTAGCTTTATAGGAGTTTTTCTTGATTTTACATTCCTGGAGGTGGTAGGCTATGCTTTTAGTTTTCGTAAGTCTATGTAATTTCTCTAATGATATCTAATGTTTTATGGTTTGTATCTAGTATCAACTAGAGAGGACACCAATTTCAGGAATGACTGTTTAACCATTAGACATTTTGTTGTGTTTAACTTTATCTATCCTTTCCCCTCTCATGATGGAGCATTAGTCCTCATGAATGGTTGACTCATCCTTTTATATGTGCCAGCAAGGGCTTTCAACATCAACTCTTGCTTCTAGCTTTGGGAAAGTTATTACTTCTAAGAAGAAGCTGACAGACTACAAGCCTGAAGACCTTGCATCCACATTGTTGAGCGCCTTTACCTATAACATTGCACAAGTGAGTTTCTTTTTTTCTGCCTGTCTGCTTGTTATAAATATAGACTTCTTACCTTAGAATAAGGATACCGTGCGTGTGCGCGCGCCGTCGGCGGGGGAAAGTGGAGGGAGAACAATAAATTATGTTAGCTATTTGCATCTTATGACACCCAGTATTCTTTATTGAAATAATAAATAATCTAAATCTGGATATATTTACTTGGTGTTTATGGTAGGGGGAGGGAGAACAATAAATTAGCTACTTGCATCTTATGGCACCAAGTATCCTTTATTGAAAGAAATAATCTAAATCTGGATATATTTACTTGTTGTTTAACCCCTCTTGCTAAACTTTAGTGTCGAGAATGGAAGTATGCTGACTTATTTTTATTGTGTTAGATGGTTCGGTAGAAAGATTCACATATGAACTAGTTTTGTGAATGGGCCCCAACAAGATAGGAGCACTGTCAGTGACTGGTCAATATTGGGTTTCATCTATTTTTGTTGTTCAATATTATTGTTATCAACTCATGATTGTTGTCCATCAGATTGCTTTCCTTGTTGCATCACTTTTGGGCCTCCGAAGGGTTTTCTTCGGTGGATCATATATACGTGGTCACAAAAGCACGATGGAAAATATTTCTTATGCAATTGATTTCTGGTAAGCATCTGCAATTAATCTCTGTTTATACATTTGTTAATATGAAAAGGAGAAAAATGAATGCCATATTTCAGTTCCTGTCTCTGAATCTCTACCTTTATCATTATGAAGATTCTGTGTTCAATATTTCTTTTGGTAGGATTTCTGTTAGTCTATCATGGCAAGAATCTAAGCATATCTGATCTATCATTGATCAGGTCACAGAGCCAAATGCAAGCAGTATTTTTGCGACATGAAGGGTATTTGGGAGCACTTGGTGCCCTGATGAGTTATGGGGATCCAAGTGGTGAAAATCTTACCCTCGAGGAGAAGGTAAGTTTCAACAAAGATATTCTATGCCACTTATCATTGCCTGATATGGCTTATGTGGGATCGGCTGGATTTAGGGGGAGTGCACCAGGAAGAATGCACGAGTAGAGATGATTGGGAGGATGAACGCAAGTGGTAGGGAGACCGGGGATGAACACAGCCGCTGTGGGCACCAGGGCGAGGGGAAGAACTCGCCAGGATGACCCAAGAGCTGAGCCAGCCGGCATCAACTTCTTAGATGAGAAACCCTAGTTACAAACTAAGGCCCCTTTATAACTCAGGTGGCCTAACAACTTATCTCCTAGACTTAAGGAACTTATCTGCTAGACTCCAGGACTAATCTGAACCGACTCCAACAATACTGAGATAAACTAGGGAATAAGGGATAAGCCCAGGGAGGGGATAAGCTCAGGGGCCTTCCCTACTTCTTGTTGCGCCTAGTATACTGGCGCCCTAGGAAAGAGTCCACAACATTTCCCTCCTTCCCGACAAAAAGCTCGTCCTCGAGCTTGAAATCTGGGTAGTGTAGCTTGAAGTCTTCCATCTGTTCCCAGGCCGTATCTGTCTCTGAACGGCCCAGCCACTTCACCAATACTTCCCAAACGCCTCTGTTAATTCTTGCTCGCAGCACATGTTCAGGTGTTGGAATGACTCGGCCATGTAACAATGGTGGCAGAGGAACTATCTGGTCCGGGGCCGAGCCTTCAAACCTCTTCAGGAGCGACACATGAAAGACGTCATGAATCCGAGCATTCCTGGGTAACTGTAGTTTGTATGAAACTGTCCCAATCTTCTGCAGCACCTGATAAGGACCAAAGAACTTGGGGCTCAGCTTGGTAGGAGCTGCTGATGTTACCCCCACCGCTGTGCGCTGCTGTAGTCTTAGCCAAACCCAATCTCCCACATTGAACTCCACCTCCCGACGACGCTTGTCGTGGTATTGCTTCATGGTCACCTGAGCCTGTATGAGACGATCTTTAATGTCTGCCAAGAAGTCATCCCTGTCCCGGAGCTGTTTGTCTACTGCTGCCACATTTGAACCGCCCTGCTGATATTGGATCAAGGGTGGAGGATCCCTTCCATAGACCACTCTGAAGGGGGAACATTGGAGTGCAGTCTGATAGGATGAGTTATAGCAAAACTCTGCCCATGGGAGCCACTTTAGCCATGACTTGGGCCGATCACCCGCTAGGCAGCGAAGGTACATGGTTATGATTCTGTTAACCACCTCGGATTGGCCATCAGACTGGGGGTGGAAGGCTGAGCTCATGTGCAACTTGACTCCCGCTAACCGGAATAACTCTGTCCAAAACAAGCTAGTAAAGACTGTATCCCGGTCACTTACAATAGAGCATGGGATGCCATGTAGTTTCACAATATCATCAAAAAAAACTTTGGCCACTGAGGCTGCCGAATACGGATGTCCCAATGCAATGAAGTGACTATACTTTGAAAATCGGTCAACCACTGTGAGCACGACCGATTTCCCACCCACTTTTGGAAACCCGTCAATAAAATCCATTGAAATATCAGCCCATACCATAGAGGGGATTGGCAATGGCTGTAGCAGACCTGCCGGATGAAGATGGTCTGTTTTGTTGCGTTGGCATGTAGAACAGCCGCGTACAAATTCCTTCACACGTTGTAAAGCCATCCGGCTATAAAAAGAGGAACGCCATCGACACACTGTCTTCTGGACTCCTTCATGCCCCGCGTCATGTGCTTGAGCAAGCAGTGCCGGCCATAGGGACGAGGAATCAGGAATGAATACCTTGCCCTGGAACAGCAGAATACCATCAGTTTCAGCCCACCCTGGTGGGGCTGTTCCCGCTGCCAACTGTGCTCGAATTGCTGCTGCCTGAGAATCTGAACTGGATTCAGCTCTAAGAGTATCAAATAGGTCAAAAGTTGGTGATGAGATGTTGTAAACAGCCCCAGTATCTTCCTCCCGACGGGATAAGGCGTCGGCTGCTCCGTTGAGTTTACCTGGTCTATACTCTACTGTAATATCATAACCAAACAACTTGCTAACCCAAGTGTGCTGCGGAATTGTGGACAACCTTTGATCCAATAGGAATTTCAAACTGTAATGGTCTGTTCTGACAGTGAATGGGCGGCCCCATATGTATGGTCGCCAGTGACGGACAGCCTTCACCAACCCTATCAACTCTCTCTCATATGCTGGTAACTTCTGATGGTGAGGAGAGACTGGCCTGCTGAAATAAGCAATGGCGCCGTCTCCCTGGTGCAAGACAGCCCCGAAACCGGCCCCGGAAGCGTCACAATCAATGAAGAACCGCTGAGCAAAGTCTGGTAATTGAAGAAGAGGTGCTGTGATCAGAGCCTGTTTCAGCTGACAGAACGCCTCATTGGCTTCTACGGTCCATCTGAATGCCTCCTTTTTGAGCAGTGCCGTGAGAGGGGCAGCGATGGCACCATACCCTGCAATGAATTTCCGATAGTACCCGGTGAGGCCTAGGAACCCTCTGAGAGCCCGGAGTGTCTGGGGAGGTGGCCATGATTCCACTGCATCAACTTTGGAAGGATCCATGGCTACTCCTACTGCTGAAATAATGTGGCCAAGGTATGCAACTTCAGATTTGCCAAAGGAACATTTGGGTTGCTTGAGGGCGAGTTGGTTGGCACGGAGCAACTGAAACACCTGCTTCACATGCTGTAGGTGCTGTGTCCATGATGAGCTATAAATTAAAATGTCGTCAAAGAACACCAGGACAAACTTCCGGATGAATGGCTTGAGGATCTCATTCATTAGTGCCTGGAAAGTGGATGGTGCATTAGTTAGGCCGAATGGCATTACCAGGAATTCGAAGTGGCCACAATGTGTTCGAAAAGCTGTCTTGTGGATGTCCTCTGGATGCATTCGGACTTGGTGATACCCACTGCGAAGATCCAACTTGGTGAAGAAGCTGGCGCCACAGAGTTCATCCAGTAACTCATCCACAACGGGAATTGGGAATTTATCCTTCACTGTTTTTGCATTCAGCTCGCGGTAGTCAATGCAGAATCGCCAAGTATTGTCAGCCTTCTTGACTAGCAGAACAGGGGAGGAAAATCCGGACGTGCTCTGGCGAATGATTCCTTGCTGCATCATCTGATCACACTGGCGTTCGATCTCATCTTTGAGGAGTTGAGGATATCGGTATGGTCGTACTGCTACTGGTGCTGTTCCAGGTAACAGTCTTATGTGATGATCATGTCGGCGCGATGGTGGTAGTCCCTGTGGCTCCTCAAACAGATCAGAGAATGAGGTCAGAAGTGCCTCCAGACACTCCCGGCTCATATCCAGTGATGAGCAGCGAGGGGTAGCGCCACCAACGCCAGTCCACCGGATCATTCTTCCTTGCCTCCAGAATGTCATGGTATGCTTGTCGAAGTTGCAGACAATGGGCCCCAGTGATCGTAGCCATTGAACTCCTAACACCAGATCTAGTCCATCCAAGGGTAGGGAATAGCAGGATGTTGTAAACTGTTCTTGGCCAATGGTGAGGGTTGCGGTTACGCGGCCCTTGCTGGTTATGCGCTCACCGTTTGCCACCTTAACAGAGAGGCCGGCCAAGGGTGTCACCTGTAAGCCCAGG
This sequence comes from Zea mays, assembly GCF_902167145.1. Taxonomy (NCBI): domain Eukaryota; kingdom Viridiplantae; phylum Streptophyta; class Magnoliopsida; order Poales; family Poaceae; genus Zea; species Zea mays. The sequence goes on along the minus strand of NC_050104.1, from coordinate 10,766,402 downwards.
CGCGAGATAGCAGCATCACTCAGGAATGTATGGGTGGATCCAGAGTCAACGAGCGCTGTGAGGGTTATGCCGTTGATGGAGACCGGAAGCTTGAGTGTGTCTGTGACATCTATCCCAGTCATGGCGTGCAGAGAAATGCCCAGGTCCTCCGGTAGCTCACTCTCGGCTGGAATGCCTTCGTCGTCCATCTCGAGCAAAAACACGCCGCGGCCTGTGCACTTGTGATCTGGCGTGTACTTTTCCGGGCAATGGTAGCATTCCCATCTGGCACGTTTGGCGGCGACCTCGTCAGGTGTGAGTCGACGGAGGCGAGGCCGGCTTGTCGCTGAAGTTGCTGGACGTGCCCCTGAACCTGCTGATGATCTGGATGAGGCTGTTGCAGGTGTGTATGACGTCTTGCCGGGGCTGGGTGTGGTACCCAAGCGCCGCTCATATGCTCTGGCCAAGTGGAGGGCATGCTGAAGGGTGGATGGCCTCTCCAACTCGACGTCAGTGCGGAGCGGCTCCCCTAGGCCGGCGGTGAACATGTTGGTCTGCTGCTTCTGAGACATGTCATCGCAGCGGCACAATAACCTTAGAAACTGACGCTGGTACTCCTCAACAGTGCCGGTCCTGTATAGTTCCTTGAGGTCAGCCATGCCATTGGTCCGCAGAGGAGGTCCAAATCTCATTTGGAGGAAGTCCGCGAAGCGCGACCATGTAAGAACACCGCCTGTGTCGCGTTCCAGTGTGTAAAACCATTCTGCCGCCACACCCTCAAGGTGCAGGGAGGCCTGCCATACTTTCTCGTCTTCCCATGTCCGCATTCCTCGAAAATATGTATCGCACTTGTTGAGCCAAGGCAGTGGATCAGACTCACCATCATACTGTGGGAAGTTGACTCTGGGACTGGGGGGTGGGTCGTCTTCAAATCGCTCCCGGTTGCTGGCACTCCTGGTATGATCAATGTTTGCACCGCGGCCATGGGGGGCTGATCCCGATCCCCCGATCTGGCCGGTGCCCAACTGGACGGACGTCGAGGGGTCTTGTGGTCCAGTCGGTGAAGAGCCTCCGGGTTGGCCTTCCAATCGTGCTAGCCGCTGGTCATGAGAATCCATCCTGGAGTTGAGCGTGGCGAGCTGCGCCAAAATTCTGTCCAGTTTGGCAGAATCGGTCAGAGTGGCAGGATCGTCGTCGATGCCGGACATGGTGGTCGATGCGTCTTTTGCCTCTGATACCAAATTGATATGGCTTATGTGGGATCGGCTGGATTTAGGGGGAGTGCACCAGGAAGAATGCACGAGTAGAGATGATTGGGAGGATGAACGCAAGTGGTAGGGAGACCGGGGATGAACACAGCCGCTGTGGGCACCAGGGCGAGGGGAAGAACTCGCCAGGATGACCCAAGAGCTGAGCCAGCCGGCATCAACTTCTTAGATGAGAAACCCTAGTTACAAACTAAGGCCCCTTTATAACTCAGGTGGCCTAACAACTTATCTCCTAGACTTAAGGAACTTATCTGCTAGACTCCAGGACTAATCTGAACCGACTCCAACAATACTGAGATAAACTAGGGAATAAGGGATAAGCCCAGGGAGGGGATAAGCTCAGGGGCCTTCCCTACTTCTTGTTGCGCCTAGTATACTGGCGCCCTAGGAAAGAGTCCACAACATTGCCTTATGCACAATCTCCTGCTCCTCTATGTACAAGGAAAATGCTTCTATCCACTGTTATTATGCTAAAGTGAACCGACATTACAACCAATGTTTCTTTGATTGGTGGATGAGAGTTGCCACTTCGTTCTCAGGGGAAGTGAAGTAAGCTTTGGATTCGCTAAGATGTTGTGGATAATCGTAGCAACTGTGTGTTCAATGGAGTTATTCCCAACATTCAGCTTGTGATTAAAACTATTCTTGAGGAGGCTCATCTCTGGTGCCTTGCTGTTGCTAAAGGATTAACACATTTAGAAGTGGTCGGCTGGTCGCTAGGTAGATGGCTTGACTTTGTTCAGGTCTGATCGCACGTTTTTACTGCAATCGGCACAAATGTAACTCACATTATTTGGGTGTGGGCGCGGTGGTTGTTGTTTAGGTTTTGTATGACACTCTCCTTAATGCAAGGATACACGAGTGTCTTGTGTTTTCGAGAAGAAAAGCTAATGTAAACCAGAGTTTGAGGGCTGACCTTCACCAGTCCATTTTTAATATGTTCTATGAACTTTTTCAGTATTCAACGTAGGTGACTACTGATTACAGAAGTATAGATTCAATGTAGGTTCTACATACAGCTATTTATGTTTTCCAAGATAAAATGTCGTGTTTTTCATGATCTACCTTTTTTTTCATACAGGAGCCTCATCACGAATCAGCACCAGTTGATGGGACATCAGCGGATGAAGAGAGTGATAGCAACATATTTCCTTACCTTCTTGTAAATATTGGATCAGGTGTCAGCATGATAGAGGTTCTCCAGTATACTGCTTCTCTTTCTATTAATTTCTTATATTCTTCACATGTCATTTGTTAACAACAATGTGCTTCCAAAGATCTTATTATCAATAACATGCTTTTATGAGCAGGTAATTGGTAAGGGAAAGTTTGAAAGAATTATAGGATCCCATCTAGGCGGCGGTACTATCCTTGGTCTTGCTAGGCTTTTGACTGGTTGTTCAAGGTATTATCCAATTAGTGGTATAAGACTTCCTTATGGCTAGACAATTAATATTTTTTCCTTTCAGTTACGAAGAATTCCTGGAGTTGAGCCAGAGGGGCAATAATCTGTCTGTCGATTTGACTGTGGGGGACATATATGGGGAAGAAGGTTATCCGAAGGTACTTATCCACTCTTTGAAAAGTTGACCTTCAGTGTGGATTTTTTCCTGGTAGTATGCAGCAGTTCTAACAAAATCAAATGTTTATTAGTATCACACTGCTTATACTGGTTGATCACCTGAGAGGTAATCTATTCTGAAGAAGGAAAATAAATTAAGACAAATATGTATCAAATTGCACCTGCGTTTGAGCATCATGGGATAAATTATACCCCCTCTGTTTTTTTATTTGTCGCATTTTAGTACAAAAATGAACTAGCAGGCGACAAATATTCGAGAATGGAGGTAGTAATAATTAGCTATCATTATTTCTATCAGTTCTTTTTCCTCTGTGTCAGATTGGCCTTCCAGCATCCACTACTGCGGCTAGCTTTGGAAAAGTGAACTCAAGCAAACTTTCTGAGTATAAAGTAGAGGATCTTGCTGCAGCCTTACTGAATTCTTTCACATACAACATTGGACAGGTATTCTTTGCAGATATTATGGTTTCTATGTGTGATTTATCAGTTACCCTGACAATATTGTTTTTTACTTCTCTTCTAGATAGCCTACTTTGTGGCTAATCTTTCAGGCCTGAAGAGAATTTTCTTCCGAGGTGCTTATGTCTGTGGTCATGAGAAGACTATGGACAAGATTTCTCGTTCCCTAAAATATTGGTAAGAAACTTAATCAAGACACAGTGATTAACTATTGCAATGAACATAAATTCGCAATCCAGCACCATGACTGAATTGTTCCTCGCCCACTAAGTCAATAGTTCCTTACCCCTTTTGTTGATTGTTTCCAGGTCCAAAGGTGAAGTTCAGACGACATTTCTATGCCATGAAGGGTTCTTGGGAACACTAGGTGCATTTTGGAGTTATGAGAACATGGGGATCGACAGTTTGGCGGCACATGAAGTCATCAGGGAAGTCTTGCTTGGTGCACCATACACAGGGCAATTCCCATCTTTACCTGTCACTCAACAACAGGAGAATGTAAGCACAATATATTTGCATGTAGCAACCTATACAAAATAATTTGCCAATGCCTACCTCAAGTTCTCAACAATTTCTTTCTCTTGTTATGGTTTTTTTGTTGGCTTGTGCTTCGTTTAGGGAGAACATGGTACTCTCGAAGGGGAAGTAGAAAGCTTACGACATGACAATGCCTTGCTGAAGGCTGAGGTTGAGCGATTACAAAAGGAGAATGCGTTGCTAAGAGCTAAGTTGGTAAGATCAGGCGAGACTTCAACATTGTGATTTGTAACACAATAAAAAGGGCGAGCCGCAGCTTGTTGTAAATTTTATCTGTTTAGAAAATGGCTCAAAATGTAACTCATATAGGAAAACTGAATTCTGGAAAAGAAATGCCAATTAGCATTGTTCATCTAGTGAGCCTTGTTGTATAATTATTTATATATTCTTTATACAAGAGCCTATGTATTTGCTCCGTTCATGTAATCTTGTTCCTGTAAATGTTGTATAAATAGTTACCAAAATCCAGTAAGTATCCGGCTTTGTAATTTTGTCGAAATAGTAGTGTATGTTTCCAAGTTCCCTTTGGAAAAAAACTTTGGGTGAGATTGAAGCGTTCTTTTTTAGACTTCTGAGGCTGCCCGCAGTGGTTACTGGACGTCCTACGCTATGGGCGATGCAGTCACAGGATGCAGTAAAAACAAGCTGCAGCGGTAGACTCGAAATCCATCCCTACCGTAGAGTTGCTTGTCTCTCACCTCACATCCAGCGTCCTCTCTCTCCTACCCTATCTTCTCTCTCGGGGCCCACGGTGGTGCGGAGTGGTGACAGCAAAGGAGTGGGTGGTGGGACCCACGGTGGGTATTTTGGATATATATTGATAAAAAATGTGGTAGTTTGTATAGAGTTGAGATATAGAGTAGTTGTGGATGCGGGAGTTTGGCTACTGTATTTTAAAATATTGATGACTAGGATAGAATATTCCTTTTAGAGTAGAAATTTAGAGTAGAATGAGTGTGGACAGCCTGATGTCCTTGAACTGAAAGATAAGAAATGACACGTCACTTATTGGTGGTCTCGGATACTGAAATGTGTTCGCATACTCTCCCTTCGTTCACATGTCATTAGATTTGTTCTAAGTCTAACTCAACATTTCTGACCTTGGTCATCATTTAAAAAAAATAGTTTCAAACATATGAACTAACTATATATTGTTGTGAATGTATCTCGTATACTGAATCTAGAAACATAAATTCTGTTGTTAACCTATAAATGTTTTAAGGAAAAAACAAATGATCAACGATAAAATTGTTTGATTTAGGATAAAACTAATATGACATGTAAAAATTGAAAGAGTATATTGAAGTATAACATAAGATAACAAATGATATGCAAATCTCATTATTGATTGTTTTAGGGCTATTTTAAAAACTCAAATGACCCTAGATCCTTGTCTTTTCTTAGGGTGAGTAATCCCAGGGGATGTTATTTCTATAATAGCTAGTTTGAGAACCACAAAACCGATAAGGGTTGGAGGGGCTATAATATGTATTATAGCCCCTCCAACGCTTATCGGTTTTGTGGCTCCCAAACTAGCCTTAAGACATTTAGTTCTTCATGGAAGAGAAACTCTCTCTAGGTTTAGCTTCCTTTATTTCCAAATTAGTCCTTATAGTGATCGTGATTCGTTAGGTCGATGGAATAGACGAATGATGTGAGCTGTACGTGGAGGTGCATTTAGGCCATCTGTTGGGTTTTGGTGGTTGGATAGCAAAATAATTAAAAGACTAATAAGTTCAATGAGTCGTCGAATAAATTTTTATTTAAAATGATGATGCTAAACCCGTGATGTTGCACAAATAAAGGAGAGAATATTTGAAGGGACTACGACATCGAAGAGGATGAATTAGTCAATCTAATTCAAAAACCAAGGCCTCTTATTTCACCTAGTTGAAAATTATTTATATGAAACTACGATTCTAACTAAATGTGTTGTTAACTCTATTGCAAATAATTATGCAACCTAGTTCTAAACGTATCAACTCGGCCTATTAACTAAGCTAGAAAGTTAAAACACATAATTAAGGTATACAATATACACGCGGAAACTAAAAAGCAAGAGGATACAAACTGTCATCAATGGCTCCACTATTTTACTGAGGTGTTGAGAAGCACCCAAACTTTTCCCTAGTTCTCTTTGGAGCCCCCCCATAAGGACGCCCACACGAGCACCAAGTTCCAGGTCTTTTCTATACGCAAGCGGGTCTCCGGTAGGGATGGCAATCATGTGGCAGGACACGAATATAGGGTTCGCGGACCCATACCCGTGAAACAAAACTCGACCTATGCTCGTACCCATATATGTTTGTGATCAATTCTATGTTAAAGCATATGCATAACAAAGCATATAGACTAACATCTCCCTAAGTGTATGTGTACATATGGTAAATGACAAAGCATATACATAATTAGAAAATTAATGCATAATGTGAGATTATCTATATAGTGCATAGAGAAAGCATGTTTACCAATTGAAAGACAGCAAAATAACACCATTTTAGGGATACCTCATGTAGAGATCCAATTGGACTTGGTATTAATTTGTATGATACCATTTGGAATTGAAACACGGTGCTTATCTCCGAGGACTTCATTTTCTTTACAATGAGATTACTACACACATGATAAACTTGAAAAGGGCATTAGTCTCAAAGATACCAACTTATAGAGTGACATCCCACTAAAATGTGCATACAAGTTTAAAATGTGTGTAGAAGACATGCACTTAGACATTTAAGGTCAAAATATCACTTGAAGGATAATGTTACATGAACATTACTAGTAGGTGACAATTTTAATTTTGGCATATATTAGATAAACCAACTAATACCACTTATAAACACTTGATACCACTTGAAAAATTGGAAAAGGCTATGTGTCATGCTTCTATACAATTTTAAACCATGTTTGTTTTCTCCAAGAGTAAGAGTGAGACCGAGAAATCCTACCAAATGTTTTACCAAGTGTATGTATGACAAGAATTTAAATTGCATATGCAAAAATAGGCATAAAAAGGATAAGAATAATTTTAAATCTAGTTACCTAACATGGGTAGGGGAATTGAGTCCATAATTTTCACTACCAACTTGGCAATGACTTGATTCACTATAGCACACCCCATGACATGCACCCCAACATTTTTGACCCTGCAATTTCCGTAAAGTCCATTGGACTCCTCACTACCCCTTTTGGGATCTAAACCTTCTTGATGCTCTTCATATTTGAGATAATATCCTTTGGAATCCAAATTCATTTGGCCCATTTTGTGCTGGCTTGGTTATTTACCTTGATGGCCATCATCTTGTCATTTTTCTTATTCTTCAACAAGCATGTAGTGGCCCTTTTGTCCACCTTGTTGGTGTAGGTGTTGGAGGGCTTGCTTGTTTTCTTTTCTTATCTCCCCCATTCTTCATATTGCACTTATAGGACTTGTGACCTTCCTTGTGGCACAAGTATCAAACCATGATTTCTGCCTCATCAAGATTCTTCACTCCTTTGATAGTGTTATCTTGATGAGATTGGGTTGAATCCATTTTGCTTTCACTTAAGTAAAGTCCTCAGTGAGGCATGCTAGTTTTTGCTTGAGTTGCTCATCATTCCTTGCAATATATTTTGAGCATGTTTCTACAAACACATTCTTAACACAAACTTGTTGCAAGATGGTGAGTATAAATCAATTAGATCGTTGCAAGAAGTCGAGACATCCTTCTCATTAATTTTTACTATTTCAATTTTTAGTGCCTTAGGGTACTACCGATAGCCTCAACCTTGTTAGTTAGCTCATCTTTATATTTGGAAAGACTTCATTTTTCAAAGCAAATTTTCATGAGCTTCTTGAGGCTAGCTAACTTAGCTTTTAGTTTGTCATTTTTCTTCATTAGTTGTTCATAGATAGGTGTTCTTGCACTAGCTTTCATGTTGCTTAATTTTATTAGATAGCTTAACACTAAGATTTGCCAAAAATTCATATTGTTTAAGCAAATTTCAGTAAGCTTTTTATGAGCTAAGTATTTTTATTTTAGCATTTATTTGTACTTTTTCCATAGTGCAAACTTCTTAACAACATTGAATTTCTTGTGCAAGTGCTTCTTTAGAGGGGTTTTCATCATCACTCTCACTAGAGGATGAAATTTTAGTGTTACCTCGTGCCATAAAGCACTTACGAGAGAAGCATGATGATGAATGCTTGTGACAACATCTCTTGTGTTGGGATTCATCTTCGCGTGATGAATCATCCCAAATTTTGATTATTTTAAGAACCTTGGCCTTGTCCCTATTTCTTTGTCCTTAGGTATTGGGTTGTCTGGACAGTTTTTTCATAAAATTCCCCTTCCTGTCGCAACCACAACATCCATTTTTTCTTTGTTCTCTTCTTTCAATATTGAATAGGATGCCTTCAACTTGGATGAGCACACCAAGATACATCTTGCAAATTGTCTTCATCACCTTCTTGATTTGTTTGATGGATTCTTCATCAATATCGAAGAAAGTTGAGGTTTGATCATCGTCGTCGTCATCGTCGTCGTCATCATCATCTTCTTCTTCACTTGAGGAGTTTGAGCTTGAGATTTCAACTTGATTTTAGCCCTTCATGGTCTTGTGCTCTCACATGTTAGAGCTATGACTTTGCTTGACTTGTCTTTTGTGACATCTCAAACGCCACTAGCTTGCCAATGACAAGCACCAAAGTCATTATGCTCAAGTACTCCATGTTGTGAAATATTGTGAGTATGTTAGCATATTTTTTATGTGGTAGCACAAAGATGATATTCCTAACAATGTCAACATCACCTATTTTTTTTAATCCAATAAAGTTGATCTTATTAATAATTACATTCATAAGAGAATACATATCTCTAACAAGCTCATTTTCTTTCATTTGAAATAAACCATAACTTTGTTTAGCTAGGCAATGGTTTTGTTTAATGGCATTTCTTGTGCCATCATGGAGATCACATAAATTTAACCAAATTTCATTTTCTTTAGTGAGTGTGAACACTTTTTTAAAAAAATATCCATGCTAAAAGATTCAAATAAGTAATAGGTAGAAAGCCATCCTAGCATTCTAGCATCTAGAGTGACTCTCTAAACATCTAGATCGACCACTTCCAGGTAGAAAGCCATTCTAGCATTCTAATAAGGAAAGCTAGTGCCATCAAAATGTGAAGTCCTAGAGATATCCACTCCTAACCGAACAAGCCCTAAAGAGCATCAACTCAATGGTGATTAAGGCAAAAGGTCCAAAATAAGATACTAGCTCTGATACCAATTGAAGGGACCATGATGCCTAAGAGGGGGTGGGGTAAATTAGGTAATCTATTTCATAAACTAAGACCTCTAATTTTGACTAGCCAAATACTATGCAATTAATAAAGTATCTATGTGAAACTACAATTTTGACTAAATATGTTGTTATGTTTATTGCAAACAGTTACCCAACCTAGGTTCCAAACCTATCAACTAATCTAGGAAGGTAAATTACACAACCAAGGTACATAATGTAAATGCAGAAGCTAAAAGGTGATATAATAAAAACTCATGTCGACAACTCTAGTATTTTTATTGAGGTATTCAGAAGTGCACAAGCTTCCCCTAGTTCTTATTGGAGCCCTCATAATGATGTTGCACACACGAGGGCCAAGCTTCTAGTTAGGTAACTTCGTGGATAGCATTAGGCTTTCCGCACATGGAAGTGATTATTTGGAATAGCCTCTCTTGGACTACTGAAAGTCACCTAGATGGGGGTGAATAGGGCGAAACTGAAATTTACAAAGTTAATCACAACTACAAGCCGGGTTAGCGTTAGAAATATAATCGAGTCCAAGAGAGAGGGTGCAAAACAAATCACAAGCGAATAAAGAGTGTGACACGCGGATTTGTTTTACCGAGGTTCGATTCTTGCAAACCTACTCCCCGTTGAGGTGGTCACAAAGACCGGGTTTCTTTCAACCCTTTCCCTCTCTCAAACGGTCACAAAGACCATTTTGTTGTGGGGTGTAGGGAGAAGAGAACTCATGCTTGATGCCCTCCTCCTCAAGGAAGCCTTCAATTTGAGAGTTCTTGAACTCCGTCCCGTTGTCGCTTCTAATTTTCTTGATCCTTAAGCCGAACTCATTTTGAGCCCGTCTCAAGAATCCTTTTAAGGTCTCTTGGGTATGAGATTTTTCCTGCAAAAATAATACACAAGTGAAGCGAGAATAATCATCCACAATAACTAGACAATACTTACTCCCGCCGATGCTTATGTAAGCTATCGGGCCGAATAGGTCCATGTGTAGGAGCTCCAGTGGCTTGTCAGTCGTCATGATGTTCTTGTGTGGATGATGAACACCAACTTTCTTCCCTGCTTGGCATGCGCTACAAATCCTGTCTTTCTCAAAATGAACATTTGTTAATCCTAAAATGTGCTCTCCCTTTAGAAGCTTATGAAGATTCTTCATCCCAACATGGGCTAGTCGACGGTGCCAGAGCCAACCCATGTTAGTCTTAGCAATTAAGCAAGTGTCGAGTTCAGCTCTATCAAAATCTACCAAGTACAACTGACCCTCTAACACTCCCTTAAATGCTACTGAATCATCACTTCTTCTAAAGACAGTGACACCTACATCAGTAAAAAGACAGTTGTAGCCCATTTGACATAATTGAGATACAGAAAGCAAATTGTAATCTAATGAATCAACAAGAAAAACATTGGAAATGGAATGGTCGGGTGAAATAGCAATTTTACCCAATCCTTTGACCAAACCTTGGTTTCCATCCCCGAATGTGATCGCTCTTTGGGGATCTTGGTTTTTCTCGTAGGAGGAGAACATCTTCTTCTCCCCTGTCATGTGGTTTGTGCACTCGCTGTCGATGATCCAACTTGAGCCCCCGGATGCATAAACCTACAAAACAAGTTTAGTTCTTGACTTTAGGTACCCAAATGGTTTTGGGTCCTTTGGCATTAGACACAAGAACTTTGGGTACCCAAACACAAGTCTTTGACCCCTTGTGCTTGCCCCCAACATATTTGGCAACTACCTTGCCGGATTTGTTAGTTAACACATAAGATGCATCAAAAGTTTTAAATGAGATGCTATGTTCATTTGATGCATTAGGAGTTTTCTTTTTAGGCAACTTAGCACGGGTTTGTTGCCTAGAGCTAGATGTCTCAGCCTTATACATAAAAGCATGGTTAGGGCCAGAGTGAGACTTCCTAGAATGAATTCTCCTAATTTTGCTCTCGGGATAACCGGCAGGGTACAAAATGTAACCCTCGTTATCCTGAGGCATGGGAGCCTTGTCCTTTACAAAATTGGACAATCTTTTAGGAGGGGCATTAAGTTTGACATTGTCTCCCTTTTGGAAGCCAATGTCATCCTTGATGCCAGGGCGTCTCCCACTATAGAGCATGCTTCTAGCAAATTTAAATTTTTCGTTTTCTAAGTCATGCTCGGCAATTTTAGCATCTAATTTTGCTATATGATCATTTTGTTGCTTAATTAATATCATATGATCATGAATAGCATCAATATCAACATCTCTACATCTAGTGCAAATAGAAGTATGTTCAACGGTAGATGTAGAGGGTTTGCAAGATTTTAATTCCACAACCTTAGCATGCAATATATCATTTTTACTTCTAAGGTCGGAAATGGAAGCATTGCAAATATCTAATTCTTTAGCCTTAACAAGCAATTTTTCATTTTCATCCCTAAGGCTAGCAAGAGAAATGTTTAATTCTTCAATCTTAGCAAGCAAATCATTATTGTCATTTCTAAGATCGGGAATTGAAACATCACAAATATTTGAATCAACCTTAGCTAACAAATTAGCATTCTCATTTCTAAGGTTGTCAATAGTCTCATGGCAAGTGCTTAGCTCACTAGATAATTTTTCACATTTTTCTACTTCTAGAGCATAAGCATTTTTAATCTTAACATGCCTTTTGTTTTCTTTAATAAGGAAGTCCTCTTGGGTGTCCAAAAGATCATCCTTTTCATGAATAGCACTAATTAATTCATTTAATTTTTCTTTTTGTTGCATGTTTAGGTTGGCAAAAAGGGTACGCAAATTATCTTCCTCATCACTAGCATTATCATCGCTAGAGGACTCATATCTAGTGGAGGATTTGGATTTAACCTTCTTCTTTTTGCCATCCTTTGCCATGAGGCACTTGTGGCCAACGTTGGGGAAGAGGAGTCCCTTGGTGATGGCGATGTTGGCGGCGTCCTCGTCGGAGGAGGAGTCGGTGGAGCTCTCGTTGGAGTCCCACTCCCGGCAAACATGGGCATCGCCGCCCTTCTTCTTGTAGTATCTCTTCTCCTTTCTTCTCCCCTTCTTGTCGTTGTCCCTGTCACTATCACTTGATAATGGACATTTAGCTATAAAGTGACCGGGCTTACCACACTTGTAGCAAACCTTCTTGGAACGGGATTTGTAGTCCTTCCCCTTCCGTTGCTTGAGGATTTGGCGAAAGCTTTTGATGATTAAAGCCATCTCCTCATTGTCGAGCTTGGAGGCATCGATTGGTTGTCTACTTGATGTAGACTCCTCCTTCTTCTCCTCCATTGCCTTGAATGCAACCGGTTGTGCTTCGGGCGTGGAGGGGCCATCGAGCTCGTTGATCTTCTTTGAGCCTTTGATCATCAATTCAAAGCTCACAAAATTCCCGATTACTTCCTCGGGAGTCATTAGAGTATATATAGGTTTGTCACGAATTAATTGAACTTGAGTAGGGTTAAGAAAAACAAGTGAACTAAGAATAACCTTAACCACTTCGTGGTCATCCCACTTCTTGCTCTCGAGGTTGCGCACTTGGTTCACCAAGGTTTTGAGCCGGTTGTACATATCTTGTGGCTCCTCCCCTTGGCGAAGACGGAAGCGACCGAGCTCCCCCTCGATCGTTTCCCGCTTGGTGATCTTGGTCACCTCGTCTCCTTCGTGCGCGGTCTTTAGCACGTCCCAAATCTCCTTAGCACTCTTCAACCCTTGCACCTTATTATACTCCTCTCGACTTAGAGAGGCGAGGAGTATAGTTGTGGCTTGGGAATTGAAGTGTTGGATTTGGGCCACTTCGTCCTCATCATAATCTTCATCCCCTACGGATGGTACCTGTACACCAAACTCAACAATATTCCATATACTTTTGTGGAGTGAGGTTAGGTGATATCGCATCATATCACTCCACCTAGCATAATCTTCACCATCAAAAGTTGGTGGTTTGCCTAATGAGACTGAAAGTAAAGGTGTATGTTTAGGAATGCGAGGATAGCGTAGGGGGATCTTACTAAACTTCTTGCGCTCATGGCGCTTAGAAGTAACGGACGGCGCGTCGGAGCCGGAGGTGGAAGGCGATGAAGTATCGGTCTCGTAGTAGACCACCTTCCTCATCTTCTTTTTCTTGTCGCCACTCCGATGCGACTTGTGGGAAGAGGATTTCTTTTTCTTCCCTTTCTTTTTGTTGCGGGACTCTTCTGATGAAGCCTTCCCGTGGCTTGTAGTGGGCTTGTCGCCGATCTCCATCTCCTTCTTGGCGTGATCTCCCGACATCACTTCGAGCGGTTAGGCTCTAATGAAGCACCGGGCTCCGATACCAATTGAAAGTCGCCTAGAGGGGGGGTGAATAGGGCGAAACTGAAATTTACAAAGTTAATCACAACTACAAGCCGGGTTAGCGTTAGAAATATAATTGAGTCCAAGAGAGAGGGTGCAAAACAAATCGCAAGCGAATAAAGAGTGTGACACGCAGATTTGTTTTACCGAGGTTCGGTTCTTGCAAACCTACTCCCCGTTGAGGTGGTCACAAAGACCGGGTTTCTTTCAACCCTTTCTCTCTCTCAAACGGTCCCTCGGACCGAGTGAGCTTCTTCTTCTCAATCAAACGGGAACAAACTTCCTCGCAAGGACCACCACACAATTGGTGTCTCTTGCCTCGGTTACAATTGAGTTGTTCACAAGAAAGAATGAAAGAAAGAAGTAATCCAAGCGCAAGAGCTCAAAAGAACACAACAAATCTCTCTCACTGATCACTAAGGCTTTGTGTGGAATTGGGAGACGATTTGATCACTTGGGTGTGTCTAGAATTGAATGCTAGAGCTCTTGTAAGTAGTTGGAAGGTGGAAAACTTAGATGACTTGAATGTGGGGTGGTTGGGGGTATTTATAACCCCAACCACCAAACTAGCCATTTGGTGAAGGCTGCTGTCGACGGGCGCACCGGACAGTCCGGTGCGCCACCGGACAGTGTCCGGTGCGCCAGCCACGTCACCCGGCCGTTAGGGTTCGACCGTTGGAGCTCTGTCTTGTGGGCCCGCCTGGTTGTCCGGTGGCGCACCGGACAAGTCATGTAGACTGTCCGGTGTGCCACCCGTGCGTGCTCTGACCTCTGCGCGCGCAGGCGCGCATTTAATGCGTAGCAGTCGACCGTTGTGCGCGAAGTAGCCGTTGCTCCGCTGGCTCACCGGACAGTCTGGTGTGCACCGGACATGTCCGGTGAATTTTAGCGGAGCGGAAATCCGAAGCTGGCGAGTTCAGAGTCGCTGTCCCCTGGGGCACCAGATAGTCCGGTGAATTATAGCGAAGCGCCTCTGAGAATTCTCGAAGGTGATGAGTTGGGCTTGGAGTCCCCTGGTGCACCGGACACTGTCCGGTGGCACATCGGACAGTCCGGTGCGCCAGACCAGGGCACACTTCGGTTATCCCTTGCTCTTTTTTTTTGAACCCTTTTCTTGGTCTTTTTATTGGCTTTTTGTGAACCTTTGGCACCTGTAGAACTTATAGACTAGAGCAGACTAGTTAGTCCAATTATTTGTGTTGGGCAATTCAACCACCAAAATCATTTAGGAAATAGGTGTAAGCCTAATTCCCTTTCAACTACTCCTCACTATATTCACTATCAAGTTTCTAGCTAAAATTACATAGGCCTCATTATCTCTAGTACAAGATGACAGCCACACCACAAGCATAGTTGGTGTGATCTCGTAAGACTACAAGCCCCTCAGAGTACAACTTCAATGGTGCACACGAGCACCAAGTGATTTGAGATATGCAAACCTCGCTGAACACTAGGACTAACCCTAGATCAAGCACTATAAGTGGTGGCCTAATTAACCTAAACACTTCACTATGCACCTATATTAAACACTGAGTGATTCTTTGAGCACTTGGGTGTCTAGAGCTAATATGAGTGAGTCTCAACTCACCATATAAGTTCTTTAGCCCCCACACCTCTCAAATGGCCAGTTCAGGTCCTATTTATAGCCCCTAAAGAGATATATAGTCGTTGCAATTCCCATAGTTTTCTCTGTATACCGTCGGACTATCCGATGAGTGTCACTAGGCCATGTGTTAGGGTATGACACCTTAGAATAGCTACTATATTTGTATACACTAGATGTTGCCAACCATTGGGACATGCTTTTGTAGTGTAGTATAGTTCTTGTCATCGGACCAGTCTACCCCTTTTCCTTCTCTAGAACCTTTTTGTCTACTATCATACTCTACATCCAATGATCCAACACTCCTAAGATGTATTGGTCCGACCCTCCTTAGAGCATGAAAAGTGTCACTACTTGGTTTTATGTGAAAGTTGCCTAGAGGGGGGTGAATAGGCAAGTAGAAACTTTTTCAACAAAACTAGAAACACACTGGGTAAAACCAGTTCAACCTGTTTGCACGAGTGCAACTAAAGAATGAGATATAAAACCGAATTGATCTCGAAATTCACGCAGTTAACTTTGCAAATGGGATGTCCTAGATGATCCATAGGGTTCAAAGTAGTAGATTTGAGAAGGGAACTTCTCAAAATCCACACACCAAAAAGATATGAACAATTCTCCAACAGAATGGTGAGAGAGCAAAGAACACGAACAAACACAATTAACAAGAACACAAGATTTATCCCGAGGTTCGGTCACACCACAAAAAGTGCCCTACTTCCTCGTTGAGGCGCCCACAAAGAGTCGAGTCTCTTTCAACCCTAATCCTCCCTTCGCCGACCACATAGGTCAAGCCCACACACTAATCTTTGCTCAAACGAGCGGGTAATACAAAAAATTTTGCGGTCTTCCACAAGATTTGGAGACTCAGAAGAGACACCTAGTCATCTAGGAGCTAGAAGCTCCAAGAGTAATGAATCCAAAAAGAACTCGATGTAGTACCAAAGCTCAAATTAAGAAGAGCAAGAGGGGTTTGGAGATGAAGCACAAAAACCACAACTCTCAATCTCACTCAAAGATTTCTCTCCAAAGATTTGAAATGGGAGAGGCAAGAGGTGTGAGAGAGAGAGTGGGAGGTGTTTCTCAAGTTAGAAATGGAGTTCAAGTCGTGCTCTTCTCTAGGGAGAGAGGTAGGAGCGAGTACATATAGGTGGGGCTTCAAAACTAGCCGTTGGGCTGAATTTTTCGGGGAGGACCAGTTGAACCGCCCCTGGTCTGACTGTCAGCTTGTCTTCCAGTCTGACTAGCAGACTGCTGCACAGTCTGGTCAAACTGATAGAGACCGGTTGAACCGGCCTAGGGGCGGTTGCACTACCCCTAACAGACTTGTCAGGCTGTCTGCCAGTCTAACTAGCAGACTGCTGCACAGTCTGATCAGTGTGACAGAGATCGATTGAACCGCCCCTCGTCAGTCCTGTCAGCCTGTCTGCCAGTCTGCTGAACAGTCTGAGCAGAGGAGTCAAAGACCGGTTGAACTGCCCCTGGGGACCAGTTCAACTGGTCTTGACCAGAAAGTTAAGGAGAGAAAACCCCAGTTCAACTGGCCCAGAGGCAAGTTCAATTGATGTATGGTCAGATAGGTTCATAGTTGAAGTTGAAGTTCAACTACAGTTGAAAAAGCTCAACTGCAGCCGAAAAAGCTCAACTACTTTTCAACAGGAACACTCTCAGTTTCTCAATCCTAACAACAGTCAGACACAGAGCGTCCAAGGGATTTTGGTTTTTCAAAATAGCTTTTGAATATAGAGGCTTGAGCTTTGGCAAACACCAACCTTCTTTTTGGATCCCCCTTGATAGTACGACGATTTCTATACTCAAGTTAAATAAAATATAATTAAGTAAACTCCTTGAGTATTTGGTGCCTCATGTGTGATTTCTCCATGTCGTTGCTTCGTAAAGATCACAAACATCTTTGTCTCACCTTTTGAAGCAAACACAAATCAAACCGTGTGACTTGTACCATTTCACCATATATGAGTTCAAATCATGGCTTCAAGTCACCTTACTGATGCATCAACATATTATTACTCTTCATAGCTGATTAGTTCATCGACTTAGTGCAAGTACTCTCTTCTTCACCTTAGCCATGGTACCTCGGTCCATAATCCGTCGCTTGGCCTCCACCTTCGCCTGGTCCCTAGAAGCCCTTTCCTTGCTATCTTGACCCTATCAAGCCATTCTTGAGTTACATCATATTGAGCATCCATTGAGAGAATCATTTCTTCAATATTATGAACCTTGCTTGAATGTCATGTAGATACAAATGCTAAGATCAATCAAGCTCTAGTATGATTATCATAGACATATATATGGACTAATAGTAATATGGTCAAGTCAATTCACGATTCCTCATATCTTATTCACTTTGGCTTGACTAATCCTCTTAATCACTTCAACCTCTATTCTGATCATATGTATGTAGTGATTTCTTAGGTCTTGTCCATATATATATTCAAACCAATAGAGAGACCATATTATATCCATTTGCATTGTCTCATTGGTTATTTAACCTTGTGTTGAATCTTTGTTCACTGATCATTATACTATTCAAGTATGTTCATCATACTGAATTTTCTGTTCAACACTTACAAACTTGTTAGACCTTTAAATGTGTTGTTATCCAAATCACAAAAACTCACAAAATGGATGAAAGCACTTTCATTATGCCCTACTCTCCTCTCAGTTCTATGCTCTGTTGACCCTTGATAGTTGGATAGTATGGTCTAACGCCTAGTCCGATGCTCACTCTGATGCTTGGTTCTATGCTCATGCTGATGCTAGTGAGGGTTTGCTCTGACCATATGGTTTGATGTCCCTTAAGGTTAGCCCATGCCTTGGTCTGACTCTCTTCAAAACCCTTTTTGTTTTGTTTCTTTGTGATCTTTTCATCTAGCTAGGTTTTATCTTATGTCTTGGACTTTTTCATGTCCTTGTATATCTTCAATATGTCTTCTAATGTCTTGCTTGAGGTGTTGATCAACCAGATCATCACTTCTCCTATGTTCGAGTCCACTTGTGCATCCTACAAACTATATAAAAACACTAGAATATAATCTTAGTAAAATGGTTATGTTGATCATCAAACATCAAAACCTTACTATAAATGGGCTTTAGTCCATTTCCTTACAATATTTTATAAACAAATATTTTAAAAAGTTAAATGAATATTATTTGGTATCAACAGTGGCTTGCTTTGCATGCACAGAAGGGATTTATATATGATTGGAATTGATAAATATTAAAGAATGAGTAAACAATACAGAAGTTAAAGAATGATAAGAAAATGTTAAATCACAACGGAGAAAAAAATATAATGGATACAAGGTGGTCCCAATATACATTTACTTGTATGGACAAAGACTTGAAAATCACTATGCATTTATAGTGCTCAACTTGGAAACATGATGAAGAAATTATCAAAAGTAATGGTATTATAAAGAAGTAGCAAGCCAAGCAGCAAAAGTAGAATGAGACATGAGTGACTGAAAGTGCATCTAGGTCTTAAATGGGTTTTGATACATCGACTTCCAACATGACTAAGGGACTAATGTATTTCATGAGATTTGCAAGTATTTTAGTCCTAGGTATGTTTTGTTATAATTCGGCTCAAGATGAAGAAAATAACATGCAAATGAGAAACAAGTCTAATGTATATTGATTAAATGGAATGGTATCACTCTTAAAGCTTGCTTGTTCTAATCATGATGGTAAAATGGTTTTCATATTGATGTGCAAGTAAAATGGACTAAGGCCCATTGATACTTAAGTTTTGGTGTTTATGATCAACATAATCATTTGGGCTAACATTATTTGCTAGAATCTTTGGTTAAAGAAATATATACTACCCAGCAGCATTGAACATGTCGAGAAGCATGAGATAAAACACAAGATACACGTGGTATTATATCGAAGAAGGGCCACTATAGTTGAGTACACCAGACATGCAGGTGCGCACTAGATACCAATCACAGATACGATCCGTGTGGCACCTAACTGGACACCGAATGCAACACTTAGAAAAGACTGCAACATGTTTTGATAAATCTACAATGCACCAGATGCGTCTAATGTAGCATCAGATATCCTATTGGATAGGGTAGTTATTAGAGAGGGTTACAGAGAGGGCTATAAGACACTAGATGTGTCATGTGTAACATTGGTAAAAGCATTGGTTGCACTAACACAAATGATCAACGGTGACTAGTCCCATGTCTAGCTGACGTGGGTGTCACTAGAGTATCTGATAACTGCACCGAACATGTCCAGTGAGTAGCAAAAAAATTGTGCCACTTCCAATGACTAGTTTTAGACTTGTGGGCTATATATACCACCGTAACCACCCATTTCAGAAGCATGGGAGCTAAGGAACATATCAAGAGAATTGAGGCTTCTCTCTAGTAGCTCTAGACACCCAAGTGCTCCAAGAATCACTCAACAATCAGTGTAGGTACTTTAAGAAATGCTTCAGTTAGTTAGACCACTGCATATAGCTCTTTCTCTAGGTTTAGGCCTAGTGTTAGAAGTGAGGTTAGAACACCTTTTATCCCTTGGTCCTTGCATGCACCATTGTGTTAGTTGTACCGAAGGGCTTGTAGTCTTGCGAGATGACACCAACTATATTTGTGGTGTGGTCACCATCATGTGCTAGAAAGAAATGAGTTCCATGATCTTTTGTCTAGAAACTCAATAGTGAAGGTGGCTAAGAGCATCTAGAAGAGGTCATATGGGCACCACTTGTGCATGGAGTGGGATATCCACAGAGTTACCTGACCGATAGTTTAACCCTCACATAGGCATCCTTGTGAGGGGCTCCAATGATGACTAGGAGAAGCTTACAAAAGTTTGTATCTCTATCGTGCTTAAGCTTATTCATTTTTATTGTGTACCTCTTGGTTGTTTGCTTTATATTACCTTTCTTGCTTAGTTGATAGGTTTGAAACCTAGGTTACATAACTCTTTGTAGTAGTTATATAAACCCTTAGTCAAAATCGTATTTGTACATAAAATAGTTTATTTCTTGATAGCTTTTATCTCTATGAAAAGGGGAAATTCCCTACTATATGCCACTACAATTTTTGCCCAGTACCTTATTTACCATCGTAAACGTCATAATCCTTTCTATGCCACTCCGATGCAATTTCTTACCCTTCTATGCCATCGTCAGTGGCATAGAAGGGATTAGGACATGCAATTTTTATCCTTATATGCCAATGATGATAGCATAAAAGGGTAAGAAATTGCATTCAAGTGGCATAGAAGGGATTATGACATTCATGATGATAAAATACTAGAAAAAATTGTAGTGGCTTAGTTTTAAATAAATTCATTCAAGCTGTCTTTCCTATAGTAGATAAGATTATCTTCAGTAGTTCACCCATATCATCACCCAAAACACTGTTTTACACTGTAGACTACACTATTCGCAGAGTGGAGTTTAAATATGGGGATGCAGATGGGTAAGCTGCTGAAGATAGCCTAAGAAGAGAAATTTCACATGAAATTATGGTGCTTCCAAATTTCAATTGACAAAAAACAGAAAAGAAATGTTAGTTTTGCTATATGATACCAACTAGCATATGAACTAAGCTAAGAATTGTAAATCAAAAAATTAAGTAAACAATAAATGTGGAAGCATAAAGATAAGGTGGAGATGCAAACTCCCACTGACACGCCGATATTTTTATTAAGGTACCTAGAACCGTGTAAGGTTTTAACTAATCCTCGTTGGTGTCCCTACACAAAGGGAAGCCCACGCGAGCGACAAGCACCTTGGACAGGTAACTCCATAAATGGTCACAGGCCTTCTCCACATGCAAGTGGTGCTCCACTTCTGGCTCCTCTCGGAACCTCCCTGTCGTCTTCACTATCGAGCTTCTGGCTGAAACGTCGCAGCTTTGTTCCCTCCGGTACACTATAGCAACCACACCACAAACACAGTTAGTGTGGTCTCGCAAGATGCCGCCCATTCGATATAATTACAATGGCTCGTGCAAGAGCTAAGGGTGGTTGTGGGTTTTATTTCTAACTAAAAGTTGCCTAGAGAGGGTGAATAGGCAAGCAATTTTTTTTTCAACAAAAACCAAAAATGAACTAGGTAAAACCGGTTCAACCGATGTCAAAACTGGTTCAACCGGTCTTCACGAGTCCAACTAAAGAATGAGATATAAAAATAAATTGATCTCAAAATTCACTCAGTTAACTTTGCAAATGGGATGTCCTAGATGATCCACAGGGTTCAAAGTCGTAGACCTGAGAGGGGCAATTCTCAAAATCCACACACCAAAAAGATATAATCAATTCTTCCATGAAATGGTGAGAGAACGAAGAACACAAACAAACACAATGAGCAAAAACACAAGAGACACAAGATTTAATCTGAGGTTCAGTCACACAACAAAGGTGCACTACTTGTTGAGACGCCCACAAAGAGTTGGGGCTCTCCAACCCTAATCCTCCCTTCACCGACCATGAAGGTCAATCCCACACACTAATCTTTGCTCAAATGAGTGGGTAATACAAACTTTCTTGTGATCTTTCACAAGATTTGGAGACTCACAAACAACACCTAGTCGTCTAGGAGCTAGAAGCTCCAAGAGTAATGAATCCCCAAAGAACTCGTTGTAGTACCAAAGCTCGAATCAAGAAGAGCAAGAATGATTTGGAGATGAAGCACAAAAACCTGAGCACTCAATCTCACTCAAAGATTTCTCTCCAAAGATTTTAAATGGGTGAGGCAAGAGATGTGTGAGAAGAGTGCGGAGTGTTTCTCAGGTTAGGAATGAAGTTTTGTGCGTGCTCTTCTAGAGGAGAGAGGTAGGAGTGAGTATATATAGGAGCCCCCAAAAGGTAGCTGACCATTTGACCTTTCTGCTCAAATACTGGTTGAGCCGGTATTCAAATCGGCTCAGGCGATATCCAACAGAGAAGAAACCGGTCCAGCCACCGGCTGAGCAGTAAGGTGAACTAAGTGAGAAACCGGTTGAGCCGGGTCTGAAACTAGCTGAGCCGATTTCCAATAGAGAGGAAACTGGCTAACTGTTCGGCTGAGAAGGGAGCTGGTCAATGAGGAAAACTGGCTGAGCGGGGTCTAAAAATCGACCGAGTCGGTATCCAGCATAGAGGATCACTGTCAACTTCCTGGCTGAGTAACCAGGTGGACCGGGAAAATCCTGGCTGAGCCAGCCTGAATCCCGGCTGAACCAGGATTTCAATCCTGGCTGAACCAGCCTGAATCCCGAGTGAACCAAGATTTTCCACAAAGCAATTTTTGCCAAGATAAACTCAAAAATATTGTAATGCATACTTCCACTAAGGATTAACAAGGGTAAAATAGAAATTTTGAATCAAGGATTTTGAGCTTTAGTACCAACACCGACCTTCTTTTTGGACCCCCTTGATAGTACGATGATTCCTATACTCAAGTTGAATTAAATATAATCAACTAAACTCCTTAAGTAATTGGTGTCTCATGTGTGATTTCTCCATCGTGTTGCTACATAAGGATCACAAACATCTTTGTCATACCTTTTGAAGCCAACACAGATCGAGCATGTGACTTGAACCATTTCACCATATATAAGTTCAACTCATGGTTTCAAGTCACTTCACTGATGCATCAACACAATATAACTCTTCATAGATGACTAGGTGAGTGTCCGTGCGTTGCAACGGAACCACTACATTGCAACCATTAGTACCATACTAACTTCTATATACGTGTGTTGCTATGGTTTCTATATATCACATATGTAGACCTTGTTTAAATGGGTGTTGTGGAAACTGGCAATCATTTTTTAAGTAGCAATATACTATATGTTACCATGAAGCACTGGTGCCATACAACAATAACTGAATGTTATTGTTAAGTAGCAATATACTCTATGCTAGACGTTTAACCGTTTTTCCGAAAAAATGTAGAAACCCATAAATTAGCACTAAGATGAACGACAATTGCTCTGCTCGGTTTTATCCTGTAAAATAGAATACAACAAAATTACCATTCTGGGCAAACAAAGCTTCAGAGTCCACAAGAATATCATCAGTTCACTACTACGGAAGGGAGGAGGAGTGGCGAAGAGAGGAGACGGGAGAATGGAGGCAGCGCGATTTGGGTTCTTGGATGGTGGTGCGGAGCAGAGGGGGCGCTTGGGGACAGTAAACCAATACGTGAAGTTAAATTCAATGAATAACAGACTAAAAAAGGTCAGTCAATTTTATTAACTGGGCACTCTCTCAGTAATCTAAAAGAACAACACGAATTTTGGTATAACATTTCTTAAAATCCAGTGTTACACTCTAACAACACATTTAATGCCCAATTTAGTTTGTAAAGTATATGGTGCACACCAGTTTATCTGACGAACCTAATATATCTTTGTCTAGAATGCATATAGTTATATTTCAGTGTTGAACGCGAAGAACAAATGAGCTACTCACAGGTGTATCTGCTAATGGAACATTAAGCGCTTCCATCATTTCACATAAATAATCATGTTCAAGACCACAACCATGGATGCACACAATAACTTTCTATGCTTCATCCTTCTACAAACTCGAAACATTATGAGTTCTAGCAAAACACTGAAAGAAAGATACAAGTAGCTTTGATCAACGACAACTCTTGAGGCTCCAGGATAAAGTTCAAGCAAGCCCATAAGCAATACTTGAGCGGTATACAACAACACAAATGCCATGCAACAGAGACAAAAATTAGTCTGCATATACATCCTTATGCTAGTGAAGGACTGATTATCACCTCAAGATTAGCATAGTTGATGTGAGAAACCAATCTCTACTATTCCTTAAGAGTAGAGTGTAGGCGTCCACAGTTTAGTGGTGCACGGTTCTGCCTGTGCCGTGGATGGAAGGTCCCATGATTTCTTTGTCGTGCGGATGGAAGGTCCCGCGATTTCTTGCGGTGGATGGAAGGTGCCACGGATCCCCCACCCTCCTCCCCACACCGCCTCTCCCTCCGCCTGTGCTCCACCTCCCTAGCCACCCACAACCACGTGTCCTCGGCTCCTCGCCTCCCCAACCAACCTCCACCGTGCCATGGTTACCGCCTCTCCTCTCACCTCCTCATCTCCCACTCCTCCCAGCGCAACCAACGGTGACAGGGATGGTGTTGGGTGTAGTGCGGTGTCGCTCGATGCACTGCTCCTCGCCCACGCTCGCGCAACGCAGGAAGACCTTCCCCAACTACGACGATAGATCCTCTTCCACACACTCGATGTCGCCTCCACCTCTCTGGGTTCCCCTCTGCTCCTCGTGCCCTGCTGTAGAGCAACCACAAAATTAGGGTTTTGGTTGGCATTCTCCCTCCACCGCCACCACACCTCGCATGGCATCCTCCGCGGGCGAGGCACAGTCGGGCCCTTGCCGCTCATATCTCCCCTTCCATCTGCCACGCCCCCATTTGGGCTCTGCATCTCCCCTTCCATTGGCGCCCCTCCATCGCCACCCCGCAACGATCCCCTCCATCGCTTCCCCCGGTATAGGTGCCGAAGCTGCCATCCTAGATCTTGGCTCCAGCGCGAACCCCTTGGTGGCCGCCTCCAGCTGGGCTGATGTTGTGCTGCATCGAGTTGTGCACTCACATGTTGTTGCAGAAGCCGAAGACGAGGCAGCACACGAGGGAGCAGAGCACCACAAAGCCGCCCATCACTATGGCTGCCTGAACCAGGTGAGTCTCCTCTAAATTCTTTTATGCTTTTTGAATGGATATATCAGAGGTAGGCATGTGGAGGTAGCGACGGAGACCGAGCTGGTGGTGGGAAATTTGGTGGCGGAGTCCCTTATTCTCTATACTCTCGCTGCCCTTCCTCGCTCCTCTCCCTCGCACAACATCAGCGCAGCTGGAGGCGGCCACCAAGGGGTTCGCACTGGAGGCCAAGATCTAGGATGGCAGCTTTGGCACCTGTACCGGGGGAAGCAATGGAGGGGATCGTTGCGGGGCGGCGACGGAGGGGCGCCAATGGAAGGGGAGATGCAGAGCCCTAATGGGGGCGTGGCGGATGGAAGGGGAGATATGAGCGGCGAGGGCCCGACTGTGCCTCGCCCATGGAGGATGCCACGCGAGGTGTGGTGGCGGCGGAGGGAGAGTGCCAACTAGAACCTAATTTTGTGGTTGCTCTACAGCGGGGCACGAGGAGCAGAGGGGAACCCAGAGAGGTGGAGGCACCGTCGGGTGTGTGGAAGAGGATCTACCGTCGCGGTTGGGGAAAGTCTTCCTGTGTTGCACGAGCGTGGGCGAGGAGCAGCGCATCGAGCGGCACCGCACTACACCCAACCCCATTCCTGTCACCGTTGGCTGCGCTGGGAGGAGTGGGAGATGATGAGGTGAGAGGAGAGGCGGCAACCATGGCACGGTGGAGGCTGGTCGGGGAGGCGAGGAGCTGAGGACGCGTGGTTGTGGGCGGTTGGGGAGGTGGAGCACATGCAGAGGGAGAGGCGGTGTGGGGAGGAGGGTGGGGGATCCATGGCACCTTTCATCCGCCGCAAGAAATCGCGGGACCTTCCATCCGCGTGGCAAGAAATCGCGGGACCTTCCATCCGTGGCACAGGCAGAACCGTGCACCACTAAACTGTGGACACCTACACTCTGCTCTTAAGGAGTAGTAGAGATTAGTTCATCGACTCATGTGTTATGGTGTACCAGACCAGTCCTATGGCGCACTGAACTAGCCATGTGGCACACAGACCTCTTGCGTAGATTAGGACCCTTCTTGTATTTTGGTCATAACTTTTAGCTCTGAATTCCAATTCTAATCTTGTAGTTTTTGGGAAGCTAATAAAATTCTCTACATCTTAGAATTGAAGCCATGTCAGTTTGAGCAGATTTGGCGCACCGGAGCTCTTGTGCAGACCACTCTTGTGCTGCTGGTTTTTTTCAGCACACCCAATTTTGTATTGTGGGCATAACTTTTAGCTCTGAACTTAGATTTTGATGATGTTGGACTTTTTAGAAAGTTAATAAAAAGCTATACATCCCAGAGTTGAAGCCATATCGATTTTGAGTAGACCAAAAAATCGTGAGACACTTCTAATTCAGTCACCCCTTTGTCTTAATTTTGTTAACTTCACTTTTGTTTGTGGCTTTGCATCCCAATTCTACTTCTTGGTGTGTTGGACTCTTAACATGTATAAAGGTCTTCAATATGACTTTATAATATCTTCTTTGAAGCGTTGATCTCCTCATTGCCTTAGTTCAAAAACACTTTGCATCCTGTAAGCTACAAACACAAACACAAACACTAGTAAACACATTAATCCACATGTTATGTTGATCATCAAATAACAAAATCATTTAGTCAAATAGGTTCCTTTTCCATCCATGTTTAGAGATTTATCATAATAATCACTATATCTCTAATACACGAATTTGTATTGAAATCCAACATATAATGTGAGATTAACTACAATCGGCACTGTCAATTAGATTGAAAGAGGGTAAATAAAAGAATTTAAAAAGGTCAGAAATTTAGCTAGCCAAGCTCGCAAACATGGCAACGTACAAGCAGATACATTAGCTTAGCATGTTATCTATACCACTATATAAAGCACCACTTCAAACTTTGCAATAGCCACCCAAACAAATGCACCTAGAATCATCCCACCTTTAAAACCAAGGGATGAGATTAGTCTAAATCTCTCCTTTCTTTTACTCACTCAAATCCAACGGTCTAGCTTATTTGGAGCATCCCTCTCTCATCAATCACACTTCCACACATGATCCTTTCATAGGGTCAAGGGTGTCGTGCTCGTAGCTAACGACGTTGTATGGGTTGGAGGTGATGTGGGTGATGCGCGCGGCGTCGACCATTGGGTAGAGCACGCTGAAGTTCAGCGTGGTGCACTTGAGGTTCATCCCCTTGAGGCGCACGTTGTTGCCGAGGGATGTTGGAGAAGTCCCTGTCAATGGTGGTGGCAGCGACGGTGGTCACCCATGGCGCGATGTTGACGACGGTGTTGTCGTAGGGGGCGGAGTTGCCAGTGGAATATATGACGGAGATGCCATGGAAGGCGGCATGGAGGGAGCCAAGCATGAGTGCATGATGGGTTCATGGAAGATGGATTTGGCATCATCGTCGAGGGGTGCGGCCTAGCCGAAGGAGACGGAGATGACGTCTGCACCGGCGTGGATGGTGGACTCGAAGCTTGCAAGGACGGCGGTAGTAGTGCACTCCCCAACCAGTAGACCTTGTAGGCGACGACGCTCGTTCGTGGCATGCCACCCTTGGCGGTGCCGGTGGCGTAGCCAAAGAGGTTGGCGCAGGGCTGCAGCGGTGGAGAACATGTGGATGTCGTGGCCTTCGGTGTTGCATGTCCGGCTGACGTTCACCATAGCCAGATTGCTGAGCTGCTTGTACAAGCTAAGAAGCAACAATCAGCCACTCGCCACTGGGCTTGCGAAGCAAGCAAGCATACATGAGCGGTTGTTGCTAGTCTCGACGCTGTGCAAAGCACCACTACATGACTCGTCTTCTTTGCCTAGTGCCGCAGACACTAGGCAAAGCCTCTTTTACACTCAGCAAAGGCTTTGCCTAGTGTTGCACTCGGCAAAGAGAAGTCGGCAAAGTGTCTTTGCCGAGTGTCATGACCTTCTTTGTTTGTCTTTTCCTGTTTGCACATTTACTACAGGGACAACAAATTCTACTCACTCCTTTAGCAGCCTCACCAATTGCCCGTTCCAAGAAAGCATCAGTCTTGTTGATCCATTCATTGGTGATCTGACCCTAACCTGAGCGGCCCATGTAAATCCACTCATAGTCCTCCATCGCCTAACATATATAGTAGAGAGTAACATAAACAACAATTGCATCTACACAATGTTCCTACTCTCTAAATTCTTGTAAGAGAATATGTAGGGATCAACTAGTAAAAACAATATGAAACAATACTAGTAATATACTCTAGCTCCACTCCAGTAAAAAGAACCAAGTATGATTTATCATTTAATTACTGCAATCCAATCCTGCACAAACAAATAGCACTGCAACATCGGAGACAAGTAATCCTGCATAAACTACTAAAGTTCACTTCAAATCTTAAATCAATTACAGACATAATCGTAAGAGAATATGTAATCATAAGACATAATTGTGACACTCAAGTTAATCCGCAAAACTAGAATATTGCAGTGAAGAGATGCTCCTCTCAGGAAAGGATGATGAACCGAGCACCCATAAAAGCCTTTATAGAACTAAATAAACATGTCATGGGAAGAAGAATGCCTTGAACTGTAAATAGCAACATCATTACTTCAAACAAGTTCATGTTCCTAAGGAAATGCCTGAAAACACTGTTGGCACTCTATGAAGGTTATAGTTGACTGTTTGTACTAGTGATGCAAATGAGTGCTAAAATGAGCCCCACAAATAAAACAATAGAATTAGTTTTGCCGGTTGCCACCCAAATTTCCAATGAACATCCAGTAAATGTTATTGGTGACACTTGCAATTAGCTGGTTGGTCGCTGCAGCTGTGCGCGTGAGACTGAGAGGGAGCCGGCTGGCCGCTGCAGCCGTGTGACTGAGTGGGAGAGGTTCACCTTGTCTGCGGGAGTCGGGTGGGGCGAGACTACGCCGCTGGCCGCTGCAGCTGTGCGCGTGAGACTGAGAGGGAGCCAGTTGGGCGGCTGGCAAAGTGTGGGCGAGGGCGCTGTCGCGCTCCACTGCTCAGGCTGGAGGGGGGAGCCAGGGAGAGCAGGCTAGAGGAGAGGGAGCTGGGGAGAGATGGCTAGTCAGTCACAGTAGGAGCTAGGGCACGGGGAGAGCAGGTCGGTCGGCCGGAGGAGGAGGAGAAGCCAGGAAGAGCAGGAACGATAGAGGAGACTAGGAGTGCAGGGACTCACTCGAGTACTCTACGGAGGAGGAGAACCAGAGGTTTGAGCTGAGCACGCCGCTAGAAGATCGCTGATGGCCAGCGCACAGGCTGGATCTGAAGCCGCCGCCACCGCCACGCTAGGGTTGGACCGATCCAAGGCTCCAAGACCCAAGTCCAAGCTTCGTGACCCCACTTGTCACTGGATGCGAACTGGAGGTGTTGTGCTCAGTGGTCGACTAGTCACTTGCTTTTAGTGCACGTGACCCCACTTGTCAGAACAAGCCCCAAATTTATTTTTTTTAATCTTTGCCGAGTGTGCAGCGTGGCGACACTCGGCACACATTGTCCTACTGGAAGCATATGAAGAAAATACCCATTTTTACTTTTCCTAGTGTCAGTTCAGGAACTAGGCAAAGAGACTCTTTCCCTAGTGTCTTTCTTTGACACTCGTTAAATTATTTGTTTCTTTTCTTTTTTCTTCCAAACTTTTTATGATATGTTTCTATAGCACCTATAACTACATGTCAAGTTTTGATAAATTTTTAAATGTTTAGCTATATTTAGTACATTTATTTCATTTAATTGAATTTCTTCTGATAATTTAAATTTGAACTGCAAGCCATTCGCATAATAGAAAAAACGGATGGAAAATGATATTCATGTTATTTAGTATAGTTTGAGGCCTTATCCGGTAACATACCAGAGATTTCGAACATCATGTTCACGAAACATGACCACAAACTTGCAGTCCAGTTGTTTTTAAATTGCATAAAAAGCAAACGAAGTCGGAAAATCATGAAACTTGTCGAGATGTCATGATACCATATGTGGAGGCTATGATAAAAAATTGACAAAATTTCATAAAAGTTTTTATGTACAATGCTTACAAACCAAAGAACCTAGAGAGAAGTTTAATGATATAATGTGGAGGCTGACTAGGTGGTAACTATCGTTCGTGTCAAACTTTTATGAAACCTTGTCAACTTTTTATCACAGCCTCCACATATGATATCATGACATCTCGACAAGTTTAATGATTTTCTAACTTTGTTTGATTTATATACAATTAAAAAACAACTGGACCGTAAGTTTGTGGTCATGTTTCGTGAACATGATGTTTGAAATTTATATTCTGTTACCGGATAAGGCCTCAAATTATAATAAATAACATGAATATCAATTTTCCATCATGCGAATGACTTGTTGTTCAAATTTAAATTATCAAAATAAATTCAATTAAATGAAATAAATTTAGTAAATATAGCAAAAAAAACTTCAAAAAAATTACCAAAAGTTGACATGCAGTTCTAGGTGCTATAGAAAGACATCATAAAAATTTTGGAAGCAAAAAGAAAAGAAAAAATATTTTACCGAGTGTCAAAATAAGGCACTAGGCAAAATAACTCTTTGCCTAGTGTTATAGTCTGACACTAGACAAAGAGACCTTCTTTACCGAGTGTCGAAGTCAGATACTTGGTAAAGTTAACGGTGGGTGGATGGTGTTAGGTGACGACGGCAGTTTACCAAGTGTTTTTCTTTGACTAGGCCAACTTCCGATTTACCGTAGTGTCTGGCACTAGGCAAACTTTCAATTTGCTCAGTGTTTTGCTTTGCCTAGTGGTGGACACTATGCAAACAACTGATTTGTCTAGTGTCTTGTTTTGCCTAGCGTAACACTCGGTAAAGAAGATTTTTGTCTAATGCCCGTAAATTTATACTCGGTAAAATATTTAGTGCTAGATAAAGTTTGTCTCTCCCGTAGTGACACGGAGCACTTGCTTGGCTGGCAAGAGGGCGCTTTAATTAGCTGCCGATCGAGTGCCTGTAACGTACGGTGGAACCGCGTCCGGAGAAACCGGCTAGCCGCCACGTGAGCTCACGTTATCCTGTCGCTCTGTGCAGACTGAGTGTGTGTGTTTAGGCCAGCCGCGGCAACCAGCCAAACCAAATGGCACGAGATGGATGATGACGAGTTCGGTCTGGTACGGCCGCTGGATGATGAGTAGCTTGTGATTCGGTAGTGGAAACGAAACGTGCAGGCTTTGCGCGCCTCCTTCCTTGGCCCACAAGCACCGCCCTGGTTTCTTCTCTGATCGATCGATCGAACACAAACACGTGTCTGAAATCCCAGCACACACTATCGATTGCGTACAAGCCTGCTAGCTTGCACAAAGAAAACGGGTACCTATCTTTTCCCTCTCCCTCGCTCTCGCTCTATATAGACCGTACGTCGTCCGACGTCCCCCTCCATCATCATCCACTAAGCTAGCTCGCACACAGTACGTACAGTCGTCGTCGCAGAGAGCATCGTACACCGCCTCCGTCGTCGCGCAGCAGCGAGCGAGCAATGGGCAACGTGGAGGCGACGACGACGTCGTCCATCGTGGCACCGGAGCTTCTGCTTGGCGACGCGCTGCTCAAGGTGGCCGTGTTCGCGGTGGTGCAGGCGCTGGTCTACCTGATCCTGCGCAAGTCGTCCGGCGTGTTCGCCCCGGCGGCGGGGATGACGGCCAGGTCGTTCAGCTTCCGCCCGATGCGGAGCATGAGCGTCCGCCGCGTGCTGGCCGCCTTCTCCGACGTCCCCGTCGGCGTCCCGGAGTCGGAGGACCGCGCGCCGTCGCCTTCGCCGATGGATCCCGGTGCTGAACCTGCTAGCGAGTAGCGAGTGAGTACGTGTGAGTTAATCGTCGGGTTGATGGGCGGATTTGGTCTCGGGCCAGCTGGGCCGTGGCCCGGGTGCAACCAAAAATCCTTTTGTATATAGGTCTTCTTTTAACCAAAAAATATAGCCTAAAATATATTTCAGGCTAAAAATGTTGTCCGAAAGACCTTCTGCTTGCATCGATTGAGCCTTACGCTGGCAGTCTCTCTCAGTCGCTCAAGTCACGAGAACATAGGCTCTTCCAATTATTTCGCAAATCTGCGCGGCTGCGTTTCTATGTTGCCAGCGGCGCGGCCGCCTCCATTCAGTCCTCTATCGCTCTCCATGCCTTCAGACTCTTCAAATCCTGCAATATCACAAGGCAACAACCTCCGAGGCGGGCGGGCGGGCTCTGACTCAGGCATCCGCCACCGTCAGTCCGACCTCCACCTCCGCCAGTCTGCCTCGAACGTCCCTGCGACCATTAGCAATGACACGCGCGGCCTGCACTGGCGCCGCGCCACTGCCCAAATCCGCCCCTACCATTATATCTTCTCCCAAACTATACAACTTCCTCAACCTGATTCCCTTTTTTTCTTATTCATAGGCGAGGGCGGAGCGCCTCCGATCCCTGGCCAATGGGCAGCGAACACCTGAACGACGAGCGCTCTGTACTGAGTGTTGACTGTCTGCTGCCATGTGCCCGTGATTCTCCTCTATTATGAGTAATTGTTTTCGGATGTCTGATTCTCTTTCCCTATCTACCACAGTTCCACTAAATTGTTTTAAATGTTACTACCCTAAAGTGCAAAAAATTAAATAATGAGTAGTACATCGTTATATTTGTAAAGTGGTCCGGGACGTTATTTTTACGGAGCTCCGCCACTCGTCGGTCCTTTGCATTGGGTGCTTTGCAAGTTTATACTACTACAGGCAGGATCCTCTGTAAATAATTTTTTTACCAAGTGTCCGAGATTTTACACTCGGTAAATATAAGAACACTCGGTAAAAATATACGTTTTCGGTAGTGACTGACTGGTGGGGTCTAGCCCCAAGCCACCGGAGGTAACTGCAGAAAAAACACATCCATACTACTAGTATGTATATCATCTGTTATGTAAAATAGTACTGCGAAATGGTTCGCTCGTATGTATGTACAGCTAGATTGTGTATCGATCTTGATTACTTGGTTCTTTCTGGACGAGCGTGTTTTCTCCTTGAAGATATACATGGATATTACTTACCTGTATGTCTCCTACTAACTTCTTGGCTATATGACCAGCAGATTGTGTGTCACTACAGTAAAGCACAAAAATTCCGACGGGCAAAGCCGTCGGATATAAGTCATAAATCATCGGAGATAGCTTATATCCGACGGCGTCGGGCTATCTCCGACAACATATGGCCGTCGGAC
This sequence comes from Zea mays, assembly GCF_902167145.1. Taxonomy (NCBI): domain Eukaryota; kingdom Viridiplantae; phylum Streptophyta; class Magnoliopsida; order Poales; family Poaceae; genus Zea; species Zea mays. The sequence goes on along the minus strand of NC_050104.1, from coordinate 10,733,502 downwards.
ATAGCAGGTCAGAAATAACAGTATGTTCGACGGCGGCCGTCGGACATATCCTATCCCCGACGGCCACAACCACCCATCGGACATAAGACGTGGCAACCGTTTTAACGGTCGTGGGTGAGACCCACTTCACTTATGTCAGACGGCCTAGCCTCAGCCGTCGGACATAAGTTCTTATTATCTCCGACGGTTTATAATAGCCGTCGGACATAACAGACCCTTATGTCCGACGGCTGACGCTAGGCCGTCGGACATAACAAATTTCAGAAATTGCACAAAATTCTGTTTTTAAAATTTCCGACATTTACAAAAAACACAGATTGCATACACATATACACAGAGTTCATATACAACCACATATTCACAATCACAAATACATTCACATAAGAATTCACATTCACAAATTTAACATCACCTCACATTCACAAACATATAGTTCCAAATAGTTGCAACAAGTGTTTTACATCAACATATAGTTCCAAAATAAAAACTGACATTGTTCGACGGATAGTTTTTGATATGGACAATCATAGTTCTAAATTAAACACATTTCATGAACTATCACTCATATCCATCGCCTGGTTGGTTCGAGTTATAGCCACTTCCTCTCACTCGCGGTCTCCTTCCAGAAAAGCATACAGTTATTGTCACAGACATCGATTTTTTCGTAGTCCATACCGAGCCCAGAGAGCAACTTTTTGGACTTGTGATTCTCCGGAAGTACATCACTGATCAAGTTCAAAAGCTCCTTGTAGAAGTTGTTTGAGAATGCAAACTTAGACTTAATAGCCATAAGTCGAGTCACAAATACAAGGACGGTCGCTTTCGTGTGCTCATGCAACGGCTCTTCGACAGCTTTAAGGAGCTCGAAGAACTTCTGAACCTTAGGTGTAGCTGGATCCTCATAATCGGTGGGTTGACCGGGGTTCTCCGAATCGACGGTTAGAAGCTCATGGCGTACATCGTCAAGTATCTCTTCCATCCTATCATAGTCCCCCTCTTCATATGACTGAACTTTCGATACAATACGAGGAGGTGGGTCCTCACCGTGGTGCACCCACACCTCATAGCCTGGCATATAACCATTCTTGCAAAGATCTATCGACATAGTCCTCCTGTCAAGGAAATAAATGTTCCGACACTTGCTACAAGGGCACCTAACATCGGTTCCAGTCTCTGACCGAGCAAAAGCACGATCGAGAAAAGCATCAGTCTTGGCAACCCACTCACTTAATAGAGCACCTCTTTTCTTCCAACCTTCATACATCCATCGACGATCCTCCTCCATACTAGAAACGAGACATTAACTTAATTAGTTATGATTACTAATAAACCACACTAATACAATATCACGGGACCCTAAATCAAATAAAATAACCTTATTTCCGAGGGCTTAATAATTACCCTCGGAAATTAAAAGTTTTAATTATATAGGCACTAATAAGTAAAATAAAACATGCTAATTTAATTGCATAATTAACTCAAACCGTCGGACATTACAAAACCAAACATGAGTATAAGCAAACACAAAATTATACTAAAAATTATAAAATTACTCACTTAGCCGGACGATGAGCCGGTGAAGCGAGCGTCGGCGGGGTCGGGGCTGGCGCCAGTGGCGTCGGGGACGGGGGCAGAGGCTCCGGCGGGCGCGGGCTGCGTCTGGACGGCTCCGGTGGCGTCGGGAATGTCACGGAGGCGGCCACGGGCTCGTGCTCGGGCGCGGGCTGGGCGTCGGGGCGGGGCGAGAGGTCGCCGGGAGTTGCTTGGGCGGGGGTGGAGACACCGGGCGGCGGTTCCTCGGCGACAGCGGCTGGTCATATGCGAGCACGGGAGATAAGACAGAGAGAATGAACCGACGCGGGCTCAGAGTCGTCGGTTAAATTTCTTTATTTTCGACAGCCCCCTAGGAGGTCGTCGGACATAAGCTTATGTCCGACGGCCACTCTGACAACCCTCGGATGTCCCGCGTTATGTCCGACGGTCGACCGTAGCCGTCGGACATAAGCTTATGTCTGACGGTCGCCTAGGGGGCCATCGGAACTAAAGGAGCCGTCGGACTTCTGCTGTTTTACTGTAGTGTGTGTATGATCGTACTTGCATGGTAGATTGTATGTTAGTGAAGTTTAAAAATGAGAGATGAGTAGGCTAAGTGCCTGATTGGTTATTTTTATCCAGAAACTAAAGTTTAGTTGAGGGTAGGGATAGTAATGGATCGTGATCCAAATGACTCTTCATAATTTGCTAGGGTCCTAAATTAATTTTAGTTTAAAAATGAATAGATCATAATCCGACCTTTAAATTTTGTAGTGTAAAAGTTAGAGCCGTTGTCACCCCTAATTGAGGTACTAAAGTTTAACCTACCCTATTTGATTATAGGGACTAAAAGTATTTGAAACGTATTAAATGACTCATAAGAAGATCATAATGTCACTTACCATTTTCTCGCCATCAGTGCAATGAGACAAAATGTAGAATTGATATGGTTTAGTCTCTCTTAATCACAACTTAAGGTACTAGGAACTAAAACCGTTTTATCCATATTTTAATCCCACGAGACTAAAATAGAAAAACTAATTTTTAGTCCCTCTAATCAAACGGGACCTAATTTGATCTCCATCAAAATGCAAAAGCAACTTGCACATGACCAAATAATAAACATGGCGCTTCTGCGATTTCAGGTCCACTGAAAAAGATATGATTTTCTCCGAGACGATAAACACAAATGTGATTAATATATTGCTCAAACTTTTTTTAGTATATTAACAAATTTAAATAAAAACTCAAATCTAAAAGGTTATATAAAAAACTATCCCGCCTATTCATTTGGCTTTAATCCGTATCAGCTTCTACTATTTCTCCTATTTTGTGTTTTTTATGAATGATAGTTGGTAGCTCGCTTTAATTCACAACGAACTGGTACAATGTTCACTAGTACACAGAGGCTCTATAGTGGCGGTTCTAGAGCTGTTTTCACTGGCGTTTTTCAGTGCCGCCACTGCTAGGGGCCAGTGGAAATCGCCATTTCCACTAGCGGTTATTCTAGAACCGCCAGTGAAAATAGCATTTCCACTGGCGGTTTTCTTAAGAAACCGCCAGTAGAAATAGCATTTCCACTAGCGGTTTTATTAAGAAAACCGCCAGTGGAAGTTTTCCCGTCTTTTTTTAAATTTTCGTACTGAAATTTTTATATATTTACACATACAAACATATATATATATATATAATGATATTGATAAACATGTAGTATTGATATTAAAAGCAACATGGAATTAAATTCTATCATACATTTATATGCATCAAAGTCTTGTTTACAACCATGTATGCATCACACATTATATACATCAAAGTTTTCACTTAAGCTCTAATAACTATCTCGGCTAAGAGATAGTCTACTAATTTCTGTTAGTATTCTAAACTCTGGCAAAGCTAATGTTCCGGAAGCATCGTGATATTTCCCTTCTGCGGGAATGACCTCTTTCAATATGAATGTGCACAGGTCCTCAACTATGCCATACAATGCACCTTCAGTCAAGTTCTCCGGGCTTCCTTGTTGAAATTGCTGTAAAGAAAGTTTATAAACATCATCTATTTATACTCAATAATAACACATTTGCATCTTTAATGACATAAATACATACGTGACTATTACTAATAATACCTTGCCAGGGTTCGTGATGTATCGTCTGTTCATTCTCATGAACTCGCACACGTAGAACCCACATAGGACCGATCCGGGTGGTTGCTTGTGGCACTACATAACGGGAGATTGGTTATTTAGTTGCAACATTGTCCTATGTACGTACATGTATTATATGTATTCATAAATTCACATACCTACCGGCCAGTTATAATGGATGTCTAGTGGCACGCCTTTTTTGGACGTGTCGTACTTTCCACCTCGTAGCTTATAAAACCTAAATGCCCTGTGATCTCAAATAGAATCACCATGTTATTCTACAATTTTCATCGATATAAGTATGCATGCATAGAAAAGGATTACATCTCTAAGACGCTGAGGAATTTTGAATAGGCCGAAGGCTCGGTGTGCAAGGAGTCGAGCACCAACACCTTTCCAACCTTAGGATAAATGAAGAAGCATATCCAGTGGTCCATGTACGAATCAAACTTGTGATACATGTGTATTGAAATTATTAATTTTATTTATGCAAAATCACACTTACTTAAAGTTGTACGGGGCCACCACTACAGGAATTCACTTAATTCCCGTCGGCCAGAAACCGACGGGAATAAGCATATACCGACGGGAATTACTTAATTCCCGTCGGTTTAGGGCTTATTCCCGTCGGTTTTCAGCCGCCAGGCGTCCCTTGTCGGGGATACGTTTATCCCCGTCGGCGGCCGACGGGAATTATTAATTCCCGTCGGCCACTAACTAGCCGACGGCAATTAATGCTAACTCCCGTCGGTTCACCAGGTCGACGGGAGTTATGAGTTAATTCCCGTCGGTTCACCGGGCCGACGGGAGTTATTAGTTAATTCCCGTCGGTTCCCCAGGCCGACGGGAATTAACTGGGCCGACGAGAGTTATTAGTTAATTCCCGTCGGTACGACCATAGCCGACGGGAATTAACTGGGCCGACGAGAATTACCCTATACTGCTACAAAAACAGCACTAAATTAGGACACTATTTCTGCACACATAACATATATCACACATAACATAAATAACAGATAACAGCCACATTACAAACACATGCATTCATAATAAAATCACGCATTACAAACATAACATCCACCAACATTTCAAATATAAGTTCAACCACCACATCGAGTCAACGAGTACGACATAGTATTGAAATATAAGTACGACATATGTTCAAGTACGACCAAGAGTCCACGAGTTAAGAAACATGTTCATGTGTTTAGAGATAACCACCACTTGGGTGGTTAGAGCTTTGACCGCTGCCGCCACCACCACCAGGAGGAGGGAACGCGAAGAGCGAGTCAACAAATCCAGTCCCTGCTGCGGGATCAGATCCACTACCACCCGCTTCGGGCGTAACCTATGCAAGTTAGCAAATATCATCACGTTAAATGCAAATATCAAAAAAGTATACAAGTATATAAATTAATGGAGAGTTATCAAACGTACCCTATCTCCAGGTGCAGGTATATGTGTCGGAGGGGTGGTGAACTGTGGTGGTGGAACTGGTGTGTTTGCAAATTGGCTTCATTGTGGTGGCGGTGGAAAATTTGATGTCATGCCCTGTTGCTGCATTAACTGTTAAACATATATGTGTTACTACCGAAGATGTTGTATTGAAATATAATAATTTAGAGTTCGGATTATGTGTACTCACTTGATACATCGCTTGGTTATGTGCATTGCAAGCCTCCATAAATTCGCGTTGTTGTCTCATCTCTTCGCGCATCCTCATAATCTCCAACTCCTGCTCGTTCGGTCGACGAGAGCATGAGCTACGAGAAGATGAACCCGTCCTCTGAGATCTCACCGACGACGAGTCAATGAATCCGTCGAAGAGTGCGTATCTATAAGTTATTCAAAAAATGTGATTATTGTATAATCAATTTAGTGTCAACCATATAATTTCATAAGTTAGAGCTTACCGTCCATGCGCTTTGCCACCACCACTTGCGTACACCACCGAGGGATCCACCGGTTCATGGCGCCAGTCGAAGTCAGGGCCATGGCGACGAACCATCTCCTCCCCATATGCCGCCTATACATCATTGACAACCTTACAAATGCAGAAATTTATATACTTTGAACGTTTGAACTTTTGAGCCAAAACTCACCAAGCGATCCGTGGCTGTCTGGCTGCAGAGCTGGTCAGGGTTGTTTGAGTCTGGTCCTTTGTGGCCCTCCTGGTAGACCTCAATGTCACTAGGCTTTTGGCCACTCGTAGCTTCCTGTATAAACAAAAAACATTCATAAGCAATCGTATTATTTGCTGATCGACATAGATAGATCAAACTTACCATTCTTTTAGCTTTTCGTATCATGTCGTCACCGCCAAACTTGTGGTTAGGATTGGTTCCTCGACATTGTCTGTGATGCGCTGACGCTTTCTGGAAGCCTTCGGAAGCCCAATATCGACACCAAGCATAGTACGCATCAGGCACGGGCGCCATCCATGGAACCATCACCTGCACACACACAATGTTACATATTATCAATCACAACAATAAATATAAAGGGTAAAACAAATTGAATACTAACCTCACGATATTGATCCTCAGTCAAATATATCTTTGAGGACCCTTCCTTTTTATTCAAGGGGCCTGCTTCTTCCGGATGCTTTTGAAAATACAGGTTTGTAGCCTGAATTCTCGCATAGTATATGGCATCCTTCACCAGCTTCTTTGCATTGTTTTGGAAGACACGTTCAGCGTGCCCCATGTAATCCTCTCCGTCAGGCAACCGATATCGAAGCTACAACATAAAGAATACAAATACAATGGTATAAGTCATAGATTTACAATATTAAGAAACATAACAAAAATAATAAAGAATTCATACCCAAAAGTCATTATGCACAAGTCCCTGTCTGTCGGTGTGGTTTCGTTCCTTTTTAAACTTGTACTCGTCCCAGGTACTAACGAGCACCTCATCCTCAGTATCACCGTTTGACACCTTCACTATACCAGGGTAGTGAAGGCGGCAAAGAGAACCCAACGTAAGGTTAACCTGAGTGTGGTGTCCCTTGCCGTCAAAGGACAGGTCCTCCCAATTCCTGCATTACACAAAAACATTAACAATACACATAATAGTTATATGAGATAAGTTAATATATTACACTCACCGATCTCCATGTGGCATGATTAAAGTCCTATCAGCCTCTCGCTCTATCGCGTGACGAGGCTTTACTGAGTGGCTTTTTCTTGAGCGACGTGTGCGTGTCGCTGAAGAGCCTCCCGAGCCATCATCCATCGGGTTGTCAGCCGGTTCGCCCTGTTGGCCCCACTGGTCCCATGCCTGTTGCTGCTCTCTCTGGTGGTCCCACTGGTCCCATGGCTGGTGATGCTGTGCGGCCTGGTCCCATGTCACGTGCTCCACCTCCTCATTGTGCTCCACCTCCTCATTGTGCTGCTCAGCCTCATTGTGCTGCTCCTCCTCAATGTGCTGCTCCTCAGTGTGCTGCTCATCCTGGTACATACAACTCAAGATTTATTTGTAAATATGTAAACAAATTTATTTGTACAAGATATGTTACCTCATCTCCATGTACCGCGCTCAACAGCTCTCGACGTCTGCTGCTGCTCGAAGAACTGCCCTGAAAAAGGCCCAGGCCCTTGAACAGCCCCTTTACTGACTTTTTTGATTTTGGCGGCATCCTGCATAAAAAATAAGAAATTATTCATTAGTGCATCAAAAATGACATAATACTTAAAATATAAACAAATTAAATAACAAAACAACTTTACTTGTTAAATATCATCAAAATCAGGATCTATTTGTTCTCTTCTATGCAGAGGTCGCCATGTTACTTTTCTCCTAACAGGTTGTCTTCTCCTTTTCTCGGGAAAAGTTAAGTCGTTAACGTCTGCAACTAGTGAATCTAATGCCGGTGCAGGATCAATATGAAAACTAGTTGGCAACTCTTCTTCTTGAAACTCTTCTTCTTGCCTTATTGCCCACCATTGCTCTAAGCTTCTTTAATGCTCTTTCTATATGAAACATCCACCTATACTGAACAGGACCACCGACCTTAGCCTCATATGGAAGATGTATAAAGAGATGCTGCATAGGATTGAAGAAACCCGGTGGAAATATTTTTTCCAATTTGCACAAAAGCACTGGTGCCTCTTTCTCCAGCTGTTCCATCACATCTCTTCTGATTTCTTTAGCACACAACTATCTGTAGAAATAGCTAACTTCAGCTAACGTTTTCCACACAGCTTCGGAAATGTACCCACGAAACATTACAGGCATGAGCCTCTCCATAATTATGTGGAAGTCATGGCTCTTCAGTCCATTCATCTTCATTGTCTTCAAGTTCACAGATCTTCTAAAACCAGCGGCATAACCATCGGGGAATTTAATATCCTTCATCCACTTCATCACTTCTCTCCGTTGCTTAGATTTCAGACAATAGTCAGCTTTTGGATTGCCTCCGTTTTCTCTAAGCACTTGGGTTGGACGATCACATATCACTGCTAAGTCCATGCGTGCCTTGTCATTGTCTTTCGTTTTATCAGGGAAATCCATGCATGTATTTATGAGGGCTTGGCAAAAGTTACTCTCTTGATGCATGACGTCGATGTTGTGCATCAAAATCAATGACTTAGCATAAGGAAGCTCCCACAAGCCACATATGTGAGTCCAGTTATGCTCCTCACCAAAACCTTGATACCTTTTACCACTCTCGTCTAGGACAAGTTTCATATGCTCTTCTGTAATTTCTATCCCACTACGTCGCTTGGGCGGTCCCTTCGTGACAATGGTGCCCTTCCTAAATTCCTTTCTCTGCCTTCTGAAGGGGTGATTGAAGGGTAGAAAACATCTATGGCAATCAAAGTAACATATCTTGCCACCAGCACTAAGACGAAAACAATCTGTATCTTTAGCACAATAAGGACACGTCAATCTACCATGCACGCTCCATCCAGAGAAAATACCATACGCCATAAAATCATGAACCGAGAACAGATATGCAACAGGAAGATTGAATTTCTGCTTCTTGAAGCAGTCATAGGCTTTCACACCTTGCCATAGCTTCTTTAACTCTTCAATCAGTGGTTGAAGCATCACATTGAGGCGTACGCCAGGATGCTCAGGCCCAGGTACAACAAGACATAGGAACATAAACTCATATTTCATGCAAAGAGCAGGTGGAAGGTTGTACGGTATGGCAATGACAGGCCAACATGAATACGACGCAGCGGTCATATTGAACGGCGTGAAACCATCAGTTGCCAAGCCGATACGAACGTTTCTTGCATCGCTGGCAAAATCTGGATCAAATTTGTCAAGAGCCTTCCATGCATCACCATCTGACGGGTGCACCATTAACCCATCTTGTCTGTCCATACAATCTTTATGCCACCTCATGTGCATAGCGGTCTTCCTCGAGAGAAACAAACGTTTCACTCTAGGAGTGAGAGGCATGTACCGAAGTTGTTTATGTGCAACCTTTGTCACCACCTTCTCCCCATCTTCATTTACAAGCTCCACGTACCTTGACTTCCCACATTTTAAGCATTTTTGTTCTCTGCCATGTTCCTTCCAAAAAAGCATACAATTGTCTTGGCAAACATCAATCTTCTCATACTCCATGCCAAGACCTTCAAGCAATTTTTTGGACTGGTACATGTCTTTGGGCATCTTGTGACCCGTAGGAAGAACCTCGCTAATCAAATCCACAAGCTCCTTGTAACAATTAATTGAAAATGCAAATTTTGACTTGATTGACATCAGTCGGGTCACGAATTCGAGGACGGTCACGTCAGTGTGCCCGTGAAGAGGCTCTTCTGACGCTTTGAGTAGGTCGAAGAACTTCTGAACCTCCGGTGTAGGTGAATCATGATGATCTGGTGCCAGTTCAGGCTGCAGATCCTCAAGCATCTGGTCCATCCTATCAACATCATCTTCACCGTCATCAACTTCTACTTCTGCTGCTCGTTCAGCATCTTCATCATGGAGATACCAGACCTTATAGCCTGGCACGAAACCATGCGAGCACAGGTGTAGTGTGACCTGCCTCTTGATGTGGCTCGTCATATTTCTACATTTATTGCATGGACACCTAATATTATCTATTTGTGACAAAGCAGCTGCATGGTCTAGAAATATTTGCGTCTTGGCAAACCATTCACTAGTGTGACACCCACCCTTCTTGAAACCTTCATACATCCAATCACGTCTATCACCCATTATTGCGGCTGTGTACGAGTAAAGAGTGTGTGTGAGACAATCACGTTTCTACACGTCACACACATATATACATACATATATACATCTATAGGTAAGTAGTAAAACTATATATATACATAAATAATTATATATACACATAAATAACATCAAATTAATCAATATCGAAACATTCATACATCCTAATATTATAAGTTAAATCTAATCAATAAATAACATCAAATTTAACAATTCAATAGTATAAGTTAAATCTACTATAAGAATACAATAAATAATTACCTAACATGAAGCCACACATGTGATATTAAATTAACTATAATCACACTCTAATCACATGTGTTATTAAATTAATACTAATCACATGAAAGTTAACTCCCGTCGGCCATAAAAAACCGACGAAAATAAACATGTACACACATAATTAACATTCACAATCCAATGCATTAACATGTACACACATAATTAACTCACGTGGGTGTCGTAGTTGGTTCGGAGATGCGGTCGGGGGCGGAGGCGGCGCTTGGACGCGGCGGCGGCGCTCGAGGAGGCAGCGACGACGCTCCGAGAGACCCGGCGGCGATGTGGGCGGTGTGGGGCACGGCGGAGACGAGCGAGGGCGGGCACGGCCGCGACGGACGGGCGGGCGCGCGGCGGGGACGGGCGGCCGGGCTCGCGGCGGCGCTGACGGGCGCGCGGCGGTGGGGCGGCTGGGCGCTCGGCGCCGCGAGAGGACGAGCGGCGGACGAGCGGCGGACGGGCGACGCCGGGGCGCCCGGGTGCGCGGCGTCGGGCTCCGAGGGGCGGCGTCGGGCGGCGTGGACGGGCGGCGCTGACGGGCGCGCGGCGGTGGGGCGGCTGGGCGCTCGGCGCCGCGAGAGGACGAGCGGCGGACGAGCGGCGGACGGGCGACGCCGGGGCGCCCGGGTGCGCGGCGTCGGGCTCCGAGGGGCGGCGTCGGGCGGCGTGGACGGGCGGCGCTCCGAGGGGCGACGTCGGGCTCGGCCGGGAAGGCACGCCGGCGGGGAGGGGCGGCGGCGCGGCGGCGGTTAGAGGCGGCGGCGAGAATAGGGCAGGCGGCGGCGGCGGCTAGGAAGAAAGACAGAGAAGAAATGAGCCCGCGCGGGCGAACCCGCGCTCATAAAAGCCTAATCCCCGTCGGCCTGCGCTCTGGCCGACGGGAGTTAAGTAATCCCCGTCGGCCTATTTTCTGGCTGACGGGAGTTAAGTTAACTCACGTCAGCCTACTCTCTGGCCGACGGGCGTTACGTTATTCCCGTCGGCTTCAGTGTAGCCGACGGGAGTTACGTTATCCCCGTCGGCTGTTTCCCTGGCCGACGGGAATTATCCTGGCCGACGGGAATCATTAGGATTCCTGTAGTGCACTATGGATTCCCTGTCTTGAAATTGAAGCATTGCGTGTCCTATGTAGGTGGCGTATCTTGCTTCAAAATCCTTCTTCAGATCCTGGATACGCACCTCAATTTCTTCGTCCGTTAGTCCCTGTAATGCTTCGTTGTCTTTTCCGATTCTAAAAGTGTGGTTATCCTCGCATATCTTTATTGGGTTGAGATACCCAACCCTTTTACTGGCACTAGCATTGGGATTGGTACCATAAAGGATCTCCTGCTGATCATGTTGCATTCTGCAACGCACACGTGCATGTCAGATATTGAAAATTTATACAACTCACTAATAATAACACATATATGTGGAGTATGAGTGACACTTACAATGCAAATATGGTTACAAGTTGCACGTCGAGTCTCTGAAGGTTCATCATTAACCATATGTCCTAGAATGCAACAAAGGCTTTTTGATTTGAACCAATAAAAGCATGGGCTGGTATATTGACACTGATGGCATCGATGCCAATTGAAGATGCCCGCATGTACCAATCATGCAACCTTTTAATATTAGCTGGGACCTTCCTTAGTTTCTCAAAAGTGAGTAGTGGACCTTCCTTAGTGTCATGGATAACTGATTTGAGAACTAAACATGAAAAAGGAGAGGGAATAGACAAAATCTAACCATCTTAAGCAACCTCATTTGAGGAAATAGAGAAAATAACCTAGCTATACTCTTCTCTCTCACATGTAAAACCCTAGATCGAAAATGTGGCTAAAATTGAGCAAGAATGAACAAAAATTGACAAAGAAACATAAACCAACCTTTCTTATTCACCTTCTTCCAAAAAAATGAAGACCAAAACCCCCCCTTGTATTTTGTGAAATCTGGACCTCCAAAATCGCCTCCAATGGAAGTTGGCTGCGAGCTACAGCTCCCGTCGAGAACGAAGAGTGGTATTTATAACACATAGTTCACTGACAGTTATCTTAACACAACCGCCAGTGGAAATAGGATGACCGTTGGTGTAACAGAACCACCAGTGGAAATTAGATTTTCACTGGCGGTTCTGTTACACCAACCGCCAGTGGAAATAGGTTTCCACTGGCGGTTCCCAAGCCGGGCCCACCTGGTTTTTTTACTGGCGCGCGGTAACTGAAACCGCCAGTGATAATTTATGGGTGCCGCAGGCTTTGAGCTCTTTTCTACTAGTGGTTTATGCAAAATTATATCCGAGATAGTAAGAAAGAACTTTCGATTTTTAGGCTCCCTCCAACAACGATCTCTAAACCATCATGTCCTCTATTTTTGGAGGACGGAAGCCTCCTGCACGCGTCCAGCAAAGCCCTGTAAAACGTTCGCTAAAATTTAGCATGGCCCGTGCGTCCGCTAAATCTAGCGTGTACATGTTCATTCGCTATCCTCTCGGAGCTCGCATGGGTTCAGACATGCTGACGTACGGCGGCCAGTTAAAAGCAAGCACCACGACCCAATGCATGTGCTGATGTACTGCGGCAAGTAAAAAAAGAATAAAAAAACTTGAAAGCGAAAGATCTTCTGTGGAGAGCACGCGCGGGTGAGACCTGATGACGTACCATGCGATATAGAGGATAGAATTTAAAGAATGTTGCTGGAGACGATGAATATATAGAGGATGAAATCTTTTAGAGAAAACTGTAAAGAATTGAGAATATTCTTTTAGAGGGTGAAATTTAGAAGACATTGCTGGAGACGGCCTTAAAAGTTGTCTTGTCACATCAGTCCGGTTGACGTGTACTACATTTATATCGTGCGTTATAAGATTTTTCATCTGAAAATTATTGTCCAACATAGCACATCCCACCGCGTCAATGTTTCTCAATGATTGTAGCACGATATAAATGTAAAAGATATTAATTCTTAACGCTTACATTAAAAATCTTATAACGCTTACATTTGAGGACATTATATGCAACAGTGGTGCCCCGTCTCCACATAGCACATTGGAAACTCTTATATATTATTTTTATGTATCTTCATTATAGGAAGAAGCCATCAGGTGAGAGTAAAACCAAGTGTTTTATCTGGGGGGGCCAGGATCATATGGTTGCGCCGTATTTTTTATGGCGGATCACATGGACAGCGTGGGCCTGAGTGTCATCATTTGAACTACACCGACCCTTAGCCTTTGTAACCTGACGCTAGGCGCGGCTCATCGTGTTACGTCCTACTAGCGGTCTGTGCACTCAAGCCTAGTCCAATAGATCATGAGTGTGCCGTAGATCGAGGGGGCATACAGGTCGTAAATGCGCTGCAGCCCGAGGGGTCCATAGGCCATGAGTACGTTACAGCTCGAGGGGCTCGTAGGTTATGAGTGGGAGGCGGACCGACGCCCCTGCTATGGCTCATCGCTAGACGCAATTAATGCGGTCGGTTATTTATGACGGGTTGGTCTTGGGCCGGACGAGGGATCTACTCGAGTGGAATCCCTTCGGCTCACCCGATCCCGCCCCTATCTGGTTCTGCCACACCCGACCCGGGACTCAGTGCTACGAGGCTTGTCCGGGGACAGGTGCTTATAGGGTAGACATTATCTTTCTTCTCCAGCTGACCAATGGACCTCAGATGCCAGAGGCTTTTCCCTGACATGCTCACTGATCGATGGGGGCCGGGGGTCATATCCTCTACAAAACTCTATTTTTTCTATCAATATGTTTTCATAGAAATCATGCTAACATTTATCTTCTTGAAATGGAGATGGACATGAATAATGAATTAGCCCTTGGCAGGAAATATGAAGATACTTTCAACTACCAACTAGCTCTTAGTAAAATATTTTTTATTTCCTGCACTAGGGCTTGTTATGGGCTAAGAGCATCTCATCCCGAGATCCTGACTAGAGATGAAGGAACTGCACCGAAATAGAAAGTAGGGCAAAAAAAGACGGAAACGAAGAAGGAACTCGTACGAAAACTAAATCTCGAAGAACAAACTGAGACGAAATAACTTTCTGGTCTATTTGTACTGAAAATATGTAATACTCCTTTTGTATTTAATAAAGTGTCTTGCTTTAAGAGAAAAAAGAAACTACATCTACATTTTTATGTGTATAGAAAAAGGACCAAATCTCTTTAATCTCTACTCTCTACTATATTAAAGCACCAGTTTCAACGATCGTCTCGTGTCATATTTTTACAAAGAACCCCTTGTATTTCTTCAAAATCAACCCGTGGTACCAGATCATATCCCATCTCTATCCTATTTGTTCGTACAACAGCGTTCTCGCATCTGTCACTCTAGCAACAAACCCTATTCATTTTGCAACAACCTCTGCCCACTTCTTCTGCCGTTGCACCGTCACCGGCGAGGAGGGTTAGGGCGCTCGCCTCCAGATAAGGATGCTCACTCTGAACCTCCTCGTCGTCGCCAAAAGGGACTGTGAGCCTGTCTCCTAGCTCACTCGTCTTCCGCTCCGATGCGAGCTCCAATATGCTCCTCCCACCCCATGGGCGACGTGGCATCAACGATAGATCTACCTAGCATGTGCTTTATCTGGTCACAGTTGTTCTCGTCGAATCTATTATTCGTAGAGACCGCTCTAATTGTCGTGTTTTTCGCAGGGGACGTCCGCTAACTAGGACACAAGCTTCTCAAATAAGCAAGTCAAGCTACTCAAGACGTAGAAGTTCACCTCTAAGCTTGACTATCTAGTCATTTCGTTCTTTCACTCATACCCTTTGTTTCTCAATTTGGCTATAATGAGCACACAATACTATAGGGATATATAGCTATTATCTGTAAGGGCTTCATATGATCCAACGATTTTGTACTTGGTAGGTGGATACGTCAAAGGTCAAGTTGGATGTGATGAAGCCCTGGATTGCCAAGCGGGTCAATGAGCTACATGGGTTTGACGTATGTTTCTGATCCATGCAGGGGTAGTTATATTTTTATTGTTTAATATGATACTCTAAATGCAAGAATAAGTATGTATTTCAGTAAGCATGTTAAGCATTAGAGGATAAACTTGTTGTATTTGGTATTTCAGGAATGATCTTGTTGGCGTACTTGTGCTTTTCTATGTCTTGATAAACTTGGAGAAAATTGTTAAGCCATCATCATAAATGAATTCGCAAGTGTTATCTATGGAATCCCAATGATGATTTAGTTGGGGTATATGAACAATATGTTCACTTTGACATTAAATTCATTTATTATGGGTATCACTTAGTCGCCCAATCAATACCACTAAATATAGTTGGGTACCGTCGCAACGCACGGGTATTAGACTAGTATACTTAAAGCATGTGTTTCAACGGTCGTTCTGCGTCATCTTTTTACAAAAAAGTCCCTACATTTTTTCCCAAATCAACTCAGAAAATGTTAAAAAGCGGTGCAGGAGGTGGGGTTTGAACCCATACCCTGATGTAAGAAGGGTGGGAGACACTAGACAAAGCTGTCTAACTAGTAGAACATCATGCTCATGTGTTTATAATATTGAATATAAATTGTACATATGTATATATAATTTTTTGTAAAATAAAAAAATCATGTTGGGTCAGGCCAGCACTACGGGTCGAGGCTACGGTCCAAGCACTGCACGGCGCTCGTGCCGGGTTGGCCCAGGCACTATTAAATGGGTCGTGTCTCGGGCCGGCTCGCCAGACACGACCCATTTGACCATCTATACCTCCGCACGATAATGATGGTCCTCGCATCAATTGTCACCACCTCGTTTGCCATTCTACTTCTTTTCTCTCTCCCTCATGCCTCCACCTCTGCGCCACCCCATTCTCGGCAGAGGGTGTAGGAGCATGTGTCTCCTCCCCGTATTCATCCGACACCAGCCCTGACACCGACTCGAGCAGTGGCTATTGCACGTCCACGAGGACGTTTCTCATCATGCGCGCACCATCGTTTTCGCCATCGTCGGACGTCCCATTCGTCTTCCCAGCCTTCGCCCTGTTCTTCCTCCCCAACCTGCTGCCCCCGCCCACGGTCGCAGCCGCGGGCTGACCGACGCTCGTCGACGCGGGTACGGCACGAGTCGGTCATGCTCTTGGCTTTTCTCCGTGCGTGTCGTCGAGGAGGACATGGTGACGCCTGCCACACTTAGGTTATCTTGGCGATGATGAGTTCAGGTCTGATATATTGGACAACTAAGGCCCGTAGCATGGCAGTAGTCGGTATATGCTACGGAGTTGGTGGTAGTGTTGTGTCACTTCGGCGGGTCTAGAGCTAGGAAGACACTCGCATTCTCTCGCCCTTCTCGGATTGACGCCTGGTGCGGGTGCCTCTCGGTTTGGAGCTGATCCGACTGGGATTCTTTCTCCGCTTGCGTGCTCTCTCCCTATATATCTAGCGGTATACTACCTATGTTACCTCTAGATGCTCAGGTCTTCGTCGTGTCCTTCTCCGACAACGAACACGTATGTCTGCCTCTTCCCTTCCCCTCCTGCTCTACGAAACCTTGAAAGTGGGGGAGGCGAAGGATGGGGGTATCTGATTTGCTGTCTATGGTACCGTGCGTTCATAAAAAAATATTATGCGAAGAGCGGAGACAATCAATAAAAAATCTTGAGATTTTTTGGTGTATAATTTACGTGGGTATTGTTGTGAGCGGTCGCAACGCACGGGTAACCGACTAGTTTAGTCCTAAACGACAAGTTTAGTCCATTGGAAACTTTTTGTATATTTATATATGCACATATTAAGGGCTAGTTTTGGAACCCTATTTTCCCAAGGGATTTTCATTTTCCCAAAGAAAATTAGTTCATCTTCTCATGGAAAAATAGAAATCCCTTAAGAAAATGAGGTTCGCAAACTAGCTCTAATTAATTTTTGTATCCGTGAAAAATTCAAGAACTACAACTAGAGGTCGCTCTTTACTAGTTCTGAGCTAGAAATGATACTAAATATCCCTCTTGAAGTACCGTTACAACAATTACTAGAGAGAGATTTTTAGTATCAGTTCTAGCTGAGAATCAATAATTTTAGTACCGGTTCAGGTAACTGAGACTAAAAGTCCTAATTACCCAATATCGATTAAGAATTTAGTATTGTAGCTAGCTAACCGGTATTGAGTCTGTCTTTAGTAGATATGATAAAATAGAGAACGTGAAATTGTAGACGATAATGTTTGACACTGTTTACAAAATAAAATTTAAAATATGAGATAAAATAGAGTATGAGTAGGGACTCGGCTGGAGATGGCCTGACTGTGTTTTCAAGGCCGTCGGCGAGTCATACGTACCGCTCTTGAGTGCCCGAGTCAAATGTACCAAAGTCATGGTGACAAAACGTTACAAGAACATCGAAACATGCACGTTTTGACATGGTTTGTATTATGGAGTTGAGGCCTTTATGTTGGTTAAGAAATGCCACACGCATAAGCACGGCACGCTGCACCACTACCGAAATCCGAGGCTTTGCCGAGTGCCTTTTGTCGGGCACTCGGCAAAGACGGCTTTGCCGAGCGCCGCTTTTGGTAAAGTTAGGCTCTCGACAAAGAGCCTCTTTACCGAGTGCTGGACACTCGACACCGGGCCTCACTCGACAAAGACTCCTTTGCCGAGTGTCAAACACTCGGCAAAGGGGACTCTCAGCAAAGGGCCGTCAGCGACCGTCCAAAAGTTGACGGCCGTCAGTCTTTGCCGAGAGCCAACGGTTGACACTCGGCAAAGAGCTTCTTTGCCGAGTGCCAAATGGTAGGCACTCGGCAAAGGAGGCTTTGCCGAGTGTCGTCCCTAAACACTCGGCAAAGTATATTTTTTTTGCCACCAAACTTTTTGTGGTATGTTCCTAAACTATGTAAACCTACATGTATCATTTTGGGACAATTATAACAGTGTTTGCAATAGCTAGTAGATTTAGTTCGTTTATTTGAATTTTTTCGGAAAATTCAAATTTGAACTGTAGGTCACTCGAAACTTGGAAAACAGTGCATGAAAAAATGATAGCTACTTAGCCCAAGTTACGACCGATTTCAGGAGCGGACCGGAAACTTAGAGCACCTTGCTCACTTAACATGGTCGTGAGCTTGCCATCCAGGTGTTTATAATTTGTATAAAACACAAACAAAGTCAGAAAATCATGAAACCTGTCCACGTGTCATGATATCATATGTAGAGGCTATGATAAAAATTTGAAAAAAAAAATCGAGAAAGCTGTGATGCACTATGTGTACAAACCTAACAAATCCACATTGAAACTCCATGATTTCATGTGTAGTTCTCTTAGGTTTCTACACATAATGTCTCACAACTTTCTCGAAACTGTCTCAAATTTTTATCACAACATCTATATATGATATCATGACACGTGGACCAGTTTTATAATTTTCTGACTTTGTTTGTGTTTTATACAATTTTTAAACATGTGGATGGCAAGTTCACGGCCATGTTTAGTGAGCATGTTGCTCGAAGTTTCCGGTCCGCTCCTGGAATCGGTCGTAACTTGTGCTAAGTAGCATGAATATCATTTTTTCATGCACTGTTTTCCATGTTTCGAGTGACCTCCAGTTCAAATCTGAATTTTCCGAAAAAATTCAAATAAACGAACTAAATCTACTAGCTATTGCAAACACTGTTATAATTGTCCCAAAATGATACATGTAGGTCTACATAGTTTAGGAACATACCACAAAAAGTTTGGTGCCCAAAACAAAAAAAAAATACAAATGTACTTTGTCGAGTGTCAGCTGGTTGACACTCGGCAAAGTATGCTTTGCCGAGTGCCCCTGGGTGGCACAAGGCAAAGAAGTGTAAATTAATCTTTGCCGAGTGCCCCTGGGTGGCACTCAGCAAAGAAGGCGCCTTTGCCGAGTGTCAACGATCTGACACTTGGCAAAGCATATTTTAAAAATAAAAAAAAAATATTTGCCGAGTGCCGCATCGCGGGCACTCGGCAAAGAAGGTGAACTTAACCAAACCGACGGCTTCTCCTTCTTCTCTCTCTCACTCACGCTCACTCGCTCACGCCGCCGCCCGTGCTCGCCGCTGACCCCGTGCCCGCCCTCGCCGCCGGCCACGCGCGCGCCCCCGGCCCTGCGCCCGCTCGCCGCGCTCGCCGCGCGCGCCGCCGTTGTAAAATGCCCGCCACCACGCGCCCGGCAAGCCGCCATCGGCCACGCCCAAGCCGCCGCCCGCCCCACGCGCCCGGAACGCCGCCGCCGTTGCCCGCGCCCTCCACCGTCGGTATTATTGTCATATGTTATTTAATTTATTAAATTTATGTGTGTTTATTGTCATATTATGTGTTGTATTAAATTTATACTACATGTTTATTTAATTTATTGTGTGTATACTACGTGTTTATATTATGTTTTTATAATGAATTATGTGTGTTTATTGAATTTAGTATATGTGTTGTATTAAATTTATACTACATAATTATTGAATTTAGGGAGTTTATACTATGTGTATCAATTAGATATATTTGTGGATGTCTGTCATCGTGCTGCTAGTTTTATTTACAGGTTTTGTAAACATCCCCGTAGAGGGGAGGTGCTGCCGAATTTTTTGTTGATAGGCTTGAGTTATTTTTTGCATATGTCTTACATGTTATATTAAACTATAGTCGGTTATATATGTTATAGGATGGAGGACCGTGAGTGGATGTACACGGGCCGTAGAGGAAGGAACGATGTCACCACAAAATGGATTAGAAAGACCGATGATTTCGTGGAACGAGCATATGGCGAAGCTGCTAAAGGAGCGAGTCTAGTCCCATGCCCGTGCAGAAAATGTGACAACCGGAAAAGAAAACCAAAGAAGGCCATGGTAGAACACATTTGGAAGAATGGATTTACGCCGGCTATACTCGGTGGATATTTCATGGTGAAGCGCATCGTACGAGAGAGGAGGTGTTGAGACAACGTGTCGAGGATTATGACACGGATGCGGGGGTAGCGGATATGTTGAACGACTATCAGGAGGCACAGTACACGGGAGGATGTATGGATGACGAGCCAGAGCCGACTGCAAAGGCGTTCTACGACATGTTCGACGCGGCACAGAAGCCCCTTCACGGCCATACAAAGGTTTCTCAACTGGATGCCATTGGGCGTGTAATGGCGTTCAAGTCGCAGTACAGCATGAGTAGAGACGCATTCGATGGCTTGTTGACGGTTATTGGGAGTCTGCTTCCGGATGATCACGTTCTGCCAAAGAGCATGTATGAGGCACAGAAACTACTTCGTGCACTCAAGATGACGTATGAGCAGATTCATGCTTGTCCGAAGGGCTGCGTGCTATTTAGGAAAGAATACGCGGAGGCAAAGTACTGTCCCAAGTGTAATTCGTCTAGGTTTATGGAGGTAGACTCTGGTGATGGACATAAGAGGCAGCTCGACATCCCCTTGACAATCCTACGACACCTTCCGTTCATACCGAGGATCCAGCGTCTTTACATGACAGAGGAATCCGCAAAACAGATGACATGGCACAAAAATGGAAAACGATACAATCCTGACAAGATGGTGCACGCATCAGATGGTGAAGCATGGAAACACTTTGATGACATTCACCGTGAGAAAGCCGAAGAGGCTCGTAATGTACGTGTTGTGTTGGCCACAGATGGGTTCAATCCCTATGGAATGAGCGCTGCCCCGTACACATGTTGGCCCGTGTTTGTTATCCCAATCAATCTCCCCCTGGTGTGTGCTTTCAAAGGCAGAATATATTCGTGTCGTTGATAATTCCCGGACACCCGGGGAACAAAATGGGCGTGTACATGGAGCCTTTGATCGATGAATTGGTACGTGCCTGGGAAGAAGGGGTATGGACGTATGACTGAGCTACGAAGACAAACTTCAGAATGCATGTTTGGTACCAGTACTCCATGCATGACTTACCAGCGTATGGGCTATTCTGTGCCTGGTGTGTTCACGGTAAGTTCCCATGCCCAGTTTGCAAGGAAGCTCTCAGGTTCATTTGGTTGAAAAAGGGTGGCAAATATTCGTCCTTCGATAAACATCGACAATTTCTTCCTGCTGACCATCCATTCCGCCTAGACATCAAGAACTTTAAGAAAGGTGTCGTAGTGACAGACCGCCCACCTGCAACGATGACTGGTGCCGAAATTCGTCAACAGATAGATGGGCTCGTGGCCAATACAGAAGGTGGTTTTGTGGGATATGGTGAGCAGCATATGTGGACACATAAGTCTAGCTTGACTCGGCTCCCCTATTATGACGACCTGCTCCTTCCACACAACATTGACGTGATGCACACTGAAAAGAATGTTGCCGAGGCACTGTGGGCAATAATTATGGACATTCCTGATAAGTCAAAGGATAATGTGAAGGCAAGAGTGGATCTGGCAGCGTTATGTGATAGACCAAAACTAGAGATGAAGCCGCCAAGTGGCGGAAAGACGTGGAGAAGGCCTAAGGCCGATTTCGTCCTAAGCAGGGCCCAGAGGAAGGAAGTACTTCAGTGGATCAAGATGTTGATGTTCCCTGATGGGTATGCATCTAACCTGAGTAGGGGGGTGAACTTATCTACTATGCGAGTCTTAGGGATGAAGAGTCATGACTTCCACATATGGATTGAACGGATTCTTCCTGCGATGGTTCGAGGCTATGTCCCTGAGCATGTCTGGCTAGCGCTTTCAGAGTTGAGCTATTTTTTCCGTCAGCTTTGTGCAAAAGAGTTATCTCGGACCATGGTTGCAGACTTGGAAAGATTGGCCCCCGTGTTACTGTGTAAGCTTGAGAAGATATTTCCACCCGGCTTCTTCAATCCAATGCAGCATTTGATTCTTCATCTCCCCTATGAGGCACGAATGGGGGGGCCCGTGCAGGGACGTTGGTGCTATCCAATCGAGAGATGTCTAAAGACTATTCGAAAGAAATGTAGAAATAAATGCAAAATCGAGGCTTCCATTGCAGAGGCATACATTCTAGAGGATGTCTCAAACTTCACAACAACTTATTATGGTGACAAACTGCCGAGCGTGCATAATCCACCCCCTCGTTACAATGATGGCGACAATGAATCGAACCTTAGCATATTTCGAGGCCAACTCGGAAGCGCAAGTGGCTCGACCACCAAGACCCTGACACATGAAGAGTGGCGGCATATCATGCTATACGTATTGACCAACCTTGAAGAGGTGACGCCATACATGGAACAATTTCTTCATGAATTCTGGCGTCGATCAAGGGATCCCACTCCACAGGAATATGACACTCTTCTTAGAAAGGGTGCGAGAAATGGGTTGCCCGATTTCATTTCCTGGTTCAAACGTAAGGTACGTGCTTAGTTTGTAAAAGAGATACGTCTTTGAACTCAATTTAGCGTCTTTTAACTTGCGAATACTTGCAGGGCCAAAGAGATCCGTCTATGAGTGTCGAGTTGAGACAAGTAGCCAACGGCTTTGCTTACAGGGTCAAGAAATATTCTGGGTATGACGTCAATGGATACCATTTTCGCACAACACACTACGACAAAAGTCGGCCCAATCGGAAAACAACGTGTTCTGGAGTCTTTACACCGGGCCTTGACAATGTCGATTATTTTGGACGAATCGAAGAAATATATGAGCTCAATTTTTATGGTTCCAAACCTCTTACTCCAGTGATATTCAAATGTCATTGGTTTGGCCCTCAAGTGACGAGACGGACACATTCTAATCTTGGGATAGTCGAAATTCGACAAGATTCCACCTTAGCAGGAGACGATGTCTATATCGTGGCCCAATAGGCCACACAAGTGTATTATCTCCCATATGCGTGTCAAACGAAAGAACATCTTAAGGGTTGGGATGTTGTGTATAAGGTATCGCCGCACGGGAGGTTACCTGTTCCTAACGATGAAGATTACAACTTAGACCCGGACACATATGATGGAGAGTTCTTCCAAGAAGATGGGCTAGAAGGGCTATTTGAGATAGACTTAACTGAAGCTATCGGAATGGACGTAGATATTGAAATGGTTGTTGATGAGGAGGAGGATGAGGTGCAAAATGATAATGACTTAGTAATCCTTGAAGGCAATGACGAGGTTGCGTCTTCCGATGGTGTTGAGATTGAAATGCTTGATAGTGATGATGAGAGTTATGATCCGGCTAACCCCGACTGATAGTCGCCTAGAGGGGGCGTGAATAGGGCGAAACTGAAATTTACAAAGTTAATCACAACTACAAGCCGGGTTAGCGTTAGAAATATAATCAAGTCCGCAAGAGAGGGCGCAAAACAAATCGCAAGCAAATGAAGAGTGTGACACGTGGATTTGTTTTACCGAGGTTCGGTTTTTGCAAACCTACTCCCCGTTGAGGTGGTCACAAAGACCGGGTCTCTTTCAACCCTTTCCCTCTCTCAAACGGTCCCTCGGACCGAGTGAGCTTCTTCTTCTCAAACACTTGGAACACAAAGTTCCAGCAAGGATCACCACACAATTGGTGTCTCCTGCCTTAATTACAAGTGAGTTTGATCTCAAGAAAGATTGAGAAAGAAAAGAAGCAATCCAAGCGCAAGAGCTCGAAAGAACACAAGCAAATCTCTCTCTTTAATCACTAGGGTGTTGTGTTGAGTTTGGAGAGGATTTGATCACTTGGGTGTGTCTAGAATTGAATGCTAGAGCTCTTGTAAGTAGTTGAAGTGGGAAAACTTGGATGCAATGAATGTGGGGTGGTTGGGGGTATTTATAGCCCCAACCACCAAACTAGCCGTTTGGTGGGGCTGACTGTCGTATGGTGCACTGGACAGTCCGGTGCACACCGGACATGTCCGGTGCGCCAGCCACGACACCAAAGCCGTTGGGTTCCGACCGTTGGAGCTCTATCTTCTGGGCCCGCCTGGATGTCCGGTGGCGCACCGGACATGTACTGTAGAGTGTCCGGTGCGCCAGTATGGGCGTGCCTGACTTCTGCGCGTGCTGGCGCGCATTTAATGCGCTGCAGGTAGCCGTTGGCGCCGAAATATCCGTTGCTTCGATGTCACACCGGACAGTCCGGTGTACACCGGACATGTCCGGTGAATTATAGCGGACTAGCCGTTGCGAATTCCCGAAGCTGGCGAGTTCCAGAGCCGCTCTTCCTTGGAACACCGGACACTGTCCGGTGTACACCAGACAGTCCGGTGAATTATAGCGGAGCGCCTCTAGATTTTCCCGAAGGTGAGGAGTTCAGCGTGAAGTCCCCTGGTGCACCGAACACTGTCCGGTGGCACACCGGACAGTCCGGTGCGCCAGACCAGGGCACACTTCGGTTATCCCTTTGCTCTTTTGTTGAACCCAATTCTTGGTCTTTTTATTGGATAAGTGTGAACCTTTGGCACCTGTATAACTTATACACTAGAGCAAACTAGTTAGTCCAATTATTTGTGTTGGGCAATTCAACCACCAAAATCATTTAGGAAATAGGTGTAAGCCTAATTCCCTTTCAATCTCCCCCTTTTTGGTGATTGATGCCAACACAAACCAAAGCAAATATAGAAGTGCATAATTGAACTAGCTTGCATAATGTAAGTGCAAAGGTTGCTTGGAATTGAGCCAATATAAATACTTATAAGATATGCATGGATTGTTTCTCTATTTCTTAACATTTTGGACCACGCTTGCACCACATGTTTTGTTTTTTTTTTGCAAATTCTTTTGTAAATCCTTTTCAAAGTTCTTTTGCAAATAGTCAAAGATAAATGAATAAGATTTTGCGAAGCATTTTCAAGATTTGAATTTTTCTCCCCTTGTTTCAAATGCTTTCCCTTTGACTAACAAAACTCCCCCTAGATGAAATCCTCCTCTTAGTGTTCAAGAGGGTTTTGATATAGATTTTGAAAATACTACTTTTCTCCCCCTTTTGAACACAATAAGATACCAATTTGAAATTTCCAATTGAATATCATTTTAAAATTAGTGGTGGGTGCGGTCCTTTTGCTTTGGGCTAATACTTTCTCCCCCTTTGGCATGAATCGCCAAAAACGGAGTCATTATAGCCCTAGAATTACTTTCTTCCCCTTTGGTCATAAAGAAATGAGTGAAGATTGTACCAAAGACGAAGTCCTTTTGCTTTGGATTCTCCCTCAAAAGATGGAGAGATGCGTGGAGCGACGGCGAAGGATGAGTTACGGAGTGGAAGCCTTTGTCGTCGCCGAAGACTCCAATTCCCTTTCAATATACCTATGACTTGGTTTGAAATTTACTTGAAAAAACATTAGTCATGGCACATGAAAGAGACATGATCAAAGGTATATAAATGAGCTATGTGTGCAAATCAACAAAAGAAGTTCCTAGAATCAAGAATATTTAGCTCATGCCTAAGTTTGTTAAAAGTTTGTTCATCAAGTGGCTTGGTAAAGATATCGGCTAATTGATCTTTAGTATTAATGTAAGAAATCTCGATATCTCCCTTTTGTTGGTGATCCCTTAAAAAGTGATACCAAATGGCTATGTGTTTAGTGCGGCTATGCTCAACGGGATTATCCGCCATGCGGATTGCACTCTCATTATCACATAGAAGAGGAACTTTGGTTAATTTGTAACCATAGTCCCTAAGGGTTTGCCTCATCCAGAGCAATTGCGCGCAACAATGGCCTGCGGCAATATACTCGGCTTCGGCGGTAGAAAGAGCGACGGAATTTTGCTTCTTTGAAGCCCAAGACACCAAGGATCTTCCCAAGAACTGGCAAGTCCCTGATGTGCTCTTTCTATTGATTTTACACCCCGCCCAATCGGCATCCGAATAACCAATTAAATCAAATGTGGATCCCCGAGGGTACCAAAGCCCAAACTTAGGAGTATAAGCCAAATATCTCAAGATTCGTTTTACGGCCGTAAGGTGGGATTCCTTAGGGTCGGATTGGAATCTTGCACACATGAAAACGGAAAGCATAATGTCCGGTCGAGATGCACATAAATAGAGTAATGAACCTATCATCGACCGGTATACCTTTTGATCGACGGATTTACCTCCCGTGTCGAGGTCGAGATGCCCATTGGTTCCCATGGGTGTCTTGATGGGCTTAGCATTCTTCATTCCAAACTTGGTTAGAATGTCTTGAGTATACTTCGTTTGGCTAATGAAGGTGCCTTCTTGGAGTTGTTTGACTTGGAATCCTAGAAAATACTTCAACTCCCCCATCATCGACATCTCGAATTTTTGTGTCATGATCCTACTAAATTCTTCACATGTAGATTCATTAGTAGACTCAAATATGATATCATCAACATAAATTTGGCGTACAAACAAATCATTGTCAAGAGTTTTAGTGAATAAAGTAGGATCAGCCTTTCCAACTTTGAAGCCATTAGCAATAAGAAAATCCCTAAGGCATTCATACCATGCTCTTGGGGCTTGCTTGAGCCCATAAAGCGCCTTAGAGAGCCTATAGACATGGTTAGGGTACTCACTGTCTTCAAAGCCGGGAGGTTGCTCAACACAGACTTCTTCCTTGATCGGTCCATTGAGGAAGGCACTTTTCACGTCCATTTGATAAAGCTTAAAGCCATGGTAAGTAGCATAGGCTAATAATATTTGAATTGATTCAAGCCTAGCTACGGGTGCATAGGTTTCACCGAAATCCAAACCTTCGACTTGGGAGTATCCTTTGGCCACAAGTCGGGCTTTGTTCCTTGTCACCACACCATGCTCATCTTGCTTGTTGCGGAAGACCCATTTGGTTCCTACAACATTTTGATTAGGACGTGGAACTAAATGCCATACCTCGTTCCTAGTGAAATTGTTGAGCTCCTCTTGCATCGCCATCACCCAATCTGAATCTTGTAGTGCTTCCTCTACCCTGTGTGGCTAAATAGAGGAAACAAAAGAGTAATGCTCACAAAAATGTGCAACACGAGATCTAGTGGTTACCCCCTTATGAATGTCGCCGAGGATGGTGTCGACGGGGTGATCTCGTTGGATTGCTTGGTGGACTCTTGGGTGTGGCGGCCTTGGTTCCTCATCCTCCTTATCTTGATCATTTGCATCTCCCCCTTGATTATTTGCATCTCCCCCTTGATCATTGCCGTCATCTTGAGGTGGCTCATTTCTTTGATCTTCTCCTTCATCAACTTGAGCCTCATCCTCATTGTGAGTTGGTGGAGATGCTTGCGTGGAGGAGGATGGTTGATCTTGTGTATTTGGAGGCTCTTCGGATTCCTTAGGACACACATCCCCAATGGACATGTTCCTTAGCGCGATGCATGGAGCCTCTCCTTCACCTATCTCATCAAGATCAACTTGCTCTACTTGAGAGCCGTTAGTTTCATCAAACACAACGTCACAAGAAACTTCAACAAGTCCTGAGGACTTGTTAAAGACTCTATATGCCCTTGTGTTTGAGTCATATCCTAGTAAAAAGCCTTCTACAGTTTTAGGAGCAAATTTAGATTTTCTACCTCTTTTAATAAGAATAAAGCATTTGCTACCAAAAACTCTAAAATATGAAATATTGGGCTTTTTACCGGTTAGGAGTTCATAGGATGTCTTCTTGAGGATTCGGTGTAGATATAACCGGTTGATGACGTAGCAAGCGGTGTTGACCGCCTCGGCCTAAAACCGATCCGAAGTCTTGTACTCATCAAGCATGGTTCTTGCCATGTCCAATAGAGTTCTATTCTTTCTCTCTACTACACCATTTTGTTGTGGCGTGTAGGGAGAGGAGAACTCATGCTTGATGCCCTCCTCCTCAAGGAAGCCTTCAATTTGTGAGTTCTTGAACTCCGTCCCATTGTCGCTTCTAATTTTCTTGATCCTTAAGCCGAACTCATTTTGAGCCCGTCTCAAGAATCCCTTTAAGGTCTCTTGGGTGTGAGATTTTTCCTACAAAAAGAACACCCAAGTGAAGCGAGAATAATCATCCACAATTACTAGACTGTACTTACTCCCGCCGATGCTTATATAAGCAATCGGGCCGAATAGATCCATGTGTAGGAGCTCCAGTGGCCTGTCGGTCGTCATTATGTTCTTGTGTGGATGATGAGTGCCAACTTGCTTTCCTGCTTGGCAAGCGCTACAAATCCTGTCTTTCTCAAAATGAACATTTGTTAATCCTAAAATATGTTCTCCCTTTAGAAGCTTATGAAGATTCTTCATCCCAACATGGGCTAGTCGGCGGTGCCAGAGCCAACCCATGTTAGTCTTAGCAATTAAGCAAGTGTCGAGTTCAGCTCTATCAAAATCTACCAAGTATAGCTGACCCTCTAACACTCCCTTAAATGCTATTGAATCATCACTTCTTCTAAAGACAGTGACACCTATATCAGTAAAAAGACCGTTGTAGCCCATTTGACATAATTGAGATACGGAAAGCAAATTGTAATCTAATGAATCTACAAAAAAAACATTGGAGATAGAATGGTCAGGAGATATAGCAATTTTACCCAATCCTTTGACCAAACCTTGGTTTCCATCCCCGAATGTGATCGCTCGTTGGGGATCTTGGTTTTTCTCGTAGGAGGAGAACATCTTCTTCTCCCCTGTCATGTGGTTTGTGCACCCGCTGTCGATGATCCAGCTTGAGCCCCCGGATTCATAAACCTACAAAACAAATTTAGTTCTTGACTTTAGGTACCTAAACGGTCTTGGGTCCTTTGGCATTAGAAACAAGAACTTTGGGTACCCAAACACAAGTCTTGGAGCCCTTGTGTTTGCCCCCAACAAACTTGGCAACTATCTTGCCGGATTTGTTAGTTAAAACATATGATGCATCAAAAGTTTTGAATGAAATGTCATGATCATTTGATGCATTAGGAGTTCTCTTCTTAGGCAACTTAGCATGGGTTGGTTGCCTAGAACTAGATGCCTCACCCTTATACATAAAAGCATGATTTGGGCCAGAGTGAGACTTCCTAGAGTGAATTCTCCTAATCTTGCTCTCGGGATAACCGGCAGGGTACAAAATGTAACCCTCGTTATCCTGAGGCATGGGAGCCTTGCCCTTTACAAAATTAGACAATCTTTTAGGAGGGACATTAAGTTTGACATTGTCTCCCCTTTGGAAGCCAATGCCATCCTTGATGCCAGGGCGTCTCCCATTATAAAGCATACTACGAGCAAATTTAAATTTTTCATTCTCTAAGTTATGCTCGGCAATTTTAGCATCTAATTTTGCTATATGATCATTTTGTTGTTTAATTAAAGACATGTGATCATGAATAGCATTAATATCAACATCTCTACATCTAGTACAAATAGATAGATGCTCAACGATAGATGTAGAGGGTTTGCAAGATTTTAATTCTACAACCTTAGCATGTAATATATCGTTTTCACTTCTAAGGTTAGAAATATTAACATTGCAAACATCAAAATCTTTAGCCTTAGCAAGCAATTTCTCATTTTCAATCCTAAGGCTAGCAAGAGAAACATTCAACTCATCAATCCTAGCAAGTAAATCAACATTATCATCTCTAGGATTGGAAGTTGAAACATTACAAACATGAGAATCAACCTTAGCTAACAAATTAGCATTTTCATTTCTAAGGTTGACAATAGTGTCATGGCATGTGCTTAGCTCACTAGATAATTTCTTACATTTTTCTACCTCTAGAGCATAAGCATTCTTAACCTTAACATGCTTTTTATTTTCCTTGATTAGGAAGTCCTCTTGGGAGTCCAAGAGATCATCCTTTTCATGGATGGCACTAATTAGCTCATTTAGTTTTTCCTTTTGTTCCATGTTAAGGTTGGCAAAAAGGGTACGCAAATTATCTTCCTCATCACTAGCATTATCATCACTAGAAGATTCATATTTAGTGGAGGATTTTGATTTAACCTTCTTCCTTTTGCCGTCCTTTGCCATGAGGCACTTGTGGCCGACGTTGGGGAAGAGGAGGTCCTTGGTGACGGCGATGTTGGCGGCGTCCTCGTCGGAGGAGGAGTCTGTGGAGCTCTCGTCGGAGTCCCACTCCCGGCAAACATGGGCATCACCGCCCTTCTTCTTGTAGTACCTCTTCTTTTCTCTCCTCTTGCCCTTCTTGTCGTCGCCCCTGTCACTGTCACTAGATATTGGACATTTTGCAATAAAATGACCGGGCTTACCACATTTGTAGCAGACTTTCTTGGAGCGGGGTTTGTAGTCCTTCCCCCTCCTTTGCTTGAGGATTTGACGGAAGCTCTTGATGATGAGCGCCATCTCCTCGTTGTCGAGCTTGGAAGCGTCGATGGGTTGTCTACTTGATGTAGACTCTTCCTTCTTCTCCTCCGTCGCCTTGAATGCGACCAGTTGTGCTTCGGGTGTGGAGGAGGTGCCTTGCTTGATGATTTTCTTTGAGCCTTTAATCATTAGCTCAAAGCTCACAAATTTTCCTATGACTTCCTCGGGAGACATTAGCTTATATCTAGGATCACCTCGAATTAATTGAACTTGTGTAGGGTTAAGAAATACGAGGGATCTAAGAATAACCTTGACCATCTCATGGTCATCCCATTTTTCGCTCCCGAGGTTGCGCACTTGGTTCACCAAGGTCTTCAAGCGGTTGTACATGGCTTGTGGATCCTCCCCTTGGTGAAGCATGAAGCGACCGAGCTCCCCCTCGATCGTTTCCCGCTTGGTGATCTTTGTCACTCTTCTCCTTCGTGCGCGGTCTTGAGTACGTCCCAAATTTCCTTCGCACTTTTTAACCCTTGCACCTTATTATACTCCTCTCGACTTAGAGAGGCGAGGAGTATAGTAGTGGCTTGGGAGTTAAAGTGGTGAATTTGGGCCACCTCGTCCGAGTCGTAGTCTTCATCCCCTACGGATGGTACCTGTACACCAAACTCAACAACATTCCATATGCTTGTGTGGAGTGAGGTTAGATGATGCCTCATTTTGTCACTCCACATATTATAATCTTCACTGTCAAAAGCCGGTGGTTTGCCTAATGGAACGGAGAGCAACGAAGTACGTTTTGAAATATGGGGATAGCGTAGAGGAATCTTACTATACTTCTTGCGCTCTTGGCGCTTGGAAGTTACGGACGATGCGTCGGAGTCGGAGGTTGATGGTGATGAAGAGTCGGTCTCGTAGTAGACCACTTTCCTCATCCTCTTGTGTTTGTCACCTCTCCGATCCGACTTGTGGGAAGAGGATTTCTTCTCCTTCCCCTTCCCTCTGTTGGAGGAGTTTTTCTTCTCCTTCCTCTTGTTGCGGGACTCTTCCGATGAAGTTGACCCATGGCTTGTAGCGGGCTTGTCGCCGGTCTCCATCTCCCTCTTGGCGAGTTCTCCCGACATCACTTCGAGCGGTTAGGCTCTAATGAAGAACCGGGTTCTGATACCAATTGATAGTCGCCTAGAGGGGGGTGAATAGGGCGAAACTGAAATTTACAAAGTTAATCACAACTACAAGCCGGGTTAGCGTTAGAAATATAATCAAGTCCGCAAGAGAGGGCGCAAAACAAATCGCAAGCAAATGAAGAGTGTGACACATGGATTTGTTTTACCGAGGTTCGGTTTTTGCAAACCTACTCCCCGTTGAGGTGGTCACAAAGACCGGGTCTCTTTCAACCCTTTCCCTCTCTCAAACGGTCCCTCGGACCGAGTGAGCTTCTTCTTCTCAAACACTTGGAACACAAAGTTCCAGCAAGGATCACCACACAATTGGTGTCTCTTGCCTTAATTACATGTGAGTTTGATCTCAAGAAAGATTGAGAAAGAAAAGAAGCAATCCAAGCGCAAGAGCTCGAAAGAACACAAGCAAATCTCTCTCTTTAATCACTAGGGTGTTGTGTTGAGTTTGGAGAGGATTTGATCACTTGGGTGTGTCTAGAATTGAATGCTAGAGCTCTTGTAAGTAGTTGAAGTGGGAAAACTTGGATGCAATGAATGTGGGGTGGTTGGGGGTATTTATAGCCCCAACCACCAAACTAGCCGTTTGGTGGGGCTGACTGTCGTATGGTGCACCGGACAGTCCGGTGCACACCGGACATGTCCGGTGCGCCAGCCACGACACCAAAGCCGTTGGGTTCCGACCGTTGGAGCTCTGTCTTCTGGGCCCGCCTGGATGTCCGGTGGCACACCAGACATGTACTTTAGAGTGTCCGGTGCGCCAGTATGGGCGTGCCTGACTTCTGCGCGTGCTGGCGCGCATTTAATGCGCTGCAGGTAGCCGTTGGCGCCGAAATATCCGTTGCTTCGATGTCACACCGGACAGTCCGGTGTACACCGGACATGTCCGGTGAATTATAGCGGACTAGCCGTTGCGAATTCCCGAAGCTGGCGAGTTCTAGAGCTGCTCTTCCTTGGAACACCGGACATTGTCCGGTGAATTATAGCGGAGCGCCTCTGGATTTTCCCGAAGGTGAGGAGTTCAGCGTGAAGTCCCCTGGTGCACCGGACACTGTCCGGTGGTGCACCGGACAGTCCGGTGCGCCAGACCAGGGCACACTTCGGTTATCCCTTTGCTCTTTTGTTGAACCCAATTCTTGGTCTTTTTATTGGATAAGTGTGAACCTTTGGCACCTGTATAACTTATACACTAGAGCAAACTAGTTAGTCCAATTATTTGTGTTGGGCAATTCAACCACCAAAATCATTTAGGAAATAGGTGTAAGCCTAATTCCCTTTCACCGACACATATGAAGATTATTTTTAATCGATGTAATGCTATATGACTTTTTATTTTGCACCTGTTTTTAAATACATCTTTTTATATGTGCTTATTTGTTTACTCTTAATTGCAGGTTGTTGGACAAATATGGTGGGCGGTTTCCTGAGGAGGAGGAGGGGGAGGAGGAGTAGGACGGCGGACGATGCAGAGCAGGCAGCGCAGCAGGACGAGGCAGAGCAGGCAGCGTAGCAGCAGGCGGCGCCTCAGGACGACGACGACCAGCAGCAGGACGACGACGACTAGCAGCAGGACGCCTCAGGTTCAGGCGGCTCTAGTTCGAGGAGCATCTACCTGCGAGGCCCCGCGAGTCTCCCGCCGCGTCCCATACTTTGGGACAGACGGCCGCTGATTCGGCCGGAAGGGGAGAGGTATGTAACTTTATGTTCTTCATTCTTGTTCATATTATGTGTTCAAAATCATAATATAAACTAACACTTTTTATTTATCACTTGGATAGGTCTTGGACGGTTTTGGATTATGCTAGGGGTCATCGTCGCCCCCCCCCCCCAATAACATCCTCGGCCTGCTGTGCAGGGAACACTTCCCTGGACTTGTGGAGTACGCCGGAGTGACAGGCCCAGCCTTCACCTTCGACCACTACGCCGTCGCCCCCGATGCAGTAGACCGGGACGACAGGGAATTCAATAACAAGGCGGAGCGGGTAAAGCAAGAGCTGTGGGTAAGTCTTAGTATAATGTAAAATATGTCGCATTCGTTGCAAATTCTTGAAATAATGTATGGAAACATCGTTTTTATATGCAGGATTTCTTCAGATGCGATGCTGGATACGAGGCTAGGGCGGATGTGGTGGCCACCACGAGCTGTAAGAAGCTCGTCGTGGACATGCACTATGAGGCCCGCATCCAGGCCATCATCACCTACCACGGCTCCGTCCTTGGGGAGAAGGTGACCAAACCTCAAGCCCGAACCATGTCGTTGACCAGGGAGTAGTACCTGTAGGTAAAGTCATGCATGTTTGGTACCAGTACTCCATGCATGAATTTTATTTTATCTTCTGATATGCACTTTACGTGTTTACTTTGTAGATGATTCCACATTGGTGCGCCGCACATCCTCTGTGCTGGGAGCAGATGGTGGATAGGTGGTGTTCGGCTGAGTGGGACGAGGC
This sequence comes from Zea mays, assembly GCF_902167145.1. Classification (NCBI taxonomy): domain Eukaryota; kingdom Viridiplantae; phylum Streptophyta; class Magnoliopsida; order Poales; family Poaceae; genus Zea; species Zea mays. The sequence continues at coordinate 10,699,665 of NC_050104.1, read as the reverse complement.
GCACACAGCTAGCCGGGAACGGCGTTTGATGATGCAAGGCCCCTCCCACCACCAAGGCAGCCGGAGCCTGGGCCAATATGCCGAAGCATGGGTATGCCACCTTTTTTATTTAGATATATAGCACTAAGTTAGATATTATTTCTAACTATCTCGTTGGTTTTCGTTGCAGTCGGCGTCACATGGTGGCAGGCCTTGCTCCACCTTCTCGGCCTATGCTATGGCCCATAAGGGTAAGGCCACGTCCGACGTCACCTACAACCCGGATGACGGGCCCGAGGCCTACACCAACCCCGCCGTCTACAGCTGCCTCCATGACTACACCGCCATGGCGCAGGAGGTCCATGGCCCAGACTATGATCCGAGCATCGAGCCAATCGACCCCGATGTGCTCATGAGGGTCGGAGGAGGCAAGAGACATGGGCGGCACTGGATTGCCGACGGGGCAATCGACTCGTCCTCCACTCCCACTCTGTCTCAGGTGAGAGCAAGGAGCACGGGCTCGCGTACGACCTCGGCACGATAGCTCACAGCATCGCATACAACAACTCGAGGTTAGTGCTTCTGTAACTTGTCCTTCCTTGAGTTATATACCTACTCTTTGAGTTACTATAACGTTGGCTTGTAATATTACAGACCCAACTAGAAGAAGAGAGGAGGGAACGTCACGAGATGGAGGCGAGGATGATGGCGGAGCGGGAGGCGGAGCGCCGGGCAGATCATCAGAGGATGGCGGAGATGTTCCAGTACATGCAGAGCCTTGGCGCCGCACAGGGCATCGCTACACCACCTCCATTGTTCCCTCCAGTTGACCCTGCTCTCTTTCACACTCCTGTGAGTATCAAAATTGTAGTTAGATGTTTGTAATGCATCTGGTATAAAACATGCAATCTCTTCTCTGTGCAGGGCCAATCTGGAGCGGCATCCAACAACCCTCCGGAAGGGTTCAGCCCAATGCAGCCCCGGTCAAACCGCCCACCTCCATGAGTGTTGTGTTTTCATTGTTTTAGACTTCAGAACTTATGTATAATACTTATGTCTGTGTTTGATACTTATGTGAGACCTTGCGACGTTTGAGACTTATGTTTGTGTTTGATACTTGTGTTGAACACTTATGTTTGTGATGGATATTTATGTTTGTGGTGACGGTTTTATGTTTGTAATGGCTATTTATGTCTGTGATGATATCTGTGATGTATATATGTGATATATATGTGATATCTTCTGTTTGTGTGGATGAAATACAAAAAACAAATAAAAAAGGTATATACTTGTCACTTTGCCGAGTGTAACACTCGGCAAAGAGGCGCTTTGCCGAGTGTCAGGGTCATAACACTCGGCAAAGAACACAGACCTGACACCGACTTAGGTTCTTTGCCGAATGTTATGTCGCTGGCACTCGGCAAAGAGGTCGGCTTTGCCGAGTGCCGCACAGAACACTCGGCAAAGAGCCTGACATGGGGACCCTCTCTGGCGGGCTCTTTGCCGAGTGTCCCAAGTGGCACTCGGCAAAGATGTATTCTTTGCCGAGTGCTGCCTGGAAGACACTCGACAAAGATAACTTCTTTGCCGAGTGTCACCAGGGACACTCGGCAAAGCCGCCGTCTCCGTCACCCGGCGCCGTAACGGCCGCTTTTCTTTGCCGAGTGCTCTCTGGCACTCGGCAAAGAGGTTTGCCGAGTGCCCGAGAAAAAGCACTCGGAAAAGAAGGCTTTGCCGATGCACTGTTTGCCGAGCCTTCTTTGCCGAGTGTCACACTTGGCAAAGCCTTTGCCAAGTGTTTTTAAGGCTTCGCCGAGTGCTTCAGGCACTCGGCAAAGCGATTGATTCCGGTAGTGCACATTCCGCCTTTGTTGGTTTGCAAACTTCTCCTTTCACATTCGAGCAAATAAAAGGAGAACAACAGCACCCGGAAATAACACCTCCAATCAGAAGTATCCGTGTGCCAAATTTGCAAATACTAATAAAAGTTTTGGAAGTGTGTTATAATGTTCGATAAATCTGTACCATTTTCAAAACTCAAGATGTTTTCACTAGATAGTACATCGTACGGCTCCACGTCCACGATGACATTGACACAGGATCTTCGTCCTTAACGCACACGCGTGTTGATAACACTAGTAGCGCTCATCTTCCTTCTTATGTCTGTGTTTTTTGAACTTCTTTGTTCCTTCCTCCGTGCCACAATAAATATCGTTCTCAATTTTTCAAAAGTCAAGGATTTTTAAATTTTACTAAATATATAAGAAAATAATAATATTTATGGTCCATAATTAGTATTATTAGATAAATTGTTGAATATATTTTTATAATAACCTTCTTTAAAGCTATAAATATTTATAAAAAAATTGTATATACATAGTGAAAGCTTTATATATGGTTTTATTAACTGAGACAACTAGTGAACTAATCTTTAGCCTAAATGTTGTGAATGAGATAGGTTAAACTCCACATCCAAAGATTTCGCAAGATTGGCGGTCATGAAAATGATGATGATAGCTACAAACAATGATCAAGTGCTCACCATAGAAAGAGGAAAAAAACAAAATGCAAATGCTTAGTGTAATGGTATAAGCTAAGGTATTTTATTTTACCGGTCCATATGCAAAAGAGTGTGTGATCAGATTTAGGATAAGGGGTCCGATTAGATAACTCAGTCATCTAGTGCCACTAGGTGTTGGAATTTTATGTATTGCATATAGGACTAAGTGGCACATATAATAGCAAAAAAATATTAATTAAAAATACTTTGAAAACACTAACTAGACTCTAACATGTTTAGCTAAACATTTAAGAGTTAACTCACTTGAGAAAAGATGAGAAATGCTCTCGTTGTTCATTTTTAGAGAGCACCAGATATGTCTTGTCATACACCAGATATAACATCGAATATGAAGTCAGCTTATGTTTACTTTACAGTTTTTAGTTGAGCACCATGGTGTCCAGTGTCTACTGGACATGTCTAGTGTGGCACCAGATAACCCACCGGATATGGCACTATATGTACAAACATAGGCGCCCTTCACATGAAATCATGAAACTTCTACAGAGGGCGACTAGGTTTATACATAAAGTACATGACAACTTTCACGAAACACTGTAATTTTTTATCGCGGCCTCTACATATGATATCATGACATATCGACAAGTTTCATACTTTTCTGACTTTGTTTGTGTTTTATACAATTTTAAAACAACTGGATTGCAAGTTCGAAATTTCTGGTTTGTTCCTGAATGAGGCGTAACTTATGCTACATAATATGAATATTATTTTTGCATTCAATGTTTTCCATTTTTCGAGTGACATGCAATTCAAATTTAAATTATCCGAAGAAATTCAATTAAATGAACTAAATGTAACAGCTATAACAAACACTTTGATAAATGTGCCAAAATTGAACATGTAGACCCAGATAATATAGGAACACACCACAAAAAAGTTGGGAAAAAAGAAAAAATAAATAAACTTTGTCGAGTGTTCACGGGTACCCGTATCCGTATCCACGGGTACATGATCGTACCCAAAACTGTGCCCAACGGGTTTTTTATCCGCGGGCACGCGGATAAATCACATCCATTGTCATCCCTAGTTGTAGATGGCTGCTAATGGTCCTTTACCAAGTGCCATGGTGTGCCGAGAGACGGACGTTCGACAAATCGGCCTTTGCCGAGCGACTTTGTATGCCGAGTATTTTGCACTCGGCAAAGAGGGACTTTGTCGAGTGTCGTTCTTCGCCGAGCGTAACACTCGGCGAATAATTCTTATGATGATGGACGGCACACACACTGCATGCATACAATGCATGGTGCTAGTAGATCGCACGTAGACTTATTCAAACGTCGGGTCAGGTCAGGTTCGAATCGGATCAAGATCGGACCGTGGGTTGGGTTGGATATTTTGGCCCACGCTCGATTCGTACATAGTGTCGGGTCAGGTTGGGTTGGCCCGTGCCTCTTGATTCGACGCCTCGGGTCAGGTTTTTTCGGGTTGGGTTGGATATTTTGGCTTTGGGTTAGGTTTTTTCGGGTTGGGACGGGTTTTGGGTCAAAAATCACGGCCCGTTCTAGGCTATGGATTGTTACAGGTAAAAAACTACGTTGCATTGATCAGATCGGGTCAGATCAGATTTTTTTCGGACGGGTCAGGTCAAAGTTGGTCGAGTGGGGGTGGGGAACACGATCAGGTTTATCGTGCGCCGCTTTGCATGCTTGCCTTCTTTTACTACCTTTACAATTTCAAGTGCCATGCTTTGCAAAGCGGATTAAAGCGCCACCATGGCCTTGCCTTGCTTCGACCGTGCTCCATGGATCTGCATGCATCCATCCATCTAGTAGCCTGGGCGTGTTCGGCTGGCTACAAGCCGACACTGTTGCAGCTGTTTGGACTACTGCAGCTGCAATCCATAGAGAGAAAAATACTGTAGAAGCCGCAGCCGCAGCCGGATTGCAGCCGCAGCAAGCCGCCGAGCACTTTCTCCTAGGAATGCTCAATAAACTACGTGACCAACCATGCACCAACTCATTACTAACATTTGGAAAACAATCATGCATGTTCGACCAGAATTATAATAGAGGAGATAGTCGTCACAAACTGGGCAAGCAAACCCATCGCGTTTGCGAATACGAATCTCTGAAAGCTACTGCACACCGAAAGGAGTCGGAGCACAACTGTATCAGGCCAACAGAGCATAAGCTATAGATAGGGTCACTGGTTTTGGGGTGCATGTGACTCGCAAAAACTGAAGAATGTTTCCATCGAGAGACTTTGCGCTTGGGGCATGCATGCATGTTGAACACACAGCGCAGACAAGGCGTTATCCGAGAAGATTCTTGAAATCCACAGCTCCGATCCAGCTCGTACAACGTTTAGACTGGAGCTTCCACATGCATGTACACGGTAGCAGTAACCAGATGGTCCATAGCTAGGTAAAAAATTAGACTAATTAAAGACAGGTTTTCAACCGACAAATTATATAATTAAGTTCACATACACACGGTGTAATTGGTTGGGTAGCCGATGGTGGTGATTTTGGCCTGGGCTGCAGCTGCCGGTGCAAGATTGGCAGGCAAGCAAATAGGAGACGTCCCTTTGTCAATGCATTTAGTGATCTAGAGAGTAACAGCATTACACTAGCCTTCCGCCTTGATGAAGATAGAAAAAGACCAAAGCTGCTCTCAAGCATGGAACGGAATCTAACTTGATGAAGACAGAAGAGCTAGGGGCCTTCCGCCTTCGTGAAGAAACAAAAGAGCTGTCTGAAATCCAATCGTCATACCTTCCTGTCCGTTATACAAACTCCTCTGTTTCTTTTATAATAAGCTCGCCGAAGGAGCCTTACTCAAGATACATTAAGGCACGCTAGTCGGTTGTCTGTACGTTGCGACGGCTCATAACAATACCCACGTAAATTACCCACAAAAATGATCTCAAGATTTTTTATTGATTGTTTCATGTCTTCACATAATATTTTTTATAAACGCACGGATGCTATAAGCAGCAAATCAGAGACCTCATCCCTCGCCTCCCCCACTTTCAAGGTTTCGTAGAGCAGGAGTGGAAGGAAAGAGGCGGGTTGTTCGTTGCCGGAGAAGGACACGACGAAGATCTGGGCATCTGGAGACGACATAGGTAGTATACCGCTAGATATATAGGAAGAGAGCACGCAAGCGGAGAAAGAAGCTCAGCCGGAGCAGCTTCAAACCGAGAGGCACACGCACTAGACGTCAGTCCGAGAAGGGCGAGACAATGCGAGTGTCTTCCCAGCCCTAGACCCGCCGAAGCGACACAACACACCACCAACTCCGTAGCATATGCCGACTGCTGCCACGCTACGAGCCTTGGTTGTTCAATTACTCAGACCTGGACTCCTCACCGCCAAGATAACCTAAGTGTGGCAGGCGCCACCATGTCCTCCTCGACGACACGCACAGAGAAAGGCCAGAAGCATGACCGACTCGCCCCCTACCCGCGTCGACGAGCGTCGGTCGGCTCGCGGCTGCAACCGTGGTCAGAGGCAGCAGGTTGGGGAGGAAGAACAGGGCGAAAGCCGATAAGACGAACGGGACGTCTGACAACGACGAAAACGATGGTGCACGCATGATGTGAAACGTCCTCGTGGACGTGCAATAGCCACTGCGTGAGTCGGTGTCGGGGCTGGTGCTGGACGAATACGGGGAGGAGCACCTGCTCCTACGCCCTCTGCCGAGAATGGGGTGGCGCGAATGTGGAGGCATGCGGGGAGAGAGAAAAGAAGTAGAATGATGAACGGGGTGGTGACAACTGAGGTGAGGACCATCATTATCGTGCGGAGGTATAGATGGTCAACTGGGTCGTGTCTGGCGAGCCAACCCAAGGCACGACCCATTTAATAGTGCCTGGGCCAACCCAGCACGAGCCCCGTGCGGTGGTTGGGCCGTAGCCTTAGCCCGTAGCGCTGGCCCGACTCGACACAATTATTTTTTTATTTTACAAAAAATCATATATACATATGTACAATTTATATTAAATGTTATAAGGTTAGATATCTTCGTCCAGTATCTCTCACCTTTCTTCCATCAGGGTGTGGTTCAAACCTCACCTCCAGCTGGTCAGCTAATAAGCTATCACTACCGGAATCCGAGGCTTTGCCGAGTGTCGGCCTCTTTGCCGAGTGTCTTTTTTCGGGCACTCGGCAAAGAAGGCTTTGCTGAGAGCCGCACTCGGTAAAGTTAGGCTCTCGGCAACAAGCCTCTTTACCGAGTGCTGGACACTCGGCACAGGACCCCACTCGGCAAAGACATGTTTGCCGAGTGTCAAACACTCGGCAAAGAAGGTGCTCGGCAAAGGGCCGTCAGCGGCCGTCCCAAAGCTGACGGCCGTCAGTCTTTGCCGAGAGCCGACGGTTGGCACTCGGCAAAGAGGCTTCTTTGCCGAGTGTCTTCTCTAGACACTCGGCAAAGTACTTTTTTATTTTTTTTGTTTTTGCCCCCAAACTTTTTGTGGTATGTTCCTACACTATGTAGACCTACATGTATCATTTTTGGACAATTATAACAGAGTTTTCAATCGTTAGTAGATTGAGACGTATGAGACATGTTTGTGTTGGGATTGAAATGTTGAACACTTATGTTTGTGATGTATATTTATGTTTGTGTTGGCTATTTATGTTTGTGATGATATCTGTGATGTATATATGTGATATATATGTGATATCTTTTGTTTGTATGGATGGAATACAAAAAACAAATAAAAAAGGTGCATACTGGTCACTTTGCCGAGTGTTGCACTCGGCAAAGAGGCGCTTTGCCGAGTGTCCAGGCCATAACACTCGGCAAAGAACCAAGACCTGGCCACCGGCATAGGTTCTTTGCCGAGTGTAATGTCGCTGACACTCGGCAAAGAAGCACGCTTTGCCGAGTGCCAGACCTAACACTCGGCAAAGAACCTGACATGGGGACCCTCCCTGACGGGTTCTTTACCGAGTGTCTTCGGTGGCTCTCGGCAAAGATGGATCCTTTGCCGAGTGTTGCCGGGCAAACATTTGGCAAAGATAACTACTTTGCCGAGTGTCCCCAGGGACACTCGGCAAAGCCACCGTCTCCGTCACCCGGCGCCGTAACGGCTGCTTTTCTTTGCCGAGTGCTCTCTGGCACTCGCCAAACCTCTTTGCCGAGTGCCCGAGAAAAAACACTCGGCAAAGAAGTCTTTGCCGATGCACTATGTGCCGAGCCTTCTTTGCCGAGTGCGACACTCGGCAAAGGCTTTGCCGAGTGCTTCGGGCACTCGGCAAAGCCTGCGAATCCGGTAGTGTATTAGCTGATTCTAGCTAGGTTGGAGCAGTTAATAACTAATAACTATTTAAAAGTTATAACTAACAATTAGTTAGTCTATTAACTAGCTTGTTCTAAAAACCTCTCAACTAATTTTAGCCGCCAACTATTAGTTTTAGAGGTTTAAAACAGAGCCTTACAAATAATGGAAGGAAGCTTCCTGCTGTTGCTTAAGAGGCACAGAACGGCTAGCAACAACAACTTCTGGGTTAAGGAACAAGGATCAATCTACTTGATAGCTAATTTGTCACGGCGAACTCTTCTTCATACAAGTTAAAACATGTCATCATACAGGGTTCCGAAAAAAGCTATACGTGTTCATGAATTAATGCAGATATAAGTCTGCAGCTAGTTAATCCCGTGCACAATTTGCAATCTATTTTCTGTATTTAGGTACTGCATCTTTGCTTGACTATTTTTAGCTAGCTGCATGTGAGAACGAGCGGTATAGAAGCCAGAACCATGATGTGCGGTCAGGAGTGGCCACCGGCGTGTTGTGCATGAAATGTTCTCGCGCTTTAGACGGACATGACGCGGCGTGAGCGCGCATGGCGGGGGGATCGTGGGTCTCAGACCCCGTAAACACCATAATAAGAGAACACAGACGAAACCAAAGAAGCCGCAACGCTTTGGTAGCCCCATTCTCATGTATTCGTGTGTGTAAGGGAGTGGGTGACATCATGGGCGCGATCCCTGTGTTGCCGATCGCCATTGAGCTATGCATTCGACAACCGGCGTCAACAATTGGTACCGAGGCTCAGTGTATATTCTACGACAGTTTCGTGAGCCCACATCGGACGTAGTGACAAGAAGGATCCTGTCGTCAAGGTGATGTCCAAGGGAACGCCAAGACGGAAGGTAAGATGCTGAAATTATGGTATCTATGGTCACTAGAAGCAAGAATGTAAGTGGCAACATGCTGAAATTATGGTATCTATGGTCACATGCAGGCGGAGCTAGAACATCTGGTGCTCATGTTGTCCACAATTAATGCCATGCACATCGAGACGAGGTCGCTCGACGTCATGACATCCAGGGTGTGCATGGCTGATCAAGTTATGCATCTTAATGAGAAGAAGATGTTCCCTACTGATCACGACAAAGGCAACAATGTATGGGTCCTTGACACAGGGGCTAGCAATCACATGAAAGGGTGTCTCGAGGCGCTCGCGCCACTCAACATATCTGTGCGCGACACAATGCGTTTTGGCGATGGATCACTCGTTGAGATTGAGGGTATTGGCTTTATGATGCTCTAGACCAAGACAAAGAGCTATAAGGTGCTCGTTGAAGTCTACTTTATTCCAAAATTGAAGAGCAACATTGTTAGTCTAGGTCAATTGGAGGAGGGGGCTGCAAGATTGTGGTTGAGGATGGATTCTGCAATGTGTTTGGCATCGAGCGCTCACTGCTATGGCATGTTTGCTATGAACACCTCAATTTTCAGGCACTGAGCTCGGCACAAAAGAGTAAAGCACTTCACCACGACGCCATACATACCACAACAAAATGGTGTCATAGAGCACCATAATCATACACTAGGGGTGTAATCGGATCGGATACGAACGGATACTACTCGTTCCATATTTGTATCCATATTTTCTCTCGAATAAGGATATTATCGAATTGTATTGAATAAGATTTAAATGGATATCAGCATCTTAAATACCCAACTTTGAGTATATGGATATGGATATAAAGCGGATACTGAATACCCACACTTAAATACAGATCGAATCTTAGCCTTTTTAGATGGATTGAATTCGAATACAGATGGATAACATCTGTACCATTTACATCCCTACGTATATTGGTGTAGAAGAGGAAGAGTGTGCCTAGAGAGTTCAGGGAGAAGCAATGTATGATGGTATATTTGGTGAACCGTGCTCCAACAAGAAGCCTCCAAGAAAGAACACTCTATTAAGCATGACACAATAACAACGGTATGTATGTCTATATTCATTATCATTTATTTGACAGATGGAGTATCTACTTTGGAGAAGGTTTGCATTTTCTTTTGAGTTGCTCTAATACCGCTTCCGGCTTCCCTGTTATTTTGACCAGCGCAAGTTTGCTGTTTCTCCGCTGACCTCTTTGATCCCGTCAGGCCGTTACCATCAGTCGACAAAATCTAAACGGATTTGTAGTGGGTTTGTTAGTTTTTGGCACCCAAAATTCCTATAGCCACCAGGCCCACCACCCCCTTCCTCCCCAAAAGCTTCCTCAAACCACTCGCCATCTCACCTCAATTGCCAACAGCCCACCACCACCACGGCCAGTCTCGCTTTCTAGTCGCTTCCGCGTCCTCCACTCGCCGCGCTCCCCATCCCGGAGCGCGGCACACCGTAGCCCCGCGCCGCAGCGGCTGGCCGGCATGAAGAGCATGTGGAAGCAGAGCGGCGGCCTGGTGTGCGCCGACGCCGGCCCCCTCAGCCCTCTCGGAGGCCGCTCGCGGCGCCGCACGAGGCTGACGCTGTACGCGGTCGCCTTTGCCTTCGCCGCGTTCACCGCCTACGTCGCCTTCGCCTCGCCTCCCTCCGCGGGCGCCGGCGCCTCGTGGTTCGGCGGAGTGTACGCGTCCACGGCGCCGTACCGCTCGCAGATTTCCAGCCTCTTCTCGTCCATCTTGCCCGCCGACTCGCCCGCCCCCTCGCCAGAGCCGCTGCGCGTCACGTTCGGCGGATCGGGCGGAGGCGGTGGCCAGGTGACCCGTGATGCGAGCACTGTGCAAGTTGGGAGCGCGGCGGAAAGCATCAGCTCTGCCAAGGCTGGGTCTAGTAAGCAGCTGGGAACTGGAGGCGGCGCTCCGATCGGCAATGCGGGCGCTCGGAGTGTACCTCCGGCAGTCCATTTGCCAGGCACTGGAATTGGCGGAGGCGCAGCTCCAACGAACAGTTCCGCCTCAGGTGTCGGTGCTCCGAACGACGCGGTGGATCTGAATAAACGAAGCGACGGAGGCGTTTCTACAGAAGGCGGCAGTGGATCCCCGGCCAGTAGTTCAGCCGTGCATGGAACCGCCGCGGAGGTCCGCGAGAATAGCGTTAATGGGTCTAATAAGCAGTCGGGAAATGGAAGCGGAGCCCTGAGCAATGCTGCTACCGGACATGGCAGCACTGTCAGAGCTGAGGCCAAAGTTGCAAGTGATGTTTCAACCAATAGTTCTGCTGGGAGTGGTAGCTTGGGGAAGGTAGATTTGAGCACCGGATCTTCTAATAATCTGGCAGGGAGTGGAAGTGTCGTTTCAGGCAGTGGTTCGGATGCTGGAAATAGAAGCACTGTAAAGCCTCATCCTGGAGATGCTGTTGGGGCAGGGAGCAGGGGGTCTTCTGGAAACGGCACAGGTACCATGGTTGATCTGAATAAAGGTTCAGATGCCCAGCCAGGAAATCGAAATGGAGATGCAAGCCATCAATCAGATGTAAGTTCTGGTTTCGAGAAGAGTAAAGGTGCAAAGGTTGTGACGACAGATGCTCAACCAGACAGTGGAAGTGGAGATGCAAGCCATAAATCACCTGGAAGTTCTAGTCCGGCAAAGAGCATTGCAGGAGATGGCGAAGTTGAGGGTAGTAAGAGAAACGTGAGTGTTGTTCCAACTGTTAATCAAACTGGGAGTCCGGCATCGGTAGGGCAGAAAGATGTTGGTTCTCCCAGGAACAACAACACAGTTGGAGCATCCCCCCCAGTGAAGAACCCGGAACAGACCTGGAGCCAAGTTGCTCCCGGCGGGAGCAGTGGTACAGTGAATAATCCGAAAGGAAATGCTGCTGCTCAGGGCAGTGCTGGTTCATCAGAGAACCATTCGGCCCAAGTAAACTCCTCAAAATCTGGAAATAACAGCAAGGGTAGCAGGTCATCAATAACACAGGATGGTGGTTCTGGTGGAAATAAGAAAGGTGATTGGTACAAGGAAATGGCTAGTTGCGATATGTTTAGTGGGAATTGGGTTAGGGATGACTCATACCCTCTCTACCCTGAGGGATCGTGTCCTCACATTGATGAGCCCTTCGACTGCTACCTCAACGGTCGGCGAGATCTAGCTTACCAGAAGCTCCGCTGGCAACCCAGTGGATGCAGTATCCCAAGGTGAGGATAAGGTTACTGGAACAATGCAATGGTTTTAATTATTTCATTTCAATCTTGGTTTGTAATTTGTCAAGTTCATGTTTGTGTCATTTCAGATTGAACCCAACCGATATGTTGGAGAGGCTGAGAGGAAAAAGACTGGTGTTCGTTGGTGATTCGCTCAATAGGAACATGTGGGAATCCCTTGTGTGTATTTTGAGAAATTCTGTCAAAGACAAGAGGAAGGTTTTTGAGGCATCTGGCAGGCGCGAGTTTAAGACGGAAGGCTCATACTCTTTCCTTTTCACGGTATTATAGTCTTGAAAGTTCAGATTCTACACTGTGCACATGTTGGTTGATTTAACTAATTAGTATGTTTCCTAATTGCCTTTTCTACTCCTGTAATCCAGGACTATAACTGCAGCGTGGAGTTCTTCCGCTCCCCATTCCTAGTCCAGGAATGGGAGATGCAAGTGAGCAGTGGAAAGAAAAAGGAAACTCTCAGGCTTGATCTGGTAGAGCAATCGTCATTGAAGTACAAGGATGCAGACTTTATCATTTTCAATACGGGGCATTGGTGGACACATGAGAAAACTGCTCTTGGGTATCACCTTGTTCTTTGGTTGAACAAGCATCTCCATTTCATTCTTGCTTAAACACTGATGGCAGATTTCATGTGTCACAGGAAGGACTACTATCAAGAAGGTAACCATGTGTATAATGAGCTGAATGTCATGGATGCCTTTCATAAAGCTCTTCTCACCTGGTCCAAGTGGATCGATGCCAATGTTAACCCCAGAAAAACTCTGGTGTTATTCAGAGGCTACTCAGCATCTCATTTCAGGTGTGCATCGCCTTTTCTATTGCAATTTACCACATGATATATTTCATCTTGGTCGACTGAATAATTTTTTTTGCTTTGCATCGTCACTCTGCAGTGGCGGACAATGGAATTCAGGCGGTGGCTGTGACAAGGAGAGTAAACCAATAACCAACGATCAGTACCTTTCAACCTACCCACCAAAGATGAGCATCCTGGAGGACGTGATCCACAAGATGAAAACTCCGGTCGTTTACTTGAACATAACGAGAATGGCTGACTACAGAAAGGATGCACACCCTTCCATCTACCGCAAGCAGAACCTGACTGACGAGGAGAGGAGATCGCCCGAAAGATTTCAGGACTGCAGCCACTGGTGCCTCCCTGGAGTACCAGATTCCTGGAATGAACTGGTTTATGCTCAACTTCTGATCAAGCAGCATCAAATGCGCCAACAATAAAGGCAACTGCGGTTTTTTGCTGTGTGCCTGTATATGATCTGTTGTTTTCTAGGATAAATGGATAATAGTCAACACGGTGGTCGAAGTAAAGTCGACATGAGACCGAGGATTTTCTTAAATCCCGGCTTGTTCGCTGCGGCTTTAATCCGGCCGTGGCTTCTACAGTATTTTGTCTCTCTATAGATTGCAACTGCGGCTGCCAGCCAGCTGATGAATTCCTCAGTTAGGGCTACCTCCCAATACCCACATAAATTCCTCAGTAGAGGTTTCTGGGACATCATATTGTAAAGTTCATGTCTATCGGTAATCTGAAATAATATGAAGAATAGTATAGATGTGATGATATAGATGCCCCTGTGTCTTCTGTGATTCTCTACCTGCTCTCATGTATGTTTCTGATAATCAAGGTTCCTATGGTATAGACTTTCATTACAGTTAAGCAGGAAAGAAGGCTGATGGATTGATGGGGGTGTTTGGTTGTGTGAATTGCATAATTTGTAGTACCTTTTTTTGGGGTAGGGGGTGGATGTGATAGTGGGAGGATGCAGTACTAAGGGTGATGTATCCACCTCAATCCATGTGTGTCAGGGTTGGGTTGGTTAGTGTGAATTTTAAACTAAATTCCCTGTTAGGCCTTGTTCGTTTCTGCCGGATTGATGGGTCGGAACGATTCCTGACCGGATTGCATCTCTAATTTATATAAACTTTGATTAGCTGGAACGATTACAGGTACAATCCGATGGAAACGAACAAGGCCTTAACCCACTCCAATACATGTGGATCAAGACTATACATGTAAATTGAAACAAGTCCTAACCGTTTGACCTTACGACTTTTATTACGAGTAGTGGCATAGCCAGGGTCTGCAGCTATGGTGGTCTATTGTCTAATTTTTTTTAACCGCTATAAATTTAAAATGTTGGCACACAGGTATGGAAGCTTCGTGAAAAACTTCATATATATGCAGTTTTGGTAGCTGAGACAACGTGAACTGACCTTTACCTTAAAGTAACGTGAATGAGATAGGTTAATTATATTTTAAGGTTAGCAAGATTGACAACCATAATGTTAGACTACCCGTCTAGGAGTCTAGGGTTTGGGTTGTAATTACCGTCTCACCCCTCTCTGTAATGGGCCTGGCCCAGTTACTACTCTATTAATACTACTCCCCATCCCTGGTTAGGGTATGGGTTCAGTTTCCAACATGGTATCATCAGTCTAGGTTTAGGTTTTCTGTTTCCTGTCCTACAGCCGCCAGGGGCATCCTCTCCCCTGCGCAGCCGCCAGGGGCTCATCTCCCCTGCGCCGCCGGCCCCTGCCGCCGGTCCCTCTCCCTCCTCTCCCCTGCGTCGGCCGCCGGCACCCAGCCAGCGTCTGCGCCCACCGCCGACCTCCCTCCTCTCCCTCCCAGCCGCCGGCTCCACCGCCGGTCCCCTGCCCATGCACGTCCGCCGCCGCCGGCCTTCCCCCTGGGTGCGGCGCCCGACGTCCCACCTCCGGTCTTCCCCACGCATCCCGTCGCCCCTCCCCAGCCCGCGACCCCGACGGCGCGCCCGTCTACACCAGGCCGGCCACCGCCAGAGCCCCCGTGCACCCGCCCCTGCTCATACGGCCCGACGCCCAGCGGCCCGCGACCGAGCAGCGGTCCGCACCCAGGCGCGCCACCGCTCCTGCCCAGGCGTCCGCGACCGGCCCAGGCCGCTGCACCGCCTGCCGATCCGGCGCCCCGACGCCGCCCCTCGCCTTACCGGACCAGGACGCAGCCGCCCCTACCCCCGCCGACGGCCGAGGCTCCCTCCTCCAGCCGCGCAGAGGCCTGGGCATCCGAACAGGGGCGAGCAGGGCGAGATCCGGCCAGGGGAGTGGCGTCCCACACGAGCTCCCCTTCCCCTACCAGCCGCCGGCCACCTCCGGTCGCCGGTTCTTCCCCACTGCTCGGCAGCCTTCTCCTCCCTGCTTCACCCGTCTAGGAGCACCCGTCCGGTGGTCCCGCGCCCCTGCTGTTCCGCGTCACGCAGCGCCCCTGCTGTCCCGTGCTGTGGACGCCCGACGCCGAGCACTCAGCCGCCTCTGCTGTTCCGCGCCCGGCTGTCCAGTCCACGCCTCCTTGCGCAGGCCTGCACCGGTCGCCATGAGCTTTACCTCGCCCGCCGCTCTCGTGACGGTGCGTGTCCTCCTCCACGACGGTCAGCTCATCCGGGGCATGTTCGTGTCCTTTGATCCCGTCTGGAACCCTATTCTTCGGGACTGCGTCGAGGTCCACCCTCAGGCGGGCCGTCACGTGCCTGGACCGCTTGTCTTCCCACGTGCTGCGATCGCCTCCCTAGCGGTTGAGCCCGTGTCATCTCCCTCCCTTCCTAGTGCCTCTGTCGGGGCACCTTCTTTGGCCCTCTCCGCTCACAACGTACCTTCGCCACTTCCACCTCCCCGGACCACCACCGATTGGGTGGTTGACTCTGGGGCCTCCTTCCACACTACCCCCACCACTACTTCGTTACTCCACTCCCATCCACCCCACCCCTCACATCCTACCTCCATCGTCGTCGGCAACGGTTCCACCCTCCCGGTCACCTCAGTAGGTACATCGGCTCTTCCAGGACCATTCTGCCTTAACGACGTCCTTGTTGCTCCCGGACTAACTCATCCCCTCCTCTCGGTTCGTCGCTTCACTAGTGACAACCAGTGCTCTATGGAGTTCGACCCCTGGGGCCTCACCATACGCCACCTTCCCACACATGCTGTGCTCGCTCGCTGTGACAGCTCCGGCCCCCTCTATTCTCTTCACTTGCCCTCCAATCCCCACACCAGAGTAGCCTCATCTCCTGTACCTACTACTACCACCACTTCACATGCTCTTGCCACTACCACCACCTCCTCCGCCATTTGGCACCGTCGCCTCGGGCACCCTGGACCTGACGTCATGTCCCAGCTTTCCGGCCACTCCGACATATCATACACTCGGGGCTCTTCTGAGCGCCTCTGTCATGCTTGTCAGCTCGGCCGCCACTCCCGTCTTCCTTTTTCTACTTCCACATCCAGGGCTGTCCAGGCCTTTGATCTTGTCCACTGTGATCTCTGGACATCTCCTGTCCTTAGCCTCTCCGGCTACAAATACTACCTGGTCATTCTCGATGACTACTCCCATTTCCTTTGGACTTTCCCCCTTCGGCTGAAGTCCGACACGTTTACCACCCTCACTCACTTTTTCGCCTGGGTATCCACCCAGTTCTGGCGCCCGGTCCGTGCCCTGCAGTGCGACAATGGCCGCGAGTTCGACAACAACGCCTCCCGCTCTTTCTTCCTCACTCACGGCGTCCAGTTGCGTCTCTCGTGTCCCTACACCTCTGCTCAGAACGGCCGGGCCGAGCGCATGATTCGCACCACCACCAACATGATCCGCTGCCTTCTCTTTCAGGCGTCTCTCCCTGCCACCTACTGGGCAGAGGCCCTGCACACTGCCACCCACCTCCTGAACCGTCTTCCCTCGAAGGCGGTACGCCACCCTACCCCTCACTTCGCCCTATACGGCACAACCCCTTCCTATGACCACCTTCGCGTGTTCGGCTGTGCCTACTACCCTAACACTTCCGCTACCGCTCCACATAAGCTTTCTCCTCGCTCCACCCGCTGTCTATTCCTTGGCTACTCCCCTGACCATAAGGGGTACCGGTGTCTGGACCTCACCTCCCACCGCATCATCATCTCTCGTCATGTCATCTTTGATGAAGATGTGTTTCCCCTTGCTAGCTCCACCCCACCCACCGATCTTGACTCCCTCCTCGAGTCCGATCCGATTCCTCCCCCACCTCCGGCTCCCCGTCTTGCGCCGTTACCTGCTCCTCGTGCGGCCCCCACGACCTCTTCCGCGCCACGCGCGGCCCCGTCGACCCCGTCCGCGCCACGCGCGGCCCCGTCGACCCCGTCCGCGCCACGCGCGGCCCCGTCGACCCCGCCTGCGCCACGCGCGGTCCCGCCGATCCTGCCCACGCCACGCGCGGCCCCGCCGACCCCGCCTGCGCCACGCGCGGCCCCGTCGACTCCGGCTCGATTCGCCAACCCCGCCCTCGTCTACCATCGCCGCGGCCACGCCACTACATCGGCGCCCCCCGACTCGGGCCCGTCAACGAGCGCGGCCCGATTCGCCGACCCCGCCGTCGTCTATCACCGCCGTGAGCCGGCCCCACCAGCCGCTCCCGACGTCCCGGCGATTCACTCCGAGTCGTCCGTATACCACCCGGTCGCCATCCACCGCGACCCCGGGCACGTCCATCCGATGGTGACTCGGCGCGCTGCTGGCGTTCTCCGCCCCGTCGACCGGCTAATACTGGCAGCTACTACGACTAGCACTCCACCCGACGCTTCCCCGGTACCCTCCTCCGTTCGCACTGCCCTCGCCGACCCACATTGGCGTCGTGCTATGGAGGAGGAGTACGCGGCCCTCTTGGCCAACCACACCTGGGACCTGGTGCCGCGTCCACCAGGCACCAACGTGGTCACCGGCAAGTGGCTATTTCGCCACAAGCTGACCTCGGACGGCTCCCTCGACCGCTACAAGGCCCGTTGGGTCCTTCGGGGCTTCACCCAGCGCCCCGGAGTGGACTACGACGAGACCTTCAGCCCTGTCGTCAAGTTCGCCACTGTTCGCGCCGTCCTCTCCCTCGCCCTCTCCCGCGACTGGGCGATCCATCAGCTCGATGTCAAGAATGCCTTCCTCCATGGCACTCTGACGGAGACTGTCTACTGCAGCCAGCCCACCGGCTTCGTCGACGCTGACCGTCCGGATCTGGTTTGCCGGCTGAACAGGTCCCTGTACGGCCTCAAGCAGGCGCCACGGGCTTGGTACAGTCGCTTTGCCTCCTACCTAGCCTCCATCGGCTTCGTCGAGGCCAAGTCGGACACGTCCCTGTTCATCTACCGGCGCGGCGACGACACCGTCTATCTCCTGCTCTACGTCGACGACATTGTGCTCACGGCATCCACCGCCGACCTTCTACACCGCACGATCGTCGCCCTCCAGCGGGAGTTCGCGATGAAGGACCTGGGGCCCCTCCACCACTTCCTCGGCATCACCGCCGAACGTCGGCCTCAGGGTCTCTTCCTCCACCAGCGCCAGTACGCCATCGACATCCTGGAGCGGGCTGGCATGTCTGACTGCAAGCCCTGCTCCACGCCTGTCGACACTCAGGCGAAGCTCTCTGAGGACGACGGGCCTCCGGTCGCCGACGCGACGTCATACCGGAGCCTCACCGGCGCGCTCCAGTACCTCACGTTCTCCAGGCCCGACATCGCTTACGCTGTCCAGCAGGTGTGCCTGCATATGCACACTCCGCGGGAGCCCCATCTCACTGCGCTCAAGCGGATTCTACGCTACCTCCGCGGCTCCCTCGACTACGGCCTCCTACTCCGCCCATCCCCGACGTCGGAGCTCGTGGTCTACACCGACGCTGACTGGGCTGGCTGTCCTGACACGCGCCGGTCCACCTCCGGCTACGCCGTGTTCCTGGGCGCCAACCTCGTCTCTTGGGCCGCCAAGCGGCAGCCCGTCGTCTCTCGCTCCAGCGCTGAGGCCGAGTACCGTGCCGTGGCAAACGGTGTGGCCGAGGCCTCCTGGCTGCGCCAGCTCCTCCACGAGCTTCACAGTCCTCTTCAGCGCGCCACACTCGTCTACTGCGACAACGTCAGTGCGGTCTACCTCTCCACCAACCCCGTGCAGCATCAGCGCACGAAGCACGTCGAGATCGACCTTCACTTCGTCCGCGAGCGTGTCGCTGCCGGTGACGTTCGTGTTCTCAGCGTCCCCACCACGCTGCAGTTCGCCGACATCTTCACCAAGGGCCTACCGTCGAGTGTATTTCTAGACTTTCGATCCAGTCTCAACATCTGTACAGGATAGAGTTGTGACTGCGGGGGGGTGTTAGACTACCCGTCTAGGAGTCTAGGGTTTGAGTTGTAATTACCGTCTCACCCCTCTCTGTAATGGGCCTGGCCCAGTTACTACTCTATTAATACTACTCCCCATCCCTGGTTAGGGTATGGGTTCAGTTTCCAACACATAAAAAAAAGGACGGTGATGACCATAAGTGCTGAACATAACAAAATAAAGAAGAAGAAAAAACAAAAAATATGTGCTTAAAGCAAAGGTATAAAACTAAGATATTTCGTTTTTTTTGCCGATCAAAAATGCGATTGAGTGCAGATTTATGATAAGTATTTCCTACTATAAAAGAGAAGAAGGGTTTAGCCTACTATAGAGAGAAGAATTTAAAAGTTTAAAAATGGTTACTTAAATGCCGCTAGATGCACTGATTCTAGCAAGCTGTTCGATCGTGCCGGCGATTTGAGAGCTGTGTCTAAGTGTCTTACCGAATGGCTCGAAGCTGTTCTTCATCCTAATATGCTTCGATGATCTGCGAGCTGTTCGTGCTGAATGCTTTCTGACTCTGTAGCATGTCAATGGGCCCAAGGAGCAGTGTGCCTCAGGCCTCAGCCCACGAAGGGCCTCTTCTGCGCAGCTCCTTAATTTGGCCCATATCGTCCGCTCCTCCTCCCTCGTGCCGTGCGGCATTGGCAAATGGCAGGTATTCACGCTGTACTTGGGAGTCTGGGACGGAGAGATGCCAGTTCGCAACGCAAGCACCAGAGCGGCAATCTTGCCGTGTTCCGTGCCCTCCTTCGGCTCGATCCGTTAGCCCAGCCATGCAAACTGTGCAAATCTGGACGGATCCAGATCCAGCCGCGCCATGGGTCGAGCGAGCCTGCTAGCACCGGGACGGAAATGCCCCCCACGACGCGGCGGCGTCTATATATGGGGCGCCAACTGACCGTCCAGTGCCCGCCCGGCGAGTCGAAATGATCCGTCGTCGTCACTGCCACTGGGCTTCTTCCTTTCCTCCCTGCTGCCCAAAAGCTGGACGCGTCGACCACACATGCTCCCCCCTGACAGCGCCCCAACCTTCGCTTTACTCCCCTGTTCGCCCCCGCCCCCCCAGTACTTCGCCACTGCTCCGTCTGACTAAACCACCGCCCCCGCCCCACCCCTGATCTGACTGTTTCTCCAACTCATGCGGCTTTGTTTGGATAATCTAGTCTAGTATTCAAAACGCTGTGTGATTTCTGTTAAAAAACGGCGAATAAATTTCGCCAAGCTTTAACATGCGCCGCAGCTCCAGGCCGTCCGCCTCCGGTTCCTGCCTGATCCGAGGGCCCGGGCGACGGCGTCCGGTGCTCGCTGTTGCGGGGCGCGCGCATCGCATGTCTTGCCCGCCCGGCTAAGCCAAGGCCAAGCCAGCAGGCAGCAGGCAGTGCCGAAAACTGCACCGTCTAGCACTATTCTAAAACTCATCACTGCATCTGCATCCCCATAAATAAATGCGGAAGCATGAGGGAGGCGGCATAAAAGGCAAGGCGGAACCAAAAGCCCTCGCACTTTAATTTGCACCATCCCCCCCAAATCTCCATCTCCATCTCCACTCCACCCTTACCCGGCTGCCTGCCCCTCCCCTCTCTCCTCTCTCTCTCTCTCTCCCATCCAGGCCTCCTCTCCCCTCTCTGCCTGTCGCCCATGAGGATCAGGCGGCGGCCGCAGCCCGCCGCCTCAGATCTGGCCGCATCCACCGCGCCGCAGATCCCGCCGCCGAATGCCGCGAGGAACCGCGGGTGGCTGCTGGCAGGCGAGGGCGAGGGCGAGGACGAGGATCGCGAGGCCAGGATGCTGCGTGCGAGCGCGGATCTCGCGCACGAATCTGGAGCCAGCAGGCGCATGGCATTGCCGCAGGTATGTCTGTGTGTTTCCAAGGACCGGGTTCATGGAGGAGATGGTGACTAGCTAGATCTAGCTGAGGCCGTTGTTGCTCTCCCGTGGCTGCCGACTCCGCAGGACGACAATGCGGCGGCCGTGCTGGTGGTGGATCGCGGCGGCAGGAGCTTGGGCGCACCGCGTGGCGCTGCTGATGGCCGCATGAGGTACGCGGATTATATATAAGCAGCTGCACACGGAAAGAAGAGAGAATGGTAGCAACTTTGCTAATTCTGACGGCACGATAGGTTCTCCTGCTTTTGATCTCCTTCCTCAGTACCTGCTCAGCTGTACTGTTCCATAGTGTGCGATGCGATGCCATGCCATGCCAGCTTGACCCATGAGGTAGGGAGGGAGGGAGTCCATGGGTCGATCCAGTTTTATTTTAGTGCACCACCTGTCCTCCCCACTGCAGTCAGCCAGTGTCAGACAAAACACCCCTGTAGCTGTAGTGTAGTGTAGTGTAGTGTGGGCACGTCCTCCCATGGCCATGACCATGACCATGATCCATCCGGCGCATGACATGATTCCTGCTCTGCTCCCCTAGCCCATGCCCATGCCCCCATGCCGACGGCCGGCCGACCCCTCTTGGCTTTGGTCGCTGCTCGACACTTTGGGGGTGCTGCCTACTTGTTGTCGATCACAGCGAAGCCTATTAGCAGCGCCTAGCGGTCTTGGTTGCACTTGCATTGCACCCACGCGTGATCTCGCCCGCGCGGCACACGTTACCACCACCACCACCAGAACTGAACTATTCATTCATATCAATAACATTACTTACCTACGTCTTGTCTACGTGGCTCGCATTGGAATCACCACTCCCGTACGGGCGGACATGTGTTTGCGCTCTGCAGAATCAGTGCGGTGAACGGCTACGATCCGGCGGCGGCGGCGGTGAAGGCGGAGGCGGAGGCACGACGGGAGACGAGCAACGGCTCCGTGCATCCCGCCGCGCCGGCGCCGGCGCCGCCCGTGGCCGTGGCGGCGGCCTCCAAGGACGAGGGGAGGAAGCAGCAGCAGGCCGCCGGCAAGAAGCGGCGCGGCCCCGCGGTGCTGCTGGAGGGGTCGCGGTGCAGCCGCGTGAACGGGCGCGGGTGGCGGTGCAGCCAGCCGACGCTGGTCGGCTACTCGCTCTGCGAGCACCACCTCGGCAAGGGCCGCACGCGGACCGCGGCGGGTGCCGCCTTGGCCCGTGGCGCCGCCGCCGGCGGCGTGGGCCGGCTCGGGCGCACCGAGCACGGGGCCGCCGCCGCCATCGCCACGGCGCCGCCGCTGCCCAAGGCCGAGGGCCCCAGCCTGCCGGGCTGCTAGCAGGCTAGCTAGGCGGGTCGGGACTGCGGAACTCTTTCGTATCGTCCGATCGGTGTGGGTGGCGGTGGTGGTCGTCGCTCGTCGGGCGATGTGAACCCTCGCCCGCCGCGTTTCGTGGGAGTTTGGATGTCGGCGGTGGCATGGCATGGACGCACAGTGAAGCGACCCGGCGTTCGTGGCGTGGTGGGTCTCTCGCTCTCTGTCTCTGCTGCCGACCGACGCCGTGCCAGAATTATTGCGGCTATATATATATACAATACACATATGCGAGTTAGTTCCGCGCAACTTGTATCATTCATCGGTGCAACTTGGGGGGTGTAAAAAATTGCTGGAGGCGGCGAGCATGAAAAAATGTAGAGAAACGGAGAACTGCAAGCTGGGATTCATGCAATCAATCAATCAATAACGCTACGGGCGGGCACACCTTTTCGAATTCCCCCCACATGTTCCCTCTTTTGTTTTTTTGTTTCCTCATCAAAACTACTGTATTTTGCTAACCCGGTACAGTGGCAGCAGCAGTACTGTAGTGTTGGTTGTCGGTCCTGGCTTTTTGTGTTATGCCATTCTGCGATCTCAGCCGTCCAATCCCGCACACCAGTTTTCCACGCAGAAAAAAAAATTAAACCATTAATGCCTAGAAATCGAACCTCGGATCTATTGAGTAGAATGCCTAGCCTTCCATCCTCTAGCCAACATAACTCATGTTGAATTGTGTACAACTTTAACTAAAACGTCTTTTGTGTTTAACCCACCGTCCACTCTGTATGCTCACTGAGTCTAGAAAAACATTTATAGCTTGGCCCCTGATCTTTCTGGAATTTGGGACGCAGTCCAGGAAATAAAGAAAATAGGGAAAATGAGTTTAGAAATTGATTTTTAGTTTAAAAATAAAGAAAATAGGGAAACATTTATAGCTTGGCCCCTGATCTTTCATACTTTTATAATTAGATATTTATTTATCCTATGTTAATTGGGTTAATCTATGTCTATTGGATTAATTTATTTAATATATTAATATAGTATTCTAACTTTGTGGTTATACGATGTTTGACCATTAGTCTTGCAAATATACACTTACCTTTTTGTTTAAGCAAAAGCGTATGGTGGTACGTGTCCAATGACTAACGATGTACGAGAGAATTTCTTCCGGTATGTGTGAAACGTGCTCTCCAATAATGAGACCATACAAATCGTGATATATATCAAAGTCTGCATGATACTGATGGTTGCAATGTAGTGGTGAAACAGATAGATTATAAATAACAAAATTTATGTATGGCCAGAATCACAAATTGATTATGAAACATTTTCTCATAACGGTATAACACATATTTTGTATATAAGTTATCGTAGTATACTGGTATTATATATTCCCGTTGCAATGCACGTGCATTCAGCTATCATGTATAGAAGTCTGCATGGTACTGTTGGTTGCAATGTAGTGATGAAATAGTTAGATTGAAATAACAAAATTTATGTATGGCTAGGATCACAAATTAATTACGAAACATTTTCACATAACAGTATAACACACATTTGTTCATAAGTTATCAGGATATTAAATGTTTCCGTTGCAACGCACGGGCACGCACCTATATGTGTTTATGTCTACATCTATGACAGGAAACACATCTACTACATCTCTCTCCAAGCTCACTTGCTACCATTGCACAATGCGTAGTAGTAGATAAGTATCACCGATATTCTTGAATTATATTTTTGGATGGAGGTAATATTATTTAAAGAAGAGCTTTGCATGCTATTTCTTTTGTTTGAATAATGCATTATACTTAAATTCCCTTTTTTGCATGTGTGAAATTTTTTCTTCGTAATATTTTTTTCCATGGATCAGACTTGTGAGTCATTTTCATAAACCAACGCCAAGCATGAATCCATGTTTCCTACTTCAAACCCCGAACAAACTCCATGAGCAAGAGGCATTCGCGTTGTCGTCGCTCATCGATGACGAGAAGAAGTTTGGCGACCGTCAGTTCGACCTCTAAAAGCAGTCTTACGTGGTCGCATGCGCCGCTGTGTACGACAAGCTCCCGCGAAGCCGCCGCTTGGACGCGGTCCAGAGCAGCTGCACCGCGCTGTCCATCGTTAAGCAGGGGGGCCTCATGGTTGTCGCCAACGTCGACGACTCTCGGGTTGTTCTGGACACCGCATCCGACGACGACGCCATCACGCCGTCCAGCTCATCGTCCACCTGAAGCCCAACCTGCCACGTAAGTCGCTACTGACCGGACATGAATTCTTGTGCGCTGGGACGATGGACGTTGCTGACGTTGTGTGAGTGTCCTCGAACATGATGTATGTAGTGGAATAGCACATTCGGTGGTGCAACGGCCAGGGGTACTACCTCGCTGATGAGCCCGGGGTGCACTTCGTTTGGCAGCCCAACCAAGAGTCATCGGTACTCGTCATGTCGCGTGCGTTCGACGACTACTATATCGAGGATTGTGGCGTCATCTTGGCGCCGGAGGTGACACAGAGGAGGATCGACAACAGTGACCAGTTCATCATCCTCACCACCGTTAGGGTAGCTTTTGTGCCGTCCTGCCTTTAATTCTCTTCGCAAACACATACACACTTACCTTTTTGTTTAAGCAAGAGCATATGGTGGTGCGTGTCTGATGACTAACGATGTACGAGGGAATTTTTCCGGCATGTGTGGAACGTGCTCGTGCTCTCCAATGATGAGACCATACAAATCGTGGCATATATTGAAGTCTGCATGATACTGATGGTTGCAATGTAGTGGTAAAATAACTAGATTAAAATAACTAAATTTATGTATGGCTAGGATCACAAATTGATTATAAAATATTTTCTCATAACAATATAACACAGATTTTGTATATAAGTTATCGTAGTATACTGGTATTATATATTTCCGTTGCAACGCACGGGCATCCAGCTAGTATGTATGAAGTACGTACCGACACCTTTATTCTGACGTTCCTGCGATAGCACGGGACGCGGGCACACGGCAAGGACAAAGCTGTTGAGAACTATGTTACCACGGATCACCAGATCCGCACCCTTATGTGAGACCCCTCAGGGGCAAAGCAGGTATTTGCCCATATAATCCTAACTAGGGTGTTGGAACTCGCTCTCAGCAGCAAGAAGGCCAACAAGGGTGGACGGTGGTGACAACAGGGTTACGTGCACGGGGGCAATAGCTCTGTTGATCTAGCCTCTCACGGGCACTGTGCGGGGGTATTTATAGGTATCTGAGAGCCCAGCGTCTTGTGTTAAGGACGCATGTGCCCTCAGACACCTATTTTATCCCCAGAATATTCCCATAAAGCAGGGTTACAGACCGTAATTACAAGTACTCCTTTACAAGTTAGGCCCGTAATACAGAGGCGGCCACGCGGGGCCCGTTACAATGGGCCAGATCGCACGTGGGCCTTGGGACTGAACGAGGACACGCCGTGGTAGGACGTCGCCGCAGGCCTTCGTCAAAGTGCCGAGTCTTGCGAAGGGTGTCCCTGCCCGCTTTGTCTCTGTCGGACCAGCGGCTGCAGCGAAGGCCTCGAGCGAAGGGTGGCGTCTTTGCCTTCGCCCCAACATTTGCCCTCCGAGGGACCAGTTCGACAAAGTCACCTGGTGCCGAAGACGTCGCTAGATGGCGGAGACGCTGCCCTCGCTCGAAGTGGTTCCGCGGGGGTTTTTGATGTGACCGTTGACGGACGGCGTACTGTTGGATTGCGGGTTTCCCGAAGCGTCGCGGCCTGTCGGGTTGCGGGTTTCCCGAAGAGCCACGCCCCGCCTATAAAAGGGGGCGGGGGCGGCGCTATTTGAACTCTGCCTTCCGCGCTCCGTAAAACCCTAGCCGCCCGCCGTCTTGCTGCTCCTTTTCCTCCGCTGCTTCCTTAGCTCGCCGGCGTTCTGGCTCGAGTGAAGCAGACCGCCCGCCGCCGACGACGGTACGTAGCAATGCCATCCTCTTCTTCCTCCGCCGACGCCGCGTCGCCGGCCGCCGCCTCGTCTGAGGAGACGTTGAGTAACGTGGAGGTGGAGGAGTTGCGCGCCGGCGACTCTGTTGAATTTGGTGTGTCACGGATGACGTCAGCCCGTATTGAAGATATGCAGCGGTTGGGCTACTTTGGCGGCGGGGTCGCCCGTGCTCCGGGGACGGAGGAAGTCCCCGAGCCGGAGGGCGAGTTGGTTGTTTTCGAGGCGTTCTTCGTCGCCGGACTCCGCTTGCCTGCGCACCGTTTTGTCAGCGAAGTCCT
Source organism: Zea mays (assembly GCF_902167145.1). Taxonomy (NCBI): domain Eukaryota; kingdom Viridiplantae; phylum Streptophyta; class Magnoliopsida; order Poales; family Poaceae; genus Zea; species Zea mays. Next base: position 10,673,166 of record NC_050104.1, on the reverse strand, counting down.
GCGTAGATTCAGCGTTCAAATACATCAGCTGACACCGAACGCCATAGTGGCGCTGGCGAAGTATGTCTGGGCGACGACTTCGTACGGCGGACAGCCGTCAGTTGAAGTTTTTGTGAAGAATTATTGTTTGCATTGGCAGAAAAGGATGGTTGAGGGCGGAGTTGCCCAGTTCGGGTCATGCACATTCACGCCGAAGACCGGCAAGACCACAATGCCAGTAGTGGAGTTGGTCCCGTGCGCCCACAACAAGTGGGGCAATTGGAATGAATTTTGGTTTTATGTTGCTGAGGCTACTGTCGAAGGCCATGAAGGGCTCCCCGTGTCCTTAATGTGCTCTCACTATTACTCTGCGTATCCACCTTATGAAGTGGCAGAAGAGGATGCAGACGAAGGGGCCCTTCGGTGCGCCGCCGGTCAGAGCAGCGGTCGAGATTTAGTTGAAGAGTTCGTGGCGTACGGGGTCTGGCCCCTGGCGCACGGCTGGGCGCTGGGCGAAGTATGCCCTCGTCAGATGCCCTTTCACGGAGGAAGGGTGGTGCGAAGTCCTGCCTTCGCACTGAATTTGCGAAACCGTGACCCGGCCGCCTTTGTGCGTGATGCGGAGGGCTTGGCGGTGCGGCTCGTGGGGCGTTACGTGCCGAGGACGGAAGGCCAGCGCAGCTTTGACATCCGCGGGTCAAATGAACGTTTGAACAGGGTCTTCGAATTAAATCAACTGCCGTACGACGGTTACCCTGGTCAAGACGAAGCGGACCGCCGTGGGAAGAAGCCGGCGGTGGAGACTGGAGGCGACCCTGCGCTGGTGGCCGCCGCCTCCTCGAAAAAGAGAAAATTAGGTACTGCGATGGGAAGACTTGGGGTGTGTGATAGTTTCGCTAGAGATTTAATGAGGACGTGTGCGGCCCCGGGGGAGAGGATGTCTTCGCCCGAGCTCCGGGAGTCTTCGGCTCGGATGCTGAGGGTTACCGGGGGTTGTTGGCCTAAAAACATTCCTATCCCCTGCGCGGCTGAGGAGGACTGTTTTACATCTCGTATGGTTCATCGGTGGAAAGTTTTTCCTTATGGGCGAAATATCGGTCATGTTGTGTGGGCAGTGATGGACAAGGATCGCCAAGGCGCGGCGCGAAAACGCCAGGCGACTGTGAGGGTTCACGAAGCCCGGCCGAAAAGGCACCGGGGAACGGCGAAGGCTGAGGCCTCTGGCGGAGGCAAGCCGCCGCTGCCGACGAAGGTGGGCGCCTCCGCGCCTGGCAAGGCGCCGGAGACGACAGTGGCCGCCGGAGGCCCCAAGCTGTCGAAGGTGGTGCCGTCTGTCAGCGGGGTGGCGGAGGCTGCGAAGGCGGCCCAATCGCTACCGCCGCCTGGCAAACGCGTTGCCGACTTCGGCACCGAGATTGATGTGGAGTATTATCTTGGGGGTAAGTCTATATGAAAACGAGTTCCAGTTTTTTTTTTTAATTTGTTGACGCGTTGCAGGGTCGGACGAGGGCCCGCTTGCTCTAGTTGTGCCTGGCGCGGCGAGCGCGACGGCTGCGCCGGCGCCGAAGGCGGGGGGAGAGACCCTTGACGCCGGAGTCGAGGTGTCTGCCCTCGCGCTGGTCAGAGACGAGGCGGGCGTGGCGACCCGTCGGCTGAAGGGAGCGACGGAGGCGCTGAGTCGAGCGACGGAGGCGCTGAGTCAGGTCCGCCGAGCTATACATTTTTTTTTACGCAACGACCTTACGTGTGTTCTGCAGGTGGCTGACTTCACCAGCCGCACTGCGTCGGGGGCCCTTACGGCGGCGTTGTCTGCCGAGGTCGAGAGACTTCGGACGCAACATGCGGACGCTGTCCGTGAGAAGTCGGCCTCCGACAGCAAGTGCCGCAAACTGGCGGAGAAGGTGGCCGCCCTTGAGAAGGAGAAGGCTGACCTCCGGCGCCAGCTGGCGGGGGAGAGGAGGGAGGCCAACGAAGCCATCGCCAAAGAGCAGGCTGCGCAGGCGGAGGCCAGGCTGGCGCGGGCGGAGGGCAATATCGCCAAGGAGCTCGCCGGAGAGCTGCAGCGGCGGCTTACTGCCCAGGAGAGCCGCGAGGAGGGGGCCGAGGCCGCGATGCGAGCAGAGGCCGAACGGACGCGCACGCAGCTCATGACTTCATATCGCGAGCTGGGTGTGCGGACGGGTGACTTCGAGGTGCCGGAGCGAGAGGCCGGGCTTCGCTGTCTGGAATGGGTGCAGGAGGAACTGCAGGAGCTCCCCACTGTCTTGGCGGGGTTGATGGCGTTCACCTCCCTGGTCACCTGCGAGGCAGCGATGAACGCGCTCTCTCGCGAAGGCTGCCGGCACTTTGAGGCCCTCGACCAGGTGGATGAGGATTTTGGGCGTGATATCTTCGAGGTCGAAGACCCCGTGGTGAAGGAATCCGCCGGGGCCCTCTATGACCGGATGTGGGGTTCATACGGTCGTGAGGTGGTCCGGGCGCGGGCCGAGGCTGCGAGGGCTCAGGTAACGCTGTCGTTTGCCCGGCGGCTGCTGGATGCGGTCTGCGTGTGTTTGCTGAGTTTTTGTGTGTTTTGTTTTAGGCGGAGCGCGGCGAGCGGGTGGACGACTTCGGGGCGCTGAACAGCGCGCTGCCTAAGCCGGAGACGACCCCTGCGGAGGCCGCGACTGGAGTCGCCCCGGGGCCGACCCCGGAGACTGCGGAAGATGCACCGGGCGCTCCTGCGTCTGCCGCGGCCGGCGAAGACCTTCCCCCAAAGGTGGCCGAAGGCGCGCCAGATGCCCCCGCAGCTGCTGTGCCGAGCGCTGAAGATCCAGCAGAGGCAGCGGCGGAGGGTCCCGCAGCGGCCGGGCCTTCGCAGGTGGCATAGGTGGTGTTTAGGGTTGAGGGATTTTTGGATGTTGTACTGAATTTTGGTTGCTGCGCAGGTTCAAGATTTTGGGCCTGCGCACGCAACCGCTACCACTGAGTTTTTGGCGGCTTCGACCGCGGAAGATGGAAATGAATGTGGTGGGTCTGTTTCTGAGTTTTTTGATGTTACTGACTCTGGGAGCTCGGTTGAGTGGACTGAGTCGTCGGAGGAGGACTTGGATTATTTTGCGGCCTTGGACGTGGCTGCGGCGGAGGCTGCACCACATGCTGCGGACGCGCCAGGCGTGCCCGGTCCTAGCACCGGGCACCGACGACGAAGGGCGGTTGCAAAGCGTAGGATTAGTGCGGAGGAAGGGGCTCGGCTTCGCGTTAGTAGGGCTGGCCGGCAGGAGCTGCTGTCTTTGCCGGCCGCCCCGGGTGTAGGGGAAGGGGAGCTGCGAAGCCTTTTTGCGGGTGAGGAGCTTAGGATAATGTTATTTAATTATAGAGAGATGGGGATTATTCCTAAGGTTGAGCCGATGTAGGGCGTGGTGCCCTCGCTTGTGTATGTGTAAAGGCTTGTAAAATGGAGTTGTGTGCCCTCGCGTGCCTGTGCCTGCGAGGGCGCTGTGTACTTTGTCTGGTGTGATTAATTGATTGGTCTTGCTGTCGTTTCTGCTTTTTGTTATACTGTGCTGGCTGCGCCCTTAGGCGGCTCCTGCGATAGACTTCGGATTTTTGCGCGTTTGTGCTTGGTCCGGCTGCACCTTTTAGGCGACTTCTGCGCGGATTGTCTTCGCGATAGACTTCGGATTTTTGCGCACTTGTTGTGCTAAGTCCGGCTGCACCCTTAGGCGACTTCTGCGCGGATAGTCTTCGCGATAGACTTCGGGTTTTTGCGCACTTGTTGTGCTAAGTCCGGCTGCACCCTTAGGCGACTTCTGCGCGGATAGTCTTCGCGATAGACTTCGGGTTTTTGCGCACTTGTTGTGCTAAGTCCGGCTGCACCCTTAGGCGACTTCTGCGCGGATAGTCTTCGCGATAGACTTCGGGTTTTTGCGCACTTGTTGTGCTAAGTCCGGCTGCACCCTTAGGCGACTTCTGCGCGGATAGTCTTCGCGATAGACTTCGGGTTTTTGCGCACTTGTTGTGCTAAGTCCGGCTGCACCCTTAGGCGACTTCTGCGCGGATAGTCTTCGCGATAGACTTCGGGTTTTTGCGCACTTGTTGTGCTAAGTCCGGCTGCACCCTTAGGCGACTTCTGCGCGGATAGTCTTCGCGATAGACTTCGAATTTTTGCGCACTTGTTGTGCTAAGTCCGGCTGCACCCTTAGGCGACTTCTGCGCGGATTGGTCGCACGCGAGGGTGGCTAGCGCTTAGCCTCGCGGTGACTTTGAATTGGTCGAATGCCGAAGACCGTTGTTGCGGTCTTTTTTCGACACATGCTTTTGCGGGGGATTTCTCTCACATATATTACATGGCTCCGCCTCGTTAAAAACCTCACCCCCCAGGAGGAAAAGAGTGCGGGCCGGTACAAGATTGTTTGCGGCGAATTACAAGGGCGAAATCGGCCTTAAATGGGTCAAACAAAAAATTTGCGAAGGTTGTCGACGTTCCAGGAGTGCTCTAGGTCCTCGCCGTTTGGCGTTGTGAGCCTGTAAGCACTGGGGGAAGCTTTTGACTTGACTATGAAGGGGCCCTCCCACTTGGGCTCCAATTTGCCCTTGGACTCCGTCCGAGCTGTTCGGATGAGTACGAGGTCCCCCTCGCTGAACTCCCTCAGGATGACTGCACGGTCGCGCCATGCTTTGGTCTGGGCCTGATATTTGTTCAGGGCCTGTAAGGCGAAGACCCGGTCTCCGTCAATGAGATCTTTTGAAGTTGGCTCATCCACGTCGGGGACGGCTGATGGAACTGTACGCGGGGACCCATGCTTTATTTCTTGCGGGGTCATTGCCTCCGATCCGTATAGAAGGCGGAAAGGAGTGAACCCGGTCGCTCTGCACTCGGTTGTGTTTAGCGCCCAGACTGCCTCCGGTAGTAAATCGGTCCATTTGCCTTTTCTTTCATCGAGGAGCATCTTTTTGACAGCTGTGAATATTTTCCCATTGGCGCGCTCTACGACCCCGTTGGACTGCGGATGATAGACTGAAGCGAAGGCAAGCTTGGTGCCGATGGAGAAACAAAAATCCTTGAAATCTTGGCTGTCGAACTGCTTGCCGTTGTCGACTGTTAGCTCGGACGGTACTCCGAAGCGGCAAACGATGTTCTGCCAGAAGAATTTTTGGGCAGTCTTTGATGTGATTGTGGAAACAGCCCTCGCTTCAATCCATTTGGTGAAGTATTCGACAGCTACGAAGGCGAACTTAAGGTTCCCCTGAGCGGTGGGCAGGGGCCCGACGATGTCCAGGCCCCAGCGCTGGAGAGGCCATGTATGGGCAATCAGCTTTGTATATTGCGAGGGGTTGCCTGACCGAGGGGAGAACTTCTGGCAGGCTTCGCAGGACCTCGTGACCCGATTTGCGGCGCAGATCATTGCGGGCCAGTAAAACCCTTGACGGATCACCTTGGCGGCCAGGGCCCTTGGCCCTGCGTGTGAGCCGCACGTGCCACTGTGGACTTCGCGTAGGATCTGCATGCCTTCGGTTTCAGTGACGCATTTGAGCATTGGCTGACTGACCCCTTTCTTGTACAGTTGGCCTTCTATCAGAGCGAAGTCCCGGCTTCGATGTCTGAGGCGCTTTGCCTCACTGACGTCGGCTGGATGATAGTACCCCTGTAGGAACAGGGTTATTGGTGCCCTCCAGTCTTCTGTCATGATTAGGTTGACTGTACGGTGGCCTTCGCTATCATTAGTGATCTGGAGCCCTTCGGGGCTCCGGACGGCTGGAGTGCCGATGGTGTGGAAAAACACGTCGGAGGGCAGGGGCTCGCCCCTGGCGGCGGCCTTGGCTAAGGCATCGGCCTCCTCGTTCTTGGCCCTATCAACATGCTGTAGGGTGAATCCCTTGAACTGTCTCTCGAGACTTCGGATAGCCGCGAGGTATTGCATGAGCGCGGGGTCTTTTGCTGCATAGTCTTTCTCGACCTGACCGGCAACTATCTTGGAGTCTGTTTTGATGATACATGTGGTGACTCCGAGGGCCCTTAGCTTGCGGAGACCGAGGATGACTGCTTCATACTCTGCTATGTTGTTTGTACATTTGTCAGATTCCAGAGCAAAGCTGAGGCGTGCTGCGTATCTATGTTTGACTCCGGCTGGTGAGGTGACGACTGCAGCGACGCCTGCCCCCGCATGACACCATGCACCGTCGCAATGGATAGTCCAGACCTTTTCTGTGGATGGGTCCGGCTGTGTAATTGGCCCTGTCCAGTCGACGACGAAGTCTGCCAGGACTTGCGACTTGATAGCTGTCCTGGGCTCGAAGCTGATGTGGTAGCCGGAGAGTTCGGCTGCCCACTTGGCAATCCTCACTGATGCCTCCGGGTTCCTGAATAGTTCGCCGAGCCCCCTGTCTGAGGTGACTCGGACCTTAAATGCTTCAAAATAATGGCGCAACTTGCGCGAGGACATAACAACTGCGTAGGCAATCTTCTCCAGCTCTGTCATGTTGCATTTGGACGGTGTCAGGACTTCGCTGACAAAATAGACAGGGCACTGTCTGACTGCGCCCTCGACTGTCTGCTCCTGTACCAGTGCCGCGCTGACCGCGTGCGGCGAAGCCGCGACATAGAGCAATAAGGGGAGCGAGGAGTCTGGGCTTGTGAGGATGGCCAGCTCCGCCAGGTACTGTTTTAATGAGGCGAAGGCCGCTGCTTGCTCCGGTCCCCAGGCGAAGTTTTTCGCGCCGCGGAGTGTTTTGAGGAATGGAAGACTTCGCTCGGCGGACCTGGAGATGAATCTGTTGAGAGCGGCCATCCTGCCTGTCAGGCGCTGGACGTCCCTGGCCGACTGCGGAGGCGACATATCGACGATGGCCTGGATCTTGGTTGGGTTGGCCTCGATGCCCTGGCGGGACACCAGGTAGCCCAATATCTTGCCCTGGCGAACACCGAAAACACACTTTTCCGGGTTTAGGCGGAGTCGTGCATCTCGCATGTTCGCGAATGTTTCTGCCAGGTCGGCGAGATGGTCCTCCTTATTTTTGCTGGCGACGACGATGTCGTCCACATATGTGAATATATTTCTGCCGACCTGCCCCTCGAGCACTGTTTTGGTGAGTCTGGAGAAGGTGGATCCGGCATTCTTGAGACCCTCCGGCATTCTGACAAAGCAATAGGTGCCGAAGGGTGTTATAAAGCTGGTGCTGGCTTTGTCTTCCTCCTTCATGTATATCTGGTGATAGCCGGAGAAGCAGTCGAGGAGGGACATGACCTCGCATCCGGCCGCGCTATCGACTATTTTGTCGATCCGCGGCAACGGGAAATTGTCCTTTGGGCAGGACTTATTGAGACTGGTGAAGTCTATGCACATGCGCCATTTTCCGCTTTTTTTCTGCACCATCACAACATTGGAGAGCCACGTGGGGTAAGCCACTGGCTCGATGAATTTAGCCTCCAGGAGGCGATGCACCTCCGCCTTGGCGGCCTCTGTCTTCTCGTCTGACATTTTGCGAAGCTTCTGCTTTTTGGGTCGCACCGAAGGGTCAATCCCCAAGCTGTGCTCAATTATGGCTCGGCTGACTCCGACCAGATCGAGGGCAGACCAGGCGAAGACATCTTTATTCTTGGCCAGGCAGCAGAGAAGTCTCTCTTCTTCGAGTGAGGTGAGGTCTTCGCTGATAGTTACTGTCTGCTTGGGCGTGGCCTGATCGAGGGGGACGGTCTTGGTCCCATCTTGGCACTGCAACTGTGCCTTGTCGTGCTGCTTGTCGGTTGGGCTGGCCGGCGCAGGGACCTCGCGCTGGGTCGTGAGACAGTGTACGTTTCTCTGACCGGGCACGAAGTCCCGCTCAATGTTGCGCGCCGTCTGCTGGTTGCCGTAGACTGTGATGGCGCCTAGCGGGCCTGGTATCTTCATACATAGGTACAACCCGTGGATGGCGGCTTCGAACTTGTTGATGGAGCCCCGGCCCATGATGGCGTTGTATGGATATACCATGTCGACAATGTCAAAGGTTACTTGCTCACTTTGGGCATTGGGCGCTACACCGAAGGTGAGGGGCAACTCTATCTTGCCAACTGGGAAGGTGCCCTTGCCGCCGAAACCATACAACGGGTTGTCCGAAGGCTTCAGCAAGCTGTGGCTTATACCTATGCGGTCGAAGGCGTGGAGGAAGATGATGTCCGCCTGACTGCCGTTGTCGACTAGGACTTTGTGTAAGTCCCAGCCTGCCACGCTGCAATTGATGACCATAGCGTCGATGTGGGGGGCGCTGCGCAGGTCGACGTCTCGTGCGTCGAAGGTTAGCGGTATGTGGGACCACTTCGTCTGCACGACTGGGCCAGTGACGGCGACATGGTTGATGCTGCGGTAGTGGTCCCGCTTCTGCCGCTTGGTGTCGAAGTCAGTGCTAGACCCCCCTGTTATCATGTGAATGACTCCGCGATATGGTTGATCGACGAAGTCTTCCTGCTTTGGGGCATGGGGGTTGTTCTGATGTTGCTGGTGTGGTGGTGGGGGTGGAGGAGGTACGATTTGTACTTCCTGATGGTGTTGGTAAGCGTGGTGCGGTGGATGCGGAGCGGGAGCGTGAATATATGGTGGAGGGGGTGGCTGGTAATTATGCGCGACAATTCTGGGGTTGTCGGCTGGCTGCGCCCGCGCCATTCTGTCTCTGGTGGCCTTCGTCTCGGGGCAGTCTTTGGTCTGGTGGGCGCAGTCTTCGCCGTGGAAAAGGCAATAGAATCGGCGCGGCGGCTGTTGCGCCCGCCCTCGACCCCTGCCGCGAGTTCCGTTTCCGCGGCCCTGAGGGGGATATTCCTGGCGGCGAGGGGGATCAGCAGCAGGCTGTTGGTTGACGATGTTGTGCACTTGCTGTTGACTGCGGCCATCTCGACCGGAGTCTGGTTGCGGAGTCCTCGTCCAGGTGCGGCTGGACTGCGGGGCATCTTTGGGCTTCCGCTGTGACTCAACCTTGCGCTGGTGGAGCTCTTCGGATTTGGCATATTTTTCGAAGAGCTGATATAGCTCCTGCAAGCTCTTTGGTGGATCTCTGATACAATGGCTGTAGAGGACGCCAGCCCGAAGGCCATTGATGGCGTAGTGGATAGCGATCTGATCGTCGACAGAGGGCAGCTGTGACTTGAGTGTTAAGAACTTGCGGTAATACTCACGCAGAGTCTCTTTTTCCAGCTGTTTGCAAAGCGAGAGCTCGGCCAAAGCGTCGGTGTCTGGACGGTAGCCTTGGAAGTTGAGGAGGAACTTGTCCCTGAGACTTCTCCACGAATCAATGGACAGCGGAGGCAATCTGGTGAACCAGGTGAGTGCTGGGCCCTCTAGTGCGATGATGAAAGACTTCGCCATTGTGGCGTCGTCTCCTCCGGCTGATGCAACGGCGACCTGATAACTCATGATGTACTGCGCCGGGTCGGTGCTGCCGTTGTACTTGGGGTATGCCCCCGCTCGAAAGTTAGCCGGCCAAGGCGTCACTTGTAGGTGTGGCGCCAGGGGACTTCGCTCGTCGAGGCAGTTGACCCCTTGGAATGGCGCGCCGTGCTGGGAGACGTAGTCATGCTGGGGGAAACGCGGGTTCTCCGGCTGCGCCCGGTGTTGCAGGGGTGGGCCATGCTGCCGGCCGAGGTGGCCTTCGCGCGTGTCCTCCGGTTGAGTGCGCTGTTGGAGGGGTGGCTCTTGCTGTAGACCGAGGTGGCCTTCGCGCTGCATCAGCGCGATCTCGCGCTCGAGGTCTTGGGCTTTCTGCTCCTCGTCGCGTATCATTTGCCGCACTTTGGCTAGTGCGGACACACGCTGGCGCTTGGCCTCCAGTATCTCTTTCTGCCTCTGGAGATTGCGGTTCCTGAGGCGCAGGGCGCGCAGCTGCAGCTGTTCTTCTGTTGAGACGCCGAGGACCTCGCCGTCCTCGGTGAGGTCCGCGCCCTCCAGTGGGGCGAAGCCTGGGGGCGGCTGTGACTGTCCTTCGGTTCCGCAGGTGCGGAAGGTGTCGTCTTCGCCGGTGTGGGGAACATTGTCTTCAGTGGGCTCTTGGTGGGTGGATTGGGTGAGGACGAGGGCCTTGCCCTTTCTTGCGGCCAGCAGTGCTGCCTTCGCAGCCTCGTCAGCCTTGGGGTTAGCTCTCTTGGGTGCCATCGCGGGTGGTTTGGTCGTAGCACGAACGGTGGGCGCCAAATGTTGGAACTCGCTCTCAGCAGCAAGAAGGCCAACAAGGGTGGACGGTGGTGACAACAGGGTTACGTGCACGGGGGCAATAGCTCTGTTGATCTAGCCTCTCACGGGCACTGTGCGGGGGTATTTATAGGTATCTGAGAGCCCAGCGTCTTGTGTTAAGGACGCATGTGCCCTCAGACACCTATTTTATCCCCAGAATATTCCCATAAAGCAGGGTTACAGACCGTAATTACAAGTACTCCTTTACAAGTTAGGCCCGTAATACAGAGGCGGCCACGCGGGGCCCGTTACAATGGGCCAGATCGCACGTGGGCCTTGGGACTGAACGAGGACGCGCCGTGGTAGGACGTCGCCGCAGGCCTTCGTCAAAGTGCCGAGTCTTGCGAAGGGTGTCCCTGCCCGCTTTGTCTCTGTCGGACCAGCGGCTGCAGCGAAGGCCTCGAGCGAAGGGTGGCGTCTTTGCCTTCGCCCCAACATAGGGTTACTTAACACTCCCCCTTGGGCGAATACTGCGATCAACACATGCCTCGTTAAAACTCCGAAAAACTTAGTGGGAAAAATATGGAGAAAGAGTGCACGGTGATACAAATTGCATTTGCACTTTGTTGCCTCGTTAAAAACCTCATGTGAGAAACTTCAAGAAAACTCACCAAGGGAAAAAGAGTACAACAGCTGTCATCGGGACAAATTTCGATCCTCTGGGATCTAGATTCTATCGAACCTTCTACAAGGGCTAACTTTAGAAATGTGCTCCCCCTGATCCTTGCAAAACCGTATCAATAAGGCAAAACATCTTCTTCTGGAAGTATATGCACATAAAGATTTAGCAAACGGACTGCATATCCTTGCAAGGACTATTTTAGGAACTTTACCTCTACTCACTTCTAGGATATACGAGGTAAGTGCACATATCAATATAAATAAGCCACTTTGACTGATGGTGTTCGATCGACTGGATCTATATATTTGATAGAAAGTTCCATAAAGGTTCATATATTGATCATCAAGCTCATGCCTTCAGGGCATAGAATATGTCATTTATTGTCTCACGATTGTGATTAATATAAGAATTCGCTCCCCCTGACGATGACATCTGTCAAAGTCGTTATCCCTCATAACTCAAGCATATTCTTCAAGATATATGTCTCATTGTTCATCTGGAATAACGAGAATGGATGAGGTTGGGGTGCTATCATTTTCTATCTTACACCTCAATTTATACATAGTTGTGCAAAGCAAATAACATGTCCTTCAATAGGACTTAGGGGATAATATAGTTGCAATAGTATATATTCTAAATATGACACATCGCTCGAGGCGTTCATCCATTGCAACATCTATGATGGTGTAACAAAAGTCCATCTAAGATCGTAATCCATCAGAGATTTTTCATCGATCAGATACATCGTTATAGTCTGTCATTCTGGCACAATGGGGATATTTTGCCAGTAACACCTAAACCTTATAGGTTTCTGCCATCAGGGCTTTAGAGGATACCGTAATTCCACATCTAGTGGAAAATACCATGAGTAAAACTCGTGGGATGCACATGTGCTTATTCGGTGAACTACAAGTCCTTTGGTACCTCATCTTATTCCTTTTCGGGTCTGTATGGGTCTTTATCCCTGAAAGGGAATTAGGCTTACACCTAGTTCCTAAATAATTTTGGTGGTTAAATTGCCCAACACAAATCTTTGGACTAACTACTTTGCTCTAGTGTATAAGTTATACAGGTGTCAAAGGTTCACACTTAGCCAATAAAAAGACCAAGTGTTGGGTTCAACAAAAGAGCAAAGGAGAAACCGAAGGCTCCTCTGGTCTGGCGCACCGGACTGTCCGGTGTGCCACCGGACAGTGTCCGGTGCACCAGAGGACTTCAACTCAAACTCGTCACCCTCGGGAAAATCCAGAGCCAGCGCGCTAAAATTCACCGGACTGTCCGGTGTACACCGGACAGTGTCCGGTGCTCCAAAGAAGACACGGCTCAGGAACTCGCCAGCCTCGGGTTTTCACTCCAGCCGCTCCGCTATAATTCACCGGACATGTCCGGTGTACACCGGACTGTCCGGTGCAACAGCGGGGCAACGGCTACTTCAGGCGCCAACGGCTACCTGCAGCGCATTTATTGCGCGCCAGCGCGCGCAGAGATCAGGCACGCCCATGCTGGCGCACCGGACACTCTACAGTACATGTCCGGTGCGCCACCGGACATCAAGGCGGGCCCAGAAGACAGAGCTCCAACGGTCGACCCAACGGCTATTTGGTGACGTAGCTGTCGCACCGGACATGTCCGGTGTGCACCGGACTGTCCGGTGCACCATACGACAGACAGCTCCACCAACGGTCAAGTTTGGTGGTTGGGGCTATAAATACCCCAACCACCCCATCATTCATTGCATCCAAGTTTTCCAGCTTCCAACCACTATACAAGAGCTAGCATTCATTGCAAAGCACACCTAAAGAGATCAAATCCTCTCCCAACTCCATACAAAGCCTTAGTGACTAGAGAGAGTGATTTGTAGTGTTCATTTGAGCTCTTGCGCTTGGATCGCTTCTTTTTCTTTGGCATTCTTTCTTGTGATCGAACACTCACTTGTAATTGAGGCAAGAGACACCAATCGTGTGGTGGTCCTTGCGGGAAGTTTGATTCCCAAGTGATTTGAGAAAGAGAAGCTCACTCGGTCCGAGGGACCGTTTGAGAGAGGGAAGGGTTGAAAGAGACCCGGCCTTTGTGGCCTCCTCAACGGGGAGTAGGTTTGAGAGAACCGAATCTCGGTAAAACAAATCCGCGTGTCTCACTTCATTATTCGCTTGCGATTTGTTTTGCGCCCTCTCTCGCGGACTTGATTATATTTCTAACGCTAACCCGGCTTGTAGTTGTGATTGTTTTTGAGATTTTCAGTTTCGCCCTATTCACCCCCCCTCTAGGCGACTTTCAATTGGTATCAGAACCCGGTGCTTCATTAGAGCCTAACCGCTCGAAGTGATGACGGGAGATCACACCAAGAGGGAGATGGAGACCGGCGACAAGCCCACTACAAGCCAAGGGAGCACTTCATCGGAAGAGTCCCGCACCAAGAGGAAGGAGAAGAAGAAGGTCTCCTCCAAAGGGAAGGAGAAAAGATCTTCTTCACACCACGAAGAGAAGAAGAAGGACTCCTCCAAAGGGAAGGAGAAAATGTCTTCTTCACATCACAAAGAGAAGAAGGAAAAATCCTCTTCCCACAAGCCGCATCGGAGTGGGGACAAGAAGAAGAGGATGAGGAAGGTGGTCTACTACGAGACCGATTCTTCATCGACATCCACCTCCGGCTCCGACGCGGCGTCCATAACTTCTAAGCGCCAAGAGCGCAAGAAGTTTAGTAAGATCCCCTTACACTATCCCCGTACATCTAGACATACTCCATTACTTTCCGTTCCATTAGGCAAACCGCCAACCTTTGATGGCAAGGATTATGCTAGGTGGAGTGATTTAATGAAATTTCATCTAACCTCACTCCACAAAAGTATATGGAATGTTGTTGAGTTTGGAGCACAGGTACCATCAATAGGGGATGAGGATTATGATACGGACGAAGTGGCCCAAATCGAGCACTTCAACTCCCAAGCCACAACCATTCTCCTCGCCTCTCTAAGCAAGGAGGAATACAACAAAGTGCAAGGGTTGAAGAATGCAAAGGAAATTTGGGACCTACTCAAGACCGCACACTAGGGTGATGAACTCACCAAGATCACCAAGCGGGAAACGATCGAGGGGGAGCTCGGTCGCTTCCGTCTTCGCCAAGGGGAGGAGCCACAAGATATGTACAACCGGCTCAAGACCTTGGTGAACCAAGTGCGCAACCTTGGGAGCAAAAAGTGAGACGACCACGAGGTGGTTAAGGTTATTCTAAGAGCTCTCATTTTCCTTAACCCCACTCAAGTTCAATTAATTCGTGGTAATCCTAGATACCCACTAATGACACCCGAGGAAGTTATCGGGAATTTTGTGAGCTTTGAATGTATGATTAAAGGATCAAAGAAGATCAACGAGCTTGATGAACCCTCCACGTCCGAGGCGCAACCGGTGGCCTTCAAGGCGACGGAGGAGAAGAAGGAGCAGTCTACACCGAGTAGACAACCAATTGACGCCTCCAAGCTCGACAATGAGGAGATGGCTTTAATCATCAAAAGCTTTCGCCAAATCCTCAAGCAACGGAGGGGGAAGGACTACAAACCCCGCTCCAAGAAAGTGTGCTACAAATGTGGTAAGCCCGGTCATTTTATTGCAAAATGTCCTATGTCTAGTGACAGTGACAGGGGCGACAAAAAGAAGGGAAAGAGGAGAGAAAATAAGAAGTACTACAAGAAGAAGGGCGGCGATGCCCATGTTTGCCGAGAGTGGAACTCCGACGAGAGCTCCACCGACTCCTCCTCCGACGATGAGGACGCCGCCAACATCGCCGTCACCAAGGGACTCCTCTTCCCCAACGTCGGCCACAAGTGCCTCATGGCGAAGGACGGCAAAAGGAAGAAGGTTAAATCCAAATCCTCCACTAGATATGAGTCCTCTAGTGATGATAATGCTAGTGATGAGGAAAATAATTTGCATACCCTTTTTGCCAACCTTAACATGGAACAAAAGGAAAAATTAAATGAGCTAATTAGTGCCATCCATGAAAAGGATGATCTCTTGGACTCCCAAGAGGACTTCCTAATCAAGGAAAATAAGAAACATGTTAAGGTTAAAAATGCTTATGCTCTAGAGGTAGAAAAATGTGAAAAATTGTCTAGTGAGCTAAGCACTTGCCATGAGACCATTAACAACCTTAGAAATGAAAATGCTAGATTAATTGCTAAGGTTGATTCTCATGTTAGTATTGATTCAATTCCCGATCTTAGAAATGATAATGATGATTTCCTTACTAAGATTAAGGAATTGAATGATTCTCTTGCTAGCCTTAGAGTAGAAAATGAAAATTTGATTGCTAAGGCTAAAGATTTTGATGTCTGCAAAGCTACTATTTCCGACTTTAGAACTAAAAATGATTTGTTACATGCTAAGGTTGTAGAATTTAAACCCTCTACATCTATTGTTGAGCACACTTCTATTTGCACTAGATGTAAAGATATTAATGTTAATGCTATTCATGATCACATGTCTTTAATTAAACAACAAAATGATCATATAGCAAAACTAGATGCTAAAATTGCCGAGCATAACTTGGAAAATGAAAAGTTTAAATTTGGTAGAAGTATGCTCTATAATGGGAGACGCCCGGGCATCAAGGATGGCATTGGCTTCCAAAGGGGAGACAATGTCAAACTTAATGCCCCTCCTAAAAATTTGTCTAACTTTGTTAAGGGCAAGGCTCCCATGCCTCAGGATAACGAAGGTTACATTTTGTACCCTGCCGGTTATCCCGAGAGCAAAATTAGGAGAATTCACTCTAGGAAGTCTCACTCTGGCCCTAATCATGCTTTTATGTATAAGGGTGAGACATCTAGTTCTAGGCAACCAACCCGTGCTAAGTTGCCTAAGAAGAAAACTCCTAATGCATCAAATGATCATGCTATTTCATTCAAAACTTTTGATGCATCATATGTGCTTACTAACAAATCCGGCAAGGTAGTTGCCAAGTTTGTTGGGGGCAAACACAAGGGCTCCAAGACTTGTGTTTGGGTACCCAAAGTTCTTGTTTCTAATGCCAAAGGACCCAAAACCGTTTGGGTACCTAAAGTCAAGAACTAAAATTGTTTTGTAGGTTTATGCATCCGGGGGCTCAAGTTGGATACTCGACAGCGGGTGCACAAACCACATGACAGGGGAGAAGAAGATGTTCTCCTCATATGAGAAAAACCAAGATCCCCAACGAGCTATCACATTCGGGGATGGAAATCAAGGTTTGGTCAAAGGAGTGGGTAAAATTGCTATATCACCTGACCATACTATTTCCAATGTTTTTCTTGTAGATTCTTTAGATTACAATTTGCTTTCCGTATCCCAATTATGTCAAATGGGCTACAACTGTCTATTTACTGATGTAGGTGTTACTGTCTTTAGAAGAAGTGATGATTCAATAGCATTTAAGGGAGTGTTAGAGGGTCAGCTATACTTGGTAGATTTTGATAGAGCTGAACTCGACACTTGCTTGGTTGCTAAGACTAACTTGGGTTGGCTCTGGCACCGCCGACTAGCCCATGTTGGAATGAAGAATCTTCACAAGCTTCTAAAGGGAGAACACATTTTAGGACTAACCAATGTTCATTTTGAGAAAGACAGGATTTGTAGCGCATGCCAAGCCGGGAAGCAAGTTAGCACTAATCATCCACACAAGAACATCATGACTAGTGACAGGCCACTAGAGCTCCTACACATGGATTTATTCGGCCTGATTGCTTACATAAGCATCAGCGGGAGTAAGTACTGTCTAGTTATTGTGGATGATTATTCTCGCTTCACTTGGGTGTTCTTTTTGCAGGAAAAATCTCATACCCAAGAGACCTTAAAAGGATTCTTGAGACGGGCTCAAAATGAGTTCGGCTTAAGGATCAAGAAAATTAGAAGCGACAATGGGACGGAGTTCAAGAACTCTCAAATTGAAGGCTTCCTTGAGGAGGAGGGCATCAAGCATGAGTTCTCTTCTCCCTACACTCCACAACAAAATGGTGTAGTGGAGAGGAAGAATCGAACTCTATTGGACATGGCAAGAACCATGCTTGATGAGTACAAGACACCGGATCGGTTTTGGGCCGAAGCGGTCAACACCGCTTGCTACGCCATCAACCGGTTATATCTTCACCGAATCCTCAAGAAGACATCCTATGAACTCCTAACCGGTAAAAAGCCCAATATTTCATATTTTAGAGTTTTTGGTAGCAAATGCTTTATTCTTGTTAAGAGAGGTAGAAAATCTAAATTTGCTCCTAAAACTGTAGAAGGCTTTTTACTAGGATATGACTCAAACACAAGGGCATATAGAGTCTTTAACAAATCCTCAGGACTTGTTGAAGTTTCTTGTGACATTGTGTTTGATGAGACTAACGGCTCTCAAGTAGAGCAAGTTGATCTTGATGAGATAGGTGAAGAACAGGCTCCATGCATAGCGCTAAGGAACATGTCCATTGGAGATGTGTGTCCTAAGGAATCCGAAGAGCCTCCACATGCACAAGAACAACCATCCTCCTCAACACAAGCATCTCCACCAACCCAAATTGAGGATGAGGCTCAAGATGTTGAACAAGAAGATCAAGAAGATGAGCCACCTCAAAATGACGGCAACGATCAAGGGGGAGATGCAAATGATCAAGAAAAGGAGGATGAGCAAGAACCAAGGCCGCCACACCCAAGAGTCCACCAAGCAATACAATGAGATCACCCCGTCGACACCATCCTCGGCGACATTCATAAGGGGGTAACCACTCGATCTCGTGTTGCACATTTTTGTGAGCATTACTCTTTTGTTTCCTCTATTGAGCCACACAGGGTAGAGGAAGCACTCCAAGATGCGGATTGGGTGATGGCGATGCAAGAGGAGCTCAACAATTTCACAAGGAACGAGGTATGGCATTTAGTTCCACGTCCTAACCAAAATGTTGTAGGAACCAAGTGGGTCTTCCGCAACAAGCAAGATGAGCATGGTGTGGTGACTAGGAACAAAGCTCGACTCGTGGCCAAAGGATATTCACAAGTCGAAGGTTTGGATTTTGGTGAAACCTATGCACCCGTAGCTAGGCTTGAGTCAATTCGCATATTATTAGCCTATGCTACTTACCATGGCTTCAAGCTTTATCAAATGGACGTGAAGAGTGCCTTCCTCAATGGACCAATCAAGGAGGAGGTCTATGTTGAGCAACCTCCCGGCTTTGAAGATAGTGAGTACCCTAATCATGTCTATAGGCTCTCTAAGGCGCTTTATGGGCTCAAGTAAGCCCCAAGAGCATGGTATGAATGCCTTAGAGATTTCCTTATTGCTAATGGCTTCAAAGTCGGCAAAGTCGATCCTACTTTATTCACTAAAACTCTTGACAATGATTTGTTTGTATGCCAAATTTATGTTGATGATATTATATTTGGGTCTACTAACGAATCTACATGTGAAGAATTTAGTAGGATCATGACAAATAAATTCGAGATGTCAATGATGGGGGAGTTGAAGTATTTCCTAGGATTCCAAGTCAAGCAACTTCAAGAGGGCACCTTCATTAGTCAAACAAAGTATACTCAAGATATTCTAAGCAAGTTTGGAATGAAGGATGCCAAGCCCATCAAGACGCCCATGGGAACCAATGGGCATCTCGACCTCGACACGGGAGGTAAGTCTGTGGATCAAAAGGTATACCGGTCGATGATTGGTTGAAAGGGAATTAGGCTTACACCTAGTTCCTATATAATTTTGGTGGTTGAATTGCCCAACACAAATCTTTGGACTAACTAGTTTGCCCAAGTGCATAGATTATACAGGTGTAAAAGGTTCACACTCAGCCAATAAAAGACCAAGCTTTGGATTCAACAAAGGAGCAAAGGGGCAACCGAAGGCACCCCTGGTCTGGCGCACCGGACTGTCCGGTGTGCCACCGGACAGTGCACAGTACCTGTCCGGTGCACCAGGGGACTGAGACTCAAACTCTTCGCCCTCGGGAATTCTCGGAAGCCGGCGCGCTATAATTCACCGGACTGTCCGGTGTGCACCGGACATGTCCGGTGCTCCAAGGAAGCACGGTCTCCAGAACTCGCCAGCCTCGGGTTCGCGCGGCAGCCGCTCCGCTAAAATTCACCGGACTGTCCGGTGTGCACCGGACTGTCCGGTGTGCCAGCGGAGCAACGGCTCCCTGCGGTGCATTTAATGCGCGCGCAGCGCGCGCAGACGTCAGACATGCCCATACCGGTGCACCGGACATCAAACAGTACGTGTCCGGTGTGCACCGGACACCCAGGCGGGCCCACAAGTCAGAAGCTCCAACGGTCAGAATCCAACGGCAGTGATGACGTGGCAGGGGGCACCGGACTGTCCGGTGTGCACCGGACTGTCCGGTGCGCCATCGAACAGACAGGTTCCCAACGGCCACATTTGGTGGTTGGGGCTATAAATACCCCAACCACCCCACCATTCATTGCATCCAAGTTTTCCTACTTCTCAACCACTTACAAGAGCTAGGCATTCAATTCTAGACACATACAAAGAGATCAAATC
Source organism: Zea mays (assembly GCF_902167145.1). NCBI lineage: Eukaryota > Viridiplantae > Streptophyta > Magnoliopsida > Poales > Poaceae > Zea > Zea mays. The sequence goes on along the minus strand of NC_050104.1, from coordinate 10,653,875 downwards.
CTCTCCAATTCCACACAAAATCCTAGTGACTAGTGAGAGAGATTTGCCGTGTTCATTTGAGCTCTTGCGCTTGGATTGCTTCTTTTCTTTCTCACTTGTTCTTGAGATCACAACTTCATTGTAATCAAGGCAAGAGGCACCAATTGTGTGGTGGCCCTTGCGGGGAAATTTTTGTTCCCGGCTTTGATTTGAGAAGAGAAGCTCACTCGGTCCGAGGGACCGTTTGAGAGAGGGAAGGGTTGAAAGAGACCCGGCCTTTGTGGCCTCCTCAACGGGGAGTAGGTTTGCAAGAACCAAACCTCGGTAAAACAAATCTCCGTGTCTCACTTGCTTATTCGCTTGGGATTTGTTTTGCGCCCTCTCTCGCGGACTCGTTTATATTTCTAACGCTAACCCGGCTTGTAGTTGTGTTTATATTTGTAAATTTCAGTTTCGCCCTATTCACCCCCCCTCTAGGCGACTATCAATTGGTATCAGAGCCCGGTGCTTCATTAGAGCCTAACCGCTCGAAGTGATGTCGGGAGATCACGCCAAGAAGGAGATGGAGACCGGCGAAAAGCCCACTACAAGCCACGGGAGCACTTCATCGGAAGAGTCCCGCACCAAAAGGAGGGAGAAGAAGAAGAGCTCCTCCAACAAAGGGAAGGAGAAGAAATCTTCTTCTCACCACAAAGAGAAGAAGGAAAAATCTTCTTCCCACAAGCCGCATCGGAAAGGCGACAAGCATAAGAGGATGAGGAAGGTGGTCTACTACGAGACCGACACTTCATCAACTTCTACCTCCGACTCCGATGCGCCCTCCGTCACTTCTAAGCGCCAAGAGCGCAAGAAGTATAGTAAGATTCCCCTACGCTACCCTCGCATTTCCAAACATACACCTTTACTTTCCGTCCCATTAGGCAAACCACCAACTTTTGATGGTGAAGATTACGCTAGGTGGAGCGATTTAATGCGATTTCATCTAACCTCGCTCCACAAAAGCATATGGGATGTTGTTGAGTTTGGTGCGCAGGTACCATCTATAGGGGATGAGAACTATGATGAGGATGAGGTAGCCCAAATCGAGCACTTCAACTCACAAGCCACAACAATTCTCCTCGCCTCACTAAGTAAAGAGGAATATAACAAAGTACAAGGGTTGAAGAACGCCAAGGAGGTTTGGGATGTACTCAAAACCGCGCACGAGGGAGATGAGCTCACCAAGATCACCAAGCGTGAAACGATCGAGGGGGAGCTCGGTCGGTTCCGGCTTCACAAAGGGGAGGAGCCACAACACATGTACAACCGGCTCAAGACTTTGGTAAACCAAGTGCGCAACCTCGGGAGCAAGAAGTGGGACGACCACGAAGTGGTAAATGTTATTTTAAGATCTCTCATTTTTCTAAATCCCACTCAAGTTCAATTGATTCGTGGTAATCCTAGATATACTAAAATGACCCCCGAGGAAGTTATCGGGCATTTTGTAAGTTTTGAGTGCATGATAGAAGGCTCGAGGAAAATCAACGAGCTTGGCGAACAATCCGAAGCTCAACCCGTTGCATTCAAGGCAACGGAAGAAAAGAAGGAGGAGTCTACACCAAGTCGACAACCAATAGACGCCTCCAAGCTTGACAATGAGGAGATGGCGCTCGTCATCAAGAGCTTCCGCCAAATCCTCAAACAAAGGAGGGGGAAAGACTACAAGTCCCGCTCCAAGAAGGTTTGCTACAAATGTGGTAAGCCCGGTCATTTTATTGCTAAATGTCCTATGTCTAGTGACAGTGACCGAGGCGACGACAAGAAGGGAAGAAGAAAGGAGAAGAAGAGGTACTACAGGAAGAAGGGCGGCGATGCCCATGTTTGTCGCGAGTGGGACTCCGACGAGAGCTCAAGCGACTCCTCCGACGACGAGGACGCCGCCAACATCGCCGTCACCAAGGGACTTCTCTTCCCCAACGTTGGCCACAAGTGCCTCATGGCAAAGGACGGCAAAAAGAAGAAGGTTAAATCCAACTCCTCCACTAAATATGAATCGTCTAGTGATGATAATGCTAGTGATGAGGAGGATAATTTGCGTATTCTCTTTGCCAATCTTAACATGGAGCAAAAAGAAAAACTAAATGAATTGATTAGTGCTATTCATGAAAAGGATGACCTTTTGGACTCCCAAGAGGATTGTCTAATTAAAGAAAACAAGAAACATGTTAAGGTTAAAAAGGCTTATGCTCTAGAAGTAGAAAAATGTGAAAAATTGTCTAGTGAGCTAAGCACATGCCGTGAGATGATTGACAACCTTAGAAATGAAAATGCTATTTTAAATGCTAAGGTTGATTCACATGTTTGTAATGTTTCAATTCCCAATCTTAGAGATGATAATGTTGACTTGCTTGCTAAGATTGATGAATTGAATGTATCTCTTGCTAGTCTTAGATTAGAAAATGAAAATTTGATTGCTAAGGCTAGAGATTTTGATGTTTGCAATACTACCATTTCCGACCTTAGAACTAAGAATGAAATGTTGCATGCTAAGGTTGTAGAACTTAAATCTTGCAAACCTTCTACATCTAATGTTGAGCATGTTTCTATTTGCACTAGATGTAGAGATGTTGATGTTAATGCTATTCTTGATCATATGGCTTTAATTAAACAACAAAATGATCATATAGCAAAATTAGATGCTAAAATTGCCGAGCACAACCTTGAGAATGAGAAATTTAAATTTGCTCGTAGCATGCTTTATAATGGGAGACACCCTGGCATTAAGGATGGCATTGGCTTCCAAAGGGAAGACAATGTCAAACTTAGTGCCCCTCCTAAAAATTTGTCTAACTTTGTTAAGGGCAAGGCTCCCATGCCTCAGGATAACGAGGGTTACATTTTGTACCCTGCCGGTTATCCCGAGAGCAAAATTAGGAGAATTCACTCTAGGAAGTCTCACTCTGGCCCTAACCATGCTTTTATGTATAGGGGTGAGACATCTAGCTCTAGGCAACCAACCCGTGCCAAGTTGCCTAGAAAGAAAACTCCTAATGCATCAAATGATCATGCTATTTCATTTAAAACATTTGATGCCTCTTATGTGTTGACTAACAAATCCGGCAAAGTAGTTGCCAAATATGTTGGGGGCAAGCACAAGGGGTCAAGGACTTGTGTTTGGGTACCCAAAGTTCTTGTGTCTAATGCCAAAGGACCCAAAACCATTTGGGTACCTAAAGTCAAGAACTAAAATTGTTTTGTAGGTTTATGCATCCGGGGGCTCAAGTTGGATACTCGACAGCGGGTGCACAAACCACATGACTGGGGAGAAAAGAATGTTCTCCTCATATGAGAAAAACCAAGATCCCCAACGAGCTATCACATTCGGGGATGGAAATCAAGGTTTGGTCAAAGGACTTGGTAAAATTGCTATATCTCCTGACCATTCTATTTCCAATGTTTTTCTTGTTGATTCCTTAGATTACAACTTGCTTTCTGTTTCCCAATTATGTCAAATGGGCTACAACTGTCTTTTTACTGATGTAGGTGTTACTGTCTTTAGAAGAAGTAATGATTCAATAGCATTTAAGGGTGTGTTAGAGGGTCAGCTATACTTAGTAGATTTTGATAGAGCTGAGCTCGACACATGCTTAATTGCTAAGACTAACATGGGTTGGCTCTGGCATCGCCGACTAGCCCATGTTGGGATGAAGAATCTTCATAAGCTTCTGAAGGGAGAGCACATTTTAGGATTAACAAATGTTCATTTTGAGAAAGACAGGATTTGTAGCGCATGCCAGGCGGGGAAGCAAGTTGGAGTCCATCATCCACACAAGAACATCATGACGACCGACAGGCCGCTTGAGCTACTCCACATGGATCTATTCGGCCCGATTGCCTACATAAGCATCGGCGGGAGTAAGTATTGTCTTGTAATAGTGGATGATTATTCCCGCTTCACTTGGGTATTCTTTTTACAGGAAAAATCTCAAACCCAACAGACCTTAAAGGGATTCTTGAGACGGGCTCAAAATGAGTTCGCCTTAAGGATCAAGAAAATAAGAAGCGATAACGGGACGGAGTTCAAGAACTCACAAATTGAAGGCTTTCTTGAGGAGGAGGGCATCAAGCATGAGTTCTCCTCTCCCTACACGCCACAACAAAATGGTGTAGTGGAAAGGAAGAATCGAACTCTATTGGACATGGCAAGAATCATGCTTGATGAGTACAAGACACCGGACCGGTTTTGGGCCGAAGCGGTCAACACCGCCTGCTACGCCATCAACCGGTTATATCTTCATCGAATCCTCAAGAAGACATCATATGAACTCCTAACCGGTAAAAAGCCCAACATTTCATACTTTAGAGTTTTTGGTAGCAAATGCTTTATTCTTGTTAAAAGAGGTAGAAAATCTAAATTTGCTCCTAAAACTGTAGAAGGCTTTTTACTTGGTTATGACTCAAACACAAGGGCATATAGGGTCTTTAACAAGTCCACTGGACTAGTTGAAGTCTCATGTGACGTTGTGTTTGATGAAACTAACGGCTCTCAAGTAGAGCAAGTTGATCTTGATGAGATAGGTAATGAAGAGGCTCCATGCATCGCGCTAAGGAACATGTCCATTGGGGATGTGTGTCCTAAGGAATCCGAAGAGCCTCCAAATGCACAAGATCAACCATCCTCCTCCACGCAAGCATCTCCATCGACTCAAAATGAGGTTGAAGCTCAAGTTGATGAAGTAGAAGATCAAGCAAATGAGCCACCTCAAGATGACGGCAATGATCAAGGGGGAGATGCAAATGATCAAGAAAAGGAGGATGAGGAAGAACCAAGGCCGCCACACCCAAGAGTCCACCAAGCAATCCAACGAGATCACCCCGTCGACACCATCCTCGGCGATATTCATAAGGGGGTAACCACTAGATCTCGTGTTGCTCATTTTTGTGAACATTACTCTTTTGTTTCCTCTATTGAGCCACACAGGGTAGAGGAAGCACTTCAAGATTCGGATTGGGTGGTGGCGATGCAAGAGGAGCTCAACAACTTCACCAGGAATGAGGTATGGCACTTGGTTCCACGTCCTAACCAAAATGTTGTAGGAACCAAATGGGTCTTCCGCAACAAGCAAGATGAGCATGGTGTGGTGACAAGGAACAAAGCTCGACTCGTGGCCAAAGGGTACTCACAAGTCGAAGGTTTGGATTTCGGTGAAACCTATGCACCCGTAGCTAGGCTTGAGTCAATTCGCATATTATTAGCCTATGCTACTTACCATGGCTTTAAGCTTTATCAAATGGACGTGAAAAGTGCCTTCCTCAACGGACCAATCAAGGAAGAGGTCTATGTTGAGCAACCTCCCGGCTTTGAAGACAGTGAGTATCCTAACCATGTTTATAGGCTCTCTAAGGCGCTTTATGGGCTCAAGCAAGCCCCAAGAGCATGGTATGAATGCCTAAGAGATTTCCTTATTGCTAATGGCTTCAAAGTCGGCAAGGCCGATCCTACAATCTTTACCAAAACTCTTGAAAATGACTTGTTTGTATGCCAAATTTATGTTGATGATATTATATTTGGGTCTACTAACGAGTCTACATGTGAAGAGTTTAGTAGGATCATGACACAGAAATTCGAGATGTCAATGATGGGGGAGTTGAAGTATTTTCTAGGATTCCAAGTCAAGCAACTCCAAGAGGGCACCTTCATTAGCCAAACGAAGTACACTCAAGACATTCTAACCAAGTTTGGGATGAAGGATGCCAAACCCATCAAGACACCCATGGGAACAAATGGGCATCTCGACCTCGACACGGGAGGTAAGTCCGTGGATCAAAAGGTATACCGGTCGATGATTGGTTCATTGCTTTATTTATGTGCATCTCGACCGGATATTATGCTTTCCGTTTGCATGTGTGCAAGATTCCAATCCGACCCTAAGGAATCCCACCTTACGGCCGTAAAACGAATCTTGAGATATTTGGCTTACACACCTAAGTTTGGGCTTTGGTACCCTCGGGGATCCACATTTGATTTGATTGGTTATTCGGATGCCGATTGGGCAGGGTGTAAAATTAATAGGAAGAGCACATCGGGGACTTGCCAGTTCTTGGGAAGATCCTTGGTGTCTTGGGCTTCAAAGAAGCAAAACTCGGTCGCTCTTTCCACCGCCGAAGCCGAGTACATTGCCGCAGGACATTGTTGCGCGCAATTGCTTTGGATGAGGCAAACCCTGCGGGACTACGGTTACAAATTAACCAAAGTCCCTTTGCTATGTGATAATGAGAGTGCAATCAAAATGGCCGACAATCCCGTCGAGCATAGCCGCACTAAGCACATAGCCATTCGGTATCATTTTCTTAGGGATCACCAACAAAAGGGGGATATCGAGATTTCTTACATTAACACTAAAGATCAATTAGCCGATATCTTTACCAAGACTCTTGATGAACAATCTTTTACCAGACTTAGGCATGAGCTCAATATTCTTGATTCTAGAAATTTCTTTTGCTAGCTTGCACACATAGCTCATTTGAATACCTTTGATCATATCTCTTTCATATGCTATGACTAATGTGTTTTTCAAGTCTATTTCAAACCAAGTCATAGGTGTATTGAAAGGGAATTGGAGTCTTCGGCGAAGACAAAGGCTTCCACTTCGTAACTCATGCTTCGCCATCACTCCGAGCAACTCTCTATTCCTTGGGGAGAAATGAGCATCAAAGAAAAGGACTTCATCCTTGGGGGAGAGAGTAAAAGCTCAAAAGCAAAAGGACCGAATTTCGTCTTTGGTATAATCTTAACTCATTTACTTATGACCAAAGGGGAAGAAATTACTTCGAGGGCTCTAATGATTCCGTTTTTGGCGATTCATGCCAAAAAGGGGGAGAAAAGAGAGAGCCCAAAGCAAAAGGACCGCACCACCACCAATTTCAAAAACTTAGTGTTTTCAAAGAAGTATTTACCAATTGGTATCCTATTGTGTTCAAAGGGGGAGCAAGTAGTATTTCAAAATGATATATCAAAACCCTCTTGAACACTAAGAGGTGGATCTCTTTTAGGGGGAGTTTTGTTTAGTCAAAGGAAAAGCATTTGATTCAGGGGGAGAAAATTTCAAATCTTGAAAATGCTTTGCAAAACTCTTATTCATTTACCTTTGACAATTTGCAAAAGATCTTTGAAATGGATTTACAAAAAGAATTTGCAAAAACAAAACTCGTGGTGCAAACGTGGTCCAAAATGTTATATAAGAAAGAAACATTCCATGCATATCTTGTAAGTAGTTATATTGGCTCAATTCCAAGCAACCTTTACACTTACATTATGCAAACTAGTTCAATTATGCACTTCTATATTTGCTTTGGTTTGTGTTGGCATCAATCACCAAAAAGGGGGAGATTGAAAGGGAATTAGGCTTACACCTAGTTCCTATATAATTTTGGTGGTTGAATTGCCCAACACAAATCTTTGGACTAACTAGTTTGCCCAAGTGCATAGATTATACAGGTGTAAAAGGTTCACACTCAGCCAATAAAAGACCAAGCTTTGGATTCAACAAAGGAGCAAAGGGGCAACCGAAGGCACCCCTGGTCTGGCGCACCGGACTGTCCGGTGTGCCACCGGACAGTGCACAGTACCTGTCCGGTGCACCAGGGGACTCAGACTCAAACTCTTCGCCCTCGGGAATTCTCGGAAGCCGGCGCGCTATAATTCACCGGACTGTCCGGTGTGCACCGGACATGTCCGGTGCTCCAAGGAAGCACGGTCTCCAGAACTCGCCAGCCTCGGGTTCGCGCGGCAGCCGCTCCGCTAAAATTCACCGGACTGTCCGGTGTGCCAGCGGAGCAACGGCTCCCTGCGGCGCCAACGGCTCCCTGCGGTGCATTTAATGCGCGCGCAGCGCGCGCAGACGTCAGACATGCCCATACCGGTGCACCGGACATCAAACAGTACGTGTCCGGTGTGCACCGGACACCCAGGCGGGCCCACAAGTCAGAAGCTCCAACGGTCAGAATCCAACGGCAGTGATGACGTGGCAGGGGGCACCGGACTGTCCGGTGTGCACCGGACTGTCCGGTGCGCCATCGAACAGACAGGTTCCCAACGGCCACATTTGGTGGTTGGGGCTATAAATACCCCAACCACCCCACCATTCATTGCATCCAAGTTTTCCTACTTCTCAACCACTTACAAGAGCTAGGCATTCAATTCTAGACACATACAAAGAGATCAAATCCTCTCCAATTCCACACAAAATCCTAGTGACTAGTGAGAGAGATTTGCCGTGTTCATTTGAGCTCTTGCGCTTGGATTGCTTCTTTTCTTTCTCACTTGTTCTTGAGATCACAACTTCATTGTAATCAAGGCAAGAGGCACCAATTGTGTGGTGGCCCTTGCGGGGAAGTTTTGTTCCCGGCTTTGATTTGAGAAGAGAAGCTCACTCGGTCCGAGGGACCGTTTGAGAGAGGGAAGGGTTGAAAGAGACCCGGCCTTTGTGGCCTCCTCAACGGGGAGTAGGTTTGCAAGAACCAAACCTCGGTAAAACAAATCTCCGTGTCTCACTTGCATATTCGCTTGGGATTTGTTTTGCGCCCTCTCTCGCGGACTCGTTTATATTTCTAACGCTAACCCGGCTTGTAGTTGTGTTTATATTTGTAAATTTCAGTTTCGCCCTATTCACCCCCCCTCTAGGCGACTATCATTGGTTCATTGCTTTATTTATGCGCATCTCGACCGGACATTATGCTTTCTGTTTGCATGTGTGCAAGATTCCAAGCCGACCCTAAGGAATCACACCTTACGGTCGTAAAACGAATCTTGAGATATTTGGCTTATACACCTAAGTTTGGGCTTTGGTACCCTCGGGGATCCACATTTGATTTGATTGGTTATTCGGATGCCGATTGGGCGGGGTGTAAGATTAATAGGAAGAGCACATCGGGGACTTGCCAGTTCTTGGGAAGATCCTTGGTGTCTTGGGCTTCAAAGAAGCAAAATTCGGTTGCTCTTTCTACCGCCGAAGCCGAGTATATTGCCGCAGGCCATTGTTGCGCGCAATTGCTTTGGATGAGGCAAACCCTGCGGGACTACGGTTACAAACTAACCAAAGTTCCTCTTCTATGTGATAATGAGAGTGCAATCCGCATGGCGGATAATCCCGTTGAGCACAGCCGCACTAAACACATAGCCATTCGGTATCATTTTCTTAGGGATCACCAACAAAAGGGGGATATCGAGATTTCATACATTAACACTAAAGATCAATTAGCCGATATCTTTACCAAGCCACTTGATGAACAATCTTTTACCAGACTTAGGCATGAGCTTAATATTCTTGATTCTAGGAACTTCTTTTGCTAGTTTGCACACATAGCACACAAGTATACCTTTGATCATATCTCTTTTATATATGCTATGACTAATGTGTTTTCAAGTGTATTTCAAACCAAGTCATAGGTATATTGAAAGGGAATTGGAGTCTTCGGCGAAGACAAAGGCTTCCACTCCACTCCACTACTCATCCTTCGCCGTCACTCCGAGCATCTCTCCAACTTTGGTATACTCTTCACTCATTTATTTTATGACCAAAGGAGGAGAAAGTACTTCGTAGGTCTCTAATGATTCCGTTTTTGGCGATTCATGCCAAAGGGGGAGAAAATATGAGCCCAAAGCAAAAGGACCGCACCACCACCCTAATTTTAAAATTAATGATTGTCAATTGGATGGAAAATTTCAAAATTAGTATCTCTTTGTGTTCTAAAGGGGGAGCAAGTAGTATTTTCAAAATTGATGTCTTAAAACCCTCTTGAACACTAAGAGGAGAATTTATTTGAGGGGGAGTTTTGTTTAGTCAAAGGAAAAACATTTGAAACCAGGGGAGAAAATTTCAAGCTTGAAAATGCTTTGCAAAAATCTTACTCATTTACCTTTGACTATCTTGCAAAAAGTTCTTGAAAAGAATTTACAAAAGATTTTGCAAAACAAAACTTTTGGTGCAAATGTGGTCCAATATGTCAAAAACAAAGAAACAATCCATGCACATTATGTAAGTATTTATATTGGCTCAATTCCAAGCAACCTTTGCACTTACATTATGCAAACTAGTTCAATTATGCATTTTTATATTTGCTTTGGTTTGTGTTGGCATCAATCACCAAAAAGGGGGAGATTGAAAGGGAATTAGGCTTACACCTAGTTCCTAAATAATTTTGGTGGTTAAATTTCCCAACACAAATCTTTGGACTAACTACTTTGCTCTAGTGTATAAGTTATATAGGTGCCAAAGGTTCACACTTAGCCAATAAAAAGACCAAGTGTTGGGTTCAACAAAAGAGCAAAGGAGCAACCGAATGCTCCTCTGGTCTGGCGCACCGGACTGTCCGGTGTGCCACCGGACAGTGTCCGGTGCACCAGAGGACTTCAACTCAAACTCGTCACCCTCGGGAAAATCCAGAGCCAGCGCGCTAAAATTCACCGGACTGTCCGGTGTACACCAGACAGTGTCCGGTGCTCCAAAGAAGACACGGCTCAGGAACTCGTCAGCCTCGGGTTTTCACTCCAACCGCTCCGCTATAATTCACCGGACATGTCCGGTGTACACCGGACTGTCCGGTGCAACAGTGGGGCAACGGCTACTTCAGGCGCCAACGGCTACCTGCAGCGCATTTATTGCGCGCCAGCGCGCGCAGAGATCAGGCACGCCCATGCTGGCGCACCGGACACTCTACAGTACATGTCCGGTGCGCCACCGGACATCAAGGCGGGCCCAGAAGACAGAGCTCCAACGGTCGACCCAACGGCTATTTGGTGACGTAGCTGTCGCACCGGACATGTCCGGTGTGCACCGGACTGTCCGGTGCACCATACGACAGACAGCTCCACCAACGGTCAAGTTTGGTGGTTGGGGCTATAAATACCCCAACCACCCCACCATTCATTGCATCCAAGTTTTCCAGCTTCCAACCACTATACAAGAGCTAGCATTCATTGCAAAGCACACCTAAAGAGATCAAATCCTCTCCCAACTCCATACAAAGCCTTAGTGACTAGAGAGAGTGATTTGTAGTGTTCATTTGAGCTCTTGCGCTTGGATCGCTTCTTTTTCTTTGGCATTCTTTCTTGTGATCGAACACTCACTTGTAATTGAGGCAAGAGACACCAATCGTGTGGTGGTCCTTGCGGGAAGTTTGATTCCCAAGTGATTTGAGAAAGAGAAGCTCACTCGGTCCGAGGGACCGTTTGAGAGAGGGAAGGGTTGAAAGAGACTCGGCCTTTGTGGCCTCCTCAACGGGGAGTAGGTTTGAGAGAACCGAACCTCGGTAAAACAAATCCGTGTGTCTCACTTCATTATTCGCTTGCGATTTGTTTTGCGCCCTCTCTCGCGGACTTGATTATATTTCTAACGCTAACCCGGCTTGTAGTTGTGATTGTTTTTGAGATTTTCAGTTTCGCCCTATTCACCCCCCTCTAGGCGACTTTCAATCCCATTATATGGGTTATCAAATTTTGGTGTTCAACACAGACTTTATTTCTTCCGGAAAGGTTCCATTTAGAAACTATAATCTCAACTAGGAGATATTCTCTCTAAATAGGAGAGTGTTCATTCATCAGGAATGTATTATTCGGTATGAGATTTATATGTTGCATATTTATAATTCAAAGATATGAGTCCTCCTATGATCTCATGACGGATCTTCAGAATCCTATTAACTGCATATTTTAATTCATGCCATTTGCCAGATATATTACATAACGGAACAATGTTTATTCAACACATATGTGGGATGGGTCTCTCACAAGACCACTTGAACCATCGCATTCACCACACATTATTTCAATAGTGTCCATAATGTCCGAACTTCAAGCTCGTGACTTTTATTTTGTGATTATTGGTTCAGCCTCGATTGCATTTATCAATGACCCGATAAGAGAGCTGCAAGCACTCATGCCTAGGACTTTGTTTTGGATCCATTTGCAATCTAGATAGGCAAGATAGGTGTCGACATATTTGTATCCCACATTTAATAATGATCTCCGTCATTTCCCAAAACGAAAGATTCATTGTTCCGTATTCCCAGCACAATGATATTGCGCACATTGCTAGGAACTTCATCATCAAGATGAACCTCTTCGTGAGGCAAATCACCAGCAGGGCGAGTTCATCGGAGGAGAGTTATTATAGACCACGTGAATCTGCGATCAGAACATATGCTTTGACTAAGGCCGATGGATCATATTCGCAGGCGTCCCCGAGAATAGATCAAATGCCAATAAGTCAAATGTGGATATGATATTAATCCCGGGTATATCCACATCTACATCAGGTAGAAGCATTCAAACCAATATGGTTACTCCTCAACGATTTCTGGCAAACTCCATATACACAAGAGTACACTCCGAACGACGGGTTCAGTTTGGCTTTTTGTGCGTTTAATAGAATATTGAGGCATTACACTATATGGGCATTCTTCCCCCTAATGCCAAGATGTTCTAAAAGCATACAGATAAAATCCCCAACCACAATCATCCAGTTGTGGCCAATGTATGCTATTGTGGTGATTTATTTGGGAAATCTTACGCACATTACAGATAGGGGTTTTATGCAGTGAGCTTTGGACTTAGATTGATGTAGTGACATGAATACTACATATTTGTCCTTCAACGTGAAGGATTAGTCTCAACTTCCAGCAAGACACGCAACAACAAGTTGCTTTGTGGTTACAATTCTGTAAACTTACTGTTATTATCACCAAATATACAGTCAATCATCAGGATTTAGACTGATATGCGCAACAATATGTTAGCCATAAAAACAAAATACTTTAGGGCTCATGCACAGCATTTGTTGTTTGGAGCAAGTAGTTGACTTCAGATCAAGAAGGACAATGACCATCAAGTCTAACGCTCACAAGAACATTCATTGGTTGCATTGTGCTTTCAAGCACATAGGAGAATTTGTGCATATATAATGGTGGTAAAGTGCATGGCATCAGGCCAATGCTGCCAAGCAGAGATTTTTATATGCAGAGATGTATAGTCCAGCTCGTTTTTATCATTGCCCATGGTTGACCCAATTACTTATACTATTCTGAAATTGGGTATCGATTTATGCAATATTTTTAGGTATTATAATTTTGAGAGAGAACTTATAATAATAATTAATTATTTGTGGTGTTGCCAGCAAGGCAAACATTTCTGGAGGGTGTAAAAAATTGGGGGGAGCAACGACTGTCCGGTGCACAGAGGACTATCCGGTGTGCCAGCGGAGCAACGATTACTTCGCGCACAACGGTCGCCTACAACTGCATTCAATGCGCTACAGTGCGCGCCAGAGTCAGAGCACGCGCAGTTGGCGCACCGGACAGTCTACAGGTCCTGTCTGGTGCTCCACCGGACAGCCCAGAGGCCCCACAAGTCAGAGCTCCAACGGTCGAACCCCAACGGTCTGCTGACGTGGCTGGCGCACCGGACAGTGTCCGGTGGCGCACCAGACTGTCCGGTGCGCCATGCGACAGCACACTTCCAACGGCCACATTTGGTGGTTGGGGCTATAAATACCCCAACCACCCCACTTTCAATGGCATCCAAGTTTCTACACTTCTACACCTTACAAGAGCTATAGCATTCAATACAAGACACACCAAAGAGATCAAATCCTCTCCCAACTCCACACAAAGCTTTAGTGATTAGAGAGAGAGAGAGAGAGATTTGTTGTGTTCATTTGAGCTCTTGCGCTTGGATTGCTTCTTTTCTTTCTCATTCTTCTTGTGATCAAACTCAATTGTAACCAAGGCAAGAGACACCAATTGTGTGGTGGTCCTTGCAGGAACTTCGTGTTCCGTTTGATTGAGAAGAGAAGCTCACTCGGTCTAAGTGACCGTTTGAGAGAGGGAAAGGGTTGAAAGAGACCCGATCTTTGTGACCACCTCAACGGGGAGTAGGTTTGCAAGAACCGAACCTCGGTAAAACAAATCATCGTGTCTCGCTCTTTTTTCGTTCACGATTTGTTTTGCGCCCTCTCTCTCGAACTCGTTTATATTTCTAACGCTAACCCGGCTTGTAGTTGTGCTTAAGTTTATAAATTTCAGATTCGCCCTATTCACCCCCCTCTAGGCGACTTTCAATTGGTATCAGAGGCGGTGCTTCATTAGAGCCTAACCGCTCGAAGTGATGTCGGGAGCATCCGCCAAGAGGGATCTCGGGACCGGCGACAAGTCCGCAAGCTTGGGAAGAACACACTCAAGGGAGTCCGCCCACAAGCACAATGAGGAATCCTCTTCCTCCATCAAGTCCCAACGGATGGGTGACAAGAAGAAGATGATGAGGAAGGTGGTCTACTACGAGACCGACTCTTCGTCACCCTCCACCTCCGGCTCGGAATCGGCCTCCACTACTTCAAAGCGCCATGAGCGCAAGAAGTATAGTAAGATGCCCCTTCGCTATCCTCGCATTTCTAGACGCACTCCATTACTCTCCGTTCCATTAGGCAAACCACCTATGTTTGAAGGTGAAGATTATTCTATGTGGAGTGATAAAATGAGGCATCACCTAACCTCACTCCACAAAAGCATATGGGATATTGTTGAGTATGGAGTGCAGGTACCAAAGAAGGGAGACAAGGACTACGACTCGGAGGAGGTCGAACAAATCCAACACTTCAACTCCCAAGCCACAACTATACTCCTCGCCTCTCTAAGTCGAGAGGAGTATAATAAGGTGCAAGGGTTGAAAAGCGCAAAGGAGATTTGGGACATGCTAAAGACCGCGCACGAAGGAGACGAGGTGACCAAGATCACCAAGCGGGAGACGATCGAGGGGGAGCTCGGTCGCTTCCGACTTCGCCAAGGGGAGGAGCCACAAGATATGTACAACCAGATCAAGACCTTGGTGAACCAAGTGCGCAACCTCGGGAGCAAAAAATGGGATGACCACGAAATGGTTAAGGTTATTCTTAGATCACTTGTTTTCCTTAACCCTACTCAAGTTCAATTAATTCATGGTAATCCTAGATATACACTAATGACTCCCGAGAAAGTGATAGGGAATTTTGTGAGCTTTGAGTTGATGATCAAAGGCTCAAAGAAAATCGTCGAGCTAGATGGCCCCTCCACATCCGAAGCACAACTGGTTGCATTCAAGGCGACGGAGGAGAGGAAGGAGGAGTCTACATCAAGTAGACAACCCATCGACACCTCTAAACTCGACAATGAGGAGATGACGCTCATCGTCAAGAGCTTCCGCCAAATCCTCAAGCAAAGGAGGGGGAAAGATTACAAACCCCGCTCCAAGAAAGTATGCTACAAGTGTGGTAAGCCCGGTCATTTCATTGCTAAATGTCCATTATCTAGTGACAGTGACAGGGGCGACGACAAGAAGGGGAGAAGAAAGGAGAAGAAGAGGTACTACAAGAAGAAGGGCGGCGATGCCCATGTTTGCCGGGAATGGGACTCCGACGAGAGCTCCACCGACTCCTCCTCCGACGAGGATACCGCAAACATCGCCGTCACCAAGGGTCTTCTCTTCCCCAACGTCGGCCACAAGTGCCTCATGGCAAAAGACGGCAAAAGGAAGAAGGTAAAATCAAGATCCTCCACTAAATATGAAACCTCTAGTGATGAGGATAATTGTAGTGATGAGGAGGATAACTTGTGTACCCTTTTGCCAACCTAAACATGCAACAAAAAGAAAAATTAAATGAATTAATTAGTGCTATTCATGAGAAGGATTATCTCTTGGACCCAAGAGGACTTTCTTATTAAAGAAAACAAGAAGCATGTTAAGGTTAAGAATGCTTATGCTCTAGAAGTAGAAAAATGTGAAAAATTATCTAGTGAGCAAAGCACTTGCCATGATACTATTGTCAATGGTGCCCTTCTATGACGTTCTCTTTATGTCACCAAACCTTAATTTTTTGTCACTTTTTGAAGTTTATGAAGTCTCCGTGACAAAAATTACTTCGTCACCTATCATGCGTGGCATTGCATGATCTATGACGTTTCATGTTTTTTCATCATAAAGTTAGTGACATATTAGATGTCGTCATAGATTTGTGACATGCTATTTTCGTCACTAACAATCTCCAAAAAACGCCACAATATGTCTCCACGTAGGATAGAAAACGTCATAAAATTAAACACGTGCATGACTAGGATCTTACATGGCATCTATACTTATGACAATTTTATTCGTCACAGAATATTTGACTAGCAAGCCAATTTGTTTCACCATAATTTTTACCTTTTTATTTTTTTAATCTGGTAGCTGGTAGCCCAACGCAGAAACAGTTCGACCAATTTGTTTTACCATTTTTTTGCCTTTTTTATTTTTAAATCTATTGCCAGCAACCCAGAAACAGATGTCTGGCCAAGCAGAAGCGCTGCTACTGGAACAAAACAGTAGAAACATTGCTGCTAAAAATAGCGTTGGGAAGCCAATTTGTTTCACAATAAACCATAAGCAAAATCCAGCCAATTTGTTTCACAATGTACCATAAGCAAAATCCATTGTAATTAAACAATTATCAAACATTATCACATACACTTAACAACATATTATCATAGATATAATTTATCAGCAATCATATCCATCACAATTTTCAAAACTAGCATCATGTTTCATGACACCGGCATTGCTAAGGACAGTACCAAAAGGACATAGCAAACTCAAAACTGGCATCATATTTCATCAAACTACCATTAAGTAGAGTGCAATGTACAGTACCGAAAGGACAACAAAATCAGGGCCATAGCAATATGAGATAACAGGGCCACATTAGATTGAATCGACCAACTACTTATTTAGGCTAAAGAGAAGATGATGGAGAGCATTGGTCTCATCTGCTCCTTTTTGCAGATCATTAATCTTTTATAACTCCTTAACCCTTGATTTTTCTGATTCTTCTACCTTCTTCTTGAGGGCATCTAACTGAGCTCTAACTTCTAATGAGTTTTGCTTCTCTGATTCAAGCTCTGCCACACGTGTAGGATCACCACCATTGCCGCTTTTATTTGTGGCAGGTAAAGACCAATATTTTGAAGAAATTTTGATGAAGCCAACACTTGAGCAACTACTTCTATAGGGGTCTTAGATTCTTTTCCTTCTACTCCAGGCTCAGCCACAAGTGCTTTCTTCATTGTGTCCTGTGAATGGGAAGGTATAAAAATAAGACAAGAGGTATGGATAAAATGAAACCAGTATCATATCAGAATGCATAGTCATTTATCCTATACAAACAATTCTACACTTTATACCAGCAAGTCAATCTGAAAGGAATGAAATTAACAACTATCTCGATGAAACAAAGCAGTGAAAAACTTCTTGATTTTGTTGGACCGAAGGTTATGGTAAGTGGCTATTTTGGCACTAGATTGTGCAGACAATTCATGTGGATGGCACTGTATAGAATATGATTTAGATAATTCACATTTTCGAAGTCAAGACCTAATGCAAGTTGCAGCATAATTCAATTTTTGAACTAACTTAGCAATTTGAAAAGGTAATAAACAAAAACAGTGAGGAACAAAAACAACCACAACATCATATTTGGCTTCCTTTACATGCTCAACAAAACACCTACAATTGAAAAGGGAGCGTTCAACACTGCAATTGAAAAGGGAGCATTGACTTACAATGGCTTCCTTTATAGGCTCATGAAAACTAGTCTTACTGCTACAATGGCACTCTTTAAAAAGATCAACCATAGTTGGTGGTGCATACCCATACTTTTTCCCTTTATCCATTTATCTGTCACGACAACTGTTTGACCTAAAAATAATGAACATTTACACACAATTCGTGCAAATTATAATCAGTTTAATGCAAATTTGTAGAATATATTTGATGTAGAATGGATCACAGTTTTTTGCCTTCATCACAAATCTAAATCTCGTCATCATGTTGTGCAGGACAATTGGTGGAAATCAATGTGTGCTCTCTATTTTTGTAGTTGAACCATGTAGATCTTTCTTAGCTGAGGATAGTTCCTTTGTCTTTTGCCTAGTTACTCTACCAACTTGGTCTTCTGCATTAGGTGCTAGCACCCCCTTGGATCCATTTGTTCCTCTAGAACTAGTAGACATGTTGGTGTTCCTTCTTTGATAGTTGAAAGGTACACCATGCATGGCCTCATAGGCATAATAAAATAATTAAACCCAAATTGATCTTATTGCACAAGCACAAATAAGTAATAATACCAAAGGGGTACAAGAAGAAATATAAGTACCTTATCAGCCACATGATGATCATTGTCCACATTATGATCAAATTCATACAATGGATCAAAGTCTTCACAAGCGAGAGTCAGTCCTTATTACTTGATCGAAAAGTGATGTTAATCCAGCTATACCAAGGCTGCTCAACATTTTGTTGTTCCTCATCACCTTTAAAGCCCTCTCCTTATCATACTGAGTAATTAGCACCTTTGAACAAATAGTAAATAGACAAAATATGAGCGTTCTCTTGTTAACTAGGACATGCCTGCTAAACTAGACAAATATGAATGTTGCACCAAAAGACAAACTGATGCAAGCCCTACTAACTAATTGCAGCAAGTGAATAGGTCACGAAAATTCAAGTGATCTCCCACTCTGCTAAAAATGCAGGTAACGCTTGCAGCTCCTCTACAACTCCAAATGTGCTGAAACTACCTTGCGTTATTTTATAACAAGAAAAGGCAGCACCATATAGCTATAGCTGAATTTTTGTGTGCACGCAAAAGAAGAAAAAGTCAGGATGAATTTATATATACTATTGTTTATAAGTTGTAAATACTAAAGCAGCTGCTAGCTGCAGCATGCCACATAAAGTTGATCGAGAATAAGGGACATCATGGCAAGTTGGCTCAGTCAAGTGATATGGCAAACCTACAAACAACTAGTCCCTTGGATCAGATAGTAGTTTGCAGTCCTAAAAACAAAGGCAAGGAGAATCAGTATATATGTCCTCATTTGGAATTTGAGGATCAATTGGATCAACCAAGATAAAACAAATATATCATATTCTGAGGCACTAGCTATGTTAACATATTTCTATATCCTCCATGCTATTTGCATTGTAAAACTTTTCCATTAGTGGCATTATGCACGCACATTTGATATATAATTGGTGTGGACTGCGGAGTCATTGAAATTATACTAATATTTTTGGAAGGCACTAGCTTTGTTCATGAATATGGATTAGCATAGGTTCTGGTGATGAACAACGACTTGGATTCTTGGAATTGCGAACTAAAAAAATTTGCTATCCATATTAGGGCCACTATTCACTTGCTTCACAAACAAAATCAGTCCACCAGATAATCAAAGCATAAAACAAAACCATATATTACCACTTTCCAAAACCCACACGGTACAAAACAAGCACTAATACTGAACTTAGAAATACCATATTAAACTTCCACCTAGTCAAACCCACGTAAGTACAAAACAATATATTATCACTGCCCAAAACAAGCATAATACTGAATTTGTTCCAGTTGTACAAGTCCCAATTCTAGGCAGTAAATCAGTAAATGAGTGAAGAATAAAGTCGATTACCAACAAGATCTGTGCGTGTCCTTGCCCCAGCCATCCTTCCAGGGGGCATCTTGATCACGGCAAGGCAGCGAGGAGCAAACTGATGAGGAGGACGGCTGGGGCGCCGAGGCAGACGGCTGTTGTGGCGGCATCGAGGCAGATGGCTGGGGCTGCGGCGACGAGACGAACGATTGGTCCAGCGGCGCCAAGGCGGGTGACAGGGCGGCGGTGGCGAGGAGGATGTTCGTGGCGTCTGTTGAAGGGAAAGTTAGGTTTAGGGTTATATAGTCATGTGGAAAAATCTGGAAAGATAGCGGGCTGTATGGATTTTTAGCTGGGAAAGATAGCGGGCTGCGTGAAATTTATATTGATTTGATATCTGCATTTGTCAAATGTGGTTAGACTATCCGCACAGAAGAGCCTGCCTCGTACACTACCCTACCCTGGTATAGCATAAAAAAAGAGCGGCAACGGTGAACTCTATGTCACACACTGCCTTACAGTAGATACGGTAGAGCCCTATATACAGCGTTGTACAACAGCCATTCCATGCCACAGCTGGCGTGCTTAAACAGTTGAAGATGGTGCATGGTTAGAGAAAAAAAGTATATATAATATATAGTAGTTAATATAGGGTTGATATATAGATTAAATATGACTGCGACAGTTTATGGTATAGAATAGAGTATCTTACTAACGAGAATAGAATATTTTTTTAGAGAGTATTATGACTGTATATAGCCTTAGGTAGCTTACCGGTGACGACCAGTCCCTCTATACATAATTAACATAAAGGTCGTGGTTTACGAATCCTTCAAGTAACAAATGTTTTTACTTTTTTTTCTCATTTATACGTTTCAATTTTTTAGGAGAATTTTGCCTCAGCTTTGTGGCACAATATGGTCACCAGTTAAAATCATAGCCATTTTTTAACATGTATATTGTTTTTTATTAATTACTATAATGGACATTTTAAACCATTATTTATTTGCAATATCTTATGACAAAATAGAATTGTCATATAGATATGACGTTTATAACTAGTACCTTATGACAAGAAAACGTTCATCACAATACAATGATTGACTAGTATTATGACGCTTTCTTAATGTTATTAGTGACGCTTGCTAAAATTCGTCATAAAGCTGTCTTACCATAGAAAAAACGTCATAAAACAAAATAGCTAATGACGAAAATCTTCATTGTCATGGGATATTCGTCATAAAAGGTCACATGTGTTGTAGGTGACAGGGGCGACGACAAGAAGGGGAGAAGAAAAGAGAAGAAGAGGTACTACAAGAAGAAGGGCGGCGATGCCCATGTTTGCCGGGAATGGGACTCCGACGAGAGCTCCACCGACTCCTCCTCCGACGAGGATACCGCAAACATCACCGTCACCAAGGGTCTTCTCTTCCCCAACGTCGGCCACAAGTGCCTCATGGCAAAGGACGGCAAAAGGAAGAAGGTAAAATCAAGATCCTCCACTAAATATGAAACCTCTAGTGATGAGGATAATTGTAGTGATGAGGAGGATAACTTGTGCACCCTTTTTGCCAACCTAAACATGCAACAAAAAGAAAAATTAAATGAATTAATTAGTGCTATTCATGAGAAGGATTATCTCTTGGACTCCCAAGAGGACTTCCTTATTAAAGAAAACAAGAAGCATGTTAAGGTTAAGAATGCTTATGCTCTAGAAGTAGAAAAATGTGAAAAATTATCTAGTGAGCTAAGCACTTGCCATGATACTATTGTCAACCTTAGAAATGAAAATGCTAATCTTATTGCTAAGGTTGATTCTAATGTTTGTGATGATTCGATTTCCAATCTTAGAAATGATAATGCTAATTTGATTGCTAAGATTGAAAAATTGAATGATTCTCTTGCTAGCCTTAGAAATGAAAATGAAAATTTGATTGCCAAGGCTCAAGACTTTGATGTTTGCAATGTTACTATTTCTAACCTTAGAAGTGAAAATGATATATTACATGCTAAGGTTGTTGAAATAAAATCTTGCAAACCCTCTACATCTACCGTTGAGCATACTTCCATTTGCACTAGATGTAGAGACATTAATGTTGATGCTATCCATGATCACCTAGCCTTAATTAAGAAACAAAATAATCACATAGCTCAACTTAATGCTAAAATTAATGAGCATGACTTAGAAAATAAAAAAATTTAAATTTGCTAGAAGCATGCTCTATAGTGGGAGACGCCCTGGCATCAAGGATGGCATTGGCTTCCAAAAGTGGGGGACAATGTCAAACTTAATGCCCCTCCTAAAAGATTATCTAATTTTGTTAAGGGCAAGGCTCCCATGCCTCAGGATAACGAGGGTTACATTTTGTACCCTGCCGGTTATCCTAAGAGCAAAATTAGGAGAATTCACTCTAGGAAGTCTCACTCTGACCCTAATCATGATTTTATGTATAAGGGTGAGACATCTAGTTGTAGGCAATCAACCCATGCAAGATTGCCTAAGAAGAAAACTCCTAAGGCATCAAATGATTCTAACATTTCATTTAAGACCTTTGATGCTTCTTATGTTTTAACTAACAAATCTGGCAAGGTAGTTGCCAAGTATGTTGGGGGCAAGCACAAGGGGTCAAAGACTTGTGTTTGGGTATCCAAAGTTCTTGTGTCTAATGTCAAAGGACTCAAAACCATTTGGGTACCTAAAATTAAGAACTAAATTTGTTTTGTAGGTTTATGCATCCAGGGGCTCAAGTTGGATCATCGATAGCAGGTGCACAAACCACATGACAGGGGAGAAGGAGATGTTCTCCTCCTACGAGAAAAACCAAGATCCCCAAAGAGCGATCACATTCGGGGATGGAAATCAAGGTTTGGTCAAAGGATTGGGTAAAATAGCTATATCTCCTGACCATTCCATTTTCAATGTTTTTCTTGTAGATTCTTTAGATTACAACTTGCTTTCAGTTTCGCAATTATGCAAAATGGGCTACAACTGTCTTTTTACAGATACAGGTGTTACTGTCTTTAGAAGAAGTGATGATTCAATAGCATTTAAGGGTGTGTTAGAGGGTCAGCTATACTTAGTAGATTTTGATAGAGCTGAACTCGACACTTGCTTAATTGCTAAGACTAACATGGGCTGGCTCTGGCATCGCCGACTAGCACATGTTGGAATGAAGAATCTTCACAAGCTTCTAAAGGGAGAACACATTTTGGGACTAACAAATGTTCATTTTGAGAAAGACAGGATTTGTAGCGCATGTCAAGCAGAGAAGCAAGTTGGTATTCATCATCCACACAAAAACATCATGACGACTGACAGGCCACTCGAGCTCCTACACATGGACCTATTCGGCCCGATAGCTTACATAAGCATCGGCGGGAGTAAGTACTATTTAGTTATTGTGGATGATTATTCTCGCTTCACTTGGGTGTTCTTTTTGCAGGAAAAATCTCATACCCAAGAGACCTTAAATGGGTTCTTGAGACGGGCTCAAAACGAGTTCGGCTTTAGGATCAAGAAAATAAGAAGCGACAACGGAACAGAGTTCAAGAACTCACAAATCGAAGGCTTCCTTGAGGAGGAGGGCATCAAGCATGAGTTCTCTTCTCCCTACACCCACAACAAAATGGTGTAGTGGAGAGGAAGAATAGAACTCTATTGGACATGGCAAGAACCATGCTTGATGAATACAAGACTTCAGATCGGTTTTGGGCCAAGGCGGTCAACACCGCCTGCTACGCCATCAACCAGTTGTATCTACACCGAATCCTCAAGAAGACATCATACGAACTCCTAACCGGTAAAAAACCCAATATTTCATATTTTAGAGTCTTTGGTAGCAAATGCTTTATTCTTGTTAAAAGAGGTAGAAAATCTAAATTTGCTCCTAAGGCTGTAGAAGGCTTTTTACTAGGTTATGATTCAAATACAAGGGCATATAGAGTCTTTAACAAGTCCCCAGGACTAGTTGAAGTTTCTTGTGACGTTGTGTTTGATGAGACTAACGGCTCTCAAGTAGAGCAAGTTGATCTTCATGAGATAGGTGATGAAGAGGCTCCGTGCGTCGCGCTAAGGAACATGTCCATTGGGGATGTGTGTCCTAAGGAATCCGAAGAGCCACCACATGCACAAGATCAACCATCTTCCTCCACACAAGCATCTCCACCAACTCTAAATGAGGATAAGGCTCAAAATGATGAAGGAGAAAATCAAGAAGTTGAGCCACCTCAAGAGGAGAGCAATGATCAAGGGGGAGATGCCCATAATCAAGATAAGGAAGATGAACAAGTCCCAAGACCGCCACACCCAAGAGTCCACCAAGCAATCCAACGAGATCACCCCGTCGACACCATCCTCGGCGACATTCATAAGGGGGTAACCACTAGATCTCGTGTTGCTCATTTTTGTGAACATTACTCTTTTGTCTCCTCTATTGAGACACACAGGGTAGAGGAAGCACTTCAAGATTCGGATTGGGTGGTGGCAATGCAAGAGGAGCTCAACAATTTCACTAGGAATGAGGTATGGTATTTAGTTCTATGTCCTAATCAAAATGTTGTAGGAACCAAGTGGGTCTTCGGCAACAAGCAAGATGAGCATGGTGTGGTGACAAGGAACAAAGCCCGACTTGTGGCCAAGGGATACTCACAAGTCGAAGGTTTGGATTTCGGTGACACCTATGCACCCGTAGCTAGGCTTGAGTCAATTCGCATATTACTTGCCTATGCTACTTACCATGGCTTTAAGCTTTATCAAATGGACGTGAAAAGTGCATTCCTCAATGGACCAATCAAGGAAGAGGTCTATGTTGAGCAACCTCCCGGCTTTGAAGATAGTGAGTACGCTAACCATGTATATAAACTCTCTAAGGCGCTTTATGGGCTCAAGCAAGCCCCAAGAGCATGGTATGAATGCCTAAGAGACTTTCTTATCACTAATGGCTTCAAAGTCAGAAAGGCCGATCCTACTTTATTTACTAAAACTCTTGACAATGATTTGTTTGTATGCCAAATTTATGTTGATGATATTATATTTGGGTCTACTAATGAATCTACATGTAAGGAATTTAGTAGGATCATGACACAGAAATTCGAGATGTCTATGATGGGGGAGTTGAAGTACTTCTTGGGATTTCAAGTGAAGCAACTCCAAGAGGGCACCTTCATTAGGCAAACAAAGTATATTCAAGACATTCTAAACAAGTTTGGGATGAAGGATGCCAAGCCCATCAAGACACCCATGGGAACCAATGGGCATCTCGACCTCGACACGGGAGGTAAATCCGTCGATCAAAAGGTATACCGGTCGATGATAGGCTCTTTACTCTATTTATGTGCATCTCGACCGGACATAATGCTTTCCGTATGCATGTGCGCAAGATTCCAAGCCGACCCTAAGGAAGCTCACCTTACGGCAGTAAAACAAATCTTGAGATATTTAGTTCATACTCCTAAGTTTGGGCTTTGGTATCCTAGGGGATCCACATTTGATTTGATTAGATATTCGGATGCCGATTGGGCAGGGTGTAAAATCAATAGAAAGAGCACATCAGGGACTTGCCAGTTCTTGGGAAGATCCCTGGTGTCTTGGGCTTCAAAGAAGCAAAATTCCGTAGCTCTTTCTACCGCCGCAGCCGAGTATATTGCCGCAGGACATTGTTGCGCGCAATTGCTTTGGATGATGCAAACCCTTAGAGACTATGGTTACAAATTAACCAAAGTTCCTCTTCTATGTGATAATGAGAGTGCAATCCGCATGGTGGATAATCTCGTTGAGCATAGCCGCACTAAACACATAGCCATTCGGTATCATTTCTTAAGGGATCACCAACAAAAGGGAGATATCGAGATTACATATATTAACACTAAGGAACAATTAGACGATATCTTTACCAAGCCACTAGATGAACAAACTTTTAACAAACTTAGGCATGAGCTAAATATTCTTGATTCTAGGAACTTCTTTTGATATTTTGCACACATAGCTCATTTAATATACCTTTGATCATATCTCTTTTATATAATATGACTAATGTGCTCTCAAGTATATTTCAAACCAAGTCATAGGTGTATTGAAAGGGAATTGGAGTCTTCGGCGAAGACAAAGGCTTCCACTCCACTCCATCAACTCATCCTTCGCCGTCGCTCCGAGCAACTCTCCAACTTTGGTATAATCTTCACTCATATTTTGTTCACCAAAGGGGGAGAAATTAGTTACAAGGGCTTATATTTCACTCAAGTATCCATTTTTGGCGATTCATGCCAAAGGGGAGAAAGTATTAGCCCAAAGGAAAAGGACCGCACCACCACCTGATTTTAAAATAACGATTTTCACAATGGTATCTTATTGTGTTCAAAAGGGGGAGAGAGTAGTATTTTCAAAATTAGTATCTTAAAACCCTTTTGAACACTAAGAGGAGTTTCTTTATTAAAGGGGGAGTTTTGTTTAGTCAAAGGAAAAGCATTTGAAACAGGGGGAGAAATTTTCAAATCTTGAAAATGCTTCTCAAAATCTTATTCATTCATCTTTGACTATTTGCAAAAAGACTTTGAAATGAATTTACAAAAGAATTTGCAAAAACAAAACATGTGGTGCAAACGTGGTCCAAAATGTTAAATATAAAGAAACAATCCATGCATATTCTAAGAAAATATTTATTGGCTCAATTCTAAGTAACCTTTGCACTTACATTATACAAACTAGTTCAATTATGCAATTCTATACTTGCTTTGGTTAGTGTTGGCATCAATCACCAAAAAGGGGGAGATTGAAAGGGAATTAGGCTTACACCTTTTTCCTAATTGATTTTGGTGGTTGAATTGCCCAACACAAATAATTAGACTAACTAGTTTGCTCCAGTCTATAAGATCTACAGGTGTCAAAGGTTCACAATAAGCCAATAAAAAGACCAAGGAAGGGTTCAAACAAAGAGAGCAAAAGACATCCCAAAGGCACCCTAGTCTGGCGCACCGGACAGTGTCCGGTGCACCAGGGCACTCGACACTGAACTCGCTACCTTCGGGAAATTCCAAGGGCGCTCCGCTATAATTCACCGGACTGTCCGGTGAGTCACCGGACAGTGTCCAATGCACACAGGACTGTCCGGTGTGCCAGCGGAGCAACAGCTACTTCGCGCGCAACGGTCGTCTGCAACTGCATTCAATGCGCTACAGTGCGTGCCAGAGTCAGAGCACGCGCAGTTGGCGCACCAGACAGTCTACAGGACCTGTCCGGTGCACCACCGGACAGCCGAGAGGTCCCACAAGTCAGAGCTCCAACGGTCGAACCCCAACGGTCTGCTGACGTGGCTGGCGCACCGGACTGTCTGGTGTGCCATGCGACAGCACACTTCCAACGGCCACATTTGGTGGTTGGGGCTATAAATACCCCAACCACCCCACTTTCAATGGCATCCAAGTTTCTACACTTCTACACCTTACAAGAGCTATAACATTCAATACAAGACACACCAAAGAGATCAAATCTTCTCCCAACTCCACACAAAGCTTTAGTGATTAGAGAGAGAGAGAGAGAGATTTATTGTGTTCATTTGAGCTCTTGCGCTTGGATTGCTTCTTTTGTTTCTCATTCTTCTTGTGATCAAACTCAATTGTAACCAAGACAAGAGACACCAATTGTGTGGTGGTCCTTGCAGGAACTTCGTGTTCCGTTTGATTGAGAAGAGAAGCTCACTCGGTCTAAGTGACCGTTTGAGAGAGGGAAAGGGTTGAAAGAGACCCGGTCTTTGTGACCACCTCAACGGGGAGTAGGTTTGCAAGAACCGAACCTCGGTAAAACAAATCATTGTGTCTCGCTCTTTTTTCGTTCACGATTTGTTTTGCGCCCTCTCTCTCGGACTCGTTTATATTTCTAACGCTAACCCGGCTTGTATGTTTGTGCTTAAGTTTATAAATTTCAGATTCGCCCTATTCACCCCCCCTCTAGGCGAATTTCACAGATCATTACCAATCCATATACGGTTTTTGTAGCGAAGGAGACCCTCAGACAATGCAAAGTTGGGCACTGCGGACTGGTGAACAGCAAGTTTAGTGATCATAGACTGAGCCTCGGCATCCTGAAGATAACTGGATTGTACATCAGATAGCCATTGGGGTACAATCATGGACACTGCGTGCAGTTCAGAGGTAGAGCAGCGAGAAAGAGCATCAGCCACCCTATTTTCAGCACCAGGCCTATACTGAATCCAGTATTGTAAACCCAGAAGCTTGGTGAACACCTTATGTTGCCAAGGGCTATGAAGACACTGTTCATTCAGCTGAGCCAAACTTTTATGGTCAGTGAGAATTACAAATTCATTGTGTTGGAGATACGCACGCCAGTGTTGCACGACGAGAATAATTGCCAGATATTCTTTTTCATAGGTTGAAAGGCCTCTGGACTTAACACCTAAGGCTCTGCTGAGGAATGCTATAGGATGTCCCTTCTGCATCAAAACTACACCTATACCTTATCACTTGCGTCGGTTTCGATCACGAAAGGTGAAGCAAAATCTGGGAGACTCAAAACGGGTGCAGAAGTCAGAGCAGACTTGAGGGTGTGGAAGGCAGTATCATGGTCGCTAGTCCAAACAAATATTGCATTCTTCTTTAATAAAGCTGTAAGTGGCTGACAGATGATACCAAAGTGACAGATAAATTTCCGGTAGTACCCTGCTAGTCCCAAAAAACTGCGCAAATCTTTGAGGGATTGAGGGACCGGCCACTGTGCCACTGCTTGCACCTTAGATGGATCAGTAGCCACCCCTTGAGCACCAACGACATGACCTAAATAAGTCACTTGATTAGTTGCAAATGAGCATTTGGACAACTTAATTTTCCATTAGTCTCTAGCCAGCAGATCCAATACTTGTTGTAAATGATGGACATGAGCCTCCAAGGAGTCACTGTAAACTAGTATATCATCGAAGAAAACAATAGCACACCGGCGTAACAGTGGAGCCAGTGTGTGGTTCATGGCACGTTGAAAAGTACTGGGTGCTCCAGTGAGACCGAATGTCATAACACGGAATTCATAGTGGCCTAAATGTGTTTGGAATGCAGTCTTGTGTTCCTCTCCTGCCTTCAGCAAGATTTGGTGGAACCCAGCTCGGAGATCTAAAATGGAAAACCAAGATGCACCAAACAACTCGTCCAACAGTTCATCAATAATAGGGACTGGGTACTTAGACTTGATGGTGAGGGCGTTCAAGTGTCTGTAATCCACACAAAATCTCCAAGAGTGGTCCTTCTTCTTGACCAATAATACAGGTGAAGAAAAGGCATTGTTGCTATGTTGGATGATACCGTTGTTCAGCATGTCCTTCACTTGATATTCCACCTCATCCTTCATTTGTGGTGAAAACCGATAGGGTCTAATAGACACAGGCCGGGCTCCTTCAAACAGAGGAATAGAATGGTCACAAAACGGCTGGGAGTGTGGCAGAACCACCCGAATTATTCCAGCTTAAGTGCCTAAGTCACGCCTCAGGGGCCGTAACACACTTAATCGGAATAACCCGTCAGTCCCTCAGATCTAGTCTGATAGAGCCACTTAACCAGGATCAAATTCCACAATCTCACTCGAAGGTGAGTCACAGAAGAAATACAATAAAACAGGAAACCTCAAATTAAGTACGGAGTTATTACATAAATCGGAGTTTTTGGAGTAGCAAATAAAGTTCACAAATTAAAGTGCAGCGGATAATCGATGTCGTCGGTAACGAGGAAATGGGCAAGGCCTAGCCCACTACTCCTCATGCTCCTCTCCTGCCGGAGCAACATCCCACTCGACCGTCCAACCCGGTGGCAGGGTGGTAGGCCAAGTCACACCATCAACTACATCCTGCATGGTACCTGCAAAAATGGTGCCACAAGCAAGGCTGAGTATACTAATACTCAGCTAGACTTAACCGGTGTGAGGAGTCTACTCCTCTACCTCTAGACTATGCAGCTGTTTGGCTGAGGGGTTTGGTTTGCCAAAAGCACTAGCTGTTTCTAAAATCAACTTTTAGCTTTTCAATTTCTACCATCATTAACTTAGCTAGATTGGCTCCTTCTAAGCATACATGGTAACAAGCAATTAGTTCAATCAACAAGTTATCTCATGTAATCCACATTTCACTTCTTACTCGATGCAGTACAAGGAATCAAGCAGTCTCATTAGCTGCGAGAAGCAGACGATTCGAATCGAGTTTTAACCTTGCAAGGTAAACCTAAACACACGGCATGTCAGGGTACTCCGACCCCACACATGACAACCGTCCCCATCGATTCCCCGTTCGCGTCCAGGCCTCACCGCCTTGGCATACAATGCTCCACTGACCCCAGCTGCCGCCGTGCAGTGACCGCACTTGTACCCACCATAGCTAGCATGGGAGACCCTGTCTCAGGTCGCATGAGGGATAAAGTCCGCGCCCGGCTTCACTCAGGTACTAGGTTTACCGGTTACCATTTTTCCCGGCATGTGCTTAGTACGTTCAAAAGCTTGACTCAGGTATCCACACATTAATCCTTAATTCATTTTTCCCGTCTCATGGACAAGGCATCCTCCCTGGATCCAAGTCCATAGACCAACATATATCCCATTATCAAGATGAATACAATCAATTCCTGACCTCGCGCGAGTGCTAGAAAAATCACTCGACTTCTACCGAGATCCTGATTAGCAAGCAGCTACTCGACCTAGCATACTAGTATTCATCTCAAAAAGGAGTCCTAAGTTCATGCAACTAGAGGTTTCAAGCAACTCCTACACTTAAGTGCACATTACAGTCCTACAAGCATTAAGTGTAGTAAAGTAGCATATATTAACATGGTTATGCATAAAACCGGGGCTTGCCTTCAATTGCTGGGGCTGCGGGGAGATCCTCAATAGCAGCCTCTGAAGCCTGCTCCTGGTCCTCCTCTTGGACAGGTCCTTGCTCGGGGATGAGCACGTACTCTCCGTCGGCAAGATTACAATCTAATGAATGCAATGCGTAAGATATATGCATGATACAATATGTGCTTTAGAATTTACAACTTTTAAAAATGTAGGGTCTTTAGAATTTAAGCAAGTTAACCTTACTTATGTAAAACCTTTTAGTGGTATACTTGGTAAATTGGGTTAGTTTTAATGGGATGAGGTTTATTCCTCCTTTTCTTTTCTTTTATTCCTTTTTAATGTTTTGGAGTAGGTTTGAACTACAAGTTGCTTTTATAGAATTCCAAAAATTCTGCAAAAATTACAGTGGCTTGTTACTGGTGTATGATTCTCTGTCTCAAAATTTGGGGTTCAGAAAGTGAATGGTTTTCTCTGGACAAAATTGCCAAATCTTAAGGCAGAAGGGGTACTTTGAACTACAACTATTATTTAACAGTGGGTAATTCTTTAAAACTTATTTTTGCTGGCTTTTAGGTGTCATAACATGACTTGATACAAATTTCTAGTCATTAATACCTTTTAGTTCTTTTCCTATGGTTTTCTTAAGGTTTCTAGCCAAAGGGGTGCTTTCTACTACCACTATGTTTGAAAAACATCAAACAACAGAGTTCTTATTTTTCTTAGCTAGTATTTTGTGCAAGAGCAATCATTCTGGAGTTTGGTTTCTTTTTGCTTAAGGGAAGGGGTGGTTTGCATTATTTAAGTCAAATGGCCTTTCTCACAAATTGCTAGCAAAAGGCATGGGTTCACTTCTTTTTCATGGGTTTGTATTTTTCTCTGGTGGTTTATCTCATCATGGACTTAGCTAATTTTTGGTTGCCCATTATCTCATTATTTGAGGTTGTTTATGATTTATTGGGAAAATGCCTTATTACCACTTTGTATTTATTTTCCTTACTTA
Organism: Zea mays; assembly: GCF_902167145.1. NCBI lineage: Eukaryota > Viridiplantae > Streptophyta > Magnoliopsida > Poales > Poaceae > Zea > Zea mays. The sequence continues at coordinate 10,622,610 of NC_050104.1, read as the reverse complement.
AAAAGTTAGGCTGGGGTGCTCTGTATTTTTGTAGTGGGGCTCTGGTGGTTATAAGTTCACTGGATTTTTGTTAACCACTTTGGTTATGGTTTTGTAACTCTAATAATTGAATTTCAGTCTATATGAGGCTAAACAAATCATCTTAATTTAAAACTGGTCCAAGTTAAGGGTCTCTGTATTTTTCCTAGGTTCTTGGTTGCATAAGTAAACTAGGAAAAATATTACTAATCATTGTTTAACATTTTCTAATGCCTTTCTGATTTTCTCTAAGTTGTGGACAAAATGGCTTTAAATGAATAACTACATCATAATCTCTAATGCTGGGGATTCTACTATTTTTAAACAATGTCTAATTAGGGTATAAGCATATACAAATTTTCTTAAGCTCAGTACAGAAGAAAAACTAATTTTCCTTAATTAAACAAGGTTTAGGGGGTTTCTGTTTTTAATTTTAAGCTCTAAAATTTAGAACAGAAAGCATATGGTTCAATAATTTTAAATGATAGATCATAATATTCCAGAGCTAGCAAAATTGGTTTGACAGCTTTTCATTAAGATTTCATCAAGTTATGAATTTTCTAAGTTCTTTGGTTATTTAAAAAGAATAACAGAATTGATAAAAGGGAAAAACCACTTTGCACTGGGATCCCTGGCGGTTTTTCTAAGTTTTCCTCGCGAATCAGTCCTTAGGTTACTATTCATATGAGTCGCTGACATTACAGAAAACCCCTCGGGTTCTACAGAACCTAACCCGAGGTCCTTCTTCTACCTCAAACAGTAGCCGCGGCGAAGAAAAGGGCGGAGGGGCTTACCGGCGGCGAGACTGTTCCGGTGAAGTGGTCGAGGGCGAAGGGGAGGTCGCGGGGATCACAACGGTGTGCGGAACGTCAACGGAGATGGCCGGAGTTGGTCGGTCCACGCGCGCAGGCGGGGATGCTCGTCGGCGGCGAGGAGACCGGCCTGGTCACGGCGAGATAGTTCAATCAAATGGGTCAGGGAGATCCACGGGATGCCAGAGAAGACATGAGCGAAAGGAATTGGGCGGAGACTCACTGGATAGCTCGGTCCACGCGCGGCGGCGGAAGACCGAAGTCCGGTGAGGTTGATCTCGGGCCTCCGGTGAAGTCCGGTCGGGTCCGAGGGCTTGGCGAGCTTCACGGGCTACTGGCGGAGCTAGCCGAAGCACAGGTTGGGCTGGAGGGCGGCTGGAGTGGGCTGGCCACGGCGGCCGTAGCTCTGGCGGCAATGGCGGGCGGAAATACGCTCGCCGGAGCTAAGGAACGGTGGCTGGCCGATGAGGGTGAGTGCGGGGCGAAGAGAGGTGCGCCCGGGGAGGCTTTATAGGCGCGGGCGGGCACGGCCGAGGGCGTGGGCGCGCGGCGGACTTGACCGGACGCCGGGGCGAGCGCGCGCGCGGGTTGGGCGAGCTCTGGCGTGCCGACCAGGGTCGAACACGTGTGCCCGTGCGTTCTGCCCAAGCTCTGGCGCGTGTGGTCGCTCATCCGAGCCTGCTCTCGCCTGGGTCAGTGCACAAAACCTCTTCTCCTCCCTACAAGCTACCATTCTTGTGTGGAGGTCATAGGATTTTGCCTACTGGTTGCAGAGATATGGAGCCAGGAAATCTGGTCTGTCTCCCTGCCCAAACCCGAGGCAAATCCCAAGTTTTGTCGTGTCTAGGGCTCGCGTCCCAATGCCATCTTCTGGCACACGACAGAGGGGTTAGTTAGACACAAATTTGTCAATGGGGCCATTAGGATTCGAGTTAGGGATCAAGGTGAACATCCCTGATCTTTGGCTCAAGGTCTGAATTTCAGAATTCTGAAATTCAGAATTCCCAATGAGTCCCAACAAAAGAAGCTTGATTTGGGGGTTTTCTTGAATTATTTTGGCTAAGCTTTATCAATCTATCTTGTTGCTTATCAAATATACTTTAACTTATATTATTGGCTCAACTCAAAATTTTAAACTTTTCATTCCCTTTTGCTTATTTTCTTGAATTTTGTTCATGGGGTTCACTTAGAGTTCTTAATTAGGGTTGCACATTCTTATCTTTTCAAGGACTCAATTGTTTTGATCATGACACTTTTAAACATATACTTGGTGAATTCTTTGTCACTTAAGTTATTTTGATGCTCATGCTTACTTTGGTTCACAGGAAGTAATGGCTCTTGGTGTGGCTTTTTAAGAGAAACCCTAGGTGATACTGGGGTGTCACAGCCTTCCCCCCTTAAAGGAATCTCGTCCCGAGATTCAGGCCAGAGTCCTCCCGGGGTGAAGCGAAGGGTGAGACTGATAGGAAAAAGGGTGATGATTGTTATTATTAGGGCAAAACTGCTCTTCGAATGTCATTCTCTTTGCAACTTCAGAAGGAAGTCCTTTTAAGTTTTATCTTTTAGTTACTTCATTCTGAATTAAGATCATATTTTTGGAAATTAGATTCGAAAGGCAGGAGGAGGGGTTGGGGTGATTACATACCAGCTTCCTTAGGTAGGCAATCGGGGAAGTTGGATCTTAAGAATTCCTCGGTTTCCCAAGTAGCTTCCTCCTCTGAGTGATTACTCCACTGGACCTTGAACATCTTGATCGATTTAGCCCGAGTTGATCTTTCCTTGCAATCCAGAATCTTGGAGGGGTACTCTTGGTACGAGAGATCTGGCTCTATCTCCAATCCTGGCTCTGCTAGAATCTCAGTCGGCAATCGAACACACTTCTTTAGCTGAGATACATGGAATACGCTGTGAATGGCAGACATCTTTGAAGGTAACTTCAGCTTGTATGCCACGGGTCCACATGCTTCAATGATCTCATAAGGTCCAATGTAACGAGGGGCTAGCTTGCCTTTGATTCCAAACCTCTGCACTCCCTTGGTGGGTGATACCTTGAGGTATACAAAACTTCCCACCTCGAACTGGAGAGGTTTCCTTCTTCTGTCATGATAGCTCTTCTGCCTGGCCTGAGCAGCTTCTAGATTCTTCCTGATCAGCTTGACCTTCCTTTCGGCTTCATTCACCAAATCAGGTCCAAAAACTTCTCTTTCACCAGGCTGAGACCAATTGAGTGGTGTCCTGCACCTTCTCCCATAGAGAGCTTCAAAAGGTGCCATCTTTAGGCTGGACTGATAACTATTGTTATAAGCAAACTCTGCCAAGGAGAGGTGCTTATCCCAGTTCTTGCCACAATCGATCGCACAAGCTCTCAGCATATCTTCCAGAATCTGGTTTACCCTTTCCGTCTGACCATCAGTCTGTGGGTGGTAAGCTGAACTCCTGATTAGCTTGGTTCCCAAAGACTCTTGCAATTGTTCCCAAAATCTGGCAACAAATTGGGCTCCTCGGTCAGAAACAATGGTCCGAGGTAATCCATGCAAACACACGATCCGGTCGATATACAATTCTGCATACTTCTGAGCCTTATCAGTGGTGTGCACAGGAAGAAAATGTGCCACTTTCGTCAATCGGTCCACAATAACCCAAATTGAATCATGATGACGAGAGGTGTTGGGCAGACCCACAATGAAATCCATGCTGATATCGTCCCACTTCCACGAAGGTACGGACAGTGGTCGCAAAGCTCCAGCGGACTTCAAGTGGCTTGCCTTAACCCTCTGACAGGTGTCACACTCTGATACATACTGGGCTATCTCCCTCTTCATTCTGGTCCACCAGTACAAAAGCTTCAGATCATGGTACATCTTGGTGCTTCCCGGATGCATAGAGAATTTGGAGAGATGAGCCTCATCCAAAATTTTCTTCTTGAGATCCCGGTCCTTAGGAATCACCAATCTGCTTTTGAACCATAACACACCCTTCTCATCCTGGCGGAAACAATCATACTTCTCAACCTTCTGATGGAGATTCTTCTTGATAATCTGCACTCCCTTGTCACTGAGCTGGGCCATGATAATCTGGTCTTGCAAAGCTGGCTCAACAGAAATGTGAGACAAAGAACCAGAAGGAATCACTTCAATTTGCATTTTGCTCAACTCATCACACAAGGTGTTAACACGAGAATCCATCAGAATACAGTTGCATTGCAACTTCCGACTCAAGGCATTAGCTACCACATTAGCTTTCCCTGGGTGATAATGTACCTCCAGGTCATAATCCTTGATCAGCTCTAGCCATCTTCTCTGCCTCATGTTGAGATCAGCCTGAGTAAAAATGTACTTAAGGCTCTTATGATCAGTGAAGATGTTGCAGTGGGTTCCCATCAGGTAGTGCCTCCACATCTTCAATGCATGAACCACTGCTGCTAACTCAAGGTCATGAGTGGGATAATTTTGCTCATGAGGCCTGAGTGCTCTTGAGGCATATGCAATGACTCGGTTGTCTTGCATCAAGACACAACCTAGCCCGGTGCCAGAGGCATCGCAATACACATCAAAAGGCTTGCTGCTGTCGGGTTGCGCCAAAACTGGTGCGGTGGTCAGATGCTGCCTCAATGCATGGAAGGCATCTTCGCACTTCTGACTCCACACAAACTTGACTTCTTTCTTCAGCAACTCAGTAATAGGCTTCGCAATCCGAGAGAAGTCCGGAATAAATCTTCGGTAATAACCGGCCAATCCCAGAAAACTCCGAATCTGGCGAACAGTCGTTGGTGGCCTCCAGTTCATCACCTCTTGCACTTTATCAGGATCAACAGCTATTCCATCCTGAGAGATAGTGTGACCCAAGAATTTGATTTCCTTTAGCCAAAAATCACACTTGGATAGCTTGGCATAAAGGTGGTGCTCTCGCACACGTTGAAGCACTACATGCAAATGCCCGGCATGTTCTTCTTCGTTCTTCGAGTACACCAGAATATCATCGATGAAAACCACTACGAACTTGTCCAATTCTGGCATGAAAACAGAATTCATCAGATACATGAAGTATGCTGGTGCATTTGTCAGCCCGAATGACATCACCAAAAATTCATACAGCCCATATCTGGTTGAGAATGCCGTCTTCGGAATATCACTTGCTCGTATTTTGATCTGATGGTAGCCAGAGCGAAGGTCTATCTTGGAAAACACCTTGGCCCCGACCAACTGGTCAAAGAGAACGTCAATACGAGGCAAAGGATACTTGTTCTTGATAGTTACCGCATTAAGAGGGCGGTAATCTATACACAGCCTCAAGCTTTCATCCTTCTTCTTCACAAATAGCGCTGGACATCCCCAAGGCGAAGTGCTTGGGCGAATAAATCCCTTATCCAGCAACTCTTGCAACTGCTTTTTCAACTCTGCCAACTCAGCGGGTGGCATTCGGTAGGGCCTCTTAGAAATTGGGGCCGTTCCCGGTTGCAACTCGATGGCGAATTCAATATCCCGGTCCGGTGGCATTCCTGGCAATTCATCAGGAAAGACATCTGCATACTCACAGACCACTGGGATCTTCTTCAGGGGTGTCTCCGTCATAGAGAAAGCACATGACTGAGAAGAACCCTGACTAGGCAGAATCAAAGTGAAATTCCCGCAGAAAGGAGAATTAACTTCCACGGTACGACTGGCTACATCAAGCACAACTTGGTGCAAGGTCATCCAATTTGCTCCTAGAATAATGTCCACATTTTCCAATCCCAACACAAGAAGAGTGGTTTTGACAATGTGGCTTCCCAGTTGAATAGGCACACTTTGGTTTAATTGGTTAGTTGCAATTTTACCCCCAGGTGTGACTATCATGAATGACCCTTTTGAGTGAGAGAATGGCAGTTTGCAATTAGCACTGAACTTTTGGCTAATGAAACTATGAGATGCACCAGAATCAAACAGAATTAAAGCAGGTTGATTATAAACTGAAAAGGTACCGGTCATGATAGGAGCTCCTTCTGGCACTTCCTCTAGAGCAGTGAAGTTGAGCTTCCCTTGCCTGACTTGCACCTTCTGCTTTCTTCCCTTGTCTTGATTTGGTGCTGGCATCTGCCTCTGCTGGTTCCTGGGACAATTCTTGGCATAGTGGCCCACATTGCCACAAGTGAAACACTTGTTCCCATTGCCCTGGCGGAACTGCTGCTGCTGCGGAGGCTGATTGTTCCTTGGGGCGGGAGCTGGATAGCGGTTGGGTGCCGGCTGCTGCTGCTGCTGAGGTGGCCTGATCACCCATCTGCCTGCCTGCTGCTGAAAACCCCTGCTCTAATTGTGAGAAACAATCCGGAACCTCTGAGCCTGAGCGGATGGTGCTGCCATTGGTGCCTTCCTCTTCTTCTCTGCCCGGTGAGCAACAATGCAATCCTCCTGAGAGATGGCCATGTTGACCAACTCATTGAAGCTATTGGCCCGGACAGTGTTGAGTCGTTCCCGCAGCTTGGTATTGAGACCCCTGCGGAAGCGATCCCTCTTCTTTTCATCAGAATCAGCATGATACCCTGCATACTGGCATAAGTCGTTGAAGGCTTGCGCATACTGCAGTACCGTGCGGGTTCCTTGATTGAGGGCCAGGAATTCATTCAACTTCCGATCAAGAATGCCAGCTGGAATGTGGTGTCCTCTGAAGGCGGTCTTGAATTCCTCCCAAGATACTTCATGATCAGCGGGGAGCATAGCACGGAAGTGGTCCCACCAAGTCCGAGCTGGGCCGCGAAGCTGCTGTGCGGCGAAGCGAGCCTTGGCCTCATCAGGGCAGTCTCCCGTGAGGAGGGGAAACTTGGACTCGACGACGCGAAGCCACACGTCGGCGTCCAACGGATCCTCTGCCTTGGTGAACAAGGGCGGCTGCGTGCTCAGAAACTCCTGGTATGTTGCCATAGCCGGAGGTCGCTGATGCTGGCCTCCACCATGATGCTGTTGGTGGGGCTGGCGCTGCAAGAGCTGTCGCAGAATCTCATTCTGCTGGGCCATCAGCTCCTGCACTGTGGGAGCTGGAGGAGGTGGCGGGGGAGCTTGCTCATTCTGCCCGCGACGCTGCCTCGCTGCCATCTGAAAACAGAGATTGTCGCCAATGTTATCCCGACTCATATTTCCGAACGACAAGATATCATCTCATATGGAAGGAAAAGGCCATAATCATAATATTAGGTTCGAAAATGAAGATAACATGGTGACAAGGATCCCACAGATATCAAAAGTTTACAGGGTTACATTAATCAGGGGAAAGTACCCATAAGCCTAGTCCAAAAGGTGATACTACTAAGCTCGCATAGGTTTCTATCCACCTAAAGAAATGTCAAAGCGACTGCTTAACCCTGAGCGGTGGAAGCGACACTGGATACGGGTGAAGGAGGCATCGCGGAGGTAGTCCCATTGGCACCAGGGGCTGGTCCTAGCTCCTCGGGAGCCTCTTCTCCCTCGCTTCCTGCTTCATTGGCCTCCATCTCCAGGTGGTGCATGTCCAAGTGGTCATTGGCTTCCTCGAGTTCCCTCTGCACGTCGTGGAGCTGGTTCTCCAAGACATCAATAGTGTTATCTCGGATCTCCACTTGCTGCTCCAGGGTGGTAATACGCTGGCTCAGCCTTTCCACCTGCAGATCCTTCTCCACCAACTCTGTGGATAGGTCGACCACAAAATCTTCCCGACTATCGAGAGTGAGCTTGGCAGCCTGAGCGGTGTTAGCAAGAAGTGTCATAGCATCGCTCTGAAGGGCCTGAAGGCGGTACAGCGCACTCATGCACTGAACAGTGACCCTCCCAACCAAGTCAGGATACATTGCCCACACATCCTTCACATGGCTCACGCGGTTACACCACATGGGATCATCCTTCTTTTCAGCAGGGAAGAGTCCCAAGGGGTGCATCACCATCTCCAGGGGATGGTAGCCACAGAAAGTCGTCAGAGTCTTCATGGCTGCTGCCTCAACGGTGTCGTCCGTCCTGAGTCCAATCGTCTCAGAGTCAAGAGAACGCCAACCCGGCTGAAGGGGATGAGCCTCCAAAGTTAGCCAGACCCGACAACGAGGTACCCGATGCTCCTCATACAACTGCACCGTGTACATAGGGGGCGTAGGGTAACCGGCGGAGTTAAGCACTTCCCACAAGATGGAAGGAAAGCCATCGCGAGAAAGGAAGTCAGAACTGAAACGAGAGTCTCCTCCACTGGCGGGGGTAGGTGAATTCATCTGCGGAAGGGAATCAAGATAAAGATTATGGTGGAAGGAAAAAGAAAAAGAGAGCCCGGATGATTTTAAAGAAAAGGGGTTAGCTCAAATTTTAATTCCTCTTTGTGTTTTATAATGCATGCATGCGGAAAGAAACGTTGCCTCTCAAAAGGGAAATAGGGTGCCTTTTTAGGGCATCCTAAAATATAAGTATTGGCCCACAGGGCCTAATTAATTAGCCACCTATTTCTCCCTCTATGCCTAAGGCCTTTCGTCCTAGGTCTAGCGGTCTAGTCCTGACGATCCGTAGTAGTTTCTAGGCAAGTTTTAGATTTTGAAAATCGGTATTCATGGTTTATTGTCCTTCTCTGTGGTGGAATTTGCTCCGATACCAGCTGTGGCAGAACCACCCGAATTATTCCAGCTTAAGTGCCTAAGTCACGCCTCAGGGGCCGTAACACACTTAATCGGAATAACCCGTCAGTCCCTCAGATCTAGTCTGATAGAGCCACTTAACCAGGATCAAATTCCACAATCTCACTCGAAGGTGAGTCACATAAGAAATACAATAAAACAGGAAACCTCAAATTAAGTACGGAGTTATTACATAAATCGGAGTTTTTGGAGTAGCAAATAAAGTTCACAAATTAAAGTGCAGCGGATAATCGATGTCGTCGGTAACGAGGAAATGGGCAAGGCCTAGCCCACTACTCCTCATGCTCCTCTCCTGCCGGAGCAACATCCCACTCGACCGTCCAACCCGGTGGCAGGGTGGTAGGCCAAGTCACACCATCAACTACATCCTGCATGGTACCTGCAAAAATGGTGCCACAAGCAAGGCTGAGTATACTAATACTCAGCTAGACTTAACCGGTGTGAGGAGTCTACTCCTCTACCTCTAGACTATGCAGCTGTTTGGCTGAGGGGTTTGGTTTGCCAAAAGCACTAGCTGTTTCTAAAATCAACTTTTAGCTTTTCAATTTCTACCATCATTAACTTAGCTAGATTGGCTCCTTCTAAGCATACATGGTAACAAGCAATTAGTTCAATCAACAAGTTATCTCATGTAATCCACATTTCACTTCTTACTCGATGCAGTACAAGGAATCAAGCAGTCTCATTAGCTGCGAGAAGCAGACGATTCGAATCGAGTTTTAACCTTGCAAGGTAAACCTAAACACACGGCATGTCAGGGTACTCTGACCCCACACATGACAACCGTCCCCATCGATTCCCCGTTCGCGTCCAGGCCTCACCGCCTTGGCATACAATGCTCCACTGACCCCGGCTGCCGCCGTGCAGTGACCGCACTTGTACCCACCATAGCTAGCATGGGAGACCCTGTCTCAGGTCGCATGAGGGATAAAGTCCGCGCCCGGCTTCACTCAGGTACTAGGTTTACCGGTTACCATTTTTCCCGGCATGTGCTTAGTACGTTCAAAAGCTTGACTCAGGTATCCACACATTAATCCTTAATTCATTTTTCCCGTCTCATGGACAAGGCATCCTCCCTGGATCCAAGTCCATAGACCAACATATATCCCATTATCAAGATGAATACAATCAATTCCTGACCTCGCGCGAGTGCTAGAAAAATCACTCGACTTCTACCGAGATCCTGATTAGCAAGCAGCTACTCGACCTAGCATACTAGTATTCATCTCAAAAAGGAGTCCTAAGTTCATGCAACTAGAGGTTTCAAGCAACTCCTACACTTAAGTGCACATTACAGTCCTACAAGCATTAAGTGTAGTAAAGTAGCATATATTAACATGGTTATGCATAAAACCGGGGCTTGCCTTCAATTGCTGGGGCTGCGGGGAGATCCTCAATAGCAGCCTCTGAAGCCTGCTCCTGGTCCTCCTCTTGGACAGGTCCTTGCTCGGGGATGAGCACGTACTCTCCGTCGGCAAGATTACAATCTAATGAATGCAATGCGTAAGATATATGCATGATACAATATGTGCTTTAGAATTTACAACTTTTAAAAATGTAGGGTCTTTAGAATTTAAGCAAGTTAACCTTACTTATGTAAAACCTTTTAGTGGTATACTTGGTAAATTGGGTTAGTTTTAATGGGATGAGGTTTATTCCTCCTTTTCTTTTCTTTTATTCCTTTTTAATGTTTTGGAGTAGGTTTGAACTACAAGTTGCTTTTATAGAATTCCAAAAATTCTGCAAAAATTACAGTGGCTTGTTACTGGTGTATGATTCTCTGTCTCAAAATTTGGGGTTCATAAAGTGAATGGTTTTCTCTGGACAAAATTGCCAAATCTTAAGGCAGAAGGGGTACTTTGAACTACAACTATTATTTAACAGTGGGTAATTCTTTAAAACTTATTTTTGCTGGCTTTTAGGTGTCATAACATGACTTGATACAAATTTCTAGTCATTAATACCTTTTAGTTCTTTTCCTATGGTTTTCTTAAGGTTTCTAGCCAAAGGGGTGCTTTCTACTACCACTATGTTTGAAAAACATCAAACAACAGAGTTCTTATTTTTCTTAGCTAGTATTTTATGCAAGAGCAATCATTCTGGAGTTTGGTTTCTTTTTGCTTAAGGGAAGGGGTGGTTTGCATTATTTAAGTCAAATGGCCTTTCTCACAAATTGCTAGCAAAAGGCATGGGTTCACTTCTTTTTCATGGGTTTGTATTTTTCTCTGGTGGTTTATCTCATCATGGACTTAGCTAATTTTTGGTTGCCCATTATCTCATTATTTGAGGTTGTTTATGATTTATTGGGAAAATGCCTTATTACCACTTTGTATTTATTTTCCTTACTTAAAAAGTTAGGCTGGGGTGCTCTGTATTTTTGTAGTGGGGCTCTGGTGGTTATAAGTTCACTGGATTTTTGTTAACCACTTTGGTTATGGTTTTGTAACTCTAATAATTGAATTTCAGTCTATATGAGGCTAAACAAATCATCTTAATTTAAAACTGGTCCAAGTTAAGGGTCTCTGTATTTTTCCTAGGTTCTTGGTTGCATAAGTAAACTAGGAAAAATATTACTAATCATTGTTTAACATTTTCTAATGCCTTTCTGATTTTCTCTAAGTTGTGGACAAAATGGCTTTAAATGAATAACTACATCATAATCTCTAATGCTGGGGATTCTACTATTTTTAAACAATGTCTAATTAGGGTATAAGCATCTACAAATTTTCTTAAGCTCAGTACAGAAGAAAAACTAATTTTCCTTAATTAAACAAGGTTTAGGGGGTTTCTGTTTTTAATTTTAAGCTCTAAAATTTAGAACAGAAAGCATATGGTTCAATAATTTTAAATGATAGATCATAATATTCCAGAGCTAGCAAAATTGGTTTGACAGCTTTTCATTAAGATTTCATCAAGTTATGAATTTTCTAAGTTCTTTGGTTATTTAAAAAGAATAACAGAATTGATAAAAGGGAAAAACCACTTTGCACTGGGGTCCCTGGCGGTTTTTCTAAGTTTTCCTCGCGAATCAGTCCTTAGGTTACTATTCATATGAGTCGCTGACATTACAGAAAACCCCTCGGGTTCTACAGAACCTAACCCGAGGTCCTTCTTCTACCTCAAACAGTAGCCGCGGCGAAGAAAAGGGCGGAGGGGCTTACCGGCGGCGAGACTGTTCCGGTGAAGTGGTCGAGGGCGAAGGGGAGGTCGCGGGGATCACAACGGTGTGCGGAACGTCAACGGAGATGGCCGGAGTTGGTCGGTCCACGCGCGCAGGCGGGGATGCTCGTCGGCGGCGAGGAGACCGGCCTGGTCACGGCGAGATAGTTCAATCAAATGGGTCAGGGAGATCCACGGGATGCCAGAGAAGACATGAGCGAAAGGAATTGGGCGGAGACTCACTGGATAGCTCGGTCCACGCGCGGCGGCGGAAGACCGAAGTCCGGTGAGGTTGATCTCGGGCCTCCGGTGAAGTCCGGTCGGGTCCGAGGGCTTGGCGAGCTTCACGGGCTACTGGCGGAGCTAGCCGAAGCACAGGTTGGGCTGGAGGGCGGCTGGAGTGGGCTGGCCACGGCGGCCGTAGCTCTGGCGGCAATGGCGGGCGGAAATACGCTCGCCGGAGCTAAGGAACGGTGGCTGGCCGATGAGGGTGAGTGCGGGGCGAAGAGAGGTGCGCCCGGGGAGGCTTTATAGGCGCGGGCGGGCACGGCCGAGGGCGTGGGCGCGCGGCGGACTTGACCGGACGCCGGGGCGAGCGCGCGCGCGGGTTGGGCGAGCTCTGGCGTGCCGACCAGGGTCGAACACGTGTGCCCGTGCGTTCTGCCCAAGCTCTGGCGCGTGTGGTCGCTCATCCGAGCCTGCTCTCGCCTGGGTCAGTGCACAAAACCTCTTCTCCTCCCTACAAGCTACCATTCTTGTGTGGAGGTCATAGGATTTTGCCTACTGGTTGCAGAGATATGGAGCCAGGAAATCTGGTCTGTCTCCCTGCCCAAACCCGAGGCAAATCCCAAGTTTTGTCGTGTCTAGGGCTCGCGTCCCAATGCCATCTTCTGGCACACGACAGAGGGGTTAGTTAGACACAAATTTGTCAATGGGGCCATTAGGATTCGAGTTAGGGATCAAGGTGAACATCCCTGATCTTTGGCTCAAGGTCTGAATTTCAGAATTCTGAAATTCAGAATTCCCAATGAGTCCCAACAAAAGAAGCTTGATTTGGGGGTTTTCTTGAATTATTTTGGCTAAGCTTTCTCAATCTATCTTGTTGCTTATCAAATATACTTTAACTTATATTATTGGCTCAACTCAAAATTTTAAACTTTTCATTCCCTTTTGCTTATTTTCTTGAATTTTGTTCATGGGGTTCACTTAGAGTTCTTAATTAGGGTTGCACATTCTTATCTTTTCAAGGACTCAATTGTTTTGATCATGACACTTTTAAACATATACTTGGTGAATTCTTTGTCACTTAAGTTATTTTGATGCTCATGCTTACTTTGGTTCACAGGAAGTAATGGCTCTTGGTGTGGCTTTTTAAGAGAAACCCTAGGTGATACTGGGGTGTCACAGGGAGGCAGCGAGGTAGGTGTATTGAAGAGATCTTCATACTGTTTGAGCAGATTCAGAATCGGTGCAGGCACTGTTAAGTCCTCAAATAGCAACAGCTGAGCTGAATCAATTGGGGGCTTGGACAGGTGCATAACTTCCAATAGTGTGCCGACGGGTATCTCAGGCTGGCACCCATGTAACACCATTGTCTGACCTTGGTAAGGAAGGGACAACCACTTGTGCTTCCAATCAACAAACATAGGGCTAAATTGCTCCAACCAGTCCATACCTAATATAAGGTCATAAAATGGAATTCGAAGGACTTTGAAAGTAGAATGGAATTTGAATCCTTGTAATAACCATTCAACGTCAGGTAGTTCAGTGGTACAATGTAACTGTGTGCCATTGGCTACTTTCACACACATGGGCTGCTCCATTTGAACTAGTCCTGAAATTGTAGATGCATGAATCTCATTCAAGGAGTGAGAGCTGCCAGAGTCGAGCAAGATAAACATTTCAATCCCTTGTAAGCTGCCTTGGAACCGAAATGATTTGGAATGTTTCTGAGGGGATACAACTTCTCTTGATAACAAGATGGCAAATTGTTCCGCAGAATCTTCAAATTCACCTTCGGAATCCTGGTGATCAGGACTGCCCAACATATCCCATAGTTCCTGAACAGCATGAAGTTGCACACTAGTAGCACATTTGTGACCTTTTACCCATTTCTCTGCGCAGTACTGGCATAAGCCCCGAGCACGGCGATAAGCACGTAGTGAGGCCATCTTGCTGTCAGATGAGAGCGTTGAAGTCTTGGCAGTGGGGGCCAATGATTTGTCCGGCCTGTTGGAAGAGTGCAGAAAGGTCCGATCATACCGGGACACGTCTCCACGAACAGGGTCCCGTCTCCGCGAGGAGTCCGCCTCTTCCTGCAATAATGCCAGAGCACAAGCAGTATCGAGATCCCCAGGACGTTGTACAAATATGACAGACTTAATATCATCACGAAGACCATCAATAAATCTCATAGTATAATATAGTGGATGGGCTGTGTGCTCATATGTAACAAGTAAATCAACTAGTTCAGAGAAATGATCTACATAATCCTGGACTGTAGTGGTTTGCTTAATGTGAAACAATTTACGAATCACCAATTCGTGTTGCTCACGGGCAAATCTCTCGTGTATAGCGTGACAAAACTGTCGCCAAGACATGTTGGGCAATCCGGGGTTCAATGGACTGCAGCCAGCGACCAGCAACCCCATCAAAATGCATTGTGGCAACTTTTACCCACATGATTTCCTCAGTACCATACATCTCAAAGTAATTCTCACACTGCTTTTGCCAGAGTTTAGGGTTAGTTCCATCGAAGATAGGGAAATTCAACTTCGAAAGACTACCCATTTGATGAGGTGAAAACCCCCGCAGATCTAAATCACATGGACCACTGCCACGAGGAGAGAAGGCAAACGATGGTGAAGGTTGGTGATTCCACGTACCCGTGACCGGGAAGTGGGATTCGGCACCGGGGTGACCGAACCCACTGCCCTGGTGAGAATTGTCGAAGCCTTGCCCAAATCGAGGGCCATCAGGAAACATCGGAGGAGCGGGTGCACGCCCTAACACCGAGCCAGCATCGCGGAACCGGTTCGGCCTAAAGTAGCCGTCGGGGCGTGCATCGCGGTGTCAGGACGAGTCCCGCTGTGCAGCGTCGAGCCGCCAGCCTCCCGCTTCCGATTGCAGAGCATCGAGCGACGATTCAACGCGTGGACGCCATGCTTCGAGGCGCTGCACGGATGATTCCAGCGCGACGACACGAGAGTGAGTCTCCGTCTCGATCTGAAGCAGTCGCACGTCGACCGCCGAATCGGCAGCCGTCAGATGCGCTTCGACATCGGACCGAAGAGACGAGGGAAATTCCGACCAGGATTGCTCCATTGCGGACAAGCGAGACTCCAGATCGCCCAATCGGGAGTTCCACTGGTCGTCCCTTGCGAGGAAACGTTTGTCCAGTTCAGACAGAAGGGCTCGGGTCTGGTTTTCGAGGGCCAGCGTGAGGCTTCCCTCGATGGGAGTGGCAGACGACATAGCAAGGAACGTTCCTCTGATACCAATTGTTAGCTACAGCTAGAGAATACAGAAGGTAGCAGAATTAGGGAAGGAGACAACAGGAAGAAGAAGAAGGTGGAGGCGGCAGGAATACGAGAGTTTCTTTCAGTAGGGTTCACAATGTTCAGGTTTGATGTCTTACACGACAGCCACCCAAAGAACTTAACTCCGCCCACACACAGAGAGCAGCATGCAGGTTACACCCATTCTAGGCCTTGGACTCGAGGGTTGGCGTGGAGCTGGCGACGTCGACGCTCGTCTGCCACTTGGGCCACTTGCTCCTGTGCGTCGGGCTGGATTTCGACCTCCTGTTGCTGGGCTTCCGACTGAAGACCGTCCGGTAGGCTCACACTCAGCCCATCACCATGCATCGCCGTGCGTACGGGTAGGAGTAGGACAGTACAGTAGGAGAGTACGTTCTTCGTTTTGCTGTCGCGTTGCTCCCGCTAATTCCCACGCTCCGCACCCACTCCAATCAAATTGCACGTCCCGGGCCGCGCGCTTCCACGCCCGCCGGACTACTGAACCGCCGCTCGCTCTGCGTGGGCTCGGCCGCTCGGGACCGAGAGCCGGCCCGCACTGACAGCCGATTTGTCGGACTGAACACAAGACATTGGAAGACATTAGAAGACTGATTAAAGACCTATCAAAATGGTGCAAGAGCCTAAGACATTAGACAAAAGAAGCCCAAGAAAACGTGAAGACAAACATAAATCAAGCCGAACAGGTGCACTGAACGTGTACGATGGGTCGATGGCACATCGCGCGTCAGCACCGCACAGGTGCTATGCTAGGTTGGGCGAGGAAATGAGCCGAAGCCAAGTGCTCCGGACGCCTCGGTGTGCACGTCGCACCGGGCAAAGGCTACAAACGCGGGCGCGGCTACAACGCACACCACCGGATGTGTTGCATCGGATACGACAACCCGAGATAGATGGTGCAAAAGGCACCAGAGAGTCGGGCACAGCACACTGAATACGTGTCCAGTGTAACGCCGGTGGCACACCGGGTACCCGGAGATTGAATGGTCGGCAACGGCTAGTTTGGCATCGGACGTGTTCGATGGCACACCGAGCTTGTTCGATGATGCGCATAAAACAGTTTGCTCTTTCGCTACGGCTCTTTTGAGTTTGGGGGTTGTAAATACCACCCACAATCGTCCATTTCTAAAATGTGGGAGCTAAGGAACAATGCAAGTGAGCTGAGGCTCGTTTTAGAGCTCTTAAACACTCAAGTGCTTAACAGAATCACTCGATGATTCATGTAAGTGCTTTGTGAAGCGTTTAGGTTAGTTAGATCTACGTTATACTGCTTGCTTCCACATAGGTTTTGTTTAAGAAGTAAAATTAGAGAACTAGCTTAGTGAAAAACAAAAACGTGTCGACCTATTACTTACCCGTCAGTCGTGTAGACTATGCGGAGGTGCCTTCTAGTCATTTTTGTTTTTGGAAAAAGAACCTTTGCCCAAACACTACCCCAAGAAAATAAACAAATGGAACGGTTCTTCTATTATGTTCTGGTACTCCTCTCTCATTATTTTCATCAACGAGCCAAACAATGTCACGCTGCCTTTTGTAAGGGTGTATCACCAATAATATCCCGTGAATGTTGCAAGTTTATACGCATGCATACTTCATTAATTACACTCAACATAGAGTAATGAAAATAAAATATGTGCACGATGGTACTAACATTCTCTTAAAAGTTATAATGGAAGAGTATTATTGTCTTGCCATGTTGTTTATAAAAGAACCTGAATATGTTATTCTATGTTTATTTTTATAGTGACCAGCCATTGTTTCTTCGTGTTGGTGTTTCGAATCTTGCTCCGACAAGTAAATTTGCTGTGCGTAGTGGGTGCAAGATTTATACTGGTTCGACATAACATCCCTATTTACAGTCATCGACTGCTTGCGCTACCGGTATCATTGATGATCAACACTCGTAGTAGGGCTTACAAGCGGGCGAGAGAGGGAGCAGAGGCTCCCAAGTCTCTTATTGTGGTGTTGGTTTATAGAGAGTGGAGTCCTAGTTAAGTCTTGGCTGGTGACGGGGCTTCGTCCAGCAGTGGCTTCTTTAAGAAGGAGCGTCGAGCGACGATAAAGCCGAGTGTTCTACCATGGGAAAGTGTCATGCATGCTCGTGGGCCCCGAGGTTACCTGGTTGTCTTGTATTCTTTATGCCGGATGATGCAGGCAGCGTGGGGCTTGAGCATCACCATTCGGGTTATGATGACCCTGGCTTTCGTAGCATAGGGTTTGCCGCCGTTCGTCATGTTGTGCCCTGCCAGAGGTCTACGCACTCAGGCATAGTCCTAGTATGCCATGAGTGCACCACAGTCCGAGGGGCTCGTAGGCTATGAGTGGGAGGCGGACTGACGCCATCGTTGTGGCTCGGCGCCAGGCGAAGTTAATGCAGCTGTCGATCCCAAGCGAGGCAAAGTTAATGCACCCTATTAAATTAGTAAAAAACACAGTTTGATAAATGATATACATTCACGTAAAAAACACATGCAATCTACAATCACAAGTTTATAAGTTATACAAACTTACACATAACTAAAGATGCACAACTTGATAATTAACAATGACATATAGGTACATGGAACATAAACGTTCGTGCACTTCGGATATTTCAGGTACCCGATTGTGGTACCCTTATTACTCGGAATAAGTTCAGGTTTTACAAGTTGTCACCCGAGATTCGGGTTCCGAGTATTTCAGGTTCAGATTCAGGTATTCTAGATTTGGCAGGTTTCGAGTTTTTTTCCCTCCCTAAATGGATAAAGTAATTAGGTGATAAGCAAGCCACGCTTCCCTTGGTCATTGTGCTAGAGTAAGAAGAGAATATCATATGGATGGAGAATTATTGATGCTAGCCCTCATGTCTTGTTTCTCCATTGAATTAGCCCTCATGTCTGAATGGATTGTAGCCTCCCAGACAGATGCCTGCCCGACATTCCATCGTAGTCCTCAGACGTCCTAAATCAATGGCCTGGGACGGTGGTTGGGCCAGCCAGATTCATTGAGATTCGAACCAAACAATGTATATATCTTCTGGTCGAGTCCCTGACTCTGTCATACATCTATGAGTCTATAGACTCGTCTTACTATTGAGGACTCGGTCGTTCTGCCAGACTAGTGTTTCGAATTCCGCTGCCTTGTGTCGCTACGGTTTCCTCAACCGCTTTATAAAGGAAACTAGTCGATTTCCCGTGCGTTGCGACGGCTTACAACAATATCCATGTAAACTATTTTTATCATTCATTGATTACCGCTCTATCAGATGAGTTACATTCCCTTTTATGTGATTTACCACAATAAATTATATTTGAATAGAGAGTAATAATAAAAGAATAATTAGATATACCAATAGTTGAACAAGTAATTTTGTTGTGATTGGCAGCGCACCACTTGATCTAAATCCAATATTTAATAATTTGGCACCATTCTTATTTTCCTAAAATTGAATTTTAATAATAAAAATATTGGAGATGCCAGGAGTTTAACCCGTGCCTTTATCATGCAAAAATTAATGCTCTACCAGATAAGCTACATCTGATGTGTTTAATTTAGCACTATAAAGTTTTTATAATTAATTTTGTTCTATTTTAATAGAATTTAATAAAAATAATTAGAGATACAAGTTGAAAAAGTAACTTTGTTGTGCATGGATTACTGTCGCACCAAATGATGTTTATCTATTATTTTAAAAATTTGAAGCCATTCTTAATTTTTTTTCTTAAATTAGATTTTAAAAAGAATAGTGGAGATGAGAGGAGGAGTTGAACCCCGTGCCTTTATCATCATTCATTGTTTAACAATCTACCAGATGAGCTACATTCCCTTTTGATTGATTTAGCACAATAAATAATTTTATAGTCAAACTTTGTTCAATTTGAATAGAGTAATAAAAAAATAATTAGAGATACCAATAGTTGATAGATAGTGCATAATTTCGAGCTCATTTTATACGCAGTCGTAGCAATTACTAATATTTAAAACAAACAAATAACCTTTTATTTTACTGTTAGTTTGACAAATTATTGTTGCTCCATCCAATCCAGCAACCTCAAACACCATGGAGTTCATACGACCTAACACTTGCAAGAGCCAAGAACGTCGTGTCGTGCTTGGGCTGTAGCCTCGGCCGTAGTGCTGGCCCGGTCCGACACGATTATATTTTTTAAAAAACGTATATACATATACATATACATAATTTATATTTTATATTTTATATTAAAAACATATGAGCATAATGTTCTACTGGTTAGACAGCTTTACTTAGTGTCTTCCGCCCTTCTTCCATTATTAGGGCACGGGTTCGAACCCCACCTCCTACACCGTTTTTAATATTTTACGCTCATTTAAGCAAATGGACCGACGGGCTAACGGGCTGACCCAGCACAGTCAGTAGGTCGTCATGACGCGTCTGGGCCAGAATTGTGGCGCTCATTTAAGTAAATGGACCGACGGGCTAACGGGCTGACCCAGCACAGTCAGTAGGTCGTCATGACGCGTCTGGGCCAGAATTATGGCTCGCGAGTGTCTGACCCGTGCGGACCGCTGTTTGGCCATCTATAGTCGTGCAGCGAATTAATTTGAAATAGTTGTGAGAGGTTATTTGTAAAAAGACGACGCGAGATGACCGTTGGTGGTGCTTTAAGTATAGTATAGAAATACCATGTGAAGCTCCCAAATGGGCTGGCGGGCTAACGGGCTGGCCCAGCACAGTCATTAGGTCGGCATGACGCGTCTGGGCTAGAATTGTGGCCCGCGGGCGTCTGGCCCGTGCGGACCGTCGCTTGGCCATCTATAGCCGTGTAGTGAATTAATTTGAAATAGTTGTGAAGGGTTATTTGTAAAAAGACGACGCGAGACGACCGTTGGTGGTGCTTTAAGTATAGTATAGAAATACCATGTGAAGCTCCCGCTTCCGTAGTCTGCTATAAAAAAAAGAATTGTCCAAAATGGGCCGACGGGCTGGCCCAGACCGGCATGACGCGTCTGGGCCAGAATTGTGGCTCGCGGGCGTCTGGCCCGTGCCGGACCGCCGTTTGGCCATCTATAGCTGTGCAGCGAATTAATTTAAAATACTTGTGAGGGATTATTTTTAAAAATATGACGCGAGACGACCGTTGAAACTGATTATAATATAGAGTATAGAAATATCATGTGACGCTCCCGCTTTCGTAGTCTGCTATAAAAAAAAGAATTGTCCCACAGCGTTTAGACTTTCATGGGCCACCACCTGTTTAGCACTCATTACACTTATTAGCACTGTTAGATCTGATTTCAAATATCAAGATTTTATATGTACATATCAACATATGTACACTGGATATCATCCATCCAAAGAGAAATGTTACCCGTCGCTGACCCCTATATGCGCGTTCCTGCAAGTAAGCGAGTCCTCTAGCTAGTGATAGGAGATGTAGCGCACAAAAGGCTCAGATTACGTAGTACCTGCATGCAAGATTAGATGCTCTGATGACCATTCACACAAAAAAGACTTAACAGATGCTATAATGATAACAACCGCATGACTCAGCTTGTAGGGTCGATCTATACTACCACTGCTAGTGCTTGGTTTGGTAAAGATACCTACAGATCAGCTAGTTGGGAGGAAGAAAATTGGAGAGGATTTAGTATGCTAAAATCTTCTTTCTAATATAAATAGAAATGAAGAACACGTAGGGGTGGTAATGGATCGCGATCCAAATGGTTCTTCACAATTTGGTAGGGCCCTAACTTATTTATAGTTAAAAAATGAATAGAAATAAAGTCCGATCCTAATCCGATTCGATCCTTAAGTTTTATAGTGTAAAATTTGAGGCCCATTATCAGCCCTAAGAACACGGATACCTTCAACTGAGTTGTGTCTATTTATACACACATGTTACTATAGGTGATGACACCCACTCTAGAGTAACTTAAAAAAATAAATTACAAAGATCACAAATAACTTAAACTGAGTCGTGTCTCGAACTGGCCTGCCAGACATGGTTTATTGGCCATCTATAGTCCAATACTTCTCCCTCATCGTCCTTGATCTTAGGAGTGTGGAAACAAACAAGAGGAAAAACTTCATCTCATCTCACCCACACCATATACATCACCACTCGTCGTCTCCACCTCTCTCCTTGCCACGTCGTCGTCCGACGTCTCGAGATAAAAAATCCTAGGTGCACCGCAAGGCGCAACCGGATTCACACGATTCGGCTCTAGGGGCACACCGCCTCGTGTTCAGATCTGCACGAGGCGCACCATCGGATCCACTACGCCGACAGGAGCCAATTGCCGATGGGTGTGCTGACCTTATCTAGTCTTCGGTTGTCTCCCTTCGGTGTGATCTAGAAATCTATAATTTGAATCGTATTTGAATAAATATCTCATTTAAAGATTATTTACCTATGTGATATATAGAAACTGTAGTAACTCACGAACAACTAACTAGTATATCTATATACAGCACGCACACGGACGGAGAAGCCTCTCCTACACCAATATATCTTGAGCAGGACCAGAAACGGTAAATTTTACCGAAAACCGGGAAGTAGAAGTTCAACCCTGGTATAGATCATTTTTATTTACCTTGCACCTGTGGAAGTTTGGGTTTTCTTTTTATGCGCAGTGTCTAAAACAACATATACTGTATACAGACCGAATAGTTGACTAGTTGTTTTGGGGCCGAAAGTGAGTTTCCATTGCATACCGCCTTTCTCCGCGCCGTTTGCTGCATGCCCTCTACTGCTGTCAGTCTCTCACTCAATACGTTATAAGCAGCCGATGGATCGCTCTTCGAGCAGGCAGCTGGAGTGTAGTAGCACAGCTTCCTAATATTTTCTCTGTTCTCTATACTAGGTAGCAGACACATCCAGCTCCAGCTCTGAATGGGAGCACTCCCCGTCGGTGGCACTGGCAGCAACAACGACGACGGAGGAGGCCAGAAACGACGGCGCCACCACCGTGGCGACGTCCTTTGGCGCATCCTGCGCGCCTGGTTCTGCTGCCAGAGTTCAGAGAGCGAGTGAGCATTGGCAACGATGGCAGCTGCATCGATGTCATCGGTTCAAAACAAGAACTTTCGACAGAATGAACCGTCTGATAGCATGGTATTCTTATCTGTACTCGAGAAGCACTAGTACGGTTTTGAATAATACGTGTGTCTAGCTACATATTGTGTAGGTGTTTGTGTTTAGCATCTTCTGAATTCTGGTATGCAAAAGCTAGCTTGGGTTGTTGGTGTGACAAGAACTTGATATCGGAGGTATATCTCTGTGGCTTTTGGATTCTAATGATATGCAGAACCGTCTTGATGGCATCTATATATAAAACAAATAAAGTAGTATAAGGATAATATGATTAGTGTGTGCTTTCTGAATATATGCGTTGTCTTCAGTTCATTCTTTTGCGTCACAAGTAAACAGAGCCTAGAGGGGAGCACAATGCTGGCTGATTGTTCACATCATTCGAAATGGTTTATTCCAAGACACTTTCGGTATCAATCAACCCTTTTTCTGAGATTTATATCAGTTCTTGCTATCCCAAAAAGAAATAGAAAATGACTAAGATCCCCATCAGATACCGAACAACTCGTTAAGATTAACGCCCAAAATGTAACCCAACAACGGATCTATTCATAAGACCGTCATCGCGATAAATAAAAAATGCAGATTTAATTACAAAGCTTTCTATGAGTGATGGTGAGAAACATGAGCGGACATGCGCAAAGCAATTCCTAAAAACCTGATTCGTCGCCACCCGTACAGATCTTCAGATCATCGGTGAAAGTTCGGAGACATTGGTCTCCCTAAATCTGTTGTACGGCACGGAGGCATGATAGGGCAGAGAAGTGGCTTCACATAGAATTGAGAAGGAGAAGATGAGTTAGTTGTTTTTGCCATATATCCCGTCTCCCGGACATCTCCAACATATAGAGGGTTAGCATCAACTGTCTTCAGATATGATGTGCTAAATTCCAGATCCTCCCTAGGAACCTCTCTAAGTGCAACCGTATGGAGTTCACACTCATAATGTGCACCCGTTACTCCCAGTCGACGTGGTAATTTGGTGTGGTATTCGATAACTAAATAAACAAAACGCAAAAATAAAATGTTGTTTAGAACACAACACAACGCGATCGCACATGGTCACAAGTCACACGATAATTTCGTGAAAAACAAGAAACATGAGCAAGCGAGCGCGTGCGGTAAGTTCATAGCAGCTTTCATAGCCCTTTGTGTGTCTCATGTGAAGAGTAAAGCACACCCTCACATATATATTGGTTATGTCCTACCTAGTTGAGCAATGTGAACTAAAGCCACATATGCCATCTCTACACACCACATGGCTTCCTTATAAGAATTGGGCCAACAACAAGCAAGCTTAAATAGGACAAACTCCAACAGCCCACGATGCCACGCCACTCAGCCCCCACCTGATTGTGTCCCTGTTTTTCCCTTCTTCTTTGGGCATGTCGTCGTCTCCTCTCCGCATCTAAACCACATCCGACCAGTGGTGGCTCACCGCTTTGCCCCTGATCTAGCTCCTCTTGTTTCCCCTTCTTATTTGGTTGCAACCTCACCTCCTTTCTGCTTCCGATCGACGGTGGCTCGCTGCTCTTGTTTGGTTACGCATACCCGGATGGTCCGAAGTAAGGGGTCGGACTGTCCGCGACTGGGCCGAACGGTACGAGTGTGTATCTAGACTATCCGGCCATATATGGCGCTGCCTGGGTTGTTCCGTACCCGGACGGTCCGACGTGAGGGGTCGGATGGTCCGCGACCTAACCGAATTGTCTGGGGTTGTACCTGGATTGTCCGGCCATGTGCGGTGTGACCTGAGTGGTCTGCACGCGGATACATGCACGGTCGGACGGTCCGTGACGTATCTAGATGGTCTGGCGTAAGGGGCCGGACGGTCCGCGACCGGGCCGAATGATCCAGGGGTACACCCAGATGGTCCGATCGTGTATGGCACTACCCGATTGATCTGCACGCGAGCTTTTGTAGGGTTAGACTGTTCGAGATGACTCGCTGACGGTCCGATTGCGTCTAGAGCCGGTCGCGTGCCTAGCGACAACGGTTGTGATGGTGACACGAACGTGTACATCGGCATACCATACGATGGCTGGGCCAAGGGAGACCCATTTGTAGCCGATGTGTTTGGCGCGGGTGGTTCCGTATTTGATTCACGCAAGGGAAAACTAGGGGCAGTAGGTTTCTTATATGAAAACGCCCATTTTTAATAGATTCATCTACGTATTTTTTTAACAGTTCCCCTCGTTGTTCCATGAAAGCCTGAAAAGATGGATCTGGGATACTTACAATGGGAGCATGAGGTGAGGCACGAGAGACGTCATATCGATCTCCCCTTGACAGATTATCTTCTGGTGGCGATCCATCGTGAAGTATGATAGCTACTTTTCTGTCACGTTTTCTAGTCGTTCCTTGAGTTGTCGCAGCACCTCTTCTTCCACTTTGTCGTGTCGTTCAGCGAGTTGTCATAGCACCTCCTCCTTCTCGCGCCTTATGAGGTCATCAAAGGGCTGCTGGTCATCAGCCGGGAGTGCCTCCTTGGTCGGCTTGATGATGTTGGCGATGGAGACGTCAGTGTGATCTTTGGAACTGGTCATATGGGGGCGATTTTTTATAGATCTAAACACCCTTATCCCAACAGAGTCGCCAAAAAGTATGTTGGTGTCGATCTGGGCGCCAAACACTGGAATGAACCATATGGCGGTGCTCTCTACGGAGGCACGGACGGTCCGCGGCACAGGGCCGGACAGTCCACGACCTGGGCGCAGGAGTGGATCCTCTCTGCACGCTTTTGGATGGTCTGCGCCGGGGGCCGGACGGTCCGTGATAGCACATAGGGTCTTCTTTTCTGCGAAGAAACCTAGAACTCGCCTCGAGAGAGATCCCGTCGAAGGGAAGAGTTCCAAGGCGTCGCTCCGGGTCAGCAGGTCGGCCCGTGCTCCTCTGATCGGTGTAGGGTCGAAGAGAGATTGTTGTGGAAGACTAAACTAGATTTAAACCTAAGGCTAAATTATTCCTACTCCTATGAATTGAAAGAACGATGCAAATAAGGTAAAATTGATAAGAAGATTTGATTGGATCTACTGTGAGAGGTTCAATTGGCCGTATCCATTTATCTATCTAAAGGGTGGAGGTTTGGACCAATTACAACTCGGTTCTCGGGTTAACCCCGCAGGTTTTGCTAATAAACTCCGCTAAAAATTCAGAACCCTAGCTGATTCAGTGCACGCATGGACCGTCTGCATCACCATTGCGGACAGTCCGGACCACGCACCGTCCGGCACCAGAGGCAGACAGTCCACATGCCATTTTTTGTGTTCAACACAACCCATATAAATGAGTTGTATCTTGAGTGATTCTAATAAATAAGATACAAGACTTAATAACGTTAAATTGTATGAACAAGAACAAGGATCTTTCTGGACCACCGTTGTATGAAGTTCCGATATATTAATATACCACTACGAAAGATTACATGAGTCCGCTACATGTATGGTGTAGGGTTCTTCCATTGCGTCAAGAATCTTCAGATAAACAAGGAGCTTGTGATGTTGTGCGGAGATCGATGGTATATTTGTATACCTCTGTGTGGAGTGTATTACGTGGATGCCCGATTCTTGTATGATGTCGGCTTGCATTGATGGCATCTGATCCATATATGAGAACTGCGTACGATCATATTAATGTGGGATCTTTTCATGTTGCTTTTAGGTGATCTGAAATCTGATGAATATGTGTGCAGCCGGTAGCCCTTGGTTCAACCTTTTGCCTGATCTGGAGCGAGTGGGATCCTCTGCTGTTTGTTTAAATGAACCATAATATATCTTTCTGGAGGATTTATTCTGATCTAAAGCATTAGGCACTTTCGGTATCAATCAACTTTTCCTGCAGCGATCGATTTGTCACAGTTATCCATTTACTATCACTAATTAAAGGTCCAGGTGGTGCCTTGATTCTGATACCCATTAATAGCATTATAACCTTTGTGGATCCAATATGTTTGTAAGAAAGTTATATCGCCTCTGCCAACTGGGTTCTATTGGTCCACCTCTTTTAGGGATGTTTGTCTCAGCTTAAAATCGAATTTGATTTTCAGTCCACTTTTTGAGAGTAGCTTCAATAAAAATCGATCAAATCAACATGAACGCAGAATCCGCTGCGTCAACACGATGGTAGGAATCGATCGTTTTTAGATCTTAAACCCTACGGACCCTTTCATTTTACTCCGCACGTAAGCCTCACGATATTTAGATTCTCGTGACAGCTAGATTATCCATAAATCTAGATTCTCAGAAAAGCTTTTCAGAAAAAACTATACCAAACAAACCCTTAATAGTTTTCATAAAATAAAAATCAATGTTTATTTATTATATTGGATTCATAAACTTGAACACACAAATACCTCTGCCACTACATCACACACTCATTTTTAGTATATACATGATTCTATTTTTCCTATCATTTTATATTTTTATATTGAATGTCTTAATTAGTAAATAAGTTTGAATAAAAAAGTTTAGACTATAAAGTTTTAAATCTTGTCGACCATTATAATTTTGGTATAGCTTGTGCCTTCATGTGAGATTGTTTGAAAACTGAATATCGAAATATAAGAACTTATTAAAATAAATATTTGAGAGTTTAAATAAATTTCAATAAAAAAGTGTCAAATATAAATTTGTTGGTCTGATCGACTACCACCACTTCGATATATACCATGTGAATATTCAAGATCATGTGAAAATTCTAAATTTTGAATTTTAAAATTTAGGAAATTAAAACACATATCTGAAACTCTAAACAACTTTAATAAAAAACTTACCAACTACAAATTT
The DNA here is from genome assembly GCF_902167145.1 of Zea mays. Taxonomy (NCBI): domain Eukaryota; kingdom Viridiplantae; phylum Streptophyta; class Magnoliopsida; order Poales; family Poaceae; genus Zea; species Zea mays. Next base: position 10,595,634 of record NC_050104.1, on the reverse strand, counting down.
CTAAATTATATTATTGTATTGAAAACCAAAACTCACATTTTAAACTCTGAATAACTTAAAATAAAAAAATATCAACTACAAAGTTGCAGATTGCATTGTTGTATTGAAAACAAAACTTCATAGTGAACACAAGGTTGACTTGTCCCTTGTTCGGGTTGATGATGAGTAATTGTCAACATGGATAGTATTTTATGAGATTATGTGTTATGCAACCATGTCTCTCGGCTTGTGGTGTGCAGGTATGGAGCACAGGGACGGTGGTCGACGACAAATGTGAAGGTCATGTGGGTTCATGTCAATGAGATGGGAGCGATGAAGGATGAGCGCTGGAACTTGACCGAGGGATCGGAGAAGCCGGGTGACTAGCCGCGGTGGCTGACACCTAGGACACGCACTATCGTGAGGACATGTGGAGCAGATCGTATTGGCGACGCGTTCATGGACTGATGGGATACATGTCTAGGACGTGGGGGCGCGTATGCAGTATCCTACTCACAACGGTTTGGTGGTTGAGCCTCAAAACCACCAAGCGCTACAGATGATGGGTTCGCTGAATTTGGGCATCAAAACTCGGTGGTGCAGTTCCGCGGGAAAAGAAGACGGCGCATGGCATAATCGCGAAGGGTGCGTCGAGGCAAAGCAACTTCATGTGGAGCACGTGGTCGTCAGATGCATATTCCAGGTGTCGGCGTTTCGAGACCGGGGGGTCCCTCGGGCCGACGAGTGAGTGTCGCCGCGTGCCCCAGCCCAGATGGGTCGAGCGCGAGGGCGAGCGCGAAGGGGGGAGAAGCGAGGCGGCCGGAGACCGACGTGAGAGAGGTGGGAATCCCACGGCCTTCGTGTTCGTCCCGCGCCCAGGTCGGGTGCGCTTGCAGTAGGGGGTTACAAGCATCCACGCGGGAGAGGGAAGCGAGCGGCCCCAAGAGAGCGCCTGTCACGTCCTCGTCCCCGCGCGGCCAACCCTCTCTAAGAGGGCCCTGGTCCTTCCTTTTATAGGCGTAAGGAGAGGATCCAGGTGTACAATGGGGGGTGTAGCAGAGTGCTACGTGTCTAGCGGGGGAGAGCTAGCGCCCTAAGTACATGCCGATGTGGCAACCGGAGAGATTTTGGCACCCAGCTGGTGTGATGTCGTGGCCGTCGGAGGAGCGATGGAGCCTGGCGGAGGGACAGCTGTCGGAGCGGTTGAGTCCTTGCTGACGTCCTCTTGCTTCCGTAAGGGGGCTGAGAGCCGCCGTCGTCACAGGGTATGCGGGGCGCCATCATTGCCTATCTGGCGGTGCTGGCCAGATGGGACGCCGGTCTTGTTCCCTGCGGCCCGAGTCGGCTCGGGGTAGGGTGATGATGGTACCTCCTTGTTGATGTAGCTGGCCTGCGCCCTAGGTTGGGCGATGTGGAGGCTCCTCCGAAGCCGAGGTCGAGTCTGTCTTTCATGGCCGAGGCCGAGTCCGAGCCCCTGGGTCGGGCGAGGCGGAGATCGTCGGCAGAGGCATGGGCGGAGTCCGAGCCCTGGGTCGGGCGGAGCGGATTTCGCCATCTTCCGGGATTTAGCCCGAGTCCGAGCCCTGGGTCGGGCGGAGCGGAGTTCGCCGTCTTCTGGGACTTAGCCCGAGTCCGAGCCCTGGGTCGGGCGGAGCGGAGTTCGCCGTCTTCCGGGACTTAGCCCGAGTCCGAGCCCTGGGTCGGGCGGAGCGGAGCTTCCTATGGTGCCTTTGACAGGACCTGACTGCCTGTCAGTTTCACTCTGTCAAGTGGCACTACAGTCGGAGCGGCGCAGGCGGCGCTGTCCTTCTGTCAGGCTGGTCAGTGGAGCGGTGAAGTGACGGCGGTCACTTCGGCTCTGCCGGGGCGCGCGCGTCAGGATAAAGGTGTCAGGCCACCTTTGCATTAAATGCTCCTGCGACTTGGTCGGTCGGTGCAGCGATTTAGTCAGGGTTGCTTCTTAGCGAAGGCAGGGCCTCGGGCGAGCCGGAAATATGTCCGCCGTTGGAGGGGGGCCTCGGGCGAGGCGGAAATCCTCCGGGGTCGGCTGCCCTTGTCCGAGGCTAGGCTTCGTGCGAGGCGTGATCGAGTCGCTCGAATGGACTGATCCCTGACTTAATCGCACCCATCAGGCCTTTGCAGCTTTATGCTGATGGGGGTTACCAGCTGAGAATTAGGAGTCTTGAGGGTACCTCTAATTATGGTCCCAAGTTCTCGGGCTGGTATGTTGATGCTGTCAACGGTTCGGCCGGAGCCGGGTTTGCGAGAGCAGCCCCCGAGCCTCCGCACAGGGCGTGAGGGCGATCAGGGACAGATTCGGCTTTTTTACATACGCCTCTGCGTCACCTTTCCGCAAGGAGGAGGGGGAAAGCGCCATGTTGCCCTCGATGGGCGCCGAACATGGTGTCTCCAGTGAGCTGCAAGCGGGTAATCCGAGTGAACGTCCGTGCCCCGTTCGTTAGGGGTCGGCTAGGGGCCCAGAGGCACGCCCAAAAGTACCTGCGGGTGATCTGCCGGACCCGGTCCCCTGGCGACGGGGTCCGAGGGCTCGATGCCTCCCTCTGATGGGATTCCGTTACAGGATCGCTCCCGCTGGTCTCGGAAATGTCCTAGGCTACCTCGGGAGCGCAGCCCGAGCCTTGGTTATGTATCGAACGTACCCATGGTCATCCCTCGCTCGGCGTCTGAGGCGGCTGTGAACCCTTCGGGGGCCAGCCTTCGAACCCCTGATCAGTAATGGGCGCGGAGCCCGAGTAGCCTGAGGCGACCGTGGAACCCTTCGGGGGGCCGGTCTTCGAACCTCTGAGCACTAGTGGGTGTAGGGCCCACGCGATCTGAGGCGGCTGTCGAACCCTTCGGGGGGCCAGCCTTCGAACCTCTGATCAGTAAGGAGGCTCGGAGCCTGGTTCCTTCACGGGGAAGGATCCTTTTCGGGGTATCCCCCTTTCCCGGTCCCTGTTGCAAGAGATAGAGAAAGAGGAAAAAAGGAAAAGGATACGAAATCGAACGACGTGGCGTACCTTTTTTTGGCGCGGTTATTACGGTGAAGGCGAAGCGTCGCCCGCTGCTCTTGCCAGAAGCGCCACCTGTCCTGCCGCGGAGTTAATGCGACGGGGCGAGAGGTTGGCGGGGCGGCCGTTGCGCGTGCGCGAGCCGTTCGAGGAACGGCTGTTTCGCTTCGCGTTTTTGAATCCCGCGTCCGGTCCGGGCGAAACGTTGGAAACGGTCTCGCCTTGGTCTTTATATACCCGGGAGAAGGTCTGGTGACGGTTCTTTGCTCCGCTTCCTGTCTCCCTCTTAGGTTTTCGCAACTCGAGAGACTTAGCTAGAGAAGAGAAAACCGCCCTTCCTGCCCCTTGCGCCGCCATCCCTTCCGCTCGGTGATGGCTGACCGGGTGACCATCATCTCGCCGCGTGATCCATGGCCCTTTTCCACGGTGACGGCGAGTGACCTGGAGGATCTGGTCAGCGAGGGTTTGCTTCGCCCTCTCACCGACGAGCAGCGACCGGAATGGATTCCTCCCGTGGGCAGAGCCGCTCCGTCCCCACCGCCGGGGTACATCGTGAGCTTCGTCTCCTTCCACGAGCGGGGATTCGGTGTGCCGGCGAGCCGCTTTATGCGGGCGATCCTATACCACTATGGGGTGGAGTTGCACAACCTCACCCCCAACTCCATCTCGCAGGCCGCCATCTTCGTAGCGGTGTGCGAGGGGTACTTGGGGATCGCCCCCCACTGGGATCTATGGACCCATCTCTTTTTCGCGGAGCTTTTTGCCTCGCCGACGGGGGAGAGGAAAGTCCGCGCAGCGGTGCGGGCCGGCGGCTGCACCCTCCTGCTGAGGCAGTCGCGGGCGTCGCTGTATATTCCTGCCATCCTCGCGTCCTCGAACAAGGGGTGGCAGCGCCGGTGGTTCTACCTCCGGAATGACGGCGAGTTGCTCCCGCCGTTCTCCCAGCGAGTAGTCACCACTGCCACCGGCGCTTGGCGCCACGGGACCCCGCACGAAAGACAGAAGAACCTCGAACCCCTTCTCCAGGCTTTGGAGGCGTTGCGGAAGGGGGGACTCACCGCTGCGGGAGTGATTGCCGCCATCCACCGTCGGAGGGTGCTTCCCTTGGCGGAGCGACGGCTGTCGCTTTGGGAGATGACCCCGGAGGCTGACTGGGAGGGCTCGCGGATGTCCCCTGATCCTCTTCCTTTCGACGCCCTCCAATGGCGGGTGTCCGTCGCGTTGGGGAAGCCGGACCCCCACGCCTTCTCCCAGCTTTTGATGCGCCCCGACCGAGGGTGCGTGACTCTGGTGAGTGTCCGCTCCTTCCTTCTTCATACATCGGGTTGCTCCTGGTTCTTACGATCGGGGTTTTTCCCCCCTTCTTCAGGAGGTGGGGTGGCACAAGCCTTCCCTTCCACGGGTCCCGCAGGATGCGGTGGACCGAGCAGCGCGGCGGGTCGCCGCAGAGGAGAAGAAGAGGAAGAAGGACGCGGAGAAGGCCCGGGCCTGTGAGCGGAGGCGGGCTCGAGACGCCTTGGAAAAGCTCCGTCGCCGGCAGGAGAGGGAGGGACTCCCGAGGGAGCCGTCGCCGGAAACGCCCGACGACGACGACGATGATGATGATGATGACGAGGAGGACGACATGGCCGCCCGTCTTGGCCTCAGCCCCGGCTTGGGGTTTGGCCAGGAGCCGTCAAGCCAGCCCCCGAGTGGGCTGACACCGTCAGTCCCCGGAGTCGGGGCGTCGGGGTCCCGGCCCGAGGTGCGGGGGCAACCCGAGAGGGCACCTGACCCCTCGGTTGGAGGAGCTGAGGTGACTCCGGGGGGCCAGGCCAGGGCGTCTGCTCCCCGAGAGCCGCCGCTCGCGCCGGCAGCGCAGGGAGGCGACCCTCAGGTCACCGTGACAGTGCCTGGGCAATCTGCTCCCCGGGCGTCCAAAGCAAGGGTTGTGCCGAAGTTGCCGGCGAAGCGGACCTCGACGGCGGTTCCGAGGGCCGGGATCCAAGAGACTTCCCCCCAGGCACGGTGGATCATGGCCCGGAGCGGGTAAGTATCTCGGAATGTCTTCGTCTTGGCTTTCCATTCATATGTCCCGGCCGTGATTTTTCTTTTTCCCTCAGCAAGCGAAGCCATGGCCTGACCGACCTGGCACCCCGGAAGGCCCTTAAGACGACGCCGGCCTGTGCGGCCAGCGCCGCTCCGGGCCTTGCCGTTCAGCCGACCCTCTCGCAAGGCGTTCCACCGCAGGGGGCTCGGGTGGCACCGGTCGCCGTGGAGCAGGTTCCCGAGGCTGGCTCTTCTGCCGAGGCGGCCATCGTGATAGGGGAGGCGACTGATGCTGACGTGGTCCCGAGCCCACCGGACGCGCCGGCCATGCCAGCGCCTGCCGCTACCGAAGTCGCCGTCGTCCCAGTCGGAGAGCGACCGGTTGCTGCCGACGTCGAGACGGCTGATGCGTCGGCACCTGGTGCCTCGGAAGAGGGGGGCGTGGAGGCGCAATCCGTCCCACCGGGCAACAGCCTCGTCGCTGTGCGGCGGAGCTCCGAGGGCCGGCTCCAGTTGCTCCGGTTCCGGACCCGTGAGGCCTCGGACCCCGTCTTCATTCTCGACGATGAACGGGAGGACCAGTCCTGGGATGAGCTCCGCGAGTGTGCTGAAGCAACGGTGGGGTCGCTCCGGTCGTCGCTGGAGGTTCTTTGCAGGGATGTCCCCAAGATCCTCCAGGTAATGGTTTCAGGCATACCTTTTCTCTTCTGTGACCGAGGCGTTCTTCGTGACGCCTCGTTTTCTTCCCTCAGGATCTGACGGATCGGAGCGCCGCCAAGTCGTCGTTCATCCGCCGCGAGGTCGACGTCTGGGCTCGCTGCGATCCCTGAGGACCTCGCTCGCCGGGGCTACTGTGCGCCTTTCTCAGCAGGGTGCCGAGGTAGCGGACCTCCAGTTGCTCTGCACTGACCTGAGAGCCGAGGCGGCAGCGGCGCGTGCGGAGGCGGCCGCGGCGCGCGCAGAAGCGCAACGGCAGCGGTCGGAGTTCGTCCGGGTCGTCGAGGAGCGGGACCAATCTCGGGGCCGGGCTGCCGAGGCCGAAAGCCGGGCCGAAACCCTTGCAGCCGACTTAGTCGTAGCCCAGGTCGCGGCCTCGGAGCAGCGTGCCCGAGCCGGAGGTACGCCTTGGCCATCCTTGGTTCTTGTTCTTGTTTGTTTCCTCTGCTTGTGTTTGAGATCTTTCTTCTGGCTGTTCGCAGAGCTCGAGTCCGCCCTTGATGAGTCTGCCAAGGCGCTTGCCGAGGCGCTTGCCGGGGCGGCCGAGCAGAGGGAGGCCGACCTCGCGGCCATGTCCGAAGCCGTCTCGGACGTTTATCGGATCCTTGGCTCCGGCGACGTCCCCTCAGGAAGCTCCCCTCAAAGCCGCCTTCAAGCCTTGGGTGATCACGCGCGCGGCAGACTCCGCGAGGCGCTACACCACGGCGTCAGGCGGGCCTTCGCCGTGCTCGCTTCCCACTACGTTGTGGACCTGGAGCGGGTTAGTGAGGGGTATTGTCTTCCTGACGAAGACGAAGCTGCCCTGGCAGAAGTCCAGCGGCTCGACGCGGTCGCTGCGGGTCCGAGCGCAGTGCTGGCGACCACCTTTGAGGCGGAGATCCTCCCCCCTGCGCCATCGCCGGAAGCCGAGATGGACCTTACCGAAGGCGGGGACGGAGCTGAAGGCGCGGCTCCTTCCCAAGGCGACGCTTAACTCTGTTGGAACAGTTTCCGTTGGATGCGCGTGTGTCTTCCTGCGGCCGCTGAGGCCTGAACACTTTGTTTCCATTGCATGAAGTCGTACTCTTCTTCCTTTTATTTTGCGTGTCCGGCTTTGCCTGTCAATAATAGGGTGGCTTCCCGAGTAGGGGTCATTTTTCGTGGCGGGTGATGAGTGAGGTGTCCCTAACCCGGAGGCATAGGAGTTCCTCGGCTCAGTCGGCCTTGCCACTTACATGCACCCACGTTCGCTCCTTGGGGCCCTGCTTCTGACATAGCCGGGAGAACGCAAAAGCCTTTTTGACCAAAAATTTTGGATGCGGAGAGGTACACCCAATTTTGACGCAGAGGGGTTCCCCCTTTTTAGCCCCCGAGGGAGGGTCGGGCTCTGCCGAGGCGAGGCCGACCCTTCCTTGACGACTGAGACTTATGTGGGAGCGAGGTATATGAACAACTTGAAAACATCTTAAGGGTAGAAGCGACGTAGCTGTCGGATGTTCCAAGCGTTGCCGTAGACCTCGCCTTGACCGCCGGCCAGCTTGTACGTTCCGGGCTCCAGAACTTCGGCGATGACAAGCGGCCTTTCCCGATGGTGCGTGTAGCCCCCGGGTGCCCCCAGCAAGGGCTCGGGGTTCTGTGCGATGGTCGCGATCTTCTCCGGGTTGGCTTCGATGCCCCGCTTGGAGATGATGAACCCCAAGACCATGCCCTGGGGCACCCCGAGGACCCACCTTTCGGGGTTGAGCTTGACGCTTTTCGCCTTGAGACATCAGAATGTCACTTCAAGGTCGGAAAGGAGGTCGGAAGCTTTCCTCGTCTTGACTACGATGTCATCGACGTAGGCCTCGACCGTGCGATCGATGTGTTCGCCGAACACATGGTTCATGCACCGCTGGTACGTCGCGCCCGCATTCCTCAAGCCGAACGGCATGGTGACATAGCAGTACATGCCGAAGGGCGTGATGAAAGAAGTCGCGAGCTGGTCGGACTCTTTCATCCTGATTTGATGATACCCTGAGTAGGCATCGAGGAAAGACAGGGTTTCGCACCCAGCAGTGGAATCCACGATTTGATCGATGCGAGGCAGAGGGTAGGGAACCTTCGGACATGCTTTGTTGAGACCAGTGTAGTCTACACACATCCGCCATTTCCCCCCTTTCTTTCTCACAAGCACAGGGTTGGCAAGCCATTCGAGATGGAATACCTCTTTGATGAACCCTGCCGCCATTAGCTTGTGGATCTCCTCGCCTATGGCTATGCGCTTCTCCTCGTCGAATCGGCGCAGAGGCTGCTTGACGGGTCGGGCTCCGGCCCGAATATCCAACGAGTGCTCGGCGACATCCCTCGGTATGCCGGGCATGTCCGAGGGACTCCACGCGAAGACGTCGGCGTTTGCGCGGAGAAAGTCGACGAGCACTGCTTCCTATTTGGGATCGAGCCCGGAGCCGATCCGGACTTGCTTGGAGACGTCGCCACTGGGGTCGAGGGGGACGGCCTTAACCGTCTCCACTGGCTCGAAGTTGCCGGCATGACGCTTCACATCTGGCACCTCTTTGGAGAGGCTTTCTAGGTCGGCGATGAGGGCCTCGGACTCAGCGAGGGCCTCGGCGTACTCCATGCACTCCACGTCGCATTCGAACGCGTGTTTGTACGTGGGGCCGACGGTGATGACCCCGTTGGGGCCCGGCATCTTGAGCTTCAGGTAGGTGTAGTTGGGGACGGCCATGAACTTCGCGTAGCATGGCCTTCCCAGTACTGCGTGGTAGGTTCCTCGGAACCCGACCACCTCGAACGTCAGAGTCTCCCTTCGGAAGTTGGAGGGCGTTCCGAAGCAGACGGGAAGGTCGAGTCGTCCGAGGGGCTGGACGCGCTTCCCGGGAATGATCCTGTGGAAGGGCGCAGCGCCTGCTCGGACAGAAGACAGATCGACGCGCAGGAGCCTGAGGGTCTCGGCGTAGATGATGTTGAGGCTGCTGCCTCCATCCATGAAGACCTTGGTGAGCCTGACGTCGCCGATGACGGGGTCGACGACGAGCGGGTATTTCCCCGGGCTCGGCACGTGGTCGGGGTGGTCAGCTTGGTCGAAGGTGATGGGCTCGTCGGACCAGTCTAGGTAGACTCGCGCCGCCACCTTCACCGAGCAGACCTCCCGGCGCTCTTGCTTGCGATGCCGAGCCGAGGCATTCGCCGCATGCCCACCGTAGATCATGAAGCAGTCGCGGACCTCGGGGAACTCTCCTGCTTGGTGATCTTCCTTCTTGTCGTCGTCGCGGGCCCCGCCACCCTCCGCGGGTGGCCCGACCCTGTGGAAGTGGCGCCGAAGCATGACGCACTCCTCAAGGGTGTGCTTGACGGGCCCCTGGTGATAGGGGCACGGCTCCTTGAGCATCTTGTCGAAGAGGTTGGCACCTCCGGGGGGTTTCCGAGGGTTCTTGTACTCGGCGGCGGCGACAAGGTCCGCGTCGGCGGCATCGCGTTTCGCTTGCGACTTCTTCTTGCCTTTCTTCTTGGCGCCGCGCTGAGTAGACGCCTCGGGAGCATCTTCCGATGGGCGGCCCTGGGGCTGCTTGTCCTTTCGGAAGATAGCCTCGACCGCCTCCTGGCCGGAGGCGAACTTGGTGGCGATGTCCATCAGCTCGCTCGCCCTGGTGGGGGTCTTGCGACCCAACTTGCTCACCAGGTCGCGGCAGGTGGTGCCGGCGAGGAACGCGCCGATGACATCCGAGTCGGTGATGTTGGGCAGCTCGGTGCGCTGCTTCGAGAATCGCCGGATGTAGTCCCGGAGGGACTCTCCCGGCTGCTGTCGGCAGCTTCGGAGGTCCCAGGAATTCTCGGGGCGCATGTATGTGCCCTAGAAATTGCCGGCGAAAGCTTGGACCAGGTCGTCCCAGTTGGAGATCTGCCCCGGAGGCAGGTGCTCCAACCAGGCGCGAGCGGTGTCGGAGAGGAACAGGGGGAGGTTGCGGATGATGAGGTTGTCGTCGTCCGTTCCACCCAGTTGGCAGGCCAGGCGGTAGTCCGCGAGCCACAGTTCCGGTCTCGTCTCCCCCGAGTACTTTGTGATAGTAGTCGGGGGTCGGAACCGGGTCGGGAACGGTGCCCGTCGGATGGCCCGGCTGAAGGCCTGCGGTCCGGGTGGCTCGGGCGAGGGACTCTGATCCTCCCCGCTGTCGTATCGTCCCCCACGCCTGGGGTGGTAGCCTCGGCGCACCCTCTCGTCGAGGTGGGCCCGACGGTCGCGGTGATGGTTCTCGTTGCCGAGGCGGCCCGGGGCCGCAGGCGCGGTGTTGCGCGTGCGCCCGGTGTAGACCGAGGCTTCCCGCATGAATCGGGAAGTCGCGGCATGAGGTTCCGAGGGGTATCCCTGCCTTCGGGAGGCAGAGCTCTCGGCCCGTCGGACCGCGGCGCCTTCCAGGAGATTCTTGAGCTCCCCCTGGATTCGCCGACCCTCGGTTGTTGATGGCTCCGGCATCGCGCGGAGGAGCATCGCTGCTGCAGCCAGGTTCTGGCCGACCCTACTAGACGCGGGTGGCGGCCTGAACCTGACATCGTCGGCGACGCGATGCTGGAAGCCCTGGGGTAGGTGATGTATTTCTCCGGCCGGGGGTTGGCCCGCCCATGTCTGCCCGACATCCCGGCGGATTGGCTCGAGCGCTCCTGCTCCCTCGTCGAACCTGGCCTGCGCCCCGCAGACCTGCTCGAGCTGTGGGTCGTGACCCCCCACCGGAACGGGGACCACAGCTAGCTCCCGCGGGATGTCAGCGCGAGGCACCGGCCTAGGGAGATCACCGTCCTCCGGCATGCCGAGATGATTGCCTTCGGAGGGACCCCCTAGATCGACGTGGAAACATTCGTGGCTTGGGCCGCAGTCCTCGTCGTCGAGGCTGCGGCTACCGTCGGAACAGTCGGAGAGGCAGTAGTCGCATGCGGTCATGAAGTCCCGCATGGCACTGGGGTTGCCAAGTCCAGAGAAATCCCAACAGATGCTAGGGTCGTCGTCTTCCTCGGACCCAGAGGGCCCATAGGTCGAGACGTCCGTCAGCCGGTCCCAAGGCGACCGCATGCGAAACCCCAGAGGGCTTGGACTCGCCTCTACGAAAGCGTCCGCCAAAGCGAGGTCGCTAGGCGGGTTGAGGCTGAATCCAAATGACGTAGGATGGGAATCGGTCGGTACCTCTTGGTCGACGAGCGGCGATGAAGTCACGTCGGGGACTGACTGCACCGTCATCTCAGGTACTAGGGTGACGCCCCGCAAGCTCTCCGCGAGCGCGCTGGCGTCATCCGCTTGCTCGGGATTGGCGTGTCGCGGGGAGACGGCGCCCGTCTTCGTCTCAGGCGCGAAGTCGATACCCGGTGCGCCCCTCGTTGGGGTGCTGGTGCTATCGGCTCGCTCGACAGCCAACGAGGCGCTGCCTCCTGCTTGGCCTTGGTTGTCCCGCCTCCTCCTCCGTTAGCGGGGGAGAGGACGGGGCGAGCTCGAATGTCGTTCTTCCACCACGCGGGGAAGACATCGTCGATTCCGCCGCCGGCGGGCGGGTCGTCGGCCGCCATTGTCGTTGTCGCACGGCGGTGGAAGGAGTATCATGTTGTAGCTGCCGTCGAAGGACATGAACTCAAGACTCCCGAAACGGAGCACCGTCCCGGGTTGGAGAGGTTGTTGGAGACTGCCCATCTGGAGCTTGACGGGAAGCTGTTCGTCAACACGCAGCAGGCCCCTACCTGGCGCGCCAACTGTCGGTGTTTCGAGACCGGGGGGGTCCCTCGGGCCGACGAGTGAGTGTCGCCGCGTGCCCCAGCCCAGATGGGTCGAGCGCGAGGGCGAGCGCGAAGGGGGGAGAAGCGAGGCGGCCGGAGACCGGCGTGAGAGAGGTGGGAATCCTGCGGCCTTCGTGTTCGTCCCGCGCCCAGGTCGGGTGCGCTTGCAGTAGGGGGTTACAAGCGTCCACGCGGGAGAGGGAAGCGAGCGGCCCCAAGAGAGCGCCTGTATCGTCCTCGTCCCCGCGCGGCCAACCCTCTCTAAGAGGGCCCTGGTCCTTCCTTTTATAGGCGTAAGGAGAGGATCCAGGTGTACAATGGGGGGTGTAGCAGAGTGCTACGTGTCTAGCGGGGGAGAGCTAGCGCCCTAAGTACATGCCGATGTGGCAGCCTGAGAGATTTTGGCACCCAGCTGGTGTGATGTCGTGGCCGTCGGAGGAGCGATGGAGCCTGGCGGAGGGACAGCTGTCGGAGCGGTTGAGTCCTTGCTGACGTCCTCTTGCTTCCGTAAGGGGGCTGAGAGCCGCCGTCGTCACAGGGTATGCGGGGCACCATCATTGCCTATCTGGCGGTGCTGGCCAGACGGGACGCCGGTCTTGTTCCCTGCGGCCCGAGTCGGCTCGGGGTAGGGTCATGATGGTACCTCCTTGTTGACGTAGCTGGCCCGCGCCCTAGGTTGGGCGATGTGGAGGCTCCTCCGAAGCCGAGGTCGAGTCTGTCTTTCATGGCCGAGGCCGAGTCCGAGCCCCTGGGTCGGGCGAGGCGGAGGTCGTCGGCAGAGGCCTGGGCGGAGTCCGAGCCCTGGGTCGGGCGGAGCGAAGTTCGCTGTCTTCCGGGACTTAGCCCGAGTCCGAGCCCTGGGTCGGGCGGAGCGGAGTTCGCCGTCTTCCGGGATTTAGCCCGAGTCCGAGCCCTGGGTCGGGCGGAGCGGAGTTCGCCGTCTTCCGGGACTTAGCCCGAGTCCGAGCCCTGGGTCGGGCGGAGCGGAGTTCGCCGTCTTCCGGGACTTAGCCCGAGTCCGAGCCCTGGGTCGGGCGGAGCGGAGTTCGCCGTCTTCCGGGACTTAGCCCGAGTCCGAGCCCTGGGTCGGGCGGAGCGGAGTTCGCCGTCTTCCGGGACTTAGCCCGAGTCCGAGCCCTAGGTCGGGCGGAGCAGAGTTCGCCGTCTTCCGGGACTTAGCCCGAGTCCGAGCCCTGGGTCGGGCGGAGCGGAGCTTCCTATGGTGCCTTTGGCAGGACCTGACTGCCTGTCAGTTTCACTCTGTCAAGTGGCACTGCAGTCGGAGCGGCGCAGGCGGCGCTGTCCTTCTGTCAGGCTGGTCAGTGGAGCGGTGAAGTGACGGCGGTCACTTCGGCTCTGTCGGGGGGCGCGCGTCAGGATAAAGGTGTCAGGCCACCTTTGCATTAAATGCTCCTGTGACTTGGTCGGTCGGTGCGGCGATTTAGTCAGGGTTGCTTCTTAGCGAAGGCAGGGCCTCGGGCGAGCCGGAAATATGTCCGCCGTTGGAGGGGGGCCTCGGGCGAGGCGGAAATCCTCCGGGGTCGGCTGCCCTTGTCCGAGGCTAGGCTTCGTGCGAGGCGTGATCGAGTCGCTCGAATGGACTGATCCCTGACTTAATCGCACCCATCAGGCCTCTGCAGCTTTATGCTGATGGGGGTTACCAGCTGAGAATTAGGAGTCTTGAGGGTACCCCTAATTATGGTCCCCGACACCAGGAGTTGGTCTATTTTGCCCCCGATTAAGTGGATGAGCTTGATGTATCTAGGGGTAGTTTAGACTAGTGAAATAACTCCCTATAAATAGGTGGGAGAGGTGTTGTATGCAACCATCTCTTTTGGCTATTTTATTTGGCACTTGTTAGAAAACCCTAGTTTCCATTTCCTAGGTTGCTCTAGTTCTTAGCCCAGAGATGCAAAGGTGTTTTTGCAAACTCCACATTTGTGTACTCGTGATTTTGAGAGGAAGGGTGGCCGTAAACACCCGCGGTCCAACATTTGTTCGGATCGTGTTTTGTTGATCCCGCTGTGATTTTCATTTGGTTTATCCTCTCTCTCAAACCTTCTCTTTAATTTTGTGAGAATCGTTGATTTCTTGAGTTGTGGATTATTTTGGGGATTGTCTTGGGGTGAGATACAACCTTTGGACAACTGCAATCATCTGGTTTGAGCCGTTTATGGTTGTGATCTGATCTGAACTTGTTTCGAAAACCCCAACAAAACTCAAAAGTCTAGTCTGTATTTTCTGATATGCAATTGATTTACAATTTTGTTTGATTTCACATTTTGTGGAAACCTTGGAAACTCATTTGTCAAGGTGTGTGCAAAATTTCAGTTCAATCGAAGTTCGTTTCGATCAGTTTCGCATCCGAAAACTAAAATTCGAGCTGCTGAAAAACAACACTAGATAGCAATACGATTTTGGACCGTTCCAGACATTTCGGTGTCCGATTTGCAATTCGTTCATTTTGTTGGTCTCGTGTCAGTCCTTGGAACATTTTCAATCCATGAGATCACTGGTTGGTTGATATGCTTTTGGTTTGAGCGATTTCTTCATCTCTATTGGAATTAAGTGCTCAAGTTCTAGTTTTAAGCAAGATAATTTGATTCGCTCCCATTCACCCCATGTGGTCGCCTTTTCGATCCTTCATATGTAGACCAGGTCAGCATCCAAAGTTGTATGAAACTTCTAAATGCCAAATTTAAATTTCAAAATATGAAAAGTTAAACCAAAATTTGGGGACTCTAAATTTAAAATTTCAAAATTTGAGAAGTTAACACAAAAATTGCGGAATCTAAAAAGTTTTTTAAAAAAATACTAACTACCAAACTTAAATTTCCAGACCATTTTCGTTACCTCCACGGTTTCACCGTCATCGTGTGTCACCACTTCCCCGTTCATCTCTCCATGCCCCCACACATTTAGATGGTAAAAAACAAAAATTATGGATAAGTGATGATCCAAATCATGGTTATTGGTCGTTTTAGTCCGATCTCCATTATTTTCTAACTGGTAGCTAGAAGCTTTCTGTATTCTATTGCACCTCTTTAGACTTTAAAGGGGCGGCCATCGAGGACAGATTATCATTCGATCATGCATATGCAATAGACACGTAGTATAATTCACCTTTAGTTCTTGATCTCGTGATCCACTCTATACAAATTCACTATTGAAATCTCCTCCTCGACAAGGTGCATCCTTAAATAACTATCTCTATCAATAAGTATTTTTAGATTCAAACATCTGATGAAATTTATCTTTATTAATGAACTAACTGAAACGAACATCCTAAAAAGTTGATCTCTATAATTAATTAAGTAATTAATAAACACAGTTGCTTACCCTGAAATTAGTCGGTCGAGCCGTTTTTAAAAATACATGAATTAGTGCGAGAGGGATTGTGTCCTAAAATTATTTTCACTATTTAGTTATTGTTGGGGCCTCTTCTTCCGAATGTTCTCATAACACCAAGATAACAATTATTTTCTGATGCATTACTGAGTATTACAGATACTCCTACCAAAAGCATCTTCGGACGAACCGATCGTAGACGAAGAAATAAGCTTTGGGATACTATCGTAAAAGGACGAAGGACGAAGCTGGACAAAGCCAAAACAAGTCCTCTTGGATTCGCTTGTCAAGACCATAAAAAGGAAAATACGTCCTCACCCTCGTCATGCTAAATAGCTCAAATGTATAGCCTTGAGGATGTAAATGCAATTTTATCAAAGGTGTAATCTGCGCCTATACATAAAGGAATAGTGCAATGCATTAAAGACGATCTTTTTGGGATCAACAGAAAGGGTGACCGACTCATGTTTACGAAGCTGTTATTCTTCTTTCGTCTTGTATATCTTGCAAGCCGAAGGAACAATTATAATCTCTGATTTAATATGAGAATAAGGTTAAGCAAAGTGAGAAATGAAGGATACAATAGCACCTCATAGTCGGATTATATACTTTATGATCAATACATGTCTTTTAGTATCATTGCTTATCTATTCATGTTTGGTTGGTTTGTTTAAACCTTCTTTTTCATCCTTTTGTCCTACCTTCTCATTGAGAACGATAGACTAAAAGAATAAAAGTAAAGCTCGATTTAATCACGTTGCCTTGATTTTCAATACAAGCTAGAGGATTAAAATCAACCGCTCAACAATTGTCTATGCATCACTATGGTTTCTATATATGATATATGATTTCTTTGTATAACATAAACTAATATGGAGTGCTCTTTTCTAGAGACCGTACAATTTGAATCCTGACATGTGCATTTATATATATATACTAGATATGTGCCTGTGCGTTGCCACGAGAGTTAAAAATCTGTATAAAACATAGATATGTAACGGCAACTGTCACTATGATATACAAAATCCGTGTAGCAAAATATCACCTTAACACTAATATTATACTCGAAGTATAGACTGAATGCTTTGGTATCTATTCACAGTCGAAGATTTAACTGGAAAAACTTGATTAATCATTCACCGCCCAGATGCAACTGAGAACACAACAAGAACCCAATTTGGAAGGACGAGAAAGAACCAAATGCACACGGTTTATCTCATCCTTCCGAATTGAACATCCATCAAAGCTAGCATAACATAGCTATATGCATTGATAAGTAGGTTAAAATAGCTCAAACAATCTGGGAGATAAATAATGTACTCCTGTGAGTAGCTAACACGACATTTGGTATTAGTTTTATATCCTTACTTTTCACATATGAGCATTCATATCTACTAGTTATAAGCAGCATGTTGTAAAAGTGTTGTGGAAATGATTGAGTAAATTTCACGGTAGTTGATAGTTAGTCACTATTTTCTATATATTGTGCACAAAAAGAAGTATGCCTAAGAAACTGGGTATATCTATTAAAAAACTTGACCAACATAGAAGGATTTTTATTAAGGGTTTTTAATTAAGAACACATACAAAAATTTGCCTCGACAATGACTTGGACTTGAGGGGTCGGGTCTAGACGTACTTGCATGCAACATGAGTGCATGAGGGGGGCACCCGTAGCTTGCATAGTTGCATGCTTGCATGCAGCGTGAGTGAGAGAGCGGGTGCATCACTACCGGAATCCGAGGCTTTGCCGAGTGTTGTATTCTTTGCCGAGTGCCTTTTGTCGGGCACTCGGCAAAGAAGGCTTTGCCGAGTGCCGCACTCGGTAAGTTAGGCTCTCGGCAAAGAGCCCCTTTACCGAGTGCTAAACACTCGGCACAGGTAGGCACTCGGCAAAGACAAGTTTGCCGAGTGTAACGCACTCGGCAAACGGGGCTCTCGGCAAAGGGCCGTCAGCGGCCGTCCCAGAGCTGACGGCCGTCAGTCTTTGCCGAGAGCCAACGGCTGGCACTCGGCAAAGCCCTCTTTGCCGAGTGTCATATCCAGACACTCGGCAAAGTGTATTTTCTTTTTTTTTTATTTTGTCTCCCAAACTTTTTGTGGTATGTTCCTACACTATGTAGACCTACATGTATCATTTGTGGACAATTATAACATAGTTTCGATAGTTAGTAGATTTAGTTCGTGTATTTGAATTTCTTCGGAAAATTCAAATTTGAACTGCAGGTCACTCGAAACTTGGAAAACCGTGCATGAAAAAATGATATTCATGTTACTTAGCATAAGTTACGACCATTGCAGAAGCGTACCGGAAACTTCGAGCAACATGCTCACTAAACATGGCCGTGAACTTGGCATCCACATGTTTCAAAATTGTATAAAACACAAACAAAGTCAGAAAATCATGAAACTTGTCCACGTGTCATGATATCATATGTATAGGCTGTGATAAAAATTTTAGAATGTTTGGAGAAAGTTGTGAGACACTATGTGTAGAAACCTAAGAGATCCACATGAAATCTAAGAGTTATTTCATGTGGATCTCTTAGGTTTCTACACATAGTGTCTCACAACTTTCTCCAAACATTCTAAAATTTTTATCACAGCCTATACATATGATATCATGACACGTGGACAAGTTTCATGATTTTCTGACTTTGTTTGTGTTTTATACAATTTTTAAACATGTGGATGCCAAGTTCACGGCCATGTTTAGTGAGCATGTTGCTCGAAGTTTCCGGTACGCTTCTGCAATCGGTCGTAACTTATGCTAAGTAACATGAATATCATTTTTTCATGCACGGTTTTCCAAGTTTCGAGTGACCTGCAGTTCAAATTTGAATTTTCCGAAGAAATTCAAATAAACGAACTAAATCTACTAACTATGGAAACTATGTTATAATTGTCTCAAAATGGTACATGTAGGTCTACATAGTGTAGGAACATACCACAAAAAGTTTGGTTGCCAAAATTTAAAAAATTTAAATGTACTTTGCCGAGTGTTAAATTATGACACTCGGTAAAGATAGCTTTGCCGAGTGTCAGTCGGTTGACACTCGGCAAAGAACATAGAAAAAATCTTTGCCGAGTACCTGTCAGTTGACACTCGGCAAAGCCGCCTTTGCCGAGTGCCAGCGATCTGGCACTCGGCAAAACATATTTTAAAATTAAAAAAAAATCTTTGCCGAGTGCCAGATCGCGGGCACTCGGCAAAGAGGCGAAATAAACGCCCCGCGCGCCTTCTCCTTTCTCCTTCCTCTCCTCTCACTCTTCTCTGTCACCGCTGCTCACCGTGCGCCGCCGCCTCGTCCGCCGTGCGCCGCCCCTCGCCTCGCCTCGCCGTGCGCCGCCGACGTCGTGGGCCGCCCGCCGACGCCGCCGCGCCCCTCGCCAAAGCCGCCCGCCCGCCGACGCCGCCGCGCCCCTCTCCCTCTCCCTCGCCCGCCCACCCTCCGACACCGCCGCTGCGCCCCGTCACCGCCACCGCCACGACCCGGCCTCAACCGTCATCCCCACGCCTCGCCCTCAACCGCCGTCGCGCCCGGCACCACGCCGCCGTTTGGTAAATCATTTTTTATTTTTGTTGAGCATATGATTGATAATGTGATGGATAGTTAGAGCTATATTATATCTAACCATTCTGTACTTAGAATTTCCATTGTGTGGATAACCTTGTTTCTAGTAGATTAAAAAAAGAATGCCAAACTCTAAAACATGCATAGATTGAATATATATATGTGTGATTGCTGGCCATCGTGCCATTGAATTATGCGTGGAAGACAGCCATCGTGCTGATAGTTTTATTTGCAGGATTTCGAAACCTCCCCGTGCAGGGGAGGTGCTGCCGAAATTTTCTGTTGCTAGGCTTCTGTTAGGGGATGGAGGACCGTGAGTGGATGTACACGGGCCGTAGAGGAAGGAACGATGTCACCACTGAATGGATTAGAAAGACCGATGATTTCGTGGAACGGGCATATGGCGAAGCTGCTAAAGGAGCGAGTCTAGTCCCATGCCCGTGCAACAAATGTGACAACCGGAAAAGAAAACCAAAGAAGACCATGGTAGAACATATTTGGAAGAATGGATTTACGTCGGGCTATACTCGGTGGATATTTCATGGTGAAGCGCATCGTACGAGAGAGGAGGTGCTGAGACAACGTGTCGAGGATTATGACGCGGATGCGGGGGTAGCGGATATGTTGAACGACTATCAGGAGGCACAGTACACGGGAGGATGTATGGATGACGAGCCAGAGCCGACTGCAAAGGCGTTCTACGACATGTTCGACGCGGCACAGAAGCCCCTTCACGGCCAGACAAAGGTTTCTCAACTGGATGCCATTGGGCGTGTAATGGCGTTCAAGTCGCAGTACAGCATGAGTAGAGACGCATTCGATGGCTTGTTGACGGTTATTGGGAGTCTGCTTCCGGATGATCACGTTCTGCCAAAGAGCATGTACGAGGCACAGAAACTACTTCGTGCACTCAAGATGACGTATGAGCAGATTCATGCTTGTCCGAAGGGCTGCGTGCTATTTAGGAAAGAATACGCGGAGGCAAAGTACTGTCCCAAGTGTAATTCGTCTAGGTTTATGGAGGTAGACTCTGGTGATGGACAAAAGAGGCAGCTCGACATCCCCTTGACAATCCTACGACACCTTCCGTTCGTACCGAGGATCCAGCGTCTGTACATGACAGAGGAATCCGCGAAACAGATGACTTGGCACAAAAATGGAAAACGATACAATCCTGACAAGATGGTGCACGCATCAGATGGTGAAGCATGGAAACACTTTGATGACATTCACCGTGAGAAAGCCGAAGAGGCTCGTAATGTACGTGTTGCGTTGGCCACAGATGGGTTCAATCCCTATGGAATGAGCGCTGCCCCGTACACATGTTGGCCCGTGTTTGCTTATAGGGTCAAGAAATATTCTGGGTATGACGTCAATGGATACCGTTTTCGCACAACACACTACGACCAAAGTCGGCCCAATCGGAAAACAACGTGTTCTGGAGTCTTTACGCCGGGGCTTGACAATGTCGATTATTTTGGACGAATTGAAGAAATATATGAGCTCAATTTTTATGGTTCCAAACCTCTTACTCCAGTGATATTCAAATGTCATTGGTTTGACCCTCAAGTGACGAGACGGACACATTCTAATCTTGGGATAGTCGAAATTCGACAAGATTCCACCTTAGCAGGAGACGATGTCTATATCGTGGCCCAACAGGCCACACAAGTGTATTATCTCCCATATGCGTGTCAAACGAAAGAACATCTTAAGGGTTGGGATGTTGTGTATAAGGTATCGCCGCATGGGAGGTTACCTGTTCCTAACGATGAAGATTACAACTTAGACCCGGACACATATGATGGAGAGTTCTTCCAAGAAGATGGGCTAGAAGGGCGATTTGAGATAGACTTAACAGAAGCTATCGGAATGGACGTAGATATTGAAATGGTTGTTGATGAGGAGGATGATGAGGTGCAAAATGATAATGACTTAGTAATCCTTGAAGGCAATGATGAGGTTGCGTCTTCCGATGGTGTTGAGATTGAAATGCTTGATAGTGATGATGAGAGTTTTGATCCGGCTAACCCCGACACATATGAAGATTATTTTTAATCGATGTAATGCTATATGACTTTTTATTTCGCACCTGTTTTTAAATACATCTTTTTATATGTGCTTATTTGTTTACTCTTAATTGCAGGTTGTTGGACAAATATGGTGGGCGGTTTCCTGAGGAGGAGGAGGGGGAGGAGGAGTAGGACGGCGGACGATGCAGAGCAGGCAGCGCAGCAGCACGAGGCAGAGCAGGCAGCGCAGCAGCAGCCGGCGCCTCAGGACGACGACGACCAGCAGGACGACGACGACCAGCAGCAGGACGCCTCAGGTTCAGGCGGCTCTAGTTCGAGGAGCATCTACCTGCGAGGCCCCGCGAGTCTCCCGCCGCGTCCCATACTTCGGGACAGACGGCCGTTGATTCGGCCGGAAGGGGAGAGGTATGTAACTTTATGTTCTTCATTCTTGTTCATATTATGTGTTCAAAATCATAATATAAACTAATACTTTTTATTTATCACTTGGACAGGTCTTGGACGGTTTTGGATTATGCTGGGGGTCATCGTCGCCCCCCCCCCAACAACATCCTCGGCCTGCTGTGCAGGGAACACTTCCCTGGACTTGTGGAGTACGCCGGAGTGACGGGCCCAGCCTTCACCTTCGACCACTACGCCGTCGCCCCCGATGCAGTAGACCGGGACGGCAGGGAATTCAATAACAAGGCGGAGCGGGTGAAGCAAGAGCTGTGGGTAAGTCTTAGTATAATATAAAATATGTCGCATTCGTTACAAATTCTTGAAATAATGTATGGATACATCGTTTTTGTATGCAGGATTTCTTCAGATGCGATGCTGGATACGAGGCTAGGGCGGATGTGGTGGCCACCACGTGCTGTAAGAAGCTCGTCGTGGACATGCACTATGAGGCCCGCATCCAGGCCATCATCACCTACCACGGCTCCGTCCTTGGGGAGAAGGTGACCAAACCTCAAGCCCGAACCATGTCGTTGACCAGGGAGCAGTACCTGCAGGTAAAGTCATGCATGTTTGGTACCAGTACTCCATGCATGAATTTTATTTTATCTTCTGATATGCACTTTATGTGTTTACTTTGCAGGTGATTCCACATTGGTGCGCCGCACATCCTCTCTGCTGGGAGCAGATGGTGGATAGGTGGTGTTCGGCTGAGTGGGACGAGGTGCACACAGCTAGCCGGGAACGGCGTTTGCAGATGCAAGGGCCCTCGCACCACCAAGGCAGCCGGAGCCTGGGCCAATATGCCGAAGCATGGGTACGCCACCTTTTTATTTCGATATATAGCACTAAGTTAGATATTATTTCTAACTATCTCGTTGGTTTTCGTTGCAGTCGGCGTCACATGGTGGCAGGCCTTGTTCCACCTTCTCGGCCTATGCTATGGCCAATAAGGGTAAGGCGACGTCCGACGTCACCTACAACCCGGATGACGGGCCCGAGGCCTACACCAACCCCGCCGTCTACAGCCGCCTCCATGACTACACCGCCATGGCGCAGGAGGTCCATGGCCCAGACTATGATCCGAGCACCGAGCCTATCGACCCCGATGTGCTCATGAGGGTCGGAGGAGGCAAGAGACATGGGCGGTACTGGATTGCCGACGGGGCAATCGACTCGTCCTCCACTCCCACTCTGTCTCAGGTGAGAGCAAGGAGCACTGGCTCGAGCCCAGCCATTCGACCTCGGCACGACAGCTCACAGCATCGCATTTCACAACTCGAGGTTAGTGCTTCTGTAACTCGTCCTTCCTTTAGTTATATACCTAGTCTTTGAGTTACTATAACGTTGGCTTGTAATATTACAGACCCAACTAGAAGAGATGGAGGCGAGGATAATGGCGGAGCGGGCGGCGGCTGATCAGAGGATGGCGGAGATGTTCCAGTACATGCAGAGCCTTAGCGCCGCACAGGGCATCGCTCCGCCACCTCCATTGTTCCCCCCAGTTGACCCTACTCTCTTCCACACTCCTGTGAGTACCAAAATTGTAGTTAGATGTTTGTAATGCATCTGGTATAACACATGCTATCTCTTCTTTGTGCAGGGCCAATCTGGGGCGGCATCCAACAACCCTCCGGAAGGGTTCAGCCCAACGCAACCCCGGCCAAACCGCCCACCTCCATGAGTCGTTGTTTTAGACTTCACAACTTATGTATAATACTTATGTTTCTGTTTGATACTTATGTGAGAGCTTGCGACGTTTGAGACTTATGTTTGTGTTTAATACTTGTGTTGAACACTTATGTTTGTGGTCACGGTTTTATGTTTGTGTTGGCTATTTATGTCTGTGATGATATCTGTGATGTATATATGTGATATATATGTGATATCTTCTGTTTGTGTGGATGGAAAACAAAAATCAAATAAAAAAGGTACATACTGGTCACTTTGCCGAGTGTAACACTCGGCAAAGAGGCTGTTTGCCGAGTGTCTGGGTCATGACACTCGGCAAAGAGCACAGACCTGGGCACCGGCTTAGGTTCTTTGCCGAGTGTTATGTCGCTGGCACTCGGCAAAGAGGTCGGCTTTGCCGAGTGCCTATTGGGGCACTCGGCAAAGAGCCTGACATGGGGACCCTCCCTGGCGGGCTCTTTGCCGAGTGTCCCAACTGGCACTCGGCAAAGAGGTCGGCTTTGCCGAGTGCTTCCAGGCAGACACTCGGCAAAGATATCTTCGTTGCCGAGTGTCACCGTTGACACTCGGCAAATCCGCCGTCTCCGTCAACCGGCGCCGTAACGGTCGCTTTTCTTTGCCGAGTGCTCTCTGACACTCGGCAAAGATATTTGCCGAGTGTCCGAGAAAAAGTACTCGGCAAAGAAGTCTTTGCCGATGCACTGTTTGCCGAGTCTTCTTTGCCGAGTGTTACACTCGGCAAAGCCTTTGCCGAGTGTTTTTAAGGCTAAGCTATTGATTCCGGTAGTGCATGCCTCGCGTGATAAGGTGAGCGAGGGCACGTTTTGGTCTACGTTACTTCTTATAATTAGTAGAGATTTGCTGATGCGCGGAACGCTCGCTACACGTGTGCACGGTGAGGGAATTGACCCACGATGAAGCTTTTGCTTCATATTACTATATTAGTAAGGATAAAGATATTTCAATGTTTATTATGGCATCATGCAAATCAAATATACATACATATACACGTTAGACCAAACAAATCGCTCCCCCGGCACTACGTATATTAGTCACTAGCATATGTCGTTGCCTAGCAATTTTTTTTTACTTGCATAACAATGATCATAATTTAAACACACAGCACATGTCATTTTTGTCAAAGCAATAGCTACTAATACCTTCCTTCTTGAATATTTGCTGTAGGCTAGTTTATTTTTTAACTAAAATGCGGGCGAATAAAAAATAACAGTGCAAGTGTACCTTTTACACCTCCATGACGTTGAAGTCGTTCCGTCACACGGACACGCCCAATCGCCTGTAGCTGGCCCTGGCCGGCCGGAACACGCCATTGTCGACACGATTTCGATTATAGAGCGCGTTGATGGGCCAGCGTCAGGCTTAGGCATGTCGTATGGCGCCGTGCATGACGTCACCGGTCACTTTTAGTACCCGCTTCACGAGCTAGAAGAAAAAACAAGAAAGCTATCGTTTTCTTCCGTATAAACGCGCGCATGGAAATCTAGTGTCACGCGCACGCGGTTACGAGGAATAAGTGAAACAGAGAACGAAACACAGTAGATGTTTTGTTTGACACTGTTTATAAAATAAAGTTTAAATTAAAAAATAAGACAGGGGTAAAGGCTATAAGATTGTCTTTGATAGATCGTGTAAAACAGAGGACGTGCCACTATAGATGTTTTGTTTAACACTGTTTGTATGGTGAAGTTTAAAATAAAGGATAAGATATGAGAGCTCTCGAGAGCTGAGACGGCCTAAGAACATGTAGCAACAAAAAGTGATCGTTGGATGACTTTGTCACAGACTCTTTACTTTATGTGGAAAAAGGTTTTAAATCACTTTGGGAACAATGACTATCTACTTCAACACCTTATGATGCTTGTCGGTACCCTAAAACAGGGATACCTCTTACTACAGTACGAAGGCGCGATACCCATGCGACTATCTCTAGTCGCGTGATAAACAGCGCCCGACCTCACCACGTGGACGGCTCCGGGGCCGCCACGTGGCCAGAGAAGACGATATAATCTAAGGTATCAGTGGGTCCGGACCTCCATGGGAAAGTGTCGGACCCCTGTATATACAGACCGGACCTCCGGGTAAGGTCCAGGACCTCCACGTGCGCAAACCGGACCCCTAGGATGGGTTCCGGACCCCTCTATGTGGGGTCCGGGCCACTCACAGCAGGGTCCCGGGATTCTGGGACAAAGAATACCCAGGCCTTAATCAAGGCCAGGCGGGGGTCCGGAGCCGACACGTGTCCGGACCATACTGCATACGCTTCTGCTCCCCGCTCAGGCGGAGCCCCGATGCTGCCACGTGGCATGGTGCGCGTGACGTAAGCCAACGGGCGGAGCCTGACGTAAGGCCTCTGGGCTGTGCAGTCTCTGCATTTATCGCGGACAAGGCGTGCCGCCTGTCCATTCCACTGGCAGGTGATGTGCCGCCTCGACATTTAATGAGCCCGGTCCATTCCACTGGTAGGCGATGTGTCGTCTCCGCATTTAATGAGCCATGTCCATTCCACGGGTAGGCGGTGACCAGTCCATTCCGCAGGCGGCGTGCCTGTCTATTCCACTGGCAGGCAGTACGCCCATGCTGCCACGTGGCATGGTGCGCGTGACGTAAGCCAACGGGCGGAGCCTGACGTAAGGCCTCTGGGCTGTGCGGTCTCTGCATTTATCGCGGACAAGGCGTGCCGCCTGTCCATTCCACTGGCAGGTGATGTGCCGCCTCGACATTTAATGAGCCCGGTCCATTCCACTGGCAGACGATGTGTCGCCTCCGTATTTAATGAGCCATGTCCATTCCACGGGCAGGCGGTGACCAGTCCATTCCGCAGGCGGCGTGCCTGTCTATTCCACTGGCAGGCAGTACGCCCATGCTGCCGTGTGTACTACACCCATCATGACTCGCGCGTTACCGAGGAAGCAGCCGCGACACATCAATACTGTATGGGCTACAAACATTATGGCGCTCGGAGATCACCATAGGTGTTACATGCATTAGTTACTTCCTTCCATTTTGCACCTGGGCCCACATGTCGGGGCTTAGTATCCTTGTATGTGCCCCCCTTGAGTTATAAAAGATAAGGCACACAACGTTACAAGGCAGACACACTTACACACTCACTTAGACTCTCAGACTTACAAGTTCATACAAGCTCTCAATACTACACACAGTGGAGTAGGGTATTACGCTCCGACGGCCTGAACCACTCTAAATCCTTGTGTGTTCTTGTGTTCATCGATCATCTAGCAGACAAGCAAAACGCTTAGGCCCCTCCTCATCTTAGGATTTAGGGCGGGTGCGTTCCGCCACCTGACCGAGGAGTTTCCTCTCCGACACTTGGCGCTCCAGGTAGGGGGCTTGGCTTTAGGTTTTTGCTTGTTTTCCTGCTCGACACCATGGTCCACATCATCGAGCACCAAGACTTCGCTCCTGAGGACTTTCCGATGGAAGAAGAGGCTGCGTCTTCCACGCCATGGGCCTTCAACTGCCCTGCACCTGGTGCTGCGGCTGTGCACTCTGCGCAGCAGCACACTCCTGCGCAGACGTCCAGAGAGTCGAGGGCTACGCCTAGGGCGCTGTCTGCGGCCAGGGAATTGCTGCGCCACCCCCTAGCTCCACGGCCTCGCCGGGGGCCATGAAGCAGTGGCGTGACGATGTCGACAGTCTGCTCGGCATGGCGCATTCTGGCTTAGCCAGGCCCAGGCCTCGGTCATCCCGACGTCAACATGAGGCATCGGCGTCAGTGCGCTCACCCTCGGTGAGGGCCGCACCGACCGAGGACCTGCGGGCGGAGCTCAACCGCAGGCGTGCGGGAGAGGACGCTCCAGTCTCTCTGGAGAGGTCTAATGACCTGCGGGCAGAACTCAACTGCAGGAGTGCGGGCGAGGATGCCCGCGTCTCTCTGGAGAGGGCGCGTGAGCGCCGACAGAACGTCGAGGGTCGTAACCTCGACTACGACTTCGCTGCGGTTGCACCGCAAACTCCAACGGGTGCCCGGATCCAGGCGGGTGTCCCATTGGCTGGCGTGGGCTGCGCCGCACTGGCGGATCATCTCCGCGCGGCGACTTGGCCATCCAAGTTCCGGCCACACCTACCGGAAAAGTACGATAGTACGTCAAACCCATCGGAATTCTTGCAGGTATACGTCACCGTTATTACGACAGCAGGTGGAGACACTGCTGTAATGGCGACATATTTCCATGTAGCCTTGTCTGGGCCAGCCCGGACCTAGCTCATGAACCTCACCCCAGGATCGATCTACTCCTGGGAAGAGCTCTTTGCGCGATTCATAGCGAACTTCGCCAGCGCTTATCAGCGGCATGGCATGGAGGCTCACCTCCATGCAGTGAGGCAGGAACCCGGGGAAACTCTCTGGGCCTTCATCTCCCGCTTCACCAAGGTACGAGGGACTATACCCCATATCTCTGATGCCTCCATCATCACTGCTTTTCGCCAGGGGGTGCATGATGAAAAGATGTTGGAGAAGTTGGCCACGCACGATGTGGAAACTGTCACCACGCTCTTCGCTCTGGCTGACAAGTGTGCCAGAGCTGCCGAGGGCCGTGCATGGCACTCGGTACCACAGACCGGTGCTGCCTAGACGGGTGGCTCGGGTGCCATCACCCAGGACGGCAAAAAGAAGAAGAACCGCGGCCACAAGAGGTCGTAGACTGCTAGTCCGGTCGTCGCAGCTGCGACTGGGGGCTGGAACGAGCGTAACAAGCGCCCACGGCCATAGGGGGGCAACAACGGCACATGCCATGTGCACCCCAACAGTCGTCACATCGCCGCGGAGTGCCGTGAGATCATCAAGCTCGCGAAGCGCGTCAGCGAGCGGCACGAGCAGTCTTCCAAGGATGGCTCCCCACCTCGTCGCCGGCCTGGCAAGGAGAGGGTCGATGACGGTGATGTGGCCGCGGGGGAATGGGACCTCGGGTATCAGTCCCCCGAGCAGGTCCTCAAGGACGTCCTCACTGGAGAATCAGACTCCGGTGATGACACCGACCGTCGCAAGAAGCTGTACGTGATGTACGGCAGAAGCTGGGAGCTCACCTCCCGCAGGAACGTCAAGTCCCTGCGTCGAGAGGTCCTTTCGGTGACCCCAGGGGTCCCGAAGGCGGCCCCACACCAGTGGTGGCGGAGCACAACCATCTCCTTCGGAGCATTTGACTGCCCTAAAAACATGGCAGGGGCCGGCATACTGCCGCTCATCACCGCCCCTATCATTGCCAACATCAAGCTGCATCACGTTCTGATAGACGGCGAGGCTGGACTCAACGTCATCAGCCACGCTGCATTCAGGCAGCTGCAGATCCCAGGGTCCCGACTGGGGCCCTCTCGTCCATTCTCCGGAGTGGGCGCGCAACCGGTGTATCCCCTTGGGAGCATCACGCTCCCGCTTACATTCGGGACAGAGCAAAACTTCCGCACAGAGAACGTCCAGTTCGATGTTGCGGAGGTTAACCTCCCGTTCAATGCCATCATTGGCAGACCGGCCCTGTACCGGTTCATGGCCATTGCCCATTACGGGTATTTGGTCCTCAAGATGTCGTCCCCAGCCGGGGTTCTCACCATGTGGGGCGACCGCGCCGCTGTACTTGCGGCTGTGGAGAAGCTACACGCATTGGCGGCAGAAGCTGCTCGCCTGGACGATGGAGGGAGGGACCCCTCGACCTCCGGCACCAAGATGCCTATCAAGGTGCCAAAGGTGCGGCCATTCGGGGTAGACGACATCCCCGTCAAGGCCATCCGGCTCTATGCAGATTCCCCCCAGACCACTCGCATTGCGGGTGATCTGAAGGAAAAATAGGAACTCGCGCTCGTTGCCTTCCTCCAGGCAAATGCCGACGTGTTCGCATGGGAGCCGTCGCAGATGCCTGGGATCCCCAGGGAGGTGATCAAGCACCATCTAAAGATCAACCCTGATGCCAGACCGGTGAGTCAGAAGCCTCGAAGACAGTCCATTGAGAGGCAGGACTTCATCCGAAAGGAGGTCCGGAAGTTGCTAGACGCTAGCTTCATCGAAGAGGTTCATCACCCAGTGTGGCTGGCCAACCCGGTCATCGTCCCCAAGGCAAATGGGAAGCTTCGGATGTGCATCGACTACACCAGCCTTAATAAGGCTTGTCCCAAGGACCCGTATCCACTCCCATGTATAGATAAAATCGTAGATTATACCTCCGGGTGCAACCTCTTGTCCTTCTTAGATGCTTACTCTGGTTTCCATCAAATCCAGATGTCTAGGGAAGATAGGAATCATACCACTTTTGTAACAGTGGATGGGCTTTACTGCTATGTCGTAATGCCTTATGGTCTGAAGAACGCCTTGCCAACATTTGTGCGGGCGATGAGTAAGACTTTCAGGGACCTGATCAGGTACAAAGTAGAGGTATACGTCGATGACATCATGGTCAAGACTAAGAGAGGGTCGACCCTAGTGGAAGACTTAACCCTGGTCTTTGACAAGCTGCGGGCAACACACACAAAGCTGAACCCGGACAAGTGCGTCTTTGGGGTCTCCGCAACAAAGTTGCTAGGGTTCCTGGTTTCGCACCGGAGCATTGAAGCAAACCCGGAAAAGATCAAAGCGATTGAGACGATGAGGCCTCCGGCCTGTATCAAGGACGTGCAGAAGCTTATGGGGTCGTTAGCCACCCTTAGCCGCTTCATTTCAAGGCTGGCTGAGAGGGCGCTGCCCTTTTTCAAGCTGTTGCGGAAGTCCGACCCATTCTCTTGGACCGAAGAGGCGGAACAAGCCTTTCAAGAGTTGAAGCAGCATCTGGTGTCCCTACCAATACTGGTAGCTCCAAAACCTGGGGAGCCGTTGTATTTATACATCGCGGTGGCTGCGGAAGCAGTGAGCATGGTGCTGGTCGTCGAAAGGACGACACAAGAAGACCAGGTGGCGCTAGAAGGCCAGGAACCTAAGGGCTCAGGTCCGACTACAGGGGTTCGGACCATTCAGAGGTGTAACGCCCCGAATTTTGCAGTTGAATTTTTTTCTTTTCTTTACTCGCCAAAATTCGGGCGTTACCTTTTCCTTTTCTTTTTCCCCTCGCTAAACCTTGACCTTTTCCAAAGTTCTAGCGGGATTCGGTTTGGAATTCCCGTACGTATAAAAACCCTAAATACTTTATGTTGTTTGATGCACCATGCCGCCCTTGCATTTCTTTTGATTGCTTTGAAAGCGCAATTGCATTCATGTAGAAAGATCGGATTTCGAAAATGTGGAGAAGATCTTTTCTTTCTTTTTCTTCCTCCCTCTTTTTTTCTCTCTCCTCTTTTCCTCTCTCTCCCGCGCCGTGGGCCGACCCCGGCCGGCCCAGGCCCCTGCGCGCCCCCCCCTTGGGCCCAATAGGCCCAACCGCCCCCCCCCCACCTCCCCTTTTTCCCCCAATTCTTTCTCCCTCCCTCTCATTTTCTCTCATTTTCTCTCCCTCTCCCTAAGCCGCCGCCCCTACCCCTGCCCTAAGCCGCCGCCGCCCCCTGCCCAACCGCCGCCCTCGGCCGCCCCTGCCGCCGGCCGCCCCTCGCCGTCGCGCCCCTCCCCGATGAGCTCCCCCCTCCCCCTCTCCTCCCTCCCCCATCCCCTCTCCCCTTTCCCCATGGCCGGTTCGGCCGCCTCCCTGCCCGCCCGGTCCGGCCGCCCGCCGCCCAGCCCAGCCGCCATGGCCGGCTCGGCCGCCCCGCCCCCTGCCTCGGCCGGCTCGGCCGCCCCCTGCGCCGCCCCCTGCCCCGCCGGTTCGGCCGCCCCTGCGCTCCGCCGGTTCGGCCGCCCCGCCCTCGCCAGCTCGGCCGCCCCTGCGCGCCCCGCCTAGGGCCGGTTCAACCGCCCTAGGGCCGGTTCAACCGCCCCCCCCCCCCTTCTGTTTTTTTTTATTTTTTTTATTTTATTTTATTTACTTTCTGTGATCATAATTACTGTATTTTAAGTAGGCTAATCACTGTTCATGCTATGGGAAAATAGGAAGTTTAATTTAAAATTCCGTTATGTTATTGATGCACGTAGTTAATTGTTTACCCTGTGCAATGTTGATCAACTAAAAGTGATTAGGTTTCCATCAGTATATATAAATATATATAACAGAATTATTTTGTTAAAAACCAATTGTGTCATTAGTGCATAAGATTTACCCCCTGCGAGACCTTTCCCGTTTCTTTCTAACCATAACAAATGCGTTATCGAATGTCATACTTGGTGCATATTCACTTTATTTGTTATCTTGTATGGTGTACTGTTCTTTTGTATTAAATATGTGGATGTATGTATGTATGTTTGCGCTCGCATAGAGAACGATCCGGTCGAAGAGCCCGAGGAATTCGCAGGAGAAGCCCCTGAGCAGCAGTCGTTTGGTGGAGGCAAGTGTCCTTTGACCTATCTCTGTCCTAATCATTCTTTAATTCACCTCCCGCATTACACATTTATACCTAAGGATTGACTAGCTTTTGTTATCCATGTCCTTGTTTACCTATTTGGGTCGGATTATTACTACTTAGTCTGATGCTATTGCTCAACTCTAATCAATGAACATGATGTGATTATCTATGATACGCTGTTTTCCCGTTCTCCTTTATGATTATACTTGTGGTTTTCAAGGGGGCTCGAGCGGTTTCTCGAGTGCCTCTCCGTAAGGACCTGTTCTATGGATGACCGCCCGGGAAAACAGTGCAACCATGAGGGTGGAATGGGGTGCCCTTAGCTGAATAATTAGAGGATCCGGGGTGTAGTTCACTTAGCCGTCGTGCCGTCAATGGGGCTCGGTGTATGCGGCTCGCTCTGCCAAGTTTGGGTTCGCCCCTTGGGGAGGAGTGCGGTGCATTTAGGAAACCTAACGGGTGGCTACAGCCCCGGGGAATCTTTGTAAAGGCTTCGTAGTGAATCCCTGGCCATTCACCTCGGGAGTGAATAAGGGTCTTGCAAGCCCGGGCTAGAGAGGGAATCACGGCTTGTGGGTAAAGTGCACAACCTCTGCAGAGTGTTATGAAACTGATATATCAGCCGTGCTCGCGGTTATGAGCGGCCAAGGGAGCTCCAGAGATTAGTGGTACTTGATCAGAGACATTGTGGTACAGGTGGTTATGAGATTGATGGTTCTGGTTATGATTATGGTATTGGTAAGTGGTATTCTTTCCGTTTGGAAAGGATACATTGGGTTAATAACTTGGGTAATGCTAAAACTTGGCTTTCTACTAGTAAGTAATAACCTGACCAACTAAAAGCAACTGCTTGACTTATCCCCACATAAAGCTAGTCCACTACAGCCAAACAGGATACTTGCTGAGTATGTTGATGTGTACTCACCCTTGCTCTACACACCAAACCCCCCCCCCAGGTTGTCAGCATTGCAACCACTGCTCAGGCGAAGATGAAGCTATGGAAGGAGACTTCCAGGAGTTCCAAGATTACGACGAGTTCTAGGTGTGGGTTAGCGGCAACCCCCAGTCGGCTGCCTGTGAAGGCCGTGTTATCTACGTTTCTTTTCCGCACTTTGATTTATTGTAAGAACCATATGGACGTCTCAGACGTATGATGTAATCGACTATTTCCCTTATTAATACTATTTTGAGCACTGTGTGATGATGTCCATATTATGTAACTGCTGTGTACGTGAATAACTGATCCTGGCACGTACATGGTTCGCATTCGGTTTGCCTTCTAAAAACCGGGTGTGACATAAGTGGTATCAGAGCCGTGCTGACTGTAGGACCGCTAACCTAGAGTAGAATGGTCGTTCTAAGGATTATAGACCTCTGTCTCTTCCTTGACTTTGATATCCCTTCAAAAGTTGGTCCTACTGACCAAACCTATGTTCTACTACATATTATACCTTGCTGAAAATTATGTTTCATTCTGATCCTTCATTTACTTATGATTCATTACTTGCTGGTCATATTAATTCTGTTCTCACCCTTTTGCTTGCGATGTCTTTTGTAGATGGCTCGACTTAGACACACTGCACGAAAGTCAGTCATCCCCTTCTTACCCTCCCGTCTTGCTGAGCGTCCGCTTCGCCGTCCCGTGGCCGGACAGTCCAGCCACTTGGAGAGACTACACCACCGCCTGCGTGAGGAGCAGGAACGTCGACGACAGGAGCAGCAGAGCTCTTCCTTCTCGCTCCACCAGGAGATAGAGTCTGTGAGGAGCTGCTCCCCTGTGCTTCCTCTGGAGCCGCCCCCTGCACCACCACTGGGCGTCCCAGCTTCTGGAGTAGCTGCTGGAGGAGACCCAGACGACGGAGGTGGCGACGACAGCTCGAGCCACGACACCGACTTCTCTGCTAACCCTGAGCCGGAAGGATGGGTTGCTCGACCCATCACTCGCGACGCTGCTCGCGGGTGTCACTTCCACGATGCGCTCGACACCCTGCTACGTCGGGCATTTGACCGGCATACTTGGTCCGTCGAGTATCGCTGTGTGGTCTACCAGCATAGTCGCGGGGTCTACCCGGACCGCTGGGAGGCGACTTGCTTGGTGCGCTGCCCGGAGGACAGTCTCCAGGGTGCAGAGGCCTGTTCAGAGCACTATTCTATCTCTGAGCGGGACTCAGCTGAGGCAGCCATGCAAGATGCTGCACGGCGTGCGCTTTCGCACTACTGCTCGGTTTTCGGTGGGGCAGCTGACGGTCTTGACCTGAAGTATTACCCCCGCCGTTCATCTGGCAGCACAGGAGGCGTGATTGTCTCACCTGTCGGTGAGGGCAATCCTAGGTTGAGCAGCACAGTCAACCTAGCCGCCGTGCTAAACACGGAGCTGGACCATGCACTAGACGAGCTGAGTAGGGCTCGTGCTGAGATCGCCCTGCTGCGGGCTGAGCGCGCGGAACGTCGTTATTTGGACGGTGGTTCCCCCGCTCCCGTTGGGACTCAGCACCCGTACCGCTCACCTCAGCGTGGACACCAGTCTTATGGCAATCCCGCCTGCAAGACCAAGATAAATCTAGAACCATAGATCGTTAGAGTTGGATCTTGTAATTAATACGAAATAAATATATACATAGAAGCTTCAGTCTTAGCGTTAGTCTCGGTCTTAGTTAGTTTTAGTTAGACAGGGTAGTTTGCTATATCCTGTGCGTTTATGTTTGTCATGATGAACTATGTTTGGTTTGGATCTTTGTAATGATTGTTACCAGAGTGTGGGTATCCCCTGCATTTTGGTTTACCTGGTATGTTAATAAAGTTAGTTATATAGTTGGGAAACCCATTATTCTCCTTTCCTCTTTATCTGAGAAGCTGTGTGGTCTGTGTTGGAGATCAGTGAAGATGCTCATCTGTTCAGTGCTGTTGGAGAATTCTATACTCTTTTCTTATGCTGCAAGCTTTGCCAGATCAGTTCTGATGTGTGGTTGCGTTCTGCAGATGTCAGAGAACAGGCGCAGAGGAGGAAGGCGTGCTCAGCAGGAGCGAGCCGCTCCGCAGGATGAGGTGCCCCAGCAGCAGCACCTGCCGCCCCCGCCCCCGATGTCGATTGAGCAGATGTTTCTGATGCAGACTCAGGCAGTTCAAGCCATCGGTCAGACTCTGGCCGCCATTCAGCAGCAGCAGCAGCAGCAACAGCAGCAAGCACCACCTCAGCCTCAGATGCCTCAGATGCCTAGAGACAAGCGTGCTGAATTCATGAGAGGTCATCCACCAACGTTCGCTCACTCTTCTGACCCCATGGATGCTGAAGATTGGCTGCGCACTGTGGAGCGGGAGTTGCATACCGCTCAGTGCGATGACCGGGAGAAAGTCTTGTATGGTCCCCGTCTGTTGAGAGGAGCAGCCCAGTCATGGTGGGAGTCTTACCTCGCCACCCATGCCAACCCCGACACCATCACCTGGGAAGAATTCAGAGGTAGCTTTCGTCAGTACCATGTTCCTGCAGGTCTGATGACAGTGAAGAAGGAGGAGTTCCTGGCCCTTAAGCAAGGGTCATCGTCTGTCAGTGAGTATCGAGACAGGTTTCTGCAATTGTCTCGCTATGCTCCTGAAGATGTCAACACCGACGCCAAGCGACAGTACCGTTTTCTGAGAGGCTTGGTTGACCCTCTGCAGTATCAGCTGATGAATCACACCTTCCCGACATTCCAGCACCTGATTGACAGAGCAATCATGACAGAAAGGAAGCGTAAGGAGATGGAAGATCGTAAGCGCAAGATCAGTGGACCCCAGCCTGGAAGCAGCAGCCGTCCCCGTTTCTCAGGCAATCAACCTCAGCAGTTCAGGCAGAACCAGCGTCCACCTCAGCAGCATCAGCAGCGTCAGCAGTATCAGCAGTTCCAAAGGCAGTATCCTCAGCATCAGTACCAGAACCGTCAGAGCAATCAGTCAGGAGGTCAGTTTCAAAAGCAGAATCAGCAAGCACCTCGTCTTCCTGCCCCAGCAAATCAGCAGAACAGTCAGGCAGCACCAGCTCAAGTTGGAAACAGGGCATGTTTCCACTGTGGAGAGCAAGGCCACTGGGTGATGCAATGTCCGAAGAAGGCAGCCCAGCAGCAGTCAGGCCCCAATGCCCCAGCAAAGCAGAATGTGCCTCAGCCTGGAGCAGGCAATCGCTCTCAGCAGCGCTATAATCATGGAAGATTGAATCACTTGGAGGCTGAAGCAGTTCAGGAGACCCCCGGCATGACAGTAGGTATGTTCCCAGTCGATTCCCATATTGCAGAAGTGTTATTTGATACTGGAGCAACACATTCTTTCATTACTGCATCATGGGTAGAAGCACATAATC
This sequence comes from Zea mays, assembly GCF_902167145.1. Lineage (NCBI taxonomy): Eukaryota > Viridiplantae > Streptophyta > Magnoliopsida > Poales > Poaceae > Zea > Zea mays. Next base: position 10,560,359 of record NC_050104.1, on the reverse strand, counting down.
TTCCAAGTACTACCATGTCAACCCCCATTCAAATTGACTCAGCCGGTGGTAGAATTCGAGCTGATAGCATTTGTTTAAATGTAAGTGTGGAAATAAGGGGGATAGCGTTTCCCGCCAACCTTATAGTAATGGGTACTCAGGGAATAGATGTCATCCTAGGGATGAATTGGCTAGATAAGTATCAGGCAGTTATCAGTTGTGATAAAAGGACAATCAAGTTAGTGTCCCCACTAGGAGAGGAAGTGGTGACCGAGTTAGTCCCACCTGAGCCGAAGAAAGGAAGTTGTTATCAGATGGCTGTCGATAGCAGTGAAGCAGACCCAATTGAGAGTATCAAGGTTGTGTCTGAATTCCCAGATGTGTTTCCAAAGGATTTACCGGGTATGCCACCAGAGCGGAAAGTTGAGTTTGCTATAGAGCTTCTTCCTGGAACCGCCCCCATCTCTAAGAGAGCTTACAGAATATCTGGACCAGAGTTGGTTGAGCTTAAGAAGCAGATTGATGAGCTGTCAGAGAAAGGTTACATCCGGCCAAGCACCTCGCCTTGGGCCGCCCCTGTCCTATTTGTGGAGAAGAAAGATGGCACCAAGAGGATGTGTATCGATTATCGAGCTTTGAATGAGGTCACGATCAAGAACAAGTACCCCTTGCCCAGAATTGAAGATCTGTTCGACCAGTTGAGAGGAGCCAGTGTGTTCTCCAAGATCGATCTGAGGTCAGGTTATCATCAGCTCAGGATCCGACCTTCGGACATTCCGAAGACGGCATTCATTACCAAGTATGGTTTATATGAGTTCACAGTGATGTCTTTTGGTTTGACCAATGCGCCAGCATTCTTCATGAACTTGATGAACAGTGTATTCATGGATTATCTTGATAAGTTCGTGGTGGTATTCATTGATGACATTCTGGTTTATTCTCAAAGTGAAGAAGAGCATGCAGATCATTTGAGGATGGTATTGCAGAGATTGCGAGAGCACCAGTTGTATGCAAAGTTGAGCAAGTGTGAGTTCTGGATCAGTGAAGTCCTGTTCTTGGGTCACATAATCAACGAAGAAGGATTGGCTGTGGATCCGAAGAAAGTGGCAGACATTCTAAACTGGAAAGCGCCAACAGATGCTAGAGGAATCAAGAGCTTCATTGGAATGGCCGGATATTATCGGCGATTCATTGAAGGGTTTTCGAAGATTGCGAAACCAATGACAGCGTTGCTAGGCAACAAGGTTGAGTTCAAGTGGACCCAGAAATGCCAAGAGGCCTTTGAAGCGCTGAAAGAGAAGTTGACTACAGCGCCTGTCCTAGTCTTGCCTGATGTGCACAAGCCCTTCTCTGTGTACTGTGATGCTTGTTACACAGGTTTGGGATGTGTGTTGATGCAAGAGGGAAGAGTTGTGGCTTACTCGTCCCGACAGTTGAAGGTTCATGAGAAGAACTACCCAATCCATGATCTAGAGTTGGCAGCAGTGGTTCACGCACTGAAGACATGGAGGCACTATCTGTATGGACAGAAATGCGATGTTTACACAGACCACAAGAGTCTGAAGTACATATTCACTCAGTCAGAGTTGAACATGAGGCAACGAAGATGGTTAGAGTTGATCAAAGACTATGAGTTGGAGATTCATTACCATCCAGGCAAAGCAAACGTAGTGGCAGATGCTCTGAGCAGAAAGAGTCAAGTCAATCTGATGGTCGCTCGTCCGATGCCTTATGAGTTGGCCAAGGAGTTTGACAGGTTGAGTCTCGGATTTCTGAACAATTCGCGAGGAGTCACAGTTGAATTGGAACCTACCTTGGAGCGCGAAATCAAAGAAGCGCAGAAGAATGATGAAAAGATCAGTGAGATTCGGCGATTAATTCTAGATGGCAGAGGCAAAGATTTTCGAGAAGATGCAGAAGGAGTGGTATGGTTCAAAGACCGCTTGTGTGTTCCCAATGTCCAGTCTATTCGGGAGTTGATTCTCAAGGAAGCTCATGAGACAGCTTATTCGATTCACCCTGGTAGTGAGAAGATGTATCAGGATCTGAAGAAGAAATTCTGGTGGTACGGAATGAAAAGAGAAATCGCAGAGCATGTGGCTATGTGCGATAGTTGTCGAAGAATTAAGGCAGAACACCAGAGACCAGCTGGATTGTTGCAACCGTTGCAGATCCCTCAGTGGAAATGGGATGAAATTGGTATGGATTTCATAGTCGGATTGCCTCGCACTCGAGCCGGCTACGATTCCATTTGGGTAGTAGTGGACCGCTTGACCAAGTCAGCCCACTTCATACCTGTCAAGACCAGCTACAACAGTGCAGTATTGGCAGAGTTGTATATGTCTCGGATCGTTTGTCTTCATGGTGTGCCAAAGAAGATAGTGTCAGACAGAGGAACGCAGTTCACCTCTCATTTCTGGCAGCAGTTGCATGAAGCCTTGGGCACGCATCTGAATTTCAGTTCAGCTTATCACCCGCAGACAGATGGTCAGACTGAAAGAACCAATCAAATTCTTGAAGATATGTTGAGAGCCTGTGCGTTGCAAGATCAGTCCGGATGGGACAAGCGATTGCCTTATGCGGAGTTTTCCTATAACAACAGTTATCAGGCCAGTTTGAAGATGTCACCATTTCAAGCGCTGTATGGAAGGAGTTGCAGAACTCCGTTGCAATGGGATCAGCCTGGAGAGAAGCAGGTGTTTGGGCCAGACATTTTGCTCGAAGCCGAAGAGAACATCAAGATGGTTCGAGAGAATCTGAAGATAGCGCAATCGAGGCAGCGAAGCTATGCAGACACAAGAAGAAGAGAGCTGAGTTTCGAAGTCGGAGACTTTGTCTATCTGAAAGTGTCACCGATCAGAGGAGTCAGAAGATTCGGAGTCAAAGGCAAGCTGGCACCCCGCTACATTGGTCCGTATCAGATTCTTGCAAGACGTGGAGAAGTGGCCTATCAGCTCAGTTTGCCAAAGAATTTGTCTGCTGTGCATAATGTCTTTCATGTGTCTCAGTTGAAGAAGTGCTTGCGTGTGCCGGAAGAGCAGTTGCCAGTGGAAGGTCTTGAGGTCCAGGAGGACTTGACCTACGTTGAGAAGCCAGCTCAGATCCTTGAGGTTGCAGATAGAGTCACCCGAAGGAAGACCGTCAGAATGTGCAAAGTCAGATGGAGTCACCACTCTGAGGAAGAAGCAACCTGGGAGCGTGAAGATGATCTGATGGCTAAGTACCCGGAGCTCTTTGCTAGCCAGCCCTGAATCTCGAGGGCGAGATTCTTTTAAGGGGGATAGGTTTGTAACGCCCCGAATTTTGCAGTTGAATTTTTTTCTTTTCTTTACTCGCCAAAATTCGGGCGTTACCTTTTCCTTTTCTTTTTCCCCTCGCTAAACCTTGACCTTTTCCAAAGTTCTAGCGGGATTCGGTTTGGAATTCCCGTACGTATAAAAACCCTAAATACTTTATGTTGTTTGATGCACCATGCCGCCCTTGCATTTCTTTTGATTGCTTTGAAAGCGCAATTGCATTCATGTAGAAAGATCGGATTTCGAAAATGTGGAGAAGATCTTTTCTTTCTTTTTCTTCCTCCCTCTTTTTTTCTCTCTCCTCTTTTCCTCTCTCTCCCGCGCCGTGGGCCGACCCCGGCCGGCCCAGGCCCCTGCGCGCCCCCCCCTTGGGCCCAATAGGCCCAACCGCCCCCCCCACCTCCCCTTTTTCCCCCAATTCTTTCTCCCTCCCTCTCATTTTCTCTCATTTTCTCTCCCTCTCCCTAAGCCGCCGCCCCTACCCCTGCCCTAAGCCGCCGCCGCCCCCTGCCCAACCGCCGCCCTCGGCCGCCCCTGCCGCCGGCCGCCCCTCGCCGTCGCGCCCCTCCCCGGTGAGCTCCCCCCTCCCCCTCTCCTCCCTCCCCCATCCCCTCTCCCCTTTCCCCATGGCCGGTTCGGCCGCCTCCCTGCCCGCCCGGTCCGGCCGCCCGCCGCCCAGCCCAGCCGCCATGGCCGGCTCGGCCGCCCCGCCCCCTGCCTCGGCCGGCTCGGCCGCCCCCTGCGCCGCCCCCTGCCCCGCCGGTTCGGCCGCCCCTGCGCTCCGCCGGTTCGGCCGCCCCGCCCTCGCCAGCTCGGCCGCCCCTGCGCGCCCCGCCTAGGGCCGGTTCAACCGCCCTAGGGCCGGTTCAACCGCCCCCCCCCCTTCTGTTTTTTTTATTTTTTTTATTTTATTTTATTTACTTTCTGTGATCATAATTACTGTATTTTAAGTAGGCTAATCACTGTTCATGCTATGGGAAAATAGGAAGTTTAATTTAAAATTCCGTTATGTTATTGATGCACGTAGTTAATTGTTTACCCTGTGCAATGTTGATCAACTAAAAGTGATTAGGTTTCCATCAGTATATATAAATATATATAACAGAATTATTTTGTTAAAAACCAATTGTGTCATTAGTGCATAAGATTTAACCCCCTGCGAGACCTTTCCCGTTTCTTTCTAACCATAACAAATGCGTTATCGAATGTCATACTTGGTGCATATTCACTTTATTTGTTATCTTGTATGGTGTACTGTTCTTTTGTATTAAATATGTGGATGTATGTATGTATGTTTGCGCTCGCATAGAGAACGATCCGGTCGAAGAGCCCGAGGAATTCGCAGGAGAAGCCCCTGAGCAGCAGTCGTTTGGTGGAGGCAAGTGTCCTTTGACCTATCTCTGTCCTAATCATTCTTTAATTCACCTCCCGCATTACACATTTATACCTAAGGATTGACTAGCTTTTGTTATCCATGTCCTTGTTTACCTATTTGGGTCGGATTATTACTACTTAGTCTGATGCTATTGCTCAACTCTAATCAATGAACATGATGTGATTATCTATGATACGCTGTTTTCCCGTTCTCCTTTATGATTATACTTGTGGTTTTCAAGGGGGCTCGAGCGGTTTCTCGAGTGCCTCTCCGTAAGGACCTGTTCTATGGATGACCGCCCGGGAAAACAGTGCAACCATGAGGGTGGAATGGGGTGCCCTTAGCTGAATAATTAGAGGATCCGGGGTGTAGTTCACTTAGCCGTCGTGCCGTCAATGGGGCTCGGTGTATGCGGCTCGCTCTGCCAAGTTTGGGTTCGCCCCTTGGGGAGGAGTGCGGTGCATTTAGGAAACCTAACGGGTGGCTACAGCCCCGGGGAATCTTTGTAAAGGCTTCGTAGTGAATCCCTGGCCATTCACCTCGGGAGTGAATAAGGGTCTTGCAAGCCCGGGCTAGAGAGGGAATCACGGCTTGTGGGTAAAGTGCACAACCTCTGCAGAGTGTTATGAAACTGATATATCAGCCGTGCTCGCGGTTATGAGCGGCCAAGGGAGCTCCAGAGATTAGTGGTACTTGATCAGAGACATTGTGGTACAGGTGGTTATGAGATTGATGGTTCTGGTTATGATTATGGTATTGGTAAGTGGTATTCTTTCCGTTTGGAAAGGATACATTGGGTTAATAACTTGGGTAATGCTAAAACTTGGCTTTCTACTAGTAAGTAATAACCTGACCAACTAAAAGCAACTGCTTGACTTATCCCCACATAAAGCTAGTCCACTACAGCCAAACAGGATACTTGCTGAGTATGTTGATGTGTACTCACCCTTGCTCTACACACCAAACCCCCCCCAGGTTGTCAGCATTGCAACCACTGCTCAGGCGAAGATGAAGCTGTGGAAGGAGACTTCCAGGAGTTCCAAGATTACGACGAGTTCTAGGTGTGGGTTAGTGGCAACCCCCAGTCGGCTGCCTGTGAAGGCCGTGTTATCTACGTTTCTTTTCCGCACTTTGATTTATTGTAAGAACCATATGGACGTCTCAGACGTATGATGTAATCGACTATTTCCCTTATTAATACTATTTTGAGCACTGTGTGATGATGTCCATATTATGTAACTGCTGTGTACGTGAATAACTGATCCTGGCACGTACATGGTTCGCATTCGGTTTGCCTTCTAAAAACCGGGTGTGACAAGAGGCCGGTCTACTACATCAGTGAGGTCCTCCATGAAGCAAAAGCTAGGTACCTTGAGACGCACAAACTTCTCTATGCTGTGCTTGTTGCGTCCAGGAAGCTGCGCCACTATTTCCAGGCACACAAGGTCATGGTGGTAACCTCTTTCCCGTTAAGAGCCATCCTCCACAACTCTAACGCCACTGGCAACATCGCCAAGTGGGCCGCTGAGCTCGCTGAGTTCCAGCTGGACTTCCAGCCTCGCCACGCCGTCAAGAGCCAGGTCCTGACTGACTTCATCGTGGAGTGGACACCTCCCCCGAATGCTCCCGGGGGTCCGGATCCCGATTCGGACCCCACACCTGCAGAGCCTAGGGGTCCGGTATTCACCGAGCCCCACTGGACGCTCTTCTTCGACGGATCCGCCCGTCAACAAGTTGGCGGACCTGGGGTGGTCCTCATCGACCCCAACGGAGATCAAGTGAAGTACATGGTGCACCTTGGGTTCAAGGCCACCAACAATATGGCAGAGTACGAAGCACTAATCTTCGGCTTGTCGGCCACCCTATCCCTGGGGATCCGACAGCTCCTCATGAAGGGGGACTCCCGGCTGATCATCAAGCAAGTCCGCGGGGAATGTAGCTGCAACGAGCCTAGACTCGCAGCCTACCTCCTCCACGTAAGGAAGCTGGAGAAAGACTTCACGGCCCTGGAACTGCAACACGTTCCTCGGGCTGACAACTCGGTGGCAGATGAACTCTTCGTGAAGGCATCTACTTGGGCACCCGTGCCTGAGGGTGTCTTCGAAAGACGGTTGCTGAGACCCACCGCCCAGCCTGCCGGACTGGACGAAGGGGGCGAGACTAGCACCTCGAAGCTGGCGGTCCCAGTGGCGCACCATCTACAGAACCCACCGAAGACTGTGTGTGCTACAGGGGGTCCTGCCAGCCCCTTAGCACCACAGCCAGTATCTCAGAGTGGTCCCGATGCATGGATCTCCGAGATCCGAGACTACCTGAAGGAAAATATCCACAGAGCGCATAGTGTGGTTGGCTAAACAGGGGTACCCCTTACTACAGTACGAAGACGCGATACCCACGCGGCTATCTCTAGTCGCGTGGTACACAACGCCCGACCTCACCACGTTGATGGCTCCGGGGCCGCCACATGGCCAGAGAAGACGATATACACCAATGTATCAACAGTGGGTCCGGACCCCCATGGGAAAGTGTCGGACCCCTGTATATACAGACCGGACCTCCGGGTAAGTTCCAGGACCTCCACGGGCGCAAACCGGACCCCTAGGATGGGTTCCGGACCCCTCTGTGTGGGGTCCGGGCCACTCACAACAGGGTCCCGGGATTCTGGGACAAAGAATACCCAGGCCTTAATCAAGGCCAGGCGGGGATCCAGAGCCGACACGTGTCCGGACCATACCGCATACGCTTCTGCTCCCCGCTCAGGCGGAGCCCCGATGCTGCCACGTGGCATGGTGCGCGTGACGTAAGCCAATAGGTGGAGCCTGACGTAAGGCCTCTGGGCTGCACGGTCTCTGCATTTATTGCGGACAAGGCGTGCTGCCTGTCCATTCCACTGGCAGGTGATGTGCTGCCTCGACATTTAATGAGCCATGTCCATTCCACTGGCAGGCGATGTGCCGCCTCCGCATTTAATGAGCCCTGTCCATTCCTCGGGCAGGCAATGACCATTCCATTCTGCAGGCGGCGTGCTTGTCCATTCCACTGGCAGGCAGTACGCCCATGCTGCCGCGTGTACTACACCCATCATGACTCACGCGTTACCGAGGAAGCAGCCGCGACACATCAATACTGTATGGGCTACAGACATTATGGCGCTCGGAGATCACCATAGGCGTTACAGGCATTAGTTACTTCCTTCCATTTTGCCCCTAGGCCCACATGTCGGGGCTCAGTATCCTTGTATGTGCCCCCTTGAGCTATAAAAGGGAAGGCATACAACGTTACAAGGCAGACACACTTACACACTCACTTAGACTCTCAGACTTACAAGTTCATACAAGCTCTCAATACTACACACAGTGGAGTAGGGTATTACCCTCCGGCGGCCTGAACCACTCTAAATCCTTGTGTGTTCTTGTGTTCATCGATCATCTAGCAGACAAGCAAAACGCTTAGGCCCCTCCTCATCTTAGGATTTAGGGCGGGTGCGTTCCGCCACCCGGTCGGGGAGTATCCTCTCTGACAATGCTACTATGATTCTTGCGGAAGAACAAAATGGTAATGAGAGATTAGCTTAGATTTTCCCAGGTCATTGTCTCCTTGATGTATATGAAACCTGACATCTCGTTTTCTATGAGTAAACTAAGCTTGTTCATTCAAATCTAGGAGATGAACATTGGTGTGCTCTTAAAAGAGTAGTGTGCTATTTAAAAGGCGATATGAGCTAGATTACCCTAGGGCCTAGGGTACTAAAGGGTTACAGTGATTCTAATTGGATCTCTCATGCTAATGAAATAAAGGTCACGAGTGAATATGTGTTCACACTTGAACGTTTTAACACCCTACATTTGTTTGCTACAAATTTCCTTTAATCTCAATAGAAACACACCATCATTTTTGAGAGACAAAATTTCTCTTTAAAAAACTACTTACACTATTTTTATCTCAAATAGAGAAAGGGAGAAAAATATTTTTGCACAAATGTCCCAACTAAGAGCCCAAACTCCTCTAGAATGATAACCGGGGTAATTACAATTTTCAGTAAAATTTTGTAGTGATTTGAATTTTTTTTATTTGAATTCAAAATTCAAACTTAAATTTAGAAATGGAAAAGGAAAAAATAGCATAGTACCTGAGCTGGCCCAGATCCGCTCGGTCCAAACCGCTCCTGAGCTCCCCTAACAATGGCAAGTGGGCCCTGCCTATCGGCGCCCATGCTCGCTCCCTTCCTCTGAGTCGTCGACACCGTACCCACGTTTTGGTGCTTCTCTCCCTTGCGGACGCACGCTCTCTATCTATCTATCTATCTATCTATCTCTATCTCTCGCTAACACCCAACCCCATCTATCATCCCTGACATCCCGCTCTCCCCCACGCGTCACCGACGGACATGCCTCTGTTGATCTCATCGTTCCTCATCTGAACACCCCCTATCCCTATCATCCGACAACCAAAGTACAGAGCTTTCATCCCCACCATTTGTGATATCCTGGCCTAGGAGGATTGTGTGATATCCTGACCCAAGGCTTAATAGGATTGATAGAATACTCATATCAACAAGGTGCATCTTGTTTTTCGCAAGCATGTCTCAAAAGAACATCTAGGTAAGATGCTTGGCCCAAAGCAATCTTGGGATGGGTGGCCGGTGTCGGTGTTTCGGGTCCGACCGCGCACCCAGGGTTGCCCCTCAAGGTGCTTTTTGGAGTAGGACGGTGTTATTGACTGTAGCTCGATGGTTCGTGCCAGATGCACGAGAAACAGTAGATGATCTTGTACAGGTTCGGGCCACTTTGAGATGTGTAATACCCTACGTCCTGGTGTGGATCTTTGGTGTGGTTGGTTACAAGAGGATTCTCTAGTATGGAGGATGCTAGAGAGTTGAGTAAATGGCTAATGAGTGAGATGAGATGTCGTCTGAGGGGGTGCCCCCTAGGCCTTATATACTTGACCGTGGGGCGTTACATGCGGATATGATAACAACGTGAACCTAAATAATAGTGAACCGACTGAGCCTATATTCCTATGATTCTGCCGACCTATCTTCATTCAATTCCGATGTATGAGGACACTGTACGGGAAGGTCGGATCACTGCTGCGGTCGTTGCTCAAATTCATCGGGCCATCTGGGCTTGCGTTGATCCAATCTTGTGTCAATCCACTTTACTAGACGTTCCTCCCCAGGCCCATGAAGGGATGACCTTGCGAAATATTAGGCCCAAGGTCTTTCGCGAGGTCTTTTAGCCTTCTAGTGAACCCAGGGGATATCTGTCCCCCATATGCCCCCAATCTTTGGGTTGATTTTGGAATAACCAGCCCAAAGATTCTAGGTCTAGCTTGCGGTTTTTGATTTCGATAAGGAATGCCTTGAAAATAGGTCTGTCGAGTCGTTGCTTTCTGAACTCTAAGTGACTCGGAAAAAATGATCTTCTTTTTCTTCTGCTATTATTCATCGGTCTTCACCTTATTCCTCACAAATCGGTGCTCTGTCTCGGGTTTATGCTTTGGAGATCAGCATTCTGCTCTCTGGAATCCAGGATTCATAAGGTGCACCGCAGGTGCACCCAATGGGTGTAGCCCCCGAGCTTTGAGTGGATTACTGAAAATAATCCACTTGAAGGTCTTCATCTCAAGTCTTTTTAGAAATCATTTTTATCTTCAACTCATGCTTTAGAAGTCAGCATTGTTTTATTTTCATCTTATGCTTTAGAAATCAGCATTCTGTCTTTTGGGGTTGATGATCTATTGGGTGCACCGGAGGTGCACCCAATGGGTGTAGCCCCTGAGCTTTCAGTGGATTACTGAAAATAATCCACTCAAAGGTATTCATCTCATGCTGTTTTCGAAATCATCTTTTCACCTTCGTCGAATGCCTTAGAAATCAGCATTATATCCTCATCTTTATGCTTTAGACGTCAGCATATAGTTTTGCCTTTGAGATCATGCATGTGATATGCCCATGTCCTGTTAGGTTTGAAATTTATTTGATCTACGACAGACTGGACATCCGGTAGATGGCTCTTGGTTGGTCTTTATTTCGCTTTGTGCTTCAATGCTCCCGTTGATTAGACTTGTACTTCATCATCTATTTTTGTCTTTTCTTCGATCTCCATCGATATCTTTCTTCTGTCTTGATACATTCATTGCGTATACTATGTGGATGTGACTGCTTGGGAAAATCTATTGAAAATTCCTGGACGTCCCCCCAATGGGTGTGGCAAGGGATGGCTTGGTGCGCTGAGCGTTTAGCAAACTGTCCCTGAGTAGTAACTTGACATGACCGCGGGTGCAATCATATCGTCCAAGCGGTTGACTTGAGTCCCAATGGGTGTCGTGTTACGTGGAACGGTGCTAGCCTCCTGACGTGTTTCCAAACGATTTGAATTGCTTATTGAATATTTGCGACTGTTCAGTGACCGTGGTAGGAGATGAGCGGTTGCCTTCTTCTTCTATAAATAGAGCGCTTGTTTCACTGGTGTCTTCACACATCTCTCTACCGCTTGCTGCTTACTCTCTTCTCTTCTCTTATTTTCAACTCCACCATGGGCAAGAGCAAGAAAGGCGAAAGTTCCTCGCACCATTCCTGCGATAAGCGGAAGCGCGAGCCGACTCCTCCCTTGGAGGACTTCGGCGATTCCGAGTACTCGGAGGAGGACTTCTCCTCCAAGTCCGAGGGATCGCCGGTCCATGCCTCTCCCCCGGTATCGCCCGATGACTCGGACAATTCCCAGGGGATCGTCGCCGAGGTGTGGACATACATCCGGGTCGTCGAGCGCTCCGGGCTCGAGGGTTCGGATGAGTCGGAGGTCTCCTCGGATGGGGAGAACTCCTCTGACTCGTCCGAGGAGGGGAGCGACGGTGACGACGACGGCGAGGGCGATGGCGACGACGGGGGCGACGGTGATGGCGACGACGACGGCGGCAAGGGCGATGGTAAGGGCGACGGCGGCAAGGACGACGGTAAGGGCGACGGCAAGGGCGGCAGCGGCAAGGCCAGTGGTTAGGCACCACTGACTTAGATGTTAGTATAGATAAATAGTAGTAGAAGTAGTATTAGTAGAATAATGTAGTAGTAGTTAGTAGTATAGTGTAGTGAAATGTAATGTAGTAGTGTAATGTATCGAACGGTGGGAAGAAGATCAACTCATAATGAGTTGGTTCTTAAGTTTGTGGAAATACTTCCCCTCCTTATATAATGAAGAAAACTTCAGCTTGTTCTGTGTGCATTTCTTGCTTATCCGCCATTCCTTTTGCAGTCGGTCGACCGATTGTATTTGTGCTTAATGTAGCCGTTGTTCTCAGAGGTAATGCTCGAGTAAAGACTTGGAATTGTTGAGTCGCATTTTAATTCCGCCTGCATATTCGTAGAGAAAAAACGGTTGACTTACTGTCAGTATCTTCAGAGGTAACAACCGAATGGTTTTTTGCGATGCCCACATTTTAGAGGTAACAACTGAGTCCTTTTGAGCCACATCAACGTTTTAGAAATAATGGCTGAGTGATTGCTGGTGACGTCGGCGTTTTAGAAGTAACAACCGAGTTATATCGAGCCACGTTGGCGTTTTAGAAATAACGGCCAAATGAAGACTGGGCACTTTTAGAAACGGTGCCTGACCCAGGAAAACCCCATTTGTACCGCGCCGTTGCACGCCTCTGCATTCTAGGCCCTAGCCTTACTTTCTGCTTCCAGACATCCTCTATTTCCCTTTGATCTCGCTTCCGCTTAGTTCGCCGACGATATTGAGTTGGCGCCCAAGCGGAAGAGTCAGATTTCCTCCGCTGCGATTATTCCTCCCATTGATCCCAACAACCAGTTACCTTTCGCAGGTAATCATATGTTTGTTGTTTCCAAGTCGGACCTTCTCCATCTTGTCTTCGTCGGAGTTCTTCCTCCGAAGGAGCTTTGCTCTTGGCGGATCTGTCGTGGGGTTACTGTCCCAACAGAGGATACCCACGAGTCCGTTGTTTACATTCCTTTTCTTATCCGTGGCCTTGCTCTTCCTATTTCTCCTTTCTTTCGCGGCCTCCTTGATTTTTACCATCTGAATCTGACTCATCTGAATCCCAACTCTATTCTGCAAGTTTCCGTCTTTGTTCATTTGTGCGAAGCCTACCTTGGAATTCTTCCTCACTTTGGTTTGTGGAAATATTTATATCATTGTCGTCCTGGGATGGCCGGGGGGCAGCACCAGCTTGTGGGTGGTGCGAGTTTGGAAATGCATCGTGGGAGGAAGACAGAATACCTTGACATCCCACTTAAGGATAGCATCAAAGGATGGCGCTTGGAGTGGTTTATTGTAGAAAATCATGGCAAGTCCCTCCCCCCTCGGTCAGGGAGACAGCCGGATGTTCGTGCTCCAAGTTGCATCGAATCCCCCACAGACTTGGAGATAACAGAGGGCAGGGTTCTGCTTTCCGAAATTGGTTTGTTGAAGGAGAGAGGTCTGACTACTGAAGTTGTAGTTGCAGACTTTGTTTTTAAGAATATTCAGCCACTGAAGGACAGAGCGTACCCGACTTATTTGTATAGTGGTGTCACTGATTCAACCCGGGTTACCAACGAGAGGATTCCTACTGTGGATTTGGTAAGCCGACTGGAGATGATTCTTAGAGGCAAAGTGTCAAATATTGGTGCTTCTGTTGCATATTCTGCCTGGAGTCTGCCACCTTCCAAGTCTTTTTTCGATTTTGTGTCCAATCCTCCCGCTAACGGTAGTGGTTTGGGTCTTAGAGTGCGACCCTCTCCCGAAGAAGTTGAGTCTCTGGTTGCTTCACTTGGTGATCTTCCCAATGATGAGAGGCAAGTTCACTTTGAGATGCCTATAAACCCAAGTGATGCAGAGATAAGTGCTATGTTGGACATGTTGGCTGAGGATTCTTTTGACTCGGCCCCTGCTGAAACCATAGCTGTTGCAACTATCCCAGAGCTTGGAAAAACCTTGAATGTTCAAAAATCTGATAGTACTCGCCCAAAGCGCCTTCGCCCGACCAGTCATCCAACTGCTCCTGCCGAGGGGAAGAAGAAGAAAAAGAGGCGGCTTCGGCGAGTGTCATGATTGGACCAGGATGCTGGCCCTTCTGCTCCTGCTGATGAAGAAGTACCAGTGGAACTTTTTACTGGAGCTGACCCCAATGGGTGTGACCCTGCTGATGCTGACCCCAATGGGTGTGACCTTGCTGATGCTAATTCCAATGGGTGTGATCCTACCATTGCTGACCCCAATGGGGGTATTGTTCGTGTTGTTGACGAGGACGAAGAAGAAGAGGAGGAAATCCCCTTAATTCGGAAGAATAGTCGGCATTACATAGTCAGTGGGGAGAGTAGTGATATTCCTTCTCCAGCTTTGTCTGCTTTTGTTGGTCTGCAGGAGTTGTCCATAGCGAATTTTGATCAGGCTCTCGAGGATGTGGTTCCTGAAGATCTGCTGTCCGAGCCAGCAGATGGTGGTATGATCGACGTTTGCTCTGACATTCTAGATGCGGGATTGGCATTATCCCGAGCAGTGTCTCATGCCTCGTCGACCTTGGAGTGCGGTCTTCGGAGCCAAGAAGCTGGTCAAGGTTGCTTAATTCCCATGGAGGTGACTAAGAATCCTTCAGCCTTAGAGGTGGCTGCTGTAGAGAACTTGGTCCTCAAGGATGGTGCAAGCGGTTACCCAGCCCCCAAGGGTGTTGCCGGTAATGATCCGGCTCGAGTGGGTAGCGCGAGCTGCAACCCAGCCCCCGAGGGTGTTGTCGGTGGTGATCCGGCTCCGATGGGCAGTGCGGGCTGCGACCCAGCCCCCGAGGGTGTCCAGGCGGGTTCCCCTTCTCATACCTCCATGGATGTCCACGTTGGATCTTCTCCTCCACATTCTGATGGCCTGGCCACAGCGCATGCTTTAAACGAGAAAGTCACCTTAGAGGCCGGCGCATCTGACGCTAGAGTTTTGATTCCTGCTGGTGATGTTGAGTTGATCCCTCACGATGCTCTTCGAATTGCCCCGGTTGATATTCCTTCGTCGAGCCACCACCTGACTTCTCATGATTTGGAGTTTCCTTCATTCTACTCCAACCTTCAGGTAATTTGGCTTTTCCCGATCTGGCTATACTCCAGGCAAAATACTGTCTTTGCACTCATTTGTTCTCAATATCAGCCTTTGGTCAACGAAATGGCTGGTCAGCTGCGATCACAAGGTGCCTCTGTCCCAGAAAGAGCTCTGTCTCTGACGCATTGGAATCCGATGGTGCTTCAGAGGCGGATATTTTATTTGGAAATGACAAATGTTGGTTAGTGCCTTTGTTTCCTCTTTGGTTACTTGATTAATCTGCTTTTTACTGAATATCCTTCTTCAACTGTTTCTTCCTAGATATGGTCCGGCGGTACTCTGAGCTCGAGGAGAAGTATTCTCAAGGTCAGACGGACCTGGCTCGGATTTTTGCTTCTTTAGATGATGCCAACTCATTGAATTCCTCTCTCAGTGCTCAGCTTGACTCTGAAAGGGTGGCTAATGAAGTAAGTTTACTTGACTTTCTCCGCTGTGTTTTTACTGTCCGTTGGGTGTTTGAGAGCTGATTCTTATCTGCAGGAAGAAAAATGTGCACTTGCAGCTTCTCGCGATAACCTTGATAGGTTGTATCGCGAATCCAACAAATCTTTGACTATCTTGGAGAGGAGCCATCGTTTTACTATGGCAGATTTGGATAATCACCATCACAAGCTGCTAGAATCCCACGATGAAATCCTTCGTCTTAGGCAATTGGTGTCGAGCAAAGATTTTGTCATCAAGGATCTGCGTGCCTCCAAAAGATCAGTCGTCCAGGAGCTGGAAGCCGCTCGACTGGCCACCAAGGTTGCTGAAGACACTTCCACTACTTTGAAGGCTCAGCGCGACAAGGCTATGGATAAAGCCATTCACGTGGGGCGGATCTTGATGAGAAGGCCAGGCGTGATCGTTCCTGATGACATAGTTGCTGATGTCAACGCTGCTCCTGACTCTTCAAGTCGCCCTTCTTCATTAGTTGCTCCTGAGAAAAACCTTACCAAGTAGAAACATTGAATGCATTTATGAAGTTGTGTGTGTATGTGGTTAATGTGCTTCGAATATTCTGTCAGAAAGTGCCCTTGGTACTGAATGCTGTTTTTATTCTTCTGTTGTTTGAATTCAACAGTTGTTACGATTGTAGAAGTGAGTGCAGTGTAATGGTTTTGAAACTTCTTTTTATTTTGTGAGGCATAGAAATCGCCCTAAGATGAGTAATCATAAACATGCTTATGCTGGATCGAGTAGACGTGAGCATGTCACATCGCCTTAGGTCACTGTCGACTTAAGCCGATTGCTTCGTTGGTAGGGTATAGTGGTCACCCTGAGTTAAGTAAGCGTGAGCATGTCACACCGCCTTAAGTCGCCGCCGACTTAAGCCGATTGCTCCGTTAGTAGGGTATAGTGGTCACCCTGAGTTAAGTAAGCGTGAGCATGTTACACCGCCTTAAGTCGCCCCCGACTTAAGCCGATTGCTCCGTTAGTAGGGTATAGTGGTCACCCTGAGTTAAGTAAGCGTGAGCATGTCACACCGCCTTAAGTCGCCGCCGACTTAAGCCGATTGCTCCGTTAGTAGGGTATAGTGGTCACCCTGATTTAAGTAAGCGTGAGCATGTCACACCGCCTTAAGTCGCCGCCGACTTAAGCCGATTGCTCTGTTAGTAGGGTATAGTGGTCACCCTGAGTTAAGTAAGCGTGCAGATTGACAATAGTTTGAGTGCCTTTGAGAATGAAGTCTTTTTATTGATGGTGTATTTTCCAATTACAGAATACAATGCTGCCCCGATAGCTTTTGAAATCTAGCTAGGGGTAAAACTTCCTGAGATGCTCTATATTCCATGAGTTCCCTATTTCTGTGCCATCCATTTGAGTAAGACGATATGATCCATGCCGAGTGACTTCGGCTACTATGAATGGTCCTTCCCAAAGTTGCGACAATTTGTGCCGTCCTTCCCCCGTTAGAATTCGGCGGAGGACAAGATCTCCCACTGCGAAGGATCGATGTCATATGGCCTTATCATGATAGCGCCTCAGAGTTTGCTGGTACCTGGCTGACTGTATCACTATATTCAATCGTTCTTCTTCCAGTATATCAACATCCTCCAGTCTAGTGGCCTCGGCTTTAGCTATGCTTTCGAAGATCAGTCTTGGTGCCCCAAACTTGAGATCAGCAGGCAGCACTACTTCCGAACCATAGACCATAAAGAAGGGAGTGTTTCCATGCAAAGCTCGGCTAGGTTGAGTTCTTAGGCTCTAGACCACATACGACAACTCTCTGATCCACTTTCCTGTGAACTTTTCATTCTTATCGAAGACTTTCTTTCTGAGTGCTTCTAATATCATTCCATTAGCTCTTTCTACCTGCCCGTTGGCTCTTGGGTGTGCTACTGATGCATATTTGATCTGAATGCTTCTTTGTTCGCAGAAATTAAAGAACTCCGAACTAGTGAAATTAGATTCTAGGTCAGTTATGATGTTATTCCGTATTCTGAACCTGAATATTATGTCTTGTATGAATTCCACTGCCTTAGCCGAAGTCAAAGAAGCAATAGGTTTGTACTCTATCCATTTAGTGAATTTATCAATAGCAACCAGTACATGAGTGTATTCTCCTTGAGTTTTCTTGAAGGGTCCAATCATGTCCAGTCCCCAGCACGCAAATGGCCACGTTACGGGTATGGTTTGCAATTGCTGTGCTGGTAGATGCTGTTGTTTTGATAAGTATTGGCAAGCTTCACACCTCTGGACTAACTCGGCTGCGTCACTCTTTGTTGTTGGCCAGTAGAAACTAGACCTGAAGACCTTCCTGACCAGAGTCTTGGATGCTGCGTGTGTCCCGCACTGTCCAGCGTGGATTTCATCTAGCAGTTGCTTCCCTGTAGCCGAAAGGATGCACTTCATGAGGACTCCTGTCGCGCCCCTTCTGTATAGTGCTCCCCAATGAGAGTATAGTGAGCTGATTGCCTTGCGATACGTTCTGCTGCATTTTTGTCATCTGGCTCCTCTTCATTCTTTATATATCTGATGATTGGCTCTCTCCAGTCATCAGAATCTGACTCTGGTTGGTTCAGAACATTGCACTCTTCTGCCCGATCTAAAGAAATGCTTGGGTGTGGTACCTCTTGGACGAAAACTCTAGGTGGGACCTGAGTCCAACTGGATCCTAATTTTGACAACGCATCTGCTGCCGCGTTGCGATCTCTCTCCACATGATGGAATTCCAGCCCTTCAAATTTGTCCTCTAGCTTTCAAACGGCCGTGCAGTACTTTCCCATGGAATCATTCGAGCAATCCCACTCTTTGTTTATCTGACTTATGACCACCAGTGAATCTCCATATACCATTAGTCTCTTGATGCCTAGTGATATGGCAATGTTTAGTCCATGAATCAAAGCTTCATACTCTGCTGCATTATTGGACGCCGAGAATAGTAACTGAAGAGCATATTTGAGTTGTTCACCTCCAGGTGCAATGAAGAGGATTCCTATGCCTGCCCCCTGCAGCTTTAACGAGCCATCGAAATACATCCGCCATACTTCTGCAGTCTCCGAGTTATCTGGCACTTGTTGCTCGGTCCATTCTGATACGAAGTCAACTAGTGCTTGAGTCTTGACGGCAGTACAAGGTCGAAACTCAATGTTGTGAGCTCCTAGCTCACAGGCTCACTTGGCTATTCTTCCGATGGCTTCTTTGTTGTGGAGAATATCCCCAATTGGAAATCCAGTGACTACTATGACTTTGTGGTCGTCAAAGTAGTGACGGAGCTTGCGTGCAGTTAGAAGTACTGCATACAATAGTTTTTGAACTTGAGGATATTTCTTCTTCGAGGGTCGGAGAACTTCACTGATGAAATAGACGGGATGTTGTACTGGATATGCATGTCCTTCCTCTGCTTGCTCGACTACCAACACGGTGCTCACCACGTGAGTCGTGCAAGAGATGTATAACAGCAGATCTTTGGCCAGCTGAATCGGTGTGGCTCGGCGCGGTGGCTTTAGCACTGGTGGTGTTGTCAGGAATTTCTTTAGTGCATCTAGAGCTTTCTGAGCCTCTGAAGTCCACTGGAACTTGTCTACCTTCTTGAGCAACTTGTAGAACAGTAGGCCTTTTTCTCCCAACCTTGATATGAACCTGCTTAGAGCTGCCATGCATCTAGTAAGTCTTTGTACTTTCTTCTGTGACCGCGGTGCCTCCATTCTCATGATAGCCTCGATCTTTTCTGGGTTAGCCTCAATTCCCCGGTGGCTGATAATAAATCCGAGCAATTTTTCTGCTGGTACTCCAAAGACACACTTTTCAGGATTAAGCTTCCATCGATATCGTCGCAGACTATTGAAGACCAGCTGTAAATCTTCAATGAAATTTTCTGAGTTTTCTGTCTTGATCACCACGTCATCCACATAAGCTTCCACACGCTTGCCCCAGTGGTCGGCTAAGCATGTCTGAATGGCTCTCTGGTAAGTCGCTCCAGCATTTTTGAGGCCAAACTACATGGAGGTATAGCAGAAAGCTCCGAACGGGGTGATGAATGCTGTTTTCTCCTCGTCTTCCTTTGCCAGGCTGATCTGATGATACCAAGAGTAGCAATCCAAGAAAGACAACACAGAACATCCGGCGGTCGAGTCTACCACCTGGTCTATCCTAGGAAGTCCGAAGGGATCCTTCGGACAGTATTTGTTGAGATCTGTATAGTCGACGCACATGCGCCAATCCACTTTATTCTTTTTGAGTACAAGAACAGGATTTGCTAACCACTCGGGATGTAGTACTTCTCTAATGAATCCTGCCGCGACCAAGCGAGCCAGCTCTGCACGGATGA
This sequence comes from Zea mays, assembly GCF_902167145.1. Taxonomy (NCBI): domain Eukaryota; kingdom Viridiplantae; phylum Streptophyta; class Magnoliopsida; order Poales; family Poaceae; genus Zea; species Zea mays. Next base: position 10,540,874 of record NC_050104.1, on the reverse strand, counting down.
CTTCTCTCTTGTCAGGCATGAAACGATGTAATTTTTGTTGTATCGGCCTCGCCTGGGGATAGACCTTCAGTTTGTGCTCGGCCAATTCTCTCGGGACTCCCGGCATATCCGCAGTTTGCCATGCGAATACGTCTCGGTTATCTTGCAGAAACTAGACGAGCGCGCCTTCCTATTTGTCATCCAGGCTGGAGCTGATGACGGCGGTCTTGCGTTCATCAGCAAACCCGAGGTTGATCCTCTTGGTTTCCTCAGTCGGCCGCATAGAGGTCACGGCTTGAGCTTCATTCGCGGGTACTATGAAGTCCTCCTCAGGCTTTGAGTTCGCCTGTGCAGAAGAGGTCGTCGATGGCTTGGTGGTGAGGGCCGCCTGAATAGCCACTCAAAACACTCCGCGGTGCCTTGGAAGTCAGTGCACGCAGTGATGATTCCTTGTGGACCCGGCATCTTTAATATCATGTACGTGTAATGCGGAATAGCCATGAACTTCGCCAATCCATGTCTGCCGATGATGGCGTTGTATCCGCAGTCTTAGCTCGCCACCTCGAACCTCAGGAACTCGATTCTGTAGTTTTCTAGAGTTCCAAAGGTGACTGGCATGTAGATGTGTCCGAGCGGATATTCTCCTTCGGTCGGCACGATGTCGAAAAAGGGAGTGTCTGACTCGTGGAGTTCTTTGAGTGCGATTCCCAAGCCTTGAAGTGTCAGGGGAAAGGTGGCGTTGATGCTACTTCCCTCGTCCACTAACACCTTCTTTACCCGGCTCTCTCGGATCACCGGATCAACGAGGAGCGGATACTAGCCGAGATGATCGAAGTTGAGCCATTGATCTGCCCGAGTGAAGGTAATTGGGTGCTCGGACCATCGATACGGGGCGGGAGGGCCGGTGGCCGCCACCAGTATCTGACGGTCGTTGAGCTTCTGTTGCCTCTTGCTTTCTTGCGACCCATGTCCACCAAAGATGACGTTGACTTCTCCGTCGACACGTGGGAACGCTCCGCCTCCTCCCCCTCCTGCTGTTGAGGTTGTCGAGGTTCTCCAGGTCCTCCTCGTGGTGGGGGAGGTGGCAGAGGTTGGAAGGGTCGGCCGTTCCCAACGGAGTGCTTGAAGTCTCTGCAGTTCCGGAGGGTGTGGCGCATGTCTTTGTGGTACGGGAACTGGGCGTCGAGGATGTCGTCCAGTGTACGTTCGCCTCCGCGAGGTCCTCCTCGGGCGCGAGAGGCGGGTAGTCCGACGGCGTGGACTTCTTCGCGAGGCCTCTTTTCCCAATGCTTGTCGGGTTGTTGGTTCGTGTCGCGTCGTGGTGCCGCCGGTGCAGGCTTTGCTACTCCGATGAGGTCCTGAGCTCGTTCGTCAGCGGTAATGTAGAGGTCGGCTTCCCGGAACACCTGCTCGGAGGTAGTCGGCGCCTTTTGCAGTATGGCTCGGACGAAGGCCGAGTCATTAGATCCCCGGTAGAAGTCCTCGATCACTGCCGCTTCCGCGACCTCGGGGATATGATTTCTCATTGTCGGTGTTTCGACCCCGGGGGGTCCCTGGACCGATGAGTAAATTTGTCACTGCGTGTCCCAGCCCAGATGGGTTGGCGCGAGATGGAACACAAGGGAGAAACGTGGCTTGTGTTATCCCGCACCAGGGGGGTGCGCTTGTAGTAGGGGTTACAAGCGTTCGCGAGAGAGAGAGAGTGAGCCTGTTCGTTAGCTCGTTCTCCCGCGCGACCCTCCTGCATGAAGGCCATGGACCTCCCTTTTATAGATGCAAGGAGAGGGTCCAGGTGTACAATGGGGGGTGTAGCTATGCGCTAACGTGTCTGGCAGAGAGGTGCCTGAGCCCTGTATACATGCCAACGTGGCTGTCGGAGAGGTGCTAGAGCCCTGTGTACGCGGTAACGTGGCCGTCGGAGAAGTGCCTGAGCCCTGTAGAAGCACAACTGTCGGTGTTGCTGGGATCTTGCTGACGTCTCCTTGCTTCCATAGGGGGCTGAGAACCACCGTCGTCATGGACGCACGCGGGGAGCCATCATTACTTGTTACCGGGGCGAGCCAGATGGGACGCCGGTCTTGTTCCCCCATAGCCTGAGCTAGCTAGGGGTAGGGTAATGATGTATCCCCCGTGGCGCGGTCAGTCTGAGCCCAAGGTCGGGCGAGGTGGAGACTCCTCCTGAGGTTGAGCCGGGGTCGGGCGAGGACGCGATTCCTCCCGAGGCCGAGGTTGAGGCTGAGCCCTGGGGTCGGGCAAGGCGGAGACCACCTTCTGAGGCCGAGGTTGAGGCTGAGCCCTAGGGTCGGGCGAGGCGGAGACCTCCTTCCGAGGCCGAGGCCTAAGGTCGGGCGAGGCGGAGTTTCCTGTCGCGCCCGAGGCTGAACTTGGCTGTTGTCAGTCTCACCCTGGTGGGTGGCACGGCAGTCGGAGCGGGGCGAGCGGCGCTGTTTTCCTGTCAGGTCGGTCATCGAAAGGGTGAAGTGACTGCGGTCACTTCGACCTTGCCGACTGAGGCACATGTGTCAGGATAAGGTGTCAGGGGATCCTCGCATTGAATGCGCCTGCGATACGGTCGGTTGGAGAGGCGATTTGGCCAAGGTTGCTTTTCGATGAAGCCTGCTCAAGTTGGGCCTCGGGCGTGCCGAGGGTGCGCCCACTGCCTGAGGGGGCCCTCGGGCGAGACGTAACTTCGTTCGGGACTACAGTTCCCGCCAGAGGCTGGGCTCAGGCGAGGCAAGATCACGCCCCTTGGGTAGACGAAGCCTTGACTTGAATCGTGCCCATCAGTCTCTGCAGCTGGTGCTGATGGTGGTTACCAGCCGTGTGTAGGAGTGTTGGGGGTACCCCTAATTACGGTACCCGACAGTAGCCCCCGAGCCTCGAAGGGAGTGTTGGTACTCGCTTGGAGGCTTTGCCGCACTTTTTTGCGAGGGGACCGGCCTTTCTCGGTTACACTTTGTTCCAGTGGGTGCGCGCGAGCGCACCCGCCGGGTGTAGCCCTCGAGGCCTCGGAGGAGTAGTTTGACTCCTCTGAGGTCTTAATGCCTTTCGTGATGCCTTGGCCGGCCTGGTTGTTCCCTCATGCGACCTGATTGTAACCCGGGTGCATGGTCAGGTTCCGAGTTTTTAGGCTGGTTTGTTGATGCTGTCAACGGTTTGGCCATAGCCGGGTTGCGAGAGCAGCCCCCGAGCCTCTGCACGGAGCGAGAGGACGATCAAGGACGGTCTCGACTTTTATTATACGCCCCTTCGTCGCCTTTCCGCAAGGAGGAGGGGGGGGGGAAAGCGCCATGTTGCCCTCGGAGGGCGCCGAACATGGTGTCTCCAGTGAGTTGCTAACGGGTGATCCGAGTGGACGCCCGTGCCCCGTTCGATAAGGGTCGGCTAGTGGCCCAGAGGTGCGCTCCAAAAGTACCTGCAGGTGATTTGCCGGACCCGGACCCGTTCGATAGGGTCCGAGGGCTCAATGCCTCCCTCTGGTGGGATTCCGTTACAAAATCTCTCCTGCTGGTCTCGGAAATGTCCTAGGGTACCTCGGGAGCGTAGCCCGAGCCTCAGCCATGTAACGGATACCCAGAGTCATCCCTCACTCTGCGTGCTTTGGGCGGCTGTCGAACCCTTCCGAGGGGCCAGCCTTCGAACCCCTGATCAGTAGTGGGCGCAGAGCCCGAGTGCCCTAGGACGGCTGTCGAACCCTTCCGAGGGGCCAGCCTTCGAACCCCTGATCAGTAGGAGGGCTCGGGGCCCACTTCCTTCGCGGAGAAGGATCCCTTTTGAAATATCCCCTTTCCCGGTCCCTGTTAGCAAGAGAGAGAAAGGGGAAGAGGAAAAGGATATGAATTTAAATAGTGTGGCGCACCTTTTTTGACGCGGTCATCATGGCGGAGGTGAAACGACGCCCGCTTCGCCTGCCAAAGGTGTCGCTTGCCCTGCCGAGGAGTTAATGCGATGGGACGGGCGATTCGCGGGGCGGCCGCGTGCGCGGGTCGTTCGAGGAACGGAACACGTGCGCGTCGTCTTCACGCCGTGGGAGAGGGCTCCCCTGCCGCTTCAGGAGGGGACGCGAGCCTGCAGGCGATTTGGCCGCTGCTTCCGCTCGTCTGCTGCCGCCATTACCGACGGTCCACTTTTGGCCACATCAACTGTCGCGCCTCCTCCCGCGGCTGACTGACCCGTGATCGTTGTGCTCGATTGGCACTGTTGGGTCATGCGCAGGGCTGCCTCGAGTCGCGGCACTGGTTCCATGGTTGAGGAGACGCGACATTGGTGCGAGTGGCGGTGCGGTTTCCTTGCACGCAGTAACTGTTGCGCTGGTTGCATGACATGCAGGCCCAGGCCTTCACGCTGACCCACCGGATGCGATGAAGCTGAAAGGGTGCACAACCGTGGTGCGGTTGCACACCTCCTGCATGGCGGTCCGCCCTTTCACCTGCTGGTTTCAGCGAGAATGGGGGAACGCTTATAACCGCGGGGTGTGTTGGGGCGAAGGCGAAGACGCCACCCTTCGCTCGATGCCTTCGCCGTCCTCGCTGCACCAACGGAGACAAGACAACGGGCAGACTAACCCTTCGTCCCATACGTCACCAGACGAAGACCTGTGACGAGGTCGTCTCATCTTGCGACCTCGTCCAGCATGGAGGCCCACGTGTGATCCGGTCCATTGTAACAGGCCCTGTGTGGCCGCTGCGCATTACGGGCCTAATTTGTAAAGGCATCTCTGTAATTACGGTCTGTAACCCCGCTTTATGGGAATATTCTGGGGATAACCTAGGTGTCTGAGGGCACATGCGTCCTTAACACAGGACACTGGGCACACAGATACTTATAAATACCCCTGCACAGTGCCCTTGAGAGGCTAGATTAACAGAGCTATTGCCATCTCGTGCAAAAACCCTGTTTGCGTTGCTACACTCCCCCGTTGGATCAATTTGCACCGGAGAGCAAGTTCCAACATTTGGCGCCCACCGTTCGTGCTACGAAAAAACCACCCACGATGGCACCCAAGAAAGCTAGCTCGAAGGCTGACGAGGCTGCGAAGGCAGCACTGCTGGCCGCAAAAAAGGGCAAGGCCCTCGCCCTCACCCACTCCACCCCACCAAGAGGCCACTGAAGACGACGTTCTCCGCACCTGCGAAGACGACGCTCTCCGCACCTGCGGCCCTGAAGGACAGCCGCAACCTCCCCTAGGCTTCGCTCCACCAGAGGGCACGGACTTCACCGAGGACGGCGAAGTCATCAGTGTCTCAGCATAAGAATAGCTACAGCTGCGCGCCCTGCGCATCAAGAACCGCAATCTCCAGAAGCAAAAAGAAATACTTGAGGCCAAGCGCCAACGCGTGTCTGCACAAGCCAAGGTGCGGCAAATGATACGAGACGAAGAGCAGAAGGCCCAGGAGCTCGAGCAAGAGATCACGCTAATGCAGCGGGAAGGCCACTTCGGCCTGCAACACGGGCCACCCCTACAACAGCGCGCACAAGTCGAAGACCTACACTTTCCCCACCGCGACCACGCCATCCTACACGCCGCGGCATTCCAAGGTGTCAACTACCTCGACGAGCGAAGTCCCCTGGCGCCACACCTGCAAGTGACACCCTGGCCTGCCAACTTCCGGGCAGGGACCTATTCCAAGTACAACGGCAGTACTGACCCAGCACAGTACATCATGAGTTATCAGGTCGCTGTTGCATCTTTCGGAGGGGACGACGCCACGATGGCCAAGTCTTTCATCATCGCCCTCGAGGGCCCAGCTCTCACCTGGTTCACCAGGTTGCCCCCGTTGTCCATTGACTCCTGGAGAAGCCTCCGGGACAAATTCCTGCTCAACTTCCAAGGGTATCGCCCAGACACCGACGCCTTGGCCGAACTCTCACTCTACAAGCAGCTGGAAAAGGAGACTCTGCGGGAGTACTACCGCAAGTTTCTGACACTCAAGTCACAGCTACCCTCGGTTGATGACCAAATCGCCATCCACTACGCCATCAGTGGCCTTCGAGCCGGCGTCCTCTACAGCCACTGCATCAGGGATCCACCCAAGAACCTCCAGGAGTTGTATCAGCTATTCGAAAAATACGCCAAATCCAAAGAACTCCACCAGCGCAAAATCGAGTCTAAGAGGAAACCCAAAGATGCTCCACAATCCAGCCGCACGTGGACGAGGACTCCGCAGCCAGACTCCGGTCGGGACGGCCGCAATCAGCAGCAGGTGCACAACATCGCCAACCAGCACCCCGCTGGTGAGGCCCCTGGCCGCCAGGAATATCCCCCCCAGGGCCACGAAAACGGAACTCGCGGACGGGGCCGGGGACGTGCGCAACCATCGCGCCGATTTTACTGCCTGTTTCATGGCGAAGACTGCGCCCACCAAACCAGAGACTGCCCAGAGACGAAGGCCACCAGAGACAGGATGGCACGGGCGCAACCAGCCGACAACCCTAGAGTTATCGCGCACACATATCAGCACCCCCCTCCACCATACATCCACGCCCCCGCTCCGCATCCACCGCACCACGCATACCAACATCACCAGGAAGTACAAATCGTACCTCCCCCACCCCCACCTCCACATCAGCAACAACAAAACATCCACCACCCCCATGCTCCAAAACAAGAGGACTTCGCCGATCAGCCGAATTGTAGAGTCATTCATATGATCACTGGGGGGTCCAGCACCGACTTCGACACGAAGCGGCAGAAGCGGGACCACTACCGCAGCATCGACCACGTCGCCATCACCGGTCTGGTTGTGCAGACGAAGTGGTCCCATGTGCCACTAACCTTCGACGCCCGAGACGTCGATCTGCGCAGCGTCCCCCACATCGACGCAATGGTTATCAACTGCAGCGTGGCAGGCTGGGACCTGCACAAAGTCCTAGTCGACAATGGCAGTCAAGCAGACATCATTTTCCTCCATGCCTTCGACCGCATGGGCATAAGCCACAGCCTGCTCAAGCCTTCGGACAACCCGTTGTATGGTTTCGGCGGCAAGGGCACATTTCCCGTCGGCAAAATAGAGTTGCATCTCTCCTTCGATGTAGCACCCAATGCCCGAAGTGAGCAAGTGACCTTCGATATCGTTGATATGGTGTATCCGTACAACGCCATTATGGGCCGGGGCTCCATCAACAAGTTTGAGGCAGCCATTCACGGACTTTACCTGTGCATGAAGATACCAGGTCCGTTAGGCGCCATCACGGTCTACGGCAACCAGCAGACTGCGCGCAACATAGAATGGGACTTCGTCCCCGGGCAAAGAAACGTGCACTACCTCACGGCCCAGCGCGAGGTCCCTGCGTCCGCCAGCCCAACTGACAAAGAACACGACAAAGCACAGCTACAGAGCAACGACGGGACCAAGACTGTTCCCCTCGACCAGGCCACGCCCAAGCAGACAGTCACCATCAACGAAGACCTCACTTCGCATGACGAGGAGAAACTCCTCTGCTGCTTGTCCAAGAACAAAGACGTCTTCGCCTGGTCCGCCCTCGACCTGGTTGGGGTCAGCCGATCCATAATTGAGCACAACTTGGGAATCGACCCTTCGGTGAGACCGAAAAAACAGCGGCTCCGCAAAATGTCTAACGAGAAGACAGAAGCCGCCAAGGCCGAGGTACATCGCCTCCTGGAGGCCAAATTTATCGAACCAGTGGCTTACCCCACGTGGCTCGCCAACGTTGTGATGGTGCAGAAAAAGGGCGGCAAGTGGCGGATGTGCATCGACTTCACCAGTCTCAACAAGGCCTGCCCAAAGGACAACTTCCCGCTGCCTCGGATCGACAAAATAGTCGTTAGCACGGCCGGGTGCGAAGTCATGTCACTCCTCGACTGCTTCTCCGGTTACCATCAAATATATATGAAGGAGGAGGACAAGGCCAGCACCAGCTTCATAACACCCTTCGGCACATATTGCTTCATCAGAATGCCGGAGGGACTCAAGAACGTCGGGTCCACTTTCTCCCGGCTTACCAAAACGGTGCTCGAGGGCAAGTCGGCAGAAATATATTCACATATGTGGACGACATCGTCGTCGCCAGCAGGAGCAAGGTGGACCACCTTGCTGACCTCGCCGAGACATTTGCGAACATGCGGGACGCACGACTTCGCCTAAACCCCAAAAAGTGCGTCTTCGGCGTTCGCCAGGGGAAAATATTGGGCTACCTGGTATCACACCGCGGCATCGAGGCCAACCCAACCAAAATTCAGGCCATCATCAACATGATGCCCCCGCAGTCAGCCAGAGACGTCCAGCGCCTGACGGGCAGATTGGCCGCCCTCAACAGATTCATCTCCAAATCCGCAGAGCGAAGTCTCCCCTTCCTCAAAACTCTCCGCGGCGCAAAAGACTTCGCTTGGGGACCAGAGCAGGCGGCGGCCTTCGCCTCATTGAAACAGTACCTGTCGGAATTGGCGATTCTTACAAGCCCCGACTCTTCGCTACCCCTGTTGCTTTATGTTGCGGCCTTGCCGCACGCGGTCAGCGCGGCACTGGTTCAGGAGCAGACAGTAGAGGGCGCGATCAGGCAGTGTCCAGTTTATTACGTCTCCGAAGTGCTCACACCATCAAAATGTAACATGACGGAACTGGAAAAGATTGCCTATGCAGTTGTTATGTCTTTGCGCAAATTGCGCCACTATTTTTGAAGCATTCAAGGTCCGAGTCACCTCATATAGGGGACTCGGCGAATTGTTCAGAAACCCGGAGGCATCGGTACGGATCGCCAAATGGGCGGCCGAACTCTCCGGCTACCACATCACTTTCGAGCCCAGGACAGCCATCAAGTCACAAGTTCTAGCAGACTTCGTCGTCGACTGGACTGGGCCAATAACACAGCCGGACCCGTCCGCAGAGAAAGTTCGGACAATCCACTGTGACGGCGCATGGTGCCATGCGGGGGCAGGCGCTGCTGCAGTCATCACCTCACCCGCCGGGGTCAAGCACAGATACGCGACACGCTTAAGCTTCGCTCTGGAATCTGACAGATGCACAAACAACATAGCAGAATACGAAGCTGTCATCCTCGGCCTCCGCAAGCTAAGGGCCCTCAGTGTCACCACCTGCATTGTCAGAACAGACTCCAAGGTAGTCGCCGGCCAAGTCGAGAAAGACTATGCAGCAAAGGACCCCACACTTATGCAATACCTCGCGGCCATCCGAAGTCTCGAGAGACAATTCAAGGGATTCACCTTGCAGCATGTGGACCGGGCCAAGAATGAAGAAGCCGACGCATTGGCCAAGGCTGCAGCCAGAGGCGAGTCCCTGCCCTCCGACGTGTTCTACCATGTTATCGGCACGCCAGCCGTCCGGAGCCCCGAAGGGCTCCAAATAACCAATGACAGCGAGGGCCACCGCATAGTCAACCTTATTATGACCGAAGACTGGCGGGCACCAATAACCCTGTTCCTACAGGGGTACTACCACCCAACCGACATCAACGAGGCCAAACGCCTCAAACATCGAAGCCGGGACTTCGCACTGATTGAGGGCCAGCTTTACAAGAAGGGGGTTAGTCAGCCAATGCTTAAATGTGTCACCGAGACCGAAGGCGTCCAAATCCTGCGCGAAGTCCACAGCGGTACTTGCGGCTCTCACGCAGGGCCAAGGGCCCTAGCCGCAAAGGTGATCCGTCAAGGTTTCTACTGGCCCGCAATGATCTGCGCCGCAAATCGGGACACAAGGTCCTGTGAAGCCTGCCAGAAGTTTTCTCCTCGATCAGGCAGCCCTTCGCAATTCACAAAACTGATCGCCCACACATGGCCTCTCCAGCGCTGGGGCCTGGACATTGTCGGGCCCCTGCCCACGGCTCAGGGGAACCTCAAGTTCACCTTCGTCGTTGTCGAGTATTTTACCAAATGGATCGAGGCGAGGGCTGTTTCCACAATAACATCAAAGACTGCACATAAATTCTTCTGGCAAAACATTGTTTGCCGCTTCGGAGTACCGTCCGAACTCACAGTTGACAGCCAAGACTTCAAGGATTTCTGCTTCTCCATTGGCACCAAGCTTGCCTTCGCCTCAGTATACCACCCGCAGTCCAACGGAGTTGTGGAACGCGCCAATGGAAAAATTTTCACAGCTGTCAAGAAGATGCTCCTCGACGAAAAAAGGGCAGGTGGGCCGATTTGTTACCTGAAGCGGTCTGGGCGCTAAACACGACTCAGTGCAGGGCGACTGGGTTCACCCCTTTCCGCCTTCTATATGGATCGGAGGCCATGACCCCGCAAGAAATAAAACATGGGTCCCCGCGACGTGGACGAACCCACTTCGAAGGATCTTATCAATGGAGACCGCGTCTTCGCTCTACAGGCTCTAAATAAATACCAAGCCCAGACAAAAGCATGGCGCGACCACGCAGTCATCCCGAGGGAATTCAGCGAAGGGGACCTCGTACTCGTCCGAACAGCTCGGACAGAGTCCAGCGGCAAGCTGGAGCCCAAGTGGGAGGGCCCTTTCATTGTCAAGACGAAGGCATCCCCCAGCGCATACAGGCTCGCAACGCCAAACGGCGAAGACTTGGAGCATTCCTGGAACATCGATAATCTCCGCAAATTTTTTGTTTGACTCATCAGGGCCAGCTCGCCCTTGTAATTCACAAAAACAATTTTATTCTGGCCCGCACTCTTTTCCTCCCGGGGGGGTGAGGTTTTTAACGAGGCGGAGTCATGTAATATACAAGTGAAAAATCCCCCGCAAAAATCTACGTCGAAAAAAGACCGCGCCGACGGTCTTCGACATTCGACCAACACAAAGTCACCGCGAGGCCCAGCGCTAGCTACCCTCGCGTGCGACACTCCGCGCAAAAGTCGCCTAAGGGTGCAGCCGGACTAGCACAACAAGTGCGAAAAATCGAAGTCTTCCTCAAAAAAGACTATCCGTGCAAAAGTCGCCTAAGGGTGCAGCCGGACTAGCACAACAAGTGCGAAAAATCGAAGTCTACCTCAAAAAAGACTATCCGTGCAAAAGTCGCCTAAGGGTGCAACCGGACTAGCACAACAAGTGCGAAAAATCGAAGTCTTCCTCAAAAAGACTATCCGTGCAAAAGTCGCCTAAGGGTGCAGCCGGACTAGCACAACAAGTGCGAAAAATTGAAGTCTTCCGTAAAGAGTATCCGTGCAAAAGTCGCCTAAGTGTGCAGCCGGACCAAGCACAACAAGTGCGAAAAAGACTACACCAAACTGTCCGCGCAAAGACCGACTACATGCGCGCCAGACCGACATAACAAATACACCAGACCAAGTGCGCAACGCCTTCATGAGCATAGCCGAATGTGCAAAGGCACACAACCTCATCATACAAGCCATTACATATGTACAGCGAGGGCATCACACTTTACATCGGTTCAACCTTCGGAATGATTCCCATCTCCCTATAGTTAAATAGCATTATCCTCAGCTCCTCACCCTCAAAAAGACTTCGCAGCTCCCCCTCACCTACACTCGCAACGGCCGGCAAGGACAACAGTTCCTGCCTGCCAGCCCTACCCACACGAAGCCGACCGACGTCCGCCTCACTCACTCTACGCTTCGCAACCGCCCTTCGCCGCCTACTCCCAGCACTTGGACCAGGCACAACTTCAGCATCCGCAGCACGCGGCGAAGCCTCCGCTGCTGCCACATCCAAGGCCGCAAAGTAATCCAAGTCCTCATCCGACGACTCTTCAGTCCACTCAACCGAACTCCCAGAGTCACCAAAATCAGAAAACTTAGACGCAGATTCATCCCATTCATTCCCATCATCCACGGTCGAAGCCGTCAAAAAATTAGCAGTAGCGGTTGCGTGCGCAGGCCCAAAATCTTGAACCTGCGCAGCAACCAAGGTTCAGCAACATATACAAAATTCCCTAACTACCCACACCCACTAAGCCACCTGTGAAGACCCAGCCGCCGTGGGATCCTCCGCTGCCGGCTCCGCTGCCGTCTTCGGGGGATCCTAAGCCCTCGGCGCAGCGGTTGGCGACGAGCCACCGCCGGCCGCAGTGGCTGCGGGGGCATCAGGGGCGCCTTCGACGGTTTCTTGGGGCGGCGTCGGAGCGACCTCAGGCCCAGCCGCCACCGGGTTCGACTCCGCCTCAGGCCGCGCACTGTTCAAAGTCCCGAAGTCATCCACTTTCTCGTCACACGCCGCCTGAAACACAGCACACAGATTCAGCAAGCCCACATATAACCCACATTCAACAACACCAGACAAAAATCAAACATTACCTGACCCCTCGCCGTGTCGGACCGCTCCCTGACCACCTCCCGACCATGGGGGCCCCACATCCGGTCAAAGAGGGCTCCCGCGGATTCCTTCACCACAGGGTCCTCAACCTTGTAAATCTCGCGTTCAAAATCCTCATCAGATCGGTCAAAGACCTCATAGTGACGACACCCTTTGTGGGACAGCGCGTTCATCGCTCCTTCGCAGGTGACCAGGGAGGCATAGGACATAAATCCCTCCATAATGGTCAGGAGCGCCAGCAACTCCTCTTGCAGCCACTCGAGGCAACGAAGGCCTGACTCTCGGTCAGGCACTTCGAAGTCAGCGGTCCGCGCGCCCATCTTGTGGTATGAGTCCATAAGCTGCTTGCGCGTCCGCTCAACCTCCGAGCGCGTCGAAGCCTCGGCCCTCTCTACGCGGGCCTGCAGAGCGTTGAACCGCTCCTCCCATTCCTCGGCACGTTGCCTGGCGAGGCTACCCTCCACCCGCGCCACATTGGCCTCCGCCTGCGCAGACTGCGCCTTGGCGAGGGCCTGATTAGCTTCCCTCCTCTCCTCCGCCAGCTGGCGCCGGAGCTCAGTCCTCTCGCCCTCCAGCACGACCACCTTCTCCGCCAGTTTGCGGCACTTGCTATCGGCGGCCGACTTTTCCCGGACGGCCTCAGCATGTTGCGCCCGAAGTCTCTCGACTTCGGCAGACACAACTGCCGTGAGGGCCCCCGATGCCACGCGGTCAGCGAAGTCAGCCGCCTAAAAGACACACATAAGACAACAATCCCAACGAAGCCGGTAAAAACCGAAGTCTAGCTCAACTTACGTGACTTAGCCGCTGCGACGCCTCCTTCAGCCGGCGGGACACAGCGCCCGCCTCGTCCTTGACGGCAGCGAGCGCCGAAATCTCACCGCCAGCGCTAAGAGCGCCACCCTTCGCCACAGGCACTGTGGCAGACACCGTTGTCGCCACCGCAGGTGGAACAACAACCAGTTGCCCTTCGCCCGATCCTGCGACGCATCAACAGTAAAAAAACGGGCCAACGACTTACCAGTGAGATAATCATCCACACTAATATTAGTGCCGAAATCGGCAATGCGCTTTCCTGGCGGAGGCAATTCTCGGGCCTTCGCGGCTTCGGCCGAGGTAGACTTGGCTCCGCCGGCGCCAGCTGCCTTCATGACATCCGGCACCTTGCTGGACCCAGGGCCGGCCGACTTCGCCGCCAGCGTCGGCTGGCTACCGCCGGGGGCGGCAGCCTTCGCGGTCCCCCGCGCCCTCTTCGACCTAGCCTCGGGCAGCCTGACGACCGTCCGACGCTTTTACGCAGCTTCCTGACGATCATTATCCATCACTGCCGACACAATAGCAGCAATATTCCGTCCATAAGGAAACACTCTGAAGTCACGAACCATGCGAGATGTAAAAAAGTCTTCGCCGGCCGCGCGGGGGATCGGAACGTTCTTAGGCCACCAACCCCCGGTAACCTTCAGCATCCGCGCCGAAGACTCCCGGAGCTCGGGCGAAGACATCCTTCCCCCGAGGGCCGCGCATGTCCCCATCAACTCCATAGCAAAGCTATCGGAGACCCCCAGTCCTCCCATAGCAGTACCTAGCTTCCTCAGAGGATGGGGCGGCCGCCGGCGCGGGGTCGTCTCCGGTCTCCGCCGCCGGTTTCTTCCCGCGACGGTCGACATCGTCCTGCCCGGGATAACCGCCATACGGCAGACGGTTCAACTCGAAGACCCTGTTCAAGCAATCGTTGGACCCGCGAATATCCCAACTACACTGGCCTTCTATCCTTGGCACGTACCGACCAACAATCCGCACCGCCCCACCCTCTGCCTCACGCACGAATGCGGCGGGATCGCGGCTATGCAAATCCAGTGCGAAGGCGGGATTTCGCACCAGCATCCCACCACGGGAAGGCATCTGGCGAGGGCATACTTCGCCCAGCGCCCAGCCTGCGCCAAGGGCCACACCCCATACGCGACAAATTCCTCAACCAGATCCCGCCCGCTACTCAAGCCGGCCGCGCATCGGAGAGCCCCTTCATCTGCATCCTCCTCCGCCACTTCAAACTGCGGGTATGCTAAGTAATAATGCGACCACATCTCGGCCACGGGGAGCCCCGGATGGTCTTCGACTGCGCCCTCGGCAACGTAGAACCAAAACTCCCACCAGTTGCCCCATTTATTGCGGGCGCAAGGAACCAACTCAACGACTTCCATCGAAGTCTTGCCGGTCTTCGGCGTAAATGTACAGGACCCAAATTGGGCAATCTTATCTCCGATCATCCTTTTCTGCCAATGCAGACAATAATACTTCGCGAAGACTTCGACCGATGGCTGCCCGCCGTACGAAGTCGTTGCCCAGACATATTTTGACAGGGCCACCACGGCATTCGGCGTCAGCTGGTGGACCTGGACGTTGAATCTGCGCAAGACTTCTCCCACGAATCGATGCGCGGGCAGACGAAGACCAGCGGCGAAGAACGCCTCGAAGACAACCAACTCGCTTTCTGGCTCGGGGACCTCCTCCGCCCCCGGGACACGTGCCACTCCGCCGCCAAAATAACCAAGCTGCTGCATGTCTTGCACGCGAACCGAGGACATCCGCGATGCGCCGAAATCCACCGTGTCGCCGGCACGCAACTCCTCCGCCGCCACGGTGCTCAGTGTCTCCTCAGACGACGCGTCGGCCGGTGGCGTAGCGGCAGCAGAAGAAGAAGAGGACGGCATCGCTACGTACTGTCGGCGGCTGCAGGCGGTCTGCTTCACACGGGCCAGATCTCCGACGAGCAAGAGCAAGGAGGGTAGACGAGCAGCGAGCGGTTTCAGAAGGCAGTTAGGGTTTTTGCGGAGCGCGGAAAGATAAAGTTCAAAACACGCCGCCCCCCGCCCCCTTTTATACACAGGGCGCGGCGCTTCGGGAAACCCGCAATCCCACAATACGGCGTCAATCAACGGTCATGTCAAAAACCCCCACGGAACCACTTCGAGCGAGGGCAGCATCTCCGCCATCTAGCGACGTCTTTGGCACCAGATGACTTAGTCGAACTGGTCCCTCGGAGGGCAAATGTTGGGGCGAAGGCGAAGACGCCACCCTTCGCTCGATGCCTTCACCGTCCTCGCTGCACCAACGGAGACAAGACAACGGGCAGACTAACCCTTCGTCCCATACGTCACCGGACAAAGACCTGTGACGAGGTCGTCTCATCTTGCGACCTCGTCCAGCATGGAGGCCCACGTGTGATCCGGCCCATTGTAACAGGCCCTGCGTGGCCGCTGCGCATTACGGGCCTAATTTGTAAAGGCATCCCTATAATTACGGTCTGTAACCCCGCTTTATGGGAATAATCCGGGGATAACCTAGGTGTCTGAGGGCACATGCGTCCTTAACACAGGACGCTGGGCACACAGATACCTATAAATACCCCCGCACAGTGCCCTTGAGAGGCTAGATTAACAGAGCTATTGTCATCTCGTGCAAAAACCCTGTTTGCGTTGCTACACTCCCCCGTTGGATCAATTTGCACCGGAGAGCAAGTTCCAACAGGGTGGTTACCTGCTTCGCGCGCAGTGGTTTGGCTTCTTCCGTTTCTGGTCAGCTTGCATGACGTGTGGGACCCAGCACCCGTGTCGTAGGGGGAGGACCCCAGAGCACGTCGGTGAAGACTTTGCCCGTGACGCTTGAGGATGCGAGTGGGGAGAGCCGCCTTTAAAAAGGGATCGATCCCCCGGGCGGTAGCCATGCCTTCGCACTCCCCTCATGCATCGCACCCTTCCACCTTCCGAGCCCCCGGATGGGGAGCACCCGCGTTGCCTTCGTCTTGCCGCTGTTGGAGGAGCGCGACTTCGCGGGGGTTGGCGCCCTTCAGCCATCGCTCGGCTTCAAGGATTTTCATCATGCAGCCCGGCTGCATTCCCTCACCAATGGTCATCCAGGATGATGACCACCGGTTCGGTGGTGTGGAGAAGCAAGTCGGGCTGCGACCTCTGCCCCGCACTCAGCTTCAAGGATCTTCATCATCCTTGCTGGGGAGGAGGGCAAGCTAAACCGGGGTTCTACCTCCCGCATGGGCCGGCAGGCCGCCTCTTCCTTCAGCATTCAGGGGAGAGGGCGCTCACCGGCCTTGCGGAGGGGGCGAACTTCGACAACGCGGCACCGGTCGGCCGCAAGCGTCGTCAGCTCCAGCGTGTCTGGCTCGCTGGCTCAGCTAGCTCTGTCGCAGCCTCCGACGCTGCCTCCAGCCGCTTGATCCGGGCGTGGCTGTCCATCCACCGCACGGGCGACAATCGCGCCGCTCGTAGGTCGGGCATGTCTGCGGCCCTCCCCGCGTCGCCGACTGCACCGGGGGATCGTCCAAGACATCGCATGCCGCTAGGGCGGCGTTCGTGTTCTTGGATTGTCTTGTCCTCACTCCAGCACGGCACCTCCGCGCGGAGGCCGGTGCTGGTCCGTCCGTGAGGACTTGAGTGGGGATCTGCCAGTGCAGGCTGGGGCGGCCGCCATTCGTCGGCGTGGCGCTGGCGCGCAGGTGGCCGCTGTCGTCGGTGTCGAGGTGATGGCAGCCAGAGAAGGTTTCTCCGCCGACGAGACCGTCGGCGCCACCTGCAGTCGGACCCCCGGCTCTTTGGCTTTGATGGCTTGTCCTCGCCCCTCGTGTGGGGGCGTGGGCGAGGGCCTTTCCACAGCAGCGCTTGCCCTAAGGTCATTGCTGCTGTTTAGCCGCCCGAAGCGGAGGTCGTTGTCGCTGCTGGTGCAGTGGTCGCCGGCGAGCCACCTGGAGTTTGTTGTCCCGCAGGCCCTCTGGTGTGGAGGTAGTTCATACCCGCATTTGTGGAACCGGAGTTCCGTTTGTAATGGCACCCTGAGTATGGGTGTTTGTTCGTTGTGGTCGTCGAGGCCTGAATATCTGGGTATTTGGGTGTGAAGTCGTGTTTCTTCCTCATTTCGAGCACTAGGACTCGCCTGTCGGCTAGCTGAACCGCTTAACCGAGTGTGAGTTGCCCTGCGCGGAAGGTGACGAGTGAGGTATCCGTATACCGGAGGCGCAGGAGTCCCTTGGCTCGGTCGGCCTTGCCACTCAAGGCCTCTCTTGCTCAGTTATAGAACCTTCGGCCGCTCTGCGATGAGCTGGAGCCGGAGGCAGCGATGTCGGCGTGGACAGAGGCGGAGTCGGCTCGAAAAGAGGCTTCGTCGGCCCGGGAGCACGTGGCTTCCCTGGCCGAGGAGGTGCAGCGGCGGCGGCTGGAGCTTGGCCAGGTCGTCCGCTAGTGGGACCAACCCCGGAGTCACGCTGCCGAGGTCGTGAGCCGGGCTGAGGTCCTCGGGGGACAGTTGGCTAAGGCTACGGAGCGGCCGGCCGAGGCGTCCGCTCGGGTCGGAACCCTTGCGGAGAACCTAGCCGTGCGGGCCCAAGCGCGGTATTGGCGTCCTCCCTTGGGGTGGAAATCCTTCCGCCCGTATTGCCGTCTGAGGCTAGGCCAGGTCCCATCGAGGGTGGAAACGACGCCGAGGGTGCTGCTGCTCCCTCTGTCGACGTCTGAACCTGCAGGAACAGTTTGTCTGTAGTATGCGTATGTTTTTTGCGGCCGCCGAGGCCTAAACATCTTATTGTCGTATTATAAAGCTGCGTTTTCTTTCCTCTTGTTTCGAGTATCAGGACTTGTTCGTCGGTAGCAGAATCGCTTATCCGAGCGAGAGTTACTTTTCGCGGAAGGTGATGAGTGAGGTATCCGTATCCCAGAGGCATAGGAGTCCCTCGGCTCGGTCGGCCTTGCCGCTTACGTGCACTCTTACTCGTTCGCAGGATTCTGTTGTCGATATAGTCGAGAAGGCACGAAAATCGTTATGGCAGAAAAGTTTTCGAGTGTTAGGACTTGTTCGGTAGCAGAATCGCTTATCCGAGCGTGAGTTACTTATCACAGAAAGTGATGAGTGAGGTATCCGTATCCCGGAGGCGTAGGAGTCCCTCGGCTCGGTCGGCCTTGCCGCTTACGTGTACTCTTGTCGTTTTTAGGATCCCGCTATCGAAGCAGTCGAAAAGCGCGAAAGACGTTCTGGCAAAAGACTTTTTCCGAGGAAAATTTTGACGCAGAGGGGGTTTCCCCCTTCTAGCCCCCGAGGGAGGGTCGGGCTTTGCCGAGGCAAGGCTGACCCCTCCTTGACGGTTAGACTTTATTTATGTATGTAAAGAAAGCGAGGTATATGAGCGACTTGAAAACATCTTAAGGGTAAAAGCGACGTAGCTGTTGGATGTTCCAAGCGTTGCTGTAGACCTCGCCTTGATCGTTGGCCAGCTTGTATGTTCCGGGCTTCAAAATCTTGGCGATGATGAACGGCCCTTCCCAGGGAGGAGTAAGCTTGTGGCGCCCTCGGGCGTCTTGCCGCAGTCGAAGTACCAAGTCTCCCAACTGGAAGCCTCGGGGCCGAACCCCTCGGGCGTGGTAGCGTCGCAGAGACTGCTGATACCGCGCCGAGTGTAGTAAGGCCACGTCCCGAGCCTCTTCCAGCTGGTCCAGTGAGTCTTCTCGGCTGGCCTGGTTGCTTCGGTCGTCGTACACCTTTGTCCTCGGGGAACCGTATTCTAAGTCTGTGGGTAAGATAGCCTCGGCCCCATAGACTAGAAAGAACAGCGAGAAACCCGTGGCTCGGCTCGGCGTCGTCCTCAGACTCTAGACCACCGAGGGTAGCTCTTTCATCCACCGCTTGCCGAATTTGTTGAGGTCGTTGTAGATCCTCGGTTTAAGTCCCTACAAAATCATACCGTTGGCACGCTCCACCTGCCCATTCGTCATGGGGTGAGCTACGACGGCCCAGTCCACACGGATGTGGTGGTCCTCGCAGAAGTCCAAGAACTTCTTCCCAGTGAACTGCGTGCCATTGTCGGTGATGATGGAGTTCGGGACCCCAAAGCGATGGATGATGTTTGTGAAGAACGCCACCGCCTGCTCGTACCTGATGCTGGTTAGGGGCCGGACCTCGATCCACTTGGAGAATTTGTCGATGGCGACCAACAGGCGCGAGAAGCCCCCGGGTGCCTTCTGTAAGGGACCAACGAGGTCCAGACCCCACACAACAAACGGCTAAGTGATGGGTATTGTCTGCAGGGCCTGAGCGGGCAGGTGCGTCTGTCTTGCGTAGAATTGACACCCTTGGCAGGAGCGTACAATCCTAGTGGCGTTGGCCACCGCGGTCGGCCAGTAGAAGCCTTGCCGGAAGGCATTTCCCACGAGGGCTCGGGGTGCTGCGTGGTGACCGCAAGCCCCCGAGTGTATTTCTTGCAATAGCTCCTGTCCTTCGGCGACGGATATGCATCGTTGGAGAATGCCTGAGGGGCTGCGGTGGTAAAGCTCCTTTTCATCACCGAGTAATACGAACGACTTGGCGCGCCGCGCCAGTCACCGAGCTTCGGCCTTGTCGAGGGGTAGCTCTCCTCGGAGGAGATATTCCAGGTACGGGGTCTGCCAGTTTCGGTTTGGCACAACCCCATTCCGCTCTCCCTCGATACGCAAGGCCTCACCCTCGGCGGCCGAGGATACCTCGGGCTAGGCCGAAGCCTCCTCGGGCTCGGGCGTGTCGTCGATCTTGACGGAGGGTTGATGTATGTCTCTGGAGAAGTGAGAGCACCTAGAGGGGGGGGGTGAATAGGTGATCCTGTAAAACTTAAACTTATAGCCACAAAAACTTGTTAAGTGTTAGCACAATTGTTGCCAAGTGGCTAGAGAGGAGTCTCAACAAAACACAATACCACAAGAGATCAAACACAGAGATGACACAGTGGTTTATCCCGTGGTTCGGCCAAGACCAACGCTTGCCTACTCCACGTTGTGGCGTCCCAACGGACGAGGGTTGCAATCAACCCCTCTCAAGCGGTCCAAAGACCAACTTGAATACCACGGTGTTTTGCTTTGCCTTTCAATATCCCGTTTGCGAGGAATCTCCACAACTTGGAGTCTCTCGCCCTTACACTTGAGATTCACAAAGAAATACGGAGTAAGGGAGGGAATGAGCAACACACACAAGACTTGAAAAGATCAGAGCAACAACACGCACACAAGCAGCAACAAGAGCTCGCAACACAACTCAAAGAGTTCACAACTCCACAAGAGCTCTATATGCTATCACAATGAAACGAATGCGCGAGATCGATGTCTGGGTGCTTAGGAATGTTGTAGGAATACTTGGTGTACTCCTCCATGCGCCTAGGGGTCCCTTTTATAGCCCCAAGGCAGCTAGGAGCCGTTGAGAACAAATCTGGAAGGCCATCCTTGCCTTCTGTCGTCGGGCGCACCGGACAGTCCGGTGCACACCGGACACTGTCCGGTGCCCGATTTATTTCCATAAACAGCGCAGTTGACCGTTGCAGACCGTTGCAGATCTGGGAGCCGTTGGCGCACCGGACATGTCCGGTGCACACCGGACAGTCCGGTGCCCCCTTCCGACCGTTGGCCAGGCCACGTGTCGCGCGCAGATTCCGCGGCCGACCGTTGGCCCGGCCGACCGTTGGCTCACCGGACAGTCCGGTGCACACCGGACAGTCCGATGAATTATAGCCGTACGCCGTCGGCAAATTCCCGAGAGCGGCCTCTTCGCCCGAGGAAACCTGGCGCACCGGACAGTCCGGTGCCCCAGACCGAAACAACCTTTTGGCTGTACAGCCAACTCTTCTCTTCTCAGCCAACTCTTCTCTTCTTTCTGTTTCTAACACTTAGACAAGTATATTAGTACACAAAACCAATGTACTAAGGCTTAGAAACATACCTTTACTCATGATTTGCACTTTGTTCATCCATGGGCATAAATTCACATTTAAGCACTTTGTGTTGGCACACAATCACCAAAATACTTAGAAATGGCCCAAGGGCACATTTCCCTTTCAATCTCCCCCTTTTTGGTGATTTATGCCAACACAACATAAAGCAACTAAAACAAGTGCAAAATCGCTTCAAATAAAACTTAAATTCATTTTGATTCGTTTTGGCATATATGGATCATCCTTTGCCACCACTTGGTTTGTTTTTGCAAATCAAACTCAAATCTCTATCTCTAAGTCAAACACACATGTTGAAGCATAAAGAGAGTCATTCCAAAAGAGATTGATCGAAGATTTCAAAAACTCCCCCTTTTTCCCATAATCACTACTTCTCCCCACAAGAAGCCAACTTTTGATAAGAGAGACAATACAAGAGTTTTGACAAAACAAAAAGCTCTATTTCACTATTTTCAAAATTTCTATTTCACTATTTTCAAAATTTCTATTTCACTATTTTCAAAATTGCTCAAGTGGTAGCTGATCCATTTATTGCTTTGGCCTTTATTTTCTCCCCCTTTGGCATCAAACACCAAAACGGGATTAATCTTGGCCCTTTAACCCCATTGCCTCACCAAAATCTTCAATTAAGAATAAATGGCAATAAGAGTTCATGAGATGGACTTGGAGTAAGTTACCCTCTCATCGGAGTGCAGTGGAAGTCTTTCATGGTCCAAGTCCACCTTTTCCCTTTCAATTCTCCTTCGAGACTAAATCAGGCAAACTCAAGCATATGGTTAGTCTCAAAGGGTCAAGTTGTAACACATCTCCCCCTAAACATGTGCATCACTTTGCAACGGACTTGTGAGGTCCAGGGAGTGTTTGTACAACTTGAGCACCACAATAAGCAACAAAATGCAGAATGAACATGATCAAAGGCATAAACACATGTATGCTACAATTCAATCCAAGTTCCGCGAATCTAAGACATTTAGCTCACTATGCAGCCTGCAAAAGGTCTTCTCATCTAGAGGCTTGGTAAAGATATCGGCTAGCTGGTTCTCGGTGCTAACATGAAACACTTCGATATCTCCCTTTTGCTGGTGGTCTCTCAAAAAGTGATGCCGGATGTCAATGTGCTTTGTGCGGCTGTGCTCAACAGGATTTTCCGCCATGCGGATAGCACTCTCATTGTCACATAGGAGTGGGACTTTGCTCAGATTGTAGCCAAAGTCCCGGAGGGTTTGCCTCATCCAAAGTAGTTGCGCGCAACACTGTCCTGCGGCAACGTACTCGGCCTCAGCGGTGGATAGGGCAACAGAAGTTTGTTTCTTAGAGTTCCACGACACCAGGGACCTTCCTAAGAATTGGCACGTCCCCGATGTACTCTTCCTATCGACCTTACATCCAGCATAGTCAGAATCTGAGTATCCAACCAAGTCAAAGGTAGACCCCTTTGGATACCAGAGCCCAAAGCACGGCGTAGCAACTAAATATCTCAGAATTCGCTTCACCGCCACTAAGTGACACTCCTTTGGATCGGATTGAAATCTAGCACACATGCATACGCTAAGCATAATATCCGGTCTACTAGCACATAAATAAAGCAAAGAACCTATCATGGACCGGTATGCTTTTTGATCAACGGACTTACCTCCTTTGTTGAGGTGGGTGTGTCCGTCGGTTCCCATCGGAGTCTTTGCGGGCTTGGCGTCCTTCATCCCAAACCGCTTTAGCAGATCTTGCGTGTACTTCGTTTGGGAAATGAAGGTGCCTTCCTTGAGTTGCTTCACTTGGAACCCAAGGAAGTAGTTCAACTCACCCATCATTAACATCTCGAATTTCTGCGTCATCACCCTGCTAAACTCTTCACAAGACTTTTGGTTAGTAGAACCAAATATTATGTCATCGACATAAATTTGGCACACAAACAAATCACCATCACATGTCTTGGTAAAAAGAGTTGGATCGGCTTTCCCAACCTTGAAAGCATTAACAATTAAAAAGTCTCTAAGGCATTCATACCATGCTCTTGGGGCTTGCTTAAGTCCATAGAGCGCCTTAGAGAGCTTACACACATGGTCGGGGTACCGTTCATCCTCGAAGCCAGGGGGTTGCTCCACGTACACCTCCTCCTTGATTGGCCCGTTGAGGAAAGCGCTCTTCACATCCATTTGGTACAACCTGAAGGAATGATGAGCGGCATATGCTAGCAAGATACGAATTGATTCTAGCCTAGCCACAGGAGCAAAAGTCTCCTCGAAATCCAAACCTGCGACTTGGGCATAACCTTTTGCCACAAGTCGAGCCTTGTTTCTCGTCACCACTCCGTGCTCGTCCTGTTTGTTGCGGAACACCCACTTGGTTCCCACAACATTTTGCTTCGGACGAGGTACCAGCGTCCAAACTTCATTGCGCTTGAAGTTGTTTAGTTCCTCCTGCATGGCCAACACCCAGTCCGGATCTAGCAAGGCCTCTTCTACCCTGAAAGGCTCAATAGAAGAGACAAAAGAGTAATGTTCACAAAAATTAACTAATCGAGATCGAGTAGTTACTCCCTTGCTAATGTCACCCAGAATTTGGTCGACGGGATGATTCCTTTGAATCATCGCTCGAACTTGGGTCGGAGGTGCCGGTTGTGCTTCTTCCTCCATCACATGATCATCTTGTGCTTCCCCTTGATCACACGCCTCCTGTTGATGAACCTGTTCATCGTCTTGAGTTGGGGGATGCACCATAGTTGAGGAAGAAGGTTGATCTCGTTCATCTTGTTCCTGTGGCCGCACTTCTCCAATCGCCATGGTTCGTATAGCGGCCGTTGGAACATCTTCTTCATCTACATCATCACAATCAAAAACTTGCTCTCTTGGAGAGCCATTAGTCTCATCAAATACAACGTCGCTAGAGACTTCCACCAAACCCGATGATTTGTTGAAGACTCTATACGCCTTTGTATTTGAGTCGTAACCTAATAAAAACCCTTCTACTGCTTTGGGAGCAAACTTAGAATTTCTACCTTTCTTCACTAGAATGTAGCACTTGCTCCCAAATACACGAAAGTAAGATACATTGGGTTTGTTACCGGTTAGTAGCTCATACGACGTCTTCTTGAGGAGGTGATGAAGGTAGACCTTGTTGATGGCGTGGCAAGCCGTATTCACGGCTTCCGTCCAAAAGCACTCGGGGGTCTTGAACTCTCCTAGCATCGTCCTCGCCATGTCGATGAGCGTCCTGTTCTTCCTCTCTACCACACCATTTTGCTGTGGTGTGTAGGGAGCGGAGAACTCGTGCTTGATCCCTTCCTCTTCAAGGAACTCCTCCACTTGAAGGTTCTTGAACTCGGACCCGTTGTCGCTCCTTATCTTCTTCACTTTGAGCTCAAACTCATTTTGAGCTCTCCTGAGGAAGCGCTTGAGGGTCCCTTGGGTTTCAGACTTATCCTGCAAAAAGAACACCCAAGTGAAGCGGGAAAAGTCATCAACAATAACTAGACCATACTTACTTCCTCCTATGCTCAGATAGGCGACGGGTCCGAAGAGGTCCATATGCAGCAGCTCCAAAGGTCTTGAGGTGGTCATCACATTCTTGCTGTGATGTGCTCCTCCCACTTGTTTACCTGCTTGACAAGCTGCACAAGGTCTATCTTTTTCGAATTGCACGTTAGTCAAACCTATCACATGTTCTCCCTTTAGAAGCTTGTGAAGGTTCTTCATCCCCACATGTGCTAAGCGGCGATGCCACAGCCAGCCCATGCTAGTCTTAGCTATTAAGCATGCATCTAGACCGGCTTCTTCTTTTGCAAAATCAACTAAATAAAGTTTGCCGTCTAATACACCCTTAAAAGCTAGTGAACCATCACTTCTTCTAAAGACAGACACATCTACATTTGTAAATAGACAGTTATATCCCATTTTGCATAATTGACTAACAGATAGTAAATTATATCCCAGAGACTCTACTAAAAACACATTAGAGATAGAGTGCTCATTAGAAATTGCAATTTTACCTAACCCTTTTACCTTGCCTTGATTCCCATCACCGAATATGATTGAATCTTGGGAATCCTTATTCTTGACGTAGGAGGTGAACATCTTCTTCTCCCCCGTCATATGGTTTGTGCATCCGCTGTCAATAATCCAGCTTGAACCCCCGGATGCATAAACCTGCAAGGCAAATTTAGGCTTGGGTTTTAGGTACCCAACTCATGTTGGGTCCTACAAGGTTAGCACAAATATTCTTAGGGACCCAAATGCAAGTTTTGTCTCCCTTGCATCTTGCCCCTAACTTCCTAGCAATTACCTTTCTATCCTTTCTACAAATTGCAAAGGAAGCATTCAAAGCATGATATATTGTAGAAGGCTCATTAACTTTCCTAGGAATATTAACAACATTTCTCCTAGGCATATTATGAACAACATCCCTTCTACCAACATTTCTATCATGCACATATGAAGAACTAGAAGCAAACATAGCATGAGAAATATCATCGTACGCATTATAACTCCTATAAGCATTTCTAGTTTGTCTCCTATCATGATACATAAAAGCATGGTTCTTTTGCACACTACTAGCCATAGGGGCCTTCCCTTTCTCCTTGGCGAGAATGGGAGCCTTATGGCTTGTTAAGTTCTTGGCTTCTCTCTTGAAGCCAAGTCCATCCTTAATTGAGGGGTGTCTACCAATTGTGTAGGCATCCCTTGCAAATTTTAGTTTATCGAAATCATTCTTGCTAGTCTTAAGTTGAGCATTAAGACTAGCCAATTCATCATTAAGCTTGGAAATTGAAACTAGATGTTCACTACAAGCATCAATGTCAAAATCTTTACACCTAGTACAAATTACAACATGTTCTACACAAGAATTGGATTTATTTGCTGCTTCTAATTTAGCATTTAAATCATTGTTGACACCTTTTAAAGTAGAAATGGTTTCATGACAAGTAGATAGTTCAAAAGAAAGCATTTCATTTCTTTTAACTTCTAAAGCATAGGATTTTTGTGCTTCTATGAATTTATCATGTTCTTCATACAATAAATCCTCTTGTTTCTCTAAGAGTCTATCCTTCTCATTCAAGGCATCAATCAATTCATTAATTTTATCAATCTTATTTCTATCCAATCCCTTGAACAAGCTAGAGTAATCTATTTCCTCATCGCTAGACTCATCATCACTAGAAGAAACATAAGTGGTGTCTCGAGTACTCACCTTCTTCTCCCTTGCCATAAGGCATGTGTGACGCTCGTTTGGGAAGAGGGTTGATTTGTTGAAGGCGGTGGCGGCAAGTCCTTCATTGTCGGAGTCGGAGGAGGAGCAATCCAAATCCCACTCCTTTCCGATATGTGCCTCGCCCTTGGCCTTCTTGTAATGCTTCTTCTTCTCCCTTTTGTTCCCTTGGTCCTGATCACTATCATTGTCGGGACAGTTAGCAATAAAATGACCAAGCTTACCGCATTTGAAGCATGAGCGCTTCCCTTTGGCTTTGGTCTTGCTAGGCTGTCCCTTGCGACCCTTAAGTGCCGTCTTGAATCTTTTGATGATGAGGGCCATCTCTTCATCATTAACTCCGGCCGCTTCAATCTGTGCCACCTTGCTAGGTAGCGCCTCCTTGCTTCTAGTTGCTTTGAGAGCAAGAGGTTGCGGCTCGTTGATTAGTCCATTCAAGGCGTCATCCACGTACCTCGCCTCCTTGATCATCATTCGCCCGCTGACGAATTTTCCTAGGACTTCTTCGGGCGACATTTTGGTGTACCTGGGATTCTCACGAATATTATTCACCAAATGAGGATCAAGAACGGTAAAGGACCTTAGCATTAGTCGGACGACGTCGTGGTCCGTCCATCGCGTGCTTCCGTAGCTCCTTATTTTGTTAATAAGGGTCTTGAGCCGGTTGTAGGTTTGAGTTGGCTCCTCGCCCCTTATCATCGCGAACCGTCCAAGCTCGCCCTCCACCAACTCCGTTTTGGTAAGCAAGGTAACGCCATTTCCCTCATGAGAAATCTTGAGGGTGTCCCATATCGGCTTGGCATTGTCCAAGCCGCTCACTTTGTTGTACTCGTCCCTGCACAAAGAGGCTAGCAACACAGTAGTAGCTTGTGCATTTTTATGAATCTGTTCATTAATAAACATAGGGCTATCCGAGCTATCAAATTTCATCCCATTCTCTACAATCTCCCATATGCTTGGATGGAGAGAGAATAAATGACTACGCATTTTGTGACTCCAAAATCCGTAGTCCTCCCCATCAAAGTGTGGAGGTTTGCCAAGAGGAATGGAAAGCAAATGCGAATTCGAACTATGTGGAATACGAGAATAATCAAATGAAAAGTTCGAATTGACCGTCTTCCTGTAGTCGTTGTCGTCGTCCTTTTGGGAAGAAGAGGATTCGTCGCTGTCGTAGTAGACGATCTCCTTGATGCGCCTTGTCTTCTTCTTCTTCCCATCTTTTCGCTTGTGGCTTGAGCCCAAGTCGGTAGACTTGTCATTCTTCGGCTCGTTGAAGATAGACTCCTTCTCGTTGTTGTCGACCACCATCCCCTTTCCCTTAGGATCCATCTCTTCGGGCGATTAGTCCCTTCTTGAAGAGAACGGCTCTGATACCAATTGAGAGCACCTAGAGGGGGGGGGGTGAATAGGTGATCCTGTAAAACTTAAACTTATAGCCACAAAAACTTGTTAAGTGTTAGCACAATTGTTGCCAAGTGGCTAGAGAGGAGTCTCAACAAAACACAATACCACAAGAGATCAAACACAGAGATGACACAGTGGTTTATCCCGTGGTTCGGCCAAGACCAACGCTTGCCTACTCCACGTTGTGGCGTCCCAACGGACGAGGGTTGCAATCAACCCCTCTCAAGCGGTCCAAAGACCAACTTGAATACCACGGTGTTTTGCTTTGCCTTTCAATATCCCGTTTGCGAGGAATCTCCACAACTTGGAGTCTCTCGCCCTTACACTTGAGATTCACAAAGAAATACGGAGTAAGGGAGGGAATGAGCAACACACACAAGACTTGAAAAGATCAGAGCAACAACACGCACACAAGCAGCAACAAGAGCTCGCAACACAACTCAAAGAGTTCACAACTCCACAAGAGCTCTATATGCTATCACAATGAAACGAATGCGCGAGATCGATGTCTGGGTGCTTAGGAATGTTGTAGGAATACTTGGTGTACTCCTCCATGCGCCTAGGGGTCCCTTTTATAGCCCCAAGGCAGCTAGGAGCCGTTGAGAACAAATCTGGAAGGCCATCCTTGCCTTCTGTCGTCGGGCGCACCGGACAGTCCGGTGCACACCGGACACTGTCCGGTGCTCGATTTATTTCCATAAACAGCGCAGTTGACCGTTGCAGACCGTTGCAGATCTGGGAGCCGTTGGCGCACCAGACATGTCCGGTGCACACCGGACAGTCCGGTGCCCCCTTCTGACTGTTGGCCAGGCCACGTGTCGCGCGCAGATTCCGCGGCCGACCGTTGGCCCGGCCGACCGTTGGCTCACCGGACAGTCCGGTGCACACCGGACAGTCCGGTGAATTATAGCCGTACGCCGTCGGCAAATTCCCGAGAGCGGCCTCTTCGCCCGAGGAAACCTGGCGCACCGGACACTGTCCGGTGCCCCAGACCGAAACAGCCTTTTGGCTGTACAACCAACTCTTCTCTTCTCAGCCAACTCTTCTCTTCTTTCTGTTTCTAACACTTAGACAAGTATATTAGTACACAAAACCAATGTACTAAGGCTTAGAAACATACCTTTACTCATGATTTGCACTTTGTTCATCCATGGGCATAAATTCACATTTAAGCACTTTGTGTTGGCACACAATCACCAAAATACTTAGAAATGGCCCAAGGGCACATTTCCCTTTCAAGAAGACGTCAGGGGGAACCATTGTCCGTCCCGAGGCTATTTTCGCCAGCTCATCCGCAGACTCGTTGTACCGTTGAGCGATGTGGTTGAGCTCCAGCCCGTAGAACTTGTCTTCCAGGCGTCGAACTTCGTCGCAGTAGGCCTCCATCTTCCGGTCGCGGCAGTGGGAGTTCTTCATGACTTGGTCGATGACAAGCTGCGAGTCGCCGCGAGCGTCGAGGCGCCGAACCCCTAGCTCGACGGTGATGCGCAACCCATTAACCAGAGCCTCGTACTCGGCCACGTTGTTTGACACCGAGAAATGGAGGCGCAGCATATAGCGGAGATGTTTCCCGAGGGGTGAGATGAAGAGCAGACCAGCACCTGCTCCTGTTTTCATGAGCGACCCATCGAAGTACATGGTCCAGAGTTCCGGTTGGATCGGAGCTATTGGCAAATGGCAATTGGGTGTCGACCCATTCCGCCAGGAAATCCACCAAGACTTGGGATTTTATGGCCTTCCGAGGGACGAATGAGAGTGTTTCTCCCATGAGCTCCACTGCCCACTTTGCTATCCTACCCAAGGCCTCTCGGCACTGGATGATCTCCCCCAGGGGGAAGGATGACACCACAGTCACCGGATGAGACTTGAAGTAGTGTCGCAACTTTCGTCGCGTCAGAATTACTACGTACATTAGCTTCTGAATTTGCGGGTAGCGGATCTTGGTCTCGGATAGCACTTCACTGATGAAGTAGACCGTCCTCTGGACGAGCAGTGCATGCCCTTCTTCTCGTCTCTCAACTACGATCGTGGCGCTGACCACCTGAGTGGTTGCGGCTATGTAGATCAAGAGGGCTTCTCCCGCAGTGGGGGGCACCAAGATGGGTGCATTTGTAAGGAGTGCCTTTAAGTTCCCGAGGGCTTCCTCGGCCTCGGGGGTCCAAGTGAAGCGCTCGGTCTTCCTTAAGAGGCGGTACAAGGGCAGCCCTCTTTCACCAAGGCGCGAGATGAAGCGGCTCAGAGCCGCAAGGCATCCCATGACCCTTTGTACTCCTTTCAAATCTTTGATAGGCCCCATGTTGGTGATGGCCGCGATTTTCTCTAGGTTGGCCTCGATGCCTCGCTCGGAGACGATGAACCCCAGGAGCATGCCTTGGGGGACTCTGAAGACACACTTCTCGGGATTGAGCTTCACGCCCTTCGCTCTCAGACACTTGAATGTCGTTTCAAGGCCGGAGAGGAGGTCGGAGGCTTTCCTCGTCTTGACAACGATGTCATCGACGTAAGCCTCGACCGTTCGGCCGATGTGCTCACCGAACACGTGGTTCATGCACCTTTGGTATGTCGCACCTGCATTCCTCAAGCCAAATGGCATAGTAGTATAGCAGTACATGCCAAAAGGTGTGATGAAAGAAGTCGCGAGCTGGTCGGACTCTTTCATCTTGATTTGGTGATAACCTGAATAGGCGTCGAGGAATGACAGGGTTTCGCACCCAGCAGTGGAATCCACAATTTGATCGATGCGTGGCAGAGGGTAGGGAACCTTCGGACATGCTTTGTTTAGACCAGTGTAGTCTACGCACATCCTCCACTTCCCACCTTTCTTCTTTACAAGCACAGGGTTAGCTAGCCATTCGGGATGGAATACCTCTTTGATGAACCCTGCGGCCATCAGCTTGTGGATCTCCTCGCCTATGGCCCTGCGCTTCTCTTCGTCGAAGCGGCGTGGGTGCTGCTTCACGGGTCGGGCCCCAGCTCGGATATCCAGCGAGTGCTCGGCGACATCCCTCGGTATGCACGGCATGTCCGAGGGACTCCACGCAAAAATTTCGGCATTTGCGTGGAGAAAGTCGACGAGCACTGCTTCCTATTTGGGGTCGAGCTCGGAGCCGATCCGGACTTGCTTGCAGGCGTCGTTGCTGGGGTCGAGAGGGACGGACTTAACCGCCTCAGCCGGTTCAAAGTTGCCGGTGTGGCGCTTCGCATCAGGCACCTCCTTGGAGAGGCAATCCAGGTCGGCGATGAGGGCCTTGGACTCGGCGAGGGCCTGAGCGTACTCCACGCACTCCACGTCGCATTCGTACGCGTGTCAGTACATGGATCCGACGGTGATGACCCCGTTGGGGCCTGACATCTTGAGCTTGAGGTAGGTGTAGTTGGGGACGGCCATGAACTTGGCGTAGCACGGTCTCCCCAGCACCGCGTGGTAGGTTCCTCGGAACCCGACCACCTCGAACGTGAGGGTTTCCTTTCGGATGTTGGAGGGAGTTACGAAGCAGATGGGCAGATCGAGTTGTCCAAGGGGTAGGACGCGCTTCTCGGGGATGATCCCGTGAAAGGGCGCCGCACCAGCCTAGATCATGGACAAATTGATCCCCAAGAGCCCGAGGGTCTCGGCGTAGATGATGTTGAGGCTGCTGCCCCCGTCCATGAGGACCTTGGTGAGCCTGGCGTTGCCGATGACGGGGTCGACGACGAGCGGGTACTTTCCTGGGCTCAGCACACAGTCGGGGTGGTCGTCTTGGTCGAAGGTGATGGGCTTGTCGGACCAGTCTAGGTAGACTGGTGCCGCCACCTTTACCGAGCAGACCTCCCGGCGCTCCTGCTTGCGGTGCCGAGCCGAGGCGTTCACCACTTGCCCACCATAGATCATGAAACAACCGTGGACCTCGGGGAACTCCTCTGCCTTGTCGCCCTCCTTCTTATTGTTGTCTTGGCCTTTGCCACCTTCCGCCGGGGGCCCGGCCTTATGGAAGTAGCACCAAAGCATGACTCATTCCTCAAGGGTGTGCTTGACGGGGCCCTGGTGATAGGGGCACGACTCCTTGAGCATTTTGTCGAACAGGATGGCCCCTCCGGGAGGCTTTCGCGGGTTCCTGTGCTCGATAGCAGCGACGAGATCCACGTCAGTGGCGTCGCGCTTTGCTTGCGCCTTCTTCTTGGCCTTCTTCTTCGTGCCCCGCTCGGCGGATGCCTCGGGGACGTCTTCCTGCTGACGTCCCTGAGGCTGCTTGTCCTTCCAGAAGATGGCTTCGACCGCCTCCTGACCAGAGGCGAACTTGGTGGCGATGTCCATCAACTCGCTCGCCTTGGTGGGTGTCTTGCGGCCCAGTTTGCTCACCAGGTCCCGGCAAGTGGTGCCGGCGAGGAACGCCCCGATGACATCCGAGTCGGTGATGTTGGGCAGCTCGGTGCGCTGCTTCAAAAACCGTCGGATGTACTCTCGCAGGGATTCCCCTGGCTGCTCGCGGCAGCTTCGGAGATCCCAGGAGTTCCCAGGGCGCACGTACGTGCCCTGGAAGTTTCCAGCGAAAGCCTTGACCAGGTCGTCCTAGTTGGAGATCTGCGTAGGAGGCAGATGCTCCAGCCAGGCCCGGGCAGCGTCGGAGAGGAACATGGGAGGTTGCGGATGATGAGGTTGTCATCGTCCGTCCCTCCCAGCTGGCAGGCCAGCCGGTAGTCCGCAAGCCACAACTCCGGCCTTGTTTCCCCCGAGTACTTGGTGATGGTAGTCGGGGCCCGGAACCGAGCTGGGAACGGCGCCGTCGTATGGCTCGGCTGAAGGCTTGCGAACCTGGCGGTTCGGGCGAGGGGCTCCGATCCTCCTCGCTGTCGTAGCGTCCCCCACGCCTGGGGTGGTAGCCTCGGCGCACCTTCTCGTCGAGGCAGGCTCGACGGTCGCGACGGTGGTGCTCGTTGCCGAGGCGACCTGGGGCTGCAGGCGTCGCGTCCCGCGTGCGCCCGGTGTGGACCGAGGCCTCTCGCATGAGTGTGGAAGTCGTTGCGCGATGCTCCGGGGGGCACCCCTGCCTTCGGGAGGTAGAGCTTTCGGCCCGTCGGACCGCGACATCCTCTAGTAGATTCTTGAGTTCTCCCTGGATACGCCGCCCCTCGGTGGTGGATGGCTCCGGCATTGCTCGGAGTAGTATTGCCGCTGCAGCCAGATTCTGGCCGACCCCGCTGGAGGCTGGGGGCAGCCTTGCCCTGGCATCGTCAACGATACGGCGCTGGACGTCCTGGACCTGATGACGCACTTCTCCGGCGAGTGCTCGGCCTGCCCACCCCTGCTCGATGGTTTGCCGGAGCTGCATAAGTTGCCCTGCTTCCTCATCGAGCTTGGCCTGCATCTCGCGGATTTGCTCAAGCTGTGTGTCCTGACCCCCCGCAGGGACTAGGACCACAGCTAGCTCCCGGAGGATGTCAACACGGGAAGCAGGCCCAGGGGGATCGTCATCCTCCAGCATACCAAGGTGGTTGCCTTCGTCGTGACGCCCTAGATCGACGTGGAAACATTCGTGACTTGGGCCACAACCTTCGTCGTCAAGGATGTGGCCATCATCGGAGCAATCGGAGAGGCAGTAGTCACATGCGGTCATGAAGTCTCGCACGACACTGGGATCACGGAGCCCGGAGAAATCCCAACCGGAGTCGGGACCGTCCTCTTCCTCGGAACCTGGGGCCCGTAGGTTGAGACGGCCATCAGTCGGTCCCAAGTTGACCACATATGGTACCCCGGAAGGTTAGGATATGCCTTTACGAAAGCGCTCAACGAAGTGGGGTCGCTTGGTGGATCGAAGCTGAATCTAAAAGGCACAGGGTGGAAAACGGACGGTACCTCTTGATCGATGGACGGTGACGAAGTCGCGTCGGGGACGGACTGCACCGTTATCTCAGGTACGAGGCTAACGCCCAGCAAGCCCTTCGCGAGTGTGCTGGCGTCATCTGTCCGCTTGGGGTTGGCACGTTGCGGGGAAACGACATCCGTCGTTGTCTCAGGCGCGAGGACAACACCCGACATGTCCCTCGCTGGGGTGCCGGCGTTGTCGACTCGCTCGACAGCCGACGAGATGTCGCCTCCTGCCTGGCCACGGTTGCCCCGTCTCCTCCTCCTGCGGCGAGGAAAGTGGCGGGACAAACCCGGATGCTGCTCCTCCGCCACGGGGGGAAGACGTCGTCGAGTTCGCCGCCGCCGGGCGAGCTGACGGCCGTCGTTGTCGCTGTCGCGCTGCGAGGGGAGGCGTACCATGTCGTAGCTGCCGTCGAGGGATATGAACTCGAGACTCCCGAAGCGGAGCAGCGTCCCAGGCTGAAGAGGTTGCTGGAGACTACCCATCTGGAACTCAACGGGAAGTTGTTCGTTAACACGCAGCAGGCCCCTACCTGGCGCGCCAACTGTCGGCGTTTCGACCCCGGGGGGTCCCTGGACCGACGAGTAAATTTGTCGCTGTGTGTCCCAGCCCAGATGGGTTGGCGCGAGATGGAACACAAGGGAGAAACGCGGCTCGTGTTATCCCGCACCAGGGGGGTGCGCTCGTAGTTGGGGTTACAAGCGTTCGCGAGAGAGAGAGAGAGTGAGCCTGTTCGTTAGCTCGTTCTCCCGCACGACCCTCCCGCATGAAGGCCCTAGACCTCCCTTTTATAGATGCAAGGAGAGGGTCCAGGTGTACAATGGGGAGTGTAGCTATGCGCTAACGTGTCTGGCAGAGAGGTGCCTGAGCCCTGTATACATTCCAACATGGTTGTCAGAGAGGTGCTAGAGCCCTGTGTACGCTGTAACGTGGCCGTCGGAGAAGTGCCTGAGCCCTGTAGAAGCACAGCTGTCGGTGCTGCTGGGATCTTGCTGACGTGTCCTTGCTTCCGTAGGGGGCTGAGAACCACCATCGTCATGGACGCACGCGGGGAGCCATCATTACTTGTTACTGGGGCGAGCCAGATGGGACGCCGGTCTTGTTCCCCCGTAGCCTGAGCTAGCTAGGGGTAGGGTAATGATGTATCCCCTGTGGCGCGGTCAGTCCGAGCCCAAGGTCGAGCGAGGCGGAGACTCCTCCTGAGGCCGAGGTCGGGGTCGGGCGAGGACGCAATTCCTCCCGAGGCCGAGGTTGAGGCCGAGCCCTAGGGTCGGGCGAGGCGGAGACCTCCTTCCGAGGCCGAGGCCTAAGGTCGGGCGAGGCAGAGTTTCCTGTCGCGCCCGAGGCTGAACTTGGCTGTTGTCAGCCTCACCCTGGTGGGTGGCACGACAGTCGGAGCGGGGCGAGCGGCGCTGTTTTCCTGTCAGGTCGGTCAGCGAAAGGGTGAAGTGACTGCGGTCACTTCGACCTTGCTGACTGAGGCACGTGTGTCAGGATAAGGTGTCAGACGATCCTCGCATTGAATGCGCCTGCGATACGGTCGATTGGAGAGGCGATTTGGCCAAGGTTGCTTCTCGACGAAGCCTGCTCGAGTTGGGCCTCGGGCGTGCCGAGGGTGCGCCCACTGCCTGAGGAGGCCCTCGGGCGAGACGTAACTTCGTTCCGGGACTACAGTTCCCGCCCGAGGCTGGGCTCGGGCGAGGCGAGATCGCGCCCCTTGGGTAGATGAAGCCTTGACCTGAATCGTGCCCATCAGTCTCTACAGCTGGTGTTGATGGTGGTTACCAGCCGTGTGTAGGAGTGTTGGGGGTACCCCTAATTACGGTACCCGACACTCATGGTCTGAAATCTTTTGAGGTATGACCGAAGAGTCTCATCTCCTCGGCGCTTAATGGATTTGAGGTCCCATGGCTGCGCCGGTTTGTCGGAGAGAGATTGAAAGTTGGAGGTGAAACGCCGTCTGAAGTCGCTCTAGTCATCGATGTAGTGTCGGGGTAGGTGTCGTAGCCATTGCAGAGCGTCCTGCCCGAGGACGATGGGAAGGTATGCGGTCATCACATCTTCAGTTGCCCCAGTGG
Organism: Zea mays; assembly: GCF_902167145.1. Taxonomy (NCBI): domain Eukaryota; kingdom Viridiplantae; phylum Streptophyta; class Magnoliopsida; order Poales; family Poaceae; genus Zea; species Zea mays. The sequence continues at coordinate 10,505,401 of NC_050104.1, read as the reverse complement.
CTCAAGCAGCAGTGGTGTAGATGGCCAACCAGCCTCCCAGATCCTGCTTAGGCTCGTACTTGTCGACGTTGGAGACTTTGAAGTTAGGGGGACATTGAATGGCCCTAATACGTGGAGTGAGCATCGATACTCCACACGTGTCCTCCTGTCGGCGATGATGATGTCTATCCCGGGGAGGGAGTTGTTGTCATGGTGCCTCGACCGTCCCCGGGTTGTGCCGCTGGTTGAAGCCGTCGCCGACTCAATTCTGGTGGCCTGACTCCGCGCAGGGACACCTTGGTCCCGATCATATTCTTCTCGGCGCCAGATCTCGTTCTTGTGTCGTCATTCGCATGAAGCGTTGATGGAGCTCCGTGCGTCCCGCCGACTGTTGATGGCGTGTCATAGATCACTCGGTGGATGAGCGAGAGGTAGAAGATGATTAGCTGCCCGCGTGAGCAACCGCCGATAGCCCTCGGCGTCCGGAGTCCGGGGGAGGCCATCAGCTATCCGAGCCAATACTCCACCGACCTCGCTCGGTGTGTTCATGGCTCGGGCGAAGTCGGGATTCAGGTTCTGTCCGAAAAGAGGATTCTCTCGGTGTTGCCTTGCTTCCTGCTAAGCCTGCTCTTGAGCTTGCCGACGATCACGTCGTCGAAAGTTCCTTCTTTCCCTGAAGACCCGTTCTTCTGGAATTTCTCCCATCTCCGAGATTTCATCTCGTGACACGGGCTGCGCTGGGTCCCGCTCTCCAGCTTCATGATGTCGCCGAATATTTTGGCGTTGGTTCCTTCGTCGGTGAGATTCCCGCTGAAGAGGTTCTTCCCCCGGCGCGGTTGGTTCATCGTCGGAGATGGGAGTTGATTCCACTCTTCCCCCAATGAAGAGGACGTCGGGGTAGAATGGAACCGTCATTGTGATGAGCTTCTTCCTATTCTTCTTTGAATGCGGAGGTACCAGAAGAGCAGTTTGACGATCCTTGACCTTGTTCGCCTCCCTTCTCCTAGTGATATGTGTCCATTTCTCTGTGGAAGAGGTGGACAGCGGAGTTTTCCGGGTAGACGGACCCTCTGCTCCTGTCTTGCAGGAGGTAGTCTTCGCTCGGAGTGCTAGAGGTTGCACTTTTTCCTGCTTCGCTCCGGTTTTTCCGGAGATTGTTGAGGAAGGCTTTCTCTCCGGTGGATCCGCGATGCGATGTAGAGTTCCTTTTTCGTCTTCTACGGATGAAATGGTTCCGAAGCAGAACGTGGACCCGGGGCGAAAGACGATCTTGTGCTGGAAAGTGATGGCCGTTGAGCTAGCTTGGATCAGTGACACACCCCCTACCTGGTGCGCCAGCTGTCGGTGTTTTGGGTCCGACCGCGCACCCGGGGTTGCCCCTCAAGGTGCTTTTTGGAGTAGGACGGTGTTACTGACTGTAGCTCGATGGTTCGTGCCAGATGCACGAGAAACAGTAGATGATCTTGTACAGGTTCGAGCCGCTTTGAGATGTGTAATACCCTACGTCATGGTGTGGATCTTTGGTGTGGTTGGTTACAAGAGGATTCTCTAGTATGGAGGATGCTAGAGAGTTGAGTAAATGGCTAATGAGTGAGATGAGATGTCGTCTGAGGGGGTGCCCCCTACGCCTTATATACTTGACCGTGGGGCGTTACATGCAGATATGATAACAACGTGAACCTAAATAATAGTGAACCGACTGAGCCTATCTTCCTATGATTCCACCGACCTATCTTCATTCAGTTCCGATGTATGAGGACACTATACAGGAAGGTCGGATCACTACTGCGGCCGTTGCTCAAATTCATCGGGCCGTCTGGGCTTGCGTTGATCCAATCATGTGTCAATCCACTTTACTAGACGTTCCTCCCCAGGCCCATGAAGGGATGACCTTGCAAAATATTAGGCCCAAGGTCTTTCGCGAGGTCTTTTAGCCTTCTAGTGGACCCGGGGGATATCTGTCCCCCACAGCCGGCCCAGAAGTATCCTCACATGCGCATGAGTGAGGACAAAGTTCGCATAAAAGACTTATGCTGGTCTGTGGGGATGGTTTATGATCCTAGAGGACTGCCAGAAGTAAGCACCATAGGTCCGAGAGTGGACGAGGCGTTACAAATGGTATCAGAGCCGACCCTCACGGTTTCACGTGCGTGTGTGGGCTAGAAGTTTAGGCATATGACGCATGGCATATGTGGACCAAGAGTGATCACATAGCATGGCCAAGAGGGGAGGTTTTTGGCTTGGGGTTGACCAACGAGGGCATCTGTCTTCTAAGGGGAAAGGATTGTGATATCCTGACTCAACAGGATTGTGTGATATCCTAGCCCAAGACTTAATAGGATTGATAGAATACTCATACCATCAAGTTGCATCTTATTTTTTGGAAGCATGTCACAAAAGAACCTCTAGGTTAAGCATGCTTGACCTAGAGCAATCTTAGGATGGGTGACTGATCGGGGATTCTTCTTGGGTGCGCATGAGTAAGGACAAAGTACTCATATAAGACTTATGTTGGTCTGTAGGGATGGTCTATGATCCTAGAAGGCTGCTAGGAGTAAGTACAATAGGTCCAGAAGTTGATGGGGTGTTACACCATTCCTTTCACTCTTTTCTCCCTGATGTCCGCGCCATTTACCCCGAGCGCCCCACCGGCCCTTAAGATTTAAATGGATGCGCTACCCTTGTCGTCGATGCCTCGCCTGGTCTATGATCCTAGAAGGCTGCTAGGAGTAAGTACAATAGGTCTAGAAGTTGATGGGGTGTTACACCATTCCTTTCACTCTTTTCTCCCTGATGTCCGCGCCATTTACCCCGAGCGCCCCACCGGCCCTTAAGATTTAAATGGATGCGCTACCCTTGTCGTCGATGCCTCGCCTTAACCAATGGCAACCCTTATAAAAGGAACACCCCTGCATCCCCAACTCCCCTTAGATCGCACTCCTTGCAACTTGAGCACCGCTTCCTCGCTACCAGCGCTGCCACCATTGTTCCGAGCATCGGAGATGCATTTCACCCTCACTAGAGACACCTAGTCCTCTCCACTGGCATTACCAGGACCTCTCGAGCACGAGGAAGTTGCGACGCTTCTTCCTCGAAGCTCTACTATCCGCAACTAACCAGACCACAAAGATCCGAGCCCCACCTGTGACCTAAAGATCTATATAAGGCTAGGAAATCAAAGGTGGTTAGTTCTACTTTACATCTTAAGAGAGATCCTAACAAATTTATAAGGTGAACCCTATACACACCATCTCTGAATTTTAGAGGAGAAACTTGTGCCACACGTGTGCGCTTTTGCTTGCATTGCCTAGGCTGTGGGCTTGGGTGTGGCGTGTTGCAGTTCTAGAGAGTTACTTCCCATGAACCCATGATGGCTTGACTATTATGTGACTGTTAAAGATAACTCTTAGAATTTAACCTTATCAATAAGGTCTAAGTTCATTCACTATATAGAGGGTGTACATTTATTCCCCTACTCGGTCCTTCCCCTCCTATATAAGGAGGCATTACCCCTCCTCAGCACACACTTTTACAACTCAGGTACTCCTGCGAGACCTCTTTCTTTCTACATCAATGTTTTCATCTATTGCTAAGAATCGCATATCCACTGCCGCACGCTATTGCTGAGAATTGCATATAAACTGCGACAACTATGCGCATGGACATGGTAAGAGCAGGCCTTTGAAACTCACTTCGCTGAAGATCATACTCGGGATAGCGGCCAATAAGGTTTTTAGGGAGCGTCTACACGCAATTGCTCACAAAACAACTACATCTTCTGCTTTCCAATGGCCGCATGTTGAACAACTACTTCATCTACATATAGGGGTGAAAACAGGACGGATACAGACGGATAGTAGGTCATCCTGTATCCTACCCTAATGTATTTCTAACGGAGTCGGGATCAAATACGAATAGTTAGAAATGGGGCAGATACAGCTACATGGACTAGATCGGGCGGATAAGTGATGGATACATATATTATTTAGTTGAGTATTAGATACTTGTCGGATAATACATGAATTACTTATCATTCATTGTTGTTTAATTCACATATAAAACAGTTACAATCGAGCATTGCATAGAACATAGATCGACATAATGATATAACAATAAGTTAAGATCATACAATAGTCAAACACAATATTTCAAACATAATGACAAGATTCGAATCACATAATAGTCTAATACAACTAAATATAGTTTTTAAATGGGATCTTCTGGATTTTATAGTCCAACCATTTCTTAGGATTATATGTGGACATGTGTTGCACCTCCGTAAGATTTTATGAATTTTTGTGGCTATTTGTGTATTATTAATTTCTTTATGTTTAAAATCATCAAAAACACAATTAAATTCATAAAATATTCTAGTTTCAACCAAAAATTTCAAATAAGTTATCAGTACTAGTAAACATTCTATAAGAAAATAACCTCAAGTTCGTACATAAAAATGATAAAGAGAAGTATTGATTATGTTGAAACTTGGATACTTGGAGTTGGAGTGATTTCATTGTATACCTGAAACACAATTATATAATACATATATTTTGAGGACCTTCGTCAATGTAGCCCCCAACACTTAGATACCTAAAGTGATTTCATGTGTAACTCATGCAATAAGTGGAAGTGAAAAGGAAGAAACACATGCATCTTGTGGATTTTATGGTCCTATCATTTTTCAAAACTATATGTGTACATATATTGCGCCTCCGTAAAATTTTATGATTTTTCGAGGCTATTTGTGTATTATTAATTTCTTTCTGTAGAAAATCATCAAATTACAATTAAACTCATGAAGTATTCTAGTTTTGATCGAAAATTACAAATAAGTTACCAAAACTAATAAACATTATGTGCAAAGATAACCTCAAGTCCCCACATAAAAATGATAAAGTGAAATATTGATTAGGTTGAAATTTGGATATCTAAAGTGATTTCACTTGTAATTCATGCAATAAATGTAACTGAAATGAAAGAAACACATGTATCTTGTAGATTTTATGGTCAAAATATTTTTAAGATTATATGTGGACATATGTTGCGTCTTCGTACATACTACTGGTGTCAACTCTTCAATGCATCAATCTATACAACTACATTAACTATGGCCAATCCAGTAGTACGACTCCTCCGGTTGGTAATAGCAAAGCCAATACCTATGACAATGACATCACTTTAGGGTATTCCTAAAACTTCTTATTTTATATTATTTATGATTAAATTAATATTAAACATGAACATGTGCACATACTAGGTATTCATTGCTTCACTGATAATATCTATATTCATGGTTTATATAAATTATTTTGGAATTAAAATGTACCATAAAATGCTTATTTCTCTAACATTCCAAAAACGTATTGGTATAATAGGCTCTCAGTAGTTGATTTTGCTGGAACAATAAAATCTAATGTATTTGATGGTTCCAATTACAAACATTTGGACAGAAGGCTATACAATGGTTAAAAACTATGGACATTATACATCTTGCGTAGGGGAATCCTGAATAGTTCACTCCAGATGAGGGGCGAGGGGCGTGCTTTCATGATGGTCGATAACCTATTTCGAGGCGTTATCATAAGTGTTCTCATTGATAATCTTATGGACATGTACCAAACACTATCAATCGGAAAAATGGCGAGGGATGCACTTTAGACAAATTTTAAGGTATTAGATGGTGGCAGTGAGTTGTAACAAAGTGAGTTGTATGTTACGGAATAGCTCTGTGACTCGAAAGATGGTTGATGAGCGTTTTGTAGTGGAACATGCCAATAAAATTTAGGCACTAGCAACAGACCTTGAATACTATTATAAATATGATTCATATGTGTCATCATACAAGTTTTTGGCAGGAGGGCATTATTGCAAAGTTGCCGTCTTCTTGGAGGGTTTTTTCTACCACTATAAAACATGAGGCAAGAGTCATCGTTAATCTCATTGTGACCCTTGTTGTTGAGGAAATGGCAAGGAAAAAGGACACATGAGAAAGGATTCTTGGGTCTTCCAGTGCCAATCTAGTGCAAAAAGAATAATTCGAATGCCTTCCAAAACAACGACAAGAAGAAGAATCCTATGCAGAATCAAACAATGGCTAATAAGACTACAACTTTCTAGAACAAAAGAGAAGGGAATTGTTGTGTGTGTAATGTTGTGAATCATTTTGTTGGACATCACCAAGAACACAAAGATAGTAAGTTTGCTAACATGATAATTAGGGAGACGAGAGGAACATCAAGGTATAGTAATTTATAATCCATAGTCCTTCGGTTTGTTGTTCACCTGATTCATGAGATGATACAAGTGTTAACATCTACTCACAGGGGCATGCTCCTTGTTAATGTAAAATAGCTCACATGTGTGTGCTCTTGATGTTGGTATGGTCAATCTAAAGCATACTTCAGAAAGACCATGTAGCCGAAGAACGGGCATAATAAGCAAGAATCTTATCAACGACTCTTTAATGAGTATAGATGATTTTAAATTAGTATTTGAGTCCGATAAATATGTATTGTCTAAAGTTTAGTTATTTTATTAGTAAAGGTTATGACAGTGGGTGTTTGTTCCGCTTGTCATTATCGGATGTTTGTAATAAAGTTACGAACAATGTGATTAATATTGATGAAACAAACCCAAAGATATCTACAACAACGTCCTCTATATCCATCATTTACTGTCTCCTCTAAAGGATTATGTCCTATATATCTCCTTTCTCTCCAACAACATTTTCTATACCTCGTCATCTATATGTAGAAAAAAATATTAGAAACATATTTTACTTTAAATTTTTATGCGTAGGTTACCTATTATACAAATCTTAGTTTTGCTAAATCGATCGTTTCAATAGATAAAGGAGAGACAAAAAAAAAAGAGAAAACTCTATGTAGATAAGATCCAACAACGTCCTCTATACTACTTAGAGCATCGTTGTTTAGAGAACGTTATTGTTGCTGCGAACGTAGAGAACAACTGCATCGTCCTCTAAGTTTCAGGGTAGAGGAGGGTTTAAGGAGTCTGTTGGAGAGTCTAAACCCTTAAAAAAATATTATAAGTTCATTGGCATTCAGAAAATTTTCTCATTGTTCCTGAGTGTGCAGATCGATATGTGCACACGCGCCACCGTGTGGAAAACTGCACATCGGCGTGTGTGTATATATAGATAGATATATCGAGAGTTTCAGACGCGCACTGCACACATCAGCGGTAGCCACTCAAAAAGGCCGCGCAGAGTTTTTTTTTTTCCTTTTCGGAAACTGAAGGCGTGAGGCGTCATATATATTGACTTGCGAGACTTGAGTGGTAGTGGTCGGTCGTGGATCGGAGTACTCAAGTCTATAGACGGTAGTAATAGTCACGACGGCACTGACGGACTGTGATGGCAGGCTCACGGCACACGCGCGTCATCTCAATGTTTACAGTTGACTGAAGTAGAATGGATCGAGGTAGACGAAGGTTCTAAGCAAGTACGTGTTGGTAGGGTACTACTTGATCTGGACTCCTGCATATATATGGCACTAGTAGTAAGTTTCTGTGTAAGTAGCAGCAGGGGTCAGTCAGGGCGTCACTCAGTACGTACTCCTTCGTAGCTTTTAGGCAGGGTCACAGGAAAACTACACGTGTGTATATATGCTCCGGCTCCGGCAGATAAACCCACCTGGTTTGGAATGAAACCACGGGTCTTTTCTGTTTCCTCCTTGTCGTACGTTCGACCTCCTCCTTCCTGAATAAAACAAAGCAAGAGGAGGGCAGTCAAGTCTTAGTGATGCATGGATCGTCGTTCACAGCTAGCTGTTGCCGCAATCTCTTGCTGGGCGTGCAGTGCGATGCGCAGCTTCCGTCGTCGTCGCTCTCGAGCAGTACGTAGCAGCCCGGCCGATCCGCGTACGTACGTCCTCCGACGAGAGGTGGCGACGACGACCACGACAGGAATCTTCTTGTGACGACTTCGTTTATATATATATATATATATATATATATATATATATATATATATATATATATATATATATATATATAGCCACTAACTAGTTAAAAATAGTCTGACCAATCTAACTATATATGTGTACTTGTATGATCGGAGATACCGCGCGCTAGTGGCGTAGAGTAATCGTGTGCTCTTCTTCCCTCGTTGGTTCCGAGAAAAACAATGTACATGTGTGTGTGTGTCCACGCGTATTATTACCGCGTTGTCGCAGTGGAAAGCGAAAGACGCAGGAAAGACCGAACAAGAAGCTTGCCTTGCATTGCATCGGGAAAAACCCATCGGACGACGCGCTTTCGTTCGTTCGTTCGACGCCTTAATTTGGATCGATGCATGCATGCATGCATGCAGGGTGCGAGCCTTACTCATATGTCTCCGGCGAGCTACGGAATCTACTAGTAGGACTGGTCGGAGCATTGTTCGTTTTTTTTTCGATCGGTACGTAACAACGGTGCTCGGCAAATGCAAAGCGGGCGTACGTACGTACCGCACCCGGCCGTTATACAAGAAGCTAAGATGCATGCATGCATGAACCAATGATTGCTGACTGTACATATATACTGCTCTTGGCTAGCTAGCTAGCTACCTGAACCCAACCGCACTTATTGCGCCATATCGGGCGGGCCACCAGTTGGTGGTGGGGGTTAACCGTTAACCCCACCATGCGTGGCTATATATAAACGGCACACCGGCAGTGAGCTCAGCTGGCTCCTCCTCGCTCTCTGCTGCAAGTGCAAGCATATTAGCGGATTAGCCACGCCGCGCGCATAGCAGGGTCTCCACTCCAGTCCACTCCACCAAGTGTCCACTCCATCCGATGGTCGTCCCCGGCGCCGCGCGTGAAGAACGGACCAACAAGAGGGCGTTCGTGCGGAAGCGCGGGCAGGTGCTCAAGCGGGTGCTGCGGAGCATCCTCGCCTGGCTCCCGCGCTGCCGCCTGCAGCTGTCCGCCCGCAAGAATCGCGGCCGCCGCGGCAACCGCGTCCCTGCCCACCGAGGCCACGTCGAGCCGGAGCCCGACGTCGCCGACGACGACGACGCTCCTCCGCACACCCACTAGTAGGTCGTACTGCACACACTAGTATATATACTCCTGTGTCCTGTGTGTTAATTATTTCCCGGCTGGTTCTTCTGTGTTCTCGACTTCTCGTTACTTTCTGTGCGCCTGCTATATCTCCCGGTCCCGGTCGTGGAGCGGTCTCGGCCGGTTTTCCCCATCAGCTGGTTTATTTTCTCTCTCGATCGATCCGTCTGTGCTTATTATCTTGACGCGCGCGCGACCACTTCTTACTCAGGGTGAATACTTCAGTACTCTAGCTCCTCCGGGTCCTCGTCAACCAAGTGCTCGGCCACGCCGTGGTGACGACGACGGCGGCGACGGTAGCGGCGGAGGCGGCAGAGTCAACGTGTCAACTTAATTATACATGGATCAGAACCGGAGAGCACATCAGACGCGCCGGCCGGGTTCCTCTCTGGCCCCTGTGCACAAGTCAACTTACTATTGTTTCGTTTTTTTTCATTGCTTGATTGTATACTACGGGATGTTTACCAGATGGATTGCTGCATGCATGTGTATGTAGTGTAATAAGCGGGTCGGTCATCGGTCGCTGTCGTCGTCGTTGCTATTCCTCTACCGTTGTATATAAAAACGGCGTGCCATGTATGTGTGTGTTTGGCTCGACTGATTATATTAGACGATCATTCATCCGTGTCTGATCTACCGTACGTATTATTCTTTATTCAGTCTGTATGGTGAACTGGTGCGATGGTCGATCGAATGTTAGCTAGCTAGCTGCTGATTTTTTTTCGATAAGGAAGATTTTCATTGCATTTAAAAGTTTCATACAAATCATCTCCCGGCCTCTACAACCATAAGATGCACACAGCCTAGAAAAGAAAGAAAAAGAGACAAGAAAACGAACATGACAAGCACATTCTTAATGGTTGTCAATCCTACGACTAGAACGTCACCCATGTGCCTGAGATAAGAACTTCGTAGCCGCCTGCTCCAAATGTTGTGAAGCTTCCATCACAATAGAATGTTGGTCGTGCCTCTGCAGTACAACCCAAGACCGTAGCCAGTGGGTAGTAGTGAAAATAACCTGCAAATGAGACATTTAATTTGTTTTGAAAAACCATATCATTCCTACTAAGCCAGAGTGACCAACGGATGGTTGCTCCTCCTAGTAGGGCTAATTTTTTTTTTTAATTTTTTCTCAAATTGTGAAAGCCAATTCCCTAAATGAACCGTAATTTTGTGCAAAACTTTTTTTTGCATCGCGCAGACGCAAAGTTATATTAATTAGCCACCATTATAGACGCGTAAAATCCGTGTCTGCACCTGCGTAAAATCTGTGTCCGCACCATTACCCTTAGATGTTTTTCTAAGGTATCAAAGAGTCCACTCTCAGTTAGTCATTATTGGAGCACCTACACAAGGGTGTCACTCTGCCTTGACTCATACAAGGACCAAGTGTTGTTCTCTATAGGATGTTTCTTTGCCACTCCGTCATAGTGAACCTCCTTCCCACAACCATGGGGTGATCACTCGAACTCCTGACCACTATCCAGTCATCTAGGTGATGCCGATCATCAAGAGTGAAAGGGAATTAGGCTTACACCTAGTTTCTAAATAATTTTGGTGGTTGAATTGCCCAACACAAATAATTGGACTAACTAGTTTGCTCTATTGTATAAGTTATACAGGTGTAAAAGGTTCACACTTAGCCAATAAAAAGATCAAGTATTGAATTCAACAAAGGAGCAAAGGGGCAACCGAAGGCACCTCTAGTCTGGGGGCACCGGACTGTCCGGTGCACCACCGGACAGTGTCCGGTGCACCAGAGGACTCCAACTCAAACTCGCCACCTTCGGGAATTTTCAGAGACACTCCGCTATAATTCACCGGACTGTCCGGTATACACCGGAGAGTGTCCGGTGCTCCAAGGAAGAGCCGCCTCAGGAACTCGCCAGCCTCGGGAAATCGCAGCGGCTGCTCCGCTATAATTCACCGGACATGTCCGGTGTACACCGGACTGTCCGGTGTAACTCCGGAGCAACGGCTACTTCGCGCCAACGGTCACCTGCACCAGCATTTAATGCTCGCCAGAAGCGCGCAGAAGTCAGGCACGCGCGCGTTGGCACACCGGACATTGAACAGTACATGTCCGGTGTGCACCGGACATCCAGGCGGGCCCAGAAGACAGAGCTCCAACGGTCGAATCCCAACGGCATTTGGTGACGTGGCTGGCGCACCGGACATGTCCAGCACCGGACATGTCCGGTGCACCATACGACAGTCAGCCCCACCAAACGGCTAGTTTGGTGGTTGGGGCTATAAATACCCCCAACCACCCACCATTCATGGCATCCAAGTTTTCCAGCTTCCAACCACTATACAAGAGCTAGCATTCATTGCAAAGCACACCAAAAGAGATCAAATCATCTCCCAACTCCACACAAAGCTTTAGTGACTAGAGAGAGTGATTTGTAGTGTTCATTTGAGCTCTTACGCTTGGATCGCTTCTTTTCTTTCGCATTCTTTCTTGTGATCAAACACTCACTTGTAATTGAGGCAAGAGACACCAATTGTGTGGTGGTCCTTGCGGGAAGTTTGATTCCCAAGTGATTTGAGAAGAGAAGCTCACTCGGTCCTAGGGACCGTTTGAGAGAGGGAAAGGATTGAAAAAGACCCGGCCTTTGTGGCCTCCTCAACGGGGAGTAGGTTTGCGAGAACCGAACCTCGGTAAAACAAATCCGTGTGTCTCACTTCTTATTTGCTTGAGATTTGTTTTGCACCCTCTCTCGCGGACTCGTTTTTATTTCTAACGCTAACCCGGCTTGTAGTTGTGTTTATATTTGTAAATTTCAGTTTCGCCCTATTCACCCCCCTCTAGGCGACTATCAATTGGTATCAGAGCCCGGTGCTTCATTAGAGCCTAACCGCTCGAAGTGATGTCGGAAGATCACGCCAAGAAGGAGATGGAGACCGGCGAAAAGCCCACTACAAGCCACGGGAGCACTTCATCGGAAGAGTCCCGCACCAAGAGAAAGGAGAAGAAAGACTCCTCCAAAGGGAAGGAGAAGAAGAAGGACTCCTCCAAAGGAAAGGAGAAGAAATCTTCTTCACACAAAGAGAAGAAGGAAAAATCCTCTTCTCACAAGCCTCGTCGGAGTGGGGACAAGAAAAAGAAGATGAGGAAAGTGGTCTACTACGAGACCGACTCTTCATCAACATCCACCTCCGGCTCCGACGCGGCGTCCATCACTTCTAAGCGCCAAGAGCGCAAGAAGTATAGTAAGATCCCCCTACGCTACCCTCGCATTTCTAAACATACACCTTTACTTTCCGTCCCATTAGGCAAACCACCAACATTTGATGGTGAAGATTACGCTAGGTGGAGTGATTTAATGCGATTTCATCTAACCTCACTCCACAAAAGTATATGGGATGTTGTTGAGTTTGGTGCACAGGTACCATCCGTAGGGGATGAAGATTATGATGAAGACGAGGTTGCCCAAATCGAGCACTTCAACTCTCAAGCAACAACAATACTCCTCGCTTCTCTAAGTAGAGAGGAGTATAACAAAGTACAAGGGTTGAAGAGCGCCAAGGAGGTTTGGGATGTGCTCAAAACCGCACACGAAGGAGATGAGCTTACAAAGATCACCAAGCAGGAGACGATCGAGGGGGAGCTCGGTCGGTTCCGGCTTCGCAAAGGGGAAGAGCCACAAAATATGTACAACCGGCTCAAGACCTTGGTGAATCAAGTGCGCAACCTTGGGAGCAAGAAATGGGATGACCACGAAATGGTTAAGGTTATTTTAAGATCGCTTATTTTTCTTAACCCTACTCAAGTTCAATTAATTCGTGGCAACCCTAGATATACACTAATGACTCCCGAGGAAGTAATCGGGAATTTTGTAAGTTTTGAGTGCATGATCGAAGGCTCGAGGAAGATCAACGAGCTTGATGATCCCTCCACGTCCGAAGCTCAACCTGTCGCATTCAAGGCGACGGAGGAAAAGAAGGAGGAGTCTACATCAAGTAGAACACCTATCGACGCCTCCAAGCTCGACAACGAGGAAATGACGCTTGTCATCAAAAGCTTTCGCCAAATCCTCAAGCAAAGGAGAGGGAAAGACTATAAGTCCCGCTCCAAGAAGGTTTGCTACAAATGTGGTAAGCCCGGTCACTTTATAGCTAAATGTCCATTATCAAGTGATAGTGACAGGGGCGACGACAAGAAGGGGAGAAGAAAGGAGAAGAAGAGGTACTACAAGAAGAAGGGCGGCGATGCCCATGTTTGTCGGGAGTGGGACTCCGACGAAAGCTCTAGCGACTCCTCCGACGACGAGGACGCCGCCAACATCGCCGTCACCAAGGGACTTCTCTTCCCCAACGTCGGCCACAAGTGCCTCATGGTAAAGGACGGCAAAAAGAAGAAGGTTAAATCAAAATCCTCCACTAAATATGAATCTTCTAGTGATGATAATGCTAGTGATGAGGAAGATAATTTGCGTACTCTTTTTGCCAACCTTAACATGGAACAAAAGGAAAAATTGAATGAATTAATTAGCGCTATTCATGAAAAGGATGACCTTTTGGATTCCCAAGAGGACTTTCTAATTAAAGAAAATAAGAAATATGTTAAGGTTAAAAATGCCTATGCTCTAGAAATAGAAAAATATCAAAAACTATCTAGTGAGCTAAGCACATGCCATGACACTATTGCCAACCTTAGAAATGAAAATGCTAATTTATTAGCTAAGGTTGATTCTCATGTCTGTAATGTTTCAACTTCCAATTCTAGAGATGATAATGATGATTTACTTGCTAGGATTGAAGAATTGAACATTTCACTTACTAGCCTTGGAAATGAAAATGAAAAATTGCTTGCTAAGGCTAAAGATTTTGATGATTGCAATGCTACTATTTCCGACCTTAGAACTAAGAATGATATGTTACATGCTAAGGTTGTAGAATTAAAATCTTGCAAACCCTCTACATCTATTGTTGAGCATGTTTCTATTTGTGCTAGATGTAGAGATGTTGATATTAATGCTATTCATGATCACATGGCTTTAATTAAACAACAAAATGATAATATAGCAAAATTAGATGCTAAAATTGCCGAGCATAACTTAAAAAATGGAAGATTTAAATTTGCTAGAAGTATGCTCTATAGTGGGAGACGCCCTGGCATCAAGGATGGCATTGGCTTCCAAAGGGGGGGGGGACAATGTCAAACCTAATGCCCCTCCTAAAAGATTGTCTAATTTTGTAAAGGGCAAGGCTCCCATGCCTCAGGATAACGAGGGTTACATTTTGTACCCTGCCGGTTATCCCGAGAGCAAAATTAGGAGAATTCATTCTAGGAAGTCTCACTCTGGCCCTAATCATGCTTTCATGTATAAGAGTGAGACATCTAGCTCTAGGCAACCAACCAGTGCTAAGTTGCCTAATAAGAAAACTCCTAGTGCATCAAATGAATATAGTCTTTCATTTAAAACTTTTGATGCATCTTATGTTTTGACTAACAAATCCGGCAAGGTAGTTGCCAAAGATGTTGGGGGCAAGCACAAGGGGTCAAAGACTTGTGTTTGGGTACCCAAAGTTCTTGTGTCTAATGCCAAAGGACCCAAAACCATTTGGGTACCTAAAGTCAAGAACTAAACTTGTTTTGTAGGTTTATGCATCCGGGGGCTCAAGTTGGATACTCGACAGCGGGTGCACAAACCACATGACAGGGGAGAAGAAAATGTTCTCCTCCTATGAGAAAAACCAAGATCCCCAACGAGCTATCACATTCGGGGATGGAAATCAAGGTTTGGTCAAAGGATTGGGTAAAATTGCTATATCTCCTGACCATTCTATTTCCAATGTTTTTCTTGTAGATTCATTAGATTACAATTTGCTTTCTGTATCTCAATTATGTAAAATGGGCTACAACTGTTTATTCACTGATGTAGGCGTTACTGTCTTTAGAAGAAGTGATGATTCAATAGCATTTAAGGGTGTGTTAGAGGGTCAGCTATACTTAGTAGATTTTGATAGAGCTGAACTCGACACATGCTTAATTGCTAAGACTAACATGGGCTGGCTCTGGCATCGCCGACTAGCACATGTTGGAATGAAGAATCTTCACAAGCTTCTAAAGGGAGAACACATTTTAGGACTAACAAATGTTCATTTTGAGAAAGACAGGATTTGTAGCGCATGCCAAGCAGGGAAGCAAGTTGGAGCCCATCATCCACACAAGAACATCATGACAACCGACAGGCCGCTTGAGCTACTCCACATGGATCTATTCGGCCCGATTGCTTACATAAGCATCGGCGGGAGTAAGTATTGTCTTGTAATAGTGGATGATTATTCTCGCTTCACTTGGGTATTCTTTTTGCAGGAAAAATCTCAAACCCAAGAGACCTTAAAAGGATTCTTGAGACGGGCTCAAAACGAGTTCGGCTTAAGGATCAAGAAAATTAGAAGCGACAACGGGACGGAGTTCAAGAACTCTCAAATCGAAGGCTTCCTTGAGGAGGAGGGCATCAAGCATGAGTTCTCTTCTCCCTACACCCCGCAACAAAATGGTGTAGTGGAGAGGAAGAATAGAACTCTATTGGACATGGCAAGAACCATGCTTGATGAATACAAGACTTCGGATCGGTTTTGGGCCGAGGCGGTCAACACCGCCTGCTACGCCATCAACCGGTTATATCTTCACCGAATCCTCAAGAAGACATCATATGAACTCCTAACCGGTAAAAAGCCCAATATTTCATATTTTAGAGTCTTTGGTAGCAAATGTTTCATTCTTGTTAAAAAAGGTAGAAAATCTAAATTTGCTCCTAAGACTGTAGAAGGCTTTTTACTAGGATATGATTCAAACACAAGGGCATATAGAGTCTTTAACAAGTCCTCTGGACAAGTTGAAGTTTCTTGTGACGTTGTGTTTGATGAGACTAACGGCTCTCAAGTAGAGCAAGTTGATCTTGATGAGATAGGTAATGATGAGGCTCTGTGCATCGCGCTAAGGAACATGTCCATTGGGGATGTGTGTCCTAAGGAATCCAAAGAGCCTCCAAATGCACAAGATCAACCGTCCTCCTCCACGCAAGCATCTCCACCGACTCAAAATGAGGATGAAGCTCAAGTTGATGAAGTAGAAGATCAAGCAAATGAGCCACCTCAAGATGATGGCAATGATCAAGGGGGAGATGCAAATGAGGAAGACAAGGAGGATGAGGAACAAAGACCGCCACACCCAAGAGTCCACCAAGCAATCCAACGAGATCACCCCGTCGACACCATCCTCGGCGACATTCATAAGGGGGTAACTACTAGATCTCGTGTTGCACATTTTTGTGAACATTACTCTTTTGTTTCCTCTATTGAGCCACACAGGGTAGAGGAAGCACTCCAAGATTCGGATTGGGTGGTGGCGATGCAAGAGGAGCTCAACAACTTCACTAGGAATGAGGTATGGCATTTAGTTCCACGTCCTAATCAAAATGTTGTAGGAACCAAATGGGTCTTCCGCAACAAGCAAGATGAGCATGGTGTGGTGACAAGGAACAAAGCTCGACTTGTGGCCAAAGGATACTCCCAAGTCGAAGGTTTGGATTTCGGTGAAACCTATGCACCCGTAGCTAGGCTTGAGTCAATTCGAATATTATTAGCCTATGCTACTTACCATGGCTTTAAGCTTTACCAAATGGACGTGAAAAGTGCCTTCCTCAATGGACCGATCAAGGAAGAGGTCTATGTTGAGCAACCTCCCAGCTTTGAAGATAGTGAGTACCCTAACCATGTTTATAAGCTCTCTAAGGCGCTTTATGGGCTCAAGCAAGCCCCAAGAGCATGGTATGAATGCCTTAGAGATTTCCTTATCGCTAATGGCTTCAAAGTCGGAAAGGCTGATCCTACTTTATTCACTAAAACTCTTGAAAATGACTTGTTTGTATGCCAAATTTATGTTGATGATATTATATTTGGGTCTACTAACGAGTCTACATGTGAAGAATTTAGTAGGATCATGACACAAAAGTTCGAAATGTCTATGATGGGGGAGTTGAAGTACTTCTTGGGATTTCAAGTGAAGCAACTCCAAGAGGGCACCTTCATTAGCCAAACAAAGTATACTCAAGACATTCTAAACAATTTTGGGATGAAGGATGCCAAGCCCATCAAGACACCCATGGGAACTAATGGGCATCTCGACCACGACACGGGAGGTAAGTCCGTGGATCAAAAGGTATACCGGTCGATGATAGGTTCTTTACTCTATTTATGTGCATCTCGGCTGGATATTATGCTTTCCGTATGCATGTGTGCAAGATTCCAAGCCGACCCTAAGGAAGCTCACCTTACAGCCGTTAAACGAATCTTGAGATATTTGGCTTATACTCCTAAGTTTGGGCTTTGGTATCCTAGGGGATCCACATTTGATTTTATTGGTTATTCGGATGCCGATTGGGCGGGGTGTAAAATCAATAGGAAGAGCACATCGGGGACTTGCCAGTTCTTGGGAAGATCCTTGGTGTCTTGGGCTTCAAAGAAGCAAAATTCGGTTGCTCTTTCCACCGCCGAAGCCGAGTATATTGCCGCAGGCCATTGTTGCGCGCAATTGCTTTGGATGAGGCAAACCCTGCGGGACTACGGTTACAAATTAACCAAAGTCCTTTTGCTATGTGATAATGAGAGTGCAATCAAGATGGCGGATAATCCCGTCGAGCATAGCCGCACTAAACACATAGCCATTCAGTATCATTTTCTTAGGGATCACCAACAAAAGGGAGATATCGAGATTTCATATATTAACACTAAATATCAATTAGCCGATATCTTTACCAAGCCTCTTGATGAACAAACTTTTAACAAACTTAGGCATGAGCTAAATATTCTTGATTCTAGGAACTTCTTTTGTTAATTTGCACACTTAGCTCATTTATATACCTTTGATCATGTCTCTTTCATATGCTATGACTAATGTGTTTTCAAGTCTATTTCAAACCAAGTCATAGGTGTATTGAAAGGAAATTGGAGTCTTCGGCGAAGACAAAAGCTTCCACTCCGTAACTCATCCTTCGCAGTCACTCCAAGCAACTCTCCATTCTTGGGGGAGAAAGCATGAGCACCAAGCAAAAAGGACTCCATCTTTGGTATAATCTTCACTCATTTGTTTTAGACCAAAGAGGGAGAAAGTATTTCAAAGGGCTCTAATGATTCCGTTTTTGGCGATTCATGCCAAAGGGGGAGAGAGAGCCCAAAGCAAAAGGACCGCACCACCACCAATTTCAAAAACTTAGTTTTTCAATTGGTATCTTATTGTGTTCAAAAGGGGGATAAAGTAGTATTTCAAAATGATATATCAAAACCCTCTTGAACACTAAGAGGAGGATCTCATTTAGGGGGAGTTTTGTTTAGTCAAAGGAAAAGCATTTGAAACAAGGGAAGAAAATTTCAAATCTTTAAGATGCTTTGCAAAATCTTATTCATTTACCTTTGACTATTTGCAAAAGAACTTTGAAAAGGATTTACAAAATAGTTTGCAAAAACAAAACATGTGGTGCAAGCGTGGTCCAAAATGTTAAATAAAGAAAGAAACAATCCATGCATATCTTGTAAGTATTTGTTATTGGCTCAATTCCAAGCAACCTTTGCACTTACATCATGCAAACTAGTTCAAATATGCACTTCTATATTTGCTTTGGTTTGTGTTGGCATCAATCACCAAAAAGGGGAGATTGAAAGAGAATTAGGCTTACACCTAGTTCCTAAATAATTTTGGTGGTTGAATTGCCCAACACAAATAATTGGACTAACTAGTTTGCTCTAGTGTATAAGTTATACAGGTGTAAAAGGTTCACACTTAGCCAATAAAAAGATCAAGTATTGAATTCAACAAAGGAGCAAAGGGGCAACCGAAGGCACCTCTGGTCTGGGGGCACCGGACTGTCCGGTGTACACCGGACTGTCCGGTGCACCAGAGGACTCCAACTCAAACTCGCCACCTTCGGGAATTTTCAGAGGCACTCCGCTATAATTCACCGGACTGTCCGGTGTACATCGGACAGTGTCCGGTGCTCCAAGGAAGAGCCGCCTCAGGAACTCGCCAGCCTCGGGAAATCGCAGCGGCTGCTCCGCTATAATTCACCGGACATGTCCGGTGTACACCGGACTGTCCGGTGTAACTCCGGAGCAACGGCTACTTCGCGCCAACGGTCACCTGCACCAGCATTTAATGCGCGCCAGAAGCGCGCAGAAGTCAGGCACGCGCGCGTTGGCACACCGGACATTGAACAGTACATGTCCGGTGTGCACCGGACATCCAGGCGGGCCCAGAAGACAGAGCTCCAACGGTCGAATCCCAACGGCATTTGGTGACGTGGCTGGCGCACCGGACATGTCCGGTGTACACCGGACTGTCCGGTGCACCATACGACAGTCAGCCCCACCAAACGGCTAGTTTGGTGGTTGGGGCTATAAATACCCCCAACCACCCACCATTCATGGCATCCAAGTTTTCCAGCTTCCAACCACTATACAAGAGCTAGCATTCATTGCAAAGCACACCAAAAGAGATCAAATCCTCTCCCAACTCCACACAAAGCTTTAGTGACTAGAGAGAGTGATTTGTAGTGTTCATTTGAGCTCTTACGCTTGGATCGCTTCTTTTCTTTCGCATTCTTTCTTGTGATCAAACACTCACTTGTAATTGAGGCAAGAGACACCAATTGTGTGGTGGTCCTTGCGAGAAGTTTGATTCCCAAGTGATTTGAGAAGAGAAGCTCACTCGGTCCTAGGGACCGTTTGAGAGAGGGAAAGGGTTGAAAAAGACCCGGCCTTTGTGGCCTCCTCAACGGGGAGTAGGTTTGCGAGAACCGAACCTCGGTAAAACAAATCCGTGTGTCTCACTTCTTATTTGCTTGAGATTTGTTTTGCACCCTCTCTCGCGGACTCGTTTTTATTTCTAACGCTAACCCGACTTGTAGTTGTGTTTATATTTGTAAATTTCAGTTTCACCCTATTCACCCCCCCTCTAGGCGACTATCAAAGAGTAACAAGCACTAACTCTGACTTGACCTATTCAATGCTAATGAAAATCATGGATGCACATTACCTACCCTTAGTGCAATAAAGAGGTCGATAATCATGTGATTATCAACTCTTAAGTTCCTCACTAGGCAAAGACTCGTCCTTACACTCCAAAAGGTTTATTCAACAGATCAAATGAAAAACATACCTCAAATGGATGAAGTGGAGGGGTATAAATAGCCCCCATTCAAGCAGCTAGATGTTGGCGCTCCAATTAGCTTTCATAGGTGCACCAGACTTGTCAAAGTGCATACCAACTTCCTTCACCAAACACGCCCGGTGTAGCTCAAATGACTAGTTCCAGAAACTAGATTATACTATACTTGTATCTAGTGTTTTATTTGGTGCCTCATCAGACACGTTTGATGAGTATTCCACTCGAATGCACAATTTCTTGATCTTTTTGAGTTTCTTGTCCTGTGAGTACTCAACCTCCCACACTCAATTTGTAACCTTTCTAGGTACCATGTTAGGTGACATGTTCAGTGCTACACCGGACACGTCTAGTGAGTGTTAGGCTTCCAACACTCATCTATATAGATCTCTAGATGTCTTGTTTATGCACCATGTCCTGTGAACAATGGACATGATAGTGTTGGCTCTGTTCTAAATAGGGAAACACCTTGTCTGGTGCCCCTGCAGCGACACCAACTCGCGTGTTTCAACCATTTTTGAGTTGGATTTGATCTCAAACTTCTCATGGGCTATCACAGGATTATCTAGCACTAGTTTTCATAAGTGTGCATCACTACTGTACACAAATACTTATCTAGGTCAAGGCACCCATCCATGCCTCCATTTTATAGTATGGTCAAAGTAAAAATAAAAATCCTATCGCTAATTCGATCCTTAACATACTTGCTCATCCTTTGAAAACTAATGATTGATCTCCATCAATAGGGTCGCAAATACCACAAATCCCAATCAATATCCATTGTTGTGACAACTCAAATTTTTTTCTATAAAACACATGTTAGTCACGACAACCTTGTGTTGTCATTATAGGTAGCACGAAAAAAACACAGTCTAGGCATCGCCCGCCCTGATATATTGGGCCGGGCTTGGACCGAGGTCACGACGCACGGGCGGCCAAATGCAAGACCCGTTTAAGACGGTCACAAAATGGCCCATATAGAGGCACGAAAAAAAACACAGTCCAGCCATCGCCCCGCCCAAAATAATTTAGTGTCGGGTCAGGCTTGGACCGAGGTCGCGGTGCATGGACGGACACATGAAAGACCCGTTTAAGGCGGGCACGAAATGGTCCATATAGAGGCACGAAAAAAGCACAGTCCAGGCATCGGCCGCCCCGAAATAATTTAGTGTCGGGCCGGCCGGCCCGATATATTCGCCCGGGCTTGGATCGAGGTCGCGGTGCACGGGTGGCCACATGCAAGACCCGTTAAGGCGGGCACGAGATGGCCCATATAGAGGCACGAAAAAAACACAGTCCAGGCATCGCCCGACCCAAAATAATTTAGTGTCGGGTCGGCCGACCTGGAATATTTGGCGAAGCTTGGACCAAGGTCGCGGCGCACAGGCGACCACATGCAAAGAACCGTTTAAGGTGGGCACAAAATGGCCCATCTAGAGGCACAAAAATGCCAATATATTCATTTAATACCATAATTCATTCCACACTTTCATGTACTTGATAAAGGACACAAAGCTAGAGATAATGCTAGTTAGATTTTTTATGCAGCTTTGAATTAGAGTATGTAATGCAATTTTACTTTTGTTATGAACATTAGACAACGATCTGAACTTACCAACTCTATATGGAGCTGGTTATACTTTTTTCCTTCTAACAAAAGGGATTTTTAACTAGATAGCCATTGCATAGCTCTAGTAACTTAATAGAAATATCAAGTTTTCTTTTTGTAAGATTTTTTTGTCTTATCTTTTATTATTTTTTATTAAATCTATTTCGAATTTTGGGCTCAATGTGAATTTTGGGCCAGAAATTGCATATCGGGTGAGAAATTGAATTTTGGGTCACCCGAAATGATCTCGACATGTTTAAGCAATTACGTGTCGGGCAGTGTGTGATATCCTAGCCCTAGTGAATGGTGATATCCTGGCCCACAGCTTAATAGAATTAATAGAGTATCCATACTAACAAGGTGCATCTTATTTTTCAGAAGACTGTCCCGAAAGGCTAATGAAAACCATGGATGTACAATAACTACTCTTAGTGCAATAATGAGGTCGGTATTAATGCGATTATCAATCTCAAGTTTCACACTAGGCAAAGACAGTTCCTTACACTCCAAAGGTTTCTTCAATAAATCAAATGGAAAACATACCTCAAATGAATGAAGTGGAGGGGTATAAATAGCCCCCCATTCAAGCAACTAGCTATTGGCACTCCACTTAGCTTTCATAGGTGCACCAGACATGTCAAAGTGCATACCAACTTCCTGCACCAAACATGTCCGGTGTAGCTCAAATGACTAGTTCCAGAAACTAGATTGTACTATACTTGTATCTACTGTTTTTATTTGGTGCCTCATCAGACATGTTCGATGAGTATTCCACTCGAATGTACAACTTGTAGATCTTTTTGAGTTTATTGTCCTGTGAGTACTCAGCCTCCCACACTCAATTTGCCTCCCACACTCAATTTGTAACCTCTCTGGGTACCCTGTTAGGTGACATGTTCAATGCTACACCGGACATGTCTAGTGAGTGTTAATCTTCCAACACTCATCTATATAGATCTCTAGATGTCTTGTTTATGCACCATGTCCTGGGAACACCGGACATGATAGTGTTGGCTCTGTTCTAAATAGGGAAATACCTTGTCTGGTGCCCCTGCAGCGACACCATCTCGCGTGTTTCAACCATTTTTGAGTTGGATTTGATCTCAAACTTCTCATGGGCTATCACATGATTATTTAGCACTAGTTTTCATAAGTGTGCATCACTACTCTACACAAATACTTATCTAAGTTAAGGCATCCATCCATGCCTCCCTCGCTAACTTGGCCGGCTTCTTTGGAATTTGGATCACAAACTCAACACCTACTCGGTAGAGAGCCTGTTTGACAAAATGGGGTGTGGTTAATTCACATCCTGCTCGAACTATCTCTTGATTGTTGCTGGCCTGGTTTGGACCCTTTGATGTAACAAAAATAAGATGGTGATTACGAAATAAAATTTCCTAACAGCACGTCAGCCACCATATATGATGCTATATCCTTTTTAGGGGCGGATCCACACCCCGGGCCACCCGGTCCGTGGCCAGGGGCTTGATCTATGTAACTTTATATAAGTATCTATTTATACGGTATAAAATAGTTAAGATAAAATGTAGAGAAAGAAATGAACATACTAGACTTTGTTGGAAGAAATCCTGGATGCCGTGAAGAGTTGGCTACGTGAGCTTCAGCCGGTTGCGGGAGAATGCTCTGCCATTGGAGTGATCTGTGAGAAGGTGGTCCAGTCTTATGCAAGTTTGATGTGAGTGTTTGTCCCCGTAGTCTGGTTCTGAGTGTGAGAGTTGTGCTGTTAGTTGTCATCTGGCATCCCCACCAGACTTTCCTTTTGTTTCCTGCTTCCCAGCGAGGAGCACTGTCCTCTCTTGCTTTGAGTGATGTAAAACACGCTGGACATATTTGCTTTCTCAAAAGCAGAGCTGGAGGCCCAGGAGAAGGCGGGCGGGGTGTGCGCGGGCCGAGCCCGTCAGACGCGTGATCTTTGAAGGCTCCCGCGACTTGCTTGCTGCATCTGCGCTGCGCATGTAAAGCAGTAATTGTGGGTGTGTGTTCTTGGAGCTCGATCGAAGTTGTGTCATATGTAGCTTCGCTAACAAGGAAGTAAATAGCTCGCAAGAGATCTCTCCTCCTTCCCTATTAACAACGAACAAAAAAAAATCAGTCGTCAATTTTTCCATGGAACGTGTCGCATCAAGATTCATTGCTGCTGCTGCTGAGGTTATGCCTTTCATTTAATACACTAGCTAGCAAGGTCAGTGTCACATCTGCTAGCTAGCTAGTCCGCCAGCACTTGATCCTCGTCACCAGCACCTAACCATGGCGCGCCGAAGGGTCATTAGTACGTCGTGTACTGCCCAACTAAGGCTCGTGACAACGACATTAATTTGGATCAACGCCGCAAATATGATTAGTACATCGAAGCAGAGTGCCACTGCCACTGATCAACAGGTCTTGCCAAAAAGTAGCACTTATTAGAAAGGTATATCGCGGGGGTGTTTTTCCGGCCTCCTAAACTTTATTGAGTGACTTAAATAGGTCTCTTGCAAATATGATTTGAAGGGACTAAATTTGGATTAAATTTTAGTCCCTAAAATTTTTAGAAGGGTGGCTAGAGGAACCAAACGCCCTCTGGAAATGCAACCGTTGTATATTTTTTGATTAACCCACTACTACTACTACTTAGGGGGTGTTTGGTTTCTAGGGACTAATTTTTAGTCCCTACATTTTATTCCACTTTAGTTACAACATTATCAAATATAGAAACTATAACTCTATTTTAGTTTCTATATTTGTCAATTTATATACTAAAATGGAACAAAATGAAGGGACTAAACATTAGTCCCTAGAAACCAAACACCCCTTTAGTCGATATGCACATGAAAATCATATCGTATCGTATCCATATATATACAGCTAGATTGTTGACCAAACTGAACAAAATCTAATTTTAGGGCAATCATCATCGGATCTCCATTCTCCAAAGACATGCATGCACACATATTTGCAATCAACGACTGCATATCATTGAACCAAATCATATCCTTACGCTCTACGGCATCATGTCCGCGTTAGTAGTGAGCTGAGCAGTGCGAGAGACCGATCGATCGCTGTGCTCTCGCGCCGTACCGCCGCGCGTCAAGAGAGACGACCGGCCGGCCACACCCACACACATTATTAACGGCGAGTCATCCGGCGGCGATCCCGTCGCTGATTCGCACAAACACGCATAATGGCCGTGCATGCTAGCTATATGATATACTGCAGGAGATGAATCTCTACAATAACCACACGTCGCTTCTCATTGGCTCCGGAATGATTCACCACTGAAAGAAACCCCAACTGCAGCTAGCAACGAATCTGGCGGACGCATATATATCATGCAAGGCTTTGAATTAATCAACAGCTTACCCCAGCCCGATCCATGGACGAGCGAGAGCATAAATGCTCCTCCTCTCCTCCATTTACTGGATCACATGCACACATTTATTCGTGCTCGAGAGAGAGAGAGAGAGAGAGGGACGAAGGAGTTACTTGCAGCTCATCATCGCGCAACCCTACTGAGGGCCGGGAGCTAGCTAGCCCCAATGCAAATGCTTGCGAGACCTAGCTCCGATCTCCTTCCTCCTCGTCTAAACAATGATCGCTGTCCTCGCTCGTCGTGTGCAGTCTTTCCACCGTCGATCGTCGTCCGTCCAGATGAACTCGATCGATGCGCGCGTCGTACGTCTGATGTA
Organism: Zea mays; assembly: GCF_902167145.1. Taxonomy (NCBI): domain Eukaryota; kingdom Viridiplantae; phylum Streptophyta; class Magnoliopsida; order Poales; family Poaceae; genus Zea; species Zea mays. Next base: position 10,479,889 of record NC_050104.1, on the reverse strand, counting down.
GCTCTCTCTTCCTTACCCGTCGGACCCGGATGGGTTTATTTCGTCTTCTTGGATTGTCTAAGCGACTTGTTCTTCAGTATGCATGCAGATGCAGCCCTCTGTCTTTCTGCGATTCAGTTCAGACACCTATATATTTCTATTCAATGCTGTGGGTGCAAACCCTATCAGATCTAGTGTTATAATGCTTCCTGGAGGGAGGGAGGGAGGGACCATGTGGTGACCTTATTATTGCCTTCAATTAAACGATCCGTGTACTTTAGGCCAACGTACTAGTTTGCGTGGAGAAAACAAAATGCAATCTCGATAATAGCTTCGTTCACATATATAATAATAATGCCAGAAAAAAGGGGTGAAATTATTTCCGCCTTATATGATCAGGTACTCCTCTTCTCTTATGGTTGTGGTCCTTCTGCTGTGGCCTGTGTGGCTTCTCCGCTACCTGCTCAGATATGGGCCATGTTTGTTTCAGCTTTTTTGAACTTCTGTACATCAAAAAATGTTAAAGACTACCAAACATTTAGCTTTTCAGCTTGTTTTTATGATAATCATTTTAGTTAAAACTATCCAAAATCAACTTAAACATATATAAAATCGGCCGAGTCGCTGTAATAGTACAAAACCATCACTTTCTACATTCTAAACCTTATGGACTCTATCATCTTCCTCTGCACGTAATCTCCACGATATTTAGATTCTCGTTAAGCCAGATTCTTTCCATAGATTTTTAGAAAATCTTCTTAGAAAAAAAAAACTGAACTAAACATAACCATGACGTACTCCCAAAGGGTCTATAGATAAGGAACCGCGGTGACGGCGGTGCATGCATTGTTTGCTGGCACAGCATGACATGTTGTTTCTTGCAACGACAGAGACACACGTACAGTTGAAAAAACTGGAAGCAGTACTACCACTTCTCTTTCCGGAGGATCCTTTTGGCTGAAGAAGTGAAGATGCTGCACTTTGGTGGTTCTTGGAGACGAACCAAAAAGACAGACGGGTCAGTAGTAGTCCTTGCATGCATGCCTGGACCATGGCTATGCCATTTTGAACACCCGGAGAAGCAGTTGACCCGAGACAGGAGGAGGGAACTCAGGCAAGCTTTATTATTGTCGCACAAGAGCGCTTGAGATGTGTATATAACCGAAAACAGATGACTGTTTCATACTGCTGAAACAACGTACTGCTCTTTAAAAGAACGTGGAAAAGGCAATGTTTATTTGAAACGAGGACGGCAAGGCAGAAATTGTAACACCCCTGGTGTTACTGCTACTAAAACTTGAGCATGGCATCATAAACATTGGCATTACATATGTTTGACACACCTAGAGTGCATTCACTAGGTAAAAATTTCAAACAAGTTGTATTGTTATAGTATTTTGCAAATAGAATCCTGGATAGGAAACTTAAACCTAAATAGGGATTAAAGGGGTAAAACATAACCCAAATTGAGAAAACCCAAAAGCTTTAGGGGAATAGTCATAAAATGTTCCCAAGAATAAACTTGAATCACATTTATACCCCTGAGATACCAAAAACCCCCATTGGAACCCTGAAAAACCCTAAGTCCAAACCCTAGGGGCATATGTGCAAAAACAGTGCATATTTAAACCAAAGTGTAAAAACTACTATGTTTAAACATATAAAGTCACATGGTTCACATTTGGGAAGATTTACAAGCCAAACCCTAAGTTTTGGATTCATTTGCAAAAAGGACCCCAATTGTGATTCCACTCTAAGTCTGAAAAACAGTGTTATGGGCTCAACTTTTGAGCTTTGTAACTTTCAAAGTATAAGGTTTTTGCCCTAGGGCACCACATCAAAGTTGTAGAGCAAACATAGGAGAACAACTTTGCTTAAGGTTGTGATCATAGTTATTAAGAAAATTTGGGAGATAATTAAGCCTAAAGCTTGGCTGTCAGGCTGGTTCCATTCTGAAATTCAGATATTCAGTGGAACAGAGCCAGCTTTGAGTGTGAATTCAACCTTGATCTTGTGATCAAATGAGTTCAGTCACTATAGTCGAAATATAGGTGGTATATAGCTCTCCAACATTTCTATAGAGCATAGAGTATGTTACCATAGGGATTTGTGAGCAAATCAAGCCTAAACATTGACTGTCAGGCCAACTGAATCCTACTTCGATGGTACAGTAGTCCGATAAGGATCAGACTGCCAGCGTTGGATCCTCACCGCCGGCGACTCCTCCGCGTCAAGATTCACACCGCCGCCGTTGCGATTCACGTCGCCGGTGACCAGATAAGACCGCTCGGTAAAGCCATGCGCTGGACAGCACTCCGGTGACCCCCCCAGTACTTCCCCTCTGCCGTGCGGCTTGAGCAGATAAGCCCGCCGGGGATCGCCGTCGCTCGGCCTTACGCCACGTATCCGAGCACCTCTGTCGCGTCACCGTGACTCTTTACAGTCGTTAAATCATCGCCGGTGAGCTCGCCACGACTGAGGACACGAACCCACGGCGCCAGGGTCCTTTCTTATCTCCGACCGCCGCGCATCCTTCTTCAAATTCTCGGCCACCGTCGATGCCCTCTATAAATTGATGGCCGGGGCAGCTGCGCTATGTCATCGTGAAGCCTTAGCACCCACTCCCACTCGTAATCGTTCACCCGAGCTTTGGAATTTCAAACTTCCCCCAAATCAAGTCTCTGCCACCGCGAAGAACACCTCGTCGTGGCCAGCCCAAATCAGGTCCCTTCTCGCCATCTGCGTTCTTGTTTCGGCATTCTCACTTGCTCTGGATGATCGCTGACCCATCCAATTAGGCTAGAACCTCGTTAATCGTCGGGAACACGATCAAATGTCCGTAGTCTCCGCTGTTCTCGTGAACAGAAGAGAATAGATCACCATTTGCACAATTAAGTTAGGGGAAATGCTCGGGGTAGGTCCGATTTGGTGTCCGTCGCTCGGGAGCGCCGGTCATGGCCCCGTTCGGCCGGTACAGTTGCTCACCGGAGCGCGGCCTCGTTCACCGTCGTCGTGGACTTCCAACCGAGAATAGATAGAAGTGCGGGGGTCTTTTTGTAAACGGTCAGTGACTCTGTTAAATAGTGAGAGAACCTGTTTTCGGTTAGTAAAAACTCTGAGGCCCTTTCTGTAAAGATGCCAGCGCGGGCGCGGGCGCGCGCGCGATTCCGCGTGGGCCTGGGCCGCCTGGTTTGATGTCCGCCTAGTACTGTTTAGAGTTTTCCCTTTTCTTTTTCAGTGGAACTTTAGAAATCCATAGAAAATTATAGAAAATTCCTAAAATTGTGAAACTAATTTTCCTAGGCTTCTTATTTTCCATAGAATTTAATAAAAATAGTTGACTGATTTTTAGATAAAATAAGGAATTTTAAGGCATTTAAAGTAGCTTAAAACATTAGTTCTGGATTTTTAGAAAATAAATGGTAATCCCAAAATTGCTCAAACTTTTTATATAAGCTCTACACATTATTTAGAAGCCTTGGGTAGAGTTTGGGTTGATTTGGACCTTGTTTGATACTTAGAACCCAAAATCCCCACCCCTGCCCTTTGAACTCCTTTACTGACTCCGGAAACCCTAAGTTCTCGGAGTTCCGTGAAGGAAAGTTGTATTCAAGACTTAGATAATAAATCTTTATTATCTTTGCACTCTCATGAGCATTACATGGCACTCATTCTTATATATGTATATACATGGTTATGTTTAGAAAATGAAGAAGACATCGAAGTAACTGAAGAGAAGACACCACCACCTTCGGAGTCTCAGGTAGGGCCTTGTCTCTATTTTGAAATCTGCGGGACCGAGCCTGACTCACCTACTAACGAAGGCAAGCCCTTGTGCATTTGCCACCCTCCTTGATGTTTTTAAAATCTTTCTCACTTGCTTGATGCATTAGGTGATAGGAGTTGATTGATAAAACAATTCCTGCATTACCTTCCTTGAATTTGATTACCTTCCTTGATCACTCGTTTTACAAAAGATTTTTGATGCTTAGCCTTGCTTTAGAAAACAAAATGTTTTGTTTTTACAAAAGATGATGTGGCAAAAGTGGGTGGGATGTTTTCGAAAATAAAATTTGATGGTGGATCCATCAAGGCCTTGATGGATCCAACATTGGAAAAGATGTACCTCTGCCATGTACCAAACTTTGGGTTTGAAATGATTAAGCTGAGACCAGGCGGGTGACTTGCACGAGAAAGGAGTCTCAGTGTAGTGTCTCCGTCTGAGTTGATTAAGGACCGTGTCGATGTAGGCTTGATGACCGCGGACCCTTTAACTGGTCACATGCCTCATCATGGGTAAGCCTTGCCTCAGGCAGACTAAGGCCAGAATAAGATAACACGAAATGGGCGTGGAGCGGTGGCGGGAGTAGCGTGTACCCTCCGAAGCAAGAGGCTGGACGGTGGTGTATCTGTGCTCTCGGTTTGCGTGAACCTGATCTGGTCTTAAGAACCCCGGTGGCGGGTTGACATATGCAAGGGTTAAGTGCTACATATGTCGTGTGATTGGAGATCCTCAGCTGAGTATAATCGATTCGAATCGCCGTACCTTCGCGGTTATGAATACTTGGTCACTGACTTACACGTAGCAATCCACTAAAGATGATGGTTTGTTAAGAAATTGGCTAGTGCAGGACAAGTGATTGAACTAGGGTAGAAAGAACTCTAGTTGCAGGTAATTTTACTTAACTTGACAAATAAAACTGGATTTTTAAGGATCCACTTTAGTAAGCATTTCTACAAAACAGAGTCTTTGATTTTGAAAAGCCTTACCTTGACTCCTTTAACCAGCATACCCTTGAGAGTCTTTTCTTTAGTCGGGTAAGACTTGCTGAGTAATTCCATACTCAGGGTTTATTCCCCCGTTGTTTTTAGGTGAGGAAGCGACAAATTTTTGTTGCTTTTGCTCCAAGGTGGTTCCCAAGGAAGAAAAACAAGAGTGAAGTTGCGGGAGGACATGGTCCTCCATTAGGACTTTTGTTTAAAAACTATCGGGAGGAGTTTTTGCCTCCCTTGGTATATGTAATAATGTTACTCTGCACTCATATGATTCACTCTGGTCTGTAATAAGTAACTTGATCTTACTTTCTAAATAAATGTAAGTTTATGTAATCGCTTCCGCATTTCTATACCTCCGATGTTCTGTAATGTCTGCAAGACGGGTGAAACGTTCCTGGAGAGGTAAGAAAGAAGATACCGAACTTGTCGAGTGATTCAGGAACATCTACAGGGTTGTCTGATGTCTGTGGGACAAGGACAACTGTAGGTGGGCCTAATTACTTGGGAGGTTCTGCCACAGCTGGTATCGGAGCGAAGCCCTTCTTTGCAGATATTATGAGGCATCTTCAAAAGGATTTTCTAAAAGTCTTATCTAGAAACTCTCTTCCCTTCTTACCTAAGTATTCTGAAGAGTTTATTTTAAAAGACCAGGTAGTAAGAGTGCAACATATAGAAGGTGTGAATCGACTAAGGTTGATTCTGTAATTATACATGCATCATGCTAAGAACTATACTAATAAAAATTTTCCCCTTAGAGAAATGTTGTCGCGCACGAGGAAGACCATGCGCAAATCTACTAGGCCCATTGGCATACCCCGCCATTAACTTGCCCCAAGACATGAAGAAAGTAGCAGTGGTAGCAACGATCCTATCGGGGATCTGGAAGCACAAGTCGAACTGCTTCAATTAGAACTCCATCACAGGAATGATCTATGGGTCGCGGATGTAGCCATCCACTACTTGCAAGACCAACTCGCGAAACAAGATCTAGCGCTCGATTGGGCGGTTAACTCTCGTCCACTCGCCTGGGCTAAGGGAGCCAAAGCTCAAGCCCGCGTGGAGGAGCTTAGCTCAGCCATGGATAACTTGCAGGTCTATTATAATACACTACATGAAGAAGTTCATGTATTATATTCGCAACTGCATCCCAGTGAGCCTACGAATCCTGTCGGGATGGAAGCCGGACCTTCTCATGTAGCGGGAGAAGCACTTGATGGTGAACTGGACCTTTTCAGGCCCCCTCCCTCTATGAAGTTGGTTGACGAATGGTCTCCTACGCCCGACAGTAAAGCTACCAAAAGTGAAAAGAAATGGCTTACCAAGTGCCCGTAACATTGGCCGGACGGAACTTTCCTACTAATATGATCGTTCTAAAAGGCCAAGACATTGATGTCATCTTGGGCATGAACTGGTTAGCCTAGCATAAAGCAATTCTCAACCCTGATATGAGAAACATCAGGTTGAGTTATGACCAATAGAGAGTTGGTGACTTGATTGCCTAAACCCAAGATTAGGCTATATTCGTATTTAGTGAACCGCGATCCAAAGTTGAATTTTCTGTTATCACTCCATGACCACACCCATACAAATAAATGCCTAGATAATTTCTTTGTCGGACCTAACGTGTACCTGGACTTCAAACAAGGATCTCAAGTCATGTCTCCTTTAGAACCATTCTCTTGTTCAGCTGATGCGGGTTGAGGTCTCCCTTGTATTTGGCCTCTCCTTGCGGATTGCTATGTTGCTTTATTAACCCAACCTAGGAAAGACATGTCCAACCATTTTCTTGAATTTGATGCCTTTGGTTTCTTCATATCTATCGAAGGCATACCAACTTAAGCCTTGACCTTGTGATCACTGCAATGGGCATAGAAATATGCTTGGGGCTGAATTAACAGTCTCCCATTGTATTTCTTTCATCAAGTTTAGATTATGGTCATGCCTTGTTCATTTCATCGGGCCATGATCTATTTGGTGCTCTACTTGTAACCATCTTTACTGGTGGAGTATCTCTTTGTATATTGTCACCCTTGCCCAATCCATTAGTGTCACGCGAGATTTCTTATTGGTTATGTCTAGCAATGGTGTTATGACTAAAACCGATGGCACCGCGATGAAACCGAGGGCCTCCTGTGGATGCACACACATGGTTGCGCTACTTGGCACCCGTTGGTATCACCGTTAATAGTCATAATCCATTATTAGACTATATCGATATGTTATCTTTGCACAAATTATTCGTACCACGTGAGATTCATTATTGGTGCCAGTTTTGTAATGGTGTCATGGTTAAGGACTTATGGTACTGCAGCGAAACTGAGAGCCTCCTGTGAATGTGCACACAGGATTTTGCTGCTTGGCGCATGTCGGTATCGAGGTCTCTAGTCATGATCCATTATGGAATTACACTGATGTGTTATCTTCCATTGGCCTTTCCTTGAAACAATTTCTATGTTGTTTGTGAAGAGATCAAGCAACATATGTCATTTCCGTTGGATCAAAAGGGCATACCACTTTCATGTGTGGTCTTATTAGTGACTACTCATACAAGTTCCCTTTACATCTTTTGTGTAAAGGTGAAGCCTTGGAGCTTTTTAGTGTTGGAAAACAACTGATTAGCTCTCAAAATAAAGATCTGTTTCCCCTGCTGCTGAAATGCAGGAGTTTGTTCATTCGCTCTCTTATTTAATCCATGTATTCCCTAACCAAGTGGATAATTCATTTCGCATAAGGAAACAGATGAACATCCTGACCAAATGGATTTCTACCCAAGTGCATGATCTCCTCTCAACCCTTGGCTTACCAATGGTATTGAGAGGATTTGCTTAATGTCAAAAGTAGTTCAACAAGTTGGTTTTGACTAACTTGTAACTGCCCGATAAACGAAGGCTAAGTTTAGAGATCGTTTTATCGAGTTGTCTAAACTCACTTTGGTTCAACCCGTCCTAAGAAAGTTCTTACAAAGATCAAGTTAAAATCGACTGATCACCACCTAATCATCGCTCTAGTCATGCCTTGATTGCCTCACGTGTGCTTTTCTAGCATGTGTGATTAAGTCGAGCCATGAATAGTGCTGGATAAAACGGACAGGTTGCAAAGTCCGCATCTACAGATCCCTCCGCGGGTGATTTTCTCGAATCTATATCACCTTTCGTGGACTTGGATTCCCTGGCTAACACGATTTGACCGTGATGATTTCGACATTCACACCCGTCTCGTGTGCTATAACCACTTGTTGGTAAACATTTTTCTGTGTGTTTTACCCAAGATGGTGCATCTGATTCTGTTTGGGTAAAATTGCATAATTGCCACCCGCCCAATAGACTCAGATAGTACAGTGTCATCAGAAAAAGCAAATTGCACACATGGAACCTTATGTGTTCTTCTGGCTGACATCGTCTCTATTAGTGGGCAAAGATGAAAATTGAAATTGCACGCTATGTGGCTAGATGTGACACTTGCAGACGTGTCAAGGCCATACACATGAAGACTGCTGGTCCATTACAATCTTTGCCAATCCCAACATGGAAATGGGAAGATATTAGTATGGACTTCATTGTGGGATTACCCAGAACTACAAAAGGGTATGATTCTATCTTGGTTATAATTGATCGGCTTACAAAAATTGCTCATTTTCTGCCAGTCAAGACAGATCACCCGGTTACTGTCTATGCCCAATTGTACATTGCTCGTATTCTTAGTCTGCATGGTGTTCCGAAGACCATAGTGTCGGATCGTGGACCTCAATTTGTAGCCAAGTTTTGGGAAGCACTTCACAAATCCTTGGGTACTAAGTTGCTCCATAGTTTGGCCTACCATCCTCAAACAAGTGGGCAGACTGAGAGGGTAAATCAGATACTTGAAGATATGCTACGGGCGTGTGTTCTGGAATTTCCACAAAAATAGGATGAATGTTTGTCGTTAGCGGAATTTTCATATAATAATAGCTATCAAGAAAGCATCAAGATGGCACCATTTGAAGCTTTATATGGACGACGATGTCGTACTCTGCTAAATTGGTCTGAACCTGGTGAAAGGTACTTCTTCAGGCCTGATATAGTGAAAGAGACTGAGGAAAGAGTTCAAAGGATAATTCATAATTTGAAGAAGGCTCAAGCTCGTCAAAAGAATTATGCAGACAAACGGCGAATGCCCTTGTATTTTCTTGAAGGGACTATGTCTACCTGGAGGTTTCACCAATGAAGGGAGTATTGCGTTTCGGGGTTAAAGGAAAGCTTGCACCACGATATATTGGTCCTTTTTCTTATCCTGGAAAGATATGGGCCAGTGGCATACCGACTTCAGTTACCCGAAACCTTGTCTGTTGTGCATAATGTGTTCCACGTGTCCCAACTGAAGAAATGTCTTCGGGTTCCTGATCGAACCGTTGAAGTGACAGATGTTGTCCTTGAACCGGACTTGACATATTCCGAGCATCCCATTCGAGTCTTGGATCAAAAGGATAGGATTACCCAAAGAAAAACTCTCAAGTTTTATAAGATACAGTGGAACCAACATTCCGAAGATGAGGCTACATGGGAAACTCAAGACTTTTTAGATAAGAATTTCCCAGGCTGTTTAGCCTCTTGTAATTTGTAAAGCATGTATAGCTGTTGTAATAAAGGAGTGAGTTTCAAACCACCCCTGCCTTGTACCAGAAATAAGGAAATAAGAATGTGACACATTTCCTTTTCCATTACTTACCCTAGGACATTTAATCTCGGGACGAGATTCTTTTATGGGGGGAAGGTGTCACACCCGGTTTTAGAAGGCAAACCGAATGCGAACCATGTACGTGCCAGGATCAGTTATTCACGTACACAGCAGTTACATAACATGGACATCATCACACAGTGCTCAAATAGTATTAAAAAGGGAAATAATAGTCGATTACATCATACGTCTGAGACGTCCATATAGTCCTTACAATAAATCAAAGTGTGGAAAAGAAACGTAGATAAACGCGGCCTTCACAGGCAGCCGACTGGGGGTTGCCGCTAACCCACGCCTAGAACTCGTCGTAGTCTTGGAACTCCTGGAAGTCTCCTTCCACAGCTTCGTCTTCTCCTGAGCAGTGGTTGCAATGCTAACAACCTGGGGATGGGGGGGTTTGGTGTGTAGAGCAAGGGTGAGTACACATCAACATACTCAGCAAGTATCCTGTTTGGCTGTAGTGGACTAGCTTTATGTGGGGATAAGTCAAGCAGTTGCTTTTAGTTGGTCAGATTATTATTTACTAATAGAAAGCCAGGTTTTAGCATTAACCCAAGTTATTAGCCCGATGTACCCTTTCCAAACGGAAAGAATACCACTTACTAGCACCATAGTCATAACCAAAACCATCGATCTCATAGCCACCTGTACCATAATGTCTCTGATCAAGTACCACTAATCACTGGAGCTCCCTTGGCCGCTCATAACCGTGAGCACGGCTGATATATCAGTTTTCAAACACTCTGCAGAGGTTGTGCACTTTACTCACAAGTCGTGATTCCCTTTCTGCCCGGAGAGAGCTACTCCCCATTGACCACTACCTAGGTGGCCTAGCAGGGCATCACTACGTAGCCTTTACAAAGATTCCCCGGGGCTGTAGCCACCCGTTAGGTTTCCTAAATGCACCGCACTCCTCCCCAAGGGGCGAACCCAAACTTGGCAGAGCGAGCCGCATACACCGAGCCCCATTGACGGCACGACGGCTAAGTGAACTACACCCCGGATCCTCTAATTATTCAGCTAAGGGCATCCCATTCCACCCTCATGGTTGCACTGTTTTCCCGGGCGGTCATCCATAGAATAGGTCCTTACGGAGAGGCACTCGAGAAACCGCTCGAGCCCCCTTGAAGACCACAAGTATAACATCATCATAAGAGAGGGGAAAACAGCGTATCATAGATAATCTCATCATGTTCATTGATTAGAGTTAAGCAATAGCATAAAGCTAAGCAATAATAATCCAACCCAAATAGGTAAACAAGGACATGGATAACAAAGCTAGTCAATCCTTAGGCATAAATGTGTAAAGCGGGAGGTGAATTAAAGAATGAACGGGACAGAGATAGGTCAAGGGACACTTGCCTCCACCAACCGACTGCTGCTCAGGGGCTTCTCCTGCGAGTTCCTCGGGCTCTTCGACCGGATCGTTCTCTATGCGATTGCAAGCATACATACATCCATCCATTCAAATTAGGGAATAAACAGTACACCATACAAGAGAACAAATGAAGTAAATATGCATAGAATATCACATGCGATAATGAACTTACCATGATTGGAAAGAAATGAGAAAAGGTCTCGCGAGGGTTAGAGCTTAAGCCCGAGACGCACTATGGGTTGATGAATAACTAGACGTTACGTGTTCTAATTCTAATTGGCCTTAACAAAAGAATTAGCTACATGCACTAATGTAAACGTGACCACTTTTAGTAGATTATCATTGAATGAGATAGATGATTAGCTATATAAATTAACTGACGTAACCAATTTCCAAATTGAGACCCCTATCTTATTAATATGAACAACGGGATTAGCGCGCATAGGACACGAGGGGGGGGGGGTAGACGGGGCATCTGGGGGGGTAGACGGGGCACGACGGGTCGTGCCAAGGCACGCGCACTACACGAGCACGCGCGCGAGACCGCACGCACACGCCACAAACTAGCCGTGCACACGTCGGGGCCGAGCGCTAGCCGAGCTCAAAGCCGCGCGCTAAAGGCACGCTAGGCCGAGCTCGAGGCCACGCCGGGGCCGTCACGACGCGAGCAAGGCACGGCGGGGCGAGCGGGCGAGCATGGCGCACAGGCGGGGCGAAGCACGGGCGGGGCGGGGGGCACGACCGGGGCCGGGACGGCACGGGGCCGAGGCGGGCATGGCCGAGCCGGGCGCGGGCACGGCGGGGACGGCCGAGCCGGGGCACGGGGCGGCCGAGCCGGGGCAGCCGGGGCGCGGCGAGGGGCGGGCTCGCCGGAGCGAGGCGCGCCGGGGCCGGGCGTGGCCGAGGCGGGGCGGGGCGGGGCCGGCGCGAGCTCGCCGGGGGGGCCAGGCGGGGCGAGGCAGCCGAGGCCGGGCGCGACGGGGGCGGGGCGACGCGGAGCGGCCGGGCGCGGACGGCCGAGGGCGGCCGAGCCGACGGCGGCCGGGGCCGGGGCCGAGCTCGCCGGGGGCGGCCGAGCTCGCCGAGCCGGGGGCGGCCGGGATGGAGACGGCCGAGGGCGGCGCGGGGAGGGCGGCCGAGCGCGGGCGAGGCCGGGCGCGGGCGAGGCCGAGGCGGCCGGAGCCGGGGCCGAGGCCGAGCTCGCCGGAGCGGCCGAGCTCGTCGGGGCCGAGGCGGGCGCGCCCATGGCGCGGGGGCGGGGGACGCCGGCGGGAGGGAAGGAGGAGGGAGGGGAGGAGAGGAGGGAGGGAGAAACCTCACCGGAGAGGGAGGCCGGCGCGGCGGCGCCGCGGGGGCGGGACGGGGGCGACGGCGGCTAGGGTTAGGGTGAGGGAGAGAGAGAGGGGATGACGAGCGGGGCCCGTGGGGAGGGGATTTTTGGAAAAAGAAAAAAAGGAGGGGGGCGGTTGGGCCGGTTGGGCCCAAAGGGGGAGGGGGGGGGGGGCGCGCGGCTGGGCCGCCAGGCGGCCCATGGCGGGAAGGGAAGGGGGGCGGCTGGGCCGCCGCAAGGCCCACGCGGGGGGGGGGGGGGGGAAGGGGGGGCGGCTGGGCCGAAAATGGGGAAGGAGGGGGGGAGAGGAGAAGGAAAAGGTTTTCTTTTTCTAAAATCTATTTTCCTCTAAATGAATGCATTCACATTTTTAAACAATCAAAAGGTATGCATGGTCCGGCATGGTGCATCACACAAAATAGAATATTTTAGGGTTTTGCTTTACATGGGACTGAAAGGGAAATGTGCCCTTGGGCCATTTCTAAGTATTTTGGTGATTTAGTGACCAACACAAGTGCCTAAGTGTAAAAAGGTGGACAAAGTACAAATCAAGGATAAAGGTATGTTTCTCAGACTTAGTACATTGTTTTATGGACTAATGTATTGTGTCTAAGTTCTAGAAACAGGAAAAATCCAATTGTAAATGTCTTGGCTCGAGCAGCCAAGACTCTGCTGAGTCTGGGAGCACCGGACTGTCCGGTGGTGCACCGGACAGTGTCCGGTGCGCCAGGCTGGCTCGAGCGAAGTGGCCGCTCTCGGGAATTCACCGGCGATGTACGACTATAATTCACCGGACTGTCCGGTGTGCACCGGACTGTCCGGTGAGCCAACGGTCGACCGGGCCAACGGTCGGCCGCGCGATCTGCGCGGGACACGTGGCCAAGCCAACGGTTAGAAGGGGGCACCGGACTGTCCGGTGTGCACCGGACATGTCCGGTGTGCCAACGGCTCTCAGGCTGCCAACGGTCGACTGCGCCATTTTTGGAAGGAAATCGGGCACCGGATAGTGTCCGGTGTGCACCGGACTGTCCGGTGCGCCAGTCGACAGAAGGCAAGATCAGCCTTCCAAGATTGCTCTCAACGGCTCCTAGCTGCCTTGGGGCTATAAAAGGGACCCCTAGGCACATGGAGGAGCATACCAAGCATTCCTACAACATTCCTAAGCACCAAGACATCGATTCCGCGCCTTTGATTCTTTGCGATAGCAATTAGAGCTCTAGTTGAGTGGTGAACTCATTGAGTTGTGTTGTGAGCTCTCGTTGCGACTTGTGTGCGTGGTGTTGTTGTGATTTCGTGTCTTGAGTGTGTTGCTAATCCCTCCCTTGCTCTGTGCTTCTTTGTGGATTTCAAGTGTAAGGGCGAGAGGCTCCAAGTTGTGGAGATTCCTCGCAAACGGGATTGAGTAAAGCAAGCAAAACACCATGGTATTCAAGTGGGTCTTTGGACCGCTTGAGAGGGGTTGATTGCAACCCTCGTCCGTTGGGACGCCACAACGTGGAGTAGGCAAGCGTTGGTCTTGGCCGAACCACGGGATAACCACCGTGCCATCTCTGTGATTGATCTTGTTGGTTATTGTGTTTTGTTGAAGATTCCTCCATAGCCACTTGGCAGTTATTGTGCTAACACTTAACCAAGTTTTTGTGGCTTAAGCTTTTAAGTGTTACAGGATCACCTATTCACCCCCCCTCTAGGTGCTCTCAATTGGTATCAGAGCCGTTCTCTTCACAAAGGGACTAACCGCCCGAAGAGATGGATCCTAAGGGGAAGGGTATCGTGATCAACGATAAAGAGAAGGAATCTTTCGTCAACGAGCCGAAGGATGACAAGCCTACCGACTCGGGCTCGGGCCATAGACGGAAAGATGGGAAGAAAAAGAAGACGAGGCGCATCAAGGAGATCGTCTACTACGACAACAGCGATGAGTCTACTTCTTCCCAAAAGGACGACGACCACAACGACTACGAGAGAAGGAAACCGGTCAATTCGAACTTTTCTTTTGATTACTCTCGTATTCCTCAAAGTACAAATGCTCATTTATTATCTATTCCACTTGGTAAACCTCCTCATTTTGATGGAGAGGACTATGGATTTTGGAGTCACAAAATGCGTAGTCACTTGTTCTCTCTCCATCCTAGTATATGGGAGATTGTAGAGAGTGGAATGCACTTTGATAGTTCGAATAGTCCCATGTTCATTAATGAGCAAATTCATAAGAATGCACAAGCTACTACTGTTCTTCTAGCTTCATTGTGCAGGGATGAATACCACAAAGTGAGCGGCTTGGATAACGCCAAGCAGATCTGGGACACCCTCAAGATTTCACATGAGGGGAACGACGTCACCTTACTCACCAAGATGGAGCTAGTGGAGGGCGAGCTTGGACGATTCACGATGATAAGGGGCGAGGAGCCGACACAAACATACAACCGGCTCAAGACCCTTATCAACAAAATAAGGAGCTACGGAAGCACGCGATGGACGGACCACGACGTCGTCCGACTGATGCTAAGGTCCTTTACCGTTCTTGATCCTCATTTGATAAATAATATTCATGAGAATCCCAGGTACACCAAAATGTCGCCCGAAGAAGTCCTTGGAAAATTCATAAGCGGGCGAATGATGATCAAGGAGGTGAGGTACGTGGACGACGCATTGAATGGTCCAATCAACGAGCCTCAACCCCTTGCTCTCAAGGCAACAAGAAGCAAGGAGGCGCTACCTAGCAAGGTGGCACAAATTGAGGCGGCCGGACTTAATGATGAAGAGATGGCCCTCATCATCAAAAGATTCAAGACGGCGCTTAAAGGTCGCAAGGGACAGCCAAGCAAGACCAAAGCCAAGGGGACGCGCTCATGCTTCAAATGCGGTAAGCTTGGTCATTTTATTGCTAACTGTCCCGACAATGATAGTGATCAGGACCAAGGGAACAAGAGGGAGAAGAAGAAGAACTATAAGAAGGCAAAGGGCGAGGCACATCTAGGAAAGGAGTGGGATTCGGATTGCTCCTCCTCCGACTCCGACAATGAAGGACTCGCCGCCACCGCCTTCAACAAGTCATCCCTCTTCCCCAACGAGCGTCACACATGCCTTATGGCAAGGGAGAAGAAGGTATGTACTCGAGACTCTACTTATGCTTCTTCAAGTGAGGACGAATCTAGTGATGAGGATGAAATAGATTATTCATGTCTATTTAAGGGCCTAGATAGAACCAAGGTAGATAAAATTAATGAATTAATTGATGCCTTGAATGATAAGAATAGGCTTCTAGAAAAACAAGAAGATTTGTTGTATGAAGAACATGACAAATTTATAGAAGCACAAAAATATCATGCCTTAGAAGTTAAGAGAAATGAAATGCTTTCTTGTGAATTATCTTCTTGCCATAAGACAATTTCTAGCTTAAGGAGCATTAATGATGATTTGAATGCTAAGTTAGAAATAGCTAGTAAATCAACAACTTGTGTAGAAAATGTTGTTATTTGCAATAGATGTAAAGATTTTGATATTGATGCTTGTAGTGAACACATAGCTTCTATTGCAAAATTAAATGATGAAATGGCTAGTCTTAATGCCCAACTTAAGGCTAGCAAAAGTGATTTTGATAAACTAAAATTTGCTAGGGATGCCTACACGATTGGTAGACACCCCTCCATTAAGGATGGGCTTGGCTTCAAGAGGGAAGCCAAGAACTTAACAAGCCATAAGGCTCCCATCACCGCCAAGGAGAAAGGGAAGGCCCCTATGACAAGTAGTACAAAAAAGAATCATGCTTTTATGTACAATGATAGAAGACAGTCTCATAGGAGTTGTAATGCTTTTGATTCACATGCCTATGATTCTTATGCTATGCATGCTTCCAGTTCTTCCTATATGCATTGTAGAGATATGCCTAGGAAAAATATTCATCATGTTCCTAGAAAAGTTGTGAATGGTCCCTCTACAATTTATCATGCTTTAAATGCTTCCTTTGCTATTTGTAGAAAGGATAGGAAGATAGTGGCTAGGAAATTAGGGGCAAAATGCAAGGGTGATAAAACTTGCATTTGGGTCCCTAAGGAAATTGTGACTAACCTTGTAGGACCCAACAAGAGTTGGGTACCTAAGACCCAAGCCTAAATTTGCCTTGCAGGTTTATGCATCCGGGGGCTCAAGCTGGATTATCGACAGCGGATGCACAAACCATATGACGGGGGAGAAGAAGATGTTCACTTCCTACGTCAAGAATAAGGATTCCCAAGATTCAATCATATTCGGTGATGGGAACCAAGGCAAGGTGAAAGGTTTAGGCAAGATTGCAATATCTAATGAGCACTCTATCTCTGATGTGTTTTTAGTTGAGTCTCTTGGATATAATTTACTATCTGTCAGTCAATTATGTAATATGGGATATAATTGTTTATTTACAAATGTAGATGTGTCTGTCTTTAGAAGATGTGATGGTTCACTAGCTTTTAAGGGTGTACTAGACGGCAAACTCTACTTAGTTGATTTTGCAAAAGAAGAGGCCGGTCTAGATGCATGCTTAATGGCTAAGACTTGCATGGGCTGGTTGTGGCATCGCCGCTTAGCACATGTGGGGATGAAGAACCTCCACAAGCTTCTAAAGGGAGAACACGTGATAGGTCTAACTAATGTTCATTTCGAAAAAGATAGACCTTGTGCAGCTTGTCAAGCAGGTAAACAAGTGGGAGGAGTACATTACAGCAAGAATGTGATGACCACGTCAAGACCTCTGGAGCTGCTGCATATGGACCTCTTCGGACCCGTCGCCTATCTGAGCATAGAAGGAAGTAAGTATGGTCTAGTTATTGTTGATGACTTTTCCCGCTTCACTTGGGTGTTCTTTTTGCAGGATAAGTCTGAAACCCAAGGGACCCTTGTAACACCCCTGGTGTTACTCTAACTAAAACCTGAGCATGGCATCATGAGCATGGGCATTGTATATGTTTGTCACACCTAGAGTGCATTCACTAGGCAAAAATTTCAAACAAGTTGTATTGTTTTAAAGTTTTACAAATAGGACCCTGGTTTAAGGACTTAACCCTAAATAGTGGTTAAAGGGGTAAAACTTAACCCAAGTTGAGAAAAACTTTAGGGTTTGTGAGAAAAGTCATAAAATATCCCCAAACACTAAGTTGAATCACATTTATACCCCTGGGATGCCAGAAACCCTAATTGGAACCCTGGAAAACCCTAAATCAAACCCTAGGGGCTTATGTGCAAAATTAGCCCACTTTTGGGCTAAAGTGCAAAAACCAAGCCAAATAGGTTTCTTAAGTCCCTTGGTTCACAAAAATGTGTACTTGAAAGCAAAACCCAAGGTTTTGGACCTAAATGCAAAATGGACCTCATTTGAGTTTTACTCTAAGTCTGAAAAATCAGTGTAGGGGCTCAACTTTGGGGCTTTGTAACTTGCAAAGTATAGGGTTTTTACCCTAGGTCACCACATCAAAGTTGAAGACCCATTATAGGAGAACAACTTTGCTAAAGGGTGCAAGCATAGTTGTTATGAAGAATTTGGAGAAAAACCCAGTCCAAAACTGGCTGTCAGACTGTTTGGAGCTGAATTTCAGAGTTGCAGTGCTATGGGGTGAACTTTGAGCTTGATTTCGATTTGGATCCAGTGCTCAAATGTGATCAAGTCCTATAGTTGAGTTGTAGCTGGTATGTAGCACTACAACTTTGGTGCAGAGACTTGGACCTGTCGTCACATGAAATCTGGAGAAAAATGGCTCTCAACTCGCTCGGTCAGGTGCACTGATGAACTATGGCCATGGTACAGTAACCGTTAAACCTGAAGAAGATCTTTCCCGTGCCCGTCGCCGGTAGCCGTCGCCGTCGATCGTCGTCGCTGTGATTCGTGCTCGGCGGTCACTAGATAAGTCTGTCGCGGTAAGGTCCTCGTCACCAGTGAGCTGGCCACCACTCCGACGAACCCCCCTGTCTTCCTTCGACTTTGCGGCTGGCGGTAAGTACTCGCCGTCGACCGCCGCCTCTCGGCCGGGTGCCGCGTGGCTCTACACTTTCACCGTGTCGCCATGACCTTCTCTGAACCCTCCGTGGCTCACCGGAGTTACTGCCACGTCGTTGGCCACGTACCTGCGAAGCCAGTGCTTCTTCCTCCTCTCCGGCCGTCGACGCATCGCGATCAAATTAAGTGCCACCGCTTCGGAGCTCTATAAATTGACCCCGCCGTGAGCTTCACCACATCCTTACGCATCCAGCCACCGCTAATCGGCCACAATCATCCACCCGCGCACTTGAATTTCTCGTTTCCCCCAAATCCATTTTCCGCCGCCGTGAATCGAGCTCGCCGTGGACAGCCCGTTTCAGGTCCGATCTCACCCTCGGTTCTCTTGTTTCAACATCTTTGTGTCCTCTTGATGCTTACCGAAGCATTGAATCGAACTAGACCGCCCTGGGTCGCCGGGAACACGATCATGTCCCCATTTTGCTTACGGCCACCGTGGCCGGAACTCCCCAGTCCACCATTAGTACAATTAGGTTAGGGGAAATGCTCCGTAGGAGTTTAATTCCGTGTATGTCGCTCGGGAGCACCGGTCACTGCCCCAATCGGCCGGTCTGCTTGCTCGTCGGAGCACGGCCGCGCTTGAGCGCCGTCGGGGATCTCGTGTTGTGAATTGACAGAACCCCAAGGGCATTTGTGCAATCCGTCAGTGACTCAAAACAATAGTAAAGGGACCTAGTTCTGTTTAGCCAGAAGCGCGAGGCCCTTTCTGCAAAATTGCCTGGGCGCGGGCGCGCGCGCGCGCGGGCGCGAGCACTGTTCTCCCTGGACCTGGGCTTGTTGGGCCAGAATCGGCCCAGTACTGTTTTATCGTTTTCCTTTTTCTTTTACAGCAGAACTCTAGAAATCTGTAGAAAATTATAGAAAAATCCTAAAAATATGAGACTAATTTTCCTAGGCTTGTTATTTTCCATAGTATTTAATAAAAATAGTTTTATGATTTTTAGTTTGAACAAGGAATTTTAGGGTATTTAAAATAACCTAAACTATTGATTCTGGATTTTTAGAGAATAAATAATAAGCCCAAAATTTCCCAAACTTTTTATGTAAGCTTATCACATTATTTAGAAGCCATGGGTAGAGTTTGGTTTGAGTTGGACCTTGTTTGATCACTAAACCCAAAACCACCCCCCTGCTCCATGAACTCCTTTACTGACTCCGGAAACCCTAGGTTCTCGGAGTACCGTGAAGGAAAGTTGTACTCAAGACATAAATAATAAGTTTATGCTATCTTTGCATCCTCATGAGCATTCCATGACATCCATTCTTATGCATGTATATGGTTATATTAGAGCAAGAAGAAGAAGAAGAAATTTGTGAAGAAGGGATACCACCCACCTCTGATCCTCAAGCGGATAACTACTTTTATTTTGATATCTGTGGATCCGAGCAAGACACCTCTGATAACAAAGGCAAGCCCCGGTGCATTTGCCACCTCCCTTGTTATTTTAAAATCTTTCTCACTTGATTGCTGCATTAGGTGATAGGAGTTGCTTGATAAAACCATTCCTGCATTACCTTCCTTGAATTTGATTACCTTCCTTGATCACCTGTTTTACAAAAGCTTTTTAATGCTTAGCTTTGCTTTAGAAAAACAAAAGGTTTTGTTTTTACAAAATATGATGTGGCAAAAGTGGGTGGGATGTTTTTCGAAAATAAAACTTGATGATGGATCTATCAAAGGCCTTGATAGGTTCAACATCGGAAAAGATGTACCTCTGCCAGGTACCAACTTTGGGTTTGAAATGATTAAGCTGAGACCGGGCGGGTGACTTGCACGAGAAGAGAGTCTCGGTGTAGTGTCTCCGTCTGAGTCGATTAAGGACCGTCTCGATGTAGGCTTGATGATCGAGGACCCTTTAACTGGTCACATGCCTCGTCATGGGTAAGCCTTGCCTCGGGCAGACTAAGGCCGGAATAAGATAACACGAAATGGGCGTGGAGCGGTGGCGAGAGTAGCGTGTACCCTCCGTGGCAAGAGGCTAGACGGTGGTGTAGCTGTGCTCTCGGTTTGCGTGAACCTGATCCGGTCTTAAGAACCCCGGTGGCGGGTTGACATATGCAAGGGTTAAGTGCTACATATGTCGTGTGATTGGAGATCCTCAGCTGAGTATAATCGATTCGGATCGCCGTACCTTCGCGGTTATGAAGACTTGGTCACTGCCCTACACGTAGCATTCCACTAAAGACAATGGGCTTTTGTAAAAAAATTGGCTAGTGCAGGACCAGTGATTGAACTAGGGTAGAAAGAACTCTAGTGCAGGTAATTTTACTTAACTTGACAAATTAAAACTGGATTTTTAAGGATCCACTTTAGTAAGCACTTCTGCAAAATAGAGTCTTTGAATATTGAAAAGCCTTACCTTGACTCCCATATAACCAGCATACCCTTGAGAGTCTTTTCTTTAGTCGGGTAAGACTTGCTGAGTATTCCATACTCAGGGTTTATCCCTTTGTTGTTTTTAGGTGGGGAAGTAGCCGACTTTTGCTGCTTCTGTGCTAAGGTGGTTCCCAACAAGGAAAACCAAGACTGAAGTGCGGGAGGACTCGGTCCTCCATCTAGGATCTTTTGTTTATTGTCTTTCGGGAGAAGTTGGTGTCTCCCTGGTTTGTATAATTATTACTTTTATGCACTCACTTTTAGACTGGTCTGTAATAACTTAACTTGAGCTTACTTTTGGAAATAAATGTAAGTTTATGTAATTCGCTTCCGCATATCTGTATCTCCGATGATCTGTAATGTCTGCAAGACGGGTGACACGTTCCTGGTGAGGTAAGGAAAGATACCGAACTTGTCGAGTAACTTAGGAACATCTACAGGGTGTCTGATGTCTGTTAGACAAGGACAACTGTAGGTGGGCCTGATTACTTGGGAGGTTCCGTCACAGCTGGTATCGGAGCATAGCCCTTCTTTGCAGATATTATAAGGCATCTTCAAAAGATTTTCAAAAGTCTTACCTAAAGATTCTTTTCTCTTCTTACCTAAGTACTCTGAAGAGTTTATCTTAAAGACCAGATAGGAAGAGTGCAACGTATAGAAGGTTGAATCAACCAAGGTTGATTCTGTATTTATTCATGCATCATGCTAAGAATTATACTAATAATATTTCCCCCTTAAAGATGCCGCCACGCACGAGGCTAACGGCACGCAAATCAACGGGACCGATTGGAGTACCCCGGCACCAACTGGCCCCTCGACACGAAAGCAGCAGCAGTGGAAGTAACGACCCCATCGGAGACCTTGAAGCTCGTGTGAGTCGACTTCAGGCAGCACTGCAACATAGGACTGATGCTTGGGTCGCCGACGGAGATAGAATCAACGAACTGAGAAGGGACATCCGACACTTGCAGGATCAACTCGCTGATCGAGACTTAGCACTTGACTGGGCCGTGCAGTCTCGTTTGCTAATGTGTGCTAAGGAAGCAAGGGCTCAGGCCCGAATTAAAGAACTTAGCTCGACTGTCGATGACCTGCAGGTTTACTGCAATACGTTGCACGAGGAAGTCCATATACTATACTCACAACTACACCCAAGTGAGCCTGTACAACCTGCTGAGGCCGAAGCTGGACCATCTCACGTTGCGGGACGTGCGCTGGGTGGGGAGTTAGACCTTTTTGAGCCCCCTCCTTCTTTGAGGTTGGTTGATGTCTGGACTCCCACACCTGACGATGAGTCCGCCAAGACTGATGGCAAGCAGGAATAAGGGTGTAATAGAAGTAAAAGTAGTGTATTGTAGGGTGTACTGTTGTATAATGGGTATTGTATCCTGTTAATAGGTTGAACTTTTGTATAATGGGTATGAATTGGTTAACCCAACACAAGGCAATCCTCAACACTGAACTCAGAACCGTCAGGTTGAGCTATAACCAATAAGAGATTCTCTTGACTCTCCCCGCAACCAATCCAGCCAAAGCTTCTGGTAGAGTCTATGAAGCCATTGTACCGGAGATCAAGAACATTCCGGTAGTATGTGAGTTTCCAGATGTATTTCCGGAAGATTTGCCTGGACTGCCCCCTGAAAGAGATGTAGAATTCGTAATTGAGCTAAAGCCCGGTACGGCTCCCATCTCCCGAAGATCGTACCGCATGCCCCCTAATGAATTAGCGGAACTGAAGATTCAATTACAAGATCTACTGAATAAAGGATTCATCCGGCCAAGCTCGTCCCCTTGGGGTTGTCCCGCCATTTTTGTTAAGAAGAAGGACCAAACCTTGAGAATGTGCGTGGATTATCGACCCCTAAATGAGGTCACTATCAAGAATAAGTACCCTCTTCCAAGGATCGACATCTTATTTGATCAACTGACAGGGGCGAGGGTATTTTCCAAAATTGATCTCAGGTCGGGCTATCATCAAATCCGTATTCGGCCCGAAGATATACCGAAGACCGCGTTTACTACGCGGTATGGATTATTTGAATACTTAGTAATGTCTTTCGGGCTTACCAATGCTCCTGCCCACTTCACCTATTTGATGAACTCGGTGTTCATGCCCGAGTTGGACAAGTTCGTGGTGGTCTTCATCGACGATATTTTGATATATTCTAAAAATGAAGAGGAGCATGCACAGCACTTACGGATTGTATTGACGCGCCTGAGGGAGCATCAACTATATGCCAAGTTCAGCAAGTGCGCATTCTGGCTGGAGAAAATTCAATTTCTGGGGCACGTGTTATCATCCAAGAGAATTGCGGTAGATCCTAGCAAGGTCAAAGATATTCTGGAGTGGAAACCTCCAACGACTGTTCACCAAGTCCGGAGTTTTCTTGGACTAGCAGGATATTATCGCAGATTCATACCTGATTTTTCTAAGCTTGTGAAGCCAATCACAAGTTTGTTGAAGAATGACATCAAGTTCAATTGGTCTTCTAAGTGCAATGAAGCCTTTGAGCAACTGAAGACACTATTGACCACTGCTCCGGTTTTGGCTCAACCGGACATCACTAAACCTTTTGATGTATATTGTGATGCATCTGGCAGTGGGCTCGGCTGTGTACTGATGCAAGAGGGCCGAGTGATTGCGTATGCTTCAAGGCAGTTGCGCCGACATGAGGAGCACTATCCAACTCATGATCTGGAGCTAGCTGCTGTGGTTCATGCCCTAAAGATTTGGCATCACTATCTGCTGGGAAATGTCTGTCACATATATACAGATCATAAAAGTTTGAAGTACATCTTCACCCAGTCAGAGTTGAATATGAGACAAAGACGATGGCTTGAGCTCATTAAAGACTATGAACTGGAGATCCATTATCACCCAGGCAAGGCCAATGTGGTGGCAGATGCGCTGAGTCGTAAGACTTCCTGCCACTGTCTTATGGCAAAGACCTCCGAGAACACTTTGTGTCAAGAAATGGAAAAGTTAAACCTGGGAATCATTCAACAAGGGACTCTAAATCAGTTAAGGCTTGAGTCAATCATTTTGCAAAGGATAATTGATGCTCAAAAGGATAATCTGGGTATGAAGCACATTCGAGAGAAGATAAAGGCTGGAGTAGCCAAGTGTTTCAAGGAAGACGATCAAGGTGTGATATGGTTTAAAAACCGCATAGTAGTGCCAAAGAACGAAGAGCTCCGCCAGCAAATTCTGGATGAAGCACATCTTAGTCGCTATTCTATTCATCCCGGAAGCACTAAGATGTATCAAGACTTAAAGCAGCATTACTGGTGGACTAAGATGAAGATTGAGATTGCACGCTATGTGGCTAAATGCGACACCTGTAGACGTGTCAAGGCCATACACATGAAAACTGCGGGTCCATTGCAATCTTTGCCAATCCCAACATGGAAATGGGAAGACATCAGCATGGATTTCATTGTGGGATTGCCCAGAACCGCAAAAGGCTTTGACTCCATCTGGGTTATCATCGATCGACTTACAAAGATCGCCCACTTTCTGCCGGTCAAGGTAAAATATCACGTCAATGTCTATGCGGAGTTGTACATCGCCCGTATTCTCAGTTTGCATGGTATTCCAAAGACCATAGTGTCGGATCGTGGACCTCAGTTCGTATCCAAGTTTTGGGAAGAACTTCATAAATTCCTGGGTACTAAACTGCTCCACAGTTCGGCCTATCATCCTCAAACCAGTGGACAAACTGAGAGAGTGAACCAAATACTTGAAGATATGCTGCGGGCATGTGTCCTGGATTTCTCACTAAAATGGGATGAATGTTTACCTTTAGCGGAGTTTTCATACAATAACAGTTATCAAGAAAGTATCAAGATGGCACCCTTTGAAGCTTTATATGGACGACGGTGTCGGACTCCACTAAATTGGTCTGAACCTGGAGAAAGATACTTCTTTAGACCTGATATGGTGAAAGAGGTTGAGGAAAAGGTTCAGAGAATTATCCATAATATGAAGAAAGCTCAAGCACGGCAAAAGAATTATGCAGACAAACGGCGAATGCCCTTATATTTCCTAGAAGGAGAATATGTTTATCTAAAGGTTTCACCAATAAAGGGCGTATCGCGTTTTGGGGTTAAAGGAAAACTTGCACCCAGGTACATTGGTCCATTTCCTATTCTTCAACGATATGGGCCAGTGGCATATCAACTTCAACTTCCCGAAACATTGTCTGCCGTGCATAACGTGTTCCACGTGTCACAATTGAAGAAGTGTCTACGGGTTCCCGATCGAACCGTTGAAGTGACTGATGTTGTCCTGGAACCAGATTTAACGTACTTGGAACATCCCATTCGAGTTCTGGATCAAAAGGACAGGGTTACCCGGAGAAAAACTCTCAAGTTTTATAAGATACAGTGGAACCAGCATTCGGAAGAGGAGGCTACATGGGAAACCCAAGATTTCTTAGATAAGAATTTCCTAGGCTTTCTAGCCTCTTGTAAGTTGTAAAGTTTGTATAGCTGTGTAATAAAGGAATGAACCCCCACACCACCCCTGCCTTGTACCAGAAATAAGGAAATAAAAATGTGACACATTTCCTTTTCCATTACTCACCCTAGGACTTTAAATCTCGGGACGAGATTCTTTTATGGGGGGAAGGATGTAACACCCCTGGTGTTACTCTAACTAAAACCTGAGCATGGCATCATGAGCATGGGCATTGTATATGTTTGTCACACCTAGAGTGCATTCACTAGGCAAAAATTTCAAACAAGTTGTATTGTTTTAAAGTTTTACAAATAGGACCCTGGTTTAAGGACTTAACCCTAAATAGTGGTTAAAGGGGTAAAACTTAACCCAAGTTGAGAAAAACTTTAGGGTTTGTGAGAAAAGTCATAAAATATCCCCAAACACTAAGTTGAATCACATTTATACCCCTGGGATGCCAGAAACCCTAATTGGAACCCTGGAAAACCCTAAATCAAACCCTAGGGGCTTATGTGCAAAATTAGCCCACTTTTGGGCTAAAGTGCAAAAACCAAGCCAAATAGGTTTCTTAAGTCCCTTGGTTCACAAAAATGTGTACTTGAAAGCAAAACCCAAGGTTTTGGACCTAAATGCAAAATGGACCTCATTTGAGTTTTACTCTAAGTCTGAAAAATCAGTGTAGGGGCTCAACTTTGGGGCTTTGTAACTTGCAAAGTATAGGGTTTTTACCCTAGGTCACCACATCAAAGTTGAAGACCCATTATAGGAGAACAACTTTGCTAAAGGGTGCAAGCATAGTTGTTATGAAGAATTTGGAGAAAAACCCAGTCCAAAACTGGCTGTCAGACTGTTTGGAGCTGAATTTCAGAGTTGCAGTGCTATGGGGTGAACTTTGAGCTTGATTTCGATTTGGATCCAGTGCTCAAATGTGATCAAGTCCTATAGTTGAGTTGTAGCTGGTATGTAGCACTACAACTTTGGTGCAGAGACTTGGACCTGTCGTCACATGAAATCTGGAGAAAAATGGCTCTCAACTCGCTCGGTCAGGTGCACTGATGAACTATGGCCATGGTACAGTAACCGTTAAACCTGAAGAAGATCTTTCCCGTGCCCGTCGCCGGTAGCCGTCGCCGTCGATCGTCGTTGCTGTGATTCGTGCTCGGCGGTCACTAGATAAGTCTGTCGCGGTAAGGTCCTCGTCACCAGTGAGCTGGCCACCACTCCGACGAACCCCCCCTGTCTTCCTTCGACTTTGCGGCTGGCGGTAAGTACTCGCCGTCGACCGCCGCCTCTCGGCCAGGTGCCGCGTGGCTCTACACTTTCACCGTGTCGCCATGACCTTCTCTGAACCCTCCGTGGCTCACCGGAGTTACTGCCACGTCGTTGGCCACGTACCCGCGAAGCCAGTGCTTCTTCCTCCTCTCCGGCCGTCGACGCATCGCGATCAAATTAAGTGCCACCGCTTTGGAGCTCTATAAATTGACCCCGCCGTGAGCTTCACCACATCCTTACGCATCCAGCCACCGCTAATCGGCCACAATCATCCACCCGCGCACTTGAATTTCTCGTTTCCCCCAAATCCATTTTCCGCCGCCGTGAATCGAGCTCGCCGTGGACAGCCCGTTTCAGATCCGATCTCACCCTCGGTTCTCTTGTTTCAACATCTTTGTGTCCTCTTGATGCTTACCGAAGCATTGAATCGAACTAGACCGCCCTGGGTCGCCGGGAACACGATCATGTCCCCATTTTGCTTACGGCCACCGTGGCCGGAACTCCCCAGTCCACCATTAGTACAATTAGGTTAGGGGAAATGCTCCGTAGGAGTTTAATTCCGTGTATGTCGCTCGGGAGCACCGGTCACTGCCCCAATCGACCGGTCTGCTTGCTCGTCGGAGCACGGCCGCGCTTGAGCGCCGTCGGGGATCTCGTGTTGTGAATTGACAGAACCCCAAGGGCATTTGTGCAATCCGTCAGTGACTCAAAACAATAGTAAAGGGACCTAGTTCTGTTTAGCCAGAAGCGCGAGGCCCTTTCTGCAAAATTGCCTGGGCGCGGGCGCGCGCGCGCGGGCGCGAGCACTGTTCTCCCTGGACCTGGGCTTGTTGGGCCAGAATCGGCCCAGTACTGTTTTATCGTTTTCCTTTTTGTTTTACAGCAGAACTCTAGAAATCTGTAGAAAATTATAGAAAAATCCTAAAAATATGAGACTAATTTTCCTAGGCTTGTTATTTTCCATAGTATTTAATAAAAATAGTTTTATGATTTTTAGTTTGAACAAGGAATTTTAGGGTATTTAAAATAACCTAAACTATTGATTCTGGATTTTTAGAGAATAAATAATAAGCCCAAAATTTCCCAAACTTTTTATGTAAGCTTATCACATTATTTAGAAGCCATGGGTAGAGTTTGGTTTGAGTTGGACCTTGTTTGATCACTAAACCCAAAACCACCCCCCTGCTCCATGAACTCCTTTACTGACTCCGGAAACCCTAGGTTCTCGGAGTACCGTGAAGGAAAGTTGTACTCAAGACATAAATAATAAGTTTATGCTATCTTTGCATCCTCATGAGCATTCCATGACATCCATTCTTATGCATGTATATGGTTATATTAGAGCAAGAAGAAGAAGAAGAAATTTGTGAAGAAGGGATACCACCCACCTCTGATCCTCAAGCGGATAACTACTTTTATTTTGATATCTGTGGATCCGAGCAAGACACCTCTGATAACAAAGGCAAGCCCCGGTGCATTTGCCACCTCCCTTGTTATTTTAAAATCTTTCTCACTTGATTGCTGCATTAGGTGATAGGAGTTGCTTGATAAAACCATTCCTGCATTACCTTCCTTGAATTTGATTACCTTCCTTGATCACCTGTTTTACAAAAGCTTTTTAATGCTTAGCTTTGCTTTAGAAAAACAAAAGGTTTTGTTTTTACAAAATATGATGTGGCAAAAGTGGGTGGGATGTTTTTCGAAAATAAAACTTGATGATGGATCTATCAAAGGCCTTGATAGGTTCAACATCGGAAAAGATGTACCTCTGCCAGGTACCAACTTTGGGTTTGAAATGATTAAGCTGAGACCGGGCGGGTGACTTGCACGAGAAGAGAGTCTCGGTGTAGTGTCTCCGTCTGAGTCGATTAAGGACCGTCTCGATGTAGGCTTGATGATCGAGGACCCTTTAACTGGTCACATGCCTCGTCATGGGTAAGCCTTGCCTCGGGCAGACTAAGGCCGGAATAAGATAACACGAAATGGGCGTGGAGCGGTGGCGAGAGTAGCGTGTACCCTCCGTGGCAAGAGGCTGGACGGTGGTGTAGCTGTGCTCTCGGTTTGCGTGAACCTGATCCGGTCTTAAGAACCCCGGTGGCGGGTTGACATATGCAAGGGTTAAGTGCTACATATGTCGTGTGATTGGAGATCCTCAGCTGAGTATAATCGATTCGGATCGCCGTACCTTCGCGGTTATGAAGACTTGGTCACTGCCCTACACGTAGCATTCCACTAAAGACAATGGGCTTTTGTAAAAAAATTGGCTAGTGCAGGACCAGTGATTGAACTAGGGTAGAAAGAACTCTAGTGCAGGTAATTTTACTTAACTTGACAAATTAAAACTGGATTTTTAAGGATCCACTTTAGTAAGCACTTCTGCAAAATAGAGTCTTTGAATATTGAAAAGCCTTACCTTGACTCCCATATAACCAGCATACCCTTGAGAGTCTTTTCTTTAGTCGGGTAAGACTTGCTGAGTATTCCATACTCAGGGTTTATCCCTTTGTTGTTTTTAGGTGGGGAAGTAGCCGACTTTTGCTGCTTCTGTGCTAAGGTGGTTCCCAACAAGGAAAACCAAGACTGAAGTGCGGGAGGACTCGGTCCTCCATCTAGGATCTTTTGTTTATTGTCTTTCGGGAGAAGTTGGTGTCTCCCTGGTTTGTATAATTATTACTTTTATGCACTCACTTTTAGACTGGTCTGTAATAACTTAACTTGAGCTTACTTTTGGAAATAAATGTAAGTTTATGTAATTCGCTTCCGCATATCTGTATCTCCGATGATCTGTAATGTCTGCAAGACGGGTGACACGTTCCTGGTGAGGTAAGGAAAGATACCGAACTTGTCGAGTAACTTAGGAACATCTACAGGGTGTCTGATGTCTGTTAGACAAGGACAACTGTAGGTGGGCCTGATTACTTGGGAGGTTCCGTCACAACCCTCAAGCGCTTCCTCAGGAGAGCTCAAAATGAGTTTGAGCTCAAGGTAAAGAAGATAAGGAGCGACAACGGGTCTGAATTCAAGAATCTTCAAGTGGAGGAGTTCCTTGAGGAGGAGGGGATCAAGCACGAGTTCTCCGCTCCCTACACACCTCAGCAAAATGGTGTGGTAGAGAGGAAGAACAGGACACTCATAGATATGGCGAGGACTATGCTTGGAGAGTTCAAGACCCCCGAGTGCTTTTGGTCGGAAGCCGTGAACACGGCTTGCCACGCCATCAACAGGGTCTACCTTCACCGCCTCCTCAAGAAGACTTCATATGAGCTGCTAACTGGTAACAAACCCACTGTATCGTACTTTCGTGTATTTGGGAGTAAATGCTACATTCTAGTGAAGAAGGGTAGGAATTCCAAATTTGCTTCCAAAGCTGTAGAAGGGTTTTTATTAGGTTATGATTCAAATACAAAAGCGTATAGGGTCTTCAACAAATCATCGGGTTTGGTTGAAGTCTCTAGCGACGTTGTATTTGATGAGACTAATGGCTCTCCAAGAGAGCAAGTTGTTGATCTTGATGATGTAGATGAAGAAGACGTTCCAACGGCCGCGATACGCACCATGGCGATTGGAGATGTACGGCCTCAGGAACAATTGGAGCAAGATCAACCGTCTTCCTCAACTATGGTGCATCCCCCAACCCAAGATGACGAACAGGTACCTCAAGTGGAGGCACATGATCAAGGGGGAGCACAGGATGTTCAAGTTGAAGAGGAAGAAGCACCTCAGGCACCTCCAACCCAAGTTCGAGCGACGATCCAAAGGGATCATCCCGTCGACCAAATATTGGGTGATATTAGCAAGGGAGTAACTACTCGCTCAAGATTAGTTAATTTTTGTGAGCATTACTCCTTTGTCTCTTCTATTGAGCCTTTCAGGGTAGAAGAGGCCTTGCTAGATCCGGACTGGGTGTTGGCCATGCAGGAGGAACTCAACAATTTCAAGCGCAATGAAGTTTGGACACTGGTGCCTCGCCCCAAGCAAAATGTTGTGGGAACCAAGTGGGTGTTCCGCAACAAACAGGACGAGCACGGGGTGGTGACGAGGAACAAGGCTCGACTTGTGGCAAAAGGTTATGCCCAAGTCGCAGGTTTGGACTTTGAGGAGACTTTTGCTCCTGTGGCTAGGCTAGAATCAATTCGTATCTTGCTAGCATATGCCGCTCACCATTCTTTCAGGTTGTACCAAATGGATGTGAAGAGCGCTTTCCTCAATGGGCCGATCAAGGAGGAGGTGTACGTGGAGCAACCCCCCGGATTCGAGGATGAACGGTACCCCGACCACGTGTGTAAGCTCTCTAAGGCGCTCTATGGACTTAAGCAAGCCCCAAGAGCATGGTATGAATGCCTTAGAGACGTTTTAATTGCTAATGCTTTCAAGGTTGGGAAAGCCGATCCAACTCTTTTCACTAAGACGTGCGATGGTGATCTTTTTGTGTGCCAAATTTATGTCGATGACATAATATTTGGTTCTACTAATCAAAAGTCTTGTGAAGAGTTTAGCAGGGTTATGACGCAAAAATTCGAGATGTCGATGATGGGCGAGTTGAACTACTTCCTTGGGTTCCAAGTGAAGCAACTCAAGGATGGCACCTTCATCTCCCAAACAAAGTTCACACAAGATTTGTTAAAGCGGTTTGGGATGAAGGACGCCAAGCCCGCAAAGACACCGATGGGAACTGACGGACACACCGACCTCAACAAAGGAGGTAAGTCCGTTGATCAAAAAGCATACCGGTCCATGATAGGTTCTTTGCTTTATTTGTGTGCTAGTCGACCGGATATTATGCTTAGCGTATGCATGTGTGCTAGATTTCAATCCGATCCTAAGGAGTGTCACTTAGTGGCTGTGAAGCGAATTCTTAGATATTTAGTCGCTACGCCTTGCTTCGGGATCTGGTATCCAAAGGGGTCTAACTTTGACTTGATTGGGTACTCAGATTCCGACTATGCTGGATGTAAGGTCGATAGGAAGAGTACATCAGGGACGTGCCAATTCTTAGGAAGGTCCCTGGTGTCGTGGAACTCTAAGAAACAAACTTCCGTTGCCCTATCCACCGCTGAGGCCGAGTACGTTGCCGCAGGACAGTGTTGCGCGCAACTACTTTGGATGAGGCAAACCCTCCGGGACTTTGGTTACAATCTGAGCAAAGTCCCACTCCTATTTGATAATGAGAGTGCTATCCGAATAGCGGAAAATCCTATTGAGCACAGCCGCACAAAGCACATTGACATCCGGCATCACTTTTTGAGAGACCACCAGCAAAAGGGGGATATCGAAGTGTTTCATGTTAGCACCGAGAACCAGCTAGCCGATATCTTTACCAAGCCTCTAGATGAGAAGACCTTTTGCAGGTTGCGTAGTGAGCTCAATATCTTAGATTCGCGGAACTTGGATTGAATTATAGCATACATGTGTTTATGCCTTTGATCATGTTCATTATGCATATTGTTGCTTATTGTGGTGCTCAAGTTGTACAAACACTCCCTGGACCTCACAAGTCCGTTTTGCAAGTGATGCACATATTTAGGGGGAGCTGTGCTACAACTTGACCCTTTGAGACTAACCATGTACTTCAGTTTGATTGTTTTAGCCTCAAAGGAGGATTGAAAGGGAAAAGGTGGACTTGGACCATGCAAGACTTCCACTGCACTCCAATGAAAAGAGTAACTTTTCCAAGTTCATCTTTATACTCTTATTGCCTTTGTGTTCTCATTTGAAGATTTTGGTGAGGCAATGTGGTTAAAAGGGCCAAGATTGATCCCGTTTTGGTGCTTGATGCCAAAGGGGGAGAAAATAAAGGCTAAAGCAATAGATGGATCAGCTACCACTTGAGAAATTTTTAAAATAGTAGATTAGAGCTTTTGGTTTGTCAAAACTCTTTTATTGTCTCTTATGTCAAAAGTTGGCCTCTTGTGGGGAGTAGTGTTGATTATGGGAAAAAGGGGGAGTTTTTGAAATCCTTGATCAAATTTCTCTTGGAATGACTCTCTTTATGTCTTAACATGTGTGGTTGACTTAGAGATAGAAATTTGAGTTTGAATTACAAAAACAAACCAAGTGGTGGCATAGAGTGATCCATATATGTCAAATTTGAATCAAAACAATTTTGAGTTCTTAGTTGAATTGATTCTGTACTCGTTCTACTTGCTTTATGTTGTGTTGGCATAAATCACCAAAAAGGGGGAGATTGAAAGGGAAATGTGCCCTTGGGCCATTTCTAAGTATTTTGGTGATTTAGTGACCAACACAAGTGCCTAAGTGTAAAAAGGTGGACAAAGTACAAATCAAGGATAAAGGTATGTTTCTCAGACTTAGTACATTGTTTTATGGACTAATGTATTGTGTCTAAGTTCTGGAAATAGGAAAAATCCAATTGTAAATGTCTTGGCTCGAGCAGCCAAGACTCTGCTGAGTCTGGGAGCACCGGACTGTCCGGTGGTGCACCGGACAGTGTCCGGTGCGCCAGGCTGGCTCGAGCGAAGTGGCCGCTCTCGGGAATTCACCGGCGACGTACGGCTATAATTCACCGGACTGTCCGGTGTGCACAGGACTGTCCGGTGAGCCAACGGTCGACCGGGCCAACGGTCGGCCGCGCGATCTGCGCGGGACACGTGGCCAAGCCAACGGTTAGAAGGGGGCACCGGACTGTCCGGTGTGCACCGGACATGTCCGGTGCGCCAACGGCTCTCAGGCTGCCAACGGTCGACTGCGCCATTTTTGGAAGGAAATCGGGCACCGGACAGTGTCCGGTGTGCACCGGACTGTCCGGTGCGCCAGTCGACAGAAGGCAAGATCAGCCTTCCAAGATTGCTCTCAACGGCTCCTAGCTGCCTTGGGGCTATAAAAGGGACCCCTAGGCGCATGGAGGAGCATACCAAGCATTCCTACAACATTCCTAAGCACCAAGACATCGATTCCGCGCCTTTGATTCTTTGCGATAGCAATTAGAGCTCTAGTTGAGTGGTGAACTCATTGAGTTGTGTTGTGAGCTCTCGTTGCGACTTGTGTGCGTGGTGTTGCTGTGATTTCGTGTCTTGAATGCATTGCTAATCCCTCCCTTGCTCTGTGCTTCATTGTGGATTTCAAGTGTAAGGGCGAGAGGCTCCAAGTTGTGGAGATTCCTCGCAAATGGGATTGAGTAAAGCAAGCAAAACACCGTGGTATTCAAGTGGGTCTTTGGACCGCTTGAGAGGGGTTGATTGCAACCCTCGTCCGTTGGGACGCCACAACGTGGAGTAGGCAAGCGTTGGTCTTGGCCGAACCACGGGATAACCACCGTGCCATCTCTGTGATTGATCTTGTTGGTTATTGTGTTTTGTTGAAGATTCCTCCATAGCCACTTGGCAGTTATTGTGCTAACACTTAACCAAGTTTTTGTGGCTTAAGCTTTTAAGTGTTACAGGATCACCTATTCACCCCCCCTCTAGGTGCTCTCAGGGACTTCAAGCCGAATCCCGCTATATTTTGGAAAAGATCAAGGTTTAGCGGGGAGAAAAGGAAAAAGGAAAGGGTAACGCCTGAATTTGGTGAGGGAAAAGAAGAAAAAAAATCTACCCCCAAATTCAGGGCGTTACAGAAGGATGTAACACCCCTGGTGTTACTGCTACTAAAACTTGAGCATGGCATCATAAACATTGGCATTGCATATGTTTGACACACCTAGAGTGCATTCACTAGGTAAAACTTTCAAACAAGTTGTATTGTTATAGTATTTTGCAAATAGAATCCTGGATAGGAAACTTAACCCTAAATAGGGATTAAAGGGGTAAAACATAACCCAAATTGAGAAAACCCAAAAGCTTTAGGGGAATAGTCATAAAATGTTCCCAAGAATAAACTTGAATCACATTTATACCCCTGAGATACCAAAAACCCCCATTGGAACCCTGGAAAACCCTAAGTCCAAACCCTAGGGGCATATGTGCAAAAACAGTGTATATTTGGACCAAAGTGTAAAAACTACTATGTTTAAACATATAAAGTCACATGGTTCACATTTGGGAAGATTTACAAGCCAAACCCTAAGTTTTGGATTCATTTGAAAAAAGGACCCCAATTGTGATTCCACTCTAAGTCTGAAAAACAGTGTTATGGGCTCAACTTTTGAGCTTTGTAACTTTCAAAGTATAAGGTTTTTGCCCTAGGGCACCACATCAAAGTTGTAGAGCAAACATAGGAGAACAACTTTGCTTAAGGTTGTGAGCATAGTTATTAAGAAAATTTGGGAGATAATTAAGCCTAAAGCTTGGCTGTCAGGCTGGTTCCATTCTGAAATTCAGATATTCAGTGGAAGAGAGCCAGCTTTGAGTGTGAATTCAACCTTGATCTTGTGATCAAATGAGTTCAGTCACTATAGTCGAAATATAGGTGGTATATAGCTCTCCAACATTGCTACAGAGCATAGAGTATGTTACCATAGGGATTTGTGAGCAAATCAAGCCTAAACATTGACTGTCAAGCCAACTGAATCCTACTTCGATGGTACAGTAGTCCGATAAGGATCAGACTGCCAGCGTTGGATCCTCACCGTCGGCGACTACTCCGCGTCAAGATTCACGACGCCGCCGTTGCGATTCACGTCGCCGGTGACCAGTTAAGACCGCTCGGTAAAGCCATGCGCTTGACGGCACTCCGGTGAACCCCCCTAGTACTTCCCCTCTGCCGTGCGGCTTGAGCAGATAAGCCCGCCGGGGATCACCGTCGCTCGGCCTTACGCCACGTATCTGAAAGGGAATTAGGCTTACACCTATTTCCTAAATAATTTTGGTGGTTGAATTGCCCAACACAAATAAATTGGACTAACTAGTTTGCTCTAGTGTATAAGTTATACAGGTGCTAAAGGTTCACACTTGGCCAATAAAAAAACCAAGAACAGGGTTCAACAAAGAGAGCAAGGGATAACCGAAGGCAGCCCTGGTCTGGCGCACCGGACTGTCCGGTGTGCCACCGGACAGTGTCCGGTGCACCAGGGGACTTCACGCTGAACTCCTTACCTTCGGGAAAATCCAGAGGCGCTCCGCTATAATTCACCGGACTGTCCGGTGTACACCGGACAATGTCCGGTGCCCCAAGGAAGAGCGGCTCTGGAACTCGCCAGTCTCAGGAACTCGCTCCGCTATAATTCACCGGACTGTCCGGTGTACACCGGACTGTCCGGTGAGCCAGCGGAGCAACGGCTACTTCGCGCCAACGGTCACCTGCAGGCGCATTTAATGCGCGCCAGAAGCGCGCAGAGGTCAGGCACGCGGGAGACGGTGCACCGGACAATCTACAGTACGTGTCCGGTGTACACTGGACAGCCAGGCGGGCCCAGAAGTCAGAAGCTCCAACGGTCAAATCCCAACGGCCTGGTGACGTGGCTGGCGCACCGGACATGTCCGGTGTGCACCGAACTGTCCGGTGCACCATACGACAGTCAGCCACCACCAAACGGCTAGTTTGGTGGTTGGGGCTATAAATACCCCCAACCACCTCACATTCAAGTCATCCAAGTTTTCCCACTTCAACTACTTACAAGAGCTCTAGCATTCAATTCTAGACACACCCAAGTGATCAAATCCTCTCCAAACTCCACACAACGCCCTAGTGATTAGAGAGAGAGATTTGCTTGTGTTCTTTCGAGCTCTTGCGCTTGGATTGCTTTCTTCTTTCTTTGATTCTTTATTGCGATCAAACTCAATTGTAATTGAGGCAAGAGACACCAATCTTGTGGTGGTCCTTGTGGGAACTTTGTGTTCCAAGCATTTGAGAAGAGAAAGCTCACTCGGTCCGATGGACCGTTTGAGAGAGGGAAAGGGTTGAAAGAGACCCGGTCTTTGTGACCACCTCAACGGAGAGTAGGTTTGCGAGAACCGAACCTCGGTAAAACAAATCCACGTGTCTCACTCCTTATTCGCTTGCGATTTGTTTTGCACCCTCTCTCGCGGACTCGATTATATTTCTAACGCTAACCCGGCTTGTAGTTGTGATTATTTTTGAGAATTTCAGTTTCGCCCTATTCACCCCCCCTCTAGGCGACTTTCAATTGGTATCAGAGCCGGTGCTTCATTAGAGCCTAACCGCTCGAAGTGATGTCGGGAGATCACGCCAAGAAGGAGATGGAGACGGGCGAAAAGCCCACTACAAGCAACGAGAAAGCTCTATCGGGAGAGTCCCGCAACAAGGAGAAGAAGAAGGAAAATAAGAAGGAAAAGAAGAAGGAAAAGAAGACTTCTTCCCACAAGTCGCATCGGAGTGGCGACAAGATAAAGAAGATGAGGAAGGTGGTCTACTACGAGACCGACACCTCATCGCCATCTACCTCCGGCTCCGACGCGCCCTCCATAACTTCTAAGCGCCATGAGCGCAAGAAGTTTAGTAAGATCCGTAGGGGATGAGGATTATGATGAGGACGAGGTGGCCCAAATCGAGCACTTCAACTCCCAAGCCACAACCATACTCCTCGCCTCTCTAAGTAGGGAGGAGTAAAACAAGGTGCAAGGACTAAAAAGCGCCAAGGAAGTTTGGAACGTGCTCAAGACGGCGCCAAGATCACCAAGCAGGAAACGATCGAGGGGGAGCTCGGTCGCTTCCGTCTTCGCCAAGGGGAAGAGCCACAAGATATGTACAACCGGCTCAAAACCTTGGTGAATCAAGTGCGCAACCTCGGGAGCAAGAAATGGGATGACCACGAGGTGGTTAAGGTTATTTTGAGATCACTTATATTCCTTAACCCTACTCAAGTACAATTAATTCGTGGTAACCCAAGGTATACACTAATGACCCCCGAGGAAGTAATCGGGAATTTTGTGAGCTTTGAATTTATGATCAAGGGCTCACGGAAGATCAACGAGCTTGACCGTCCCTCCACGTCCGAAGCTCAACCGGTTGCATTCAAGGCGATGGAGGCGAAGAAGGAGGAATCTACACCAAGTAGACAACCAATCGACGCCTCCAAGCTCGATAATGAGGAAATGGCGCTTGTCATCAAAAGCTTTCGCCAAATCCTCAAACAAAGGAGGGGGAAGGACTACAAACCTCGCTCCAAGAAAGTGTGTTACAAATGTGGTAAGCCCGGTCATTTTATTGCAAAATGTCCTATATCTAGTGACAGTGACAGGGGCGACGACAAGAAGGGGAGAAGAAGGGAGAAGAAGAGATACTACAAGAAGAAGGGCGGTGATGCCCATGTTTGTCGGGAGTGGGACTCCGACGAAAGCTCTAGCGACTCCTCCGACGACGAGGACGCCGCCAACATCGCCGTCACCAAGGGACTCCTCTTCCCCAACGTCAGCCACAAGTGCCTCATGGCAAAGGACGGCAAAAAGAAGAAGGTTAAATCCAAATCCTCCACTAGATATGAGTCCTCTAGTGATGATAATGCTAGTGATGATGAAGATAATTTGCGTACCCTTTTTGCCAACTTAAACATGCAACAAAAAGAGAAATTAAATAAATTAATTAGTGTCATCCATGAGAAGGATGATCTCTTGGACTCCCAAGAGGACTTCCTAATCAAGGAAAACAAAAAGCATGTTAAAGTTAAAAATTCTTATGCTCTAGAAGTTGAAAAATGTGAAAAATTGTCTAGTGAGCTAAGCACTTGCCATGAGACTATAGACAACCTTAGAAATGAGAATTCTAATTTATTGGCTAAAGTTGATTCTATTGCTTGTAATGTTTCAATTCCCAATCTTAGAAATGATAATGATGATTTGCTTGCTAAGATTGAAGAATTAAACATGTCTCTTGCTAGCCTTAGGATTGAAAATGAAAAATTGCTTGTTAAGGCTAAAGAATTAGATGTTTGCAATGCTACAATTTCCGACCTTAGAACTAAAAATGATATATTGCATGCTAAGGTTGTAGAATTGAAATCTTGCAAACCCTCTACATCTACCGTTGAGCACACTTCTATTTGTACTAGATGTAGAGATGTTGATATCAATGCTATACATGATCACATGACTTTAATTAAACAACAAAATGATCATATAGCAAAATTAGATACTAAAATTGCCGAGCATGACTTAGAGAACGAAAAATTTAAATTTGCTAGAAGCATGCTCTATAGAGGGAGACGCCCCGGCATTAAGGATGGCATTGGCTTCCAACAGGGAGGCAATGTCAAACTTAATGCCCCTCCTAAGAAATTGTCTAATTTTGTTAAGGGCAAGGCTCCCATGCCTCAGGATAACGAGGGTTACATTTTGTACCCTACTGGCTATCCCGAGGACAAAATTAGGAAAATTCATTTTAGGAAGTCTCACTCTGGCCCTAACCATGCTTTCATGTATAAGGGTGAGACATCTAGCTCTAGGGAACCAACCCGTGCTAAGTTGCCTAAGAAGAAAATTCCTAATGCATCAAATGAACATAGTTTTTTATTCAAAACTTTTGATGCATCTTATGTTTTGACTAACAAATCCGGCAAGGTAGTTGCCAAATATGTTGGGAGCAAGCACAAGGGGTCAAAGACTTGTGTTTGGGTACCCAAAGTTCTTGTGTCTAATGCCAAAGGACCCAAAACCATTTGGGTACCTAAAGTCAAGAACTAAACTTATTTTGTAGGTTTATGCATCCGGGGGCTCAAGTTGGATTATCGACAGCGGGTGCACAAACCACATGACAGGGGAGAAGAAGATGTTCTCCTCCTATGAGAAAAACCAAGATCCCCAACAAGCTATCACATTCGGGGATGGAAATCAAGGTTTGGTCAAAGGATTGGGTAAAATTGCTATATCTCCTGACCATTCTATTTCCAATGTTTTTCTTGTAGATTCATTAGATTACAATTTGCTTTCTGTATCTCAATTATGCAAAATGGGCTACAACTGTCTCTTTACTGATGTAGGTGTCACTGTCTTTAGAAGAAGTGATGATTCAATAGCATTTAAGGGTGTGTTAGAGGGTCAGCTATACTTAGTAGATTTTGATAGAGCTGAACTCGACACATGCTTAATTGCTAAGACTAACATGGGTTGGCTCTGGCACCGCCGACTAGCCCATGTTGGAATGAAGAATCTTCATAAGCTTCTAAAGGGAGAGCACATTCTAGGATTAACAAATGTTCATTTTGAGAAAGACAGGATTTGTAGCGCATGCCAAGCAGGGAAGCAAGTTGGTGCCCATCATCCACACAAGAACATCATGACGACCGACAGGCCACTGGAGCTCCTACACATGGACCTATTCGGCCCGATTGCTTACATAAGCATCGGCGGGAGTAAGTACTGTCTAGTTATTGTGGATGATTATTCTCGCTTCACTTGGGTGTTCTTTTTGCAGGAAAAATCTCATATCCAAGAAACCTTAAAGGGATTCTTGAGACGGGCTCAAAATGAGTTCGGCTTAAGGATCAAGAAAATTAGAAGCGACAACGGGACGGAGTTCAAGAACTCTCAAATTGAAGGCTTCCTTGAGGAGGAGGGCATCAAGCATGAGTTCTCTTCTCCCTACACCCCACAACAAAATGGTGTAGCGGAGAGGAAAAATAGAACTCTATTGGACATGGCAAGAACCATGCTTGATGAGTACAAGACTTCAGATCGGTTTTGGGCCGAGGCGATCAACACCGCCTGCTACGCCATCAACCGGTTATATCTACACCGAATCCTCAAGAAGACATCGTATGAACTCCTCACCGGTAAAAAGCCCAATATTTCATATTTTAGAGTCTTTGGTAGCAAATGCTTTATACTTGTTAAAAGAGGTAGAAAATCTAAATTTGCTCCTAAGACTGTAGAAGGCTTTTTACTAGGATACGACTCAAACACAAGGGCATATAGAGTCTTTAACAAGTCCTCCGGACAAGTTGAAGTTTCTTGTGACGTTGTGTTTGATGAGACTAACGGCTCTCAAGTAGAGCAAGTTGATCTTGATGAGATAGGTGATGAAGAGGCTCCATGCATCGCGCTAAGGAACATGTTCATTGGGGATGTGTGTCCTAAGGAATCCGAAGAGCCTCCAAATGCACAAGATCAACAATCCTCCTCCACGCAAACATCTCCACCAACTCAAAATGAGGATGAAGCTCAAATTGATGAAGGAGAAGATCAAGCAAATGAGCCACCTCAAGATGACGGCAATGATCAAGGGGGAGATGCAAATGATCAAGACAAGGAGGATGAAGAGCAAAGGCCGCCACACCCAAGAGTCCACCAAGCAATCCAACGAGATCACCCCGTCGACACCATCCTCGGCGACATTCATAAGGGGGTAACCACTAGATCTCGGGTTGCACATTTTTGCGAGCATTACTCTTTTGTTTCGTCTATTGAGCCACACAGGATAGAGGAAGCACTACAAGATTCAGATTGGGTGGTGGCGATGCAAGAGGAGCTCAACAACTTCACTAGGAATGAGGTATGGCATTTAGTTCCACGTCCTAATCAAAATGTTGTAGGAACCAAATGGGTGTTCCGCAACAAGCAAGACGAGCATGGTGTGGTGACAAGGAACAAAGCCCGACTTGTGGCCAAAGGATACTCCCAAGTCGAAGGTTTGGATTTTGGTGAAACCTATGCACCCGTAGCTAGGCTTGAGTCAATTCGAATATTATTAGCCTATGCTACTTACCATGGCATTAAGCTTTATCAAATGGACGTGAAAAGTGCCTTCCTCAATGGACCAATCAAGGAAGAGGTCTATGTTGAGCAACCTCCCGGCTTTGAAGACAGTGAGTATCCTAACCATGTCTATAAGCTCTCTAAGGCGCTTTATGGGCTCAAGCAAGCCCCAAGAGCATGGTATGAATGCCTTAGAGATTTCCTTATCACTAATGGCTTCAAAGTTGGAAAGGCCGATCCTACACTCTTTACTAAAACTCTTGAAAATGACTTGTTCGTATGCCAAATTTATGTTGATGATATTATATTTGGGTCTACTAACGACTCTACATGTGAAGAATTTAGTAGGATCATGACACAAAAGTTCGAGATGTCTATGATGGGGGAGTTGAAGTATTTCTTAGGATTTCAAGTGAAGCAACTCCAAGAGGGCACCTTCCTAAGCCAAACGAAGTACACTCAAGATATTCTAAACAAGTTTGGAATGAAGGATGCCAAACCCATCAAGACACCCATGGGAACCAATGGGCATCTCGACCTCGATGAAGGAGGTAAATCCGTCGATCAAAAGGTATATCGGTCGATGATAGGATCTTTACTCTATTTATGTGCATCTCGATCGGATATTATGCTTTCCATATGCATGTGTGCAAGATTCCAAGTCGACCCTAAAGAAGCTCACCTTACGGCCGTAAAACGAATCTTGAGATATTTAGTTTATACTCCTAAGTTTGGGCTTTGGTATCCTAGGGGATCCACATTTGATTTAATTGGTTATTCCGATGCCGATTGGGCG
Organism: Zea mays; assembly: GCF_902167145.1. Taxonomy (NCBI): domain Eukaryota; kingdom Viridiplantae; phylum Streptophyta; class Magnoliopsida; order Poales; family Poaceae; genus Zea; species Zea mays. The sequence goes on along the minus strand of NC_050104.1, from coordinate 10,438,235 downwards.
GGGTGTAAAATCAATAGAAAGAGCACATCGGGGACTTGCCAGTTCTTGGGAAGGTCCTTGGTGTCTTGGGCTTCAAAGAAGCAAAATTCTGTAGCTCTTTCTACCGCCGAAGCCGAGTACATTGCCGCAGGCCATTGTTGCGCGCAACTACTTTGGATGAGGCAAACTCTTAGGGACTATGGTTACAAATTAACCAAAGTTTCTCTTCTATGTGATAATGAGAGTGCAATCCGCATGGCGGATAATCCCGTTGAGCATAGCCGCACTAAACACATAGCCATTCGGTATCACTTTTTAAGGGGTCACCAACAAAAGGGAGATATCGAGATTTCATACATTAATACTAAAGATCAATTAGCCGATATCTTTACCAAGCCTCTTGATGAGCAAACCTTCAACAAACTTAGGCATGAGCTAAATATTCTTGATTCTAGGAACTTCTTTTGTTGATTTGCACACATAGCTCATTTATATACCTTTGATCATGTCTCTTTCATGTGCTATGACTAATGTGTGTTCAAGTCTATTTCAAACCAAGTCATAAATATATTGAAAGGGAATTGGAGTCTTCGGCGAAGACAAAGGCTTCCACTCCGTAACTCATCCTTCGCCGTCACTCCGAGCAACTCTCCATCTTTGGGGGAGAAAAGGACTCCATCTTTGGTATAATATTCACTCATTTATTTATGACCAAAGGGGGAGAGCGTAATTCTGAGGGCTCTAATGACTCCGTTTTTGGCGATTCATGCCAAAGGGGGAGAGAGCATGAGCCCAAAGCAAAAGGACCGCACCACCACCTATTTTTTAAACTAAGGATTTTCAATTGGTAAATTTCAAATTGGTATCTCATTGTGTTCACCAAGGGGAGAGAGTAATTTTTCAAAATTGATATGGCAAAACCCTCTTGAACACTAAGAGGAGAATTTCATTTAGGGGGAGTTTTGTTTAGTCAAAGGAAAAGCATTTGAAACAAGGGAAGAAAATTTCAAATCTTGAAAATGCTTCGCAAAATCTTATTCATTTACCTTTGACTATTTGCAAAAGAACTTTGAAAAGGATTTACAAAAGAATTTGCAAAAACAAAACATGTGGTGCAAGCGTGGTCCAAAATGTCAAAAATTGAAGAAACAATCCATGCATATTTTATAAGTATTTATATTGGCTCAATTCCAAGCAACCTTTGCACTTATATTATGCAAGCTAGTTCAATTATGCACTTCTATATTTGCTTTGGTTTGTGTTGGCATCAATCACCAAAAAGGGGGAGATTGAAAGGGAATTAGGCTTACACTTATTTCCTAAATGATTTTGGTGGTTGAATTGCCCAACACAAATAAATTGGACTAACTAGTTTGCTCTAGTGTATAAGTTATACAGGTGCTAAAGGTTCACACTTGGCCAATAAAAAAAACCAAGAACAGGGTTCAACAAAGAGAGCAAGGGATAACCGAAGGCAGCCCTGGTCTGGCGCACCGGACAGTGTCCGGTGCACCAGGGGACTTCACGCTGAACTCCTTACCTTCGGGAAAATCCAGAGGCGCTCCGCTATAATTCACCGGACTATCCGGTGTACACCGGACAGTGTCCGGTGCCCCAAGGAAGAGCGGCTCTGGAACTCGCCAGTCTCGGGAATTCGCTCCGCTATAATTCACCGGACTGTCCGGTGAGCTAGAGGAGCAACGGCTACTTCGCGCCAATGGTCACCTGCAGACGCATTTAATGCGCGCCAGAAGCGCGCAGAGGTCAGGCACGTGTCCGGTGTACACCGGACAGCCAGGCAGGCCCAGAAGTCAGAAGCTCCAACGGTCGAATCCCAACGACCTGGTGACGTGGCTGGCGCACCGGACATGTCCGGTGTGCACCGGACTGTCCGGTGCACCATACGACAGTCAGCCACCACCAAACGGCTAGTTTGGTGGTTGGGGCTATAAATACCCCCAACCACCCCACATTCAAGTCATCCAAGTTTTCCCACTTCAACTACTTACAAGAGCTTTAGCATTCAATTCTAGACACACCCAAGTGATCAAATCCTCTCCAAACTCCACACAACGCCCTAGTGATTAGAGAGAGATTTGCTTGTGTTCTTTCGAGCTCTTGCGCTTGGATTGCTTTCTTCTTTCTTTGATTCTTTATTGCAATCAAACTCAATTGTAACTGAGGCAAGAGACACCAATCTTGTGGTGGTCCTTGTTGGAACTTTGTGTTCCAAGCATTTGAGAAGAGAAAGCTCACTCGGTCCGAGGGACCGTTTGAGAGAGGGAAAGGGTTGAAAGAGACTCGGTCTTTGTGACCACCTCAACGGGGAGTAGGTTTGCGAGAACCGAACCTCGGTAAAACAAATCCACGTGTCTCACTCCTTATTCGCTTGCGATTTGTTTTGCACCCTCTCTCGCGGACTCGATTATATTTCTAACGCTAACACGGCTTGTAGTTGTGATTATTTTTGAGAATTTCAGTTTCGCCCTATTCACCCCCCTCTAGGCGACTTTCAGTATTCGAGCACCTCTGTCGTGTCACCGTGACTCTTTACAGCCGTTAAATCATCGCCGGTGAGCTTGCCACGACTGAGGACGCGAACCCACGGCGCCAGGGTCCTTTCTTATCTCCGACCGCCGCGCGTCCTTCTTCAAATTCCTGGCCACCGTCGATGCCCTCTATAAATTGATGGCCGGGGCAGCTGCGCTATGTCATCGTGAAGCCTTAGCACCCACTCCCACCCGTAATCGTTCACCCGAGCTCTGGAATTTCAAACTTCCCCCAAATCAAGTCTCCGCCACCGCGAAGAACACCTCGTCGTGGCTAGCCCAAATCAGGTCCCTTCTCGCCATCTGCGTTCTTGTTTCGGCATTCTCACTTGCTCTGGATGATCGCTGACCCATCCAATTAGGCTAGAACCTCGTTAATCGTCGGGAACACGATCAAATGTCCGTAGTCTCTGCTGTTCTCGTGAACAGAAGAGAATAGATCACCATTTGCACAATTAAGTTAGGGGAAATGCTCGGGGTAGGTCTGATTTGGTGTCCGTCGCTCGGGAGCGCCGGTCATGGCCTCGTTCGGCCGGTACAGTTGCTCACCGGAGCGCGGCCGCGTTCACCGTCGTCGTGGACTTCCAACCGAGAATAGATAGAAGTGCGGGGGTCTTTTTGTAAACGGTCAGTGACTCTGTTAAACAGTGAGAGAACCTGTTTTTGGTTAGTAAAAACTCCGAGGCCCTTTCTGTAAAGATGCCAGCGCGGGCGCGGGCGCGCGCGCGATTCAGCGTGGGCCTGGGCCGCCTGGTTTGATGTCAGCCCAGTACTGTTTAGAGTTTTCCCTTTTCTTTTTCAATGGAACTTTAGAAATCCATAGAAAATTATAGAAAATTCCTAAAATTGTGAAACTAATTTTCCTAGGCTTCTTATTTTCCCTAGAATTTAATAAAAATAGTTGACTGATTTTTAGATAAAATAAGGAATTTTAAGGCATTTAAAGTAGCTTAAAACATTAGTTCTGGATTTTTAGAAAATAAATGGTAATCCCAAAATTGCTCAAACTTTTTATATAAGCTCTACACATTATTTAGAAGCCTTGGGTAGAGTTTGGGTTGATTTGGACCTTGTTTGGTACTTAGAACCCAAAATCTCCACCCCTGCCCTTTGAACTCCTTTACTGACTCCGGAAACCCTAAGTTCTCGGAGTTCCGTGAAGGAAAGTTGTATTCAAGACTTAGATAATAAATCTTTATTATCTTTGCACTCTCATGAGCATTACATGGCACTCATTCTTATATATGTATATATATGGTTATGTTTAGAAAACGAAGAAGAGATCGAAGTAACTGAAGAGAAGACACCACCACCTTCGGAGTCTCAGGCAGAGCCTTGTCTCTATTTTGACATCTGCGGGACCGAGCCTGACTCACCTACTAACGAAGGCAAGCCCCGGTGCATTTGCCACCCTCCTTGATGTTTTTAAAATCTTTCTCACTTGCTTGATGCATTAGGTGATAGGAGTTGATAGATAAAACAATTCCTGCATTACCTTCCTTGAATTTGATTAACTTCCTTGATCACCCGTTTTACAAAAGATTCTTGATGCTTAGCCTTGCTTTAGAAAAAACAAAATGTTTTGTTTTTACATAAGATGATGTGGCAAAAGTGGGTGGGATGTTTTCGAAAATAAAATTTGATGGTGGATCCATCAAGGCCTTGATGGATCCAACATCGGAAAAGATGTACCTCTGCCAGGTACCAAACTTTGGGTTTAAAATGATTAAGCTGAGACCGGGCGGGTGACTTGCACGAGAAAGGAGTCTCGGTGTAGTGTCTCCGTCTGAGTCGATTAAGGACCGTGTCGATGTAGGCTTGATGACCGAGGACCCTTTAACTGGTCACATGCCTCGTCATGGGTAAGCCTTGCCTCGGGCAGACTAAGGCCAGAATAAGATAACACGAAATGGGCGTGGAGCGGTGGTGGGAGTAGCGTGTACCCTCCGTAGCAAGAGGCTGGACAGTGGTGTATCTGTGCTCTCGGTTTGTGTGAACCTGATCTAGTCTTAAGAACCCCGGTGGCGGGTTGACATATGCAAGGGTTAAGTGCTACATATGTCGTGTGATTGGAGATCCTCAACTGAGTATAATCGATTCGGATCGCCGTACCTTCGCGGTTATGAAGACTTGGTCACTGACTTACACATAGCAATCCACTAAAGATGATGGTTTGTTAAGAAATTGGCTAGTGCGGGACAAGTGATTGAACTAGGGTAGAAAGAACTCTAGTTGCAGGTAATTTTACTTAACTTGACAAATAAAACTGGATTTTTAAGGATCCACTTTAGTAAGCATTTCTGCAAAACAGAGTCTTTGATTTTGAAAAGCCTTACCTTGACTCCTTTAACCAGCATACCCTTGAGAGTCTTTTCTTTAGTCGGGTAAGACTTGCTGAGTAATTCCATACTCAGGGTTTATTCCCCCGTTGTTTTTAGGTGAGGAAGCGACAAATTTTTGTTGCTTTTGCTCCAAGGTGGTTCCCAAGGAAGAAAAACAAGAGTGAAGCTGCAGGAGGACATGGTCCTCCATTAGGACTTTTGTTTAAAAACTATCGGGAGGAGTTTTTGCCTCCCTTGGTATATGTAATAATGTTACTCTGCACTCCTAGGATTCACTCTGGTCTGTAATAAGTAACTTGATCTTACTTTCTAAATAAATGTAAGTTTATGTAATTGCTTCCGCATTTCTATACCTCCGATGTTCTGTAATGTCTGCAAGACGGGTGAAACGTTCCTGGAGAGGTAAGAAAGAAGATACCGAACTTGTCGAGTGATTCAGGAACATCTACAGGGTTGTCTGATGTCTGTGGGACAAGGACAACTGTAGGTGGGCCTAATTACTTGGGAGGTTCTGCCACAGAAATGCGGACAAGGAGAGGATGTGCTACAATAATAATAGTTCTATCCATTGTTACGACCACTACGGCCACAAGAGGGGAAACTTTGGAGCGTAAATGAACTCCGAGCTATAATACACAAATCTGGAAAATACAGTTATTAATTGGCGAAGCATTCATGGCTCGAGAAACCGATACTAGGCAACAGAAATATTTAGTCCTAGTTGTAAGGATCAGTACTAAAAACAGATTTTTGGTACCGGTTCCGATATTAATGGTTCATCTTTAGTATTGGTTCTTGACTCTTACGCGTAAATAGGCTTTATCGGCTCGAGCTAAATAAAGACACTAATGTGACCTTTTATTATATATATTTATAAATAGATAGAGTTTATAAATAGACTATATTTTTGAAATGGATGGAGTAAATGAGTAAATTGAATGAAAAATAAGGCATACAAGAAAATAAGCTATAAAATAAAAGAACAACATAAAAGAAAATGAACCAGAAGAGAGGATTAGTTATGGTTGTGTTTGGTTACTACGACGGAATATAACAGAATGAGACGATTCATTAGCTAAGGTTGTTTGATTTAGGATTAGAGGTTCAAACAAGACCATCATAGATGTTGTTTGGTTCATGAATTGTAACACAAATGACAACATAACATAAATGGCAACGATAAAGATTCACACTCGAGTGATAGTAGTAATAAGTTTGAATAGATCGGTATCCGTTTCTAGTGTGGTATCTGATTACTGTTGTATTTTAACAAACATCGTTTATGTTATTTATTACACATCACATTACAATTATGTGAACGAAACAACATCATAGTATCGTCCCCACTTTTCCGTCAGAATTGGACGAACGAGAGGGGACGCCAGGATGTGGCAATCCTCGGTTGTCCCAATTGTCCCTGTTGGATCTGTCCTGACACGTGAACATGTGGGCCCAACACTCAGGAGACGAGAGGGTTCAAGTGCACAGACAATAAGTAGGGAACTGTAGCGTCTTGTTATGTGTGTCCCATCCGTGTACATGGTAGGAGTATTTATAGGTAACCGATAGGGGTAGTAGTGAAAGCTCTCTTGTGGGTTTTGGTGTTTGGATGACAACCCAATTAAAGGACTAACAAGTGTGCTAAGTGTTGAACATGTGCTTAATGCAAAGCTAACAGGGTTCAACACAAGTGAACAAGTGTGATGGTCCAAAGACTAATTTATCTATAGATAATGAACACTCCTTAAGTGAGACTCGGTGTGCGTAACTCAGAGACAACTGATCAAACCAAGGATGGAGGCAAGAAGAGCTTCGAGGTACCGAGTGCACGGGAGAAGGTCAAGGAGACCAGGAACCCAAAGCCAGGGGTGAAGAAGAAGACTTGCAAAGTCAAGGTTGATCGAGTTAAGAGTTATGGTGCATCAAGGATCACTGCATAAGGACATGACTTACAACCAATGAGGTAACATCTACAGTTATGTGGTGTAAGTCATAAGGCTCAAGATCAAGCTCGAGAAATGAACAAGGGAGTTAGAGCTTAGATATGTCAATCTAGATCAAGTCAAGTTGACTTAATGGTTTAGAGTCCAACATCGACCTCAAACATGCCAAATTGGGTTAAACGATGAAAAAGGTTAAGTATGTAAGGTTTGAGTGTTTAACCATGTTGCATACACCTCTTACTACAAAATTGGTGCTTTGGTTTGCTCTCTAACTCTTTCTGTAGAGAAAGTACCATTCTAAGCTCTGCTGGAGGAGAAACAGAAAAGCTAGGAGAAGAACAAGAAAGATGTAAGTTTCTAGGACTAAATCAATTGGATTATACTCTAAATGTGTTTGTTTAAGTCTCAGGAAAACCCTCCCAAAAGTTGAAGTCAAACGAAGAAAGAACGGAGGAAAAATCACTTAGTGTGTTGTTGGCTGGTGCACAGGACAGCGAATAGTAGCTGTGTCTGGTGCACAGGACAGTGAATAGTAGCTGTGTCCGGTGCACAGGACAGTGAATAGTAGCTGTGTCCGGTGCACAGGACAGTGAATAGTAGCTATGCCCGGTGCACAGGATAGTGAATACTAGCTGTGTCCGGTGCACAGGACAGTGAATAGTGGCTGTGTCCGGTGCACAAGACAGTGAATAGTGACCTGTCCGGTGCATAGGACAGTGGATAGTAACCTGTCCGGTGCACAAACGGCTAGCTGTTCCAGAGAAGGAAATTGTCAATCAGAGCCGTTACTGTTCACTGTCCGGTGCGCCACCGGACAGTCCGGTGCACCCGCAACCAGGGAAGGCTGGGAGCTTCCAAATGAAGCTCCAACGGCTCCTAGGCCCTTTGGGGCTATAAAAGGGACCCCTAGGCGTCTCAAACAAGTACACAAGTGCAGCCAACAATTGTACACATCATTTAGATCAATTCTCTCTCTCCCTCTCATGTATATCTCTCTAGTTTGTGTAGAGGCAAAGCTATAAGCCTTTAGAGAGTGGAGAAGTGCTGCTGAAAGCTAGAGCAAAGTCTTGAGCGCATTGTTACTCTACCGGAGTACTGTCGAGAAGACTGTAAGCAGCCACGGCGTTGTTGTAACCAATATCAACATAGTGGAAGGCTCTATCTGTCATACTGACAGATCTGAGCAAACGGAGGAAGGAGTTGAAATAGACTCCAAGCCCAGGTGTGGCTAACTCCAACGAGGACTAGGCAAGCATTTCACGCTTGGCCGAACCTCGGGATAAATCCCTGTGTTTGTGTGCTCTGCTCTGTGTTGTGTGCTGTTTCTCTGTCTTATTTGTTGTTTATACTTGCACTTCAATATTTATATGTGGTATAAGCTGTCTTCGAAGTGCAGGGTATTTTAAGACAAGAACTTCAATTCCGCTGCAACCTACTCGAAGGGTCTTTCATTCCACTGCGATCCAGCCTTCGAGTAGAGTAAGAATTTCCAGTTATAAAGTGATAATTATTATTCGCCTATTCACCCCCCTCTAGGCGACATCCAGATCTTGTTCCCGGGCATAGGGAACTTTCAAGTAGGTCCCTAAGTACTGTTATACCCCCGGATACCTACTACATTCTTAGAATATTCCCCTTAACAGAGTCATTACAGTAGACGGAGTATAGTAATTCGGACATACTACAAAATCTACCCGGCAAGGGGGTTTACAAGTGGGCCTGGATGACAGAGGGGCGGAGTCCTGGGTTTCTCCGTAACGTGTCGTGGTGTCCGCTTGTGTGTCGCACCCACGATTCTGCGAAGTCACATCCTGGACTGGGCGTTCGCCATCTGAGGAAAGGCCTTCGGGCTGCGACTGAAGCTGCGGCGAGCCTCCTTTCTTGTCTGACGTGGGCCCTTGTCTTTGCTCCACTGTAGAAGAGATACAAGTGAAAACTGCTGCGTGTCGGATTCAAAGTACCCTTAGTCTGATGCGCCTGTATAAGAAACGTCTGGTCATAGCCGAGTCAGATAGACCGAGGTCGTGTTCGGCCTCGCTTTAACGTTCCCACAACCAAACACATTAAGGGCTTGTTCGGTTATTGATATTACATGTGTATTGGAGTGTATTGGGTGGGATTGGGATGAATTTTGACTTGTTATGGATTTAAACCGGCTCAATACCATCCAATACATATGGATTATCACCAAAACGAACAAGCCCTAAGATGTTACTAACTGAAATTGAATTACTTCACACTGAAAGAGACTTTAAGTGTGAGTTTTAGTTTCGGATATATATAGTCCCGGTTACAAAAACAATACTAAAATGTTTCTCTAAGCGCTAGATTGAAAGCACTGTTTTCCTAAATAACTTTCATTTTATCAAGGAAAAGGAAAAAAATAGAAATCGCTCGAAAAAAATAAAGTTCCTAAACTAGCTCTAACAGGATAGAAGCTCGGTTCTCTAAGGCTATTCTTACCAATGAAAGTTCATCCTATTATCTATTTTGAAATTCATTCTTCATGGAACCAGTATTTTACGTCGATGGGTGAAGACGGCGAAGCAGTGGGGCATCCTACTAGTACCCGTTGACTCGTGCTTTACTGCTGACAAGTAACCATGAAAAACATAATTGATATACATTTATGAATAAATCTAATGACTGCAACTAATGAAAAAATTATCTGTATTTAATCTCTTTCATTTACTTGCTCATATTCTAACACAATACTGGCGTACTTAGTCCATACTAATATAAATTAGTTGACGTTTTCCTTTTTATAAGTAGTCAATAAATTTTAACTACAACCAAATATATGAAAAAATATTACTATTTTGAAGGATTATATAAGAAACCAGAAGGATTAATATTTTGTTGGTGCGCGACAATGCCACTTGTTTGAGATCATGAGCTCCAAAATATCACCCTTTTAGAAATTGAACATAATTTTTAAACTTGCATTGTGGTTTCCATAAAACTCAAAAACTACTAGTGACTTGACCACAAGATGAATAAGGCCATCAAGTGGTGGCAATGATTCTTAAAATTATTTCAAGTCTCAAACTCAAATTCAAGATTTGACACAAAGCATCATCAAAAAGAGTTCGGTAAGAAAGAAATCAAATCTAAAATCCAAAGCAACCAGATTTGAACAGGGATATAAACGCGGAGGTCACAGATTGTGAAAGGGAAATGTGCCCTTGGGCCATTTCTATACTATTTTGGTGATTAGATACACAACACATTATGTTTAAACTAACATAATGTATGAGCAAAACTATTTGAAGCAAATTGAGCTCCGAAGAGGACATAATGCAAATCTAGAGGTATCAAGTACAAAGGTAAGCTCTGGACACTTAGTCAAATGTTTTGTGTGCTAATCATGTTCTTCTAAGTGCCAGGGACTCAGTTAAGTCAAATCCAAAAGGAGCAACAGAAAACAAAGGAAGAAAAATAGAAAGCTTGCTGGAATGGAGAGCACCGAATGCTTCGGTTCCACCCACCGGACAATCCGGTGCACGGTCTGGTCAACTCGCTGCTCTCGGGTTCTTCAACCGGCGTCGGGTATAATTCACGGAACGGTCCACGCGTGGCGCCAGACAGTCCGGTGAGCCAGCAGCCAACGACTAGTGGCCACGTCGGCCCCGGGCCAACGGTCAAGTGGCACACCAAACAGTCCGGTGTCCCACACCGGACAGTCCGGTGCCCCCCTAGAACAGGAAAACAACCAATCAGGGGATTCTCTGTCCGCGCCAAGCCGCGCACTGTTCATTGTCCGGTGCACCCGTGGACAGGAGTCAACCAGAGCCTTCCAAGTGTCTTAGCTTTGAATTTAATATAATAGTTTTTTATTAATGCTTTTGGCATATCACAGTTGATAAAGACAAAGGAAGAACTATTCGCTTTGAAAAAGATCAAAGCAATTGAAGAAAAACTTATAGGATTCGTAAATAATGAGATTGTACTTAAAGACAAAGAGTTTTATTATGATGGACAAAATATATAGAAATAAAGATACATTTAGTAGCTAAGAGACTTCATTGTACTAGCTTGTACATTTAGGTGCGTTTTATTTACGAATGACCCTCACAATCAACACCGCGGCTTCTCCACAATCTTCTTGGAGAGCTCGACGGAGACAATCACCCGAGCCGTCTAGGAGGCGGCAACCTCCAAGAGTAACAAGTCGATGACGCTTGCTCGGTGTACCACCTAGTGCCTCAAGAATCACCGAAGGATGCAAATGCACTAGGAACTCTCAATCTCTCACTAGAATGCAATCTCAAGCAAAGAGTGTGAGAGAGTGAGTTGGAGGATCACAAATGAGCTCAATGTGTGCAAGGAATGGCCAAGAGAGCTCTCTCACACGAGCTACCCTTCTATTTATAGCCCCCCATCAAATTCCAACCGTTATGTGCAAAAAGCACCAGTTCTGCGCACACGCGGACGGTCCGCGCCCTAGGGCCGGACGGTCCGCCGTACATATAACGGCTATAATTCCCGTTTGAAAACTGTCAGAGCTGACAGAAAAGGTGGATCCAGACAGTCCGCCCTTCAAGGCCGGACCGTCCACGACCTGGCAACTTGAGACACCCGGACCTCTAACCAAGAACAGTTAACACGGGCGGACCGTCCGCCTATAAGGCCGGACCGTCCGAGACCTGAGACAGTACTGTCCGGACTAGTCCCACGGACAGTCCGTAGTACAAATCTACAAAATCACACAGTCCCTGTCCAAAACATGTTTGACACTTGCGGACTGTCCGCCCAACACAGCCGGACGGTCCATGCTATAATTCAGGGACTGGCCCGAAACCAGCCTTCTCTAGTCATGACTGCGGACGGTCCGGCCCTAAGGCCCGGACGGTCCGCAGTGCAAAGGAACAAGATGGCTCCCGAAGTGGTCAGACTTCGGACCCCTCTGGTGGATCGCGGACGGTCCGCCCTCAAGGCCCGGACGGTCCGCGCATCCAAGACTTTGCATTTTTCAAACTCGCTTTTGAAAGAATTTTTAACTCAAGAAATTTGAAGCGATGTTAGTCCTCATGCAAATGCAACTACTTGATGCTCTATGAGGCACTAAGTTTTACACAGATCAAAGTCATTGACCCCTCTTAATAGTACGGCTATCTAGCCTACTAATCTGGTCAGGTATCTTCTCTAAACTCCTCAAGACCGGCAAAAACGAAACCTATATTATACCTTTGCCTTCATTTGATCCACAACCAATGCTTATGATTCTCCAATATTTCCTGTTCTATGTGGTCCAACCCTGCATTCTTATTTCTCCAAGAATCGTTAGTCCACAAGCAGTTGTCATTAATTACCAAAACATCACCAAAGGGGCCTAGATGATTCACAATCTCCCCCTTTTTGGTAATTGATGACAACACTACATAATATATTAAAGAGAAGTTTAGTTTTTACAAATCTCCCTCATACCTTAGGTATAAGATAGATTTTGGAGATGAGTTTCATAGGACTTATCTTGATTTGAAGTTCTGTCCGAGAGATAGATAAATCCCAATAAAAACGCAGTATGTAAGAAAGGCTCCCCCTAAGTGTGTGTAGGATTATTTGAAGCTGAAGATATAACACACATAATATATCGGAGTTTTGATGGAGACTTTCCTACAATCATGGTTATCGAGGCATACAAGAGATGATATGTAGAGTAAGCGCAGCAATTATAATCACTCCTCGATTAACCACACACAGAGTAATTTGAACTAAACATAGTTCAACCCACAGAATATTACAGATAATTGTCCACAGACATAAGACACAGAGTTAAAAGTTCAAGCCAGTTCCAAATGCATAAGACATAAACTAATGCATGCGACATAAAAAGGTAAATATGCATATGCACGGTCTCAATGTCCACATAGACCAACAACTCCCCCTGAATGTGACATCTGACAACTTCTCTTCTCATCACTTCTCTTCCCCTTTGGCATCAATTGCCACAAAGGAGAGGCCTCACTGATCACTGGGTGGAGGATGCATGTTGTAGTAGTGAGAGCTGAATGTGTCAAAAAGAGAGGAGAACTGTCCAAAATCTTGCTGGAGTTGTTGCTGCCTCTGACTGATATCATGCATGCTGTCATTGGTAGAAAGATTGTCAAATTGGCTGGACAGAGCGCCCATGTTATCTTGAAAACTTTGCTGCACATTATTCAGTCTGGTCATGATAGGATCAGTGACATTAGTATGAATGTGATCGCGGAGCTCAGAAAACTCAGAGTTGAGCGCATCCCAGTTACTGTCAAAGCGAGACTGCATGTCATCTAGGCGGTGATCCATATGTGTCATCATGCCCTCAAAGCGAGTATCAATATGGGTCTCAAGCCCCTGCTGCATATTGTGAAAATATGGATCAAAGTAGCATGGACCAGGCTGCCAATACTGCTGAGGCTGAGGAGGAGGTGGAGGAGGAGGCATCTGCTCGGCCTCAACATCAGGAGCTGCTCCTGCATCATAGCCAGGGTCTTCCTCATTATCTGGGAAAGGAGTGAGTGGCCTAGTGAGAAACCCTATCTCATTCTTAAAGGGTCTGAATGGTGTGTGAACAATCTCGCAAGGCCCCCTCAAATCTTGTCTTGGCTTTGATGAGAGCCATAATATAAGGAGCATATGCTAGATTTTGGTTCTTGTCCATTTTCAAATCATTGAGCTGTCTCATCATGAATAGAACAACATTCATTACCTCACCGTTCATGATGTGGTGGATAATGTTCCAGAATTTGTCCCATATTTTGCTCTTATCCCCACTCTTGGGAAGAATAGTGACTCTGGCAATCTTGTTGATCACAGCAGGATGATGCCTGAGTCCTGCTGTCTCTCCAAACCTCCTGGGTATTCCCAGCCTAGCTGGCTCATAGAATTGCACAAAGTCCTCAAAATTATCCTCAGTGTAGAGATCCAGTCCAGCTGAAATGGTGCCATAATCCAGACTGTTGGCAGTGGCAAAGTCAGCAAAAGATGCAGAATATCGCTTGAATCCAGTCATCCAAGTGATGGATTCTTCTTCTATATCAATCTCTGAGGTGGCCAGGAATTGCTTGACAGCCATTTCACTGAAGTCTGTTCGTTGCCCCATAAACTGATACAGTCCACACGTCTCAAACTTAGGGATCAGATCCTCCATGACTGATTGTCCTAGCATGAAAGACCAATCAATCACTTGATGTTTATGAAAATTTGTATCCACCAAGGTGCCCCAAAAAACATCAAACTGCAGCTGAGTGTGGAAAAATTGAACATTGGTGTCAGATGGCAGAGTGTATTGGTTCACAGTCCGCCTTGAGCAGTACTCAACCATAGAAAACCTCCGCTTTGGATATGTCCATCCTGTGGTGTCAATGGGATAATCGGGATGGATATGAGGAAAGTCTTCAGTATCCATAGATTCAGTGCCCCCAGCTGAGGATTGGGCCTCTGAATCAGTGGTTGGTGTATAGTCAGCATCATCTCCACGAGGGCGCTTTGATTTAAAGCGACCTGCAAGTTTCTTGCGGAGACCACCCAAACCACTGCAATAATGTGACAGACATCCATAGATGAATAGTTGATACCAATCACCACAATAAAAAGAATAGAACTGCATTGCTCTGTCAGGGTCCGGACGATCCGCGCTAGGGGCCGGACTGTCCGCGCCAGAGGTCCGGACGGTCCGCGCCCACCAGGCGGACGGTCCGCGACCGACCAGGGGAGACTCTCTAGAACCCTAGCCGCCACAACCGTTGAATTGATGATTTTGCAGAGAATATCCATCCAAACGAGTTCAAAATTTTGCACAGTGTTCATAGTGAGTAGTACTAACAATCCCACCAATCAGATTTGTAAAACTACTACTCAATTCTAGATCAGAGAGGAAATCCAAATAATCTCAAAATTGAAGAGATTTGAGGAAATCCATAAGATTATGAAATATCGTGATGAAGACATGTTGATTGAACGTTTCCACAAGCTGTCGGACTGTCCGTGCGCAACGTCACTTCTCCGTCCGTGCACAATCAACAAAAGAGACTATTTGGCGAGTGGAGAGAAAGAGAGAAGTGGCAAAGAACACAAATGACAAGTCTGCGGCCTCTGCTCGACTTTACTGCCTGTCGCGGACGGTCCACGCAGGGGCGACGGACGGTCCACGGCCTGATGAGTCCAGACGGTCTGCATTGCTGATCGGACTGTCCAGTTCCTGATGCTACGGACGGTCCACAGTCCATGGGCGGACGGTCCGCGGCCTGATACTCAGTTTTCCAATGTCTGTCCACTTTCTGTTTTTGAATTTCAAATCCGAATTGGTGCTCATATATGGACATTTCGACCAATCCAAGGGTTAGTATGCATGCATATACATATTATGTAATTTAGTAATGCAAAAAATTTATATTAAACTACCTAGATCAATCTAAAATGTAAAATGCATCAAAAATACCAAATAAATAGCATAGAGAGCATATTTAGAACCGAAATGCAACACTACACATGCGTGATCAACTTCAAGCCACATTTGATAGATCGATCACATTCATTTCACTTCTTAGAGAACAAAATCTTGTTTCATCCAAAGGCTTTGTAAAAATGTCTGCTAATTGATCATCTGTGCCAATGGAATAAATAGAGATATCTCCCTTTCCAACATGATCCCTTAAGAAGTGATGCCGTATATCAATATGCTTAGTCCTTGAGTGTTGGACCAGATTGGTAGCCAATTTTACCGCACTCTCATTATCACACATGAGAGGCACATTCTTGAAAATAATCCCATAATCCAATAAAGTTTGTTTCATCCATAATAATTGAGCACAACAATTTCCGGCCGATATATATTCCGCCTCGGCGGTAGAGAGAGCAACCGAATTTTGTTTTTTAGAAGACCATAAAACAAGAGATCTACCAAGAATTGACAACAACCGGAGGTGCTTTTTCTATCAACTTTGCACCCTGCATAGTCCGAATCCGAATATTCAATTAATTCAAATTGAGCACCTTTGGGATACCATAAACCAATATTGGGAGTATACTTCAAATATCTTAGAATTCTTTTAGCGGCCTTCAAGTGAATCTCTCAAGGTGAAGCTTGAAATTGAGCACACATGCATACACTAAACATAACATCGAGCCTAGATGCGGTAATATAAAGCAAACTACCAATTATTGAATGATAAAGTTTTTGATCAACCATAGTACCTCCTTCATCTAAGTCTAGATGACCATTTGTTGCCATTGGAGTCTTGATAGGCTTTGCATTTTCTAAACCAAACTTCTTGAGCATGTCCTTCAAATATTTTGATTGACTTATAAAAATTCCATCTTTCAATTGTTTGATTTGAAGGCCAAGGAAGAAGCTCAATTCTCCTATCATAGACATTTCAAGTTCTTTTGACATCATTTTTCCGAATTCCTCACAAAATAATTCATTAGTAGATCCAAAAATAATATCATCAACATAGATTTGACAAACAAATAAGTCTTTGCCAATTCTTTTAGTGAATAGAGTAGTGTCAACCTTCCCAATTTTGAAGTCTTTGGAAAGCAAGAAATCCCTAAGCCTTTCATACCAAGCGCGTGGAGCTTGCTTAAGCCCATAGAGAGCTTTAGAAAGCTTGAACACATGGTTAGGTCTTTTGGGGTCCTCAAAACCGGGAGGTTGTTCAACATACACTAGTTCACTAATCTTACCATTTAGAAAAGCACTCTTTACATCCATTTGGTAGAGCTTGATATTATGTGCACAAGCATAAGCAAGAAGAATCCGGATTGCTTCTAATCTTGCCACGGGAGCAAATGTCTCCCCAAAATCCAATCCCTCAATTTGAGTATATCCTTGTGCAACTAATCTTGCCTTGTTTCTTACTACCACACCATCTTCATTGTGCTTGTTGTGAAACACCCATTTTGTACCAATAACATTGTGGTTCTTTGGTCTCTCAACAAGCTCCCAAACTTCATTTCGAGCGAAGTTATTTAATTCTTCATGAATTTGATTCACCCAATCAACATCAAGTAGAGCTTCATCTACACGGTTAGGTTCCATACAAGATACAAAAGAGAAATGTTCACAAAATGAAGCTATGAGAGAGCGAGTTTGAACACCCTTACTAATATCACCCACAATTTGATCAACCGGGTGATCCTTCACAATAGAATGATGAATTCTTGATACGGTTTGATAATTGCTAGTTTAAGCATTAGGAGGAACCGAATGTCTTGAAGTACCTTGATCATGAGTATCCATAGTTTCATCATGTTGTTGGCTTTGGTGATCTTCCTCATTTAGAGTTGAAGATGAAGGAATGACAACCACACTATTTTCATCATCAACTTCCTTTGGCTTTATTTCACCAATGGCCATTGTTTTCATTGCATTTATCAATTGAGTTCCACCAACATCATCAAGATTATCACTCTCATCTTGAGACCCATTTGTTTCATCGAATTCAACATCATATGCTTCTTCAATAATACCATGAGTTTTGTTGAAGACTCTATAAGCTTTACTATTTGATGAATATCCAAGAAGAAAACCCTCATCACATTTCTTCTCAAATTTAGAAAGTCGGCTTCCCTTTCTTAAAATATAACATTTGCAACCAAATACCCTAAAATATGAGATATTTGGCTTTCTACCAATGAGCAATTCATATGGAGTTTTCTTCAAAAGCTTGTGACAATATAGTCTATTTGATGAATGACAAGCGGTATTTATTGCCTCAGCCCAATAAGAATCCGATATATTATATTCCGCTAACATAGACCTAGCCATATCAATGAGAGTTCTATTCTTTCTTTCAACAATACCATTTTGTTCTGGGGTATATTTGGAAGAGAATTCATGTTTAATACCCTTGTCATCACAATATTCATCAATTCTTGCATTTTTGAATTTCGACCCATTATCACTTCTAACCTTTTTGATGTCGAAATCAAATTGATTTTGAGCCAATATAGCAAATGACTTGAATGTTTCAAACACATTAGATTTGTCTCGAAGAAAATAAACCCAAGTAAATCTTGAATAATCATCCACAATCACAAGACAATAAGAATTACCACCAATACTCACAAAAGATGTGGGCCCAAATAAATCCATGTGAAGTAATTCCAAAGGTCGATGAGTGGACATTTGACTTTTATTTGGATGAGTGTTTGCCACTTGCTTCCCGGCTTGACAAGAGCTACACAATTTGTTCTTCTCAAACTTCACATCTTTTAAACCACGAACTAAGTCATGCTTGGTTAACCGATTGAGTTGCTTCATTTCAACATGACCAAGTCTTCTATGCCATAACCAACCTACTGAAGCTTTTGAGAATAGGCAAGTTGTGAGCTTTGCCTCATTAGATGAGAAATCAACAAGATAAAGATTTTCATGTCTAAAACCTTTAAACTTAAGATTGCTACCATCAACACTAGAGATAATAACATCTTCTACCGTGAAATTGCAACAAAATCCTAAATCACATAATTGAGCTACGGAAAGTAAATTAAAATTCAAAGACTCAACCAAGAGCACATTTGATATGGAATGATCATTTGAAATAGCAATTTTACCCAAACCTTTAACCTTTCCTTTGTGATTATCTCCAAATGTGATACTATCATAATTTGAGCAATCTTCCTCATTCATTTGGGTAAACATTTTCATATCACCGGTCATGTGTTGAGTGCATCCACTATCTAACACCCAATGATTCCCTCCCGCCTTGTAGTTCACCTACAAAAGGAAATCAATCTCTTTTAGGTACCCAAACTTGCTTGGGTCCTTGGATGTTAGTGACCAAGGTCTTTGGCACCCAAATAGCTTTCTTTTTGTTTCCAACAATTGAAGTACCAACAAATTTAGCATGAACACCTTTTGCATTATGAGAAAGAACATTACAATGCTCAAAACAAGTGGAGGATACATTTTTGAGCTTAGGACAATTTTTCTTAACATGTCCCTTCTTGTGACACTTGTGACACACTTTGTCACATTCTCTCACAAACAATGTCTTTTGCTTTATAAAAGCATTCTTTCCTTTCTTGGGAACATATCCAAGACCTTCACGGTTAAGAGAGCATCGTTGACTTCCCAATATGAAATCCAATTTAGCCTTACCACCATATGCCTTTTCTAGGTCATGAGTTAGAGTGTTTACTCTATCTACTAACACTTCATTCTCAACAATAATTTTTGATTCATCAAGAGCAATGTTATCATTGAGAGAAATTTTGCATTTATCACAAATAGAGTTAGTAGGTAGTGGTTCACTTGTAAGACTATCAAGTAAGTCACAAGTGACTCCAACATCCTTAGTGACCACCTCAACTTCATGCACAATAGACGATTTTTGAGCATCCGCAAGCTTCTCACAATTTTCTTTTAGGTCATTGTGAGAGGTCTTGAGCTCCTCAAAAGACACTTGGAGGTTTTTATACAATTCCTTCAAGGTCTTAAATTTTTCTTTTTCTTTGTGCATGTAGTCGTCGGCCTCACCTAACATTCTAACAAGATCATCATATGAATAGCCATCATCATCAACATCATCGATATCATCATCATCATTTATATCATTTAAATCAGTGATGATTTTTACCTTGGCATCTCCCTTTGCCATGAGACAATGGGGGGATGAGAAGAGTGAGGGAGCTTCCTTGATGGCAATTCCGGCATTAAGCTTGGATGAGGTGTCATCATCATCATCATCCGAGCTATCATCCGAGTCCCATTCAACTAAGTAGGCTTTGCCATCTTTCTTCTTGTTGTAGTATTTCTTTTTCTTCTTGTCACTTTCATCTTTGCCCTTCTTCTTCTTGCTTGGGCAATTCATGGCAATGTGACCGGGTTCCCCACACTCAAAACACTTTCTATCATTGAAAGTGTTTCTTCTTGATGTTTGACCTCTTCTAGGTTGACCTCTCTTCATCTTCATGAATTTATTGAATTTCCTTACAAATAGAGCCATGTCACCATCACTCTCACTTTCATTTTCTTCATCATTACTATCTTCTTTTTCAATTGCCTTTGAGGCCTTAGCTTTGAGAGCAATTGATTCATTTTTCACCTTCTTTGCCAAACTTAAAGCATCGGCTTGTGACTTCTTAAATATATCTTGAGTGAGAATCTCTCCCAATACTTCGGTTGGAGAAGTTGTAGATAGGTCACTCCTTACTAACATTGTCACAATGGTCTCATATTTCTCCGGAAGTGATCTAAGGAACTTGTGAGTGAAATCCACATCCGGTACATTGAAACCAAGTCCCTTGAGTTCATTCACTATCTCATTTAACCGATTGAACATATCGGATACACTCTCATCTTCTTTCATAATAAATTGCTCAAACTTCCCTTTGCACACATATAGTTTGGCACTCTTCACAATTGTAGTTCCTTCATGAATTTCCATTAGCTTAATCCAAATCTCATGAGCGGTTGTGAGATTCTTGATACGATTGAACTCATTTATATCAAGAGCATCATAAAAGACATTCATGGCTCGATCATTTGTGAGGATATTCTCATTATCACTAACGGATGGTTCATCTTCTTTCAACACAACAAATCCATCCCTCACAATTGGCCAAATTTTTCCACCCATTGCTCTAAGATGCATTGACATTCTTATTTTCCAATAGTCATAATTATTCCCATCAAAATGTGGTGGCTTCCCAATGTGCACATTGTTGTTACTAGCCATTTTGTCCCACTTCGGGATGATTAGATCCACAAACAATGGAGTCCTTGGCTCTGATACCACTTGTAGGATCTAGGACACCGGCTAGAGGGGGGGTGAATAGACGGTTTTGACTAAAATCAAAAACACTAGGTAAATTTAATCAATATAACAAGAGGAATAAATTCTCTAGTGACAACAAGTAAGCAATGTATGAGAATCAACTACGGTGATTGAATACTTGAGGAACAATATGCAAAACACTAATCACTTGCAAGGCAATAAGTAATGCAAGAAAGTAAAGACACCGAATTTTATCCCATGGTATCGGTGATTTGCCGATCACCCCTAATCCATGTTGAGGTGGACTTCAAGCTCTCACTTGCTCCTCTATCAATACACGGCTTGATCTTTGAGCCAAGTGGACAAGAAATCACTCAATACCTCGATTCCACTAATGTCACCTTTGCCGCTCTGGCGAGGTAGGCGCGGACCCCTCACAATCAACACCGCGGCTTCTCCACAATCTTCTTGGAGAGCTCGACAGAAACAATCACCCGAGCCGTCTAGGAGGCGGCAACCTCCAAGAGTAACAAGTCGATGACGCTTGCTCGGTGTACCACCTAGTGCCTCAAGAATCACCGAAGGATGCAAATGCACTAGGAACTCTCAATCTCTCACTAGAATGCAATCTCAAGCAAAGAGTGTGAGAGAGTGAGTTGGAGGATCACAAATGAGCTCAATGTGTGCAAGGAATGGCCAAGAGAGCTCTCTCATACGAGCTACCCTTCTATTTATAGCCCCCCATCAAATTCCAACCGTTATGTGCAAAAAGCACCAGTTCTGCGCACACGCGGACGGTCCGCGCCCTAGGGCTGGACGGTCCGCCGTACATATAACGGCTATAATTCTCGTTTGAAAACTGTCAGAGCTGACAGAAAAGGTGGATCCGGATAGTCCGCCCTTCAAGGCCGGACCGTCCGCGACCTGGCAACTTTAGGCACCCGGACCTCTGACCAAGAACAGTTAACACGGGCGGACCGTCCGCCTATAAGGCCGGACGGTCCAAGACCTGAGACAGTACTGCCCGGACTAGTCCCACGGACAGTCCATAGTACAAATCTACAAAATCACACAGTCCCTGTCCAAAACATATTTGACACTTGCGGACTGTTCGCCCAACACAGCCGGACGGTCCATGCTATAATTCAGGGACTGGCCCGAAACCAGCCTTCTCTGGTCATGACTGCGGACGGTCCGGCCCTAAGGCCCGGACGGTCCGCAGTGCAAAGGAACAAGATGGCTCCCGAAGTGGTCAGACTTCGGACCCCTCTGGTGGATCGCGGACGATCCGCCCTCAAGGCCCGGACGGTCCGCGCATCCAAGACTTTGCATTTTTCAAACTCGCTTTTGAAAGAATTTTTAACTCAAGAAATTTGAAGCGCTGTTAGTCCTCATGCAAATGCAACTACTTGATGCTCTATGAGGCACTAAGTTTTACACAGATCAAAGTCATTGACCCCTCTTAATAGTACGGCTATCTAGCCTACTAATCCGGTCAGGTATCTTCTCTAAACTCCTCAAGACCGGCAAAAACGAAACCTATATTATACCTTTGCCTTCATTTGATCCACAACCAATGCTTATGATTCTCCAATATTTCCTGTTCTATGTGGTCCAACCCTGCATTCTTATTTCTCCAAGAATCGTTAGTCCACAAGTAGTTGTCATTAATTACCAAAACATCACCAAAGGGGCCTAGATGATTCACAGTGTGGCGGTCTTTGACCCTGATCATCTCCCTTGTCTTGATCAACTTCATCTCCCCCTTGATCGTGGTCCTCCTCTTGAGGTGGCTCATTCTCTTGATCTTCATTTACATCATCTTGAGTTTGATCCTCATCTTGGGTTGGTGTTGGTGGAGATGCTTGCATGGAAGATGATGGTTGATCTTATTTTTGTGGAGGCTCTTCGGATTCCTTAGGACACACATCCCTAATAGACATGTTCCTTAGCGCGACGCATGGAGCCTCTTCATCATCTAGCTCATCAAGATCAACTTGCTCTACTTGAGAGCCATTAGTCTCATCAAACACAATGTCACAAGAAACCTCAACTAATCTAGTGGATTTGTTGAAGACTCTATATGCCCTTGTGTTTGAGTCATAACCAAGTAAAAAGCCTTCTATAGCCTTAGGAGAAAATTTAGATTTTCTACCTCTTTTAACAAGAATAAAGCATTTGCTACAAAAGACTCTAAAATATGAAACATTAGGCTTTTTACCGGTTAGGAGTTCATATGATGTCTTCTTGAGGATTCGGTGAAGGTAGAGCCGGTTGATGGAGTAGCAGGCGGTGTTAATCGCCTCAGCCCAAAACCGGTTCGGAGTCTTGTACTCATCAAGCATGGTCCTTGCCATGTTCAGTAGAGTTCTATTCTTTCTCTCCACTACACCATTTCGTTGAGGTGTGTAGGGAGAAGAGAACTCATGCTTAATGCCCTCCTCCTCAAGAAAGCCTTCAATTTGAGAGTTCTTGAACTCCGTCCCATTATTGCTTCTTATCTTCTTAATTCTCAATCCGAACTCATTTTGAGCCCGTCTCAAGAATCCCTTCAAAGTCTCTTGGGTTTGAGATTTTTCCTGCAAAAAGAATACCCAAGTGAAGCGAGAATAATCATCCACAATTACAAGACAATACTTACTCTCGCCGATGCTTATGTAAGCGATCGGGTCGAATAAATCCATGTGGAGTAGCTCAAGCGGCCTGTCGGTCATCATGATGTTCTTGTGTGGATGATGGGTACCAACTTGCTTCCCTGCTTGACATGCGCTACAAACCCTGTCTTTCTCAAAATGAACATTTGTTAGTCCCAAAATGTGTTCTCTCTTTAGAAGTTTGTGGAGATTCTTTATCCCAACATGGGCTAGTCGGCGATGCCAAAGCCAACCCATATTAGCCTTAGCAATTAAGCAAGTATTGAGTTCAGCTCTATTAAAATCAACTAAGTATAGCTGACCCTCTAATACTCCCTTAAATGCTACTAAATCATCACTTCTTCTAAAGACAGTAACACCTATATCCGTAAAAAGACAATTGTAACCCATTTTGCATAATTGAGAAACTAAAGTTATAATCTAAAGAATCTACAAGAAAAACATTGGAGATAGAATGGTCAGGTGATATAGCACTTTTACCAAGTCCTTTGACCAAACCTTGATTTCCATCCCCGAATGTGATAGCTCTTTGGGGATCATCGTTTTTCTCGTAGGAGGAGAACATCCTTTTCTCCCCAGTCATGTGGTTTGTGCACCCGCTATCAATTATCCAACTTGAGCCCCCGAATGCATAAATCTACAAAACAAGTTTAGGCCTTGTTCTTAGGTACCCAAACGGTCTTGGCTCCTTTTACATTAGAAACAAGCACCTTGGGTACCCAAACACAAGTCTTGGAGCCCTTGTGTTTGCCCCCAACATATTTGGCAACTACTTTGCCTGGTTTGTTAGTGAGCACATAAGAAGCATCAAAAGTCTTAAATGAAACATTGGGTTCATTTGATGCAGTAGAAGTTTTATTTTTAGGCATTTTAATGTGAGTGGAATGCCTAGAGCTAGATTCCTCATTCTTGTACATAAAAGCATGATGGGAAACTGAATGAGACTTTCTAGCATAAATTCTCCTAATCTTATGCTCAGGATAACCAGCAGGATATAAAATGTAACCCTCGTTATCCTGTGCCATGTGAGCCTTGCCCTTAACAAAGTTGGACAATTTCTTGGGGGCATTAAGCTTGACATTGTCTCCCTGTTGGAAGCAAATGCCATCCTTAATGCCAGGGCGTCTCCTATTATAAAGCATGCTACGAGCAAATTTAAATTTTTCATTTTCTAGTTCATGCTCGGTAATTTTAGCATCTAGTTTAGCTATATGATCATTTTGTTGTTTAATCATAGCAATGTGATCATGGATAGCATCAATATTAATATCTCTACATCTAGTGCAAATAGAGACATGACTAACAATAGATGTATAGGGTTTGCATGCATTTTATTCATCAATCTTAGCATGTAACATGGCATTCTCATCTCTAAGATTGGAAATAGAAACATTGCAAACATTTAAATTTTTAGCCTTAGAAATTAGTTTATCATTTTCAAATTTAAGGCTAGAAAGTGATTCATTCAACTTATCAATCTTAGAAATTAAACTAGCATTATCATTTTTAAGATTAACAAGAGAATCATCACATCCATTTAATTTCTCAACCTTAGCAAGTAATTTGGCATTCTCAGTTCTAAGGTTAGAGACAGTGTCATGGCAAATGCTAAGCTCACTAGTTAATTTTTCACATTTTTCTATCTCCTGAGCATAGGCATTTTTAACTTTAACATGCTTCTTATTTTCCTTAATAAGGAATTCCTCTTGGCTATCCAAAAGTTCATCCTTCTCATTAATAGCACTAATCAATTCATTTAGTTTTTCTTTTTGTTGCATGTTTAAGTTGGAAAAAAGACTAAGCAAGTTATCTTCATTATCACTAGAGTTATCCTCATCACTAGATGTCGCATATTTAGTGGAGGCTCTAGATTTTACCTTCTTCTTTTTGCCGTCCTTAGCCATGAGGCACTTGTGGCCGATGTTGGGGAAGAGGAGACCTTTGGTGACGGCGATGTTGGCAGCGTCCTCGTCGGAGGAGGAGTCGGTGGTGCTCTTGCTGGAGTCCCATTCCCGACACACGTGGGCATCGTCGCCCTTCTTCTTGTAATATCTCTTCTTTTCCTTCCTCTTTCCCTTCTTGTCGTCGCCCCTGTCACTATCACTAGATAATGGACATTTAGCAATAAAATGACCAGGCTTACCACATTTGTAGCAAACCTTCTTGGAACGGGGTTTGTAGTCTCTCCTCTTCCTTTGCTTGAGGATTTGGCGAAAGCTCTTGATGATGAGCTGAAAGGGAAATGTGCCCTTGGGCCATTTCTAAGTATTTTGGTGATTGAGTGCCAACACAAGTGCTTAAATGTGAATCTATACCCATGGATGGACAAAGTGCAAATCAAGAGTAAAGGTATGTTTCTAAGCCTTAGTACATTGTTTTGAAGACTAATGTGTTGTGTCTAAGTGCTTGAAACAGGAGAAATCGAGTCAGAGAAAAGTTGGCTGTGTACAGCCAAAAGGCTGTTCGGTCTGGAGCACCGAACTGTCCGGTGGTGCACCGGACAGTGTCCGGTGCGCCAGACTGCCTCGGGCAAACTGGCCGCTCTCGGGAATTTACCGGCGACGTACGGCTATAATTCACTGGACTGTCCGGTGTGCACCGGACTGTCCGGTGTGCACCGGACTGTCCGGTGAGCCAACGGTCGGCCGGGCCAACGGTCGGCCGCGCGATCTGCGCGGGACACGTGGCCGAGCCAACGGCTAGAAGGGGGCACCGGACTATCCGGTGTGCACCGGACATGTCCGGTGTGCACCGGACATGTCCGGTGCGCCAACGGCTCTCTGGCGGCCAACGGTCGGCTGCGCCGTTTAAGGAAAGAAATCGGGCACCGGACAGTGTCCGGTGTGCACCGGACTGTCCGGTGCACCAGTCGACAGAAGGCAATATCAGCCTTCCAGATTTACTCTCAACGGCTCCTAGCTGCCTTGGGGCTATAAAAGGGACCCCTAGGCGCATGGAGGAGAACACCAAGCATTCCTACAACATTCCTAAGCACCAAGACATCGATTTCGCGCATTTGGTTCATTGTGATAGCATCTAGAGCTCTTGTTGAGTTGTGAACTCATTGAGTTGTGTTGTGAGCTCTTGTTGAGTTGTGAACTCATTGAGTTGTGTTGTTGAGTTGTGATAGCATCTAGCATCTAGAGCTCTTGTTGAGTTGCGACTTGTATGCGTGCTGTTGCTCTGATTTTGAGTCTTGTGTGCGTTACTAGTTCCTCCCTTACTCCGTATTTCTTTGTGAATCTCAAGTGTAAGGGCGAGAGGCTCCAAGTTGTGGAGATTCCTCGCAAACGGGATATTGAAAGGCAAAGCAAAACACTGTGGTATTCAAGTTGGTCTTTGGACCGCTTGAGAGGGGTTGATTGCAACCCTCGTCCGTTGGGACGCCACAACGTGGAGTAGGCAAGCGTTGGTCTTGGCCGAACCACGGGATAAACCACTGTGTCATCTCTGTGTTTGATCTCTTGTGGTATTGTGTTTTGTTGAGACTCCTCTCTAGCCACTTGGCGATTATTGTGCTAACACTTAACAAGTTTTTGTGGCTATAAGTTTAAGTTTCACAGGATCACCTATTCACCCCCCCTCTAGGTGCTCTCAATTGGTATCAGAGCAGTTCTCTTCACAAAGGGACTAACCGCCCGAAGAGATGGATCCTAAAGGGAAGGGAATCGTGATCAACGACAAGGAGAAGGAGTCCTTCGTCAACGAGCCAAGGGATGACAAGTCCAACGACTCAGGCTCGGGCCACAGACGCAAAGATGGGAAGAAGAAGAAGACAAGACGCATCAAGGAGATCGTCTACTACGACAGCGATGAGTCTACTTCCTCCCAAAAGGACGACGACCACAACGAATACGAGAGAAAGAAACCGGTCAATTCGAACTTTTCTTTTGATTACTCTCGTATTCCTCAAAGTACTAATGCTCATTTATTATCTATTCCACTTGGTAAACCTCCTCATTTTGATGGAGAGGACTACGGATTTTGGAGTCACAAAATGCGTAGTCACTTGTTCTCTCTCCATCCTAGCATATGGGAGATTGTAGAAAGTGGAATGCACTTTGATAGTACGGATAGTCCCATGTTTATTAATGAACAGATTCATAAAAATGCACAAGCTACTACTGTGTTGCTAGCCTCTTTGTGCAGGGACGAGTACCATAAGGTGAGCGGCTTGGACAATGCCAAGCAGATCTGGGACACCCTCAAGATCTCTCATGAGGGGAATGATGTCACCTTGCTCACCAAGATGGAGTTGGTGGAAGGCGAGCTTGGACGGTTCGCAATGATAAGGGGCGAGGAGCCAACTCAAACATATAACCGGCTCAAGACCCTTATCAACAAAATAAGGAGCTACGGAAGCACGCGATGGACGGATCACGACGTCGTCTGCCTAATGCTAAGGTCCTTTACCGTTCTTGATCCTCATTTGGTGAACAACATTCGTGAAAATCCTAGGTACACCAAGATGTCGCCCGAAGAAGTTCTGGGGAAGTTCGTAAGCGGGCGAATGATGATCAAGGAGGCAAGATATGTGGACGACGCGTTGAACGGTCCTATTCATGAGCCTCAACCCACTGCTCTCAAGGCAACGAGGAGCAAGGAGGCGCTACCGAGCAAGGTGGCGCAAGTTGAGGCGGCCGGGCTAAATAATGAGGAGATGGCCCTCATCATTAAGCGCTTCAAGACGGCACTTAAAGGTCGCAAGGGATAGTCAAGCAAGATGTCACACCCGGTTTTAGAAGGCAAACCGAATGCGAACCATGTACGTGCCAGGATCAGTTATTCACGTACACAGCAGTTACATAATATGGACATCATCACACAGTGCTCAAAATAGTATTAAAAGGGAATAATAGTTGATTACATCATACGTCTGAGACGTCCATATAGTTCTTACAATAAATCAAAGTGCGGAAAAGAAACGTAGATAACTGCGGCCTTCACAGGCAGCCGACTGGGGGTTGCCGCTAACCCACACCTAGAACTCGTCGTAGTCTTGGAACTCCTGGAAGTCTCCTTCCACAGCTTCATCTTCGCCTGAGCAGTGGTTGCAATGCTGACAACCTGGGGGGGGTTTGGTGTGTAGAGCAAGGGTGAGTACACATCAACATACTCAGCAAGTATCCTGTTTGGCTGTAGTGGACTAGCTTTATGTGGGGATAAGTCAAGCAGTTGCTTTTAGTTGGTCAGATTATTATTTACTAATAGAAAGCCAAGTTTTAGCATTAACCCAAGTTATTAACCCGATGTACCCTTTCCAAGCGGAAAGAATACCACTTACCAGCACCATAGTCATAACCAGAACCATCGATCTCATAGCCACCTGTACCACAATGTCTCTGATCAAGTACCACTAATCACTGGAGCTCCCTTGGCCGCTCATAACCATGAGCACGACTGATATATCAGTTTTTTCAAACACTCTGCAGAGGTTGTGCACTTTACCCACAAGCCGTGATTCCCTCTTGCCTCGGGCCGATCAAACCCTTAAACACTACCAAGGTGAATAGGCAGGGTTTCACTACGTAGCCTTTACAAAGATTCCTCGGGGCTATAGCCGCCCGTTAGGTTTCCTAAATGCACCGCACTCCTCCCCAAGGGGCGAACCCAAACTTGGCAGAGCGAGCCGCATACACCGAGCCCCATTGACGGCACGACGGCTAAGCGAACTACACCCCGGTTCCTCTAATTATTCAGCTAAGGGCACCCCATTCCACCCTCATGGTTGCACTGTTTTCCCGGGCGGTCATCCATAGAACAGGTCCTTACGGAGAGGCACTCGAGAAACCGCTCGAGCCCCCTTGAAGGTCACAAGTACAACATCATAATAAGAGAAGGGAAAACAGCGTATCATAGATAATCTCATCATGTTCATTGATTAGAGTTAAGCAATAGCATAAAGCTAGGTAATAATAATCCAACCCAAACAGGAATCAAGGACATGGATAACAAAAGCTAGTCGATCCTTAGGTATAAATGTGTAAAGCGGGAGGTGAATTAAATAATGAATAGGACAGAGATAGGTCAAAGGACACTTGCCTCCACCAAACGACTGCTGCTCAGGGGCTTCTCCTGCGAGTTCCTCGGGCTCTTCGACCGGATCGTTCTCTATGCGATTGCAAGCATACATACATTCATCCATTCAAATTGGGAAACAAACAGTACATCATACAAGGGAACAAATAAAGTGAATATGCATCAAGTATGACATTCGGTATCGCACTCATTATGGTTAGAAAGAAACGGGAAAAGGTCTCGCGGGAGGGGGGGTTAAAGCTTATGCACTAATGATTAGTTACAATTGGTTCTAACAAAAGAATTCAGTTATATGCACTAATGGAAACCTAGTCGTTTTTAGTTGATCAGACTGGATAAACAATTAGTTGTATGAACTAACTAGCATAACAAAATTCTAAATTAAGTTTCCTATTTCAATAATATGAACAATGATTAACCTACCTAAAATAAAATAAGTAACAGTAATGAAAGACAATATAATAATATAAAAAAAATAAAATAAATAAAAAAAGGGGGGGCGGTTGAACCGGCCTGGGGCAGGGGCGGGGGCGGCCGAGCCAGCGGCGCGCAGGGGCGGCTGGGCAGGGGCGGGCGGTTGTGCCGGAGCCGGGGCGGCCGAGCGGCGAGGCGGCCGAGCGGCGGGGGCGGCGGCTAGGGCAGGGGGCGGCGGCTTGGGTAGGGGGCGGCGGCTTGGGTAGGGAAGAGAGAAAGTGAGAGGGAGGGAGAGGGAGAGGGGTTTTGGGAAAAATAAAGGGAGGGGGGCGGCATGGGCCAACTGGGCCCAAAGGGGGCGCGCGGGAGGGGCGACTGGGCCGGCCATGGGCGGTCCACGACGCGGGAGAGAGAAAAAAGAGAGAGAGAAAGAAAAAGAAAAAGAAAAAAAAAGGTTTTTCTCCCTTTCGAAATCCGATCTTTCTAAATGAATGCACTTACATCCCTAAGCAAATCAAAGAATGCATAGTTCGGCATGGTGCATCAAACAACATCAAGTAATTTTAGGGTTTTTCTTTACACGGGAATTCCAAGCCGAACTCCGTTATAACTTTGGAAAAGATCAAGGTTTAGCGAGGGAATGAGAAAAATAAAAGGGTAACGCCTGAATTTGGTGAAAGAAAAGAAGAAAAAAATTCTACCCCCAAATTCAGGGCGTTACAAACCTATCCCCCTTAAAAGAATCTCGCCCTCGAGATTCAGGGCTGGCCAGCAAAGAGCTCAGGGTATTTAGCCATCAGATCATCTTCACGCTCCCAGGTTGCTTCTTCCTCAGAGTGGTGATTCCATCTGACTTTGCACATTCTGATGGTCTTCCTTCGGGTGACTCTGTCTGCAACCTCAAGGATTTGCACTAGCTTCTCAACGTAGGTCAAGTCCTCTTGGACTTCAAGACCTTCCACTGGCAACTGCTCTTCTGGCACACGCAAGCACTTCTTCAACTGAGACACATGAAAGACATTATGCACAGCAGACAAATTCTCGGGCAAACTGAGCTGATAGGCCACTTCTCCACGTCTTGCAAGAATCTGATACGGACCAATGTAGCGGGGTGCTAGCTTGCCTTTCACTCCGAATCTTCTGACTCCTCTGATCGGCGACACTTTCAGATAGACAAAGTCTCCGACTTCAAAACTCAGCTCTCTTCTCCTTGTGTCTGCATAGCTTCGCTGCCTTGATTGCGCTATTTTCAGATTCTCTCGAACCATCTTGATGTTATCTTCGGCTTCAAGCAAAATGTCTGGCCCAAACACTTGCTTCTCTCCAGGCTGATCCCATTGCAACGGAGTTCTGCAACTCCTTCCATAGAGCGCCTGAAATGGTGACATCTTCAAACTGGCCTGGTAACTGTTGTTATAGGAAAACTCTGCATAAGGCAATCTCTTATCCCATCCGGACTGATCTTGCAACGCACAGGCTCTCAACATGTCTTCAAGAATTTGATTGGTTCTTTCGGTCTGGCCATCTGTCTGCGGGTGATAAGCTGAACTGAAATTCAGATGCGTGCCCAAGGCTTCATGCAACTGCTGCCAGAAATGAGAGGTGAACTGCGTTCCTCTGTCTGACACTATCTTCTTTGGCACACCATGAAGACAAACGATCCGAGACATATACAATTCTGCCAATACTGCACTGTTGTAGTTGGTCTTGACAGGTATGAAGTGGGCTGACTTGGTCAAACGATCCACTACTACCCAAATGGAATCGTAGCCGGCTCGAGTGCGAGGCAATCCGACTATGAAATCCATACCAATTTCATCCCATTTCCACTGAGGGATCTGCAACGGTTGCAACAATCCAGCAGGTCTCTGGTGCTCTGCCTTAATTCTTCGACAGCTATCGCACATAGCCACATGCTCTGCGATTTCCCTTTTCATTCCGTACCACCAGAATTTCTTTTTCAGATCCTGATACATCTTCTCACTGCCAGGGTGAATCGAATAAGCTGTCTCATGAGCTTCCTTAAGGATCAACTCCCGAATGGACTGGACATTGGGAACACACAAGCGGTCTTTGAACCATATCACGCCTTCTGCATCTTCTCGAAAATCTTTGCCTTTGCCATCTAGAATCAGTCGCCGGATCTCACTGATCTTCTCATCATTCTTCTGCGCTTCTTTGATTTCACGCTCTAAGGTAGGTTCCAACTCAACTGTGACTCCTCGAGAATTGTTCAGAAATCCGAGACTCAACCTGTCCAACTCCTTGGCCAACTCATAAGGCATCGGACGAGCGACCATCAGATTGACTTGACTCTTTCTGCTCAAAGCATCTGCCACTACGTTTGCTTTGCCTGGATGGTAATGAATCTCCAACTCATAATCTTTGATCAACTCTAACCATCTTCGTTGCCTCATGTTCAACTCTGACTGAGTGAATATGTACTTCAGACTCTTGTGATCTGTGTAAACATCACATTTCTGTCCATACAGATTGTGCCTCCATGTCTTCAGTGCGTGAACCACTGCTGCCAACTCTAGATCATGGATTGGGTAATTCTTCTCATGAGCCTTCAACTGTCGGGACGAGTAAGCCACAACTCTTCCCTCTTGCATCAACATGCATCCCAAACCTGTGTAACAAGCATCACAATACACCGAAAAAGGCTTGTGCACATCGGGCAAGACTAGGACAGGCGCTGTAGTCAACTTCTCTTTCAGCGCTTCAAAGGCCTCTTGGCATTTCTGGGTCCACTTGAACTCAACTTTGTTGCCTAGCAACGCTGTCATTGGTTTCGCAATCTTCGAAAACCCTTCAATGAATCGCCGATAATATCCGGCCATTCCAATGAAACTCTTGATTCCTCGAGCATCTGTTGGCGCTTTCCAGTTCAGAATGTCTGCCACTTTCTTCGGATCCACAGTCAATCCTTCTTTGTTGATTATATGACCCAAGAACAGGACTTCACTGATCCAGAACTCACACTTGCTCAACTTTGCATACAACTGGTGCTCTCGCAATCTCTGCAACACCATCTTCAAATGATCTGCATGCTCTTCTTCGCTTTGAGAATAAATCAGAATGTCATCAATGAATACCACCACAAACTTATCAAGATAATCCATGAATACACTGTTCATCAAGTTCATGAAGAACGCTGGCGCATTGGTCAAACCAAAAGACATCACTGTGAACTCATACAAACCATACTTGGTAATAAATGCCGTCTTCGGAATGTCCGAAGGTCGGATCCTGAGCTGATGATAACCTGACCTCAGATCAATGTTGGAGAACACACTGGCTCCTCTCAACTGGTCGAACAGATCTTCTATTCTGGGCAAGGGATACTTGTTCTTGATCGTGACTTCATTCAAAGCTCGGTAATCGATGCACATCCTTTTGGTGCCATCTTTCTTTTCTACAAATAGGACAGGGGCGGCCCAAGGCGAGGTGCTTGGCCGAATGTAACCTTTCTCTGACAGCTCATCAATTTGCTTCTTAAGTTCAACCAACTCTGGTCCAGATATTATATAAGCTCTCTTAGAGATAGGGGCGGTTCCGGGAAGAAGCTCTATGGCAAACTCAACTTTCCGCTCTGGTGGCATACCCGGTAAGTCCTTTGGAAACACATCCGGGAACTCGGACACAACCTTGATACTCTCAATTGGGTCTGCTTCACTGCTATCAACAGCTAGCTGATAACAACTTCCTTTCTTTGGCTCAGGCGGGACTAACTCGGTCACCACTTCCTCTCCTAGTGGAGACACCAACTTGATTGTCCTTTTATCACAGCTGATAACTGCCTGATACTTATCTAACCAATTCATCCCTAGGATGACATCTATTCCCTGAGTACCCATTACTATAAGGTTGGCGGGAAACGCTATCCCCCTTATTTCCACACTTATATTCAAACAAATGCTATCGGCTCGAATTCTACCACCGGCTGAGTCGATTTGAATGGGGGTTGACATGGTAGTAATTGGAAGATTATGTGCTTCTACCCATGATGAAGTAATGAAAGAATGCGTTGCTCCGGTATCAAATAACACTTCTGCAATATGGGAGTCGACTGGGAACATACCTACTATCATGCCGGGGGTCTCCTGAATTGCTTCAGCCTCCAAGTGATTCAGCCTTCCATGATTATAGCGCGGCTGAGGGCGATTGCCTGCTCCAGGCTGAGGCACATTCTGCTTTGCTGGGGCATTGGGGCCTGACTGCTGCTGGGCTGCCTTCTTCGGACATTGCATCACCCAGTGGCCTTGCTCTCCACAGTGGAAACACGCTCTGTTTCCAACCTGAGCTGGTGCTGCCTGACTGTTCTGCTGGGCTGCTGGGGCAGGAAGACGAGGTGCATGCTGATTCTGCCTTTGAAACTGACCTCCTGACTGATTGCTCTGACGGTTCTGGTACTGATGCTGAGGATACTGCCTTTGGAACTGCTAATGCTGAGGTGGACGCTGGTTCTGCCTGAACTGCTGAGGTTGATTGCTTGAGAAACGAGGACGACTGCTGCTTCCAGGCTGGGGTCCACTGATCTTGCGCTTACGATCTTCCATCTCCTTACGCTTCCTTTCTGTCATGATTGCTCTGTCAATCAGGTGCTGGAATGTCGGGAAGGTGTGATTCATCAGTTGGTACTGCAGAGGGTCAACCAAGCCTCTCAGGAAACGGTACTGTCGCTTGGCGTCAGTGTTGACATCTATAGGAGCATAGCGAGACAACTGCAGAAATCTGTCCCGGTATTCACTGACAGACAACGGCCCTTGCTTGAGAGCCAGGAACTCCTCCTTCTTCACTGTCATCAGACCCGCAGGAACATGGTACTGACGAAAGCTACTTCTGAACTCTTCCCAAGTGATAGCGTCAGGGTGGGCATGGGTGGCGAGGTAAGACTCCCACCATGATTGGGCTGCTCCTCTCAACAGACGGGGACCATACAAGACTTTCTCCCTGTCATCGCACTGAGCGGTGTGCAACTCCCGCTCCACAGTGCGCAGCCAATCTTCAGCATCCATAGGGTCAGAAGAATGAGCGAACGTTGGTGGATGACCTCTCATGAATTCAGCACGCTTGTCTCTAGGCATCTGAGGCATCTGAGGCTGAGGTGGGGCCTGCTGCTGTTGCTGCTGCTGCTGCTGAATGGCGGCCAAAGTCTGACCGATAGCTTGAACTGCTTGAGTCTGCATCAGAAACATCTGCTCGATCGACATCGGAGGCGGGGGCGGTAGGTGCTGCTGCTGGGGCACCTCATCCTGCGGAGCGGCTCGCTCCTGTTGAGCACGCCTTCCTCCTCTGCGCCTGTTCTCTGACATCTGCAGAATGCAACCACACATCAGAACTGATCTGGCAAATCTTGCAGCATAAGAAAAGAGTATGGAATTCTTCAACAGCACTGAACAGATGAGCATCTTCACTGATCTCCAACACAGACCACACAGCTTCTCAGATAAAGAGGAAAGTGGAATAAAAGGGTTTCCCAACTATATAACTAACTTTATTAACATAATAGGTAAACCAAAATGCAGGGGATACCCACACTCTGGTGACAATCATTACAAAGATCCAAACCAAACATAGTTCATCATGACAAACATAAATGCACAGGATATAGCAAACTACCCTGTCTAACTAAAACTAACTAAGACCGAGACTAACGCTAAGACTGAAGCTTCTATGTATATATATTTTGTATTAATTACAAGATCCAACTATAACGATCTATGGTTCCAGAGTTATCTTGGTCTTGCAGTCGGGGTTGCCATAAGACTGGGATCCACGCCGAGGTGAGCGGTACAGGTGCTGAGTCCCGAAGGGAGCGGGGGAACCATCCTCCAGGTGACGACGTTCCGCGCGCTCAGCCCGCAGCTGGGCGATCTCAGCACGAGCCCTACTCAGCTCGTCTAGTGCATGGTCCAGCTCCGTGTTTAGCACGGCGGCTAGGTTGACTGTGCTGCTCAACCTAGGATTGCCCTCACCGACAGGTGAGACAATCACGCCTCCTGTGCTGCCAGATGAACGGCGGGGGTAATACTTCAGGTCAAGACCGTCAGCTACCCCACCGAAAACCGAGCAGTAGTGCGAAAGCGCACGCCGTGTAGCATCTTGCATGGCTGCCTCAGCTGAGTCCCGCTCAGAAATAGAATAGTGCTCTGAGCAGGCCTCTGCACCCTGGAGACTGTTCTCCGGACGGCGCACCAAGCAAGTTGCCTCCCAGCGGTCCGGGTAGACCCCGCGACTATGCTGGTAGACCACACAGCGATACTCGACGGACCAAGTATGCCGGTCAAATGCCCGACGTAGCAGGGTATCGAGCGCATCGTGGAAGTGACACCCGCGAGCAGCGTCGCGAGTGATGGATCGAGCAAACCATCCTTCCAGCTCATGGTTAGCAGAGAGGTCGGTGCCGTGGCTCGAGCTGTCGTCGCCATCTCCGTCGTCTGGGTCTCCTCCAGCAGCTACTCCAGAAGCTGGGACGCCCAGTGGTGGTGCAGGGGGCGGCTCCAGAGAAAGCTTAGGGGAGCAGCTCCTCACAGACTCTATCTCCTGGTGGAGCGAGGAAGAAGAGCCCTGCTGCTCCTGTCGTCGACGTTCCTGCTCCTCATGCAGGCGGTGGTGCAGTCTCTCCAAGTGGCTGGACTGTCCGGCCACAGGACGGCGAAGCGGACGCTCAGCAAGGCGGGAGGGTAAGAAGGGGATGACTGACTTTCGTGCAGTGTGTCTAAGTCGAGCCATCTATAAAAGACATCGCAAGCAAAAGGGTGAGAACAGAGTTAATATGACCAGCAAATAATGAATCATAAGTGAATGAAGGATTAGAATAAAACATGATTTTCAGCAAGGTATAATATATAGTAGAACATAGGTTTGGTCGGTATGACCAACTTTTGAAGGGATATCAAAGTCAAGGAAGGGACAGAGGTCTATAGTCCTTAGAACGACCATTCTACTCTAGGTTAGCGGTCCTACAGTCAGCACGGCTTTGATACCACTTATGTCACACCCGGTTTTAGAAGGCAAACCGAATGCGAACCATGTACGTGCCAGGATCAGTTATTCACGTACACAGCAGTTACATAAT
Organism: Zea mays; assembly: GCF_902167145.1. Taxonomy (NCBI): domain Eukaryota; kingdom Viridiplantae; phylum Streptophyta; class Magnoliopsida; order Poales; family Poaceae; genus Zea; species Zea mays. The sequence continues at coordinate 10,401,525 of NC_050104.1, read as the reverse complement.
ATGGACATCATCACACAGTGCTCAAAATAGTATTAAAAGGGAATAATAGTTGATTACATCATACGTCTGAGACGTCCATATAGTTCTTACAATAAATCAAAGTGCGGAAAAGAAACGTAGATAACTGCGGCCTTCACAGGCAGCCGACTGGGGGTTGCCGCTAACCCACACCTAGAACTCGTCGTAGTCTTGGAACTCCTGGAAGTCTCCTTCCACAGCTTCATCTTCGCCTGAGCAGTGGTTGCAATGCTGACAACCTGGGGGGGGTTTGGTGTGTAGAGCAAGGGTGAGTACACATCAACATACTCAGCAAGTATCCTGTTTGGCTGTAGTGGACTAGCTTTATGTGGGGATAAGTCAAGCAGTTGCTTTTAGTTGGTCAGATTATTATTTACTAATAGAAAGCCAAGTTTTAGCATTAACCCAAGTTATTAACCCGATGTACCCTTTCCAAGCGGAAAGAATACCACTTACCAGCACCATAGTCATAACCAGAACCATCGATCTCATAGCCACCTGTACCACAATGTCTCTGATCAAGTACCACTAATCACTGGAGCTCCCTTGGCCGCTCATAACCGTGAGCACGACTGATATATCAGTTTTTTCAAACACTCTGCAGAGGTTGTGCACTTTACCCACAAGCCGTGATTCCCTCTTGCCTCGGGCCGATCAAACCCTTAAACACTACCAAGGTGAATAGGCAGGGTTTCACTACGTAGCCTTTACAAAGATTCCTCGGGGCTGTAGCCGCCCGTTAGGTTTCCTAAATGCACCGCACTCCTCCCCAAGGGGCGAACCCAAACTTGGCAGAGCGAGCCGCATACACCGAGCCCCATTGACGGCACGACGGCTAAGCGAACTACACCCCGGTTCCTCTAATTATTCAGCTAAGGGCACCCCATTCCACCCTCATGGTTGCACTATTTTCCCGGGCGGTCATCCATAGAACAGGTCCTTACGGAGAGGCACTCGAGAAACCGCTCGAGCCCCCTTGAAGGTCACAAGTACAACATCATAATAAGAGAAGGGAAAACAGCGTATCATAGATAATCTCATCATGTTCATTGATTAGAGTTAAGCAATAGCATAAAGCTAGGTAATAATAATCCAACCCAAACAGGAATCAAGGACATGGATAACAAAAGCTAGTCGATCCTTAGGTATAAATGTGTAAAGCGGGAGGTGAATTAAATAATGAATAGGACAGAGATAGGTCAAAGGACACTTGCCTCCACCAAACGACTGCTGCTCAGGGGCTTCTCCTGCGAGTTCCTCGGGCTCTTCGACCGGATCGTTCTCTATGCGATTGCAAGCATACATACATTCATCCATTCAAATTGGGAAACAAACAGTACATCATACAAGGGAACAAATAAAGTGAATATGCATCAAGTATGACATTCAGTATCGCACTCATTATGGTTAGAAAGAAACGGGAAAAGGTCTCGCGGGAGGGGGGGTTAAAGCTTATGCACTAATGATTAGTTACAATTGGTTCTAACAAAAGAATTCAGTTATATGCACTAATGGAAACCTAGTCGTTTTTAGTTGATCAGACTGGATAAACAATTAGTTGTATGAACTAACTAGCATAACAAAATTCTAAATTAAGTTTCCTATTTCAATAATATGAACAATGATTAACCTACCTAAAATAAAATAAGTAACAGTAATGAAAGACAATATAATAATATAAAAAAAATAAAATAAATAAAAAAAGGGGGGCGGTTGAACCGGCCAGGGGGCGGTTGAACCGGCCTGGGGCAGGGGCGGGGGCGGCCGAGCCAGCGGCACGCAGGGGCGGCTGGGCAGGGGCGGGCGGTTGTGCCGGAGCCGGGGCGGCCGAGCGGCGGGGGCGGCGGCTAGGGCAGGGGGCGGCGGCTTGGGTAGGGGGCGGCGGCTTGGGTAGGGAAGAGAGAAAGTGAGAGGGAGGGAGAGGGAGAGGGGTTTTGGGAAAAATAAAGGGAGGGGGGCGGCATGGGCCAACTGGGCCCAAAGGGGGCGCGCGGGAGGGGCGACTGGGCCGGCCAGGGGCGGTCCACGACGCGGGAGAGAGAAAAAAGAGAGAGAGAAAGAAAAAGAAAAAGAAAAAAAAGGTTTTTCTCCCTTTCGAAATCCGATCTTTCTAAATGAATGCACTTACATCCCTAAGCAAATCAAAGAATGCATAGTTCGGCATGGTGCATCAAACAACATCAAGTAATTTTAGGGTTTTTCTTTACACGGGAATTCCAAGCCGAACTCCGTTATAACTTTGGAAAAGATCAAGGTTTAGCGAGGGAATGAGAAAAAGAAAAGGGTAACGCCTGAATTTGGTGAAAGAAAAGAAGAAAAAAATTCTACCCCCAAATTCAGGGCGTTACACAAGACCAAGACAAAGGAGAAGCGCTCGTGCTTCAAATGTGGTAAGATTGGTCATTTCATTGCTAACTGTCCCGATAATGAAAGTGACCAGGAAAAGGGGAACAAAAGGGAGAAGAAGAAGCATTACAAGAAGGCCAAGGGTGAGGCACATATCGGAAAGGAGTGGGATTCGGATTGCTCCTCCTCCGACTCCGACAATGAAGGACTCGCCGCCACCGCCTTCAACAAGTCATCCCTCTTCCCCAACGAGCGTCACACTTGCCTCATGGCAAGGGAGAAGAAAGTAAGCACTCATGATACTAGTACTTATGCTTCTTCAAGTGAGGATGAGTCTAGTGATGATGATGAGATAGATTACTCATGCTTATTCAAGGGATTAGATAGATCTAAAATTAATAAGATTAATGAGTTGATTGATGCTTTGAATGACAAGAATAGATTACTAGAAAATCAAGAGGATCTTTTATATGAGGAGCATGATAAATTTGTTAGTGCACAAAATTCTCTTGCTCTAGAAATTAAAAGGAATGAAATGCTCTCTAGTGAATTATCTACTTGTCATGAATCCATCTCTAAATTAAAAAGTGTTAATGATGATTTGAATGCTAAGTTAGAAATAGCTAGTAAATCAACATCTTGTGTAGAAATTGTTGAAACTTGCAATAGGTGTAAAGATTTTGACATTGATGCTTGTAGTGAACACCTAGTTTCAATTTCCAAACTTAATGATGAATTGGCTAGTCTTAATGCTCAACTTAAGACTAGCAAGAGTAATTTTGATAAGCTAAAATTTGCAAGGGATGCCTACACAATTGGTAGACACCCCTCAATTAAGGATGGACTTGGCTACAAGAAGGAAGCCAAGAACTTGACAAGCCATAAGGCTCCCATCTCCGCCAAGGAGAAAGGGAAGGCCCCTATGGCTAGTAGTGTGCAAGAGAACCATGCCTTTATGTACCATGATAGGAGACAATCTAGAAATGCTTATAGGAGATGTAACACATATGATGCTTTTGATTCTCATGACATGTTTGCTTCTAGTTCTTCTTATGTGCATGATAGAAATGTTGGTAGGAGAAATGTTGTTCATAATATGCCTAGGAGAAATGTTGTTAATGTTCCTAGGAAAGTAATGAATGAACCCTCTACAATTTATCATGCTTTAAATGCTTCCTTTGCTATTTGTAGAAAGGATAGGAAAATAGTTGCTAGGAAGTTAGGGGCAAAATGCAAGGGAGACAAAACTTGCATTTGGGTCCCTAAGGATATTTGCACTAACCTTGTAGGACCCAACATGAGTTGGGTACCTAAGACCCAAGCCTAAATTTGCCTTGCAGGTTTATGCATCCGGGGGTTCAAGCTGGATTATCGACAGCGGATGCACAAACCATATGACGGGGGAGAAGAAGATGTTCACCTCCTACGTCAAGAATAAGGATTCCCAAGATTCAATTATATTCGGTGATGGGAATCAAGGCAAGGTAAAAGGGTTAGGTAAAATTGCAATTTCTAATGAGCACTCTATCTCCAATGTGTTTTTAGTTGAGTCTCTTGGTTACAATTTGCTATTTGTTAGTCAACTATGCAATATGGGATATAATTGTCTTTTTACAAATGTAGATGTGTCTGTCTTTAGAAGAAGTGATGGTTCACTAGCCTTTAAGGGTGTATTAGACGGCAAGCTTTACTTAGTTGATTTTGCAAAAGAAGAGGCCGGTCTAGATGCATGCTTAATTGCTAAGACTAGCATGGGCTGGCTGTGGCATCGCCGCTTAGCACATGTGGGGATGAAGAACCTTCACAAGCTTCTAAAGGGAGAACACGTGATAGGTTTGACTAACGTACAATTCGAAAAAGATAGACCTTGTGCAGCTTGTCAGGCAGGTAAACAGGTGGGAGGAGCGCATCACAGCAAGAATGTGATGACCACATCAAGACCCCTGGAGCTGCTACATATGGACCTCTTTGGACCCGTCGCCTATCTAAGCATAGGAGGAAGTAAGTATGGTTTAGTTATTGTTGATGACTTTTCCCGCTTCACTTGGGTGTTCTTTTTGCAGGATAAGTCTGAAACCCAAGGGACCCTCAAGCGCTTCCTCAGGAGAGCTCAAAATGAGTTTGAGCTCAAGGTGAAGAAGATAAGGAGCGACAACGGGTCCGAGTTCAAGAACCTTCAAGTGGAGGAGTTCCTTGAGGAGGAAGGGATCAAGCACGAGTTCTCCGCTCCCTACACGCCACAGCAAAATGGTGTGGTAGAGAGGAAGAACAGGACGCTAATCGATATGGCGAGGACGATGCTTGGAGAATTCAAGACCCCCGAGCGTTTTTGGTCGGAAGCCGTGAACACGGCTTGCCACGCCATCAACAGGGTCTACCTTCATCGCCTCCTCAAGAAGACCTCGTATGAGCTACTAACCGGTAACAAACCCAATGTATCTTACTTTCGTGTATTTGGGAGCAGGTGCTACATTCTAGTGAAGAAGGGTAGAAATTCAAAATTTGTTCCCAAAGCTGTAGAAGGGTTTTTGTTAGGTTATGACTCAAATACAAAGGCGTATAGAGTTTTCAACAAATCATCGGGTTTGGTTGAAGTCTCTAGCGACGTTGTATTTGATGAGACTAATGGCTCTCCAAGAGAGCAAGTTGTTAATTATGATGATGTAGATGAAGAAGATGTTCCGACGGCCGCTATACGAACCATGGCGATTGGAGAAGTGCGACCACAGGAACAAGATGAACGAGATCAACCTTCTTCCTCAACAACGGTGCATCCCCCAACTCAAGACGTTGAACAGGTTCTTCAAAAGGAGGCGTGTGATCAAGGGGGAGCACAAGATGATCACGTGATGGAGGAAGAAGTGCAACCGGCACCTCCAACCCAAGTTCGAGCGGTGATTCAAAGGGATCATCCCGTCGACCAAATTTTGGGTGACATTAGCAAGGGAGTAACTACTCGATCTCGATTAGTTAATTTTTGTGAGCATTACTCCTTTGTCTCTTCTATTGAGCCTTTCAGGGTAGAGGAGGCCTTGCTAGATCCGGATTGGGTATTGGCCATGCAGGAGGAACTCAACAACTTCAAGCGCAATGAAGTTTGGACACTGGTGCCTCGTCCCAAGCAAAATGTTGTGGGAACCAAGTGAGTGTTCCGCAACAAACAGGACGAGCACGGGGTGGTGACGAGGAACAAGGCTCGACTTGTGGCAAAAGGTTATGCCCAAGTCGCAGGTTTGGACTTTGAGGAGACGTTTGCTCCTGTGGCTAGGCTAGAATCAATTCGTGTCTTGCTAGCATATGCCGCTCACCATTCTTTCAGGTTGTACCAAATGGATGTGAAGAGCGCTTTCCTCAATGGTCCAATCAAGGAGGAGGTGTACGTGGAGCAACCCCCTGGCTTCGAGGATGAACGGTACCCCGACCACGTGTGTAAACTCTCTAAGGCGCTCTATGGACTTAAGCAAGCCCCAAGAGCATGGTATGAATGCCTTAGAGACTTCTTAATTGCTAATGCTTTCAAGGTTGGGAAAGCCGATCCAACTCTTTTTACTAAGACTTGCGACAGTGATCTTTTTGTGTTCCAAATTTATGTTGATGACATAATATTTGGTTCTACTAACCAAAAGTCTTGTGAAGAGTTTAGCAGGGTTATGATGCAGAAATTCGAGATGTCGATGATGGGCGAGTTGAACTACTTCCTTGGGTTTCAAGTGAAGCAACTCAAGGACGGCACCTTCATCTCCCAAACAAAGTACACGCAAGACTTGCTGAAGCGGTTTGGGATGAAGGACGCCAAGCCCGCAAAAACTCCGATGGGGACCGACGGACACACCGACCTCAACAAAGGAGGTAAGTCCGTTGATCAAAAAGCATACCGGTCAATGATAGGGTCTTTACTTTATTTATGTGCTAGTAGACCGGATATTATGCTTAGCGTATGCATGTGTGCTAGATTTCAATCCGATCCTAAGGAGTGTCACTTAGTGGCGGTGAAGCGAATTCTTAGATATTTGGTTGCTATGCCTTGCTTCGGGCTCTGGTATCCAAAGGGGTCTACCTTTGACTTGGTTGGATACTCAGATTCCGACTATGTTGGATGTAAGGTCGATAGGAAGAGTACATCAGGGACGTGCCAATTCTTAGGAAGGTCCCTGGTGTCGTGGAACTCTAAGAAACAAACCTCCGTTGCCCTATCCACCGCTGAGGCCGAGTATGTTGCCGCAGGGCAGTGTTGCGCACAACTACTTTGGATGAGGCAAACCCTTCGGGACTTTGGCTACAATCTGAGCAAAGTCCCACTCCTATGTGACAATGAGAGTGCTATCCGCATGGCGGAAAATCCTGTTGAACACAGCCGCACAAAGCACATAGACATCCGGCATCACTTTTTGAGAGACCACCAGCAAAAGGGAGATATCGAAGTGTTTCATGTTAGCACCGAGAACCAGCTAGCCGATATCTTTACCAAGCCTCTAGATGAGAAGACCTTTTGCAGGTTGCGTAGTGAGCTAAATGTCTTAGATTCGCGGAACTTGGATTGATTTATAGCATACATGTGTTTATGCCCTTGATCATGTTCCTTATGCATTTCGTTGCTTACTTATGGTGCTCAAGTTGTACAAACATTCCCCGGACCTCACAAGTCCTTTGTGCAAGTGATGCACATATTTAGGGGGAGATGTGCTACAACTTGACCCTTTGAGACTAACCATGTGCTTGAGTTTGCTTGTTTTAGTCTCAAAGGAGGTTTGGAAGGGAAAAGGTGGACTTGGACCATGAAAGACTTCCACTGCACTCCGATGAGAGGGTAACTTATTCCAAGTTCATCTCATGTACTCTCATTGCCTTTGTATTCTTTTTGAAGATTTTGGTGAGGCAATGGGGTTAAAAGGGCCAACATTAATCCCGTTTTGGTGCTTGATGCCAAAGGGGGAGAAAATAAAGGCCAAAGTGATAAATGGATCAGCTACCACTTGAGAGGATTTTGAAAATAGTAGAATAGAGTTTGTGTTTGTCAAAACTCTTTTATTGTCTCTCGTGTCAAAAGTTGACTTCTTGTGGGGAGAAATGTTGATTATGGGAAAAAGGGGGAGTTTTTGGAATCCTGAATCAAATACTCCTGAAATGACTCTCTTATGACTTAACATGTGTGTTTGACTTAGAGATAGAAATTGGAGTTTTGATTTGCAAAAACAAACCAAGTGGTGGCAAAGGATGATCCATATATGCCAAAATTGAATCAAAATAAATTTGAGTTTTATTTGAAGTGATATTGCACTTGTTCTAGTTGCTTTATGTTGTGTTGGCATAAATCACCAAAAAGGGGGAGATTGAAAGGGAAATGTGCCCTTGGGCCATTTCTAAGTATTTTGGTGATTGAGTGCCAACACAAGTGCTTAAATGTGAATCTATACCCATGGATGGACGAAGTGCAAATCAAGAGTAAAGGTATGTTTCTAAGCCTTAGTACATTGTTTTGAAGACTAATGTGTTGTGTCTAAGTGCTTGAAACAGGAGAAATCGAGTCAGAGAAAAGTTGGCTGTGTACAGCCAAAAGGCTGTTCGGTCTGGAGCACCGGACTGTCCGGTGCGCCAGACTGCCTCGGGCAAACTGGCCGCTCTCGGGAATTTACCGGCGACGTACGGCTATAATTCACCGGACTGTCCGGTGAGCCAACGGTCGGCCGGGCCAACGGTCGGCCGCGCGATCTGCGCGGGACACGTGGCCGAGCCAACGGCTAGAAGGGGGCACCGGACATGTCCGGTGCGCCAACGGCTCTCTGGCGGCCAACGGTCGGCTGCGCCGTTTAAGGAAAGAAATCGGGCACCGGACAGTGTCCGGTGTGCACCGGACTGTCCGGTGCACCAGTCGACAGAAGGCAAGATCAGCCTTCCAGATTTACTCTCAACGGCTCCTAGCTGCCTTGGGGCTATAAAAGGGACCCCTAGGCGCATGGAGGAGAACACCAAGCATTCCTACAACATTCCTAAGCACCAAGACATCGATTCCGCGCATTTGGTTCATTGTGATAGCATCTAGAGCTCTTGTTGAGTTGTGAACTCATTGAGTTGTGTTGTGAGCTCTTGTTGCGACTTGTGTGCGTGTTGTTGCTCTGATTTTGAGTCTTGTGTGCGTTACTAGTTCCTCCCTTACTCCGTATTTCTTTGTGAATCTCAAGTGTAAGGGCGAGAGGCTCCAAGTTGTGGAGATTCCTCGTAAACGGGATATTGAAAGGCAAAGCAAAACACTGTGGTATTCAAGTTGGTCTTTGGACCGCTTGAGAGGGGTTGATTGCAACCCTCGTCCGTTGGGACGCCACAACGTGGAGTAGGCAAGCGTTGGTCTTGGCCGAACCACGGGATAAACCACTGTGTCATCTCTGTGTTTGATCTCTTGTGGTATTGTGTTTTGTTGAGACTCCTCTCTAGCCACTTGGCGATTATTGTGCTAACACTTAACAAGTTTTTGTGGCTATAAGTTTAAGTTTCACAGGATCACCTATTCACCCCCCCCCTCTAGGTGCTCTCATGAGCGCCATCTCCTCGTTGTCGAGCTTGGAGGCGTCGATGGGGAGCCTACTTGATGTAGGCTCTTCTTTCATTTCCTCTGTCGCTTTGAATGCGACGGGTTTCACCTCGCGTGTGGAGGTGTCGCCTTGCTCGATAATTTGCTTGGAGCCTTTGATCATCAACTCAAAGCTCACAAATTTTCCTATAACCTCCTCGGGAGACATTAGCTTATATCTAGGATCACCACAAATTAATTGAACTTGTGTAGGATTAAGAAAAACAAGTGATCTTAGAATAACCTTGACCATTTCATGGTCATCCCACTTGGTGCTCCTGAGGTTGCACACTTGGTTGACCAAGGTCTTGAACCGGTTGTACATTGCTTGTGGCTCCTCTCCTTGGTTGAGGATGAATCGACCGAGCTCCCCCTCGATTGTCTCCCGTTTGGTGATCTTGGTCACCTCGTCCACTTCATGTGCGGTCTTTAGCACGTCCCAAATCTCTTTGGCACTCTTAAGCCCTTGCACCTTGTTATACTCCTCTCGACATAGAGAAGCGAGGAGTATAGTGGTAGCTTGGGAGTCAAAGTGCCAGATTTGGGCGACCTCGTCCAAATCATAGCCTTCATCCCTTACGGGTGGTACCTGTGCTCCAAACTCAATAATGTCCCAAATACTAGCATGGAGTGAGGTTAGATGGTGCCTCATTTTATCACTCCACATACAATAATCTTCACCGTAAAAAACTGGTGGTTTGCCTAGTGGGACGGAAAGTAATGGAGTACGTTTAGAAATGCGGGGATAGCGTAAGGGGATCTTACTAAACTTCTTGCGCTCTTGGCGCTTAAAAGTGACGGACGGTGCGTCGGAGCCGGAGGTGGAGGGCGACGAAGAATCGGTCTCGTAGTAGATAACTTTCTTCATCTTCTTCTTCTTGTCGCCACTCCGATGCGACTTGACGCGCGGAGGTGATTCCTCCCTTCCTTTGGGGCCGAACTCCTTTGATGGAGCCTTCCCGCGGCTTGTGTCTGTCTCCATCTCCCACTTAGCGGATCCTCCCGACATCACTTCGAGTTGTTAGACTCTAATGAAGTACTGGGCTCTGATACCAATTGAAAGTCGCCTAGAGGGGGGTGGATAGACGGAATCTGAAATTTACAAATTTAAGCTCACACTACAAGTCGGGGTTAGCGTTAGAAATAAATCCAAGTCCGAAAGACAGGGCGAAAACAAATCAACCAAAGAAATAGAGCGGATGACACAGTGATTTGTTTTACCGAGGTTCGGTTCTTCCAAACCTACTCCCCGTTGAAGTGGTCACAAAGACCGGGTCTCTTTCAACCCTTTCCCTCTCTCAAACGGTCACTTAGACCAAGTCAGCTTTCTTCTTAATCAAACGGGTCACTTAGACCCCTACAAGGACCACCACAACTTGATGTCTCTTGCTTTGATTACAAATGTCTTGAGAATAAGAATGGGAAGAGAAGAAAGCACGATTGCAAAAGCCAAGTGACAAGAGCGACGAATAATACACAAATCACTCTCTCTCTAAGTCACTAATCACTAATGATCACTTGTCTTAATTGTGGAACTTGGAGAGATTGGAAGGTTTGATTGTGTCTTTGAATGGATTGCTAGCTCTTGTATTGAATGTGAAGGATTGGAATGCTTGGGTGAAGTGAATGGAGGTGGTTGGGGTTGTATTTATAGCCCCCAACCACTTCCTATCTATTGCTTCATTTCTGCCAATCGCGGACGGTCCGCGCCTCTGGTCCGGACGGTCCGCCCCTGCACATCAACGGCTAAAATCGCAACGGTCAGCAGTAACGGCTATATCAACGGCTACTTTGCATTTAATGCGTCGTCAGATGTCAGATAAAGGCAGTCGCAGACGGTCCGGTCGTGCACCCCGGACGGTCCGCGAGGACGCTATAATTCATTTACCGAACCCGTCACCTTCGGGTTTTTCGGTTCTTCACCGACCGGACGGTCCGCGCTTGGTCTCGGATGGTGCTTGCTTTTCCATCGGACGGTTCGTAGTGTAGACTTGTGTTTTTGCATTGGTTCTGTCCGAGGCTCATCCTAGTGTCGCGGACGGTCCGCCGCAAGGGCCCGGACGGTCCGCGCTTAGGTGATTTTCCAAAAAGCTTCTCCTATCCGGAATAATCTACGGTATTCTGGACAGTCGACTTTAGAATAGTTGTAGATGAACTTATGCACCTGTGGAATGATCAACTAGACAAACTGGTTAGTCCACAAGATTTGTGATGGTCGTTAAACACCAAAATCGATTATAGGAAACGATGAGACTATTTCCCTTTCAAAGGGTAAATAGAGTATATATATTAATATACACATGTACAATATATTAAAAAATCCATAGATATTTTAGTAAGGATTCTATCCAAGAACTGGTACTAAAGGTATCTCTTCAGTACCAGCTTAAGCCTTGAACTAGTACTAAAAGTTCATCTTTATTACTGGTTCAAGCCTAGATTCAGTATTAAAAAGAAAAATTTTAGTACAGGTTCGAGCAAAAAAAATGGTACTAAATGCTCCCCTTTAGTACCGTGCCATATGACTAAAGATTACGCCCTGAGCCCCGGTTGCTTAGTATGGTTGAAAATCTGGTATTGTACCCGGTTCCCAACCGATACTAACGATCATTTATTCTCCGGTAGTAAAACAATGGTTCAAATCCATCGTAGTTTCCTTATCAATATTGGTCAAGAAAACCTTGAGCGTTGGGTGTTTACGTTTTTATCCGGTGGCTACGATTAGATATTGCGTGGGAGTGTTGGTTGCATAGTCTTTTGCTTTTTGGATGATTGGGGTCTACTTTTGTTGCACCCTTTTGGAATCAGCAGTAGTATGACAACATGCTAAGGCCTTGTTCGTTTGTGTCGGATTGCATCTGGAATCGTTTCAGTTAATCAAAGTTTATATAAATTAGAGAAGCAATCCGGTTAGGAATCGTTCCGACTCACCAATCCGACACAAACGAACAAGACCTAAGTAGGTGTTGTCAGCTGATAGTTAGAGAAATTTATGACTCCTCTATGGACAATGTGTTGTTCTTTTGTATGCAGTGGAACCGTGAACTATTTAAGATGTAAAATTATGGATAGAGATGAACTGACCATGTTATTATCCATGAACTTTTAGGGTCAGTATGTCAAATATGCCAATGTATTGTTCTCATGCAAGCAATTGGCAAGACTCTTGGCCTAGCCTTTTGTATTGTGCTTCTATAAATCAAAACATCAGATTATGAATGGATGGAAGTTCTAATATTATCAACCTATAACTTCATAAATTATTGTATGCATCATTTTAAATGGAGCTCAAATGAACTGGTTGTTGTGTTTTATGTTAGTTTATTTTAGTATGTTCGGCCGTAAAACTGAAAAATACCATTTAAAAATTCTATTGGTTATTTCTCGTACATGATTTTGATTAAAGAAATGATGTTGAAACTTGAGATAATGCTACAATTCGTATAGGCTGTTGCTAATGTCATCTCAGGCAGCCTAGTGAACCAAACGCTGCCCGGTGCTTATGTCCGCTCAGGCTGATATTCAGGACATCAACCAAACAGCACAACTGTCCATTTCTTTGCCTGACCAGACAACTTTGAATCTGATCACACGAACCTATACCAGGCAACTTGTCTAGGCCTACATCCAAACAAGCCGTTCATCTCGCAGCCCGAGGAGTTCCACTAGATATTTAGAAAATTATGGAGGTCAGCTAAACCAAACAAAAGGGAGTGACTCCGCCCTAAGGAGAGGGCAGCGGGGAAGCTGGGGGAGGGGCACGGGGAGGCTAGGGCTGGCAGGACGAGAGAGATAGGGAGGGATGATATAAATAATATTGTTTGTTGGATTTGAGTAGGGATAGATCTAGATCTTTATTTGGATGTTAATTTTTTTTGTCTTTTTTCTTCGATTGTGAACAAATAACATACAGAATTTGCTATACAAATTTATATTCTTGTTTTCAAATATTCATAAAAAGTAAACCTCAAATTAGTTCTATATCTTTTTAAATAATTGATATAAAATTTGAATATGGGTACAAATACAGATTCAGAGGTTTTTTCACCTTTTTCGTTGTAGGCAGAAAATAATACACACAAAAAATTATACAAAATTTTACTCTTGTATCTCATAATATTCTTAATAACATGACTAAAATGAACATAAAATTATATGCATACATATGTTAAAATATTAGATTGACATATAAGTGAGATGTTGTCGGCGTTTCGAGACCGGGGGGTTCCTAGGCCGACGAGTGAATGTCGCCGCGTGCCCCAGCCCAGATGGGTCAAGCGCGAGGCCGAGCGCGAAGGGGGGAAAGCGAGGCGGTCGGAGACCGGCGTGAGAGAGGTGGGAATCCCGCGGCCTTCGTGTTCGTCCCGCGCCCAGGTCGGGTGCGCTTGCAGTAGGGGGTTACAAGCGTCCACGCGGGAGAGGGAGCGAGCGGCTTCAAGCGAGCGCGTGTCTCGTCCTCGTCCCCGCGCGGCCAACCCTCTCTAAGAGGGCCCTGGTCCTTCCTTTTATAGGCGTAAGGAGAGGATCCAGGTGTACAATGGGGGGTGTAGCAGAGTGCTACGTGTCTAGCGGGGGAGAGCTAGCGCCCTAAGTACATGCCGTTGTGGCAGCCGGAGAGATTTTGGCACCCAGCTGGTGTGATGTCGTGGCCGTCGGAGGAGCGATGGAGCCTGGCGGAGGGACAGCTGCCGGAGCTGTTGAGTCCTTGCTGACGTCCTCTTGCTTCCGTAAGGGGGCTGAGAGCCGCCGTCGTCACAGAGTATGCGGGGCGCCATCATTGCCTATCTGGCGGAGCGAGCCAGATGGGACGCCGGTCTTGTCCCCCGTGGCCCGAGTCAGCTCGGGGTAGGGTGATGATGGCGCCTCCTGTCGACGTGGCTGGCCTGCGCCCTAGGTTGGGCGATGTGGAAGCTCCTCCGAAGCCGAGGTCGAGTCTGTCTTCCGTGGCCGAGGTCGAGTCCGAGCCCCTGGGTCGGGCGAGGCGGAGACCGTCGGCTGAGGTCAGGGCGTAGTCCGAGCCCTGGGGTCGGGCGGAGCGGAGTTTGTCGTCTTCTGGGGCTGAGCCCAAGTCCGAGCCCTGGGTCGGGCGGAGCGAAGTTCGCCGTCTTCTGGGGCTGAGCCCAAGTCCAAGCCCTGGGTCGGGCGGAGCGGAGTTCGCGTCTTCCGGGGCTTAGCCCGAGTCCGAGCCCTGGGTCGGGCGGAGTGGAGTTCGCCGTCTTCCGGGGCCTAGCCCGAGTCCGAGCCCTAGGTCGGGCGGAGTGGAGTTCGCCGTCTTCCGGGGCTTAGCCCGAGTCCGAGCCCTGGGTCGGGCGGAGCGGAGTTTGCCGTCTTCCGGGCCTAGCCCGAGTCCGAGCCCTGGGTCGGGCGGAGTGGAGTTCGCCGTCTTCCGGGGCTTAGCCCGAGTCCGAGCCCTGGGTCGGGCGGAGTGGAGTTCGCCGTCTTCCGAGGCTTAGCCCGAGTCCGAGCCCTGGGTCGGGCGGAGCGGAGTTTCCTATGGTGCCCGCGGCCGGGCCTGACTGCCTGTCAGCCTCACTCTGCCAAGTGGCACCGCAGTCGGAGCGGCGCAGGCGGCGCTGTCTTTCTGTCAGGCCGGTCAGGGGAGCGGGGAAGTGACGGCGGTCACTTCGGCTCTGGGGGGCGTGCGTCAGGATAAAGGTGTCAGGCCACCTTTGCATTAAACGCTCCTGCGACTTGGTCGGTCGGTGCGGCGATTTGGTCAGGGTTGCTTCTTGGCGAAGACAGGGCCTCGGGCGAGCCGGGAACACGTTCGCCGCTGGAGGGGGGCCTCGGGCGAGACGGAGATCCTCCGGGGTCGGCTGCCCTTGTCCGAGGCCAGGCTCGGGCGAGGCGCGATCGAGTCCCTCGTATGGACCGATCCCTGACTTAATCGCACCCATCAGGCCTTTGCAGCTTTATGCTGATGGGGGTTACCAGCTGAGTATTAGGAGCCTTGAGGGTACCCCTAATTATGGTCCCCGACAGTAGCCCCCGAGCCTCAAATGGAGTGTTAGCACTTGCTTGGAGGCTTTCGTCGCACTTTTTTGCAAGGGGACCAGCCTTTCTCGGTTGTGTTTTGTTCCGGTGGGTGCGCGCGAGCGCACCCGCCGGGTGTAGCCCCCGAGGCCTCGGAGGATGTAAACCCTGGAATCTAGCTCCTAAAACCCCAGTCAGTTGAGAAATAATAAAGAAGCCATTTCAATTATGTATCTTATTAAAAGAGATATATTTCCTTTAAATAAATGTTTTAGGAGACTATATAAAAAGATCCTTATATGAGTATACATATTTATAAACACTTCCTTGAAATATCTAAATTAGAAACTACTTACAAAAATAATAAATGTAATTCGAAATATACAAGTGACATATTCAAAAGCATTTTTATAATAAATAGATTAATAAAAAGTATATATTCTTGTATTCGTGTTGAAGTTTTGACTGAACGTTTATTTGAAATTTGAAACTTGAATTCTGTTTGAATTTGGAATTTAAAATGGAAAACAGAAAAAAAAGAAAGAAAATAAATTGTGAAAACGTCACTTGGGCTGAAATATTTGTTTCTGGCCCATCTTTCCCTTTTCGCGCCTTCACTGTGCCTGCTGGGATTTCGGCCCATCTGGCCAGTGACTTCCGCGCGGCCCATCCCCTTCTCACCATGCGCATGGTTGGCTGACGTGTGGGGCCCCCGTGTCAGCCGACTGGAGCTTGTTGGGAAGCATCCTCGTTGCTCTGCCGCCAGGGCTCGCGCGTCTGCCGGTCGGTTCATCGCCGCCACCGCCGCATAACAGCTTCCGCGAAACCGCAGGCGAATCCACCGCCGTGATCCTCTCCTGGTGATTTCCGTGAATCTCGGCGATGCGGCTCCCTGGACGGATCCTTCTTCTTCAACTAACTCCGCTTCCGCCGCGTGCTCCAGCTTAGCCGCGCGCATGACTAGCGAACCTGTTGTGGATATCGCCGTTGGTGCGGACTCCGCCCGGAAGGAGCCTCACCCTGCGCATCTATATATCGGACCGCCCCGTGGGTTTCGCTTTCCCCCTCCATCGCCGCGACTGATTATCTAGCACTACATGTGAGCGTGAGAGAGAAAGCAGCGCCGCCGCCGGCCCGGTTTCGTTTTCACCACCGTCGCGTCCACGAATTCGGGCCTGTGTGTTTCGCCGTGCGTCGGGGATTGAACCGGTGTCCTCCCTGCTGTGGATTGGTGGCCGGAGCTCTCGGAATTCGTCGTCAGAGCTTGGACTTCCGCCGTGGTCGTGCCCCCCCCCCTCGTCGACGGAGCTCTGTTGAGCGCCATCTATGGTGAGAAACCCCCAACTGCACGTGATTTGTTTCCAATTGCACGCTAGCTCGACGAATTAGATTATGAGGGCGGGTTTTGGCCGATTGATGCAGCCGGTCATGGCTGCCGCCGTGTGGGTCGGCGGCGCCACCGCGCTCGGCCGTTGGTAGGAGAAGGCATGGGTGCCGTCCGATCCAATTCGGACGGATGTGATTAGAAGTAGTGTACCCATTCGGCAGGTTACATCCGAGCCATTGATCGGATATCGGATGGGTTAGATGGACCGCGTCCTGATGAAATCTGTGTCGTCCAGTCTAGTGTGAACGGTTACGATTAGATCGAGATATACCCCTTCGCGTTATAAAATCTGAGCCCTTGATTTGGATCGGGTGGCCAGGATTCAGGGATACCCCTTCAGCCAGCGCATCTTACATAAAAGACCCTGGGTTTTTAGAAAACCAACCCGCCATCCATGCGCCAGTTGACTGTGTCTGGGGGATTTTCTGTGTTAGCCCCTGATCTTTCCAGAATTTGGTGCCCAGTCCAGGGAATTAGAAATTCAGTAAACATAATTAGAAAATGATTTTTATGAGAAAATAAATGCTAGAAATTTGTATAATTCATAGAAAATCCATATTAAGTCCAAATTAGTTCATCCCGATTTCTATAATTCTATAATATTATTGTTTATCACATAGTACATCTGTTTTGACATGAAAGTCACATTAAAATTTATATTCTATTTAATCTTGTACAAACACATAAAATCATTAGAAATTCATAACTTTCTCATTTTAACTTCAAATTGAGTCATTCAAGTGCAATAATTTTATACCAACCAGTAACGCTGTTTAGCCATGAAACTTGAATTAAAATTGTTCATTTGAATTAATCTATTCTAGGTATTCAATAACTCCATAAAATCATAACTTTCTAACTGTAACTCCGAATTTAGTAATTCTTGTTCCCACGATCTCGTAGAGATGCGTAGATTATTTTTACACAATTTGTACTTATGTTTGGTGTAATGTTAATTTTGCCTATACAATGTTTGTTTGTATTGCTACGACTAGAGCGAGGTCACGTGTCATCTGAAGAGCAAGTTGGTACCTGGAATCTCAAGTCCCAGGCAAGTTGTGCCCTTGATCACTTCTTTTTACCCAGCCATGTTCTGATTAATCATAATGATCTGCATAGGTTAATTTTGATGGGACCCAATAGGTTACCCTAGTTTGATTATCTTTATACCTTGTTACCACTGAACTTTTTGGGTAGTACTTGCTAGTGCTTTATGTGGTTTTGGGTATGAAGATACATTACTCATGATTATACTTTTGTTATCCGTTGTTATTTATCGTTCATGATAAGATCATTATGTTAATTGGAACATGGAGCGACCACCCGGGAAAACAGTGCTACCACAAGGGTTTAATGGGACGCCCTTGGCTGATTAATTAGGAAAGCTAGTGGAGGACTACCTTACCCGAAAGGGGCAAGGGCAGTAGGGGAGTGGTCAGTGTAGGGAGGCCCTCGGGAGGATTTTGCTGCGATGGCGGTCCTGCAAGGGATTCCTGCATTGGAGCTTCCTATAAACTGTAGCGGGTTTTCTGAAGCTAGTGGAACTTTGTAAAGGCCTCGTAGTGTTACCCTGCCTCGCCTCCTCGGTAGAGGTGTATGGGAAGTCGCGATCCCTTGGCAGATGGGTAACATGACTTGTGGGTAAAGATGCGCAACCTCTGCAGAGTGTAAAACTGGTATACTAGCCGTGCTCACGGTCATGAGCAGCTCGGACCCTCACATGATTAAATTATGGAATTAAACTCAATTTGTCATATGCATTGCATCGCAGGTGATGTTGTACAGGTGATGTTGTTACTTTTGTTCTACTATTTAATTGGGTTGGTATTTACTTATACTTAGTAATTGCTAATAAAATTTTGACCAACTTTAAAAGCAATGCTCAGCTCTAACCATCCTCTTTGGTAAGCCTTACACTTCACATGAGCTCCCACCTTTGGCGAGTTCATACACATTATTCCCCACAACTTGTTGAGCGATGAACGTATGTGAGCTCACTCTTGCTGTCTCACACCCCCCCCACAGGTCAAGAACAGGTACCACAGGATGAGGCGCTTGGAGGATGCTGTGATGTGTTCGTGAGAGATCTAGGTCGTCGTCTCCCAGTCAACTTTGGGTTGCTGGATCGTTTCCTCATATGATGTAATTATCTAATTATTTTTGTACAGAACTCCTGTTATATAGTAAAGACGTGACATTCGATCCTGTGCCACTATGCATCATATGTGTGAGACTTGGTCCCAGCACACCTGGTGTTTATGTTCGCGCCCGGGTTTTGGACCCCTAAAATCCGGGTGTGACAGAAGTGGTATCAGAGGAATGTTGACTGTAGGACGAAACCTAGATAGAACTGGACAACCAATACTTACTTACCTTTACTACTCTAATTCTGTCTAAACTTTTCTTAATCAATTCTCATCTATTTCCGCTTTACTCTGATTATTCTTACCTTTTCATTCTAAAGACAAATGTGGATTTCACACTTTGAAATCCTGTGCCTAAAGTGACTTTAGGAATAGGAGACCTACTCTTAGGAACAAAAACAAAACTATTTTTATAGGTATTTGTATGCTTGAATGTTTGTTCTTATGATACTTGTTTGATTTGGATCTTTGATTGAGTGTGATTAGTTGTGGAGTAATGTCCACAATTGCATCTACATAAATTTAGGCATATATATATATATAGATAACTAATCAAACTTAGATTATCTGTCATTAAAAATATATCTAGCTTAATAGATCCACCCTATCTTAAAAGACTCTCTCTTATCTTAATAGATCCATCTCATTTTAAAAGAGTCCCTCTTATCTTAATAGATACATCTTATCTTGAAAAGATCTTATCTTATCCTAATAGATCTAACTGACCTCAAAAGATTCTACCTTATCTTTAGGGATTCATCTTGCCCTAATTAGCGTATTTATCCCACTGTAGAATAACAACCATGAGCTAACCCAACCAATAGAGTCTTGATGGATTGCATAATCTATCAACCCCCACCTAACATCAAACAAGTTTTTGGTCTACATCATGTAGTCTACCTCATCCATATCTATATTAACCATATTCCCCAACCCCGATGATATACACTCACCTCGAATCAATGAGACCAAAACCGGAGAAGAAAAGATCTACATCGACAAGGAAGGATATAACAATCGAAGCGAATCTCGAGATGAATCAAGACTTAAACATTTTGGGATAAAGCCTTCTCCTTGACATAATCTATCTTACGTCAACCTACCCAGATTATATCCTACCTAATAAGTAGTTGGATACCCATACTCTCCTAATCACTCACTAATGAAAAAAAAAGCTTTTGATTTTTTTAAATAATTAGAACTGAAAGTTAAATTGCAAACCACTCTTCCTATATCCCTTTTCCTTCAAATCTCGAGGACGAGATTTTTGTTAAGGGGGGTAGGATTTGTAAACCCTGGAATCTAGCTCCTAAAACCCCAGTCAGTTGAGAAATAATAAAGAAGCCATTTCAATTATGTATCTTATTAAAAGAGATATATTTCCTTTAAATAAATGTTTTAGGAGACTATATAAAAAGATCCTTATATGAGTAATATACATATTTATAAACACTTCCTTGAAATATCTAAATTAGAAACTACTTACAAAAATAATAAATGTAATTCGAAATATACAAGTGACATATTCAAAAGCATTTTTATAATAAATAGATTAATAAAAAGTATATATTCTTGTATTCGTGTTGAAGTTTTGACTGAACGTTTATTTGAAATTTGAAACTTGAATTCTGTTTGAATTTGGAATTTAAAATGGAAAACAGAAAAAAAAAGAAAGAAAATAAATTGTGAAAACGTCACTTGGGCTGAAATATTTGTTTCTGGCCCATCTTTCCCTTTTCGCGCCTTCACTGTGCCTGCTGGGATTTCGGCCCATCTGGCCAGTGACTTCCGCGCGGCCCATCCCCTTCTCACCATGCGCATGGTTGGCTGACGTGTGGGGCCCCCGTGTCAGCCGACTGGAGCTTGTTGGGAAGCATCCTCGTTGCTCTGCCGCCAGGGCTCGCGCGTCTGCCGGTCGGTTCATCGCCGCCACCGCCGCATAACAGCTTCCGCGAAACCGCAGGCGAATCCACCGCCGTGATCCTCTCCTGGTGATTTCCGTGAATCTCGGCGATGCGGCTCCCTGGACGGATCCTTCTTCTTCAACTAACTCCACTTCCGCCGCGTGCTCCAGCTTAGCCGCGCGCATGACTAGCGAACCTGCTGTGGATATCGCCGTTGGTGCGGACTCCGCCCGGAAGGAGCCTCACCCTGCGCATCTATATATCGGACCGCCCCGTGGGTTTCGCTTTCCCCCTCCATCGCCGCGACTGATTATCTAGCACTACATGTGAGCGTGAGAGAGAAAGCAGCGCCGCCGTCGGCCCGGTTTCGTGTTCACCGCCGTCGCGTCCACGAATTCGGGCCTGTGTGTTTCGCCGTGCGTCGGGGATTGAACCGGTGTCCTCCCTGCTGTGGATTGGTGGCCGGAGCTCTCGGAATTCGTCGTCAGAGCTTGGACTTCCACCGTGGTCGTGCCCCCCTCGTCGACGGAGCTCTGTTGAGCGCCATCTATGGTGAGAAACCCCCAACTGCACGTGATTTGTTTCCAATTGCACGCTAGCTCGACGAATTAGATTATGAGGGCGGGTTTTGGCCGATTGATGCAGCCGGTCATGGCTGCCGCCGTGTGGGTCGGCGGCGCCACCGCGCTCGGCCGTTGGTAGGAGAAGGCATGGGTGCCGTCCGATCCAATTCGGACGGATGTGATTAGAAGTAGTGTACCCATTCGGCAGGTTACATCCGAGCCATTGATCGGATATCGGATGGGTTAGATGGACCGCGTCCTGATGAAATCTGTGTCGTCCAGTCTAGTGTGAACGGTTACGATTAGATCGAGATATACCCCTTCGCGTTATAAAATCTGAGCCCTTGGTTTGGATCGGGTGGCCAGGATTCAGGGATACCCCTTCAGCCAGCGCATCTTACATAAAAGACCCTGGGTTTTTAGAAAACCAACCCGCCATCCATGCGCCAGTTGACTGTGTCTGGGGGATTTTCTGTGTTAGCCCCTGATCTTTCCAGAATTTGGTGCCCAGTCCAGGGAATTAGAAATTCAGTAAACATAATTAGAAAATGATTTTTATGAGAAAATAAATGCTAGAAATTTGTATAATTCATAGAAAATCCATATTAAGTCCAAATTAGTTCATCCCGATTTCTATAATTCTATAATATTATTGTTTATCACATAGTACATCTGTTTTGACATGAAAGTCACATTAAAATTTATATTCTATTTAATCTTGTACAAACACATAAAATCATTAGAAATTCATAACTTTCTCATTTTAACTTCAAATTGAGTCATTCAAGTGCAATAATTTTATACCAACCAGTAACGCTGTTTAGCCATGAAACTTGAATTAAAATTGTTCATTTGAATTAATCTATTCTAGGTATTCAATAACTCCATAAAATCATAACTTTCTAACTGTAACTCCGAATTTAGTAATTCTTGTTCCCACGATCTCGTAGAGATGCGTAGATTATTTTTACACAATTTGTACTTATGTTTGGTGTAATGTTAATTTTGCCTATACAATGTTTGTTTGTATTGCTACGACTAGAGCGAGGTCACGTGTCATCTGAAGAGCAAGTTGGTACCTGGAATCTCAAGTCCCAGGCAAGTTGTGCCCTTGATCACTTCTTTTTACCCAGCCATGTTCTGATTAATCATAATGATCTGCATAGGTTAATTTTGATGGGACCCAATAGGTTACCCTAGTTTGATTATCTTTATACCTTGTTACCACTGAACTTTTTGGGTAGTACTTGCTAGTGCTTTATGTGGTTTTGGGTATGAAGATACATTACTCATGATTATACTTTTGTTATCCGTTGTTATTTATCGTTCATGATAAGATCATTATGTTAATTGGAACATGGAGCGACCACCCGGGAAAACAGTGCTACCACAAGGGTTTAATGGGACGCCCTTGGCTGATTAATTAGGAAAGCTAGTGGAGGACTACCTTACCCGAAAGGGGCAAGGGCAGTAGGGGAGTGGTCAGTGTAGGGAGGCCCTCGGGAGGATTTTGCTGCGATGGCGGTCCTGCAAGGGATTCCTGCATTGGAGCTTCCTATAAACTGTAGCGGGTTTTCTGAAGCTAGTGGAACTTTGTAAAGGCCTCGTAGTGTTACCCTGCCTCGCCTCCTCGGTAGAGGTGTATGGGAAGTCGCGATCCCTTGGCAGATGGGTAACATGACTTGTGGGTAAAGATGCGCAACCTCTGCAGAGTGTAAAACTGGTATACTAGCCGTGCTCACGGTCATGAGCAGCTCGGACCCTCACATGATTAAATTATGGAATTAAACTCAATTTGTCATATGCATTGCATCGCAGGTGATGTTGTACAGGTGATGTTGTTACTTTTGTTCTACTATTTAATTGGGTTGGTATTTACTTATACTTAGTAATTGCTAATAAAATTTTGACCAACTTTAAAAGCAATGCTCAGCTCTAACCATCCTCTTTGGTAAGCCTTACACTTCACATGAGCTCCCACCTTTGGCGAGTTCATACACATTATTCCCCACAACTTGTTGAGCGATGAACGTATGTGAGCTCACTCTTGCTGTCTCACACCCCCCCCCCACAGGTCAAGAACAGGTACCACAGGATGAGGCGCTTGGAGGATGTTGTGATGTGTTCGTGAGAGATCTAGGTCGTCGTCTCCCAGTCAACTTTGGGTTGCTGGATCGTTTCCTCATATGATGTAATTATCTAATTATTTTTGTACAGAACTCCTGTTATATAGTAAAGACGTGACATTCGATCCTGTGCCACTATGCATCATATGTGTGAGACTTGGTCCCAGCACACCTGGTGTTTATGTTCGCGCCCGGGTTTTGGACCCCTAAAATCCGGGTGTGACAGAGGAGTGGTTTCACTCCTCCGAGGTCTTAATGCCTCGTGTAATGCTTCGGCTGGTCTGGTCGTCCCTCATGCGAGCTGGCCGTAGCCCGGGTGTACGGTCGGGTCCCAAGTTCTCGAGCTGGTATGTTGACGCTGTCAACGGTTCGGCCGGAGCCGGGTTTGCGAGAGCAGCCCCCGAGCCTCTGCACAGGGCGAGAGGGCGATCAGGGACAGACTCGACTTTTTTACATACGCCCCTGCGTCGCCTTTCCGCAAGGAGGAGGGAGGGAAAGCGCCATGTTGCCCTCGATGGGCGCCGAACATGGTGTCTCCGGTGAGCTGCAAGCGGGTAATCCGAGTGGACATCCGTGCCCCGTTCGTTGGGGGTCGGCTAGGGGCCCAGAGGCACGCCCAAAAGTACCTGCGGGTGATCTGCCGGACCCGGTCCCCTGGCGACGGGGTCCGAGGGCTCGATGCCTCCCTCCGATGGGATTCCGTTACAAGATTGTTCCCGCTGGTCTCGGAAATGTCCTAGGGTACCTCGGGAGCGTAGCCCGAGCCTTGGTTATGTATCGAACGTACCCATGGTCATCCCTCGCTCGGTGTCTGAGGCGGCTGTGAACCCTTCGGGGGCCAGCCTTCGAACCCCTGATCAGTAATGGGCGCGGAGCCCGAGTAGCCTGAGGCGGCCGTTGAACCCTTCCGAGGGGCCGGCCTTCGAACCTCTGACCAGTAGTGGGTGTAGAGCCCACGCGATCTGAGGCGGCTGTCGAACCCTTCCGAGGGGCCAGCCTTCGAACCTCTGATTAGTAGGGAGGCTCGGAGCCTGGTTCCTTCACGGGAAAGGATCCTTTTCGGGGTATCCCCCTTTCCCGGTCCCTGTTGCAAGAGAGAGAAAGAGGAAAAAAGGAAAAGGATACGAAATCAAACGACGTGGCGTACCTTTTTTGACGCGGTCCTTATGGCGAAGGCGAAGCGTCGCCCGCTTCTCCTGCCAGAGGCGCCGCCTGTCCCGCCGCGGAGTTAATGCGATGGGGCGAGTGGTTGGCGGGGCGGTCGTTGCGCGTGCGTGAGCCGTTCGAGGAACGGATCACGGGCGTGTTGTCTTCACGCTGTGAGAGAGGGTTCTCTCGCTGCCCCCGGACGGGACGTGAGCTTGGCTGACGACGCGGCCGCTGCTCCTGCCCGCCTGCCACCGCCATTACTGCCGGCCCATTTTTGGCCGCATTGACCGCCGCGCCAGGCTGGCGCTGCTGGGTCGTGCGCTGGGTCTCCTCGAGTCACGGTATTGGTTCCGCAGTCGAGGAGGCGCGGTAGCGGCGCAAGTGGCGGTGCTGTTGCATGCACGAAGCATTCGGCGCGCCGGTTGCATGACGCGTGGGCCTGGGCCTCCATGTTGGGCGTGTTGGGAGTCGGAGAAGTGCGCCCACTTGGCGCGGTTGCATGCCGCCTGCATGGCTGCCCGCCCCTTTCGCCCGTTGGTCTGGGCAAAAGTGGAGAGTCGCTTGTAACCGCTGGGCGGTTGTACGCACCGCGCACGGCGGTTTGGCTTCTTCTGCTCTGAGCCGGCTTGCTTGACGTGTGGGACCCAGCCCCCGCGCCGTAGGGGAGGACCTTGGAGTGTGTTGAAGAAGACTCAGCCCATGACGGCTGGGGACGCAAGTAGGGAGAGCCGCCTTTAAAAGGAGGGTGACCCCCTTGGAAGGCGACCATGTCTTCGTGCTCCCTTATGCATCGTGTCTTTCCACCTTCCAAGCCCCCGGATGGGGGATATCCGCCGTCTTTCCGCCTCGTCGTTGGAGGAGCGCAACTCCGTGGGAGTTGGTACCTTTCAGCCATCATTCGGCTTCAAGGATTTTCATCATGCAGCCCGGTTGCACCCCTCCGCTGGCGGTCACCCAAGATGGTGACCTCCGGTTTGATGGCGGGGGAAAGCGAACCGGGCTGCGGCCTCTGCCCCTCCCTCAGCCTCAAGGATTTTCATCACCAGGGCTGAGGAGGGGAGTGTGCCGAGTTGGGATCGGCCCCTGCGTGGGTGGTGGCCCGCTCCTTCCCTCAGTGATCGGGGGGAAGGGCGGTTGTCGTCCGTGGCGCCGGCAGCTGCAGCGTGCCTGGCTCTCGGACCCGAGTGGCTTCAGAGCCGCTCTCGGCGCCGGCTTCCGCCACGGTAGCTGGAAGAGGTTCTTCTGCCGACGAGATAGCCAGGGCCGCCCACGGGCCGACCTCCAACTCTACGGCCTTCTGCCCGCCCTTGCCTCACGAGTTTGGGCACGGGCGGGGGCCTCCTGGCAGCGGCATCCGCCCTGAGGTCATCGCTGCCGCTGTTTGGCCCCCCGGAGTAGAAGTCGTCGTCGTCGCCGCTGCCGGAGCGGGCGACGGCGCGCCGTTCGTCAATCTTCCGTTGCTCCGCAGCCCCCCCCCCCCCATCGAGTGGGGTTGTTCGTACCTGCGGAGGTGGAACCGGAGTTCCGATTGTAATGGCACTTTGAATGCCAGTGTTTTTGTTCATTGTGGCTGTCGGGGCCTGAACATGTATGTATTTTTCGGCACGGAGCCGTGTTTTTTCCTCATTTTCGAGCGCTAAGACTCGCCTGTTGGTTCTCTGAACCGCTTCACCAAGTGTGAGTCGCCCCATGTAAAGGTGACAAGTGAGGTATCCGTATCCTGGAGGCATAGGAGTCCCTCGGCTCGGTCAGCCTTGTTGCCCGGGGTTTCTCTTGCTTAGTTAAAGGAACCCCTCGGCCGCTCTTCGATGAGCCGAGGCCAGGGGTAGCGGTGTCAGCGCGAACGGAGATAGAGTTAGCTCGGTGAGAAGACCTGGTCGGCCGGAGCCTGGCCGGGCCGTCCGTTAGCGGGACCGACGCCAAGATTGACCTGCCGAGGCCTCGGGTCGGGCTGACGTCCTCAGGGGACAGCTGGTCGAGGCCTCGGGGGTGGCCAGCCGACCCGCCTGCCTGAGCCGGATTCTTGGAGAAGACCCTGGCGGCGACGGCCCGGGCTTGGTGATGACGCCGTCCTTCAGAGTGGGGATCTTCGGACCGCGTCGCCGTCCGAGGCTAGGTCGGGCCTCGCCGAAGGTGTTGCCGACGCCGAGGGTGCTGCTGCTCCCTTCAGCCGTCAAGATCCGAGCCTGCAGGATCGTATTGTCTTGTAGCGTGGGTTTCCTGCGGCCGCCGAGGCCAAAACACACCCTTGCTATGTTGTGAGGCTGCGTCTCTTTTCCTCTTGTTTCGAGTATCTGGACTTTTTTGTCGGTAACGGAATCGCTTGTGCGAGCGAGAGTTGCTTCTCACGGAAGGTGATGAGTGAGGTATCCGTATCCCGGAGGCGTAGGAGTCCCTCAGCTCGGTCGGCCTTGCCGCTTACGCGCACTCTTACCCATCCTTGGGGTTCTGTTACCGACACAGTCGGGGAGGCTCGAAGAATCGCTCCGGCAGAAGAGCTTCCGAACGAGAAGACTTGTTCGGTCCGCGGAATCACTTATCCGAACGAGAGTTACTTGTCGCAGAAGGTGATGAGTGAGGTATCCGTATCCCAGAGGCGTAGGAGTCCCTCGGCTCGGTCAGCCTTGGCTGCTTACGTGTACTCCGTCGTTTTCAGGATCCGCTTTCGAAGCAGTCAAAAAGCACGAAAGACATTCTGGCAGAAAGGATCTTTTTTCGAGGAAAAAATTCGACGCAGAGGGGGTTCCCCCCTTTTCGCCGGGTGTAGCCGGCAGAAAGGATCTTTTTTTGAGGAAAAAATTTGACGCAGAGGGGGTTCCCCCCCCTTTTAGCCCCCGAGGGAGGGTCGGGCTTTGCCGAGGCAAGGCTGACCCTTCCTTGATGACTAAACTTTATGTGGGAGCGAGGTATATGAACAACTTGAAAACATCTTAAGGGTAGAAGCGACGTAGCTGTTGGATGTTCCAAGCGTTGCTGTAGACCTCGCCTTGACTGTTGACCAGCTTGTACGTTCCGGGCTTCAGAACTTTGGCGATGACGAACGGCCCCTCCCAGGGGGGCGTGAGCTTGTGCCGTCCTCGGGCGTTTTATCGCAGCCGAAGCACCAGGTCGCCCACCTGGAGGTCTCGGGACCGGACCCCTCGGGCGTGGTAGCGTCGCATGGACTGCTGGTACCGCGCCGAGTGCAGTAAGGCCCTGTCCCGAGCCTCTTCCAGCTGGTCCAGCGAGTCTTCTCGACTAGCTTGGTTGCTCTGGTCGGCATAGGCCCTTGTCCTCGGGGAGCCGTATTCCAGGTCTATGGGTAGGACGGCCTCGGCCCCATAGACTAAAAAGAACGGCGTGAAGCCCGTGGCTCGGCTCGGTGTTGTCCTCAGGCTCCAGACCACCGAGGGGAGTTCCTTCATCCATCGCTTGTCGAACTTGTTGAGGTCGTTGTAGATCCGAGGCTTGAGCCCTTGTAGAATCATGCCGTTGGCACGTTCTACTTGCCCATTCGTCATGGGATGAGCCACGGTGGCCCAGTCCACCCGGATGTGGTGATCCTCGCAGAAGTCCAGGAACTTTCCGCCGGTGAACTGGGTGCCGTTGTCGGTGATGATGGAGTTCGGGACCCCGAAGCGATGGATGATGTTGGTGAAGAACGCCACCGCCTGCTCGGACCTGATGCTGTTTAGGGGTCGGACCTCGATCCACTTGGAGAATTTGTCGATGGCGACCAACAGGTGCGTGTAGCCCTCGGGTGCCTTCTGCAAGGGGCCGACGAGGTCCAGACCCCACACAGCAAAAGGCCAGGTGATGGGTATCGTCTGCAGAGCCTGAGCGGGCAGGTGGGTTTGCCTTGCGTAGAATTGACACCCTTCGCAGGTGCGGACAATTCTAGTGGTGTCGGCCACCGCCGTCGGCCAATAGAAGCCTTGTCGGAAAGCATTCCCGACCAGGGCTCGAGGCGCCGCGTGATGGCCGCAAGCCCCCGAGTGTATTTCTTGCAGGAGTTCCTGACCTTCGGCGATGGAGATGCATCGCTGGAGGATGCCCGAGGGGCTGCGATGGTAGAGCTCCTTCCCATCTCCCAGCAAGACGAACGACTTGGCGCGCCGCGCCAGCCGCCGAGCTTCGGCTCGGTCGGAGGGTAGCTCTCCTCGGTGGAGATATTGAAGGTACGGGGTCTGCCAGCTTTGATCAGGCGTGACCCCACTTCGCTCCCCCCCCCAACGTGCAGCGTCTCACCCTCGGGGGCCGAGGGTACCTCGGACCAAACCGAGGGTGCCTCGAGCCGAGCCGAGGGTGCCTCGGACTGTGCCGAGGGTACCTCGGGCTGGGCCGAGGGTGCCTCGGGCAGAGCCGAGGGCGCCTCGGACTGTGCCGAGGGTACCTCGGGCTGGGCCGAGGGTGCCTCAGGCTTGGACATGTCGTCGACCTTGATGGAGGGCTGACGCAGATCTCGGGAGAAGACGTCCGGAGGAACCGTTGTTCACCCCGAGGCTATCTTAGCCAGCTCGTCCGCAGTCTCGTTGTAGCGCCGAGCGATGTGGTTGAGCTCGAGCCCATAGAACTTGTCTTCCAGGCACCGAACCTCATCGCAGTAGGCCTCCATCTTCGGGTCGCGGCAGTGGGAGTTCTTCATGACTTGGTTGATGACGAGCTGCGAGTCACCGCGAGCGTCGAGGCGTTGGACCCCTAGCTTGATGGCGATCCACAACCCGTTGACCAGAGCCTCATACTCGGCCACATTGTTGGACGCCGGGAATTGGAGGCGTAGCACGTAGCGTAGGTGCTTCCCGAGGGGCGAGATGAAGAGTAGGCCTGCGCCGACTCCTGTCTTCATCAGCGACCCGTCGAAGAACATGGTCCAGAGCTCCGGCTGGATCGGAGCTGTTGGGAGCTGAGTGTCGACCCATTCAGCTACGAAGTCCGCCAAGACCTGGGACTTGATGGCCTTCCGAGGAGCGAACGAGATTGTCTCGCCCATGATTTCCATAGCCCACTTTGCAATCCTACCCGAGGCCTCTCGGCACTGGATGATCTCCCCCAGGGGGAAGGATGACACCACAGTTACCGGATGAGACTCGAAGTAGTGTCGCAGCTTCCGCCGCGTTAGGATCACCGCGTACAGCAGCTTCTGAACTTGTGGGTAGCGGATCTTGGTTTTGGACAGTACCTCGCTGACGAAGTAGACTGGCCTCTGAACAGGCAATGCATGCCCCTCTTCTTGCCTCTCGACCACAATCGCGGCGCTAACCACCTGAGTGGTCGCGGCGACGTAGACCAAGAGGGCTTCTCCGGCAGCTGGGGGTACCAAGATAGGCGCCTTCGTGAGGAGCGCCTTCAGGTTCCCGAGGGCTTCCTCAGCCTCAGGGGTCCAAGTGAAGCACTCGGCCTTCCTGAAGAGGCGGTACAGAGGTAGACCCCTTTCGCCGAGGCGTGAGATGAAGCAGCTCAAAGCCGCAAGGCATCCCATGACCCTCTGTATGCCTTTCAAGTCCTTGATGGGCCCCATGCTAGTGATGGCTGCGATCTTCTCCGGGTTGGCTTCGATGCCCCGCTTGGAGACGATGAACCCCAAGACCATGCCTCGGGGCACCCCAAAAACACACTTTTCGGGATTGAGCTTGACGCCCTTCGCCTTGAGACATCGGAATGTCACTTCAAGGTCGGAAAGGAGGTCGGAGGCTTTCCTCGTCTTGACTACGATGTCATCGACGTAGGCCTCGACCGTGCGGCCAATGTGTTCGCCGAACACATGGTTCATGCACCGCTGGTACGTCGCGCCCGCATTCCTCAAGCCGAACGGCATGGTGACATAGCAGTACATACCGAAGGGTGTGATGAAAGAAGTCGCGAGCTGGTCGGACTCTTTCATCCTGATTTGGTGATACCCCGAGTAGGCATCGAGGAAAGACAGGGTTTCGCACCCAGAAGTGGAATCCACGATTTGGTCGATGCGAGGCAGAGGGTAGGGAACCTTCGGACATGCTTTGTTGAGACCAGTGTAGTCTACACACATCCGCCATTTCCCCCCTTTCTTTCTCACAAGCACAGGGTTGGCGAGCCATTCGGGATGGAATACCTCCTTGATGAACCCTGCCGCCATTAGCTTGTGGATCTCCTCGCCTATGGCTCTGCGCTTCTCCTCGTCGAATAGGCGCAGAGGCTGCTTGACGGGTCGGGCTCCAGCTCGGATGTCCAGCGAGTGCTCGGCGACATCCCTCGGTATGCCGGGCATGTCCGAGGGACTCCACGCGAAGACGTCGGCGTTCGCGCGGAGAAAGTCGATGAGCACTGCTTCCTATTTGGGACCGAGCTCGGAGCCGATCCGGACTTGCTTGGAGGCGTCACTGCTGGGGTCGAGGGGGACGGACTTAACCGTCTCCACTGGCGTCGGCGGCGTCGTGTTTCGTTTGCGACTTCTTCTTGCCCTTCTTCTTGGCGCCGCGCTGAGTTGACGCCTCGGGGGCATCTTCCGAAGGGCGGCCCTGGGGCTGCTTGTCCTTCCAGAAGATAGCCTCGACCGCCTCCTGGCCGGAGGCGAACTTGGTGGCGATGTCCATCAGCTCGCTCGCCCTGGTGGGGGTCTTGCGACCCAGCTTGCTCACCAGGTCGCGGCAGGTGGTGCCAGCGAGGAACGCGCCGATGACATCTGAGTCGGTGATGTTGGGCAGCTCGGTGCGCTGCTTCGAGAATCGCCGGATGTAGTCCCGGAGAGACTCTCCCGGCTGCTGTCGGCAGCTTCGAAGGTCCCAGGAATTCCCAGGGCGCACATATGTGCCCTGGAAATTCCCGGCGAAAGCTTGGACCAGGTCGTCCCAGTTGGAGATCTGCCCCGGAGGCAGGTGCTCTAACCAGGAGCGAGCGGTGTCAGAGAGGAACAGGGGGAGGTTGCGGATGATGAGGTTGTCATCGTCCGTCCCACCCAATTGACAGGCCAGACGGTAGTCCGCGAGCCACAGTTCCGGTCTCGTCTCCCCCGAGTACTTCGTGATAGTAGTCGGGGGTCGGAACCGGGTCGGGAACGGCGCCCGTCGTATGGCTCGGCTGAAGGTCTGCGGACCGAGTGGCTCGGGCGAGGGACTCCGATCCTCCCCGCTGTCGTAGCGTCCCCCACGCCTGGGGTGGTAGCCTCGGCGCACCCTCTCGTCGAGGTGGGCCCGACGGTCGCGGTGATGGTGCTCGTTGCCGAGGCGACCCGGGGCCGCAGGTGCTGTGTTGCGCGTGCGCCCGGGGCAGACCGAGGCTTCCCGCATGAATCGGGAAGTCGCGGCATGGGGTTCCGAGGGGTACCCCTGCCTTCGGGAGGCGGAGCTCTCGGCCCGTCGGACCGCGGCGCCTTCCAGGAGATTCTTGAGCTCTCCCTGGATTCGCCGCCCCTCGGTGGTTGATGGCTCCGGCATCGCGCGGAGAAGCATTGTCGCTGCCGCCAGGTTTTGGCCGACCCCACTAGATGCGGGTGGCGGCCTGACCCTGACGTCGTCGGCGATGCGGTGCTGGAAGCCCTAGAGCAGATGACGTATTTCTCCGGCCGGAGGTTGGCCCGCCCATGCCTGCCCGACGTCCCGGCGGATCGGCTCAAGCGCTCCTGCTCCCTCGTCGAGCCTGGCGTGTACCCCGCGGATTTGCTCGAGCCGTGGGTCATGGCCCCCCGCCTGAACGGGGACCACAGCTAGCTCCCGTGGGATGTCAACGCGGGGCACCGGCCTAGGGAGATCACTATCCTCCGGCATGCCGAGATGGTTGCCTTCGGAGGGACCCCCTAGATCGACGTGGAAGCATTCGCGACTCGGGCCGCAGTCCTCGTCGTCGAGGCTACGGCTACCGTCGGAACAGTCGGAATGGCAGTAGTCGCATGCAGTCATGAAGTCCCGCATGGCACTGGGGTTGCCAAGTCCAGAGAAATCCCAATAGATGCTGGGCTCATCGTCTTCCTCGGACCCAGAGGGCCCGTAGGTCGAGACGTCCGTCAGCCGGTCCCAAGGTGACCGCATACGAAACCCCAGAGGGTTTGGACTCGCCTCTACGAGAGCACCCGCCAAAGCGAAGCCGCTAGGCGGGTCAAGGCTGAATCCGAAAGACGTGGGAGGGGAATCGGTTGGTACCTTTTGGTCGACGGGCGGCGATGAGGTCACGTCGGGGACTGACTGCACCGTCGTCTCAGGTACAAGGGTGACGTCCAGCAAGCCTTTCGCGAGCGCGCTGGCGTCGTCCGTTTGCCCGGAATCGGCACGTTGCGGGGAGACGACGCTCGTCTTCGTCTCAAGCGCGGGGTCGATGCCCGGTGCGCCCCCCGTTGGGGTGCTGGTGCCATCGACTCGCTCGACAGCCGACGAGGCGCTGCCTCCTGCTTGGCCTTGGTTGCCCCGCCTCCTCCTCCGTCGGCGGGGGAGAGGACAGGGTGACCTCAAATGTTGTTCTTCCACCACGCGGGGAAGACGTCGTCGATTCCGCCGCCGGCGGGCGGGCTGTCGACCGCCATTGTCGTTGTCGCACGGCGGTGGAAGGAGTATCATGTCGTAGCTGCCGTCGAGGGACACGAACTCAAGACTCCCGAAACGGAGCACCGTCCCGGGTTGGAAAGGTTGCTGGAGACTGCCCATCTGGAGCTTGACGGGAAGCTGTTCGTCAGCACGCAGCAGGCCCCTACCTGGCGCGCCAACTGTCGGCGTTTCGAGACCGGGGGGTCCCTAGGCCGACGAGTGAATGTCGCCGCGTGCCCCAGCCCAGATGGGTCGAGCGCGAGGCCGAGCGCGAAGGGGGGAAAGCGAGGCGGCCGGAGACCGGCGTGAGAGAGGTGGGAATCCCGTGGCCTTCGTGTTCGTCCCGCGCCCAGGTCGGGTGCGCTTGCAGTAGGGGGTTACAAGCGTCCACGTGGGAGAGGGAGCGAGCGGCTTCAAGCGAGCGCGTGTCTCGTCCTCATCCCCGCGCGGCCAACCCTCTCTAAGAGGGCCCTGGTCCTTCCTTTTATAGGCGTAAGGAGAGGATCCAGGTGTACAATGGGGGTGTAGCAAAGTGCTACGTGTCTAGCGGGGGAGAGCTAGCGCCCTAAGTACATGCCGTTGTGGCAGCCGGAGAGATTTTGGCACCCAGCTGGTGTGATGTCATGGCCGTCGGAGGAGCGATGGAGCCTGGCGGAGGGACAGCTGTCGGAGCTGTTGAGTCCTTGCTGACGTCCTCTTGCTTCCGTAAGGGGGCTGAGAGCCGCCGTCGTCACAGAGCATGCGGGGCGCCATCATTGCCTATCTGGCGGAGCGAGCCAGATGGGACGCCGGTCTTGTCCCCTGTGGCCCGAGTCAACTCGGGGTAGGGTGATGATGGCGCCTCCTGTCGACGTGGCTGGCCTGCGCCCTGGGTTGGTGAGAGCACCTAGAGGGGGGGTGAATAGGTGATCCTGTGAAACTTAAACTTATAGCCACAAAAACTTGTTAAGTGTTAGCACAATAATCGCCAAGTGGCTAGAGAGGAGTCTCAACAAAACACAATACCACAAGAGATCAAACACAGAGATGACACGGTGGTTATCCCGTGGTTCGGCCAAGACCAACGCTTGCCTACTCCACGTTGTGGCGTCCCAACGGACGAGGGTTGCAATCAACCCCTCTCAAGCGGTCCAAAGACCAACTTGAATACCACAGTGTTGCTTTGCTTTTCTTAATCCCGTTTGCGAGGAATCTCCACAACTTGGAGCCTCTCGCCCTTACAAAAGATGTTCACAAAGAATCACGGAGCAAGGGAGGGATTAGCAACTCACACAAGACACAAAGATCACAGCGAATACGCACACACAAAACCCAGACTTGAGCTCAAGAGACTAGCACACTAGAACGGAGCTCAAATCACTAGAATGTCGAACAAGTGCGCAAGAATGATGTGTGAGTGATCAAGATTGCTCAAGGAATGCTTGGTTTTTTCTCCATGCGCATAGGGGTCCCTTTTATAGCCCCAAGGCTGCTAGGAGCCGTTGAGAGAAAATCTGGAAAGCCATTCTTGCCTTCTGTCATCGGGGGCACCGGACAGTCCGGTGCACACCGGACACTGTCCGGTGCCCGATTTCCTTCCTTAAGTAGCGAAGCCGACCGTTGGCAGACTTGGAGCCGTTGGCGCACCGGACATGTCCGGTGCACACCGGACAGTCCGGTGCCATCTTCAAGCCGTTGGCTCAACCACGTGTCTCGCGCAGATTGCGCGCCCGACCGTTGGCCCGGCCGACCGTTGGCTCACCGGACAGTCCGGTGCACACCGGACAGTCCGGTGAATTTTAGCCGTACGTCGTCGGTGAATTCCCGAGAGCGGCCACTTCGCCCGAGCCAGCCTGGCGCACCGGACACTTTCCGGTGCACCACCGGACAGTCCGGTGTGCCAGACAGAGCTGAGTCTTGGCTGTACACAGCCAAGCCTTTTTCACCTCTTTTCTTTTCTTCTTCTTTCTGTTTCTAACACTTAGACAAGTATATTAGTACACAAAACCAATGTACTAAGGCTTAGAAACATACCTTTACTCTTGATTTGCACTTTGTTCATCCATGGGCATAGTTTCACATTTAAGCACTTGTGTTGGCACTCAATCACCAAAATACTTAGAAATGGTCCAAGGGCACATTTCCCTTTCAATCTCCCCCTTTTTGGTGATTTATGCCAACACAACATAAAGCAACTAGAACAAGTGCAATATCACTTCAAATAAAAACTCAAATTTATTTTGATTCAATTTGGCATATATGGATCATCCTTTGCCACCACTTGGTTTGTTTTTGCAAATCAAACTCAAAATCCTATCTCTAAGTCAAATCCACTTGTAGAGACATAAAGAGAGGTTTTCCAAAGAAAATTGATTCAAGATTCCAAAAACTCCCCCTTTTTCCCATAATCAACACTTCTCCCCACAAGAGGCCAACTTTTGACAAAAGAGACAATGCAAGAGTTTTGACAAACCAAAAGCTCTATCCTACTGTTTTCAAAGTTTCTCAAGTGGTAGCTGATCCATTTGTTGCTTTGGCCTTTATTTTCTCCCCCTTTGGCATCAAGCACCAAAACGGGATCAATCTTGGCCCATTAACCCCATTGCCTCACCAAAATCTTCAACTAAGAGCAAATAAGCAATAAGAGTATAAAGATGAACTTGGAAGAGTTACTCTTTTCATCGGAGTGCAGTGGAAGTCTTGCCTTCTCCAAGTCCACCTTTTTCCCTTTTAATTATCCTTGGAGACTAAAACAACCAAACTCAAGTACATGGTTAGTCTCAAAGGGTCAAGTTGTAGCACAGCTCCCCCTAAATATGTGCATCACTTGCAAACAGGACTTGTGAGGTCCAGGGAGTGGTTGTACAACTTGAGCACCACAATAAGCAACAAAATGCAGAATCATGATCAAAAGCATAAACACATGTATGCTATAAATCAATCCAGGTTCCGCGAATCTAAGACATTTAGCTCACTACGCAACCTGCAAAAGGTCTTCTCATCTAGAGGCTTAGTGAAGATATCGGCTAGCTGGTTCTCGGTGCTGACATGAAACACTTCGATATCTCCCTTTTGCTGGTGGTCTCTCAAAAAGTGATGCCGGATGTCAATGTGCTTTGTGCGGCTGTGTTCAACAGGATTTTCCGTCATGCGGATAGCACTCTCATTGTCACATAGGAGTGGGACTTTGCTCAGATTGTAGCCAAAGTCCCGAAGGGTTTGCCTCATCCAAAGTAGCTGCGCGCAACACTGTCCTGCGGCAACATACTCGGCCTCAGCGGTGGATAGGGCAACGGAGGTTTGTTTCTTAGAGTTCCACGACACCAGGGACCTTCCTAAGAATTGGCACGTCCCTGATGTACTCTTCCTATCGACCTTACATCCAGCATAGTCGGAATCTGAGTATCCAACCAAGTCAAAGGTAGACCCCTTTGGATACCAGAGCCCGAAGCACGGCGTAGCAACCAAATATCTAAGAATTCGCTTCACCGCCACTAAGTGACATTCCTTAGGATCGGATTGAAATCTAGCACACATGCATACGCTAAGCATAATATCCGGTCTACTAGCACATAAATAAAGTAAAGACCCTATCATTGACCGGTATGCTTTTTGATCAACGGACTTACCTCCTTTGTTGAGGTCGGTGTGTCCGTCGGTCCCCATCGGAGTCTTTGCGGGCTTGGCGTCCTTCATCTCAAACCGCTTTAGCAGATCTTGCATGTACTTCGTTTGGGAGATGAAGGTGTCGTCTTTGAGTTGCTGCACTTGGAACCCAAGGAAGTAGTTCAACTCGCCCATCATCGACATCTCGAATTTCTGCGTCATCACCCTGCTAAACTCTTCACAAGACTTTTGGTTAGTAGAACCAAATATTATGTCATCGACATAAATTTGGCACACAAACAAATCACCATCACATGTCTTAGTAAAAAGAGTTGGATCGGCTTTCCCAACCTTGAAAGCATTAACAATTAGAAAGTCTCTAAGGCATTCATACCATGCTCTTGGGGCTTGCTTAA
This sequence comes from Zea mays, assembly GCF_902167145.1. Classification (NCBI taxonomy): domain Eukaryota; kingdom Viridiplantae; phylum Streptophyta; class Magnoliopsida; order Poales; family Poaceae; genus Zea; species Zea mays. The sequence goes on along the minus strand of NC_050104.1, from coordinate 10,364,881 downwards.
GTCCATAGAGCGCCTTAGAGAGCTTACACACGTGGTCGGGGTACCGTTCATCCTCAAAGCCAGGGGGTTGCTCCACGTACACCTCCTCCTTGATTGGCCCGTTGAGAAAAGCGCTCTTCACATCCATTTGGAACAACCTGAAAGAATGGTGAGCGGCATATGCTAGCAAGATACGAATTGATTCTAACCTAGCCACAGGAGCAAACGTCTCCTCAAAGTCCAAACCTGCGACTTGGGCATAACCTTTTGCCACAAGTCGAGCCTTGTTCCTCGTCACCACCCCGTGCTCGTCCTGTTTGTTGCGGAATACCCACTTGGTTCCCACAACGTTTTGCTTGGGACGAGGCACCAGTGTCCAAACTTCATTGCGCTTGAAGTTGTTGAGTTCCTCCTGCATGGCTAACACCCAGTCCGGATCTAGCAAGGCCTCTTCTACCCTGAAAGGCTCAATAGAAGAGACAAAGGAGTAATGCTCACAAAAATTAACTAATCGAGATCGAGTAGTTACTCCCTTGCTAATATCACCCAGAATTTGGTCGACGGGATGATCCCTTTGAATCATCGCTCGAACTTGGGTTGGTGGTGCCGGTTGCGCTTCTTCCTCCATCACATGATCGTCTTGTGCTCCCCCTTGATCACACGCCTCTCGTTGATGAACCTGTTCATCGTCTTGAGTTGGGGGATGCACCAAAGTTGAGGAAGAAGGTTGATCTTGCTCCTTTTGTTCCTGTGGTCGTATATCACCAATCGTCATGGTTCGTATAGCGGCCGTCGGAACATCTTCTTCATCTACATCATCAAGATCAACAGCTTGCTCTCTTGGAGAGCCATTAGTCTCATCAAATACAACGTCGCTAGAGACTTCAACCAATCCCGATGATTTGTTGAAGACTCTATACGCCTTTGTATTTGAGTCATAACCTAACAAAAACCCTTCTACAGCTTTGGGAGCAAACTTAGAATTTCTACCCTTCTTTACTAGAATGTAGCACTTGCTCCCAAATACACGAAAGTAAGATACATTGGGTTTGTTACCGGTTAGTAGCTCATACGAAGTCTTCTTGAGGAGGCGATGAAGGTAGACCCTGTTGATGGCGTGGCAAGCCGTGTTCACGGCTTCTGACCAGAAACACTCGGGGGTCTTGAATTCTCCAAGCATCGTCCTCGCCATATCGATTAGCGTCCTGTTCTTCCTCTCTACCACACCATTTTGCTGTGGTGTGTAGGGAGCGGAGAACTCGTGCTTGATCCCTTCCTCCTCAAGGAACTCCTCCACTTGAAGGTTCTTGAACTCGGACCCGTTATCGCTCCTTATCTTCTTCACCTTGAGCTCAAACTCATTTTGAGCTCTCCTAAGGAAGCGCTTGAGGGTCCCTTGGGTTTCAGACTTATCCTGCAAAAAGAACACCCAAGTGAAGCGGGAAAAGTCATCAACGATAACTAGACCATACTTACTTCCTCCTATGCTCAGATAGGCGACGGGTCCGAAGAGGTCCATATGTAGCAGCTCCAGGGGTCTTGATGTTGTCATCACATTTTTGGTGTGATGAGAGCCTCCCACCTGTTTCCCTGCTTGACAAGCTGCACAAGGTCTATCTTTTTCGAAATGAACATTGGTTAGACCTATCACGTGTTCTCCCTTTAGAAGCTTGTGGAGGTTCTTCATCCCCACATGTGCTAAGCGGCGATGCCACAGCCAGCCCATGCAAGTCTTAGCCATTAAGCATGCATCTAGACCGGCCTCTTCTTTTGCAAAATCAACTAAGTAAAGCTTGTCGTCTAGAATACCCTTAAAAGCTAGTGAACCATCACATCTTCTAAAGACAGACACATCTACATTTGTAAACAAACAGTTATATCCCATATTGCATAATTGACTAACAGATAGCAAATTATATCCAAGAGACTCTACTAAAAACACATTAGAGATAGAGTGCTCATTTGAGATTGCAATTTTACCTAACCCTTTTACCTTGCCTTGATTCCCATCACCGAATATTATTGAATCTTGGGAATCTTTATTCTTGACGTAGGAGGTGAACATCTTCTTCTCCCCCGTCATATGGTTTGTGCATCCGCTGTCAATAATCCAGCTTGAACCCCCGGATGCATAAACCTGCAAGGCAAATTTAGGCTTGGGTCTTAGGTACCCAACTCATGTTGGGTCCTGCAAGGTTAGCACAAATATCCTTAGGGACCCAAATGCAAGTTTTGTCTCCCTTGCATCTTGCCCCTAATTTTCTAGCAACTATTTTCCTATCCTTTCTGCAAATAGCAAAGGAAGCATTTAAAGCACGATAAATTGTAGAAGGTTCATTCATTACTTTCCTAGGAGCATGAATAATATTCTTTCTAGGCACATGATGAATAGCACTTCTCCTAGACATATTTCTACCATGCATATAGGAAGAACTAGAAGCAAACATGGCATGATAATCAAAATCATCATAAGCATTATAACTCCTATAAGCATTTCTAGTTTGTCTCCTATCATGGTACATAAAAGCATGGTTCTTTTTAGCACTACTAGCCATAGGAGCCTTCCCTTTCTCCTTGGCGGAGATAGGAGCCTTATGGCTTGTCAAGTCCTTGGCTTCCCTCTTGTAGCCAAGTCCATCCTTGATTGAGGGGTGTCTACCAATTGTGTAGGCATCCCTTGCAAATTTTAGCTTATCAAAATTACTCTTGCTAGTCTTAAGTTGAGCATTAAGACTAGCCAATTCATCATTAAGTTTGGAAATTGAAACTAGGTGTTCACTACAAGCATCAATGTCAAAATCTTTACACCTATTACAAGTTTCAACAATTTCTACACAAGATGTTGATTTACTAGCTATTTCTAACTTAGCATTCAAATCATCATTAACATTTTTTAATTTAGAGACGGATTCATGACAAGTAGATAATTCACTAGAGAGCATTTCATTCCTTTTAATTTCTAGAGCAAGAGAATTTTGTGCACTAACAAATTTATCATGCTCCTCATATAAAAGATCCTCTTGTTTTTCTAGTAATCTATTCTTGTCATTCAAAGCATCAATCAACTCATTAATCTTATTAATTTTAGATCTATCTAATCCCTTAAATAAGCATGAGTAATCTATCTCATCATCATCACTAGACTCATCCTCACTTGAAGAAGCATAAGTACTAGCATCATGAGTTCTTACTTTCTTCTCCCTTGCCATGAGGCAAGTGTGACGCTCGTTGGGGAAGAGGGATGACTTGTTGAAGGCGGTGGCGGCGAGTCCTTCATTGTCGGAGTCGGAGGAGGAGCAATCTGAATCCCACTCCTTTCCGATATGTGCCTCGCCCTTGGCCTTCTTATAATGCTTCTTCTTCTCCCTTTTGTTCCCCTTTTCCTGGTCACTTTCATTATCGGGACAGTTAGCAATGAAATGACCAATCTTACCACATTTGAAGCACGAGCGCTTCTCCTTTGTCTTGGTCTTGCTTGGCTGTCCCTTGCGACCTTTAAGCGCCGTCTTGAAGCGCTTAATGATGAGGGCCATCTCCTTATTGTTTAGCCCGGCCGCCTCAACTTGCGCCACCTTGCTCGGTAGCGCCTCCTTGCTCCTCGTTGCCTTGAGAGCAATGGGTTGAGGCTCATGAATAGGACCGTTCAACGCGTCGTCCACATATCTTGCCTCCTTGATCATCATTCGCCCGCTTACGAACTTCCCAAGAACTTCTTCGGGCGACATCTTGGTGTACCTAGGATTTTCACGAATATTGTTCACCAAATGAGGATCAAGAACGGTAAAGGACCTTAGCATTAGGCGGACGACGTCGTGATCCGTCCATCGCGTGCTTCCGTAGCTCCTTATTTTGTTGATAAGAGTCTTGAGCCGGTTGTATGTTTGAGTTGGCTCCTCGCCCCTTATCATTGCGAACCGTCCAAGCTCGCCCTCCACCAACTCCATCTTGGTGAGCAAGGTGACATCATTCCCCTCATGAGATATCTTGAGGGTGTCCCAGATCTGCTTGGCATTGTCCAAGCCGCTCACCTTATGGTACTCGTCCCTGCACAAAGAGGCTAGCAACACAGTAGTAGCTTGTGCATTTTTATGTATCTGTTCATTAATAAACATGGGACTATCCGTACTATCAAAGTGCATTCCACTTTCTACAATCTCCCATATGCTAGGATGGAGAGAGAACAAGTGACTACGCATTTTGTGACTCCAAAATCCGTAGTCCTCTCCATCAAAATGAGGAGGTTTACCAAGTGGAATAGATAATAAATGAGTATTAGTACTTTGAGGAATACGAGAGTAATCAAAAGAAAAGTTCGAATTGACCGGTTTCTTTCTCTCGTATTCGTTGTGGTCGTCGTCCTTTTGGGAGGAAGTAGACTCATCGCTGTCGTAGTAGACGATCTCCTTGATGCGTCTTGTCTTCTTCTTCTTCCCATCTTTGCGTCTGTGGCCCGAGCCCGAGTCGTTGGACTTGTCATCCCTTGGCTCGTTGACGAAGGACTCCTTCTTCTTGTCGTTGATCACGATTCCCTTCCCTTTAGGATCCATCTCTTCGGGCGGTTAGTCCCTTTGTGAAGAGAACGGCTTTGATACCAAATGAGAGCACCTAGAGGGGGGTGAATAGGTGATCCTGTGAAACTTAAACTTATAGCCACAAAAACTTGTTAAGTGTTAGCACAATAATCGCCAAGTGGCTAGAGAGGAGTCTCAACAAAACACAATACCACAAGAGATCAAACACAGAGATGACACAGTGGTTATCCCGTGGTTCGGCCAAGACCAACGCTTGCCTACTCCACGTTGTGGCGTCCCAACGGACGAGGGTTGCAATCAACCCCTCTCAAGCGGTCCAAAGACCAACTTGAATACCATAGTGTTGCTTTGCTTTTCTTAATCCCGTTTGCGAGGAATCTCCACAACTTGGAGCCTCTCGCCCTTACAAAAGATGTTCACAAAGAATCACGGAGCAAGGGAGGGATTAGCAACTCACACAAGACACAAAGATCACAGCGAATACGCACACACAAAACCCAGACTTGAGCTCAAGAGACTAGCACACTAGAACGGAGCTCAAATCACTAGAATGTCGAACAAGTGCGCAAGAATGATGTGTGAGTGATCAAGATTGCTCAAGGAATGCTTGGTTTTTTCCTCCATGCGCCTAGGGGTCCCTTTTATAGCCCCAAGGCTGATAGGAGCCGTTGAGAGAAAATCTGGAAAGCCATTCTTGCCTTCTGTCATCGGGGGCACCAGACAGTCCGGTGCACACCGGACACTGTCCGGTGCCCGATTTCCTTCCTTAAGTAGCGAAGCCGACCGTTGGCAGACTTGGAGCCGTTGGCGCACCGGACATGTCCGGTGCACACCAGACAGTCCGGTGCCATCTTCTAGCCGTTGGCTCAGCCACGTGTCTCGCGCAGATTGCGCGCCCGACCGTTGGCCCGGCCGACCGTTGGCTCACCGGACAGTCCGGTGCACACTGGACAGTCCGGTGAATTTTAGCCGTACGTCGCCGGTGAATTCCCGAGAGCGGCCACTTCGCCCGAGCCAGCCTGGCGCACCGGACACTGTCCGGTGCACCACCGGACAGTCCGGTGTGCCAGACAGAGCTGAGTCTTGGCTGTACACAACCAAGCCTTTTTCACCTCTTTTCTTTTCTTCTTCTTTCTGTTTCTAACACTTAGACAAGTATATTAGTACACAAAACCAATGTACTAAGGCTTAGAAACATACCTTTACTCTTGATTTGCACTTTGTTCATCCATGGGCATAGTTTCACATTTAAGCACTTGTGTTGGCACTCAATCACCAAAATACTTAGAAATGGCCCAAGGGCACATTTCCCTTTCAGTTGGGCGATGTGGAAGCTCCTCCGAAGCCGAGGTCGAGTCTGTCTTCCGTGGCCGAGGTCGAGTCCGAGCCCCTGGGTCGGGCGAGGCGGAGACCGTCGGCTGAGGTCAGGGCGTAGTCCGAGCCCTGGGGTCGGGCGGAGCGGAGTTCGTCGTCTTCTGGGGCTGAGCCCAAGTCCGAGCCCTGGGTCGGGCGGAGCGGAGTTCGCCGTCTTCTAGGGCTGAGCCCAAGTCCGAGCCCTGGGTCGGGCGGAGCGGAGTTCGCCGTCTTCCGGGGCTTAGCCCGAGTCCGAGCTCTGGGTCGGGCGGAGTGGAGTTCGCCGTCTTCCGGGGCCTAGCCCGAGTCTGAGCCCTGGGTCGGGCGGAGTGGAGTTCGCCGTCTTCCGGGGCTTAGCCCGAGTCCGAGCCCTAGGTCGGGCGGAGCGGAGTTTGCCGTCTTCCGAGGCCTAGCCCGAGTCCGAGCTCTGGGTCGGGCGGAGTGGAGTTCGCCGTCTTCCGGGGCTTAGCCCGAGTTCGAGCCCTGGGTCGGGCGGAGTGGAGTTCACCGTCTTCCTGGGCTTAGCCCGAGTCCGAGCCCTGGGTCGGGCGGAGCGGAGTTTCCTATGGTGCCCGAGGCCGGGCCTGACTGCCTGTCAGCCTCACTCTGCCAAGTGGCACCGCAGTCGGAGCGGCGCAGGCGGCGCTGTCTTTCTGTCAGGCCGGTCAGGGGAGCGGCGAAGTGACAGCGGTCACTTCGGCTCTGGGGGGCGTGCGTCAGGATAAAGGTGTCAGGCCACCTTTGCATTAAACGCTCCTGCGACTTGGTCGGTCGGTGCGGCGATTTGGTCAGGGTTGCTTCTTGGCGAAGACAGGGCCTCGGGCGAGCCGGGAACACGTTCGCCGCTGGAGGGGGGCCTCGGGCGAGACGGAGATCCTCCGGGGTCGGCTGCCCTTGTCCGAGGCCAGGCTCGGGCGAGGCGCGATCGAGTCCCTCGTATGGACCGATCCCTGACTTAATCGCACCCATCAGGCCTTTGCAGCTTTATGCTGATGGGGGTTACCAGCTGAGAATTAGGAGCCTTGAGGGTACCCCTAATTATGGTCCCCGACAGATGTTTTAGAAATATCACTAGATTTGAGTGAGGGAGAGGGGTTATCCAGCGATCTACATCGTTGATTTTAATGGCGTGTTAAGTCTGGGTGCAATTTGTTTGATGGATTTTGTGGAGGTTATGAGTGTAGAGTTATCTAGTTTTGGGTGGGTTTTGGAAAGTTTAAACTGATAGATTATATAGTGGTATATATTATAGGGCGTATAAGCAGGGCAGAAGAAACTCTCCACTACCTAGGTAGTTAGGGAGTGGTGGACAAAAAGATAAATAAAATGATTTTGTTTGGTTTTTAATATTAAGTATAGATGTAAATATAGATCATAAACACTTCCTATCGGAAAAAAGATCCCTGGACTCCTAGGGCCCACGAGCCAGCAAGAGATTAAGGGAAAAGTTCGTCCTAGAAGGACCCACCTCTAGACCCGAGGCATCGAGCCCGGGGTCGGGCGAGGTGGAGCCAGAATGGGGTCAGGCGAACCGAGAGGAAACCACTCAAGTGGATTACATGCCAGGCTCAGGACTGGCCCGCCATAAATGATTGATCGTATTAACTATGCATGGCATAGAGTCGTAGCAGGAGAAGTCGGTCCTCCTCCACTCATGACCTACGAGCCCCTAGGCATGAGGTCCACTCATAACCTATCAGACCTAGGCCTAAGTGTGCTGGTCATCTACAGGACTCGCAACACAACAAGTCGTGCCGAGACCTAGGCTACGAAGGCCATGGGTGGGCGCAGTGAAAGACAGTAATGATGATGTTGGAGCTCCTCGCCGCCCATGCGCAGCCGATAATAAAGAGCACGACCAGAGAAGCTTAGACGATCGAGACACATGCCGACAAGCACGAGTTACCTAGGTAGAACGACCTATTTTACCACACACAGTAGCTCCTTCCCCTGTGAAGGAGCCGGTAACCGACCACCACCTTAGCCTATAAAAGGGGCCGAAGCCAAGGAGCATACAACCGCGACGTCTAAGGCTCAGCTCGGTAGAGAACACCAGATTCGTAGTTCTTAGGCCTCACCACGTATAAGAGACTTGGTAGCCCTCTCTCGCCCACTTATAACCCCTACTAGGAGGATTGAGCAACAAAGATACCGGTAGCGGGAGGAACTATGTAGTGACGTTCCGCCCGAAGTGCCGAACTAGTATATATCTTGCGTTCACTGAGCATACCATCCTAACCCGAAAACACGCACAAACAAAAATACTTGTTGGAGCTGGTTGGAACACCGACACTTTCACTAGAATTATGTGACCGTACGTATTATATAGAAAATAAGATTATGAATGTAATAAGTTATTGATCACTGGACTAGAATTACCTCCCGGACACTTATTGGATTCTGAACACGCTCTGCCACTTGCTGGGGCACTGTGTACGTCCGATTTCCTCCTCACAGGATCGTCGCGAACGGTCACTGACAAAAGGCCCAGAGTGAGCAGCTCATCGCCATGCATAGGCCCGGCCCCGGCCACGATCTGGGACAAGTTCGCAGGGCAAGGCAAATCGTCCGTACCCGACTACGCGTGTGTGGCAGTGTTCCACCAGTTTTTGTTAGGGTCTTCGTCGACATCCATGTTGCCAAACAGTGGTGTAGTTGGAGCGCGTGTACGTCGGGTGACCTCCTTGATCACTTGCGTCGTATTGGCAGCCTTTAATCGTCTGTCTTCTCGTTAACAATAATGATCAGGTCATTTTTATCATATAAAAAACTAGGTAGGTTAGCTGAAACATCTCTCGCTCCAAGGTCACGGTGGTGGTCCGACGAGACGGCGCTAGAAGGACTCGTGCTCACGCTAGGCATGGCAATGGGTATCCGAAATCCAAAAACCGATGGATAAAAACCCTATTAGGGCACGGATATGACGGATTTTAATATCCATGGTTATTTTATTGGGTCATGTATTATGCTCATCAGGTACGGTGGGCATGGGTATTGTTCTCTGTTGCCCCATGCCCGCTAACCGATAGAGAACCCGCTAATATATGAAACGTGGATTCGGATTTATATGTCTCATATAATATGAATTTGCTCTCGCTATTTGCTAACCCTAAGACCCTAACACGGCCACCAGGGCACCACACACCAGGCACTAGGCCAGCCGCCAGACGGACCATCCAGATTCCAGGCGTCCAAGCCATCCTCCCATCCACCACCGCCACTCCGCCAGCCGACCACTAGGTCACCAGGCCACACCGCCGCAGCTCGCAATCGGCGGTCGGAGGTCGGCCAGTCGCCCTCACCCAGGTCTCCACTCTCCCGCACCCAGTGACCCAGGTCTCCCGTCTCCCAGGTATGCCGCCGCTGCACAAGTGGTCGTGTTCTTAGCGAGCACTGCAGCCGACTTACTCCAGAGATCTTGGAGGCGCTTATGCGCTCACAAGATTGGATGTGACGCAAGTATCTAGGTATAATTGCTTTGCACAATTCATACTTGTTCTTTCTTTTCCAAAAATTATGCTACATACATATAATGATATAATTACACTTTGGTTTTATAGATGCATCTAATGCTGACCAACCTGAAACATTTTGGAGTTGCCTTCAAAAGATGCAGGAAGGGATGCAGGTGATATTTTTGAGCTGTCACACATGTGTATACTCTACATGTTTAAATAGACAAATACTAATACTTCTTTTACTGCTTTGTAGAAGCTTTTACTCTAAGCAACAAGACTGGAATTGGAAGAGAAGGATGCCCTTAAGCTCCAACAGCTTAGAAGTCTTATATATTCAAATATTAAGTATTGTGTATTGAACAATTAGATTTGAAGGCATGATTTTGTCCACATTTTTGTAGAATCAATGTTATGTTTTGTGTGATTTGAATGCATGATGTTGCCATTTAATGTTGAATATTGTTGAACCTGTGATAAAATTATGTTGGGTTCGATACAATTGTTATGCTGGTACTTATTATTGCGATTCAAATGATCATGTCTATCGTAATGTTAATGGGTATGGGTACCCGATGGGTACCCGCTACCCATGGTGGGTATGGGTATGGCGTAATTTTGTACCCATGATGGGTAGTGGATATGGGTATGGGTCAATTTCTTTCTAGTGGGTATGGGTATGGCTTTGTGTGCCCACTGGGTACCTTACCCATTGCCATCCCTAGCCCGCGCGCATGGATGATGAGCCTGCTGCGGATCGAATAGAGACAGATATTACTGAAACCATATTTTTTTAAATTTTTATTTGGATTTGGATTCGAATTCGAATACGAACGCTTCTGATATGAATACGGATACGTATGTTTTTGGATACAAATACAGATAGTTGTATGTCGAACACGGAACTAGTTGGTAACAGATTTTTTGTCGGATACCGTGTAAGTCATCATTCCACACATATCATTGTTATAATCATTTATCCACTTCTTAAGTCCAAACATTTTTTAGCATTATATGTGTACATATGTCACGTTTCTTGTAAAAAAACATGAACTTTTAGGCTATGTGCATATTATTAATTTATTTTGCATACAATCATCAAAATGCAAATAAGTTATCAAGACTAACAAACATTCTATAAAAATATAACCTGAAGTCTCCACATGAAAATGATAAAGTGAAGTATTGATTATGTTGAAACTTAGATACTTAGAGTGATTTCACGAGTAATTCACGCAACAAGTGAAAGTAAAATAAAAAACACTAGCATATTGTGGATTTTATGGTCCATAAAATTTTATGAATTGCTGAGACTATTTGTGTATTATTAATTTCTTTCTAAAAAATCAACAAAATGCACACAGCTATCCGGATAAGATATCTGGATATCTGAAAAGGTTTATTCGAGAAGATATCCGGATATTCGATATCCGACGGGTATCAAACTTATTGTATTCGAATTCGATATCCCAACAGAATTTCTGTATTCGTATTCGTTATCCGAAAAAGTCCAGATATCCGAAAATTCCATCCGAACCAGTGTTCACCATATTCGATTCCGGATCCGAACAGATATTTTCCGAACCATATTACATCCCTACTGCTGTGTCTCTCGATCGACTAGAAAGAAAGCATAGTTGAAAATATCGATTATGTCGCTTGGCAGTGGAAGGCATGTAATTTTAGACCCAAAGTTATTCAATAGTAACATAGAAGCTCTATACAGACGGTTGTGAATATATTTGTACTGACGTTTTTTAGAACCATTGGTGAAGGGGTCATTAGAAAAAATTATTTATACAGACGGGTAACTGAGAACTGCCAGTGGAAATCTATTTCCATTGACGGCCAAGCTAAGAAAACAACGAAGTGGAAATCGATTTCCACTTATGGCCGAGATAATAAAATCACCAGCGAAAATCTTTTCCAGGAAACATAAAATGTGTTTTAAAAAGTCGCAAGGTGCAGCATTTTTCGCACAAAATTCACGGATACGCGGCCGGTGGGGAATGGAACCCACAACTTCACCCTCGCCCGTAGACTCTCTATCACTCCACCTATCACTTAATTTGTGTCTATATTGTAGTTTTATTGTCCAACTATTAGAATAATCCGAGTATAAGTTGACTATTTGAGGTTGTAAACGAATTCAAATGGAAAACTTGTCAACTACAAAGTTTCATAACTTTTGAAATTCTACAACTTTCATTTTAGTACTTTTTCCATTCGAGTTCGCTTGAAAATTTTGAATTTTAAATTTGACAAATTTAGATGCAATTTTTAGAGTCAAAATGATTTCAAATAAAAATGTTGTCAACTACAAAGTTTTATAACTTTAGACATCTATAACTTTTATAAATTGATTTTTAGTGGTGGTTTCTTAAGAAAACCGCCACTAGAAATCATTGATTTCTAGTAGCGGTTTTTTAATGAACCGTCACTAGAAATAGTATTGACGCTTGATAACTAAAACCGTCTGTAAAAATTAAACTCTACTGTAGGCTTTGAACACTTGTCTACTAGTGGTTGGAAGCCATGTAATATGAGTTTTAGAGCTTCATGTGTACTGTTTGCTTGATGGCTTCGTGGCTTGTAAAATCTGGACCTGGGAACTAGCTTTTTGTCTGAGTTTTCAGCGTCTGAGGTCCAAAAGCTCGTAGGACACTCAAACAAACAGGAGTAAATTGTAATATTAGGTTTTGGAACCTCTAAAATAATAGTTAACGGTTAAAATTAGTTGTAGAAGTTCTAAACACCCTACAGCCTGTTTGGTTGGTTTCTCCGCGTAGCCCGGCTGCATGAGCCAGGTCGGCGGGAGTCTGGCTCCAGAGATGCGACCAATTTGCTCGCGCCTGCAGAACCTGGTCCAACGTGCTTTAAGTATCGTGCGAGCCTGGCTCCATATCTACACGCAGGTAACCAAACACATACCTCGCATGCGTAGAGTTTGGTTGACAACAACCAAACACCAGCTCATTGCATCCCGCGATACAAGCATCAACAAATACATGCAACCAAACACATGGCTAACTAATATCTCACCTAACTGTTAGTTAACTGGCAGCAAACAATTATTTTATTAGATGGTTTAATCTAGCTAACAATTTGTTAGTTAGTTAATTATTAGCTTTCAAATAGAGTATTAATTAGTCTATGTTTCGGGGCATTAGGGCATGTACAACCCAGATACTGCTGCACGGTACTCCAAGTATAAGATACAACTAAAACACAACATAATACAGTGGTCATGTCTAAAACATGTGTCTTACGATATTCATTGTACCAATCAGAGCATTCAATAAATTAAAGTGACCAATCATCTAGTCTCCTGTCTCGAACATAGAGCTAAGACACTATGTCTTCGTCAAGATACGTGTCTTGAGTTTTTTTACATTCACCCCCCTAGACACGCTGTAAGACACAACTTAAAACACCCACTGTACATGCCCTTACGACATGTACAACCTTAAATGAGGTCTGTTGAGAGGTTTTTACGGGGTAATAAAATACAAGAGACGGACTCTCCGCTAAGAGCACGTCTCTATACGACTCTCCATGTATATTAATTGTATCTTAGCTGCATTTATGGTATAGAGTTTTATGGTTGTATCATGTAGTCTTTTAAAGGTATGTACAACATCATTTAATATATGGTCTTTTGATGGGTCTTTAGGGGGTTAGATGAAAAAATACAAGAGACGACCCTTTGTAAAGAGCTCGTCTCTACAAGACCCTCCATATATATTGTCCGTTAACTGTATTTATGGCCTAAAGACTCAGAGTTTGTATCACGGAATCTCTTCGGTGTCTATTATACTTAGAAAACTGAACTGATGTATCAGAGTTGTACATGCTATAACTGTATCTCTTGTACTTAGAAAATCGAACCATCTCAGAGTAGTCGTTGAACATGCCTTTACTTCATTTGGGCAGGAGCCGAGAGCACCGGAGGAGACGGGCCGGGGGAGGGATAATGACAACTACGAGCTCTACGCTGCCGCAACAGTATGGCAAATTTAAGGCACCATTCAATACTGTCGTACACATATTCTCCAGCACAAACAATGCCGGCCGGCGCCCATGGTGTGTGACACGCTGACGCCAATTTTTCAGCTGCTAGCTGATCGAGACGCAGCTTGACTTGGCCTACGTATACCATACGAGGCTACACGGATCGAGCTGCCTGTGCGAGTTTGTGCCACAGCGCTATATGTAGCTAGTGCTACGGTGAAGCCAGGTAGGCGATGAGAGTGCGGGAGGACGGAGGACGGCGGCGGCGGCAGGGTGGCGCGGCTGTTTAGTAAAGCGGCGCGATCTGGAGTAGGTGACCGGGACTATTATTTTGGTCCCGCGGCCAGGGGGGGTGGCGGAGGCGCTAGCTGCGACCTGGTGCTGGCGCGCCATCAAGCGCGTCCGCGGGGAAACATTGCGGCAGCAGCGCAGCTACCGTGCATCAATGGCGCAGTAAAGGGAGGTGGGGAGCGGCGGGGCGCGCGCTTCAAACTCGCCGCCTGCTCCGATCCTGCGCCCCAGGCCCCCTGCTCTCGGCTTGCTGCCCGTAGTCTGCGTGGCCGTCCTCCGCCTCCGTACGTCGGCCTACGTGCGGCGCTGGAACTGTTAGTGACTAGTGAAACTGAAACACGTACGTACACATGCACTAGCGTATATATATCGCGTTTAATCACAACAGCAAGCGATTTATATATACATGGATTGTTGATTACTACTAACTCCGTTCTAGAATATTTGTCACTCCCTAGTTTATTTTTAAATTAAAATATGACAAGCAAAAAAGAACGGAGAAAGTATTTAACAGTCAGCCTAGTAGACCAACATCGTGTTGATATAGTGAAAGTAGTCATACGTCAATAGCAATATGTTTAATTTATCTGTGTTTTTCAAGTTTATTGCTTATTAGTATCACAACATGAACAGTGCCTTCACGATATCCACATGTACAAAACACTACAGGAAACGCATAAATTTTCGTGGGCCGGGTTATTTTCGTCGGCCGGTCCACGAAAATGCAATGTTATTTTCGTCGGCCGTCGTTACCGACGAAAATGTGGCTATTTTCGTGGGCCAGTGAATATTTTCGTGGGCAGGCCCACGAGAATACGAAACTTATTTTCGTCGGCCTCGGGACCGACGAAAATGTGGTGTATTTTCGTCGGTCTCAGTCAGACCGACGAAAATACGTCATTAACCGACCATTATTTTCGTCGGCCTCCGTGAGGCCGACGAAAATAGTGTCCCTTAATCGTCCATCCCTGACTCAGCACGCAACCTCCTCGCTCGCGCCCCGCGTGCCCTAAATCCCGCCGCGCCGCCGCCGCACTCGCGCCCCGCCGCCGCCGCGCTCGCTCCCCGCCTCGCTCCGTCGCGCCCCGCCTCGCCGCGCTCGCTTGCGCCCGTGGCCGTCGCGCGCACGCAAGCCCGGCGACCTCCGTCGTGCCCCGCCTCGCCGCGCTCGCGCCCCGCCTCGCCGTTCTATGCTCGACGAGCTCCGTCGCGCGCGCTCGTCGTTCTCTGGCTCCTCGTGGCCGTCGCGCGCATGCAAGCTCGGCGAGCTCCATCGCGCCTCGCCGCGCTCGCGCCCCACCTCGCCGTTCTCTGCTCGGCGAGCTCCGTCGCGCGTGCTCGCCGTTCTCTGGCGCCCCGTGGCCGCCGTTCTCTCACGCAAGCTCGGCGAGCTCCGTCGCACGCGCCCGCCGATTTCTCACGCAAGCTCGGCGAGCTCCGTCGCACGATCACCGAGCTCCGTCGCGCGCGCCCGCCGTCCATCCACGCCGCCGTCGCGACGATCACCGAGCTCTATCGCGCGCGCCCGCCGTCCGTCCACGCCGCCCTCGTTCCCCGCGGTGAGCCTCCCTGTCTCCCTTCTTCCACGCCTGCAATTTTGTGTTCTAAAATTATGTGTTTGGTCCAAATTCAGAGTTCTATCCATAGAGTTTTGGTTAATGATCATTATGCTACTAGAAGAAAAAGTAACCCAATAACTAGGCGGCAGAGGTCTGAATTTTCAGACTAGAAATAGTAACCAGAAGAAACTGAACTTCAGTGTTGGTGCTCAGTGGAGATTTGGCGACAACTGCTACTTTCATGTGCCCCTATCCTGCGTGGTGGCCTTGCAATAGAAGTGTGGAACATGTAACCTTGTACTTCTTTGTGAGGTTCCCATTTAACCCAGAAACTCCACCCCTTTTTAGCTGCTTGTCATGGTGAGATATGGCACAAAACTGCACTTCCTATGTCATAGTTGATTCCCTGATCATCTCACCGTGTCACACCATTCCCATGCACCTAGTTTAAGTTGTCAACCTCCCAGAAACTGAAGCATGCTAAAGCAGTCGTGCGTGCAGTTCAGACTCAGCTAGCTAGACCTACGCTGCTACTACTGCTACTACACTAGTCACTATTGTACAGCGTACTACTACTGCTACTACACGATTGTGGAATAAATTGCAGATCTGGCAGGGTGCAGTGTAGATCCGCAGTCGGCAACCTCGCTTTTGCAGAGCGCGCACAATGGATGTATTGTACAAAAACCCATCTCACCATTCCCACGCACCTAGTTTAAGAATAATTGATTACCGACGAAAATAAGTCATTAATTTATATTAGTCATCTTGTCGTGTTGTGATTAGTTTAACTGTTGATTGCTTTAATTCAAATTCATATTTGTCTCTGAGATATTTTTTAATGTTTAGAGTTTAGTTTTAATCGTTAACCGTAGCGAACCGTATGTGTCACCCGTTCGGGAATGGCGAACGTCACATTGGCTTGTGAGGTTCGCCGTTCCGGAATTGTCCACGTATTTTGGACAGCCTAAGAGTGTAGGTTGATGCTTGTGATTTGTGACATGTGCCTTACGATTGACGCGGAATTTCGGTTGTGTAATCCAGTTGTTCTCCAACACACCATGTTCAGGCGTGTGCTTGGAGAGCAGCGGGGTTATGCTGCCGAAATTTCACAGCAATCGTAGGCTACACGTCACAAATCACAAGCATCGGCCTACACTCTTGGGTGGGTTTAGGGCCTTTACCTAATAGGGAGTTCACCTAAGCCACGGACGATCGTTGATGTTCTTTGTCTTTTGTTTAGCCTTTGAAATGGACGGTGATCGGAGGGTGATGTATGACGGGTGGAGAAAGGATGGGGCACATTCGAATGAATGGATGGGTGTAACAAAGGCTTTTCTTGAGCACGCTTTCAAAGATGCAACTGGTCTCTAGTGAAGTGTCCTTGCAATCGCTGCGAGAACAAGTGGCCTCAGAAGAAGGAAGAAATGGAGAAACACCTTTGCAAAAGTGGGTTTATGTCGAACTACCTTGTATGGTACCGGCATGGAGAGTCTATTAGACACGTTGACGCGGTGGTGGAACTTGATGACGATCATGATAGGATGGACGACATGTTGCATGATCTTGGTAGGGATGTTGAAATGAACGCTGAGGAGCCGGGGCAGCTTCCACGTGATGCTCAGGAATTCTTCCAGCTACTCGCCACGGGAGAAGAGAGACTGCACAAGCACACTCAGATGTTAGTTCTTGGGACTCTCACAAGACTAATGGCGATAAAGGCGAAGCACAACATTTCAAACAGTGCTTACAATGGCATCGTCCAACTGATGGGCGAGGTTCTCCCGGAGAATCATAAGTTGCCAAAGAATATGTACTTCGCAAAGAAGATGTTGGCTGGTCTTGGGATGACATATGAGAAGATCGACGTGTGTCCCAACAGTTGCATGCTATTCTTTGAGGAGGATAACAAGCTGGACCGTTGTAAGCATTGCGAAGCTTCTAGATATGTCGAGGTGACAAATGATGAGGGTGAATTGGTAGTTACGAAGGTCGCAGCTAAGCAACTTCGTCGGTTGCCCATCATTCCTCGGCTTTCAAGGTTGTTCCTCAACAAGGAAATAACTCTGCATATGACGTGGCCAAAGAATGGTGTACGTCTCGTCACTGATCCAGACATAATGGTCCATCCGTCGGACGGTGATGCGTGGAAGACATTTGACGAGTTTGATCCCGAATTTGCAAACGACCCTAGGAGTGTACAGCTTGGTCTATCGACGGACGGATTCACACCTTTCAATACCAGTGCAAGCCCTTACTCGTGTTGGCCTGTCTTCATTGTGCCATATAATCTTCCTCCTGAGTTGGTCAATAAAGAAGAGTTCATGTTCCTTGCACTAGTCATCCCAGGCCCCGAGCATCCAGGGCCAAAGCTGAATATGTTTGTTCGCCCTTTAATTGAAGAGCTGAAACAATTGTGGAGAGGTGTGAAGGCTTATGACAGCCATACTGAAAAGGAGTTTACCATGCGCGCTGCTTATTTGTGGTCAGTGCATGATCTGCTGGCGTATGGAGATTGGTCTGGATGGTGTGTTCATGGTCGGTTGTGCTGTCCCATATGTATGAATGATACGGATGCATTCAGATTGAAGCATGGTGGGAAAGTGTCATTCTTTGATGCTCATCGACGTTGGACTCCATTCAAGCATGATTTCAGGAATTCGCTTACTGCATTCAGAAGTGGAGCCAAAATCAGAAATGGGCCACCAAAGAGGCAAACTGCACCGCAGATAATGGCATGGCATGCTTGTCTGAAGCAAGGAGAAAATGATAGGTTCCAAGGCTACGAGGAGGACCACAACTGGACCCATATTTCATCAATATGGGAGCTTCCGTATGCAAAAGCCTTGATCATGCCGCACAACATAGACTTGATGCACCAAGAGCGTAATGTTGCTGAAAGCATCATAAGCACATGTTTCGATGTGACTGATAAAACGAAAGATAATATGAAGGCAAGAAAAGACATGGCTGAAAATTGTAAGAGACCGATGCTCGAGTTGAAAGTAAGCGATAAAGGGCATGAGAGTAGGCCGCGAGCTGATTACTGCCTCAAGCCAGATGAAAGGAAAGAAATATTTAAGTGGTTGAAGAATCTGAAATTTCCAGATCGATATGCGGCAAATCTGAAACGGACAGTCAATCTAAAGACTAGTAAATTGATCGGTTTGAAAAGCCATGACTACCATATTATTATGGTGAGGCTGATGCCTGTGATGTTTCGAGGCTATTTTAAGGATGAGCTTTGGAGCATATTTGCAGAGCTGAGTTACTTCTATAGGGAAGTATGCGCAAAGACGGTATCGAAGAGGTTGATGCAGAAATTTGAGAAAGAAATTCCAATTCTTATTTGTAAATTTGAAAAGGTTTTCCCGCCAGGATTCTTCAATGTGGTGCAACATCTAATTGTGCATTTTCCTTGGGAAGCTTTGGTAGGCGGACCAATGCAATTCAGGTGGATGTATCCTATAGAAAGGGCGTTGAAAAAGCTCAGGGCGTCTGTTCGCAACAAGGCTAGAGTCGAAGGGTGTATTGCGGAGGCTTTTGCCCTTAAGGAGATATCTCAATTCTCAACCAGGTATTTCGCTCGAGCCAACAATGTGTTTGCTCCTTCAGTGCGACTTCATGTCGAAAATGAATCGCCCCAAAGCACCCTTCAAATTTTTGTGAATCCGGGTAAAGGAGTTGGAAAAGGGAGTGTACGTCACATTGAAGGATCAGATTTGAACACGCTAATGCTATATATGTATAGCAATATTGACAGCACACAAGAGGCGTTCGAGTAAGTTTTCCTCATAGTTACGTCCATTTTCTCATCTCATAATTTCTATAGTGTGTAATCTCCATGTTTCTAATATGTCCAGCATGTTTGATGAAGAATGTTGCAAATCTACTAGTAAACCTACGGCCATCCAATTAGAAAATCTTCGACGTGATGGGTTGAAAGGTGGACCAAACTTCGTGCAGTGGTTTCGTAATTATGTTAGTAATTGTCGTTCTCTCATTGTCCATACTTAATCTTTGAATTTTGGACTTGGAAGATATAATGCATATACTAATTCCTTGTATAGGTTTCCAAAAACTCTGTGCACCGGACTTGCAGCAAATGGCACATACCTCTGTGTCCGTCCGGAACTATACTCGCTATGATGTAAATGGATATCGCTTCCGAACCGTGAAATTGGAGAAGAGTCGACCATTGGCAGCCACCACCAATAGTGGTGTGTTGGCAAGTTCATATGTTGACGATGACAAAGTAGTGGACTATTACGGTGTTCTTCAAAACATTGTAGAGTTGATTTTCGATGGCCCCAAAGAACTTAAAGTCGTGTTTTTTGAGTGCGACTGGTTTGATGCTCATAGTGGGACTCGTGTCAACAAGTATGGTAATGTCGAGGTGAAGCATAGCTCTAGGATTCCGAGCAGTATGAGCGATGTTGTCCTTGCAAATCAGGCAAAACAGGTGTACTACCTGCCATATCCTCACCCAAGCCTTAGGGCTTGGTGGGTTGCAATCAAAGTCAACCCACAAGTCGTCGCTCCAGAGAGTGCTGACTACGTGAGTACGAGCAGGGACAACGATGATACTGTTTTTCAACCAGAAGCAGCGTCGAATCAAGACATAGCTCACTGATTCCATGTGACCAATGGAGAAGGCCTTGAAAATCTCTGTTGCAATTCAAGCAACTTAATTGAAGAACCTAGGTCAAAGCGCAAACGACCTGTCGTCGTTAGAAGATCAGTAAGGATCCAACGAAATCAAGAGCGTATGAATAAACAACGAGCCGAAGAAGCATCATCGGATGCGGATGACTTTTGATTAGTATGTTTCTTTTAGTTAATCAATTAAGCTATGTATTCCAATTTTCACATTATTAATTTTCATATTATTTGTTTCTTATACTGTGGTTTGACATTAATTTATCTATAGTTGAACATGTTCAAGCATAGGAGATCGAGGAGTGGGGGCAGCGCGGCCAGCGAGGACAGCTCGGGCAATGGGCTTTTTCAGGGCACCTCACAGAGCCGACAGAGGCAGCAGCAACTTCTCGACTGTCTAGACGAAGTGCAGGGTGAGGAGGGTGAGCAGGAGGCTCCTCAGCAGGATGCTCATGTGCAGGGTGACGAGGGTGAGCAGGATGAGGAGGGTGAGCAGGATGAGGAGGTTGACCCTATGGGGGCAGGCAGCGCGGGCAACGCGTCAGATGGTTCTACGTCCTTCAGGTATTATTATGCATATTAGTTTAATTGATATTAGTTTTTAATCATTTCATCATATTGAATTTACTTGTATACTTAGGTATAAAAAGAGCAATGCGCTTGGTCCGAGACCTGCCGAGAGGAGGCTCATCCGGCCGCATGGAGAATGGTGGGGCTTATTTCTGTTGTGTTAATTTTTTAATGTGAACGTGATTGCACTGGTTTACTTGTTTTATTAATGTTTGTAGGTCATGGGAAGACTTGAATTGGGATGGTACAGGCAGACGTCCCAAGGTGAATGCGGTGTTGGGTAGCCTCTGTCGCTTCTACTACCCTGGCATGGTGGAGCTCAATGGCGAGAGGTTCGCGGCTATGCAGTGGGCCGACTGGGGTCTAAAGGACTATGTCCAGCCAGGGGAAAGAAGTAGCGGAGGGGGAAGTTAGGAACAAAAACGAAGGACTTGTCAGGTGGATGTGTGGGACGAGTTCTAGGTGAGTTTACTTTCGTATATAAGCAATTCACTGAATTATTGCTTCTCCTAATCTTACTTTAACTTAACTTCTCCATTGATATGTAGGGAAGGTTCCAATTGCCGAATGAGATCGAGGAGGATCAGGCTTAGTGGGCACGTGTGAAGAGGCACTTTCGGAAGTGCGCTGATAAGGTAATCAAGGATGCCATGTACAATGCTCGCATCGCGGCCGTCAACTACTACTACAAGAAGATAAAGGGGCAGAAAATGAGCAAAGCATTAGGGGCCAATGAGATCTACCTCACAGAGGAGCAGTACCTGGAGATCGTTGTGGATTGGCAAGCGAAGGACATGGAAGCCTGGAGGTGGTTGGCTAAGAGATGGGCGTCGCCAGAGTGGATTGCAGAGTCCCAGAAGCATCGTACCAACCGTGGCACTGAAGGACCGGGGCACAGGTACGGCGCCGATGGACACCTTGGTACCGCACGCCGCATGGTAAGTATATAAATCAAACTTGTATGTTACATCTATGAAAATTCTATGGTTTAACTCTTCTTTTTCATGCAGGAAGCTGAAAGTGGAGTTGCTCCAAGTTTTATGGAGGTTTACGTCCGTGGTCACCGTGGCCCTGATCCGGCGAACCCTGATGTGCTATGCAGCGAGGCGGCAAGGGAGAAAATGGTAAACAAGTTTGTATTTACGAATTAAATTGCATGTTTTGTGTCTAACTCCAACTCTAACTTTCTTTGCAGAATGCATATGGGGAGGAAATGACTCAACGCCATGGACCTGACTTTGACTGGATGCATTCAGACTTAGATGCCTCGGCGTTGTACCATAGTGGTGGGGGTAGAAAGCATGGCAGGTGAGGTGTTTGTGTTTGATTCGACGATTTCATTAACAAGAATGTGTCCACTTAATGGCTCAACTATGTGTATCATGCAGGTTTGCCTTTGGCACCGACGTTGTGGAGTATAAAAGGACAATAGGTCAAGGGAAGGCATCGTCTTCGGGAGGGAGTTCTCGCTCCTCCAGGTCTACTCGAGAGGCTCAGCTGGAGGAGGAGACTCGGGCAGCACAGGAGCAGGCTCGAGCAGCACAGGAGCAGGCTCGAGCAGCGCAGGAGCAGGTTGGACAGCTGACGCAATATATGGCTTCTTATTTTCAGGTAATTCGTCTATCTCATCACGTGTCATCATTGAATTCAAAGTATAATGTTGCGATTCTAACGTTGCATCCATTTGCAGGAAATGACTACTCGACTCGGCCCTGATATGAACTTGCCCGCTTTTCGCCCTCCCCAGGTAACACTATCTAAACACTTCAATTCCATAGCAACTCTTTTTTATTATCAAAAATGGCTCGCAGGCACAAGGATGGGGGCAGTGGCCAGGGCAAGCTCCAGCGTCGCAGCCACAGTGGACCGGTGTTGGGTGGACGCAGGCACCTCCAGGCACTTGGACGCCTCCACCACCCCAAGGATCGCAGCCAGTCCCGGGATGGGTGCCACCGGTCTCCCAGCCACCGGCGGGCTCTCAGCCATTTCAAGCGTGGATGGCACCACCACCGACGGGGTGGGTGCCACCACCTCTGGGGTGGCCAGCACAATAGTACCCGTGGATGCATGCACAGCCTCCTCATCACCATGGATCACAGGTGACGTTCCATGTTTAGTTTTATGCAAATATTGACCAAACACAGCAATGTATAGGTATAGGGATAGCAAAACACAGCCTTATTTGAATGATTGATGAATTGCAGGGTTCAGCGTCACATGCTCATGGATCGGAAGGTGCTGTCAATGTCCAAGGTTCTGGAGGGAGTGGCCACCTTCCTGGTGGCGGAGGAGGGAGTGGCCAAAACTCCCACAGCCCGCCGGAGTGAGTAGTGAGTAGTGACTGTGTTTTGTGAATTGTGTATTTGAATGGACAATGGACTTATGGACTCTGGACTTATTTGAATGGACTATGGACTATTTATGTATATGTGAATGTGTTTTGTGAATTGTGTATTTTGCTTGTGAATCTGTATATGTGAATTGTGATATTGTGTATTTTGTTGTGAATTAATAAAAGGTGCAGAAAAATCTGTTTTGGGGGGTACCATCAATTTTCGTCGACCTCGGTGGTGGCCGACGAAAATACGTGCCCAGGATATTTTCGTCGGCCACCACCGGGGCCGATGAAAATCACGTTCCTATTTTCGTCGGCCACCGAGGCCGACGAAAATAGTCAGCCGACCAACTATTTTCATCGGCCTTGGGAAAGCCGACGAAAATATGTCTTTTTCGTCGGTACCGACAGAAATAGTTGCCTATTTTTGTCGAACTTATTTTCGGCGGCTATTTTCGTCGGTTTAGGCTTATTTTCGTGGGTTTTTGGCCCATGAAAATTTAGACGTTTCCTGTAGTGAAAATCACGCCACGACATTGATATACCAGCACCTACGCACGTATCGAGAGAATTATCGATGACGTCTTAGGCGTTCGCAACCCTAGGAAGAGAGGTAGCGACAATGGCTAAGTTAATTATCTCTAACACGTCAATTCCTTCATACATATAGACTCTTGCTAATAAACTTTTTATCACAAAGGCTCATTAGCATTCTCATGTAGCATGATTGTCTCTTGAGCATATATCAATAATCTCACACTTGCAGAGTTCTAACCCCTTAAGTGTGTGACTCGTTATGTTGATGTGCAGATGTCCATGATCGAAAACTATTTCTGACTCATTAGTTGATAACAACACCTAACAGTACATATTGAATCATAGTACACAAAGATTATATCAACTAAACCTTGATATACACATATCATGATCCTTCTGCCATATGATTATGTCAAACTCAAGGCTAGATTTATGCCACATTTGTAATAGCACAATATTTCACTCGATCTTGTAGTGGATTATAGCTTATGACTAACTCTTTATTCACATCATGATTAACGCTTTAATCACATCAACATGACTATACACTTTCTTAATATGATCATATCGAGGGACCCAAAGACATCTCTTCCGTTATGTAGGAGGAACAAATTCCATCTTACTTCGCTTACACCCCCATCATATGTTTGATGGTACATCCAAAAACTACTTTTATAAATAGCTATTTACATAGCACTATATGATAGCCCTAGAATCTATCAGTACACATAGTGAAAAACAATTACGGTCTCAGGTCTAAGGATCCAACAGGTATACCACTCAATAAAGCTTGTATATATATCGTGTTTAATCACAACAGCAAGCGATTTATAAATACATGGATTGTTTATTACTACTACCTCCGTTCTCGAATATTTGTCAGTCGCTAGTTCATTTTGAACTAAAACGTGATAAATAAAAAAGAACGAAGGGAGTATTTAACATGTAGCCTAGTGGAAGAACATCATGTTGATATAGTGATAGTAGCCATACGTCAGTAGCAATATGTTAATTTATCTGTGTTTTTCAAGTTTATTGCTTATCAGTATCACAACAACATCAACAACAATGTCTTCATGATATCCACATGTACATAAATCACGTCGCGACATTGATATGCCAGCACTGTGCACGTATCGAGAGAATTATCGATGACGTCTTAGGCATTCGCGACCCTAGGAAGAGAATTATCGATGACGTCTTAGGTGTCCACAACCCTAGGAAGAGAGGCAGTGGCGATGGCTCAGTTAATTCTCTCTAGCACACCAATTCCTTCATACATATAAACTCTTAAGTGTGTGACCTATTAAGTTTATGTGCAGACGTCCATGATCGGAAACTATTTCTGACTCATTAGTCAATAGCAGCACCTAACAATACATATTGAATCCTAGTACACAAAGATTATATCAGAACCCAGTGGCAGACGCAGGAAGAGAATTCACGGGGGCCAAAAAACAATATGATAAAATTAAGAAAGCCCGTAAAAACTAGTATTACGTAGAATTCAAGTTTCATATCAATATATGATACAAGTTCAAATAAGAAAACTATATGAACAAAAAGAAGCAAGCATACCGCTAATTTTTTGTTGACCAAATCAAAACTATATGTACCCTTGTCGAATGTCGATCTGTAGATCTTCTCGAAGGGTGGGGCATAGGGAAGGAGGCGGTGTCAGACGACCTACTCGACAAAGAGTCAATGCTCGCTTGTTTGCTAAGCTCACCGTCTGTCGACGATGGGTCGCATCTTCACGACGAGTCAGATCGAGCTTGCTGGATGGGCCGACGTCACAACAAGGACGAGCAGGGTGAGGCGGTACGAAGGGGTCGGGTCAGACGACAACACACTTCGAGAAGGTGACAACGGCGGGTAGCGTCGAGAACGTGGCATCTGACAGATTAGTTCGGGTAGCATTGGGAAGAATGAGGTCGAACTAATAGATGCAAGAAATGGATCAAGAAAGAGAATGTGAGTTAGGACAACTGGACCGATCCCACTAGAACACTACTGGAAACAACCTCTTTGTCGAGTGTCTGAAGCACTCGGCAAAGCCTGGAAAACATTTAGCGAAGGCTTTGCCAAGTGTGACACTCGGCAAAGAGAGCTCGGTGAACTGTACATCGGCTACGGCTTCTTTGCCGAGTACTTTTTATTGGGCACTCGGCAAAGACTTTGTTGAGCGTCACAAGGTACTCGACAAAGAAAAGTCACTATCACGGCAGCTGGTAACGGAGACGGAGCCTTTGTCGAGTGTACTAGGTGACACTCGACAAAGAGTATCCCTTTGCCGAGTTTATTAGGTGACACTTGGCAAAGAGTTGCCCTCTTTGCCGAGTGCCCACCAGACTACCTCTCGACAAAGAGGTCGCCAGTAGGCCCCTTTGTCAGTGCCTTTGTCGAATGCCGAGGCCACAACACTCGGCAAAGAAGCTTTATCGGTGCCTAGGTGTGCCTTCTTTACCGAGTGCTATGACCTAGGCACTCGGCAAAGCACCTCTTTGTCGAGTGTTACACTCGGCAAAGTGATCAGTATACCCCTTTTATTTGTTTTTACTATTCCATCCAAACAAACAAAAGATATCACATAATTATCACATATATCACATAATCATCACAGATATCACATATACATCACATATCCCACAAAGACCATAAATCAAACAAGTTCTTACAAAGCATTACCAACATGTTCGAACACAAACATAAGTATCCAACACTCAAGAGCATAAGTCTCAAGTATCTCACAAAGCATTACCAACATCAATCAAGTTCTGACCGGGTTATCTCACAAAGTATTGACAACACTAACAAAGATAATATCTCATCGAGGTGGGCGGCTGGACTAGTGCAGCGATGGGCTAGGTTATCCATTAGGGTTGTTGGATGTCGCCTAGATTGTCCCAGCACAGAAAAGAGATTGCATGTGTTATACCAGATGAATATATATCATGAAGAACTAGAATTTTGATACTCACAGGAGTATGAAATAGAGCAGGGTCAACTGGAGAGAACAACAGAGGTGGTGGAGCGAAACCATGTGCGGCGCCAAGGCTCTGCATGTATTAGAACATCTCCGCCATCCTCTGCTGATCTGCCAAGCGGGCCTCCCGCTCTTCCATCATCCTCGCCTCCATCTCCTGATGTTCCCTCCTCTTTTATTCTAGCTGGGTCTGTAATATTCCAAGCCAATGTTATAATAACTCAAAGAGAAGGTATATAACTCAAGGAATGACGAGTTACAGAAGCACTAACCTCGAGTTGTTGTATCCGATGATGTGAGTTGTCCTGCCGAGGTCGTATGGCTGGGCTCAAGATCGTGTTCCTTGCTCGCACCTGAGATAGAGTGGGAGTGGACGACGAGTCAATTGCCCCGTCGACAATCTAGTACCGCCCATGCCTCTTGCCTCCTCTGACCCTCATGAGGATATCTCCATCGATGTCCTTGGTCCTCGGGTCGTAATCTAGCCTATGGACCTCCTAATCCATGGCAGTATACTCACTTAGGCGGCTGTAGACGGCAGGGTTGCTATACGCCTAGGGCCTATCATCTGGGTTGTAGGTGACATCGGACGTCGCCTTGCCCTTGTGGGCCATAGAATAAGCTGAGAATATGGAGCAAGGCTGGCCACCATGTGATGCCGACTTCAAGAAAACCAACGAGATAGTTAGAAATAATATCTAATCCAGTGTTATATACCTAAATAAAAAAGAGGGTGTACTCATGCTTCTGCATATTTGCCGAGGTTGCGGCTGCCTTAATGGTGGGAGGGACCTTGCATCATCAGATGTCGTTTCCAGCTAGCGTTATGCGCCTCGTCCCACTCTGGCAAGCACCACCTATCCACCATTTGCTCCCAGCACTGAGGATGTGCGGCGCACCAATAAGGAATCATCTACAAAGTAAAACAAGTACACTGCATATAAGAAGATAAAATTAAGAAAAAAAATTAACATGAATATTAAAGTGTTGTATTTACCTGCAAGTACTGGTCCATGGTCAACGACATGGTTTGAGATTCCTGCTTGGTCACCTTCTCCCCAAGAACGGAGCCGTGGTAGTTGACGATGGCGTAGATTCGTGCCTTGTAGTGCATGTCCACGACGAGCTTCTTGCAGCTTGTGGTGGCCACCACATCCACCCTAGTCTTGTAGCCAGCCTCGCATCTGAAGAAATTCTGCATACAAAGATGATGTACCCATACATTATTTCAAGAATGTGAAACAAATGCGACATATTTTACATTATAGTAAGAATTACCCACAACTCTTGCTTCACTCGCTCTGCCTTGTGGTTGAAGTCACTGTCGTCCCGGTCTACTGCATCAGGGGCGACAGCATAGTGGTCAAAGATGTAGGTTGGGCTCGTCACTACGACATACTTAGCTAGTACAGGGAAGTGTTCCCTGCACAGAAGACCAAGGATGCCATTGGGGTTACGACCGTGACCCCCTGCATTCTTCACAACCTTCCAAGACCTGTTTCGTGAAATTTATCACACACTATGTGTAGAAACTAAGTGTTCTACACATGAAATCATAGAGCTTTAATGTAGACCATCTAGGTGTATACTCATAGTGCGTGATAACTTTCACGAAACATTTTCATTTTTTATCACAACCTATACATATGATATCATGACATATGGACAAGTTTCATGATTTTCTGACTTTGTTTGGGTTTTATACAATTTTAAACAACTTGATCGCAAGTTCACAGTGATGTTACATGAGCATGGTTCTCGAAAATTCCGGTCTGCTCCTTAAATCGGTCGTAACTTGTGCTAAATAACATGGATACCATTTTTGCATTCACGGTTTTCCAGTTTTCGAGTTACTTGCAGTTCAAATCTGAATTATCTGAGTAAATTCAATTAAAAAAACAAAATCTAATAGTTATAGCAAACACTTTTATAATTGTGCCAAAATGGAACATGTAAGTCTACATAGTGTAGGACCATACCACAAAAAGTTTGGTTGGAAAAAGAAAAAAAATTAAAATATACTTTGCCGAGTGTCCAAGATAGACACTCGACAAAGCATAGTTTGCTGAGGGTTGGGCTTGAGACACTCGGCAAAGTAGCTTCTTTTGCCGAGTGCCAAAGTCCGGCGCTCGGCAAAGATAATGGCCGTCAGCTATAGACGGCTGCTGACAGCCCTTTGCCGAGCGTCGTCGTTCGCCGAGTGTTTGGCACTCGACAAAGTTGTCTTTGCCGAGTGTCTTCCTGTGCCGAGAGTCCTCTCAGTAAACGTGGTCGTTACCAAGAGCAGGACTTTGCCGAGTGCGGCACTCGACAAAGACTTCTTTGCTGAGTGCCCAATAGAAAGCACTCGGCAAAGCGCCGAGCACTCGATAAAGAGCTAGATTCCGGCAGTGGAAGGTCTAGGACATAACTGCTTTGGTCTACCTAAAACTTTTATTTTTTATATACTTAACTGTAAATAAACATGAGTTATAAGAGGTACTAAAAATTAAGTGGGGGCCACGGTCCCCTTTCCCCCCATGTGGATCCGCCCTTGACTGAACCTTGATATACACATATCATGATCCTTCTGCCATACGATTATGTCAGACTCAAGGCTAGATTTATTCCACCTTTGTAATGGCTCAATATTTCACTCGATCTTGCAGTGAAATACAACTTATGACTAACTCTTTACTCACATCATGATTAACTCTTTAATCAAATCAGCATGACTATACACTTTCTTAATATGATCATATCAAGGGACCTAAAGACATCTCTTCTGTTATGTAGGAGAAACAAATTTCATCTTAGTTCGCTTCCACCCCCATCATATGTTTGATGGTACATCCAAAAACTACTTTTATAACTAGCTATTTATAGAGCACTATATGATAGCCCCAAAATCTATCAGTACACATAGTGAAAAAAATTATGATCTCAGGTCTAAGGATCCAACAGGTATACCACTCAAGAAAGCTTGATAACACTTTTCAACATAACAATATAAGCAAGATCTTGGAGTGAATTAATACAACATCATGAACTTTATCATGTGCCCATATTATTGATTTGATATCTCTATATTAATAATTCGTAAAACATGATTACTAATCAATACATGTGCTGATCTATAAAACCATTCATATCCCACACAATGACATAAGACCAATGATATTTTTAAAACATTATAAAATATAGAGTTTCACAAATAAGTCACATACTTTCCAATTAATGTAATAACGATATAGGTATCTGTTGGGGACTTGCTCTCAAATGCTTCGGCTTGAAGGAAAGTAAGGGTACAAGCGTGATGCTAAAGCAAATGCTCAGTCAGCGTGAACTGTACGGGAGTACTGTTCATCTATTTATAGGCACGGGACGCAGCCCGTGTAAAATTACATTAATGCCCTTTACATTTATCAATAACTCTATAGTAATTCTTCGAGGTCTAATTTGGCTTTTCCTCTTTATTTCGGTTCCCCTTTTTTGCTGTCATGCCGAAGCTTTTCTGCACATAGCTTCGTGATCGTCTTATCCTTTGTCATGATTGTCTTCCATTCCAGTCAAGCTTCGTCTTGACCATGCTCTTGTATACCCGCAACCTGATTCCGAAGATACCTGCTCGCATACTTGGAAAACATTGTCAAATCATATTTTTGAGGACCTTCGGAAGCCAAAGGCTCCCAACAGTAGCCCCTCGCAATATTAATTTGCTGGAATGATAAATTCATATTGCGACATGGACGAAGGCCTTAAGCCGAAGGTCCGAAAAAACACCTTCTCTTTGCTAGAATAGCAACAGTCTTTGACAAGCGGGACCCTCCAGTTTTCAACGCACTAGGTGTATAAATAAGGGCTCATCACGAGTTTATTTGGTACGCTCTCTTGCCATCTGCTTTTACTCACCCAACTTTTAGCCTGTGCAACAACACTTGCTTGGCTTCTTAGATTTTTAAGCTTCGGTTTCGAGAACACCTTCTCAGCGTTTTGCAAGGATGTCTGAAGATAAAAAAGTTGTTGGTGATTCGAAGCTAAGTCTTTCTGAGGAGATGCATCTGGGCTTTCTTCAATCAATGTCAAAGACTAATACAGAGAAGATTACTGAAGAGATTTTGGAGGGTTTATCTGAAGATACTGGTGTCAATGATAGTTTTGATGCGGATAGTGGTGGTGAAGAGTCCGAAGATCGACCGTGGCGACCAAGTCACACAGTCTTCGAAAAGTCGAGCATCAAACAGAGTCATCTTGATAGCATGAAGGGAAGGTATTTTCGAGACATGTCTATTGTGAGGGCAGATGCCGGGGAGAAGACTACGCCTACTCCCGAAGAGAATGAAGTCGTAATCTTTCGAAGCTTCTTGAAGGCTGGACTGCGATTTCCTTTGAGCAGTTTTGTCGTGAAAGTACTGAAGGTATTTGAAATCTACCTTCATCAACTTACTCTGGAATCAATCATAAGGATGGGCATCTTCGTCTGGGCCGTGAGGAGCCAAGGTTTAGAACCAAATGCGAAAAGTTTCTGCAACATACATGAGTTATTGTACGAGACAAAACCCTAGGGTAAAGAACAGTATCACAACAACTTCGGCTGCTACAGCTTCGGCTCCCGGTCTAGGTCAAGCTGCCCGTGCCAACCTTTCGAAAGAGGTGGCCCAGCGACTGGATGACGGAATGGTTTTACGTGAAGAATGACTTGAAATCATAGGAAGATATTAAAAGTATCATTATGCGTCCCATCTGGCAACGCTTCGGACTGCGGAGGCCGAAGGTGGAAATGAATGAAGCAGCCGAAGAATGCCAGAGAGCCTTCGGTGTTGTTTGCTCTTTTATTGGGACAAGGGATTTGGTTCAAGAACACATTGCCTTCAGAGTATGGCCACTTGTGGAAAAATGGGAAATGCCGAAGGAAACCATTAAAGAAACTGACGAAGGTGGACTAGTCAGGCTGAAATACACATTTAAATACGGAGATAAATTCGTTGAGCCAGATGATGACTGGTTGAAAAGTATTGAGGCCATCAGTGATGAATTGCTTGGTGTATACTCAAAGGCCGAAGATACTGCATTATCGGCGGCCTTCGGAGGCCGAAAGAGGAAGAGGGTCAACCGAGTATTCGATGCAATTGGGTTTGTCTACCCCGATTACCGCTACCAAGTGCGGGGTCAAAAAAGAAAGAATACATCTTCTGCGAAGGAAACTGTTTCAGCCACTCCTAGTGAGCCGGCGCCGAAGAGGAAAAGGGTAAAGGTTCTCACACACCGGCCGCGTTATATCGAACTGGCCACAGTGCCTGAATTTGCTGGTGGGACCTCTTCGGCCACCGAAGCTAAAGAGCCAACTTCGCTGCCAAATATTGAAGTGCTAGCCGAAGCGCCAGCGACTGAAAAAATAGAAGAACCGAGAGCTGAAGAAATAAAGACATCAGAAGTCTTGAGTCCTTCGGCAAAAACTGAGACGACAAAAAGCCATAAGGGTCCAGCAGTGACCCCTAAAAGAAAAAGGATGGTTAATGTGCTAGATGTTTTAGAGACAATCAAATCTTCAAGCACACCTCCAAAGAAAATTGTTAAAACTTCCGAAGCACACACTGAAGCCTTTGTCGCCGAAGCTTCAAAGCAACAGCCTCAAATTGAAACCGGGCCTTCAGAGCCTGCCAAGGTGAAATCCTTGGAAGCCGAAAAAACAGAAATAGCAGAACAAATTTTGGCTGAAGAAACTGGCACTGCTGCCCCCGAAGCATCTTCCAAAGTACTTGATTATATTGTACGACATGCTTCAGGGAAGAAATTATCTGAAGAAGAGATTTTTGAAGCTAATCACTATGCCCGAGAACTGAAGTATCCGAAAGGGGCCTTAGTATTCAATGGCACAGACGAAGATGACTTCTTATACTGTCTCCCAGACAACAAAGAATTATCTGTCTGCCGGGAGATGGCTAGAAGTATGGGGTTTCCGAAGCTTGAAGCTGGACTCTGCGCTATGACGAAGGACGATCTTGCGGATAGCCTTGCATATAATAGTCTGAAGGTATGAGAATCGTATATTTGGAAATTTATAATTTTTGAATCATTCTTTTATTCTTATACTAATTCTTTTTCATATAGGGTTTAATACTGAGCAACGCTTTGAGAGCGCAAAAGAATGCCGAAGACGAGAGCTACAATATTGCTTTCAACAACCTACGAACAGAGGTTATTAAGCTGAGGAACGAAGCTTTGGAAAAAGATAAAATTCTGCTTACATTGGTGGATAAAATAAAGGAAGACGAAGCTACCTCTAAGGCTCAAGCTGAAGCCCAAAAACGCGAAATTGAAGATCTTCGGAAACAGCTAGCCAGAGCTAAAGAAGAACGCATACTTGAAGAGACAAAACGAGAACTTAGTGATCAGTGGGCAAATCATTTGGAAATAAATGTTAAAGAGCTTCGTGCATCCAAGAAAAGGTGCTATGACAAATCCATAGAATGTGCTAAGAAAATAAAATCCAGCTTCGCCAGTGTTGGCGCATTCTTTAGCGAAGAAAATTTCACAAGGGGTAATCGAGAAGGCCCGATTGAATGGATCAGTCACGAAGTTGAGGCCTTCGAGGAAATCTTGAATAGCCGCGGAGACATATGTGCTTTTTTGGGCGCCAGGGGGATTGTTACTGTTTTGGAAAGAAAAGGCTGTGAGCATGTGAAATCTTTAGCGCAATCCGAAACTGCCTTGTCTTTCGAAGATATAAAAGACCCCTCGGCCGAAGCAAGCTTGGTCGGTGGAAAAATTTTCACCGACATCTGGGACAATGGCGGCCGAGAAATGGCCCGAGAAATCATTCAAAAAAGCGAAAAAGGCATCCATGATGCTAGAAAGGTAGCAGAGGCTGCTGAGAAAAGCGCAGAGCCCGAAGGACAAATAGGTATTAATTAGTGATAACTGGCTCTTCGTTGTAACTTTTTGATTTCGAACTTGTTCATGGTTTGTAATAGTAATATATCCATATCTTCTCTTCCCTCAAAACCTGCTGAGCTATCTCCAGGCCCCACACGAAGGGGGATGACGAAATTAGACAAATGGCCGAAGCCATCATGGATAGAGTTGTTGATCAGCTTCTAAACGAAGCTGCAGAAGTAGTCTTAAAGGAAGATTAAATGCTGCTGTAAAAACATTTAGATCGTAATGCTTGCTGAGAATCATATGTAACATTGTGTAACTCTGGATATAGCATATTAGCTGTTTATAATTCTATTTTTGACGATGCATGAAACATCATATACATACCATTTTTGAGCCTTCGGCGAAAAAACACCTTCCCTTCTTTTCATGCTTCGTAAAAATCAATAATCAATCCTTGTAAAATCAATAATCAATAGATCCTTCCATTTCAGAGTTTGACGATGGTATAACTTTTCAACGGCTATTTTTTGTGCCTTGTCACTTTTTCTTCAAAACAATCTCCGAATATCAATATCGAGACCCCCCTTCTTGCGTTGTTGATGCACTATGATGTATGATGTTATGCTATGCAAATGATGTAATGATGTAATGTTGTGCAAAATGATATTTGCCAAAGGTTGACATTAATTTTTCTCCGTAAGCCTCCCTTAGGAGCTTCTTCGCCTTTTACTTCAGCGGAATCAGCGTTTATTTTTCGCTGTAAGCCTCCCTTAGGAGCTTCTTCGCCTTTTACTTTCAGCGGAATCAGCGTTTATTTTTCATTGTAGGCCTCCCTTAGGAGCTTCTTCGCCTTTTACTTTCAGCGGAATCAGTGTTTATTTTTCGCTGTAAGCCTCCCTTAGGAGCTTCTTCGCCTTTTACTTTCAGCGGAATCAGCGCTTATTTTTCGCTGTAGGCTCAGAAAACTTACACTGCGCTCCCTTAGGAATGACTTTTTGCTGCTTCGAAAAAATTGCACTGCGTTCCTTAAAACAAATTTTTGATAATTCGAAGGTCCTCCTTGCCATCATAAATTCTCATGCTTCGGCAACTTAGGCCTATGGAGAAGATATATTTTCATTATGGTAAAAAGCAAAACTATTACAAGAAATTGAAGATATATTTTCCATAATTGTTCCTTATTAAAAAGAAAGTAATACTGAATGTGAAAATGCGAAAAGTTGCTGTCGAGGTAGGATATTTGTCAGTAAATGTGCTTCGACTCTGGCACAGTGCTATTGACTGTGCGAGCTTCGGACTCCTCTCTGAAGTCCCGCTGAAGGTGATTGTGTTGACTCCCTTCTGGCTGCTGACCTCGTTGTGTTGGTGGCGGCAGTGGAGGCTGTTGGCAAGATGCTTGGGGTTGGCTTGCCGAAACAACAGAAGCTGCAGGGTGATTGCCAACATATTCTGGAATGTAAGGCGAATGGTACGAAGCGGTATGCATGACCTGCTTCGGCTGACTCTGTTGTGCTGCAGCTTCTGCTATCTCCTTTTGCTTTTGGATGGTAACATGGCACATCCTGGTGGTATGACCCTTGTCTTCACCACAGAATAAGCAGTAAATTTTTCTTGGCTGATCCCCAAATCTTCCCCCGAAGCCCCCGGCGCCTCTGCCCCTTGGCGTTGGCGACCGAAAAGAGCTTTGCTGCTGCCCCAAAGCTTGCGAGGAGTATTGTGGCCTTTGCTGTTGGCTCCCTCTATCATCACTTTGAGCAGAGTTATGAATTGACCTGACGTGCCTCGGATGAAATCTTCCTCCGAAGCCCCTGGTCATTTCAGAGAACCTGAATGCTTCCTCCCTTCTTTGGCGGAAGTCATTGTCAGCTCGTATATACTCGTCCATCTTCTGGAGCAGCTTCTCCAAAGTTTGTGGTGGCTTCCTGGCAAAGTATTGCGCTGAAGGTCCTGGCCGAAGTCCCTTAATCATAGCCTCAATGATAATTTCATTGGGCACTGTTGGCGCCTGTGCCCTCAGACGGAGAAACCTTCGGACATACGCCTGAAGATATTCTTCGTGGTCCTGGGTACACTGGAATAAAGCTTGAGCGGTAACTGGCTTCGTCTGAAACCCTTGGAAGCTGGTTATCAACATATCCTTCAGCTTCTGCCATGAGGTGATTGTCCCTGGCCGAAGAGAGGAGTACCAGGTTTGAGCGACACTCTTGACATCCATGACAAAAGACTTTGCCATGACTGCAGTATTGCCACCATACGAAGATATGGTTGCTTCATAGCTCATCAAGAATTGCTTCGAGTCTGAATGACCGTCGTACATAGGGAGCTGGGGTGGCTTGTAAGACTGGGGCCATGGTGTAGCCTGCAATTCTGTTGATAGAGGAGAAGCATCATCAAAAGCAAAATTTCCATGATGGAAATCTTCATACCAGTCGTCCTCATTGTAGAAGCCCTCCTGATGAAGCTCTCTGCGCGGAGGCCTTCGGTTCTGGTCATCTTGAGCAAGATGACGAACCTCTTCCGAAGCCTCATCTATCTGCCTCTGAAGGTCAGCTAGACGAGCCATCTTCTCCTTCTTTCGTTGCACCTGTTGATGGAGCATCTCCAGGTTTTGGATTTCTTGGTCCAAGTCGTCCTCCGGAGGCGTTGGACTGGTGGCCTTCCTCTTCTGGCTTCGGGCCTCCCTAAGAGAAAGGACGTCCTGATTGGGGTCCAGCGGCTGCAGAGTGGCAGCCCCTGTTGCTGAAGCTTTTTTCGGCGGCATGACGAAGGTGATGCTTGTCGAAGATGTTCAAAGCTCAAGAAATGGAAGTGAGTTCACCGGAGGTGGGCGCCAATGTTGGGGACTTGCTCTCAAATGCTTCGGTTTGAAGGAAAGTAAGGGTACAAGCGTGATGCTAAAGCAAATGCTCAGTCAGCGTGAACTGTACGGGAGTACTGTTCATCTATTTATAGGCACAGGACGCAGCCCGTGTAAAATTACATTAATGCCCTTTACATTTATCAATAACTCTATAGTAATTCTTCGAGGTCTAATTTGGCTTTTCCTCTTTATTTCGGTTCCCCTTTTCTGCTGTCATGCCGAAGCTTTTCTGCACATAGCTTCGTGATCGTCTTATCCTTTGTCATGATTGTCTTCCATTCCAGTCAAGCTTCGTCTTGACCATGCTCTTGTATACCCGCAACCTGATTCCGAAGATACCTGCTCGCATACTTGGAAAACATTGTCAAATCATATTTTTGAGGACCTTCGGAAGCCGAAGGCCCCCAATAGTATCTAATACTGACCTCACTCATGTTTATCTCATGTTTTGATCGTGGAAGAGGATCCAGCAATGGACCAGCCACATTTAAATTTGTGTACACTTTGCAAATCTTCATATCACCTCTATTATTGATCTCACAGATAAATTGATAGTGTCAAAGTGTGTGTATGGATTTTTGGTATGATTTAGGTTCCTTGACCTATGCAATGTCACTATTATTATCATACTAAAGGTTCAATGGATTAGGCAAACTTAGAACCACAACCAACATAGAAACAAACTTTCTAATCTAAGGAAGCTCATTAGCAGCTTCTGACGCTACTATATACTGAGCCTCTATAGTAGAATCAGTCACCGTCTTCTGCTTGAAACTTTTCTAACTTATTGCTTGTCCATTGAGGTAAAACATAAATTCAGATTGAGATTGACTATCATATCTATCGGTTTCAAAGCTAGCATCAGTGTAAACATTTATAATGAGCTCTTATTCACCTCCATAAACCACAAATATATCCATAGTTCTTTGCGAGTACTTCAATATATTCTTTAGAATCACCCAGTGACCCTCACTAGGTTAGATTGTACATAATCATAACACTTAGAGCATAAATAACATTTGGGCATATACATAGCATGACATACATGATGGTCGTGTGCATAGAAAAATTTAATTTCGCTCTCATGGCTCTAAGACATTTCTCACAAACTGTCCCATCACTAGTTCCATCTAATTAGAGGGCACATCATTGTCTAACAATAATATGTCATGTTGCACAGTGATTGGGAGTGGTAACATGTTAGTTGCATGACGTGTCATCTCTAACCTACGCATGGGCAGATTGTAAGTGCAATCAAACTTTAATTGTGGGGTTTGGAGATGATGATCATGCACCTGGAGAACTATATCATGAGAAGTATTCATAATCACATTGTCATGTGTACCCACAACATCCTCCATGTTGTACTGCATTTCAGCATCCATGTGAGAACTATTTTCCTCAATTATAACAGAGCTCCTAATACCAGAATTGAGGTCATGAGAATTTTTTCGAACTCGGTAGCATTCATGTTTGGTAGATCACAAGCACCATGTGGCCTGGACCACACCCACTTACTATATTAGCAAGGACTCCTTCCCCAAGGACATCAATTTCTTCATCATCTTCACTGACAGTGATATGAGCTTTGTCACTTTCATCAAAAGGATGAACATCATAGGTTTCTTTAGACTTCAACTTCTCTCACATCATACTTTCCATTTACCTTTCTCATCCTTTTTTCTTAGTATATTTCTCCCCTTGCTATCTTTCATGATATTTCCCCCCACTTTCTTTGCCACTCATCTGCTGGAGTTGCTCAGTATTATGTGGGCCCATCTTGCTTTTGATAGTGCTTTGCTCATGCCCATCAACTTTCATCCTTTTGGTTGAACCTTGATTACCACTATTAGTTTTGATGTCCACCCCAAGAGGGTCCTCATTCTCCTCAACTTGAACTTCTCTTTCCAAGAAAAAAATCATAAATGAATAATCCTAAGGAGCTTTCAACAACACATGGTACAACTTTCACATCCCTACAAGCAATTCGAGCTATCACAAAGTCATTTCTTAGCCTAATTTTTTCATGAATCTCAACAACCTTCCCAACCAGACCACCCACTAGATATAGTCAACAAAGATCTTTGTTCCACAGGAATGCCCCGAATCCAAAACCAACCCCTCTGTAAGCATCCTTTGGCATTAACAACATGAGACCAAGGGTCAATGGTGATTTGGGCTTTAGCAGATCTCATGCCAAGAGACCTAAAATAGCCAAGATCATTTATCATCTTGGGGCCAGGAAACCTCATCGGAAATTTGTTCTCACCTACAGCTCTCTCTGGCCATCTCCAAACATTCTTCCCTAACAGGTTCTTAAATTTCATTTCAATCTGTTTCTCATCAACCTCCCCTTGAACCACAGTTATAATAGTAGTACTAGGCTTTTCTTTTATCATCTTACTATCGATTTTCTCATTGATGTAAAAGAAGCTCTGATCCTCAACATGTGTCGCGCACAGTTCGGGGCCAGCGTTCCATGGCACACGTTTGTTACAATCGAACAACAAGTGATCATCAAAACCACAAATCTCTTATGCTTTTGGTTCTTGACATTAGGGGAAATTTCTCCTCTATGGCTTTCTCCGAATTCTTCCAGATCTGGGATCTTGTTCGGGAGGTTCAACTGTTATCAGATGTTCCAGATCAGCACATATGGACACCTTCCCCCTCAGGCTCTTACTCGTCCAAATCGGCGTATGATCGTTTTATGATGGGAAGGGTGGGTTTTGCGCCTGCTGAGCTTATTTGGAGAAACTGAGCCCCTCCAAGATGCAAGTTCTTACTTTGGCTCGCGACTCGAGATAGGTGCTGGACTGCAGATCGCTTGGCAAAGAGGGGTTTGGACCATCCTGTTCAATGCCCCCTTTGTGATCAAGAGGATGAAACGGCGCATCGTCTTTTAATCTCTTGTGTCTTCTCTAGGAAAGTGTGGTTTAGGATTTTCTCCCTGGTTAATCTGCGGCTGTTCTCCCCCGCAAGGGATGATTTGATTTTCCAAGATTGGTGGGCTAAGTTGGAGGCCAAGGTCCCTTATGCGCTGCGCAAAGGGATTAACTCCCTTGTGATGTTGGTGGCATGGTGGCTTTGGAAGCAGCGGAATAAATGTGTGTTTGAGGGGGATGCTCCTAGTGGCAACCAGATTATTCAGAATATCAAAGACGACGCTCAGAGGTGGTGTCTCGCGGGTGCCAAAGATCTGGGCACCATCTGGCCATAGTTTAGGGGCAGCTTTGGCTGTCTTCTAGATGGATGTTTATTTTTATTTTTTATTTTATTTTATTTTTATTTTTTGTTGTTTCTCTGTACTCTGGTCTTCTTTAGACCATTGGTGTTTCTTCTATCTTAATATATCTAATGTGCAGTTCTCCTGCGCGTTTTAGAAAAAAAACCACAAATCTCACAAGGAAACTGATGATGACAATCTCTCGTCATATA
This sequence comes from Zea mays, assembly GCF_902167145.1. Lineage (NCBI taxonomy): Eukaryota > Viridiplantae > Streptophyta > Magnoliopsida > Poales > Poaceae > Zea > Zea mays. Next base: position 10,325,455 of record NC_050104.1, on the reverse strand, counting down.
ATTTTTCAAGTGGAAAAAACACATCCAACTCTATCAAAGGAGGGGATCTTGTTTACCTCTTTTTTGCCCAGAGATTCTCTATAGCCTTCTCCCTCCATTAAAGAGCGATGGTCTTTCCAATCTTTCTCCCCTTTTGCCTCATGAGTATTCTATTACATGCCCCATGGAGAAGGTTTTTCCACTTGCTTGACTTCTTCTTCCTCCGACTTACCCCAATCTACAAGGTTCTCTTGCTCCTCTTTCTAGTGGGAGGAAGCCACTTCATGAACTCTTCTCCACACATGCTCGTGGCCTCCACCACGACCATATTTCGCCCTCCACCGCGGCGACCTGCCCCCCGCTGTTGCATCCTCACCAGAATCAAAGGAGTGTTACTGGGTATCACAACTTTCGCGTAAGTCCTCTAGTGCTTGCCCCAAAATGACCTACAAACTTGATAATATGTGGAATTTTGGGACTGGAGCAGAGACGATTCAGGGAGCTTGGAGAGGAATTAGGGTTGGACCTACAAAAATGACCTACAACTTCCCCGTACGCCCCTTCAACCCCTCTTCAAATTCATGAACTAGTCCTTTGATCCACATCCCAGAACACCCTGTCAACGTAATTTGCAAATCGACCATCGAACCAACGAGGAGGTGTTACATGTGGCAGGACCTGATTATTCCGATTCAACTTATTCCAACCAGATTTTCTACCAGCATGAGATTTGAATCCATTCCACCTCAATTCAACCGAAACAAATTTCAGTTTAACATTGTTATTCTCCACACATTCAAATGGTGAGACCGTGCTATCACCCAATCTATCAAACTCCATATCTCGTGAGGATGAAAGAGCGATCTCCAATCGAGTGTAGGAGATGAGCATCATTTAGGGCCTGTTTGACAACAATGTTTCTCAAAACCAGGATTTTACAATATTATAATTTGCAAATGTCATGACAATACCGTAGTTTTGGCTGGCTCCAAAAATAATATGGTTTTGAGAAACATTGTTTGTATACAATATTGTAAACCATGATATTAGACAAATAGCTAGTTGTGCCATAAAACTTTAGGTTGAAGTTGCATAAAAATATTGTGGTACATAGTTTTCAAGAATGCAACCAGATACCTTATGGTATAAAATAGTATGGTATTACTATATATGAACCATGGTATTACGTAAAAACTATAAAAAAATACTTTACTTTCAAAAGGTTCTTACTTTTCATAGATGATACGAGTGCAATGAAACTACAGTTTTCTCCCCTACAGTTGGGTCACTGACGTGTGGGACCATATCTAGGCTGGGTCTACACGTCAGTGATCCAATTGGAGCAATGTAACTGCAAGGATATGCTTCCGGTATGAGTGCACAGGAGGTCAAAATCAGCTACTAATGGTTAGGATTTGGTTTTGACCCTGATGTGTGTGGGCTCTCGGCTGGATCAACGTGGCTTCGCCGCCGCAATTCTTTCGTACATGCTAGCGCGATTCTTTCGGACGTCCGTGTCCGTTGCTGGCTGATCCCACGGGCCCAAGACCAGCGCCGTCACGCCGTCCTGGTATGATGCCGATCCCATCACGCTGCCGTAGCCCGTAAGCTGTAGCCTTGCCTTGATCCCGGGCTGACTGCCCAGGCAACCACCGTATTAAACCGACCGTCGCAGGGGCTAGCACGACGATGTGTGTGCCAGTGCCAGTGCCACCCACTAACGACTGCGGGCACTTGAGTCGCACGTCCCTCCCGTCCAAATCGGCCGCCACGCCTGCAGCAGTGGGCATCGGCGACGGCCGCCGCGCGCGGACGCGGCAGCTAGAGGACATGCCACCTGCACCTGCCTGAGCCGCCGCCGTTGCTACCGATGAACGACAGCGATAAGACAGGTTGACGGCAAGCAAGCCGAACTACCAATCTACCAGTGCTCCAGCAATAGCATCATCAGGCCATGAACACATGCATCTCACAACTTTTTTACCAGAACTTTTTTTTCCTTTCCATTTATAATCGAAATGAATGTTCATTGAAGGCTTTACATTAATGGACAGAAGTCAATACCCGAACCATTCATCCTCTGCTGCGGCACCAACGACAATGACGACATGACAAGGATGACCATGCCAGGGAAAAGGAAGAACGAGGGGCGAAAAATGGCAGCAGCGAGAGGAAAGGGACAAGGTAGCATGGTGCGTTCTTGACTCCCTCAGTCTCGTAAAGCCTTCGATGGATCTTTGGCGCACGAACGAATGCCTAAGGAAGGAAGAAAAGAAGAAGAAAACCTCGGCGAATCCTGCGAATTTTAAGCAGCAAAGGAAAACGACACTGCATCTAATGGGAAAAAAGGCTGTTATGGTGGTGGTGGTGGTGGTGGATAGGTTGATGGAGAGCGAGAGAGTTGCGCCAGCTTCGCGGGAGCAGCGGCAGGTGGGCTCCATGAATGCGAGCATTCAACGGGCCGACCAACTCTCGTCAGTCACTGTGGCGGCGGAGGGTGGCGGGGGTGAGGCGAGGCGATCAAGGGCCGGCGCAGTTGAGCGCCGCCTTGATCTGCTGCACGGTGGTGCCGATGAGGCTGTTGACGGTGGCGACGGACTCGGCGTTGAGCCTGGACGACGGCAGGTTGCTGACGAGGATCTGGAACGCGACGGTGACCACGCAGCCCGGAGGCGGCGGCGCCGCCGCGAGCGGGACGGCGCTGCTGGACGCGCCCGCGCCGGACGACCCCGGCCGCCCGTCCGGCAGGATGGCGAAGCCCGACGGCAGCAAAGGGATGCCCGACGGGTCCTCGCCGCTCATCACCACGTTCGCCGCCGGGATGTCGATCGGCGAGTACACCACCAGCGCCCCGGACGCGTCCGCGCAGCTCTCCTGGAGGATCAGCATGCTGTTCTGGTTCGCGTTCAGCCCCTGCGACGTCGCGCGCCGTCGTCAGTGGTCGTCATCGTCAAAACCGTCATAATCCAACAGCACAGTGCACAGTGCGCGTTTAATGGACGACGGAGGAGCAAGAGATGACTGGTCGGTTGCTCACTCTCAGCAGGGAGATGCAGTTTCCGGGGTTGGAGCCGTTGGGGATGCGCGACACCTCCTGAACCTGATTGCCGTGCGACAGGACGTCCCACTGCAATGGCAAGGCAACCATTCAAGGCGTGAGCGTTAAATGACGAGCGCGGGCGGTGTGGTTGTGGTGTATGTGAGCGCGTCCAGGCTAGTCCAGAGTCCGGACGGAAGGGAGGGCGCGCGCGTACCTGGGAGCGCGCGTTCTCGTCGCGGACGAAGGCGAAGACGTGGTCGCCGGGGACGGGCAGCCATATGGAGGTGGCGGCGCTGAGGACGACGCCGTTGGGCTGGCCGGAGTCTGTGCTGCGGTGCGTGGAGACACAGACGCTCACGTCCGTGGTGCCGGAGAGCAGCGTCCACCGCTGCAGCGGCGACGAGCTCAGGCTCGCGCAGAAGCTGCTCACCATCCGCTGCGACAGCCTCATCATGCTCCGCTTCCCCTCCGGCGTCACTGCCAACCAAAAGAAACCAGGAACGCTCACATTCTGATTCGATCCACAGAATTGCTGGATAGCTTGTACTATACCTCCGGCGACGTCGTGGTGCGGCACGCCGAGGGTGGCCAGGGACGCAAACCGCTCGCACGCACGCTGCAGCGCGGCGAGCCAGCGGTGCGCCCCGAACGCGGCGCCGCTCAGCACGAGGTTGCGGTAGAGGACGTTGATCGGGAGCATGTGCTCGATCTCCAAGTGTTCGACCCAGGTCACCTGCAGCACGCACGAACGTGTCAGGTCAGGTCAGGGGCACCAACCATCGTAGCACAGGGCAATGCACGCGCACGTGGAGCACAGCTGCACAGGGGCCATGAGCTGGTCGTCGCGTCGATCACCTTGGAGTAGCCATTCGACATGTCGGCGATGAGGCACCCCGACGGCATGCGACGGGAGCGGGACGGCACCCCGTAGTGGGCGTCGCGCTGCCCGTCCAGGGAGACGTCGGCGACGGCCCACAGCCCCTGTTCGATCTGCTTGCAGTAGCGCAGGAAGCTCAGCTCGCGAGTCGGGACGACCGGCGTCATGATGTGCAGCTCCTCGTACATCTGCACGACGCCATTAGCTTTCCCTCCGATGGTCACATGACACGAGGAGAAGCACTGTTTGCAATGCGAAGGCTCGACGGCATTACCATGATCAAGGACTCGCTCCTCCCACACAAGCCGTTCACGAGAACATCGACGGTCTGCGCCTTGGACACGATGCCGGGGAAGAATTCCATCCACTTATTCTGCACCAGCAACAACATCGATCAACCATCGTTATGGACGCCGCTGGAAGACGAAGGGGAAAGGAATGCGTTAATAAGTACCGTGTCCATGAAGACGTCGACGAGCGCGACGGCGCTCATGAACACGAGGCCCGAGTCCCTGGACCCCTCGACGTTGATTTCCGGTGGGCGGAACGCGCCGCCGGGCTTGGCGAAGAGGCTGTCGTAGGTGGCGACGTCGAGCACCTCCCTCGCGTCCCCGGGCATGCCCTGGACCCAGATTTGCTCGCCGGCCTGCGCGAGCCGGATGAGCTCGTCCATGGCGCGCGTCGCCATGTCCACCATCATGGGGCGCTCCATTTCCGTCACGGGCGCCGGCATATGGTACGGCAGCCCGGACGAGCAACCGCTGAGGAGGTCGAGGTCCAGCGACGGCCCGCCGAGGCCCTGCCCGGGCATCCCGCCCACGGACAGGTCCAGCGACGACACGGACATGGTCGGCACCGGCGGCATCTGCGTGAACGGCCGGCCGAGGTACTTGGACGTGATGCTCGACACCCGGTCCAGCTGCGCGCCCGTCACCCGCGAGAATGAAGCGCATCACTCAGAGACGTAAAAGATGCAGCAATACACGGAGAGTGAAACGGACAGACCGGCGACGAGACGACGTCGCCGGAGACAGCGCGTGGTTGTCAGCTCATGGTTCACCTCTTCCTTGAGGCGGGCGTTCTCCATGCGGAGCTTCTGCTCGTCGAAGAAGTCCTCGGCGACGGGCGGGCCGCCGCAGCTGGGGCAGATGACGTTCTTGAGCGCCTCGCGCATGGTGATGTTCTCGCACCGGATCTTGTCGTTCTCCGCGCGCAGGAAGCAGTTGTCCGCGCGCTCGTGCTGCGCCTGCAGCTCGCACAAGGCCGCCGTCATCCATCAGGAACCCGTGGAAAACAAGCCGACAGAAGGTCGAAATGAAACACGGCGACCTCGTGAATGAAAAGAAGAAAAGAATCAAAGCGGCTGGGACACTCGGTGGGTACCTTCATCTGGGTGCGGCGGTTCTGGAACCAGAACTTGATCTGGCGCGGCTCCAGGCCGAGCTCCCGGCTGAGCGCGGCGCGCTGGTTCTCGTCGGGGTGCGGGCACTCCTTGAACATCCTGCGGTCACCGGCGAACACGCACCATTACATTCCTTTCCGTCAATTCATCAAGACTCACGACGACGCCGGCCGTCAACAACCACGAGGGCGGTGGCCGGACCGGACAGAACGAAGAAACAGCAAAAGAAATGGAAACAAAACGAAACGAGAGAGAACCGTACGCCTCGAGCTGCTGAATCTGGCGCGGGGTGTGGCGGTGGTACCGCTTCCGCTGGCGCTGGCTGTCGGAGCCCTCAGGTTCGTCGCCGAAATCCATTGCCGGCTGGCTGAAGGCTAGCCACACCCACCTACTGCCACCAACCTTCTCTTCTCCCTCTTGCTCGCTCCCTCGCTCTACAGCTGTAGGTGGAGGAGGAGAGATCTCTTAGCTGTGACGCTGCAGTGACTTCTGAGGCCCTGGCCCCCCCTCTGCTCCTATTTATACACGACGACGATGAGCAGGCCGGGCAAGACAGCGCCGGGGTGCGTGGTAGCCGCTTTCCAACTCGAGACGAACGCTGCAGAATAGGCAGGATATCGCGAAAGGCGAAACCTTGGATCCAGCCATGCTTCACGCCATTTCTCCCCCTCCGCTAGCTTCCACCTGGTTTCCTTCCTTGCGACCCTCCTCCGTCCCGGCCCGTCTCTCTCTCTATCGCTCCCCCGTTTCCACGGCAACAGTTACACCTGCAAGCTCCCTCGCCGTCTCTCTGTCTCTCTTCGGTCCTCCCCGACCGCGCTCCTTGGTCTATGAACTGTTGGTTCCTGCCAATCTTTCTTCCTCCTGCTCTGGCAGGCGAGGGAGAGTGGTGTGAGGAAGCAGGAGCTGCAGTAGTAACCGGTGCGAGCGAATTAAGGGCCGAGGTTTTTAAGCAGGGCAGGGCGCCCGGCGAGGCCATGACTGCTCTCTCTTTCTCTCTCTACAGTCCCTCTGTTGGGTTTGGATGGGAACAGCTGGAGCCATTTAAGGCCAAACGGGTCGGGTCTGCATGCTGCATTTCCTCGTCTGATTCCCATTCCCCCCCTCCCAGTCCCACTCCACCCGCAGACCTCTCCACGGCTGAATGAATGATAAATTCGTATTCGTATTCTATTTTTCAAAAACAAATTCTTATAAATAGTTGACGACTTGTTTTATATAAAGTGGCGGGTGTAGAATGTCTCAGATTCTTGCACAATTAATTTGGAATCAGTCATAAGTCGATCGGTTAATTCACACAATATGTTTTGTTTTTATCCATATGGGCACATGTATAATCTGTAACGTTAACATGCAAATCCGTGTAATGATTAGATCTCGTAACGCAAATATTGTCTTTATCCGTGTCGGCACCTAATCCTATAACGTAAAATTGCACGTACGTATATTGCATGGAAATTTAACAACGTAACGTAAATAATTTACAAAATCATGTGATGTTTGGACCGTGTGACGCAAATTTGCACCTATATTGTCTTCATCCGTGTGGACACGTAATCAACGTTTCATGTGTTATATGGAAAGTTAATCCTGTAGTGCAAAATTCGCAAATTTGTGCATACACCTAATCTGCTAGCTGGTAACGACGTTAAATATACACGTCTTACTCGTTATCTGGGTGTCTAATCTCTAATCCTATAACGTTATTTGCACGTAGCATGTAGTGCTTCTTTTGCTTCAAAACTTAACGTGTGTGAATCAGGCAAAACCCGTTCTCAGCTGATTAAATGTTCCACTAGACCACTATTATGTTTTGGTGCTTTCGTTCGAGCGGGAAATATACACATTTGAAGCCTGCATGCGGTGCTTCCTACTGATTAACATGATGTGTGAATTCGATTATATGCGTGCATGGTCAAAATGCCCCATCGTTCTCATATAACATATATTTTCCATTCAGGCAAACTTCTGTAACATAAATTTTGAACATGCAATGGTTCATACTTGCTAATAGGCATCTGTTAACAAATTGTTATTGCAATATTGTTTAAGGTTGCGAGTTATTTTGTAATCTAAATTTGATGCAACATGCTCAAACTTTAATCGGTTATCGAAATGCTATATTAGTTATCGAAATGAACATCAATGTTTTATTCTTACCATCAAGAGAAGTTCGTATTTGAGAGGAATTTCTATGAATTTGAATGTATATGCTCTCTATTTGAGACAATTTTGCATTAAATTGGAAATTTTGGAGCTTCTTTTACTAATGGAAATACTTTTTGAACACTATATGCAAACGCGTGATAGATGGTCAATAAGCTTTGCTAATGATTTTGTATAAATTCCTTGTTCATGCATGATGCGTGGTTGATATTTTATACTATAAAGTCTACGTCACTTGAACAACATGTAGGGCTAGTTTGGAAACTCAAATCCCCTTCGAGATATTGACGGGGATTGGAGAGGAAATTAGTTCATTTCCACCTCAATCCCCTTCAATTCTGAAGGGGATTTGAGGTTCCCAAAGTAGCCCGTAAGGTGACATTCGCGTTCACACATACACCCCGAAATTTATAGCGCAAGGATTAGAGATGTATTCCTGAAAGTAATATCGTAGTTATTTACATTGCACCCATATGTCTATTCCTATCATTGTTACTAACTACCATGCATTTGCATGGTGTGTGGATTAATGAAAGATTGGAGATATGATATTAACAATAAACGCCATTCATTTCCATCTCTATGCCACTTTATCTAATGTTCTTTAAGTAATGTATAGTCCTATAATCACTCAAAGCTTTTCTTACATGATACAATTACTAGACCAATGCATTATTGTTCTTTATTTCTATTTGCATGGATATATATTTGAGTGGCAATTAACCTTAGTAATTTAAAGTTCTAGCTTTTTATTTATTATGTCATTTAAGTATCTCAACTTAAAAATTCAAAACAATGAGCTAGAACTATGAATTATATAGAAATGTAGCATGACTTATCTTTCGGCACAATTTCTTTATATCACTATATTCATTGTGCAAGATGGCTGCCAGCGCACATTATTGGGTTATTACATTCTAAAAGGACCATACTAGTTTCAAGGTATAACATGCACATCAAATAAAATATATTCAAATTGTTAAATGTTGGTATTTTGTTATCGTTCTGAGTCAAACCTTGTATATTTAACCAGCAATCAACTTGGTATTTTTTTTCAAAACTAAGAAAAATTACCGTGGACATGCTAAAAAACTCATTGCATGCAAATAATATAATTTGATTTATATTTAAAACATTTATGGTTAATTTTTTAGCAAATTATAGTACAAGAGAAACTATATAACCCTAACTCAACACAATCAATGATATAATCAATATAATTATTAAAATGGTTAGAATTGATTATTTTAGATTTGAGTGCGAATAGATGGAGATACTTTGACCAGGTTTATCGGGTTTGGTTTTTTCTCTTTGTATCCAAAAACCATTCCATGCATGTCTTGCTAATAAAGTTTTCCATGGTTTAGTAAGTATTTAATATAGCATTAAGTTTTTCCTACTTTGATACTATCCTAATATGAGAATCTTGAATTTCATACTAGAGAGGAAATAGCCAATATACCATCATATATGTACTCAAAGTTAGAAAGTTGTGTATAATTGGTGGCATTATCATTGCATGCCTAGCAACTAGCATATTAATGTAAGCATTGAGACGACCAAGAACGTGTTAGGTGTGATGATACGATGGGTCATAATGCATTCATCTAGTTTAAGATGTAGTCATTAAATTTAGTTGTAATCAAGTTAAATCATAAAACTTATATATTGATCAATACAAATTTAAATCTTGTTTTCGTTTTTATTCTTTGTAAAATAGGTCTTAGGTACATATATTTTATCCTAGATAGCATGCCCCCATAAAGTTGCAATTCAACTATTATGTTACAATATCGACCATTTTAATTTGTGCAGTCAAAATAACCATACATGAATGTAAATGTAAAAAAATGTTAACAATAATACATCTATGTGGTAGTTGATGGTCAATATGATTGTTTGTTTTTCCTAACAAAGGATGACAAAAATAAAAGCAACAATCAATGATGTTATAATTCAGTGCTCTTGTTCCTTGTTTCTGAACTCCAAGTCACAGTTGATTGAATTTCCTATGTTAGAGTTATTGATAATCTAATAAAGTGTGCACTATATTATGCTCACATAATGGATGATTGTGATTTGTATATATGCATCGATGTATATTATTGGATTCAGCTATGTGCAAACAATTTATTAAGTTTAGTTATATTTTTATTATGAAAAGTTAAATACACCTAGTTCATAACTAAACCCATTACACTTTGTAAGAAATGTCATAATTAGTATGGCCATGTCTTAAACATGGATGATCCTTGTGGCTTCAAAATTTCTTTCGGATTCGCAACATCTCACAAAGCTAGCTAGCACTATGTACACATTTGATGCTGAGACGACATTTTAATATGCATTTGGTTATCAAGCATTTCCAATACAAAAGTAGATCAATTTATTTTGTTTTAAATTATTTTAATAAATTGTCAATGTGTGATATACTTGATAATTGTTTAAGTTTTATGGATTGGGAAAAGTACATAATCCATGCTATTGGTTCTTGACCATGAACATTGGAATTTACATATTCTACAAAATATAATTATAGGAAATGGGTGTCTAGCTACTATCCAATCGAGCAAAATTCTAAAAGAATAGTTGGAATTGACTATGTTGGATTTGGATACAAACATATGAGGATGCTTGAATTTACGAACAAAATTGTCAGATTTGATTCCTTTTTCTCTTTTCGTCACATATGACTCTCGAGAAATACATGGTACTAAAGTTTTCTGTGTTATAGAAATTGGCAAACATTTAATATGGCATTAAGTATCTGCTAATTGTGTTACCAACTTAAAATGGAAATCTTGATTTTGATATCAGACAAGAGTAGAACATAATAAAGGATCATATTTACACGTAGATGTTAGCATATTAAATGTGGTACTATATCTCAATGCGTACTCAGTAGCATATTTACTTGAGCACTATTATGAAAAATTGTATGTGTATAATGATAAAATTTAGGGGCAATTGTGATTTTACTCCTCTTTTTCAACTTTGTGATTTTACTCCTCTTTTTTTGAAAAGGAAGCCATCGATTGCCTTCCCCTTAACATTGTTAGTGAAAATTAGAATTAGTGATTAAAAAATAAAAAATATGGGGTTAAAATTTGATCGTAAGAGACTTTACTCATATATGTAGTCCATACGTTATCATCATGAAGATTTGAACTTGATTCCATATGAAATTCTCAAAAAAAAAGTGATTTATGTTTGATAATTGTGTTGTGTCCTAAAAAGAGAGTCCTTTCAATATCCAGCCAGCCTCCTAATTTAGATCCATCACCCTAGTTTAGTTTGTTTTATTTTTTTTTTTTCATTTGAGGTAGACGATGGATAAGACGATAGATGATTGCCCAAAACCCCAAAACAACTTTAATTTGGTGTCTGCGTATTACTAAAAAAAAGATGTTGTCAACGCAAAATATAAGCAAAGAGGATTGTGACAATAATGTTTCTCTCCTTCCATCTACTTTGATCTGCTAGTGCTCCTGTACCTAAACTCCCGTACGTATGGCTATTATATTAATTGAACTCTGGGTAATAAGTTATTGACAAATGAGCAAAGTCTCCTATAGGAAGTGAGGAAATAAACCATGCATATGTCCTTTATATATTAATCAAAAAGGTATCATTTGATTAAGGCTCTGTTTTAATCTCAAGAGATAAATTTTACTATATTTTTTAGTTACTTTTAGCGTTAAGTGTGGTGCGAATATGTCATTGCACGACAAAACTAAAACATAGGTTCGGCAAATCGGCGCGGCCGCTGGAGAAATGACGCTTGTCCACACCGCCGAAGCGGACGACGCGCACTCGCTTTTCCTGCCGCGCTCCCCGCTGTGCCGACCTTGCAAGCCCTCTGCTGCCGGCAGCGGTAAAAGACGCCTTTGGCTCGTAGCCCAGGATAATACACGACACGATGTAGCAGTTGCAGTGGACTGGATAGGTTCGCAAAAGAGCCATGAAAAAAGAAAGGCTGGACCTATTATCCGATCGGACTGGACTGGATGTTCTAGGTCCTTCACGGTAAAAGGAGCTGGCAGTGCGACACTCGCAGCCATTTTTTGTTTCAAGTTCAGAATTTATGGAAAAAAAAACGTTTATTTTATTTTTATTTTTTACAGAGAGAGCACACTGCACGCAAAGTCAACAGGAATTACCCGTTGAATTTCGTCACTCGCTCGGTACCAGCACTAGCCCACGATCGGAGTCCTGGAGGTAGGACCACCTCACAACGCATCTCAGTCACGCACACGTGGCGCTGGCCCAGTGCTGCAGCAGAGGCGCCTGGCCCCAGGGGGCCGGGGAGCGAGTATACCACTGGTGTAGTAGGCTGCCCAAGCCAACCCCGCAAGCGACTAGGCCCCGCGCGGCTCATTAGATTTAGTGGGCCACAAACGGTGGAAAAGGGTTTGATTCTATTGATTAACATTGTTATCATAAATTCTAGATCTAGCCTTCGAAACCTTTCACTGAGGTCCCGTTCGGTTTCACGAAATGGAAATGTAACGTAATCATGATTTGCCGGTGGTAACAAGCTCGAATAGGCCGATATCAATTTCTGGTGTGGTATCTCGTTACGGTTGGACTTAACCAAATATGATTTAACGTTATCGGTTACCATTCGTGTTATATAACAAGTAGAGAATAATGGTTGTCATCAAATGGCGACGGAGACTAAGCTCCTTCGCAAGAAGGAAGCGCGCGGCGACAACTGAGCCACCGCCGACGGCCCAACTCTTCGTCGGACCCTTTGCCGGCGACGAGCACCCTCCAGCCGTGCCTAGCTCCTTGCCATGGGAGGCCTCCCGGTTGGCTCTGCCCTGGACTTTTCTGTCGGTCTTCATTTTCAAGATTGGATCCTTCACAAGTTCAATCGACCGCTCAATCTTCTCCCGGGTAAATTTGACCGCCATGAGTTCTTTTTAGTCGTCTCTTTCGGCAGGTGCTCCTTGCGTCTATGTGAAGAGTCGGTGGGTCTTCTTCTTCAATCCTTCATCGGTGGTTCAGCGAAGCTTTTTAGGATTTCTCCTCTGTCGAACCGGGTTTTTCGTTTCTCGCTTTCTTGCAAGGACGTAGGTTTCGCAGTTTACAGACGCCACTCTTTTATTTGTTCAACATTCAAAGCGTATCTTCATCTTGGAATTCTGGTGGCCCTAATTGGATCAAAGAATGGCAGCTTCACTCTGAAGAAGAATCAAGATCTTGGACTCTGGTTTCCCGCGGCCGTAATTTGCAGGCTTCTTTTGCTGATATTGTTCGAAAGCCAGCTTTGTCTGGCGCTAAACATGATTTGCCGATGGTAACAAGTTCGAATAGGGTAATATCAATTTCTGTTGTGGTATCTTGTTACGGTTGGACTTAACCAAACATGATTTAACGTTATCGGTTATCATTTACGTTACAAATATGTGAACCAAACAGCACCTAATAGTAATGAAGTATTGTATATAGGAGGCTTATTTCTTACGGTTTCAAACACAAAGAGAGATAGGAGAGACGATGATCAAGGAACTATTCTTTTATTATTTATTATGACGACTATATATATTTATTATATAACAAGTAGAGTATGATGGTTGTCATCCAGACAATTACCGCCTTTAGGGTTGTATACCCTACGATCTTCAGGATCGAACAACAAGGGCTAACATTCAAAGAATGCTATCTGAAAGCTCCATATGTGCTTTTTGGTAATTGACGCGACTAGTGGGGTTGACATCTACTCTAGTGTTGCGTTTGAGATAGGTTAAGTTCACATCTAATATTGGGAAAGATTGGCAACCTTTGAGAAGAATGTTGATAGCCACAAATGATGATTAAGTGCTCAACACAAAAAAGATCAAAATGTAAGGGCTCAAGGCAAAGGTATAAGCTAGAGCATTTTGTTTTGCTACTCAAAACACAATAGAGTGTATGATCAAATTTCACATAGATAGTCATACTATTCAGAGAAGATTCTAGTTAGACATCTCGTTCATCTACTACCACTAGGCCTAAGTGACACACATAAGGGCAAGAGAAAATATTTACTAAAAGCCTTTGAGAAATACTAGCTATGCTCTAATATATTTGGCAAAAAATATTAAAGGGATAGCATGCTTGAGAAGAGATAAGAAAGTGCTTTCGATGCAGATTTTTAAGAAGGCGATGGATATGTCCGGTGGTGCAACAGACATGGCACTAGATACTAGATGAGCTCGTACATAATGCACAGTTTTTTAGCACGGCGCTATAGTCTCCAGTATGCACCAAATATGGTGCACCAGACATATCTGATGAGGTACTAGATGACCCACCAGATAGGACATGTAGAGGGCATGTCAAACGAGCACTTTAGCTCAATAGTGCATTGGCGGTGTGGCACCTGACACCACATTGGACATGCCACTCAGAAAGCATGTAAAATGAATATTTCAACTCAATATGTCAAAAGGAAAATGTGTCATAGGGCGATTTATACCTGTTTTGGTGATTAAGTGTGCTACACACCATCTTGAACTAACTATCTTCATATGAGTATAAGCGCACGTCCATAAAAGGCAAGTTGAAGAGATCAAGTCCAAAAGAGCTCAAACAGGGGCCCAAATATGCAACTTGGAGTGAAATATGGTATACTGTAAGGTTTGCACCTTTAGATATGTTGCATGGGTCTATTACAATGTTTCTAGTACTTGTGTTTGGGCTTTAACACATTTTGTAGAGAAAATCACTTTTTGGACTTGAGTTGAGCCATATATCACACCCTGGAGAAACTATGGGAAAAGTATGTTTCCTACACATAGTCAAATGGATTAGGTGCTGCGATTTGCTCTTGTGTGTGTACTATATCTCCCTCCCTTACTCTAAGTTGTGACTTTGATCTTTTGTAAGGCTATGAGAGACTTCAAGTTATGGAGATTCCTCACAAATGGGAACACTTGAGATATAAGGAAGAACCGTGGCACTCAAGTTTGATCTACGTGATCACTTGAGAGGGGTTCATTGCAACCCTTGTCCAAAGGAGGACACCACAACATGGAGGTAGGCTTTTGCCGAACCACGAGACAAAATCGATGTCTCACTTGTCTCATTTACTTTCTTGTGATTTTCTTTCTTCCTAAGTTATCTTTTCTCACTTGTGATATTGCTCTTAGTATAATTTATATCTTGGAAGAGCAATCAGGTGAAGGAAACTTTTCTCTCCTTTTCTTGTCTCAAACTTGGTTTAAGTTTACTCTAATCTCATTATTAGACCAAGTTTAGTTTGTTTTAAGTTATTTTTGCAGGATCACCTATTCACCCCACTCTATGTGCTCTCAATATGCACCGGACATGTCTAGTGGCATGTCTAGTGAATGCATCTGATACCTCACACAGTTAATGGCTAGGTTGTTGCCGTTGCGAATATAGTCATTAGGAAGGCACCTAACATGTCCAATGTAGAAACTAGTGGTGCATCGGACATGTATAGCGTTCTTGATTTTAGTACACCAAGAGGTCATGGTTAGATTTTGAATTGGGGGTTATAAATAGACCCCTTGTCTACCTTTAGCTAACATCCCTTCACTCCTTACACTTGAAAACAACTCTTGGGGTAGACAAATACACTCCACTCAATTGCATCTTGTAGTTCATCATTTGGGTGAGATTGGAGAGCTCCTATTGTATCGCATATTATTGTTACATCTTGTGGCATTAGTTGAGTAGATTTGGCTAGTTTTACTCTTACTCTTAGTGATTGTTAACATCTACATGGCCCAGAGTTCGTGGGATCATTGAGAGACTATTAGAGATTGCCACTGGTTATGATCATCATTGTGAAGGGATGATGTTTTCATTTCACGTGGGAGATTCATGAAGAGCAACTCTAGTAGACTCGTGGTTTGTTGGAGTACCTTTCTAGAGTGCTTCTTATATATGATGCCCTCGTTATGGGCTTGTGTATGATGTCATTTAGGCACGAACCACCTAGCATGGATTCACCACAACAAGGACATAGGTTGCGAAGGAACCAAACCTTGGGGATACATCTTGTGTCATTTGTTTCCTCATGTTGTTTGCACTCCTTACATACTCTTGCAATTACATTGATCTAGTTTTTGTACAATACTTTCCTAACTAGCCATGCATAGGTTATACTCAACAATAATAATTGTTACTTAATATCTCTTGCTAGTTACTAGTTTGCTTTGTTTATTATATTCTAAATACCAAGCTACTAGAATTTTTTAGGAGTTGCATGGAGTGGAGCTAGAGCAAGTATACGCTTTCGTGCCACCTTTTATTCTAATCAACTTTGCACTAGTGATATTTGCGATTTTGTAGAACAATATTTACAAGCTATTCACTCCCCCCATCTCTCCATCTAAATCATAAACAAGTTGTATCATGCTTGGGCGCCATTTAGAAAAAAGGCTTAACAACCTACAATGAAAAAGATGGATATTAATTATACTAATAAATCTCCTCACTTTGATGGAACTAATAATGATTATCAGGAAAAGTGGATGTGTTTGCACTTAGAGGTTTTGAGACGGAAAATTTGGGGTGCAGTGCTTGATATGACCACAGTAATGGTGGGGTCCCCAGCTCGTACTCCGCGTTGGCTGGTTAAGCTATAGCGCACGGGGTACCTGTACCCAAGGACACTGACAAATATACAACAAAATTTACGTTATAATTGAAGTTCATAATGTTAACTCTGATAAATCAAGTGGCTCTCAAGATAAAGATGACAACCTAGATGATGTGAGAAGTATACAATTCATCAATGCGAGGAAAACATGACGATTGGTGATACGAAGCAAAAAGAGGTGATTGATGTGGAAGATGACAATGAAACTATCATGTAACGAAAAAACTAGTCGTTATTTAATATTTAATTACCTTTATGTATGGACAATCATAATAGTATTGAAATGTTGTTAAAGACAAATATTAATTCTTTAGGTATCTTGTGCACTAATTTTGAGTGCTCATGAGTATTTGTATCAAAATATTGCATTTTTTAGAAAAGATCATTTTTTTATTAGAACGCATGTAGTATATAAAAAATATAGATATAGCAAACAAAATAGGCTATTTCAGCAAAACCTCCGTTTCATGCATCCGAAACTGTTATGTATCTAAACAGTATGCTAATGAATCCTAAATTCAAACTGTTTCATGATAAGTCCTATATATTTAAATTCACTTTTTTTAAAAAAAAACTATCGCAGACATGTCGTTAATATTAAAGCTTTGTTTGAGACAACTCCAGCTCTAAAAAATTTGGTGAAGTTAGTGGAGCAGGTCATTAAATGCTCCATAAAATCGGGGAGTTGAAGTTTTAAGCTTTTAGATGACATTTAAATAAGTTATTTTATTTATTATTTAGATTAAAAATATTTTTAAAACTATTTAAATTGATATTATAAACTACAACTCTATATTGGAGCTGGAATTTGGAGCCATTACAAATACCCCCTAAACAAGGATCTATCGTGTATGAGTAAGGGCATGTTTGGAACCACCTAGTTTTTAAGAAACTGATTTATAAAAAATTGAGTTGGTTCCAAACATATCAATTTATGTCTTAATTTGTAGAAATTAGATTTCCGGTTTCTTAAAATTTAAGAAGCTCGCCTCTGCTAGTTAAAAACTAAAAAACCGATTTCTTAAAAAAATGGATTGTTCCAAAAAAAAAAGGACCTAAGCTCCGTAGAGTGTCCGCCCCTCCGTAGCCACCGTACCCTCTCCGCGTTAAGTCCGTCCCCAGTCCTCCCTGTAGCTGTGGCCTGTGGTGGTCCTCCCGGGATCGGAAAGCCTCGCAGCATCTCATCCGCGTCCGCGTCAATCCGATGAGAAATGCGGGACTATGGGCTGCACCTCTAGGCACGAACGAGAGAGAGCTCATGAACACTAGAGGCCCGAAGTCCATTCTCGGCCCATGGAACTTTCTAGTATTATTGTTTCATGCGCCGGCTTCCAATCCGCGGAAGGAATGGCCGAATGTGTATGGGAGCTACTGGCGAACCGCAAATATCATGTCCAGGAATATCAAGAATGTGAAGCCCAAACCTAGAGGCTATTTGGATCTTTAGGTTTAACCTTTAGTTGAGTCGTATCAAATTTTAGATACCGATAATAATGACTAAACATAACCTAGTTATAAAACTAACCGTATAAATCATGGCTAATTCGTGAGACAAATATATTAAGTTTAATTAATCCACGATTTACTCACGAATTAAACATGTGCTAATTATGGATTAACTAGTCTGTTACCCGTGTGTTGCGACTGCTCACAACAATACCTACGTAAATTATCCACCAAAAAGATCTCAAAATTTTTTATTGATTATGTTCGCTCTTCGCTTAATAATTTTTATGAACGCAAGGGTACCATAGACAGCAAATCAGAGACCCCTATCCCTCGCCTCCCCACTTCCAAGGTTTCGTAGAGCAGGAGGGGAAGCGAAGAGGCGCACATACTCGTTGCCGAAGAAGGACACAACTAAGACATGGGCATCTGGAGACGGCATAGGTAGTATACTGCTAGACATATAGGGAGAGAGCACGCAAGTGGAGAAATAAGCCCAGCCGGAGCAGCTCTAAACCGAGAGGCACCCGCACCAGGCGTCAATCCGACAAGGGCGAGAGAATACGAGTGTCTTCCCAGTCCTAGACCCGCCGAAGCGACACAACACCACCACCAACTCCGTAGCATATGCTGACTGTTGTCACGCTACGGGCCTTGGTTGTCCAATATCTCAGACCTGTACTCCTCATCGCCAAGATAACCTAAGCGTGGCAGGCGCCACCATGTCCTCCTCGACGGCACGCACGGAGAAAGGCCAGAAGCATGACTGACTCGCCCCATACCCGCGTCGGCGAGCGGCTGCGACCGTGGGCGGGGCAGCAGGTTGGGGAGGAAGAACCGGGCGAAGGCCGGGAAGACGAACGGGACGTCCGACGATGGCGAAAACGATGGTGCGCACATGATGTGAAACATCCTTGTGGTCGTGCAATAGCCATTGCGTGAGTCGATGTCGGGGCTGGTGTCGGACGAATACGGGGAGGAGGCGCATGCTCCTACGCCCTTTGCCGAGAATGAGGTGGCCCAACGCGATTATTTTTTTATTTTACAAAAAAAATATATATACATTATGTACAATTTATATTCAATATTATAAACATCTGAGCATGATGTTCTACTGGTTAGACAGCTTCGCCCAGTGTCCCACACCATTCTTCTATCAGGGTGTGGGTTTAAACCCCACCCACCTTTTGTACCGTTTTTTAACATTTTACGCTGAGTTGATTTAGAAGAAATGTATAGACTTTTTTTTGTAAAAAGTTGACACAGGACGACCGTTGAAACTGATGCTTTAAGTATAGTACAGATTAGTCTTAATAAGTTTGTCTCGTGACATAAACAATTAGTTTTATAATTAGCTAACGTTTAAACTTTTAAATTTCTATCAAAACATCTGATATCCCAAACTAGACTTTAGTCCAGTAATACAAACACACACGCAGACTTATTAAATTTGTGTTTGGTTCGGCTTTCTAAACTAGATTTGCTGCCAAAAATCTAAAATATCAACTAAACTGGTACAACAACGGAATAGATTAAAAATCTATAGATTTATCTAATTCAATTCGGAATCATCTCCTACCTCATATTCTCCAGATTTCTAGAGTTATTATGGTCCGTTCATATCTAGAACCAGATTTTTAGAAATCTATAGCTATGTCTTGCATATGAATTTTTAGATGGTTCCGTGATTCCGTCCTTCACCTTTTCACTGATCCCCTCACCTGGCCGGCTGGCCCCCAAATCGGATCCACCTCGACAAACCCGCGAGCGGGCTTCTCCTTCTGGCACGGCCCAAAAAGTAACCGTTGCGTTTTCCCAAAATCCCCACATCTGCTCCCAGATGTCCCCCATTTGGCCATTTCCCATCCCATAATATACGCGGCCGTTGCGCTCTCCCCCATTTCAAACTCGAACCCCCTCTCCCCGCCTCGAGCATCGACCGGAGGGGGAAGGCAAGGCGCCGATACGTTCTCGGAATCCGAGGCGAAGCGGGGTGGGGATCGGATGGTGGAGGCTAGCGCGAGCTTCATGGTACCCGGAATCGAACCCTCGGCCTCGCCTCTTTCCGGCCGTCTGTCCCCGCGTGCGCGATCGATAGGGTCGCCGTTGCCCTCCCTGGTATTTGCTGACCATGGGTGATCTTTGTTTGCGAGCGCAGGATAAGGTCGAGGCGGCTGCAGGCGACGCCGTCGTCTACGGGGGCAGCGTCGGCGTCGCGGACGCAAGGATGGAAGATGAGATGGCGCCCGTGGAACCCCTGCCGGAGCCTCCCGACGAAGGCGGGCCCGTTGCGTGGCCCATGCCGGAGTTCTGCCCTCTTACGGTGAGCGATTCAATTCCAATCCCCCATTCCCCCCTCGATTCGATTCGACTCCCACGCCGCGCGGTCTGCTTCCGCCATCGGCCGCAACTGAAGACGAAACGTCGTTTTGCTTGTCTGATCATCAGGTCGATGGGGCGCTGAAGGAGTCGTTCCTGGAGACTCTGTGGAAGGACGCTGCGCCGGAGATGGAGCGG
Organism: Zea mays; assembly: GCF_902167145.1. Classification (NCBI taxonomy): domain Eukaryota; kingdom Viridiplantae; phylum Streptophyta; class Magnoliopsida; order Poales; family Poaceae; genus Zea; species Zea mays. Next base: position 10,305,411 of record NC_050104.1, on the reverse strand, counting down.
CCTGCGCGAGAGGCGGACGAAGCGCTCAGCCCGGAATCGCGGCCGTCGAGCAGCAAGCGCCACCGCTCCGGCACCGCCTCGCCGTCGTCCAGGAGCAGCCCCTACCGCAACATCCTGCAGGTGTTCCAGCAGTGCAGGCAGGACGTCGTCGGGGAGACTCTCACCAAGAATTACTGAAGCCCACGAGCGATATCACGGCTTTTCGCCGCTTGCTTGCTCGAGAATATAACGCTTGCCATTTTGACTATTCTTATTTATGTGACTGAAAAGGGATAGGGAGTTTTTTGTTCTTGTGTAAAGATCGGATATAAAAGTTACAGGACCTTAGTAAAGAACGCCATAGAAATGCAGTTCGATATTTCCTTTTTCATATGTTACAACTTATAGTTCGATTTGTGACATGCGTTTCAACGAAAAGTCCCTCAAGCAGAACAAAGAGCTGCAGAAAATCGAAAATGATGGTGCAAATAAGCAAAGCTTTATTGCAAACGAGGGCATTGTTACAGAATACGTTCTATGACGGACACGTTACAACATATACATCTAAGATCTTAAGTGGCCAGTTTGGCCAAAATCACCATATCTAAGATCTTAACTTCGTATGTTTCGTCAAGCCTCACTATTCCGTCAGAACCATCTATACCTATGAGCTTTCCTGTGTACCCACGGAAATTGCCGTTCAATATCTTGATCCTGTCGCTCTTCTTCGGCCTGATGACCTCGACCTCGTTCGCAAGGACCGTCACCACGTCACCGTTGCCCGACGACCCAAGTGCAACCCGGCAAGATCCATCCTGTAAGTTGAAGTGCACATGAGCAATGGCGCTGGATGAAACTCAACACAATTTTCTAGTCCACCACACACGTACCCCGAGTACTTCCCTAACCACGCCAGGGCCGTCATCACCTCCCCTCAACACATTGACCAAAACATCCGGCAACAGCCATGCAACTTCACCATCACCACCTGCAGGCATTGCGCCACATGGTTAGATATCTATAAAAGCACAGCAGCACATTAAAATCTGAGAACATAGTGATCACAACAGCACACCTATTATTGGGGACAGCATATCCATCCCAGCATTGCCTGGGGTCATTGGTTGACCACCAGGTGTGCCTGGAAGGTACGAGGCTGAGTTTGGCGTCATTGGTTGACCAACAGGTGTGGAAGGCACGTATGGACTTGGGGCATTTGCTAAGAGATCAGAATGTGGAAAAAATAGCATCATTCGCGTAAGTATCCACACAATACAGAATAAACGCATAGTTACAATAGTACACTGAATAAATAATCAAATAGATTTCTATACCATAGTTATCCCTGGGAGTAGGAGCGTCATTGAAACTAACTCCTGGAGTATTTGCCCACCCCGATCCAGGTGTGGGGGCTTCATATGGCCGAGCTTGTGGGGTTCCTGGCTGAAAAGTTTGGATAATCGCAAGAATACACGTAGGAGTTACACATCTGGACAAAACAAGTTACTAAAAAGTAAATAAGGAATAGGACAGGAGCAGCAGAACCTAACCTGGTAAGCTGGACTGCTACCCCAAGTAGCAGGATTTCCATCTTCCCAATTGTCCCTGGTAAATGACCAACACAATAACAAACCATATATCAATGTCTACCTTTCGAGTCCAAATACAAAAGTAAACAGCAAGCTGCTGTTTGGAACAAAGAAATCATCTTTTTGTCCCAAGCAGACCCAACCCTAGTTCCAGGATACATCGATAAAAAAAATCATTGTGGAAAAAAATTACAACCTTGGAGGACTCATAGGAGCCCAGGCTCGACTTCGCATGGGAGTCCGCATTCCATCATGTATTGGTGTTGCTGTAGCAAACGCAAAATGAATGACATACTGAATGCATGGAACAGATGATGCCAATATAGATTCTCATTGAAAGCTTATTATGGTACGTATGCTTGATTTGAGGTCACAGCTTAGGTTCTCTTGTTCATTGCAACAAATAAGGGACAAACACACAGGCCAGTGCCCAGACGAAAGGACCCAAAAAAGCATTATCTTTCCTTTTTATAAAATCCGTAGAAAAAGGATATTTAAGAACAATTAGATATAAGAAAACAAATGTATCAACCATGGGAAGCAACTTGTAATGTGGGGAGACTCAAAACACAACTAAAAACCAGTGGCAGCTCATGGGTGAAAAGATGTATCCTTTGACCTAGAGGAACATATATGGAAATACGAGGACAAAAGGCAAACAAACCTCCAGGGTCCCGCATTGGAGTCTGATAAGCATGATGCGGTGTTCGAGACGGGTGCATTGGTGTTTCACCACCCAATGAATAACGAGGTTCACTGATGACATGATAATATTCAATTAGCAAAATACATAAGAAAAGATTGCTTAAATAAGTGGACAAGATATTACCGGAATGGCGTCGCGACTGTAGGTGTGTCAGCGATATCATCTCTTTTAACTGTGTATTAGTCATATTAGCCTCCAACATATGATAAGTCACAGGGCATAGATAACAATAAGAGGATTCACCTGTGACAATCTTCATCAATGAATCAAGCTCTACACGTACGAGTGCACCAGTCACCTCTTTAACACGGCCACGGTATCCCTTATAAGGGCCAGATTTAATTTTGATACATTTACCCACCAAGGCATCATATCCTCTACCACCACGGCCGCCTCCAAACCTTCCACCATCTGCATTAGATGGCAAGGCTATATTAATATATAATCTACAGCTGCTACAAAGTAACTACCTTTGCTTCAAGAAATGTAGAATATTTGAATAGTCCTCTGTAACATATCCAGGCAAAAATAAGCCTACGAACTTGGAAAGCGGAAGTATCAAAATAAGATCATACAATTCATATTAGGTCCTCTTGGGGGCAGCCTTCCTGGAGATTGCAGAATGCTTGCTGAAGATCGCAAAGCATCAAGCCGTGCATCAGCTGTGTCCATACCCTGAATCAGTAAAGCGAAAAATGAGACAGATTCTCAAGTGTAACTAAGGATCAAAAGGATTCAGTACAAACATTTCCTCGACGGCCACCAGTTGATCCACCAACAAGAAGGCAAGATTGCGCTTTTGCACAAATAAAACCTGCATGTTCAAGGTGATGCCTGTCATAGATAAACAGCATCCCCTTGTGTATGTGTTCCACAGGTCCTTGTTTCCCCTAATTTGGCAAAACATGGATGTAAATACAATAAAGGTAACAGATAAACAAGAGTCAAAACAACCAACCAAAATCATAACAGAACTGGGACATACCTTGCATGCTCCTTCAACAACCCTTACAACATCCTTTGCAGAGATAATATTATTAGAACGATCTTTAGCTGATGAGCGCCTTTCAATTTTGCTTTTTATTTCTCTTAGTTTCACGAGCACAACTTCAGGTCTATCTGGCACTCCTTTCAGAACCTAAATATACACCTTAGTAATTATAGTGTGAAGTATAATCACCCTTACTAGAATAATATAATATAATTACCTGAAATGCTTCAGCTTCCACCCTTATAATTACTCCAAATGACAAGTTGCTGAAAATGGATTGACGAATACAGTTAAGTAATCAAAATAAACGAGCTACGAGTGTTTATTCGAAGAGTAGTCTTACTCTAAAAGGACAAGATCATGCAGTTCATAATCACCAATTCTGGTTATTCCTGTGGTGATTTCAGAGCTTTCGACGACATGATCAGCAAACACACGGATCTGTGTCATCCAACAAGAGCACATTGAGAACAACAAATTCTTTCAAATAGATCAGCTTAAATTTTCTTCATAATTGTGAAAATACAATCACTCACATGTTCTTTAGTTGTGTCAGACAAAATGATCAAGACATGCCCTTCCACTTTAACGACCATGCCAGTAGCACCTTCTTGGACACCTGAGATCACCTTGACATGGTCACCAGGCTTGAAATATTTGCAAAGCTCCTTTTCATTGAAGGCTAATGTTTTCTGCAGTTACAAATGTATTCACAATAGAAATACTGTAAGCCATTCCTCCACCAAAATTTCATAATAATAAGTAGCTATAATTGCAATTAGTTACCGGAAGATCAGATATTTTTGGTCTGATGTGAACGGTTTCATCCTCTACTTTTTCAACCCATCCCTCCAGATTTTTCAAGTCGCCTTTAATAACAATGACAGCATCACCCTTCATAAAATGCCCTTTTTTCCTGTTTGCAAATAGAGTAGACAAACTAGCCATGTCGCCATTCATGTCATCACCAGGCTTCTTAAACTTCTCAAGCTCATCGAAAGTCGGTTGAATATTACTTTTGTGGATTGATTTAGTTGAGACTGATTTGTACAAGAAACCATCTTTAAACTTCAAATTATCAACCCACTCAAAGTACTCCCCAGATTCTTTATCTCGCCTCCGTTCCACACGAATATGCATCTCCCTGTTTGCACAAGATTAGCAAACAATAACATAAACAATTAGATCAATTCTCAAGAAGAAAAATGTCACCTCGCCTCATCGATATTGAAGAATCGTGGTGGTGGGACAAATGCTTTCTTCTTTACAATGTCTCTCCCTTCCTGAAATATAAATTATCCATCAGGATAAGAACCCCAGTGACCTGATTAACTCAACAGCTCAATCAAGAGCAAGAAAATAATCAAACATGAAATCAAAAAATTACTTCAAATAAATACAGTTCATAGATCAGAAGATGCTTTTGTTTTAGGAAAAAAATGACCAGAAGATATAAAAAATATGGTGAAATCAATTATAAAACATGAAAGCTCCCTTCAACTACAAATGGTAGGTTGTTCAAAGATTGTAGTCGGTCAAACTTCTTAAATTTGATCTATCAATATATGGAAAGTTATATAGATTGACAATGGGAAAATATTGGGTGCAAACCCTCCACCCAGTGGAATCGTGAAAACCCTTTAGATAAACATATGGGTTGTTATATATTTTTTGAAACTATGCGCATCTATAATGTATCTTCAGATGCACGTTGTAACAAAATTTGAGATTCAAATTCATTTTTAAAAATTCCTATAGAAATAACAAATTTGAGATGTGCATGCACTAGAGGATAAAATTCCTATGAATTTGGTATCTAGTGTAAGCGAAAGAGCCTCTAACTGAGTTGGTGGTTAGGTGGTTTGAGTAGCACTCGTCAGGTCCTGAGTTCACCCCCCCCCCCCCCCACCATGGGAGCGGGGTTAAAAAATTCCCTCGTTTGTCCCATGCCAAAGCATAAGTTTAAGGTCCAGCCCTAGTCGCGGTTGTTCTCAAATGGGCTACAGTATCGCTTATGGGTGAGGCAAGGGTTCAGGGGGTTTCTCTGTTGAAGTGTATAAGTGGATTGCCGACCTTCTCCTAATAGCTTAAGCTTTTGGGTTGGACTGATTAGTGCGTCTACTCTAATATGGTATTGGAGCCAGAGGTCTCAAGTTCAAATTATGCCAGAGGCTTTATTTGTGTCTTCGCCCCTTTATTTCCACGTTTGCGCCTTTCTCTCTGGTTGCACGGGAGTGCGGGTGTTGAAGTGTACAAGTGAATTGCCTACCTTCTCCTAATAGCTTAAGTTTTTGGGTTGAACTAGTTAGTATGTGCGTCCACTCTAACATGGTATCAGAGCTAGAGGTGTCGAGTTCAACTCCTAGCAGAGAGAGGCACATTTACGCCTCTCTCTGGTTGCACATGAGTTGAGGTGTGGAAGTGTGTAAGTGAATTGTCGACCTCTCCTTAAAGCTTAAGCTTTTGGGTTGAATTGATCAGTGCGTCCACTCTAACTTCTTCGACCTATATGAGGTCTTCTTAATACAATACTCGGGGTTGTCTTACACCCACAGCTCGAGCTTTTTTGTTTTCTAGTGCACCCTGGAATTTGTTATTTCCATATGATTTTTTCTATATTGATTTTAAATCTCAAATTTTTCAAAACAAATTATATCCATAGATGCACTATTGATGTGTATGGTTTCAATTTTTTTGAACATTCCTATGTTTTTGTAAAAGGTTTTTATGATTCCATTGAGTAAAAGGTTTGCACTGAATATTTTCCTGATTGACAACATATGTTTGATGTTACTAGATTCTTCGTAGAAAATACTTTCATGATATTATCTTATGTACTATTCCCTCTACTCCAAAATCCAAATTATAAGAAATTTTGGCTTTTATAGATACATTGCTTTTACTATGTATCTAGACAATGTATATCAAAGTGCATAGCAAAAGATATGTAATTATGCATCTAGAAAAAACAAAATGTCTTACAATTTGGAATGGAGGGTGTATGATTTTTTAAAACTTGCAAGTCAAAATATCAATATGGATACCCTGCTGATGTCCTAAACCACTTAAATTTGGAATCAGTGGGAGTATATTGTCTACAGTTTATTCTCTTATGTTGTCTATCAGGCTATGGACCTGACACCTGAGTTTTGAATATATCTTTAGCTAGTTGAGTATGTACTACCTCCGTTCACAAATAGATGACACCGTTGACTTTTTTCAAAAACTTTGACCACTCGTCTTATTCAAAATATTTATTCAAAAATGTAAAATTTTAAGTCAAGCACAAACTACCTTAAGTGATAAAACAAATCACAAAAAATAAATGATAACTCATTATTTTTTTTGAAACGAGTGGTCAAAGTTTTTTTAAAAAAGTCAACGGTGTCATATATTTATGAACGGAGGGAGTACTTGTTAACGCAAGTGCATAATCAAAGAGAATAAACTGAAACAAATAGATTAGCTCCACTCCTTGATTTATGCAATTAAAGTTGGTAGGAAATAATAATAGACAAAATTGTAAGACTGTGAGAAGTGTAATGCTTTGAGCCTTTGAGTACAACTTCAAGTACAACCATGTACCTAAACCATTCAGTGTGCATCTATGAGTTTTCCATCCAAATGATCTTAATCTTTGGATCTTTAGTAAGTTGTACTCAAATAGGTGTACTTGTAGCACTCCTATTGTGAGAAACAAGGGTTAGAACTTACCAGTTTACTAGCCAAAGCTTGTAGATCTATTCTAGGGATCAGCTTCACATCTACTCTTTGACGTACATTGTCAACATCAACAACCTGCAAAACACGACCACATAAACATTTGAAGAATGGTATACAGTATATTTATAAGAGAAGTATTGTGGTAATACCTTAGCAAGGTCACCTTTATATATGCCCAATTTCATTCGGACCCAAGAATCCCTTGACAGATCGACAGATTTGCTCTCAACAGAGAGGACATCTGCCATTTCTTTTATAGGCACTAATGTTATTTTTGCCGAAGCATAAATGTTTCGTAGACCTTTGCAAGCCTGCATAGACCAAGTTTAGCAAGTACAGAATGAAATCAGAGGTAAAATGCCAAGCATACACAGACATGCTTACCTCTTTGACATGGGCCTCCTTCTCAGCTTCAACATAAATATAATTTTTTAGATGATCCAACGCCACGACTGACTTTATTTGAAGGTCTGACCTATCAATGAACTTTTGCATCAGACAAATCGCAGTCTCTCTCTCATGCCCAATCTGAGGTCACAGTTATGTGTTAGTAGAGCTGAAGTAGGCCAATAAACATCCAAGCAGTTTAATAAGATAAATCTTGAGCATACCGCACATTTGACCATCCATAGTTTAGGATCCTTCACCGAGGGCAGCAGAGCTTGCTGTTCTACTTCTGCAGCTTCCTCACCGTATTCAATATGAGTAGATCTTGCGTATCTCTCCCGCACTTGTCTCTCCATTTCATCAATGTCCTCTTCTTCATCCCTCATAGGAATAGAATGACGTCTTGAACCCCTAACAACATCCTCATCAGGGAGGTCCGCCCCAGCATCATTAATAAAATCTAAAAAGAAAGGCAAAGGAGCAGACATCAGTCAATTATAAACCTGAACATGCTTCTGTTGCTTAGTACAACAAATAAGCACAGAGCTCATTCAATTTCAACATTTAAACAGTTGTTTACAAATCCAAAAGAAATAAATAAAATCATACTCCCACTGTCCCAATATATAAGGCGTGCATGTATTCCATGATTCAAACTTTGTAATCTTCACTAACAATTTGTCTAACAATATGAAAAATTGAAAAGTTTGTGCTACAAGAGTGGTTACAGGTTAGATTGGAATTAGCATTTAGAAATACTTTCTACTGACCAACCTTTTTTGCCACAAAGGATATATTTATAAGAGAAATTAGTAGTCAAAGAGTGGTCTCGAAGACCACACCAAATCGAACTGTGCCTTATATTTGGAGGGGGTAACAAAATTATATGGCATGTTTGCTTCTGATTTAAGTAAGTGTTTGGGCTGCTGCTGAACAGCTCATCCATCCAGCTGCATGCCTGCAACCTATCCTGCTTAGCGCAGCCTCTTCCCTCTGGCTGCTGATTTGCTGTAGCTGCAGACACCTCAACCGAACAGGCTGACAATGCATCACCATGTTAATATCTAGTTTGCCCTACAAAAAAGTACTCCCTCCGTTCTTTTTTATTTGTCGCTGTTTAGTTCAAAAATGAACTAGCGGGCGACAAATATTCGAGAACGGAGGTAATATTAAATAATATATTCCACCTAGGCCCAATATTAATTCTTTTCATAAATTAGTATTAAGTAGCATTGGAGCAAAACAGCTGACTTAAACATTCACAGTTCTTGTTTGTGGTGTATAGATAGATCAGCACTCAGTTCAGAGATGAAACAGTTTAGTATGTCCAATCTATTATTTCCAGTAATCAAGGGAGGTAACTGTGAAAACAGAAGAAAGCATGGACCTAATTGGCATATTTCCAGGGTTACAAGTAAATCACATCAACATAGCCTTTTAGTCCCAAGCAAGTTGGGGTAGGCTCGAGTTGAAACCCAACAAGATGTCACCAAAAGGAGAGAGAGAGAAAGGGGAGGGAAAAGCTTTTGAGAGCACTAAAAGGAAAAAGGCCTAATCACGGTTCGGGCACGTGGATAGCTTCTTTCCAAGCACTTCTATCCAAACACAACTCCATTGGAATATTACATTCCTTCAAGTCCCTTTTGATTGACTCCTCCCATGTCAAGTTTGGTCGACCTCTACCTCTCTTCACATTATTGTCCCGTCTTATGATGCCTCTATGCACCGGTGCCTCTGGGGGTCTCCGTTGGACATGCCCAAACCATCTCAACCGGTGTTGAATAAGCTTTTCTTCAATTGGTGCTACTCCTAGACGATCACATATGTCATCGTTTCTCACTCGGTCCAATCTTGTGTGCCCACATATCCAACGCAATATACGCATCTCTACGACACTTAGTTATTGAATATGTCGTCTCTTAGTAGGCCAACACTCAGCGCCATATAACATAACAGGCCTAATCGTTGTCCTGTAGAACTTGCCTTTCAGCTTCTGTGGCACTCTCTTGTCGCATAGGACTCCTGATGCTTGACGCCATTTCATCCACCCCGGTTTGATTCTATGGCTAACATCTTCATCAATATCACCATCTCTCTGTAGCATCGATCCCAAATAACGGAAGTGGTCCTTCTTTGGTACTACCTGGCCTCTTAAACTTACATCTCCATCCTCACTAATTGTAGTACCAAAGTCACATCTCATATACTCTGTTTTGGTCCTGCTAATTCTATATCCTTTTGACTCTAGGGACTGACGTCATAACTCTAGCTTTCTATTTACTCCTTCCCGACTTTCATCTACTAGAACTACATCGTCAGCGAAAAGCATACACCAAGGGATATCCCGTTGTATATCCCTTGTGACCTCATCTATCACTAAGTCAAATAGATAAGGGCTCAAAGCTGAACCTTGATGTAGTCCTATGATAATCAGGAAAACATTTGTGTCACCATCAATTGTTCGGACATTAGTCACAACCTTGTCATACATGTCCTTGATGAACATACTTTGTTGGGACTTTATGCTTATCCAATGCCCACCACATGAGATTTCTAGGTATTTTATCATAGGCCTTTTCCAAGTCGATAAAAAACCATGTGCAAGTCCTTCTTCTGCTCCTTATATCGCTCCATGACCTGCCTTATTAAGAAAATTGCTTCCATGGTTGACCTTCCAGGCATGAATCCAAATTGGTTCATGGTGATATGTGTCATTCCTCTCAGCCGATGCTCAATAACTCTCTCCCATAGCTTCATAGTGTGGCTCATGAGCTTAATCCCTCGATAGTTGGTACAACTTTGAATATCTCCCTTGTTCTAGAAGATTGGTACTAATGTACTCCTCCTCCACTCATCGGGCATCCTGTTTGTTCGAAAAATATGGTTGAACAGCTTGGTTAGCCAAACGATAGCAATATCCCAAGGCATTTCCACACCTCTATTGGGATACCATCCGGGCCCATCGCCTTGCCCCTTTCATCCTCTTTAAAGCTTTTTTGACCTCTGATTCTTGGATCCTACATACAAAGCATCTATTTAAATCATCAAAGGAGTCATCCAATTAAATGTCCATAGTCTCATTCTCACCATTGAAAAGATTGTCAAAATACCTCTGCCACCTTTGTTTGATGTCTTCTCACCAAGAGTTGATCCATCTCATCCTTAATGCATTTAACTTGGTTGAGGTCCCTCGTCTTCCTTTCTCAAATCCTAGCTATCTTATAGACATCTTTCTCCCCTTCCTTTGTACTTAGTCTTCGGTAAAGATCATCATAGGCTTGACCCTTTGCCTCACTCAGAGCTCGTTTTGCAGTCTTCTTTGCCACCTTATACCTCTCTATGTTGACCGCGCTGCTGTCATGGAACAAGCTCCTGTAACATTCTTTCTTCTCCTTTCTTGCCTTTTGAACATCCTCGGTCCACCACCAAGTATCCTTAGATTCACCGCTGCTCCCTTTGGTCACTCCAAACACCTCTGACGCCACCTTCCTAATACAAGTTGCCATCTTCACCACATGTTGTTTGCATCTTCTTCTTCGGACCAAGCGTTCTCCACAAAAACTCTTTCCCTAAAAACATCGGATGTCTCCCCTTTGAGTTTTCACCACTTCGTCCTCGCAATTTTTGCTTGTTTAACCCTATGGGTACTGATCCGAAAACGGAAGTCAGCCACCACAAGATTATGTTGGGGCACAACACTCTCTCCAGGTATCACCTTACAATCCAAACAAGCTTGTTTATCTTCTCTCCTCGTGAGCACGAAGTCGATCTGGCTCGAACGATGGCCACTGCTAAAAGTCACCAAATGAGAATCTCTCTTTCTGAAGAAAGTGTTGGCTATCACTAGGTTGTAGGCTACAGCAAAGTCCAAAATATCCTCTCCTTCTTGATTCCTACTACCATACCCGAAACCTCCATGAGCCAGCTCATAACCTACATTTGTTGAACCTACATGACCATTGAGATCTCCTCCTATGAAAAGCTTCTCATTGGTGGGTACCGCTCTGACCATGCCATCTAAGTCTTCTCAGAACTTTCTCTTCTCGCTCTCACTGAGACCAACCTGAGGTGCATATGCACTTATAATGTTCAAGACTACATCCTCCAAAACTAGTTTGACTAGGATAATCCTATCTCACTGCCTTTTGACGTCCACCACTCCATCCTTGAGGGTCTTATCAATCAGGATACCTACTCCATTTTTGTTTGCCACCGTTCCTGGGTACCATAGTTTGAAACCAGTGTTCTCCACCTCCTTCGCTTTTTGCCCTTTCCATTTTGTCTCCTGGACACATAGGATACTAACACGCTTCCTTCTCGTTGCATCGACTAACTCTCTTAGCTTACCTGTAAGGGACCCTACGTTCCAATTACCTACACAGATCCTAGTCGGCTCAACTAGCTTCCTTACACCTCGCACCCGTTGAGACATATGCGAAGACCCTTGCACATTTGTCACTACACCCAGGCGCCGATGTAGCGCGCCACTAAGGAAGCGACGACCCGATCCTTGCTCACTTGACACCACATCCAGATCACGACACCGCATCCAGATCCAGGGTTACAAGTAAATCCTTACAGCAAATCAAATGTGTCCTAATAGATCAAATTGCACAATGAGGGTAAAAGAAGACCAATAGAATATGAAAGATAATTTTGATTTCATTCCAATAAAAAGTTTCAGCCTAGAGGCATAGTTTTTTTCCCTGCTGCATAAGGCCAAACAATTTGAACTGTGATGCAATTTATGAGTGGATTTTCAACTTGATGCCAAGGCCTTGTCAAGCTTCAAGCACCTTATCCAACATTCAGAAGAACAAAATAAATTCATTTGATGGCATAAGAAGATTTAAGTTCAATCAACTGTATGCAGTGTTTAGTACAGTGTTAATATGGCGTCGAGAACTGACTGTTTCCAGTCCTTTCAAGTAGTTTTCAAAAACAGCGGACCCATAGGTTTGTTCTCATGGGCAACTTTGAAGGCTTGAAATGATCTGGCAGAACAAATACAAGTCTCCAACTGCAGTGCAAGTTCAGGCCATTGCATCAAGTTTGCCACAATACCATCCAACTAGGTCTGGTTCCTTATACCCAAAAAAAACTTAGGTCTGGCCACCATTGCTATAAGCTTATATAAAGGTTACCTAATATAAACTTGAGGTTGAACAACAAAGCAAATTATCAACTGAACAGATAATTAAGACAGGATTTGCACACGAAACATATTCGGAGGGCACTTCAGCTAACTTTTTTATCTAGAAAAAAATACTCTTACTAATCACCATCGCCAAGGGTGCACCTCTATCAATATATGAATATATCTAAACATGACTACACTCCATTTTAAAGTCTGAAGCAGAGGCGAACATCAAAATCAGCTGCTTTAGCTGCACAACTGCTATGGAACTAAATTTCTTGCCAACCTGCAGCTACTACCTAGTCATGGAAACAAAACAAATGAGGTGGATCCATCCAGCGCATAAAGTGTTTATAGAAATTGCTAGTTTCTCACTATATCCCCAAATCCAGTTCTGGAAATCGACCAAATTAGGTCAGATCTCAACAAAGCCGCAGAAACACCACCTAAGTGCTAAACGAAGCATCATGACGCAATAAAATAGGGCGACCACTCACCGTCCTCGCCCTCTCCTTCGTCCTCTTCTTCCTCATCCTCGTCGACCTGGGCCTCCTCGTCGAAGAATCCTCGCACCCCGCCGCCACCCTTCTTCCTCGGTCGGCCACCGCCGTCGTCATCCTCATCGTCCTCGTCCTCGATGGCCGAGTCGTCGATAAAGTTGTCTTCCCGCGACCGCTTCCGCCCGCCGCCGCTCTTGGCGCCGCCGCCGCCGCGGGAGGCCTTCCCGCGCCTCGTCTCCTCCTCGTAGTCGTCCTCCTCATCCTCATCCTCGTCGTCGTCCAGGTCATAGGCATCCTCCTCTTCCTCCTCATCGACCTCGTCGTCGTCGTCGTCGTGGCCGCGCCGAGCCATCGATTTTGCGGCTAGGTTTTCGAGCTCTCGCGGGATGCACGCAGCGGAAGGGGAAACTCCTCGCGGCGAATCGTGTGAGCGAAGAAGAGGCGAGACCGAGAGCGGCGAGCGCGAGGGTGTAGAGCCGAGCCGCCTCGCAACTCCGCGAAGCCGCGCGTAAGGCTGCCGTCGACCAAGGCCGTTGGATTCCTGTCCGGAGCGCTGAGATTCGCGGCCAGAGTGGGCTGGTTTCGGGACATGAATTGAGCCGGCCCTGGCAGGGTGTTTTTCTTGCAAAGACTGCTCATGTTTTGAACGCCGTTGCGGAGAGAGCTCGTCGCCGTCCTGGACTCATGGTAAAGCAGCGTCAAGAAATAATATCACAACAGGTGTCATTATCTGCACATAATTTAATATCACAACACTAAAGGCCTGTTTGATAGGCGACTGCGACGCCACAGCACGCCGCACACCCGCGGCGGCTGGAGTGTGGCGCGGTGTGGATCCCGAGTCAGCCTACCAAACAGGCTCTAAATTTCAAACCAATCCGATATGATTTTATCACTCAAACATGTCTATAATCACATCTCACTTAAATTTTGTCAAATGGACATGTTTCAACACATTGTGAATCGAACTTACAATACACTTACCAAAAACAAGTCTTATAAACTTATCCGACACAAATCAATCCAATTTTGATTACTAAACATTCAATCAATTCTCATCTTATGCGAGCAAACAAGTGTATATATCCAATTCAAACAACTAAATAAATTGATCAAACAAATAATATACCTTGTATTTGTATATGGCTCATAATCACCCAATAGCAAGCTTTCAACTTCAAATATTTTCAAGCCACCAAATATATATTCAATCATTCACAACTCGGTATTTGCACTTGCATATGTAGAACATTTGGGCTTCACTAGTATTGTCACGATATTGAGTCGTATATGTGCACTAGGCTTAAATTACTTGATTCAACATAAGATAGACCAGATTAATTCCATTTGAACCAAGCCTCAAAAAGCCAGTGCTACCTGAAAGTCACCTAGAGGAGGGTGAATAGACGAAACATAAAATTTATAAACTTAAACACGCACTAAGGTCGGGGTTATGGTTAGAGTTAAACTCAAGTCGCAAAGAGAGGGAAAACAAATCAACCAAGAAATAAGGTGAGTGAACACGGTGATTTGTTTTACCGAGGTTCGGTTCCAAAGAACCTAGTCCCCGTTGAGAAGGTCACAAAGACCGAATCTATTCCAACCCTTTACATCTCTCAAACGGTCACTTAGACCGAGTGAGCCTTCTTCCTTAATCTCACGGGTCACTAAGACCCCCGCAATGACCACCCACACTTGGTGTCTCTTGCCTCGCTTACAAAGCACTTGAGAATAAGAATGAGAAAAAAAGAAAGTCAATCCAAACGACAAGAACTCAAATGAACACAAAAATCTCTCTCACAAGCCACTAAGTGTTTGGAGTGAATTTGGAACTTAGAGAGGATTTGATCTCTTGTATTGTGTCTTGTAGTGAATGCTAGAGCTCTTGTATTGAATGTGATACTCAGAAAACTTGGATGCTTGGAGTTGTGGTGGTTGGGGGTATTTATGTAACACTCGTTGCTCCCACGCAATGGGTGTTACCAAAAACCCTTCCCACAAATTAGAAAGCATAAAAAAAGATGGGGACAGAAAGAAAAATATGGCAGCACCTCCCTTGAAAGTTGCATAACGAGAGGAACACAGAGTTTATACATGATGCAAAAGAAAGATAATCCGCAGTGTATAATTAAGATGCAAATGTAGAAATAAACATTCAATATAAAAATTAATTCAGCCAACCAAAAATACGACCACCATATATACTAGAACATAATAGACCACTAGCACACCCTATTTCATAATAATCAACCTCCTTGACTCGAAACCCCTGTTTAACATTATTACTAAGCAGTGGTATAATTATTTAGGGGTGTAGTGATCGTGCTGCTACTTTCCTCCTTTCCCCAAGCAAAGTTCAAGTGCCTGCATCAAACAATGCAAGAGTGAGATGACACATCTCAGCAAGTAAAATGATCAAACAACAATTGGACAACGTAAACAAACCGTGTTTTAACAACCACGAAGTTCACAACTCATTTCTTGAATACTAAAATGCAGCAAGTATACAAGGTACCAAATACCCAGTTCCAAAAAAACACAAAGAGAAAATCCACAATATCCACGTAACCACGACAGGTTCCACGTCTTACCCATGAATGCACATGGCTACAAATACAGTAATGACTTCTGCCTTCATACCTCTAAGAAAATGAAGCTACATCATACCTCTCCTCGGGCAAGGTATGATGCTTATTGTACCGGTACGGTCGGACCATATGATCACGACGAAACTTCCATGCAAAGAATGATGGATGCACTATGCATGACACCAACATGAGACCACCCCATCTAACATGTGTTAAATATATACTTCCACTTCCTCAAAATAAGAATCAACACATGTAACATGCTCGAACAACGCCCTTAACAAATGTAAATAGTAGAACATGAATAACTTCAAGCAACAATTCTCAAAATGGAGTACGATGATGAACACATTTGACATGGATATGAATCAAGAACAGGACACATAAATCGACCAACGGTATAAACCATCACTATTTTACTTGCCTTCACCATGAATTTGGACAAAGCTCTAATTACGATCCGGAAGTCTACCACCTGTGTTTTGACACACATCTTAGTGCACAAATCCACATAATAAACGCTCATAAACAACGCCGCACATACGCATAATTCCAAACCCGTCGCGAGCGACAACTCTCCCCATCACCCACCAAACTGCAGCGGTGCTGCTTGACAAATTCATATCTTTAAAATTATGACAGCAATGATATCAAACAAAAACTCCAGAAACATCTACATAAAATTTCCCACAAGTTTTGTATACAAAAGATAATTAAATTCCAACCTCTAGATGGCCCCAAACAGCCCACGAGATACACCATGCGTTCAATTTTAGGACAACAACCTAGCTGAGTTCAAAATGCGATATCTCCTCAAATATACCTCCGAATCGAACGCATAAGTACTCCTTGGAAAGATATGACAAAGCTCTACATGATTTTCATAGTGATTACTGCTAATTATCCCCGCAAAATTCCTAGAAACTACTAATATTACTTTTGTTCGTCCACCAACAAAAATTCTGGACAGTACCTCTACCGAATCGCTTAGGTGAACGGATAATCAAATGAATTGCAGCACAAATAAAAAGATAACCACAAGATCACCTTGAGTTCTTCCTTCCCTACTTCCTTCTTCCTCCCACCAAAACTCCAATTGAAGGATTGCACCAACACGAAGGAGATCCAAGCGGGGATGGGCTGCACCTTGGAGAGGAGGAGATGGGGGCGGCTAGGGTTGTGTGATGGGGCGGCTGCAAGAACTTGGGGTGGTTGTAAGAACTTGGGGGAGAAGGAGAGGGATGGGGGGCCAAAGGGTGGACAAGAGGGGGTGGTTGCAAAACAAAATAAGGAGGAGGGGGACGGCTAGGGTTGGGGGGAAAGAGTGGGCTCCCATCCATCGGATCGAGATCAATGGCCCAAACCCGCTCTCACGTCAGTGCTCCCGACCCCAGCGTACAAGTCAAAAAAGTTCTACTGCTTCACTGAGGTATGCCTCCTAAAACTCCAAACCCCAATAGCACAGGACATGGAAGAAAAGAGGAAAATAAACTTCAACTTCTTTTCAGAAAATTGGGTATCACACTCTACCCCCTTAAAAAAGAATTCGACCTCGAATTCCGATGCTTCTATCGGAACAACAAAAGAAAGATTAGCGAAGACAAAGAAACTCACCCATAACGAAAAGTTAGGGGTACTTCTGCCGCATCAGCTCCTCAAGTTCCCAAGTAGCCTCGCACTCAGACTGATTAGTCCACAAGACCTTAACATACTTAATTGATCTCCTTCTCATGACACGCTCCGAGGACTCCAAGATACGCACTGGGCGACACTCCAGAGTCAGATCCTGCTGCACAACAATCGGTTCCAACTTGATTTGATGGTCCGGATCCCGTAAAAACTTCCTCAACATAGAGACATGAAATATCGGGTGTACCCCTGCCATGGAATCCGGCAATTGCAAGCGATAAGCCAAGCTGCCAACCCGTGCCAAGATAGAGAACGACCCAATGTATCTCGGGCTAAGCTTCCCGGAGGCACCGAACCAAACAACTTCTTTAGTAGGTGATACCCTGAGAAGGACTTGATCACCCACTGCAAATTCCAAGTCCCGCCTCCTCACATCAGCATAACTTTTCTGACGGCTCTGAGCGGCCAAAATATTCTGACGAATTTCTCGAACCTTCTCAAATGTCTGCTGAACCCAATCAGGACCAAACAGAGATCTCTCTCTCCCAAAGTCTCCCAGCACAAAGGGGAGATACACCGCCTGCTATATAAGGCCTCATATGGTGCCATCTTGATGTTAGCCTGGTAGCTGATGTTATAAGCGAACTCGGCCAAGGCGAGATGATCCTCCCAGCTACCCTTCCAAGACAGAACACAAGCACACGACATATCTTCCAAGGTTTGGATAGTTCGCTCCAACTGACCATCGGTCTAAGGATGAAAATCAACACTAAGAGAGAGCTTGGTACCCAATGCATTGTGAAGACTCTCCCAGAATTTGGATACAAATTTGGAGTCTCGATCTGAAACAATGGACTTAGGGACCCCGTGAAGCCTGATTACTTCTTTCATATACAAGGGAACCAACTCTGAAGCTGAATTTGTGGTCTTCATGGGAATAAAGTGCGCAGACTTAGTTAAGCGATCCACTATCACCCATATAGCATCCCTGCCCCGAGGAGAACGAGGTAAGCCCACCACAAAATCCATGGTGATATGCTCCCACTTCCACTCCGGAATTTCCAATGGCTTCAATAAACCTGCAGGCCTCTTATGCTCGGCCTTCACGCGCTGACATACTTCACAGGCGGCCACATACTTAGAAACGTCAACCTTCATCCTCTACCTCCAGAAGTTTTGCTTCAAATCTCTGTACATTTTGGTTTCGCCAGGGTGAACGGTGTAAGGCGTTTTATGAGCTTCTCTCAAGATATCCATCTTCACCTCTGATTTCTGAGGCACACATAGACGGCCCCCTGAAACAAACCAAATCATTCTCATCAATGGTGAACTCACGGGGTTTACCATCGCCGACCCTCTTTCGAGCTTCCTGCAACAAACGATCCTGCTGCTGAGCCACGCACACTCTCTCCAGAAGAGAGGATTGAATGAGCATTCGAGTCTCCTCTCTAGCGGTGCTGACATAACACAAAGCGACCCCCATACGGTCCAGATCTGCAATCAAAGGCATGGCCACTTTTGGAACCCTGGACCTACTAAGGGCATCAGCCACCACATTTGCCTTCCCCGGGTGATAATGAATGGATAGATCATAATCCTTTATCAACTCAAGCCACTGACGCTGCCTCAAATTCAGCTCTTTCTGAGTGAAAATATACTTGAGACTCTTATGATTGGTGTAAATGTCGCAAGATTCACCATAAAGATAATGCCTCCACGATTTTAGGGCAAAGACAACCACGACCAATTCGAGGTCATGAGTCGGATAATTCCCCTATGCTTCCTCGACTGCCTTGAGCCATAAGCAATCACTCTGCCTTCCTGCATCAACACACAGCCAAGACCAATACGAGAAGCATCCGTATAAACTGTGAAACACTTACCACTCTCAAGCAAGGCTAAGATAGGGGCGTTCACCAACTTGTTCTTCAATGCCTGATAACTGACCTCACAATCGTTGGACTAGACGAAAATAACACCCTTCTCCAAGAGTCTAGTCAAAGGCTTAGCAATGCTGGAAAAATTTGGCACGAAACGTCGATAATATCCGGCAAGCCCCAAGAAACTTTGGATTTCTGAGACACTAGGGGTCTCTTCCACTCCACCACAGCAGCGACATTCTTGGGGTCAACCGCAATGCCCTGCTGATTAATCACATGACCCAGGAAAGCAACTTTAGACAGCCAAAAAGCACATTTCTTCAATTTGCCAAAGAATTGATTCTTCCTAAGAGCACCCAGAACGAGACAGAGATGCCCCTCATGCTCTTCCTTTGTTTTTGAATAAATCAGAATATCATCCAGAAACACGACCACAAAGTCGTCCAAGAACTCATGTAACATCCTATTCATTGCTTCCATAAAAGCAGCAGGGGCATTAGTTAAGCCAAAATACATGACTATGAACTCAAAATGCCCATACCTGGTGCAAAAAGCTGTCTTCTCAATATCCTCCTCATGAATCCTCAACTGATGATAACTAGAGTTCAAATCAATTTTAGAGAACACCTGGGCACCCCTCAACTATTCAAAGAGAACCTCAATACGAGGTAGCAGATATTTATTCTTGATTGTCACTTGATTTAAAGCGCGATAATCCACACATAACCTCTTGCTTTTATCATTCTCCACAAACAATACCGGGGAAGCCCATGGCGACCTGCTAGGCCTAATGAAACCCTTAGCCAGCAGATCATCCAATTGTCGCTTCAATTCCACCTGCTCCTTTGGAGCCATCTGATATGGGGCCTTATGATTAGGCTGCGTACCTGGAATCAGTTTGATTTCAAAAGCCGCCCCGCGCCCCGGTGGAATGCCTGGAAGCTCCACTGGAAACACGTCAGCATAATCACCACACGGATGTCCTGCACCCGCAAGGCAGTCCCACTCTCCACCACCATGGAGAAGAAAATTCCCGACTTCCTTGACCGATGATCCGGAAGTAATTGGGTCAACAGGGAGAGAGTGAACTTTGGAGAACTCCCCAAGAATACCACCTCCCTACCCGACGGCGCCTATAATGACACTGTCTTCCAAAAACAGGATATAACTGCGCTGTTGGGGGCCTGCTTCGTCGCCGAAGGTCCTTTAAGAAGAAACACCTTCGAAGGATCAGCGTATAATCAAACACAGCGCAAAGGTACACATCGAAGCTACTATCCAAGGAGCTTCGGCATAGCGGCGCGCCTTGAGACGAAGGGCTGCACCGACTTAAAGAGGAAAAGACCGGTCAGTCCATGATAATTTGTATCATGATTGTAATCAGTTATCAAGGACATAAATGTAATTTTTACCGGGCTGCGTCCCGTGCCTATAAATAGGTGAACAGTACCCCCATACTGTTCACGCTGACTTGTATTCACTCATGCGTGATGCTTGGACTTTTTCCTTCTGTCAAGTCGAAGGTACAAATGTAATTCAATATTGTTCATGTTTATTTATGATATAATAAAGATATATTAAGGATGTCATATGATTATTCATGTTACTTCTCATGTTTCATATGCTTTTTTCATTAATATAAACTGCGATGATGAAGGTACGTCCTTCATGACCTTCGTCTGAAGATCATTATATCCTAAGGGAGATAATGCTTCGAAGGACGAAGGGCATTAACCTTTAACATTTTGTGTTGTCTTGTTCTTAACTCATAGCATTTGAGAACAAGTCCCCAACATTGGCGCCCACCTCCGGTGAACTCACTTCCACTTTTGAGCTGATGGCTTCGTTCAACAACCAAGTCGTAGCACCTTCGGCTACGAAGCTGGTGCTCCCGATAACAGGCGGTTCAAGTTCAGAGCCGGCTAACAAGAAGCAGAAGAAGGAAGCGCAGAGAAGGGTACATCATGTTGGGGTGCAGGGACCCTTCATCAAGTCCAAATGGTGGTCTCACATCCCAATCACCTTCTCCCAAGAGGACCTTCAGCTCAAAGATTACCCTCACAATGATGCTATGGTCATATCTTGTGTCATCAAGGGATTTCTGGTCCATAATGTTCTGGTTGACACAGGCAGTGCAGCGGATATCATATTTGCTAAGGCCTTCAGACAGATGCAAGAGCCAGAAGACAAGATTTATGATGCTACACACCCTCTTTGTGGCTTCGGAGAAAGGCAGATCGTCGCACTTGGCAAAATCACAATGTCAGTTACCTTCGGCTATGTCCACAACACAAGGACTGAACAGGTTATCTTTGACATTGTTTACTTGATCGATCTAACAACACTAACTCCACATTTGCCAGAGGCTCCATTACTCTTATATGTGGCAGCTTCGCACTCTACAGTTAGTGCGGCTCTTGTACATGAGAAGCTAGATGGCCAAACCAAAAGGCAGGCTCTGGTGTACTTCGTCTCCGAAGTTTTAAGTTTATCAAAGAAAAATTATACAGAATTGGAGAAGGTGTTGTATGCTGTGTTAATGGCCTCCAAAAAGCTTCGGCATTATTTCCAAGCATATCACATAATTGTTCCTTCGTCACAGCCTCTGAAGGACATAATGAGGAATAAAGAAGCTACTAGAAGGATTGGAAAATGGGTTGCGCAGCTTAACGAATTCAGTATTGACTATGTGCATAGATCCTCAATTCAGTCCCAGGCGTTAGCAGACTTCATTGCTGATTGGACGCCAGGGGCTCAAGAAGAAGAAACAAATAAAGACGCAGAAGCTTGGATAGTGTTTTGCGATGGTTCCTGGGGAACCTTCGGTGCAGGAGCGGCTGTTGTCCTAGTTGCGTCTTCTAAAGTCAGAACATGTTATGCAGCAAGGCTTGACTTCAGTTGTACAAATAATATTGCTAAATACGAAGCACTTCTGTTGGGGCTTCGGAAGTTAAAGGCAATGGGAATAAGAAGGGCCATCCTTAAAACTGACTCTCAAGTCATTTCTGGTCATGTAGACAAAAGTAGTAAGGCAAGAGATCCGAAGCTTGAAAAATATTCGGATACAGTTCGAAGGTTGGAGGCCTCTTTCGAAGGTTTTTCCATCAAGAATATTCCAAGAGGAGAAAATGAGCATGCAGATCTGTTAGCCAAATCAGCGGCGCAGGGGCCCCCTTTACCTTCGGAAGTATTTTTTGAGACAATAAAAGCACCTTCGGTTGAACTTATGGAGAGAGCAGTGCTTGCAATTTCCCCTATACAAAGTGAAGATTGGAGGACTAAAATTATATCTTTCCTTCAAGGTAATTGTCTTTCAGATGACGAAGTTTATAATAAGAGAATGGAAGCAAGGACAAGGCCGTATGTGATAATAGAAGGGGAATTATACAAACATGGAGTTTGTTCTCCACTCCTCAAGTGTTTATCTAGAACCGAAGGTATAGAGTTAATGAAGGAGATACATGCAGGTCTGTGTGGATCTCATATTGGGTCTAGGACCTTGTTGGGAAAAGTGTTTAGACAAGGATTTTATTGGCCGAAGGCAGCTTCGGATGCACCAGAACACCAGAACTGGTCCAAAAATGCGAGAATTGTCAAAAATGTGCAAGAGATCAGAAGCAACCTTCGTCTCTCACACAGCTGATACAACCTACTTGGGCATTATAAAGATGGGGCCTAGATTTATTAGGTCCACTTCCACCGGCACAAGGTAATTTGAAGTATGTTGTGGTGGCTGTAGAATATTTTTCTAAGTGAATTGAAGCAAAGCCTTTGGCTACAATAACTTCGGCCACAGTCCAAAATTCTTCTAGCATAATATTGTTTGTCGCTTCGGCGTGCCGAAGGCTATAACTGTGGACAATGGAACACAGTTTGATGCCGAAACATTCAAAGAGTTTTGTGACCACATTGGTACGAAGATCCATTTTGCATCAGTTAGGTATCCGGAGTCAAACGGGTTGGTAGAAAGAGCAAATGGCATTATTATGACAGGTATAATGAAGTTAATCTTCAATTAGCCCAGAGGAAAGTGGCCAGATGAGTTGATTAAAGTGGTATGGAGCCACAATACAACTATGTCAAGATCAACAGAATTTACACCTTTCAAACTATTGTTCGGTGATGAAGCTATAACTCCAGAAGAAGCTAAAGCAGGATCAATAAGAACAGTAGCTTCGGCAGAAGACAAAGCTGATTATCACGTAGCAAAAGATACCATAGAGGGGACCAGACTTCAGGCTGTAGAGAACATCAACAAATATCAAGCCGAAACAATAAAATGGCGTGACAGAAAAGTTTGATTGAAAAATATCAAGCCAGGGCATTTGGTGCTTCGGAGAGTAGCCAACCCAGACACAGTGGGAAAATAACAGCTGAAGTGGGAAGAACCTTTTCTGGTGGTATCTTCTTCGAGGCCCGATTCTTACAGATTGAAGGACATGAACGACAACGACATACCCAGATATTGGAATGCGGATGAGCTTCGGCGATATTATGTGTAATTTGATGTAATCTTTTTCATTTTTTCTATGGCACCCTTTTCCTTTGCAAAGGGGGAGAAAGGTTTTTAATGGGGCCATAGCTTGTAATTTTTCCTTTTCTTATTTAGCTCCACGAAGAGCCAAATCCCCCAAAACGATGTAAAATGTAAAATCTGAGCATGCACCATCGAGTGCAGAGAGAGAGAAAAAAAGAGGAAAAGCAGGTAGGAGCTCAAAAAGTCGTCCCCAAGGGGATGCAAAGCATGACGAAGCTACAAAAAGTCGTTCCTAAGGGAGCACAACATAAGTTTTCTGCTCAAAAGTCATTCCTAAGGGAATGCAGAGCCAAATATCGTCGAAATATAAGGCGAAGAAGTTCAAAAGTCGTTCCTAAGGGGATGTAGAACTTATACCGCCGAAACAGAAGGTGAAGAAGTTCAAAAGACGTTCCTAAGGGGATGCAGAACTTATACCACCGAAATAGAAGGTGAAGAAGCTCAAAAAACGTTCCTAAGGGGATGCAGAGCTTAAGACTCAAAAGATGTTCCTAAGGGAATGCAGAGTCTAGGTGTGGCTTCGTCTGCGTGTGTTTGGACATTCATTTGCACATTACATCACATCATTCATTGCATTCATACACATTCATGTAGACATTCGTAGGAGCATCATCATCATAACATAAGATTACAAACAGATGCTTCGGCTTTGATGACAATGCTTCGATGAGTATAAAGAAGCAAAGATATGCTTCGTTGTGTACGAAAAGAAGGGAAGATGTTTTTCACCTTCGGCTCAAAAGGTACAAGTTTCGTCCACATCAAAGCAATTCATGCACGGATGAAATGGTAAAAATATATTATAAGGTATGGAAAAATTTACAGAGTAATGTTTGATTCCTAAATTACAATATCTTTTACAAAGATAATTCAAATGTCTCTAAAGCTTTGTGCAGCAGCTTCTTCAGTCTCCGTCAAGCTTCGGATTATTAACCTTCGACATCGTCATCCTGTACACAACAAAGCAGTATAAGGTAAAAAGTAATCTCAGAAGAAGGTAAGCAATAGGTACAAGTTTAATACCGGCTTAAGATGACTTCGAGCTTTGTCACCAGCTAAGTCACGCCCACCCTTCGTCCAAATTTGTGTTATAAATCTATTCCCAATACTTCGGGCTAGGCTGGGGATATCAGTTAAGTCCGCTGGTGATAGACTGAAGTTCGGCATGTTTACAATCTTTCCATGCGTGCAACCAACCTTCATAAAAGCTACAGCTGTGCCGCGAGAAGCCAGTAGGGCACAGAAGTCGCCGTGCCTAGCTATGACTTCGTCAAGCGCCTCAACTTCGCTTTCAATATGCTCGAAGGTGCTGGGCAAGTCTTCAACCGAGGGTTCAAATTTCTTAGAGCTGGCTCCCACTGAGTTAAAGACCTGCCTTAGCCATTGCACGCAGCGATTTCCGAAGTTTAAGCAAGCATTCCAAAGCTCTTTTAAGGATTCTTGCAATTTTGAGTTTTTCTCAACTTCAGCTCTAAGCCTTGCATCAAAACTTTTCCTTTCTTGCTCAAAGTTTTCTGATTTTCAGAGGAGTTCATCGTTTAATCTAGCAACTTCGGCTTGGGCTTCTGCCAATGAACCCTCCATTGTCTGAAGAAGAAAGTCTTTCTTTTCTAGAGAGGCTTCATGATCTTTGATTTTATTTTCCAAGCCCTCGATTATAACCTCATTCTTCTTATCTTTGAGGTCCTATTGCATTCTTAGGGCTTTGCTTAGCAGCATACTCTGTGCAAAATAGCCTTCATCAGAAATCTTTGCTTCATCACAAAAAGATTAAAAAGCTAAGGAAAAAACTTTACCTTAAAATTGGAATAGAATAAGCTGTCGACGATATGTTGTCGTCGGTATCTGCTAATGTCAGCTTCAAGCATTGGAAAATCAACACTCTTTGACAAAGTGCTGATAATCTTTGCCCCAATGCGATCTCGAATACATCCTAAGACTTCTTCATTAATTCCACCAAAGAGCATGGCTCCTGGCTGGTAGCCACAAGATATAGCATACTCCCGTAGCTCATCTTTCTCGGCCTTGTATAATTCTTGATCAACTAGATTTTGGAAGCTGAAGCCTTTTTCTTCCAAAGCAGCTTCGACAATTTCTTTCCCTTTCTTAGGCAATGTGGCTAGGGCTTCTTTTGTAGCCGCAGCATTCTCCTCTGCGACCATATCCAAGAGCACTTTGTCAATAGCAGATAATGTACTCTCAAGATTGGTAGCTTCGGCGGCTCCAGCTTCAGCAGCTGGTGTCATCTTTGATGCTGAGGCCGCCGACGACGTTTCCTCAATAGCTTGCATAACAGTAACAATTCTTCGCTTTTTAGGCCCAACCGCCTTTTTTGTTGCCGAAGGCTCGCCCTTCTTCTGTAAAAGCTTCGTCAGATGCGGCCCCAGAGGACTTAGCAGCTTGATAGGTAAGGATTCAGTCATTACCTTTGAAATTTCTTCTACTTCAGCAGCAGAAGGCATTGAAGGAGCTTCCTCTTCTATCTCAGCCATCTTCGGCTCTGGAGTTGCAGCTTTTCTCTTCTTCGAAGTCGCCACCTTCGGCTCAGGACTGGATTTTTTTCTTCTTTAGAATTTTTTCGTCCTCTTTCACCATCCTAGCAGCCTGTCTACTCAGAACATTGACAACTCTCTTCCTTTTTGCCCCTTCGGCACCTTTGTTGAGACGCTCGTAATCAGGGTATTCGAAATTCAGAGCGTCCATTACTCGGTTCAACCTTCGTTTTGGTCGGGTACCGAAGGCTGCAGTCATCAATTGATCTTCTTTTTTGGTGTAATTTCCCAACACTTCATTGCACATTGTCTCAATCATTTCCAGCCACTCTTGGCAAGGCTGCTTGAACTGTTTCTCAAATTTAAAGCGATAAGGCAGTCACACAAGCTCAAGTGCCTTCTTCGTTCCTTTTAGCTTCGGCATGCTAAATTCACTTAAAGTCGAAGATGTTCTGTTAGCCAAATATTCTTGAACTAGATCTCTAGTGCTGATCTGTTCAGCCACCACCCTGAATTCTGCTGCAGCTTGTTGGCATGGTGACCCCTACGTCATGCGACACAGGGGCCTAGTCAGTCCGAAGCTTAGAGTCATCGGACACATAACCATTTGCATCAGCTTCTCTCTCTTCTTCTCATCGGCCTTGAAATAAAACCATTCACTCTTCCAGTCAGTTGGCCACTTGGTACGATAGCTGAGGACTGGAGCCTTCATATCTTTGCGATACGCAAAATTATAGCAACCAAAATTTTCATGTAGCCCGTCTTCTCTGGCCTTCGTTTGGTAATGCAGCACATGCACTCGGCAAAAGGCTTTAGCATTTGGGTCCATCCCTTGGCTTCGAAGGGCCCAGACGAAAATGCTGAGCCTAACGATAGCGTTAGGGGTCAACTGATGAAGAAAAATCTCAAAATTATCCAAAACTTCTCCAATCATTTCATTCAAAGGAAACCGCAATCCCGCCCTGAAAAAGCTTTTGAAAACCACTACTTCGTCATCCTTCGGCTTTGGAGTGGTTTCTTCTCCAGCAAACCGAACAAGCTTCTTCTCAGCTTCTCCGAAATAGCCCAGTTTCATCATCATGGGCACGTCGGCCTCAGACACATTAGATTTTTCAAAATCCAGGTGGCTGGGTTTTGTTGGGATCATAGTGTTATAGTCTTCCTCTTCTTCATCATCATTTTCTTCCTCGATATCAGCTTGTTCAGCTTCGACAGTAGGTGCACCTTCATCAATGGCTCCCTCCGTCACAACTAATCCTGACTGTCTCATGACTTCGGAGATCGGAGCTGTCTCAGTGGCTTCAGTCTCCTCCCCTTCACGGGTCACCCTCGCAGTCGAGCGTAATCTCGCCATTTGATGATGAATCCTTTGCGGTTTTTACGAAGTTGATGTTTTTTACAGTTTTGACGAAGCTCTTTCTTTTGTCGAAGCTAATTCAAAAGAGATGGTTCGCTCGACAATGCAGTGAAAAAGCTTCGGCTATGGTTGAATTTTTCAACAACACAACAATGCAATGGCAATGAATGTTGTGGTAACTTCACACCTACCCGTCTGTTTATATAGTGCTGCAGGTGGGAAGATAAATCGCCAAGTCGCCTGCACCCGCCGAACAGTCACCTGCACCCACTGAATGGTGGACCACTACCCGATGCGTAGTGGGCCACCTCGCGCCCGGAATACTTTAATCGTTTCTCGGCAACGAGCTCAGGGAAGGTGTTTTCGGAGCTTCGGCATTCTGAAGCCTTGAAGATTTTTCACGGATCAAGCTCGTTACGAAAAACAATCTAGCACCGCGAAGGGGCTACTGTTGGGGCCCTGCTTCGTCGCCGAAGGTCCTTTAAGAAGAAACACCTTCGAAGGATCAGCATATAATCAAACACAGCACGAAGTTACACATTGAAGCTACTATCCAAGGAGCTTCGGCATAGCGGCACACCTTGAGACGAAGGGTTGCACCGACTTAAAGAGGAAAAGACCGATCAGTTCATGATAATTTGTATCATGATTGTAATCAGTTATCATGAACATAAATGTAATTTTGACCGGGCTGCGTCCCGTGCCTATAAATAGGTGAACAGTACCCCCATACTGTTCACGCTGACTTGTATTCACTCATGCGTGATGCTTGGACTTTTACCTTCTGTCAAGCCGAAGGTACAAATGTAATTCAATATTGTTCATGTTTATTTATGCTATAATAAATATATATTAAGGATGTCATATGATTATTCATGTTACTTCTCATGTTTCATATGCTTTTTTCATTAATATAAACTGCGATGATGAATGTACGTCCTTCATGACCTTTGTCTGAAGATCATTATATCCTAAGGGAGATAAATCTTCGAAGGACGAAGGGCATTAACCTTTAACATTTTGTGTTGCCTTGTTCTTAACTCATAGCATTTGAGAACAAGTCCCCAACATGCGCGATACTGAGTTAACCAATCCATACCCAAGATAACATCAAACAACCCCAAGGAAATCACCACGAGATTAGCTGAAAAGACCTCATCTGCAAGAATGACGGAACAACCCTGATAGACTAAACAACTACAAATGGAGCCATTAGCAGAACTAACCACAATTGGATGATCCAACCTCTGCACCGAAAGACCAGCACGCGACACAAAATCCTCTGAAACAAACGAATAGCTAGCGCCTGAGTCAAAAAGAGCATGGTCTACAAACAAATCAACTGAGACCATACCTGTCACCATGTCTCCCTGCTCTCTGCCATCCGCAGAGGGTAGCACATAAGCTCCAAAAACACCCGCAGAAGAGGAAGCTCCCGGAGTGAAATTAACAGAAGAACCCCATGGAGTCGAAGGATGAGGCAGTCATGGAGCTCCAAACTGGGATGGTACAGGAGCGGTTGGTGCAAGAGTAGGCGCGACCAAGTACTGAGAGAAACCTAGCATAGGCACGAACTGAGGAGTCCCAGGCATATAGAACTGCTGTTGAGGGGGTGGTACAGAAAATTGCTGCTCAGCGATTGACATCACGTTGACAGTGCCCTGCGAAGAGGAAGAAGTCGCTGACTCCCATTTGAGCTTCCCATTGGGATTCCTCCTACACACCACATCCTTGTGGTCCTGGCTGCAGATAGAGCACCTGCCACTCCACTGACACTCGACACGGCGATGCGCTTCACCACAACGGAAACACACCAACCCCAGCCCGGGCTTAGGAACAACCCGATACCTCTGAGTACTCCCTCCTGAAGTACCCGAATTAAAGGATTTTCCACGATAGGGGTGGTGGCGTTGGTGTTGCGACTTTCCCCTCTCGTGGGCTAGACCCCCAGTGTTGGCCCTCCTCGCGTCCTGGCCACGAGACTGATCAACACCCGAAGACTTCTGAGATTCCATGGTATACTGATGTTGCATCTCCATGCCCAATGCCTGCTCCGCCGTAGTACGAAAATCCACCAACGGAAAGGTGCCCATAGCATGCCCAATAGAAGGTTTCAGGCCCTGACGGAACTGGCTCGCCTTCTCCAATTCATTATAAGCCACATGCGAAACAAAGCGGACCATCTTGTTAAAGCCCACTTCGTACTCTGTGACAGACTTCTTCTCCTGCTTGAAAGACTGCAAATCAATCTTCATTTTCTCCATGAAGGTGACCGGGTAGAACCTCCTCTCAAACTGCCTGATGAAAACATCCCAGGACAGGACTCTTGGTGAGGAGGAGTGAGCTGCCTGCACGCCTATCCACCAAATTTGAGTCTCCCCCTTCAACAGCTATGTGCCAAAACGAACACGATTTCCATACACAATCTCGAAAACATCCATCTTATCCTCCACATAAGTCAGCCAATCTGCCGCCTCAACCGGAGTACCACTACCATCAAAGTTGTCCAGCTTCATGCCCATCCACTGCATCAGAGAGAGATCACTGACGGGAAGGGGCACCTCAGCCCCACTATCTGGAGCAGCACCCATAGGGACAGCGCCCCCGGGCACTCCTCCACCTCTGGCACCCTGAGCAGCACCAGCAGGGGCAACATGAATAGCTTGCCTTAGAATGACCAACTCCTGCTGCATGGCCTGCATCGCGGCTAACATTGCCGCTGGACTCAAAGAATCCCCACTAGGATCTTGCGGGCTTCCACGAGCCCTATGAGGCAACATAACTGCAGCCACAAGAGTAAGTAAATAAAATTGGCATAGCACCTCTTCAAATAATGTCAAACTAGCACTGACAATTCATAATATATCAATAGTAAAGCAAGAAATCCATCCTATATGTGTAGTGTGTCAATTTATCATTATTTCACTTGCTAGGACCTACAGCCTATCGCTTTGATACCAACTGTAACACCCGTTGCTCCCACACAATGGGTGTTACCAAAAACCCTTCCCACAAATTAGAAAGCATAAAAAAGATGGGGACACAAAGAAAAATTCGGCAGCACCTCCCTTGAAAGTTTCATAACGAGAGGGACACAGAGTTTATACATGATGCAAAAGAAAGATAATCCGCAGTGTATAATTAAGATGCAAAGGTAGAAATAAACATTTAAGATAAAAACTAATTCAGCCAACCAAAAATACGACCACCATAAAGAATAGAACATAATAGACCACTGACACACCCTATTTCATAATAATCAACCTCCTTGACTCGAAACCCCTGTTTAACATCATTACTAAGCAGTGATATAATTATTTAGGGGTGTAGTGATCGTGCTGCTACTTCCCACCTTTCCCCAAGCAAAGTTCAAGTGCATGCATCAAACAATGCAAGAGTGAGATGACACATCTCAGCAAGTAAAATGATCAAACAACAATTGGACAACGTAAAGAAACCGTGTTTTAACAACCACGAAGTTCACAACTCACTTCTTGAATACTAAAATACAGCAAGTATACAAGGTACCAAATACTCAGTTCCAAAAAAACACAAAGAGGAGATCCACAATATCCACGTAACCACGACAGGTTCCACGTCTTACCCATGAATGCACATGGCTACAAATGCAGTAATGACTTCTGCCTTCATACCTCTAAGGATATGAAGCTGCATCATACCCCTCCTCGGGCAACGTATGATGCTTATTGTACCGATACGGTCGGAACATATGATCGCGACGAAACTTCCATGCAAAGAATGATGGATGCACTATGCATGACACCAACATGAGACCACCCCATCTAACATGTGTTAAATATATACTTCCACTTCCTCAAAATAAGAATCAACACATGTAACATGCTCGAATAACGCCCTCAACATATGTAAATAGTAGAACATGAATAACTTAAAGCAACAATTCTCAAAATGGAGTAAGATGATGAACACATTTGACATGGATATGAATCAAGAACAGGACACATAAATCGACCAACGGTATAAACCATCACTATTTTACTTGCCTTCACCAGGAATTTGGACAAAGCTCTAATTACAATCCGGAAGTCCACCACCTGTGTTTTGACACACATCTTAGTGCACAAATCCACATAATAAACACTCATAAACAACGCCGCACCTACGCACAATTCCAAACCCGTCGCGAGCGACAACTCTCCCCATCACCCACCAAACTGCAGCGACACTGCTTGAAAATTTCATATTTTTAAAATTATAACAGCAGTGATATCAAACAAAAACTCCAGAAGCATCTACATAAAATTTCCCATAAATTTTGTATACAAAAGATAATTAAATTCCAACCTCTAGATGGCCCCAAACAGCCCACAAGATACACCATGCGTTCAGTTTTTGGACAGCAACCTAGCTGAGTTCAAAATGCGATATCTTCTAAAATATACCTCTGAATCGAACGCAAATGTACTCCTTGGAAAGATACGACAAATCTCTACATGATTTTCACAGTGATTACTGCTAATTACCCCCGCAAAATTCCTATCAACTACTAATACTACTGTTGTTCGTCCACCAACAAAAATTTTGGACAGCACCTCTCCCGAATCGCTTAAGTGAACGGATAACCAAATGAATTGCAGCACAAATAAAAAGATAACCACAAGATCACCTTGAGTTATTCCTTCCCTTCTTTCTTCTTCCTCCCACCAAAACTCCAATTGAAGGCTTGCACCAACACGAAGGAGATCCAAGCGGGGAGGGGCTGCACCTTGGAGAGGAGGAGATGGGGGGCGGCTAGGGTTGTGTGATGGGGCGGCTGCAAGAACTTGGGGGAGAAGGAGAGGGAGGGGGGCAGCGGCCAAAGGGTGGACAAGAGGGGGCGGCTGTAAAACAAAAGAGGGAGGAGGGGGTCGGCTAGGGTTGGGGGGAAAAGAGTGGGCTCCCATCCATCGGATCGAGATCAATGGCCCAAACTCGCTCTCATGTCTATGCTCCCGACCCCAGCGTATAAGTCAAAAAAGTTCTACTGCTTCTCTGAGGTATGCCTCCTAAAACTCCAAACCCCCAATAGTACATGACACGGAAGAAAAGAGGAAAAATAAACTTCAACTTCTTTTCAGAAAATTGGGTATCACAATTTATAGCCCATAGCCACCAAGGTAGCCATTGGGAGGCTGCAGTCGATGGGCGCACCGGACATTCACTGTTCAGTGTCCGGTGCGTCGCCACGTCACCCAACCGTTAGGGTCTAGAACCCGGTCGACCGTTGGGGCTTTGTCCTCTTGTGGCACCGGACAGTCCGGTGCCCCTCTGACTTCGCTGCTATGACTTCTGCGCGGCACTGTTGCTCACTGTAGCTCCTGTCAGAGTCGACCGTTGCGCGAGTTAGCTGTTGCTCCGCTGGCACACCAGACAGTCCGGTGAATTATAGCGGAGCGTGCCTGCGTTTTCTCAAGAGTGGTTGCTTGGCTCCTGTACGGACCTGGTGCACCGGACAGTTCGGTTGCTCCAAACCACAGCACACTCAAGTCCTTTTTGCTCCTTTTGAATTGGGTCCCTAACTTGTATATTTATTGTTTTGTGTTGAACCTTATGCACCTGTAATACATGAGTTCTAGAGCCAACTAGTTAGTCCATATGTTTGTGTTTGACATTCAACCACCAAAATTAATTGTAGGAAAAGGTTAACCCTATTTCCCTTTCAATCTCCCCCTTTTTGGTGATTGATGGCAACACAAACCAAAGCAAATAATAAAGTGCAGAAATGAACTAGTTTGCATATGGTAAGTGCATAGGTTACTTGGAATTAAACCAATTGATAATCTTACTAGATATGAATGGATTGCTTTCTTTTATTTAATATTTTGGACCACGTTTGTACCATTTGTTTTGTTTTTGCAAATCCTTTTGAAAAATATTTTCAAAGTCTTTTGCAAATAGTCAAAGGTATATGAATATGATTGCAAGAAGCATTTTCAAGTTTTGAAATTTCTTCCCCTATTTCAAATGCTTTTCCTTTGACTAAATAAAACTCCCCCTGAAATAAATTCTCCTCTTAGCTTTCAAGAGGGTTTTAAAATATATACCAATTTTAAGATGAACTTCTAAAGATGCCAATTGAAGGATTGATTGTATACCACTTTTGAAAATCTATCTTTAAAGACATCAATTGAAGATATTGCCATTTTGTGGATACCAATATGAAAATCATCAATTAAAACTTTATTTCGAAATTTTTTGAAATGGTGGTGGTGCGGTCCTTTTGCTTTGGGCTTAATATTTTCTCCCACTTTGGCATTAATCGCCAAAAACGGAGACGTTGAGAGCCCTTGATACTTTCTCCCCCATTGGTATAAGTAAATATGAGTGAAGGATTGTACCAATTTGAGAGAGTTGTGGAGTAACGGCGAAAGGTAAATGATACCGTTAGAGTGGAGTGGAAGCCTTGATTTTGCCAAAGACTCCATTTCCCTTTCAATCTACGACTTAGTATAGAAATATACTTGGAAACACATTAGTCGTAGCCTTGGTAATAATAAGAAATATGCATTTGTACCAAGTGAAAGAGACGCGATCAAAGGTATGTAAATGAGCTATGTGTGCAATGTTTCAATCAAAATTCCGAGAATCAAGAATATTTAGCTCATTCCTAAGTTTGGTAAAGGTTTTCTCATCTAGTGGCTTGGTAAAGATATCGGCTAATTGATTCTTGGTGTTTACATAGGCTATTTCGATATCCCCCTTTTGCTGGTGATCCCTTAGAAAGTGATACCGAATGTCTATGTGCTTAGTGCGGCTATGTTCAACGGGATTATTCGCCATGCGGATTGCACTCTCATTGTCACATGCGGATTATTTGCCATCTTGCTTGTTGCGGAATACCCACTTGGTACCTACAATATTTTGATTAGGACGTGGAACTAAATGTCATACCTCATTCCTCGTGAAGTTGTTGAGCTCCTCTTGCATAGCCAACATCCAATCTGGATCCCTTAGTGCATCCTCTACCCTGTATGGTTCAATAGAAGACACAAAAGAGAAAAGAGTAATGCTCACAGAAATGTGCAACTCAAGATCTAGTGGTTACCCCCTTATGTATGTCACCAAGGATGGAGTTGACGTGGTGATCTCGTTGAATTGCTTGGTGGACTCTTGGGTGTGGCGGTCTTTGGCCCTGTATTTCTTGATCATCTTCCTTGTCTTCATTCTCTTCATCACCCCCTTGATCATTGTCCTCCTCTTGAGGTGGCTCATCCTCTTGATCTTCATTTTCGTCATCTTGAGCCTGATCCTCATCTTGAGTTGGTAGAGATGCTTGATTGGAAGATGATGGTTGATCTTGTGCTTGTGTGGGCTCTTCGGATTCCTTAGGACACACATCCCCAATGGACATGTTCCATAGCGCGACACACGGAGCCTCTTCATCATCTAATTCATCAAGATCAACTTGCTCCACTTGGGAGTCGTTAGTCTCATCAAACACAATGTAACAAGAAACCTCAACCAATCCAGTGGATTTGTTGAAGACTCTATATGCCCTTGTGTTTGAGTCATAACCAAGTAAAAAGCTGTTGGGGGCCTTCTTCTTCGCCGAAGGTCCTCCAAGCAAAAACACCATCGGCAAGGTGATATGCAAGTGAGACACAACATGAAGGTATATGCCGAAGCTATAATCCAGGGAGCTTCGGCATGACGACGCGCCTTGAGACAAAGGGCAGCACCGACTTAAAAAGGAAAAGATTGTTTAGTCCATGATGACTTGTGTCATGTTTGTAATTAGCTATTAAGGGCATGAATGTAATTTTAACCGGGTTGCATCCCGTGCCTATAAATAGGTGAACAGTACCCCTGTACTATTCACGCTGACCTGTATTCACTCTCACGTCACACTTGGATTCTCACCTTCTGTGAAGGCGAAGGTATAAATGTAATTCAATATTGTTCATGTTTATTCATGATTGTATAATAAAAATATCCAAATGATATAATATGATTATTCATATTTTTTATATGTGTCATATGATCCTACTTTCTGTTATATATTGAGATGATGAAGGTATGTCCTTCATGACCTTTGTCTGAAGATCATTATATCCTAACCGAGATAATACTTCAAAGGACGAAGGTCTTTAACCATTAACATTCGTGTTGCCTTATTCTTAATTCATAGCATTTGAGAACAAGTCCCCAACATTGGCGCCCACCTCCGGTGAACTCACTTCCACTGCTGAGATGATGGCTTCGTTCAACAACCAAGCTGTAGCACCTTCGGTCACGAAGCTGGTGCTCCCAATCACGGGCGGGTCAAGTTCAGAGCCAGCCAACAAGAAGCAAAAGAAGGAAGCACAGAGAAGAGTGCAACATGTTGGGGTGCAAGGACCCTTCGTCAGGTCCAAGTGGTCCCACATCCCAATCACCTTCTCCCAGGAGGATCTTCAGCTAAAAGACTATCCTCACAATGATGCTATGGTTATATCTTGTGTCATCAAGGGATTTCTGGTCCACAATGTACTGGTTGACACAGGCAGTGCAACAGACATTATATTTGCAAAGGCTTTTAGGCAGATGCAAGAACCAGAGGATAAGATTCATGATGCTACACACCCTCTGTGTGGCTTCGGCGGACGACATATTGTGGCACTCGGCAAAATCACAATGTCAGTTACCTTCGGTTATGTCCACAACACAAGAACTGAGCAAGTTGTTTTTGACATTGTCGACATGGAGTACCCGTACAATGCAATCATTGGTCGAGGAACACTTAATGCCTTCGAAGCAATACTTCATCCATACTTATGCATGAAGATACCTTCGAAACAAGGGCCCATTGCTGTCCATGGAAGTCAAGAAGCTGCCAGAAGGGCTGAAGGGAGTTGGACAGATTCAAAGGCAATCCACAACATAGATGGAGCCAAAGCTTGTCAACAACATAAACACAAAAGAGAGAAGGCTGCTTCGGCAGATCAGCCGAAGCCTATGCTCCTATTTGAAGATATAGCATATCAAAGGGTACTGCTGGGATCTCAATTATCTGATGAGCAAGAAACAAACTCTGATAAGGTTTTTTTTCAACAACAAATATGTCTTTGCTTGGACAACCAATAATCTTTATGGTGTAAACAGAGATGTCATTGAACATTCGCTTAATGTGGATCCATCTTTTAGGCCAAGGAAGCAAAGACTTCGGAAGATGTCTGACGATAAAGCTGAAGGTGCTCGCAACGAAGTAAAGAGACTTCTCAGTGCTGGTGTTATCAGAGAAGTAACATATCCAGAATGGCTAGCCAACACTGTTATGGTGAAAAAAGCTAGTGGCAAATGGAGAATGTGTATTGACTTCACAGATCTCAACAAAGCAATCCCAAAGGACGAGTTCCCATTACCAAGAATAGACTCCCTTGTAGATGCAGCAGCTTCTTCGGAGCTCATGAGTCTACTGGACTGCTACTCAGGCTATCATCAATAACTAGCTTCATAACTCCTAGTGGCACTTATTGCTACCTTCAAATGCCTCAGGGGCTCAAGAATGCTGGAGGAAGCTTCAACAGAATGACAGCCAAGGTCCTTCACTCTTAAATAGGCAGGAACGTGTTGACTTATGTTGATGACATCATAGTAAAAAGCATGAAGCAAGAGAATCATATTGCTGACTTGCAGGAGACATTTGCCAATTTCAGGCAAGCTGGTCTGAAATTAAATCCAGAAAAGTGTGTTTTTGGAGTAAAGAAGGGCAAGTTCCTTGGCTGTCTGGTATCAACGAAGGGAATCGAAGCTAACCCAAATAAGATCAAAGCTATCCTTCGGATGGAGCCGCCAAATACAAAGAAGGGGGCCCAACATTTGGCAGGAAGGCTGGCATCGTTAAACAGATTTATATCCATATCAGCAGAAAGGAATCTATCATTCTTTGAAATACTGAAGTCAGCCGAAGTTTTCCAATGGGGTCCGGCTCAGCAAAGGGCTTTCGAAGAGTTAAAGCAATACTTGATAGACTCGACAACTCTAACTCCACCTTCGCCACAGGCTCCATTACTCTTATATGTAGCAACCTCTCACTCTGCAGTCAGTGCGGCACTTGTATAGGAGAAGCAAGATGGCCAGGTCAAAAAACAAGCACCAGTATATTTTGTCTCTGAAGTTCTAAGCTTATCAAAGAAAAATTATACAGAATTGGAGAAGGTGCTATATGCTATGTTGATGGCCTTCAGGAAGCTTCGGCATTATTTTCAAGCATGTCATATAATTGTTCCTTCGTCGCAACCTTTGAAAGACATAATGAGGAATAGAGAAGCTACTGGGAGGATCGGAAAATGGGCTGCCGAGCTCAATGCATTTTCTATTGACTATGTACACAGGTCCTCAATTCAGTCCCAGGCGTTAGCAGATTTCATCGCTGATTGGACGCTAGGGGCTCAGGAAGAAGTAACAAAAGACGCTGAAGCCTGAACAGTCTTCTATGATGGTTCTTGGGGAACCTTCGGCGCAGGAGCCGCTGCTGTCCTGGTAGCGCCCTCTAAAGTCAGAACATGCTATGCAACAAGATTGGATTTTAGTTGTACAAATAACATTGCTGAATACGAAGCCCTTCTATTGGGACTTAGAAAACTAAAGGCAATGGGAATAAGAAGGGCGATCCTTAAAATTGACTCCCAAGTCATCTCTGGCCATGTAGACAAAAGCAGCAAGGCAAGGGATCCGAAGCTTGAAAAATATTTGGAAACAGTCCAAAGGTTGGAGGCCTCTTTTGAAGG
The DNA here is from genome assembly GCF_902167145.1 of Zea mays. Lineage (NCBI taxonomy): Eukaryota > Viridiplantae > Streptophyta > Magnoliopsida > Poales > Poaceae > Zea > Zea mays. The sequence goes on along the minus strand of NC_050104.1, from coordinate 10,267,186 downwards.
CTTTTCTGTAAAAAATATTCCAAGAGGGGAAAATGAGCATGCAGATCTACTAGCTAAGTCAGCAGCACAAGGGCTCCCTCTACCTTCGGAAGTATTCTTTCAGACAATAAAAACACCTTCGGTTGAACTTATGGAGAGAGCGGTGCTCGCAATATCACCTGTACATAGTGAAGATTAGTGGAATGAAATCATATCTTTCCTCCAAGGTAACTGTCTTTCTGATGACGAAGTTCATAATAAAAGAATGGAAGCAAGGACAAGACCATATGTCATGATAGAAGGGGAGTTATACAAACATGGAGTTTGCTCTCCACTTCTCAAGTGTTTATCCAGAACTGAAGGTATAGAGCTAATGAAGGAAATACATGCATGTTTGTGTGGATCTCATATTGGGTCTAGACCTTTACTGGGAAAGGTTTTTATACAAGAGTTTTATTGGCCAAAGGCAGGTTCGGATACAACAGATCTGGTTCAAAAGTGCGAAAATTATCAAAAATGTGCAAGAGACCAGAAACAACCTTCGTCGCTAACCCAATTAATACAGCCAACCTGGCCATTGCAAAGATGGGGTTTAGATTTGTTGGGTCCACTCCCACCAGCACAAGGCAACTTGAAGTATGTTGTAGTGGCAGTAGAATATTTTTCCAAGTGGATTGAGGTGAAGCCCTTAGCTACAATAACTTTGGTCACGATCAAAAAATTCTTCTGGGAAAATATTGTTTGTCGCTTCGGTGTGCCGAAGGCAATAACCGTGGACAATGGTACACAATTTGATGCCGAAGCATTCAAAGATTTTTGTGACCGAATTGGTACAAAGATTCATTTTGCATCAGTTAGGCATCCAGAATCAAATGGGCTGGTAGAAAGAGCAAATGATATTATAATGACAGGAATAATGAAGCTAATCTTCAACCAGCCCAGAGGAAAGTGGCCAGACGAGCTAATTAAAGTGGTGTGGAGCCACAACATTGTGACACCCCAGTGTCACCTAGGGTTCTTCCCTAAGCTAATCCAACCTATTAACACATGTAAATTCAGTAAAAGGGTGAACATCAAAAGAAAATTCAGAACAAAGTTTTATAATGAATCTTCTTAAAATCTCCTTAATCTTGTTATGAACTTTGAGAGAGAAAGACCCTCAACCCCTAATAAACCCTAAGTAAGCCAAGTTAAGCATAAAGGGTAATTGGGAGAAGTCATGGGGGAAAATGCAAAATTTTAGATATGATCAAATTACAAAGTTTTAGTTCATCAAATAACTAACAAATCATAGTAAGAGAGTTTGGCCATTTGGTCTTTTTAAAATTCCCAAATCAGCCCTTGAACCATGAACCCTTGGAGAAATTCAGATTTCTAAATTTCTGAAATTCAGACCTCTTTTCAAAGATCAACTGCGTTCTCTGTTTTTCGAAACTCAAAACCAAGAGATCCAAATATCAAAGTTGTGCCAAATTCCCTTGAACACGCCCTGGAAAAGTTTGAACTCAAACCAAATTCGCTTGACACAGTTTTGGCGTAGATTGACCTCGGGACCAGACATTCTGACAGTGGCACCTTGGTGACGCTACAACTCCCTGTCCCTAGCCTAAAACCGCGCGACGTCCATACACAAAAGACAAAGCAAGTTCAGGTGAACAAATCCTTCACAACGATCTTGCCCAAATTCGTGAAGATTTGCACCCAACCAGCGCTTGAACTTGGGCAGAGGCAACAGGCACATGTGTTCGACCGTGGCTGACACCTCCGGTTCACGCCCGTTCGCGCACCCGCGCCTCCCAGTGCACGCCCGCGCGCGCTCGCCGGTCCACGGCCGCCCGTGCACCGCGCCGTGCCTATAAAGCCGCCCCAAGCCTCGACCATTCATCTCCGCGCGCTCTCCAGACTTGCCCAAGTCAGAGATCACCAGAAATCGCCCCGAGCACGCCGCGCCACCGCCCGCCAAGCTTTCAGAGCTTCGGCCGCCGTGGCCAGCCCACTCCAGTCACCTCAAGTCGCGTCAGCGCTTCAGTTAGCTCCGCTAGTGGTCCGTGAAGCTTTCCAAGCCCTCGGACCCGACAGAACTTCACCGGAAGCCCGAGATCACCCTCGCCGGACTTCGATCGCCCGCCCCCGCGCGTGGACCGAGCTCTCTGGTAAGCCATTGTCAAATTCCTCGCACCCATGTCTTCCCTAGCACCCAGTGAAGCTCTCTGACCAGTTTGATTGATCAATTTCGCCCTGGATAGGCCGGACTCCTCGCCACGGACGAGCTCCCCCGCCTGCGCACGCGGACCGGCCGACTCCGACCATCCCCGACGGCGACCCGCACATCGTCGTGACCCTCAGTACCTCCCCTACACCCTCGGCCACCTCACCGGAGCAATCTCGCCGCCGGTAAGCCCCTCCGCCCTTTCTTCCGCCGCGGGTACTGTTTAATTTGGGGAAAGGACCTCGGGTTAGGATTAGAAGAATCCAGGGGGTTTTCTAAGATGTCAGTGTCTCATTTGAATAGTAGCCCAGGGACTAGTCTGTGAGGAAAACTTAAAACACCCGCCAGGGACCCCGTTGCAAAGTAGTTTTCCCATTTAATCATTTCTGTTTAACCTTTCTAATAAATAGAGAACTTAGAAAATTCATAACTTGACGAATTCTTAAGCAAAAGTTGTCAAACTAATTTTGCTAGATCCTGAATAATATGAGCTATCATTTAAAAATAATGAACCCTATGCTTTCTGTTCTAATTTTTAGAGTTTAAAATTAAAAACAGAAACTAACCAAACCTTGTTTAATTAAGGAAAATTAGTTTTGTTTCTGTGCTGAACCTAAGAAAACTTGTGGATGTTCAAACCCCTTTTAAGCACTGTTTAAAAATAGTGAGAACCCCAATATTGAACAAATTAGTGTAGATATCCATTAAAAACCATTTTTGCCCAAACCTTAGGAAAATCAGAAATTATTTTAAGCCTTAGAACCTAGGAACTTAATGACAGATGGATGAAATTATTTTTCCTAGTTTGCTTAAGTAAGAGAGAACCTGGGAAAAATAAAGGGACCTCTAGTCCAGATTAGTTTTAAACTAAAATGTTTTATTTAGCATTATTCCAATTATAAATTAATTATTAGAATTACAAAACCAGACCCAAAATTGATAACAAAAATCCAGTGGACTTGTAACCACCAGAACCCCACTGCAAAAATAATAAACACCCCAGCCCATCATTTTAAGTAGGGTAAATAAATATAATATGATAATGAGTCATTTTCCAAATAAATCATGAATAACCCATAATAATACAATAATGGGCAAATAAAATTTTGCTAGGTCAATGATGAGATAGGCCACCAGAGAAAAATGCAAACCCATTAAAAAGATGCAAAATAATACCTATTGCTAATATTTTATAAGAAAGGCCATTTAATCCAATTAATGCATACCACCCCTTCCCTTAAGCAAAAAGATGCCAAACTTCAAAATGATTGCTCTTGCGCAAAATAGAAGCTAGGAAAAATCAGAAATCTGTTGTTTGATATTTTTCAAATATAGTGGTAGTAGAAAGCACCCCTTTGGCTAGAAACTTTAGAAAATCCTAGTAAAATAACCAATAAGAATTAATGGCTAAACTTTTGTGCTAAGTCATGTTATAACATCTAAATGCCAGCAAAAATAAGTCTTAGAGAATTACCTACTAATAAATGATAGTTGTAGTTCAAATCACCCCTTCTGCCCTAAAATTTGGTAATTTTGTCCAGAGAAAACTATTCACTTTTTGAACCCCAAATTTTGAGACAGAGAACTATACACCAGTAATAAGCCACTGTAATTTTGACAGAAGTTTTGGAAATTTATTAAGGTAACATGTAGTTCAAACCCACTCCAAAAACTCAAAGAGAATACAGAAAAGGAAGGAAGAAATAAACCTCACTCCAATAAGTCCAACTTGAATTCTTGGCAATTCTCACTAAAGACTTTAAAAAGAATTCAGTGGAACCCCAAAAATAAACCTACCACTTAACTTAGCTAAGGTTGATCCAACTTACCAAGTATACCACCCAAAAGTCTCACATAAGTAAGGTTTAACTCTATCTAACTCAAGTAGATCATACACCATCAAAAGTTGAAATTACTAAAGCACATATCATATCATGCATATATCTTACGCATTGCATTCATTAGATTGTAATCTCGCCGACGGAGAGTACGTGCTCATCCCCGAGCAAGGAACTGTCCAAGAAGAGGACTAGGAGCAAGCTTCCGAGGCTGCTATCGAGGATCTCCCCGCAGCCCCAGCTATTGAAGGCAAGCCCCGGTTTATATGCATAACCGTATTATTATATGCTACTTTACTACACTTAATGCTTGTAGGATTGTAATGTGCACTTAAGTGTAGGAGTTGCTTGAAACCTCTAGTTGCATGAACTTAGGATTCCTTTTTGAGATGAATACTAGTATGCTAGGTCGAGTAGCTGCTTGCTAATCAGGATCTCGGTAGAAGTCGAGTGATTTTTCTAGCACTCGTGCGAGGTCAGGAATTGATTGTATTCATCTTGATAACGGGATTTGTGTTAGTCTATGGACTTGGATCCAGGGAGGATGCCTTGACCATGAGACGGGAAAAAAGAATTAAGGATTAATGTGTGGATACCTGAGTCAAGCGTTTGAACGTACTAAGCACATGCCGAGAAAAATGGTAACCGGTAAACCTAGTACTTGAGTGAAGCCGGGCGCGGACTTTATCCCTCATGCGACCTGAGACTGGGTCTCCCATGCTAGCTATGGTGGGTACAAGTGCGGTCACTGCACGGCGGCAGCCGGGGTCAGTGGAGCATTGTATGCCAAGGCGGTGAGGCCTGGACGCGAACGAGGAATCGATGGGGACGGTTGTCATGTGCGGGGTCGGAGTACCCTGACATGTCGTGTGTTTAGGTTTACCTTGCAAGGATAAAACTCGATTCGAATCGTTTGCTTCTCGGAGCTAATGAGACTGCTTGACCCCTTGTACTACATCGAGTAAGAAGTGAAATGAGGTTACATGAGAAAAATTGTTGATTGAACTAAATGCTTGTTACCATGTATGCTTAGAAGGAGCAAACCTAGCTAAAATAATGAGACTAGAATTTGAAAAGCTAAGAATTGATTTTAGAAACATCTAGCGCTTTTGGCAAACCAAACCCCTCAGCCAAACAGCTGCATAGTCTAGAGGTAGAGGAGTAGACTCCTCACACCGAGTAAGTCTAGCTGAGTATTAGTATACTCAGCCTTGCTTGTGGCATAATTTTTGCTGGTACGCTTCAGGATATGGTTGATGGTGTGACTTGGCCTACCACCCTGCCACCGGGTTGGACGGTCGAGTGGGATGATGCTTCGGCAGGAGAGGAGCATGAGGAGTAGTGGGCTAGGCCTTGCCCATTTCCTCGATACCGACGACATCGATTATCCGCTGCATTTTATTTCATGAACTCTTATTTGCTACTCAAAAAACTCCGATCTATGTAATAATTCAGCACTTAATTTGAGGTTTCCTGTATTATTGTATTTCTTCTGTGACTCACCTTCGAGTGATATTGTGGAATTTGATCCTGGTTAAGTGGCTCTATCAGACTAGATCTGAGGGACTGACGGGTTATTCCGATTTAAGTGTGTTACAGCCCCTGAGGCGTGACTTAGGCACTTAAGATGTTATAATTCGGGTGGTTCTGCCACAGCTGGTATCGGAGCAAATTCCACCACAGAGAAGGACAATAAACCATGAATACCATTTTCAAAAATTAAAACTTGCCTAGAAACTGCTACAGATCGTCACGACTAGACCGCTAGACCTAGGACGAAAGGCCTCAGACATAGAGGGAGAAATAGGTGGCTAATTACTTAGGCCCCGTGGGCCAGTACTTAGACATTTAAGGATGCCCTAAGAGCACCCTATTGTTTGGAGAGGAGACGTTACTTCCAGCATGCATGCATTATAAACACAAAAAGGAATTAAAACTTGAGCTAACCCACTTCCTTTAAAAACCATCCGGGCTCTCTTTTTCTTTTTCCTTCCACCATAATCTTTACCTTTGGTTCCCTTCCGCAGATGAATTCACCCACCCCCGCCAGTGGAGGAGACACTCGTTTCAGTTCCGACTTCCTTTCTCGCGATGGCTTTCCTTCCATCTTGTGGGAAGTGCTTAACTCCGCCGGTTACCCTACGCCCCCTTTGTACACGGTGCAGTTGTATGAGTAGCATCGAGTACCTCGTTGTCGGGTCTGGCTGACTTTGGAGGCTCATCCCCTTCAGTCGGGTTGGCGTTCTCTTGATTCTGAGACAATTGGACTCTGGACGGATGACACCATTGAAGCAGTAGCCATGAAGACTCTTACGACTTTCTTTGGCTACCATCCCCTGGAGATGGTGATGCACCCCTTGGAACTCTTCCCTGCTGAGAAGAAGGATGACCCCATGTGGTGTAACCGCGTGAGCCATGTGAAGGATGTGTGGGCAATGTATCCTGACTTGGTTGGGAGGGTCACCGTTCAGTGCATGAGTGCGTTGTACCGCCTTCAGGCCCTTCAGAGCGACGCTATGGCACACCTTGCTAACATCACTCAAACCGCCAAGCTCACTCTCGACAGTCGAGAAGATTTTGTGGTCGATTTATCCACCGAGTTGGTAGAGAAGGATCTGCAGGTGGAAAGGCTGAGCCAGCGCATTACCGCCTTGGAGCAGCAGGTGGAGATCCGAGACAACACTATTGATGTCTTGGAGAACTAGCTCCATGATGTGCAGAGGGAACTCGAAGAAGCGAATGACCACCTGGACATGCACCACTTGGAGATGGAGGCCAATGAAGCCGGAAGCGAGGGAGAAGAGGCTCCCGAGGAGTTAGGACCAGCCCCTGGTGCCCATGGGACTACCTCCGCGATGCCTCCTTCACCCGTATCCAGTGTCGCTTCCACCGCTCAGGGTTAATCAGTCACTTCGACACTTTTAGGCGGATAGAAACCTATGCGAGCTTAGTTAATGTCAGATTTTGGACTAGGCTTACGGGTACCTTTTCCCCTAATTTAACCCTATGAACTTTTGGAATCTGTGGGATGTTTGTCACCATGTTATCTTCATTTCGAACCTAATATTATGATTATGACATTTTCCCTTCCATATGAGATAATACCTTGTCATCCGGAATGGTGAATTGGGATAACAATGGCACCAATCTCTGTTTTCAGATGGCAGCTAGGCAGCGTCGCGTGCATAATGAGAAGGTTCCCCTGCCACCTCCTCCAGCTCCCACAGTGCAGGAGCTGATGGCCCAGCAGAATGAGATTTTGCGATAGCTCTTGCAGCGCCAGCCCCACCCTCAGCAGCATGGTGGAGGCCAGCATCAGCGACCTCCGGCAGCGGCAACCTACCAGGAGTTTCTGAGTACGCAGCCACCCTTGTTCACCAAGGCAGAGGATCCATTGGACGCCGACGTGTAGCTCCGCGTCGTTGAGTCCAAGTTTCCCCTCCTCACGGGAGACTGCCCTGATGAAGCCAAGGCTCGCTTCGCCACGCAGCAGCTTCGCGGCCCTGCTCGGACTTGGTGGGACCACTTCCGTGCTATGCTCCCCGCTGATCGTGAAGTGTCTTGGGAGGAATTCAAGACTGCTTTCAGAGGACACCACATCCCAGCTGGCATCCTTGATCGCAAGCTGAATGAGTTTCTGGCGCTTAACCAAGGAACTCGCACGGTACTGCAGTATGCGCAAGCCTTCAACGACCTATGCCAGTATGCAGGGTACCATGCTGATTCTGATGAGAAGAAGAGAGACTGCTTTCGCAGGGGTCTTAACACCAAGCTGCAGGAACGACTCAACACTGTTCGGGCTGATAGCTTCAATGAGTTGGTCAACCTGGCCATCTCCCAGGAGGATTGCATTGTAGCTCACCGGGCAGAGAAGAAGAGGAAGGCACCAATGGCAGCACCATCCGCTCAGGCCCAGAGGTTCCGGATTGTTTCTCACAATCAGAGTAGGGGTTTCCAGCAGTAGGCAGGCAGATGGGTGATCAGGCCACCTCAGCAGCAGCAGCCTGCACCCAACCACTTTCTAGCTCCCGCTCCAAGGAACAATCAGCCTCCGCAGCAGCAGCAGTTCCGCCAGGGCAATGGGAACAAGTGTTTCACTTGTGGCAATGTGGGCCACTATGCCAAGAACTGTCCCAGGAACCAGCAGAGGCAGATGCCAGCACCAAATCAAGACAAGGGAAGAAAGCAGAAGGTACAAGTCAGGCAAGGGAAGCTCAACTTCACTACTCTGGAGGAAGTACCTGAGGGAGCTCCCATCATGACCGGTATCTTTTCAGTTTATAATCAACCTGCTTTAATTCTATTTGATTCTGGTGCATCTCATAGTTTCATTAGCCAAAAGTTCAGTGCTAAATGTGAACTGCCATTCTCTCACTCAAAAAGGTCATTTATGATAGTCACACCTGGGGGTAAAATTTCAACTAATCAATTAAACCAAAGTGTGCCTATTCAACTGGGAAGCCACATTGTCAAAACCACCCTTCTTGTTTTGGGTTTGGAAAATGTGGACAATATTCTGGGAGCTAATTGGATGACCTTGCACCAAGTTGTGCTTGATGTAGCCAGCCGTACCGTGGAAATTAATTCTCCGTTCTGCGGGAACTTCACCTTAATTCTGCCCAGTCAGGGTTCTACTCAGTCATGTGCTTTCTCTATGACGGAGTTACCTCTGAAGAAGATCCCAGTGGTCTGCGAGTATGCAGATGTCTTTCCTGATGAATTGCCAGGAATGCCACCAGACCGGGATATTGAATTTGCCATCGAGTTGCAACCGGGAACAGCACCAATTTCCAAGAGGCCCTACCGAATGCCACCCGCTGAGTTGGCAGAATTGAAGAAGCAATTGCAGGATTTGCTGGATAAGGGATTTATTCGCCCAAGTACTTCGCCTTGGGGATGTCCATCACTGTTTGTGAAGAAGAAGGATGAAAGTGTGAGGCTGTGTATAGATTACCGCCCTCTTAATGCGGTAACTATCAAGAACAAGTATCCTTTGCCTCGTATTGATGTTCTTTTTGACCAGTTGGTCGGGGCCAAGGTGTTTTCCAAAATAGACCTCCGCTTCGGCTACCATCAGATCAAAATACGAGCAAGCGATATTCCGAAGACGACATTCTCAACCAGATATGGGTTATATGAATTCTTGGTGATGTCATTTGGGCTGACTAATGCACCAGCATATTTCATGTATCTGATGAATTCTGTTTTCATGCCTGAATTGGACAAATTCGTAGTGGTTTTCATTGATGATATCTTGGTGTACTCTAAGAACGAAGAAGAACATGTCGGGCATTTGCATGTAGTGCTTCAACGTCTGCGAGAGCACCACCTTTATGCCAAGTTGTCCAAGTGTGATTTTTGGCTAAAAGAAATCAAATTCTTGGGTCACACTATCTCTTAGGCAGGAATAGCTGTTGATCCTGATAAGGTGCAAGAGGTGATGAACTGGAAGCCACCAACGACTATCCGTCAGATTCAGAGTTTTCTGGGATTAGCTGGTTATTACCGAAGATTTATTCCGAATTTCTCTCGAATTGCGAAGCCTATAACTGAGTTGCTAAAGAAAGAAGCCAAGTTTGTTTGGGGTCAGAAGTGCGAAGATGCCTTCCATGCGTTAAGGCAGCATCTGACCACAGCACCAATGTTAGCGCAACCTGACAACAACAAGTCTTTTGATGTATATTGTGATGCCTCTGGTACTGGACTAGGTTGTGTCTTGATGCAAGACAACCGAGTCATTGCTTATGTCTCAAGAGCACTCAGGCCTCATGAGCAAACTTATCCCACTCACGACCTCGAGTTGGCAGCAGTGGTTCATGCATTAAAAATGTGGAGGCACTATTTAATGGGAACCCACTGCAACATCTTCACTGATCATAAGAGCCTTAAGTACATCTTTACTCAGGCTAATCTCAACATGAGGCAAAGAAGATGGCTAGAGCTGATCAAGGATTATGACTTGGAGGTACATTATCACCCAGGAAAAGCCAATGTGGTAGCAGATGCCTTGAGTCGGAAGTTGCAATGCAATCATATTCTGATGGATTCTCGCATCAACACCTTGTGTGATGAGTTGAGCAAGATGCAAATAGAAGTGATTCCTTCTGGTGCTCTGTCTCACATTTCTGCCGAGCCAGCTTTGCAAGACCAGATCATCATGGCCCAGCTCAGTGACAAGGGAGTGCAGATTATCAAGAAGAATCTCCATCAGAAGGTTGAGAAGTATAAATGTTTCCGCCAAGATGAAAAGGGTGTGTTATGGTTCAAAAGCAGATTGGTGATTCCTAAAAACCAGGACCTCAAGAGGAAAATCTTGGATGAGGCTCATCTCTCCAAATTCTCTATGCATCCGGGAAGCACCAAAATTTACCATGATCTGAAGCCTTTGTATTGGTGGACCAGAATGAAGAGGGAGATAGCCCAGTATGTATCAGAATGTGACACTTGTCAGAGGATAAAGGCAAGCCACTTGAAATCAGCTGGAGCTTTGCAACCCCTATCTATACCTTCGTGGAAATGGGATGACATCAGCATGGATTTCATTGTGGGTCTGCCCAACACCTCTCGTCATCATGATTCGATTTGGGTTATTGTGGACCGACTGACAAAAGTGGCACATTTTCTTCCTGTGCACACCACTGATAAGGCTCAAAAGTATGCAGAGTTGTACATCGACCGGATCGTGTGTTTGCACGGATTACCTCAGACCATTGTTTCTGACCGAGGAGCCCAATTTGTTGCCAGATTTTGGGAACAACTGCAGGAGTCTTTGGGAACCAAGCTAATCAGAAGTTCAGCTTACCACCCACAGTCTGATGGTCAGACGGAAAGGGTAAACCAAATTCTGGAGGATATGCTGAGAGCTTGTGCAATCGATTGTGGCAAGAACTGGGATAAGCACCTCTCCTTGGCAGAGTTTGCTTATAACAACAGTTATCAATCCAGCCTAAGGATGGCACCTTTCGAAGCTCTCTATGGAAGAAGGTGTAGGACACCACTCAATTGGTATCAACCTGGATAAAGAGGAGTTTTTGGACCTGACTTAGTGACTGAAGCCGAAAGGAAGGCCAAACTAATCAAGAAGAATCTAGAAGCTGCTCAGGCCAGGCAGAAGAGTTACCATGATAAAAGAAGGAAACCTCTCCAGTTCAAGGTGGGAGATTTCGTGTACCTCAAGGTATCACCCACCAAGGGAGTGCAGAGGTTTGGAATCAAAGGCAAGCTAGCCCCTCGTTACATTAGACCTTATGAGATCGTCGAAGCATGTGGACCCGTGGCATATAAGTTGAAGCTACCTTCAAAACTGTCTGCCATTAACAGTGTGTTCCATGTATCTCAGCTGAAGAAGTGTGTTCGATTGCCGACCGAGATCATAGCAGAGCCAGAATTGGAGATAGAACCAGATCTATCGTACCAAGAGTACCCCTACAAGATTCTGGATAACAAAGAAAGATCAACTCGGGCTAAATCGATCAAGATGTACAAGGTCCAGTGGAGTAATCACTTAGAGGAAGAAGCTACTTGGGAGACTGGGGAATTCTTGAGATCTAACTTCCCTGATTGCCTACCTAAGGAAGCCGGTACGTAATCACACCCCCAACCCCTCCTCCTGCCCTTCGAATCTAAAATTCAGAAATATGATCTTAAATCAGAATGAAGTAATCATGAAACACATTTAAAAAGGACTTCCTTCTGAAGTCGCAAAGAGAATGACATTCGAAGAGCAAATTGCCCTAATAACAATAATCACCCACTTCCTATAAGTCTCACCCTTCGCTTCACCCCGGGAGGACTCTGACCCGAATCTCGGGACGAGATTCCTTTAAGGGGGGAAGGCTGTGACACCCCAGTGTCACCTAGGGTTCTTCCCTAAGCTAATCCAACCTATTAACACATGTAAATTCAGTAAAAGGGTGAACATCAAAAGAAAATTCAGAACAAAGGTTTATAATGAATCTTCTTAAAATCTCCTTAATCTTGTTATGAACTTTGAGAGAGAAAGACCCTCAACCCCTAATAAACCCTAAGTAAGCCAAGTTAAGCATAAAGGGTAATTGGGAGAAGTCATGGGGGAAAATGCAAAATTTTAGATATGATCAAATTACAAAGTTTTAGTTCATCAAATAACTAACAAATCATAGTAAGAGAGTTTGGCCATTTGGTCTTTTTAAAATTCCCAAATCAGCCCTTGAACCATGAACCCTTGGAGAAATTCAGATTTCTAAATTTCTGAAATCCAGACCTCTTTTCAAAGATCAACTGCGTTCTCTATTTTTCTAAACTCAAAACCAGGAGATCCAAATATCAAAGTTGTGCCAAATTCCCTTGAACACGCCCTGGAAAAGTTTGAACTCAAACCAAATTTGCTTGACACAGTTTTGGCGCAGATTGACCTCGGGACCAGACATTCTGACACTGGCACCTTGGTGACGCTACAACTCCCTGTCCCTAGCCTAAAATCGCGCGACGTCCATACACAAAAGACAAAGCAAGGTCAGGTGAACAAATCCTTCACAGCAATCTTGCCCAAATTCGCGAAGATTTGCACCCAACCATGGCTTGAACTTGGGCAGAGGCAACGGGCACACGTGTTCTACCGTGGCTGACACCTCCAATTCACGCCCGTTCGCGCACCCGTGCCTCCCAGTGCACGCCCGCGCGCGCTCGCCGGTCCACGGCCGCCCGTGCACCGTGCCGTGCCTATAAAGCCGCCCCAAGCCTCGGCCATTCATCCCCGCGCGCTCTCCAGACTTGCCCAAGTCAGAGATCACCGAAAATCGCCCCGAGCACGCCGCGCCACCGCCTGCCAAGCTTTCAGAGCTTCGGCCGCCGTGGCCAGCCCACTCCAGTCACCCAAGTCGCGTCAGTGCTTCGGTTAGCTCCGCCAGTGGCCCGTGAAGCTTTCCAAGCCCTCGGACTCGGCAGAACTTCACCGGAAGCCCAAGATCACCCTCGCCGGACTTCGGTCGCCCGCCCCCGCGCGTGGACCGAGCTCTCCGGTAAGCCATTGTCAAATTCCTCGCACCCATGTCTTCCCTAGCACCCAGTGAAGCTCTCTGACCAGTTTGATTGATCAATTTCGCCCTGGATAGGCCGGACTCCTCGCCACCAACGAGCTCCCCCGCCTGCGCACGCGGACCGGCCGACTCCGACCATCCCCGACGGCGACCCGCACATCGTCGTGACCCTCAGGACCTCCCCTACACCCTCGGCCACCTCACTGGAGCAATCTCGCCACCGGTAAGCCCCTCCGCCCTTTCTTCCGCCGCGGGTACCGTTTAATTTGTGGAAAGGACCTCGGGTTAGGATTAGAAGAATCCAGGGGGTTTTCTGAGATGTCAGTGACTCATTTGAATAGTAGCCCAGGGACTAGTCTGTGAGGAAAACTTAAAACACCCGCCAGGGACCCCGTTGCAAAGTAGTTTTCCCATTTAATCATTTCTGTTTAACCTTTCTAATAAAGAGAGAACTTAGAAAATTCATAACTTGATGAATTCTTATACAAAAGTTGTCAAACTAATTTTGCTAGATCCTGAATAATATGAGCTATCATTTAAAAATAATGAACCCTATGCTTTCTGTTCTAATTTTTAGAGTTTAAAATTAAAAACAGAAACTAACCAAACCTTGTTTAATTAAGGAAAATTAGTTTTGTTTCTGTGCTGAACCTAAGAAAATTTGTGGATGTTCAAACCCCATTTAAGCACTGTTTAAAAATAGTGAGAACCCCAGTATTGAACAAATTAGTGTAGATATCCATTAAAAGCCATTTCTGCCCAAACCTTAGGAAAATCAGAAAAGCCTTAGAACTTAATGACCAGTGGATTGAATTATTTTTCCTAGTTTGCTTAAGTAACAGAGAACCTAAGAAAAATAAAGGGACCTCTAGTCCAGATCAGTTTTAAAGTAAAATGTTTTATTTAGCATTATTCCAATTAGAAATCAATTATTAGAATTACAAAACCAGACCCAAAATTGATAACAAAAATCTAGTGGACTTGTAACCACCATAACCCCACTGTAAAAATAATAAACACCCCAGTCCATCATTTTAAGTAGGGTAAATAAATATAATATGATAATGAGTTATTTTCCAAATAAATCATGAATAACCCATAATAATACAATAATGGGCAAATAAAATTTTGCTAGGTCAATGATGAGATAGGCCACCAGAGAAAAATGCAAACTCATTAAAAAGATGCAAAATAATACCTATTGCTAATATTTTATAAGAAAGACCATTTAATCCAATTAATGCATACCACCCCTTCCCTTAAGCAAAAAGATGCCAAACTTCAGAATTATTGCTCTTGCGCAAAATAGAAGCTAGGAAAAATCAGAAATCTGTTGTTTGATATTTTTCAAATATAGTGGTAGTAGAAAGCACCCCTTTGGCTAGAAACTTTAGAAAATCCTAGTAAAATAATCAATAAGAATTAATGGCTAAATCTTTGTGCCAAGTCATGTTATAACATCTAAATGCCAGAAAAAAGAAGTCTTAGAGAAGTACCTACTAATAAATGATAGTTGTAGTTCAAATCACCACTTCTGCCCTAAAATTTGGTAATTTTGTCTAGAGAAAACTATTCACTTTTTAACCCCGAATTTTGAGACAGAGAACTATACACCAGTAATAAGACACTGTAATTTTTACAGAATTTTTGAAAATTTATTAAGGTAACATGTAGTTCAAACCCACTCTAAAAACTCAAAGAGAATAAAGAAAAGGAAGGAAGAAATAAACCTCACTCCAATAAGTCCAACTTGAATTCTAGGCAATTCCCACTAAAGACTTTAAAAAGAATTCAGTGGAACCCCAAAAATAAACCTACCACTTAACTTAGCTAAGGTTGATCCAACTTACCAAGTATACCACCCAAAAGTCTCACATAAGTAAGGTTTAACTCTATCTAACTCAAGTAGATCATACACCATCAAAAGTTGAAATTACTAAAGCACATATCATATCATGCATATATCTTACGCATTGCATTCATTAGATTGTAATCTCGCCGACGGAGAGTACGTGCTCATCTCCGAGCAAGGAACTGTCCAAGAAGAGGACCAGGAGCAAGCTTCCGAGGCTGCTATCGAGGATCTCCCCGCAGCCCCAGCTATTGAAGGCAGCCCCGGTTTATATGCATAATCGTATTATTATATGCTACTTTACTACACTTAATGCTTGTAGGATTGTAATGTGCACTTAAGTGTAGGAGTTGCTTGAAACCTCTAGTTGCATGAACTTAGGATTCCTTTTTGAGATGAATACTAGTATGCTAGGTCGAGTAGCTGCTTGCTAATCAGGATCTCGGTAGAAGTCGAGTGATTTTTCTAGCACTCGCGCGAGGTCAGGAATTGATTGTATTCATCTTGATAACGGGATCTGTGTTAGTCTATGGACTTGGATCCAGGGAGGATGCCTTGACCATGAGACGGGAAAAAGGAATTAAGGATTAATGTGTGGATACCTGAGTCAAGCGTTTGAACGTACTAAGCACATGCCGGGAAAAATGGTAACCGGTAAACCTAGTACCTGAGTGAAGCCGAGCGCGGACTTTATCCCTCATGCGACCTGAGACTGGGTCTCCCATGCTAGCTATGGTGGGTACAAGTGCGGTCACTGCACGACGGCAGCCAGGGTCAGTGGAGCATTGTATGCCAAGGCGGTGAGGCTTGGACACGAACGGGGAATCGATGGGGACGATTGTCATGTGCGGGGTCGGAGTACCCTGACATGTCGTGTGTTTAGGTTTACCTTGCAAGGATAAAACTCGATTCGAATCGTCTGCTTCTCGCAGCTAATGAGACTGCTTGACCCCTTGTACTACATCGAGTAAGAAGTGAAATGAGGTTACATGAGACAATTTGTTGATTGAACTAAATGCTTGTTACCATGTATGCTTAGAAGGAGCAAACCTAGCTAAAATAATGATACTAGAATTTGAAAAGCTAAGAATTGATTTTAGAAACAGCTAGCGCTTTTGGCAAACCAAACCCCTTAGCCAAACAGTTGCATAGTCTAGAGGTAGAGGAGTAGACTCCTCACACCGGGTAAGTCTAGCTGAGTATTAGTATACTCAGCCTTGCTTGTGGCATAATTTTTGCAGGTACGCTTCAGGATATGGTTGATGGTGTGACTTGGCCTACCACCCTGCCACCGGGTTGGACGGTCGAGTGGGATGTTGCTCCGGCAGGAGAGGAGCATGAGGAGTAGTGGGCTAGGCCTTGCCCATTTCCTCGATACCGACGACATCGATTATCCGCTGCATTTTATTTCGTGAACTCTTATTTGCTACTCGAAAAACTCCGATCTATGTAATAATTCAACACTTAATTTGAGGTTTCCTATTTTATTGTATTTCTTCTGTGACTCACCTTCGAGTGAGATTGTGGAATTTGATCCTGGTTAAGTGGCTCTATCAGACTAGATCTGAGGGACTGACGGGTTATTCCGATTTAAGAGTGTTACGGCCCCTAAGGCGTGACTTAGGCACTTAAGCTGGAATAATTCGGGTGGTTCTGCCACAAACATAACTGCGTCAAGGTCTATAGGGTTTACACCCTTCAAGCTCTTATTTGGTCACGAAGCAATAACTCCAGAAGAAGCAAAGACGGGGTCGATAAGAATAATAGCTTCGGCAGAAGACAGAGCTGATTATCAAGTAACAAAAGATACTATAGAAGGGACCATACTTTAGGCTATAGAGCACATCAATAAATATCAGGCCAAAACATTAAAATGGCGTGACAGAAAAGTTCGATTGAAAAATATCAAGCTAGGGCATCTGGTGCTTCGGAGATTGGCCAACCCAGACACAGTGGGCAAGTTGCAACTGAAGTGGGAAGGTCCTTTTCTAGTAGTATCTTCGTCAAGACCCGGTTCTTATTTATTTAAGGATATGGACGGCAACGACATACCCAGATCTTGGATTGCGGATGAGTTTCGGCGATACTATGTGTAATATGATGTAATCTTTTTGCATTTTTTCTATGGCACCCTTTTCCTTTCAAGAGGGGAGAAAGGTTTTTAATGGGGCCATAGCTTGTAATTTTTCATTCTTATTTAGCCCTACGAGGGCCAAATCCCCCAAAGATGTAATATGTAAAATCTGAGCATGCACCATCGTGTGCAAAAAGAAAAGCAGGGAGAAGCTCAAAAGACGTCCCCAAGGGGATGCAGAGCATGACAAAGCTGCAAAAGGTCGTTCCTAAGGGAGCGCAGCGTAAGTTTTCTGCTCAAAAGTCGTTCCTAAGGGAATGCAGAGCCAAAAGCATGATGAAGCTGCAAAAAAGTCGTTCCTAAGGGAGCGCAGAGTAAGTTTTTTGCTCAAAAGTCGTTCTAAAGGGAATGCAGAGCCAAATACCACCGAAATAGAAGGTGAAGAAGTTCAAAAGTCATTCCTAAGGGGATGCAAAACTTAAATGCCACCGAAATAGAAGGTGAAGAAGCTCAAAAGTCGTTCCTAAGGGGATGCAGAGCTTAAGACTCAAAAGTCGTTCCTAAGGGGATGCAGAGTCTGTGTGTGGTTTCGTGTGTGTGTTTGGGACATTCATTTGCACATTACATTACATCATTCATTGCATTCATATACATTCATGTAGACATTCGTAGGATCATCATCATCATAACATAAAGCACAAACAGATACTTCAGCTTTGATAACAATGCTTCGATGAGCACGAAGAAGCGAAGATATGCTTCGTTGTGTACGAAAAGAAGGGAAGGTGTTTTTCGCCTTCGGCTCAAAAGATACAAGTTTCGTCCACAGCAAAGCAATTTACATATGGATGAAAAGGTAAAAATATATTACAAGGTATGGACAAATATATAGAGTAATGTTCAATTCTCGATTACAATGTCTTTTACAGAGATAATACAAATGCTTCTAAAGATCTATGCAGACAGGCGTAAAAAACAGCTTCAGCGGCCTTCAGAATCTGCTTCGGATTATTAATCTTCGGCATCACCATCCTACACACAACAAAGCCGTATAAGGTAAAAAGTAATCACAAGAAAGGATAAGCAACAGGTATAAGTTTCATACCGGCTTAAGCAAGCTTTGGGCCTCGTCACCAGCCAAATCCCAACCACCCTTCGCCCAAATTTGTGTTATAAATCTGCTCCCTATGCTTCGGGCCTCGTTGGGAATATCAACCAAATCTGTTGAAGGTAGGCTGAAAGTTGGTCTATTGACAATCTTCCCGTGCGTACAACTGGCTTTCAGAAATGCTGTAGCTGTGCCGCGAGAAGCTAACAGGGCACAGAAGTCACCGTGCCCCGCTATTACTTCGTCAAGCGCCTCGACTTTGCCTTCAATGTGTTCGAAGGTGCTTGATATGTTTTCGGCCGAAGGTGTAAACTTTTCAGCGCTGGCTCCAACTGAGTTAAAAAGCTTTTTTAATCGCTGTACGCAGCGGCTGCCAAAACCCAGACACATGTTCTGAAACTCTTTCAAAGATTGATGCAGCTTCGTATTTTTGACAGCTTCGGCTTCGTATTTTGTCTGCAAGCTTTTTCTTTCTTGTTCAAAGCTCTCTGATTTTTGTAGAAGTTCCCCATTTAATCTAGTATTTTCGGCTTGCGCTTCTGCTAGGGTGTCACACCTGGTTTTAAGGGACAAAGCCGGGTGCATCTCATACATGCGCCAAGAAGACAACATCCTTGGCGCAAATATATAGTGGAAGTCTTATTACATAGCGGAAGTCTTATTACAAAATAAAAGGGTAAATATAAAACGAACTAAGGATCATCCTTGGCGCAAGTCAACTAGGGAAACGCCACCTAGATCAGATCAAACTCCTCGCTTTGTGGCTCCTCCTGAACCACATGTTCTTCTCCTGTGGGGGGTGTGAGACAGCAATGGTGAGCTCACACATGATCATAGCTCAACAAGTTGTGGGGAACCAGTGGCATGAACTCACCAAAGGTGGGAGTTCTTGTGATGTGTAAGGCTAATCAACAACAGGGGTTAAAGCTGAGCATTGCTTTTAAGTAGTTGGTCAAAATTTTATTAGCAATTACTAAATGTAAGTAAATACCATACCTTAATAAAAATAATAGAACAAAATTAATACAGAATCCCATGCAATGCAAATGACAAATTGAATTTAAGTTCCATAAATTAATCATCACAGAGTTCTGAGCGGCTCATGATCGCGAGCACGACTAGTATACCAGTTTTACCCTCTACAGAGGTTGTACCCTGTACCCACAAGTCATGTTACCCATCTGTCAAGGGGTCGTGACTCCCATACACCTCTACCAAGGAAGCGAGGCAGGGCAACACTACGAGGCCTTTACAAAGTTTCACTAGCTTTCGACAACCCGCTACAGTTTATGGGAAGCGCACTTGCAAGAATCCCCCGTCTGACCGCCATCGCAGCAAAATCAACCCGAGAACCTCCTTGCATGCAACCCCCCTACTGCCCTTGCCCCTTTCAGGTAAGGTAGTCTTCCACTAGCTTTCCTAATTAGTCAGCCAAGGGCGTCCCATTAAACCCTTGTGGTGGCACGTGTTTCTCAAGTTAAGCTCCATGTTCCAATTAACATTAATGATCTTGACATGAACATGAATAAAATAACAGAATAACTGGAACATGGATATAATGAAATATTATCCCAAAAACATGTAAAGCAATAGCAAAACTACCCAAGTGATTCAGGGATAACAAGGTAAAGAGATAAACAATCTAGGGTGACCTATCGGGTCCCATCAAAATTAAACCTATGCATTAATAAGTGGTATTAAAGAACATTATTGGGTAAAAAGTGGTCAAGGGCATAACTTGCCTTCAATGAGCTTCTGCTCAGCTACTTCTATCTGCTGGGCACCAGGATCCTCAGTCACAGGCTTTTCTACTCGCATCAATACAAACATACATAGTATATAAAGAAAATCCTAGGAACAGGAATCATAATTTTTGGAGTTATAGATTTTAAGATATAAATTTCCAAATGTTTTATATGCTTGAAATATGATTAAATGAGAAATTATTTTTCTTACTGTTGTCATGTCAAAACAGAGACTCTGGGTGATAAACATTAATATTACAAAATTTTAGAAATTGGAATGGATTAATTTGGGGTTCATATGAATTTTCTATGAATTATTCAAATTCTAGTGCTCATTTATACAATAAAAACCTATTTTCTAATTCCTTTATTCAATTTATCATGGCACTGGACTGGGCCTGATTTCTGTGAACCACAAGGGGCTATGCGCAAGATATCCCAGACACAGAGAATAGGGTCCCTAGATGGCAGGTTGATTTGTTAGAATTATAAGGTTCTTTCTGCAAACTGCGCACATCGAAGGGGTATGGGAGGTCGTGGCCACTTGATCTAACACGTGCGCCTCAGATTAGAACTAGGTTTCCCCTAAACCGGTACCGAATCCCAGCCATCAGATCTAGATGGGCGGCTACGATCTAACACACCCAATCGTTATCCCCCCTTCTAATCCCGGATGTTGGCTATCCAATCGACGACGCTGAAGCCATCCGCAACCTCAAGCGAAAAAGACACGGCGGCGTGTTCTCCCGCGACGGACACCATCGCCGGTGACAGCCAAATCCGGCACCCCGGCCCACTTTACCCCACGCGGCTAGGGAATTACAGAGAGGAGGTGATGGTGATCTAAATCGAACACGCCATACCAGGTATTGTCGTCTCGACGGTGTAGGTCACGGTGAACGGTGGAGCCGCGGCGAAGCTCGATCACGACGAGAAATTGACTCCCGGTATCACCGTAAAACGCGCCCCTGAGCTCGAGCACCGACGGTGGCTTCACCCCGATGACCCAGGGCAACACTCTGAAGGAAGCACAATGGTATTGGCTATGTTCGCCGTGACAGCGCGACTCTCCGACCGCGCGAGAAGCCAGAGGTGATGGGGAGGAGAGAAACGACAGGGAACTCACGGTGCAACTATATGGTCTTCGCACGGGCAGTTCGGGGTCGTGATTGGGTTAGTCCCCGATCCCACGCGCAGAGTTCGCCACGGATTTCGCGAGGTCCGTTGACGCGGTCGCGCGCAAGTTCTGTTGCAACAGCACGCCGTGAGGAAAGGGGAACCCTGACGGGTGGGTCCCACACGTAAGCGCTAACAGACGAAGTGCGACATCCGGTTGGCTGACGAAGCGGCCCCAGCGACCGGCGACACACGATGTGCGAGTGCGCCCGAGTGACCGGCCACTGGGCCACATCCGTCAGTGCGAGCGGCGCGCGTGAGAGCGTGGGCAGAGTGGGCCACACGTTGGGGTGAGCTGATGGGCCGATTTGGGGGGGGGTCTGGCCCAGGTAGATTTTATTCCTTTTTCTTTTTACTTTCTTTTCTTTTATCTTTTATTTTATGTTTTCTTTTATAATTGTTTTGAATCAAATTTGAACTTTAATGTGAATTTCACCTTTGAGTCCATTATACAAATTCACACTCTAATGCTGGAATAATATATTTTTATTTACTTATTTTTATCCTCACCATATTTATTTCCTTCTCTTTTCTAGATTCAAGAATTTCTTTTAGGTTCTAAATTCCCTTTTTTGGACTTTAATATTTTTCTTGTCACATCTTTTTTATATTGTCACAAAATTCACACAAAATAAAATCCCAGCATGATGCATGTATTATTTTTGGGTGTCTTTTTTCATTTATTTATTTGTTATATATGGTGTTCACATGGAATAACAAATATAGCTAACACCCATATATATAAACGAATAGCATTTCTATTTTTAGACTTTTCTTACAAAGTGTGTATTACATAGGGAACCTTCCATTGCTTGGAGTAAGAAATCTTTCTTTTCAAGAGAAGCTTCATATTATTTAATTTTGTTCTCTAAACACTCGATTATAATTTCGTTCTTTTTATCTTCGAGGTCTTGCTGCATTTCAGTGCTTTGCTTAGCAATATACTCTGTAGAGATAAATCTTCATCAGCAAATTTGCTTCTTCGCAAAAATAAAAAAGAAAAATTTCGCTTCATCACAAGAATTTTACCTTGAAGTTGAAATAAAACAAACTACCGACGATATGTTGTCGTCGGTAGCTGCTAATATCAGCTTCGAGCTTCAGAAAACCAACACTCTTCGATAGAGTGCCGATTATCTTCGCCACGGTGTTGTTGCAAACGCATCCTAAGGCCTCTTCTTCAATCCCACCAAAGAGCATGGTTGCTGGCTGGTAGCCACAGGAAATGCCATATTCCTGTAGCTTCTTCTTTTCGGCCTCAGATAGTTCTTGCCCGACCAGGTTCCGAAGGTCGAAATCTTTTTCCTCCGAAGCAGCATCGACGATTTTCTTTCCTTTGTCAGGCACTGGGGCCATGACCTTTTCTGCAGCCACAACTGTTTCTTCTGTAGGCATACCCAATATCAATTTATCAATTCCAGATAGTGTGCTCTCCAAATTGGCAGCTTCAGCGACAGCTGCAGCTTCGGCAGAAATGTTTGCTTCGGCAGTGGCCAGGGCCGATGGTGGTGTCCATTCAATGGCTTCCATTACGGTGCTGATCCTTCGCTTTTTCTGCTCATCCACCTTTTTGTAGCTGAAGGCTCGTCCCTCTTCTGTAAAAGCTTTGTCAGTTCCGGTCCTAGAGGACTTAGCAGCTTGATAGGTAGAGATTCAGTCATTACCTTTAAAATTTCTGCCACTTCGGCAGCAGGAGGTATCGAAGGAGTCTCCTCTTCTACCTCGGTCACTTTCGGCTCTGGAGTTGCAGCTTTTCTTTTCTTCAAAGTTGCCACCTTCGGCTCAGGAGTGGATTTTCTCTTTTTTAAAATCTTCTTATCCTCCTTCACCATTCTGGCAGCTTGTCTGCTCAGAACGCTAACAATTCTTTTTCTTTTTGCCCCTTTGGCACCCTTGTTGAGCTGCTCATAATCAGGGTATTCAAATTTTAGAGCGTCCATTACTCGGTTTAACCTTCATTTTGGCCGGGTGCTGAAGGTTGCTGTCATCAATTGGTCTTCGTTTTTGGTATAATTTCCCGAAATTTCATTACACATAGTTTCAATCATTTCTAGCCATCCTTGGCAAGGCTCCTTAAACTGTTTCTCAAACTTAAAACGATAAGGTAATCAGACAAGTTCATGTTTCTTATTTGTTCCCTTTAGCTTCGGCATGCCCTAATCACTTGACATTGGAGATGTCCTGTTGGCCAGGTATTCTTGCACCAAGTCCCTGGTGCTGATTTGTTCAACCACCACCCTGAATCTACTGCGGCCAACTGACATGGTGACCCTAGCTGCATGTTGCACAGGGGCTTGGTCTATCCGAAGTTTAGAGATAGCGGGCACATAACCATCGTCATCATTTTCCCCCTCTTCTCATTAGCCTTGATATAAAATCATTCACCTTTCCAACCGGCTGCCCACTTGGTGCGATAACTTAGAACTAGAGCCTTTGTATCCTTGCGATACGCAAAGTTGTAGCAACCAAAATTTTCATGTAAACTGTCTGCCCTGGCCTTCGTCTGGTAGTGCAGTTCATGCACTCGGCAGAATGCTTCGGCATCTGGGCTCATCCCTTGGCTTCGGAGGGCCCAGATGAAGACATTAAGCCTAACAATGGCGTTAGGGATTAGCTGATGAATATAAATTTCAAAAAATTTCAAGACTTCTCCTATCATCTCGTTCAGAGGAAACCGCAGTCCCGCTCTGAAAAAACTCTTGAAAACCACTACTTCATCATCCTTTGGCGCTGGGTGGTTTCTTCTCTGGCAAATCAGACAAGTTTCCTTTCAGCTTCTCCAAAGTAGCCCAGCTTCATCATCATGGGCACGTCAGCTCCAGACACTGTAGATTTCTCAAAATCTAGATGACTGGGTTTACTTGGGATCAAAATACTGTAATCTTCCTATTCATCAATATCTTCTTCTTCTTTAGCAACAGTATGTTTGGTTTCGGCAGCAGGAGCACCTTCGTCAGTAGCTCCCTCTGTCACAACTAGACCTGATTGTTTCATGACTTCGGAAATTGGCGCTGTCTCAGCGACCTCAATTTCTTCTCCCTCACGAGATACCCTTGCAGTCGAACGAACTCTGGCCAATTTTTGGATTTATCGAGGTTTTAACGAAGTTGATGGTTGATTTTGCAGTTCTGACGAAGCTCACTTTTTTGACGAAGTTAACTCTAAATGATGAAGTGCTCGCTTGAGAGCGCAGTGAAAAAGCTTTAGCTATAGTTAAATTTTTAACAACACAACAGTGCAATGACAATGAATGTTGTGGTAACTCTGCACCAACCTGTCTGTTTATATAGTATTGCAGGTGGGAAGGTGAAACGCCAAATCGCCTGCACCCGCTGAACGGTGGACCACTCGACACGTGGAAGGGGAATCGCCAGATCGCTTGTATTCGCTGAACGGTGGACCACTCGACGCTTGGAGTATTTTAATCGTTTCTCGCCAACGAGCTCAGGGAAGGTGTTTTTCGGACCTTCGGCATTCCGAAGCCTTTGACATTTTTTCGCGGATCGAGCTCGTTACGAAAAACGATCTAGCACTGCGAAGGGGCTACTGTTGGGGGCCTTCTTCTTCGCCGAAGGTCCTCCAAGCAAAAACACCTTCGGCAAGGTGATATGCAACTGAGACACAACACGAAGGTATATACCGAAGCTATAATCCAGGGAGTTTCGGCATGACGGCGCGCCTTGAGACGAAGGGTAGCACTGACTTAAAAAGGAAAAGACCGTTTAGTCCATGATGACTTGTGTCATGTTTGTAATTAGCTATTAAGGGCATGAATGTAATTTTAACCGGGTTGCATCCCATGCCTATAAATAGGTGAACAGTACCCCTGTACTGTTCACGATGACCTGTATTCACTCGCACGTCACACTTGGATTCTCACCTTCTGTCAAGCCGAAGGTATAAATGTAATTCAATATTGTTCATGTTTATTCATGATTGTATAATAAAAATATCCAAATGATATAATATGATTACTCATGTTTTTATATGTGTCATATGATCCTACTTTCTGTTATATATTGAGATGATGAAGGTATGTCCTTCATGACCTTCGTCTGAAGATCATTCTATCCTAAGGGAGATAATACTTCGAAGGACGAAGGTCTTTAACCATTAACATTTGTGTTGCCTTGTTCTTAATTCATAGCATTTGAGAACAAGTCCCCAACAAAAGCCTTCAACAGCCTTAGGAGCAAATTCAAATTTTCTACCTCTTTTAATAAGAATAAAGCATTTACTCCCAAAGACTCTAAAATATGAAACATTGGGCTTTTTACCAGTGAGGAGTTCATATGATGTCTTCTTGAGAATTCGGTGAAGATATAACCGGTTGATGGAGTAGCAGGCGGTGTTAATCGCCTCGGCCCAAAAACGGTCCGATGTCTTGTACTCATCAAGCATGGTCTTTGCCATGTCCAGTAGAGTTCTATTCTTCCTCTCCACTACACCATTTTGTTGAGGTGTGTAGGGAGAAGAGAACTCATGCTTGATGCCCTCATCCTCAAGAAAGCCTTCGATTTGAGAATTCTTGAACACCGTCCCATTGTTGCTTCTTATCTTTTTGATCCTTAATCCGAACTCATTTTGAGCCCGTCTCAAGAATCCTTTTAAGGTGTCTTGGGTCTGAGATTTTTCCTGCAAAAAACACCCAAGTGAAGCGAGAATAATCATCCACAATAACTAGACAATACTTACTCCCGCCGATGCTTATGTAGGCAATCGGGCTGAATAGATCCATGTGGAGTAGCTCGAGCGGCCTATCCATCGTCATTATGTTTTTGTGTGGATGATGAGCACCAACTTGCTTTCCTTCTTGGCATGCGCTACAAACCGTGTCTTTCTCAAAATGAACATTTGTTAGTCCTAAAATGTGCTCTCCCTTTAGAAGCTTATGAAGATTCTTCATCCCAACATGGGTTAGTCGGCGATGCCAGAGCCAACCCATGTTAGTCTTAGCAATTAAGCAAGTGTCTAGTTCAGCTTGATTAAAATCAACTAAGTATAGCTGACCCTCTAGCACTCCCTTAAAAGCTATTGAATCATCACTTCTTCTAAAGACAGTAACACCTATGTCAGTAAAAAGACAGTTGTAGCTCATTTTACATAATTGAGAAACAGAAAGCAAATTGTACTCTAAAGAATCTACAAGAAAACATTGGAAATAGAATGGTCAGGAGATATAGCTATTTTACCCAAACCTTGATTTCCATCCCTGAATGTGATAGCTCGTTGGGGATCTTCATTTTTCTCATAGGAGGAGAACATCCTTTTCTCCCCTGTCATGTGGTTTGTGCACCCGCTATCGATTATCCAACTTGAGCCACCGGATGCATAAACCTACAAAACAAATTTAGGCCTTGTTCTTAGGTACCCAAACAGTCTTGGGTCCTTTCACATTAGAAACAAGCACCTTGGGTACCCAAACACAAGTTTTGGGACTCTTGTGTTTGCCCCCAACATATTTGGCAACTACTTTGCCTGATTTGTTAGTTAAAACATATGAAGCATCAAAAGTTTTAAAAGAAACATTATGCTCATTTGATGCAGTGGAAGATTTATTTTTAGGCATTTTAACATGAGTAAAATGCCTAGAGCTAGAAGCCTCATTTTTATACATAAAAGCATGGTGAGAAATATATTATGAGGTTTCCTAGCATGAATCTTCCTAATTTTGTGTTCGGGATAGTTTGCAGGGTATAAAATATAGCCTTCATTATCCTGAACCATGGGAGCCTTGCCCTTAACAAAATTAGACAATCTTTTAGGGGCATTAAGCTTGACATTGCTCCCCTGTTGGAAACCAATGCCATCCTTAATGCCAGGGCGTCTCCCATTATAGAGCATGCTTCTAGCAAATTTAAACTTTTCATTTTCTAGTTCATGCTCATTAATTTTAGCAGTTAGTTTAGCTATATGATCATTTTGTTGTTTAATAATGGCAAGGTGATCATCAATAGCTTCTACATTAATGTCTCTACATCTAGTGCAAATAGAAACATGCTCGATAGTAGATGTAGAGGGTTTGCAAATATTTAATTCTTCTATCTTAGATTTTTAATCTAGCATTCTCATCTCTAAGATAGGAAATAAAATCATTGCAAACATTTAAATCTTTAACCTTAGAAACTAAGCTAGCATTTTCATTTCTAAGGCTAGAAATTGAATCATGGCAAATGCTAAGCTCTTTAGATAGGTTTTCACATTTTTCTACTTCCTAAGCATAAGCATTTTTCAATTTAACAATTTTTTTGTTTTCCTTAATGATGAAGTCCTCTTGGATATCCAAGAGTCCATCCTTCTCATTAATAGCTTCTATTAATTCATTCAATTTCTTCTTTTGTTCCATGCCAAGGTTGGCAAAGAGAGACATTAAATTATCTTCGCTATCACTAGAGCTACCCTCATAACTAGATGTTGTATATTTGGGGGGTGGCTCTAGATTATACCTTCTTCTTTTTGCCGTCCTTAGCCATGAGACACTTGTGGCCGATGTTGGGGAAGAGGAGGCCCTTGTTGACGGCGATGTTGGCGGCGTCCTCGTCGGATGAGGAGTTGGTGGAGCTCTCATCGGAGTCCCATTCCCGATATATGTGGGCATCACCTCCCTTCTTGTAGTATCTCTTCTTCTCCTTCTTCTTCCCCTTCTTGTCGTCGTCCATGTCACTATCACTAGAAATAGGACATTTAGCAATAAAGTGACCGGACTTACCACACTGGTAGCAAACCTTCTTGGAGTGGGACTTGTAGTTTTTCCCTCTCCTTTGCTTGAGGATTTGGCGAAAGCTCTAGATGATGAGTGTCATTTCCTCGTTGTTGAGCTTGGAGGCAACGATTGGAAGCCTACTCGATGTAGACTCCTCCTCCTTCTCTTCCGTTGCTTTGAATGCGACGGGTTGCACCTCGGGTGTGGAGGTGGCGCCTTGCTCCAAGTTGACGATGTGTTTGGAGTCTTTGATCATTAGCTCAAAGCTCACAAACTTGCCAATCACTTCCTCGGGAGGCATTAGTTTATATCTTGGATCCCCACATATTAATTGAACTTGAGTAGGATTACAAAATATGAGGGATCTAAGAATAACCTTGACCATCTCATGGTTATTCCATTTGGTGCTCCCGAGGTTGCACACTTGGTTCACCATGTTTTTTATCCGGTTGTACATTGCTTGCGGCTCTTCTCCTTTGTTGAAGACGAAACGGCCGAGCTCTCCCTCGACCGTCTCCCGCTTGGTGATCTTGGTCACCTTGTCCCCTTCGTGTGCCGTTTTGAGGACGTCCCAAATTTCCTTGGCGGTCTTTAACCCTTACACCTTATTATACTCCTCTCGACATAAAGAGGCGAGGAGTATAGAAGTTGCTTAGGAGTTAAAGTGTCGTATTTGGACGGCCTCATCCGAGTCGTAATCCTTGTCCCCCACTTGTGGTACCTACGCTCCAAAT
Organism: Zea mays; assembly: GCF_902167145.1. Classification (NCBI taxonomy): domain Eukaryota; kingdom Viridiplantae; phylum Streptophyta; class Magnoliopsida; order Poales; family Poaceae; genus Zea; species Zea mays. The sequence continues at coordinate 10,238,751 of NC_050104.1, read as the reverse complement.
TCAACTATGTCCCATATGCTTTCGTGGAGTGAGGTTAGGTGATGCCTCATTTTATCACTCCACATACAATAATCTTCACCATTAAAATATGGTGGTTTGCCTAGGGGAATGGAAAGTAATGGAGCGCGCTTAGAAATGCGGGGATAGCGAAGAGGCATCTTACTATACTTCTTGCGCTCATGGCGCTTAGAAGCGACGGGTGACTCGAAGCTTGATGTGGAGGGTGACGAAGAGTCGGTCTCGTAGTAGACGACCTTTTTCATCTTCTTCTTCTTGTCACCTCTCCGAAGCGACTTGATGGAGGAAGAGGATTCCTCCTTGTTCTTGTTGCCAGACTCCCTTGAGAGAGTCATCCCTGAGCTTGCAGCCTTTTCACCAGTCATGATCTCCCTCTTGGCATGATCTCCCGACATCACTTCGAGTTGTTAGACTCTAATGAAGCACTGAGCTCTGATACCAATTGAAAGTCGTCTAGAGGGGGGTGAATAGGCGAAACCTGAAATTTATAAACTTAAACACACACTAAGGTCGGGGGTTTGCGTTAGAGTTAAACTCAAGTCGCAAAGAGATGGAAACAAATCAACCAAGAAATAAGGCGAGTGAACATGGTGATTTGTTTTACCGAGGTTCGGTTCCAAAGAACCTAGTCCTCGTTGAGGAGGTCATAAAGACCGGGTCTATTCCAACCCTTTCTCTCTCTCTCAAACGGTCACTTAGATCGAGTGAACCTTCTTCCTTAATCTCATGGGTCACTAAGACCCCGCAAGGACCACCACACACTTGGTGTCTCTTGCCTCGCTTACAAAGCACTTGAGAATAAGAATGGGAAAAGAAGAAAGCCAATCCAAGCGACAAGAACTCAAATGAACACAAAAATCTCTATCTCAGAAGCCACTAAGTGATTGGAGTGAATTTGGGACTTGGAGTTGTGGTGGTTGGGGGGTATTTATAGCCCCCAACCACCAAGGTAGCCGTTGGGGAGGCTGCTGCCGATGGGCGCACCGGACAGTCTGGTGCGCCACTGGACACTCACTGTTCAGTGTCCGGTGCGCCACCACGTCACCCAACCGTTAGGGTCTGGAGCCCAGTCGACCGTTGGGTCTTTGTCCTCTTATGGCACCGGACAGTCCGGTGCCGCACCGAACAGTCCGGTGTCGCACCGAACAGTCCGGTGCCGCACCGAACAGTCCAGTGCCGCACCAAACAGTCCGATGCCCCTTTGACTTCGCTGCTCTGACTTCTGCGCGACACTGTTGATCACCGTAGCTCCTGTTAGAGTCGACCATTGCGCAAGTTAGCCATTGCTCCGTTGGCACACCGGATAGTCCGGTGGCTCACCGGACAATCCAGTGAATTATAGCGGAGCGCGCCTGCGTTTTCTTGAGAGTGGCTGCTTGGCTCCTGTACGGCCCTGGTGCACTGGACACTGTCCGGTGCGCCAGACCACATCACACTCAAGTCCTTTTTGCTCCTTTTGAATTGGGTCCCTAACTTGTATATTTATTGGTTTGGGTTGAACCTTATGCACCTGTAATACATGAGTTATAGAGCCAACTAGTTAGTCCATATGTTTGCGTTGGACATTCAACCACCAAAATTAATTGTAGGAAAAGGTTAACCCTATTTCCCTTTCACTACCTACACAATAATTAGTAGCAACACGCTTAGGCATCCAAACGGACTTTGTGTGAGTAGTGGGATGTTTTGCAATAGGTGCCAAAGAGGTACTATTACCATCTTTCCTAAGCATAGAATAACCATTAATTGGAATAGTTTTAGGGATGTCAACGTTGAGAGATGAATTAGCCATGTATCCTCATTATCGGTTGTGTAGCAAGTTCTTTTATTTTGAGCCTTCTACTTTTGTCTTCCTTCACACCATCACACCTCTTGTTTGCTACTTGTGCCTTCTTAACAAGCTTGTCTAGACACCCTGAGGCAAGGTGACCCAATTTTATCATATCTGCGACACTTGACTTGGGTGTGGTATTGTGTTGGTCTTGATCTTATACCTCCCCTTCTTGTCTTCTTTTTTTATTTCCTGTATTAACACCATCTTCATGGTTGCTTTGAACCTGACCTTGTGGCAATGTGGCTTCATCTTCTTGAGTTCATCTTGCAGCTTCTTGTTTGGGCAAATCTTGGCAATATGACCCATTAAGTTGCATTTGTAGCATATGAGGTGAGAAAGATTCTCTTATAAGCTCTTCATAACCCCTCTCATATACTTATTCTTGCCCCATCTTTTTCCCTTCATTTTGTCTTGTTATAGTCGACGCCACTTATGTCACCATATTACATATGGCTCTTCAACATGTGTTCATATGTGACATTTGATAGTGGTGCCTCTCTAAGTCGTTGCCCAAGTTTTTTACTTGTTCTTTGAGCTCTTTGTTATCTTCTCCAAGGTTAGTTTCACATTGCATACAAGAACAACAGGCATATGTATTTTAACAACATGTCATAGCTAACAAATAATTACAATGGGTGGGTACATTTTCCTTCACGCCTATATCACAAGGGTTAGTGAAAGGGAAATGTGCCCTTGGGCCATTTCTATAATGTTTTGGTGATTAAGTGTCCAACACATAGTAAGTGAGTTGCTATGTGCCAAACAAGCAAAAAGTGCAAATCATATAACAAGGTATGTTTCTAGACTTAGTACATTGTTTTGAGTACTAACATATTTTGTCTAAGTGATAGAAATAGGTAGAAAAGAATTGGAAAAAGACTTGGCTCTGTGCAGCCAACTCCAGCTCGGCTTGGTACACCGGACTGTCCGGTGCGCCAGTCTGGTCCGCGTGAAAAGGCCGCTCTCGGGACTCGATGGCGGCGTAAGACTATAATTCACCAGGCTGTCCGGAGGTGTACCAGACTGTCCGGTGAGTCATCCGCGACGAACTCGTCACTCTCGGGAAAAGCAAAGGGGCGACGTGGCTATAATTCACCAGACTGTCCGGTGAGCCAAGGGTCGCCTGCGCCAACGGTCGGCTGCGCAATCTTCGCGCGACACGTGAACTGCTCCAACGGTCGGCTGGTGCACCGGACAGTGTCCGGTGCGCCAATCAGCCCAGGGGAGCAATGGTCGGATATGCCAAATTTGGAAGGAGATCAAGCACCGGATCGTCTACAGGACCTGTCCGGTGCGCCACTCGATAGAAGGCAAGGATAGCCTTCCATGTTGATCTTCAACGGCTCCTAGCTGCCTTGGGGCTATAAAAGGGACCCCTAGGCGCATGGAGGAGTAACCCAAGCTTACAAGAAACATTCTAAGACTCCCAGACTCCGACTCCACACATTTGATTCTTTGTGTTAGCGATTTGAGCTCCAATTGAGTTGCTAACTCCGTGTGTTGTACTTCGAGCTCGAGTTGTGACTTGTGTGCGTGGTTGTGCTGTGGATTTGAGTCTTGTGTGTGTTTCTCTCCCCTCCCTTACTTCTGTGATTCTTTTGTGATCATCATTGTAAGGGCGAGAGGCTCCAAGTTGTGGAGATTCCTCGCAAACGGGAGAAAGACTTAGAAAGAAAGTCGTGGTATTCAAGTTGATCATTGGATCGCTTGGAAGGGGTTGAGTGCAACCCTCGTCCATTGGGACGCCACAACGTGGAAGTAGGCAAGTATTACTTGGCCGAACCACAGGATAAAAATTGTGTGTCTCTTGTGTGCTTTCTCTTTGATTGTATGTGTCCGCAAGAGCTCGCCTCATAGACTTGATTAACTCACACTAATATCTTTATAATCAAGTTTGTTGGAATTTAGTGTTAACTTCTATAGGATCACCTATTTACCCCCTCTAGGTGCTCTCAGTTAGCAATATTTTGCAATTGATCATCTAACCCGCATGATGAGCTATCACTAGTTTTAATTTCTTCATTAGAAATCTTGTTAGTGAGGAAAGCATGGTCTTGTATCAAATTCTCATTAGCAACACTAAACTCGTCATGAATCGATTTTATCCCCTCATGTGAACAAGTAATAACATAAAGTAGATGCTTCTGTTGTTCACATCAATTCTTTAGAAATCATATTTCATTTTCAATCTACTTATTTTTATCTATCTCGTTTTTCTAAAGCCATGTTCATGCTAGCAATTCTATGCTCAATCGCATTGCAACTTGATACCTTTTGTGTCACCTTGTCACATGGAGCAATGAGGTGAAGTTGATGGGACTGTAAAATCAATATCATCCTTCTAGCATGATCACATACTATCAACCAAGCCAGGTGAACTTGTTGTATAATATTCATCATCACTTGAGTCCACACATCAGATGGACACTCATTAACAATCACATTATCACTGATGTGCTCAACATCGTTAGCCACCTCATGCTATGCACATCATCATCAAGAATGATCCTCCCATACATGTCATCGAGATAACACCAAATTTCATTGGTGGACTCCAAGTACATGATTTCCTAGAATACATCTTCACTAAGTATTGATAAAATATGTATTTTTGTCCTCAAGGTGTATCCATTTCTTCTCCTCTTGGTTGAGATCTTTCCTCTTCCCATAAAAAATATCTAGACATACAATTTTCCACCATGTAAAAGTGTGTGCCATAAAAATGTGTGGATCACAAAACACATCTAACCCACTAGTTGCCATCCTCTTAGGTTGGTTAAGATCATAATGCGAGAACTAGGATTTGATACCACTTGTAGGGTCAAAATGGCAATGGGGACCCAATCGATGATTCCCTCGCGTGGAATTCTCCTGTTAGGGGACGGGGATGGAGATAGTTTAGTCCTGTCGAGGGCGATAATTAGGGACACCTGAATTACCCCCTAACAAACGCACTCAGAGAAATAGGGACTAAACTCTCGAGGGGTGACAACCAAGCCACCTATAAAAAGCCAAGATGTCCCCCCGAGGGTCTCCCACTGTCACACCCGGTTTTGAAGGTAAACCGAATGCGAACCATGTACGTGCCAGGATCAGAAATTCACGTACACAGTGATTACATAAATGACTCAACATAGCACAATGCTTCGAATTACAATAAAGAGTAAGTAATAATATTACAGACTAGAGTCATTTACATAATATAAATCAAAGTACGCAAAATCGAAATGTAGCCAACGTAAACAACCCACCACAGGCAGCTGACTGGGGGAGGTCGCTAGCCTAATCCTCGAACTCATCAACGTCCTGGAACTCCTGGAGGTCCACCTCAACGCCTTCTTTACCTGAGCATAGATTGCACCAAAGGCAACCTGGTGTTTTGTGAAAGCAAGGGTGAGTACACATCAACGTACTCAGCAAATGTCCCGTTTGGCTGAGGTGAACTAGCTTTATGTGGGGTTAAGCTCAAGCAGTTGCTTTTAGTTGGTCAGGTATTTATTATTAGTGGAAGCCAAGTTTTATCATATAACCAACCCGTGAATCATTTCCTCATCGAGGAACATCATTATCGTCATCGAACCAAAATAATAAATAGAACCATTGTATTTCAGATCATTTGTATCTCTAATCAAAGAGGATCCCAAGGCTGCTCTTAACCGTGAGCACGGCTGATATATCAGTTTCATTACCCTCTGCAGAGGTCGCACACTTTACCCATGAGCCGTGATTCCCGTTTTGCCCGGGGATCATGATTCCCCATTGATCACTTCCTAGGTGGTCCGGCAGGGTATCACTACGTAGCCTTTACAAAGATTCCCTAGAGGTCATAGCCGCCCGTTAGGTTTCTCCAGTTTGATAAACACAGTACCTCTCCCCGCAGGAGGGTGACTAACGAAAGCAAAACGAAAGAACCTCGGCACTCAGCCTCGGCAGAGCAAGCACTGTGCCTGGACCCCATTGACGGCACAACGGCGAAGCAACTACACCTCTAGTTCCTCTAATTAATTAGCTAAGGGCATTCCATTTCACCCTCATGGTTGCACTGTTATCCCGGGTGGTCTCTCAACGAACAGGTCCTTACGGAGAGGTACTCGGGAAACAGCCCGAGTCCCCTAAATGCCACAAGTATATCATCATATCCAGAATAAAATCATAGTATCATCATTGTATCTCATCATGTTCATTGATTAAAGTAAAGCGCTAGCATGAAGCTAACCATAGTAGCCCAAAAGGTAATCAAGGACCAGGTAAATAGAAAGCTAGTCAATCCTTAGGTTGTTCATAGTATGCGGGACAGTGTATTATAAAGTAAATGAGACATAATGGGTCAGAGGACACTTGCCTTCACCAAACAGATGCTCAGGGTCTTCGATCACGTAGAACTCGAAGAGTGCGAACACTTGGTCGCCAAAGCTTGACCGTCGATTCCTCGAAGCTCAGAAACGAATCGCGATCTAATCGCAACGCGAAGCGAAGACGAACAAGAACAAGCAAACAAACATAGATATATGCATAAGAACATTACACCATATAAGATAAAATGTTATAAAAACATGCAGCATAAAATAGAGTTCGATTCTATGGTCACGTGAGGGAAAGAAACGCGACGGTCGAAGGTACAGTCGAGGAGTTATCGCGTTTACGTTAAACAAATATAACATTTAATTCGACATTAACAAATATAATGTTATACATCAGTCAGTTCGATTAATCTGCTACACTAACAAATATCAGTTAAATAAGTAATTTAATTAAAACGAGAGATTCTAAGTGATGCGAATCTAGGACGTGCGAAACAACACGACAGCGCGCGAACGATGCGGGAACACACGCGACATAGCACACGAACGACGCACAAGACAACGCGCGCGACTAGCACGAACGACGCGCGAAACAGCACGCCACCGCGTGCTGAACAACACGCGCGACATAGGCGAGAAAGCTAAATCGGTAACGTGTTTATACTAAACAAGTCTTAATTAGAATATTAGTTCGACGTAATTATAATTACGTGAATTGACATTATCATACCAAATATAAATTAAAACTACTACTTAGCTTTGACTAACTTACTATTTTAATAGTGGACGGTTAAACAAATAATTAACTAATTGACCTTAGTGATTATAATCGAACGACTTTAATATCGCGCGCGGACAGCGCGCGACACGCGACCCAGATGTGCGGCACGAACGCGCGATGGAAAGTCGACAACGCGCAAACAGCACGCGAATAATATTATGCGACGACGCGCGGACACACGCGACGCACGCAAACAACGTGTGACGCGTGCGAACCGCACGCGCGACAACACGAGAGATTCTAAGCGAGGCGAGTTTACAATGCGCGAAACAGCACGCCAGCTTGCGAACGACACGCGCGACAGAGCGCGCGGACGACGCACGAAACAACACGACAGCACGCGAACGACGAGTGGACACGCGTGCGAACAGCACGATGATGCGCAAACGATGTCGCGCGCAAACAATGAACAAATAATTGATAACAAGTATTTTAGTTGTCATTAATCACGTTAATTAACATTTATTTATAAAGGCCCAAGGTAGAAACTATAAAAGAGTTTTATCCAGAAAACTATTTTAAATAACCAGTCGATTAAACGATTACTTGACTAATTAATTAATTAAAGCTTGTGTCGTGACTAAACAATGTTACTAATATGAAATTGACGCCGCTAAAGAGTTGACGCGGTCGAAACGAGTTACGACGCATGAGACTCAATACATTTAAACATATATTGAATTTATAAACAACGCGACACACAGGTACTGCTAAATTATGTCGTATTCATACTAACTACACATTAAAAACGACATTTAAGTTAGCGTACACACACTAGCAGGTATTCACAAACGCATAATTAAAATTATAGGTTTGGTTCGATCGAACTATAATTTTAATTAACTATCAGTGTGGCGAAATGATTTTTACTAAACCGCGCGGAAAACGATTCGCGCGAAGGACTAGCTTCATCGGGCAACGCCGATCGGGAGCAGAGTTTGGCAGCTCACCAGAGCGGCGTGCGGCCAGGCTGTGGAGGCTGGGCAAGACCGAGGCGCCAGCAGCAGTGTATCTAGGCAGGTGCGGCGACTCGCCGGTGGCCGGGCTGGGTCAGCAAAGGAGCGGCTGGGCAGGTCGACTGACGGCGCGACGCAGGAGAGCTCACCGGGACAAGGTGAGGGAAACGCCATGGAGCTTACCTGCGCGGTGGCGATGAGCAGACGCCGATCCGGCGACGCGACGAGCAGCTCCAGGGAGGCGATGGCGATTTCCGGCTTCCTGCATGACGGCGAACGGACTGGGCAGATGCGCAGGGGCCATCACCGGGGACGAAGGACAGGGAGGAGGGGGCGTGGACGCCTAGGGAAGGGGGTTTCCTTTTTCTGCACAGATCGCGGTAGTTTTTACCTCTCACATCGCAGCCGGGAGAAGCAGGAGGAAATTGAGGCAACCGTTGAAGACGATGGCTAGTGCGGCGGGTCGTGCTGCGTGGGCGAGCGCCTCCACTCGCGTGGGCTGGCTGCTGGGCCCCGCTGCCAGGGGCAGCACCCTGCCTGCCGCGGCCTGGGCGCTAACGCCACGCGCGGGAGTGGCCTGCCGGCGCGCTGGGCCGCGCGGCCGAGATGGGCCAGGGGCCGGGGCGCGGCGCACTGGGCCTGGGTGGCTGGGCTCGCGCTGTGGTGGGCTGGGCCACCAGCGCTGGCGTGGAGGGGGCGAGCCGCTGGCTCCTGGGCCGCGCGTGGATGGGCTGGGGAAAAGGGGGCGCCTGGGCCGAGCCGGGAAAGGAGGGGGGAAAGGGGAGATGGGCCACGGAGGAGAGGGGCTGAGCCAGCTGGGGACATTGGGTTTTGTCTTCTCATTTTCTATTTCTTTCTCCTTCCTTTACTTGAAACCTAATTTAGTTTTAAAATTCAAATTCAACCACACTCTGCGAGTTTAGACAGATGCACATCAAAGCAAAACATCATACAAAAATAGATGTATTTCGGCATGGTGCAACAATCATTATTCCCTTAGGGTTTTATTGATACATGACGTTAAAATAAATCCTTCTGCTACTTTAAAACGTAAAGAAAAGAGTGAAAATGAAGATGAGGATAAAGGTAACACCTGAATTTGGTGGATATTAGAAAAGAAATTTTATACCCCTAAATTCAGGGTGTTACACCCACCTCGAGCGGGGCTCCGCCTCGCCCGAAGTCGACACCACTCACTCTGCCTCGCCTGAGGTCACCTCAGCCCAATCCGTCTCGCCCGAGCCGACCTTGAGCAGATAGGATAAGGATGCTCAAAAACAGGCAAGGGACAGGTGCATTTAATGCGTGTGCCAACCCGCGTTGTGGCAGCAGAGCACAGTGGTGGACAAGACAACGATCACGTCTAAGCGCAACGGTATGATTACGCCTATGCCATATAGTGCACGCACGCCGCCTGACACCCTCTGATGGGATGCCTAATACGACAAGCTGAGCGGATGAGTCTTCGGGCGCAACCTCTCTGCCTCGCCCGACCCAAGCGCAGCCCTCGGGCAAATTCTCCGCCTCGCCCGAGCTCGGCCTCGACCACCGACTTTGTCGTGAATCCCGCAGACAGTCACTCTGCCCGACTGTAGCGCACGTCAAGAGATGGCTCGGCTGGCACCTCGGGAAGACTTCTGCATCAACCAAGCGAGGGCTCTGATCTCAATGATTACTGCAAAGAATCTCGACGTCATCACGCGCTAGGACGATGACGCACCCCATAAGCAGCCTTTGGCCCATACCCCGGCGCTGTTACAACCACTACGACATGGGTGGCCTCTCCCTCGGGAGCTCGGGTGTACGGACGGCCCCTCGGTCTCGGCTCTCTACGGGAAGTCAGCAGGCGCGAATCTACTGCAGGTTTCTTCGTCACGTCAGATGCCAGGGCATCTCTCCTTCAAATACAAGACTCAGCTTCACCATGGACGCTCCCCTAGGTGTATAAATAGGGTAGTGGTCCTTCCCTTGACGAAAGGGACACACATAGACGAGTTCTTGCTTTCTCACTCTGTCTTGTAAACCCCTACTACAGGCACCACGATGTGCGAGTAATATAAGTCTCATCCCCTCTGCTGGAAGTAGGGCCTCGAGAAGCCCGAACCAGGATAACCGCTTGTGTCATCTCACACACCATCTAGAGCCGACCATGCGACACATTACTGGTTGGTTAAGGACTCGCGGTCCAAACACCGACAAGTCCCTATGGGGACCAAAACATGGAAATGTCTAGTTCATGGGGACGAGGATGGTAAATCATCCCTCATCCCCATTCAGCGTGTACCCATCCCATGAAGTTTCCTAGATCTAAAATAGCCCATTAACATGTTAAAATTATACTAAAAACTCATTGCATAGCCTACATAAAATAGCAAAGTAAACTCTAAAGTAGATGTCTCTTGTGCTTTTAAATCTTGTTTGTTCAGTTTATATTGATTTGATATAACTAATTTCAAAAAAAAAATTTATTGTATTTTCTTATTGGGGATGGATTCCCCGCGATGATAAATTCCCCAACGGAGATGGGGATGGGAGAAAATCTCCTCGTGAGCATTCGTGGAGACGAAGACGATGAATTTTTCTCCTCGCGAGGAGAGGGATGGGGAGTCATTCTGCAACAGAGAATTCACTATTGTCGTCCGTAGACGGAGTAGAGGGGTGATTAGTTCTTTCTAAGACTAATTGACAAGCTAACCAAAAAATACGAAATTGAACTAAATAATGTGGACAAGACTACACTCATCTATCTATGTTGTAAGCATGTTACAAAATATCCTAAACAAATTATGTTTAAGCTATCAAGCTAGTATGAGATTACCTAAATAATTCTAGTTAGCAATATCACACAAACTTGCGCAACTAGTCAACTACGCACATAGGAAGCTTCTACACACTACCGGAAATAGCTCCTTTGCCGAGTGTCTTAAGCACTATGCAAAGCTTGAAAAATACTCGGCAAAGAAGACTCGATGAACTGTACATCGACAATGTTTTCTTTGCCGAATACTTTTTATCAGGCACTCGGTCAAGACATTGTCGAATGCCACTCGATACTCGTCAAAGAAATGTCGTCGTCACAGCGCCAAGTGACGGCGTCAGATCCTGTGTCGAGTGCCCATCGAGCGGCACTCAGCAAAGGCTCACTCTTTGCCATATCTCCTTATTAAAAAAAATAGCTCTTGAATTCCTTGAAAAACCGGCTGCTCTTGTGCAAGGTACTATATGTGAATTGTGATCTGCAATGCCCATTCACTCATGCTAGTGGCACTATTTGGTTAACGTTGCAATTTTTATGTGCACGTAGAAACCGTGATCTGGTCCTAATATGGTCTTGCTAGAGATCTTTCACTTAAGGCCAGCTTACCTTTATTTTATAGTATAATTTGCGCACGAAACATTAGCTAAACAATAGTTGTGGTTTAACCCTATATTTCTCCAACAAAATGTAGGATGGAGACATAGATGATGGTGATAATGATGATGGATCCGAGGCATCGTTGTGGGCTCGCTGGTGATGACCTAGATGACGATAATGCAGCATGGATGTTATGGATGTTTCTTATTATATTTGTTGTGTAATGCTTCGTGACCTTTCGAGCTTGGGAATTGTGGACTCGCGAACTTATAAATCGTGGACTCATAAAATATGTGTGAATTTATTATACTGTGAACTTATCATATTGTCAATATCGTTGATTTTGTTTTTGGTAAAAAAAAAATGAAAACGGAAACGGCTCTGGCGTCTACCACCGACCGTCTTTATCCATAGCAAGCAGTACACCACGCTCAGGAACGAGTGAGCGGTGGTGGCCCAGCCGTGCTCTGCAACAGCTGCTTGACTCGGCCCACCGCACTACGTACACCCGCGCCGCTTCAAAAATTCTGAAGTGAGCCAGAGCGAATACGAATTGACCCGTGCATGGCCCATCAAATGACTGCCGGCATCTGCATAGAGGAGCAGGGAACGTGGACAAAAAGGACAAGGACAGCGTCCATGCGCGCGCACTCCTGGCCCAGCAAATTCTTCGTTCTTCTTCGGGGTCCGGTTCCCCGCACGGCGCATGCGTGCTTTGGAACGCTCGGCCGCCCGCCCACGCCACGCCAGGCGGCAAGACTGCGCGATTCATGCATTTTTTTAGCCTGATGCCTGCCGGCCGGTAGTACGTGGTGCCGTGGACCGCTCGTCCTTGTGAGACGACCCCCATCCCCCAAGCGTAGGCGTAGCGTAGACGCGCAGTACTAGGAGCGAGAGTGAGTGGTGGAAATATGGACCAGTCTTTTTGCCACCACATCCACATGCATATGCACGGTCTAAAAACATGAGCTTAAAAACATGCTCACCACAAAATAATATGGATCGTGTTAGTATGATCTGAAGACGAACTTAGACTGAACCTTAAATTTTGGCCCATTGAGCACCCGCATGTACCGGGTTTGGAACGGTACGGCACAACGAAGTTCATATTATTTAATTTGTTTAATTTAGTAAGTGTTGATGTCTTTTCGGAGCGCCAAACACTCAACAAGAACCGTGTCGGTGCCCTCTGCACAGAGGCGGACGGTCCACGGCCTGGTGCGAGGCGTGGCGGTGCTCTCTGCACAAGAGTGGACGGTCCGCGCACAGGGGCCGGATGGTCCGCGGCCTAGTGCAAGGCTAGGGCTCCTGCCTGACGGCCGGACGGTCCGCGCCCTGGGGCCGGACGGTCCGCACGTACGCAGGGGCGGCGGAAGATCGCCGACGGCGCCTGGATCTCGCTCCCGGGAGGGACCCCGTCGGGGAGGAGAGATCCTAGGAGTTGTCTAGGCTCGGGCCGGCCGACCTAGACTCCTCTAATCGACGTAGAGTCGAAGAGAAGCGGAGAGTTTGAGGATCGAGGGGCTAAACTAGAACTAGACTAGAACTACTCCTAATTGTACTGAAAATAAATGCGAAATAGAAGTAGTATTTATTCGATTGATGGGGGTTCAATCGGCCGTAGCCCTTCATCTATATAAAGGGGGATGTCTGGATCCGCTTCAAACTGATTTCCGAGTTAACCCCGCGGTTTTAGGTAACAAATCCCGCAGGAAACTAGGAACCCTAACTGACTCTGCGCACGCGCAGACTGTCCGCGCCACCACCGCGGACTGTCCGGACCGCGGACCGTCCGGCCTCGGGGGCAGACCGTCTGCACTGCTCTTTTTAGCATTAAACATATGACCCCTGCCTTTTGGTGAAGGTTGATGAACCAAAAGCATATGAACTAAACCTGATGTAAGTCATCGGCTTTTCAACATGGAGATCATTCAATAAAGCACCAATGTATAAAGGCTGTTTCAGATTGTATCCTTCTCGGCCATGACCATTTGGTCAATGGATCAAAAGGAATAGCATGGAGATGCCCCCCAGTCTGGATAGACAAAGGGACTATACATGTACCATGGATTCATCATTATACCATTCCATGTTTGAACAGGATAATATAACGATGATGAGTAAACGGGTGGAAAGTACCCTGGCCTCATAGGATGAATAGGCGATGCTTGTTGTGTCGCCTTTTGGGTCGTTTTGTTTACTCGTTTCGTCTTAGCAAGTGATCGGGGTTTCTTCGTTGATCGATCACGTAGAACGGTCTTATTGCTAGTATCCTTGGAGAGCAATTGATCAAAAGTAGGGTCGGCTTTGATCAGCCGACCATATGTGTTCTTCCCTTGCGTCTCCTTCGCTTTTAAAGCTTTGTGTGGGGGCTGACGTCTTTGGCCATAGGCGGACTGTCCGGCAGAGTTAGCCGGACCGTCTGTCTGAGCACCGGACCGTCCGCACGTATGTGCCAGCCTGTCCGTGATGCTCAGGCCAGGCTGTTGTGCTTGGCTCATTAATTGTGCTTGCCCCCCGGTGCCTCCGGACTTTTTAGCCTTATCGTCCGGAGCCTTTCGAGCAATCTCCTTTTGTGATATATTTGACATACGAGGATCCCCAATAAGGATGTCTTTGTTTTTTCCTTTATCGGTTATTTCAGGCCGAACTAAGATCTTTTTGCATGCGATATGTATTATATTAACAGGAAATGGTTGTGTGTCCACTTGCATCTCCTAAAAAGCTAACCAGCCCTCATTTATGGCCGATTGTACCTGTCGACGAAAAACATTACAGTCATTGGTGGCATGAGAAAAAGAATTATGCCACTTACAATAAGCACGCCTCTTTAATTCATCTATAGGAGGGATATTATGAGTTAATTTAATGTTGCCATTTTTAAGTAGCTCATCAAATATCTTATCGCATTTGGCAACATTGAAGGTAAATTTAATCTCTTCTTGCCGATTCTTTTGAACCGGATGTAAGGAAGAACATGCTGAAGATTAGGCCTTTGTTGGCCAAATAAACTCAACGGTATATACATCTGCGGATTCATCATCTGAACTATCACGCTCTATTAGATGTATAGTACGGGCGACCGATTTTGATGTCTCTTTAAATCAGCTTTCACAGGCTAAAGCCCGTTGATGTAGCTGGGCTATCGAAAAGAACTGGGTTCCATCTAATTTGTCTCTTAAGTAGGATAGCAACCCATTAAAAGCTAGCCCTGCTAGCTCTTTGTCTGCAATATGGATCCGAAAGCATCGGTTTCTAGTGTCCCGGAACCTCCGGATATAATCATTAACCGATTCTTCGCGTCCTTGTCGGACTGAAGCTAAGTCAGCTAATCCTAATTCATATTCCCCAGCAAAGAAATGTTCATGAAATTTATTTTCTAACTCATTCCAGGAATTAATGGAATTAGGAGGCAGGGCGGCGTACCATGCAAAAGCGGTACCAGTAAGCGATAAAGAAAATAACCGAACACGAAATGCTTCTCCATCAGCCAATTCGCCTAGGTGTGCTAGGAACTGGCCTATGTGTTCGTATGTGCTTCTCCCATTCTCACCAGAAAACTTAGAAAATTCCGGTATCCTTGCCCCTTGTGGATATGAGACAGTGTCAAACCGGTGATTATATGGCTTTTGGTATGATTGCCCTACTCTGGCTACATTAACTCCGAACTTATCTCGAAATAGTTCAGTCATATCTTCCCTAATTTTTTCCATTGCACCCGGTGGTAGACCACCGGATCCTGGGCTGTGGGGCTCATTTGGTCGGGTATTAGTATATCGACCTTCTTGCCGTGACGGATCGATAGTGTTGATCGGTCTGTGATTGTATGGTGCATTATGGTTTATGTTAGACTACCCGTCTAGGGTTTCTGTTATTCCCCATGTAATGACCGTCTTACCCCCAGTGTAATGGGCCTGGCCCAGTTACCTTCTCTATTAATATCACTCCCAACCCTGTTTAGGGCATGGGTACAGTTTCCAACACGGTATCATCAGTCTAGGTTTAGGTTTCCTGTCTCCTTCCCTACAGCCGCCGGGGGGGGGGGGCTCCCTCTCCCCTACAGCCGCCAACAGCCGCCGCCGGCACCTCTCCCTCCTCTCCCCTGCACAGCCGCCGGCTCCTCTCTCTCCTCCCCTTGCTCTCCCTCTCGCGCTCACGCACCAGGAAGCAGGAAGCGCCTGCGCAAGCCAGGCAGCCGGCCCCGTGCGTTCCCTCCTGCACGTTGCCCCTGCCAGCCGCGCGACGCGCGCGCTGCCCAGGCGCCGGACCGCGCCAGCGCCCTGCCGCGCCCGTTGCTGAGCGACCGAGCGCCGCCCGCCCTTCTCCCCGCTGCTCCTGCGCGGCCGTCGCCAGGAGCCCCGCCGTGCTGCCGCGCCCTGCTGCGTGCGCCGCCCCGACGTCCGCGACATCCGTGCCGAGCAGCCGTGCACCCGCCGCCAGAGCCCCGTCTCCGGCCTTACGACGCCCTCTGGCGGCCAGCAGGGCTGCGCACCACCCCGACCGCGCCCACTCCCCACGCCGGTGCCGCTGCCCGCCGTCGTCGCCATGGACGACACCGCCACCGTCACCACCGGCCCCACCACCCCTGCTGCGATCAGCAGCGAGCTCGCCCGTGGAGGGGCCCCCTACATCGCCGGCCTCGGGCCGCTCCACGCCGCTCCCCCGCTGCCTCTGCGCCGTGGCTCCCCGCCGGGGTTTCCCGCTCTCGCTTCACCCACTTGGAGCCCCATCGTCGCACCCTCCGTACTCCCCGCCGCCGACGTTCCACTTGTCGACACCCTCGCCACGATCCAGGCCGCTGTGACGGCTTCGCGAGAGCGCGAGCGCGTCGCCTCCCTCGCCCTGGAGAGAGAGCGTGCCCTGGGCGCCGCTCTGACCACCCAGATGGCCACCACGCAGCGCCTCCTCGGGCGTCCGCCGACCGCCCCTGCGGAACCCCCGGAGGACCCCCCGCCTCCGACATCGACGCTGACCTCATCGCTGCTCTCCACGCTCAGGCCGCAGGTCTGCACAACATCCGGGCCCTCGTGTCCGTGGTGTTGGATCCGGCGTCTCCCCACTACCCCCGCTGGCGAGGACAGGTCCTTCTCACGCTGCGGCGGTTCGTCCTCGACGATCACGTCCTCGTCGACCACGACGCTCCACCACCTCGCTCCTGGTGCCTCATGGACAGCGTTGTCCTCTCGTGGCTCCACGGTACCATCACCGTTGAGCTGCAGGACATCATCCGCGATCAGGCGGACACTGCACGCCAGGCGTGGCTCGCTCTCGAGGACCAGTTCCTCGGGAATCGGGATGCGCGGGCGCTCCACCTCGACGCCCAGTTCCACCTGTTCTCTCAGGGGGACCTCTCCGTGGGAGAATACTGCCGCCAGATGAAGGGTCTGGCTGACTCTCTCCGCGATCTCGGCGAGCCTGTTGCCGATCGTACCCTGGTGCTGAACCTCCTGCGTGGCCTCAGCCCCCGCTACGGCCACCTGAAGGCTCTCATCAAGAGGAGCGTGCCCTTCCCCACCTTCCACGCCGTGCGGAACGAGCTTCTCCTCGAGGAGCTCACCATGGCGAATGAGGCATCCACTCCTGCCTCGGCCCTCTACAGCGCTCCTACCAGTGGTCAGCCGCCTTCAGGGGGCCAGGCCACCCGTCCTCCGACGACCGGGGCTCCCACCCGCCCTCCACCTGCCGTCCCGGCGACCCCTCGTCCGACTTCCACGACCGACGGGGGTCGTCGCTCCCGCAAGGGCGGCCGTGGGAGCGGCGGCTCCTCTCGTGGTGGTCCCTCCGGCCGGGGTGGCGGCCACGCGTGGCCGTCATTCTACAACCCCTGGACCGGGACCATCGCCATGTGGCCGGGCCAGGCACCGAGTACCTCCCGTCCTCCGGCGCCAGCCCTCCTGACTGCACCTCACTACGGCGCACCTCCCTACGGTGTCCCCGTCGTGCCCCAGGCTCCGCCCGCGCTCCTGCCTCCGGGGACCCACACCTCGACGCCTTGGTCCCCGCCGACCAGTGGTTGGGACAGCGCCTCCCTCGCTGCTGCATTCAGCACCATGGCGATGACCCCACCCCCCCCCTCCGACTGGGTGATCGACTCCGGTGCCTCGTACCACACCACTCCCACGGCAGGCACGCTCTCTCGCTCTCACTCCCCCCTCCCCTCTCACCCATCCTCGATCATCGTTGGAAACGGTTCCACTCTGCCAGTCACCTCAGTAGGTGCCTCGGTTCTCCCTGGGCCGTTTTACCTCAACGATGTTCTCGTAGCTCCCCACATCACTCACAACCTTCTTTTTGTTCGTCGATTCACTACTGACAACTCCTGTTCCATTGAGTTTGACCCCTCTGGTTTTTCTGTGAAGGATCTGGCCACCAGGACCCTTCTCGCCCGCTGTGACAGCTCGGGGCCACTCTACACGCTCCAGCCCACCACCGCCGGCGTGTCTCCACCTCCTGCCCTGGTCTCCACCGCCTCCTCCACCACATGGCATCGACGTCTCGGCCACCCTGGATCCGACGTCATGACCAAGATTACCCGTAGTCTAGATCCTTCATGTAGTAGGGGACATTTTGAGGGTCTCTGTCATGCTTGTCAGTTAGGCCGACATACTCGTCTCCCATTTACTACTTCTTCTTCTCGGGCTGAGCAGGCTTTTGACCTGGTTCACTGTGATCTGTGGACCTCCCCTGTACTCAGTCTTTCTGGCTATAAATACTATTTGGTGATTTTGGATGATTTTTCTCATTTTCTCTGGACCTTCCCGCTTCGGTTGAAGTCGGACGCATTCACCACCCTCACACACTTCTTCACCTGGGTATCCACTCAGTTTCGTCGCCCGGTCCGTGCTCTGCAGTGTGACAATGGCCGCGAGTTCGATAACAACGCCTCTCGCTCTTTCTTCCTCACTCATGGCGTCCAGTTGCGTCTCTCGTGCCCCTACACCTCTGCACAGAACGGCCGAGCCGAACGCATGATCCGCACCACCACTAATATGCTCTGCTGCCTCCTCTTCCAGGCGTCTCTCCCTGCCAGCTACTGGGCAGAGGCTCTGCACACTGCCACCCACCTCCTGAACCGTCTTCCCTCGAAGGCGGTTCACCACCCTACCCCTCACTTCGCCCTATACGGCACCACCCCCTCCTATGACCACCTTCGCGTGTTCGGCTGTGCCTGCTACCCCAACACTTCCGCCACCGCTCCACATAAGCTTTCTCCTCGCTCCACCCGCTGTCTATTCCTTGGCTACTCCCCTGACCACAAGGGGTACCGGTGTCTGGACCTCACCTCCCACCGCATCATCATCTCTCGTCATGTCATCTTTGACGAAGATGTGTTTCCCCTTGCTGGCTCCACCCCACCCACCGATCTTGACTCCCTCCTCGAGTCCGATCCGATTCCTCCCCCACCTTCGGCTCCCCGCCTTGCGCCGTTACCTGCTCCTCGTGCAGCCACCACGACCTCTTCCGCGCCACGCGCGGCCCCATCGACCCCGCCTGCGCCACGCGCGGCCCCGTCGATCCTGCCTGCGCCACGCGCGGCCCCGTTGACCCCGCCTGCGCCACGCGCGGCCCCGTCGATCCTGCCTGCGCCACGCGCGGCCCCGTTGACCCCGCCTGCGCCACGCGCGGCCCCGTCGATCCTGCCTGCGCCACGCGCGGCCCCGTCGACCCCGCTTGCGCCACGCGCGGCCCCGTCGACTCCGGCTCGATTCGCCAACCCCGCCCTCGTCTACCATCGCCGCGGCCACGCCACTACCTCGGCGCCCCCAGACTCGGGCCCGTCGACGAGCGCGGCCCGATTCGCCGACCCCGCCGTCGTCTATCACCGCCGCAAGCCGGCCCCACCTGTCGCTCCCGACGTTCCGGCGGTTCACTCCGAGTCGTCCGTTTACCACCCGGTCGCCATCCACCGCGACCCTGGGCACGTCCACCCGATGGTGACTCGGCGCGCTGCTGGCGTTCTCCGCCCCGTCGACCGGCTGATCCTGGCAGCTACTACGACCAGCACCCCCCCCGACGCTTCCCCGGTGCCCTCCTCCGTTCGCACTGCCCTCGCCGACCCACATTGGCGTCGGGCTATGGAGGAGGAGTACGCGGCCCTCTTGGCCAACCACACCTGGGACCTGGTGCCGCGTCCACCAGGCACCAATGTGGTCACCGGCAAGTGGCTATTTCGCCACAAGCTGACCTCGGATGGCTCCCTCGACCGATACAAGGCCCGTTGGGTCCTTCGGGGCTTCACACAGCGCCCCGGAGTGGACTACGACGAGACCTTCAGCCCCGTCGTCAAGTTCGCCACTGTTCGCGTCGTCCTCTCCCTCGCCCTCTCCCGCGACTGGGCGATTCATCAGCTCGATGTCAAGAATGTCTTCCTCCATGGCACTCTGACAGAGACTGTCTACTGCAGCCAGCCCACCGGCTTCGTTGACGCCGACCGTCCGGATCTGGTCTGCCGGCTGAACCGGTCCCTGTACGGCCTCAAGCAGGCGCCACGGGCTTGGTACAGTCGCTTTGCCTCCTACCTAGCCTCCATCGGCTTCGTTGAGGCCAAGTCGGACACGTCCCTGTTCATCTACCGGCGCGGCGACGACACCGTCTACCTCCTGCTCTACGTCGACGACATTGTGCTCACGGCATCCACCGCCGACCTTCTACACCGCACGATCGTCGCCCTTCAGCGGGAGTTCGCGATGAAGGACCTGGGGCCCCTCCACCACTTCCTCGGCATCACCGCCGAGCGTCGGCCCCAGGGTCTCTTCCTCCACCAGCACCAGTACGCCATCGACATCCTGGAGCGGGCTGGCATGTCTGACTGCAAGCCCTGCTCCACGCCTGTCGACACTCAGGCGAAGCTCTCTGAGGACGACGGGCCTCCGGTCGCCGACGCGACGTCCTACCGGAGCCTGACCGGCGCACTCCAGTACCTCACCTTCTCCAGGCCCGACATCGCATATGCCGTCCAGCAGGTGTGCCTGCATATGCACACTCCGCGGGAGCCCCATCTCACCGCGCTCAAGCGCATTCTGCGCTACCTTCGTGGCTCCCTCGACTACGGCCTCCTCCTCCGACCGTCCCCGACGTCGGAGCTCGTGGTCTACACCGACGCTGACTGGGCTGGCTGTCCCGACACGCGCCGGTCCACCTCCGGTTACGCCGTGTTCCTGGGCGCCAACCTAGTCTCTTGGGCCGCTAAGCGTCAGCCCGTCGTCTCTCGCTCCAGCGCTGAGGCCGAGTACCGTGCCGTGGCCAACGGCGTGGCCGAGGCCTCCTGGCTGCGCCAGCTCCTCCACGAGCTCCACAGTCCCCTCCAGCGCGCCACCCTCGTCTACTGCGACAACGTCAGCGCGGTCTACCTCTCCACCAACCCCGTGCAGCATCAGCGCACGAAGCATGTGGAGATCGACCTGCACTTCGTCCGCGAGCGTGTCGCTGCCGGTGACGTCCGTGTTCTCAGCGTCCCCACCACGCTTCAGTTCGCCGACATCTTCACCAAGGGGTTACCGTCGAGTGTCTTTTTAGACTTTCGATCCAGTCTCAACATCTGTACAGGATAGAGTTGTGACTGCGGGGGGTGTTAGACTACCCGTCTAGGGTTTCTGTTATTCCCCATGTAATGACCGTCTTACCCCCAGTGTAATGGGCCTGGCCCAGTTACCTTCTCTATTAATATCACTCCCAACCCTGTTTAGGGCATGGGTACAGTTTCCAACAGTTTAAATATGTAGAGGGCGAAATATACTGCTGTTGTGGTGTGTAATAATTTGGTGCATGGTGTGCAACAGCAGGTTCCACATATGTGTATCCGGTTTGTACGGTGGTATATCCGAACTGGCCGGTCGTGTTCGCCATTATTGGGGCGCCACGCGGTAGTCCCGGTACGGCCCCGGACTGTCCGGCATAGAAAGCCGGACGGTCCGCGTAAGGGTCGGACGGTCCGGGTAGCAACTCGGACGGTCCGACCGCGTCCAGGGTCGCCGATCTGCCAAACAGGGATGGCGGCGGTCCTAGGGCGGCCCCGGACTGTCCGGCAGAGCAAGCCGGACGGTCCGCGTATGGGCCGGATGGTCCGGGCAGAAGCTCGGACGGTCCGACCGTATTCAGGGGCGCCGATCTGCCAAGCAGGGATGGCGGCGGTGGTACTTGCCCTGGATATGAGTTCATCGGCATACCATATAATGGTTGGGTCTGCAAATCCCCATTTGTTGCCGATGTATTAGACATAGATATCCTATTACTAGTCTCATATGATGGAAAACTAGGAGCAACAGACTTCTCCAACGTATGCGTTAATTTTCTAATTGACTCTTCTAACCCTCCAATCTGTTGTTTCATTTGATTCTGCTGATGATCTATATACTGTTTAATAAATTGGATGTCGTCGGGTTTACTTACGTTGGGGACTTGAAGCGAAGATAGAAGAGATGCGACGTCGGTCTCTCCATGTTTGACAACTTTCTGGTGGCGATCCACCGTGTATTGTGATAAGAATTTCTCCCTCGCTTGACGCATGTAGTCCTCGTATTGCTGTTGCTCATCGGTCGTCAGACTTTCAACAGCCGACTTCAGGATATTGTCCGGGGAGATATCGGTGTGATCTTTAGAACCGGCCATTTGAGGGCCTGATTTTTAGTAGATCTAAACACCTTCCCCAGCGGAGTCGCTAAAAAGTATGTTGACGCCTTTTTGGAGCGCCAAACACTCAACAAGAACCGTCGCGGTGCCCTCTGCACAGGGCCGGACGGTCCGCGCGTAGGGGCCGGACGGTCCGCGGCCTGGTGCGAGGCGTGGCGGTGCTCTCTGCATAAGAGCGGACGGTCCACGCGCAGGGGCCGGACGGTCCGCGGCCTGGTGCAAGGCTAGGGCTCCTGCCTGACGGCCGGACGGTCCGCGCCCTGGGGCCGGACGGTCCGCGCGTACGCAGGGGCGGCGGAAGATCGCCGGCGGCGCCTGGGTCTCGCTCCCGGGAGGAACCCCGTCGGGGAGGAGAGATCCTAGGAGTTGTCTAGGCTCGAGCCGACCGACCTAGACTCCTCTAATCGACGTAGAGTCGAAGAGAAGCAGAGAGTTTGAGGATCGAGGAGCTAAACTAGAACTAGACTAGAACTACTCCTAATTGTACTGGAAATAAATGCGAAATAGAAGTTGTATTGATTCGATTGATGGGGGTTCAATCGGTCGTAGCCCTTCATCTATATAAAGGGGAGGTCTGGATCCGCTTCAAACTGATTTCCGATTTAATCCCGCGGTTTTAGGTAACGAATCCCGCGAGAAACTAGGAACCCTAACTGACTCTGCGCACGCGCGGACCGTCCGCGCCACCACCGCGGACCGTCCGGCCTCGGAGCCGGACTGTCTGCACTGCTCTTTTTAGCATTAAACAGTAAGGTATAGAATTAATATGGTTTCAATATTTGGACTTTATGTGGTTAAATGCTACTCACATTATTTAATATCTTTAATTTAGTAAACTATAGACTTTATGTAGTTGTAATATTTAGATTTTATGTGGTTCAAATATATGGGCTAGGTTTGAACCGGCACGACACAACGAATACACGTCGTGCTTTAGGGCTGAGCTAAAGCACTGTTTCTGCACTTTAGGATAAGACGACACGGCCTAAAAGGTTTTTGAGCCTTCTTGACCTAAACCTATTTGATCCAAAGCATGATAAGTCTAGGCTGGAACGACCCGGCCTGACCCGGCTCGACCCAATTCCAAGCACTACTAGCAGTAAGTACCGGTGCTGTCAGATGGACAGCAACAGCAACGGCCTTTGGTGATTTGGTCGTAGCCTCATAGTACTCGTAGTAGATTTTTTTCGGTACGTCTTGTGGTCGTAGCCTCTCATTCATACTCGCGGTAGATTTTCGGTAGGACAGGACTGGACAAAGGTTGGTCGATCGACCAGGCCTGCTGAGGTGGAGGTTTCGACAAGTCAATAGTCCTGGGGCGAGAGCCCGTGCGGGCGGCAAACTGGACCGCTTACTTTACTTCACAGTCAGCAGCGCATCAGCAGATGGAGCGCAACACGAGATGCAGATCAGATCAGAGAAGAGAAGAGCAGGACAGAGCGTGTTGTGGCGAGCGACCGATCCCATTGATGGCCAACGAAACAAGGACGCACACCAGCTTGTCCGGGGCCTGCGACTCGGACGCCGAAAGTCCGAAACGTATCTAGCACATCGTCAGCGGCCCTCCCGGTCCCGGCGCGGCGGTCGCTTGGAGGGGATGCGTGTTGCGTGAGCGGGCAGCCGGGCACTATCTGCTCCCTCCGCGGCTCCGCCCCCATCCCTGTTTCTTTTAACGCGACGTCGACGTCGACGTCCGTGATCAACGCCGTTAAAACTAACGAAGACATCGCACGCTTTAAAACCGCGGAATGCGACGCATGCCCGCCCAGCGCCACTGTGCCACAAGCTCCGAAACCGTCTCGCTCGCATCGCAAGGGAAACACGCACTACACAGTAGACCTGCGGTGCCGGTGCGCCCACTGTTCTTTTTCACCAACCAGAAAAAAAAAGCAGCAGCGATTCTGCTTGCCCTGGAATATTCCATTCAGTGTGCGCATCTGTACTTGCCTCTTTCCGCCATTAGTTTAGCGCAAACGCACTCGATGTGCCCCTTCCGGAATCTGGACAGCGTCTACCAGTAATAACATGTAATCCTGTCCGTTTCAAATTATATGTCATACATAACGTTTACACGTTTTCTGTACACCGTTCGACTCAATCTACGTGCCAGCCTGGCGACGCCTCGTCCGTTGATGCAACTTTAAGATTTGTGTGCACTGTCGGCTCTATATCGGGTTCTGATATGATTCACTCGAACCTAGATCCACTATCTCACCCCCTTATTTCAGGCTTCACTCTGCATACAGTGTCAAACAATGTCATCTACAGTTTTACGTCTCTATTTTACACTATCTACTGGAGACAGTCCACACCGAATTGTATTTCTCCAACCACGCGTTGTGGAGGAGAGCGGGATTCTTCTGGAGAACTCCACCATCCGTTTCGTCGAGCCGTGACAGATGCTCCCTCTCTCGCAGGGTGTAGCCTTTCTAGTAGGGGTGTAAACGGTACAGATATTATCCGACCATCCGATCGTCCGAAGAGGCTAATTATTCGGTTGGATAGTTTTTTTCGGATATCCGCAGAATTTTCGGATTTCGGATTCGGATTCGGATAGTACAGTTCGGATATCGAATACGGATATGATATGACTGATATCCGTCGGATTTCGGATATCCGGATATCTTCTCGGATAACTATCCGGATTTCATATTTCGGATATCCAGACATCTACCCAGATATCTTACCAGATTTCAGATTTCAGATATTCGGATAGTTACATGTGGAATCGCCCTAAATATCCAAGTTTCAACATAATCAATACTTCACTTTATCATTTTCATATGGAGATTTGAGGTTTATGTTCTTATATAATGTTTATTGTTCCTGGTAACATATTTGCAATTTTCGGTCGATAGTGGAATATTTTATGAATTTAAATGCGTTTTGATAATTTTCAGTAGAAAAAATTATAATAATACACAAATAGTCTGAAAAAATCATGAAATTTGACGGAGGAGCAATATATGCCCATATAGCATCCTCAAAAATGTTTGGGCCATAAAATCTAAAGATTGCCAACATTTCTTTCAATTCACTTTCACTTGTTACGTGAGTTACATGTGATATCACCTTAACTATCCAAATTTTAATATAATCAATACTTCACTTTATCATTTTCACATAGGGACTTCATATTGTCTTTAATAGAATGTTTATTGGTCCTGATAACTTATTTGCAATTTTTGGTACACACTAGATTATTTTATGATTTTAATTACATTTTGATGATTTTCTGTAGAAAGAAATTAATAATACACAAATAGCCTTAGAAATTCATAAAATTTGACGGAGGGTTAACATTTGTCTACATAAAATTCTAAAAAATGTTTGGGCCATAAAGTCAATAAGATGCCAGTGATTCTTTTCATTTTCTTACACTTGTTGTGTGAGTTACACGTGAAATCAGCTTAAGTATCCAAGTTTCAACATAACCTTTACTTCACTTTCTCATTTTCATATAGGGACTTGAGGTTATCTTCTTATGGAATGTTTATTAGTCTTGATAACTTATTTACAATTTTTTGTCGATACTATAATATTTTATGGATTTAAATGCATTTTGATGATTTTCTGCAAAAAGAAATTAATAATATACAAATAGTCTCAGAAATTCACGAAATTTGGCGTATGAGTAACATATGTCCATATAGCATCCTCAAAAATGTTTGAACCATAAAAACCACAAGATGTCATCAATTACTTCATTTCATTCCCACTTATTTGTGAAACCCGTAATGATTACAACCACCATAATAATAAGTGAAACCACATATCATAATAACACGTGAAACCACATATCATAGTTCTGAATATTTTATGAATTTAATTGTATTTTAATGATTTTCTACATAAAGAAATTAATAATACTCAAAATAGCTTTAGAAATTCATGGATTTTATGGAGGTGTAGCATATGTGCACATATAATCCTCAAAAATGTTTGGACTAAAGGAGGGGCTAAATGATTACAACTATGATATGTGTGGAATGGTGTCTTACACGATATCCGACAAAAATATTCGTTACCGACGCTATCCGTGTCCGATTAGCTCCATATTCGATCCACGACTATCCGTATTTGTATTCGAGAACATCCGTATTTGTATTCGTATTCGAAGCTATCCGTATTTGAATTCGAATCCGGCTACAAATATGAAAACAAATATGATTTCATTGATATCCGTCCGTATCCGATCCGATTACACCCCTACTTTCTAGCATAGTTGTGTCCGCCGTATAGCTCGTATACCATGTGTGTTGCCTTTTTTTATGACTTTTGTTAGGGGTTCGTTACCTTAAAGGCCAAGAGATTTCGGAAATGGCTCATCAGGATGAACCACTCCCTCTAGATACTACTGCTAGGAGGAGATCGAACACGACCTCGATGTCACATCCGGATTTAAGGGACAAAGCCGGGTGCATCTCATATATGCGCCAAAGAAGACAACACATATAATAACAGAGTGTATAGAGATAAATGTCACAATATAATCAGAGTACTTATTACATAGCGGAAGTCTTTACAAAATAAAAGATAAATATAGATCGAACTAAAGTCCGTCCTTGGCGCCATAAAGTCAACTCGGAGACGCCACCTAGATCGAATCGAACTCCTCGTTGTGTGGCTCTTCTTGAACCAACTATACTTCTCCTATAGGGGGTGTGAGACAGCAAGGGTGAGCTCACACATGTTTATCGCTCAATAAGTTGTGGGGAATAATGGGGCATGAAATCACCAAAGGTGTGAGTTCATGTGATGTGTAAAGCTGATCAACAATAGGGGTTAAAGCTAAGCATTGCTTTTAATAAGTTGATCAAATTTTATTAGCAATTACTAGATGTAAGTAAATACCAAACCATAATAAATAATAGAATAAAATTAATAATAAATCTCATGCAATGTATATGACAAATTGAATTTAAGTTCCATAATTTAATCATGCGAGAGTCATGAGCTACTCATGACCGTGAGCTCGGCTAGTATACCAGTTTTACACTTTGCAGAGGTTGTACCCTGTACCCATAAGTCGTGTATCCCATGTCGGCAGGGTTAGCTAGACCCTTAGACACTACCGAGGGGAATGGCTAGGGATCAACTACGAGGCCTTTACAAAGTTCCACTAGCTTCCAAAAACCCGCTACAGTTTATGGGAAGAGCACTTGCAAGAATCCCTCGTCTGACCGCCATCGCAGCAAAATCAACCCGAGAACCTCCCTGCATGCAACTCCCCTACTGCCCTTGCTCCTTTCGGGTAAGGTAGTCTTCCACTAGCTTTCCTAATTAGTCAGCCAAGGGCGTCCTATTCCACCCTTGTGGTGGCACGTGTTTCTCAAGTTAAGCTCCATGTTCCAATTAAATATAATGATCTTGACATGAACATAAATAACATAACAGAATAATTGGAACATGGATATAATGAAATATTAACCCAAAACCATATAAAGTAATAGCAAAACTACCCAAATGATTCAGGGGTAAACAAGGTAAAAGATAATCAGACTAGGGTGATCTATTAGGTCCCATCAAAATTAAACCTATACATGGATAAATGATATTAAAGAACATTATCGGGTAATAAATGTGGTCAAAGGCATAACTTGTCTAGGACTTCAGATCCAGGTACCAAGATGATCCACAGATCCACGTGACATCGCTGCTAGTCGTAGCAATACAAACAAACATGATATAGACAAAATTAACATCACACCAAACATAAGATTACTAAGATCAGAGTTACGATTACGAGGTTATGATTTATGGAAGATCTACGTGGTATAAACTATATTATAAATTGATTAATATACCATATGAGAAACTATACTCTTAAATAATCAATTCAACTTTACTATAGATTATACTTGTTTAGAAATCCTATTATAGACAAATTATAATTGTAGACATGTTAACCCTATTTAGTAAAATAGATCTATTATACATAGGGTACACGAATATCTAATTATAAAGTATGTGATATAACACAATAAAGTTTGCTATTGTGTAGACAATTTTATTACGAAGCCAACACAACTGGAACGAGTCAATTCGGAATTAAAATGGGAATGCTATGAATTTTCGAAGGTTTCATGTATTTGATACAAGATTAATTAAGAGATAAATTTTAATACAGTTTTCATGTCAAACCAGAGACACTAGGTGATAAACAATAATATTACAAAATTATAGAAACTGGAATGAATTAATTTGGACTCAATATGAATTTTCTATAAATTAAACAAGTTTCTAGAATTATTTATATTCTAAAAATCAATTTCTATAATCCTTTATTCATTTTCTCTGACCTCTGGACTACGCACATAAAACAAAGAACCCAGGGGTCTAACTCATAAAATTCCCTATGACTCAGATCTTCCCCACGGGGGATGGCGGGTTAATATCTAGTAAGCATAGGGGTTCTTTTGCAATACGTCAGCCGCGAAGGGGTATGGATGAGTATCAACCGTCAGATCATAAATGAGTGGCTCAGATTAGAACAACCCTTAACTGAACCATTATTCAATCTAGGCCCCTTGATTCCGGATCTACGGTTGTGATTTAATATACTGCGGTCACGCCCCAGCCCTCCATCTCCAAATCTACGGTTGCGAGGCCTCCGATCGATCCGGTATGCATGGCGCGATCCCAGCCATCCGTGGCCGAATCAACGACCACACAAATCTTAGCCCTCTGATTAATCGAAGCAGTGGACGCCCGATCCAATGGCCAGCACACGTCGTCTACCTCCCGACGGCCAATCATGCTGATGCCCCAGGGCCCATGGCGGAGAGCGCCGTCGCGTACTGCATGCAAGCCGAGCACCCACCCCCCCCGCTTGAACGGATGCAAAGAAACATAACATGGAGGCCATAGCGGAAATACAGGGAAAGGTTCTCATGTTGTTTGGCGCGCAGAAGCTTCGCCCACGACGCGGTGTAGGTCAGCGATGAATCGATGACTCAAGGAAGAGGGCGCCGAGTGAAGGGAAATGGCGTAGAGCCCGGGCGCAGTCGAGCAGAGGGTGGCGCAAGGTCGCGGCGGAGGATCCCGGGCGCCGGAGGGAGCTCGCCAAGGAGGACTGGTCGAGCGGACCTGGCAGGGAGCCACCCGTCGTGGAATGAACGGTGTCTGCACAACCATGGGAGACGTTGTTGGGGAGGGAGCGGCCTGGTTTTTATGATGTGAGTGTTGTCTAGATTTGACCCGATCTCCACAATCGTGCGTGCAGAAATTGGTTGCTTCAGTTAGGTCTGCCTCGATCGGGAGCTAGGGGGTTCGGTTCAGGCTGATATGTGCGGTGTTTCTGTTGGAGTTCGCGTAAGGTGAGTGACGAGCCTGACGATCCGGTCCCACGAGTCGGAGACACCAGGCATTCAGCGCGCGACACAGTGGCTGATAGCGTGGGCCCCATCTGTCGCTGTAGGGGCGGCGCAGTGGGAGCCAATGGGTCGTGCGGAGATAGTGGGTGTCGGTACCCTGAAGCAGGGATACCCTCTACTACAGTATAAAGACGTTGTACACGTATGACGTCTCCTGGCCGCACGGAGAATGGCACCCGACCCCACCACATGGGCAGGTCTAGGGGCACCACGTGGCAAGGAAAGGTGATACACCCCAGGGTGCATCATTGGCTCCGGACCTCCATGGAGGAACATCGGACCTCTGTACGCACAACCCGAATCCTGGATTACAGACCCGGACTCCCAAGAAGGCATGCCGGGTCCCTCGGATGTGTAATACCCAAATTTGTAAATCATGTGATAAGAGAATATTTCCTTTATCTATATGTGTGAGTTATATTCATTTACTATCACATGAGAATGAATACCATCAAAAAAAAGAGTAAATAACCAAAGACACCAAAGTAAATCTTGCATCATGCTGAGTTTTACTTGATTGTGCATTTTTGGATAATAAAATAAATATGTCATTAATAGCATATCAATGGATCCAGGGAATTTAACCACTAAATTGAAAATAGAGAAGGAGGGAGAGAAATATTATACAACACAAATTAAAACATATAGTAACTTCATCAAAATTTGGTATGATAAAGCTGAAAATTTTTGTCTGAGTACAAATTACCATGAAGTTTGAACTTAAATGGGAATTTGAATTTTGAATTTGGAAACAAAGAGGAAAGAAATAGAAAAGAAAAAGAGAAACCTCCATATGGGCCAAATCCTCCTCTCCTCGGCCCACCTTACCCCTACCGCACGGCCCAAGTCCTCTCTGCCCAGCACACTCACGCCACTGACGGGTGGGCCCGCACCGTCGGTCGCTCGCCCGCACACGCGTCGGGTGAGTGTATGCCATCTGGGCCCGCTTGACAGTACTCGTCTTCATCCTCCCGTGATTATCGCGGATTCGCGCCCACGCTGAGAACAGCTCACTCTCCACCTCCGCTTCGAAGACGCCGCCGCCTGATCCACTAATGCGCCGGGTGGTTACGCCAGCCTGGCGGTCGGCTCATCCGCGCACCCCGCCGCTTCTTCGCTCTACGCCTCTGTCCAGTGGATCCTCTCCCTTCCACTGTTTTTCTTCCCGGCAAACTCGCGCCGCGCAACGGAAACCGGGTAATCCGGCGAAAACCGACGGAGCGAGTCGCGCGGCGGACCTCACTCTTCTCCTGCGCTAGTTGGGGCACTCCACGCATCTCGGGGTGATAAAAGCGAATCCACCTTCCACGACCTCTCCCTGCTCCGCGCAAATATCGCCATGCTCACCCGCCTGCGCGCATCCGCCGGCGTGGTTGCGGCCGACGTCGCCCTCCTTCCGGGGATTTATCTACCTGTCCCCAGCTGCTCCTCGCGCTCATTCATTATCGCCAGAACCAAAGCCTGTCGCTCACGGCCGTGCGAGAGAGAGAGGCGCGGACGAAATTCATCAGCCAACGCGACCCAGTCTACACTTGGAGCTCGGGGGAACCACGACGTGTCTGGGTGGCTCGTGGGGTCTCTGGTGAAGCGCTCGTGACCAATTGGGAGTAATCGACCTCGGAGTTGCCCAGAATTCGACGTCGGTCGCCGGATTCTGCCGTGCGCCGTGGGAAGGTTTGGGCGCCCATTCAGATCTCGGTGAGAATCTCCTATTGTGATATCCTACCATTACCGCTATCCATTACGACTTTCGGATTAGAGTTTAGGCATAATAATTGGGGATTTGGGAGGTCCGGCCATGGCGCCACCGCGCCTGGCGTCCGCGCCGCCGGTTGGGCGGTCCACTGTTGTTGGATATGCGTCCATCGTCCGATCGCGATTCGGCGGTCTAGATAGGGTGCGGATCAACGGGGACTCCAGGCCGTTGATTTGTTCACGGATGGCTAGGATTAGAGAATAGTTTACCTGTTCGTCACTTTAAATTAGGGCCGTAGATTTACGATCCGGTTAATACAACTCGATCTCGGGTATTTTGAATCCGAGCCGTAGATATAGGATCCAGCGGCTGGCGATGCATACCGGTTCGGGGATCCGATCTAATCCGTGCCCTTGGCAAGTGATCCAATGGTCCAGATCCACAGGTACCCCTTCACCGTGGTCAATTTTCAAAAGAACCCCTATCCTTTACTGAAATCAACCCGCCGTCCACCTTGGGGTTATCCTGAGTCTTGGTTATCTTGCGTAGAGACCCTTGACCTTTCTGCAAAATGAGGCCCAGTCCAGAGACGTTTAAAAACAGAGAAATAATATTAGAAATTCATTTTTAATACAAAAACAAATCTAGAAACTTGTAAAATTCATAGAAATTCCATTTTTGCTCCAAATTGAGCCATTCCACTTTCTAAATTTTTGTAATTTAATTATCTATCACCTAGAGCCTCTGTTATGTCATGAAAACAGTAAGAAATTTATTTATCACTTAATCCTATTTAAAGCACATAAAACCTTTGAAAATGCATAACTTAAAATCTATAACTCAGAAAATTATGATTCCAGTTCCTAGGTTTTTATTTTAATATGTAGATTATTACTGTGTATTTTGTTTATATGTTTGGTGTAATGTTAATTTTCCCCGTATCCTGTGCTTGTTTGTATTGTGGCGAGTAGAAGAGCCCGTTGCTGAGGATCCTGGTGAGCAGCAGGTTGAGATAGCTGAGCAGGAGCTCATTGAAGGCAAGTTGTGCCCTTGATCACTTACTTCTCCCAGCCATGTTCTTATTAATTTTAATGATCTGCATAGGTTAATTTTGATGGGAGCCTTTATGTTACCCCAGTTTTGACTACCTCTATACCTTGTTCACCCCTGAAATATTTTTGGGTAGTACTTGCTATTGCTTTATGTGGATTGGGTATGGAGATACACTATTCATGATTATTCTGTTATTATCTTGTTATTATTACTGTTCATGTTAAGATCATTAAATTAATGGGAACATGGAGCGACCACCCGGGAAAACAGTGCTACCACAAGGGTATAATGGGACGCCCTTGGCTGACTAATTAGGAAAGCTAGTGGAAGACTACCTTACCCGAAAGGGGCAAGGGCAGTAGGGGAGAGGTCAGTGCGGGGAGGTCCCTGGTTGATTTTGCTGCGATGGCTGTCAGCTAGGAACCCTGTACTGGATCTTCCTATAAACTGTAGCGGGTTTTCGGAAGCTAGTGGAACTTTGTAAAGGCCTCGTAGTGGATCCCTAGCCATTCACCTCGGTAGTGTCTAAGGGCCTTGCAAACCCAGGCAACATGGGATACACGACTTGTGGGTAAAGATGCGCAACCTCTGCAGAGTGTAAAACTAGTATACTAGCCGTGCTCACGGTCAAGAGCGGCTCGGACCCTCACATGATTAATTATGGAACTTAAATTTAATTTGACATCTGCATTGCATTTGGGATTATTTTACTATTACTGTTCTTTATTATTATTAAGGTTTGGTATTTACTTACACTTAGTAACTGCTAATAAAATTTTGACCAACTTATAAAAGCAATGCTCAGCTTCAGCCTTTATTTCATTGATCAGCCTTACACTTCATGAACTCCCACCTTTGGTGAGTTCATGCCACATTATTCCCCACGACTTGTTGAGCTATGAACGTATGTGAGCTCACTCTTGCTGTCTCACACCCCCCCCACAGGAGAAGAACAGGTGGTCGAAGAGGAGCCGCCTAACACTGAGGAGTTCGATCTGATCTAGGTGGCGTGTCTCGGTCGACATTGGCGCCGACGATCCTTAGTTCGCTTTATCTTTATTATTTTATTTTGTAATAAGTCTTCCGCTATGTAATAAATACTCTGATGTTTTATGACATTTATCTCTATACACTCTGTTATTATATATGTTGTCTTCTTGGCGCATGTATGAGATGCACCCGGTTTTGTCCCTTTAAAACCGGGTGTTACAGAAGTGGTATCAGAGGAAATGTTGACTGTAGGACGAAACCTAGATAGAAATGGACAAAACCCTTATCTACTTATCTTACTCTGATTCATTCCATACTTACCTTATCTTGATCCTGTCTCACCTCCTACTGTTCTACTCTGATCATTCTTATCTTTTCTACTTCAAGACAAGATGGATTTCACACTTTGGAATCCTACAACTATGAACTTTTTCAGAGATAGGGAACCTAAGACAAAATTAAAATTATTTTCTCTATTAAAAATGTTGGTTGATTGTTCTGATGATCAATGTCTGATTTGCTTCTTTGATTGATTGAAATAGTATAGACGGGCATCTTAACATGTACCATCATAAGGAAATGAATTAGCTATGGTAGGTAAAACATTAATCTGCTTAGCTAATAAATCCCCCAAAGTAACATGCTTCGTAATCACTACCTTGTCTACAATCCTTTCTTTCTTACCCTGTGTTCCTAACCCAGATGGGCGACCCCTATAGTGTTAGAAGAGAGCACTATAGACGTGATCCTTGGTATGTCATGGTTAAGAAAGGCAAAGGCAGTATATACACTATGCTAAGTGAACCGTAGAACTCACCAGTCCCAAAGAAGAAAGGTTTGAAGTTGAAGTTGCAGTAACTACCACCATCAGACTAGCAGCATTCTTAGTCAATGAGAAGTTTGTTGGTGACAACATCCGTGTGGTTAAGGATTTTCCGGATGTCTTTCCAGAGGAGTTACCAAGGATGCCACCCGATACGGAAGTTGAGTTTGTCATAGATCTCTTACCTGGAACTGCTCCTATTTCTAAATGGACATATAGGATGTCTGTAGAAGAGTTAAAAGAACTCAAGAAGCACTTAACAGAGTTGCAAGAGGCTGGGTACATTCGTCCGAGTTCCTCACCATGGGGAGCACCAGTGCTATTTGTACAGAAGAAGGATGGATCACAACGGATGTGTGTGGACTATAGATCACTTAATGATGTCACGGTGAAGAACAAGTATCCATTACCCCGCATTGAAGAATTATTTGATCAGATAAGAGGTACAAGGGTATTCTCGAAGATTGAACTCTGACCGGGTTATCACCAAATGAAGATTAGGCCATCGGATATTCCCAAGACGGATTTCTCGTCCCGATATGGTTTATATGAGTTCATCGTTATGTCATTTGGACTAACCAATACACCAACCTATTTTATGGATCTGAAGAATAAGGTGTTCATGATTTGGACAGGTTCATCGTGGTTTTCATCGACGATATTTTTATTCCAAGAGTCATAGAGATCATGAGGAACATCTGAGATTGGTGCTATAAAAGCTAAGGGATAATCAACTCTACACCAAGTATAGCAAATGCAAGTTTTGGATTGGCGAGGTGCCATTCCTTGGTCATATCATTTCTAATGGAGGAATAGCAGTGGATCCTGCTAAGGTCAAGGAGATTATGGAGTGGAGAGTGCCCACTACAGTTACTGAGATTCGGAGTTTATTGGGGCTTGCAGGATATTATCAAAGATTTATTGAAGGATTTTCTAAGATTGCCAAGCCTATGACATCGCTTTTGGAGAAAGGAAGAGAATTCAAGTGGGATGAGAAATGCCAAGAGAGCTTTGGTCAATTGAAGGAGAGATTGATGTCACCACAAGTGTTGGTTATGCCAGATCTGCAGAAGGGATTCGACATTTATTGTGATGCATGTGGCCAAGGATTGGGATGTGTGCTCATGCAAGAAGGACATGTGATCGCCTATGCATCTCGTCAGTTGTGGAAACACGAGTTGAACTACCCCACTCATGACTTGGAACTGGCAGCCGTTGTGCATGCGCTTAAGATTTGGAGACATTATAATATTGGAATCAAGTGTCAAGTATACACGGATCATAAGAGTTTGAAGTACGTATTCACTCGGAAGGATCTCAACCTTAGGCAACGACATTGGTTGGAGCTTATTAAGGATTATGATTTGGAGATTCACTATCACTCGGGCAAGGCAAACTTAGTTGCAGATGCCTTGAGTCAAAGGGAGTATGTTCATTCAACTGTTGTTGCCCAGCTACCCGATGAGATTGTTGAGGATTTCAGAAGACTTAACCTGGGGATAGTTACTCATACTGAAGGAGTTACTATTGATGTGGAACCTACTTTGGAGCAAGAGATCCGCAAAGGACAAATTGGTGATGCTAAAATAAAAGAGATTAAGGATCTGATTACTGAAGGTCGAGTTCCGGAATTTATGGAAGATGAGCAAGGCACCGTATGGTTCAAGGACAGGATGTGTGTTCCTGATATTGAAAGCCTTCGAGAGACTATTTTAAAAGAGGCCCATGATTCGGATTATTCTATTCATCCTGGTAGTACTAAGATGTATCAGGATTTGAAGCGGAAGTATTGGTGGTATGGATTGAAAAGAGATGTGGCTGCACATGTGGATATGTGCGATATATGTCAAAGAGTTAAGGCTGAACATCAGAGGCCAGCTGGACTATTGCACCCACTAAAGATACCCGAGTGGAAGTGGGAAGAGATTGGTATGGACTTCATTACTGGATTGCCTCGCACCTCGAAAGGATACGATTCTATATGGGTTATTGTGAATAGACTGACCCAAGTGGCTCATTTTATTCCGGTCAAGACTATTTGTAAGGGATCACAATTGGCTAAGTTATACATGTCTTGGATTATGTAACTACACAGTGTATCGAAGAAGATCATTTTGGATAGAGGATCACAGTCTACCTCCAGATTTTGGAAAAGTTTTCATGAGAATATGGATGCGAAGTTGAATTTTAGTTTGGCCTACCATCCTTAGACTGATGGACAGACTGAAAGGACTAATCAAGTATTGGAAGACATGTTGAGAGCTTGTGCCCTTCAGCATGGTAGTAGTTGGAACAAGAGTCTACCTTATGCTGAGTTCTTAGGCCAGTCTGAAGATGTCACCGTTCGAGGCTCTATATGGCAGGAAGTGCAAGACTCCTCTATATTGGGATAAGACTAGAGGAAGATAATTCTTTGGACCTGAACTTGTTCAAGAGGCAGAAGAACAAGTCTATATAATCAGGAAGAACTTGAGGGTAGCTCAGACCAGGCAAAAGAGCTACGCTGATAATAAAAGAAGACCACTGGAGTTTGAGGAAGGTGATCATGTGTACCTCAAGGTGTCACCACTTCGTGGAAATAGTAGATTCAAAGTTAAGGGCAAATTGTCCCCTCGCTTTATTGGACCATTCAGAGTTTTTAGGCGAGTTGGAGAGATGGCCTATCGACTCGAGCTACCTGATAAACTATCTGATGTGCATAATGTATTCCATGTGTCTCAACTAAAGAAGTGTCTCCGTGTCCCTGAGGAACAGTTACCAATGGATGAGCTCAGCGTTCAGGGTGATTTGACTTACACGGAGTATCCTATCAAGATTTTGGATACATTGACTCGAGTTACAAGAAATAAGGTGATAAAGATGTGCAAAGTGCAATG
Organism: Zea mays; assembly: GCF_902167145.1. Taxonomy (NCBI): domain Eukaryota; kingdom Viridiplantae; phylum Streptophyta; class Magnoliopsida; order Poales; family Poaceae; genus Zea; species Zea mays. Next base: position 10,202,063 of record NC_050104.1, on the reverse strand, counting down.
GAGTCACCACGGTGAAGATGAAGCAACATGAGAAAGAGAAGAAGAGCTTCGCATAGATTTTTCCCATCTTTCCACTAGACTTTCCTAAATCTCGAGGACGAGATTCTTTTTAAGGGGGGTAGGATTTGTAATACCCAAATTTGTAAATCATGTGATAAGAGAATATTTCCTTTATCTATATGTGTGAGTTATATTCATTTACTATCACATGAGAATGAATACCATCAAAAAAAAGAGTAAATAACCAAAGACACCAAAGTAAATCTTGCATCATGCTGAGTTTTACTTGATTGTGCATTTTTGGATAATAAAATAAATACGTCATTAATAGCATATCAATGGATCCAGGGAATTTAACCACTAAATTGAAAATAGAGAAGGAGGGAGAGAAATATTATACAACACAAATTAAAACATATAGTAACTTCATCAAAATTTGGTATGATAAAGCTGAAAATTTTTGTCTGAGTACAAATTACCATGAAGTTTGAACTTAAATGGGAATTTGAATTTTGAATTTGGAAACAAAGAGGAAAGAAATAGAAAAGAAAAAGAGAAACCTCCATATGGGCCAAATCCTCCTCTCCTCGGCCCACCTTACCCCTACCGCACGGCCCAAGTCCTCTCTGCCCAGCACACTCACGCCACTGACGGGTGGGCCCGCACCGTCGGTCGCTCGCCCGCACACGCGTCGGGTGAGTGTATGCCATCTGGGCCCGCTTGACAGTACTCGTCTTCATCCTCCCGTGATTATCGCGGATTCGCGCCCACGCTGAGAACAGCTCACTCTCCACCTCCGCTTCGAAGACGCCGCCGCCTGATCCACTAATGCGCCGGGTGGTTACGCCAGCCTGGCGGTCGGCTCATCCGCGCACCCCGCCGCTTCTTCGCTCTACGCCTCTGTCCAGTGGATCCTCTCCCTTCCACTGTTTTTCTTCCCGGCAAACTCGCGCCGCGCAACAGAAACCGGGTAATCCGGCGAAAACCGACGGAGCGAGTCGCGCGGCGGACCTCACTCTTCTCCTGCGCTAGTTGGGGCACTCCACGCATCTCGGGGTGATAAAAGCGAATCCACCTTCCACGACCTCTCCCTGCTCCGCGCAAATATCGCCATGCTCACCCGCCTGCGCGCATCCGCCGGCGTGGTTGCGGCCGACGTCGCCCTCCTTCCGGGGATTTATCTACCTGTCCCCAGCTGCTCCTCGCGCTCATTCATTATCGCCAGAACCAAAGCCTGTCGCTCACGGCCGTGCGAGAGAGAGAGGCGTGGACGAAATTCATCAGCCAACGCGACCCAGTCTACACTTGGAGCTCGGGGGAACCACGACGTGTCTGGGTGGCTCGTGGGGTCTCTGGTGAAGCGCTCGTGACCAATTGGGAGTAATCGACCTCGGAGTTGCCCAGAATTCGACGTCGGTCGCCGGATTCTGCCGTGCGCCGTGGGAAGGTTTGGGCGCCCATTCAGATCTCGGTGAGAATCTCCTATTGTGATATCCTACCATTACCGCTATCCATTACGACTTTCGGATTAGAGTTTAGGCATAATAGTTTACCTGTTCGTCACTTTAAATTAGGGCCGTAGATTTACGATCCGGTGAATACAACTCGATCTCGGGTATTTTGAATCCGAGCCGTAGATATAGGATCCAGCGGCTGGCGATGCATACCGGTTCGGGGATCCGATCTAATCCGTGCCCTTGGCAAGTGATCCAATGGTCCAGATCCACAGGTACCCCTTCACCGTGGTCAATTTTCAAAAGAACCCCTATCCTTTACTGAAATCAACCCGCCGTCCACCTTGGGGTTATCCTGAGTCTTGGTTATCTTGCGTAGAGACCCTTGACCTTTCTGCAAAATGAGGCCCAGTCCAGAGACGTTTAAAAACAGAGAAATAATATTAGAAATTCATTTTTAATACAAAAACAAATCTAGAAACTTGTAAAATTCATAGAAATTCCATTTTTGCTCCAAATTGAGCCATTCCACTTTCTAAATTTTTGTAATTTAATTATCTATCACCTAGAGCCTCTGTTATGTCATGAAAACAGTAAGAAATTTATTTATCACTTAATCCTATTTAAAGCACATAAAACCTTTGAAAATGCATAACTTAAAATCTATAACTCAGAAAATTATGATTCCAGTTCCTAGGTTTTTATTTTAATATGTAGATTATTACTGTGTATTTTGTTTATATGTTTGGTGTAATGTTAATTTTCCCCGTATCCTGTGCTTGTTTGTATTGTGGCGAGTAGAAGAGCCCGTTGCTGAGGATCCTGGTGAGCAGCAGGTTGAGATAGCTGAGCAGGAGCTCATTGAAGGCAAGTTGTGCCCTTGATCACTTACTTCTCCCAGCCATGTTCTTATTAATTTTAATGATCTGCATAGGTTAATTTTGATGGGAGCCTTTATGTTACCCCAGTTTTGACTACCTCTATACCTTGTTCACCCCTGAAATATTTTTGGGTAGTACTTGCTATTGCTTTATGTGGATTGGGTATGGAGATACACTATTCATGATTATTCTGTTATTATCTTGTTATTATTACTGTTCATGTTAAGATCATTAAATTAATGGGAACATGGAGCGACCACCCGGGAAAACAGTGCTACCACAAGGGTATAATGGGACGCCCTTGGCTGACTAATTAGGAAAGCTAGTGGAAGACTACCTTACCCGAAAGGGGCAAGGGCAGTAGGGGAGAGGTCAGTGCGGGGAGGTCCCTGGTTGATTTTGCTGCGATGGCTGTCAGCCAGGAACCCTGTACTGGATCTTCCTATAAACTGTAGCGGGTTTTCGGAAGCTAGTGGAACTTTGTAAAGGCCTCGTAGTGGATCCCTAGCCATTCACCTCGGTAGTGTCTAAGGGCCTTGCAAACCCAGGCAACATGGGATACACGACTTGTGGGTAAAGATGCGCAACCTCTGCAGAGTGTAAAACTAGTATACTAGCCGTGCTCACGGTCAAGAGCGGCTCGGACCCTCACATGATTAATTATGGAACTTAAATTTAATTTGACATCTGCATTGCATTTGGGATTATTTTACTATTACTGTTCTTTATTATTATTAAGGTTTGGTATTTACTTACACTTAGTAACTGCTAATAAAATTTTGACCAACTTATAAAAGCAATGCTCAGCTTCAGCCTTTATTTCATTGATCAGCCTTACACTTCATGAACTCCCACCTTTGGTGAGTTCATGCCACATTATTCCCCACGACTTGTTGAGCTATGAACGTATGTGAGCTCACTCTTGCTGTCTCACACCCCCCCACAGGAGAAGAACAGGTGGTCGAAGAGGAGCCGCCTAACACTGAGGAGTTCGATCTGATCTAGGTGGCGTGTCTCGGTCGACATTGGCGCCGACGATCCTTAGTTCGCTTTATCTTTATTATTTTATTTTGTAATAAGTCTTCCGCTATGTAATAAATACTCTGATGTTTTATGACATTTATCTCTATACACTCTGTTATTATATATGTTGTCTTCTTGGCGCATGTATGAGATGCACCCGGTTTTGTCCCTTTAAAACCGGGTGTTACAGGATGGGCCCTAGGTCCCTCCGAGAAAGGTCCGGACCGCAGCAAGGTCTCGGGACAGGGGAACCCCGGCATGAGTAGGGGTCCGGTGCAGGCACGTGTCCAGGCCTTGCCTTGCGCTCCCCGCTCAGGCGGAGACCCGTTGCTGCCGCGTGGCTTGTGGCCCGTGACATAAGCTGACGAGCGGAGCATGACATAAGGCCTCTAAAGCCGTGCGGTCTCTACATTTATTGCGGAGAGGACACGCCGCCTGCCGCCATACTGACAGACGATGTGCCCTCTCAACATTTAATGCGTCCTGTCCACTCCGCTGGCAGACGGCGTCAGGGTCACCCTGCAGACGACGCGCCTGTCCAGTCTGTTGTCAAACAGTGCGCCCGTGCCGTGCGGTGTGTGGGGGATAGATATCCCCTGGGTCCACTAAAGAAGTAAAGGGCCTCACGAAAGGCCCAAGGGCCCAATAATTCGTAAGGTCATTCTTTCGTGGGCCTAGGGAAAGACAACCAACAAAGAAGAGAAAACGTGAGACTGGATTGGTGCAAACTCGGGCGGCCCACAACGTCGAACGAATGAATCGCAACAGAGATCCGACTTCCCCGCGCTGAAGCCCCCCATGCAACGGAGCCATGCGAGGATAAGTCGGCGAGGGTTACGTAGGGATAAACTCAAGAGGTTCACTATCTTTTAGCTGCTTGATGTTATCATGTCACATGTACTGCCCCACGGTCAAGTATATAAGGCCTAGGGGGTACCCCTTCAGATCGATCGACCCTACTGTTACTTAGCCACCCACGTAAACTCTCTGCGCCCTCAACCCAGAGAATCCTCTTGTAACCTCGCTCATTTACTCACCAGGACGTAGGGTGTTACGCACTTCTAAGCGGCCCGAACCTGTAAATCTTGTCCATTGTCCCTCGTGCGATCGGCACGAACCATTTTGCTACAGTCGTTGACACCGTCCTACTCCTAAAAACACCTTGAGGGGCAACCCCGGGTGTGCGGTCGGACCCAAAACACCGACAGCTGGCGCGCCAGGTAGGGGGTGTGTCGACGATCCAAGCTAGCTCAATGGCCGTCACCTTCTACAGCAAGATCACCATGCGTCCCGGATCCGTGTTCCGCTTCGGGACGATCTCGTCTGTCGCGGATGAAGAGGGAATTCTACACCGCATCGCGGATCTGCCGGAAAAGAAGTTTCCTCCAACAAACTCCGAAAACGCTGGAAAGACGCTACCTCCGGCTCTTCGGAAAAAGATCGTCTCCGGGGAGGCTGGAGCTGGAAGCTCGCTGACCCGGAAGATCCCGCCGTCTACTTCCCCGACGAAAGAGTGGACACAGGTCGTGAGAAAGGAGGAGACCAGAGAGAAGCAATTCGTTCTTCCCGTTCCTCCGACCTCAAAGGAGAACGGAAAGAAAGTCGCCACGACAGCAGTACCATTCTACCCCGACATCCTCTTCATCGGGAGAGCGGAGTCGCCCGCCATCTCTGACGACGAACCGACCGCGCCTGGAGAAGAACCACCTCAACGAGAATCCCGCCGACGGAGGAACCGGCGCAGGAACGTTCGACGACATCACGCGGCCGGAGAACAGGATCCGGAGCAGTCTGTCTCGCGAGACGAGGTCTCAGAGATAGGGGAAACTCCGGAAGAACGCGTCTTCAGGGAACGAAGGAACTCCCGACGACGTGATCGCCGACGGACTCAGGAGCAAGCCGAGCAAGAGGCAAGGCAACGCCGGGAGAATCCGCTCTTCGGGCGCAACCTGAACCCCGACTTCGCCCGAGCTATGAACACGCCGAGCGAGGTCGGAGGCATTCTAGCTCGGATAGCTGACGGACTTCCTCGGACTCCCGACGCCGAGGGATACCGACGCCTGTTCACTCAGGCGGCCAACCATCTTCTACCGCTCGCTCACCCGCCGAACGATTTGCGACACGCCATCAACAGTCGCCGAGACGCGCGAAGCTCCATCAATGCTTCGCGCGAACGGCGGCATGAGAACGAAATTCGCCGTCGGGAGGAGTATGACCGAGATCATGGCTTCCCGACTCAAAGCCAGGCCACTAGGACTGAGTCGGCAACAGCCTCAACTGGCGGTACCACCTGGGGACGGTCGAGGAACCACCACCACCACTCCCCTCCCCGGGACAGGCGTCATCCCCGACGACAGGAGGATACGTGCGGAGTATCCGCTCTTACTCCACGCCTTAGGGCCATTCAATGGCCTCCCAACTTCAAGGTATCCAATGTCGACAAATATGAACCTAAGCAGGATCCAGGGGGTTGGTTGGCCGTCTACACCACCGCTGCTCGGGCTGCCGAAGCATCCGAAGACGTCATGACCGCGTATCTGCCCATCGTCCTTGGGCAAGACGCGCTGCAGTGGCTACGACATCTACCCCGACACTGCATCGATGACTGGGGAGACTTCAGTCGACGTTTCACCGCCAACTTCCAGTCTCTCTCCGACAAACCGGCACAGCCATGGGACCTCAAATCCATCAAGCGCCGGGGGGATGAGACTCTCCGGTCATACTTCAAAAGGTTCCAGACCATGAGAAACCGCATCCCCGAGGTCACGGAGGCGGCCGTGATCGAGGACTTCTACAGAGGATCCAATGACTCGGCTTTCGTCCGAGCCATACTACAAAAAGCGCCGACTACCTCCGAGGAGCTGTTCCGGGAAGCCGACCTCTACATCACCGCCGACGAGCGGACCCAGGATCTCATCGGAGGAGCAAAGCCTGCACCGGCAGCACCACGACGTGACGCGAACCAGCCATCCGACAAACGCTGGGAGAAGAGGCCTCGAGAAGAAGTACACGCCGCTGGACCACCTGCCTCTCGCGCCCGAGGAGGACCTCGAGGAGGCGAGCGCACGCTGGACGACATCCTCGACGCCCAGTGCCCGTACCACAAGGACATGCGCCACACTCTTCGAAACTGCCGGGACTTCAAGCACTCCGTCGGGCACGGCCGACCTTTCCAACCTCTACCGCCTCCTCCGCCGAGGGGAGGACCAGATGAACCACGACAGCCCCATCGGCAGGAGGAGGGGGGAGGAGGAGCTTTCCCACGCATTGACAGGGAGGTCAACGTCATCTTCGACGGACATGGGTCACAGGAGAACAAAAGACAACAAAAGCTTAACGACCGCCAGATACTGGTGGCAATCACCGGTCCTCTCGCCCCATACCGGTGGTCGGAGCACCCGATCACTTTCACTCGGGAGGATCAATGGCTCAACTTCGACCATCCAGGCAAATACCCGCTCCTCGTTGATCCGGTGATCCGAGAGAGCCGGGTAAAGAAGGTGCTAGTGGACGGGGGGAGCAGCATCAACGTCACCTTCCCCCGTACGCTCCAAGGCTTGGGAGTTCACCTCAAAGAGCTCCACGAGTCGGACACTCCTTTCTTCGGCATCGTGCCGACGGAAGGGGAATACCCGCTGGGCCACATCTACATGCCGGTTACCTTCGGAACTCCGGAGAACTACAGAACCGAGTTCCTGAGGTTTGAAGTGGCGAACTTCGACTGCGGGTACAACGCCATCATTGGAAGGCCGGTATTGGCCAAGTTCATGGCCATTCCACATTACACATATATGATACTGAAGATGCCGGGACCACGAGGAATCATAACTGTGCGCGCCAACTTCCAAGGCGCCGCAGAGTGTTTCTGAGTGGCCATTCAAGCAGCCCTCACCACCAAGCCGTCAACGGTTCCTTCTACATCGGCGAACTCTAAGCCTGAGGAGGACCCCACGGTACCGACGAATGAAGCTCAGGCCGCGACTTCTATGCGGCCGACTGAAGAAACCAAGCGGATCAACCTGGGGTTCGCTGATGAGCGCAAGACGGCCATCATCAGCTCCAGTTTGAGTGACAAATAGGAAAGCGCGCTCGTCCAGTTCCTGCAAGATAACCGAGACGTATTCGCATGGCAACCTGCGGATATGCCGGGAGTCCCAAGAGAACTGGCCGAGCACAAATTGAAGGTCTATCCCCAGGCGAGGCCGATCCGGCAAAAGCTACGTCGTTTCACGCCCGACAAGAGAGAGGCCATTCGTGCCGAGTTAGCTCGCTTGGTCGCGGCTGGATTTATTAGAGAGGTATTACACCCCGAGTGGCTAGCCAACCCTGTTCTTGTACTCAAAAAGAATAAAGTGGATTGGCGCATGTGCGTCGACTATACTGATCTCAACAAACACTGTCCGAAGGATCCCTTCGGGCTCCCGAGGATAGATCAGGTGGTGGATTCCACCGCTGGGTGTTCTGTGCTGTCTTTCTTAGATTGCTACTCCGGGTATCATCAGATTAGTTTGGCAAAGGAAGACGAGGAAAAAACGGCGTTCATCACCCCATTTGGTGCTTTCTGTTATACCTCCATGCCGTTCGGCCTCAAAAACGCTGGAGCGACTTATCAGAGAGCCATTCAAACATGCTTAGCCGATCACTGGGGCAAGCGTGTGGAAGCTTACGTTGATGACGTGGTGATCAAAACAGAGAATTCGGAAAACTTCATCGAAGATTTACAGCTGGTTTTCAACAGCCTGAGAAGATATAGATGGAAGCTCAATCCTGAAAAATGCGTTTTTGGGGTACCAGCAGGAAAGTTGCTCGGATTTATCGTCAGCCACCGGGGAATTGAAGCTAATCCAGATAAAATTGAAGCTATCATGAAGATGGAAGCTCCTCGGTCACAAAAGAAGGTTCAATGACTCACCGGATGCATGGCAGCTCTGAGCAGATTTATATCCAGGTTGGGAGAAAAAGGTTTGCCATTTTACAAGCTACTCAAGAAGGTGGATAAGTTTCAATGGACTTCAGAAGCACAAGACGCTCTAGATGCACTGAAGAAATTCTTGACAACACCACCAGTACTGAAACCACCCCGGCGAGCTACGCCGACTCAACCGGCTGAAGATTTGCTGCTGTATATCTCTTGCACGACTCACGTGGTAAGCACTGCGTTGGTAGTCGAGCGAGTGGAAGAAGGGCATGCCTATCCGGTACAACATCCTGTTTACTTCATCAGTGAAGTTCTGGGTCCCTCGAAGAAAAAATATCCTCAGGTTCAGAAGCTATTATATGCAGTACTTCTAACTGCCCGCAAGCTGCGTCACTACTTTGACGACCACAAAGTCATAGTAGTTACTGGTTTTCCAATAGGGGACATTCTTCACAACAAGGAAGCCATTGGCCGAATAGCCATGTGGGCTTGCGAGCTGGGATCCCATGATATCGAGTTCCGACCACGCACTGCCATCAAAACTCAAGCACTGGTTGATTTCGTATCAGAGTGGACAGAACAGCAAGTTCCGGATAATCCAGAGACTGCAGAAGTATGGCGAATGTATTTTGATGGCTCGCTGAAGCTGCAGGGAGCAGGGGCAGGGATTCTCTTCACTGCACCTGGAGGCGAACACCTCAAGTACGCCCTCCAGTTACTATTCTCGGCCTCCAACAATGCAGCCGAGTATGAAGCTCTGATCCATGGATTAAACATCGCCATATCACTGGGCGTCAAAAGATTAATGGTATACGGAGATTCTCTGGTAGTCATCAGCCAGATAAACAAAGAATGGGATTGTTCAAGTGATTCGATGGGAAAATACTGCGCTGCCGTCCGAAAGCTAGAAGATAAATTCGAGGGTCTGGAATTTCATCATGTAGAAAGAGATCGGAACACGGCAGCCGATGTACTGTCCAAGCTCGGATCCGGTCGAACTCAGGTCCCACCCGGAGTCTTCGTGCAAGAAATCCTGCAGCCGAGTATCTCGATGGATCAAGCAGAAGAGTGCAACGTCATAGATCAACCCGAGTCAGACCCTGATGACTGGAGACGGCCGATTACTAAGTATATAAAGAATGAAGAAGAACCAGATGACAAGAACTCGGCAGAGCGAATTGCCAGACAATCGGCTCACTATACACTCATTGGGGAGGAATTATACAGGAGGGGCGCGTCAGGCGTCCTCATGAAATGCATTCTCCCGTCCACCGGGAAACAACTTCTGGAGGAAGTCCATGCAGGGCAATGTGGAATACATGCAGCCTCCAGAACACTAGTCGGGAAGGTCTTCAGGTCAGGATTCTATTGGCCAACAGTAAAGAATGATGCAGCCGAGCTAGTTCAGAGGTGTGAAGCTTGCCAATACTTGTCAAAGCAACAGCATATGCCTGCACAGCAGCTACAGACCATACCAGTAACTTGGCCTTTCGCATGCTGGGGACTGGATATGATTGGACCTTTCAAGAAAGCTCAAGGGGGATATACTCATGTATTGGTGGCAATTGACAAATTCACTAAATGGATAGAGTTCCAGCCCATTGCTTCTTTAACCTCTGCTAAAGCCGTGGAGTTCGTACAAAGCATAATATTCAGATTCGGGATACCAAATAGTATCATCACTGACTTGGGATCCAACTTCACCAGCTCAGAATTCTTTGACTTCTGCGAGCAAAAGAGCATTCAGATCAAGTACGCATCTGTGGCACATCCAAGAGCCAACGGGCAGGTTGAGCGAGCCAACGGAATGATACTGGAGGCACTCAGGAAAAGAGTCTTCGATAAGAATGAAAAATTCGCAGGAAAGTTGATAAGAGAGCTGCCTTATGTTGTTTGGAGCCTGAGAACCCAACCTAGCCGAGCCCTGCATGGAAACACTCCTTTCTTCATGGTCTATGGGTCGGAGGCAGTGCTGCCTGCTGATCTCAAATTCGGGGCGCCAAGATTGATCTTCGAAAGCATAGCAGAAGCCGAGGCCACCAGGCTGGAGGATATTGATGTACTTGAGGAAGAACGACTGAATGCAGTGATCCAATCTGCACGGTACCAGCAGACTCTGAGGCGCTATCACGACAAGGCTGTGCGGCAACGTTCCTTTTCGATAGGGGACCTCGTCCTCCGCCGAATTCTAACGGGGGAGGGACGGCACAAGTTATCACCCTTATGGGAAGGGCCTTTCATAGTATCAGAGGTCACCCGGCCCGGATCGTATCGTCTCACTCAGATGGATGGCACAGAAGTTGGGAATTCCTGGAATATAGAACACCTCAGAAAGTTTTATCCCTAGCTGTATCTCAAAACTGCTGGGGTAACGATGTAATCTGTAAAGTGGAAATATGTCATCAATAAAAAAGAGGTTTTCAAAGATACTCAGTTCATCTACGATTGACTTGCATTCTTACTTAACTCGGGGTGACCACTATGCCCTGCTAACGGAGCAATCGACTTAAGTCGGCAACGACTTAAGGCGGTGCAACATGCTCACGCTTACTTAACTCGGGGTGACCACTATGCCCTGCTAACGGAGCAATCGACTTAAGTCGGCAACGACTTAAGGCGGTGCAACATGCTCACGCTTACTTAACTCGGGGTGACCACTATGCCCTGCTAACGGAGCAATCGACTTAAGTCGGCCACGACTTACGGCGGTGCAACATGCTCACGCTTACTTAACTCGGGGTGACCACTATGCCCTGCTAACGGAGCAATCGACTTAAGTCGGCAACGACTTAAGGCGGTGCAACATGCTCACGCTTACTTAACTCGGGGTGACCACTATGCCCTGCTAACGGAGCAATCGACTTAAGTCGGCCACGACTTAAGGCGGTGCAACATGCTCACGCTTACTTAACTCGGGGTGACCACTATGCCCTGCTAACGGAGCAATCGACTTAAGTCGGCAACGACTTAAGGCGGTGCAACATGCTCACGCTTACTTAACTCGGGGTGACCACTATGCCCTGCTAACGGAGCAATCGGCTAAAGTCAGAAGCGACTAAAAGCCAGTACAACATGCTCATGCCCATGCAATTAAGGGGATAACTTCTATATCCCGCAAACGAATCTCACAATCATCGTGCGTCGTTTCATTACTACAAAATTACGAACTAATGAATTCTGATACAATAAGAGAGTAATCATATCGTCCGAAAACTAAACTGAGGTCCTCTAACTCGATCATACTAACCGCACGCTCAAAGCACGCAAAATGTTTTCTATTTGGCAATATCTTTCTCAGGAGCGACCGATGAAGAAGGGCGACTCGAGGAATCAGGGGCAGCGATCACGTCCGCCCTTATATCCTCAGGAACAACCACGCCGGGTCTTCTCATCAAGATTCGTCCCGCCCGAATAGCCTTGTTGGGGACTTGTTCTCAAGTGCTAAGAGTTAAGAACAAGGCAACATAAAAAGTGTTAAGTGTTAAAATCCTTCGTCCTTCGAAGCATTATGTTCCTTCGGGAAATAATGAGTCTCGGACGAAGGTCATGAGAGACATACCTTCGTAAACATAACAAGTAATGACGAAGGACTCACATAAAGCATGAAATATGATATAAGCATCACCGTAGAATCATTTCTATTTTATTAACATGGAAAAACAGAAATGATTCCAAATTACAAATGTACCTTCGGTCCTGAGAGAAGGTGAAAAGTACGAGCGTGATGCCAAAAGCAAATGCCAAGTCAGCGTGAACAGTACGGGAGTACTGTTCATCTATTTATAGACGCGGGACGCAGCCCACGTAAAATTACATCCATGTCCATTACATTTGTTAACGGCTTATGGAAATCTGTCGAGGCCCCCGAAGTCTTTTCATCTTTAAGTCGGTTCCCCCTTCTGCCATCGCGCCGAAGCTTCCCTGCGCACAGCTTCGGCTACACTCGACCTTCGTCTGGTTCAGGCTTCGTCCTGGCCGTGCTCCATATTCATAATTCTGGATCCGAAAATACCTGTTCACATAATCCACTCGGAAAACATTGTCAAATCATGTTTTTGAGGACCTTCGGAGGACGAAGGCCCCCAACAGTAGCCCCTCGCAATATTAATTTGTAAATAATAAATTCAGATTGCGATATGGACGAAGGCCTTGAGCCGAAGGTCCGAAAAAACACCTTCCCTTTGCTAGAATAGCAACATTCAATGACAAGTGGGGTCTTTCAACTTTCAACGCATCAAGCGTATAAATACGGCCATGCCGCAAACTTATTTCGCACGCTTTCTGGCCAACCACTCCTGCTCATTCATTTTTTAGCTCTTGTGCACTGTGATCTGCTAAGTTTTTAGCTTTGAAGCTTCGGCTTTTAAAAACAGTTTTTTAGCGCTTCCGAAGATGTCTGAAGCTGCTAAGAAGGCTGCTGCTGAGATGAAGCTGAGTCTTGATGAAGAGAAGAACCTAGGGTTTCTTATAGCGATGTCGAAGTCCAACACAGAAAAGATTACCAAGGAAATTCTGGAGGGGCTGTCTGAAGATACTGGTGACAGTGAAAGTTATGATGTGGACAGCGGTGGCGAAGACTCCGAAGATCGCCCCTGGCGACCAAGCCATTCAGTTTATGGTAAATCAACTATCAAAGAGAATCATCTTGTTAATATGAGAGGAAGGTATTTCCGGGATCTGTCCATTGTGAGGGCGGACGAAGGGGAAAAAACTTGTCCACACCCTGAAGAAAATGAAGTTGTGGTGTACCGAAGCTTTTTGAAAGCTGGACTGCGATTCCCCTTGAGCAGCTTCGTCGTGGAGGTGTTGAAAATCTTCGAAGTCTATCTTCATCAACTTACTCCCGAGGCAATTATAAGGCTAAATATCTTCGTGTGGGCCGCGAGGAGCCAAGGTCTGAAGCCTGACGCAAGAAGCTTCTGTAATGTTCATGAATTATTATATGAAACAAAGCCTTGGGGCAAAGAATAGTACCATAACAACTTTGGCTGCTACAGCTTCGTTTCTCGGTCCGGGGCAAGCTGTCCCGTACCAACCTTTCGGAGGAGATGGCCCGGGGATTGGATGACAGAATGGTTTTATGTGAAGAATGACTTATCAGCACGAGAAGACATCAAAGGTATAATTATGCGTCCTATTTGGCAAAGCTTCGGCCTTCGGAGGCCGAAGGTTAAAATGAACGAAGCCGCCGAAGAGTGCCAAAGAGCCTTCGGCGTTGTCTGCTCTTTTATAGGAACAAGGGACTTAGTACAAGAACATATCGCCTTCAGGGTGTGGCCGCTTGCTGAGAAATGGGAAATGCCACAAGAAACCATGAAAGAGGCCGACGAGGGTGAGCTTGTGAGACTGAAGTACACCTTCAAATTTGGAGATAAATTTATTGAGCCAGATGATGAGTGGTTGAAAAGCATTGACAATTTAAGTGATGAGCTACTCGGGACCTACTCGAAGGCTGAAGATAATGCAATGTCAGCAGCCTTCGGAGGCCGAAAAAAGAAGAGACTGAATCGGGTATTCGATGCCATTGGGTTTGTCTACCCTGATTATCGTTATCCCACTCGAGGGCAGAAAAGAAAGAACACAACCTCTGCAGAAGAGGAAGCTGCAACTGCTCCTAGCGAGCCAGAATCAAAGAGAAAGAGGATAAAAGTCCTCACACACCGGCCACGCTATATTGAACCAGCTTCGGTGCCTGAGTTCACCGGAGAAGCTTCTTCGGCCACCGAAGCTGAACAGCCAACCTTGCTGCCAGAAACTGCAGAGATGGCCGAAGCACCATCCACAGAAAAAAATGGAAGAAGCGAAAAAGCCGACTAAGGAAAAAACATTAGAAGTTTTGAGTCCTGCAGTAAATATTGAAACAGCAAAAAACCAAAAGGGGCCATCAGTGACCCCAAAAAGGAAAAGAATGGTAAATGTACTAGACGTCTTGGAGACAATTAAGTCTTCAAGCACAATTCCAAAAAAGAGTGTTGAAATTGCTGAAGCTTCTACTGAAGCTTCGGCTCAACAAGCTGAAGCTGAAGCTGGACCTTCAGAGCCCTACAAGGAGCAACCTTTTGAAGCCGAAGCAATAAAAATTCCAGAACCAGTATTAGTTGAAGAAACTGACACCGCCATCCCCGAAGCACCTGCCAGCATGCGTGATTACATGATACGACATGCTTCGGGGAAGAAGCTATCTGAAGAAGAAACTCATGAAGCCATCCATTATGCAAAGGAACTAAAATATCCGAAGGGGGCAGTAATATTCAATGGAACGAATGAAGATGACTTCTTATACTGCCTGCCTGACAACAAAGAGCTATCTGTCTGCCGAGAAATGGCCAGAAGTATTGGTTTCCCGAAGCTTGAATCTGGATTAAGCGCCATGACGAAAGAAGATCTCGCAGACAGTCTTGCATACAACAGCCTGAAGGTATAGGAATTAAACACTTGAAAAATCCCCTTATTTTTACGCAACTCATTCCTTTTTTCTTATATGAATTCTTTTTCGTATAGGGCCTGATCCTAAGCAACGCACTAAGAGCCCAAAAGAGCGCCGAAGATGAAAGCTATGAAATTGCGTTTAATAATTTACGCTCCGAAGTTATCAGACTGAGAAACGAAGCTTTGGAAAAAGATAAAATTCTGCTTACACTGGTAGATAAAGTGAAAAAAGACGAAGCTGCTTCAAAGGCCCAGGCCGAAGCTCAAAAACGCGAGATTAAAGATCTTCAGAAACAGCTGGCTAGAGCTAAAGAGGAGCGCGCGCTTGAGGAAACGAAACGAGAACTTAGTGATTTTATGGTCAGCAAATTGGAATCAAAAGTTAAGGAGCTTCGCACATCTCAGAGGAAATGCTATGTCAAATCTGTAGAATGTGTGAATAAAATTAAATCCAGCTTCGCCAGCGTAGGCGCCTTTTCCAGCGAAGAGAATTTCTCTCGAGGCAATCCCGAAGGTCCGCTGGAATGGATTAGCCACGAAGCAGAGGCCTTCGAAGAGATTCTGAACAGTCGTGGCGACATATGCGCTTTTTCGGGCGCCAGAGGAATTGCTTCTGTCTTAGAGAAGAAAGGTTGCGGGCATGTAAAATTTTTAGCTCAATCCGAAGCTACCTTATCTTCCGAAGACGTCAAGGACCCCTCGGCCGAAGCAAGCGTGGTTGGTGGCAAATTTTTTACTGATATCTGGAACGACGGCGGCCGAGGAATGGCGCAAGAGATCATCCAAAGGAGCGAAAAAGGCATTCATGACGCCAGAAAAGTGGCAGAAGCTGCCGAAAGGAGTACAGAGCCCGAAAGGCAATTAGGTACCAATTAGTCGCTCTTATTGTGTTGTAATTTTTATTCCAAACTTTGCTCAAGGTTTGCAAAAGTAATGAAGAAATGTTCTCTTCCCTCAGAAACTGCTGGATCAAATGTCGACGAAGAAATTAAACAAATGGCCGAGACTATCTTGGACAAGGTTGTTGACCAACTTCTAAATGAGGCCGCCGAAGAAGTATTGAGAGAAGATTAGATGCTATTTGGAAAAATCATTTAAAGTGTAATCTATGTAACACTTTGTACATTTGAATGTAATATACAAGTCTCCTTTCATTATTGAATTCTTTACGATGCATGAAACATTAAATACATACCATTTTTGAGCCTTTGGCGAAAAAACACCTTCCCTTCTTTTCATGCTTCGTGAAGAAGGCATTCTCCGTTAAAATTATTCTGATGAATCACATCCATGCTTCGTCGAAACATTCTTCGAAGCTATACTCCGAAGCTATACAACTTCGATATTGATCTGATAAAGCTCGCCCATGTTTCGTAAAAATATTCTCCGAAGCTGTATTCCGAAGCTGTACAATTTCGATGTCACTTTCTCAAAGCATCCTTTCGAAGGTTGAGAGTATCTCCTTCTCTTGCCAAATGCAATATGATGTATGATGCTTATGCTATGCAAAATGATGTGATGATGTTATGTTATGCATGTGACATTTGTTCCGGAGATACACATAAAATATATTCGTAAGCTCTGCATTCCCTTGGGAACGTCTTTGGAGCTTCTTCGTCTTTTACTTAGACGGTATCAGCGTTGACTTTTCGCTGTAAGCCTCCCTTAGGAGCTTCTTCGCCTTTTACTTAGGCGGTATCAGCGTTGACTTTTCGCTGTAAGCCTCCCTTAGGAGCTTCTTCGCCTTTTACTTAGGCGGTATCAGCGTTGACTTTTCGCTGTAAGCTCTGCATTCCTTTAGGAACGACTTCTGAGCAGAAAACTTACACTGCGCTCCCTTTGGAACGGCTTTTTGTGACTTCATAAACTTACTCTGCGTTCCTTAGAACGACTTTCTGTTACTCCGAAGGATTTTTAATCCGAAGGTCCTCCTTGGTAACGGAAAAAGTTTTAGGCTTCAGCAACTTGGGCCTGTGGAGCAAATAGATTTTCCTCGTGGGAAACAACGAAATTATTACATGAAAACTATCAATGTTTTTTGCTTCACAGAAAATAAAACTGAATAGAAAAGACTGCTATCAAAGGTAGGATATGTCAATAAATGTGCTTCGACTCTGGCACAGTGCTGTTGACTGTGCGAGCTTCGGACTGTTCTCTGAAGTCCCTCTGATGTGGAGCGTATTGACTCCCTTCTGGCTGTTGACCTTGCTGCAATGGAGGTGGAGGCGGAAGCTGCTGCCAGGAAGCTTGAGGTTGACTTGCCGAAGCTACAGAAGCCGCAGGGTGGTTGTCTATGTATTGTGGGACATAAGGCGGATGAAACGAAGTAGTATGCATAACCTGCTTCGACCGAGCTTGTTGAGATGCAGCTTCGGCTAGTTCCTTTTGCTTCTGGATTGTAACATGGCACGTCCTAGTGGTGTGGCCCTTGCCCTCTCCACAGAATAGGCAAAACAGTCTCCTTGGCTGATCTCCGAATCTTCCGCCGAAGCCCCTGGCGCCTCTGCCTCTTGGAGCTGGTGGCCGAAAGAAAGTTTGTTGTTGCCCCGAAGCCTGTGAGGAGCACTGCGGCCTGTTTTGCTGACTCCCCTTATCATCATTCTGAGTGTTGTGAATGGAACGGACATGCCTCGGGTAGTATCTTCCTCCGAAGCCCCTGGTCATCTCAGAAAATCTGAAGGCCTCCTCCCTTCTTTGGCGAAAGTCATTGTCAGCACGAATGTACTCATCCATCTTTTGGAGCAATTTCTCCAAGGTCTGAGGAGGCTTCCGAGCAAAGTATTGAGCTGCAGGTCCAGGACGGAGCCCCTTGATCATGGCTTCGATAACGATTTCATTGGGCACCGTTGGTGCCTGCACCCTCAATCGTAAGAACCTTCGGACATACGCCTGAAGGTATTCTTCGTGATCCTGAATACACTGGAAGAGGGCTTGAGCTGTAACCGGCTTCGTTTGAAATCCTTGAAAGCTGGTCAGTAACATATCCTTCAGCTTCTGCCATGAAGTGATTGTTCCTGGCCGAAGGGAGGAATACCAGGTCTGAGCAACATTCCTGACGGTCATGACGAAAGACTTCGCCATGATTGCAGCGTTGCCCCCGTACGAAGACACTGTTGCTTCGTAGCTCATCAAGAATTGCTTCGGGTCGGAGTGGCCGTCAAACATGGGGAGCTGGGGTGGCTTATAGGATGGAGGCCAAGGTGTAGCCTGCAGCTCAGCAGACAGAGGAGAAGCATCATCAAAAACAAAATTTCCCTGATGGAAATTATCATACCAGTCGTCTTCGTTGACGAAGCCCTCCTGATGGAGGTCTTTCTGATGAGGCCTTCTGTTCTGCTCATCGTGAGTGAGATGGCGAACTTCCTCAGAAGCTTCGTCAATTTGCCTTTGCAACTCAGCTAGGCGGGCCACCTTCTCCTTCTTCCTCTGCACCTGTTGATGTAGCATCTCCATCTCTCTGATTTCTTGATCTAGCTCTTCTTCCTCAAGCGTCGGGCTAACAGCTTTTCTCTTCTGGCTTCTGGCCTCCCGAAGAGAGACGGTCTCCTGGTTGTGGTCCAGCGGTTGTAGTGCTGCAGCCCCAGCCGCTGAAGCTTTCTTCGGCGCCATAGCGAAGGTCTATAGCTTCCGAAGGTGTTCACGAAGACTCGAAGTGGAAGTGAGTTCACCGGAGGTGGGCGCCAATGTTGGGGACTTGTTCTCAAGTGCTAAGAGTTAAGAACAAGGCAACATAAAAAGTGTTAAGTGTTAAAATCCTTCGTCCTTCGAAGCATTATGTTCCTTCGGGAAATAATGAGTCTCGGACGAAGGTCATGAGAGACATACCTTCGTAAACATAACAAGTAATGACGAAGGACTCACATAAAGCATGAAATATGATATAAGCATCACCGTAGAATCATTTCTATTTTATTAACATGGAAAAACAGAAATGATTCCAAATTACAAATGTACCTTCGGTCCTGAGAGAAGGTGAAAAGTACGAGCGTGATGCCAAAAGCAAATGCCAAGTCAGCGTGAACAGTACGGGAGTACTGTTCATCTATTTATAGACGCGGGACGCAGCCCACGTAAAATTACATCCATGTCCATTACATTTGTTAACGGCTTATGGAAATCTGTCGAGGCCCCCGAAGTCTTTTCATCTTTAAGTCGGTTCCCCCTTCTGCCATCGCGCCGAAGCTTCCCTGCGCACAGCTTCGGCTACACTCGACCTTCGTCTGGTTCAGGCTTCGTCCTGGCCGTGCTCCATATTCATAATTCTGGATCCGAAAATACCTGTTCACATAATCCACTCGGAAAACATTGTCAAATCATGTTTTTGAGGACCTTCGGAGGACGAAGGCCCCCAACAAGCCTTATCCAGGGCTTTATCACGCTGAGCTTTGAAAGTGACAACAGTTTCTTCGGCAACCCTAGTAGCCAGCTGAGCAGCTTCTAACTCCTGAGCAATGGATTTCTTAGAAGCTCGGAGTTCCTTGATGGTGGCATCCTTTGCTGATAGCAATTGCGTAAGGCGGGTCAGTTCATCCGAAGACTCCTGCAGCTTGCAACGCTGATTGTCCAGTTCTTCCATTGTAAAACGGTGGCTCCTCTCCAAGATGGTCAGCGAATTGCTAGAATCTCGGTACAACCTATCCAGATTATCGCGAGAAGCAGCGAGGATACGTTTTTCTTCCTGCAAACAAAAATCAACCCCTTCAGAAACTAAACAAGTGATAAGAGCACAGCAAGGCAAGGCACAGTTTTGTAAGTCACCTTCTCAGCGTCGAGCCGAGCATGGAGAGAAGAACTCAGAGCATTGGCATCATCCAAGGCAGCAGAGACCTGATTCAACTTAGTTTGGCTCAGAAAGTACTTCTCCTCGAAGTCAGCGCACCGTCGAGCCATCTCAGCTTGATCTCGGGAATGTTTTTCCTCAAGAGCTGCAATCTGCCGAGTCATTCCTATCAAGAGGTAATCAAACGAAATAAGGTTAAAAGGTAAAACATTCCACGAACAAAGGCAAGGAAGAAGAAGAAAGGGCGTTAACCAGCATTAGTTGCCTCCAACTCGGATACACGACGAGGAAGCAACACCGGATTCCAACGCTCAAGAGATGAAGCCACTTCTGGGATGGAAGCACCATGTGACTTCAACTGACTGATCATTCCATCCACCAAAGCCTGATAAGAAGAGCGGATGAATATAATGACAACAATTCATGCAACATAAAGATCAAACTAAAGCACAGCACAACACCTGGAGGTTGGAAAAGAGCGAAGGGATTCCCAATCCAGGAGAAATCAACTGATAACCAGGTGCCGGACCACCACCCGAAGCAGCTTGCAGCAGACCAGCGGGAACGAGCTCAGTACATTCAACAGAACCAAACGCCAGACCAGTGGGGACGCTGCCCTCTAAAGCGACTCCCTGATCCAGAGTTTGGGCCACTACCATGCCGCCAGAGTGTGGAGGTGAACCCGCATGAACGTCCATGGAAGTGCAGGAAGGAGATTTTGCTCGGGCACCCTCGGGGGCTGGGTCATAGTCAGCACTGCCCACTTGAGCCGGATCATCCCCGGCAACACCCTCGGGGGCTGGGCAGTGGCTTATACTCTTCATCCGAGCTAAGTCATCCCCAGCGACATCCTCGGGGGCTGAGCATGCGTCGGCACTATTCTTGGGGTCCAGGCTCTCTGCAGTAACCACCTCTAAGGTTGATGGGCCTTCGACTACTTCCATGGGACCAGGACGATCCAAATCAGTCTCCCGACCCTCGAGATCGCGCTCTAAGGTCGACGAGGCACGGGATGACCTCAACCCAGCATCAGGCGCGGCAGCACAAGCCCCTGTTGCATCATCATCCATAGGCTCTGACAACAAGTCCTCTGGGACCATATCCTCTAGAGTTTGATCAAAGTTGGCCAGGGACAGTTCTTGCAGACCAATAAGGGCAGACAATGCAGGAGAAGGAACTCCACTACTCTCACCACCGGCGATGAGCTGCTGACTGTTTTTCCGAGTCAAAGGAACTTCATCCTCTTCCTCCTCATCCTCCATAGTGACAATGCAAGCAGCACCCCCATTGGGATCAGTAGCAGTTTGGGCACACCCATTGGGTTCAGTGTCAGTAAGGCCAGTTGCAGTCATTTCTTCAGCAGCAGGAGCTAAGGTACCAGCGTCTTCATCAAAGCTGGATACTCGCCGGAGGCGTCTTCTCTTCTTCTTTTGCTCATCAGCAGAAGGCTCGGGCTGACTGGTTCGGTTAGGGCGCCTTGGACGAGTGCTGACAGGTTTCGGGACATCCAAAGTTGTATCAATCTCTGGAAGGGGCACCACTGCCAAGGTACCATCAGGAGCAGCATCGGACGAATCCTCAGCTAATAGATCAAGCATGTCATTTATGTCAGCATCACTGGGGTTCAGAGGCACTTCAAAATAAACTTGCCGTTCATCATCAGGAATCGCCCCGAGCGAAGCAACTAAAGTACTAACTTCCTCAGCAGAGGGTCGCACTCTAAGGCCCAAATTGCTGTCAGTCACAGGCGGATTTGACACAAAAAGGGTGAAAGCTTTGGGAGGAGGCAGGTTCCAAGCCGAGTATGCCACTGGAGCACCAACATTCGAAACTTTACCCCTGAGGACCATTTCAAGTCGGCTTACCAAGTCAACAGAAGGAATTCTCTTATTGGTAACCCGAGTTGAGTCGGCCAGCCCTCGATACAGATATGCTGGATAGGCCCTGTCTTTCAGTGGCTGAATGTTCTTGAAAACAAAATCAGTGACCACAACTTCGGCAGTCAGACCTCTTTCTTTCAGTAATCCGATTTCAGTAAGCAGCACGCCTGCCTCGGCCACCTCCTGATCTGTGGGAGACTCAGTCCAACTCGGAGTGCGAACGTCTGGCTGTCTTCCTGACCGGGAGGGGAGAGAATTTCCATAATTGTCAACTATAAACCACTCCAGACGCCACCCTTTAATGCTATCTTTGAGGGGAATCTCAAGATACTCGGTCTTCCGCCCACGGCGCATCTCCAAACTAGCACCTCCGACCAGCTGATGTTGCCCCCCATCCATTCCAGGGCGGCAATGATACAGATACTTCCATAAACCAAAATGCGGCAGCACACCGAGGTAGGCTTCGCATAGGTGAACGAAAATGGAGATTTGGAGAATGGAATTAGGGTTCAAGTGGGTCAAGTTGATATGATAAAAGTCAAGAAGGCCGCGGAAAAAAGGAGAGATTGGAAGGCCAAGGCCGCGGAGAAGAAAAGGAGCATAAACTACTGACTCGTGGGTATCTTCGGTCGGGACAGTAGTCCCGTGGCAGATCTGCCAAGAACAGAGTTCCCGCGGAGGAAGAACCCCGATGGAGACAAGACGGAGAAGCTCAGTTTCGGAAATAACGGACATGTGGTTACCTGCGAAAGGTAACTGACTGTTGGGGTCGATTGCGGGGATCACCGCAGCAGACGAGTTCGCAGTTTTTCTCTTGGGCGCCATCTTGCTTATCACTGGCGGACAGAGTAGGAGGCGAGTGGCAGAGGAGATTCAGATGCGGGAATGCAAGAACTAGGGCACGAAAAGCAAAGGCGGCTAAAAGCGCAACTCTTATGGGATATTCTTGAGCCAGATACCCATTCAAAAAGTGCCCAGTCATCACCCGACGGTTACTTCCGAAATCCCAGCATGCCACGTGGACATCCGATAGTTATTTCCAAGAAAGCCAACGTACCACATCATCACTCGGTTATTATCCTCAAAATAACTCGTGAGGCTGGCTATCACTCGGCGTTGCCTCTAAAACGCTGACCTCGTGCTTAATCGCTCGGCATTACTTCTAAAATGCCGGCGTCAACCTTCAATCACTCGGCGTTGCCTCTAAAACGCCGAACTCGTATTCTATCGCTCAGCATTACTTCTAAAATGCCGACGCCGACCTTCAATCACTCGGCATTGCTTCTAAAACGCCGACCTCGTGTCCAAATCGCTTGGCATTACTTCTAAAATGCCGATGCCGACCTTTTATCACTCGGTGTTGCCTCCAAAACGCCGAACTCGTATTCTATCGCTCAGCATTACTTCTAAAATGCCGACGCCGACCTTCAATCACTCGGCGTTGCTTCTAAAACGCCGACCTCGTGTCCAAATCGCTTGGCATTACTTCTAAAATGCCGATGCCGACCTTTTATCACTCGGCGTTGCCTCCAAAACGCTGAACTCGTATTCTATCGCTCGGCATTACTTCTAAAATGCTGATGTTGATCTTCACTGACTCGGCGTTACTTCTAAAACGCTGATGTCAACCTTCACATCGGTCGGCGTTGTATCTACCATATCAAAAGAATCAGTTCAACATTCAGGAAAAGCAACGCCGAGTCATCGAAAAGGGGGTCAACGACAGTTCTTCATTAAGGGGAAGTTAATAAGTTTACAAACCAACTCTTCGCGAGTTGGTGCTTCCCTACTTCTACTCTATATTACTACTACTACTAAACTACACTATACTACTCTACATTACTACTACATTATTTTAACTACACTATACTAATATCTATAGACAAGTGGCGTTTAGCCACTGGCCTTGCCGCCGCTGCCCTTGCCGCCGCCGCCCTTGGTGCTGCCCGTGCTGCTACCGCCTCTGGTGCTGCCCTTGCCGCTGCTGCCTCCGCCGCCGTTGCCGTCATCACCGTCGCCGTCGCCTCCGTCGTCGTCGTCGCCGTCGTCGTCGTCGTCATCTTCGTCCTCGCCGCCGTCCGAGCCCTCCTCGTCCGAGGAGAACTCAGACTCATCCGAGCCCTCGAGCCCGGAGCGCTCGACGGCCCGGATGTACGTCCAGACCTCCGCCGCAAGCCCCTGGGAGTCGTCTGAGTCATCAGACGACTCACGCAGGGGGATGGGAGCCGGGGACCCCTCGGACTCAGAGGAGAACTCCTCCTCTGAGTATTCCGAGTCACCAAACTCCTCCGATGGAGGAGTCGGCTCACGCTTGCGCTTGTTGTTCTTGCCCATGGTGGAAGTTTTGGGAGAGAAGAAAGGGAAGAAGCAGAGAACAGCAAAGGATGCGAAAAAACCAGAGGAGCAAGGGCGTTATTTATAGAAAGGAAAGGCAACCGCTCACTTCCAACCGCGGTCACTGAACAGTCGCAAAGCATTCAATAAGCACTCCCACCCATCTGAAGACACGTCAGACGGCGGACGCCGTTTCATGCAACACTACACCCATTGGGATTCCAGTCAACAGCGCAAAGGATATGATTACACTAGCCGTCCCATCACATTACTACTCAGAAGTAGCCGGCTAAAACACTCAGCGTACCAAGCCGTCCCTTGCCCACACCCATTGGGGGGGGGGCGCCCAGGAATTATCAGTATATTTTTCAAAACGGTCACATCCGTGCAGGGCACGCAGTAAATACCTCAAGACAAAAATGAGATATCAGTAAGGATCAGAGGAAAGCCAAATATAGCCAGCAAAGTACAAGATATGACCGACAGAAGCGATGTGAGGACTAGACACAGAACGTCCATCAAACGTCCAATCAAGTTGCAGAAGCAAATAAATTGCATTACCTAGCAAGACATGGACGGATTGCAAACTCGGCTGCTAAAGACAAAATATATGCTGACCTCTGCAGCAAAATTTTGATGACATAATGCTGACC
This sequence comes from Zea mays, assembly GCF_902167145.1. NCBI lineage: Eukaryota > Viridiplantae > Streptophyta > Magnoliopsida > Poales > Poaceae > Zea > Zea mays. The sequence continues at coordinate 10,177,711 of NC_050104.1, read as the reverse complement.
TCCAAAGCATAATGCGAATAGCTTCATGCCAATTTTTTCAAAAGAAAGACCTTCGAATGGATTATCCTTAAAAAAAATCCATTTGAAGGTCGGGGGCTACACCCATTGGGTGCACCTCCGGTGCATCCCATGGAATATCGTTCTAAACCGATATAGCGCCGACTTCTAAGGCGTGGGACAAGATTGAAAAGATCAATCCTCAACCGAGATGCAGGAGCGCGAATGGAGATAATCTTTGGAGAAGACCTTCGAGTAGATTATCTTCTAAAATCTACTCAAAGGTCGGGGGCTACACCCATTGGGTGCACCTCCGGTGCACCCAATGAAGTTCAGAATCCTACAAATCAAAATGCCGACCTCTAAGGCACAAGCACAAAACTAAACTCTGGTCGAACGAATGATCAGAGCAAGAGAAGACAGCAGGAAGTCATTTTTTGGACCTTGGATCTTTGAGTTGATTACCTCTAAATCGACCCAAAGATCGGGGGCTTGTGGGGGATAGATATCCCCTGGGTCCACTAAAGAAGTAAAGGGCCTCACGAAAGGCCCAAGGGCCCAATAATTCGTAAGGTCATTCTTTCGTGGGCCTAGGGAAAGACAACCAACAAAGAAGAGAAAACGTGAGACTGGATTGGTGCAAACTCGGGCGGCCCACAACGTCGAACGAATGAATCGCAACAGAGATCCGACTTCCCCGCGCTGAAGCCCCCCATGCAACGGAGCCATGCGAGGATAAGTCGGCGAGGGTTACGTAGGGATAAACTCAAGAGGTTCACTATCTTTTAGCTGCTTGATGTTATCATGTCACATGTACTGCCCCACGGTCAAGTATATAAGGCCTAGGGGGTACCCCTTCAGATCGATCGACCCTACTGTTACTTAGCCACCCACGTAAACTCTCTGCGCCCTCAACCCAGAGAATCCTCTTGTAACCTCGCTCATTTACTCACCAGGACGTAGGGTGTTACGCACTTCTAAGCGGCCCGAACCTGTAAATCTTGTCCATTGTCCCTCGTGCGATCGGCACGAACCATTTTGCTATAGTCGTTGACACCGTCCTACTCCTAAAAACACCTTGAGGGGCAACCCCGGGTGTGCGGTCGGACCCAAAACACCGACACGGTGCACTGTGCTTACCATCCCTTATACGAGAAGCTTCCCCTGCACGCCGAGGATACGCAGATCTCGGATGTCAGGGCGCGAGAAGATTGCTCCAGCGGCGAACATTTGTAACTACAAGCGTTATGTCCGTTATGTCCTTGGACCCATATGTCGGGGCTCAGTACCTTTGTGCATGCCCCCCTTCAGCTATAAAAGGGGAGGCATACGACGTTACAAGGGGACTTAGACCAAAGGGATTCAAGACAACTCAAACTCTCAAGCAATACATCACACAGTGGAGTAGGGTATTACGCTCCGGCGACCCGAACCACTCTAAATCCTTGTGTGTTCTTGTGTTCTTCCCATTTTCCAACTAACAAGCAAAACGCTTAGGCCCCTCCTCATCTTAGGTTTTAGGGCGGGTGCACTCCGCCACCCGGCCGGAGATTTCCTCTACGACATTTGACACGCCAGGTAGGGGTTTAGGCATTAGGTTTTTGCTTGTTTTCTCGCTCAGCATGATGGTGCAAATCGTTGAGCACCGCGCCGAGACTTTGATGGATTTCGTCGTAGAGGAAGAAGATGCTTCTTCCACACCACTGGTTCCTAACCGCCCTGTGCCGGGTACTGCTGTTGTGCACGCTGTAGGATTACGGGGAGGCTACGCTAGCGCAAAACAAAATTTTCATCCCCATAAAACCAAGAACTACTGCGGTTATAGGTCATGGAATTACCACTAGACGCGCAGAGCAGCGGAAGACGTCTCGATGTAGACGAACGCGTCGAGCAGTGCCGTGCAGTCGCCGACGTCCTTCACGTCCTCGCACGGTTCGTCCAAGTGCTCCAGATGTAGCACCTCCGAGGTATCCACACGTACAGGGAGGAAGCGCCGCGTACCGAACTGCTAGGTTCGTGACGGCGGCTTGGCGAGGGCGAGAGGTGGGCGGCGGCTGTTAGTTCGCTGGTGGCGAATTAGGTTATCCTTAACCGCGCCCCCGCCCCTCATTATATAGGCGTTATGGTGGGCTTCTGACGCCGAGGCCCATCATTAACCCTAAAGCCCAGTCTAATTTCGGATCTAATCCGAATTAGGCTTCCTTCCCCTTAAGTGTGTGACCCTATAGGTTCACGTACAAATAGACATAGGCCGAGTACTCTTACTTGGCCCAATAATTGACAGCGGCCTCTAGCAAGACATGTCAACTCCTATGTGTACGTAAAGATCATATCAGACGAACCATTGCGACATTACGTACATGCTGTTCCCTTTGTCTCACGATATTTGGTCTGGCTCTAAGCTGACCTCTCTTTCTCGATACTGTGAATTGGAATCCTTTCAATGGTTAACTCTTAACCCTAGCACGGCCATGCATTTCTTGATCCAATCACTCGAGGGGCCCAGAGATATCTCTCTCACAAAGAGAGGGACAAATTCCATCTTGACTGACCATGCCTCATAGCATGCTTCCTGACAAACCCAAAACTACCTTTATAACTACCCAGTTACGGGATAGCGTTTGATAGTCCCTAAGTAAGTCAATTCACATCTTGAGAACATGCGACAATCTCAGGTCTAAGGATACAGTATTCATGTTGCAAGAAGAGAACTATATTACAATATCTCACGTTGGGTCGGTCCAGCCTCATGTCATACATGCGCCCACATTATTAGTTTAACATCTCCATGTTCATGACTTGTGAAATGTAGTCATCAACTAATACATGTGCTAGTCATCGACTCTGACTAGGGACATCATTTAGAATAACCATATAAGTAAAGAATCTCAGAAACAATTCACATAATTGCTAATCAATACAAGGTGCCTTCCATGGATATTCAATTAAGCAATATATATATCATGGATACAAAGAAATATGCTCATCTCTATGATTATCTCTAGGGCATATTTCTAACACACGCCGCACGGCAACATACAGCTGCACAGACATCCCGGACTCCGTCAAGGGCGACTCCGAGAGCGTTGTCAGCAGCTAGGGAGTTGTTGCGACACCCTCCAAGCTCCACGGCCTCACCAGGGGCCATGAAGCAATGGCGGGATGATGTCGACCGACTGCTCGGCATGGCACATTCTACCTCGACCAGATCGAGGCCTCGGTCATCCCGGTGCCAACATGAGACGTTGGCGTCTGTGCGCTCACCCTCAGTGAGGGGCATACAAACCAACGACCTTTGAGCAGAACTCGACCGCAGGCGTGCGGGAGAGGACGCCCGGGTCTCTTTGGAGAGGGCGCGCGAGCGCCGCCAAAACATCGAGGGACGCAACCTCGATCAAGACTTCGCTGCGGCAGCACCGCAGACACCGATGGGCACCCGGTCCCAAGTGGGTATCCCCTTGGCCGGCATGGGCTGCGCCGCTCTCGTGGATCATCTCCGCGCGGTGTCGTGGCCGCCTAAGTTCCGGCCGCACCTGCCGAAAAAATAAGACGGAACATCAAACCCGTCGGAGTTCCTGCAGGTGTACGTCACCGCCATCACGGCAGCAGGTGGAAACACCGCTGTGATGGCAACATATTTTCATGTCGCCTTGTCTGGACCTACCCGGACTTGGCTCTTGAACCTCGTTCCAGGGTCAGTCTACTCCTGGGAAGAGCTCTGCGCAAGGTTCGTTGCGAACTTTGCCAGTGCTTACCAACAACATGGTGTGGAGGCCCACCTCCATGCGGTGAGGCAGGAGCCCGGGGAGACTCTCCGGACGTTCATCTCCCGCTTCACCAAGGTGCGAGGTACTATACCTCGCATTTCCGATGCTTCCATCATCACGGCCTTCCGTCAGGGAGTACGCGATGAGAAAATGTTGGAGAAGTTGGCCACGCACGACGTGGAAACTGTCCCCACACTCTTTGCTCTGGCCGACAAATGCGCTAGAGCCGCCGAGGGCCGTGCATGGCACTCGGCCCCACAAACCAGGGTTGCCCAGTCGGGTGGCTCGGGTGTCGTCCCCCGGGACGGTAAGAAGAAAAAGAAGAAGGACCGTGACTACCAGAAGCCGTGATCCACCGCTCTGGTCGTTGCAGCCGCGACCGGGGGCCGGGGCGATCGCAACAAGCACCCACGACCGCAGAAGGGTAACAACGACCCATGCCCTGTGCACTCCAACGGTCGCCACAGTGCCGCGGAGTTTCACGAGATCATTGATCTCGCAAAATGTGTCAACAAACGGCGTGAGCAGTCCTCTAAGGACGGCTCCCCACCTCATCGCCGACCTGGCAAAGAAAAGGTCGACGACGGCGAGGTGGCCGCAGCTGAACGGGACCTCAGGTATCAGTCACCCGAGGGGGACCTGAAGGATGTCTTCCGGAGGCTCCTACTCCGGTGGAGACAACTAGATGGAACCCCAGAGGGACCCCGTGCTCCCCGGTCTGCGGGGCTGGAGCCTGCCTTCCCCCGGAGACCCTTCTGGATTCCCCACGGATCCAGACTTCCGACAGGTTCATGCAGGAATGGCCATAGCCAAAGATGAGAGCTCCCTCGTCAAACGCAAATGGGGACCCAGGGTCGGGACCTAGTCTTATGGTAAGTACCAAACCAAGAAGGTTTCCATAACTCTCCCCCAGCTGGGAAGGACCCTTCAAGGTAACGGGAATGCACCGACCCGAGGGCAACCGTCTAGCTACGACTGAAGGAGTGCCTCCCCCCCGGTGTCGGAACATCTCTGTAAGTTCTATCCATAGAGCAAGTCTGAGGGGTCGAATTTGTTTCCCTTTTGTAACTAGGTAACACATACGTGTATGCCAGCCCGGTGGGGTCCGACCCCATAAACCCGGCCTATTGGTCTGCACCCATGCATGATGAGTTATAAAGAAAAGGTACCCCCTCAGTTGTGCCCCTATGATAGTTCCATCTTGCTGCTCCATGGTCTTACCTTGTAGTTTTTCAAATAATACCTTTTATCTAACCCACCTGCACGGTTCCCATCTGTCCTGACATGATGACATCCGAATTGAGCAGCCAAGCTTGCAGTTTAGGGCCTCCTTTACGAAAGTTGGGAGGTCCGACAGCCTGGGAGCCGGCTCTAGAGAATGGGACCCCGTTCCATGGGGTGGTCCGGAGCCTGTGTGGCCGCTTAGCCTGGTTCCGTACCCGAAAGCCTGCACACTCCACCACTCCGTGAGACCGTGACGGGTACCTAGTATTTGGAGCTATAAGTCCTGTGGGTCCGACAACCTCGGGACCGGAACTAGAGAATGGACATTTGTCTCCTGGGGTGGTCTGGAGCCCATGTAGTCGCTCAGCCTGGTCCCGTACCGTGGGCCTACACGTTCCACCACTCTGCGACAAATGTCCTAGTACCTAGAGCCGTGACCCAAGGGGGTTCGGACACGCAACTTGGCCACCCGGACTAAAACCTGCGAGTCCCGAGCATGTATCAAAGGATGGCTAATATCAGACAAGGGACCCTATGGGTGTACCACTAACGCTCCCTATCTGAAGCTGTGTACAGATCCAGATCCCGACGAGGTTGCCTCCCGAGAGTTGTCGACAACCTTTTCAGATATGCTGGTATCCAACCTCGACACATCAAGCCTGCATCCCAGGCGGGGGGCCAGGTACCAGGGAGGGTTCAACAACATAACATCGCAACACACAACAAGAACAGACGGTACACAGATAAGTGCTAATACTGCTTGTTAAATAGTACTCAAAAATACCTTACAAAAAGCAAAAGTATTACATCTGCTTTCAAGCAGAGTCCTAGTTCCATCTCTACTCTGCAGGTATAAACTACCTGATGCACGCCAGGATTCCCATCCTATGATAGGGGGGCCAGGCCCCACATGTCATGCAGGCTGGCCTGAAGCACGAAGAAGGCAAACTGCCGCACAAGGAGCGTGCAACCGCCCCACGGTTATGTGTCCCTTCATTTTCGCCGCAACCAGCGGTCAGGAAGACGAACCGCCGCACAAGGAGCGTGCAACCGCCCCACGGTTATGCGCCCTTTCATCTTCGCTGAAACCAGCGGTCGAGAAGGCGAACCACCGCACAGGAAGCGTACAACCGACCCGCGGTTGTGCGCCCCCTCAACTTCGCTGCGATCGGTGGTCCAACATGGGGGCCCAGGCTCACATGTCATGCAACCGGCGCGCCGGTTACTGAGTGCGGAAAAACCGCACCGCCGCTCGCGCCAATACCACGTCTCCTTGGGGCTATCACGGAAGACTAAAAAGATAAGTTTTCAGAACCAGTGCAGCGACTCGAGGCACCCCGCGCATGGCCCTATAGTGACATTGAGTACGAAGGTCACAGGCCAGTCAACCGCGGGAACAGGCATGGCAGTCGGCGTGACCATAGGCGGCCGACAGTAATTGCATCAACAAGCGCGTAGGAGCAGCAGGCCAATCGCCAATCAGTCTCTGGCCCCACCTGCAGGCTTGTATCCTCCCCTGAGGCGAGCCTAGGGCCACTATCGGTACCCTAAATCAGGGATACCCCCTACTACAGTATAAAGACGTTGTACACGTACGTCATCTCCTGGCCACATGGAGAATGGCACCCGACCCCACCACATGGGCAGGTCTAGGGGCACCACGTGGCAAGGAAAGGTGATACACCCTAGGGTGCACCATTGGCTCCGGACCTCCACGAAGGAACACCGGACCTCTGTACGCACAACCCGGATCCTCGATTATAGACCCGGACTCCCAAGAAGGCATGTCGGGTCCCTCGTATGGGCCCCAGGTCCCTCCGAGAAAGGTCCGGACCACAGCAAGGTCCCGGGACAGGGGGAACCCCGACATGAGTAGGGGTCCGGTGCAGACACGTGTCCAGGCCTTGCCCTGCGCTCCCCGCTCAGGCGGAGACCCGCTGCTGCCGCGTGGCTTATGGCCCGTGACATAAGCCGACGAGTGGAGCACGACGTAAGGCCTCTAAAGCCGCGCGGTCTTTGCATTTATTGCGGAGAGGACGCGCCTCCTGCCACCATACTGACAGACGATGTGCCCTCTCAACATTTAATGCGTCATGTCCACTCCGCTGGCAGATGGCGTCAGGGTCACCCTGCAGACGGCGTGCCTATCCAGTCTGTTGTCAAACAGTGCGCCCGTGCCGTGTGGCGCACTGTGCTTACCATCCCTTATACGAGAAGCTTCCCCTGCACATCGAGGATACGCAGATCTCGGATGTTAGGGCACGAGAAGATTGCTCCAGCGGCGAACATTTGTAGCTACAAGCGTTATGTCCGTTATGTCCCTGGGCCCATATGTCGGGGCTCAGTACCTTTGTGCATGCCCCCCTTCAGCTATAAAAGGGGAGGCATACGACGTTACAAGGGGACTTAGACCAAAGGGATTCAAGACAACTCAAACTCTCAAGCAATACATCACACAGTGGAGTAGGGTATTACGCTCCGGCGGCCCGAACCACTCTAAATCCTTGTGTGTTCTTGTGTTCTTCCTATTTTCCAACTAACAAGCAAAACGCGTAGGGCCCTCCTCATCTTAGGATTTAGGGCGGGTGCACTCCGCCTCCCGGCCGGAGATTTCCTCTCCGACAGTGTGGAATGGGCCGAGGCAGAGAAGAATAGGCCCAGACGCTGGCTTCCTTTATTCTTTTACATTTTCCCTTTTATTTTCTCCTTTCTTTTGATATTTTCTGATTTTAGTTTTCATAATTCAATTTTAGATTCAGTTTTGAATACAAGAATTCACACCCAAAGGTCAAGCATGATGCATAATTTTTACTTTTTTCTTTTATTTATTTGTATCCATTTAGATAAATGCTTTAATGATGGATTATACACATATTATTTTTTAAGGTAATTTTATCTTTGAATGCACGCTTAAGATAAATAATCCTCTTTAGTTATAATTACTTCGGCTATGTTAATATATAATCTTTCTCATGAGTTATTTTAGTTCTGTTATTTTAAGGATGGTTTTGATTAAAAGAAATAATAATTAGTTTGAAAGTCTCTCCCTTATTTGCTGCTTCGACTTCTAGCTTTAGGTTTTAGATCTATGCTTTGAATACCACATTCTTGCCTATTATTATATTTTATAGAGGACATAAATCTTTATTAGAAGTCATTTTACCTCAAATCTCCTAGAGAAACATTTATAATTCTCAGCACAGGATTTCGGTTGTTACACTCGATCATAGAGCGGAGTCCATACTTTTTGTCACGCTAACCATACACAAGCCCACAGACGAAGGGGGTCCTCGACTTAGGCAACATTCGCTGACGAGGGGTCCACAAGCGAAGGGGCCTCTGATCCGGATGACTGCAGCAGGTCGGCAATAACTAAGGCCTTCGCCAGATGGTCGACCAATGGGCTTCGTTCGGCCAGGCGCAGCGAAAGGAGCAATGATGTGAAGGCCAGAGACGAAGGCTACAAGTTGGCCCTGTACGCCGTGGGTCCACCAGAAGACATCTACGGGGGTTCCAACTTTTTTGCAAATTGGCCCTTTTTGGGTTTTTTTTGCATAATTATGCCCCTGGCAGTTTCATTTCAAAAAATGGACCCTTAGCTCGGCGCCGTCATCATTGGCGCCGAGCTTGTGTGTGCCGGCACCAATATTATTGGCGTGCAGACGTAAGATGTAGGGATGACTTGGAATCTATGTGGCACATACCTCGGCGCCATAGATCTTGGCGCCGAGGTAGGCGCCGCCGGTCAACGACCCTTACCTCGGCGCCAAGATCTATGGCGCCGAGGTATCTGCCTATAAATAGAACCCTACATATGCCTAGTTTGTGTGCTCATTCCTATTCTTCGAAACTAGAGATTTCAGCCTGATTTATAGGATGTCTAGGCGTGGTAAATCTGCTAAACAAAGGTAAGTGTTGGATCCGCCTCTTATTTTGTGAGTATATTATATTTGTGAATTGTTATAGAGCTTATGGAAATTTAGGAAGGGTCCTTTGACCGGAACTGCCTTCGACCCGCTGCCTTTACCAAGTGGTGTTCCAGTGCCTATATGTTTTTGTGGTGATCCTTGTAAGGTTGATAAGTCTGAGGATCATGACACCTATCGACAAAGGTATTGGATGTGTGCTAACTTTGCATTTGAGACAACTATTGTTCAACGTCGGATGAATTTAATGGTGAGAATAGTCTTGTAATATGTTAACAATTTAATGGTGAATGTTTTTTGCATACTAATAATTGCCTGTTTTGTAGACTCCTCCACCGCTATGTGATTTTGAGCTGTGGATTGACACATAAATATCAGAGAAAGACAAGAAGTGGTTGGATAATCTTAAGAAGTGGGATGCAGAGGACAAAGAGAGGATGGAGAAAAGACGAGAGGAGCTTGCTGCCGAGCAACAACGTGAAGACGAGCAGAAAATGAGGCGTGTTGCTGAATGCAGGGAAGAGAAGGAGAAGAAGCTTGAGCGTGCACGTCGTGCAAAGGAAGCAATGAAGGACAACCCTGATGCATTTCGCAAGGGCAAATGGCCCCGTTGCACTCAGTAGTCTAGGTGTTTCATTTGAAGTTATGTAATAATGAACTTATTATTCGGTATTATGTATTGTCGAACAATGATATTTGGTAATGAATTACCTTCAAATTGATGAAAAACGACATAAATACGCAATTGATGAAAACTACATTTAAAGCAATTGTTGAAGGCGACTTCAAGCAATTGATAAAGATAATCAACACGCTGAAAGAAATTGTTACAGAAGAGTTTTCTAGTAGTGCTCCCACATTCCAAATTGTGTGGACCCTTCTCCATAGTATCCTCCCATTTTTGTTGTCTGCTGTGGGAGCGGTGGAGACGTCGAAGGACCAACATTCTTGTTGTGACAAGGGCAGCAACAATATGGATCTGGGCATACTTGCACCTGTGAAACACCACCATTGTTGTTGTCTCTTTCTTCCTCGTCATTTCTGTTGCTTACTTCCCTCTCTAGATCAAATATCCTATTCTGTAGGTAGGATATGTATTCCGCATGAGGAAAAATCGGACGAGGATCTACCCAACGAGTGAACTCACAATTCTCCTTGACCAATGAATGCTGCATAAATGTTTATAGTTAGTTTCACTGAACAACAAAAGTATTTAGAACAAAGGATTAGAAATTAATTTTTACATATGCATAAGGACATCTGAAGAAACGACGACCTCCATCAATTCCACCCTCAACGAACATCTGCATGAAGCAATCCTCACTATGCATGCACTTCGGCCAATCTTCTCTCCTATTATCGTAGGACCTAAGTCTAACCTCTTTGTTGAAATCTTTTTTACTTTGAACTGGAAAGTTAAAAACCGCCTCTTCAAAAAAATCTGGACCAAGAGGGCCATCGAAACACATTGGAGTTAACTTCCCTCCATCCTTTCGTCTCTCATTTCCCGCACCCTTGCCCCTAGAAGACCCTGAAGCCATTGTATTGCACAATGAAGCAAATGTACAAAGGATCGTGTATATATAGGTGAAAGGAAAGGTAGTGTAATGGATTATGATAACAGATATGTACAAAAACTCTGAAAAGGCTATGTTCTGGATCTTCAAAGGCTACATGTCCTACGATAATGTAGGATATTGTTGATTCTGAAAAGGCTATATATGCAGTCCTGAAAAGGCTATATATATAGTCCTGAAAAGGCTACGAAATGGATCTGAAAAGTTTAGATGCTAGTCCGAAAGTTGATGCTTCTGAAAAGGCTATGTAATAGTTCTGTAAAGGCTACATGACATAATCACAGATTTTACAAAATTTCGGCAGAGTTTTCTCTGTTTTTTGACAATCCAACATATACACATAGACAAGCATAACATACAAGTGCATACAATTGTAAAAAATTCCAAGCAAGCTCATAAAAGTCTAAACAAGTGCATTACAAGTCCATAGAATTCATACAAGTCCATTAAAATGTCATACAAGCCCGTAGAGGCCAAATAAGTCCATTACAAGTCCATATAATTCATACGTTACATAAAAAGTCCATAGAGTCCAAACCAATTCAACGTCTCCTAGTCTTACCCTTGCCTAAAGCGTCGGTGCCTGGAGTGTAACGTTGTGGAGAGCGGTGTCGCCTACGATCTTGTGGTTGTAATGGCTGTGTCGAAGGAGCCCCCTGAAGCTGTGAAGGTCCTATCTCGTCGTGATCGTAGTCGAAGCCAGCACCAAGACCTGTGGAGGGCGTTGCTGTGTCGGTACACGATGGTACATGGACGTCATGTGCAACATTAGTCCTGCAGCCACAACGAGCAGCAGCTCCACGTAGGCGCCTAGATAAACGCTGCATGCCAAAGACATATTAGTTTACAACATATTCATAACAAGCTAAAGGCTATAAACGATGCATGTGGGCTTACCTGCAAGAAGCTGCGCATGCTGCTGTCGCCCACAGTCAAAAGTTGGCGATCAATGTCCTCTACCGACCGTCGCAATGTGTTACCCTGTACAACACAATTTGCATCACACATACAATTTATACATGTCGAGTATTAAAATCGAGTAAAACTTACCACTCGATCTAATATGGGTGCCGCCTCCACTTGGGTTCCCAGTCTTGTGGACAGGTCATACTCCATTTCTTCATCGTTAGAAGAATCAATGTCGGCGTAGTCTTCCGCTGTCCACTGCTGGCGAAGCTTACAACGAGTCGCACCCTGGTACCAAGCTTGGTACCGCCTGTAGTCACTGTTGTTGTGCAACTCATCGTTGGAATATACATTCTCAGCACCCGATTCCCATTCATTTATAAATAACAGATGATGTTGACGAAAGTCCGTTATCTTCTTTTGCTTCCACCGGTCAAATCTACACACAAATCATATCATATAAAGAACACAAAGTTACGAAAGATCATAGGACATTGCATCATATAGAGTTCATCTTCACTGCTGCATACTTCACTAAAGATCATCCCATCCAACTCAGGTGCGTTGTATGGTGCCATGTGACCTGAAATAAAAATGAAGCAATCTATGTAAAGTATAATAAAACAAATTTCATAATGATAATATATACATGTTGAGCACTTACGCTAGAGGCCGAAAGCGTGTCAAACTCGTTAACATACTCCATGTATGCCCTCTTAGCTCTGGCAAAAGGAGCTGCCACTTGGTCCCAAATATAAGCATACGTCGGTCGAAGACGTTCATTTCCATAAATGATCCATGGCCATGGTCTAGGCTGGAAAACACGTGGCCGACCAACTGGTATGCGATACCTACAAAATGAAATTAATGTTAGTAAGTAATATAGCCTTATTAAATAAAATTACGGAGGACGTACCACATCCATATCTGCAGGAGGTAGACACAACCGCCTATGGACGAAGAGGAGGACATACGACGGCAAGCCTCACAAAGCTGCTGGTACAAAAAAGAAAGCACAGCGGAGCCCCAACTGTAGTGTCCAGCTGTATCCCAGTCGGTTAGACATGGGATGTACATCCATGACACGCAGTCTCCTGTAGCGTCTGGGAAGAGGACACAACCAAACATGTGCAGGATCCAAGCTCGACAATAGAACTGGACTGTATCCTCATCAGCATCAGCAGGGCACACACCAAACGACTGACGGAGCCATGTGATGCGTACTCCAGCAGTCCTGTCAACGCCCTCAGCAGGAAGCTCTCTACCAAGAAAGGCCTCAACTCTAGCCCTCCAACCATCAGAGTCACATTGGCCTGTCACTGCTCTCCCACCAACATCGAGTCCAAGTATCTTCTGTGTATCCTCTAATGTGACTGTCATCTCACCAAAAGGAAGATGAAAACTATGTGTCTCGGGCCGCCACCTACATAATTAAAAAAATAATTTAGTGTAAACGAGCTCAATGATTCAAGAATAATTTTACAAAATCCTAAAACAATACATGTCCACAAGTGCAGTAATGGCCGCCGAGTCAATAGTAGGCAACCCGCGTCGTAACTGGTACGATATTACATCTAGACCTGCTCGTCTGAGGTAATTAGTGTACCTCTCATCAAACACCATGTCTAGGAACCCATTGTGTGTCCTAGACAGAAAACTATTATATTAGCAACACCATTTGTACAACAACAACTCTACAAAAAAATATTTACAATTGAATACCTGGCCTTCCGACAGAAGGCGCCCCCGGTGGCTCTCGTCGTAGAACGGGTCGAGGAGGTGGAACTGTGCCATCCTACAAAATGAAATTAATGTTAGTAAGTAATATATCCTTATTAAATAAAAATAAGGTAATATCATTAAACTAAACAATACAAACCTCGCTAATCTGCCAACGACAAGTGCGTGAATTATGACCAAGTCTACCGCACTTGCCACACTCATACTGTTCGAGGTCGGTAAGAAATGGTGTTCTCCTTCCCCTTCTACTCCTACCACCAACCTGATCCATAACCATCTTGTGCCTAGTCCTCTTCCTGGATCCACGCTTGGTCCAACGACTGCTTGGATCAGCGACATACTTTGGGCCATCGTACGGAGGCCACTCACCCGCGTCACGATAAGGAATAAATCTTGGACTCCAAGTCAACACTAGTTTATCAATAGTAAACTCATGAGGTATCCTCCTCTCTAAGTCAAAGTTGCGAGCTCGAGCAGCTGCAATTAGATGAGAACATGGAAAATGGTACTGCCTGGGTGCGCCACAAGTACATGACAAGTCATTAAGGACAACCACATGCTTCCTCGACTCTTGTGACTTGCCGTCGTAAGTAGTACCAGCTTGAAGGAATACCTCATATGTCCCTGACTGTAAGTCAAAACAATCAACAGTGTGTGTGTTTGCCCTTTCCTTTGCCTTCTCTAGAAAGGTCTTAGGTTTTGGAGCCCATCTCTCTCCCTCATTCTGCAATCCAACTGCATGGGTGTGTCTATCATTAAACCATGACACAAGCTTGTAAAAGGTAAATGTTACTATAGCAGTGACTGGCATACCACGTATGCCCAACAATAATTTGTTGAATGACTCGGCCATGTTACTACACTGGAACTCATATCTCCATCCACCTAAGTCGTGAGCTCTCGTCCACTTCTCCAAATCCGGCATCAATCCATTCAACCAATCTCTGCCTTCGGCATTTGTTGCGACTTTTAGCTTTTCTAACTTTTCTCTAAAGAACTTGTCTTCCAGCTGGCGACATGTCTCCTGGAAAAGCTCAAAGTTATCCTTGATACCATCCTTACGCAGAAGATTCTCAGCAAGGTGTCGAGTACACCACTTGTGATGCAAAGGAGGGTACCCATCGATCTGCTCACGGACCGCGTTGAGTATTCCCTGGTGCCGATCTGATATTACACCAACTTCCCGCCCTGGGCCAACCACATGTATCCGGACCAGTCGCAGGAACCACCCCCAACTGTCTTTGTTCTCTTTCTCAACCAGAGCAAATGCTAGGGGAACTAGCTTGTTGTTTGCATCAACGGATATGGCAATTAGAAGAGTGCCCTGGTACTTGCCGAGAAGAAACGTGCCGTCAATTGAAAAGACAGGACGACAATGCCGGAAGGCATCCACACACTGGGGAAAGCACCAGAAAGCACAGAAGAATATATGTCTCCCATCAAGCCATGCATTTGGTTTAGGGATGTACTCATAATGCATGCTTGGATTGACCGCCTTCATTGCATTTAAAAGAACAGGTAGTTGCTCGTACCCAGACTCCCAGTCCCCATATATCATCTTCCACGCACACTGCTTAGCCCTCCAAGCTTTACCATATGTTATCTTGTACCCATCAAACACATTCTCCACGATCCTCATGATTGTCCTAACCTTCATATTTGGTTCCGACTGCAGTATTCCCATAAGTCGCTTCCCAATGAGGGTTGATGTCAATTGACGATGTTTCATCGTTAACTCATGTTCAACACATGTGTGTGGCCCCACTACTTTTGTTATCTTCCACTTTGCGGTGATCTTTTGTATCCTAGCACAAACCCTCCATGCACAGTTGTCCTCGTCGCATACAACCGTGTAACGACATTTCTCGTACGAATGAAGTACTCTATACGGCCTCTTACGTAAGACTGCGTAATGCTGCAGCCACCTCTTCAAGGCAGTCAGGTCCTTGAAGACCCTACCCTTTTCAATCATCATGCTAGGACCGGCCTCAGGAGCATCTAGCAACTCATCATCCCTTCCTTCTGCATTTGCTTGATGAGAAAGACTAAGATCGCTGAACTCATGCACTCTAGGATCCCGACCGTCTGGAAAAACACGTTGCAACATCTCAATGTCACTCTCTGTGAGTTCACCAACCGAGCGATCATCATCTGAATCGCCAGCCATAGCAAAGGCGTATGACTCCTCTTCATTCCTAAACTCAGGACTGTTGGAGGCAATAAAACCATCACCGAAGCAGCCACGTGCCTCGGCCTGAGGATCAACCACAAGAGTAGGGGTCTCTCCTGCAACATGTACAAGATGATCAGTCCCATGTCAAATGGAATGAGCAAAGTGCTCATGGTCCAAAATGAAGATGTAATGCCAGTAAAACTTACTGCAATTGGTTTGTGCCAAAGGGATACACGCAGCTAAATCTGTCTGCAGACCATCTCCTCGCTGACTTAATGGGATCAAATTGGGGCCAGATTGAGCATCAGGAACACTTGGCACGTCATCGATAGCACGACCAAAGTCTTCAGGGGGACGGTCTACTACAACCAGACGCACCACAACCTCCATGAGTTGCAAATGGGTTTTCATAGCCAAAGTAACATAATTATCCCAATCCAGTTGACAATCAATTGGGATGACTCGTCTTATGACATTTGGTGGATGACCAATATTAAGCACTCCGTCAACCGCAATGTCATCATCTTCATGGTAACCTAGCTTTTGTTTAGCCTTTGTAAACACATCACTCAACGAGGGTCTACCATCGAATAGTACCGGCACGTGTCGCATGTCAATGAACTTGGCATTTCCATACGGATCTTGTTCCACATTGCCTCCATGATATAAGCTCAAAAATTGTCCATCTATTTCAAACACGAATTAAACATTCAATATAAACTGTGGATGGTTATTGACTAACCACAACCCACTAATTACTAGCTACATAACTATAAATATAACCACAACCCACTAAAATACTAACCACCTTATAACTAACTACTAAATAACTAATTATAAATTTGGACAGCACCTCCCCTGCGCGGGGAGGATATAAAAACCCGCACATTCAACTCACATTCATCATATTCGATCAAATTAGCATTTATCAAATTCATTTTCACGATAATCACATTCAACAAACAACTTTTTATAGCAACAAAACTAACAATCCTAACAAAAATGCTAACACATTAACTAAAAATACTAACAAAATGCTTAAAAAATTACCTAAACGGCGGGCTGGGCGCGGGGCAGGGGCGGGGGCGCCGGGGGAGTGGCGGCGGCGAGCTCGAGGGTGGCCGGCGGGCGCGGGGCAGGCGCGGCGAGCTCGAGGGCGGCGGGCGCGGGGGCGTCGGGGGAGTGGCGGCGGCGAGCTCGGGACTTAGGCGGCGAGAGATTTTGGCGGCGAGTGGACTGGTTTAACCGGTATAAAGGGGGTCGGCGCCAAGATCTATGGCGCCGACCCCCTGACATAATTTTCGCCGCCGACAAGGGGGTCGGCGCCAAGATCTATGGCGCCGACCCCCTGGAACTCGACACATCAGCTACCACGTATGAAAATGCTGGCGCCAAAGATGGTGGCACCAGCATGCGTTGCCTCGGCGCCAATGATGATGGCGCCGAGCAAATGGTCTATTTTTTGAAATGAAACTGCAAAGGGCATAGTTGTGCAAAAAAAACACTAAAGGGGCTAAAATGCAAAAATTTGGACGAGGGTTCATCTGTCAGCATGGCATGCGGGTGCGTTATCCGGTGCACATCGTTTGTTGTACGAGTCATGCTGTAATTACTCCATTACATGGTATATCCTCCGTATATAGTTGGTAGCCGGGGGTATGTTTGTACTTTGGACCATTACCCCCGGATGGGCCTATAAATACCCATGTCCTGTAGCGGGATGGGACACGCATAACGAGAAGCTACATTTTTCCACCATTTGTCTTGTCGCACACATGAGATCTCACCTGTCTTTTGAAGGTTTAGGTCCACCTCACAACACATCCACGCATGTCAGTGCACAACACAGTCTACCACCGAATTGTATCTCTCCAACCACATGTTGTGGAGGAGTGGGGGATTCTTCTGGCGAAGTCCACCATCCGCCGTTGAGCCATGACAGATGCTCCCTCTCTCGTAGGTTCTAGCCTTTCTTGCGTAATTGTGTCCGCCATATAGCTGGTATACCATGTGTGTTGCCTTTTTATATACCTTTTGTTAGGGATTTTAGTTGGGTGGGATACTTGTAAGAACTTGATTCACAGCTAAGTTGAACAATGGTCTTTGCTCTTGTGTTGTTAGGGTTCAGGCCAGCTATTGGTTGAGTTAGTTGCCGTCACTATTGGACAATGGAGCTTCAGTCTAATAACTTTTGTTTCAATTGATTAAAACTGGTGTTGAGACAGACTTCAACGGCGGTTTTAAATCTGGAGACCCATACAAAAGATATTAGTACCGATTGTTTGTCCCCAATTGATACTAATATTAGGTGTTCAATACAAGAACCGGTAGCAACATATTTAGTACCGGTTCTACCACAAAATCGGTACTAAATTTGAGTATATGTAGGTTTTGTTATATATATATAAAAATCAGGATGATTTATAATTTAGAATAAAACATGAAATTCAGAAAAACAGATCAAAGTAGTCTTAAAAAAATCACTAGTGGGTCTCAGTTGCCGTACTCGATGATTTATCACCTGGCGCCAATTCGGTGGCGAATTCTGCTAGATTGGATATATAGCTGCATGGTGCAAGCTACCGCACCCTTTAGGCCTTGTTCGGTTAGGAGTGGATTGATGGGGATTGGAGGGGATTAAATCCCTTCCTAGTCAAAATTGAATAGAAAGGGATTCAATCCCCCTCAATCCCCTCCGGTTTGGGTGAAACCGAACATGCCCTTAGCAAGTTGCAAAACAAGGATGGATCGGAAGGTTGAGAGGGACAAGCAGACAACAGCGGGATTAAAGACTGGTGTTCGCTACATCATCTTCTCGTTTTCTATCCAATCATTCGGGGTAGTTAGTGCATGTACAATCTCATTTAATATATTGTTTCTCAAGGAGTTTCTAAGGGGCTAGATGAAAAAAATATATAATAGACAAACTCTTTGTGAAGAGCTCGACCCTTCACGACTCTCGATACATGTTGTCTTTCAGCTATATTTATGATATAAGATGTTAAGGTTATATTATTAGATCAACCCCAATACTCCACGTCATCCGGTTTCTATAGCATAATTTAGTTGCCACATAGGCTAACAGATAATGTGGTAAACAATTAAATGAAGAAAGAGTAAGAAATTGGGTTTTCATAAGACTTAGTTCCAACACGATATCCAAGACACAATGAGAGAAGAGGAGTATTAAATTCAGCTAAGTAATATTGATGTTTGTATTGGAGAGAGTTAGTGTCTAGTATTAGTTTCTAGATGACGTGAAAGCTATAGAAACTATAAGTAGTGTCTTGGGTTGAGACTACTCTTATGCGATCTCTTGTACTTAGAAAATTGAACCGGAGTCTTAGAGTTGTACATATCCTTAGCACCAACTGCTTGTGTTGTCGTTGAGCCATACTGCTATGCAAGTTTAATGATAGAGTACCGTTGGCTAGCTGTAAGGTTCCTTACAGTATGCTATTTAGCTCATCCATAAAGTGGTTAGCTCTTTAATATTAATGTAGGACTCCACTTATCTCTTTTACAAAGTTTTTTTAGTTTTTGTGTCAAAGCCAGATAGTCCGCTTCTTCTCTCTCCTCTGGTCTTTCCTCCTCCACCTCAACCTAGATTATAGCCTCTTACTATTATACTTGCTCTAGTGGCCACTGGCCAGGCACGTCTCTGTTGCCAGATCTCTCCTGTTCTTTTCTGTAAAGGAACCGAGCATCTGCTCACAGAAACAGATACGCTGTCCATCCCAACTCTTCGTAAAATGTGGATGTACATAAAGGGGCGACCATTTTTCATGTACTATCTCGCCGGGCAAAAACCTTTGGCCAACTTTTTTACATTTTAGCCCTTTTGAAAGAGTTTTTTTCACAATTATGTCCTTTTCAATTTTATTTCAAAAAATAGATCCTAACCTTGCGCCATCATCATTGGCGCCGAGGTAACGCACAGTGGCGCCGACATAATTGGCGCCTACTTTTTCTACGTGGCAGACGATGTGGCAAGTCCTAGGGGGTCGGCGCCATAGATCAACCTCGGCGCCATCATCAATGGCGCCGAGGTAACGCATAGCGACGCCAGTACCATTAGTGCCAACTTTTCCTACGTGGCAAGTCCCAGGGGGTCGGCGCCATAGATCTTGGCGTCGACCCCCCTGGACAGCACCGGACCTCGCTCGTCTGCCACGTAGGAAAAGTTGGCGCTAATGGTATTGGCGTCGCTGTGCGTTACCTCGGCGCCATTGATGATGGCGCCGAGGTTGAGGTCCATTTTTTGAAATGAAACTGCAAATGGTATAGTTGTGCAAAAAAAAACTCAAAAAAGGGCTGCCTAAAATACAAAAAAGTTGGGAACCTTTGGGAATTCAAAACGCTGTTGGCCTTGTCCCTCGTTTTAACAACTGCCACTAGGGCTAGCTAGCTCTCTAGGGCGCGCATCGATCTCAACCGTTTCATCATTCACCTCTCTCTCCCTCCCTTTTGCAATGCATGCATGATCGATTCGTCGCGGCCTCTTGGCCTTTTTCTTTTCCTGCGGTTCCTTTAGCCTTTAACTACTCCATATTTCATTTGCTAGCTGTGGGTCCTTTAGCCTTTAGCCTCCATGAATGAACTCTCCATCCACTGCAAAGCTCGTCTCTCACATGCCTTCGGTTGACGATGGTGACCTTTCACTCTCGGGAAAAAGTACGACCAAACTGAACCTTTCTTTACGATCCCTTTGTTCCTCATGGTATCTCATGGACCGAACAATTTACTCATGCAATAATACAGCCATCCTACTCATCTGCACCGCATGCATAAGGTCACAACCGTCGGCTACGTATAAACAGCTGCACGACAGTGATGGGCATCCCATAGACAAGTGATCCTTACACTACCGAAAACGCGTTCTTTGTTGAGTGCTCACAGGTTGCCGAGTACGAAATCTCGGACACTTGGCAAACATATTGTCGAGTACTCCGGAACCGGGTACCCAAAATAGGGTCATGGCCTCTTCAAAAACGACCGACAAGTCTCTGTCGAGCAATTTTACGAGGCGGACCGGCTGACCAACACTCTGATGACCAACTCAGTAAGGTGGAGCATACGATCAAGTCCCCGCCAAGCAAGCCAGCAAGGCGGGGCTGCCGACCAAGCCCCCGTCGAGCAAGCCAGCGAGGCGGAGCAGCCGACCAAATCTCCACCGAGCAAGCTTGCGAGACAGAGCGGCCAATCAAGTCCCCGCCGAGCAAGCCAGTGAGGTGGGGCTACCGACCAAGCCTTCACTGAGCAAGCCAGCGAGGCGAAGCTACCGACCAATTCCCCATCGAACAAGCTTGCGAGGCTGAGCTTCCCACCAAGTCTCAGCGCCCACGAGGTGGAGTCCTGAACCTAGTGATGCAAACCCATGTCCATCACGACAAGGTGCGTCATCACCACGCCACGCCCGAACGTGCGCACACTGCACAAGACGAGTCCCGGGACAGTCTCAATAGTAGCCCGCACATCAAAAAAGATGGGACAACAACCCATGCTAGGCTTATGTACCACGTACGATGGGACGAGACGCAGGGCGTGCGATGGGTGAAGCCACAACACATACGATCGTGTCCTAGGACAGACTCGTGGGACCCGCCATATACTGCCACCAGGACATCAGCAATGGACTCATTACATGTACCAGCATGAGGGACAATGAAAGGGAAATGTGCCCTTGGGCCATTTCTAAGTATTTTGGTGGTTTAGTGTCCAACACGAGTGCCTAAGTGTAAAAAGGTGGACAAAGTACAAATCAAGGATAAAGGTATGTTTCTCAGACTTAGTACATTGTTTTATGGACTAATGTATTGTGTCTAAGTGCTGGAAACATAAAAAATCGAGTTGGAGAAGAGATGGC
Source organism: Zea mays (assembly GCF_902167145.1). Taxonomy (NCBI): domain Eukaryota; kingdom Viridiplantae; phylum Streptophyta; class Magnoliopsida; order Poales; family Poaceae; genus Zea; species Zea mays. The sequence goes on along the minus strand of NC_050104.1, from coordinate 10,156,535 downwards.
TCGAGCAGCCAAAGACTGCTCAATCTGGGTGCACCGGACAGTCCGGTGGTGCACCGGACAGTGTCCGGTGCGCCAGGCTGGCTCGAGCAAAGTGGCTGCTCTCGGGACTTCGACGGCGGTGTACGGCTATAATTCACCGGACTGTCCGGTGGTGCACCGGACTGTCCGGTGGGCCGTTCACAGGCGAACTCATCGCTCTCGGGAATTCATCGTCGACGTACGGCTATAATTCACCGGACTGTCCGGTGTGCACCGGACTGTCCGGTGAGCCAACGGTCGGCAGGGCCAACGGTCGTCCGCGCGATCTGCGCGGGACACGTGGCCAAGCCAACGGCTAGAAGGAGGCACCAGACTGTCCGGTGTGCACCGGACATGTCCGGTGCGCCAACGGCTCTCAGCCTGCCAACGGTCGACTGCGCCATTTATGGAAAGGAATCGGGCACCGGACAGTGTCCGGTGTGCACCGGACTGTCCGGTGCGCCAGACGACAGAAGGCAAGAATGGCCTTCCAGATTTGCTCTCAACGGCTCCTAGCTGCCTTGGGGCTATAAAAGGGGTCCCCTAGGCGCATGGAGGAAAAAACCAAGCATTCCTACAACATTCCTAAGCACCAAGACATCGATTCCGCGCATTTGGTTCATTGTGATAGCATCTAGAGCTCTTGTTGAGTTGTGAACTCATTGAGTGGTGTTGCGAGCTCTTGTTGCGACTTGTGTGCGTGTTGTTGCTCTGATTTTGAGTCTTGTGTGCGTTGCTAGTTCCTCCCTTACTCCGTATTTCTTTGTGAATCTCAAGTGTAAGGGCGAGAGGCTCCAAGTTGTGGAGATTCCTCGCAAACGGGATATTGAAAGGCAAAGCAAAACACCGTGGTATTCAAGTTGGTCTTTGGACCGCTTGAGAGGGGTTGATTGCAACCCTCGTCCGTTGGGACGCCACAACGTGGAGTAGGCAAGCGTTGGTCTTGGCCGAACCACGGGATAAACCACTGTGTCATCTCTGTGTTTGATCTCTTGTGGTATTGTGTTTTGTTGAGACTCCTCTCTAGCCACTTGGCGATTATTGTGCTAACACTTAACAAGTTTTTGTGGCTATAAGTTTAAGTTTCACAGGATCACCTATTCACCCCCCCTCTAGGTGCTCTCAGACAACGCCATATCAGGGGTACGACCACACATAGGAAAGGGGACCTAGTTCGTTGACCCAGACGAATAGGACTCTCTCTCTCTCTCCCTCCTCAGCGAGGAAGGGATCCCACTGTAAGGCTTCTCTTTTGAGATAGAAAAGGGAGAGGTCCTTCCTTCGCCAACACACAAGCACACTAGTTATAACACACCCTCAACAATAATATGGTCCACACTACATTGGATTAGAGCGCAATCCTGAACCAATATAACCCACTGCCCCAAGTTCATCGTTCGAGTCTCGGTGGCTCACCATTTGTAGTGAGTCCACGCTAACACAAATCTTATTGTCCCCTAGTTTCCGAAACCACGACAGATATATTTGCCGAGTGTTGCTCTCGGCAACCAGGAACACTCGACAAATATAACCGAGAGCAAAACACTCGTCAAAGATACCTTCATTGAGTGTCCAGCTCTCGGCACATTAGGGCACTCGGTAAAGTGTCGTCAGCAGTCGGCGACAGCTGACAGCCGTTAACTATGCAGAGTACCCAAGAAAGACAATCGACAAAGTTATGTCTTTGCCAAGTGTCATATGTAGTCAGCAAATAATGCTTTTGTCAAATGTTTTCAACAGACACTCGACATAGTTGATTTGGTTTTTCTCTTTTTGCCCCCAACATTTGTGTGGTGTGTTACTACACTCTCTATACCTACATATTAAATTTTAGCACATTTCTCAAAATGTTTGATATACCTATTAGATTTAGTTCATTTAATTGAATTTCTTAGGATAATTCAAATTTGATCTGCAAGTCACTCGAATAATGGAAAATAATAATAGCAAAATGATATTCATGTTATTGAGCACAAGTTCAGGCCATGTTTAGGAACAAACCAGAAATTTGAAATTATGTTCGCGAAACATGACCGCGAAGTTGTGATCAAGTTGTTTAAAAATTGTATAAAACACAACGAAGTCAGAAAATCATGAAACTTGTTGAGATGCCATGATATCATATTATCGAGTACTCTAGAACCGGGTACCCAAAATAGGCCCATGGCCTCTTCAAAAACGGCCCACCTACCGACGAAATCACTTTCGAACAACTTTGCGAGGTGGACCGGCTGACCAACTCTCTGATGGTCAACTCTGACGACCAACTATGATTACAAACTCTGATGACCAACTCAACAAGGTGGAGTTGCCAACCAAGCTCCTGCTGAGCAAGCCGACAAGGCGGAGCGGCTGACCAAATTCCAGCCAAGCAAGCCAATGAGGCAGAGCTGCCGAGGAAGCTTACAAGGCAGAGCGGACGACCAAGTCCCCGCTGAGAAAGCCAGCAAGGTGGGGCTACCGACCAAGCCCCCACCGAGCAAGCCATCGAGACGGAGCTACCGACCAAGTCCCCACCAAGCAAGTTTGCGAGGTGGAGCTGCCGACTAAGTCTCTGTGTCCACGAGGTGGAGACCTAACACCGACGATGCAAACTCGTGCCCATCACGACAAGACATGTCATCACCACGCCATGCCCGAACTTGCGCACACTGCACAAGATGAGTCCTAGGGGAGACTTCAACATAGGAGTCTCAATGGTAGCCCACACATCGAAAAAGACGACACAACACACCATACCAGGTGTATGTATCACGTATGATGGGAGGAGACGTAGGGCGCGACGAGAGGAAGCCACATCGCGTACGATCACATCCTAGACAGACTCATGGGACCTACCACATACTGCCACCAGGACATCAACAATGGACTCGCTACAGGAACCGTCATGAGGGACAACGCCATATCAGGGGTATGGCCACAAACAAGAAATGGGAACCAGTTTGTTGACCCTGGTGGATATGACACACTCTCTCTCCTCAGCGAGGAAGGGATCCCACTGTAAGGCTTCTCTCTTGAGATATAAAAGGGAGATGTCCTTCCTTCGAACAACACATGAGCACACTAGTTGTAACACGCCCTCAACAATACTACGATCAACACTACACTAGACTAGGGCGCAAGCCTAAACCAGTATAACCCACCATCTTGAATCCATTGCTTAAGTCCCAGTGGCTCACCATTTGGAGCGAGTCCACACTAGCATCCGCTTCGAACACAAATCTTACTATCCCATGGTTTCTGAAACCACGATAGTTGGCGCACCAGGTAGGGATCATTAGCATGCCTAGTGACATCTTCCACTTTGATGGCTCACATTTCAGCGTTCACCGGCAGTGAGAGCTTCGCTCTATGAAGTCACATCATGTTCGGCTCTCCCGACTTCCTCGCCACCGCTACCAATGAACCCCAACTCGTACACTTCGACATCATCTGGGGTGGCTCGTCGACATCTAGCGCGCCATGGGTTGGAAGCGCCAAGATCTACGTGGTCCACCATGATGATCATAAACCGAGCCCTATGGTGTATGAGGTTCCCATCGTCAGCCACCAGCCAACCTCCGCCCTCAACACCTATGTGGACGACCCAAGTCTCTGTTTAACCGAAGAAGTCTGACGCCCGTCGCCGCTCATGCATTTGGCAGGGCGCCTGCACCGTTCATCTTAAGGGTAGCATGAGAGTGAACCCTTCCTTTGTAGCAGGATAGCATTTACGTGTGATCCAGTCGGTAAGGTCCACCCTCATAAACCTGGTCTCTAAAATCCATTGCACTAGGGCTGGGCATTCGGTCTATTAGGGTAATTCCGTTCGATCTATTTGGGTTTATGAAATTTTGGGTTCTGAAAAATGAGAACCGAAATTTTTAAAATAATTTTAGGAACTAAACCCGAATAGACTCTCAATTTCGGTTCAGTCTATTCGGTCCACCGAATAGACCCGAATAGTAGAGAGACTAGTATTTTTTGTTAAAATATATACAATGAATAGTTAATTGGAAGTACTAGTATTACAATAAGTGACTATAAAAAATAACATACAGAGATATATATACTATCGTATAATAATACCATCACATATTAAGAGTTTTTTTTAATATTTTGGGTTATTTGGTCTATTTGGGTATGAAAGGTTAGGAACAGAATCCGAACCCATACCCAAAATATAGCACATATAGGAATAGAACCCGAACCTGAACCCGAAAACCCGAATAGACCAACAATTCGGTCTATTTGGGTTTGGGTTCGAGTTTCGATTTTAAAATGCCCACCCCTACATCGCACAGTTCTTATGTACCCGGTGAGATTCGCCCTCATAAACCCAGTCTCTGGCGTCCATTGCCTAAACTGTTATGTATCCGGTTATAAATGAAGAATTGCTCTCAGTCCAATCCTTTTCCTGCTTTAATTACATATATTGTTTCCTCTAAGCCCAATTGGTTTCGAACTTTTGTTGTGATCATGTAACTAGCTTGTCGCTTAGTTTGGGCCCCCTTTGGTGCTAAACAAGGATCAAACTGCTAGGGACCTCTAGCTAGGGGAAAGGACCCCGTTCTCGGGGGTGGTCTGGAGCTGGGTAGCCGCTTAGCCTGGTTTCGTACTGTAAGCCTACACCCTCCACCACCCTAGAACAAATGTCCTAGTACCTCGAATTTGGTCCCTAAAGGTCCGGACCTCGACCAAACTTAAGGGCTGGTTCCTAAAACTCTACTCGGCAAGCTCCATCTACATGATTCGAAAGATTGAGCTCAACAAAGTAGGAGCCCCAAGGGTACAATACTAAGCTTTGATCTTGGGTTGTGTTCATGATCGATTTCTAGCTTGATCATGGCTTCAGAAGTGCATCATCTTAGGAGGTACACTAGTAACAGGCAAGGCGGTTAACCACCCAAGAATGCCACTTGCGCACGATACGGTGAATGGGTCTTTCACGTCCCATCAAGCCACCCGTTCCAAACAGTGTCATGATGGCCACCTCTTTTACTGCACGGCCACATTAACTACCTCATATCGACCAGGTAAAAAACTGAAACTCACCCTAACTTCTCATGTAGAGCGAGGAGTGGACCAAGCAAGCTTCCAGTGAGCCGCAAGCTAGGTGACCGAACATAGGTCATTTGCTCGTGCCCACGTCCAAGGTCATACCTCACATTCTCCTGCGGTAACCCGGCTGACGGGGTGGCCATGGGGCCCCTCATTAGTCGACCAAACTGACCAAAGGGCTGATACAAGATCAAATAAGGAAGGACTCAATGAGATGCCCTCAGTGGGTTGAGCCCTCTAGAGGGACCACTCGCAGAGACCTAACCCTACTTGGAGGGTGGTCGGATCTCACTTGGATAACCCGTTTGTAGCTTGACGGCCTCCTTCCCCACGCGGACTAGGTCGATGGAACGCGGCCCTCCCCTCAAAGAGACCTCGAAAGGCGTTTCGAGGGAGGATGCGTGCATATCAAGGGTCAAGCCCTTTGAAGATGACCCCCTTAGAGGATCACCACCCATGACTACACCTAGCTCTAGCACTAAATGGACTCACGCTCAGCGCATGACGACCATCGCAGGAAGGGTCTGCCCCTAAACTGCTTGAGAACCGAATAAACTCCCAAGCAATCCACATGGATTGCTCGTGGGCTACATCTAGCAGATGCGCTTGCGCGCACCCGAGATTTTGGTCATCAATAAGAGCCAAGCAAACATGGACTCACGCTCAGCGCTTGACGACCATCGCCGGAAGGGTCCACCCGTAAATGGCTCGAATACCAAGTGAACCCCTAAGCAATTCACATGGATTACTCATGGGCTACAACTAGTAGATGCTCTTGCCGCACCCAATAATTTGGTCCTCATCGAAAGCCTTCGTGCAACTCCAAGGTGTTACACGAAGACTCGGGGGGCTGCTATTGAGTACTCGTGAACCAGGTACCCAAAATGGGCCCATGGCCTCTTCAAAAATGGCCCACCTACTGACCAAGTCTCTGTCGAGCAACTTTGCAAGGTGGACTAGCTGACCAACTCAGCGAGGCAGAGCTGCCGACCAAGCCCCTATCGAGCAAGCAAGCGAGACAGAGCGACTAACAAAATCCCTGTGAGCAAGCCGATGAGGCAGAGCTGCTAACCAAGTCCTCGTCGAGCAAGCTTGCGAGGCGAATCGGTCGACCAAGTCCCCGTCGAGCAAGCTAGCAAGGCGGTGTTGCTGACCAAGCCCTCACCAAGCAAGCCGTCAAGAAGGAGCTGCCGACCAAGTCCCCACCGAGCAAGCTTGCGAGGCAGATCTACCGACCAAGTCATTGTGCCACGAGGTGGAGACCCGAACCCAATGATGTGAACCCGCACCCATCACGACAAGACGTGTCATCACCATGCCACGCCTGAACGTGCGCACACTACATAAGAGGGGTTTTAGGGGAGACCTCAGCATAGGAGTCTTAACAGTAGCCTGCACATCAGAAAAGACGACACAACACACAACACCAGGCATATGTACCACGTACAATTGGAGGAGACACAGGGTGTGCGGCGCGTAGAGCCACGCCGCGTACGATCGTGTCCCGGGACAGACTGATGGGACCCGCCACATACTGCCTCCAAGGCGTCAACAATGGACTCACTACAAGAACCACATGAGGGACAACGCCATATCAGGGGTACGCCCATGCAAGGGAAAGGGTACCCAGTTCGTTGACCCAAACAGATAGTACTCTCTCTCTCTCTCTCTCTCTCTCTCTCTCTCTCTCTCTCTCTCTCTCTCGGTCCTCAGCGAGGAAGGGATCCCACTGTAAGGCTTCTCTCTTGAGATATAAAAGGGAGAGATCATTCCTTCAAACGACACACAAGCACACTAGTTGTAACACGCCCTCAACAATACTACGATCAGCACTACAATGGACTAGGTGCAAGCCTGAACCAGTATAATCCACCATCCTAGGTTTATCGTTTGGGTCCTGGTGACTCACCTTTCGGGGTGAGTCCATGCTAGCTTCCCCTCCAAACACAAATCTTACTGTCTCTTGGTTTCCGAAACCACGACACATACATATAAGCCGTGATAAAAATTTGACAGTGTTTCGTGAAAGTTGTCACGTATGATGTGTACAAATCTAGCCGATCTCTGTATAAGTTTTATGATTTCATGTGAAGGCCGCCAGGTTTGTACATATAGTGTGTGACGACTTTCACGAAACAGTGTCAAATTTTTCTCATAGCATGTACATATGATATTATGACATCTCCTCAAGTTTCATGATTTTCTGATTTCGTTTGCGTTTTATACAGTTTTAAAATAACTGGATCACAAGTTTGTGAGCACGTTTCATGAACATGATGTTCGAAAATTCTTGTATGTTCCTAAATATGGTCTGAACTTGTGCTCAATAACATGAATATCAATTTTGCATTCATTATTTTCCATTATTGGAGTGACTTGTAGTTCAAATTTGAATTATCCGAAGAAATTCAATTATTTAAACTAAATCTAATAGGTATAGCAAACACTTTGAGAAATGTGCCAAAAATTGAACATGTAGGTCTAGAGCCTCTAGGAACACAATAGAAATAGTTTGGGAAAAAGAAATGAACAAATAAACTTTGTCGAGTGCCTGAGTAGTGGACACTCGACAAAGTTTTTTAATAAATAAAAAACTTCTTTGTCGAGTGCCTGTCAGGCGCACACTCGGCAAAGTATTTTTTTAAACAGTTTTTTCTTTGTCGAGTGCCTTTAAGGCGGGCACTCGACAAAGTATTTTTTTTACTTTCGGCCAAGCACCTCGCCTTGGGCCGCCCCTGTCCTATTTGTGGAGAAGAAAGATGGCACCAAGAGGATGTGTATTGATTATCGAGCTTTGAATGAGGTCACGATCAAGAACAAGTACCCTTTGCCCAGGATTGAAGATCTGTTCGACCAGTTGAGAGGAGCCAGTGTGTTCTCCAAGATTGATCTGAGGTCAGGTTATCATCAGCTCAGGATCCGACCTTCGGACATTCCGAAGACGGCATTCATTACCAAGTATGGTTTGTATGAGTTCACTGTGATGTCTTTTGGTTTGACCAATGCGCCAGCGTTCTTCATGAACTTGATGAACAGTGTATTCATGGATTACCTTGATAAGTTTGTGGTGGTATTCATTGATGACATTCTGGTTTATTCTCAAAGCAAAGAAGAGCACGCAGAACATTTGAGGATGGTATTGCAAAGATTGCGAGAGCACCAGTTGTATGCAAAGTTGAGCAAGTGTGAGTTCTGGATCAGTGAAGTCCTGTTCTTGGGTCACATAATCAACAAGGAAGGATTGGCTGTGGATCCGAAGAAAGTGGCAGACATTTTGAACTGGAAAGCGCCAACAGATGCTAGAGGAATCAAGAGTTTCATTGGAATGGCCGGATATTATCGGCGATTCATTGAAGGGTTTTCGAAGATTGCGAAACCAATGACAGCGTTGCTAGGCAACAAAGTTGAGTTCAAGTGGACCCAGAAATGCCAAGAGGCCTTTGAAGCGCTGAAAGAGAAGTTGACTACGGCGCCCGTCCTAGTCTTGCCTGATGTGCACAAGCCCTTCTCGGTGTATTGTGATGCTTGTTACACAGGTTTGGGAAGTGTGTTGATGCAAGAGGGAAGAGTTGTGGCTTACTCGTCCCGACAGCTGAAGGTTCATGAGAAGAATTACCCAATCCATGATCTAGAGTTGGCAGCAGTGGTTCACGCACTGAAGACATGGAGGCACTATCTGTATGGACAGAAATGCGATGTTTACACAGACCACAAGAGTCTGAAGTACATATTCACTCAATCAGAGTTGAACATGAGGCAGCGAAGATGGTTAGAGTTGATCAAAGACTATGAGTTGGAGATTCATTACCATCCAGGCAAAGCAAACGTAGTGGCAGATGCTTTGAGCAGAAAGAGTCAAGTCAATCTGATGGTCGCTCGTCCGATGCCTTATGAGTTGGCCAAGGAGTTTGACAGGTTGAGTCTCGGATTTCTGAACAATTCGCGAGGAGTCACAGTTGAATTGGAACCTACCTTAGAGCGCGAAATCAAAGAAGCACAGAAGAATGATGAGAAGATCAGTGAAATTCGGCGACTGATTCTAGATGGCAGAGGCAAAGATTTTTGAGAAGATGCAGAAGGCGTGATATGGTTCAAAGACCGCTTGTGTGTTCCCAATGTCCAGCCCATTCGGGAGTTGATTCTCAAGGAAGCTCATGAGACAGCTTATTCGATTCACCCTGGCAGTGAGAAGATGTATCAGGATCTGAAGAAGAAATTCTGGTGGTACGGAATGAAGAGGGAAATCGCAGAGCATGTGGCTATGTGCGATAGTTGCCGAAGAATTAAGGCAGAGCACCAGAGACCCGCTGGATTGTTGCAACCGTTGCAGATCCCTCAGTAGAAATGAGATGAAATTGGTATGGATTTCATAGTTGGATTGCCTCGCACTCGAGCCGGCTACGATTCCATTTGGGTAGTAGTGGACCGCTTGACCAAGTCAGCCCACTTCATACCTGTCAAGACCAACTACAGCAGTGCAGTATTGGCAGAATTGTATATGTCTTGGATCGTTTGTCTTCATGGTGTGCCAAAGAAGATAGTGTCAGACAGAGGAACGCAGTTCACCTCTCATTTCTGGCAGCAGTTGCATGAAGCTTTGGGCACACATCTGAATTTCAGTTCAGCTTATCATCCGTAGACAGATGGCCAGACCGAAAGGACCAACCAGATTCTTGAAGACATGTTGAGAGCCTGTGCGTTGCAAGATCAGTCCGGATGGGATAAGAGATTGCCTTATGCAGAGTTTTCCTATAACAACAGTTACCAGGCCAGTTTGAAGATGTCACCATTTCAGGCGCTTTATGGAAGGAGTTGTAGAACTCCGTTGCAATGGGATCAGCCTGGAGAAAAGCAAGTGTTTGGGCCAGACATTTTGCTTGAAGCCGAAGAGAACATCAAGATGGTCCGAGAGAATCTGAAGATAGCGCAATCGAGGCAGCGAAGCTATGCAGACACAAGAAGAAGAGAGCTGAGTTTCGAAGTTGGAGACTTTGTCTATCTGAAAGTGTCACCGATCAGAGGAGTCAAGAGGTTCGGAGTCAAAGGCAAGCTAGCACCCCACTACATCGGTCCGTATCAGATTCTTGCAAGACGTGGAGAAGTGGCCTATCAGCTCAGTCTGCCAGAGAATTTGTCAGCTGTGCATGATGTCTTTCATGTGTCTCAGTTGAAGAAGTGCTTGCGTGTACCAGAAGAGCAGTTGCCAGTGGAAGGTCTTGAAGTCTAGGAGGACTTGACCTACGTTGAGAAGCCAGTGCAGATCCTTGAGGTTGCAGACAGAGTCATCCGAAGGAAGACCATCAGAATGTGCAAGGTCAAATGGAATCATCACTCTGAGGAAGAAGCAACCTGGGAGCGTGAAGATGATCTGATGGCTAAATACCCTGAGCTCTTTGCTAGCCAACCCTGAATCTCGAGGGCGAGATTCTTTTAAGGGGGATAGGTTTGTAACGCCCTGAATTTGGGGGTAGGATTTTTTTCTTCTTTTCTCTCACCAAATTCGGGCGTTACTCTCTTTTCTCTTTCCCCGTTTGCTCCTTCTCCCCAATTTCAAACCAGTATAGCGACAGGTGTCCGTGTCATGTATAAACCAAAACCTAAGTGTCATGGGTGTTGCATCATGCCGAAGCACATTTCTTTGTCTGATATTGAGTGTTCGTCTCGTTCCGTTCCGGATTTCGATTCGCGATTTAATTCCGTTTAGTGGTCCGCGCTCGTCGTGGGTTTTCGATCCGCGAAGTGGCCCGGCCCAACCTAGTCCAGCCCAGCCGGCCCGCCCCGGCCTGCGCGCCCCTGGCGCCCAAACCCCCCATGCGCCCCCTCCCCTCTCCTCCCTCTCTCATTTGGATCTCCCGCGCAACAACCTCTCCTCTCCCTCTTCCACCTCTCTCTCCCCGTGGTGCCCTAGGATTTGGAGACGGCAATCACCGGATTTTGGACCCCGAGGTGAGCTCCCCTCCCCTTCTCCTCTCTCTCTCCCTCTCCCTCCTCTCCTTCCCCCCGCGCGCGCCCTCCCTTTTCCCCCTGCCCGGCACGGCGGCGCCCGACCCCGTCCCCGGCCCGCGGAGGCGTCCCTGCCCGCCCCTCCCCGCTCGGCCCCCCCGCGGCGGCGCTCGGCCCCGCCCGGCCTCCCTCCCCGCGGCGGTGTTCGGCCCCCCGCTCGGCCCTCCCCGGCGGCGCCCGCCCGGTCTCCCTCCCCGGCGGCGCTCGGCCCCTCCCTCTCCCTCCCCGGCGGCGCCCGCCCGGCCTCCCTCCCCGCGGCGGCGTTCGGCCCGCGCTCGGCCCTCCCCTCGCGCGGCCCCGCCCGGCCTCCCTCCCCGGCGGCGCTCGGCCCCCGCCCGGCCTCCCCGGCGGCGCCCGCCCCGGCCCCTGCGCGTGGCGCTCGCCCGCCCCGCCCCTCGGCTCGGCCGGCCATGGTGGCCCGGCGCCCGCCCGCGGCGCGGCAAGCCCCGCTCGCCCGCGCGCCCCCGCCCCTGGCTCGGCCGCCCCTGGCCGGTTCAACCGCCCCCCGGGCCGGTTCAACCGCCGTGGCCCCGGCTCGGCCGCCCGTTCCCCCGTCCCGGCCTCGCCCGACCGTATCTTCGCTCGCCCGCGCTCGCGGTGATTATTTGTTAATTAGCGTGTTGCGTCGCGCGCTTCGCCGCGCGACGGATTTGTCCAAATTCAGATTCTATCTTGTGTTGCGTCGTGCGCTTCGTCGCGCGACGCTTAACGTCTCCTCTTAACTAAGGCGAAGTGTCTCGTTGCGTGCTCGGTCGCGCGACGAGTCGTTAACTTCTTAATTTGTTTTAGAGAGCTTTGTCGCGCGTCTCGCCGCGTGACCATCTTTTTATTTATCTCCACCTGCTTACAATAATTAGACATGAAACATGACTTTACTTTACGCTAAACATAGTGTCTACATTAAATTTCCTTCCATTAAGCGAGTGGTTAATTTATAATCATGCAACGTGATCGTTTCTCGACTGTCTTTTCCTCTTTCTCTCTTAACCGTACTCGCGAGCCCGCGTGGAACGTCTGTTTACTTATTGCATTCTATTGTATGGTGTACTGTTCTTTTGTATTAAATATGTGGATGTATGTATGTTTGCGCTCGCATAGAGAACGATCCGGTCGAAGAGCCCGAGGAACTCGCAGGAGAAGCCCCTGAGCAGCAGTCGGTTGGTGGAGGCAAGTGTCCCTTGACCTATCTCTGTCCTATTCATTATTTAATTCACCTCCCGCATTACACATTTATACCTAAGGATTGACTAGCTTTTGTGATCCATGTCCTTGTTTACCTATCTGGGTTGGATTATTATTGTTTAGCTTTATGCTATTGCTCAAACTCTAATCAATGAACATGATGAGATTATCTATGATACGCTGTTTTCCCTTCTCTTATTATGATGTTATACTTGTGGTCTTCAAGGGGGCTCGAGCGGTTTCTCGAGTGCCTCTCCGTAAGGACCTGTTCTATGGATGACCGCCCGGGAAAACAGTGCAACCATGAGGGTGGAATGGGGTGCCCTTAGCTGAATAATTAGAGGATCCGGGGTGTAGTTCACTTAGCCGTCGTGCCGTCAATGGGGCTCGGTGTATGCGGCTCGCTCTACCAAGTTTGGGTTCGCCCCTTGGGGAGGAGTGCGGTGCATTTAGGAAACCTAACGGGTGGCTACAGCCCCGGGGAATCTTTGTAAAGGCTACGTAGTGATGCCCTGCTGGGTCACCTTGGTAGTGATCAATGGAGAGTCATGATCTCCGGGCAGAATGGGAATCACGGCTTGTGGGTAAAGTGCACAACCTCTGCAGAGTGTTTGAAAACTGATATATCAGCTGTGCTCGCGGTTATGAGCGGCCAAGGGAGCTCTAGTGATTAGTGGTACTTGATCAGAGATACTTTGGTACAGGTGGTTATGAGATCGATGGTTTTGGTTATGACTATGGTGCTGGTAAGTGGTACTCTTTTCGTTTGGAAAGGAGTACGTTTGGGTTAACAACTTGGGTTAATGCTAAAACTTGGCTTTCTACTAGTAAATAATAATCTGACCAACTAAAAGCAACTGCTTGACTTATCCCCACATAAAGCTAGTCCACTACAGCCAAACATGATACTTGCTGAGTATGTTGATGTGTACTCACCCTTGCTCTACACACCAAACCCCCCCATCCCCAGGTTGTCAGCGTTGCAACCACTGCTCAGGAGAAGATGAAGCTGTGGAAGGAGACTTCCAGGAGTTCCAAGACTACGACGAGTTCTAGGTGTGGGTTAGCGGCAACCCCCAGTCGGCTGCCTGTGAAGGCCGCGGTTATCTACGTTTCTTTTCTGCACTTTGATTTATTGTAAGGACTATATGGGCGTCTCAGACGTATGATGTAATCGACTATTTCCCTTCTTAATACTATTTTGAGCACTGTGTGATGATGTCCATGTTATGTAACTGCTGTGTACGTGAATAACTGATCCTGGCACGTACATGGTTCGCATTCGGTTTGCCTTCTAAAACCGGGTGTGACACCATCTCACTAATGTTCTTCTGAACTTAGTTGTGAGACATGTTTATGGCATACATTGGATGTTTGTGGACTTATTTCTATGAGTTTTGTGAACTATTTTGTGATACATGTTACTTTTGTGAAGAAACTTGTGAGATTTGTGGTCTTGGTGTCTATGATGTATGCGATGATACTATGATATCTATGATGTATATGTGAAGATTCTGTGATATATCTTTTATTTGTTTCGATGGAATAATAAAAACAAATAAAAGGGGATATGAGGATCTCTGGTCACTTTGCTGAATGTCACACTCGACAAAGAGTGCCTTTGCTGAGTGTAATGACCAGAACACTCGGCAAAGAAGCACACCTGGGAACCGGTAAAACTTCTAAATCGAGTGTTATGGTCGTGGCACTCGGAAAATAAGAAACCTTTGTCGAGTGCCAGGCTCACACTCGGCACAGAGCCCGCGCATGGTGCCCACGGGAGCTCCCTTTGTCGAGTGTCTGCTGGTCTAGCACTCGACAAAAGCACGCACACCCGACACAGAAGCTGACGTGGGGGCTTAGTGGATCTCCCTTTGCCGAGTGCCTGCTGACCTGTCGCTAGACAAATGCTCCATCACCGTCACAGTGACTTTTTTGCCAAGTGCTAGCTGGCACTCAACAAAGACTTCACCGAGTGCCCGATATAAAGTACTCGGCAAAGAGGTCGTTGCTGATAAACTGTTCGTCGAGTCCTCTTTGTCAAGTCCTGCACTCGACAAAGCTTTTGCCGAGTGTTATCAAGGCTTTGCCGAGTGCTTGCAACACTCGACAAAGAACTATGTTTCGGTAGTGGTAATGCCCTTTTGCCTTTGTTTCTTATTGAATTTTAGTAGAATACTCTCCTTTTCGTTATTTGTTGATAAGTGGTTCAGAAAAGAAAAATAATAAATTATGTATAGGTTTAGGTTTTGTTTGAATATAGTAGAGATAGATATAATAGTTAATTGCGAAAATTAACTGTAGACATCCAAACAACCAACCTAATAGTTCATCTATTATCTATTTTTAGCAAATGAGCTAACAGTTAGCCAATTCTACTAGAAGTAACTTTTTAGCCAACTAACTATTAGCTCTAGTACATTTAAACATGACCTTATATGATACCGTATTTGGTCATCGATACTAGTTTTTGTTTGGCGGGCATGTAACTCTAGAAAATCTTGGATCTAGAGCTCAGTATAGACCTTAGAGCTAGAGTTATGTCAAACTAGCCCTTCACTCTGGTAACTTCTTATGTTCCGAAATACAACTTTAACCACTATCTTTAACCACTATCTTTTATAGATAGATACATAGATAGATCGAAGTCTAAAGACCTTTTTAAATCACATAATTTTGAGAAGAAAATTTTCGCATTTCGAAGGGGCTCTCGTGGACATCTTATCCATCCATAACTTTGACTTACCATCTATAGTTATAATGGTTATCTCTTCTCTATTTATGTAGCACCAGTTTTCATGGTTACACTGTCGTCGTGTGTCACCCTTCCACTTCCCACTTTATGCAAAAATAAGATAAAATTATGTATAGGTGGGGTTCGAACCTTGGTTGTTGGCTCCACATTCACACCCACTTACACGACCCATGAGTATATATCTTTTTTCTATTTGATACTGAATGCAAATTTGGTTTTATAGACACTACCGTTAATTCTAATCTCTAACGATGTTAACTTTCATGTAAAAATACGATTTTACTCATGTTGAATAATTATTTATGTATGAATAGTAGTATTTACATATGAATAATTAATACAATACCATTATTTTTATTATAAGTATTCATACATAAACAATTATTCAATAGGAGTAAAATCATCTTGTTACATGAAAGTTAATATCGTTAGAGGTTAGAACCAATTAAGGAACCAAGTTTGCATTCATTGTCAAATAGAGAAGAAGAGCCCTACGGCGTCAAAACAGGCGATCGACGCCGCTGCGGCCGGCCGTGCGCGGGAGCTAGGGTACGACAAATTTATGGGGTCCGGTCGGTCGTCAAAATCATCGGCCTCGCGTTTCGCGACTCTTTGGGGGTGTTTCTGGTCGGCGTCAGCAGGCGGGTGGTCGCCGGCCATGTTTCGACTCTGCTTTGGTCTGCGTGATGACATGGGGGCATGGTGTCACCCGCATGCGTTCTTCAGCAAGTTTTTTCTCTGCCGGTGCATAGGGAAGGGCTGAGTTGTCACTGCGATCGTGCTACTTGTTTCACCCAATATATAGTAATCTCTCCGTTTCTTTTTATTTGTCGCTGGATAGTGCGATTTTACACTATCCAGCGACAAATAAAAAGAAACGGAGGGAGTACGTGGCTATGACGGGAAGAGATATTTTTCGTTTTTACATGGTCATGCATGGTTGTTGTTTATACCTAATATATACGTGTGGAAGAGATATTTCTTTTTTTTATATGGTCATCTTTGCTCTCCGTCGAGTGAGATGCTAACGCCCATGGTCGGATGCACTTGTCTAGAACTCTAGATACGGTTTCTGTGGCAAGGGTTTTGGTACGGTTTAAACCTCTCAAAAATAGTGAAGCCACAAAAGCCATATTTTCGTGTAGTTCTGGTATGTGAGAAAAAAAATTGCCTTAAACTTTCTTGTTTTAGGCTTAGTTTTCGCTAAGCCACTAAAGACTGATTTGGTGATCAGGGATCCCGAGGGGATCCATGAGAAGAAATCTCATTGCTATTAAAATTTGAATAACAAGTGGATCCCTCCCCATAAATCCCCTCGGGAACCCTTATCACCAAACCAGCCCTAAGCTAATGGAAAAAACCCCAACAAAATCATATCGAGAGAGCTCAAATAAGAGTTCAATTGTCATTATACTTAACCACATATACGCCTCCTACAAGTTGCAATGTCTGATCCAGTCCCTTTTAGTGGTTTTTTTGTTTTCCCTAGAAACTAGGATATATAATATGGATAGACTGTAGATCAAATTGTAGATGTGGTTGCATGATGGTAATGTAAACTGTTCAAAGAACATCGATTGCAAATTTCTGAATTTTCCTTTGTGGGAGAGAGAGAATGCTATGCGTGAAATTGTGTGCGACGAAATATTGTGTTAGATTGACATTGGAACATTGCGTTAGATTTATATTGGCTTTGTAGAGTGTAGGGGCAGGTCTTCCTTGATTGTCTTTCTCTCGTCCATCATCATTAGGAGGATGTTCCTGTTCATCCACGTTCGCCGAGTCTACAAACTTTGTTTCTATATCCATATCCTCCCCCTTTGTATCCACAACGATCATCCATGGATGCTCCTTGTCCTACCAATGAAAATCCTACCATCGATGCTTCTCCTCCTATTACTAAAGTTCCTACCATCAACGTTCCTCCTACCACTAAAGCTTCTATCATCAACGCTCCCTCTCAACCTTTCTCTTATACATACATTCCTTCATGCCCATATTGGTATCCATATGATGCTCCTCCTTATGGATCATACGGTGCTCCTCTTCCATTTGTTGCTCCATATTATACCCTCCTACATCCACTCCCTGTTTGGTGCTCCTCCCCCATATGCTTCTTGTCCTCCATTTTATCCTCTTGTAGTCACGGTAGAGCCCCCAAGCAGCCATAGTGATACAGTTTCGAACCAATTTTCTTACTCTAGTGCTAATCAATTCCAACGACGAAGGGCTAGACAAAGATAGATGACAAAAGCCTAGTAAGTACACATATTTTTTATGAATTCGATGAAATTGTAAGATCAACAATAGTTTTTTAGTTCATAAATTTATAGGTCCACATGTGGCTACTATACTTTATGGATCCCATTGAGGCAATAACAAAAAGGGGTCATCCGTTTGGGGGCAAATAGCCAGTACATACAACTTCAACATAGAAGCTCCTCGTCACCATACCCTCCAAATAACCGAAGGATCGGTGGTCAATAAGCAACCACAAGGTTACTCTAAGGTTGGAAATAGTGTCATGGCAAGTGCTTAGCTTACTAGTTAATTTTTCACATTTTTCTACCTCTAGAGCATAAGAATTTTTAACCTTAACATGCTTTTTGTTCTCTTTAATAAGGAAGTCCTCTTGGCTATCCAAGAGTTCATCCTTATCATGAATGGCACTAATTAATTTATTCAATTTCTCTTTTTATTACATGTTAAGATTGGCAAAAGAGTAAGCAAGTTATCCTCATCATCACTAGAATTTTCCTCATCACTAGATGTTGCATACTTATTGGAGGATCTTGATTTTACCTTCTTTTTCTTACCATCCTTTGCCATGAGGCACTTGTGGCCGATGTTGGGGAAGAGAAGCCCTTTGGTGACGACGATGTTTGCGGCGTCCTCATCGGAGGAGGAGTCGGTGGAGCTCTCGTCGGAGTCCCACTCCCGGCAAATATGGGCATCGCCGCCCTTCTTCTTGTAGTACCTCTTCTTTTCTCTTCTCTTTCCCTTCTTGTCGTCGCCCCTGTCACTATCACTAGACAAAGGACATTTAGCGATAAAATGACCGGGCTTACCACATTTGTAGCAAACCTTCTTGGAGCGGGGTTTGTAATCCTTCCCCCTCCTTTGCTTGAGGATTTGGCGGAAGCTTTTGATGATGAGTGCCATTTCCTCGTTGTCGAGCTTGGAGGCGTCGATGGGATTCCTACTTGGAGTAGAATCCTCTTCTCTTCTTCCGTCGCCTTGAATGCGACGGGTTGCACCTCGGGTGTTGAGGTGGCGCCTTGCTCGATGATTTTCTTGGAGCCTTTGATCATCAATTCAAAGCTCACAAATTTTCCTATTACTTCCTCGGGAGACATTAGTTTATACCTTGGATCACCACGAGTTAATTGAATTTGTGTAGGGTTAAGAAAAACGAGTGATCTACACTATAGGAAACACCTAAATTTTCGTGGGCCAAAAACCCACGAAAATAAGCATAAATCGACGAAAATACACTATTTTCGTCGGTAGAGCCGTCGAAAATAAGTTCGACAAAAATAGGCAACTATTTACGTCGGTACCGACGATTCCCCAAAGCCGACGAAAATAGTTGGTCGGCTGACTATTTTCGTCGGCCTCGGTGGCCGACGAAAATAGGAGCCTGATTTTCGTCGGCCCCGGTGGTGGCCGACGAAAATAGCTGGCAGTATTTTCGTCGGCCTGCAATCAGGCCGACAAAAATTCATGATACCCCCCCCCAAAATAGAATTTTGTGCACCTTTCAATTGAGAGCAAAAGACACAATTCACAATATCACAATTCACATATACAGATTCACAAGAAAAATACACAATTCACAAAACACATTCACAACCTTCCATAGTACATAAATAGTCCATAGTCCATAAGTCCATACATAGTTTTCGTGGGAGTTTTGGCCATACACATCCATAGTTTCAAACATTCACAA
The DNA here is from genome assembly GCF_902167145.1 of Zea mays. Taxonomy (NCBI): domain Eukaryota; kingdom Viridiplantae; phylum Streptophyta; class Magnoliopsida; order Poales; family Poaceae; genus Zea; species Zea mays. The sequence goes on along the minus strand of NC_050104.1, from coordinate 10,137,588 downwards.
TCAATACACATTCAAACAAACTCACTACTCACTACTCACTCATGCGGGCTGTGGGAGTTTTAGCCACTGCCTCCAGAACCATGGACGAAGAAGTCTTGGATGTTGACAGCACCCTCCGATCCCTGAGCCTGTGACGCTGAACCCTGCAATTCATCAATCATTCAAATAAGGTTGTGTTTTGCTATCCCTATACCTATACATTGCTATGTTTGGTCACCATTTGCATAAAACTAAACATGGAACGTCACCTGTGATCCATGGTGATGAGGAGGTTGTGCATGCATCCACGGATACTGTTGTGCTGGCCACCCCTGAGGTGGTGGCACCCACCCCGTCGGTGGCGGTGCCATCCACGCTTGAAATGGCTGAGAGTCCGCCGGTGGCACCCATCCCGGGACTGGCTGCGATCCTTGGGGTGGTGGAGGCGTCCAAGTGCCTGGAGGTGCCTGCGTCCACCCAACACCGGTCCACTGTGGCTGCGACGTTGGAGCTTGTCCTGGCCACTGTCCCCATCCTTGTGCCTGCGAGCCATTTTTTATAATAAAAAAAGAGTTGCTATGGAATTGAAGTGTTCAGATAGTGTTACCTGGGGAGGGCGAAAAGCGGGCAAGTTCATATCAGGGCCGAGTCGAGTAGTCATTTCCTGCAAATGGATGAAACGTTAGAATCACAACATTATACTTTGAATTCAATGACACGTGATGAGATAGACGAATTACCTAAAAATAAGAAGCCATATACTGCGTCAGCTGTCCGACCTGCTCCTGCGTTGCTCGAGCCTGCTCCTGTGCTGCTCGAGCCTGGTCCTGTGCTGCCCGAGTCTCCTCCTCCAGCTGAGCCTCTCGAGTAGACTTGGAGGAGCGAGAACTCCCTGCCGAAGACGATGCCTTCCCTTGACCTATTGTCCTGTTGTACTCCACAACGCCGGTGCCAAAGGCAAACCTGCATGATACACATAGTTGAACACCTATGTACAAAAATTACTATTGTCAATAAAAAATCAACAGCACCTCCACTATAAAGTGATGTTTCTAAAACCTGCAAAGAAACAACAACACGATGGTTGCCAACACAGAATATTGCACGATAGCTACATAATGAACAATATGCTAACCATGTGATATCAATGTGTTAAACAAAATGCTACAAGTATCCTACATATAAATACCTAGCTAACTATTTATACTAACAAGTGAATAGCTATCAATCTATACATTATATCAAGTAAATTAGCTAACTAATTACTATAAACTAAGTAAAACCATTATCGTGGCAACGGTGGAGGGGGCCGCGGCGTGGGACGGCTGCTCGGAGTGGGCGCGACGTGGGGAGGCGGCTCGGCGTGGTGCGGCGCGGCGAGGGCACGCGGCACGGCGAGGGCAAGCGGCGAGGGCGCGGCTGCTCGGAGGGGGCGCGGCGTGGGGAGGCGGCTTGGCGTGGCGCGGCGCGGCGAGGGCGCGCGGCGCGGCGGCGGCTCGGCGGGCGCACGGCGAGGGCGTGCGGCGCAGCGCGGTTGAGGGCGGGTGAGAGAAGATAAGACGAGCGAGAGAGAGAAGGTGCGGTGAGGCCGGGATGGAAGATTAACGACCTCTATTTTCGTCGGCCTCAGTGAGGCCGACGAAAATAGTGGCCCGTTAAATGTTTATTTCCGTCGGCCGGTCTGAGGTCGACGAAAATAAAGGACATATTTTCGTCGGCCGGGCTGAGGCCGACGAAAATACACAAAATTTTTGTCGGTGTGGAGGCCGACGAAAATAACTTTCGTATCTTCGTCGGCCTGCCGACGAAAATATTGCCTGACCCACGAAAATAGTCCACATTTTCGTCGGTCACGATGGCCGACGAAAATAACATTGTATTTTCGTGGGCCGGCCTACGAAAATTTATGCGTTTCCTGTAGTGCTAAGAATAACCTTGATCATCTCATGGTCATCCCATTTGGTGCTCCCGAGGTTGCGCACTTGGTTCACCAAGGTCTTAAGCCGGTTGTACATCGCTTGTGGCTCCTCCCCTTGGTGAAGCATGAATCGACCGAGCTCCCCCTCGATCGTCTCCCTCTTGGTGATCTCGGTCACCTCGTCTCCTTCGTGCGCGATTTTGAGCACGTCCCAAATCTCCTTTGCACTCTTCAACCCTTGCACCTTATTGTACTCCTCTCGACTTAGAGATGCGAGGAGTATAGTAGTGGCTTGGGAGTTGAAGTGTTGGATTTATTCGACCTCCTCCGAATCATAATCCTTGTCCCCTTCCTTTGGTACCTGCGCTCCATACTCAACAATATCCCATATGCTTTTGTGGAGTGAGGTTAGGTGATACCTCATTTTATCACTCCACATAGAATAATCTTCACCATCAAACATAGGTGGTTTGCCTAATGGGACGGAAAGTAATGGAGTGTGTTTTGAAATACGAGGATAGCGAAGGGGCATCTTACTATACTTTTTGCGCTCATTGCGCTTAGAAGTGACGGATGCCGATTCTGAGCCGGAGGTGGAGGGCGACGAAGAGTCGGTCTCGTAGTAGACCACCTTCTTCATCTTTTTCTTCTTATCACCCTTCCGTTGGGACTTGATGGAGGCAGAGGATTCCTCCTTGTGCTTGTGGGCGGACTCCCTTGAGTGTGTTCTTCCCGAGCTTGCGGACTTGTCGCCGGTCCCGATCTCCCTCTTGGCGAATGCTCCCAACATCACTTCGAGCGGTTAGGCTCTAATGAAGTACCGAGCTTTGATACCAATTGAAAGTCGCCTAGAGGGGGGTGAATAGGCAAATCTGAAATTTATAAACTTAAGCACACTCTACAAGCCGAGGTTAGCGTTAGAATTAAATTCGAGTCCGAAAGAGAGGGCGAAAACAAATCACAAGCAAATAAGAACGGATGACACGGTGATTTATTTTACCGAGGTTCGGTTCTTGCAAACCTACTCCCCGTTGAGGCGGTCACAAAGACCGAGTCTCTTTCAACTCTTTCCGTCTCTCAAACGGTCACCTAGACCGAGTGAGCTTCTCTTCTCAATCAATCGGGACACAAAGTCCCCACAAGGACCACCACACAATTGGTGTCTCTTGTCTTGATTACAATTGAGTTGGAAACAAGAAAGAAGGAAGAAGAAAAGCAATCCAAGTGCAAAAGCTCAAATGAACACAAATATCTCTCTCTCTAGTCACTAATTTAGTTGGAGTGATTCCAGACTTGGGAGAGGATTTGATCTCTTTGTTTGTGTCTTGTATTGAATGCTATAGCTCTTGTATGGGGTTTGAAGGCTGAAAACTTGGATGCATTGAAGTGTGGTGGTTGGGGGTATTTATAGCCCCAACCACCAAAAGAACCGTTGGTGGAGGCTGCTGTCGTATGGCGCACCGGACAGTCCGGTGCGCCAGCCACGTCACCCGACCGTTAGGGTTCGACCGTTGGAGCTTCTGACTTCTGGGCCACCGGACAGTCCGGTGGTGCACCAGACGGGCACTATTCACTGTCTGGTGCGCCTTCTGGCGCTGCTCTGACTTCTGCGCGCGCAGGCGCGCACTGTTCACTTTTACTGTACTTTTGCAGACGACCGTTGGCACTGTGTAGCCGTTACTCCGCTGGCGCACCAGACAGTCCGGTGAATTATAGCGGAGCGGCTCCCAGAATTCCCGAAGGTGGCAAGTTCGGAGTTGGGTTCCCTGGTGCACTGAACACTGTCCGGTGTACCGGACAGTCCGGTGCGCCAGACCAGGGCACACTTCGGTTGTCTTTTGTTCTTTTTATTTGAACCCTTTCTTGGACTTTTATTGATTTGTGTTGAACATTTGGCATCTGTAGAACTCATAATTTAGAGCAACTAGTTAGTCCAATTAATTTGTGTTGGACAATTCAACCACCAAAATTCATATAGGAAAAGGTGTAAGCCTATTTCCCTTTCACAATTTATATTCAATATTAAAAACATCTGAGCATGATGTGCTACAGGTTAGACAGCTTCACCCACTGTCTCCTGCCCTTCTTCCATCAGGGCATGGGTTCAAACACCACCTCTTACACTGTTTTTAACATTTTACGCTGATTTAATCAAATGGGCCGACAGGCTAACGGGCTGGTTCGGCACAGTCAGCAGGCCGGCATGACGTGCCTGGACCAGACTTGTGGCCCACGGGGCCGACAGGCTAACGGGCTGGCTCGGCACAGTCAGACGTGCCTGGGCCAGAGTTGTGGTACACGGGCGTCTGACTTAGGGCGTGTTTGGCATGGCTCCAGAGCAAAACTCTAAGGAGGAGCTGGCTAGGGTATGCCAAACACCCTAACTCCAGAGTCATAAACTCTATGGAGTTTTTGGAGCTGCAATACAATTTTTTGGAGTACCTATTTTGCTACTCTGGAAACTCCAAAAAAGCAACCTAGACATGAAGTTTGGAGTTATTTACCCCCCATTGCCACCGATTATTAGAAACAATCTAAACTCTGGTGCAGAGCTGCTCCACCCGGAGTTTTGGAGTACAGCTGCTCTGGGGTGGAGCAGAGCCATGCCAAACACACACTTAGTTAGACCGCCGTTTGACCATCTATAGTCGTGCAACGGATTAATTTGAAATAGCTGTGAGGGGTTATTTGTAAAAAGATGACGTGGAACGACTGTTTAAACTGATACTTTAAATATAGTATAGATTATGAGACAGTGGATAACTACCGTAACGGTCGATAAGGACCATCGGCGACCTTCCAGCCGCAATATTCGAACCGTGTTGTTTTTCCGTCACAAATCACTGAAGCTGCAGCGCGAATATCTGTTCATACCGGTCCTATGTATATACTGTATATTAGTTATAGGTTATGTGGGCCTCTTTCCCGTGGACGCTTCTATCAAGGTGATATGGGGACTATTTGTGGGGGTATGATATTTCCTGTGGTCACTAATTCAGCAGGAATATAAATTCAATTCTTAGTCCATGAAACATATGTCGACCATAAAAACATTCATATAGTTCATTGCTCCATAATATTTCATAACATTACGTGCTCCATAATCAAATCACCACCCCCCTTTCACTCTCAAAATTAGGGATGGGAGTGAGTACGTGTATGGATAAATATCCACAAGTAATTATCCATCGGATACAGATATGATAGAATTTATTATCTATAGATATGAGTATGAATATAATAAAATATTCACAAATATTTTTTCGCGCGTATGGATATCTATTGTCCATACTCGTTACCCGATGAGTATCTGATATGTGCGAAATCAATACTAATTTAAAATATGTTATTTAAATTAATTTTGAAATTTTATATTATAATTTGGATGTAAGTTTATGCTTATGGCCAAGCTCGTTGGCTCGGCGAGCCGACTCATGAGCCAACTTTTCAGGCTTGTTAGACCGAGCTCAACTCGTTACATGGCCGAGCCGCAACGATCCGAGTCGAGATTGGCTTGGCTCGTTTCCACCCTAAATAGAAGCCATGTTTTTGTGCTCTATCTTTCAACACAAAAACGACTCTACTTTTTCAAGGGCTTTCGACGAGAAACCGAATATTTTACCATTAGGTAGGGCTTTATGATAAGTCCGAGCTAGAGTCGTTCAAAGAGTCGCGCCAAAAGAGCCCTTAGTTGTAATTGGATCTACTAGATGATTAAACATCAACCTGATTGCACACGATATTTTCTAGGCAAAAACCTCTCATGCTACCTTTTGTTTTTCGCCTTCTTCCCTATAAATAACGGCCAAATTGCCCACAAAGAAACCACCCACCCGCGCGCCGTGCCTCGGTTTTAGGGCCCTTCCCTCACCGCCCCGCGGCCATGAAGCTGGAGGTCATGCCCAAGCCCAAACAGCGGGTGCTGGAGGCGCAGCAGAGGGAGGAGGCCATGGAGATGAGCGGCCTGGACCTGTGGAAGCACGAGAAGCCGCCAAGGATCTGCCCCTTGCCCCCGTCGCTCCCGCCGCCGCCGCCAGCGTTCGACGAGGCGGCGCTCGTGCCGCCGCTCAACTTCGCCGTGGTCGACGACGGCATCTTCCGCTCCGGATTCCCAGGGACCGCCAACTTCCGGTTCCTCAAGTCCCTCAACCTCCGCTCCATCGTGTAAGCGTCTCTTTCGCTCTCTCCCATGCCGGCGCCGTCTCTCGAATCACTGTGCTCGTGCGGCGCTCTGAACCGTTCCAGCGCGCCAGGTACCTGTGCCCGGAGCCGTACCCGGGGACGAACACGGAGTTCCTAGAAAAGAATGGGATCAGGCTCCACCAGTTCGGAATCGAGGGGCGCAAGGTAAATCCTAAATCAATTAACAATCGGGCCACGTGTTTTCAACGAAATCTTCTGCTGCTTTGCGGTCGGTTAGCGATGGTTCATGGAGGCGTATAATTACTCTGGAGAGATTAAATTATGGTTTGCTTTAGGTAACAATCATGATGCACGGCTTGTTTGCCCCGAGCCGACGTTGTTGATCATATGTCGTGTTGTGTATCCTAATTTAAGTAGTATTTGCTGCACTTCTACTTCAAAGAAAATTGGAGTATTTGTTATTGTAACCGACTTGCGTGAAAGGGGCCATAAATCCTCTTCACGTAGGCAGGCAGTGTTATCTGGAGAATTTTCAAAATTCACGGTGAATCGGTGGTGGTCCCTTTCAGCATTGCTTTGATTAATCAAGCCAGCTGTGCTGCTGACTCTTTTCCCGATATTCTCAAGTGTTTTTTTATTTGTTGGGTTCCTATGAATTCAAGCCTACCACTAGTCCACTACCAGCGTGTACGCATCACCGCTTTTGGCTTGGAGCTCTCCATGTGTTGCCTTTATTTCTATTTCTTTTCGTTTCCTTTTGTGATTTTTTTCTTCTTATTTTTGGTTTCATGCTATGGTGATCTTTCGCTGTTTCTGCAGAATAGGCAAAGCATGCAATGACTTTGAGTTATTCAGATCAATATTTCTTTTTAGAACTCCCATCGTGTTCTACTTTTTGTATCTTGTATTCCCTCTGTTCCAAAACAGTATTCATTTTAGCTCTGTATTTTTATGTCTATATTCAACTAGATAATAATAAATATACTAATATAGACACATATAAAGGACACAAATATTATATGAATCAACTAAAATGGCAAAACAATTTTTATTTTGGAGCAGAGGGAGTACTTCCTAAATGTTTGCTAGATTTCTTTTTATGGGCAGTTTTATTGGTTCCAGAGGAAACAAGCAATTCTTGCCGTCAAAATATTTGTTTCTTTTCTCCAGTTTGTGATGTTTCTTTTGATTGTGTGTTTGTGCTGACAGCCACAGTTACACTGAACTTGGAAACTTTGTCATATTTTTGCAATCTAAAACCCGTCAGTCATTTCGTTGTTTCAGCACTTTGAGCTATTCCCTGTGTTTGGCAGCCTAATCTGTCATGGGATCACTATGTTGCCACCGCCCAGAGGTTCAAAACTGACTGTAGATATCTGAGTGCTAATGGTCGTGCCAAACAGCATACACGATTTTATTTAGAAATGTACCGATTTATTTTTGTGAGTTCGTGAGAAAAGCTGCAAGATATTCTTGTAACTTCAGCAATGACGTTTGAGGATAGTGAATGCACGACAAAAAAGTGTCGTAGAAGGTGGATTGTTGTTTACCTCTTTTGACGGTGCCTAGTACTCTATCCGTCCCAAATTAAAATTCGTTTTACTTTTTTACTAGATTCATACAATAATTAATGTATGTGTTGTATATATATGTCTAGGTTCATAATTATCTATATGAATGTGGACACAAAAATCTAGAGCTAAAACGACTATTATTTTAGGATGGAGTGAGTAATTGATACACTGACGTATTGCACAAAGGGTAGCACAATGTGCATCCATTCATATCTCTATCCAGTGTCTTGTTTTGTTGCTGATCAGATGAATGGCACTACTGGCATGGGTCTGATGCAGTCTTTTGAGAAAAATATTTTTTCGCTTAATGAATCTGGGCATGGACAATAAATTGATCTTTTTTTACTAGAAATAAAGTGTTGTAACCATGTATGGTCTTGCTGTCATGTAGAAGTGTAAATTTCTGTATAAATATACATGTACATATAAATGGAACTGTTTCTTATGTTTTTTTGTCCATAGTCTTATATCATGATATTTGAAATGTATTTTCACACTAATTCGGGGTATCCCTATGTTATGTCACTATGCAAAAATTGGATATCTAAGCATGGTAGATTTGAACAACTTTTTCTTATAAGAAAACATGATTTAAAAGGGAACATATACTTGCTGGATTTGTTTGTAAGTTGTATGCCTGTATTTATGACTACTTTGAGGTGTTATTAGTTTCTCTCTTTATTAGTGCCTCGTTGTAGAACCTGGTACCTAACTAGGTTTTTTCAAGTAGTGCTTACCTGTTTTGATGAAATATATTGGTCGAAAGTCATGTCAAATTGGTCAAATATGCATTCTTTTGTGCTTTAGATATTATTTTTCCTTTGGAAGCTGGTCAATATTGACTGTCTTGTAATCTCTGAAAAATTTATTCTTCATGATTGTTTTATCTTTCTGTTTGAAGTTCAAGTCATCCATGACATCATGCAAAACTTGACCACAAGAATAAAGCTATGTGCCTATGTCAGCTCACTGAATGGCTAGAAGTAGTCTGTCTGTCAGCCATATGGACTAGCTGATTTTTTGTTTGTTTGTTTGTTGTTCTGAAATTATGATTTGCTGGGCCAACAGTTCATAGGCTCATAGCCGCTGCTAATCCACAGTTTGTCATTATCCAAAGATGTTTTTGAGGGTCATGTACTCATGTGGTATTCCTTGGTAAAATAACTCCGACACACGAGCATCAGGATGATTTACATCATTTGAAATTTCATTTTTGTTTTATTTTTTCCTAGGAAAGTTTTTTTACGAGGAAAAGTTTGACCTCTCGTAGACATAGCAAACTTGTTTTTTTCTTTGTTAATTATTATAGGCCCAGTTGCTTGAAACCCCTGAAAGCTGGAATGTGGAACGATCTGTCAGTTTTCAAGGAAGTGGTCTTATTGTATATCCTCTGACTTGTATGGACCTTTACTGCATTTCTGTCCAGACATCTATGGATAAGAAAATTGACTGCTTTTGGCAGTGACAGGGAAGGAAACCTTCATACTGTTTTAACTGCAGTTAGGATTTACAATTGTCTTAACTTTCTTTGCGATATTTCTCGTCAAATATGGTTCTTGTTAGAGCTGACAATCTGAGTTCTTTTTTTTTCATCCAAGTCCTTATTCTCTTAATGATTGGTCTGATAACACATCAATTGCTTTTTTTTCAGGAACCATTTGTCAACATACCCGACGACAAAATAAGGGAGGCGCTCAAAGTTGTCTTAGGTACTGCACCTTTCTATTTTTTTAAAGATGAAGAAAGTATCACTTTTTTGCTTCGTACAAATAGGGACGCACACATCCATCTACATCTTTCTATAGACTGAATATACTGCAGACTTGCATCATGGAAAATGCAATCTCACTTCTATCTTTTATTCTCTTTCGCAGACCCAAGAAACCAACCTCTGCTTATCCATTGCAAGAGAGGCAAGGTAAGACCAGCTTTCAGTTTTCCAGTTTGTGGCTGCTATCCCAAGAAACAACTGTGATTCTCTGATTCTGAACTAACTGTTCAATATCTGCATATCTGCAGCACCGAACTGGCTGTGTGGTCGGATGCTTGAGGAAGCTGCAGGAATGGTGCTTGTCTTCAGTCTTGGACGAGTACCATCGCTTTGCCGCTGCGAAAGCGAGGATCACTGACCAGAGGTTCATGGAGCTGTTCGACGTTTCAAGCTTGAAGCACCTGACACCCTCACACTGTTAACCAAGGCGTGTGATCGATTGGTCCCCCAACTCTAGTACATCTCAAAGCCTATCTTCCGTCAGCTACTGAACCGATTCAGTTGTGAATAATTTTGGAATCCGCTAGAGTCCGTGAGGTAGTGATGAAACCATTGCAAAACGTTTGTGCTTGAATGGTTTATTTTCCTCCTGCATAGCGCACTGCAGAGCCTGAGAACCAGATTGCTGTAGTCGATTTGCGAGGGGTTCTCTTTTTTTTTTGGGGTACCTTTCGCGAGGAACTCGCCATTGTTTTTGGGTACTGAAGCATGTACTCGAGCAGCTTTGCTAAGGAGAAATGAACTATTCTCAAAGTGCAAAAAGGCTTGTCTCTTCTTGCATGAGTGTAGTTAGGGATCCTGCATATTAAGAAGAGGCCTAAACAGCATGTTAATTGCCTAGATAGGCTTCAGTTATCCCAAAACATTGGAGAATATTAATTGCATGTCTCGGATTGAAGTTCATAAACTGAAAATGACGTAAAATTTCCGTATATTACTAATTGGATGTTCCAACGCCGCTTCTATGTCTATATTATCTGTGCCAATGTAAAACAAAATATAAACTAGCTTCTAAAATTCACATCTTACCCACTTATTCTGCTCAGCAGATCGTATAAATAGTCGTGTATAACACTTTTGTATTGTACACTATAATGTCCAGACATAACGTAAAGTAGCGCTTTAAATTTGTACGAAAAATTTCCACCCATATTATTATACTAGGTGTGTGCACGTGCGTTGCAACGGGAGTACGCTAGGATGATCATCGATACATATCTGATCGGATTTTATATTTTCTTGGAGGTCTGAAGAAAGTTTGCTCGGAAGCCAAACATGTTAAGACCTGAGCATGAGTTACCCTTGTGCCCCATCAGCACACTGTTCCGCGCTTGTATGAGTCTTGCTAATTTACATGTCTCGTGCATAGTCTCTATAATATACAGAATATGTGTGACAAACATTATTAATATCACATAACCTATTTTAAAGAGTCAATATAGAATTTTTAATAATAGGCAAATATGTCGACAACCGTACATTAATCTAATCCTTTTTAATGGCCAACAATCGAATAGACATATCAAAACATTTTAGAGTCATATCTAGATTTACCCTTAATACGTTTTGCAGGTTTTTGACAGATATTTCTATCTTAAAAGGGTTGAAACTTTGCACTCATGTCATCGTGTAATGCAGCATGACAAAAGTCTATATCAAAACTCTACGTAGTTGGTACCTATAAAATAGATTAAATAATAAGCACTTACTCTAATGTCGTATCATCTTGAATTGTCATGATGTAATCATATAGAACATCTATTAAATCGGCTTTGGTCACTGGCATTTCCTTTGTGGAAAGGCCACTCAGTAAAAATTCATTAGAGCACTCATCGATCAATATTTTTATAGGAGTTCTTTTATCCCAATCATGAACAAACCACCTTTCTAAGTCTACTTGAGTGATGGGGCCATCATCATCTTCCATCAATACTTCGCTATCTTAAGATACACAAAGTAGTTTCCTCTTCTTAGGATTTGTGGGACTATCTAATATTTGAACATCAGAGGAGCTTCCAGCATCGACTTCTTTGTCATACTTGTATAACGGACACCCCTTTCTCTTGTTTATATCTGAAAATAGTAATGTAGCAACCAATTTTTTCCTAAAGTGTAACATGTCATCCTGCAAATAAGAAACAATTTATTTAGCAATTATATGTATCATTGAAATAATACAGTAATATGTGTATTATTAAATCTCATGCTTTGAAATTGCTTCTCTCTCTACCTCAGAGAAAACACCTTGAAATTGCTAAGTGGGTACTTTTGGGTTTTGGCAACCAAATCGGTCCCAGCATCAAGATTAGTTCGGCCCATGATAGGAACGGGCCCATAATACAATCTTCGTCGAACGCCCGACGCTTTTTGTGTGCTGATGACCTGAATCAGGGAAGCGACAACACATGCCTTTTCCAGCTGCAGGGCCTCTGTTTTCTCTTCGTTCAGCTTGATTGCCTTCCCGACAGGGCCAGGACCTGAACAACGCTTTGATACAGTCCGCCCTAGCATCAGACATCCTTCTTCTGGTCGAGCAATACGGCACATGTTGAATGCGTCTGGAGTGGAGAGTCGATCAAGCTCGCTGAACAAGTTTGGTGTGAAAAATGTGCGCAAATTGATTCATTGTTGTTCTGGCACACGCCTGTCCAGTTCAAACGTGGATCCTTGTTGCCAAAACAGATTCAGATGACCAGACACACACCTTGCTTGTATCGGACAATCTTGTAAGTTCCATCTGAATAGACAACGCGAATTTTACCCCAAAAAAGAAAAAAGAAAGAAAAGACGCTAGAAGGACGTGTACTACTCCACTCCTTAACAATCGGTACATGGGAGTAATTGGTAAATGTAAGTATTCTTTATGGATTAGGCTTTTATCTAGATACGGCAAAAGAATGTGTTAAGGCCTGCTCTGCTATATATAGTCAGTCATCCAGAAAAACCAGGCACATCGGGTGTCTGCGTAACCCATCTATTCTGCTGCGTTTCAGCCTCCTCCTTGCCTCGTTCGTCGAACAAACAACTGGCGAAAAAAAACGTCTGTCCATCCGTGCGTGTTAGCTGCAGTCTGCAGCTCCCACTTGCCAGCTTGTCTCAAGGTGTTTGCGCTCTACAACTGGCCAGACATGGCTCTTGTCGGATCATACGTCGACAGCAGCCTTCTCTGTCCAGAGAAGAGCAGAGCAGAGCATATCAGAGTGAACGAAAATGAAGCATCAGGTTCAGCCAGAGAACAGAGAGCCGTCAGAAGAGCGCTCCGTGTCTTACCACACGCTCGAACTGGGGCACCGACAGGTGGTTCTCGAGGTTCCGCAGCACCAGCAGGACCTGCAGGAGTCAGGAGACGGTTTCGGTCCAGCTCAACGACAAGAGAGGAACTGAGGAAGGCTCGTGAAACGCGAGACAGACGCGAGGAAGGAGGGGTCAGAGGCTCAACAGCGCTGAGCTGCTGCTACTCACTGTCTTGGCTGTGATGTCGTCCATCTCCTTCAGCTTCTGCAGGTGGGCTTCCGCCGGGACCGGCGCGTCCGCGTCGAACATGTCGCCGACGAACCTGTACACCTGCGCAAACGGCACGTCCTCTGCCGAAGGAGGGGGCACCAGCTCATGGTTTATTTTCTGAAGCGGCCGTGCTGTTCCACTTTCACCGGTCGCGTTGGGTTCGCGGAGGAAGGTTTTGGTGGTCGGAAGGTGTTTGTGTACGTACCGGGTGACAACGGGAGCTCGATCTGCTGTTGGTCCTGCACGGCGCCCATCGCTGGCGCTTCACTTGCGCTGCCGGTGACGCCGCCGCCGCCAGCCCAGTCTATGCTGGTGTCGCTCAAGCTCGGCGCCCCGATGAACCGGCTGCCACCTGAACCAGCACGAACCAGCTCAGTCATTTTCTCCACCAAGGTTTTGGCTGCGGGAATCGAGATCCGTCGCCAGGCAAAATTACCGGCGGCGAATAATGGCGGTGCGCTCTGCCTCTGCGCGTCGGCGTTCACCCGTGCCGCCGCCGCTGCCCCTGGAACCGAAGCGCCTGCTGCCCACTCCAAGTGAAGGTACTTGACGCCGCCGCGTTTGGGCGGCGGGTGTTGCGCGGCGGAGGTTTCGCGGCGGCCGTTGTGGGATTCGCTGGCGCGGTCGTGCGGCGGTTTCGCGACGGCGTTTGGGAGCGCGTGGGCGCGCGGCGGACGGCGGGCCGTGCGGGGCGTGGGGCCGTTGCGTGCGGGGCGTGCGCGTGCGGGTAGGAGCGGGGGCAGTCTACACTGCCCTCTTAATAGTTAGTAGAGATAATTTAAGTAACTTTTTAATTTGCAACTAAATTACTGCTCATGCCATTACTAAAAGTAAATTAAAATATTGCCTCAGATCTACATCTAAATCATCAACATTTACTAATGTGAAAAAGTTAAAATCTCATATATTATGCCCATATGGATTTCGAGATCGCTAGATTTTGTAACTATTTAAAGTAAACATAGTTGGATAGATGCATGAACACGTGATAAATATATATTTTATTTTATAGCAACCATGAAAAATGTTCATTGATGATTCACATAATATTAAGATGTTAGGTTTTTAATATTTTGGACAAAGTCCAAATTACTCCCTCATCTATGGATGATATCCATATGATCACTTAAAGTCTTTTTTTGTCTCTCCACCTATTTGAATTGGTTAAATTTACTCACTAACAAAATCTTTTTCATTTATTTATGTACAAATTGAGTTTTCAGTTTAATTTTTGTTGATTTTGGGGGTAAGGATATAATTTAGCCTAGAAAAATATATTACAATTATGTTAGAGATAAATAAAAGTAACTTTAATGGTATTAAACTAAATATAAAATAATGATAAAAATTCTTAATATAATCTTTAACATAAATTATGGTGTCCTCAGTCAACTCAACAAATATGGACTTGAAATTCAAATTGTACGTGGAGAAAAAATAGAATAATTTTTCATCATTATTTCATATATAGTTTCAAATATTAAAGTTATTATCTTATCTGGTTTCTGACCTATAATAATAATTATGAAAAATATAATATATTTTTATGCTAAGTTATATCATTAGCTATTAGCCAACAAAATTTGAACGGAAAGCTTATTTTTTTAATAAAAAAATTGAAAACAAGATTTGTTAAGTGGTAGATCGAATCAACTTAAATAGGTGGAGATATAAAATGAACTAAAAAATATAGCGGGTTATATAGACATGGTATATATGTGAAGTGAGTAATTTGGACTTTTTACTTATATATATTTTTAGAATAGGTACATATATATATATATATATATATATATATATATATATATATATATATATATATATATATATATATATATATATATATATATATATATATATATATATATATATATAGGGTTTTAGGGTTTTTAGGTTAGTGCCCGTGCGTTGCAACGGTAACATATAATATCATGATAACTTATATATAAATATGTTATATTGTTATGATAAAAGTTTTTGTAATCCATTGGTGATCCTGGCTATACATATAAAATTTGTTATGAGAAAAGTATAATTGCTATCCTCGACATCTCCAGTTTGCTGCACACTCAATGTTCACTTGGTTTCACTTAATTGGACTTCACTGGTGTTGGTTCTCCAACTATCTCGTGCGGGTGGAGAAAGAATTCTTCTGCTGGAGTTGTATTTGGAAGCACTGTTGCAAAACTTAAGCATATTTGGAGAGAATCTAGTGTTGAACAGTGCATAACTGAACTTCTGTATGGAGGCTACATGTACTGACAGAGGGGGTCTATTGGTATATATACTGCAAGACTGACGCTGGAATGCTAATTTGTTTCATGTATCATTTGTTCCCTTACATCCGATGTAAATATATGTTGATGATGAGGCAAAGTTGACCCTCCATGGTCTTGTACAGGTAATACAATAATACTCTGCATTTGAGTCGTGCACATTTTTTTATTTGTTTTCTCTAAATAATTGGAATCGTATATTTTTGCAGCACTATATAAAACTTAGCGAGGTAGAGAGAACTGGAAACTGAATGATCTCTTGGACGCTCTTGATTTCAACCAAGTTGTGATATTCGTGAAGAGTGTTAGCAGAGCTGTCGAACTGAATAAGTTACTTTGTGAATGCAACTTCCCATCAATCTGCATTCATTCTGGAATGACCCAGGAAGAAAGGTAAATTTGCTCAGAAATATCAGCCTATGCCCTTGAATATATCAGCTTATAAATAAGGCATGACTCTAAATTACCATGCTCTGAATACATATTGGACGACATATCTAAAACTACCTACATTATTCTATCATTCCTTTTTAGGTGTATTTGCTGGTTAATATTAATTGAGTTTGTAGAAATAGTATAAATATAACTAAATGTGTTTGATATTAGAGAAATAGTAGCCTATAACATGATAACATTTTAGGTTTAACTGGGAGAGGTGTGCGATCGTCTCATTCTTGTTCTGCAGGCTCCTACAGACCTTGGAGTCCTGAAGGCAGCTCCTAATCCTGTCCCAGTTCCTGGTACCCCTGTGGGTGACGATAAAGGCGAAGATAGTGAAGTAGAAGAGGACAATGACGAGAGCGAGCATGGCGAGGAGGTAGGCCTGAAATAATCAAATAACTATCGTAGGTAGTCAACATTTACAGACTGCATGAAGTACTTTAGAGGCTGATACAGAGTTTTTTGGGACAAACTTATTAAGAAAAAAAATTACAAAATGGACTTGCTTCAGGTAGAAACCTATTGAGTTGAGATATGACTCCGACCACCCATGAATTCCAATTATCTTGCTGGTACTCAGTTGAATAATGGAAGAGCTATAGAGAAGGAAATGCACATATCATGCTATTGACTCTAGGGGAAGAAAGAAAACATAAATGTGTAGTTTTTCCTAAAAAAGGCTGATGCGAGGATTGTCGAGATAGAGAGCAACTCGACCTCTGAGTCGTCGACCTCCGCCACCAAAGAGTACAAAATGGTTTGGTGCATAAACTAAACTGTGATTGTGTAACTATTGCACATGGTTTGTTGAGATCACGCACGCTGCATAATTAACCATTTCTAACCCATTTTGCTTCACCAAGCGGTTCTACTGAACACTCCAACATCTAGATTTGAATGCTCGTTTCCAATTCTGGAGCAGCCACATGACATTTGTTTGCACAGAAAACCAAGAGCTGATGTGGGGCACGGGAGGAAAGAACACGGACTCACCGAGGCGCCAGGGAACGCGATCATGATCTCTGAGACTGCATCGGTTGCCTTGAGGGGCTGGCATCGGTTGCCTTGAGGGGCCACGGTGGGTGTGGGCGAGATCCGCTTCCGTCGTCCCTCCCGCTTGGACCCAGGCGTCGTCCCTCCCGCTCAAAGCCACGCCGCACCCTCCTGCGCTGCCAAACCCTCCACAGCCCCATCGCCGCCCGCTCCTAGATCCGGGCTCCTCGCTCTTGGCGCCCATCGCGCCACCGTCTGCCGCAGGTCAGGAAGACGCCCGGCGAGTGGATTGCCCACTTGAGCTGCGAGGCGAGGTAGGCCCCAATGGTTTTCGTCATCGTGGCGGTGGTCGTGGATGGGGGAGGCGAGTACGCTGGCAGAACTGCGGTAGGTGTGGCTGCGAGATGCTGGGATGGGGCGGGCTGTGAGATGCGGGGATGGGGGGAGGGCGAGGGCGTGGATCCCGCGACGCCATGGATGGGGCGCGGCTGCGAGATACGGGGATGGGGTGTGGCTGCGAGATGCTGGGATGGGGCGGGCTGCGAAATGCGGGGATCGGGGGGGAGGGTGAGGGCAGAGGCATGGATCCCGCGGCACCATGGATGACCCTGCTGGTGACGGCTGCGAGAGATGTGGGGACGCGGCGAGCACGACTGCGAGACGCGGGGACGGGGCGGGGGGAGCCACGGTGAAGCTGGTGGACGCTCTCCTTAGCCTCTTAAGGATTAGTAGAGATAACAAGATGGGGAGAGGGATGTAGAGATAGACTGAAAAATAACATCGTTATAAAAATAACATCGTAATAAGAAGCAGCATTTAGGATGGAAAACATTTCCATACAGACCTGGGCCACAAGAGTCTCATCAGTTGGGAGTCTAAGATCATCCTTAGTGTTGCCATCTGAAGTAAGAAGGCTCACCTGAAACAAATTAAATTAAATTAAATTATAAGACTGAATAACATTTAATCTAAAGAAGATTACAGTTTTACTGTTTAGAGAAACATACAAATCCATCCTCAGAAATATCAATCAGCTGATACTCAGTACGATTCACATGCGGAATTGTTGGGACCATGCTTCGTCGCTGAAGGTCCTGTAGAAAGAAACAGCTTCGACTGAAGCTGCTCATACGTGACGCCGAAGGCACCATTCATGAAGCTTCGGTATTGCAACATATCCGAAGATGAAGGGGCGAACCGACTTAAAGATAGAATGACTTTTTAGCCCATAAAGGTCTGAGTCAATGTTGTAAACTTTTATGAGGGGCATGATTGTAATTCCTCATAGGCTGTGTCCTGTGCCTATAAATAGTGAACAATATTCCTTTACTGTTCATGCATCCCTGTAATTGCAATCACATCACTCGGAAATTATTCTTTGCCAAGGCAGAGGTATAAATGTATTTAATATTTGAATACATCAAGTTTATATAATATAAAAATAATGTCGTTTACTTATAATTTACTTGTCTTTAATGTTTCATGTTTCGCATTGTTTTATATAATCTTTGAGAGTTCAATTACGAAGACTCAACCTTCGTAATTGTATCGTTTCTAACCTTCGTCCGAAGTTCATTAAATCCTTGAGGAAATAATGATTCGGCGGGCGAAGGGCTTTAATATTTAATATTTTATGTTACCTTGTTCTTAATTCTTAGCATTTGAGAACAAGTCCCCAACATTGGCGCCCACCTCCGGTGAACTCACTTCCACTTTTCTGAGCTGATGGCTTCGTTCAACATTCAAGCTGGAACTGCTTCGGCTTCGAAGCTGGTACTCCCGATAACAGGCGGTTCATGTTCAGAGCCAGTCAACAAGAAGCAGAAGAAGGAGGCACAGAGAAGGGTACAGCATGTCGGGGTGCAAGGACCCTTCATCAAGTCAAGATGGTCTCACATTCCTATTACCTTCTCCCAAGAGTATCTTCAACTCAAGGATTACCCACACAACGATGCTATGGTTATCTCTTGTGTTATCAAAGGATTTCTGGTCCACAATGTTTTGGTTGATACAGGCAGTGCAGCTGATATCATATTTGCTAAAGCCTTCAGACAGATGCAAGAGCCCGAAGATAAAATTCTTGATGCCACACATCCCCTTTGCGGCTTCGGAGGAAGGCAGATTGTAGCACTCGACAAAATCTCAATGTCAGTGGCCTTCGGATTTATCAACAACACAAGGACTGAACAAGTTATGTTTGATATTGTTGACATGGAATACCCTTACAATGCAATCATTGGTCGTGGTACTCTTAATGGCTTCGAAGCAATTCTGCATCCAGCTTATCTTTGCATGAAGATACCTTCGGACCAAGGGCCCATTGCTATTCATGGAAGTCAAGAAGCTGCCAGAAGGGCCGAAGGAAATTGGACAGACTCAAAAGCAATCCATAATATAGATGGAACTGAAGCTTGTGAGCAATACAAGTTCAGAAGGGAAAAAGCTGCTTCGGCTGACCAGCCAAAACCCATGCTCTTATGTGAGGATATAGCAGAGCAGAAGGTGCTATTGGGATCTCAATTGTCCGAAGAGCAGGAGAAAACCTTGATAAGGTTTTTGTTCAACAATAAAGATGTTTTTGCTTGGTCAGCTAATGATCTTTGTGGAGTTAACAGGGATGTTATTGAGCACTCACTCAATGTTGATCCATCATTCAGACCTAGGAAGCAGAGACTTCGGAAGATGTCTGATGACAAGGCCGAAGGTGCTCGGAATGAAGTGAAAAGACTCCTCAGTGCCGGAGTTATTAGAGAGGTAAAATACCCAGAATGGTTGGCTAACACTGTTATGGTGAAGAAGGTCAATGGTAAATGGAGAATGTGTATCGATTTTACTGACCTCAATAAAGCCTGTCCGAAGGACGAATTTCCATTGCCAAGGATAGATTCCTTAGTTGATGCAGCAGCTTCATTAGAGCTTATGAGTTTGCTGGATTGCTATTCAGGCTATCACCAAATATGGATGAAGAAGGAGGATGAACCGAAAACCAGCTTCATAACCCCTAGTGGGACATATTGTTACCTTCG
This sequence comes from Zea mays, assembly GCF_902167145.1. NCBI lineage: Eukaryota > Viridiplantae > Streptophyta > Magnoliopsida > Poales > Poaceae > Zea > Zea mays. The sequence continues at coordinate 10,117,963 of NC_050104.1, read as the reverse complement.
GATGCCTGAGGGGCTTAAGAATGCCGGAGGAAGTTTCAGCAGAATGACAGCGAAGGTCCTTCATTCTCAGATAGGCAGTAATGTGCTAACTTATGTTGATGATATCATTGTAAAAAGCACGAAGCAAGATAACCACATTGCTGATTTGCAGGAGACCTTCGCTAATTTTAGACAGGCTGGTCTAAAGTTGAATCCAGAAAAATGTGTCTTCGGAGTAAAGAAGGGGAAATTTCTCGGTTGCCTAGTCTCAACAAAGGGAATCGAGGCTAATCCAAGAAAAATCGAAGCTATACTTCGAATGGAACCACCAAGTACAAAAAAGGGGGCTCAAAGATTGACAGGAAGGCTGGCGTCCCTCAACAGATTCATATCTAGATCAGCAGAGAGAAACTTACCATTCTTCGAAGTGCTGAAGTCAGCCGAAGTCTTTCAATGGGGACCAATCCAGCAGAAGGCCTTCGAAGAACTGAAGCAGTATTTGATAGATCTAACAACATTAACTCCACCTACGCCAGGGGCTCCTTTGTTATTATATGTGACAGCTTCGCACTCAGCGGTAAGTGCAACACTTGTTCAGGAGAAGCTTGAAGGCCAAGTTAAGAGGTAGGCCCCAATATATTTTGTATCCGAGGTTCTTAGTTTATCAAAGAAAAATTATACAGAATTGGAGAAGGTACTGTATGCTGACTTGATGGCCTCCAGGAAGCTTCGACACTATTTTCAAGCTTACAACATAATTGTTCCTTCTTCACAACCTCTGAAGGATATTATGAGAAACCGAGAAGCTACTGGAAGGATTGGAAAATGGGCTGTATAGCTCAATGAATTTTGTATTGATTATGTTCATAGATCTTCAATTCAGTCCCAGGCGTTAGCAGACTTCATTGCTGACTAGACGCCAGGGGCTCAGGAGCAAGAAACAAATAAAGATGCTGAAGCATGGACAGTGTTTTGCAATGGGTCTTGGGGAACCTTCGGAGCAGGAGCGGCTGCTGTGTTGGTTTCACCTTCCAAAGTTAAAACTTGTTATGCGGCAAGACTTGATTATAGTTGCACAAATAACATTGCTGAGTATGAAGCTCTGCTTTTGGGTCTTCGGAAATTAAAGGCAATGGGAATCAGAAGGGCCATACTTAAAATTGATTCTCAAGTTATCTCTAGTCATATTGACAAGAGCTACAAAGCAAGAGACCCGAAGCTTGAAAAGTATCTAGATACAGTCCGAAGGATTGAGGCTTCCTTCGAAGGTTTTTCTGTCAAAAATATTCCTCGTGGAGAAAATGAATACGCTGATTTATTGGCTAAGTCAGCAGCCCAGGGGTTGCCTATACCTTCGGAAGTATTTTTTGAAACAATAAAAGCACCTTCGGTCGAGCTTCTTGAAAGAGCAATCCTTAACATATCCCCTGTTTATAGTGAAGATTGGAGAACTGAGATCATCTCTTTTCTTCAGGGTAATTTTCTTTCAGACGATGAAGCTTATAACAGGAGAATAGAAGCAAGAGCTCGACCATATGTCATAATAGAAGGGGAGTTATACAAGCGTGGGGTCTGTTCCCCATTGCTCAAGTGTTTATCCAGGTCCGAAGGTATAGAATTAATGAAGGACATACATGCAGATCTGTGTGGATCTCACATTGGATCTAGGCCCTTGCTTGGGAAGGTTTTTCGCTAAGGATTTTATTGGCCAAAGGCAGCTTCGGATGCAGCGGATTTAGTACAAAAGTGCGAAGGTTGTCAGAAATGTGCAAGAGATCAAAAACAACCTTCGTCTTTAACTCAATTAATACAACCCACTTGGCCGTTGCAAAGGTGGGGTCTTGATTTGCTAGGTCCATTACCACCAGCATAGGGGAACTTAAGATATGTGGTGGTGGCAGTGGAATATTTTTCCAAATGGATTGAGGCAAAGCCCTTAGCCACAATAACTTCATTTACTATTCAAAAGTTTTTCTGGCAAAACATTGTTTGTCGCTTCGGAGTGCCGAAGGCTATTACTGTGGACAATGGGACACAGTTTGATTCTGAAGCCTTTAGAGAATTTTGTGATCAAATCGGCACGAAGATCCATTTTGCATCAGTCCGACACCTAGAGTCAAATGGACTTGTCGAAAGAGCCAATGGGATCATAATGACAGGAATAATGAAGTCAATCTTCAATCAGCCTAGGGGAAAGTGGCCAGACGAGTTAATCAAAGTGGTGTGGAGTCACAACACAACCATGTCAAGATCAACAGGCTTTACACCCTTCAAACTATTGTTCGGTGACGAAGCAATAACCCCAGAAGAGGCCAAAACAGGATCAATAAGGACAGTAGCTTCGGCAGAAGGCGAAAATGAAGCTGATTGCTCTGTAGAAAAAGATGCTATTGAAGGGATCAGACTTCAAGCCGTGGAAAACATCAATAAATATCAAGTTGAAACAATAAAATGGCGTGACAGAAAGGTTAAGCTGAAGAACATTGAACCGGGACACTTGGTACTTCGAAGAGTAGCCAATCCTGAGACAATAGGCAAACTACAGTTGAAGTGGGAAGGCCCCTTTTTAGTAGTATCTTCGTCAAGACCCGGTTCCTACAGATTGAAGGATATGGACGGCAACGACATTCCTAGATCGTGGAATGCGGATGAGCTTCGGTGATATTATGTTTAGTTTGATGTAATTTTTTATATTCTTTTTTGTGGCACCCTTTTCCTTTCCAAAGGGGGAGAAAGGTTTTTAATGGGGCCACAACATGTAATTTTTTCTTTATTTCAATTCTATGAGAATGATATCCCCCAGAAATGTAAATGTAAACGCAAAGGTAAAAAGAAAAGGAAGCAGGGAGAAGCTCAAAAGTCGTTCCTAAGGGAATGCAGAGCCTACAGCGAAAAATAAACGTTGATTCCGCTGAAAGAAAAAGGCGAAGAAGCTCCTAAGGGAGGCTTACAGCGAAAAATAAACGCTGATTCCGCTGAAAGTAAAAGGCGAAGAAGCTCCCAAGGGAGGCTTACAGCGAAAAGTCAACGCTGATACACCGAAAAGTAAACGGTGAAGCCGAAAAGTAAACGGCAAAAAGATTTGTATCATTCTTGAGGGGATGAAGGGCTATGCTTATGGTTTTTGAACATGTGTCCCAATATTCATTTGCACAATACATTTCATCATGTCATTTGCATTCATAAACATTCATTTAGACATATATAGAATCTTCATCATACTACACAAAAGAAGACAGGTGCTTCAGAAATGAGGAAAAGCTTCGAAGGAAAAATATTTTATGCTTCGTTGTGTACGAAAAAAAGGGAAGGTGTTTTTCGCCTTCGGCTCAAAAGACAAGTTTCGTCCACAGCAAAGCAGACTGTATGCGGATAAGGGAGATAGAATATATTACAAGGTATGTACAAATTTACATAAGTTGTTTCATAGCCATATTACAAGAGTTTTTCCAGAATTTTTGCAGGAAAGCATATTGTAAACAACTTTAAGCTTCAGCTTAGGCTTCGTCTTCAGCTTCGTTAAACTTCAGCTTCATCATTCTTCAACTTCGTCATCCTATGTATACCAAACAGCAGAGTAAGAAAGGTGCAAATTTCAAAGGAGAAGGTAAAAGTAACAAACATAAGTTTCTTACCGGCTTAAGATGGCTTCGAGCTTGGTCGCCTGCCATTTTTCGCCCGCCACTTACCCAGATCTGGGTCATGAATCTATTTCCAATACTTCGGGCTAGGCTTGGGATATCTATCAAATCTGAAGCTGACAAGCTGAAGTTTGGTCTGTTCACAATGATTCCATGCGTGCAGCCAGCCTTCAAAAAAGCAGTAGCTGTGCCCCGCGAAGCTACCAGGGCGCAGAAGTCGGCGTGCCCACCAATAACTTCGTCAAGGGCATCAACTTCGCCTTCAATATATTCTAATGTTCTCGGCAGATTTTCAGCTGAAGGGGTAAATTTCGCAGAGCTAGCTCCAACAGAGTGAAATACATCCTTCAGCCGCTGCACGCATCGGCTGCCGAAGCTTAAGCATTTCTCCTAAAGTTCCTTAAAGGATTTCTGTAAATTTGAGTATTTATCCACTTCAGTCTTCAGGCTTGCTTCAAGATATTTCTTCTCTTGCTCGAATTTTTCTGACTGTCGGAGCAATTCATCCTTTAATTTGTTATTCTCACTTTGGACTTCAGCCAAAGAACCCTCAATGGCCTGAATAACAAAATCTTTCTTTTCTAATGCACCTTCGTGCTCTTTGACCATGATTTCAAGGTCTTGGATTGTGAAGTCTTTCTTTTTTAGATTAGCTTCGTAATTTTCAACTTTCTCAGCCAAATCTTGAATCATGGATTTGTTTTTCTCTTCTTCCAGATCTTGTTGCATTTTTAGGACCTTGCTTAATAATATGCTCTGTCGAAACGATCTTCGTTAAAACACGACCTAAAAGATAATAATAATAGTAATAAAATAACAAAAATATTTGATATCTTGAAGTTAGCAAAAAGCAAGCTTCCGACGATATGGTGTCGTTGATAACGACACAGGTCTGCTTCTAGCTTCGGCAAGCCAATGTTTTTGCAGAGAGTTCTAACAATTTTGGCTTCGCTGCGGTTTCGAAGGCACCTCAGTTTTCCTTCATTAACACCGCCGAACAGTGTAGCCCCTGGCTTATATCCGCAGGCTATAGCACATTTTTTAAGTTCTGCTTTTTCAGCGTCTGTCAGTCCTTGCCCAAGTAAATCTTGAAATTCAAAATCTTCTTCCTCCAAAATGTCCTTAGCTTGTTCTTTCCCCTTTTCAGTAGCTGTGCTTGCCGCAGCCACAACAAATTCCTTCTCAGTCATTTTTAGGAGTATGTTATCAATAACTTCAAGTGTCTCTTCTAGGTTTGAATCTTCCGTGGCCCCGATTTCAGCCTCAGTAGCTTCGGCTGCGCCAGTATCAGCTTCGAAAATTTCCGCTCTGGTGGCTTCGGCTGCGGTGCCTTTAGCTTCGGCAGTTTCGGCAGTTTGATCAATGGCAATTTTTGATGCCGGTGTTGGAGACGGTGTCCCATGAATTACATCTGCTATTTGAATAATCCTTCGATTTTTCGGTAGTGTAGGACCTTCATCTGCCGAAGCTGCCTGACCCTTCTGAAAAAACTTTGTCAGTTCCAGCGCCAGCGGACTTAGCCTGATAGGCAAGGGTTCAGTCATTACCTTCATAATCTCTTCTACTTCAACAGCATAAGGAGTAGCAGGAGTATCTTCTTCTCGAACCAGCGTTTCCGGCTCTGGAGATGCACTTTTTCTCTTTCTTGTAGTGGCCACCTTCGGCTCAAGGTTTAACTCTTCAGGGCTAAGTTTTTCAGAATCTTTCTTTTTCTTTTTGGCTACCTTGGCGACTTCTTCGTCAGTAGCGCTGGCAATTCTTTTTCGCTTCGGGCCTCCAGCATCTCCGCCCAGTCGACCATAATCAGCATATTCAAATCCTATAGCATCAAGCACCCTGTTCAGCCTTCGCTTCGGCCGAGTGCCGAAGGCTGCTGTCATCAGTTGGTCTTCTTTTTTGGAGTAATTTCCAAGAATTTCATTACTCATTATTTCAATTGTATCAAGCCATTCTTGGCAGGGTGCTTTAAAAAATTTCTTAAACTTATAATAATAGGGCAGTCGGACGAGTTCCCCCTCTTTCTTTTCCCCTTTAAGCTTCGGCATAGTCCACTCTTTCATAGTTGGAAATACCCTGAAGGCCATAAATTCTTGCACTATATCTCTAGTGCCAATATGTTCTGCAATAATTTTGAACTCACCCAATGCAACCCAAGTTGGACCTTCTACTACCATTTTGCATTGGGGTCTTGTTTCTCCGAAGATCAGTTCAAGAGGGCTCTGAACCAGCTTCTCTTTGTCTTCGTCAACTTTGACATAAAACCATTCCGACTTCCAGCCTGCCGGCCATTTGCTTCGGTAGCTGATCACAGGAAACTTTGTGGTTTTCCGATAAGCAAAATTATAGCAACCAAAATTTTCATGCAATCCATCTTTTCTGGCCTTGGTCTGGTAATGCAGCTCATGAACTCGACAGAAGCTGTCGGCAAACGGCTCCACCGCCTGGCTTCGGAGAGCCCAGATATAAACGCTAAGCCTGACAATGGCGTTGGGAGTTAGCTGATGAAAATAGATCCCAAACCTTTGCAGAACATCAGAAATCATTCTATTCAAAGGAAATCTCAACCCAGCTTTCAGAAAACTCTTGAAAATAACTATTTCATCCTTTTCTGGCTTCGGGGTAGTTTCCTCCCCCCGAAGCGAAGCAGATTCTTCTCATTTTCACTGAAATACCCCGACTTCACCATTTTGGCGAAATCAGCCTTGGAGACAGTCGACTTTCCAAAGTCCAAATGGCTGGGCTTGCTCGGTACGACGATATGATAATCATCATCGGAATCAGCTTCCTCAATATCTCCTTCCGCTTCGGCAGCAACTTGTTCTGTATCGGCAACAGTCTCTTCTGTCTCGGCAGTGGGGATTCCTTTCGAGGTCACCAATCCGGATCGTTGCATTGCTTCGGAGATAGGAACAGTCTCCGCTCCTTCGGCTTCGCCTCCTTCACGCTCAACTCTAGCGGTAGAGCACACTCTGGCCATTTAATTCTGAATTTCTTGAAAGATTTCTTGGGAACTAAATAACTTCTTCTTCCGAAGCTTTTCTTCTGACAAAGTAGGCTCTAAACTGGAGCTTCATCTGATTGCGAGGCTCAAGCTTCGGCTATGGTTAAAAATTTTGGCAGCAAAATAGTACAATAGCAATGAATGCTGTGGTAACTTCACACCTACTCGTCTGTTTATATAGTACTGCAGGTAAGAAGGTGAATCGTCAGGATCTTTACACCAGGCAAACAACTGCTCACACCCGCTGCGCAGTGGGCCGCAGAGACCAAATAGCAAACCTGCAGGGTGGGACCGCTACGCGCTCGCAAATTGTATCGTTTCTCGACAACGAGCTCAGGGAAGGTGTTTTTCGGACCTTCGGCTTCCTGAAGCCTAAGAGACTTTTTTCACGGATCAAGCTCGTTACGAAAAACGATCTAGCACCGCGAAGGGGCTACTGTTGGGACCATGCTTCGTCGCCGAAGGTCCTGTAGAAAGAAACAGCTTCGACTGAAGCTGCTCATACGTGACGCCGAAGGCACCATTCATGAAGCTTCGGTATTGCAACATATCCGAAGATGAAGGGGCGAACCGACTTAAAGATAGAATGACTTTTTAGCCCATAAAGGTCTGAGTCAATGTTGTAAACTTTTATGAGGGGCATGATTGTAATTCCTCACAGGCTGTGTCCTGTGCCTATAAATAGTGAACAGTATTCCTTTACTGTTCACGCATCCCTGTAATTGCAATCGCATCACTCGGAAATTATTCTTTGCCAAGGCAGAGGTATAAATGTATTTAATATTTGAATACATCAAGTTTATATAATATAAAAATAATGTCGTTTACTTATAATTTACTTGTCTTTAATGTTTCATGTTTCGCATTGTTTTATATAATCTTTGAGAGTTCAATTACGAAGACTCAACCTTCGTAATTGTATCATTTCTAACCTTCGTCCGAAGTTCATTAAATCCTTGAGGAAATAATGCTTCGGGGGGCGAAGGGCTTTAATATTTAACATTTTATGTTACCTTGTTCTTAATTCTTAGCATTTGAGAACAAGTCCCCAACAGGAATCTAAAAAAATTGAACTTGTCAGTGACATATGAAGTGAACTATCAAAATAACTTAGCTAAGCAGAGAACAGACAGAAATTAACTTACATCATAGTTGTGTGATGAAGGAACAATATCTTCAAGCTTTTTCCCATTGAAAATGTCTATGGCGACAAAGTGGCATTTGGCATGGCCATGCTTACCAGTCTTGGAGGTAGAAACCTCCACAACCTGTATCATAAGTTTTTTATCAACCATATTCAACAAACAAACACAATAAAACAGCAACAAGTGTGCAATAGGACTTAAGAGCAAGGAAATTCCAAATAGTTTCAGGCACATACTCATGAACTGTTGCTGATATATCACTCAAATCTATCAAAAGCTTAGTATCAATTTAGGAGAATACAATGACACCCTAAAATAAAGTAGGGTATGATACCACAGAAGATTTTCCAGGTTTAGAGTTAAAAAAGAGAGAACATGTTTGGTAATTGCAGAACAAGTGGGTATCTATTTGACAATGAATTGCCAAACCAAAGGAAACTTCATATTGAAAACAAAATGGTTTTATCAATAAATAGGAAATATAACTTTTCAATTTCAATCCTACACATTACAAAAAAATCAATAACAAAAGACAATGTCCTACATCCATCGTGGGGTCAAATCAAACCTACAGCCCCCTAGAAAACATCAACATTACCTGTTTCGTATCTTATTTCCGTTATCTTGGAACAATGGAAATTGGATAACCCTCTGTTCAAACTTCAAAAAAACACTTGGGTGGTAGTCCACTATAGTTCAAGGGGTACAAACATCGTGACCATCATTCAAGGTTAAATAATGAGTACCCTTCAATGTTCAATGGCAAACTCATGGGACTACAAAATAGCTCAACATGCCAAATAGTTTCCACATTTGCAAAGAAAAAAAGCTACAGATTCAGCTACTTGTATTCGTTGGGCGAAATCTACTCTGACCGAATGTCGTTTTTTTTTCTGATCTCTTGAAAGACAGATCCGATTTACCACACAAAAACTGTTACTCTATAAAGCAAAGACCAATCGTAGTAACTCCGACTGGCAATAGCGAAGTCTCGCTTCAACCGGCACTCACACATCTCCTTCACGCTAGCAGGAAATTTCATCCCCGTAGTGGGTCAACCATCAAAGGATAACACTAACGGCTCCTATTCCCAACCAGAGATGACTACATCTCCATATCACTAGTTAACGGCACAGCGACGCGGACCAATCCTAATCGATGGAATAAATCCGATTCGATTAAAAGTGTAGAAACACAGGTGAAACATTACCACACATATTACACAACTTATGAAATACTAATCCCAACCTGCATAAGTACAGAAAATCAAGTCCCAACAGATTATGCTGCTTAATTGTTGGGGAGCAAACCAAGTAAGAAACCAACCAAAAAGGTAATAACGTAGGATAAGTTAAGCTTTTTGCAGTTCATTAAAACTATAACTTAAGACTCCCAAACTGGACGTAAAATATTTCTTGTTCCAAGAAGTGTAGGACCTGATACATTTTTTTATTTAATTATTGCACAAACTGTTCTAACATTATCGTTTATTGGAATTGATGGGCATTTGTTTTGAATAATCCAAACAAAAGATGACCTTTGGCACCTAATGTCCATGTTGATCCATCATATTTTCTAATGCCAAAAACAATGCAACTTTGTAACACTTTGACCCTATAACTACAAACCAAAGTACCATACTAACAGGGTTGAGATGATTCCATCATAGTTATAGTATTTTTTATTATTGGACATGAATACGATATACAATTACACAAAACATAATAAAACACTGAATCTTAAAAAACAAGTTATCTTCTTCTCACAACGCAACAATAGAAATGGTCGCCGCAAGGGCCATCCCCACCACTGTCGGCACGGCGACCACCATCCCTACTGCAGCTGTCGGGCGTCGATGTACCTCCAATAATTCTTGGCGACCTTCACGTCTATTCCTGCCGTGCAGTGGGTGAGGTGAGGACGTGAGGCACAGCTATGTGCAGCTAGGGTTTCAAGCCCGAGGTTGCGTTCTGTCAAATCTTGCACGGGTTGTTAAGAACCTACGAAAGCAGGATCTCCTCGGATGGAGCATGGAGCGGAACAAAGAGACGGACTGGAGATTTACCTGAGGTGTCGTGGCTGAGCTCCCGTGTGAGATCTGCACGGCGCAGAGTGCAGGCATCTGGAGGTGGGGGTGCTATCACGTCGCCGGGGTGTGTGCGCGGAGCCGTGGCTGAGCTCCCGCGCTAGATCCGTGCGGCACAGAGAGCTAGCGTCCAGAGCAGACTCACGGCACCCTCGTTGAACCTCGGCTTCCCCAACCACAACAGAGAAGAAGGATAGCTAAACAACCTTTTGCAAGCGATCTGAAAGGTGCATGTGCTGTAACCCAAGATTAAACCATGTGTACAACAAGGGCTTGAGTTGGCAAATTAGTTCATTGCCCTGTCCCCTCTAATCCAAAAGGGGAATTGTTTAACCAAAACTAACACCACCCAACCCCAACCACAACAGAGAAGAAGGAAATCGCCTCGCAGGGGAAACAAAACCCTACCAGATCAGTATGAAACTTAATATGGCAATCGAAACAAGCAAGAACTAAAACAAGATAGCAAATTGAACACCAACAGAGCCTGTCCCCCAGCAGATCTTGATTTCGCACCACACAGACAGGCCAGTCCGTCGATCCTGTATACCCGGCGGCATGGTCTCTTGGCCATGAGCTCCTCACCGACGCTAAGCGCCCTCGCTGATTCGTCCCCCACGCAGCACAGGGACCCCACGGAGCCTTCGCCTGTCAGGAGGCAACAGAAGTGGAATAGGGAGGCATGCGGGGGAACGAGGAGGCGTACCTGCGCGCCATGGAGGGGAGTAGTAGGAGCGTCGGGACGAGGAGGAGAACGAGACAGGTGTGGGCACGTCTCGGGGCGGGGGCGTCCATAGATTGCGGAGGCGAGGGCAGGGGCGGTAGCGACCCTTCCACCGACGGAGAGCGGAGCGGGGGGCGAAGATGGTGGGGCGGGAGCGGGATCACGGCGGGAGACATGGCCGTGGCGGGGGTGGGAGCTGAGGGTTTAGGGTTTTTAGGGTGCTCTTCATGAACAACAGAGCGTGGGGATGGCGCGGCCGCGCTGGTGTGCGCGGACGTGGATTGAGTGGGCGAAGCCGATCGGGAAGGCGCAGGGATTGTGGGCCTTGCGTGGACCAGGCATGGGGGAGCAGAAGGCGTGATCTTGGGCGGAGATTTCTGAAGGCCGGCGCTCTGCTCTCCAAGGAAAGCATCAAGCGGGGATGGCACGCGTCGGAGCTCGGGAGGGCGCGACAACAAAGGAAGGGGAGATGCGGGACGAGGGCGAGGATCGCGGAAGCGGGGGCATGTGAAGCTGTGGTGGAGACACGGTGGGGATGAGCCCTGGCACGGAGGGAGAGGTTTTTGGAGAGCGAGATCCGCGGGGCCGGGCGGGGGCACAGTAGGTGGTGGACGCCCTCGCTCTGCTCATATAGGTTAGTAGAGATATATATATCTATATACACTAGCCGGTTACTAGTGCTTTGCTACAGTTATTATACATCATATAAATAGTTATTTAGATATTTATTTAAATAAAATTATTGTTTATATCTAACCACTAAGGTACGTGTCGGGGACCATAATTAGGGGTACCACCAAGACTCCTAAACTCGGCTGGTAATCACCATCAGCACAAGCTGCAGAGCCTGATGGGCGCAATTCAGGTCAAGGCCCCGTCCACTCAAGGGACGCGATCTCGCCTCGCCCGAGCCCAGCCTCGGGCAGGAACAGAAGACCTAGGCGTATTCACGCCTCGCCCGAGGGCCTCCTCAAGCAACAGGCGCACCCTCGACTTGCCCGAAGCCCAGCTCGGGCAGGCTTCGCAGTGAAGCAACCTTGGCCAGATCGCCTCGCCAACCGACCGCATCGCAGGAGCATTCAATGCAAGGATCGCCTGACGCCTTATCCTGACACACGTTCCTCAGTCGACAGGGCCGAAGTGACCGCAGTCACTTCGCCCCTCCACTAACTGACCTGACAGGAAAACAGCACCGCCTGCCCCGCTCCGACTGCTGTGCCACCCGCCAGGGTGAGGCTGACAACAGCTAAGTCCGGCCTCAGGCGCAACAGGAAGCTTCGCCTCGCTCGACCTCAGGGCTCGGCCCCCACCTCGGCCTCGGAAGACGGTCTCCGCCTCGCCCGACCCTAGGGCTTGGCTTCAACCTCGACCTCGAAAGACGGTCTCCGCCTCGCCTGACCCCAGGGCTCGGCCTCAACCTCGACCTCGGAAGACGGTCTACGCCTCGCCCGACCCCAGGGCTCGGCCTCAACCTCGACCTCGGAGGAGTCACCGCCTTGCCCGACCTTGGGCTCGGACCGACCACGCCACAGGGGGGTACATCATTACCCTACCCCTAGCTAGCTCAAGCTACGGGGAACAAGACCGGCGTCCCATCTGGCTCGCCCCGGTAAACAAGTAATGATGGCACCCCGCGTGCTCCCATGACGACGGCGGTTCTCAGCCCCCTACGGAAGCAAGGAGACGTCAGCAAGGTCCCGGCAGCCCCGACAGCTGTGCTTCTACAGGGCTCAAGTGCTCCTCCGACGGCCACGACATCACATGCACAGGGTACTAGCACCTCTCCGACAGCCACGTTGGCATGTACGTAGGGCTCTGGCTCCTCTCGGCCGAACACGTTAGCATATTGCTACACCCCCATTGTACACCTGGACCCTCTCCTTACAACTATAAAAGGAAGGTCCAGGGCCCTTGTACGAGGAGGTGGCCGTGCGGGAGGACGGGCCGACGAACGGGCTCTCCCTCTCTCGCGAACGCTTGTAACCCTCTACTGCAAGCGCATCCGCCCTGGGCGCAGGATAACACGAGCCGCGGTTCTCTTTCCCCCTTGTGTTCCATCTCGCGCCGACCCATCTGGGCTGGGACACGCAGCGACAATTTACTCGTCGGTCCAGGGACCCCCCGGGGTCAAAACGTCGACAGTTGGCGTGCCAGGTAGGGGCCTGCTGCGTGTTGACGAACAACATCCCGTCAAGCTCCAGATGGGTAGTCTCCAGCAACCTCTCCAGCCCGGGACGCTGCTCCGTTTCGGGAGTCTCGAGTTCATGTCCCTCGACGGCAGCTACGGCATGGTACTCCTTCTTCCGTCGCACGACAGCGACAATGGCGGCCGTCAGCCCGCCCGACGCCGGCGGACTCGGCGACGTCTTCCTCCCATGGCGGAAGAGTAGCATCCAGGTTTGTCCCGTCGCCTTCCTCGATGCAGGAGAAGGAGGCGGGGCAACCGTGGCCAAGCAGGAGGCGGCACCTCGTTAGCTGTCGAGCGAGTCGACGACGCCGGCACCCCAGCGGGGGACACGTCAGGCGTTGACCTCGCGCCTGAGACGACGACGAGCGCCGTTTCCCCGCAACACGCCAACCCCAAGCGGACAGACGACGCCAGCGCGCTCGCGAAGGGCTTGCTGGGCGTTAGCCTCGTACCGGAGATAACGGTGCCGTCCGTCCCCGACGCGACTTCGTCACCGTCCATCGATCGAGATGTACCGTCCGTTTTCCACCCTGTGCCTTTTAGATTCGCTTCGACCCACCAAGCGATCCTGCTTCGGTGGACGCTTTCATAAAGGCATATCCTAACCTTCCGGGGTACCATATGTGGTCATCCTGGGACCGACTGACGACCGTCTCAACCTACGGGCCCCCGGGCTCCGAGGAAGACGACGAGCCCGACTCTGGTTGGGATTTCTCCGGGCTCGGTAATCCTAGTGCCATGCGGGACTTCATGACCGCATGTGACTACTGCCTCTCCGATTGCTCCGATGATGGCCACAGCCTTGACGACAAGGACTGTGGCCCAAGTCGCGAATGTTTCCACATCGATCTAGGGGGTCTCGACGAAGGCAACCACCTTGGTATGCCGGAGGACGACGATCCCCCTAGGCCTGCGCCTCGCGTTGACATCCTGCAGGAGCTAGCTGTGGTCCTAGTCCCTGCGGGGGGTCAGGACACATAGCTCGAGCAAATCCGCAAGATGCAGGCCAAGCTCGACGAGGAAGCAGGACAACTTGTGCAGCTCCGGTAAAACATCGGGCAGGAGTGGGCAGGCCGAGCACTAGCCAGAGAAGCGCGTCATCAGGCCCAGGACGTCTAGCACCGCATCGCTGACGATGCCAGGGCGAGGCTGCGCTCGGCTTCTAGTGGGGTCGGCCAGAACCTGGCTGCAGTGGCAATTCTACTCCGAGCAATACCGGAGCCATCCACCACCGAGGGGCGGCGTATCCAGGGAGAACTCAAGAATCTCCTAGAGGATGTCGCGGTCCAACGGGCCGAGAGCTCTGCCTCCCGAAGGCAAGGGTACCCCCCGGAGCATCGCGCCGTGACTTCCCGATTCATGCGGGAAGCCTCGGCCCACACCGGACGCACGCGGGACGCAATGCCTGCAGCCCCGGGTCGCCTCGGCAACAAGCACCACCACCACGACCGTCGAGCCCACCTCGACGAGAAGGTGCGCCAAGGCTACCACCCCAGGCGTGGGGGACGCTACGACAGCGGGGAGGATCGAAGTCCCTCGCCCGAACCACCCGGTCCGCAAGCTTTCAGCCGGGCCATACGACGGGCACTGTTCCCGACCCGGCTCCGAGCCCCGACTACCATCACCAAGTACTCGGGGGAAACAAGGCCGAAACTGTGGCTTGCGGACTACCGGCTGGCCTGCCAACTAGGTGGAACGGACGATGACAACCTCATCATCCGCAACCTCCCCCTGTTCCTCTCCGACGCCGCCCGAGCCTGGCTGGAGCATCCGCCTCCTGCGCAGATCTCCAACTGGGACGATCTGGTCAAAGCCTTCGCTGGAAACTTCTAGGGCACATATGTGCGCCCTGGGAACTCCTGGGATCTCCGAAGCTGCCGCCAGCAGCCAAGAGAATCCCTGCGGGACTACATCCGGCGATTTTCGAAGCAGCGCACCGAGCTGCCCAACATCACCGACTCAGATGTCATCGGCGCGTTCCTCGCCGGCACCACTTGCCGTGACCTGGTGAGCAAGCTGGGTCGCAAGACTCCCACCTGGGCGAGCGAGCTGATGGACATCGCCACCAAGTTCGCCTCTGGTCAGGAGGTGGTCGAGGCCATCTTCCGGAAGGACAAGCAGCCTCAGGGACGCCAACAGGAGGATGTCCCCGAGGCGTCCGCCCAGCACGGCACGAAGAAGAAGGCCAAGAAGAAGTCACAAGCGAAACGCGACGCCGCCGACGCAGATCTTGTCGCCGCCGCCGAGCACAGGAACCCTCGGAAGCCTCCTAGAGGGGCCAACATGTTCGACAAGATGCTCAAGGAGTCGTGCCCCTATCATCAGGGTCCCGTCAAGCACACCCTTGAGGAATGCGTCATGCTTCGGCGCTACTTCCACAAGGCCGGGCTCCCGGTGGAAGGTGGCAAAGGCCAGGACAACGACAAGAAGGAGGGCAACAAGGTAGAAGAGTTCCCCGAGGTCCACGACTATTTCATGATCTACGATGGGCAAGTGGCGAACGCCTCAGCTCGGCACCGCAAGCAGGAGCGCCGGGAGGTCTGCTCGGTGAAGGTGGCGGCGCCAGTCTATCTAGACTGGTTCGACAAGCCCATCACCTTCGACCAAGGCGACCACCCCGACCGTGTGCCGAGCCCAGGAAAGTACCCGCTTGTTGTCGATCCCATCATCGGCAACATCAGGCTCACCAAGGTCCTCATGGATGGAGGCAGCAGCCTCAACATCATCTACGCCGAGACCCTCGGGCTCTTGCAGATTGATCTGTCCATGATCCGGGCCGGTGCGGCGCCCTTTCACGGGATCATCCTCGGGAAGCGCGTCCAGCCCCTTGGACAACTCGATCTGCCCGTCTGCTTCGGGACTCCCTCCAACTTCTGTAAGGAAACCCTCACGTTCGAGGTGGTCGGGTTCCGAGGAACCTACCACATGGTGCTAGGGAGACCATGCTATGCCAAGTTCATGGGCGTCCCCAACTACACCTACCTCAAGCTCAAGATGCTGGGCCCCAACGGGGTCATCACCGTCGGCTCCACGTACCGACACGCGTACGAATGCAACATGGAGTGCGTGGAGTACGCTGAGGCCCTCGTCGAATCCGAGGCCCTCATCACCGACCTGGGGTGCCTCTCCAAGGAGGTGCCTGATGCGAAGCGCCACGCCGGCAACTTCGAACCAGCGGAGGCGGTTAAGTCCGTCCCCCTCGACCCCAGCAACGACGCCTGTAAGCAAGTCCGGATCGGCTCCGAGCTCGACCCCAAATAGGAAGCAATGCTCATCGACTTTCTCCGCGCGAACGCCTGAAAGGGAAATGTGTCATTGGGCCATTTCTAAGTATTTTGGTGATTTAGTGTCCAACACAAGTGCCTAAGTGATAAATGGTGGACAAAGTACAAATCAAGTATAAAGGTATGTTTCTCAGACTTAGTACATTGTTTTAGAGACTAATGTATTGTGACTAAGTGCTGGAAACAGGAAAAATCAAAGTTGGAATTAAAGATGGCTTTGTTCAGCCAAAGTCAGCTCTGTCTGGGTGCACCGGACTGTCTGGTGGTGCACCGGACAGTGTCCGGTGCGCCAGGCTGGCTCAGGCGAACTCGCTGTTCTCGGGAAGTGATTAACGGCGTACGGCTAAAAATCACCGGACTGTCCGGTGAGCCAACGGTCGGTCGCGCGATCCGCGCGAAACACGTGGCTGAGCCAACGGTCGGAAGGGGGCACCGGACAGTGTCCGGTGCGCCAACGGCTCCCAAGTGCCAACGGTCGGCTTCGACAAAGAAGGAAAGAAATCCGCACCGGACAGTGTCCGGTGGTGCACCGGACTGTCCGGTGCGCCAGGCGACAGAAGGCAAGGATTGCCTTCTTGAAATGCTCTCAACGGCTCCTAGCTGCCTTGGGGCTATAAAAGGGACCCCTAGGCACATGGAGGAGTACACCAAGCAACCTTTGAGCATTGTGGATCATTCACACTTCACTCTTGCGCACTAGTTCGTCATTCTTAGTGATTTGGGCTCTGTTCTAGTGAGAACCTTGAGATATTGTCTTGAGCTCAAGTCTTGATCGTGTGTGTGCGTATTTGCTGTTGTTTTGAGTGTGTTGCTTCCCTCCCTTACTCTTGTGCTTCATATTGATTCTTATTGTAAGGGCGAGAGACTTCAAGTTGTGGAGATTCCTCGCAAACGGGAAAAGAGCAAAGTGAAAAGAACACCGTGGTATTCAAGTTGATCATTGGATCACTTGAGAGGAGTTGAGTGCAACTCTCGTCCGTTGGGACGCCACAACGTGGAGTAGGCAAGTTTTGTACTTGGCCGAACCACGGGATAAAATCCTCGTGTCTCTTGTGCTTGTCCTTATTGTGTCTATTGTGCTTCACAAGAGCTCTCCTCTCTACTCACTTGATTTCATTATACTAACTCTTAATCAAGTTTGTGGTGTTAAGTTTTAAGTTTTACAGGATCACCTATTCACCCCCCCTCTAGGTGCTCTCAACGTCGAGGTGTTTGCATGGAGTCCCTCGGACATGTCCGGCATACCGAGGGATGTCGCCGAGCACTCGCTGGATATCCGAGCTGGAGCCCGACCCATGAAGCAGCCTCTGCGCCGATTCGATGAAGATAAGCGCAGAGCCATAGGCGAGGAGATCCACAAGCTGATGGCTGCAGGGTTCATCAAAAAGGTATTCCATCCCGAATGGCTAGCCAACCCTGTGCTTGTGAAAAAGAAAGGTGGGAAATGGAGGATGTGTGTAGACTACACTGGTCTAAACAAAGCATGTCCGAAGGTTCCCTACCCTCTGCCTTGCATCGATCAAATCATGGATTCCACTGCTGGGTGCGAAACCCTGTCATTCCTCGATGCCTACTCGGGTTATCACCAAATCAGGATGAAAGAGTCCGACCAGCTCGTGACTTCTTTCATCACGCCCTTTGGCATGTACTGCTATATTACTATGCCATTTGGTTTGAGGAATGCAGGTGCGACATACCAAAGGTGCATGAACCACGTGTTCGGGGAGCACATCGGCCGAACGATCGAGGCTTACGTTGATGACATCGTAGTCAAGACGAGAAAAGCCTCCGACCTCCTCTCTGACCTTGAAACGAAGTTCAAGTGTCTGAAGGCGAAAGGCGTAAAACTCAATCCCGAGAAGTGTGTCTTCGGAGTCCCCCAAGGCATGCTCCTGGGGTTCATCGTCTCCGAGCGGGGCATCGAGGCCAACCCGGAGAAAATCGCGACCATCACCGACATGGGGCCTATCAAGGACTTGAAAGGAGTACAGAGGGTCATGGGATGCCTTGCGGCCCTGAGCCGCTTCATCTCGCGCCTCGGCGAAAGAGTCCTACCCTTGTACCGCCTCTTAAGGAAGACCGAGCACTTCACTTGGATCCTCGAGGCCGAGGAAGCCCTCGGGAACTTAAAGGCGCTCCTTACAAGCGCGCCCGTCTTGGTGCCCCTCGCTGCGGGAGAAGCCCTCTTGATCTATGTAGCCGCAACCACTCAGGTGGTCAGCGCCGCGATCGTGGTTGAGAGATGAGAAGAAGGGCATGCATTGCTCGTCCAGAGGCCAGTCTACTTTATCAGTGAAGTGCTATCCGAGACCAAGATCCGCTACCTGCAAATTCAGAAGCTACTGTACGCGGTAATTCTGACGCGGCGAAAGTTGCGACACTATTTCGAGTCTCATCCGGTGACTATGGTGTCATCCTTCCCCCTCGGGGAGATCATCCAGTGCCGAGAGGCCTCGGGTAGGATTGCAAAGTGGGCGGTGGAGATCATGGGCGAGACAATCTCGTTCACTTCTCAGAAGGCCATCAAGTCCCAAGTCTTGGCGGACTTTGTGGCTGAATGGGTCGACACCCAGCTTCCAACAGCTCCGATCCAATCGGAACTCTGGACCATGTATTTCGACGGGTCGCTGATGAAAACAGGAGCGGGTGCGGGCCTGCTCTTCATCTCACCCTTCGGAAAGCACCTCTGCTACGTGCTACGCCTCCATTTCCCGGCGTCAAACAACGTGGCCGAGTACGAGGCTCTGGTTAACGGGTTGCGCATCGCCATTGAGCTAGGGGTTCGGCACCTCGACGCTCGTGGCAACTCGCAGCTTGTCATCGACCAAGTCATGAAGAACTCCCACTGCCGCGACCCGAAGATGGAGGCCTACTGCGACGAGGTTCGGCGCCTGGAGGACAAGTTCTACGGGCTCGAGCTCAACCACGTCACCCGACGGTACAATGAGACTGTGGATGAGCTGGCTAAAATAGCCTCGGGGCGGACAACGGTTCCCCCGGACGTCTTCTCCCGAGACCTACATCAACCCTCCATCAAGACCAACGACACGCCCGAGCCTGAGGAGGCCTCGGCCCAGCCCAAGGCACCCTCGGCCCCCGAGGGTGAGGCACTGCGCGTCGAGGAAGAGCGGAATGGGGTCGCGCCTAATCGAAACTGGCAGACCCCGTACCTGCAATATCTCCACCGAGGAGAGCTACCCCTCGACAGAGCCGAGGCTCGGCGACTGGCGCGGCGCGCCAAGTCGTTCGTCTTACTGGGTGACGAAAAGGAGCTCTACCACCGCAGCCCCTCAGGCATCCTCCAACGATGCATATCCATCGCCGATGGTCAGGATCTATTGCAAGAAATACACTCGGGGGCTTGCGGTCATCACGTAGCACCTCGAGCCCTCGTTGGAAACGCCTTCCGACAAGGTTTCTACTGGCCGACCGCGGTGGCTGACGCCACTAGGATTGTACGCACCTGCCAAGGGTGTCAATTCTACGCAAGGCAGACGCACCTGCCCGCTCAGGCCCTGCAGACGATACCCATCACATGGCCGTTTGCTGTGTGGGGTCTAGAACTCATCGGTCCCTTGCAGAAGGCACCCGGGGGCTTCACGCACCTGCTGGTCGCTATCGACAAATTCTCCAAGTGGATCGAGGTCCGACCCCTAAACAGCATCAGGTCCGAGCAGGCGGTGGCGTTCTTCACCAACATCATCCATCGCTTTGGGGTCCCGAACTCCATCATCACCGACAATGGCACCCAGTTCACTAGCAGGACGTTCTTGGACTTCTGCGAGGACCACCACATCCGTGTGGACTGGGCCGCCGTAGCTCACCCCATGACGAATGGGCAGGTAGAGCGTGCCAACGGTATGCTCCTGCAAGGACTAAAGCCGAGGATCTACAACGACCTCAACAAGTTCGGCAAGCGATGGATGAAGGAACTCCCCTCGGTGGTCTGGAGTCTGAGGACGACGCCAAGCCGGGCCACGGGCTTCTCGCCGTTCTTTCTAGTCTATGGAGCCGAGGCTATCTTGCCCACAGACTTAGAATATGGTTCCCCGAGGACGAGGGCGTACGACGACCGAAGCAACCCGACCGCCGAGAAGACTCACTGGACCAGCTGGAAGAGGCTCGGGACATGGCCTTACTACACTCGGCACGGTATCAGCAGTCTCTGCGACGCTACCACGCCCGAGGGGTTCGGTCCCGAGACCTCCAGGTGGGGGACTTGGTACTTCGGCTGTGGCAAGACACCCGAAGGCGCCACAAGCTCACTCCTCCTTGGGAAGGGCCGTTCATCATCGCCAAGATTTTGAAGCCCAGAACATACAAGCTGGCCAACAGTCAAGGCGAGGTCTATAGCAACGCTTGGAAGATCCGACAGCTACGTCGCTTTTACCCTTAAGATGTTTTCAAGTCGTTCATATACCTCGTTCTCTTTACATACACAAATAGAGTCTAACCGTCAAGGAAGGGTCAGCCTTGCCTCGGCAAAGCCCGACCCTCCCTCGGGGGCTAGAAGGGGGGAACCCCCTCTGCATCAAAATTTTCCTCGGAAAAAGTTTTTCTGCCAGAACATCTTTCGCGCTTTTCGACTGCTTCGATAGCGGGATCCTGAAAACGACGGAGTACACGTAAGCGGTAAGGCCGACCGAGCCGAGGGACTCCTACGCCTCCGGGATACGGATACCTCACTCATCACCTTCTGCGATAAGTAACTCACGCTCGGATAAGCGATTCTGCTGACCGAACGAGTCTTAACGCTCGAAAACTTTTCTGCCAGAACGATTTTTCGTGCCTTCTCGACTATATCGATAACAGAATCCTGCAGACGAGTAAGAGTACACGTAAGCGGCGAGGCCGACCGAGTCGAGGGACACCTATGCCTCCGGGATACGGATATCTCACTCATCACCTTCCGTGATAAGTAACTCTCGCTCGGATAAGTGATTCGGCTACCGACAAACAAGTCCTGATACTCGAAACAAGAGGAAAAGAAACGCAGCTTTATAACACGACAATGATATGTTTGGGCCTCGGCGGCCGCAAAAGACATACGCATGCTACAGACAAACTGTTCCTGCAGGTTCAGACATCAACAGAGGAAACAACAGCACCCTCGGCGTTGTTTCCACCTTCGGCGGGATCTAGCCCGGCCTCGGACGGCGGCACGGGCGGAAGGATCTCCACCTTGAAGGAAGATGTCGGCACCGCGCCTGGGCCATCGCAGCCAGGGTCCCCTCCAGGAACCCGACCCGAGCAGACGGCTCGGCCGGCCGCCCCGTAGCCTCAGCCAGCTGTCCCTCGAGGACATCAGCCCGGCTCACGACCTCGGTAGCATAACTCCGAAGATGGTCTCGCTCACGGATGACCCAGCCAGGCTCCGGCCACCGCTGCAGCACCTCCTCGGCCTAGGAAGCCACCTGCTCCTGGGCCGACGAAGCCCCTTTTCGAGCCGACTCTGCCTCTGTCCATGCTGACACTGTTGCCTCCGGCTCCGGCTCACCACAAAGTAGCCGAGGGTTCCTTAACTGAGCAAGAGAAGCCTTGAGTGGCAAGGCCGACCGAGCCGAGGGACTCCTACGCCTCCGGGATACGGATACCTCACTCGCCACCTTCCGCGCAAAGCAACTCACACTCGGTTAAGCGGTTCAGCTAGTCGACAGGCGAGTCCCAATGCTCGAAATAAGGGGAAAACACGGCTTCACGCCCAAATACACGGATGTTCAGGCCCCAACAGCCGCAATGAACATACACCGACACTCAAGGTGCCATTACGAACGGAACTCCAGTTCCACTCCCGCAGGTATGAACAACCCCCCACATCGGAGGGCCTGCGGGACGACAAATTCCAGGTGGCTAGCCGCCGCCCGCTCCATCAACAGCGACAACGACCTCCGCTCCGGGCGGCTAAACAACAGCAGCGATGACCTCAGGGCAGACACTGCTGCGACAAGGCCCTCGCCTGCATCCCCACTCGAGGGGCGAGGACAAGCTATCAAAGCCAAAGAGCTGGAGGTTAGTCCGCGGGGGGCGCCGACGGTCTCGTCGGTGGAGAAACCTTCTCCGGCTGCCGCCGCCTCAGCACCGACAACGGCGTCCACCTGCCCACCAACATCGCACCTTCGAGTGCCGGCCGCCCCAAAGCGCACCGGCAGGTCCTCACTCCCGTCCTTGCCACGAAAACGAGAACGGGACCGTCCTAGAACACGAGTACCGCCCTCGCGGCGTACGACGTGTTGTGAGACCCCCCGGTGCGGCCGGCCACAGTCGCCCGGGCAGAGGACAAAATGCTGCACCCTGGCCAGGCAGCAGCAGTTCGCCTTCCCCCGCATGGCTGGAGGATGCCTCCTCCACAGAGTTGGAGGATGGTTTCCACCCCCAGATGCCGGAGGGGAAAGCGGGACGCCAGCCCACGCGAAGGCAGGCCCCGGCTCGCCTCGCCCTCCTCCCCAGCAAGGATGATGAAGATCCTTGAAGCTGAGGGCGGGGCAGAGGCCGCAGCCCAGCTTGCTTCTCCCCACCATCGAACCGGTGGTCACCTTCCTGCGTGACCATTGGTGAGGGGATGCAGCCAGGCTGCCTGATGAAAATCCTTGAAGCCGAGCGATGGCTGAAAGGTGCCAACCTCCGCGAAGTTGCGCTCCTCCAACAGCAGCAAGACGAAAGCAACGCGGGTGCTCCCCATCCGGGGGCTCGGAAGGAGGAAGGGCGCAATGCATGAGGGGAGTGCGAAGGCATGGCTACCGTCCAGGGGGTCGACCCCTTTTTAAAGGCGGCTCTCCCCACTCGCATCCTCAGGCGTCGTGGACTAAGTCTTCACCGACGTGCTCTAAGGTCCACCCCCTACGACACAGGGGCTGGGTCCCACACGTCATGCAAGCAGGCCCGGGACAGAAGAAGCCAAGCCGCCGCGCGTGGAGCATGTAACCGCCCCGCGGTTACAAGCACTCCTCCATCCTCGCCAAAACCAATGGGTGAAAGGGCGGACCGCCATGCAGGTGGCATGCAACTTCACCGCGGGGACGCACCACTTCGACTTCGACGCATCCAGCATGGGGGCCCAGGCCCACACGTCATGTAACCAGCGCGCCGGTTACTACGTGCGAAAAACTGCACCACCACTTGCGCCTATGCCGCGCCTTCTCGACTGTGGAACCGGTGCCGCGACTCGAGGCAACCCTGCGCATGGCCCAACAGTGCCAACCAAGCACATCGGTCACGGGTCAGTCAGCCGCGGGAGAAGGCGCGACGGTCGATATGGCCAAAAGTGGGCCAGCAGTAATGGCGGCAACAGTCAAGCGGAAGCGGCGATCAAATCGTCTGCAGGCTCACGTCCCCTCCTGGAGCAGCAGGGGAGCCCTCTCCCACGGTGTAAAGATGACGCGCCCGTGTTCCGTCCCTCGAACGGCACGCGCAACGGCTGCCCCGCGAACCACCCGTCCCGTCGCATTAACTTCGCGGCAGGGCAGGCGACACCTTTGGCAGGAGAAGCGGGCGACGTTTCACCTCTGCCATGATGACCGCGTCAAAAAAGGTGCGCCACGCCATTTAAATTCATATCCTTTTCCTTCTCCCCTTCCTCTCTCTTGCTACAGGGACCGGGAAAGGGGATATTCCGAAAGGGATCCTTCTCCGCGAAGGAAGCGGGCCCCGAGCCCTCTTACTAATCAGGGGTTCGAAGGCTGGACCCTCGGAAGGGTTTCGACAGCCGCCTCAGAGCACTCGGGCTCCGCGCCCACTACTGATCAGAGGTTCGAAGGCTGGCCCCTCGGAAGGGTTCGACAGCCGCCTCAGAGTACTCAGGCTCCGTGCCCACTACTGATCAGGGGTTCGAAGGCTGGCCCCTCGAAGGGTTCGATAGCCGCCCCAGAGCACGCAGAGCGAGGGATGACTCTGGGTACGTCCGATACATGGCCGAGGCTTGGGCTACGCTCCCGAGGTACCCTCGGACATTTCCGAGACCAGCAGGAGCGATTCTGTAACGGAATCCCATCAGAGGGAGGCATCGAGCCCTCGGACCCTATCAAACGGGACCGGGTCCGGCAAATCACCTGCAGGTACTTTTGGAGCGCGCCTCTGGGCTACTAGCCGACCCTTATCGAACGGGGCACGGGCGTCCACTCGGATCACCCATTAGCAACTCACTGGAGACACCAATGTTCGGCGCCCTCCGAGGGCAACATGGCGCTTTCCCCCCTCCTCCTTGTGGAAAGGCGACGAAGGGGCGTATGATAAAAGCCGAGTCAGTCCTTGATCGTCCTCTCGCTCTGTGTAGAGGCTCGGGGGCTGCTCTCGCAAACCCGGCTCCGGCCAAACCGTTGACAGCGTCAACAATCCAGCCCGAGAACTCGGAACCTGACCATGCACCTGGGCTATGATCAGATCGCATGAGGGAACAACCAGACCGACCGAGGCATCACGAAAGGCATTAAGACCTCGGAGGAGTCAAACCACTCCTCCGAGGCCTCGGGGGCTACACCCGGCGGGTGCGCTCGCGCGCACCCACCGGAACAAAATGTAACCGAGAAAGGCCGGTCCCCTTGCAAAAAAGTGCGACAAAGCCTCCAAGCGAGTACCAACACTCCCTTTGAGGCTCGGGGGCTACTATCGGGGACCATAATTAGGGGTACCCCCAAGACTCCTAAACTCGGCTGGTAATCACCATCAGCACAAGCTGCAGAGCCTGATGGGCGCAATTCAGGTCAAGGCCCCGTCCACTCAAGGGACGCGATCTCGCCTCGCTCGAGCCCAGCCTCGGGCAGGAACAGAAGACCCAGGCAGATTCACGCCTCGCCCGAGGGCCTCCTCAAGCAACAGGCACACTCTCGACTCGCCCGAAGCCCAGCTCGGGCAGGCTTCGCAGTGAAGCAACCTTGGCCAGATCGCCTCGCCAACCGACCGTATCGCAGGAGTATTCAATGCAAGGATCGCCTGACGCCTTATCCTGACACACTTTCCTCAGTCGACAGGGCTGCGCCCCTCCACTAAATGACCTGACAGGAAAACAGCGCCGCCTGCCCCGCTCCGACTGTTGTGCCACTCGCCAGGGTGAGGTTGACAACAGCTAAGTCCGGCCTCAGGCGCAACAGGAAGCTCCGCCTCGCCCGACCTCAGGGCTCGGCCCCCACCTCGGCCTCGGAAGACGGTCTTCGCCTCGCCCGACCCCAGGGCTCGGCTTCAACCTTGACCTCGGAAGACGGTCTCCGCCTCGCCCGACCCCAGGGCTCGGCCTCAACCTCGACCTCGGAAGACGGTCTCCGCCTCGCCCGACCCCAGGGCTCGGCCTCAACCTCGACCTCGGAGGAGTCACCGCCTCGCCGCCCCTCCACTAAATGACCTGACAGGAAAACAGCGTCGCCTGCCCCGCTCCGACTGTTGTGCCACCCGCCAGGGTGAGGCTGACAACAGCTAAGTCCGGCCTCAGGCGCAACAGGAAGCTCCGCCTCGCCCGACCTCAGGGCTCGGCCCCCACCTCGGCCTCGGAAGACGGTCTTCGCCTCGCCCGACCCCAGGGCTCGGCTTCAACCTCGACCTCGGAAGACGGTCTCCGCCTCGCCCGACCCCAGGGCTCGGCCTCAACCTCGACCTCGGAAGACGGTCTCCGCCTCGCCCGACCCCAGGGCTCGGCCTCAACCTCGACCTTGGAGGAGTCACCGCCTCGCCCGACCTTGGGCTCGGACCGACCACGCCACAGGGGGGTACATCATTACCCTACCCCTAGCTAGCTCAGGCTACGGGGAACAAGACTGGCGTCCCATCTGGCTCGCCCCGGTAAACAAGTAATGATGGCACCCCGCATGCTCCCATGACGACGACGGTTCTCAGCCCCCTACGGAAGCAAGGAGACGTCAGCAAGGTCCCGGCAACCCCGACAGCTATGCTTCTATAGGGCTCAAGCGCTCCTCCGATGGCCACGACATCACATGCACAGGGCACTAGCACCTCTCCGATAGCCACGTCGGCATGTACGTAGGGCTCTGGCTCCTATCTGCCGGACACGTTAGCATATTGCTACACTCCCATTATACACCTGGACCCTCTCCTTACATCTATAAAAGGAAGGTCCAGGGCCCTCGTACGAGGAGGTGGCCGCGCGGGAGGACAGGCCGACGAACGGGCTCTCTCCCTCTCTCGCGAACGCTTGTAACCCCCTACTGCAAGCGCATCCGCCCTGGGCGCAGGATAACACGAGCCGCGGTTCTCTTTCCCCCTTGTGTTCCATCTCGCGCCGACTCATCTGGGCTGGGACACGCAGCGACAATTTACTCGTCGGTCCAGGGACCCCCGGGGTCGAAACGCCGACAGTACGTGTGGTCTAGTGGTTAGCCTTAAATTTCTAGAGTAGGGGACGTGTGTTCAAATGCTCGCTTTACACTATTTTTTTATAATTATTGTTTATTTCTAAGTGAGAGCATCAGGTGTCCACCTAGGGATATATAACTCTAGTGCGGTTCCAACTTGCAGCTCAATCTCAACTGAGTGAGAACTGCTGTGAGAACTTCGCACTCGCGCGCCTGCAGCATGAAAGACTGCTCGATGTCTGAGCTTCTGGCCTATGCGCTCATCTTCACGCTCTTGTTCACCGCGGCGGCCACCCCGACCGCTGGCCTCACCATGCGTGCCGATCTAACCCACGTCGACAAAGGTAGGGGCTTCACCAGATGGGAGCGTCTCAGCCGGATGGCCGTTCGTTCCAGAGCCCGCGCGGCCAGTCTTTATCAGCGGGGCGGCCACTACGGTCAGCCGGTGACGGCGACTGCGGTACCCAGCTCCGGAGAGTACCTCATCCACTTCAACATCGGCACGCCGCGGCCGCAGCGCGTGGCGCTAACGATGGACACCGGCAGCGACCTTGTCTGGACGCAGTGCACGCCGTGCCCCGTCTGCTTCGACCAGCCGTTCCCACTGTTCGACCCTTCCGTGTCCAGCACCTTCAGGGCCGTCGCCTGCCCCGACCCCATCTGCCGGCCGAGCTCCGGCTTGAGCGTTTCCGCGTGTGCCCTGAAAACTTTCCGGTGCTTCTACCTCTGCTCTTACGGCGACAAGTCCATAACGGCGGGTTACATCTTCAAGGACACTTTCACCTTCATGTCGCCCAACGGCGAGGGCGCGCCGCCGGTCGCCGTGTCGGGGCTCGCCTTCGGCTGCGGCGACTACAACACCGGCGTGTTTGCTTCGAACGAGTCCGGCA
This sequence comes from Zea mays, assembly GCF_902167145.1. Taxonomy (NCBI): domain Eukaryota; kingdom Viridiplantae; phylum Streptophyta; class Magnoliopsida; order Poales; family Poaceae; genus Zea; species Zea mays. Next base: position 10,090,730 of record NC_050104.1, on the reverse strand, counting down.
TCGCTGGCTTCGGCCGCGGGCCCCTGTCGTTGCCGTCGCAGCTCAGGGTCGGCAGGTTCTCGTACTGCCTCACATCGCACGACGAGACCGAGAGCAACAAGACCAGCGCGGTGTTCCTGGGCACGCCGCCGAATGGTCTCCGAGCGCACAGCTCGGGGCCGTTCCGATCCACTCCGATCATACACAGCCCTTCGTTCCCTACCTTCTACTACCTCTCTCTCGAGGGCATCACCGTCGGCAAGACGCGGCTGCCGGTCGACTCGTCGGTGTTCGCGCTCAAGAAGGACGGGTCGGGTGGGACGGTGATCGACTCCGGCACGGGCGTCACCACCTTTCCGGCGGCCGTGTTTGAGCAACTCAAGAACGAGTTCGTGGCGCAGCTTCCGCTGCCCCGCTACGACAACACCTCAGAGGTCGGCAACTTGTTGTGCTTCCAGCGGCCGAAAGGTGGGAAGCAGGTGCCCGTGCCGAAGCTGATCTTCCACCTGGCGAGCGCGGACATGGATTTGCCCCGGGAGAACTACATCCCGGAGGACACGGACAGCGGGGTGATGTGCCTGATGATCAACGGCGCGGAGGTCGACATGGTGCTCATAGGCAACTTCCAGCAGCAGAACATGCACATCGTCTACGACGTGGAGAACAGCAAGCTGCTCTTCGCATCTGCGCAGTGCGACAAGATGTGACGAACTCATCACTTGCTAGCTTGTGCGTACGTACGCGCTGCACGTGTGCGTGTGTATGACTGTATGCATGCTTCTACGGCTCTACATATGTTGTTAGTGCTAAATAAAAAAATGTTACTGTCCATCGAATACGCATTCTTGTTAGGTGCTGTTGGCGCCGGCCGCCCATCACTGTGTTGAGAATCGGCGGCGGTGCTCTCTGCACAGGCACGAATGATTCGTGGCCAAGGGCCAGACAGTCCGCAACATGGAGCAAGGCTAGGGTTCCCCGCCTGACGGGCAGGACGGTCCAATCCTATAAGCCGGACGGTACGCGCGTGCGTAGGGGCGACAGAGTTCATCGACGGCGCCTGAATCTCGCTCCCGGGAGGGATCCTGTCACGAAGGAGAGATTCTAGATGTTGTCCAGGGTCAGCAGGCCGACCTAGACACCTCTAATCGACGTAGAGCCGAAGAGAAGCGAAGAATTTGGGGATTGAAAGGCTAAACTAGAACTAAACTATAACTACTCCTAATGCCTAAGGTAAAAACGAGAAATAAACTAATTATTGATTCGATTGTTGATGATTAATCGGCCATATTCCTCTGTATTTATAGAAGAGGGGGGCTGGATCCGTTACAAACAAATTTTCCGAGTTAATTTCGCGAATCTAGCCAACAACTATAGCAAGAAACTCGAAACTCTAACTGTCTCTGCGCGCGGGCGGACCCTCGAGGCCGGACCGTCCGCACGATCATTTTTGCTCTCCAACATATGCCCCCTGCCTTTTGGCGGAGCTGAGCGAACCAAAAGCAACTAACTCAATGTGATCACATCAGTTTTCTTAGATATCTTGCCACATACTAGGATGATACTGCTTGAGGAAACGTCCGTTTAACGCCTTAGGCAAGTCTTTGCCTTTTAATGTTTGGAATAAGTAGGCATTACTGGACATCACCTGCGTGACTCTGTAAGGGCCTTCCCAGCTTGGCGACCACTTCCCAAACTTTCGATCTTTGCTCCTTAGAGACAGGATAGTCTTCCATACCAGGTCCCCTACCTGGAACGATTTTGCGTTGACCTTCTTGTTGTAAGCTTTGGCAACCATGATCCTGTCCTTTTCTATTTCTCCTAAGGCCGTCACTCTCTTGTCGGTCACTTCATCAATATTGTCCATCATTGAATTATAATAATCACCGACAGTCAGATCATTTTTCTTGGCGAACCTAACTGCATTTAAACTTATCTCTACAGGTAACACTGCTTCCTACCCATAGACAAGCTCAAACGGAGATACTTTAGTAGCACTGTGTTTAGATATTCTATGCGCCCATAAAGCTTTGGACAAAATCTTATGCCACGACTTAGGATTATCATATATCTTCTTTTTTATCAGGCTAATCAATGTCCTATTACTAGACTCGGCCTGTCCATTGGCCTGAGCATAATACGGAGATAAATTGAGTAACTTAATTTTATATAATTCAGCAAACTCACGTACCTCCTTTGACATAAAAGAAGCCCCCTGGTCTATAGTCAAAGTTTGGGGAATGCCGAATTTATGAATAATATGCTCAGTTATGAACTCAATTACCTCCATGTGTGTCATGTTCTTCAGAGCAACGACTTCAGTCCATTTGGTAAAGTAGTCAGTGGAAACTAACACGAACCGATGCCCTTTTGATGATGAAGGATAAATCTCTCCTATAAAGTCCAATCCCCATCATCTGAAAGGCCAAGGCTTAATGATAGGATGTAATTCGGCTGTAGGGACTAACTATAAGTCACCAAATTTTTGACATACTTGGAATCCTTTGTAGTACTTGAAACAATCAGCTACCATGTTAGGCCAATAGAAGCCAGACCTTCGCAATAACCACTTCATCTTTGGAGCTGATTGAAGGGTACCACAAATCCCTTCATGTACTTCGGCCATGGCTAATATAACATCACATGGGCCCAAGCATTTAAGCAGGACGTCGTTGCCTGTTCGGCGGTAGAGTTCATCACTTATTGAAACATACTTGAAAGTTGTACGCCGAACGTTCCTATCCGTCCTAACACTGGGATTTTGTAGATAATTAATTATGGGTGTCCTCTAATCACTTGCATCGGCTTCATTACCAGCCGAATCAATCAGGAGAACCTTCCTGGCAGCCCCGGACGGTCCGGAACCCTCACCTGGACGGTCTGCGACCTAGGGAATTGGCCATGTACCGGTTATCAGATTTTCCGTGTTGTGAAATTTCCCTTGCTTTATCCGATAACCTGATGCATCTTGTGCCAAATTGTTAGCTCTGTGATTCTCAACTCTAGAGATGTGTTGAATGCTGAATTCGTCAAAAGAATGAATTATGCCCCAATATTCTTCAAGGTAACTGTTTAAAGTACCATCAAAACATTGATACTCTTCTAATACCTGTTGGACAACAAGCTAAGAATCACCAAATGCCTTCACATGTTTTACTCCCATACAATTTAAAAGTTCCAAGCCGAACAAAAGGGCCTCATATTCGGCTTGATTGTTAGTGCAATAAGTTTTCAATCGGCTAGAGAAGTCGAAGGAGACATTACTTGGTGAAACAAGCACGATGCCAATTCCTTGTCCTTCATTGCAAACCGATCCATCAAAATATAAAGTCCAGGGAGTAACAATGAGGTATGATATGTCTAGTTTATGAGTATCATCGATCCGATGTTCTACAAAAAAATCTGCTACGACCTGGCCTTTCATAGATTTCAATGGTTCATAGGTCAAGTCATATTCTATAAGTGCATAAGCCCATTTACCAATTCTACCACTCATAATCGGGTTTTGCAACATGTATTTGATCACATCGGTTTGACCGGAAACGGTGCAATGACTAGACAACAAATAACATCTATACTTGGCGCATGCATAAAACAAGCATAAGCATAACTTCTCGATGAAAGTGTATCTCGTTTCAGCATCCACCAGCCTCCGACTTAGGTAGGCTACCACATGCTCCTTTCCTTTGGTCTCTTGCATCAGAACAGCTCCAATAACTTTATCTTCAGCTGCAATGTATAATCTGAACGGTACTCCTGCCTGTGGCACTTTTAACATGGGAGCCAAAGACAAATACTTTCTAATGAGATCAAACGCTTCTTGTTGTTCTGCACCCCAGGTGAATTCGACATCATTTTTAAGCCGAAGGATAGGAGTGAAGGCGTCAATCTTCTCGTCTAGGTTAGAAATAAACCTTCGTAAATAATTTATCTTGCCGAGGAACTTCTGCACTTCAAGCTTACAGGTCGGAGGTCCCATATTCCGAATGGATTTAACTCGATCAGGGTCTATCTCTATACCATGTTCATGAATGATGAATCCTAAGAACTTACCAGCCGATACTGCAAAAGCACATTTACGTGGGTTTATTTTCAGACCATACCGACACATTTTATCAAAGGCTTTGCACAAATCGGCTATATGAGAACTAAACTCAGCCGATTTCACTACAATATCATCAATGTAGACTACCATAGTATTTCCCAACAGTTCGTGAAAGATCAAATTCATAGTCCTCTGATAAGTAGTACCAACATTTTTTAGACCAAATGTCATGACAACCCACTCAAATAAACCAATGAAGCCTGGACATATAAAGGCCGTTTTAGACGCATCTTCTTCGGCCATGAAAATCTGATTATATCCGACATTACTATCAAGAAAGCTAATAATTCTATTTCCTGATGCATTATTGATCAACGTGTTGGCTATGGGCATGGGATATTCATCTTTAGGAGTTGCTCTATTCAAATTGCGAAAATCAATGCATACTCTGAGCTTACCTGATTCTTTCTTCTCCACCGGCACAATATTGGAGACCCACTCTACGTATTTGCAAGGTCTAATAAAATTAGCTTCTAACAGTCGGTGAATTTTGTCCTTTATTCGTGGGAGTAGGTCTGGACGAAATGTTCTAGCTTTGTGCTTGAAAGGTCTGAAATCGGACTTAATGGGCAGCCGATGCTCTACTATCTGACGGCTTAATCCTGGCATCTCAGTGTAGTTCCAAGCAAAACAATCAGAATATTGTTTCAATAGACCGATCATTTCATCTCTAGGATCGATCTCCAAGGTCTTGTTCACAAAAGTCGGCCTTGGAGTTTTACCATCCCCTATATCGATCTCCTCCAAAGGATCGGCCGTTGTAAACCCCTGTCCTAATTTGTCGAGGTCTCTGAATTCCTCTATTATGTCTCCCACAAGGGAATTAGATGATCTTTGTGTGACGGTGGACCATCCGGTCTCGAGAGTTGGATTGTCTGCGACACTGGTTTTATGATGTGGTGACTGCTCGGCCTTAAAAGCCGAACTGTTCTGCGACAAACCGGTCCGTCCGGTCTCAGAGGCCAGACCATCCGCGACTAGGGACTCATTCATTTTGTGTGTACTCATCATTTAAACTTTATTTAGGATTTAGCCGATTCTCCATCGACTCTAGCATTACAGGAATGAAACCCTTTTTATCTATACTTATGAACTGATAATCAGAAAAATCTACTCCTATAAGACACGTAGCAGTCTCATAGGTCCAAAGTAGAGGGGCATCAACCATAGCGATACAGGCCGATGCATCAGCATACACTTGTTCTACATCATCGCCTACCCACTGTAGTAACATTTGATGTAACATAGAAGGTACACATTGATTAGCATTGATCCAATCTCTGCCTAGGATTAGACTGTAATTTCCTTCTACATCAGCAACGAAGAATGCAGCAGCAAGGGTCTTAGTCCCGATGGTTAATTCAACGGACGTTACTCCCTTGGCTTTGATCGAACTATCAGTTCCAACACCGCTAAGGGTCATGTTGGTCTTGACAAGTTCGTCATCATGTTTACCTAATTTTCTGTAGAATGAATAAGGTATTAGATTTACGACCGCCCCCCTTCTACCAACATTTTAGCAATCGGTATCCCATCAATGTGACCACGCACGAAGAGCGGCTTTAAATGATTTACCGATTCCTTTAGTTTAGTTAAGGCGACCTCTTTAGGACCAAAGTCAAACTGAGCAACGACAGGTTCATCGTCGCCGACAATAGTACAATCAACGGAAAATATAATAACATTTACGTCCATACCTAGGTGCTCTGGAGAAGCTTCGTAGTCGACCAAGTCTTCTCCTAGTAGATCATCCTCCTCCATGGGCATCAACACGTCGTTGGAGGTGTCCTGGTGTAGTGCGGACGGTCCGGACTTGAGAGTCGGACGGTCTGTGTTACCTGCGGATGGTCCGACCTTTATAGCCGGACTGTCTGCCGTACCCACAAAGAGCTGTGAAGTTCCTGTTTCATTTTCTGTCTTCATGGCCGTTTGATTTATCTCAACGGCCTTTGGCCTCCACCTCTTTTGCGGTGGTGGGTACTGCGGATGTGTGTCATTAAATATTTTTTCTACTTCTTTTTCCTTGCTCTCCTTTGCTCTTAAGCATTGCAATTTTCGCTTTTGAGACCGTGTCAGTCCCGATTGGCACCATTAAGGCATGGAGTATTTTAGATTGGCTATTTTTATGGTAGCTGTATCTTATTTTTTGTTTGTGTTGGCCAATTCACCAAAAATCATTGGCCCTTCATTATTTTCCTGTACGACGACATTTGTTGTATGTATTTTGATGATGTCCTTTTTGTCGTTCTCTTGGTTGTTGTAGGTATATGCCTCCCTGTCGGATTGGTCAGCCTTTGTGGCCGAGTGGTCCGGCAACCTTGCTAGACTTGTGCCTGGTGACCAGATTGAATGGCGCTCAATTGGTCTTGTACTGGAGGTGCCAACCTATTGAAAATAGATGTTTGGGGTGCCCCCCAAGCAGGGTACTATGGCATCCCAAATGGATATGGTGGCATGCTCCACATTTGATTCAGGGCATGTGGCGGTGGTATGTATGTATATTGATATGACATAGGTAGATATGGGAGTGGAGGTGTCCATACAGGCATGTTAGGTCTTAACTGGACAGTATGATCTTCCATCTTTTCTGATTAGTGAGGTGGTCCAATTGGTCTTATCTACTGTCGCTCTTGAGTGGGTGAGCGAGGTCGCTTTGCCGGCCGGCTACTTGGGCCCGCCTTTTTTACATATTTAGACAATAATTGATCGAAGGTTGGGCCAGATCTAACAAGTCGACCAGCTGCCTTGAACGTGTTAGTTTTCCACGTACCTATTTCCGGTCGTCGTGGTTTGAAAGTGCGTGGTCGTCGTGGTTCCTAGGCGTTACCGGATTGTCTGCTGGAATGATCCGGACTGTCTGGCGGTGTTCCGGACCGTCCACGTCTGTGCGTCAGACCGTCCGTGATGCGCAGAACAGGTGCTAGCGCCTGGTTTCCTGCCTGCGCCTGCAACCCAGTGTTAGAGGTAGTGATGGTAATTTTCAAAGTCTCCCCCCATCAGGAGTCTTCTCAGCCACTACTTTCCTGCAAGAAATTTTATTATTTTCATCGGCCTTCCATGCATCACTGATGATGACTTCTTTGCCTTTACCCTTATCGGCCATGCTGGGCCGAATCAGGACTTTTTGCCCTCAAAGTCAATCACAATCATTGGGAAGGGCTCCGTATCCACCTGCATTTCCTGAAATTTCAATCGTCCCTCGTTAATGGCCGATTGGATTTGTTGTCGAAATACATTACAATCATTAGTGGAATGAGAAAACGAGTTGTGCCACTTATAGTATGCGCGACGTTTCAGTTCGTCGGCGGGTGGAACGGTATGATTTATCATAATGTTGCCATTTTTGAGCAATTCGTCAAATATTTTATCACACTTATCAACATTAAATGTAAATTTAACCTCCTCTTGTCGTTTCTTTTGAACCGGCTATAAGGAAGAACGAGCTGATGATTCGGCCTGCTTTGGCCAAACCATTTCAATCGCATATACTTCTTTTGATTCGTCGTCCAAGCTACTTTGGTCACACTCTACTATATGGACGTTGTGACGAATCATTTTAGCAGTTTCTTTGCTTCGACTTTCACAAGACAAAGCTCTCTGATGTAATTGTGCTAGCATAAAAAACTAGATGCCTTCTAATCTTTTCTTTAAATAATATCGCAGTCCATTAAAGGCTATTCCCGCTAGCTGTTTTTCTACTAAATGAATTTGAAAGCATCAGTTTCTCGTATCTCAGAATCTTCGGATGTACTCATTAACTGATTCGTCTTTTCCTTGTCGCAGGGCCACTAGGTCTACCAAATCTAACTCATAGTCACCGGAGAAAAAAGTGATCATGGAATTTTCATTCTAAATCCCCCCATGATAAAATAGAATTAGGAGGTAATGTGGCGTACCATGCGAATGTGGTTCCTGTTTAAGATAATGAAAATAAACGCACCCGGAACGCCTCTATGTCGGCCAATTCTCCTAATTGCGCTAAAAATTGGCCGATGTGTTCACGTGTGCTCTTTCCTTGGTTACCCAAAAATTTTGCGAATTCGGGTATCCTGGTTCCGTGTGGGTATGGGTGTTGGTCAAATCGGCTGTTATAAGGCCTCTGATATGAATGTCCCCCAGTACCATGCTTACTTCGAGCTTAACTCGGAACGCCCCGGCTATTTCTTCCCTTACTATATCAATAGCAGCTGGTGGGAGACCACTGGCTTTTTGTCATATCATAGGTGAGGTTGTTTGGACATTAGTTTGTTGTCTTCCCCCCATTGGTTTGAGTTCTGTGGTGCATTACTATTTGCCCTATATGGTTCATAGGATTGAACATTCCTTTTCGGCCTTCTAGGCGGAGCCGGAAAGTACTCGCTCCCATGGGTTTGGGATTCTGTACTAATGGGCTGGTGCATCGTATAGTGCGATCGGAAGTGTTGATGGTATGGGCGAGGATTTAGGTAACAATCCTCCTCAAACAACCCTGTGCCGGACCGTCCGGTCGGATACTCGGACCGTCCGGTCGGATATGCGGACCGTCCGTGATCATATGCGGACGGTCTGTCTGGGTGGTTCAGGGCTTGTGTAGCATGTGGTGGCTCAGACACATATCTCGGTAACTCATTAAAAGTGGGACCAGCCGTTGCTGGCCCAGACAGTCCGCACTCACGTGCGGACGATCCGGACATGTGCAGATCGGCTAATTTACTGCCGATGTGCGTAGGAGGCTATGGTTGTTCAGGGTATGTGTCCATCGGCATCCCATAAATGGGTTGTGACTGGTCGTGATAACCTGTAGCCGATGAATTACGTGTGTTTTCCCCCAATTTAGCCTCGTGCGTAGGAAAATTTGCAATAATGGATTTATCAAACACATGTACTAGCCTTCTATAATCCTTTTGTATACCCCCTACGATATGTTGCATTTGCTCCCGCTGTTCATCTATGTAAGCTTTAAGAAATTGGAGCTCGTTGGTGTTACTTACATTGCGGTATCTGTTGTGTGTCTGAGCGAAGCCAGATCAGTCGTCCGTTGCCGAACGACCTTGTTGTTCCTGTCCACCTTAAAGTTGGCAAGGAACTTCGCCTTTGCTTCTTGGATCAGCTGCTCCTTGTGCTCCTCGAACTGGAGTTGTTCGTCATCCGGCAAGGTTTTCCAGATCGGCTCTATGATATTGTTGGTGGAAACTTCAGAGCTATCCTTTGAACCGGCCATTGAGGGCCGATCTTGATAGGTCTATATGAAATGTCCCTAGCGGAGTTGGCAAAAAGTGTGTTGGCGCCGATCCGGGCGCCAATCACTGCGTTGAGAACCGGCGACGATGCTCTCTGCACAAGCGCGGACGGTCCGGGACCTAGAGCAGGGCTAAGGTTCCCTGCCTGACGGGCCGGACGGTCCGCGCGTGCGCAGGGGCGGCGGAGTTCGCCAACGACGCCTGAATCTCGCTCCCTGGTGGGACCCCGTCGGAGAGGAGAGATTCTATGTGTTGTCTAGGGTCAGCAGGCCGACCTAGACACCTCTAATTGACGTAGAGCCGAAGAGAAGCGAAGAATTTGGGGATTGAGAGGTTAAAATAGAACTAAACTAGAACTACTCATAATGGCTAAGGTAAAAACGAGAGATAAACTGATTATTGATTCGATTGTTGATGATTAATTGGCTGTATTCCTCTGTATTTATAAAGGAGGGGGGCTAGACCCGTTACAAACAAATTTCTCGAGTTAATTTCGCGAATCTAGCCAACAACTATAGCAAGAAACTCGGAACCCTAACTGACTCTACGCGCACGGACCGTCTGCACCATCAGTGCGGACCGTCCGGTCCCGACTGTCCGCACGGTCATTTTTGCTCTCCAACATGTGCGTGTGGTCACCTTAACGACTTGCATTGCAGTCGTCTATTCAACGTGACCACATTATAAAGTTTCGTTTTATCTTCAAATTGAACCCGTACTATGTGCGGATGCATACTACTACTAACTTGTATGAATAGATTTATGAGGCTTAGAGATTATCACTCATCATGTCACGTATTTTTAAATCAGAGTTAACGTCATGACTGAATACTTTGCTCTAACTCGTCCGTTAATAAGAGTGTTGAACCATCAAAACACCTGTATTCTAATCTCTTTTATGATTAAACATCATCTCATACATAACTTTTACTCCTGAGATACATAATAAAGGTTATATACCTAGAAAAACTAAAATAACTTAAAATTTAGAATAAAGAGAATATCTTCTTCACACAACTGCTTAGATAGGTGATAGTACCTACCTATCTACCTAGGTCTGGAAAAATAAGCTCGGGCTCGGCTAAGCTCGGTTCGGCTCGGCTCGATGAGGCTCGCGAGCCGCTCGTGAGCCGAGCCAGCTCGTGTGAGCTCGTGAGCCAGATAACCAGAACTAGCCAACTAGGCTCGGGAACGGGCTAGCCCAAGTAGACTACATGACGTGAGGCATGAGGCCCAACAAGGCAAGCACGTGAATTTCCTAAACCCTATCTGGGCACCAGGCCACGAGCAACACAACACACCACGCCGTTCTAGTTCCTTCGTGTCGCTATCATACCTCCGTGTCGAGCTACGAGTGTGGTTCTGGGCTCATACCATTGCTGGTGCATCGCCGTCGTAGGTCGTACATTGCGCTGGGCTTCGCATCGTCATTGCATCTCGAGGGCTTGCGACACTACGTCTGCGCGCCTACTCCACCGGCGGTCGACCTGGCCCTCTGGCCTATGCAGTTGCGTGTTGGGCTCCTCCATCGATCGACGCGAGTCCGACAATAGAGCACCACACCACCCACCTCCGGGCATCTGACACCCCTCTAGTCTGCCAAGGCGCCCACCACCGTTAGTCCACCACCTGACCTCCACCTCTAGTCCGCTGAGAAAGTGATGTGGGACGCTGGGTAAAGGAGGCTCATGAGCCAGCATGCGAGCCACCATCGAGCCAAGTCGAGCTCAGCTCGTTTCCACCCACTATATCTACCTAATTACTACCTGTCTATCTAGTATTTTATTTATATATATCAGACCCTATTTCAATCATTTATTATGTATCCTCTGCTTCAAGTGACGGTGGCGACAATGCCTTTTCCACTTCCCATTAGATGGTAATGGGTACAAAATCTGGGGTAGAAGGTTTGTAAACTCGCATCCATGGACCAAATGTCAAACTTGTGTCCATACCCGCCACCTTCAACAGACACAGTATGCCATCCACATTCGTCACCCACGGGCGCTACAAACCCATGCATGGGTATACCTGTGTTCCTGCAATAGGAATAATAAGTAGATCAACTCATAATATAGAATAAATATCTTTCTACAACAAACTAGTTATTCAACACATAAGACAAATCGAAACATTACAAGATACAAGAATTATATTTCAAGCAATAAATTAACAAGCAATAACATATGAGATGATCTAATACAATCAACCATAAAGATTTTGAGTATATATAGAGCGAATTTGGATGTATATGGGCATGGGTGAAACTTTTTCATGCCCACAAAAGTAAACCTGTTGGACATGGATTCAAACTCGTACCCTCGCCTTCGGATATAAACACATATCTAAACCCTCACATCTCACGCTATAGAGTTTATGCCTATGAGCACACAAATAATTTGTACACATTACCATCTTTACTTCCCACTAGTAGATCCCTGCAATGGCACCTTCTCCCATCCCCACAAGTGGCATCATCCTCGAGTGTGCTCCCTACAGTGTTGACCTACTCTACATGACCAATTGGGGCATGTTCCTCCATGTGATTGGATCCCTCCATAGCTAGTGGTGGTGAACCTTGTCGAGGGCCACGGTGGGGTTGGTGAGTGTAGTGGCAAGGCTCAAAGAGGGCACGACATTGTGAGAGCACCTAGAGAGGGGTGAATAGGTGATCCTACAAAACTTACTTTAAACAACACAAACTTGGAAAATAAAAGGTGTTAGTGTAAATTAAAACCAAGTTCAGATGAGAAGAGAAGAGAAAAAAATAGACTCTTCACTTGATTGCTCTCTTGAGATGTGTATTAAACTAGGAGCATTATTGTTGGGGACTTGTTCTCAAATGCTATATATTGAGAACAAGGCAACACAAAAACAGGTTATTTGTTAATGCCCTTCGTCCTTCGGAACATTGTCTCCCTAAGGATATAATGATCTTCGGACGAAGGCCATGAAGGACATACCTTCATCATCTCAACATATATATATATATATATATATATATATATATATATATATATATATATAAACATATCAAGGGCGAATGAAGCATGTAAAACATAAGGGATAATGTGAACAAACATATAACATCATCATACACATTTCTTATTATATAATCATAAATGAACAAATGAATAATGACAATATTGAATTACATTTGTACCTTCGGCTTGACAGAAAATGAAAGTACAAGCGTGACGCAAAAATGAGTACAAGTCAGCGTGAACAGTATAGGGGTACTGTTCATCTATTTATAGGCACGGGACACAGCCCGTGTAAAATTACATCCATACCTTTCACATTTGCTAATGACTTTAAGGTGGTCCACCGAGGTCTAAATAGCCTTTTCCCTTTTCAGTCGGTTCCCTTTTTTGCCGTTATGCCGAAGCTCCCTTGCGCGTAGCTTCGGCGCTGCGTCAACCTTCGTATTGTTCGTGCTTTTCACACTATGTGGTTCTGATCCGAGTCCGAAGGCACCAACATTGTTAAATCATGTTTTGGAGGACCTTCGGAAGATGAAGGCCCCCAACAGTAGCCCCTCGCAATATTAATTTGTTAGAATGACGAATTCAGATTGCGACATGGACGAAGGCCCTAAGTCGAAGGTCCGAAAAAACACCTTCCCTTTGCTAGAATAGCAACAGTCAATGACAGACGGGGCCCTCCAACTTGGAGCGCACTGGGCGTATAAATAGGAACTCACACCGACTGCACTTGATACACTGCTTGTGCCATTTGCCTTATTTTCTCAATTTTATAACTTGTGCTTACTAGCGCTTGATAGCTCTCAAGCTTTTGAGCTTCGATTTGAAGGACACGTTTTCGTCATTTCCGAAGAGAAGATGTCTCAAGACAAGAAGACAGTTGCTGAGATGAAGCTAACCGAAGAGGAGAAGCTCCTTGAGGAGAAGACTGCTGGATTTGTTGAGTCAATAGCAAAAACAAATACAGAGAAGATTACTAAAGAGATACTAAAAGGCTTGTCTGAAGATACTGATGATAGCGACAGCTACGATGTGGAGAGTGGAGGCGAAGACTCTGAAGATCGGCCCTGGTGACCAAGTCATGCAGTCTTCGGGAAATCAACTGTCAAACAGAGTCATCTTGATAATATGAGAGGAAGGTATTTTCAAGATATGTCTATTGTGAGGGCTGATGTAGGCAGGGCCGTTCCTGCTCCCGAAGAAAACGAAGTTGTGGTCTTCCGAAGCTTCTTCAAAGCTGGACTTCGGTTCCCGTTGAGCAGATTTGTGGTTGAAGTTTTAAAGACATACCAGATTTTCCTTCACCAGATCACTCCTGAAGCAGTTATTAGAATGGGGATCTTTGTCTAGGCTGTGAGAAGTCAAGGTCTAGAGCCAAGTGCAAGATGTTTTTGCATTGTGCATGAACTTTCGTATGAGACGAAGGCCTGGGGTAAAGAACAATATCATAACAATTTCGGTTGCTATAGCTTCGTTGCTCGCTCTGGCGCAAGCTACCCAGTGCCAATGTTTCGGAATAGACGGCCCGGGGCCTGGATGGAAGAGTGGTTTTATGTGAAAAATGATTTGAAGGCGAGAGAAGACATTAAAGAGATCATCATGCGCCCCATCTGGTCCCGCTTCGGCCTCCAAAAGCCGAAGGTAGAAATTGATGAGGCAGCCGAAGCATGCCGAAGGGCCTTCAACATAGTTTGCTCTTTTATTGGGACAAGAGACTTACTTCAAGAACATATAGCCTACAGGATATGGCCACTTATAGACAGCTAGGAAATGCCGAAAGAAACCATCACTAACCCTAGCGAAGGCGGCCTAGTTCGATTGAAATACACCTTCAGGTTTGGGGACAAGTTTGTCGAACCAGATGATGACTGACTGAAGTGTATTGAAAATACTAGCGATGAGTTACTTGGAGCATATTCCAAGTCCGAAGATAATGCACTATCTGCGGCCTTCGGGAGCCGAAAAAAGAAAAGATTAAATAGGGTTTTTGATGCTATTGGATTTGTGTACCCTGACTATCGCTACCCGCCACGGGGGCAGAAAAGAAAGGGTGCAACTTCTGGAAAGGTTGCTGCTTCGGCTGCTCCAAGCGAGCCTGCGCCGAAGAGTAAAAAGTTGAAGGTCCTTACCCACCGGCCACGTTATATTGAACCGGCCGTGGTACCTGAGCTTGGTGAGAAGATTTCTTCAGCTGCTGAATCAAAGGAGCCCATTCCTCCTATGCAGAAAATTGAAGAACCGGCTACCATGCCGAAGGCACCCTCAGCCGAGCAAGCTGAGGCAAAGACTGGTAAAGATAAGGCCGAAGAGCCAAAAACTGAAAAAGTGTTAGGAATTTTAAGCCCTTCGGCGGCATTAACAGTGCCGAAGATACAAAAAGGTCTTGCGGCAACTCCCAAAAGAAGAAGAATGGCAAATGTACTAGATGTGCTAGAATCAGTAAAGGCTTCAAGCTCTACTCCTTCAAGGAAAATTGCCGAGGCTTCGAAAAAACAAATCGAAGCTGAAACAAAACTGGCCGAGGTTGAAACTGCTGTGAGCCAGGCTAGCGCTGAAGCTGGGCCTTCAGAGCCTGCTGAGAAAAAACCCTCGGAAATTGAAGAGAAGGCGGCAGAGGAAGAGGCTATAGAATAGACTTTGCCTGAAAAAGTTGCCGCTCCTGCTCCCGAAGCTTTAAAAGAAAGTATTGAATATATCATCCGTCATGCTTTGGGAAAAAGACTCTCTAAAGAAGAAGAACGAGAAGCTCAACACTATGCCCAGAAGCTGAAATATCCGAAGGGGGCATTAGTGTTTAACGGTAGCGGAGAAGAAGATTTTTTGTACTGTCTCCCGGACAGCAAAGAGATATCTGTTTGCCGGGAGATGGGTAGGAGCTTCGGGTTCCCAACGTTAGAAGATGGCCTCTCAGTACTATCGAAGGATGAATTGGCCGACAGTTTGGCATATAATAATATAAAGGTGCGAAAATCAATTTTTGTATTTAAAAACGAATTATTTCACTTGTTTATACGTAATACTATACTCCTTTTGCAGGGCTTGATCCTTAGCAATGCCCTCAGGGCATAGAAAAATATCGAAGATGAAGGGTGCACAATGGCTCTGAACAACCTTCGTTCAGAGGTAATTGAACTAAGGAACGAAGGCCTTGAAAAGGATAAAATATTAATTCATTGGTAAACAAGATAAAAGAAGACGAAACTAGTTCCAAAGTTCAAGCTGAGGCCCAGAAAAGTGAAATTGAAGACCTTCGAAAACAGTTAGCCGAGGCCAAATTAAAATGCGCTGTTGCCGAAGCTGATCGAGATGCCAGCGAATACTAGAAAAATTATTTTGAAAAAACAGTTGCAGAGCTTCGTGCATCCAAAGAAAGATGCTTTGAAAAATCTGTGGAGTGTGTGAAAAAGATAAAGGCTAGCTTCGCCAACGTGGGAACGTACTCAAACATAGACAACTTCATACGGGGCGACCCTGAGGGCGTCATCGAGTGGATCAGTAGTGAAGCTGAAGCTTTTGAGTGACCGCGGGGACGTCTGTGCATTCTCTGGTGCTAGGGGAGTTGCAGCCGTTTTAGAGAAGGTAGGTTGCGAACATGTTAAAACATTGGCCCAGGCCGAAGCTGTCTTTTCTGTTGACGATACGAAGGACCCCTCGGCCGAAGCGAGTTTAATAGGCAGAAATTTTTTTACTGATATCTGGGAAAATGGCGGCCGAGGGATGGCTCATGAAATAATGAAGAAGAGCGAAAAATATATTCATGACGCTCGAGAAGCAACAAAAGAAGCTGAAAAGCTGCGAAACTCGAAAGACGAATATGTATTACTTAATGGCTTTTTAGCTTTGTTGTTTATTTTTGTGACTTCGAACTAATTTATGTCTTCTACCGCAGCTGAACTATCTCCTCCCCCAGAGCCATTTGACCCACTGGCCGACCCAGAGACAAAGAAAACAATACAAATTATTAATATGGTCGAAGCTATTGTAGACGAAGTTGTTACCAAACTGCTAACCGAAGCTGCAGAAAAAGTTCTGAAGGAAGAAGAGTAGCTATTGTAAAAACGTTTCTAGAATATTAATGTAACATTTGCTGAACTATGTTTGTAATATTTGGTGCTTATAGATTTGAATGTAATATATGAATTGTTCGTAATTCAGTTCTTTGCGATGCATGAAACTTTATGTACATACCGTTTTTGAGCCTTCGGCGAAAAAACACCTTCCCTTCTTTTCATGTTTCATAAAGAAGAGTTTTTATGCCTCGTAAGAATCATCCACATTTTATAAAATCATCAATACTTCATAAACAATAAATTCCTCTTTCCTCATCAGAACTGATGAAGCTGTAATTCTCAGCTTACTTTGTGCCTTGGCATCTTTCCATTTTTTGTAAAGCATTCTCCGAAGATCGGCCTCGTTTCCAATTGATGTCATTGATATGATATGATGTATGATGTGATGCTATGCGATATGATGCGATGATATGATGCAAAGAATGATGCTAATGCCGAAGACACATACTCACGCTGAAACACAATATCTGCGTCCCCTTAGGAACCGTCAAAAATCTCTTTGCCGTTTATTTTTCGGCTTCACTGCTTATTTTTCGGTGTAAGTTCTGCATCCCCTTAGGAACGTCTTTTGAACATCTTCGCCTTCTATTTTGGCGATATTCACGTTGACTTTTCGCGCTTCGCCTTATATTTCGGCGGTATTCGCGTTGTCTTTTCGCGCTTCGCCTTATATTTCGGTGGTATTTGGCTCTGCATTCCCTTTGGAACGACTTTTGAGCAGAAAACTTACATTGTGCTCCCTTAGGAACGACTTTTTGTAGCTTCGGCAACTTACACTGCGCTCCTTAGGAACAACTTTTTGTAGCTTCGGCAACTTACACCGCGCTCCTTAGGAACGACATTTTGTAGCTTCGGTGAGACTTGCTATGCGATTTTTAACTCTGCATTCCCTTAGGAACGACTTTTGAGCTTCAGTATTCAGCAATTTTTGAGCTTCGTGAGTCTGTGGAGAAGATATATTTCACTATGACAAGAACGAAGCTATTACAAGAAATTAAAAATGGCAAGGAAACTAAGTTTACATCGATTGTTTCTTATTAAAAAGAAAATTACAATGAATATAAAATGCTTCGGAGGTAGGATATCTCTTAATAGATGTGTTTTGATTCCGGCACAGTACTGTTGACTGTGCGGGCTTCGGATTCCTCCCCGAAATCTCGCTGCTGATGGGTCTGCTGGCTCACTTCTGGTTGTTGACCTCGTGAATAAGCAGGTTGTAGTAGTGGTGGAGGTGGAAGCTGTGGCCAAGAAGCCTGTGGCTGACTAGCCGAAGCAACCGAAGCTGCAGGATGATTACCCACATATTCTGGTATGTAGGGTGAATGACACGAAGCAGTATGCAGGACCTGCTTCGGTTGACTTTGCCTAGCTTTGGCTTCTGCGATTTCCTTCTGCTTTTGGATGGTAATTTGGCACATTCTTGTAGTATGGCCCTTGTCTTCACCACAAAATAGGCAGTAGATCTTCCTGGGCTGATCCCCATATCTTCCTCCGAAGCCCCTGGCGCCTCTGCCTCTTGGAGCTAGCGGCCGGAAAGAGCTTTGCTGCTGCCCCGAAGATTGTGAAGTATATTGTGGCTTCTGCAGCTGACTTCCTCTGTCATCACTCTGAGTGGAGTGAATTGACCTGACATGCCTCGGGTGGATTCTTCCTCCGAAGCCCCTGGTCATCTCAAAGAACCTGTAGGCTTCCTCCCTTCTTTGGCGAAAGTCATTGTCAGCCTGGATGTATTCATCCATCTTTTGAAGCAGCTTCTCCAGAGTCTGTGGAGACTTTCTAGCAAAATACTGTGCAGTGGGTCCTGGACGAAGCCTCTTGATCATGGCCTCAATGACAATTTCATTGGGCACTTTAGGCGCTTGTGCTCTCAGATGCAAGAACCTTCAGACATACGCCTGGAGATACTTCTCATGATCTTGCGTGCATTGAAACAGTGCCTGAGCTGTGACTGGCTTCGTCTGGAAGCCTTGGAAACTTGTCAGTAGCATATCCTTAAGCTTCTGCCATGAAGTAATAGTCCCTAGCCGAAGAGAAGAATACCATGTTTGTGCCACATTCTTAACTGCCATGACGAAGGATTTGGCCATGACAGCTGCATTACCTCCGTATGAAGATATAGTCGCTTCATAACTCATCAAGAACTGCTTCGGATCTGAATGCCCATCATACGGTGGGCGCCAATGTTGGGGACTTGTTCTCAAATGCTATAAATTGAGAACAAGGC
The DNA here is from genome assembly GCF_902167145.1 of Zea mays. Lineage (NCBI taxonomy): Eukaryota > Viridiplantae > Streptophyta > Magnoliopsida > Poales > Poaceae > Zea > Zea mays. Next base: position 10,072,152 of record NC_050104.1, on the reverse strand, counting down.
AACACAAAAACAGGTTATTTGTTAATGCCCTTCGTCCTTCGGAACATTGTCTCCCTAAGGATATAATGATCTTCGGACGAAGGCCATGAAGGACATACCTTCATCATCTCAACATATATATATATATATATATATATATATATATATATATATATATATATATATATTGTCGGCGTTTCGAGACCGGGGGGTCCCTAAGCCGACGAGTGAATGTGCCGCGTGCCCCAGCCCAGATGGGTCGAGCGCGTGGGCGAGCGCGAAGGGGGGAAGCGAGGTGGCCGGAGACGGGCGTGAGAGAGGTGGAAATCCCGCGGCCTTCGTGTTCGTCCCACGCCCAGGTCGGGTGCGCTTGCAGTAGGGGGTTACAAGCGTCCACGCGGGTGAGGGAAGCGAACGGCCCCAAGAGAGCGCCTGTCCCGTCCTCGTCCCCGCGCGGCCAACCTCCTCTAAGAAGGCCCTGGTCCTTCCTTTTATAGGCGTAAGGAGAGGATCCAGGTGTACAATGGGGGTGTAGCAGAGTGCTACGTGTCTAGCGGGGGAGAGCTAGCGCCCTAAGTACATGCCGATGTGGCAGCCGGAGAGATCTTGGCACCCAGCTGGTGTGATGTCGTGGTCGTCGGAGGAGCGGCGGAGCCTGACGGAGGGACAAGTGTCGGAGCGGTTGAGTCCTTGCTGACGTCCTCCTGCTTCCGTAAGAGAGCTGGGAGCCGCCGTCGTCACAGAGCTTGCGGGGCGCCATCATTGCCTATCTGGCAGAGCTAGCCAGATGGGACATCAGTCTTGTTCTCTGCGGCCCGAGTCAGCTCGGGATAGGGTGATGATGGCGCTCCCTGTTGACGTGGCTGGCCTGCGCCCTAGGTTGGGCGACGTGGAGGCTCCTCCGAAGCCGAGGTCGAGTCTGTCTTCCCTGGCCGAGGCCGAGTCCGAGCCCCTGGGTCGGGCGAGGCGGAGGTCGTTCGACAGAGGCCAGGGCGGAGTCCGAGCCCTGGGGTCGGGCGAAGCGGAGTTCGTCGTCTTCTGGGGCTGAGCCCAAGTCCGAGCCCTGGGTCGGGCGGAGCGGAGTTCGCCGTCTTCCGGGACTTAGCCCGAGTCCGAGCCCTGGGTCGGGCGGAGCGGAGTTCGCCGTCTTCCGGGACTTAGCCCGAGTCCGAGCCCTGGGTCGGGCGGAGTGGAGTTCGCCGTCTTCCGGGACTTAGCCCGAGTCCGAGCCCTGGGTCGGGCGGAGCGGAGTTCGCCGTCTTCCGGGACTTAGCCCGAGTCCGAGCCCTGGGTCGGGCGGAGCGGAGTTCGCCGTCTTCCGGGACTTAGCCCGAGTCTGAGCCCTGGGTCGGGCGGAGCGGAGTTCGCCGTCTTTCGGGACTTAGCCCGAGTCCGAGCCCTGGGTCGGGCGGAGCGGAGCTTCCTAGGGTGCCTTTGGTAGGACCTGACAGCCTGTCAGTCTCACTCTGCCAAGTAGCACTGCAGTCGGAGTGGCGCAGGCGGCGCTGTCCTTTTGTCAGGCCGGTTAGTGTAGCGGCGAAGTGACGGCGGTCACTTCGGCTCTGCCGAGGGGCGCGTGTCAGGATAAAGGTGTCAGGCCGCCTTTGCGTTAAATGCTCCTACAATTCGGTCGGTCGGTGCGGCGATTTAGTCAGGGTTGCTTCTTAGCGAAGGCAAGGCCTCGGGCGAGCCGGAGATGTGTCCGCCGTTGGAGGGGGGCCTCGGGCGAGACGGAAATCCCTTGGGTTCGGCTGCCCTTGCCCGAGGCTAGGCTCGGACGAGGCATGATCGAGTCGCTCGTATGGACTGATCCCTGACTTAATCGCACCCATCAGGCCTTTGTAGCTTTATGTTGATGGGGGTTACCAGCTGAGAATTAGGAGTCTTGAGGGTACCCCTAATTATGGTCCCCGACAGTAGCACCCGAGCCTCGAAGGGAGTGTTAGCACTCGCTTGGAGGCTTTCGTCGCACTTTTTTGCAAGGGGACCAGCCTTTCTCGGTTGCATTTTGTTCCGGTGGGTGCGCGCGAGCGCACCCGCCGGGTGTAGCCCCCGAGGCCTCGGAGGAGTGGTGTTACTCCTTCGAGGTCTTAATGCCTTGCGTAATGCTTCGGCTGGTCTGGTTGTTCCCTCATGCGAACTGGCCGTAGCCCGGGTGTACGGTCGGGGCCCAAGTTCTCGGGCTGGTATGTTGACGCTGTCAACGGTTCGGCCGGAGCCAGGTTCGCGAGAGCAGCCCCCGAGCCTCCGCACAGGGCGAGAGGGCGATCAGGGACAGACTCGGCTTTTTTACATATGCCCCTACGTCACCTTTTCGCAAGGAGGAGGGGGGAGAGCGCCATGTTACCCTCTATGGGCACCGAACATGGTGTCTCCGGTGAGCTGCAAGCGGGTAATCCGAGTGGACGTCTGTGCCCCGTTCGTTAGGGGTCGGCTAGGGGCCCAGAGGCACGCCCAAAAGTACCTGCGGGTGATCTGCCAGACCCGGTCCCCTGGCGACGGGGTCCGAGGGCTCGATGCCTCCCTCCGATGGGATTCCGTTACAAGATCGCTCCCGCTGGTCTCGGAAATGTCCTAGGGTACCTCGGGAGCGCAGCCCGAGCCTCGGCTATGTATCGAACGTACCCCTGGTCATCCCTCGCTCGGCGTCTGAGGCGACTGTGAACCCTTCAGGGGCCAGCCTTCGAACCCCTGAGCAGTAATGGGCGCGGAGCCCGAGTAGCCTGAGGCGGCCGTGGAACCCTTCGGGGGGCCGGCCTTCGAACCTCTGACCAGTAGTGGGTGTAGGGCCCACGCGATCTGAGGCGGCTGTTGAACCCTTCGGGGGGCCAGCCTTCGAACCTCTGATCAGTAAGGAGGCTCGGAGCCTAGTTCCTTCACGGGGAAGGATCCTTTTCGGGGTATCCCCCTTTCCCGGTCCCTGTTGCAAGAGATAGAGAAAAAGGATAAAAGGAAAAGGATACGAAATCGAACGACGCGGCGTACCTTTTTTGGCGCGGTTATTACGGCGAAGGTGAAGCGTCGCCCGCTTCTCCTGCCAGAAACGCCGCCTGTCCTGCCACGGAGTTAATGCGACGGGGCGAGTGGTTGGCGGGGCGGCCGTTGCGCGTGCGCGAGCCGTTAGAGGAACGGCTGTTTCGCTTCGCGTTTTTTGAATCCCGCGTCCGGTCCGGGCGGAACGCTGGAAACGGTCTCACCCTGGTCTTTATATACCCGGGAGAGGGTCTGGTGACGGTTCTTCGCTCCGCTTCCTGCCTCTTCCTTTAGGTTTTCGCAACCCGAGAGACTTTAGCCAGAGAAGAGGAAACCGCCCTTCCTGCCCCTTGCTCCGCCATCCCTTCCGTTTTGGTGATGGTTGACCGGGTGACCATCATCTCACCGCGCGATCCGTGGCCCTTTTCCACGATGACGGCGAGCGATCTGGAGGAGCTGGTCGGCGAGGGTTTGCTTCGCCCTCTCACTGATGAGCAGCGACCAGAATGGATTCCTCCCGTGGGCGGAGCCGCTCCATCACCACCGCCGGGGTACGTCGTGAGCTTCGTCTCCTTCCACGAGCGAGGATTCGGTGTGCCGGCGGGCCGCTTTATGCGGGCGATCCTGTACCACTATGGGGTGGAGTTGCACAACCTCACTCCCAACTCCATCTCGCAGGCCGCCATCTTCGTAGCGGTGTGCGAAGGGTATTTGGGGATCGCCCCCCATTGGGATTTGTGGACCCATCTCTTTTTCGCCGAGCTTTTTGCTTCGCCGACGGGGGAGAGGAAAGTCCACGCAACGGTGCGGGCCGGCGGTTGCACCCTCCTGCTGAGGCAGTCGCGGGCGTCACAGTATATTCCTGCCATCCTCGCGTCCTCGAACAAGGGGTGGCAGCGCCGGTGGTTCTACCTCCGGAACGACGGTGAGTTGCTCCCGCCGTACTCCGAGCGAGTAGTCACCGCCGCTACCGACGCCTGGCGTCACGGGACCCCGCACGAAAGACAGAAGAACCTCGGACCCCTTCTCCAGGCCTTAGAGGCGTTGCGGGAGGGGGGACTCACCGCAGCGGGAGTGATTGCCGCCATCCACCGTCGGAGGGTGCTTCCCTTGGCGAAGCGACGGCTGTCGCTTTGGGAGATGACCCCGGAGGCTGACTGGGAGGGCTCACGGATGTCCCCTGATCCTCTTCCCTTCGACGCCCTCCAATGGCGGGTGTCGGCTGCGTTGGGGAAGCCGGACCCCCACGCCTTCTCCCAGCTTCGGATGCGCCCCGACCAGGGGTGCGTGACTCTGGTGAGTGTTCGCTTCTTCCTTCTTCATACATCGGGTTGCTCCTGGTTCTTACGATCGGGCTTCTTTCCCCCCTTTCTTCAGGAGGTGGGGTGGCACAAGCCCTCCCGGCCGCGGGTCCCGGAGGACGCGGTGGACCGAGCAGCGCGGCGGGTCGCCGCGGAGGAGAAGAAGAAGAAGAAGGACGCGGAGAAGGCCCGGGCCCGCGAGCGGAGGCGGGCTCGGGACGCCTTGGAAAAGCGCCGTCGCCAGCAGGAGAGGGAGGGACTCCCGAGGGAGCCGTCGTCGGAGACGCCCGACGACGACGACGATGATGATGATGAGGAGGACGACATGGCCGCCCGTCTTGGCCTCAGCCCCGGCTTGGGGTGTGGCCAGGAGCCGTCGAGCCAGCCCCCGAGCGGGCCAACACCGTCAGTCCCCAGAGTCGGGGCGTCGGGGTCCCGGCCCGAGGCATGGGGGCAACCCGAGAGGGCACATGACCCCTCGGCCGGAGGAGCTGAGGCGACTCCGGGGGGCCAGGTCGGGGCGTCTGCTCCCCAAGAGCCACCGCTCGTACCGGCAGCGCATGGAGGTGACCCTCAAGTCATCGTGACGGTGCCCGGGCAATCTGCTCCCCGGGTGTCCAAAGCAAGGGTGGCACCGAAGTTGCCGGCGAAGCGGGCCTCGGCGGCTGTTCCGGGAGCTGGGACCCAAGAAACTTCCCCCCAGGCGCGGTGGATCATGGCCCGGAGTGGGTAAGTATCTCGGAATGTCTTCGTCTTGGCTTTCCGTTCATATGTCTCGGCCGTGATTTTCCTTTTTCCCTTAGCAAGCGAAGCCATGGCCAGACCGACCTGGCACCCCGGAAGGTCCTTAAGACGGCGCCGGCCGGTGCGGCCAGCGCCGCCCCGGGCCTTGTCGTTCAGCCTACCCTTTCGCAGGGCGTTTCACCGCAGGGGGCCCGGGCGGCACCTGTCGCTGGGGAGCAGGTTCCCGAGGCTGGCTCTTCTGCCGAGGCGGCCATCGTGATAGGGGAGGCGGCTGACGCCGACGTGGTCCCGAGCCCGCCTGTCGTGCCGGCCATGCTGGCGCCTGCCGCTACCAAAGTCGCCGCCGTCCCAGTCGGAGAGCGACCGGTTGCTGCCGGCGTCGAGACGGCTGATGCGTCGGCGCCCAGTGCCTTGGAAGAGGTGTGCGTGGAGGCGCAATCCGTCCAGCCGGGCGGCAGCCTCATCGCTGTGCGGCGGAGCCCCGGGGCCCGGCGCCAGTTGCTCCGGTTTTGGACCCGCGAGGCCTCGGACCCTGTCTTCGTTCTCGATGATGAACAGGAGGACCAGTCCTGGGATGAGCTCCGCGAGTGTGCTGAAGCAACGGTGGGGTCGCTTCGGTCGTCGCTGGAGGTTTTCTGTAGGGATGTCCCCAAAATCCTCCAGGTAACGGTTTTAGGCATACCTTTTCTTTTCTGTGAGCAAGGCGTTCTTCGTGACGCCCTGTTTCCTTCCCCCAGGATCTGACGGATCGGAGCGCCGCCAAGTCATCGTTCATCCGCCGCGAGGTCGATGTCTGGGGCTCGCTGCGATCCCTGAGGACCTCGCTCGCCGGGGCTACTGCGCGCCTTTCTCAGCAGGATGCCAAGGTAGCGGACCTCCAGTTGCTCTGCACTGACCTGAGAGCCGAGGCGGCAGCAGCGCGCACGGAGGTGGCAGCGGCGCGCGCAGAGGCGCAACGGCAGCGGTCGGAGTTCGTCCAGGTCGTCGAGGAGCGGGACCAATCTCGGGGCCGGGCTGCCGAGGCTGAAAGCCGGGCCGAGACCCTCGCGGCCGACCTAGCCGCAGCCTAGGTCGCGGCCTCGGAGCAGCGTGCCCGAGCCGGAGGTACGCCTTGGCCGTCCCTGGTCCTTGTTCTTGTCTGTTTCCTCTGCTTGTGCTTGAGGTCTTTCTTCTGGTTGTTCGCAGAGCTCGAGTCCGCCCTTGACGAGTCCGCCAAGGCGCTCGCCGAGGCGCTCGCCGGAGCTGCCGAGCAGAGGGAGGCTGACCTCGCGGCCATGTCCGAGGCCGTCTCGGACGTTTATTGGATCCTCGGCTCCGGCGACGTCCCTTTAGGAAGCTCCCCTCAAAGCCGCCTTCAAGCCTTGGGTGATCACACATGCGGCAGAGTCCGCGAGGCGCTACACCACGGCGTCAGGCGGGCCTTCGCCGTGCTCGCTTCCCACTATGTTGTGGACCTGGAGCGGGTTAGTGAGGGGTATTGTCTTCCTGACGAAGACGAAGCTGCCCTAGCAGAAGTTCAGCGGCTCGACGCGGTCGCCGCGGGTCCGAGCGCGGTGCTGGCGACCACCTTTGAGGCGGAGATCCTTCCCCCTGCGCCGTCGCCGGAAGCCGAGATGGACTTTACCGAAGGCGGGGACGGGACCGAAGGCGCGACTCCTTCCCAAGGCGGCGCCTAACTCTTGTTGGAACAGTTTCTGTTGGATGTGCGTGTGTCTTACCGCGGCCGCTGAGGCCTGAACACTTTGTTTTTCTTGCATGAAGTCGCACTCTCCTTTCTTTCAATTTGCGTGTCCGGCTTAGCTTGTCAATAATAGGGTGGCTTCCCGAGTTGGGTCATTTTTCGTGGCAGGTGATGAGTGAGGTGTCCCTAACCCGGAGGCATAGGAGTTCCTCGGCTCAGTCGGCCTCGCCACTTACATGTACCCTCGTTCGCTCCTCGGGACCCTGCTTCTGACATAGCCGGGAGAACGCAAAAAGCCTTTTTTGATCGAAAATTTTGGATGCGGAGAAGTACACCCGATCTTGACGCGGAGGGGTTCCCCCTTTTTAGCCCCCGAGGGAGGGTCGGGCTCTGCCGAGGCGAGGCCGACCCTTCCTTGACGACTGAGACTTGTGTGGGAGCGAGGTATACGAATAGCTTGAAAACATCTTAAGGGTAGAAGCGACGTAGCTGTCGAACGTTCCAAGCGTTGCCGTAGACCTCGCCTTGACCGCCGGCCAGCTTGTACGTTCCAGGCTCCAGAACATCGGCGATGACAAGCGGCCTTTCCCAGGGGTGTGTGCAGCCCCCGGGTACCCCCAGCAAGGGCTCGGGGTGCTGTGCGATGGTCGGGGTTTTCTCCTGGTTGGCTTCGATGCCCCGTTTGGAGATAATGAACTCCAAGACCATGCCCTGGGACGCCCCGAGGACCCACCTTTCAGGGTTGAGCTTGACGCTTTTCGCTTCTTTTAGCTTGTGGATCTCCTCGTCTATCACTCTGCGCTTCCCCTTGTCGAATCGGCGCAGAAGCTGCCTGACGGGTCGGGCTCTGGCCCGAATATCCATCGAGTGCTCGGCGACATACCTCGGTATGCCGGGCATGTCCGAGGGACTCCACGCAAAGACGTCGGCGTTTGCGCGGAGAAAGTCGATGAGCACTGCTTCCTATTTGAGGTCGAGCCCGGAACCGATCCGGATCTGCTTGGAGGTGTCGCCACCGGGGTCGAGAGGGACGGCCTTGACCGTCTCCACTGGCTCGAAGTTGCTGGCATGACGCTTCACGTCTGGCACCTCTTTAGAGAGGCTTTCCAGGTCGGCGATGAGGGCCTCGGACTCGGTGAGGGCCTCGGCGTACTCCACGCACTCCACGTCGCATTCGAACGCGTGTTTGTACGTGGGGCCGACGGTGATGACCCCGTTGGGGCCCGGCATCTTGAGCTTCAGGTAGGTGTAGTTGGGGACGGCCATGAACTTCGCGTAGCATGGCCTCCCCAGTACCGCGTGGTAGGTTCCTCGGAACCCGACCACCTCGAACGTCAAAGTCTCCCTTCGGAAGTTGGAGGGTGTCCCGAAGCAGATGGGAAGGTCGAGTCGTCCGAGGGGCTGGACGCGCTGCCCGGGAATGATCTCGTGGAAGGGCGCAGCGCCTGCTCGGACGGAGGACAGATCGACGCGCAGGAGCCTGAGGGTCTCGGCGTAGATGATGTTGAGGCATCTGCCCCCGTCCATCAGGACCTTGGTGAGCCTGACGTCGCCGACGATGGGGTCGACGACGAGCGGGTATTTCCCCGGGCTCGGCACGTGGTCGGGGTGGTCAGCTTGGTCGAAGGTGATGAGCTTGTCGGACCAGTCTAGGTAGACTGGCGCCGCCACCTTTACCGAGCAGACCTCCCGGCGCTCTTGCTTGCGATGCCGAGCCGAGGCATTCGCCACATGCCCACCGTAGATCATGAAGCAGTCGCGGACCTCGGGGAACTCTCCTGCTTGGTGATCTTCCTTCTTGTCGTCGTCGCGGGCCCTGCCACCCTCTGCGGGTGGCCCGGCCCTGTGGAAGTGGCGCCGAAGTATGACGCACTCCTCGAGGGTGTGCTTGACGGGCCCCTGATGATAGGGGCATGGCTCCTTGAGCATCTTGTCGAAGAGGTTGGCACCTCCGGGGGGCTTCCGAGGGTTCTTGTACTCGGCGGCGGCGACAAGGTCCGCGTCGGCGGCGTCGCGTTTCGCTTGCGACTTCTTCTTGCCTTTCTTCTTGGCGCCGCGCGGAGTAGACGCCTCGGGAGCATCTTCCGATGGGCGGCCCTGGGGCTGCTTGTCCTTTCGGAAGATAGCTTCGACCGCCTCCTGGCCAGAGGCGAACTTGGTGGCGATGTCCATCAGCTCGCTCGCCCTGGTGGCGGTCTTGCGACCCAACTTGCTCACCAGGTCGCGGCAGGTGGTGCCGGCAAGGAACGCGCCGATGACATCTGAGTCGGTGACGTTGGGCAGCTCGGTGCGCTGCTTCAAGAATCGCCGGATGTAGTCCCGGAGAGACTCTCCCGGCTGCTGCCGGCAGCTTCGGAGGTCCCAGGAATTTCCGGGGCGCACGTACGTGCCCTGGAAATTGCCGGCGAAGGCTTGGACCAAGTCATCCCAGTTGGAGATCTGCCCCGGAGGCAGGTGCTCCAACCAGGCGCGAGCGGTGTCGGAGAGGAACAGGGGGAGGTTGCGGATGATGAGGTTGTCGTGGTCCGTTCCACCCAGTTGGCAGGCCAGGTGGTAGTCCGCGAGCCACAGTTCCGGTCTCGTTTCCCCTGAGTACTTTGTGATAGTAGTCGGGGGTCGGAACCGGGTCGGGAACGGTGCCCGTCGGATGGCCCGACTGAAGGGCTGCGGACCGGGTGGTTCGGGCGAGGGATTCCGATCCTCCCCGCTGTCATAGCGTCCCCCATGTCTGGGGTGGTAGCCTCGGTGCACCCTTTCGTCGAGGTGGGCCCGACGGTCGCGACGATGGTGCTCGTTGCCGAGGTGGCCTGGGGCCGCAGGCGCGGTGTTGCGCGTGCGTCCGGTGTAGACCGAGGCTTCCCGCATGAATCGGGAAGTCGCGGCATGAGGTTCCGAGGGGTATCCCTGCCTTCGGGAGGCAGAGCTCTCGGCCCGTCGGACCGCAGCGCCTTCCAGGAGATTCTTGAGCTCTCCCTGTATTCGCCGACCCTCGGTGGTTGATGGCTCCGGCATCGCGCGGAGAAGCATCGCTGCTGCAGCCAGGTTCTGACCGACCCCACTGGACACGGGTGGCGGTCCGACCCTGACGTCGTTTGCGACGCAGTGCTGGAGACCTTGGGGCAGGTGACGTATTTCTCCGGCCGGGGGTTGGCACGCCCATGCCTGCCCGACGTCCCGGTGGACCGGCTCAAGCGCTCCTGCTCCCTCGTCGAGCCTAGCCTGCGCCCCGCGGACTTGCTCGAGCTGTGGGTCGTGACCCCCCACCGGAACGGGGACCACAGCTAGCTCCCGCGGGATGTCAGCGCGAGGCACCGGCCTAGGGAGATCACCATCCTCCGCCATGCCGAGATGGTTGCCTTCGGAGGGATCCCCTAGCTCGACGTGGAAACATTCGCGGCTTGGGCCGCAGTCCTCGTCGTCGAGGATGCGGCTACCGTCGGAACAGTCGGAGAGGCAGTAGTCACATGCGGTCATAAAGTCCCGCATGGCACTGGGGTTGCCAAATCCAGAGAAATCCCAACAGATGCTGGGATCGTCATCTTCCTCGGACCCAGAGGGCCCATAGGTCGAGACGTCCGTCAATCGGTCCCAAGGCGACCGCATACGAAACCCCAGAGGGGTTGCACTCGCCTCAACGAGAGCGCCCGCCAAAGCGAGGTCGCTAGGCGGGTTGAGGCTGAGTCGAAATGTCGTAGGATGGGAATCGGTCGGTACCTTTTGGTCGACGAGCAGCGACATAGTCACGTCGGGGACTGATTGCACCGCCGTCTCAGGTACGAGGGCGACGTCCTGCAAGCTCTCCGCGAGCGCGCTGGCGTCGTCCACTTGCTCGGGATTGGCGTGTCGCGGGGGGACGGCGCTCGCCTTCGTCTCAAACGCGAGATCGATGCCCGACGCGCCCCCCGTTGGGGCGCTGGGGACGTCAACTCGCTCGACAACCGACGAAGCGCGGCCTCCCGCTTGGCCTTGGTTGCCCCGCCTCCTCCTCCGTTGGCGGGGGAGAGGACGGGGCGAGCTCGAATGTTGTTCTTCCACCACGCGGGGAAGATGTCGTCGATTCCGCCGCCGGCGGACGGGTTGTCGGCCGCCATTGTCGTTGTCGCGCGGCGGTGGAAGGAGTATCATGTCGTAGCTGCCGTCGGAGGACATGAACTCAAGGCTCCCGAAACGGAGCACCGTCCCGGGTCGGAGAGGTTGCTGGAGACTGCCCATCTGGAGCCTGACGGGAAGCTGTTCGTCAACACGCAGCAGACCCCTACCTAGCACGCCAACTGTCGGCGTTTCGAGACCGGGGGGTCCCTAAGCCGACGAGTGAATGTGCCGCGTGCCCCAGCCCAGATGGGTCGAGCGCGTGGGCGAGCGCGAAGGGGGGAAGCGAGGTGGCCGGAGACGGGCGTGAGAGAGGTGGAAATCCCGCGGCCTTCGTGTTCGTCTCGCGCCCAGGTCGGGTGCGCTTGTAGTAGGGGGTTACAAGCGTCCACGCGGGTGAGGGAAGCGAGCGGCCCCAAGAGAGCGCCTGTCCCGTCCTCGTCCCCGCGCGGCCAACCTCCTCTAAGAAGGCCCTGGTCCTTCCTTTTATAGGCGTAAGGAGAGGATCCAGGTGTACAATTGGGGTGTAGCAGAGTGCTACGTGTCTAGCGGGGGAGAGCTAGCGCCCTAAGTACATGCCGATGTGGCAGCCGGAGAGATTTTGGCACCCAGCTCGTGTGATGTCGTGGCCGTCGGAGGAGCGGCGGAGCCTGACGGAGGGACAGCTGTCGGAGCGGTTGAGTCCTTGCTGACGTCCTCCTGCTTCCGTAAGAGAGCTGGGAGCCGCCGTCGTCACAGAGCTTGTGGGGCGCCATCATTGCCTATCTGGCAGAGCTAGCCAGATGGGACATCAATCTTGTTCTCTGCGGCCCGAGTCAGCTCGGGATAGGGTGATGATGGCGCTCCCTGTTGACGTGGTGGCCTGCGCCCTAGGTTGGGCGACGTGGAGGCTCCTCCAAAGCCGAGGTCGAGTCTGTCTTCCCTGGCCGAGGCCGAGTCCGAGCCCCTGGGTCGGGCGAGGCGGAGGTCGTTCGGCAGAGGCCAGGGCGGAGTCCGAGCCCTGGGGTCGGGCGAAGCGGAGTTCGTCGTCTTCTGGGGCTAAGCCCGAGTCCGAGCCCTGGGTCGGGCGGAGCGGAGTTCACCGTCTTCCGGGACTTAGCCCGAGTCCGAGCCCTAGGTCGGGCGGAGCGGAGTTCGCCGTCTTCTGGGACTTAGCCCGAGTCCGAGCCCTGGGTCGGGCGGAGCGGAGTTCGCCGTCTTCCGGGACTTAGCCCGAGTCCGAGCCCTGGGTCGGGCGGAGCGGAGTTCGCCGTCTTCCGGGACTTAGCCCGAGTCCGAGCCCTGGGTCGGGCGGAGCGGAGTTCGCCGTCTTCCGGGACTTAGCCCGAGTCCGAGCCCTGGGTCGGGCGGAGCGGAGTTCGCCGTCTTCCGGGACTTAGCCCGAGTCCGAGCCCTGGGTCGGGCGGAGCGGAGCTTCCTAGGGTGCCTTTGGCAGGACCTGACAGCCTGTCAGTCTCACTCTGCCAAGTAGCACTGCAGTCGGAGTGGCGCAGGCGGCGCTGTCCTTTTGTCAGGCCGGTTAGTGGAGCGGCGAAGTGACGGCGGTCACTTCGGCTTTGCCGGGGGGCGCGTGTCAGGATAAAGGTGTCAGGCCGCCTTTGCGTTAAATGCTCCTGCAATTCGGTCGGTCGGTGCGGCGATTTAGTCAGGGTTGCTTCTTAGCGAAGGCAAGGCCTCGGGCGAGCCGGAGATGTGTCCGCCGTTGGAGGGGGGCCTCGGGCGAGACGGAAATCCCTCGGGTTCGGCTGCCCTTGCCCGAGGCTAGGCTCGGGCGAGGCATGATCGAGTCGCTCGTCTGGACTGATCCCTGACTTAATCGCACCCATCAGGCCTTTGCAGCTTTATGCTGATGGGGGTTACCAGCTGAGAATTAGGAGTCTTGAGGGTACCCCTAATTATGGTCCCCGACATTATATATATATATATATATATATATATATATATATATATATATATATATATATATATATATAGGCGGATGAAGCATGTAAAACATAAGGGATAATGTGAACATACATATAACATCATCATACACATTTCTTATTATATAATCATAAATGAACAAATGAATAATGACAATATTGAATTACATTTGTACCTTCGGCTTGACAGAAAATGAAAGTACAAGGGTGACGCAAAAATGAGTACAAGTCAGCGTGAACAGTATGAGGGTACTGTTCATCTATTTATAGGCACGGGACCAAGGCCGTTTAAAATTACATCCATACCCTTCACATTTGCTAATGACTTTAAGGTGGTCCACCAAGGTCTAAATAACCTTTTCCCTTTTAAGTCGGTTCCCTTTTTTGCCGTTATGCCGAAGCTCCCTTGCAGCTTCGACGCTGCGTCAACCTTCGTATTGTTCGTGCTTTTCACACTGTGTGGTTCTGATCCAAGTCCGAAGGCACCTATTCATATATTACACTCGGGAAACATTGTTAAATCATATTTTTGAGGACCTTCGGAAGATGAAGGCCCCCAACAATTATGTAAGCGAAGTTTTAAGCAATAAGGAAGACAGAAATCACAGTAAAGTAAAGTGGACAAGAGACACGACGATTTTCCCATGGTTTGGCCAAAGCCTACTCCACATTGTGGTGACCTCCTTCGGTCAAGAGTCGCAATTAACCGATCTCAAGTGATCCAAAGATTAAACTTGAGTGCCACGATATTCTTCCTTATATGTCAACCCATTTGTGAGGAATCTCCACAAGTTGAAGTCTCTCACGCCTTACACAAAATGATCAAAATCCAAAATCAGAGTAAGGGAGGGAGTAAGAACACGCAAGTACACAACACAACAACAACACGCACAACAACAAAGACAAGAGCGCAACAACAAAACGGCATAGTTACAGCTCAGAAATGCATTCAAATCACTGAACAACGTGGTCGCGGAGTCTCGGAGTTGTAGTATGCACTTGTGATGCTTGGATTCTAAATAGGGGCGCCATGAGGTCCTTTTCATAGTCCCAATGGCCCTAGCAGTCATTGCTCCTTGCTTTAATAAACTGCCAAAAATATGCTCTGCATGGGGCACCAGATCGGCTCTTGTAGCCACCCGTCCGGGATCTGATTGACGGGTTTCCAAACTGGGCGGGGCACAGGAACGGCCCAGTGCACGACCGGACTATCCGATGACATCACTTTTTCATTGGTCGCCGAGGTTGCTGTTGGAGAAGAAGTCTAGAGATCCAATGTTTTTAGTGAAAAATCCCGAGAGCGGGCTGGGTCGCACGAACTCGGTCCGGTGCGCCACCAGACTAGTCCGATGCTCTCAGACCAGACCAGGTTAAGGCCCTTTTAGCCTAACTTCTCCAAACTTTTTCGATCTTTTCTTGAGGGGTTCCCTAACACTTAGATAAGCATTGTTAGCACATAAGATAATTGTAATGCACCTATACAACATATTTAAAGTGTTAGAACATAAGCATTGTTCCCTAACTTCTTGAAGTGTTAGAACCATACCTCTTTCACTTCTTTGCAAATGGATTTGCAATTTGTGTAAACTTAAGCAAAAAATTGCTTTTCTCTACAAAATAAGTTAGAGCCCAAACACAAGTACTAGAAACATTGTAATGCACCTATACAACATATTTAAAGTACAAACTTCACACTTGTATCATTTTGCATCAAGTTGCTCACTTGTGTCCATGTTTGTGCTCTTTTGAACTTAATATCTTCAATTTGCTTTATTTACACTAGTGATCATGCTCTTATAAATATATTTAGTTCAAAGTGGTATGTTGGGAAGTTAACCATCGTTCACATTGTTGTTTTCCTTGCAACATGCCCTCCCTATGGTGCCTCCGCCCCCGCAACCCTCTTTGATTCAATGGTGGCCCGACACGCATGGTGACCAGGTCAATTGACAACGACTTAGCTTGTGTGGGATGGTGTCCCTCGACTGGTGGCATGACATGGCCCGCACAACATTCCTCGACGGCAGCGTGACTTGGTCCACGTGAGTAGGGGTCATTCCTCCTCGCATCAATGGCAGATCCAGCGGTGCCCTCTCCCCATGTAATGGTGTCCTCTTATTTAATCAGAATGCCCCCCCCCCATGGCCTCTATGCGATGACTTGCTACTGGCATGGCAACGTACGCCCTATCGATGGCAGAGCTCCATTCATCGCTATCCACAACAACCAAATCTGTAAATTGCCAAGTGGACCGTGCTAAATAGATTGACATTAGGCATGACACAAGGTCTAGTGTCATGCCTGGGCGGTCGCCCTTGCACAATGGGTTGGCATGAGCACGACACGGCTAAGTGGTCAGCATGATTAGTCACGATTTAGACCAGCTGGTGGTTTGTGAATGCATTATGATGAATGCATGTGATTGTGAATTGTGATTTATTATAATTTAAATATGATAAATCTGGTCTATATTGGTATGAATATTCACATTTTGAAATCATATTTGTGACCTTAAAGATATTCTAGACCTTTTGAACTCTTAAAGTGAAATAGTGTCTAGAATCGCATGGACACTACTAGGTACTAGTGCTGGCACGACATGATCGACATTATAGTGTCGTACCTAGGATAGTGTCATACCTAGACCGATGACTAAACAATGGTATCGTGGCTAATAGTGTCGTGTTTTATAGTGTTCGTGTGAGTGCACGCTTGACCATCTATAGCTAGATCCAATCATCCAACTGGAGGGTGGCCTTCCTTGCCATGGCGCCACTACCTCCACGAGAGCTGATAAATGTTAGGTGAGTTGAGCTAGCTAATAAATTTAGGTGGGTTGAGTCAGCTAATAAACTAATGGTTGGCTATGAGGTAGCTAATAACTAATTGTGGTATTAGATGGGAATATTCAAAACTTGTATAACTAGTTCTAGCATATAACTATTAGCTTTAGAGGTTCCAAATGGGATAGTAGGTGTGCAATTTGTAGTTTCTGGTATGGAATATACCATTGAGAACCATCTATTCATGGTTACAGGACAGAGGGTCTCGGTCACAAGACCATGAGGTTCACTTCTGCTAGACAAATCCATTAGTTATGGTTGCGGGCCAAAGTTCTATAGTTACGAAATTAGAAGCCCTACACTAATGCGGTGAATATTATTTACAGTGTAACACCATTAGACCGTGTACAACAGTTGATCCATAGTTTACCCAAAACATTGTTTCTGTACTGTTCTGCAATGTTCATAGAGTGGAGTTTGAATCTAGGTATGGGTTTGGGGATGGGTAAGCTACTGGAGATAGTCTTAATAGCATTGTCATATGTAAGAGAATGAACTACTTGTTGTATTGCATAGATGAGGGTTACAATATATAGAGACACATGAAACCCTAACCTTAATGGGCCGATAGCTCAACAGTGGTGCCAGCCCACCTACACATAGGAACACACTCTCTCTAACATCCCCTCGCAGTCGCAACAGGAGCACCTCAAATGATGAGATTGTAGCAGGCGCCAAAGGTAGGAGCCGACGAGTTGAAATCCCCCCGTGGTCGCAGTGTCGTGAGGGTGTGAGTGTTGCGGCTGGAGTAGAGATCGGTGTGCATGTTGTGTAGATGATAGCCCTGGATGCTAAGGTAGTCAAAATCGAGGTGGCATGCTACCTTGTTCTTTGAGGGGTCGATGTTTGAGCGTCATCGGTCGGTGGGGCGACGCAACAAAAGAAGAGCAGTAGAAGCATGGACCTTCTTGCTTCTCTCATCAGATCGACGGGGAGCCCCGTCAGGGAGGCCGACGGTAGCGCACGGGTCTGCACCGGTCAGGGTGGCTGCACCCGCAGCAGAGTAGAAGGGGTAATGGCGGATCCGGATGGGAAGGCCACGACACCAACGAATCCAGAGGCCGCAACAAGGTGAATCCAACGAAGGCGACGAAGAAGGGGGAGGGCGATGGGGCGGTTCCAGCGGGCAGGGGCCTACACCGGGCCTGGTAGGTAGGGTTTAATGACGACAACAAGAGACACAAAAATATGGAGACGCTACTGGGGCATCAACGCGGGCAAGGAAGGAGGAGCACGGCAGCCAGCGGCACGCGGACAAGAGCATGGTGGCTAGGGCACCGTCGGTTAGAGCAGGCGCGACAGGGACGATGGTGGTGGGGGCGCTATATCGGCCAGGGGAGGGGCTGGCCATTTGAAGCAGCCATAGCTGGCAGCTGAGGAGAGGGGGGTCGGTGGCCTAAGGAAGAGGACCGACGAGGGAGCAGAGGCGGTGAGCAGAGGAGACAGGGGTTGGCCATAATGGCTCAGTAGGGGGGGAGGTGGAGAGGGCCGCTCCCTGGAGGGGGAGGGGGAGCGTCATCGGCCGCTAGGAGGTCGTCAATGGTAGATCTAGGGCGACAGTGGTTTCCGTGGCCGTGGAACTAGTCTGGCCAGGGGAGAGGGGGCACATGGATGGGAAAGTGAGGGCAACCACATGGCTAGGAAGCTGAGGGAGGGAGGGAGGGAAGGGGGGCCATAGTCGGCCGCCACCGGCATAAGGAAAGAGGGGCGAGCCACGTGGCCGCGCTGGAGAGGAAGGGGCTAGCGTCGCGGGTGGATCTGACCACACAGACGTAGGAGTGGGCAGATGCAGCAACGGCTGGCCTGTCTGACGGTGAAGGAGGTCGGCGTTGGGGCAGACGGTCGCGTCGCTAGTAGGGGAGGGCGTGTCTGCGACTGTGACAGCCATCAGGATGAGCGCGTGGGGGTGGGGCGGTGCTCATGGTTGCGCCAACTTTGTTGTGGGCGAGTTGAGTGCGACCGGCGTCCAAGGGAGCCTGAGCCGATAGAGGGGAAGGGAGGCCACCCCTCAGGAGGGAAGGATTAGCCTCTTAGGGAATAGCGGCGTGGGCAGCAGGTGGTCGGCGGCCTCGAGGCTGGCAGCTGGTGGTGGGAAAGGAACACCCTAACCCTAACCTGTTCTAATACCATGTAAGAGAATAAACTACTTGTTATATTGTATAGAGGAGGGTTACAATATATAGAGACAAAGAAAACCCTAACCCTAATAGCCCAACAGCTTGTTGGATTTATTATGGGCTTGACCCATTTAATCAATAAACTCTATGGTGTGTAATTGTTGACAATACCAACAGTACCATATTGGAATTCCAAGGGTCATTGGTTTGACTTATATGGTGGGAATTATTCCACTTAATTTGAGAAGTTAAGAAACGAACAAGGGTGTGCCACACACGCCCGCGCGCGCCGCCGCCGTCCGGACCGGGCACGGGCACGGGCTCGGGCTCGGGCCGGGCGGGGCGTGGCATGGCGAGGCAGGCAGGCGGTGAGCGGGCGAGGAGTGGTGTGGTTGTGTTAATTTTTAGCACTCATTAACCGCGGGAGTTTCAACTCCAGGTTAAACCTTTCAGTTACCCGTCTCTTAAATAGCCGCATGCGAGACTCTTCTCCTTCAGCTTCCCTTCCACGATGAGGTTAAAAGGGGAGAACTCATGTCGCTTGGTACGCGAGTAGAACTCTTTCAGAATCACAGTCCAGTCGCAAGTGTGGGTATTCCATCTCGTAACTCTGCGCGCACAGAGAAGCGAGAGGGCAGGTGCCTCCGAAGCCCTTGTCGTTCGAGACCTTGCACGGGGAATCGGCAATTAAGTTTTTGGGTAGCGTCTACGCAACTGCTCGAACATCCTTACTGTTAAACATCTTCTTCTTTCTAGCGTCTTCATCTCGTACGGCATGACAAGAGAAGTTGGACAAGGATCAGGATCCTCGGAGCACATGAGAGGGTATGATCAATTCAACTCCTTACCATTTTACGTTCTCCAGATTATATATGTTTCATATGTTCATCTCTGTTGTTTCGTATGTAGCCATGAATTTATCTAAACTATTCTGTCATATCATATCATGACTTTTCTGATGCCTGTTCATGCTATTAATATACCATACCTGTTTGTTTTAATTTTACAGTCATGCTGTTTATATTGCTACCTATTTATTTTCAATTGTTCCATCATGATGCATGTACCATGTTTATATGCTTATTATATTTATATGATTCATACGTTTTATGTTCTCATGTTCCATACTGTTATGGATATATTTGACATCATGATTTCTATGATTAATCATCTTTTATATGTCATCACCATAATGTTAATTTATGGAATTAAAATGATATGGAAAATGCTTATATTTCTAACAATCCAAAAACCTAAGGTTAGGCATTTTTCTGTCAGAGGTTTTGCTACTGTGTTAAAGCCTGATCCTTTTGATAGTAAAAACTTCTTGATTTGGAAAAGCTAAGATGGAATTGTGGCTTACTGCAATGTCTTGTTATCATGCCGCTGAGGGCAAGCCTGTCAACTTACCTCCTAAGCATGAGGCTAAGTTTAAGGCTGATGACAACCTCTTTCGAGGAGCAGTGATTAGCGCACTTGATACAAAATTCTAGAAAAGCTATATCATACTTCCTATAGGGAAAGAGTTGTGGGATGCACTTGTTGGAAAGTTTAGAGTAACTAACGCTGGTAGCGAGCTGTATCTCATGGAGCAGCTGTATGACTACAAGATGGTTGAGAACCGATCTGTAGTGGAACAAGCTCATGAGTTTCAGGCACTAGCTAAGGAACTTGAGCTTTTTCCTTGTCCTTTGCCTGACAAGTTTGTGGCTGGCGGTATAATCGCCAAGTTGCCACCTTCTTGGAAGGACTTTGCTATCTCTCTCAAACATAAGAGACAAGAGTTCAATGTGGAAGAGCTCATTGGTACTCTTGATGTGGTGCAAAGGTGTTGAGACCTCTAGTGCTAATGTGGTGCAAAAGAGAAACTTCCACAAGTTTAACAAGAAGAAAAACCAGAACAAACAAGAGAACACAAATAAACCTGTTCAAACAGCACAGTTTAAAAAGAAGAAGAAGAACAACAAAAAGGGAAAGGGAGGATGCTTTGTTTGTGGCAGTGATCAACATTGGGCTAGAGAGTGCCCTGATCGCAAGTTCACACAGGACAAGAAATCAGCTAATGTTGTAACTACTGAAACTGGAGATGGAACATCTGGGTATGGTAATTCTTTACCATTTGTTCTTTCGGTTTGTAATTCACCTGAGTGGTGGATGGATAGTGGTGCAAATATTCATGTGTGTGCTGATGCCTCTATGTTTTCCTCCTACCAGGTCGGGAGGTCTGGCGCCTTGTTAATGGGAAATGGGTCACGTGCTCATGTTCTTGGTGTTGGTACGGTCATTCTGAAGTTTACTTCGGGAAAGATGGTGCCATTGAAGAGCGTGCAGCATGTGCCCTCTATCAAGAAGAATCTTGTTAGTGCTTCTATGCTATGTCGAGATGGGTACAAAGTTGTTCTTGAGTCAAATAAATGTGTTGTGTCGAACCATGGTACTTTTGTTGGTAAAGGATATGACTGCGGAGGCTTGTTCCGCTTATCACTGCATGATGTGTGTAGGAAAATGGTGAATTCTGTTAATTTTTCTGATGAGTCAGCTTTATGGCATTCACGTTTTTGTCATGCAAGCTTTGGCTGTCTTATGCGGTTAGCAAATCTAAATCTAATTCCTAAATTTAACTTTGTCAAAAAGTATAAGTGCCATGTGTGTGTTGAATCAAAACAACCCCGCAAGCCTCACAAGGCTGCTGGGGCGAGGAATTTGGCACCTCTAGAACTTGTTCATTCTGATCTGTGCGAGATGAATGGAATTTTGACAAAAGGTGGTAAAAGATACTTTCTCACTTTTATAGATGACTCCACCAGATATTGCTATGTGTATCTCTTAAAAACAAAAGATGAAGCGTTTAATTATTTTAAGACCTATAAATCTGAAGTTGAGAACCAACTTGAGAGGAAAATAAAACGGTTAAGGTCCGATCGAGGTGGAGAATATTTCTCTAATGTTTTCGATGAGTTCTGCGTGGAACATGGTATTATTCATGAGAGGACACCGCCATTCTCACCACAATCCAATGGGATTGCTGAAAGGAAAAACCACACTGTAACAGATTTGGTGATTGCCATGTTGAGTACAGCGGGATTATCTAAGGCATGGTGGGGTGAGGCGATTTTGATGGCGTGTCATGTCCTGAACAGAGTTCCAACAAAGAACAAAGAGATCACACCATTTGAGGAATGGGAAAAGAGAAGATTAAATCTCTCATATTTGCGCACTTGGGGTTGCTTGGCTAAAGTGAATGTGTCAATCAACAAAAAGCGTAAACTTGGGCCTAAAACTGTTGATTGTATATTCCTTGGGTACTCTTTTCACAACACTGGGTATAGGTTCTTAATTATAAAATCTGATGTGCCTGATATGTATGTTGATACTATCATGAAATCAAGAGACGCAACATTTTTTGAGAATGAGTTTCCTATGAAGAATACACCTAGTGATACAAGTTATGAGACTATAATTCCCCATGAGCACGAACTATCTATTCCTATAGATCATGTTGAGGATCCTCACATGCACATCCCTGAGGAGGATGACACTATAGTCACTCGAAAGAGCAAGAGACAGAGGGTTGCAAAATCCTTTGGTAATGACTTTATAGTGTACCTTGTGGAAGACATACCAACTACCATTAGTGAGGCATATTCCTCTCCTGATGCTGACTTATGAAAGGAAGCAGTAAGGAGTGAGATGGAATCTATTATGTCTAATGGAACTTGGGAGGTTGTTGACCGTCCTTATGGTTGTCAACCTATAGGCTGCAAATGGATCTTCAAGAAAAAGCTTAGGCCTGATGGTACAATCGAAAGGTACAAGGCAAGACTTGTGGCCAAAGGATATACCCAAAAAGAGGGTGAAGATTTCTTTGATACCTACTCACCAGTTGCTCGATTGACTACAATTCGCACATTAATAGTTGTGGCAGCTTCTTATGGTCTTATCATTCATCAGATGGATGTTAAGACAACTTTCTTAAATGGAGAGTTGGATGAGGAGATCTACATGGATCAGCCAGAAGGGTTCATTGCGGATGGTCAAGAGAACAAGGTGTACAAGTTGATAAAATCATTGTATGGCCTAAAACAAGCACCTAAGCAATGGCATGAAAAGTTTGATAATACTCTTACAGCTGCTGGTTTTGCTGTAAATGAAGCTGACACGTGTGTATATTATCGGTATGGTGGGGGTGAGTCTGTTATGCTATGCCTTTATGTTGATGACATCTTGATCTTTGGATCAAATCTCAATGTGATTGAGAAAGTTAAAAATCTTCTATCGAGCAATTTCAAAATGAAAGATTTGAGAGAAGCTGATGTCATTTTAAACATCAAGCTTGTTAGAGAAGGTGATGGTGGGGTAACTTTATTACAATCTCATTATGTGGAAAAGGTATTGAGTCGCTTTGGTTTTAGTGACTATGATCCTGCTCCAACACCTTATGACCCTAGCATGCTATTGAGAAAGAATCGGAGAATAGCAAGGGATCAATTGACATACTCTCAGATCATTGGCTCGCTCATGTACCTTACAAGTGCAACAAGACCGGACATCTCATATGCTGTGAGTAAGCTGAGTCGGTTTGTGTCAAAACCAGGAGATGATCACTGGCGTGCTCTTGAGAGAGTGTTGCGGTATTTGAAAGGTACTATGACATACGATATTAATTATACTGGAAACCCAAAAGTGCTGGAAGGCTATTGTGATGTCAACTAGATTTCTGATGCTGATGAGCTTTATGCCACAAGCGGATATGTGTTTCTGTTTGGAGGTGGCGCTGTTTTCTAGAAGTCTTGCAAGCAGACTATCTTAACGAAGTCTACAATGGAAGCAGAACTCATAGCATTAGACACTGCTGTGGCTGAGGCCGAGTGGCTCCGTGATTTCCTATTGGATTTACCAGTAGTTGAAAAACCGATACCGGCTATTTCCATAAACTGTGACAACCAAACTGTGATTACAAAGGTTAACAGTTCTAGGAATAACATGAAGTCTACAAGGCATGTTAAGAGGAGATTAAAAATCTGTTAGAAAGCTGAAAAACTCTGGAGTTATAACAGTGGATTATGTCCACACATCGAATAATCTGGCAGATCAATTCACTGAGGGTCTGTCACGCAATGTGATAGAAAGTGCATCGAGAGAAATGGGTATGAGACCCATGTGAAATATACTATAGTGGTAACCTGCTCTATGTGATCGGAGATCCCGTGAAGTAGAGTGGAGAAACAAGCTAGGATTAGGTTGTGAGGAAAGATCCCTTCCTTAACTCAATTCTGATGCACATCTTTCCTATCTGTAAGGCAGGATGGTATTTACCTTAATGTATTCCAAGAGTCTTATAAAGGTGAGATGTTGTCCTACAGAACATCTTCTGAGGAGTACACCTATATGAGTCAGACTGCTGGTCACAATCTATGGGACTTGGGTAATCCCTAAATACTCATGAAAGACACTGAAGTGTGACTTATATGCTTCTAAACAGCGGGGATGCCTTTTTGCAGCCTAGTATCAGCAAAGGATTTGAGTGAATCTCATCTCACACAAAACTGTCAATTCAAGGCTTAGTCCATTGTTCAGTTGTGAATGAGTGAAACTCTTATTCTAGATGGATGTTCAACTTAACAGTCTCCATCGAAACACTGGTATATCAAAGGATTGTGATTCTGATACTTCATCATTACAAACCCTAGAGTTTGGTGGGGATTGTTGGATTTATTATGGCTTGGCCCATTTAATCAATAAACTCTATGGTGTGTAATTGTGGACAATACCAATAGTACCATATTGGAATTCCAAGGTTGTTGGTTTGACTTATATGGTGGGAATTATTCCACTTAATTTGCGAAGTTAAGAAACGAACAAGGGTGTGCCACACACGCGCGCGCCGCTGCCGCCGTCGGCCAGGCCGGGCACGGGCTCGGGCTCGGGCGGGGCGGGGCGGGGCGGGGCGTGGCAAGGCAGACAGGCAGGCAGGCGGCGAGCGGGCGAGGCGTGGTGTGGTTGTGTTAATTTTTAGCACTCATTAACCGCGGGAGTTTCATATCCGGGTTAAACCTTTCAGTTACCTGTCTCTTGAATAGCCACATGCGAGGATCTTCTCCTTTAGCTTCCCTTCAGCGATGAGGTTAAAAGGTGAGAACTCATGTCGCTTGGTACGCGAGCAGAAGTCTTTCAGAATCACAGTCCAACCGCAAGTGTGGGTATTCCATCTCGTAACTCTTCACGCACAGAGAAGCGAGAAGGCAGGTGCCTCCGAAGCCCTTGCCGTTCGAGATCTTGCACGGGGAATCGGCAATTAGGTTTTTGAGGAGCATCTACGCGATTGCCGGAACATCCTTACTGGTAAACATCTTCTTCTTCCTGGCGTCTTCATCTCGTACGACATGACAAGAGAAGTTGGACAAGGATCAGGATCCTCGGAGCGCATGTGAGGGTATGATCAATTCAGCTCCTTACCATTTTACGTTCTACAGATTATATATGTTTCATATGTTCATCTCTGGTGTTTCGTATGTAGCCATGAATTTATCCAAACTGTTCTGTCATATCATATAATGACTTTTCTGATGCCTGTTCATGCTATTAATATACCATACCTGTTTGTTTTAATTTTACAGTCATGCTGTTTATATTGCTACCTATTTATTTTCAGTTGTTCCATCATGATGCATGTACCATGTTTATATGCTTATTATATTTATATGATTCATACGTTTTATGTTCTCATGTTCCATACTATTATGGATATATTTGACATCATGATTTATATGATTAATCATCTTTTATATGTCATCATCATAATGTTAATTTATGAAATTAAAATGATATGAAAAATGCCTATATTTCTAACACAGCTCAATAATAACAACTAACAACCCACCTACATATAGGAACACATAATATAACATCATATATACTCCTTCGAGAGATCATGAGACTAAGGGCCTACTTTTTTGGGATTATAGTCTACTTAGATTATATAATTCAACTTATTTTGAATTAACATTTAGTTTAAAATAAATTGGATTACGATTATATAATATAACTAGATTATAATTCTAAATAAATAGACCCTAACTAACTATAGTTATGTAGGCAACAAGCGTGTAACAATCCGCCCTTGGTAACTCAACGTGAGAGAGGTTGTAGATAACTTATGGGGCTTAAATAGCTCCGGTGAAAAACTTGCTCGAGTAAGGAGACAATGACCGCTACAACGCGCCAACTCATTCACGCAACTATATATACTTTTTGTTATATATTTAGATTTGCCATATATCTAGACATATAATAAAGTCAAGTCAGGGGCGGCACTCAAGAACCCTGGACCCTTGAGACAAGCTAGTGTTGCATCGAACAAGACCATAGTTCGCCGACTAGTGAGAAACGTCTCTATCTGGGCGTGGCGCTGCCGAGAGTAGGGGAGCAATGGGAAGCGACACGTTCGGAAAGAATCGTTTATACCTTACGGTGTGGTTCTTCTGCAAACTCTGATTTTGGCTCACATCAAACGTCCAATGTTCCATATTCTCGGTTCGTTGTTTTTTTCCCCTTGTGGCCAACAGAGGTGCCCTTTGTCCCTCATGAGATATGCATGGACCCTACTGTATACGTGGAAAGTAGAAACCTTCGCGAAGAAAAAAATAGTGTTCGGCTTTTAGTAGCAAGGCCATTTGAGGGGACTAAAGGGGGGCTAAGATTTTCTTACTAGTTAATTTTCAATAGTAAGAAGATTTTAGCCTCTTCACTTTTAATCTCCTTGCACCTAAACATGTTCTTAGTATGGAAAATCAAACCTCTTTTAAGGCGTGTGTCATCCCAAACAAGCTCTTAGAACTTAGTATCGGATACTTACATCTCCCGGGTCATCCATGAATTCGGATGTCTCATCTCATCAAAGTCGACTATCTAGTCTTTAGGTTGGCTCTAACTTGATTGGTACCAATCGCTGACGTAGACTTGACGTTAGTCGATACTGACCGTTCTGGCTCCAACGTCGGACGGTTCAACCGATCGGTCAGTGGCGCGTTGGAGCCACCTCTAGTCGGTATCGACCGATACATTAGACAGTCTGGTCGGTACCGACTGATTGGTTACACGTAGTTGGTCCTGATTGGTCGCTACCGCTATCGCCCCTGTCCTAAATAGATCAATTCCAATCGACTTTATCGACGTGGTGTGTTCTGATTGGTTCATGCGTTCATCATTCATTTAGCCATTTTGAACTGTTTAAAGTCCAAAAAAAACAAACTTCCCAAAATCTAACATGTAAATTGAGGGGGATAGATTGTTTGAGTTCATTCACACCCCTTACTCTCCATATTGTTCATCTTCCTTCATATTGTAACCTACTACTCTCTATTTTAATATGGATGTCACGTGAAGTTCGAACTTCCAAACCTTCACTGACTTGCTCAACAACCAATCGCCACAACTCCTGACACCCCTACTTGTGTGGGGAGGTTTTCTTTGATGACCATTCTCCTATACATCATCATCGACATGATGTTTCTACCCATCTCTGTTCTCTCACTCTACAACCTCTATTTCTGCACACATATCATCCTATGTATCCCTACTTACTATCGTGGATGCTTCTCCTCTCAATGATGGTCCTACCACAGAGGCTCCTCCTCCCACTGAGGCTCCTACCACTGACATTCCTCCTCTTCCTCCACCATTCACTTATACATACCCTCTCTCATACCCATTTGGATATCCATATGATGTACCTTCGTATCGATCACATGGAGCTCCTCCTCCATATGGTGTTTCATTTGGTGCTCCTCCCCTATTTCAACCCTATTTGGTGCTCCTAGCCCATATGGTGCTCCTCCTTCATATGGTGCCTGCCGTTCATTTTGTCCTCCTGCAGCCATGACAGTGCCCCTAAGTAGCGATAGTGATGCCACTTCGAACTAGTTGGTTTACACCAGTGCTCCACATTCCAACGACGAAGGCTATGGATAAAGATGGAGGATGAAAGGATAATAAGTACACACATTTTTTTCAATATTCACATATTTTTAGGTCCACAATTTTTTATTTCAGATTTTTAAGGTGCACACATGGCTAATGCACATGGCAGACCCTGATGATGGCAATGGTAACAAGGGATCAACGCAGAGACAAATGGCCAACACATGAACTCCACCACAAAAGCTCCTTGTCATCATATACCCTAATCAACTGAAGGATTGGTGGTCAACGATCAACTGCAAGATATTTACAAACACTTGTATTGTGAAACCCTCTTTCACTATTATTAAGAGAGAAAAGTATAATATATATATAAACATAAAATAAAAATAAATAAAATATTTATTTATTTATTTAATACTTTTTTATTGTGAAAAAACATATTCTATTTTGTAAATAATAACAATAATAAATATAAAGTAATAAAAAGGGGGGAACGACCTGGTGTTCTTCCTCCCTAGGCCACATGGCTAGGGAGCATTTGTTGCATGGCGCTTGCGTGTGCAGGGCCGATCGACGGTAAGGCTCAGCTAGGGGCGGTGGCATGGCCTCACCAAGGCAGTGCAGCCCCACCGCGACGGTTGGAGACGAGCATGGCATTATTGACATGTTTCGGCATTGCAGCTGCTGACCATGGCAGTATGGCACAGGCAGCTCTGCAGCATGTGAGAGCATCTAGCGGTGGGTGAATAGGTGATCATGCGAAAAACTTCAAACAACACAAACTTGGTATAACAAAAGTGTTAGTGTAAACTAAAACCAAGTATGGATGAGAACAGGAGAGAAAAGAGAACTCTTCACTTGATTGCTCACTTAAGATGTGTATTAAACTAGGAGCAATATTACAAGTAAATATGAGCACTAATGAAGACAATGATTGCAATAAAGATAGTAGACAAGAGACACGACGATTTTTCCCATGGTTCGGCCAAAGCCTACCTCCACGTTGTGGTGACCTCCTTTGTTCAAGGGTTGCACTCAACCCCTCTCAAGTGATCCAAAGATCAAACTTGAGTGCTACGGTTATCTTCCTTATATCACGAATCCCGTTTGTGAGGAATCACCACAAGTTTGGAGTCTCTCACGCCTTACACAAATGATCACAATTAAACTTAGAGTAAGGGAGGGAGAAGAACACGGACACAAGAGCACAACGCAGCAACACATGCACAAAAAGCAAAGACAAAAGCGCCACAACAATATCACACAAGAAAAGCTCAAAAGTGGCGTTCTAATCTCTCTCAAATCACTAGAGGGCGTGGTCGCGGAGTGTAGGAATTGTAGTATGCTCTTGAGATGCTTAGGTACTGCTCCATGGCTCCTAGGGGTCCCTTTTATAGCCGCAAGGGGCCTAGGAACCGTTGGAAGCTCCATTTGGAAGCTTCACACTTGCACTGTCTGCTATGTACATTGGACTGTCCGGTACGCACCGGACAGTGCATAGTGCAACTGTCACTGGATCGTTGATTGCCCCTTACTTTTTGGGTGGGCACCGGGCTATCTGGTGGTGCACCGGACTGTCCGGTGCTCCCATCCGATCATTGGCACTACTGACGTGATCGATGTAGCCATTGGCCCTTGGTCACACCGGACTGTCCGGTGCTTAGCCCGGACTGTCCGGTCAATTTTAGCCGACGAGGCCTAGGCGACGCCGAGGTTGTGAAAGGGAAATGTGCCCTTGGGCCATTTCTAAGTGTTTTGGTGATTTAGTGTCCAATACAAGTGCCTAAGTGTCAAATGGTGGACAAAGTACAAATCAAGTATAAAGGTATGTTTCTCAGACTTAGTACATTGTTTTAGAGACTAATGTATTGTGTCTAAGTACTGGAAACAGGAGAAATCGAATTGGAAGAGAGATGGCTTTGTTCTGCCAAAGTCAGCTCTGTCTAGGTGCACCGGACTGTTCGGTGGTGCACCGGACAGTGTCCGGTGCCCCAGACTGGCTTAGGCGAACTTGCTGCTCTCGGGAAGAAATTAACGGCGTACGGCTATAATTCACCGGACTGTCCGGTGTGCACCGGACAGTGTCCGGTGAGCCAACGGTCGGCCGCTTAATCCGGGCGCGACGCGTGGCCGAGCCAACGGCTAGAAGGGGGCACCAGACTGTCCGGTGTGCACCAGACAGTGTCCGGTGCGCCAACGGCTCCAAGGCGCCAACGGTCGGCTTCGCCAAATAAGGAAAGATATCTGCACCGGACAATGTCCGGTGGTGCACAGGACTGTCCGGTGCGCCAGTCGACAGAAGGCAAGAAATGCCTTCCTGGAATGCACTTAACGGCTCCTAGCTGCCTTGGGGCTATAAAAGGGACCCCTAGGCGCATGGAGGAGCACACCAAGCATTCTCAAAGCATTCCTAAGCACTAAGACATCGATTCCGCGCTTTTGATTCCTTGCGATAGCAATTAGAGCTCTAGTTGAGTTGTAAACTCATTGAGTTGTGTTGTGAGCTCTTGTTGCGATTTGTGTGCGCTGTGTTGCTGTGATTTCTTGTCTTGAGTGTTATGCTCATCCCTCCCTTACTCCGTGCTTCTTTGTGAATTTCAAGTGTAAGGGCGAGAGGCTCCAAGTTGTCGAGATTCCTCGCGAACTGGATATAGAAAAGAAAAGCAAACACCGTGGTATTCAAGTAGGTCTTTGGACCGCTTGAGAGGGGTTGATTGCAACCCTCGTCTGTTGGGACGCCACAACGTGGAAGTAGGCAAGTGTTGTACTTGGCTGAACCACGGGATAAACCACGGTGTCTACCTGTGTTGATTCTCTTGTGGTTATTGTGTTTCACTAAGACTCTTCTCTAGCCACTTGGCAATACTGTGCTAACACTTAACCAAGTT
Source organism: Zea mays (assembly GCF_902167145.1). NCBI lineage: Eukaryota > Viridiplantae > Streptophyta > Magnoliopsida > Poales > Poaceae > Zea > Zea mays. The sequence goes on along the minus strand of NC_050104.1, from coordinate 10,042,693 downwards.
TTTGTGGCATTAAGTTCAAGTTTCACAGGATCACCTATTCACCCCCCCTCTAGGTGCTCTCAATTGGTATCAGAGCCGTTCTCTTCTAGAAAGGGACTAACCGCACGAAGAGATGGATCCTAAGGGGAAGGGAATCGTGATCAATGATAAGGAGAAGGAGTCCTTCGTCAACGAGCCGAAGGATGACAAGCCCACCGACTCGGGCACGGGCCACAAACGGAAGGATGGGAAGAAGAAGAAGACAAGGTGCATCAAGGAGATCGTCTACTACAACGACAACGACGAGTCCACTTCCTCCCAAAAGGACAACGACGACAACGACTACGAGAGAAGGAAACCGGTTAATTCGAACTTTTCTTTTGACTACTCTCGTATTCCACAAAGTACAAATGCTCATTTGCTCTTCATTCCACTTGGCAAACCTCCTCACTTTGATGGAGAGGACTACAGATTTTGGAGCCACAAAATGCGTAGTCACCTGTTCTCTCTCCATCCGAGCATATGGGAGATTGTGGAGAGTGGAATGAAATTTGATAGCTCGGATAGTCCTATGTTTATCAATGAACAGATTCATAGAAATGCACAAGCTACTACTGTGTTGTTAGCCTCTTTGTGCAGGGACGAGTATCATAAGGTGAGCGGCTTGGACAATGCCAAGCAGATCTGGGACACCCTCAGGATCTCACATGAGGGGAACGACGTCACCTTACTCACCAAAATGGAGTTGGTGGAGGGCGAGCTTGGAAGATTCGCAATGATCAGGGGAGAGGAGCCAACCCAAACATACAACCGGCTCAAGACCCTCATCAACAAGATAAGGAGCTACGGAAGCACACGATGGACGGACCACGATGTCGTTCGTCTAATGCTAAGGTCCTTTACTGTACTTGATCCACATTTGGTGAACAATATCCGTGAAAATCCTAGGTACACCAAGATGTCGCCCGAAGAAGTTCTTGGGAAATTTGTAAGCGGGCGAATGATGATCAAGGAGGCGAGATATGTCGACGACGCGTTGAACGGTCCAATCCATGAGCCTCAACCCATTGCTCTCAAGGCAACGAGGAGCAAGGAGGCGCTACCTAGCAAGGTGGCGCAAGTTGAGGCGGCCGGGCTCAATGATGAAGAAATGGCCCTCATCATCAAGCGCTTCAAGACGGCGCTAAAGGGTTGCAAGGGGCAGCCAAGCAAGACCAAGACAAAGGGGAAGCGCTCATGCTTCAAATGTGGTAAGGTTGGTCATTTTATTGCTAATTGCCCCGACAATGATAGTGACCAGGAACAAGGGAACAAGAGGGAGAAGAAGAAGAACTATAAGAAGGCAAAAGGTGAGGCACATCTTGGCAAGGAGTGGGACTCGGATTGTTCGTCGTCTGACTCCGACAACGAAGGACTCGCCGCCACTGCCTTCAACAAGTCATCCCTCTTCCCCAACGAGCATCACACTTGCCTCATGGCAAGGGAAAAGAAGGTAAGCGCTCGTAACACTAGTACTTATGCTTCTTCAAGTGAGGATGAGTCTAGTGACGATGATGAAATAGATTATTCATGTTTATTCAAGGGTCTAGATAGAACCAAGGTGGATAAAATAAATGAATTGATTGATGCTTTGAATGATAAGAATAGATTGCTAGAAAAGCAAGAGGATCTCTTATATGATGAACATGATAAGTTTGTAGAAGCTCAAAAATCCCTTGCTTTAGAAATAAAGAGGAATGAAATGCTGTCTTGTAAATTGTCTACATGCCATGACTCTATTTCTAGTTTAAAAAGCATAAACGATGACTTGAATGCTAAGTTAGAAATAGCTAATAAATCAACATCTTGTGTAGAACATGTTGTTGTTTGCACTAGGTGTAAAGATTTTAAAGTTGATGCTTGTAGTGAACACCTAGTTTCAATTTCTAAATTGAATGATGAAGTGGCCAGTCTTAATGCCCAATTTAAGACTAGCAAAAGCGAATTTGATAAGTTAAAATTTGCAAGGGATGCCTACACGATTGGTAGACACCCCTCAATCAAGGATGGACTTGGTTTCAAGAAGGAAGCCAAGAACTTAACAAGCCATAAAGCTCTCATCCCCGCCAAGGAAAAAGGGAAGGCCCCTATGGCTAGTAGTGCTAAAAAGAACCATGCTTTTATGTACCATGATAGAAGACAGTCTTATAAGAGTTGTTATGCTTATGATGCTTTTGAATCTCATGCCATGTTCGCTTCTAGTTCTTCCTATATGCATGATAAAGATATGTCTAGGAGATATTTTGTTCATATGCCTAGGAGAAATGTTGTTAATGTTCCTAGGAAAGTTAATGAACCTTCTACAATATATCATGCTTTAAATGCTTCCTTTGCTATTTGTAGAAAGGATAGGAAGATAGTTGCTAGAAAATTAGGGGCAAAATGCAAGGGAGACAAAACTTGCATTTGGGTCCCTAAGACAATTGTAACTAACCTTGTAGGACCCAACAAGAGTTGGGTACCTAAGACCCAAGCCTAAATTTGCCTTGCAGGTTTATGCATCCAGGGGTTCAAGCTGGATTATCGACAGCGGATGCAGAAACCATATGACGAGGGAGAAGAAGATGTTCACCTCCTACGTCAAAAACAAGGATTCCCAATATTCAATAATATTCGGCAATGGGAATCAAGGCAAGGTAAAAGGGTTAGGTAAAATTGCTATTTCATCCGAGCACTCTATATCTAATGTGTTTTTAGTTGAGTCTCTTGGATATAATTTGTTATCTGTTAGTCAATTATGCAATATGGGATATAATTGTCTATTCACAAATGTAGATGTGTCTGTCATTAGAAGAAGTGATGGCTCACTAGCTTTTAAGGGTGTATTAGACGACAAACTTTACTTAGTTGATTTTGCAAAAGAGGAGGCCGGTCTAGATGCATGCTTAATTGCTAAGACTAGCATGGGCTGGCTGTGGCATCGCCGCTTAGCACATGTGGGGATGAAGAACCTTCACAAGCTTCTAAAGGGAGAACACGTGATAGGTTTAACTAATGTGCAATTCGAAAAAGATAGACCTTGTGGAGCTTGTCAAGCAGGCAAACAGGTGGGAAGCTCTCATCACACCAAAAATGTGATGATCACATCAAGACCTTTGGAGATGCTTCACATGGACCTCTTCAGACCCGTCGCCTATCTAAGTATAGGAGGAAGTAAGTATGGTCTTGTTATAGTTGACGACTTTTCCCGCTTCACTTGGGTATTCTTTTTGCAGGATAAATCTGAAACCCAAGGGACCCTCAAGCGCTTCCTAAGAAGAGCTCAAAACGAGTTTGAGCTCAAGGTGAAAAAGATAAGGAGCGACACTGGGTCCGAGTTCAAGAACCTTCAAGTGGAGGAGTACCTTGAGGAGGAAGGGATCAAGCACGAGTTCTCTGCTCCCTACACACCACAACAAAATGGTGTGGTAGAGAGGAAGAACATGACGCTTATAGACATGGCGAGGACGATGCTCGGAGAGTTCAAGTCCCCAGTGCGCTTTTGGTCGGAAGCCGTGAACACGGCTTGCCACGCCATCAATAGGGTCTACCTTCATCACCTCCTCAAGAAGACGTCATATGAGCTACTAACCGGTAACAAACCCAATGTTTCGTATTTTCGAGTTTTTGGAAGTAAATGCTACATTCTAGTGAAGAAGGGTAGGAATTCCAAATTTGCTCCCAAAGCCGTAGAAGGGTTTTTGTTAGGTTATGACTCAAATACAAAGACATATAGAGTCTTCAACAAATCATCGGGTTTGGTTGAAGTCTCTAGCGACGTTGTATTTGATGAGACTAATGGCTCTCCAAGAGAGCAAGTTGTTGATTTTGATGATGTAGATGACGAAGAAGTTCCAACGACCGCAATACACACCATGGCGATTGGAGATGTGCGGCCACAGGAACAAGATGAGCAAGATCAACCTTCTTCCTCAACAATGGTGCAACCCCCAACTCTAGATGATGAACAGGAGGCGTGTGATCAAGGGGAAGCACAAGATGATCATGTAATGGAGGAAGAAGCACAACCGGCACCTCCAACCCAAGTTCGAGCAATGATTCAAAGGGATCATCCCGTCGACCAAATATTGGGTGATATTAGCAAGGGAGTAACTACTCGATCTCGATTAGTTATTTTTTGTGAGCATTACTCCTTTGTCTCTTCTATTGAGCCTTTCAGGGTAGAAGAGGCCTTGCTAGATCCGGACTGGGTGTTGGCCATGCAGGAGGAGCTCAACAACTTCAAAAGAAATGAAGTTTGGACACTGGTGCCTCGTCCCTAGCAAAATGTTGTGGGAACCAAGTGGGTGTTCCGCAACAAACAAGACGAGCATGGGGTGGTGACAAGGAACAAGGCACGACTTGTGGCAAAAGGTTATGCCCAAGTCGCAGGTTTGGACTTTGAGGAGACTTTTGCTCCTGTGGCTAGGCTAGAATCCATTCGCATTTTGCTAGCATATGCCGCTCACCATTCTTTCAGGTTGTTCCAAATGGATGTGAAGAGCGCCTTCCTCAACGGGCCAATCAAGGAGGAGGTGTATGTGGAGCAACCACCTGGCTTCGAGGATGAACGGTACCCCGACCACGTGTGTAAGCTCTCTAAGGCGCTCTATGGACTTAAGCAAGCCCCAAGAGCATGGTATGAATGCCTTAGAGACTTTTTAATTGCTAATGCTTTCAAGGTTGGGAAAGCCGATCCAACTCTTTTTACTAAGACTTGTGATGGTGATCTTTTTGTGTGCCAAATTTATGTCGATGACATAATATTTGGTTCTACTAACCAAAAGTCTTGTGAAGAGTTTAGCAGGGTGATGACTCAAAAGTTTGAGATGTCGATGATGGGCGAGCTAAGCTATTTCCTTGGGTTCCAAGTGAGGCAACTCAAGGATGGGACCTTCATCTCTCAAACAAAGTACACGCAAGACTTGATCAAGCGGTTTGGGATGAAGGACGCTAAGCCCGCAAAGACACCAATGGGAACCGACGGACACACCGACCTCAACAAAGGAGGTAAGTCCGTTGATCAAAAAGCATACCGGTCTATGATAGGGTCTTTACTTTATTTATGTGCTAGTAGACCGGATATTATGCTTAGTGTATGCATGTGTGCTAGATTTCAATCTGATCCTAAGTAGTGTCACTTAGTGGCCGTGAAGCGAATTCTTAGATATTTAGTTGCTACGCCTTGCTTCGGGATCTGGTATCCAAAGGGGTCTACCTTTGACTTGATTGGATATTCAGACTCCGACTATGCTGGATGTAAGGTCGATAGGAAGAGTACATCGGGGACGTGCCAATTCTTAGGAAGGTCCCTGGTGTCGTGGAGCTCTAAGAAACAAACTTTCGTTGCCCTATCCACCGCTGAGGCCGAGTACGTTGCCGCAGGACAGTGCTGCGCGCAACTACTTTGGATGAGGCAAACCCTTAGGGACTTTGGCTACAATCTGAGCAAAGTCCCACTCCTATGTGATAATGAGAGTGCTATCCGCATGGCGGATAATCCTGTTGAGCACAGCCGCACAAAGCACATAGACGTCCGACATCACTTTTTGAGAAATCACCAGCAAAAGGGAGATATCGAAGTGTTTCATGTTAGCTCCGAGAACCAGCTAGCCGATATCTTTACCAAGCCTTTAGACGAGCAGACCTTTTGCAAGTTGCGTAGTGAGCTAAATGTCTTAGATTCGCGGAACTTGGATTGATTTATAGCATACATGTGTTTATGCCTTTGATCATGTTCTTTAATGCATTTTGTTGTTTATTTATGGTGCTCAAGTTGTACAAGCACTCCCCGGACCTCACAAGTCCCTTGCAAGTGACACACAAATTTAGGGGGAGATGTGCTACAACTTGACCCTTTGAGACTAACTGTGTGCTTGAGTTTGCTTAATTTAGTCTCAAAGGAGGTTTCAAAGGGAAAAGGTGGACTTGGACCATGCAAGACTTCCACTGCACTCCGATGAAAGAGTAACTTATTCCGAGTTCATCCTTGTACTCTCATTGCCTTTTTACTCTTAGTTGAAGATTTTGGTGAGGCAATGGGGTTAAAGGGCCAAAATTGATCCCGTTTTGGTGCTTGATGCCAAAGGGGGAGAAAATAAGGCCAAAGCAATAAATGGATCAGCTACCACTTGAGAAATTTTGAAAAAGTAGAGTTAGAGTTTTTGTTTGTCAAAATACTCTTGTTTGCCTCTTATGATCAAAAGTTAGTCTCTTGTGGGGAGAAGGATTAATTATGGGAAAAGGGGGAGTTTTTGAAATCTTTGATCAATTTCTCTTGGAACAACTCTTGTTATGTCTCAACAAGTGGTTTTAACCTAGAGATAGGAAATTGAGTTTGATTTGCAAAAACAAACCAAGTGGTGGCAAAGGATGATCCATATATGCCAAATTTGATTCAAAACAAATTTAAGTTCTTATTTGAATTGATTTTATACTTGATCTACTTGCTTTATGTTGTGTTGGCATAAATCACCAAAATGGGGGAGATTGAAAGGGAAATGTGCCCTTGGGCCATTTCTAATTGTTTTGGTGATTTAGTGTCCAATACAAGTGCCTAAGTGTCAAATGGTGGACAAAGTACAAATCAAGTATAAAGGTATGTTTCTCAGACTTAGTACATTGTTTTAGAGACTAATGTATTGTGTCTAAGTACTAGAAACAGGAGAAATCAAATTGGAAGAGAGATGGCTTTGTTCTGCCAAAGTCAGCTCTGTCTGGGTGCACCGGACTGTGTCCGGTGGTGCACCGGACAGTGTCCGGTGCCCCAGGCTGGCTCAGGCGAACTTGCTGCTCTCGGGAAGAAATTAACGGCGTACGACTATAATTCACCGGACTGTCCGGTGTGCACCGGACAGTGTCCGGTGAGCCAACGGTCGGCCGCTTAATCCGGGCGCGACGCGTGGCCGAGCCAACAGCTAGAAGGGGGCACCGGACTGTCCGGTGTGCACCGGACAGTGTCCGGTGCGCCAACGGCTCCAAGGCGCCAACGGTCGGCTTCGCCAAATAAGGAAAGAGATCCGCACCGGACTGTCCGGTGCGCCAGTCGACAGAAGGCAAGAAATGCCTTCCTGGAATGCACTTAACGGCTCCTAGCTGCCTTGGGGCTATAAAAGGGACCCCTAGGCGCATGGAGGAGCACACCAAGTATTCTCAAAGCATTCCTAAGCACTAAGACATCGATTCCGCGCTTTTGATTCCTTGCGATAGCAATTAGAGCTCTAGTTGAGTTGTAAACTCATTGAGTTGTGTTGTGAGCTCTTGTTGCGATTTGTGTGCGCGGTGTTGCTGTGATTTCTTGTCTTGAGTGTGTTGCTCATCCCTCCCTTACTCCGTGCTTCTTTGTGAATTTCAAGTGTAAGGGCGAGAGGCTCCAAGTTGTGGAGATTCCTCGCGAACTGGATATAGAAAAGAAAAGCAAACACCGTGGTATTCAAGTAGGTCTTTGGACCGCTTGAGAGGGGTTGATTGCAACCCTCGTCCATTGGGACGCCACAACGTGGAAGTAGGCAAGTGTTGTACTTGGCCGAACCACGGGATAAACCACTGTGTCTACCTGTGTTGATTCTCTTGTGGTTATTGTGTTTCACTAAGACTCTTCTCTAGCCACTTGGCAATACTGTGCTAACGCTTAACCAAGTTTTTGTGGCATTAAGTTCAAGTTTCACAGGATCACCTATTCACCCCCCCCCCCTCTAGGTGCTCTCAGGTTGGCCAGTTGAGTCGTATAGGCATCGGTCTGTCCAGTGCTGCCCAGACCAGCCCAAGTTTGGCTCATTTTGAGCCAAACTTCTTCAACTCTTCTTGACACTTTTGAGAGGTTCCCTAGCACTTAGACAAACATAGTTAGCAACTAAAACAATTGGCTAAGTAGTAGAACCATACCTTTTTCACTTATTTTCACAAGGATTTTCAATATGCCCACAAATAAGTCCAACTGGCACTTTTCTTGCACAAAGGAGTTAGTAACCAAACAAAGGTGCAAGAAGCATAGTATAATGTATGTGAAACTTAGTCAAGTACTTAAACCTCATGTTTTTGTAGCTTTACCCAAAGTTGCACTTTTGGCCTTCCAATTGAACTCATTTGGACTTCTTGCGTTCAATTTGCTTTTTCTAAACCTGTGCTTATGCTCATTGAAGAGTGTTAGTCCAAGGTGGTGTGTTGAGAATTTAATCACCAAAACAACTAGAAATAGCCTAAGGTAACATTTCTCTTTCTGCGCGCGAGTAGGGTCTGTAGGCATATATCACGGCTCGAGCGTGCACCACAGCCTTGTGATTCCTTTTCCCCTTGCGATTGTTTCTCCTTCCCCAGCGTCCCAACTATTCATCCTCCCGTTCATGGCCATGAATGGAGCTTCACTACAGGCATTTCTTATGTCATTCAACACCTTGTTCAAATGGCCATCAATCCACGATGAAGGCGGCCATGATCCTTCCCCTTTCCCCTCCCTACCATCTCCTATAAAATGCAGCTTCCCTTTTCTTCCTCCCCTTTAGCAGACCCTGCTCCTCTTCTCCTTTAACATCCTTGTTCTTCGTTTATATTCTTCTTCCTTCTTGTTCTGGTGCATTGAGACTCCCTTTTGCATACGGAACCAATAAGCCTAGCTTTCATTGCCAAGTTGTAGGCACCATGTGTCATGCTCTAAACATTTCTGTCCAAGCCTTGCCAACTTCGGCTAGTGCCTTGCTAGGCTTCAGCTGGCCATGGCCACTGGTGGCCAGGCTGCATCTGGCTCATCAGGTTCAAACCATCAAAAGTCATCAGGATGCAGCTTGCACCGGTGGCCAGGCTACAACATTCAAACCATCCCTTAGACTTCAGGGTCGGCTCTTCAAGTTGAGCCTCGCCCTTAGGGTCTACTATTAGGGAGACGGTCAAACAAGACCTCGATCATTGGTTCAGTTAGCTCTGCCTAATCTACCTTTAGACTTCATTCCCATGAATGTAGGGTTTTCTTAATGTCACGAGGGCTACCAAAGAGACTTCGCCCTGCGGGGGGACAAATCCTATGATATGGCACTTGAAGCCTATAAACGTCGCTCTTTCGTTGAAGGCTATGAAGACCATGGTGAGGTTTCCACCTACAGTGGCGGTCGATAGGCAGACTCTGCTAATGGCATCAGACATCTAAAGTCTCAATCGGAGGCCTCAAACACATCTAAAGCCTCAATCGACTAGTGGACAGCCTTGAAGGCACCAAGGGCTTCGTTCTCGTGGCTCGGGCACCATGTACGGTCCTTGACGGAGGCCACAACGACTTCTCCCCTTAGAGATACGTAGAATGCCAATGTTGTAGTGGCTACATGGGCCCTCCCTTAGGGCTAAAAAAGGCCCAACTATCGGTTGAAAATCTACCCCAGCGCGAGTGCAGGTATATAATTGAGTGTTTGTAACAGGAGGTCTATAATTGATCCTAATGACATGAATATTCTTAGGATGTAACGGGTAGCTAGGTGCAAGCCTATAGTTTTAGGGGTTGCCCTCTTCTCACCCTATAAATTCACATGCCCGGACGACAGGGTGAAGGGATGGCTGATAAAACAGTTAAGGGCCATTATTCCGCATTTGTCATATAGTTGCACCCTTACCATCTCCCTTGGTTGGATCCCACTTTTTAGGAACCAACACCATGAAGCAACATAGTTGGCCAGGAGACCAAACAATCACTTCCTGATGTTGCACCTATCGGGGTCTTTTTTGACGAGTTGCTCTTGGATACCCATGGTATATATCTTTAACATGTTGCATGATATTGTATTTTGGGGGGATTTTCAAAACCAATGCAGATAGAGACTAGCTAGCTAGTGTAGGTGGTGAATCGGACTTGACTCAAAATCAAACCAACACTAATTATGGGTTGCATTGATGGTATTTTTTGCGCTAAATTTGCATAGCACTGTTTTAATACGGTAAGCATTATTGCAGCATCCTTGTCTACGGAATGGAAGCTAGCATAGGGGGGTGCTCATTCACACGCCATGAGCGATTGTGTTGGACGTCGTTGGCACGGATCAATCATCTTTACACGTGACTAAGTATACGGTAATTGCTTATTGAATGGTTGGTTAGCACAAGCATGTCATGGCGTGCGTACGTTCATATTTCTGCTGATATCCGAAAGCACGAGCAAATCATCTGCACCATATACCAAACTAATCGGCTAGCTACAGCGCCAGCAGGTCAACAAGCAAGCACCGCTAGCTAGATTCCGCGGCATTTGACTGACCGTCTGCCTTGTCCTGCTTGCCGGTGGCAAATTAAAGATTATTCCAGGTCATTTTATACGCCGTCGTCGGTCGCGCTCGTCGCAGCTGTCGTTCGGATGTCGTCGCGGCCTAACGCACGGTCGGTTGTCAGTGTCACCGAGTGCGTCAAGCAGTAGAAGTGGTACAGAACAGGCTCGACCGGTCAGGAGTCCTGACTCAGGATGCTAGCTGCTCCGATCCTCTCTCTCTCTCCTAACGAAAACAATGTCGTTGACGAATTCTGGCTGCTTTCGCATATGTATAGAAACTAGTCGGTTGACCGTGCGTTGCGACGGCTTACAATAATATCTATGTAAAATATTCATAAAAAAATTCAAAATTTTTTATTGATTGTCTCCGCTCTCTGTATAATATATTTTTTAATTTGGCTAACTGATGTTATTGTTTACTCCATGCAAATATGTTTTGGTACAACACGATCAATAAAGTGAGCGATTAGAAGAGAGTTCACAACGATTGACTGAATGAACAGAGATTATAAAATGACATAATTCCATCATACAGAGACCAAATAAGAGAAAGTTTGTGAGATCAAGTTTCTAAAATAAGTCCCATGAAGTTAAACTTATAAAAAAAATAGATTAAAATATGAGGTGATTGCTAAAGTCAGGCATCAATAAAAACTGGAAGCGCTCCATATAAATTATGCTACTTCGTAGCAATTACTAACGTTTAAAACCAACAAATAACCTTTCATTTTGTTGTTAGTGTGACAAATCATTGCTGCTCCATCCAATTCAGCAACCTCAAACACCATGTAGTCCATTGCGCCAATGTAGTCTCAGAAACGGCCTAATGCTTGCAAGAGCCAAGAACGTTGTGCCGTGCTTAGGCTGTAGCCTCGACCCGTAGTGCTGGCCCGGCCCGACACGATTATTTTTTATTTTACAAAAAAAGTATATACCTATATACAATTTATATTCAATATTAAAAATATCTTAGTGTGATGTTCTACTGGTTAGACAGTTTCACCCAGTGTCTCCCGCCTTTCTTTCATTAGGGCATGGGTTCGAACCTCACCTCCTGCACTGTTTTTTAACATTTTACGCTGATTTAATTAAATGGCTCGACAAAAGCCGATTTGCCAAGTGTCTGACTCTCGGCACCACTTGGTACTCGACAAAGCGCCGTCTACAGCTGACAGCCGTTTAACTATGTCGAGTGCCCGTGGAGAACACTTGGCAAGTCATGTCTTTGTCGAGCGTCAACCTAGACACTCGGCAACAAATGCTTTTACCGAGTATCTTCTCTTGACACCCGGCAAAATTTATTTGGTTTTTTCTTTTTGCCCCCAAAGTTTTGGTGGTGTGTGTTCCTACAGTATTTGTACCTACATGTTCATTTTGGGCTTTTGGCACATTTCTTAAAGTGTTTTCTATATCTATAAAGATTTAGTTCATTTAATTGAATTTCTTCGGATAATTCAAATTTGAACTGTAAATCACTCGAAAAATGGAAAGTAATGAATGCAAAAATAATATTCATGTTATTGAGCACAATTTCAAGCCTTGTTTAGGAGCTGACCAGAAATTTTGAACATCATGTTCGCGAAACATGATCGCGAGCTTGCGATCCAGTTATTTTAATTATGTATAAAACACAAATAAAGTCAGAAAATTATGGAACTTGTCGAAATTACATGATATCATGTGTATAAGTTGTGATAGAAATTTGACAGTGTTTCGTGAAAGTTGTCGTGTAGGTATCATGAAACTTCTATGTAGATGTGTTTATACATATAGTACGTATGTGATAACTTTTACGAAACACTATTAAATTTTTATCACAACATCTACATATGATATCATGACAGCTCGACAAATTTCATTTTTTCTGACTTTGTTTGTGTTTTATACAATATTAAAATAACTGGATTACAACTTCGCGGTCATGTTTCGCGAACATGATGTTCAAAATTTTTGGTCTGTTTCTAAACAAGCCTTGAATTTGTGCTCAATAACATTAATATCAATTTTGCATTCATTGTTTTCAAGTATTCGAGTGACTTGCAGTTCAAAGGTGAATTATCCGAAGAAATTAAATTAAACGTACTAAATCAAATTGATATATCAAATACTTTGAGAAATGTGCCAAAATTGAACATGATGGTCCAGGTACTTTAAGAACATAGTAGAAAAAGTTGGGGGATTAAAAAACAAATAAACTTTACCGAGTGTCTCCTGCGGCACAAATTCTAAAGGAGACACTCGGCAAACTGGTTATTTGTCGAGTGCCTGTCAAAGAGCCCTCGGCAAATTTTATTTTTTTAATAGAAAGTTTATTTGCCGAGTGCTAGACCTTGGACACTCAACAAAGCTGTTGAAACCCTAACCATAGGCTTGACTTTGTTTCTTTGCCGAGTGTCTGTTTCTTTGCCGAGTGGCCGATCTTAGGCACTCGACAAAGCTGTTGAACATAACCCTAACCAAGTGCTCTTCTTCTCGTTTCACTCGGCTCTTCAACTCTCACTCGCCGCCGCCGCGCCAAGTCTGCCGCCGCCAGTTTCGCCATCCGGCTAACTCCGCCGCCGTCACACCCTGCACAATTTCCAACCACTGCCTCAGCCATTCCCCGCCCCGCCGCCGCCCCGACCATCCCGGCACCCACAGCAGCTCCGTCGTCGCCCCACCCTTCTACCACCACCCCTGCCATTCCCTGTTCTCGCCTCGGCCATCCCCAACCATCCCAACGCATGACACTCGGCAAAGGCTCCGTCACCGTCGTTTGGTGCCGTCACGGTGGCTTTTCTTTGCCGAGACAAAGACTTTGTCGAGTGTCTGATATAATGTACGCCAAATAGGACAAAACTATTCACCAAGTTCTTTTTGTTGAGTGTTATCGAGGCTCTATTCTGGTAGTCGGTAGTGTGGTGTTAAGTGGGAGGTGACCATCAGCCCCGCCAAAAGAGTATTCATCTCTCGCGAGAAGTTGCTATGACTATGAGTGTCTGGTGAGTGATTTTGACAGTATCCTAGACACGAGAGAGGCATGCATTATCATAAGGCCAACACTGAAAGAACAAGAATCCTGCTAGTTGATTCCCCTCCCTCTTTTTTATTGTTAAAATCGTAATACAATATGTTATGGCTCTTAAATATACTTATCTCTGACGTCACATTATATTCTTCGACGTCACATTATAACTTTTGGTTCTATATATAAGTATGATATCCAGTTTTAACGGTCGTCACACATCACTTTTCCCGCTTAATATAAAAATAAAATAAAATTATGCAATAAAATAAAGTTATGTATAAATGAGAGTTTAAACCTTAGTTATTAGCTCCACAATTACACTAACCTAACCAATAGAACACATATATTTTTATGTTTTATTAAAACAAGGTTTACTCGTGCTATATAAAAATCGTGTCGATGTACAGTCAGCCGACTAGTTAGTAATAATTCCACCATGGAGGCACCACATCGAAAGCACCATACAGTGTTATTGTAAAAAAAATGGCTAGCTAACTAAACAACACCCAAAGCTTTATTTGCGGAGCCCAGACGCACAGAGAAGTACAGAACCAATGTGTATTTACATTTTACTAATATCTGGAAAGAAAGAAAGCGACCACATGATAGGCAAGACAGTGACATCGAAATAAGACGCAGGGAAAAAAGAAAAAACCAATCGCTTCACTAACAAGAAAAGCTTCCGCCATTCTTTCCTGCATCTCAAGACCGACTGCACATGATTGCATCTGGGCACCACGCCTCACGCCGATTGCAGGAGCCAAAGCTATACCCTGATCACCTACCGTACACATTAGTTATCCCTATAATTATATATAGAGAGAAAAAAAAATAGTCATCTGCAGAGAGAGAGGTGAGAGGATCAGTCGTACCGGCGGTGGAGCTCTTGTCGGCTCTGCACCCGGCCGCGATGGCATGCGATTTCCGGCCGGTGCGGACAAAGACGCCTCCCCCGTCAGGCAGTTGGTGAAAACAACGGTCTACTGGACGTTTTCGTCAAAAGAAGAAAAAAAAAAAAGGGAGGGGCCCGGTCTCCGTCAGGGTTTCCTTTTGGGAATCGTTTCATCAGGGTTGAAACCCCCTAAACAAACATGAAACGCCATTCCTGTGGATAACCGGCGATCCTTTTTCTCCCAGAATGAAGCAACAGTTGATGCACGGTGTACACGGGAGCGTGCGTGTGCGTGTGCAGTGGAGGCGTTTGATCAAGTTAGAAGTAGTCATGATTTTGGACACAGCAACTAACTAACGATTGTGTTATCAAAGTCTCGTGTGCACGGTAGCGGCTAATAAGCCTATATATATGTTCAGTTGGTTGGTTGTATGGATGTGTGCTTCGCCCACATATGATTAATCATTTCGTTGCTCGACTGTATTTCCTGCTTCACTGTGATTTCTGAAACGGTTATCGTCTTCTCATGTTCTAACACGTGGCGAGATCCTCTCCGGTTACCCTGCAGATGCACTACAAGAAACTGATAAATGTTCGTGGGTAAAAGCCACGTTCTTACTTTGAGTTAAGTTCATGGGTTATGTTAAGAACGTGGGTACCGACGTTCTTAAATTAAGTTCGTGGGCCCTAGATAAAACCGTCGAACTTAACGAGTTAGAAACGTGGGTACCCACGTTCTTAAGTTAAGTTCGTCGAGCATGTGAACACCGTCGAACTTAATCCTGAAAACCTAAATCAAATCCCACACGCGGTTCTCTCTCTCACCTGTCTCATTCCCACCCACATGCTCCTCTCTCTCTCACCGGTGCCAAGCCAAGCCGCCGCCGGCAGGCCACGCCGCCGCCGCGCTACCACGAGCGGGCCGCGCCGCCGCCGAGGGAGGAGCACGCTTGCGCGCTACTGGAGGCCGCCACCACACCCTGCGCGCCACCCGCGCCGTCGCCGTGCCACCGCGAGCGGGCCGCGCCGCCGCCGAGGGAGGAGCACGCTCGCGCGCTGCTGGAGGCCGCCACCACGCCCTACGCGCCACCGAGGAAGGACGCCGCCACAAGTGAAGACGTTCCCAGCCACTGGGTGAGCCTTCCTCCTGCATGCTTCATCTCTGACCGCCTCACAACACAGCCCACACAACCATTGGCCATGGAAGCCTGATCTCACGTTGGCAATGTAGTGAGGGGTGCAGTCCTCCTTCAGGCCACAGCACTCACACTTGACCGATTCTATCTCCATTGCTTGCTTGCTGCTACTGCTTTCTATGTGCCTTGATTCCTTGAACTGGAGGCTATTTGTAGGGAGGTTACTATGGTTGTGAGGGGCAGTGGTGGAGGAGGGTATTTATTGATGGTGAGGTATTAGTGCATGTTCTGAGGTCAGAGATTTGAGACAGAGTTAGTTGGGTGTGAGCCTCGTTTGCTGGCCTTTTCCTGGCATTAATTTCTTTTTTGCCTTCGGTTGGTGGCTAGAGTGGGCGGGGCTAATGGTGCTGTGGGAATATGGGGAGCCTCACGAAATGCAAAAAACTTTGTCCCTTTGCTGAATTCTCAGAAAGAGCACGCTTAATTTCCCATGTAAATCGACCCACCTTGTACTTTTCTTGGTTAACAGTTTTTTCTTCAAGTTTCAGTTTTCTCCACTCATGGATTCCTGTTCCTGTAATATTTGAACTTCAAACCTTTAATACCTGATAATATAAAAGTCAATCATCTGTCAGGCTGAGGACACCTCACCCTGCTACCGGATTAGATTCTATGAACTAACAAGAACATATCATGGTCCACAACCAAATGAAAATCTATATCAAGTACCATCTAGCAAACAACATCGTAGAACGTGTTCAAAATTTGAATGTGACTCTTCTACCTTTTATATGTCCTACATCACATAAACTATTTTTCTTATTTTGATTTTGCCTTTGTTCATACAAATGTATTGTTCCCAACTTGCTTGTGTACACGGGAGCGTACGTGCGTGTGCGTGTGCATGTGGAGGCGTTTGATCAAGTTAGAAGTAGTCATGATTTTGGACACAGCAACTAACTAACAATTGTGTTATCAGAGTCTCGTGTGCACGGTAGCGGCTAATATGCCTATATGTTCAGTTGGTTGGTTGGTTGTTGGTTGTATGGAATCATTTCGTTTCACTTGGCTCGACTGTATTTCCTGCGTCACTGTGATTTCTGAAATGGTTATCGTCTTCTCATGTTCTAACACGCGACGAGATCCTCTGCGGTTACTCTGCAGATGGGTCACCGACGTGTGGGCCCGAACTACAGGAACATGTCATGGTCCACCACCAAATGAAAATCTATATCAAGTACCATCTTGCAAACAACATCGTAGAACGTGTTCAAAATTTGAATGTGACTCTTCTACCTTTTATATGTCCTACATCACAAACTATTTTTCTTATATGATTTTGCCTTCTGTTTGTTCATACAAATGTATTGTTCCCACCTTGCTTGCGTTTTAATCAAAACCGGTCATTGCTCTTCACCATATTAGTTTTGTGACTTGCAATGGTCGTCTTTTGATTCTTGCGATGCACCACAATCCCTCTTTGTTGAGAGAAAATCTTTGGCTTCCTAATCACTTTAGTAGGCCTCTCTCACTAGCATACACTTTTATCTAAGGCATGAGTGGGCTTGTTTACCTCACTTTCTTTAGGGTTTCATTTTCAATTTTAAGAGAAGTATTACTAGTGACATTGTTGCTCATAGATGGTGAATCTTAGTGCTACTAGTGGGAGTACTAATGATAGGTGCACAAATAGTATCAGCAAGAATGTTGCATGTGACACATATGCTTGCTATTTTAGTAAGATCCATCTTTTGACCAAGAAGAGAGTAATGAGCTTATTTCATATTCTCATGAGTTTCAATAAGAGCCTCATGATTAGCTAGATGCTCCTCAAAAGTTTGTTCAAGAACTTTGTACTTCTTGCGCAATTATTTGTATTTCACATTTATCGTGTTCAATGATTAATGAGCCTCTTACAAGAACTCAATGAGTTTCTCCTTAGATGGATCCTCTCCATCCTCACTTTTACCCTCAATATCACTCTCCTCAAATAGTACCTTAGGGCCCTTGGCCATGAAGCATGATGGAGTGTCAAAGAGTGAGGGCTTGTTGTTGGTGGCGATGGTTACAAGTCCTTTCTTCTTTGTATTCATCTTATCATCGTAATCATGTTCACTATCACTTGATCATGCATCGAAGTTCCTTTCAACACAATAGGCTTGGCCCATATTTTCCTTGAAAACCATCTTCTTACCTTCTTTGACCTTATTGTTTTCTTTATTTTCTTCATCATTGTAAGGAAACTAGACAATAAGATGTTCATAGTGACCACACTTGTTGTACCTTCTTTATTCTCTTCTTTTTCATGAGGGTACTCTTCTTGATCCATATCCTTTCATCTTCATAAATTTGACAAATTGGCACACATAAGCCATTTTTCATCATCATTTGAGCTTGAGACTTCATCTTCACTAGCTTATTTCTTTTTTTCTCTTGCTCCTTGCTGATGTGGCAGCATTTAATTCCACACTTTTATTATTATTATCATCTTCTTTGTAATCCTCATCTCTTTCTAGATGGTATATCTCTTGTGTGACCAAATCACTAGTACTTGAATTGAAGTTACTCCTTTTAGTCCGCCTCTCACAATGATGGTGACTAGAGTGTCAAATCTTGGAGGGAAGCATATTAAGAACCAATGAGAGAAGTCCTCATCGTTCACCATGTGACATAAGTTTCTTAGCTCATTCACAATGATATTGAGCCTATGGAACATCTCTAGTACACTTTCATCTTCTTGCACCTTCAATTTTGCATATTTATCTTCGAAGATATCTTGCTTTGCTTCTTTTATGGATAGTGTACCCTCATATGAATATTCAAGCCTCTTCCAAACTTCATGTACAAATTCCAAGTCATTGATTGATTCAAAGACCAAGCTTTATATATTATGTTGAGATCTTGATCATTTAATTGCAACTTTTCTTCCTCTCATAGTGTTGAATCCTTCATGTCAAGGACTACAAAAGGTTCATGCAGAACACCCCATATTTTTATACTCATAGCTTTTAAATGCAAACACATCCTTTTTACCAACAATCATAATTTGTTCCATTAAAGTAAGGTGGTTTGCTAGCATTATTAGTAGTCATACTTTTCACCATAGGTTGTTATGCCTTAAATTAACAGTGACCTAGCTCTAATACAACTTGATAGAATTTAGATGGCTAGAGGAGGGTGAACATCCTATAAAGGTGTCACACTCAAATTTATGGAGAAAATCTAATGTCCACTATACATGTAACTGGATCAAGAATCACATGTATAGTGATGCCATACAATGGATTTTATCAAAACACGGTATTTATTAATAATGAATAGAGTATTTATTCCAACACTGATATGGTGTGTTAATCCACTAGTAGACCCTCCATGGCCGACTAGTTAATCGTAGGCCTAAATGGGTCCAGGACACCTATTCTCTTCCATCAGAAAAAAAGAAATACATATGATGAGGTGGAAAAGACAAGAGTGAGCACTTATGCACTCAACAAGTATCCCACTGTGGTTAAAAGTGGACTAGCTTGAACAGTCGCTTTTAGTTAGTCAAGTTTTATTTGTGCTTGAAAAGCATACCAATCCCCTTTTGAAAATCATTTGTCAAGTGAAGCTTTGTTACAGTTCAGTAACATAAACATTCATTGCATCCCACAATGAACCATTCACCAAGTCTCAGGGTGAACCATCAGGGGTGGACCTACATTGCCCTAAGTGAGGGCACATGCCCTCAATCATTTATCTATTGCAAATAGTATAGTCTAGATTTTTACCATGGCGAAAGGGTCTCTAGCTGAGTTGGTTAGGTGGTCTGAGTAGCACTCCTCAGGTCCTGGGTTCGACTCCCCGTGGGAGCGAATTTTAGGCTGTGGTTAAAAAAATCCCCTCGTCTGTCCCACGCTAAAGCACAGGTCTAAGGCTCAGCCCCGGTCGCGGTCGTTCTCACATGGGCTTTGATGCCGCTGTGTATGGGTGGGGCAGGGGTTCGGGGGTTTTCTCGACCTACGTGAGAAGGTCTTCTTCTTATTAAAATGCCCGGGGGCTGTCTTACCCCCGCAGGTCGAGTTTTTTTTAGATTTTTACCATGAGGTCCCCTGCTCAGTCCAACCTAGATGCCCTCATTATGATGTTTTGATGCTTGCTGTTGTAAATGTGCCATCACTCTCCTTTTGTCCTAGGTCTGCCCCTGTAAACCATTATAATGAAGTAACCATTGAAAACACATTTTCATCCCACAATGAATCATTCACCAAGTCACATGATGACCATTTTGAAAACCATTCATTACATCTCACATTGAACCTTTTGAAAACCATTTCGAGCATCTAACCCTTGATGTTTTGTCTTTGGAAACACTAATATTTGAGGATCCCAAGAATGCTCTTGGCATTGAGCATGGCTGATTAATCAGTTTTAGACACTCTGCAGAGGTTGCATAACTTTACCCGCAAGTTGTTGTACCCACTTGCCTGGGTTTGCAGGACTCTTCACCTCTTCCAGGGAGGTGTAGCAGGGTTCACTATGAGACCTTTACAAGGGATCTCTTGTGTGTATTAGACTACAATAAAATATTTGGAGGCAATCTCCTGTAATATCTCTCCATCATAAACTGAAAGTCGCCTAGAGGGGGTGAATATGGCGAATCTGAAATTTACAAACTTAATCACAACTATAAGCCGAGTTAGCGTTAGAAATATAAACGAGTCCGAGAGAGAGGGCGTAAAACAAATCGCAAGCGAATAAAGAGTGTGACACGCGGATTTGTTTTACCGAGGTTCGGTTCTTGCAAACCTACTCCTCGTTGAGGTGGTCACAAAGACCGGGTCTCTTTCAACCCTTTCCCTCTCTCAAACGGTCCCTCGGACCGAGTGAGCTTTTCTTCTCAATCACTTGGAACACAAAGTTCCCACAAGGATCACCACACGATTGGCGTCTCTTGCCTCAATTACAAGTGAGTTTGATCTCAAGAAAGAATGAGAAAGAAAAGAAGCAATCCAAGCGCAAGAGCTCAAAAGAACACAACAAATCACTCTCACTTAATACTAAAGCTTTTGTGGAATTTGGAGAGGATTTGATCACTTGGGTGTGTCTTGTATTGAATGCCTAGCTCTTGTAAGTGGTTGGAAGGTGGAAAACTTGGATGACTTGAATGTGGGGTGGTTGGGGGTATTTATAACTCCAACCACCAAACTAGCCGTTTGGTGGAGGCTGTTGTCGCATGGCGCACCGGACAGTCCGGTGCGCCACCGGACACTGTCCAGTGCGCCAGCCATGTCACCAGGCCGTTGGGTTCCGACCGTTGGAGCTCTAACGTGTGGGCTCGCCTGGCTGTCTGGTGTGCCACTCGCGCGTGCTCTGGTCCTCTACGCGCGCTGGCGCGCATTTAATGCGTTGCAGTTGACCGTTGGCGCGAAGTAGTCGTTGCTCCGCTGGCTCACCGGACAGTCCGGTGTACACCGGACATGTCCGGTGAATTATAGTGGAGCGGGAATCTGAAGCTGGCGAGTTTAGAGTCGCTTTCCCCTGGAGCACCGGACAGTCCGGTGAATTATAGCGAAGCGCCTCTGAGAATTCCCGAATGTGCGAAGTTTGGCTTGAAGTCCCCTGGTGCACCGGACACTGTCCGGTGGTGCACCAGACACTGTCTGGTGGCACACCAGACAGTCCGGTGCGCCAGACCAAGGCTGCCTTCGGTTATCCCTTGCTCTTTTTGTTGAACCCATTTCTTGGTCTTTTTATTGGCTAAGTGTGAACCTTTGGCACCTGTATAACTTATAGACTAGAGCAAACTAGTTAGTCCAATTATTTGTGTTGGGCAATTCAACCACCAAAATCATTTAGGAAATAGGTGTAAGCCTAATTCCCTTTCAATCTCCCCCTTTTTGGTGATTGATGCCAACACAAACTAAAGCAAGTATAGAAGTGCATAAATAAACTAGTTTGCATAATGTGAGTGCAAAGGTTACTTGAAATTGAGCCAATATAAATACTTATAAAATACGCATGGATTGATTCTTTAATTTTTGACATTTTGGACCATGCTTGCACCACATGTTTTGTTTTTGCAAATTCTTTTGTAAATCCTTTTCAAAGTTCTTTTGCAAATAGTCAAAGGTAAATGAATAAGATTTTGCGAAGCATTTTCAAGATTTGAAATTTTCTCCCCCTGTTTCAAATGCTTTCCCTTTGACTTAAACAAAACTCCCCCTTGATAAATTCCTCTTCTTAGTGTTCAAGAGGGTTTTAAGATATTTATTTTGAAAATACTACTCCTCTCCCCTTTTTGAACACAATGAGATACCAATTGAGAAATTTTTAAAATTAGGTGGTGGTGCGGTCCTATTGCTTTGGGCTCATGATCTCTCCCCCTTTGGCATAAATCGCTAAAAACAGAATCATTAGAGCCTTTTCCTAGCTATTTTCTCCCCTTTGGCAAATAAAACATGAGTGAAGATTATACCAACGACAGAGAGTTGCTCGGAGCGACGGCGAAGGATGAGTTACGGAGTGGAAGCCTTTGTCTTCACCGAAGACTCCAATTCCCTTTCAATATACCTATGACTTGGTTTGAAATTTACTTGAAAACATATTAGTCATAGCACATGAAAGAGACATGATCAAAGGTATATGAATGAGCTATGTGTGCAAATCAACAAAAGAAGTTCCTAGAATCAAGAATATTTAGCTCATGCCTAAGTTTGTTAAAGGTTTGTTTATCAAGTGGCTTGGTAAAGATATCGGTTAATTGATCTTTAGTATTAATGTATGAAATCTCGATATCTCCCTTTTGTTGGTGATCCCTTAAGAAATGATACCGAATGACTATGTGTTTAGTGCGGATATGCTCAACGGGATTATCCGCCATGCGGATTGCACTCTCATTATCACATAGAAGAGGAACTTTGGTTAATTTGTAACCATAGTCCCTAAGGGTTTGCCTCATCCAAAGCAATTGCGCGCAACAATGGCCTGCGACAATGTACTCGGCTTCGGCGATAGAAAGAGCTACGGAATTTTGCTTCTTTGAAGCCCAAGACACCAAGGATCTTCCCAAGAACTGGCAAGTCCCCGATGTGCTCTTTCTATTAATTTTACACCCCGCCCAATCGGCATCCGAATAACCAATTAAATCAAATGTGGATCCCCTAGGATACCAAAGCCCAAACTTAGGAGTATAAACTAAATATCTCAAGATTCGTTTTACGGCCGTAAGGTGAGCTTCCTTAGGGTCGGCTTGGAATCTTGCACACATGCATACAGAAAGCATAATATCCGGTCGAGATGCACATAAATAGAGTAAAGAACCTATCATCGACCGGTATACCTTTTGATCGACGGATTTACCTTCCGTGTCGAGGTCGAGATGCCCATTGGTTCCCATGGGTGTCTTGATGGGTTTGGCATCCTTCATCCCAAACTTGCTTAGAATATCTTGAGTATACTTCGTTTGGCTAATGAAGGTGCAATCTTGGAGTTGCTTTACTTGAAATCCTAAGAAATACTTCAACTCCCCCATCATTGACATCTCGAATTTTTGTGTCATGAT
Source organism: Zea mays (assembly GCF_902167145.1). Classification (NCBI taxonomy): domain Eukaryota; kingdom Viridiplantae; phylum Streptophyta; class Magnoliopsida; order Poales; family Poaceae; genus Zea; species Zea mays. The sequence continues at coordinate 10,019,875 of NC_050104.1, read as the reverse complement.
CCTACTAAACTCTTCACATGTAGATTCGTTAGTAGACCCAAATATAATATCATCAACATAAATTTGGCATACAAACAAATCATTTTCAAGTGTTTTGGTAAAGAGTGTAGGATCGGCCTTTCCAACTTTGAAGCCATTAGTGATAAGAAAATCTCTTAGGCATTCATACCATGCTCTTGGGGCTTGTTTGAGCCCGTAAAGCGCCTTAGAGAGTTTGTAAACATGGTTAGGATACTCACTATCTTTAAAGTCGGGAGGTTGCTCAACATAGACCTCTTCCTTGATCGGTCCATTTAGGAAGGCACTCTTCACGTCCATTTGATAAAGCTTGAAGCCATGGTAAGTAGCATAGGCCAATAATATACGAATTGACTCAAGCCTAGCTACGGGTGCATAGGTTTCACCGAAATCCAAACCTTCGACTTGGGAGTATCCCTTGGCCACAAGTCGGGCTTTGTTCCTTGTCACCACACCATGCTCATCTTGCTTGTTGCGGAACACCCATTTGGTTCCTACAACATTTTGATTAGGACGTGGAACTAAATGCCATACCTCATTCCTCGTGAAGTTGTTGAGCTCCTCTTGCATCGCCACCACCCAATCCGAATCTTGAAGTGCTTCCTCTACTAGTGGTTACCCCCTTATGAATGTCGCCGAGGATGGTGTCGACAGGGTGATCTCGTTGGATTGCTTGGTGGACTCTTGGGTGTGGCGGCCTTGGTTCTTCATCCTCTTTGTCTTGATCATTTGCATCTCCCCCTTGATCATTGCCGTCATCTTGAGGTGGCTCATTTGCTTGATCTTCTCCTTCATCAACTTGAGCCTCATCCTCATTTTGAGTTGGTGAAGATGCTTGCGTGGAGGAGGACCGTTGATCTTGTGCATTTGGAGGCTCTTCGGATTCCTTAGGACACACATCCCCAATGGACATGTTCCTTAGCGCGATGCACGGAGCCTCTTCATCACCTATCTCATCAAGATCAACTTGCTCTACTTGAGAGCCGTTAGTCTCATCAAACACAACGTCACAAGAAACTTCAACTTGTCCAGAGGACTTGTTAAAGACTCTATATGCCCTTGTGTTTGAATCATATCCTAGTAAAAAGCCTTCTACAGTCTTAGGAGCAAATTTAGATTTTCTACCTCTTTTAACAAGTATAAAGCATTTGCTACCAAAGACTCTAAAATATGAAATATTTGGCTTTTTACCGGTTAGGAGTTCGTATGATGTCTTCTTGAGGATTTGGTGTAGATATAACCGGTTGATGGTGTAGCAGGCGGTGTTGACCGCCTCGGCCCAAAACCGATCCGAAGTCTTGTACTCATCAAGCATGGTTCTTGCCATGTCCAATAGAGTTCTATTTTTCCTCTCCACTACACCATTTTGTTGTGGAGTGTAGGGCGAAGAGAACTCATGCTTGATGCCCTCCTCCTCAAGGAAGCCTTCGATTTGTGAGTTCTTGAACTCCGTCCCATTGTCGCTTCTAATTTTCTTGATCCTTAAGCCGAACTCATTTTGAGCCCTTCTCAAGAATCCCTTTAATGTCTCTTGGGTATGGGATTTTTCCTGCAAAAAGAATACCCAAGTGAAGTGAGAATAATCATCCACAATAACTAGACAGTACTTACTCCCGCCGATGCTTATGTAAGCTATCGGGCCGAATAGGTCCATGTGTAGGAGCTCCAGTGGCCTGTCAGTCGTCATGATGTTCTTATGTGTATGATGAGCACCAACTTGCTTCCCTGCTTGGCATGCGCTACAAACCATGTCTTTCTCAAAATGAACATTTGTTAATCCTAAAATGTGCTCTCCCTTTAGAAGCTTATGAAGATTCTTCATCCCAACATGGGCTAGTCGGCGGTGCCAGAGCCATCCCATGTTAGTCTTAGCAATTAAGCAAGTGTCGAGTTCAGCTCTATCAAAATCTACCAAGTATAGCTGACCCTCTAACACTCCCTTAAATGCTATTGAATCTTCACTTCGTCTAAAGACAGTGACACCTACATCAGTAAATAGACAGTTGTAGCCCATTTGACATAATTGGGAAACGGAAAGCAAATTGTAATCTAGTGAATCTACAAGAAAAACATTGGAAATAGAATGGTCAGGAGATATAGCAATTTTACCCAATCCTTTGACCAAACCTTGATTACCATCCCCGAATGTGATAGCTCGTTGGGGATCTTGGTTTTTCTCGTAGGAGGAGAACATCCTTTTCTCCCCTGTCATGTGGTTTGTGCACCCGGTGTCGATTACCCAACTTGAGCCCCCGGATGCATAAACCTACAAAACATGTTTAGTTCTTGACTTTAGGTACCCAAATGGTTTTGGGTCCTTTGGCATTAGACACAAGAACTTTGGGTACCCAAACACAAGTCTTTGACCCCTTGTGCTTGCCCCCAACATATTTGGCAACTACCTTGCCGGATTTGTTAGTTAAAACATAAGATGCATCAAAAGTTTTAAATGAAATGCTATGTTCATTTGATGCACTAGGAGTTTTCTTCTTAGGCAACTTAGCACGGGTTGGTTGCCTAGAACTAGATGCCTCACTCTTATACATAAAAGCATGGTTAGGGCCAGAGTGAGGCTTCCTAGAATGAATTCTCCTAATTTTGCTCTCTGGATAACCGGCAGGGTATAAAATGTAACCCTCGTTATCCTGAGGCATGGGAGCCTTGCCCTTAACAAAATTGGACAATTTCTTAGGAGGGGCATTAAGTTTGACATTGTCCCCCTTTTGGAAGCCAATGCCATCCTTAATGCCAGGGTGTCTCCCACTATAAAGCATACTACGAGCAAATTTAAATTTTTCATTTTCAAGTTCATGCTCGGCAATTTTAGCATCTAAATTTGCTATATGATCATTTTGTTGCTTAATTAATACCATATGATCATGAATAGCATCAAGATCAACATCTCTACATCTAGTGCAAATAGTGACATGCTCAGTGGTGGATGTAGAGGGTTTGCAAGAATTAAGCTCAACAATCTTAGCACGCAATATATCATTTTTATCTCTAAGATCGGAAATTGTAACATTGCAAACATCTAGTTCTTTAACCTTTGCAATTAATTTTTCATTTTCATTTCTAAGGCTAGCAAGAGTAATGTTTAATTCTTCAATCTTAGCAAGCAAATTATCGTTATCATTTCTAAGATTTGGAATTGAAACATCACAAACATTTGAATCAACCTTAGCTAACAAATTAGCATTCTCATTTCTAAGGTTGTCTATAGTCTCATGGCAAGTGCTTAGCTCATTAGATAGTTTTTCACATTTTTTCTACTTCTAGAGCGTAAGCATTTTTAACTTTAACATGCTTTTTGTTTTCTTTAATAAGGAAGTCCTCTTGGGAGTCCAAGAGATCATCCTTCTCATGGATAGCACTTATCAATTCATTTAATTTTTCTTTTTGTTGCATGTTTAAGTTGGCAAAAAGAGTACGCAAATCATCTTCCTCATCACTAGCATTATCATCGCTAGAGGACTCATATCTAGTGGAGGATTTGGATTTAACCTTATTCTTTTTGCCGTCCTTTGCCATGAGGCACTTGTGGCCGACGTTGGGGAAGAGAAGGCCCTTGTTGATGGCGATGTTGGCGGCGTCCTCGTCGGAGGAGCTCTCGGCCGAGTCCCACTCGCGGCATACATGGGCGTCGCCACCCTTCTTCTTGTAGTATTTCTTCTTCTCCTTTCTTCTCCCCTTCTTGTCGTCGCCCCTGTCACTGTCACTAGAAATAGGACGTTTTGCTATAAAGTGACCGGGCTTACCACACTTGTAGCAAACCTTCTTGGAGCGGGGCTTGTAATCTTTCCCCCTCCTTTGCTTGAGGATTTGGCGGAAGCTCTTGATGACGAGCGCCATTTCCTCATTGTCGAGCTTTGAGGCGTCGATTGGTTGTCTACTTGATGTAGACTCCTCCTTCTTCTCCTCTGTTGCCTTGAATGCAACCGGTTGTGCTTCGGATGTGGAGGGATCATCTAGCTCATTGACTTTCTTTGAGCCCTTGATCATATACTCAAAGCTCACAAAATTCCTGATTACTTCTTCGGGAGTCATTAGTGTATATCTAGGATTACCACGAATTAATTGAACTTGTGTAGGGTTAAGGAAAATAAGTGATCTAAGAATAACCTTAACCATCTCGTGGTCATCCCATTTTTTGCTCCCGAGGTTGCGCACTTGGTTCACCAAGGTTTTGAGCCGGTTGTACATGTCTTGTGGCTCTTCCCCTTTGCGAAGCTGGAAGCGACCGAGCTCCCCCTCGATCGTCTCCCGCTTGGTGATCTTGGTTAGTTCATCTCCCTCATGCGCGGTCTTGAGCACGTCCCAAACTTCCTTGGCGCTCTTTAATCCTTACACCTTGTTATACTCCTCTCGACTTAGAGAGGCGAGGAGTATAGTAGTGGCTTGGGAGTTGAAGTGCTCGATTTGGGCCACCTCGTCCTCATCGTAATCCTCATCCCCTACGGATGGTACCTGTACACCAAACTCAACGACATCCCATATACTTTTGTGGAGTGAGGTTAGGTGAAACCGCATTAAATCACTCCACCTAGCATAATCTTCACCAACAAAGGTTGGTGGCTTGCCTAATGGGACGGAAAGTAAGGGCGTATGTTTTGGAATGCGAGGGTAGCGTAGGGGGTTCTTACTAAACTTCTTGCACTCATGGCGCTTAGAAGTTACGGAGGGCGCGTCGGAGCCGAAGGTGGAAGGTGATGAAGTATCGGTCTCGTAGTAGACCACCTTCCTCATCTTCTTTTTCTTGTCGCCACTCCGATGCGACTTGTGGGAAGAGGCTTTCTTCTCCTTCCCTTTCCCTTTTTTGCGTGACTCTTCCGATGAAGCCTTCCCGTGGCTTGTAGTGGGCTTGTCGCCGGTCTCCATCTCCTTCTTGGCGTGTTCTCTCGACATCACTTCGAGCGGTTAAGCTCTAATGAAGCATCGGGCTCTGATACCAATTGAAAGTCGCCTAGAGGGGGGGTGAATATGGCGAATCTGAAATTTACAAACTTAATCACAACTACAAGCCGAGTTAGCGTTAGAAATAGAAACGAGTCCGAGAGAGAGGGCGTAAAACAAATCGCAAGCGAATAAAGAGTGTGACACGCAGATTTGTTTTACCGAGGTTCGGTTCTTGCAAACCTACTCCCCATTGAGGTGGTCACAAAGACCGGGTCTCTTTCAACCATTTCCCTCTCTCAAACGGTCCCTCGGACCGAGTGAGCTTTTCTTCTCAATCACTTGGAACACAAAGCTCCCACAAGGATCACCACACGATTGGCGTCTCTTGCCTCAATTACAAGTGAGTTTGATCTCAAGAAAGAATGAGAAAGAAAAGAAGCAATCCAAGCGCAAGAGCTCAAAAGAACACAACAAATCACTCTCACTTAACACTAAAGCTTTTGTGGAATTTGGAGAGGATTTGATCACTTGGGTGTGTCTTGTATTGAATGCCTAGCTCTTGTAAGTGGTTGGAAGGTGGAAAACTTGGATGACTTGAATGTGGGATGGTTGGGGGTATTTATAACCCCAACCACCAAACTAGCCGTTTGGTGGAGGTTGCTGTCGCATGGCGCACCGGACAGTCCGGTGCGCCACCGGACACTGTCCGGTGCGCCAGCCACGTCACCAGGTCGTTGGGTTCCGACCGTTGGAGCTCTGACGTGTGGGCCCGCCTGGCTGTCCGGTGGTGCACCGGACAAGTCCTGTAGACTGTCCGGTGTGCCACCCGCGTGTGCTCTGCTCCTCTGCGCGCGCTGGCGCGCATTTAATGCGTTGCAGTCGACCGTTGGCGCGAAGTAGCCGTTGCTCCGCTGGCTCACCGGACAGTCCGGTGTACACCGGACATGTCCGGTGAATTATAGCGGAGCAGGAATCCGAAGCTGGCGAGTTCAGAGTCGCTTTCCCCTGGAGCACCGGACAGTCCGGTGAATTATAGCGAAGCGCCTCTGAGAATTCCCGAAGGTGCGAAGTTTGGCTTGAAGTCCCCTGGTGCACCGGACAGTCCGGTGCGCTAAACCAGGGCTTCCTTCGGTTATCCCTTGCTCTTTTTGTTGAACCCATTTCTTGGTCTTTTTATTGGCTAAGTGTGAACCTTTGGCACCTGTATAACTTATAGACTAGAGCAAACTAGTTAGTCCAATTATTTGTGTTGGACAATTCAACCACCAAAATCATTTAGGAAATAGGTGTAAGCCTAATTCCCTTTCATAAACCTCACACGTAGGCCCTCTAGGGCATCCCACCCAAGGCCTATTCAAGCTTAAGTGGAGCTAAAGATCCTTCCTCTATTTCCATCTATCATAGCTAATGTCCACACAATTTCCCCTAATTACTTGGTCAAGACGAGCGCCATAATAGTCCTTGTGTTTGTACTGTTGTCCTGGGTGGTCGCTCGGTGAAACAGTCCTTAGGGTGAGGCACTTTAGCAATCATATCCCATGCATGCAAGTCTCCATGGTTTGCTAAAAAGCATCTTTTATAAACAAAATTTGTAAAATATTTAAAAACATTTCTCTTTTGAACAATGTAGAGCACTATCATTTGTCCACTAAAAATGTTCCCAAAATTCCCAGTTTATCAAGCACATGGTGATCGAAACTAGGTAAGTCCTACTACAAGCAATAAATTGACCAAAATGGTGATTAATATTTAATGTAATGGGAAATCGGATCATGGAATATACTTGCTTTCTTTAGGGGACTTGAGGTCCTCAAAGGTGGGGCCCTCATGATAGTTGTAACAGTCTGGATCGACTCGCGTACGTGTGCATACAACAAACATGGGCACAAAATAAGAAATAGTACACCAAACATAAAAATATGGTTCAAAAACAGTCCTAATGTTATTCTATGCAATTTTTGAATTTATTTGAGACCAAAACCATTTAATTTGGATTTCAGATAAATTAGTTATGAAAATTAATTTATTTTAAAGCTACCATGGGTATATATTTAATTATCTATAGTATTTAGGCTTTAAAAAGTATATTTCATGTCCCTGATCATAAATACGATGGATCGTGGGTTGATTCTCGCTAAATGGAGGGGCTCTTTTGCAAAGCAGACATTGTCGTGCGTGGTTAGAACTGACGCTGACCATTACTGGTTGTTCCTAGCCGTTGGATCACATGTGTATGTTGGAGATTAAAATGGCAGTGTGCGGGCGGCGAGGGCACAACAACGCTTGGCTTACGTCGGATGCTAGGGCATTTAGCAAGGGTGGTGGATTGCCACCAAGGCCTCTCTAGCCATGGCAAAACAGATGAGTAAGATTGAGGTGCAGCTGATCAACGGGAAGAACTTAATCAGCGGGACACAATAGGAATCCAGGTAATTCCCATCGGCCGAGAAACGACAGGAATTAGCCCTATACCAACGGGAATGGGGCTCAACATGATGGCTCGGAGCAACTATGACAAGACATTGATGTGGGTTTAGGCACAAAAAACATAGGGTGGGGCACAGGGTGTTTGTTATCGTCGTGTGAAGTGCTTCGTACTGGTCGATCGCTTGGTGTGGGTCGAGGAGTGGCAGTCAATGGTGTGGCGACATCATTCAGCTCGGGTCACGAAGTCCATGGATAAGATGTCGGTAGACCTTTGGTGGAGCTTGTCTTAGACTTCTTGAGCTCTAGCGAAGCTGGTGACATCGGTGGGAGGGTCGAGGGTGCTCCAGCGAGGACAGAACGCGTGCTCCGAAGCTCTAGAACAGAGGGGGCTCTTTTAGCTCGTAGCTCGAAGTGAGGTGAGCAGAGCGTGCAAGAGGTCTCCTTTTATAGAAGTGCGCCATAGATTGAAGGGAGGTGGCTCCGGCATGAGCAGCGCAGTCGGACTCTAGTTGAATGTCGGTGAACTCGTGTGGTTAAATTACACGACATCGGGAGAGGGAAGAGGGGAGAAAAAATTAGCTTGAATGCACTTCATGGCCGGTGTCGGGTGACATGAGCAAGGGCGGCGCTTTGGCTGAGGATGGCGAGATCAACGGTGGTGTGTGTACGTCACCGAATAGAGAGGGGCGAGGGATTCAAATGACAGGTGGGGGCTCACATGTTAGTGGCTTGGACCTAATATTGAGGGGGCGTCTACAAGTGGGTCCTGCATATCAGTGGGGCTCATGCAGGCGCAGACTAGGTCGAAAGCCTATTGGCCAGCACCGACACCTTTCTCCACTTTCTAGATTTGAATTTATGTTTGATTTTTGAATTCAATTCAAATGAACTCCAAACCACTTCAAAATTTTACAGAAAATCATAAACAATCAGATAAACATTTTGGTAAAGTTTGGAATCTGTTCTAGTTTATGCTCTTTATATAAAATAATTGCCCTTTCTATCTTTAGGGTAAATTAGGATAAAAATTAAGTGTAGAAGGGAAAAGGAAATTAAATTCCCTTTATGTTGTTTATGAATTCAAGAAATTTTATACCATACAAAAGTAGGGTGTTAGGCTATCCCCAGCATATTCCCTATCTCATCCCCTATTTCAAATTTCACTCTGCAAACATTGTCATCTACAGTTCTGCGTCCCCTATTTTACACTACCTGCTGGAGACAGTCTTAGAGACCTACCCCTTAAAAGAAATCTCTTGCTGATATTTTAGGTCAGGCTAGTTGAAGAGGTTGGGTAATTGGTTCAGAGTTCGCCCTCTCTTTTCCAAGTGGCCACATATGTCGTCTGGTGACTCCATCTGACTTTGCACATCCTCGTCACATTTCTCCAGGTAGACCTTTCAGTTGTCTCCAAGATCTCTACTGGTTACTCGATGTAGGTTAGGTCATCTTGGATGTTTAGATCTTCTATTGGCAGTTGCTCTTCTGGTACTCTCAGACACTTCTTGAGCTGATATACATGGAACATGTTGTGCACATCTGCTAACCTCTCAGGTAGCTCTAGTTGATAGGCCACCTCACCTTTTGGATCGAAGATCTTGAAAGGTCCAATATATCTAGATGATAACTTCCCCCTTACCTTAAACCTACGCAACCCTTAGATGGGGAACACCTTGAGGTAGACAAAGTCTCCTACCTTGAAGGCTAGGTCTCTTCTTCAATTGTCAGTATAGCTTTTCTGCCATGATTAGGCAATCCTTAGATTCTTCTAGATCAACTTTACTTGATTCTTTGTTTCTTTTATGATCTCAAGACCAAAGACTTACCTCTTGCCAACTTGACTCTAGTGTTATTGTGTACTACACTGTCTACCATAAAGGACCTCAAATGGCTCCATCTTCATACTGGCCTTCTCGCTTTAGACATAGCAATGAAGATCTTTTTTGTGTTCTTTCTTTAGACATAGCAATGAAGGATTTATCTTGAAATGAATGGCATTAGATTATTATGCATCAATTCTATAGCATGCACCTTTATGATGGTTGAAGCTATGTTTCATACCCTCTAAAACCTTCAGTGGGAAGGAAGATTTTCAAACTAATGGTGTTATCTTGTTGCTGTTCTTTTTAGAATTTTAGCAGGTACCCAACATTTGGCGTCCACCTCAAGTGAACTCATCAATGACTACAACCATGCCTCTACGAAGGGAAAGAATTATTAGCATAATTGATTGTACTAACAATTCTGAAGAAGATCGCAACAAAGGCATCAATCATATCAAAGCAAGCAACCGAAGGTAGGAGAAGAGAAAGGATATTTTTCATACATCATCTTAATGCCCACCCAATTATGAAGCACCATATATTCATCATCAGGGGCACAACTTACATTGAAGCTTTGTTTTCCTTTGCTTTGGCTCAATGCATGCTTTGACTTTGTCCATAGTCCGAAGCTCCTTTGGGCATGATAGCCTTGAGCTTCGCTTTGGGTTCTTAGCTTGAGAAAATATTTAAACATTGATTAAGTCAATATGGGCCTTCAACCTAAATCTTCTCCCCAACATAAGGTATACTATATAGCGGGGCCAGTGTCGAGGGCACGGGGTGTACTGTTGCCAAATGGAGTAGTTGTGCTGCTCGGTTGATCTCAATCGGTGTAGCCATACAAGCTGTTACAAGGAAGAGAAAGTAAACTTACAGTGAGCAATCACGTGAAGGCACTCCCCAAAAACCTTATAGTCCCGCTTATCCCGTGTAGGATATCCAACGTGGTAGGGTGTCAGAGGCCTACTCTTGCCACGTCTGTGCGTGGAGATGCAAAAATGTAGCAAGCAGGTGGATTATACCTTTAATTAGGCTAGCCTATTTAAATCCAATAAAAATGTACTATAACCAGGTGGATAATACCTTTAAATACAGTTATATGGAAATAAATTTAATTGATAGAAGTGTATTTGTTTGGGACTTGATGGGGTATGTTAGGCTGTCCGCAGCGCTCGCCTCGTGGAGACCCCTCCCCTTGCATGGAGCGCCTCCACGCCCGCAGCGCCGCCCCCTGCCAGACCCTCCGGTCGACGGAACAGGTAGCATGAAGCATTGGCTCCTCTATCACTGTTTATGTGTACTTTGGTTTTTTAATAGGTGAAGAAAAAATAGTAATAGATGATGAATAAAGTTGGATAATGATATTTTATAATTGTAGTGGGATATAGAGAGAGAATATAGAGAGAACCACTGCGGGAGATAAAAAAGTAAGAGATAAAAAAAGTGATATAGAAGAAAAATTTAGAGGTAACGACCGCTGATAGTCTCATCCTGCCACCTGCCTTCATCCTGCCACCTGCCTTCTGCTGTGTTTACACAAGGCAGTCGAGGAGGGGGTCAAACATACACGCTGGTGCCGTCCGTGGGCGTCTTCAGTCTTCACCACTTCGCGTCTTCGCCTACATCTTGCTTTGTCGCCGAATGTACAAAATATTAAAGAAAAGCGGGTGCATGCGTATACAATGTTCCTTTGAAAAACGATGTCACCGGCTTCTGCCAACAAGTAGGCATCAGTGGCACATCACCCAACTACTTGTCCTCATCCCACTGCGGTGCTATATCCGGTGCTTAATTCGATTGCCAATTCCTACCAAGTCGCTAATCGCCATGAGCGCGTGCTTTAGGACGCATAAATATGCAGCGTAATCCCAGTGCAAAGCTCATGTAAACCTCATACAAGCTATGAAGCGGCTCGTGGCGTTGCTGGTACTGATCGCGCTCCCGGTGCGCGCGGTGCCTGTCTCCGGTGCCGGCGTCGTGGCGCTGCTCACGCACGCCGACGCCGGCCGCGGCCTCGCGAGCGCCGAGCTCGTGCGGCGAATGGCGCACCGGACCAGGGCGCGCCGCCGGCTCCTGTCCTCGCACAGGCGCCCGGCGCGCGCGCGGGTGCGCGCAGGGCTCGGCGCCGGCGGCGGGATTGCGACGAACGAGTACCTGGTGCGCCTGGCGGTCGGCACGCCGCGGCGGCCCGTGGCGCTCACGCTCGACACCGGTAGCGACCTCGTCTGGACGCAGTGCGCGCCCTGCCGCGACTGCTTCGACCAGGACCTCCCGGTCCTGGACCCCGCTGCGTCCTCCACGTACGCCGCGCTCCCCTGCGGCGCGGCGCGGTGCCGCGCGCTCCCGTTCACGTCGTGCGGGGTCCGAACCTTGGGTAACCACCGGAGCTGCATCTACGCCTACCACTACGGCGACAAGTCGCTCACCGTCGGCGAGATCGCCACCGACCGCTTCACCTTCGGGGACAGCGGCGGCAGTGGCGAGAGCCTCCACACGAGGCGCCTGACCTTCGGCTGCGGCCACCTCAACAAGGGCGTGTTCCAGTCGAACGAGACCGGCATTGCCGGCTTCGGCAGGGGGAGGTGGTCGCTCCCCTCCCAGCTCAACGTCACAAGCTTCTCCTACTGCTTCACCTCCATGTTCGAGTCCAAGAGCAGCCTCGTCACTCTCGGCGGCTCGCCAGCCGCGCTCTACAGCCACGCGCACAGCGGCGAGGTCCGGACCACCCCGATCCTCAAGAACCCGTCGCAGCCGTCGCTCTACTTCCTCTCGCTGAAGGGCATCTCCGTGGGCAAGACACGGCTGCCGGTCCCGGAGACCAAGTTCCGGTCGACGATCATCGACTCAGGCGCGTCGATCACGACGCTTCCCGAGGAAGTGTACGAGGCCGTGAAGGCGGAGTTCGCGGCGCAGGTCGGGCTGCCGCCCAGCGGTGTCGAGGGGTCTGCGCTCGACCTCTGCTTCGCGCTCCCCGTGACGGCGCTCTGGCGCCGCCCCGCCGTGCCGTCGCTGACGCTGCACCTGGAGGGCGCCGACTGGGAGCTGCCCCGCAGCAACTACGTGTTCGAGGACCTCGGCGCGCGCGTGATGTGCATCGTGCTGGATGCGGCGCCCGGGGAGCAGACCGTAATCGGCAATTTCCAGCAGCAGAACACGCACGTCGTGTATGACCTCGAGAACGACCGGTTGTCCTTCGCCCCGGCAAGGTGCGACAGGCTCGTAGCTTCACTGTAGTCACTAATAGTGTTTGTACAAAGAAAAGGTAGATGTCTTTAGTACGGAAAATACTGGGTGAAAAAAGTAGTTTTCCATAGTGACGGTAGAAGATGGAAAGCAACACAGGAAACTTTTGCGTGCAATTTGTCACGTCCTTTCAGATTACTCTCCTAATTAGTTTTCGCTTTGTTATTTATGACAATCAAACTTTTTAAAATGTAATTAAATGTATAGAACATATTAACAATATTAACATATTCAATTTACTTTATTATAAAAAATAACTTATCTAATGATATTAATTATATACTATAAATATTATTATTTTTATATTTTTTATTAAAGTTAAAATACTCATCTACAAGATATGGGAACCATAACTATTTTCGAGCATAGAAAATTACGAAGCATCTCTAATTTGACCATATTTTTTAGAGTTTTCGTGAAATCTTGTAACATGGTACTATAATACTACCCCTTCGAGCTGGTTTAAGGTGGAGTCTTATGCCCTACTAGGTGGGTGCCCGTGCGTTGCAACGGAAACATATCGTCAGCATAGGAAACGCAGCTCCTACCAATCTAATATCAAAGGTCTCGACGATCATGAGCTCTGCCGCTGCCCCAGGCAGCAGCCGCCGCCAGCATCAGGCGGCACACCAGCAACGTCCAGCGCGCTGGTCGCAACCCCTGCTTCGTCGTGAGCCATAATGCTTTGCCGATAATCCCCAAAATACCCAGCCTCCTTGTCGGTCAGTGCCACTGGGGGCTTGGCAGCCCCACAGCCAATGGAATGTTGTACGACGTGGTAGACGGGTTGCTCTCCCAAGAGCGCAGTAGGTTGCTGCCCCACGTAAATGGACAAACAAAAAAGTTATTGCTACAAACTTATGATCAGATAGACAAACAAAAAAACAATGTAAATGATATATAAAGTTGTTATTATGAGTAAGTTAGAAAACGCAACAACAATACGACAACCTCATGAGGCCATGATGCACAATAATAGAGATCCACTATGCATAAAACTCCCAAGTGAACAACGCCTGTGATGAATCTGCTACTGACGCTAGAGCTGTCAATGCTCCCCCGTGCACCATTTGCTTGCCATTCTAGAATATGAACATGAGCAGTTAACATTGTTTACTAACCATGATAACAAATATATTGAAGCAACCTGAAACCTAATTCAACACAAGTAATTGCGTACCTGAAGAAGAACAAGTAATTTATTCACGATTCCATCCAGGTAAGGCGTCAAAAATTCTGGTGTACAATTCTCACTAAAATTCAAAATCGCCGAAACATTATGTGCCTATAAACAAGAAGAGCAATACATGTCAAAATAGATTGCCAGGTCCTAAGATGTATGGTATGAACATGAAATCAGGTATAGTAGAATATAGGCATACAAATTGTATAAACTTAATATCTCAATGCACACAAAAGACTTAAACAACATTCAGTTCAGAGGTCTGGCATACATAAAGTTAGCAGTTTCTTGGTAATCAAATTACTTTTTTATCGTAGAAACTTGTAAGCTCAAAGATCAAAAGGGATTTGTTTGACATTTAGATGTGCTAGCTGCCCACATATATTTATACTAGGTGAGTGCCCGTGCGTTGCGAAGGGAGTAAAAAATTTGTATGAAACATAAAAACGGAACGACAACAATCACTATGATAATGCAAAACCCATTAGAAATAATTTATGTGATATTGATAATGTTTACCACACGGGTTATGCATATCATATATGGCTAGTAGTTTCGCCTTCTACAGATTTCATGATTAGTGAAGTGATGTACATCAATCACTCTACATCTCATATTTAAATCCTGTTGAAATAAAGCCTGAGTACACGGCAACAGTCACAGAACCACATCTCTGTAAACATTATAAGCGCTGGCTTGTCCTCATCTCCATACACGGCAACGGTCACATAAGTGACAGAACCACATCTCCGTAAGTAAGCAAGATGAAAAAGCGTGATGTTCATGTTGTTAAACAATACATAAGTAGCTGTTAATATTCATTTACACTGTAAACTCTAAAGTAACTTGCCCTTGTGAAGTCTTCCTCACAGGATATTTTCATTATATATCCAATCACCAGAACAGATGAGTCACATAATTCCTACATCAAAGAGGGAGACACTCCAAATCAATGCACTCTGTAATTACAATAAGTGTTTAAGAAGAAAGCAAGGGCAAACTTACCCTTTTTATTAGAGTAGCCAAGGTGAGAAGCAATTGCTGAAGCCTTTGAACATTTAAAACACCAGGAACCTCTATCCTACATTCATTAGCTGGACCAGTGAAGTGTATCAGTTCCCATCATCCCTCACAAGGACAAATGTTCCATTATGTAATACAGAAATTGCCACATTCTATCTTGAGTAAAGTTCTAATACAAAAATGACTTGCTAAAAATAGCCTGAAAATAAAACATGGCTTTTCAGTCCCAGTGTATAGGCTTACCTACAGAAAGAACTCTCCAATTCTGATTCTGGAGCTCAGAACTTAAACCTTTGTCAACTCTTGAAGTCGCATAAAAACATAAACTTGTTCGGCTCCATTCTAACATTAATTCAGTTAGAGAAAGATTCCCACTTTTCGCAAGAAGTGCTATAGAGCCAGACAAGTGTGAGCTTGCGACCTTTTCAAGAAAGCCTGACTAATAAAAGGAAATAGGGGGAACTTGTAAGCATATTTATTTATTTATTTTGTGAGTTCCTATTATGATCTTTTTTTACTAAAATATACAACTGTTAAATATTAGAACAACATTATTTTCACAGCAATTTCATAAGGGCGCATAGGGTTGGTATGGAAGTTTCGATAGTTAAGAAATCTTTTGTGCTGAAGCAAGAAGCTTCGACAGTTAAGAAATCTGTTGTACTCAAGCAAATAGCCAACAAGTGTCTTAAATGTTCAAAACTCAAAGGCAGTGACAAAAAAACCATTATTTCTGATATGAAGGATAACAATTACATAAGATAAATTCAAAATTCAATGGTCCCATATTTCATGATGAACTTGACATGGGTTATCATGCACTTGATTATATCAGGACATAAGATAGAAACATTTGACCATGCCTAAAGATTATTGAAACATATGCTAGTAAGCAGAAGTTTAACAGGAAATTGCCACCAGATCAGCAGTAAGAAACTGCCTTTCCATTAGAAATGACTAATTTCTCTTTCATTTTTGTTAACATATGATGCCATTCTTTGAAGATGGCATGATAAGATAGACACCCCATGGGCCATGATGGGTAAGTATGGCAAGAGGAAGCAAATACTGTCAATGTGAACTTCTGAAGATACAACTTCAGAGGGATGTAATAATAATGTAGATAAGTAGAGCACCTCATTAGTTGGCATGCCCTCTGCATAGCAGATTGCCTGAAAAAGGATAGAAGAGGATATAATCAGATGCCCATCACTTGCTCAGTTTATGAACTCTTGTAAGCTCTACTGATCCAGTAGCAGCAAGCATTTGAACTATTTATTGGGCTAAAACTTGAACACAGGGAACCCATCAACAACAAGATGATGTAGCCCTAAACGGGATCCTAAATGCAGATATCAAGGATTACTGCAAAGTTGAGCTTTTAGCCAAGTTCCTAAAAAGACATCAAGGATCCTAAACATTCGAGCATATGACATTAATCAACAGGAGAGAAAAACGGAAAAGTTGAGCTTTTAGCCAAGTTCCTGGGACAATCTATCAGCGAGAGCATTTCCTTGAATAGTACGACACTATTAAACAGTAAGATCTCAACCAACTCATTTAGCAAAACAATGACGAATCACGCCAATAGACACAAACCAAGCCACTCATACCACAGTCAGGTTGGAGTAGCGCAATCACCGCAACAGCTCCTCTACCCCGGGCCGCAGAGCCACCGTCGCCGCCTCCCTGGTGGAGGAGGGGTCGAGGAGGAGGGAGGCATCCAGCACGAGTCGTACGGGCCGCCCGGTGGCCATGGCTTAGGGGAGGGAGATGCCAATCGCCAACGCCTAAGTTCTGTTCCTAGCTTTCTGCTCGGCGATTGAACACACGGAACCCGTCAACAACAAGATGATGTAGCCCTAAATATTGTGTTAGATGAAGGTAGTTAGTTAAGAAATGCATTGGACATAAACCACATTAATATTTTTAATATACATATTTAAATGCATGGATGGGGTGTCCATAGTTATTACATTGCACATTGGGTTTACAAAATTCCGAATCCAAGAACGAGCAGTTTATGTTATTGACTATCTGTGATCTTCTAGAATGCAGTTATGTGCTATACAAACAGGTAACAATTTTATGTGATGGAAGGGAATTAGGTAGCCTGTTTACACATCATAAATTCCTACATAAGGTAGGTCAAAAGCAAATAGCACCTTTGATTTGGCATGCATCATCACTGCATACATGCAAACAATTTAAAAGAAACTACAGCCTGCAACCCTGCACTATAAAGGGTTGAAGTCACTTCCTGCTCATTGCAACCAAGCTCGAAAGGTAAAAACAGATTGGGTTCCAAAACTCTAAATCCCTCATTTTTTTCTTTTTCATCATGAACATGAGATTGTTCGGTCTACGGCCAATTGGCTGCTCACTGCAGCAAAGTATATATAACTGGATTCTAATGGCTGTCGCAATCCGTAGTTCAAGATTAGCTATGCGACAACAGTTGAATAGAGACAGGAAAAAAGAAATACCTGGCCATCCTTTGAACATTGAGGTCAACTATGGTTATATCTGAAAGTAGAGGGGAAAAGACATTTATGTTGATCGATGTAAGGATATAATATAGGGAAAAAATAACAACATATAATACGGAATCCATTCTGTACTATGACTTAGAGCAGATAAATTCTCTTTCTTTTATTTCCATTTTGTTATTACAATTTGCTAACAATATGCGCCAACTAAAATAAATGGTCCACCCAAGCACAGACCCGGTTCATTGAACATGAAACCTATGAATAATGCGACTGCAAATAAAACAAGGGTATGATTAAAGTAGTAAATATGGATTAAACATGAGAAAATACGTGAAATTGAGCTTTAGGAACAGCTGTTTTACAGGTTTTAAAAGGGAAACCCAAAGATATGGCATTTATTTTGCACATAAAAATTATTTCAGGAAGTTTGTAAAACCAAGACCCTTACCATGTGCTATGATCTATCATCTTGGATTGAAACAACGGTTCTGGTTGGAATCTGAGTTATCCTAACATCACTATCGGTTGTATTGACAAACTGACATCCAAAGCCACCTGATCTGTAGGTATCGAACTATTGATTCTTAGGTCCTCATTTCGCAGTGGACATCAACCTGCATTTTCAGAAGAAATAATTTTCTAGCTATTATAGTCATGCCATAACTTGTCCAGACAAACAGACTTGAGAAGAACATGCCCAAAAAACTATATCAAATTGCAACCCCATCAGTTTGCGGAAGAACAACAAATGATACAGCACCAGCGTTCACTCGTCTAGATTCTCAGTCACTGGCACTCGCTGCCATGGGTAGACAGGTCAAACTATAAATAGTCCAAGTAGGTTAATATGCTCGACACCTTAAGTGGGTCCGCTATTGTACCTAAACTCTATGAATGTCAATCTCAAATTAGTAAAACTACCACTCATAGACATCGATATTTTATCACGTAAATAAATGTCTGAAGAAAACAATCACTGAGACATTATTAGATGCCATAACTTTATATGATTTCCGTAGCAACGCACGGGCACTCAACAAGTATTTCTGAAAAAAACTATCATGTTTATGAAAAAACTGACCAAGAAATGTGTCCCTCATACTGCCTGCATACTTTTAGTGTTTTCCTTTACTTTTGAGTTGTGAAACAAAAATGATGGCATGCCTGAGGTGTTAAATGATGGCATGCCTGAGGCTCTTCACTGTCTTTATCACTCTCGTCTTCAGAAGATTCATCCTCAGATCCAATGTTTTCTAATACTTTTGGAGCCTGATAAAGCATATAGTTAATAGTGGTTAATATTAATAATACATTGCCTACATCCAAGAATTTGTATGTACCTTCTTTTCTTCAACTTTTGTTGGCTCATCATTCGAACTTTCCTCACTACTGTCATCTTCATCCTCACTGCTGCTTTCTTTTTTGCAGCTGAAAGTGCTTCCTATTAACAGAAGAAATACAATGTGAACAATGGAACATCCTGAGAAAAATAATGAAAATGTGCAAAGAAAAATAAACAAGTTATAGTATTTGCAACACCTTCTGCTTCTTTTGAGGAGGTTCTTCATCATCAACCGTTATTGAGTCATCACTTGGTTCATCTTTCATTTTTGAAGCAGCTCTCTTGGCAGGCTGAGTTTTACTTGCATCCTAAGGAGTTCAGAAATAAGGTGAACAAAATGACAAAACACATAATATCATCCTTAGGAGTTCTAGCTGGAGCTTTTATATTGGGGGCTTTTCTGAATTGCAGGAAGAATGTTGTGATTAGGCTGAAGATGTAGCACCTCCAGGAAATCACGTAGTTAATCCTGTTGCATGTTTGATTGATGTTCAATTGCCAGGGCAAGATCCAGCTTGAATCTATGTCATTGAAATAAAATAAAATAAAAGAGAAGAAAGAAGATGAGGCCACTCAGCAAAACCACCAGTGGATTCTTCATGTTCGGGCTGGAAATTTCTTTCGCCCACCATCAACGATAAAAGGTCTGAGACCACAAGTAGATCCAGTAGTTGATAACCCATCAACAACACAGAATACAAAGTACAGTAGAAAGCATATATGGTAGTTTGTGATCAGAAAAAGACTTGAATCCCCGTCTACGCTCTTGTCTGCTCACGGCCAACATCGGAAACAAAACAACAGCAAAGGCTTTGCGCGCGACCTTCACACTTAGTCACGACGGCATGCATCATGTGTGTTTTCATCCTATCCTTCCAGCAGGATCCTCAATTACTCATCCTTGCTGGGCTGGTAAAGTGGTAAGGATTAATAGTCAGTCAAGTGTTAATAGACAACGTAATAGTCAGTCAAGTGTTACTGAATACGATAACACAATAATAAATACTCCCTCCGTTCCTAAATCTCCATCGTGTAAGCCATGGGCACAGCGACCAAGGGACAGTAAAGAACCGTGCTACTCCGTGCTACAATCCCGTTCTCCGTCCGTTGCTTTTAATGGCCCGGCGTTAATTCATTTCTTCAGAACCGTGTGTTCGCGTACGTGGTCCCACGCGGCCGCTCACATAGCTCACGTATTTTCGCGCGCTCACGGACACACCCAGCGCAGCTTTGATTTTTCGTTTGATCTTCCTGAAGAAACAA
Source organism: Zea mays (assembly GCF_902167145.1). Taxonomy (NCBI): domain Eukaryota; kingdom Viridiplantae; phylum Streptophyta; class Magnoliopsida; order Poales; family Poaceae; genus Zea; species Zea mays. The sequence goes on along the minus strand of NC_050104.1, from coordinate 10,000,165 downwards.
AATTTAGCCGCCAAAACATCAAATTTCCATTGCCCGCCACTTCTCTCCCATGGCGTATATAAATCGCCCAGTAGGATCGCCATGCCCAGGTCATTCTAGTGAACTCTTCCACATTGATGCTACCGCAATGTCTGGATTAGGGATCGATTTAAACCTACAACCCATAGATTGGGATAGTGTTACAGAGTTTGATGGCCCTGCTCATGAACTCGATTACGACATGGTCTGGGACGATGGAATAGAAGGTGTTCCTTCTTCAATCATTTTACTCTACTGTTTTGACATGTCCGCTTCTCGTTATGGTTTAATTCTTCCTCTTACGAAATTGTAGCAGATGAAGTGCAAGGTAATGGTGCAGCAGATGGCGTTTATGTTTCTTCAGAAACAACACTAGATGGCGTTCAGGTTCCTGTGCAGGGAGATGCAGCAGCATCAGACGGTAAGTTCAAGCTTCTTTTCCTTTCATTGTATGAGCGTTCATTTCAGTTTAGATATTGCTTCATAAAAAAGTCTAATACAACCATTTCTAGATGTGGTTACGTACAAGGACTAGTTTTCAGTTTCAGCATTATGTTTGCAGGTTCTAATGACAAGAAAAGGAAGTTCTATCCTGATGACCTAAAGATCGCCATTTACCTTGACTTGTTGTCAAAAACTGTTCCACCTATTCTTGGCCGTGGAGTTTCAAAATCGGTTTCTGAAAAATTTGGAGTGCCTTTAAGAGTTGTACAGTCCATTTGGAAAAATGGACAAGATGGTGGAACAGAAGGAATTATAAACAAGTACTCCAAGAACTGTGGAAGAAAACGAGTACAAATTGATATAGAGGCCAAAAAAAACATTCCTCTAAAGCAGCGCTCTACCTTTCAAGACCTCGCAAATGCTTTAGGTGTGAAGAAAAGCACTCTTTATAAGCGTTACAAAGAAGGCTACTTTCGTCGTCACACTAATGACCTTAAGTTTAGCTTGACTGATGAGAACAAAATAGCTTGGGTAAAATACTGTTTGTCCATGATTAATGGTTCACTATTTTTCAAGCCATTGTACAATGTTGTGTACATTGACGAAAAATGGTTCTATAGGACACGAAAGAACCAAAAATAAATTCAGCATCCCCACATAGGTGCAGAACCCGCTCGGTCGCCTCCCACTAGGGCGACACGGGCGGCCAAAACCCTAGCCGCCGCCGCCCCTTCCCTCCACTCCAGCCCACCTCGCCGTCACCGGAGGGCGCCGCCGGATGTCCGCGCGACCCAAGGAAGGTGGCGGCGGGGCGATTTTGCTTCAAGAAGAACAAGGCGGCCGAGCTGAAGCCCGCCCGGCAGTAGGCTGCCGGCGGCATCCTCCAGCTCCTGCTCTCCATGATCCTCCGCGGCAGCAGGGCGGCGGCCCAGCGCCAGCGGATGCCCGCCGCGGCCGCGCTGCACTTCTCCGGCTCCTTCAAGCTGCCGGCTGTCGTGGCGCCGGCGTCGTGCTACGTGGAGCTGGACGCCGTCAAGACCGCCGCCTCCTCGTCCCTTCTCCAGCGCGGCAGGGCCGGCCAGGGCCTCGACGGCTTCCTGGCGGCAGCAGGCGAGGGGACATGGGCGCGTGGCGCTGGCGGCAGGTGGGGTTTGCGTCGGCAGCAGCGTCGGTTTGGGCCTCGTGTAGGCACTGTGGGGTGGTGCTCTCTTCTTCGCTGCCCCTCCCCTCACGGCCTAGACTACTGCTGTGGACGGGGCGACAACCGTGCGTTGACGAGGAGCAGAGGATCTGGCTCCTCAGTGGTGGTGTGTGGCGTCGGCATGTGGGCAGTAGTGGCCCCGGCGGCGTTTGCGGTTGTGCGCATGCCAGCGGTTCTGGCGCGGCGCAGCGGCTGCTGCCAGGGATGGCCGGCGCGAGGTGCGGCGCGAGGGCCGGCTGGCTCCGTGCGTTGGGGCATGTGGTGGGAGGTCCTCCGGCGAAAGCCATGCTCGCTTTTGGGTGGACAGCGGTGACGCCCGTGGGCGCCACCCTTACCCTATTGAGGGTGCCGTCTTTGGACCTCTCGCCCCATGCGGGAACCCTCGCCTTGGCCTTCTTGAGGTCTCTCGCTGGTGCTCGACCGGCGTTGGGGCTCTGAGGGTTGGGGCTGGTGGGTTGGTGTGTCGGTGGGCGGCAGAAGATGACATCACGCGACGGCTTGGCGGGGTGACATCGGCGTGGCTGACCCTTCAGCTTTCTCCTTGCTAATGGCGATCTACACTGCTCTGCTAGGTCTTCGGAGGAAACTTTGCTTGGTTTGTACCAGGCGGGCGGCGACGGCTTTTCGACGTTGTTTCTCCTTCTTGAAGGCGCGGCCCAGGAGACCTCCAGTTTGTGTGTTCGTCCGTGTTGTGGAGGCTCTTTGTCACTCCGCTTGGTTCGATGGTGTTCGGGCCTTTGTCGCTTTTGGCGTCTGCTCGCTCCCGGGGTTCGGCGTTGTGGGTCTTTGCTCGTGGTGAAGAATCGGAGCTGCCTCGTGTGGGTGTGCTAAGGCTTGGCAACGATGGCGCGCCGCGGTCTTATTCCTTGCGTCGATGTCTGGATGTAAGCGTCGTCGAGTTGCTTTGGCAGTGTGCGGCTCGTCTTGGGAAGTCGGAGCTGCTCGTCTCTTTTTGAGCTTGGCAACGATGACTCTAGATGTGTCTGTGTGTGGGGACTGTCGTTGTCTAGGCTGTTTGTTAGCTCCTTCGCCGGTTTTTCTACTGTGCGCTCTGTGTAGGTTTTGGGCCCGGTTTTCCTTAAAACTGGGTCAATTTCATTCTTCTTAATTGAGAGGCAGAGCTCCTGCCATTACGTTCAAAAAAAAAGAACCAAAAATATTATCTGACCAATGATGAAGAAAGACCCAGCGTTGTGTTAAAAGTAAGAATTTCATAGAAAAGGTAATGTTTCTAGCTGTGGTTACAAGGCCTAGATATGAAGCAAATGGAAATTGCACATTTGATGGTAAAATAGGGATTTTCCCTTTTGTCAAGGTAGAACCAGCAAAAAGAAAGAGTCAAAATAGGGAGAGAGGTAAGACAATGTAATTTTATCTGCAATATTTTCATATGCTTTACATAACATTGTCTTTGCATTTGCAGGTGTCCTTGTAACAAAACCCATGACGTCGGTAACAAAGGATGTGAGTCGAGACTTTCTGGTGAACAAAGTTCTACCAGCTTTGAAGGCGAAGTGGCCAGCTGAAGAAAGAGGGATGCCAATCTTCATCCAACAAGACAATGCAAGGACTCACATTGGTGTAGATGATCCATCGTTTGTGACAGCCGCCAAAGAAGATGGTTGGGACATTAGGCTAACATGCCAGCCTCCTAATTCACCTGATCTGAACGTTTTGGATCTTGGATTTTTTGCTGCAATCCAATCTTTGTTTGAGAAAGGTACACCAAACAACATTAGAGAAATTCTCAGAAAGGTTGATGAGTCATATCAGAATTATCCTGTGGATAGATCAAACCGAATTTTCCTAACCCAGCAGGGTTGTATGATGGAGATCATGAAGCAAAATGGCGGCCAGCACTACAACATTCCTCACATGAAGAAGAAGACCCTGGAGTTGCAAGGACGACTTCCCGTTACTCTCAAGTGCCCTTTGCAGCTTCATAATCAAGCCATGCAATTCGTCGGTACTTAGAATTGTTTAAGTCCAGATACGGTTAGCATGTGTATATCAGGTTCATTAGCTCGAATGCAAACTGCAAGCAAAATAAAAAAAATTCCAGATTTCACCTGCAACTCATGATAAACTTGTTTACACTGTTCAGATTACATCCAACATAAAAAAATCAAGGAAAAAACTAAACAAAGGCATACCCATGAACAAGGCCACGTCCAATCCAAAACAAAGTTACAGAGGCATCGTAAACTTGTTGTTCATGTTGTCCATACAAAAGAGGAAGATAGACAGGGAGCAGCAAGGTAGCACAATCTTCTTTTTCCTTGTCAGATTGAAACTTGGTTACCTCTGTTGATGCAAGTTGCATTAGAGCATGAGCAACATCAACATCATCCTCTTCGGCAGCAGTATTCTCCTGTTGATCATTGTCTTCTTCGTCGCTTGAATCAGGCGCCCAGTTGACACCACGAACGAGCTTCTCTGGTACAAACGATTCTAGTTGATCCTCCATGGCAAGCACCGATGTGACTGCATGAAGTGTGCGCGCGACAGCACAACAGTGTGGAGTGGAGCGGCAGCACACGTTGATGCTCCATAAAGAAGCTAACGGGATGGTGGGCTGGTAGCGCATTAATGATGCCACTGTAGAAACGAAACGACGGATACAGGAAACAAAGCGCCTGCTACTGAGCAAACCAAGAACGGAGCTAATACGATGGAGATTAGTAGAAAAACGCAAAACGCTCATGCGACGGAGATTTACGAACGGAGGGAGTAGTATACAGTACTCAAAGAATTGCTAAATGTGCGACGAAATTTCTAGAGCAGAAATAAATCCCAGTCAAACTGATTGAGGGCCTCTCTAAACAGGTTTCAAGTTCATGAAAATCTAGAACAGAAAAACACAGTGAAACTGATGGAATGCATGCCTCTCTAAACATGCATGTTTCAGTTCATGAATTTTGATCCCTCAGAATCGATTTAGCATCATTATTCTATGTATAAAAATTCACACTATAATTTCAAAAAATGAACAAAGCTTCACATTATCACAAGGATGAAATAAACTATCAGAGGGCAGTGCAAATTCATCATCAAAGATGTGTGGTTCGTTTGTTCTCGAAATAAGCTTGATAAGAAGGTTTAGAAGTAGTACAGCCAGGATTCACCTTGAGAAAAAACACGAAAGTTCATTCACAAACGAATAGTGATTTTTCCGGTTCATAAAAATGAGCAGTTTTTATAAGGTAAACTTGACAATATGAAATTCAGCATGATAATACTTTAAAATATGCTACCACTAAGTCTCAAGGTGTACCCACCCCACCCCTGTAAAAAGTCTTAATGGCATGTAGGTTAAATGTCCTTATTAAATAAAATGTGGGGTCAAGGTAAGTTGTATGCCTCATAATTAGGATGTCAACCTTAAAAAATTGTAGATTGGTTCTATATCAATTACTGAACAGATATGTAGACATAAGCCTGATATTCATGTAGAACACAATTCAGTACTACATTGAAAAAATGATTACTATTCGTTTAACTGCAATGTTCATATATTTTAGTTAATAAAAAGTTGTGTAAACAAAACTTCATCTGGATATGCATCAAGGCAAATGTTGAAATATTCCATACCTCATATCGATGAATTGGTAAGGATCAACACTCACAAGAATAATTGTTGACAGCGGAAGCTCCAATTAAGCTACAATAATCATATTTTAGGCATAATAAACTGGGTAGACCTAAATATAAATCGATTCAGAATCAATGCTACAAAGATGTGAAGTGTCCCTTTTCTTTTTCTTCAGTCATACAAATGAATGATTCCAGTAAGTAATAAAATTTGTTCAGGTTGGGCGCAAGGTATTTTTTGTTCCCTTAAAAAATGTAGCATTCAGTTATCTCGAAAACAAGTACAAATTTGATTATTAGCGGACATAAAAAATCTAAAAAGTACTCATATGTGAACCATGTTTGCTACTCTACCCGCAAAGAAGAAAAATAGACGCATCAACAGAGCAAGAAAAGTAATCCACTCACCATAGTCACCCCTAAATATGGTTGTCGGTAACATAAAATAATTAGGCATAATATAGTACTTTCACCAAAAATAAGAAGCATCCATATCGTATTGCAGACAAAGGAAGATAATAAACACCGGTATCAAATAAGATCAAAAAATGGCACAAGAAAAAGATTTATATATGGCAGTGCCTTTAGCAAGTAATAACACTCTACAAAAGATAAGAAAGAGTTAACAACATAACATTGTTCAAATTCGAATCCGCAGAGTTATGTTGTAACAATGTATTTGTTTTCCAATCCCAAGTGTTCCAGTTCATTTTATTCGAGCGAAATGGCATACTGATAAGCACTGAGGGGGCAATCGCTTGGTGTGCAAGGATCTAATACTATATTTAAAAAATATGAACAAAACCATGAGCCAATGTCAGGCAACAGATGCACAGGCTTGACATGAACTGTAGCCTTCTGGTGGTTTTCATCAGAATAAGTTTAGGGAGATACCAGAGGGTTAGGTTTGCCGACACCTTATTACTCTGGTATTGCAGCCCAACAAAATAATCTATATCACAACCATGGAAGTAGAAGTGTAAAACTGCCCGACAATGAACATTTCATGGGACAAGAAAGATGGGAAACTTTCAAGCATAATATCTCAACAATTGTCCATTTGTTTAGCTACAGGTTTAGTCGTAGTAGGCAAATAAAGACGAATCATGCAAAGGCACATATTGAATTATATTTCGATACAATGAAATTTGTGGGAACAAATCAAGTTGCAATAAAAAAAGAAATCAAGGGACAGAAAAGACAACTGACATCTTCCTTTCAGAGTAATAACATGAATGAGATCATCTAGTGTCACATTATTTCTTCCCTTCTTCCTTGCATAGGCCCTACACAGTACAGACAAGGACAAAGGAGAGATACGTCAAAAAAGAATGATGAGGATTGGGAAGGATACATATTATCCAGTTAAAACCACATAATCTTTATTGTCAACCTATGGAGTGTGTAATGTAACACAAATTTCAGAAATGTACCAGCTAGTTCTTCCTGATGTGCTTTGCAGAAGTCCCATTGTCATTTGCAAGACGAAGACCAATGACCTGCTCAGTTATGAACTTAATATATTTAGCAACTATTAGTGCAGCAGTCTGTGCATTTTTATCAAAAAAATTACATATTCCATCTACCCCTTCTCCATACGCATGCAGTTCATCTTCATGATTTCTAGATGGATTGTTTTTCTTTGTTTGCTTTAAGTTTCAGTTTGTGATTGACACAAATTTAGTTAGTTGTTGTTAGCCGATAAAAAGAAAATAGGAATGCAAATATATATCTATGTTGATATTGGTATCTAGCACACACGATGGAGGAGATTGTGGAATAGTTTGCTGATGCCTTTGCTAGCTGCAGGCCAAGGGAGGACATGTCGACATGCGATTGGCTAGATTCTCTACTTAGATTAAGCATCGAATCAGATAAAAGAGTAAACCTCTACTTACATTAAGAGGGTTCTGCCTTCGCAATCCCTTTGTTTCGCCTTTGCCTTGCTGTCCTCGTGTGTCTCCTTCCCCCATGGCAATGCCACCGCATCCACCTCGTGCGCACCATCAGGTTGCAGAATGTACAACTCAGCTCCAGCAGATTGTCTAAAATCTTAAATGACACAGGTTACACTCTCTAAAATCTAAAACATCATGTTTTCACTTCAACAATGCAACCTGATACACTAAAAACTGAAACTAAACAGGTCACAGAAAAACAATATCCACAACTACACTTCTTTAGGCAGCGAGCATCATATAAAAACTATTGCACTTGATTAAACAGTGTAACCACTGTCTGTATTTTAGGCAATGCTACTCAGTAAACAAGGGTTCCGAATGAAAAAAACAGGGGGTGGCAGTCATACCCAGGATCTTGCTCCACAAGCTCGCAGATTTTGATCTTCTTTTCCCAATCCATCTCCTTGAGCTTGCCACTCATCGCCGCCTTCACCATTTCTGCAGCCATCTTCTCCCCTAGGCCTTCTCACTGTCGATCACATCTAGGCCTCATATGTATAGCTCTCTGTGAACCTGTAAATTAATGCGGGTGTATGATCTACTACCATCTTCTAGGCAAGGTCAATCTGACAGGTACCAACTACTGTACTTCCCTGCGCTGCCTCGCTCCGTCCAACGGTCAGCCAGTGGTCGTCCCCGGGTTCGGGTAAGGGTCGGTCCAGCACCAGTCCTCCGCCACGGCCTTCTTCCACCTCCTGTTGAATAGCTGCAGCTCGGTGTAGGACTGCTGCCTGACCGCTAACCGGTCTGCCGTCCCCAATGCCGACGTGGCAGCCGTCGTCGTCGCCTTGCCGTCGTCGTCGAGCGTAGGGATGCCCCGGTGGAGCACGTACTGGCTGTCGACGACCCCGACGTTGCGGCTCCGGTCGCCCTGCGCGCAGTAGCCGAGCATGTAGTCCATGCACCATGCGTAGATGAGGTCGTTCTGGATCATGTGCCACACGCACCGCCACGCCGCGCGCGAGAACACGGGCACCATCATCTCCACCCACCCCGCGCACGGCGGGCCCGTGCTGTTGCCGTAGCACCGGCCGTACCCGCTCGTCTTGTAGTACCGCCGGTGGACGCCCCCGCTCCACGCGGCGCGCGTCGTGAGCCGGTGGTGGATCTGCGACCGCCGGTCGAGCGCCGACTGTGGCTCCCCATCGTGGGAGGCAGGGTGGGCTAGGTCGCGGATGTGGCGGTCGCTGATGGCGCTCCCCATTGTGGGAGGCAGGGTGGGCGAGGTCGACGGCGAGATAGATGGGATAGCGGATGGGAGCGCGGGGGCGGCGCGGGATGCAGGCGCGGGCGGGGGCGGGATGGAGGGAAGGGACGGCGGGCGGGGGTGGGATTGCAGGAGGGACGGCGTTGAGGGCAAGGAGAGGGTTTCGGGGAGGAGATGGGAGGTCGGGGGCGACGGTTTCCAGACGAGAAGGTTTCGGGGCGCGATAGGAGTGGGATCGGTGTGCGCCTGTGCGGGATCGGGGAGCTAGACTGAAACGTAGGATCGGACGGCTGGGATTATAGAATTGTAGAACGGATGGTTGAGATCGTAGAATGACAGAACGAGAAAAGACAGGCTACCTTTAGAGCCTTAATAAGTAGTACTAGATTTAAAACATGTAAACCACACACAAACTATATTGATCTACATCAACATGTTTATTGATGCAACCTCAATTAAAATTGTGATGGTAGGGCGATGGCCGGTGGCACAGGCAGATTTTTCTATCTTCTAACATGCTTTTATATGAAAAATGCAAAATTTCAAAAATAAAACAACATTTGTTGGCAGTTGGCACTTATAAAATCGTCTATAAAAAACGACTTTTACTAAAAACGAAAAGTCCACCAAGAGAATGATTTTTTTTTCTAAAAAATAATTTCCTTTGAAAACAATGAGATTGGGAACTTATCTCACCAAACATTTTTTAAAAAGAAGCATACGGTTTCATCGTTTTATGAAAGCGACTTCCTAAAAGTTGTTCTACGTAAGAACGACATTAAGTTTCCAAGTTGATTTTTTTCTCTATTTTATCAATTTAAAATGAAGAACTTAGAAACCTCAAAAAAATCATAGGGTTTTTAAAAATGAATATTAAAATTGTTCATTGAATGTTATTTTGTCATTTTCATTTAAACTATTAGCCCTGATTTAGGAAAAAATATCATGGAATAAGACATGTTATAATTTTAGATAGTCAAAATTGCATTTTGAACTCTTGATGTCTAGATGACACTTCCAAACAACTTTGAGAATCACTGATAAATTTGATTCTCTTCGGTCTAATTTGGGTATTGTAGTATTGATCTCAATCTACATATATTAAGGTGGATTGAAATGTAATTTAAACTAATTTACACCCTAATCCAGCTCAACACACATGATTAGGATCAATAACCAAACAAGCCTTCGAAGGATGAATAGTTTAGTCTTGGTGTGTGCAGTTCACCAAGCCAGTGATATCCTAGAGGCTAGTACTCAACGCATCCATTGCAACATATAATCGGCAACTGACGACCTGTTTAGAAAGCAAAAAATTTACAGAAATTGTTCAAGAACTTCACAGAAATCAGTTTAATTCTACAAGAAAAGTGTACAAACAGTTGGTGGGGGGATACCGTTCCCGTGCTCCAATGAGGCCCTGTAAGCGAAATATTTACTTTGGACAGACGAAATCCAATAAGCTAGTTCGTCATTGAAATAAAATGAAACAGAGGTAATGGATTACCTAGTACAGAAATGCATTAAGCATACTGGACAGAGATGGAATGCGCGCAGGACACATCATGGCTAAGTTAACTACATTTGTAACACACGCAGGGACGACGGGTGTTGATATGTGAAGAAATGGAGCATGTTTGAACAAACAGCAAGTCACAATTGGCATTTCTTCAGACACGCACAACATGCTTGATCTAGTGCTACAGTAACCAGCATTTTCGCCACCCAGTCACAACTTGGGAATTGCAAAAACAAAAGAACCGCAGCGACGACAGCGAGGCGCGGCTGGCCTAGCCTAGCCACCGAAGCCATAGAGGGTGCGGCCCTGGCGCTTTCGCGGATGGCGGCGGGCGTTTTGCTTGGGCGGTTCACGGAGATGGAGGAGCGGCGAGTGATTCACGGGTGGAGGCGAGGCGGGCGATTCGCGGGTGGAGGCGGGTTCTGCGGCGAGGGAGGCGCGGGATTCACCGCGGGGAAGGCGTGGGCGGGATTCGCGGCGGGGGAGGCGGAGCGGCGGGTGGGATTCGCAGGCGGGGGCAGTCTACACTGCCCCCTTAATAGTTAGTAGAGAAGTAAAGAGATATGATCCTTTAAGGCTACCTCTAGCAGTAGCAGTCGACCAGGAAAGAAAGAATCACAGTACATACCTCGGTTGCCTGGTACTGACAATTCTGGATCCGAGTGTATTCAACATTTAGTTTGAGCATAAACTACAACGTCGGGGTACATCTTAATCCGACAAAATTTTAACAAGTTACAAACAAGTCTTCTTCTCTACAAAACATCAACTTGAAATCCTCAAAACTCCAAAGTATTACAGACAAAGCAGGGAGAGCAGACCAGGGTAACCATGCTCAAATATCGCCTTGCTCCTAGGCCATTCGGTTCAGGCAAATGATGGTGAATGGTGAACGAGGGCTTCAGGTCGGTCACCTCCCCTTTCTCATGTCCTTCTCTCTGTCTCGGCTTCTGTCGTAGTGGTCGTCTCGCTCTCGGCTTGTGCTTTTCTCGCGTACCCTATCCCTCCCGACATCGTTCCCATGCGATCGGTAGTCTCTGCTACGATTGTGCTCTCCATCCCTTTCCTGTGACTGGGCTGCGGCTTCTACTCTAGCTCCGACGCCGTTTCCTCGGATAATCATGTACATCGTCATTCCTCTCTTTCCGCTCCGATGACGATGATGTTCTTTCTGCAAAATAGGAACCAGTCTGCCCAAACTTGTAGAACCTTTAATACCCTCTTCTGCAGAACATTAATAAATCCATGAGCACATGTAAGAGCATCAAGAATAAAAAAATAAGCTCCAGTATTCAACAAATGGCGCAGCATAAATCACCTTCAGCGGTAATCCTTCTAGGGATACAAGTCATTGAAGTTTTCCATAACATCTGGCAAACAAGCTTCAAACTTCGTTCGGAATCCAGATGCGTTCTTCATAGGAGCGCTACTGTTATGAAGAATGACAGACACCTTTGTTGCATAGGTCAAGCAACCTTTGTTGGAATTGAGGTCTCCTTGAGTGTCAAGGATTCCGTAACAACCTCAACAATCTGAAATACAAGACAATGAACAATGAGTATTCATGCAATGGGGATTACAGAAGAGACATCATGTGGAAATGAAAAGCCTAAACACAGTAGATTTGTCTTCACAAGGGTTGTCTTCCAAACAAATCAGATATTATGTGCCACAGTAGATTTGTCTTCACAAGAGACCTCTTATATAAAATAAATCAGATATTATCATTCAACACAAAGGTTGTCTTCCAAACACCCAGTCAGACAACTACGAGTCTGTGGCACATGAATCCATTAACTACATATTACATAGGCTCATTGTTGCTGACACATAATCAGTAAGCTATTAACTGGTCTCAATGTGGGTGACTGGGTGTATAGATAAAAAAATAGTGTTCTAACAGAACAGCCTTTTGGCATCAACAGAACAACAATTTAATGCTCTGCTTACATATAACAGTTACTTACCCTTCTTCTACCAGCAGCAAATGTGGATTCATTTTCACGTTCAGGGCTTCTGTTGGATGACAAAGGAGGTGGGACCCATCTGAAATGCATATTACATTTTTGTCAAGAAAGTCAATAAGGAGATATCATGCATTTTCCTCCTATTGAATATCATTAATTATTGTGCAAACTATTACCTTCCACTTCTTGTGACCATGATGTATGGTTCTGTTCTCCATCGTCGTAAAGTATCCCCCTATATCACAATATCACAAGCTGTTAGCACTCTATCAGCACAAACATTTTTCGTACTTAATTTAAATTTTATGGATGTAATAAATTGTGACTTGGTTCTCAAAAAAATTTCCAGTCATAATATGGTCATAGATATAAAGTTCTATTGATCAAGAAAAACGTATATACATACATGCAGAAGTTCCAAGAAAAACGTTATATTTCACGCTTCTAGCTAAAAAAACATGAGCCGTTCTCCAGGTACTTCAACCCGTTCTGCACTCTTGGGGCCACATCATCCTTTGACCGTAGTGGAGTGGAGGCAACGTTCTTGAGTATTGCAGCATACAGGTCAAATTCAGCCTTGTACTTGCGGCAGCTAGCCTCGATCCACTTCTCTGCGAGGCTTGTGGAGACGCTATCTTGGCTGTCCCTCTTGTGCTCTTCAACTGTAGGCCTTATCTCGTCGAACAGGACATCGATTTCAGAAACGTCCTGGTTCTTCACTTCCTGCAAGATCAGATAGATCATTACATGGTGCATGCGTCTTAAACTTCAGATTGTTCGCCATGACTACACTGTTTCAAGAGAAGGGAGTTCTGATCATAGTCATAACAGACCATTACCTCACAGTACAGTATTTCTTCGCACGCCACAGACGATGTAAGTCGGTCGCAGATATCTGGGATGTCCAGCTGTTTGTGCACAATGCGTTTCGGTTTCCTACCACGGCGTTTCGGCGTGGGCTTCACAGGGACCAACGTTGAATGATTGCTGTTGTTCTGAGATCCAGTTTGGTTCGCTGCTGTCGGGCGTGTTGTGCGGCCGGAAGTTGTCGTAAGAGGTGTTGCGTGTGGTCTGCGTGGACGAGCCGTCGGTGTCAGCGTCACCGGTGCCGGTCGTGGTCCACTCGATGTCGCTGAGCCAGAATTGCGCTCCCCCTTGAGCGACCACACGATCTGCGGCTTAAACGGCGGCACCTCAGGCGGTGGCGAGGCCTTGGACAGGACATGCAGTATGGCGGAGCGGTCGCCCGGGTTGACGGAGGTGGGGCAGGATGTTTCTGGCTGGACGCGCCCTTCGTCATCTTGTCCTTGGAGGAGGGGGACGACGGCTTCTTCTTCTTGGCCAGCGCGGGGGCGGGGGCCTTGACGGGCTTGGTCTCGGGGGCCGGCGCCACGGCGGGCACGGGCGCATCAGCGGCGGGAGGCGTCGCCGCGGGGGGAGTGGCGACGGGAGCAGGCGTGGTCGGGGCCGGGGCGGCGGCCTTGGTGGCGGGCGCGGGAGCGGGGGCCTTGAGCTTTGTCGTGGCCGGCACCGCCGCGTGTGCCGGGGTGGTTGGCGCGGCGGCCGACGCCGATGGGCTGGCCTTAGAGGAGGATTTGGGCAAGGCCTTGGAGGAGGCGGCGCTGATGGGCAAGGCCAGCGCCTAGCAGGCCGGCAGTTGCGCGGTGTTTGTTGGCGTGCGCGTGCGCGAGGGGGAGGGGCGGGGGCATAGGTACCGTCTACACTATTGCCTTAATAGTTAGTAGAGATTTGGTTCGTGGCTAAATGTGCCACACTTTGCCTAAGGTTAGTCGTTCGAATTGAAGAACTAACCTTAGGCAGAAAAGTTAGGTAAAGTGTGGCAAGTTAGGCAGCGAACCAAACAAGCACTTAATCTTTTTCTCGGTGTTTAGCTTATGGATGTAGTAAGGCTAGCACTTCTATGGTTGATACACGACCATATTGTGGTCGACATACGATCTTGAACACGATCTTGAACGTAGCAAGGAACATAGTAGACTAGTTAAGACAATATTAATCCTATTCTTTGCTGAGTAGATTCCCAAACATCTAGAAAGACCCATTGAAGAGAAGCACGTTAAGGTTGTCCTAGGATCAGCAAGAACATCTAGAACGCCACCAAATCTTATTGAAAAACATGACAAACAACAAGATAGAGAGAAAAAGGGTAAAAGGGATAGTACGATGGATTGGATGTTGGATACGTCAATCGATCGTGGTCCTCTTATATATATAGAGGGATGGTCTTGTCCCAATAGAAAACAACTCCAATATGCATTTTGCATGTTTCCAATATCAAAAATCAATTTAGAATCCAGCAAAAGTCAACCTACCCAACTTCGAAAGTCAATATAGTCAACTTTGAAAGTCGACCAGATCAGACTTTAAAGAGTCCAACTAGTGTAGTAGGCCAACAACAGGAAGGCAACCTAGCTAGGATTAGGGGATGGTCTGACTAACATTGGACACATTTGGCCTAGGGGATGGTCTGACTGACTTTGGACACCTTTGGCAGGGTCAACACTTTTGCATATCCGACATATACACCATAGTTTTAGTTGAATAATGCATAAACATGACAACATAAAAGTGCTAAGTAGTGACGATGTTCAATTCATCGGTTATCCAACATCTAAGGGCGATATATAAAACAGTCATATTTGTGCTAAGGGTGATACAAGTATCAACCTTTGTTTGGAAAGCACTCTGCACTCTAGGCTTCTATAACAAGAGCTATGGGTATGTTATTAAGAATGGGTTTTGACTATGTGATTTCAGTGTTAGGGAGAACTATATTATACCATGTCAATACAGGATTCATTGTTGTTCTATAATCAGTTCATAGATTTTGACCCAAAGTAGTAGTAGTAGTAGTAGTAGTAGTCAATTGCATATATGTACTAGTTCCACCTAGATTGAACTTAAATACCGAATAAAAAATTTTGGTTGTGTTCTCATATTAATTATAAGACATGTCATATTGAGGTTTCTTAAGAGCATATTCTTCAATAGATAGATCAACATAATTGGTTGTTTACTCTCTAATTTACCAAAGTATGCCATAGTCATATTAGAAAGTGTAACAATATTATTATCAATAACAATTTTCTGATATTGCAATATCTTAGGATAATTAGTATGGGTAGGATAAAGACCAGTTACCTTTTCAATAAAGTTTACCTCTGGTGTGATGGATATGAAAGCAACAATGATAGTCGCCTAGAGGGGGGGGTGAATAGGGCGAAACTGAAATTTACAAATATAAACACAACTACAAGCCGGGTTAGCGTTAGAAATCGAAACGAGTCCGCGAGAGAGGGCGCAAAACAAATCACAAGCAAATGAAGAGTGTGACACGCGGATTTATTTTACCGAGGTTCGGTTCTCGCAAACCTACTCCCCGTTGAGGAGGCCACAAAGGCCGGGTCTCTTTCAACCCTTTTCCCTCTCTCAAATGGTCCCTCGGACCGAGTGAGCTTCTCTTCTCAAATCACTTGGGAATCAAACTTCCCACAAGGACCACCACACAATTGGTGTCTCTTGCCTCAATTACAAGTGAGTGTTTGATCACAAGAAAGAATGCGAAAGAAAAGAAGCGATCCAAGCGCAAGAGCTCAAATGAACACTACAAATCACTTTCTCTAGTCACTAAGGCTTTGTGTGGAGTTGGGAGAGGATTTGATCTCTTTTGGTGTGCTTTGCAATGAATGCTAGCTCTTGTATAGTAGTTGGAAGCTGGAAAACTTGGATGCCTTGAATGTGGAGGTGGTTGGGGTATTTATAGCCCCAACCACCAAACTTGACCGTTGGTGGAGGCTGTCTGTTCGATGGCGCACCGGACAGTTCGGTGCACACCGGACATGTCTGGTGCCCCAGCCACGTCACCAATGCCGTTGGATTCCGACCGTTGGAGTTCTGACTTCTGGGCCCGCCTGGATGTCCGGTGGCGCACCGGACATGACTGTTGAGTGTCCGGTGCGCCAGTATGGGCACGCCTGACTTCCGCGCGCGCATTTAATGCATCGCAGGTAGCCGTTGGCGCCGAGATAGCCGTTGCTCCATGGTTGCACCGGACAGTCCGGTGTACACCGGACAGTCCGGTGAATTTTAGCGGAGCGGCTGAAGTGAATTCCCGAGGCTGGCGAGTTCTGGAGGCAGCTCTTCCTTGGCGCACCGGACACTGTCCGGTGTACACCGGACAGTCCGGTGAATTATAGCGGAGTGCCTCCGGAAATTCCCGAAGGTGGCGAGTTCGAGTTGGAGTCCTCTGGTGCACCGGACACTGTCCGGTGCCCCAGACCAGAGGCGCCTTCGGTTGTCCCTTTGCTCCTTTGTTGAATCCAATATTCGATCTTTTTATTGGCTAAGTGTGAACCTTTTACACCTGTACAACTTGTACACTAGAGCAAACTAGTTAGTCCAATTATTTGTGTTGGGCAATTCAACCATCAAAATTATTTAGGAACTAGGTGTAAGCCTAATTCCCTTTCAATCTCCCCCTTTTTGGTGATTGATGCCAACACAAACCAAAGCAAATATAGAAGTGCATAATTGAACTAGTTTGCTTAATGTAAGTGCAAAGGTTGCTTGGAATTGAGCCAATATAAATACTTACAAGATATGCATGGATCGTTTCTTTCATTTTTAACATTTTGGACCACGCTTGCACCACATGTTTTGTTTTTGCAAACTCTTTTGTAAATTCTTTTCAAAGTTCTTTTGCAAATAGTCAAAAGTAAACGAATAAGATTTTGCAAAGCATTTTCAAGATTTGAAATTTTCTCCCCCTGTTTCAAATGCTTTTCCTTTGACTAAACAAAACTCCCCCTAAATGAGATCCTCCTCTTAGTGTTCAAGAGGGTTTTGATATATCATTTTTGAAATACTACTTTCTCCCCCTTTTGAACATAATAGGAAACCAATTGATAATATTCTTGGAAACACGAAGTTTTTTTTTTGAAATTGGTGGTGGTGCGGTCCTTTTGCTTTGGGCTCTTACTTTCTCCCCTTTGGCATGAATCGCCAAAAATGGAATCATTAGAGCCCTTTAAGAAATTTCTTCCCCTTTGGTCATAAACAAATGAGTTAATATTATACCAAAGACGAAGTCCTTTTGCTTTCTCCCCTAAAGACGGAGAGAGACTTGGAGCGTCGGCGAAGGATGAGTTACGGAGTGGAAGCCTTTGTCTTCGCCGAAGACTCCAATTCCCTTTCAATACACCTATGACTTGGTTGGAAATAGACTTGAAAATACATTAGTCATAGCATATGAAAGAGATATGATCAAAGGTATATAAATGAGCTATGTGTGCAATCTAGCAAAAGAAATTGCGTGAATCAAGAATATTGAGCTCATGCCTAAGTTTGGTAAAAGTTTGTTCATCTAGTGGCTTGGTAAAGATATCGGCTATTTGATCTTTAGTGTTAATGTAAGAAATCTCGATATCTCCCTTTTGTTGGTGATCCCTAAGAAAATTATACCGGATGGCTATGTGTTTAGTGCGGCTATGCTCGACGGGATTGTCGGCCATTTTGATTGCACTCTCATTATCACATAGCAAAGGGACTTTGGTTAATTTGTAACCGTAGTCCCGCAGGGTTTGCCTCATCCAAAGTAGTTGCGCGCAACAATGGCCTACGGCAATGTACTCGGCTTCGGCGGTGGAAAGAGCGACCGAATTTTGCTTCTTTGAGGCCCAAGACACCAAGGATCTTCCCAAGAACTGGCAAGTCCCCGATGTGCTCTTCCTATTGATTTTGCACCCCGCCCAATCGGCATCCGAATAACCAAGCAAATCAAATGTGGATCCCCGAGGGTACCAAAGCCCAAACTTAGGAGAATAAGCTAAATATCTCAAGATTCGTTTTACGGCCGTAAGGTGGGATTCCTTAGGGTCGGATTGGAATCTTGCACACATGCAAACGGAAAGCATAATGTCCGGTCGAGATGCACATAAATAGAGTAAAGAACCTATCATCGACCGGTATACCTTTTGATCCACGGACTTACCTCCCGTGTCGAGGTCGAGATGCCCATTTGTTCCCATGGGTGTCTTGATGGGCTTGGCATCCTTCATTCCAAACTTGCTTAGAATATCTTGAGTGTACTTCGTTTGGCTATGCTCGACAGGATTATCGGCCATTTTGATTGCACTCTCATTATCACATAGCAAAGGGACTTTGGTTAATTTGTAACCGTAGTCCCGCAGGGTTTGCCTCATCCAAAGCAATTGCGCGCAACAGTGGCCTGCGGCAATGTACTCAGCTTCGGCGGTGGAAAGAGCGACCGAATTTTGCTTCTTTGAAGTCCAAGACACCAAGGATCTTCCCAAGAACTGGCAAGTCCCCGATGTGCTCTTTCTATTGATCTTACACCCCGCCCAATCGGCATCCGAATAACCAATCAAATCAAATGTGGATCCCCGAGGGTACCAAAGCCCAAACTTAGGAGTATAAGCTAAATATCTCAAGATTCGTTTTACGGCCGTAAGGTGAGATTCCTTAGGGTCGGATTGGAATCTTGCACACATGCATACGGAAAGCATAATATCCGGTCGAGATGCACATAAATAGAGTAAAGAGCCTATCATCGACCGGTATACCTTTTGATCCACGGACTTACCTCCTGTGTCGAGGTCGAGATGCCCATTGGTTCCCATGGGTGTCTTGATGGGCTTAGCATCCTTCATTCCAAATTTGGTTAGAATGTCTTGAGTATACTTCGTTTGGCTAATGAAGGTGCCCTCTTGGAGTTGCTTGACTTGGAATCCTAGAAAATACTTCAACTCCCCCATCATAGACATCTCGAACTTTTGTGCCATGATCCTACTAAACTCTTCACATGTAGATTCATTAGTAGACCCAAATATAATATCATCAACATAAATTTGGCATACAAACAAATCATTCTCAAGTGTTTTGGTAAAGAGCGTAGGATCGGCTTTTCCAACTTTGAAGCCATTATCAATAAGGAAATCTCTAAGGCATTCATACCATGCTCTTGGGGCTTGCTTGAGCCCATAAAGCGCCTTTGAGAGCTTATAGACATGGTTAGGATACTCACTTTCTTCAAAGCCGGGAGGTTGCTCAACATAGACATCTTCCTTGATTGGTCCATTGAGGAAGGCACTTTTCACGTCCATTTGATAAAGCTTAAAGCCATGGTAAGTAGCATAGGCTAATAATATACGAATTGACTCAAGCCTAGCTACGGGTGCATAGGTTTCACCGAAATCCAAACCTTCGACTTGGGAGTATCCTTTGGCCACAAGTCGAGCTTTGTTCCTTGTCACCACACCATGCTCATCTTGCTTGTTGCGGAAGACCCATTTGGTTCCTACAACATTTTGATTTGGACGTGGAACTAAATGCCATACCTCATTCCTAGTGAAGTTGTTGAGCTCCTCTTGCATCGCCACCACCCAATCCGAATCTTGGAGTGCTTCCTCTACCCTGTGAGGCTCAATAGAGGAAACAAAAGAGTAATGCTCACAAAAATGTGCAACACGAGATCTAGTAGTTACCCCCTTATGAATGTCGCCAAGGATGGTGTCGACGGGGTGATCTCGTTGAATTGCTTGGTGGACTCTTGGGTGTGGCGGCCTTTGTTCTTCATCCTCCTTATCTTCCTCATTTGCATCTCCCCCTTGATCATTGCCATTATCTTGAGGTGGCTCATTTGCTTGATCTTCTACTTCATCAACTTGAGCTTCATTCTCATTTTGAGTCGGTGGAGATGCTTGAGTGGAGGAGGATGGTTGATCTTGTGCAATTGGAGGCTCTTCGGATTCCTTAGGACACACATCCCGAAGGGACATGTTCCTAAGCGCGATGCGTGGAGCCTGTTCATCACCTATCTCATCAAGATCAACTTGCTCTACTTGAGAGCCGTTAGTCTCATCAAACACAACATCACAAGAAACTTCAACTAGTCCAGAGGACTTGTTAAAGACTCTATATGCCCTTGTGTTTGAATCATATCCTAGTAAAAAGCCTTCTACAGTCTTAGGAGCAAATTTAGATTTTCTACCTCTTTTAACAAGAATGAAACATTTGCTACCAAAGACTCTAAAATATGAAATGTTGGGCTTTTTACCGGTTAGGAGTTCATATGATGTCTTCTTGAGGATTCGGTGTAGATACAACCGGTTGATGGCGTAGCAAGCGATGTTGACCGCCTCTGCCCAAAACCGATCCGAAGTCTTGTACTCATCAAGCATGGTTCTAGCCATGTCCAATAGAGTTCGATTCTTCCTCTCCACTACACCATTTTGTTGAGGGGTGTAGGGAGAAGAGAACTCATGCTTGATGCCCTCCTCCTCAAGAAAGCCTTCAATTTGAGAGTTCTTGAACTTCGTCCCGTTGTCGCTTCTTATTTTCTTGATCGTTAAGCCGAACTCATTTTGAGCCCGTCTCAAGAATCCCTTTAAGGTCTCTTGGGTTTGAGATTTTTCCTGCAAAAAGAATACCCAAGTGAAGCGAGAATAATCATCCACAATAACTAGACAGTACTTACTCCCGCCGATGCTTATGTAAGCGATCGGGCCGAATAGATCCATGTGTAGGAGCTCCAGTGGCCTGTCGGTCGTCATTATGTTCTTATGCGGATGATGGGTACCAACTTGCTTTCCTGCTTGACATGCGCTACAAATCCTGTCTTTCTCAAAATGAACATTTGTTAGTCCTAAAATGTGTTCTCCCTTTAGAAGCTTGTGAAGATTCTTCATCCCAACATGGGCTAGTCGGCGGTGCCAGAGCCAACCCATGTTAGTCTTAGCAATTAAGCAAGTGTCGAGTTCAGCTCTATCAAAATCTACCAAGTATAGCTGACCCTCTAACACTCCCTTAAATGCTATTGAATCATCACTTCTTCTAAAGACAGTGACACCAATATCAGTAAAAAGACAGTTGTAGCCCATTTTGCATAATTGAGAAACGGATAGCAAATTGTAATCTAATGAATCTACAAGAAAAACATTGGAAATAGAATGGTCAGGAGATATAGCTATTTTACCAAGACCTTTGACCAAACCTTGATTTCCATCCCCGAATGTAATAGCTCGTTGGGGATCTTGGTTTTTCTCATAGGAGGAGAACATTTTCTTCTCCCCTGTCATCTGGTTTGTGCACCCGCTGTCGATGATCCAACTTGAGCCCCCGGATGCATAAACCTACAAAACAATTTTAGTTCTTGACTTTAGGTACCCAAACGATTTTGGGTCCTTTGGCATTAGAAACAAGAACTTTGGGTACCCAAACACAAGTCTTTGATCCCTTGTGTTTGCCCCCAACAAACTTGGCAACTACCTTGCCGGATTTGTTAGTCAAAACATAAGATGCATCAAACGTTTTAAATGAAATATCATGATCATTTGATGCACTAGGAGTTTTCTTCTTAGGCAACTTAGCACGGGTTGGTTGCCTAGAACTAGATGTCTCACCCTTATACATAAAAGCATGTTTAGGGCCAGAGTGAGACTTCCTAGAGTGAATTCTCCTAATCTTGCTCTCGGGATAACCGGCAGGGTACAAAATGTAACCCTCGTTATCCTGAGGCATGGGAGCCTTGCCCTTAACAAAATTGGATAATCTTTTAGGAGGGGCACTAGGTTTGACATTGTCTCCCCTTTGGAAGCCAATGCCATCCTTGATGCCAGGGCGTCTCCCATTATAGAGCATACTTCTAGCAAATTTAAATTTTTCATTTTCTAAGTTATGCTCGGCAATTTTAGCATCTAATTTAGCTATATGATCATTTTGTTGTTTAATTAAAGTCATGTGATCATGTATAGCATCAATGTTAACATCTCTACATCTAGTACAAATAGAAATGTGCTCAATGGTAGATGTAGAGGGTTTGCAAGAATTAAGTTCAACAATCTTAGCATGTAATATATCATTCTTATCTCTAAGATCGGAAATTGTAACATTGCAAATATCAAAATCTTTAGCCTTAGCAAGCAATTTTTCATTTTCAATCCTAAGGCTAGCAAGTGAAATGTTCAATTCTTCAATCCTAGCAAGCAAATCAACATTATCATCTCTAGGATTGGAAGTTGAAACAATACAAACATGAGAATCAACCTTAGCTACCAATTTAGCATTTTCATTTCTAAGGTTGTCTATTGTCTCATGGCAAGTGCTTAGCTCACTAGATAATTTTTCACATTTCTCAATTTCTAGAGCATAAGCATTTTTAACCTTAACATGCTTCTTATTTTCTTTAATGAGGAAGTCCTCTTGGGTGTCCAAGAGATCATCCTTTTCATGAATAGCACTAATCAATTCATTAAGTTTTTCTTTTTGTTGCATGTTTAGGTTAGCAAAAAGAGTGCACAAGTTATCCTCCTCATTTTTAGCATCATCCTCATCACTAGAGGTTTCATATTTGGTGGAGGATCTTGATTTTACCTTCTTTTTGCCGTCCTTGGCCATGAGGCACTTGTGGCCGACGTTGGGGAAGAGGAGTCCCTTGGTGACGACGATGTTGGCGGCGTCCTCGTCGGAGGAGGAGTCGCTTGAGCTTTCGTCGGAGTCCCACTCCCGACAAACATGGGCATCGCCGCCCTTTTTCTTGTAGTACCTCTTCTTCTCCTTTCTTATTCCCTTCTTGTCGTCGCCCCTATCACTATCACTTGATAATGGACATTTAGCTATAAAGTGACTGGGCTTACCACACTTGTAGCAAACCTTCTTGGAGCGGGACTTGTAGTCTTTCCCCCTCCTTTGTTTGAGGATTTGGCGGAAGCTCTTGATGACGAGCGCCATTTCCTCATTGTCGAGCTTGGAGGCATCGATGGGTGTTCTACTTGGTGTAGACTCCTCCTCCGTCGCCTTGAATGCGACGGGTTGAGCTTCGGACGTGGAGGGATCATCAAGCTCGTTGATCTTCCTCGAGCCCTCGATCATGCACTCAAAACTTACAAAATTCCCGATTACCTCCTCGGGGGTCATTAGTGTATATCTTGGGTTGCCACGAATTAATTGTACTTGAGTAGGATTAAGGAAAATAAGAGATCTTAGAATAACCTTAACCATTTCGTGGTCATCCCATTTCTTGCTCCCGAGGTTGCGCACTTGATTCACCAAGGTTTTGAGCCGGTTGTACATGTGTTGTGGCTCCTCCCCTTTGCGAAGCCGGAAGCGACCGAGCTCCCCCTCGATCGTTTCCCGCTTGGTGATCTTTGTGAGCTCATCTCCCTCATGAGCGGTCTTGAGCACATCCCAAACCTCGTTGGCGCTCTTCAACCCTTGCACTTTGTTATACTCCTCTCTACTTAGAGAAGCGAGGAGTATTGTTGTAGCTTGAGAGTTGAAGTGCTCGATTTGGGCAACCTCGTCCTCATCATAGTCTTCATCCCCTACGGATGGTACCTGTGCACCAAACTCAACAACATCACATATACTTTTGTGGAGTGAGGTTAGATGAAATCTCATTAAATCACTCCACCTAGCATAATCTTCACCATCAAAAGTTGGTGGTTTGCCTAATGGGACGGAAAGTAAAGGTGTATGTTTAGAAATGCGAGGATAGCATAGGGGATCTTACTATACTTCTTGTGCTCTTGGCGCTTAGAAGTGATGGATGCCGCGTCGGAGCCGGAGGTGGATGTCGATGAAGAATCGGTCTCGTAGTAGACCACCTTCCTCATCCTCTTTTTCTTGTCCCTACTCCGATGCGGCTTGTGGGAAGAAGATTTTTCTTTCTTCTCTTTGTGGTGAGAAGAAGATCTCTTCTCCTTCCCTTTGGAGGAGTCCTTCCTCTTGATGCGGGACTCTTCCGATGAAGTGCTCCCGTGGCTTGTAGTGGGCCTTTCGCCGGTCTCCATCTCCTTCTTGGCGTGATCTCCCGACATCACTTCGAGCGGTTAGGCTCTAATGAAGCACCGGGCTCTGATACCGATTGATAGTCGCCTAGAGGGGGGTGAATAGGGCGAAACTGAAATTTACAAATATAAACACAACTACAAGCCGGGTTAGCGTTAGAAATCGAAACGAGCCCGCGAGAGAGGGCGCAAAACAAATCATAAGCAAATGAAGAGTGTGACACGCGGATTTGTTTTACCGAGGTTCGGTTCTCGCAAACCTACTCCCCGTTGAGGAGGCCACAAAGGCCGGGTCTCTTTCAACCCTTTTCCCTCTCTCAAACGGTCCCTCGGACCGAGTGAGCTTCTCTTCTCAAATCACTTGGGAATCAAACTTCCCACAAGGACCACCACACAATTGGTGTCTCTTGCCTCAATTACAAGTGAGTGTTTGATCACAAGAAAGAATGCGAAAGAAAAGAAGCGATCCAAGCGCAAGAGCTCAAATGAACACTACAAATCACTCTCTCTAGTCACTAAGGCTTTGTGTGGAGTTGGGAGAGGATTTGATCTCTTTTGGTGTGCTTTGCAATGAATGCTAGCTCTTGTATAGTAGTTGGAAGCTGGAAAACTTGGATGCCTTGAATGTGGAGGTGGTTGGGGTATTTATAGCCCCAACCACCAAACTTGACCGTTGGTGGAGGCTGTCTGTTCAATGGCGCACCGGACAGTCCGGTGCACACCGGACATGTCCGGTGCCCCAGCCACGTCACCAATGCCGTTGGATTCCGACCGTTGGAGTTCTGACTTCTGGGCCCGCCTGGATGTCCGGTGGCGCACCGGACATGACTGTTGAGTGTCCGGTGCGCCAGTATGGGCACGCCTGACTTCTGCGCGCGCAGCGCGCGCATTTAATGCGTCGCAGGTAGCCGTTGGCGCCGAGATAGCCGTTGCTCCGTGGTTGCACCGGACAGTCCGGTGTACACCGGACAGTCCGGTGAATTTTAGCGGAGCGGCTGAAGTGAATTCCCGAGGCTGGCGAGTTCTGGAGGCAGCTCTTCCTTGGCGCACCGGACACTGTCCGGTGTATACCGGACAGTCCGGTGAATTATAGCGGAGTGCCTCCGGAAATTCCCGAAGGTGGCGAGTTCGAGTTGGAGTCCTCTGGTGCACCGGACACTGTCCGGTGCCCCAGACCAGAGGCGCCTTCGGTTGTCCCTTTGCTCCTTTGTTGAATCCAATATTCGATCTTTTATTGGCTAAGTGTGAACCTTTTACACATGTACAACTTGTACACTAGAGCAAACTAGTTAGTCCAATTATTTGTGTTGGGCAATTCAACCATCAAAATTATTTAGGAACTAGGTGTAAGCCTAATTCCCTTTCAATCAACATCACCAAAGTTAAGCTCGTGAAATTGATTCACTTTGTCCTACCGATCTTTAGTATAGTTCTACAAGAAAGCCTTGATATCGACATCAAGATTGGCCTCAATCTTCTAACGAAGCTCGTCAGCAAGCACTTCAAGACATGTCCGGTGGTTGATGTTCCTATGATTGAAGGGGTGAATATGATCCCCTCTAGCTTTAGATCTATTATTGTGTGATATGTTGCTAATAGATTAGATCTTGATAGTGAAAGGGAATTAGGCTTACACCTAGTTCCTAAATAATTTTGGTGGTTGAATTGCCCAACACAAATAATTGGACTAACTAGTCTGCTCTAGTGCATAAGTTATACAGGTGTAAAAGGTTCACACTCAGCAAATAAAAAGATCAAGTTTTGGATTCAACAAAGGAGCAAAGAGGCAACCGAAGGCACCTCTGGTCTGGGAGCACCGGACTGTCCGGTGTACACCGGACAGTGTCCGGTGCACCACCGGACAATGTCCGGTGCACCAGAGGACTCCAACTCGAACTCGCCACCTTCGGGAATTTCCAGAGGCGACTCCGCTATAATTCACTGGACTGTCCGGTGTACACCGGACAGTGTCCGGTGCTCCAAGGAACGGCCGCCTCCGGAACTCGCCAGCCTCGGGAATTCACTTCAGCCGCTCCGCTAAAATTCACCGGACTGTCCGGTGTACACCGGACTGTCCGGTGAACCACGGAGCAACGGCTATTTCGACTCCAATGGCTACTTGCGACGCATTTAATGCGCGCTGCGTGCGCGCAGAAGTCAGGCGCGCCCATACTGGCGCACCGGACAAGGAACAGTGCATGTCCGGTGTGCACCGGACATCCAGGCGGGCCCACAAGTCAGAAGCTCCAACGGTCAGAATCCAACGGCAGTGATGACGTGGCGGGGGCACCGGACATGTCCGGTGTGCACCGGACTGTCCGGTGCGCCATCGAACAGACAGCCTCCCAACGGCCACTTTTGGTGGTTGGGGCTATAAATACCCCAACCACCCCACCATTCATTGCATCCAAGTTTTCCACTTCTCAACCACTTACAAGAGCTAGGCATTCAATTCTAGACACACCAAAGAGATCAAATCCTCTCCAATTCCACAAAAGACTTTAGTGATTAGCGAGAGAGATTTGCCGTGTTCTTTTGAGCTCTTGCGCTTGGATTGCTTCTTTTCTTTCTCACTTGTTCTTGAGATTAAAACTCCATTGTAATCAAGGCAAGAGGCACCAATTGTGTAGTGGCCCTTGCGGGGAAGTTTTGTTCCCGGCTTTGATTTGAGAAGAGAAGCTCACTCGGTCGGAAGGACCGTTTGAGAGAGGGAAGGGTTGAAAGAGACCCGGCCTTTGTGGCCTCCTCAACGGGGAGTAGGTTTGCGAGAACCGAACCTCGGTAAAACAAATCCGCGTGTCACACTCTTTATTCGCTTGCGATTTGTTTTGCGCCCTCTCTCGCGGACTCGATTTTATTTCTAACGCTAACCCGGCTTGTAGTTGTGTTTATATTTGTAAATTTCAGTTTCGCCCTATTCACCCCCCCCCCCCTCTAGGCGACTATCAATTGGTATCAAAGCCCGGTGCTTCATTAGAGCCTAACCGCTCGAAGTGATGTCGGGAGATCACGCCAAGAAGGAGATGGAGACCGGCGAAAAGCCCACTACAAGCCACGGGAGCACTTCATCGGAAGAGTCCCCACCAAGAGGAGGGAGAAGAAGAAGAGCTCCTCCAACAAAGGGAAGGAGAAGAGATCTTCTTCTCACCACAAAGAGAAGAAGGAGAAGTCCTCTTCCCACAAGCCGCATCGGAGTGGGGACAAACAAAAGAGGATGAGGAAGGTGGTCTACTACGAGACCGATACTTCATCACCATCTACCTTCGGCTCCGACGCGCCCTCCGTAACTTCTAAACGCCAAGGGCGTAAGAAGTTTAGTAAGATCCCCCTACACTACCCTCGCATTTCTAAACATGCACCTTTACTTTCCGTCCCATTAGGCAAACCACCAACCTTTGATGGTGAAGATTATGCTAGGTGGAGTGATTTAATGCGATTTCATCTAACCTCACTCCACAAAAGTATATGGGATGTTGTTGAGTTTGGTGCACAGGTACCATCTGTAGGGGATAAGGATTATGATGAGGATGAGGTGGCCCAAATCGAGCACTTCAACTCTCAAGCGACAACAATACTCCTCGCCTCTCTAAGTAGAGAGGAGTATAACAAAGTGCAAGGGTTGAAGAGCGCCAAAGAGGTTTGGGATGTATTCAAAACCGCGCACGAGGGAGATGAGCTCACAAAGATCACCAAGCGGGAAACGATCGAGGGGGAGCTCGGTCGGTTCCGGCTTCGCAAAGGAGAAGAGCCACAACACATGTACAACAGACTCAAGACCTTGGTGAACCAAGTGCGCAACCTCGGGAGCAAGAAGTGGGACGACCACGAAATGGTTAAGGTTATTCTAAGATCTCTCATTTTCCTTAACCCAACTCAAGTTCAATTAATTCGTGGTAATCCTAGATATACTAAAATGACCCCCGAGGAAGTAATCGGGCATTTTGTAAGTTTTGAGTGCATGATCGAACGCTCGAGGAAGATCAACGAGCTTGATGAACCCACCACATCCGAAGCTCAACCCGTTGCATTCAAGGCGACGGAGGAGAAGAAGGAGGTGTCTACACCAAGTAGACAACCAATCGACGCCTCCAAGCTCGACAATGAGGAAATGGCGCTCGTCATCAAGAGCTTCCGCCAAATCCTCAAGCAAAGGAGAGGGAAAGACTACAAGTCCCGCTCCAAGAAGGTTTGCTACAAGTGTGGTAAGCCCGGTCACTTTATTGCTAAATGTCCATTATCAAGTGATAGTGACAGGGGCGACGACAAGAAGGGGAGAAGAAAGGAGAAGAAAAGGTACTACAAGAAGAAGGGCGGCGATGCCCATGTTTGTCGGGAGTGGGACTCCGACGAAAGCTCAAGCGACTCCTCCGACGACGAGGACGCCGCCAACATCGCCGTCACCAAGGGACTCCTCTTCCCAAACGTCGGCCACAAGTGCCTCATGGCCAAGGACGGCAAAAAGAAGGTAAAATCAAGATCCTCCACCAAATATGAAACCTCTAGTGATGAGGATGATGCTAAAAATGAGGAGGATAACTTGCGCACTCTTTTTGCTAACCTAAACATGCAACAAAAAGAAAAATTAAATGAATTGATTAGTGCTATTCATGAGAAGGATGATCTCTTGGATTCTCAAGAGGACTTCCTTATTAAAGAAAACAAGAAGCATGTTAAGGTTAAAAATGCTTATGCTCTGGAAATTGAGAAATGTGAAAAATTATCTAGTGAGCTAAGCACTTGCCATGAGACAATAGACAACCTTAGAAATGAAAATGCTAGTTTAAATGCTAAGGTTGATTCTCATATTTGTAATGTTTCAATTCCCGATCTTAAAGATGGTAATGATGATTTGCTTGCTAAGATTGATGAATTGAACACTTCTATTGCTAGCCTTAGAGTTGAAAATGAAAAATTGCTTGCTAAGGCTAAAGATTTTGATGTTTGCAATGTTACTATTTCCGACCTTAGAAGTAAAAATGAAATATTGCATGCTAAGGTTGTAGAATTAAAATCTTGCAAACCCTCTACATCTACCGTTGAGCATGTATCTATTTGTACTAGATGTAGAGATATTGATGTTAATGCTATTCATGATCACATGACCTTAATTAAACAACAAAATGATCATATAGCTAAATTAGATGCTAAAATTGCCGAGCATAACTTAGAAAATGAAAAATTCAAATTTGCTAGAAGTATGCTCTATAGTGGGAGACGCCCTGACATTAAGGATGGCATCGGCTTCCAAAGGGGAGACAATGTCAAACTTAGTGCCCCTCCTAAAAGATTGTCTAATTTTGTTAAGGGCAAGGCTCCCATGCCTCAGGATAACGAGGGTTACATTTTGTACCCTGCCGGTTATCCTGAGAGCAAGATTAGGAAAATTCATTCTAGGAAGTCTCACTCTGGTTCTAACCATGCTTTTATGTATAAGAGTGAGACATCTAGCTCTAGGCAACCAACCCGTGCTAAGTTGCCTAAAAAGAAAATTCCTGGTGCATCAAATGAGCATGACATTTCATTTAAAACTTTTGATGCATCTTATGTATTGACTAACAAATCCGGCAAGGTAGTTGCCAAGTATGTTGGGGGCAAGCACAAGGGGTCAAAGACTTGTGTTTGGGTACCCAAAGTTCTTGTGTCTAATGCCAAAGGACCCAAAACCATTTGGGTACCTAAAATCAAGAACTAAACTTGTTTTGTAGGTTTATGCATCCGGGGGCTCAAGTTGGATCATCGACAGCGGGTGCACAAACCACATGACAGGGGAGAAGAAAATGTTCTCCTCCTATGAGAAAAACCAAGATCCCCAACGAGCTATCACATTCGGGGATGGAAATCAGGGTTTGGTCAAAGGATTGGGTAAAATTGCTATATCTCCTGACCATTCTATTTCCAATGTTTTTCTTGTAGATTCATTAGATTACAATTTGCTTTCCGTTTCTCAATTATGCAAAATGGGCTACAACTGTCTTTTTACTGATATTGGTGTCACTGTCTTTAGAAGAAGTGATGATTCAATAGCATTTAAGGGAGTGTTAGAGGGTCAGCTATACTTAGTAGATTTTGATAGAGCTGAACTCGACACTTGCTTAATTGCTAAGACCAATATGGGCTGGCTCTGGCATCGCCGACTAGCACATGTTGGGATGAAGAATCTTCATAAGCTTCTAAAGGGAGAGCACATTTTAGGACTAACCAATGTTTATTTTGAGAAAGACAGGATTTGTAGCGCATGCCAGGCAGGAAAGCAAGTTGGTGCCCATCATCCACATAAGAATATCATGACAACCGACAGGCCACTGGAGCTCCTACACATGGATCTATTCGGCCCGATCGCTTACATAAGCATCGGCGGGAGTAAGTACTGTCTAGTTATTGTGGATGATTATTCTCGCTTCACTTGGGTATTCTTTTTGCAGGAAAAATCTCAAACCCAAGACACCTTAAAGGGATTCTTGAGACGAGCTCAAAATGAGTTCGGCTTAAGGATCAAGAAAATAAGAAGCGACAACGGGACGGAGTTCAAGAACTCTCAAATTTAAGGCTTCCTTGAGGAGGAGGGCATCAAGCATGAGTTCTCTTCTCCCTACACCCCTCAACAAAATGGTGTAGTGGAGAGGAAGAATCGAACTCTATTGGACATGGCTAGAGCCATGCTTGATGAATACAAGACTTCGGAACGGTTTTGGGCGGAGGCGGTCAACACCGCTTGCTACGCCATCAACCGGTTATATCTTCATCGAATCCTCAAGAAGACATCGTATGAACTCCTAACCGGTAAAAAGCCCAACATTTCATATTTTAGAGTCTTTGGTAGCAAATGCTTTATTCTTGTTAAAAGAGGTAGAAAATCTAAATTTGCTCCTAAGACTGTAGAAGGCTTTTTACTAGGATATGATTCAAACACAAGGGCATATAGAGTCTTTAACAAGTCCTCGGGACTAGTTGAAGTTTCTTGTGACGTTGTGTTTGATGAGACTAACGGCTCTCAAGTAGAGCAAGTTGATCTTGATGAGATAGATGAAGAACAGGCTCCGTGCATCGCGCTAAGGAACATGTCCATTGGTGATGTGTGTCCTAAGGAATCCGAAGAGCCTCTAAATGCACAAGATCAACCGTCCTCCTCCACGCAAGCATCTCCACCGACTCAAAATGAGGATGAGGCTCAAGTTGATAAAGAAGAAGATCAAGCAAATGAGCCACCTCAAGATGACGGCATTGATCAAGGGGGAGATGCAAATGATCAAAACAAGGAGGATGAAGAACAAAGGCCGCCACACCCAAGAGTCCACCAAGCAATCCAACGAGATCACCCCGTCGACACCATCCTCGGCGACATTCACAAGGGGGTAACTACTCGATCTCGTGTTGCACATTTTTGTGAACATTACTCCTTTGTTTCCTCTATTGAGCCACACAGGGTAGAGGAAGCACTCCAAGATTCGGATTGGGTGGTGGCGATGCAAGAAGAGCTCAACAACTTCACTAGGAATGAGGTATGGCATTTAGTTCCACGTCCTAATCAAAATGTTGTAGGAACCAAATGGGTCTTCCGCAACAAGCAAGATGAGCATGGTGTGGTGACAAGGAACAAAGCTCGACTTGTGGCCAAGGGATACTCCCAAGTCGAAGGTTTGGATTTCGGTGAAACCTATGCGCCCGTAGCTAGGCTTGAGTCAATTCGCATATTATTAGCCTATGCTACTTACCATGGCTTTAAGCTTTATCAAATGGACGTGAAAAGTGCTTTCCTCAATGGACCAATCAAGGAAGAGGTCTATGTTGAGCAACCTCCCGGCTTTGAAGACAGTGAGTACCCTAACCATGTCTATAAGCTCTCTAAGGCGCTTTATGGGCTCAAGCAAGCCCCAAGAGCATGGTATGAATGCCTTAGAGATTTCCTTATTGCAAATGGTTTCAAAGTCGGAAAGGCCGATCCTACACTCTTTACTAAAACTCTTAAAAATGACTTGTTCGTATGCCAAATTTATGTTGATGATATTATATTTGGGTCTACTAACGAGTCTACATGTGAAGAGTTTAGTAGGATCATGACACAGAAATTTGAGATGTCTATGATGGGGGAGTTGAAGTATTTCTTAGGATTTCAAGTAAAGCAACTCCAAGAAGGCACCTTCCTTAGCCAAACGAAGTACACTCAAGATATTCTAAGCAAGTTTGGAATGAAGGATGCCAAGCCCATCAAGACACCCATGGGAACAAATGGGCATCTCGACCTCGACACGGGAGGTAAGTCCGTGGATCAAAAGGTATACCGGTCGATGATAGGTTCTTTACTCTATTTATGTGCATCTCGACCGGACATTATGCTTTCCGTTTGCATGTGTGCAAGATTCCAATCCGACCCTAAGGAATCCCACCTTACGGCCGTAAAACGAATCTTGAGATATTTAGCTTATTCTCCTAAGTTTGGGCTTTGGTACCCTCGGGGATCCACATTTGATTTGCTTGGTTATTCGGATGCCGATTGGGCGGGGTGCAAAATCAATAGGAAGAGCACATCGGGGACTTGCCAGTTCTTGGGAAGATCCTTGGTGTCTTGGGCCTCAAAGAAGCAAAATTCGGTCGCTCTTTCCACCGCCGAAGCCGAGTACATTGCCGTAGGCCATTGTTGCGCGCAACTACTTTGGATGAGGCAA
This sequence comes from Zea mays, assembly GCF_902167145.1. Lineage (NCBI taxonomy): Eukaryota > Viridiplantae > Streptophyta > Magnoliopsida > Poales > Poaceae > Zea > Zea mays. Next base: position 9,967,769 of record NC_050104.1, on the reverse strand, counting down.
ACCCTGCGGGACTACGGTTACAAATTAACCAAAGTCCCTTTGCTATGTGATAATGAGAGTGCAATCAAAATGGCCGACAATCCCGTCGAGCATAGCCGCACTAAACACATAGCCATCCGGTATCATTTTCTTAGGGATCACCAACAAAAGGGAGATATCGAGATTTCTTACATTAACACTAAAGATCAATTAGCCGATATCTTTACCAAGCCTCTCGATGAACAAACTTTTACCAAACTTAGGCATGAGCTCAATATTCTTGATTCACGCAACTTCTTTTGCTAGATTACACACATAGCTCATTTATATACCTTTGATCATATCTCTTTCATATGCTATGACTAATGGCTTTTCAAGTCTATTTCAAACCAAGTCATAGGTGTATTGAAAGGAAATTGGAGTCTTCGGCGAAGACAAAGGCTTCCACTTCGTAACTCATCCTTCGCCGCCACTCCATGCATCTCTCCATTCTTGGGGGAGAAAACAAAAGAACTTCTACTTTGGTATACTCTTAACTCAGTTATTTATGACCACAGGAGAAGAAAGAATTTATAGGGCTCTAATGATTCCGTTTTTGGCGATTCATGCCAAAGGGGGAGAAAGTAAGAGCCCAAAGCAAAAGGACCGCACCACCACCACCAATTTCAAAAACTTCGTGTTTCCAAAGAATTTTATCAATTGGTATCCTATTGTGTTCAAAAGGGGGAGAAAGTAGCATTTCAAAAGAATATATCAAAACCCTCTTGAACACTAAGAGGAGGATCTCATTTAGGGGGAGTTTTGTTTAGTCAAAGAAAAAGCATTTGAAATAGGGGAGAAAAATTCAAATCTTGAAAATGCTTTGCAAAATCTTATTCATTTACCTTTGACTATTTGCAAAAGAACTTTGAAAAGGATTTACAAAATAATCTGCAAAAACAAAACATGTGGTGCAAGCGTGGTCCAAAATGTTAAAAACGAAGAAACGATCCATGCATATCTTGTAAGTATTTATATTGGCTCAATTTCAAGCAACCTTTGCGCTTACATTATGCAAACTAGTTCAATTATGCACTTCTATATTTGCTTTGGTTTGTGTTGGCATCAATCACCAAAAAGGGGGAGATTGAAAGGGAATTAGGCTTACACCTAGTTCCTAAATAATTTTGGTGGTTGAATTGCCCAACACAAATAATTGGACTAACTAGTCTGCTCTAGTGCATAAGTTATACAGGTGTAAAAGGTTCACACTCAGCCAATAAAAAGATCAAGTTTTGGATTCAACAAAGGAGCAAAGAGGCAACCGAAGGCACCTCTGGTCTGGGAGCACCGGACTGTCCGGTGTACACCGGACAGTGTCCGGTGCACCACCGGACAGTGTCCGGTGCACCAGAGGACTCCAACTCGAACTCGCCACCTTCGGGAATTTCCAGAGGCGACTCCGCTATAATTCACCGGACAGTGTCCGGTGCTCCAAGGAACGGCCGCCTCCGGAACTCGCCAGCCTCGGGAATTCACTTCAGCCGCTCCGCTAAAATTCACCGGACTGTCCGGTGAACCACGGAGCAACGGCTATTTCGACTCCAATGGCTACTTGCGACGCATTTAGTGTGCGCTGCGCGCGCAGAAGTCAGGCGCGCCCATACTGGCGCACCGGACAAGGAACAGTGCATGTCCGGTGTGCACCGGACATCCAGGCGGGCCCACAAGTCAGAAGCTCCAACGGTCAGAATCCAACGGCAGTGATGACGTGGCGGGGGCACCGGACATGTCCGGTGTGCACCGGACTGTCCGGTGCGCCATCGAACAGACAGCCTCCCAACGGCCACTTTTGGTGGTTGGGGCTATAAATACCCCAACCACCCCACCATTCATTGCATCCAAGTTTTCCACTTCTCAACCACTTACAAGAGCTAGGCATTCAATTCTAGACACACCAAAGAGATCAAATCCTCTCCAATTCCACAAAAGACTTTAGTGATTAGCGAGAGAGATTTGCCGTGTTCTTTTGAGCTCTTGCGCTTGGATTGCTTCTTTTCTTTCTCACTTGTTCTTGAGATTAAAACTCCATTGTAATCAAGGCAAGAGGCACCAATTGTGTAGTGGCCCTTGCGGGGAAGTTTTGTTCCCGGCTTTGATTTGAGAACAGAAGCTCACTCGGTCGGAAGGACCGTTTGAGAGAGGGAAGGGTTGAAAGAGACCCGGCCTTTGTGGCCTCCTCAACGGGGAGTAGGTTTGCGAGAACCGAACCTCGGTAAAACAAATCCGCGTGTCACACTCTTTATTCGCTTGCGATTTGTTTTGCGCCCTCTCTCGCGGACTCGATTTTATTTTTAACGCTAACCCGGCTTGTAGTTGTGTTTATATTTGTAAATTTCAGTTTCGCCCTATTCACCCCCCTAGGCGACTATCAGATAGTCTTCTTCTTTCCTAGCGGAGTCGACAAAAAGCGTGTTGATGTCGGACGAGATCTGGATCACACACTAGCAAGGCAAGCACGCCCACGGTTGACACACGTCCTTGAACGTAACGAGGAACATGGCAGACCAATAAAACTAATTTATAGACCGGTTAAGCAAATGTTAATTCTATTTTTGGCGAAGTAGACTCAAGAACATCTTCTAGAATGACCTGTCGTAGAGAGGAACACATGGAGGTTATCCTTTAATCAGCAAGGGCACCTTGAATCCTATCAAATCTTACTAAAAACGTGACAAACGGTAGGATAGAGAGAGAAAGGTGAAAGGGACAATAGATGTATTTTTGGTTGATTGGATGTTGGATGCTATCAGTCGTGATCCTCTCATATATAGAGATGTGGTGGTCTTATCCTAGTGTGAAACAACGTCCAATATCCTCTCATATACAGAGATGTGGTGGTCTTATCCTAGTGTGAAACAACATCCAATATCTATTTTATGGATTTGTCATATAAAAACAACTTAGAAACAAATCGATCGGTTCAAAATCTAGTAAAAATCGATTAGAACATGTTTTATGGGAACCGACCAAAGGCATATTTGGATCCCATATGCTAAACTTTAAACCCCTTTGAAACAAAGGAAAATGTCCTTAATCCTGCATTTTTCTAGTGTTTTTAAACTAATTCCATTGAAGTTCATATACCATTTCTGTGAATATCCTGCGTTCCAAAGGATTCCTTAGTAGGGCGCTAAAGTTTAGCACACTTTAAAGAGCTAAATTGTTACTGTATGCTAAAGTTTAGCACTTCAATTTTAGCACCTTTTAGCACTCCTGTTTGGATCTCCAAGTATAGTTAAGAGTGTAGTGCTAAATTTTAGCATTGTCGATCCAAACATACCCTAATTAATAGGTAGGGTTGCAATCGAATCGAATATGAACGTATATCACTGAAACTATATTTGTTTTCATTTTTTATTCAGATTCGAATGTGAATACGAATAGCTTCTAATACCAATACAAATACATATGTTTTCGGATACAAATACGGATAGTCATGTATCGAATCCGGAACTAGTCAGACACGGAAACCGTCGGTAAAAAATATTTTTGTCGGATATCGTGTAATACACTATTTCACAAATATCATAGTTCTTGTAATCATTTAGCACCTCCTTGAGTCAAACATTTTTTAGGATTATATGTGGACTTATGCTACACCTTCGAAAAAAATCCATGAATTTATAAGGCTATCATGTGTATTATTAATTTATTTATGTAGAAAATCATTAAAATGCAATTAAATTTATAAAATATTCTAGTGTCAGCCGAAAATTACAAATAAGTTATCAAGATTATCTAGCCAGATAATTAGCCTCTTCAGGCGCATAGATGCTCGAATAATATTGGCACTGTTTAGACCCCTATTAGTAGGGAACAGGTGTGATGGGGATTAGATCTGACTGACTTTGAACGCATAATCTGGACAAATCTAAGTTTTGCGTGTGTATGCAGTCTGTCAAGTTTCAACCATACAGCTTGACGCCTGACAAAGCAGCAGCTTCTTTATCTCATTATCGACTCATAGCCTCATAAGGACCCTCCAAGCGTTTCGCTTTCAGGGCTTGTGTCGGCAGGTGAATAAGACACCAATGAGGCTACGATCCATAGGCGGCCAAATGGCCAAACAGTTTGATCAATGTTTGTGAGGCTAACTGGCAATAATTGTGAACTACCAAACAGTGTGGAACTATGGAATCCCCTTTTCCTCGACAGCCGCACAATATTTCTAGCTTGACAAACCATTCAAAATTCAACAAATTAAATTATACATGAGAGTCATTGTCTGCCCATTCAGTGTGCATGCGCATCTGACATATGGGTTCATGATGTAGGAGTAGAAGGTTAGGGACGCTGACATGCCTGTTCAAGGCACACTGGCAACCATGATTTGGGACACATGGGCATGTGGCATCATAAAGCATGATTCAGATGTTACACACATGACATTTGGATTAAACGGGCGAGGTTACAGGAGCCGTTCACGAGTCACAGCCTCACAGGCATGCAATTGGAGCAGCCTAGGCGATGGTTTCAACCGAGTTGGGAGAGAACTGCTGCTGTCTGGGACTGCGACCTATTGAAGCTTCAGATAAGAGTAGCAAAAGGTACACACGAATGAAGACATGAGCTTCAGATATAGGATTATAGCTTAGGAAGCTCTTAGGCGAAACGAGATAATGCCAGATGCAAATTTCATAAACGATTGACTATTCTGGCGGTGGCACTGCTAAACTATTTATAGAGGCTGACCTCCTATACAATCCGACAGAGGTCAGTGGACGAAGGTAGTAGCCCTTCAAACCAGTTCAACCTTCTTGTCTTAAAACAGCAAGTACAAATTAGTGTTATTATCTGGGATCGTTGGTCGGAGACCTTCTCCCTAATAATTATCGTCGGCATAACTGCACAAGACAAACAAATTTATTGTAACTAATGATATCTGGATCATGGATCCCTTGTTCCGGATGACATCCTACCCCCACCAGGCGGTTTTGGAGAACCAATACCAATATTACAAATTAAGCCCCCTTTTTAATAGCTCCTTCAAAGACTTCTTCACGGCTTCTTGAAAAAAATCTACCAAACGAGAGCCTTTTTATGAGTTCTTCCTACAGAAGGAGAAGCTACTCCAAAAAACAGCCGGAGCCGGGAGCCAGAAAAAAGAGCTTCTATCAGCTCTTCTCCCATGTTTTTCTCTTTTTCGACGCTACATCATAGAATAAGCTACAATAGAAGCTATATTTCAACCAAATATGATGTTTTTCTTGATAATAAGGAGGAAAGAACCCTATCAAAGGAGGCCTAAGTCTTGGATGTGCTATATACTTTTTAGTGAGGATATGTAGATACAGAACTATGTCTTGTGAATTTTTTGATTCTGCACTCCTATACGTATACATTAAAGAGCCAAAAAATCATCCCTATTTCTCTCACCTCCCTCTAACTGCCCGAAAATAGAGAGTTTATTTGGTATCCACTTTTTGTACTTCTCAAACTGCACAACTCAAATGACCCGCACTCATATGAGATATAACAACTCACGTCTAGTGATGATTGATACGAAATTCGATCCAAGACGTATGGGGTCATGTCTAGAGATTGTAATAGATCATGATCCAAATGTTTTGTCACAATAAATCCTTAAATAATTTTAATTTAAAATTGAATAGAAATATAGTTTGATCCTAATCTAATTTGATCCTGAAATTTTATAGTGTAAAATCTATAGGCCATTACCACTCCTAGTCATATCCTCAACATCTCGTATGTGACTCGGACTCTTGAGTTATACTCATACAAGCTAAAATAACTGACAACTAGTGATAATACAGGATCCAATTCCAGTATATATTGGATTCGGTGCAACGCAATTTCAGTATGTATTGTGCAACGTACAAGCATTTTCATCTATTTGTAAAACAACGTATGACTAGTATTGAAATATATGTTACTTATTGTTTCCACCAACGGAGAAAATATAAAAACTACACATGGAGATTTAAATCTCTCCCTTTGACAATTGATGACAACCATACTAAGATAGGAATTAAAATTTGATTACAAGATGTTACTTCATACGAGTATGAGTTACTTACCTTTGTTTGGATTTGAGTAGCTTGTCTAAGCATTTTAGACACTTGTGAATAATTAGACAAGATTCCCAAACCTAATTTTAGTAGTATTTTATCCCCTATATATGCTAGAAATTATGAATTACAGTTTGCACATATGTTGGATTTGACATTGTGGGAGAAGCAATGCTACTAAATGATGCTAATGTTTATATAGGATAAACCTTTGAAGTGTGCTTTCCAATTGAATACCATTTGGAAAAAAAATATCCTTAGCATCGAGCATAGCTAGTTATACTAGAAACTTTTGTGAGATCATAATTATAAGAGAGATTTATATATACCAATTAAAAAGAAGTAATATAAATTCTAGTTATTGCTTTACCTGTACATGCTAGTTTATCAAATTATTAATCAAACATTTATCACATAGGAAAGAGAGATACCACTTATCAACACAGATACCAACAGATAAAATCACTTACACACTTGTATCCATGTATGTATGGAAAAACCTAGATGATAAGGGTAATTTGTATGTAAAGATAAAGATAAGTATATATGTATTTCGGGATAGACTCAACTAGGTTGATCGCTATTCTTATCTGGTGACTGGTCTAGATACCTTTCTTGTAAACACCACTCCTCCTTAGAATATAAAAGAAGGGTTGGGTGCCCCAAGAGGACAGATCATCTGATTATATTGCATAAGCAATAGACACCGAGACACACAGGACATAGGATTATCTTGCATTGAGAGCCCAAACATGTATAAATTATAGAGTCCCCTATGCTTTTACCTTCCGTTATTTGGTCTTGTGACCTACCCTATAAATTTACTATTGAACAATCCTCGACAGTTGGTGTTCCAGGTAGGTGAAGTTGTGTTGAACATTGGAGATCTAATGCTAACCATGGGTTTCATACAAGGACATGAGATTTTCTTCGACACCTTTAAATTTGAAGACTACTGTCTCAAAAATCTTGGGCTTGTCCCAGATATTCCAATGGTCCATGTGTCCCCCATTCAAGGTTCAGAAGATTCAAATATGATTCAGATAAGGCTCGGACTTCGCCGTGGTATCGACTCAGATTCAGACTCCGGTCCAACTTGGACTCTGACTCCAACTCAGACACCTATGACTCGGAAGATCGGATAGTGTTTATGGCGAACTCCAGACACTAGGTTGGTCAACCCTCAAACCATGTCAACGATGACATGGATGCAGCTAACTAGAAGATGGAGTAATCATGAAGAATTACAGTGGATGACTAGATCTAGATGGTCAACTTACATGGCAAGAAAGTCTATGCCACCCTAACTTAGAACATCGTGATGAGAAAAAATCCTACTAGACAGGCTCACTCCACTACTCCCTCATGATAATGCACAGGCCCATGAAGACCCAAGGAGAATTAACAACATGATGTCGTATGTGGTCGTTTGTTCTGAGGCCCCTGTGGCACTGACAACGAGTCAAGATGTTGTCGAGTCATCCAATGACCTGATCTAGATCGTAATAGGGCACTCCAAGAGATTTATAGTCGTTGGCGGGACAGGTCTTGGAGCCCCTCCCCCCATAATCATCATGATGGGGCTTGACCATCATCTCGGTCTAACTGAACTCAAACTCCTCATGGGAAAAATCTTCGTGCGGAGTCGGAGCAACACCATCAGTAACAAGGCAGAGATACCCCCAGGAGTCCAGATCGTTAATACGATGGCTACGAGGTAGAACATGAAGAATTTGGCTATGGCTAAGTTCAGCAAGGTCATGCCTCAAGTAACCTTTTGGACTCCATCATCAGATAATTCACAGGCCATTTGAGCTGAGTCAGTTAGTCAAGGAATTTTAAACCCCCTCCTATCGAGTCATATGATGGCCCCTCTGATCCATCAAACTAGTTTAATTTATCAACTTTCTATCACATCGGCAGGTGGGGTCACATTAGTCATGGCAAATTATTTGCCAATGTGTCTCAGCTAGCTCCACTATCAGGAGGTGGCTATTTGGCCTCGCGGCCAATTCTATCGATTCATGGAAGAGCAGAAGCATCAATTTGTTAAGAACGTCATCATGATCTGCAAATAGGAGAAGACTAGTACGAACTGAGCAAGTCATGCAAAAGGAAGGCGAGACCCTGTGTAGTTGTACCAAATGTTGGTGGGACTGGGACATAAAGGACGACATCTCTCGCATGCCTAAGGAGACAACCATTTGTGTTTTCCGCGAAGGCTAAGGCTTCAAGGACCAGGAGCTCTCCGAGAAGCTCGCACATAAGGCTCTGACTACTCTATCTTCCCTCTTCTAAATAGCCGACAAATACGCCATGAGCAAAGAATTCCTCTAGAACATGTCCTCATCTTAGAAGGACAGGCAGAGTGAAAGGCTAAACCCAAGAAAAGGTCAAGACAGGAAGCACAAGCATGACTGTCGAGTTGCCACCGTTGAGCGGGGGGGTTCGGTGACACAACGCTCTCTCCGAGAAGGGCGATTATAGTAACAAATTCCAATAGATCATAGAGGGGTATTGCAAATTCCAATAGATCGTGGATGGGCATTGTGTCAGGGTCTTCACCCAAAAGTTGTTGAAGGAGCCTGAGCTCAAGACTCAAGATGCCAGAGTCCACCAAGAAGAAAGGCAATGACTCGGACGGAGATGGTAAGATATCATGTGCAATATGTTGTCGAGTCATTGGCGGCCCAAACTCCTACGAGTCCAAAGAGAAAGCAAAAGCTCGAGGCACAGACATGTCTCTGCGATAGAGCCAGCCAACCCCCCCCCCCCCCCCCCCCCCCCCCCCCCCCCCCCCCCCCCCCCCCCCCCCCCCCCCCCCCCCCCCCCGCCGAGTTCATGTACCAAATACTTTTGACAGATCTGGTCATCCTGACCATGTAGCACTCCTAGGCGCTAAAGTCTAACGGTGGGTGACGCGTGGCGTAAAATGTATAGGCAATTAGTAGGGGTGTAATTGGATCGAATACGGACGAATATCAATGAAATCATATTTGTTTTCATATTTTTATTCGGATTTGAATTCGAATACGGATAGCTTCGAATACGAATACAGGTACGGATATTCTCGAATACAAATACGGTAGTCGTGGATCGAATATGAAACTAGTCGAACACAGATAGCGTCGGTAACAAATATTTTTATCGGATATCGTGTAAGACATCATTCCACACATATAATAGTTGTAATCATTTAGCCATTCCTTTAGTCCAAACATTTTTTAGGATTATATGTGGACATATGCTACACCTCCATAAAATTCCATGAATTTTTCTAAGACTATTTTGTGTATTATTAATTTATTTATGTAGAAAATTGTTAAAATGCAATTAAATTCATAAAATATTCTAGCGTCGACCAGAAATTGCAAATAAGTTATCAAGACTAATAAATATTCTACAAGAATATAACGTCAAGTACCCACATGAAAATGATAAAAGTGAAGTATTGATTCTGTTGAAACTTAGATGTTTATGGTGGTTTCACATGTAACTCACACAAATAAGTGGAAATAAAATGAAATAATTGCTGACATCTTGTCGATTTTATGGTTCAAACATTTTTGAGGATGCTATATAGACATATGTTGTCCCTACGCCAAATTTCATGAATTTTCTGAGACTATTTGTGTATTATTAATTTCTTTCTGCAGAAAATCATCAAAATACATTTAAATCCATAAAATATTCTAGTATCGACCGAAAATTGCAAATATGTTACCAAGACTAATAAACATTTCATAAGAAGATAACCTCAAGTCCCTACATAAAAATGATAAAGTAAAGTAAAGATTATGTTGAAACTTGGATACTTAAGTTGATTTCACGTGTAATTCACGCAACAAGTGTAATTGAAATGAAAAGAATCGTTGGCATCTTATGGACTTCATGAATTTTTGAGACTATTTATGTATTATTATTATTATTTCTACAGAAAATTATCAAAATGCAATTAAATTCATAAAATATCCCACTGTCGACCGAAAATTGCAAATAGGTTACCAGGACCAATAAACATTATATAAGAACATAACCTCAAGTTCTCATATGAAAATGATAATGTGAAGTATTGATTATGTTGAAACTTGGATATTTAGCGCGATTCCACATGTAACTATCCGAATATCCGAAATCTAGTAAGATATCTGGGTAGATGTCCGGATATCCGAAATCTAAAATCTGGACAGGTATTCGAGAAGATATCTGGATATTCGAAATTCGACGAATATCAATGATCTCATATCCGTATATGATATCCAAACTGTACTATCCGTATCCGAAATCCGAAAATTCCGTGGATATCTGGGAAAATAACTATCCAGCCAGATAATTAATCTCTTCATATGATCGGATGCTCGAATAATATCGGTACCGTTTACACCCCTAGCAATTAGTCACCCGCCCACTCCCTTCTTCGTGTTCCTTCAACTGCCGCCAACATAGACAAGCAGGCTTCTAGGTTTAGGAGATTCATGTATGGGGCTCTAGGGCAACACAGACAGCAGAGCTAGCCAATTACCTCGGTGCAGGCAGGAGACAAACGAGGCTGTATAACGGAACGCTGAGGATTACACTCCAACTGGGTCGGCGTATAACGGCCCCCGGTTTTCAAGACCCTCATATTATCAAGACAATCACGACGAAACAAGTTACAGAATCAAACCCCATGCCACCAGCAACAAAGGAACTAACAATCTCATGTCAGATCTTTAAATATAAAAAAAGCTTCTACTCCCTACATAACTAACACAGATAATCACTGCTCGATTCAACAATGACAGATGACGGTGGGCAGGAAGAATAAACGCCATTGCAACTGCTGTTTTCCTCACCCGTACGCTCCACTATCATGATGCCATGCTGAGCTGTGCCTGTGCGAGGGTTTTCCTGATCCTCAGCCTCTCCTACTCCAAGGCTCTGCTGTTCGGTACATGATCCAGTACCTAGAGCTATTAACCCTGAATCGTCCTGTTCCTCGAGCATCAGTTCTGGAGGGCTTGGTGGGAGCACGAAGCTGGAACCATCGCCCTCCTCACACTTAGGCTCCACCATCAATGTAGCCGGCTCAATTTCGGTGTGGTCTTCTAGATGTTGATCTTGATGGAGACCCTCATCTGACCGAGGAACAACCAAATCGGTCATGGGAGTGGCTGCATCACAAATCCCATTGGCTGGTGTGGCTGAATCACAGTCTTCCTCCACGCCCAGTGAAAGATTTCCAGGGAGCACGTCGTTGGAGAAGTCGTTTTCCTCTTCCACAGTCTCCAGTGCCAATGAAGCACGCTCCACTGTGTTAAGTTCTTCATCTTCCTCTAGTTGTGCTTCTTGGTTGGTACCTAAATTTTCCTCAGCTTCAAGCAAAAGTTGAGGTGTCTGTTGACTTGCGGCAGCATCAAAATGTGGACTATCCAAGTGAAAAGGTGGAACAGTTGAACCACTATTATTCTGGATCTCGCCAAGATCTTGTAACACATCCTCAAAGCCAAGCAGAAACTCAGCAACCAAGGCTTGAGTGGTTGTATCAGCTGTGGTTGTCATGGCTCTCTTGGCTTTCTTAACCATGCTTTCCAGTTTATCAACCTACAACAGTTAGGGAAAACTTCAAATTAAATACTGGTCCACTATATGCATAGTAATTTTGAGAGAAGCTGTGATTGTACTCAAATCTTAAATAGTGCATGAATTTTTGTTTCCAGAAATATGAACTAAATAAGTGATTCGTGTTTTACTGCTTTGCGGATTATTGGAGATTTGGCTTGGTACTGAAGATCTGAGAAATCGTCAGTTGGAGCTGAAGGTCCCGCTTCACCGTCGTCACTGGTTGCTGGGACAAGGTACCGCCGTGTTGCTCCTGAGTACCAGCGCAGATACTCCTCATAAGAAGATGGATCATATTGCTCTGTATCTCGAAATATGCGCTGTCGTCGTGCTTCCCATTCCTGGATATACTCATGGTGTGTTTCTTCCCAGTTCTCTCGTTCTTTGCCACGTCTACTGATACGATGTAACGACTGTAGTGTAGGCCGGAAAGGTGGTGGAATGCACTGCCGAAGCCCAAATTGCCGCATCACTCGCTCGGGCAAATACATTTCAACTATAGGGAAGTTTATTAATGGAGCTTGTGTAAGCCACAGGTCTGCGTCTCTTGTACAAAGTGGGGGTAAGGTTGAGGACTCTACCTGCAGGTAGGGTTCCCACTTCACCTGATCAACTCGCTGAACGTTCAGTTCATCTCTGTACTGCTTAAGGCAGCGATTAGCACTCTCACTTTGTGTGCGTGACCCCACCCAACGGAAGCCGATTGGAGGTAAGTCATGTTCAATGCCCATCTCTGTGCATAAAGGTGACCGAACCAATGGTCTGCCAACATGAAAGCGCTCCCAACTCCAAAGCTGCAAGAGAAGCAATGAACCACCAATATTCTTGATATTGTGGGAGGAGGCAACCGAGCAAAGAGATCGGTACAGGAATGCCAGAACTGCAGAAGCCCAGCTGTATGTGCTAACACGTGAAAGATCAGCGATCAGAGGAAGATATATCAGACTCATCCTTCCTGTCCCATCTGGAAAGAGCACCCCACATAAAAGGCTCAGTATATATGCCCGAACATGCCTTTCAACTGTCATATCATCCACCTCCTCTGGTAATTCATAAAAGTGTTTCTTAAGCCATTTGTAATGCAGGAAAGACTTTCCAGGCATTGCTGGACCCCTTGCATCCAGGCCTAAACAATCAAGGACCACTTGCGCATAATCATGATCAGTGGTAGAACAAACCGGACGACCATCAATAGGAAGAGCAAACAACATTGCAACATCTTGAAGTGTAACAGTTATCTCCCCAGATGCCAAATGGAAGCTATGGGTCTCTGGCCTCCAACGCTCAACAAGGGCAGTTATCAATGCTTTGTCCAACTGAGGCATCTTCTGGCAAATTTGTGAGAGCCCAAGCAAACCTGCATCTCTCAGGTAAGGACGATATCTCTCATGAAATTTCAGAGGCTTGTGATGACGTAACTTCAGCTGCTCCACAGCCTGCAACGTTCAGATTCAGTGGAGTTGTATAATTCAGTCTCATGTAACTTATAATTGGACATGGAAAAAATAATGTCATCAAACAAACCTGATCACCAAAAATCGCATCGGAACGATGGTTGATCTTAGGGTTCAGTAACATGGTGGATACTTCTGACGGTCCTACATAGCAAGCTGGGGATTGTCTTGGAATCAACAGAGGCTGATCTTCTCTGTCAGAGGTAGTACTTGGTGAAGAAGGTACAGAGATATCGAGATGATCCATATCCTTTTCTGCCGTGGCACCCCTTCCACGACCATGACCACGGCGACCAAGTCCTCTTCTCTTTGTAGGAGACATCCACCTTTACATAGCACTGTGTTACATACAACATCATGAATTAAGCAAGGAAGATGCCAATGATTGACTGCTAAAATGCAAAGCTGTTAATCGGTTATTGAACATGACATGTTTAAAAGAACTGGCATTCATCATTAATCTTTGTTAGAAAATTGATTTTCTACAGTCCTAGGCTGTGTTTGTATCTGCAGTAGCAGTCCGGCAGTCGTACTGCAGCCACAGCATCAGGATGGAGTGGCCAGTTCAAACTTGCGGCGTGTGCCTTGTGCGGTGAAAAGAATTGCCTGTGTCATGCTCTATTTGGCACAATTCTAGCGGCCAGCACTCGATAATTTCATCAAAAGCAGTCCCAAACACGGCCCTAGTCTTCTAGATCTAATATCCTATAAATTGGAGAAAACACTTTCCCCTCATGTTTCTCCACTTCCATAGGACAAAAGCAAAACAAAAAAATGTCTGTGGAGCACCTAGTGCAGCAATATTTCCTCAGTGAGATCCATGTATTTCAGACATGCAAGGTGAATTTGTTAACCCCGACATCAGAAAGATAAATTAAGATGTGGGCTGAAGTGTACATAGAAAGGAGCAAGAAAACATATGCACTTGATCAATAAAGCGATCATCGCTTGTTCTTCTTGGACGTTCAATCCCCTTGCAAGCAATGGCAGCCCTTGTACCTTTCCCTTTTCTATTCAGCTTACTTCTTAGCTTTGTTCCATCAGTCTATGGTGAAGTACGTGACGAAGAATATTGAATTGCAAACATCAGCACCACTTGAACATTGACTTATTCTTTGTTTTGTTGACTGTAATAGTAAGAAAACTGTAAATTATCTACCATGGTATACATCTTTTATACCTTAAGTCTACCTTTTGTTATGGTCTCCAGTGTACTACTATCAGCCCTACTAGGCAATCCACAAGTCAAGGTTCGGTCACATGTATAGTTGTTTTTCATACACTCCTATTTAAAGCTAAATCTTTGGGTATATTATATCCCATCCTTTCGAGTCTCCTTTTACTATTTCTTTCCATGTCAACTTTAGTTTTCCTCTTTTCTCATTGCTATCGCGCCTTAGGATACCACTACACACTAGCGTCTCTAGATATCTCCGTTGGACATGTCCAAACCATCTCAACAGATGTTGGACAAGCCTTTTTGAACTTAGTACTCTTCCTGAGCTAGCTTAAGCATACCTTGAGCGAGTGAGTTTCCCTCCATCAAGTTCTAAGTGATCAAATAAGGTCCTTGTTCTCGAGCCAATAGAGGGTCTAAATGAAGGATTCAAAGGAGGTTACCGGTTAAGGGCAAATGCAATAATCTCTAAGCCAGTTGGAGAAAAAAAAGGTAATCAAAGAAAGTTTTTGTTTGACTTACCTAGCTAACCCTACCCTAATTTCGTACCCTACGGTGTTCGTTCCTCTCCTTACATCAAGCAAATGGCAGTCAATTCCTTCTGAAATCTATTTATACGGGGCCATTCGAAAAAAGACCTTGTAGTTAGATTGGTGGTGAGGGGATTCACATGTCTAGCCAGGGCAAGGTGCCAGAAATAGCCAAGCACGAGATAGTTGATACGTGTTTTTCACAAAAGCACCGGTCAGTTACTAGGTAAAATAAGTAATAGGCTTGGTCAAATGTCCTGGAATAGAACTATTTGCCAAGGTAGCTGGGTTTAAGAAACACGAGATAGGTCGCTGCCTGTAAAGAATAGGTAAGCAAAGGATAGGGCAACAGATTTTCTAAGGCTGAGTTTACCCACCTATCATTAGTTTTCTTCCCCTTGCTAAATAGCACATGTATCTGATACCAATAGCTCAGTCCAGCACTCTGTTAAATTGTCACGTGGTCTGCTTCTTTCACCATCTCATGAGCCCTTATGAGCTCAGTTGTGCTTTCACCTTTACTCAGTGAGCAGTAGAAATTCCACAGGCAAAAGGAATGTTCTCAAAGTACCACCCCAACATGAACCCCAGACCCACACTCAAAAACGAATGTTCTGAAAGTACCACCCTAACGTAAATCCCAGACCCACACTAAAAAACAAGGCAGCAGGATGCTGCCAAAATAGGATACCCAAAATAAAAGAATAGAACACCCAAGAAAACAGAAGTTGAAGTTCATAATATTATTCAAGATAATATATTAGACACTGAAATGCTGAATTCAAGAAAAGACCTAATGAACTCAGGTGCTACAAATCCAAACATCAATCCAATAAAACATAGAACCATTGCAGACACGTCTCCATGATGCAGGTGCCAGTGGTGGAGCCAAAATCTTTCAACTTGTTCCGATTTCCCAAGCCAGAAAAAAAATGCTCAGTCAAAATAAAAGAAGTCACATTATCGATATTGATTGAAATTGCTTGGGCATGCGTGACATAATGGGAATAACAAAATATTCAATGAAATTACAATTTGATTTTACGATCATGATCCATTGTCTGGAAGGCTGATTATTATCACTAACCTTAGCTTGTGAAGGAACTGTCGCTTAGCAATTGTTCGAGTGTTCATCCACAGGGTTACTTCTCAAATTATCTTTCACGTGTTCATCGAAACAAATACTGTAAACAGAAGCGGCTAGCAGCTGCTACTGGAACTACTAGCACCAGGGGTAGACCCAGTAAAGGGACATCGATGAACACATGAACAGCCGATAATTTTTGCAAAATGTTCGAAGCTAGTATGCATCAAATAGCCAAATTGATTTAAGTTAGGGTTTGGGTGCTCGGTTTCGCACAGAAGGGAAGAGAAAGGGGTGGAAATACCTGTGGGTGCTCGTCGCCGGAGAAGATACCGATGAAGGCCTCGGCTCTGGCTAGGGCTGCGGCGTAGGTTGCGTCGGCAGCGGCAGCCCACCCAGTCCTGGGGGGGCACAGAACGCACACGGGGTGAAGCGTCAATCCGTGATGCGACGTACAGCCCAGGTCCGGGGTTGTTGGGCCCAGGAAAGCGTACCCGCACGAGCCTTCTCTTGGGTCCTTTTTTTCACATTTTAAAAAACAATTCTTCGTTTTTCTCTCTCATTTTATTCTTATTGATTTCGTATTTATTCTCTCCAATGGATACTTCTCATGGGTAGTCGGGTATTGATTTCAAATAACGTCTCGTTTTATTCTAAGAATTGAATTTTATTCTAATAATAGTAATTTAGGCATATATCATTAAGCTAATTTAGTTTTATACAAAATATATTTGTATACTATTATTAGCAAGATGTCGGAGATATTTATGTACTACATTTTTAATATAGATGAGTGAGTCGAAGATTGTCCTATCAATTATAGGGTAGAAACAAATTCTATTGATGCATAAAATCATTTTTCATCCTCCACCCCATGAATTTGAGATAAACTTATATTTAAACTTTGAAAAGTGTTGGAATGTTAAACTCCAAGCTAAATAGGTTACTTTATTAAGTAAATTCTAATTCTTCCAAAATAAATGGATCCAAACACCCCCTAAGAGAACAATAATAATATTTACCTAATTTGTGTTGTAAATAAGTAAATGGAACAATTTTATTTATTTTTATTAAGGTTGAATAATTCTAAAACTAGAAACCATTTTCACTTTAAACCTAGAGCAATTGCAAGAACTTAGAATTTTTATCTCATAAAGCTATAACACTTTTCTTCTGAACTATAAACAAATTTCTCTTTGTGACAATTTCAAGTGAATGTACAAATTGTGTACTATAGATGGAACAACAACCGTTCAGCCAAGAATATTGTTCTTGTCGTGGTTCCGGAAAACAGGGTGCAGTAAGATTTGTGTTCGCGAGGGGTGCTAGCGTGGACTCACTCCGAATGGTAAATCGCTGGGACTCAAATGAAGAATTTGGGACATGGGGTTTATACTGGTTCGGATTCACACCCTACTCCAGTGTAGTGTTGATCATAGTATTGCTTTGAACGTGTTACGACAAGTGTGCTTGTGTGCCTATCCTTATGAGAGGAAGAGGATCCTTCCCTTTTATATCCCAAGGGTCAGAGCTTACATTGTTCCTTCTTCAGAGAGAGAGAAGAAGTCTTTCATCTGTTGCCCGGACCCCCTTCTTCTGGTTGCGTGAAGTAGCGCTCCATGCCACTTGTTGTTCTTATCCCTGCAGTGGTTCGTGGCTGACGTCCTCGTGGTGATGCATGGCGGGTCCCATGGTGCAAGCCTGGGACTCGACTGACACGGCATGGTTCCCCTTCACCTTTGTAGGCTCGGTGTTGCCCTTTCGTGTGTGTGGATTGGTTTATTCGATATGGCGTCATGTCTTGTCGTTTCTGCCATACCGGTCACTGTAGAGGTTCCGGTGCTGAGATCATCCCTGATAGGAGAGTTGTGTTCGTGTCTTATCACATGGGCTCATGGCGTCACACTGTCGTGGTCGATGTATGCTTGCGGCTCTGGCTCAACGCTTACACTTGCTTGGCGAGGGACTTGGTCACCCACTCGCGCCTCGTAGACTTGCTCGATGGGGGACTTGGTCGTCCACTCTGCCTTGCAGACTTGCTCGGCGGGGGACTTGGTTGTCTGCCTCGCAGGCTTGCTCGACGGGGGACTTGGTCGTCCGCTCCACCTCGCAGACTTTCTGGTCGGAGGACTTGGTCGTCCGCTCCGCCTCATAGACCTACTCGATGGGGGACTTGGTCGGATGGGCCGTTCTTAGGAAGTTTCTTGGGCTTTCTTTGGACACCCCGTTCCTGAGTGCCCGACGGTTCTAAAGAAAAAATGATATAAGTGCTTTAACATGGACTAGTGAAGACTACCACACTTATATCTTGTGAAAAATTCGAGTCTTCCTAATGCTCTCTTTGCATTCCACAATTTACTTTCCATAAATTTTCATACTAGGGTAAGGTTAAAATCTAAGTTGTAAAACTCTTTTGTGTGTTAGAATAGTCAAACTTTGCGAACCTTATGCATATGGGCGCATTGATATGTTCATATTCTAAACAAAGCTTGTAAAATTCCAATTCAGATCAACCCCTCGTGTGTGTCTACTCTTTATTCTTTAAAAAAAGGACACACAAAGATATTATGTGTTCATCATAATACAATACTCACCCCCGAACAAACCAATAATAAAAAGGCAGAAATACCATAACTAGGTGTCGAAGTGGACATACTTCACGCGGTCTACTACCAAATCATCCCCAAAATCAGTTGTGTCCTTATTTGTACAAGGCTTGCCTCAGAAAACACTAAATCTAAAAAGCAAATGCAACTCTGTTTGTCAGCGTTATTAAAATGCTGTTTAAACACACTAAATCTAAAAAGTAAATGCAACTCTATTTGTCAGCGTTATTAAAATGATGTTTAAACACTGTTTAAACACGCTAATTAGATATACTAATTAGAGATTGAAACTTGAAAGTCGCTTAGAGGGGGGTGAATAGACGAAACCTGAAATTTATAAACTTTAAACACGTACTAAGACTAGGGTTAGCGTTAGAATTAAATCGGAGTAGAAACGATAGTTCTCCTTGCTTAGAGTTGTTCAATCATTGTGGATAATGTTTGGGAGCAAACTCAAACAATATTAGCAAGGGAACTTTTAGAGAGAGGAAAAGGGGAAACAAATCAAGTGAAGATCAACAAGTGAACATGGTGATTTGTTTACCGAGGTTCGGTTCCAAAGAACCTAGCCCCGTTGAGGAGGCCACAAAGGCCGGGTCTATTCCAACTCTTTCCCTCTCTCAATCGGTCACACAGACCGGTCGAGGCTTCTCCTTAATCACTTCGGTCACTAAGACCCCGCAAGGATCACCACACACTTAGGTGTCTCTTGCTAGCTTTACAAAGCACTTAGAGAATAAGAATAAGAAAGGAGAAAGCAATCCAAGCAACAAGAGCAACAAAAGAACACAAAACACCCTCTCTCAAGTCACTAAGGAATTGAATTGATTTGGAGGCTTGGAGAGGATTTGATCTATTGAATGTGTCTTGGAGTGAATGTTATTGATCTTGTATTGAATGAGAACTTCAGAAAACTTGGATGCCATTGAAGAAGGTGGTTGGGGGTATTTATAGCCTCCAACCACTTCCTAGCCGTTGGCTGAGTTTGCTGTCGATGGGCACACTGGACGGTCCGGTGGTGCACCATACAGGGCACTGTTTACTGTCCGGTGCGTGCCACGTCAGCGGCCCGTTGGGGTTTGGAGCGGTTGACCGTTGGAACCCTTTGTCCTGTAGCTGCACCGGACAGTCCGGGGTGTTCCGATTTGCAGCCTAACATCTGACTTTGCATTATACACTTTTGTAGTCGACCATTGAGTGCGGGTTACCGTTGCTCCGTTGGCTCACCGGACATGTTTGGTGCACACCAGACAGTCCGGTGAATTATAGCGGAGCGCGCCCTGGTAAAACCCGAGAGTGGCCAGTTTGAGTGGAGCTCGGCCTGGGGCACCGGACACTGTCTAGTGCGCCACTTGGAGCACACTCTCAAGTCTTTGCTCCAAACTTTGTTGAGTCCCCAACTTAATTTCTTTCTTGGTTTGTGTTGAACCTTATGCACCTGTGATAAGAGACATCTTGGCAAACTAATTAGTCCACGTGGTTTGTGATGGACGTCAACCACCAAAATCAATTATAGGAAATGATTAAGCCCATTTCCCTTTCAATCTCTCCCTTTTTGGTGATTGATGCCAACACAAACCAAAGCAAATATAAAGTGTAGAAATGTAACTAGTTTGCAATTATGATTGATGTGCATAGGTTACTTAGATTTAGACCAATTGAAAGACTTTATTCATATGTCTAAGAATAAACGTGATTGCTTTCTTCTATTTAACATTTTTGGACCACATTTGCACCACTTGCTTGTTTTTTGCAAATCTTTTGGAAAAATCTTTTCAAAATCTTTTGCAAATAGCCAAAGGTATAGGAATATGATTTCTAGAAGCATTTTTAAGATTTGAAATTCCTCCCCCTGTTTCAAATGCTTTTCCTTTGACTAAGTAAAAGCTCCCCTGAAGAAATTCTCCCCTTAGCTATCAAGAGAGTTTTTGAAATGATTTTCCCATTTGACCAAATGAAATTATGCCAATTGAAAAAAATATACTAATGAAATCTTGAAACCCAATGAGATACCAATTGGAAATTTTGAGACTAGCTGAAATACCAATTGAAATAATTTCTTACTTTAGTTTTGAAAATTTTAAAATAATGGTGGTGTGGTCCTTTTGCTTTGGGCTTAATACTTTCTCCCCCTTTGGCATTAATCGCCAAAAATGGAGAACTTTAGAGCCCTTTTAATCTCCCCCTTTGATAAAAGAAATATGAGTGAAGGTTTATACCAATTGAGAGTTTCCTGAGTAACGGCAAAGGATAAATGATATCGTCAGATTTGGAGTGGAAGCCTTGCCTTTGTTGAATACTCCATTTGACTAATCATAGAAATATACTTGAAAGCACATTAGTCTTAGCCTTGGCACAAGAAGAATAATAAATATGCATTTGTACCAAATGAAAGAGACATGATCAAAGGTATATTAATTAGCTATGTGTGCAATATTTCAATCAAAGTTCCGAGAGTCAAGTATATTTAGCTCATTCCTAAGTTTGCTAAAGGTCTTTTCATCTAGTGGCTTGGTAAAGATATCAGATAATTGGTTGTGGGTGCTAACATAAGCAATTTCGATATCCCTCTTTTGTTGGTGATCTCTTCGAAAATGATACCAGATGTCTATGTGCTTAGTGCGGCTGTGTTCAACAGGATTATCCGCCATGAGGATTGCACTCTCATTATTACATAGTAGAGGGACTTTGCTCAACTTGTAGCCATGGTCCCTAAGGGTTCGCCTCATCCAGAGTAATTGTGCACAACAATGTCCTGCAACAATATACTCGGCTTCGGTGGTGGAAAGAACTACTGAGTTTTGTTTCTTAGAAGCCTAGGACACCAGAGATCTTCCTAGAAACTGACAAGTCCATGATGTGCTCTTCCTATCAATTTTACATCCAGCATAATCGGCATCGGAATACCTAGTTAAATCAAAGGTAGATCCCTTGGGGTACTAAAGCCCAAACTTAAGAGTGTAAACTAAATATCTCATGATTCTTTTCACGGCCCTAAGGTGAACTTCCTTAGGATTTGCATGGAACCTTGCACACATGGATACTGAAAGCATAATATCCAATCGTGAAGCACATAAATAGAGTAAAATCCTGTCGGGGACCATAATTAGGGGTACCCCCAAGACTCCTAATCTCAGCTGGTAACCCCCATCAGCACAAAGCTGCAAAGGCCTGATGGGCGCGATTCCGGTCAAGGCTCCGTCCACTCAAGGGACACGATCTCGTCTCGCCCGAGCCCAGCCTCGGGCAGGAACAGTAGACCAAGGCAGATTCACGCCTCGCCCGAGGGTCTCCTCAAGCAACGGGCGCACCTTCGACTCGCCCAAGGCCCAGCTCAGGCAGGCTTCGTGGAGAAGCAACCTTGGCCAGATCGCCACGCCAACCGACCGTATCGCAGGAGCATTCAATGCAAGGATCGCCTGACACCTTATCCTGACGCACGCTCCTCAGTCGACAAGGCCAAAGTGACCGCAGTCACTTCGCCGCTCCACTGACTGACCTGACAGGAAAACAGCGTCGCCTGCCCTACTCCGACTGCTGTGCCACTCGCCAGAGTGAGGCCGACAGTAGCTAAGTCTAGCCTCGGGCGCCATAGGAAGCTCCGCCTCGCCCGACCCCAGGGCCCGGCCCCCGTCTCGGCCTCGGAAGACGGTCTCCGCCTCGCCCGACCCCAGGGCTCGGACTCAGCCTCGACCTCGGAAGACGGTCTCCGCCTCGCCCGACCCCAGGGCTCGGACTCCACCTCGACCTCGGAAGACGGTCTCCGCCTCGCCCGACCCCAGGGCTTGGACTCAACCTCGACCTCGTAAGACGGTCTCCGCCTCGCCCGATCCCAGGGCTCGGACTCCACCTCGACCTCGAAAGACGGTCTCCGCCTCGCCCAACCCCAGGGCTCGGACTCCACCTCGACCCCGAAAGACGGTCTCCGCCTCGCCCGACCCGAGGGCTCAGACTCAGCCTCGACTCCGGAAGACGGTCTCCGCCTCGCCCGACCCCAGGGCTCGGACTCAGCCTCGACCTCGGAGGAGTCACCGCCTCGCCCGAACTCGGGCTCGTACCGACCACGTCACAGGGGGGCCCATCATTACCCTACCCCTAGCTAGCTCAGGCTACGGGGAACAAGACCGGCGTCCCATCTGGCTCGCCCCGGTAAAACAGGTAATGATGGCACCCCGCGTGCTCCATGACGACAGCGGTTCTCAGCCCCTTACGAAAGCAAGGAGACGTCAGCAAGGATCCGACAGCCCCGACAGCTGTACTTCCACAGGGCTCAAGCGCTCCTCCGACGGCCACGACATCACATGAACAGTGCAGCAACACCTCTCTGACAGCCACGACGGCATGTACATAGGGCTCTGGCTCCCCTTTGCTAGACACATTAGCACATTGCTACACCCCCCATTGTACACCTAGGCCCTCTCCTTACATCTATAAAAGGAAGGTCCAGGGCTCTCGTACGAGAGGTGGCCGCGCGGGAGAACAGGCCGACGCATAAGGCTCGCGCTCTCTCTCTCTCCCTCGCGAACGCTTGTAACCCCCTACTGCAAGCGCATCCGCCCTGGGCGCATGACAACACGAGGCCGCGGTTTCCCCTTACTGTTTTCTCCCTTGTGTTTCGTCTCGTGCCGACCCATCTGAGCTGGGACACGCAGCGACAATTTACTCGTCGGTCCAGGGACCCTCCGGGGTCGAAACGCCGACAGTTGGCGCGCCAGGTAGGGGCCTGCTGCGTGTTGACGAACAGCTTCCTGTCAAGCTCCAGATGGGTAGTCACCAGCAACCTCTCCAACCCGGGACGATGCTCCGTTTCGGGAGTCTCGAGTTCATGTCACTCGACGGCAGCTACGACATGATACTCCTTCCTCCACCGCGCGACAACGACAATGGCGGCCGTCAGTCCGCCCGTCGGCGGCGGAATCGACGACGTCTTCCCTGCGTGGTGGAAGAGCAACATCCGGGTCTGTCCCGTCACCTTCCTCACCGACGGAGGAGGAGGCGGGGCGGGCATGGCCAAGCAGGAGGCGGCACCTCGTCGGCTGTCGAGCGAGTCGACGGCGCCGGCGCCCCAGCGGGGGACACGTCGGGCGTTGACCTTGCGTCTGAGACGAAGACGAGCGTCGTTTCCCCGCAACACGCCAACCCCAAGCAGACGGACGACGCCAGCACGCTCGCGAAGGACTTGTTGGGCGTTAGCCTCGTACCTGAGATAACGGTGCAGTCTGTCCCCGACGCGACTTTGTCACCATCCGTCGATCAAGAGGTACCGTCCGTTTCCCATCCTGTGCCTTTTAGATTCAGCTTCGACCCACCAAGCGACCCCGCTTCGGTGGATGCTTTCATAAAGGCATATCCGAACCTTCCGGGGTCTCATATGTGGTCAACCTGGGATCGACTGACGACCGTCTCGACCTATGAGCCCCCGGGTTCCGAGGAAGATGACGAGCCCGACTATGGTTGGGATTTCTCCGGGCTCGATAACCCCAGTGCCATGCGGGACTTCATGACCGCATGTGACTACTGCCTCTCCGATTGCTCCGATGGTAGCCACAGCCTCGGCGACGAGGACTGTGGCCCAAGTCACGAATGTTTCCACGTCGATCTAGGGGGTCTCGACGAAGCTGCTGCCTCTCCGATGGTAGCCACAGCCTCTCCGATTGCTCCGAAGCTGCTACTAGCAGCCGAGAGAATCCCTGCGGGATTACATCCGGCGATTTTCGAAGCAGCGCATCGAGCTGCCCAACATCACCGACTCGGATGTCATCGGCGCGTTCCTCACCGGCACCACTTGCCGCGACCTGGTGAGCAAGTTGGGTCGCAAGACTCCCACCAGGTCGAGCGAGCTGATGGACATCGCCACCAATTTCGCCTCTGGTCAGGAGGCGGTCGAGGCCATCTTCCGGAAGGACAAGCAACCTCAGGGGCGCCAGCCGGAAGACGTCCCCGAAGCGTCCGCTCAGCGCGGCACCAAGAAGAAGGGCAAGAAGAAGTCGCAAGCGAAACGCGCCGCCGTCGACACAGACCTTGTCGCCGCCGCCGAGCAAAGGAACCCTCGGAGGCGCCAACCTGTTCGACAATATGCTCAAGGAGTCGTGCCCCTATCATCAGGGTCCCGTCAAGCACACCCTTGAGGAGTGCGTTATGCTTCAGCGCTACTTCCACAAGGTCGGGCCACCTGCGGAAGGAGGCAAAGCCCCCGACAACGACAAGAAGGAGGGCCACAAGGCAGAGGAGTTCCCCGAGGTCCACGACTGCTTCATGATCTACGGCGGGCAAGTGGCGAACGCCTCGGCTCGGCACCGCAAGCAAGAGCGCCGGGAGGTCTGCTCGGTGAAGGTGGTGGCGCCAGTCTACCTAGACTGGTCCGACAAGCCCATCACCTTCGACCAAGGTGACCACCCCGACCGCGTGCCGAGCCCGGGAAAGTACCCGCTCGTTGTCGATCCCGTCATCGGCAACGTCAGGCTTACCAAGGTCCTCATGGACGGAGGCAGCAGCCTCAACATCATCTACGCCGAGACCCTCGGGCTCCTGCAGATCGATCTGTCCACGATCCGGGCCGGCGCGACGCCTTTTCACGGGATCATCCCTGGGAAGCGCGTCCAGCCCCTTGGGCAACTCGATCTGCCTGTCTGCTTTAGGACTCCCGCCAACTTCCGAAAGGAAACCCTCACGTTCGAGGTGGTCGGGTTCCGAGGAACCTACCACGCGGTGCTGGGGAGACCATGCTACGCCAAGTTCATGGTCGTCCCCAACTACACCTACCTCAAGCTCAAGATGTCGGGCCCCAATAGGTTCATCACCGTCGGCTCCATGTACCGACACGCGTACGAATGCGACGTGGAGTACACCGAGGCCCTCGCCGAGTCCGAGGCCCTCATCGCTGACCTGGAGAACCTCTCCAAGGAGGTGCCAGATGCGAAGCGCCACGCCGGCAACTTCGAGCCAGCTGAGACGGTTAAGTTCGTCCCTCTCGACCCCAGCAACGACACCTCCAAGCAAGACCGGATCAGCTCCGAGCTCGACCCCAAATAGGAAGCAGTGCTCGTCGACTTTCTCCGCGCAAACGCCGAGGTTTTTGCGTGGAGTCCCTCAGACATGCCTGGCATACCGAGGGATGTCGCCGAGCACTCGCTGGATATCCTAGCTGGAGCCTGACCCGTGAAGCAGCCTCTGCGCCGATTCGACGAAGAAAAGCATAGAGCCATAGGCGAGGAGATCCACAAGCTGATGGATGCAGGGTTCATCAAATAGGTATTCCATCCCGAATGGCTAGCCAACCCTGTGCTTGTGAGAAAGAAAGGCGGGAAATGGCGGATGTGTGTAGACTACACTGGTCTAAACAAAGCATGTTCGAAAGTTCCCTACCCTCTTCCTCGCATCGATCAAATCGTGGATTCCACTGCTGGGTGCGAAACCTTGTCTTTCCTCGATGCTTACTCAGGGTATCACCAAATCAGGATGAAAGAGTCCGACCAGCTCGCGACTTCTTTCATCACACATTTTGGCATGTACTGCTACGTTAATATGCCATTCGGTTTGAGGAACGCGGGTGCGACATACCAAAGGTGCATGAACCACGTGTTCGGAGAGCACATTGGTCGAACGGCCGAGGCTTACGTCGATGACATCGTAGTCAAGACGAGGAAAGCCTCCGACCTCCTCTCTGACCTTGAAACGACATTCAAGTGTCTCAAGGCGAAAGGCGTAAAACTCAATCCCGAGAAGTGTGTCTTCGGAGTCCCCCGAGGCATGCTCCTGGGGTTCATCGTCTCCGAGCGGGGCATCGAGGCCAACCTGGAGAAAATCGCGGCCATCACCAACATGGGGCCCATCAAAGACTTGAAAGGAGTACAGAGGGTCATGGGATGCCTTGCGGCTCTGAGCCATTTCATCTCGCGCCTCGGCGAAAGAGGCCTACCTCTGTACCACCTCGTAAGGAAGACCGAGCGCTTCACTTGGACCCCCGAGGCCGAGGAAGTCCTCGGGAACCTAAAAGCGCTCCTTACAAACGTGCCCATCTTGGTGCCCCCCGCTGCCGGAGAAGCCCTCTTGATCTACGTCGCCGCTACCACTCAGGTGGTCAGCGCCGCGATCGTGGTCGAGAGACGAGAAGAGGGGCATGCATTGCCTGTCCAGAGGCCGGTCTACTTCATCAGTGAAGTACTATCCGAGACCAAGATCCGCTACCCACAAATCCAGAAGCTACTGTACGCAGTAATTCTGGCACGACGAAAGTTGCGACACTACTTCGAGTCTCGTCCGGTGACTGTGGTGTCATCCTTCCCCCTGGGAGAGATCATCCTGTGCCGAGAGGCCTCGAGTAGGATTGCAAAGTGGGCGGTGGAGATCATGGGCGAGACAATCTCGTTCGCCCCTCAGAAGGCCATCAAGTCCCAAGTCCTCGCAGACTTTGTGGCTGAATGGGTCGACACCCAGCTTCCAGCAGCTCCGATCCAACCGGAACTCTGGACCATGTTTTTCGACAGGTCGCTGATGAAGACAGGAGCGGGCGCGGGCCTACTCTTCATCTCACCCCTCGGGAAGCACCTCCGCTACGTGCTGCGCCTCCATTTCCCGGCGTCCAACAACGTGGCCGAGTACGAGGCTCTGGTTAACGGGTTGCGCATCGCCATCGAGCTAGGGGTCCGGCGCCTCGACACTCATGGCGACTCGCAGCTTGTCATCGACCAAGTCATGAAGAACTCCCACTGCCGCGACCCGAAGATGGAAGCCTACTGCGATGAGGTTCGGCGCCTGGAGGGCAAGTTCTACGGGCTCGAGCTCAACCACATCGCCCGACAATACAACGAGACTGCGGACGAGCTGGCTAAGATAGCCTCGGGGCGGACAACGGTTCCTCCGGATGTCTTCTCCCGAGACCTACATCAACCCTCAGTCAAGACCGACGACACGCCCGAGCCCGAGAAGGCCTCGGTTCAACCCGAGGCACCCTCGGCTGACCCCGAGGCACCCTCGGCCCCTGAGGGTGAGGCACTGCGCGTCCAGGAAGAACGGAATGGGGTCACGCCTAATCAAAACTGGCAGACCCCATACCTGCAATATCTCCACCAAGGAGAGCTACCCCTCGACAGAGCCGAAGCTCGGCGACTGGCGCGACGCGCCAAGTCGTTCGTCTTGCTAGGTGATGGAAAGGAGCTCTACCACCGCAGCCCCTCAGGCATCCTCCAGCGATGCATATCCATCACCGAAGGTCAGGAGCTATTACAAGAAATACACTCGGGGGCTTGCGGCCACCACGCAGCACCTCGAGCCCTCGTTGGAAACGCCTTCCGACAGGGTTTCTACTGGCCGACCGCGGTGGCCGACGCTACTAGGATTGTACGCACCTGCCAAGGGTGTCAATTCTATGCAAGGCAGACGCACCTGCCCGCTCAGGCCCTGCAAACAATACCCATCACCTGGCCATTTGCTGTGTGGGGTCTGGACCTCATCGGTCCCTTGCAGAAGGCACCCGGGGGCTACACGCATCTACTGGTCGCCATCGACAAATTCTCCAAGTGGATCGAGGTCAGACCCCTAAACAACATCAGGTCCGAACAGGCGGTGGCATTCTTCACCAACATCATCCATCGCTTTGGGGTCCCGAACTCCATCATCACCGACAACGGCACCCAGTTCACTGGCAGAAAGTTCCTGGAATTCTGCGAGGACCACAACATCCGGGTGGACTGGGCCGCCGTAGCTCACCCCATGACGAATGGGCAGGTAGAGCGTGCCAACGGCATGATTCTACAGGGACTCAAGCCGAGGATCTACAATGACCTCAACAAGTTTGGCAGGCGATGGATGAAGGAACTCCCCTCGATGGTCTGGAGTCTGAGGACGACGCCAAGCCGAGCCACGGGCTTCACGCCATTTTTTCTAGTCTATGGGGCCGAGGCTATCTTGCCCACAGACTTAGAATAAGGCTCCCCGAAGACGAGGACATACGACGCCCGAAGCAACCAGACCAACCGAGAAGACTCACTGGACCAGCTGGAAGAGGCTCGGGACATGGCCTTACTACACTCGGCACGGTACCAGCAGTCCCTGCGACACTACCACGCCCGAGGGGTCCGGTCCCGAGACCTCCAGGTGGGCGACTTGGTGCTTCGGCTACGACAAGACGCCCGAGGGCGCCACAAGCTCACGCCTCCCTGGGAAGGGTCGTTCATCATCGCCAAGATTTTGAAGCCCGGAACATACAAGTTGGCCAACAGTCAAGGCGAGGTCTACAGCAACGCTTGGAACATTCGACAGCTACATTGCTTCTACCCTTAAGATGTTTTCAAGTCGTTCATATACCTCGTTTACATACACAAATAAAGTCTAACCATCAAGGAAGGGTCAGCCTTGCCTCGGCAAAGCCCAACCCTCCCTCGGGGGCCAGAAGGGGGGAACCCCCTCTGCGTCAAAATTTTCCTCGGAAAAAGTCTTTCTGCCAGAACATCTTTCGTGCTTTTCGACTACTTCGATAGTGGGATCCTGAAAACGACAGAGTACACATAAGCAGCAAGGCCGACCGAGCCGAGGGACTCCCACGCCTCCGGGATACGGATACCTCACTCATCACCTTCTGCGATAAGTAACTCACGCTCGGATAAGCGATTCCGCTGACCGAACAAGTCTTAACGCTCGAAAACTCTTCTGCCGAAACGATTTTTCGTGCCTTCTCGACTATATCGATAATAGAATCCTACAGACGAGTAAGAGTACACGTAAGCGGCGAGGCCGACCGAGCCGAGGAACTCCTATGCCTCCGGGATACGGATACCTCACTCATCACCTTCCGTGAAAAGTAACTCGCTCGGATAAACAATTCTGTTACCGACAAATAAGTCCTGATACTCGAAACAAGGGGAAAAGAAACACAACTTTACAACACGACGACGGTATGTTTGGGCCTCGGCGGCCGCAAAAAACATATGCACACTACAGATAAATTGTTCCTGCAGGTTTAGACATCAATAGGGGTAGCAGCAGCACCCTCGGCATCGACTCCACCTTCGGCAGAATCCGACCCAGCCTCGGACGGCGACACGGTCGGAGGATCTCCACCTCGAAGGAGGATGTCAGCACCGCGCCTGGGCCATCATCGTCGGGGTCTCCTCCAGAAACCCGGCCCGAGCAGATGGCTCGACCGGCCGCTCCGTAGCCTCAGCCAACTATCCCCCGAGGACATCAGCCCGGCTCATGGCCTCGGCAACCCGACTCCGGCGTTGGTCCCGCCAGTGGATGGCCCAGCCAGGCTCCAGCCGACGAAGCTTCTTTTCGAGCCAACTCCGCCTCTGTCCATGCTGACACCGCTGCCTCCGGCTCCAGCTCATCGCAGAGCGGCCGAGGGTTTCTTTAAACTGAGCAAGAGAAGCCTCGGGCGGCAAGGCCGACCGAGCCGAGGGACTCCTACGCCTCCGGGATATGGATACCTCACTCGTCACCTTCTGCATAGGGCCACTCACACTTGGTCGAGCGGTTCAGCTAGCCGACAGGCGAGTTCTAGTGCTCGAAATGAGGAAAAAACACGGCTTTACGCCCAAACACACACATGTTCAGGCCCCGATAGCCACAATGAACAGACACCGGCACTCAAAGTGCCATTACAAACGGAACTCCGGTTCCACTCCCGCAGGTACGAACAACCCCCCACATTGGAGGGCCTGCAGGACGACAAAATCCCAGGTGGCTCGCCGCCGCCCACACCGGCAGCAGCGACAACGACCTCCGCTCCGGGCGGCCAAACAGCAGCAGCGATGACCTCAGGGCAGACGCTGCTGCGATAAGGCCCTCGCCCACGTCCCCACTCGAGGGGCGAGGACAAGCTATCAAAGCCAAAGAGCCGAGGCACGGAGCGCGGATGGCAGCGGCGATCTCGTCGGCGATGAGGACTTCTCCAGCCGCCACCACCTTAGCGCCGACGACGGCAGCCGCCTGCCCGCCAGCAGATCCCCACTCAAGTCCTCCCGGACGGGCGAGCACCGACCTCCGCGCGAAGGCGTCGTGCCGGAGCAAGGGTAGGACAGCCCAAGAACACGAACGCCGCCCTAGCAGCGCGCGACGTCTTGGGCGGTCCCCTGGTGCGCGCAGCGCAACAACTGCCCGTATGGCGGGCAGATAGCCACACTCCGCTCAGCGGTGGGAGGTGGCACCGGAAGCCGTGCCAGAGCCAGCTGAGCCAGCGAACCAGGCATGCTGGAGCTGACGACGCTTGCGGCCGCTCAGCCCCGCGTTGTCGAAGTCCGCCCCTTCCGCTAGGCCGGTGAGCGCCCTCTCCCCTGAATGCTGAAGGAGAAGGTGGCCCACAAACCCGTGCGGGAGGTAGAGCTCCGGCTTAGCTCACCCTCAGCCCCAGCAAGGATGATGAAGGTCCTTGAAGCTGAGGGCGGGGCAGAGGCCGCAGCCCGGCTTGCTTCTCCCCACCATCAAACTGGTGGTCACCGTCTTGGGTGACCATCGGCAAGGGGATGCAGCCGGGCTGCCTGATGAAAATCCTTGAAGCCGAGCGATGGCTGAAAGGTACCAACTTCCGCGAAGTTGCGCTCCTCCAACAGCAGCAAGACGAAAGCAACGTGGGCGCTCCCCATCCGGGGGCTCGGAAGGTGGAAGGGCGCAATGCATGAGGGGAGTGCGAAGGCATGGCTACCATCCAAGGGGGTCGCCCCCTTTTTAAAGGCGACTCTCCCCACTTGCGTCCTCAGCCGTTGCGGACTGAGTCTTCACCAACACGCTCCAAGGTCCTCCCCCTACGACACGGGGGCTGGGTCCCGCACGTCATGCAAGCTGGCCCAGGACAGAAGGAGCCAAACCGCCGCGCGCGGAGTGCATAACTGCCCAGCGGTTACAAGCCCTCCCCCACTTTCGCCCAGACCAGCGGGTGAAAGGGCGAACCGCCATGCAGGCAGCATGCAACCGCACCAAGGGGGCGCACCCTTTCGACTTCGACGCGTCCAGCATGGAGGCCCAGGCCCACACGTCATGTAACCGGCGCGCCGGTTACTACGTGCGAGAAACTGCACCGCCACTTGCGCCAGTACCGCGCCTTCTCGACTGCGGGACCGGTGCCGTGACTCGAGGCAACCCTGCGCATGGCCCAACAGTGCCAACCGAGCACATCGGTCACGGGTCAGTCCGCCGCGGGAGAAGGCGTGACGGTCGATATGGCCAAAAGTGGGCCGGCAGTAATGGCGGCGGCAGGCGAGCAGAAGCAGCAGTCAAGTCGTCTGCAGGCTCACGTCCCCTCCTAGGACAACGAGAGAACCCTCTCCCACGACGTGAAGACGACGCGCCCGTGTTCCGTTCCTCGAACGGCTCGCGCACGCACAACGGCTGCCCCGCGAAACACTCGTCTCGCCGCATTAACTCTGCGGCAGGGCAGGCGACACCTTTGGCAGGCGAAGCGGGCGACGCCTCACCTCTGCCATAATGACCGCGTCAAAAAAGGTGCGCCACATCGTTCAATTTCGTATCATTTTCCTCTTCCCCTTTCTCTCTCTTGCTACAGGGACCGGGAAAGGGGATACTCCAAAAGGGATCCTTCTCCGCGAAGGAAGCGGGCCCCGTGCCCCCCTACCGATCAGAGGTTCGAAGGCTGACCCCTCGGAAGGGTTCAACAGCCGCCTCAGAGCACTCGGGCTCCGCCCCACTACTGGTCGGAGGTTCGAAGGCTGGCCCCTCGGAAGGGTTCGACAGCTGCCTCAGGCCACTCGGGCTCCACGCCCACTACTGATCAGGGGTTCGTAGGCTGGCCCCCGAAGGGTTCGACAGCCGCCTCATAGCACGCAGAGCGAGGGATGACTCTGGGTACGGCCGATACATGGCCGAGGCTCGGGCTATGCTCCCGAGGTACCCTAGGACATTTCCGAGACCAGCAGGAGCGATTCTGTAACGGAATCCCATCAGAGGGAGGCATCGAGCCCTCGGACCCTATCAAACGGGACTGGGTCTGGCAAATCACCTGCAGGTACTTTTGGAGCGTGCCTCTGGGCCACTAGCCGACCTTTATCGAACGAGGCACGGGCGTCCACTCGGATCACCCGTTAGCAACTCACTGGAGACACCATGTTCGGCGCCCTCCGAGGGCAACATGGCGCTCTCCCCCCTCCTCCTTGTAGAAAGACGACGAAGGGGCGTATGATAAAAGCCGAGTTAGTCCTTGACCGTCCTCTCGCTCTGTGCAGAGGCTCGGGGGCTGCTCTTGCAAACCCGGCTCCGGCCAAACCGTTGACAGCGTCAACATACCAGCCCGAGAACTTGGAACCTGACTATGCACCTGGGCAACGACCAGTTTGCATGAGGGAACAACCAGACCGGCCGAGGCATCACAAAAGGCATTAAGACCTCGAAGGAGTCAAACCACTCCTCTGAGGCCTCGGGGGCTACACCCGGCGGGTGCGCTCGCGCGCACCCACCGGAATGAAATGCAACCAAGAAAAGCCGGTCCCCTTGCAAAAAAGTGCGACAAAAGCCTCCAAGCGAGTACTAACACTCCCTTCGAGGCTCGGGGGCTACTGTCAGGGACCATAATTAGGGGTACCCCCAAGACTCCTAATCTCAGCTGGTAACCCCCATCAGCACAAAGCTGCAAAGGCCTGATGGGCGCGATTCCGGTCAAGGCTCCGTCCACTCAAGGGACACGATCTTGTCTCGCCCGAGCCCAGCCTCAGGCAGGAACAGTAGACCAAGGCAGATTCACGCCTCGCCCGAGGGTCTCCTCAAGCAACGGGCGCACCTTCGACTCGCCCGAGGCCCAGCTCGGGCAGGCTTCACGGAGAAGCAACCTTGGCTAGATCGCCACGCCAACCGACCGTATCGCAGGAGCATTCAATGCAAGGATTGCCTGACACCTTATCCTGACGCACGCTCCTCAGTCGACAAGGCCGAAGTGACCGCAGTCACTTCGCCGCTCCACTGACTGACCTGACAGGAAAATAGCGCCGCCTGCCCTGCTCCGACTGCTGTGCCACTCGCCAGAGTGAGGCCGACAGCAGCTAAATCCAGCCTCGGGTGCCATAGGAAGCTCCGCCTCGCCCGACCCTAGGGCTTGGCCGCCCGTCTCGGCCTCGGAAGACGGTCTCCACCTCGCCCGACCCCAGGGCTCGGACTCAGCCTCGACCTCGGAAGACGGTCTCCGCCTCGCCCGACCCTAGGGCTCGGACTCAGCCTCGACCTCAGAAGATGGTCTCCGCCTCGCCCGACCCTAGGGCTCGGACTCCACCTCGACCTCGGAAGACGGTCTCCGCCTCGCCCGACCCCAGGGCTCGGACTCTACCTCGACCTCGGAAGACGGTCTCTGCCTCGCCCGACCCCAGGGCTCGGACTCAACCTCGACCTCGGAAGACGGTCTCCGCCTCGCCCGACCCCAGGGCTCGGACTCCACCTCGACCTCGGAAGACGGTCTCCGCCTCGCCCGACCCCAGGGCTCAGACTCCACCTCGACCTCGGAAGACGGTCTCTGCCTCGCCCGACCCCAGGGCTCGGACTCAGCCTCGACTCCGGAAGACGGTCTCCACCTCGCCCGACCCCAGGGCTCGGACTCAGCCTCGACCTCGGAGGAGTCACCGCCTCGCCCGACCTCGGGCTCGGACCGACCACGTCACAGGGGGCCCCATCATTAACCTACCCCTAGCTAGCTCAGGCTACGGGGAACAAGACCGGTGTCCCATCTAGCTTGCCCCGGTAAAACAGGTAATGATGGCACCCCGCGTGCTCCATGACGATGGCGGTTCTCAGCCCCTTACGAAAGCAAGGAGATGTCAACAAGGATCCGACAGCCCCGACAGCTGTACTTCCACAGGGCTCAAGCGCTCCTCCGACGGCCACGACATCACATGAACAGGGCAGCAACACCTCTCCGACAGCCACGACGGCATGTCCATAGGGCTCTAGCTCCCCTTTGCTAGACACGTTAGCACATTGCTACACCCCCCATTGTACACCTGGGCCCTCTCCTTACATCTATAAAAGGAAGGTCCAGGGCTCTCGTACGAGAGGTGGCCGCGCGGGAGAATGGGCCGATGCACAAGGCTCGCGCGCTCTCTCTCTCCCTCGCGAACGCTTGTAACCCCCTACTGCAAGCGCATCCGCCCTGGGCGCAGGACAACACGAGGCCGCAGTTTCCTCTTACTGTTTCCCCCTTGTGTTCCGTCTTGTGCCGACCCTTCTGGGCTGGGACACGCAGCGACAATTTACTCGTCGGTCTAGGGACCCCCCGGGGTCGAAACGCCGACAAATCCTATCATCGACCGGTATACCTTTTGATCTACGGATTTACATCCCATGTCGAGGTTGAGATGCCCATTTGTTCCCATGGGTGTCTTGATGGGTTTGGCATTCTTCATTCCAAACTTCTTGAGAATATCTTGAATGTACTTAGTTTGGCTGATGAAGGTGCCCTCTTGGAGTTGCTTGATTTGGAATCCAAGGAAATACTTCAACTCCCCCATCATAGACATCTCGAATTTCTGTATCATTATCCTACTAAATTCTTCACAAGTTGACTTGTTAGTAGACCCAAATATAATATCATCAACATAAATTTGGCATATAAACAAGTCTTTAGCAATTGTTTTAGTGAAGAGAGTAGGGTCAACTTTACCAACTTTGAAGCCATTAGTGATAAGGAAGTCTCATAAGCATTCATACCATGCTCTTGGGGCTTGCTTGAGCCCATAAAGTGTCTTTGAGAGCTTATAACATGAGAAGGATACTCACTATCTTCAAAGCCGGGAGGTTGCTCAACATACACCTCTTTATAACATGAGAAGGATACTCACTATCTTCAAAGCCGGGAGGTTGCTCAACATACACCTCTTCCTTGATAGGGCCATTGAGGAAAGCACTCTTCACATCCATTTGATATAACTTAAAGGCATGGTGAGTAGCATAGGCAAGTAATATACAAATTGACTCAAGCCTAGCTACGGGTGCATAGGTTTCATCAAAATCCAAACCTTCAACTTGTGAATACCCTTTTGCAACAAGTCGAGCTTTGTTCCTTGTCACCACACCATGGTCATCTTGTTTGTTGCGAAACACCCACTTCGTACCTAGGCCTGGGCAAAAAAAACCGAGACCGAAAACCGAACCCGATTAAACGAAACTGAAACCGATTAGACCGAAATATCGGTTCTCGGTTGTATATTCGGTTCCCAGTTGGTATAAACCGATATTTAGTCCGGTTCTTCGGTTTCTTACCTCGGGTTACCCGATCAGACCGAACATCTGCATCTGATTAACTGATTTAGCCATCCAGCATTTCAGTCCATAGCCCCATAGGCCATATTCGCTCCGCGGCCCATCAGGCATCAGCATGCATCCAGTCACCCACCCCACGGGCCATGGCTCCAGTTCACCACCAAGGCACCGAACAAATCTATCCAGCGGCAGCAACCAGCATTCCAGCCAGGCAACAACAGACGGCGGCGCGGGCTCACGGCACGGCGGCAGGCGGCGGCGCGGCACACTCACGCCGGTGAGGCGGCGCGAACTCCCGTGCTCGGCTGCTGGTTGCTGGAGACTGGAGCTTCTGCGGTTCTGCCCCGGTGGCCCCCGACCCCGAGCCCCGACCCCCCGACGACGAGTCGACGACGACAGCTGCTCCTCTGCTCCTGCTCGGCTGCTCGCCTGCTCCAACGCTTCAACGCTCCTGCTCGGCTGTTCGGGCACTCGGCCTCTCCAACGTTTCTATGCCTGATTGTGTTGTATGCAGCAGTGCCTGATTGTGATTTTCGGTTCTGTTCGGTCATCTAAAAAACCGAACCGAAATATCAGGAAACCGAACTCTCGGTTCTTGTACGCTGGTACACTAATTCGGTTTTGAATTTGCAAAAACCGAACTTTTTTAAAA
Source organism: Zea mays (assembly GCF_902167145.1). NCBI lineage: Eukaryota > Viridiplantae > Streptophyta > Magnoliopsida > Poales > Poaceae > Zea > Zea mays. The sequence continues at coordinate 9,931,425 of NC_050104.1, read as the reverse complement.
CCGAAAAGACCGAACCGATTTCTCGGTTAAAACCGAATGCCCAGGCCTATTCGTACCTACAACATTTTGGTTAGGACGTGGAACTAAATGTCATACCTCATTCCTCGTGAAGTTGTTGAGCTCCTCTTGCATCGCCACCACCCAATCCGGATCTCTTAGTGCATCCTCTATCCTGTATGGCTCAATAGAGGACACAAAAGAGTAATGCTCGCAAAAATGAGCAACTCGATATCGAGCGGTTACCCCCTTGTGAATGTCACCGAGTATGGAGTTGACGGGGTGATCTCTTTGAATTGCTTGGTGAACTCTTGGGTGTGGCGGTTTTTGATCCCGAATCTCTTGATCATCTTCCTTGTTTTGATCATCTTCATCTCCCCCTTGATCAATGTCCTCCTCCTGAGGTGGCTCATTATCTTAGTCTTCATCCTATTCTTCTTGAGCCATGTCCTCTTCTTGAGTAGTTGGAGATGCTTGTATGGAAGATGATGGTTGATCTTGTGCTTGTTTAGGCTCCTCAAATTCTTTTGGACACACATCCCCAATGGACATGTTTCTTAGTGCGACGCACAGAGCCTCTTCATCATCTAATTCATCAAGATCAACTTGCTCCATTTGGGAGTCATTAGTCTCATCAAACACAATGTCACAAAAAACTTCAACTAATCCAATGGACTTGTTGAAGACTCTATATGCCCTTGTGTTTGAGTCATAACCAAGTAAAAAGCCTTCTACTGCTTTAGGAGTAAATTTGGAACTTCTACCTCTCTTAATAAGATAAAGCATTTACTCCCAAAGACTCTAAAATAAGAAACATTGGGCTTTTTACCAGTGAGGAGTTCATATGATGTTTTCTTGAGGATTCGATGAAGATATAACCGGTTGATGGAGTAGTAGGCGATGTTTATTGCTTCTGCCCAAAACCGACCCGGTGTCTTGTACTCATCAAGCATGGTCCTTGCCATGTCCAATAGAGTTCTATTCTTCCTCTCCACTACACCATTTTGTTGAGGTGTGTAGGGAGAAGAGAACTCATGCTTGATGTCCTCTTCCTCAAGAAATCCTTCAATTTGTGAATTCTTGAACTCTGTTCCATTGTCGCTTCTAATCTTTTTTATTCTTAACCCGAACTCATTTTGAGCCCGTCTTAAGAAACTCTTTAAGGTCTCTTGGGTTTCAGATTTTTCCTGCAAAAAAATACCCAAGTGAAGCGAGAATAATCATCCACGATAACAAGACAATACTTACTCCCTCCGATGCTTATATAAGTGATCAGATCGAATAGATCCATGTGGAGTAGCTCAAGTAGCTTGACGGTCGTCATGATGTTCTTGTGTGGATGATGAACTCCAACTTGCTTCCCTACTTGACATGTGCTACAAATCTTGTCTTTCTCAAAATGAATATTTGTTAGTCCTAAAATGTGTTCTCCCTTTAGAAGCTTATGAAGATTCTTCATCCTAACATGGGCAAGTCGACGATGTCAGGGCCAGCCCATATTAGTCTTAGCAATTAAGAAAGTGTCTAGTTTAGCCTTGTTATCATTAAAATCAACTAAATATAGCATACCATCTAACACTTGTCACACCCGGATTTAAGGAACAAAGCCGGGTGCATCTCATACATGCGCCAAAGAAGACAACATATATAATAACAGAGTGTATAGAGATAAATGTCACAATAAATTAGAGTACTTATTACATAGCGGAAGTCTTACAAAATAAAATATAAATATAGATCGAACTAATCCATCCTTGGCGCCAGAAAGTCAACTGGGAGACGCCACCTATATCGAATCGAACTCCTCATTGTGTGGCTCCTCTCGAACCACCTGTTCTTCTCCGGTGGGGGGTGTGAGACAGCAAGGGTGAGCTCACACATGTTCATCGCTCAACAAGTTGTGGGGAATAATGTGGCATGAACTCACCAAAGGTGGGAGCTCATGAAGTGTAAGGCTTACCAAAGAGAATGGTTAAAGCTGAGCATTGCTTTTAAAGTTGGTCAAAATTTTATTAGCAATTACTAAGTATAAGTAGATACCAAACCATAACAATAATAGAACAAAATTAATAACAAATCCCGTGTAATGCATATGACAAAATTGAATTTAAGTTCCATAAATTAATCATGCGAGAGTCCTGAGCTGCTCATGACCGTGAGTTCGGCTAGTATACCAGTTTTACACTCTGCAGGCGGGCGGTGGCGGCGGCGATTCCGGGCGTCGGGGCAAGGTGGAGCAGGGGAGGAGAGAGAGATTTGGGGCGGGGAGAGAGGGTGACAGGTGGGGCCCGTGGGGAAGAGGCGGCGGCGGGCGTAACCGTCGCGCCGCGCGCGGGGGATGCGAGAGGGGGACGCGGCTGGGCCAAAAAAAAGGGAGGAGAGGGAGGGGAGAGAAAAGAAAAGATTTTCTTTTTCTAATATCTATTTTCTATATGAATGCTTTCACACTTTCAAACAATCAAAAAAATGCATGGTTCGGCATGGTGCAGCAAACCAAAGAAAATAACCCTAGGGTTTACTATTGTCACATGACTTAAAGTTTTGAAGACGGGTGAGGTTTTAGCGAAAAGAAATGGGAAAGAGGGGTAACGCCCGAATTTAGCGAGTGATAGAGAAAGAAAAAATTCGACTCGAAATTCGGGGCGTTACAAACCTATCCCCCTTAAAAGAATCTCGCCCTCGAGATTCAAGGTTGGCTAGCAAAGAGCTCAGGGTATTTGGCCATCAGATCTTCTTCACGCTCCCAGGTTGCTTCTTCCTCAGAGTGGTGATTACATCTGACTTTGCACATTCTGATGGTCTTCCTTCGGATGACTCTGTCTGCGGTCTCAAGGATTTGCGTTGGCTTCTCAACGTAGGTCAAGTCCTCCTGGACTTCAAGACCTTCAACTGGCAATTGCTCCTCTGGCACCCACAAGCACTTCTTCAACTGAGACACGTGAAAGACATTATGCACTGCGGACAAATTCTCTGGCAGACTGAGCTGGTAGACCACTTCTTCACGCCTTGCGAGAATCTGATACGGGCCAATGTAGCGGGGTGCTAGCTTGCCTTTGACTCCGAACCTTCTGACTCCTCTGATCAGTGACACTTTCAGATAGACGAAGTCTCCAACCTCAAAACTCAGCTCTCTTCTTCTTGTGTCTGCATAGCTTCGCTGCCTTGATTGCGCTATCTTCAGATTCTCTCGGACCATCTTGATGTTCTCTTCAGCTTCAAGCAAAATGTCTGGCCCGAACACTTGCTTTTCTCCAGGCTGATCCCATTGCAATGGAGTTCTACAACTCCTTCCATAAAGCGCCTGAAATGGTGACATCTTCAAGCTGGCCTGGTAACTGTTGTTATAGGAGAACTCTACATAAGGCAATCGCTTGTCCCATCCGGACTGATCTTGCAACGCACAGGCTCTCAACATGTCTTCAAGGATTTGATTGGTCCTTTCGGTCTGACCATCTGTCTACGGATGGTAGGCTGAACTGAAATTCAGATGTGTACCCAAGGCTTCATGCAACTGCTGCCAGAAATGAGAGGTGAACTGCGTTCCTCTGTCTGACACTATCTTCTTTGGCACACCATGAAGACAAACGATCCGAGACATGTACAACTCTACCAATACTGCACTGCTGTAGTTGGTCTTGACAAGTATGAAGTGGGCCGACTTGGTCAAATGGTCCACTACTACCCAAATGGAATCGTAGCCGGCTCGAGTGCGAGGCAATCCGACTATGAAATCCATGCCGATTTCATCCCATTTCCACTGAGGGATTTGCAACGGTTGCAACAATCCAACTGGCCTCTGGTGCTCTGCCTTGATCCGTCGACAACTATCACACATAGCCACATACTATGCGATTTCCCTCTTCATTCCATACCACCAGAATTTCTTCTTCAGATCCTGATACATCTTCTCACTGCCAGAGTGAATCGAATAGGCTGTCTCATGAGCTTCCTTGAGGATCAACTCCCGAATAGATTGGACATTGGGAACACACAAGCGGTCTTTAAACCATATCACACCTTCTGCATCTTCCCTAAAATCTTTGTCTCTGCCATCTAGAATCAGTCACTGGATTTCACTGATCTTCTCATCATTCTTCTGCGCTTCTTTGATTTCCCGCTCTATGGTAGGTTCCAACTCAATTGTGACTCCTCGCGAATTATTCAAAAATCCGAGACTCAACCTGTCAAACTCTTTGGCCAACTCATAAGGCATCGGACGAGCGACCATAAGATTGACTTGACTCTTTCTGCTCAAAGCATCCGCCACTACGTTCGCTTTGCCTGGATGGTAGTGAATCTCCAATTCGTAATCTTTGATCAGCTCTAACCATCTTCGTTGCCTCATATTCAGCTCTGACTGAGTGAATATGTACTTCAGACTCTTGTGGTCTGTGTAAACATCACATTTCTGTCCATACAGATAGTGCCTCCATGTCTTCAATGCGTGAACCACTGCTGCCAACTCTAGGTCATGGATTGGGTAATTCTTCTCATGAACCTTCAACTATCGGGACGAGTAAACCACAACTCTTCCCTCTTGCATCAACATGCATCCCAAACCGGTGTAACAAGCATCACAATACACCGAGAAGGGCTTGTGCACATCAGGCAAGACTAAGACAGGCGTTGTAGTCAACTTCTCTTTCAGCGTTTCGAAGGCCTCTTAACATTTCTGGGTCCACTTGAACTCAACCTTGTTGCCTAGCAACGCTGTCATTGGTTTCGCAATCTTCGAAAATCCTTCGATAAATCATCGATAGTATCTGGCCATTCCAATAAAGCTCTTGATTCCTCGAGCATCTGTTGGTGCTTTCCAGTTCAGAATGTCTGCCACTTTCTTCGGATCCACAACCAATCCTTCTTTGTTGATTATATGACCCAAGAACAGGACTTCACTGATCCAGAACTCGCACTTGCTCAACTTTGCATACAACTGGTGCTCTTGCAATCTCTGCAATACCATCCTCAAATGGTCTGCATGCTCTTCTTCGCTTTGAGAGTATATCAGAATGTCATCAACAAATACCACCACAAACTTATCAAGATAATCCATGAATACACTGTTCATCAAGTTCATAAAGAAGGCTGGTGCATTTGTTAGACCGAAAGACATCACTGTGAATTCATACAACCCATACTTGGTAATGAATGCCGTCTTCGGAATGTCTGAAGGTCGGATCCTGAGCTGATGATAACCTGACCTCAGGTCTACCTTGGAGAACACGCTGGCTCCTCTCTACTGGTCGAACAGATCTTCTATTCTGGGCAAGGGGTACTTGTTCTTAATGGTGACCTCATTCAGAGCTCGATAATCGATACACATCCTTTTGGTGCCATCTTTCTTCTCCATAAATAGGACAGGGGCGGCCCAAGGCGAGGTGCTTGGCCGGATGTAACCTTTCTCTGACAGCTCATCAATCTGCTTCTTAAGCTCAACCAACTCTGGTCCAGATATTCTGTAAGCTCTCTTAAAGATAGGGGCGGTTCCAGGAAGAAGCTCTATAGCAAACTCAACTTTCCGTTCTGGTGGCATACCTGGTAGGTCCTTTGGAAACACATCTGGGAACTCGGACACAACCTTGATACTCTCCATTGGGCCTGCTTCACAGCTACCGACAACCATCTGATAACAACTTCCTTTCTTTGGCTCAGGCGGGACTAACTCGGTCACCACTTCCTCTCCTAGTGGGTGAAAGGGAATTAGGCTTACACCTAGTTCCTAAATAATTTTGGTGGTTGAATTGCCCAACACAAATATTGGACTGACTAGTTTGCTCTAGTGTATAAGTTATACAGGTGCAAAAGGTTCACATCTAGCCAATAAAAAGACCAAGTGTTGGATTCAACAAAGGAGCAATAAGGCAACCGAGGGCACCTCTGGCTGGAGGCACCGGACTGTCCGGTGTGCACCGGACAGTGTCCAGTGCGCCCGTAGACTTCGTTTTCTACCCTTCGCCAGAGGACTTCGACTTCAACCCTTCGCCCTCCAGAGGACTTCGACTTCAACCCTTCGCCCTCCAGAGGACTTCGACTTCAACCCTTCGCCCTCGGGAATTTCCGGAGGCCGGCGCGCTATAATTCACCGGACTGTCCGGTGTGCACCGGACATGTCCGGTGCGCCAACGAACCGCGGCCTCCGGAACTCGTCATCCTCGGGTTTTCACGACAGCCGCTCCGCTATAATTCACCGGACTGTCCGGTGTGCACCGGACTGTCCGGTGTGCCAGCGGAGCAACGGCTCTCTGCGGCGCCAACGGCTCCCTGCGCAGCATTAAATGCGCGCGCAGCGCGCGCAGACGTCAGGGCTGCCCATACCAGTGCACCAGACATCAAACAGTGCATGTCCGGTGTGCACCGGACACCCAGGCGGGCCCACAAGTCAGAAGCTCCAACGGCTGGAATCCAACGGCAGTGATGACGTGGCAGGGGCACCGGACTGTCCGGTGTGCACCGGACTGTCCGGTGCGCCATCGAGCAGACGCCTCCAGCCAACGGTCACGTTTGGTGGTTGGGGCTATAAATACCCCAACCACCCCACCATTCATTGCCATCCAAGTTTTCCACTTCTCAACTACTACAAGAGCTCTAGGCATTCAATTCTAGACACATTCAAAGAGATCAAATCCTCTCCAATTCCACTCAAAACCCTAGTGACTAGAGAGAGTGATTTGCCGTGTTCATTTGAGCTCTTGCGCTTGGATTGCTTCTTTTCTTTCTCACTTGTTCTTGAGATCACAACTCCATTGTAATCAAGGCAAGAGGCACCAATTGTGTGGTGGCCCTTGCGGGGAAGTTTTGTTCCCGGCTTTGATTAGAGAAGAGAAGCTCACTCGGTCCGAGGGACCGTTTGAGAGAGGGAAGGGTTGAAAGAGACCCGGCCTTTGTGGCCTCCTCAACGGGGAGTAGGTTTGCAAGAACCGAACCTCGGTAAAACAAATCTCCGTGTCTCATTTGCTTATTCGCTTGGGATTTGTTTTGCGCCCTCTTTTGCGGACTCATTTATTATTACTAACGCTAACCCCGGCTTGTAGTTGTGTTTACATTTATAAATTTCAGTTTCGCCCTATTCACCCCCCCTCTAGGCGACTATCAATTGGTATCGGAGCCCGGTGCTTCATTAGAGCCTAACCGCTCGAAGTGATGTCGGGAGATCACGCCAAGAAGGAGATGGAGACCGGCGAAAAGCCCACTACAAGCTACGGGAGCACTTCATCGGAAGAGTCCCGCACCAAAAGGAGGGAGAAGAAGAAGAGCTCCTCCAACAAAGGGAAGGAGAAGAAATCTTCTTCTCACCACAAAGAGAAGAAGGAAAAATCTTCTTCCCACAAGCCGCATCGGAAAGGCGACAAGCACAAGAGGATGAGGAAGGTGGTCTACTACGAGACCGACACTTCATCAACATCGACCTCCGACTCCGATGCGCCCTCCGTCACTTCTAAGCGCCAAGAGCGCAGGAAGTATAGTAAGATCCCTCTACGCTACCCTCGCATTTCCAAACATACACCTTTACTTTCCGTCCCACTAGGCAAACCACCAACTTTTGATGGTGAAGATTACGCTAGGTGGAGCGATTTAATGCGATTTCATCTAATCTCGCTCCACAAAAGCATATGGGATGTTGTTGAGTTTGGTGCGCAGGTACCATCCGTAGGGGATGAAAACTATGATGAGGATGAGGTGGCCCAAATCGAGCACTTCAACTCTCAAGCCACAACCATACTCCTTGCCTCTCTAAGCAAGGAAGAATACAACAAAGTGCAAGGATTGAAAAATGCAAAGGAGATTTGGGATGTGCTCAAAACTGCGCACGAGGGAGATGAGCTCACCAAGATCACCAAGCGGGAAACGATCGAGGGGGAGCTCGGTCGGTTCCGGCTTCAAAAAGGAGAGGAGCCACAACACATGTACAACCGGCTCAAGACTTTGGTGAACCAAGTGCGCAACCTCGGGAGCAAGAAATGGAATGACCACGAAGTGGTAAACGTTATTTTAAGATCTCTCATTTTTCTTAATCCCACTCAAGTTCAATTGATTCGTGGTAATCCTAGATATACTAAAATGACCCCCGAGGAAGTTATCGGGCATTTTGTAAGTTTTGAGTGCATGATAGAAGGCTCGAGGAAAATCAACGAGCTTGGCGAGCCATCCGAAGCTCAACCCGTTGCATTCAAGGCGACGGAAGAAAAGAAGGAGGAGTCTACACCAAGCCGACAACCAATAGACGCCTCCAAGCTTGACAATGAGGAGATGGCGCTCGTCATCAAGAGCTTCCGCCAAATCCTCAAACAAAGGAGGGGGAAAGACTACAAGTCCCGCTCCAAGAAGGTTTGCTACAAATGTGGTAAGCCCGGTCATTTTATTGCTAAATGTCCTATGTCTAGTGACAGTGACCGAGGCGACGACAAGAAGGGGAGAAGAAAGGAGAAGAAAAGGTACTACAAGAGGAAGGGCGGCGATGCCCATGTTTGTCGGGAATGGGATTCCGACGAAAGCTCAAGCGACTCCTCCGACGACGAGGACGCCGCCAACATCGCCGTCACCAAGGGACTCCTCTTCCCCAACGTCGGCCACAAGTGCCTCATGGCAAAGGACGGCAAAAAGAAGGTTAAATCTAACTCCTCCACTAAATATGAATCTTCTAGTGATGATAATGCTAGTGATGAGGAGGATAATTTGCGTTCCCTTTTTGCCAACCTCAACATAGCTCAAAAAGAAAAATTAAATGAATTAGTTAGTGCTATTCATGAAAAAGATGACCTTTTGGACTCCCAAGAGGATTGTCTAATTAAAGAAAACAAGAAACATGTTAAGGTTAAAAAGGCTTATGCTCTAGAGGTAGAAAAATGCGAAAAATTATCTAGTGAGCTAAGCACTTGCCGTGAGATGATTGACAACCTTAGAAATGAAAATACTAGTTTAAATGCTAAGGTTGATTCTCATGTTTGTAATGTTTCAATTCCCAATCCTAGAGATAATAATGATGATTTGCTTGCTAGGATTGAAGAATTAAACATTTCCCTTGCTAGCCTTAGATTAGAGAATGAAAGTTTGATTGCTAAGGCTAAAGATTTTGATGTTTGCAAAGTTACCATTGCCAATCTTAGAGATAAAAATGATATTCTTCATGCTAAGATTGTTGAACTTAATTCTTGCAAACCATCTACATCTATTGTTGAGCATGTATCTATTTGTACTAGATGTAGAAATGTTGATATTGATGCTATTCATGATCATATGGCTTTAATTAAACAACAAAATGATCATATAGCAAAACTAGATGCTAAAATTGCCGAGCATAACTTAGAAAATGAAAAATTTAAATTTGCTAGAAGTATGCTCTATAATGGGAGACGCCCTGGCATTAAGGATGGCATTGGCTTCCAAAGGGGAGACAATGTCAAACTTAATGCCCCTCCTAAAAATTTGTCTAACTTTGTTAAGGGCAAAGCTCCCATGCCTCAGGATAACGAGGGTTACATTTTATACCCTGCTGGCTATCCTGAGAGCAAGATTAGGAAAATTCACTCTAGGAAGTCTCACTCTGGCCCTAATCATGCTTTCATGTATAAGGGTGAGACATCTAGATCTAGGCAACCAACCCATGCCAAGTTGCCTAGAAAGAAAACCACTAATGCATCAAATGATCATGCCATTTCATTTAAAACTTTTGATGCATCTTATGTGCTTACTAGCAAATCCGGCAAGGTAGTTGCCAAATTTGTTGGGGGCAAACACAAGGGTTCCAAGACTTGTGTTTGGGTACCCAAAGTTCTTGTTTCTAATGCCAAAGGACCCAAAACCGTTTGGGTACCTAAAGTCAAGAACTAAATTTGTTTTGTAGGTTTATGCATCCGGGGGCTCAAGTTGGATACTCGATAGCGGGTGCACAAACCACATGACCGGGGAGAAAAGGATGTTCTCCTCATATGAGAAAAACAAAGATCCCCAACGAGCTATCACATTCAGGGATGGAAATCAAGGGTTGGTCAAAGGTTTGGGTAAAATTGCTATTTCACCTGACCATTCCATTTCCAATGTTTTTCTTGTTGATTCATTAGATTACAACTTGCTTTCTGTTTCCCAATTATGTCAAATGGGCTACAACTGTCTTTTTACTGATGTAGGTGTCACTGTCTTTAGAAGAAGTGATGATTCAATAGCATTTAAGGGAGTGTTAGAGGGTCAGCTATACTTGGTAGATTTTGATAGAGCTGAACTCGACACTTGCTTAATTGCTAAGACTAACATGGGTTGGCTCTGGCATCGTCGACTAGCCCATGTTGGGATGAAGAATCTTCATAAGCTTCTAAAGGGAGAGCACATTTTAGGATTAACAAATGTTCATTTTGAGAAAGACAGGATTTGTAGCGCATGCCAGGCAGGGAAGCAAGTTGGAGTCCATCATCCACACAAGAACATCATAACGACCGACAGGCCGCTTGAGCTACTCCACATGGATCTATTCGGCCCGATTGCTTACATAAGTATCGGCGGGAGTAAGTATTGTCTTGTTATTGTGGATGATTATTCTCGCTTCACTTGGGTATTCTTTTTACAGGAAAAATCTCAAACCCAAGAGACCTTAAAGGGATTCTTGAGACGAGCTCAAAATGAGTTCGGCTTAAGGATCAAGAAAATAAGAAGCGACAACGGGACGGAGTTCAAGAACTCTCAAATTGAAGGCTTCCTTGAGGAGGAGGGCATCAAGCATGAGTTCTCCTCTCCCTACACGCCACAACAAAATGGTGTAGTAGAGAGGAAGAATCGAACTCTATTGGACATGGCAAGAACCATGCTTGATGAGTACAAGACACCGGACCGGTTTTGGGCCAAAGCGGTCAACACCGCCTGCTACGCCATCAACCGGTTATATCTTCACCGAATCCTCAAGAAGACATCATATGAACTCCTAACCGGTAAAAAGCCCAACATTTCATATTTTAGAGTTTTTGGTAGCAAATGCTTCATTCTTATTAAAAGAGGTAGAAAATCTAAATTTGCTCCTAAAACTGTAGAAGGCTTTTTACTTGGTTATGACTCAAACACAAGGGCATATAGGGTCTTTAACAAGTCCACTGGACTAGTTGAAGTCTCTTGTGACGTTGTGTTTGATGAAACTAACGGCTCTCAAGTAGAGCAAGTTGATCTTGATGAGATAGGTGAAGAACAGGCTCCATGCATCGCGCTAAGGAACATGTCCATCGGGGATGTGTGTCCTAAGGAATCCGAAGAGCCTCCAAGTACACAAGATCAACCATCCTCCTCCATGCAAGCATCTCCACCAACTCAAAATGAGGATGAGGCTCAAAATGATGAAGAGCAAAATCAAGAAGACGAGCCACCTCAAGATGATAGCAATGATCAAGGGGGAGATACAAATGATCAAGAAAAGGAGGATGAGGAAGAACCAAGACCGCCACACCCAAGAGTCCACCAAGCAATCCAACGAGATCACCCCGTCGACACCATCCTCGGCGACATTCATAAGGGGGTAACTACTCGATCTCGGGTTGCTCATTTTTGTGAACATTACTCTTTTGTTTCCTCTATTGAGCCACACAGGGTAGAGGAAGCTCTCCAAGATTCGGATTGGGTGGTGGCGATGCAAGAGGAGCTCAACAATTTCACGAGGAATGAGGTCTGGCATTTAGTTCCACGTCCTAACCAAAATGTTGTAGGAACCAAATGGGTCTTCCGCAACAAGCAAGATGAGCATGGTGTGGTGACAAGGAACAAAGCTCGACTCGTAGCCAAAGGGTATTCACAAGTCGAAGGTTTGGATTTCGGTGAAACCTATGCACCCATAGCTAGGCTTGAGTCAATTCGCATATTATTGGCCTATGCTACTTACCATGGCTTTAAGCTCTATCAAATGGACGTGAAAAGTGCCTTCCTCAATGGACCAATCAAGGAAGAGGTCTATGTTGAGCAACCTCCCGGCTTTGAAGACAGTGAGTATCCTAATCATGTCTACAGGCTCTCTAAGGCGCTTTATGGGCTCAAGCAAGCCCCAAGAGCATGGTATGAATGCCTTAGAGATTTCCTTATTGCTAATGGCTTCAAAGTCGGCAAGGCCGATCCTACACTCTTTACTAAAACTCTTGAAAATGACTTGTTTGTATGCCAAATTTATGTTGATGATATTATATTTGGGTCTACTAACGAGTCTACATGTGAAGAGTTTAGTAGGATCATGACACAGAAATTCGAGATGTCGATGATGGGGGAGTTGAAGTATTTTCTAGGATTCCAAGTCAAGCAACTCCAAGAGGGCACCTTCATTAGCCAAACGAAGTACACTCAAGACATTCTTGCTAAGTTTGGGATGAAGGATGCCAAACCCATCAAGACACCCATGGGAACTAATGGGCATCTCGACCTCGACACGGGAGGTAAGTCCGTGGATCAAAAGGTATACCGGTCGATGATTGGTTCATTGCTTTATTTATGTGCATCTCGACCGGACATTATGCTTTCCGTTTGCATGTGTGCAAGATTCCAATCCGACCCTAAGGAATCACACCTTACGGCCGTAAAACGAATCTTGAGATATTTGGCTTATACACCTAAGTTTGGGCTTTGGTACCCTCGGGGATCCACATTTGATTTACTTGGTTATTCGGATGCCGATTGGGCGGGGTGCAAAATCAATAGGAAGAGCACATCGGGGACTTGCCAGTTCTTGGGAAGATCCTTGGTGTCTTGGGCTTCAAAGAAGCAAAATTCGGTCGCTCTTTCCACCGCCGAAGCCGAGTACATTGCCGCAGGACATTGTTGCGCGCAATTGCTTTGGATGAGGCAAACCCTGCGGGACTACGGCTACAAATTAACCAAAGTCCCTTTGCTATGTGATAATAAGAGTGCAATTAAAATGGCCGACAATCCCGTCGAGCATAGCCGCACTAAGCACATAGCCATTCGGTATCATTTTCTTAGGGATCACCAACAAAAGGGGGATATCGAGATTTCTTACATTAATACTAAAGATCAATTAGCCGATATCTTTACCAAGCCACTTGATGAACAATCTTTTACCAGACTTAGGCATGAGCTCAATATTCTTGATTCTAGAAATTTCTTTTGCTAAGCTTACACACATAGCTCTTTTGAATACCTTTGATCATATCTCTTTTATATGCTATGACTAATGTGTTTTCAAGTTTATTTCAAACCAAGTCATAGGTATATTGAAAGGGAATTGGAGTCTTCGGCGAAGACAAAGGCTTCCACTCCGTAACTCATACTTCGCCACCACTCCGAGCAACTCTCTCTTCTTTGGGGGAGAAATGAGCATCAAGGAAAAGGACTTCATCCTTGGGGGAGAGAGTAAAAGCTCAAACGCAAAAGGACTTCGTCTTTGGTATAATCTTAACTCACTTATTTATGACCAAAGGGGAAGATTGCACTTCGAGGGCTCTAATGATTCCGTTTTTGGCGATTCATGCCAAAAAGGGGGAGAAATGAGCCCAAAGCAAAAGGACCGCACCACCACCACCAAATTTGAAAACTTAGTGCTTTCCAAAAGTCTTTATCATTTGGTATCCTATTGTGTTCAAAAGGGGGAGAAAGTAGTATTTCAAAAATGGTATATCAAAACCCTCTTGAACACTAAGAGGTGGATCTCTTTTAGGGGGAGTTTTGTTTAGTCAAAGGAAAAGCATTTGAAATAGGGGGAGACAATTTCAAAATCTTGAAAATGCTTTGCAAACTCTTATTCATGTACCTTTGACTATTTGCAAAAGATCTTTGAAATGGATTTACAAAAAGAATTTGCAAAAACAAAACATGTGGTGCAAACGTGGTCCAAAATGTTATATAAGAAAGAAACATTCCTTGCATATCTTGTAAGTAGTTATATTGGCTCAATTCCAAGTAACCTTTTCACTTACATTATGCAAACTAGTTCAATTATGCACTTCTATATTTGCTTTGGTTTGTGTTGGCATCAATCACCAAAAAGGGGGAGATTGAAAGGGAATTAGGCTTACACCTAGTTCCTAAATAATTTTGGTGGTTGAATTGCCCAACACAAATATTGGACTGACTAGTTTGCTCTAGTGTATAAGTTATACAGGTGCAAAAGGTTCACATCTAGCCAATAAAAAGACCAAGTGTTGGATTCAACAAAGGAGCAATAAGGCAACCGAGGGCACCTCTGGCTGGAGGCACCGGACTGTCCGGTGTGCACCGGACAGTGTCCGGTGCGCCCGTAGACTTCGTTTTCTACCCTTCGCCAGAGGACTTCGACTTCAACCCTTCGCCCTCCAGAGGACTTCGACTTCAACCCTTCGCCCTCCAGAGGACTTCGACTTCAACCCTTCGCCCTCGGGAATTTCCGGAGGCCGGCGCGCTATAATTCACCGGACTGTCCGGTGTGCACCGGACATGTCCGGTGCGCCAACGAACCGCGGCCTCCGGAACTCGTCATCCTCGGGTTTTCACGACAGCCGCTCCGCTATAATTCACCGGACTGTCCGGTGTGCACCGGACTGTCCGGTGTGCCAGCGGAGCAACGGCTCTCTGCGGCGCCAACGGCTCCCTGCGCAGCATTAAATGCGCGCGCAGCGCGCGCAGACGTCAGGGCTGCCCATACCAGTGCACCGGACATCAAACAGTGCATGTCCGGTGTGCACCGGACACCCAGGCGGGCCCACAAGTCAGAAGCTCCAACGGCTGGAATCCAACGGCAGTGATGACGTGGCAGGGGCACCGGACTGTCCGGTGTGCACCGGACTGTCCGGTGCGCCATCGAGCAGACGCCTCCAGCCAACGGTCACGTTTGGTGGTTGGGGCTATAAATACCCCAACCACCCCACCATTCATTGCCATCCAAGTTTTCCACTTCTCAACTACTACAAGAGCTCTAGGCATTCAATTCTAGACACATTCAAAGAGATCAAATCCTCTCCAATTCCACTCAAAACCCTAGTGACTAGAGAGAGTGATTTGCCGTGTTCATTTGAGCTCTTGCGCTTGGATTGCTTCTTTTCTTTCTCACTTGTTCTTGAGATCACAACTCCATTGTAATCAAGGCAAGAGGCACCAATTGTGTGGTGGCCCTTGCGGGGAAGTTTTGTTCCCGGCTTTGATTAGAGAAGAGAAGCTCACTCGGTCCGAGGGACCGTTTGAGAGAGGGAAGGGTTGAAAGAGACCCGGCCTTTGTGGCCTCCTCAACGGGGAGTAGGTTTGCAAGAACCGAACCTCGGTAAAACAAATCTCCGTGTCTCATTTGCTTATTCGCTTGGGATTTGTTTTGCGCCCTCTTTTGCGGACTCATTTATTATTACTAACGCTAACCCCGGCTTGTAGTTGTGTTTACATTTATAAATTTCAGTTTCGCCCTATTCACCCCCCCTCTAGGCGACTATCAGTGGGGACACCAACTTGATTGTCCTCTTATCACAACTGATAACTACCTGATACTTATCTAGCCAATTCATCCCTAGGATGACATCTATTCCCTGAGTACCCATCACTATGAGATTAGCGGGAAACGCTATCCCCCTTATTTCCACACTTACATTCAAACAAATGCTATCGGCTCGAATTCTACCACCGGCTGAGTCAATTTGAATGGGGGTTGACATGGTAGTTATTGGAAGATTATGTGCTTTTACCCATGATGCAGTAATGAAAGAATGTGTTGCTCCAGTATCAAATAACACTTCTGCAATATGGGAGTCGACTGGGAACATACCTACTATCATGTCGGGGGTCTCCTGAACTGCTTCAGCCTCCAAGTGATTCAGTCTCCCATGATTATAACGCGGCTGAGAGCGGTTGCCTGCTCCAGACTGAGACACATTGTGCTTTGCTGGGGCATTGGGGCCTGACTGCTGCTGGGCTTCTTTCTTCGAACATTGCATCACCCAATGGCCTTGCTCTCCACAGTGAAAACATGCTCTGTTTCCAACCTGAGCTGGTGCCGCCTGACTGTTCTGCTGTGTTGCTGGGGCAGGAAGACGAAGTGCCTGCTGATTCTACCTCTGAAACTAACCTCCTCCTGACTGATTGTTCTGATGATTCTGATACTGGTGCTGAGGATACTGCCTTTGGAATTGCTGATGCTGAGGTGGACGCTGGTTCTGCCTGAACTGCTGAGGTTGATTGCCTGAGAAACGAGGACGATTGCTGCTTCCAGGCTGGGGTCCACTGATCTTGCGCTTGCGATCCTCCATCTCCTTACGCTTCCTCTCTGTCATGATTGCTCTGTCAATCAAGTGCTAGAATGTCGGGAAGGTATGATTCATCAGTTGGTACTGTAGAGGGTCAACCAAGCCTCTCAGGAAATGGTACTATCGCTTGGAGTCGGTGTTAACATCTTCAGGAGCATAGCGAGACAACTGCAGAAACCTGTCCCGGTACTCACTGACAGACGATGACCCTTGCTTGAGGGCCAGGAACTCCTCCTTCTTCACTGTCATCAGACCTGCAGGAACATGGTACTAACGAAAGCCACCTCTGAACTCTTCCCAGGTGATGGTGTCGGGGTTGGCATGGGTGGCGAGATAAGACTCCCACCATGACTGGGCTGCTCCTCTCAACAGACGGGGACCATACATGACTTTCTTCCTGTCATCGCACTGAGCCGTATGCAACTCTCGCTCCACAGTGCGCAGCCAGTCTTCAGCATCCATGGGGTCAGAAGAATGAGCAAACGTTGGGGGATGACCTCTCATGAATTCAGCACGTTTGTCCCTGGGCATCTGAGGCTGGGGTGGGGCCTGCTGCTGCTGCTGTTGCTGCTGAATGGCGGCCAGAGGCTGACCGATGGCTTGGACTGCCTGAGTCTGCATCAGAAACATCTGCTCGATCGACATCGGGGGCGGGGGTGGCAGTTGCTGTTGCTGAGGCACCTCATCCTGCTGAGCGGCTTGCTCCTGCTGAGCACGCCTTCCTCCTCTGCGCCTGTTCTCTGACATCTGCAGAATGCAACCACACATCAGAACTGATCTTGCGAATCTTGCAGCATAAGAAAAGAGTATAGAATTCTTCAACAACACTGAACAGATGAGCATCTTCACTGATCTCCAACACAGACCACACAACTTCTCAGATAAAGAGGAAAGTGGAATAAAAGGCTTCCCAACTAGATAACTAACTTCATTAACATATAACAGGTAAACCAAAATGCAGGGGATACCCACATTCTGGTGACAGTCATTACAAAGATCCAAATCAAACATAGTTCATCATGACAAACATAAATGCATAGGATATAACAAACTACCCTGTCTAACTAAGACTAACTAAGAGTGAGACTAACGCTAAGACTGAGACTAAGACTAAGACTGAGACTAAGACTAAGACTAAAACTTCTATATTAAGCATTTATTACAAGACTCAACACTGACGATCTATGGTTCTAAATCTATCTTGGTCTTGCAGTCGGGATTGCCATAAGGCTGGTGTCCACGCCGAGGTGAGCGGTACGGGTGCCGAGTCCCGACGGGAGCGGGGGAACCATCGTCCAGGTGACGACGTTCCGCGCGCTCAGCCCGCAGCAGGGCGATCTCAGCACGAGCCCTACTCAGCTCGTCTAATGCATGGTCCAGCTCCATGTTTAGCACGGCGGCTAGGTTGACTGTGCTGCTCAACCTAGGATTGTCCTCACCGACAGGTGAAACAATCATGCCTCCTGTGCTGCCAGATGGATGGCGGGGGTAATACTTCAGGTTGAGACCGTTAGCTACCACGCCGAGCACTAAGAAGTAGTGCGAAAGCGCACGCCGTGCGGCATCTTGCATGGCTGCCTCAGCTGAGTCCCGCTCAGAGATAGAATAGTGCTCTGAGCAGGCCTCCACACCCTGGAGACTGTTCTCCGGACGGCGCACCAAGCAGGTCGCCTCCCAGCGGTCCGGGTAGACCCCACGACTATGCTGGTAGACCACACAGCGATACTCGATGGACCAAGTACGCCGGTCAAGTGCCCGACGTAGCAGTGTGTCGAGCGCATCGTGGAAGTGACACCCGCGAGCAGCGTCGCGAGTGATGGGTCGAGCAACCCATCCTTCCGGCTCTTGGTCAGCAGAAAAGTCGGTGTCGTGGCTCGAGCTGTCGTCGCCACCTCCGTCGTCTGGGTCTCCTCCAGCAGCTACTCCAGAGGCTAGGGCGCCCAGTGGTGGTGCAGGGGGCGCCTCCAGAGGAAGCACAGGGGAGCAGCTCCTCACAGACTCTATCTCCTGCTGGAGCGAGAAAGAAGAGCCCTGCTGCTCCTGTCGTCGACGCTCCTGCTCCTCATGCAGGCGGTGGTGCAGCCTCTCCATGTGACTGGACTGACCAGCCACGGGACGACGAAGCGGACGCTCCGCGAGACGAGAGGGTAAGAAGGGGATGACAGACTTCTGTGCGGTGTGTCTAAGACGAGCCATCTACAAAAGACACCGCAAGCAAAAGAGTGAGAACAGAACTAGTATGACCAGCAAGTTGAACCATAAATAAATGAAGGATTAGAATAAAATACAATTTTCAGCAAGGTATAATATATAGTAGAACATAGTTTTGGTCGATATGACCAACTTTTGAAGGGATACCAAAGTCAAGGCAGGGACAGATGTGGGGGATAGATATCCCCCGGGTCCACTAAAAGAGTAAAAGACCTCACGAAAGGCCCAAGCCCAATAAATCGTAAGATCATTCTTTCGTGGGCCTGGGGAGAGACAACCAGCAGAGCAGAGTGACATGAGGCCGGATGGATGCAAACCCAGACGATCCACAACGTCGAGCGAGTGACCACAACAGAGATCCGACTTTCCCGCGCTGGAGCCCCCATGCAACGGAGCCATGCGAGGATAAGTCGGCAGGGTTACATGGAGATAAACTCAAGAAGTTCACTATCTTCTAGCTACTCGTTGTTATCATACCCACATGTATTGCCCCACGGTCGAGTATATAAGGCCTAGGGGGCACCCCTTCAGAAAGAGAGACCCTATTACTTAGCCACCCACATCAACTCTCTGCATTCTCAATTCAGAGAGCTCTCTTGTAACCTTGTTCATCAAGCATACTCACCAGGACGTAGGGTGTTACGCATCTCTAAGCGGCCCGAACCTGTAAACCTTATCCACTGTCCCTCGTGCAATCGGCACGAACCATTTTGCTACAGTTGTCGACACCGTCCTACTCCTAAAAACACCTCGAGGGGCAACCCCGGGTGTGCGGTCGGACCTAAAATACCGACAGCTGGCGCGCCAGGTAGGGGGTGTGTCGACGATCCAAGCTAGCTCAATGGCCGTCACCTTCTACAGCAAGATCACCCTGCGTCCCAGATCCGTATTCTGCTTCGGAACAATCTCATCCGTAGCAGATGAACAGGGAACTCTACACCGCATTGCGGATCCGCCGGAAAAGAAGTCTCCTCCAACAAACTCCGAAAATGTCGGAGAAGCGCAACCTCCAGCTCTCCGGAAAAAGATCGTCTCCGGAAAGTCGGGGGCCGAGGGCTCGTTGACCCGGAGAACTCCACTGTCTACTTCTCCGACAAAAGAATGGACACAGATTGCGAGGAAGAAGGAGAACAGGGAGAAGCAAGTTGTTCTTTCCGTTCCTCCGGCCTCAAAGGAGAACGGAAAGAAGGTCGCCATGACAGCAGCACCATTCTACCCCGACGTCCTCTTCATCGGGAGAGTGGAGTCGCCTACCGTCTCCGACGACGAACCGACCGCACCCGGAGAAGAACCGCCTCAACGAGAATCCCGCCGACGGAGGAATCGGCGCAGGAACATTCGACGACATCACGCGGCCGGAGAACGGGATCCAGAGCAGCCTGTCTCGCGAGACGAGGTCTCGGAGATAGGAGAAACTCCGGAAGAACGCGTCTTTAGAGAACGAAGGAACTCCCGACGACGTGATCGCCGACGGGCTCAGGAACAAGCTGAGCAAGATGCAAGGCAACGCCGGGAGAATCCATTCTTCGGGCGCAACCTGAATCCCGACTTCACCCGAGCTATGAACACGCCGAGCGAAGTCGGAGGGGTACTAGCTCGGATAGCTGATGGACTTCCTCGGACTCCCGACGCTGAGGGCTACCGACGACTGTTCACCCAGGCGGCCAACCATCTTCTATCGCTTGCTCACCCGCCGAACGATCTACAACACGCCATCAACAGTCGCCGAGACGCGCGAAGCTCCATCAATGCTTCGCGCGAACGGCGGCATGAGAACGAGATTCGCCGCCGAGAGGAGTACGACAGGGATCATGGCATCCCGGCTCAGAGCCAGGCTACCAGAACTGAGTCGGCAACGGCCTCAACTGGCGGTACCACCCGGGGACGGTCGAGGAACCACAACCACAACTCCCCTCCCCGGGACAGACATCATCCCCGACAACAGGAGGACACGTGCGGAGTATCTGCTCTTACTCCGCGCCTTAGGGCCATCCAATGGCCTCCCAACTTCAAGGTATCCAATGTCGACAAATATGAACCTAAGCAGGATCCAGGGGGTTGGCTAGCCGTCTACACCACCGCTGCTTGAGCTGCCGGGGCGTCCGAAGACGTGATGACCGCGTACTTACCCATTGTCCTTGGGCAAGACGCGCTGCAATGGCTGCGACATCTACCCCGACACTGCATCGACGACTGGGGTGACTTCAGTCGACGTTTCACCGCCAACTTTCAGTCCCTCTCCAACAAGCCGACGCAACCGTGGGACCTCAAATCCATCAAGCGCCGGGGGGACGAGACTCTTCGGTCGTACCTCAAAAGATTCCAGACCATGAGAAATCGTATCCCCGAGGTCACGGAGGCGATCGTGATTGAGGACTTCTACAGAGGATCCAATGACTCGGCTTTCGTCCGAGCCATACTACAGAAGGCGCCGACTACCTCCGAGGAGCTGTTCCGGGAAGCCGACCTCTACATCACCGCCAACGAGCGGGCCCAGGACCTCATCGGAGGAACAAAGCCCGCACCGGCAGCACCACGACGCGACGCGAACCAGCAACCCGACAAACGATGGGAGAAGAGGCCTCGCGAAGAAGTACACGCCGCCGGACCACCTGCCTCTCGCGCCCGAGGAGGACCTCGTGGAGGCGAACGCACGCTGGACGACATCCTCGACGCCCAGTGCCCGTACCACAAGGACATGCGCCACACTCTTCGTAACTGCCGGGACTTCAAGCATTCCATCGGACACGGCCGACCCTTCCAACCTCTACCTCCTCCTCCGCCGAGGGGAGGACCAGATGAACCACGACAACCCCATCAGCAGGAGGAGGGAGGAGGAGGAGCTTTCCCACGCGTCGACAGGGAGGTCAACGTCATCTTCGGCGGACATGGGTCGCAGGAGAACAAAAGACAACAAAAGCTCAACGACCGCCAGATACTGGTGGCGACCACCAGTCCTCCCGCCCCATACCGGTGGTCGGAACACTCGATCATTTTCACTCGGGAGGATCAATGGCTCAACTTCGACCATCCAGGCAAATACCCGCTCCTCGTCGATCCGGTGATCCGAGAGAGCCGGGTAAAGAAGGTGCTAGTGGACGGGGGGAGCAGCATCAACGTCACCTTCCCCCGGACACTCCAAGGCTTGGGAGTTCACCTCAAAGAGCTCCACGAGTCGGACACTCCTTTCTTCGGCATCGTGCCGACGGAAGGGGAATACCCGCTGGGCCACATCTACATGCCGGTCACCTTCGGAACTCCGGAGAACTACAGAACCGAGTTCCTGAGGTTCGAAGTGGCGAACTTCGACTGCGGGTACAACGCCATCATTGGGAGGCCGGGACTAGCCAAATTCATGGCCATCCCTCATTACACATATATGATACTGAAGATGCCAGGGCCGCAAGGAATCATAACTGTGTGCGCCGACTTCCAAGGCGCCGCAGAGTGTTTCCGAGTGGCCATCCAAGCAGCCCTCACCACCAAGCCGTCGGCGGTTTCTTCGACACTGGCGAATTCTAAGCCTGAGGAGGACCTTGCAGCACCGGCAAACGAAGCTCAGGCCACAACCTCTATGCGGCCGACTGAAGAAACCAAGAGAATCAACCTGGGGTTCGCTGATGAGCGCAAGACTGCCATCATCAGCTCCAGCTTGGACGACAAATAGGAAAGTGCGCTCGTCCAGTTTCTGCAAGATAACCGAGATGTATTCGCATGGCAACCTGCGGATATGCCGGGAGTCCCAAGAGAACTGGCTGAGCACAAACTGAAGGTCTACCCCCAGGCAAGGCCGATTCGGCAAAAGCTACGTCGTTTCACACCCGACAAGAGAGAGGCCATTCGCGTCGAGTTAGCTCGCTTGGTCGCAGCCGGATTTATTAGAGAAGTGTTACACCCCGAGTGGTTAGCCAACCCTGTTCTTGTACTCAAAAAGAATAAAGTGGATTGGCGCATGTGCGTCGACTATACCGATCTCAACAAACACTGTCCGAAGGATCCCTTCGGGCTCCCGAGGATAGATCAGGTGGTGGATTCCACCGCTGGGTGTTCTGTGCTGTCTTTCTTAGATTGCTATTTCGGATACCACCAGATTAGTTTGGCGAAGGAAGACGAGGAAAAAACGGCGTTCATCACTCCGTTTGGCGCTTTCTGTTATACCTCCATGCCGTTCGGCCTCAAAAACGCTGGAGCGACTTATCAGAGAGCCATCCAAACGTGTTTAGCCGATCACTGGGGCAAGCGTGTGGAGGCCTACGTAGATGATGTGGTAATCAAAACGGAGAATTCAGAAAACTTCATCGAAGACTTACAGCTGGTTTTCAACAGTCTGAGGCGGTACAGATGGAAGCTTAACCCTGAAAAATGTGTTTTTGGGGTACCGGCTGGAAAGTTACTCGGGTTTATCGTCAGCCACCGAGGAATTGAGGCTAATCCAGATAAGATTGAAGCTATCATGAAGATGGAAGCTCCTCGATCACAAAAGAAGGTTGAGCGACTTACTGGATGTATGGCAGCTCTGAGCAGATTTATATCCAGGCTGGGGGAAAAAGGTTTGCCATTTTACAAGCTACTCAAGAAGGTGGATAAGTTTCAATGGACTTCAGAAGCACAAGAAGCTCTAGATGCACTGAAAAAATTCTTGACAACACCACCAGTACTGAAGCCACCCCGGCGAGCTACGTCAACTCAACCAGCTGAAGATTTGCTACTGTATATCTCTTGCACGACTCACGTGGTAAGCACCGCGTTGGTAGTCGAGCGAGTAGAAGAAGGACATGCCTATCTAGTACAACATCCTGTTTACTTCATCAGTGAAGTTCTAGGCCCCTCAAAGAAAAAGTATCCTCAAGTTCAGAAGCTATTATACGCAGTACTTCTAACTGCCCGCAAGCTGTGTCACTACTTTGATGACCACAAAGTCATAGTAGTCACTGGTTTTCCAATAGGGGATATTCTTCACAACAAGGAAGCCATTGGCCGAATAGTCAAGTGGGCTTGCGAGCTGGGATCTCATGACATCGAGTTCCGACCTCGCACTGTCATCAAAACTCAAGCACTGGTTGATTTCGTATCAGAGTGGACTGAACAGCAAGTACCAGATAACCCAGAGACTGCAGAAGTATGGCGAATGTATTTTGATGGCTCGCTGAAGCTGCAGGGAGCAGGAGCAGGGATTCTCTTCACCGCACCTGGAGGCGAACACCTCAAGTACGCCCTCCAGTTGCTATTTCCGGCCTCCAACAATGCAGCCGAGTATGAAGCTCTGATCCATGGATTGAACATCGCCATATCATTGGGCGTCAAGAGATTGATGGTATACGGAGACTCTCTGGTAGTCATCAGCCAGATAAACAAGGAGTGGGATTGTTCAAGCGATTCAATGGGAAAATACTGCGCTGCCGTCCGAAAGCTGGAAGATAAATTCGAGGGTCTGGAATTTCATCATGTAGAAAGAGATCGGAACACAGCAGCCGATGTACTGTCCAAGCTAGGATCCAGTCGAACTCAGGTCCCACCCGGGGTCTTTGTGTAAGAAATTCTACAGCCGAGTATTTCAATGGATCAAACAGAAGAGTGCAACATCATAGATCAACCCGAGTCAGACTCTGATGACTGGAGAAGGCCGATCATTAAGTATATAAAGAATGAAGAAGAGCCAGACGACAAGAACTCGGCAAAGCGCATTGCCAGACAGTCGGCTCACTATACACTCATTGGGGAGACATTATACAGAAGGGGTGCATCAGGCGTCCTCATGAAGTGCATTCTCCCGTCCACTGGGAAACAACTTCTGGAGGAGGTCCATGCTGGGCAATGTGGAATACATGCAGCCTCCAGAACACTAGTCGGGAAGGTCTTCAGGTCAGGATTCTATTGGCCAACAGCGAAGAACGATGCAGCCGAGTTAGTTCAGAGGTGCGAAGCTTGCCAATACTTGTCAAAGCAACAACACATGCCAGCACAGCAACTGCAGACCATACCAGTAACTTGGCCTTTCGCATGCTGGGGACTGGATATGATTGGACCTTTCAAGAAAGCTCAAGGGGGATACACTCATGTATTGGTGGCGATCGACAAATTCACTAAATGGATAGAGTTCAAGCCCATTGCTTCTTTAACCTCTGCTAAGGCCGTGGAATTCATACAAGACATAATATTCAGATTCGGGATACCAAACAGCATCATAACTGACTTAGGATCCAACGTCACAAGTTCAGAATTCTTCGACTTCTGTGAGCAAAAGAGCATTCAGATCAAGTATGCATCTGTAGCACATCCAAGAGCCAACAGGCAGGTTGAGCGAGCCAACGGGATGATATTGGAGGCACTTAGGAAAAAGGTCTTCGATAAGAATGAAAAATTCGCAGGAAAGTGGATAAGGGAATTGCCCTATGTCGTTTGGAGCCTAAGAACCCAACCTAGCCGAGCCCTGCATGGAAACACTCCTTTCTTCATGGTCTATGGGTCGGAGGCAGTGCTACCCGCCGATCTCAAGTTTGGGGCGCCAAGGTTGATCTTCGAAAGCATAGCAGAGGCTGAGGCCACCAGGCTGGAGGACATTGATGTACTTGAAGAAGAACGGCTAAACGCGGTAATCCAATCAGCACGGTACCAACAGACTCTAAGGTGCTATCACGACAAGGCTGTGCGGCAACGATCCTTCTCAATAGGAGATCTCGTCCTCCGCCGAATTCTAACGGGGGAGGGACGGCACAAGTTATCGCCCTTATGGGAAGGACCCTTCATGGTAGCAGAAGTCACTCGGCCCGGATCTTATCGTCTCACTCAGATGGATGGTACAGAAGTTGGGAACTCCTGGAACATAGAACACCTCAGAAAGTTCTACCCCTAGCTATGTTTCAAAAACTGCTGAGACGACAATGTACTCTGTAAAGTGGAAATATGTCATCAATAAAAAAGAGGTTTCAAAGATACTCAGTTTGTTTACGATTGACTTGCATTCTTACTTAACTCGAGGTGACCACTATGCCCTACTAACGGAGCAATCGACTTAAGTCGGCAACGACTTAAGGCGGTGCAACATGCTCACGCTTACTTAACTCGGGGTGACCACTATGCCCCACTAACGGAGCAATCGACTTAAGTCGGCAACGACTTAAGGCGGTGCAACATGCTCACGCTTACTTAACTCGGGGTGACCACTATGCCCTACTAACGGAGCAATCGACTTAAGTCGGCAACGACTTAAGGCGGTGTAACATGCTCACACTTACTTAACTCGGGGTGACCACTATGCCCTACTAACGGAGCAATCGACTTAAGTCGGCAACGACTTAAGGCGGTGCAACATGCTCACGCTTACTTAACTCGGGGTGACCACTATGCCCTACTAACGGAGCAATCGACTTAAGTCGGCAACGACTTAAGGCGGTGCAACATGCTCACGCTTACTTAACTCGGGGTGACCACTATGCCCTACTAACGGAGCAATCGACTTAAGTCGGCAACGACTTAAGGCGGTGCAACATGCTCACGCTTACTTAACTCGGGGTGACCACTATGCCCTACTAACGGAGCAATTGGCTAAAGTCAGTAGCGACTTAAGCCGGTGCAACATGCTCATGCCTATGCATTTCAGGGGATGACTTCTATATCCCGCAAACAAACTTCATAATCATCGCGCGTCATTTCACTGCTGCAAATTTACAAACTGATGAATTCTGAAACAATAAGAGAGTAATTATATCATTCGAATGCTGAACTGATGTCCTCTAACTAATACTCGATCATGCTAACCGCGCGCTCAAAGCACGCAAAATGTTTCTTTATTTCGCAACGTCTCTCTCAGGAGCGACCGACGAAGAAGGGCGACTCGAGGAATCAGGGGCGGCATTCACATCAGCCCTTATGTCTTCAGGAACAACCACGCTGGGTCTCCTCATCAAGATTCGTCCCGCCCGAATAGCCTTGTCCATAGCTCTGTCGCGCTGGGCTCTGAGAGTAACAGAAGTCTCTTCGGCAACCTTAGAAGCCAGTCGAGCAGTTTCTAACTCTTGAACAATGGATTTCTTGGAAGCTCGGAGTTCTTTGATGGTAGCATCCTTTGCTGATATCAACTGCTTGAGGCGGGTCACTTCGTCAGCGGATTCCTGCAGCTTACAGCGTTGATTGTCCAATTCCTCCATAGTAAAGCGGTGACTCCTCTCCAAGATGGTCAGCGAGTTACTAGAATCACGATACAATCTGTCAAGACTGTCACGAGAGGCAGCAAGGATACGCTTTTCTTCCTGCGAGCAAAAATCAACTCCTTCAAAAACCAAGCAAGTAATAGGAACACAGCAAGGCAAAGCACAGTTTTGTAAATTACCTTTTCAGAATCAAGCTGAGCATGAAGAGAAGAACTCAGTGCATTGGCGTCATCCAAGGCAGCAGAGACTTGACCCAGTTCAGTTTGGCTCTGAGAGTACTTCTCCTCGAAGTCAGCACACCGCTGGACCAATTCAGCCTGATCTCGGGAATGTTTTTCCTCAAGAATTGAAATCTGCCGAGTCATTCCTAGCAAGAGATAATCAAACAAAATGGGGTCAGAAGGTAAAGCAGTCCACAACGAAGGCAAAGAGAAGCAAAAAGGCACCAACCAGCGTTGGTTGCCTCCAATTCAGAGACACGATGTTGAAGTGACACTGGATTCCAACATGCAAGAGACGAAGCTACTTCTGGGACGGAAGCACCCTGTAGCCTCAGCTGGCTAGCCATCCCATCCACCAAAGCCTGATGAGGAAAACAGATGAGTGTAATGACAGCAGTTCATACAATGTGAAAATCAAGCTAAAATACATCACAGTACCTGGAGGTTGGAAAAGAACGAAGGGATCCCCAAATCAGGAGAGATCAGTTGATAAGCAGGCGTAAGGCCACCACCCGAAGCAGCTTGCAATGAACCAACAGGGATCAGCTCAGTGCCTTCAACAGAGCTCAACACTCGGTCAGCGGGGACGCTGCCCTCTAAAGCAACTCCCTGGTCCAAGGTTTGGGCTACCACTATACAGCCAGAATGTGGAGAAGATCCTGCATGAACATCCATGGAAGTACAGGAGGGAGACCTCGCTCGGCCACCCTCGGGGGCTGGGTCATAGCTTGCACTGCCCACTAGAGCCGGATCATCCCCGGCAGCACCCTCGGGGGCTGGGCAGTGGCTTGCACTCCCCACCCGAGTCAAGTCATCCCCGGCGACATCCTCGGGGGCTGGGCATGTGTCAGCATCATCCTTGAAGTCCAAGTTCTCTGCAGTAGCCACCTCTAAGGTTGACGGGCCCTCAGCTATTTCCATGGGACCCGGACGATCCAAGTCAGTCTCCTGACCCTCGAGATCGCGCTCTAAGGTCGACGAGGCGCGGGATGACCTCAAGCCAGCATCTGGCACGTCAGCGCAAGCCTCCATTGCACCATCATCCACTGGTTCCGATAACAAGTCCTCTGGGACCATATCCTCCAGAGTCTGATCAAAGTTGGCCAGGGACAGTTCTTGCAGACCAATGAGGGTAGACAAAGCAGGAGAGGGAACTCCACTACTTTCACCACTGGCGATGAACTGCCGACTGTTTTTCCGAGTCAAAGGAATCTCATTTTCTTCCTGCTCATCATCCACATTGGCAACACAAGCAGCACCTCCATTGGGATCAGCAACGGACGGGACACCCACATTGGGATCAACAGCGGATTGGGTACACCCATTGGGGTCAGCGTCAGATAATCCAGTCGCAGGCACTTCTTCAGCAGCAGGAACCGAGGTACCAGCGTCCTGATCAAAACTGGATACTCGTTGGAGGCGTCTTCTTTTCTTCTTCTGCTCATTAGCAGAAGGATCAAGCTGATTGGCTCGGGAAGGGCGCCTCGGGTGAGTACTGACAGGCTTCTGAACATCCAAAGTCGTATCAGCCTCTGGGAGGGGTGCCACTACCAACGTCCCAGCAGGAGCAGCGTCGGATGAATCCTCAGCTAGCAAATCAAGCATAGCGCTTATCTCTGCATCACTAGGGTTCAGGGGCACCTCAAAATGGACCTGCCGTTCGTCATCAGGAATCTCCCCAAGCGAGGCAACCAAAGCACCAACTTCTTCAGCAGAGGGTCGCACTCTAAGGCCCAAACTGCCATCAGTAATGGGTGGATTCGACACAAAAAGGGCGAAGGCTTTGGGAGGAGGCAGGTTCTAGGCCGAGTACGCCACTGGAGCACCAACATTTGACACTTTGCCCCTGAGGATCATTTCAAGTCGGCTCACCAAGTCTGCAGAAGGAATTCTCCTGTTGGTAACCCGGGTTGAGTCGGCTAGCCCTCGATACAGATAAGCTGGATAGGCCCTGTCTTTCAGTGGCTGAATATTCTTGAAAACAAAGTTAGTAACCACAGCTTCAGCAGTTAGACCCCTCTCTTTCAGCAGTCCAACTTCAGCTAGCAACACACCTGCCTCAGCTACTTCCTGATCTGTGGGAGGCTCGGTCCAGCTTGGGGTGCAAACGTCCGGCTGTCTTCCCGACCGAGAGGGGAGAGAATTCCCATAATTCTCAACTATGAACCACTCTAGGCGCCATCCCTTAATACTGTCCTTGAGGGGGTCTCGAGATATTCAGTTTTCCTCCCGCGGCGCATCTCCAAGCTGGCGCCCCCGACCAACTGATGTTGTCCCCCGGCCATCCCAGGGCGACAATGATACAAGTATTTCCACAAACCGAAATGTGGCAGCACGCCAAGAAAGGCCTCACATAAATGAACGAAAATGGAGATTTGCAGAATTGAATTGGGGTTCAAGTGGGTCAAGTTAATGTGGTAGAAATCAAGGAGGCCGCGGAAAAAGGGAGAGATGGGAAGGCCAAGGCCGCGGAGAAGGAAAGGGGCGTAAACAACGGACTCATGGGTATCCTCTGTCGAAACAGTAAACCCATGGCAAATCCGCCAAGAACAGAGTTCTCGCGGAGGAAGAACCCCGATAGATACGAGGTGGAGAAGTTCAGTTTCAGAAGTGATGGACATGTGGTTACCTGCGAAAGGCAACTGGCTGTTGGGGTCGATTGGAGGAATCACCACAGCAGACGAGCTCGAGGTCTTCCTCTTGGGTGCCATCTCGATTCTACCAGCGAGTAGAGTGGGAGGCGAATGGCAGAGAGGATTCGAAAGCGGGAAAGCAAGAACTAGGGCACGGAAAGCAAAGGCGGCTAAAAGCGCAGCTCTTTTGGGATATTCTCGAGCCAGATACCGTTTCAAAAAATGCCCAGTCATCACCCGGCGGTTATTTCCAAAACCCCAGCATGCCACGTGGAAACCCGACAGTTATCTCCAGAACACCGGTGCGCCACCTCGTCACTCGGCCATCGTCCTCAAAGTGGCTCGCGCGGCCTGCTATCACTCGGCGTTGCCTCCAAAACGCCGATTTCGTGTTCAGTCGCTCGGCATTACCTCTAAAATGCCGACGTCGCCTTCCAGTCACTCGGTGTTGCCTCCAAAACGCCGATTTCGTGTTCAGTCGCTCGGCATTACCTCTAAAATGCCGACGTTGCCTTCCAGTCAGTCGGCGTTGCTTCCAAAACGCCGATTTCGTGTTCAGTCGCTCGACATTACCTCTAAAAATGCCGACGTCGCCTTCCAGTCAGTCGGCGTTGCCTCTAAAACGCTGATATAGTGTTCAGTCACTCGGCGTTGCCTCTAAAAGGCCGACGTCGCCTTTCAGTCGCTCGGTGTTACCTCTAAAACGCTGACGTCGCCCTCTAGCATCATCTCAAGTCGCTCGGCATTACCTCTAAAATGCCGACGTCGCTTTCCAATCACTCGGCGTTGCCTCTAAAACACTGATACAGTCTTCAGTTGCTCGGTGTTACCTCTAAAGCGCCGACACCGTCTACAAGTTACTCGACAGCTATTTCTGAAAGCATCAGTTCGATCCCCAAGTTATTCATCTACTGTCTCAAAGGAATCAGCTTCACAAACAAGCAAGACAAGTTATCAAGGAAAAGCCAACGTCATTCTTTCATTAAAAGGGAAGATAACAAACTTACAAATCAACTCTTTACGAGTTGATACTTCCCTACTACTAATACATTACATTACTACTACTACATTACATTACTACTACTACACTACATTACTGCTACTACTACTACACTACGCTATACTACTCTAAATTACCACTACATTATTCTAACTATACTATACTAATATCTAAAAAGACCAGTGGCATCTAGCCACTGGCCCTGTTGCCGCCACTGCCGCCTCTGGTGCTGCCCCTGCTGCCGCCGCCGTCGTCGTCCTTGCCGCCACCGCCCCTGCCGCTGCCATCGCCGTCACCGTCGCCACCGTCGTCATCGTCCTCGTCCTCACCGCCGCCGTCCGAGTCCTCCTCATCCGAGGAGTACTCCGACTCATTCGAGCCCTCGAGCCCGGAACGCTCGACAGCCCGGATGTACGTCCAGACCTCCGCCGCAAGCCCCTGGGAGTCGTCTGAGTCGTCAGACGACTCACGCAGGGGGATGGGAGCCGGAGACCCCTCAGACTCAGAGGAGAACTCCTCCTCTGAGTACTCCGAGTCACCAAACTCCTCCGATGGAGGAGTTGGCTCACGCTTGCGCTTGTTGTTCTTGCCCATGGTGGAAGCAGACTGGAGAGAAGAAAGGGAAGCAACAGAGAACAGCGAGAGACGTGAAAAAGCCAGAGAGACAACGTCGTTATTTATAGAAGGAGAAGACAACCGCTCACCTCCAACCGCGGTCACTGAACAGTCGCAAAGCATTCAATAAGCACTTCAACCCGTCTGAAGACACGTCAGGCGGCTGACGCCGTTTCACGCAACACAACACCCATTGGGACTCCAGTCAACAGCGCGGAGGATATGATTACACTCGCCGTCACATCACATTACTACTCAGAAGCAGCCGGCTAAAACACTCAGCGTACCAAGCCGTCCCTTGCCCACACCCATTAGGGGGGGACGCCCAGGAATTATCAGTATATTTTTCAAAACGGTCACATCTGTGCAGGGCACGCAGTGAATACCTCAAGACAAAAATGAGATATCAGTAAGGATCAGAGGAAAGCCAAATATAGCCAGTGAAGTACAAAATATGGCCGACAGAAGCGACGTAAAGACTAGACAGAGAACGTCCATCAAACGTCCAATCAGTCGCAGAACAAATAAATTGCACTACCTAGCAAGATATGGATGGATTGCGAACTCGGCTGCTAAAGACAAAATATATGCTAACCTCTGAAGCAAAATATTGATGACATAATGCTGACCTCCAAAGCATAATGTGAATAGCTTCATGCCAATTTCTACAAACAGAAAGGATAATTTTCAGCAAAGAGACACGAAAGGAAGACCTTCGAATGGATTATCCTCAAAAATCCATTTGAAGGTCGGGGGCTACACCCATTGGGTGCACCTCCGGTGCACCCCATGGATTATCATTCCAAGCCAAGATAGTGCCGACTTCTAAGGCGTGGGACAAGATTAAAAGGCCAACCCTCAACCAAAACGCAGGAGCACAAATGGAAATAATTTCTAGGGAAGACCTTCGAGCAGATTATTTTCTAAAAATCTACTCGAAGCTCGGGGGCTACACCCATTGGGTGCACCTCCGGTGCACCCAATGAAGTTCAGAATCCTACAAATTGAAATGCCGACCTCTAAGGCACAAGCACGAAATTAAGCTTCGATCAACGAGTGATCGAAGCAGGAGAAGACAACAGGAAGTCATTTTCTTCAAATCACCTGCAAGCCGGACCTGGGATCTTTGGGCTGATTACCTCTAAATTAACCCAAAGATCGGGGGCTTGTGGGGGATAGATATCCCCCGGGTCCACTAAAAGAGTAAAAGACCTCACGAAAGGCCCAAGGGCCCAATAAATCGTAAGATCATTCTTTCGTGGGCCTGGGGAGAGACAACCAGCAGAGCAGAGTGACATGAGTCCGGATGGATGCAAACCCGGACGATCCACAACGTCGAGCGAGTGACCACAACTGAGATCCGACTTTCCCGCGCTGGAGCCCCCATGCAACGGAGCCATGCGAGGATAAGTCGGCAGGGTTACATGGAGATAAACTCAAGCAGTTCACTATCTTCTAGCTACTCGTTGTTATCATACCCACATGTATTGCCCCACGGTCGAGTATATAAGGCCTAGGGGGCACCCCTTCAGAAAGAGAGACCCTATTACTTAGCCACCCACATCAACTCTCTGCATTCTCAATTCAGAGAGCTCTCTTGTAACCTTGTTCATCAAGCATACTCACCAGGACGTAGGGTGTTACGCATCTCTAAGCGGCCCGAACCTGTAAACCTTGTCCACTGTCCCTCGTGCAATCGGCACGAACCATTTTGCTACAGTTGTCGACACCGTCCTACTCCTAAAAACACCTCGAGGGGCAACCCTGGGTGTGCGGTCGGACCTAAAACACCGACAACAGAGGTCTATAATCCTTAGAACGACCATTCTACTCTAGGTTAGCGGTCCTACAGTCAGCACGACTTTGATACCACTTATGTCACACCCGGTTTTAGAAGGCAAACCGAATGCGAACCATGTACGTGCCAGGATCAGCAATTCACGTACACAGCAGTTACATAACATGGACATCATCACACAGTGCTCAAATAGTATTAAAAAGGGAAATAATAGTCGATTACATCATATGTCTGAGACATTCACATAGTCTTTACAAATAATCAAAGTGCGAAAACGAAACGTAGATAAACGCGGCCTTCACAGGCAGCCGACTGGGGGTTGCCGCTAACCCACGCCTAGAACTCGTCGTAGTCTTGGAACTCCTGGAAGTCTCCTTCCACGGCTTCATCTTCTCCTGAGCAGTGGTTACAATGCGGACAACCTGGGGGGGTTTGGTGTGTAGAGCAAGGGTGAGTACACATCAACATACTTAGCAAGTATCCTGTTTGGCTGTAGTGGACTAGCTTTATGTGGGGATAAGTCAAGCAGTTGCTTTTAGTTGGTCAGATTATTATTACTAGTAGAGAAGGCCAAGTTTTAGGGTTAACCCACGTTATTAACCCAAACGTACTCCTTTCCAAATGGAAAGAGTACCACTTACCATTACCAGAGTCAAAACCAAGAACCATCAGTCTCATTATCACCTGCAATCCGAACATCTCTGATCAAGTACCACTAATCACTGGAGCTCCCTTGGCCGCTCATAACCACGAGCACGGCTGATATATCAGTTTCATAACACTCTGCAGAGGTTGCGCACTTTACCCATGAGCCGTGATTCCCTTTTTGCCTCGGGTTGTACGGACCCTTGAACACTTCCAAGGTGAGTAGGCAGGGCCTCACTACGTAGCCTTTACAAAGATTCCCCGGGGCTGTAGCCGCCCGTTAGGTTTCCTAAATGTACCACACTCCTCCCCAAGGGACAAATCAACCTTGGCAGAGCGAGCCGCATACACCGAGCCCCATTGACTACACCCCGGATCCTCTAGTTATTCAGCTAAGGGCACCCCATTCCACCCTCATGGTTGCACTATTTTCCCGTGCGGTCATCCAACGAACAGGTCCTTATGGAGAGGCACTCGAGAAAACGCTCGAGACCCCTTAAAGGCCACAAGTATAACATCATAATAAGAAGAGGGAAAACAGCGTACCATTGATCATTCTCATCATGTTCATTGATTAGAGTTGAGCAATAGCATAAGACTAAGAAATAATAATCCAACCCAAATAGGTAAACAAGGACATGGATAACAAAGCTAGTGAATCCTTAGGTATAAATGTGTAATGCGGGAGGTGAATTAAAGAATGTATAGGACAGAGATGGGTCAAGGGACACTTGCCTCCACCAACCGACTGCTGCTCAGGGGCTTCTCCTGCGAGTTCTTCGGGCTCTTCAACCGGATCGTTCTCTATGCGAGTGCAAACATACATACATCCATCCATTCAAATTAGGAAACAAACAATACACCATACAAGAGAACTAGTAGATTAAACATGCATAGAATATGACATACGATATTGCATTTACCATGGCTAGAAAGAGATGGGGGAAGGTCTCGCAGGGGTTAAAGCTTATGCTCGAGGCGCATTACGGGTAGATGAATAACTAGACGTTACGTGCTCTAGTTCCACTTAGCTCTAACAAAAAGGATTAGCTACATGCACTAATAGAAACATAACTACTTTCAGTTGATCAACATTAAATGAGATAGACGATTAACTATATGAATTAACTAACGTAACCAATTTCTAAATTGAGTTTCCTATTTCATTAACATGAACAACGTGATTAGCGCGCATAAAATATACGAGGGGGGGGGGTAGACGGGCACGTCTAGGGGTAGACGAGGGCACGGCGAGCCGTGCCAAGGCACCGCGCACTACGCGAGCAGCGCGCGCGCAAGGCCGCACACACGCGCCGCGAACTAGCCGTGCACACGTCGGGTCCGCGCGCTGGCCGAGCTCAAGGCCGCGCGCCATAGGCACGCTGGGCCGAGCTTCAAGGCCGCGCCGGGGCCGTCACGACGCGAGCAGGACACGCCGGGGCGGGCGCGCCATGGCCACGCGCCATAGCCGGCGAGGCCGGGCTGCCATGGCCGGGGCAGGGGGACGGGACCGGGGGGGGGGTACGAGCGCGCACGCAGGGCGCCGGAGTCGGGGCAGGGGGCTCGTCGGGCGGGGCGAGAACGCCGCGCACCACGGCGGGCCGCCATGGCCGCACCATGGCCGGGATGGGGCCGAAGCCGGGCGGGCGAGGTAGAATGCCGGGCGGGGGAGCGCGCGCGGGCGGGGCGGGGCACGCCGCGCCGCCATGGCCGGCCATGCCGAGGGGAGGGGCGGGGGCGCTCGCGCCGGGGCGGGACGCCGAGGGGAGGGGGGAAACTTGCCGGGCCGAGGAGGGCGGGCGCGGGCGCCATGGCCGGCGAGGCCGGGCCGAGCGCCGCTAGGACGCCGCGGGCGGGGTGAGCCGCACCAGCGCGGCACGGGGAGGGGGCGAGGTCGGCTGGGGGTGGGCGCGCCGCTCTGCGCCACCGGGACGGACGGGGGCCAGAGGGCGCCGAAGGCGGGGCGGGCGGACGCCAGCGAGCCGAGGCCGGGGCGGACGGGGCCACGCGGGCGAGCGCGCCTGCGGCGCGGGGAGGGCGCCGGCGAGCCGGGGAAAGGGGGAGGGAGGGGAGAGGGAGGAGGAGAGGGAAGGGAGGCCGGGCTCACCGCGGGCGAGGGCGCAGGCGGGCGGTGGCGGCGGCGGTTTCGGGCGTCGGGGCGAGGTGGAGCAGGGGAGGAGAGAGAGATTTGGGGCGGGGAGAGAGGGTGACAGGTGGGGCCCGCGGGGAAGAGGCGGCGGCGGGTGTAACCGTCGCGCCGCGCGCAGGGGATGCGGGAGGGGGGGCGCGTCTGGGCCAAAAAAAGGGAGGAGAGGGAGGGGAGAGAAAAGAAAAGATTTTCTTTTTCTAATATCTATTTTCTATATGAATGCTTTCACACTTTCAAACAATCAAAAAAATGCATGGTTCGGCATGGTGCAGCAAACCAAAGAAAATAACCCTAGGGTTTACTATTGTCACATGACTTAAAGTTTTGAAGACGGGTGAGGTTTTAGCGAAAAGAAATGGGAAAGAGGGGTAACGCCCGAATTTAGCGAGCGATAGAGAAAGAAAAATTTCGACTCGAAATTCGGGGCGTTACAACCATGTACCCACAAGTCGTGTATCCCATGTCGCCAGGGTTAGCTAGACCCTTAGACACTACCGAGGTTGTAGCATCCCAAAATTTCAAATCCTGAAATTTTCTCAAACTCGCTCTAAATTCAAAATTTCAAAATGTTTGTTTGCGAGTTGATATCAACAAATAAAATATAGTGGTCTATATTCTCTCCAAAATCCTCCTCAAAATGTCCTACAAATGTTTCTCCAGTGATCCCCCTCAAATTCTTTCCAGAAATACTACCTAGATATTTCCCCAGTGACCCCCTCAAATTCTTTCCAGAAATACTGCCCAAATATTCCACCGATATATCTCCAAGTATTTTCTTCCTAAGAAATACCTTCAGAATCATTTTTCAAGTCCCTACAAATATTTTCTTCATAACTTTCCTCATGCTCATACGTATACGTATGCCTCCGGTGTCATACGGTGAGCTCTACAAGCTAATTACACTCATATAAGACAAATTCATGCTAATCTCCCACTAATCCTCTCATCCTCCCACTAATCCTCTCATCCCTCCCCCTAATCCCCCCCACCATGGCTATAAATAGAGGGGCAAGGGCCTCCTCTCATCCCACCCCAAGCCATTTCATGGCAACTCTCTTCCCCCCCACACACGCCCACTCCATGCTCCACACAAGCACACACTAGCACAAGGATCGTTCGGTCGTTATTCGATCGTTCGTCCCCCTGTTCTTAGTTTGTTCGTTCGTTCGTCCGATCGTTCATGGTTCGTTCGTCCGATCGTTCGATCGTTTGTCCGTTCGTTCGTCCACATAATCTTTGTCCTGCTGTTATGCTGCCGAAATTCCGATCGTTCGTTCGTTCGATCATCCGATCGTTCGTCCGTTCGTTCATAGTTCCTATTCATAGTTCATCATTCGTTCATAGTCCCTATTCATCGTTCATCCAGATAATCTTTGTCCTGTCGTTATGTTGCCGAAATTCCGATCGTTCGTTCGTTCGATCATTCGATCGTTCATCGTTCGTTCATAGTTCGTATTCATCGTTCATCGTTCGTTCATAGTCCATATTCATCGTTCTTCCAGATAATCTTTGTCCTGTCGTCATGCTGCCGAAATTACAATCGTTCATTCGTCCGTTCGTTCATAGTTCCTATTCATCGTTTGTCGTTCGTTCATCGTCACTATTCATCGTTCATCGTTCGTCCATACGAACTATTCACCGACACTATTCATCATCGTTACTATTCATCGATGATATCTATAATAACTTTTTCGTCGTCACTATTCACCGTTACTATTCATCATTGCTATTCATCGATCCTCCGATCACCCCAAATTTCAACTACTCATCCATCATGTTGTCCAGTCCACCTAAGACCAGCCAGACCCATATTCCAGTCATACGAACTCCGGTGACTGTGATTTTCCTTCCAGTAGGGAACTTTCCATCTGGTCACCCATCCCAGGTTTCTCCAAGTTGAGCATGCTTAACTTTGAGATTCCTTCGAACCAGGCTTCCAAACTCCAATTCTAATAATTCTTGTTTCTAAATTCTTATCAAACTATTCCCTATCCAACCATGTCATCCCTTAAGCATGGTCCATATTATAGAGAACTCCGAAAATACTCTTGTCCCATATTCTGCCTATAACTCTTCTGTTCATACTAAGTCAGACGATTCATTCGTCACTATTCTCACCAACATTGAACTTCACTGTGCTACACCACATACACCCAGCTACCCTCTCCCTCTCCACACACACTCAACATCCTCAGCCAAGGCAAACACCCCACCCACTCAGTTACTCCGCTCTGCCGGCTACACGCATAGTGTCGCTTCGCCTCCAGTCCACCCTGCTGGTAAGCACCTCCGCTCCACCCCTAGTAGTATCTCAACACCACATGACATAGATTCTACTCAAGACTCTACCCATCCATATATTGCCATTCTGACCACTATACTAAATATCTGTTGATATACTTGCTGATTTGTATGTTTGCTTATTCATGTTGCATAGTTATCGGAGCGTCTGTGTCGTCTCGTGGAGGCCAGATCTGCAAGTCTACGCCAGGCAGTGGAGCTAGAAGCCAGTTCCGCGAGCTCCCCTTCCCCATTCGCTGGATAAGCACGGTAAGCTCACTAGATCCCTTTGATGCATAAATTACCTATGATTTTTCAACCACAACCCTCAACCTGTTATTTTATGCATGATATGATTTTGAGACAATTTATTATGGCCACCCAGCCGCTTGCCGCAATCAATCCTTGATATATTTGTTACAAATGATTTGAGAAAAGGTGTGAGTTTTCAAAACATAACGCTTTTCAAAATGTGTATGATGAAGGGTTTTCACCCTTATCACCTTTGAGTAGGGATGATCAGGGACTCCCTGGTTTAGGGGAGGGCCTAAGGTGATGGCTCAGTTGGTTTAGGTGTGAGCAGAAGGATTGTCCCCTCATATAAGGACCAGTTTGTCATCCTTCACTACCTATACTCATGATAAGTACAACCACTCGAGACTGTATGGGCAGCCACTCAATCTGAACTCATACGGTCCAAACCCCAGGGTTATGAAGGCTGGGGAGCACCGGGAGGATAAGGAGGGGGAATGTTTTGTCCGGTTTGGACATGGTGGTGACCTAACTCCTTCCGGTATAACCGTTAAGGTAAGAACGTGCGAGGAAAGAAAGAGATTCAGCATTCGGGTCTCACGACAGTGAGATCGCAGAAACCGGACTAGTGGGTAAAGTGTACCCCTCTGCGTAGAGTTCAAACCTATTCGAATAGTCTGTGTCTACAGGAATGGACGAGTCTGGTGTGGTATGACAATTAGTGTTTTGTTTTCAAAAAAGGTGCTTTTGAAAAGTGGTTTTTAGAAGGTCCGGCGGTTGAGCCGTGAGCTTTGGTGGACGGGAAGTCCAGTAACTGTTTTTTTTTTAAAAATGAAAACCAGTGGGAAACTGCTGAGATACCTGGATGGTTTAGTCCAGGGGATTTTGTTCTTATATTGAAAAACTTCTTGCTCCTTTGGGAGAGGATGTGCTTTGAAAAATGCAAAATGTTTTACAAAACAACCCTGCATAAAATATTGTTGTTTCTGCAAAATATCCTGAGCTCCACATATTCTATGCATTATATCTGATTTCCCCATTCCGCGGTGAAGGTGGGCTACTGAGTACGTTTGTACTCACCCTTGCTTATTTGTTGTTTTTCAGAAAAAGGAGATCGGGTAAGAGTTACGACTGTTCCCAACCTTGCATGTGGCTGTTGGACCGCTGATTTGCTTCGCTGCGTATATCGAGCTGCTTCAGCCCCACTCTGATGATATGTCCCGAGTTGTGGACCAACTCTTAAAGTTGATCGCCACCTTTATAGGTTTGTCTCGTTTAAGCAGATCTGGAATCATCTGATGTATAAATGTGTTTACTAGACTCCTAGGACTAGTAATTGTATCACATTTGAGTCCTAGAGGATCTGGGGCGCTTCAGAGGTGAATGGCTAGGGATCCACTACAAGGCCTTTACAAAGTTCCACTAACTTCCGAAAACCCGTTATAGATTATGGGAAGAGCACTTGCAAGAATCCCTCGTCTAACCGCCATTGCAGCAAAATCAACCCGAGAACCTCCTTACATGCAACTCCCCTACTGCCTTGCCCCTTTCGGGTAAGGTAGTCTTCCACTAGCTTTCCTAATTAGTCAACCAAGGGCGTCCCATTCCACCCTTGTGGTGACACATGTTTCTCAAGTTAAGCTCCATGTTCCAATTAAAGATAATGATCTTGACATGAACATAAATAACATAACAGAATAATTGGAACATGGATATAATGAAATATTAACCCAAAACCATATAAAGCAATAGCAAAAACTACCC
Source organism: Zea mays (assembly GCF_902167145.1). Lineage (NCBI taxonomy): Eukaryota > Viridiplantae > Streptophyta > Magnoliopsida > Poales > Poaceae > Zea > Zea mays. The sequence goes on along the minus strand of NC_050104.1, from coordinate 9,891,535 downwards.
AAGTGATTCAGAGGTAAACAAGGTAAAAGATAACCAGACTAGGGTGACATATTGGGTCCCATCAAAATTAAACCTATGCATTGAATAGTGATAATAAAGAACATTATTGGGTAACAAAAGTGGATCAAGGGCACAACTTGCCTGGCACTTGAGATTCCAGTTACCAGGATAATTCTTCATATCCTCGTGACCTCACTACTAGTCGTAGCAATACAAACAAACATAGTATAGGCAAAATTAACATCACACCAAACATAATTACAAACTAAATAATAATGATCTACGCGAAGCTACGAGATCGCAGGCTCGAGAACTACTACGATCGGAGTTACTAGTAAGGAGTTATGATTTTATAGAGGATTTATGTGATTAAAATGTTAAATTATATTATAAATTGGCTATTAATATAAATCATATAAGAGGTTATTCTATAAATAATTATCTCAACTTTAATCTAAGTTATAAATTGACCATAGATCATATTCTAGTAATCTATAATGATAAGCAGTTTAACCAGACTAACCAACATCAGTTAAATACAACTCCAATTATAAAATAATGAGGCATGGTATAATAAATGTTGTTATTGCATAGTAACTATTCATATGAGACTAACGCAACTTGAACGGATCAAATCGGACTTAAAACGGAGGAGTTATGATTTTACTAAGGTTTTATGTATTTGATATAAGATTAATTAAAAAATAAATTTTAAATTGGCTTTCATGTCAAATCAGTGGCACTATTTGATAAACAATAATATTATAGAATTATAGAAATTGAAATGGACTCATTTGGACTTAATATGAATTTTCCATGAATTAAATGGGTTTCTGCAATTATTTTTAAACCCAAAATCAATTTCTAAACTCTTTTTTCCTATTTTCTTTATTTCCTGGACTGCACCTCAAATTCTATAAAAGACAGGGTCACTAGAGCAAAATTACCTAAGACTCAGATCACAACCGCCAGGATTGCGGGATGTTTTCTCAAAAGGGCAAGGTTTCTTATGTAAAACGCTCAGCGCGAAGGGGTATGAGGGCATCTGAGCCGTCCAATCAAAATATGAAGATCCAGATTAGATCGCGCGAAGGGGATGTGCGCGTCCTAATCCTCGCCGTCCAATACTCAATCAACGGATCAGATTTTATGGATGATCTAATCCTACACGTACGCTACCAGATCTATGGTTCAGATTCAATCGACTGAGGAGGTATGCCTAGGTGTAATCGAGACCGTCAGTGGCTAGATCCAACAGTCGTTGTGTAACCTCTCACCTCTAGCCAAGGACGGCGGCACTGGCATAGCCCACGGCGGATCCGTCACCGGAGCCACGCAATCCAACGCTAGGGCGCGCTAAACCTCGATTAAATCGATGCTACACGATGCGCAATGCGAAACAAATAGGATGGATGAGTTATTACCCCCGATGGTGGCGCAGAGACCCACGCCCATGGCGAAGCGACAAAGGGGATCTCTAGCGATGAATTCCCGGAGTTGCAGAGGATAATCCCGCCTGTGATGCTACGGTGGACCTTCCCCGGGTCCAAGTGAAGGTCACGGACTCCACACGAGGCGCGGACGGCAGCACTGCTGGGAATTCCACCGCGGCGGCAATGGAATGGTTGGGCGGCGACGATTTGCTCATGGAGTTTGCGCAAGGTGGGTGGTCGAGGCCTCGAGGGCAGAAAGGGCAGGGGTGTGCCTACTTATCCCCGTGGACCCGGCTCGGGGTGGGAGAGGGTCAACTTGTCACACCCGGTTTTGAAGGTAAATCGAATGCGAACCATATACGTGCCAGGATCAGAAATTCACGTACACAGCGATTACATGAATGACTCATCATAACACAATGCTTCGAATACAATAAAGAGTAAGTAATAATAATAAAGACTAGAGTCATTTACATGATATAAATCAAAGTACACAGAATCGAAACGTAGCCAACGTAAATTAACCCACCACTGGCAGCTGACTGGGGGAGGTCGCTAGCCTAATCCTTGAACTCGCTGAAGTCCTGGAACTCCTGGAGATCCGCCTCGACGCCTTTTTCTTTACCTGAGCATAGATTGCACCAAAGGCAACCTGGTGTTTTGTGAAAGCAAGGGTGAGTACACATCAACGTACTCAGCAAATGTCCCATTTGGCTGAAGTGGACTAGCCTTATGTGGGGTTAAGGTCAAAGCAATTGCTTTTAGTTGGTCAGGTATTTATTATTAGTGGAAGCCAGGTTTTATCATATAACCAACCCGTGAACCATTTCCTCATCGAGGAAACATCATGATCATCATCGAACCAAAATTATAAATAGAACCATTGTATCTCGAACCATCTGTATCTCTAATCAAAGTGGATTCCAAGGCTGCTCATAACCGTGAGCACGACTGATATATCAGTTTCTAATCCTCTGTAGAGGTCGCACACTTTACCCACGAGTCGTGATTCCCTTTCTGCCCGGGGAGAGCTAATCCCCATTGACCACTACCTAGGTGGCCTAGCAGGGTATCACTACGTAGCCTTTACAAAGACTCCTCTGGTGCATATATGCTCGTTAGGTTTCGCCAGTCGTACAAACGCAGTACACCTCCCCAAGGTGGGTGACTAACAAAACCAAATCGATTGAAACTCTGCACCCCCCTTGGCAGAGCGAGCACTACGCCCCGGCTCCCATTGACAGCCCTCCGGCAAAGCCAACTATAGCCTAGGTTCATCTAATTAATCAGCTAAGGGCGTCTCATTCCACCCTCATGGCTGCACTGTTATCCCGGGTGGTCACTCCACGAACAGGTCCTTACGGACAGGTACTCAGGAAAATGGCCTGAGTCCCCTAAAATATCACAATAACAGCATCAGGATAACATTATCGTATCATAAATAATCACATCATGTTCATTGATTAAATTAAAGCAATAGCATGAAGCTAACCATAATAACCCAACAGGTAATCAAGGACAAGGTAAATACAAAGCTAGTCAATCCTTAGGTTTCAATTAAGTAATGCGGGACGGTGAATTATAAAGTAAATAGGATATAATGGGTCAGAGGACACTTGCCTTCACCAAACAGATGCTCAGGGTCTTCAATCTTGTGGAATCCAAAGAGCTAGATCACCTGGTCACCAACACTTGATCTTATATTCCTCGAAGCACGGAAACAAATCGCGATCTAATCGCAACGCGAAGCGAAGACGAACAAACACAAGCAAACAAACATATATATATGCATAAGAACATTACACCATACAAGATAAAATGTTATAAAAACATGCAGCATAAAATAGAGCTCTATTCTATGGTCACGCGAGGGAAAGAAACGTCGAATTCGAAGCTACGGTTGAGAAGTTAGCGCGTTAACGTTAAACAAGTATTAACAATAAATTTTAGTTCAAACATGATCAAATATAAATATTATACATCAGTTAGTTCGATTAATCTGCTACACTTACAAATGTCCGTTAATTAAATAATTTAATTAAAACAAGAGATTCTAAGCGAGATGAATTTATGACGCGTGAAACAGCACGACAGCGTGCAAACGACGTGCGGACACGCGCGACATAGCACACTGACTACACATGAAACAGCGCGCGCGAGCGCGAACGCGCACGAATCAGCATGCGACTACGAGCGCGAGCAACTCGTGCGACAGGCGAGAAAAGTAAATAAGGGACACGTTTATACTAAACAAATATCAAATAAATAAATAAGTAGTTAAATTAGTATTTGTCATGTTAATGTTTATTATAAAAGTGCAAGTGGAACACTACACATTTAATCTAGTTAGAATATTAATCTAATAAATATTAGTCGAGCAAACCTTAAGTTAATTATCTAAAATATATGACCTGACAAGTTACCGTTATTAACATAAGTGTTTATAAGCGAAAACAATTTATTATCGCGCGCAGACGCCGCGCGACCCACGTGATCGACACACGAGATACGTGTGGCGAGACGCGCGACACACGCGAAAGGCGCGTGACAATGCGTGTGAACGACACGCGACAACGTGTGCGAACAGCACGCGTGACACACGCAAAACAACGCGCGCGACCGTGCATGACACGCACGAGTCACGTGACTATGCGCGCGAACAATAAACAAATAATTAATGAAAAGTATTTAAGCTGGTTTTGATCAAGTTAATTAACGTTTATTTTTATAAAAGCACCAATTAAAACTATAGACTCGTTCTAAATAAAGTATTATTTTTGTTAACCCTCGAACACACTAATAATTAATTGTTCACTAAAACCTGCGACACGACGACAATGAACGCCACACGCGGAACAATTTAATAACGAGCGTGACAACACACGAAACAGCATGCGCCACACGCACCAACGACGCGCGACAGCGCGCACGCACCGCACGAACTAGACACGCGAACAACACGTGCGAACAGCGCGCGCGAATGATGCACGAATCAACACATAACCATGTGCGATACGCGAGAAAAACTACGTAGACGTCACATTTATATTAAACAAACATTAGAGCAAAACAATTGATTTAATACTAATCGTATCTACTAATGCATGATTAGAATTATAAATCAGACTCGATGGAATTGTTATTTTAATAACCAACAACTAAATGATTAACTAATTATTTAACATGAACATATGACGAAATGATTTTATTAAAGCGCCTGAATAACGACTCGCGCGAACGACGACACATGAACAGCACGCGCGATCGTCGTACACATAGAACATGCGAGAATCACTAACTAAATGTTGTTTTTATACTAAACACTAAATAGATATTAAATACAACATCTAAGTTGTTAAAATCACATTACCACGTATTTACAATCGCATAATTAAAATCATAATATTGATCCAATTGAGTATTCAATTTAATGACCGACAACTAAGTAGAAAATTAATTAGCGCAGGGGATAGACGCGGGATTCTCACCTTGCGACGACGGTGGACGACGAGGCGAGTCGACGATGTGCTGCGCGCACGACGTACAACACGAGCGACGGCGAGGCTGCAACTACGCTACGCAGACTGTGCCGGGGTTGCCGCGGGCACGTCGTGCAGGCTACGCCGGGCGAGCCACACCGGCTGCCACGGGCAAGCCGCGAAGGCCGCCGCGCCGGGAGCACAGGGATGCACCACGGGTGGCTAGGCTGCATCGGAGGGAGCGCAGGGGGCGGAGCAGGCTGGACATGGCCGCTCGGCTACAGGGAACGGAAGGGGAGGGAGGAAAAAGGTAGACGACGAGGAGCAGGCGCAGGTCGACGGCCGCGATGGCGAGTAGGGGAGGATGAGCGCCAGGCGCTAGGGCACCGCTAGGCCAACGCGGGGAACGGCGACGATCCGAGCAACCATGCGAGGCGAGACGCAGGCATGGGGAAGAGAGAGGGAGGAAGAAGGTGCTGCGCGCGGCTACGAGTTGGCGACATGGGCGCATGGACTCGAACGGTTGGAGAAGACGTGCCCTGGTGGCCAGAGTGTTGAGAACTACGTCACCACGGAACACCAGATCCGCTCCCTTCCCTCCCATCAGCAGTAGAGGCGCGAAAAGCTGTAGAAGACCCGTCTCCCTTCCCATAAGCACGACAGAGGAAACACACGAGACACAAGATATAGAGTTGAGCCTCTGGCCTCTTTCTGATCTCTCTAATATGAAGGGGTGTACATGTTCCTTATATAGAGATATGAGACACCTCAGGGGCAAAGCCGGTATTTTCCCACATAACCCTAACTAGGGTTACTTAACACTCCCCCTTGGGCGAATACCGCGACCAACACATGCCTCATTAAAACTCCGAGAAACCCAGTGGGAAAAATGTGGAGAAAGAGTGCATGGTGATACAAATTGCATTTGCACTTTGTTGCCTCGTTAAAACCTCATGTGAGAAACTTCAAGAAAACTCACCAAGGAAAAAAGAGTATAACAACTGTCATCGTGACAGATTTCGATCCTCTGGGATCTAGATTCTATCGAATCTTCTACAAGGGCTAACTTTAGAAATGTGCTCCCCCTGATCCTTGCAAAATCGCATCAATAAGGCAAAACATCTTCTTCTGGAAGTATATGCACATAAAGATTTAGCAAACGGATTGCATATCCTTGCAAGGACTATTTCAGGAACTTTACCTCTACTCACTTCTAGGATATACGAGGTAAGTGCACGTATCAATATAAATAAGCCATTTTGACTGATGGTGTTCGATCGACTGGATCTATATATTTGATAGAAAGTTCTATAAAGGTTCACATATTGATCATCAAACTCACGCCTTCAGGGCATAGAATATGACATTTATTGTCTCACGATTGTGATCAATATAAGAATTCGCTCCCCCTGATGATGACATCTGTCAAAGTCGTTATCCCTCATAACTCAAGCATATTCTTCAAGATATATGTCTCATTGTTCATCTGGAATAACGAGAATGGATGAGGTTGGGGTGCTATCATTTTGTATCTTACACCACAATTTATACATAGTTGTGCAAAGCAAATAACATGTCCTTCAATAGGACTTAGGGGATAATATAGTTGCAATAGTACATATTCTAAATATGACACATCGCTCCAGGCGTTCATCCATTGCAACATCTATGATGGTCTAACAAAAGTCCATCTAAGATCGTAATCCATCAGGGATTTTTCATCGATCAGATACATCGTTATAGTCTGTCATTCTAGCACAATGGGGATATTTTGCCAGTAGCACCTAAACCTTATAGGTTTCTGCCATCAGGGCTTTAGAGGATACCGTAATTCACATCTAGTGGAAATTACCATGAGTAAAACTCATGGAATGCACATGTGCTTATTCGGTGAACTTCAAGTCCTTTGGTACCTCATCTTATTCTTTTTCGGGTCTGTATGGGTCTTTATCCCTTTATAGGGATTATCAAAATTTGGTGTTCAACACAGACTTAGTTTCTTCTGGATAGGTTCCATCTGGGAACGATAGTCTCAACTAGGAGATATTCTCCCTACATAGGAGAGTGACCATTCATCAGGAATGTATTATTCGGTACGAGATTTATATGTTGCATATTTATAATTCTTGGATCCTCCTAGGATCTCATGACGGATCTTCAGAATCCTATTAACCGCATAATTTAATTCATGCCATTTGCCAGATATATTACATATCGGAACAGTGTTTATTCAACATATACGTGGGATGGGTCTCTCACAAGACCACTTGAACCATCGCATTCACCACACATTATTTCAATAGTGCCCATAAATGTCCAAACTTCAAGGTCGTGACTTTCATTTTGCGATTATTGGTTCAGCCTCGATTGCATTTATCAATGACCCGATAAGAGAGCTTAAAGCACTCATGCCTAGGACTTTGTTTTGGATCCATTTGCAATCTAGAGGGGAAAGATAGGTGCCGACATATTTGTCTCCCACATTTAATAATGATCTTTGATCTTCGTCATTTCCCAAAACGAAAGATTCATTGTTCCGTATTCCCAGCACAATGATATTGCGCGCATTGCTAGGAATTTCATCATCAAGATGAACCTCTTCATGAGGCAAATCACCATTAGGGTGAATTAATCGGAGGAGAGTTATCACAGACCATGTGAATCTACAATCAGAACATATGCTTTGACTAAGGCTGATGGATCATATTCGCAGGCGTCCCCGAGAATAGATCAAATGCCAATAAGTCAAATGTGGATATGATATTAATCCCGGGTATATCCACATCTACATCAGGTAGAAGCATTTAGACCAATATGGTTACTCCTCAACGATTTCTGGCAAACTCCATATACACAGGAGTACACACCGAACGACAGGTTTAGTTTGGCTTTTGTGCGTTTAATAGAATATTGAGGCATTACATTATATGGGCATTCCTCCCCTAATGTCGAGATGTTCTAAAAACATACATATAAAATCCCAAACCACAATCATCTAGTTTCTGGCCAATGTATGCTATTGTGGTGATTTATTTGGGAAATCTTACGCACATTACAGATAAGGGTTTTATGCAGTGAGCTTTGGACTTAGATTAATGTAGTGGCATGGATACTACATATTTGTCCTTCAACATGAAGGGTTAGTCTCAACATCCAGCGAGACACACAACAACAAGTTGCTTCATGGTTACAATTCTGCAAACTTATTGTTATTACTACCAAATGCATAGTCAATCATTAAGATTTAGATTGATATGCGCAACACTATTTTATCCATAAGGGTCCTTCAGAGGCTCATGCATACCATTCGTCGTTTGGAGACATTAGTTGACTTCAGATCAACAAGTAAAATGACCATCATGGTCTAACACTCACAAAGACATTCACTGGTTGTATTGTGCTTTTAAGCACATAGGAAAAATGTGTGTGTTTATATTGGTAGTGAATTACACTGCATCAGGCCAATGCTGCCAAGCAAAGATTTTTATATGCAGAGATGTATAGTCCAGCTCGTTTTTATCACTGCCCATGGTTTACCCAATTACTCATACTGCTCTAAAATTGGGTATCGATTTATCTCAGAGTAACCTTTCGATGTACTCGCAACTTCGTGTTGCTAGGGTACTAGTCATTTATCTCAAAGTTCGCTTCATGTCGTTCAACGACAAAGGGAGCAATGTGTCAACATCTGGTTGAGCAATGTATAACTGAGATTTATAGCCTTAAATCATTTGGTAAGGTCATATTACTTACTAATAAAATCCCAATTTGTGATGTCTTCTGTGCCAAAAAGGCTTTCATGCATTATATTATATATCTTCGGGTTACTTCGGGTAAAACTTTATGCATGAGATGAGAGCAGAGATTTAACTTATCTTTGTTTCATTGTATTTCGATTTAATTTCCCAGATTTAATATAGTTGTTATGGCCACTTGGCGATATATATAAATATATGATGCCACACAACACAATCAAATAAAATATATATATTAAGGCGGTAAGGGGTAGGCTGCCATTCCGTGTTCTGCCATTCCCATTCCCCCTCCCCGCAAAGCCCATTCCCATTCCCGGCTGCCATTCCATGTTCTGTCAGTGTTCTGCCATTCCCATTACCCCCTCCCCGCACTGTCTTTCTCATCCCCCCTCCCCGCAAATCCCATTCCCATTCCCACGTGCATCCCACGCCTAGCTAAAATTAAATTAAAAAACACAAATGTGGCTCTAATGGGATTCGAACCTGCGACCTCTCAAGCAAATGTGCTCGTAGCTACACTACACCACATGTGTGTTTATGTCAATATCTGTTACAGTAAAAATATATACTACATCTCTCCCAAAGCCCACCTGCTACCTTTGCACAATGTGTAGTAGTAGATAATTATCAACGAGATTTCTGAATTATATTTTTGGATGGAGGGAGTAGTATTTAAAAAAGAGCCTTGCATGCAATTTCTTTTGTTTGAATAATGTTTTCAACTTAAATTCTTTTTTATATGTGTGACATTTATTCTCCGTAATATTTTTCCATGGCTCTGACTTGTGAGTCATTTTCATAAACCAACGCCAAAGATGAATCCATGTTTCTTACTTGGAACCCGAACAAACACCACTGGCAGGAGGCGCTCGCGTTGGCGTCGCTCATCGACGACGAAAAGAAGCTTGGCGACTGCCAGTTCGACCTCTAGAAGCAGTACTACGTGACCGCATGCGTCGCTGTGTTCGGCAAGCTCCGGCGCAGCCGCCGCTTGGACGCGGTCCAGAGCGACTGCACCACGCTGTCCATCTTCAAATAGGGGGACCTCATGGTCGTCGCCAACGCCGGCGACTTTCGGGTTGTTCTGGGCACCGCATCCGACAACGGCGTCGTCACACCGTCCAGCTCATCATCCACCTGAAGCTCAACCTCCCACGTAAGTCACTACTGACCGACCATGAATTCTTGTGCGCTGGGACGACGGTCGTTGCTGACGTTGTGTGAGTGTCCTCGAACAAGATTTATGTAGAGGAGTAGCACATCTGGTGGTGCAACAGCTAGGTGTACTACCTCGCTAATGAGCCCGAGGTGCACTTCGTTTGGCAGCCCAGCCAAGAGTCATCGGTACTCGCCATGTCGTGCGCGTTCGACGACTACTATATCAAGGACTATGGCGTCATCTTGGCCCCAGAGGTGACGCAGAGGAGGACCGACAGCGATGACCACTCGCCATCGTCAGGGTAGCTTTTGTGCTGGCCTGCCTTTAATTCTCTTCGCAAACACATACACTTGCTTTTTTGTTTAAGCAAGCGTGTATGGTGGTGCGTACCTGATGACTGACAATGTACGAGGGAACTTCTACCGGCAGGTGTGACACGTGCTCTTCAATGATGAGACCATGCAAATCGTGGCATATATTAAAGTCTGCATAATACTGATGGTTGCAATGGAGTAGTGAAACAGCTAAATTAAAATAACAAAATTTATGTATGGCTAAGATTACAAATGGATTATGAAATATTTTTTATAATAATATAAGACACATTTTGTATATAAGTTATTATGTTATTATATGTTCCCGTTGCAACGCATGGGTACTCACCTATAAAATATATAATCAAACAAAATTGTTTACGGAGGTTGCACGTAATGTGACTTTAGGGGCTTGAACAACCCACCATAATCCACACGAATACAAGCTCAAGCGTATCCGGCGTCAATGCGTGTGCGGCCATCAGGGCAACGACAACACATTAAACCTTCGTAACCAGCGCAACAAACGCAGTCGTGGCTTGGTAGTTGGGGTACACGATAAGTACGCGCAACAGGCACAAGAGGCACAACAAGCGCAACTGTGACTCAATAGTTGCGACACACATGCAATGCCTTTAGGGCCCACAAAAAATGTGTGGCTCGGCGATGGCGGTCCGACTCAACGGGAGCGATCCGATTAAGCGAGAGCGCGACATAGCAATCACATGACGCAGCCAAGTTCGAACGGCACAAATATTGCGTCGTGTTGCCAGGGCGCAGTCAATATTCAGCTAATGTCATAACTCAGTCGATAATAACATAGCTTGATCAGTGTGTCGAGTACCCACTATAATATTTAATCGCTCGGCGTGAATCAGAAACTCAACGCATCACAAATATTTAGAGCGATTTAAAAATACCCAACATAGCCTTCACATGCAATTTAATTATTTTCTATCAATTATTTGCTGCCAGAAATAATTATTAATACAGAAAAAATAAATACCAAAATTAATGCATGAGCATCGCCACATAAGGTGCAAAAAGACATTTTCCCATTATTAAACGTGCATTTTGTACTAATTATTTACTGCCAGAAATAATTAATAACGCTAGAAACTACAACATATTTAGTCTTTTTGTTATTTGCAACTGGAAATATAGAACAAATAATATGGAGCATGCATATAAAATTTATATAAATTCAACAGGAACTTATGTATATAAATAGTACCAGTGCTTTATATGGTAAATTAACTTTGAAAACTTTAACAAGGAATTTATGTCAACTTTTAGCCACTAATATAGGGTAAACAAAGCTCCAGCCCATGCAGATATATACACTCACATTCATGCGCCATCACACGGCAACAAGCGCACAGCATGCAGCCATTGACCAGGCACAAGCGCACAACATAAATAGGCACAAGCGCAAGCATGCATAGTCAATGGGTCCCACCCCTGAAGGAAGCCGCACTTCATGTGATTGCTAACTTGCACCCATTGACTAGGCACAAGCGCACAGCATGCAGCCATGCAATGGCCACACATGCAATGTGCCTCGTTCTCATCCCTTGCGACCAGGGAGAGAAACGTGATGCGGACGACCCAGCCGTGGATGACAACTATACCATTTACGAATTTGTAACCGCGATAGAGACTCATCCGAGTGCCAGTTCCTAATTAGCCGCATGCGCAAAGGCGATGCTATGCACCACCTCCCCAAAGCGCTGCCACTGCTAGTGACATTGATTTTTTTCATCAAGCGTTGTTGTTGGCCGGCCGGAGAGGAATCCTCCGCGTAAGCTCGAGGTCCCGAGGTCGATGCGGGGGAGGAAGTCGTGCTTCGATTGGATCTCATCTTCCAGTGAGAACTAGCTGTCGCAGGAGCCCGTGCGAACGCAGCACCATGACACCGATAGCAAGCTCGTGGCACACAGATCGTATAAGTAGATCATAACCAGAATCGAAGCCTGTCGCGTAGGACAGTTTGGCTAGGCTAAGAGATCTGCCAGCTTGACGAAGAGTTGATGCAGATCTGATCCCACAGCAACGTTGAGGTAGAGCGTGCTGATAACGTGTTGAGAACTACGTCACCACGGATCACCAGATCCGCTCCCTTCCCTCCTGTCAGCAGTAGAGGCGCGAAAAGCTGTAGAAGACCCGTCTCTCTTCCCATAAGCACGATAGAGGAAACACACGAGACACAAGATATAGGGTTGGGCCTCTGGCCTCTTTCTGATCTCTCTAATATGAAGGGGTGTACATGTTCCTTATATAGAGATGTGAGACCCCTCAGGGGCAAAGCCGGTATTTGCCCACATAACCCTAACTAGGGTTACTTAACACAGAGAACGTGCGGCGGTGCGCGAGCGGCTGCGCAGGCGGCTGGGCCACCTGCCCACGCAGGGACGTGCGCGACGTGCTGCTGGCGAGCGCGCGCGGGGCAAGCGGCTGGGGCGCGCGCGTGGGCTGCGTGCGTGCGGGTGCACTGGCATGCGAGCGAGCGAAGGCTGGGGCGCGCTGGTGGGCCATGGGGTGGGCTGCGCGCGCTGCTACGCGGCTGGGCCGAGGGGACGCTGCGCTGGCGCGACTGGGGAGAACGCCGCTCGGCCGCGCGAGGTGGGCCGGCCACGCGGCCCAAGAGAGGGGAAAGGAGGAGAGGCGTGGGAGGGGCTAGGTGGGCCACGCGAGAGATGGGCTGCGGGGAGGTGGCGCTGCGTGGGCTGAGGAGGTGGGCCGCAGAGGGAGCTAGGGTGGGCTTTTTTCTTTCCTATTTTCTTTTCTTTGTCTATTTCTTTTCTTTCCTTTCTATTTTAAATTTGGTTTTAGTTTTGAATTCAAAATATACCATGCCTTACGAATTTAGATGAATGCACAACCAAGCACAATCATCACAAAAAAAGGTGCTCCAACATGATGCGATGATCAAAGCTCTTTTAGGGTTTCATTTTACTAGACTTATAAATATATAAAACAAAATAACTCCCCACTATTTAGGAAAAAGAAAAGAAAAAATAAGGAAAAGAGAGGGTAACACCTGAATTTGGTGGATATTAGAAAAGAAATTTTATACCCCCAAATTCAGGGTGTTACACAAGTGCCCCGGAGAAGCTGCGTCGGCATGCACGGAGTTGTCGCGCGAGATCCGCGGTTAGTTGGGGAAGATGACCTGACAGCCTGGGCCCATTTGTCTATGACCAGTGTTCAGCGCGCAAGAGGGAGTGGATGACGGGGTGGTCCCACGATTTAGCGAAACAGGTTGCGTCCAAGCTGTGCACGCGAGCGGTCTAACCGAGTGGGACCCATGATTCAGTGAGTTACGCGCGAGGGAAACTGGGTAATGGGACCCACACGTCAGAGTCCCGCGTGAGGAAAGGCTGGCGCGGTGTGGGTGAAATGGGTCGCGCGAGGGGGATCGGGAGAGTGGGCCGAAAACGCAGAATTGAGCCCAAACTCCATTTTCCCATTTTTTTTCCTTTTATTATTTTCTGTTTCTATCTTCTTCCTCTCTAAATTCAATCTTCTTTTCAACTTTTAGATTCGAATTCTATGGCAAAAGTGAATTCCCATTAAATGTCCAAATTAAACATGGAATGAGATGATGTTATTACTATTATTATTATTTTTAATAATTATTTTGTATTGTATAATCATTCTTTCTTCCCTCCTATTTTCATTCTCTTGATTTTCAAATCTAAATTTAAATTTTTGTTATGAGTCACACCATGGATCAAAATGTACCAAACTCACATATTGGTGTAAAGAAATATATTCTTGTTCATATATTTTATTTTAATTGATTTATTTGTTTGGTATATGTTTGAATCATGCATAACACTCATATTGTTTTATTTCTTTTTAGAAAAATAGTAGTTTGGATGTGGGATAAGAAGTAAGAGTTACTTTAGAAGTAAATATTTATGTAAATAAATGCTTATGGTGCATCATTTAATGATATGCATACTCATTTAGTTGAATAGAAAACTTTTCTATTACTTCTTTTCCAAAATAGTTTCTTGGTTTTCAAAATTCAGTCTTCAACATTCATTGCTCAAGTATAAGTTGAGATGTCAAAATTTACTATTTTATTTCTTCATATATTTATTTTACTATTATTTTTTTCTTATATAGATTTTGGACCTTACCACTCCCTTAAATGTTATTGAATCATCACTTCTTCTTAAAGAGAGTAACACCAATATCAGTAAAAAGACAGTTGCAACCCATTTTGCATAATTGAGAAACAGAAAGCAAATTGTAATCTAAAGAATCTACAAGAAAAATATTAGAAATGGAATGGTCAGGGGATATAGCAATTTTACCCAAACCTTTGACCAAACCTTGATTCCCATCCCCGAATGTGATAGCTCTTTGGGGATCTTCAATTTTCTCATATGAGGAGAACATTCTTTTCTCCCCTGTCATGTGGTTTGTGCACACGCTATCGATTATCCAACTTGATCTACTGGATGTATAAACCTACAAAACAAATTTAGGCCTTGTTCTTAGGTACCCAAACGGTCTTAGGTCCTTTCACATTAGAAACAAGCACCTTGGGCACCCAGACACATGTCTTTGGACTCTTGTGTTTGCCCCCAACATATTTGGCAACTACCTTGCCTGGTTTGTTAGTTAACTAGGTTAGTGCCCGTGCGTTGCAACGGGAACATATAATATCATGATAACTTATATATAAATGTGTTATATTGTTATAAGAAAAGGTTTTGTAATCCATTGGTGATCCTAGCTATACATATAAATTTTGTTATTTTAATCTACCTGTTTCACCACTACATTGCAACCATCAATATCATGCAGACCTATATATATATATGATAGTTAGGTGTCTGTGCGTTGCGACGACTCACA
This sequence comes from Zea mays, assembly GCF_902167145.1. Lineage (NCBI taxonomy): Eukaryota > Viridiplantae > Streptophyta > Magnoliopsida > Poales > Poaceae > Zea > Zea mays. The sequence goes on along the minus strand of NC_050104.1, from coordinate 9,876,523 downwards.
AAATATTAATAAAACGCGAGTGCACAACAATTACATGAAAACGAACAATATACATGTAATATTAATATATCGACAACCATACACTAATCTATTCCTTTGTAGAGATATTGATAAGTCTATGTTGTATGTTTGCAGGGATGGCATGGCGGCATGAATTGTCCTCGTAACTTAATAGATCAATCACAAAGTTCCTTCGAAGAATCTTTGCATCCTACACACAAAGACATAAGAATAGAACATAAAATCAAATTTGTATTATGTAACTGGAATGTACGTTTGAACATGAAACAAACATACTCCACTCACCCTAATAAATTCCATTCACCTACCATTTCCCCACATGACCATAGCTTGTAGAACGAGGTAGCTGGTATTAACCATATAGAATAATGTTTGGCCAACTATGTTATATACAATGCTTATCATAGAAAATTTCTATATTGCTGAGAAGGTACATGGTACGGAGAAAATACCCTTTTAAGTCAATTGGAAGACCAGTTCGAATTGTATGTTCCCACTTAAAAATATCATCTGCCCATTCAGAACGTTTCTTGTTGTAGGCAATCTTATATTTCTTTGAGGCCATGATAATCGCTTCCACGAACCTCTTGTATGGCATATGCTTACACCAATCTTGAGTAGGTGTAAAGTTGATAAAAGTCACATGCTTTTTACCATGGTCAATTATGAAAAGGGCGTAGCACTCGTTGAATTTCCATGGCATAAGAACCTACAAAACATCAGTCATCAGGATTGCAAAGAAGTGTCTTTTATAAATACATTCAAAATGAACACATACTTACATATTTACAACCAGTGATATAGTAGTTCATTGATGACCAACAGTCGAGTGATTTGGCTAGCTCTTATGTTGTAGGGTCCTCGTGGTACTTTGGAAGTTTGCCAAAACCAACCATTCTCTGGATAAATATATATACATGACCACATGAGGATTAGGGGTAGATACTATATATTGCTACATTATTGATTGGAAACAAATTTACCCAGAAGCGCATATCCATATAATGTTTTATATCCTTTATCTTTTCACCTTTTGACATACGTGAATCTTTATTGGCAAGCAGTCGAACAGCCATGTCAAAACATTTTAGACTCATATATAGATTTATCATTAATATATTTTGCAAGTCTTTGACAGATATTTCTATCTTAAAAGGGTTGAAACTTCGCACCCATGTCATCCTGTAATGTAGCATGACGAATGTCTATATCAAGACTATACATAGTTGGTATACATAAAATAGATAAAACAATGAGCACTTATTGTAATGTCATATCGTCTTGGATTGCCATGATGTAATCGCATAGAACATCTATTAAATCGGCTTTGGTCACGGGCATATCCTTTGTGGAAAGACCACTCATTAAAAAGTCGTTGGTGCACTCATCGGCCGATACCTTTATAGGAGTTCCTTTATCCCAATCATGAACAAACCACCTTTCTAAGTCCGCTTGAGTAATGGGACCATCATCATCTTCCATTAATACTTCGCTATCATCAGGTGCGCAGAGTAGTTTTCTCTTCTTAGGATTTGTAGGACTATCTAATATCTGAACATCAGAGGGGCTTCTCGTGTCAACTTCTTTTTCATATTTGTATAACAAACACCCCTTTCTCTTGTTCATGTCTGAAGATAGTAATATAGCAGCCAATTTTTTCCTGAAATGTGTCATGTCATCCTGCAAATAAGAAAACAAATTATTTATAGTATCATATGTAACATTGACTGTAGATGTACATATATGTCATGGAAGTAATAATATATTTGGGTAAAAATGTCTGACAGTTCATCTCCTGTCCAATATTCGATATAGTTCAATAGAAAGTGGCCACACGAGGAGCTACATTACATTTTAATAAAAATGTCAAGATTAATATCAATGAAGAAATTGGTTAAGAAGAATTTATGGTGTACCTATCTGTCTAATTTGCATATCTCATTTCTATTTCTCTCAGCGGCCAAGAAGCAACCTGGAGGTCTGGCCACCTGTGATCTTTTAATTCCATGCGCTGAGATACCATATCAATTTGTCTTTGGAGTCCTTTAATCTATATAAATTGTAAACAGAGAATCAGAGGCTGGGATATAAGTTAATAAGGGATTACTAATTGTTTGGTTTGTGCAAACTCACCGAGTCAGTGAGGTCATTGCGGTCGGATGAAGTACCAAGTGAATCGAGCACTTGTATCTCCATATTTTTTGCATTGATGACGGCAAGATACCAGCGCGTTCCTCAGATGTTTATCAGAATAAACACCTACAAAACAATTATAAATATTGCATAAAAATAAAATACATGAAAACACTAACCGTGTAATTGCAAACTCATGTTACCATGTCATGGTCTAGATAAAGTAAAACCCTTCGTTCAACACTACATATTTGTGCCATGTCTTTAATTGGATAGAGTTCATCTGTTTTAGTTTCAACATCACCGTCTCGCTTTAGAAAGTTGAACTGGAAAGCATTTTCTATATGGACACGACCTCCATATCGGCACTTTAGATGTTCTTGAGCTTTTATTAAATTTATATAACAGTCTATCACCTGAAAGTGTGTAAGTTATGGTTAAAATTACCAGGGTGAGTAAAAAAATTATACATACCAGGGTCACTAAATGAAAAACTAAGCATATATTACCTCATCACCTAGATATGCGCCCGATTGAAATAGGCATTCAATCCACTTCCTTTCCACAAAGGCATCATCAATAAGCACGACTTCTACCCTTGGCTCGCATGGGATTTGTTTAATCCAATCGATGAGTGGAAGATCACCTTGCGTGCAAATATAATCTAGGAACAAAACAGTCGTGAGATGTAACGGAGATCACTTGCAATTAAAAAATACAAATTGATCCATTCAGTGTGGAAGTTATAATACCTTTCGGAACTATTGCAGTTGACACTGATTTTTTTGGCTTGTTATGAGACAAACACACAAGTAGAGATTCATCTATTGATGATGTATTATCTCCTTAGGGGATAGGGAGTACAATATTTTTCTCTTGAGATTCCATCCTCGCTAGACAAAAACCTACAATCATTGATAATACGTTTTACTTGATACGTAATTAAAAATGTCTATATTATAACAAGCTAAAACATATCTCAATCTGGTATCAATGTTACCAAATAACCAAGTATTGCATTAGCAAATATAACTATTAAATAATATGTAACCAGGTGAAACAAGGTATATATGGGACAAACAGAGCTAGGTAACTTATTAGGTCCATCAATTTAACCAAACTGTAAATGCATTGGTGAGAACATAAGCCTAATATTTAGAAGTGTCGGGTAGTAATGTACTGTCTGCTAAGAAGTGATGGTTTCATATCATTTAACATAAGCCTAAAATGTATTTAATTTATTTAAATATAAAATATGGATCAAATTCATATTAGATCTGACATAATCCACCATGAGCAGTCTAAAGGTAGGTTCGGCATAAAGGGCAACATAAGCCAAGAACAAGCTGAACTCCAATATCTTCAGAAACATTCCTAGCTGCCCAGAACTGTCAAAAATACAGTATATGGTATAGAATTCAGTTGCACAAAACATGACAAATCCAAAGCAAAGCAGACAAATCCCATCTTTTTGTTCAACGATTGTGGATTTTGATCAGCAAGAGTTTATCTGACTTCAGCTCGATTTAGAATTCCACAATAAGGCCAAACAAAAAAACACTATTCCGAGTTCATAATTCTACAACACCACCAAAAAAACATTCCTAAACTGAAACTTAGAAGCAGAACATTCCTACTCCTGCTTTGATTCATTGCCCATTCCAGACCAACCATGAAGAGAATTGTGCTAATGACATATTTTTCAATATCTAAAAGGCAAAACTACATGTTCACCTAAAAACAAAATAACCAAATGCATTACAAGTTGGTAATTGCCATGCATTCATCAATGTCAGCTATGGCATAAGGACCTCCTTATAAACGATATTTTTGTGTATGTTGCGCCATTCATTGTTGAGTTCTTTTGTACCCCTTATTCTTCTTCTCATCAGTGAATGGAATGGCAAGTATCTTCACGTTCGATCGAGCAGTGCCCCTTGATAGAGCAACATAAAGCTGGCCATGAGAGAACACTGGTTCCGGCAAGTACACAACAACATTAGGAATCGTCTGATCCTTGGACTTGTTTATGGTCATGGCAAAACTTAGTCTTACCGGAAACTGCTTCCTTTTAAAATGGAAAGGGAACATCTCGTCATCAGAGGGGCACAGGGGTATACGAGGCAAGAAAATCTGCATTCCAGCATTCTGACCAAGGACAATTTCAGCATCAATACTGTTTTTTGGAAACCACGATCCACCAGTCGTGTATAGTTGCAAAGTCTGTTAGCAAGGTCTATATTCCTAAGCAACATGATTGGGCATTCAACTTTGAGCTTCAAAACGTGCGGGGGTAGTCCGTTAGGAATCAGCGTGTTTAGAAATTCCGAAGGATAATAGTTATTAGGATCATCCACCGTGGTGTCAAAGCTATGGTACATCATCTGCTCCCCTTGGAAACGATCGATCATCCTCATATTTATCGTATCCACCCAGTCGTTTCGAGTAGTCAATATTGCTCTTGAAGTGATGTATCTTGTGTTAGACATATTTTCATTTAAATTAGGGTAAATGTCATCTATCAGTCTGTCAAGGTCGCGGTCATCACCAATATATGGCACACATATCTCATCTGGTAGATGAACATCACCATCGTTGTTCGCTTCCTCAGTCCCACCACCAACACGCAACAAATATTCTGCAAACCATGGGTCGCTCTGTGCCCTCATGTTGCGAACAAGCTTTAGATGGCACATGGATTCCCAGAGGTAAGAACTCCGTAGCGAGGAATCAACTATCTGAGCCCTTGACCCCTTGCGTACAATAGGGAGTACTTGTCTAAATCTCCCCCGAAAACAACAGTTTTCCCACCAAAGGGTAGCCTAGGTCGTCCCATTATATCACACATGCTATTGTCTAGCGCCTCGATTGCTTGTCTCTTAGTCATTGATGCCTCGTCCCAAATAATGAGTGATGCTTTTCATAGCAACTTTGTTGTCCCACTTTGTTTTGTGAAGCTACACACTGCACCATCAACAATAGTAAGTGGTATCTTGAAGCGCGAATGGTGGTCCTACCCCCAAGCATTATGGAAGCTGCAACACCAGATGTAGTTGTTGCAACTGCAATCTTGTCCTAACTGCGTAGCGAGGCAAGCAATGCCTTATACAGATAGGTCTTTCCAGTCCCACCAGGCCCATCCATAAAGAACACTCCACCCTTATCAGTGTCAACGACGGATAGGATCTTATCATAGGCAGACCTCTGCTCCTCGTTTAGGGTTTCTTTCAAAGCAACATCTTCTGCCGTCGGCTCAATAATTTGCTCCTCGTAAATCTCTCTATCAGTACCATGTGAATCGTCATATCTATCAATGATAGCAGGGAGATGGAATGTATTTATGTCTTCCCCATTGACTGCAACATGTTTCTAATGTCAATCAAGACCATCTGTTGCACACAAGTTTTGCTCTGAGTAGTACGGTGATAGTCCTCTAACATTGCATCAAGGTGTCTCTGCCACAGTTCTGCCACATCGTGTGGCTCACAGTAAACTAGTATTGTTGCAAATAACCTTTGTAGCGCTGATGGTATTTGGTAAAAAGCAGCTTCGTTGAGACACTCATCTATTGTGTCGTCTGCTTCAAGCAATCCCCTTCTCTGTGCCGCCTCACGAAAAGATGGTAGTGTGTCACCATCTAATGTCCTTAGATCTGCATAGGAGGTAGCACCAGTCACATGATTTAAGAGAACACGAAGATAGAAGCGCCCCACTCAGATGGATGAGAAGATACTATTCTACCGACTTGTCCACCTGTATTTCATTTCCTCTTTTGCCACACCTTGCCCTGCTGCAAAGTGTACCACTCAAGTAAGTCACGGTAAAGGATACCCCGAGCCTCCTCGTGTTGCCTATTGGCCTCAAAATACACTGTAAGCATTGACCTATCAGCACCTGGATGCTAGACAACATGATTTACTTTAGCACGCTCGTGAAATGACACCATGTGCATGTTTTCAAGATGGAGCTGCAGTTGCATCACTGGTGGAGAGATTTGACTTAGGTCAAAGCTAAATATCCTCCATAGGGCTTCTAGAGGGGTCACCCACCTGGCATCTCTATACTGTTTGATCTCATCAACGTCACCGTCATCCTTGTTTGCATCTCGGACAGTCACAGACGCACGATCATGGCCTTTGTATATGTATTTGAATAGGTATTTGACAGCCTTGATGCTACCGCACGCCTCAACATTGATGTGACAGTTGAAGAGACGAAGGAGGTGAGGATTATAAGGGACAACCCATCTATTGTCCAACTCGCACCCTCGGACCTTTTCCTTACGACCATCGTCACGACGCCTATAAATAGGGTATGAATCCTTTCCTTGCAATGTTGCATTGCTAAAAGCTCTAGGATAATGGATTTTGCATGAAGCACGACCCTTAGTGCATGGGCATTTAGGATTTAGCAACCCGCACGGTCCATGCATCATATGCTTTATAACCATCTTGTACAGTTGTGGGTACTTTTCTTGTCAGGGATCTCAGTAGGGATTAGGAGAGCATACTGCTCAGGGCAGGTTAGCTTGTACTTTCTCTGCATGATGAGTAGAAAATGGGCATGAGGCAAACCTCGCTTCTGAAACTCCACGACATAGACATAAGCTCGTATCTTTCCAAGAATAAGTTGCTTAGTCAATCTCTTCTTCATTTCCTCTAGTTTCGCACGGAATATGTGAACAACAAGGTCCAGACAATCTTGGGGTGACTACATAGGGAGAAGCTCCCTTGTTATTTCATCCCAAGTGGGGTTGCACGTCATAGTGAGGAATATTTCTGGTTTCCCAAACTTCCGTACAAGGGCCATAGCATCCATATACCGACGTCTCATGTCACGAGGACCACCGATAAATGATGTAGGTAGCACGGTTCGCTTTCCAATTTTGTCTGCTCTGTTCTCACCTTCATGTAAGCTATCTACCAAACCCTTGTATAGATCCGCCCTTAATCTGGATTGGTTTTTACGTATGAAATCCAAGCGAGAGCTCTCAATCTTGATGTAGGTGTCGACCGCGAACTGTTGGAAAATCCGCTTCCCATGAAGTATTGGATTGAATATACCTGGGCGAATTTGGAATTTGTAGCAGTAATAGTCACATACAGACACACATAGATGTCTGGGTCGTTCTGCAGCCACAGTTTAGTAATTAGTGTACACAAAAACATAATTAACAGAGGATTATATAAGAATCACAAACAAACAACTGAACTGTTTCATCATCATCTGCATCCCTTGTCCTATGTTGCTCACGATACGCGTCTACTTTGTCCATGGAAACATTGGACTTAGGAATATTCGCATGCCATCCAAGTTCACCTTTAGGAAAGAACAATGGGTATGATAGCACATCATAGCATCCATGATATGAACGGATGTCGTGGCTTGACCTATCGTTCCCGTGCAGCATAACACTATTATTAAATTGACCTCAACGTTCACTCCCCTCAATCCAAACTGCAACGACCTCCGAAGTGATGGGTGCATTATATAACTTCTAGTCTAGCGTTTGGTCAAGGTTCAATGCGATATGGTAGTCTTCAACGTTATCAACGTGCCCCATACTCCTAAGGTGCTCAGAATATGGGTTTCCCCTAAGTATGTCAACCAACTGTTTAATAACTGACTTGTCTTTCTCAAGTTGATCTTGACGACATTTACAATATCTATGCTCGAGACTAGGATCATCATCATAGAAGTAAAGTTCAAGGTGTTTATGTTCTGACCCAGCTTGCCTACCGAACGACCTTATGTTGTGGTACATAGTGCCATGTGCACGAAATGTGTAGACACCGCAATCCATGTTTGTAGTCGTACTGTCAAGGCAACAATACAGAGAAGTGAACAAGAAATGGTCGTTGAAAAAGCGAATGTTATCACGAAAGTGCCTCGCATCAACATCTGCACACTCCCACAGCCTCCTAAGCTGGGATGGTGTCTCTAATGGGGCTAGATCAACCTGTCCACTACAACAATAAAACTCAGGAGGTTCATTTTGAAACTTCTTCGCTTTACAGCAGTTGCAGTCGGCAACAGTGTTCAACAAATGTGTTTCTTCAGGCATGTTATTGAACACCTTGTCGTACGAGTCTGGTATGCCAGAAGTAACAGTAAAGGCATCTTGGGTTTCATAAATCTTGATATCCTCTCCAGATTCATCGTCTAAATTGGTTTTCAAAGAATAATAGGTAAGACGTACAACTTTAGGAATTTTCAAAGCCTATTTAAAACATTAAGCAAGTACCTTGCCCAACGAATAGGTATCCTTCTTCTTCGTCATCATCGTCAAAAACAGCCTCATCATCATCCTCTGCAAATAGCACACCTCCATCATCTTCTATTGGTTCACATAATTTTTGCCACTAAGAATATTTAGGGAACCAATAGTGGAATGAGATTGTAATTACCATTAGTGGTGACATTCTGGGTTGTCTGGTGTTGCATCCCAACGTCTGCTCCTTCAGCCATTTTGTCACTCTCTATGGAAGGGACTAGAGAAGGACTGATACTTTCTATTGATGGAAAGTTGTGTTAAGTCAGTTTGCCTCTATAATTTATGTGTCAGATCAATTAAAGTTGGATTAGTAATTACCATTGTTGTCGATCCCTGAAGTAGTCTGGTAATCAATTTCATTGTCCACATTAATCTCCATTTCACGATCCCTAGTTGGAGTAAAAAACTTTCTTCCAATGGTTGATTGAAATTTCTGGTTTTGACGAGCTACCAAGGTCTGTCTTTCACCGAACGACGCATGACGTTAATGTCTTTGTTGTCTAGGAGACTGTGTCATTTTGTCTATCTCAACATCCTCAGGCCGTGATGAAGCAGGAACGTATGGTGTTGGTCTCAATTCAGGAATAACCATGTAGTTGGAGTTTAATAGGCACCCATTAGGCGCTTGAGAAACCTCCGATAACACAAGATCCGGGGTATACTTTAGGTTCTCAAAGGCCATTGAGTCTTGATTTAGCATTTCGCGTTGTCTTCTTTTGTAGTTTTTCCTTGAAATCTTTTGACATGGTTTCCTATTACGCAATGCCCTTTGTTCCATTGTTTGAGTTGCACATCGACTTCTTTCTCGAATTCTCTTTCCTTTGCATCTACAACTTTTGGACTTTGATTGGAAAAATGTTGATGACCCGAATGACTCGGTGTGCCTTAAATTTTAAATTAGAGTAGGTATTAGGTGTATATATTGTTCTCCATGTTTGTAGAGGTATTGCAATCTACAAAGTAACCCCAACAGCACACCAACGATGAGCATCCGAGCATAGTTAACATACCTTTCGACATTTCAACGTGCTCAACGCTTGCTTTTTTGTGTGACCGACGACGCTTCTTCAGTTCGTTTTTTTCATCGCTCATCGTTGCGTATCGTACTCTTTCTATTTCCCTTTTACGTTGGCTTGAATCAGCATGTCTCCCTAAACCATTATCGAATTTCCTTTTTAACCCATTGTTGAGAGGTAAAATAAGGCATTTCAGTAGTAGATATACCTTCAAGGGTGTTGCTAGAGAGTTCTCCTAATGGAGGACGAACATCGGTATTTTTGAATGGGTCCATCTACGTCTTTCAGTTGGCCACCAAACCTGTGTAGATAAGATTCTTCCTCTTTAGACCAGTTGATAGAGACGGAATGTGCCTACGAAGGAAGGTGGACCACAGACGATATTATGTAAATATGTAACAGAACAAACATGAGAAAAATGAAAGGCTTCATAACGTTTCTCTTAATTTGTGCCAAGATTCATAATTGTTGCCCATTAGTCGCTTGCTTTATAACACACCTTGGGTGGAATTCCATGATGGAAGGTATGTTGCATGGTGCTCCATTTTTGTGCAGCCCTTATTTTGTTGACCAGTTCTGCAACTAGAGTTGTGTGTAATGTGTGGAAGACACGCCTGAAGCTATGTTCCAGTCATCACAAGGGAGGAGATCAAGGAAAAGCTCGTGCAAGCATCAGAGGAGGATCCTCTTAGGAGAACTTGATCAAACTTTTGAATATGGTACACGAAGAACAATGTTCCAAAATTTAGACTCAGGTGCCGCGTAAAATTTGGTGTGATATTGTAGGGTTTGGTTATGTGACTAATTTTTTGCATTGCCGATATCTAAATATGTGTAACCCATAAAGCACTTCTTTCATAATTTGGTTGTGATCAGTACTGTCCAATAAAATGCATTAATTTTGTTCATGTTATTGTATAGGAATTCCACGCATGTTAGACAAAATACAAAGTTTACATTTTTTTTATAATATAATATAGATTTGGAGACTGTCTACATTATCTAAATATGTGTAACTCATACAGATTAGTACAGGAATTCAATTTTTTGCACAAAATATTTATTAATCATGGAAACAAAAAAAATTCACAAACTATCTCTTATTAAACCCATGTCATAGGTATTACAAACAAAATTCATAGACATACAATCGAGCCTCATGTTGCTTTTGGTTGATCAAGAACAGTACGACATGTATTCTATTATTATAATATAGATTTGCATAAATTTTAGAATCTATCTACGCCTTTGTTCTTCAAGAAATGTAACAGCAAACTGACGGTTGTTCCGCGCCACCAAAGCTTTTTGAATTGCTGCAATGAACGCCACAATTAATCACATCTAAACGTAGTTCATGTTATAATGAGAACAATCACGATTTAAATGTAACTAATTTTTAAGAATATACTTACGTCCAAAATAATGGATGTTGTGTTGGAACGAATTGAAGTGTATTGCGGTATGATCCGAAGACTCGAGGCACTCTAGAATTACACATTTAAATCTCTGTTACGAATCATTATAAAGCAAAACTTAGTGACGGATGTGTTTGCAAGGCGTAAACACATGTTGTACCTTGTCTTCTGAACCACCTAAACATAGTCCCAATTATTATGCCATAATCCTCCTTAGCCAACACCCAACGGAGTGCATTTCTGTTTAGTAAGTCACCCCAAACTTTAATGATATGTAAAGACCACCTAGGATATTGATTTTGGTAAGAATAGGTTAGTAATATATAGATTTGACATCATATCCATAATTAATGGAATATACTAACATCCATTATAACAATCTTTCTGAATGGACCCCACATTGAGCAATGAATTGTATCCAAGTGGACTACAATAGCCATAATGTCTACAAAAATAACAATTCAAATGGATTAAACTAAATTTTGTGTAAACGATGTTTTCATAATTTTAAGAGATCGAAATATTCTTACCAACTAAAGTCATGTTTGGCAACTCGGCAATATCATCAAGGTTCAAGAATATATGTTTTGGGAATGGCGGCATTTGAATAGGAACAGTGTATGGCTCCACGATAGTTTGTTGGTTGAGATACAATTCCATGGGACCATTTAGATGTCGAAAATTAAATTCACCCGGATGAAGACCAAACTTTACGTTATGCATTTTGTAAACATGCTTTTCATGGAGCAAATTGTTGAAGTGTTTGACGGTCTCATACCAAGATGTCATGGCCTCGATCTTGGCTCCCAAATAGTATTTCAATAGGAGAAGAGGCGATATTATGAAGGCCGGGTAAATTTGTAAATGAAACTTAAAGAATTGTTGTCTTACATTGATGTCAGATAAAATGAAATGTTGTCTGTCACGATAACGTGGTTCAATCGGGAATTTAACTTCTACCCGTGCGACAATACTGTATTTCTGCGGTAGCCCATAAAATCTTCATCACAGTAGTCGTCGAACAACCTGAAGCTATATTAAACATGGGACTAAATAACAGTCATAGCTTTGATAGACAAATCTTGTGTAAATATTTATATAACTTACATAGGCATCCTTTTTAGGCGGTCGGTTGTGGCTCTTTCACGGTTCAATACGACCGGTTCCATCAAAACCTTATATCCTTTAACAGAATTTAAATTTTAAATTTAAATGGAACACATGTTATACTTTCGCGATTCAATATTCTGTTGTTGTCTACTGGTTCATGAAAATATGTACTCAGAAACTCAAAAAAATTATTACTTTCTAAAGTATTTTATTCTCATTAATTATCGAGTCGCGAGTGAGTTTCTGATCAATTATCATGTCATTTCAAGTGAGCTTCTGCAGACAGTCTCCCCAGGTTGTTATATCTTTGTTTAGGTCTGTTGACATGAGAGGTACTATGATACTGCTACAGATAACTGCCAAGGCTTCTTAAAAAATACGAGTGGTTGTCTCACAGAGCAACCGATGTAACTGGAAAAGAACATGAAGAGAAGCACTAAAGGGTGTCTGCCTTTATGTTGAATGGTAGATTCAGAAAAGAACATGAAGAGAAGCAAATGACAAAGAGAATTGTGAACGGATGCAAGTGCACCGAACTCAAAGTATACTACCAGCTAAGCCTCCCCACTATCATTTTTATCTAAAAATTAGCATCAACCGATATATACCGGAAGAATGCATATAAACTTTATACCCCAATAAAAACCCCCCAAGACACACAAGCTCGACATTGTTGTACTTCATATGTCATATATTAATAATAATAATTTTAAATTTATCTTGTTTTCTTCCATACTGTTCATGTTCTTACACTTATCAACCATTACGTTTGTTTTTATTCAAAAAATCAAAGTTACATTAGAGGAAGCATATGAAAAGCAAGAGGCTACTTTCATGATGATGAAAACGAACCAAGACCAAGTTGTTAGGTGTGAATTCTGTTATATTATCTAGCCACATCCTCTACATTGTTGTAGTCTGTAAAAAATAGAGGAACATATGCATCATGATCATCTTGTTACTATAGGAGCGCATACTAATTAATGTCACTGGGTTCACTAATTCCTTGCTGCCAACCAGTGTGATTGTGGGGGCCGAGTCCTCAACCTTCTCACAGATAATAATAATTTTAAATTTATCTTGTTTTCTTCCATACTATTCATGTTCTTACACTTAACAACCATTAATGGATTACAGATTAAAATGAACATTATACTAAGCAAAGGGGAAGTAGGAGATGTGCAGAAACAGTCATGCTAACCTTTGATAGTAGAACAGAGCACCTCTAAAATGCTTCAGTGGATCCAAGAATGGGAGAGCCTCTAATTGTCGACAAGCTAGGAAATTATCTGAACATACAATAAAAAGTGTTCTGCATTTAAAGGTTCCTTGGACTGAACATTTTTATCCAACCAACTGTTTCAGGTCAGAGTATGATACAATCGGCACTTCTATAAAAGCAGCTATTGTTATCTTGGAACTGCACTTGTAAAGGTCAGCAAACAGTCCAGGATTCTTATGTACTGTGAAATTTACAAACGTAAAGGGATACATCTGCTGCAAAATCAATTAGTTGCAAGTTTGGGAGAACTAATATTTTTATGTGGGCATCAAATAACATGAAAAATTCTAGAAGTAAAAAAGAAAATTAGATGTTGCCTCTAGATTATTGACTTGTTCAATATAGATTGGTAAAACCCAAATTTTGTATGTACACTAATATTTTGATGTGGTATGCCTACCTTTTGGATTTCTTTTGGCATTATTTTGGTGCACACCTGCTTTGTCATATTTCCCAGTGAGAAGCATGGATGTTTAGCCAAATAATCTATCATTAATCAATCTCTTACCCATTCAATTTTTTTCTTGTTTGATTGTGTTCTCAATACCTTGTTATGTCTACCTTTTCTGATTAACACTTCATGCTCTTTTCAGTAGTTTTTGTCCTCTTATCTATCCTGTTGTTTTCACTTGCAGGAGTTAATGAAAGTTTTTATTGAATTCACAGATGTAGCTGGACTGTATTTTGCTTTGACACAGCTGACCCACAGAAACATCTCTCAGAATCATAAGTTCCAGGCTGTTGGTCATGGTAAGTACAGAGTTGTCTCTGAAATTTGATTCATGACAGATTATCAAACTGCATCCATGGTCATGGTGACATTTATTCTCTCTTCTAATTTTGCATCTCCGTTCTGGGCCTTTTCTATTTATCCTTTTGTGTTATGTGCTGAAGATATATGCCTAGGCTTTTACTCTGTGCCCATCTTGAGTTGCACTGCACTTAGTTTTCCATGGCATGGTTTTGGCATGAATATATGGAAGCACACTTAGGCCCTGTTTGGATCTCCTAAGAAAAATGAGAATGTGATCCAAACACTTTGGTCCTAGAATTAGATTCTAGAATCCAACTATGCAAAGGCAATAATCACTATGAGAAAGATCCGAACACCCCTTATCCAGATTCTACATCCACTGTCTAGAATCCAGAATCTCACTCTGAAAATGAGTTTTGAGCAGGCCCTTAGACTTACTGGTTACTGTTAGTGGTATCTGAAATCTGACAAGATCTTATTTTTATAGTTTCTCTGCATAAATTAGTGGAGAAATGTGAGATTTAGGTCCTTTCCCAGTGTATGATAACTCTGTTGTTACTTATCATCAAAAGCCGGTTGTTTTGGGGTTTTCAGGTTGGGCTTTTGCTGATTCAATTTTGTACCGACTGGCACCTCTCTGGATTGGGGCAAGAGGGCATGAATTTACATGGGAGTACATATTTCAAGGACTTGAAGCGAATGATAATCTTGTATGCACTCAATACTATGTGAAAATATAATGCCAGATTCGTTGACTTGAAAAATTGTAGACCGGTTAGTTAACCTTAAAAAATTGTAGACTGGTTAGTTAACCTTAAAAATTGTATGCCTCATAACTAGGTTGTCAACCTTAAAAAATCGCTCTTTGTCTAGCACCTTCTAAACCCAACCCATATGGCCATATTCATTATATGTAGCGAACATATAAAAAAAGAAGCATCAACCTGAGTTCAAAAAATAAGGGTTGTTGCACCAAAATACACTTTCCGAAGAGAACACAGGCATACACTCTATCTATTCTACAAGACACCATGAGCACGAACAAAACATAAATGAATCTAACCAGCAACATTCGATTCCTGGTACGATCGAAGAAAACACATGTATGAGTTCATTTAGACAACACCATTAATCGCTACATTGTATTTATGAAAAACTATGTTCGCACAGTTTGACGAATATAAATCAGGACAGCTAGACAGATTATAAATACTGGTGAGAGTGAGACAAATGAACCTTTAAATAGATTATATACTGACCGTGTAACCGAAAATGTGCTCTCCAATCCTTGGTCCCTCTGAAGGGATCAAAGGCTCCATAGCAAGTATGATCTTCAGTTGAAGAACAGGAGACCTGAGCAGCAGTTTGATTCGAAAACGAGTATCTTAATTAAAACCTTCCAATAACAGAATTGCATTTTGTAAAGCCCAAAATTTGTATCAGGAAAATAAATAAATATAATTTTTTTAGTGTTTGAGAATTTATGGAACCTTGGGAGATCATTTGAATTTCTTCTATTTGTGCATATTCAAAATAATAGAATTATATAGGCTAAATAACAAATAAATAAATTTAGAAATATGCATCTCATGCCGATGATTTTGTTGTGATGCATTTTGTTTGAATAAAGGAATCAAGACTTAATTTGACCTCAAATGATAAATGAGAGTATAACACAAAAATGAATAAAAAGAAAGGAATTTTAGTTAAGTCCATTACCCTCTCCATAATTAAATAATAG
Organism: Zea mays; assembly: GCF_902167145.1. Taxonomy (NCBI): domain Eukaryota; kingdom Viridiplantae; phylum Streptophyta; class Magnoliopsida; order Poales; family Poaceae; genus Zea; species Zea mays. The sequence continues at coordinate 9,860,777 of NC_050104.1, read as the reverse complement.
GAAGAAATATAAATAATACAAATGAAAATAGTAGAAGTAATATTCACAGTAGGATGGTATTTAATATTTGGAGATCCGAAATTTAAACCAGAAATTTAAACTTAGTTTGATTCTTTGAATTTGGGATAAACTAGAATTAAGAAAAAAGCAAAGAGAATCACCTGTTTTGGGCCAACTCTTTCCCTCTTCAGCCCAACTCCTCTCTTTTTTTCACCCACCTGTACGGCCCACTCAGCCACGTCGAGATGGATGAAGGAACCGAGCCAAATTTCTCGTCGGAGCTCAACGCAAACGGCGGAGTTGCCCTGGTTCGTCAGTGGGTGTCCTCGCGTTGCAAATCACCGGTATGGCATCCTCCATGATACTCGCCACCTCCTACACGTCGTGTAGCACCGGTTATTTAGGTATTTTGGGTTCCGCCACGGCCGACGGCCATTGGCCGGCGATGGGACCGCTGCACGGTGCTGTCGCGTCGCCGCAGTGGTAACCTGGTGTAGGAGGAGCTGCCCTGGCCGTTGGTTTGATCAGCGACTGTCGCGATTTAATCATTGATATATCGCTTTGGGCCAATGATCGGGGCCATCGGTTCGATCACGGGCGGTGGGGATCAATTTGAGGAATGCTTCGACTCGATGGTATTGTGGCCGTTAGATCGGGATCTGAGGGATGATAACACATACCGATTCATGCGATGGATCTTTTAATCCGGGTCGTCGGTGGTAGATCGAAGGGCTCATGTGGCGAGATACCCCTTCAGTCAGACGAATATGCAAAAGAAACCCTGGGTTCTTTATAAACCAACCCGCCATCCCTCGCTGGTTGAAAACTATTACAGTTAGGTCCTTGGAAATTTACAAAACAGCCCTGATAGTTGTAAAGTATTTCTGGAAATTGTTTTTGCTAGGAAAATAAATCTAGAACTGTAGAAAATCCATATCTCCTTCGTTTTTACTCGGAATTGATCCATTTCAATTGCATTAAATTCATTTTAATATTGTTTATCATCTAGTAACCTCATTTTATCATGAAACATAGATTAAAATTGTTTACTTAATTTATCTCGTGCCAAGCACTTAATAACTTCGGAAAATTGTATCTTTAGAACCGTAACTCCGAATTGATTCGTTAGAATTGCGTTAGATTCATAATAATATCATCTGTATAGTATGACACTAACATTTATCACACCACATATTTTTATTATTAGAAATTTGTCTAGCCTATGTTTTATAGATTGACTCCTCTAATCGAAGTTAACCTATCCATAATTATAGTTTGATTAAAATATGATCTGTAGTCAAGTTATATTAAAATTAAAGTTGAATTAATTATTTTCTTAGATTATCTTTATAAAACTAGAACAAGACCTAGTTTTAATTACTTCGTCACGTAGGTCTTCCGAATACCATAACTCCTTAGTCGTAACTCCGATTTTAGTTGTTCTCGATCCCACAACCTCGTAGCAACGAGTAGATTATTATTATGCAGTTTGTTCTTATGTTTGGTGTAATGTTAATTTTGCCTATATATTGTTTGTTTGTATTGCTACGACTAGCGCGAGGTTACGAGTCATCTGAAAAGCAAGTTGGTACCTGGAATCTCAAGTCCCAGGCAAGTTGTGTCCTTGGTCACTTCTTTTTACCCAGTCATGTTCTTATTAATCATAATGATCTGCATAGGTTAATTTTGATGGGACCCAATAGGTTACCCTAGTTTGGCTATCTTTATACCTTGTTTACCATTGATTTTTTGGGTAGTACCTGCTATTGTTTTATGTGGTTTTGGGTATAGAGATATACATTATTCATGATCACACTTTTATTATAAGTTTGTTATTTATTGTTCATGATAAGATCATTATGTTAATTCAAACATGGAGAACCACCCGGGAAAACAGTGCTACTACAAGGGTGGTATGGGACGCCCTTGGCTGACTAATTAGGAAAGCTAGTGGAGGGACTACCTTACCCGAAAGGGGCAAGGGCAGTAGGGGAGTGGTTAGTGTAGGGAGGCCCTTGGGTTGATTTTGCTGCGATGGCGGTCGGGCGAGGGGTCCCTGCATTGGAGCTTCCTAGAAACTATAGCGGGTTTTCTGAAGCTAGTGGAACTTAATAAAGGCCTCATAGTGTTGCCCTGCCTCGCCTCCTCAGTAGAGGTGTATGGGAAGTCGCGATCCCTTGGCAGATGGGTAACATGACTTGTGGGTAAAGATGTGCAACCTCTGTAGAGTGTAAAACTGGTATACTAGCCGTGCTCACGGTCATGAGCAGCCTGGACACTCACATGATTAATTTATGGAACTAAATTCAATTTGTCATATGCACTGCATTGCGGGTGTTGTTATCACTTTTGTTCTACTACTTAATTGGGTTGATATCTACTTATACTTAGTAATTGCTAATAAAATTTTGACCAACTTTAAAAGCAATGCTCAGCTTCAACCATCCTCTTTGGTAAGCCTTACACTTCACGTGAGCTCCCACCTTTGGCGAGTTCATGCACATTATTCCCCATAACTTGTTGAGTGATGAACGTATGTGAGCTCACTCTTGCTTTCTCACCCCCCCCATAGGTCAAGAACAGGTACCGCAGGATGAGGCGCATGGAGGATGTTGTGATGAGTTCATGAGAGGTCTAGGTCGTCGTCTCCCAGTCAACTTTAGGTTGCTGGATCGTTGTCTCCATATGATGTAATTATTTATTTATTTTGTACATAACTCCTATTATATAGTAAAGATGTGACATTCGTTTCTATACCACTATTCATCATATGTGTGAGACTTGGTCCCAGCACACCTAGTGATTATATCGCGCCCGGGTTTTGGACCCCTAAAACCTGGGTGTGACACATTTGCAATTTGGAGCAGGAGTTAGGAAACTCTACTTTAGTTCAACGATTTAAATAGATTATGTACTGACCGTGTAACCGAAAATGTGCTCTCCAATCCTTGGTCCCTCTGAAGGGATCAAAGGCTCCACAACAAGTATGATCTTCAACTGAAGAACAGGAGACCTGAGCAGCAGTTTGATTCGAAAACGAGTATCTTAATTAAAACCTTCCAATAACAGAATTGCATTTGCAATTTGGAGCAGGATTTAAATAACACAGCGCGATCATAGAACAGAAGATCTATATCTAACTAAATCGGTGTTATCAGAAGAATAAGCTAAATCCGTCATGAATCAAATTTCAGAGCACCTCTTAATTAAACGCATGTATGTTCTAACTAAATCTGTTGCGACCATAGAACAGAAGAATAAGCGCACCTCTTGCGGCCGCCATCGCCCGTCGTTGGGCTTCCGTGCCGCTATAAGGGGCTCACGATCGCAGCCACGCTGCTTGCTGTGTGCGCGCAAGTGATGGATTGGAGCCACCGTGGAACAAAAACAACATATAAAAATGCTAAGAATCTAGGCGCGACAGATTTTCTGGGAGATCAGAGTGGCAAGGTTGTTGAGGGATTGGAGCTATCGCGCCTAGATTTGGGGACTGGTGGGTGACGGGGGAGAGCGGCGTGGGGATCACGGTCGGAGCGAGATTTGGTTGCGGGGTGGGGCGAGTTGGATGGGGACGACGTCAGGGATTGGATGGAGATGAGCTCCTTGGCGGCACAGAGGGCGGGTCTATCGCCGCCATCCATGGCGTGTGATTTGGGGACTGGTGGGTGACGGGGGAGAGCGGCGTGGGGATCGCGGTCGGAGCGGGATTTGGTTGCGGGGCGGGGCGAGACGGATGGGGACAACTGGCACACACGCGAATCTCACGACGCATGAAACGGACGGTCTAGATCCATGGACGGCAGAACGACAGGGAGGCAGGCTACCCCCTTAGAGCCTTAATATGTAGTTGAGATACATAAGATGCATCAAAAGTTTTAAATGAAATGTTATGCTCATTTGATGCATTAGGAATTTTCTTTTTAGGCATTTTGATATGAGTTGAATGCCTAGAGCTAGAAGCCTCATTACTATACATGAAAGCATGTGAGAAACAGTATGAGGTTTTCTAGCATGGATTTTCCTAATTTTATGCTCAGGATAGTTCTTAGGATATAAAATGTAACCCTCTCTATCTTGAACCATGGGAGCCTTACTCTTAACAAAATTAAATAGTTTCTTGGGGGCATTAAGCTTGATGTTGCTTTGGTTCCCTTGTTGGAAGCCGATGCCATTCTTAATGCCACGACGTCTCCTATTATAAAGCATGCTACGAGCAAATTTAAACTTTTCATTTTCTAATTCATGCTCGGCAATTTTAACATTTAATTTAGCTATGTGATCATTTTGTTCTTTAAACACGGCAAGGTGATCATTAATAGCTTCAACATTAATATCTCTACATCTAGTGCAAATGGTGACATGCTCGACAGTAGATGTAGATGGTTTGCAAACATTCAATTCTTCAATCTTAGCAATTAAATTATCATTCTCAATTCTAATACAATAAATTGAATCATTGCAAATGTTAAGCTCTTTAGATAAGTTTTCACATTTTTCTACCTCTAGAGCATAAGCATTTTTTAATTTAACAAATTTCTTATTTTCCTTAACGAGCAAGTCCTCTTGGCATTCCAAGAGATCACCCTTCTCGTTAATGGATTATATCAATTCATTTATTTTCTTCTTTTGATCTTTAGTAAGATTGGCAAAAAGAGAAGTTAAATTATCTTCATTATCACTAGAGCTACCATCATCATCGGATGTAGTATATTTGGGGGTATCTCTAGAATGTACCTTCTTCCTTTTGTCGTCCTTAGCCATTAGGCACTTGTGGCCGACGTTGGGAAAGAGAAGTCCTTTGTTGATGGCAATGTTGGCAGCGTCCTCATCAGAGAAGGAGTCGGTGGAGCTCTCTTCGGAGTCCCATTCCCGCCCCATGTGAGCTTCGCCACCCTTCTTCTTGTAATACTTCTTCTTCTCCATCTTCTTCTTCCCTTCCTTGTCATCGTCCCAATCACTGTCACTTGTATATGGACAATTTGTAATGAAGTGACCGGTCTTACCACACTTGTAGAACACCCTCTTGTAACGGGGCTTGTAGTCCTTCCCTGTCGGGGACCATAATTAGGGGTACTCCCAAGACTCCTAATCTCAGCTGGTAACCCCCATCAGCACAAAGCTGCAAAGGCCTGATGGGTGCGATTAAGTCAAGGCTCAGTCCACTCAAGGGACACGATCTCGCCTCGCCCGAGCCCAGCCTCGGGCAAGGGCAGCCGATCCCGGAGGATTCACGTCTCGCCCGAGGGCCCCCTCAAGCAACGGACACACCTTCGGCTCGCCCGAGGCCCAGTCTTCGCCAAGAAGCAACCTTGGCCGGATCGCCACACCGACCGACCGTATCGCAGAAGCATTTAATGCAAGGATGGCCTGACACCTTATCCTGATGCGCACCCCTCAGTCGACAGAGCCGAAGTGATCGCAGTCACTTCGCCGCTCCACTGACCAGCCTGACAAGAGGACAGCGCTGCCTGCGTCGCTCCGACTACTGTGCCACTCGACAGAGTGAGGCTGACAGCAGCCAAGTCCGGCCTCGGGCGCCATAGGAAGCTCTTCCTCGCCCGACCCCAGGGCTCGGACTCGGCCTCGGCCCCGGAAGACGACAAACTCCGCCTCGCCCGACCCCAGGGCTCGGACTCAGCCTCGGCCCCGGAAGACAACGAACTCCGCCTCGCCTGACCCCAGGGCTCGGACTCGGCCTCGGCTCCGGAAGACGACGAACTCTGCCTAGTCCGACCCTAGGGCTCGGACTCAGCCCTGGCCTCAGCCGACGGTCTCCGCCTCGCCCGACCCGGGGCTCGGACTCGACCTCGACCACGGAAGACAGACTCGACCTCGACCTCGGAGGAGCCTCTGCCTCGCCCGACCTAGGGCTCGGACTGACCACGTCACAGGGGGGGCCATCATTACCCTACCCTTAGCTAGCTCAGGCTACGGGGAACAAGACCGGCGTCCCATCTGGCTCGCCCCAGTAAACAAGTAATGATGGCGCCTCGCGTGCTCCATGACGACGGCGGCTCTCGGCCCCTTACGGAAGCAAGGGGACGTTAGCAAGGACTCGACAGCCCCGACAGCTGTCCTTCTGCCAGGCTCCAGCGCTCCTCTGACGGCCACGACATCTCATGAACAGGGTGCCCAAACCTCTCCGGCTGCCACGACGACATGTACTTAGGGCACTAGCTCCTCTCTGCTAGACACGTTAGCACCCTGCTATATCTCCTATTGTACACCTGGGCCCTCTCCTTACGCCTATAAAAGGAAGGTCCAGGGCACTCGTACGGGAAGGTCGGCCGCGCGGAGAGGACGGGACGGCGCGTGCAAGCCTCTCGCTCCCTCCCACGCGGACGCTTGTAACCCCCTACTGCAAGCGCACCCGACCTGGGCGCAGGACAAACACGAAGGCCGCGGCTTTCCCCTTTACGCATGTCTCCTCGTTTCCCCCCTTCGTGCTCTGTCTCGCGCCAACCCATCTGGGCTGGGACACGCGGCGACTATTTACTCGTCGGTCCAGGGACCCCCCGGGTTCGAAACGCCGACAGTTGGCGCGCCAGGTAGGGGCCTGCTGCGTGTTGACGAACAGCTTCCCGTCAAACTCCATATGGGTAGTCTCCAGCAACCTTTCCAGCCCAGGACGGTGCTCCGTTTCGGGAGTCTTGAGTTCATGTCCCTCAACGGCGGCTACGACATGATACTCCTTCCCCCGCCGCGCGACAGCGACAATGGCGGCCGACAACCCGCCCGCCGGTGGCGGAATCGACGACGTCTTCCCCACGTGGCAGAAGAACAACATTCAGGTTTATCCCGTCGCCTCCCCCACCGACGGAGGAGGAGGCGGGGCAACCAAGGCCAAGCGGGAGGCGACACCTCGTCGGCTGTCGAGCGAGTCGATGGCGTCGGCGCCCCAACGGGGGACACGTCGAGTGTCGACTTCGCGTCTGAGATGAAGACGAGTGTCATTTCCCCGCAACACGCCAACTCCAAGCGGACGGACGACGCCAGCACGCTCGCAAAGGACTTGCTGGGCGTCACCCTCGTACCCGAGACGACGGTGCAGTCTGCCCCTGACGTGACTTTGTCACCGCCCGTCGACCAAGAGGTACCGACTGATTCCCATCTCGTGCCTTTTGGATTCGGCCTCGACCCACCAAGCGACTTCGCTTCGGCGGACGCTTTCATAGAGGCGTGTCCAAACCCTCCGGGGTACGGTATGCGGTCACCCTGGGACCGGCTGACAGCCGTCTCGACCTACGGGCCCTCGGGTTCCGAGGAAGATGACGAGCCCGACTTTTGTTGGGATTTCTCCGGACTTGGTAACCCCAGTGCCATGCGGGACTTCATGACCGCATGCGACTACTGCCTTTCCGATTGTTCCGACGGTAGCCGCAGCTTCGGCGACGAGGACTGCGGCCCAAGTCGTGAATGTTTCCACGTCGATCTAGGGGGTCCCAGCGAAGGCAACCATCTTGGTATACCGGAAAACGGTGATCCCCCTAGGCCTGCGCCTCGCGTTGACATCCTTCGGGAGCTAGCTGTGGTCCCAGTCCCTGCGGGGGGTCAGGACTCACAGCTCGAGCAAATCCGCGAGATGCAGGCCAGGCTCGACGAGGGAGCAAGAACACTTGAGTCGTTTCGCCGGGACATCGGGCAGGAATGGGCAGGCCAACCTCCGGCCGGAGAAGCGCGTCATCTACCCCAGAGCATCTAGCACCGCATTGCCGACGATGTCAGGGCAAGGCCGCCACCGGCTTCCAGTGGGGTCGGCTAGAACCTGGCTGCAGCGGCAATACTTCTCCGCGCGATGCCGGAGCCATCAACCACCGAGGGGCGGCGTATCCAGGGAGAGCTCAAGAATCTCCTGGAGGATGCCGCGGTCTGACGGGCCGAAAGCTCTGCCTCCCGAAGGCAGGGGTACCCCTCGGAGCATCGCGCCGCGACTTCCCGATTCATGCGGGAAGCCTCGGTCCACACCGGGCGCACACGCAACACAGCGCCTGCGGCCCCGGGTTGCCTCGGCAACGAGCACCATCACCACAACCGTCGAGCCCACCTCGACGAGAAGGTGCGCCGAGGCTACCACCCCAGGCGTGGGGGACGCTACGACAGCAGGGAGGATCGGAGTCCCTCGCCCGAACCACCCGGTCTGCAGGCTTTCAGCCGGGCCATACGACGGGCGCCGTTCCCGACCCGGTTCCGAACCCCGACTACTATCACAAAGTACTCGGGGGAGACGAGGCCGGAACTGTGGCTCGTGGACTACCGGCTGGCCTGCCACCTGGGTGGAACGGACGATGACAACCTCATCATCCGCAACCTCCCCCTGTTCCTCTCTGACACCGCTCGAGCCTGGCTGGAGCACCTGCCTCCGGGGCAGATCTCCAACTGGGACGACCTGCTCCAAGCCTTCGCCGGTAACTTCCAGGGCACGTACGTGCGCCCTGGGAACTCCTGGGATCTCCAAAGCTGCCGCCAGCAGCCGGGAGAGTCTCTCCGGGACTACATCCAGCGATTCTCGAAGCAACGCACCGAGCTGCCCAACGTCACCGACTCGGATGTCATCGGCGCGTTCCTCGCCGGCACCACCTGTCACGACCTGGTGAGCAAGCTGGGTCGCAAGACCCCCACCAGGGCGAGCGAGCTGATGGACATCGCCACCAAGTTCGCCTCTGGCCAGGAGGCGGTTGAGGCCATCTTCCGGAAGGACAAGCAGCCCCAGGGCCGCCAACCGGAAGATGTCCCCGAGGCGTCCACTCAGCGCGGCACCAATAAGAAGGGCAAGAAGAAGTCGCAAGCGAAACGCGACGCCGCCGACGCGGACCTTGTCGCTGCCGCTGAGTACAAGAACCCTCGGAAACCTCCCGGAGGCGCCAATCTCTTCGACAAGATGCTCAAGGAGCTGTGCCCCTATCATTAGGGGCCCGTCAAGCACACCCTTGAGGAGTGTGCCATGCTTCAGCGCCACTTTCACAAGGCCGAGCCACCTGCGGAAGGTGGCAGGGCCCACGACAACGATAAGAAGGAGGATCACAAGGCAGGGGAGTTCCCCAAGGTCCACGACTGCTTCATGATCTACGGTGGGCAAGTGGCGAATGCCTCGGCTCGGCACCGCAAGCAAGAGCGTCGGGAGGTCTGTTCGGTAAAGGTGGCGGCACCAGTCTACCTAGACTGGTCCGACAAACCCATCACCTTCGACCAGGGCGACCATCCCGACCGCGTGCCGAGCCCGGGGAAATACCCGCTCGTTGTCGACCCCGTCATCGGCAACGTTAGGCTCACCAAGGACCTCATGGACGGAGGCAGCAGCCTCAACATCATCTACGCCGAGACCCTCGGGCTCCTACAGATCGATCTGTCCTCGGTCCGGGCAGGTGCGACACCTTTTCATGGGATCATTCCCGGGAAGCGCGTCCAGCCCCTCGGACAGCTCGATCTGCCCGTCTGCTTCGGGACTCCCTCCAACTTCAGAAGGGAAACCCTCACGTTCGAGGTGGTCGGGTTCCGAGGAACCTACCACGCAGTGCTGGGGAGGCCATGCTACGCCAAGTTCATGGTCGTCCCCAACTACACCTACCTCAAGCTCAAGATGCTGGGCCCCAACGGGGTCATCACCGTCGGCCCCACGTACCGGCATGCGTACGAATGCGACGTGGAGTGCGTGGAGTACGCCGAGGCCCTCGCCGAATCCGAGGCCCTCATCGCCGACCTGGAGAGCCTCTCCAAGGAGGCGCCAGACGTGAAGCACCATGCCGGCAACTTCGAGCCAGTGGAGACGGTTAAGTCCGTCCCTCTCGACCCCAGCAACGACTCCCCCAAGCAGATCCGGATCGACTCCGAGCTTGACCCCAAATAGGAAGCAGTGCTCGTCGACTTTCTCCGTGCAAACGCCGACGTTTTCGCGTGGAGTCCCTCGGACATGCCCGGCATACCGAGGGATGTCGCCGAGCACTCGCTGGATATCCGAGCTGGGGCCCAACCCGTGAAGCAGCCTCTGCGCCGATTCGACGAAGAAAAGCGCAGAGCCATAGGCGAGGAGATCCACAAGCTGATGGCGGCAGGGTTCATCAAAGAGGTATTCCATCCCGAATGGCTTGCCAACCCTGTGCTTGTGAGAAAGAAAGGAGGGAAATGGCGGATGTGTGTAGACTACACTGGTCTAAACAAAGCATGTCCAAAAGTTCCCTACCCTCTGCCTCGCATCGATCAAACCATGGATTCCACTGCTGGGTGCGAAACTCTGTCTTTCCTCGATGCCTACTCAGGGTATCACCAAAACAGGATGAAAGAGTCCGACCAGCTCGCGACTTCTTTCATCACACCTTTCGGCATGTACTGCTATGTTACCATGTCGTTTGGTTTGAGGAATGCGGGTGCGACATACCAAAGGTGTATGAACCACGTGTTCGGCGAACACATTGGTCGAACGGTCGAGGCTTACGTCGATGACATCGTAGTCAAGACGAGGAAAGCCTCTGACCTCCTTTCCGACCTTGAAGCGACATTCCGGTGTCTCAAGGCGAAAGGCATAAAACTCAATCCTGAGAAGTGCGTCTTCGGAGTCCCTCGAGGCATGCTCTTGGGGTTCATCGTCTCCGAGCGGGGCATCGAGGCCGACCCGGAGAAAATCGCGGCCATCACCAACATGGGGCTCATCAAGGACCTGAAAGGCGTACAGAGGGTCATGGGATGCCTTGCGGCTCTAAGCCGCTTCATCTCGTGCCTCGGCGAAAGAGGTCTACCCCTGTACCGCCTCTTAAGAAAGGCCGAGTGCTTCACTTGGACCCCTGAGGCCGAGGAAGCCCTCGGGAACCTGAAGGCGCTCCTCACGAACGCGCCCATCTTGGTGCCCCCCGCTGCCGGAGAAGCCCTCTTGATCTACGTCGCCGCTACCACACAGGTGGTCAGCGCCGCGATCGTGGTTGAGAGACGAGAAGAGAGGCATGCATTGCCAGTCCAGAGGCTGGTCTACTTCATCAGTGAGGTACTGTCCGAGACCAAGATCCGCTACCTACAAATTCAGAAGCTGTTGTACGCGGTGATCCTGACGCGGTGGAAGTTGAGACACTACTTCGAGTCTCATCCGGTGACTGTGGTGTCATCCTTCCCCCTGGGGAGATCATCCAGTGCCGAGAGGCCTCGGGTAGGATCGCAAAGTGGGCGGTGGAAATCATGGGCGAGACAATCTCGTTCGCCCCTCGGAAGGCCATCAAGTCCCAAGTCTTGGCGGACTTTGTGGCTGAATGGGTCAACACCCAGCTCCCAACAGCTCCGATCCAACCAGAACTCTGGATCATGTTTTTCGACGGGTCGCTGATGAAGACAGGGGCAGGCGCGGGCCTGCTCTTCATCTCGCCCCTCGGGAAGCACCTACGCTACGTGCTATGCCTCCACTTCCCGGTGTCCAACAATGTGGCCGAGTACGAGGCCCTGGTCAACGAGTTGCGCATCGCCATCGAGCTAGGGGTTCGACGCCTCGACGCTCGCGGTGACTCGCAGCTCGTCATTGACCAAGTCATGAAGAACTCCCACTGCCGCGACCCGAAGATGGAAGCCTACTGCGATGAGGTTCGACGCCTGGAGGACAAGTTCTACAGGCTCGAGCTCAACCACATCGCCCGATGATACAATGAGACTGCGGACGAGCTGGCTAAGATAGCCTCGGGGCGAACAACGGTTCCCCGGGACGTCTTCTCCCGAGACCTACATCAGCCCTCAATCAAGACCGACGACACGCCCGAGCCTGAGAAGGCCTCGGCCCAGCCCGAGGCACCCACGACCCAGCCCGAGGCGCCCTCGGCTCAGCCCGAGGCACCCTCGGCCCCCGAGGGTGAGGCACTGCGCGTCGAGGGAGAGCGGAGCGGGGTCGCGCCTAATCGAAACTGGCAGACCCCGTACCTGCAATATCTCCACCGAGGAGAGTTGCCCCTCGACCGAGCCGAAGCTCGGCTATTGGCGCGGCGCGCCAAGTCGTTTGTCTTGCTGGGGGACGGGAAGGAGCTCTACCACCGCAGCCCCTCAGGCATCCTCCAGCGATGCATATCCATCGCCGAAGGCCAGGAGCTCTTACAAGAAATACACTCGGGGGCTTGCGGTCATCACGCAGCGCCCCGAGCTCTTGTTGGAAACGCCTTCCGACAAGGTTTCTACTGGCCGACCGCGGTGACCGACGCCACTAGAATTGTCCGCTCCTGCCAAGGGTGTCAATTCTATGCATGGCAGACCCACCTGCCCGCTCAGGCTCTACAGACAATACCCATCACCTGGTCGTTCGCTGTGTGGGGCCTGGACCTCGTTGGTCCCTTGCAGAAGGCACCCGGGGGCTACACGCACCTGCTGGTCGCCATTGACAAATTCTCCAAGTGGATCGAGGTCCGACCCCTAAACAGCATCAGGTCCGAACAGGCGGTGGCGTTCTTCACCAACATCATCCGTCGCTTTGGGGTCCCAAACTCCATCATCACCGACAACGGCACCTAGCTCACCGGCAAAAAGTTCCTGGACTTCTGCGAGGATCACCACATCCGGGTGGACTGGGCCGCCGTGGCTCACCCCATGACGAATGGGCAAGTAGAGTGTGCCAACGGCATGATTCTGCAAGGACTCAAGCCACGGATCTACAACGACCTCAACAAGTTCGGCAAGCGATGGATGAAGGAGCTCCCCTCGGTGGTCTGGAGTCTGAGGACAACGCCGAGCCGAGCCACGGGCTTCACACCGTTCTTTCTAGTCTATGGGGCCAAGGCCATCTTGCCCACAGACTTAGAATACAGTTCCCCGAGGGCGAGGGCCTACGACGACCAAAGCAATCGAACAAACCGAGAAGACTCACTGGACCAGCTGGAAGAGGCTCGGGACATGGCCTTACTACACTCGGCGCGGTATCAGCAGTCCCTGCGACGCTACCACGCCCGAGGGGTTCGGTCCCGAGACCTCCAGGTGGGCGACTTGGTGCTTCGGCTGCGACAAGACGCCCGAGGGCGGCACAAGCTCACGCCTCCCTGGGAAGGGTCGTTCGTCATCGCCAAGGTTCTGAAGCCCGGGACATACAAGCTGGCAAACAGTCAAGGCGAGGTCTACAACAACGCTTGGAACATCCGACAGCTACGTCGCTTCTACCCTTAAGATGCTTTCAAGTTGTTCGTACACCTCGTTCACACACAAAGTCTAACCATCAAGGAAGGGTCAGCCTTGCCTCGGCAAAGCCCGACCCTCCCTCGGGGGCTAGAAGGGGGGAACCCCCTCTACGTCAAAACTTTCCTCGGAAAAAATCTTTTCTGCCAGAACGTCTTTCGTGCTTTCGGACTACTTCAAAAGTGGGATCCTGAAAACGACGAAGTACACGTAAGCAGCCAAGGCTGACCGAGCCGAGGGACTCCTACGCCTCCGGGATACGGATACCTCACTCATCACCTTCTGCGATAAGTAATTCACGCTCGGATAAGTGATTCCACGGACCGAACAAGTCTTCACGCTCGAAAACTCTTCTGTCGAAACGATTTTTCGGGCCTTCTCGACTATATCGATAGCAGAATCCTACGGACGAGTAAGAGTACACGTAAGCGGCAAGGCCGACCGAGCCGAGGGACTCCTACGCCTCCGGAATACGGATACCTCACTCATCACCTTCCGTGAAAAGTAACTCTCGCTCGGACAAACAATTCTGTTACCGACAAATAAGTCCAGATACTCGAAACAAGAGGAAAAGAAACGCAGCTTTACAACACGACGATAGTATGTTTGGGCCTCGGCGGCCGCAGAAAACATACGCGCACTACAAGATAAACCGATCCTGCAGGCTCGGACCTTGACGGAGGGGGAGCAGCAGCACCCTCGGCGTCAACTACACCTTCGGCGAAGTCCGACCGAGCCTCGGACGGCAACGCGGTCGGAGGATCTCTGCTCCGAAGGACGACATCAGCCCCACGCCCGGGCTATCGCCGCCAGGGTCTTCTCCAGGAACCCGGCCCGAGCAGACGGCTCGGCCGGCCACCCCGAAGCCTCAGCCAGCTGTCCCCCGAGGACATCAGCTCGACTCATGGCCTCGGTAACTCAACTCCAGCGCCGGTCCCGCCGGTGGACGGCCCGGTCAGGCTCCGGCCGACGAAGTCTTCTTTTCGAGCTCACTCTGCCTCTGTCCACACTGACACCGCTACCTTCGGCTTTGGCTCATCGAAGAGCGACCGAGGGTTCCTTTAACTAAGCAAGAGAACACTAGTACAGAGAAGCTCTATACTGACGGTCCTAAACATATTTACAGTGACGTTTTTCGTAACCGCCAGTGCTAGAGGTCAGTAGAAATCATCATTTTTACAGGCGGGTAACTGAAGACCGCCAGTGAAAATCGATTTTCACTGGCGGTCGACGTAATAAAACTGCCAGTGAAAATCGATTTTCACTGGCGGTCGACATAATAAAACCGCCAGTGCAAATCGTTTCCAGAAAACATAATACAGATTTTAAAAATAGTAAAAAAATTTATTTTTATTAGGCCCACCCCACCCGCCCGTCTCCGTCGAAGTCGCGGCATTTTTCGCGCAAAATTCGCGCGCTACGCGGTTGTTAGGAATCGAACCGTAGACCTCACCCTCGCGCGTACCCTCCACTACCACTCCGTCTATGACATTACTTGTGTCTAGTTTGTAGTTGTTTTCTCCACATATTACAACCATTTGAGTGTAAATTGCTTATTTGAGACCCTAAACGAATTCAAATAAAAAAGTTGTCAACTACAAAGATAAATAACTTTTGAAGTTCTACAACTTTTATTTTGACACTTTTTTCATCCGAGGTAGTTTGCAAAATTTGAATTTTAAATTTGACATACTTAGATTCAATTTTTGAGAACCGAAATGAGTTCAAATAAAAAAGTTGTCAACTACAAAGTTTCATAACTTTTAGAGATCTACAACTTTTATTTTGGTGGTTTTATCATACGATGTCGTTTGAAAAACTCGAAAAATTAAGGATAAAAATGATTTCTAGTGGCGGTTCCTTAAGAAAACCGCCACTAGAAATCGTATTTTTACTGGCGGTTCCTTAAGAAAACCGCCACTACAAATCATGGATTTCTACTGGCGGTTTTCTTAAGGAACCGCCAGTAGAAATACGATTTCTAGTGGCGGTTTTCTTAAGGAACCGCCACTAAAAATAGCACAGTCGGTGGATAACTGGATCCGCCTGTAAAAATATATGGGTGCCGCAGGCTTTGAGCCTTTTTGTACTAGTGGAAGCCTCGGGCGGCAAGGCCGACCGAGCCGAGGGACTCCTACGCCTCCGGGATACGGATACCTCACTCATCACCTTCGCACGAGGCAACTCACACTTGGTTAAGCGGTTCAGTTAGCCGACAGGCAAGTCCTGGTGCTCGAAATGAGGAAAAAAACACGGCTCTGTGCCAAAAATGCATACATGTTCAGGCCCCGGCAGCCACAATGAACAAGACACCGGCACTCAAGGTGCCATTACAAATGGAACTCCGGTTCCACCTCCGCAGGTACGAACAACCCCCCACGATTGGAGGGCCTGCGGAGCAACAGAAGGCCGACGGATGGCTCGCCACCGCCCGCTCCGGCAGCAGCGACAACGACCTCCGCTCCAGGTGGCCAAACTGCAGCGGCGATGGCCTCAGGGCGAACGCCACTGCAACAATGCCCTCTCCCACGTCCCCACTCGAGGGGCGAGGACAAGCTATAAAAGCCAAAGAGCCGGAGGCCCGGAGCGTGGATGGTGGCGGTGATCCCGTCGGCGGCGAGGACTTCTTCAGCCGCCACCACCTCAGCGCCGACGACGGAAGCCATCTGCCCACCGGCAGATCCCCACTTGGATCCTCCCGGACGAGCGGAGCACCGACCTCCGCACAGAGGCGTTGTACCGGGGCAAAGGTAGGACAGCCCCAGAACACGAACGCCGCCCTAGCAGCGCGCGATGTCTTGGGCGGTCCTCCGGTGCGCGCGGCGCGGCAACTGCTCTTGCGGCGGGAGGGGCACCGGGCGCCGAGCCAGAGCCAGCTGAGCCAGCAAGCCCAACGCACTGAAGCTGACGACGCTCGCCGCCGACCAGCCCCGCGTTGTCAAAGTCTGACCCTCCCACTAGGCCAGGTGAGCGCCCTCTCCCTTGAATGCTGAGGGAGAAGGTGACCCACGAACCCGCGCGGGAGGTAGAGCTCCGGCTCAGCCCAGCCTCCGCCCCAGCCAGGATGATGAAGATCCTTGAAGCTGAGGGCGGGACCAAGATCGCAGCCCGGCTCGCTTCTCCCCACCACCGAACTGGTGGTCACCGTCTTGGGTGACCACCGGCGAGGGGATGCGACCGGGCTGCCTGATGAAAATCCTTGAAGCCGAACGATGGCTGAAAGGTACCAACTTCCGCGAAGTTGCGTTCCTCCAACGACAAGATGGAAGAACTGCGAGTGTTCCCCATCCGGGGGCTCAGAAGGTGGAAAGACGTGATGCATAAGGGGAGTGCGAAGACATGGTTGCCTTTCAAGGGGGTCACCCTCCTTTTAAAGGCAACTCTCCCCACTTGCGTCCTCAGCCATCGCGGGCTGAGTCTTCTCCAACACGCTCCAAGGTTCTCCCCCTACGACACGGGGGCTGGGTCCCACGCGTCATGCAAGCTAGCCCAGGGCAGAAGAAGCCAAACCGCGGCGCGCGGTGCGCGCAACTGCCCAGCGGTTACGAGCATTCCTCCACTTTCGCCCAGACCAGCGGGTGAAAGGGCGGACCGCCATGCAGGCGGCATGCAACCGCACCAAGGGGGCGCACCCTTTCGACTGCAACTGCACCAAGGGGGCGCAACCAGCATGGAGGCCAGGCCCACACGTCATGTAGCCGGCGCGCCGGTTGCTACGTGCAAGAAACTGCACCGCCACTCGCGCCACTACCGTGCTTCCTCGACTGCGGAACCAGTACTGCGACTCGAGGCAACCCTGCGCATGACCCAACAGTGCCAACCAGGCACATCGGTCACGAGTCAGTCAGCCGCGGGAGAAGGCGCGACGATCGATACGGCCAGAAATGGGCCGGCAGTAATGGCAGTGGCAGGCGGGCGGAAGCAGCGGTCAAGTCGTCAGCCAAGCTCACGTCCCCTCCTGGGACAGCGAGAGAACCCTCTCCCACGGCATGAAGACGACGCGCCCGTGTTCCGTTCCTCGAACGGCTCGCGCACGCGCAACGGCTGCCCCGCGAACCGCTCGTCTCGTCGCATTAACTCTGCGGCAGGACAGGCGGCACCTTTGGCAGGCGAAGCATGCGACGCTTCACCTCCGCCATAATGACCGCGTCAAAAAAGGTGCGCCACGTCGTTCGATTTCATATCCTTTTCCTCTTCCTCTTTCTCTCTCTTACAACAGGTACCGGGAAAGGGGACACCCCGAAAGGGATCCTTCTCCACGAAGGAAGCGGGCCCCGAGCCCCCCTACTGATCAGAGGTTCAAAGGCTGGCCCCTCGGAAGGGTTCAACAGCCGCCTCAGGCCACTCGGGCTCCGCGCCCACTACTGGTCAGAGGTTCGAAGGCCGGCCCCTCGAAAGGGTTCAACGGCCGCCTCAGGCCACTCGGGCTCCGTGCCCACTACTGATCAGGGGTTCGTAGGCTGGCCCCCGAAGGGTTCGACAGCCGCCTCAGACACAGAGCGAGGGATGACCCTGGGTACGTTCGATACATAACCAAGGCTCGGGCTATGCTCCCGAGGTACCCTAGGACATTTCCGAGACCAACGGGAACGATCTTGTAACGGAATCCCACCAGAGGGAGGCATCGAGCCCTCAGACCCCGTCAAAAGGGGACCGGGTCCGGCAAATCACCCGCAGGTACTTTTGGAGCGCGCCTCCGGGCCACTAGCTGACCCTTAACAAATGGGGCACGGGCGTCCACTCAGATTACCCGTTAGCAACTCACTGGAGACACCATGTTCGACGCCCTCCGAGGGCAACATGGCGCTTTCCCCCCTCCTCCTTGCGGAAAGGCGACGCAGGGGCGTATGTAAAAAAGTCGAGTCTGTCCTTGACCGTCCTCTCGCTCTGTGCGGGGGCTGCTCTCGCAAACCCGGCTCCGGCCAAACCGTTGACAACGTCAACATACCAGCCCGAGAACTTGGGACTCGACTGTGCACCCGGGCTACGACCAGTTCACATGAGGGAATAACCAGACCGGCCAAAGCATCGCGAAACGCATTAAGACCTCGAAGGAGTCAAACCACTCCTCCGAGGCCTCGGGGGCTACACCCGGCGGGTGCGCTCGCGCGCACCCACCGAAACGAAACGCAACCGAGAAAGGCCGGTCCCCTTGCAAAAAAGTGCGACAAAAGCCTCCAAGCGAGTATTAACACTCCCTTTGAGGCTCGGGGGCTACTGTCGGGGACCATAATTAGGGGTACCCCCAAGACTCCTAATCTCAGTTAGTAACCCCCATCAGCACAAAGCTGCAAAGGCCTGATGGGTGCGATTAAGTCAAGGCTCGGTCCACTCAAGGGACACGATCTCGCCTCGCCCGAGCCCAGCCTCAGGCAAGGGCAGCCGACCCCGGAGGATTCACGTCTCGCCCGAGGGCCCCCTCAAACAACGGACACACCTTCGGCTCGCCCGAGGCCCAGTCTTCGCTAAGAAGCAACCTTGGCCGAATCGCCACACCGACCGACCGTATCGCAGAAGCATTTAATGCAAGGATGGCCTGACACCTTATCCTGACGCGCGCCCCTCAGTCGACAGAGCCGAAGTGACCGCAGTCACTTCGCCGCTCCACTTACCAGCCTGACAAGAGGACAGCGCCGCCTGCGTCGCTCCGACTGCTGTGCCACTCGACAGAGTGAGGCTGACAGCAGCCAAGTCCGGCCTCGGGCGCCATAGGAAGCTCCGCCTCGCCCGACCTCAGGGCTCGGACTTGGCCTCGGCCCCGGAAGACGACGAACTCCGCCTCGCCCGACCCCAGGGCTCGGACTCGGCCTCGGCCTCGGAAGACGACGAACTCCGCCTCGCCCAACCCCAGGGCTCGGACTCGGCCTCGGCTCCGGAAGACGACGAACTCCGCCTAGTCCGACCCCAGGGCTCGGACTCAGTCCTGGCCTCAGCCGACGGTCTCCGCCTCGCCTGACCCGGGGCTCAGACTCGACCTTGACCTCGGAGGAGCCTCCGCCTCGCCCGACCCAGGGCTTGAACCGACCACGTCACAGGGGGGCATCATTACCCTACCCCTAGCTAGCTCAGGCTACGAGGAGCAAGACCGGCGTCCCATCTGGCTCGCCCCGGTAAACAAGTAATGATGGCGCCCCGCGTGCTCCATGACGACGGCGGCTCTCGGCCCCTTACGGAAGCAAGGGGACGTCAGCAAGGACTCGACAGCCTCGACAGCTGTCCTTC
The DNA here is from genome assembly GCF_902167145.1 of Zea mays. Taxonomy (NCBI): domain Eukaryota; kingdom Viridiplantae; phylum Streptophyta; class Magnoliopsida; order Poales; family Poaceae; genus Zea; species Zea mays. Next base: position 9,841,433 of record NC_050104.1, on the reverse strand, counting down.
CGCCAGGCTCCAGCGCTCCTCCGACGGCCACGACATCTCATGAACAGGGTGCCAAAACCTCTCAGGCTGCCACGACGGCATGTACTTAGGGCACTAGCTCCTCTCTGCTAGACACGTTAGCACCCTGCTATATCTCCTATTGTACACCTGGGCCCTCTCCTTACGCCTATAAAAGGAAGGTCCAGGGCACTCGTACGGGAAGGTCGGCCGCGCGGAGAGGACGGGACGACGCGTGCAAGCCTCTCGCTCCCTCCCACGCGGACGCTTGTAACCCCCTACTGCAAGCGCACCCGACCTGGGCGCAGGACAAACACGAAGGTCGCGGGTTTCCCCTTTACGCCTGTCTCCTCGTTTCCCCCCTTCGTGCTCCGTCTCGCGCCGACCCATCTGGGCTGGGACACACGGCGACAATTTACTCGTCGGTCCATGGACCCCCCCGGGGTCGAAACGCCGACATTCCCCTTCCTTTGTTTGAGGATTTGTCGAAAGCTCTTAATGATAAGAGCCATCTCTTTGTTGTCGAGCTTGGAGGCGTCCTTCTTTTCTTCCGTTGTTTTGAATGCAACGGGTTGCACCTCGGGTGTAGAGGTGGCGCCTTGCTCCAAGTTGACAATGTGTTTGGAGTCTTTGATCATAAGTTCAAAGCTCACAAACTTGCCAATCACTTCCTCGAGAGACATCTGTTTATATCTAGGATCTCCACGAATTAATTGAAATTTAGTAGGATTACGAAAAACGAGAGATCTTAGAATAACCTTGACCATTTCATGGTCATCTCATTTGGTGCTCCCGAGGTTGCGCACTTGATTGACCATTGTCTTGAGCCGATTATACATTGCTTGCGGCTCTTCTTCTTTGTTAAGGACGAATTGACCGAGCTCTCCCTCGATCGTCTCGCGTTTGGTGATTTTGGTCACCTCGTCCCCTTCATGCGCGGTTTTGAGGACATCCCAAATTTCTTTGGCATTTTTCAACCCTTGCACCTTATTATACTCCTCTCGACACAAGGAGGCAAAAAGTATAGAAGTTGCTTGGGAATTAAAATGCCTAATTTGGGCAGCCTCATCCGAGTCGTAGTCCTCGTCGCCCACCTGTGGTGCCTGTGCTCCAAACTCAACAATATCCCATATGCTTTCGTGGAGTGAGGTTAGATGGTGCCACATTTTATCACTCCACATACAATAATCTTCACCATCAAAATATGGTGGTTTGCCTAGGGGTACCAAAAGTAAAGGAGCACGCTTTGGAATGCGAGGATAGCGAAGAGGCATCTTACTATACTTCTTACGCTCGTGGCGCTTCGAAGTTGTAGACTCGGCGTCGGATGTGGAAGGTGATGAAGAGTCGGTCTCGTAGTAGACCACCTTCTTCATTTTCTTTTTCTTCTTGTCACCCTTTGTCGGTGTTTTGGGTCCGACTGCGCACCCGGGGTTGCCCCTCAAGGTGCTTTTTGGAGTAGGACGGTGTTATCGACTGTAGCTCGATGGTTTCGTGCTAAATGCACGAGAGACAGTGGACAGTTGTGTACAGGTTTGGGCCGCTTTGAGATGTGTAACACCCTACGTCCTGGTGTGAGCACTTTTTTGTGGCGGGTTACAAGGCGGTTCTCTAGTATCGGAAACGTAGAGAGTCGGAGTGGATGGCTAAGTAATATGAGGTCGATCGTCTTGAAGGGGTGCCCCCTAGGCCTTATATACTCGACCGTGGGGCATTACATGTGGATATGATAATAACGGGTGCCTAGATAATAGTGAACTGACTGAGTCTATCTTCCTATAATTCAGCCGACCCATCCTCGCTCAGTTCCGATGTACGTGGCCCCTGCGCGGGAAGGTCGGGTCACTGTTGTGATCACCGCTCGAATTCATCGGACCATCTGGGCTTGCGTCGATCCGGCCTTGCGTCGATCCGCTTTATTGGGCGTTCCTCCCCAGGCCCACGAAGGGATGATCTCGCGAATTATTGGGCCCTGTAAGGAAAATGACCCCGGGCCATTTAGCTCAATAGGTTTTGGTGTTTTATGATCAACATAACCTGTGGACTAATGTATTTCTTAAGTATTTGTGTGTTGTAGTTCACAGGATGCGAAGTGGATTGGACTGAGGCTCTGAGGGTGCAACACCTCAAAGAAGACATTATAAGACTCATAGAAGACATTACAAAGTAATATTGAAGACACTTTATATATGCTAAGAGTCCAACACATCAAGAAGTAGAAGTGAGATACAAAGCTACAAAACAAAAGTGAAGTTGATAAAGTTGAGAGGAAGGGCTGACTGAATTGGAAGTGTTTCACAACATCAAATCTATTCAAACTGACATGGCTTCAACTCTGAGATGTAGACAATTTTATAAGCTTTCCAAAAAGTCCAAGATCGTCAAAATCAGAGTTCGGAGCTAAAAGTTATGTCCACAATACGAAGTCGGAATTGCTGAAAAACTGCAGTAGCATATGGGATGTCCGGTGCACACTGGCCTGTCCGGTGTGCCAAATTTACTCAAACTGATATGGCTTCAACTCTAGGATGTAGAGAATTTCATAAGCTTTCCAAAAAGTACAAGATCATCGAAATCGGAGTTCGGAGCTAAAAGTTATGGCCAAAATACGACAAGCGGACATGGGCTGTCCGGTGCACACCGGACCGTCCGGTGCGCCATCTTCGGAAGCTCAAACGGCTACTTTTAACGGCTAGTACACGTGGCATGTCCGGTGCACCTGTCCGGTGCGCCACAGAAAGCTGCAGAACTGCTTTCCAACGGCTATATTTGAGTTGGGGCCTATATATACTTCACCCAACCGGCCATTTGGAGGTGTGGGAGCCCAAGCAACATACCAAGGCATATTATAGACATTTCCAAGTGCTCAAACACCCAAGTGCTTAATAGAATCACTTGGTGATTAGCATAGGTGCTTTGCGAAGTGATTAGGTTAGTTAGACCGCATTAGCGCTTGCTCTAGGTGAATCCTAGTTAGTTGAGTGAGTTTAGACAAACCACACAACCCCTCGGCTCTTGCGTGAGTCGTTGTAATTGTACCGAGTGGGGCGAGAGTCTTGCGAGACCGTGACAACCGCGTTTGTGTCACGGCCGCCACCGTGTACCGGAGGGAACGAGACCCACGGCGTTTCGGCCGGAAGCTCGATAGTGGAGACAGCGGGGAGCGTCCGAGAGGAGCCGGAAGCGGAGCACCACTTGCGCGTGGAGAAGGCCCGCGGCTCTCTACGGAGTTACTCGACCGAGGTGCTTGGCCCTCGCGTGAGCTTCCCTTTGCGTAGGGGCACCAACGAGGATTAGTCGGGACCTTGCGTGGTTCCCGATACCTCGGTAAAAATACCGGCGTCATCCACGAGAGTTTGCTTCTCTACTTTGCTCTTTAAGTTTCCGCATTTATATTAAGCATTTCAGTTTCAATCTTGTATTCATACTTATCTAGTGTAGATTGAAACTTAGCCTTTGCGGTAGAGATAGCAACACTTAGACAAAACCTAGTTTGCACTGTTGGGGACCTTCGGCATCCGAAGGTCCTCAAAAACAGGATTTAACAGTATTTCTGGAGTATAATGTGTGAACAGGTATCTTCGGACTCAGGTCGGCATCACAGCAGACCAGAATAATACGAAGGTCGGTACAGCGCCGAAGGTGTAAGCAGGAAAGCTTCGGCGTGACAGCAGAAAGCGGAACCGACTTAAAGATGAAAAGGCTATTTAGACCTCAACATATTACTATAGAATTATTATCAAATGTAAAGGGCATGAATGTAATTTTGTATGGGTTGTGTCCCGCGCCTATAAATAGGTGAACAGTACTCTCGTACTGTTCACGCTGACTTGGCATTCGCTTTTTGCGTCACGCTTGTATTGTCATCTCATTCCGATTGAAGGTACACTTGTAACTCAGCGGTATTTCTGTTTATATCTAATAATAATATATAATTGTTCATGTTGTCTTTTATATCCCTTAAATTCTATCCTTCGTCATTGTTTAATGAATTTATGAAGGTACGTCCTTCATAACCTTCGTCCGTAAACCATTATATCCTAAGGGAAATAATGCTTCGGAGGACGAAGGACCTTAACGATTAACATTTTTTCTGTGTTGCCTTGTTCTTAACTCATAGCATTTGAGAACAAGTCCCCAACATTGGCGCCCACCTCCGGTGAACTCACTTCCACTCTGAGTTTTTTGAACACCTTCGGCGATCATAAACCTTCGTTATGGCGCCGAAGAAGGCTTCAGCGACTGGGGCTGCAGCTCTGCAACCTCTGGACCACAATCAGGAGACAGTCTCCTTGCGAGAGGCCCGAAGCCAGAAAAGGAAGGCTGTTAGTCCAACACCACCAGAGGACGAGATAGATCAAGAAATCAGAGATATGGAGATGCTTCATCAACAAGTACAGAGGAAGAAGGAAAAGATGGCCAGGCTAGCTGAACTGCAGAGGCAGATAGACGAAGCCTCTGAAGAAGTTCGTCATCTTGTCCAGGATGAGCAGCACCGAAGGCCTCAACATCAAGATCTTCATCAGGAGGGTTTCCCTAACGAAGATGACTGGTATGACAATTTTCATCATGGGAATTTTGTTTTTGATGACGCTTCTCCTCTGTCCGCTGAGCTGCAGGCTACACCGTGGCCTCCGTCTTACAAGTCGCCCCAGCTTCCTATATTCGATGGTCACTCAGACCCGAAGCAGTTTTTGATGAGCTACGAAGCAACAGTATCTTCGTATGGTGGCAATGCTTCAGTCATGGCCAAATCTTTCGTTATGGCTGTCAGGAGTGTGGCTCAAACCTGGTATTCCTCCCTTCGACCAGGAACGATCACTTCATGGCAGAAGCTGAAGGACTTGTTGTTAACTAGCTTCCAAGGATTTCAAACGAAGCCGGTCACTGCTCAGGCTCTGTTCCAGTGCACCCAAGATCACGAAGAATACCTTCAGGCATATGTCCGAAGGTTCTTGCGTTTGAGGGCACAGGCACCAACGGTGCCCAATGAAATTGTCATTGAGGCCATGATCAAGGGGCTTCGGCCAGGACCGTCAGCTCAGTACTTCGCTCGGAAGCCTCCTCAAACTTTGGAGAAGCTGCTCCAGAAGATGGATGAGTACATTCGGGCCGATAATGATTTTCGCCAAAGAAGGGAGGAGGCTTTCAGGTTTTCTGAAATGACCAGGGGCTTCGGAGGGAGGTTCTACCCGAGACACGTCAGGTCAATTCATAACTCTACACAAAATGATGACAGAGGAAGCCAACAGCAAAGGCCACAATGTTCCTCACAGGCTTCGGGGCAACAGCAAAGCTCCTTCCGACCACCAGCTCCAAGAGGCAGGGGCGCCAGGGGCTTTGGAGGAAGATTTGGCGATCAACCAAGAAGAATCTTTTTCTTATTCTGCGGTGAGAACAAAGGCCATACTACCAGGATGTGCCATGTTACTATTCAGAAGCAAAAGGAAATAGCTGAAGCAGCAGCGCAACAAGCTCAGCCGAAGCAGGTCATGCATACAGCTTCGTATCATTCACTCTACATCCCAGAATATGTGGGCAATCATCCTGCAGTTTCTGTCGCTTCGGCAAGTCAGCCTCAAGCTTCCTGGCAACAGCCTCCGCCTCCACCTCCGTTGCAACAAGGCCAGCAGCCAGAAGGGAGCCAGTATGCTCCACACCAGAGGGACTTCAGAGAGCAGTCCGAAGCTCGTACAGTCAATAGCACTGTGCCAGAGTCAAAGCACATCTATTGACGAATATCCTACCTTAATAGCAATCTTTTTCATTCAGTTTTATTTTCTGTAATAAAGGACATTGTTTAGGTTTCATGTAATTAGTTTCGTTGATTCCTACAAGGAAAATATACTTTCTTCACAGGCATATATTGATTAAAATTCAAAGACGTGATGACAAAGACGACCTTCGCACTATCGAAAATTCTTCGAAGCAACAAAAAGTCGTTCTAAGGAACGCAGAGTAAGTTTACCAAAGTCACAAAAAGTCGTTCCAAAGGGAGCGCAGTGTAAGTTTTCTGCTCCAAAGTCGTTCCAAAGGGAATGCAGAGCATACAGCGAAAAGTCAACGCTGATACCGCCTAAGTAAAAGGCGAAGCGCGAAAAGTCAACGCGAATACCGCTGAAAGTAAAAGGCGAAGAAGCTCCTAAGGGAGGCTTACAGCGAAAAATAAACGCTGATTCCGCTGAAGTAAAAGGCGAAGAAGCTCCTAAGGGAGGCTTATAAAAGATTGTGTTTTATTGCAGGGATGCGTATATATCTTCGGAGTAAACATCATCTCACATAACATAACATCATCGCATCATTTCGCATAGCATAAGCATCATACATCATTTTGCACATGGCACAAGAGGTGGACACATTATCAATCTACGGAAGAACGTTTTGAAAAAAAAAGAGAGAAATCAGTCACAAAAAGATACATCATTGATCTTCGGAAGGGTAGCTTCGGAAAATATTTTTACGCAGCCTGGATATTATTCATCAGAACATTGGATATTGTTGTGACAATGAAAAATTCTTCTTCACGAAGCATGAAAAGAAGGGAAGGTGTTTTTTCGTCAAAGACTCAAAAGCGGTACGTGTAAAGTTTCATGCATCGTAAAGAATTGACTAACAAAAATAGGTATATTACATTTGTGGTTACCAAATGTTACAGTATATTACATTTCCGAAGTTTTTGTTTTACAAAAATACTTAATCTTCTCTCAAAACGACTTCGGCAGCCTCGTTCAGGAGCCGATTGACGACTTCGTCCATAATATCTTCAGCCATCTTTTTAATTTCGTCGTCTCCTTTCGGCTGAGGGCCCGAAGACGCTTTAGCAGGATCTGAAGTAACAGAGGATACGGATACAGTGCTATTACAAATCGCAAACAAATCTTAAAGCCTAAGAGTACAACACAATAAAACTATCAGTTAAATACCTAATTGACCTTCGGCCTCTGCGCTCCTTTCAGCAGCCTCAGCTACTTCTCTAGCATCATGAATTCCCTTTTCACTTCTTCTAATAATTTCCCCGGCCATTTCCCGGCCACCATTATCCCAAATATCGGTAAAAAATTTTCCACCAATTATACTAGCTTCGGCCGAAGGATCTCTTGCATCTTCAAAAGACAAAGCAGCTTCGGATTGAGCTAAAATTTTTACATGTTCGCAGCCTTTCTTCTCTAAGATGGTGGCAAGTCCTCTGGCGCCAGAGAAGGCACATATATCTCCACGGCTATTTAAAATCTCTTCGAAGGCTTCAGCTTCGTGGTCGATCCACTCGATGGGACCTTCGGGATTGCCTCTCGTAAAGTTTTCCTCACTTGAAAATGCGCCGACCTTGGCGAAGCTATCCTTCAGCTTTTTAACACATTCTATAGATTTGTTATAACATCGCTTTTTGGACGAATGAAGCTCTTCAACAGTTATTTCTAGGTGATCGGCCCATTGGTCGCTGAGTTCTCGTTTTGTTTCTTCAAGTATGCGTTCTTCCTTGGCTCTGGCCAGTTGTTTCCGAAGATCTTCAATTTCCCGCTTCTGAGCTTCAGCTTGACCTTTAAAAGCAGCTTCGTCTTCTTTTATTTTATTTATCAATGAGTGTAATATTTTATCTTTTTCAAGACCTTCGTTCCTCAGTTCAATAACTTCGGAACGAAGGTTGCTCAGGGCTATAGAACACCCTTCGTCTTCAACATCCTTCTGTGCCCTAAGGGCATTGCTAAGTATCAAGCCCTGCAAAGAGAAATATGTGTGCGTCAATAGGTTTAAACAAACGAAGAATTTTGGACTCAACAAAAGATACAAGGATTTCATTTGTCGCACCTTTAAGCTATTGTAAGCTAGGCTGTCGGCCAGATCGTTCTTCGACAGCACCGAGAGCCCGTCTTCTAAAGTTGGGAATCCGAAGCTCCTGCTCATCTCCCGGCAGACAGAAATTTCCTTGCTGTCGGGGAGACAATACAAGAAGTCTTCTTCTCCACTGCCATTGAATATTAATGCCCCTTTTGGATATTTCAGTTTTTGGGCGTAGTGCTGGGCCTCTTGCTCTTCTTTTTCTGATAGTTTTTTCCCCGAAGCATGACAAACAATATAATCACGAACTTTGGGGGATGCTTCGGGGGCAATGACACTGGTTTCTTCAACTAAAGTTGGCTTTGTTATTTTTTCTGCCTCACTTTCCAAGGATTTTATCTTTACAGGCTCTGGGGGCCCAGCTTCGGCTTCAGTCTCTTGCCCTAGAACTTTAGAACCAGAAATTTCAGTTGTTTCAGGACTGACAGCAGCCCTTTGCGGAGGTGTGCTTGAAGATTTGATTGTTTCCAGTACATCTAGCACATTAGCCATTCTCTTTCTTTTTGGAGTCACTGTTGGCACTTTTGGATTTTTTGCTGTCTCAATATTTGCCGCAGGACTCAAAACTTCTAATGTTTTGGATCCCTCAGTTGCTACTTTTACCTCTTCCATTTTTTCTGAGAACGGCGCTTCGGCCTTCTCCTTCGTTTCTAATAACAAAATTTTTGATTGCTCTAATTCTATCTTTGTTGGCACTTCGGCCGTTTCTGCGACTTCTGGCAGCAAGGTTGGCTCGATTGGTTTTTTAGCTTCGGTGGCCGAAGAGGTTTCTCCGGTAAACTCAGGCACCGAAGCTGGTTCAATATACCGCGGCCGATGTGTAAGGACCTTTAACTTCTTTCTTTTCGGTTCTGGCTCGCTAGGAGCAGTCACAGCTTCTTCTTTTGCAGAGGTTGTGTTTTTCCTCTTCTGCCTTCGAATGGGATAGCAATAGTCAGGGTAGACAAACCCGATTGCATCAAATACCCGATTCAGCCTCTTCTTTTTTCGGCCTCCGAAGGCTGCTGACATTGCAGTGTCTTCGGCCTTCGAATAAGCCCCAAGCAGTTCATCACTTAAATTTTCAATACTTTTTAACCAGTCGTCATCTGGCTCAACAAACTTATCTCCAAATTTAAAAGTATACTTTAACCTGATAAGCCCACCTTCGTTGGCCTCTTTTACGGTTTCTTGTGGCATTTCCCATTTCTCCGCGAGCGGCCATACCCTGAAGGCAATATGCTCTTGTACTAAGTCTCTCGTTCCAATGAAAGAGCAGACTGCGCCGAAGGCCCTCTGGCATTCTTCGGCAGCTTCATTCATTTCAACCTTCGGCCTCCGAAGGCCGAAGCTTTGCCAAATAGGGCGCATGATTATACCTTTGATATCTTCTCGTACTGTCAGATCATTTTTCACATAAAACCATTCTGTCATCCAATCTCCGGGCCATCTCTTCCGAAAGGTTGGCACTGGACAGCTTGACCCGGACCGGGAAACGAAGCTGTAGCAGCCAAAATTATTGTGATATTGTTCCTTACCCCAAGGTTTTGTTTCGTATGATAATTCGTGTATATTGCAGAAGCTTTTTGCATCAGGCTGCAAGCCTTGGCTTCTCACGGCCCACACAAAGATATTCAGCTTTATGATTGCTTCGGGGGTAAGTTGGTGAAGATAGACTTCGAAGATTTTCAGCACCTCCACGACGAAGCTGCTCAAAGGAAATCGCAGTCCAGCTTTCAAAAAGCTTCGGTACACTACGACTTCATTTTCTTCAGGGTGTGGGCACGTTTTTTCCCCTTCGTCGGCCCTCACAATGGATAAATCCCGGAAATACCTTCCTCTCATGTTGGCAAGATGATTCTCTTTGATAGTTGATTTACCATAAACTGAATGGCTTGGTCGCCAGGGACGATCTTCGGAGTCCTCACCACCACTGTCCACATCATAGCTGTCACTATCACCAGTATCTTCAGACAAACCTTCCAGAATCTCCTTGGTGATTTTTTCTGTATTGGTCTTTGACATCGCTATAAGAAATCCCAAGTTTTTCTCTTCGTCCAGGCTCAGCTTCATCTCAGCAGCAGTCTTCTTATCCTCAGACATCTTCGGAGACACTAAAAACTATTTTCAAAGCCGAAGCTTCAAAACTAAGGGCTTAACAAATCTTAGGGCACAAGAGCTAAAAATTGAGTGAGCAGGAGCAATTGGCCAGAGAGCGTGTCAAATGAGTTTGCGGTATGACTGTATTTATACGCCAAGAGCGTTGAAAATTGAAAGACCCCGCTTGTCAGTGAATGTTGCTATTCTAGCAAAGGGAAGGTGTTTTTTCGGACCTTCGGCGTAAAGCCTTCGTCCACGTCGCAATCTAAATTTTTTATTATTTCAAACAAATTAATATTGCGAGGGGCTACTGTTGGGGACCTTCGGCATCCGAAGGTCCTCAAAAACAGGATTTAACAGTATTTCTGGAGTATAATGTGTGAACAGGTATCTTCGGACTCAGGTCGGCATCACAGCAGACCAGAATAATACGAAGGTCGGTACAGCGCCGAAGGTGTAAGCAGGAAAGCTTCGGCGTGACAGCAGAAAGCGGAACCGACTTAAAGATGAAAAGGCTATTTAGACCTCAACAGATTACTATAGAATTATTATCAAATGTAAAGGGCATGAATGTAATTTTGTATGGGTTGTGTCCCGCGCCTATAAATAGGTGAACAGTACTCTCGTACTGTTCACGCTGACTTGGCATTCGCTTTTTGCGTCACGCTTGTATTGTCATCTCATTCCGATTGAAGGTACACTTGTAACTCAGCGGTATTTCTGTTTATATCTAATAATAATATATAATTGTTCATGTTGTCTTTTATATCCCTTAAATTCTATCCTTCGTCATTGTTTAATGAATTTATGAAGGTACGTCCTTCATAACCTTCGTCCGTAAACCATTATATCCTAAGGGAAATAATGCTTCGGAGGACGAAGGACCTTAACGATTAACATTTTTTCTGTGTTGCCTTGTTCTTAACTCATAGCATTTGAGAACAAGTCCCCAACATGCACATTCTAGTTTGATTATTAGCATAGGTTTTGCTCTAGGGATTTAATTGTGGCCTAGTTTAGTAAAAGTTTTAGAAGTCCTAATTCACCCCCCCTCTTAGGCATCACCTGTTTCCTTCAATTGGTATCAGAGCCTGGGTTTGGCTCATTTGAAACGCTTTAGCTTCACCGCTAAAAGAGCCGACGCTTTTTAGAGGAAGGGATGGATACCCATAGGCCACCACACTTCGACGGCACTAACTTCCCATATTATAGTGCTAGAATGGCTTGTTACCTAGAGGCCGTTGATCTAGGTGTTTGGAGAGTCACTCGTGACAATATGAAACCCCCCAAGAATCCCGAGAAACCCACCGCGAGTGAGGAAAAAGAAATTCATTTAAATGCTAGAGCCAAAAATTGCTTGTATGAATCTCTTAGCATGGATATTTTTAATCAAGTATTTACCTTGAAAACTGCTAATGAGATTTGGTTAAAATTGCATGAGCTCCATGACGGCACATCAAATGTCTGTGAGCAAAAACATTGCCTAGTCTTAAATGAGTATAATACTTTTGCTATGAGAGATGATGAGCTTGTTAGAGACATGTATTCTCGTTTAAATCTAATCATCAATGACCTCAACTCTATTGGCATAAATAAGCTAGGTGATGCAGACATTGTGAGGAAGATTATCTCCCTGCTACCACAACGAAGATATGGGAGCATCATCACCATCCTTCACAACATGGAGTACTTGAGTAACATGACCCCGACCATTGTAATTGGGAAAATCACGGCTTTTGAGATGTCGCGAAAAATGTGTCGGGGAGAGGAGCCAACTTCCTCAAGGCCATATGCTTTTGCATGTGATGAAAAGAAGGGTAAAAAGAAGGCCCCCACTGCAAGTTCCTCAAGTGAAGAAGAGGAAGAAGAAGAAAGTGATGATGATGAAGATAATCAACCATGCACATCATCCTCTGAGGACGAAGAAACAATCCGACGCGTCGGAAAGGTAATGGGGATGATCCGCAAGATTAATCTAATGGGTGTGCCCCTGCAGGTCGAAGATATTCTCTTTAACATTGACAGGAAAAAGCAAAGAAAGAGAGGATGCTTCGCATGTGGGGAGAAGGGCCACTTCAGGGACAGCTGTCCAACTATGGCCAAACCCAAAAAGCAGAGGAGCAAAGGCAAGGTGCTAACAAGTGTCAGAACTTGGGATGATTCTTCAAGTGAAGATGAACCTCCAAGAACACGTAGCCATCGGTCCTCATCATGCTCATCACGGTCTTCACACAAATGCCTTATGGCAAAAGGTAAAATGAGCATTCCATCCTCTAGTGATGATAGTAGCAGTGATGATGATGGTGAGGGAAAGCCCTCTGTAGATGAACTTGCGGAAGCCGTTAAATTTTTCCAGGATGTTTGCACTAAGCAAAAAACTCAACTTAAAACTTTGAAAAATAAGTTGATTAGCTCCCAAAATGATTACAAAGGATTGCTAGAAAAATTTGAAACTTTTGCAAACCTAAATTGTGAGCTGTCAACTAAAATTGAGCTATTAGAGTCGAGTGCTCCATCCACTGCTACTGATGATGGTCTGATTAAAAAGAATGAAAAACTTAAGGCTAAGTTAGCTAGCTCCCAAGAAGCTATTGAAAATTTGCAAAAGAAAATGGAAATTCTTAGCATACACAATAATGAGCTAACTACTAAGCTAGAGAACATCGGTAGCACCCCAGCAGCATCTTTAGTTGAAATACCTAAAATTATTAAGAAAGATGCTTCTACTTCTTGCTTTGATTTAATTGATGATTCTAACCCCTGCAACCAAGTTTTTGTTGAGAATATTGTTGTAGAAACATGTTCGGATGAGGTTGCAAAGGAAAATGAACAATTAAGGCAGGAAGTGGCTCGCCTTGGCAAGGCTTTGTATGACAAGAAAGGCAAAGCCAAACAAATCCGACCTCCGCAGGATAACACCACTGTGGGAGTGAACAAGCCTATGGAGGGAGAAACTGTGATTTGTAGGCTATGCCACATGGAAGGCCATAAGTCTTTCCAATGCAAGGCGACGACCGGGGATAAACAAAGGCAAAAGCTCAAGCAAAAGCCATCAAGCAAAATCTCCAACACCTACATCAAAAAGGTGGACAAAAAGGCTGCTACACCATATTTGATCAAGAAGAAAAAGAATGGAAAGGTGATAGCAATCAAGGCCAACAAGCAAGCCAACAAAGGAAAGGGGGCCAAACGCATCTGGGTGACAAAGGAAATAATTTCAACTATGAAAAGCACCAAGAAGGTTTGGATCCTGAAAGGGAAGTGAGTGGACCGAAGGTCATCGGGGAATTTGGAGACTTGGCAAAGTTGGGATGTATATCATGGGATACATCATGTTGGATCAAGTTTATTGGCAAGTGGGTTAGTGAATATTTTGGACCCAAATTTCCCCACCCATGACTAAGGTAACTAGATTTATTGTATTCCTTATTTTTAGATATGCGTATCTATTTTCTTGTATCTAGTTTTACCTTTCATGCCTAGTATTTCATTTGGTACTTACTTTAGATTAACAATGCATGCATACTAGGTAAATCACATGGTAGGGTAACTCGTTCTCAATTCATATTCTTGAGCAAACCTGCATGGTTTAAAATGTTTAATTAAGCACGACACATAGCTTATTTAACATCCCTAAGTAAATGACACTAATGCATCAAAAGATTATATCCTACAATTGGTGTCATTTAACTTATATGTGCCAAAGCTCAGATTATGGATAATCTGCCCCTCTTGATATCAAATCAAAGTGCATGTCTCCTACAAGTATTCAAAACTTGTATGCACACTTTCAGGGGAGATTACTCTATAATCTAAGTCTTTGAGACTAATACCTGTTTTCAAGTCTATTTCATATAGTAGTCTCATTGTAAGGAAAATGAAGTCCCCGGAGAAAGACAACAAGCTTCCACTGCAAATCTACAAGAATTCTTATCTCTCACAAGCCTGTCGTTGTCTTCAATTGGTCCGCAATTGACTTTCAATTGGTATCTTTGAGACTACATTTAGTATCATTTACATGTCTTCTCCAATATTTGATTAGACTATATTTCATATCTTATACTTCCCATGTTGCTATAAATGCATATACTATTAACTCATATTTTGTTACCTATGCATAAGGGAAGTTAGTCTATTCAAATTATGTCTTGCACCTCTATTTCTCACATGCTTTTTCCTAAGTAGAAGATCTCTCTCAGGGGGAGTTTTTCTTCGTCTCTAAAGGGGGAGAAAATTCTTTCTAAAGGAGAACACTCATTTAGGGGGAGTGATCTTTTAGTGCTTCTATTGATATTAATTGATAATTCTTTAGAGAGGGCAAGTCTTATTTGCTTCCTATATGCTTTTAATATCTTCCTTTTCGGTGGTTGATGCCAAAGGGGGAGAAGTTGTAGGGACCAAAGCAATGAAAATGTTATCAAACACCAAACACCACTAATTTAAAATTTTATATCTACAAATGGTTTTTCAAGTGGTTTTGGTTATTTGGTCCAAAAATAGGAAGGAAGTGAATTATGGAGTTAGGGGGAGGCTTAAGTCCAAAATATCACATTGTGGGGACAAACATGCATCTTAGCAAGTAGATTGCATATTATCATTCAAATAATTGTATTATTTGCTTGCTTTGGTTGTGTTGTCATCAATCACCAAAAAGGGGGAGATTGTAAGGAAAATGACCCCGGGCCATTTAGCTCAATAGGTTTTGGTGTTTGATGATCAACATAACCTGTGGACTAATGTATTTCCCAAGTATTTGTGTGTTGTAGTTCACAGGATGCGAAGTGGATTGGACTGAGGCTCTGAGGATGCAACACCTCAAAGAAGACATTATAAGACTCATAGAAGACATTACAAAGTAATATTTAAGACACTTTATATATGCTAAGAGTCCAACACATAAAGAAGTAGAAGTGAGATACAAAGCTACAAAACAAAAGTGAAGTTGATAAAGTTGAGAGGAAGGGCTGACTGAATTGGAAGTGTTTCACAACATCAAATCTATTCAAACTGACATGGATTCAACTCTGAGATGTAGACAATTTTATAAGCTTTCCAAAAAGTCTAAGATCATCAAAATCGGAGTTCGGGGCTAAAAGTTATGTCCATAATACGAAGTCGGAATTGCTGTAAAACTGCAGTAGCATATGGGATGTCCGGTGCACACTGGCCTGTCCGGTGTGCCAAATTTACTCAAACTGATATTACTTCAACTCTGGGATGTATATAATTTCATAAGCTTTCCAAAAAGTACAAGATCATCGAAATCGGAGTTCGGAGCTAAAAGTTATGGCCAAAATACGACAAGCGGACATGGGCTGTCCGGTGCACACCGGACCGTCCGGTGCGCCATCTTCGGAAGCTCAAACGGCTACTTTTAACGGCTAGTACACGTGGCATGTCCGGTGCACCTGTCTGGTACGCCACAGAAAGCTGCAGAACTGCTTTCCAACGGCTATATTTGAGTTGGGGCCTATATATACTTCACCCAACCGGCCATTTGGAGGTGTGGGAGCCCAAGCAACATACCAAGGCATATTATAGACATTTCCAAGTGCTCAAACACCCAAGTGCTTAATAGAATCACTTGGTGATTAGCATAGGTGCTTTGCGAAGTGCTTAGGTTAGTTAGACCGCATTAGCGCTTGCTTTAGGTGAATCCTAGTTAGTTGAGTGAGTTTAGACAAACCACAAACCCCTCGGCTCTTGCGTGAGTCGTTGTAATTGTACCGAGTGGGGCGAGAGTCTTGCGAGACCGTGACAACCGCGTTTGTGTCATGGCCGCCACCGTGTACCGGAGGGAACGAGACCCGCGGCGTTTCGGCCGTAAGCTCGATAGTGGAGACGGCGGGGAGCGTCCGAGAGGAGCCGGAAGCGGAGCACCACTTGCGCGTGGAGAAGGCCCGCGGCTCTCTATGGAGTTACTCGACCGAGGTGCTTGGCCCTCGCGTGGGCTTCCCTTTGCGTAGGGGCACCAACGAGGATTAGTCGGGACCTTGCGTGGTTCCCGATACCTCGGTAAAAATACCGGCGTCATCCACGAGAGTTTGCTTCTCTACTTTGCTCTTTAAGTTTCCGCATTTATATTAAGCATTTCAGTTTCAATCTTGTATTCATACTTATCTAGTGTAGATTGAAACTTAGCCTTTGCGGTAGAGATAGCAACACTTAGACAAAACCTAGTTTGCACATTCTAGTTTGATTATTAGCATAGGTTTTGCTCTAGGGATTTAATTGTGGCCTAGTTTAGTAAAAGTTTTAGAAGTCCTAATTCACCCCCCCCCTCTTAGGCATCACCTGTTTCCTTCAGGCCCACGGGCCTTTCGTGAGGTCTTTTATCCTTCTGGTGGACCCAGGGGATATCTTTCCCCCACAAGCCCCCGATCTTTGGGTTGATTTTGAAATAACCGGCCCAAAGATCCTAGGTCCAGCTTGCAGTCTTTGATTTCAACAACAAATGCCTTGGAAATAAGCCTATCGGGTCACTACTTCTGAACTCTGGGTGATCCGGTAAAAACGATCTTTTACTGTCTTCTTCCGCTATTACTCCTCGAAATTTGGTGTTCTGTCTCTGGTTCATGCTTTAGAGGCACCGAAGGTGCACCCAATGGGTGTAGCCCCGAGCTTCGAGTGGATTTTTGCAGATAATCCACTCGAAGGTCTTCATTTCAAGTCTTCTCAGAAATTACTTTTATCTTCCACCTGTGCTTTTTCAGAGGTCAGCCTTGCCTTAGTTTTGTCGTATGCTTTAGAGATCAGCATTTTGTCTTTCGGGGATGATTATTAATTGGGTGCACCAAAGGTGCACCCAATGGGTGTAGCCCCCGAGCTTTGAGTGGATTTTTGAAAATAATCCACTCGAATGTCTTCGTTTCCTGCTGTTTTTCAGAAATCGTCCTTTTCTTTTGTCGAATGCCTTAGAGATCAGCATTATATCATTAATGTTATGCTTTAGAGGTCAGCATACATTTTTGTCTTTGAAGCCAAGTATGCGATCTGCCCATATCTTGCTAGGTCTGGCAATTTATTTGATCTGCAACTGATTGGACGTTCGATAGACGGCCTTTGGCTAGTCTTCATATCACTTCATGCTTCAATGCTTCTGTCGATTAGACTTGTACCTCATCGGCTATATTTGGCTTTCCTCTGATATCTGTTGATATCCTCCTTCTGTCTTGAGGTATTCATTGCGTATACTGTATGGATGTGACTGCTTGGGAAAATCTATTGAAAATTCCTGGACGTCCCCCCCAATGGGTGTAGGCAAGGGACGGCTTGGTGCACTGAGCGTTTAGCAAACTGCTTCTGAGTAGTAACTTGATGTGACCGCGGTTGTAATCATATCGCCCAAACAGTTGACTGAAGTCCCAATGGGTGTTGTGTTACGTGGAACGGCGTCAGCCGCCTGACGTGTCTCCAGACGGTTTGAATTGCATATTGAATTTTTGCGACTGTTCGGTGGCCGTGGTAGGAGGTGAGCGGTTGCCTTCTTCTTCTATAAATAGTGTTCTTGCTTCTCCGGCATTTTCACATATCTTACTACTGCTCGCCGTTTACTTTCTTCTCTTTCCTTCTACTCTACCATGGGCAAGAGCAAGAAGGGTGGTAGTTCTTCACATCACTCCGGTGATAAGCGGAAGCGTGATCCGACTCCTCCCTCGGAGGACTTCGGCGACTCGGAGTACTCGGAGGAGGAGTTCTCCTCTGAGTCTGAGGGCTCACCGGTCCATGCCTCTCCCCCGGCGTCGTCTGATGACTCAGACGACTCCCAGGGGATCGCCGCAGAGGTGTGGACCTACATCCGGGCCGTCGAGCGCGCCGGGCTCGAGGGCTCGGATGAGTCGGAGTACTCCTCGGACAAGGAGAACTCCTCAGACTCGTCCGAGGAGGGCGGCGACGATGGCGGTGACGGCGACGACGACGGAGGCGATGGTGACGGCAGCGGTGACGGCGGCAAGGGCGGTGATGGCGGTGGCAAAGGTTGCAGCAGCGACGGCGGCGATGGCAGCAAGGGCAGCAGCAGGGGCAGCAACAAGGGCAGCAGCAAGGGCAGCAACAAGGCCAGTGGCTAGACGCCACTGGTTTTAAATGTTAGTATAGATTAGTAGTATAAGTAGTATTAGTGAAATAATGTAGTAGTAGTTAGTAGTATAGTGTAGTGAAATATGATGTAGTAATGGGGAGGATATCAACTCATAATGAGTTGATTTGTAAGTTCAGTAGTGCTTCCCTTATAATGAAGAATGATTTCGCCCAATTCCGTGTGCATCATTTTGCCTTCCTGTCAATCGTCGATCGTATTAATGTTTACTGCAGATGTTGTTTCTGAATGTAATGCTTGAGTAGCGACTTAGAATCGTCGAGACACGCTTCAGACTGCCCTCTTCGCGATGTCAGCGCTTTAGTGGTAGTGGCCGAGTCTTTTGGAGTCACGTTGTCACTTTTAGGAATAACAGCCGAGTGATTATCGACAATGTCGGCGTTTTTAGAAGTGATAGCCGAGTGATAGCGGGCCACGTTGGCGTTTTAGAAATAACGACCAAGCGGTTACTGGTGATGTCAGCGTTTTAGAGGTAACGGCTGAATCCTTTGAAGCCACGTCACTGCTTTAGGAATAACAGCCGAGTGACTGCTGGCGACGTCGGCGTTTTAGAAGTAACAGTCGAGTGATAACGGGCCACGTCGGCCGCTTTGGAAACAATGGCCGAGTGAAGTCTGGTAACGTCAGCATTTTTTAGAAATAACAGCTGAGTTAAATTGGGTCGCGTCAGCCGTTTTGGAAATAACGGCCGAGTGATGACATGGCACGCCAGCGTTTTAGAAATAACAGCTGGGTGATGACATGGCACGCCAGCGTTTTTAGAAATGGCGTCTGGCCCGGGAAAACCCCATATGTACTGCACTGTCGCGCGCCTCTGCATTCTGTGCCCTAGTTTTGCTTTTCTGCATCCAGGCCTTCTATGCTCCCTTGCAATATTGCCTCCGCTTTGCTCGCCAGCAAGGTTGAGATGGCGCCCAAGCGGAAATCCCAGAGTTCGTCTGCTGCAATCATTCCTCCTATCGATCACAACAGTCAGTTGCCTTTCGCAGGTAACCACATGTCTGTCGTCTCTGAGTCCGACCTTTTTCATCTCGTATCCATCGGAGTGCTTCCTCCGAAGGAGCTCTGTTCTTGGAAGATCTGCCGTGGGATCACTGTTCCGACAGAAGACACCCATGAATCCATCATTTACGTTCCTTTTCTCATCCACGGCCTTGCTCTTCCCATTTCTCCTTTCTTCTGCGGTCTCCTTGATTTCTATCACTTGAATCTAACCCATCTGAATCCCAATTCCATTCTGCAAGTTTCCATTTTTGTTCATTTATGTGAAGCTTTCCTTGGTATTCTGCCACACTTCGGCCTATGGAAGTACTTGTATCACTGTTGGCCTGGGATGGCCGAAGGGTAGCACCAGCTTGTGGGGGGTGCGAGTTTGGAGATGCGCCGTCGGAGGAAGACCGACTACCTCGACATCCCACTCAAGGACAACATCAAAGGATGGCGCCTGGAATGGTTTATCATGGAGAATCATGGGAATTCCCTTCCCCCACGGTCAAGGAGACAACCAGATGTTCGCACTCCGAGCTGGACTGAATCCCCCACAGACCTGGAGGTGGCTGAGGCAGGGGCTCTGCTTGCTGAGGTTGGATAGTTGAAAGGGAGGGGTCTGACTACAGAAGTTGTGGTCGCTGATTTCATTTTCAAGAACATTCAGCCAATAAAAGACATAGCATACCCGGCTTATCTGTATCGAGGCCTCGCTGATTCGACCCGGGTTACCAACAGAAGAATTCCTGCTATGGATTTGGTCAGCCGGCTCGAGATGATACTCAGAGGCAAGGTGTCGAACATCGGTGCTTCTGTTGCATACTCAGCCTGGAATCTGCCTCCTTCCAAGGCTTTTACCAGTTTTGTGTCAAATCCTCCTGCTGGTGATAGCGGTTTGGGCCTTAGAGTGCGACCCTCTCCCGAAGAGGTTAGTGCTTTGGTTGCCTCACTTGGTGAAATCCCTGACGACGAGAGGCAGGTTCATTTCGAGGTACCTTTGAATCCAAGTGATGTAGAGATAAGTGTCATGCTGGATATGTTGACTGAAGATTCCTCTGATGCAGCCCCTGCTGAAACACTAGCTGTAGCACCCATCCCAGAGGCTGGCAAAGCTTTGGATATTCAGAGGTCTGATAGTGTTCGTCCGAAGCGTCCTCACCGAGCCACTCAGCCAACTTCTCCTGCTGAGGGGAAGAAAAAGAAAAAGAGACGTCTTCGCCGAGTGTCATGCTTGGATCAGGATGCCGGTCCTTCTGCTCCTGCTGCTGAGGAAGTGCTGGTGCCAGTTTTTGCTGAATTTGATCCCAATGGGTGTGACCCAACTGATGCTGATCCCAATGGGTGTACCGTCCGCATTATTGATGAAGATGAGGAAGAGGAGTATGAAGTCCCTCTAATTCGGAAGAACAGCCGGCGCTACATAGCCAGCGGGGAAAGTAGTGGTGTTCCTTCTCCAGCTTTGTCTGCCCTCATTGGTCTGCAAGAATTGTCTCTGGCAAACTTTGATCAGACTCTTGAAGACATGGTCCCAGAAGATCTGTTGTCAGAGCCGGCAGATGGTGGAATGATGGAAGTTTGCGCTGATGTGCCTGATGCCGGGTTGGAGTTATCTCGAGCAGTGTCCCGTGCCTCATCGACCTTAGAGCGCGGTCTTAAGGGTCAAGAGGCTGGTCTGGATTGTTCTGCTCCCATGGAAGTGGGTGAAGGTCCTTCAGCCTTAGAGGTGGTTGTTACAGAGAACTCGGCCCTCAAGGATGGCGCTAGCGCTTACCCAGCCCCCGAGGGTGTCGCCGGGGATGATCCGGCTCGGATGGGTAGCGCAAGCTATGACCCAGCCCCCGAAGGTGTCCGAGTTGGTTCTCCCTCTCACACTTCCATGGACGTTCACGTAGGATCTTCCCCTCTGCATTCTGGTTGCATGGCAGCAGCTCAAGCTTTGGGTCAGGAAGTCGCCTTAGAGGTCGGCGCTCCTGATGACAGAGTTTTGATTTCTGTTGTTGACACTGACTTGGTCACCACTGATGCATTGTGGGTTGCTCTGGGTGTTGATCCTTCATTGAGCCATCAACTGATTTCCCACGACTTGGGAGTTCCTTCGTTCTTCTCCAACCTCCAGGTAATTTGGTTTTTCCTGATCTGTCTGTACCCCGGGTGTGATATTGTTCTAACACTCATTTGTTTTTAATGTCAGGCATTGGTTGATGAAATGGTTGGTCAGCTGAGGTCGCAGGGTGCTTCTGTCCCAGAAAGAGCTCTATCTCTAACGCATTGGAATCCAGTGCTGCTTCAGCGGCAGGTATCTGATCTGGAGATGGCAAATGCTGGTTAGTGCCCTTTGTTTCTTCTTTGGCTACTTGATTAATCTGCTTTTAGCTGAACACCCTTGCTTGACTTTTTCTTGACAGATATGTCTCGGCAGTATTCTGATCTTGAAGAGAAATATTCTAAAGGTCAGACTGAACTGGCCCAGGTTTCTGCTTCTCTGAATGATGCTAACACGCTGAACTCCACTCTCCATGCTCGGCTCGACTCTGAAAAGGTGATCAGTGAATTGAGCTTTACTTGGCTTTGTCTGCTGTGTTCATAGTGCTTGCTTGACGTTGGAGAAACTTATTCTTGTCTGCAGGAGGAAAAACGTGCTCTTGCCACTTCTCGCGATAACCTTGACAAGCTATATCGTGACGCCAGCAACTCGTTGACCATCCTGGAGAAGAGTCATCGCTTCACCATGGAAGATTTGGATAATCATCGTTATAAGCTACAAGAGTCCTTGGATGATATGATTCTCCTCAGGCAAGTGGTGTCGAACAAGGATACTATCATCAAGGATCTGTGTGCTTCCAAGAAATCAGTCGCCCAGGAGCTAGAAACTGCTCGGTTGGCTATCAAGGCTGCTGAAGAGACTTCTACTACTCTGAGGGCCCAGCGCGACAAAGCTATGGACAAAGCTATTCGCGTGGGGCGGATCATGATGAGGAGACCCGGTGTGGTTGTTCCTGACGACATAGTGGCAGATGTGAATGCCGCTCCTGATTTCTCGAGTCGTCCATCTTCGTCGGTTGCTCCTGAGAAGAACATTACCAAATAGAAACACTGAATGTTTTGAATATGTGGTTAGTGTGCTCGGATACTTTGTTAGAAAACACTTTTTAGTGTTGAATGCCGTTATTATTTTCCTGTTGTTAGAATACAATAGTATCTACAATCGCAGAAGTAAATGCAGTATGAAATTTCTTCGTGGGGCATAGAGGTCGCCCTAAGATGAGTAATTGCAAACGTTCTTGTGTCGGATTAAGTAGGTGCGAATGTGTCGTGCTGATTTAAGTCATTACCAACTTAAACCGACCGCTCCGTTGGTAGGGTATAGTGGTCACCCCGAGTTAAGTGAGCGTGAGCATGTCGCATCGCCTTAAGTCATTGCCGACTTAAGTTGATTGCTCCGTTAGTAGGGTATAGTGGTCACCCCGAGTTAAGTAAGCATGAGCATGTCGCACCGCCTTAAGTCATTGCTGACTTAAGCTGATTGCTCCGTTAGTAGGGTATAGTGGTCACCCCGAGTTAAGTAAGCGTGAGCATGTCGCACCACCTTAAGTCATTGCCGACTTAAGCCGATTGCTCCGTTAGTAGGGTATAGTGGTCACCCCGAGTTAAGTAAGCATGCAGGTTGACAGTGAACAATTCGAGTGCCTTTGAAGTCTTTTTATTGATGATATATTTCCCAGTTTACAGAGTACATTGTCGTCCCAATAGCTTTTGAGATATAGCTAGGGGTAAAACTTCCTGAGATGTTCTATGTTCCATGAGTTCCCAATTTTCGTGCCGTCCATTTGAGTGATACGACATGATCCAGGCCGAGTGACTTCTGCTACTATGAATGGTCCTTCCCATAGTGGTGACAGTTTGTGTCGTCCCTCCCCCATTAGAATTCGGCGGAGGACGAGGTCTCCCACTGCAAAGGATCGATGTCGTATGGCCTTGTCATGATAGCGTCTCAAAGTTTGCTGATATCGGGCCGACTGAATCATCGTATTCAATCGTTCTTCTTCTAGTACATCGACATCCTCCAGCCTAGTAGCCTCAGCTTCTGCTATGTTTTCAAAGATTAACCTTGGTGCCCCAAACTTGAGATCAGCAGGTAGCACTGCTTCCGAACCATAGACCATAAAGAAGGGTGTGTTTCCATGCAGAGCTCGACTAGGTTGAGTTATCAGGCTCCAAACAACATACGGTAGCTCTCTGATCCACTTTCCTGCAAACTTTTCATTCTTGTCGAAGACTTTCTTTCTGAGCGCTTCCAATATCATCCCATTGGCTCTTTCTACCTGCCCGTTGGCTCTTAGGTGCACCACCGAGGCGTATTTGATCTGAATGCTCTTTTGCTCACAGAAATCGAAGAACTCTGAACTTGTGAAGTTGGATCCCAGGTCGGTTATGATGATATTCAGTATTCCAAACCTGAATATTATGTCTTGTATGAATTCCACTGCCTTAGCTGAAGTTAGAGAAGCAATGGGTTTGAACTCTATCCATTTAGTGAATTTGTCGATAGCAACCAGTACATGAGTGTATCCTCCTTGAGCTTTCTTGAAAGGTCCAATCATATCCAATCCCCAGCATGCGAACGACCAAGTTACAGGTATGGTTTGCATTTGCTGTGCTGGCAGATGTTGCTGTTTTGACAAGTATTGGCAGGCTTCGCACCTCTGGACTAACTCGGCTGCATCACTCTTTGCTGTTGGCCAGTAGAAACCCGACCTGAAGACCTTCCCAACCAAGGTCCTGGATGCTGCGTGTATCCCGCATTGCCTAGCATGAACCTCTTCTAGCAGTTGCTTTCTAGTGGCTAAGAGAATGCATTTCATGAGGACTCCAGATGCGCCTCTTCTGTATAGTGTTTCCCCAATGAGAGTATAATGAGCTGACTGCCTTGCAATTCGTTCTGCTGCATTTTTGTAATCTAATTCCTCCTCATTTTTTATGTACTTGATGATCGGCTCCCTCCAGTCATCAGAATTTGACTCTGGTTGGCTCAGAGCATTGCATTCCTCCACCCGATCTAGTGAAATGCTCGGATGCAGTATTTCTTGTACGAAAACTCTAGGTGGGACCTGAGTCCGACTGGATCCAAGCTTGGACAATGTATTAGCTGCCGTGTTGCGATCTCTCTCCACATGATGAAATTCCAGTCCTTCAAATTTGTCTTCTAGTTTTCGGACAGGAGTGCAGTATTTTCCCATGGAATCATTCGAGCAATCCCATTCTTTGTTTACCTGACTTATGGCCACCAGAGAATCTTCGTATACCATCAGTCTCTTGATGCCCAGTGATATGGCAATGTTCAGTCCATGAACCAGAGCTTCGTATTCTGCTGCATTGTTGGACGCAGAGAATAACAGTTGAAGAGCATATTTGAGTTGTTCACCTCCAGACGCGATAAAGAGGATCCCTGCGCCTGCTCCCTGCAACTTCAACAAGCCACATTCGCCATACTTCTGCAGTCTCCAGATTATCCGGCACCTATTGCTCGGTCCATTTTGATACAAAGTCGACCATTGCTTGAGTTTTGATGGCAGTGCGAGGTCGAAATTCAATGTCATGAGATCCCAGTTCACAGGCCCACTTGGCTATTCTTCCGATGGCTTCTTTATTGTGGAGAATATCCCCTATCGGAAATCCAGTGACTACTATGAATTTGTGGTCGTCGAAGTAGTGACGGAGCTTGCGTGCAGTTAGAAGTACTGCATATAATAGCTTCTGAACTTGAGGGTATTTCTTCTTCGAGGGACCCAGAACTTCACTGATGAAATAGACAGGATGTTGTACTGGGTATGCATGTCCTTCTTCTGGTCGCTCGACTACCAACGCGGTGCTCACCACGTGAGTCGTGCAAGAGATGTATAATAGCAGATCTTCAGCCGGTTGAGTCGGCGTGGCTCGGCGCGACGGTTTTAGCACTGGTGGTGTTGTCAAGAATTTTTTCAGCGCATCTAGAGCTTCTTGTGCTTCTGAAGTCCACTGGAATTTGTCTACCTTCTTGAGCAACTTATAGAATGGTAAGCCTTTCTCTCCCAGCCTTGATATGAATCTGCTCAGAGCTGCCATACATCCGATAAGTCTTTGTACTTTCTTCTGTGATCGTGGTGCTTCCATCCTCATGATAGCCTCGATCTTTTCTGGATTGGCTTCAATTCCCCGGTGGCTGACAATAAACCCGAGCAACTTTCCTGCTGGTACTCTGAAGACACATTTTTCGGGATTAAGCTTCCATCGGTATCGTCGTAGACTGTTGAAGACCAGCTGTAAATCTTCAATGAAATTTTCTGAATTCTCTGTCTTGATCACCACATCATCCACATAAGCTTCCACATGCTTGCCCCAGTGGTCGGCTAAGCATGTCTGAATAGCTCTCTGATAAGTCGCTCCAGCGTTTTTGAGGCCGAACGGCATGGAGGTATAGCAGAAAGCTCCGAACGGGGTGATGAATGATGTTTTCCTCGTCTTCTTTTGCCAAGCTAATCTGATGATACCCGGAGTAGCAATCCAAGAAAGACAACACAGAACATCAAACAGTTGAATCCACCACCTGGTCTATTCTAGGAAGTCCGAAGGGATCCTTCGGACAGTGTTTGTTGAGATCCGTATAGTCGACGCACATGCGCCAATCCACTTTATTCTTTTTGAGTACAAGAACAGGATTAGCTAACCACTCAAGATGTAACACCTCTCTAATGAATCCGGCCGCGACCAAGCGAGCTAGCTCAGCACAGATGGCTTCTCTCTTGTTGGGCGTGAAGCATCGTAATTTCTGTCGGATTGGCCTTGACTGGGGGTAGACCTTCAATTTGTGCTTGGCCAGTTCTCTCGAGACTCCTGGCATATCCACAGGTTGCCATGCGAATACGTCTCGGTTATCTTGCAGAAACTAGACGAGCGCGCCTTCCTATTTGTCATCCAGGCTGGAACTGATGATAGCAGTTTTGCGCTCGTCAGCGAACCCAAGATTGATTCTCTTGGTTTCTTCAATCGGCCATATAGAGGTCACGGCTTGACCTTCATTCACGGGTATCGCGAGGTCTTCCTCAGGCTTTGAGTTCGCCTGCGCAGAAGAAATCGTCGATGGTTTGGTAGTGAGGGCCGCCTAAATGGCCACTCGGAAACATTCTGCGGCGCCTTGGAAGTCAGCGTGCACAGTTATGATTCCTTGTGGTCCTGGCATCTTCAATATCATGTATGTATAATGCGGAATGGCCATGAACTTCGCCAATCCAGGCCTCCTGATGATGGCGTTGTATCCGCAATCGAAGTTCGCCACCTCGAACCTCAGGAACTCGGTTCTGTAGTTCTCCGGAGTTCCGAAGGTGACCGACATGTAGATGTGGCCCAGCGGATATTCTCCTTCAGCCAGCACGATGCCGAAGAAGGGTGTGTCTAACTCGTCGAGCTCTTTGAGGGGAACTCCCAAGCCTTGGAGCGTCCGGGGGAAGGTGACGTTGATGCTGCTTCCCCCGTCCACTAACACCTTCCCCTGCTCTCTCGGATCACTGGATCGACGAGGAGCGGGTACTTGCCTGGGTGGTCGAAGTTGAGCCACTGATCTACCCGGGTGAAGGTGATCAGGTGCTCAGACCATCAGTACGGGGCAGGTGGTCCGGTAGCTGCCACCAGTATCTGACGATCGTTGAGCTTTTGTTGTCTCTTTCTTTCCTGCGACCCGTGTCCGCCGAAGATGACGTTGACTTCTCTGTCGACGTGTGGGAAGGCTCCACCTCCTCCCTCCTCCTGTTGCTGGGGTTGTCGCGGTTCTCCTGGTCCTCCTCGCGACGGGGGAGGAGGTAGAGGTTGGAAGGGTCGGTCGTTCCCCACGGAATGCTTGAAGTCTCTGCAGTTCCGGAGGGTGTGGCGCATGTCCTTGTGGTACGGGCACTAGGCGTCGAGGATGTCGTCTAGCGTGCGTTTGCCTCCGCGAGGTCCTCCTCGGGCGCGCGAGGCGGGCGGTCCGGCGGCGTGGACCTCTTCATGAGGCCTCTTCTCCTAGCGTTTGTCGGGTTGCTGGTTCGTGTCGCGTCGCGGTGCTGTCGGTGCAGGCTTTGCTCCTCCGATGAGGTCTAGAGCTCATTCATCGGCGGTGATGTAGAGGTCGGCTTCCCGGAATAGCTGCTCCGAAGTGGTCGGCGCCTTTTTTAGTATGGCTCGGACGAAGGCCGAGTCATTGGATCCCCGGTAGAAGTCCTCGATCACTACTGCTTCCGCGACCTCGGGGATACGATTTCTCATGGTCTGGAATCTTTTGAGGTACGACCGAAGAGTTTCGTCCCCCCGACGCTTGATGGATTTGAGGTCGGTTTGTCGGAGAGGGATTGGAAGTTGGCGGTGAAGCACCGACTGAAGTTGCTCCAGTCGTCGATGCAGTGTCGGGGTAGGTGTCGCAACCATTGCAGCGCGTCTTGCCCAAGGACAATAGGCAAGTACGCGGTCATCACATCCTCGATTGCCCCTGCGTGCTCGGGCAGCGGTGGTGTAGACGGCCAGCCAGCCTCCCGGATCCTGCTTAGGTTCATATTTGTCGACGTTGGAGACCTTGAAGTTAGGGGGCCATTGAATGGCCCTGAGGCGTGGAGTAAGCGCCGATACTCCACAGTTGTCTTCTTGTCGTCGGTGATGATGTCTTTCCCGGGGAGGGGAATGGTTGTCATGGTGCCTCGACCGTCCCCGGGTGGTGCCACCAGTTGAAGTCGTGGCTGACTCGGTCCTGGTAGCCTGACTCCGTGCTGGGATGCCGTGATCCCGGTCATACTCTTCCCAGTGACGGATCTCGTTCTCGTGTCGTCGCTCGCACGAAGCATTGATGGAGCTCCGTGCATCCCGCCGACTGTTGATGGCGTGTCGTAGTCTCGTAGATCGTTCGACGGATGAGCGAGGGGTAGAAGGTGGTTGGCTGCTTGAGTGAACAGTCGCCGATAGCCCTCAGCGTCGGGAGTCCGGGAGAGGCCATCAGCTATCCGAGCCAACACTCCGCCGACTTCACTCGGCGTGTTCATGGCTCGGGCGAAGTCGGGGTTCAGGTTGCGTCCGAAGAGTGGATTTTCCCGATGCTGCCTTGTTTCCTGCTCGGCCTGTTCTTGAGCCTGCCGACGGTCACATCGTCGAGAGTTCCTTCTTTCTCTGAGGACCCGTTCTTCCAGAGTTTCTCCCACTTCTGAAACCTCATCTCGTGATACGGGCTGTGCCGGATCCCGTTCTCCGACTTCGTGATGTCACCGAATATTTCGGTGTCGATTCCTCCGTCGGCGAGACTCCCAGTGAAGAGGTTCTTCTCCTGGTGCGGTTGGTTCATCGTCGGAGATAGGATTCGATTCCACTCTTCCCCCGATGAAGAGGACATCAGGGTAGAATGGAGCAGCTGTCACGACGATCTTCTTTCTGTCCTCCTTTGAGGACGGAGGCACATAAAGAGCAGCTTGACGACCCTTGGCTTCATTCGCTTCTTTCCTCCTTGTGATCCGTGTCCATCTTTCCGTCGGAGAGGTGGACAACGGGGCTCTCCGGGTAGACGGATCCTCGGCTCCTAGCTTGCTGAAGGTGATCTTTTCTCGGAGCGCTAGAGATTGCGCTTTTCCCTGCTTTGCTCCGATTTTCTCGGAGATCTTTGAGGACGACTTTCTCTCCGGTGGATCCGCGATGCGATGCAGAGTTCCCTCTTCATCTGCTACGGATGAAATAGTCTCGAAGCGGAACACGGACCCGGGACGGAGGATGATCTTGTGCTAGAAGGTGACGACCATTGAGCTAGCTTGGATCGATGACACACCCCTACCTGGCGCGCCAGCTGTCGGTGTTTTGGGTCCGACTGCGCACCCGGGGTTGCCCCTCAAGGTGCTTTTTGGAGTAGGACGGTGTTATCGACTGTAGCTCGATGGTTCGTGCTAAATGCACGAGAGACAGTGGACAGTTGTGTACAGGTTCGGGCCGCTTTGAGATGCGTAACACCCTACGTCCTGGTGTGAGCACTTTTTTGTGGTGGGTTACAAGGTGGTTCTCTAGTATCGGAAACGTAGAGAGTCGGAGTGGATGGCTAAGTAATATGAGGTCGATCGTCTTGAAGGGGTGCCCCCTAGGCCTTATATACTCGACCGTGGGGCATTACATGTGGATATGATAATAACGGGTGCCTAGATAATAGTGAACTGACCGAGTCTATCTTCCTATAATTCAGCCGACCCATCCTCGCTCAGTTCCGATGTACGTGGCCCCTGCCCGGGAAGGTCGGGTCACTGTTGTGATCACCGCTTGAATTCATCCATCGGGCCGTCTGGGCTTGCGTCGATCCGGCCTTACATCGATCCGCTTTATTGGGCGTTCCTCCCCAGGCCCACGAAGGGATGACCTCGCGAATTATTGGGCCCACGGGCCTTTCGTGAGGTCTTTTATCCTTCTGGTGGACCCGGGGGATATCTGTCCCTCACACCCTTCATATGTGACTTGATGGAGGAAGAGGATTCCTCCTTATATTTGTCACCGGACTCCCTTAACAGAGTCCTTCCCGAGCCTATGGCATTGTCGCCCGTCACAATCTCCCTCTTGGCGTGATCTCTAGACATCACTTCGAGTTTGTTAGACTCTTAATGAAGCACCGGCTCTGATACCAATTGAAAGTCGCCTAGAGGGGGGTGAATATGCAAAACCTAAAATTTATGAACTTTAAACATGTACTAAGGCTGGGGTTAGCGTTAGAATTAAATCGGAGTACAAACGATAGTTCTCCTTACTTAGAGTTGCTCAATCAATGCGGATAATGTTTGGGAGCAAACTCTAACAATATTAGCAAGGGAACTTTTAGAGAGAGGAAAGAAGGGAAACAAATCAAGTGAAGATCAACAAGTGAATACAATGATTTGTTTACCGAAGTTCGGTTCCAAAGAACCTAGTCCCCGTTGAGGAGGCCACAAAGGTCGGGTCTATTCCAACCCTTTCCCTCTCTCAATCGGTCACACAGACCGGTTGATGCTTCTCCTTAATCACTTGGGTCACTTAGACCCCGCAAGGATCACCACACACTTAGGTGTCTCTTACTAGCTTTACAAAGCACTTAGAGAATAAGAATAAGAAAGGAGAAAGCAATCCAAGCAACAAGAGCAACAAAAGAACACAAAACACCCTCTTTCAAGTCACTAAGGAATTGAGTTGATTTGGAGGTTTGGAGAGGATATGATCTATTGAATGTGTCTTGGAGTGAATGCTATTACTCTTGTATTGAATGAGAACTTCAGAAAACTTGGATGCCATTGAAGGAGGTGGTTGGGGTATTTATAGCCTCCAACCACTTCCTAGCCATTGGCTCAGTTTGCTGTCGATAGGCACATCGGACAGTCCGGTGGTGCACCGGACAGGGCACTGTTCACTGTCCGGTGCGTGCCACGTCAGCGGCCCGTTGGCGTTTGGAGCGGTTGACCGTTGGAATCCTTTATCCTGTAGCTGCACCGGACAGTCCGGTGCCACACCAGACATGTCCGGTGCATTCTGACTTTGTAGTCTGACATCTGACTTTGCACTGTACACTTTTGCAGTCGACCATTGAGCGCAGGTTACCGTTGCTCCGTTGGCTCACCGGACATGTCCGATGCACACCGGACAGTCCGGTAAATTATAGCGGAGCGTGCCCTGGTAAAACCCGAGAGTGGCCAGTTCGAGTGGAGCTTGGCCTGGGGCACCGGACACTGTCCGGTGCACACCAGATGCTGTCCGGTGCGCCACTTGCAGCACACTCTCAAGTCTTTGCTCCAAACTTTGTTGAGTCCCCAACTTAATTTCTTTCTTGGTTTGTGTTGAACCTTATGCACTTGAGATAAGAGACATCTTGGCAAACTAATTAGTCCATGTGGTTTGTGATGGACGTCAACCACCAAAATCGATTATAGGAAATGATTAAGCCCATTTCCCTTTCAAAACTTTGAAACGTTAAACAATACTAGGTGAGTGTCCGTGCGTTACAGCGGGAACATATAATATCACAATAACTTATATACAAAATGTGCGTTATACTGTTATGAGAAAATGTTTCATAATCGATTTGTGATCATGGCCATACATAAATTTGTTATTTTAATCTAGCTGTTTCACCACTACATTGCAACCATCAGTATCATGCAGACTTTGATATATGCCACTATTTGCATGGTCTCATCATTGGAGAGCACGTCCCACACCTACTGGAAGAAATTCCCTCGTACATCGTCAGTCATCAGGCACGCACCACCATATGCAATTGCTTAAACAAAAAGGCAAGTGTGTGTGTTTGCGAATAGAATTAAAGGCGGGCCGGCACAAAAGCTACCCCGACGGTGGCGAGGATGACGAACTGGTCAATGTTGTCGGTCTTCCTCTGCGTCACCTCCGACGCCGAGATGACACCATAGTCCTTGATATAGTAGTCATTGAACGCGCGCGGTATGGCGAGTACCGATGACTCTTAGCTGGTCTACCAAACGAAGTGCACCCCGGACTCATCAGCGAGGTAGTACACCTGACCGTTGCACCACCGGATGCGATACTCCTCTACATACATCATGTTCGAGGACACTCACACAACATCAGCAACGTTCGTCGTCCCAACGCACAAGAATTCATGTCCGGTTAGTAACGACTTACCTGGCAGGTTGGGCTTCATGTGGATGATGAGCTGGACGACGTAATGGCGCCCTCGTCGGATGCGGTGCCCAGAACAACCCGAGAGCCACCGATGTTGGCGATGACCATGAAGTCTCCCTGCTTGACGATGGACAGCGCGGTGCAGTCGCTCTAGACCACGTTCAAACGGCGGCCGCGCTAGAGCTTGTCGTACACAGCGGCGCATGCGACCACGTAGGACTGCATCTAGAGGCCGAACTGGTACTCGCCAAGCTTTTTCTCGTCGTCAATGTGCGACGCAAACATGAGCGTCTCCTGCTAGTGATGTTTGTTCGGGGTTTCCAAGTAAGAAACATGGATTCATCCTTGGCGTTGGTTTATGAAAATGACTCACAAGTTAGATCCATGAAAAAAATATTATGGAGAATAAATGCCACGAATGCAAAAAAAGGAATTTAAGTTGAAAACATTATTCGAACAAAATAAATTGCATGCAAGGCTCTTCTTTAAATACTACTCCCTCCATCCAAAAATATAATTCAAGAATCTTAGTGATACTTATCTACTACTACGCACTGTGCAAGGGTAGCAGGTGGGCTTGGGAAGAGATATAATAGATGTTTTTTCTGTCATAGATATAGACATAAACACACATGTGGTGTAGCGGTAGCTACTACTTATATTTGCCTAAGGGGTCACAGGTTTGAATCCCATTGGAGGCATTTGTGTTTTTTAAATTTAGCTAGACGTTCCCATTGGGGTCATTTTTGTTTTTATTTTATTTTATGGGAAAGGTAGAATAAAGATTAGGAATGACAGAACATAGGAATGGGCTGAGGAGGGGGAATGGGAAAGACATAACAAGGAATGAGAATGTCAGAACACAGAATGACAAACTACCCTTGCAGCCTTAATAAGTAGTAGAGATGGTCTAAAACAACATTTAAACTCCACATTTTAGCGTTTATAAGCATTTTAAACTGTAAAACGCAGTTTTTATGCGTTCTAGACCATTAGCTACTTTGGTTCCAATCCGTCAGTTACTTTCGGGCCCAGTCTGTATCAGTCTCCACGGGCTTGCTCTACCTCTGCCTTGAAACACTATTGTACACTGTAGATGACACTGTTTTACAGAGTATTGTTTAAAATAGGATGAGAGATAAGAAATATGATATGATACCTGCTGGATATAGCCTCGTCACCTCACATCATGGCCCATTGCAAATTGCATAGGTTTATTGGAATGCATAATTCTCACAAGGAAAAATAAGATTCAAATAAACTCTTCTTAAGAGAAATTTTTTACCTAAACTCCTAAATATACTTTTGGGGTTTACAATAAGTGAGAGAGGCTATGAAAAGCTATTTTGTCAGTTTTATCTGTTTTCAGTTTTTAGAGCATTTTAAAAAGACTTTCACCCATAAGTTGTTTTAATAATGAATGTTACTTGGTAAAAAAAACTCTATAAAGTTGTTAGTAAAGTCATGCCAGATAGGACCGGTGATCACCACAGCAAGACCACGAAGATGCAACAAAGTTGTATACTATTTCAAGCTCCACAACTTTTATACAGTAAAAGACTGTACATCCTTCGTTTTTTTAATTTATTTATCGCGTTTTATTAGTTCATTGAATTTCGAGAACGAGAGGGAGTATGTAGTATAAACTGCCGTCGTGGCTAGCACACGCACTGAACTACACAGATAGTCTTAGGGGCATGCTGCTGTTGTGCCCTCCAACCGGAAGTGCTCAAGCGGGCGACCGTCGAGGCCTTTGCTGTACGAGTACCCGACGAACTCTCTAGCCGTGACGCTCTTGTAGAGCGGGGGGCTGCTGCTGCCGCCGCCATCCGTGATGATGGGCCCATAAAGCCTCGTAGACCTCTTCACGTCCGCGTTGAAGAAGCACGCCACCGATACCCTCGGCGTGTCCTTGCTCTTGTTCGCGAGGACCCGGTGCTCCACGCTCCTGAACCGGTCGTTGCTCACAAGCTGCATGCACAGCACAGCACAGCACGTGGGCAAGGCGCGACAACAGTCGGCCGGAGTGGGGGTTAGGTGGCGTTTGGTTTGCGAAATGTAACGTAAATGATAATAGTAACGATTCACATTCGAATACCGACGGTAACAAATTTGAATAATGTGGTATCCATTTGTAGTGTGGTATCGATTACGGTTAGAGTTAAACAAACATGATTTAATGTTATCGATTTCTCATTGCGTTATCAATATATGAACCAAACGACACATTATATGCAAACAATTTCCAGCGAAATGGAGATCCAGACGATATGATGTGGAGAGAGAGTGTGTGTGTGGGCCTGAAGAATGTCGCCGATGTTGACGATCAGAGCGCCGGGCAGGGGAGGGACGTCCACCCAGCCGCCGCGGTCGAGGAGCACCTGCAAACCGCCCATGGCGTCCTGCAGGAGGACGGTGAGGAAGGTGGCGTCGGCGTGCCTGCTAGTGCCGAGGGTGAGGTGCGGCTCCGGGCACGGCGGGTAGTAGTGGCTCGCCACGTTGAGGCTCCGCGCGCAGCCCATCTCGCGCAGGTGGTCGCTGGGCAGGCCGAGGGACTCCGACAGGAGCTCCAACACCCGCAGCGCCAGCTCCGTCGCCGCGTCGCCGTACTCCAGCATCGCGCCCCTTTCACCCGATCAGTCGGTCGTGAGTCGTGACTCGTGAAGTATACAGTATATATCGCGGTAGTATGGAGCACGGATCAGAAACTCGGTACCTGACAGCCTCGGGCAGCTCTTCCGGGCGCGGCGGGTCGGGCGCCAGCTCGCAGAAGAGGGTGTCGCGCCAGCTGGCGGCCGCCGACTGGAAGAGGTCGTAGTTGGAGGTGAACCTCACCTTGCGCGCGGTGTCCCTGGTGTAGAAGCGGCGCTTCGCCTCCGCCTGCTGCTCGTTGAACCGCCTCACCCCGGCGAGCGCGGCGGCCATGAGCTCCCGCGGCACGCCGTGGTTGACCACCTGGAAGAACCCCGCGGTCTCGGCCGCGCGCCTCACCCGCGCGGCCACCTCTTGTCGCGGCGCAGCCGCGAGGTCGATGACCGGGATGATGCCGGCGGCCTCGCCGGTGGGGGACGGCGGCGGGCACGAGGTCGTCGCCTCCAGGGACTCCGGCGGGCCGGTGGCGGAAGATGGCCGTAATGGCCGTGACGCCGGCGTCCACGAGCCCCTTCACGCCCGCCTTGGTGTCGTCGAACGCTTGCAGCTCGCGCCGCCGCCGGTCAAAGCCGTCGGAGGCCGCATGGGCTTCCGGTTCGGCGGCCGACATCGATGGTGTAGTCGTTGGTTTGGCTCTGCGCGCGACGGGTGAGAGGGAGGTGGACACAAATATTTTTTTTCCCCAGGATTCGCGATATTTTCCAG
Source organism: Zea mays (assembly GCF_902167145.1). NCBI lineage: Eukaryota > Viridiplantae > Streptophyta > Magnoliopsida > Poales > Poaceae > Zea > Zea mays. Next base: position 9,806,434 of record NC_050104.1, on the reverse strand, counting down.
TCCCAAAGCGATGGGAAACTCCGTTCCCCTCAGAGGCAGACCACGACCATGTGATATTTTCGCCTCGCAAATGCACGGCTCCATTCCCTCAGTCGAGCAAGTCCAGTCCAGTCCAGCGCACCTCAAAGTCGCAACGGCCACTTAAGTCATGAACTCATGATTCAGAATCTGGTCACCATGGACTCCAGAGCTCAGAGCAGGCCTGCTGCTGGCTGCCGGTGTTTACCAACTAGTACATCTTAAATTGCAGATGCCGTTAAAAGCGTAGACTGACTTAGGGCTAGTTTAACAACCCCATTTTTACGTGGAATTTCAAATTTCTCAAAGAAATTGAACTAATTTTACTTGAGAAAAATGAAAACCCTTGGAAAAATGTGGTTTTCAAACTAGCTTAAGCTCTTTTTTATCTGCTTCAATCACATACATACCGATCATAAAAAAACAACACATCGATCATTAACAGGTAGACACATGTCAAAAATCCAGAGCAGGCGTTCGATCGATCAGCAGCCTGCAGCAGCGGCAGGGTGAGCCACCGCGCCGTGCGAGTGACGTCACGCTCGGAGCGCAGGCTTTGGAAGTGGAACAGCGCGAGCGACACGGGGGCATGCCGACGGAGCTGCCGCGACGAAACGCACGAAGAAACCGTACCGTTGTCACTTGTCAGGTTCGCAGCTTGTCAACCGGCCCGCCGCAACTCGAGTACTCGCCACGCGCGCCACGCCGCGCGCCGCCGCTCCCTTCCCGAGCCCCGACTCCGTCCGGAGTGCTGCAACCTGCGCCGCTGCCCACCGGACTCCTCTTCCCCTTCCGCCTCGGCTTCCCGATCCCCTTCCCGTCCCGAGCCCTGCCGAAATTCGAATCGCCCGCCTCCCGAGCCCTCGCCCCCCCGCGCCGCCGATGCCCTCCAAGCGGCCGTCCCCGCACGCCATGGACGAAGCCGCCTCCGCCACCGCCGCCGCCGCCGCCGCCACCGCGCGCCTCCGTCCCTCCACCCCGCGCTCCAAGAAGCGCACCTCCCGCTCCAAGTCCCGCGGCCGCCGCCGCTCCCCGAACCCTAACCCTAGCTCCCGCCGCGAGGGCTCCGCGGACCACGCCTCCGCCGCGCCCTCCCGCAAGAGCGACCGCAAGCCCAAGCCGCGCTCCTTCCCGGACTCCGCCACGCTCGCCACGGCCATGGCCTCGGTCTCCGCCGCCGCCGCCGCGGCCCCGTCGTCCGGCGCGGGGCGTGGCAGCGCGGGCGCCGTCCAGAAGCTCTGGAGCGAGGCCGACGAGATCGCGCTGCTCACGGGCGCTGCCGCCTTCAAGGACCGCACCGGCATTGCGCCGCGCCTCCCGGACATGGGCGAGCTGTTCGACTCCATCAGGGACTCCCTCGCACCGCATCTCGACCAGGCCAAGGTGTACTACAAGCTCAAGCGCCTCAAGAGCAAGTTCCAGCACTCCGTGCCGGGTGACTCCAGCACCGCGCACGAGCACCGGCTGCGCGACCTGGGCGCAGCCCTCTGGGGCGCCGAGCTCACGCGCCCTGAAGAGAACGCTGCCGAGGAGGCCGCCGATGCAGACGACATTGACGGGAATAGGGAGGGGGCCGTGAAGCTTCCTATGGTTAAGGAGGTGCTTGGAGAGTACTGGAGGCTGAACGGGCAGACCATGTCAGGTGTGTCACTGGAGAAGGGGTTGGCGCTGCTTGGGTCGCAGGAGGCTAGTGACACCGAGGTCAAATGGAGGCGACAGCTTGAGGCAGATATGCGCATGCAGATGCGCCGCCATGATCTGGAAAAGGAGGTCTATGGCCTGCTCATCGATGCCATCAAAGGCCTAGGGCCTTAACTTGGGTACAGATTTTACCATTCTCTGTGATCTGTGAGAGAGATCAATTTAGTTCTGTTGTTTCAATTGCTTGGACTAATTAGACTGTTTTTCTTTGCGTTTATCATCAGTTTACATTTCGGTTAAGGTGCAAATGATGTTAAACTTACATCGGAAAACTGGCATGCTCTATTCACTATTAATTAGTGGGATTTAGTCATCTAAAATTACCATGTTTGTTTGATTTACTCAAGTCATGAGGGTTGATTGTGTTGACAATTTAGTCTCTTTTCCTTCCTCTAGCCTCAATGGTATAGTAGCCAATTTTTGTCTCAAAGCGCAGAAAATAATGAAATTTGGCATACTATTAAGAAGTTAGGCTATGCCATCCGTTTCTTTTTACATTTACCATGCAATGTTTGTAGCATGATATTTCTTTGAAGGAAAATTAACAGTTTTCTTCAGGGATTTTCTTTCTTTTGTTTACAAAGTGGAACTGTTTGGTTGTCTTCATTCCAGAATCCAGAGCTCTAGCTTTCATAGTAAAATAGGACATGACACATTCATACATATGGCAGGTGTTTGTTTTGGGAACTATTGAGCTCAAGTTTTTGTATCACAATATTAGTGTGTAGAATAGGTGTCAATCTTCTAGAGTTAAGCTTGCCATGGATATTTGAGTTGCATTTTTTTTATTCATCATGAGTTTATCATGGAATAAGTCACGAAGTTATGCTTCATTTTAGTTGGTTGGCATGCTCCCTCGTATCTTCTTTATCCATTTGAAAAGCAAACCGATTGCATGCCTGTCTGCTTTATTTTTCTTGTCGAGTAGAATTGTGTTTGTAGCTTGGTTTCTTTGACATCTCAGTTCTACCATCTACTGCAAACTAGCTGTTTTATTTCTGAGTGCCCGGCAGGATTAGCGCATTTTCACAGCTTTTATGCGATAGCTTAGATGTTTGAATTAGCTGCTACATTTAATGTGTTTCATTGCATATTAGCATATTGTACTATTGTATAATTTCTTGTGTTTTTTTTGAAAGGATAGCATGTTGTTGTGATTATTCGACCTGGCATTTAGAATTATCTTTGCAGTTTGCTTTATTTCCCTTCCCAGTTTTACCCTCGATGTCAAAACCACCATTCTTATCCCAAAAAGTTTACTAATTACTATTTTGGCATGGTCTTGGTAGTTGGTACTTGGTAAGACAGGTTAGGTATTGGATTGATGACCCTAAAACCAATGTTTTTCACATGATACATTCCCTGTTCTTAAGGCGTCGCCTAGGCCTAGGCGTCCAAGCGGAGCTCCAACGCCTAGGCGCCTTGCCCGCCTACCTCGCCTAGGGGCCGCCTAGGCGTCCAGGCGGTGGTCCAACGCCTTGGCTCGCCTTACCGCTTTAAAAACCATGGATACATTATTCTTGGTTTTACGAATAAAGGTGATACTTCTAGCATAATCTGTTCTAAAACTTTTCTAGGCGCTAATTAGGCGATTGGGTGGTGTCTAGGAGGTGTATGCTTAGGTAGTCTATGTAGATAAGCACTAAGCAGAATATTTAATTGATTTTCAACAAGTCAGCATCCATTTAGCATGAATAACAAATTATTCCATGCGCTAAATTGGCATAAGTGACATAATTAATTTCAAGCCAAGATTGTGAAACTCATTTGTGTATTTTTTCCCAATCAAGCATCCACGTTTCAAGCCAGCAATCTATTTGATGCTAGATGCTAAAAGTTTATTGTTCTCTTTGTGCCTCTTGTGGTTTAGGTCAAGGTCATTGGTACCATGGTTGTTTCAGTACCCTTGTAAGGGTCGGCTCACACATATTTTTGTTTAAAATATGCCTTGTGGTTTACAATTTGGCTAAAGGAACCTGCTTTAAATATATATACCTGGAGAGAGTACCACTGTTGGATCTGGTTGCAGTGTTTGAAAGAACTAGTCAAGTATGCAAATCTAATATGTTGTATACATGTTACATGTGCACAACTATAGTTCAAGTTGTGTAGTTATTTGAGATTTTGGCATATGGGGTATCACTAATGCATCAATCATGTTTTTGCATCCGAGGGTTCTACTTGTGTGGGGGAATTCTTAAGACATCAAACCTTTGTTATTTTCGAAAGCCCCCTAGCCGAGTTGGTTAGGTGGTATGAGTAGCACTCCTTAGGTCTTGATTCGAATCCTAGTGGGAGCGAATTTTAGGTTGAGGTTAAAAAAGGTCACTCGCTGGTTCCCCTGGTTGTGTGCACACGAGATGGACTGACCTATGGGGGCGGATCCTCGTGTAGGGGCTGGGAGAGCTCAAAGCACGAGTAAAGATCTGTCCTATAGGGGGCGGACCCTCTGTTGCACGGGGGACCAGCTTTCGTGACCTTTCTCGGTCGGGGCTCCGATTGAGCTTCTTCTTAATATAATACCGTGGGGGCGGTCTTTCCCCTACCGACCGAGTTTTTTCAATAAAAATACTTTGTGGTTGTATGTTGCCTTGGGTTCTCCTTGATGGATAATGACAATCTTGGCTTAGGCATTTGATTTTGGAATGTTGGAACTTGGTTGGACTTTGCAACATTGAGAAGACAAGGCAAACTATATTATGATTGGCATGTCTTCTATTCCATTGACAATTGTGTGCCCTTTCTACGGCAGTCAACCATCTAGTTTGTTTTCTTGACATGTCTTCTATTCCATGGACAATTATGGCGTGCCCTCCATCGTACGACAGCCAACCATTTAGTTTGTTTTCCTAAATGGGTTCACAATAGATCTGCTTCCTCCACATTTGGCAGGTCACCTTTTGGTGTCGACCACTTATTATTTGAATTGCCAACTTGCCATGCAAGGAGTTCCATCCTCCATAATGTTGGGATATGCCACATGGCTGTGATTTCTCCGTCTTTGTTGTGTGTGTTGTCTTTGTTGTTATCTCTTTTTGTTCTCTTTGTTTGATGTGGGGTTGAATGTGGTGGATAATGAGATTAGTGCCCATTTATTCCCTACTATATTTATCGGTTAAGTGTTCCAGTTATATAGTTTAGTATCAGTGATGAATCAAGCATTACCAATCAAATAGAATTTCTATACCAGTATAACAAAAAAATCCACCTGAATACAGTCTTCAAAATCCTATGTGGTACAAAATCCATGCCCTCTATTAGCTGGATTTACTATTACTTTTCTTTGTCCCCTAAATTGACGTTCTACCACAATGTCAACATAAGTTTAGAGCCCCATATGGGAACACACCAGAAAGGGCTTCTACTTTGGGTCATGTTGGAAGTTTAAACTCTACCAAATGGTCTCTTGCAAAAGTGATTTGCGTGCGAAGCAGGGTGAAGACGGAGCCGTTTTTTTGTGAAGGACTAATGGAGCCCGAAATTGTGGCTTCAATCCGCTCTGTTGAGGGTCGCATAAGAAAATGACTCCTGTGACCTCCTCTGGCTCTAGAAGTAGAACCTCTCCTCTCTCTGGTGGAGGACTCGCTCATGCATGCACCCCGAGTAGAGCCTTGTAGAGGCCAATAGCTGGGCAAAGGTTGGCTAGACCAGGAGGTGATTGATGGACCTAGTGCTGCCACATTGGAAGCTAGGATGTGATGGTTTTTGCAAATCTCGATCGCAATTGACACAAGCGTGGTCCTTGCTGTCTGACCTTGATTGGCTCTTGCGCGTAGTGTCCCACATCGGTGGATGCAGTGTGCGGTGTGAGGATCAGGTGATGTCATGGCCACTCCTTTTCCCTTAGAAAAATAAAAGAAGAAATACGGAGCAATACATGTATACATGGACTTCGGACCACAATCCAAGTCGAGAATTTACAGTAATGTAATAATGCCTTTTCCTTATCAATTGCATTAAAAAGCAAATGAAAAAAGATTAGAGAAAATCAAGTTCCTAAAAATAGTAATAGCTAGGCGCTACATGGGCATTAGATATATTCTATTCATTTATGAAAAAACAAGAGATGTTTTGCCAAACATTTTTCAAAGTGCTTCAACTCCACCAAAGAAGCCACTTCTACATTGAGACAGAGCTGGAGCCCTGCCAAACCTAAGAGGCACCTAGAATCATACGGGGTTCCACATTCCGTGGAACGTGGTTCTAGATCGAGGGATGGGAACCATGCGGAACGACGACGATTCCATGGCCGGAACGTGATCTGTGCTCTAGCGGAACATGATCAGGAACGACGACGATTCCATGGCCGGAACATGATCTGTGCTCGAGTGGAACATATTTATGCATAAACACACTGAGGAAGCTAGCTATGTCATTATAATTGATCTTAGACTCACTCACATAAGATAAAACTATGGAAGTCAACAATGCCGATAAACTAGCTAAGTCATTATAATCGATTTTAAGACTTAAATCTTATATAAGATGAACAATGCTGGGAACCTCGTTCCACATTATCGTTTCGAAATTACATGGTTCACGTTCCGGTTATCGAATAAACCATACAAGGAGGTATACCTCATTCGTTCCATGCCTCCAAAAATTGGCGATCCTCAACCTGTGTTCCTGTTCCTCGATCCCTTCGTCCCGGGAACCTGGCTTTTTAGTGCCAAACAGGCCCTCATTGCAAGGCATTAAGATAGAAAACACCTAGCTAACTTGTTCTTTGTCCGCTCCCCTCCCCATGAGGGCCCAACACTCACCCACCAACCCAACCCATTGAAGTTCTAAATTCTAATACAAAGCGTGCTAAAGTTTAAATCTTATCCCCCCCCTACCAGTTTCACAAGGAGTTAATATGGAAAGGATGCAACAATTTATGATACCCAAAGCAATTTGTTAATCATAATATTGGATTGCATCCCATGAGGGGCATTTTGACCTACCTGCCAAATCCGTATTTCTTTGGTTTTGGTGTAGCTAAGCCATTTGGTTGTACTCTTCTTTCATTTGTCATGTGCTCTCTCTTTATCTATGATGTATCGTTTTTGCCGCTTACATAATGTGGGCAGCAATGGTTTCAAGTCGCCCGACTAGCTAGTCGAGACACCTGGGCGACCAGGCGACTAATCGCGATTAGTCGACGATTAGGTCGACTAATCGGGTCCTGGTCGACCTGGTCGTCCCTACTGGCCCTCCTGCATATTTACAGGTACAGGACCTATATATATAATTATATATATGTGTAATAATGTAATATTGATATATATATGCATAGCATATAGCAATAATGCAATATAGCATATAGGAGGCAATATCAAAGTAACCAAATTACCAAACAAAACAAATATGAATACTAGAACAGTAGAACTGGACAGTGGACAATTCAGATTTCAGAACATCATAGAAATTCAGATTTCAGAATTCAGACTTACTAGTATATAAATGCCAAGTAGGCAAGTACATAACAGAACTACAGACTTACTATTGACCTAAAGCAGTAGAGCCTCATCCAATTGAAAAGCAGCATCACTAGCAGCCCCTCCACCTGACTTAGAGTCTTCTTCCTCATCCACTTCTCCTTGAGTTTGTACTGGCGCCGAGCAGGGTGCAGGCAGGTTGCTGGGCCGCTGCGCCGAGGATGGTGAGCAGTTGAGCACTGACTCACTGAGCCGCCGAGCAGGGGAGAGAGGTGAGCAGCCGCCAGAGAAGGGGAGAGAGGCGAGCAGGGTGCAAGGAGAGACCAGCCGCCAAAACAGATAATTTGGAGCAAGGCAGCAAGCAGCCGACAGCTCTATTTACCTAAAACCCTAAGGGTTACACTAAATGGGCCTTAACTAGACGTCCAGCCCAAAGTAAAAAAAGGCCAGCCGCCAGCCAGAGAATAGCTAGTCGTCCACAGCTTAATTGGACGATTAATCGTCCCTGGTCGACGACTAATCGGACGACTGGACGATTAGTCGACCTAATCGGGTCGGATGCCCTGGTCGGTCCACTAAAACCGACTAGACCGACTAATCACGATTAATCGCGATTAGTCGGACGACTTGAAATCATTGGTGGGCAGTACTTTCTCTCGAGAACATTGGGATTTTCATGCCACTCTAGTTTAGAATTCGTTTGGAGTTGTGCTTTGTCCATCTTTCTCTGATCCAAAACCAAGCATGACCATGGACCCAATTGCCCTCAGGCTGAGACAATCAAAGGCACAGAATCAGAGGAATGCATCGAATGGAGGACAGACCATAAATCAACCGACCGCCAAGGGATTACAAATCATGGCTGAAGGAATCTGTGACAGACTGGTTATTGCCACATCAAAAAGTAGTTGCCACCCCCACATCGAGGAAGACGAGCCTCTGATACTACCTGACATACCCATGATTGCTGTTAAGATCAATCTGAGGATGCCAGTAGAAAAAAAAGAAGGAAAATCAGAGGCTAGATGATCTAGATAACACGAGGAAGAACCTTCCTTTCCTGTCTGTTCTGTTTCTTTAATTTCTCTATTTTATTTCTTGCTCTCACTGTCCAGGCTCTTGGAACTTATACGCACGTCTTCCGCCTGGGTCCCATGGGTGGTTAGCCCATTGTCAGTTAAATCTAGGCGTTGGATTTCGGACGCCTAGGGCTGGATTCACTGTCTGTTCCAGGTTGCCTGGCCAGGACAGAATCAAGTACTGATAGGACATCAGTCATTGCAGGAAACAATGTTTTTATTATAAAAAAACAATGATAGCACAATTGTTTTTAAGGAATCTTTCGGTGTAATGTTCTGGCAGCTTCCAGTTACACTCATGGAATTTGCCTAAATCTTCTGAAAGTATTTGGAGATAATTTTAGCACCATGAGTATCTTTTCCCTTTTTGAATGGGGGTAACCATGGGAGTTCTAAAAGCACCTGAATTTGTGCTATATACACGTCTGTGGGGGATATCTCATGTCTAAAGCAAAATGTGGTTGCATGGCGCTCGTATTGGTGGTGCATTTTGTTGTGCTTTTTGCTGATAATTCTTTCATTTGTTCTAACATAACATTGAATTTTTTGCATCATTTGTTGCTTGATTTTGGTTATCGCATTGGTTAGTAACCATTTTCCAGCTGGAAATTTACTAGACTAACACTTCTTTCAGTTAGATTTGTTCTGCTGTGACTTCTATTTGACAAAAGCTGCCATTTTGGACTACTTTGTTTCTATGGATTTGTACATACCATAGGAATTTTTGTGTTTGAGGAAAAATATCTGTAGTAATTGTCATGTGCTTCGGTAAAATTGCTAGCCAAAAAAAGAAGTCTTTTATTAGAACCTTGTAGTAATTTACTTGTATAGATTCCCCAAAAGGCAAAAACCCACATAATGAAAACAAAATTTGCTTCTTGCACATGCTACACCATTTGAATATTGCAAGTTGTGACAAGCACAGTGCATGTTGTGCTCTTAGTTATGTTATGCTTTTTTAAGAGCCTAATTAAGATCTTTCAGCTCATTTTAGTACTCTCTACTGACATTTTTATTTTCTGCTACCGAATGTAGTGAAAGCAACTCTTTCAAAACCTGTATTCAGATAGTCCTAGTTATACCTTTGGAATATTTGCATAGTTTTGATTGTAAGGAAACTGTTTATCTGCTACTAAAGCTGAATTTCTTTTGCAGATGCAGTTGATGGAGTACATAGCTGGATACATAGGTGGGATGTTATTTTGTAGGCTGATCAACGCGACCTCTTGGTTGCTGACTGACAAACCTAACACGGTGTGAGGTGATGTAGGGGGGTTTGCACGAATCAGTGGTCTCAATTTATGTCTAGTTCTTGAACTATTCAATGATTGTCTAAGTCGCTTAGGTCTGGAGATGTTCATTTCACTAATGTATCAGCTTGGTCTGTGATCAGACAGCCTTCATACTAACGCTACATTTTCTGTAAATCATTCGCCAAGTATTATTGCGATGATGATGATGCTGTGTTTCAGAATGGTCAACGAGGCCGACTGTTTAACTGAGCTGAATGTTATTTGAGCAAGTACATGACGATTGGTGCCGACACCGTCGCCACCACCGTTGGAGAAGCGCAAGAGAAAATCAACCATCTTGTGTTTACAGGTTCGTTGAGCAGCTAAAGGAGTTGGAAGAGCCAGATGCCGGCTTCCTTGTGCCGGGTGCCTCGATCGGGGGATCTGTTTTCGTGCAGAGACATGTGTGCATTCCTCTGTGGCTGCAGCCAGTGGAGAATTCTTGCTCTTGAAGGGTGTTTATTTCTAGGCACTAATTTTTTGTCCTTCCATTTGATTTCATTTTAGTTTTTAAATTATTAAATATAGAAACTAAAAGAAAATTTTAGTTTTTATATTTAGCAATTTAGTGACTAAAATAAAATAAAATAGAGGGACTAAAAATTAGTCTCTAGAAACCAAACATCCTACAATCAGGGTCCAGTATAATATCTTGAGCAATTTTCTGACCAAATAGAGCAGACAGATGAGGCTATAATCCCATGTGAAATAATTTGCGCCATAGATATCCGTAAATTCGAAGTGAACCGATGTATCAAGAGTCGTATCAGGTAAGGGTGCACTACTGTGTTCTTGCTCTAATACTATCCTTCAATCTGCAGTGACTGCTCGCTGCTGGATGGGTAGGCCGTAGGCTTCATGCGTGGCCAGATCTAAACCCCACATCTGTCGAATTGCAGCTTCGACTAAAATGTCAGATTTGTGATTAGGACGACTGAATTGAGGGCACTCGGTGGTGCATGCAGTGGCGCGGCAGCAGCAAAGGACTCGAAGCCTCCCTGTTGCCCAAGGACGCTCAGAGGGAGACGTCGCTCCTCTCTAGATCTCTCTCGCGCGCGTTTTCGATTAGGATGAATGAATAAACAAACGGGTCCCAGTGGCCTACATTGCACACTCGAGTGTTGCGAATTCACGATCACGTACTGCCAAAAGGCACACACAGACAACGACCACGCCTTGCTTGCCGTTGTTGCATTGCATTGGTGTATCCACTAGCAGCCGGCCGGGGCCCTCCGTTTGTGCGAGCGTACTTGTGACTTGTGAGGGAGACGACGAGTCAGCATTTTGCTTGCCATCGCCCATCGGTGTATCAGCTACTGTAGACTCCTTGCCATCAGCGTCGTTATACCCGTGTCATCAGCAGAGCAGCTGGCTAGCCATTGCACTCTCGCCATTGCACGTTGACGACAGCAGGGTGTGCCTCAAACTCAAAGCGCAGCTGGCTAGCTGTCTGAGATCTTTGGCTGCCCCCTCTGCTACGATTTCTTTTTCGCGAGAACGCTGGGCAAAGCCAGGTGGATCGATCCGGTCCATATGGTCTTGCAGCTTGCACGGCAAGATCATGGCGCATTGGACAGCGTGTTTACACTGTCGTCGTCTATGCCTCCTGAAAAAATAATCACGACAGACTAGCTAGTGCTAGTCACCGTGCCACTAGCTTAAAAAAGCTAGTGCATGGGCTTGTGGCCTGGTGATTAGTTTAGTTTAGTTTACCCACACGGCTTTACCACCGTCCAATTTGCATCGGTGGTAAGCAAGGACACAAACCTTCATCAGGGAATCCTAGGACTTACCAAATTGGACACAGGGAGGTTAGTTAGACCGACGACGACGACGACCTAGCTCCCAGATGTCAGGACACAGATTGCATTACCCTTGTATCTGAATCTGTTGCTCTGTCGCCAAGCTGAAACCAATCATCGATCAGCAAATTGTCATATTATGTTTTATTATGTTAAACGACCGAAGCAGTGGCGGATGATCTAGAGGGTGGTGGTCGACAGGGTATGTAGTAGGCCCCGGCTGGCCCACCCTCTGATTTTGATCATGATTCTGATTCTGATTTTGATTTATTTGGATCCCCATGCATGCATGGATTATTCAATTTTCCACGCTGTTTCTCGTGAGCAAATGGCGCGCCGTACGTGGTTGCCGGCACGTCATCGCCAATCTACGCGCACGCACGTCGTGGATGGAGCTCTCCCCCCCCCCCCCCCCCCCCCCCCCCCCCCCCCCCCTCCCTTTGCGCGCGCCAATCAGGGCCGGAGCTTTCCGGAGGTCAAACAGTAATAAGGAGATCCGCATCGGCACCGCGTATAGCTAGCTAGGTTTCAGACCCCGGCCCCATGAAAATGCAGCGCGTGCAGGAAGCTAGCCAGGGAGGGGAGAGGTCCACGGACGACTGCATGCATGAAGGCGATCGAGCAGGCTCCAGCTACCGTTGCAAATCCTCGCAGGAGCGCACCACGCCCCCGCCGAGAGGAGAGGACTCATCAGCAAGCACTACTAGGCAGCCCGGCCGGCCGGTTGATTGCATAATTGTTAGGTGAATGAATGAATGCCTTGCTCGCCTGGTCTTGCTTGCCAGGAGATTAAAGCTAGGTTGTCTTTGCCCCGCCGATCCAACACTGCTCGATCGTGTCCCGTCCCGTCTCGTCTCGTCTCTTTGGTTCGATGTGATGCCTACTTAAAGCTAGCTAGCTGGATCGGAAGGAGAAAAAAAGAAGAAGAAGAAAGGAAGACGTGGAGAGATATGCTAGCTAGCTAGCTAGCTTTTCGTTCGTCTGCTTTGGGCAGATGGACTCCTCTGCGGTGCATGCGCGTTTGTTGCAACACCGGGAAAGGTCTCTGGAGGGGTAATTGGTATTCTAATCTGTGGATGCAACCGAGGACAGCAATGGCGCGTTCTATGTTTCTTGCACTGGTCCGGAAGAATCTACATGTGTGTGTGTGTAGTGTATCAACTTTATTTAAAGTCAAAACATGTGCACCTTTAACTATAGATCAGAGAGTTGCAGTTGCAACGGTTTATATAATAATATCAACATAGTAGTAATGTTCTTAGTTTTTCAGACACCAGCTGGCATTTGTTTGCACGCAACCGCAGTTATGACAAAAACAAAACCACGCTTTGTTACTACTAGCTAGCTAGTGCCCCGTGTCCCTTTAACCTTTTCGACCAATGCAATGCAACTTTGTACTACTACACTTGCAGTTAGTACGTCGTACAGGAACAGAACTAGTTGGCAAAATTAACATTTCTTAACCTTTTTCATCTACACGTACTAGTACTTCCCAGCTAGGCCATCTTCCCCTCAACCTCTCCTACTACTTTTTCTTCTTCCTTGCATTGTAATCAGCAGCTTTGCATACGAGATTCATTGCTTCTTTTGGGTTGCGTTCTGCCTTGGGCTATTCCTCGCCATCTTTGGGAAGGAAGAGTTGCGCAAACTCTCCCTCTTTCCCACCTTTTGGCAATAGGAATGGGCGGCCGGCGACAGGTGCGCAAAAAAGAGTGATTTCAAGGGTGAATCCAGGTTTGCACACGCTCACAGTTAGAGCTGAAAACGGGACGACATTTATCAATATATATATATATATATATAAAACATAGCACAAATAGTGACGCTGGCATACATCTACATATAATCACCTACTCCCTCCGGTTTCCTATTAGTTGTCATTTTGGATAAGGTTCGAGTCAAACTTATAAAATTTTGACTACAAATAACTATTTTGTTATTTAGTTTTGGAACCTAATATTTATATGCGTCAATTTGTCATAAAAAGTACTTTTATAAAAGTATAAATGCATTAAGAGTTCATTTGTATTTTAACAAAAAACATTGGTCAAAGTTATATTTTGGAGACCGTGTCGTTGTCCTAAACGACAATTAATAGGAAACCGGAGGGAGTATATATGTAAACGCACGCACACACTCACACCTACCCCTTCCTGATTTAGTCCGCTGAAAGAATCGACATGTCCAAGAGTAGTAGAGATTGAGTTGGACTTTTCTATTTTCTTTCTTTTTTTATATAAAATTTAAAGCTCGTTAATTAATGCACCCACTTCACCTCTTTTCTAGGACTAGGAAGCATTTCTATCTAATGAGTAAGGGTTCCACGTCCTAGTTTCAAAACTATACTACCGTGGCAATTCTAGAAATATAATACTGCATTATAATTGTTCAAAAGTAAATGCTCAAAGTCATTTAAGATTTAGTATCGATGTTTTCTCGAGGTACCGACGAGTCGGTACTCTCCACTAACCCTCGTTGGAGCATATCCGCGCAAGGGAGTCGCTCTCACTTGATCTAAGCAAAAACCAAGTACTCTCTACGAACTGGTTCTTTGCCATTCCACCACGGTGAACCTCCCACAACCATGTACACTTTAAGCTCGGTCAACCACAAGCTCTCCGAGTGATCACCGAAGTCCCAATTACCTTCAAACCTTCTAGGTGATGCGGATCACCAAGAATAACAAGCAAGAACTCTCACTTGACATATCCAAGTTAATGAGAATGGTGGATGCGCTGGTGGGAACGGTGACACCTAGAAGAGGGTGAATTAGACAATCTAATTTCTCTCTAAACTAAAGGGACTCTAGTTTCTTCTAGTCAAAACCTATGCAATAACTAAACTATTTTATATGCAACTACAATTTTAATTAAGTATTTCTATCTCTACCGTAAAGAGTTACGCAACCTAGGTTTCAAATATATCCACTAGACTATTACTAAGCTAGGAAGGTAAAGCACACAACCAACACAACATAATATAAATGCAAAGCTGAAGTGCCATATATATATATAAACTCTTATTGATGACTTTGATATTTTTATCGAGGTATTAAGAAGTACGCAAGCTTCACTCTAATCCTTGTTTGAGTCCCATGCAAGGACCAAGCTCCTAATTAGATAAATACTTAGTTAACCATGGGCCTCTCCATGTGTAAGTGATGTTGTAGTTGTGGCCTCCCTTGGATGCTCCCTACCATCTCCAATATCGAGTTTCTAGCAAAAACACATTGGGCCTCATTCCATCCGGCCAGTACATGGTGGCAACCACACCACAAACATAGTTGAAATCCAACGCTTCCCCGGTAATAACCCAACACTTCCTTTTGTAATAACTCAATGCTTCTTCTGTAATAATTGAATGTTTCGTCGGTAATAACTCAACGCTTCATCAGTAATAATCTAGCGTTTTGTCAGTAAATAACTCAATGTTTCGTTAGTAATAACCGAACATTTATTCACTGCATTTATTCACTGCTAGAATTATTACTGAGTGAATGATGTAAAATTACTGGCCGGTGACTGCAATATTACTGACTACATCTATTACTGAGCGATTACTGCTGTAAAATTACTGATTGATGACTGCAATATTACTGATTATTGAGCGATGACTGCAGTAAAATTACTAACTGATGACTGCAGCAAATTTCTAATTACATCTATTACTAAGCGATTACTGCTGTAAAAATACTGACTGGTGACTGCAATATTACTGATTGTATCTATTAATGAACGATTACTTCGGTAAAATTGTTGTATGATGACTGCAATATTACCGACTGCATATATTACTGAGCGATTACTATAAAATTACTGGGTGTATGTGCGTACAAAAAATGAAGCAGCATACAAGCAAAAAATGAAAAATGTGACAATGACCAACAAGAGTTACAAGCAAGAACTCTCACTCTACCTATCTAAGACTAATGAGAATGATGTATGCACACATGCTTCTCTCAATACACTGGTTGTTGGGGGCCTCTATTACCTAAGGTCCTCAAAGTGTCACATTATGTACTAAAGTATGTTTCAGATGCTATCAAAGAGTGACAAAGCCAACCTTCGTCCAAACTTGTGTACAAAGAGGAAGCGAAGTTGAGGAACTACATCTTCGAATGGTTAGCATACGAATGAAGTCAAAAGGAGAAGCTTCGGCTTTGGAGCATAAACACACAAAGCGGAAAAGGGAAAGAAGAATCCAAAAGCTTGGCCAGGATGATATATAGGAAAAAAGATGACTTTACCCCTGCAAAGTCTATAGATCATGTAAATAGGACATGTGGACATGTCTACAATTTCATACGAAGTTGTACATCACCACTATAAATAGAAGAATAGTGTCATGCATTGGGGGGGTTGAGAACAAACCGCCTTGGAATTTCTCCGCCTTCGAAGGTGTTTTATCTCATCTTCGTGTTCCTTTCTATAAGGCAAATGGTATCTTTGTAATCATTTATAATGAAAGAAGGCATAATTGAGTTAATTGTCTCAGATGTTTTGCCATGTTATTTTTACCACGTTTAGTTGTATAATTCCTTTACACTCAATATGCTTTAAGAATTCATTCTTATTCAACTTTCTCCCTTTAGTCAACTCCTTCGTAGGAGGGAGCTTACTAAAGGGAGGAAGGAGAATCTTCTCATTTGTGTTGCCTTGTTCTTGGTTTCTCTTAGGAGCCAAAAGTAAGTAACCAACACTAGTGAGGCCGCCAATCACACAATTATCAACTCTCAAGTTTCTCACTAGGTAAAGGCTCTTCCTCACACTCTAAAGGGTTTCTACAACTGTTAAAATGAGCAAGTGATCTCATATGGACAAAGTGGGATAGATATAAATAGCCCCAAGCCAAGTACCTAGCTGTTCTCCCTCCACTCAACTTTCATGGGACACCGTACATCTCCGGTGCACACCAACTCTCTTCATCGAACACGTCTGATGTACCTCCAATGGCTAGTTTTAGAAACTAGCAGTTATTGTGCTTGTATTTCGTGATGTGTCTAGTGTCTCATCGAATACATATATAGCTTCCTGAGTTTCTTATCTGATACCATGTTCGGTGTAGTACCAAACACATTCGATGAACGTTAGGCTTCAAACACTCATACATATAACTCTCTGGGTGCCTTGTCCGTTGCATACTAGACATGACAGTGCTAATGTTGCCCTAAACATCACAATCTTCCTATCTAGTGCACTTGTTTCAATAACTTTTTTGAGTTGGATTTGATCTCAAAACAACTAATGTGCTATCATGGGTTTACCCAACACTACCTTTTCACAATTGTGCATCACAACTCTACACTAGGCTTACCTAGGTCAAACTATCAATCCATTCCCCCTTTATAGTATGATCAAAGAAAAAAAAATAAAGGCCATATTGCTAGTGTATATGTCAAACAACTCCTCGATACTTAGAACTACCTGATCTTTAACTTTCTTGCACATACTTTGAAAACTAATGATTGATCTTCATCAATAGGGACATGAATACCGTAGAAGTCCAACTAATCTTTATTATTATGACCTAACTCAATTTGTCTCAGTAAAATACACGTTAGTCACAATAATATTGCATTGTTATTAATCTCTAAAGTTCAACTTGGGGTCGAGATGCTTTGAAGCATCTCTCAGAAATGGTTGGACTATTAGATCTCTACTTGGGATCAAGATTGATGAAATCACTACATGTGTCTCGTTGTTAACGTCATGTTTACAATGGAACGTTGTGTTTACAATGTCCAGTGTCGTCCCTGAAGGGTGATAGAACGACGCCGCGGATCCGGTCCCCCTTAGGCCATATGGCCCCATCTCATACACACAAATAATATTAATAGTATAAGGTTACTCTATTTATGTATATAATGAACGTATAGTATGTACGGTTAGAAAAACAAGTAATATATTATCCTTTTACTTATTATTATTTATTTGTTTGGTTAGTGAAATTGAATAGATTGGTCTATTGTTACATCAAAATTCATATGATGAACCCATGATAAATCAACTCATCTAGAATAAAGTGACTTCTCAAACTAAAAACACCACATTGATTGAGACGGTGATAGAAGATGCCTCGCAACACCCTCGCAGAAGCATAAACAATTTGTCAAGGTTATATTTTTTAAAGATCATATTAAGTTTTTATTGACAAAAAATATATGTAATTTTGACAAGGGCCTCTATTTAAAATTTCGTTTCGGGCCCCTAAAAGGTTAGGACCGCCATAGACATTGTGGAATGAAACTAAAGTTTAATAACTTCATTAAAACCATCATTAGATTTAAAATAAGAAATGAATATGCAAATTTACATTCTAACTTCATAACTATTCTAATAAATGCAAAACAATACAAAAATAGAACATTAAGAATTCACAAAATAAATGGTTTATAATATCAACATTAAACATAAAAAACGTATTATTACATTGTAAAGAATTGGGATTTAAGAGAGAAAAAGTAGGGCTTGACTTTTTTTGACGAAGGGGCGAAGCCCCCTATTTCATTAAGAAATGGGAAAGTTTGAAACAACCGCCACCCCGCGGCATAACATCCCAAAAGATCGAACACGGCCAATACCCTATCTAGATTCTAACCACTATCACGCTAGATCAGTAAGGAGCCTACGATAGCAGGAAAAGTTTTGGCCTACGATGAACTACATAAGACTTTCTTATTTACAGCCCAACAGGACAGGCAGAAGCCACAAAAGGAACTGAACAGTCTAGCCAACAAAAGACAGACAACTATCAACATCAACTTCCAAGTTCCAGCTTCCAGATCAACCATAAATACGCCTGTCGAGAGGGCACCGCCCCAAGGCCCTTCTGAAAGCTTCACTTGCCGTCTTTCGGATTAGCTTGCTTCCTAGCACCACCATTCTTTGCTCCTTCTTTTTCTGACGAGTAGCCCAAGAGTCCAGCCAGAAGCAGCAAAGAAAAATGATGTTAGAAGGATCAAGTAAATGACTTTTTCCAAAGCACCAATCATTTCTAGTGCGCCAAATAGCCCAGAATAAAGCACCACAACCAAATAACACTAAATGAGTCATTTTGTCTTTTGGTTTACATAACCAATTGTCATACAGATTTTTGATACTTTTCGGAATCAGCCTTAAATTCAAGGCAACTTGAATTACTCTCCACATATATTTAGCAATGGGGCACTGAAAAAACAGGTGATCGATAGATTCATCCACCCCACAGAAACAACAATTCAAAAAACCAATCCAGCTCCTTTTCTTCAGGTTGTCCTTAGTAAGAATTTTATTTCTTACCACTAACCAAAAGAAAACCTTGATTTTATAAGGCAATTTAGATTTCCACAAAAACTTATATGGAATCAAAATTTGATCTTCCATTTTCTTTTTGTACAAAGAATTAACTGAGAAGCCTTTTTTCCCCAGAATCCACACAATTTTATCCTCTTGATCAGATAGAATTACCTGATTACAACAATTTATCAATTCATCGAATAACAACCTCAAATTACCCACAATCCTTCTTCTGAAAGTAAGAGACTCAAAATTCGATGTGAAAACCTCATTAACAGAAACATCTTTATCATAGGCCAAGTCAAAAAGAACAGGAAACTGGTAAGACAGAGGTTGATTACCAATCCAATTACTTTTCCAAAAACTAGTCTTCAAGCCATTAACAGAAACATCTTTCCTTATGAATTACAGTTTCGAAGACATTTAATTTTAATAGTTTTACAAGTTCAATTAACTTTGCTTAAAACAGCATTATTGGACTAATCAGCTCACTGCTATATCTCACGCAAAAAAATATTTATGCCCGACATTACTTGCGTCTGCCTCATCCTCTATTTCACTCGCGTCCAATGTGACCAAGACACTATCCGCATTCACGTCTACGTTCTACACTATTCTATCGTCCGACAGCACCGCAGTGCGACAACCATGTACTCAATGGTGAACACCTTTTGTGTTCCTGCGGTGCATAGCTTGATAGATCGACACTACGCGTGAGACCCTTGCACCTCCAATGTTGCCGGCACAGGAAACACTAGCTAGGCAATCAACGCCGACAGGGACAACTTCCTCCCAGCTGCTTCTGCTTTACCCAGAGCCGGGGACAGTAGATCACTGGACGCTCGATTAGTTATATATATTAAATCGCATAGAATCTTGTACTGCAATGGATTATAATGGAATTTGGGTGCACGAGTGACTCGGATCCATCGATAGCAACACCCTGCAGCCGTCTCCATCGAGCTCAACACCCAGGAGACGGATCTTAAGCTTAGATGTATATCACTATTGAAAATGAGAATATCTCGAGCGGTGCAATTACCGACAGAGAATTAGAAATTACCGATAAAAAATCAATCCCATCGTGAAAATCTTGGTTTCTAGTAGTGTACGGTATACTGCACATTGTGCGTACGTCTCTCTATGCTATTTGTTACCTAGGTGAAGCTTCACCTAATCGATAATTACTGAACCATCATCCCACCACCACCCCATCCATTTCCCTCCCAACCCACCGCCTCACACACGTTCATGCAAAAAAATAGGGGACTTAATTAGGAGAGTTGATTAGCTGATTTGATTTTTTAATGACATTTATGAACACTATAAATCATGGGATTCCCTTTTCGCCGTGCACACGGAAAATATGGTATGCTGGACACTGGTTGGTGCACCCCAGGTTTGAGCATATATAGTGTCTGATATTGCATACATATTGTTACAATGATCAACGAGATGTCACGTACGACCATAGCGTAACAGAAGTACATGAATCGAGATAGTTACCATAAATTCCGAGCCAACATGAGAGACGTGGATATCTGTGGTGCGTCATATTCATGATTGTAAAATTCTCAAGTTTGAGCGTAAATAGTGTTAAATATAGCATAAATATTGTTACAATAGTCAGCGTGATGTCACGTAAGACTCCCGCGTAACAGACGTGCGTGAATCCAGGTGGTTACCGTAAACACCGAGTCAACGTAAGAGACATGGATATCTCTGGGACGTGGTATTTATGATCATAATGTTCTCTAGTTTAAGCGTAAATAGTGTCAGATATAACATAAATATTGATATAAAACTCAGCGCGATGTCAAGTACAATCCCCGCGCAATAGACATGCGTGAGTCTAGATGGTTATCGTAAATACCGAGCTAACGTGAGCGACATGGGTATCTCTGGGACGTGGTATTAATGATCGTAAAATACTCAAGTTTGAGTGTAATTAGTGTCAGATATAGCATAATTGTTGTTACAATGGTCAGTGTGGTGTCACGTACAACCCCTCCATAACAGACATCCTTTGTTGATGCATATTTGGAGCTTGTCCTAGCCTTCAGGGCGATGACAAGGTTGGTTAGGCACTCGGGGTGTTGGACATCATGGATGAAGCTGACGTGAAGGAGCTTGTCGATATCAGTGGACATGAACGTATGCCTCTTTGCAAAGTGAAAGTCGCCTAGAGGGGGTGAATAGGGCGAATCTGAAATTTACAAACTTAATCACAACTACAAGCCGGGTTAGCGTTAGAAATATAAACGAGTCCGAGAGAGAGGGCGCAAAACAAATCGTGAGCGAATAAAGAGCGAGACACGATGATTTGTTTTACCGAGGTTCAGTTTTTGCAAACCTACTCCCCGTTGAGGTGGTCACAAAGACCGGGTCTCTTTCAACCCTTTCCCTCTCTCAAACGGTCACCTAGACCGAGTGAGCTTCTCTTCTCAATCAATTGGAACACAAAGTTCCCGCAAGGACCACCACACAATTGGTGTCTCTTGCCTCGCTTACAAATGAGTTTGATCGCAAGAAGAATGAGAAAGAAAGAAGCAATCCAAGTGCAAGAGCTCAAATGAACACAACAAATCTCTCTCACTAATCACTAAAGCTTTGTGTGGAGTTTGGAGAGGATTTGATCTCTTTGGTGTGTCTTGTATTGAATACTAGCTCTTGTAAGTAGTTGGAAGATGGAAAACTTGGATGACTTGAATGTGGGGGTGGTTGGGGTATTTATAGCCCCAACCACCAAACTTGACCGTTGGTGGAGGCTGCTGTCGACGGGCGCACCGGACACTGTCCGGTGCGCCAGCCACGTCACCAGGCCGTTGGGTTCCGACCGTTGGAGCTCTGACTTGTGGGCCCGCCTGGCTGTTCGGTGTGCCACCCGCGCGTGCTCTGCTCCTCTGCGCGCGCAGACGCGCATTTAATGCGTTGCAGTCGACCGTTGCGCGCGAAGTAGCCGTTGCTCCGCTGTTACACCGGACAGTCCGGTGAATTGTAGCAGAGCGGATTCCCGAAGCTGGCGAGTTCAGAGTCGCTCTTCCTTGGAGCACCGAACACTGTCCGGTGGTGCACCGGACAGTCCGGTGAATTATAGTGAAGTGCCTCTGAGAATTCCCGAAGGTGAAGAGTTTAGCTTAGAGTCCCCTGGTGCACCGGACACAGTCCGGTGGCACACCGGACAGTCCGGTGCGCCAGATCAGGGCACACTTCGGTTATCCCTTTGCTCTCCTTGTTGAACCCTTTTCTTGGTCTTTTTATTGGCCTTTTGTGAACCTTTGGCACCTGTAGAACTTATAGACTAGAGCAAACTAGTTAGTCCAATTATTTGTGTTGGGCAATTCAACCACCAAAATCAGTTAGGAAATAGGTGTAAGCCTAATTCCCTTTCACAAAGTGCGTCTGCAACTTCTACCTAATGGATCATGCATTAGGGCAGAATACAAGGTGATGCTCAACCACCTCTCTAGGGACCCCTAGTATGTCAGAAGATTCCTAAGCAAACACGTCGACATGCTCCTAGAGGAAAGTGATAAGCATGAGTTCCTATTTGGCCCCAAGGTTCCCTCAAATGCGAGCCATCTAGAAAGCCTTCTCCCCAATCTGGACAAATTTGGTGGGAATAAAGTTAGGCCTTGGGTAGTGCAATCTGCTCCAAGAGATGTCGAGGGGCATAAGGGCCAATGAGGGCACCACTAGTATTGCGGTTACGATCTCAGGGCCCCAGCTAGGGATACTGACTCTAGTCTTGCCATCATCATGGAGTGAAGTATTGGAGAATAGCCTTTGCTGAAGGTCCTCAAACTGATCAATCCTATTACTTTGAGCTCATTTCAGGATAATGCAACGAGTTTCGGCCAAAAAGCTTCGACAGATCAGAGAAGGAAATGACATCTTTGGCATTTCAACCCAGTTATAATGCCTTCGTTCAGCCAAAGAGTGACCAACAAGCACTCTGATGAAGCTTTGGATAAACCCTAGAGTTGGGAAGACAAAGGTATCTAGGAGAGACATACACGACACTTCTTATGATTGAGAAGACAAGAATACCCCTCGTAGATTTTGTACATATGTACATAATAATCAAGACAATAATGTTATTTTACACTAAGATGTATAGTGTCATGCCTTTATAACTATGTGAACAATGCCCATGCACGGGGATCACTTTTTGACTCTCACGTACTCTCATCTCCTTGAAGCGCTCAACATTTGAAGCTCTCCTCGTGTATTCACCTTCGAACATCTTTCATGTGTTCCGAAGGTAACTTTACAATCATGTAATCTACTAATAAAAAGGGAATAGATTTTTGTTTATCTATTTTTGTATCTTACTTATCTGTATTATTGACACCCTTCTCCCCTTGCCTTTTCAGACAAGGGGAGAAGGTATTATCGATTTAATTGTGTTTTCCTATTATGGTTCCTTGTAGGAGCCTTGACAGGTGACCAACATGTAGCTTTTCAACAATGGCAAACGCTTCCAATCATTCACATGAGATCAAGGTAACACCATTTGAACCCAACATTTTGAGGACCAAGTAGCCTTTATGAACGCATGGCATGAACATGTAAAGCATGGGGTACCAATGAATGATGTTTTAGGGAAGGCAAAGGTTAGCCATTGTGAATTCCATGTACTCAATGTATTCACATGTGTGTCGAAGGTGATCAGGAGCTTGATGGACCTAATCAGAGGATCATCCCAAGAGAGATTCCAGTGAAGGGACTAGCCTTCATGAGCTTGGTAGGGGAGATCTACATTGCCTAGAATTCATAGAGAGGGAACATTGAGGCTAGCCCCACTGAAAGGGAATTAGGCTTACACCTAGTTCCTATATAATTTTGGTGGTTGAATTGCCCAACACAAATAATTGGACTAACTAGTTTGCCCAAGTGTATAGATTGTACAGGTGTAAAAGGTTCACACTCAGCCAATAAAAGGACCAAGTTTTGGATTCAACAAAGGAGCAAAGTGGCAACCGAAGGCCCTCTGGTCTGGGAGCACCGGACTGTCCGGTGTACACCGGACAGTGTCCGGTGCACCACCGGACTCCAACTCGAACTCGCCACCTTCGGGAATTTCCAGAGGCACTCGCGCTATAATTCACCGGACTGTCCGGTGTACACCGGACAGTGTCCGGTGTACACCGGACAGTGTCCGGTGCGCCAAGGAAGATCAGCCTCAGGAACTCGCCAGCTTCGGGAAACTCCAACGGCTAGTCCGCTATAATTCACCGGACTGTCCGGTGTGCACCGGACTGTCCGGTGCGACTCCAGAGCAACGGCTAGTCGGCGCCAACGGCTACCTGCGGCGCATTAAATGCGCGCGCAGCGCGCGCAGAAGTCAGGCGCGCCCATACTGGCACACCGGACAGCAAACAGTACCTGTCCGGTGTGCACCGGACACCCAGGCGGGCCCACAAGTCAGAAGCTCCAACGGTCAGAATCCAACGGCAGTGATGACGTGGCAGGGGGCACCGGACTGTCCGGTGTGCACCGGACTGTCCGGTGTGCCATCGAACAGACAGCCTTCCAACGACCACTTTTGGTGGTTGGGGCTATAAATACCCCAACCACCCCGCCATTCATGGCATCCAAGTTTTCCACTTCCCAACTACTACAAGAGCTCTAGCATTCAATTATAGACACACCAAAGAGATCAAATCATCTCCGAATTCCACACAACGCCATAGTGACTAGAGAGAGCGATTTGCTTGTGTTCTTTTGAGCTCTTGCGATTGGATTGCTTCTTTTCTTTCTCACTTGTTCTTGAGATCAAAACTCCATTGTAATCAAGGCAAGAGGCACCAATTGTGTGGTGGCCCTTGCGGGGAAGTTTTGTTCCCGGCTTTGATTTGAGAAGAGAAGCTCACTCGGTCCGAGGGACCGTTTGAGAGAGGGAAGGGTTGAAAGAGACCCGGCCTTTGTGGCCTCCTCAACGGGGAGTAGGTTTGCGAGAACCGAACCTCGGTAAAACAAATCCGCGTGTCTCACTTACTTATTCGCTTGCGATTTGTTTTGCGCCCTCTCTCGCGGACTCGATTTTATTTCTAACGCTAACCCGGCTTGTAGTTGTGTTTATATTTGTAAATTTCAGTTTCGCCCTATTCACGCCCCCCTCTAGGCGACTATCAATTGGTATCAGAACCCGGTGCTTCATTAGAGCCTAACCGCTCGAAGTGATGTCGGGAGATCACGCCAAGAAGGAGATGGAGACCGGCGAAAAGCCCACTACAAGCCACGGGAGCACTTCATCGGAAGAGTCCCGCACCAAAAGGAGGGAGAAGAAGAAGAGCTCCTCCAACAAAGGGAAGGAGAAGAAATCTTCTTCTCACCACAAAGAGAAGAAGGAAAGATCTTCTTCCAACAAGCCGCACCGGAGTGGGGACAAGCAAAAGAGGATGAGGAAAGTGGTCTACTACGAGACCGACACTTCATCAACATCGACCTCCGACTCCGATGCGCCCTCCGTAACTTCTAAACGCCAAGAGCGTAAGAAGTTTAGTAAGATCCCCCTACACTATCCTCGCATTTCTAAACATGCACCTTTACTTTCCGTCCCATTAGGCAAACCACCAACTTTTGATGGTGAAGATTATGCTAGGTGGAGTGATTTAATGCGATTTCATCTAACCTCACTCCACAAAAGTATATGGGATGTTGTTGAGTTTGGTGCACAGGTACCGTCCGTAGGGGATAAGGATTATGATGAGGATGAGGTGGCCCAAATCGAGCACTTCAACTCTCAAGCAACAACGATACTCCTTGCCTCTTTAAGTAGAGAGGAGTATAACAAGGTACAAGGGTTGAAGAGTGCCAAGGAGGTTTGGGATGTGCTCAAAACCGCGCACGAGGGAGACGAGCTCACCAAGATCACCAAGCGGGAAACGATCGAGGGGGAGCTCGGTCGGTTCCGGCTTCGCAAAGGGGAAGAGCCACAACACATGTACAACCGGCTCAAGACTTTGGTGAACCAAGTGTGCAACCTCGGGAGCGTAAAGTGGGATGACCATGAAATGGTTAAGGTTATTCTAAGATCTCTTATTTTCCTTAACCCTACTCAAGTTCAATTAATTCGTGGAAATCCTAGATATACTAAAATGACCCCCGAGGAAGTAATCGGGCATTTTGTAAGTTTTGAGTGCATGATCGAAGGCTCGAGGAAGATCAACGAGCTTGATGATCCCTCCACATCCGAAGCTCAACCCATCGCATTCAAGGCGACGGAGGACAAGAAGGAGGAGTCTACACCAAGTCGACAACCAATAGACGCCTCCAAGCTCGACAATGAGGAAATGGCGCTCGTCATCAAGAGCTTCCGCCAAATCCTCAAGCAAAGGAGAGGGAAAGACTACAAGTCCCGCTCCAAGAAGGTTTGCTACAAATGTGGTAAGCCCGGTCATTTTATTGCTAAATGTCCTATATCAAGTGACAGTGACCGAGGCGACGACAAGAAGGGGAGAAGAAAGGAGAAGAAGAGGTACTACAAGAAGAAGGGCGGCGATGCCCATGTTTGTCGAGAGTGGGACTCCGACGAAAGCTCTAGCGACTCCTCCGACAATGAGGACGCCGTCAACATCGCCGTCACCAAGGGACTTCTCTTCCCCAACGTCGGCCACAAGTGCCTCATGGCAAAGGACGGCAAAAAGAAGGTTAAATCTAAATCCTCCACTAAATATGAATCCTCTAGTGATGATAATGCTAGTGATGAAGAAGATAATTTGCGTTCCCTTTTTGCCAACCTTAACATAGCTCAAAAAGAAAAATTGAATGAATTAGTTAGTGCTATTCATGAAAAGGATGACCTTTTGGATTCCCAAGAGGACCTCCTTATTAAGGAAAATAAGAAGCATGTTAAGGTTAAAAATGCTTATGCTCTAGAAATTGAGAAATGTGAAAAATTATCTAGTGAGCTAAGCACTTGCCGTGAGATGATTGACAACCTTAGGAATGAAAATGCTAGTTTAAATGCTAAGGTTGATTCACATGTTTGCAATGTTTCAACTTCAAATCCTAGAGATGAAAATGTTGATTTACTTGCTAGGATTGATGAGTTGAATGCTTCCCTAGCTTGCCTTAGAATTGAAAATGAAAAATTGCTTGCTAAGGCTAAAGATCTTGATGTTTGCAATGCTACTATTTCCGACCTTAGAACTAAAAATGACATGCTACAAGCTAAGGTTGTAGAATTAAAATCTTGCAAACCCTCTACATCTATCGTTGAGCATGTATCTATTTGCACTAGATGTAGAGATGTTAACATTGATGCTATTCATGATCATATGGCTTTAATTAAACAACAAAATGATCATATAGCAATATTAGATGCAAAAATTGCCGAGCATAACTTAGAAAATGAAAAATTCAAATTTGCTAGAAGTATGCTCTATAGTGGGAGACGCCCTGGCATCAAGGATGGAATTGGCTTCCAAAGGGGAGACAATGTCAAACTTAGTGCCCCTCCTAAAAAATTGTCTAACTTTGTTAAGGGCAAGGCTCCCATGCCTCAGGATAACGAGGGTTACATTTTATACCCTGTCGGTTATCCCGAGAGCAAAATTAGGAGAATTCACTCTAGGAAGTCTCACTCTGGCCCTAATCATGCTTTCATGTATAAGGGTGAGACATCTAGCTCTAGGCAACCAACCCATGCTAAGTTGCCTAGAAAGAAAACTCCTAGTGCATCAAATGATCATGATATTTCATTTAAGACTTTTGATGCATCTTATGTTTTGACTAACAAATCCGGCAAGGTAGTTGCCAAATATATTGGGGGCAAGCACAAGGGCTCCAAGACTTGTGTTTGGGTACCCAAAGTTCTTGTGTCTAATGCCAAAGGACCCAAAACCATTTGGGTACCTAAAGTCAAGAACTAAACTTGTTTTGTAGGTTTATGCATCCGGGGGCTCAAGTTGGATACTCGACAGCGGGTGCACAAACCACATGACTGGGGAGAAAAAGATGTTCTCCTCATTTGAGAAAAACCAAGATCCCCAAAGAGCGATCACATTCGGGGATGGAAATCAAGGGTTGGTCAAAGGTTTGGGAAAAATTGCTATATCTCCTGACCATTCCATTTCCAATGTTTTTCTTGTTGATTCTTTAGATTACAACTTGCTTTCCGTATCTCAATTATGTCAAATGGGCTACAACTGTCTATTCACTGATGTAGGTGTCACTGTCTTTAGAAGAAGTGATGATTCAATAGCATTTAAGGGAGTGTTAGAGGGTCAGCTATACTTGGTGGATTTTGATAGAGCTGAACTCGACACTTGCTTAATTGCTAAGACTAACATGGGGTGGCTCTGGCATCGCCGACTAGCTCATGTTGGGATGAAGAATCTTCACAAGCTTCTAAAGGGAGAACACATTTTAGGATTAACAAATGTTCATTTTGAGAAAGACAGGATTTGTAGTGCATGCCAAGCAGGGAAGCAAGTTGGCACTCATCATCCGCATAAGAACATAATGACGACCGACAGACCACTGGAGCTCCTACACATGGATCTATTCGGCCCGATCGCTTACATAAGCATCGGCGGGAGTAAGTACTGTCTAGTTATTGTGGATGATTATTCTCGCTTCACTTGGGTATTCTTTTTACAGGAAAAATCTCAAACCCAAGATACCTTAAAGGGATTCTTGAGACGGGCTCAAAATGAGTTCGGCTTAAGGATCAAGAAAATAAGAAGCGACAACGGGACGGAGTTCAAGAACTCTCAAATTGAAGGCTTCCTTGAGGAGGAGGGCATCAAGCATGAGTTCTCTTCTCCCTACACGCCACAACAAAATGGTATAGTGGAGAGGAAGAATAGAACTCTATTGGACATGGCAAGAACCATGCTTAATGAGTACAAAACTTCGGATCGGTTTTGGGCAGAGGCGGTCAACACCGCTTGCTACGCCATCAACCGGTTATATCTTCACCGAATCCTCAAGAAAACATCATATGAACTCCTAACTGGTAAAAAGCCCAACATTTCATATTTTAGAGTCTTTGGTAGCAAATGCTTTATTCTTGTTAAAAGAGGTAGAAAATCTAAATTTGCTCCTAAGACTGTAGAAGGCTTTTTACTTGGTTATGACTCAAACACAAGGGCATATAGGGTCTTTAACAAGTCTACTGGACTAGTTGAAGTCTCATGTGACGTTGTGTTTGATGAAACTAACGGCTCTCAAGTAGAGCAAGTTGATCTTGATGAGATAGGTATTGAAGAGGCCCCATGCGTCGCACTAAGGAACATGTCCATTGGGGATGTGTGTCCTAAAGAATCCGAAGAGCCTCCAAATGCACAAGATCAACCATCCTCCTCCACGCAAGCATCTCCACCAACTCAAAATGAGGATGAAGCTCAAGTTGATGAAGTAAAAGATCAAGCAAATGAGCCACCTCAAGACGACGACAATGATCAAGGGGGAGATGCAAATGATCAAGACAAGGAGGATGAAGAGCAAAGGCCGCCACACCCAAGAGTCCACCAAGCAATACAACGAGATCACCCCGTCGACACCATCCTCGGCGACATTCATAAGGGGGTAACTACTAGATCTCGTGTTGCACATTTTTGTGAACATTACTCTTTTGTTTCCTCTATTGAGCCACACAGGATAGAGGAAGCACTCCAGGATTCGGATTGGGTGGTGGCGATGCAAGAGGAGCTCAACAACTTCACTAGGAATGAGGTATGGCACTTGGTTCCACGTCCTAACCAAAATGTTGTAGGAACCAAATGGGTCTTCCGCAACAAGCAAGACGAGCATGGTGTGGTGACAAGGAACAAAGCTCGACTTGTGGCCAAGGGATACTCCCAAGTCGAAGGTTTGGATTTCGGTGAAACCTATGCACCCGTAGCTAGGCTTGAGTCAATTCGAATATTATTGGCCTATGCTACTTACCATGGCTTTAAGCTTTATCAAATGGACGTGAAAAGTGCCTTCCTCAATGGACCAATCAAGGAAGAGGTCTATGTTGAGCAACCTCCCGGCTTTGAAGACAGTGAGTACCCTAACCATGTCTATAAGCTCTCTAAGGCGCTTTATGGGCTCAAGCAAACCCCAAGAGCATGGTATGAATGCCTTAGAGATTTCCTTATTGGTAATGGCTTCAAAGTTGGAAAGGCCGATCCTACACTCTTTACTAAAACTCTTGAAAATGACTTGTTTGTATGCCAAATTTATGTTGATGATATTATATTTGGGTCTACTAACGAGTCTACATGTGAAGAGTTTAGTAGGATCATGACGCAAAAGTTCGAGATGTCTATGATGGGGGAGTTGAAGTATTTCTTAGGATTCCAAGTGAAGCAACTCCAAGTGGGCACCTTCATTAGCCAAACAAAGTACACTCAAGACATTCTAAACAAGTTTGGGATGAAGGATGCCAAGCCCATCAAGACACCCATGGGAACCAATGGGCATCTCGACCTCGACACGGGAGGTAAGTCCGTAGATCAAAAGGTATACCGGTCGATGATAGGTTCTTTACTCTATTTATGTGCATCTCGACCGGATATTATGCTTTCCGTATGCATGTGTGCAAGATTCCAAGCTGACCCTAAGGAAGCTCACCTTACGGTCGTAAAACGAATCTTGAGATATTTGGCTTATACTCCTAAGTTTGGGATTTGGTATCCTAGGGGATCCACATTTGATTTGATTGGATATTCGGATGCCGATTGGGCGGGGTGCAAAATCAATAGGAAGAGCACATCGGGGACTTGCCAGTTCTTGGGAAGATCCTTGGTGTCTTGGGCTTCAAAGAAGCAAAATTCGGTCGCTCTTTCCACCGCCGAAGCCGAGTACATTGCCGCAGGCCATTGTTGTGCGCAATTACTTTGGATGAGGCAAACCCTGCGGGACTACGGTTACAAATTAACCAAAGTCCCTTTGCTATGTGATAATGAGAGTGCAATCAAAATGGCCGACAATCCCGTCGAGCATAGCCGCACTAAACACATAGCCATCCGGTATCATTTTCTTAGGGATCACCAACAAAAGGGAGATATCGAGATTTCTTACATTAACACTAAAGATCAATTAGCCGATATCTTTACCAAGCCTCTTGATGAACAATCTTTTAACAAACTTAGGCATGAGCTCAATATTCTTGATTCGCGCAATTTCTTTTGCTAGATTGCACACATAAGCTCTTTTATATACCTTTGATCATGTCTCTCTCATATGCTATGACTAATGTGTTTCCAAGTCTATCTCAAAACAAGTCATAGGTATATCGAAAGGGAATTGGAGTCTTCGGCAAAGACAAAGGCTTCCACTACGTAACTCATACTTCGCCATCACTCCAAGCATCTCTTCATCCTTGGGGGAGAGAAAGCATGAGCACCAAGAAAAGGACTTCGTCTTTGGTATAATCTTAACTCATTTATTTCATGTCCAAAGGGGAAGATAGCACTTCAAGGGCTCTAATGGTTCCGTTTTTGGCGATTCATGCCAAAAAGGGGGAGAAATGAGCCCAAAGCAAAAGGACCGCACCACCAACCAATTTCAAAAACTTAGTGTTGAATATTTTCAATTGGTATCCTATTGTGCTCAAAAAGGGAAGAAAGTAGCATTTCAAAAAGGCATATCAAAACCCTCTTGAACACTAAGAGGAGGATCTCATTTAGGGGGAGTTTTGTTTAAGTCAAAGGAAAAGCATTTGAAACAGGGGGAGAAAATTTCAAATCTTGAAAATGCTTTGCAAAACTCTTATTCACTACCTTTGACTATTTGCAAAAGAACTTAGAAAAGATTTACAAAAGATTTTGCAAAAACAAAACATGTGGTGCTAGCGTGGTCCAAAATGTTATAAGTAAGAAACAATCCACGCATATCTTATAAGTATTTATATTGGCTAAATTCCAAGCAACCTTTACACTTACATAATGCAAACTAGTTCAATTATGCACTTCTATATTTTCTTTGGTTTGTGTTGGCATCAATCACCAAAAAGGGGGAGATTGAAAGGGAATTAGGCTTACACCTAGTTCCTATATAATTTTGGTGGTTGAATTGCCCAACACAAATAATTGGACTAACTAGTTTGCCCAAGTGTATAGATTGTACAGGTGTAAAAGGTTCACACTCAGCCAATAAAAGGACCAAGTTTTGGATTCAACAAAGGAGCAAAGTGGCAACCGAAGGCCCTCTGGTCTGGGAGCACCGGACTGTCCGGTGTACACCGGACAGTGTCCGGTGCACCACCGGACAGTGTCCGGTGCACCAGAGGACTCCAACTCGAACTCGCCACCTTCGGGAATTTCCAGAGGCACTCGCGCTATAATTCACCGGACTGTCCGGTGTACACCGGACAGTGTCCGGTGCGCCAAGGAAGATCAGCCTCAGGAACTCGCCAGCTTCGGGAAACTCCAACGGCTAGTCCGCTATAATTCACCGGACTGTCCGGTGTGCACCGGACTGTCCGGTGCGACTCCAGAGCAATGGCTAGTCGGCGCCAACGGCTACCTGCGGCGCATTAAATGCGCGCGCAGCGCGCGCAGAAGTCAGGCGCGCCCATACTGGCACACCGGACAGCAAACAGTACCTGTCCGGTGTGCACCGGACACCCAGGCGGGCCCACAAGTCAGAAGCTCCAACGGTCAGAATCCAACGGCAGTGATGACGTGGTAGGGGGCACCGGACTGTCCGGTGTGCACCGGACTGTCCGGTGTGCCATCGAACAGACAACCTTCCAACGACCACTTTTGGTGGTTGGGGCTATAAATACCCCAACCACCCCGCCATTCATGGCATCCAAGTTTTCCAGTTCCCAACTACTACAAGAGCTCTAGCATTCAATTATAGACACACCAAAGAGATCAAATCCTCTCCGAATTCCACACAACGCCATAGTGACTAGAGAGAGCGATTTGCTTGTGTTCTTTTGAGCTCTTGCGATTGGATTGCTTCTTTTCTTTCTCACTTGTTCTTGAGATCAAAACTCCATTGTAATCAAGGCAAGAGGCACCAATTGTGTGGTGGCCCTTGCGGGGAAGTTTTGTTCCCGGCTTTGATTTGAGAAGAGAAGCTCACTCGGTCCGAGGGACCGTTTGAGAGAGGGAAGGGTTGAAAGAGACCCGGCCTTTGTGGCCTCCTCAACGGGGAGTAGGTTTGCGAGAACCGAACCTCGGTAAAACAAATCCGCGTGTCTCACTTACTTATTCGCTTGCGATTTGTTTTGCGCCCTCTCTCGCGGACTCGATTTTATTTCTAACGCTAACCCGGCTTGTAGTTGTGTTTATATTTGTAAATTTCAGTTTCGCCCTATTCACCCCCCCTCTAGGCGACTATCACCCACCATCAATTAGGACATGCCTAATCTTGATGTTGTTGATGGTGGGGAAACCAAAAGGAATAGAAACCATGTGCCTGCTATGTTGCTAGGATAGTTAGTAGAGTCAAATGTGATAGGAGTGTTTGTCCATTTTAGGGACCGATAGAGCGAGGCCACATGACAGTGGCATGCACCTCTCGGAGAAAGATCTTGAGGTTTTGCCATGAGCTAAGCTTTTTGACAGCCCCGTAGATTATGGTCACTTATGCACTGGGTCCTAGAAGTCTAGGTATTCTTCATCTTCTTCGATGAGAAAATTCTTAGGCCTTAATTTGTTGCCTTGGAGCCACTTGTGTCGATGTTGTTGGTCGTGGTGCTTTTGTCTAGGGTGCTACTGGCAGATCACTATTGGAAGTGCTCAACTAAGTCTTTCACTACCCTACACTTAGTCAAACCATAGAGATTTGTCCTATGTATGGTGTAGTATTTTTAGTGTCCTAGGGCATCAGCTAAGGTTGTATATTAGCCTCAGGGGAAGGCTCACTACTTTTGTTGGCAACACAAACCTAGGGCCGCATAAGCTTCTTTTTCATTCTCTTTTAGGGCTTAATTTAGGACCATCTGACCCTAGTAGCCTTGGATAAGTCTTTAGTGGATCATGACATGTGTTGATAAGAAAGAATATCTCCCTCACATCTTGGATATTGTAGGAGGCTAGCTAGTTTTTCGAGCATATTTTCATCTTGCATGCCTTGCTATAAGGTGACGACAACCAATGTTACCGATATGTGGATAATGTTGTTTCTGACTCTACAAAATCTTCACACAAAGGTGTGCATGGACTTCCCCGCTTGTTGGATGGTGTGGAGTTTGGACTCCACTCCTAGTCGTGAGTATGTGCCCTCAAAGTTGAAGACGAATTGACGTCAGAGTTTTTCCCAAGATCCGATCAAGGCCTCTAGTAGATCCATGAGCTAGTATGAGGGAAAATCGATCATGGCAATGTGGAAATAGTTTGCTATCACTTTTTAATAACGGCTAGCAACAAGGACGACATTGGCACATCATATTTCTTAGAAAAGTGAGTGCTGAAAGCCTTCCGTTGACGTTGGTACCAATAACTTTTATTATATAAAAGGGAAATTTGGATCCATACCATTAAAAGATCACCACTTTGGATCCATACCATTACTATCTCACTTACATGTGGGTCCACATGAGTCAATGACATGTGGGGTCCATGGTATATATCTAAGGTTTGGATCTTTTAATGGTATAGATCCAATTGTTCCTATATAAAAGTACTATCATACTACTTAGTTATGGCTATAGTGATTTTACCATTCCTTGGTAACCGACATGATTGTTTGACCAGATACGGTCTTAAATGTGAGGGCACACTTGTATAGTGCATCGAGTACACCTGCTCTCTTGAGAGTGTGTCAGGGAAGGCATGATTGTAATGTCATCTATCGCATTTAATGCGTTACATAGGCTCGGTTCATAGGCATCCCTTCCTGAGGTGATCGTCATATCAGCTGTAGAGGCAGGTTTGGTAACCAATGTCTACAGATGCCAGGGCCTGAGCCTCCTGACATGATGTAACTGGCAACTAACATGGCTCTCTATACATTATTATATTTCATGGTACACCCTGTATGCGCATCCATGGCTACAGGATTAGTGCACATAATGTGTAGCGGTCTTGATTGCCCTATAGCATAAGACGGGTGTTAGCACGCTTAGTCAGGTCTCTAATGTCACCCATCACACATTTAATATGTTGTACCAAGACTTATTGTTGGGAACTTGTTCTCAAATGCTATGAATTAAGAACAAGGCAACATAAAATGTTAAATGATACTGTCCTTCGTCCGTGAAGCATTATTCCTTTGGGGATAATGGGTCTTGGACGAAGGTTGATAAGAGTCTTATTACGAAGTTGAACCTTCGTAATAAACTTTCAATAAACATTGTAAGATGATGCAAAGTAAAAAGTATAAAATGGATAAATGATTCACAGATGCATTATATCATATTCACTTAATATATTGAATCATTAAATACAATGATACCTATGCCTTGACAAAGGTTGTATTCCGAGAAATGCGATTGCAAATACCAGAATGCGTGAACAGTAACGGAATACTGTTCACTATTTATAGGCACAGGACGCAGCCTGTGAGGAATTACAAGTATGCCCTTTATAAAAACTTACAACATTGACTCAGACCTTTATGGACTAAAAGGTCATTCTATCTTTAAGTCGGTTGATGATGCCGAGGCTACACGAAGAAGAACCTTCGGCTATCTTATACCAACAGCTTCAGCCGAGGACCACTTCTTCTTATAAGACCTTCGGCGACGAAGCATAAACCCAACACTTATCTAGTAAGCTTTCGCTAAGGAATAACCCAAAGGTTCTTTGAACGTGATTGCTAGTCCCGTGGCCATACTACCCTTAGTGGGCCTAACACATCCTTCTATCATAAGACAAGATTATAGTTAGTTGTAGAGTTCTCAACCTGTTTGGGGGCCTCAGCACCTGGCCACCCTTAAAGAACAAGGTAGACTCTTCAAGCCCTAAGGCTAATAAAGAGGCCTGAGCAGTTAAGTGTCACTAATGCTTGGGGATTAGGCTGCCTCAAGCACTTCTTTCCTTATTACCTTATGACATGAGGGGTCTTAAGGACCTATATCAACAAGTACCCCAAGACATGAGGGATCCTAAGGACTTATACCATATGTGCACCAGGACACGAGGGACCCTAGGGACTTAGTAGTGCCCGACATATGGAGGGCATAAAGGCACATCTAATAAGTGTCTCAGGGCGCAAGGGGCCCAAAGACTTATACTTGCAAGTGCCTCGAAGCACAAGATGCCCTAAGGACTTAGTCCCATGGGTGCCCCGAGGCATGGGGGCTAGGGACTTGCTTCTAGGTTAGTGCCCTGTAACAGAAGGTGTCTTGTGGACTTAGAATACTTTACGCCTAGGGATCCTGTGGTGCTAGGAGCCCTAACCTTATACATGTAAGAGGCATGGGAGGCCATCGGGTCTTCTAGCAGTTAAGGAGTCATCTTATTTGGACATTTCTATAGAATGTCTCTTAGAGCCGAGCTTCTCCTTTGGTCGGGGTCAGGGGAGGACCCATGACTTAGGGACCCCAAGAGGAAGTGGTTCTTTCAATGTGGGCCTCAAAGTTAGTCTCTTAAGGTGGAACTTTTGAGCACGTCTTGCCAACAGTCAGAATGTATGGTCTTTCCCCATACCCTAACACTCTTCTATGCCCTTATTTATTCTTCTTACATCTCTAGGATGTTTAAGGACGTCTTAGCTAGCCCATCGGCGCTAAGACATTCTTTGACGCGATTCTCCTAGCGGAGTCTCCCTCCCGACTTAGGGGTGGTATTGGATCACGGTCCAAATATTTTTTTCCCAAATTGTTTGAGCTCTTAATTACTTTTAGTTCAAAAATAAATATAAACAGAGTCTAATCTTAATTCGATCGAATCCTTAAATTTTATAGCGTAAAATTTAGATCCCATTATCCTCTCCCGCTAGACGAGCTTTCTTTGGTTATGAGGCTGTCAAAATCGAACAAGCTATAGTTTCTGATACCGTACGTACACGCCGGTATATATGCCTAGAGGTGTTATAGTTACATCACGCGCCTCTCCGGGTAGCACGTACGTATATATATGGTATTTGTGTGACGATGTGGTATTTACCGTGAAGACCTCGTCTGTTCACGTGTGTTAACATCACATATATGCAACTATAGAGACGTGAGCTTTCGTCTGCGATGGAGAAGAGAGCGCGTAATTAATTATCTTTTTTTTTTCTTTTTTGAGCTAGTGGAGAGCATACCCGATCGATGTGGCGCGGAAAATGGCCTCGGAACAGGGCAAGAGTGCTGGGGTATGCTGCAACCTGCAACTGCGTTCGTGACGTTGCGCGCGCGGGGGGGTGGGGGTGGGGGGCATGCATGCATGGGACGACATTGACCTGACGTGTGCCGCGCGCTCGCGCATTGCTATAAAACCGGCAGCGCAGCGGGCTGTCTTCCTCGCCGTGGAGTAGATCGAGGAGAGGAGCAGCACAAGTGAGCTAGCTGTTCATCTAGCTAACGCCACTCCTGCCTGCCTTGCCTCCCTCCCTCAGCACGTCGTGCTGGTAATCGATCAGAGGGGGGCGTGACGTACGTACAGCAGCCATGGGCGTGGGGAAGCTGATGAACGACGTGAAGCCGTACCTGGCGATGGTGCTGCTGCAGGTGGGGTTCTCGGGGATGTACATCGTCTCCGTCGCCTCCCTCAAGCGCGGCATGAACCACTTCGTCCTCGTCGTCTACCGCAACCTCGTCGCCACCGTCGTCTTGGCCCCCTTCGCCCTCCTCTTCGAGAGGTATATACAAGAACAGAATTAATCATGCTGCATGCATAACTGCTGCTGGGTGTTTCTCGTAATGTCGTTGCTAATAAATGCCGGGGCTTGTTATCATTTCCATTGCTGCATGCAGGAGAGTGAGGCCCAAGATGACGCCGCTCATCTTTCTCAAGATCATGGGGCTTGCCGTTCTTGAGTAATTTTCTGAATTTTGTTGTCTGCTGCAATGGGTACAAAGGGATTTTTTTTTTTGCTGTTGCACTAACGTACGTGCATTATATGAATCGGTTTCAGGCCGGTGCTGGACCAGAACATGTACTACCTCGGCGCGAAGCTGACCTCGGCGACCTTCGCCTCGGCGCTCGTCAACATCCTCCCCGCCATCACGTTCCTGATGGCGCTGGTCCTGAGGATGGAGAGGCTGAGGCTGCGGAGCCTCCGCAGCCAGGCCAAGGTCGCCGGCACGGTCTGCACCGTCGTGGGCGCCGTGCTGATGATCCTGTACCACGGCCCCGTGGTGCCGTTCCCGTGGTCCGCGGGCCACCACCAGGCCTCAGCCGCCGCCGCCGCCGCGGCAGCGGAGAGCCAGAGCAGCGCATCCTGGCTCAACGGCATCGTCATGATCATCGGCAGCTGCCTGTGCTGGTCCGGCTTCTTCGTCCTCCAGGTACGACGATCGTCGAGCGAGCACTGACGCCATGCATGACGCATTGCGTAATGTATTAAGCGCCAAGGCAGCAGGGGGGAGGCATGCATATATGCGGCGCTAACAGAGAGCATTGGCGTCCCGTGCAGTCGAACACGCTGCAGAGCTACCCCGCGGAGCTGACGCTGGCGACGCTGATCTGCTTCCTGGGCTCGGTGCTGACCGGCGGGGTGGCGCTGGTGGCGGAGCGCCACGACATGAGCGCCTGGGTCATTGGCTTCGACACCCGCCTCTTCACCGCCGTCTACTCCGTAATCAATCCTTACCTGACTGACTGACCAGCTAGCTGCTGTCCACGACGAGCGAGCTCGCTAAAGCTAGCTAGTAAACTAACCTGCTAGTACGTCTGGCGTGGCGGCGTTCGTTCGTTGCAGGGGATCGTGTGCTCCGGCGTGGCCTTCTACGTGCAGGGGATCGTGACGCAGGCGCGGGGGCCGGTGTTCGTGACGGCGTTCCAGCCCCTGTGCATGATCATCACCACGGTCCTCGGCTCCACCATACTCAAAGAGGAGACCACCTTGGGAAGGTAACCGCCGATTGATTCTACTGCGATCAAGCACCTGAGCAGGTTAATTTTAATTTTACTGATGGTTTTGCGGTTGCAGCGTGATCGGCGCGGCGATCATAGTGGTGGGGCTGTACTGCCTCATCTGGGGCAAGAGCAAGGACCACCTCGGCAACGGCGGCAAGCCGGCCGTCGCCGAGCTGCCCCTCACCTCGGCTCCCAACGGCGGCACCAACGGCTACGGCAAGCACGCGCTCGGCGGCGGCGGCGGCGGCCACCACGTCGCCGCCGGCGTCGAGGCACCGCCGCCGTCGTCCAAGTGCGTTCACTGACGGACGGACACGGAGGAGCTCCATGCACCCCTCACCGCACACTAGTAGTAATTATAGTAGCGCATTAATTAATTGCCAGTGGCTGTGTAAACCCTGCAACGCGTGTACGATCTCGGAACGTTGGGCTGCTCTGCTGTTCTCGTAGTCGTAGAGAGACGGGGCCGGCCGGCGTTGCGTTAACGGCTTCTGAGTTTTGATGACCTGCACCACCGCCATCGCTAATACTATAACTAAGCTCTCTGTTTGTGCATCTGCTTCTCTCATCGGCGATCCGATCAGTTGATGCGTGCACCGCCGTTCCATCCAGAGAACCCGACCGTATATCCAAAGCGCAAGCGCGCTGCTGCTGCTGCCGTCCCTTCGAATCTGCAGCCGTCGCCGTCGCTCCATCCAGCTTTGCTGTCGCGTTCGGACCGCGCATAATCCATGGCTTTACGGCTTAGTGCCTGATGACGCTGATCGGACAACCCGACATGCTTCAGCTACGCGTTTGCCCCATAGGACAGACAGACAGATCCCAGTATGTAGAGCTTTTGGTGACCCGTGAGTGAACAGTCGTATTGATCACTCTTACATCTTACCCTCAGAGGGACGACGAAATGACATTTCGGGCCTTTTTGGTTTTAAAAGCCGACCAAGCCAAACCGGAGTTTGGCTCATGCCCCCCCCCCACCCCCCAATTTGAGCGCTGCCGTAAAAGCATCTCCAGTAGTTATGTAAACAACTCCCTAAATATGAATTTTAAAAGTTTTTCAGTAAAACTATTCTCCAACAGTTATGTAAAGCAGGTTCTTAAATTTACAAAATCCAATTTCATCCCTATATTTACCAACCGCGTTGGGACTCGCTAAATCAATTTGGTTCTAAATCCATCGCGAAAACCATATTTCGGCCACTGTTTTGCGTCATCACACCGTCCCATTGAGCACAAATCTATCTCCAATGCCATGTGTTGTCTTCATGCCGTTGCCGCGGCGACCTTCTGATCTTCCATCGACAACTTCGAACTTCCAAGACATTATGGAAGGTTGTTGATGTGCTAGCTCAATTAAAAATAGAAAACATGCTTACTTTTTTTGGTTGACGTGGATAATTTTAAAAATTAGCAACCAATAAATAGAGAACTGTTGGAGCACACACATTTTTCTACTCCTTAAAGTTATTTAGCAATTTCTTAAATTTATATTTTAGGGTGCTA
This sequence comes from Zea mays, assembly GCF_902167145.1. Classification (NCBI taxonomy): domain Eukaryota; kingdom Viridiplantae; phylum Streptophyta; class Magnoliopsida; order Poales; family Poaceae; genus Zea; species Zea mays. Next base: position 9,766,444 of record NC_050104.1, on the reverse strand, counting down.
AATTTACATAACTATTGGAGATCGGAGATGCTCTAATGTACTCGGCTGGAGTCCAAATTTTCTGCGGGCTCCCACAAAATTCGGCCTACCCAGCCAGTCCCGTAGGATCAGTGCAGCGGATTTGCGCGCGCCAATTTGGCTGGCCCAGCAACCAGAGGCCGCACAAAATATTACATGGGCACACGACAAAATAGAGGCCTAGCTAAAGTGCATTGTCTGCGGCATGACAACATCCAAATGAGTACAGTTCAGATGATGACTTTAATTAGCGCTCTCGTTGCAGTATTGTGTTCATTTTGATTTCATTTACGTTGCCCATGTTTTGATGCAAAGTCACAAGCCTAGAATGCACCGGCCAGCCATGTTTAGGGATTGTCTCGCTAGCAATCTAAACACACAGAAATTGACCAACACCATGTCGGGGCTTAGCAACATGCCTCTGAGCAGGAAACATATGTACCGGGATCATCCCTTAAAAAGCACAATTGAGAAATATCGAGGTCCTCTAAACACGCCAAACATCCCTCCCTGCTCCCAAAGGGGGTAGCGAGCTCTATGAGAGAGAAACAGTGGTCTGCTAGAGAGGCTAGAGCCATGGCAACCAAAGTCTCTGCCACTAGATCTTTGGTCATACGGCTCATGGCCAACACCCTATCGGCCTTCACCACCATGTGGTCTTGCTGCTTGAGGCCTAGCAACCTAAGGCAAAACACCTCAAGCCCTAGTTCCATGCCTCTGAGCACACTATTTTTTCTCATAGTTTGGGTGGCTTATTTGGGTGGAATGCATTTAATGGGTTGGGAGTGGTTGTAAGTTTTTTTTCTGAAGGCGTTAAGATACTACACTCACCAACCTTTCTATAACAAGCATCACTCCCATCCTTAGCAGCAAATACTAACATTGGTACATTGATTCCTCTACTGAACTGGCTGACCTTCATGCCAAATTGTGGCTCATGTCTAGACACCTAGCTCAAGACTAACCAAAGGTATGTGTAATTTTCTCAGCGCGTGTCTTGTTATGTTAGCAGAACTCGAGCTCGAACTACAAATCCTCACACGGTGCACCTTGAGCGAGGAAACACATATGTACACCTCACTAAGCTAGCCTTCTCAAGCGAGGCTGCTATCCAAGTGTTCTTCTCTGCTAGCTCAGTTTATAGACTAGGACAAGTCCTGCATGCACTCAACAATCTAGATATAGATCAATAGATCATAACTCATTGCGCTCATATAGTAGGGTGACATACTTGGTCTACAGTGCAGTAATGTTTGTCATGGGAAGAGCGCACTCGTCACATTCAGTCACGTTGGGCAACACTATAGAAGCTCTGAACACTCAAGCTCCTTAAGCACAGACTTGCTCTTGTACTATTTCTGGTGGCACAACTTCAGTGCACATAGCCATTGTCTAGACATGTTCAGTGTACACTAGACTTCAGTGCACACACTAGACCAAAAACTTGACAACAGTTAGCCAACATGTCTAGGCACAAGTCCAGTGGACATCGAACATATCTAGTGAGTGCTAAAACAACATAACCGGTGACACAACTTCATCTATCGGCGGGCGGGGCTCAAGCCCACCCTACCGCTTTATAGTCTATGGAGCCCCAGTGCATGCAGTCTTCCCTATAATTTAAAATGTACGCGGTATAATGTAAAAGGTACGGATCGTTTTAGGGTTTCACCTCTATAAATATCTTTTGTAAGCTGCAGGAGATATCTATCTCAATTGTAAATCTCCTGCGATCTGTAACCACCCGAAAAATAGTGAGAAGTTGCCGGCCGGCGCCCGTGGTTTTTTCCCCTTCACTTTGGAGGGGTTTTCCACGTTAAATCCGTGTCTTCTCTGTGATTGATCCTATTTGTGTCGCATTCATTTATAAGATTATATATTATAGCGGTTTAGTTCAGTCCATTCTAAAATCATTTATGGCTCCGTCTCTGATGTGTTTGGTTGTAATCGTGGCGATGGGACGATTTCTAGTTTGTTTGTTTGGTTCGGAGTCACATGTTAAGACAAAACTATCCATAGACTGAGAAGAGACGCCGGGACAGAGTTACACACTGGCGATAAACTATACTACCGCGCCCATGTGTTGTTACAGAACTCGGTCTGGGCCACGCACTGGCTGATTCTCGGCCGAGGCCGTGGGCTCGTCGTGGGCCTGGACGATCCCATGCTGCTGCTCCCTGCACGAGTCCTGACATGAGAGTGATCCCCAACATCAGTTGCCAACGCCTGAAGAAAAGAGTCGGGGTAGTGTTCTTGGGACGTCGAGAAGGCGTATTACAGGGGGGTACGCCTGGCAACAGTAGATGGAGAACTCGACTCATAGTTATATGGCCTTGTCGGCTGTCGCCCCAGATCGTATCTCTCGTACTGTCCATGTCTTGTGAACAAGAGAGAGAGAGATGGTCAGGACGGCTGCGTTCCACTTCCACACTGCAGCGGCGTTTGCAATTAATATACTACTATACAAGGTGCATGAGACTGCGCGCGTAGCAGCAGAACGGAGGGTCCAAAAGGCCTGCTGACTGACTCAACGTCGATGATGAACAGAGATTCGTCCCTTCCTTCCTTCCTTGCGTGCTCAGGGGTTCATTCACACCGCGGCGCGCGGAGGCCGCGCCAGCTTGTCTCGTTCTCGGCTAGCGCACGACTCACGAGCGCGTCGTCGGACCAGCGCAGCGCGTGACACTCCGGCGCCTGAAAGGTGAGACAAGGCTCGTGCGTGCAGTTGCAAGGCCAATTAATCGAGACTTCTTTTGTACGGAGGAGAACCAAAGGCCCTCGCTGAAAAAGGATAAAAGTGGGGGATTATATTATACGACGAACGACACATGTTGTACCCTGACCGCATGTGCAAGGAAAACTTTAATTTGTCAAAGGGAAAATCCTGAAAGAAATGAAAAACAAAAACTTCTATCTCTGTTTTTTTTTTGGGTCCTTCTGGAAATCTGGAGAAGAAGAGAGTAGTGCCCCTGCGCTAGCGCTAGCTCGTGTCGTGGGCTGGTGGCACGAAGCTTCCGCGCATCCTCCTGCCCATCCCCTCCCCTGCCGCGGCGCGATGCCTCCCCTCCCCTCCCGCACGCACGCGATTTCACGGGCTGCTGCTGCCGTCGACTTCCCGCGCGCGGCTCGCTTGTCTTTGACGAAACCACCGGGCGCGAGCAGAGAGAGAGAGAGAGATAGTACCTATGATTGGTCAGTCATGTCATGACTCATGACTCGCATCGCATCATGATAGCATGCATCTGCCGAGGTTGATTTCTGCGGGCTAGCTAGGCTGTGAAACCGCGTGAGCGTGCATGGGCCAGGCCGCCACGCCACGCAACGCAACGCAACCCGGGAGCTGATTCGATACCATAATAATAATATACTCCCTAATGCAGTGCAGCCTTGCAGGTGAGCTGCTTATTATAATCTGGACCACGTGGCTGGCCCTGTGCATGCATGCATGACGCAACAGTCTTAGGAACATGCATCAACTTGGAGGGAAATTAAGGTAGGAGAGGAGAGGAGCAGTGCATAACTTTGAGTTGTAGGTCGAGGTGGTCGTCGGCGTCGGCGTCGGAGTCGGCGAGGTACAAGTTGCGCGCGCCGACTCTTCTTCTCTCTCCTCCCCACATTCTCGTCGTCGTGGGCGTGAGCGTGAGCTTCGGCGCCGCGACGGAGCAATCCAATGACAACATAGATGGACTCGTCTTCTCCCTCCTCTCCACAGACTGAACCACCTCGTACCTTCGCCCTCCTCTGCAAGTGCTTGTCCCCGTTGCCGCACGCCCGCATTTATACGCGGGGAGCCACCACGACTGCATAGTGGGGGCCGCGTTGATGGGGGATCGAGGGTGCGTTGATGGCGGCCGCGCTGCTGGGCCCCGGATCGCAGGATCGGCGTTGATGGTGGCTCGAATGGATAAGGGAGTCTGGAACCCTCTTCCCGAGATCCTTGAGCACCTCGACGAGCGGCTTGCCGATGCTCTCGGTGAGGGCAACAACCTCGCTGCCGGCGAAGTCGCAGCATCCTAGCGCGGAGCGGCGGCAGTGGTCGAGCGCGGGCTGGGGCGGCGGCGATGGCTAGGCGAGAGGTAGGCGCGGGGAGGAGGGAGGGGAGAAAGGAGACGACAGATCGATGGCGGGGATCGGGAATGACGGATCCAGGCGACCATGGCGACCGCGAATGCCACCACGTTCCTCGGCGACTGGCGAAACGTCGGCCACGTGCTTGCTGTGGGCCGCGCGCCGCTACAAGCGGGGTGGGGAGTGGGCGGAGGCGTCGGTGGAAGTGCTTGCCCTCCCACCATCGATGGAGGCAGAAGAGGCGGCGCTTCGGGGTGGGGGAAGGAGCGGAGGCGACGCTAGGGGAAGGGAAGACACCGACACCAGGAAGGATGGAGGTTTAGGGTTTAACCCGGTTGTTCATGTGCGCGCTGATCACCGCGATGAGGTTGCGGTGCGAGACCGCGGCGGCCTTGACCCGGCCCATGGTGCCTCCATGGCCGGATCTCCCACACCCGCGCCGTGGACGGGGCCGGGGACGTCGCGCTAGCCACGGACGGCCGCGCCCGCGCCATCGCGGGGGTTGTCCAAAGAGACACTCTCGTCGGGCACATGGGAGAGTGCGAAGGCGAGGTTGACCGCGACCGCCTCCCCCGGCTCGCAGCACTGCCTGGACGCATGGACGATGGGAGCCAGGGCGAAGAGATTTCAGATCGAGAATTAGGGAGGAGATCACGGCGGGCGCGGCGGACAGGATTGACGAACGGGACGAGGGCTGAGATCCGCGGGCGTTGGGGAGGAGGGTGGGGGAAACGCGGCCGATCAAGGTGGGAACCGGCAGAACCGTGCACCACTCTGGGTTGTGAACGCTTACACTACAAACTTAAGGAATAGTAGAGATATACTCCCTAATGCAGTGCAGCCTTGCAGGTGAGCTGCTTATTATAATCTGGACCACGTGGCTGGCCTGCATGCATGACGCAACAGTCTTAGGAACATGCATCAACTTGTTGGAGGGAAATTAAAGTCTAAGAAAGACTCGTCGGCGCGCTCCATTCCATAACGGCGAGGAGGCAGACGATGATCTTCGCTAGCCGTGACCGTGATCAGGGCTGGTCCTGAGGTTTTATGGACCTGGGGCGAAACAAAAAATTAGGGCCCTCAAAAAATTTTGAATGATAAAAGTCTATAATATATATACTTTCTTCTAAGTACATAAGCAATTTTTTGAATGATAAAAACTATAATATATCAAAACAACTTCAAATCTTTATACATATTATCTCAAAAATTTCTTTTAATGTTTCTTGATGCGAAGTAATTGATAATAGTGTTGCTATCAACCTTATCTAATAATTTTTCTCAATGCATAAAGTAGCCAATCCGTTGAGGCGATCTTGAGACATTGTTGACCTTAATAGTTCTTCAACAATTTCAACTTTAAAAAGCTTCTCTAAGCCGATGCCACAGTCACAAGCACAATAAATAATATCCAATAAGCGATTGAAATATTTGGATACAGATCTATTTGCCAAACATACTCAAAAAAACTCTATAAAAGACATTGGTATTTCAGGCAAACTTAACTTCAAAACCTTCAACTCAGATAGTAGATCATTTACCTCAACGTCAAAACTGTCCTGCGAAGAGGGACAAATGGAGCAGCTGTACTATGCACGACACCTAAGATTATATATACGTGTATATTACTTGGGGCCCTTTCCAAATCGGAGGCCCGGTGCGACGGCTCCACTTGCCCCCCTCCAGGACCGGCCCTGACCGTGATCATACCTCGAGTTGTTGTTTGGAAGAGCGGGCGAACGTTGGTTTGCGGACTGCATGCAGTATGCAGAGCATCACGCGGTTTTGTGGCGGAGGCGGGCCCCACCCGATCCATCTCTGAGTCCCAACCTAACCACCTATCATTAGCAGTTGGCACTGGCAGGCATGCAGTCGATCGTCCGTCGTCCCTGCAAGTTGCAAGTGTCCCAGTGCAGCTCAGCTCCAGCAAGCTTCAGCTGCATGCCTCTGCCGCGACCGCGACAGGCGCCGCGCGCCCGCACACGGCTTCGTACGTACGTACGTACGTACGATAGCACTAGCAGTAGCAGAAGACGTCGCTGCTTTGCTGATGATCTCCGCCTCCTGTCGTCGCCGTCTCATCGCCTGTTGTGTGTGCCACGTCGTCCCCACCGCGGCCTCTCAGAGTCCGAATATTATTACACATGTTGAATAATTAGACAAATTCCAAATTAAATTCCGAATATAAATCATGACCAAATCAGAAGAACTGAAACAAAAGCCAAATCAGATGATGCGTACTGATTAGACTTACTGATTGTTGGCGCGCGCCAGGATCAGCTGGGTCGACGATGTCAGAAGATCACGAGCAGTCGCGTGAAGACGCTTCCCAAAAACCTTATTCGCCCTCTCCCGGTGCAGGATCTAGAAGACGAAGGGTTCCGGAGACCTGCTCTCCTGATCGCAGATGCACCTCTGCGGTCGGGACGAAGGGAACTAAAAGGCGGCTCAGCTATGAAGAGAGGCGAAAGCGAACTGGGATCTGGGGATGATTTGGAGGCTGGCTGCCGGGCTCCTTTTATAGGGCCGAGTCCGCGACCCCCGTGCTTATCCACCCACGAAAATCTCGCAATCAGTTGAGATTTTGTAGCGATCGGTTAGGATAAGCGTAACAGCCAAGAAACCAAAAAATCAAACGGCAAAAGGTAGCCGCGCCCCCGCAAGGCGAGGGGCCGGATTTCGGCGGACCATTCACGCGCATGTCGTGCGCCCGCGCCCTTCGCCCCGCCCCGCCCCGCCCCGCCCCGGCCCGGCCAGGCCAGGCCAGGCGAGGCGAGGCGAGCGAGCGCGCGCGCGCGTGGCTCTCCACACTCTCTCCTCTCATCCATGACTTGGTGAGTGAGTGTGGCTTCCATATTTAAGTTAGCTCTACTCCACAAGAGCTAGCAATATGGTGCTATTGGTTCCACCTATCCCTTTGCCATCCACTTATATGGGCTTTTGAGATTTTCCTGGGATTTATTTGAATAACTTAATTGGGCCAAGCCCATAAATCCTAACAATCCCCCACCAGATCTCAAATGCCCATCTGCAGTTTTCGCCACTGTTCACTACTGTTTAATATACTAGTTTTTCAGCAGAGACTGTTAAGTTGAACTTCCGCCTAGAACTCCAAGTTACACCAACCCACAACTTGGACAATGGACTATGCCTTGAATTGCAAGTTTTGCGTGAATGGGTTTCACTTGAAGTCATGACCAGTACTTGGCTACCAGTAGTCCCCTTCTCGGGTGGAGCATATACGTCGTACTCCAAGGTCTCTTCATGAGTTTACTAGAGATCACCCAAATCTCATAGACTGCGACGTTAGACAGTCTAACTCATATAGGTGTGTTCTTTCAAAGAATGTTCTGCAGGACAACATCTTCGCTAATACAAGCCAACAGAACACATTAAGGCACAAAGCCAACCTGCCTTACAGCATTTGAGAGTATTGCATCTTTACTTAGAGAGGGTCAAAAGTTACTCTCCTCAGTTCACCAATGGCTTGTTCTTCCCAGGACCTAATTCACGGGATCTCCGATCACATAGACTGGGTTTCCACCATGGCAACTTTATTCGGGTCTCATACCCATCTCTCTTGATGCGATTTCTATCACATTACGTGGTAGTCCCTTGGTAAAAGGATCTGCCAGATTTTTATCTGTTGAAATATAAGTCACACTTATAACTCCGGAGTTTCTCAACTTTCTGACAGACTTCAATCGTCTTTTGACATGTCTTGATGACTTTCCATTATCCTTAGAACTCGTCACTTTAGCAATCACTGTCTGATTGTCACAGTTCATAAGGATAGCTGGTATTGGTTTCTCAACCACCGGCAAGTCCATCAAGAGTTCACGCAACCATTCTGCCTCAACGGTTGCTGTGTCAAGTGCAGCTAGCTCGGCTTCCATGGTTGACCTCGTCAAAATGGTCTGCTTGCATGACCTCCATGATACCGCACCTCCACCAATAGTAAAGACATAACCACTGGTGGCATAAAGCTCGTCTGCATCAGATATCCAGTTCGAATCACTATATCCTTCAAGTACTGCATGCTGACCAGAATAGTGAATTCCATAACTCATTGTACCTTGCAGGTAGCGCATAACCCGCTCAAGTGCATGCCAATGATCAGTCCCGGGGTTTGACATGAACCTACTCAATTTGCTCACAGCAAACGAGATATCGGGCCTTGTTGCACCAGCAAGATACATGAGTGAACCGACAATCTGAGAGTATCTCAATTGGTCTAAACCAATTCTCTTGTTCTTTCGCAGTGTCACACTGGGATCATAAGGAGTTGGAGAAGGTTTGCACTCAGAGAAGCCAAATCGCTTCAAAACCTTTTCAACATAGTGAGATTGCGAGAGAGTAATCCCACCATCTGCCTTAATCAGCTTGATGTTTAGAATCACATCAGCTTCTCCCAGATCTTTCATATCAAAACTCTTTGATAGAAAAGACTTGACTTCATTGATCACATCAATGTTTGTGCCAAATATCAATATATCATCAACATATAAGCACAATATAACTCCTTCGCCCCCACCACAGCGATAATATACACACCTGTCTGCCTCATTAATGGCAAAGCCTGCAGACGTTAGAGTAGTGTCAAACTTCTCATGCCACTGCTTTGGTGCTTGCTTCAGACCATACAAAGATTTCAATAACTTGCACACCTTGCTTTCTTGACCCTTTACTACAAATCCATCAGGCTGTTCCATATAGATTTCCTCGTCCAGCTCTCCATTAAGAAAAGCTGTCTTTACATCCATCTGATGAACAAGGAGACCATACGAGGCAGCCAAAGAAAGTAGTACTCGAATAGTGGTCATTCTAGCAACAGGTGAGTAAGTATCAAAGAAGTCTTCTCCTTCTTTCTGAGTATAGCCTTTAGCCACAAGCCTAGCCTTGTACTTTTCAATTGTACCATCAGGCTTGAGCTTCTTTTTAAACACCCACTTACAACCCACGGGTTTGCATCCATAGGGTCGATCAGTGACTTCCCACGTACCATTTGAAAGAATAGAGTCCATCTCATTATGAACTGCTTCTTTCCAATCATCTGCATCTGGAGATGCAAATGCTTCTGCAATGGTAGTAGGAGTATCGTCCACAAGGTACACAATGAAATCATTACCAAAGGATTTTTCAACCCTTTGTCTCTTGCTCCTTTTAGGAGCATCATTGTCATCCTCCTCTAGGACAATTTCATGTGGCTGTTCAAAACTCTCAATAGGTGTATTATGTTCAGGAATTATCTCAGAAGAGTATCTAGAATTGCTATGAATGTCTTTCATTGGAAATATATGCTCAAAGAAAGTAGCATCACGTGATTCCATAATAGTATCAACATACACATCAGGAACTTCAGATTTAACTACTAAAAATCTATATGCTATGCTACACGAAGCATATCCAAGAAAGACACAATCCACTGTCCTTGGACCAAGCTTGCGCTTTTTATTAATTGGTACATTGACTTTCGCCATGCACCCCCAAGTGCGCAAGTATGAAAGTGATGGTTTTCTCCCAACCCACTTCTCATAAGGGGTTTTCTCTTCTTTGCCCATAGGAATTCTATTCAGAACATGACATGAAGTCAGGACTGCCTCCCCCCACCATGCCTTAGATAAACCACAAGTGTCTAACATGGCATTCACCAGGTCAGTCAACGTACGGTTTTTCCTTTCAGCAATCCCGTTTGACTCGGGTGAATAGGGAGGAGTCCTCTCATGAATAATGCCATGTTCTGCACAGAAATCGTCAAAGACTTTGGGAAAGAACTCGCCACCACGATCTGATCTAAGACGTTTGATCTTTCTCTCTAGTTGGTTTTCAACTTCAGCCTTATAGATTTTAAAGTAGTCTAAAGCCTCATCTTTAGTTTTTAGCAAGTATACATAGCAAAATCTAGACGCATCATCAATCAATGTCATGAAGTATCTCTTACCACCTTTTGTCAACACACCATTCATCTCACAAAGATCAGAATGTATGAGTTCTAGTGGTGCCAGGTGTCTCTCCTCAGCAGCCTTATGAGGCTTTCGAGGTTGCTTCGACTGCACACAACTATGGCACTTAGAACCTTTGACTATGGTGATATTCGGAATTAAACTCATGGTTGCAAGCCGAGACATAGAGCCAAAATTAATATGACACAAACGAGAATGCCAAATACTCGCAAGATCATCAACATTAGCACAGATATGGTTCACAGACTTATTATTGAAATCTAACAAAGAAAAGCGGAACAAGCCTCCGCAATCATAGCCTTTACCAATAAATTGTCCAGACTTGGACACAACTAATTTATTGGACTCTAAAACTACCTTGAACCCATCTCTACATAGAAGGGTTCCGCTAACGAGATTCTTGTGTATAGAAGGGACATGATGCACGTTCTTCAGCTGCACGATCTTTCCCGAAGTAAACTTCAGATCTACCGTGCCAGTGCCATGAACAGAAGCATGTGACCCATTCCCCATTAGCACGGAAGAATCCCGGGCGCCCTGATAAGAAGAGAACAAGTTGATGTCAGAACACACATGAACATTAGCACCAGTATCAAGCCACCAGCTAGGTGATTGAAATACTGAGAAGATGAAAGGTAAATTACCATACCCTTTGTCTTCCTCATTGCTAGCGACCACTGTGTTGACATTGCCCTTTTTGCCACGGCGATCCGCTCGATCGGGACAATCCTTGGCAAAATGACCCGCCTCGCCACATGCGAAACATGTCAATTCAGCCTTGTTCTTCTTCTTCTTGAAGTTGGTAGTTTTGTTGGGCTTGTTAGATTTTGGCTTTCCTTTGCCCTTGTTGTGGTTCTTCTGAACCATGTTGGCGCTGGAGTGGCCCTCGCCTCCTTTAGATCCCGTGTCCTTAGCCCGAGCTTTCTCCTCAACATCCAGAGACGCTATCAGATTTTCAACTGATATCTCCTGTCTCTTATGTTTCAGAGCTGTGGCGAAGTTCCTCCATGTAGAAGGCAACTTTGCAATAATGCATCCGGCCACAAATCGGTCAGGAAGGACTATCTTAAGGTGGTCGAGCTCCTTGGCTATACACTGTATTTCATGAGCTTGCTCTACAATAGAGCGATTATCAACCATCTTATAATCATGAAAGCTCTCCATGATATACAGGTCACTGCCAGCATCTGATGCACCATACTTAGTAGTAAGTGCATCCCACAACTGTTTCCCGTCTGTGTACTGCATATTCGCATCAACCAGACGGTCAACAAGGGCGCTAAGAACGGCTCCCGTGAACATAGTATTGGCATGGTCGTACTCTTTCTCCTGTTCAGGAGTCAGTGGACCCTCAGGTCTGCCTTTACTAACATGGAAGACATTCATAGCAGTAAGCCAGAGCGTGGCCTTGACTTGCCATCTCTTAAAGTGCATACCATTAAACTTTTCTGGCTTCAGCGCGTCGGCAAAAGCAGCCATAGAAAAACTAGGAAATTGTCTACAATAAGGTTTTTGGATTGTTGAATAATTAGACAAATTCCAAATTAAATTCCGAATATAAATCATGACCAAATCAGAAGAACTGAAACAAAAGCCAAATCAGATGATGCGTACTGATTAGACTTACTGATTGTTGGCGCGCGCCAGGATCAGCTGGGTCGACGATGTCAGAAGATCACGAGCAGTCGCGTGAAGACGCTTCCCAAAAACCTTATTCGCCCTCTCCCGGTGCAGGATCTAGAAGACGAAGGGTTCCGGAGACCTGCTCTCCTGATCGCAGATGCACCTCTGCGGTCGGGACGAAGGGAACTAAAAGGCGGCTCAGCTATGAAGAGAGGCGAAAGCGAACTGGGATCTGGGGATGATTTGGAGGCTGGCTGCCGGGCTCCTTTTATAGGGCCGAGTCCGCGACCCCCGTGCTTATCCACCCACGAAAATCTCGCAATCAGTTGAGATTTTGTAGCGATCGGTTAGGATAAGCGTAACAGCCAAGAAACCAAAAAATCAAACGGCAAAAGGTAGCCGCGCCCCCGCAAGGCGAGGGGCCGGATTTCGGCGGACCATTCACGCGCATGTCGTGCGCCCGCGCCCTTCGCCCCGCCCCGCCCCGGCCCGGCCAGGCGAGGCGAGGCGAGCGAGCGCGCGCGCGCGTGGCTCTCCACACTCTCTCCTCTCATCCATGACTTGGTGAGTGAGTGTGGCTTCCATATTTAAGTTAGCTCTACTCCACAAGAGCTAGCAATATGGTGCTATTGGTTCCACCTATCCCTTTGCCATCCACTTATATGGGCTTTTGAGATTTTCCTGGGATTTATTTGAATAACTTAATTGGGCCAAGCCCATAAATCCTAACAACACAAAGCTACTAGCTAGGCTCCCACGCATGTTACTAGCTTAATTAGCTAGAGTGGTAATCTCTGACGTTAGAGTGGTACGTATATACAAAGAAGAAGAAGAAAAACCTGCAGTCGTCGGTAGAGTGCGCGCGCCGCCAAGCTAGTGTGAATTCCCACCGCTGCTGTCCTGTTCATAATCATGCAGGCGCATGCAGTGCAGTACAGTGCAGCAGCCTCGGTCGATCGGTCGGTCTCGTGCCGCCGTGGGAGAAAGAACAAAAAAAAAAAAAGTTGCCACGGCCATGTGCGTGGCCGCCGTCGTTTCACGGAGCTAGTTAGGCCTGTCAAGATCTAGCGTGCACAGAGTCAGTCAACTCGATCGTCGGCAGGTTAGATTAAAAACCGTCCACACTTCCAGCTGTGGAAAACGACCAGACGATTACCCACATCGATCACCTGTTGTGACAGACGAGCATCGATCCGTTTCCAACTTCCAAGTGACAGACAGACTGACAGGTTGACGCACTCGGCCGTGTTGGGTTTTGCCGGTACGAATAATGGCAGCTGTACGTGCAAGTCGTCGTACAGCTGAACATCACGCCAGATCCCCACAGACATCAGCAGGATGCTTCCTCGTTCGTTTTTTTTAGAAAAATGGCTCCCTCCATCACTGGCAGCTGTACGGCTGGCTGACCCACGCTCATGCGCTCATCCGTCCGACGCTCTGATATGAACGGGAAAGGTATTCAAATGTCCAACCACACTAAACAATCTAATAAACAATGTACAAAAAAAACAACCCTACTAATGCGCAAGACGCTCAGATTGACACTAGCACAGTTAGTATATTGTGTCACGCCATCCTATAAAATGCGGCATCAGTTTCCGCAGGCCGGCACACAAGCAGCAACATCACTGATCGCCGTGCAGCCTGGTACGTACCACACACACACACACACATACAGAAGAAGAACGTACCTTGCGCTACAACCCCGTCGCCGCCGACTACGCCGATCGTGTCCACGGGAACCAAGCAAAGCAAAGCAAGCGACGCATCGGAAGAAGCCGGAGACCGACCGACCGACCGAGCTACCTAGCTACAGCTCATCAGCCCATGGTGAAGACGGCGACGGCGACGGCGGCGGCGAGGCACGGCGGCGCTCATAAGAGGACGTACAAGGGCGTGCGGATGCGGAGCTGGGGCTCCTGGGTGTCGGAGGTGCGGGCGCCGGGCCAGAAGACGAGGATCTGGCTCGGCTCCCACTCCACCGCCGAGGCCGCGGCGCGCGCCTACGACGCCGCGCTGCTCTGCCTCAGGGGCTCGGCGGCCGCGCCGGACCTCAACTTCCCGCCCCGCCGCCCGCTCGCCGACGGCCTCCACCCGCTGCCCCCCGCCGCCATGTCGCCCAAGGCCATCCAGCGCGTGGCCGCCGCCGCCGCGGCCTGCTGCGCTCCTCAGAGTAACGGCATTGGCAGTGCCTGCTGCGCCGCGCCCTGCGCTCCTCCGAGTAATGGCATTGGCAGCGCCTGCGGCCACGCCGAGACCGCCCCGGCGTTGAGCGGCAGCCCGCCCTCCAGCGACAGCGACGTCTCCTCCCCGGAGGCGGGGTCCACCGCCAGCAGCGACGGCGAGCTGGCCCGCTACGGCGACGGCGACGGCGACGGCGGCGTCAGCGTGGACTACGGCTCGCTCGCCGACATCGACGCCTTCTTCCAGTCGCCCAAGTGCATGGACGACGACCACTACTACTACGCAGCGCTCATGGACCCCTGCGGCGCCTTCTTCGCGCCGGCGCCATCGGTTGCGGCGGACGACGACGCAGCAGCCGCCGCCGGATGCTGGGAGGACGGCGACGGCATTGCGCTCTGGAGCTTCAGCTTCCCCGCTCTGGACTGCTGAGCTGAAGCGGCGCAGATTCCGCTACTACTGACGATTGACGACTAATCGCCGGTCAAGCGATGGAAACCGCTTTATTTGCTTCATCGACGGCACAGGTTTCCGCATACATGATAAATTTACCCAATTTAATTCGATGTATGTAAACATTCTTAATAAGCTGATTGTTAAGCGTTGTAGTGGTGGGGAGCTCTCATGGCTGAAGCTGCATGTTTTAAGGTAGCTTTTTCCATGGAGTTAACCTCTTTGCTATTGCTTGTCTATGAGTAAACAAAAAAAAAAACAGTTTTATTGCCAGCACAACTGCACAAAGGAATCATCTCTATTAACTCCTTTTATCAGAAGGCCCATATCAATAGCGGCGTGGATTACATCGTAGAATGGGCCTCACGACAGCCCAATAAGATGCGGTAGACGTGGGGAGAAACTGGCGAATCCGACTCGCCGAGAAAGAGAAATGTCAGGCCGGGAGGAGATCACGCATGCATGTATTTGCGTTTGCGTCAAGACTAGTAGACCTAAAGAATTGTGATGCACCTAAAAAATGCCAAGAAAAATAATAGTTGAGCCGACCAAGATCCTTCGCAACACACTCATGACGAAGCTCTGAAGCGACGAAGGAGGAGGAGGATGAGCTTGTCCGTCGTCGTCGAAGGTAAGGAGCTAACAGTAATAATGCCGTCGTCCACTTATATAAGAAAACAAATATGAAGGTCGTCTTGGTTAAAGATAAACAAATAGACATTAGCCTTCGGATGTCAATTTGCTGAAGAGACGACCGATTACGGGTGACCCTCAAAGACAGAAACAGAAACAAATGTATAGTGGGCTTGACGAGAGGATCAGTGCAGCATAATAATCAACACCCTCAAAGATTAACTTGTTGATCATCCATGCAAAGCGCTGATGTTCGTCATTAGGCCAGTGGCGTTGCAGAGGTCTGAACATCTTTGTTATTTTTCATGTTCTCCAATTTCTGTTTCTATCATCAGTGAAGAAAATCGTGTATTTCAACCACTCTGTTGTATTGCTCTTCTTGTTCTTGGCTCTAAGCATCTAGCTGCCTCTGCATCTTCTCTTTTCGAGAGAGTGCAGAGAGGGCAACGTATGTTGATAACGTGTTTAGATTACAGTCTTTGACGTAAACAAGAGATTCGAAAAAAACAAGAACAAGAGCATAAAACTGTTTGATTTCATTGATTTATGGTTACACATGTAGGTTTAGAAATAAGGATGGTTAACAAAATATACTTTCATTTCTGCATCAACCATGGAGGAAGGTTGTAGATGGTGAGGATCACCGGCCATATGATATGCTTGCTGCTTATCTCATCAAATGTATTCATTCCATCAGTACTCAGTGTGAACCTAATATTTCTTGGTTCATTGGCAAAGTCTCGGTGGTTGTCATTGAAATCTTGCCACGACTTCCCATCGGCTGGATGTTGAAGCTTCCCATCATTTTTGTGCTCATCAGAAGCATGCCAACTCATAATTTTGGCATCCTCAGGGTTAGCGAGCAAACACCTCAATCGATCAATGATGGAAATGTACCACATCACCAAAGCTATGTCCGGCACACCGGACTGTCCGGTGGTGCACCGGACAGTGTCTGGTGCGCCAGGCTGGCTTCCGGCGAACTGGCCACTCTCGGAAATGTTTGGCGGCGTACGACTATAATTCACCGGACTGTCCGGTGGTGCACCGGACTGTCCGGTGAGCCAATGGCCGTCAGCGCAATCCGCGGGCGACGCGTGGCCCGCGCCAACGGTCGGCAGGGGGCACCGGACTGTCCGGTGTGCACCGGACAGTGTCCGCTGCGCCAACTGCCATGGCGCTGCAACGGTCATCTGTGTCAAATTAGGAAGGAGATTCGCACCGGACATGCTGCAGTGTTCGGTGCACCACCCGACAGAAGGAAACTTTGACCTTCCTTGTTGGCCTCCAACGGCTCCTAACTGCCTTGGGGCTATAAAAGGGACCCCTAGACGCATGGAGGAGTCACCCAAGCACACTCTAAGCATTCCAAGACTTCTAGTCCTCACTTTCACGCAATCGTTCATCTTCTCACTTGTGTGCGTGTTTGCGGTGTGGATTTAATTCTAGTGTGCGTTGTTCTTCCCAACCTTACTTCGTGCTTTCATTGTGATCTTTGTTGTAAGGGCGAGAGACTTCAACTTGTGGAGATTCATCGCAAACGGGAAAAAGAGATAAGCAAAGAAAAGTCGTGGTATTCAAGTTGATCATTGGATCACTTTAAAGGGGTTGAGTGCAACCCTCGTCCATTGGGACGCCACAACGTGGAAGTAGGCAAGTGTTACTTGACCCAACCACGGGATAAAATCGTGTGTCTCTTGTGTTGATGTCTTTGTGATTGTCTTGGTCACAAGAACTCGCTTCGCAACTACTTAGTCACACTAACATTTGTATAACCAAGATTTGTGGCTATTAGTTGTTGAATTTTACAGGATCACCTATTCAACCCCCCCCCCCCCCCTCTAGGTACTCTCAACTCTTCCTCTCGATAATCTTTATCCGTCTTGTACCTACTTGCACCGCAATTTGGACAGCTCTCCAAGTCTTTATAATCATCACCTCGATAAAGGATACAATGATTTCTACATGCATGGATCTTCTCCCCTCCCATAGTGAGCAGATTGATTAGTTTTTTTGCACTTTGTTCTCCTTTGGAAGCATATCTGCTATAATACTCAAGAACGCATCGAAGTCAGCATCAGACAAACCATATCTAGCTTTTAACATCAACAACTTTTGCACAGACCGAAGCGTCGTGAACTCTTTGGTACAACCCTTAGACTCGTGTACAAAGGCTCTTCTGCTGCCTTCTTCAGGGACTCCGTACCTTCATGATGAACATCGATGGATCTGTACAACGACGCAATATTGCCTCTAACAACTCTGCATCTTCCTCATCCATAACATTTGGCAGAACATGAGTTCTATCACGTTCATTTCCTCTAGCGTAACCAGGATCAGTAATAATTGGTACTACATGTTCGCTCTGTTGAAAAGGTTGGTGTGTCTTGTGAACGAACTAAAATCTGCCATCGATGTTCTCAGAGTTTCCAGTTGTATAAGGCGAAGAGCTAACCTCTCCATGCTTTGTCCAAATTATGTAATCCTTCACAAATCCTCGACATACCAGATGAGATATAATTTGTTCTGTGTCGTCAAATACAACAACATTTTTGCAGTCCATGCATGGACAATATATGTGTTTTGTCTTTGTTCTCCAAGCATGGTTTGTAGCGACATCAATAAACCTATGGACCTCGAATATGTATGATGGATTTAGCCTTGATAAGTTATACATCCAAGACTGTCTCTCCATCATCACCTGTAAAAAATTAACATAAAAACAATACAAGAAAACAAATTGGCAAGAGAAACATAAACAAACATTTCCTAACAACTAAATATATCATGGATAAACAAAAAATGGCAAAAAAACATAGACCAACCTTTCTTAGCAACCCTTGTATGTTGCGAAATCTGGCCCTCCACTGGAAGTTGGGCTGCGCGCGAGGTACACAGTTTCTGTCGGAAAGTATGAATGGGTATTTATACAACAAATGTCACAGGAGGTTGGATTAGGCAACCTAACCACTTTATCTCTAACACATGGTGAAACTCTATATCCAAAATGTGGCTAAAATTGAGGAAAATGAACAAAAATTAGCAAGAGAGCAATTCTTAATACCCAAACCTATATCTAACACACATGATGAAAAACTAGTTCCAAAATGTAGCTAAAATTGAGCAAAAATGAAAAATAATTGGCAATTGAAATATAATTAAACCAACCTTTCATAGAAAAACAACCTTAATTACCAAACTTATCTTCTTGTCTCTCCATACAACACATGCACCATTCATTAAAAAGGAGAGAGGATAGACAAAATCTAACCGTATTAAGAATCTCATTTGAGGAAATAGAGAAAATAACCTAGCTATACTCTTCTCTCTCATATGGTGAAACCCTAGATCCAAAATGTGGCTAAAATTGAGCTAGAATGAACAAAAATTGACAAGAGAAACATAAACCAACCTTTCTTAGCAATCTTCTTCTAAAAAATGAAGATCAAAACCTCCCCTTGTATTTTATAAAATCTGAATCTCCAAAATTGCCTCCAATGGAAGTTGGCTACGACCTACAGCTCTTGTCGGGAGGAGAAGACATAATTATAACTCAAATTTCACTAGCGGTTGGCTGAAGAAACCACTAGTGAAAATTATATTTTTCACTGGCGGTTCTTTTATATTTCCACTAGCGGTTGTGTTAAGAGAATCGCCTGTGGAAATAGGTTTTCACTGGCGGTTCCTTAAGCTGGTTTCACTTGTTTATTTTCAATGGCACGCGGTGACTGAAACTGCTAGTGAAAATTTGTGTGTACCGTCAGCTTAGAACTCTTTTCTACTAGTGGATGACATGTATGTGTATATATGTAATATTACTAATGGTAACGTAAATGGTAAGCGGTAGACGAACGACGAGGCTTTGTTTAGTGTTCAGACGTGTTTAAACATGTTTAAACGTAATTAAACGGTATAAATGCTTTTCTACTACAACAACATTTCAGCAAGATTAAATAGCTTTTAACTAACCTTTTTTTAAGTAAACATAAAACTTTTGATGTCCTCTCCATCTAAACCATGTAGCTACAAAATGAATAAATCCATAAATATATTTGGTTTAGTGATACAAAATTGTGATAAACAAACAACAACTCTGACATAACATAATACAGACCCAAATAAGAAAATGACAAATTTAAGACAAATAAACTCACCCCTAGTTTAGCTAATTATAGAACAACTAAAATATGTTAGAAGAATACATGAATATTCATGTATAGAAACGGTCAAGAACCAAAGAAAAGAAGGCAAGCTCGGATAGAGAAGGTGAGGAAACCCTAATAGTAAAAGGCCAATGTAGCTGAGCCCGCCACATTTTAGCCCTATCAAGAAAATGGCCCAATAAATATGCTAAACAACGTTTAAATCCATTTAAACATGTTCCGTTTAGGCCGTTTTGACTGTTTAGATCGAGCATTGACCGTTTAAACATGTCAACC
This sequence comes from Zea mays, assembly GCF_902167145.1. Lineage (NCBI taxonomy): Eukaryota > Viridiplantae > Streptophyta > Magnoliopsida > Poales > Poaceae > Zea > Zea mays. The sequence continues at coordinate 9,747,066 of NC_050104.1, read as the reverse complement.
GTTTAGAGGATCGCCTAGGCCCTAACTGCACGGTGTTTCTTCATTTACCGTTTAGACCCGTTTAAACGGCTGTCTAAAACCGTTTAGGATAACACTGAATATTACTACTCTCAACAGTAGTAAATACAAACATAAATACCATATCCATCATAGCCAAAATGTTCTAAATTTCATAAATTTAATGATGAAACTGTATCTACCTGAGGGGCGAACGCTTAAGATACTGGTGGCTCTAATCACATGATATGGCATCCTATTTTGCTTGAAATCGTGGACCATAATCGATAGAAAATAGATGTTCATAGAGCCGTCGCTTGAACATCCACAATAATTGGTATATTTAGCGAGCCGTTGTAAAAATACTCCTAAAAAACCTGGTCACTCACACGTCTAAGCAGTGGATGGTTTTGAAGGGCCGCTCTCACAATTCTCCGTGCGTGCAAAGGATTAAGATGGAAGGATTCAGACGTAACTTATGTCCTGCCTGCGCAATAAAAAGTTATATATAGTAGCAGAAGTTAAAAAAAGTAAAAAATAAAGTAATCACCGTAACATATATCCATCAATTAGATGAAATATATGAGGCATACATACATATATTAAACATATATCCATCAATTAGATGAAATATATGAGGCATACATGCATATATTAAATTTGACACAACATACTGTTGTTCGAGTGCAGCGCAGGAGATGTAGCTATGTACGTAATAGGCATGTACAACTCCATTAATTGAGGCGTCATTTGTGGGGTATCTAGTGGTTAAGTAAAAAAAATAAAGAGTCAAACTCTTTTTACGAAGGACTCGTCTCTTCACGAATTTCTATATTTATCGCCTCTTAACTGTATTTATAATCTATGGACCCCTACCACTCTTGAGCCTATGGAGCCCTACAGAATACTCCTCTAAAAATTTAAAATATACATAGACTTATAACTTATAAGGCTGGTGGCAGCGCGGGCGAGAAGAGGCCACTGCCGCCCGCGCGCGGGCGATGGCGCTCGCGACCGGCGAGAGCGGGCGGTATCGCCTCGCTCTCGCCCGCGCTGGAGCGCCCGCCCGGGCAAGAGGCGGGCGAGATTGAGGCGAGGCACTGGCGGGGCGAGAGCGCGGGCGAGAGCGACGTGGCGCGATCTGATTGGTCCATGTGTCGCGATCTGATTGGTCCACGTGTGCTAGCCGTTGCAACTAGCCGTTTTTGACCGTTTGGAGTCCAAAAAATTCGAAAAAATTGCAAAAAATCACAAATTTCATCTCCAATCCCTCTATATATACCCCTACCCGGGTGGAGCTCATTCCACACACCATTCCATCTCATTTTTCTCTTTCAAACTCCCCTTTCTTCACACAATGTCGGGTTGGTCCCCAGATTTGAACACCTTCACGGATCTCTTGCAGTCCGATGGGTCACCTACAACCCTTCCGTTAGATGAGTCTTCTTCACTACATCGTCGCTCCGATGTTTCAGCCTCACTCCCCCGTGCACTATTTCCGGTTGCGCGTCCACCACCATACCCTTATCCCTATCATTTGTATCAATATCCACCGTCTTCATATGGTCAACCTCCAACTTCCCAAGCCGGAATTCAAGCCTCATTCCCGGTACGTCCGTATGCCCCTCCCCCACCTGCTGCGGACGGAAGTCAAGCTTCTTTCCAGATACCTCCATACGCCCCTCCTCCATATGCTCCACCTCCGTATGGAGTACCTCCTTATGCTCCATATGCTCCACCTCCGTATGGAGCACCTCATCCATATGCTCCACCTACGTATGGAGCACCTCCTCCAGTTGCACCTTTATCTGTTGGATCTGAAAACCAAGCTGAGGAAAATCCTATGCCGAAGGAAAAGCGTCCAAAGAGGCTAGAGTGGACGAAGGAAGACGAGGAAAAGCTGGTGAGTGAATCGTTTCTCATTTATTTAATCTTGATTTTTTAGTTTACTTATATTATAGGTTTTATTGTAGGTTAATGCTTGGTTTATGCATTCTAATGATCCCATCTCCGGCAACAATAAGAGCGGATCAAGTTTCTGGGGCCATGTAATACCCACTTTGTAAGGAAGAATAAAAGGAGAAATTGTTTCCTTTATATATGTATGTGTACCTCTAGTTATCATTACATGTGACCACTCATTTAAAAAAATAGATCCTTAATAAGACACAAATAAACCATTGCATCATATTGGATTTTTGTTTGTGCATTTAAAACAATAATAATATGAATAAAAATAAAATAATAATGAGAAAAAGACTTGAGAAAAAAAAAGAGGAAAGAGAAAGAGAGTATATAAGGTATAAAGAAAAGTATATAAATAAATGTACCATTTCATATTGGAATCTTTGGTTTGAATATTCAATCTAAAGTGCAAATTCACAACAGAGATTTGAATTCAAGTTTGAATTCAAAAATAAGAAAGAAAAGAGAATAAAAGAAAAGGGAAACCAAAAATATAAAAAAAAGAAGAGAGAAAGGGGGAGATAATTGGGCCTGCGTCTGCATTTTCGGCCAACCCTGTTGTCACCGCGCGGCCCAACCCAGAAAACCTAGTGCCGACATGTGGGGCCGTTGTGGTCGGCCGCGTCGCGTTCATCACGCGCCACAGTGATCACCGGCTGACAACTGGGACCCACTCGTCTGTGTCTCGCGCTGCAACTGTGTTTCTTCTCCCGCGCGTAACAGACGGGCGCGATCGGGCCGGGGCCACTCCGCAGTCTGCGTAGACTTACGCTGGCGCGCTTGGTCTCACCGGCCAGTGGGCCCGAGAGCGCAGCTCCGCCTTCAACAAACTCGGCTGTCATCTCCGGATTCCGCGCGGGACGAACGACGCTCACCGCCTTCTGCGCGGATCCGTTCCCGGTGGCGCGATTGCAGGACCCTTCGGCACCGTAGTATAAAACCCTGCCGCCGTCACACCTGGCCGTGCCTCGCGAGTTGGGAACGCGTCGGGGATTGCGCCTGTGGCGGCCACCAGATCGGAGAGAAGCGAGAGAGAGGAGAGAACGTTGGCGGCCGCCGCACTTGACTTCCCATCTCCGCGGGCGGACGGTGTTCGGGGAAGGGCCGTGAGGACTCGCCATCGTGCAAGGATCGGGCAGGCGCGGTTCACTGGGCGCAGACGTCGACTGGTGGGGGCGAAATCGCTCGCCGGACTTCGGCTTCCGCGGCCGAGCCGCCGCGCAGCGAGGACGAACTCCCTCGGAGCCTAATCTCCCGATATGGCCCACTACTAGTTTCACAATTCACTGCTCTTGGCATTGCGCTAGAAATCGGGTAGTAGATAACACTGGGGAGGCGAGATTTGGTGTACGCCGGGCCTCCGTCGTGCTCCTTGAGCGGCGCCGCCGTGCGCAAGTATCGGATAGGGAGGAGCGATGGTGGCCGTCGATTTTGCGCTGAACGACTCTGATTAGATGCCCTCGGTAGCCCTTCGTGTGATTAGATCTTGACCGTCGGACGGTAGATCGATGGCCAGCGATGGTTCTGGATCTTTTTAAATCGGAAGCGTCGATCTCGGATCGGTCGATGCAGGTTTCGTACCGGTTCAAATAATGGAGATCAAATCTGGACCGTTCGTTTATAATCGGACAGCTCTTGCTGGCCGATACCCCTTCACTTTACCAGTTCGCAGAAGAGACCCTAGAAAACTTAAGAATCAACCCGCCGTCCAATGCAACAGCCCTCTGAGTCTCGGGAATCTTTTTAGTTTAGCCCCTGCGTTTTCCAGAATTAGAGGCCCAGTCCAGAGATGTTTAAAAACAGAGAAATATTTATAGAAATTCGTTTTAATACAAAAAGAAATCTAGAAACTTGTAAAGTGCGTAGTAAATTCATTTTAAACTCCAAATTGAGTAATCCCAGTTGCAATAATTTTGTATTAATATTGTTTATCACCTAGTACCTTTGTTTAACCATGAAACTTGAATTAAAATTGCTCGATTAAATTAATCTATTCTAGGTGCTAAATAATTTCAGAAATTCATAACTCAATAACCATAACTCCGTTTTGATCCATTCTAGTTGCGTTAGTCTCACCATAATATATATTATCATATGGTAACTTTGTTTTGTTGTGAGATATAGGTTAAAATTGTTGCACTTAGTCTATTATATACTTAACCACGTGGATCTTCGGGAAAACCATAACTTCATAACCGTAACCCCGAATCTAGCGATTCTTGTTCCCACGATCTCGTAGCGACGCGTAGATTATTATTACTCAGTTATTCTTATGCTTGGTGTGATGTTAATTTTGCCTATACATGTTTGTCTGTATTGCTACGACTAGCGTGAGGTCACGAGTCACCTGAAGAGCAAGTTGGTACCTGGAATCTCAAGTGTCAGGCAAGTTGTGCCCTTGATCACTTCTTTTTACCCACTCATGTTCTAATTAATCATAATGATCTGCATAGGTTAATTTTGATGGGACCCAATAGGATACCCTAGTTTGTCTATCTTTATATCTTGTTTACCACTGAACTTTCTGGGTAGTACTTGCTAGTGCTATATGTGGTTTTGGGTATGGAGATACATTTTATTCATGAATATATCTTTGTTATCAGTTGTTATTTACTGTTCATGATAAGATCATTATGTTAATTGGAACATGGAGAACCACCCGGGAAAACAGTGCTACCACAAGGGTTTATGGACGCCCTTGGCTGATTAATTAGGAAAGCTAGTGGAGGACTACCTTACCCGAAAGGGGCAAGGGCAGTAGGGGAGTGGTCAGTGTAGGGAGGTCCTTGGTTGATTTTGCTGCGATGGCGGTCAGGCAAGAACCCTGCACTAGAGCTTCCTATAAACTGTAGCGGGTTTTCTGAAGCTAGTGGAACTTTGTAAAGGCCTCGTAGTGGTACCCTGCCTCGCTTCCTTGGTAGAGGTGTATGGAGTCTGATCAACTCTGTGGCAAATGGGTAACACGACTTATGGGTAAAGATGCGCAACCTCTGCAGAGTGTAAAACTGGTATACTAGCCGTGCTCACGGTCATGAGCGGCTCGGACACTCACATGATTAAATTATGGAACTTAAACTCAATTTGTCATATGCATTGCATCAAAGGTGAGATTGTTACTTTTGTTCTACTACTTAATTGGGTTGGTATTTACTTATACTTAGTAATTGCTAATAAAATTTTGACCAACTTTAAAAGCAATGCTCAGCTCTAACCATCCTCTTTGGTAAGCCTTACACTTCACGTGAGCTCCCACCTTTGGCGAGTTCATGCACATTATTCCCCACAACTTGTTGAGCGATGAACGTATGTGAGCTCACTCTTGCTGTCTCACACCCCCCACAGGTCAAGAACATGTACCACAGGATGAGGCGCATGAAGGATGCTGTGGCGAGTTCGTGAGAGGTCTAGGTCGTCGTCTCCCAGTCAACTTTGGTTTGCTGGACCGTTGTCTCCTTATAATGTAATTATTTATTTATTTTGTACAGAACTCCTGTTATGTAGTAAAGATGTGACATTCGATCCTGTGCCATGATTCATCATATGTGTGAGACTTGGTCCCAGCACACCTAGTGATTATGTTCGCGCCCGGGTCTTGGTGCCCCGAAACCCGGGTGTGACAGAAGTGGTATCAGAGGAATGTTGACTGTAGGACGAAACCTAGATAGAACTGGACAACCATTCTTTACTTACCCTTGCTACTCTGATTCTTTTCTAAACTTTTCTTAATCTTTTCTCATCTATTTCCGCTTTACTCTGATTATTCTTACCTTTTCATTCTAAAGACAAATGTGGATTTCACACTTTGAAATCCTGTGCCTAAAGTGACTTTAGGAATAGGAGACCTACTCTTAGGAACAAAAACAAAACTATTTTTATAGGTATTTGTATGCTTGAATGTTTGTTCTTATGATACTTGTTTGATTTGGATCTTTGATTGAGTGTGATTAGTTGTGGAGTAATGTCCACAATCACATCTGCATATACATATAGAAAAAACGGTTATAAAAATATCTAAATGAACTAGGTTATCCCTCATCAAAGAATCTAGCCTAGCAAAATCCATCTTATCTTGAAAAAGTCTATCCTACACTCATAGATCCATCTTATCCTAAAAAAATAGATTCTCATCTTATCTTGAAAAGATTTATCTTATCCTAATAGATCTATCTGACCTCAAAAGATTCTACCTTATCCTTATGGATTCATCTTACCCCAATAAGCATATTTATCCCACGCTAGTGTAACAACCATGATCTAGCCTAAAATAAATAAGATCTTATCTAGTCAAACTAGTCACACCAATCTAACCTAGATCTGATCTAATCTAAAGTGACTTATCAAACATGTTAGATAATACTGATGAAATAGATTAGACTCTACTCCTATAGAACGGGTCTTAACTTAGTTCACCCTGCACTAAATTAAGAATGACAGATCGACTTGGCCATATGCAACTACCTTAACCATCCAATAGTTGCATAACCCCACAATTTTAACCTAGCAAGAGATTCTAACCTACCTACACCATACAATCCATCCTACTCACATATGTCCTAGCCATATGTCCTTAACTCGGATGACAACTCCAAGAAATAAAGGCCAAAGAAGACCAACCATGTCAAAGAAGGATAAGCATCAACTCAAGACTTCAAAGATCAAGTTGAATCGCCAGCGGAATCAAGATCCATAGTTTAGGATGAAGTCTTTCCTTATTATACCCTTGCCACAACCTCTACTTGCCATAACCGTACCTGACCTAATGAATATCTAGACATACAATATTCATATCATCTACTAACTGTTAAAAAAAACTTGAACAAAACTTTGATTCCCAAAACCAAATGAGAAACTAAAATTCTAGACCAAACCTATTATATCCCTTTTCTTACAAATCTCGAGGACGAGATTATTTTTAAGGGGGTAGGATTTGTAATACCCACTTTGTAAGGAAGAATAAAAGGAGAAATTGTTTCCTTTATATATGTATGTGTACCTCTAGTTATCATTACATGTGACCACTCATTTAAAAAAATAGATCCTTAATAAGACACAAATAAACCATTGCATCATATTGGATTTTTGTTTGTGCATTTAAAACAATAATAATATGAATAAAAATAAAATAATAATGAGAAAAAGACTTGAGAACAAAAAGAGGAAAGAGAAAGAGAGTATATAAGGTATAAAGAAAAGTATATAAATAAATGTACCATTTCATATTGGAATCTTTGGTTTGAATATTCAATCTAAAGTGCAAATTCACAACAGAGATTTGAATTCAAGTTTGAATTCAAAAATAAGAAAGAAAAGAGAATAAAAGAAAAGGGAAACCAAAAATATAAAAAAAAGAAGAGAGAAAGGGGGAGATAATTGGGCCTGCGTCTGCATTTTCGGCCAACCATGTTGTCACCGCGCGGCCCAACCCAGAAAACCTAGTGCCGACATGTGGGGCCGTTGTGGTCGGCCGCGTCGCGTTCATCACGCGCCACAGTGCTCACCGGCTGACAACTGGGACCCACTCGTCTGTGTCTCGCGCTGCAACTGTGTTTCTTCTCCCGCGCGTAACAGACGAGCGCGATCGGGCCGGGGCCACTCCGCAGTCTGCGCGGACTTACGCTGGCGTGCTTGGTCTCACCGGCCAGTGGGCCCGAGAGCGCAGCTCCGCCTTCAACAAACTCGGCTGCCATCTCCGGATTCCGCGCGGGACGAACGGCGCTCACCGCCTTCTGCGCGGATCCGTTCCCGGTGGCGCGATTGCAGGACCCTTCGGCACCGTAGTATAAAACCCTGCCGCTATCACACCTGGCCGTGCCTCGCGAGTTGGGAACGCGTCGGGGATTGCGCCTGTGGCGGCCACCAGATCGGAGAGAAGCGAGAGAGAGGAGAGAACGCTGGCGGCCGCCGCACTTGACTTCCCATCTCCGCGGGCGGACGGTGTTCGGGGAAGGGCCGTGAGGACTCGCCATCGTGCAAGGATCGGGCAGGCGCGGTTCACTGGGCGCAGACGTCGACTGGTGGGGGCGAAATCGCTCGCCGGACTTCGGCTTCCGCGGCCGAGCCGCCGCGCAGCGAGGACGAACTCCCTCGGAGCCTAATCTCCCGGTATGGCGCCACTACTAGTTTCGCAATTCACTGCTCTTGGCATTGCGCTAGAAATCGGGTAGTAGATAACACTGGGGAGGCGAGATTTGGTGTACGCCGGCGATCCTTCGTAGTGCTCCTTGAGCGGCGCCGCCGTGCGCAAGTATCGGATAGGGAGGAGCGATGGTGGCCGTCGATTTTGCGCTGAACGACTCTGATTAGATGCCCTCGGTAGCCCTTCGTGTGATTAGATCTTGACCGTCGGACGGTAGATCGATGGCCAGCGATGGTTCTGGATCTTTTTAAATCGGAAGCGTCGATCTCGGATCGGTCGATGCAGGTTTCGTACCGGTTCAAATAATGGAGATCAAATCTGGACCGTTCGTTTATAATCGGACAGCTCTAGCTGGCCGATACCCCTTCACTTTACCAGTTCGCAGAAGAGACCCTAGAAAACTTAAGAATCAACCCGCCGTCCAATGCAACAGCCCTCTGAGTCTCGGGATTATTTTTAGTTTAGCCCCTGCGTTTTCCAGAATTAGAGGCCCAGTCCAGAGATGTTTAAAAACAGAGAAATATTTATAGAAATTCGTTTTAATACAAAAAGAAATCTAGAAACTTGTAAAGTGCATAATAAATTCATTTTAAACTCCAAATTGAGTAATCCCAGTTGCAATAATTTTGTATTAATATTGTTTATCACCTAGTACCTTTGTTTAACCATGAAACTTGAATTAAAATTGCTCGATTAAATTAATCTATTCTAGGTGCTAAATAATTTCAGAAATTCATAACTCAATAACCATAACTCCGTTTTGATCCATTCTAGTTGCGTTAGTCTCACCATAATATTTATTATCATATGGTAACTTTGTTTTGTTGTGAGATATAGGTTAAAATTGTTGCACTTAGTCTATTATATACTTAACCACGTGGATCTTCGGGAAAACCATAACTTCATAACCGTAACCCCGAATCTAGCGATTCTTGTTCCTACGATCTCGTAGCGGCGCGTAGATTATTATTACTCAGTTATTCTTATGCTTGGTGTGATGTTAATTTTGCCTATACATGTTTGTCTGTATTGCTACGACTAGCGTGAGGTCACGAGTCACCTGAAGAGCAAGTTGGTACCTGGAATCTCAAGTGTCAGGCAAGTTGTGCCCTTGATCACTTCTTTTTACCCACTCATGTTCTAATTAATCATAATGATCTGCATAGGTTAATTTTGATGGGACCCAATAGGATACCCTAGTTTGTCTATCTTTATACCTTGTTTACCACTAAACTTTCTGGGTAGTACTTGCTAGTGCTATATGTGGTTTTGGGTATGGAGATACATTTTATTCATGAGTATATCTTTGTTATCAGTTGTTATTTACTGTTCATGATAAGATCATTATGTTAATTGGAACATGGAGAACCACCCGGGAAAACAGTGCTCCCACAAGGGTTTATGGACGCCCTTGGCTGATTAATTAGGAAAGCTAGTGGAGGACTACCTTACCCGAAAGGGGCAAGGGCAGTAGGGGAGTGGTCAGTGTAGGGAGGTCCTTGGTTGATTTTGCTGCGATGGCGGTCAGGCAAGAACCCTGCACTGGAGCTTCCTATAAACTGTAGCGGGTTTTCTGAAGCTAGTGGAACTTTGTAAAGGCCTCGTAGTGGTACCCTGCCTCGCTTCCTTGGTAGAGGTGTATGGAGTCTGATCAACTCTGTGGCAAATGGGTAACACGACTTGTGGGTAAAGATGCGCAACCTCTGCAGAGTGTAAAACTGGTATACTAGTCGTGCTCACGGTCATGATTAAATTATGGAACTTAAACTCAATTTGTCATATGCATTGCATCGCAAGTGAGATTGTTACTTTTGTTCTACTACTTAATTGGGTTGGTATTTACTTATACTTAGTAATTGCTAATAAAATTTTGACCAACTTTAAAAGCAATGCTCAGCTCTAACCATCCTCTTTGGTAAGCCTTACACTTCATGTGAGCTCCCACCTTTGGCGAGTTCATGCACATTATTCCCCACAACTTGTTGAGCGATGAACGTATGTGAGCTCACTCTTGCTGTCTCACACCCCCCCCACAGGTCAAGAACAGGTACCACAGGATGAGGCGCATGAAGGATGCTGTGGCGAGTTCGTGAGAGGTCTAGGTCGTCGTCTCCCAGTCAACTTTGGTTTGCTGGACCGTTGTCTCCTTATAATGTAATTATTTATTTATTTTGTACAGAACTCCTGTTATGTAGTAAAGATGTGACATTCGATCCTGTGCCATGATTCATCATATGTGTGAGACTTGGTCCCAGCACACCAGGTGATTATGTTCGCGCCCGGGTCTTGGTGCCCCGAAACCCGGGTGTGACAGGCCAAATAGCGGCAACATATAACTCCACCTCCGACCCTATCCGTCATCGAACCGCCAAGCAACTTAAAGATCATTGGGTCACCTACAACCGGGAGGTGACCAAGTTCAATGGATTCTACCTCCAAGAAGAAAGGTTGCGTCAGAGCGGAGCTGACGATGCAATGGTCATGGATGCAGCAATGGCGAGGTTCGAGGGTAGTGGATCTGATTCGACTGCGAATAAGAGAACCTGACTCGGAGTCTCTGGTGAATATAGTTCTGGAGGCACTGAAGACACCGAGGAGGAAGTGCCCCGACCAGTGGGGCGTGATAGGGCAAAGGCGGCTGCGCGAAAGACAAAGACGAAGGGGAAAGGGAAGGAAGCCACGAGCAGTGAATCAACAAGTGAAGCATTCAAAATGAAGAACTTGTGGGGTGGATTAGTGAAGGCCAAGCTTTTGAAGCAATGGGACATCCTAAAGGGCCGATCAACTAGAGATATGGACCCGGCTGAAAGACGTACCTATGGCAGGGTCGTAAAGATGGTCGAAAAAGAACTTGGTCTGCTAGACGACGAAGAAGAGGAACCGGAAGCGGAACGTGAAGAGGAGGAAGATGAGGATGAGATCGAGGAGTCCGATTAGAGTTATGTAATTTTATTTTAATTATCATGTCATTTTATTTTAATTATTATGTACTTTGTAATTTTTAATTCAATAAAAAAAATATTATGTTGTGTGTTTTCTGAGTGTTGAAATAAATCCGTGTGAATTACTCAATTCTGAAATAGAAAAGCTGACGTGGCTATAGCCTGAGGCTGTAGCCTGCTGCAGCCTGTGCACTGGAGCAGCAGGGGCGAGAGTGGAGGCGAGAGCTGACGTGGCAGGGGCGAGAGGGAGGCTGTGCACTGGACTCAGCCTAAGGTTTAGCTGATTAGCTCGGTCTATCCTGCAGCGCGCACTAGCTTACACGTACTGCTGCGCACGCGGGGGGAGTAGCTTGGAAGCATGGTTTTCGTCCTTCCCAAACCATATCCTCCTGCTACCTTTGCTTTGGGCCTACCTATCGCTCCAATAATCGGCTGCGTGAGGCAAACGCCGCGCGCGCCTGCCTGTCGTTCTGCTTGGCCATGGGGCCATGCATGCATCTGCTTATGTGTCGCAACGCCAAGTCATAGCCGGAAGTGCACGGGATTTGCCTGGCGCACTCCACCCACTTTTATTTGCTCCACATCCTTGTCATGCATTACTCGTCCGTCAAGCACGAGTTCTGCTCGATCTACTCTCATCTCATGGCCATGGGTCGCTATCTAGTGTCGATATTTGCAAGTAATAGTGGCACATGGTTGCTACCAAGCACAATTTGCACAAATACATCCAAGAAGCATGTGTTGGAAGTGGAACCTGCACCGAAATGCCCCCTGCTAGCTGGTCGTCGTCCGGTATTCGTCTCATCTTCATCGTCAATCTGTCTTTTTCTTTCGAGAACTAACATGCATGCATCTGGCAGGTATTCACTTGGTCGTACATGTTCATGTGCTGACGGCTTGGGCCAACTATGTTGATTCCACGAAACGATCGACAGAGATACTTGGGACCAATGGTGAATGGTGATTGGTAGTATATATGGAGTGAGGGAGAGGCAAACTTTGACGAAGCTAAGCGCACACACGCGCGCAGATAATTTCCACACTCTACAGGCGTCTAGTCGCGAAAGTACCACGATGATCACGTAGTTAATAATGACTAGATATTATATGTCGTCCGACCGACGGGCTATAACCCTTGCACGAGCACAACACGGGTACGGCCTAACCGTGCGAGGTTGGCCCGGCAAGCACGACCCACTTACACAACCACGCCAGCCCGAACATGCCAACATATAAATCCATTCTTACATAGACTGATAGATCAGTTCACAAGAAAAAATCACAGTTCAAATGTCACAAAATACACAATTCTCGGGTCTCAAATTTCACGGTTCATAGGTCACAATTTCACATATAGCAGTAGCCAGTAGCCAATAGCACACATAGAGTCAGTCTCACATACTTTAAATAAAATATTAGAGTTGCTTGTGCAATGGTTGCCTCATTAAAAACCTTTCTATGTAAAAACTCACACATCGTGAGAAAACCTTTGAAATGAAAAAAAAGTATAGCCCAACTCTAATATAATTAGTTCAATGTCTTAAAAGGTTGTTCAGTTACATCAGAGTATCAGACTATATCACTAGAGCATAAAAGCAAGATTACAAAGTTTATGCCAATAGGGATTCATCAAGATAAAGGTCTTCAAATTCATCTTCAAGTTCTTGGTCCTGTGTACAGTGCTGGCCTCTAGCTTCACCAAGTTTCCAATCTTTAATGCATAGTAGCATCTCGACCATTTCTGGTGCTAGGCGTCGTTTCTTGATTATCCTGCCACAATGGCTAAATGCAGATTTCGAGGAAATAGTTGAGACATGAACAAAAATAATATCTCTAGCTAAGATGGAAATAACATGATAGAACAACTTATGTTCATGCCACCAGTTTAAGATATTGAATTCATCATAAAACTTTTGCAAAGTGTCACTATGTAGGTAGGAGGACAGTTCTGTGTCAAGTGAACTTAGGCCAGGGCTGGAGTGTGCATGTTGAAGCAAAGCAGATGTTGACGTTCCACTACCAAGGTTAGAAGTACTAGAACCAGGGTATGCAAACTCAGTAGAATTAGATCTATAAATCAGTCCCTAGTTTTGTTTCCTCTTACCTGTGACAGATGGGGGAGGAGGCAATGGCTGCCTAACTGCGCCAAACTTACTATCATATCTATTAAACATTGTAGACAATTAACTTTTCACACAACTAAAATAAAGTGAGTAATCAGTACCAGAAAGGCTAGATAAAATTCTCAATATATTGCTGAAACCCCTTAGCTTGGCTCTAGTATCTAATATAAAAGCAAATGCATAGAGCATAGGTATATCCCTCCAGTACTTAAGAAACTTAGATTTCATAGGAGCAACAACATGTATAAGCAATGCATCATTTTCATGCTGAGTTAAATGTTGGACAATGTCAAGGATGTTATGCATTATAACTGGAGATGTAGGATAATAAACACCGAGTCACAGTAGCATCATAAAACAGTTCAAGGAACTCAGACAACTTTTGAGCCACATACCAATGTGAATTTATCAACAAATTAGGCTCACCTTGTTTTCTACGGTAGTTAGTGTCCATGAACACACCAAAAGTTTCCTTATAAGGAACTAAATGCTTAAGCATAAGGTATGTAGAATTCCATCTCAGAGCCATGTCAATGCCAAACTTACGGGGGTGTACATTCATAGCAACACAATAGCTCTTAAATGCAGCAATGCGCTAATTAGAAGCATTCAAGAAGATAATTGCAGTTTTAAATGAATCAAGGTAAGGTTGTAGCCTTTTGAAGCCACACTTCACAATCGGATTAATAATATGATAGACACAACATTGATGCATGAATAAAGTACCAACATAACCAAACAATGATAGACTTTGTCCAAGGTAACAGAGAAAACTTTATTAGCAACACCATAGTCTTCAAGCACAGACATAACCTTCTTAGCAATGTTCTCACCAGTGCGAGTTGTTTCAATTAGTCTAAGCCCAATGACCCTCTTTTCTAATACCAAGTCCTTAGAAACATAATGAGCAACCACACTAATATAGTCATCCTTAGCATTACCACTCCAAATATCAGATGTAATTGCAATAGAAGAAATAGATTGCAAGCATTCAACAACTATCTTACGTCGATCATTAAAGAACTTAACAAAGTCCCTAGAAGTGGTTTGTCTAGAGACTTTCTTGAAGATAGGATTATGAGATAGCCTAATGTACTCCTCAAAAGCTGGTGACTCAACAAAATTAAGAGGAAGTTCAAGCCTAGCAATCGATCTAGACATCTGAGTTCTAGCACGATCAGGACAATAATCCTAGTTACGCACAGAACCATCAGGGTATAAACTTAAGCATTGAATGTTTGCCCTGTTTAGCAAGCTTAACTTTGCAATCACGTTGATGCCCAAGCAAACGGCTAGTACCACTGGATAACACAACACTCAATGTACATTTGCACCAGTGATACTTACCACCATAACTGATCTTCTTACCATCTACGATTTTGTAGAGTGGTTCGAAGTCCTGCCACACTTCAGATGTGCAAATTCTTTTGCGCTGCTTACCATCAGCATCTGAAGTGGGAGCAGAACCATTGTCGGTAGCAGCACCCTCTTCAAGATCAATAGGGGCGGCACTGCTACCATTGTTAATGGACTGAGATGGACCATTCTCTTCACTAGGCACAATCCTCATATCATTGTTAATGAAATGAGATGAACTATTCTCACCACCAACATCTCCATCCATCACAACTCAGAAAGCCAGAGGCCAGAGCACTGTTTCCGTCATCGTCAAGGTGGCGCGCATCGTTCCCTCATGGCCTACCAAATAAAATCGAGACAACTCAAGGTCATTAGTTCATCACAGAGTAATGCCAAAAGTAACCACAAGTATCTCATCAAGTTCATCTAATCAGTAACAGCAAGCATCTCATCTCACCCTAAACTGATGTTCATCTAATCAGTAACAGCAAGCATCTCATCTCACCCTAAACTCATCAGTTCATCTAATCAACAACACCAAGCATCTCATCTCACCCTAAACTCATCAGTTCATCTAATCAATAATACCAAGCATCTCATCTCACCCTAAACTCATCAATTCATCTAATCAATAACACCAAACATCTCATCTCACCCTAAACTCATAAGTTCATCTAATTAGTAACATCAAGCATACACTAAACCATATAAAGTTATAAATCAAGTAATAGCAAGCATCTCATCAGTTCATCTAGTAATAACTCGAAACCCTAAACTCATCAGTTCATCTCATCATTAACAACAAGCATACACTAAACTATAAACTTTAGCGTATTAGGAGCTTAATAACCCATAGAAGAGCAGATCAGGTGTAATCGTCCATGAAGAGCTAGATCCATACATCCTTACCTCTATGCCTGACGCGACTCGTCAATGGCGTAAGCAGTAGATCCGGAGCACTGTGCCGCCGAGTCGTCGTGGAGATGGCGCTGTAACACCCCGTCCAATCCCTAGACCGGTGGTACTTACTCCTGGCAGCTCTCTAGGATCATATATTGTCCCCACAGACCAACACGAGTCTTTTGTGCGCACTTTGTCCTCATTCATGCGCACCCAAGAAAACTTCCCGGTCGGTCACCCATCCCAAATTGCTCCAAGCCAAGCACGCTTAACTTGGAGGTTCTTTCGAGATAGGCTTCCGAAAAAGAAGATGCACCTTGTTGGTATGGATACTCTATTAATTCTATTAAGCCTTGGGCCAGGAAATCACCATCCCATGGGCTAGGATATCACAATCCACCCCATTAGAAGACTAACGTCCTCGTCGGTCAACCCCAATCCAGGAACCTCCCCTCTTAGCCACGTTTGTGTATCTAGTGTCGTCATATGTCATGCCATGTGACCACTCTGGGCCCACATGCGCCATGCTCCATACACCCGAACCCCCTAACCCACACACGCCCGTGAAACCGCGAGGGTCGACTCTGATACCACTTGTAACACCCCGTCCAATCCCTGGACCGGCGGTACTTACTCCTGGCAGCTCTCTAGGATCATATATTGTCCCCACAGACCAACACGAGTCTTTTGTGCGCACTTTGTCCTCACTCATGCGCACCTTGTTGGTATGGATACTCTATTAATTCTAATTAGCCTTGGGCAAGGAAATCACCATCACAGGGGCTAGGATATCACAATCCACCCCCTTAAAAGACTGATGTCCTCGTCGGTCAACCCCAATCCAGGAACCTCCCCTCTTAGCCACGTCTGTGTATCTAGTGTCGTCATATGCCATGTCATGTGACCACTCCGGGCCCACATGCTCCATACACCCGAACCCCCTAACCCACACACGCCCGTGAAACCGCGAGGGTCGGCTCTGATACCACTTGTAACACCCCGTCCAATCCCTGGACCGAGGGTACTTACTCCTGGCAGCTCTCTAGGATCATATATTGTCCCTATAGACCAACATGAGTCTTTTGTGCGCACTTTGTCCTCACTCATGTGCACCCAAGAAAACTTCCCGGTTGGTCACCCATCCCAAATTGCTCCAAGCCAAGCACGCTTAACTTGGAGGTTCTTTCGAGATAGGCTTCCGAAAAAGAAGATGCACCTTGTTGGTATGGATACTCTATTAATTCTATTAAGCCTTGGGCCAGGAAATCACCGTCCCAGGGTCTAGGATATCACAGGCGCCCTCGCGCACTAGCTCCTCATGGATCAAGACAGCTCACAGCTTAGACTTGGAAGGATTCCAAGAATCATAGTTCATTAGTTCATCTCATAACAACAGCAAGCGGATCAGGAGCATATCAGAGCAGATCCGATTTTCTAGAGTTAGTTAGGGTTACGACAGATTACGTGCGTCGACCAGATCCGGAGCACCAGTTCACCGACGCCATCGCCTTTGAGGTCAAGGTAGAGAGCAGGAGGACTCGAGGAGCCACAACACGAGCACCGGAGCACCAGTTTTTCAGTCGTTCGGCGACTCGGCGTCGTCACCTCTGACTCTGAGTTGGATGTACCGAGAGGGAGGAGGACAGGAGGATTGGAGGAGTAGAGGACCACAGGTTGACGGAGGCGGTGGTGCGGCAGAAGGACCAAGGATGGAGGCATGGCGGAAGGTTCGCGAGACGCCGAGCGAGAGGAGAGCTAGAGAGGCGTCGCATGATTTCGTGAATGCTTGTGCGGTGTGGCCGAGGGAGGGGGCTAGGGTTTACAACGGCATGACGGATCGGTGTGTTGGGTCGTGTGTGCGGTTGGTGGAAATGTGGCCAAACTGGGCTGGTTTCAAAGCCCGGTTATCACCAAGCCAAAGTTGCTGCCGAGCACGACATGTGCTCCATGCCAGGTCGTGTCGTTAACGGGGCAAAATAACAAATTCATGCCGGGCTAACGGGTCGCGGCCTTTCTGGTCGTCTATAGTTCCGACGGAGACCTGGTAAGCCTTACGGTTTTCCTCGGTTTCGTAGTTAGCTACTCTCTAGTCCAACGTTAGGTGTAACACAACTATACAACGTGTGCATTCCCATTTACTTTTACAGAACTCATAGGAATGTGCACAGAAAAAGTCGTATTATGTTTACCTAACCTAGGAACTAATGTTAGATCCAGCAAACCGACCATCTGACTGAGGACCTGCATGCAATGCAAGCCATCGAAACCAACCCCTAGCCATGCACCACTACCGGAATCAATATCTTCGCCGAGTGCCGGAAGCACTCGGTGAAGCCCTAAAAACACTCGGCAAAGGCTTTGCCGAGTGTAACACTCGGCAAAGAAGGCTCGGCAAACAGTGCATCGGCAAAGACTTCTTTGCCGAGTACTTTTTCTCGGGCACTCGGCGAAGATCTTTGCCGAGTGTCAGGGAGCACTCGGCAAAGAAAAGCGACCGTTACGGCGCCGGTTGACGGAGACGGCGGCTTTGCCGAGTGTCACCGTTGACACTCGGCAACGAAGATATCTTTGCCGAGTGTCCTCCTGGTCGCACTCGGCAAAGCCGCCTTCTTTGCCGAGTGCCGCTTGGGACACTCGGCAAAGAGCCCGCCAGGGAGGGTCCCCGTGTCAGGCTCTTTGCCGAGTGTCAGCGACATAACACTCGGCAAAGAACCTAAGTCGGTGCCCAGGTCTGTGCTCTTTGCCGAGTGTTTTGACCCAGACACTCGGCAAAGAGCCTCTTTGCCGAGTGTTACACTCGGCAAAGTGACCAGTATGTACCTTTTTTATTTGATTTTTGTTTTCCATCCACACAAACAGAAGATATCACATATATATCACATATATACATCACAGATATCATCACAGACATAAATAGCCAACACAAACATAAAACCGTGACCACAAACATAAATATCCATCACAAACATAAGTGTTCAACACAAGTATTAAACACAAACATAAGTCTCAAACGTCGCAAGCTCTCACATAAGTATCAAACAGAAACATAAGTATTATACATAAGTTCTGAAGTCTAAAACAACGACTCATGGAGGTGGGCGGTTTGGCCGGGGTTGCGTTGGGCTGAACCCTTCCGGAGGGTTGTTGGATGCCGCCCCAGATTGGCCCTGCACAAAGAAGAGATAGCATGTGTTATACCAGATGCATTACAAACATCTAACTACAATTTTGGTACTCACAGGAGTGTGGAAGAGAGTAGGGTCAACTGGGGGGAACAATGGAGGTGGCGGAGCGATGCCCTGTGCGGCACCAAGGCTCTGCATGTACTGGAACATCTCCGCCATCCTCTGATCAGCCGCCGCCCGCTCCGCCATTATCCTCGCCTCCATCTCTTCTAGTTGGGTCTGTAATATTACAAGCCAACGTTATAGTAACTCAAAGACTAGGTATATAACTAAAGGAAGGACGAGTTACAGAAGCACTAACCTCGAGTTGTGAAATGCGATGCTGTGAGCTGTCGTGCCGAGGTCGAATGGCTGGGCTCGAGCCAGTGCTCCTTGCTCTCACCTGAGACAGAGTGGGAGTGGAGGACGAGTCGATTGCCCCGTCGGCAATCCAGTACCGCCCATGTCTCTTGCCTCCTCCGACCCTCATGAGCACATCGGGGTTGATAGGCTCGGTGCTCGGATCATAGTCTGGGCCATGGACCTCCTGCGCCATGGCGGTGTAGTCATGGAGGCGGCTGTAGACGGCGGGGTTGGTGTAGGCCTCGGGCCCGTCATCCGGGTTGTAGGTGACGTCGGACGTCGCCTTACCCTTATGGGCCATAGCATAGGCCGAGAAGGTGGAACAAGGCCTGCCACCATGTGACGCCGACTGCAACGAAAACCAACGAGATAGTTAGAAATAATATCTAACTTAGTGCTATATATCGAAATAAAAAGGTGGCGTACCCATGCTTCGGCATATTGGCCCAGGCTCCGGCTGCCTTGGTGGTGCGAGGGCCCTTGCATCTGCAAACGCCGTTCCCGGCTAGCTGTGTGCACCTCGTCCCACTCAGCCGAACACCACCTATCCACCATCTGCTCCCAGCAGAGAGGATGTGCGGCGCACCAATGTGGAATCACCTGCAAAGTAAACACATAAATTGCATATCAGAAGATAAAATAAAATTCATGCATGGAGTACTGGTACCAAACATGCATGACTTTACCTGCAGGTACTGCTCCCTGGTCAACGACATGGTTCGGGCTTGAGGTTTGGTCACCTTCTCCCCAAGGACGGAGCCGTGGTAGGTGATGATGGCCTGGATGCGGGCCTCATAGTGCATGTCCACGACGAGCTTCTTACAGCACGTGGTGGCCACCACATCCGCCCTAGCCTCGTATCCAGCATCGCATCTGAAGAAATCCTGCATACAAAAACGATGTATCCATACATTATTTCAAGAATTTGCAACGAATGCGACATATTTTATATTATACTAAGACTTACCCACAGCTCTTGCTTCACCCGCTCCGCCTTGTTATTGAATTCCCTGCCGTCCCGGTCTACTGCATCGGGGGCGACGGCGTAGTGGTCGAAGGTGAAGGCTGGGCCCGTCACTCCGGCGTACTCCACAAGTCCAGGGAAGTGTTCCCTGCACAGCAGGCCGAGGATGTTGTTGGGGGGGCGACGATGACCCCCAGCATAATCCAAAACCGTCCAAGACCTGTCCAAGTGATAAATAAAAAGTATTAGTTTATATTATGATTTTGAACACATAATATGAACAAGAATGAAGAACATAAAGTTACATACCTCTCCCCTTCCGGCCGAATCAACGGCCGTCTGTCCCGAAGTATGGGACGCGGCGGGAGACTCGCGGGGCCTCGCAGGTAGATGCTCCTCGAACTAGAGCCGCCTGAACCTGAGGCGTCCTGCTGCTGGTCGTCGTCGTCCTGCTGCTGGTCGTCGTCGTCCTGAGGCGCCGCCTGCTGCTGCGCTGCCTGCTCTGCCTCGTGCTGCTGCGCTGCCTGCTCTGCATCGTCCGCCGTCCTACTCCTCCTCCCCCTCCTCCTCCTCAGGAAACCGCCCACCATATTTGTCCAACAACCTGCAATTAAGAGTAAACAAATAAGCACATATAAAAAGATGTATTTAAAAACAGGTGCGAAATAAAAAGTCATATAGCATTACATCGATTAAAAATAATCTTCATATGTGTCGGGGTTAGCCGGATCAAAACTCTCATCATCACTATCAAGCATTTCAATCTCAACACCATCGGAAGACGCAACCTCATCATTGCCTTCAAGGATTACTAAGTCATTATCATTTTGCACCTCATCATCCTCCTCATCAACAACCATTTCAATATCTACGTCCATTCCGATAGCTTCTGTTAAGTCTATCTCAAATCGCCCTTCTAGCCCATCTTCTTGGAAGAACTCTCCATCATATGTGTCCGGGTCTAAGTTGTAATCTTCATCGTTAGGAACAGGTAACCTCCCATGCGGCGATACCTTATACACAACATCCCAACCCTTAAGATGTTCTTTCGTTTGACACGCATATGGGAGATAATACACTTGTGTGGCCTGTTGGGCCACGATATAGACATCGTCTCCTGCTAAGGTGGAATCTTGTCGAATTTCGACTATCCCAAGATTAGAATGTGTCCGTCTCGTCACTTGAGGGTCAAACCAATGACATTTGAATATCACTGGAGTAAGAGGTTTGGAACCATAAAAATTGAGCTCATATATTTCTTCAATTCGTCCAAAATAATCGACATTGTCAAGCCCCGGCGTAAAGACTCCAGAACACGTTGTTTTCCGATTGGGCCGACTTTGGTCGTAGTGTGTTGTGCGAAAACGGTATCCATTGACGTCATACCCAGAATATTTCTTGACCCTATAAGCAAAGCCGTTGGCTACTTGTCTCAACTCGGCACTCATAGACGGATCTCTTTGGCCCTGCAAGTATTCGCAAGTTAAAAGATGCTAAATTGAGTTCAAAGACGTATCTCTTTTACAAACTAAGCACGTACCTTACGTTTGAACCAGGAAATGAAATCGGGCAACCCATTTCGCGCACCCTTTCTAAGAAGAGCGTCATATTCCTGTGGAGTGGGGTCCCTTGATCGACGCCAGAATTCATGAAGAAATTGTTCCATGTATGGCGTCACCTCTTCAAGGTTGGTCAATACGTATAGCATGATATGTCGCCACTCGTCATGATTCAGGGTCTTGGTGGTCGAGCCACTTGCGCTTCCGAGTTGGCCTCGAAATATGCTAAGGTTCGATTCATTGTCGCCATCATTGTAACGAGGGGGTGGATTATGCACGCTCGGCAGTTTGTCACCATAATAAGTTGTTGTGAAGTTTGAGACCTCCTCTAGAATGTATGCCTCTGCAATGGAAGCCTCGATTTTGCATTTATTTCTACATTTCTTTCGAATAGTCTTTAGACATCTCTCGATTGGATAGCACCAACGTCCCTGCACGGGGCCCCCCATTCGTGCCTCATAGGGGAGATGAAGAATCAAATGCTGCATTGGATTGAAAAAGCCGGGTGGAAATATCTTCTCAAGCTTACACAGTAACACGGGGGCCAATCTTTCCAAGTCTGCAACAACGGTCCGAGACAACTCTTTTGCACAAAGCTGACGGAAGAAATAGCTCAACTCTGAAAGCGCTAGCCAGACATGCTCAGGGACATAGCCTCGAACCATCGCAGGAAGAATCCGTTCAATCCATATGTGGAAGTCATGACTCTTCATCCCTAAGACTCGCATAGTAGATAAGTTCACCCCCCTACTCAGGTTAGATGCATAACCATCAGGGAACATCAACATCTTGATCCACTGAAGTACTTCCTTCCTCTGGGCCCTGCTTAGGGCGAAATCGGCCTTAGGCCTTCTCCATGTCTTTCCGCCACTTGGCGGCTTCATCTCTAGTTTTGGTCTATCACATAACGCTGCCAGATCCACTCTTGCCTTCACATTATCCTTTGACTTATCAGGAATGTCCATAATTGTTGCCCACAGTGCCTCGGCAACATTCTTTTCAGTGTGCATCACGTCAATGTTGTGTGGAAGGAGCAGGTCGTCATAATAGGGGAGCCGAGTCAAGCCAGACTTATGTGTCCACATATGCTGCTCACCATATCCCACAAAACCACCTTCTGTATTGGCCACGAGCCCATCTATCTGTTGACGAATTTCGGCACCAGTCATCGCTGCAGGTGGGCGGTCTGTAACTATGACACCTTTCGTAAAGTTCTTGATGTCTAGGCGGAATGGATGGTCAGCAGGAAGAAATTGTCGATGTTTATCGAAGGACGAATATTTGCCACCCTTTTTCAACCAAATGAACCTGAGAGCTTCCTTGCAAACTGGGCATGGGAACTTACCGTGAACACACCAGGCACAAAATAGCCCATAGGCCGGTAAGTCATGCATGGAGTACTGGTACCAAACATGCATTCTGAAGTTTGTCTTGGTAGCTCGGTCAAACGTCCATACCCCTTCCTCCCAGGCACGTACCAATTCATCGATCAAAGGCTCCATGTACACGCCCATTTTGTTCCCCGAGTGTCCGGGAATTATCAACGACACGAATATATTATGCCTTTGAAAGCACACACCAGGGGGGAGATTGATTGGGATAACAAACACGGGCCAACATGTGTACGGGGCAGCGCTCATTCCATAGGGATTGAACCCATCTGTGGCCAACGCAACACGTACATTACGAGCCTCTTCGGCTTTCTCACGGTGAATGTCATCAAAGTGTTTCCATGCTTCACCATCTGATGCGTGCACCATCTTGTCAGGATTGTATCGTTTTCCATTTTTGTGCCAAGTCATCTGTTTCGCGGATTCCTCTGTCATGTACAGACGCTGGATCCTCGGTACGAACGGAAGGTGTCGTAGGATTGTCAAGGGGATGTCGAGCTGCCTCTTTTGTCCATCACCAGAGTCTACCTCCATAAACCTAGACGAATTACACTTGGGACAGTACTTTGCCTCCGCGTATTCTTTCCTAAATAGCACGCAGCCCTTCGGACAAGCATGAATCTGCTCATACGTCATCTTGAGTGCACGAAGTAGTTTCTGTGCCTCGTACATGCTCTTTGGCAGAACGTGATCATCCGGAAGCAGACTCCCAATAACCGTCAACAAGCCATCGAATGCGTCTCTACTCATGCTATACTGCGACTTGAACGCCATTACACGCCCAATGGCATCCAGTTGAGAAACCTTTGTCTGGCCGTGAAGGGGCTTCTGTGCCGCGTCGAACATGTCGTAGAACGCTTTTGCAGTCGGCTCTGGCTCGTCATCCATACATCCTCCCGTGTACTGTGCCTCCTGATAGTCGTTCAACATATCTGCTACCCCCGCATCCGCGTCATAATCCTCGACACGTTGTCTCAGCACCTCCTCTCTCGTACGATACGCTTCACCATGAAATATCCACCGAGTATAGCCCGGCGTAAATCCATTCTTCCAAATATGTTCTACCATGGTCTTCTTTGGTTTTCTTTTCCGGTTGTCACATTTGCTGCACGGGCATGGGACTAGACTCGCTCCTTTAGCAGCTTCGCCATATGCCCGTTCAACGAAATCATCGGTCTTTCTAATCCATTCAGTAGTGACATCGTTTCTTCCTCTACGCCCCGTGTACATCCACTCACGTTGCTCCATCCTATAACATATTTAACCAAAGCCTATCAACAAAAAAATCCGGCAGCACCTCCCCTGCACGGGGAGGTTTTCAAAGCCTGTAAATATAAGTAGCAGCACGATGGCTGACATCCACACATATACATATCCACACATATATATTAATGCCTAAATAACCATATAAACAATTAGAAGACTTACCTAATGCATGCAAAGTGAGGACTAAAAACCTAACTCTATTTCACAATACACAATCACACACAAAAAACCTAATTCTATTTCACAATACACAATCACAATACACAACCACACATATACATTTATTTGATAATAGTTAGCAACTAAAATGTAAAAATTAGTTTATACCTATTTGCTCGGCGTGGACGGCACTAGTACACAGAAGCTCTGTAGTGGCGGTTGAAAACGTATTTATAGTGGCGTTTCTCAGTTCCGCCAGTGCTAGAGGCCAGTGGAAATCAGCATTTCCACTGGCGGTTATTTTGGAACCGCCAGTGAAAAGGGCATTTCCACTGGCGGTTTTCTTAAGGAACCGCCAGTGAAAAGGGCATTTTCACTGGCGGTTTTCTTAAGGAACCGCCAGTGAAAATGCACTTTTCACTGGCGGTTTTCTTTATAAAACCGCCAGTGAAAATGTTTTCCCGCCTTTTTTCAAAATTTCAAACAATACTGAATTATAAATATATTTATTTACACACACACAAACATATATATATATATATATCTATATTGATATTGAAAGCAACATGGAATTAAATTCTATCATACATTTATATACATCAAAGTATTCTCTTTACAACCATATATGCTTCATGCATTCTATACATCAAAAGTTTTCACCTAAGTTCTAATAACTATCTCGGCTAAGAGATAATCTACTAATTTCTGTTAGTATTCTGAACTCTGGCAAAGCTAATGTCCCGGAAGCATCGTGATATTTTCCTTCTGCGGGAATGACCTCTTTCAATATGAATGTGCAGAGGTCCTCGACTATGCCATACAATGCAGCTTCGGTCAAGTTCTCCGGGTTTCCTCGTTGAAATTGCTGTAAAGGAATTTTATAAACATCATCTATTTATACTCAATAATAACACATTTGCATCTTTAATGACATAAATACATACTTAACTATTACTAATAATACCTTGTCAGGGTTCGTGATGTATCGTTCGTTCACTCTCATGAACTCGCACGCATAGAATCCACATAGGACCGATCCTTGTGGTTGCTTGTGGCACTACATAACGGGAGATTGGTTATTTAGTTGCAACATTGTGTATGATATGTATTCATAACATCACATACTTACCGGCCAGTGATGATGGATGTCTAGTGGCACGAGTTTTTTCGACAGGTCGTACTTTCCACCTCTCATCTTATAGAATCTATAAGCACTGTGATCTCAAATAGAATCACCATGTTATTCTCAAATTTTAATCGATAAAAGTATGCATGCATAGAAAAGGCTTACAGCTCTAAGATGCTGAGGAATGTTGCATATGTCGAAGGGTCGAAGTTCAAGGAGTCGAGCACCAGCACCTTTCCAACCTTAGGATAAATGAGGAAGCATATCCAGTGGTCCCTGTACGAATCAAATTTGTGATGCATGTGTATTGAAATTATTAATTTTATTTATGCAAAATCACACTTACTTAAAGTTGTACGGGGCCATTATGGCTTCCCTGTCTTGAAATTGAAGCATTGCATGTCCTATGTATGTGGCGTATCGAGCTTCAAAATCCTTCTTCATTTCCTTTATACGCTTCTCAACTTCTTCGTCCGTCTTTCCCCTTATTTCATCGTTGTCTTTCCCGATTCTAAAAGTGTGGCTTTCCTCGGATATAAGTATTGGGTTGAGATACCCAACCCTTTTACTTGCACTAGCATTGGGCTTGGTACCGTAAAGAATCTCCTGTTGATCATGTTGCATTCTGCAAGTCACACGTGCATGTCAGATATTGAAATTTTATACAGCTCACTAATAATAACACACATATGTGGAAGTATGAGCGACACTTACAATGCAAACATCGTTACAAGTTGCACGTCGAGTCTCTGAAGGTTCATCATTAACCACATATCCTCGAATGTAACAACGGCCTTTTGGTTCGAACCAATAAAAGCATGGTCTGGTATATGCACACTGATGGTGTCGATGCCAACCGATGATGCCCGCATGTACCAGTCATGCAACCTTTTAACACCAGCCGGGACCTTTCTTAGTTTGTCAAGAGGTAGCAGAGGTCTGCCCGGCACATATTTTTTAGGCACGTTTTTGTAATCTGCCTTAGTTGGCTTCTTTATCTTTGCGGCCATTGCCTCAGCCTTTTTTGCAGACTCCTCGTGCTCGGCCAAATCAACAGTTTGTGACGTGAGGCTCCGTCCAATCCCTTTCAAAAACCGAACTGTGCCAGCAGTAGTAGCTTTACTCTTCTTTTTCTGATACGGGGACACCAATTTTGGAATAGGAAGTTTAGATTTCTTTGATGGCCTTGGATCGTTTGATGGCTGTGGAGAAGGTGGATCCCTTGATGGTGGCGTAGACAGTGGGTCACCAAGAGGATGGGGAGGAGAAGGTGGTGGAGCCCTGAATGGTGATGCTTGTGGCGGAGACGGTGGGTCAGAAAAAGGATGAGGAGCAGCATGTGAAGTTTGAGGAGGTGAGGATGATGGATGTACAATAGGAGCAAAAATTTGAGAAGGCGGAGACGGTTGGGCCTGCGACGCCTGCGGCGAATTCGACCAATCAAGCAAATCGACATCCCTTCGAGGCCAAAGGATAAAATTCTTGATAGCTTGTCCAAGTTTCTCGATACCTTCGGGCCCAGGGATGTCTAGCATGTCGTCCTCGGATCCTTGGACGACCGTCGTCACTTCTACTTTGCAATAATCATCTGGAATATCGTTTCCATGGAACTTGCGTCCTGGGATCGCAAGGCCTGTGGCTACTTTCTTTGTACGTTTATTGTTAATACCATATCTTATAACCAGTGCGCACGCCACAGGCCTTGTGATGTCATCAACTGGATAACGGTCCTTATTTCCCGTTGAAGCAACAGAGCTTGGTAATGTCGTACAATCTGTGGAAGCCGGCGGTTGAGCTGCTGGAATTATTTGTATTTGTGGAGTGGTCATCTGTTGAACAGACATCGCACTCGCCAACTGTTGCATCAATTCTGGAGGAGGATTCGATAGCATTTGAGACATCATGGCTTTGAACTCTTTCTTGGCCTCCAACTTAAAATAATCCGCCATCTCTTCCTTGTATCGATCACGTTTCCTGTACAGACCTTCCCACTGTTGTCCGAATCCTTCCTTCCATCCTTCCTTAGACGAGATTCCTCGTACACGGCCAGGATGCTCAGGGTTACCGAGACCAGCCGTTAGGATGTCTCTTTCCCTTTGTGGCTTAAAAGTTCCTTCGCTCTGCTTAGCTGCCATTGTATATATGTTTTTTGCCGCTTCTTCGACAATGGGATCATCAAAAGATACACCGGTCTCGGTTTCCCTTGGTTTTCTAGCACGGAGCCAATTTGCCGCCCTTTCACCAAGTTGCTCGGACAGCGTCGGCAACCCTGCGGCCTTCTTCTCGGCGTCTTCTTGTCTCCATTTAGGAACCTGACGCTTGTAACCACCTGTGCCTAGGTGGTGGCGGTACTTGTTCTTCTTTGATAGTTCAGAATTTGCCTCACTTAGAGATATGAAATCAGGGCTGCTCCTCTGCTCTAAAAATACTGCCCACTGACCTGCTGAGATTTTATATTTTTTGGTCGGGTCCAGACCTTTCTTTGCAAACTTTGTGTTCATCTCAGACCTCCAGTTTCTGAAATTTATCGCAAGCTGCTTCATCGTGTATTCCTTCACGAGTTCTTCTGAACCCCGAGGCAGAACGAACCTCATTAATAGCTTATTCCATATTTGATTCTTAACATCATCTGACACATCTCTCCACTGTCGTATTGTTATGTCAAGATTATCTCTAACTAAAAACCCAAGTGCATTCCGGAACTTAGGTAGTGCCTCTTCTGGAGCAAGGGGCTGACCTTTCGGGCTCACGTCTGAGATTTTGTATGTTTTGTCGGGAAACTTGTTCAGCCCCCTGTCACCTCTTTTTCGATCGCTCTGCTTCCTTTTCCTTGACGTCTCGGTTGTTGTCTTGGTCTGTTCCGGTGCGTCTTGGGTCGGCTCCGGTACGTCTTCGTTTCGTGCCACGGCTTCTTCGAGTATCGCACGAAATTCAGACATGACCTCCTATTCATGTAATAAAATGCACAAGAGATCATGCATGTGAAATCAGTAGGGTACACATACGAAGCTAAAGATGCGTACTTTTACCTCAGCTTCTCGTGGATCATAAGTAGGGTCACGTTGCAACTCACGGAGAGCGGCCCTATCTATGCTAGTGGTAGGAAAAGGGTCGCTAGGCGTTTCATATCCTTCACTGTTGGATTTTTCTTGAGCAACACTCTTGTCCATGTGCTCGGGCACTAAATCTTGGTCCTTGATCGGAGAACTCATTGAGCTATATATATACAAATACATAAGCAATAATTAAATACATATTAACACATATTAACGTAAGCAATAATTAAATTCATATTAACAAATAGTATAATTAAATACATCCTCAGGCACTAAACCCTTAACCCTAACCCTAAACCCTAACCCTAAACCCTAACCCTAACCCTAACTATAACCCTAAACCCTAACCCTTAACCCTAACCCTAACCCTAACTATAACCCTTAACCCTAACCCAAAACCCTTAACCCTAACCCTAACCCAAAACCCGAACCCTTAACCCAAAACCCGAACCCTTAACCCTAAACTCTAACCCTAACTATAACCCTTAACCCTAACCCTAACCCAAAACCCTAACTATAACCCTAACCCTAAACCCTAACCCTTAACCCTAACCCTAACCCTAACTATAACCCTTAACCCTAACCCAAAACCCTTAACCCTAACCCTAACCCAAAACCCGAACCCTTAACCCTAAACCCTAACCCTAACTATAACCTGAAAGTCGCCTAGAGGGGGGGTGGATAGGCGAAACCTGAAAATTAAAACTTTATCCCCCAACTAGATCCTTTGATTAGTGGTTAGAACAAGATGAACAATTATCGGAGTATAACAATTAAGTTCTTGCTAGTAAAGAGTATAGCTTTCAAATAATGCGGAAGTGATAAATCAATACAACTAATAATTCTATGATAACAAAGCAAGAAAGCTTAGATGAAAAAGAGCACTAACTCAAGTTCTTTTCTTGTGGAGTGTTGCTTCACTTAAATGAGATTTTAACTTGAAGCAACACCAAATGATATGAGCAAAGAATAGTGCAAGAGAACTTAGAGTAAGGGAAAGCAAACAAATCACAAGCAAAAGCACAATGAACACGGGTGATTTGTTTTACCGAGGTTCGGCCCTCGAAGGCCTAGTCCCCGTTGAGGAGTCCACTTAAGGACGGGTCTTTTTCAACCCTTTCCCTCTCTCCCGATCACACAAGGATCGGCGAGCTCTTCTTCTTCTCAAGGATCACTCTCGATCCCACAAGGACCACCACAATCTTTGGTGTCTCTTGCTAGCTTTTACAAGCCTCCAACACTTTGGAGGAAGTTCGAATGGGAGTCAAAAAACTCCACGCGCAAATGAACACAAAGATGTAGAACACACTATCTCTCAATGAATCTCACAAGGCGCTAGGGCTAAACTCAATTGAGTAGCTCTCAATTGCTTACTCTCTCTTTTGTGGCACTTGTGTTGGTTGTAGTGGACTAAATCTTGTGTATAGGATGGATCAATGAATATAGGTGGTTGGGAGGGCTTGAGTATGTCAACTAGATGACTTGGAATGTTGCTTGGACTCCCACACCTTGAAGTGGCCGGTTGGGGTGGTATTTATAGCCACCATCCAATTTTGTAGCCGTTGGAGAAGCTGCTGGCGATGGGCGCACCGGACAGTCCGGTGCACACCGGACATGTCCGGTGTGCCAGCCACGTCATCCTATCCGTTGAGATTGGAGCTGGTCGACCGTTGGAGGCTTTGTCCTCATGTGGCACCGGACAGTCCGGTGCACACCGGACAGTCCGGTGCCTCTCTGATCCTCTGCTCTGACTTCTGCCGCGTGTACTGTTCTGCACTGTTTACTGTCAGAGTCGACCGTTGGCGCGAAGATGACCGTTGCTCCGCTGGCACACCGGACAGTCCGGTGCACACCGGACAGTCCGGTGAATTTTAGCGGAGCGGCTGCCGCGCGAACCCGAGGCTGGCGAGTTCTGGAGACCGCGCTTCCTTGGAGCACCGGACATGTCCGGTGCACACCGGACAGTCCGGTGAATTATAGTGCGCCGGCTTCCGAGAATTCCCGAGGGCGAAGAGTTTGAGTCTGAGTCCCCTGGTGCACCGGACAGGTACTGTTCACTGTCCGGTGGCACACCGGACAGTCCGGTGCGCCAGACCAGGGGTGCCCTCGGTTGCCCCTTTGCTCCTTTATTGAATCCAAAACATGGTCTTTTTATTGGCTTTATGTTGAATCTTTGGCACCTGTAGAACATATAATCTAGAGCAAACTAATTAGTCCAATTGTTTGTGTTGGACATTCAATCACCAAAATCATTTAGGAAAAGGTTTAAAGCCTATTTCCCTTTCAATCTCCCCCTTTTTGGTGATTGATGCCAACACAAACCAAAGCAAAAATATAAGAGCATAATTGTACTAGTTTGCCTACGGTAAGTGCAAAGATTGCTTGGAATTTAAACCAATATTGATTTCATAAGATAGGCATGAATGGTTCTTTCTTATTTAGTATTTTGGACCACGATTGCACCACATGTTTTGTTTTTGCAAATTCTTTTTGTAAATCCATTTCAAAGATCTTCTGCAAATAGTCAAAGGTGAATGAATAAGAGTTTGCAAAGCATTTTCAAGATTTGAAATTTTCTCCCCTTGTTTAAAATGCTTTTCCTTTGACTTCAACAAAACTCCCCCTAAAAGAGATCCACCTCTTAGTGTTCAAGAGGGTTTTGATATACCATTTTTGAAATACTACTTTCTCCCCCTTTTGAACACAATAGGATACCAAATGATAAATACTTTTGGAAAGCACTAAGTTTTTGAATTTAGTGGTGGTGGTGCGGTCCTTTTGCTTTGGGCTCATTTCTCCCCCTTTTTGGCATGAATCGCCAAAAACGGAATCATTAGAGCCCTTGAAGTGCTATCTTCCCCTTTGGGCATAAATAAATGAGTTAAGATTATACCAAAGGCGAAGTCCGGTCTTTTAGCTTTGGGCTCCTACTCTCTTCAAAGACGAAGTCGTTTTCTTTGATGCTCATTTCTCCCCCAAAGAATAGAGAGTTGCTTGGAGTGATGGCGAAGTATGATATACGGAGTGGAAGCCTTTGTTTTCGCCGAAGACTCCATTTCCCTTTCAATCTACGACTTAGCATAGTAATATACTTGGAAACATATTAGTCGTAGTCATGGTACGGGAATAGTAGGATATATGCATTTGTACCAAAATGAAAGAGATATGATCAAGAGATATGTCAATTAAGCATGATCATAGTTCTATATAGGTTTCTCCCCCTAAATATGTGCCTTGAGAGGAATACATATTTTGGCCTTAAATGCCAAGTGCACATAATTAGGTTAATGAGAACAAGTCTATATCATAGAGAAAGTGAAGTGCATTGTGTCATAGTATATGAGTGATGCTCAAGACAGTTTATGCACTTATGAAAGCATGTTGCAAACATTTTAAGCATTTTTCCTTTAAGGATTTCAAAGAGACTTAAGAACCATCCACCTTTGGAACAAAGGTAGCTTATCCTCGTTACAAGGTTAAGCTTTAAGCTCTTTGACAATAGAATCACTTCATCTAGTTTTAGCAAAGATGCAATAATGCATGAGTGAAATTTTAAGAGGTTAAACTAGGTATGAAGCAGGGATAAATGCAAAGGACATGCTTTCTCTTCCTTATGTATAAGATATGCAAAGAATGCTTATAAGAGGAAGATTTAGGTACAAGTTTAAATGAAAGGAAGTGGTTTTACCCTTTTGTACCTTCTCATAAAGACGTTCTCTCCATTGTGCTTATGTCCTTGGTCTCGTTTGCTTAAGACCTATGCTTAATAAAAGTGTGTGAAAATATTTTGCACAAGAGAGAGTTCTATAACTAGTGATCTTTTTCAAGTTATTGTTAGCATAAATCAAATGGATCACAAGTTGCATAAATGAATCATGAATTCTCCTTTTTCCTTAGTGCATATCAATAGAAATTAAATTCAAATTACATGAGGCACTAAGAAGCATAAGTGATAATTGAAGTTGTTCAATGATCAACCAATATGCGATCAAGAAAACAACAAAGGCATTAAATTTTCAATCAAGCTTAAAAATAGGAGAATCCAATAAGCATGCTACTTTAGAAATGAAAGCAACAATCCTTGATACAAGCGACATTATTTTAACAAGTTGGATTGATGTGAAGTAGCATACTATATGAGAAACATTATTCTCATGCAAGAGACTATATGAAATTACTAAGATAAAGCAATAGTCTCAACATAATCAAAATATAAGAATGGACTCCCCCTAAAGATATGCATCAAGTAATTGAAAGAACTGACTTCGATGCATTCACTTTTAAGAACATAAAGGGAGAAGCATTATACATTTTGATCAAGGCTCATAAATTTAGCAATAAACAACTTAAGCCTTGTAATCTCATAATGAAAGAGAATTTAGAATGCTTACAACCACACCATTGATTATTGCGAAGACCTTATTGTCCAAGTAGCTGTTGTTATCCTTGATGTTTTTCCCTTTTCATTTGAGTGTCCTCCCTTTGTATTTGTCTCTTTTTCCTTCCAAACTTATTGAAAATACTCAAGAGACATGTTAACAGTGCAAGGGAGTATATGGGAAAGGATGATTACTTTAGATAATTAGCATACATAATTCATCATCCACAAGTCACATAGACATGAAGTAAAATCCTTAACATAAGTGCATTTCATTTGAGAAAAATGAGTGAGCACCTTTTAAGCATTTTAATAATCATTGGAGATTTTACTTTATCATATTGAAGTTAGTTAATCATCACTTGGAAGCAAATCAATATGATAACATATATATAAATATCGCAGAGGCATTAAATAGATTCTAATGGACATGAGCATTGAGAAAATGATATTTGAATGCACACTTAGTTAATTTCGGTCCAATAGCGAATCTATTCCTCACAAGGGTAGAATATGATAATTTAGATTAAATACCCATTGAGATGGGAACTAAACTTAATTAAGAAGATGAGTTCCCATACCTTTGCTTTTTACCTTTCTTCTTTTGGGTGAAGATCAACCCATGAGGCTTGTGTACTTTCCCTTCTATGCATATTTATAAGTAAGCTCAAGAGATACGTTAGCAACACAAGCACTAGTTTCCATTTAGTAATCATTTTGATAAAGAATGAGAAGTTAGATTAACAAAACATGGAAACTCCATAGCATGAACTAGATTATTCATAGATGATGTTATGCTCAATTTTAACTCATAAAACAAGCATAACTAATCCTTTGAGATTATAGGAATAAATCTAAATCATGATTTGGAAAACGATAAATGTGAAAGAATCATATCCAATTGAGCAATAAGAGATACAACATGAATTATTGGATAGAATTTCCTAGACATGATGAGATACGCATTTCCATAGAGAAACTTATTCTCTACAAGTGAGACTACTTAAATTACTTAGATAAAAACATTAGTCTCACTTTTCTAGCTATAGAGAGAATTTTTCCTTTTATAAGTGTCCTAAGTATTTGAATTTATATGACACCTTATTCTTTTAAGAACATGAAATATCTCTTTATACCTAGAACATGGCAATAATAGAATAATTAATGTAAAGACATGCCATGTGAACTTGCAACAATTTAAAACATGTAGATTGTCATAATATAGAATTGATAAATACACAATCTACCGTATGAAAGGAATTTCTTCAAAGAATGATGACATAGTTTTAAAGCATGCTTAAGTGCTTTCTATTTCTATGTGACTACACAAGACACACGACAATTTAAGATAATTGCACTTAAGAATATAAATGTTACCATCCTTTGACTTTCTTCCATGTTGTAGGCTTTGATATTCCGCACATGATAATTCTTTAATTCCTACAACATCAATATCTTCCCCGAGATGATATGGGTTTTGAATAACATATTGAAATAACCTTGGGTCAATCTTGAATATGTAGATCATTTGAAGATTGATAGCTTGAGTTGATAAGAATTGAATTAACTCCCTCAAGCACCCCAAAGGTTCATACCATCTCCTTCTCCTACAAATCTTGTCAAGCACATTTTGGTACCCATCGCTTGATGGGTCCGTTAAGGTTAGTAAACAAAGATCTAGGAACCCAAGTGTCCTTTGTGCTAGCGCTTGGTAAACTTGTTACCTTTCTAGCACAAGTTGCAATCTTGGGTTGCCTAGTCATATATGAATCAAATGACAAGTTAGGAGTGAGATTTTTACCAATGGGACAATCTTTGCATTGATGTCCCTTCTTTCGGCATGTGTAGCATAGGCGTTTTCCAAATTTTGAAGATTTCCTCTTTCTTTGTTTATTGCTTGCTACATGGTTAGTAAGAATTTTCTTTTCTAACCCTATGCCTTTTTGTTTTAAATGGGGACAAGATCTAAGCAAGTGTCCCTTCTTGGAGCATTTAAAACAAAGTCTATCATCCTTGTTAATAATCAAGCCATTTTTAATGTAGGGACATGACCTAATCAAGTGCCCCTCTTTAAAGCATTCACTACACCTCTTAATGTGAAGTGTGGCTTGATCATTACCTTGGATGTTACCTTTTGTGGAGGCGTGGTTGAGGCTTTTGGAGGAGGTGTTGAATTTCATCTTTTGTTTCTTCCTCTTGGCAATCCTCAAATCCTTGACATTTTCTTCAAGGGATGTAGTACATGCCACGGTTGTTCCCGTCTCAAGCTTCTTCACCATGTGATCACGGTTATCTTGAGAAGGTTGGGCAATGCATTTCCCTTTTAGTTGTGTCAAGCTCATCTTTAGCCTCTCATTTTCTTCTTTGAGCTTTTGATATGAATCATCATTTGTTCCTGCAAATTCTAGCTCAAAGGAAGATTTGCTTGTTGACAAACAACAAGCATTAGCACATGGTAATATAGTATTAATTTGAATACATGTGCACGAGTGAGGTTGTTGGGATTTTAAGTTCTCTATCACAACCTCATGAGCAATGTTTAATATGATATGATTATCCATAAGATTTTCATGAGAACATAAAAGCATATCATATTTATCTTGAAAAGCTAGATTTTCAACTTTTAGCTTTTCTACTTGGTCCTTGAGCAAGGTATTCCTATTTACTAATTGAGCTATACAATGTGAAGCGTTATCTTGCTCAATTGAAATAGTTTCATACCTTTGGACCAAATCATCATGAGAGCACTTTAGCTCCTCATGTTCTTTAGTCAACTCGTCAAAGTGTTGCATCTTTATGGAGAGAATATCTTCTAGCCTTTGTCGAGCTTCGCTTTGTTCTCTCGCTCTTTCTAGAAGTTTGAGCATGACCGCCTTATCTTCTTGGCTTAGGCGAGCGTAGAGATGCACAAAGCTTCTTTCTTCCTCCTCATCCTCATTTGTGCTTCCGCTATCATTTTCATTAGCCACACAACACATGTGGGAATCGAAATGGGAAGACAAACCTTTTGGAGAGGTGGATTCATCGTTTGGTCTCCATCGTTCATTCTCTTCTTCTTCCTTGCAAGGGTTAGTATCACAAATACCAAAGGAAGTAGAGACACAAAATGAACTATCATGTTTGGACTCATCAAATTTGCTTCTAATTCTAGTCCAAATATCATGCGCATCATGGACGGATTCATCATAGTTTGATATGAAGGCATGATAATCTTCTTTGCTAAGAGAATTAGTCAAGATGTCAAAAGCTAGATAGTTTAAGCGATAACATCTTTGATCCTCCTCGGAATTAATTTTTCCATTGAAATTAGAGGGAAAAATACTCTTGTCTATAATTTGTTCTAATCGAGGATCTATGGTTCTAAAAGCATTTATCACACTAGATGACCATGAATCATAGTTAGAACAATCATCAAATAAAATCTCAAGAGTTACCTCCTTCCGAGTTGGGTTCTCCTGGGTCTTCTTGTTCTTTTGGGATCTTCTACGAGCCATCACTTCGAGTTGTTAGACTCAAGATGAAGTGCCTAGCTCTGATACCAATTGAAAGTCGCCTAGAGGGGGGGTGGATAGGCGAAACCTGAAAATTAAAACTTTATCCCCCAACTAGATCCTTTGATTAGTGGTTAGAACAAGATGAACAATTATCGGAGTATAACAATTAAGTTCTTGCTAGTAAAGAGTATAGCTTTCAAATAATGCGGAAGTGATAAATCAATACAACTAATAATTCTATGATAACAAAGCAAGAAAGCTTAGATGAAAAAGAGCACTAACTCAAGTTCTTTTCTTGTGGAGTGTTGCTTCACTTAAATGAGATTTTAACTTGAAGCAACACCAAATGATATGAGCAAAGAATAGTGCAAGAGAACTTAGAGTAAGGGAAAGCAAACAAATCACAAGCAAAAGCACAATGAACACGGGTGATTTGTTTTACCGAGGTTCGGCCCTCGAAGGCCTAGTCCCCGTTGAGGAGTCCACTTAAGGACGGGTCTTTTTCAACCCTTTCCCTCTCTCCCGATCACACAAGGATCGGCGAGCTCTTCTTCTTCTCAAGGATCACTCTCGATCCCACAAGGACCACCACAATCTTTGGTGTCTCTTGCTAGCTTTTACAAGCCTCCAACACTTTGGAGGAAGTTCGAATGGGAGTCAAAAAACTCCACGCGCAAATGAACACAAAGATGTAGAACACACTATCTCTCAATGAATCTCACAAGGCGCTAGGGCTAAACTCAATTGAGTAGCTCTCAATTGCTTACTCTCTCTTTTGTGGCACTTGTGTTGGTTGTAGTGGACTAAATCTTGTGTATAGGATGGATCAATGAATATAGGTGGTTGGGAGGGCTTGAGTATGTCAACTAGATGACTTGGAATGTTGCTTGGACTCCCACACCTTGAAGTGGCCGGTTGGGGTGGTATTTATAGCCACCATCCAATTTTGTAGTCGTTGGAGAAGCTGCTGGCGATGGGCGCACCGGACAGTCCGGTGCACACCGGACATGTCCGGTGTGCCAGCCACGTCATCCTATCCGTTGAGATTGGAGCTGGTCGACCGTTGGAGGCTTTGTCCTCATGTGGCACCGGACAGTCCGGTGCACACCGGACAGTCCGGTGCCTCTCTGATCCTCTGCTCTGACTTCTGCCGCGTGTACTGTTCTGCACTGTTTACTGTCAGAGTCGACCGTTGGCGCGAAGATGACCGTTGCTCCGCTGGCACACCGGACAGTCCGGTGCACACCGGACAGTCCGGTGAATTTTAGCGGAGCGGCTGCCGCGCGAACCCGAGGCTGGCGAGTTCTGGAGACCGCGCTTCCTTGGAGCACCGGACATGTCCGGTGCACACCGGACAGTCCGGTGAATTATAGTGCGCCGGCTTCCGAGAATTCCCGAGGGCGAAGAGTTTGAGTCTGAGTCCCCTGGTGCACCGGACAGGTACTGTTCACTGTCCGGTGGCACACCGGACAGTCCGGTGCGCCAGACCAGGGGTGCCCTCGGTTGCCCCTTTGCTCCTTTATTGAATCCAAAACATGGTCTTTTTATTGGCTTTATGTTGAATCTTTGGCACCTGTAGAACATATAATCTAGAGCAAACTAATTAGTCCAATTGTTTGTGTTGGACATTCAATCACCAAAATCATTTAGGAAAAGGTTTAAAGCCTATTTCCCTTTCATAACCCTTAACCCTAACCCTAACCCTAACCCAAAACCCGAACCCTTAACCCAAAACCCGAACCCTAACCCTAACCCTAACCCAAAACCCGAACCCTTAACCCAAAACCCGAACCCTTAACCCTAACCCTAACCCTAACCCTAACCCTTAACCCAAAACCCGAACCCTTAACCCTAACCCTAACCCTAACCCTAAACACTAACCCTTAACCCTAACCCTAAACCGTAACCATATAGTATCGTATAGTCGTATAGTATCGTGTAGGACGGGGAGAGAGTCGCATAGGACGTATAAAGAGGGAGAGAGGGAGAATCGTATGGATATTATCGAGTTACGTATAGAGAAGGAGAGAGGGAGAGTCGTATAGGACGAGGAGAGGGAGAGAGGGAGAGTCGCATAGGACGTATAGAGAGGGAGAGAGGGAGAGTCGTACGGAAATTATCGAGTTCAGATCGAATTCGGATCGGATCGGATATGTATATTATCGAGTTGTGACGGATAAAATTACAATGTATATATTGAACATACATTTGAACACATATGAACACACATATATATATTGAACACATACATTTTGACACATATGAACACACATATATATTGAACACATACATTTGAACACATATGAACACATATATATATTGAACACATATGAACACACATATGTCTCCCTCCTCTCTCTCCTCTCCCTCCTCTAACTATCTCTCTCCTCTCCCTCCTCTCTCTCTCTCTCACCCTCCTCTCCCTCCCTCTATCTATCTCCTCTCCCTCTATCTCTCTCCCTCTCTCTATCTCTCTCCTCTCCCTCCTCTCTCTCTCTCACCCTCCTCTCCCTCCCTCTATCTCTCTCCCTCTCTCTATCTCTCTCCTCTCCCTCCTCTCTCTCTCACCCTCCTCTCCCTCCCTCTATCTCTCTCCTCTCCCTCTATCTCTCTCCCTCTCTCTATCTCTCTCCTCTCCCTCCTCTCTCTCTCTCACCCTCCTCTCCCTCCCTCTATCTCTCTCCCTCTCCCTCCTCTCTCTTCCCTCTCCCTCTGCTTCCTCTCTCTTCCTCCCTCTCGGCGGCGGCGGCGCGCCCCTCCTCTCTCTCACTCTATGCAGAGACGGCGGCGGCGCCCGCGTGCGCGCGGCGGCGGCGTGCGCCCGTGCGCGCGGCGGCGGCGGCGGCGCGCGCCCTCCTCTCTCCCTCTCACTCCTAGACCGAGCCCGAGCGAACGAAGAAAGGGAGAGAGAGAGAGAGAAGAACTCACCTACGGCGCGGGGACGACGGCGTGGACGACGGCGTGGACGACGGCGGCGCACGGAGGAAGATCGCCGGGGCGAAAATTCGGCAGCCTGACGGCGGGAGTGTAAAAGACAGGGCGCCAAAAGACTTAGCGAAATTTTCGGCCCCGCGCGCGCTCCTTTATATAGTAGATATTTCTACTGGCGGTTGACAATGAAAACCGCCAGTAGAAATCATTTCTACTGGCGGTTGTCATAGAGAACCGCCAGTAGAAATGATTTCTACTGGCGGTTTTCATTGTCAACCGCCAGTAGAAATGATTTCTACTGGCGGTTTTCATTGTCAACCGCCAGTAGAAATGTTTTTAGTATATTATTTTTATTGTATATTCATACATTAAGTATATAAATTTTTGTACATATTAAATATATAAATATATATATTTAGTATACATAATATATATATTTATATATTACTTCTCTCTCTCCCCCTCTCTCTCCTCTCTCTTCCCTCTCCCTCCTCTCTCTTCCCTCTCTCTCCCCTCTCCCTCTCTCTCTCCTCTCTCTCCTCTCCCTAGCTCCTCTCTCTCTATCCTCTCTCTCCTCTCTCTCCTCTCTCTCCTCTCCCTAGCTCCTCTCTCTCCTCTATCCTCTCTCTATCCTCTCTCTCTCCTCTCTCTCCTCTCTCTCTCTATCCTCTCTCTATCCTCTCTCTCTCTATCCTCTCTCTAGCTCCTCTCTCTAGCTCCTCTCTCTAGCTCCTCTCTCTCTCTATCCTCTCTCTCTCCTCTCTCTCTCCTCTCTCTCTCCTCTCTATCCTCTCTCTCTCTATCCTCTCTCTCCTCTCTCTTCCCTCTCCCTCCTCTCTTCCCTCTCTCTCCCCTCTCCCTCTCTCTCTCCTCTCTCTCCTCTCCCTAGCTCCTCTCTCTCTATCCTCTCTCTCTCTATCCTCTCTCTCTCTATCCTCTCTCTCTCCTCTCTCTCTCCTCTCTCTCTCCTCTCTATCCTCTCTCTCTCTATCCTCTCCCTCCTCTTTATATAGTCGTGTAAAATTACATGCTTCGGTTTGTCGCTAACAATAATCAATTACATGACATGTCCTAACAATAATCAATTACATGACAACTATATAATCTAGGGAGCTATTGTTCTGCCTTGTCCATCGTGGCGTACCCAGGGCATCGAATTGCGTGGGATGCTTCGCTCAACGTTCCTTATCTTGGTTGGATGGTCTATGAAAAGAGACATGTCATTGAACTGGTTAAAATCCTCTAAATCAGATACACCATCAACTCCTATAGCTTGTTGTTTTCCAGGAAAAACTACATGCTTCGGTTTGTCGGTGCTTTTCTTCTCATTGTTAGAAATGATATGTTCAGCATAGAAGACCTGTGCAGCACGATTAGCAAGGATCCATGGGTCATCTTTGTAACCTACCTTACTTAGATCAAGAACTCTGACCCCATAGTTGTCTACCGTGACATGTTTGTCTTCAACCCATTGACATCGGAAAACCGAGATCTGAAATGTACCATAGTCTAGTTCCCATATGTCCTCAATAAAGCCAAAATATGTAATAATCTCACCAGTTTCATCATCTATGGCTTCGCATCGAACACCACTGTTTTGTGACATGCTCTTTTTGTCCTTGGACTTGGTACAAAATGTGAATCCACTAATGTCATAGGTTTGCCATGTTGTGACCTGGCGTGATGGTCCAGATGCCAAGCCCTTGATGGTTTGTTCTTCTATTGTTTCTCCACGTGGAATGTCCTTCACCATTAGCCATGTGTTGAACCGCTGCTTATGTTGCTTCATTACCCAATCATCCGTATGCCTAGGATTTTGCTCGCGAAGCTCATTGATGTGTTGTTGGATAAATGGCTCCATTATTGTTAGCTGATGTAGGATGCTCTGATGTGCCTCAAGTACTATATCGTAATCCGGTGGGATGAAAGATTTCCGTCCCATCCTCCCGCTTCCATACAGTCTACCCTCGTGTCGTGACGGAGGCAGACCTATTGCAACCTGGTCTTTTAGGATACTATTGCAGAATGGAGCTCCGGACTCAATGGCCTCTTCGGTACAGTACCCCTCTATCATGGATGCCTCGGGACGAGCACGGGTTGATACATAGCCATTCAGTATTGACATGAAACGTTCATACGTCCACATTTCATGCAAGTACATAGGACCCAATGCCTCTATTTGTGGCACCAAGTGCACCACAAGGTGTACCATAATATCAAAGAACGATGGAGGGAAACACATCTCAAACTGTGATATTGTCTCCACTGCGAATTCCTGAAGAGATGCCAACTCATCACGGCCAATTACCTTTTGTGAAATCCTGTTGAAAAAGTAGCACAACCGTGTGATTGCCATCTTTAAAAACAAAGGATTTATAGCCCTGATGGCAATAGGTAGGAATGTAGTCAGCATGACATGGCAATCATGTGAGTTGTAGTTGGTGATTGTCAGGTCTTTCATTGACACAATACTCCGTATGCTAGAGCAGAATCCGGATGGGACTTTCAAATTCTTGAGCCAAACACACATCGCATGTTTCTCATCTACATTGAGATTGTAGCTTGCTGCTGGGAGATGGTACTTCCCATTTTCTTGAAGAACGGGATGTAGTTCCTTTTTTATGCCTAAATCTACCAAGTCCATGCGTGAATTGAGCCCTTCTTTTGTTTTGCCCTTTATGTCTAGCAAGGTGCCCATTATGCTTTCAAACACGTTCTTCTGAACGTGCATACCATCGATCGCATGCCGCACATCTAACTCTTTCCAGTAAGGTAAGTACTCGAAGAAAATAGACTTCTTCTTGAATATAGCCCCCGAAGCTGGTTTGACATCCTTCCTTGTTTTTC
The DNA here is from genome assembly GCF_902167145.1 of Zea mays. Classification (NCBI taxonomy): domain Eukaryota; kingdom Viridiplantae; phylum Streptophyta; class Magnoliopsida; order Poales; family Poaceae; genus Zea; species Zea mays. The sequence goes on along the minus strand of NC_050104.1, from coordinate 9,704,946 downwards.
CGTCTTTTGTCTTCTTCCCGAAAACAAACTTGATATTCCTGACTATTTCAAAAACTCTATGACCTCTATTGTTACCCGATGGAGCAGTAGAATGTAGTTCACCATTATTGTCGAAGTACTTATCCATCTTTCGCATGCGGTACCTGTGTCCTTCCAATAAAAAGCGTCTGTGCCTCATGTAAACTATCTTCCTAGATGCAGCAAGGGATACGTAAGCAGTTCCATCAATGCATACTGTGCAACCAACCTTTCCCTTAAACTGGCCTGATAATGTGAAGAGAGCAGGGTAATCGTTGATCGTAACAAAAAGAATTGCTCTCAGCGTGAATGAACCTTTACGATACTCATCCAACATTTGAACACCCGTTTCCCACAATATTTTCATATCCTCCATTAAGGGCTCCAAAAATACATCCATGTCAACTCCAGGTTGTGTAGGTCCAGAAATAAGGATGGTTAGCAAAATGTACTTCCGTTTCTGCATCAACCATGGAGGAAGGTTGTATATGGTGAGGATCACCGGCCATGTGCTATGCTTGCTGCTCCTCTCAGCAAATGGGTTCATTCCATCAGTACTCAGTGCGAACCTAACATTTCTCGGTTCATCGGCAAAGTCTCGGTGGTTGTCATTGAAATCTTGCCACTGCTTCCCATCGGCTGGATGTCGAAGCTTCCCATCGTTTTTGTGCTCATCAGAAGCATGCCAGCTCATAAGTCTGGCATCCTCAGGATTAGCGAACAAACACCTCAATCGATCGACGACGGGGAGGTACCACATCACCAAAGCAGGAATCTTTTTGAGCGCATAATAGTCTACTTCTTCTTTTTCTTTGCTCGTGGATTTTGAAGTCTTTTTTTGGGCTTTCTTTCGCTTCTTCCCTTTAGACACGGATGCAACACACTCTTCGTCCTCTCGATAGTCTTTATTCGTCTTGTACCTACTTGCACCGCACTTTGGGCAGCTCTCCAAGTCTTTATAATCATCACCTCGATAAAGGATACAGTGATTTCTACACGCGTGGATCTTCTCCACACCCATAGTGAGCGGACTGATTAGTTTCTTTGCATAGTACGTGTTAGCAGGCACATTGTTCTCCTTTGGAAGCATGTCTGCGATAATACTCAAGAACGCATCGAAGCCAGCATCAGACACACCATATTTAGCTTTTAACATCAACAGCTTTAGCACAGACCGGAGCGTCGTGAACTCTTTGGTACAACCCTTAGACTCGTCGTACAAAGGCTCTTCTGCTGCCTTCTTTAGGGACTCCATACCTTTCATTAAGAACATCGATTGATCTGTATGACGACGCAACATTGCCTCTAGCAACTCTGCATCTTCCTCATCCATAACACTTGGCAGAACATGAGGTCTATCATGTTCATTTCCTCCAGCGTAACCATGATCAGTAACATTTTGCACTACATGTTCGCTCTGTGGAAGAGGTTGGTGTGTCTCGTGAACGAACTGAAATCTGTCGTCGATGTTCTCAGGGTTTCCAGTCGTATAAGGCGAAGAGCTACCCTCTCCATGCTTTGTCCAAATTGTGTAATCCTTCATAAATCCTCGGCATACCAGATGAGATATGATTTGTTCTGTGTCATTAAATACAGCAGCATTTTTGCAGTCCATGCATGGACAATATATGTGTTTTGTCTTTGTTCTCCAAGCATGGTTCGTAGCGACATCAATAAACCTATGGACCTCGGATATGTATGATGGATCTAGCCTTGATAAGTTATACATCCAGGATGTCCTCTCCATCACCACCTGTAAAAAAGTAACATAAAACACATGGTGAAACCCTATATCCAAAAATGTGGCTAAAATGTGAAGGACGCGTTGGAGTGCGACATCTGCTAAAAAGTCAGATTACCATGCATGTATATATACAGTACATATTGATCGGTAGACTCCAGCATGATGTTCTGCCCTGTGTAAAATCAGTGCAAGAACGGGCATTCTGGATGTGCAAAGTGCTGCATCCGCACGGACGGTAAGTGCTGCACCTGCTCCGAGCGCATTGGCAACAATAGCTCTCTCTCCCTCTCCCTCTCCTCTCTAGAAAGTCGTGTAAAATTACATGCTGCACATGGAGGATGAGGAAGAGTCGGGGTTGGAGGATGAGGAAGAGGCGACTGTGACACTATCCATGGAGAAGGACGCGTTGGAGTGCGACATCTGCTGCCTACCCTTCCAGTCCGAAGTTTTCATGGCAAGTCAGATTACCATGCATGTATATATACAGTAAATATTGATCGGTATATATACAAATGTAGTTAGACTACTTTATCTCTTCCAATAAAAGTAGTTAAACTACTTTATCTCTAACACATGGTGAAACCCTATATCCAAAATGTGGCTAAAATGGAGGAAAAATAAACAAAATTTGGCAAAAGAAACATAAGCCAAACTTTCCTAGCAACTAATAAACAAAAAAAAATTAATACCCAAACCTATCTTTAACATATGGTGAAAGCCTAGTTTCAAAATGTAGTTAAAATTGAGCAAAAATAAACAATAACTAACAATTGAAACATAATTAAACTAATCTTCCATACAACACATTCACCATTCATTAAGCAACTAAACATGAAAAAGAGAGGGAATAGACAAAAACTAACCATCTTATGCAACCTCATTTGAGAAAATAGAGAAAATTACCTATCTATACTCTTCTCTCTCACATGTGAAACCCTAGATCCAAAATGTGGCTAAAATTGAGCAAGAATGAACAAAAATTGACAAAGAAACATAAACCAACCTTTCTTATCCACCTTCTTCCAAGAAATGAAGACCAAAACCTCCACCCTTATATTTTTGTGAAATCTGGACCTCCAAAATCGCCTCCAATGGAAGCTGGCTGCGAGCATACAGTTCACTGTCGCGGGGAAGATGGGTATTTATAACAGACAGTTCACTGGCGGTTGGTTTGAAAAACCGCCAGTGGAAACCTATTTCCACTGGCGGTTATCTTAACACAACCGCCAGTGTAAATAGGGTCTTTACACTGGCGGTTCTGTTACACCAACCGCCAGTGGAAATAGGTTTCCACTGGCGGTTCTGTTACACCAACCGCCAGTGGAAATACCCTATTTCCACTGGCGGTTGTGTTAAGATAACCGCCAGTGAAAATGGGTTTCCACTGGCGGTTCCTAAGTCGGGTCCACCTTGTTTTTTTTACTGGCGCGTGATAACTGAAACCGCCAGTGATAATTTATGGGTGCCGCAGGCTTTGAGCTCTTTTCTACTAGTGCGGTGCACGACGGCGAACGGGCGTGACGGCGTGGAGGTCGTGAGCGGTTGACGGCGTGGAGGTCGTCGGCGCGGGTTCGTCGGTGGTTGTGGGCGGCGCGCGGGCGTGCGGCGAGCGGGCGACGCGGGCGCGCGGCGAGCGGCAGGCGCACGGGCGGCGCGGGCGCGCGGCGAGCGGGCGGCGCGGGCGCGCGGCGAGCGGGCGGTGCGGGCGCTTGGGCGCGCGGGCGGCGCGGGCGCACGGGCGCGCAGGCCGGCGGCGAGGTGGCCGGCGGCGGGTGGCGGCGAGCGGGCACGGGCGCGCAGGCCGGCGGCGAGCGGGCGGCGTGGGCGTGCAGCGAGTGAGCGTGAGTGAGAGAGAGAACAGGGAGAAGCCGTTGGATCGGCTAAGTTCATGTTCTTTGCCGAGTGCCCGCGATGCGGCACTCGGCAAAGATTTTTTTTTATTTTTAAAAAAGGATTTGCCGAGTGCCAGATCGGCGGCACTCGGCAAAGACGCCTTCTTTGCCGAGTGCCATCCGGGGCACTCGGCAAAGACTACTTTCCTCTTCTTTGCCGAGTGCCACCCGAGGACACTCGGCAAAGCCCACTTTGCCGAGTGTCCACCACTCGACACTCGGCAAAGTACATTTGAATTTTTTTTTGTTTTCAGCATCAAACTTTTTGTGGTATGTTTCTAAACTATATAGACCTACATGTATCATTTTGGGACAATTATAACAGTGTTTGCAATATTTAGTAGATTTAGTTCGTTTATTTGAATTTCTTCGGAAAATTCAAATTTGAACTGCAGGTCACTCGAAACTTGGAAAATCGTGCATGAAAAAATGATATTCATGATACTTAGCATAAGTTACGACCGATTTTAGAAGTGTACCGGAAACTTCGAGCAACGTGCTCACTAAACATGGCTGTGAACTTGGCATCCACGTGTTTAAAAATTGTATAAAACACAAATAAAGTCAGAAAATCATGAAACTTGTCCCCGTGTCATGATATCACATGTATAGGCTGTGATAAAAATTTTAGAGTATTTGGAGAAAGTTGTGAGACACTATGTGTAGAAACCTAAGAGATCCACATTAAAACTCTATGATTTCATGTGTAGTCCTCTTAGGTTTCTACACATAGTGTCTCACAACTTTCTCCAAATACTCTAAAATTTTTATCACAGCCTATACATGTGATATCATGACACGTGGACAAGTTTCATGATTTTCTGACTTTATTTGTGTTTTATACAATTTTTAAACACGTGGATGCCAAGTTCACGGCCATGTTTAGTGAGCACGCTGCTCGAAGTTTCCGGTACACTTCTAAAATCGGTCGTAACTTATGCTAAGTATCATGAATATCATTTTTTCATGCACGATTTTCCAAGTTTCGAGTGATCTGCAGTTCAAATTTGAATTTTCCGAAGAAATTCAAATAAACGAACTAAATCTACTAACGATTGAATCTCTGTTATAATTGTCCACAAATGATACATGTAGGTCTACATAGTGTAGGAACATACCACAAAAAGTTTGGGAGACAAAATCAAAAAAATAAAAATATACTTTGCCGAGTGTCTAGAGATGACACTCGGCAAAGAGTTCTTTACCGAGTGCTAGATGTGTGACACTCGGCAAAGAATCCTCTTTGCCGAGTGCCAGCCGCTGGCTCTCGGCAAAGACTGACGGCCGTCAGCTTTGGGACGGCCGTTGACGGCCCTTTGCCGAGAGCCACCTGTGCCGAGTGTTTGACACTCGGCAAATCAGTCTTTGCCGAGTGTCTTTCTGTACCGAGTGTCCAGCACTCGGTAAAGAGCCTCGTTGCCGAGCGTCTGGTTTTACCGAGTGCAGCACTCGGCAAATCCTTCTTTGCCGAGTGCCTGACAAAAGGCACTCGGCAAAGATTTCAACACTCGGCAAAGCCTTGGATTCCGGTAGTGCACAGAAGCGGCACCGTCGTCCGTCCTCCAAGGATCCATGCATCGCACATGCAAGTCACCAAGCATCAAGCAAGCAGCTGCTTAATTAGCTAGCACCTCACGCACCTCGACCGGTCGGAATCGGAAACGCATGCGCTGGAGTTGAAGCAATCCTAGCACAACCTAGCTAGCTTTTCTTACCGACCAAGAATTCCTGGATCTGGTGGCCTCGTTGTTGCGTGCGAAGAACACACGGTTCCATTTCCATCCATGGGGATATATCTGGTGCACATGAAAGATTAGTGCACATGATGCACATATTAAATCATCACCACTTATTTTAGATCTAACTTCTCTAGTTGATCATTCAATTTACAAATAACACCTTCCACCACTACACGCCACCACATTGGAGGGTGTTCTCAGCAAAATATACCAAACAACTAGAGACGTTAGATCTAAAATAAATGGTGATGATTTAATATGTGCACCATGTGCACCAATCTTCCATGTGCATTAGATATGTTCTCTCCATCCATCGATCGCGCGTGCTAGCTAGCTGGTTCCACCTTTCATCGAGCGAGCCCGGTCCGGTCCTCAGCCCCCAGTCACCCCCAGAATACCTAATACTACTACTACTTCAAAATTAAAGCTAGTTGCATGTCGCCTTTACACACACCAACTAACACATGCTTGCATGGTTTGCGACGACTAATCCAATGACCGTTTCTAATAATGCCATGTATATGATGCATGACTACACGGCATTCCTATGTATATAGTATATACATATACTTCACCCACTCCCCGTGCCCCCGGCCCGCGCGCTCCCAAGACAGGCTACACGATCGACCTCGTCGTTGCCGTTGTCGTCGTCTTGTCAATTGGCTCCATCCATTAGCTAGTAGCTACCTTGTATAGTTGGACCCAAAAAAAAAAGCTTTGGTAGCTAGCGAGCTAGCTAGCTCTCATCTCCTGTTGCTAGCTCGTCGCGCGCGCGCGTCGACGACCAGAGCTAGCCATGATGGACGGCCGGGGCGACGACAACGCCGACTTCTTCAGCGACTTCATGGTGCTGCGCCCGGACAAGGGCGGCGTCCGCAGCCTGCTGCACCTGCTGTGCTCCTGCAAGGTCGCCGACAACGACGCCGTCGACTGCCCCGCCGGCACCGAGGTCGCCGAGCGCTGGCGCCGGTGGGCCATCTTCGTCTCCCTCGCCGCGCAGATGCTGCTGCTGGCCGTCAAGCGGCCCTTGGCGGCGCTCGGGAGCGCCGTCGAGTACTGGATGAACCTGCTCACGGACAATGGCGGCGGCGTCGTCGGGCTCGTCAGGAACGCTGTGCGAGGTACGTACTACGTACATGTACATCATCGGTTCTTCTTCTTTTAGGGCTAAAAAATCCCTTGAAAAAATGGGTTGCCAAACTAGACCTTAGTAATAATCTTTTTAGTAATAATATTTTTGAAGGGGAAAGTTCCGTGCATTTTTGTTGTTGTTGCGTTTGGTCGTTTCCAAAATTCCAGCCTGTGTATTTCCTCGAAATATCTTTTTGAAGTGTAGGAGTATTTGCCAAAAGAACAAGAGAAGAAAAGGTTGAAGAAAGAGTTCATCTATCCGTGATATAATGGTTGTATAGAAAAGAGTTTATAAAAGTAATTTCCCAAAAGAATGAACATGAATCCTAAATAAAACAAACACTCGTTTGGGAATGCAGAAGTTAATTACCTTCTCGATCCAATCTAACTGTTAACAAATGAATGCTGGTGTGTACGACGAACTATAGCTAGATGGTGGGCATTATTCTTTTTTTAAAAAACAAACTACCTTATTTAACAATATGTACCCAAGAATAATAATAATAATGCAAAGTCAAACGATGCCATCATTATATAAATTGGTCGATCTGATAATAAGATGGGAAGCAAACACAACTGCTTATAATAATAACTATATCATTCGAATGAAGACATAATTAATTTTTTGGGGGTAAAGGATATACATAGCCAATTAGCAATGCAACCAGAGTCAACCACACAAGAGCAATATATATTCAACTAGTTTATCGCTTATTCGCTTTGTGGTACAGTGTTTAACAACGCTCCGGTGAGAATTTAAATGGTGAGCTATATATATACCACCGGTTTAAGAGTTAATTAGCAACACGTCATTAGAAGTACATGACTATTGAAGCACTGATGGATGCCGCACAACTGTAGCAGTCATATAAAAAAAATACTACACATAATTTGTAGATTAGACATTCCGGTGCAATCATTCTTCCTCCTGAAAAGATAAGGATGTTGCCAGTTCCTTACACTTAACAATGAGTTGTTGTTGAGTTGAGTGTGGCTTGATGCTTTAAGCAATGTAGTTGAATATATATTGTCTTTTGCCTGCCATGGGCACTAATAGCTATGGCAACCATCTCCTTGATAGAATCTCCTTGGTAGAACATTACCTCCGTGTATTAGTCTGCTTTATCTGTCACACTATGCACTTTAGTTCCAGTTGCAAAAGAAAATTAGTCTCGGTTTTTTTTTCAATCGGGACTGTTGTGACTTATTATGGGACTCAAACACAAGACCTCGTAATTTGTGTTGTGTTTAGCTTTTCATCCCACCCGCACGACACATATGATTTTGAATGAGATGCTTTCCTTTTGAACTATATATAACCAGTGGTTGACCCCACGTCAACTAGAACTAAACGGTCTATATCGATCCAATTAGGTGTTGTTTGCTTCACATATTTGTAGCGTGATGGATAATTAATAATGTTAAACTATATTTGTTTAAGTCTAGCAGTAATATATATACTGATACCAGCTTATTCAAATTTATTACTGTTGATACTCAAATGTGAATCATTACCGTTGTCATTTACATTACATTTTGTGAACCAAACAGCACCTCAGTGTTATCAAGTGGGACTTATTTCTATAGAACATTTTGTCCACGTACGAGTTGGTGGGCTAACATAGATTCTTTAGTCAGAGTTGGTGTAACCAAGTATTTGGTGTTACTAACCGGGACTAAAGAGTAAAGATCATTCGGTATCTACGGAACTTGGACCTAGAACTAATACTCACATTAGTTCTAGGCCCAACTTAAATGGGCACGAATATGCTGAATCATCGAAGGTAGCAGGTAGCTTATTAGGAGTGTCAGCTTAAGAATATATGGGATTTCTTAATGCACACATGTTGCGTAGTACTGTAAGGTTGCTGCTGCAAGTAGGCATTCTAGGATGAGATTCTCTCCTAGTGCGACATCTTATATAGAATTTTTCTTCATGCGCACATCTTGTGTACTGTAAGTTTGCTGGTGCGAGTATGCATCGAACACGAAATGGCAGTCACTTTCTGGACTCCGGATGGTTCAGGCCAATTTGAACTTTGCGTCATTTAAAAGTGTGGGAAACGCACAACTCGTGTGTTCTTCCACAAGAAGACAAACATCTGCTCTCGGTTTCCAACCGAGTACAGTATATATATATGTATGACACCTTCCGAACAGTACTATGCATTAGTATGTTTGTACAGTTGTGCGTACAACCATGTTCTGTGATTTTGACCTTGATTACAAACAATTCAAACTAAATTCATCCGTATGATAATAATGACATTGGTTTCCAAGGAACAACAAGAACTAAATTCATCCGTATGTACCATGAAATTAAATGCAGGGAAAGTACGAACCCCGGACAGGAGATCTTCAAACTACCGGTCCTTCATCGGACTAATTGACACGAGGATTGAACTGGACAGGAAGATCGCAGCAGGGGATAGCACCTACAACGCGGCTCTCGGTATAATGGCTGCGAAGCTAGCCTACGAGAACAAACTCGTCATCAAAACCGTCGTCGAAAGCCATTGGCAGATGACGTTCTTGGAGTTCTTCAACTGTTGGAACGGTACGACGATCAGTAGCACAGTGTAGTTCAGTTGCATTGCATTGCATGGCATGCATGTTGATTGCCACGCGTTCCGTACGTGCTCCTCTGCAGAATTCAGCGGCGCCTACACCACCCAGGCCTTCATGCTCGCGGACAGGCCCGCGGACGCGGAGCTCGTGGTGATCGCGTTCCGCGGCACGCAGCCGTTCGACGCGGAGCAGTGGTGCACGGACGTGGACTTCTCGTGGTACGAGATCCCCGGCGTGGGCAAGGTCCACGGCGGCTTCATGAAGGCGCTGGGCCTGCAGAAGAACGCCGGGTGGCCAGCGCAGCTCACCGAGCCGACGACGACGCGCCCGTACGCGTACTACGCCGTCCGCGAGAGGCTGCGCGCGGTGCTGGCCGCGAACCCGCGCGCCCGCTTCGTGGTGGCGGGGCACAGCCTCGGCGGCGCCCTGGCCGTGCTGTTCCCGACCGTGCTGGCGCTGCACGGGGAAGGGTCCCTGCTGGGGCGCCTGGCGGGCGTGTACACGTACGGGCAGCCCCGCGTCGGGGACGCGCAGCTGGGGCGGTTCATGGAGGAGCACCTGGACCGCCCGCGCCGCTACTTCCGGTTCGTCTACTGCAACGACGTCGTGCCGCGGGTGCCCTACGACGACGCCGCGCTCCTGTTCAAGCACTTCGGCCTGTGCCTCTACTTCGACAGCTTCTACAGGGCGGCGGCGATGGCGGAGGAGCCCAACAAGAACTTCTTCTCGCCGCTCTTCTTGGCGCCCAAGTACGCCAACGCGGCCTGGGAGCTGCTCCGCGGCTTCCTCATCGGCCACGTGTGCGGTGCCGTGTACGCGGAGGGCTGGGTGATGCGGGCCGCCAGGGCCGTCGGGCTCCTGATTCCCGGCCTGCCGCCGCACTCGCCGCAGGACTACGTGAATGCCACCAGGCTCGGCGCCGCCTCGCTCGAGCCGCTGCTCCGTGATCAATAGCTAGCCCCCCGGGCCCGTGCGCCGTGTGATTAGAGCTTGTGAAAGAATTTGTGAAAAAATAGCGGACATAATTGACATGTATGCAAGGATAAACTTCAATTTAAAGCAATTGTTTCCGATGTCGTGCCTCGTTGAGTCCTAGGGTCATTAGTCGACGCCTTGAGTTAGGCTGGTTCCAATACCGGGTGAAACCGACTGCTGACGTAGGTGAGTCGACGGTCGACCTTGCTTCGATGTCGATTAATCGGTGGATATGTCGATTAGTCCATTTGGTCAATATCGATCGTGTTAGTGTTGAGTATCGATCGGTTGGTATTAACCCACACGCTGGAGTATCGATCAAACACCGACTGTCTGCTGTCACACGTTGTCTTCTGATTAGTTTGCAATGTTTTGACGGTTTAAAGTTCAAAAAATCCAAAAAAAAAAACTGAATCCGCTCTATAAATAGAGGAAGTTGTTTGGGTTCACTCACACCCATCACTCTCCAATTTACTTGTCTACCTTTAAATTAGACATGTTCAAACATCGAGTCAAGTCGAATTAAGGTCGGATCATGGGTTGTTTGGTAGTGTTAGGTTGGGTCGCGTTGGCATGTGCCTCCCTGTTGGACGTGTCGGGTTGGGTCGGGTTTTGAGTCAAAAATCATGACACGTGTTTGATCTGTCAATCATTGCAGTTCAAAAGCTATGGCTCGTACCCGCTCGTTGCGTTGGTCCAATCAGATCGAGTCAGGTTGATCGGGTGGGGCGGCCCATGCTTAGGTCTACGTCAAATTACGGTCTCCCACTCTATTCCAAGCTCTTAGGTGTAGTCCGAACTTTAAAACCTTCATCAACTTGCTCAATGGTCAATCTCCACAATGTCATGATACCCTTGTCGATATGGGATAAGTCTTCTTTGATAACATTTCTCTCGTACATCATCGTGTGGAGGATATTTCTGTCACTTCTCATCCTTGAGTCTACAACTTCTGTTTCCATACTCATATCCTCCTTCGTATCTCTACCGACCATCCATGAATACTCCTTCTAATGAAAATCCTAGCACGAACACTCCTCGTCATACCATTGAAGCTCCTACCACCGACACTCTTCTCTTAATTGTTCACTTATTCATACCTGTGAGGGTGCTCCTCCATTTCCTCCCCTGTTTGGTGCTCCTCCTTCATATGGTGTTCATCCTCCATTTTCTCCTTATGCAAGCATGATAGTGTCCTCAAACAACAACACTGATGCCACTTTGAACCAGTATGCTTACTTTGGTGCTCCTCAATTCCGTGGAACCAATTAATAGCAACGAGTCAACGACAAGAAGGGGTCAACCTTTTGGGGCCACATATTCCCTAAGTAACTAAATGATTTTGGCCGATGAGCAACCAAAAGATCACCATATTCAACAACATCTACAACCGCGGGTGGATTTGGGCCCCGTGTAGCCTGAGGCATGGCCTGGGGCATGGCCCATGTAACAATAGATGAAAGAGTAGAGGAGATAGGGGTATGGTTCAGCATGACCACGATTTCCACGAGTAAAAGAGCATGCAAGGGCACGTGGTCGTGCGACAATGCTTAGGAAGCACGCAAGCGCATGCTAGTGCTCGGGCGTGCATCATACAACGCTCGGGCACACGACCGAGCGGCAGTGCTTGGGTAACGCTCAGGCTATGCTAGTGGTTGGGTGCGCGGCGGGCAACGCTTAAGCAGATGTCATGAGAAGAAACAACAAATAACATTTATAAAACAAGCAACAAAAAGTAGAAAGTAGCTAAAATTCAAGTTCGGGATTAATTGATCTTACTCCTCGGTACGGGAATGATGATGCTCCTTCTAAGACTATATGTTGGTCAATTGTTAAAAATACTTGTTTAGGTACATAACAAGGCAACACAATCAGATTGTATACCTTCCCCTTTGCCATATCATACGTGGGAAGGCAAGTGGCAGAAGGTTATTGAGGGAAATGAATACTTGAACAATGATGGAATGTTCTCTTTTGTTATTCTGTGTTGTCTCTTTACATGGTTACCTTTGTGTCGTTGCCTGATCACATGAAGGATGTTACAAGATCAGAGGTTCAAAGTTAGAGCTCCTGGATTGAAACGAGCATTCGTCTTAAGGTGGGCATTGTCGACCTATTTATAGAGAGCTATTCACGTACATCTTCGCATGAAATTACATTTGTAATGTGATCCCTATGTACAAAGTCTATAGGGTCCACAAGGGGTATCTCAGTCTTTTGGAGTCATGTCGTATACATCTCTTCTGAACTCCTTCGTTTACATAGTGCACGCGTGACTGGTTGATGCTTTGCTCGTGTGTCGAATCAGATAATGTGATGATGCTTCTTGTCACTTAGACTTATATTACCAAATCCTCTCCTCTTTATTCGGCTTGCTGAAGCAGGATGTCAAAGAAAATATACTTCAATCCTCTAAAATATACTTGAAACACTCAAAAACATTAACCTGAGGACCTTCGGCCAAGACTCACCCCCAATGGTAGCCCTCGTGGGATTAGTTCATTTTATATAATGGGCTCAAAATATGAATCAGTCGAAGCTAGGGGAGGATTGTGCCGAAGGTCTGAAAACACCTTCTATTGAGCGTGTTATTGAAAACATACAATGGAAATACATTTCTGTAGGTGGATGGCATAAAAAGTTATAGGTGGTCCATAATTTAGCAAGCCGATGGCTCGTCGATCCTTGATTTCTGTGTCGCAGCCGTTATATAAGGTAATGTACTACCTTTCCGCCATCACATTCACTACCTCTGCTGACTTGCTATTGTATTTGTTGGGCACTTACTTTTGACTCCTTTGATGAGGCAAAAGCAAGGCAACACAAATTAAAACATGAACTCCTTCCTCCCTTTTATTACCCTTATAGAGAAGGTAACCGAAGGGTGGAGGTTTAATATGAAGACATATACAAACAAATACAAATAGACATAGAAAAGTAAAACATGATACTCTCCTTCGTTAGTTTACTTTTTCCAACTTCGTCCTTTCTTACAAGAAATATGATTACAAATGTACCTTTGATCAAGCACGGAGAAGATAGATGGATGTTTCGAAGGTAGGTACATATGAAGCTACTGAAAGGGAAATGTGCCCTTGGGCCATTTCTAAGTATTTTGGTGATTTAGTGTCCAACACAAGTGCCTAAGTGTTAAATGGTGAACAAAGTACAAATCAAGTATAAAGGTATGTTTCTCAGACTTAGTACATTGTTTAGAGACTAATGTATTGTGTCTAAGTGCTAGAAACAGGAAAAATCAAGTTGAAATTAAAGATGGCTTTGTTCAGCCAAAGTCAGCTCTGTCTGGGTGCACCGGATAGTGTCCGGTGGTGCACCAGACAGTGTCCGGTGCGCCAGGCTGGCTCAGGCGAACTTGCTGCTCTCGGGAAGTGATTAACGGCGTACGACTATAATTCACCGGACTGTCCGGTGAGCCAACGGTCGGCCGGGTCAACGGTCGGCCGCGTGATCCGCGCGAGACACGTGGCTGAGCCAACGGTCAGAAGGGGGCACCGGACTATCCGGTGTGCACCGGACAGTGTCTAGTGTGCCAACGGCTCCAAAGCGCCAACGGTCGGCTTCGCCAAAGAAGGAAAGAAATCCGCACCGGACAGTGTCCGGTGGTGCACCGGACTGTCCGGTGCGCCATGCGGCAGAAGGCAAGAATTGCCTTCCTGGAATGCACTCAACGGCTCCTAGCTGCCTTGGGTCTATAAAAGGGACCCCTAGGCGCATGGAGGAGTACACCAAGCATTCTCTAAGCATTCCTAAGCATCAAGACTTCGATTCCGCGCATTTGATTCTTTGTGATAGCAACTAGAGCTTCATTTGAGTTGTGTACTCACCGGGTTGTGTTGTGAGCTCTTGTTGTGACTTGTGTGTGTGTTGATACTCTGATTTCGTGTCTTGTGTGCGTTGCTCATCCTTCCCTTACTCTGTGCTTCTTTGTGAACATCAAAGTATAAGGGCGAGAGGCTCCAAGTTGTGGAGATTCCTCGCAAACGGGATATAGTAAAGCAAAGCAAAACACCGTGGTATTCAAGTTGGTCTTTGGACCGCTTGAGAGGGGTTGATTGCAACCCTCGTCCGTTGGGACGCCACAACGTGGACTAGGCAAGTGTTGAACTTGGCCGAACCACGGGATAAACCACTGTGTCTATCTGTGATTGATCTTCTTGTGGTTATCGTGTCTTGCAAAGACTCTTCTCTAGCCACTTGGCATTCTTGTGCTAACTCCTAATCAAGTTTTGTGGCATTAAGTTTCAAGTTTTACAGGATCACCTATTCACCCCCCCTCTAGGTGCTCTCAATTGGTATCGGAGCCGTTCTCTTCAAGAAAGGGACTAACCGCCCGAAGAGATGGATCCTAGGGGCAAGGAGATTGTGATCAATGATAAGGAGAAAGAGTCCTTCGTCAACGAGCCTAAAGATGACAAGCCTACCGACTCGGGCTCGGGCCACAAACGAAAAGATGGGAAGAAGAAGAAGACTAGGCGCATCAAGGAGATCGTCTACTACGACGTCAGCGACGAGTCATCTTCTTCCCAAAGGGACGACGACAACAACTACGAGAAAAAGAAGACGGTTAACTCAAACTTCTCTTTCAATTATTCTCGTATTCCGCATAGTTCAAATGCACATTTGCTTTCCATTCCACTTGGTAAACCTCCTCATTTTGATGGAGAGGACTACGGATTTTGAAGTCACAAAATGCGTAGTCACATGTTCTCTCTCCATCCTAGTCACTACAGGAAACGCCTAAATTTTCGTGGGCCAGACTATTTTCGTCGGCTGGCCCACGAAAATACAATGTTATTTTCGTCGGCAAGAGTGACCGACGAAAATGTGTCCTATTTTCGTGGGCCAGCGAAGATTTTCGTCGGCAGGCCCACGAAAATACGAAAGGTATTTTCGTCGGCCTCGGGGACCGACGAAACTGTGTGCTATTTTCGTCGGCCGTAGCTAGGCCGACGAAAATAAGTGGCGTATTTTCGTCGGCCGCATCCAGGCCGACGAAAATAAGTCATTAACCGGCCTGTATTTTCGTCGGCCTCATTAAGGCCGACGAAAATAAAGGCCCGTTAACCTCCATCCGGCTTCAGCGCGCATCTTCTCTCTCGCTCACTCGTCTCTAGAAGCGCCGCCGCCGCCCGCCGTCGCCGCGCTCGCCCCGCCGTCACCGCGCCCGCCTCGCCGCGCCGCGCCCGCCCGCCATCGCCGCGCTCACCGGAGCGCCCGCGCTCGCCGCGCCGCCGGAGCGCCAGCGCTCGCCGCACCGCCCTCGGCCCGCGCTCGCCGCGCCGCCTGAGCGCGCCCGCCCTCGCCGAGCAGCCCGTGCCCCGCTTGCGCGCGCCCTCGCCCGAGCCGCCCGCCCGCCGCCTGAGCGCGCCCGTCCGCCCTCGCCGAGCCGCCCGCGCCCCGCCTGAGCGCGCCCTCGCCCGAGCCTCTCACTGCCCGCCTGAGCGCGCCTGCCCGCCCTCGCCGAGCCGCCCGCCCGCGAAGAAGGGAGCACGCTGCCGCACGCAGCCCGCGCGCCCTCGCCGCGCTCGACGCGCCGCCCGCCCGTGAAGAAGGGAGCTCGTGGCCGCCGTCGCGAAGAAGGGAGTCTGCCGTCCGTCCACGCCGCGCTCGCCATCCGTCGACGCCGCCCTCGTTCCCCGCGGTGAGCCTCCCCGTCTCCCTTCTTAATTTGATGCACATGGCGGCCGTGGCGTGCCGTGCGCGCGGCCGTGGAAGGGTGTATTGCGGAGGCTTTTGCCCTTAAGGAGATATCTCAATTCTCAACCAGGTATTTCGCTCGAGCCAACAATGTGTTTGCTCCTTCAGTGCGACTTCATGTCGAAAATGAATCGCCCCAAAGCACCCTTCAAATTTTTGCGAATCCGGGTAAAGCAGTTGGAAAAGGGAGTGTACGTCACATTGAAGGATCAGATTTGAACACGCTAATGCTATATATGTATAGCAATATTGACAGCACACAGGAGGCGTTCGAGTAAGTTTTCCTCATAGTTACTTCCATTTTCTCATCTCATAATTTCTATAGTGTGTAATCTCCATGTTTCTAATATGTCCAGCATGTTTGATGAAGAATGTTGGAAATCTACTAGTAAACCTACGGCCATCCAATTAGAAAATCTTCGACGTGATGGGTTGAAAGGTGGACCAAACTTCGTGCAGTGGTTTCGTAATTATGTTAGTAATTGTCGTTCTCTCATTGTCCATACTTAAACTTTGAATTTTGGACTTCGAAGATATAATGCATATACTAATTCCTTGTATAGGTTTCCAAAAACTCTGTGCACCCGGACTTGCAGCAAATGGCACATACCTCTGTGTCCGTCCGGAACTATACTCGCTATGATGTAAATGGATATCGCTTCCGAACCGCGAAATTGGAGAAGAGTCGACCATTGGCAGCCACAACCAATAGTGGTGTGTTGGCAAGTTCATATGTTGACGATGACAAAGTAGTGGACTATTACGGTGTTCTTCAAAACATTGTAGAGTTGATTTTCGATGGCCCCAAGGAACTTAAAGTCGTGTTTTTCGAGTGCGACTGGTTTGATGCTCATAGTGGGACTCGTGTCGACAAGTATGGTAATGTCGAGGTGAAGCATAGCTCTAGGATTCCGAGCAGTATGAGCGATGTTGTCCTTGCAAATCAGGCAAAACAAGTGTACTACCTGCCATATCCTCACCCAAGCCTTAGGGCTTGGTGGGTTGCAATCAAAGTCAACCCACAAGTCGTCGCTCCAGAGAGTGCTGACTACGTGAATACGAGCAGGGACAACGATGACGCTGTTTTTCAACCAGAAGCGGTGTCGAATCAAGACATAGCTCACCGATTCCATGTGACCAATGGAGAAGGCCTTGAAAATCTCTGTTACAATTCAAGCGACTTAATTGAAGAACCTAGGTCAAAGCGCAAACGACCTGTCGTCGTTAGAAGATCAGTAAGGATCCAAAGAAATCAAGAGCGTATGAATAAACAACGAGCCGAAGAAGCATCATCGGATGCGGATGACTTTTGATTAGTATGTTTCTTTTATTTAATCAATTAAGCTATGTATTCCAATTTTCACATTATTAATTTTCATATTATTTGTTTCATATACTGTGGTTTGACATTAATTTATCTACAGTTGAACATGTTCAAGCATAGGAGATCGAGGAGGAGTGGGGGCAGCGCGGCCAGCGAGGACAGCTCGGGCAGTGGGCTTTTTCAGGGCACCTCACAGAGCCGACAGAGGCAGCAGCAACTTCTCGACTGTCTAGATGAAGTGCATGGTGAGGAGGGTGAGCAGGAGGCTCCTCAGCAGGATGAGGAGGGTGAGCAAGATGAGGAGGGTGAGCAGGATGAGGAGGGTGACCCTATGGGGGCAGGCAGCGCGGGCGACGCGTCAGATGGTTCTACATCCTTCAGGTATTATTATGCATATTAGTTTAATTGATATTAATTTTAAATCATTTCATCATATTTAATTTACTTGTATACTTAGGTATAAGAAGAGCAATGCGCTTGGTCCGAGGCCTGCTGAGAGGAGGCTCATCCGGCCGCATGGAGAATGGTGGGGCTTATTTCTGTTGTGTTAATTTTTTAATATGAACGTGATTGCACTGGTTTACTTGTTTTATTAATGTTTGTAGGTCATGGGAAGACTTGACTTGGGACGGTACAGGCAGACGTCCCAAGGTGAACGCGGTGTTGGGTAGCCTCTGTCGCTTCTACTACCCTGGCATGGTGGAGCTCAATGGCGAGAGGTTCGCGGCTATGCAGTGGGCCGACTGGGGTCTGAAGGACTATGTCCAGCCAGGGGAAAGCAGTAGCGGAGGGGGAAGTTCAGAACAAAAACCAAGGACTTGTCAGGTGGCTGTGTGGGACGAGTTCTGGGTGAGTTTACTTTCGTATATAAGCAATTCACTGCATTATTGCTTCTCCTAATCTTACTTTAACTTAACTTCTCCATTGATATGTAGGGGAGGTTCCAATTGCCGGATGACATCGAGGCGGATCAGCCTCAGTGGGCACGTGTGAAGAGACACTTTCGGAAGTGCGCTGATAAGGTCATCAAGGATGCCATGTACAATGCTCGCATCGCGGCCGTCAACTACTACTACAAGAAGATAAAGGGGCAGAAAATGAGCAAAGCATTAGGGGCCAATGAGATCTACCTCACAGAGGAGCAGTACTTGGAGAGCGTTGTGGATTGGCTGGCGAAGGACATGGAAGCCTGGAGGTGGTTGGCTAAGAGATGGGCGTCGCCTGAGTGGATTGCAGAGTCCAACAAGCACCGTGCCAACCGTGGCACTGAAGGACCGGGGCATAGGTACGGCGCCGATGGACACCTTGGTACCGCACGCCGCATGGTAAGTGTATAAATCAAACTTGTATGTTACATCTATTACAATTCTATGGTTTAACTCTTCTTTTTCATGCAGGAAGCTGAAAGTGGAGTTGCTCCAAGTTTTATGGAGGTTTACGTCCGTGGTCACCGTGGGCCTGATCCAGCGAACCCTGATGAGCTATGCAGCGAGGCGGCAAGGGAGAAAATGGTAAACAAGTTTGTATTTACGAATTAAATTGCATGATTTGTGTCTAACTCCAACTCTAACTTTCTTTGCAGAATGCATATGGGGAGGAAATGACTCAACGCCATGGGCCTGATTTCGACTGGATGCATTCAGACTTAGATGCCTCGGCGTTGTACCACAGTGGTGGGGGTAGAAAGCATGGCAGGTGAGGTGGTTGTCTTTGATTCGACAATTTCATTAACAAGAATGTGTCCACTTAATGGCTCAACTATGTGTATCATGCAGGTTTGCCTTTGGCACCGGCGTTGTGGAGTACAACAGGACCATAGGTCAAGGGAAGGCATCGTCTTCGGCAGGGAGTTCTCGCTCCAAGTCTGCTCGAGAGGCTCAGCTGGAGGAGGAGACTCGGGCAGCACAGGAGCAGGCTCGACTCGCACAGGAGCAGGCTCGAGCAGCGCAGGAGCAGGTCGGACAGCTGACGCAGTATATGACTTCTTATTTTCAGGTAATTCGTCTATCTCATCACGTGTCATTGAATTCAAAGTATAGTGTTGCGATTCTAACGTTTCATCCATTTGCAGGAAATGACTACTCGACTCGGCCCTGATATGAACTTGCCCGCTTTTCGCCCTCCCCAAGTAACACTATCTGAACACTTCAATTCCATAGCAACTCTTTTTTTATTATCAAAAATGGATCGCAGGCACAAGGATGGGGACAATGGCCAGGACAAGCTCCAGCGTCGCAGCCACAGTGGACCGGTGTTGGGTGGACGCAGGCACCTCCAGGCACTTGGACGCCTCCACCACCCCAAGGATCGCAGCCATTTCAAGCGTGGATGGCACCGCCACCGACGGGGTGGGTGCCACCACCTCAGGGGTGGCCAGCACAACAGTACCCGTGGATGCATGCACAGCCTCCTTATCACCATGGATCACAGGTGACGTTCCATGTTTAGTTTTATGCAAATAGTGACCAAACATAGCCAGTATAGGTATAGGGATAGCAAAACACAGCCTTATTTGAATGATTGATGAATTGCAGGGTTCAGCGTCACATGCTCAGGAGGGTGCTGCTGTCAACGTCCACGACTTCCTCGTCCATGGTTCTGGAGGGAGTGGCCACCTTCCTGGTGGTGGAGGAGGGAGTGGCCAAAACTCTCATAGCCCGCAGGAGTGATTAGTGAGTAGTGAGTTTGTTTGAAACTATGGACTTATGGTATTGAAACTATGTATGGACTATGGACTTATGGACTATGGACTATGGACTATGGACTATTTATGTATATGTGAATGTGTTTTGTGATATGTATATGTCAATGTGTTTTGTGATATGTATATGTGAATGTGTTTTGTGAATTATGTATTTTGATTGTGAATCTGTATATATGTGAATTGTGATATTGTGTATTTTGCTGTGAATTATTAATAGGTGCAGAAAAATCTGTTTTGGGGGGGGGGAACCATCAATTTTCGTCGGCCTCGCTGGTGGCCGACGAAAATATCCTGGGAACATATTTTCGTCGGCCATCAGCGGGCCGATGAAAATATCGGGCATGTATTTTCGTCGGCCCCACCTGGCCGACGAAAATAGGGGCGGCGTATTTTCGTCGGCTTTCCCAAGGCCGACGAAAATAGTCAGTCCGACCAATTATTTTCGTCGGCCTTGGGAAAGCCGACGAAAATAGGTATTTTTCGTCGGTACCGACGGAAATAGGTGCCTATTTTCGTCGAACTTATTTTCGGCGGCTATTTTCGTCGGTCTGCCGACGAAAATAGTCTATTTTCGTCGGTTTAGGCTTATTTTCGTGGGCTTTTGGCCCACGAAAATTTAGGTGTTTCCTGTAGTGAGTATATGGGAGATAGTAGAGAATGGAATGAAATTTGATAGCTCGGAGAGTGCTCTATTTATAAATGAACAGATTCATAAAAATGCACAAGCTACTACTGTGTTATTAGCCTCATTGTGCAGGGACGAGTACCATAAGGTGAGCGGCTTGGACAATGCCAAGCAGATCTGGAACACCCTCAAGATCTCACATGAGGGGAACGACGTCACCATGCTCACCAAAATGGAGTTGGTGGAAGGCGAACTCGGGAGATTCGCGATGATTAGAGGGGAGGAGCCAACACAGACGTACAACAGGCTCAAGACCCTCGTCAACAAGATAAGGAGCTACGGAAGCACGCGATGGACGGACCACGACGTTGTCCGCCTAATGCTAAGGTCCTTTACCGTCCTTGATCCACATCTTGTGAACAACATTCGTGAGAATCCTAGGTACACGAAGATGACGCCCGAGGAGATCCTTGGAAAGTTCATAAGCGGGTGGATGATGATCAAGGAGGCTAGATACGTCGACGATGCATTGAATGGCCCAATCCAAGAACCTCAAACCATTGCTCTCAAGGCAACAAGGAGCAAGGAGGCGCTACCTAGCAAGGTGGCGCAAGTTGAGGCGGCCGGGCTTAATGATGAAGAGATGGCCCTCATCATCAAGCGATTCAAGACGGCGCTAAAGGGTCGCAAGGAGCACCCCAACAAGAACAAGATGAAGGGGAAGCGCTCCTGCTTCAAATGTGGTAAGATTGGTCATTTTATCGCTAATTGTCCCGATAATGATAGTGACCAGGAAAAGAAGAGTGGAAAGTGGGAAAAGAAGAACTACAAGAAGGCGAAGGGCGAGGCACATCTTAGAAAGGAGTGGGATTCGGATTGCTCCTCGTCCGACTCCGACAACGAAGGACTCGCCACCACCGCCTTCAACAAGTCATCCCTCTTCCCCAACGAGCATCACACTTGCCTCATGGCAAGGGAAAAGAAGGTAAGCACTCGTAATACTAGTACTTATGCTTCTTCAAGTGAGGATGAGTCTAGTGATGATGAAATAGACTATTCATGCTTATTCAAAGGCTTAGATAGAACTAAGATTGATAAGATTAATGAATTGATTGATGCTTTGAATGATAAGAATAGATTACTAGAAAAACAAGAGGACCTTTTATATGAAGAGCATGATAAATTTGTTAGTGCACAAAATTCTCTTGTTCTAGAAGTTAAAAGGAATGAAATGCTTTCTTGTGAACTATCTACTTGTCATGAAACCATTTCTACTTTAAAAAGTGTTAATGATGATTTAAATGCTAAACTAGAAGTAGCAAGTAAATCTAACTCTTGTGTAGAACATGTTATGATTTGCAATAGGTGCAAGGATTTTAATGTTGATGCTTGTAGTGAACACCTAGGTTGCATTTCTAAATTAAATGATGAAGTGGCTAGTCTTAATGCCCAACTTAAGACTAGCAAGAGTGAATTTGACAAGCTAAAATTTGCAAGGGATGCCTACACGATTGGTAGACACCCCTCAATTAAGGATGGTCTTGGCTTCAAGAGGGAAGTCAAGAACTTAACAAGCCATAAGGTTTCCATCTCCGCCAAGGAGAAAGGGAAGGCCCCTATGGCTAATAGTGCTCAAAAGAACCATGCCTTCATGTATCATGATAGGAGACATTCTAGAAATGTTAATAGAAGTTATGATGCTTTTGATTCTCATACCATGGTTGCTTCTAGTTCTTCTATTATGCATGATAGAAATGTGGCTAGGAAAAATGTTGTTAATCATATGCCTAGAAGAAATATTGTTCATTTTCCTAGGAAAGTAATGAATGAACCTTCTACAATTTATCATGCTTTAAATGCTTCCTTTGTTATTTGTAGAAAGGATAGGAAGATAATTGCTAGAAAATTAGGGGCAAAATGTAAGGGAGATAAAACTTGCATTTGGGTCCCTAAGACAATTGTTACTAACCTTGTAGGACCCAACATGAGTTGGGTACCTAAGACCCAAGCCTAAATTGCCTTGCAGGTTTATGCATCCGGGGGCTCAAGCTGGATTATCGACAGCGGATGCACGAACCACATGACGGGGGAGAAGAGGATGTTCTCTTCCTACGTCAAGAACAAGGATCCCTAAGATTCAATCGTATTCGGTGATGGGAACCAAGGCAAGGTGAAAGGGTTAGGAAAAATTGCTATTTCATCCGAGCACTCTATTTCTAATGTGTTCTTAGTTGAGTCGCTTGGATATAACTTGTTGTCTGTAAGTCAATTATGTAATATGGGGTATAATTGTCTATTCACAAATGTAGATGTGTCTGTCTTTAGAAGAAGTGATGGTTCATTAGCTTTTAAGGGTGTATTAGACGGCAAACTTTATTTAGTTGATTTTGCAAAAGAGGAAGTCGGTCTAGATGCATGCTTAATTGCTAAGACTAGCATGGGCTGGCTGTGGCATCGCCGCTTAGCACATGTGGGGATGAAGAACCTTCGCAAGCTTCTAAAGGGAGAACACGTGATAGGTCTAACTAATGTTACTTTCGAAAAAGATAGACCTTGTGCAGCTTGTCAAGCAGGGAAACAGGTGGGAAGCTCTCATCATGCCAAAAATGTGATGACAACATCAAGACCCCTGGAGTTACTTCATATGGACCTCTTCGGACCCGTCGCCTATCTAAGCATAGGAGGAAGTAAGTATGGTCTTGTTATAGTTGATGATTTTTCTCGCTTCACTTGGGTATTCTTTTTGCAGGATAAATCTGAAACCCAAGGGACCCTCAAGCGCTTCCTAAGGAGATTTTGAGCTCAAGGTGAAGAAGATCAGAAGCGACAATGGGTCCGAGTTCAAGAACCTTCAAGTGGAGGAGTATCTTGAGGAGGAAGGAATCAAGCACGAGTTCTCCGCTCCCTACACACCACAGCAAAATGGTGTAGTAGAAAGGAAGAACATGACGCTTATAGACATGGCAAGGACGATGCTTGGGGAGTTCAAGACCCCCGAGCATTTTTGGTCGGAAGCCGTGAACACGACTTGCCACGCCATCAACCGGGTCTACCTTCATCGCCTCCTCAAGAAGACTTCGTATGAGCTACTAACCGGTAACAAACCCAATTTTTCGTATTTCCGAGTTTTTGGGAGTAAATGCTACATTCTAGTGAAGAAGGGTAGGAATTCCAAATTTGCTCCCAAAGCCGTAGAAGAGTTTTTGTTAGGTTATGACTCAAATACAAAGGCGTATAGGGTCTTCAACAAATCATCGGGTTTGGTTGAAGTCTCTAGCGACGTTGTATTTGATGAGACTAATGGCTCTCCAAGAGAGCAAGTTGTTGATCTTGATGATGTAGATGAAGAAGACGTTCCAACGGCCGCAATGTGCACCATGGCGATTGGAGATGTGCGGCCACAGGAACAAAATGAGCGAGATCAACCTTCTTCCTCAACAATGGTGCATCCCCCAACTCAAGACGATGAACAGGTTCATCAAGAGGAGGCGTGTGATCAAGGGGGAGCACAAGATGATCATGTAATGGAGGAAGAAGCGCAACCGGCACCTCCAACCCAAGTTCGAGCGATGATTCAAAGGGATCATCCCGTCGACCAGATTTTGGGTGATATTAGCAAGGGAGTAACTACTCGGTCTCGATTAGTTAATTTTTGTGAGCATTACTCTTTTGTCTCTTCTATTGAGCCTTTCAGGGTAGAAGAGGCCTTGCTAGATCCGGACTGGGTGTTGGCCATGCAAGAGGAGCTCAACAACTTCAAAAGAAATGAAGTTTGGACACTAGTGCCTCGTCCCAAGCAAAATGTTGTGGGAACCAAGTAGGTGTTCCGCAACAAACAAGACGAGCACGGAGTGGTGACAAGGAACAAGGCACTACTTGTGGCAAAAGGTTATGCCAAAGTCGCAGGTTTGGACTTTGAGGAGACTTTTGCTCATGTGGCTAGGCTAGAGTCCATTCGTATTTTGCTAGCATATGCCGCTCATCATTCTTTCAGGTTGTTCCAAATGGATGTGAAGAGCGCTTTCCTCAACGGGCCAATCAAGGAGGAGGTGTATGTGGAGCAACCCCCTGGCTTCGAGGATGAACGGTACCCCGACCACGTGTGTAAGCTCTCTAAGGCGCTCTATGGACTTAAGCAAGCCCCAAGAGCATGGTATGAATGCCTTAGAGACTTTTTAATTGCTAATGCTTTCAAGGTTGGGAAAGCCGATCCAACTCTTTTTACTAATACTTGTGATGGTGATCTTTTTGTGTGCCAAATTTATGTCGATGACATAATATTTGGTTCTACTAACCAAAAGTCTTGTGAAGAGTTTAGCAGGGTGATGACTCAAAAGTTTGAGATGTCAATGATGGGCGAGCTAAGCTATTTCCTTGGGTTCCAAGTGAGGCAACTCAAGGATGGGACCTTCATCTCCCAAACGAAGTACACGCTAGACTTGATCAAGCGGTTTGGGATGAAGGACGCCAAGCCCGCAAAGACTCCAATGGGAACTGACGGACACACCGACCTCAACAAAGGAGGTAAGTCTGTTGATCAAAAAGCATACCGGTCTATGATAGGGTCTTTACTTTATTTATGTGCTAGTAGACCGGATATTATGCTCAGTGTATGCATGTGTGCTAGATTTCAATCTAATCCAAGGGAGTGTCACTTAGTGGCCGTGAAGCGAATTCTTAGATATTTAGTTGCTACGCCTTGCTTCGGGATCTGGTATCCAAAGGGGTCTACCTTTGACTTGATTGGATATTCAGACTCCGACTATGCTGGATGTAAGGTCGATAGGAAGAGTACATCGGGGACGTGCCAATTCTTAGGAAGGTCCCTGGTGTCATGGAGTTCCAAGAAACAAACTTCCGTTGCCCTGTTCACCGCTGAGGCCGAGTACGTTGCCGCAGGACAGTGTTGCGCGCAACTACTTTGGATGAGGCAAACCCTCAGGGACTTTGGCTACAATTTGAGCAAAGTCCCACTCCTATGTGATAATGAGAGTGCTATCCGCATGGCGGATAATCCTGTTGAACACAGCCGCACAAAGCACATAGACATCCGGCATCACTTTTTGAGAGACCACCAGCAAAAGGGAGATATCGAAGTGTTTCATGTTAGCTCCGAGAACCAGCTAGCCGATATCTTTACCAAGCCTTTAGATGAGCAGACCTTTTGCAAGTTGCGTAGTGAGCTAAATGTCTTAGATTCGCGGAACTTGGATTGATTTATAGCATACATGTGTTTTATGCCTTGATCATGTTCCTTAATGCATTTTGTTGTTTATTTATGGTGCTCAAGTTGTACAAGCACTCCCCGGACCTCACAAGTCCTTTTGCAAGTGATGCACAAATTTAGGGGGAGATGTGCTACAACTTGACCCTTTGAGACTAATTGTGTGCTTGAGTTTGCTTAATTTAGTCTCAAAGGAGGTTTGAAAGGGAAAAGGTGGACTTGGACCATGCAAGACTTCCACTGCACTCCGATGAAAGAGTAACTTATTCCAAGTTCATCCTTGTACTCTTATTGCCTTTTACTCTTAGTTGAAGATTTTGGTGAGGCAATGGGGTTAAAGGGCCAAAATTGATCCCGTTTTGGTGCTTGATGCCAAAGGGGGAGAAAATAAGGCCAAAGCAATAAATGGATCAGCTACCACTTGTGAATTTTGAAAATAGTAGAGTTAGAGTTTTTGTTTGTCAAAATACTCTTGTTTGCCTCTTATTGTCAAAAGTTGGTCTCTTGTGGGGAGAAGGTTTAATTATGGGAAAAAGGGGGAGTTGTTGAATCCTTGATCAATTTCTCGTGAAATATCTCTCTTTATGTTTCAACAAGTATGTTTGACTTAGAGATAGGAAATTGAGTTTGATTTGCAAAAACAAACCAAGTGGTGGCAAAGAATGATCCATATATGCCAAATTTGAATCAAAACAATTTTGAGTTCTTATTTGGATTGATTTTGCACTTGTTCTACTTGCTTTATGTTGTGTTGGCATAAATCACCAAAATGGGGGAGATTGAAAGGGAAATGTGCCCTTGGGCCATTTCTAAGTATTTTGGTGATTTAGTGTCCAACACAAGTGCCTAAGTGTTAAATGGTGAACAAAGTACAAATCAAGTATAAAGGTATGTTTCTTAGACTTAGTACATTGTTTAGAGACTAATGTATTGTGTCTAAGTGCTAGAAACAAGAAAAATCAAGTTGAAATTAAAGATGGCTTTGTTCAGCCAAAGTCAGCTCTGTCTGGGTGCACCGGACTGTCCGGTGGTGCACCGGACAGTGTCCGGTGCGCCAGGCTGGCTCAGGCGAACTTGCTGCTCTCGGGAAGTGATTAACGGCGTACGGCTATAATTCACCGGACTGTCTGGTGTGCACTGGACTGTCCGGTGAGCCAACGGTTGGCCGGGTCAACGGTCGGTCGCGCGATCCGCGTGAGACACGTGGCCGAGCCAACGGTCAGAAGGGGGCACCAGACTGTCCGGTGTGCACCGGACAGTGTCCGGTGCGCCAACGGCTCCAAAGCGCCAACGGTCGGCTTCGCCAAAGAAGGAAAGAAATCCGCACCAGATAGGGTTCGGTGGTGCACCGGACTGTCCGGTGCGCCAGGCGACAGAAGGCAAGAATTGCCTTCCTGGAATGCACTCAACGGCTCCTAGCTGCCTTGGGGCTATAAAAGGGACCCCTAGGCGCATGGAGGAGTACACCAAGCATTCTCTAAGCATTGCTAAGCACCAAGACTTCGATTCCGCGCATTTGATTCTTTGTGATAGCAACTAGAGCTTCATTTGAGTTGTGTACTCACCGGGTTGTGTTGTGAGCTCTTGTTGCGACTTGTGTGCGTGTTGATACTCTGATTTCGTGTCTTGTGTGCATTGCTCATCCTTCCCTTACTCCGTGCTTCTTTGTGAACATCAAAGTGTAAGGGCGAGAGGCTCCAAGTTGTGGAGATTCCTCGCAAACGGGATATAGTAAAGCAAAGCAAAACACCGTGGTATTCAAGTGGGTCTTTGGACCGCTTGAGAGGGGTTGATTGCAACCCTCGTCCGTTGGGACGCCACAACGTGGACTAGGCAAGCGTTGAACTTGGCCGAACCACGGGATAAACCACTGTGTCTATCTGTGATTGATCTTATTGTGGTTATCGTGTCTTGCAAAGACTCTTCTCTAGCCACTTGGCATTCTTGTGCTAACTCCTAATCAAGTTTTGTGGCATTAAGTTTCAAGTTTTACAGGATCACTTATTCACCCCCCTCTAGGTGCTCTCAGCTACATGGCCTCAGCAACAAATTTATGCATGGCGATTTCCTCTATTTACAGGGGAGAGATACAACTTCATGTGGATTTACATACATGTCCTTGAGATTTACAAATATGGTTATCATAAGAGTGACATCATCTTTTTCCTTTCATCGCTTTGGTAATAGCTTCGACTTTTCCATCCTTCGTATCTTGTTCATTCACTTCTTGTTTGTTAAGTTCCGAAGCATGCTCTCGTGGTTCTAACTGGTCCTTCCAAAAGTACTTCAAATGAGGGTACCTGTAATATTTTAGATATATGCCAAGAAACAACTATTAATTTGGTGTTTCGAGGACCTTCGCGGGAAGAAGGACCCCAACAGTAGCCCGTTACAATATTAGTTTGTTTCCTTGCAACGAGCTTAGACCGTGGATCAATCGAAGGCCTTGTGCCGAAGGTTCGAAAAACACCTTTCCTGAGTTGCAATATTCATTACGATGGAATTTTGATTTTAGTGTACGATAAAAGGATTGATGAAGAGGAGGTCGCAGAGGTGCCAGTCTAAGACGAAGTCTCCTTGGCTAGTTTGCAACCATAGGTGTTGTCAAAGGCTGAATCCCGACTGAAGGTTAAGATAACGCCTAGAGGACACCCAGAAAAGGGAAAAGAATGGCTAATGTTCTGAAGGCTATTCTGAAGCCTGCAAGTATAACTTCGCCTACTGTGTCGAAGGTTATCGGGAGTTCTTTCAGCACGCCCGTTGCTGAAAGTGTGTCTGCTGAATTAAAGGCGGTCGTCAGCCCAAGAGCTTCTCTTGATTCAGACATGGCTAGCGATTTGAAGGTCTATTCGATAACATATGTTGTTAGAGAAGATCAAGAGAAATTCGAAGCCTCTCAAGCCGAAGGTTCTACAAAGAAAAAGGTTTCCACAATAATTGAAGAAATGCAGCCCACACGCCACGAATACATTATTCGCCACGCCTCAAGAGGGAAATTGTCTGCTGAGAAAATTGCTAAAGTTCAAAACTATAACGAAGATTTGAAGTACCCACTGGCTCCCTTGTTTACGGAGGTAACAACGAAGATGACTACCTCTACTGTCTTCCAGATAGCAGTGAACTTTAGGATTTGTCGTGAAATGATGGATAAAATGGGCTATCCAAAGCTCGAAAGCGGGCTACTTGCTATGCCGAAGGATCGACTTGCAGACTGCCTAGCATACAATAACTTGAAGGTTGGAAAACGGTTTTTATGTGTTGTTTTTATGGGTGTGATTCTTTTTATGAGCTCTCCAGAAAATGACTCCTTAAAATCAGTTTTAAGGGACATCTAAATAATTAGTGAAGGTAGATTTTAATCCTTTCTCCAACAGATCCCTTAAAGCGGCAGATTGTTTCTGGGGAGTCAAAAAAACCCTCATTTGTAGCTACAAATTGGGGAGTTTTAAGGGCTATGAAAAAGTTGGGAGTGCTATAGGGAAACTGTTGGAGACATGTTTTTGTGTTTTTCCCAAAAAACTGAATTTAGGGAAGACTTCTGGGGAGCTTTTGGAGATGCTCTTACATGAGCGCGCATATGCTAGATGTGGTAGTTATAGTATTTAGGGCTAATTTGGGAGTCCATAAAATGGAGGGGATTGGATGGGATAAAATCTAGAGAATTTTAGCCCCTACAATCCACTCCAGTTTTGTGGCTCCTAAACTAGCCCTTAAAGGTTGTTTGGGTGGGTTTCATCTTTATCTTTTACGAAGAGGATCACCCCAACCATTCAAAACACTCAAAATGCTAACTAAATTAGGTGAGAAGGGGGAGAATCACTTCATTTAGAGTATGCTTCATCATGCATCCTCCTATGTTCTTGTTCTTTTGGAGATTAGAAAAAAAATCAATTTTCATAAGCTCTTTACACCATTTTCTCTTTACTCCTCCTATGTCGGTTTGGATGTCGATATTGGAGCACAGAATTAGGAATTAGAATAAGCTTTTCTAAATTTTATTATTTGGTTGCACACAGAATTGAGAATTGGAATCAGAGACTCAATTTCGTGAAATTGGACTATAACTAGAAACTCCCTCTCCCAATACCGAGCGTCACCCCTCAGTATTGCGTGGAATTAGACCACATAATTTCAAACTCCAATTCAACGACATCCAAACAATATAATTGGAATTACATCTTATTTCAATATCATGACTGATTTGATATTGAACCCAATTCAATTTCACGCCCTCCAATATCGACATCTAAACGGAGCATTAGAGCAACTCCAAGAGGCTCTCTATATTTTTTTTCTAATCTATATAAATATTTTTTAAAAAATATCCTCCAACAACTTATTTAAATGTCTATCTAAATATAGTCATTTTCTATTTTGAGTTTCTCACTAGCCAAATATAGAAATCGTGAAATGCTCCCTAGAGCGAAATCATGATATAGAAAGGCTGTTGGTGTTTAAAAATATATAGAAAATGATTTTTATGTAAATTACTCTCTAAATTATTATTTAGAAAGCGAAAATAAAAAAGACTCTTGGAGATGATATTAGCCTTAGGAATCTAATAAAATCACTTCACGGGAGAATTAAGGAGTAGAACTGAACGATTAGTGAGCTGAGCTCTTCTAAACTCGACCACTAGGGACACATTTTCGGTGCCAAGGAGCTCCGAAACTCCCAATCGGCCCACCAAAAGAATACGCCTCCCATAACAGTCCAAAACTCCCGATCGGCCCAAAATTCCCAATCCAAGCATCCATTCCTGAATTCCTCCCTGGCCAGCGGCGCCGCCACCGCCATGAACCGCGTTCACAGCGAGGCTGCCGCTGCTGCGAAGGAGCAGCGCAAGAACGACAAGAGGGAGAAGAGGAAGAAGCACAAGGATGCCAAGGAGGATGACTGCGGCGCCTCGATGGCCGAGGAAGAAGCACCCAAAGAGAAGAAGCAGAAGCAGAAGCAGAGGAAGGATAAGGACGAGCGGGAGGAGAAGAAAAAGCTGAAGCCGACGGTTAGCATAGCCGTTGCCGGCTCCATCATTGACAACGCCCAGTCCCTCGAGCTCGCCACCCTCGTCCGTACCCCATTCCTCGTTGTTGCACTAGTCCTTGCTTATCTTGCAGCACGAAGCCTTACAAGAGCATCTCTTCTGTTTCAGCTGGCTGGTCAGATCGCTCGCGCCGCCACCGTCTTTCGCATAGACGAGGTCGTCGTCTTTGACAGTACTCCCGCGGCGGAGAACGGCAGCGCCGGTGATGGTGAAGAGAGCGGCGCGCGGTTCCTTGTTCGGATTTTGGAGTATCTGGAAACTCCACAGTACCTCCGCCGCCGCCTCTTTCCGATGCACAAGAACCTGAAGTTTGTGGTGAGATGCCAAGCAATGTGGTTTCCTTCGACGTTTGATGATTTCTCTAGGTGCTAATCGTGCTGTGCTATGTCCTGCTATGCAGGGACTGCTTCCACCGCTCGATGCACCACACCATGTGCGCAAGCACGAATGGTCCGAGTTTCGTGAAGGTGATATCTCTTCCGGTGCCCCTGCTATTGATTCCAAATTCTTAGCTCACAATTTGAATTAGGACTTCATCTCTGTTGAAAAGGGTACTTAAGTAAATAAGTAGTTAAATATAACTTGTACCATGGAGCTAATCTAGGAATCCTGTTCCTTCCCATAGTTCAAGCACAATACATGCTAAACATCTGGAATGTGACACTAATGTGCATTTATAAATTAGAATATGGCCATTTAAGGCTCTTTTGCTAATCAAGCTTGCACGTATTCCTTTTCAATTTCAATTGTTACTCAATTACCTTTGCTCTCACATCTGGAAGGGCTGAACGAACTTGGTTAATATAGTATACAATACGGTAAAGACAAAGGGCTGTTCCCCTTTGTAGGTGTTGAATTGCTACTGCTTGTTCAGAGGGGACATTTGAAAATTTGATTACAAATCTAGCATGAAGTTTGTACCACAATAGTTAAAAATTATTCTTCAAATATTATAAACTTTGATTCTTGGCTTACGTGAAATACCTTATAATCTGGATCGGATGGATTAATGATCAGTGATTAGCGAAAATAAACAAATATTAATAATATATGGTGAGGTGATATGTAGTTCAAAACACAGTTAGGTGGAGAAGTGCAAGACAATTTGGTTAGTACACCAATTAACACTCAGTTCCTGGGAAAATTCAAAATGTAATTCTCAAACTCTACCTATGTGGCCTTTGATGTTCACTCTGTACCGGGAGTAAGAAACTGAGAAATTTATGATACATGTTAAATCAAATGGAAGTTTTGTTGCTATCCACACCAAGCACTTTTTTTTTAATTGTAGCTTGTTTGGAGGATGAATTTCAAATGGCCTTACAAGTTACAACATAGTGCATATTGCATTTTTAAGGATTTTCTCATGATGATTTGATGCCCGAACTAGAAGTCATTGCACCCAATTTTGTTTTTTACATTGCACTAGGCATCTCTGCTGGCATGCTGGATCTGTACTACTTGTTTAAATCATTTTCAGCTTGCTCATGTTGAATAATTGTCTGTTCCACATATTTTGATATTTCTGACCCAACAAAATGCTTACATGTTACTGAATCTTGACAGGTGTAACATTGGAAAGTGATCCCTCAAAGGGGACTCTTGTTGATGTCGGATTAAGTAAGGTATTATGGTACTTCTAGTGTCCTTTTCTTATTCTGTGCCACTTGTCTGGGCCTCTGGGGAAAGATGTTTACTGAGTTGGAAGATATGTTGAAAGACTTGGAAAGCCTATCAAAAATTACAATCTATGGGAGTATCTAGATGGGCACAACTTTATAAAGATCTTAAATATGATTTTGCTTATGGTAATTGACTTTTTTCCCCTGCAAATAAGGCTTTTTAAGGTAGACACTGAAGCTAGGAAAAATAAATCCTTAGATTTGACAGACCTTAATTTATCATTTGCAGATAAAAAAACATTTTGCAATGTATATTGTCTGATTTGCACTTAATGGTTTCATATATAGAACAAATCACCATTACCATGCAAACAATGTGGCACTGATTCTAGTTTATCATGATTCTGCAGAATGTTCTGGTTGAACAAAAACTAGAACCAGGCAAAAGAGTTACTGTAGCCATGGGAACAAACCGTGACCTAACGACAGGTAAACCATTTATTTCAAGGATTACAAAATATGATTTTGTTGATACTTCTTTATCTATAACTATTCCAATGTATGACGAATTTTTACATGTCTTGACTCTTGAGTAATCTAGATAATCCTCATTATGACTATTCCTATTTTTCTAAGCATTTATATTTGGTAGATCAACAGTTCAACACTTCTATTATTAGAACAATTTTTAAATGATATATATTCATCACCAGTTCATGATATTTGTTGGATTGTTGCTTCTTCAACTTTTGGCCCCTCATTTCAATTTTTCTTAATGTATTCTTCTGATGTGTTTTCTCTTGTCCATTCAATTTCGAAACCAAATTATATTGCCTATTTTTGTGAAGTATCTCTCTCTATGTCCTCATTCTAGAACAGTATTAACTTTAACCGTATACTGTTTTGTTTTGTCATGTTGCTTTAACTTAATTTGTACTTGCATCTAGCTTGCATAAGGAAAGTCGTCCCCCCTTCGACACCCAGGGAACAGATGGGATCTTATTGGGGCTACAAAGTCCGTTATACTTCAAATTTAAGTGGTGTTTTAAAAAATTCCCCATTCAAGGTACTGTTTTCACATCTCAATATGGTATTCAGAAAAAAAAGTGTTATGGGCCTTATGACTACTCACATCCACCTTCCTATTTACTATCTCTAGGAAGAATATGACCACATCATTGGCACCTCAGAGCATGGACAAATAGTTAATTCTTCCGAGCTTACCTTACCTACTTTTAGGTATGCCATCTGCTGTTCTTATGGACCACCTTGAGAAACCAATTTGGATTTTGCACCATTTTTATCAATTGAATGTGTAAAAATTCTTACTAATTTGCTTAGGATGCTTCCTATTTATTTGAGTACACTAAACTGTACATTTCAACAAATAGTCAAATAGCGGTGGAAGTGTTTTATGCGCTAACCTGTGCTAATGCTTGCTAAGAAGTAAGAAAGTAGCTGCTAACTTACCTTTGTGTTAAATTATCGTGAATAGACAAACATTTAACCAAGGAATTTGTACCTTTACTTAACTATTGAACTGATAGTCTGATACTTTTTAGTGAAATTCTTTCTATGGTAATGATTGGCTAGTAGTGTGTTATTGCCATATTCCAAGGCTGAGGATTGTAACCACATCAACATCAACATAGCTTTTAGTCCCAAACAAGTTGGGGTAGGCTAGACTTGAAACCCAAGTCGAAGTCACTAAAAAGAGAAAGAGAGAAAGGGAGGGGAAAACTTTTGAGAGAACTAAAAGGGAAAAGGCCTAATCACGGTTCGGGCACGTGGATAGCTTCTTTCCAATCACTTCTATCCAAACACAACTCCTTAGGGATATTCCATTCATTCAAGTTCCTTTTGATTGCCTCCTCCCATGTTAAGTTTGGCCGCCCTCTACCTCTCCACATTAATGACCCGTCTTATGATGCCTCTGTGCACTGGTGCCTCTGGGGGTCTTCGGTGGACATGCCCAAACCATCTCAACCGGTATTGAATAAACTTTTCTTCAATTGACGCTACTCCTAGTAGATCGTGTAAGTCATTGTTTCTCACTAGGTTTAATCTTGTGTGCCCACATATCCAACGCAACATACACATCTCTGCGACACTCAGTTGTTGGATATGACATCTCTTAGTAGACCAACACTCAGCCTCATATAACATAGCAGGCCTAACTGCCATCCTGTAGAACTTGCCTTTCAGCTTATGTGGCACTCTCTTGTCACATAGGACTCCCGATGTTTGACCCTATTTCATCCACCCCGCTTTGATCCTATGGCTAACATCTTCATCAATATCACCATCTCTCTATAGCATCGATCCCAAAAAATGGTGTGTACTTCTTGGGTACTACATGGACTCCCAAGCTTACATCTCCATCATCACTAATTGTAGTACCAAAGTCACATCTCATATACTCGGTTTTGGTCCTGGTCTGACGTCATAACTCTAGCTTTCTATTTACTCCTTCACTCCCGGCTTTCATCTACTAGAACTACATCGTCAACAAAAAGCATACACCACGGGATATCTCCTTGTATATTTCTCGTGACCTCATCTATCACTAAGGCAAATAGATAAGGGCTCAAAGCCAAACCTTGATGTAGTCCTATGTTAATCGGGAAAGCATTCGTATTACCATCAGTTGTTCGGACGCTAGTCACAACCTTGTCATACATGTCCTTGCTGAGCGTAACATACTTTGTTGGGACTTTATGCTTGTCCAATGCCCACCACATGAGATTCCTATGTATTTTATCATAGGCTTTTTCCAAGTCGATAAAAACCATGTGCAAGTCCTTCTGCTCCTTATACCGCTCCTTGACTTGTCTTATTAAGAAAATTGCTTCCATGGTTGACCTTTCGGGCATGAATCCAATTTGGTTCATGGTGATATGCGTCATTCCTCTCAGGCGATGCTCAATAACTCTCTCCCATAGCTTCATAGCTTCAATAACTCTATAGTTGGTACAACCAAGTCAATATCTTCCTTGTTCTTGAAGATTGGTACTAATGTACTCCTTCTCAACTCATCAGACATCTTGTTTGATAGAAAAATATGATTGAACAACTTGTTTAGCCAAACTATACCAATATCCCCAAGTCATTTCCACACCTTTATTGAGACCATCCGAGCTCATCGCCTTGCCCCCTTTCATCCTCTTTAAAGCTTCTTTGATCTTTGACTCTTGGATCCTGCGTACAAAGCATCTATTTAAATCATCGGAGTCATCCAACTGGGTGTCCATAGTCTCATTCTCACCATTGAAAAGATTGTCAAAATACCTCTGCCACCTTTGTTTGATGTCTTGTCCTTTCACCAAGAGCTGATCCATCTCATCCTTAATGCATTTAACTTGGTTGAGGTCCCTCGTCTCCCTTTCCCGAATCCTAGCCATCTTATAAACATCCTTCTCCCCTTCCTTTGTACTTAGTCTTCGATAAAGATCATCAAGGCTCGACCCTTCGCCTCACTCACAACTCGCTTTGCAGTCTTCTTTACCACCTTATACCTTTGTATGTTGACTGTGCTCCTGCCATAGAACAAGCTCCTGTAACATTCTTTCTTCTCCTTTATTACCTTTTGAACGTCTTCAGTCCACCACCAAGTATCTTTAGGTTCACCTCTGCCCTCTTTGGTCACTCCAAACACCTCTAACGCCACCTTCCTAATACATGTTGCCATCTTCACCCACATGTTGTTTGCATCTTTTTCTTCGGACCAAGCGTCCTCCACAAAAACTATTTCCTTAAAAACTTCGGATCCCCCCTTTGAGTTTCCACCACCTCGTCCTCGCAAATTTGGCTTGTTTATCCCTATGGGTACAGATCCGAAAACGGAAGTCAGCCACCACAAGATTATGTTGGGGCACAACACTCTCTCCAGGTATCACCTTACAATCCAAACATGCTTGTTTATCTTCTCACCTTGTGAGAACGAAGTCGATCTAGCTCGAACGATGGCCATTGCTAAAAGTCACCAAATGAGAATCTCTCTTTCTGAAAAAAGTGTTGGCTATCACTAGGCCGTAGGCTATAGCAAAGTCCAAAATATCATCTCCTTGATTCCTACTACCGTATTCGAAACCTCCATGAGCCAGCTCAACCTGCATTTGTTGAACCTACATGACCATTGAGATATCCTCCTATGAAAAGCTTCTAATTGGTGGGTACTGCTCTAATCAAGCCATCTAAGTCTTTTTAGAACTTTCTCTTCTCGCTCTCACTAACACCACCTGAGGGGCATATGCACTTATAACCATACTAGGTGAGTACCCGTGCGTTGCAACGGGAACATATAATACCATGATAACTTATATACAAAATGTGTCTTATATTGTTATAAGAAAATATTTCATAATCCATTTGTGATCCTAGCCATACATAAATTTTGTTATTTTAATTTAGTTATTTCACTACTACATTGCAACCATCAGTATCATGCAGACTTCGATATATGTCATGATTTGCATGGTCTCATCATTAGAGAGCATGTGCCACACCTGCCGGTAGAAGTTTCTTCGTACATCGTTAGTTATCAGGCACGCACCACCATACACGCTTGCTTAAACAAAAAATGCAAGTGTGTGTTTGCGAAGAGAATTAAAGGCAGGCCAGCACAAAAGCTACCCCGACGATGGCGAGTGGTCATTGTTGTCGGTCCTCCTCTGCTCATTTTTGGCGCCGAGATGACGCCACAATCCTTGATATAGTAGTCGTTGAACGCGCGTGACATGGTGAGTACCGATGACTCTTGGCTGGACTGCCAAATGAAGTGCACCCCGGGCTCATCAGCGAGGTAGTACACCTGGTCGTTGCACCACCGGATGTGCTATTCCTCTACATACATCTTGTTTGAGGACACTCACACAACAACAACAATAGCCGTCATCCCAGCGCACAAGAATTCATGGGCGGTCAGTAGCGACTTACGTGGCAGGTTGGGCTTCAGGTGGATGATGAGCTGGACGGCGTGATGGCGCCGTCGTCGGTTGCGGTGCCCAGAACAACCCGAGAGTCGTCGGCATTGGTGATGACCATGAGGTCCCCATGTTTGACGATGGACAGCGCGGTGCAGCCGCTCTGGACCGCGTCCAAGCGGCGGCTGCACCGGAGCTTGCCGTACACAGCGGCGCATGGGCCACGTAGGACTGCTTCCAGAGGTCGAACTGGCAGTCGCCAAGTTTCTTCTCGTCGTCGATGAGCGACGCCAACGCGAGCGCCTCGTGCTAGTGGTGTTTGTTCGGGGTTTCCAAGTAAGAAACATGGATTCATCTTTAGTATTGGTTTATGAAAATGACTTATAAGTCAGATCCATGGAAAAATATTACGGAGAATAAATGTCACACGTGCAAAAAAAAGAATTTAAGTTGAAAACATTATTCAAACAAAAGAAATTGCATGCAAGGCTCTTCTTTAAATACTACTCCCTCAATCCAAAAATATAATTTAATAATCTCGATGATACTTATCTACTACTACACATTGTGCAAGGGTAGCAGGTGGGCTTCGGGAGAGATATAGTATATGTTTTTATTATAATAGATGTAGACATAAACACACATGTCGTGTAGTGGTAGCTACGAGCACATTTACTTGAGGGGTCGCGGGTTCGAATCCCCTTGGGGCCTGTTTTTTTAATATAATTTTAGCTAGGCGTGAGATGTACGTGGGAATGGGAATGAGTTTTGTGGGGAGGGGAGAATGAGAAAGGAAACAGGGAATGATGACCGAACGTGAGAGAATGGATTGTGCGGGGAGGGGGGAATGAGAATGGCAGAATACGGAATGACAACCTACCCCTTATTGCCGTAATAAGTAGTAGAGATTTGTAATTTGTATGCTTTACGAATGACCCTTGCCATGTATATTAGCCACCATTTTGAGTCTATCCTGTCACTTATGAAGCTTCATGAACAGGCACCTACTGATTGCATTTGGTGGACTTGCTGGTTTGGAAGAAAGCATTGAAGAAGATACAAACTTGAAGGTATGGCTGTTCTTTCCGTTATCATACTTCACATTTTTTTGTGAACCCTGATTACTTGAATGGAATTTAGTAGTTATGAAAGCATTTGTGGTCTATGGTCAAATTGAGAGTACTTGAAATGTCAACATTTCATGAGAACCTGGGCTAATTTGTTAGACGAAACATTCAGCTTGTGTTCGTGATGACTGATGACTCTTTCACTTCATTAATTATTGTACTATTACTGCTGTTGGTGCTGAAGTCACTTATTTCTATAACAGGGTAAACGTGCAGATGATGTATTCACATCTTATTTCAATACATGCCCCAACCAAGGGAGCAGAACAATAAGAACAGAGGTATCCGCCTACTATAAGTTTTAAAAAGTTCTATTGTTATGACATCTGTTCATATGCTAACAGAAGTAGCAATTTTTCTTTCTTTCTAGGAGGCACTTCTCATTTCCCTTCAATACTTCCAAGATCCCATTAGGCGAGCGGAACAGAAATTGTAGAAGGGAATACAGAAAACTGCAAATCTAGCCATGGCCAACAAGTTCCAGTTGTAATAGTGGAGTTTTCTCACTGAGTATCTTGACCCTTCATGTATGCGTTGGTGTCATTGGAGCCAAGAGGTTGTGAGCCATCGAGGACATTTTGACACAACCATTTCAGTTTAGAAAATTTGATGCGGAGCTGACTTCAGTGGAAGAGTGTTAGCTTGCCATTTCAGTGTATCCAATTGTTGTCCACTGTAGTCTATATCGGTGTTTCATACCTTTGACCCTGTACTAGAACGACACGGAGGATCACTGTTAACACCAGAGCGTCATGCATGCTTTGATAAAGTTTTTCTTGTGCCTTCAATAATTTGATATAGGAATTGGTAGTCAATGACGCAATGCCATTGATTTGGAGTCAATATTGCACATTTTGTCTGTTTGGTTATCCGCCGTCTTGTCTTAGGCCATTGTGTGTTGACTCTGTCTAAATTTATGTTTAGTTGTCTGCACGCCGATGCAGACCACATAAGATATTGTTCGGTTATTTCTATCTATATGGATTGGATGGAATTAGAAAAAATATAATTTTTTTGACTTGTTTGAGATTTAAACTTATTTAATCTCACCCAATCCACATGGATTGAAAGCAAAACTCCACATGGATTGAAAGCAAAACAAACAAGCCCTAAATAGATGCAAGGTCATTTACTAGTATCCGTATGTCGCGTCCGCAGGCAGCTATCCAATCAGGCGGAATGTGATTGATGATCACCATTAGGTCATGTTGGGAGTAACGTATTGTTTTTCAGATAACAGCTAGCTTTCGGCTTGTATCGGCTACGGCCTGCTTGTCTGATATGCTTTGCATTTCAAAAGCACAAGTAGCAATTTCTCAGCAAGTTACATTGTAAATCTCACCGAGTTTAAAGTTTCAACAAAGATGAAAATACACAATCACATATTCACATAAACCACAAGCACAAGACATAAGATCCTATCATCAGTAAACATGTCATTCTGATGATCAAATTCAGAAACAAGATTATTACAAGGCATCACCCATTTCTTCAGACCGAATGATACTTCTCATGTCAGTTAACTGTTCACAGCTGTTGCAAGACTGAACCTCAGAGTTCAGAACTTCAGATACAAGTATATAGCCAATAAAACATTGTGACTGTAGCTATGGCCGCAGTACCTGCTGCGTGTACGCTGAACTTGTGCGATAGAAATCTTTAGCTACCTCCATCGATCATCCTCGGATTGCAAGTGTTGTAGCTATTGCCGCAGTAGTTGCAGCGTGTACGCCGAGCTTAGGGTTCATTTCAGGAATAGTTTCATCAGATTTGTTTTTTTGAAAAAAAAAGCGTTTGCCAAAAGGGGCAGATTGAAAAGAATCAAGTGTTCTCCAGTTAACCTCTAAGCTGCAGTATCAAAATGACAGTAATTTGGGCAATGTAAGCTGCAGTATGAAATGACAGTGAATGGAGAATTAGGGGTAAACTGCAAGAAATGATCTGTTCCAGAAACA
This sequence comes from Zea mays, assembly GCF_902167145.1. Lineage (NCBI taxonomy): Eukaryota > Viridiplantae > Streptophyta > Magnoliopsida > Poales > Poaceae > Zea > Zea mays. The sequence goes on along the minus strand of NC_050104.1, from coordinate 9,664,614 downwards.
GCAATGACCGAAGGCTTGTTCTTCTGCCAAGAGGAACATTTAGTTTGGTTTGCTTTTATTATTTTGATTGCACCATACATTTTCTCATGAGTAAATAGAAGTAGCAGGAGCTACATGAGTACATCACGTTGTCATGCAAAGACTTCAGCCGATATCCAATGTTTGTTTTTGTGATCTGATATACACATTGCTTTCTCCCATTGCTGGAGCTACTGGTATGCCCAAACATTGTGACTGTAATGCTCCAGGTGCTACATTGTTTTTATGAACAAAACTTCTTTAACCACGAAAAGGTGTTTTCCTTATCGCGTCCAACTTCAAAGCCACCTCTTGTGCCAAACTTATTCTCCCACCTTGAACAAGAGCTTCCTTCAAATTACTGAAAAGCTGACCAGGTGGCCTAATTCCTTTGTCCAGCATCTCCTGAAAATATACACAAGCCTCTTCGAGCCGGTTCTCGAAGCATAACCCATTGATCAATGCCGAAAACATATGCATACATGGGAGGACACCTTTCTCCCCCATTTGCTTCCACACCTTTAATGCCATATCAACTCGTCCGTTACTACAGAACATGCCAACCATCATTGTATATGTATTGAGCTGAGGCTCACAGCCGTCGATTCCCATCCTCTGGAATATATTATAAGCCTCCTCAAATTTCTGTGATTTTATCAGATAATGAAGAATCACATCATAAGTACGGGAATTTGGGCCAACTTTACACTTCCTCATCTCATCAACCATCTTGAAAGCATGCTGAAACTTCGAGGCTCTGCAGTAAGCTCCAACTACCGCATTGCAAGTAGGCACCTCCATGGGGAACCCACTTTTCTTGTAATGCTCAAAGTACTTCAAAGCTTCATCAAGCCTCTCCTCCGAGCCAAGGCCATTGATAAGCATGCAGTAGACATGAGGACTTGGCATGCAACCACTTGCTTCCATCTCGTAGAACACCTTGATGGCCTCATCACATTTGCCAGACTTGCAGAAGGCGCTAATCAGCATCCCGTAGGCAACAACATCAGGCCTGATGCCAGCATCAATCATTTCTTGGTACATTGTTTTCACCATCAACAGATCTTTCTCATGGCCCCAACCTTCCATGAGGACAGTGTAGGTTTTCAAATCAGGTACAAACTTACCCTTCCTCTTCATCTCCTTATAGATGGCTTGCGCCTTCTTCACTTGTTTGGATTTGCTTAGCGTGTCAATCAGCCAGTTGTAATCTGATAACTCAGTTTTAAGCCCAAAAATGCTCATCTTCTCGAATGTCTCAACAGCCTCTTTGACCTTTCTAGCCCGAGCGTACCTTCGGACTATGAGCTTGAATGTGTCCTTAGATAGCAAGCCCCGGCACCGCATGGTCTCCACCAAGCTCCACACCAGCCTGAACTGCTTGATCTTTCCCAGCGCCTCAATCAGGTTGTGGAAGCCCTCAGCCGTGTAACTGAAGCCCTCCTGCCTCTCTGCCCAGCGGAAGAAGGCAAGTGCTAACATCCCAGCATTGCTCAAGTTCTTGAGCACTTCAGCTACCAGCTCTGGGGACACGGCCACCCCAAGCGCATCAAGTGTCGACGCGATCTTTGGTTCTGGCTGCGTGGATACAATACGACACACCATCTTAGCAGCCTCTGACATGCCCACAGGCGGGCCATCCCCAAAGGCGTCACCCGGTGTGACTGTGAATCGCAGTGGCTCTGCACTAGCGCGCTCATCCGTGGACTGCCGAGCCACGGTACAAAACTGTGAAACGTGTGTTCGGCCGAGCACCTGGCAGGCATGGCCAAACAGCGCGTGGCTTGGCAGTTTCGGTGGAGGCATTCCGTTGAACAGCCCTTGTGCGTCCGTGGCGAGCCCGCAGGGACCACTCCTCATGGAGGAGTTGAGCAGGGTGTAGACTGGGCGGGCAAGGCGATGCATCGAATCGTGGTTCTGATAGGAGGGTTTGAGGGACAAGTGATTTTGCAGTGACGTGGAAACTCTTCGGTAGAAGCAAGGTGGTCAGGGAAGTAAACTGAAAGGAGTCAGAAATACATTTCTGCCATGCGCGGGCTGAGGCGGGGGTGCGCCTTGCCGGCGCGGGCTGAGGCGAGGGCGCACCTGGCCGGAGCGGGCAGGGGCGGGAGTGCGCCTTGCCGACGCGGGCTGAGGCGAGGGCGCACCTGGCTGGCGCGGGCAGGCGCTGGGGGCGCGGCGGTGTGGGCGGGAGTGACGGCGTGACGCGGTGAGGGCGAGTTAGCCAACTAGCGGCTTAGCGCAGCGGGTTGGGTTGGCAGCCGATTCTTGCTGGGCCACAGCAGGCCAAATTCTGGGCACGTGGCTGGGCTGGCTGGGCCGGGCCGGGCCTCCGCCACTGCTTTCAAGATGGTTGATGAGACGAGGAAGTGTAAAATCGGTTCAAATTCCTGTACCGATGCTGTGATTCTTTAGTATCCTGTAAGATCGCAGAAAGAGGATGGGAGAATTAGTTTGGCACAAGAGGCGGCTTTGAAGTTGGAAGTGACAAGGAAAACAACTCTTCGTGGTTAAGAAATCCTTTTGTTGTTCATAAGAACAATGTAGCACCTGGAGAATTACAGTCACAGTGTCTCGGATACCAGTAGCTCCAGCCGAATTTTTTGTTTTTAACCCTTTTTTGACAAAAATTTACAAATAGACCCCCAGAAAACTTAAATGCATTTTTGGACCTGATACTCGGCGCCATAGGCTATGGCGCCGAGGTAACACAGCTCGGCGCCATAGCCTATGGCGCCGAGCTGTGACGTGGCACTAACGGCTCCTGCGGCTAGGGCTGACGTGGCGTCGACGCGGCGCCGTAGCTCGGCGCCACAGATCTTGGCGCCGAGCTACGGAGGCCTATAAAACGGCCGCGCTGCTGGCCGAGTAGACCACATCTCCCCTCAATTCAAAACTTCGTCAAAAGTTGTTGTATTCAAAGTTTCGAGTTGCAACACTTCGTAGACCAAGGTATGGTGTCTCACTGATTCATTTTGTATATTGGGTTGTAATTTTTCGATTATTAGTTTCCAATGTTGCTTATAAAATATAGAGTATCGTTAATATGATGAGTACATTTGATTTGATAGTTTGTGTAAACCGATTATAAAGTCTATTAGGTACAAGTGTTAATTATAATAGTTTCTTAGATGAAAGACATGTACCGGGAGGCGTTGTGGCAGAAGAGAGGTCGTCCTCGGGAGTTATATCCGGACGTATCTAGTAAGGATGCTCCTGTTCCTCCTGAACTTCCTGTGCCTAACTATGACTGTGGCAGACTGGCTTGGGTATGTTAATCGAAACATCCAGACACGGCTGCTCGCTGCTTCTACCTTTTTGGCGGTTTTAACGTACGTAGCTTATGACTTGTGACTTAATATTGTCCGATTTTTTGTTTACTAGATGTGCAATAATGCTTCGTTCCATTATTTTAGGAGCACCTGAGGTGTTTCTTTTTCCAGTGGATTGACGGTCCTGATAAATTTGACTCTCGATACCTTCTTTTCGCTAATTGGTTGTGTGGAAGGACTAGTCATGAGCGTTTTAAGCGTTGGGTATCTCCTTCCCCGAATCCTCCACCAATGACGGATGCGGAGAAGGAGGTAGCAACAGAAAGAAAAATGGACTCGCCGCCACGATGCGATTGTGAAGATCGTGCTATCATCGACGAAGACACTGCGAAGCACTTCGTGTGTCCGGACATTGATTATGTGAGCCCATCGATGCGTTAAATGTATAAACTTGTTATTTTTTTACAATAAATTACTAATTTATTCTCCTGCATCCATACGGGTGGCGTAAGTGTCATTTCAGAGAGTGGTTGTATGGTCCTTTGTCCCATTGGCCAGAGGCAGAGGTAAAGGAATCGAAAAGAAAAAAATGAGTGGGCGGAAGAGTTGAAGTTTGATCCAGTACTTTGCAAATGTGGTATTGAAGCTAAGTATGGATTAGTTCCTTCCGAGCTTGGTGTTGGATATTTTTGTGGACATATGTTAGATTATGATGAGGTTGATATTTATTTATTGTTTTGCACCAGCTGTAATGTTAGACCCGTACTTACTATTTTTTTTGTAGGAGACCAGAAAATGCAGTTTGGAGAGTTACGACGGCAAAGGAGAGGTGATGCGCACAATAAAGTCCAAGAGACTAATGAGACAGAAGATGCGTTGTGGATCTCAGCACGTCGATTCATACATTAATGATCGCATACGCGACATGCGTAGGTACGCGAAATCTGCCCATTTTGACAGCCCGATGCGTGCAGAGCAGAGGAGGTTGAAGGTGGCAAATGAGAAGAGAGCACAAGATGCAAGGGAATGGGAGGCGGCTAGAGCCGAGAAACAGATATTGGATAATCTTGTTGATCGTCTCAAGGGAAGTGAGTGAGAAAAATGATACTATAATTTTGTTAGCACAATTTATTTATCCTGACTTTGCTAACTTATTTTTCTCATTATATTTGCAGAGATTGGATGTGGCGTAAACTATATGGTAGATGAGGCACATGCAAGATATGTTCAAGAAAAAATGGCGGCGATGGAGCTGATGGAGGAGGAGGACGATGACACATCTAGATTGAGTGAGCTTATCGCTCTCGCAGAGGCAGGATTACATGGGGAAGAGGAGGACGACACATCAAGATTGAGTGAGCTCATCGCACTAGCTGAGGCAGGATTACGTGCTCAAGAGGAGGAGGACGAGTTTATGTCTCAGGCCGCCGAAGAGGTAGAGGAGGCTTATTACAAGCAGAAATCTGATGAGGCTGAGGCTGAGGATGAGCTATTCTCCCAAGTTGCAGATGAAGCAGAAGCCAATTATTACAAGAGAACTACTGACAAGTGTGATGCAGGACAATGCAGCAAGTGGAACGAGGTTGTCGTTGAGGATTGCGCGACGGATGACTCCGAAGATGAGTTACTTATAGATTGTGATTCTGATTGAACAAACTTGTAGCCTATTATGTAATACTTTCATATCCAAAATATTTTCGAACTCTAATATTTCAAAACCGTATTGTTTTTATTGCATTTTCATGTTTTTTGCAATTCACAAAAAAATGCGCAAGAGTTCCCCTTGTTTTATTAACAACCACAGTAAAAATAATCACATATTATAAGGCATCACCACATTTCAACATATAATACATCACAAAATAACACAGAATATGACAAAATCCACATGACATAGTGCTTAATACAATGTCCACATAACATAGTCCAAAATACATCGTTCACATTACAAAGTTTTCAGCATGAGTCCATATCACAAAGTTTTCAGCATAAGACCACATCACATAGTATTCATTTCCTCCTAGTCTTACCCTTGCCCTTGGCCTCAAGAGCGTCGGTGCCTGGAGTGTAAGGGTCACGTGGACGCCTTCTACGTGGTGTCAGTTGTGATGGCTGAGTTGTGGGAGCATCCTGCAGCTGTGATGGTCCAATCTCCTCCTGACCTGCGGCGCCAGCGTCGTCGTCGTCGTCGTGGTGCACGTCTTAAAACGTATCCTGCGTCGATCGCGAGGAGCTCATTCCAGCTGTAGATGGTCCAAATGTAGAAATGGGACGGTGAACGTTCGGCTGCATAGGAGGCACAGGCAGCTGCACATCAACACTCGCTAGAGACTGACATCCACAACGAGCTGCTGCACGACGAAGATGACGCGTGATACCCTCTGTAATTGAAAGATGAGTTATACACATATGTTAGAACATACAAATAAACAATTTCATTTCTAAACATTCATACTCACTGATAGTAACGAAAGCGTAGTAGTGTCTGAAGTTCTCTGTGAGATACGGTCAAGTTCAACAACAGATACGAGCATAGAGTTTCCCTATTCACAAGTTAGAACATTAGAATGCACAAAACAAGACATAATGCATTGAATTAACAGAACTAATTTTAGTAAAGAACTTGGTACCACTCTGTCAAGGATTGGAGCAGCCTCAATTTGGGACCCTAGTCGAGCAGCTATGTCGAACGAAGTGTCTCCGTCGTCTGACGATTCTTGCTCCGCATAGTCTGCAGCTGTCGATTGGCCCTTAAGCTTGCACCTAGTCGCACCAGCATACCAAATCAAATACCTTCGGAAGTGGTAGTTTGTGTGCGGCTGGTCGTTGACATAGTTTAGATCCCCTTGCTGATCCCATTCATCAATATAATCACGGTGGTGGGTCTCGAAGTCCGTGACCTTCTGCCTCTGTCTGTCGAACCTGCAAAAGTTAGACACATATATTAGTAACTCATTGCATATTTGAAATAATAGTTAGAATAACAAGTGGACAAAGTCACTCACTTGTGAAGTTCTATTGAAGTTGAGAAGGGCTCCACCGGAAACTCCTGTCGCAATCCGAACTATCGAGCCACTCTGTGGGGCAAGTGGTACTCAACAACATAAAAACAAATGAGGGGACACCTCATTAGGTAGATGTTCTTGTCTATTGAGCACACGCTGCTTGTCGGCGTTTCGACCCCGGGGGGTCCCTGGACCGACGAGTAAATTGTCGCTGCGTGCCCCAGCCCAGATGGGTTGGCGCGAGACGGAACACAGAGGGGGGAAAACCGCGGCTTCGTGTTGTCCTGCGCCAGAGTGGATGCGCTTGCAGTAGGGGGTTACAAGCGTTCGCGAGGGAGAGAGAGAGAGTCCCGTGCGACCACCCTCCTGTATGAGGGCCCTGGCCCTTCCTTTTATAGATGCAAGGAGAGGGTCCAGGTGTACAATGGGGGTGTAGTAGTGTGCTAACGTGTCCGACAGAGAGGAGCCGGAGCCCTATGTACATGCCAATGTGGCTGTCGGAGAGGTGCTAGGACCCTATGTACATGGTGTCGTGGCCGTCGGAGGAGCGTTTGAGCCCTGTAGAAGCACAGCTGTCGGGGCTATCGGGACCTTGCTGACGTATCCTTGCTTCCGTAAGGGGCTGAGAGTCATCGTCGTCATGGGCGCACGCGGGGAGCCATCATTACTTGTTACCGAGGCGAGTCTGGATGGGACACCGGTCTTATTCCCCCGTAGCCTGAGCTAGCTAGGGGTAGGTTAATGATGTACCTCCTGCGGCGTGGTCGGTCCGAGCCCAAGGTCGGGCGAGGCGGAGACTCCTCCTGAGGCCGAGGCCGGGGTCGGGCGAGGACGCGATTCCGCCCGAGGTCGAGGTTGAGGCCGGGCCCTAGGGTCGGGCGAGGCAGAGACCACCTTCCGTGGTTGAGGTCGAGGCCGAGCCCTGCGGTCGGGCGAGGCAAAGTCCATCTTCCGAGGCCGAGGCGGGGGCCGAGCCCTAGGGTCGGGCGAGGCGGAGACTTCTCCTGAGGCCGAGGCCCAAGGGCGGGCGAGGTGGAGCTTCCTGTGGCGCCTGAGGCTGGACTCAGCTGCTGTCAGCCTCATCTTGGCAGGTGGCACATCAGTCAGAGTGGGGCAGGCGGCGCTGCTTTCCTGTCAGGTCAGTCAGTGGAGGGGCGAAGTGACTGCAGTCACTTCGGCCCTGTCGACTGAGGAATGTGCGTCAGGATAAGGTGTCAGGCGATCCTCGCATTGAATGCTCCTGTGATACGGTCGGTTAGCGAGGCGATCTGGCCAAGGTTGCTTCAGTGCGAAGCCTGCCCGAGCTGGGCCTCGGGCGAGTCGAGGGTGCGGCCGTTGCTTGAGGAGGCCCTCGGGCGAGGCGTAAATTCGCCTGGGTCTACTTTTCCCGCCCGAGGCTAGGCTCGGGCGAGGCGAGATCGCGTCCCTTGAGTAGACGAAGCCTTGACCTGAATTGCGCCCATCAGCTTCCACAGCTTGTGCTGATGGTGATTACCAGCCGAGTTTAGGAGTGTTGGGGGTACCCCTAATTATGGTCCCCGATAGTAGCCCTCGAGCCTCAAAGGGAGTGTTGGTACTCGCTTGGAGGCTTTGTCGCACTTTTTTGGCAAGGGGACCAGACTTTCTTGGTTACATTTTGTTCCGGTGGGTGTGCGCGAGCGCACCCACCGGGTGTAGCCCCCGAGGCCTCGGAGGAGTAGTTTGACTCCTCTGAGGTCTTAATGCTTTTCGCAATGCCTTGACCGGTCTGGTTGTTCCCTCATGCGATCTGATGGTAGCCCGGGTGCATGGTCGGGTTCTGAGTTCTCAGGCTGGTCTGTTTACGCTGTCAACGGTTTGGCCGGAGCCAGGTTTGCGAGAGCAGCCCCCGAGCCTCTGCATGGAGCGAGAGGACGATCGAGGACTGACTCGGCTTTTATCATACGCCCCTTCGTCGCCTTTCCGCAAGGAGGGGGGAAGCGCCATGTTGCCCCTAGGGGGCGCCGAACATGGTGTCTCCAGTGAGTTGCTAATGGGTGATCCGAGTGGACGCCCGTGCCCCGTTCGATAAGGGTCAGCTAGTGGCCCAGAGGCACGCTCCAAAAGTACCTGCAGGTGATTTGCCGGACCCGACCCCGTTCGATTGGGTCCAAGGGCTCGATGCCTCCCTCTGGTGGGATTACGTTACAAAATTGCTCCTGCTAGTCTCGGAAATATCCTAGGGTACCTTGGGAGCGTAGCCCGAGCCTCGACCATGTATCGGACGTACCCAGAGTCATCCCTCGCTCTGCGTGCTCTAGGGCGGCTATTGAACCCTTCGAGGGGCTAGCCTTCGAACCCCTGATCAGTAGTGGGCGCGGAGCCCAAGTGCTCTGAGGCGGCTGTCAAACCCTTCCGAGGGGCTAGCCTTCGAACCTCTGATCAGTAGTGGGCGTGGAGCCCGAGTGCTCTGAGGCGGCTGTCGAACCCTTCTGAGGGGCCAGCCTTCGAACCTCTGATCAGTAGTGGGGCTCGGGGCCCGCTTCCTTCGCGGAGAAGGATCCCTTTCGAAATATCCCCTTTCCCGGTCCCTGTAGCAAGAGAGAGAAAGGGGAAGGAGAAAAGGATATGAATTTAAACGATGTGGTGCACCTCTTTTGACGCGGTCATCATGGCGGAGGTGAAACGTCGCCCGCTTTGCCTGCCCTGCCGCGAAGTTAATGCGACGGGACGGGTGGTTCGCGGGGCAGCCGTTGCGCGAGCCGTTCGAGGGACGGAACACGGACGCGTCGTCTTCACGCCATGGGAGAGGGCTCCCCTGCTGCTCCAGGAGAGGACGTGAGCCTGCAGACGATTTGACCGCCACTTCCGCTCGCCTGCTGCCGCCATTACTGCCGGCCCACTTTTGGCCATATCGACCGTCGCGCCTTCTCCCGCGGCTGACTGACCCGTGACCGATGTGCTCGGTTGGCACTTTTCGGTCATGCACAGGGTTGCCTCGAGTCGCGGCACCGGTTCCGCAGTCGAGAAGGCGCGGTATTGGCGCAAGTGGCAGTGCAGTTTTTCGCACGTAGTAACCGGCGCGCCGGTTACATGACGTGTGGGCCTGGGCCTCCACGCTGGATGCATCGAAGTTGAAGGGGTGCGTCTCCGTGGTGCGGTTGCACGCCGCCTGCATGGCGGTCCGCCCTTTCAACCGTTGGTTTCGGCGAGGATGGAGGAGTGCTTGTAACCGCGGGGCGGTTACACGCTCCGCGCGTGGCGGTCTGGCTTCTTCTGTCCTGGGCCAGCTTGCATGACGCGTGGGACCCAGCCCCCATGTCATAGGGGGAGGACCCTGGGGCACGTCAGTGAAGACTTAGCCCGCGACGCTTGAGGGAGAGCCGCCCTTAAAAAGGGATCAATCCCCCCGGCGGTAGCCATGCCTTCGCACTTCCCTCATGCATCGCATCCTTCCACCTTCCGAGCCCCCGGATGGGGAGCGCCCGCGTTGCCTTCGTCTTGTCGTTGGAGGAGCGCAACCTTACAGAGGTGGGCACCCTTCAGCCATCGCTCGGCTTCAAGGATTTTCATCAGGCAGCCCGGCTGCATTCCCCCACCGATGGTCACCCAAGATGGTGACCACCGGTTCGATGGTGGGGAGAAGCAAGCCGGGCTGCGGCCTCTGCCCTGCCCTCAGCTTCAAGGATCTTCATCATCCTTGCTGGGGCGGGGGGCGAGCTGAGCCGGAGCTCTACCTCCCGTACGGGCCGGCGGGCCACCTCTTCCTTCAGCATTCAGGGGAGAGGGCGCTCACCGGCCTAGCGGAGGGGGCGGACTTCGACAACGCGGGGCCGGTCGGCCACAAGCGTCGTCAGCTCCAGCATGCATGGCTCACTGGCTCAGCTGGCCCTGGCGCAGCTTCCGGTGCCACCTCCCACCGCTGGGGCAGAGTATGGCCGTCTGCCCGCCGTACGGACGACTGTTGCGCCATGCGCACCGAGGGACCGTCCAAGACATCGCACGCCACTAGGGCGGCGTTCGTGTTCTTGGATTGTCTTGTCCTCACTCCGGCACGACGCCTCCGTGCAGAGGTTGGTGCCTGCCCGTCCGTGAGGACTTGAGTGGAGATCTGCCAGTGGGCAGGTGGCGGCCGTCGTCGGTGCTGAGGTGGTGGCAGCCGGAGAAGGTTTCTCCGCCGATGAGACCGTCAACGCCACCCACGCTCCGGGCCTCCAGCTCTTTGGCTTTAATGGCTGGTTCTCGTCCCCCATGCGGGACGTGAACGAGGGCCTTCTAGTGGTAACGTTCGCCTTGGGGCCATCGCTGCTGCTGCAGAGGTTGCCGGCGAGCTACCCGGAGTTTGTCGTGCCACGGGCCCTCCGATGTGGAGGTTGTTCATACCCGCGGGAGTGGAACCGGAGTTCCGTTTGTAATTGCACCTGGAGTGCCGGTGTTTGTTCATTGTGGCTGTCGGGGCCTGAACATCTAGGTATTTGAGTGCAATACCGTGTTTCTTCCTCATTTCGAGCACTAGGACTCGCCTGTCGGCTAGCTAAACCGCTTAACTGTAATACCCAAATTGTAATATATATAAAAGTGGAGAAAAGTCATTCCCTATATTTTATGTGTGTGTTGAAATTACTTATCGTCACATGTGAACACCTCATTAAAAAAATAATTAATCAAGGACATGCCACTAAATTGTGCATCATGATGGAGTTTTGCTTGTTTGTGCACTTAGTAATAAAATAATAATAAAAGAAATACAATAATGAGATGGATATTTGAATTAAACCCAAAGTTGCACTTTAGGGTTTTGGAAATATTATGAAGAAGAGAAAAAGAGAAGATATATAAAATATAAAGGAAGTTTATATATTTCCAAAATTATTACCTTAAGGTCACAATATAACTCAAAGATAAATTTAGTACAAGATTTGAATGTAAAGTTGAATTCAAGTTGGATTAGGGATTAGAAAATAAAAAAAGGAAAACAATAAAAGAAAAAGGAAAGGATTACCTGTTGGTCTGGCGGCTCCCATTTCGGCCCATTCTTTTCCTGATCAACGCGCAGCCCAACTTCTGCCCTTCCGCGCCGACAGCTGGGCCCCGGGTGCCAGCCTCTCCTTCCGCGCCCGTCGCCACACGCATGTGGAGCAGCCCGGTCAACGCGCGTTTTCCCTCCTGCTCGCTCGGCCCATGCGTGCTTCTGCTCGCTGCTGACGCTGTGGGGTGGGACCCGTCGGTCATATTCATCCCCTCCCTATCTTCTCTCCGCTTGTGCGATAGTGCTGCCGGATCTCAACGAACTCCGTGGTTTCGGTCCCAACAAACTCCGTGATGCTCGGCCTGGTGCTACAGCGTGATCTTGGAGCTCTAGGCTATATAAGTGCTAGTCGCCGCAATTACTAGCTCGAACAGAGAGGCAAACGAAGAAGGAGAGAGCGAGGCGGGAGAGAATCCGATGCCGCCGCCGTGGGCCTTCTTGTCTATCGGCATTGAAGCTTCGTTAGCCATGGATGGACTCCCCCTGGACGCACGGGCAGGGATTCGCGCCGTCACCTGACCAACTCGTTGGCCGGAGCCATGGATGACCCCCGCTCCGCACCTCGCCATGGCCGACTCCCATGGTTGCCCTGCACATCGGTGAGTCGCATCCCCTGTGTTCGCCTCATTTTCCTCTTCAGGTACCTATAAACGCAAATGGCGGTCAGGCTCTGCGGAGGAATTCGTTTGTCGCCGGCGAGGTCACCACCGTAAGGGTCACCGGCGCCGCCGCGCTTGGCTTGGATTGGGGGTAGCCACGTCGACCGTCCGATCTACCCTATGCGGTCAAGATTAATGCGGTGACGTTTCGACCAGGGTGGAGAACGCTCACCGTTCGATTCCCTATCGGACGCTCAGGATTAGATCACGTATATATTAAATCTCGGGCGTAGATCTCGGATTCAACGGCCAATGTGTCATACCGGTTCGCTTAGAGGGCGGATTTAATCTGAGCCTTCCATCTCAGATCTGGTGGCCAGTGATCAACCATAACCCTTCGGCTGTGTGATTTTGCATAAGAGCCCCTGCTCTTTGCCACAATTAACCCGCCGTCCGGGGCTATAGGAAGAGTCTTGCGGTTTAGCCCCGAATTTTATAAGAAACACCCTGCGCTCTCTGGTATTAGTGGCCGCGGTCCAAAGGTTAATATAATTGGTAAAACTAATAAAGAAAATGATTTTTTTAGTATAAAAATAATTCTAGGATCTTGTTTAATTCATAGAAAATTTATTTTAACTCCTTTTTGATTCATTCAAGTTGTATTAATTTTGTTTTAATATTGTTTATGACCTAGTGACTCTATTTAGACATGAAACATAGATTAAAATTGTTTACTTAATTTATTTCCTGCCAAGTACTTAATAACTTCGGAAATTCATAACTCAATAACTGTAACTCCGTTTTGATCCGTTCTAGTTGCATTAGTCTCATAATAATATTTATTATCATCTGGTAACTTTGTTTTGTCATGAAATATAGGTTAAAATGTTGCACTTAGTCTATTCTATACTTAACCACATGGATCTTTGGAAAACCGTAACTTCATAACCGTAACCCCGAATTTAGTGATTGTCGTTCCCACGATCTCGTAGCATCGTGTAGAATACTACTATTCAGTTTGTGCTTATGTTTGGTGTAATGTTAATTTTGCCTATAACATGTTTGTTTGTATTGCTACGACTAGCGTGAGGACACGTGTCATCTGAAGAGCAAGTTGGTACCTGGAATCTCAAGTCCCAGGCAAGTTGTGCCCTTGATCACTTCTTTTTACCTAACCATGTTCTGATTAATCATAATGATCTGCATAGGTTAATTTTGATGGGACCCAATAGGTTACCCTAGTTTGATTATCTTTATACCTTGTTACCACTGAACTTTTTGGGTAGTACTTGCTAGTGCTTTATGTGGTTTTGGGTATGAAGATACATTACTCATGATTATACTTTTGTTATCCGTTGTTATTTATCGTTCATGATAAGATCATTATGTTAATTGGAACATGGAGCGACCACCCGGGAAAACAGTGCTACCACAAGGGTTTAATGGGACGCCCTTGGCTGATTAATTAGGAAAGCTAGTGGAGGACTACCTTACCCGAAAGGGGCAAGGGCAGTAGGGGAGTGGTCAGTGTAGGGAGGCCCTCGGGAGGATTTTGCTGTGATGGCGGTCCTGCAAGGGATTCCTGCATTGGAGCTTCCTATAAACTGTAGCGGGTTTTCTGAAGCTAGTGGAACTTTGTAAAGGCCTCGTAGTGTTACCCTGCCTCGCCTCCTCGGTAGAGGTGTATGGGAAGTCGCGATCCCTTGGCAGATGGGTAACATGACTTGTGGGTAAAGATGCGCAACCTCTGCAGAGTGTAAAACTGGTATACTAGCCGTGCTCACGGTCATGAGCAGCTCGGACCCTCACATGATTAATCTATGGAACTTAAATTCAATTTGTCATATGCATTGCATCGCAGGTGATGTTGTTACTTCTGTTCTACTATTTAATTGGGTTGGTATTTACTTATACTTAGTAATGGCTAATAAAATTTTGACCAACTTTAAAAGCAATGCTCAGCTTCAGCCATCCTCTTTGGTAAGCCTTACACTTCACATGAGCTCCCACCTTTGGCGAGTTCATACACATTATTCCCCACAACTTGTTGAGCGATGAACGTATGTGAGCTCACTCTTGCTGTCTCACACCCCCACAGGTCAAGAACAGGTACCGCAGGATGAGGCGCTTGGAGGATGCTACGATGTGTTCGTGAGAGGTCTAGGCCGTCGTCTCCCAGTCAACTTTGGGTTGCTGGACCGTTGTCTCCTTATAATGTAATTATTTATTTATTTATTTTGTATAGAACTCCTGTTATGTAGTAAAGATGTGACATTCGATCCTGTGCCATGATTCATCATATGTGTGAGACTTGGTCCCAGCACACCTGGTGATTATGTTTACGCCCGGGCTTTGGACCCCTAAAACCCGGGTGTTACAGAAGTGGTATCAGAGGAATGTTGACTGTAGGACGAAACCTAGATAGAACTGGACAACCATTATCTACTTACCTCTGCTACTCTGATTCTTTTCAAACTTATCTTAATCTTTTCTCATCTATTTCCGCTTTACTCTGATTATTCTTACCTTTTCTTTCTAATGACAAATGTGGATTTCATATTTTGAAACCCAGTGCCTAAAGTGACCTTTAGGAATAGGAGACCTACTCTTAGGAACAAAAATAAACTATTTTTTAGGTATCTATACACTTGAGAGCTTGTTCTTATGATACTTGTATGATTTGGATCTTTGATTGAGTGTGATGGGTTGTGGAGTAATGTCCATAATTACATCTGCATATACATATAAACATAAATAGAGTTCATAAGATAATTAAACAACTTAGATTATCTATTTCATATAGATCCCGCTTATCTTAAAAGATTCTCTCTTATTTTACTAGATCCATCTTATCTTTCAATATTATTTCTTATCTTAATAGATCCATCTTATCCTGAAAAGATTCTATCATATCCTAATAGATCTTACTAACCTCAAAAGATTCTACCTTTTCCTTATGGATTCACCTTGCCATAATTAGCATATTTATCCCACTCTAGAATAACAACCATGATCTAATCCAAATTGAGTTACTTAAATAAGTTAGATAATGTTGGCGACAAAAATTAGGCCCTAATTCTATAAACATATCTTACCCTAAATTAATACATTGGACTAACTCGTCCGTAAACAACAACCTAACCTACATCATAGGTTGCATAATCCCTTTGTTCAAAAAGCAAAGTAAAACTCTATCCAAACCTACCCACCTCGTGTACCCCGGCTATCCTAACTATATGTCCTTAACTCGGATGGCAACTCCAAGATTGAGGGCCAAAGAAGACCAACCACGTCCAGGGAGGATAAGCATCACCTCAAGTCTTCAAAGATCAAGTTGGACCGCCAAAGGAATCAAGATTCGCTATGCATGATGGAGTCCTTCCTTACCCTACTATGTCCTACCCAAGCCTATCCATGCTTTAAAGACATTTTTTTTCTTACACATTTGGTGACTATACATATACATACCCATGCTTTCATAACCACTTTATAAATAACATGAAACCTATTATTAATTAGAAGTTAAAGGTTAAACTATAAATAAAGCTTTTTACATCCCTGTCCTTACAAATCTCGAGGACGAGATTTCTGTTAAGGGGGGTAGGATTTGTAATACCCAAATTGTAATATATATAAAAGTGGAGAAAAGTCATTCCCTATATTTTATGTGTGTGTTGAAATTACTTATCGTCACATGTGAACACCTCATTAAAAAAATAATTAATCAAGGACATGCCACTAAATTGTGCATCATGATGGAGTTTTGCTTGTTTGTGCACTTAGTAATAAAATAATAATAAAAGAAATACAATAATGAGATGGATATTTGAATTAAACCCAAAGTTGCACTTTAGGGTTTTGGAAATATTATGAAGAAGAGAAAAAGAGAAGATATATAAAATATAAAGGAAGTTTATATATTTCCAAAATTATTACCTTAAGGTCACAATATAACTCAAAGATAAATTTAGTACAAGATTTGAATGTAAAGTTGAATTCAAGTTGGATTAGGGATTAGAAAATAAAAAAAAGGAAAAAAATAAAAGAAAAAGGAAAGGATTACCTGTTGGGCTGGCGGCTCCCATTTCGGCCCATTCTTTTCCTGATCAACGCACAGCCCAACTTCTGCCCTTCCGCGCCGACAGCTGGGCCCCTGGTGCCAGCCTCTCCTTCCGCGCCCGTCGCCACACGCATGTGGAGCAGCCTGGTCAACGCGCGTTTTCCCTCCTGCTCGCTCGGCCCATGCGTGCTTCTGCTCGCTGCTGACGCTGTGGGGTGGGACCCGTCGGTCATATTCATCCCCTCCCTATCTTCTCTCCGCTTGTGCGATAGTGCTGCCGGATCTCAACAAACTCCGTGGTTTCGGTCCCAACAAACTCCGCGATGCTCGGCCTGGTGCTACAACGTGATCTTGGAGCTCTAGGCTATATAAGTGCTAGTCGCCGCAATTACTAGCTCGAACAGAGAGGCAAACGAAGAAGGAGAGAGCGAGGCGGGAGAGAATCCGATGCCGCCGCCGTGGGCCTTCTTGTCTATCGGCATTGAAGCTTCGTTAGCCATGGATGGACTCCCCCTGGACGCACGGGCAGGGATTCGCGCCGTCACCTGACCAACTCGTTGGCCGGAGCCATGGATGACCCCCGCTCCGCACCTCGCCATGGCCGACTCCCATGGTTGCCCTACACATCGGTGAGTCGCATCCCCTGTGTTCGCCTCATTTTCCTCTTCAGGTACCTATAAACGCAAATGGTGGTCAGGCTCTGCGGAGGAATTCGTTTGTCGCCGGCGAGGTCACCACCGTAAGGGTCACCGGCGCCGCCGCGCTTGGCTTGGATTGGGGGTAGCCACGTCGACCGTCCGATCTACCCTATGCGGTCAAGATTAATGCGGTGACGTTTCGACCAGGGTGGAGAACGCTCACCGTTCGATTCCCTATCGGACGCTCAGGATTAGATCACGTATATATTAAATCTCGGGCGTAGATCTCGTATTGAACGGCCAATGTGTCATACCGGTTCGCTTAGAGGGCGGATTTAATCTGAGCCTTCCATCTCAGATCTGGTGGCCAGTGATCAACCATAACCCTTCGGCTGTGTGATTTTGCATAAGAGCCCCTGCTCTTTGCCACAATTAACCCACCGTCCGGGGCTATAGGAAGAGTCTTGCGGTTTAGCCCCGAATTTTATAAGAAACACCCTGCGCTCTCTGGTATTAGTGGCCGCGGTCCAAAGGTTAATATAATTGGTAAAACTAATAAAGAAAATGATTTTTTTAGTATAAAAATAATTCTAGGATCTTGTTTAATTCATAGAAAATTTATTTTAACTCCTTTTTGATTCATTCAAGTTGTATTAATTTTGTTTTAATATTGTTTATGACCTAGTGACTCTATTTAGACATGAAACATAGATTAAAATTGTTTACTTAATTTATTTCCTGCCAAGTACTTAATAACTTCGGAAATTCATAACTCAATAACTGTAACTCCGTTTTGATCCGTTCTAGTTGCATTAGTCTCATAATAATATTTATTATCATCTGGTAACTTTGTTTTGTCATGAAATATAGGTTAAAATGTTGCACTTAGTCTATTCTATACTTAACCACATGGATCTTCGGAAAACCGTAACTTCATAACCGTAACCCCGAATTTAGTGATTGTCGTTCCCACGATCTCGTAGCATCGTGTAGAATACTACTATTCAGTTTGTGCTTATGTTTGGTGTAATGTTAATTTTGCCTATACCATGTTTGTTTGTATTGCTACGACTAGCGTGAGGACACGTGTCATCTGAAGAGCAAGTTGGTACCTGGAATCTCAAGTCCCAGGCAAGTTGTGCCCTTGATCACTTCTTTTTACCTAACCATGTTCTGATTAATCATAATGATCTGCATAGGTTAATTTTGATGGGACCCAATAGGTTACCCTAGTTTGATTATCTTTATACCTTGTTACCACTGAACTTTTTGGGTAGTACTTGCTAGTGCTTTATGTGGTTTTGGGTATGAAGATACATTACTCATGATTATACTTTTGTTATCCGTTGTTATTTATCGTTCATGATAAGATCATTATGTTAATTGGAACATGGAGCGACCACCCGGGAAAACAGTGCTACCACAAGGGTTTAATGGGACGCCCTTGGCTGATTAATTAGGAAAGCTAGTGGAGGACTACCTTACCCGAAAGGGGCAAGGGCAGTAGGGGAGTGGTCAGTGTAGGGAGGCCCTCGGGAGGATTTTGCTGTGATGGCGGTCCTGCAAGGGATTCCTGCATTGGAGCTTCCTATAAACTGTAGCGGGTTTTCTGAAGCTAGTGGAACTTTGTAAAGGCCTCGTAGTGTTACCCTGCCTCGCCTCCTCGGTAGAGGTGTATGGGAAGTCGCGATCCCTTGGCAGATGGGTAACATGACTTGTGGGTAAAGATGCGCAACCTCTGCAGAGTGTAAAACTGGTATACTAGCCGTGCTCACGGTCATGAGCAGCTCGGACCCTCACATGATTAATCTATGGAACTTAAATTCAATTTGTCATATGCATTGCATCGCAGGTGATGTTGTTACTTCTGTTCTACTATTTAATTGGGTTGGTATTTACTTATACTTAGTAATGGCTAATAAAGTTTTGACCAACTTTAAAAGCAATGCTCAGCTTCAGCCATCCTCTTTGGTAAGCCTTACACTTCACATGAGCTCCCACCTTTGGCGAGTTCATACACATTATTCCCCACAACTTGTTGAGCGATGAACGTATGTGAGCTCACTCTTGCTGTCTCACACCCCCACAGGTCAAGAACAGGTACCGCAGGATGAGGCGCTTGGAGGATGCTGCGATGTGTTCGTGAGAGGTCTAGGCCGTCGTCTCCCAGTCAACTTTGGGTTGCTGGACCGTTGTCTCCTTATAATGTAATTATTTATTTATTTTGTATAGAACTCCTGTTATGTAGTAAAGATGTGACATTCGATCCTGTGCCATGATTCATCATATGTGTGAGACTTGGTCCCAGCACACCTGGTGATTATGTTTACGCCTGGGCTTTGGACCCCTAAAACCCGGGTGTTACATTAACCAAGTGTGAGTTGCCCTGTGCGGAAGGTGATGAGTGAGGTATCCGTATCCTGGAGGCGTAGGAGTCCCTCGGCTCGGTCGGCCTTGCCACCCAAGGCTTCTCTTGCTCAGTTAAAGAAACCCTCGGCTGCTCGGCGATGAGCCGGAGCCGGAGGCAGCGGTGTCAGCGTGGACAGAGGTGGAGTCGGCTCGAGAAGAAGCTTCGTTGGCCTAGGAGCACGTGGGCTCCCTGGCCGAGGAGGTGCAGCAGCGGCGGCTGGAACCTGGCCAGGTCGTCCACTGGCGGGACCAACCCCGGAGTCGGGCTGCCGAGGCCATGAGCCGGGCTGATGTCCTCGGGGGACAGCTGGCTGAGGCTACGGAGCGGCCGGTCAAGGTGTTTGCCCGGGCCGGGACCCTTACAGAGACCTTGGCTATGATGGCCCGAGCTTGGTGCTGGCTTCCTCCTTCGAGGTGGAGATCCTTCCGCCCGCGTCGCCGTCCGAGGCCGGGCCAGATTCCGCCAAAGGTGGAGATGACACCGAGGGTGCTGCTGCTCCCTCTGCTGATGTCTGAACCTGCAGGGAAAGTTTGTCTGTAGTGTGCTTATGTTTTTCGCGGCCGCCGAGGCCCAAACATATCATTGTCGTGTTGTAAAGTTGCGTTTCCTTTCCTCTTGTTTCGAGTATTAGGACTTGTTCGTCGGTAGTAGAATCGTTTATCCGAGCGAGAGTTACTTTTCACGGAAGGTGATGAGTGAGGTATCTGTATCCCGGAGGCGTAGGAGTTCCTCGGCTCGGTCGACCTCACCGCTTACGTGCACTCTTACTCGTTCGTAGGATTCTGTTATCGATATAGTCGAGAAGGCACGAAAATCGTTCTGGTAGAAAAGTTTTCGAGCGTTAAGACTTATTCGGTCAGCAGAATCGCTTATCCGAGCGTGAGTTACTTATCGCAGAAGGTGATGAGTGAGGATCCGTATCCCGGAGGCGTAGGAGTCCCTCGACTCGGTCGGCCTTGCCGCTTACGTGTACTCCGTCGTTTTCAAGATCCCGCTATCGAAGCAGTCGAAAAGCGCGAAAGATGTTATGGCAGAAAGACTTTTTTCCGAGGAAAATTTTGACGCAGAGGGGGTTCCCCCCTTCTAGCCCCCGAGGGAGGGTCGGGCTTTGCCGTGGCAAGGCTGACCCTTCCTTGACGGTTAGACTTTATTTGTGTATGTATAGAAAACAAGGTATATAAACGACTTGAAAACATCTTAAGGGTAAAAGCGACGTAGCTGTCGAATGTTCCAAGTGTTGCTGTAGACCTCGCCTTGATTGTTGGCCAGCTTGTATGTTCCAGGCTTCAAAATCTTGGCGATGATGAATGGCCCCTCCCAGGGAGGAGTAAGCTTGTGGCGCCCTCGAGCATCTTGTCGCAGCCGAAGCACCAAGTCCCCCACTTGGAGGTCTCGGGGCCGAACCCCTCGGGCGTGGTAGCGTTGCAGGGACTGCTGATACCATGCCGAGTGTAGTAAGGCCATGTCCCGAGCCTCTTCCAGCTAGTCCAGCGAGTCTTCTCGGCTAGTCTGGTTGCTTTGGTCGTCGTACGCCCTTGTCCTCGGGGAACCGTATTCTAAGTCTGTGGGCAAGACAGCCTTGGCCCCATAGACTAGAAAGAATGGTGAGAAACCCGTGGCTCGGCTTGGCGTCGTCCTCAGACTCCAGACCACCGAGGGTAGTTCCTTCATCCACCGCCTGCCGAGCTTGTTGAGGTCGTTGTAGATCCTCGGCTTAAGTCCCTGCAGAATCATGCCGTTGGCATGCTCCACCTGCCCGTTTGTCATGGGGTGAGCCACGGCGGCCCAGTCCACCCGGATGTGGTGGTCCTCGCAGAAGTCCAGGAACTTCTTGCCAGTGAACTGGGTGCCATTGTCGGTGATGATGGAGTTTGGGACCCCGAAGCGATGGATGATGTTGGTGAAGAACGCCACCGCCTGCTCGGACCTAATGCTGGTTAGGGGTCGGACCTCGATCCACTTGGAGAATTTGTCGATGGCGACCAGCAGGTGCGAGAAGCCCCCGGGTGCCTTCTGCAAGGGACCGACGAGGTCCAGACCACATACAACAAACGACCAAGTGATGGGTATTGTCTGCAGGGCTTGAGCGGGCAGGTGCGTCTGTCTTGCGTAGAATTGACACCCCTGGCAGGAGCGTACAATCCTAGTGGCGTCGGCCACAGCGGTCGGCCAGTAGAAGCCTTGTCGGAAGGCGTTCCCGACGAGGGCTCGAGGTGCTGCGTGGTGACCGCAAGCCCCCGAGTGTATTTCTTGCAATAGCTCCTGTCCTTCAGCAATGGATATGCATCGTTGGAGGATGCCTGAGGTGCTGCGGTGGTAGAGCTCCTTTTCGTCACCCAGTAAGATGAACGACTTGGCGCGCCGCGCTAGTCGCCGAGCTTCGGCTTTGTCGAGGGGGAGCTCTCCTCGGTAGAGATATTGTAGGTACGAGATCTGCCAGTTTCGATTAGGCGTGACCCTATCCCGCTCTCCCTCGACACGCAGTGCCTCACCCTCGGCGGCCGAGGGTGCCTCGGGCTGGGCCGAGGCCTCCTCGGGCTCAGGCGTGTCGTCGGTCTTGACGGAGGGTTGATGTAGGTCTCGGGAGAAAACGTCCGGGGGAACTGTTGTCCGCCCCGAGGCTATTTTAGCCAGCTCATCCGCAGTCTCGTTGTACTGTCGGGCGACGTGGTTGAGCTCGAGCCCGTAGAACTTGTCTTCTAGGCGCCGAACCTCGTCGCAGTAGGCCTCCATCTTCGGGTCGCGGCAGTGGGAGTTCTTCATGACTTGGTCGATGACA
Source organism: Zea mays (assembly GCF_902167145.1). Taxonomy (NCBI): domain Eukaryota; kingdom Viridiplantae; phylum Streptophyta; class Magnoliopsida; order Poales; family Poaceae; genus Zea; species Zea mays. Next base: position 9,642,846 of record NC_050104.1, on the reverse strand, counting down.
AGCTGCGAGTCGCCACGAGCGTCGAGGCGCCGAACCCCTAGCTCGATGGCGATGCACAACCCGTTAACCAGAGCCTCGTACTCGGCCACATTGTTTGACGCTGGGAAATGGAGGCGCAGCACGTAGCGGAGGTGCTTCCCGAGGGGTGAGATGAAGAGCAGGCCCGCACCTGCTCCTGTTTTCATCAGCGACCCATCGAAGTACATGGTCCAGAGTTCTGGTTGGATCGGAGCTGTTGGTAGCTGGGTGTCGACCCATTCAGCCACGAAGTCTGCCAAGACTTGGGACTTGATGGCCTTCCGAGGAGCGAACAAGATTGTCTCGCCCATGATCTCCACCACCCACTTCGCTATCCTACCCGAGGCCTCTCGGCACTGGATGATCTCCCCCAGGGGAAGAACGACACCATAGTCACCGGATGAGACTCAAAGTAGTGTCGCAACTTTCGCCGCATCAGAATTACTGCGTACAGTAGCTTCTGAATTTGCGGGTAGCCGATCTTGGTCTCGGATAGCACTTCGCTGATGAAGTAGACCGGCCTCTGGACGAGCAATGCATGCCCTTCTTCTCGTCTCTCGACTACGATCGCGGCGCTGACCACCTGAGTGGTTGCGGCTACGTAGATCAAGAGGGCTTCTCCTGCAGCGGGGGGCACCAAGATGGGCGTACTTGTAAGGAGTGCCTTCAGGTTTCCGAGGGCTTCCTCGGCCTCGGGGGTCCAAGAGAAGCGCTCGGTCTTCCTTAAGAGGCGATACAAGGGTAGGCCTCTTTCGCCGAGGCACGAGATAAAGCGGCTCAGAGCCGCAACGCATCCCATGACCCTCCGTACTCCTTTCAAGTCTTTGATAGGGCCCATGTTGGTAATGGCCGCGATTTTCTCCGGGTTGGCCTCGATGCCCCACTCGGAGACGATGAACCGCAGGAGCATGCCTCGGGGGGACTCCGAAGACACACTTCTCGGGGTTGAGTTTCACGCCCTTCGCCCTCAGACACTTGAACGTCGTTTCAAGGTCAGAGAGGAGGTCAGAGGCTTTTCTCGTCTTGACTACGATGTCATCGACGTAAGCCTCGACCGTTCTACCGATGTGTTCTCCGAACACGTGGTTCATGCACCTTTGATATGTCGCGCCTGCATTCCTCAAACCAAATGGCATAGTAATATAACAGTACATGCCAAAAGGTGTGATGAAAGAAGTCGCGAGCTGGTCAGACTCCTTCATCTTGATTTGGTGATACCCTGAGTAGGCATCGAGGAATGATAGAGTTTCGCACCCAGCAGTGGAATCCACGATTTGATCGATGCGAGGCAGAGGGTAGGGAACCTTTGGACATGCTTTGTTTAGACCAGTGTAGTCTACATACATCCTCCATTTCCCACCTTTCTTTTTCACAAGCACAGGGTTGGCTAGCCATTCGGGATGGAATACCTCTTTGATGATCCCTGCAGCCATCAGCTTGTGGATCTCCTCGCCTATGGCTCTGCGCTTTTCTTCGTCGAATCAGCGCAGAGGCTGCTTCACGGGTCGGGCTCCAGCTCGGATATCCAGCGAGTGCTTGGCGACATCCCTCGGTATGCCTGGCATGTCCGAGGGACTCCACGCAAAAACCTCGGCGTTTGCGTGGAGAAAGTCGACGAGCACTGCTTCCTATTTGGGGTCGAGCTCGGAGCCGATCCGGACTTGCTTGGAGGCGTCATTGCTAGGGTCGAGAGGAACGGACTTAACCGCCTCTGCTGGCTCGAAGTTGCCGGCGTGGCGCTTCGCATCTGGCACCTTTTTGGAGAGGCACTCCAGATCGGCGATGAGGGCCTCAGACTCGGCGAGGGCCTCAGCGTACTCCACGCACTCCACGTCGCATTCGTACGCGTGTCGGTATGTGGAGCCGACGGTGATGACCCCGTTGGGGCCCAGCATCTTGAGCTTGAGGTATGTGTAGTTGGGGACGACCATGAACTTGGCGTAGCACAATCTCCCCAGCACCGCGTGGTAGGTTCCTCGGAACCCGACCACCTCGAATGTGAGGGTTTTCTTTCGGAAGTTGGAGGGAGTCCCGAAGCAGACGGGCAGATCGAGTTGTCCAAGGGGCTGGACGCGCTTCCCGGGGATGATCCCGTGAAAAGGCGCCGCACCGGCCTGGATCATGGACAAATCGATCTGCAAGAGCCCGAGGGTCTCGGCGTAGATGATGTTGAGGCTGCTGCCTCCGTCCATGAGGACCTTGGTGAGCCTGACGTTGACGATGACGGGGTCAACAACGAGCGGGTACTTTCCTGGGCTCGGCACGCGGTCAGGGTGGTCACCTTGGTCGAAGGTGATGGGCTTGTCGGACTAGTCTAGGTAGACTGGCGCCGCCACCTTCACCGAGCAGACCTCCCGGCGCTCCTGCTTGCGGTGCCGAGCCGAGACGTTCGCCACTTGCCCATCGTAGATCATGAAACAGCCGTGGACCTCGGGGAACTCCTCTGCCTTGTTGCCCTCCTTCTTGTCGTTGTCATAGCCTCTGCCACCTTCCGCCGAGGGCCAGACCTTATGGAAGTAGCGCTGAAGCATGACGCATTCCTTAAGGGTGTGTTTGACGGGACCCTAATGATAGGGGCACGACTCCTTGAGCATCTTGTCGAACAGGTTGGCCCCTCCGGGAGGCTTCCGAAGGTTCCTGTGCTCGGCGGCAGCGACAAGATCCACGTCGGCGGCGTTGCGTTTCGCTTGCGACTTCTTCTTGGCCTTCTTCTTCGTGCCGCGCTGGGCGGACGCCTCGGGGACGTCTTACTGCTGGCGTCCCTGAGGCTGCTTGTCCTTCCGGAAGATGGCCTCGACCGCCTCCTGACCAGAGGCGAACTTGGTGGCGATATCCATCAACTCGCTCGCCCTGGTGGGAGTCTTGCGACCCAGCTTGCTCACCAGGTCGCGGCAAGTGGTGCCGGCGAGGAAAGCGCCGATGACATCTGAGTCGGTGATGTTGGGCAGCCCGATGCGCTGCTTCGAAAACCGCCGGATGTAGTCCCGCAGGGATTCCCCTGGCTACTGGCGGTAGCTTCGGAGATCCCAAGAGTTCCCAGGGCGCATGTATGTGCCCTGGAAGTTTCTAGCGAAGGCCTTGACCAGGTCGTCCCAGTTGGATATCTGCGCAGGAGGCAGATGCTCCAGCCAGGCCCGGGCGGCGTCGGAGAGGAACAGGGGGAGGTTGCGGATGATGAGGTTGTCATCATCCGTTCCTCCTAGCTGGCAGGCCAGCCGGTAGTCCGCAAGCCACAGTTCTGGCCTTGTTTCCCCCGAGTACTTGGTGATGGTAGTCGGGGCCCGGAACCGGGTCGGGAACGGCGCCCGTCGTATGGCCCGGCTAAAGGCTTGCAGACCGGGTGGTTCGGGCGAGGGGCTCCGATCTTCCCCGCTGTCGTAGCATCCCCCACGCCTGGGGTGGTAGCCTCGGCGCACCTTTTCGTCGAGGCGGGCTCGACAGTCATGGCGGCGGTGCTCGTTGCCAAGGCGACCCGAGGCTGCAGGCGTTGCGTCCCGCGTGCGCCCGGTGTGGACCGAGGCTTCCCGCATGAATCGGGAGGTCGTGGCGCGATGCTCTGGGGGGTACCCCTGCCTTCAGGAGGCAGAGCTCTCGGCCCGTCGGACCACGACATCCTCCAGGAGATTCTTGAGTTCTCCCTGGATACACCGCCCCTCGGTGGTGGATGGCTCCGGCATTGCTCGGAGTAGAATTGCCTCTGCAGCCAGATTCTGGCCGACCCCACTGGAAGCCGGGGGCAGCCTTGCCCTGGCATCGTCAGCGATGCAGTGCTGGACGTCCTAGGCTTGATGACGCGCTTCTTCGGCTAGTGCTCGGCCTGCCCACTCCTGCCCGATGTTTTGCTGGAGCTGCACAAGTTGTCCTGCTTCCTCGTCGAGCTTGGCCTGCATCTCGCGGATTTGCTCGAGCTGTGTGTCCTGACCCCCCGCAGGGACTGGGACCACAGCTAGCTCCCGTAGGATGTCAACGCGAGGCGCAGGCCTAGGGGGATCGTCGTCCTCCGGCATACCAAGGTGGTTGCCTTCGTCAAGACCCCCTAGATCGACATGGAAACATTCGCGACTTGGTCCACAACCTTCGTTGTCAAGGCTGTGGCCATCATCGGAGCAATCGGAGAGGCAGTAGTCACATGCGGTCATGAAGTCTCGCATGGCGCTAGGATTACCGAGCCCGGAGAAATTCCAACCAGAGTCGGGCTCGTCATCTTCCTCAGAACCCGGGGGCCCGTAGGTCGAGACGGCCGTCAGTCGGTCCCAGGTCGACCACATATGGTACCCCGGAAGGTTAGGATATGCCTTTATGAAAGCGCTCACCGAAGCGGGGTCGCTTGGTGGATCGAAGCTGAATCTAAAAGGCACAGGGTGGAAAACGGACGGTACCTCTCGATCGATGGATGGTGACGAAGTCGCGTCGGGGACGGACTGCACCATTATGTCAGGTACGAGGCTAACGCCCAGCAGGCCCTTCGCGAGTGTGCTGGCGTCATCTGTCCACTTGGGGTTGGCGTGTTGCGGGGAAACAACGCTCGTCTTTGTCTCAGGCGCGAGGTCAACACCCGACGTGTCCCCCGCTGGGGCGCCGGTGTCGTCGACTCGTTCGATAGCCGACGAGGTGCCGCCTCCTGCTTGGCCATGGTTGCCCCGCCTCCTTCTCCTGCGGCGAGGAAGGCGACGGGACAAACCCGGATGCTGCTCTTCCATCGTGGGGGGAAGACGTCACCGAGTCCGCCGCCGCCGGGCGGGCTGACGGCCGTCATTGTCGCTGTCGCGCGGTGGAGGAAGGAGTACCATGTCGTAGCTGCCATCGAGAGACATGAACTCAAGACTCCCGAAACGGAGCAGCGTCCCGGGCTGAAGAGGTTGCTGGAGACTACCTATCTGGAACTTGACAGGAAGTTGTTCGTCAACACGCAGCAGGCCCCTACCTGGCGCACCAACTATCGATGTTTCGACCCCGGGGGGTCCCTGGACCGACGAGTAAATTGTCGCTGCGTGCCCCAGCCCAGATGGGTTGGCGCGAGACGGAACATAGAGGGGGGAAAACCACGGCTTCGTGTTGTCCTGCGCCAGAGTGGATGCGCTTGAAGTAGGGGGTTACAAGCGTTCGCGAGGGAGAGAGAGTCCCTCGCGACCACCCTCCTGTATGAGGGCCCTGGCCCTTCCTTTTATAGATGCAAGGAGAGGGTCCAGGTGTACAATGGGGTGTAGCAGTGTGCTAACGTGTCCGGCAGAGAGGAGCCGAAGCCCTATGTACATGCTAACGTGGCTGTCGGAGAGGTGCTAGGACCCTGTGTACATGGTGTTGTGGCCGTCGGAGGAGCGTTTGAGCCCTGTAGAAGCACAGCTGTCGGGGCTATCGGGACCTTGCTGACGTATCCTTGCTTTCGTAAGGGGTTGAGAGCCGCCGTCGTCATGGGCGCACGCGGGGAGCCATCATTACTTGTTACCGAGGCGAGTCTGGATGGGACGCCGGTCTTGTTCCCCTGTAGCCTGAGCTAGCTAGGGGTAGGGTAATGATGTACCTCTTGTGGCGTGGTCGGTTCGAGCCCAAGGTCGGGCGAGGCGGAGTCTCCTCCTGAGGCCGAGGCCGGGGTCGGGCGAGGACGCGATTCCACCCGAGGTCGAGGTTGAGGACGGGCCCTGGGGTCGGGCAAGGCGGAGACCACCTTCCGTGGTCGAGGTCGAGGCCGAGCCCTGGGGTCGGGCGAGGCGGAGTCCATTTTCCGAGGCCGAGGCGGGGGCCGAGCCCTGGGGTCGGGCGAGGCGGAGACTTCTCCTGAGGCTGAGCCCAAGGGCGGGCGAGGCGGAGCTTCCTGTGGCGCCCGAGGCTGGACTTAGCTGCTGTCAGCCTCATCTTGGCAGGTGGCACAGCAGTCGGAGCGGGGCAGGCAATGCTGCTTTCCTGTCAGGTCAGTCAGTGGAGGGGCAAAGTGACTGCGGTCACTTCGGCCCTGCCGACTGAGGAACGTGCGTCAGGATAAGGTGTCAGGCGATCCTCACATTGAATGCTCCTGCGATACGGTCGGTTGGTGAGGCGATCTGGCCAAGGTTGCTTCAGTGCGAAGCCTGCCCGAGCTGGGCCTCGGGAGAGTCGAGGGTGCGCCCGTTGCTTGAGGAGGCCCTCAGGCGAGGCGTGAATCCGCCTGGGTCTACTGTTCCCGCCCGAGGCTGGGCTCGGGCGAGGCGAGATCGCGTCCCTTGAGTAGACGAAGCCTTGACCTGAATTGTGCCCATCAGCTTCCGCAGCTTGTGCTGATGGTGATTACCAGCCGAGTTTAGGAGTGTTGGGGGTACCCCTAATTATGGTCCCCGACACTGCTCAACTGTATGCTGGCGAAATATGGCTCAAGATATGGTTGCCAGGTCACCTAGAAAGTATTAGATTTCACATATAAGTTTATAGTAATTTTACCAACCTCTTAAGAAAAAAGATAAAAGTACACAACTCACCATCGAAGGAGTAAGTGCGTCCAGCTCATTTGAGTACTCCACGTACGCACGCTGGTGTCGTGCGAATGGTTCCTCGACCTGGTCCCAGCGGTAGGCAGCCATGGGCTTAAGCCGATGTCCGACTACCACGAACCACTCACGAGGAGCAAACTCTCTGGGTCGACCGACGGGTATGTGTGCCCACATCCACAACTGTAGTAGGTACACCCACCCACCTAAGCTAGCAGTCCTCGACGAACGACGACAAGCCTCGCAAAGTTGCCTATAGAGGAAGGCCAACACTACAGAAGCCCAGCTGTAACCTCCTGTCGTATCCCAGTCAGTCAGGCAGGGCAGAAACATCCATGACGCGCTGTCGCCTATCGCGTCTGGAAAAAGAACTGAACCAAATAGGTGGAGAATCCAAGCTCGATAATGGTAGCCAACCGTCTGCTCGTTTGCACTAGGTGGACACTCCCCAAAAGCTTGCCTAAGCCAGGTGAGTGGGACTCCGGTGGTGTGGCTACCTCGTAGGTCATCAGGAAGCAGTCTCCTAAGGAAGGCCTCCACCCTCTGCCTCCAACCACCTGGTGCTGCCTGACCGGTCACTGGACGACCCATACTGCTGAGACCAAGAATCTTCTGACAATCTTCCAGCGTTACAGTCATCTCACCGCAGGGAAGGTGGAAAGTGTGAGTCTCTGGTCGCCACCTATTGGAAGACAAACGAATACAAAATCATTAGTATGCAAAGTAGATGTGATTACTGTAAAAGTTAAAAAATATAGAAGTCTTTACCTGTCGACCAGAGCCGTCAACGCCGCTGGGTTGAAAGTGGCAGTCCACGACGAACCTGGAACGATATGACATCCAAGCCAGCCCTCTCTAGGAGAGGAGTGTACCTGTCATCGTACCGCATCTCCTTCAAAAACCGTTCGTGGGTCCGGACCCGCAGAACGGGCAACACATAACAATCAAATTAATTTCATTAGTCAAATATACGTTGCATATACTAATTCGAAATTTGCTCTTGCACTGCATTAAGAATACCTTGGTGTCTGTCAGATATGACACCAACCTCGCGACCAGGGCCCACGACATGGATCCGAACAAGTCGCAAGAACCAAGACCAACTATCTCTGTTCTCCCTCTCCACCAAAGCAAATGCCAAAGGAACCAATGCGTTGTCTGCGTCACATGATATGGCAACCAACAATTTGCCCTTATACTTCCCAAGCAGAAAAGTACCATCAATAGAGAGCACGGGACGACAATGCCTAAAGGCCTGTACGCACTGCAAGAAACACCAGAAAGCACGAAAGAAGATCTCTCCGCCATTCCTCCATTCATTAGGTTTAGGGATGTACTCGTAATGCATGCCTGGGTTTTTTTGCTTTGATTGCATTGAACAATGCCAGTAACTTCTCGTAACCCTCTTCCCAATCCCCGTATATCATCTTCCATGCTCGCTGCTTTGCCCTCCATGCTTTCCCATACTTGATCTTGTAACCAAACAGCTCCGAAGTCATGATCATAATTGACTTCACCTTCAAGTTTGGCTGACCCTTCAATATCCTCAATAACCTTTTCACAATTAGGGTAGATGTCAACTGACGATGCTTAGAGCTCAGCTCTCTCTAGGCACAAGTGTGTGGACCTACAATTTTGGTGATCTTAAACTTTCTGGTTTCCTTCTGCCTTCGGGCACATACCCTCCAATTACATTCCGATACCTCGCACACAACTGTGTAACTACGCTGTGCATACGAGTGTCTCACCTTGAACGACCTCTTGCGGTTCATAGAATATTCCTGTAGCCATCGTCTTAGTGTAGGCAGGTCCTTGAAAAGTAAGCCTACCTTAATCTCAATGTTGTCGGCGTTATCCAGAGCCTCTAGCAGTTCATCATCACGTCCTTCTGCATATGCACCGGTGGAATGACTTAGACTACTAAATTCATGTACTGCAGGGTCACGCTCGGGACACAAACGTCTTATGAGTTCAATTTCTTGCTCGGTCATTTCTTGAACCGGACGGTCATAATCAGAATCTAAGGCCCGTGCAGCCTCATTTGGCTCCTCCTCATCCTCAATATGAACATCAACACTATTTGATGCCCTGCATATGTTGTCCATATTGTATGATACAGGCACATCAAGATAAGCATCATTATCTAGTTGTGGAAATCCTGCATCGCGTCGAAGGAGGAAATACTACATTAAAAAGTCTAATCAAACGAAATAACGATGGATATGAACAACATGTTAAAGACACTTACTAGGATGATCCTCAATTGGATCCTGGGTCATTGGGATCTCCTGGGGGTACCACTGGATTAGAAGCCCCACAAACGCCGTGAAGAGGACGATAAATCTCATACTCGTTCGGGCCCGATTGAGCATCGGGCACAACAACCACTTCTTCCGGAAGCTCAGGCAAAGGAGCTTCAATACGAGATGCATTTGGCATTTGTGGAGACAACCCGAATGGAGCATCGCAATGACTAACAGATAACTTTCGAACAACCACATCCAAACATGGTGGAACAATTGTCTTCACAATTCTGACATATCTCACCCAATCATCTTCTGAGGAAATGGAGATCAACCGTCGGACAACTGTCTCAGATGTAATATGGGACAACAAACCCTGAATTGATATTCTAGGGTCGTTTATATTGCAACTGATCTCCTCACAAGCTCGAGCGAAAATCTGGGCAAAAGATGGTCTTTCATCGAACATCATGGTCACGTTCTTCATACCATAAAAACTAGCATTCCCATAAACATATGTCTCCACGCTTCCTCCATGGTATAGTGTCACTAGGGTGTCTATCTATTGCAAACATGGACTACTAACTCAATAATAACTACTTAAGCCTAAATACTTACTAAGTAATAAATAAATAATAACTACTTATTAACTAATAACTATATAGTAAATATTAAATGACCACATCAAACGAAATTACATAATCTATGAATAATGTACTAAAACAATATATACCTAAGATCGCGTACGAGTCAAGCTAACGGTGGACAAGGTCAAGTCAGAATGACACCTATGTACAAAAAATACTATTGTCAATAAAAAATTCGGCAGCACCTCCCCTATAAAGTGATGTTTCTAAAACCTGCAATGAAACGACAACACGATGATTGCCAACACAGAAAATTGTACAATAGCTACATAATAAACAATATTGAAAGGGAAATAGGCTAAAACCTTTTCCTAAATGATTTTGGTGGTTGAATTACCCAACACAAATAATTGGACTAACTAGTTTGCTCTAGATTATAAGTTCTACAAGTGCCAAAGGTTCAAAACAATCCAATAAAAAGTCTAAGAAAGGGTTCAAATAGAAAGGAGCAAAAGGAACCGAAGGCTGCCCTGGTCTGGCGCACCGGATTGTCTGGTGTGCCACCGGACAGTGTCCGGTGCACTAGGGTGGATCAACTCCAACTCGCTACCTTCAGGTTTCTGGAAATGCCACTCTGCTATAATTCACCGGACTGTCCGGTGTGGCACCGGACTGTCCGGTGTGCCATGCGGAGCAACGGCTAACGGCGCCAACGGTCGTCTGCAAAAGTGAACAGTGCGTGAACAGTGCGCGGACAGCGCGCGCAGAGTCAGAGCAGGCGCCAGAAGGCGCACCGGACAGTGAACAGGGACTGTCGGGTGCACCACCGGATTGTCCGGTGGCCCAGCTGTCAGAAGCTCCAACGGTCGAACCCTAACGGTTGGGTGACGTGGCTGGCGCACCGGACTGTCCGGTGCGCCCATCGGCAGCAGCCCCTCCCAACGACCACTTTGGTGGTTGGGGCTATAAATACCCCCAACCACCACACTTCAAGGCATCCAAGTTTTCAGCCAACACATTCAATACAAGACACAATTAGATTGAATCAAAGCCTCTCCAAGTCCCAATTCCACTCAAAGCAATTAGTGACTAGAAGAGAGAGTTTTGCCGTGTTCTTTGAGCTATTGCGCTTGGATCGCTTTTCTTCTTCCCATTTCTTGTTCCCAAGTCATTTGTAATCAAGGCAAGAGACACCAATTGTGTGGTGATCCTTGTGGGGACTAAGTGTCCCAATTGATTGAGGAGAAAAGCTCACTCGGTCTAAGTGACCGTTTGAGAGAGGGAAAGGGTTGAAAGAGACCCGATCTTTGTGACCACCTCAACGGGGAGTAGGTTTGCAAGAACCGAACCTCGGTAAAACAAATCACCGTGTCACACTCTTCATTTGCTTGTGATTTGTTTTCGCTCTCTTTCGGACTCGACTTTATTTCTAACGCTAATCCGGCTTGTAGATTGTGCTTAAAGTTTATAAATTTCAGATTTGTCTATTCACCCCCCTCTAGGCGACTTTCAAATATGCTAACCAATATATGCTAAACAATATGCTATAAGTATATGCTAATAACTATATACTCACTAACTTTTCTTCATCCAATATACTAACAATTTACTAACTATATAATCACTAACTATATGGTTAGTTAAACAAAATGCTAAGTTAAATAATATACTTTACAATGTGCTAAGTAACTAGAAAAATTTAAAAATTTACCAAATGGGCTAGGAGGCGAGGCGGGGCTCGCCGGGCGGACGACGGTGGAGGGGGTTGGGGCTCGCTGCGGTGCGAGGTGGAGGGGGTTGGGGCGTGGTGACGCGCGCTGGTGGGCGCGGTGGAGGAGGCGGTGGGCCGCGGTGGCGCTGCCGGGTCGAGGGAGGCGAGCGTCGCCGGAGTTGTGCGGGACGACGAGGGGACGGCGGGGTTGCGCGGGACGACGAGGGGATGGCGGCCGCCGATGCCGCTCGTGCCGGCGGGGTGGCGACAGCCGGCAAGGTGGAGCTAGGGCGGCCGAACGGCGCGGCGGGCGGCGAGGTGGAGCTAGGGAGACCGACGGCGACGACAGTGAGGACGAACGCTGGGAAAAAATTGAGACAGAGAAGGAAGAGAGCGCGCGCGGCTAGAGATATTTTCTCCGAGCTCGGCGCCAAGATCTATGGCGCCGAGCTCGGTCCACGTCAATGCCACGCCAGCCAGTCTGAGTCAGCGCGGCACGGAGCTCGGCGTCTGGATCTGTGGCGCCGAGGCGTGTTAGCTCGGCGCCATTTTGTCAAGAAAATTTGCTGTGATTTGAGTAACCAACTTCAGCATATTTCATCGTCTTTGTGTGAATTCATCATGACTTGCGCTGCTACCTTTATTTACCCATGAGAAAACGTACAGTGCATTCGAAATAATGAAAGCAAAACCAAGCTAAGGGTCTTAATTGGTGATTCCTGTTATCCTAGAATGTTCTTTAGACTTTAGAGTGACGTGCCCATGGTAATCTGAATTTTTTTCCTGGAATAGCACGTGTTTCTCTGGTGGTTTCGAACAAACAGTAGTTACTTTTGCTTGAGTGGAGGATCTAGGTCCCTTTTATTTTGGAGGAATTTAAAACTATTTAATAGATTAAGCTTTTTGGCTTAAAATTTGTAGTTACACAACCTTTTCAAGTCAACATATACCGAGTGTTGTCCTCGGTAAAACAAACAAAGATGATGTTTGCCGAGAGTCGGTGTAACACCTCGAGTGTTCGTCATATGTTAAACAACGAATATAGATCTAAGCAAGGATGTCAGTGAGAATAATGATCTCTATGTCAAATTTAGTTTCGTCTATCAAGATTTTTTCGAAAGATTTCATGGAGCTTGGAATTAAATTATTGTATGAAACCATGGAACCCGTGTCGTTTGAATCGCTTGGTTAAGCGAATATGAATTTGTAAGTGCTTGTTTTTTTATAATTCGGATGACGTGGGGGCGGCAATGTCCCCAAGCGCCATCAGTCGGGCTATGTCGACCACTGGCTCCCGTAGCCTGGGGCTCGACGCGGCTTGTCATGTAGTGCCCTGTGGGAGGTATATGCACACTCAAGCCTAGTCTCATAGGCCATAAGTGTGTCGCGGGACGAGGGGCGCGTGGGCCATTAATGTACCGTAGTCCAAGGGCTCGTAGGTCATGAGCGTTGTGCAGCCCGAGGGGTCCGTAGATCATGAGTGGGAAGCAGACCGACACCTATGTTGTGGCTCAGTGCCAGGCGTGGTTAATGCGGTAAGTCATTTATGGTAGGTCAGTCTGGGGTCGAGCGCGGGATCACTCAAGTGATTCCCTTCCAACACGCTCATCCTCCCTTGTCAGGCTCCGCCATGCCTGACCCCGGGCTCAGCGTCGCGGGGTTCGATTGGGGCGGGTCCTTCTAGGGCTAGCGTACCCGCCTCTTTCGACTGACTAACATACTCCAGAGATCATGTGTTCTTTCCTCAGCGCGCTCACTGATCGGTGGGTCCCAGGGTCTGGGGATCATTCTGTCATACCCGGTTTTGAAAGGCAAACCAAATGCGAACCATGTACGTGTCAGGATCAGAAATTCATGTACACATCTGAAAGTCGCCTAGAGGGGGGTGGATAGGCGGAAACTAAAATTTACAACTTTAAACACACTACAAGTCGGGGTTAGCGTTAGAATAAAATCCGAGTCCGGGAGAGAGGGGGAAAACAAATCAACCAAGAAATAAAGCGGATGACACAGTGATTTGTTTTACCGAGGTTCGGTTCTAAAGAACCTAGTCCCCGTTGAGGTGGTCACAAAGACCGGGTCTCTTTCAACCCTTTCCCTCTCTCAAACGGTCACTTAGACCGAGTGAGGCTTCTTCCTTAATCTCACGAGTCACTTAGACCCCGCAAGGATCACCACACAATTGGTGTCTCTTGCCTCGCTTACAAAGCACTTGAGAGTAAGAAGTGAGAAAGAAAAAAAAAGCCAAGCCAAGCAAACAAGAGCAACAAAGAAACACAAATGATCCTCTCAGAAGTCCTAAATACTAGAATTGAATTGGGGACTTTGATCGGATCGGTGGCTTTGATCTGTGTCTTGGAGTGTTGCACCTTGCTTTTGTATTGAATGAGGAGTAGTGAATGCTTGGTTTGTTGGAGTGGAGGTGGTTGTGGGGTATTTATAGCCCCAACCACCAAAACAACCGTTGGGGGTGGCTGCTGTCGATGGGCGCACCGGACATTGTCCGGTGTGCCAGCCACGTCACCCAACCGTTAGGGTTCTAACGCAGTCGACCGTTGGAGCGCTGACTTCTGGTGGCACTGGACAGTCCGGTGTGCCTCTGACCTCTGCTCTGACTTCTGCCGCGAACTGTAGCGCTGTCAGGGGCACTATGCAGTCGACCGTTGCGTCGAAGAGTCGTTGCTCCGCTGGTGCACCGGACAGTTTGTTGGCACACCAGACAGTCCGGTGAATTATAGCGGAGCAACGCTAGAGAAACTCGAAGGTGACAAGTTTGGAGTGGTACGGTCCTGGTGCACCGGACACTATCCGGTGGCACACCGGACAGTCCGGTGCGCCAGACCAGGGCACACTTCGGTTTCTTTTGCTCCTTTCTTTCTGAACCCTTTCTTTAATCTTTTTATTGGTTTGTGTTGAACCTTTATTCACCTGTGGAAAATAATCTAGAGCAAACTAGTTAGTCCAATTATTTGTGTTGGGCATTCAACCACCAAAATTATTTATAGGAAAAGGTTAAACCCTATTTCCTTTTCAATCTCCCCCCTTTTTGGTGATTGATGCCAACACAAACCAAAGCAAATTTATAAGTGCAGAATTGAACTAGTTTGCATAAGGTAAGTGCATAGGTTAATTGGAATTAAACCAATTTATAGTTTTACTAGATATGCATGGTTTGCTTTCTTTTATTTTATCATTTTGGACCACGCTTGCACCACTTGTTTTGTTTTTGCAAATTCTTTTGGAAAATCTTTTCAAAGTCTTTTTGCAAATAGTCAAAGGTATATGAATAAGATTTCGTGAAGCATTTTCAAGATTTGAAATTTTCTCCCCCTGTTTCAAATGCTTTTTCCTTTGACTTAAACAAAACTCCCCCTGAATAAAATTCTCCTCTTAGCTTTTAAGAGGGTTTTAATAGATACCAATTGGAACTTAAACTTAGGTACTGGTTTTGAAATTCCTTCTTTAAATATACCAATTGAAAATATCATATCAGTTGAAGAAATTTCTATCATAAGATACCAATTGAAAATCAACATACCAATTTGAAATATATCAATTTTAAAAAAAAATCGAAGGGTGGTGGTGCGGTCCTTTTTGCTTTGGGCTAATACTTTCTCCCCTTTGGCATTAATCGCCAAAAACGGAGACTTTTGTGAGCCCTAATTACTTTCTCCCCCATTGGTACAAGTAAATATGAGTGAAAGATTATACCAATTTGAGAGTGATGTGGAGTGATGGCGAAGGGTAAATGATACCGATAGAGTGGAGTGGAAGCCTTGTCTTCGCCGAAGACTCCATTTCCCTTTCAATCTACGACTTAGCATAGAAATACACTTGAAACCATATTAGACGTAGACATAAAAGAGATATGACCAAAGGTATATAAATGAGCTATGTGTGCAATGTTTCAGTCAAAGTTCCGAGAATCAAGTATATTTAGCTCATTCCTAAGTTTGCTAAAGGTTTTCTCATCTAATGGCTTGGTAAAGATATCGGCTAATTGTTCTTTGGTGCTTACATAAGCTATCTCGATATCCCCCCTTTGTTGGTGATCCCTCAGAAAGTGATACCGAATGGCTATGTGCTTAGTGCGGCTGTGTTCAACGGGATTATCCGCCATGTGGATAGCACTCTCATTATTACATAGGAGAGGGACTTTGCTCAATTTGTAGCCATAGTCCCTAAGGGTTTGCCTCATCCAAAGTAATTACGCATAGCAATGCCCTGCGACAATGTACTTGGCTTCGGCGATAGAAAGAGCTACTGAGTCTTGTTTCTTTGAAGCCCAAGACACCAGGGTCTTCCCAGAAACTGACAAGTCCCTCATGTGCTCTTCCTATCAATTTTACACCCTGCCCAATCAGCATCTGAATATCCTATTAAATCAAAAGTGGATCCCTTGGGGTACCAAAGTCCAAACTTAGGAGTATAAACTAAATATCTCATGATTCTTTTCACGACCCTAAGGAGAACTTCCTTAGGATCGGCTTGGAACCTTGCACACATGCATACGGAAAGCATAATATTCGGTCGAGATGCACATAAATAGAGTAAAGATCCTATCATCGACCGATATACCTTTTGATCTACGGACTTACCTCCCGTGTCGAGGTCGAGATGCCCATTTGTTCCCATGGGTGTCTTGTTGGGCTTGGCATCCTTCATTCCAAACTTGGTAAGTATGTCTTGAATGTACTTGGTTTGGCTGATGAAGGTGCCTTCCTGGAGTTGCTTGACTTGAAATCCTAGAAAATACTTCAACTCCCCCATCATAGATATCTCAAATTTTTGAATCATGATCCTACTAAACTCTTCACAAGTAGATTTGTTAGTAGACCCAAATATGATATCATCAACATAAACTCTTTTGCAATGGTTTTAGTAAAGAGAGTAGGATCGGCTTTTCTGACTTTGAAGCCATTAGTGATAAGGAAATCTCGCAGGCATTCATACCATGTTCTTGGGGCTTGCTTGAGCCCATAAAGCGCCTTTGAGAGTTTATACACATGGTTAGGGTACTCACTATCTTCAAAGCCAGGAGGTTGCTCAACATAGACCTATTTCTTGATTGGTCCATTGAGGAAGGCACTTTTCACGTCCATTTGATAAAGCTTAAAGCCATGGTAAGTAGCATAGGCAAGTAATATACGAATTGATTCAAGCCTAGCTACGGGTGCATAGGTTTCACCGAAATCCAAACCTTCGACTTGTGAGTATCCCTTGGCCACAAGTCGGGCTTTGTTCCTTGTCACCACACCATGCTGATCTTGCTTGTTGCGGAATACCCACTTGGTTCCTACAACATTTTGGTTAGGACGTGGAACTAGATACCATACCTTATTCCTCGTGAAGTTGTTGAGCTCCTCTTGCATTGCCAACACCCAATCCGAGTCTCTTAGTGCATCCTCCACCCTGTATGGCTCAATAGAGGACACAAAAGAGTAATATTCACAAAAATAAGCGACTCGAGATCGAGTGGTTACCCCTTGTGAATGTCACCGAGAATTGAGTTTACGGGGTGATCTCTTTGAATCGCTTGGTGGACTCTTGGGTGTGGCGGTCTTTGACCCTGATCATCTTCCTTGTCTTTATTAGCTTCATCTCCCCCTTGATCATTGTCCTCCTCTTGAGGTGGCTCATCTTCTTGATCTTCATCTTCATTGTCTTGAGCCGGATCCTCATCTTGAGTTGGAGGGGATGCTTGATTGGAAGATGATGGTTGATCTTGTGCTTGTGGAGGCTCTTCGGATTCCTTAGGACACACATCTCCAATGGACATGTTCCTTAGTGTGACGCACAGAGCCTCTTCATCATCTAATTCATCAAGATCAACTTGCTCCACTTGAGAGCCATTAGTATCATCAAACACAATGTCATAAGAAAGCTCAACTAATGCAGTGAATTTGTTGAAGACTTTATATGCCCTTGTGTTTGAATCATAACCAAGTAAAAAGCCTTCTACAACCTTAGGACCAAATTTAGATTTTCTACCTCTTTTAACAAGTATAAAAAATTTGCTACCAAAGACTCTAAAATATGAAACATTGGGCTTTTTACCGGTGAGGAGTTCATATGATGTCTTCTTGAGGATTCGGTGAAGGTAGAGCCGGTTGATGGAGTAGCAGGCGGTGTTAATCGCCTCAGCCCAAAACCGGTCTGGAGTCTTGTACTCATCAAGCATGGTCCTCGCCATGTCCAATAGAGTTCTATTCTTCCTCTCCACTACACCATTTTGTTGAGGTGTGTAGGGAGAAGAGAACTCATGCTTGATGCCCTTATCCTCAAGAAAGCCCTTTATTTGTGAGTTCTTGAACTCCGTCCCGTTGTCGCTTCTTATCTTCTTGATTCTCAATCCGAACTCATTTTGAGCCTGTCTCAAGAATCCCTTTAAGGTCTCTTGGGTTTGTGATTTTTCCTGCAAAAAGAATACCCAAGTGAAGCGAGAATAATCATCCACAATTACAAGACAATACTTACTCCCGCCGATGCTTATGTAAGCGATCGGGCCGATTAAATCCATGTGGAGTAGCTCAAGCGGCCTGTCGATCGTCATGATGTTCTTGTGTGGATGGTGGGTTCCAACTTGCTTTCCTGCTTGACATGCGCTTCAAACCCTGTCTTTCTCAAAATGAACATTGGTTAGTCCCAAAATGTGTTCTCCCTTTAGAAGCTTGTGAAGATTCTTCATTCCAACATGGGCTAGTCGGCGATGCCAGAGCCAACCCATATTAGTCTTAGCAATTAAGCAAGTATCGAGTTCAGCTTTGTTAAAATCAACTAGGTATAGCTGACCCTCTAATACTCACTTAAATGCTATTGAATCATCACTTCTTCTAAAGACAGTAACACCTATATCTATAAAAAGACAGTTGTAGCCCATTTTACATAATTGAGAAACTGAAAGCAAGTTATAATCTAAAGAATCTACAAGAAAAACATTGGAAATGGAATGGTCAGGTGATATAGCAATTTTACCAAGTCCTTTGACCAAACCTTGATTTCCATCCCCGAATGTGATAGCTCTTTGGGGATCTTCGTTTTTCTCATAGGAGGAGAACATTCTTTTCTCCCCTATCATATGGTTTGTGCATCCACTGTCTATTATCCAACTTGAGCCCCCGGATGCATAAACCTGCAAAACAATTTAGGTCTTGTTCTTAGGTACCCAAACGGTCTTGGGTCCTTTCACATTAGAAACAAGCACCTTGGGTACCCAAACACAAGTCTTTGAGCCCTTGTGTTTGCCCCCAACATATTTGGCAACTATTTTGCCTGATTTGTTAGTAAGCACATAAGAAGCATCAAAAGTCTTAAATGAAATATTAGGTTCATTTGGTGCAGTAGGAGTTTTCTTTTTAGGCATTTTAACATGTGTAGAATGCCTAGAGCTAGATGCCTCTTTTTTATACATAAAAGCATGATGTGAAACAGAATGAGATTTCCTAGCATGAATTCTCCTAATTTTGTGTTCGGGATAACCAGCAGGATATAAAATATAGCCCTCGTTATCCTGAACCATGGGAGCCTTGCCCTTAACAAAATTAGATAATCTTTTAGGGGCATTAATTTTGACACTGCTTCCCTGTTGGAAACCAATGCCATCCTTGATGTCAGGGCGTCTCCCATTATAGAGCATGCTTCTAGCAAATTTAAATTTTTCATTTTCTATCTCATGCTCATTAATTTTTGCAGTTAATTGTGCTATATGATCATTTTATTGTTTAATTAAAGTGAGGTGATCATGAATAGTATCAACATTAATGTCTCTACATCTAGTACAAATAGCAACATGTTCAACAGTAGATGTACAGGGTTTGCATGATTTTAATTCATCAATCTTAGCATGTAAAATAGCATTCTCATTTCTAAGACTGGAAATAGAATTATTGCAAACATTCAAGTCTTTAGCCTTAGAAATTAAATTATCATTCTCAGTTCTAAGCCTAGCAATTGATTCATTCAATTTATCAATCTTAGCAATTAAACTAGCATTATTATTTTTAAGATTGGTAATTGAATTATCACAAGCATTTAACTTCTCAACCTTAGCAAATAAATTAGCGTTCTCAGTTCTAAGGTTGGAAATTAAATCATGGCAAACCCTAAGCTCTTTAGACAATTTTTCACATTTTTCTACTTCCTGAGCATAAGCATTCTTCAACTTAACATGCTTCTTATTTTCCGTAATAAGGAATTCCTCTTTGCTATCCAAGAGTTCATCCTTCTCATGAATAACACCTATCAATTCATTTAATTTTTCTTTTTGTTGCATGTTAAGGTTGGCAAAAAGGGTAAGCAAGTTATCCTCATCTTCACTAGAGCTACCCTCATCACTAGATGTTGTATATTTAGTGGAGGCTCTAGATTTTACCTTCTTCCTTTTGCCGTCCTTTGCCATAATGCACTTGTGGCCGACGTTTGGGAAGAGAAGTCCCTTGTTGACGGCGATGTTGGCGGCATCCTCGTCGGAGGAGGAGTCGGTGGAGCTCTCGTCGGAGTCCCATTCCCAACACACGTGGGCATCGCCGCCCTTCTTATTATAGTACTTTTTCTTCTCCTTCCTCTTTCCCCTCTTGTCGTCGCCCCTGTCACTATCACTAGACATAGGACATTTAGCAATGAAATGACCGGGCTTACCACATTTGTAGCGGGGTTTGTAGTCCTTCCCCCTTCTTTGCTTGAGGATTTGGCGGAAGCTTTTGATGATAAGCGCCATTTCCTCATCGTCGAGCTTGGAGGCGTCGATGGGGAGCCTACTTGATGTAGACTCTTCTTTCTTCTCTTCCGTTGCTTTGAATGTGACGGGTTGCACCTCGGGTGTGGAGGTGCCGCCTTGCTCCAAGTCGACGATATGTTTGGAGCCTTTGATCATCAACTCAAAGCTCACAAACTTTCCCATCACTTCCTCAGGAGACATTAATTTGTATCTAGGATCCCCACGAATTAATTGTACTTGAGTAGGACTGCGAAAAACAAGGAATCTTAGAATAACCTTGACCATCTCATGGTCATCCCATTTTGTGCTCCCGAGGTTGCGTACTTGGTTGACCAAGGACTTGAGCAGGTTGTACATCGCTTGTGGCTCCTCTCCTTGGTTGAGGACGAATCGACCGAGCTACCCCTCGATCGTCTCCCGCTTGGTGATCTTGGTCACTCATCACCTTCGTGCGCGGTCTTTAGTACATCCCAAATCTCTTTTACACTTTTTAGCCCTTGCACCTTATTATACTCCTCTCGACACAAGGAGGCAAGGAGTATAGTAGTTGCTTGGGAGTCAAAGTGTCGGATTTGGGCAACCTCGTCCGAGTCGTAATCTTCGTCCCCCACATTTGGTACCTGCGCTCCAAACTCAACAATGTCCCATATGCTAGCGTGGAGTGAGGTTAGATGATGCCTCATTTTATCACTCCACATAGAATAATCTTCACCATCAAAACATGGTGATTTGCCTAATGGAACGGAAAGTAATGGAGTGCAATTAGAAATACAGGAGTAACGAAGTGGCATCTTACTATACTTCTTGTGCTCATGGCGCTTAGAAGTGACGGACGGCGCGTCGGAGCCGGATGTGGAGGGCGACGAAGAATCGGTCTCATAGTAGACCACTTTCTTCATCTTCTTTTTCTTGTCGCCACTCCGATGCGACTTGACGTGGGGAGGTGATTCCTCCCTTCCTTTGGCACTGGACTCCCTTGATGGAGCCTTCCCGTGGCTTGTGGTCGTTTCCATCTCCCTCTTGGCGGATCCTCCCGACATCACTTCGAGTGGTTAGACTCTAATGAAGTACCGGGTTCTGATACCAATTGAAAGTCGCCTAGAGGGGGGGTGGATAGACGGAAACAAAAATTTACAACTTTAAACACACTACAAGCCGAGGTTAGCGTTAGAATAAAATCCGAGTCTGGGAGAGAGAGGGAAAACAAATCAACCAAGAAATAAAGCGGATGACACGGTGATTTGTTTTACCAAGGTTCGGTTCTAAAGAACCTAGTCCCCGTTGAGGTGGTCACAAAGATCGGGTCTCTTTCAACCCTTTCCCTCTCTCAAACGGCCACTTAGACCGAGTGAGGCTTCTTCCTTAATCTCACGGGTCACTTAGACCCCACAAGGATCACCACACAATTGGTGTCTCTTGCCTCGCTTACAAAGCACTTGAGAGTAAGAAGTGAGAAAGAAAAGAAAGCCAAGCCAAGCAAACAAGAGCAACAAAGAAACACAAATGATCCTCTCATAAGTCCTAAATACTAGAATTGAATTGGAGACTTTGATCGAATCGGTGGCTTTGATTTGTGTCTTGGAGTGTTGCACTTTGCTCTTGTATTGAATGAGGAGTAGTGAATGCTTGGATTGTTGGAGTGGAGGTGGTTGTGGGGTATTTATAGCCCCCAACCACCAAAACAACCGTTGGGGGTGGCTGCTGTCGATGGGCGCACCGGACAGTCCGGTGCGTCACCGGACACAGTTCGGTGCGCCAGCCACGTCACCCAACCGTTAGGGTTCTGACGCAGTCGACCGTTGGAGCGCTGACTTCTGGTGGCATCGAACAGTCCGGTGCCGCACCGGACAGGCACTGTTCACTGTCCGGTGCGCCTCTGACCTCTGCTCTGACTTTTGCCGCGAACTGTAGCGCTGTCAGGGGCACTGTGCAGTCGACCGTTACGCCGAAGAGCTGTTGCTCTGTTGGTGCACCGGATAGTCCGGTGGCACACCGGACAGTCCAGTGAATTATAGCAGAGCGACGCTGGAGACGAAGGTGACAAGTTTGGAGTGGTACGGTCCTAGTGCACCGGACACTGTCTGGTGGCACACCGGACAGTCCGGTGCGTCAGACCAGGGCACACTTCGGTTTCTTTTGCTCCTTTGTTTTTGAACCCTTTCTTTAATCTTTTTATTGGTTTGTGTTGAACCTTTATTCACCTGTGGAATATAATCTAGAGTAAACTAGTTAGTCCAATTATTTGTGTTGGGCATTCAACCAAAAAAATATTTATAGGAAAAGGTTAAACCCTATTTCCCTTTCAACATCGATTACATAGTTGGACATCATCACACATTGCTCACAATAATAGTGGAAATAGTACTTTATTACATCAAGATGTCCGAGACATCCACAAAGTCATTAAATTAAGTCATAATCATAATCAAAGTACGAATACGAAACGTAGTACGATAATGCCTTCACAGGCAGTTGACTGGGGTTTGCCACTAATCTAGTCTAGAACTCGTCGAAGTCCTGAAATTCCTGAAAGTCCTCCATGTTGCATTCATCTTCTCCTGAGCACTGATTGCAATGGGACAACCATATGCAACAGAGTTATCAATAATCCCAAGTTATTACCTAAATGACACTCCCTCGAAGAGGAAATACCAAATACCATAAAGATAGTCATCATCATTAAGCATCAACATAAAAGTTAACCAGAGTTACTCTAATAAAAGGAGCTCCTAAGGCTGCTCATAACCGCGAGCATGACTGATATACCAGTTTCTAACACTCTGCAGAGGTTGCACACTTTACCCACGAGCCGTGATTCCCTTTCTGCCCGAGGAGCGCTACTCCCCATTGACCACTACCTAGGTGGCCTGACAGGGTATCACTACGTAGCCTTTACAAAGATTCCCCTGGTGTGTAGTTGCCCATTAGGTTTTGCCAGTCGTACAAACACAATACTCCTCCCTACGGTGGATGACTACCATAACCAAATCGGATGAACCTCGGCACCCACCCTTAGCAGAGCAAATACTATGCTCCGACCCCCATTGACGGCATGACTGCAAAGAAAACTACACCCCAAGTTACTCCAATTAATCAGCTAAGGGCGTCCCATACCACCCTCATGGTTGTACTATTTTCCCGGTTGGTCATCCAACGAACTGGTCCTTACGGAGAGGTAATCAGGAAACAGCCCAAGTCCCCTAAAGTATCACAACATTATCATCATAATCAAGATAATATCATTGTATCATAAATGTTCTCATCATGTCCATTGATTAAAGTAAAGCAATAGCATAATACTAATCATGGTAACCAATTTTCAAAGAGTAAACAAGGACAAGAAAAACAGAATACTAGTCCATCCTTAGGTTGATCATGGTATGCGGGACAATGAATTATGAAGTAAATATGACATAATGGGTCAGAGGACACTTGCCTTCACCAGGTTGCTGCTCAGGGAAGTCTCCTACAACACATTTGAAAACCTTGGATTGCTCGTTGTCTACGCAAAGCAATAATTCATTCAACACACTAGAGAAAATGACAAAAGAACAGTACACCAAACATATGCAACAGAGTGAACATAAGTTCAATAAAAGATTCAGGCACACATGTGAAATCTAGGTGCTTGGTAGATCAATATACCTAGTGATCTATTGTTCTCTAACTAAGTCTATCTCAGTAAATTACATTACTTAACTATGTCTATCTTAATAAATTACCTATTTAGATAAAGTTAATCCATGGATGGGACCATACATTAATTGAAATTAAATCTACAAAGTTAAGCATTTGAACTTTCATTAGGGATTCACTTTTATTTTACCTTTAATACATACTCTATCACTTTAAATTAACCTAGAGACTAACCACAAAATTGGGTCATGAAAATAGTGAATGATTATAATTTAAATAGATAGAGAATAACATTATGAACATTTTGCAATTTGAACCACCCAATTTGGAGTTCATATGAAAAAGATATGAAATATACAAGTTTTAGAATTCAAAAACACTAAATTAAACATATTTATGTGATTAAAATAAAGTCCGAGGGCCTCTCTGCAAGAAACTAGGGGCCTGGGCGCAAGAAAACATGACTGTGGGTCCTAATTCCAGGGAACCGAGGGGCTCTTTGACAAAATAACCAAACGAAGGGGTACGAGGCGTTCTCGGCCATCCGATCACAGATCAACGGACGAGATCAGATCCGAGGGCGAGCACTGACAAGCGGGCCAAGGCGGTCAGCGGCTCAGGGCAAAGGCGGGATGACCGGTCGGGCTCACCGCCAGGGGGGCGCAAGCAACTGACGAGTGGGACCCAGGGGCAGGGGCGCGCGCTCAAAGCGGTATCCAGAGATCCGAACCGTTGGATCAGGAGTGGACGGTTAGGATTGGGCGCACGAGTCTAACAGCACAGTGGCTGGCGATGCTTCGCCCGCGGCGGTGAAGCTGTTGGAGCTGAGGTAGGCGCGGCCACCGGGGGGGCTTGGGGTCGTCGGAGTTGGCCAGGACCGGTGAGGAGGGCCCGACGAACTCAATGGCGGGATTCCTACCGTGAGAACGAGACTGGGGACGAGGGAATGGCGGAGGGAGCGCTCCAGGCGGGTCGGGGTAACTCTGGCGAGCAATCCCGACCGCGGGGAGGTGAATCGGGTGCGCCGAGGCTAGGGCTAGCTCCAGCGAGGGAGGGGGAATACTACGGACCAAAGTAGGGGCGTGGGGCGGGGCTGAATCGACCGAACGTTGTGTGGGCGCGGTGAACCGGCGCGACAGAGCTCCGGCGAGCGCGAATTCACTAAGGCAAGGTAAAATCAAGGTAACCAGAGCATGGGAACAGGTTTCTCACCTCGGGACGACGCTCGAGAAGACTTGGCACGACTTCTGGTGCTTTGGGTGGCCGGCACGGCAGGCGCTTTCCTCCGGCGAGCTATGGCGAAGGCGGCTGAGCGCGAGAGAGGGCGAGAGTGCGCGAAATGGGGCAGGGGAGAGAGAGCGGGTGCGAGCTGGGCTCAAAAGGGAGTTGAGGGCATGGACAGGCGACATGACCGGGGTTCTCGACATGCGTGCGTGTGGGTCAGCGAAGGTTCGCGTGGAGGGCGGAGCTGACAGGGGGTCCCACGGCGCAGCGAGGGAGAGCGCGGGGAGAACGGGTAACTGCGCTCACGGGCGGGGCCCGCTACACAGAGGGAGAGAAGGGTGCGCAGAGGGGGAAATGGCACCGACAGCTCGGTCCCACCTGTTAGAGAGAGAGAGAGGGAGCGGCTGCGCGGGCGAAGGGAACGACGCCGATAGGCAGGTCCCACCACGTAGCGAGAGAGGGTGCGGGCGCGCGTGGGCACACGGAGCTGGGCCTAGCTGGGCCGAAACTGAGGCTGGGCTGATCTCTGGTTTTTCTTTTATTCTGAATTTTCTATTCCTTTTCTTTTTTATTTACTCTATTGAATTCAAATCAAATCAAACTACAAATTCAAATTCAAATATTTCAAACATGTGCATCAACCAAAAACAAAGTTTAAACTCAGCATGATGCAACAATTCATGTCTCCCCTAGGTTTTAATATTCTAAAGAAAATAATACACCTCACAAATAAATACCCAAAACTCTATTAAAAATAATAGAGAGGAAATCTATAGAGGTGAGAAAAGGAGTAACACCTGAATTTAGTAGATATTAGAGAAGAAGTTTTATACCCCAAATTCATGGTGTTACACATTCCCCCGACAACAAGTTTCTGCACCACCGTCCTTTGAGAGAAGGATAGCAAAAAGGATGCAAAAACCATGGAGTTGACTTAGGAACCGTACTTGCAGGTAAATACAGAACATTAACATTGGCATTAAATAGGCTTAATTTCATCTTTTGATATGTCATGTACTTTATGTCATGTAGATGATTCCTTATTGGTGCGTGCACACATCCTGAGTGCTGGGAGTAGATAGTGCAAAGGTGGTGCTCTAATGAGTGGGACGAGACGCACATCGCTTGCCAGGATTGATGTTTGATGTCCTTCTTTTTTGCATTTTAGCCCTTTTGCAAAACTTTTCACAAATACTCCCTTTTAGATTTGATTTCATGAAATGGACCCTTACCTCAGCACCATCATCATTGGTGTGAGGTTACACGTCTTGACGCCGATGTTACCACGTCGGCGCGGCTAGCAGGGACCTCGGCGCCATCGATATTGGCACCGAGATGTGTAACCTTGGCACCAATGATGATGGCGTCGAGGTAAGGGTCCAATCCCTGAAATCAAATTAAAAAGACATATTTGTGAAAAGTTTTCACAAAAGGCCAAAATGCAAAAAATACGGTTTTTTGATGATGCTAGATGTCCCCCACCATCAAGGCAATCACAACCTCACCGGATACACATAAGCATGGGTACACGAATTCATTTATTTATTCTAACGTTCGATCATGCATGATTTCAAATTATCTTGTTCATTTTAACGCAGTCGACATCATATGGTGGCCATCCTTGCTCCTCCTTCTCGGCATATGCTATGGCTCACAAGGGCAAGGTGACGTCCGACATCAGCTACAACCTAGACGACGAGCTTGAGGCGTACAACAACACCCACCCTCCACAGCTGCCACAGTGAGTACACCACGATGGCAAGGGAGGTCTATGTGCCATAATATGATTCGAGGACCGAGGACATTGATGGAGAAGTCCTCATGAGGGTTAGAGGAGGCAAGAGGCATGGACGGTACTGGATTGACGACATCGCAATCGAATTGTCCTCCACTCCCACTCTATCTCAAGTTCGAGCAAGGAGTACGGGAGCGAGGCCGGCCATACGACCACGACATGATATCTCACAGTATCAGATACAAGAACTCCAAGTTATTCCTTCTTTATTCGTCGTTCATTGGTTATTATATACCTTTTTTTCTTTGCATTATCGTAACATTGAGGTGAAATATTATAGGCCCATCTAGAAGAAGAGAGGAGGCAACTTGTGTAGTTGTAGGCAAGGATGCGGGTGGAGCGGGAGGCAGAGGGAACGACTCGCTTGGCCGATCAGTAGAGGATGTGCAGAGATGTTTTAGTACATGCAGATTCTTGGCGCTGCAGCGGGTGTAGCTCTACCACCTTCGTTGTTCGCTCCACCTCAACCTTAGTTTTCTACTACCGTGAGCATGAAATTTTTACTCATGTATGCTATTTATTTACCTTGTCTCACACATGTAATCTCTTCTCTATGCAGAATCAATCGGCGACATCAAAATGTTCACTTAGGCCTTGTTCGGTTAATCCTATCACATGTGGATTGGATGAGATTAAAAAAAATAATGAAAGATTTTAACTTGTTTGGGATTTAAACACATCTAATGCACATGGATTAAGATCAAAACGAACAAGCCCTTAAAAGGTGTAGATTGCCACTATTCTACTACAGAACAGAAGGCAGACTACAGAAGCGTAATCCAATTGGTTTTATCAATCGAGATCCCTCGTCGAAAATCAATTGTAGCAGTTGTAGGTCCTAACTCCTAAGGTTTTATTTGGATACTTTATTATTGACACCAATCCACATATGTTAAGGTAGATTGAGGTGTAAATTAATTTAAGTTACACACGAATTCACCTCAATACATATGAATTGTGGTCAATACTAGAATATCCAAACTAAGACCTAACCCAGACAGCTGCGAGTCCGTCACTGTTAGCGCCACCCAATACTTGTGGACCTCTGACTCGGCAACTTATCATCGTACTGTCCAGCAACATGGGATACAAACATTGAAGTCACGCAACTCACACAAGTGTCACGCTGCCATCCTCGCGCCTGAGGAGTGACTAGTAACATAGATGCCGGCCTTGGCCGGCTGGGTTATTAACGACGCAAACAAAGCTCCAAGTCGACTCACCTATGGCGTCTTTTATAGATGCCACAACTAGAACCCGCACACTGACACACTAACCTCACTGCCCCCACCCCCTATCCGGTCGGCCACGCCACGACGATCGCCAGAAATCAGGATGGGTAGCCAAGGACAAGCGGCAACCAACGGCCGGGGAGACGACACCGGCGGCGGAAGAACCCAGCAGGCGGCGCACTTCGTGTTCGTCCCGCTGATGGCCCAGGGCCACCTGATCCCAGCGGTCGACACCGCGCTGCTACTCTCCACGCACGGCGCGGTCTGCACCGTGGTCGGGACCCCGGCCTCGGCCGCGCGGGTGCGCCCGACCATCGAGTCCGCCCGGCAGTCGGGCCTGCCGGTCCGCCTCCTCGAGTTCCCGCTGGACTACGCCGGGGCCGGCCTGCCCGAAGGCGCCGACAACATGGACAACGTCCCGCCGGAGCACGCGCGGCGCTACTTCGACGCCGTCGCGCTCCTGCGCGCGCCGATCGAGGCCCACCTCCGCGCGCACGCGCGCCCCTACCCGACGTGCCTCGTGGCGGACTTCTGCCACCCGTGGACCACGGTGCTGGCGGCCAACCTCGGGGTCCCGCGCCTCAGCTTCTTCAGCATGTGCGCCTTCTGCCTTCTGTGCCAGCACAACGTGGAGCGGTTCGGCGCGTACCGGGGCGTCGCCCACGACGACGAGCCGGTCGTCGTGCCGGGGCTGGAGAGACGGGTCCTGGTCACGAGGGCGCAGGCCTCGGGCTTCTTCCGCGAGGTGCCCGGGTGGGAGGACTTCGCGGACTACGTGGAGCGCGCGCGGGCCGAGGCCGACGGCGTCGTCATGAACACCTTCGAGGAGATGGAGCCCGAGTACGTGGCCGGCTACGCGGCGGCCAGGGGGATGAAGGTCTGGACGGTCGGGCCGGTGTCGCTGTACCACCAGCGCGCCGGGACGCTGGCGGCGAGAGGGAGGGCTACCGACGTCGACGTCGACGCGTGCCTCCGGTGGCTCGACGGCCAGGAGCCCGGCTCCGTCGTGTACGTCAGCTTCGGGAGCATCGCGCAGGCGGACCCGAGGCAGGCCGTGGAGCTCGGCCTCGGGCTGGAAGCGTCGCGGCACCCGTTCGTCTGGGTGGTCAAGAGCGTCGACGAGTACGACGGGACCGTGCGCGCCTTCCTGGACGACCTCGAGGCGCGCGTCGCGGGGCGCGGCCTGCTCGTCAGGGGGTGGGCGCCGCAGGTGCTGATCCTGTCCCACGCCGCGGTGGGCGGGTTCGTGACGCACTGCGGCTGGAACTCCACGATCGAGGCCGTCACCGCGGGGCTGCCGGTAGTCACGTGGCCTCACTTCACGGACCAGTTCCTGAACCAGAAGATGGCCGTGGAGGTGCTGGGCATCGGCGTCAGCGTCGGTATTACGGAGCCGCTCATGTACAGGAAGGTAGAGAAGGAGATTGTGGTCAGCCGGAACGTGGTGGAGGAGGCCGTGAGGAGCTTGATGGGCGCCGGGGAGGAGGCAGATGAGAGGAGGCGGCGGGCCCGCGCGCTCGCGGTCAAGGCGAGAGCGGCCATGCAAGAGGGCGGGTCGTCGCACCGCAACCTGCTGGATTTGGTCGGTCGCTTCGAGGGTGTCATGACCAAGGACACCAAAGGCGCGTGAAGAAAGATAGCATGGTAGTAATTGTTGGCGCCGGCCGCCGGAGTGGCTGTGCCGACGACGATCTCGCAACGTCCGCGGTGCTCGCGCTTCGATGGACACGACGTTGCCACTCACTCTCTGAACTGAACGAGCGAAGAATATGGGGCTGCCAAACGTTGCAGCAGACTCGATCTCAGTTTCCATTATTTATTGTGGTGTTTACACGGTCCATGACCTCGGATCTCCCCGCCATTCACGCTCACGCTGCGACGTGCCCGCCTAGTGCGCGAGAGCTGGTTTTATGCGCGCATGGCGGAGCCCTCTGTTATCCTTACAGCGAACGCAGCGCTATTCAGACTTATACACCCACTCAGCAAGCAGCTAACGACCTACTAGGAACAGAAAACATGTCACTAATGCAATCTCCTAATTACATAATGATCAAATGAATATGCATGAGATTCGGTTAACATTTCACCCCCTAATCTCACTGCACCTCAATTACTCCTAGCTGTTGACGTAATTCAACAAACCTGACACGCCCAAGAGCCTTCGTCAGTATATCTGCAAGCTGTTCACCTGTGTTCACATGATCGATTTCAACTTCTCCTTTTTCAACACAATCTCTAACAAAATGATATTTTGTGTCAATGTGCTTACTCCTGTCATGATGCACCAGATTCTTGCTTAAAGCAATTGCCGATTTGTTGTCAACCAACAGCTTTACTTTTGGTGCCTGGATTCCCAACAATTCACCTAGAAGTCTGCTCAGCCAAATTCCTTGGCACGCTGCATTTGCACTGGCAATATATTCAGCCTCGCATGATGAGAGTGCCACCACCCTTTGTTTCTGCGACACCCAAGTTACCAGACTGTTTCCCAGCAAGAACACCGAACCACTTGTGCTTTTTCTGTCATCGACATCTCCAGCTAAGTCACTGTCACTGTAACCAAGCAGCTTGATTTCAGTTGTGCCTAGCTTCTTGTACACACACCCATAGTTCACTGTCCCTGCCAGATATCTGAGAATTTGCTTGACTGCTGCCCAGTGTTTTGCTCTTGGATCTTCCATGAATCTGCTAACAATCCCAACAGCAAAGGCTATATCCGGCCTTGTATTCACTAAGTATCTCAGGCTTCCAATAATACTTCTGTATTTTGTCTTGTCAACAGGCGGCGAATCATCTTTCTTGCTTAATTTCAGCCTATTCTCCATTGGAACACAGCAAGCATTACAGCGTTTCATCCCTGCCTGCTCAAGTATTTTCAGAACATATGAACTCTGACATAATGTAGTCACCCCATTCTTTTGTTCCACCTGAATACCCAAGTAGTAGCTTAGCAGTCCTAGGTCACTCATACTGAAGCTGTTCTTCATTTCCCTTTTGAAAGCTTCAATGACTCCATTGCTTGATCCGGTGATTATCAGATCGTCGACATATACCCCAATCCGCAGCAAGTCTGTACCATGAGTCCTTCTGTACACAGCATGCTCTAATGGATTTCTGATAAAACCAAGCTTCAACAACTCCTTATCTAGCCGAGCATTCCAAGCTCTAGGAGCCTGACGCAGCCCATAAAGGGCTTTCTTCAGTTTGAGTACCTTCCCATCGCCATTCTTGACAATAAAACCAGGAGGTTGATGTACATACACCTCCTCAATCAGATCACCATTCAAAAAAGCTGATTTAACATCCATGTGATGCACTTTCCACCCATTCTGTGCAGCTAAAGCGATCAACAACCTTATAGTCTCAATCCTTGCCACTGGGGCATATACTTCATCAAAATCCACCCCCTCACGCTGAGCATACCCCTTAGCGACCAACCTAGCTTTGTGCTTATTTATCTTTCCATCAGGGTCTCTTTTTGCTTTGAAAACCCATTTAAGCCCTATAGCTCGGTGTCCAGGTGGTAATAGTGCAAGCTCCCAAGTCTTATTATCCTGAATTGAATTCATTTCAGTGACCATGGCTTCCCTCCAACACTTTTCTTCTAATGCTTCATCTACACTTCTAGGCTCCTCTGCAGCAAGATAGCACAAACCGCTATCTGAAAATCAGTGACTTCATCAGTGTCGTCATATACACTTTCTAGAGTTCTGAACCTCAGCTCTCCACTTGCTGCATCTGTGGGCGGTGTGGCAAACACCACTCCTTGCTCAGTTGGACTTCCTTGTGGTGTATTCTGATTTGAACCAGCACTATAACCAGTGTCTATCTGCCATTGACTTTGATTGGGTGAGTGGGTGACTGTGGATCTGAATCATCGGCTGCTGTTGTTTCTTCTGTTTCATTCTCTGCACTTTCAGTTGCTGTTCCTGGTCCTGCAATACTGTAATGCTCCACATCAATTACAGATGCTGATGGACCCGGCTGTTCTGTACCAATCCAGTCCCAAGTTTTTGCTTCTTCAAATATTACATCCCTTGATATATGGAGTTTCTTGGCTATCGGATCATACACTCTATAGCCTTTTGTACCTCGCTCATACCCAATGAACTCCATTGGCGTTGATCTGTCAGTCAATTTGGACATGCCTGGCCCTACTTTCTTCACATTTTTTAGATAATGGAAACATAGTCCGACCTTGACCTCTAGAGAGGCTACAACCAACGTTTACAACTGAAGGTAGCTTACTGCCTTGACAAAACACATGACTGCACCCAAGACCACCTATGACAAGACCAAAGGTACTACAACGTTAATCGCCAAGCAGCTCCCCATCCGAAATTGCGAAAAACCTTTAGTAGCACCATCTCCATCTTGCGACATGAAGATTTTATTAACTCTCGGTCCTCCATCTTAAGCTGTAGCTGTGCCCAGAAGCGACACCAATATGTTGCCCTGAAGGTTACCTGCAGACAAGATTTAGGAGAAGATTTATTGAAAGTCACATCATTCCTGCTTAACCAAATGGCCCAGCAAATTGCAGATGCTGCAGTTAGTAGTAAACGACGTGATTTGACTGATAGCACCCTTGCCCAGTCCCCAAACAAATCGTTTGCATCCCGAGGTGGTCTCAACCCTGTGCTTATCTGAACCAAACGCCAGATGAAAGACGCATAAGTACACCTGAAAAACAGGTGATTTATTGTCTCCAGTCTGCTACAAAAGCAACAGGTCTGATTACAAGGCCAATTCCTCCTGGCCAAGTTATCCTTTGTTAAAGTTACACCTCTTTTGAGGTACCACATAAAAACTTTTATTTTCAGAGGTATCTTAAGCTTCCAAAGGTCCTTGTTATCCCTAACCGCCCCATTGTTAAGAATTGCCTGATACAGGGACTGAATAGAGAACAACCCATTAGCAGTCAGGTCCCATCTGAATGAATCCCTGTTAGTAATCAAATTGGTATACGCCACCAACGTCACTAGTTGAAACCATTGAGCCCTCAACTGGTGCACCAATCCCCTACGGAATGATATGTTTAAGGGTACTATGGAGAAGACAAAGGCAACAGTTGTGTCGGGGACCATAATTAGGGGTACCCTCAAGACTCCTAATCTCAGCTGGTAACGCCCATCAGCACAAAGTTGCAAAGGCCTGATGGGTACAATTAAGTCAAGGCTCGGTCCACTCAAGGGACACGATCTCGCCTCGCCCGAGCCCAGCCTCGGGCAAGGGCAGCCGACCCCGGAGGATTCACGTCTCGCCCGAGGACCCCCTCAAGCAACGGACGCACCTTCGGCTCGCCCGAGGCCCAGTCTTCGCCAAGAAGCAACCTTGGCCAAGTTGCCATGCCGACCGACCATATCGCAGGAGCATTTAACGCAAACATTTAATACAAAGGTGGCCTGACACCTTATCCTGACGCGCGCCCTTCAGTCGACAGAGCCGAAGTGACCGCAGTCACTTCGCCGCTCCACTGATCGGCCTGACAAGAGGACAGCGCCGCCTGCGCCGCTCCGACTGCTGTGCCACTCGACAGAGCGAGGCTGACAGCAGCCAAGTCCGGCCTCAGGCGCCATAGAAAACTCCGCATCGCCCGACCCCAGGGCTCGGACTCGGGCTCAGCCCCGGAAGACGACGAACTCCGCTTCGCCCGACCCCAGGGCTCGGACTCGGGCTCTGCCCCGGAAGACGACAAACTCCGCTTCGCCCGACCCCAGGGCTCAGACTCAGGCTCAGCCCCGGAAGACGACGAACTCCGCTTCGCCCGACCCCAGGGCTCGGACTTGGGCTCAGCCCCGGAAGACGACAAACTCTGCTTCGCCCGACCCCAGGGCTCGGACTCGGGCTCAGCCCCGAAAGACAACAAACTCCACTTCGCCCGACCCGAGGGCTCGGACTCGGGCTCAGCCCCGGAAGACGACGAACTCCGCATCGCCCGACCCTAGGGCTCGGACTCAGCCCTTACCTCAGCCGACGGTCTCCGCCTCGCCCGACCCAGGGACTCGGACTCGACCTCGGCCTCGGAAGACAGACTCGACCTCGACCTCGGAGGAGCCTCCACCTCGCCCAACCCAGGGCTCGGACCGACCACGTCATAGGAGGCGCCATCATTACCCTACCCCAAGCTAACTCAGGCTACGGGGAACAAGACTGGCGTCCCATCTGGCTCATCTCGGTAAACAAGTAATGATGGCGCCCCGCATGCTCTATGACGACGGCGGCTCTCAGCCCTCTTACGGAAGCAAGGAGACGTCAACAAGGACTCGACAGCCCCGACAGCTGTCCTCTCGCCAGGCTCCAGCGCTCCTCCAACGGCCACGACACCACACGAACCGGGTGCCAAAACCTCTCCGGCTGCCACGATGGCATGTACTTAGGGCACTAGCTCCTCTCTGCTAGACACGTTAGCACACTGCTACACCTCCCATTGTACACCTGGATCCTCTCCTTATGCCTATAAAAGGAAGGTCCAGGGCCCTCTTACAGAGGGTTGGCCACGCGGGGAAGGACGGGACGGCGCTCGCGTAAGCCGCTCGCTCCCTCCCGCGTGGACGCTTGTAACCCCCTACTGCAAGCGCACCCGACCTGGGCGCGGGACAAACATGAAGGCCGCGGGTTTCCCCTTTTACGCCTGTCTCCCTCCGGCTTCTTCCCCCCTTCGTGCTCCATCTTGCGCCGACCCATCTGGGCTAGGGCACGCGACGACAATTTACTCGTCGGTCCAGGGACCCCCCCGGGTTCCAAACGCCGACAGTTGGCGCGCCAGGTAGGGGCCTGCTGCGTGTTGACGAACAGCTTCCCGTCAAGCTCCAGATGGGCAGTCTCCAGCAACCTTTCCAGCCCGGGACAGTGCTCTGTTTCGGGAGTCTTGAGTTCATGTCCCTCGACGGCAGCTACGACATGATACTCCTTCCCCTGCCGCGCGACAGCGACAATAGCGGCCGACAACCTGCCCGCCGGCGGCCGAATCGACGACGTCTTCCCCACGTGGTGAAAGAACAACATTCGAGCTTGTCCCATCCCTCCCCCGCCGACGGAGGAGGAGGCGGGGCAACCAAGGCCAAGCAGGAGGCGGCACCTTGTCGGCTGTCGAGCGAGTCGACGGCGCCGGCGCCCCAACGGGGGGCACATCGGGCATCGACCTCGCGTCTGAGACGAAGACGAGCGTCGTCTCCCCGCAACACGCCAACCCCAAGCAAACGGATGACGCCAGCACGCTCGCAAAGGACTTGCTGGGCGTCACCCTCGTACCTGAGACGACGGTGCAGTCTGCCCCTGACGTGACTTCGTCATCGCCCGTCGACCAAGAGGTACCAACCGATTCCCATATCGTGCCTTTTGGATTCAGCCTCGACCCACCAAGCGACTTTGCTTTGGTGGACGCTCTCATAGAGGCGAGTCCAAACCCTCTGGGGTATCGTATGCGGTCACCCTGGGACCGGCTGACGGCCGTCTCGACCTACGAGCCCTCGGGTTCCGAGGAAGATGACGAGCCCGACTTTAGTTGGGATTTCTTCGGACTTGGTAACCCCAGTGCCATGCGGGACTTTATGACCGCATGCGACTACTATCTTTCCGACTGTTCCGACGGTAGCCGCAGCCTCGGCGACAAGGACTGCGGCCCAAGTCGTGAATGTTTCCACGTCGATCTAGGGGGTCCCGACGAAGGCAACCATCTTGGTATACCGAAGAACGGTGATCCCCCTAGGCCTGTGCCTCGCGTTGAAATCCTTCTGGAGCTAGCTGTGGTCCCCGTCCCGGCGGGGGGTCATGACCCACAGCTCGAGCAAATCCGCGAGATGCAGGCCAGGCTCGACGAGGGAGCAGGAACACTTGAGCCGTTCCGCCGGGACATTGGGCAGGAATGGGCGGGCCAACCTCCGGCCGGAGAAGTGCGTCATCTACCCCAGGGCATCCAGCACCGCATCGCCGACGACGTCAGGGTAAGGCCACCACCGGTTTCTAGTGGGGTCGGCCAAAACCTGGCTGCAGCGGCAATACTTCTCCGCGCGATGCCGGAGCCATCTACCACTGAGGGGCGGCGTATACAGGGAGAGCTCAAGAATCTCCTAGAGGATCCCGTGGTCTGACGGGCCGAAAGCTCTGCCTCCCGAAGGCAGGGGTACCCCTCGGAACATCGTGCAGCGACTTCCCGATTCATGCGGGAAGCCTCGGTCCACACCGGGCGCACGCGCAACACAGCGCCTGCGGCCCTGGGTCGCCTCGGCAACGAGCACCATCACAGCAACCGTCGAGCCCACCTCGACGAGAAGGTGCGCCGAGGCTACCACCCCAGGCGTGGGGGACGCTATGACAGCAGGGAGGATTGGAGTCCCTCGCCCGAACCACCCGGTCCGCAGGCTTTCAGCCGGGCCATACGACGGGCGCCGTTCCCGACCCGGTTCCGAACCCCGACTACTAT
The DNA here is from genome assembly GCF_902167145.1 of Zea mays. Taxonomy (NCBI): domain Eukaryota; kingdom Viridiplantae; phylum Streptophyta; class Magnoliopsida; order Poales; family Poaceae; genus Zea; species Zea mays. Next base: position 9,606,801 of record NC_050104.1, on the reverse strand, counting down.
CACAAAGTACTCGGGGGAGACGAGACCGGAACTGTGGCTCGCGGACTATCGGCTGGCCTGCCACCTGGGTGGAACGGACGATGACAACCTCATCATCCGCAACCTCCCCCTGTTCCTCTCCGACACCGCTCGAGCCTGGCTGGAGCACCTGCCTCCGGGGCAGATCTCCAACTGGGACGACCTGGTCCAAGCCTTCGCCGGCAATTTCCAGGGCACGTACGTGCGCCCTGTAAACTCTTGGGATCTCCGAAGCTGCCGCCAACAGCCGGGAGAGTCTCTCCGGGACTACATCCGGCGATTCTCGAAGCAGCGCACCGAGCTGCCCAACGTCACCGACTCGGATGTCATCGACGCGTTCCTCGCCGGCACCACCTGCCGCGACCTGGTGAGCAAGCTGGGCCGTAACACCCCCACTAGGGCGAGCGAGCTGATGGACATCGCCACCAAGTTCGCCTCTGGCCAGGAGGCAGTTGAGGCCATCTTCCGGAAGGACAAGCAGCCCCAGGGCCGCCTACCGGAAGATGTCCCTGAGGCGTCAACTCAGCGCGACACCAAGAAGAAAGGCAAGAAGAAGTCGCAAGCAAAACGCGACGCCGCCGACGCGGACCTTGTCGCCGCCGCCGAGTACAAGAACCCTCGGAAACCTCCCAGAGGTGCCAATCTCTTCGACAAGATGCTCAAGGAGCCGTGCCCCTATCATCAGGGGTCCGTCAAGCACACCCTTGAGGAGTGTGCCATGCTTTGGCGCCACTTTCACAAGGCCGGGCCACCCGCGGAGGGTGGCAGGGCTCGCAACGACGATAAGAAGGAAGATCACAAGGCAGGAGAGTTCCCCGAGGTCCACGACTGCTACATGATCTACGGTGGGCGAGTGGCGAACGCCTCGGCTCGGCACCGCAAGCAAGAGCGTCGGGAGGTCTGCTCGGTAAAGGTGGCGGCGCCGGTCTACCTAGACTGGTCCAACAAGCCCATCACCGTCGACCAAGACGACCATCCCGACCGCGTGCCGAGCCCGGGGAAATACCCGCTCATTGTCGACCCCGTCATCGGCAACGTCAGGCTCACCAAGGCCCTCATGGACGGAGGCAGCAGCCTCAACATCATCTACGCCGAGACCCTCGGGCTCCTGCGGATCGATCTGTCCTCGGTCCGGGCAGGCGCTGCGCCTTTTCACGGGATCATCCCCGGGAAACGTGTCCAGCCCCTCGGACAACTCGATCTACCCGTCTGCTTTGGGACACCCTCCAACTTTCGAAGGGAGACCCTCACGTTCGAAGTGGTCAGGTTTCGAGGAACCTACCACGCAGTGCTGGGGAGGCCATGCTATGCCAAGTTCATGGCCGTCCCCAACTACACCTACCTCAAGCTCAAGATGTCGGGCCCCAACGGGGTCATCACCGTCGGCCCCACGTACCGACACGCGTACGAATGCGACGTGGAGTGCGTGGAGTACGCCGAGGCCCTCGCCGAATCCGAGGCCCTCATCGCCGACCTGGAGAGCCTCTCTAAGGAGGCGCCAGACGTGAAGCGCCATGCCGGCAACTTCGAGCCAGCGGAGACGGTTAAATCTGTCCCTCTCGACCCCCAGCAATGACGCCTCCAAGCAGATCCGGATCGGCTCTGAGCTCGATCCCAAATAGGAAGCAGTGCTCGTCGACTTTCTCCGCGCAAACGCCGACGTCTTCGCGTGGAGTCCCTTGGACATGCCCGGCATACCGAGGGATGTCGCCGAGCACTCGCTGGATATCCGAGCTGGAGCCCGACCCGTGAAGCAGCCTCTGCGCCGATTCGACGAAGAAAAGCGCAGAGCCATAGGCGAGGAGATCCACAAGCTAATGGCGGCAGGGTTCATCAAAGAGGTATTCCATCCCGAATGGCTTGCCAACCCTGTGCTTATGAGAAAGAAAGGAGGGAAATGGCGGATGTGTGTAGACTACACTGGTCTAAACAAAGCATGTCCGAAAGTTCCCTACCCTCTGCCTCGCATCGATCAAATCGTGGATTCCACTGCTGGGTGCGAAACCCTGTCTTTCCTCGATGCCTACTCAGGGTATCACCAAATCAGGATGAAAGAGTCCGACCAGCTCGCAACTTCTTTCATCACACCTTTCGGCATGTACTGCTATGTTACCATGCCGTTCGGTTTGAGGAATGCGGGTGCGACATACCAAAGGTGCATGAACCACGTGTTCGGCGAACACATTGGCCGAACGGTCGAGGCCTACGTCGATGACATCATAGTCAAGACGAGGAAAGCCTCCGACCTCCTTTCCGACCTTGGAGCGACATTCCGATGTCTCAAGGCGAAAGGCGTAAAACTCAATCTCGAGAAGTGTGTCTTCGGGGTCCCCCGAGGCATGCTCTTGGGGTTCATCGTCTCCGAGCGGGGCATCGAGGCCAACCCGGAGAAGATCACGGCCGTCACCAGCATGGGGCCCATCAAGGACTTGAAAGGCGTACAGAGGGTTACGGGATGCCTTGCGGCTCTGAGCCGTTTCATCTCGCGCCTCGGCGAAAGAGGCCTGCCTCTGTACCGCCTCTTAAGGAAGGCCGAGTGCTTCACTTGGACCCCTGAGGCCGAGGAAGCCCTCGGGAACCTGAAGGCGCTCCTCTCGAACGCGCCCATCTTGGTGCCCCCCGATGCCGGAGAAGCCGTCTTGATCTACGTCGCCGCTACCACTCAGGTGGTTAGCGCCGCGATCATGGTTGAGAGACGAGAAGAAGGGCATGCATTGCCCGTCCAGAGACCAGTCTACTTCATCAGTGAAGTACTGTCCGAGACCAAGATCCACTACCCACAAATTCAGAAGCTGCTGTACGCGGTGATCCTGACGCGGCGGAAGTAGCAACACTACTTCGAGTCTCATCCGGTAACTGTGGTGTCATCCTTCCCCCTGGGGGAGATCATCCAGTGCCGAGAGGCCTCGGGTAGAATCGCAAAGTGGGCGGTGAAAATCATGGGCGAGACGATCTCGTTCGCCCCTCGGAAGGCCATCAAGTCCCAGGTCTTGGCGGACTTTGTGGCTGAATGGGTCGACACCCAGCTCCCAACAGCTCCGATCCAACTGGAACTCTGGACCATGTTTTTCGACGGGTCGCTGATGAAGACAGGAGCAGGCACGAGCCTGCTCTTCATCTCGCCCCTCGGGAAGCATCTACGCTACGTGCTACGCCTCCATTTCCCAGCGTCCAACAATGTGGCCGAGTACGAGGCTCTGGTCAACGGGTTGCGCATCGCCATCGAGCTAGGGGTCCGACGCCTCGACGCTCGTGGTGACTCGCAGCTCGTCATCGACCAAGTCATGAAGAACCCCCACTGCCGCGACCTGAAGATGGAAGCCTACTGTGATGAGGTTCGGCGCCTGGAAGACAAGTTCTACGGGCTCGAGCTCAACCACATCGCCCGACGCTACAACGAGACTGCTGACGAGCTGGCTAAAATAGCCTTGGGGCGAACAACGGTTCCCCCGGACGTCTTCTCCCGAGACCTGCATCAACCCTCCGTCAAGACCGACGACACACCCGAGCCCGAGAAGGCCTCGGCCCAGCCCGAGGCACCCTCAGCTCGGTCCGAGGCACCCTCGGCTCGGCCCGAGGCACCCTCGGCTCGGCCCGAGGTACCCTCGGCCCCCGAGGGTGAGGCACTGCGCGTCGAGGAGGAGCGGAGCGGGGTCACGCCTAAGCGAAACTGGCAGACCCCGTACCTGCAATATCTCCACCGAGGAGAGCTACCCCTCGACCGAGCTGAAGCTCGGCGGTTGGCGCGGCGCGCCAAGTCGTTCGTCTTGCTGGGAGACGGGAAGGAGCTCTACCACCGCAGCCCCTCAGGCATCCTCCAGCGATGCATTTCCATCGCCGAAGGCCAGGAGCTCTTACAAGAGATACGCTCGGGGGCTTGCGGCCATCACACAGCGCCTCGAGCCCTTGTTGGAAACGCTTTTCGACAAGGCTTCTACTGGCCGACCGCGGTGGCCGACGCCACTAGAATTGTCCGCACCTGCCAAGGGTGTCAATTCTATGCAAGGCAGACCCACCTGCCCGCTCAGGCTCTGCAGACCATACCCATCACTTGGCTGTTTGCTGTGTGGGGTCTGGACCTTGTCGGCCCCCTACAGAAGGCACCCGGGGGCTACACACACCTGTTGGTCGCCATCGACAAATTCTCCAAGTGGATCGAGGTCCGACCCCTAAACAGCATCAGGTCCGAACAGGCGGTGACGTTCTTCACCAACATCATCCATCGCTTTGGGGTCCTGAACTCCATCATCACCGACAACGGCACCCAGTTCACCGGCAGGAAGTTCCTAGACTTCTGCGAGGATCACCACATCTGGGTGGACTGGGCCGCCGTGGCTCACCCCATGACGAATGGGCAAGTAGAGCGTGCCAACGGCATGATCCTGCAAGGGCTCAAGCCGCGGATCTACGACGACCTCAACAAGTTCGGTAGGCGATGGATGAAGGAGCTCCCCTCGGTGGTCTGGAGTCTGAGGACAACGCCGAGCCGAGCCACGGGCTTCACACCGTTCTTTCTAGTCTATGGGGCCGAGGCCATCTTGCCCACAGACTTAGAATACGGTTCCCCGAGGACGAGGGCCTACGCCGACCAAAGCAATCGATCTAATCGAGAAGACTCACTGGACCAGCTGGAAGAGGCTCGGGACATGGCCTTACTACACTCGGCGCGGTACCAGCAGTCCCTGCGACGCTACCACGCCCGAGGGGTTCGGTCCCGAGACCTCCAGGTGGGCGACCTGGTGCTTCGGCTGCGACAAGACACCCGAGGGCGGCACAAACTCACGCCTCCCTGGGAAGGGCCATTCGTCATCGCCAAAGTTTTGAAGCCCGGGACGTACAAGCTGGCCAACAGTCAAGGCGAGGTCTACAGCAACGCTTGGAACATCCGACAGCTACGTCGCTTCTACCCTTAAGATGCTTTCAAGTCGTTCATACACCTCGGTCACATACAAAGTCTAGTCATCAAGGAAGGGTCAGCCTTGCCTCGGCAAAGCCCAACCCTCCCTCGGGGGCTAAAAGGGGGGAACCCCCTCTGCGTCAAAATTTTCCTCGGAAAAAGATCTTTTCTGCCAGAGTGTCTTTCATGCTTTTCGACTACTTCAAAAGTGGATCCTGAAAATGACGGAGTACACGTAAGCAGCCAAGGCTGACCGAGCCGAGGGACTCCTACGCCTCCGGGATACGGATACCTCACTCATCACCTTCTGCGATAAGTAACTCACGCTCGGATAAGTGATTCCACGGACCGAACAAGTCTTCACGCTCGAAAACTCCTCTGCCGAAACAATTTTTCGGGCCTTCTCGACTACGTCGATGACAGAACCCTATGGACAAGTAAGAGTGCACGTAAGCGGCAAGGCCGACCGAGCCGAGGGACTCCTACGCCTCCGGGATACGGATACCTCACTCATCACCTTCCGTGAAAAGTAACTCTCGCTCGGACAAACAATTATGTTACCGACAAATAAGTCCAGATGCTCGAAACAAGAGGAAAAGAAACACAGCTTTACAACACGACGACAGTATGTTTGGGCCTCGGCGGCCGTAGAAAACATACGCACACTACAAGATAACCCGATCTTGCAGGCTCGGATCTTGACAGTTGAAGGGAGCAGCAGCACCCTCGGCGTCAACTACACCTTCGGCGAGGTTCGGCCTAGCCTCGGACGGCGATGCGGTAAGAGGATCTCCACTCCGAAGGACAACATCAGCACCACGCCCGGGCCATCGCCGCCAGGGTCTTCTCCAGGAATTCGGCTCGAGCAGACGGCTCGGCCGGCCACCCCGAAGCCTCAGCCAGTTGTCCCCCGAGGACATCAGCCCGACCCGTGGCCTCGGCAACTCAACTCCGGCGTCGGTCCCGCCAGTGGACGACCTGGCCAGGCTCGGCAACTCAACTCCGCCTCTGTCCGTGCTGACACCGCTACCTCCGGCTTCGGCTCATCGAAGAGCGGCCGAGGGTTCCTTTAACTAGGCAAGTGTAGCATCCCAAAAATTCAAATCTTGAAATTTTCTCAAACTCCCTCTAAATTCAAAATGAATTTCATATTTCATTTCAAAATGTTTGTTTGTGAGTTGATATCAACAAATAAATTATAGTGGTCTATATTCTCTCCAAAATCCTCCTCAAAATATCCTACAAATATTTTCCCAGTGATCCCCCTCAAGTTCTTTCCAGAAATACTGCCCAAATATTTCCCGAGTGATCACCCTCAAATTCTTTTCAGAAATACTATCCATATATTTCTCCAGTGATCCCCCTCAAATTCTTCCAGAAATACTGCCCAGATATTTCCCGAGTAATCCCCTTCAAGTTCTTTCCAGAAATATTGTCCAAATATTCCACCGATATATCTCCAAGTATTTTCTTCCTAAGAAATACCTTCAGAATCATTTTTCAAGTCCCTACAAATATTTTGTTCATAACTTTTCTCATGCTCATACGTATACGTATGCCTCCAGTGTCATACGGTGAGCTCTACAAGCTAATCTCACTTATACAAGACAAATACATGCTAATCTCCCACTAATCCTCTCATCCTCCCACTAATCCTCTCATCCCTCCCCCTAATCCCCCCATGGCTATAAATAGAGGGGCAAGGGCCTCCTCTCATCCCACCCCAAACCATTTCATGGCAACTCTCTCCCCCCCCCCACACACCCACTCCATGTTCCACACAAGCACACACTAGCACAAGGATCGTTCGATCGTTCTTCGATCGTTCGTCCCCTGTTCTTAGTTTGTTCGTTCGTTCGTCCGATCGTTCGATCGTTCGTCTGATCGTTCATGGTTCGTTCGTCCGTTCGTCCGATCGTTCGTTCGTTCGTTCGTCCAAATAATCTTTTTCCTACCGTTATGCTGCCGAAATTCCGATCGTTCGTTCGTTCGATCATTCGATCGCTCATCGTTCGTTCATAGTTCCTATTCATCGTTCATCGTTCGTTCATAGTTCCTATTCATCGTTCGTTCATAGTCCCTATTCATTCGTTCATCCAAATAATCTTTGTCCTGCCGTTATGCTGCCGAAATTCCGATCGTTCGTTCGTTCGTTCATAGTTCCTATTCATCGTTCATCGTTCGTTCATAGTTCCTATTCATCGTTCATCGTTCGTTCATACGACTATTCACCATCACTATTCACCGTTACTATTCATCATTACTATTCACTAGCACTATTCACCATCGTTACTATTTAGTGTTACTATTCATCATCGTTACTACTCATCGATGATATCTAGTAACTTTTTCGTCGTCACTATTCATCGTTACTATTCATCGATTAGCCGATCACCCCAAATTTCAACTACTCATACATCATGTTGTCCAGTCCACCTAAGACCAGCCAGACCCATATTCCAGTCATACGAACTCCGGTGACTGTGATTTTCCTTCCAGTAGGGAACTTCCCATCTGGTCACCCATCCCAGGTTTCTCCAAGTTGAGCACGCTTAACTTTAAGATTCCTTCGAACCAGGCTTCCAAACTCAGATAACAATAATCCTCATTTCTAAATTCTTATCAAACTATTCCCTATCCAACCATGTCATCCCTTAAGCATGGTCCATATTCCAGAAAACTCCCAAAATACTCTTGTCTCATATTCTGCCTATAACTCTCCTGTTCATACTAAGTCAGATGATTCATTCGTCACTATTCTCACCAACAGTGAACTTCACTGTGCTACACCACATACACCCAGCTATAAATACACCCAGCTACCCTCTCCCTCTCCACACACACTCAACACCCTCAGCCAAGGCAAACACCCCACCCACTCAGTTACTCTGCTCTGCCGGCTACACGCATAGTGTCGCTTCGCCTCCAGTCCACCCTCCTGGTAAGCACCTCCGCTCCACCACTAGTAGTATCTCAACACCACATGACACATATTCTACTCAAGACTCTACCCATCCATGTATCACTATTCTGACCACTATACTAAATATTTGTTGGTATACTTGCTCGTTTGTATGTTTGCTTGTTCATGTTGCATAGTTATCGGAGCGTTCGTGTCGTCTCGTGGAGGCCAGATCCGCGAGTCTACACTAGGCGGTGGAGCCAGAAGCCAGTTCCACGAGATCCCCTTCCCCCTTCGCCGAATAAGCACGACAAGCTCACTGGATCCCTTTGATGCATAAATTACCTATGATTTTTCAACCACAACCCTCAGCCTGTTATTTTATGCATGATATGATTTTGAGACAAGTTATTATGGCCACCCAGCCGCTTACCGCAATCAATCCCTGATATATATGTTCCAAATGATTTGAGAACAGGTGTGAGTTTTCAAAAGAAAATGCTTTTCAAAATGTGTGTGATGAAGGGTTTTCACCCTTATCACCTTGTGAGTGGGATAATCAGGGACTCTCTGGTTTAGGGGAGGGCCTAAGGTGTTGGCTCAGCTGGTTTAGGCGTGAGCAGAAGGATTGTCCCCTCATATAAGGACCGGTTTGTCATCTTCACTACCTGTACTCTTTAATAGTACAACCACTCGAGACTGTGTGGGCAGTCACTCAATCTGAACTCGTACGGTCCAACCCCAGGGTTATGAAGGCTGGGGAGCACCGGGAGGATAAGGAGGGGGAAAGTTTTGTCTGGTTTGGACATGGTGGTGGCCTGACTCCTTCCGGATAACCGTTAAGGTTAGGACGTGCGGGGAAAGAAAGAGAGTCAGATTCGGGTCTCATTGGCCATGGGATCGCAGAGCCGAACTAGTGGGTAAAGTGTACCCCTCTGCGCAGAGTTCAAACCTATTCGAATAGTCTGTGTCCACAGGAATGGACGAGTCTGGTATGGTATGGCAATTAATGTTTTGTTTTCAAAAAAAAAGGTGCGTTTGAGAAAAGTGGTTTTTAAAAGGTTCGGCGGTTGAGCCGTGAGCTATGGTGGACGGGAAGTCCAGTAGCTGTTTTTGAGAATGAAAACCAGTGGGAAACTGCTGAGATACCTGGATGGTTTAGTCCAGGGGATTTTGTTATAATACTGAAAAACTTTCTGCTCCTTTTGGAGAGGATGCGCTTTGCAAAAATACAAAATGTTTTTCAAAACAACTCTGCATAAAATATTGCTGTTTCTGCAAAATATCCTGAGCTCCACATATTCCATGCATTATATCTGTTTTCCCCATTCCGCGGGTCAAGGTGGGCTGCTGAGTACGTTTGTACTCACCCTTGCTTATTTGTTGTTTTTCAGAAAAAGGAGATCGGGTAAGAGTTACGACTGTTCCCAACCTTGCCTGTGGCTGTTGGACTGCTGAATTGCTTCACTGCGTATATCGGGCTGCTTCAGCCCCACTCTGATGATATGTCCCGAGTTATGGACCAACTCTTAAAGTTGTTCGCCACCTTTATAGGTTTGTCTCGTTTAAGCAGATCTGGAATCATCTGATGTATAAATGTGTTTACTAGCCTCCTGGGACTAGTAATTGTATCACATTTGAGTCCCAGAGGATCGGGACGCTTCAGCAAGAGAAGCCTCGGACAGCAAGGCCGACCGAGCCGAGGGACTCCTACGCCTCCGGGATACGGATACCTCACTCGTCACCTTCGCACGAGGCGACTCACGCTTGGTGAAGCGGTTCAGATAGCCGACAGGCGAGTCTTAGTGCTCGAAATGAGGGAAAAACACGGCTCCGTGCCGAAAATACATACATGTTCAGGCCCCGACAGCCACAATGAACAAGACACCGGCACTCAAGGTGCCATTACAAACGGAACTCCGGTTCCGTCCCCGTGGGTATGAACAACCTCCACACCGGGGAGCCTGCGGGGCGACAAGCTCCGTGCGACTCGCCAGCGACCTCTGCAGCAGCAGCTATGGTCCTAGGACGGACGCAGCCACCAGGAGGCTCTCGTTCGCATCCCCGCTCAAGGGACGCGAACCAGACATTAAAGCCAAAGAGCCGGAGGTCGGTCCGTAGGCGGCGCCGACGGCCTCCAGCTGCCACCACGTCAGCACCGACGGCGACGTCCGCCTCTCCACCAACGCCGCACCGGCGAGCGCGGGCCGCTCCAAAGCGCACCGGCAGGTCCTCACTCCCGTCCTCGCCACGAAAGCGAGGAGGAGGACGGAATGTTGCATCCTAGCTGGGCAGCAACAGTTCGCCTTCCCCGGCATGGCTGGAGGACGCCTCTTCCGCAGAGCTGGAGGATGGTTTCCACCACCAGAAGCTGGAAGAGGAGGTGGCCAGCCGACCCGTGCGGGAGGTACCGCCCCAGCAAGGATGATGAAGATCCTTGAAGCTGAGGGCGGGACCAAGATCGCAGCCCGGCTTGCTTCTCCCCACCCAGGAGCTGGTGGTCACCGTCTTGGGTGACCACCGGCGAGGGGATGCGGCCGGGCTGCCTGATGAAAATCCTTGAAGCCGAACGATGGCTGAAAGGTACCAACTTCCACGAAGTTGCGTTCCTCCAACGACAAGGCGGAAGGATTGCGGGTGTTCCCTATCCGGGGGCTCGGAAGGTGGAAAGACGCGATGCATAAGGGAGCGCGAAGACATGGTCGCCTTTCAAGGGGGTCACCCTCCTTTTAAAGGCGACTCTCCCCACTTGCGTCCTTAGCCATCGCGGGCTGAGTCTTCACCAACACGCTCCGAGGTCCTCCCCCTACGACACGGGGGTTGGGTCCCACGCGTCATGAAAGCTGGCCCAAGGCAGAAGAAGCCAAACTGCCGCGCACGGTGCATGCAACTGCCCAGCGGTTACAAGCATTCCTCCACTTTCGCCCAGACCAGCGGGTGAAAGGGCGGACAACCATGCAGTCGGCATGCAACCGCGCCAAGTGGGCGCACCCCTTCGACTCCAACGCACCCAGCATGGAGGCTTAGGCCCACACGTCATGCAACCGGCGTGCCGGTTGCTACGTGCGAGCAACTGCACCGCCCCTCGCGCCACTACCGCGCCTCCTCGACTGCGGAACCAGTACCGTGACTCGAGGCAACCCTGCGTATGACCCAACAGTGCCAGCCAGACGCATCGGTCACGGGCCAGTCAGCCGCGGGAGAAGGTGCGGCGGTCGATGCGGCCAAAAATGGGCCGGCAGTAATGGCGGTGGCATGCGGGCGGAAGCAGCGGTCACGTCGTCAGCCAAGCTCACGTCCCCTCATGGGACAGCGAGAGAACCCTCTCCCACGGCGTGAAGACGGCGCGCCCGTGATCCGTTCCTCGAACGGCTCGCGCACGCGCAACGGCTGCCCCGTGAACCACTCGCCCCGTCGCATTAACTCTGCGGCGGGACAGGCGACACCTTTGGCAGGAGAAGCGGGCGACGCTTCGCCTTCGCCATAATGACCGCGTCAAAAAAAGTACGCCACATCATTCGATTTCGTATCCTTTTCCTCTTCCTCTTTCTCTCTCTTACAACAGGGACCGGGAAAGGGGATACCCCGAAAGGGATCCTTCTCCGTGAAGGAAACGGGCCCCGAGCCCCCCTACTGATCAGAGGTTCGAAGGCTGGCCCCTCGGAGGGGTTCAATAGCCGCCTCAGAGCGCTCGGGCTCTGCGCCCACTACTGGTCAGAGGTTCGAAGGCCGGCCCCCCGGAAGGGTTCAAGGGCCGCCTCAGGCCACTCGGGCTCCGCGCCCACTACTGATCAGGGGTTCGTAGGCTGGCCCTCGAAGGGTTCACAATCGCCTCAGACACAGAGCGAGGGATGACCCTGGGTACGTTCGATACATAACCAAGGCTCGGGCTACGCTCCCGAGGTACCCTAGGACATTTCCGAGACCAGCGGGAACGATCTTGTAACAGAATCCCATCAGAGGGAGGCATCGAGCCCTCGGACCCCGTCAAAAGGGGGCCGGGTCCGGCAGATCACCCACAGGTACTTTTGGAGCGCGCCTCCGGGCCTCTAGCCGACCCCTAACAAATGGGGCACGGGCGTCCACTCGGATTACCCGTTAGCAGCTCACTGGAGACACCATGTTCGGCGCCCTCCAAGGGCAACATGGCGCTTTTCCCCCCTCCTCCTTGCGGAAAGGCAACGCAGGGGCGTATGTAAAAAAGTCGAGTCTGTCCTTGACCGTCCTCTCGCTCTGTGCGGAGGCTCGGGGGTTGCTCTCGCAAACCCGGCTCCGGCCAAACCGTTGACAGCATCAACATACCAGCCCGAGAACTTGGGACCCGACCGTGCACCCGGGCTACGGCCAGCTCGCATGAGGGAACAACCAGACCGGCCGAAGCATCGCGAAACGCATTAAGACCTCGAAGGAGTCTAACCACTCCTCCGAGGCCTCGAGGGCTACACCCGGCGGGTGCGCTCGCGCGCACCCACCGGAACAAAATGCAACTGAGAAAGGCCGGTCCCCTTGCAAAAAAGTGTGACAAAAGCCTCCAAGCGAGTATTAACACTCCCTTCGAGGCTCGGGGGCTACTGTCGGGGACCATAATTAGGGGTACCCTCAAGACTCCTAATCTCAGCTGGTAACCCCCATCATCACAAAGCTGCAAAGGCCTGATGGGTACAACTAAGTCAAGGCTCGATCCACTCAAGGGACACGATCTCGCCTCGCCCGAGCCCAGCCTCGGGCAAGGGCAGCCGACCCTGGAGGATTCACGTCTCGCCCGAGGACACCCTCAAGCAACGGACGCACCTTCGGCTCGCCCGAGGCCCAGTCTTCGCCAAGAAGCAACCTTGGCCAAGTCGCCATGCCGACCGACCGTATCGCAGGAGCATTTAACGCAAACATTTAATGCAAAGGTGGCCTGACACCTTATCCTGACGCGCGCCCTTCAGTCGACAGAGCCGAAGTGACCGTAGTCACTTCGCCACTCCACTAACCGGCCTGACAAGAGGACAGCGCTGCCTGCGCCGCTCCGACTGCTGTACCACTCGATAGAACAAGGCTGACAGCAGCCAAGTCTGGCCTCAGGCGATATAGGAAACTCTGCATTGCCCGACCCCAGGGCTCGGACTCGGGCTCAGCCCCGGAAGACGACGAACTCCGCTTCGCCTGACCCCAGGGCTCGGACTTGGGCTCAGCCCCGGAAGACGACGAACTCCGCTTCGCCCGACCCCAGGGCTCAGACTCGGGCTCAACCCCGGAAGACGACGAACTCCGCTTCGCCCGACCCCAGGGCTCGGACTCGGGCTCAGCCCCGAAAGACGACGAACTCCGCTTCGCCCGACCCCAGGGCTCGGACTCGGGCTCAGCCCCGGAAGACGATGAACTCCACTTCGCCCGACCCCAGGGCTCGAACTCGGGCTCAGCCCCGGAAGACGACGAACTCCGCATCGCCCGACCCCAGGGCTCGGACTCAGCCCTGGCCTCAGCCGACAGTCTCTGCCTCGCCAGAACCAGGGGCTCAGACTCGACCTCGGCCTCAGAAGACAGACTCGACCTCAACCTCGGAGGAGCCTCCACCTTGCCCAACCCAGGGCTCGGACCGACCACGTCACAGGAGGCGCCATCATTACCCTACCCCAAGCTAACTCAGGCTACGGGGAGCAAGACCGGCTTCCCATCTGGCTCGTCCCGGTAAACAAGTAATGATGGCGCCCCGCATGCTCTATGACGACGGCGGCTCTCAGCCCCCTTACAGAAGCAAGGAGACGTCAGCAAGGACTCGACAGCCCCGACAACTGTCCTCCCGCCAGGCTCCAGCGCTCCTTCGACGGCCACGACACCACACGAACCGGGTGCCAAAACCTCTCCGGCTGCCACGACGGCATGTACTTAGGGCACTAGCTCCTCTCTGCTAGACACGTTAGCACACTGCTACACCTCCCATTGTACACCTGGATCCTCTCCTTACGCCTATAAAAGGAAGGTCCATGGCCCTCTTACAGAGGGTTGGCCGCGCGGGGAAGGACGGGACGGCGCTCGCGTAAGCCGCTCGCTCCCTCCCGCATGGACGCTTGTAACCCCCTACTGCAAGCGCACCCGACCTGGGCGCGGGACAAACACGAAGGCCGCGGGTTCCCCTTTTACGCCTGTCTCCCTCCGGCTTCTTCCCCCCTTCGCGCTCCGTCTCGCACCGACCCATCTGGGCTGGGGCACGCGTCGACAATTTACACGTCGGTCCAGGGACCCCCGGGTTCCAAACGCCGACAAGTTGAATTCTTCCTCCTTGCAAGATTATACAAAAGAGGAAATCGAAATTTTAACGCTCCCAACCCAAGCCAATTGTCCTCCCAGAAACGCGTTTGGGACCCATCTTTTACCTGAAAGGTACCTTTACTCATGAATAGATCCTTAATCTTCATAAGGCCACTCCAAAAGTGAGAATCTGAAGCCCGACGTTGTGCTTGGGAAAGAGTTCGATTGGCCAAATATTTCCGTCTCAGCAACGATTGCCACATTCCTTCTTCATTGAGAAGTTTATACAACCATTTACTTAAGAGACATTTATTTTGAATCTCTAAATTCAAAATGCCTAACCCGCCTAACTCTTTAGGTTGGCAAATTACATCCCATCTTGCCAACCTATATTTTTTCTTATGGCCATCACCTTGCCAAAAAAACGTGATCTGAAATAATCTATTTACTTTAGCACCCCTTTTGGTACTTCAAAGAAAGACATCATAAAAATCGCAAGACTGGTTAGAACAGAATTAATTAACACTAACCGCCCTCCCACGGACATAAGCTTTCCTTTCCAACTACTTAGCTTTCTCTCGAATTTGGTTTCCACTGTTTTTGAATCACCATTAGGCAACCTGCGATGGTGCATAGGGATTCCAAGATATCTGAAAGGCATGCCTCCACTTTTACAGCTAAACAATCTTGTGTACCTCCCTTCCTCCTCTTTGGCCTTCCCATAGCAGAAGACCTCACTCTTGTGGAAATTTATTTTTAGACCCGACAGCTGCTCAAAGGCACATAATATGAGTTTCATATTCGTTGCCTTGTCCAAGTTGTGCTCCATAAACAAGATTGTATCATCTGCGTATTGTAGAATGGAAAGCCCTCCATCTACCAAGTGCGGTACCAAACCCACTACTTGCCCGTTCACCTTTGCTCTCTTAATCAAAGTGGCAAGCATATCTGCTACCAAATTAAACATTGTAGGTGACAACGGGTCACCCTGTCTAACCCCTCTTTGAGTCTGAAAAAACGGACCCATTTGATCATTAACTTTAACCGCCACATGACCCCCTTCCATAAAAGTCTTAATCCAACTACACCACGTATCTGAGAATCCTTTCATGCGAAGGACTTGCTGGACGAAGCTCCACTTCACCTTATCGTACGCTTTCTCAAAGTCAATTTTGAAAATGACCCCATCTCTTTTCTTGGTGTGAAGCTCATGTAAGGTTTCATGCAGGACCACCACACCCTCCATGATATTTCTTCCAGGAAGAAAAGCTATCTGCGATGGGCTGATGTAACACCCTGAATTTGGGGGTATAAAATTTCTTTTCCGATATCCACCAAATACAGGTGTTACCCTCTCCTTTCCTTGCTTTTCTTCTCTTTTTTCCTAATCAATGGAGAGTTATTTTGTATTATATATAAGTGTTAAGCATTAGCGAGATAACACCCAACATAAGTTTTGAAATGTTGCATCACATGCTGGAGCATTATTTTTGGATGTTGTTGTTGTGTTAAAAGAGTTTTACTATTTAACGTATTCTCTTTTTTTGCGAAGCCCAATTTAATTAATAATAAAAATTTACCTAAAAATTATTTATTGAATATTTTGTTTGTAAATATTATTTCGCTTGAAAGTATTATAATTTTGGAATATTTTAAAAAAACATATATTTATTCATATATTTCGAATAGCTTACGTGAAGAAAAAAGAAAATAAAAAAAGAATTTCGAAATAGATAAATAAAAGAAAAATGAAATCCCAAAAAAAACTAACCCCACTCTCGACCACGAGTGGTCCACTATCCCAGCGGCCCGGCTCTCCATCCCCCGTCACGCGCAGTCGAGCGTCTCACATGTTCCTGCACCACGGGCCCGCACGTCAGGGACACTATTCATCTTCCAAACCATCTCCTACCCACGTCACAAGGATCTCGGCAACCGCCTGTCCTCGACACCCCTTCAAACGCCAGCGCACCCGCTTGACCCTCCTCCAAACTAGCCCCACTCTTCTCTCCCACAGCCCACGTAGCACATCGCCTTCGTCGCCCCGCTCATGTCGACGACCGCACTGCACCAGAACTCGCCCCTCCCGGTCTTCAGCGAGATACCCATCCTGGTGAGCCTCTTCTCTTCCCTTTTCTTCTCAGTTTATCATTCGCATCATCTCCTTCCGTTCCATCGTCGAGCCACAGCGCCGCCGGCGAGCAACCCAGCTCATGCCCGCTCCGCGCCGTCGTGCTTGCTGAGCGTCTAGCCCGTTCGAGCTCGCCCGGTCGAGTTTCCCTTTGGTCGCGTCTTGTGCCCCTGTGTATGCCACGGCGAAGTCACGACTGCGCAGCCCTGCTGTACGCGCTCATCGCGTGCCGGCGAGCCATCCTGCACCTCCGACGCTCGGGTGAGGCCGCGCCACCCTGGCCTGCTCCTTGCCACAACTCGCCACACCCTAAGCCACCAGTGTCGCTGCTCCTGGCCCGCCGGCGTGTGCACCCCTTCCCCCGGCGCGGCTAGCTCCCCATCCGAGCCCCCCTGCCATGGCTGCTAGCCGCTATGAAGAAGAAAGCCCCGATGTGCAACCGTCCGTGCGTGCATGCAGGGAGGAGAAAGCTAGAGAGAGGAAGGAGAACCGCCGTGTAGACCCCACCCGCATGGCTGCATGCAAATTTCCCCCCGTGCGCGCGTCCGCTTGCCTCCGCTGCATGTGTTGTACTGTAGTACTGTACGCATGCAATCAAAATCTGAAAACTGCCCCCACACCAAATTCTACGGATCCTCTATGCATGCGCTCAGTGTGGCCCAATGTGTGGCTATGTCTCTGGCCAATCATAACGTGCCACGTCAAAATTAACTCACAAATTATTAAATGCACGTTATCAGATGTGATTTAAATTCATTTCATGCCGTTTAAGTCGCTTTAACTCCGTAACCACATCCCTACATGTTAGTAACATTATTTTGTCGCGATACGCGTTTTAGTTAATTAGTTGATTATTTATTATCCGAGTTATTAAAGTAGTAATTTACTTAAACTAATTTATAGTTTTCGTCGCGCTTTATGGATATATGTTAATATGATTATATCTATACAAATGTTTTTGGATTAATACTTATTTAGTATAAACACGATATCTGTTAGCAATTCTCATGTGTCGTGCGCGTCGTCGCACTGCTTGCGCGTTGTTCGCTCATGTGGCGCTCGTCGCTGTTGTGCTGTTTCGTGCGTCGTCCGCGTGTGTTCGCGTGTCGTTCGCACGTGCTATTCGCACACGTTGCTGTTCGTCGTCCGCGTGCTGTTCACGCATTGTCGCGTGCCGCACGTTGTCCGCGCGCGATATTAAATCGTTCACTTTTAATGACTCGTCAATTAATTAACTATTTGTTTAATCGTCCACTAGTAAAATAGTAAGTTAGTCAAAGCTAAATATTAGTTTTAATTTATATTTGATATGATAATGTCAATTCATGTAATTATAGTTATGTCGAACTAATATTCTAATTAAGACTTGTTTAGTATAAACACGTCACCGATTTAGCTTTCTCGCCTATCGCGCGTGTTGTTCAGCATATGGCGGTGTGCTGGTTCACGCTTCGTTCACGCTCGTTGCGCGTGTTGTTCGTGTATTGTCGGCGTGTTATGTCGCGCGTGTCCGCGCGTCATTTGCACGCTGTCGTGATGTTTCACGCGTTACGTGTTTCGTCTCGCTCCGCTGATTCGTTCTGCTTAGAGTCGCTGTTGTTATTTAAATTACTTATTTAACTAAGAATCGTTAGTGTGGTCAGCTAATTAAAATTATGCAACAGCTCTAGTTTTATTTTAATAAATATTGATTAATATAATTAGATCAAACTAAATGTTATGATTAATACTCGCTTAGTATGGACGCGATAACTTCTCGACCGTAGCCTCGACCGTCACGTTTCTTTTTCCTCGCGTGATTGTAGTAACGCGCTCTATTTCGTATTGCATGTTTTGATTATGTTTTCCTTTGTATGGTGTAATGTTCTTATGTATATGTATATGTTTGTTTGCTGGTGCTTGTTCGTCTTCGCTTTGCGTCGCGAATAGACTGCGATCCATCTTCGAGCTTCGAGGAATCGACGGTCAAGCTTTAGCGACCAAGTGATCGAACTCTTTGAGTTCTACGAGGCTGAAGACCCTGAGCATATATTTGGTGAAGGCAAGTGTCCTCTGACCCATTATGTCCCATTCACTTTTAATGCATTGTCCCGCATTACTTAATTGAAACCTAATGATTGACTAGCTTTCCATTTACCTTATCCTTGTTTACCTTTTGGGTTATCATGGTTAGCATTATGCTATTGCTTTACTTGAATCAATGAACATGATGTGAATACTTATGATACTATGATGTTATCCCGATGATGTTCCTGTGATACTTTAGGGGGCTCAGGCTGTTTCCTGAGTGCCTCTCCGTAAGGACCTGTTTGGGGAGTGACAACCCGGGATAACAGTGCAACCATGAGGGTGAAATGGGGCGCCCTTAGCTAATTAATTAGAGGAACTAGAGGTGTAGTTGCTTCGCCGTCGTGCCGTCAATGGGGTCCAGGCACAGTGCTTGCTCTACCGAGACTGGGTGCCGAGGTTCTTTCGTTTTGCTTTTGTTAGTCACCCTCCTGTGGGGAGAGGTACTGTGTTTATCAAACTGGAGAAACCTAACGGGCGGCTATGACCTCTAGGGAATCTTTGTAAAGGCTACGTAGTGATACCCTGCCGGACCACCTAGGAAGTGATCAATGGGGAGTCATGATCCCCGGGCAAAACGGGAATCACGGCTCATGGGTAAAGTGTGCGACCTCTACAGAGGGTTAGAAACTGATATATCAGCCGTGCTCACGGTTATGAGCGGCCTTGAGATCCTCTTTGATTAGAGATACTTGATCAGAGATGGTTGGTTTATAGGTGGTGACAAGGATGATGGTTATGACTATGGTAATGGTAAGTAGTGTTCTTTCCGTTTGGAAGGGGTACTTTGGGTTAATAACTTGGGTTAATGTTAAAACCTAGCTCTCAATGAGTAATAATAACCTGACCAACTAAAAGCAACTGCTTGACCTTAACCCCAAATAAAGCTAGTCCACTACAGCCAAACGGGACATTTGCTGAGTACGTTGATGTGTACTCACCCTTGCTTTCACAAAACACCAGGTTGCCTTTGGTGCAATCTATGCTCAGGTAAAGAAGAAGGCGTCGAGGCGAATCTCCAGGAGTTCCAGGACTTCGACGAGTTCGAGGATTAGGCTAGCGACCTCCCCCAGTCAGCTGCCTGTGGTGGGTTTATTTACGTTGGCTACGTTTCTGTTCTGTGTACTTTGATTATATTATGTAAATGGCTCTAGTCTTTATATTATTACTTACTCTTTATTGTTATTCGAAGCATTGTGCTATGATGAGTCATTTATGTAATCGCCGTGTACGTGAATTTCTGATCCTGGCACGTACATGGTTCGCATTCGGTTTACCTTCCAAAACTGGGTGTGACAGCTGATTACATTTTGCGCAACCACCGTGATCCTCTTAGTCGCCACTTTTGTGAAAATTTTGAAGCTAACATTTAGGAGACATATCGGTCGATATTGTTGAACAGTAATCACCCCATTACTCTTAGGAAGCAAGACTATAGTCCCAAAGTTAAGACTGTACAAGGGAAGGTTCCCAACATGGAACAGATGGAACAAAGCCATAAGATCATTTTTTATAACATCCCAACAGACTTGATAAAATTCCACTGGGAATCCATCAGGCCCAGGTGCCTTGTTATGTTCCATACTAAACACTGCCGCCTTGACTTCTTCCTCTGAAAAAGTCTTAATGAGCTCTTCATTCTCGGCCTGGGTGACTTGTATTATATCATCTCTAAGATCCTCATCCAGAGTAAAAGACGACCTTTCTGGTGGGCCAAATAGATCTTTATAATACCTAGTTATATGACTTTTTAACTCCCTATCCTCATATAACATACGGTCACCATTATGCATTTGGAAGATACGATTCTTTCTATGCTTCCCATTGGCGACCATGTGAAAATATTTGGTGTTACTGTCGCCCTCAAGGAGCTCCTTGACCTTCGCCCTTTGGTACCACTTTATTTCCTCTTCACGGAGAAGCTGAGCTAGCCTACTCTGAAGGAAATTGCGAAGATCTAACTCTGATGTACTCAATGGAACCGATTCAGCTCGCTTATCAATTTCATCAAGCTTGGAAATAATCTCCTTCTTTTCCTTTTTTTAAATACCAGTGGTATGCTGCGCCCATCCCCTTAAGTACTGACGCACTTTCCTAATCTTGGCTTGCCATTTCTCCAACAGATTCGATCCCGCTGCCTCGTTAATCCATATATCTTTAACCATATCCACAAATCCATCCCGAAAGAACCATCCTAATTCAAACTTGAAAGGAGGTATTGTTTGAACTGATCTTATTCCCGTACTAAGAAGCAAAGGGGTATGGTCAGAGATATTTCTAGAAAGGGCAAGCACTGCGGCTCTAGGATATTTTTCCTCCCACTCTGTGGCTACTAGGATCCGATCCAATTTCTCATAAGTCGGGTTATCCCTAGAGTTAGCCCAAGTGAACCTTCGCCCAGACATGTCCATCTCTCTCAGATCAAGACCATCAATTACGGCGTTGAATAGAAATGGCCATCGATGGTCAAATCTATCATTATTTTTCTCAGATGGAGATCTTAGAATATTAAAGTCTCCCCCAATGAGAATAGGTGATGTCTCCGTATTACTCAAACGAACTACCTCTCATAGGAAGCTTTGTTTGAGGCAATCCTGAGCAGGTCCATATACAAAACCAAGAGCCCACTTGAAACCATCCTCCTTATTAAGTAATTTAAACTTTATAAAGAAATCACCTTCCTCAATGGCACTTATATCAAACACATCAAGATCAACTCCTAGAAGCATCCCCCCAGATCTACCATGAGGTTCTTTGCAGTGCCAAAGGAAATTCTTCCTAGCACACAAATTCCTTAGTAGATGATCTGAAAAGGTTTTGCGTCCTGTTTCAGAAATCATAATGAAACAAAGATTATGCTCCTTGGTAAGATCCGTAACAAATCTGTGTTTCTTAACATCTTTAAACCCATTACTATTCCAAAAGATTCCTTTCATTGGGAAACAATTAATAAATGTTCGAACCCGACCTCCTCTTTGAAAGCTGTGGGCCGTGACTAGGTGGTTTTGTACGTGCTGAAATAATCAGCTCATCATTACCATCCATCACATCTTGCATACTATCCCCGCACAAGTTATTTAAAATGAAGCTATCTAACTCTTCCTCCTCTTCTACTTCCTTTTCCAATAGATCAGCTAAAGCGTTTTTGTAATTACTTTTTCGTTGATCTTTACCTCTATTAGTCTCTAATTGTTTTAGCAGACTAATAGACATTGAAACTGAACTGGGATTGCTACCCGCCAGAATACCAATGGATTTAAGGGACTCAGAAATAATATTATCTAGGAAATCAACAAAAGTATCACTGTTACCTTTAGAAGGCAGATCGTCCAGATTGTTTCCCGCCTTAAGTTTTTCCGCCCGATCAAGCGAGTGTTCGCTCACCGAGTCGGCGCGATGCTTACTGCGACGGAGATCATGCACAATTCCTGTCACTTCCTGAATACCACCTAGAGCTTCAACGCTGACAATGCCAACATCAGACCCGGTCTCCTGTGGCTGCGCCAAATCCACCCGAGCAAGACAGTGAGTGGCAACCGGACCCCCATCTCTCCCAGATTTAGTCCCAACCTTGTTGTTTTGCTGTGCAGATGATGCCATGTCAACAGCACCAGTAGAACCATTTGACTGATCCAGCAGCACCGATCCCCTACTCCCTTTTTCACCCAAACTGCCTTCCTTGTTTTGATCCTGAAACTCATCATCATCGTTTACCCCCGAGTCATCCATATCCATCGGCAAAGGCTGATCGCCATCGACTACCAATTCAACCTTGAATTTCAGCTCATAAATATAATCTCCAATTACAACATCAACATATTGTGGGATTAGATATGGGTCAAGCACTGCCACCTGCAGTCTTGCCCTGTCAAACTTCCGAGTAAATACCATATCTACCTCTTTTGAGATGCCTAGCATGGAGCCAACCGCCCAAATTACCGGGTATTCTCTCAATTCCTTTGGTAATCCAGTGAATTGCACCCATACCTTTTGCATCACATATTTTATTTCTTCTCCAGATCCCTCATCCTTGACTTGCATTTTAGCACCAAATTTAGTATGAAATGTTCCCCATTCAATCATTCGCTGCAGTTCACCCATTGAAGGAAAACCTATCGAGAACACATTATTTCCAAAGCCCTTCACACTCCAATCCCACTCCGTAGCAACCAACCTTCTCAGCTCACTAGTGATCTGCTCCTCTGTCATTGAGCCCTCCACAACAGTCACTGTACCAACACAGCTACCTTGCTTTGATTTGACAGGAGTAGGCTGAGGTATATAGTAAAACCCCAAACCATCTACCACATACCAACAAGGAACTGCAAAAGTTTTGCAAGTACGAACCACCGGACATTTCGAAGTTAAGTGGGTCTTGACATCACACACTTCACAAAACAGCTCAATATTGCATTCACTCAGCTGGTGACCTTTTGTTTTACAGCTGAAACAAAACGGCACCTTTTCTTTGGCCACTTGAAGTGCTGAGGATCCCATCAGGGAGCTGTAATAGCGATACAATTTGATCCCACGTACTGTCCGGGACATGATTAGCTGCACTCCCGCTACCATTTGCCGCTGCAAAAGCTTGATGAAGCAAATTGACAGCCTTGGAGACATCAGGTACTACCGGAGAACTTACCAAAGCCCCTTGACGCTTACCAGCAGCGCAGGTTGACACCACCCCTCCCGGTACAGACCTTCCGTGGCTCCCTCCATCTCTGATTTGAACCTGAGCAGCTCTATCCCCGATGATCCGACCCACGGTCGATGTTCCTCTTCCACCGCACCAAAAGCTGTGACGTCCACGACCTCCTCCCCGACGCATCAAGGACCGGTCATGAAAGTCGCCTAGAGGGGGGGTGAATAGGGCGAAACTGAAATTTACAAAGTTAATCACAACTACAAGCCGGGTTAGCGTTAGAAATATAATCGAGTCCGCGAGAGAAGGTGAAAAACAAATCACAAGCGAATAAAGAGTGTGACACGCAGATTTGTTTTACCGAGGTTCGGTTCTCGCAAACCTACTCCCCGTTGAGGTGGTCACAAAGACCGGGTCTCTTTCAACCCTTTCCCTCTCTCAAACGGTCCCTCAGACCGAGTGAGCTTTCTCTTCTCAAATCAACCGGGAACAAAACTTCCCCGCAAGGACCACCACACAATTGGTGTTTCTCGCCTTGGTTACAAGTGAGTATTGATCACAAGAAAGAATGAGAAAGAAGAAAGCAATCCAAGCGCAAGAGCTCAAAAGAACACGACAAATCACTCTCACTAGTCACTTGGGTGTGTCTTGTATTGAATGCCTAGCTCTTGTAAGTGGTTGGAAGTTGGAAAACTTGGATGACTTGAATGTGGGGTGGTTGGGGGTATTTATAACCCCAACCACCAAACTAGCCGTTTGGTGGAGGCTATCTGTCGCATGGTGCACCGGACAGTGTCCGGTGCGCCAGGCACGTCACCAGGCCGTTGGGTTCCGACCGTTGGAGCTCTGACCGCTGGGCCCGCCTCGATGTCCGGTGGCACACCGGACACGTACTGTAGAGTGTCCGGTGCGCCACTTCGCGCGTGCCTGACTCCTGCGCGCTCTGGCGCACATTTATTGCTTCTGCAGGTGACCGTTGGCGTGAAGTAGTCGTTGCTCCGCTGGCTCACCGGACAGTCCGGTGTACACCGGACATGTCCGGTGAATTATAGCGGAGCGAATTCCCGAAGCTGGCGAGTTCAGAGTCGCTTCATTCTTAGAGCACCGGACACTGTCCGGTGTACACCGGACAGGTGGTGAATTATAGCGGAGCGCCTCTGAGTTTTCCCGAAGGTGAAGAGTTTGGCTTGAAGTCTCCTGGTGCACCGGACACTGTCCGGTGACAAACCGGACAGTCCGGTGCGCCAGACCAGGGCTGCCTTCGGTTATCCCTTGCTCTCTTTGTTGAACCCATTTCTTGGTCTTTTTATTGGCTAAGTGTGAACCTTTGGCACCTGTATAACTTATAGACTAGAACAAACTAGTTAGTCCAATTATTTTTGTTGGGCAATTCAACCACCAAAATCAATTAGGAAATAGATGTAAGCCTAATTCCCTTTCAATCTCCCCCTTTTTGGTGATTGATGCCAACACAAACCAAAGCAAGTATAGAAATGCATAATTGAACTAGCTTGCATAATGTAAGTGCCAAGGTTGCTTGGAATTGAGCCAATATCAATACTTATAAGATACGCATGGATTGTTTTCTTCATTTTAACATTTTGGACCACGCTTGCACCACATGTTTTGTTTTTGCAAATTCTTTTCAAAGTCTTTTTGCAAATAGTCAAAGGTAAATGAATAAGATTTTGCGAAGCATTTTCAAGATTTGAAATTTTCTCCCCCTGTTTCAAATGCTTTTCCTTTGACTAAACAAAACTCCCCCTCAATAAATTCCTCCTCTTAGTGTTCAAGAGGGTTTTAAGATATTGATTTTGAAAATATTACTCTCTCCACTTTTTGAACACAAGAAGATACCAAATTGAAAATCGCCAATTGAAAATTATTTAAAATTAGGGTGGTGGTGCGGTCCTTTTGCTTTGGGCTAATACTCTCTCCCCCTTTGGCATGAATCGCCAAAAACGGAGTCATTAGAGCCCTTAGAATTACTTTCTCCCCCTTTGGTCATAAATAAATGAGTGAAGATTATACCAAAAGGTGGAGTCCTTTTGCTTTGTACTTAGGCTCTCTCCGCCAAAGATGGAGAGTTGCCCGGAGCGATGGCGAAGGATGAGTTACGGAGTGGAAGCCTTTGTCTTCGCCGAAGACTCCAATTCCCTTTCAATACACCTATGACTTGGTTTGAAATAGACTTGAAAACACATTAGTCATAGCATATGAAAGAGACATTGAGAGCACCTAGAGGGGGGGTGAATAGGTGATCCTGTGGAACTTAAACTTATAGCCACAAAAACTTGTTAAGTGTTAGCCCAATAATCGCCAAGTGGCTAGAGAGGAGTCTCAACAAAACACAATACCACAAGAAATCAAACACAGAGATGACACAGTGGTTTATCCCGTGGTTCGGCCAAGACCAACGCTTGCCTACTCCACGTTGTGGCGTCCCAACGGACGAGGGTTGCAATCAACCCCTCTCAAGCGGTCCAAAGACCAACTTGAATACCACAGTGTTTTGCTTTTCCTTTCAATATCCCGTTTGCGAGGAATCTCCACAACTTGGAGTCTCTCGCCCTTACACTTGAGATTCACAAAGAAATACGGAGTAAGGGAGGGAAGCAACACACACAAATCCACAGCAAAATGCGCACACACACGGCCAAGAATCGAGCTCAAAAGACTATCTCAAAGTTCTCACTAGAACGGAGCTCGAATCACTGAGAATGACAAACGAATGCGCAAAGACTGAGTGTGGATGATCAAGAATGCTCTAAGGTTGCTTGGTGTACTCCTCCATGCGCCTAGGGGTCCCTTTTATAGCCCCAAGGCAGCTAGGAGCCGTTGAGAGCAATTCTGGAAGGCTGATCTTGCCTTCTGTCATCGGGCGCACCGGACAGTCCGGTGCACACCGGACACTGTCCGGTGCCCGATCTCCTTCCTAAAATGGCGCAGCCGACCGTTGCTGATCTGGGAGCCGTTGGCGCACCGGACATGTCCGGTGCACACCGGACAGTCCGGTGCCCCCTTCCGACCGTTGGCCCGGCCACGTGTCGCGCGCAGATTCCGCGGCCGACCGTTGGCCCGGCCGACCGTTGGCTCACCGGACAGTCCGGTGCACACCGGACAGTCCGGTGAATTTTAGCCGTACGCCGTCGTCGAATTCCCGAGAGCGGCCACTTCACGCCGAGTCAGCCTGGCGCACCGGACACTGTCCAGTGCACCACCGGACAGTCTGGTGACCCACCGGACAGTCCGGTGCTCCCAGACTCAGCAGATTCTTGGCTGCTCGAGCCAAGACATTTACAATTGGATTTTTCCTGTTTCCAGCACTTAGACACAATACATTAGTCCATAAAACAATGTACTAAGTCTGAGAAACATACCTTAATTCTTGATTTGTACTTTGTCCACCTTTTTACACTTAGGCACTTGTGTTGGACACTAAATCACCAAAACACTTAGAAATGGCCCAAAGGCACATTTCCCTTTCAGACATGATCAAAGGTATATGAATGAGCTATGTGTACAAATTAACAAAAGAAGTTCCTAGAATCAAGAATATTTTGCTCATGCCTAAGTTTGTTAAAAGTTTGTTCATCAAGTGGCTTGGTAAAGATATCGGCTAATTGATCTTTAGTATTAATGTATGAAATCTCGATATCTCCCTTTTGTTGGTGATCCCTTAGAAAATGATACCGAATGGCTATGTGTTTAGTGCGGCTATGCTCAACGGGATTATCCGCCATGCGGATTGCACTCTCATTATCACATAGAAGAGGAACTTTGGTTAATTTGTAACCATAGTCCCTAAGGGTTTGCCTCATCCAAAGTAGTTGCGCGCAACAATGGCCTGCGGCAATATACTCGGCTTTGGCGGTAGAAAGAGCTACGGAATTTTGCTTCTTTGAAGCCCAAGACACCAAGGATCTTCCCAAGAATTGGCAAGTCCCCGATGTGCTCTTTCTATTGATCTTACACCCCGCCCAATCGGCATCCGAATAACCAATTAAATCAAAAGTGGATCCCCGAGGGTACCAAAGCCCAAACTTAGGAGTATAAACTAAATATCTCAAGATTCGTTTTACGGCCGTAAGGTGAGCTTCCTTAGGGTCGGCTTGGAATCTTGCACACATGCATACGGAAAGCATAATATCCGGTCGAGATGCACATAAATAGAGTAAAGAACCTATCATCGACCAGTATACCTTTTGATCCACGGACTTACCTTCCGTGTCGAGGTCGAGATGCCCATTTGTTCCCATGGGTGTCTTGATGGGTTTGGCATCCTTCATCCCAAACTTGCTTAGGATATCTTGAGTATACTTCGTTTGGCTTAGGAAGGTGCCCTCTTGGAGTTGCTTTACTTGAAATCCTAAGAAATATTTCAACTCCCCCATCATAGACATCTCGAATTTTTGTGTCATGATCCTACTAAATTCTTCACATGTAGACTCGTTAGTAGACCCAAATATGATATCATCAACATAAATTTGGCATACAAACAAGTCATTTTCAAGAGTTTTAGTGAAGAGTGTAGGATCAGCTTTTCCGACTTTGAATCCATTAGTGATAAGGAAATCTCTAAGGCATTCATACCATGCTCTTGGGGCTTGCTTGAGCCCATAAAGCGCCTTAGAGAGTTTATAGACATGGTTAGGGTACTCACTATCTTCAAAGCCAGGAGGTTGCTCAACATAGACCTCTTCTTTGATTGGTCCATTGAGGAACGCACTCTTCACATCCATTTGATAAAGCTTGAAGCCACACTACACCAAAACCGTACACTTCCTACGGTTTTTTAACTTCCTACAACTTTTATAACAAACTGTAGGAAATAAATAACTTCCGAGAGGCAACTGGTACCTCTAGTAAATAAACATAACTTCCTACGGTTTTTTATAAAAGCTGGCGGAAGTTAAAAAAACGTAGGAAGTTAACTAACTTCCTACGACCTCCTCTAGGAAGTTAGGTTTCATCTGTTTACCAGCCAAACAAATAGCTAACTTCCTACGGCTCACTCTAGGAAGTTAGCTGCCCAGTTAACTTCCTACGACCTCCTCTAGAAAGTTAGGTTTCAGCTGTTGACCAGTCAAACGAAAATCTAACTTCCTACGACCTCCTCTAGGAAGTTAGGTTTCAGCTGTTGACCAGTCAAATGAAAATCTAACTTCCTACGGCCAGCTGTAGGAAGTTACTTAACTTCCTAGAGGCAAAGTACAAACTCTAGGAAGTTACGTAACTTTCTACGGCTTTACTCTAGGAAGTTATGTTTTTTTTTATTTTTAACCTCCCTCAACCTCATCTCTTCTCTCTCTTCTCTCACCTTTCTCAACTTCTCTCTGTCTCACGTCCGACCGGCCGCCTCTCCTGCGCCCTTCTCTCCCACGCCCGGCCCCGCCGCGCCCGCCCCCAACGAGCCTGCCCCGGCCGCCGCCGCGGCCGCCTCCACCGCGCCGGGCCCCCGAGGCGATGAGAAGCGGAGGACGAGCAGTCGCACTTGTAGGTCCAGTCATGCTGGTCCGCAGTCCATAGTTCGCCCTCTATCCTCTGCTCTGGGATCTGCAGTACTGTCGGTGTTTCGAAACCCGGGGGTCCCTGGACCGACGAGTAAATTGTCGACGCGTGCCCCAGCCCAGATGGGTTGGCGCGAGACGGAGCGCGAAGGGGGGAGGAAGCCGGAGGGAGACAGGCGTGAGAGGTGAAATCCCGCAGCCTTCGTGTTCGTCCCGCGCCCAGGTCGGGTGCACTTGTAGTAGGGGGTTACAAGCGTCCACGCGGGAGGGAGCGAGCGACCTCACGCGAGCACCGTCCCGTCCTTCCCCGCGCGGCCCACCCTCTGTAAGAGGGCCCTGGACCTTCCTTTTATAGGCGTAAGGAAAGGATCCAGGTGTACAATGGGGGGTGTAGCAGTGTGCTAACGTGTCTAGCGGAGGAGAGCTAGCGCCCTAAGTACATGCCATCGTGGCAGCCGGAGAGGTTTTGGCACCCGGTTCGTGTGATGTCGTGGCCGTCGGAGGAGCGCCGGAGTCTGGCGGAAGGACAGCTGTCGAGGCTGTCGAGTCCTTGCTGACGTCCTCTTGCTACCGTAAGGGGGCTGAGAGCCACCGTCGTCATAGAGCGTGCGGGGCGCCATCATTACTCGTATAGCAGAGCGAGCAAGATGGGACGCCGGTCTTGTCCCCCGTAGCCTGAGTCAGCTTGGGGCAGGGTAATGATGGCGCCTCCTGTTGACGTGGTCGGTCTGAGCCCTGGGTTGGGCGAGGTGGAGGCTCCTCCGAGGTCGAGGTCGAGTCTGTCTTCCAAGGCCGAGGTCGAGTCCGAGCCCCTGGGTCGGGCGAGGCGGAGACCGTCGGCTGAGGCCAGGGCTGAGTCCGAGCCCTGGGGTCGGGCGAAGCGGAGTTCGTCGTCCTTCGGGGCTGAGCCCGAGTCCGAACCCTGGGGTCGGGCGAGGCGGAGTTCGTCGTCTTTCGGGGCTGAGCCCAAGTCCGAGCCCTGGGGTCGGGCGGAGCGGAGTTCGTCGTCTTCCGGGGCTAAGCCCGAGTCCGAGCCCTGGGGTCGGGCGGAGCGGAGTTCGTCGTCTTCCGGGGCTGAGCCCGAGTCTGAGCCCTGGGGTCGGGCGGAGCGGAGTTCGCCGTCTTCCGGGGCTGAGCCCGAGTCCGAGCCCTAGGGTCGGGCGGAGCGGAGTTCGTCGTCTTCCGGGGCTGAGCCCGAGTCCGAGCCCTGGGGTCGGGCGGAGCGAAGTTCGTCGTCTTTCGGGGCTGAGCCCGAGTCCGAGCCCTGGGGTCGGGCGGAGCGGAGTTCGCCGTCTTCCGGGGCTGAGCCCGAGTCCGAGCCCTGGGGTCAGGCAGAGCGGAGTTCGTCGTCTTCCGGGGCTGAGCCCGAGTCCGAGCCTTGGGATCAGGCGGAGCGGAGTTCGTCATCTTCCGGGGCTGAGCCCGAGTCCGAGCCCTGGGGTCAGGCGAGGCGGAGTTTCCTATGGCGCCTGAGGTCGGACTTGGCTGCTGTCAGCCTCACTGTGTCGAGTGGCACAACAGTCAGAGCAGCGCAGGCGGCGCTGTCCTCTTGTCAGGCCGGTCAGTGGAGCGGCGAAGTGACTATGGTCACTTCGGCTCTGTCAACCGGAGGGCGCGCGTCAGGATAAAGGTGTCAGGCCACCTTTGCATTAAATGCCCCTGCGATTTGGTCGGTTGGCGTGGCGATTTGGCCAAGGTTGCTTCTTGGTGAAGACTGGGCCTCGGGCGAGCCGAAGGTGGGTTCGTTGCCGTAGGGGGTCCTCGGGCAAGACGTAGATCCTCTGGGGTCGGCTGCCCTTGCCCGAGGCTAGGCTCGGGCGAGGCGCGATCGCGTCCCATGAATGGACCGATCCTTGACTTAATCGCACCCATCAGGCCTTTGCAGCTTTGTGCTGATGGGGGTTACCAGCTAAGATTTAGGAGCCTTGAGGGTACCCCTAATTATGGTCCCCGACAGTAGCCCCCGAGCCTCGAAGGAAGTGTTAATACTCGCTTGGAGGCTTTTGTCACACTTTTTTGCAAGGGGACCAGCCTTTCTGGGTTGCATTTTGTTCCGGTGGGTGCGCGCGAGCGCACCCGCCGGGTGTAGCCCCCGAGGCCTCGGAGGAGTGGTTTGACTCCTTCGAGGTCTTAGTGCGTTTCGCAACACTTCGTCTGGTCTGGTTGTTCCCTCATGCGAGCTGGTCGTAGCCCGGGTGCACGGTCGGGTCTCAAGTTCTCGGGCTGGTATGTTGACGCTATCAACGGTTTGGCCGGAGCCGGGTTTGCGAGAGCAGCCCCCGAGCCTCTACACAGGGCGAGAGGGCGGTCAGGGACAGACTCGATTTTTTTTACATACGCCCCTGTGTCGCCTTTCCGCAAGGAGGAGGGGGGGAAAAGCGCCATGTTGCCCTCGGAGGGCGCCGAACATGGTGTCTCCAGTGAGCTGCTGGCGGGTAATCCGAGTGGACGCCCGTGCCCCATTTGTTAGGGGTCGGCTAGAGGCCCGGAGGCGCGCTCCAAAAGTACCTGCGGGTGATCTGCCGGACCCGGTCCCCTTTCGACGGGGTCCGAGGGCTCGATGCCTCCCTCTGATGGGATTCCGTTACAAGATCGTTCCCGCTGGTCTCGAAAATGTCCTAGGGTACCTCGGGAGCGTAGCCCGAGCCTTGGTTATGTATCGAACGTACCCAGGGTCATCCCTCGCTCTGTGTCTGAGGCGGCTGTGAACCCTTCGAGGGCCAGCCTACGAACCCCTGATCAGTAGTGGGCGCGGAGCCCGAGTGGCCTGAGGCGGCCGTTGAACCCTTCCAAGGGGCCGGCCTTCGAACCTCTGACCAGTAGTGGGCGCAGAGCCTAAGCGCTCTGAGGCGGTTGTTGAACTCCTCCAAGGGGCCAGCCTTTGAACCTCTGATCAGTAGGGAGGCTCGGGGCCTGTTTCCTTCGCGGAGAAGGATCCCTTTTCGGGGTATCCCCCTTTCCCGGTCCCTGTTGTAAGAGAGAGAAAGAGGAAAAGGGAAAGAATGCGAAACTGAGATGGCGTGGCGCACCTTTTTTGACGCGGTCATTATGGCGAAGGTGAAGCGTCGCTTGCTTCTCCTGCCAAAGGCGCCGCCTGTCCCGCCGCGGAGTTAATGCAACGGGGCGAGTGGTTCGCGGGACGGCCGTTGCGCGTGCGCGGGCCATTCGAGGAATGGAACACGGGCGCGTCGTCTTCACGCCGTGAGAGAGCGTTCTCTCGCTGTCCCTGGATGGGACGTAAGCTTGGCTGACGACGTGACCGCTGCTCCCGCCCGCCTGCCACCGCCATTACTGCCGGCCCATTTTTGGTCGTATTGACCGCCGCGCCAGGCTGGCACTGTTGGGTGATACGCAGGGTTGCCTCGAGTCGCGGTACTGGTTCCGCAGTCGAGGAGGCGCGGTAGTGGTGCGAGTGGCGGTGCAGTTGCTCGCACGTAGCAACCGGCGCGCCGGTTGCATGACATGTGGGCCTGGGCCTCCATGCTGGGTGCGTTGGAAGTCGGAGGGGTGCGCCCACTTGGCGCGGTTGCATGTCGCCTGCATGGCTGCCCGCCCTTTCACCCGCTGGTCTGGGCGAAAGTGGAGGAATGCTTGTAACCGCTGGGCGGTTGCATGCACCGCGCGCGGCGGTTTGGCTTCTTCTGCCCTGGGCTAGTTTGCATGACGCGTGGGACCCAGCCCCCGCGCAGTAGGGGGAGGACCTTGGAGCGTGTTGGAGAAGACTCAGCCCGCGACGGCTGGGGACGCAAGCAGGGAGAGTCGCCTTTAAAAGGAGGGTGACCTCCTTGAAAGGCGACCATGTCTTCGCGCTCCCTTATGCATCGTGTCTTTCCACCTTCCGAGCCCCCGGGTGGGGAACACCCGCAATCCTTCCGCCTCGTCGTTGGAGGAATGCAACTTCGTGGAAGTTGGTACCTTTCAGCCATCGTTCGGCTTCAAGGATTTTCATCAGGCTGCCCGGCTGCATCCTCTTGCCGGTGGTCACCCAAGACGGTGACCACCAGCCCCTGGGTGGGGAGAAGCAAGCTGGGCTGCGATCTTGGTCCCGCCCTTAGCTTCAAGGATGTTCATCATCCTTGCTAGGGCGGAGGCCGGGCTGAGCCGGAGGTGTAGTTGACGCCGAGGGTGCTGCTGCTCCCTTCAACTGTCAAGATCCGAGTCTGCAGGATCGGATTATCTTGTAGTGTGTGTATGTCTTCTGCGGCCGCCGAGGCCCAAACATACCATCGTCGTGTTGTAAAGCTGCGCTTCTTTTCCTCTTGTTTCGAGTATCTGGACTTATTTGTCGGTAACAGAATTGTTTGTGCGAGCGAGAGTTGCTTTTCACGAAAGGTGATGAGTGAGGTATCCGTATCCCGGAGGCGTAGGAATCCCTCGGCTCGGTCGGCCTTGCCGCTTACGCGCACTCTTACTCGTCCATGGGGTTCTGTCGCCGACGCAGTCGAGAAGGCCCGAAAAATCGTTTCGGCAGAGGAGCTTTCGAGCGTGAAGACTTGTTCGGTCCGCGGAATCACTTATCTGAGCGCGAGTTACTTATCGCAGAAGGTGATGAGTGAGGTATCCGTATCCCGGAGGCGTAGGAGTCCCTCGGCTCGGTCAGCCTTGGCTGCTTACGTGTACTCTGTCGTTTTCAGGATCCACTTTCGAAGTAGTCGAAAAGCACGAAAGACATTCTGGCAAAAAAGATCTTTTTCCGAGGAAAATTTCGACGCAGAGGGGGTTCCCCCCTTTTAGCCCCCGAGGGAGGGTCGGGCTTTGCCGAGGCAAGGCTGACCCTTCCTTGATGACTAAACTTTGCGTGGGAACGAGGCATATGAACGACTTGAAAGCATCTTAAGGGTAGAAGCGACATAGCTGTTGGATGTTCCAAGCGTTGCTGTAGACCTCGCCTTAACTGTTGGCCAGCTTGTACGTCCCGGGCTTCAGAACTTTGGCGATGACAAACGGCCCTTCCCAGGGAGGCGTGAGCTTGTGCCGCCCTCGGGCGTCTTGTCACAGCCAAAGCACCAGGTCGCCCACCTGGAGGTCTCAGGACCGAACCCCTCGGGCGTGGTAGCGTCGCAGGGACTGCTGGTACCGTGCCGAGTGTAGTAAGGCCATGTCCCGAGCCTCTTCCAGTTGGTCTAGTGAGTCTTCTCGATTAGCTTGATTGCTTTGGTCGGCGTAGGCCCTCGTCCTCGGGGAACCGTATTCTAAGTCTGTGGGCAGGATGGCCTCGGCCCCATAGACTAGAAAGAACGGTGTGAAGCCCGTGGCTCGGCTCGGCGTCGTCCTCAGACTCCAGACCACCGAGGGGAGTTCCTTCATCCACTGCTTGCCGAACTTGTTGAGGTTGTTGTAGATCCGAGGCTTGAGTCCTTGTAGAATCATGCTGTTGGCACGCTCTACTTGCCCATTCGTCATGGGGTGAGCCACGACGGCCTAGTCTACCCGGATGTGGTGATCCTCGCAGAAGTCCAGGAACTTTCTGCCGGTGAACTGGGTGCCGTTGTCAGTGATGATGGAGTTCGGGACCCCAAAGCGATAAATGATGTTGGTGAAGAACGCCACCGCCTGTTCGGACCTGATGCTATTTAGGGGTCGGACCTCGATCCACTTGGAGAATTTGTCGATGGCGACCAACAGGTGCGTGTAGCCCCCGGGTGCCTTCTGCAAGGGGCCGATTAGGTCCAGACCCCACACAGCAAATGGCCAGGTGATGGGTATGGTCTGCAGGGCCTGAGCAGGCAGGTGGGTCTACCTTGCGTAGAACTGACACCCTTCGCAGGTGCAGACAATTCTAGTGGCGTCGGCCACCACCGCTGGCCAGTAGAAACCTTGTCGGAAGGCGTTTCCAACAAGGGCTCGAGGTGCTGCGTGATGGCCACAAGCCCCCGAGTGTATCTCTTGTAGGAGCTCCTGGCCTTCGGCGATGGAAATGCATCGCTGGAGGATGCCCGAGGGGCTGCGGTGGTAGAGCTCCTTCCCATCTCCCAGCAAGACGAACGACTTGGCGCGCCGCGCCAACCGCCGAGCTTCGGCTCGGTCAAGGGGTAGCTCTCCTCGGTGGAGATATTGCAGGTACGGGGTCTGCCAGTTTCGATTAGGCATGACCCCGCTTCGCTTCTCCTCAATGCGCAGTGCGTCACCCTCGGGGGCCGAGGGTACCTCAGGCCGAGCCGAGGGTGCCTCAGGTTGAGCCGAGGGTGCCTCGGGCCGAGCCGAGGGTGCCTCGGACTGAACCGAGGGTGCCTCGGGCTGAGCCAAGGGTGCCTCGGGCTGGGCCGAGGCCTTCTCGGGCTCGGGCGTGTCGTCGGTCTTGACGGAGGGTTGATGCAGGTCTCGGGAGAAGACGTCCGGGGGAACCGTTGTTCGCCCCGAGGCTATTTTAGCCAGCTCGTCTGCAGTCTCGTTGTTGCGTCGGGCGATGTGGTTGAGCTTGAGCCCGTAGAACTTGCCTTCTAGGCGCCGAACCTCATCGTAGTATGCTTCCATCTTCTGCTCGCGGCAGTGGGAGTTCTTCATGACTTGGTCGATGACGAGCTGCGAGTCACCGCGA
The DNA here is from genome assembly GCF_902167145.1 of Zea mays. Lineage (NCBI taxonomy): Eukaryota > Viridiplantae > Streptophyta > Magnoliopsida > Poales > Poaceae > Zea > Zea mays. The sequence goes on along the minus strand of NC_050104.1, from coordinate 9,571,859 downwards.
GCGTCGAGGCGTCGGACCCCCAGCTCGATGGCGATGCGCAACCCGTTGACCAGAGCCTCGTACTCAGCCACATTGTTGGACGCCGGGAAGTGGAGGCGTAGCACGTAGCGTAGGTGCTTCCTGAGGGGGCGAGATGAAGAGCAGGCCTGCGCCTGCTCCTGTCTTCATTAGCGACCTGTCGAAGAACATGGTCCAAAGTTCCGGTTGGATCGAAGCTGTTGGGAGCTGGGTGTCGACCCATTCAGCCACAAAGTTTGCCAAGACCTGGGACTTGATGGCCTTCCGAGGGGCGAATGAGATCGTCTCGCCCATGATTTCCACCGCCCACTTTGCAATTCTACCCGAGGCCTCTTGGCACTGGATGATCGCCCATGATTTCCGCCGCGTTAGGTTCACCGCGTACAACAACTTCTGAATTTGTGGGTAGAGGATCTTGGTCTCGGACAGTACCTCACTGATGAAGTAGACTGGCCTCTAGACGGGCAATGCATGCCCCTCTTCTCGTCTCTCAACCACAATCGCGGCGCTAACCACCTGAGTGGTCGCGGCGACGTAGATCAAGAGGGCTTCTCCGGCAGCGGGGGGCACTAAGATGGGCGCGTTCGTGAGGAGCGCCTTCAGGTTCCCGAGGGCTTCCTCGGCCTCAGGGGTCCAAGTGAAGCATTCGGCCTTCCTTAAGAGGCGGTACAGAGGCAGGCCTCTTTCGCCGAGGCGCGAGATGAAACAGCTCAGGGCCGCAAGACATCTCGTGACTCTCTATACGCCTTTCAAGTCCTTGATGGGCCCCATGCTGGTGATGGCCGCGATCTTCTCCGGGTTGGCCTCGATGCCCCGCTCGGAGACGATGAACCCCAAGAGCATGCCTCGGGGAACCCCAAAGACACACTTTTCGGGATTGAGCTTCACGCCTTTCGCCTTGAGACATCGGAATGTCACTTCAAGGTCGGACAGGAGGTCGGAGGCTTTCCTCGTCTTGACTACGATGTCATCGACGTAGGCCTCGACCGTTCAGCCAATGTGTTCGCCGAACACATGGTTCATGCACCGTTGGTATGTTGCACCCGCATTCCTCAAACCAAACGGCATGGTAACATAGCAGTACATGCCGAAGGGTGTGATGAAAGAAGTCGCGAGGTGGTCGGACTCTTTCATCCTAATCTGGTGATACCCCGAGTAGGCATCGAGGAAAGACAGGGTTTCGCACCCCGCAGTGGAATCCACGATTTGATCGATGCGAGGCAGAGGGTAGGGAACTTTCGGACATGCTTTGTTTAGACCGGTGTAGTCTACACACATCCGCCATTTCCCTCCTTTCTTTCTCACAAGCACAGGGTTGGCAAGCCATTCGGGATGGAATAACCTCTTTGATGAACCCTGCCGCCATTAGCTTGTGGATCTCCTCGCCTATGGCTCTGCGCTTTTCTTCGTCGAATTGGCGCAGAGGCTGCTTCACGGGTCGGGCTCCAGCTCGGATATCCAGCGAGTGCTCGGCGACATCCCTCAGTATGCCGGGCATGTCCGAGGGACTCCACGCGAAAACGTCGGGGTTTGCGCGGAGAAAGTCGACGAGCACTGCTTCCTATTTGGGATCGAGCTCGGAGCCGATCCGGATCTGCTTGGAGGCGTTGCTGCTGGGGTTGAGAGGGACGGATTTAACCGTCTCCGCCGGCTCGAAGTTGCCGGTGTGGCGCTTCACGTCTGGCACCTCCTTAGAGAGGCTCTCCAGGTCGGCGATGAGGGCCTCGGATTCGGCGAGGGCCTCGGCGTACTCCACACACCCCACGTCGCATTCGTACGCGTGTTAGTACGTGGGGCCAATGGTGATGACCCCGTTGGGGCCCGGCATCTTGAGCTTGAGGTAGGTGTAGTTGGGGACGGCCATGAACTTAGCGTAGCACGACCTCCCCAGTACTGCGTGGTAGGTTCCTCGGAACCCGACCACCTCGAACGTGAGGGTCTCCCTTCGGAAGTTGGAGGGCGTCCCAAAGCAGACGGGTAGATCGAGTTGTCCGAGGGGCTGGATGCGTTTCCCAGGGATGATCCCGTGGAAAGGCGCAGCGCCTGCCCGGACGGAGGACAGATCGACCCGCAGGAGCCCGAGGGTCTCGGCGTAGATGATGTTGAGGCTGCTGCCTCCGTCCATGAGGACCTTGGTGAGCCTGATGTCGCCGATGACGGGATCGACAACGAGCGGGTATTTCCCCGGGCTCGGCACGCGGTCGGGGTGGTTGTCTTGGTCGAAGGTGATGGGCTTGTCGGACCAGTCTAGGTAGACTGGCGCCGCCACCTTTACCGAACAGACCTCCCGACGCTCTTGCTTGCGGTGTCGAGCCGAGGTGTTCGCCACTTGCCCACCGTAGATCATGAAGCAGTCGCGGACCTCGGGGAACTCTCCTGCCTGGTGATCTTCCTTCTTATCATCGTCGCGAGCCCTGCCACCCTCCACGGGTGGCCCGGCCTTGTGAAAGTGGCGCCGAAGCATGGCGCACTCCTCAAGGGTGTGCTTGACGGGCCCCTGATGATAGGGGCATGGCTCCTTGAGCATCTTGTCGAAGAGGTTGGCACCTCCGGGAGGTTTCCGAGGGTTCTTGTACTCGGCGGCGGCGACAAGGTCCGTGTCGGTGGCGTCGTGTTTCGCTTGCGACTTCTTCTTGCCTTTCTTCTTGGCGCCGCGCTGAGTTGACGCCTCGAGGAAATCTTCTGGTGGGCGGCTCTGGGGCTGCTTGTCCTTCCGGAAGATGGCCTCAACCGCCTCTTGGCCAGAGGCGAACTTGGTGGCGATGTCCATCAGCTCGCTCGCCCTGGTGGGGGTCTTGCGACCCAGCTTGCTCACCAGGTCGCGGCAGGTGGTGCCGGCGAGGAACGCGCCGATGACATCTGAATCGGTGATGTTGGGCAGCTCGGTGCGCTGCTTCGAGAATCGTCGGATGTAGTCCCGGAGAGACTCTCCCGGCTGCTGTCGGCAGCTTCGGAGATCCCAGGAGTTTCCAGGGCGCACGTACGTGCCCTGGAAATTGCCTGCGAAGGCTTGGAACAGGTCGTCCCTGTTGATCTGCCCTGGAGGCAGGTGTTCCAGCCAGGCGCGAGCGGTGTCGGAAAGGAACAGGGGGAGGTTGCGGATGATGAGGTTGTCATCGTCCGTTCGACCCAGTTGGCAGGCCAGCCGATAGTCCGCGAGCCACAGTTCCGGTCTCGTCTCCCCCGGGTACTTTGTGATAGTAGTCGGGGTTCGGAACTGCGTCGGGAACGGCGCCCGTCGTATGGCGCGGCTGAAAGCCTGCGGACCGGGTGGTTCGGGCGAGGGACTCCGATCCTCCTCGCTGTTGTAGCGTCCCCCACGCCTAGGGTGGTAGCCTCGGCGCACCCTCTCGTCGAGGTGGGCCCGACGGTTGCGGTGATGGTGCTCGTTGGCGAGGCGACCCGGGGCCGCAGGCGCTGTGTTGCGCGTGCGCCCAGTGTGGACCGAGGCTTCCCGCATGAATCGGGAAGTCGCGGCGCGATGTTCCGAGGGTTGCCCCTGCCTTCGGTAGGCGGAGCTTTCGGCCCGTCGGACCGCGGCGTCCTCCAGGAGATTCTTGAGCTCCCCCTGGATACGCCGCCCCTCGGTGGTTGATGGCTCCGGCATCGCGCGGAGAAGCATTGCCGCTGCAGCCAGGTTCTGGCCGACTCCACTGGAAGTCGGTGGCGGCCTTACCCTAACATCGTCGGCGATGTAGTGCTGGATACCCTAGGGTAGATGACGCACTCCTCCGGCCAGAGGTTGGCCCGCCCATTCTTGCCCGATGTCCCGGCGGATCGGCTCAAGTGTTCCTGCCCCCTCGTCGAGCCTGGCCTGCATCTCGCGGATTTGCTCGAGCTGTGGGTCATGACCCCCCGTCGGGACGGGGACCACAGCTAGCTCCCGAAGGATGTCAACGCGAGGCACAGGCCTAGGGAGATCTCCATTCTCCGGCATGCCAAGATGGTTGCCTTCGTTGGGACCCCCTAGATCGACGTGGAAACATTCACGACTTGGGCCGCAGTCCTCGTTGCCGAGGCTGCGGCTACCGTCGGAACAATCGGAAAGGCAGTAGTCGCACGCGGTCATGAAGTCCTGCATGACACTGGGGTTACCAAGTCCGGAGAAATCCCAACAGAAGTCGGACCCGTCATCTTCCTCGGACCCCGAAGGCCCGTAGGTCGAGACGGCCGTCAGCCGGTCCCAGGGTGACCGCATACGATACCCCAGAGGGTTTGGATTTGCCTCTATGAGAGCGTCCACCAAAGCGAAGTCGCTTGGTGGGTTGAGGCTGAATCCAAAAAGGCGTGAGATGGGAATCGGTTGGTACCTCTTGGTCGACGGGCGGTGACAAAGTCACGTCAAGGGCTGACTGCACCGTCGTCTCAGGTACGAGGGTGACGCCCAGCAGGTCCTTCGCGAGCGTGCTGGCATCGTCCGTTGGCTTGGGGTTGGCGTGTTGCAGGGAGACGGCGCTCGTCTTCGTCTCAGACGCGAGGTCGATGCCCGACGCGCCCCCCGTTGGGGCGCCGGCGCCGTCGACTCGCTCGACAGTCGATGAGGTGCCACCTCTTGCTTGGCCTTGGTTGCCCCGCCTCCTCCTCCGTCGGCGGGGGAGGGGACGGGGCGAGCTCGAATGTTGTTCTTCCACCACGCGGGGAAGACGTTGTCGATTTCGCCGCCGGCGGGCGGGCTGTCGGCCGCCATTGTCGCTATCGTGCGGCAGGGGAAGGAGTATCATGTCGTAGCTGCCATCGAGGGACATGAACTCAAGACTCCCGAAACGGAGTACCGTCCCGGGCTGGAAAGGTTGCTGGAGACTGCCCATCTGGAGCTTGACGGGAAGCTGTTCGTCAACACACAGCAGGCCCCTACCTGGCGCGCCAACTGTCGGCGTTTCGAAACCCGAGGGTCCCTGGACCGACGAGTAAATTGTCGCCGCGTGCCCCAGCCCAGATGGGTCGGCGCGAGACGGAGTGCGAAGGGGGGAGGAAGCCGGAGGGAGACGGGCGTGATAGGTGAAATCCCGCGGCCTTCGTGTTCGTCCCGCGCCCAGGTCGGGTGCGCTTGCAGTAGGGGGTTACAAGCGTCCACGCGGGAAGGAGCGAGCGGCCTCACGCGAGCGCTGTCCCGTCCTTCCCCGCGCGGCCCACCCTCTGTAAGAGGGCCCTGGACCTTCCTTTTATAGGCATAAGGAAAGGATCCAGATGTACAATGGGGGGTGTAGCAGTTTGCTAACGTGTCTAGCGGAGGAGAGCTAGCGCCCTAAATACATGCCATTGTGGCAGCCAAAGAGGTTTTGGCACCCGGTTCGTGTGATGTCGTGGTCGTCGGAGGAGCGCCGGAGTCTGGCGGAAGGACAGCTGTCGGGGCTGTCGAGTCCTTGCTGACGTCCTCTTGCTTCCGTAAGGGGGCTGAGAGCCACCGTCGTCATAGAGCGTGCGGGGCGCCATCATTACTCGTATAGCGGAGCGAGCCATATGGGACGCCGGTCTTGTCCCCCGCATCCTGAGTCAGCTTGGGGCAGGGTAATGATGGCGCCTCCTGTTGACGTGGTCGGTCCGAGCCCTGGGTTGGGCGAGGTGGAGGCTCCTCCGAGGTCGAGGTCGAGTCTGTCTTCCAAGGCCGAGGTCGAGTCCGAGCCCCTGGGTCGGGCGAGGCGGAGACCGTCGGCTGAGGCCAGGGCTGAGTTCGAGCCGTTGGGCGAGGTGGAGGCTCCTCCGAGGTCGAGGTCGAGTCTGTCTTCCAAGGCCGAGGTCGAGTCCGAGCCCCTGGGTCGGGCGAAGCGGAGTTCATCGTCCTTCGGTGCTGAGCCCGAGTCCGAACCCTGGGGTCGGGCAAGGCAGTGTTCGTCGTCTTTCGGGGATGAGCCCAAGTCCGAGCCCTGGGGTCGGGCGGAGCGGAGTTCGTCGTCTTCCGGGGCTGAGCCCGAGTTCGAGCCCTGGGGTCGGGCGGAGCGGAGTTTGTTGTCTTCCGGGGCTGAGCCCGAGTCCGAGCCCTGGGGTCGGGCGGAGCCGAGTTCGCCGTCTTCCGGGGCTGAGCCCGAGTCCGAGCCCTGGGGTCGGGCGGAGCGGAGTTCACCGTCTTTTGGGGCTGAGCCCGAGTCCGAGCCCTGGGGTCGGGCGAAGCGGAGTTCGTCGTCTTCCGGGGCTGAGCCCGTGTGTGAGCCCTGGGGTCGGGCGGAGCGGAGTTTGCCGTCTTCCGGGGCTGAGCCCGAGTCCGAGCCCTGGGGTCGGGCGGAGCGGAGTTCGTCGTCTTCCGGAGCTGAGCCCGAGTCCGATCCCTGGGGTCGGGCGGAGCGGAGTTCGTCGTCTTCCGGGGCTGAGCCCGAGTCCGAGCCCTGGGGTCGGGCGAGTCGGAGTTTCCTATGGCGCCTGAGGCCGGACTTGGCTGCTGTCAGCCTCACTCTGTCGAGTGGCACAATAGTTAGAGCAGCGCAGGCGGCGCTGTCATCTTGTCAGGCCGGTCAGTGGAGCAGCGAAGTGACTATGGTCACTTCGGCTCTGTCAACCGGATGGCGCGCGTCAGGATAAAGGTGTCAGGCCACCTTTGCATTAAATGCCCCTGCGATTTGGTCGGTTGGCGTGGCGATTTGGCCAAGGTTGCTTCTTGGTGAAGACTGGGCCTCGGGCGAGCCGAAGGTGGGTTCGTTGCCGTAGGGGGTCCTCGGGCGAGACGTAGATCCTCTGGGGTCAGCTGCCCTTGCCCGAGGCTGGGCTCGGGTGAGGCGCGATCGCGTCCCTTGAATGGACCGATCCTTGACTTAATCGCACCCATCAGGCCTTTGCAGCTTTGTGCTGATGGGGGTTACCAGCTGAGATTTAGGAGCCTTGAGGGTACCCCTAATTATGGTCCCCGACAAGTACCGTCTGCTTCGGCCTCAGCACTGCCATCCGCTTCAGCCTCTGCACTACCGTCCAAGTCAAGTCGCTGTATCACCTTAGCCCATGGACGCTCCCAATGCCTTGAGTCCTTGACGACTTGACCTTCGATGGAGAGGAAGCAAGGTGAGAAATAACGATTGTTTGTTGACTGTGTGAGGCCGTAAAAATTGAGATGTATTTTTAATATTTTTGTAATGCTAACCATGTCAAATATGTCTACACGGTTGGATGAAGTTGTAATGTTGTACCAATTCACTGTATTTGTAGACTACACTACGCCATGCTTTGCCAATGAACTAGCCATCATGTTCTACAAAATTGGAGGATGAACTAGCCATGATACTTTGCCAATGTACCATGTCAACCGGGTATGGGATCCCCGCGGGGAGAAAACCCCCGCTCGGGGATGGGGACGGGAAAAATCTTCCCCCATTACTCTTCGCGGGGACGGGGACGGGGATTTTTCTCCCCCATGGGGACGGGTATGGGGACTCAACCCCCAACGGGGAATTCCCCGTTGCCATCTCTACCCGTTGCGCAGCCACCGACCCCGCCGTGGACATCCCCGACCTAAGCCACCGACCCGCACCCGCTGCGACTGTCAGGTACCGTGTTTATACTTTTTTTTATTTTTTATTCAATGTGCTAACTTTCGAGAGTTTACTCAAATAATGTCGTAGGTAGTTAGGTTAATTAACTTGATTGGCTAACCGTTGCATATAGTTTAACTATGCTAAACTCTTGTATGTTATGGCTAAAATTAAGTTTATGTTTGATTAATAATATGGTGGGTGAGGACCTTCGATGAAAATTAATCTTGTATGTTATGGCTAAAATTAATCTTGTATGTTATGGCTAAAATTAATCTTATATGTTATGGCTAAAATTAAGTTTATGTTTGATTAATAATATGGTGGCTAACCACTGCATATAGTTAGGTTAATTAATCTTATCGTGAAAATTTATAAATCACGTGTTATTTTATTTTAGCATCAAATATGGTGGTAGTGAAGGGCGACGTCCAGAGAGTAAGAACGGGGCGACACAGTATGGACTCGATATGAGTGAGCAACAATATCTTGAGGTAGTTGATGTTTTTGCTTGTGTTGAAAAAATTTTCATTGCTTCTAGATATTACATTTACTTATAAATGAATTGTGTTCATGCAGCATTTGATTCTATGGATAGCTGCCAATGATGCTGCTTGGCGTGTGTTATGTCGTTACTGGGCTTCAGCTGAATTCAAGGCAAAGTCTGTGCGACACAGTTCCAATCGTGGAACCGAGTCGTATCACAGGTATGGAGGTGATGATCACTTTCGTTTGGCAAAACGAATGGTAAGTACAGTTTAAGCCATTTTCGTTGATTGTAGTTGACTTGATGTAATTTCTGGTTATAGTGTTTGTCAAATGTACATACAGGAAGCTAGCACTGGTGCAGTGCCCAATGATGTTCAAATATACCTAAGGGGGCACAGAGGACCAGATCCTGCAAATCCAGATGTGTTGTGCAACCAAAAGGCAACAGATCGTGTGGTGAGTGTTTGGAAATGTTTGGTAGTAGGTTCTGTTTATATGGATTTTTGTATGTAAGATTGCATTGTTCTTTTGTATGAGGCTACATATGGCGAGGCGATGTCTAGTCAGCACGGACCAGACTATGACTGGAGGACCTCACCTATTGATCATCAGGCTGTGTATGCAAGTGGTGGAAAAGCTCATGGAAGGTGAGGACTCTACATATATTATATTGTTTCATTGGTTGAGTGCAATACATGTATTTTTAATCCTGTCGTGATGTTACTAGTTTTGTAGGTACACAATGTTTGCTAACGTCATCGACTCGAGCCAGGTGAGGGTTTAGCGTGGAGGTTCTGATACTTGAGACTTTTATTATGACTATGTATGAGATATTGTCTCTTATTAGTACTGGATGATGAGATGTGTCTTATTATGACTATGGATGAGACTTTTGTGATGTAATTGATGAGACTATGGATGAGACTTTTGTGATGTAATTGATGAGACTATGGATTTAAATATTGTTATGTGATTGTGTGTGAGATGTTTTATGCGAAAATATGTTGTGCTATATTGTTGTTGATGTATATGTTATGTTGTGGAATGTGGTGTAAAATATAAATAGCATTTGTAATGCTGGTCAAATTAACTTCCTAGAGGCTTATTAACTTCCTAGGGGCTACAGTAAGTCGTAGGAAGTTAGCCAGCTAACTTCCTAGGGGCTACAGTCAGCCGTAGGAAGTTAGTCAGCTAACTTCCTAGGGGCTACAGTAAGCCGTAGGAAGTTACTCGTAGGAAGTTAGTCAGCTGACGGTGCTGACGGCGTGAAACTACTAACTTCCGAGAATCTACTAACTTCCGAGAGGCTTCTTAAGCCGTAGGAAGTTAGCTAACTTCTTAGAGCCCTCTAGGAAGTTAAGCTAACTTCCGACAAAAAAATTTCAAGAGCCAAACTTCCGACGGGATGGCTTAACTTCCGAGAGTTTGGCTAACTTCCTAGAGTTTAGGCCTAACTTCCTAGGGTTTAGGCTCTAGGAAGTTTACTATTTTAGTGTAGTGCCATGGTAAGTAGCATAGGCCAATAATATACGAATTGACTCAAGCCTAGCTACGGGTGCATAGGTTTCACCGAAATCCAAACCTTCGACTTGGGAGTATCCCTTGGCCACAAGTCGAGCTTTGTTCCTTGTCACCACACCATGCTCATCTTGCTTGTTGCGGAACACCCATTTGGTTCTTACAACATTTTGATTAGGACGTGGAACTAAGTGCCATACCTCATTCCTAGTGAAGTTGTTGAGCTCCTCTTGCATCGCCACCACCCAATCCGAATCTTGAAGTGCTTCCTCTACCCTGTGTGGCTCAATAGAGGAAACAAAAGAGTAATGCTCACAAAAATGTGCAACACGAGATCTAGTGGTTACCCCCTTATGGATGTCGCCGAGCATGGTGTCGACGGGGTGATCTCGTTGGATTGCTTGGTGGACTCTTGGGTGTGGCGGCCTTTGTTCTTCATCCTCCTTGTCTTGATCATTTGCATCTCCCCCTTGATCATTGTCATCATCTTGAGGTGGCTCATCTCTTTGATCTTCTACTTCATCAACTTGAGCCTCATCCTCATTTTGAGTTGGTGGAGATGCTTGCGTGGAGGAGGATGGTTGATCTTGTGCATTTGGAGGCTCTTCGTATTCCTTAGGACACACATCCCCAATGGACATGTTCCTTAGCGCGATGCACAGAGCCTCTTCATCACCTATCTCATCAAGATCAACTTGCTCTACTTGAGAGCCGTTAGTCTCATCAAACACAATGTCACAAGAAACTTCAACTAGTCCCGAGGACTTGTTAAAGACTCTATATGCCCTTGTGTTTGAATCATATCCTAGTAAAAAGCCTTCTACAGTCTTAGGAGCAAATTTAGTTTTTCTACCTCTTTTAACAAGAATAAAACATTTGCTACCAAAGACTCTAAAATATGAAATGTTTGGCTTTTTACCGGTTAGGAGTTCGTATGATTTCTTCTTGAGGATTCGGTGTAGATATAATCGATTGATGGCGTAGCAAGCGGTGTTGACCGCCTCGGCCCAAAACCGATCCGAAGTCTTGTATTCATCAAGCATGGTTCTTGCCATGTCCAATAGAGTTCGATTCTTCCTCTCCACTACACCATTTTGTTGTGGCGTGTAGGGAGAAGAGAACACATGCTTGATGCCCTCCTCCTCAAGGAAGCCTTCTATTTGTGAGTTCTTGAACTTCGTCCCGTTGTCGCTTCTAATTTTCTTGATCCTTAAGCCGAACTCATTTTGAGCCCGTCTCAAGAATCCTTTTAAGGTCTCTTGGGTATGAGATTTTTCCTGTAAAAAGAATACCCAAGTGAAGCGAGAATAATCATCCACAATAACTAGACAGTACTTACTCCCGCCGATTCTTATATAAGCTATCGGTCCGAATAGATCCATGTGTAGGAGCTCCAGTGGCCTGTCAGTCGTCATGATGTTCTTGTGTGGATGATGGGCACCAACTTGCTTCCCTGCTTGGCATGCGCTACAAATCCTGTCTTTCTCAAAATGAACATTTGTTAATCCTAAAATGTGCTCTCCCTTTAAAAGCTTGTGAAGATTCTTCATCCCAACATGTGCTAGTCGGCGATGCCAGAGCCAGCCCATGTTAGTCTTAGCAATTAAGCATGTGTCGAGTTCAGCTCTATCAAAATCTACTAAGTATAGCTGACCCTCTAACACACCCTTAAATGCTATTGAATCATCACTTCTCCTAAAGACAGTGACACCTACATCAGTAAATAGACAGTTGTAGCCCATTTGACATAATTGAGAAACAGATAGCAAATTGTAATCTAAAGAATCTACAAGAAAATCATTGGAAATAGAATGGTCAGGAGATATAGCAATTTTACCCAATCCTTTGACCAAACCTTGGTTTCCATCCCCGAATGTGATAGCTCGTTGGGGATCTTGGTTTTTCTCATAGGAGAACATCTTCTTCTCCCCTGTCATGTGGTTTGTGCACCCGCTGTCGATTATCCAACTTGAGCCCCCGGATGCATAAACCTACAAAACATGTTTAGTTCTTGACTTTAGGTACCCAAATGGTTTTGGGTCCTTTGGCATTAGATACAAGAACTTTGGGTACCCAAACACAAGTCTTTGACCCCTTGTGCTTGCCCCCAACATATTTGGCAACTACCTTGCCGGATTTGTTAGTTAAGACATATGATGCATCAAAAGTTTTAAATGAAATGTCATGATCATTTGATGCCTAGGAGTTTTCTTCTTAGGAAACTTAGCACGGGTTGGTTGCCTAGAACTAGATGTCTCACCCTTATACATAAATGCATGGTTAGGGCCAAAGTGAGACTTCCTAGAATGAATTCTCCTAATTTTGCTCTCAGGATAACCGGCAGGGTACAAAATGTAACCATCGTTATCTTAAGGCATGGGAGCCTTGCCCTTAACAAAATTAGACAATTTCTTAGGAGGGGCATTAAGTTTGACATTGTCCCCCTTTTGGAAGCCAATGCCATCCTTAATGTCAGGGCGTCTCCCACTATAAAGCATACTACGAGCAAATTTAAATTTTTCATTTTCAAGTTCATGCTCAGCAATTTTAGCATCTAATTTTGCTATATGATCATTTTGTTGTTTAATCAAAGCCATGTGATCATGAATAGCATTAATATCAACATCTCTACATCTAGTGCAAATAGTAGTGTGTTCAACGGTAGATGTACAGGGTTTGCAAGATTTTAATTCTACAACCTTAGCATGTAATATATCATTTCTACTTCTAAGGTCGGAAATAGTAGCATTGCAAACATCAAAATCTTTAGCCTTAGCAAGCAATTTTTCATTTTCATCTCTAAGGCTAGCAAGAGAAATGTTCAATTCTTTAATCTTAGCAAGCAAATTATCATTATCATTTCTAAGATTGGGAATTGAAACATCACAAATATTTGAATCAACCTTAGCTAATAAATTAGCATTCTCATTTCAAAGGTTGTCTATAGTCTCATGGCAAGTGCTTAGCTCACTAGATAGTTTTTCACATTTTTCTACTTCTAGAGCGTAAGCATTTTTAACTTTAACATGCTTTTTGTTTTCTTTAATAAGGAAATCCTCTTGAGAGTCCAAGAGATCATCCTTCTCATGGATAGCACTAATCAATTCATTTAATTTTTCTTTTTGTTGCATGTTTAAGTTGGCAAAAAGGGTACGTAAATTATCTTCCTCATCACTAGCATTATCATCGCTAGAAGACTCATATCTAGTGGAGGATTTGGATTTAACCTTCTTCTTTTTGCCGTCCTTTGCCATGAGGCACTTATGGCCGACGTTGGGGAAGAGAAGTCCCTTGGTGACGGCGATGTTGGCGGCGTCCTCGTCGTCGGAGGAGTCGCTAGAGCTTTCGTCGGAGTCCCACTCGCGACAAACATGGGCATCGCCGCCCTTCTTCGTGTAGTACCTCTTCTTCTCCTTTCTTCTTCCCTTCTTGTCGTCGCCCCTGTCACTGTCACTAGAAATAGGACATTTTGCTATAAAGTGACCGGGCTTACCACACTTGTAGCAAACCTTCTTGGAGCGGGGCTTGTAATCTTTCCCCCTCCTTTGCTTGAGGATTTGGCGGAAGCTCTTGATGACGAGCGCCATTTCCTCGTTGTCGAGCTTTGAGGCGTCGATTGGTTGTCTACTTGGTGTAGACTCCTCCTTCTTCTCCTCTGTCGCCTTAAATGCGACCGGTTGTGCTTCGGATGTGGAGGGATCATCTAGCTCATTGATTTTCTTTGAGCCCTTGATCATGTACTCAAAGCTCACAAAATTCCCGATTACTTCCTCGGGAGTCATTAGTGTGTATCTAGGATTACCACGAATTAATTGAACTTGAGTAGGGTTAAGGAAAATAAGTGATCTAAGAATAACCTTAACCATCTCGTGGTCATCCCACTTTTTGCTCCCGAGGTTGCGCACTTGGTTCACCAAGGTTTTGAGCCAGTTGTACATGTCTTGTGGCTCTTCCCCTTTGCGAAGCCAGAAGCGACCGAGCTCCCCCTCGATCGTTTCCCGTTTGGTGATCTTGGTTAGCTCGTCTCCCTCGTGCGCGGTCTTGAGCACGTCCCAAACTTCCTTGGCGCTCTTTAATCCTTGCACCTTGTTATACTCCTCCCTACTTAGAGAGGCAAGGAGTATTGTTGTGGCTTGGGAGTTGAAGTGCTCGATTTGGGCCACCTCGTCCTCATCATAATCCTCATCCCCTACGGATGGTACCTGTGCTCCAAACTCAACAACATTCCATATACTTTTGTGGAGTGAGGTTAGATGAAATTTCATTAAATCACTCCACCTAGCATAATCTTCACTGTCAAAGGTTGGCGGTTTGCCTAATGGAACGGAAAGTAATGGAGTATGTCTAGAGGTGCGAGGGTAGTGTAAGGGAATCTTACTAAACTTCTTGCGCTCATGGCGCTTAGAAGTTACGGAGGGCGCGTCGGAGCCTGAGGTGGAAGGTGATGACGTATCGGTCTCGTAGTAGACCACCTTCCTCATCTACTTTTTCTTGTCGCCACTCTAATGTGACTTGTGGGAAGAGGCTTTCTTCTCCTTCCCTTTCCCCTTTTTGCGGGACTCTTCCGATGAAGCCTTTCTGTGGCTTGTAGTGGGCTTTTCGCCGGTCTCCATCTCCTTCTTGGTGTGTTCTTCCGACATCACTTCGAGCGGTTAGGCTCTAATGAAGCACCGGGCTTTGATACCAATTGAAAGTCGCCTAGAGGGGGGGGTGAATAGGGTGAAACTGAAATTTACAAAGTTAATCACAACTACAAGCCGGGTTAGCGTTAGAAATATAATCGAGTCCACGAGAGAGGGTGAAAAACAAATCGCAAGCGAATAAAGAGTGTGACACGCGGATTTGTTTTACCGAGGTTCGGTTCTCGCAAACCTACTCCCCGTTGAGGTGGTCACAAAGACCGGGTCTCTTTCAACCCTTTCCCTCTCTCAAACGGTCCCTCGGACCGAGTGAGCTTTCTCTTCTCAAATCAACCAGGAACAAAACTTCCCCGCAAGGACCACCACACAATTGGTGTCTCTCGCCTTGGTTACAAGTGAGTATTGATCACAAGAAAGATTGAGAAAGAAGAAAGCAATCCAAGCGCAAGAGCTCAAAAGAACACGACAAATCACTCTCACTAGTCACTAAAGCTTTTGTGGAATTGAGAGAGGATTTGATCACTTGGGTGTGTCTTGTATTGAATGCCTAGCTCTTGTAAGTGGTTGGAAGTTGGAAAACTTGGATGACTTGAATGTGGGGTGGTTGGGGGTATTTATAACCCCAACCACCAAACTAGCCGTTTGGTGGAGGCTGTCTGTCGCATGGTGCACCGGATAGTCCGGTGCACACCGGACAGTGTCCGGTGCGCCAGCCACGTCACCAGGCCGTTGGGTTCCGACTGTTGGAGCTCTGACCGCTGGGCCCACCTGGATGTCCGGTGGCACACCGGACACGTACTGTAGAGTGTCCGGTGCGCCACTTTGCGCGTGCCTGACTCCTGCGCGCTCTGGCGCGCATTTATTGCTTCTGCAGGTGACCGTTGGCGTGAAGTAGCCGTTGCTCCGCTGGCTCACCGGACAGTCCGGTGTACACCGGACATGTCCGGTGAATTATAGCGGAGCGAATTCCCGAAGCTAGTGAGTTCAGAGTCGCTTCATTCTTAGAGCACCGAACAGTCCGATGAATTATAGCGGAGCGCCTCTGAGTTTTCCCGAAGGTGAAGAGTTTGGCTTGAAGTCTCCTGGTGCACCGGACACTGTCCGGTGGCACACCAGACAGTCCGGTGCGCCAGACCAAGGCTGCCTTCAGTTATCCCTTGCTCTCTTTGTTGAACCCATTTCTTGGTCTTTTTATTGGCTAAGTGTGAACATTTGGCACCTGTATAACTTATAGACTAGAGCAAACTAGTTAGTCCAATTATTTGTGTTGGGCAATTCAACCACCAAAATCAATTAGGAAATAGATGTAAGCCTAATTCCCTTTCAGGTCACCTCCTCCATAACCGGGGTGGAACATTGGCTGATTTCTGCCCTGGCCATAGCCGGATCCCTGTCCCTGACCAGCGACAAAGCCACCTGCTCCACTATGCTGTTGATGACCTGAAGCATACCCGTCTGCACCCCCGGATTGCTGATGGCCTCTACCACCACCCCGGCCTCCCTGATCACCGCCAAACACCATTGTATTCCTCGCTGCGTCCACGTATGAGATGGTGGCTGACTTCCTGAGAGTTGAATGAACTGCCCGGGCACTAGTCACCCATGTGCCCGTACGTGCAAAAAGGGAAGCCAGCCCTGGCGTAGGTCTGTAAGGAATCCTAGGGCTGAGTTTCAGCTGCTGGGCTCTCCCAAATCTACGCCTACCATACACATACGTACTATGGCTCCTTGTATCCGGAAATGAAGATGTGAGCGATTCCTGCAGATTTTCCCGATCTCCATCCTTTCCAAATAAACAAGGAAGCAAATTTGAAACTGCCTCCGGCTGCCCCACTAACCCAGCCGTACATTCCGCCTTCTTCATCCCCTGAACACGACGCCCATTGTTGTAATTTGGTTTCCGGCGCTCTTGCGCCATTGATAGGACATCTCCAAGTGTGAGCTTTGGCGAACACCGTGGCGACAGCAACTTGCCCTGCCATGGCTTCACCTTACTCCTAGAAGAAGGGGTCAAAGGAGGAGAATGAAGCGGACTATGAACAGGCGTCCGCACAGGTCCCGACCTGCAGACCCCCATTGCGCCTTCACCAACGGACTGCAACGTTCCATCCACTCGGACTTTGCCGGAGCTGAGTCCCATCCCAGTTTACATCCACCACCTCCAGCCGCAGAAACCTTACCCAGATCATGCTGCGGAGATGCAGAACACGTCGGCGAAGAACACGTACTGGTGACCTCTCCATGATGAGCATCAGCAACATTTTCCGGGTGCAACAAATTTTCCGCTTTCACCATCAAAGCACGAATGCCATCTGCTTCCGAAGGCGCAAGCGTTTTCCGGCGACAACCCTTCCGCGCGTACTGTCGCATGATACTGACCCCAGACCGGCCCCCGTCGAGAGGTAAGCCACAGTGGCCGACCTCAACGGTGACCCCCCACCCGACTGCCTTGAGAAAGACGCTTACCTGACCGTCCAGATCGCGAGAAACCTTGTCGCGAGCGCGGCCGCTGATGATGGAAGCCAAGACGGAACGACGGACGACGACGACGCGACCTTATCTGGTGTCGGTCGACCAGCAGCCGTCCGCGGCTCCGCCCGACGCGATGTCCCCGACCGGCAGCCGAGCGCGGATTGCCGAAGCACCACACTCTCCTCGCTGATTCGTGTGGCCGCCCTCCGAAGCTCCGCCCGACGCGATGCCCCGACGGGTGGTCGAGCTTCCGCTGCGATCTGGCAGCGCGCACACCTTGCTCTGCTGCGCGCTTAGTGGACAACACAACCAAAAGTTCTCAAGTGATGCACACTAGGTTTTCTGTTGTACCAAGCTTCATAAGGGGTTCTGCCTTGAAGACTTTTGGTAGGGGCACGGTTCAGCAGGTACACTGCAGTTGTGATAGCCTCTCCCCAAAATTCTCCCGGCAAGTTCTTACTCTTCAACAAGCACCTAGCCATCTCGACTACAGTCCTGTTACGCTGTTCTACTACCCCATTCTGCTATGGCGTGTACGGTGTGGTGGTGAAATGCTTCACACCATGCTGATCACAGTATTCTTTGAACTCCTTGGAATTGAATTCACCTCCACGATCACTGCGAAAAGCCCAAAGCTTGCCTCCCAGTTCAGTTTCAGCTAGTGCCTTGACACACTTGAAACACATGAAAGCTTCATCCTTTGTTGCCAACAGTTCAATCCACATATACCGAGAATAATCATCAACCAAAAGTAGAAAATAATTCTTACCCCTCGTGTTTTCGGCTTGATCTGACCGCAGAGATCAGCATGAAACAGATCTAGTTGACTGTCAGCTCGATAACTTGTCACTTGTGGGAATGGTTGTCGATGCTATTTACCAAGTACACAGCCATCACAAAATTCTTCCACACGATCCAGCAGCGGCAATCCTTCGACCATTCCTTTCAGTCCAAGCTCACGAAGTGCTCTGAAGTTTAGGTGACCATAGCGACCATGCCACAACCAAGCCTTATCTGAAGTCTTTGCAGCCAAACAAACAGGAGCAGCTAGATGCACTTTCAGTAAATAAAAATGATTCCCAACATGAGGTGCGTGAGCAAGCAATGTGCGTTCTACATCAAACACACTGCAATAACCATCTTCTAGCACTACTTTGCATCCACCCTCTTCCAATTGGCCTAAACTAACTATGTTGCTTTTCAGTTTGGGAATGAAATAAGCTTCAGTCAGTACCTTATGCCCATCTTTTTTGGTTTGGAGCATGACAGATCCCATGCCCTCAATCGCTATGAGTGATCCGTCGCCGAAGCACACTGTACCGCCGATCGACGTGTCAAGCGATGTTAGTACATCCCGCCGCCCGGTCATATGGTTGCTGGCCCCGGTGTCCAGGACCCAGACATTGCTATCTTCATCGCGATCAGTTGGCACCACTTTCTTCTCATTCAGGTTCACTACGTGACTCTGAACCCGTCGCGTTGCTACCTGAACACGCACGTCGTTCACAGTGGCCAGCAGCAACGCCGGCTCCTTCTCCGCTTGCACATGATGTGCTTCCTCCCTGCGCTCTCCCTTCTTTGGTCTTTTGCAGTCCTCTTTCCAGTGGCCATAGATGCCACAGTTTCTGCATTGACCTTTGCGCCGTGGAGTACCTTCAGACATGAGCTTGACGACGGGCTCCTTTCGGTCGCCCCGCCCACCATTATCACGCGCAGCGCCCTTGTTCTTGGTCGGATTAAACCCGTTTCTTTTCTCACCTCCGCCTGTGGATGACGGATCTGGCAGAAGACGGTGGCGATTCCTCGACACCCATTCTTCCTCCGTCAACATGAGTTTGCCAGTCTTCTCGGTGATGGTCTCTGTCTCCATGCGGTCCTTGTCCATCCTTAGATGCCCGACGAGTTCCTCTAGAGTCAACGATTTCAAATCGAGTAAGGTCTCGATTGAAACCACGATCTGAGCATACTTCTTCGGTAGAACCCGCAGCATCTTCTTGACAACTTTGGATTCCTCAACCTATTCTCCCATCGTGCGCAGATCCGATGACATACCGTTGATTCGCATCGTGAAATCATCGAAGGTCTCACCATCGTTCAAGGTGATATTCTCGAAATCCATCAGCAGGCGTTGAGCGTTGGCTTCCTACACCCGATCTGCACCGAGTCGCATGCTCTTCACTGCCTCCCAAGCCTCCTTGACTGTACTTTTCTCACCGAGTAGCCTCCACATCTCCTTTGGCACCGATCTCAGGCGAGCACCCATCGCCTGCCTATCATGCGCTCGCTTCACGCTGGCGCCGCCGGGCTCGATGACCTCCTAAATCTCCAAGGCTTCATAGTTACATCTCATCAACATGGCCCACTCCGTATAGTTCGACCGGGTAAGCATCGGCTAGAGTAATGCACTCTCGCGGACGACGCTTGAAGATCCTGCATTTCCTGCCATCTTCCTCGCCTCCGATGGTCTGCGCGGTGGAATCGCGCGCTTCTTTTTCGATGGCTCGCGCGGCGGACTGATAGAACCACTGTAGAACATGCACCTGGGCTGATACCAGATGTTGGCGCCGGCCGCCGGAGTGGTTGTGCCGACGACGATCTCGCAACGTCCGCGGTGCTCGCGCTTTGATGGACACGACGTTGCCCGCTCACTCTCTGAACTGAACGAGCGAAGAATATGGGACTGCCAAACATTGCAGCAGACTCGATCTCAGTTCCATTATTTATTGTTGTGTTTGCATGGTCCATGACCTCGGATCTCCCCGCCATTCACGCTCACGCTGCGATGTGCCCGCCTAGTGCGTGAGAGCTGGTTTTATGCGCGCATGGCGGAGCCCTCTGTTATCCTTACAGCAAACGCAGCGCTATTCAGACTTATACACCCACTCAGCAAGCAGCTAACGACTTACTAGGAACAGAAAACATGCCACAAATGCAATCTCCTAATTACATAATGATCAGATGAATATGCATGAGATTCGGTTAACAGTAATGTGGAGAAGGCGCCATCGGCTACTTTCTATTTATAGAGAGATGCGTGTTTGTGGATGGTACATTCAAGTGAAACTATATCCTGATATCGTGATTTCGAGAAATTAGACATAAGCTGCAAGCACTGTTGAACACAGTTGCTTTGTCGATTGCTTCATGCAAAACCTAGAAAACTTCGGCAAATCTTTGACGAATGTGACTCTCGGCAAATAGGTATCAGCGAATGATACATCGACAAGGGTTTCTTTGCTGAGTACTTTTATCGGACATTCGGCGAAGTCTTTGTCAAGTGTCATCTGGTGCTCGGCAAAGAAAAGTCATTGTTACGATGACAAGTGACGGTGATAGAACATAGCATGTACATCTGTCAGATGGCTAAGTAGCTCCAGTTAGGTCACTTCTCCAACTCGCTTTAGGATTTTTGAAGGGTCCAATAAAGCGAGGGGACAACTTCCCTTTGACTTTAAACCTTCTCATACCCTGAATCGGTGATACTTTCAGGTACACATGATCACCTTTCTCAAACTCCAACGGTCTTCTTCAAGTGTCAGCATAACTTTTTTGCCTTGACTGTGCGGTTCGCAGGTTCTCCCTAATTATCCGAACTTGCTCCTCTACTTCTTGGATAATTTCTAGTCCATAGAACGGTCTTTCACCAGTCTGATCCTAGTATAACAGGTTCTACACCTCCTTGCATACAATGCCAAAAATGGAGACATCTTCAGACTGGACTGATAAATGTTATTATAGGAAAACCCTGCGTACGATAAACTCATGTCCCAACTGCCACCATGCTTAAGAGCACAAGCTCTCAACATGTCCTCCAGCACTTGATTGGTCCTTTCAGTTTGACCATATGTTTGGGGATGGCATGCTGAGATAAGGTTCAGTTTCGTGTCCATACTCTCATGTAACTTCTGCCAAAATCGCGAAGTGAATTGTGATCCTCTGGCAGACACGATCTTCTTAGGTACTCCGTGCAGGCAGACTATTCAGGAGATATATAACTCAACTAGCTTGGCTCCCGTATAGTTGGTTCTCACTAGAATAAAGTGGGCTACTTTGGTTAGTTTGTCCACAATTACCCAAATAGAGTCACACCCAGCTGGAGTACAGGGTAGACCAACGATAAAATCCATGCCAATCTCTTGCCACTTCCATTCAGGTACCTTTAACGGGTGAAGTAATCTGCCTGGTCTCTGATATTCATCTTTTACCCTCTAGCAAACATCACACACCGCTACATGTGAAGCTACATCTCTCTTCATGTCGTACCACCAATACTTCTACTTCAGATCATGATACATCTTAGTACTACCAGGGTGAATAGAATAGGCTGAGTCATGAGCTTTCTTTAATATGGTCTCACGGAGACTGTCTATCTCAGGAACATATATCCTATTTTTGAACCAGATTGTGCCTTGCTAATCTTCTGTGAAGTCTGGACCCTGCCTTCAGCCATCAGGTCTTTGATTTCTTGAATCTTAGCATCACCAACCTGACCCTTTCATATATCTTGCTCCAAAGTAGGCTCCACTTCTATAGTAACTCCGTCAGCATGGGCAACTATCCTCAAGTTAAGCCTATCAAACTCTCCTACCAACTCATCAGGAAGCTGAGTAGCCATAGCTACATAAGCATGGTCCTTTCGACTCAAGGCATCTACAACCAGATTCACCTTGCCTGGGTGGTAATGAATCTACAAATCATAGTCCTTGATGAGCTCTAGCCAACGACGTTGCATAAGGTTTAGGTCTTTCTAGGTAAAAACATACTTCAAGCTCTTATGATCCGTATAGATTTGGCACTTGGTCCCTGTCGGTACCCTGAAACAGGGGTACCCCTTACTACAGTATAAAGGCGTGGTGTCCACGTTGCTATTTCTAGTCGCGTGGTAAACAACACCCGACCCCACCACGCGGACGGCTCCGGGGTCGCCACGTGGCCAGAGAAGGCGATATGCTCCAAGGCATCAACAGTGGGACCGGACCCCCATGGGAAAGTGTCGGACCCCTATATATACGGAATGGACCTCCGGGTAAGGTCCAGGACCTCCACAGGCATGAGCCGGACCCCTGGGATGGGTCCCGGACCCCTCTATGTGGGGTCCGGGCCACTCACAACAGGGTCCCGGGATTCTGGGACAAAGAGTACCCGGACTTTAATCAACACCAGGCAGGGGTTCGGAGCTGACACGTGTCCGGACCATACCACGTACGCTTCTGCTCCCCGCTCAGGCAGTGACCCGATGCTGCCACGTGGCCCACTGCTCGTGACGTAAGCCAGCGGGTGGAGCCTGACGTAAGGCCTCTGGGCCGCGCGTCCTCTGCATTTATTGCGGATAAGGCGCGCCGCCTGTCAAACTGGCAGGTGATGTGCCGCCTCAGCATTTAATGAGCCATGTCACTCCACTGGCAGGCGATGTGCCGCCTCAGCATTAAATGTGCCATGTCCACTCCGCTGATAGACGGCGACCAGGCCATCTTACAGGCGGCGTGCCTGTCCATTCCGTTGGCAGGCAATACGCCCATGCTGCCGCATGCGCTGCACTCATAATGACACGCGTGTACCAAGGAAGCTGCGGCGGCATATCAACACTGTATGCTACAGACATTATGGCGCTCGGAGTTCACCCTGACGTTACAGGCATTAGTTGTTTCCTTCCATTTGTCCCTGGGTCCACATGTCGGGGCTCAGTATCCTTGTACGTGCCCCCTTGAGCTATAAAAGGGAGGGCACACGACGTTACAAGGCAGACCCAACTTACGCTCTCACACTCACTCAAACTCACAAGTTCATACAAGCTCTCAAGCTCAATACATCACACAGTGGAGTAGGGTATTACGCTCCGGCGGCCCGAACCACTCTGAATCCTTGTGTGTTCTTGTGTTCATCCCGATTCCAGCTAGCAGGCAAAACGCTTAGGCCCCTCTTCATCTTAGGATTTAGGGTGGGTGTGTTCTGCCACCCGGCCGGAGAATTTCTTCTCCGACATTTGGCGCGCCAGGTAGGGGCTTAGGCTTTAGATTTTTGCTTGTTCTTCTGCTCGACGCCATGGTCCACATCGTCGAGCACCATGATTTCATGCCCGAGGACTTCATGGTGGAGGAGGCGGCTGCGTCTTCCACATCGCGGGCCACCAACCTCCCAGTGCCTGGTGCAGCTGCTGCTGTGCACTCGGCGCGGCAGCACACTCCCGCGCAAACGTCCAGGGCGTCAAGGGCTGTGCTTGGGGCACTGTCTGCGGCCAGGGAATTGTTGCGCCACCCTCCTAGCTCCACGGCCTTGCCAGGGGCCATGAAGCAGTGGCGGGACGATGTAGACCGTCTGCTCAGCATGGCGCACTCTGGCTCAACCAGGCCAGGCCTCGGTCATCCCGGTGTCAACATGAGGCATCGGCGTCTGTGCGCTCGACCTCGGTGAGGGCCGTGCCGACTGAGGACCTGCGGGTGGAGCTCAACCGCCAGCGTGCGGGAGAGGACGCTCCAGTCTCTCTGGAGAGGTCTAATGACTTGCGGACAGAACTCAACTGGAGGCGTGCGGGCAAGGATGCCTGTGTCTCTCTAGAGAGGGCGCGTGAGCACCGACAGAACATCGAGGGTCGCAACCTCGACTACGACTTTGCTGCGGTTGCACCGCAGACCCCAACGGGTGCCCGGATCCAAGCGGGTGTCCCATTGGCCGGCGTGGGCTGCGCCGCACTGGCGGATCATCTCCGCGCGGCGACCTGGCCATCCAAGTTTCGGCCACACCTGCCGGAGAAGTACGACGGTACGACAAATCCGTCGGAATTCTTGTAGGTTTACGTCACCACCATTAAGGCAGCCGGTGGAGACACCACCGCAATGGTGACATACTTCCATGTTGTCTTGTCTGGGCCGGCCCGGACTTGGCTCATGAACCTTGCTCCAAGATCGATCTACTCCTAGGAAGAGCTCTGCGCACGGTTCACAGCGAACTTCGCCAGCGCTTATCAGCAACATGGCGTGGACGCCCACCTCCACGTAGTGAGGCAGGAGCCTAGGGAAACTCTCCGGGCGTTTATCTCCTGCTTCACCAAGGTACGAGGCACCATACCTCGTATTTCCGATGCTTCCATCATCACTGCTTTCTGCTAGGGAGTATGTGATGAAAAGATGTTGGAGAAGTTAGCCACGCATGACGTGGAGACTATCACCACACTCGTTGCTCTGATCGACAAATGCGTCAGGGCTGCTGAGGGCCGTGCATGGCACTCGGCACCATAGACCAGGGTTGCCCAGACGGGTGGCTCAGGTGTCGTCGCTCAGGACGGCAAAAAGAAGAAGAAAAAGAACCGCGGCCACGAGAAGTCGTCGTTTGCTGCTCCGATCATCGCAGCTGCGACTGGGGGCCGGAGAGAGCGCAACAAGCGCCCACGGCCATAGGGGAGTAACAGCGGCTCATGCCCTGTGCACCCCAACAGTCGCCATAGTGCCAGCGAGTGCCACGAGATCATCAAGCTCGCGAAGCGCGTCAGCGAGCGGCACGAGCAGTCTTCCAAGGACGGCTCCCCACCTCGCCGCCGGCCTGGCAAGGAGAGGGCCGACGAACGTGAGGTGGCCGCGGGAGAACGGGACCTCAGGTATCAATCACCCGAGGGGGACCTGAAGGATGTCTTCACTGGGGACTCTGACTCCGGTGACGACAACTACCGCCGCAAGAAGTTGTACATCGTGTACGGTGGGAGCTGGGAGCTCACCTCCCGCAGGAACGTCAAGTCCCTGCGCCGAGAGGTCCTTTCGGCAGTCCCGGGGGTCCCGAAAGGTGCTCCACATCAGTGGTGGAGGAGCACCACCATCTCCTTCGAGGCATCCGACTGCCCCGACAACATGGCAGGGGCCAGTGTACTACCGCTCATCATCGCTCTTGTCATCGCCGACATGCGGCTGCACCATGTTCTGATTGACGGAGGGGCCGACATCAACGTTATCAGCCATGCTGCATTCAAGCAGCTGCAGATCCCAGGGTCCCGGCTGGGACCCTCTCGCCCATTCTCTGGAGTGGGCCCACAACCGATGTATCCCCTTGGGAGCATCGCACTCCCGGTAACATTCGGGACCGAGGAGAACGTCCTGTTCGACGTCGTGGAGCTTAACCTCCCCTTCAACGCCATCATCGGCAGACCGGCCCTATACCGGTTCATGGCCATTTCCCATTACGGGTATTTGGTCCTCAAGATGTCGTCCCCAACTGGGGTCCTCACTGTGAGAGGCGACCGCGCCGCTGCGCTTGCAGCTGTGGAGAAGCTGCACGCCCTGGCGGCAGAGGCTGCTCACCCGGATGATGGAGGGAAGAACCCCTCGACCTCTGGGACCAAGGCGCCTACCAAGGTGCCGAAAGTGCAACCATCCGGAGCAGACAACGTCCCTGTCAAGGCCGTCCAGCTCTGCGCGGGTTCCTCCCAGACCACTCGCATTGCGGGTGGTCTGGAGGAGAAATAGGAACTCACGCTCGTCGCCTTCCTCCAGGCAAATGCCGACGTGTTTGCATGGGAGCCGTCACAGATGCCTGGGATCCCTAGGGAGTTGATCGAGCACCATCTGAAGATCAACCCTGACGCCAGGTCGGTGAGTCAGAAGCCTCGTAGACAGTCCGTCGAGCGGTAGGACTTCATCCGAAAGGAGGTCCGGAAGCTGCTAGACGCCGACTTCATCGAACAGGTTCATTGTGATATCCTGGCCCCTGGGATGGGATGTCCTGGCCCAAGGCTTAATAGAATTAATAGAGTAATCATACCAACAAGGTGCATCTTCTTTTTCGGAAGCCTATCTCGAAAGAACCTCTAAGTTAAGCGTGCTTGGCTTGGAGCAATTTGGGATGGGTGACCGACCGGGAAGTTTTCTCGGGTGCGCATGAGTGAGGACAAAGTGCGCACAAAAGACTCGTGTTGGTCTGTGGGGACGATATATGATCCTAGAGAGCTGCCAAGAGTAAGTACCATCGGTCCAGGTATTGGACGGGGTGTTACAAATGGTATCAGAGCCGACCCTCGAGGTTTCACGGGCGTGTGTGGGCTAGGGGGTTCGGATATATGGCGCATGGCGCATGGCGCATGTGGGCCCGGAGTGGTCACATGGCATATGGCATATGACGACACTAGACACATAGACGTGGCTAAGAGGGGAGGTTCCTGGATTGGGGTTGACCGACAAGGACGTCGGTCTTCTAAGGGGGGTGGATTGTGATATCCTGGCCCCTGGGATGGGATGTCCTGGCCCAAGGCTTAATAGAATTAATATAGTAATCATATCAACAAGGTGCATCTTCTTTTTCGGAAGCCTATCTTGAAAGAACCTCCAAGTTAAGCGTGCTTGGCTTGGAGCAATTTGGGATGGGTGACCGACCGGGAAGTTTTCTCGGGTGCGCATGAGTGAGGACAAAGTGTGCACAAAAGACTCGTGTTGGTCTGTGGGGACAATATATGATCCTAAAGAGCTGCCAGGAGTAAGTACCGCCGGTCCAGGGATTGGACGGGGTGTTACAAGTGGTATCAGAGCCGACCCTCGCGGTTTCACGGGCGTGTGTGGGCTAGGGGGTTCGGGTATATGGCGCATGGCGCATGTGGGCCTGGAGTGGTCACATGGCATGGCATATGACGACACTAGACATACAGACGTGGCCAAGAGGGGCGGTTCTTGGATTGGGGTTGACCGACGAGGACGTCGGTCTTCTAAGGGGGGTGGATTGTGATATCCTGGCCCCTGAGATGGGATGTCCTGGCCCAAGGCTTAATAGAATTAATAGAGTAATCATACCAACAAGGTGCATCTTCTTTTTCGGAAGCCTATCTCGAAAGAACCTCTAAGTTAAGTGTGCTTGGCTTGGAGCAATTTGGGATGGGTGACCGACCGGGAAGTTTTCTCGGGTGCGCATGAGTGAGGACAAAGTGCGCACAAAAGACTCGTGTTGGTCTGTGGGGACGATATATGATCCTAGAGAGCTGCCAAGAGTAAGTACCATCGGTCCAGGTATTGGACGGGGTGTTACAAATGGTATCAGAGCCGACCCTCGAGGTTTCACGGGCGTGTGTGGGCTAGGGGGTTCGGATATATGGCGCATGGCGCATGTGGGCCCGGAGTGGTCACATGGCACATGGCATATGACGACACTAGACACATAGACGTGGCTAAGAGGGGAGGTTCCTGGATTGGGGTTGACCGACAAGGACGTCGGTCTTCTAAGGGGGGTGGATTGTGATATCCTGGCCCCTGGGATGGGATGTCCTGGCCCAAGGCTTAATAGAATTAATATAGTAATCATATCAACAAGGTGCATCTTCTTTTTCGGAAGTCTATCTCGAAAGAACCTCCAAGTTAAGCGTGCTTGGCTTGGAGCAATTTGGGATGGGTGACCGACCGGGAAGTTTTCCCAGGTGCGCATGAGTGAGGACAAAGTGCGCACAAAAGACTCGTGTTGGTCTGTGGGGACAATATATGATCCTAGAGAGCTGCCAGGAGTAAGTACCGTCGGTCTAGGGATTGGACGGGGTGTTACAATCACCCAGTGTGACTGGCCAACCCAGTCATTGTCCCCAAGGCGAATCGGAAGCTTTGGATGTGCATCGACTACACCAGCCTTAATAAGGCTTGTCCCAAGGACCCGTATCCACTCCCGCGAATAGATCAAATCGTGGATTCTACCTCCGGGTGCAACCTTTTGTCTTTCTTAGATGCTTATTCTGGTTTCCATCAAATCCAGATGTCTAGGGAAGATAGGAAGCATACCACTTTTGTAACAGTGGATGGGCTTTACTGCTACATTGTAATGCCTTACGGTCTGAAGAACGCCTTGCCAACATTTGTGCGGGCGATGAGTAAGACTTTCGGGGACCTGATTAGGGACAAGGTGGAAGTATACGTCGATGACATCGTAGTCAAGACCAAGAAAGGGTCGACCCTAGTGGAAGACATGACCCTAGTTTTTGACAGGCTGCGGGCAACCTGCACAAAGCTGAACCCGGACAAGTGTGTCTTTGGTGTCTCTGCAGGGAAATTGTTGGGGTTCCTGGTTTCGTACCAGGGCATTGAAGCAAACTCGGAGAAGATCAAGGTGATTGAGGCAATGAGGCCTCTGGCCCGTATCAAAGATGTCCAGAAGCTTGCAGGGTCATTAGCCGCCCTTAGCCGCTTCATTTCGAGGCTAGCTGAGAGGGCGCTGCCCTTCTTCAAGCTGTTGCGGAAGTCTGGTCCATTCTCTTGGACCAAAGAGGCAGAACAAGCCTTCCAAGAGTTGAAGCAGCACATGGTGTCCCTACCAATACTGATAGCCCCAGAGCCTGGGGAGCTGTTATATTTATACATCGCGGCGGCTGCGGAAGCAGTGAGCATGGTGCTAGTCGTCGAGAGGACGACACAAGAAGACCAAGAACATGAGGGCTCGGGACCGGCTACAGGGGTCCAGACCGTTCAGAAGCCGGTCTACTACGTCAGCGAGGTCCTCCACGAGGCAAAGACCAGGTACCTTGAGACGCACAAACTCCTCTATGTCGTGCTTGTTGCGTCCAGGAAGTTGCGCCACTATTTCCAGGCACACAGGGTTGTGGTGGTGACCTCCTTCCTGTTAAGGGCCATACTCCACAACTCTAACGCCACATGGAACATCGCCAAGTGGGCTGTGGAGCTCGCTGTGTTCCAGCTGGACTTCTAGCCTCGCCATGCCATCAAGAGCCAGGTCCTGGCTGACTTCATCGTGGAGTGGACGCCTCCCCCAAGCGCTCCTGGATCCGGACCCCACACCTACGGCGCCTAGCGGTCCGGTCTTCACCGAGCCCCACTGGACGCTCTTCTTCGACGGATCCACCCGTCAGCAAGTTAGCGGAGCTAGAGTGGTCCTCATCGACCCAAGCGGAGATCAAGTGAAGTACATGGTGCACCTTGAGTTCAAGGCCACCAACAACATGGCGGAGTATGAAGCACTGATCTTCGGTTTGTCAAGGCCCTATCCCTAGGGATCCGCCAGCTCCTAGTGAAGGGGGACTCCCAACTGATCATCAAGCAAGTCCACGAGGAGTGTAGCTGCAACGAGCCCAGGCTCGCAACTTACCTACTTCACGTGAGGAGGCTGGAAAAGGACTTCACCGCCCTGTAACTGCAACATGTTCCTCGTGCTGACAACTCGACAGCAGATGACCTCTCCGTGAGGGCATCAACTTGGGCACCCGTGCCCGAGGGCGTCTTCGAAAGATGGCTGCTGAAACCCACCGCCCAGCCGGCCAAACTAGGCAAAGGGGGCGAGACTAGCACCTCGAAGCTAGCGGTCCCGGTGGCATCCCATCTTCAGAACCCACCGAAGACTGTGTGTGCTATGGGAGATCCTGCCAGTCCCTTAGCGCCGCAGCCAATATCTCAGAGTGGTCTCGATGCATGGATCTCCGAGATCCGGGACTACCTGAAGGAAAATATCCTTCCTGAAGACCATGTGTCCGCAGAGCGCATAGTGCGGTTGGCTAAACGCTACGCGGTGGTGGAAGGGGATCTCTACCGCCTTGGTGCCAACGACATTCTCATGCGGTGCATTACCCAGGAGGAGGGCTGTTAGTTGCTCACGGAGATCCATGGAGGAGAGTGCGGAAGTCATTCAGCATCCCGCACACTGGTCGGTAAGGCCTTCCGGCATGGCTTTTACTGGCCAATCGCTCTCCAGGATGCAGTTGAGATGGTAAAGTCCTGCAAGGCATGCCAGTTCCACGCAAAGCAGATACACACACCAGCTCAGGCTCTGCAGATGATTCCACCTTCCTGGCCATTCGCCGTATGGGGGGTGGATATCCTGGGACCATGCCCCAGGGCCGTCGGCGAGTACCGGTTCCTCTTCATCGCCATCGACAAGTTCACAAAGTGGCCAAAGGCCACCCCTATGGTCAATATCACCTAGGGTGTTGCTGTCACTTTCCTCAACTCAATTGTCTGTAGATTTGGGGTCCCAAGTCGTATCATTACGGACAACACGACCTAGTTTACAAGTCGGATCTTCCAGGAGTATTGCGAGGACATCGGCACCCAGCTCTGCTTTGCGTCCGTGGCTCATCTAAGGAGCAACGGCCAAGTGGAGAGGGCAAACGCAGAGATCCTCAGGGGACTCAAGACACGCACCTACGACTGCTTGAAAAAGCATGGTGCAAATTGGGTCAACGAGCTTCTGTCCGTGCTATGGGGGAACCGGACCACACCCAGCCGAGCTACCAGGGAGACCCCGTTCTTCCTGGTCTATGGGGCCAAAGCCTGCCTTCCCTCGGAAATCATTATGGGCTCTCCACGGGTCCAGGCGTTCGATGAGTCTATGCAGCAACAGCTACGACGTGAGGACGTGGACTTCATCGACGAGCGTAGATGGCAAGTGGCGATCCGAAATGCACGGTACAACCAAGCGCTCAGGCGCTACCACCAACGGTTCGTGCATAGTAGGAAGCTCTGGGTCGGGGACCTGGTCCTAAGGCGAGTACTGAACCGAGAAGGGCTCCACAAACTCTCCCCCAGCTGGGAAGGACCCTTCAAGGTGACGGAAATATGACGACCCGGGTGTGTCCGCCTTGCTACAACTGAAGGAGAGCCACTTCCCAATCCCTGGAATATAGAGCATCTCCGTAAGTTTTTCCCATAGAAACAAGCCCGAGGATTCAGTTTTCTTCCTTTGTAACTAAGTTGCACATATATGTACGCCAGCCCAGTGAGGTTCACCCTCACAAACCCGGTCTGTTGGCCTACACTCATGAATATCAAGTTATAAAGAAAAAATTCGCCCCCGGATTTGTTTTTGTGAAGGTCTTATTTTTGCTTCAACTTACGAGCATCATTTTTATCTAACCCACCCATACAGTTCCCACACTTGCTAGTATAATGACATTTGAATTGAGTAGCCAGGCTTGCAGTTTGGGATCCCTCGGTAGGAGGGGCCCGGCAGCCTGGGGGCCAGTTCTAGAAAACGGGTACTTGTCTCCTGGGGTGGTCCGGAGCTGTGTAGCCGTTTAGCTTGGTTCTGTACCCTAAGCCTACACGCTCCACCACTCTGTGACGGGTACCCTAGTATCTAGAACTATAGTCCTATAGGTCCTGCAACCTGGGGTCTAGTTCTAGAGAATGGACACATGCCCCCTGGGTTGGTCGGAGCTATGTAGTCGCTTAGCCTGGTCTCGTACCCTAAGCCTACACGCTCCACCACTCTGCGACGGGTGCCCTAGTATTTGGAACTGTAACCTAGGGGGTCCGGACATGTGGATTGGCTTCCCAGTCATGCAGGTCCTGTTGTGTGAATCAAAGGATAAAAGTTACCAGCTAGCGGGTCCTATGGGTGCACTACTAAAGCTTCCAAGCCAAGGCTGTGTGCAGGTCTAGGTCCCAGTCGAGACTACCTCCTGGGGGCCAGGTCATCAATTCTTTCTTAAGTATACTGGCATCCAGCCTCGACACGTCGAGCCTACATCTCAGGGGGGGCCAAGTATCAGGGAGAAGGTGGTAATGACACAAACAACAAAGACAAATAGCATACAGATAAGTTCTGTCACTGTCAGATTAATACTTCCCAAAAGTATCTTACAAAACCAGAAAGTGTTACATGCCGCACCCCAGCGGAACCCTTGCCCTGTTTCTGCAAATCTAGCTACTAATCATCGACAGGATCCCGCTGGAAGCGCTCAGCCACCACCTCCACAGTATCTTGTATGCCCTCCCGGGCGGCGTCTTCGGTGTCGGCCACCGGACCAGAGATCACCGGCTCCAAGGAGATGGCCGGGTCATGGCTCCGAAAGCACGTCAGGATGTACTCAATCACCACCCGGCAGAGCCTGCTGCCCTCGGCCTTCAGGCGGGCGCCAAGGATCTGGTCCAGGCGTCGGAGGCGGTCGGCGGTGGAGTCCAGCACCGGGAGCGCATCGGAGATGGACGTCAACAGCTCTGACACCGGGATGGGACTCACCCCTAGCGGCACCAGTGTCGTGCTCGCCACGCCGGCCCATGCGGCGATGCGCTGGACCCCGGCGCGCTGCTCCACCTGGAGATCTTCGAGTGTCTTCTTCATCGCCTCCACCGCTTGGGGGCCCGGTGCTGCCTGTGCCGCCTGCGCCACCTCGAACTGGCGGACCCGCTCCTCCAGCGTCCGCTCCTTCTCTTCCGCCTCGAGCTCATGCTCGACCAGCGACTTCTCCCGCGATTCAAGCATTTCCTTCTTGAAGGCGAGATCCTTCTCCTGCCTAGTGAGGTCTGCTGCCCGACCGGCGAGGTCCGCATCCCGCCTGTCCAAAGATTCACCTTTCGCCTTGAGCTTCTCCTCGGCAAGGGCGGTGTCGCGGGCCTCGCCATCGAGCTCTCGCTGCAGCCTTTGCAGGCTCTCCACAGCCGCGGTCTGATCGGCCCGCTGCTCCTCCAGGATTTTGTTAAGGGCATTCAGCTTCGCCTGGAGCTTCGAGATGACCTCCTCCCTCTGGTCCAAGTGCACCTCCTTCTTGGCCAGCCTCTTCTCCTTCCGAGTCACCTCCAGCTCCCAGGCAAACACCTTCTAGAGGTCCTTCCTGTAGTCCTTGCGGTCCCGCTCACGCTCGGACCGCTTGAAGGCGAACTGGCGGGACGCTGCCTTGGTGCGCTCCTCCAGCTGGGTACGCCAGTCGCTGAGGTGCTGGAGTTTGGCCTCAAGCGCCTCCCACTCCCGCAGGATTGCCGCCTCAGTCTCTTGGAGGGCCTGGTGGGCGCGGGACAACACCCGGGGAGGGGAAATGGCGCTGCTTCTGGCTCAACGCCGGACCGGAGCCGCCGCCCAAAAATCACCTCTGTCTCCTCCGTAGTGGGCGGTGGGTTGGAGCTGGACGCGCCCCCCACGTCGACCTCGATAGCGGCGGCGGGCGCAGCTGTGGCCTCCTCTGCCGCTGCCGACGGTGTACTCGACGGCGTCGCCGTCGTTGAGGCTGTGGCAGCCGTCGGAGCAGTCGGACCCACAACTGGAGCCTGGGGGCCTGACGGCGCTGTCTCGGCGGCGGCAGCCGGGGGCGGTGGAGGCACGACCATGGGAGCAGAGGGGGAGGAAGCCTTGACAAGCAAAGGATGGGTTAAGACCTGTTGGCATGTTTAATAGACTAATCAAAAAGAAAGGGGCTCCACTCACTTGGGGCCCTGGACCTTCCAGCGACCCTGGAAGCGGGGCGACCGCTGTTTCTGCTGCTGCTGCTATTGCTGCTGCTGGTACCCTTGGGGGAGATCATCCCCAGGTGTTGTTGGCGGCGGCGAGGCCGATGGTGGTGGTGGTTGTGGTGGCAGGGGACCCGATGGCTATGGTTGTGGAGGACTGGCACGCCTCTGTGCGCCCTAGGCCTGGGAGCCGGCCTCCTTGGCCCCAACGGGGGGGTCTGAAACAAACGATCCGTCGGCGCGGTGCAGCCGACGTCTCCTCTCCTCCTCCGACATCCTGGCACCGCCTAGGGCGGAGGAGCTACTTGCAACCCCTTTGCCCTTGTCCAAGGGGCGGGGGCGTGAGAAGCTCCGGCGGGGGCGCTGGGGGCCACGCCGGCAATCTGGGGGCCTCCAACCGGCGCATCAGAGATCCAGATCCCACGATAGGGGTCCCGGCCGCCGGTATGGCGAACCGCGACGCCGCACTCATCGAGGGTCGGCAGCGTGGCCAAGTTCACCGACCTCAACCCTGCGTCATCGCAGAGCGCAGGGATGCCCTCGGGGAGGATTAGAGACTCAGGGACAAAGGACTCACCAATAATCCCCTTCACCAGAACCTCCAGTTCCTCTCAGGACAGGTCGGTCCTTGGCCCATGCTGGATCCGACCGATGTCGTTTGAGCCGGTGAACTAGCAACATAGATGCGCCCTCTGCTGCAGCGGCGCGATCCGACGCTTCAGGAAGTCACCGACCATGTGGATCGATGTCAGGCCGCCCGTCGCCAAGCTCTTGATCCTGTCCAGTACGAGCTGGAGCTCCAGCGCTAGGGATGGCTTGGTCCTCCACTGCTTCCGGTCGAGTCTTGGCCCGTCGCTCGGCAGGGCGAGACAGTCGTTGGCCTCCGCGCTAGCGATCACCCAGTCGTCGCGCCAGTTCTCCCACCTTGCGCCGCCAAGGGAGGGGATGTAGGCGTCGGCCGAATCCGGCCTTGTCTGGAAGTAGTAGGCACCGAGGTGGTCCTTCGCCTTCCACGACTTCACCAGCATAAAGAAATGGCGGAAGAGGGAGGTGCATGGCGCCACCCCCACGAACATCTCGCACAGGTGGGCGAAGATGGCTGCCTAGAGGATGGAGTGGGGGTGAGGTGCTAAAGCTGGAGGCCGAACTCCTCCAACAACAGTAGGAAGAAAGGCGAGATCGGCAGCGCCAACCCGCAGGAGATGTAGGAGGTGAAAAAAACGAACTCCCCGGCGGCGAGGTCACCGAGGGGGACGGCGCCAGCGCGGATCCTCCCGGCGAGCGCCGGCGCACTCCATCCAAGCAAGTGGCGCACCACGTCGAGCGTCGCCTCGGTCTGGAAGCGGTCGGGTTGGCCAAGCGAAGTCATGGCGTCAGCGGCGGCGCAGGTGTGGAGCAGGAGAGCGTGAATGCAAAGGGGCGCAGAAAGCTCGAAGGCGAAAGGGCTCAGCGAGAGGAGAGAATGCGAAAACGTAACTGCTGCACGCGGGGTGAATCCCTTTTCAATGAAGACACTCCCGCTCGCGCCCATCTCGCCCGACGCGCACCAAAGCAACCCAGCCTCTGACACGGGGGCCCAGGCCCACAAGTCATACAGCTGGTGTGTGGGTCTCCGAGTGCTGAGAAGGCGAACCGCCACAAGAGAAGCGAATCGCCGCCCGTAGTAGTGCGCCTCTCCATCTCCACCGGAAGCAACGGCCTAGTCTCTGACATGGGGGCCCCATACTCCTTGGGCGTAGGTTTTTGAGTACAGAAAAAGCGAACAGTCGCTCGCGTCAGTACTGCGCCTCCTCGGGACCGCCGTAGAAGATAGAGAAGGTAATTTTTCAAACCAATGCAGCGGTATCGAGGCTCCTCGCGCGCGGCCCGGCGAAACCATCATGTGTGGGGGCCGTGGGTCAGTCAGCCGCAGGGACAGACGTGGCAGTTGGCGTGACCGAAGGCGGACTGGCAGTGATTACGTCAGCAAACACACGGAAGCGGCGCGCCAATCGCCAGTCAAGCTTTGGCCCCACCTGCAGGCTCGTATCCTCCCTTGAGGCGGACCCGGGGGCCACAGTCGGTACCCTGAAATAGGGGTACCCCTTACTAAAGTATAAAGGTGTGGTGTCCACGCGGCTATTTCTAGTCACGTGGCAAACAACACCCGACCCCACCACGCGGACGGCTCCGGGGTCGCCACGTGGCCAGAGAAGACGATATGCTCTAAGGCATCAGCAGTGGGACCGGACCCCCATGGGAAAGTGTTGGACCCCTATATATACGGACCGGACCTCCGGGTAAGGTCCAGGACCTCCATGGGCACGAGCCGGACCCCTGGGATGGGTTCCGGACCCCTCTATGTGGGGTCCAGGCCACTCTCAACAGGGTCCGAGGATTCTGGGACAAAGAGTACCCGAACTTTAATCAAGACCAGGCAGGGGTTTGGAGCTAACACGTGTCCGGTTCATACCACGTACGCTTCTATTCCCCGCTGAGGCAGTGACCCAATGCTGCCATGTGGCCCACTGCTCGTGACGTAAGCCAGCGGGTGGAGCCTGACGTAAGGCCTCTGGGCCGCGCGTCCTCTGTATTTATTGCGGATAAGGCGCGCCGCCTGTCAAACTGGCAGGTGATGTGTTGCCTCAGCATTTAATGAGCCCTGTCACTCCACTGGCAGGCGATGTGCCGCCTCAGCATTAAATGTGCCCTGTCCACTCCGCTGACGAACGGCGACCAGGCCATCTTACAAGCGGCGTGCCTATCCATTCCATTGGCAGGCAATACGCTCATGCTGCCGCATGCGCTGCACTCATCATGACACGCGCGTACCAAGGAAGCTGCGGCGGCATATCAACACTGTATGCGCTACGGACATTATGGCGCTCGGAGTTCACCCCGGCGTTACAGGCATTAGTTGTTTCCTTCCATTTGTCCCTAGGCCCACATCTTGGGGCTCAGTATCCTTGTACGTGCCCCCTTGAGCTATAAAAGGCAGACCCAACTTACGCTCTCACACTCACTCAAACTCACAAGTTCATACAAGCTCTCAAGCTCAATACATCACACAGTGGAGTAGGGTATTACGCTCCGGTGGCCCGAACCACTCTAAACCCTTGTGTGTTCTTGTGTCCATCCCGATTCCAGCTAGCAAGCAAAACACTTAGGCCCCTCCTCATCTTAGGATTTAGGGCGGGTGCGTTCCGCCACCCGGCCGGAGAATTTCCTCTCCGACAGTCCCCATTATATAGTGTCTCCTAATCTTAAGAGCATGCACTACGACGACCAGTTCTAGGTCATGAGTGGGGTAGTTTAGCTCGTGTTTCCTTAACTAGCGAGACATGTAGGCAACGACATGTCCTTATTGCATAAGAACACATCCTAATCTTTGCCAGTCCGACATGACTAGCACTGGGGTGACATTAACTTCAACCTCAACTGATTGAAACTGTCCTAGTAGGCTTGAGTCCACTTAAATTCTTTTCCCTTCTCTAACATTGAGGTCATTGGCTTTGGTATTTTGGAGAATCCCTCGATGAAATGCCGGTAATATCCCGTGAGTCCCTAGAAACTCCGAATTTTCGTAACCGACTCCGGTATCTTCCATCCCACTATCTCTTTTACTTTGGCGAGATCTACCACAATTCCTCCATTGGAGATAATATGGCCAATGAAAGGTATTTCATCCAACCAGAATTCACATTTACTAAATTTGGTGCAAAGCTGGTTATCCCTCAACTTCTGCAATACTAGTCGCAGATGTTCCTCATGTTCCCCATCATCCTTGGAATAAATCAGAATGTCATTGATGAATACCACAACGAACTTATCAAGATATTCCATGAACACCTTATTCATGAGATTCATGAAGTAGGTTGGCGCATTATCAAGCCAAACGACATGACAGTGAACTCGTATAGCCCATATCGAGTAGAGAAAGCCATCTTGGGAATATCAGAATGCCTAATCTTTATCCAAAGATAACACGACCTAAGATCAATCTTGGAGAATACCCTGACACAACAAATCTTAAATACGGGGTAATAAGTGTCACAACCCAACCAAGTTATCGGGCCCACGTACACAAATCCTTGCCATAAAGGCCTTGGATAGATATGTAAGTGAATCAGATAACTTACTTGGGGTGTCGAGTTTCGATGAACTCGTTCATTTCCAAGGACCATTCACCCATAGTTGCAAATATTACAATAATCAGACATGAACATAAATTAAAACCCAGGAGTTGAGCGAAAGACTTTACAATAAGATAATATAGATTAGCAAACCTTTAAGTATACAAACCAAGTAGTATTTATTATTACATGACCGAGGTAGAGTCAAATGCTAACTTATTACAACACCTGAGAAGACGCCATCTTCCCGCAGCACACGCATAATGAACATAAGCAAAAGCCTCCAGTGTGAGTTTAACAAAACTCAAAGGTGTTAATAGTCTCTCCTGCAGCAACAATAGAAATAAAACCCTGAGTACGCAATTACTCAGCAAGACTTACCCGACTAAAGAAAATACTCTCAAGGGTATGCTGGTTTGTTGGGAATCAAGGTAAAGCTTATCAAATTTCAAAGACTCGTTTTTGCAGAAAAGCTTACTAGTAGTGGATCCTTATGCCAAACTTTTACTTCACAAATTAAGTACTTTTCCTGAGTCTAGATTTGTCTAATCTAGAGCATTATCTTTGATATTATGATATATGTGACATTTATCTTTATACACTTTGTCATTAGATGTGTTATTTTTCTTTGGCGCACATATGAGACGCACCCGGCTTTATCCTTTAAATTCGGGTGTGAGAACCTTCCATAATATCTTGGAAGGTCGAAGTTGTCGATGGAAGATCAGAAGGTTGTGACGACGGCATGAAGATAACACATGGCACTGGAGATAGATTTGTGGTCAACGGGACGATGGGACGACACAAAAGGTGGACAAAATATGGTTTTCGCGATGGATTTAGAACTAACATTGATTTAGGGAGTCCCAATGAGGTTGGTAAATGTAGGGATGCAATTGAGTTTTTTATAGAGTTGGTAAATTTAAGGATCTGTTTTACATAACTGTTGGAGAAGAATTTTTTCCAGAAAACTTTTTAAATTCATATTTAGGGAGTTGTTTTCATAACTATTGGAGATGTTCTTATAAAGCATGCTAAAAGATTTTTCAAAAAATAGTTATTGAGGTAGGCTAAAATTTTTTCGGGATACTTTTAACGCATACTCCAATCGCTCCTTTAAAAAAATGTTAAAAGAGTAAAAACTGGGCTAAATTAAAAAAGAAAAGCACCTCTGTCTAGCCTTATTGACGTCTACGTTGGGCTTCTTATTACATGGGCAAGCCTTGCTATTCTACGTGCATCTCCTGCATGTGCGCAATTAGATTGGGGACATGATCCTGACCCTAAAATATAAAGCTGACCCTAAAATATAAAGGATGGGAGATTTTAGGGGGACAAAATATAAAGGATGGGAGATTTTAGGGGGACAAAGAGGGAACTGTTAGAGCAAGAAAAAACGATTTATCTCCTAATAGTAATTTTTGGGTTAGTTTAGGCCTTCCATTGAAGTTACTCTTGTGAAAAGAAAGGGCGTCCACCCGCTTATTTGATAATATATTTTTAGGTTAATTTATTTATTTATAAAAATAATAGCTCAAATTTATATATCACCCTCTCTGTTATAATTTATAATTCGTTTACTTTTTTACATCAAGTTTGTCAGGTCGTCTTTTTTAAAAATTTCATAAGCATGTAATATACTTTAAGTATAGCTTTGAATTTTTCATCGTATCACAAAATATTGAATAAGACAAAACTGACCAAACTTTGTACAATAAACGGATGGAACTTCGTAAAAAAGATCAAATGAATTATAAATTGAAATGAAGGGAGTACCTCGTAATAAGTAAAGGAGTACTATAATTGGTTAGAGAGAGTCTACACCAATCTTTTTTACTAATATGCCCTAGCATGTATTTTAGGTCTCATTTGGTTTGGAGTGACTAAAGTTTAGTTACTTTTAGTCCCTAAAGAAACAAATATGGTGACTAAAGTGTGGTGACTAAACTTTAGTGCTGATTTGGTGACAAGGGATCACGGGGGATTGGAGGGGATTGATGGGGAAATGAACTAATTTCCCCCTCAATCCCCTTCAATCTCCCCGTGATTCCCTTGACACCAAATTAATACTTAGTTCTTTAGTCACCAAGGCGTAACTAAAAGGGACTAAAGTAGGATTTTTACCTTATTTGTCCTCTACACTTTATTCTTGCAGCTAACATCCACTAATTAATAGGGGTAATACAGTCATTATTCACAGCAATTAATGCTTTTTAGTCCGGTTTAGTCACTAGAACCAAACGAGTTACTTTAGCGACTAAACTTAATGACTAAAGTAACCAAACAAAGCCTTATTATCAGTTCGAGAGGAACCGTTTGAAAATGGCGGTTTCTTTCCTTTTTATTTATTTGCCCTCCCTGTGTACCATACAAACACATTTAAATGGTAAAAGGCTAAACTTACACATAAATCTCTACTACTTATTGAAGCTGCAAGAGTAGTCGGTCATTCCGTGTTCTGCCATTCCCGTTCTGCGTTTCTCATTCCCATGTTCTACCATCCTTGTTCTGTGTTTCTCATTCTCATGTTCTACCATCATTCTATGTTCTATCATTCTCATTCCTCCCTCCCCGCAAAGCCCAATCCCATTCCTATTCCCCCGTACAGCCCACATCTAGCTAAAATTAAAAAAACACACATGTCCTCAAGGGGATTTGAACCTGTGACCTCTCAAGGGGATTTGAACCTGTGACCTCTCAAGCAAAGGCCAAAAGTTGCTACCGCTACACCACATGTGTGTTTATGTATGTATCTATGATAGGAAACACATCTACTACATCTCTCACCAAGCTCACTTGCTACCCTTGCACAATGCGTAGTAGTAGATAAGTATCACCGAGATTTTTGAATTATATTTTTGGATGGAGGTAATATTATTTAAAGAAGAGCTTTGCATGCAATTTATTTTGTTTGAATAATGTTTTATACTTAAATTCCCTTTTATGCATGCATGACATTTATTCTTCATAATATTTTTTCCATGGATCAGACTTGTGAGTCATTTTCATAAACCAACACCAAGCATGTATCCATATTTCTTACTTGAAACCCCGAACAAATACCATGAGTAGGAGGCACTCGCGTTGGCGTCGCTCATCGATGACGAGAAGAAGCTTGACGACTGTCAGTTCGACCTCTAGAAGCAGTCCTACGTGGTCGCATGCGCCGTTGTGTACGACAAGCTCCCGCGAAGCCACCGCTTGGACGCGGTCGAGAGCAGCTGCACCACGCTGTCCATCGTTAAGCAGGGGGGCCTCATGGTTTTCGCCAACGTCGACGACTCTCGGGTTGTTCTGGACACCGCATCCGACGACGTAGCAACAGTTGAATTTCAAAGGCATAAGAACCTGCAAAATATCAATCATTAGGATTGCAAAGAAATGCCCTTTATAAATACATTCAAAATGAACACAGACTTACATTTTTACAACTCGTGATATACTAGTTTATTGATGGCCAGGAGTCAAGTGTTTTGGCTAACTCTTCTGTTGTAGGGTCCTTATAGTACTTTTGAAGTTTGGCAAAACAAGACATTCTCTGGATAAATATATATACATGACTGAATGAGGATTATATAGATACTAAATATTACTACAATATTGATTGAAAACAAACTTACATATATATACATGACTGAATGAGGATTAGATATAGATACAAAATATTACTACAATATTGGTTGAAAACAAACTTACCCAGAAGCGCATGTCCATATAATGCATTATATCCTTTATATTTTTCACCTTTCCGTCTACGTGACTCTTTATTGGCAAGCAGTCGAACAACCATATAAAAATATTTTAGAGTCATATCTAAAGTTATCTTTAATATGTTTTGTAGGTATTTGAAAGATATTTCTACCTTATAAGGGTTGAAACTTCGCACCCATGTCTTCGTGTAATACAGCGTGACAAAAGTCTATATCAACACTATACGTAGGTTTTAATCTCCACTAGCATTATATCTTCCACTAGTAAGGTGCCCATACGATACAGACAAATCTAAAAGATGATGAAGTGAATACACAAAGAATCGTGGTGTTGAGCTTCATTTTGAGCGGGCGGACGGTCCGGCCCTGAGGCCGGACGGTCCGCGGTCCGGACAGTCCGCGTCTGTGGGCCGGACGGTCCGCACATGCGCAAAGCAGTTTAGGGTTCTGAGTTTTGTGCTATGTTTGTTGGCTAGATTTGCGGAATTAGCTCGGAATCCAGTTGTGTAAAGGGTTCAGCCCCCTCCTCTATAAAAAGAGAGGTCTACGGCCGATTTGTAATTATCAATCGAATCAATACAACTTCTATTCGCATTTATTTCCAGTACAATTAGGAGTAGTTCTAGTCTAGTTCTAGTTTAGCCTCTCGATCCCCAAATCCTTCGCCTCTCTTCAACTCTACGCCGATTAGAGGAGTCTAGGTCGGCCGGCCCGAGCCTAGACAACCCCTAGGATCTCTCCTCCCCGACGGGGTCCCTCCCGGGAGCGAGATCCAGGCGCCGCCGGCGATCTTCCGCCGCCCCTGCGCACGCGCGGACCGTCCGGCCCCAGGGCGCGGACCGTCCGGCCGTCAGGCAGGAAACCCTAGCCCCTGCGCCAGGTCGCGGACCGTTCGGCCCCAGGCCGCGGACCGTCCGCGCCTGACCAGAGAGCACCGCCGCCGGTTCTTCTTGAGTATTTGGCTCTCCGAAAAAGCGTCAACATACTTTTTGGCGACTCCGCTGGGGACAAAATATTTAGACCTATCAAATCGGCCCTCAATGGCCGGTTCAAGAGATAGCTCTGATATTTCCCCAAGCAACATCGTAGAGCCGACTTGGGATACATTGCCGGCTGATGAACATCTCCAGTTCGAGGAGCACAAGGAGCAGATGATCCAGGAGGCGAAAGCAAAGTTCTTGGCCAACTTCAAAGTGGACAGGAACAACAAAGTCATCCGACATCGGGCGACGGATCCGGCTTCACTGCGACCCACGCCAGACATCCCCAATGTAAGTAATACAAACGAGTTGCAATCTCTTAAGAATTATGTAAATGAACAGCGTGAACAAATGCAAAACATCATAGGGGATATGCAAAACGACTATAGGAGATTAGCGCGTGCATTTGACAAATCTAGCATTGCAAATTTTCCATCACATGAGGTAGAATTAGGGGGTAACACGCGTAATACATCGGCTGTAGGTTGTCACGACCAGTCACAACCCCTTTATGGGATGCCGATGGACACGTACCCTGAGCAACCGCAAATCGGCAGCAAAACAGCTGATCTGCACATGTCCGGACCGTCCGCGCGTGAGCGCGGACCGTCCGGGCCAGTCATGGCCGGGCCCATTTTTAATGAAGTACCCAGACACGCAGCCGAGCCACCACATATGACACAGAACCCAAACTACCCAGTCGGACGGTCCGCATACAACGACGGACGGTCCGCATATAATCACGGACGGTCCGGGTACATATCCGGACAGTCCGCGCATGAGTCTTTTGAGGAGGATTATTACCTGAATCCTCGCCCGTCCCAGCAACACTTCCCATCACACTATGCAATACACCAGCCCATTAATTCAGGATCTAGAGCCCAGGAAAGCTTTCCGACCCCACCTAGAAGGCCGGAAAGAAACGATCAAACCTATGAGCCATATAGGGCAAATGGAAATGCACCACGTAGCTCAACCAATGGGGGGAACGACAACATACTAACATGCAACCAACCCCACCTATGTTTGACCAGAGAGCCGATGGTCTTGCACGGGCTGCCATTGATATAGTGAGGGAAGAAATAGCCGGGGCGTTCCGAGATAAGCTCGGAGTAAGCATGATCCCTGGGCGGCAATCATATCGGAAACCTTATGACAGCCGATTTGATCACCACCCATACCCACATGGAACTAGAATACCCGAATTCGCAAAATTTTTGGGTGATCAAGGAAAAAACACGCGCGAACATATAGGCCAGTTCTTAGCACAATTGGGAGAATTGGCCGACACA
Source organism: Zea mays (assembly GCF_902167145.1). NCBI lineage: Eukaryota > Viridiplantae > Streptophyta > Magnoliopsida > Poales > Poaceae > Zea > Zea mays. Next base: position 9,529,053 of record NC_050104.1, on the reverse strand, counting down.
GAGGCATTTCGCGTACGTTTATTTTCATTATCGCTAACAGGAACCGCGTTTGCATGGTATGCCACTTTACCTCCTAATTCCATTTCATCATGGGGGATCTAGAACAAAAATTTCATGATCATTTTTTCTCCGGTGACTATGAGTTGGATTTGGTAGATTTAGTGTCATTGTGAGAGACAAAAGATGAATCGGTTAATGATTACATCCGAAGATTCCGAGATACAAGAAATCGATGCTTTCAAATTCATTTAGCAGAAAAACAGCTAGTAGGATTAGCCTTTAATGGTCTACGATATTATTTAAAAGAAAGATTAGAAGGCATCTAATTTTTTACACTAGCACAGTTACATCAGAGAGCTTTGGCTTGCGAAAGCCGGAGCAAAGAAACTGCTAAAATAATGCATCACAACGTACATATAGTAGAATGCGACCAAAGTAGCTCAGATGACGAATCAGCAGAAGTGTACGCTGCTGAAATGGTTTGGCCAAAACAGGCCAAATCTTCGGCTTGTTCATCCTTACAGCCGGTTCAAAAGAAACGGCAAGAGGAGGTTAAGTTTACGTTTAATGTTGGTAAGTGTGATAGAATATTTGACGAATTACTCAAAAATGGCAATATTAAAATAAATCACACTGTTCCATCCGCCGACGAGCTAAAACGTCGTGCGTACTGTAAGTGGCATAACTCATTTTCTCATGCCACTAATGATTGTAATGTATTTCGGCGACAGATTCAATCGGCCATTAACGAAGGACGATTGAAATTTCAGGAAATGCAGGTGGATACAGAGCCCTTTCCAATGAACATGATTGACTTCGAGGGCAAGAAAGTCCTGATTCGGCCAAATACAGTCGATAAAGGCAAAGGCAAGGAAACAATCATCGGTAATGCTAAAAGGGTCGATGGGGATTGTAAAGCTTCTTGTAGGAAAGTGGTGGCCGAGAAGACTCCCGGTGGAGGGGAGACCCTGAAGGTGACCATCACAGCCTCTAGCACTGGGGGGCAAGCGCAGACAGGGAGACAGTTGCAGGAACCCGTGCTGCGCATCACGGACAGTCCGCCGTCCAAACGCGGACGGTCCGACGCTTCGCCGGACGGTCCGGAGGACTCTGGCGGACGGTCCGGCCATGCTCAGGACTCGCAGCGACCACGTACCTTCAAACCACGACGACCAGAGATAGGTACGTGGAAAACAAATACATTTAAAGCAGCTGGTCGGCTGATCAAGCCTGGCCCGACTTTCGATCAATTGTTGTCTAAATATGTGAAAAAGAAGGCCGGCCCCAGTGACCGGCCACCGAAGCGACCCCGCTCACCCATTCATGAGCAACGTCAGGTCAGGCCGATTGGACCACCTCACCAATCGGAAGAAATGAAAGGTCCTATTGTACAATTGAGACCTAACATGCCGACATGGACCCCTCCACCCCCTTATCCATCTATGCCATATCCATACACATACTTACCTCCACCATATGTCCCAAATCAAATGTGGGGCATGCCACCATATCCATTTGGGATGCCACAGTACCCCGCCTGGGGGGCACCCCAAACATCCGTTTTTGATAGGTTGGCGCCGCCAGTGCAAGACCGATTGAGCGCTGCTGAATCCGGTCACCAGGCACAGGCCCAACAAGATTGCCGGACTACTCGGCCTCCTAGGCCGACCAATCCGGCAGGGGGGCATATGCCTGCAGCAACACAAAGAACAACAAAAAAGGACATCATCAAAATAGGCACTGCAGATGTTGTCATACAGGGAGACAATAAAGGGCCGATGATTTTTGGTGACTTGGCCAATACAATCAAAAAAGAAGATACGGCTACCATCAAAACAGCCGATCCAAAATACTTCATGCCTCGATGGTGCCCAGCGGGATTGACACGGGCCCAAAAGAGAAAATTACAGCGCCTAAGAGCAAAGGAAAGCCAGGAGAAAGAGGCGGAAAAAATATTCAATGATACACATCCACAATACCCACCACCGCAAAAGAAATGGAGACCAAAGGCCGTTGAGGAAAAACAAACGGCCACAAAAATAGAAAATCAAACAACACTTGTGCAGCACCCTGCAGGTATGGCAGATAGCCCGGCTAGCAAGGCTGGACAATCTGCACCAGGCGCGGACAGTCTAGCCTCTACGCGCGGACCGTCCATCCTTCACCAGGAGGCCTCTGGACAACCTGCACCAGGCGCGGACCGTCTGGCCCCCACGCGCGGACCGTCTGCCGTTCACCAGGAAGCCTCCAACGACACGCCAACATCAATGGAAGAGGACGACCTACTGGGAGAAGACCTGGTCGACTACGAGGCTTCTCCAGAATGCCTAGGTATGGATGTGAATGTTATTACATTTTCCGCCGATTGTACTATTATCGGCGACGATGAACCTGTTGTTGCCCAGTTTGACTTTGGTCCTAAAGAAGCCTCCTTTACTAAACCAAAGGAATCAGTAAATCATTTAAAGCCGCTCTTCGTGCACGGTCACATTGATGGGATACCGATTGCTAAGATGTTGGTAGATGGAGGGGCGGCTGTAAATCTAATGCCTTATTCATTATACAGAAAATTAGGTAAACAAGATGACGAACTTGTCAAGACCAACATGACCCTCAGCGGTGTTGGAACTGATAGTTCGATCAAAGCCAGGGGAGTCACGTCCGTTGAATTAACCATCGGGACTAAGACCCTTGCTGCTGCATTCTTCGTCGCTGATGTAGAAGGAAATTACAGTTTAATCCTAGGCAGAGATTGGATTCACGCCAATCAATGCATACCTTCTACATTGCATCAAATGTTAATACAATGGGTAGGCGATGACATAGAACAAGTACATGTTGATGTATCGGCCTGCATCGCTGTGGCCGATGCCCCTGTACTCTGGACTTATGAGACTGCTACATGTCTCACAGGAGTAGATTTTTCTGATTATCAATTCATAAGTATAGATAAGAAAGGTTTCATTCCTGTAATGCTAGAGCCGATGGAGAATCGGCTAAATCCTAAATAAAGTTAAATGATGAATACACACAAAGTTCATGAGTCTTTGGTCACGGACAGTTCGGCTGCCAAGGCTGGATGGTCTGGTCTTTCACAAAAGGGTTCGGACTTTAAGACCGAACATCTATCGCAGCAAAAAGACAGTATTACGGATGATCCGGTCCCTGAGACCGAAAAGTCCACCGTCACACAAAGATCATCTAATTCCTCTGTGGGGAGCATGATAGAGGAATTCAGAGATCTTGATAAACTAGGACAGGGGTTTACATCGGCCGATCCTTTGGAGGAGATTGACATAGGAGATGGTAAAACTCCAAGGCCGACTTTTGTAAACAAGACCCAGGAGACCGATCCTAGAGATGAGATGATCGGTCTATTGAAGGAGTATTCAGATTGCTTTGCTTGGAATTACACTGAGATGCCTGGATTAAGCCGAGAGATCGTAGAGCATCGGCTGCCTATTAAATCTGGTTTCAGACCTTTCAAGCAAAGAGCTAGAACATTTCGTCCAGATCTTCTCCCACGCATCAAGGACGAAATCCACCGGCTGCTAGAAGCTGATTTTATCATACCTTGCAGATACGCAGAGTGGGTCTCCAATATTGCGCCGGTGGAGAAGAAGGAGTCAGGTAAACTTAGAGTATGCATTGATTTTCGCAATTTAAATAGAGCAACTCCTAAAGACGAATATCACATGCCCATAGCCGACACATTAATCAATAATGCATCAGGAAATAAAATTATTAGCTTCCTTGATGGTAATGCCGGATATAATCAGATTTTCATGGCCGAAGAAGATGCGTCTAAAACGGCCTTTATATGTCCAGGCTTCATTGGTTTATTTGAGTGGGTTGTCATAACATTTGGTCTGAAAAATGCTGGTGCTACTTATCAGAGGGCTATGAACTTAATCTTCCATGAATTGTTAGGAAACACTGTGGAAGTTTACATTGATGATATTGTAGTCAAATCGGCTGAGTTTAGTTCTCATATAGCTGATTTGCGCAAAGCCTTTGATAAAATGCGTCAGTATGGTTTGAAAATGAACCCACGTAAATGTGCTTTTGGAGTGTCGGCTGGTAAGTTTTTAGGATTTGTCATACATGAACATGGTATAGAGATAGACCCTGACCGAATCAAGTCTATTCGGAATGTGGGACCTCCGACCTGTAAGGTCGAGGTATAGAGGTTTCTCGGCAAGGTGAATTATTTATGAAGGTTTATTTCTAACCTAGCCGGGAAGATTGATGCGTTCACCCCTATTCTTCGGCTTAAGAATGGTGTCGAATTCGCTTGGGGGCAGAACAGCAAGAAACATTTGATCTCATAAAAAAATACTTATCTTCGGCTCCCGTATTAAAGGCACCACGAGCAGGAGTACCATTCCGATTATACATTGCAGCTGAGGATAAGGTCATTGGGGCTGTTCTGACACAAGAAACTGAGGGGAAGGAGCATGTGGTGACATATCTAAGCTGAAGGTTGGTGGATGCTGAAACAAGGTACACTTTTATTGAAAAGTTATGCTTATGCTTGTTTTATGCATGCACCAAATGTAGATATTATTTACTGTCTAGTCATTGCACTGTTTCTGGTCAAGCCGATGTGATCAAATACATGTTGCATAACCCAATTATGAGTGGTAGAATTGGTAAGTGGGCTTATGCACTCATAGAATATGACTTGGCCTATGAACCATTGAAATCTATGAAAGGCCAAGTCGTAGCGGATTTCATTGTAGAACATCGGGTTAATGATATTCATGAACTAGACATGTCATATCTCACTATTACTCCTTGGACTTTATATTTTGATGGATCGGTTTGCAATGAAGGGCAAGGAATTGGCATTGTGCTTGTTTCACCAAGTAATGTCTCCTTTGACTTCTCTAGCCGATTGAAAACTTATTGCACTAATAATCAAGCGGAATATGAGGCCCTCCTATTCGGCTTAGAACTTTTAAATGGTATGGGAGTAAAACATGTGAAGGTATTTGGTGATTCTCAGCTGGTTGTCCAACAAGTGTTAGAAGAATATCAATGTTTTGATGGTACTCTAAATAGTTACCTTGAGAAATGTTGGAGCATAATCCATTCTTTTGACGAATTCAGTATTCGGCATATCTCTAGAGTTCAGAATCATAGAGCTAACGATTTGGCACAAGATGCATCAGGTTATCGGATAAAGAGAGGGAAATTTCACAAAACTGAAAATCTGATAACCAATGCAGAGCCAAATTCCCAGGTCGCGGACCGTCCGCGTGATGACACCGGACCGTCCAGGGTCACCAGAAACGTTCTCTTAATCGATTCGGCTGACAATGAAGCCGATGCAAGTGATTGGAGGACACCTATACTTAATTATTTACGAAATCCCAATATCAGGACAGATAAGAACATTCGGCGAACAACTTTCAAGTATGTTTTGATGAGTGATGAACTTTACCGCCGAACAGTCAATGACGTCCTGCTTAAGTGCTTGGGCCCAGATGATGCTATATTAGCCATGACCGAAGTACATGAAGGAATTTGTGGTACTCATCAATCAGCTCCAAAGATGAAGTGGTTGTTGCGAAGGTCTGGTTTTTATTGGCCTAGTATGATAGCTGATTGTTTCAAGTACTACAAGGGTTGCCAAGTGTGTCAAAAATTCGGTGACCTACAGTTGGTCCCTGCAGCCGAATTACATCCTATCATCAAGCCTTGGCCGTTCAGAGGATGGGGATTAGACTTTATTGGAGAAATTCATCCTTCATCATCAAAGGGGCATCGGTTTGTGTTAGTTGCCACTGACTATTTCACCAAATGGACTGAAGCTGTTGCTCTAAAGAACATGACGCACAAGGAGGTAATTGAGTTTATAACTGAGCATATTATTCATAGATTCGGCATTCCCCAGACCTTAACTACAGATCAAGATACTTCTTTTATGTCAAAGGAGGTACGTGAATTTGCTGAATTATACAGAATTAAGCTGCTTAATTCATCTCCATATTATGCTCAGGCCAATGGATAGGCCGAGTCTAGCAATAGGACATTGACTAATTTGATAAAAAAGAAAATATCTGATAACCCTAAACATTGGCATAAGATTTTGTCTGAAGCTTTATGAGCTCATAGAATATCTAAACATAGGGCTACTAAAGTATCTCCTTTTGAGCTTGTCTATGGGCAGGAAGCAGTGTTGCCTGTGGAAATAAGTTTGAATGCTGTCAGGTTTGCCAGACAAAATGATCTAACTGCTACTGATTATTATAATTCAATGATGGATAATATTGATGAGGTGACCGACAAGAGGATGATAGCTTTGAGAGAAATAGAAAAGGACAAGATCATGGTAGCCAGGGCCTACAACAAGAAGGTCAAAGCAAAATCATTTCAAGTAGGGGACCTGGTGTGGAAGACCATTCTGCCTCTAAGGAATAAAGACCGGAAGTTCGGGAAATGGTCACCAAGCTGGGAAGGTCCTTATAAAGTAAAACAGGTGATGTCTGGCAACGCCTATTTGCTACAAACATTACAAGGCAAGGACTTGCCTAAGGCTTTGAATGGGTGTTTCCTCAAACAGTACCATCCTAGTATGTGGCAAGATGCCTAAGAGAACCGATGTAATCACATCGAGTTAGTTGCTTTTGGTTTGCTCAGCTCCACCAAAAGGCAGGGGGCATATGTTGAGCTTCATTTTGAGCGGGCGGACGGTCTGGCCCTGAGGCCGGATGGTCCGCGGTCCGGACAGTCCGCGCCTGTGGGCCGGACGGTCCGCGCATGCGCAGAGCAGTTTAGGGTTCCGAGTTTTGTGCTATGTTTGTTGGCTAGATTTGCGGAATTAGCTCGGAATCCAGTCGTGTAAAGGGTCCAGCCCCCCTCCTCTATAAAAAGAGAGGTCTACGGTCGATTTGTAATTATCAATCGAATCAATACAACTTCTATTCACATTTATTTCCAGTACAATTAGGAGTAGTTCTAGTCTAGTTCTAGTTTAGCCTCTCGATCCCCAAATCCTTCGCCTCTCTTCGACTCTACGCCGATTAGAGGAGTCTAGGTCGGCCGGCCTGAGTCTAGACAACCCCTAGGATCTGTCCTCCCCGACGGGGTCCCTCCCGGGAGCGAGATCCAGGCGTCCCCGGCGATCTTCAGCCGCCCCTGCGCACGCGCGGATCGTCCGGCCCCAGGGCGCGGACCGTCCGGCCGTCAGGCAGGAAACCCTAGCCCCTGCGCCAGGTCGCGGACCGTCCGGCCCCAGGCCGCGGACCGTCCGCGTCTGACCAGAGAGCACCGCCGCCCGTTCTTCTTGAGTATTTGGCGCTCCGAAAAAGCGTCAACACGTGGCAAAAGTGATATGGATAATGAGGCAGGGCAAAAAATCGTGAGTCGTGACATCGTATTTTTCACCTGGGCCACTGATGTTATTTTCAGCAAAAGTAACAATAGAATAACCATTTCTGTTTAGTTAAGGATCTTTACAGATTATCACCTATTTACGTGAAATGTACCTTTTCTATCACAATAGAAGCATTACACATGCAATTTTGTCTCATAGCCGATAGGATAGTTGTATATGCCAACAGACAAGTAAACAAAAAAAGCAAAAGAATTTGGCAGAATATTGTCTGTCGTTTACTTATTGTCTCTGTAATTAGATTTATAATTAGACTATGTTTAATAATCTTGGTTGACATTCAAGTGTTCCATATGACACATACTAAGTTTTGGTCAAGGAAACTAAGCATCGCACTCGAATTGATCGAACCTTCACCAGCTCCACCCTCAATACACACCATACATAGCAATATGGCTGTAATCATATCGAATATAGACAGATATTACTCGTACCATATTTGTTTTCATTTTAAATTTTCATATTTGGATCAAAAACGAATATTATTGAGTTGTGTCGGATAAGATTTGAATGGATATCAACATTTTAAATATCGAACATTGGATATACAAATACATATATAAATTGGATATGAATCAGATACTGGATACTAGGACTCGGATACGGATAAGATCTTAGCCTTTTAGATGAATCGAATTCGAATACATACGGATAATATTCGTACTATTATATCTCTATGCAGTATGGCAGGCAGCAACACAAAAAATAAAGAGAAAACGAGAAAATAAAGAAAGGAGGGCATAATCATCGCGTACATGATTGAAGGCGGAGAAGAATGAAAACAAAGAAAATAAAGAAAGGAAGGAAGGAAATGAAGAAAATAAAGGAAAGAAAGAGAAAATAAATAAAGGAAGAAAAGCGGCCTACCCACACGAAGAATTAGGTGGAATAGAGGCACATACGGTGGGACGATTCGAAGAAAATCGTCCGTTGGATATGAGTGAATAAGAGAAAAGAGAAGTTTAAGTAGGATTTCATCCATTTATTTTTAACATGTTGGTTCCCTGGTTGCAATTGCTTTGGTACATGGAGGGTAGTCTATGTCTACAGGATCATTTGTTGGGGTGACCTTAGATTTATTTGAAATGGTGGATTATATAGTGTTATAGATACAAGTTGTCTACGATAGTATCCACCAGCACGTGTAATTATATCTTGGAGGATCGAAAAGACGACCAGAGAGGGGTGAATAAAAGCCAATCAAATTATGTTTCTTAAAATTGGAACTTGAGCACTTAACTTCGATGGAGATAAAGAAATTGCTTGAACCAAATGCACATCAGCCAACCAGTGATCTAATGTTTTGAAAATGTTCCAAGGACTCACATGAGACCCAAAAATGAACGGATTGCAAGTCGAACACCAAAAAGTCCGAAATGACCCAAAACCGTATCGCTATATAGTGTTGTTTTCAGGAGTTCGAAATTCAGTTTTCGAATGCAAAACTGATTCGAACGGACTCCGATTGAGCTAAAACTTTGCACACACCATTACAAATGAGTTTCCATGGTGTCCACAAAATTTGAACTCAAATGGATTTGTAATTCAATCGCAGATCAAAAAACACAGACTAGACTAGGGTTTAGTTGGGGTTTTCAAAATGAGTTCAGATCAGATCATGACCACAAATTGCTCAAACTAGATGATTGTAGTGGTCGAAAGACTGTATCTCACCCCAAGACAATCCCCAAATCAACCCACAACTCAAGAACTCGAAGGTTCTTCCAAAATCCAAAGAGAAGGGAGGAGAGCAGAGGAAGAACACAAACAAGTGCAAACTCAAATTAGATTCGAATTGATTTCAAAAGCACCATGTACCATGTGTGTATACGACCAAACTTCTTCAAAAAATCACAAGAGCACATATGTGGAGTTCAAAACATTTACGGATCTCAGGGCTAAAACTACTACAACCTCAAGACTAGGAACTAGGGTTCTTTAAACAAGTGCCTAATGAGATAGCCAAAAGAGATGGCTGAAACAACCAGCTCTCCCACCTATTTATAAGGGGTTATTTCACTAGACTAAATTGTCCCTAGATATAAAGAGCCTATCCACCCTTCCATAGTGTCGTGGGAAAAATAGACCAACTCTTGGTTTTTATCTAACGAATATGTGTTATTCATGAAGTTGCTTCATCTCGACGCACCCTTCGCGATGATGTCACGTGCCGCCACCGATTCCTGTCGGAATCGCACGCCAAGTTTTGAGGCTCAAACTCGGCGGAACCGACCTATGTAGCACTGATGGTTTTGAGGCTCAAACTCGACGAAACCGACCTCTGTAGCACTGATGGTTCTGAGGCTCAACCACCGAAACCACCGTGAGTAGAGTACTCCAAACGCGTCACCCCACGTCCTGGACACGTGTCCCTCTAGTCCTCGACCGCGACGGCGACACGATCTGCTCTGCTACGTCCTCGCGCCGGTGTGTTTCTCAAGTGTCAGTCACTACGGCTAGTCACTTGGCTTCTTTAGTTTCTCGATTAAGGCCCAACACTCGTCCTTCGCCGCTCTCAGTTAATCCACTGACTCACAACAAAGCACTATCCAAGTTGACAATCACTCATCATTGATTCAAACCACAAAGGACAAGCCAACCTTGTGTTCTCATATCTCCATTCAAACTATTTACATTATCAAGCAATGCCATTCACTAACATACGTTTAGTAATCCACATCATCATTCATGCATTATGATGTTTATTCACTCATATAAGTGATTATAATAAGTCGTATATTCATATACGATTCCCGCAGCAATACTACGCGCGCGGGGTGTCCTAGTATAGTATATCTAGAATTTGACCATCTTAGTCGCAAGTCAGTTCAGAACAAGAGACACCGTTCATAATTCAATATTTTTTTATCTTGCAATTGCCAAGTGCTTTGTGTCTCTAAAGCCAATAGTAACACAGTCAGGCAAACTATCATTGGCACAGAACAAAAAGTCAAATGATATATAATGTACATAGCTGTTACTATTGGCTTCATAGACACAAATCACTTGGCAAATAATTGGTGTTGGCATCCCATTCAGACAACCATTTTAGATCACTCCTTGGTTGCTAGCTAGTAAGTGTCTTCCTTATGTGTAAATACTTCCAGTTCCATTTCCAAATTATATCTATAAGCCCATTAACTAAAGGTCAGCTAGTTCATCTCAATTATATTATTGATTTTATTAATATTAGTTTTAATCTTGTTTTTCACGAATTCTCAGTTGGTTCCATCCTTTCACAATTAAATTGCCTGATGTTAACCAGGGTACTCCCATGTCAGTTATAAAGAGAGTGGTCATTAGGCAACCAAAGTAAGGTGCTTTTCGTTTTATTATTTGTCCCTCGATTTCTAAATCATTTTTAGAGCCTCATTACTTTTTAGAGTACTCAACTGACTTATATAATTAGGTTTATAATTAAGTTACAATTACTTCTCCAAATCATCATTCAAATATATCTGATATGACCCACCTAAGGTTCAGATTTAAGAACCCGAACACAGGCATCCAAGAATTTGACACATTTGATGGCCGGAGAACTTGTACCAAGCCAGAAAGTACACAGGGACGGCCTAGGAAAAGGAAAAGAAAAATGTCCAAATTACTCCCTCCGAATTTGTCTTATATATTGATAAGCTAACATTTGGTTGAATTCACTTCTCCAACTACCTAAGTTGGTCCAATTTACACCATTTTTTTCCTTTTTTTCTCTATATATAAATTGTGCCCAAGTTTTAAATTTTGTAAGGTGATAGATGACACATCATATTTTTATGCTAGAAAAACCGCATTATAAAAAAAAATCCATTGATTTTTACGATATTGCACCTCTACCGTTGATTATTAGATTTTATAAGCTAGCGAAAGAGTGAAAAAAAAAACTTAAGCTATATTTTTTATATATTTTTTCTAACATAACTATCACATCGATCGCAAAATTTGATATAACGACTTAACTTGTACGTGGAGAAATAAAAAAACAATTATAGGTACGTGGAGAGTAAACTAGATCAGCTGAAATGATTAAAGGGGGTAATTAATAGTTTAGATGTTATCTTGACATACGGCTGTTTGATTTTATATCTACGGTGCCAAAAGTTGCCACACAAATTTTTGCCACACAAATTTATGCCACACTTGACTAAGGTTAGGCGATCAAATTCTGCACCACAGTTTAACACACCTAAGAGAATCTTGCCACACTTTTATCGGTCATTGACGAGTGTGACCTACGTAGCAGGAGAAAAATCTTGCCACAACTATGGCTTTAAACCAAACACGTACTTAACTTGGTCAAAGTTGTGTAACATTAGGCGTGGCAAACTGTGGCAAGTTAGCCAGCAAACCAAAACAGTCCTTAGCGTAGGGGGTGGGGGGTGGGGGGGGGGGGGATTTGGTTTTTTTCCAGAACAAAGAATGCGGTCACATTGGAACTGCAAGATAGCAGCAACACACACCGCCACACAAAAAAAAACTACCAGGGGCCAATGATCTACCATGGTGTGGTGTGGTCAAAAGGTGACGAGCGAGCCTCCAGTATTCGCGGTGACACAAATGTAACCAGCGAGCGGCCAGTAACATGCCCAGCTGGGTACTCTGTAGAAGCTTTGCATGCATGTGCTGTGCCGGGGGTGTTAGTGTTACTCTACTCACGGCCTTCCAGAAATTTCCTATAGTTTTTACGTACCTACCTATGGCTATACCAGGTGCAAAACCAACACTCTTCTCCCTTTCGGCCTCCCCTATACGTTGAGAAGAAGAAAAAAAATGAGAGAGAGAGAGAGAGAGAGCTCCTGAACCGGCGTAAAGCCGAGCAGAAAGAATTGAAGCTCATACAGGACGCGCGGCAGGCAGCGACGCCGACGCTATCCTATCCTATCCATAGTTTTCTGTTCGGTCTCCCATCCGCGGTGACGCCACGTTTTAGGTACCGACGGCGACCGGAACAACAAAACATATCGAAGCCGTCAAACGGCAAAAACCAATCTGGCAATCTATAATCCGCAACGGCGCGATCGCGACGCCCGGCCCGGCGGCCGCACGGAGTCTCGCGGTCTCGCCTGTTGGGGTTCTGCTCCCATGTGTGTACGGGGGGGACGGAGCTCGTGATGTGCGGCGAGGGCGATTCCGGCCCGGGGTGCAGAATAAGATTTTGGGGGCCGGTCGCGAGGACTAGCTAGAACCGAGCGACGTGGAGCGCGTCTCGCGCTACCCTCCCCTCCGTCCGCGGCATTGTTTAGTTGCGGGCGGAGGCGGAGCTCTCAAAATGGCATGATAGGGGGAGTCTGCGCTGGCGGAGCCTCACACGCGGGCGCCATAGAAAATTGCCTAGGAGGACCTGCAGCCCAGGTGGGTGAGAAGTGAGAGCTGCCCTGTGAGTTACTAACAATTTTATCAAAAAAAAAAAATCAGACCTACCTTAAAGAGTTACAGTTTTTCTCTACTATATTAAAACATCAGTTTCAACGGTAGTTCTACGTCATATTTTTATAAAGAACCTCTTGTATTTTTTCAAAATTAACCCGCGGTCCTAGATCATATCTCATCGGGTACCGTCGCAAAGCATGAGTATTAGACTAGTATACAGTACTGTCTCTGTATTTATATGCTCCTCCGTTCTTTTTTTATTTGTCGCGTTTTAGTTCAAAGTTGAACTATCGGACGACAGATATTCGAGAACGGAGGAGAAGGTAGTATTATATATGGTTAAACTTTTAAATGTTAAATTATAGGACCTATAAGTTAACACGGATTATTATAAAGTTGATGTACGGTTTAGCCTGTCAGATAATCTGTAGTACAAAAAAAAAGAGCTAGATTGTTGTAGACATGTATCTTAATAGACATCCTTAATCATAATCTCTCAAATTGAGATTGTACTTAAAGCTTTCTAGCTTATGCACCAGAAGAGTTTTAGTGGAGGCATCCATACCCTGATCTTTAGTGGATATACAAAACCAATCTGAAGATGTTTTTTTTTTGTAACCCTTTCTCTCGTAAAATAATAATGAACCTGTATTTTATTTAGTTCTAGCATGGAATATAGGATTGTAAGACGTATTTTGCTATCATATTATCACACTACAGGCGTATTATCATTGGACTTTCGAACTTTACCTCCTTCAATAGTATCTGAATCCACATGATCTCTATCGTGTCATTGGTCAAAGTCGTGTACCCTACTTTAGTACTTGATCTCGATACAAATTGTGATAAAATTGATGTACGATTCAGCCTATTACAAAATCTATAGTACAAAAAAGATATTATTGTAGACATATATCTTAATAGCCATCCTTAGTCACAACTTTTCAAATTGCACTACATGAAACTAAGAGTGAGTGCACCTAGAGGGGGGTGAATAGGTGATCCTGTAAAAAAACAGCTTCACAAAACAAACTTGGACTGATATTAGATTAGTGAAAGCTAAGGCCAAGTTCGAGAGAGGAGTACAAGCGGAGTAAACTTCTTCACTTAATTGCTCTTCACAAGATGAGTATTGAACCTAGAGCAATTATGCAAGTGAAGTGAATGGAGATAGAGAAAATCGCACAAGAATAAGAATAAGTGACACATCGATTTTTATCCCGTGGTTCGGTCAAGTAGAAAACTTGCTTACTCCACGTTGTGGCGTCCCAACGGACGAGGGTTGCACTCAACCCCTTTCAAGTGATCCAAAGATCAACTTGAATACCACGGTTCTCTTTATCTCAAGTATATCCCGTTGTGAGGAATCTCCACACTTTGGAGTCTCTCACGGCTTACACAGGTGATCTCGAATGAGCACAAGAGTAAGGGGGAAATAGCAATACACACAAGAGCGAGAGATGCAGCAACACGCACACAAGACAAGAACGAGCACACGAAATCGTCACAACGGAGTTACAACTCAAAGAAGTGCTTGAATCTCAATCACAATGAACTGGATGCATGTATGCGAAGTCTCGGCGTCTTAGGATGTTCAATGGGTGCTTGGTGTGTTGTTCCATGCACCTAGGGATCTCTTTTATAGCCCCAAGGCAGTTAGGAGCCGTTTAAACTCTATTTGGAAGGCTTTGGTTGCCTTCTGTCTGTGGGCGCACCAGACAGTAAACAGTGCGCAATTTCCTTCCTTTTCTGGCAAAATCGACCATTGCAGCCATCGCCCCTGTGGCGCACCGGACAGTCCAGTGGAACACTGGACAGTCCGGTGCGACCTTCTGACCGTCGCTGAGTTTTTCTAACCATTTATGACCTTCTGATCGTTTGTGACGTTTGTGGCAAAGTAGACTGTTGGCTCTATGGTGAAGTCGACCGTTGGCCATGGGCGGGGCTGGTTCACCGGACAGTTTGGTGAATTATAGCCGCGACACACTGAGTTTTTTCCGAGAGCGGCCTGTTCGCCGAGGGCGCCAGCCTGAGCACCAGACACTATCCGGTGCACCGCAGGCTGGTGCAAGTTTGGCTGGGCGTAGCCAAACTTCTCCAATCCAATCTCTTTTGATTTGACAAGGTTCCTAGCACTAAGTAGAATATGTTAGTACCAAAAAAATTTAGTAAGTCTAGAATCATACCTTGATTTCATTTGCATCTATTTGACACTTAGCACAAAACAATATGTGTTAAGCATCTAATCACCAAAACATTTATAAAAATGGTCCAAGGGCACATTTCCCTTTCAGAAATTAAACTACTTAACTTTCTAGAGCCTAAACTCTCGGTAGTTAAGTAAAAATGGCTAGAAGTTAAAGAATCTCTTGGAAGTTAGAGGATTTCATCGGAAGTTATGCTCTCAGAAAGAGACAGTCATAAGTTAGACTAACTTCCGACGATTGTTGGTCCATCGGAAGTTAGCGAGGGCTAACATCGTTAGCACCATAACTATTGACTGTTTTAGGAGACTCTTAGAAGTTAGCCTCTTGGAAGTTTTATTGAAACATCATTCAAAATGTTGTTTATTTTCACGTCTAGTTTCATGAAGTAAAGTGTTTTGCACGTCTAGTTGTTGTAACGTCCAACCCTATGTGACAAAAATTGATAGTACAACTTTGATAATGGTTGACTTAATTATCAAAATAAATGTGTCTTCATAATCTATATCATACTAATGTTTAAAATCTTTGGCAAAAGTCAAGCTTTGTGTCGCTGAAAAGATCCTCGGGCCCCTAGGGCCCACCGATCAGGGAGAGCACACAGGAGGAGGACCACCGGCTGCCAGGGCCACCCGACAGTAAGGAGGCAGGGAAATCATCTACCCAGAAAGCACACGCCCTAGATAAAACCTGAGGCACTAAGCCTGGGGTCGAGCATGATGGAGAAGCAGAGGGGGCAGGCGAACCGAAAGAAAACCACTCGAGTGGGTTCCTCGCCTGATCAGGGTGGGATTCAAGATATTGAAAGGGAAATGTGCCCTTGGGCCATTTCTAAGTATTTTGGTGATTGAGTGCCAACACAAGTGCTTAAATGTGAATCTATGCCCATGAATGGACAAAGTGCAAATCAAGAGCAAAGGTATGCTTCTATATCTTAGTACATTGGTTTTGTGTACTAATATACTTGTCTAAGTATCAGAAACAGGAAGAAGAAGAGAAGAGGGGAGTTGGCTGTGTTCAGCCAAGAGGCTGTTTCGGTCTGGAGCACCGGACTGTCCGGTGCGCCAGGGTGCCTTGAGCGAAGTGGTCGCTCTCGGGAATTCACCGACGGCGTACGGCTAAAATTCACCGGACTGTCCGGTGTGCACCGGACTGTCCGGTGAGCCAACGGTCGGCCGGGCCAACGGTCGGCCGCGCGATCTGCGCGGGACACGTGGCCGAGCCAACGGTCGGAAGGGGGCACCGGACTGTCCGGTGTGCACCGGACTGTCCGGTGCGCCAACGGCTCCCAGATCTGCAACGGTCGACTGTGCCGTTTAAGGAAAGAAATCGGGCACCGGACAGTGTCCGGTGTGCACCGGACTGTCCGGTGCGCCCGATGACAGAAGGCAAGATCAGCCTTCCAGAATTGCTCTCAACGGCTCCTAGCTGCCTTGGGGCTATAAAAGGGACCCCTAGGCGCATGGAGGAGCATACCAAGCATTCCTACAACATTCCTAAGCACCAAGACATCGATCTCGCGCATTTGGTTCATTGTGATAGCATCTAGAGCTCTTGTTGAGTTGTGTTGCGAGCTCTTGTTGCGACTTGTGTGCATGCTGTTGCTCTGATTTTGAGTCTTGTGTGCGTTGCTAGTTTCTCCCTTACTCCGTATTTCTTTGTGAATCTTAAGTGTAAGGGCGAGAGGCTCCAAGTTGTGGAGATTCCTCGCAAACGGGATATTGAAAGGCAAAGCAAAACACCGTGGTATTCAAGTTGGTCTTTGGACCGCTTGAGAGGGGTTGATTGCAACCCTCGTCCGTTGGGATGCCACAACGTGGAGTAGGCATGCGTTGGTCTTGGCCGAACCACGGGATAAACCACTGTGTTATCTCTGTGTTTGATCTCTTGTGGTATTGTGTTTTGCTGAGACTCCTTTCTAGCCACTTGGCAATCATTGTGCTAACACTTAACAAGTTTTTGTGGCTATAAGTTTAAGTCTCTACAGGATCACCTATTCACCCCCCCCCCCCCCGCTCTAGGTGCTCTCAATTGGTATCAGAGCCGTTCTCTTCAAGAAAGGGACTAACCGCCCGAAGAGATGGATCCTAAGGGGAAGGGAATCGTGATCAACGATAAGGAGAAGGAGTCCTTCGTCAATGAGCCCAAAGATGACAAGCCTACCGACACCGGCTCGGGCCATAGACGGAAGGAAGGGAAGAAGAAGAAGACAAGGCGCATCAAGGAGATCGTCTACTACGACGACAGCGACGAATCTTCCTCTTCCCAAAAGGACAACGACGACAACGACTATGATAAACAAAAGACGGTTAACTCAAACTTTTCTTTTGATTATTCGCGCATTCCGCATAGCTCAAATGCTCATTTGCTCCCCATTCCACTTGGCAAGCCTCCTCACTTTGATGGAGAGGACTACGGATTTTGGAGTCACAAAATGCGTACTCATCTATTTTCTCTCCATCCAAGCATTTGGGAGATTGTGGAAAGTGGAATGAAATTTGATAGCTCAGATAGCCCTTCGTTTATTAATGAACAGATCCATAAAAATGCACAAGCTACTACTGTGTTGCTAGCCTCTTTGTGCAGGGACGAGTATCACAAGGTGAGCGGCTTGGACAATGCCAAGCAGATTTGGGACACCCTCAAGATCTCTCATGAGGGGAATGATGTCACCTTACTCACCAAGATGGAGTTGGTGGAGGGCGAGCTCGGACGATTCGCGATGATAAGGGGCGAGGAGCCGACACAAACATACAACCGGCTCAAGATCCTTATCAACAAAATAAGGAGCTACGGAAGCACGCGATGGACGGATCACGACGTCGTCCGCCTAATGCTAAGGTCATTTACCGTTCTTGATCCTCACTTGGTAAACAATATTCGTGAAAATCCTAGGTACATCAAGATGTCGCCCGAAGAAATTCTTGGAAAATTTGTAAGCGGGCGAATGATGATCAAAGAAGCAAGGTACGTGGACGACGCGTTGAATGGCCCAATCCATGAGCCTCAACCCATTGCTCTCAAGGCAACAAGGAGCAAGGAGGCGCTACCCAGCAAGGTGGCGCAAATTGAGGCGGCCGGTCTTAATGATGAAGAGATGGCCCTCATCATCAAAAGATTCAAGACGGCGCTAAAGGGTCGCAAGGGACAGCCAAGCAAGACTAAGACCAAGGGAAAGCGATCATGCTTCAAATGCGGTAAGCTTGGTCATTTTATTGCTAACTGTCCCGACAATGATAGTGACCAGGAACACGGGAGCAAGAGGGAAAAGAAGAAGCATTACAAGAAGGCCAAGGGCGAGGCACATATCGGAAAGGAGTGGGATTCGGATTGCTCCTCCTCCGACTCCGACAATGAAGGACTCGCCGCCACTGCCTTCAACAAGTCATCTCTCTTCCCCAACAAGCGTCACACATGCCTTATGGCAAGGGAGAAGAAGGTATGTAATCAAAACAATGTCACTTATGATTCTTCCAGTGATGATGAGTCTAGTGATGATGATGACATAGATTATTCATGCTTGTTCAAGGGCTTAGATAGATCTAAGATAGATAAAATTAATGAGTTGATTGATGCTTTGAATGATAAGAATAGATTACTAGAAAAACAAGAGGATCTTTTATATGAGGAGCATGATAAATTTGTTAGTGCACAAAATTCTCTTGCTCTAGAAATTAAAAGAAATGAAGTGCTTTCTAGTGAATTATCTTCTTGTCATGAAACCATTGCTACTTTAAAAGGTGTTAATAATGATTTAAATGCTAAACTAGAAGTGGCTAGTAAATCTAACTCTTGTGTAGAACATGTTATGGTTTGCACTAGGTGTAAAGATTTTAATGTTGATGCTTGTAGTGAACACCTAGTTTCAATTTCTAAATTGAATGATGAAGTGGCTAGTCTTAATGCCCAACTTAAGACTAGCAAAAGCGAATTTGATAAATTAAAATTTGCAAGGGATGCCTATACGATTGGTAGACATCCCTCAATTAAGGATGGACTTGGCTACAAAAGGGAAGCCAAGAACTTGACAAGCCATAAGGCTCCCATCTCCGCCAAGGAGAAAAGGAAGGCCCCTATGGCTAGTAGTGTGCAAAAGAACCATGCCTTTATGTACTATGATAGAAGACAACCTAGAAATGCTTATAGGAGTTGTAATGCATATAATGCCTTTGATTCTCATGCCATGTTTGCTTCTAGCTCTTCTTATGTGCATGATAGAAATGTTGGTAGGAGAAATGCTGTTCATAATATGCCTAGAAGAAATGTTGTTAATGCTCCTAGGAAATTAAATGAACCTTCTACAATATATCATGCTTTGAATGCTTCCTTTGCAATTTGTAGAAAGAATAGAAAGGTAATTGCTAGGAAGTTAGGGGCAAAATGCAAGGGTGATAAAACTTGCATTTGGGTCCCTAAGGAAATTATGACTAACTGAAAGGGGATTAGGCTTACACCTAGTTCCTATATAATTTTGGTGGTTGAATTGCCCAACACAAATCTTTGGACTAACTAGTTTACCCAAGTGTATAGATTATACAGGTGTAAAAGGCTCACACTCAGCCAATAAAAAGACCAAGTTTTGGATTCAATAAAGGAGCAAAGGGGCAACCGAGGGCACCCCTGGTCTGGCGCACCGGACTGTCCGGTGTGCCACCGGACAGTGAACAGTACCTGTCCGGTGCACCAGGGGACTCAGACTCAAACTCTTCGCCCTCGGGAATTCTCGGAAGCCGGCGCGCTATAATTCACCGGACTGTCCGGTGTGCACCGGACATGTCCGGTGCTCCAAGGAAGCTCGGCCTCCTGAACTCGCCAGCCTCGGGTTCGCGCGGCAGCCGCTCCGCTATAATTCACCGGACTGTCCGGTGTGCACCGGACTGTCCGGTGTGCCAGCGGAGCAACGGCTCCCTGCGGCGCCAACGGCTCCCTGCGGTGCATTAAATGCGCGCGCAGCGCGCGCAGAAGTCAGAATCGCCCATGCCGGTGCACCGGACATCAAACAGTACATGTCCGGTGTGCACCGGACACCCAGGCGGGCCCACAAGTCAGAAGCTCCAACGGCTAGAATCCAACGGCAGTGATGACGTGGCAGGGGCACCGGACTGTCCGGTGTGCACCGGACTGTCCGGTGCGCCATCGAGCAGACGCCTCCAGCCAACGGTCACTTTTGGTGGTTGGGGCTATAAATACCCCAACCACCCCACATTCATTGCCATCCAAGTTTTCCACTTCTCAACTACTACAAGAGCTCTAGGCATTCAATTCTAGACACATTCAAAGAGATCAAATCCTCTCCAACTCCACACAAAACTCTAGTGACTAGAGAGAGTGATTTGCCGTGTTCATTTGAGCTCTTGCGCTTGGATTGCTTCTTTTCTTTCTCACTTGTTCTTGAGATCACAACTCCATTGTAATCAAGGCAAGAGGCACCAATTGTGTGGTGGCCCTTGCGGGGAAGTTTTGTTCCCGGCTTTGATTAGAGAAGAGAAGCTCACTCGGTCCGAGGGACCGTTTGAGAGAGGGAAGGGTTGAAAGAGACCCGGCCTTTGTGGCCTCCTCAACGGGGAGTAGGTTTGAAAGAACCGAACCTCGGTAAAACAAATCTCCGTGTCTCATTTGCTTATTCGCTTGGGATTTGTTTTGCGCCCTCTCTTGCGGACTCATTTATTATTACTAACGCTAACCCCGGCTTGTAGTTGTGTTTATATTTGTAAATTTCAGTTTCGCCCTATTCACCCCCCCCCCTCTAGGCGACTATCAATTGGTATCAGAGCCCGGTGCTTCATTAGAGCCTAACCGCTCGAAGTGATGTCGGGAGATCACGCCAAGAAGGAGATGGAGACCGGCGACAAGCCCACTACAAGCCAAGGGAGCACCTCATCGGAAGAGTCCCGCACCAAGAAAAGGGAGAAGAAGAAGAACTCCTCCAAGCGGAAGGAGAAAAGATCTTCCTCTTCTCACCACAAGGAGAAGAAGGAAAAATCTTCTTCTCACAAGCCGCATCGGAGTGGGGACAAGCACAAGAGGATGAGGAAGGTGGTCTACTACGAGACCGACACTTCATCGACATCTACCTCCGGCTCCGACGCGGCGTCCGTCACTTCTAAACGCCAAGAGCGTAAGAAGTATAGTAAGATTCCCCTACGCTATCCTCGTGTTCCTAAACATACACCTCTACTTTCCGTCCCATTAGGTAAACCACCAACTTTTAATGGTGAAGATTATGCTATGTGGAGTAATTTAATGCGATTTCATCTAACCTCTCTCCACAAAAGAATATGGGATGTTGTTGAGTATGGTGTACAGGTACCATCAATAGGGGATGAGGACTATGACACGGACGAAGTGGCCCAAATCGAGCACTTCAACTCCCAAGCCGCAACCATCCTCCTTGCCTCCCTAAGCAAGGAGGAATACAACAAAGTACAAGGATTGAAGAACGCCAAGGAGATTTGGGACCTACTCAAGACGGCGCACGAGGGTGATGAACTCACCAAGATCACCAAGCGGGAAACGATCGAGGGGGAGCTCGGTCGCTTCCGTCTTCGCCAAGGGGAGGAGCCACAAGACATGTACAACCGGCTCAAGACCTTGGTGAACCAAGTGCGCAACCTCGGGAGCACAAAATGGGATGACCACGAAGTGGTTAAGGTTATTCTAAGAGCTCTTATTTTCCTTAACCCCACTCAAGTCCAATTAATTCGTGGGAATCCTAGATATCCACTAATGACCCCCGAGGAAGTTATCGGGAATTTTGTGAGTTTTGAATGCATGATTAAGGGCTCCAAGAAGATCAACGAGCTTGACGAGCCTTCCACCTCCGAGGCGCAACCAGTAGCCTTTAAGGCAACGGAGGAGAAGAAGGAGGAGTCTACACCAAGTAGACAACCAATTGACGCCTCCAAGCTCGACAATGAGGAGATGGCCCTAATCATCAAAAGCTTTAGGCAAATCCTCAAGCAACGGAAGGGGAAGGACTACAAACCTCGTTCCAAGAAGGTTTGCTACAAGTGTGGTAAGCCCGGTCACTTCATTGCAAAATGTCCTATGTCTAGTGACAGTGACAGGGGCGACGACAAGAAGGGAAGAAGAAAGGAGAAGAAGAAATACTACAAGAAGAAGGGCGGCGATGCCCATGTTTGTCGGGAGTGGGACTCCGACGAAAGCTCAAGCGACTCCTCCGACGACGAGGACGCCGCCAACATCGCCGTCACCAAGGGCCTTCTCTTCCCCAACGTCGGCCACAAGTGTCTCATGGCCAAGGACGGCAAAAAGAAGGTAAAATCAAGGTCCTCCACTAAATATGAAACATCTAGTGATGAGGATGATGACAAAAATGAGGAGGAAAACTTGCGCATTCTTTTTGCTAACCTTAACATGGAACAAAAGGAAAAATTAAATGAACTAATTAGTGCCATCCATGAAAAGGATGATCTCTTGGACTCCCAAGAGGACTTCCTAATCAAGGAGAATAAGAAACATGTTAAGGTTAAAAATGCTTATGCTCTAGAAGTAGAAAAATGTAACAAATTATCTAGTGAGCTAAGCATGTGCCATGACACTGTTGCCAACCTTAGAAGTGAAAATGCTAAATTAATTGCTAAGGTAGATTCTCATGTTTGCATTGATCCTAGAAATGATAATGTTGATTTACTTGCTAGGATTGATGAGTTAAATGTTTCCATTGCTAGCCTTAGAAATGAGAATGAGAAACTAATTGCTAAGGCTAAGGATTTTGATGTTTGCAATGCTACTATTTCCGACCTTAGAACTAAAAATGATATGTTGCATGCTAAGGTTGTTGAACTAAAATCTTGCAAACCCTCTACATCTAATGTTGAGCATATTTCAATTTGTACTAGATGTAGAGATATTAATGTTGATGCTATCCATGATCACCTAGCCTTAATTAAAAAACAAAATGATCACATAGCTCAACTAAATGCTAAGATTAGAGAGCATGACTTAGAAAATGAAAAATTTAAATTGGCTAGAAGCATGCTCTATAATGGGAGACGTCCTGGCATCAAGGATGGCATTGGCTTCCAAAGGGGAGACAATGTCAAACTTAATGCCCCACCTAAAAATTTGTCTAACTTTGTTAAGGGCAAGGCTCCCATGCCTCAGGATAACGAGGGTTACATTTTGTACCCTGCCGGTTATCCCGAGAGCAAAATTAGGAGAATTCACTCTAGGAAGTCTCACTCTGGCCCTAACCATGCTTTTATGTATAAGGGTGAGACATCTAGCTCTAGGCAACCAACCCGTGCCAAGTTGCCTAGAAAGAAAACTCCTAATGCATCAAATGATCATGCCATTTCATTTAAAACTTTTGATGCATCTTATGTGCTTACTAGCAAATCCGGCAAGGTAGTTGCCAAATTTGTTGGGGGCAAGCACAAGGGTTCCAAGACTTGTGTTTGGGTACCCAAAGTTCTCATTTCTAATGCCAAAGGACCCAAAACCGTTTGGGTACCTAAAACAAAGAACTAAACTTGTTTTGTAGGTTTATGCATCCGGGGGCTCAAGTTGGATACTCGACAGTGGGTGCACAAACCATATGACGGGGGAGAAAAAGATGTTCTCCTCATATGAGAAAAACCAAGATCCCCAACGAGCTATCACATTCGGGGATGGAAATCAAGGTTTGGTCAAAGGTTTGGGTAAAATTGCTATATCACCTGACCATACTATTTCCAATGTTTTTCTTGTAGATTCTTTAGATTACAATTTGCTTTCCGTATCCCAATTATGTAAAATGGGCTACAACTGTCTTTTTACTGATACTGGTGTTACTGTCTTTAGAAGAAGTGACGATTCAATAGCTTTTAAGGGAGTGTTAGAGGGTCAGCTGTACTTGGTAGATTTTGAAAGAGCTGAACTCGACACTTGCTTAGTTGCTAAGACTAACTTGGGTTGGCTTTGGCACCGCCGACTAGCCCATGTTGGAATGAAGAATCTTCACAAGCTTCTAAAGGGAGAACACATTTTGGGACTAACCAATATTCATTTTGAGAAAGACAGGATTTGTAGCGCATGCCAAGCTGGGAAGCAAGTTGGCATCCATCATCCACACAAAAATGTCATGACTACCGACAGGCCGCTGGAGCTACTACACATGGACTTATTCGGCCCGATCGCTTACATAAGCATCGGCGGTAGTAAGTATTGCCTTGTAATTGTGGATGATTATTCTCGCTTCACTTGGGTATTCTTTTTACAGGAAAAATCTCAAACCCAAGAGACCTTAAAGGGATTCTTGAGACGAGCTCAAAATGAGTTCGGCCTAAGGATCAAGAAAATAAGAAGCGACAACGGGACGGAGTTCAAGAACTCTCAAATTGAAGGCTTCCTTGAGGAGGAGGGCATCAAGCATGAGTTCTCCTCTCCCTACACGCCACAACAAAATGGTGTAGTGGAGAGGAAGAATCGAACTCTATTGGACATGGCAAGAACCATGCTTGATGAGTACAAGACACCGGACCGGTTTTGGGCCGAAGCGGTCAACACCGCCTGCTACGCCATCAACCGGTTATATCTTCACCGAATCCTCAAGAAGACATCATATGAACTCCTAACCGGTAAAAAGCCCAACATTTCATATTTTAGAGTTTTTGGTAGCAAATGCTTCATTCTTATTAAAAGAGGTAGAAAATCTAAATTTGCTCCTAAAACTGTAGAAGGCTTTTTACTTGGTTATGACTCAAACACAAGGGCATATAGGGTCTTTAACAAGTCCACTGGACTAGTTGAAGTCTCTTGTGACGTTGTGTTTGATGAAACTAACGGCTCACAAGTAGAGCAAGTTGATCTTGATGAGATAGGTGAAGAACAGGCTCCATGCATCGCGCTAAGGAACATGTCCATCGGGGATGTGTGTCCTAAGGAATCCGAAGAGCCTCCAAGTACACAAGATCAACCATCCTCCTCCATGCAAGCATCTCCACCAACTCAAAATGAGGATGAGGCTCAAAATGATGAAGAGCAAAATCAAGAAGACGAACCACCTCAAGATGATAGCAATGATCAAGGGGGAGATACAAATGATCAAGAAAAGGAGGATGAGGAAGAACCAAGACCGCCACACCCAAGAGTCCACCAAGCAATCCAACGAGATCACCCCGTCGACACCATCCTCGGCGACATTCATAAGGGGGTAACTACTCGATCTCGGGTTGCTCATTTTTGTGAACATTACTCTTTTGTTTCCTCTATTGAGCCACACAGGGTAGAGGAAGCTCTCCAAGATTCGGATTGGGTGGTGGCAATGCAAGAGGAGCTCAACAATTTCACGAGGAATGAGGTCTGGCATTTAGTTCCACGTCCTAACCAAAATGTTGTAGGAACCAAATGGGTCTTCCGCAACAAGCAAGATGAGCATGGTGTGGTGACAAGGAACAAAGCTCGACTCGTAGCCAAAGGGTATTCACAAGTCGAAGGTTTGGATTTCGGTGAAACCTATGCACCCGTAGCTAGGCTTGAGTCAATTCGCATATTATTAGCCTATGCTACTTACCATGGCTTCAAGCTTTATCAAATGGACGTGAAGAGTGCCTTCCTCAATGGACCAATCAAGGAAGAGGTCTATGTTGAGCAACCTCCCGGCTTTGAAGACAGTGAGTATCCTAACCATGTTTATAGGCTCTCTAAGGCGCTTTATGGGCTCAAGCAAGCCCCAAGAGCATGGTATGAATGCCTTAGAGATTTCCTTATTGCAAATGGCTTCAAAGTCGGCAAGGCCGATCCCACACTCTTTACTAAAACTCTTGAAAATGACTTGTTTGTATGCCAAATTTATGTTGATGATATTATATTT
Organism: Zea mays; assembly: GCF_902167145.1. NCBI lineage: Eukaryota > Viridiplantae > Streptophyta > Magnoliopsida > Poales > Poaceae > Zea > Zea mays. The sequence goes on along the minus strand of NC_050104.1, from coordinate 9,503,267 downwards.
GGGTCTACTAACGAGTCTACATGTGAAGAGTTTAGTAGGATCATGACACAGAAATTCGAGATGTCGATGATGGGGGAGTTGAAGTATTTTCTAGGATTCCAAGTCAAGCAACTCCGAGAGGGCACCTTCATTAGCCAAACGAAGTACACTCAAGACATTCTTGCTAAGTTTGGGATGAAGGATGCCAAACCCATCAAGACACCCATGGGAACTAATGGGCATCTCGACCTCGACACGGGAGGTAAGTCCGTGAATCAAAAGGTATACCGGTCGATGATTGGTTCATTGCTTTATTTATGTGCATCTCGACCGGACATTATGCTTTCCGTTTGCATGTGTGCAAGATTCCAATCCGACCCTAAGGAATCCCACCTTACGGCCGTAAAACGAATCTTGAGATATTTGGCTTATACCCCTAAGTTTGGGCTTTGGTACCCTCGGGGATCCACATTTGATTTACTTGGTTATTCGGATGCCGATTGGGCGGGGTGCAAAATTAATAGGAAGAGCACATCGGGGACTTGCCAGTTCTTGGGAAGATCCTTGGTGTCTTGGGCCTCAAAGAAGCAAAATTCGGTCGCTCTTTCCACCGCCGAAGCTGAGTATATTGCCGCAGGTCACTGTTGCGCGCAATTGCTTTGGATGAGGCAAACCCTGCGGGACTACGGTTACAAATTAACCAAAGTCCCTTTGCTATGTGATAATGAGAGTGCAATTAAAATGGCCGACAATCCCGTCGAGCATAGCCGCACTAAGCACATAGCCATTCGGTATCATTTTCTTAGGGATCACCAACAAAAGGGGGATATCGAGATTTCTTACATTAATACTAAAGATCAATTAGCCGATATCTTTACCAAGCCACTTGATGAACAATCTTTTACCAGACTTAGGCATGAGCTCAATATTCTTGATTCTAGAAATTTCTTTTGCTAAGCTTGCACACATAGCTCATTTGAATACCTTTGATCATATCTCTTCTATATGCTATGACTAATGTGTTTTCAAGTCTATTTCAAACCAAGTCACAGGTATATTGAAAGGGAATTAGAGTCTTCGGCGAAGACAAAGGCTTTCACTCCGTAACTCATGCTTCGCCATCACTCCGAGCAACTCTCTATTCCTTGGGGAGAAATGAGCATCAAAGAAAAGGACTTCATCCTTCGAGGAGAGAGTAAAAGCTCAAAAGCAAAAGGACCGGATTTCGTCTTTGGTATAATATTAACTCATTTACTTATGACCAAAGGGGAAGAACTTACTTCGAGGGCTCTAATGATTCCGTTTTTGGCGATTCATGCCAAAAAGGGGGAGAAATGAGCCCAAAGCAAAAGGACCGCACCACCACCACCAAATTCAAAAACTTAGTGCTTTTCAAAAGTCTTTATCATTTGGTATCCTATTGTGTTCAAAAGGGGGAGAAAGTAGTATTTCAAAAATGGTATATCAAAACCCTCTTGAACACTAAGAGGTGGATCTCTTTTAGGGGGAGTTTTGTTTAGTCAAAGGAAAAGCATTTGAAACAGGGGGAGGAAATTTCAAATCTTGAAAATGCTTTTGCAAACTCTTATTTATTTACCTTTGACTATTTGCAAAAGATCTATGAAATGGATTTACAAAAAGAATTTGCAAAAACAAAACATGTGGTGCAAACGTGGTCCAAAATGTTAAATAAGAAAGAACCATTCCATGCATATCTTGTAAGTAGTTTTATTGGCTCAATTCCAAGCAACCTTTACACTTACATTATGCAAACTAGTTCAATTATGCACTTCGATATTTGCTTTGGTTTGTGTTGGCATCAATCACCAAAAAGGGGGAGATTGAAAGGGGATTAGGCTTACACCTAGTTCCTATATAATTTTGGTGGTTGAATTGCCCAACACAAATCTTTGGACTAACTAGTTTACCCAAGTGTATAGATTATACAGGTGTAAAAGGCTCACACTCAGCCAATAAAAAGACCAAGTTTTGGATTCAATAAAGGAGCAAAGGGGCAACCGAGGGCACCCCTGGTCTGGCGCACCGGACTGTCCGGTGTGCCACCGGACAGTGAACAGTACCTGTCCGGTGCACCAGGGGACTCAGACTCAAACTCTTCGCCCTCGGGAATTCTCGGAAGCCGGCGCGCTATAATTCACCGGACTGTCCGGTGTGCACCGGACATGTCCGGTGCTCCAAGGAAGCTCGGCCTCCTGAACTCGCCAGCCTCGGGTTCGCGCGGCAGCCGCTCCGCTATAATTCACCGGACTGTCCGGTGTGCACCGGACTGTCCGGTGTGCCAGCGGAGCAACGGCTCCCTGCGGCGCCAACGGCTCCCTGCGGTGCATTAAATGCGCGCGCAGCGCGCGCAGAAGTCAGAATCGCCCATGCCGGTGCACCGGACATCAAACAGTACATGTCCGGTGTGCACCGGACACCCAGGCGGGCCCACAAGTCAGAAGCTCCAACGGCTAGAATCCAACGGCAGTGATGACGTGGCAGGGGCACCGGACTGTCCGGTGTGCACCGGACTGTCCGGTGCGCCATCGAGCAGACGCCTCCAGCCAACGGTCACTTTTGGTGGTTGGGGCTATAAATACCCCAACCACCCCACATTCATTGCCATCCAAGTTTTCCACTTCTCAACTACTACAAGAGCTCTAGGCATTCAATTCTAGACACATTCAAAGAGATCAAATCCTCTCCAACTCCACACAAAACTCTAGTGACTAGAGAGAGTGATTTGCCGTGTTCATTTGAGCTCTTGCGCTTGGATTGCTTCTTTTCTTTCTCACTTGTTCTTGAGATCACAACTCCATTGTAATCAAGGCAAGAGGCACCAATTGTGTGGTGGCCCTTGCGGGGAAGTTTTGTTCCCGGCTTTGATTAGAGAAGAGAAGCTCACTCGGTCCGAGGGACCGTTTGAGAGAGGGAAGGGTTGAAAGAGACCCGGCCTTTGTGGCCTCCTCAACGGGGAGTAGGTTTGAAAGAACCGAACCTCGGTAAAACAAATCTCCGTGTCTCATTTGCTTATTCGCTTGGGATTTGTTTTGCGCCCTCTCTTGCGGACTCATTTATTATTACTAACGCTAACCCCGGCTTGTAGTTGTGTTTATATTTGTAAATTTCAGTTTCGCCCTATTCACCCCCCCCCTCTAGGCGACTATCACTAACCTAGTAGGACCGAACAAGAGTTGGGTACCTAAGTCCCAAGCCTAAATTTGCCTTGCAGGTTTATGCATCCGGGGGTTCAAGCTGGATTATCGACAGCGGATGCACAAACCATATGACGGGGGAGAAGAAGATGTTCACCTCCTACGTCAAGAATAAGGATTCCCAAGATTCAATTATATTCGGTGATGGGAATCAAGGCAAGGTAAAAGGGTTAGGTAAAATTGCAATTTCTAATGAGCACTCTATCTCTAATGTGTTTTTAGTAGAGTCTCTTGGATATAATTTGCTATCTGTTAGTCAATTATGCAACATGGGGTATAACTGTCTATTTACAAATGTAGATGTGTCTGTCTTTAGAAGAAGTGATGGTTCACTAGCTTTTAAGGGTGTATTAGACGGCAAACTTTATTTAGTTGATTTTGCAAAAGAAGAGGCCGGTCTAGATGCATGCTTAATAGCTAAGACTAGCATGGGCTGGCTGTGGCATCGCCGCTTAGCACATGTGGGGATGAAGAACCTTCACAAGCTTCTAAAGGGAGAACACGTGATAGGTTTAACTAACGTGCAATTCGAAAAAGATAGACCTTGTGCAGCTTGTCAAGCAGGTAAACAAGTGGGAGGAGCGCATCACAGCAAGAATGTGATGACCACTTCAAGACCCCTGGAGCTGCTGCATATGGACCTCTTCGGACCCGTCGCCTATCTGAGCATAGGAGGAAGTAAGTATGGTTTAGTTATTGTTGATGACTTTTCCCGCTTCACTTGGGTATTCTTTTTGCAGGATAAGTCTGAAACCCAAGGGACCCTCAAGCGCTTCCTCAGGAGAGCTCAAAATGAGTTTGAGCTCAAGGTGAAGAAGATAAGAAGCGACAACGGGTCCGAGTTCAAGAACCTTCAAGTGGAGGAGTTCCTTGAGGAGGAAGGGATCAAGCACGAGTTCTCCGCTCCCTACTAGGGCTGGGCATTTTAAACCCGTTAACCGAAATCGAACCGAACCCGAACCCGAATAGACCGAATTTGTCGGTTTTTCGGGTTTCGGGTTTCGGGTTCGGTCCATAGATCATATTTATTCGGGTATCGGATTCGGGTTCGGTTTCTAGCTCCGGTAACCCGAATAGACCCAAAAAACCGAACAAAAATAAAACCCAGAACTCCCTCCCTGCTTCTCACTCAGCCCAAAGAGTAAAGGCCCAAGCGTGGTAGCCGGCAGGCTCTCCCCCATGGGCCACGGTCCCACTCCACTCGGCAGCCACCAGCCATCACTTGCACTTACACGCATTCACGGCCTCTAGTTCTAGCAACCCTAGCCCAGACTCCCGGCTGCCGCAGCACGGCAGCAGCAGGCAGCAAGCGCCGCCGCGCCGATCCCATGTTCCGACGCATGGCCGCGTCGATCCGCCACTCCCTCGCGCCGGCAACCTGTTACTCCGCCTCTTCCCGTACGTGCAAGCACTCCGTAGCTCCGGCCGCCGCTGCTGTCGGGTCTCAGCTACTGCCTCCCGCTCCAGCCTCCAGCTACGGCTCCGGCTCCGGCTCCGGCGTCCCGCTCCCCGTCGTCCCCGCGGCCCGCGCCTCCAGCTATGGCTCCGGTGCCCACTTCTTGTCGTGCCCGCGACTCACTGCAGCACCGCGCGACCTGCTCTTGTCTCTAGCTCCATCGTCCTGCTAACCTGCTCCGTCCAACCGCGTACAGGTTGTATGAACTTGTTTGTCAGATTGTATTGAACTGGCATGTTATTCGGGTTTTTAAGGAACCGAATAGACCGAACCGAATTTTTCGGTCTATTCGGGTTCGGTTCCTGTAAATTTTTCTAAAATTTCGGTCCTTATAATCTGAAACCCGAAATTCTCGGAACCCGAATAAACCGAACCGAATAACCCATATAGACCGAATGCCCAGCCCTACTCCCTACACACCACAGCAAAATGGTGTGGTAGAGAGGAAGAACAGGACGCTAATCGATATGGCGAGGACGATGCTTGGAGAATTCAAGACCCCCGAGTGTTTCTGGTCGGAAGCCGTGAACACGGCTTGCCACGCCATCAACAGGGTCTACCTTCATCGCCTCCTCAAGAAGACGTCCTATGAGCTTCTAACCGGTAACAAACCCAATGTATCTTACTTTCGTGTATTTGGGAGCAAATGCTACATTCTAGTGAAGAAGGGTAGAAATTCTAAGTTTGCTCCCAAAGCTGTAGAAGGGTTTTTGTTAGGTTATGACTCAAATACAAAGGCGTATAGAGTCTTCAACAAATCATCGGGTTTGGTTGAAGTCTCTAGCGACGTTGTATTTGATGAGACTAATGGCTCTCCAAGAGAGCAAGTTGTTGATTGTGATGATGTAGATGAAGAAGATGTTCCGACGGCAGCTATACGATCCATGGCGATTGGAGAAGTGCGGCCACAGGAACAAGATGAACGAAATCAACCTTCTTCCTCAACAACGGTGCACCCCCCAACTCAAGACGATGAACAGGTTCATCAAAAGGAGGCGTGTGATCAAGGGGGAGCACAAGATGATCACGTGATGGAGGAAGAAGCGCAACCGGCACCTCCAACCCAAGTTCGAGCGGTGATTCAAAGGGATCATCCCGTCGACCAAATTTTGGGTGATATTAGCAAGGGAGTAACTACTCGATCTCGATTAGTTAATTTTTGTGAGCATTACTCCTTTGTCTCTTCTATTGAGCCTTTCAGGGTAGAAGAGGCCTTGCTAGATCCGGACTGGGTGTTAGCCATGCAGGACGAACTCAACAACTTCAAGCGCAATGAAGTTTGGACACTGGTGCCTCGTCCCAAGCAAAATGTTGTGGGAACCAAGTGGGTGTTCCGCAACAAACAGGACGAGCACGGGGTGGTGACGAGGAACAAGGCTCGACTTGTGGCAAAAGGTTATGCCCAAGTCGCAGGTTTGGACTTTGAGGAGACGTTTGCTCCTGTGGCTAGGCTAGAGTCAATTCGCATCTTGCTAGCATATGCCGCTCACCATTCTTTCAGGTTGTACCAAATGGATGTGAAGAGCGCTTTCCTCAACGGGCCGATCAAGGAGGAGGTGTACGTGGAGCAACCCCCTGGCTTCGAGGATGAACGGTACCCCGACCACGTGTGTAAGCTCTCTAAGGCGCTCTATGGACTTAAGCAAGCCCCAAGAGCATGGTATGAATGCCTTAGAGACTTTCTAATTGTTAATGCTTTCAAGGTTGGGAAAGCCGATCCAACTCTTTTTACTAAGACATGTGATGGTGATTTGTTTGTGTGCCAAATTTATGTCGATGACATAATATTTGGTTCTACTAACCAAAAGTCTTGTGAAGAGTTTAGCAGGGTGATGACGCAGAAATTCGAGATGTCGATGATGGGAGAGTTGAACTACTTCCTTGGGTTCCAAGTGAAGCAACTCAAGGACGGCACCTTCATCTCCCAAACGAAGTACACGCAAGATCTGCTAAAGCGGTTTGGGATGAAGGACGCCAAGCCCGCAAAGACTCCGATGGGAACCGACGGACACACCGACCTCAACAAAGGAGGTAAGTCCGTTGATCAAAAAGCATACCGGTCAATGATAGGGTCTTTACTTTATTTATGTGCTAGTAGACCGGATATTATGCTTAGCGTATGCATGTGTGCTAGATTTCAATCCGATCCTAAGGAGTGTCACTTAGTGGCGGTGAAGCGAATTCTAAGATATTTGGTTGCTACGCCTTGTTTCGGGCTCTGGTATCCAAAAGGGTCTACCTTTGACTTGGTTGGATACTCAGATTCCGACTATGCTGGATGTAAGGTCGATAGGAAAAGTACATCAGGGACGTGCCAATTCTTAGGAAGGTCCCTGGTGTCGTGGAACTCTAAGAAACAAACCTCCGTTGCCCTATCCACCGCTGAGGCCGAGTATGTTGCCGCAGGACAGTGTTGCGCGCAACTACTTTGGATGAGGCAAACCCTCCGGGACTTTGGCTACAATCTGAGCAAAGTCCCACTCCTATGTGATAATGAGAGTGCTATCCGCATGGCAGAAAATCCTGTTGAACACAGCCGCACAAAGCACATAGACATCCGGCATCACTTTTTGAGAGATCACCAGCAAAAGGGAGATATCGAAGTGTTTCATGTCAGCACCGAAAACCAGCTAGCCGATATCTTTACCAAGCCTCTAGATGAGAAGACCTTTTGCAGGCTGCGTAGTGAGCTAAATGTCTTAGATTCGCGGAACCTGGATTGATTTATAGCATACATGTGTTTATGCCGTTGATCATGTTCCTTTTTGCATTTTGTTGTTTAGTATGGTGCTCAAGTTGTACAAACACTCCCTGGACCTCACAAGTCCGTTGCAAAGTGATGCACAGTCTTAGGGGGAGATGTGTTACAACTTGACCCTTTGAGACTAACCATATGCTTGAGTTTGATGCTTTAGTCTTAAAGAAGGATTGAAAGGGAAAAGGTGGACTTGGACCATGCAAGACTTCCACTGCACTCCGATGAAAAGAGTAACTTTTCCAAGTTCATCTTTATACTCTTATTGCCTATTTGCTCCTAGTTGAAGATTTTGGTGAGGCAATGGGGTTAAAGGGCCAAGATTGATCCCGTTTTGGTGCTTGATGCCAAAGGGGGAGAAAATAAAGGCCAAAGCGATAAATGGATCAGCTACCACTTGAGAAATTTTGAAAATAGAGTTTTTGAAAATAGTAGAATAGAGCTTTTTCAAAACTCTTTTGTTGTCTCTCTTGTCAAAAGTTGACTTCTTGTGGGGAGAAGTATTGATTATGGGAAATAGGGGGAGTTTTTGGAATCTTGAATCAATTTTCTTTGGAAAACCTCTCTTGATGTCTCTACAAGTGGATTTGACTTAGAGATAGGATTTTGAGGTTGATTTGCAAAAACAAACCAAGTGGTGGCAAAGGAATGATCCATATATGCCAAATTGAATCAAAATAAATTTGAGTTTTTATTTGAAGTGATATTGCACTTGTTCTAGTTGCTTTATGTTGTGTTGGCATAAATCACCAAAAAGGGGGAGATTGAAAGGGAAATGTGCCCTTGGGCCATTTCTAAGTATTTTGGTGATTGAGTGCCAACACAAGTGCTTAAATGTGAATCTATGCCCATGAATGGACAAAGTGCAAATCAAGAGCAAAGGTATGCTTCTATATCTTAGTACATTGGTTTTGTGTACTAATATACTTGTCTAAGTATCAGAAACAGGAAGAAGAAGAGAAGAGGGGAGTTGGCTGTGTTCAGCCAAGAGGCTGTTTCGGTCTGGAGCACCGGACTGTCCGGTGGTGCACCAGACAGTGTCCGGTGCGCCAGGGTGCCTCGAGCGAAGTGGTCGCTCTCGGGAATTCACCGACGGCGTACGGCTAAAATTCACCGGACTGTCCGGTGTGCACCGGACTGTCCGGTGAGCCAACGGTCGGCCGGGCCAACGGTCGGCCGCGCGATCTGCGCGGGACACGTGGCCGAGCCAACGGTCGGAAGGGGGCACCGGACTGTCCGGTGTGCACCGGACTGTCCGGTGCGCCAACGGCTCCCAGATCTGCAACGGTCGACTGTGCCGTTTAAGGAAAGAAATCGGGCACCGGGCAGTGTCCGGTGTGCACCGGACTGTCCGGTGCGCCCGATGACAGAAGGCAAGATCAGCCTTCCAGAATTGCTCTCAACGGCTCCTAGCTGCCTTGGGGCTATAAAAGGGACCCCTAGGCGCATGGAGGAGCATACCAAGCATTCGTACAACATTCCTAAGCACCAAGACATCGATCTCGCGCATTTGGTTCATTGTGATAGCATCTAGAGCTCTTGTTGAGTTGTGGACTCATTGAGTTGTGTTGCGAGCTCTTGTTGCGACTTGTGTGCGTGCTGTTGCTCTGATTTTGAGTCTTGTGTGCGTTGCTAGTTTCTCCCTTACTCCGTATTTCTTTGTGAATCTTAAGTGTAAGGGCGAGAGGCTCCAAGTTGTGGAGATTCCTCGCAAACGGGATATTGAAAGGCAAAGCAAAACACCGTGGTATTCAAGTTGGTCTTTGGACCGCTTGAGAGGGGTTGATTGCAACCCTCGTCCGTTGGGACGCCACAACGTGGAGTAGGCAAGCGTTGGTCTTGGCCGAACCACGGGATAAACCACTGTGTTATCTCTGTGTTTGATCTCTTGTGGTATTGTGTTTTGCTGAGACTCCTTTCTAGCCACTTGGCAATCATTGTGCTAACACTTAACAAGTTTTTGTGGCTATAAGTTTAAGTCTCTACAGGATCACCTATTCACCCCCCCTCTAGGTGTTCTCAGATATGCAAAACTATCTTTAGCAAGGCGATAAACCAAAATAAGGCTTTTACTAGTGTTATGAATATAAATAATATTTCTTAAGAAAAGATTATGGTTTTGATTTTTAACAGCTAAGTGTCCAATATGGGTAATCTTCATACCTACACCACTTGCCCTGTACATTTGGTAAGTCCATTTGTATTTATCTTGGATCACTAATTTCTCAACTTCTCTTTGTAATATGATGTGTAGCTCTTGTGTATATGTACCAACTTGAATCTACTACATAAGATGTCATAGATCCGACTTAGCGCTCATCGAGGGACAAAGTCCTCACCAAACATGTGCAACAATCGAAAACAGTATGCCCCTCTTATAACATATATGACACTTGGGCTTGATATGCTTTTGTTGGAGTTGTTGTTGCGAGCGTGAGGTTGTGGATGCATCGAATTGTTTTTTGAAGCCATATCCTCATTACCCGCCTATGTGATCGTGAGGAGCGCCATGGCCATGTCCACACAATCCCTAATGACCAATGCTTGCCGAGTTCGCGGAGAAACCTGAAACACCGTCATGGAGAAGTGTGTTCCTCTGTTCACACACAAGAAGTTGGAACTAGACATTCCCAAACGTGAGCGGCTTTGGCTTGGTCGCTAGGGCCATCACAATGGAGCTAAGCTCGTCGTTAAGACCAGACAGAATATAGGAGATGAGCTCTTAACCTCCAATTGGTTGTCGACGAAGATCATCTCATGAGCAAGCGCTCATGCTTTGGCCACGTCTTCTGTGACAGACTTATCTCCTTTTTTTCAAATTAGTTAGGTCAATTCTTGTATTGATGAAGCATGCCCTACCCATAGAGAGAGATAATATATTCCCTCTATGGCGCTCTATATTGCCGTCGCGATGGTGCTCGTCATGACATCTTCTGCCATAGACGGGACAAGTTATGTGAGTAATTGTCGATCTGTTGTGTGCCGCTCTTTGGTAGGTAAGAGTTAGCCTTGGTGACTTTCTTGTCATCCTATCGTACCTTTAATGCAGCCTGTGTTGCATTGACAACCTGGCGACATGTCCTTTTTGACAAGCTCATCACACCATGGTTCGTCTTGCTAAGCTTCTCGTACAGTTGCATGGCTGGCTTGAAAATTTGCGCCCGAGAAGATAGCCATGAAGTTATGGTGGATGGATTCTTGAGTTTAATTAGGGTGTGTTTGGTTGGATATATATGGAATGATGAAAGGGGACGACCACAGTTTCTATAGTGTTTGGATGAGAGTCACGTAGGGGCAAGGTAAACCCCAGAGTAGTTTTTTGTGATGGCGTGATTAAAAAAAAATCAAGGGGATGGTGTTGTCCCCGTCTTATCCCACTTTGACATCAAACCAAACACATCCTTAGTGGCTCTCATTAACATGTCAGAACTTATTAGAGGTGGTTGGAAGCGCTTCACATGCATAAGACGATATATCTATACTTACCCTTTATATATATACAATAAAAAGATACTATCAGAATTTGTATGTTAATATAAATCATTACAAAATTAATCTGTATCTGAATATATACAAAGAACGACACGTGTCTTGGCAGGAGCACGGATGCGACTGACTGACAGGATAAGCTGCTGGATCCTGTGCGGGGAACAGTCACTGGCGGACGCAGGCAGTGGCATGATTGGCCCCCGGGCCGGCCTCCCTGACTACTAACTAGTAGCTCCGTGCACAGCACACACAAGCGGTCAAATTCGTTCCAAGCGCCGCAGCCCGCAAGACTTTCTGAGCCAGTTTGGCGAAAAGGTTGCTGGAATGGAACCCGGCGCTCGCCGAGAAAAAGACGACGCGAGCAACGACGGCCATGCCATCGCGGGACCCGTTCCACACGACACGATCGCAACGGCTACGAGACGAGCCCCCGCTTCCCTTCGCAGTGGAAAACGACGGGCGGGTCGGTCGGGTCCCTCCTCCGGGTCTGGTCGCACTCGAGCGGCCGGACAGGCCGGATGCTGCGCGCATCTCGCAAGCAGCCGCCCATTGGGCGCAAGCGCACTGCTATTAATACTGTACCGTCCCCAACCCGCTGCGTCCCAGCCAGCGTCCTGCAAGCACCGACACGGCGACACGTCGCGTTGCCTATCCCGTGGTCCTCTCCTCTCTAACCGGCCACCACCATGCTATCCTCTCCAGCTCTCCTAGTCAGGAAAAGGGAAGGGACCCGGGAAGGAAAAAGGTAACCAAGCTCACGATGAGTGACCATGCATGATGATCGAGTGGAAGTCACACACAGACACAGGCCGGGGGCGGCACACGCGCACGTCGTCGTAACGCGGCCGTTTGCCAGTGTTGCATGCATGAACACACACACATCAAATATCCCCCAACACGGCCATATATGCCTGGATCGGAAATGTTCCCCTTTTTTAACGAAAGCTAAATCAGAAAATGTTATTTGACGAGTCGTACGTGTTGTCGTCGTCGTCGTCATCGGTAGTAGTACTCACTATGTTCGGATTCAATCATTTAGCGCAATGCTAGATCTCCCCGGTGCATGCAACATCGAAAGGGAAAACCTCCTCATTGCTTGGCATGCACATGATCGACAACATACAGTATTCCCTCCTAGTGTACATATATATATATATATTTCGGTGGATTAAAGAATGTTTTTGACCACCACGATGCGTTCTTGTTGAACTGTGGTACTTGTCCTAGTCTTGCTTTCTCTATGCGCATACACATTTGCACTATTGTTTCTCAAATGGAAACAAATCAGAAAAAAAAATTAGAAGATGGGTACAAAACTTATTACCTATGGTTTGTGAAGTTTGATTCGGCGTGCGGACCAGTACTGGCACAAAACCTATGGGTTGCGAAGTTTTGTTCGACATGTGGACTAAATTAAATTATAACCACATAGGCTAAGCTTTTTTTTCCTTACTAAAATTTCCTCGTGACGGTTATCATGTACTATGAATGAATGTTACGTGTACGGCTCTACAGACCCCCACTATCAGTGGGCGCCTCTAGAAATATACTTTACTACCATTGCGTTTATGAAACGTTGTCGGGATAGAATGCCTTTGGTTCCTACGATTCTTGTTCGATACTTAAGGTCGACGTGTTTGGTTCTTGACCCTGTATCGCCTATATCCTTATCTCTCGTGTCTGACGTAGAGAAACGAGAGGCTTGCCTAGACCGGTGAACCAATTTGGCTCACTCGTCGCGAAGGAAGCCAAACCTTGCCAGCGCATCACGTGATGCGTCCGGACAAAAGAACTAGACGTGTCCCGACTAACCTCCCCGAGTCAAAAACGTGGATGTGGATTCTTGCTTGTCATATTTAGCGAAACGGTTTTCGCCACTAAATGCTAGACGCGAACATTTTGTCGCATTTTAGCGGGTCGGTTTTCACCGCTGACCTTTTAGACGTGGATTCCTTGTCGTATCTAGCGGGCCGATTTTCGCTATCAACCTTTAAGACGTGGATTTTGTCGCATTACGTATGGCGCTACCCGTGGGCGTCGTGATATATGCTTGAATAAGAAAAGTGTCGTGTGGCATTGAGTTACATGGTGCGGCACAAGGGTTATTGTGTTTAGCTTGCCGTGCTAGCACCTGCTGATGAACCGCTATCTGGTATTGATATCTTTAGATGCATATATGTTTATATCTCTAACCACAGCCGCAAGAAATACCCGCCCTCCTAGCTATCGATTAGAGCTAATTTTTGGTTATTTAGGACATGTACAATTGTAGTCGTTTATGGCAATTAGGTTGTTTTCTATCAGCGTGAAGTCTCGCGCAAACCATATCAGGCGCTTGGAGAAGTATGCGATGCTCCGCGAATCAGGGATCACAGACACGAAAGAAACAAATGCAACCATGTTAAACGCCTCTAAAACAAAACTACCTGTAAAGGTAGTTAAAAATAAAATTAGTAAAACACTCCTCGCTCATTCTGGCACTGCAGCCCGATCTTATTACTCAGCTGTACGTATAAGGAAAATATGTGGTGTCACTTGTAACAGCATGGCAAGTTGAAGTGTTTGACCGACGCACCGAAAAAAACCCAAAAGTCCGTGTGCGCGAAGCATTGTGGCGCTCGGCTGCACCCCGTTGTCCGGCGCCCCCACTGCCCTAATCATCTGACCGGTTTGCGGGGCCTTGTCGTCCCCCGACGGCAGCGCCTGCCGCAGCAGCACTTTATTGCCCCCGAGGCGACACCTGTCCCGTCGCCCACCTCGCCGCCGCGATCGCCTCCCACAAAGCCGCACCAACTCCCAACCAACGCTCGAGCTCCACATCCCCCGCTGCTTCCCCTCCTCCGCTCTCTTTTTTTAACCCGCTCCGTTGAACTGGATTTCCTCTTGCTAAACTGTGGCGGTATACTGTAGCACGCATCACGCTCCCCTCGAGCGGAGCTCCTAGTCTCCTTCTACCTCCTGTCCATCTTTTTTGCAATTTGGCCCTTTTCGAGTTTTTTTCCCACATTTATGCCCCTGGCAGTTTCATTTCAAAAAATGGACCCTTAGCTCGGCGCCGTCATCATTGGCGCCGAGCTTGTGTGTGCCGGCGCCAATACTATTGACGCCGGACAATCTGACCTGGCAGCCGACGTGTCAGGGGGTCGGCGCCATAGATCTTGGCGCCGACCTCCTGGCATCTGCGCCGCCGCCCCCGCGTCTGCAAAATTCGTACCAAGGGGTCGGCGCCAAGATCTATGGCGCCGACCCCTTATATTCTGAGCCGCCCGAGTTTCAACCAAAATTTTCAAACCGCGCCGTCGGCCTTCTATCCCTCTGCCCCTCGCGCCGCCGACGCTCGCCGACGCCCGCGCCAACCGGAGTTTGCGCGCCGCCCCTGCTCCACGGTGGTCGCGCCCACCGGAGCCCGTCCGCGCCGCCCCTGCTCCACGGCGGCCGCGACCACCGGAGGCCGCCCGCGCCGCCCCCTGCTCGACGCCGGCGCGCCGTCCCGCCCCGCCCCTCCCCCGGCAAGCGCCCCGCCCCCTTCCAGCCAAGGCCGCCGGCCCACACCGCCAAGGCCGCCGCCCCAACGTCGAGCCCCGACCGCGCCCCATCCCCGCCGGCGCACCAAGCCGGCGACACGCGCCCCGCCCCGGAGCCCGCTCCCCGCCCGCGCCCATACACCGGCCGGCGACACGCCGCCCCGCCCTGGAGCCCGCTCCCCGCCCGCGTCGTCGTCGTCCAACCCCGACCCCGACCCCGACCGTTAAGGTAAATTTTTGATTATTTTTGTTATTGTGTTAGCATTTAGTGTTAAATATGTTAGATTGTTTTGCTATAATTAGTTGTTTTTTGAATGTGATGAATATGAGTTATTGTGATAAATGCAAATTTGAATGAATATTATGAAAGTGAGTCAAATGTGCATGTTTTTTATCCTCCCCGTGTAGGGGAGGTGCTGTCAAAATTTTCAATTATTATATATGAGTAATTTATAAGGTGGTTAGTCTATTAGTGGGTTGTGGTTATATTTATAGTTATGTAGCTAGTAATTAGTGTGTTGTGGTTAGGTAATAACCATCCACATTTTATATTGAATGTTTAATTGGTGTTTCAAATAGATGGACAATTTTTTGAGCTTATATCATGGAGGCAATGTGGAACAAGATCCGTATGGAAATGCCAAGTTCATTGACATGCGACACGTGCCGGTACTATTCGATGGTAGACCCTCCTTGAGTGATTTGTTTACAAAGGCTAAACAAAAGCTCGGTTACCATGAAGATGATGACATTGCGGTTGACGGAGTGCTTAATATCGGTCATCCACCAAATGTCATAAGACGAGTCATCCCAATTGATTGTCAACTGGATTGGGATAATTATATTACTTCGGCTATGAAGACCCATTTGCAACTCATGGAGGTTGTGGTGCGTCCGGTTGTAGTAGACCGTCCCCCTGAAGACTTTGATCGTGCTATCGATGACGTGCCAACTGTTCCTGATGCTCAATCTGGCCCCAATTTGATCCCATTAAGTCAGCCAGGAGATGGTCTGCAGACAGATTTAGCTGCGTGTATCCCTTTGGCACAAACCAATTGCAGTAAGTCTTATTGGCATTACATCTTCATTTTGGACCATGAGCACTTTGCTCATTCCATTTGACGTGGGACTGATCATCTTGTACATGTTGCAGGAGAGACTCCTACTCTTGTGGTTGATCCTCAGACTGAGGCACGTGGCTGCTTCGGTGATGGTTTTATTGCCTCCAACAGTCCTGAGATTAGGAATGAAGAGGAGCCATATGCCTTTGCTATGGCTGCCGATTCAGATGATGATCGCCCGGTTGGTGAACTCACAGAGAGTGACATTGAGATGTTGCAACGTGTTTTTCCAGACGGTCGGGATCCTAGAGTGCATGAGTTCAGCGATCTTAGTCTTTCTCATCAGGCAAATGCAGAGGGCAGGGATGATGAGCTGCTTGACGCTCCTGAGGCCGGTCCTAGCATGATGATTGAAAAGGGTAGGGTCTTCAAGGACCTAACTGCATTGAAGAGGTGGTTGCAGCATTATGCAGTCTTACGTAAGAGGCCGTATAGAGTACTTCATTCGTACGAGAAACGTCGTTACACGGTTGTATGCGACAAGGACAACTGTTCATGGAGGGTTTGTGCTAGGATTCAAAAGATCACCGCAAAGTGGAAGATAACAAAAGTAGTGGGGCCACACACATGTGCTGAACATGAGTTAACGATGAAACATCGCCAATTGACATCAACCCTCATTGGGAAGCGACTTATGGGAATACTGCAGTCGGAACCAAATATGAAGGTTAGGACAATCATGAGGATCGTGGAGAATGTGTTTGATGGGTACAAGATAACATATGGTAAAGCTTGGAGGGCTAAGCAGTGTGCGTGGAAGATGATATATGGGGACTGGGAGTCTGGGTACGAGCGGCTACCTGTTCTTTTAAATGCAATGAAGGCGGTCAATCCAGGCATGCATTATGAGTACATCCCTAAACCAAATGCATGGATTGATGGGAGACAGATATTCTTCCGTGCGTTCTGGTGCTTTCCCCAGTGTGTGGATGCCTTCCGGCATTGTCGTCCTGTCTTTTCAATTGACGGCACGTTTCTTCTCGGCAAGTACCAGGGCACTCTTCTAATTGCCATATCCGTTGATGCAAACAACAAGCTAGTTCCCCTAGCATTTGCTCTGGTAGAGAAAGAGAACAAAGACAGTTGGGGCTGGTTCCTGCGACTGGTCCGGATACATGTGGTTGGCCCAGGACGGGAAGTTGGTGTAATATCAGATCGGCACCAGGGAATACTCAACGCGGTCCGTGAGCAGATCGATGGGTACCCTCCTTTGCATCACAGGTGGTGTACTCGACACCTTGCTGAGAATCTTCTGCGTAAGGATGGTGTCAAGGATAACTTTGAGCTTTTCCAGGAGACATGTCGACAGCTGGAAGACAAGTTCTTTAGAGAAAAGTTAGAAAAGCTCAAAGTCGCAACAAATGCCGAAGGTAGAGATTGGTTGAATGGATTGATGCCGGATTTGGAGAAGTGGACGAGAGCTCACGACTTAGGTGGATGGAGATATGAGTTCCAGTGTAGTAACATGGCCGAGTCATTCAACAAATTATTGTTGGGCATACGTGGTATGCCGGTCACTGCTATAGTGACATTTACCTTTTACAAGCTTGTGGCATGGTTCAATGATAGACACACCCACGCAGTTGGATTGCAGAATGAGGGAGAGAGATGGGCTCCAAAGCCTAAGACCTTTCTAGAGAAGGCAAAGGAAAGGGCAAACACACACACACTGTTGATTGTTTTGACTTACAGTCAGGGACATATGAGGTATTCCTTCAAGCTGGTACTACTTCTGACGGCGAGTCACAAGAGTCGAGGAAGCATGTGGTTGTCCTTAATGACTTGTCATGTACTTGTGGCGCACCCAGGCAATACCATTTTCCATGTTCTCATCTAATCGCAGCTGCTCGAGCTCGTAACTTTGACTTAGAGAGGAGGATACCTCAAGAGTTTACTATTGATAAACTAGTGTTGACTTGGAGTCCAAGATTTATTCCTTATCGTGACGCGGGTGAGTGGCCTCCGTACGATGGCCCAAAATATGTCGCTGATCCAAGTAGTCGTTGGACCAAGCGTGGATCCAGGAAGAGGACGAGGCACAAGATGGTTATGGATCAGGTTGGTGGTAGGAGTAGAAGGGGAAGGAGAACACCATTTCTTACCGACCCCGAGCAGTATGAGTGTGGCAAGTGCGGTAGACTTGGTCATAATTCACGCACTTGTCGTTGGCAGATTAGCGAGGTTTGTATTTTTAGTTTAATGATACTACCTTAATTTTATTTAATAAGGCTATATTACTTACTAACATTAATTTCATTTTGTAGGATGGCACAGTTCCACCTTCTCGACCCGTTCTACGACGAGAGCCACCGGGGGCGCCTTCTGTCGGAAGGCCAGGTATTTAATTGTAAATATCTTTTGTAGATTTGTTGTTGTACAAATGGTGTTGCTTATATAATATTTTTCCGTGTAGGACCTAGCAACGCTTCGTTCTAGGACACACAATGGGTTCCTAGACATGGTGTTCGACGACAGGTACACTAATTACCTCAGACGAGCAGGTCTAGATGTAATATCTTACCAGTTACGACGCGGGTTGCCTACTATTGATTCGGCGGCCATTACTGCACTTGTGGACAGGTATTGTTATGATTTTATAAAAATATTCTTGAATCATTGAGCTCTTTTACACTATTTTTTTAATTATGTAGGTGGCGTCCTGAGACACATAGTTTTCATCTTCCTTTTGGTGAGATGACAGTCACATTAGAGGATGCACAGAAGATACTTGGACTCAATGTTGGTGGCAGAGCAGTGACAGGCCAATGTGACTCTGACGGATGGAGGGCTAGAGTTGAGGCCTTTCTTGGTAGGGAGCTTCCTGCTGAGGGCGTTGAACGGACTGCTGGAGTAGGCATCACATGGCTCCGTCAGTCTTTTGGTGTGTGCCCTGCTGATGCTGATGAGGCTACAGTCCAGTTCTATTGTCGAGCTTGGATCTTGCACATGTTTGGTTGTGTCCTCTTCCCAGACGCCACAGGAGACTGCGCGTCTTGGATCTTGCACATGTTTTTCATCCTCTCTTTGTCCTCTGCATCCCACTTTTGAAGATTCTCCAGCCACTTCTTATCTTTCTCTGATATTTCGGTGTCAATCCACTGCTCAAAATCACATAGCGGTGGAGGAGTCTACAAAATGTGCAATTATTAGTACGCAAAAAAACATTTACAAAAACATTCACAAATGTAAACATATTACAAGACTATTCTCACCATTAAATTCATCCGACGTTGAACAACAGTTGGCTCAAATGCAAAGTTAGCACACATCCAATACCTCTGTCGATAGGTGTCATGATCTTCAGACTTATCGACCTTACAAGGATCACCACAAAAACACATAGGCACTGGAACACCACTTGGCAAAGGCAACGGGTCGAAGGCAGTTCCGGTCAAAGGACCCTTCCTAAATTTCCATAAACTCTATAACAATCAGAAATATAATAGACTCACAAAATAAGAGGCAGATCCAAAACTTACCTTTGTTTAGCATATTTACCACGCCTAGACATCTCTAGTTTAGAAGAATTGAAATGAGCACAGCAACAAGCCAGACGTAGGGTACTATTTATAGGCACGTACCTCGGCGCCATAGATCTTGGCGCCGAGGTAGGCGTCGTTGACCGGGCGCCTACCTCGGCGCCAAGATCTATGGCGCCGAGGTACGTGCCACGTCAATCCAGATCACACCGGCGTCTGACGTATAAGCGCCAATAGTATTGGCGCCGGCACACACAAGCTCGGCGCCAATGATGACGGCGCCGAGCTAAGGGTCCATTTTTTGAAATGAAACTGCCAGGGGCATAAATGTGGGAAAAAAACTCGAAAAGGGCCAAATTGCAAAAAAGTTGGACCTCCTGTCGCTTCTGCCGCTGCCCGGCTATAAAGTCGACTGCTCTGTTCACCGCCCCCTTTCCCTCTGCATCCGCCTCTGGTTTTTCAGAGCAGCAGTCCAGGCGCGGAATTGAATTCCGGTAGGATTTGAGAGCGGAGCGGAGCGGAGAGGAGAGGAGAAGAAGGCGGTAGGCGGGGAAGATGGAGATGCCGGCAGGGAGCGGGGCCCCAGCGCTGGCGCGGCAGGGCTCGGTCTACTCGCTCACGTTCGACGAGTTCCAGACCACGCTCGGCGGCGCCAGCAAGGACTTCGGCTCCATGAACATGGACGAGCTGCTGCGCAACATCTGGACAGCCGAGGAGTCTAACGCCATGGCTGCGGCCGCCCCGGCCACGGCCACGGCCACGGCGGCCGCATCCGTGGACGCGCACGCGCAGCAGCAGCAGCAGCAGCAGCACGGGGCGCCCATCCAGCGCCAGGGCTCCTTCACGCTGCCCCGCACACTCAGCCAGAAGACGGTCGACGAGGTCTGGCGCGAGATCGTGAGCCTCACCAGCGGCGAGGACGCGCAGCAGGTTGCGGCTCCCGCTCCCGCTCCCGCGCCCGAGCCCGAGCCCGCGCCCGCGCCCGCGCCGCTGCCGGCGCAGGCGCAGGCGCAGCAGACGCTGGGGTCCATGACTCTGGAGGAGTTCCTGGTACGCGCCGGCGTGGTTCGTGAGGACATGGGGGGGCACCAGACCCTCCTGCTGCAGCCGCACGCGCAGGGGCTTTTCTCCCAGGGGAATGCGGTCGCGCCGCAGACCCTGCAGCTGGGAAACGGGATGGTGGCCGGGGTCGTCGGGCAGGGCCTCGGAGGAGGGGTGACGGTGGCGGCTCCGACGACGCCGGTCGTGTTCAACGGGTTGGGAAAGGTGGAGGCGGGTGATCTGTCGTCGCTGTCGCCGGTGCCGTATCCGTTCGACACTGCGCTGAGGATGCGGAAGGGACCCACCGTCGAGAAGGTGGTGGAGAGGAGGCAGCGCCGCATGATCAAGAACAGGGAGTCGGCCGCCAGGTCGCGTGCGAGGAAGCAGGTGGAGCCTTTCTTCTTTCAGTGGATCTGCTATGCTGTCCGTTAACCATACTGCATCTTTGGCTTAATTATAGTAAAAACTTGTCGCAAATGGAACTCCATGGTGACTATATTTGGTATGCCTCTCGATTATGTTGTACTTTATTCACTTGATGTGATCTGCCACTTCCAGTTTAGCTCTTCGATGTTAATTTATTGCTAAGTAGCCTCTACAAATAGCAAGTTGCCATTGTATAATACTCTTATCTTCATCTAAAGAGGTATGCCTCTCGAATCTGGGAATGAGCCATGGTTCAGCTTGACCATCTCAGATTCAGAAAGGCTGAGACACTGGATAAGTTTGTTAATTTGGGAGATGGTGGTACACATTCCAGTCTCACAGACTTCATCATTTCAACCACCTCATTGAGATGATAGGGATAGCTACTTGGGCTTAAAGAGGTTTACAATTCCAATCATAAACGCATGGTTTTGTGTTCTTTTCTGGTTAGTTTTTGATACAAATACAAGAGATTGATTGATTTTTTTACATCTGTAAGTTATTCCATGCTGCACATGTACTGCTGTATAAGCTATAGTCTTTGACCCCATCGGCACTCAAATTTACTGGATTGCTCTAGTTGATAGAAAATTGTTATGTTGGTTCAATTTACTGATAAGAGTCTAAAATCATAACCCAGTGTACAGACACTTAACCACATGCGTCCTAACATTGTAGGCGTACATAATGGAGCTGGAAGCTGAGGTGGCAAAACTCAAGGACCAGAATGAGGAGTTGCAGAAAAAGCAGGTATAATTGCTATGTTTTGTTAAAAGATATGTTGTTGCCACTAAAAAAATAGATTTTATTTCTTGGTTGTATGCACATTATTTGTTTACAGCATCAATGAATGTACTCAGTCTGTGTTCCTTTGATAATCTCTTCATATTAGACTTTCTCTACATGGGTTCCTTTTTTCTAGAGATTTGAGCTGCTAGAGACTTTTAAATTTTATAATGAGGCTTGCTGCTGGCGTGGCAGCAGATAAGTTGCTACAATTAGTAGGAACTTCCAAATGCCTGGCCCTTATTGCATATGTTCTGCATCGAACTAGCTGCCTTGAGCAACTGATGCTGACTCCTGACTGCACATACAGATTGATGCATGTTGTCTTAGACCTGAGCTCGTAGCTTGCTATTTTGGGCACACATCTTTCATGAACTTAATGTGTGTTACAATGGTATTTTCATTTAGGGTACCCTTTCATTTATGTCTATTTTTAAATGTATATTGTCTACATCAAATTATCAGACCACAATTGTCACATGTAGCACCTGGGCATCTGATGTTATTGATAAAATTGCTAGTGTCGCATAGTTGTATTGTCCATTGTGTAGCACTTAACGTCATCACCTCACCTCATTGACCTGAGACAAATAAAGGAAAGTTCTGCTTAGCTTTGTTAGAGTGAATGGATTAATCAGTTCAACCCAAAAACTTTAAGCTATGATGAGAAGATAGGTAATCTACTTATACACTTCCACACCTCCGGCCACTCACGTGCAGCCGGAGGGAAAGACGCAAACGTGGAAATAAAGGTGTGGAGGCACAAATATAACATCTACCAAGATTCAAACTCGAGACCTTTGGCTCTGATACCCTGTTAGAGTGAATGGACTAACTAGATTTTTTCTCGAATCGCAGGGGAACTGTGTATCATTGTATTAAGAGAAAAAGTCCAAAATGGACTAAAACAGGGTACAAAGCCACCTCACGGTGGCCAAAACTGAAGATACATAAAGGGATCCATTAAAAGGATCAGCTCAACCTACAGCCACAGGCCACAGCTTGCAGGGCAGCAAGGCCCTTGGCTCCAGCTACACACCATATGAAAAATTATTCTTTAGCAACATGAAAGGCAGAGGATATATTGGGTGCCTGTCCCTGAAACACACAGTTATTACGATGTTTCCAAATAGTTCAAGCACCTAACATGACCAAAGAGTTGAGACGCTTCTTGCTCTACGCACTGACCATCATGTTGCACTGTCTCCAGCACACTTCAAAATTAGTGTCTCTAGGGTGCGGTGTCAAAGCCTGTAGCCCAACAAGTTGGAGAAGCCGAAACCAAACTTGCCTAGCAAACACACACCCAACGAGCAGATGATTGATGGTTTTCGCATGTTGATCACATAGAGGGTTTAGGGACTAACCAGTTCAACCCAAAAACTTAAGTTGTTAGGAGAAGGTAGGCAATCCACTTATACACTTCAACACTCCCACTCACGTGCAGCCAGAAATAAAGGCACAAATGTGGAAATAAAGGGGTGGAGGCACAAATAAAGTCTCTGCCAGGATTTGAACTTGAGATCTCTGGCTCTGATACCATGTTAGACTGTTAGAGTGAATGAACTAGCCAGTTCAAACCAAAAACTTAAGTTGTTAAGAGAAGATAGAAAATCCACTTATACACTTCAACACCCCACTCACATGCAGCCAGAGAGAAAGGCGCAAACATGAAAATAAAGGGGCATATGCAATCCAAGCTTAAACTCTTATGCTCCATTGGACCGTTGGAATTGATATTAATTCCAATAATCACAATTTAGGCACAGATCAAGTTAAATGGCCACATGCTCTGTTCTTAAGGCGTCGCCTAGGCGTCTGGGCGGTGGTCTAACTCCTAGGCGCCTTGCCCGCCTGCCTCGTCCAGGCGGTGCTCCAACGCCTTGGACCACCTTACTGCTTTAAAAACCATGGCCACATGTATAGCATACTTATATGTTGTTATTGGCCACATTAGGGGAGATACTTGTGTGCTACTGTTGGCTCGCTTTTGGGACAAATACTAATGAACCCTAGGGCCAGCACGTGATGTGCAGGACCTTGGGGTTGGCTCTGCGGGTCACCGGATTATTCGCGGTAGGTTGCCGGACTGTCCATGACAGGTCGTCGGATCATCCGCAATGACCTAGAGAGCTCTCGAGTAAACCTAGATTTCGTCTCCATGGAGGGACCCCATCGGGAGGAGAGATCGTAGGGTAGGGTTGCTTCGGGACGGGTAGGTCACCCAAAGTTCCTTTAGACGATGTAGAGTCAAAGAGAGGTGAAGATTGAGATTAGGGAACTACAACTAAGGCTACGCTACATCTAGAACTAATGCATAAAGGTAAATAAGGTAGATAGGTTGGTTCAATTGGGTTGTGTGTCTCTCAATCAGTTGTGCCCCTTCATACATATAGGGGGAGGCCTGGACCCTTCCTAGGTGAGATCCAACAGTTTCCTGCGAGTTTGTTAGGATAACCACGCACAAGATATGGACTCAGCTTGAATTAATCTAATCGTGGACCGTCCGAGCCACATGACTGGACTGCCCGACCATCCAGGTGCCAAATATGGTGTCCAACATATGACCCCCTGCCTTTTGGTGGAGGTCACGAACCAAAAGCACCTGTACTACCAGCATCTTTCGAGAAACAATAGATTTCACAAATCATCTTGTTATCGAAATAAGAACCCTAGCTCGATGCAAGTCACAAGCTCTCTCAACTAAAAAGTATAGTCATTTAATAGAACTCTAATGCACAAAGGTCCATTAGGATTGCATCTCATTCAACCATTACTATCAATATGTCAAAAGGGACAAAACTATTGTGCCCCTTAGCCCGAATAAGCAAATAGACTAAGCATGTGATACAGATTCATCGTCGTACTTTCCCACATGCGAGCAGGACAAAACATTGGCGATGAGTAGACAGGTGGAAAGTACCATGACATAACTGGAGGTAGATGAGCAAGCGACATTTGCTACGTCACCTTTTGGACCGGTTTAATCGTCCTTTGCTTTTGTCAGCCACACCCGGCCGACCCAAGACTTTCTTGCCCACCGACTTTAAAGGGTTGATGGGGAAAGGTTGCTGGTCAGTCTAGATTTCCTGAAAGCTCAACCGACTTTCATATATAGCCGATTGTATTGGCGACGGAAGATATTACAATCATTGGTGGTATGAGAAAAGGAGCCATGCCATTTACAATAAGCACGCCTTTTCAATTCCTCTATCGGAGGAATTGTGTGGGACAATCTAATGTTGCGTTCTTAAGTAACTCATTAAATACTTTGTCACACTTAGCAACATTAAATGTGAACTTAGCTTCTCCTTGCTAATTCTTTTGAACCGGCTACAGGGAAGAGCAAGCAGAAAGTTTGGCCTTAGTAGGCTAAACAAGCTCAACGACATGTAACTCTTTCAACTCGTCATCTGAGATACTACCGTCACTATGCTCATCATGGGGCTCAGGTGGTTGGTTATCATTATGTCGGCCTTTTGTACTAGGACAGTCAAAGGAGACTTTCGGTATAGGCCTCTGAGGCTTATCAGTACCGCATCCCACTGTCGTGTGGTATTGGATGAACCTTTTTAGCTCCCTAGGGGCTAAAAAATATTTGGCCTCATGCGTGGGTGGTGGCATGTTGTGACTACGGTGTGCTGCAGGTGGGGTGGAGTAGTGCCGTTGAGGTGAGTACGAAAATTGTGCCTGATGTGCATCACTTTGTTTTGCGTATGCATATCCGGACGGTCCGGCATAAGGTGTCGGATGCTCCGCGACTTGGTCGGAAGGTCTTGTGTGGTATACATACTGTTTGGTCGCATATGTATAGTCAGTCGGTTTGGCAGGAGTGGTCGGACGGTCCTGTGGGACTACGAACGGTCCGACGTAGGGTGTCGGACGGTCCACGATTTTGTCGAGCGGTCTGGTGTGGTATACGGACTGTTCAGTCGCGTATGTATAAACAGACGGTCCGAGGAGAGTGGTCGGACAGTCCTGCGGGACTACGAACGGTCCGGCGTACGGTGTCGGACGGTCCACGATTTGGCTGAGCAGTTCGTGGTTAGATCTGGGCTATCCGGTCGTGTGGAGTACTATCTGGATGCCGCGTGTCATGCTTGGTGTCACGGTGTGCCTCCAGAGAGTCCGACGAAAGGTGTCGGACAGTCCATGAGGTGTCTGGGTGGTTTGAGATTGTACTCGGACTGTCTAGCCATACCCAGAATCAGCTGCGCGTTGCATACCGATGGTGGTGGTGATGGTATACTGCGGCTTTGATGTACCGTAGGTGGGAGATAGTAGTGTTGTTGATGTGGGTAGAAAAAATGTATTATTGTGCAGCACCCTGTCCTGTGTAGACGTACCCGATCGGTTCAAACTGGGTGGTTGGTCAGTCCAATGTGATGCTGGACTGTCCGGCGTAAGGTGTCGGACGGTCCGCTATGGGATCGGACGGTCCGAAATTATGTTTGAATTGTCTGATAATGTTTGGTACCGTTTGTGCGCCACACGGCGGGCCCGGCATTGTACCGTACAGTCTGGCATACGGAGCCGGACGGTTTGCGAGAGGGCCGGACGGTCCGTGATTGTACATGGATTGTCCGGCCATACTCAGTGCCAACCTATCGTATAGTGCATGAGGTGGCAATGATTGCTCCAAATATGAGTTCATTAGCATACCATAATATGGCTGGGACTAAGAAATTCCATTTGCTGCCGATGTGCTTGGCATTAATACCTTGGTAGTAGCCCCATATGATCTAAGTTTTTTGAGCGTTTCTATTTGTAGATCTAGGTACCGTTTCAATTGATCTTCCTGTTGATTTTATATAATACCTAAGGGATTGGGTATCATCAGAGTTACTTACAGTAGGGGGCTGCTGCAGCAAGGCCGGCAGGGAAGCGAGCTTCACTTCTCTCTCCTAGACAACCTTCTTGTCGCGATCTATCCTGAAGTGCGAGCGGAACCACCTCTTTGCCTCCTCGCGCTTCCGACCTTGTTGTCGTTGGAACTCCTCATCCAGCTTCTTCACGTAGTCTTCAAATTCCTTCTGCTCAGCGGCTGACAAATCCTCTATAATCAACCTAAGGATATTGTCTAGGGAAACATCGATGTGATCTTTGGAATTGACCATCGTGACCGATCTAATAGATTTGACCTAATAGATCTGATCTGATAGATCTAAACTCAGTCGTCCCGAGCGGAGTCACCAAAAAGTTGGCTCGCTTTTGGGCCAAATACTAACAAACCCTATGGCCAGCACGCGATGTGTAGGACCTTGGGGTCGGCTTTGTAGGTCACCGGACCGTCTGCGATAGGTCACCGGACTATCTGCGATGACGCAAAGAGCTCTCGGGAACCTAGATCTTGCCTCCCGGGAGGGACCCTGTAGGGGAGGAGAGATCGTAGGGTTGCTTCAGGATCGGTAGGCCACCCAAAGCGCCTCTAGACGACGTAGAGCCGAAGATAGGTGAAGACTGTGATTAGGGAACTATAACTAAGGCTATGCTACATCTAGACTTAATGCATAAAGGTAAATAAGGTAAATAGATTGGTTCAATTGGATTGTGTGTCTCTCAATCAGTTGTACCCTTATAAGGAGAGGTCTAGACCCGTTCCTAGGTGAGATCCAATTTTTTTTTGCGGGTTTATTAGAATAACCACGCACGAGATAAGGACTCAGCCTGAATTAATCTAATCACGGACCGTCCGGGCCACCCGCAGACCGTCCGGGGTGTGGACTGTCTGGCCGTCCAAGTGTTGTTGCATGTCAGCGAGCCGAAGAGTTGTATAAGTTGCAAAGGAGAAACAGAGCATGGGGATCAATGGAGTCTAGTTCTATCTCTCAGCTCATGGATTTAAGACATGCTATATCTAAACTTTCAAAATTACTATAATGTCAAATTTGAAGCCAAATAACCTAGTCCTTTATGTAGATTCCAATTCTTCTGAAATGAAAGAATCCAAACAGTTTGTCAGGGATTTTTATTATTTCAGATCTAAATTCCATTTCATCCATGATAGTTTGTTTCTTCTTAACTCCTGATAAAAACGAAAGAGGCTATGTTAACTTTTATGTTTCATTGTGCAGGTTGAAATGCTAAAGAAGCAAAAGGATGAGGTAATGATCTTTCAGTTTGGAAAAATACTGATGTTCAAAAATTTCGTTTCTGTAGAAGCTTTAGCAAGTTCTATTTAGACTCTGCCTGAGCCTGATCACTATTGCATGTTTTTTTTAATATTGGGGAAAGAGGCAGGGGCTGATGATATGCTGCTGTTAAGCAACAAATTTTTATGTTTTCTATTTAATTTTCTATGACTGTTTTAATCCTTTCCATGGAACTTTCACGGGTCTAGCCTCACAACATTTTAGTGGGGCTCTTTCTAGTAGTTCCCTATGATAGATACCTTCTGATGTTTGGTTGGACATGAGTTTGATTTTTTTTTTCTTTAAAAATACGACTAGAATTTACTCCAACATGTACCTATCACTAAATCAATGCATGATGACCTTACTCCATTTTCACGCCCATATGATTTTGTTACATGATTTTGTAAGTTTCTCTTTTTGCACCCAAAAACTTTCTGAACCATAGATTTGTTCGTAAAACATGATATCAACCAGTCCATTCATCCACTATGTTCAGTGTTTATAAGAAAAAAAAAAGATTGATTGAATTAGTATCCAAAAATGAAATTAATTCATTACATGGAAATAGGGATGACTTGATTTCTTTTCTTCCATCTGGTTTTGTTCTGCATGATTTTTTTGTGTACTTTGAGCATCTAAGCGAAACACATTCAAAAGTCATGACATTCAAATGCAGCTACCAGATACACATAAATAGGAATGGCATTGAAATGCGACGACTTGATTCTCGTTTCCATCCTGTTTTATTGTGCCTGTTTCATGTAATTTGAGTATCTAGGCGTGTCAGATACACAGAAACCATCAACTTGACTCCAGAATGCAAGCCATAGCCTGCAGTTCTAGGAGGCCCCCCTTGATTTCAAAAGCTATACTGCCATTATCTGGAGACTATTGCCTTCCTCTAAGGGATCTTAAGAGTTAATTCGCCAAAACAATTTCAAATGAATCATATGGTCAAATGTGAATACAAATTGCAAAAAGCCGATCAGTTTAGTATGGGCCAAGGTCTGGACCTGACCCAATGCTAGGAATATCAATCTCAGTTCTTATGTGATAAACCTTGGCATGTCCAGTCAAGGGTTTCAACACAGGTATAGGTTTCAATACAACATTCCATTCTATGCATGAGATGTTTAGGATACCAAAACTTCCAGATGACATGGTTTCTCGTAACTACAAGAAAACATATTTGAATTCTAATATTGACATATCTTTCACAATTTCACCACAAGCCTACCAGAGCACTAGGTACATATCAATCAGTATCCTATGTGAATGTGAATTAGTTTGACATCAAAGAAATGTACCATTGCTAATTAGACACACATTCAATTGAAACTTTTGAAATTGTTGCATACACTTTTCATGCATCTCTTCTTGATATAATTTAGTAAAGTAATGAGTTAACTCTATTGAGAATTTGATGTGTTATATTTTTTTATCTTTTATCTAATTAATTACTTCATATTTTAAACGAAGAGGGCTTCACATAAATGTGATTTATATGGCGTGATGTTTACTTGTTAGAAATAGAATGCTAACACTAGCAATTGAACCTTGCTTAGTGCTACCATGTCTATATTTGTACTTATCCCGATTAGTTGATATTTCTTAAAAGAAAAAGGATAGAAAAAAAAATCTCACCAGTGAGTGAACAACGATATCTGTCTTGGCATCCTTATGATTTAGTGAGATAAAATAGCAAAACATTTTTTTTTCTGAAATTCAGATAGTTCTTGGTTCTGATTGTTACCTTTAACACATTAACCTGAGAAACATGCTTTTCCCTGACAATCTTGGTGAAAATTCTACGACTATTTTGTAGCGGAAGACAGTAGATCTTTCTGGCTGCCGATTTTGATGCGCTGCATATTCATCAACTGGGAAATGACGGTTCCCTTCAGACAATGTGTTTTTTTTTCACTCACAAAAGCTTCTCTGTAAATGGTTTTTGCAGGTCCTGGAGCGTATCAACAGCCAACATGGACCAAAGGCAAAGAAGCTTTGCCTGCGCCGCACCCTGACTGGCCCATGGTAGCCTGCTGAAGCTTGCACAAAATTGACCGAAGTCAAGATCGTCGGGCTAGATGTGCCCGTGTGTATATATCAGATGAAGTCAAGAGTACTGAGTACCCCGTTACCCCTGTAGACCGCCGCTACTTCAGAGCTGCCGTTCTTGTTCTGTGACGTGGGTAGTCTGCGCCTGACAGTTCGCTGTTTAGGTTCGGTTGCGCGATCCTCACATGAACAATGAGGCGTGCCATCTAATTTGTTTATTAACTCACTCCTATCTATGGTGAGATAATGCAAGTAACCTGGAGTATGTTTGGTTGATTTGCCGTTTTGAAAAATATGCTGTGAGCTGTGTGGAAAAACAGCGGTGGCCCGTGTGGAAAATAGAAGCCGTTTGATTTTACAGCTATGTCTTTTGAAAAAAATGCTGTCAATTTTTTTTCAACCTCATCTTTTTTGTTTCGCATGGATCGCTAGTTGAGGTCACGCTTTTCCACGGTGGTGGACCGGTGCTTGTCCGTGTGGCGGCCGGCGGCCGAGGTCTCACGCGGTGGGCGGTGGCTAGGGCCATGGCCGACCGTCCTCGGACAGGGGTTGGAGCCGCGCATGCTCGAGGGGTAGCCTCACCCTAGAAAGACTAGAGGGAGGGGTCATCTGAGATTCTGAGCCGACGATAGTAGACGCTGCACGAGCCGAGAAATGGTGAAGGACCGAATCATACGATCAGATGGGGTGTGGGGGCAGGGGATATTGGGAGCAAGGCTTCCAATTACAGGATGCTCCAGTCACTCCTAGATTGTACCTAATAACCAGGTGTATACGCTCTGGTGCGTCTTCCTGCCATGTATCAGATCAAACCTCCCCTCTAACCTGGCCTATGTATGCATATTTGTTTCGATTTGTATGTGCAAAAACTTTGGAAATCATGCACACAAATTTAGGAAATTGATTGGCGTGCATGGAAACAAAAAAAATCTGATTTGAATGCTTTATTCTATCTATAAATATATGATCTCTATAACAGCCATGCAGATATGTTCTTTAAAAATATTTTATGATATATACTAATATTAATTGTGCTACACATTTTAAATATTTATGCAATATGGTACGATGAGTGAAGAATCAGTTTCTTGCTGCATGTGCATAAATTTAGGATAACAAGAATGTGCGTTGAGAGAAAATGGATTGACATACATGGAAACAAAAAAAAACTGATTTAAATGCTTTATTTACCCATAAATATATGATCACTCTAACAACAATGCAGCTAGATTTGTTGGAACCAGTTCATGACATATACTAATACTAATTATGCTACACGGTGTAGATATTTATGCAGTGTGGTGCACCGTGTACATAATCTATTTTCTGCTGCATGCGCACAAATTTAGAATGACAAGAATGTGTGTTGAAAGAAAATGGATTGACATGCATGGAAAAACAAAAAATTGATTTAAATGCTTTATTTCATCCATAAAAATAGGATATCTACAATAGTCATGCAACTAGTCTCGTTGGAACCAGTTTATAACATATATTGATACTAATTATGCTACACGATATGGATATTTATGCAGTGTTGTACACCGCGTAAAAAATATGTTTCCTGCTGCATGAGCACAAATTTAGTATGGCAAGAATGTTCGTTCAAAGAAAATGAATTGACATACACGAGATTTATGAAATCGTGGCAAATGACATCATTTTTTAGAGCGGTTACCTTTTTCTAAATTTATATTTCATTGTGTAAATATCTGTATCGTAAATATTTTATACATATGTCGTAAATGGTATGAACCAATACACACTGGATTAAGTAATGAGATAATGTATAACATCAATAAATCGTTTGCGTAAAATGTAAATAGAAATGTCATAAACAAACAATAGATGGAAGCAGAGCCATGAACTAAAATATATGTCGTAAAAACCTATTGACGTTGGCATAAATAGGTATACAAAATATTATAAAAACAGGGCCATCGCTCTTGTCTAGGGTTTAGAGTTTTAGGGTTTAGGGTTGGAAATCATGCGCACAAATTTAGGAAATTGATTGGCATGCATGAAAACAAAAAATCTGATTTGAATGCTTTATTCTGTCTATAAATATATGATCTCTATAACAACCATGCGAATATGTTCTTTAGAAATATTTTATGATATATACTAATACTAATTGTGCTACACATTTTAGATATTTATGCAATACGGTACGATGAGTGAAGAATCAGTTTCTTGCTGCATGTGAATAAATTTAGGATAACTAGAATGTGCGTTGAGAGGAAATGGATTGATATACATGGAAACAAAAAACTGATTTAAATGCTATGTTTACTCGTAAATATATGAACACTCCAACAACAATGCAGCTAGATTCGTTGGAACCAGTTCATGACATATACTAATACTAATTATGCTACACGGTGCAGATATTTATGCAGTGTGGTGCACCGCGTAAATAATCTATTTCCTGCTGCATGCGCACAAATTTAGGATGACAAGACTGTGCGTTGAAAGAAAATGGATTGACATGCATGGAAAAACAAAAAAATTGATTTAAATGCTTTATTTCATCCATAAAAATAGGATATCTAGAATAGTCATGCAGCTAGTCTCGTTGGAACCAGTTTATAACATATACTGATACTATATATGCTACACGGTATGGATATTTATGTAGTGTTGTACACCGTGTAAAAATTCTGTTTCCTGCTGCATGAGCACAAATTTAGTATGGCAAGAATGTTAGTTCAAAGAAAATGAATTGACATACACGAGATTTATGGAATCGTGGCAAATGACATCATTTCTTAGAGCGATTACCTTTTTCTAAATTTATATTTCGTTGTGTAAATATCTGTATCGTAAATATTTTATACATATGTCGTAAATTGTATGAACCAATACACACTGGATTAAGTAATGAGATAATGCATAACATCAATAAATCGTTTGCATAAAATGTAAATAGAAATATCATAAACAGACAATAGATGGAAGTAGAGCCATGAACTGAAATATATGTCGTAAGAGCATCTCCAACAATGCCTCAAACTAGTGCCTCAAATTGAAATATGGGGCTCTACACAAGAAAAACTACTCCAACAGTGCCCTATTTCATAATTTTTTGTCAAAAAACTATAGAGCACCCTCTCAAGTGACTCAAATATACTACACTGTAGTGGGCTGCCTTATAATCTAGATTTGGGGCTTTACTGTTGGAGCGAGGTGTTTTGTTGGTGCCCTAAATTCTATAAAATATACTTATTTTCAAATTATAGGGCATTTTTAGAGGTCACGTTGTTGGAGATGCTCTAAAAACCTATTGACGTTGGCATAAATAGGTATACAAAATATTATAAAAACAGGGCCATCGCTCGTATCTAGGGTTTAGAGTTTTAGGGTTTAGGGTTGGAAATCATACGCACAAATTTAGGAAATTGATTGGCATGCATGGAAACAAAAAATCTGATTTGAATGCTTTATTCTGTCTATAAATATAGGATCTCTATAACAACCATGCGGATATGTTCTTTAGAAATATTTTATGATATATACTAATACTTATTGTGTTACACATTTTAGATATTTATGCAATACGGTACGATGAGTGAAGAATCAGTTTCTTGCTGCATGTGCATAAATTTAGGATAACAAGAATGTGCGTTGAGAGGAAATGAATTGACATACATGGAAACAAAAAAATCTGATTTAAATGCTTTATTTACCCATAAATATATGATCACTCCAACAACAATGCAGCTACATTCGTTGGAACTAGTTCATGACATATACTATTACTAATTATGCTACACGGTGTAGATATTTATGCAGTGTGGTGCACCGCGTAAATAATCTATTTCCTGTTGCATGCGCATAAATTTAGGATGCCAAGAATGTGCGTTGAAAGAAAATGGATTGACATGCATGGAAAAACAAAAAATTTGATTTAAATTCTTTATTTCATCCATAAAAATAGGATCTCTACAATAGTCATGCAGCTAGTCTTGTTGGAACCAGTTTATAACATATACTGATACTAATTATGCTACACGGTATGGATATTTTTGCAGTGTGGTACACCGCGTAAAAAATATGTTTCCTGCTGCATGAGCACAAATTTAGTATGGCAAGAATGTTCGTTCAAAGAAAATGAATTGACATACACGAGATTTATGGAATCGTGGCATGACATCATTTCTTAGAGCGGTTACCTTTTTTAAATTTATATTTCGTTGTGTAAATATCTGTATCGTAAATATTTTATACATATGTCGTAAATGATATGAACCAATACACACTGGATTAAGTAATGAGATAATGCATAACATCAATAAATCATTTGCGTAAAATGTAAATAGAAATATCATAAACAGACAATAGATGGAAGCAGAGCCATGAACTGAAATATATGTCGTCAAAACCTATTGACGTTGGCATAAATAGGTATACAAAATATTATAAAAACAGGGCCATCGCTCGTGTCTAGGGTTTAGAGTTTTAGGGTTTATTGTTTCGCTCGCAGATGTTATCGAACGCGAAGCGAAGTTGCACGTCCCTACAGGTCCACCACCGCCTCGCCCCTGGCCCTCGCTCGCTCAACGCCTCCATCAGCGGCAGTAGCTCGCCGTGCAGCAGGCGCTCGACGGTGGCCGTCGAGAACTGGACGAACCACACCGAGTGCATCTCGACGTCGACAGCTTTCTGCTACGCATGCCAGAGTCGTTGTCGTGGGCAGTTTCCGCCACTGCCGCCGTCGATGCTCGCGTCTCGACCAGTCGTCGCTGCCACCGTCGATCGTACCACAGGAGGTCGGCCGCTGCCACCACTCGCGCATCAGACGGTCGCGGACGTCGTGGCGCTCGTGTCTCGAGCGATGCTCACCGATGTCTCCTCCTGATCACCGATGTTGCATGCCGCTTGTCGACGTTGCCCGCCACTCGCCGATGTCGCACCTCTGAAAAAGATTCCAAAACCAGCACACTGCACTTACTTCTACGATCATTCATAACAATCGTTGAATTCTAACAACAGAAACAAAATGTTATGGTTTTTCAGCTGAGTATCTTCTAAACACAGCAAACATCTCTACTTGGTAATGTCTTTCGCAGGAGCTATCAAGGAAGAAGGGCGACTTGAAGCATCAGGCGTAGCCTTAACGTCCGCCACAATGTCATCAGGAACAACTACACCAGGCCTTCTCATCAAGATTCGTCCCACGCGAATGGCTTTATCCATAGCTTTGTCTCGCTGGGTCTTCAAAACAGCGCAGTTGTCCTCTGCAACCTTGGCAGTCAGTCGAGCGATTTCTAGCTCCTGGGCGACTGATCTCTTGGAGGCACGCAGATCCTTAATGACAGAGTCCTTGCTTGACACCAGCTGCCTGAGCCGCAGGATCTCATCCTGGGATACTTGCAGTTCATGGCGATGATGATCCAGATCGACCATGGTGAAGCGGTGGCTCCTCTCCAAGATGGTTAGAGAGTTACTGGTGTCACGATATAACCTATCTAGATTGTCGTGGGAAGCTGCAAGTGCTCGTTTCTCCTCCTGCAGACAAGAATCAACCCTCAAATACCCAGAAATCAGTAAAAGCACACCAGATCCAATTAAGTAAGCTTACCTCGTTAACTGCCCTTTCAGAATCAAGCTGAGCATTAAGAGAGGAATTCAAGGAATTCGCGTCGTCTAAAGAAGCAGAAACTCGGGCCAGGTCGATCTGACCTTGGGAATATCTCTCCTTAAGCTCAGAATACCGCCGAGTTGAGTCGGTTTGATACTGAAGATGTTTGTCCTCGAGCTCAGAGTATCTCCGGGTCATATCTGACAAAAAGCAACCGAAGAAAGATACATAGTCAAAAAACAAATTAACCAATCAGCCAAGAAAAAAGCAAAGGTACCAACCAACATTTGACGCTTTCAAATCAGCTATCTGTCTCTGAAGCAGCAATGGATTCCACTACGTCAGAGACAGAACTCCTTCTAGAACAGCAGCGCCATGTGATCTCAGTTGAGCAGACATCCCATCAACTAAAGCCTGTTATAAAAAACAAGTGAGTACGAAGAAAGTAATTTACCAGGAGGAACGAAGGCAATCCCAAGTCATGAGAAGTCGTGTTATGACTCGATGAAGGAAGATCAACTGGGACAATCTGAAAAGCATCATCGGGGGTTGATTCAGCTCCTCCAGCAGATATCAAAATCTTGTCATCCGGTATGCCGACCTCTAAGGTGATTCCCTCACTTGAAGCTAAAGAAGTATGCATCACTATCAGTCCACCAGAATGTGGTGGAGACGACCTGGCGTGGACATCCATGGAGGTGTGGGAAGGAGAACTCGCTCGGACACCCTAGGGGGCTAGGTCACAGCTCGCACCACCCATCGGAGCCGGATCGCTACCGGCAGCACCCTCGGGGGCTGGGTTATAGCTTGCGTTACCCACCTGAGCCGGATCACTACCGGCAACACCCTCGGGGCTGGGTAACCGCCAACACCACCCTTGAGGACTGGATTTTCTTCAATAGCCACTTCTAAGGCTGAAGCATCTTCAGTCACCTCCATGGGAGTTGGGCAATCTTGACCAACCTCTTGACACTAAAGACCGCCCTCCAAGGTCGATGACGCACAAGATGCCGCCCGGGACACCTCTAATCCCACATCTGGAATGTTAGAATAAACATCCATCATATCACCATCAGTCGGCTCTGACAGCATATCCTCAGGAATGGCATCCTCAAGGGTCTGATCAAAATCTATTATAGATAAATCTTGAAGGCTAACAAGAGCAGACAGGGCTGGAGAAGGAATATCACTATCTCCTCTACTACCTCTGTAGAGTCAGCTATTCTTGCGAATTAATGGAACTTCTTCTTCTTCGTCCTCATCAAAAATGCGAACAAAAGATGGTGCAGGAGCACACCCATTGGGCTCAGTTGCAACAGGTTTACACCCATTGGGTTCAGCTTCAGCAGGGTCGCACCCATTGGGGTCAGTCGGTACACGGTCACACCCATTAGGGTCAACTTCAACAGGTACACCACCAGTGGGATCAACTCCAGTGAAGACCTCTTCCGGTATTTCTTTAGCAACAAGAGCAGAAGGGCCAACACCCTGGTCCAAGCATGATAATCGTCGAAGCCGTCTCCTTTTCTTCTTCTTTTCTTCAGCAGGCGTAGCCAGACGACTCACTTGGCGACGACGCTTTGGGCGAGTACCCTCAGGCTTTTGGGCGTCTGTTGTTTTGTCAAGCTCTGGTATAGCGGCAACAACCATTGCTTCAGTAGGACCCGAGTCATATGATTCTCCAGCCAACATGTCAAGCATTGCATTCATTTCTGCATCATCTGGACTCATTGGCATCTCAAAATGGACTTACTTCTCATCATTAGGAAGATCACAAAGAGAAGCAACCAAGACCTCAATATCTTCGGGAGAGGGTCGCACTCTAAGACCTAGACCACTATCACCAGCAGGAGGATTAGACACAAAATTGAAAAGGGACTTAGGAGGTGGCAGATTCCAAGCAGAGTAGGCAATAGGAGCACCAACATTTGATACTTTGCCTCTCAAGATCATGTCTAGCTGGCTCACCAAATCCTTAGTAGGAATTCTCCTATTGGTAACCCGAGTGGAGTCAGTAACACCACTGTACATGTAAGCCGGGTATGCTCTGTCTTTTAAGGGCTGGATGTTCTTAAAAATAAAATCAGCAACCACAACTTTGGCGGTCAGACCTCTTTCCTTCAGCAGACAGACTTCAGCAAGCAGAACCTTAGCCTCTGTTACTTCCAGGGCAGTGGGAGACTCAATCCAACTTGGAGTGCGCACATCTGGCTACCTTCCCGACCGGGGAGGGAGGGACTTGCTGTGGTTTTCCACAATAAACCATTCAAGACGCCACCCCTTAATGTTGTCCATAAGCAGAATATCAAGATATTCTGTTTTCCTTCTGCACCGCATTTCTAGACTCACACCACCCACGAGTTGGTACTGACCCCCAGCCATCCCAGGTCGACAATGGTACAGATACTTCCATAAACCAAAGTGGGGAAGAACTCCGAGGTAGGCCTCACACAGGTGAACAAAGATAGAGATTTGTAGAATGGAATTGGGATTCAGACGAGTTAGGTTCAGATTGTAAAAGTCAAGGAGGCCACGGAAGAAGGGAGAAATAGGAAGAGCAAGGCCGCAGAAAAGAAATGGAACATAAACAACGGACTCGTGGGTATCCTCTGTTGGGACAGTAACCCCACGACAAATCCGCCAAGAACAAAGCTCTTTTGGAGGAAGAATTCCAACATCAACAAGGTGAAGGAGATCTGATTCCGAGACAACAGACATGTGGTTTACCTGCGAAAGGCAAATGGCTGTTGGGGTCGATGGGAGGAATGACCACTATAGCAGAATTTTGGTTCTTCTGCTTGGGCGTCATTGCAATCTCGTTAGCGGATTGAAGGGAAGCGAAATCAGAGGGAAGCAGTGTAATATTTGGAGACAACAAGGTGAAGTTAGGGCTTAGAACGCAGAGGCGTGTGGCGACGTGATATAAATGGGGTTTTCCCGGGTCAGACACCATTTCTAAAAAGTGCCAAGTCATCACTCGAAAAAAGCAAGACGTCCTCGCATAACTCGGCAGCTACCTCTAAAGCGCCGATGTGGCCCAGCGTAACTCGGCAGTTACCTCTGAAGCGCCGACGTGGCCCAGCGTAACTTGGCAGCTACCTCTAAAGCGCCGACGTGGCCCAGCATAACTCGGCAGCTACCTCTAAAGCGCCGACGTGGCCCAGCATAACTCGACGACTATTTCTAAAGCGCCAACGTGGCTTAGTCTAACTCGGATGTTACCTCTGAAGCACCAACGTGGCCCAATATAACTCGGTCGTTACTTCTAAAACGTCCACATGGTCCAGAGCAGCTTGATAGTTATCTCTAAAAAATGCCGGCAATGCATAACTCAGCCGTTTTCTCCATGTAAATGCCAGCAAAACCAAATGCGACTCAGTAATTACCAGTCATTACTCGGATGTTACCTCTAAGAACAACGACAACGCTGGGAATGAATACAAGCTATCGATTGCCTATAAAAGAGCGACGAAAAAACAAAAATGAGATACTCAGAACAAGTCGAGATTTTATTCAATATATTGATAAGGGAAGTCCTTCCACAAACTCAAAGACCAACTCATTATGAGCCGACCTTTCTTCCCTTTTTCGCTACATTACATTACTACACTACCACACTACTTACACTACTCTATACTACTAACTACTACTACATTATTTCACTATTACTAATACTACTTCTACTACTACTTATCTATACTAATATTTAAGCCAGCGACGCTTTGCTGCTGGCCCTGCCACTGTCGCCGTCGTCCCTGCCGTTGCCGCCGTCGCCCTTACCGTTGCCGTCGTCGCCCTTGTCGCCGTCGTCGCCCTCGTCATCGCCGTCACCACCGCTCCCCTTCTCGGACGAGTCGGAGGAGTCCTCCTCGTCCGAGGAGACCTCAGACTCATCCGAGCCCTCGAGCCTGGAGCGCTCGACGGCCTAGATGTACGTCCACACCTCAGCGGTGATCCCCTAGGAGTCGTCCGAATCATCGGATGACACCGGGGGAGAGGCTTAGGCTGGCGACCCCTCAGACTCGGAGGAGAACTCCTCCTCGGAGTACTCGGATTCACCGAAGTCCTTGGAGGGGGGACTCGGCTCGCGCTTCCGCTTGTCGTCGGAGTGGTGCGATGAACTCCCGCCTTTCTTGCTCTTGCCCATGGTGGAGTAGAAGAGAAGAGAAAAGAGGAGAATAAGCAACAAATGGCCGAGAAATGTGTGAAGACACTAGTGAAGCAAGCACTTTATTTATAGGGGCGTGAGGCAACCGCTCATCTCCTACCACGGTCACTGAACAGTCGCAAATATTCAATATGCAATTCAAATCGCTTGGAAACAAGTCAGGCAGCAGACGTCGTTTCACGTAACACGACGCCCATTGGGACTGAATTCAACTGCTTGGACGATATGATTACCCCCCTCGGTCACAACAAGTTACTACTCAGAGGCAGTTTGCTAAACGCTCAGCGCACCAAGCTGTCCCTTAGCTACACCCATTGGGGGGACGCCCAAGAATTTTCAATAGATTTTCCCAAGCAGTCGCATCCATACAGTATACACAATGAATGTATCAAGACAGAAGGAAGATATCGATAGAGATCCGAGGAAAGCCTAAAATAGCTGCTGAAGTACAAGTCCAATCAACAGAAGCATTGAAGCACGAAGCGAAATAAAGACCAGCCAAAGAGCCATCTACTGGACGTCCAATCTGTCGCCGATCAAAAAAATTCCAAACCTAATAGGACATGGGTAGATCGCATTACTGATCTTAAAGGCAAAACCATATGCTGATCTCTAAAGCATAAAGCCGATGATATAATGCTGAATTCTAAGGCATCCGACGAAGATAAAATGATGATTTCTAAAAACGTGAGATGAAGACCTTTGAGTAGATTATTTTCAGTAATCTACTCAAAGCTCGAGGGCTACACCCATTGGGTGCACCTCCGGTGCACCCAATGAATCATTAATCCCAGAGGACAGAATGCTGATCTCTAAGGCATGAACTGACGATGAAATGCTGGTTTCTAAAGCATAAGACAAAGATGAACCAACGACTACTAAAAAGCAGAAAATGAAGATCTTTGAGTGGATTATCTTCAGTAATCCACTCAAAGCTCGGGGGCTACACCCATTGGGTGCACCCAATGAATCTTCAACCTCCAAAAACGAAGTGCTGATCTCTAAAGCATAAGCTGACCGATCAAAGCTCAGAAGCAACGACTTGACAAGCGTACTGTCAAAGCATCCACATTATAAAAATCAAAACTGCAAGCTGGACCTAGAATCTTTGGGCCGATTATTTCAAAATCAACTCAAAGATTGGGGGCTTGTGGGGGACAGATATCCCCTGGGTCCACTAGAAGGCTAGAAGACCTCGCGAAAGGCCTTGGGCCCATTGTTTCGCAAGGCCATCCCTTTGTGGGCCTGGGGAGGAATGTCTGGCAGAGTGGATCGACACAAGATTGGATCAACTCGAGCCCAGGCGGCCCAATGAATTCAAGCATTATCCATAGGAGTGATCCGATTCTCCCGCGCTGTGCCCTCAGGCGTCGGAACTGAATGATGATAAGTCGGCAGAATTATAGGAAGATAAACTCAGTCGGTTTACTAATACTTAGGCGCACGTTGTTATCATATCTGCATGTAACGCCCCACGATCGAGTATATAAGGCCTAGGGGGCACCCCCTCAAAAAAAACTCACTCATTAGCCGTCTACTCGACTCTCTAGTATCTCTCATACTAGAGAACTCCCCTGTAACCCACCACATAAAAGATCCACACCAGGAAGTAGGGTGTTACGCCTCTCTAAGCGGCCTGAACCTGTATAAAATTGTCCACTATCTCTCGTGCGTTTAGCACGAACCATCGAGCTACAGTCGGTAACACCGTCCTACTCCAAAAAGCACCTCGAGGGGCAACCCCGGGTGCGCGGTCGGACCCAAAACACCGACAGGTAGCTAATAGCCTCGACCTGAAGTACTACCCTCGCCGTTCGACCGGCAGTGCTGGAGGTGTGATTGCCTCGCCAGTTGGTGAGGTCAATCCCAGGTTGAACAGCATGGTCAACTTGGCTGCGGTGCTCAACACAGAGGACCACACCATCGACGAGTTGGGCAAGGTTCGGGTGGAGGTTGCGAAATTGTGTGCTGAGTGCGCAGCACGCCACTATCTAGATGGTGGTTCTCCCACCCCTGTCGGGATTCAGCACCCTTACCGTTCGCCGCCCCGTGGTCGCTTCGACTATGGTACCCCAGACTGCAGGACCCAGATAGATTTGGATCCCTAGATCGATAGAGTCAGAGTCTGTAATAATTCTTAGTTCAGTGTCTCAGTCTAGTCAATCTAGTTAGAGTTAGTTTGCTTATTTTATGTTGAATGCTTGTTATGATGGACATGTAATGAAGTTGGATCTTTGTAATGATTGTCACTAAGGTGTGGGTATCCCCTGCAACTTGGTGTAGTTATTAATAAAGTCAGTTATTTAGTTGGGTAATCCATTTATTTCCACTTTCCTCTTTATCTGAGAAGCTGTTAGTGAAGATGGTCAATTGTTCAGTGCTATGAAGATCTTCTATACATCTTTTCTTATGCTGAAAGACTACAGAGTCAGATTTGATATATGTGTGTGATTTCTATAGATGTCATCCTAGGGATGAATTAGCTAACCAAGTATCAAGCCAGTCTTAGTTGCGACGAGAGAATAGTGAAGTTAGTGTCCCTATCAGGAGAAGAAGTGTTAGTGGAATTGGTCTTGTCGGGACCGAGGAAAGGGAGTTATCACCAAGTCATCGCTCATATTGAGGAGATTAAACCATCAGAGGCTATCAGTGTAGTATCAGATTTCCCAGATGTGTTTCCCGAGGAGTTACCAGGTATGCCACCTGAAAGGAAGGTTGAATTTGCCATAGAGCTTATTCCAGGCATCGCCCCTATTTCCAAGAGAGCCTATCGAGTGTCCAGACTGGAATTAGTGGAACTCAAGAAGCAAATTGATGAGTTGTCGGAGAAAGGTTATATCAGACCGAGTACCTCGCCTTGGGCAGCCCCAGTGTTGTTTATGGAGAAGAAGGATGGCACAAAGAGGATGTGCATTGACTACAGATCCTTGAATGAGGTTACTATCAAGAATAAGTACCCCCTGCCCAGAATTGAAGATTTATTCGATCAGTTGAGAGGAGCCAGTGTGTTCTCAAAGATAGATCTGAGGTCAGGCTACCATCAGCTCAGAATCCAACCCTCAGACATACCGAAGACATCATTCATCACTAAGTATGGACTATATGAGTTCACGGTTATGTCATTCGGTTTGACGAATGCGCCAGCTTACTTCATGTACTTGATGAACAGTATGTTCATGGACTACCTCGACAAGTCGTGGTGGTGTTTATTGATGATATTCTTATATATTCTCAGAATGAGCAAGAACATGAGGAGCATTTGAGGAAGGTACTTTAGAGGCTACGAGATTGTCAGCTGTATGCCAAGCTTACCAAGTGCGAGTTCTGGGTCAGTGAAGTCTTATTCTTGGGTCACATTATAAACCAAGAAGGATTGGCTGTAGATCTAAAGATGGTAGCAGCTATCTTGAACTGGAAAGCACCAAAAGATGTCCGAGGAATCAAGAGTTTCATCGGAATGGCCGGTTATTATCGACGTTTCATTGAAGGTTTCTCCAAGATTGTCAGGCCAATGACAGCCTTATTGGCAAAGAAAGTTGAGTTCTAGTGGACCCCAACATGCCAGAAGTCCTTTGAGACATTGAAGGAGAACTTGACAATGGCACCAGTACTAAATCTGCCAGATGTTCA
Organism: Zea mays; assembly: GCF_902167145.1. Classification (NCBI taxonomy): domain Eukaryota; kingdom Viridiplantae; phylum Streptophyta; class Magnoliopsida; order Poales; family Poaceae; genus Zea; species Zea mays. The sequence continues at coordinate 9,460,425 of NC_050104.1, read as the reverse complement.
CAAGCCGTTCTCAGTGTATTGCGATGCTTCGTATACCGGACTAGGATGTGTGTTGATGCAGGAAGGGAGAGTAGTGGCATACTCGTCCCCACAGTTGAAGATTCATGAGAAAAATTATCCTACTCATGATCTGGAATTAGCAGCCGTGGTTCATGCATTGAAGACCTGGAGGCATTATCTTTATGGGCAGAAGTATGATATATACACGGACCACAAGAGTCTCAAATACATATTCACTCAGTCAGAGTAAAACATGAGACATCGAAGATGGCTAGAGTTGATCAAAGATTATGAGCTGGAGATTCATTATCACCTAGGCAAAGCAAATGTGGTTGCAGATGCTCTTAGTAGAAAAAGTCAAGTTAATATGTTGGCCGCTCACCCGATGCCGTATGAGCTAGTGAAGGAATTCGACAGATTTAGCCTCGGATTCCTGAACAACACTCAAGGAGTGACAATCGAGTTGGGACCCACTCTAGAGCAAGACATCAGGAAAGGTCAGAAGGATAATGAGAAGATCAACGAGATCCGGCAGCTGATCATAGATGGGAAAGGCAAGGATTTTCGTGAAGATGCAGAAGGAGTGGTATGGTTCAAGGACAGACTGTGTGTTCCTGACATCAAATCAATCCGGGAACTGATTCTCAAGGAAGCCCATGAGACAGCATACTCTATACACCCTGGTAGTGAGAAGATGTACCAAGACCTGAAGAAAAGATTCTGGTGGTACGGTATGAAAAGGGAGATAGCAGAGTATGTGGCTATGTGTGACAGTTGTCAGAGGATTAAAGCAGAACATCAGAGACCTGCAGGTTTGTTGCAACCGTTGTAGATTCCTCAGTGGAAATGGGATGAGATCGGAATGGATTTCATAGTCGGTTTGCCCCACACTCGTACTGGTTATGACTCCATCTGGGTAGTAGTGGTCCGTTTGACAAAGGCGGCCCATTTGATACCAGTCAATACCACCTACAACAGTGCAGTGTTAGCCGAACTATACATGTATCGGATTGTGTGCTTGCATGGCGTTCCAAAGAAGATGGTATCAGATAGAGGCACCCAGTTCACCTCTCATTTTTGGCAACGGTTGCATGAAGCTTTGGGCACACACTTGAAGTTTAGCTCAGCTTACCACCCGCGAACAGATGGTCAAACAGAGAGAACCAATCAGATTCTGGAGGATATGTTGAGGGCTTGTGCTTTGCAAGATAAGATAGGTTGGGACAAGAGATTACCATATGCAGAATTCTCTTACAACAACAGCTACTAAGCCAGTCTGAAGATGTCACCATTTGAAACGCTCTATGGGAGGATTTGCAGAACTCCATTGCATTGGGACCAACCTGGTGAAAGATAGGTGTTCGGTCCAGATATTTTGCTTGAAGCCAAAGAGAACATCAGAATGGTCTGAGAGAATTTAAAGGCAGCGCAGTCCAGATAACGAAGCTATGCTGACACCAGAAGAAGAGAACTCAGTTTTGAAGTGGGAGACTATGTCTATTTGAAGGTGTCACCCATCAGAGGAACCAAAAGGTTTGGAGTCAAAGGCAAGCTAGCACCCCGATACATTAGGCCGTATCAGATTCAAGCAAGACGTGGAGAAGTGGCTTATCAACTCAGCTTACCAGAGAATCTGTCCGCTGTGCACGATGTGTTCCATGTGTCACAGTTGAAGAAATGCTTGAGAGTGCCAGAAGAGCAGTTGCCAGCAGAGGATCTTGAAGTTCAAGAAGATCTGACTTATATTGAGAAGCCAACTCAAATTCTGGAGACAGCAGATTGGGTCACTCGGAGAAGTACCATCAGGATGTGCAAAGTCAAATGGGGTCACCACTCAGAAGAAGAAGCAACCTAGGAAAGAGAGGATGAATCGAAAGCCATGTACCCTGAGCTCTTTTCTGGCCAGCCCTGAATCTCGAGGGCGAGATTCTTTTAAGGGAATAGGTCTGTAACACCCTGATTTTGGGGGTATAAAATTTCTTTCTAATTATCACCCAAAATCATGTGTTACTCTTCCTTTTCTCACTCTAGGCTTTCTCTCTTTAGATTCTTTCTCCCTTTTTCCTTTTGATTAGAAATAGCTTAAACTAGTGGAGGTTAATTATTTATTTTTGCCAAAACCTTGTGGGTCATGACATGTTGCATCATGCTGAGCTTAAAATATTCTTTGAAGTGTTGCACAAGTTTGAATTTATTTGAATTTGAAACCTAGTTTGAATTTGGATTTGTAAACCATATAGAAAAAAAATAGAAAAGGAATTAGAAAATTCAGAGAAAAAGGAAAAGGGAAAGCAACCTAGACCCCGCCTGTCAGCGGCAGTTCTCCCTCGCGCGCGCCCTCCCTCTCTTGCTCGCTGCCCGCTGGGGCCAACCTGTCGGCGCCAGTTTTCTTCACCCGCGCGCTCCCTCTCTCTCTGTCTCACGGGTCTGGATTGCCAGCCGTCGAGCCGTTGCCCCGCGCACCCCTTTCTTCTCTCTCTGCGCCGTGGGCCTGCCCTGTCAGTTCCGCCCCCTCCGCGCTCGCCGTGGATCGGCGCGTGCGCACTCGTGCATGTTGTCGGATTTCTCGGCCACGACGCCCGCCCACGCGCCCAGCTCCCTTCTTAGAGCCCCACCAGTGCCTCGCGCACACCCCTTTCCTCATTTCGCTCAGCTTCACCCTCTCTCGCGCTCTACACACGCCGCCAGCCGCCACAGGAGACCCACACCCGCGTTCCCGACCATCCAGCTCGCCGGAGACCGCGCCAAGCCTCCCTGAGCTCCGCCCCGAGGTGAGACACCTTTGACCGTGCTCAATTTCCCTAGTTTCGCTCTGTGCTTGGCCAATTTTGGCATCGTCGGTGCTCGGCCGGCGGTCCGCCGTGCTCGCATGGTGGCCGATCGATTTAGCCTGGTCTAGTTCCCCAGAGTAGGTCCCTGTGTCATCCCTGCCTCTGTTGAAGCTAGCCCAGGCCTTAGCGCGCCTTAAGTCCCCTCCCTGTGGCCGGAATGGCTCACCGGAGTTACTCTGGCCCGCCCGATGCTTTCTCACCGCCGTTCTCTCCTCCCTGCTCGTGGATTCATGACCCCTTCCCCGCCATTGAGTTCGCCGTGGCGCCCTCTTCCTCTCTGCCCAACTCCGGCGACCCTGGAACCCCCTAGCTCACGCTTGCCTCAACTCCGGTGACCTCACCGCCGCGAAGAGGAGCAGCGCCGCCCGCAGCCGTTCACCCCTCCTTGGTCTGGTCCCCTCCGTCCGATTCAGATCGCAAGGCTCGGACCACAGGATACCGCTTCGCACACGGGCGCCCTGACGCCGTGGCCCGCCTGTCAACGCCCAAGCCCCCTGGCGCTAGGCCCGCTCGGTCAGCTTGCTCTCCCCCTCTGTCGCTGACACTACCTAGCCCACCTGTCAGCGCTCGCCCGCTCGCGCGCGCGCGCCCTCGGCCGCAGATCTAATCTTAGCCGTTGGTTTTAGATCTGACGGTTAGATTCACCCGATACCCCTTCGCACGGTAGTTTTCTTAAAGAGACCCTCGGTTTACTGGAAATCAATCCACCGTCCCTGGTTTTCGCGCGCAGACCCCTGTAATCTTATAGATTTAGCCCTGGACTTTTAAATATTCACAGAATTAGCCCTAATTTCATATTTTGAATTCCCCAACTTGTTTATTTCATAACTTTTGCATATGAACTCCAAATTTAGTGATTCAAATTGCAAAATGTTCATAGAATTATTCTCTGTTTAAATAAAATAGGTTCACTTACTGACTACACTTTCTATTTTTTATGATTGAATAAGAACTAATATAGATGTAGTTTTATTTATTTAATAAAATAAATAAAAGGAGAACCTTAGAGATTTAAACTTGTTTAAGCGTGTGAGATTAATAATATGTATTACATAAGTTTATCTCTGTTCTAAATTTTAGGTCACCATAAAATAAATTGACCTATGATTATGTACTTGTAAATAACACTTAGGGAAATAATAATCTATTTTCAAATAAAGTTAATGTATGCCATAGTTTATGTTATACTTTGAATTTATTATCCCTTATGTAGTATTATGTCTTTTTAAGATGTGTTCCAATGTTTGTACATGTTTGGTGTGATGTTCATTTGTACTTTCCAAATGTATTGAATGCATACTCGCTTTATTTAGACAACGAGCAGTCCGAGGTTCCTGAGTGTGTTGTTGGAGACCTCCCTGAGCAACAACCCGGGGAAGGCAAGTGTCCTCTTACATGTTATGTCCTACATACTTTAGGATTCATTGTCCCGCATTACTTTATGAAACCTAAGGATTGACTAGTCTGTATTCACTTATCCTTGTTTACCTTTTGGGTTACCATGGTTAGCATGTTGCTATTGCCTTAACTTAATCAATGAACATGATGTGAACATTTATGATACGATACTGTTATCCTAATTATGTGGATGATCTTGTGCTACCTTAGGGGGCTCAGGCCTTTTTCCTGAGTACCTCTCTGTAAGGACCTGTTCGTGGAGTGACCACCCGGGATAACAGTACAACCATGAGGGTGGAATGGGACACCCTTAGCTGATTAATTAGATAAACCTGGGGGTGTAGTTGACTTTACCGGAGGGCTGTCAATGGGGGCCAGGGCGTAGTGCTCGCTCTACCAAGGTTGGGGTGCAGAGGTTCTTTCAATTTGGTTTTGTTAGTCACCACCTTGGGGAGGTGTACTGCGTTTGTACGACTGGTGAAACCTAACGAGTAGCTATGCACTAGGGGAGTCTTTGTAAATGCTACGTAGTGTATCCCTGGCCATTCACCTTGGTAGTGAAGATCGGGTCTGTACAACCCAGGCTGGAAAGGGATCACGACTTGTGGGTAAAGTGTACAACCTCTACAGAGTGTTAAAAACTGGTATATCAGCCGAGCTCACGGTTAAGAGCAGCCTTGGGATCCTCTTTGATTAGAAGAACTTTGGATACTATTATGTTGATGGTTAACAATGATGTTATAAAATCTGATCTCTGGTATTTCCTCTTTTGAGGAGGTACTTCTGGTTAATAACTGGGTTATTTACTAAAACTTGGCTCTACTAATAATAATAAATACTTGACCAACTAAAAGCAACTGCTTAACCTCAACTCCATATACAGCTAGTCCACTTTAGCCAAACAGGACATTTGCTGAGTACGTTGATGTGTACTCACCCTTGCTTTACACACCACCCCCACCCCAGGTTGTCCCCAGTGTACCCAATGCTCAGGAGGTGATGCTGGCAACATGGATGACTTCGAGGAGTTCCAGGAATATGACGAGTTGTAGTCCTTTCTTAGTGGCAAACCCCTAGTCAGCTGCATGTGTAGGCTTAGCATCTCATTTTGTATTTCTGCACTTTGATAATTATGTTAAAGACAATGGTTATGTAATAGACTCTATGGATGTATTGGACATCTTGATGTAATAAAGTACCTTTCCGCTATTTATTTCAAGCATTATGTGATGATGTCCAATTATGTAATCGTTGTGTACGTGAGTTTCTGATCCTGGCACGTACATGGTTCGCATTCGGTTTGCCTTCCAAAACCGGGTGTGACATCATTTGGTGACTTTTAGCAGTGGCCATCGTTCGATCCAAGTTGACTTCGTGCTCACAAGGAGAGAAGATAAACAAGCTTGTTTGGATTGTAAGGTGATACCTGGAGAGAGTGTTGTGCCCCAACATAATCTTGTGGTGGCTGACTTCCATTTTTGGATCAGTACCCATAGGGTTAAACAAGCCAAAATTACAAGGACGAAGTGGTAGAAACTCAAAGGGGAGACATCCGAAGTTTTTAGGGAAAGGGTTTTTGTGGAGGGAGCTTGGTACGAAGAAGAAGATGCAAACAACATGTGGGTGAAGATGGCAACTTATATTAGGAAGGTGGTGTCAGAGGTGTTTGGAGTGACCAAAGGGAGCGGCGGTGAATCTAAGGACACTTGATGGTGGACCGAGGATGTTCAAAAGGCAATAAAGGAGAAGAAAGAATGTTATAGGAGCTTGTTCCATGACAGGAGCGTAGTCAACATAGAGAGGTATAAGGTGGTCAAGAAGACTACAAAGCAGGCTATGAGTGAGGCAAAGGGTCAAGCCTATGGTGATCTTTACCGAAGACTAAGTACAAATGAAGGGAAGAAATATGTCTATAAGATAGCTAGGATTTGAGAAAGGAAAACAAGGGACCTCAACCAAGTTAAATGCATTAAAGATGAGATGGATCAACTCATGGTGAAAGGACAAGACATCAAACAGAGGTGGCAGAGGTATTTTGACAATCTTTTCAATGGTGAGAATGAGATTGGACATCCAATTGGATGACTCCTTTGATGATTTAAATAGATGCTTTGTACGCAGGATACAAGAATAAGAGGTCAAAGATGCTTTAAAGAGGATGAAAGGAGGCAAGGCGATGGGCCCGGATGGTATCCTAATAGAGGTGTGGAAATGCCTTGGGGATATTGCTATCGTTTGGCTAACCAAGTTGTTCAACCATATTTTTCGATCAAACAGAATGCCCGATGCGTGGAGGAGTACATTAGTACCAATCTTCAAGAACAAGGGAGATATTCAGAGTTGTACCAACTATCGAGGGGTTAAGCACATGAGCCACACTATGAAGCTATGGGAGAGAGTTATTGAGCATCGCCTGAGAGGAATGACACATATCACCATGAACCAATTTGGATTCATGCCTGGAAGGTCAACCATGGAAGCAATTTTCTTAATAAGGCAGGTCATGTTGCGATATAAGGAGCAGAAGAAAGACTTGCACATGGTTTTTATCGACTTGGAAAAGGCCTACGATAAAATACCTAGGAATCTCATGTGGTGGGCATTGGATAAGCATAAAGTCCCAACAAAGTATGTTACACTCATCAAGGACATGTATGACAAGGTTGCGACTAGTGTCCAAACAACTGATGGTGATACAAATGTTTTCCCGATTAACATAGGACTACATCAAGGTTCAGCTTTGAGCCCTTATCTATTTGCCTTAGTGATAGATGAGGTCACGAGGGATATACAAGAGATATCTCTTGGTGTATGCTTTTTGCTGATGATGTAGTTCTAGTAGATGAAAGCCGAGAAGGAGTAAATAGAAAGCTCGAGTCATGGCGTCAGACCCTAGAGTCAAAAGGATTTAGAATTAGCAGGACCAAAATCGAGTATATGAGATGTGACTTTGGTACTACAATTAGCGAGGATGGAGATGTAAGTTTGGGAGGCCAGGTAGTACCAAAGAAGGACACCTTCCGTTATTTGGGATTGATGCTACAAAGAAATGGTGATATTGATGAAGATGTTAGCCATAGAATCAAAGCTGGGTGGATGAAATGGCATCAAGCATTGGGAGTCCTATGAGACAAGAGAGTGCCACAGAAGTTGAAAGGCAAGTTCTACAGGACAACGATTAGGCCTGCTATGTTATATGGGGCTGAGTGTTGGCCTACTAAGAGACGACATATCCAACAACTAAGTGTCGCAGAGATGCGTATGTTGTGTTGGATATGTGGGCACACAAGATTAGATCGAGTGAGAAACGATGACATACGCGATCGGCTAGGAGTAGCGCCATGTGAAGAAAAGCTTATTCAATACCAGTTGAGATGGTTTGGGCATGTCCACCGGAGACCCTCAGAGGCACCGGTGCATAGAGGCATCATAAGACAAGACATAATGTGAACAGTGGTAGAGGTCGACCAAGCTTGACATGGGAGGAGGCAATCAAAAGGGACTTGAAGGAATGGAATATCTCAATGGAGTTGTGTTTGGATAGAAGTGCTTGGAAAGAAGCTATCCATGTGATCGAACCGTGATTAGGCCTTTTTCCTTTTTGTGCTCTCAAAATCTTTTCCCTCCCCTTTCTCTCTCTTTTCCCCTTTTGGTGACATCTTGTTGGGTTTCAACTCTAGCTTACCCCAACTTGTTTGGCCCAACTTTCATTTCCACTGATTGCACGCAAAAATTAGATGGCTCCATAAATATATGATCGCTCCAACATCCATGCAGCTAGGCTAGTTAGAACAAGTTTATGATATATACTGATACAAATTATGCTACGAATTATGCTACACAATGTAGGTATTTATGCAATAAAGTACACTGCTTCAAAATCTGTTTCCAACTGCATGCGCAAAAAATTAGGATGACAAGAATGTGTGATGAAAGAAAATGCATTGGTTTGCATGGAAAAAAATCTTATTTAAATACTCTATTTACTCCATAATATAGGATCACTCCAAAAGCCATACAACTATGCTCGTTAGAACTAGTTTATGATATATACTCATACTAATTATGATGCACATTGTAGTTATTTATGCAATGTGGTACACTACGTAAAATGTGGTTCACTGGTCGACGCATCACCATGTTTGAGCGTAAAAACCTTCAGTTTTGAGCGTAAAAACCCACAGTTATGAGCATAAATACCGAGCCTGTAAGGAAAATGGACCCCGAGCCATTTGGCTAATTGAGTTTTGGTGTTTGATGATCAACACAATCCGTGAACTAATAAGTTTCTCTAGTGTTTATGTTTGTAGTTCACAGGATGCAAGAATTACTTGGACTCAGGAATTGAGGAAAGCAACACCTCAAAAGAAGACATTAAGAAGATCAAGAAAAGTCCAAGAAAGGAGGCGTGTGCTGCCTGCGGACTGTCTGTGCGTGGAGCACCGGACTGTCCGGTGGCACACCGGACTGTCCGGTGCACCAGGGAACAGCAGCCAACAGCTAGTTCTAGGTGGCACCCGGAGAGAAGACCACCAGACTGTCAGGTGGCACACCGGACTGTCCGGTGTGGAAAGCCTGCGGCGCCAACAGTCACCTGCTCTGACAGGGTGTCTGACAGGGCAACGGCTAGGCGCACCGGACAGGCTACAGTGCACTGTCCGGCGTGCCGCAGAGAACTGCAGCTTTTCTCCAACGGCTACAATTGTGTTGGGGGCTATAAATACACCCCCAACCGGCCATTCTCAAGTGTGGGAGCCCAAGCAACATACCAAGGCATATTGTAGACATTTACAAGTGCTCAAACACCCAAGTGCTTAATAGAATCACTCGGTGATTAGCGTAGGTGCTTTGCGAAGTGCTTAGCCTAGTTAGTTGAGTGAGTTTAGAAAAACCACACAACCCCTCGGCTCTTGCGCGGACCGTTGTAATTGTATCGAGTGGGGCGAGAGTCTTGCGAGACAGTGACAACCGTGTTTGTGTCACGGCCGCCACCGTGTACCGAAGGAAACGAGGCCTGCGGCGTTTCGGTCGGAAGCTCGATAGTGGATACGGCGGGGAGCGTCCGAGAGGAGCCGAAAGCGGAGCACCACTTGCGTGTGGAGAAGGCCCGCGGCTCTCTACGGAGTTACTCGATCGAGGTGCTTGGCCCTCGCGTGGGCTTCCCTTTGCGTAGGGGCACCAACGAGGATTAGTCGGTACCTTGCGCGGTTCCGGATACCTCGGTAAAAATACCGACGTCATCCACGAGAGTTTGCTTCTCTACTTTGCTCTTTAAGTTTCCGCATTTATATTAAGCATTTAAGTTTTAATCTTGTATTCATGTTTATATAGTGTAGATTGAAATTTAGACTTTGCCGTAGAGATAGCAACACTTAGACAAAACCTAGTTTGCACATTCTAGTTTGTTTATTTGCATAGGTTTTGCTCTAAGGATTTATTTGTGGCCTAGTTTGGCGAAAGTTTTAGAAGTCCTAATTCACCCCCCCTCTTAGGTGTCACCCGTTTTCTACAAGTGGTATCAGAGCCTGGTTTGGCTCATTTGAAACGCTTTAGCTTCACCGCTAAAAGAGCCGACGCTTTTTAGAGGAAGGGATGGATACCCATAGGCCACCACACTTCGACGGCACTAACTTCCCATATTATAGTGCTAGAATGGCTTGTTAGCTAGAGGCCGTTGATCTAGGTGTTTGGAGAGTCACTCGTGACTGGATGAAACCCCCAAGAATCCCGAGAAACCCACCACGAGTGAGGAAAAAGAAATTCATTTAAATGCTAGAGCCAAAAATTGCTTGTATGAATCTCTTAGCATGGGTATTTTTAATCAAGTATTTACCTTGAAAACTGCTAATGAGATTTGGCTAAAATTGCATGAGCTCCATGACGGCACATCAAATGCCCGTGAGCAAAAACATTGCCTAGTCTTAAATGAGTATAATACTTTTGCTATGAGAGATGATGAGCTTGTTAGAGACATGTATTCTCGTTTAAATCTAATCATCAATGAGCTCAACTCTATTGGCATAAATAAGCTAGGTGATGCGGACATTGTGAGGAAGATTATCTCCCTGCTACCACAACAAAGATATGGGAGCATCATCACCATCCTTCACAACATGGAGGACTTGAGTTCCATGACCCCTACCATTGTGATTGGGAAAATCGCGGCTTTTGAGATGTCGTGAAAAATGTGTCGGGGAGACGAGCTAACTTCATCAAGGCCATATGCTTTTGCATGTGATGAAAGACAGGGTAAAAAGAAGGATCCCACTCCAAGTTCCTCAAGTGAAGAAGAGGAAGAAGAAGAAAGTGATGATAATGAAGATAATCAACCGTGCACATCATCCTCCAAGGACGAAGAAACAATCCGACGCGTTGGAAAGGTAATGGGGATGATCCGCAAGATTAATCTAATGGGTGTGCCCCTGCAGGTCGAAGATCTTCTCTTTAACATTGACAGGAAAAAACAAAGAAAGAGAGGGTGCTTCGCATGTGGGGAGAAGGGCCACTTCAGGGACAACTGTCCAACTATGGCCGAACCCAAAAAGGAGAGGACCAAGGCAAGGCGCTAACAAGTGTTAGAACTTGGGATGATTCTTCAAGTGAAGATGAACCTCCAAGGACGCGCAACCACCAATCCTCATCACGCTCATCACGGTCATCACACAAATGCCTTATGGCAAGAGGTAAAATGAGCATTCCATCCTCTAGTGATGATAGTAGTGATGATGATGGTGAGGGAAAACCCTCCGTAGATGAACTTGCAGAAGCCGTTAAATTTTTCCAGAATGTCTGCACTAAGCAAAAAGCTCAACTTAAAACCTTGAAAAATAAGTTGATTAGCTCCCAAAATGATTATAAAGGATTGCTAGAAAAATTTGAAACTTTTGCAAACCTAAATTGTGAGCTGTCAACTAAAATTGAGCTATTAGAGTCTAGTGCTCCATCCACTGCTACTGATGATGGCCTTATTAAAAAGAATGACAAACTTAAGGCTAAGTTAGCTAGCTCCCAAGAAGCTATTGAAAATTTGCTAGAGAAAATGGAAATTCTTAGCATACACAATAATGAGCTAACTACTAAGCTAGAAAACATCGGTAGCACCCCAGCAACATCTTTAGTTGAAATACCTAAAATTATTAAGAAAGATGTTTCTACTTCTTGTTTTGATTTAATTGATGATTCTAACCCCTGCAACCAAGTTCGTGTTGAGAATATTATTGTAGAAACATGTTCGGATGAGGTTGCAAAGGAAAGTGAACAATTAAGGCAAGAAGTGGCTCGCCTTGGCAAGGCTTTGTATGACAAGAAAGGCAAAGCCAAACAAATCCGACCTCCACAGGATAACACCACTGCGGGAGTGAACAAGCCTATGGAGGGAGAAACTGTGATTTGTAGGCTATGCCACATGGAAGGCCATAAGTCTTTCCAATGCAAGGCGATGACCGGGGATAAACAAAGGCAAAAGCTCAAGCAAAAGCCATCAAGCAAAATCTCCAACACCTACATCAAAAAGGTGGACAAAAAGACTGCTACACCATATTTGATCAAGAAGAAAAAGAATGGAAAGGTGATAGCAATCAAGGCCAACAAGCAAGCCAACAAAGGAAAGGGGGCCAAACGCATCTGGGTGCCAAAGGAGATTATTTCAACCATGAAGAGCACCAAGAAGGTTTGGATCCCGAAAGGGAAGTGAGAGGACCGAAGGTCAACGGGAAATTTGGAGACTTGGCAAAGATGGGATGTATATCATGGGATACATCATATTGGATCGAGTTTATTGCCAAGTGGGTTAGTAAATACTTTGGACCCAAATTCCCCACCCATGACTAAGGTAACTAGATTTATTGTATTCATTATTTATAGATATGCGTATCTATTTTCTTGTATCTAATTTTACCTTTCATGCCTAGTATTTATTTTGTGCTTATCTTAGCTTAAATGCATGCATACTAGGTAAATCACATGGTAGGATTGCTTGCTTTCAATTCATAACCTTAAGCAAACCTACATGGTTTAAAATGTTTAATTAAGCATGGCACATAGCTTATCTAACATCTCTAAGTAAATGACACTAATACATCAAAAGCTTATATCTTACAATTGGTTTCATTTAACTTATATGTGCCAAAGCTCGGATTATGGATAATCTGCCTCTCTTGATATCAAATCAAAGTGCATGTCCTCTACAAGTATTCAAAACTTGTATACACACTTTCAGGGGGAGATTACTCTATAATCTAAGACTTTGAGACTAACACCATTTTCAAGTCTATTTCTTGTGATAGTCTCATTGTAAGGAAAATAAAGTCCCGGGAGAAAGACAACAATCTTCCACTGCAAATCTCCAAGACCTCTTCATTTTACATCATTTACATGTCTTCTCCGACATTTGGTTAGACTATATTTCATATCTTATACTTCCTTGTTGCTATACATGCATAAGTGCTTCAATCATATTTTGTTACCTATGCATAAGGGAAGTTAGTCTATTCAAATCATGTCTTGTTCCTCTAATTATCACATGCTTTTTCCTAAGTTGAAGATCTCTGTCAGGGGGAATATTTCTTCGTCTCAAAAAAGGGGGAGAAATCTCTTTCTAAAGAGAACACTCATTTAGGGGGAGTTATCATTTGATATTTCTTCAATTGTTTCAATTCCTTATGAGGGCAAGTCTTATTTACTTCCTACATACTTTTAATGTCTTCCTTTTCGGTGGTTGATGCCAAAGGGGGAGAAATTTAGGGACCAAAGCAATGAAAAATGTATCAAACACCAAACAAGCAATGAAAAATGTATCAAACACCAAACACCACCAATTTAAAATTTTAATTCTTCAAGTGGCTTTTCAAGTGGTTTTGGTTATTTGGTCCAAAATAGGAAGTAAGTGAATTATGGAGTTAGGGGGAGGCTTAAGTCCATAATATCACATTGAGGGGACAATCATGCATCCTAGCAAGTAGATTGCATATTTACATTCAAATACTTGTATTATTTGCTTGCTTTGGTTGTGTTGTCATCAATCACCAAAAAAGGGGGAGATTGTAAGGAAAATGGACCCCGGGCCATTTGGCTAATTGAGTTTTAGTGTTTGATGATCAACACAATCCGTGAACTAATAAGTTTCTCTAGTGTTTATGTTTGTAGTTCACAGGATGCAAGAATTACTTGGACTCAGGAATTGAGGAAAGCAACACCTCAAAAGAAGACATTAAGAAGATCAAGAAAAGTCCAAGAAAGGAGGCGTGTGCTGCCTGTGGACTGTCTGTGCGTGGAGCACCGGACTGTCCGGTGGCACACCGGACTGTCCGGTGCCCACACGCCGAACTGTCCGGTGCACCAGGGAACAGCAGCCAATGGCTAGTTCCAGGTGGCACCCGGAGAGAAGACCACCGGACTGTCCGGTGTGGAAACCCTGCGGCGCCAACGGTCACCTACTCTGACAGGGTGTCTGACAGGGCAACGGCTAGGCGCACCAGACACGCTACAGTGCGCTGTCCGGTGCACCACCGGACTGTCCGGTGTGCCGCAGAGAACTGCAGCTTTTCTCCAACGGCTACAATTGTATTGGGGGCTATAAATACACCTCCAACCGGCCATTCTCAAGTGTGGGAGCCCAAGCAACATACCAAGGCATATTGTAGACATTTCCAAGTGCTCAAACACCCAAGTGCTTAATAGAATCACTCGATGATTAGTGTAGGTGCTTTGTGAAGTGCTTAGGTTAGTTAGACCGCATTAGCGCTTGCTCTAGGTGAATCCTAGTTAGTTGAGTGAGTTTAGAAAAACCACACAACCCCTCGGCTCTTGTGCGGGCCGTTGTAATTGTACCGAGTGGGGCGAGAGTCTTGCGAGACCGTGACAACCGTGTTTGTGTCACGGTCGCCACCGTGTACCGAAGGGAACGAGGCCCGCGGCGTTTCGGTTGGAAGCTCGATAGTGGAGACGGCGGGGAGCGTCCGAGAGGAGCCGAAAGTGGAGCACCACTTGTGTGTGGAGAAGGCCCGCGGCTCTCTACAGAGTTACTCGATCGAGGTGCTTGGCCCTCGCGTGGGCTTCCCTTTGCGTAGGGGCACCAACGAGGATTAGTCAGGACCTTGCGTGGTTCCGGATACCTCGGTAAAAATACCGGCGTCATCCACGAGAGTTTGCTTCTCTACTTTGCTCTTTAAGTTTCCGCATTTATATCAAGCATTTAAGTTTTAATCTTGTATTCATGTTTATATAGTGTAGATTGAAACTTAGACTTTGCCGTAGAGATAGCAACACTTAGACAAAACCTAGTTTGCACATTCTAGTTTGTTGATTTGCATAGGTTTTGCTCTAAGGATTTATTTGTGGCCTAGTTTAGCGAAAGTTTTAGAAGTCCTAATTCACCCCCCTCTTAGGCGTCACCCGTTTTCTACAGAGCCAATGTAAGAGAGGTTGATAACTCTGGTGCGTTGTATTCACTATCCTATTTTTATGGTAGATCTGAAAATTATGAAAGTCGCATGCATGCGGTTTCTATTTTTATCTATATCAAAAAATTATGACAGATCATGGGAGTTTCCATTGCATATGCGTAAATTTTGGATGATTTTTCCGTTTCCACTGCTTGCGCGCAAACAATTGGATGACATGAGTCACGCAGAGCATAAATTTTTGTACAAAGTCTCATAAAAACCTACACTGTGTAACATAATTGATAAAAAAAATCTAATATCGGTCTAACTAACATCACCCGCGGGAATTAGAGACAATTTTATTACAAACGTAAAATCTGGCAGTTATGAACATAAGTGATTTGACTTGATTTTTATGTTAATTATGAACAACATAAATCAAGGAATTTCCTTTTCAATGTGCATGCAAGAAATATGGCATCCAATAAACTAATGTATGAACTCTGTGTTCGATCTTAAAATCCTTCAGTTTTTAGCGTAAATAGTGCATGTGATAGGTAGAAAACACAATAATCGAAGGCATAACATGGATTGGAGGATGTAATCGCTGGAGGACGTTGTTTAGGACACATGATCAGAGGGAGGTTGTCACTTGGGGCGCCCGAACAGCGTCGAATCAGAGGATGTCACATGCAACTGTCGCCGTGCACAACTCGCGCCTTCTGTGGACGCCGCTCCATCCTCACGCCTCATACGGCGTTGTCGCTACTCGCACGTCGAGGGACACCACCGTCGTTCATGGGTTATGGTGTGCTGCCGCCACTCGGGCCTAGAGGTGCAAAGTTGTCGCTCGCCCGCCTCGGGAGTGCCGCCGCCTCTCACCCGTCTCGGCACCCCGGGGTCACTGCCACTCGCTCGCCCCGGGGTGAAAGGGAAATGGCCTCAACATTTCCTATAATCAATTTTTGTGTTTGACGTTCATCACAAACCATGTGGACTAACTAGTTTGCCTAGTTGATATTTTTATCAAGTGCATAAAGTTCATAAACAAATACAAAGAAAATGACCATTGGGACAATTCTATAAGATTGGAGCAAAACAAACTTGCTACAGCCAGTGGCGCACTAGACTGTCCGTTGCCCTGGCTAGAGCACTCCGCGTACTGGCAGCTCTCGGAAATTCTCGGCGCTCATCCGCTAAAAATCACAGGACTATCTGGTGTGCCACCAGACTATCCGGTGAGCCCTCAGAGCAACGGTCATCCTCGCCCAACGGTCAACTGCGCGACTGCGCGCGCAGTCAGAAGCGTCAGAAGTCAGAAGACAGTTTGCGACGTCAGGTCACACTGGACTGTCCAGTGTGCCACCGGATTGTTTGGTGCAGCAAAAGGATAGACGACTTGAACGGTCAACCGCTCCAAACCCCAACGGTCGGCTGACGTGGCACACACCGAACAGTGAATAGTGCTATGTCCGATGTGCCATCGACAGAGCAGTTAGCCAACGGCTAGAATTGTGGTTGGGGCTATAAATATCCCCCAACCACCACCATTTAAGCCATCCAAGCATCCCACTCTCCTCATTTAATACAAGAGCAAAGAATACCCTCCAAAGACACATTCAAAGCATTCAATCCTCTCCAAGTTCCAAAACCAAGTCAAGTGATCAAAATTGTTTAGTGACTTGAGAGAGGGTGACTTGTGTTTCTTTTGTTGCTCTTGTTGCTTGGTTGCTTTCTTCTTCTCCTTCTAATCTTTCCAAGTGTTTTATAAAGCAAGCAAGAGACACCTAATTGTATGGTGATCCTTGCGAGGTCTTAGTGACCCGTGTGATTAAGAAGAAGCACTCGACCAGTCTAGGTGACCGATTGAGAGAGGGAAAGGGTTGAAATAGACCCGTCCTTTGTGGCGTCCTCAACGGGGAGTAGGTTCCTTTGGAACCGAACCTCGGGAACAAATCGATGTGTCCACTTGTGTTGACCCTCACCATTCGATTTGTTTCTCCTCTCTCCTCTCTCTCTAAAGTTCTCTTGCTCACATTGTTTTGAGTTAGCTCCCAAAGTTATCTGCATCTATTGAGCAACTCATTGCAAGGAGAACTATCTTCCGCACTCCGAATTCATAGTTATTTATTTCTAACCCTAACCTCGGGTAAAGTGTGTGTTCAAAGTTTATAAATTTCAGGTTTCGCCTATTCACCCCCTCTAGGCAACTTTCAATTGATATCAGAGTCCAGTGCTTCGTTAGAGTTTAACAACTCGAAGTGATGTTGGGAGAACACGCCAAAAGAGAAATAGTGACTGGAGAAAAGCCTGGAGCATCAGGAAAGAAGTATGAAGAGAGGACTCTGTCAAAGGAGGCTGGTGACAAGCACAAGGAGGAATCCGCCGACTCCATCAAGTCACATAGGAAGGGTGACAAGAAGAAAAAAATGAAGAAGGTGGTCTACTACGAGACCGATTCTTCCTCACCTTCCACCTCCGGCACCGAGTCCACATCTTCGAAGCACCAAGAGCGTAAGAAGTATAGTAAGATGCCTCTTCGCTATCCTTGCATTCCTAAACGTGCTCCTTTACTTTCCATACCACTAGGCAACCCACCATATTTTGACGGTGAAGATTATTGTATGTGGAGTGATAAAATGAGGCACCATCTAACCTCACTCCACGAAAGTATATGGGATATTGTTGAGTTTGGAGCACATGCACCACAGGTGGGCGACGAGGATTACAACTCCAATGAGGCCACCCAAATAAGGCACTTAAATCCCAAGCCACCTCTATACTCCTTGCTTCCTTGTGTCGAGAGGAGTACAACAAGGTGCAAGGGTTGAAGAGTGCCAAAGAAATTTGGGATGTCCTCAAGACGACGCATGAAGGGGACGAGGTGACCAAAATCACCAAGCGTGAAATGATCGAGGGAGAACTCGGTCGATTAGTCCTCAACAAAATTGAAGGGCCACAACCGGCTCAAGACAATGGTCAACCAAGTCTGCAGCCTCGGGAGCACCAAGTGGGATGACCATGAAATGGTCAAGGTTATTCTAAGATCTCTTGTTTTTGTAATCCCACTCAAGTACAATTAATTTTCGGAGATCCTAGATATAAATAGATGTCTTCCTAGGAGGTCATTGGTAAGTTTATGAGCTTTGAACTTATGATCAAAGACTCCAAACATATTGTCAACTTGGAGCAAGGCGCCACCTCCACACCCGAGGTGCAACCCGTTGCATTCAAAGCAATGAAAGAAAAGAAGGAAGGGTCTACACCAACAAGTAGACTCCCAATCGACGCCTCCAAGCTTGACAACGAGGAGATGGATCTTATCATCAAGAGCTTTTGGCAAATCCTCAAACAAAGAAAGGGAAGGACTACAAACCACGCTCCAAGAGGGTTTGCTATAGGTGTGGTAAGTCCGGTCACTTTATAGCTAAATGTCCATATACAAGTGACAGTGACAGGGACGACGACAAGAAAGGAAAGAAGAAGATGGAGAAGAAAAGATATTACAACAAGAAGAAAGGTGGCGAGGCGCACATGGGACGGGAATGGGACTCCGACGAGATCTCCACTGACTCCTCCTCTGACAAGGACGCCGCCAACATCGCCGTCAACAAAGGCCTTCTCTTCCCTAACGTTGGCCACAAATGCCTCATGGCTAAGGCTAGCAAAAAGAAGAAGGTACATTCTAGAGATACCCCCAAATACACTACTTTCGATGATGAGGGTAGCTCTAGTGATAATGACGGTGACTTGACTTCTCTTTTTGCAAACCTTACCAAAGAGCAAAAGAAGAAAATTAATGAATTAATAGAAACCATTAACGAGAAGGATGATATCTTGGAATGCCAAGATGACTTGTTCGTTAAGGAAAATAAAAAGTTTGTTAAGCTGAAAGATGCTTATGTTCTTGAAGTAGAAAAAAGTGAAACTTGTCTAAAGAGCTTAATATTTGCAATGATTCAATTTCTTGTCTTAGGACTGAAAATGTTAGTTTAATTGCTAAGATTGAAGAATTGAATGCTTGCAAACCCTCTACATCTACTGTTGAGCATGTAACTATTTGCACTAGATGTAGAGATGCTAATGTTGATGCTATGAATGATCACCTTGCTATGATAAAAGAACAAAATGATCACATAGCTAAACTAAATGCTAAAATTGCCAAGCATGAACTAGAGAATGAAAATTTTAAATTGCTCGTAGTATGCTTTATAATGGGAGACGCCTTGGCATTAAGGATGCCATTGGCTTCCAACAAGGGAGCCAAAGCAACATCAAACTTAATGCCCCTAGAAACAAGCTTTCTAATTTTGTTAAGGGCAAGGCTCCCATGGTTCAGGATAGGGAAGGTTACATTTTATACCCTGAGAACTATCCTGAGCACAAAATTAGAAGAATTCATGCTAGGAAATCTCATTCTGTTTCTCATCATGCTTTTATGTATAGCAATGAGGCTTCTAGCTTTAGGCATACAACTCATATCAAAATGCCTAAAAAGAAAACTGTTAATGCATCAAATGAACATAGCATTTCATTTAAGACTTTTGATGCGTCTTTTGTGCTTACTAACAAATCAGGCAAGGTTGTTGCCAAATATGTTGGGGGCAAACACAAGAGCCCAAAGACTTGTGTTTGGGTACCCAAGGTACTTGTTTCTAATGTGAAAGAACCCAAGACCGTTTGGGTAACTAAGAACAAGGCCTAAATCTGTGTTGTAGGTTTATGCATCTGACAGAACAAGTTGGATAATCAACAGCAGGTGCACAAACCATATGACAGGGGAGAAAAGAATGTTCTCCTCATATGAGAAAAATGTTGGTCCCTAAAAAGCAATCACATTCGGGGATGGAAATCAAGGTTTGGTCAAAGGTTTGGGTAAAATTGCTATATCTCATGACCATTCCATTTCTAATGTTTTTCTTGTAGATTCTTTAGATTACAACTTGCTTTATGTTTCTCAATTGTGTAAAATGGGTTACAACTATCTATTTCCTGATGTCAGTGTTACTGTCTTTAGAAGAAGTGATGATTCAATAGCTTTTAAGGGAGTGTTAGATGGTCATTTATATTTAGTTGATTTCAATGATAATAATGATGAGTTAGACACTTGCTTAATTGCTAAGACTAATATCGGTTGGCTCTAGCATCGTTGACTTGCTCATTTTGGGATGAAGAATCTTCACAAGCTTCTAAAGGAGGAGCACATTTTAGGACTAACAAATATTCATTTCGAGAAAGACAGAATTTGTAGCGCATGCCAAGCAGGGAAGCAGGTTGGAGTTCATCATCCACACAAGAACATCATAACACCCGAGAGGCCGCTTGAGCTACTCCACATGGATCTATTCGGCTCGGTCGCTTACATAAGCATCGACGGGAGTTAGTATTGTCTTGTTATCATGGATGATTATTCTCGCTTCACTTGGGTGTTCTTTTTGCAGGAAAATCACAAACCCAAGAGACCTTGAAGAGATTCTTGAGACGAGCTCAAAATGAGTTTGGAATGAGAATCAAGAAGATTAGAAGCGACAATGGAACAGAGTTCAAGAATTCTCAAATTGAAGGATTTCTTGAGCAGGAGGGCATCAAGCATGAGTTATCTTCTCCATACACACCCCTACAAAATGGTGCTATGGAGAGGAAGAATAGAACTCTTTTGGATATGACAAGGACCATGCTTGATGAGTACAAGACACCGGATCGGTTTTGGGCGGAAGCGATTAACACCGCTTGCTACTCCATCAATCGTCTCTACCTACACTGAATCCTCAAGAAAACATCGTATGAACTCCTCACTGGTAAAAAGCCCAATATTTATTATTTTAGAGTGTTTGGGAGCAAATGCTTTATTCTTATCAAAAGAAGTAGAAATTCAAAATTTGCTCCTAAAGTAGTAGAAGGCTTTTTACTTGGTTATGACTCAAACACAAGGGCATATATAGTCTTCAACAAGTCCACTGGATTAGTTGAAGTTTCTTGTGACATTGTGTTTGATGAGACTAATGGCTCCCAAGTGGAGCAAGTTGATCTTGATGAATTAGATGATGAAGAGGCTCCATGCGTCGCGCTAAGGAACATGTCCATTGGGGATGTGTGTCCAAAAGAATCCGAAGAGCCTTCACAAGCACAAGATCAACCATAATCTTCCATTTAGGCATATCCACCAACTCAAGATGAGGAAATGGCTCAAGAAGAAGAGGATCAAGATCAAGACGATGAGCCACCTCAAGTGGAGGACATTGATCAAGGGGGAGATGAAGATGATCAAGACAAGAAAGATAATCAAGAAATTTAGGATCAAAGACCACCGCACCTAAGAGTCCACCAAGTAATTCAAAGAGATCACCCCATCAACTCCATTCTTGGTAACATCCACAAGGGGTAACCACTCAATCTTGAGTTGCTCATTTTTGTGAACATTACTCTTTTGTGTCTTCTATTGAGCCATATAGGATAGAGGATGCACTAAGAGATCCGGACTGAGCGGTGGCAATGCAAGAGGAGCTCAACAACTTCACAAGGAATGAGGTATGACATTTAGTTCCACGTCCTAACCAAAATATTGTAGGTACCAAATGGGTATTCCACAACAAACAAGATGAGCATGGTGTGGTGACTAGAAACAAAGCCCGACTTGTTGCCAAAGGATATTCACAAGTTGAATGTTTGGATTTTGATGAAACCTATGCACCCATAGCTAGACTTGAGTCAATTCGAATATTACTTGCCTATGCTACTTACCATGGCTTTAAGTTGTTTCAAATGGACGTGAAGAGTGCCTTCCTCAATGGCCCTATAAAGGAAGAGGTATATGTTGAGCAACCTCCCGGCTTTGAAGATAGTGAGTATCCTACACATGTCTATAAGCTCTCAAAAGCGCTTTATGGGCTCAAACAAGCCCCAAGAGCATGGTATGAATGCCTAAGATTAAAGTCGAAAAAGCTGACCCTACTCTCTTCACTAAAACAATTGGTAAAGACTTGTTTATATGCCAAGTTTATGTTGATGTTATTATCTTTGGATCTACTAACAAGTCATCTTGTGAAGAGTTTAGTAGGACTATGATAAAGAAATTCGAGATGTCTATGATGAGGGAGTTGAAGTATTTTCTTGGATTCCAAATCAAGCAACTCCAAGAAAGCACCTTCATCTGCCAAATTAAGTACATTCAAGATATACTCAAGAAGTTTGGAATGAAGAATGCCAAACCCATGAAGACTCCCATGGGAACAAATGGGCATCTCGACCTCGACACAGGAGGTAAGTCTGTAGATCAAAAGGTATACCGATCGATGATAGGATCTTTACTCTATTTATGTGCTTCACGACCGGATATTATGCTTTCAGTATGCATGTGTGCAAGGTTCCATGCAAATCCTAAGGAAGTTCACCTTAGGGCCATGAAAAGAATCATGCGATATTTAGTTTACATTCCTAAGTCCGAGCTATGGTACCCCAAGGGATCTACCTTTGATCTAATCGGGTATTCTGATATTGATTATGCCGGATGTAAAATTGATAGGAAGAGCACATCAGGGACTTGTCAGTTTCTAGGAAGATCCCTGGTGTCTTGGGCTTCAAAGAAACAAAATTCAGTAGCTTTATCCACCGTTGAAGCCGAGTATATTGCTGCAGGACACTATTGTGCACAATTACTCTAGATGAGGCAAACCCTTTGGGACTATGGCTACAAGTTGAGCAAAGTCCCTCTCCTATGTGATAATGAGAGTGCAATCCACATGGCGGATAATCCTGTTGAACACGACCGCACTAAGTACATAGACATCTGGTATCACTTTTTGAGATATCACCAACAAAAGGGGGATATTGAAATTGCTTATGTTAGCACCCACAACCAACTAGCCGATATCTTCACCAAGCCCCTGGATGAAAAGACTTTTAACAAGCTTAGGAATGAACTCAATGTCTTAGATTCTCAGAACTTTGATTGAAATCTTGCACATATCGCTCATTTATATACCTTTGATCATGTCTCTTTCATTTGGTACAAATGCATATTTCTTCTTCTTGTGCCAATACTAAGACTAATGTGCTTCCAAGTGTATTTCTATCCTTAGTCTTAGATTGAAAGGGAAATGGAGTAATAGGCAAAGGCAAGGCTTCCACTATGACTCTATCGGTATCATATTTCCTTTGCCCTACTCATGTACTTCCATTCATATATTGTATAAGGCCTCTATTTTTCTTCGTGTTTGGCGCTTAATGCCAAAGGGGGAGAAATAAATAGGCCAAAGCAAAAGGACCGCACCGCCACCCTATTTTCTGAAAACCTTTTCAAAAAAGGAAAAAGGGGGCGAAACTAAAAAGGGGAGAAATCAAAAAGAGGGAGAAATTAATAAGGCATTTACAAAAATCCTCTTGAAAACTAAGGGGAGAACTTCTTCAGGGGGAGTTTTATTTAGCCAAAGGAAAAACATTTGAAACAGGGGGAATTTTCAAAAACTTGAAAATACTTTTAAAAATCATATTCTCATACCATTGGCTAGTTGCAAAATAATTTAAAAAGACTTTTCCAAAATATTTGCAAAAACAAGCTAAGTGGTGCAAATGTGGTCCGAAATGTTAAATATATCAAAACAACCATATATGCTTAGAAATGCTTTCATTTCAAAGTAACTTATGCACATCTGCCAAAATGCAAACTAGTTACATTTCTATACTTTGTATTTGTTTTGGTTTGTGTTGGCACCAATCACCAAAAAGGGGGAGATTAAAAGGGAAATGGCCTCAACATTTCCTATAATCAATTTCGGTGTTTGATGTTCATCACAAACCATGTGAACTAACTAGTTTGCCTACTTGATATGTTATCAGGTGCATAAAGTTCATAAACAAATACAAAGAAAATAACTTGGGGCAATTCTACAAGATTGGAGCAAAACAGACTTGCTGCAGCCAGTGGTGCACCGGACTGTGTCTGGCTGGAGCACTCCGCGAACTGGTCGCTCTCGGAAATTCTCGGCGCTCATCCGCTAAAAATCATAGGATTGTCCGGTGAGCCCTCAGAGCAACGATCATCCTTACCCAACGGTTGACAGCGCGACTGCACACGTAGTCAAAAGCGTCAGAAGTCAGAAGATAGTCTGCGACGTCAGGTCGCACTGGACCGTCCGGTGCAGCAAAAGGACAGATGACTTGAACGGTCAACCGCTCCAAACCCCAACGGTCGGCTGACGTGGCACGCACCGGATATTGAACAGTGTTGTGTCCGGTGCACCACCGGTTTATTCGGTGTGCCCATCGACAGAGCAATCAGCCAACAGCTAGAATTGTGGTTGGGGCTATAAATGTCCCCAATCACCACCATTCAAGCCATCCAAGCATCCCACTCTCCTCATTCAATACAAGAGCAAAAAATACACTCCAAAGACACATTCAAAGCATTCAATCCTCTCCAAGTTCCAAAATCAAGTCAAGTGATCAAAAGTGTTTAGTGACTTGAGAGAGGGTGACTTGTGTTTCTTTTGTTGCTTGGTTGCTTTCTTCTCCCCCTTATAATATTTCCAAGTGTTTTGTAAAGCAAGCAAGAGACACCTAATTGTGTGGTGATCCTTGTGGGGTCTTAGTGACCCGTGTGATTAAGAAGAAGCACTCGACCGGTCTAGGTGATCGATTGAGAGAGGGAAAGGGTTGAAATAGACCCGGCCTTTGTGGTCTCCTCAATAGGGAGTAGGTTCCTTTGGAACCGAACCTCGAGAAACAAATCGTTGTGTCCACTTGTGTTGACCCTCACCATTCGATTTGTTTCTCCTCTCTCCTCTCTCTCTCTCTAAAGTTCTCTTGCTCACATTGTTTTGAGTTAGCTCCCAAAGTTATTCGCATCTATTGAGCAACTCATTGCAAGGAGAACTATCTTCCGCACTTCGAATTCGTAGTTATTTATTTCTAACCCTTACCCCGGGTAAAGTGCATGTTCAAAGTTTATAAATTTTATGTTTCATCTATTCACCCCCCTCTAGGCGACTTTCACGGGGCCCCGACTCCACTCGCCCTCTGGATCGGGGAGCCCTGCCCCCCCCACCGCGCCTCCGAATCTAGGAACCGCCGTCGCGACTACGGATCAAGGAACCGCCATCGTTGCAACCGCAGCCCCGGGGGTCCGCCACCGTCGCGCACCTCAAGCAACCGCCGCTATCGCACACACCTGGGTGGGCATCATCGCTCATGCATTGGGGTGGGGCGTCAAAAACTGAGCCCTAGCGCTCTAGGGCTTATTTTATGGACGCCCGGACCTGGTCTGGCTCAACCGGATGACACGTTTGGCTAGGGCTTCCTCTAGTTATTTGAAGTCTAGGACTTTAGATATATAACCTATATATATAGTTTATATATTTAGAGCCCTAGGCTTCCAATTACTATAGGAAGCCCCGATCCAAATTGTCTTCCAGTCTATCTTACCACCTCAATCTTTTTTTCCAACCGAATTGGATCGAGTGAATCCACATTTCCACTTGGTCACACCCCCCATCCATATCTCTTTCGTCAGTTCTGCCCTACCCCAAACACTATAAGTCGTCTCCCGTCGCCGGCCTCGCTCCTCTCCTCCAAGCATCACCTTCTTCCTCCCCATCGGTCTTGTGGGTCTCCTCCGTCTCCTAACCTGTCACCGGCGAGGCATCGACCACCTGAGAGCACCGGATGGGGAGCACCATAGGGCATCATCGTCCTTGGCTCTGATTCCAGGACCATCACCGGTCGGCCGCAACATTCTCACGGTTCATCCTAGAGGTGAAGGCGAGATTCGACTACGGTGTGGGCATCTCATCCTGAGCTTCAGCATGGTGGTCATGTCTAGCTACAGGGTTGAGGAGCTCAGGCCACTTGCGTCTCCACCATCTTTATTGGCGTCGCCACACACAATCAGAGAGGCATACGCCACTCCAAACCCCCTCCATTGCAGTGATAGTTATGCTCGAGGGGCACCCAGATCTGGGCCATGGGAGAGTAATAGAGGCAGCGTGGGCGAGGAACTTACGTCCATGGTGGTGACCGTGTACCTTTTGTCGTCATCGGTGCCAACGGGACGCCCGAGGCGGCTAGACTCCTGGTAGAAGCGGTAGACAAGCTCCAGCGACTGGTGCGAGATGTTGTAGTACTGATGCATGAAGGCATTTCCCACCTGCACAGAACAAGAGGAGGGTCGCCACTGAGCACGGCGCACGAATTGAGTCATGTGGAGGTGGGGGAGTCTAAATGCAAAGCAGAGGCGAGCGCGACGCCATCGCGACGACCCACAAAAGACAGGAGGGACATGCGAGGTGGGGACTAGGGAGGATCGGAGGAGTGAGGGGCACGATGGGATGGCACCGAGGGCGGGGCGGACGGGGAAGGGGCATTGAGGACAAGGGGGCACCAAGGTCTGGCACCCTGCTTGACAGTAGTGCCACACATGTCATATCAGGGCGAGAGCGCTAGAGTTTTGGGCAACGACGTATGACGCACGCGGGTAGGGGAGTGCGACAGATGGTGGGTGGCGAGCCCGGACCCTAGAGGTTGGATGGCGGCCAGCTGCCAGCTCGCGGGGTGGTGGCGGGCACATTTGGTGACGAGGAGGTGAAAGCGAGTTGTGAGGATGAGAGGTCGTGCAAGCGCGCCCGTGGAGGTGGTGGCGAGGGCTGGAGTGACTAAGGCTCGGGGGAGGTGGGCGCGATAAGTGGGGGAGGACGACGTATTTTGTGGGCGAGATTTTCGGAGGCAATCACGGGTGGGGGCGAGCGAGGGCGTGGACTCCTACGTTCTTATCTTAATGGAGTAGTAAAGATGGAGCACATGGAATAGTATTTGAATAAATCTCTAAGCCACAAATCATCTAGGTGACTATGTAACAAGTTATACATTTCTTTACAATGCACATATGATATGGACTTCAATTCCAATATGTATTAGAACTAAAAACACAATCTTTGAATAAAGTCATGAGTTGCAAATAGTATGTCAGCTAGTTCATACCCAATATTAAAGAGTAAAAATATCTAAGCCATACATTATAAGTTTGCTAGTATATTCTGAAAGAATTTACAATACCCAAAGATGGGAATGAACATGCATATCTTAAATGTCTAAATAACAACTTAAAACAATAGATTAGTAGTAGCGTTTGGGTCAAACTTATGATTAGTAGTTAGAAGTTCTAATGCAAATTGTTAGAAGTTCTAACCTACATGCAACTACACATTCAAAGTCCAAAACAATATGAAAATCATATCAACAAATTACCCACTTAATTTGTTGTTAGTGAAGGGATTGATGGTCTCCTTTTTGAAAGAACCTACTCCAGTTAATAGATCAGGTTGAAACCCTAACCACATGTTCAAACAAGCTTGCCAGCACAAATCACAAGTGAAATATGAATCAAGTAAAGTAAGGAGTGAATGAGAGACAAGGATTTAACCCAAACTTTGACCACACCACTAAGGAGTGACTACAT
The DNA here is from genome assembly GCF_902167145.1 of Zea mays. Taxonomy (NCBI): domain Eukaryota; kingdom Viridiplantae; phylum Streptophyta; class Magnoliopsida; order Poales; family Poaceae; genus Zea; species Zea mays. The sequence continues at coordinate 9,433,366 of NC_050104.1, read as the reverse complement.
TCTCATTGTAGAGGTGACCACAAAGGTTAGAGTCTCTTTCAACTTCTTTCCTTAGTAAAGTAGCAACAAATGTCAACTCAAAATTTCCACTAGAATCATAGGAGTAATACAAACTTTTTGGAGTTATTCCACAAGTTGGAAGCTTTCGGAAGACGCCTAGTTGTCTATGAGAAAGCCTCAAGTAACAAGTGCAAGCAACACCAACTAAATGAAGAACTTAAGCTCTCAACAAAGAAGGTGAAGCTTAGCTTCCCTTGCTCTCACACTTTTCTCATCCTTGCTCTAGATCTATGTCTTAGGAGCAAAGGGGGAGAGATATGAAACTCAAATGCTCAATAGAAGCTTTGGATAGATATGGGTTTAAGTAAAATGAGCCTCATCCCATTTAGGTTCGGTTTTGGTGTCTAATTAAAAACATGACCATTTGGACTAACATTATTTACTTTTGTTTTTATATGTAATTTGAAGGATGCAAAGTGGACTTGAACATAGACAAAGTAGCTTTGAACTTAGAGGATCAACACCTTAAGAAAGACATTACGAGCAGTGTTAAATACGTACAAGTACATGCAAAAGTCCAAGATACAAGATGGAAAAACCTAGATGACGACACATGAAGAAACATATCTCAATGGGTGCTATGGCGCGACATTGGGTGTGTCTAGTGTATGCTCAGGGTGAGCACTGGGCAACAATAGTGTCATGTCAAAGAGGGTAGACTGCAACCAGGGGCATCAGACACCAAGGTGTACACCAAATCTAATGCACAGTACATAAGCTAAATTCTACCAAAGAGGTTGCAGAAAATGTTGGAGGCAATGAACATGTCTAGTGTGCAGCGGACGTAGCACTAGACTACTACAACCTCTAATGGTTGGCAATAGCTAGGTGACGTGGATGCACTTATGGAGCAGGTACTGAAGCAATGCTTTGAGAAATCTTCAAAATACCACCACTTCATTCTTTTTTGGTAAAGGGATAAAATCTTCCCCCCAAGCTTAACCATATCAATATCATTGATATACTTTGTATTTTTTCAAATCTTCAATGTGACCCTTCATCATTATTGACTTCCAGAAGCATACATCATTGTTGTCCTCTTCAAACTCAAAGTCTTCACTTTCTTCATCAAACTCTTCTTCGAAATTAGCTAAGATATCCTCAAGTTCACCTTCACCAACATGAGCAGGCGCTCCGGCTACGCTAACCAGAGAACCGCTCTAAGCAACTGGAAATTCTTCTCCTTTTCTAGTGGCATCCGAAGCCAACACAATGGCAAGTTCAGTGTTTGCTTTCTCTTCGGCCATTTCTACAAGAACAACGATGCTAACAGGATGTGAAGTTTTGCGAAGAAAGCAGGGGTCCAAAGTAAGCTTCGGAGGTAGAGGAAACAACACCATCAAGTAGGTAGTAGCAGTGAATGTCATGCCCAAATGCATCAATATCCACCCGTTTAATAAAAAAAGCGCGTAATTTGAGGATTCACCCGCATTCACCCACTGCAATGTGGACCCCCTATGTTAGGTGTTCATAAAAATATATTTTGAAGATTTCATTTTCAATAACGAGCTTTGGGATGTAGGGGTGGTAATGGATCACGATCCGAATGTTTCTTCACAATAAGTTAGGGTCCTTAATAATTTTTAGTTCAAAATGAATAGGAATAGAGCCCGATCCTAATCTGATTCGATCCTTAAATTTTATAGTGTAAAATTTAGAGCCCATTACCACCCTTACTGGGAAGATGTTTTTGGACTTTCGGTATGAGGCCTCCTTCGTTTATTCCATGGTCTGAGCTCATTATGAAAAACAAACTAATACCACGAGGGGTTACTGTTGGGGGTCCTCCCTTGCCGAAGGTCCTCAACATTAAGTTACCAATTATCCCTAAGTCTGTTTTAGGTATTTTGAAGGAATAATGAAGCTCACCTTCGTTAAGAACCTTCGTGTCACACGAACACGAGGGTGAAATCTAAAAGCTTCGGTTCCACGGCTCATGTGCGTGGCAACAAACTAACGAAGACAAAGTAGAGAAATTTGAAGGTTTGATCAACACATATATAAAGAAAAAGACGATGATGCCCCTATAAGATTTTGTAGTCCGTGTGTATGAGAACATGGGACATGCTTGTAATTTATACAAAGTTGTACTACGACTTACCACTATAAAATAGAGATATACAGTGCCATGCATATGGATACTGAAAGTCGCCTAGAGGGGGGGGTGAATAGGGCGAATCTGAAATTTATAAACTTAAGCACAACTACAAGCTGGGTTAGCGTTAGAAATATAAACGAGTCCGAGAGAGAGGGTGAAAACAAATCGTGGGCAAATAAAGAGTGAGACACGATGATTTGTTTTACCGAGGTTCGGTTCTTGCAAACCTACTCCCCGTTGAGGTGGTCACAAAGACCAGGTCTCTTTCAACCCTTTCCCTCTCTCAAACGGTCACTTAGACCGAGTGAGCTTCTCTTCTCAATCAAACGGAACACAAAGTTCCCACAAGGACCACCACACAATTGGTGTCTCTTGCCTTGGTTACAATTGAGTTTGATCACAAGAAAGAATGAGAAAGAAAAGAAGCAATCCAAGCGCAAGAGCTCAAATGAACACAAATGTCGCTCTCTCTAGTCACTATTTGATTTGGAGTGATTCCGGACTTGGGAGAGGATTTGATCTCTTTGGTTGTGTCTAGAATTGAATGCTATAGCTCTTGTAATGTGTTGAAGGTGGAAAACTTGGATGCCAATGAATGTGGGGTGGTTGGGGTATTTATAGCCCCAACCACCAAACTAGCCGTTTGGTGGAGGATGCTGTCGCATGGCGCACCGGACAGTCCGGTGCGCCACCGGACACTGTCCGGTGCGCCAGCCACGTCACCCGGCCGTTAGGGTTCGACCGTTGGAGCTCTGACTGGTGGGGCCTCTAGGCTGTCCGGTGGTACACCGGACAGGTCCTGTAGACTGTCCGGTGCGCCAACTTCACATGCTCTGACTCTGGCGCACACTGTAGCGCATTGAATGCGGTTGCAGTCGACCGTTGGCGCGAAGTAGTCGTTGCTCCGCTGGCACACCGGACAGTCCGGTGTGACACCGGACACTGTTCGGTGCTTCACCGGACAGTCCGGTGAATTATAGTAGAGCGACCTCCCATTTTCCCGAAAGTGGCAAGTTCAGCTTTGAGTTCCCTGGTGCACCGGACACTGTCCGGTGGCACACCGGATAGTCCGGTGCGCCAGACCAGGGTGCCTTTTGGAATGTCTTTAGCTCTCTTTATTTGAACCCATCTTTGGTCTTTTTATTGGATTGTTGTGAACCTTTGGCACCTGTAAAACTTATAGACTAGAGCAAACTAGTTAGTCCAATTATTTGTGTTGGGCAATTCAACCACCAAAATCAATTTAGGAAAAGGTGTAAACCTATTTCCCTTTCAGATACCTTTTTTGATGAGGGAGATCTAAATCGCTCCATCTCTGAAGCAGTATTGTTTTCTTACCCATCACCTTGACTCCCGAAGGTATATCTGTAATCAAGAAAGAATAATAAGGGAATACATCAGTAATGATCTCTTTTAAGTATTTTCATTTCGTTATTTGAAGGTCTTTTATTATGATAATATTCTTTTTCAATTATTCACTAGGTAGATTGAGGGAACGGAGGTCTTTTTTTCTAATTGTGTTGTCCTGAGTAGTCTGTCATTCCGTGTTCTGCCACCATTCCCATTCTTTGTTCTACGTTTTTCATTTTCATGTTCTGCCATCATTTTATGTTCTCTCGTTCTCATTCTTTGTTCTGTCTTTCTCATTCCCCCCTCCCCGCAAAGCTCATTCCCATTCTCATTCCCTCGTACAGGCCACGTCTAACTAAAATTAAAAAAAACACATGTCCTCAAGGGGATTTGAACCCGTGACCTCTCAAACAAAGGCCAAGAGTAGTTACCGCTACACCACATGTGTGTTTATGTCTACATCTATGACATGAAACACATCTACTACATCTCTCACCAAGCTCACTTGGTACCCTTGCACAATATGTAATAGTAGGTAAGTATCACCGAGATTCTTGAATTATATTTTTGGATGGAGGTAATATTATTTAAATAAGAGCTTTGCATGCAATTTCTTTTGTTTGAATAATGTATTATACTTAAATTCCCTTTTTTTGCATGTGTGACATTTTTTCTTCGTAATATTTTTTCCATGGATCAGACTTGTGAGTCATTTTCATAAACCAACGCCAAACATGAATCCATGTTTCTTGCTTGAAACCCCGAACAAACACCATGAGCAGGAGGCACTCGCGTTGGTGTCGTCCATCGATGACGAGAAGAAGCTTGGCGATTGTCAATTCAACCTCTAGAAGCAGTCCTACGTGGTCGCATGCGCTGCTGTGTACGACAAGCTCCCGCGAAGCCGCTGCTTGGACGCAGTCCAGAGCAGCTGCACCGCGCTGTCTATCGTTAAGCAGGGGGGCTCATGGTTGTCGCCAACGTCGACGACTCTCGGGTTGTTCTGGACATCGCATCCGACGACGACGCCATCACGCTGTCCAGCTCATCGTCCACCTGAAGCCCAACCTGCCACGTAAGTCGCTACTGACCGGACATGAATTCTTGTGCGCTGGGACGATGGACGTTGCTAACGTTGTGTGAGTGTCCTCGGACATGATGTATGTAGTGGAGTAGCGCATCCGGTGGTGCAACGGCTAGGGGTACTACCTCGCTGATGAGCCCGAGGTGCACTTTGTTTGGCAGCCCAACCAAGAGTCATCGGTACTCGTCATGTCGCATGCGTTCGACGACTACTATATCGAGGATTGTGGCGTCATCTTGGCGCCGGAGGTGACGCAGAGGAGGATCGACAACAGTGACCAGTTCGTCATCCTCGCCACCGTCAGGGTAGCTTTTGTGCCGGTCTGTCTTTAATTCTCTTCGCAAACACACACACTTACCATTTTGTTTAAGCAAGAGCGTATGGTGGTGCGTGTCTGATGACTAACGATGTACGAGAGAATTTCTTTCATCATATGTGGAATGTGCTCTCCAATGATGAGACCATACAAATCGTGTCATATATCGAAGTCTGCATGATACTGATGGTTGCAATCTAGTGGTGAAACAATTAGATTAAAATAACAAAATTTATTTATGGCTAGGATCACAAATTGATTATGAAACATTTTCTCATAACAATATAACACACATTTTGTATATAAGTTATCGTAGTATGCTGGTATTATATATTCCCGTTGCAACGCACGGACACTCAGCTAGTATTAAATTAAAGAACTAAAATCATCCTCTTATACCTCTTACTTTACCTCGTTCATCCCTGACTCTCATTCTCTGATAAAGACATGTTTGGTTCTCGTGGCTAAAGTAAAATAGCTAAAGTTTAGAGACTAAAATTTAGCACACCCAGTTTAAATCATCTAACCGAAATAGTTACTAAAGCAATTAATATTGTTCATAAAGACCAAAATATCCGGCGCCAAAACAACTAGGTGTTGCATGGTCGCTAGTGGGGAGGGTACTAGGTGGAAAGGTGAAGATTTTAGCATACTTTAGCTTGACAAGGTGGTCTAACGGGGCTAAACTGTTTTAGCCCCTTTTTAGTCTTTGTGTTTGATACATTAGCCCTTAAACTAGCTAGATTTTAGCCTTTTTGCTTTAGCCTAGCAAAACCAAACGGACCTTAAATTTGTAAAATTGCTCAACTCGACGTTTTGATTGAAAGTTCTGCCGGTCGTTCTGATGTGCCAACAGCTAACCAGTAACCACCCGGATAGGGCCAGGGCATCCACCCGCCCCCAGCTAGATCCAGATCCAGATCCAGCAACCAGCATGGGCCGTGGCGTGGCGTGCTTGCAGCTGCAGTCCTGCACGTCTTGCCGCTTTGATTGCCTTCTCCTTCCCGCAACTACTCATCCTTTCCATCAAAACTGAGCAAACCCCTCATCCTATTCTCGCGCCCGGCGTCTCCCTTCTCCAACCTCCGTTTCTAATCCGCGCTGCTAATCCCACTCCCAGTCCCAGCTCGTCCGCTGAGATGGACAGTAGCAGCCTCAAATCCGCGCAGCTCCTGGAGCTGATGCGCCAGCACCTGGCCACCGATGCCGGCAAGGAGGTCACCAAGAAGGTCGGCCTCGTCTACCAGCTCAACATCGCCCCCAAGGTCCGGTTCCCTCCCTCCCCCTACCCCTAGATTGAGTGAAATTCTGGCCAGATCGACGGCCTTTCTGATCCCGTATTCCTGCGCGGTGTTCCGCGTTGCAGAAGATCGGCGTTGATGAGGAGATCTTCGTGGTCGACCTCAAGAAGGGCGAGGTCACCAAAGGTTCCTCCTTTACCGCCCTCCAACCTTATTTTTTTATATCTAGTTACCGTTGCCCGTATTGGAGTTCTGAAGCCTTGCTTATGATTCGCAGGGCCGTACCAGGGAAAGCCGGATGCCACTTTCTCCTTCACGGACAACGATTTCCTTGGAATCGCCACCGGCAAGACGAATCCGCAGATTGCATTCATTCGGTTAGGAGAACAAGACCAACCTTTGTTTTTTTCTCTCTCGTTGTACTTTAGAATTTTGTGTTGTAGTTTCTTCGAGGCTGATGGACTCTGTTGATGTGCAGAGGGGCGATTAAAATCAAGGGGAGCATCAGTGCGGCGCAGAAGTTCACCCCTGACATCTTCCCCAAGCCTGCTAAGCTGTAGAAGGTTAGATTGTGTATTACTTGGTCGAGGTGAATAATAATGTTTGCAAGCTTCAATTACTATGTACGAGATACAATGAGTGGAACATGAAAAGCACGTTCTCGGTGGGAATTTGGATATGGTTGAACTTCCACTTAAATCAAGCTCAATGTTCGTTTCTCATGATTACGTTATCTTCTTAAAATAGGATGAGTGGTATAATAATGCTTGTTGATGCCCCTTGAGTAGTTATATGTTGGCAATGGTAAATTGGCGATGCTCTTACTTTGGGCGGGATTATGCAAAGGTTTTAGCTTTATTGTGCCATGCTGCTTTGCATCTCACTGCTGAGAGTCAAATAAACGGGATGACATAATAACAGAGAGTCAAAACTGAGAGTGGCAAAATAGCAATTTTTCCTCGTCCTACTAAAGTAACATGTTTCTGTTATGGCCCTGGTCGTTGTTGATAGATAGGTTAGTACTTCATAACATTCAGGGGTGGATCCATAGGTTGGGGGGAAGGGGCAAAGGTGGCCATGGCCCTCCTTTATACCTAATGTTCATTTAATGTTAAGTATAGATAAAAAATAAAGTTTTAGGTAGATTAAATCAGCCATGTTCTAATCTTCTCGTCAGATCTCCTTGGTCCAGTCCTCGCATCTATCTGTTTAGCCCTATTCTATCTGACGTCGTCCGAACCAGTTTGCCTCGATGCCGCCCGCCACTTGGGGATAGGCTGTATGCTAGCCTGAGTGTTGTTTAGCAATAAAGTTTGCATCCATGGTGCATTAGTTAGGATGATCAGACTAGATGATTGATGGGTGTGCATCTAGTATTACCATCTGAATTTAAATAACAGTGCCGTCTAAACTGAATCCTCTGAGTCATCCGGACCTTTTTCCTTCAAAAAAAAGATGGCAGGAGCTTTGCCTTTCAATTAAGAGGCAAAATGAGTTCTAAATACAATTAAAACCGGGGTTAACTACAGAGGCCCCACACGGCCACACATATGGCTCAAACAGCCACAGAGGGTCCCAACTCAAAAGGCACCAAACTGAAAGATAAATTACACCAAAATGAGCACCCTTGTTCTTAACTTGAAGCCTTCTTTTTCATTCTAGCCGCTTGTTGTGCTGTCAGGAAGCGGTTATAAAAAAGATCTCTGATTCCGATCTTTCCAGGGTTCCACATGATGTATTGCCAGCCATTGAAACACCGCTGTTGCTCTTCTTCAACCTTTCATGTGATTCATCTGGAGCAGCTTATATGATCTGACGATAATTGATATTTTGCGATATAAGTCCAGTGCGGTGATCGTGTATGTGGTAGAATATGACTGAACTGTTGTATAGTATAAAAACACGGAACTTGTTGTATAGTATAAAAACACGCCCTTGAATTTCTGAGTATATATGTAACATAAGCTTGTGTCGTTTAAGATTAAAACCAAACCTTTCTTGTGTTGTTTGTGGAGCCAGTCCAATTATTTCTTGTTATTTTTTTGGGAGCTCTAGACCTAACTCAAGTCCTCCAAAACTAGCTCCATCTCATCTTTACCAGTTCAGATCCTGTTTCAAGCTGCAACCAACAACCATGAACTCTCATCCAAACGTGCTATTGAACCAAAGAAGACATACTGTAGGATATACCACCTGTATGAAAAAAATTGTGATGGTAGCTTTTGCTTGATTTCGATTGTATATCAGTTGATCTTGGAAGCCGATTACGCATGCCTTTTTTTTCTCGAATACGCAAGAGAATTGCGTATTTTTTATATTAATAGAAGAAGCAAAAACACAAAAGTTATAGCCAAGAGGCCACACAAGAATTACAGGGGATAACAGGAGGAGAGAAACAAAGACAGACATAACAGCCCCAAACACACAATCACACCAGAAGCACAATATCACTTAGGTAGCAACATCTGGCAGCGACAGACCATTGGCACCAGCCAGCTTCCAAAGCATAATATCATGCCCAACCATGGCTAAGGCAGCAGAAAGATTTGGACTCATCCCATTGAAAACACAATCATTCCGATGCTTCCAAAGACACCACGCCCCCAAGATCACTAAGGAATTAAGGCTAGCCTGAGAAGATCCCCCCACGGGAGTGGAGATGCCTTTCCACCAAGCCATGAAGTCCTCTTCACCCGGTTGCGGTGCCACACCAGCAAGCCCAATCCTCTGGAGAAGGATAAACCAGAATTGCCGAGCGAAAACGCAAGACAGCAGCAGATGGTTGATCGTCTCCTCCTCCTGGTCACAAAGGACACAAGCGTCGGGATGGTCGAGGTTGCGCCTAGCCAACCGGTCGGCCGTCCAGCAACGGTTGTGGGCAACCAGCCATAAGAAGAAACGACACTTTGGAGGCGCCCAACTTTTCCAAATAAGATCGCAATGCTCGAAAGTGATTGAGCCCATGAAGATCATCTCATAAGCAGACTTTGCTGAATATTGGCCCGAGCTTGAGAATCTCCAGATATGCTTATCAGGGGTATCAGGCAACAGCAACACCTCTGAAACAGCTTCCGCTAATTTAATGAACTCAGCGATGACCACAGCAGTGACCGTACCACGAAGATCGTGGACCCAAGCCATATCAGTTAAACCCTCAGCGACCGTTCTCTTGTTAGCTACTCCCTTAGGAACCATAGCACATAGGTGGGGGGCCAGATCAGCCAGGCGCTGCCCTAACAGCCATCTGTCACACCAAAACAAGGTGTTGCTGCCATCTCCAACTTCAGAGACTAAGGCAAGATCGAAGAGAGACTTCACCTGATCTGAAAACTGGAGTTGAAAAGAAGCCCAAGCCTTGTCCGGACTAGTCTTTTGAAGCCAAAGCCATCTAACACGAAGAGCCCAATTCAAAGACTGTAAATTAGAGATGCCGAGGCCGCCCAGCTCCTTAGGTCTAGTGACTTTAGGCCAAGCAATCAGACAATGACCTCCATTAGTTTCGCTTCTGCCACGCCAAAGAAAATTCCTCCTGATTTTATCCATGGCCTTGAGGGCCCAAGAAGGGAGATCTAGAGCCATAGCATGATAGACAACAGTAGCTGTCAACACAAATTGAACCTGGACCGCTCTTCCTGCCTTAGTCATAAGATCAGCCTTCCAACCCGGGAGAGAGTTCGCCAAGCGGTCAATGAAGGGCTGTAATTGCGCTTTATTGAGCCTTTTTAAGGACAGCGGCAGCCCCAAATATTTAAAAGGGAATTCCTCCAGCTTGCAAGGCAGATGATCCTGAACAGTGGCTACCTCCGACTGTGAGCACCTGATAGGGATAATACTACTTTTCTGAATATTTGTTTGGAGACCGGAAGCTTCACCAAACAGCCTGAGTATATCCCCCACCAGAACAAGGTCATCCGCAGTAGGTTTGATGAAAAGCGCAACATCATCCGCGTAAAGAGAGACTCTATGCAGAAATGATCGAGTTGACAGGGGCTGCAACAGCCCAGCTTCAACAGCTCGCCCCACCATGAGGTTTAGAACGTCCATCACCAAAATGAATAACATAGGGGAGAGGGGGTCTCCCTGCCGCAGCCCTCTTCTGTGTGGAATGAAGTCCCCTGGAATACCATTAAGGAGAATCTGAGAGGAGGATGTGGCAAGCAGCCCACTTACAATGTCACACCATCCAGCACCAAACCCCAGACTCCGCAAGACTTCCAACAAGAAGGGCCAGGATACTGAATCAAACGCCTTTGATATGTCCAGTTTCAGCATAATTGTTGGCTGATTCTGAGAATGAAGGAAGCGGGCTGTTTGTTGGACCAACATGAAGTTGTCTTGAATAAATCTTCCCTTGATGAAAGCACTTTGGTTCTTGGACACCATACTATCAAGCTGACCTCCCAACCGGTTTGCAAGGATCTTCGTAATTAGTTTGGCAAAACTATGAATGAGGCTTATAGGCCTAAACTCCTTGGCATTAGACGGGTTCTCAACCTTAGGAAGGAGGATAACGAAGGCTGAATTAAGAGCCCGAAAATTCCGAAAGTCCTTCCTCCAAACTGCTGCAACAGCCGCCATGATGTCCTTCTTAATGATTGGCCAACACACCTTATAGAATCTTCCCGTGAAGCCATCGGGCCCCGGCGCTTTGTCAGAGGGCATCAGCTTGATGGTATCCCAAACTTCTTCTTCCGAACATGAGCTGACAAGGTGATCCAGAAGATGGTGTTGGATCCCAAGGGCCTCAAGATCAATAGAAGACACCCTGTCACTGCTGCTACCAATCAGCTCCGTAAAATAATTGAGCAGCACCTCCGCTTTATCATCATGACTAGTAACCAGCCCATCACCATTAGACAACTTGGCGATGAAGTTCTTCTTCTTCCTATAACGAGCACATGCATGGAAAAACTTGGTGTTGGCATCACCATGTCTCAACCAAGCCACCCTAGAGCGGAGTCTAGCAACTGTACGAATGAGCGACGCCAATGCCAAAGAATGCTTCTTGAGTCTGTTTAACAGCCAAATCTCCAACTCAGAAAGCTGCCTGAACTCCCTCGCAAGCTCGAACTGGTAGATAATCTCTCTTGCCAACGCACGCTGCTTACTAAAATTTCCCACTTTGCGGTCACTCCAACTTTGCAGGCCTCTAGCAGTGGCTTTCAATTTCAGAGCTAGGGACTCCAGGGGGCAAGCAGTCGCTTCCACCGAATCCCAAGCTGAAGAAACAGTCTCCTGAAAACCATAAAACTTGGGCCAGAAAGACTCAAAATGGAATCGTTTTTTGCCATGGAACACATCTTTCAGACCTAAAACAAGAGGACAATGGTCTGAATCATCGGAGGCTGCACTTTGCAATAAGCAACCAGGGAATTGCTGCTCCCAGTCCACAGAGCAAAACACCCTATCCAGCTTGACAAGAACCGGAGAAGAACTGGTTGATGAACTGGCCCAAGTGTACTTCCTGTCGCGGAGAGGAACTTCCTTAAGAGTCAAATCATCAATAAAGCGCCTGAACCTGCCCATCATAGCACGGTTTATGTTTGAATTACTCTTGTCATCCTCTTTGTAAATGAGGTTGAAATCACCCCCCACCACCCAGGGACCAGCACACTGAGCACGGACATCACGAAGTTCCTGCAAGAAGGCCACCTTATTGTCATTCCCCTGAGGCCCATAGACACAAGTCAGCCACCAGGGCTCGCCATCAGAAGGGCAAAACTGGACCGAAGCACAGTGCGCATCAACACGACTAGCACCAACCACACCAAGTTTAGATCTCCAAGCAATAATTATCCCACCACTAGCACCAACTGAAGGCACAAAGATGTAGTTAATATCAAAGTCGGCCCCTAGCAGTTTGAGAATGAAACCCCGGGAACACTCCTCCATTTTTGTTTCTTGGACACAAATCACATCAGCACTGACAGAGTTCATCATTAGCCGAACACCATCCTGCCGAGCCGCGGAATTCAGACCGCGCACATTCCAGAAAATCAGATGATCTGGATTCATTGCAACAAGAAAGAGACGACCGACATGAGCCGCAGCGCAGTCACATACCACAGACCATCAGCCCACCAGCCTCCACTGACGTCTCAGGCGCGGGCCAACCAAACAGTGCAGCCAGAGCAGAGATTTGGACGACCGAGAGCTGTTGGGGGAAGAGACTGGCATACCGATCTTGATCTTTCATGGTGATTTTGACCTCCACAACGTCAGAACCAAGCGCACGCAACAGGGACTTCCTGCAGCCTGAAGCATCAAGCTTCCCAGGCTCAACAGGCAGGCCAGCAACCCTGCGACTCCGGCGAGGGGCATGGCTTGCCTGGGCGGTCTTGGATCTTCTTCTTGAAATTTTTGGCACAGGAAGGAGCGATCCCACCTTCGACGTGATGTGGTTGATGAACTGTTCGGCAGGGGCCCGCGGTGGGGTGGCCACAGCAACCACCCGGCTCCTCCTCCGAGAGTAGGACAAAGGCGGATCTCTGAGGCGGGACCGTGCCCCCAAGACGGCCGCCATTTCAATCCCATCATCACCCATAGGGCCAGCAGGGACAGCAGCGCCATCGGGGACGCCACTGGGGACGTCATCAACCACCATAGGGGCCTCAGTAGCAGCGCCAGGAGCAACATGTACCACATCCCCCGGTGAAGGCTGCTCCTCTTCTGGCACATGCACGACGTGCAACACCGACGTCACAGCAGGTGTCACGTGGCACGTGGTATGCACCGGCGGGCCAAGCCGCGAGTGCACGGGTCCCCTCGCAGACCCCCTCGATGACCGCCCGTCGCCGGAACATCCTCCGGAGCCAGCCAAGCGTCGCGGCGAAAAACCCCTGGGGTCGTCGCCCCCCTTGGCAGGAGGGGGCGGCGGGGATGGCGGTCCCCCCGGCCCACGCTCACCAAGAGCAACAGGAGTGGCCTCGATCAAAATGGGGTAGACAAGACACAGCTTCTCCGACGACTCATCCAAGCCATGCACGGGTTCCTTGATAAAGAGATCAACTTCACGGCGGAGCTCCGACCCATCGGCCCACCATGCCAGGACACGAAAGACATCGAGATCACTTCTGTCCAAAGAGCACTGATGCACTGACTTGATCAACCCAAGATTACACAGCAACCGCTCCACAGTTGAGCGATCCCAAGCATGCGCCGGAATCCCTCTCAGCTCAACATTTGCCAACAACGGGAGAGAGCCACCCGTCGCATGGATGAAGCGTGACCAGCGCTTGAATTTCAGACTGAAGCCAGGAGCAAGGAAATGTCTGCCGCCATTGAAAACCCTCACAGCTAACTCCTCGTCAGGGAGAAAAAGAATGAAATCCTCAGGGTTGGATCGATGAATTCTCAACAGGCCACGATCAACATCGTATGACCGCGCAACTTCGTCCAAAACCATGTCAGGAGAGACCATAGGACGGTTACCAGTGATGGAACGAAGAGGGCACGTCGGAGATCAACTTCCTCCCGAGCAAACCCCGCCGAGAACTCCATGACGCATATAGGTCTCCGAGCGGGAACATCTCTTACCGCTGCAGTCCGCCCAGCCCTCTGGCTCTCCGAGACGCCAGAAACGAAGGCCGGCGGGGAAGGGGGAGGAGGAGGCCCCCTGGAAGCCTCAGGCCTACGACGCGGACCCCTCCGCCGCTTGCGCCCCATCCTGGACTGCGAGCCCTCGACGACAGGAGCACCATCCTCATTGTTAGGAGCAGCCCCATGCACAGGAGCAGAGACAGCCGCCCCAATAACGCCGTCCGAAGAGCTCGCCGGGGTGATCCGCCGCCAAACCGAAGTACGCCTGATGACGCCGGCCGCCCGGTCCTTCGCAGCCCCGCGTGGCAGAGATAGGCGATCCCACACAGAAGACCGAATGGGACGATCCACGAGACACGCCGCCGCCAAGTGCCCCGGCCGCCAACACTTGAAACACCTCGTGGCCCTGCGGCAGTCCGCCACCCGGTGCGACGACGACAGGCATTTGAAGCACCTGCCATGCAACTCCGCCGGGACCGGCCGCGGCTTCTTCGGCAAGGCGGCGCGACGACGAGCGCCTCTGCCCCGGACCACTCGCCAGCCATCATCAACATCTGGAACAGCGCGCCTCGGCGAGTGAATGTGGCGCGCCGCGGTCAGAAGAACGGCCTTCACCGGTGGAGTGGGGTCCTTGATAAGCCCGGGGGGCGGCGCCTGGGAGGCCGTAAGCAGCACGTCCCTGAAGGACATGCGCCCGTCCATCGAACCAGGGATCGCCACACCCGCCGGAGAAGCAGACGCCGGGAAGGGGAGGTAGGGACCTTCATTTGACGCAGGAGACACTTCCTGCCAGCGATGGAATTTGGACCGACCCGCCGTCAGGGACGGCCGCGCCGCCGGGGACAAGGAGGAGGTGGAAGTCGGCGCCTTCCGAGAGAGGATACGCGGTGGTGAGGTGGTCGCCGGAGTCGGAGTGACCACCGGCGAGCTGTTGGTGGCGTGGGAGGAGGCGCCGGACGGGGAGGAGGTGAGCGGACGGGAGGGGAGGGGACGGGACGTGAACCCGAGGGGACGGGACGCGAGCGCGAGAGCCATCCAGCAGCGATTCTAGTAAAAACACCGAACAACTAAACCCTAAACCCTAAACCCTAAACCCTGATGATTACGCATGCCTGATTCTAAGGAGAGATTATCTGATGCATATATATTTTCATTTTTATCTTCTATGATTTTTTTGGTGGGATTTACAAGTTCGTTTTGTTTGAGATTCATGATGAAAGGGAAGGCATCATTTAGCTGGCAATCATCTTATTCAGTTATTATAGCCTAGTTACTGTGAATGATATGCCGTTACGTCGCCAATGTCTGAATGGATCGTCCCTTGAGCTGTGTGCCATGTTTGTTGTACTCTGATCTTGTCTGATTGTCCATGTCTATCTGATCATCTGTATGGGCCGGTGAGGGGGCCGGCTGGCTGGCGTTTCCATGAGGTGCGACCAAGCTCAAAGCCCCGGTCTGTAGTTCCGCATGCATGTTCCTTGCTCACTGGGGCTCCGCCGCTCCGCCCCTTCCTCGCCTACATTGTTTCGTTCCCCTGTGCTGCTTGCTGTCACCATTGTTTTCTGCTCTTCACGGCTGTCAGTCTCCGGCGGTGGCGAGCATCGGTGTTTCTGGTCCTCACGTTTCGCTGTTTGTCAATTTTTTTCCATCGAATTTCCTGGATGCATTATTCTACTGTTTATTGAAGAGAGGCAATCGATCCCGTTACATTGGACTTTCCAAACAAATCATGTAATCACTTGATTTCTATTGGGGATCTATTGAAAGCTTGTCTCTCATTGCTAACATGTATGAAGGGGTAAAAATTCAAAATTCTGAAGCTGTTTGAATGAATACTACTTGTGAAGGTCTCAGCTTCTTGATACAGTGCACGATTGCTTAGCACTTTAGTTCTTCCATTCTCCCCTCTCACGGAAATGAATGGAAGAAGGATTATAGTGCCTCCCGTATATCCGAAGAACATTCAAGTCATAAGCAAAAAGTAACACCAAATGCTTGGATTAATGTCACATAAGGCAGTCGATATTAGCAAAACAACTTAATATACTCTCTCCGTTCTAAAAAAACTTCAATCACTGTCCTATTCAAAACATTTATAAATTATTATCTACTTTTTTTGTTATTTATTTTATTGTTAAGATTAGTTTAAGCATGTATTGTACTTTTACATGTTTACATTTTTTTTGTTAAGAATAGTTTAAGCATGTATGTCATAACCTGGATTAATGAATAAGTTAATATTTAAATGAGCTTCGGCATCATATTACCTTCAGAAGCTCTCTTTTGATGAAGGTGCTACAGGCACAAGATTACGAAGTGGCCGATCTCTATAGCAGTGGTTCTGTTTATTTTGTATAATTTACAATTATGTTCTTCCTATTACGTTGTAGCTCTTTCTAATTGGTGGGATACAATCTCATCATTTTACACCCCTAACGTCTCAATAAAAACTGTCTCGTGTCCAAGTTTATGTTGCATCCTTTAAATTATAACAAAAAAATAAAAGCAAAGAATGTTAGTTGAAATGGTTATGTTGACCATCAAGGACTAAAACTTATCATCAAATGGTCATGGGTCCATTTTTCTTACAATCTTTATCTTTTTTATGATTGATGGCAATACATCCAAAGCAAGCAAATAATAAATACCAAAAGGTAAATTCAATCTACTTACTAGGATGCAAATATAAAAGCAAAATTCATATGATTATAAAAAGATACCACTTGATGATATTATAAAAATACAACTTTTCTTGCTAATGCTAAATATCCTCATATTGTGTTATTATGTATTTAAGCCTCTCCTAACTCCATTATCCACTTTCCCCCCTCTCTTAGACCAAATCCCAATATAGGATGACATTATCTCCCTTTGAAAAATGACCCTATATCAATCTCTTTTAGTGCACGTCCCTTATTTATACACGACTTGCACAAAACGCAACATGTTCGGTACCACTTAATAAGAATTCGAATTTGTGGTTTTGGTATTTGATGTAAGTTGGGCTTGTCTTTTTCTTGAAAAATCCCCTTTGGAATCAAACAACGAGCAAGGAATATATCAATCTCTTTTAGTGCACGTCCCTTATTTATACACGACTTGCACAAAACGCAACATGTTCGGTACCACTTAATAAGAATTCGAATTTGTGGTTTTGGTATTTGATGTAAGTTGGGCTTGTCTTTTTGTTGAAAAATCCCCTTTGGAATCAAACAACGAGCAAGGAATATATCAATCTCTTTTAGTGCACGTCCCTTATTTATACACGACTTGCACAAAACGCAACATGTTCGGTACCACTTAATAAGAATTCGAATTTGTGGTTTTGGTATTTGATGTAAGTTGGGCTTGTCTTTTTCTTGAAAAAATCCCCTTTGGAATCAAACAACGAGCAAGGAAGATATTAAAACACTAGGAATGGGCAAATTTTGTGATCCTATATCCATTTTGCCACTTTTAAAACTTTATTCCGCCCTTTATAATATGAAAGTTCTTTCATAGGAGATTGGTCACAAAAAATGACTTTTATATTGTAATTAAGCTCCCCCTATATACATTAATACATATGATGAAAATGATATTCTATTGATATTAGCATAAAAGTAAAACTTATCAATAGTAGAAGGGTAAATTAAAACAAACATGATTTTAATATATACAATGCATGGAGAAAGCATGTAAGAGATATTAAGTGATCTTGATGCCAATATATATGATACCAATTTGAACTTGATACCCGTGTATATGATACCAATCATTAAATTCTTAAAGTTGAAACATGCTGCTTTTCATCGAGGACTCTATTTTCTTTTAATAAAACCACTACACACATGATAAGCTTAAGACTCCCTAAGAATGTGCACACTTATAACTTTTTAAAGGTCAAGATACCATTTAAAGGACATATTCTCTGAGCCAAACCTCGAACATATGAGAAATATCGCGAGATTGTGAAATCTTTAAGCAATGCGGATACAATCCAAACTGCACCGACAAATTGCAAAAGATGTTTAACTCTCAAATTTTAGCAAAAAAACCACACTTTTCACTCCCTCATCAATTTATTTTTCGCTATTGCTCGGCTAAGGGAGTGTTTGGTTCACACCTTCTAAACTAAAGTTTAGTAACTTTTAGTCCATAAAATAACAAATAGAATGACCTCTCTAAGTGCTCCTACCGTGCGCTTCTGGCACAACCCATTTGTGACATGTGAGGTCATTGATTTTTTTTCCATGGATCCAACATACGTGATTTGAGAGGTCATGATCTATGTATCAGAAGCGGGCTCTAAGAATGTGATTTGAGAGGCCATGATCTCCAACATACGTGATCTACCGGGCTGGGCTCCATGGAATCAGAAGCGGTCGAGGCCGGGTTGGAGCCCCACCCGTTCGGCCACTCCACCGCTGACTCTGTTACGGACAGTACCTAAGAGCATCTTCAAGAGGAACTCTTATAATTGTGGCCTTAAAAGCTAAATTGGACCTGATTTAAGTTAATTTGGATCAACAATTTTTTCTCAACTCCAACAGCAACTCCTAAACCCACGTGGTAGTTAACTCCGTGAGATTAGACGCACAGGAATAGGTCCCCTGACTTAGAGCATCTCCAAGAGAGGACTTAAGTCGGGTCCTATATTCAAATATAGGAGTTAAGATCTCAAAATAGCTTTCAACAAAGTTGTTATTTTATAATTTTTTATCAAATGAATATAGCACCCGAAGTCACAGTTGCTAAATATAGCACCCGAGTCAGGGGACCTATTCATGTGTGTCTAATCTCACAGAGTTAACTACCACGTGAGTTTAGGAGTGAGTTTAGGAGTTGTTGTTGGAGTTGATAAAAAATTGTTGATCCAAGTTAACTTGAATCAGGTCCAATTTAGCTTTTGAGACCCTAATTATAGGAGTTCCTCTTGAAGATGCTCTTAGGGTGCTATATTTAGCAACTGTGACTTCAGGTGCTATATTCATTTGATGGAAATTTATAAAATAGCAACTTTATTGGAAGCTATTTTAAGATCTTAACTCTTATATTTGAATATAGGACCCGGCTTAAGTCCTCTCTTGGAGATACTCTAAGCAATCGATGAATTTCTAACCTCCTCTGCTACGTTTGCTTCTTCCTTTGTTAGCACGAAGATTTTTTCCACCGACGATTCATTTTGCTAGTTTCTTTAAAGATTCTTCTAGCGTGCGCGGGGTCGGTCGGTGGATCTAGAGGTTGAGGGACCATTCGATCGATCGACGCATGGCAGCACGGGTTTGGTGCCCATTGATCTATGTATTACTACTACTTGGGGCTTTGCATGTGCCATGCATGCATTTACTTTAATCTCCAGTACATCCAGTCCGAGTCCGATGGCTTGAAGGATTCCTTCCTAGTAGCAGACATGATCAAACAATTCCTGAGTATACAGGATTTCGAGGAACAAAGTCAAAGGCCTGAGCCTGCCCCCCCCCCCCCCCCCCCCCCCCAGTTTAATTTGTAGTAAAGAACTATACTAACTAGTTTTGACTCGCCCCAATTTAAACGTGCCTTTCAGTATGCGTTCTCTAGTAGGTACTGGGAGGGCACAAACGTCGGAACGGTGTTGTCCCGCGCATTCGAAAACTGTCGTTACATCGGGAGCCGGGTACCGTCAGCTGGCTACCGGCGGCCGATGACTCGTGGAAAGGGCGTGTACCACCTAATTAAACGAAAAGTTTATTAAAGTGTCTCTAGCAAGCTAAGTGAAAAAAAAAATCTAGAGACGGATTCTTCGCGAAGAGTATATCTCTACACGACTCTCAATACATGTTGTGTCTTGACTGTATTTATAATTTATAGACCTAGAATTGTATCATCCAGTCTCTAAGCTCTCTTATACTTTGAAAACCGAGTTGGAGTCTTAGAGTTATACATGTCATAAGGACATGTACACCCCTAAGACGATAGAACGGTTTTCTAAGTATAAAAGATAACAAAAAGTTGCATGGTATAATACTGAGCCACTAAATCATAAATGCAGTTGTAAGACAACAAGTATGGAGAATCGTGTAGAGACAAACTCTTCACGAAGAGCTATTTTTCAGTTAGCATCCTAGAGACCACTCAAAAGACCTCTACTGAATGTCGGCAAGATCCGCTTCCCTGTAATGGCGAAGCTGCAATTAGTGTGAACGTAATAATAAATAACACGAGATGGCCACAGCGACATTTGATCAACCAACCATGCGTGAAGCAGGGTTTACAAAACCAGTAGAAACCGTCGGTTTATCGGCCAGTTTACCGAAACCGCCACCCAGCGGTACCGGTTAACCACTGGTTTAAAAAAAACACTCCAAATTTAAATTTTTTGAACAATTTTATAAAAAATAAAGAAAAATATGATACAAACTACATATTCTAGTGAGTAATATGGTATACATGATATCTAAATTTAATTTAATTTAGCCCATTAGAAAATAGGAAAACATATAGACCCGCTAGAAAACCCATTGATCCGTCGGTTTCTCGACAAATGGCGGAGGTAAACCGCTCCGAGCAGTGGTAAACCACAATTTGTTACTGAGAAACCATGTTGACTTGTATTATTTAGTAATTTTAGTGTCTAGATTTGGTTTTTGGGATTAGCGTTTCATATTTTTTTATGTGATGACGTCTTGTTAATATCTAGTTATATATTAGTATTGTTAATGTATAGTTATATATGTTAGTATTGTTAATATTTAGTTATATATGTTAGTATTGTTAATATTCAGTTATATATGTTAATATTTAGTTATATATGTAGCTGGTATCATTATTTGCTACTAATGTGTTGCATACTTGCATTATTTTTGCCACATTTGTAGGACACATGTCGGATTTAGTCTGGCAATACGAAGAGAAGGTTGGCGTAGGTTTTAAGTATAAGTATTGTAGAGAAACAAAGAGCAGAGGTAGTATCTGATTGAAGGAGCATCTCGTGCATAGAGGAAAAAATGCAAATATGTTTCGATGTTTTATTGTTTTATGTTAATATGTCATTTGTTACAAGTAATATATTTTTATTCTACTCTCCTTACATGATATTGTGTCTTGTTCTTATTTATATGAGACATGTTGGACCTAGTTTGGGAGCACAGAGAGAAGGTTGGCACATGTTTCAAATATAAGTATTTTAGAGAACCAAAGAGAAGAGTGTGTGGTACCCGATTGAAGGAGCATATCACACATAAACGGAATGGGCTTCCCATATGATATTGTTAGGGGTATGCTTCGTAGCCGAAGATCCTAAAGAAATAAACATCTTCGGCAGATCCTCTCCAAAGCAGCGCCGAAGCTATCGACTATAAATCTTCGGCACAGTGACATGTCTCAAGACGAAGGGGTGAACCGACTTAAAGATGAAATGACATAAAGACCCATGATATTCTGTGTCATTATTGTAGTTCATTGTAAAGGGCATAAATGTAATTATACACAGGCTGCGCCCTGTGCCTATAAATAGGTGAACATTACCCCTATACTGTTCACGCGCTCCTGTAATTACGCATTGGGCATTTGCTTTTGCTTCACACTGGTATTTTTACTTTCCTTCAAGTCGAAGGTACATTTTGTAATTTGTCATTATTTCTATAACAATGGAATAGAAACGAGTTAATAATAATAATCATGTGTTTAAATTATTTTTCATATTTTATATAAATCCTTCTTCATTATTTGTTGTGCTTATGAAGGTATGACCTTCATAACCTTCGTCCGGAATCCATTATATCCCAAGGGAAATAATGCTTCGAAGGACGAATGAATATAACATTTAACAATTTCTGTGTTGCCTTGTTCTTAATTCATAACAGTTAAGAACAAGTCCCCAACATTGGCGCCCACCTCCGGTGAACTCACATCCATTTGCTGAGCTGATGACTTCGTTCAAAGCTGGAGTTGCTTCGGCCCTGAAGTTTGTGCTCCCGATAACAGGCGGTTCATGCTCAGAGCTAGCTAACAAGAAACAGAAGAAGGAGACACAGAGAAGAGTACAACATGTAGGGGTACAAGGACCCTTCATCAAGTCAAGATGGTCTCACATCCCGATTGCCTTCTCTCAAGAGGATCTTCAGCTCAAGGACTACCCACACAATGATGTTATGGTTATCTCTTGTGTGATTAAAGGATTTCTGGTCCACAATGTTTTGATTGATACAGGCAGTGCAGCGGATATTATATTTGCCAAGGCCTTCAGACAGATGCAAGAGCCCGAAGACAAGATCCATGATGCCACACATCCCCTTTGTGGCTTCGGAGGAAGGCAGATTGTAGCACTTGGCAAGATCACATTGCCAGTAACCTTCGGATTTATCAACAACACAAGGACTGAGCAAGTTGTGTTTGATATTGTTGAAATGGAATAGCCTTACAATGCAATCATTGGTCGTGGTACTCTCAATGCTTTTGAAGCAATTCTTCATCCAGCATATCTTTGCATGAAGATACCTTCGGACCAAGGACCCATTGCTATTCATGGAAGTCAGGAAGCTGCCAGAAGGGCCGAAGGAAACTGGACAGACTCAAAAGCAATCCATAACATAGATGGAGCTGAAGCTTATGAGCAATACAAGTACAGAAGGGAGAAAGCTGCTTCGGCCGATCAGCCGAAGCCCATGCTCTTATGCGATGACATAGCAGAGCAGAAGGTGCTATTGGGATCTCAACTATCCGAAGAACAGGAGAAAACCTTGATAAGGTTTCTGTTCAACAACAAAGATGTTTTTGCATGGTCAGCTAATGATCTTTGCGGAGTTAACAGGGATGTTATTGAACACTCGCTCAATGTTAATCCATCCTTCAGACCCAGAAAGCAGAGGCTTCGGAAGATGTCTGATGACAAGGCCGAAGGTGCCCGAAATGAAGTGAAAAGACTCCTCAGCGCCAGAGTTATCAGAGAAGTAAAATACCCAGAATGGCTAGCCAACACTGTTATGGTAAAAAAGGCCAATGGCAAATGGAGGATGTGTATTGATTTTACTGATCTCAACAAGGCTTGTCCAAAAGATGAGTTTCCATTACCAAGGATAGATTCCCTAGTTGATGCAGCAGCTTCATCAGAGCTTATGAGTCTGATGGATTGTTATTCAGGCTATCATCAAATTTGGATGAAGAAGGAGGATGAGCCAAAAACCAGCTTCATAACCCCTAGCGGAACATATTGTTATCTTCGGATGCCTGAGGGGCTCAAGAATGCTGGAGGAAGCTTCAGCAGAATGACAGCGAAGGTTCTTCATTCTCAGATAGGAAGAAATGTGCTAACTTATGTTGATGATATCATTGTGAAAAGTACGAAGCAAGAAAATCACATTGCTGATCTGCAGGAGACTTTCGCTAATTTTAGAGAGGCCGGTCTAAAGCTGAATCCAGAAAAGTGTGTTTTCGGAGTAAAGAAGGGGAAATTCCTTGGTTGCCTAGTTTCAACAAAAGGGATTGAGGCTAATCCAAATAAAATCGAAGCTATTCTTCGAATGGAACCACCTAGCACAAAGAAAGGGGCTCAACGACTGACGGGAAGACTTGCATCTCTAAACCGATTCATATCTAGATCAGCAGAGAGAAATCTACCATTTTTTGAAGTGTTGAAGTCAGCCGAAGTTTTTCAATGGGGGCCAGTTCAGCAGAAAGCCTTCGACGAGCTGAAGCAGTATTTGATAGACTTAACGACATTAACTCCACCAACGCCAGGGGCTCCTCTGTTGTTATATGTGGCAGCTTCGCACTCAGCGGTAAGTGTGGCACTTGTCCAAGAGAAGTTTGAGGGGCAAGTCAAAAAGCAAGCCCCAATATACTTCGTCTCCGAAGTCCTTAGTTTATCAAAGAAAAATTATACAGAATTAGAGAAGGTGTTGTATGCTGTTTTGATGGCCTCCAGGAAGCTTCAACACTATTTTCAAGCATACAATATAATTGTCCCTTCTTCACAACCATTGAAGGATATTATGAGAAATAGAGAAGCTACTGGAAGGGTTGGAAAATGGGCTGCGGAACTCAATGAGTTTTGCATTGATTATGTGCATAGATCTTCGATTCAGTCCTAGGCGTTAGCAGACTTCATTGCTGACTGGACGCCAGGGGCTCAGGAAGAAGAAGAAGCGAGTAAAGTTGCCGAAGCTTGGACAGTATTTTGCGATGGTTCTTGGGGAACCTTCGGGGCAGGAGCAGCCGCTGTGTTAGTTGCACCCTCCAGTGTTAAAACTTGCTATGCAACAAGACTTGATTTTAGTTGCACAAATAACATTGCTGAGTACGAAGCTTTGCTTTTGGGTCTTCGGAAGTTAAAGGCAATGGGAATTAGAAGGGCGGTTCTTAAAACTGATTCCCAGGTTATTTCTGGTCATATTGACAAGAGTTGTAAAGCAAGAGACCCGAAGCTTGAGAAATATTTAGACATGGTCCGAAGAATTGAAGCTTCCTTTGAAGGGTTTTCTGTCAAAAATATTCCTCGAGGAGAAAATGAGCATGCTGATCTGCTAGCCAAGTCAGCAGCACAGGGGCTGCCCTTACCTTCGGAAGTATTTTTCGAAACAATAAAAGCACCTTCGGTTGAACTTCTTGAGAGAGCAGTCCTCAATATATCTCCTGTTTATAGTGAAGACTGGAGAACTGAAATCATCTCTTTCCTTCAGGGTAATTTTCTTTCAGATGACGAAGCTTATAACAAGAGAATAGAGGCAAGAGCTCGACCATATGTTATAATAGAAGGGGAGATGTACACGCATGGAGTCTGTTCTCCACTACTCAAATGTTTATCCAAAGCTGAAGGTATAGAATTGATGAAGGAAATACACGCAGGCCTGTGTGGATCTCACATTGGATCTAGGCCTTTGCTGGGAAAAGTTTTTCGTCAAGGATTTTATTGGCCAAAAGCAGCTTCGGATGCAGCGGAATTAGTCCAAAAGTACGAAGGATGTCAGAAATGTGCAAGAGATCAAAAACAACCTTCGTCTTTAACTCAGTTAATACAACCCACTTGGCCATTGCAAAGGTGGGGCCTTGATTTGTTAGGTCCGCTACCACCAGCACAAGGGAACTTAAGATATGTTGTAGTGGCAGTGGAATATTTTTCTAAATGGATCGAGGCAAAGCCTTTAGCCACAATTACTTCGGTTACTGTTCAAAAGTTTTTCTGGCAAAATATTGTCTGTCGCTTCGGAGTGCCGAAGGCCATTACTGTGGACAATGGAACACATTTTGATTCCGAAGCTTTCAGAGAATTTTGTGAACAAATTGGCACGAAGATCCATTTTGCATCAGTTCGGCATCCAGAGTCAAATGGACTTGTTGAAAGGGCTAATGACATCATAATGACAGGAATAATGAAGTTAATCTTCAACTAGCCCAGGGGAAGTGGCCGGACGAATTAATTAAAGTGGTGTGGAGCCACAACACAACAATATCAAGATCAACAGGTTTTACACCATTCAAACTGCTGTTTGGTGACGAAGCAATAACCCCAGAAGAAGCTAAAGCGGGATCAATAAGAACAATGGCTTCGGCAGAAGACGAAGCTGATTATTCTGTGGCAAAAGATGCTATAGAAGGATCAGGCTTCAAGCTGTAGAGAAATATCAACAAATATCAAGCCGAAACAATAAAATAGCGTGACAAAAAGGTTCGGCTAAAAAATATTAAGCCAGGACACTTGGTACTTTGGAGAGTCGCCAACCCAGACACAGTAGGCAAGCTACAGCTAAAGTGGGAAGGACCTTTTCTGGTAGTATCTTCGTCAAGACCCGGTTCTTACAGATTGAAGGATATGGACGGCAACGACATTCCTAGATCATGGAATGCGGATGAGCTTCGACGATATTATGTCTAGCTTGATGTAATTTTTTATATTCTTTTTCATGGCACCCTTTTCCTTTCCAAAGGGGGAGAAAGGTTTTTAATAGGGCCATAGCATGTAATTTCTCTTTTTCTTATTTCAGCTCTATAAGAGCAAACCCCCCCCCCCCCAAAGATGTAAATGTAAAAGCTGAGAACGCACCATCGAGTGCAAAGAAAAAAGAAAAGGAAACAGGGAGAAGCTCAAAAGTCGTTCCCAAGGGAATGCAGAGCTTACAGCGAAAAGTCAACGCTGATTTCGCCGAAGTAAAAGGCAAAGAAGCTCCTAAGGGAGGCTTACAGCGAAAAGTCAACGCTGATTCCACCGAAGTAAAAGGCGAAGAAGCTCCTAAGGGAGGCTTACAGCGAAAAGTCAGCGCTGATACACCGAAAAATAAACGGTGAAGCCGAAAAATAAGCGGCAAAGAAGATTTGAGTCATTCCCAAGGGAATATGGCTTCGAATATGTATTTGAACATTCATTTGCACGATACATTACATCATGACATTTGCATTCATAAACATTCACTTAGACATACATAGGATCATTGAAAGGGAATTAGGCTTACACTTATTTCTCTAATTGATTTTGGTGGTTGAATTGCCCAACACAAATAATTGGACTAACTAGTTTGCTCTAGTCTATAAGTTATACAGGTGCCAAAGGTTCACACTAAGCCAATAAAAAGACCAAGAAAAGGGTTCAACCAAAGAGAGCAAGGATAACCGAAGGCACCCTGGTCTGGCGCACCGGACTGTCCGGTGTGCCACCGGACAGTGTCCGGTGCACCAGGGGACCCAAAGCCAAACTTCGCACTTTCGGGAATTTTCAAGAGGCGCTTCGCTATAATTCACCGGACATGTCCGGTGCACACCGGATAGTGTCCGGTGCTCCAGAGGAAAGCGACTCTGAACTCGCCAGCTTCGGATTTCCGCTCCGTTCACCGGACATGTCCGGTGCACACCGGACTGTCCGGTGAGCCAGCGGAGCAACGACTACTTCGCACCAACGGTCGACTGCAACGCATTTAATGCGCGCCAGCGCGCGCAGAGGAGCAGAGCACGCGTGGGTGGCACACCGGACAGTCTACAGGACCTGTCCGGTGCACCACCGGATAGCCAGGCGGGCCCACACGTCAGAGCTCCAACGGTCGGAACCCAACGGCCTGGTGACGTGGCTGGCGCACCGGACGCTGTCCGGTGGCGCACCGGACTGTCCGGTGCGCCATGCGACAACAGCCTCCACCAAACGACTAGTTTGGTGGTTGGGGTTATAAATACCCCCAACCATCCCCATTCAAATTAATCCAAGTTTTCCAACTTTCAACCACTTACAAGAGCTCTAGCATTCAATTCTAGACACACCCAAGTGATCAAATCCTCTCCCAATTCCACAAAAGCTTTAGTGTTAAGTGAGAGAGATTTGTCGTGTTCTTTTGAGCTCTTGCGCTTGGATTGCTTTCTTTCTCATTCTTTCTTGAGATCAAACTCACTTGTAATTGAGGCAAGAGACACCAATCGTGTGGTGATCCTTGTGGGAACTTTGTGTTCCAAGTGATTGAGAAGAAAAGCTCACTCGGTCCGAGGGACCGTTTGAGAGAGGGAAAGGGTTGAAAGAGACCAGGTCTTTGTGACCACCTCAACGGGGAGTAGGTTTGCAAGAACCGAACCTCGGTAAAACAAATCCGCGTGTCTCACTCTCTATTCGCTTGCGATTTGTTTTTCGCCCTCTCTCTTGGACTCGATTATATTTCTAACGCTAACCTGGCTTGTTGTTGTGATTAACTTTGTAAATTTCAGTTTCGCCCTATTCACCCCCCTCTAGGCGACTTTCAATTGGTATCAGAGGCCGGTGCTTCATTAGAGCCTAACCGCTCGAAGTGATGTCGGAAGAACATGCCAAGAAGGAGATGGAGACCGGCGACAAGCCCACTACAAGCCACGGGAAGGCTTCATCGGAAGAGTCCCGCAAAAAGGAGAAAGGGAAGGAGATCTAGCACCCCGAAGGGGCTACTGTTGGGGGTATGCTTCGTAGCCGAAGATCCTAAAGAAAATAAACACCTTCGGCAGATCCTCTCCAAAGCAGCGCCGAAGCTATCGACTATAAATCTTCGGCACAGTGACATGTCTCAAGACGAAGGGGTGAACCGACTTAAAGATGAAATGACATAAAGACCCATGATATTTTGTGTCATTATTGTAGTTCATTGTAAAGGGCATAAATGTAATTATACACAGGCTGCGCCCTGTGCCTATAAATAGGTGAACAGTACCCCTGTACTGTTCACGCGCTCCTGTAATTACGCATTGGGCATTTGCTTTTGCTTCACGCTGGTATTTTTTACTTTCCTTCAAGTCGAAGGTACATTTTGTAATTTGTCATTATTTCTATAACAATGGAATAGAAACGAGTTAATAATAATAATCATGTGTTTAAATTATTTTTCATATTTTATATAAATCCTTCTTCATTATTTGTTGTGCTTATGAAGGTATGACCTTCATAACCTTCGTCCCGAATCCATTATATCCCAAGGGAAATAATGCTTCGAAGGACGAAGGAATATAACATTTAATAATTTCTGTGTTGTCTTGTTCTTAATTCATAGCAGTTAAGAACAAGTCCCCGACAGATATGACTGAGTAGTATGACTCGAGCCGGATATGTGAGTATTGTGAAATTTGTCGACCTATGTGTAACTCTAAAAGAACTTGTATTTGAGTATTATGAAGTATACATAACGAGTGGTCTAGTTTTGTTTATAAAAAATTTTAGAAACACAAATATAAAATCAGTTCGATTATTAAAATTTTAAATTGAAAGATATAATAGAAAAATGAATTTAAAATGTTTTGTATGGGAGCCTTGTTTTGTATCCTGAGCGTACGAGCTCAGCCTGGATGGGAGCCTTGTTTTGTATCCGATGGAACTTGCATACGTCTATACGAAAACCAAACAAACGTTGCTTAAATACTCCGCACGTATCCGAGAACCAATCACGCGGATATGAACTGATCGACAAACACCACATGCCTACTGCTTATCCGTTTTACAACACATGGCAATCTGAGTTTCTCATACTCCGCAAAGGTATTTCTATATATTTGATATATTTGGTTGATTATCGTGTTTCAGACTTTCAGGTCGATATTGCATTTATGTGGTACCGTCGGATCTAAATTATAAGTCGTTTAAGATATGTATCTATGAGCGTTACTGTGTTTTGAACAGTCACGCTGCAACACATTCGCGCTGCGTGTTTCAAAAAAAAAAAACGGTTGCAATGAAATCATTTAATATAATCTTCAGGTCCTTGACGTGTAACTGACTCCGTACCATTTCAATTGTACGTATACGTGCTCTACAAAGCACAAGTGCACCGTTTCAAGACCGGGCAAACAGAGCACAACGACGCCCGAATGGAAAACAAGACCGAAGAGAAGAAGAAGAAGAAGAAAAGTGGTGGATACGAGACGACACACACGCCGGCGGCGCCTACACCTCATCCGGGTCAGTAAGCTTCAGCCCCCATGAGATGTCCTCGCAAGCGCGGACATGGGGCAGCAGGAGCCCGGTGTTGATGATTGTGCCGATCTCCTTTCTGGTGCACTCGAAGGAGGGCGCCCCGTGGGAGCACGGCTCCATGGACATGGCCCTGGTGCACGGCGGGTCGGGCGCGGTCTGGTTCTCCGGCAGGAACATGAGGTACGGCCTGAGCCCGCCCAGCGCGTAGCCGACGTACCCGAACGTGGACCACGCGCTGGTGACGATGTTGTCGGTGAGGCTCAGCAGGTAGATCTCCGCCGCCGCCTTCATGTCGTGCTTGTTCTGGTACCACAGCTGGTGCTCCTCGTGGCTGGGCTGGAACAGGCTCACCACCTCGCCGTCCGCGGCCGGCGACTCCCAGTACATCTCCCGGATGCTGTCGTGGTACCACCCGCTGAGCCCGGTGACGAGGACGGCCTTGGACCGCCGCCGCGCACGCGCACCAGCGGCGGCCGGGAGCGGCGGCGCGGGCGCGGGCCCTTGCGTGGTGACCACCCCCGGCAGCAGGCGCTCCCGCGACGTGCACGCGAGGATCTGGTCCAGGACGTGCTGCGCCGGCTTGTCGCCGCCGAACAGCACCCGGATCTGGATGCCCAGCCGCTCGTCCGCGCCGCTCAGGTACGCGTTGTAGTACCGGGTGACCATGCCCCACACGTCGTTGGTGGGGTGCAGGAGGTACCGCGACAGGAGGTAGAACACCGAGTCCTTGCGCGGGAACAGGCGGTCCAGCTCCCCCTGGTGCGTCGGGTTGAAGAAGAGCCCGGGCACCATGTACTGGTCCGTCCGGAGGATCGCCCACTGCATCCGGCGCAGGAACGACTCGTCGTCGTCGCAGTACACGAGCCTGTTCGCCTGCGACGCGGCGTGGTCGAGGTGCAGGTACACGAAGCGCATCCCGGAGACGGAGCCGCTGCGGTTGACCGCCACGTTGCCGTAGCTCTCCGGCGCCGTCTCGTCCAGGTCCCGGAACTCCTTGTCGAGCGGGAAGTCGAGCGGCAGCGCCCACGTCGTGCCCGGGAACGGCTCGCAGAAGAGGTCCGGCAGCGTGTTGCCGTAGCCGCGGTCCACGAGGAGCACGCGGCGGGTGAGCAGGGCGTAGAGGAACGCCGAGGTGATGGCCAGCATCCGGTTGCCGAGGCCCCTGTAGGAGATGAGCACGAGGTAGCGGCATCCGCCGCCGTCGTCGTCGTTGTCGACGGCGCCGGTCTGACCGGACCGGAGCCGCTCCGACGCCCTCGCGTACGGCTCGGTGCCCGGGCCGCACCGCCGCTGCAGCGCCTCCTGGTCCCGCAGCCGCTTGATGAGGTAGGGCGACGGCTGCCGGGTCAGGTTCTTGCGGTAGTAGACGGACTGGTAGCGGCTGGCGCAGGTCTGCTCGTCGAACCCTGGAAGCAGCAGGCCACCGAGAAGTGCGTCTTTCTTGGATTCTGCTGCAGCCACTGCCAGTCACCACCAGAGCTAGCTAGTTCAGCTGTGTGACTGACGACCATTCAAAACCCAAACCGTTTCTTCATTTCCCTACACACTACACCACGCGCCTGATGAGAGGAGTACGTAATTACCCGTTTGTGACGCGCCTACGCTGGCCACGGTGGACCTGATCCACACCACCGGCGCGCCGAGGCGGCCGCCGAGGAGGAAGAGAAGCGGCGGCGTCGCCATGATCAAGACCACCACGGTGGCACTGGCCACGGAGCTCCATCGCTTGACGCCGGCGTGGGGTGCCTTGGTGTCCTTCTTCTTCCCCGTCAGCGGCAGCTGTCCACCATCTTGTCTTGGCTTGCTGGCTAGTGTGTGAGCTAGCGAGCTACCTGCCACTGCTGCTGCTGCACTTGTGCGTATTGTTAGCTACCAGCCTACCACTACCAGCTAGAGCCAACGGTGGTGATAGGTTGGCGTGGAATGCCCGGCCCGTCGGCTAGAATTTTAATCTACTAAACTATGGATCGGATCGCCATGCAGGCATGCATGGGTTCTCTACTTCTCGATCGTATTGGGATCCGGGCTCGAATCTCGAGAGCTAGCGCGCTGCTACACTTGACCTAGTACCTGCTAGTAAGTGATTGGCCTAGCAGGCCCGCCCGATCGATCGGTCGCCGACTTCGTTGAAGTTGAAGCCAGCCAGTTTGTCAAATGTTCAGAGATGTTCATATAAAACGGGGCCGTCGGTCCGGTAGAGACCTTCTTAGATGCATGCCCTCAAGCGCTGACCTCTTGCTGTAGAAAATGCATACACCTCCCTCGTGCCTAGTTAACCATATGGTATTGGCAGTGCAGCCAGTGCTCATGCTGATTTGTTCAAAAACAAAAACATGGACCAACCGACGACCGATATATATATGCATTTAGTCAATAGATCTGCATTGCATGGCTCAGCTGCCTCATCAGCCAGATGGCACAATTACTCACTCTACGACAAAGTCCGAGAGTGTTTGAAAAAAAAAATTATATATATAGGCATGCGGCATTTATGTTCAACACCAAATTTGACAGCACTGGTACTGCCGAACGGTTCGGCCAGTGGGCAATCCGGTTTTTTAGCCCGGGTCATCTGGGATTATTGCGAGATCACTCATGTTTCTTGCGGTATTTTGTTGGGCTTCATTTAGGACAAGGTCTAGACCTCCTCCCATATAAATATGCATGAAGGGGTACGGCCGATTGAGAACACACGATCCAATCGAACCAATATATTTACCCCTACTTATCTTCATGTCTTAGATATAGACATAGCGTGCCTCTAGTTGTAGTTCCCCAATCTTAATCTTTACATCTCTTCGGCTCTACGTTGTCTAGAGGCGCTTTGGACGATGACTTGTCGATCTCGAAGCAACCGTACAATCTCTCCTCCCCGACGGGGTCCCTCCTGGGAGGCGATATCTAGGTTCTACACGGAGCCCTCTGCGCATCGTGGATGGTCCACGCGCCTGCAAAGAAGAGCGAAGTTCTCCGCGCCATCGCAGATGGTCCGGTGACCTATTACCTTGAACGGTCCGCCAACCTGCAGAGGAGTACCCAAGGTTTTGTGCGTCGCGTGCAGGTCCTAAGGATCGCTGGTATTTGGCCCAAAAAGGTACCAACATACCTTTTTGGCGACTCTGGTTTCAAAGGATGCTCTGATGTCTCACAAGACAACATCCGTCGGTCGACGCTTGATGGTTTGTCAGCCAAGCCAACGAGCAGTGGGAATTTGAAGACATCATGAATCAAGCTCGCGAAGTGACGAAGGAAAAATTTATGTCGCACTTCACAATGGACCAACATCAGAAGATCGCCAAGCAAGGAGAGATCAACCTCGAGTCCCTCCTGCCTTCGCCTCTGAAAGGGAATTAGGCTTACACCTAGTTCCTAAATAATTTTGGTGGTTGAATTGCCCAACACAAACAATTGGACTAACTAGTTTGCTCTAGATTATATGTTCTACAGGTGCCAAAGGTTCATCTACAACTATACGAAATCGACTGTCCGGAATACCGTAGATTATTCCGGACAGGAGAAGGTTTTTAGAAAAACAGGCCAAGCGCGGACCGTCCGGGCCCCTGCGGCGGACCGTCCGCGACACCAGGATACCCTTCGGACAGAACCAATGCAAAAACACAAGTTTCCACTACGGACTGTCCGGAGGAAAAGCAAAGACCGTCCGAGCCCTCGCGCGGACCGTCCGGCCTCAGGCGCGGACCGTCCGGTCGGTAAGAAACCGAAAAACCCGAAGGTAACGGGTTCGGAGAAATGAATTATAGGGGGCCTCGCGGACCGTCCGGGGTGCACGACCGGACCGTCTACGACTGGCTCTGTCTGACATCTGACGACGCATTAAATGTAATATAGCCGTTGATATAGCCATTACTGCTGACCGTTGCATTTCCAGCCGTTGATCTACAGGGGCGGACCGTCCGGACCTGGCACGCGGACCGTCCGCGCTCAGCAGAATGGAGCAACGGCTAGGAAGTGGTTGGTGGCTATAAATACAACCCCAACCACCTCCATTCACAACACCCAAGCATTCCAACCTTCAACATTCAATACAAGAGCTAGCAATCCATTCCAAGACACATTCAAAGCCTCCATCTCTCCAAGTTTCACAATTGAGAAAAGAGATCATTAGTGATTAGTGGCTTGAGAGAGAAAGTGATCCGTGTGTTATTTGTCGCTCTTGTCGCTTGGCTTTTTCAATCGTGCTTTCTTGATTCTTTCATTGCGATCAAACTCACTTGTAATTGAGGCAAGAGACACCAATCTTGTGGTGATCCTTGTAGGAACTTTGTGTTCCAAGTGATTGTGAAAAGAAAGCTCACTCGGTCCGAGGGACCGTTTGAGAGAGGGAAGGGTTGAAAGAGACCCGGCCTTTGTGGCCTCCTCAACGGGGAGTAGGTTTGCGAGAACCGAACCTCGGTAAAACAAATCCTCGTGTCACACTCGTTATTCGATTGCGATTTGTTTTGCACTCTCTCTCTCTCGCGGACTCGTTTCTATTTCTAACGCTAACCCGGCTTGTAGTTGTGATTATTTTTGAGAATTTCAGTTTCGCCCTATTGACCCCCCCCTCTAGGCGACTATCAATTGGTATCAGAGCCCGGTGCTTCATTAGAGCCTAACTGCTCGAAGTGATGTCGGGAGATCACGCCAAGAAGGAGATGGAGACCGGCGAAAAGCCCACTACAAGCCACGAGAGCACTTCATCGGAAGAGTCCCGCACCAAGAGGAAGGAGAAGAAGAAGAGCTCCTCCAACAAAGGGAAGGAGAAGAAATCTTCTTCTCACCACAAAGAGAAGAAGGAAAAATCTTCTTCCCACAAGTCGCATCGGAAAGGTGACAAGCACAAGAGGATGAGGAAGGTGGTCTACTACGAGACCGACACTTCATCAACATCGACCTCCGACTCCGATGCGCCCTCCGTAACTTCTAAACGCCAAGAGCGTAAGAAGTTTAGTAAGATCCCCCTACACTATCCTCGCATTTCTAAACATGCACCTCTACTTTCCGTCCCATTAGGCAAACCACCAACTTTTGATGGTGAAGATTATGCTAGGTGGAGTGATTTAATGCGATTTCATCTAACCTCACTCCACAAAAGTATATGGGATGTTGTTGAGTTTGGTGCACAGGTACCATCCGTAGGGGATAAAGACTATGATGAGGATGAGGTGGCCCAAATCGAGCACTTCAACTCTCAAGCAACAACAATACTCCTCGCCTCTTTAAGTAGAGAGGAGTATAACAAAGTTCAAGGGTTGAAGAGCGCCAAGGAGGTTTGGGATGTGCTCAAAACCGCGCACGAGGGAGATGAGCTCACAAAGATCACCAAGCGGGAAACGATCGAGGGGGAGCTCGGTCGGTTCCGGCTTCGCAAAGGGGAAGAGCCACAACACATGTACAACCGGCTCAAGACCTTGGTGAACCAAGTGCGCAACCTCGGGAGCAAGAAGTGGGACGACCATGAAATGGTTAAGGTTATTCTAAGATCTCTCATTTTCCTTAACCCCACTCAAGTTCAATTAATTCGTGGTAATCCTAGATATACTAGAATGACCCCCGAGGAAGTTATCGGGAATTTTGTAAGTTTTGAGTGCATGATCGAAGGCTCGAGGAAGATCAATGAGCTTGATGATCCCTCCACATCCGAAGCTCAACCCGTCGCATTCAAGGCGACGGAAGAAAAGAAGGAGGAGTCTACACCAAGTAGACAACCAATAGACGCCTCCAAGCTCGACAATGAGGAAATGGCGCTCGTCATCAAGAGCTTCCGCCAAATCCTCAAGCAACGGAAGGGGAAGGATTACAAGTCCCGTTCCAAGAAGGTTTGCTACAAATGTGGTAAGCCCGGTCATTTTATTGCTAAATGCCCTATATCTAGTGACAGTGACCGAGGCGACGACAAGAAGGGGAGAAGAAAGGAGAAGAAGAGGTACTACAAGAAGAAGGGCGGCGATGCCCATGTTTGTCGCGAGTGGGACTCCGACGAAAGCTCTAGCGACTCCTCCGACGACGAGGACGCCGCCAACATCGCCGTCACCAAGGGACTCCTCTTCCCAACGTCGGCCACAAGTGCCTCATGGCAAAGGACGGCAAAAAGAAGAAGGTTAAATCAAAATCCTCCACTAAATATGAATCTTCTAGTGATGATAATGATAGTGATGAGGAAGATAATTTGCGTACTCTTTTTGCCAACCTTAACATGGAACAAAAAGAAAAATTAAATGAACTAATTAGTGCCATCCATGAGAAGGATGATCTCTTGGACTCCCAATAGGACTTCCTAATCAAGGAAAATAAAAAACATGTTAAGGTTAAAAATGCTTATGCTCTAGAAGTAGAAAAATGTGAAAAATTGTCTAGTGAGCTAAGCACTTGCCATGAGATAATTGACAACCTTAGACATGAAAATGCTAGTTTAAATGCTAAGGTTGATTCACATGTTTGTAATGTTTCGATTCCCAATCCTAGAGATAATAATGATGATTTGCTTGCTAGGATTGAAGAATTAAACATTTCTCTTGCTAGCCTTAGAGTAAAAAATGAAAATTTAATTGCTAAGGCTAAAGAACTAGATGTTTGCAATGTTACAATTTCCGATCTTAGAGATAATAATGATATCTTGCGTGCTAAGATCGTTGAACTTAATTCATGCAAACCCTCTACATCTAGTGTTGAGCATGTTTCCATTTGTACTAGATGTAGAGATGTTGATATTAATGCTATTCATGATCACATGACTTTAATTAAACAACAAAATGATCATATAGCAAAATTAGATGCTAAAATTGCCGAGCATAACTTAGAAAATGAAAAATTTAAATTTGCTAGAAGTATGCTCTATAGTGGGAGACGCCCTGGCATCAAGGATGACATTGGCTTCCAAAGGGGAGACAATGTCAAACTTAATGCCCCTCCTAAAAGATTGTCCAACTTTGTTAAGGGCAAGGCTCCCATGCCTCAGGATAACGAGGGTTACATTTTATACCCTGTCGGTTATCCCGAGGACAAAATTAGGAGAATTCACTCTAGGAAGTCTCACTCTGGCCCTAATCATGCTTTCGTGTATAAGGGTGAGACATCTAGCTCTAGGCAACCAACCCGTGCTAAGTTGCCTAGAAAGAAAACTCCTAGTGCATCAAATGATCATAACATTTCATTTAAAACTTTTGATGCATCTTATGTGTTGACTAACAAATCCGGCAAGGTAGTTGCCAAATATGTTGGGGGCAAGCACAAGGGGTCAAAGACTTGTGTTTGGGTACCCAAAGTTCTTGTGTCTAATGCCAAAGGACCCAAAACCATTTGGGTACCTAAAGTCAAGAACTAAACTTGTTTTGTAGGTTTATGCATCCGGAGGCTCAAGTTGGATACTCGACAGCGGGTGCACAAACCACATGACAGGGGAGAAGAAGATGTTCTCCTCATATGAGAAAAACCAAGATCCCCAACGAGCTATCACATTCGGGGATGGAAATCAAGGTTTGGTCAAAGGATTGGGTAAAATTGCTATATCTCCTGACCATTCTATTTCCAATGTTTTTCTTGTTGATTCTTTAGATTACAATTTGCTTTCTGTATCTCAATTATGCAAAATGGGCTACAACTGTCTTTTCACTGATATAGGTGTCACTGTCTTTAGAAGAAGTGATGATTCAATAGCATTTAAGGGTGTGTTAGAGGGTCAGCTATACTTGGTAAATTTTGATAGAGCTGAACTCGACACTTGCTTAATTGCTAAGACCAACATGGGCTGGCTCTGGCATCGCCGACTAGCACATGTTGGGATGAAGAATCTTCACAAGCTTCTAAAGGGAGAACACATTTTAGGACTAACAAATGTTCATTTTGAGAAAGACAGAGTTTGTAGCGCATGTCAAGCAGGAAAGCAAGTTGGTGCCCATCATCCACACAAGAACATCATGACGACCGACAGGCCACTGGAGCTCCTACACATGGATCTATTCGGCCCGATCGCTTACATAAGCATCGACGGGAGTAAGTACTGTCTAGTTATTGTGGATGATTATTCTCGCTTCACTTGGGTATTCTTTTTGCAGGAAAAATCTCAAACCCAAGAGACCTTAAAGGGATTCTTGAGACGGGCTCAAAATGAGTTCGCCTTAAGGATCAAGAAAATAAGAAGCGATAACGGGATGGAGTTCAAGAACGCTCAAATTGAAGGCTTCCTTGAGGAGGAGGGCATCAAGCATGAGTTCTCTTCTCCCTACACGCCACAACAAAATGGTGTAGTGGAAAGGAAGAATCGAACTCTATTGGACATGGCAAGAACCATGCTTGATGAGTACAAGAAGTCGGATCGGTTTTGGGCCGAGGCGGTCAACACCGCTTGCTACGCCATCAACCGGTTATATCTACACCAAATCCTCAAGAAGACATCATACGAACTCCTAACCGGTAAAAAGCCCAATATTTTATATTTTAGAGTCTTTGGTAGCAAATGCTTTATTCTTGTAAAAAGAGGAAGAAAATCTAAATTTGCTCCTAAGACTGTAGAAGGCTTTTTACTAGGATATGATTCAAACACAAGGGCATATAGAGTCTTTAACAAGTCCACTGGACAAGTTGAAGTTTCTTATGACGTTGTGTTTGATGAGACTAACGGCTCTCAAGTAGAGCAAGTTGATCTTGATGAGATAGGTGAAGAAGAGGCTCCATGCATCGCGCTAAGGAACATGTCCATTGGGGATGTGTGTCCCAAGGAATCCGAAGAGCCTCCAAATGCACAAGATCAACCATCCTCCTCCACGCAAGCATCTCCACCAACTCAAAATGAGGATGAGGCTCAAGTTGATGAAGTAGAAGATCAAGCAAATGAGCCACCTCAAGATGACGGCAATGATCAAGGGGGAGATGCAAATAATCAAGACAAGGAGGATGAAGAACAAAGGCCGCCACACCCAAGAGTCCACCAAGCAATCCAACGAGATCACCCCATCGACACCATCCTCGGCGACATTCATAAGGGGGTAACTACTAGATCTCGTGTTCCACATTTTTGTGAACATTACTCGTTTGTTTCCTCTATTGAGCCACACAGGATAGAGGAAGCACTTCAAGATTCGGATTGGGTGGTGGCGATGCAAGAGGAGCTCAACAACTTCACTAGGAATGAGGTATGGCATTTAGTTCCACGTCCTAACCAAAATGTTGTAGGAACCAAATGGGTCTTCCGCAACAAGCAAGATGAGCATGGTGTGGTGACAAGGAACAAAGCTCGACTTGTGGCCAAGGGATACTCCCAAGTCGAAGGTTTGGATTTCGGTGAAACCTATGCACCCGTAGCTAGGCTTGAGTCAATTCGCATATTATTGGCCTATGCTACTTACCATGGCTTTAAGCTTTATCAAATGGACGTGAAAAGTGCCTTCCTCAATGGACCAATCAAGGAAGAGGTCTATGTTGAGCAACCTCCCGGCTTTGAAGACAGTGAGTATCCTAACCATGTCTATAAGCTCTCTAAGGCGCTTTATGGGCTCAAGCAAGCCCCAAGAGCATGGTATGAATGCCTTAGGGATTTTCTTATTGCTAATGGCTTCAAAGTCGGAAAGGCCGATCCTACGCTCTTTACCAAAACACTTGAAAATGATTTGTTTGTATGCCAAATTTATGTTGATGATATTATATTTGGGTCTACTAACGAATCTACATGTGAAGAGTTTAGTAGGATCATGACACAAAAGTTCGAGATGTCTATGATGGGGCAGTTGAAGTATTTCTTAGGATTTCAAGTGAAGCAACTCCAAGAGGGCACTTTCATTAGCCAAACAAAGTACACTCAAGACATTCTAAGCAAGTTTGGAATGAAGGATGCCAAACCCATCAAGACACCCATGGGAACTAATGGGCATCTCGACCTCGACACGGGAGGTAAGTCCGTGGATCAAAAGGTATATCGGTCGATGATAGGCTCTTTACTCTATTTATGTGCATCTCGACCGGACATTATGCTTTCCGTATGCATGTGTGCAAGATTCCAATCCGACCCTAAGGAATCCCACCTTACGGCCGTAAAACGAATCTTGAGATATTTAGCTTATACTCCTAAGTTTGGGCTTTGGTACCCTCGGAGATCCACATTTGATTTGATTGGTTATTCGAATGCCGATTGGGCGGGGTGTAAAATCAATAGGAAGAGCACATCGGGGACTTGCCAGTTCTTGGGAAGATCCTTGGTGTCTTGGGCTTCAAAGAAGCAAAACTCGGTCGCTCTTTCCACCGCCGAAGCCGAGTACATTGCCGCAGGCCACTGTTGCGCGCAATTGCTTTGGATGAGGCAAACCCTGCGGGACTACGGTTACAAATTAACCAAAGCCCCTTTGCTATGTGATAATGAGAGTGCAATCAAAATGGCTGACAATCCTGTCGAGCATAGCCGCACTAAACACATAGCCATCCGGTATCATTTTCTTCGGGATCACCAACAAAAGGGAGATATCGAGATTTCTTACATTAACACTAAAGATCAATTAGCCGATATCTTTACCAAGCCTCTTGATGAACAAACTTTTACCAAACTTAGGCATGAGCTCAATATTCTTGATTCACGCAATTTCTTTTGTTAGATTGCTCACATAGCTCATTTATATACCTTTGATCATATCTCTCTTATATGCTATGACTAATGTGTTTTCAAGTCTATCTCAAACCAAGTCATAGGTATATTGAAAGGGAATTGGAGTCTTCGGCAAAGACAAAGGCTTCCACTCCGTAACTCATGCTTCGCCGTCGCTCCAAGCCACTCTCCATCTTTGGGGGAGAGAACAAAAGGACTTCATCTTTGGTATAATCTTAACTCATTTATTTATGACCAAAGGGGAAGATAGTACTTCGAGGGCTCTAATGATTCCGTTTTTGGCGATTCATGCCAAAAAGGGGGAGAGAGTATGAGCCCAAAGCAAAAGGACCGCACCACCACCAATTTCAAAAACTTCGTGTTTGCAAAGAATTTTATCATTTGGTATCCTATTGTGTTCAAAAGGGAGAGAAAGTAATATTTCAAAATGATATATCAAAACCCTCTTGAACACTAAGAGGAGGATCTCATTTAGGGGGAGTTTTGTTTAGTCAAAGGAGAAGCATTTGAAACAGGGGAGAAAATTTCAAATCTTGAAAATGCTTTGCAAAATCTTATTCATTTACCTTTGACTATTTGCAAAAAGAACTTTGAAAATGATTTACAAAAGTATTTGCAAAAACAAAACATATGGTGCAAGCGTGGTCCAAAATATTATATAAGAAAGAAACAATCCATGCATATCTTGTAAGTATTTATATTGGCTCAATTCCAAGCAACCTTTGCACTTACAATTATGCAAACTAGTTCAACCATGCACTTCTATATTTGCTTTGGTTTGTGTTGGCATCAATCACCAAAAAGGGGGAGATTGAAAGGGAATTAGGCTTACACCTAGTTCCTAAATAATTTTGGTGGTTGAATTGCCCAACACAAACAATTGGACTAACTAGTTTGCTCTAGATTATATGTTCTACAGGTGCCAAAGGTTCATCTACAACTATACGAAATCGACTGTCCGGAATACCGTAGATTATTCCGGACAGGAGAAGGTTTTTAGAAAAACAGGCCAAGCGCGGACCGTCCGGGCCCCTGCGGCGGACCGTCCGCGACACCAGGATACCCTTCGGACAGAACCAATGCAAAAACACAAGTTTCCACTACGGACTGTCCGGAGGAAAAGCAAAGACCGTCCGAGCCCTCGCGCGGACCGTCCGGCCTCAGGCGCGGACCGTCCGGTCGGTAAGAAACCGAAAAACCCGAAGGTAACGGGTTCGGAGAAATGAATTATAGGGGGCCTCGCGGACCGTCCGGGGTGCACGACCGGACCGTCCGTGACTGGCTCTGTCTGACATCTGACGACGCATTAAATGCAATATAGCCGTTGATATAGCCGTTACTGCTGACCGTTGCATTTCCAGCCGTTGATCTACAGGGGCGGACCGTCCGGACCTGGCACGCGGTCCGTCCGCGCTCAGCAGAATGGAGCAACGGCTAGGAAGTGGTTGGTGGCTATAAATACAACCCCAACCACCTCCATTCACAACACCCAAGCATTCCAACCTTCAACATTCAATACAAGAGCTAGCAATCCATTCCAAGACACATTCAAAGCCTCCATCTCTCCAAGTTTCACAATTGAGAAAAGAGATCATTAGTGATTAGTGGCTTGAGAGAGAAAGTGATCCGTGTGTTATTTGTCGCTCTTGTCGCTTGGCTTTTTCAATCGTGCTTTCTTGATTCTTTCATTGCGATCAAACTCACTTGTAATTGAGGCAAGAGACACCAATCTTGTGGTGATCCTTGTAGGAACTTTGTGTTCCAAGTGATTGTGAAAAGAAAGCTCACTCGGTCCGAGGGACCGTTTGAGAGAGGGAAGGGTTGAAAGAGACCCGGCCTTTGTGGCCTCCTCAACGGGGAGTAGGTTTGCGAGAACCGAACCTCGGTAAAACAAATCCTCGTGTCACACTCGTTATTCGATTGCGATTTGTTTTGCACTCTCTCTCTCTCGCGGACTCGTTTCTATTTCTAACGCTAACCCGGCTTGTAGTTGTGATTATTTTTGAGAATTTCAGTTTCGCCCTATTCACCCCCCTCTAGGCGACTATCAGCCTCCATCCACCACCATAAGTAAATTCGACGATATCTAGTCTGTTAGACAATGTAGATTTATAATAATGGGATCAATTGGAACAACACATGAGGGGAATATAAGAATAAATCAAGATACCCACACGTGAAATAAAAAATCTGTGATTCCTAGCTTCGCATCAATTGAGGCTAGCATTGAGATGTCTATGCCTAACCTATCGGCTACAAAATGCGCCCTTACAAGCCTATCCATTATATGGTTTATCGATTAACTCATATCCAAGGCAATCACTGGCGCCACCTTCACTCTATGATAAACCGACAACACTAAGCACGTCCAAACAGTCTGGATAATCTTGGAATGCCCGGTCCTGACGTCTCATGCCGGACTATTCGGTGTCGCACTTAGCCCACAATATGATGGGCCGACGATGTAGAGCTAAGCCGAACGGTCCGAGCACAATCACTGACCGTTCGGCCCTATCACAGACTGTCTGGCACCTTACATTTGACTGTCCGGCGTCGCACCAGACTATTCGATCACCCAGGTCGGATCATCTGAGTATACATACCCATAAAAGGTTGTTGCTCATAACACCCAGTATTTCCACGCACCTCTGCGACATTACTCTCCTATACCTTCGGCGCACCAAAGACGAAGCATGCCTACACCTAGAGCCAAACATTTTTCGGCACCTAGGGACTTGGAGGGATTCACACTACCACAAACATTGGATTATTATCATATAG
Organism: Zea mays; assembly: GCF_902167145.1. Lineage (NCBI taxonomy): Eukaryota > Viridiplantae > Streptophyta > Magnoliopsida > Poales > Poaceae > Zea > Zea mays. Next base: position 9,390,945 of record NC_050104.1, on the reverse strand, counting down.
ATAACCGGCATAACAATGCTCGTCCACCTAAGCCTCACATTGTAAGGTCCGGTCCATTACCACCGGCTATCATGGATAAGATTCGGGAAGAACTAGCCAAATTATTCCGAGACAGGCTCGTGATCAGTATGTCCGTCCTGGGTTCGTCATATCGAAAACCATATGATCACCGATTTGACACCATACCCTACCCTATAGGGACTAAGGTGTCAGAATTTTCTAAATTTTCAGGCGAAAGTGGTAGGAGCACCCACGAACACATAGACCAATACCCAACACAACTAGAGGTGTTAGCCGATAGGGAGGCTTTTCGTGTTCGATTAGCTATCATGCTACCAAGATCACATACACACTACTTGTATATGTTGCTTATACATGTATTCCGTTTCCACCTAATGAATGATCTATGTTCTAAAAGTATGACATCTCTCTAAATATGTGAGTAGAAGAGACATAAGACTATGCAAAAGTACGAAAATAGAAAATATATGGACAATGAAGGTCCAAGTATTGAAAATTATGTATGTGGGCTCATGAATAGAAAAAAGGGTTTCATTGTCCATATATTTTCTATTTTCATACTTTTGCATATATTTTCTATTTTATATTTGGTATAAGACACAGTTATCATCATCATATTGCATACATGTTGTATCAAATCAAAGAGTAAACTTCATATACCATGTTACACATGCATTCACATCTTGATCTAAGAGCATGGAACTTCTCTTCTTGGATCCAAGCTTTAGCTTGACAACATATGCAAGGTAAGTATGCAACGGTGAGGCAAGAGGAGGGATGGAGGGGGTGAGTGGCAGTAGGGATGAAAACGGTCGGTAAACACTAAAACCATTACTGTTTTCATATTTTTTATCGGAAACAAAATCGAAAACGGTAGCTCCGGAAACGGAAACGATATAGGTATTTCGGAAACATCAGAAACGAAAGTTTGGTGCGGAAAATACACCGGTAACGGTCGAAATCTAAAATACGATCGGTAAACATATCAAACTTCATAATACAACAAAGTTGACAAAAGATCACAAGTTCACAATTCATGATATAACAAGTTCACAATATAAAAAGTTCATAAGGATCACATATTTATAATATAAAAAGTTTACAAAGGTCACAAGTTCACAATATAACAAGTTCACAGTATAACAAGTTCATAAAGAACACAAGTTCATAGACTCAAAGCTCACAATTCACAATATCCACTCGATCTAGCTGACATGACATGCTTACTTATGAAATATTTTTTCCTCACATAAAGAGTTTTTCACAACTTCACAGGAAAACCCTAAAACCTAGTGTGTGGAAAAGACCAAATCGTTAATCTCAACTGCCTTCCAACACCGTCTATCCAAAAAAATCTGAAGGTGTCCAAAAATACAAAAATAGGTAATCCTTATCTAGAGATGTACAGGCGATGCGAAAAATCACATACTGGAAAATTCCGAGACACAAATCCGGTAATTTCCGACAAAAACCGGTAACCGAAGGAAACGGTCGGTAAAACACCACGCCGATTCCGATAGAAAATTCCGAAAACCGATTCCATTTTCGAAAAATACCGTTACCGATGAATCCGACCGAAAAATTTCGAAATCGGTTTCCAGAATACCGAAAAATTTCGAAACCGTTTTCATCCCTAAGTGGCAGTTGGAGTGGGCCTCACCGCCTATGTCACCGAGACCGAAAAATTCCGAAACTTGTTGAGCTATGAACGTATGTGACACTAGTACAGAGAAGTTCTATAGTGGCGGTTGTAAACCTATTTATAGTGGCGTTTTTCGTAACCGCCAGTGCTAGAGGCCAGTAGAAATCATCATTTGTACAGGCGGGTAACTGAGGACCGCCAGTGAAAATCGATTTTCACTGGCGGTTCCTTAAGAAAACCGCCAGTGAAAATCGATTTTCACTGGCGGTCGACGTAATAAAACCGCCAGTGCAAATCGTTTACAGGAAACATAAAACATATTTTAAAAATAGTTAAAAAATTTATTTTTATTAGGCCCACCCCACCCGCCCGTCTCCGTCGAAGTCGCAAGTCGCGGCATTTTTCGCGCAAAATTCGCGCGCTACGCGGTTGTTAGTATTCGAACCGTCGACCTCACCCTCGCGCGTACCCTCCCCTACCACTCCTTCCAACACCATATATTTTCTATTTTCATACTTTTGCATATATTTCCTATTTTATATTTGGTATAAGATACGGTTATCATCATCATATTGCATACATGTTGTATCAAATCAAGGAGTAAACTTCATATACCCTGTTACACATGCATTCACATCTTGATCTAAGAGCATGGAACTTCTCTTCTTGGATCCAATCTTTAGCTTTACAACATATGCAAGGTAAGTATGCAACAGTGAGGCAAGAGGAGGGATGGAGGGGGTGAGTGGCAGTTGGACTGTTGGAGTGGGCCTCACCGGCTATGTCACCGAGGCCGTCTCTAAAGTTTTTTTTTTGGTTAATTAGTTCAAGCGCTTGAGTTTGGGACATAATTGAGGTATAAATTTGATTAGGTAATCTTCCTAAAAACTTCACGGTTGTCAATACAATAGGCTACAATTGAAATACAATGCTCATTCTCTAATGCTTAGTTTGGGTCAACAAGCTTCAATCCCGTGGGCACGTCCTCGCAGTGCCGCACGTGCGGCACGATCTCGCCGGAGTCATGTCGTCGCTTGCAGTCGTAGGACGGCGCGATGTGAAAACACGGCTCCAGGGACATGTCCCGGCTGCACCAGCCGTGCCCCGCCGTGCCGTTGGCCTGTTTGAGCAGAACCCACGGCCTCAACCCTGCGAGCCCCTGCGCTACATAGCCGAACGTCGACTTGCCGGTGGTGACCAGCATGTCCGTCAGGCTTAGCAAGTAGATCTCCGCCCAGGCCTTGTACTCGTGCGACTTGACGCCATAGTGCTGGTACTCCTCGTGGCTCGGCTGGTTCACGACCACCACCTCGCCGTTGGCCGTCGCGTTCTCCCAGTACATGCCCTTCATCTGCTCGTAGTACCAGGCCTTGAGAGAGGTGATGAGAACGGCGTTTGACTTGGCACCCGACGCGGTCGTCGCCGCGGCTGCCGGTTCTTCCGTTTCCACCAGTCCCGGGAGCATCCCCTCCTCCTGCGTGCACTTGGTGATCCTCTCGAGGAGCTCCGGAGAGTCCGGCTCCCAGGGAAAGACGCGGACCTGGATGCCGACCCGGCGCTGAGCCCACGCCAGGTTCGCGCGGTAGTAGCGCGTGATTAGGCCCCACACATGGTTCGTGGGATGGAACAGGTACCGGCCGAGGTGGTGGAACACGGCCTCACGCTCCGGGAAAAGCATGTCCAGCTCCTCCTGGAATGACTCCACGAGGAACAGCCCCGGCGCGATGTAGCTGTCCGTCCTCATCACCAGCCACTGGAAGCTCGACAGCAGCCGCTGGTCGTCGTCGCAGAAGAAGAGCTGGTCGTAGGCAGTGTGGTTGTAGTCGAGGTGGATGTACGCGAACGCCGGCGGCACCACCTCTGCCGGGGATGATGAGCCGACGTCGTCGTTCGTCCTGAGCACGCCGTTCTCGCGCATCCTGCCGTACCGCTCCTGCGTGTCGAAGCTGAAGTTCCACAGCGGGAAGCTCCTCCAGGGCAGCAGCCACGTCGTGTCGGGAAACGGCTCGCAGAACAGCTCGCCCATCTCGTTGCTGGAGTCGACGAGGAGGACGCGGTCGGTGAGGAGCGCGTACAGGAACGCGGACGCCGCGGCGAGGATCCGGTTCCCAAGCCCGCGGTACGAGATGGACACCAGGTACCTGCAGTCCGGATCCGCGGGGGACGCGCCGGCGTTCTTGCCGGACTTGAGCTGCTCCAGTGCGCTGGAGTAGGCTGCGGTCCCGGGGCCGCACCGCCTCTGCAGGGCTTCGTGCCGTCGCAGCTTGGAGACGAGGTGCTCGCTAGGTCGCCTGCCCGGGTTCCGGCGATACATGGCCGATTGGTACCGGCTGTGGCACGCCTCCTGGTCAAATCCTGCCGCCAAGAGGCCGCCGTGGAGCCTGTCGTGCACTGTCCTCGTGCTCGTGTACGGGAAGGAGAAATCGTCCGGACCTGCAGACCGTTTGCTTGCAAAAGTAAGCACAAAAGATGACTGAATCATCACCTCAGGTGTGGACGTCTCTGCAATCAAATCCAATGGCCGTACATGAAAGGCGACAAAAATCAACGAGTGAATCTAACTGCGAAGTTTTTCTTCGTTTGGATTTGAAGGAAGCACTTCATTAGTTAGCAAGAAGCATTCATGAGGAACCATTCATCAGCGAAGTCTTACCGAAAAAATGCGCTTCCCTATACAAACCCAAAGGCCAAAGCTACTCGTAAAACCTAACCGAGTATAAAAAATCTCTGCTTCCCAAAATGCAGGGAAGTAAAAATTAATTATATATAGTAGTCTTTCCGTGAACGAACACGCGCATGCGTTGAGGAAAAACTTGGTTACCTTGCCGAAAGCCGGCCATGGCTGTCCTAACCCAGACCAGCGGCGCGCCAGCAGTGCTCCCGCCGAGGAGGATGACGACGAGCGTGGGCACGGTCATCACGAAGGCAGTGAGCAAAGCGCTAGCCCCCCAGTTCCATCGCTTGCCGTCGTCGGCAGTGAGCACTCTGTTCATTTTGGCCACTGAGCAGGGGAAGCTTCTTCCTCGGGTCTCCTTCTAAATGCAGCCTGTTCGTGCATGTGTCCCGATTCTCTTGTAGTACTGCTGCTGCGACTTCCTGATCTGGAGGAGCTTCAGTCTCGCGGCTTGACAGATGTGCCGCCAATGGACACGTTGTATTTAGTGCAGGTCAACTCTATAGTCTCTAACTCTCTATATTATATGATTTATATCCGAGTTCCGAGCTCGTGCTGCTGCCCGTTTCAGCGTGCGACTCCGCAGTCCGCACCGCAGTTGAGATCTTGATCGATTGGTTTTAGAATCCTCTGACATACTATAAATGGGTTTCGCCAACTATTCTACTTGGCGAACAAAATGTCCTCCGCGATATCAGGAGCTCCACGCCGGTGACCAGTGACCACTCCTGTCGCGGCGTCCACACCCCGGCGCCCCGCGCACCGACTGCCAAACGGCGGCGGCCACCGCAAATCGCCTGTTAGCCGTTCCTGGTGCGCGCGGCCAACCAGCAATTTCCGCCGACGAATGGGATGATCTTGAACATCCCTTTGGGTTGGCTGAAGAATCGACATCACCTGATCACCGTGAACGGGATATGGGCCTGGTCGGAACAGTGAAGAACATGGACGTCGTTGATAAGGATGGCAAGGCTCGTTCTACTGCTTGTCTTGTGGCGTCATGGGCCTCTCGGAGTTGGAGCGTGACAAACCAGTCCTCCGCAGTGCCGTGCAAACTACCTTATCATATTAAACTTAGAGATATTAAACTTAGAGCTCCAGACGCGAGGAAGAAGAAACTATACAGATACAGATAACTATAGAATACCCATACCGGCCTCTCTAAAAATGGACAACTTATCATTCGCTCTTTCTATCATGTTATGATGAATCAATATATTCCATTCACCAATAGATTACTCTGGAGATTGAGAATCTCACTAAGTGATATTTTGGGAACCCCACTATCTCAAGCGATTTTCATTATCCCAAGGTAAATTAGTTCATTTTGTCTCTAAGGTTAGTTTGGGAACCCCATTTTTACAAGGAATTTTCATTTTTAAGGGAAACTAGTTCATTTTTCCTTAGAAAAATAGGAATCATTTTGGAAAATATAGCTCCGAAACTAGCCCTTAAAAATAGGAATCTCTTAAAAAAAATGGAACTCCCAAACTAGCCTTAAAAATTAAAATTTTCCTTTGGTATCTTCAGCGAGGGTACACAGGATAATTTAACGAAGCGAAACTCGAAGAGCAGTTAAAAATGTCGTTTTCTTGCAATGGCAACAAAAACAATTGAGCACCTCTTTTTTGATTGTCATCGTGCTAAATCGATTTGGAGAGTTGTTTCCACGACTATTGGGTTAAGACAACCAACATCGATTTCTCATATGTTAGAAAATTGGTTTCTAGGGACGAATCTTAATCTAAGGAAAAAATATTCTCATAGGCCGAACCGTCATTTGTTGGGCTATCGGGCTCTCTCAAAATGATATTCAGTTTGATAAAGTAAAATATGTATCCTTTATGCATTCTGTTTTTAGAGGAACGTACTGGTTGAGATTCTGGGCTATGATGTAGCCTGACGAGACCAAAAGAGATACTCACGAAACATGTTTGTCTATGGATCGGAGACTATTGTCAAAGGTCTACGAGTAGGACACATATATAAATTAAATTATGTGAACACAAATTTTTCCTTTGTGGTTCGTGTTGATGATGAGTGATTGACAAAGGGTAGTGTCTCGGGTTGAGGCGTGGACTAACCGAGGCGTGAGTTATTTGTGCAGCCATGTCTCTTAGCTTGTGGTGTGCAGGTATGGAGCATAGGTATGGTGGTCGACGACGAAGGTGAAAGTCATGCGGGTCCATGCCGATGGACCGGGAGCGGTAAAGGACGACCGTTGGGACACATACCAACATGAGGATATGGCAGAGCGGGCTGTGTTGCCAGCGTGGTCGAGGACTAGTGTGACACGTGTCTAGGACGTGGAGGACGCACACGTGGTGCGATACTCAGGGCGGTTTGGTGGTTGAGCCTCGAAAAACACTCAACTCTACAGACGACAGGTTTTTCGATCGAGTTTAGACTCAAAACTCGGCAGTGGCAGTTCCAGCGGGAATTGGAGGTTACACATGGCGTCATCACGAAGGGTGCATCAAGGCGATGTAACTTCATGTGGATCGTGTTGCCGTTAGATTAAAACTCTATGAGTTGGTCCATTTTGCCCCGGTGGAGTGGATAGACTTTATGTATTTAGAGATAGTTTAGCAAGCAGTAATAACCCTCTATAAAAAGAGTGGTACGACTATTATTACATCCATCTATTTGGCTTACACATTAGTCTCTTATTTAGAAAACCTAGCTTTCATTCCCTAGTTTAGCCAAGATCCACAGATGTTTCGAACTTGCTTCTGTGTTTGTAATCTTCACTGCTCTATTGGTCGGATCCATCCACAGGGCTGGTTCAACACTCTTTCTTAGTTTTGTCTCCACATAAATTGAATCGATTTTGTTCTTGCGTTCTTCCTTTCACTCTTTTTTGGATTTGTTAAGAACCTTCGAATTGTTGAGTTGATTTTTTTAGTTTTTCTCTGGGTTTGATTAAGTCCTTAGACCATTAAGAACATCTAGTTTACATAGTTTTTGTTGTGGATTGAACTGAACTCGTTTTGATCAAAAGGCGAAACCCTAAGTCTGTTTGTAAAATCTGATTGAGTTCAAAATATGTGGAGATCTTGAAAACATATTTGTCAAGATGTGTGTAAAAGTTTAGCTCAATTGGAGTCCGTTTGGTTCAGTTTCGTATTCAAAAACTGAATTTCGAGCTATCGAAACCAACACTAGATAGCGACACGGTTTTGGACTGATTTAGACTTTTCGGTATTCGATTTGTGATCCTTGTTCGTTTTACTGGTCTCGTGTGTCTTAGGAACATTTTATGATCCGTCACTACTCGCAGACCGTCTGGAGGCGAACATTTCGGAGTGAGGGGCGGACCGACCAGCCTGTTTGGTTCGCTACCTAACTTGCCACACTTTGCCTAACTTTTCTGTCTAAGGTTAGTTCTTCAATTCGAACGACTAACCTTAGACAAAGTGTGACGCAGTTAGCCACGAACCAAACTGACTAGTGCTCAACAAAATGTTTTATTAGAACACTGGAGCTGAGATTGGACAGATCCTACCTGGTATATCTTCGACGTGTTTGAAGCTTTTCATTCCCACTAACAAGCTTCAGGCCGCCCCCGGGGAAGTCGGGGCAACGCTGGACGTGTGGCACGATCTTACTAGCATCGAGCCATTGGTTCTGCCAGCACGTCGGTCAGGCTAAGCAGGTAGATCTCGGCCCACGCCTTACTATCGTGCGACCTGACGCCGAAGCGCTGGAACTCCTCGTGGCTGGGCTGGTGCACGCTCACCACACCACCTCCCCCGTGGCCGTCGCATGCTCCCAGTACATGCTCCTGACCTTCTCCTGGTACCAGGGCTTCAGGGACGTGACGAGAACGGCTCTAGACTTCTTGGCACCACGGGACGCAGGCAGCATCGGCTCCCCCGTGGCGAGCACATCCGGCAGCAGCTTCTGCTTCTGCGTGCACGAGGTGATCTGCTCCAGGAGCTCGGGCGAGTTCGGCTGGGCGCCGAACACGCGCACCTGGATGCCGACCCGCTGGCCGCTGCGTGCCCCCTGGAGTCTATGCAAAGAGCGCGTTCGGCTGCCCTTTTGGGAGCACTATTGCAGCTGCAAAATACTGTTGCAGCTGCAATCCCTAGAGATAAAATACTGTAGAAGCCGCAGCCGCAGTCGGATTAAAGCCGCAGCGAACATGGCCAAAAGCTACATGTGAAGGGTCTTCGTTACCATAGGGATTCTAAAATATAAATATATATTGGACTTCGAGTAACACACCCCGTTTTTTAGTGTTTTAGTTAGCGGCTTTGTGTCCCTTAGCATTGGGATGCCCCTACAACTCAACTGGCAGATTGTTTTTTTTGGGCATGTTCAAGGTCGTAGTACTTCGATTCAGTCATGACACCTTTAATTGCAACGCATAATATAATGGTCAATGGACGTTAATATATAAGTTTTGGCTCCTCTCATTTGACTCGGAGACCTTACGTCCAATTTCCGGACTTTAGAGCAACTCCAAAAGAACGTGTAAACTAACCCTAAAACAAATATTAGTCAAGAATAGTTGTTTTTCTTACTCCAACAGCTCCCTCATTCTTCCCCAAAAAATTAGCGTCCCACATCCACAGCCTCCTCTCCCTCATATTTTGGTGTGTTCTATCCCTCCCCAATCCATTCCTCAACGTATCAGATCATCCACGGCCTCCCGACGACTTTACAGATTGCGCCACATGTCACAATTAAAGAAACTATTGGAGTACCTATCATAATTCACTCTTAAATTTTTTTAGCCTGCTCTTAATAATCATTTTTTGGGTAAAATTTTTAACATCCTTTTGGAGTTGCTCTTAGATGAAACAAAACACTCAGTTCTTTATTTTAGATTTCACAATCTAGCTTGACATATATATTTTTTTATCAACAAACTAATTTTCACTAGAAGGGATCATGGCCTCTCGGAAGAGGAGGTGAATTAGACAACTTAACAGTCTATCCTTTTCAAAGTAAGACCTCTAAGTTTCACGTAATTAAAACACATACATGTAATCTATCCAGATATACAACTTTGATTTAGTTAGGTGGGTTGGTGTGTTGTTATCTCTTCCGCAAAAGAGTTATGAAAATTATATTTTATTCCCATCACTATCACTAGACTAGCAAGCTAAACTAGTAAAGTAAGGACATAACCTAGGTAAGGAATAAATAAAGCGTGGAAGCTTAATTGAAATAGATATGATATGCAAACTCTGGTCGATGTATTTTTGCTGAGGTATTGATAAGCTCATGCTTCCACCTAGTTCGCATTGGAGACCCTCGCTCACAAGGGCCAAGTTCCTGATTAGGTAACTCCGTGAATAGACCCCGGGTCTTCCCCATGTGTCTCAAAGATGGTTTTCAACATGGCTTATAATGTCTTGCTTGAGGTGTTGATCGTTGGGGCCATGATTTTACCTAAGTCCAAGTCCACCTTGCATACATTTGAACAATACCTTGTATAGTAGCAAATAATATTAGCCAAAATTATCATATTGTTCATCAAACACCAAAATCCAAACAAAATGGTCTATATGGTTCATTTTCCTTACAATCATCACAATCTTGTTAAGATTAGAGCTCATCGTCACCCTAAGAGATATTATATACATAAAAACACTAGATTAAGGCCCTATTTAGTTCCACCCCAAGTATAATTTAGCTAGCAGTAGGATGTTTGGTTTGCTTGATAATGGAATAGATAATACAAACAAAAGCACATGAGTACCCCTTTTGCTTCTAGGAAAAGGAAGCGCTTGGGATGGTTCGTGGGACTATGCTCGGGATAGGTGAAATCATAGATATATGGATTAATCACCAAGTATTAGTTATCATTGGCTAATATGAGACTGTGATGACAGAATTTGGGCTCTAGCTAAAGTTTATCTAGTCCATTAGTTGGTCTATTTGGTTCCAAGGTAGCTAAAGTAATTTAGCATATAATGATTATATAGTTGAAAGAAAACAAGTCCTAATTTGCTATAGCAATCCTAGTTGTCACTCAACAAGGCTTGGGTCAATATCTACGGGGTGCCGTATGAAATTCGATCTTTTCTTCCTCTTTGGGCGGTGGGCACCATTATAGGTGCTACCCAGAAAGTCGATCTAAGATATACAAAACGGATGGGTGTTGTCCGGCTCTTAGTTGGTGTAACAAACATCGACAAGATCCCAGAATCTGTTGACATAGTGGTCGGGGAAGGCCTGTATGAAATTTTCTTCAAAATTGATAAGGTTTGCAAAGATGGAGTTTGGTCAGAATATTATTACCCTTCTGATAAGAAAGATTATGATTTTGAATCCAAGGATGAGGTTTTTGATGGGCTCGATGATATCCAGCCTAAGTTTGATGATACAACCAAGGACACTGTGATGAAAGATGTGTCCGGTAGCAAAGTTGATAATTCTTCTAACGTCCAACATGCTACTCAGCAGAATTGTGATATTCGTCAAACCGGTGTGCCTTCTGACTTTGGTTCTTTGGCTCAAAGTACTGAAAGTTTTATTCCTCATATTAATACATCTTCTCTTGATTGCTCAGATGCGCTAGAAAAATGCTTAGTTGCTGTTAATAGGTCTTCAATTTTTAAGGAGAATGTTGCAGCACCAACCGCTGTTGCGCATGGGGTCGTTTATGATAATAACTGGACAGAGGCTGAGGGCACAATTATTCTGAACGCCAAGCAAACTGCACAACAGAGAGGTGAATTTTCTAGGACCGGTGGGCCTTCTTCTTACTTGGCTTCTATGGTTCAACTTAATGAAGGTATTACTTCTCATATTAATTCACATTCTCTTCATTGCTCAGATATGCCACAGATTTACCTAGTTGCTGCTCCTAGGGCTGCAGAGTCTAGAAAAAATACTGTTGTACCTTTTGATGTAGTGAGCAGGACTGTTGGTAGAGAGGGGCCTGTGGATGCCGATGCATTTAACCTGAACACCATATGCCATGACTCTAGGAAAAAGGCAGTTGTACCTTTTGTTGTAGTGTGCACAGCTGATGCGAGTGAGGGGTCTGTTGATGCCAATTCAATCTGCCTGAATTCTATTCCTAGTGTTCCTGCGAGTGCAACAGCTGTTTATCCAATTTCATTGGCAGACATCAACACAGACCTCAACAGTGTGGCGATTGATTTTTCGCCTGCAACAAATATACATGCAGCTATTCCAAATGTATCAGTTGAGCAGATACATGAGCATGTCCGGGGAGCTGAGCACTCGGTGGCTCAGCTCACCTCTCCCGTTGGTGCAGATGGGAGTGGGGCTCTTGTTGAAAATTTCTCACTCCAAGAAAATATTTCTAGGCATAGAGACTTTAATATGGTGCCTACATGCATGGACCATGGTGGTGGTACCTTCAATATGATAACTTCTTTGTTAGAGGCGCTCAATCAGTTGGCCCAGTCAAATGACCAGATCTTGATTTCTCTTCAAGATTATTTTAAATCAAAATCTCTTTCTCAAAGACCAATGGCCCGAGATGATCTTACTCAGGTCTTGGGCAAGCGGGTGGTTTCTGAGGAGGACACTTTAAGCAAGGCTAAGCGTCTTGCGGCAAAGCGCAATTTAGAAATCAGTTCTTTTCAGGGCAACATACTGGCTCAGATTCTGGAGATTGTTGCAGAAAGAACAACCTCAACACGAGATCCTTGCGGTATGTCGATCCTTAGAGGTGGTGGCTATGGAGATCTTTGCAAGCCATGGATGGAGGTCCAACGCTAGATTAGAAGGAGCTTGATTTGTTGATGTTTTATTTCGAAGAATGTTTACGATGGATGGTTGTTTTTTCGATTTGTAAGGCCGTATGTAAGAGATTGCAAAAGGCTGGAACATTTTGTTTCCATAATCAAAAAAAGTTGTCACTCAACAAATGTTTGCATGCAATAAAGATAAGCAAGAGGTAAACAAGAAGTAATGCAGGAAAATAGAGAAAGACATAGACACAACTGATTTCATGATATCGGGTTGTTGTATTAACCCTCTAATGATATTGCGGCATCGAAGAGTCACCATGACTCAGTTTCACTTACTTTCGCTTTAACATTAAGTTACAATAAAATGTAAAATGGTCTAAAAATACACTCTAATCCACTCCAACATAAATAGATTGAGATGGATATAGGGTGCGTTTGGTTTGACTTTTGGCTTTGACTTTTGTCCCCTAAAAGCCAAAAGCCAAACCAAAGGGCTAGATCTAGGAAGAAGATTTTTTTTCAAAAGTCGACTTTCTTGCGGTGCAAAAATGAAAGCACATCTAGACCTATTTTTAGTGGTTTTTGGATGAAAATGTGAATATATATGAACTTTGAGCAGCTTCCACCAAATAGGTTTTAGCTTTTTTACAGCTCACAATCCACGTCAACTTTTTTCACAGCTACAGTCCAATCAAACAGATTGATATGTGCATTGAGGGACAAAAGTTTCATTTCCTCCTATATATCCTACTTCACAAATTAAATGTTATGTTTAGTTTGTGAAACAACAAAATTTGGATTATGTATCACATGATGATCTTGTTTGGTCCATCCTCACAAGTCACAATAATTGACTCTACATGAGATCACACGTTTAGAAACAACAAGATAAAACTTACGACTCAGATCAGCCTTATGTTGAGTCCCCTTTGGTACATATCCTATTTGTTCCGACCAACAAGTTTCAGCCCCCAGGTCAAGTCGTGACAGTGCTGGATGTACGGCACATCCTTTGAGATGTCCGCCGTCCATTGCTTGAGGCGGCAATCATAGCTTGGTGGTTTGTGGAAGCACGGCTCCATGGACACGTCCCAGCCGCACGGCGGATCGGGCACGGCAGAGCTGTTGGTAGACTTGTACAGCACCCACGGCCTCACGCCGGCGAGCCCCTGTGCCACGTAACCGAACGTCGACACGCCGGTGGTCACCAGCACGTCAGTGAGGCTCAGCAGGTACATCTCGGCCCACGCCTTGTGCTCGTGCGACCTGGCGCCGGAGCGCTGGTACTCCTCGTGGCTGGGCTGGTGCACGCTGACCGCCTCGCCGGTGGCCGCGGCGTGCTCCCAGTACATGCTCTTGAGTTTCTCGTAGTACCACGACTTGAGCGAGGTGACGAGAACGGCCTTAGACCTGGCACGAGACGCGGGCACCGGCGGCGGCGGCGGCGTCGGCTCTCCCGTGGCGAGCCGCAATTCCGGGAGCAGCTTCTGCTTCTGCGTGCACGAGGTGATCTGCTCCAGCAGCTCGGGCGAGTTGGGCTGCGCGCCGAAGACGCGCACCTGGATGCCCACCCGCTGCTGCGCAGTGGCGAGGTAGGCGTCGTAGTAGCGCGTGACGAGGCCCCAGACGTGGTTGCTCGGGTGGAACAGGTACCGGCCCAGGTGGTGGAACACGGCGTCGCGCTCCGGGAACATCCGGTCCAGCTCGCCCTGGAACGCCTGCACGAGGAACAGCCCCGGCACGATGTAGCTGTCCGTCCTCACCGCCAGCCACTGGACGCGCCGGAGCAGCCTCTGGTCGCCGTCGCAGAAGAAGTAGTTGTCCTCGACGGTGGCGTCGTTGTGGAGATGGACGTACGCGAACGCAGGCAGAGGCAGTCGTCGTCCCGCCGTCGAAGCAGCATCGGCAACGCCGCCGCTCTCGACGACCACCTTGTTCCTCACCATGTTCCCGTAGCTCTCGGCGGTGTCCACGCCGAAGCCGGTGTAGTTCGCCACCGGGAAGCCCGGCGGCAGCAGCCACGTGGTGCCGGGGAACGGCTCGCAGAAAAGGTCGTCCATGTCGTTGCTGGGGTCGACGAGGAGGACGCGGTCCGTGAGCACGGCGTACAGGAACGCCGAGGCCGCCGCGAGGATCCGGTTCCCGAGCCCGCTGTACGAGATGGAGACGATGTACGCGCACTCCGGTGGCGCGATGGTGCTCATGCTGCCTGCCCTGAGCTGCTCTAGGGCGTTGCTGTACGCGGTGGTGCCCGGGCCGCACCGCCGCTGGAGAGCCTCGTGTCGCCGCAGCTTGGAGATGAGGTACGCGGAGGGTCGCCGTCCGGGCTTCCCTCGGTACATGGCGGACTGGTACCTGCTGTGGCAGGATTCCTCGTCGAAGCTGTCGGTCAGTAGGCCGTTGTACAGTCTGTCGTCGTGGCGCGCTGCCGCCGGAGGCGAGGAGGAGAGATCGATGGAACCTGTCACAGAGACTCACAGGAGACGTCAGAAGAGAAAAATGGTACAGTTTATCAACGGCATACATTCTGACATTCGTTCCGAATAACAATCGGTAACCGATCTACACGAGTATCGTCTCTCCACGTTACTCCCTCCTATATCACATGAGTTGTTGTTTAGAATAACTCTAATTAATGTTTTTTAAATACAAATAAACTCTTAATGCATATAAATGTTAGGTTTCAAAACTAAGTAACAAAATAATTATTTGTAATTAAAATTTTATAAATTTAATAGGACACACAGTAAGTAGTTTTTTTAGCGGCCGTTTGGCACCACGCGCTGGGGTGCACGGGGTCGAGGCCGGCGGAGTTGGGCCGCCGGGCCTGTCGGAGTCGAAGCCGGTGCGCGCTGACGCCGAGGTGCGGCCGCCATGCATGGAAGAGAGGCTCGCGCATGATGCCTGGCGCGTGAGGATAAGGACAAGAAAAGATAGAGAGAGCAGAAAAGAGAATATAAAGCTAAGTGAATGTGTGATGCTGATGCACCTTCTCTGTCACGTATAATCATCTATCGAGGCTCTAATTCTTTAATGTAGTATCTCTCTCTCTGTCTTCCTTTATCTCCCCCCCCCCCCCCCCCCCCCCCCCCCCCCAAAGACACACCAAATCTGATATGTCTATGTGCTACCATTGCCATTGAATTTACCTTTGCACCCTTCTTTTAACTTTCAACCAAAATGCCGCTTCCATACCTCGCCATCTCAGAACGAAGATCAAAATCACATGGATCAAGAGCATTGGAATTTTCAGACGACTAAGACTCTAGAGTATAAGTATTTGAAGGGGTGCTCGAAGAGACAAGAATTTATGGAGGCACGAGGAACTTTATCCTATATATGAACTATAGTGTTTGCTAATTCCTACCGTAAAAAAAGGGTAATTATATTATTAGATGAGAGGAAAAGTCACACAAAACAAACTTTGATCATTACTTTCTCTCAAATTATAAAGTTGGTGGCTAAACAATCAATATCAAATAAGAGGTATTATATATATATATATATATATATATATATATATATATATATATATATATATTATGCTCTAAATTTTCATGCAATTTAATGAATTATTTGTCAAATTTATAAAGTTTGATTGTCTCTCTCTGTCTGTCTCTCTCTGTTCTAATATGATTTTTTTTTGTGTGTGTGTGGCAAGCCCTGGCTTACTTGTCTCTTATACTACTTCCATATGCTAGATTAGAGGTTATTGTGTTGTTTGCAGTTATATATATATATATATATATATATATATATATATATATATATATATATATATATATATATATATATATATATATATATATATATATATATATATATATCGTGCTATATATATATTTACGCTATGTATATATATACTGAAAACGACCTGTACGTAATTAGTTACTCTCCCTCCTTTCTTTATTTTAAGAATTAAACTAGCTAACAGGCGACAACAAATATCTGATAACGGAGGAAGTATAATTTTAGAAATGATGGAGCAGCTACTCTTTTCCTCATCTCTACGAGAAAACGTGATACAAAACCGTGGCGAAAAAAAGAAAGAAAGAAAGATATATTGCAAAGAATGAAAAAAAAAACAGAATGACATATATATACTACCTTGGCGGAAGCTGGCTACTGCTGCCCACACCCTAGCCGTCGCCGGGGCTCCTCCAACGTTTCGCCCGCCGAGGATGAGCACGGTCGTCACGACGACGACGACGACAGCGGTGAGCGCGGCGCCGACCATCCACCTCGCTCGCTTGTTGTTGCCATCCATCGCCTCCAGCTGCATCGTCTTATACTCGCTTCTTCGATGAACCGTAACCACATCCACACACACATATATATGCTTTCTGAACCGCCGGTGTGATCAGCTCCGGTCGTCGTCGTGTTGCAAATTGCGCGCAATGCAAGTCAACTGGAATACTCGCGGCTTTTCGACGTGCTTGGAGAGTCTTTCTGGCACACTGGCGGCCGGTCTGCCGCGCATGAATTTTGGAATTGCAGCAAAATACTACTCCAGTCCAGTCATCCAGTGTCTATATAGGGGCATCGCGCGTCCCTATGCTAAGTGTCTAGTATTTAACTCTTGTCAATTGTCATCAATGTTCAATGTAAACGACCCGGAACAGTACTGTATATATCAACTCCCCTTGGCGTTGTGGTTCGTGCCTTCCGGGGCTCGATTGCACGCTGTACGTAGCAAGTGGGCTATATAGCCGTGAAATCAATGGAACGTAGAGAAACGTAGTTTACACAACTTGTTCAATTTATTACGTATAGATTTCAATGGGACCCGTATTTATATGATCCTATATTTCAATTTACGCACAGCAAGTGGGCTAGGCGGCTAGCTGTGAAATCTATATTATTTGACTATTATCCCCTCCGTACCAGTATATAAGTGAGCCAAAATGTCGTTTCTTCGCGTGGACTCTGCTGCATAATAAGATCTTAACAGCTGAAAACCTCCAGAAAAGAGGTTGGAGTAATGATCCGATCTGCAGTCTTTGCAAACAAGAACCAGAAGCTATAACCCACTTATTCCAAAACTGTATCTTCACTAGGGCGGTGTGGGCGCAGCTTTCTCATTGGCTTGACCTCGCGTTGCTGCCAGGGATGGCACAATCTTCGTCAATATACACTTGGTAGAACAAGTGCAGAGCCAAAGTCGATAAATGCTCAAGGAGAGAGTTTGATGGTTTGATCATCCTTTTCTGGTGGGAGATTTGGAAAGAGCGGAACCGCAGAACCTTCCAAAGCCTAGAGAAGTCAGAGTGTGTGATTGCAGGATTAATCAAGGATGTTTTTGGGCAGCAACGAATTGCTAATTCTTTTGACTTTGGTTGCTAGTGTCTCTGCGTAGCGTTCTTTATCCTTTTTTCTCATTCTTGAGTTCTTGGGTGGCTTTTTCGGGAGTTGTTTGGCTAGTTAAGTGTCTGTAAGTGTGCTATCTTTTTCCTCTTAATAAAGCTTGGACGTGGCAATTCTCTTGCCGCGTCTTTCAAAAAAAAAATAAGTACCAGTATTGTCGGCGTTTCGAACCCGGGGACCCTCAACCGATCCGACCAGTAAATTTATCGCTATGTGCCCCTCTCCAGATAGGTTGGCGCAAGATGGAACACAAGGGAGAATGTGGCTTGTATTATCTTGCACCAGGGATGCTCGTAGTAGGGGTTACAAGCGTCGCGAGAGAGAGCCTGTTCGTTTGCTCGTCCCCCGCGCGACCCCCCGCAGGAAGGCCCTGGACCTCCCTTTTATAGATGCAATGAAGGCTCAGGTGTACAATGGGGGTGTAGCTATGCACTAACGTGTCTGGCAGAGAAGTGTCTGAGCCCTGTGTACATGCCAACGTGGCTGTCGGAGAAGTGCTTGAGCCCTGCGTACGCGATAACGTGGCCGTCGGAGAAGTGCCTGAGCCCTGTAGAAGCACAGCTGGCGGTGCGGCTGGGATCCTGCTGACGTCTCCTTGCTTCCGTAGGGGGCTGAGAACCACCGACGTCATGGACGCACGCGGGGAACCATCATTACCTGTTATCGGGACGAGCCAGATGGGACGTCGGTCTTGTTCCCTCGTAGCCTGAGCTAGCTAGGGATAGGGTAATGATGTATCCCCTGTGGCGCGGTCGGTCCGAGCCCAAGGTTGGGCGAGGCGGAGACTTCTCCTGAGGCCGAGGCCGAGGCTGAGGCCGAGTCTTGGGGTCGGGCGAGGCGGAGACCTCCTCCCGAGGATGAGGCCTAAGGTCGGGCGAGGCGGAGCTTCCTGTTGCGCCCGAGGCTGAACTTGGCTGTTGTCAGCCTTACCTGGGTGGGTGGCACAGCAGTCGGAGCGAGGCAAGCGGCGTTGTTTTCCTGTCAGGTCGGTCAGCGAAAGGGCGAAGTGACTGCGGTCACTTCGACCTTGCCGACTGAGGCGCGCGTGTCAGGATAAGGTGTCAGGTGATCTCCGCATTAAATGCGCCTGCGACACGGTCGGTTGGTGAGGCGATTTGGCCAAGGTTGCTTCACGACGAAGCCTGCCCGAGCTGGGCTTCGGGCGAGTCGAGGGTGCGTTCACCGCCTGAGGAGGCCCTCGGGCGAGGCGTGAATTCGTCCGGGACTACTGTTCCCGCCCGAGGCCGGGCTCGGGCGAGGCGAGATTGCGTCCCTTGGTAGACGAGGCCTTGACCTGAACCGTGCCCATCAGCCTTTGCGGTTTGTGCTGAGGGTGGTTACCAGTCGTGTTTAGGAGTGTTGGGGATACCCCTAATTACGGTACCCGACAGTAGCCCCCGAGCCTCGAAGGGAGCGTTGGTACTCGCTTGGAGGCTTTGCCGCATTTTTGTGAGGGGACTGGCCTTTCTCGGTTATATTTTGTTCCGGTGGGTGCGCGCGAGCGCACCCGCCGGGTGTAGCCCCCGAGGCCTCGGAGGAGTGGTTTGACTCCTCTGAGGTCTTAATGCTTTTCGTGATGCCTCGGTCGGCCTGGTTGTTCCCTCGTGCGGCCTGGCCGTAGCCCCGGTGCATGGTCAGGTTCCGAGTTTTTAGGCTGGTTTGTTGACGCTGTCAACAGTTTGGCCGTAGCCTGGTGCGAGAGCAGCCCCCGAGCCTCGACACGGAGCGAGAGGACGATCAAGGACTGTCTCGACTTTCGTTATACAACCCTTCGTCGCCTTTCCGCAAGGAGGAGGGGGGAAGCGCCATGTTGCCCTCAGAGGGTGCCGAACATGGTGTTTTCGATGAGTTGCTAACGGGTGATCCGAGTGGACACCCGAGCCCCGTTCGATAAGGGTCGGCTAGTGGCCCAGAGGCGCGCTCCAAAAGTACCTACAGGTGATTTGCCGGACCCGGACCAATTCGATAGGGTCCGAGGGCTCGATGCCTCCCTCCGGTGGGATTCTGTTACAAAATCGCTCCTGCTAGTCTCGGAAATGTCCTAGGGTACCTCGGGAGCGTAGCCCAAGCCTCGACCATGTAACGGACGTAGCCAGAGTCATCCCTCACTCTGCGTGCTCTGGGGCGGCTGTCGAACCCTTTCGAGGGGCCAGCCTTTGAACCCCTGATCAGTAATGGGCTCGGAGCCCGAGTGCTCTGGGGCGGCTGTCGAGCCCTTCCGAGGGGCCAGCCTTCGAACCCCTGATCAGTAATGGGCTCGGAGCCCGAGTGCTCTGGGCGGCTGTCGAACCCCTCCGAGGGGCCAACCTTCGAACCCCTGATCAATAGGAGGGCTCGGGGGCCCGTGTGCTCTGGGGCGGCTGTCGAACCCCTCCGAGGGGCCAGCCTTCGAACCCCTGATCAGTAGGAGGGCTCGGGGGCCCGTTTCCTTCGCTGAGAAGGATCCCTTTCGAAATATCCCCTTTCCCGGTCCCTGTAGCAAGAGGGAGAAAGAGGAAGAGGAAAAGGATATGAATTTAAATAGTGTGACGCACCTTTTTTGACGCGGTCATCATGGCGGAGGTGAAACGACGCCCGCTTCGCCTGCCAAAGGCGTCGCTTGCCCTACCGAGGAGTTAATGCGACGGGACGGGCGATTCGCGGGGCGGCCGTTGCGCGTGCTCGAGTTGTTCGAGGAACGGAACACGGGCGCGTCGTCTTTACTTTGTGGGAGGGGGCTCTCCTGCCGCTTCAAGAGGGGACGCGAGCCTGCAGGCGATTTGACCGCTGCTTCCGCCCGTCTGCTGCTGCAATTACTGTTGGCCCACTTTTGGCCATATCGACCGCCGCGCCTCCTCCCGCGGCTGACTGACCCATGATCGTTGCACTCAATTGGTACTGTTGGGTCATGCGCAGGGTTGCCTCGAGTCGCGGCATTGGTTCTGCAATCGAGAAAACACGGCATTGGCGCAAGTGGCGGTGCGGTTCCTTTGCACGCAGTAACCGTCGCACCGGTTGCATGACATGTGGGCCCAGGCCTTCACGCTGTCCCACCGGATGCGATGAGGCCGAAAGGGTGCACAACCGTGGTGTGGTTGCACGCCTCTTGCATAGCGGTCCACCCTTTCGCCCGCTGGTTTCGGCGAGGATGGAGGAACGCTTATAACCGCGGGGCGGTTACCTGCTTCGCGTGCAGCGGTTTGGCTTCTTCTGTTTCTGGTCCGCTCGCATGACATGTGGGACCCAACCCCCCGCGTTGGAGGGTGGGAACCCTGGAGCTCGTCGGTGGAGACTTTGCCCGTGATGCTTGGAATGCGAGTGGGGAGAGCCGCCTTTAAAAAAAAGGGATCGATCCCCCGGGCAGTAGACATGCCTCCGCACTCCCCTCATGCATTGCGCCTTTCCACCTTCCGAGCCCCCGGATGGGGAGCACCCGTGTTGCCTTCGTCTTGCTGTTGTTGGAGGAGCGCGACCCCGCGGGGGTTGGTGCTCTTCAGACATCGCTCGGCTTCAAGGATTTTCATCATGCAGCCCGACTACAGTCCCCCGCCGCCGGTCACCCAGGATGATGACCGTAGGCCTCGTGGTGGGAGAAGCAATCCGGGCTGCGGCCTCTGCCTCGCCCTCTACTTCAAGGATGTTCATCATCCTCGCTGTGGCGGAGGGCGAGCTGAGTTGTGGCTTGCGTCCGCGTGGGCTGGCGACCCGCTTCTTCCTCCGGCATTCGGGGGAGAAGAGCATCCTCCAGCTCTGCGGAGGAGGCGTCCTCCAGCCATGCGGGGGAAGGTGAACTGCTGCTGCCTGGCCAGGGTGCAGCTGTCCGTCCTCCACCCGGGCGACGGTCGTGTCGCGCGCGGGCCGGCCACGTCCAGGTCCTCCTTGCGCCGTCGGCTGCACCGGGGGGTCGCACAACACGTCGTACGCCGCGAGGGCGGTACTCGTGTTCTGGGACGGTCTCGTTCTCGTTCTTGTGGCGAGGACGGGAGTGAGGACCTGTCGGTGCGCTTTGGGGCAACCGCCGTTCGCCGGCGCGGTGTTGGTGGGCAGGTGGCCGCTGTCGTCGGTGCTGAGGTGGTGGTCGCCATAGGTGAGGCTTCCCCTTGCCGAAGCGGTTGCCTCCGCCGACGAGACCTTCAGTGCCACCTGCGTTCCGGACCTCCGGCTCTTTGGCTTTAATGGCTGGTTCTCGTCCCCGTGAGGGGACGTGAACGAGGGCCCTTCGGCAGTAGTGTTTGCCCTGGGGCCATCGCTGCTGCTGTCTAGCCGCCCGAGATGGAGGTCGTTGTCGCGCTGCTGGTGCAGTGGTCACCGGCGAGCCACCTGGAGTTTGTTGTCCCGCAGGCCCTCTGGTGTGGAGGTTGTTCATACCCGCGGGAGTGGAACCGGAGTCCTGTTTGTAATGGTACCCTGAGTATGGGTGTTTGTTCTTTGTGGCTGCTGAGGCCTGAACATTTGGGTATTTGAGCGTAATACCGTGTTTCTTCCTCATTTCGAGCACTAGGACTCGCCCGTCGGCTAGCTGAACCACTTAACCGAGCGTGAGTTGCCTTGCGCGGAAGGTGACGAGTGAGGTATCCGTCTCCCGGAGGCGTAGGAGTCCCTCGGCTCGGTCGGCCTTGCCGCTCAAGGCTTCTCTCGCTTAGTTTTAGGACCTTCGGCCGCTCTGTGATGAGCTGAAGCCGGAGGCAGCGGTGTCGGCGTGGACGGAGGTGGTGTCGGCTCGAAATAGAGGCTTCGTCGGCCCGGGAGCAGGTGGCTTCCCAGGCCGAGGAGGTGCAGCAGCGGCTGCTGGAGCTTGGCCAGGTCATCCGTGAGCGGGACCAACCCCGGAGTCACGCTGCCGAGGCCATGAGCCGGGCTGAGGTCCTCGGGGGACAGCTGGCTGAGGCTACGGAGCGGCCAGCCAAGGCGTCCGCTCGGGCCGGGGCCCTTGCGGAGAGCCTGGCCGTGAGGGCCCAAGCGCGGTGCTGGCGTCCTCCTTCGAGGTGGAGATCCTTCCGCCCGTGTCGCCGTCTGAGGCTGGGCCAGGTTCCGCCGAGGGTGGAAATGTCGCCGAGGGTGCTGCTGCTCCCCCTGCTTATGTCTAAACCTGCAGGAACAGTTTGTCTGTAGTATGCGTATGTTTTTTGCGGCTGCTGAGGCCTAAACATTTTAACGCCGGATTATAAAGCTGTGTTTTCTTTCCTCTCGTTTCGAGCATTAGGACTTGTTCGTCGGTAACAGAATCGCTTATCCGAGCGAGAGTTACTTTTCGCGGAAGGTGATGAGTGAGGTATCTGTATCCCGGAGGCGTAGGAGTCCCTCGGCTCGGTCGGCCTTGCCGCTTATGTGCTCTCTCATTCGGTTGTAGGATTATGTTATCGATATAGTCGAGAAGGCATGAAAGTTGTTTTCTACCCGAGCATTAGGACTTGTTCGGTAGCAGAATCGCTTATCCGAGCGTGAGTTACTTTTCGCGGAAGGTGATGAGTGAGGTATCCGTATCCCGGAGGCGTAGGAGTCCCTCGGCTCGGTCGGCCTTGCCGCTTACGTGTACTCTCGTCGTTTTTAGGACCCTGCTATCGATATAGTCGAAAGCACGAAAGTCGTTTTCTACCCAAGCATTTAGGACTTGTTCGATAACAAAACCGCTTATCCGAGCGTGAGTCACTTTTCGCGGAAGGTGATGAGTGAGGTATCCGTATCCCGGAGGTGTAGAAGTCCCTCGGCTCGGTCGGCCTTGCCGCTTACGTGCTCTCTCGCTCGTTTTTAGGGTTCCATTATCGATATAGTCGAAAGTCGTTTTGGTAGAAAACTTTTCCTTTGGTAGAAGACTTTTCTGAGGAAAATTTTGACGCAGAGGGGGTTCCCCCCCTTCTAGCCCCCGAGGGAGGGTCGGGCTTTGCCGAGGCTAGGCTGATCCTTCCTTGACGGTTAGACTTTATTTATGCATGTAAAGAAAACGAGGTATATGAACGACTTGAAACATCTTAAGGGTAGAAGCGACGTAGCTGTTGGATGTTCCAAGCGTTGCTGTAGACCTCGCCTTGATCGTTGGCCAGCTTGTATGTTCCGGGCTTCAAAATCTTGGCGATGATGAACGACCCTTCCCAGGGAGGAGTAAGCTTGTGGCGCCCTCGGGCGTCTTGTCGCAGCCGAAGTACCAGGTCTCCCACCTGGAAGCCTCAGGACCGAACCCTTTGGGCGTGGTAGCGTCGCAGAGACTGCTGATACCGCGCCGAGTGTAGTAAGGCCACGTCCCGAGCTTCTTCGAGCTCATCCAGTGAATCTTCTCGGCTGGTCTGGTTGCTTCGGTCGTCGTATGCCTTTGTCCTCGGGGAACCGTATTCTAAGTCCGTGGGTAGGACGACCTCAGCCCCATAGACTAGAAAGAACGGCAAGAAACCTGTGGCTCGGCTTGGCGTCATCCTCAGACTCTAGACCACCGAGGATAGCTCTTTCATCCACCGCTTGCCAAACTTGTTGAGGTCGTTGTAGATCCTCGGTTTAAGTCCCTGTAGAATCATACCGTTGGCACGCTCCACCTGCCCATTCGTCATGGGGTGAGCTACGGCGGCCCAGTCCACACGGATGTGGTGGTCCTCGCAGAAGTCCAGGAACTTCTTCCCAGTGAACTATGTGCCATTGTCGGTGATGATGGAGTTCGGGACCCCAAAGCGATGGATGATGTTTGTGAAGAACGCCACTGCCTGCTCGGACCTGATGCTGGTTAAGGGTCGGACCTCGATCCACTTGGAGAATTTGTCGATGGCGACCAGCAGGTGCGAGAAGCTCCCGGGTGCCTTCTGCACGGGACCGACGAGGTCCAGACCCCACACGACAAACGGCCAGGTGATGGGTATTGTATGCAGGGCCTGAGCGGGCAGGTGCGTCTGTCTCGCGTAGAATTGACACCCTTGGCATGAGCGTACAATCCTAGTGGCATCGACCACCGTGGTCGGCCAGTAGAAACCTTGTCGGAAGGCGTTTCCCACGAGGGCTCGAGGTGCTGCGTGGTGACCGCAAGCCCTCGAGTGTATCTCTTGCAACAGCTCTTGTTCTTCGGCGACGGATATGCATCGTTGGAGAATGCCCGAGGGGCTGCGATGGTAGAGCTCCTTTTCATCACCCAGTAAAACGAACGACTTGGCGCGTCGAGCCAGTCGCCGAGCTTCGGCTTTGTCGAGGGGTAGCTCCCCTCGGTGGAGATATTGCAGGTACGGGGTCTGCCAGTTTTGGTTTGGTGCAACCCCATTCCGCTCTCCCTCGATGCGCAAGGCCTCACCCTCGGCGGCCGAGGGTACCTCGGGCTGGGCCGAGGTCTCGTCGGGCTCGGGCGCGTCGTCGAGTTTCATGGATGGTTGATGTATGTCCCTGCAGAAGAAGTTCGGGGGAACCATCGTTCGCCCCGAGGCTATTTTAGCCAGCTCATCCACAGTCTCGTTGTACCGTCGAGCGATATGGTTGAGCTCCAGCCCGTAGAACTTGTCTTCCAAGCGCTGAACTTCGTCGCAGTAGGCCTCCATCTTCCGGTCACAGTAGTGGGAGTTCTTCATGACTTGGCCAATGACAAGCTGCGAGTCGCCACGAGCATCGAGGCGCCGAACCCCTAGCTCGACGACGATGCGCAGCCCATTAACCAGAGCCTCATACTCGGCCACGTTGTTTGATGCCGGAAAATGGAGGCGCATCACGTAGCGCACATGTTTCCCGAGGGGTGAGATGAAGAGCGGGCCCGCACCTGCTCCTATTTTCATCAGCGACCCATCGAAGTACATGGTCCAAAGTTTGGGTTGGATCGGAGCTGTTGGCAATTGGGTGTCGACCCATTTAGCTAGGAAATCCGCCAAGGCTTGAGACTTTATGGCCTTCCGAGGAGCGAATGAAATTGTCTCGCCCATGAGTTCCACCGCCCACTTTGCTATCCTACCCGAGGCCTCTTGGCACTGGATGATCTCCCCCAGGGGGAAGGATGACACCACAGTCACCGGATGAGACTCAAAGTAGTGTCACAATTTTCGTCGCGTCAGAATTACTGCGTACAGTAGCTTCTGGATTTGTGGGTAGCAGATCTTGGTCTCGGATAGCACCTCGCTGATGAAGTAGACCGACCTCTGACGAGCAGTGCATGCCCTTCTTCTCGTCTCTCGACTACGATCGCGGCGCTGACCACCTGAGTGGTTGTGGCTACGTAGATCAAGATGACTTCTCCCGCAGCGAGGGGCACCAAGATGGGTGCATTTGTAAGGAGTGCCTTTAAGTTTCCGAGGGCTTGCTCGGCCTCGGGGGTCCAAGTGAAGCACTCGGCCTTCCTTAAGAGGTGGTACAAGGGTAATCCTTTCTCGCCGAGGCGCGAGATGAAGCGGCTCAGAGCCGCAAGCCATCCCATGACCCTTTGTACTCCTTTCAAATCTTTGAGAGGCCCCATGTTGGTGATGGCCGCGATTTCTCCGGGTTGGCCTCGATGCCCCGCTCGGAGACGATGAATCCCAGGAGCAAGCCTCGGGGAACTCCGAAGACACACTTTTCGGGATTGAGTTTCACGCCTTTCGCTCTCAGACACTTGAATGTCGTTTCAAGGTCGGAGAGGAGGTCGGAGGCTTTCCTCGTCTTGACAACGATGTCATCGACGTAAGCCTCGACCGTTCGACCGATGTGCTCTCCAAACACGTGGTTCATGCACCTTTGGTATGTTGCACCTGCATTCCTCAAGCCAAATGGCATGGTAGTATAACAATACATGCCAAAAGGTGTGATGAAAGAAGTCGCGAGCTGGTCGGACTCTTTCATCTTGATTTGGTGATAACCTGAATAGGCGTCGAGGAATGACAGGGTTTCGCACCCAGCAGTGGAGTCCACAATTTGATCGATGCGAGGCAGAGGGTAGGGAACCTTCAGACATGCTTTGTTTAGACCAGTGTAGTCTACGCACATCCTCCACTTCCCACCTTTTTTCTTTACAAGCACAGGGTTAGCTAACCATTCGGGATGGAATACCTCTTTGATGAACCCTGCAACCATCAGCTTGTGGACCTCCTCGCCTATGGCCCTGCGCTTCTCTTCATCAAAGCGGCGCAGGTGCTGCTTCATGGGTCGGGCGCCGGCTCGGATATCCACTGAGTTCTTGGCGACATCCCTCGGTATGCCGGGCATGTCCGAGGGACTCCACGCAAAAGTTTCGGCGTTTGCGCGGAGAAAGTCGACGAGCACTGCTTCCTATTTGGGGTCGAGCTCAGAGCCGATCCGGACTTGCTTGCAGGCGTCGTTGCTGGGGTCGAGGGCGATGGACTTAACCGCCTCAGCCAGTTTGAAGTTGTCGGCGTGGCGCTTCGCATCAGGCACCTCCTTGGAGAGGCACTCTAGGTCGGCGATGAAGGCCTCGGACTCGGCGAGGGCCTAAGCGTACTCCACGCACTCCACGTCGCATTCGTACACGTGTCGGTACGTGGATCCGACGGTGATGACCCCGTTGGGGCCTGGCATCTTGAGCTTGAGGTACGTGTAGTTGGGGACGACCATGAACTTGGCGTAGCACGGTCTCCCCAGCACCGCATGGTAGGTCCCTTGGAACCCGACCACCTCGAACATGAGGGTTTCCCTGCGGAAGTTGGAGGGTGTTCCGAAGCAGACAGGCAAATCGAGTTGCCCAAGGGGCAGGACGCGCTTTCCGGGGACGATCCCGTGAAAGGGCGCCGCACCGGCCCGGATCGTGGACAGATCGATCTCCAAGAGCCCGAGGGTCTCGGCGTAGATGATGTTGAGGCTGCTGCTTCCGTCCATGAGGACCTTGGTGAGCCTGGCGTTGCCGATGACGGGGTCGACAACGAGCGGGTACCTTCCTGGGCTCGGCACGCAGTCGGGGTGGTCGCCTTGGTCGAAGGTGATGGGCTTGTCGGACCAGTCTAGGTAGACTCGCGCCGCCACCTTCACCGAGCAGACCTCCCGGCGCTCCTGCTTGCGGTGTCGAGCCGAGGCGTTCACCACTTGCCCATCGTAGATCATGAAGCAGCCGTGGACCTCCGGGAACTCCTCTTCCTTGTCGCCCTCCTTCTTGTTGTTGCCTTGGTCCTTGCCGCCTTCCGCCGGGGGCCCGGCCTTATGGAAGTAGCGCCGGAGCATGACGCATTCTTCAAGGGTGTGCTTGACAGGACCCTCTTGGTCGATGGACGGTGGGGAAGTCGCGTCGGGGACGGACTGCACCGTTATCTCAGGTATGAGGCTAACGCCCAGCAAGTCCTTCGCGAGAGTGCTGGCGTCATCAGTCCGCTTGGGGTTGGCATGTTGCGGGGAAACGACATCCGTCGTTGTCTCAGGTGCGAGGACAACGCCCGGCATGTCCCCCGCTGGGGTGCCGTCGTCGTCGACTCGCTCTGGTTCGACAGCTGACGAGGTGCCGCCTCCTGCCTGGCCACGGTTGCCCTGTCTCCTCCTCCTGCGGCGAGGAGGGTGGCGGGGCAAACCCGGATGCTGCTCTTCCACCACGGGGGGAAGATGAAAGCACCTAGAGGGGGGGGGGGGGGTGAATAGGTGATCCTGTAGAAACTTAAAACTTAAAGCCACAAAACTTGATTAAGTGTTAGCACGATGAAATCAAGTGGCTAAGGACCGAGCTCTTGTGAAACACAATAGTCACAATGAGAACAAGCACAAGAGACACGATGGTTTATCCCGTGGTTCGGCCAAGTACAACACGTGCCTACTCCATGTTGTGGCGTCCCAATGGACGAGGGTTGCACTCAACCCCTTTCAAGCGATCCAAAGATCCACTTGAATACCATGGTGTTTTTCTCTCTTTCACTATATCCCGTTTGCGAGGAATCTCCACAACTTGGAGCCTCTCGCCCTTACAAATGATGATCACAAAGAAACATGGATGTAAGGGAGGGAAAAGCAACACCCACAAGTCTCAAAAGTAACAGCACAAACACGCACACTAGTCATAACTTGAGCTCTAAGTTCACACACGGAGTTCTCAACTCAAGAGGAGCTCAAATTGCTATCACAAAGAATCAAATGCGCTAGAATGAAGTCTTGGTGCTTAGAGATGATCAAAGAATGCTTGGTGTACTCCTCCATGCGTCTAGGGGTCCCTTTTATAGCCCCAAGGCAGCTAGGAGCCGTTGGAAGCAATCCAGAAAGGCAATTCTTGCCTTCTGTCTTGTGGTGCACCGGACAGGCACTGTTCAGTGTCCGGTGCAGATTGCTTTCCTAAATTGGCGCAGCCGACCGTTGAAGATTTGGAGCCGTTGGCGCACCGGACACTGTCCGGTGAACACCGGACAGTCCGGTGCCCCCATATGACTGTTGACTCGGCCACACGTCACGCGCGGATTGCGCGGCCGACCGTTGGCTCACCGGACAGTCCGGTGCACCACCGGACAGTCCGGTGAATTTTAGCCGTACGCCGCCGACGAATCCCCGAGAGCGGCCAGTTGACCAGACTCCAGCCTGGTGCACCGGACACGGTCTGGTGCACCACCGGACAGTCCGGTGCACCCAGACTGCGCAGAGTCTTGGCTGCTCCAGCCAAGTCTTTTTCCTTTTGTCTTTTCTCTGATTCTAGCACTTAGACAAATATGTTAGTACACAAAAACCAATGTACTAAGTCTAGAATCATACCTTGTATCTTGATTTTCACTTCTTGAGTCTTTGGCACAATTTAACACTTAAACCATTTGTGTTGGGCACTTAATCACCAAAATACTTAGAAATGGCCCAAGGGCACATTTCCCTTTCAATCTCCCCCTTTTTGGTGATTTATGCCAACACAACACAAAGCAACACATAGAAGTGCAACATTAATGCAAATAAGAACAATAATTGTTTTTGATTCAAATTTGGCATATTTGGATCATTCTTTGCCACCACTTGGTTTGTTTTTGCAAATCAAACTCAATTTTCTATCTCTAAGCCAAACACACTTGTTGAGACATAAAGAGAGGTATTCCAAGAGAAATTGATCAAAGATTCAAAAACCCCCCCTTTTCCCATAATCAAACATTCTCCCCACAAGAGACCAACTTTTGACAAAAAGAGACACTTAGAGTATTTTGACAAATCAAAACTTCTAACTCTACTATTTTCAAAGTTCTCAAGTGGTAGCTGATCCATTTGCTTGCTTTGGCCTTAATTTCTCCCCCTTTGGCATCAAGCACCAAAACGAGATCATTTTTGGCCCTTGAACCCCATTGCCTCACCAAAATCTTCAAGTAAGAGTAAAAAAGGCAATAAGAGTATGGAGATGAACTTGGAGTAAGTTACCCTTTCATCGGAGTGCAGTGGAAGTCTTTCATGGTCTAAGTCCACCTTTCCCTTTCAATCCACTTTTGAGACTAGAACAAGTAAACTCGAACACAAGGTTAGTCTCAAAGGGTCAAGTTGTAACATGCCTCCCCGTAAATAAGTGCATCACTTGCAAATGAACTTGTGAGGTCCGGGGATCAGGTGTACAACTTGAGCACCATAAATAAGCAACAAAATGCATAAGGAACATGATCAAGGCATAAAACACATGTATGCTATGAATCAATCCAAGTTACGCGAATCTAAGACATATAGCTCACTACGCAGCCTGCAAAAGGTCTTCTCATCTAAAGGCTTGGTAAAGATATCGGCTAGCTGGTTCTCAGTGCTAACATAAAACACTTCGATATCTCCCTTTTTGCTGGTGGTCTCTCAAAAAGTGATGCCGGATGTCTATGTGCTTTGTGCGGCTGTGTTCAACAGGATTGTCCGGCATGCAGATAGCACTCTCATTATCACATAGGAGTGGGACCTTGCTCAGATTGTAGCCAAAGTCCCGGAGGGTTTGCCTCATCCAGAGTAGTTGTGCGCAACACTGTCCTACGGCAACATACTCGGCTTCAGCGGTGGATAGGGCAACGGAAGTTTGTTTCTTAGAACTCCAAGACACCAGGGACCTTCCTAAGAATTGGCACGTCCCTGATGTACTCTTCCTATCAACCTTGCATCCAGCATAATCGGAGTCTGAATATCCAATTAAGTCAAAGGTAGACCCCTTTGGATACCAGATCCCAAAGCAAGGCGTAGCAACTAAATATCTAAGTATTCGCTTAACGGCCACAAGGTGACACTCCCTTGGATCAGATTGAAATCTAGCACACCTGAATACGCTTAGCATAATATCCGGTCTACTCGCACATAAGTAAAGGAAGGAACCTATCATCGACCGGTATGCCTTTTGATCAACAGACTTACCTCCTTTGTTGAGGTCGACGTGTCCGTCGGTTCCCATTGGAGTCTTTGCGGGCTTGGTGTCCTTCATCCCAAACCGCTTGATCAAGTCTTGTGTGTACTTCGTTTGGGAGATGAAGGTTGAAAGGGAATTAGGCTTACACCTATTTCCTAATTGATTTTTGTGGTTGAATTGCCCAACACAAATAATTGGACTAACTAGTTTGCTCTAGTGTATAAGTTATACAGGTGCCAAAGGTTCACACTTAGCCAATAAAAAGACCAAGAATTGGGTTCAACAAGGAGAGCAAAGGGATAACCGAAGTGTGCCCTGGTCTGGCGCACCGGACTGTCCGATGCACCACCGGACAGTGTTCGGTGCACCAGGGGACTTCACGCTGAACTCTTCACCTTCGGGAAAATCCAGAGGCGCTCCGCTATAATTCACCGGACTGTCAGGTGCCACACCGGACAGTGTCCGGCGCTCTAGAGGAGAGCGACTCTGAACTCGCCAGCTTCGGGAATTCGCTCCGCTATAATTCACCGGACATGTCCGGTGTACACCGGACTGTCTGGTGTGTCAGCGGAGCAACGGCTACTTCGCGCCAACAGTCACCTGCAGAGTCATTTAATGCGCGCTAGGGCGCGCAGAAGTCAGGCACGCGCGAAGTGGCGCACCGAACACTCTACAGTACATGTCTGGTGCGCCACCGGACATCCAGGCGGGCCCAGCAGTCAGAGCTCCAACGGTCGGAACCCAACGGCCTGGTGACGTGGCTGGCGCACCGGACACTGTCCGGTGTGCACCGGACTGTCCGGTGCACCATGCGACAGACAGCTTCCACCAAACGGCTAGTTTGGTGGTTGGGGTTATAAATACCCCCAACCACCTCACATTCAAGACATCCAAGTTTTCCACCTTCCAACTACTTACAAGAGCTAGGCATTCAATACAAGACACACCCAAGTGATCAAATCCTCTCCCAATTCCACAAAAGCTTTAGTGTTAAGTGAGAGTGATTTGTTGTGTTCTTTTGAGCTCTTGCGCTTGGATTGCTTTCTTCTTTCTCATTCTTTCTTGAGATCAATACTCACTTGTAACCGAGGCAAGAGACACCAATTGTGTGGTGGTCCTTGCGGGGAAGTTTTGTTCCCGGTTGATTTGAGAAGAGAAAGCTCACTCGGTCCGAGGGACCGTTTGAGAGAGGGAAGGGGTTGAAAAAGACCCGGCCTTTGTGGCCTCCTCAACGGGGAGTAGGTTTGCAAGAACCGAACCTCGATAAAACAAATCCGCGTGTCACACTCTTTATTCACTTGCGATTTGTTTTGCACCCTCTCTCGTGGACTCGATTATATTTCTAACGCTAACCCGACTTGTAGTTGTGATTAACTTTGTAAATTTCAGTTTCGCCCTATTCACCCCCCTCTAGGCGACTTTCCATTGGTATCAGAGCCCGGTGCTTCATTAGAGCCTAACCACTCGAAGTGATGTCGGGAGAACACGCCAAGAAGGAGATGGAGACCGGCGACAAGCCCACTACAAGCCACGGGAAGGCTTCATCGGAAGAGTCCCGAAAAAAGGGAAAAGGGAAGGAGAAGAAAGCCTCCTCCCACAAGTCGCATCAGAGTGGCGACAAGATAAAGAAGATGAGAAAGGTGGTCTACTACGAGACCGACACTTCATCACCTTCCACCTCCGGCTCCGACGCGCCCTCCGTAACTTCTAAGCGCCATGAGCGCAAGAAGTTTAGTAAGATCCCCTTACGCTATCCTCGCACTCCTAGACATACACCTTTACTTTCCGTCCCATTAGGCAAACCACCAACATTTGATGGTGAAGATTATGCTAGGTGGAGTGATTTAATGCGATTTCATCTAACCTCACTCCACAAAAGTATATGGGATGTCGTTGAGTTTGGTGTACAGGTACCATCCGTAGGGGATGAGGATTATGATGAGGACGAGGCGGCTCAAATTGAGCACTTCAACTCCCAAGCAACAACTATACTCCTCGCCTCTCTAAGTCGAGAGGAGTATAACAAGGTGCAAGGACTTAAGAGCGCCAAGGAAGTTTGGGACGTCCTCAAGACCGCGCACGAGGGAGATGAGCTAACCAAGATCACCAAGCGGGAGACGATCGAGGGGGAGCTCGGTCGCTTCCGGCTTCGCAAAGGAGAAGAGCCACAAGACATGTACAACCGGCTCAAAACCTTGGTGAACCAAGTGTGCAACCTCGGGAGCAAAAAGTGGGATGACCACGAGATGGTTAAGGTTATTCTTAGATCTCTTATTTTCCTTAACCCTACTCAAGTTCAATTAATTCATGGTAATCCTAGATATACACTAATGACTCCCGAGGAAGTAATCGGGAATTTTGTGAGCTTTGAGTATATGATCAAGGGCTCAAAGAAAATCAATGAGCTAGATGATCCCTCCACATCCAAGGCACAACCAGTTGCATTCAAGGCAACGGAGGAGAAGAAGGAGAAGTCTACACCGAGTAGACAACCAATCGACGCCTCAAAGCTCGACAACAAGGAAATGGCGCTCGTCATCAAGAGCTTCCGCCAAATCCTCAAACAAAGGAGGGGGAAGGACTACAAACCCCGCTCCAAGAAAGTGTGCTACAAATGTGGTAAGCCCGGTCATTTTATTGCAAAATGTCCTATATCTAGTGACAGTGACAGGGGCGACGACAAGAAGGGGAGGAGAAAGGAGAAGAATAGATACTACAAGAAGAAGGGCGGCGATGCCCATGTTTGTCGCGAGTGGGACTCCGACGAAAGCTCTAGCGACTCCTCCTCCGACGAGGACGCCGCCAACATCGCCGTCACTAAGGGACTTCTCTTCCCAAACGTCGGCCACAAGTGCCTCATGGCAAAGGACGGCAAAAAGAAGAAGGTTAAATCCAAATCCTCCACTAGATATGAGTATTCTAGTGATGATAATGCTAGTGATGAAGAAGATAATTTGCGTATCCTTTTTGCCAACCTAAACATGCAACAAAAAGAAAAGTTAAATGAATTAATTAGTGCCATCCATGAGAAGGATGACCTCTTGGACACCCAAGAGGACTTCCTAATCAAGGAAAACAAAAAGCATGTTAAGGTTAAAAATGCTTATGCTCTAGAAGTTGAAAAATGTGAAAAATTATCGAGTGAGCTAAGCACTTGCCATGAGACTATAGACAACCTTAGAAATGAGAATGCTAATTTGTTAGCTAAGGTTGATTCTAATGCTTGTAATGTTCCAATTCCCAATCTTAAAAATGATAATGATGATTTGCTTGCTAAGATTGAAGAATTGAACATATCTCTTGCTAGTCTTAGGAATGAAAATGAAAAATTAATTACTAAGGCTAAAGATTTTGATGTTTGCAATGCTACCATTTCCGACCTTAGAAGTAAAAATGATATATTGCATGCTAAGGTTGTAGAATTAAAATCTTGCAAACCCTCTACATCTACCGTTGAA
Source organism: Zea mays (assembly GCF_902167145.1). Taxonomy (NCBI): domain Eukaryota; kingdom Viridiplantae; phylum Streptophyta; class Magnoliopsida; order Poales; family Poaceae; genus Zea; species Zea mays. Next base: position 9,356,936 of record NC_050104.1, on the reverse strand, counting down.
CATACTTCAATTTGCACTAGATGTAGAGATGTTGATATTTATTCTATACATGATCACATGGCTTTAATTAAACAACAAAATAATCATATAGCTAAACTAGATGCTAAAATTGCCGAGCATGAACTTGAAAATGAAAATTTTAAATTTGCTCGTAGTATGCTTTATAGTGGGAGACGCCCTGGCATCAAGGATGGCATTGGCTTCCAAAAGGGGGACAATGTCAAACTTAATGCCCCTCCTAAGAAATTGTCCAACTTTGTTAAGGGCAAGGCTCCCATGCCTCAGGATAATGAGGGTTACATTTTATACCCTGCCGGTTATCCCGAGAGCAAAATTAAGAGAATTCATTCTAGGAAGTCTCACTCTGGCCCTAACCATGCATTCATGTATAAGGGTGAGACATGTAGCTCTAGGCAACCAACCCGTGCTAAGTTGCCTAAGAAGAAAACTCCTAGTGCATCAAATGATCATGACATTTCATTCAAAACTTTTGATGCATCATATGTATTAACTAACAAATCCGGCAAGGTAGTTGCCAAATATGCTGGGGGCAAGCACAAGGGGTCAAAGACTTGTGTTTGGGTACCCAAAGTTCTTGTATCTAATGCCAAAGGACCCAAAACCATTTGGGTACCTAAAGTCAAGAACTAAACATGTTTTGTAGGTTTATGCATCCGGGGGCTCAAGTTGGATCATCGACAGCGGGTGCACAAACCACATGACAGGGGAGAAGAAAATGTTCTCCTCCTATGAGAAAAACCAAGATCCCCAACGAGCTATCACATTCGGGGATGGAAACCAAGGTTTGGTCAAAGGATTGGGTAAAATTGCTATATCACCTGACCATTCCATTTCCAATGTTTTCTTGTAGATTCTTTAGATTACAATTTGCTTTCTGTATCTCAATTATGTCAAATGGGCTACAACTGTCTATTTGCTGATGTAGGTGTCACTGTCTTTAGAAGAAGTGATGATTCAGTAGCATTTAAGGGAGTGTTAGAGGGTCAGCTATACTTAGTAGATTTTGATAGAGCTGAACTCGACACTTGCTTAATTGCTAAGACTAACATGGGTTGGCTCTGGCACCACCGATTAGCCCATGTTGGGATGAAGAATCTTCATAAGCTTCTAAAGGGAGAACACATTTTAGGATTAACAAATGTTCATTTTGAGAAAGACAGGATTTGTAGCGCATGCCAAGCAGGGAAGCAAGTTGGAACCCATCATCCACACAAGAACATCATGACGACCGACAGGCCACTGGAGCTCCTACATATGGATCTATTCGGCCCGATTGCTTACATAAGCATCGGCGGGAGTAAGTACTGTCTAGTTATTGTGGATGATTATTCTTGCTTCACTTGGGTGTTCTTTTTGCAGGAAAAATCCTACACCCAAGAGACCTTAAAGGGATTCTTGAGACAGGCTCAAAATGAGTTCGGCTTAAGGATCAAGAAAATTAGAAGCGACAACGGGATGGAGTTCAAGAACTCTCAAATTGAAGGCTTCCTTGAGGAGGAGGGCATCAAACATGAGTTCTCTTCTCCCTACACGCCACAACAAAATGGTGTAGTGGAGAGGAAGAATAGAACTATATTGGACATGGCAAGAACCATGCTTGATGAGTACAAGACTTCGGATCGGTTTTGGGCCGAGGCGGTCAACACCGGCTGCTACGCCATCAACCGGTTGTATCTACACCGAATCCTCAAGAAGACATCTTACGAACTCCTAACCGGTAAAAAGCCCAATATTTCATATTTTAGAGTCTTTGGTAGCAAATGCTTTATTCTTGTTAAAAGAGTTAGAAAATCTAAATTTGCTCCTAAGTCTGTAGAAGGCTTTTTACTAGGATATGATTCAAACACAAGGGCATATAGAGTCTTTAACAAGTCCTCCGGACAAGTTGAAGTTTCTTGTGACGTTGTGTTTGATGAGACTAACGGCTCTCAAGTAGAGCAAGTTGATCTTGATGAGATAGGTGTTGAAGAGGCTCCGTGCATCGCTCTAAGGAACATGTCCATTGGGGATGTGTGTCCTAAGGAATCCGAAGAACCTCCAAATGCACAAGATCAACCATCCTCCTCCACGCAAGCATCTCCACCAACTCAAAATGAGGATGAGGCTCAAGTTGATGAAGGAGAAGATCAATCAAATAAGCCACCTCAAGATGACGGCAATGATCAAGGGGGAGATGCAAATGATCAAGACAAGGAGGATGAAGAACCAAGGCTGCCACACCCAAGAGTTCACCAAGAAATCCAACGAGATCATCCCGTTGACACCATCCTTGGCGACATTCATAAGGGGGTAACAACTAGATCTCGTGTTGCATATTTTTGTGAGCATTACTCTTTTGTCTCCTCTATTGAGCCACACAGGGTAGAGGAAGCACTACAAGATTCAGATTGGTTGGTGGCGATGCAAGAGGAGCTCAACAACTTCACTAGGAATGAGGTATGGCATTTGGTTCCACATCCCAATCAAAATGTTGTAGGAACCAAGTGGGTTTTCCGCAACAAGCAAGATGAGCATGGTGTGGTGACAAGGAACAAAGCCCGACTTGTGGCCAAAGGATACTCGCAAGTCGAAGGTTTGGATTTCGGTGAAACCTATGCACCTGTAGCTAGGCTTGAATCAATTCGTATATTATTGGCCTATGCTACTTACCATGGCTTCAAGCTTTATCAAATGGACGTGAAGAGTGCCTTCCTCAATGGACCAATCAAAGAAGAGGTCTATGTTGAGCAACCTCCCGGCTTTGAAGATAGTGAGTACCCTAACCATGTTTATAAACTCTCTAAGGCGCTTTATGGGCTCAAGCAAGCCCCAAGAGCATGGTATGAATGCCTTAGAGATTTCCTTATAGATAATGGCTTCAAAGTCGGAAAGGCCGATCGTACACTCTTTACCAAAACACTTGAAAATGATTTGTTCGTATGCCAAATTTATGTTGATGATATTATATTTGGGTCTACTAACGAATCTACATGTGAAGAGTTTAGTAGGATCATGACACAGAAATTCGAGATGTCTATGATGGGGGAGTTGAAGTATTTCTTAGGATTTCAAGTGAAGCAACTCCAAGAGGGCACCTTCCTAAGCCAAACGAAGTACACTCAAGATATCCTAAGCAAGTTTGGGATGAAGGATGCCAAACCCATCAAGACACCCATGGGAACCAATGGGCATCTCGACCTCGACACTGAAGGTAAGTCCGTGGATCAAAAGGTATACTGGTCGATGATAGGCTCTTTACTCTACTTATGTGCATCTCGACCGGATATTATGCTTTCCGTATGCATGTGTGCAAGATTCCAAGCCGACCCTAAGGAAGCTCACCTTACGGCCGTAAAACGAATCTTGAGATATTTGGCTTATACTCCTAAGTTTGGGCTTTGGTACCCTCGGAGATCCACATTTGATTTACTTGGTTATTCCGATGCCGATTGGGCGGGGTGTAAGATTAATAGAAAGAGCACATCGGGGACTTGCCAGTTCTTGGGAAGATCCTTGGTGTCTTGGGCTTTAAAAAGGCAAAATTCTGTAGCTCTTTCTACCGCCGAAGCCGAGTATATTGCTGCAGACCATTGTTGCACACAATTGCTTTGGATGAGGCAAACCCTTAGGGACTACGGTTACAAACTAACCAAAGTTCCTCTTCTATGTGATAATGAGAGTGCAATCCGCATGGCGGATAATCCTGTTGAGCATAGCCGCACTAAGCGCATAGCCATTCGGTATCACTTTCTAAGGGATCACCAACAAAAGGGAGATATCGAGATTTCGTACATTAATACTAAAGATCAATTAGCTGATATCTTTACCAAGCCACTTGATGAACAAACCTTTAACAAACTTAGGCATGAGCTAAATATTCTTGATTCTAGGAACTTCTTTTGTTGATTTGCACACATAGCTCATTCATATACCTTTGATCATGTCACTTTCATATGCTATGACTAATGTGTTTTCAAGACTATTTCAAACCAAGTCATAGGTGTATTGAAAGGGAATTGGAGTCTTCGGCGAAGACAAAGGCTTCCACTCCGTAACTCATCCTTCGCCGTCGCTCCGAGCATCTCTCCGGCTTTGGTATAATCTTCACTTATATGTTTTATTTGCCAAAGGGGAGAAAGTAGTTAAAAGGGCTTATATTTCACTCGAAGTATCCATTTTTGGCGATTCATGCCAAAGGGGGAGAAAATATTAGCCCAAAGCAAAAGGACCGCACCACCACCTAGTTTTTTAAACTAATGATTTTCAATCGGTAAATTTCAAATGGTATCTCATTGTGTTCAAAAAGGGGGAGAGAGTAGTATTTTCAAAATTAATATCTTAAAACCCTCTTGAACACTAAGAGGAGGATTTCATTTAGGGGGAGTTTTGTTTAGTCAAAGGAAAAGCATTTGAAACAGGGGGAGAAAATTTCAAAATCTTGAAAATGCTTTGCAAAATCTTATTCATCTACCTTTGACTATTTGCAAAAGAACTTTGAAAAGGATTTACAAAAGAATTTGCAAAAACAAAACATGTGGTGCAAGCGTGGTCCAAAATGTTAAAAAAACAATCCATGCATATCTTATAAGTAGTTATATTGGCTCAATTCTAAGCAACCTTTGCACTTACATTATGCAAACTAGTTCAATTATGCACTTCTATACTTGCTTTGGCTTGTGTTGGCATCAATCACCAAAAAGGGGGAGATTGAAAGGGAATTAGGCTTACACCTATTTCCTAATTGATTTTGGTGGTTGAATTGCCCAACACAAATAATTGGACTAACTAGTTTGCTCTAGTGTATAAGTTATACAGGTGCCAAAGGTTCACACTTAGCCAATAAAAAGACCAAGAATTGGGTTCAACAAGGAGAGCAAAGCGATAACCGAAGTGTGCCCTGGTCTGGCGCACCGGACTGTCCGGTGCACCAGGGGACTTCACGCTGAACTCTTCACCTTCGGGAAAATCCAGAGGCGCTCCGCTATAATTCACCGGACTGTCTGGTGCCACACCGGACAGTGTCCGGTGCTCCAGAGGAGAGCGGCTCTGAACTCGCCATCTTCGGGAATTCGCTCCGCTATAATTCACCGGACATGTCCGGTGTACACCGGACTGTCCGGTGAGTCAGCGGAGCAACGACTACTTCGCGCCAACGGTCACCTGCAGAGTCATTTAATGCGCGCCAGGGCGCGCAGAAGTCAGGCACGCGCGAAGTGGCGCACCGGACACTATACAGTACATGTCCGGTGCGCCACCGGACATCCAGGCAGGCCCAGCAGTCAGAGCTCCAACGGTCGGAACCCAACGGCCTGGTGACGTGGCTGGCGCACCGGACACTGTCCGGTGTGCACCGGACTGTGCGGTGCACCATGCGACAGACAGCTTCCACCAAACGGTTAGTTTGGTGGTTGGGGTTATAAATACCCCCAACCACCTCACATTCAAGACATCCAAGTTTTCCACCTTCCAACTACTTACAAGAGCTAGGCATTCAATACAAGACACACCCAAGTGATCAAATCCTCTCCCAATTCCACAAAAGCTTTAGTGTTAAGTGAGAGTGATTTGTTGTGTTCTTTTGAGCTCTTGCGCTTGGATTACTTTCTTCTTTCTCATTCTTTCTTGATATCAATACTCACTTGTAACCGAGGCAAGAGACACCAATTGTGTGGTGGTCCTTGCGGGGAAGTTTTGTTCCCGGTTGATTTGAGAAGAGAAAGCTCACTCGGTCCGAGGGACCGTTTGAGAGAGGGAAGGGGTTGAAAAAGACCCGACCTTTGTGGCCTCCTCAACGGGGAGTAGGTTTGCAAGAACCGAACCTCGGTAAAACAAATCCGCGTGTCACACTCTTTATTCGCTTGCGATTTGTTTTGCACCCTCTCTCGTGGACTCGATTATATTTCTAACGCTAACCCGGCTTGTAGTTGTGATTAACTTTGTAAATTTCAGTTTCGCCCTATTCACCCCCTCTAGGCGACTTTCAAAGGTGCCGTCCTTGAGTTGCTTCACTTGGAACCCAAGGAAGTAGTTCAACTCGTCCATCATCGACATCTCAAATTTTTGAGGCATCACCCTGCTAAACTCTTCACAAGACTTTTGGTTAGTAGAACCAAATATTATGTCATCGACATAAATTTGGCACACAAATAAGTCACCATCACAAGTCTTAGTGAATAAAGTTGGATCGGCTTTCCCAACCTTGAAAGCATTAGTAATTAGAAAGTCTCTAAGGCATTCATACCACGCTCTTGGAGCTTGCTTAAGTCCATAGAGCGCCTTAGAGAGCTTACACACGTGGTCAGGGTACCGTTCATCCTCAAAGCCAGGGGGTTGCTCTACGTACACCTCCTCCTTGATTGGCCCATTGAGGAAGGCGCTCTTCACATCCATTTGGAACAACCTGAAAGAATGGTGAGCGGCATAGGCTAACAAAATGCGAATAGACTCTAGCCACTGGAGCAAAAGTCTCCTCAAAGTCCAAACCTGCGACTTGGGCATAACCTTTTGCCATAAGTCTAGCCTTGTTCCTTGTCACCACCCCGTGCTCGTCCTGTTTGTTGCGGAACACCCACTTGGTTCCCACAACGTTTTGCTTGGGACGTGGCACCAGTGTCCAAACTTCATTTCGCTTGAAGTTGTTAAGCTCTTCCTGTATGGCCAACACCCAGTCCGGATCTAGCAAGGCCTCTTCTACCCTGAAAGGCTCAATAGAAGAGACAAAAGAGTAATGCTCACAAAAATTAGCTAATCTAGAGCGAGTAGTTACTCCCTTGCTTATATCACCCAATATCCGGTCGACGGGATGATTCCTTTGAATCGTTGCTCGGACTTGAGTTGGAGGTGCTCGTGGTTCCTCTTCCTCCATCACTTGATCATCTTGTACTCCCCCTTGATCACACGCCTCTTCTTGATGAACCTGTTCATCGTCTTGGGTTGGGGGATGCACCATTGTTGAGGAAGAAGGTTGATCTTGCTCCTTTTGTTCCTGTGGTCGCACATCTCCAATCGCCATGGTGCGTATTGCGGCCGTTGGAACATCATCTTCATCTACATCATCAAGATCAACTTGCTCTTTTGGAGAGCCATTAGTCTCATCAAATACAACGTCGCTAGAGACTTCAACCAAACCCGATGATTTGTTGAAGACTCTGTACGCCTTTGTATTTGAGTCATAACCTAACAAAAATCCTTCTACAGCTTTGGGAGCAAATTTGGAATTCCTACCTCTTTTCACTAGAATGTAACATTTACTCCCAAATACACGAAAGTAAGACACGTTGGGTTTGTTACCGGTTAGGAGTTCGTACGACATCTTCTTGAGGAGGCGATGAAGGTAGACCCGGTTTATGGCGTGGCAAGCCGTGTTCACAGCTTCCGTCCAAAACCGTTCGGGCGTCTTGAATTCACTAAGCATCATCCTCGCCATGTCTAAAAGCGTCCTGTTCTTCCTCTCTACCACACCGTTTTGTTGTGGTGTGTAGTGTCACACCCGGGTTTTAGGGGTCCAAAGCCCGGGCACGAACATAATCACCAGGTGTGCTGGGACCAAGTCTCACACATATGATGAATCATGGCACAGGATCGAATGTCACATCTTTACTACATAACAGGAGTTCTATACAAAATAAATAATTACATTATAAGGAGACAACGGTCCAGCAACCCAAAGTTGACTGGGAGACGACGGCCTAGACCTCTCACGAACACATCGCAGCATCCTCCATGCGCCTTATCCTGTGGTACCTGTTCTTGACCTATGGGGGGGTGTGAGACAGCAAGAGTGAGCTCACATACGTTCATCGCTCAACAAGTTGTGCGGAATAATGTGTATGAACTCGCCAAAGGTGGGAGCTCACGTGAAGTGTAAGGCTTACCAAAGAGGATGGTTGAAGCTGAGCATTGCTTTTAAAGTTGGTCAAAATTTTATTAGCAATTACTAAGTATAAGTAAATACCAACCCAATTAAATAGTAGAACAAAAGTAACAACAACATCACCTGCGATGCAATGCATATGACAAATTGAATTTAGTTCCATAAATTAATCATCAGAGAGTCCTGAGCTGCTCATGACCGTGAGCTCGGCTAGTATACCAGTTTTACACTCTGCAGAGGTGGTACCCTTTACCCACAAGTCATGTTACCCATCTGCCAAGGGATCACGACTTCCCATACACCTCTACCGAGGAGGCGAGGCAGGGTAACACTACGAGGCCTTTACAAAGTTCCACTAGCTTCAGAAAACCCGCTACAGTTTATAGGAAGCTCCAATGCAGGGTTCTTGCCTGACTGCCATCGCAGCAAAATCAACCAAGGACCTCCCTACACTGACCACTCCCCTACTGCCCTTGCCCCTTTCGGGTAAGGTAGTCCTCCACTAGCTTTCCTAATTAATCAGCTAAGGGCGTCCATAAACCCTTGTGGTGGCACGTGTTTCTCAAGTTAAGCTCTATGTTCCAATTAACATTAATGATCTTGACATGAACATAAATAAAATAACAAAATAACTGGAACATGGATATAATAAATGATTATCCCAAAACCATGTAAAGCAATAGCAAACTATCCAAGTGATTCAGGGGTAAACAAGGTAATGAGATAAACAATCTAGGGTGACCTATCGGGTCCCATCAAAATTAAACCTATGCATGGTAAATGATTATAGAGAATATTATTAGGTAACAAAAGTGAATCAAGGGCACAACTTGCCTGGGACTTGAGATTCCAGGTACCAACTTGCTCTTCAGATGAAACGTGACCTCACGCTAGTCGTAGCAATACAAACAAGCCGTGCATAGGCAAAATTAACATCACATCAATCATGTGAACAAAATACACAGAAATATTCTACATATTAAAATAAAAACCTAGGAACAGGAATCATAATTTTTCGAGTTATAGATTTTAAGTTATGGATTTTCAAAGGTTTTATGTGTTTAAAATAGGATTAAGTGTGGGATTAATTTTCTCACTGTTGTCATGATAAAACAGAGGCTCTAAGTGATAGATAATAAAATTACAAAATTTTAGAAAGTGGAATGGAGTAATTTGGGGTTCATATACATTTTCTATGAATTATTGAAGTTCTAGCAATTATTTTCATGTTAAAAAAAATCCATTCTCTATTCATTTATTCGATTTAAACGATCTCTGAACTGGGCCTCAATTACCAGAAAGATCAGGGGCGCCTGGGTAAAATTTTCTAAGACACACCGCGCCAGCTATACGGGACGGCGGGTTGATTACTGTGAAAATCAGGGGCTCTTACGCAAAAGTGGCACGGCGAAGGGGTATAAGCTCATCTGAGCCGATCAGATTAGATCAATCGGTCAGGATTAGATCATGAAGCGGTATGCCACATGGACCGCCAGATCAGACACCAACGGCCACGATTTTATTAGGCTGGATCAACCTACACCCGCCCGATCACAAATCTACGGCCCGCGTGAATCCCGGCTGAAGCGTTGCGCGCGATCTAACCGCATCCGCACGATCCGGATCGGACGGTGCCCGATCAGCACCCAGCTCATTCTCTCTCCTATCCTTATCACTGTATACCCCGGTGGCCGCACTTTATCCCCACGGCGGTGCCATAGCCTGGACCGTCCCACCCATAGTCCCCGCGACCAAGCTTCGATCTATATGGTTCAACAGGTCGCGGAAACAACATAGCATCGCATGGGGGCCATACCGGTGCTTGAATTGCGCAGAGATTAGTCCGCGGTGATGGGCGTGAACGTCGCCGAGTGGACGAACATGCAATTGAATGCGTGGATGTGGGCATGGAGGGGATCCAGCGGTCGAAGACAGCAACACGTCGGTCAGGGAGGCGTAGACGGAAACGGCATCGGGCTTGAACCCGCTACTGGCGCTCTGTAGCCTGCCGAGGCTCATACCGCGCGCGTGCAGACAGCGAGCCAGGGTATCCCGCCAACGTCAGGGTCTCGATCTGCGCGACAGCCATGGTGAACGTCGCGCCGTCTTCAGCAGACGATGCGCATAGCATTCGCACGGGCGCCCGCGACGAGGAGCGAGGCGGCCGGTGAGTCCATCACATCGCTAGAGGAGAGAGAGACGGTTGGTCGAGGAGGAGGCCAGACGGACAGGGAGAAGGAAAAACGAGCTATGGGGCTGCGCTTGGATAAGATGCGGAGAAAAGGCCATGGTCCTTCGGTTCTTATTCCCCGATTCGGTGGGAACGGACTGCCCGAGCATCACGGCGATCCCGGCTGGGCGGACGTGCATCTGTGGGCGAGATCCGTGGAGAAGAAAGTGCCGAGATAAGGGCTTGTTCGGTTATTTTCAATCCATATAGATTGGAAGGGATTGATACGGATTGTATGAGATTTTGACTTACTAGGGATTGAATCCCCCTCAATCCCCCTCAATCCATATGGATTGGGGTAGAACCGAACATGGCCTAATGTGGTTGTGATCCGCTCGCGTTTGTTGCCGAGATGGGAGGATCTGACGTCCCTGTCCCCACCAGCCAGCGTCTAACAAAGTCACACACGAACGAGCTGATGAAGGTATCCCACCCGATAGCGAGAGCAGGGGCCACAAGGTGAAACGTGAGCTGATGTCAGGGCTGAGGTCATGATGATATCATATGCGGCAAGGGAATAAATAAAAAAAACAAACAAACCATGCGTAGTGCACTTGGACCATGCGTGTGGGAGCTTTTTTTTTGTTTCCTGGGCCAACGGTGTGGGCTTCAGCAGGTAATTTTTTTAGTTTCCAAATTCAACTTTCAATTTAAATATTGTTTTTTTAATTCACACTCAATTTAAATGCACAAACATAAATCTAGTATGTATGCAAAATATTATTTTATTAATTATTGTATTGTTCGATTCATTTGCGTGCATGCCTGCATGCACATAAAGGAAAAATAAATCATACTATTAATCAAGTTTGAAAGCCTTTCTATTTGTCTTTTTTTAGAGTTTCAAATTTACATTTCATTGTCGCAATTTCAAACCTAAAGTTGGTCAAATTGTTTCTTTTAAGGTAAAAAAACTTTAATCAAATCTAATGTTTTATTATTTATTTACGTAAAAGCATATTGATATAATATTTATGTTAGGTTAAATCTTTTAGAGCAATCAAAGATATCTCTCATATGAGGATTTGGCTTCTAATCTATTATTAGAAAACATGGTTATCAAAAACTTGGGAGAATTCTTACTAATCTCCGAAATCAAGATTTTATGGTGTTACATGTAGGGAGCGGAGAACTCGTGCTTGACTCCTTCCTCCTCAAGGTACTCCTCCACTTGAAGGTTCGTGAACTCGGACCTGTTGTCGCTTCTTATCTTTTTCACCTTGAGCTCAAACTCATTTTGAGCTCTCCTTAGGAAGCGCTTAAGGGTCCCTTGGGTTTCTGTTTTATCCTGCAAAAAAGAATACCCAAGTGAAGCGGAAAAAATCATCAACTATAACAAGACCATACTTACTTTCCCCGATGCTGAGGTAGACGACGGGGCCGAAGAGGTCCATGTGAAGTAGCTCCAAAGGTCTTGATGTGGTCATCACATTTTTGCTATGATGAGAGCTTCCCACCTGTTTACCTGCTTGACAAGCTGCACAAGGTCTATCTTTTTCGAAAGTTACATTTGTTAGACCTAACACATGTTCTCCCTTTAGAAGCTTATGAAGGTTCTTCATCCCAACATGTGCTAGACGACGATGCCACAGCCAGCCCATGCTAGTCTTAGCAATTAAGCATGCATCTAGACCGGCCTCCTCCTTTGTAAAATCAACTAAATACAGTTTACCGTCTAGTACACCCTTAAAAGCTAATGAACCATCACTCCTTCTAAAGACAGTCACATCTACATTTGTAAATAAGCAATTATAATCCATATTACATAATTGACTAACAGACAACAAGTTATACCCGAGCGATTCAACTAAAAACACATTAGATATGGAATGCTCGGATGAAATAGCTATCTTTCCTAGTCCTTTAACCTTGCCTTGATTCCCGTCACCGAATATGATTGAATCTTGGGAATCTTTGTTCTTGACATAGGAGGTGAACATCTTCTTCTCCCCCGTCATGTGGTTTGTGCATCCGCTGTTGATAATCCAGCTTGAGCCCCCGGATGCATAAACCTGCAAGGCAAATTAGGCTTGTGTTTTAGGTACCCAACTCTTGTTGGGTCCTACAAGGTTAGTAACAATAGCCTTAGGGACCCAAATGCAAGTTTTGTCTCCCTTGCATTCTGCCCCTAATTTCCTAGCAACCACTTTCTTATTTTTGCATGTGAGTACAAAATCAGTGTTGCAGGCATGAATAACAGTAGCATTTTCATTATGCATTTTCCTAGGCACATTAACAACATTACTCCTAGGCATATCTCTACCATGCACAAAGGAAGAACTTGAAGCAATCATGGCATGTGAATCATAAACATTACAACTCCTATTATGATAAGCATTTCTAGAAAATTTTCTATCATAAATAAATGCATGATTCTTTTGACAACTATTAGCCATAGGAGCCTTTCCCTTTTCCTTGTTGAAAATGGGAGCTCTTTGGCTTGTTAAGTTCTTGGCTTCCCTTTTAAAGCCAAGCCCATCCTTAATTGAGGGGTGTCTACCAATAGTGTAGGCATCCCTTGTGTTGGGGACTTGTTCTCAAATGCTATGAGCTTCGGCTCGGAAAGAGATGAAAATACAAGTGTGGCGCAAAAGCAAATGCCAAGTCCGCGTGAACAGTACGGGGGTACTGTTCACCTATTTATAGGCACAGGACGCAGCCTGTGAGGAATTACAAGTATGCCCCTTATGAAAACTTACAACATTGACTCAGACATTTATGGACTAAAAGGTCATTCTATCTTTAAGTCGGTTTGCAATGCCGAAGCTTTTACGAAGAGGAACCTTCGGCTATCTTATACAAACAGCTTCATCCGAGGATCGCTTCTCTCTACAAGACCTTCGGCGACGAAGCATGGACCCAACAGTAGCCCCTTTCGCGGTGCTAGATCGTTTTTCGTAACGAGCTTGATCCGTGAAAAAAGTTTCTTAAGCTTCGGAGCGCCGAAGGTCTCAAAAACACCTTCCCTGAGCTCGTTGTCGAGAAACGATTCAATTTCCCTGCGCGTGGCGACCCCACCGTACAGAATTACTGTTCAGTCTTTGCGGCCCACCGTACAGCGAGTGCGAGCGGGTGTCCGCCTGGTGTAAAACTTCTGGCGCTTCGCCTTCTTACCTGCGGCACTATATAAACAGACGAGTAGGTGTGAAGTTACCACAGCATTTACTGCTATTTGCACTGTTTTGCTGCCAAAATTTTTAACCATCGCCGAAGCTTGTTTGTCAGAATTGAACGAAGCTCCATCTTGAAGCCTGCTTCGGAGAAAAAAGTATTAAAGTTTCACAAGTTCATAGTTAAATGGCCAGAGTCCGTTCTACAGCTAGGGTTGAACGTGAGGGGGACGAAACTGAAGCTTCGGAGACCGTCCCTATCTCCGAAGCCATGCGACGATCCGGGTTAGTGACTTCGGAAAAGGCTCCTATTGATGATGTGGAACAAACAATCGCTGAAGCAGAAGGAGAAGATGCTGAGGAAACTGACCCCGAAGATGATTATCACCTTGCTACGCCAAGCAAACCCAGCCACTTGGACTTCGGGAAATCTACTGTTTCGAAGGCTGATTTGTCCAAGATGGTAAAGTCAGGCTATTTTACTGAAAATCAAAAGAAGCTATTACGCTTCGGGGGAGAAGAGACTACCCCAAAGCCGGAAAAAGATGAAATTGTTATTTTTAAGAGCTTCCTAAAGGCTGGGTTAAGATTCCCCCTTCATGGGATTATTGCAGAGATATTAAAGAATTTTGGAATCTATTTTCACCAGCTGACCCCCAACGCTATCGTTAGGCTCAATGTTTATATCTGGGCACTCCGAAGCTAGGCGGTGGAACCGTTTGCGGACAGCTTTTGCCGGGTTCACGAATTGCACTATCAGACAAAGGCTAGAAAAGATGGATTACATGAGAATTTTGGTTGTTATAATTTTGCTTATCGGAAAACTACGAAGTATCCTGTGATCAGCTACCGAAGCAAATGGGCAGCAGGGTGGAAATCGGAATGGTTCTATGTTAAGGTTGATGATGATAAAGAAAAGCTTGTGCAAAGTCCACTGGAACTGACCTTCGGGGAAACTCGCCCCCAGTGCCACATGTTACCAGAGGGTCCAACCCAAAAAGCAATGTATGAATTCAAAATAATTGCAGAGAATATCAGTACAAGGGACCTGGTCCAGGAATTCTTGGCTTTCAAGGTTTTCCCTAGTGTAAAAGAGTGGGAAATGCCGAAGCTGGAGGGGGAAAAGAAAAAAGGTGAACTTGTACGTTTGCCTTACTACTTCAAATTTAAGAAATACTTTAAAGCTCCTTGCCAAGAGTGGCTGGACACGATTGAAGTGATGTGCAACGAAATACTTGGTAATTATTCCAAAAAAGAAGATCAATTGATGACCGCAGCCTTCGGCACCCGTCCAAAACGAAGGCTGAATCGAGTGTTGGACGCCTTGGGTTTCGAATATCCAGACTACGAAAATCTGAACAAAGGTGCCGGAGGCCAAAAAAGGAAAAGGGTAACTGAAGCCCTAGATGAAGGTAAAAAAGAGCCAATAAAGAAGAAAATTCCGAAGAAAAGGAAAACTTCTTCTCCGAAGCAACAAATATCCGAAGCAGAAGAAACTCCCGCATCACCTTCTGCTGCTGTTGTTGAGGAAATTCTGAAGGTAATGACTGAATCCTTACCTGCGAAGCTAAGTCCACTGGATCCTCAACTGACAAAGTTTTTTCAGAAGGACAAGGAGCCCGAGAAATCGAGGAAAATAATCAAGGCAAAGAAACAAAGAATCATTACCGTAACAGAGGTAATTGACAAAACACCGCCAAGAGCTTCGGCCCAAAAAACACGAGCAGCTGCAGAGGGGGCAGATATTGAAATTGCACCTTCGGAGGCCGCAGCCGCCGAAGCTACCTCAGCCGAAGATTTGAATTTAGAGAGCACAATTGAACATATTGACCAAATGCTGCTAGACATGGCTGCAGAAGAAGCTGCCGCTGTTGCCGAAGAGACTGTGACCGTAGCGTCAAAGAAAGGAAAAGAAATTGCTGACGAAGCTTCAGAAAACGAAGCCTTCGCGTTCCAAAACTTAATTGGAGAACATCTAACAAAAGCTGAAATAGAAGAGCTTAAAGAGTATGCCCAATCCTGTGGATACAAACCTGGGGCACTCCTCTTCGGAGGCGTTGATGATGAGAAATTAGAGTGCATTCGAGACCAAACAGGGGCCAAAGTTATCAGTACTCTGTCCAAGAGTATTGGATTCTCGAAGCTAGAAGCAGATATCAGCCGCTACCGACGACAGCATGTCGTTGGTAGTTTGTTTTACTCCAACTTCAAGGTAAATGACTTGTCCCCTAACTTTTATTGCTTCTAAAAAAAACATGTCTGACGAAGGTTGTGTTTGTGTAGATTATGCTATTGAGCAAAGCCTTGCAAATGCAGCAAGACCTTGAAGATAAAAAGCATGAAGTTATAATTGGAAATTTGGAAAACAAAATAAAGGAGCAATCAGATGCTTTTGAGAAAAAGAACTTTGAACTCCAGGCAGCCGAAGATTTACTGGTGGAAGCTGAAGCAAAAATATTAGAACTGAACACGAAGCTTCTCTGCCAGTCTGAGCAGTTCGAACAAGAAAAACAAGATCTCAATGCAAAACTTGAAGCCGAAGCTCAGCAAAACTCGGATTTGAGAAAACTACTGACAAATCTTCAAGAAAAATGCCTAGAATTTAGCAACAAGTGCATTCAGCGACTAAAAAAGATTTTTCATTCAGTTGGAGCTAGCAGCGAAAAATTTACCCCCTCAGCTGAAGACCTACCAAAAACCTTCGAACACATTGAGGGGGAGATTGACGAGCTCGACGAAGTCATAGCTGGGCATGGTGACTTCTGTGCCTGGGTGGCTTCTCGAGGGACTGCTGCAGCCTTCATGAAGGCTGGCTGTGATCATGGGAAAATTGTCAATAGGCCAAATTTTACTTTGTCACCATCAATCCTGGATGACATCCCTGATCTCGCCCGAAGCATCTCGAATCGATTTGTAAAAATGATATGGACAAAAGGTGGTCGAGAGAAAGCTGGAGACGAAGCTCGTAGCCACCTTGATCCAGTAAGAAATCATACCTTGTGCTTACCTTTTCCTATGAACTTGATTCTGACTTCCAATGACCTTATTCATGTAGGATGACGAAGCCGAAGCTGATGATCAAAAATAACGCCGAAGCCGAAGCTCCTTGGTGGTTTAGATAGTAGACTGCAGACAGTACTTGAAAAACTTTTGAGATAACTTTTGTAAATGTAAACAAAACTTCCATGTATACTATCCATACCTTGTAATATATCCTTAACCTTTTGACTGATGTATGAGAAATGCTTTGATGTGGACGAAATCTCCTTTTTTGAGCCGAAGGCGAAAAAACACCTTCCCTTCTTTTCGTACGCGACGAAGCATAGAAAACAATATTTTCCTTTTTGCCGAAGCTCTCTTTCATAAAAACAATAGTTTCCCTTCTTTTTTGTGTACGAAGCTCTTTTTTCCCTTTCTTTTTCCTTTTCTTGCCGAAGCAACCATTTTATGTGATGAAGATGATTATCCTACATATGCTTAGATGGATGTTTATGAATGCAAATGCTATGATGTAATGTGTTGTGCAAATGAATGGCCAAACACGTATCCGAAGCTAAATTCATAGCCATTATTTTCTTAAAAACAATCACACCTCAGCTCTGCATTCCCTTAGGAACGACTTTGGAGCTTCTTCGCCTTTACTTTTGGCGGAATCAGCGTTGACTTTTCGCTGTAAGCTCTGCATTCCCTTAGGAACGTCTTTGGAGCTTCTTCGCCTTTTACTTAGGCAGTATAAGCTCTGCATTCCCTTAGGAACGTCTTTGGAGCTTCTTCGCCTTTTACTTAGGCGGTATAAGCTCTGCATTCCCTTAGGAACGTCTTTGGAGCTTCTTCGTTTTTACTTTTCGGCACTCGATGGTGCGCTCTCAGCTTTTACATTTACATTCTTTGGGGGATTTTGCTCTTATAAGACTAAAAAAGGAAATTACATATGCTGGCCCCATTAAAAACCTTTCTCCCCCTTTGGAAAGGAAAAGGGTGCCATGAAAGAAAAAATAAAAATGTGAAAAATTACATCGAATTATACATAATATCGCCGAAGCTCATCCGCATTCCAAGACCTAGGAATGTCATTGCCGTCCATATCTTTCAATCTGTATGAACCGGGCCTTGACGAAGATGCTACTAAGAAAGGCCCGTCCCATTTCAACTGCAATTTGCCCACTGTTTCCGGGTTGGCCACCCTCCGAAGTACCAAGTGCCCTGGCTCAATATTTTTTAGCCGAACCTTTCTATCCCGCCATTTGACTGTTTCAGCTTGATATTTATTAATATTCTCCACGGCTTGCAGTCTGATCCCTTCTAAAGCATCTTTTTCTATAGAATAAGCAGCTTCGGAATCTGATTCTGCCGAAGCTACTATCCTTATTGATCCGGCTTTAGCCTCCTCTGGAGTTATTGCTTCGTCACCGAATAATAACTTAAATGGAGTGAAGCCTGTAGACCTTGATGTTGTCGTGTTGTGGCTCCACACCACTTTGGTTAGCTGATCTGGCCATTTTCCTCTAGGTTGATTGAAGATTAGCTTCATTATTCCTGTCATTATAATGCCGTTGGCTCTTTCAACGAGTCCATTTGACTCCGGGTGCCTGACTGATGCAAAATGGATCTTCGTACCAATTTGGTCACAGAAATCCTTGAAAGCTTCGGAGTCAAACTGTGCTCCATTGTCCACAGTGATAGCCTTTGGCACCCCGAAACGACAAACAATATTCTGCCAGAAAAACTTTTGGACGGTAGCCGAAGTTATTGTGGCTAAAGGCTTCGCCTCAATCCATTTAGAAAAATATTCCACAGCTACCACAACATATCTCAAGTTCCCTTGGGCCGGTGGCAACGGACCTAACAAGTCAAGGCCCCACCTTTGTAATGGCCAAGTGGGTTGTATGAGCTGTGTCAAGGACGAAGGTTGTTTTTGATCTCTTGCACATTTCTGACAACCTTCGCACTTTTGAACCAATTCTGCTGCATCCGAAGCTGCCTTCGGCCAATAAAATCCTTGACGGAAAATTTTTCCAAGTAACGGCCTAGATCCGATGTGAGATCCACACAGGCCTGCATGTATTTCTTTCATTAACTCTATACCTTCGGTTCTGGATAAGCATTTGAGCAACGGAGCACAAACTCCATGTTTGTACAACTCCCCTTCTATCATGACATATGGACGAGCTCTTGCCTCTATTCTCTTGTTATAAGCTTCGTCATCTGAAAGAAATTTACCCTGAAGGTAAGAGATGATCTCAGTTCTCCAATCTTCACTAAAAACAGGAGATATATTAAGAACTGCTCTTTCAAGGAGTTCCACCGAAGGTGCTTTTATTGTTTCAAAGAACACATCCGAAGGTAAAGGCAGCCCCTGTGCTGCTGACTTAGCTAGCAGATCAGCATGCTCATTTTGTCCTCGAGGGATATTCTTGACAGAAAACCCTTCGAAGGAAGCTTCGATTCTTCGAACCATATCCAGATATTTTTCAAGCTTCGGATCCTTAGCCTTACAACTTTTGTCAATATGACCCGAAACAACCTGGGAATCAGTTTTAAGTATGGCCCTTCTGATTCCCATTGCTTTTAACTTCCGAAGACCTAAAATCAATGCTTCGTACTCAGCAATGTTATTTGTGCAATTAAAATCAAGTTTTGCCGCATAACAGGTTTTGGCTTTGGAAGGTGAAACCAACACAGCAGCCGCTCCTGCTCCGAAGGTTCCCCAAGATCCATCACAAAACACTATCCAGGCTTCGTTGTCTTTATTTGTTTCCTCCTCCTGAGCCCCTGGTGTCCAATCAGCAATAAAGTCTGCCAGTGCCTGCGACTGAATCGAAGATCTATGAACATATTCAATACAAAATTCATTGAGCTCTGCAGCCCATTTTCCAATCCTTCCAGTAGCTTCTCTGTTCCTCATAATATCCTTCAGAGGTTGTGATGAAGGAACAATTATGCTGTAAGCTTGGAAATAGTGCCGAAGCTTCCTGGAGGCCATCAAGACAGCATACAATATCTTCTCCAACTCTGTATAATTTTTCTTTGATAAACTAAGGACCTCGGAAACAAAATATATTGGGGCCTGCCTTTTGACTTGACCATCAAGCTTCTCCTGAACAAGCGCTGCACTTACCGCCGAGTGCGAAGCTGCTACATATAACAATAAAGGAGCCCCTGGCATTGGTGGAGTCAATGTTGTTAGATCTATCAAATACTGTTTCAGTTCTTCGAAAGCCTTCTGCTGGATTGGTCCCCATTGAAAGACTTCGGCCGACTTCAGCACTTCGAAGAATGGTAAATTTCTCTCTGCCGATCTGGATATGAATCTATTGAGAGATGCCAACCTTCCTGTCAATCTTTGAGCCCCCTTCTTTGTAGTTGGTGGCTCCATCCGAAGTATAGCTTCAATTTTACTTGGATTGGCTTCAATTCCCTTTGTTGAAACCAAGCATCCAAGAAATTTCCCCTTCTTCACTCCGAAGACACATTTTTCTGGATTTAACTTTAAGCCAGCTTGCCTGAAACTGGCGAAGGTCTCCTGCAGATCAGCAATATGATTCTCCTGCTTCGTGCTTTTGACAATGATGTCATCAACATAAGTTAACACATTTCTGCCTATTTGAGATTGAAGAACCTTCGCAGTCATTCGGCTGAAACTTCCTCCAGCGTTTTTGAGCCCCTCAGGCATCCGAAGATAGCAATATGTGCCACTTGGAGTGATGAAGCTAGTCTTCGGCTCATCTTCCTTCTTCATCCAAATTTGGTGATAGCCTGAATAGCAGTCTAACAGACTCATGAGCTCTGACGAAGCTACTGCATCAACTAAAGAGTCTATCCTTGGTAGTGGGAATTCATCCTTCAGACAAGCCTTGTTAAGATCTGTAAAATCGATGCACATTCGCCACTTGCCATTGGCCTTTTTTACCATAACAGTGTTAGCCAGCCATTCTGGGTACTTCACTTCTCTAATAACTCCTGCACTGAGGAGTCTTTTGACTTCGTTGCGAGCACCTTCGGCCTTATCATCTGACATTTTCCGAAGCCTTTGCTTTCTGGGTCTGAAGGATGGATCGACATTGAGCGAGTGCTCAATAACATCCCTATTAACTCCGCATAGATCATTGGCTGACCATGCAAAAACATCTTTGTTATTGAACAAAAACCTTATCAAGGTTTTTTCCTGCTCTTCAGATAGTTGAGAGCCTAACAGCACCTTCTGCTCTGCTATGTCTTCACATAATAGCATAGGCTTCGGCTGATCTGCTGAAGCTGCTTTCTCCCTTCTGAATTTGTACTGTTCACAAGCTTCGGCTCCATCGATATTATGGATTGCTTTGGAGTCAGTCCAGTTACCTTCGGCCCTTCTTGCGGCTTCCTGACTTCCATGGATAGCAATGGGTCCCTGTTCCGAAGGTATCTTCATGCAAAGATAAGCAGGATGAAGGATTGCTTCGAAGGCATTAAGAGTACCACGACCAATAATTGCATTGTAAGGATATTCCATGTCAACAATGTCAAACACAACTTGCTCAGTTCTAGTGTTGTTGATGAATCCGAAGGTCACTGACATGGTGATCTTGCCCAGTGCTACAATCTGTCTTCCTCCGAAGCCACAGAGAGGATGTGTAGCATCATGAATCTTATCTTCTGGCTCTTGCATTTGTCTGAAGGCTTTAGCAAATATGATGTCAGCTACACTGCCTGTGTCAACCAAGACATTGTGGACCAGAAATCCTTTGATAACACAAGAGATAACCATGGCATCGTTGTGTGGGTAATCTTTGAGCTGAAGGTCCTCTTGGGAGAAGGTAATAGGAATGTGAGACCATCTTGTCTTGATGAAGGGTCCTTGCACCCCAACATGTTGTACCCTTCTCTGTGCTTCCTTCTTCTGTTTCTTGTTAGCTGGCTCTGAGGACGAGCCACCTGTGATCGGTAGCACCAGCTTCGGGTCCGAAGCAGCTCCAGCTTGGTCGTTGAACGAAGCCATCAGCTCAAAAAGTGGAAGTGAGTTCACCGGAGGTGGGCGCCAATGTTGGGGACTTGTTCTCAAATGCTATGAGCTTCGGCTCGGAAAGAGATGAAAATACAAGTGTGGCGCAAAAGCAAATGCCAAGTCCGCGTGAACAGTACGGGGGTACTGTTCACCTATTTATAGGCACAGGACGCAGCCTGTGAGGAATTACAAGTATGCCCCTTATGAAAACTTACAACATTGACTCAGACATTTATGGACTAAAAGGTCATTCTATCTTTAAGTCGGTTTGCAATGCCGAAGCTTTTACGAAGAGGAACCTTCGGCTATCTTATACAAACAGCTTCATCCGAGGATCGCTTCTCTCTACAAGACCTTCGGCGACGAAGCATGGACCCAACACCTTGCAAATTTTAGTTTGTCAAAGTCATTCTTGCTAGTCTTAAGTTGGGCATTAAGACTAGCCACTTCACCATTTAATTTTGCAATAGAAGTAAGGTGCTCAACACATGCATCAACATTAAAATCCTTACACCTATTACAAATTACTACATGTTCAATACATGAGCTAGATTTATTTGCTACTTCTAACTTAGCATTTAAGTCATCATTAACATTCTTTAGACTAGAAATAGACTCATGACAAGTAGATAATTCACATGAAAGCATTTCATTTCTTTTAACTTCTAAAGCAAGAGACTTTTGCACACTTAAAAATTTATCATGCTCTTCATATAAAAGATCCTCTTGCTTTTCTAGCAATCTATTCTTCTCATTTAATGCATCAATTAATTCATTGATTTATCAATTTTAGTTCTATCTAAGCCTTTGAATAAACTTGCGTAGTCTACTTCATCATCACTAGATTCATCATCACTTGAAGAAACATATGCAATAGTATTTCGAGTGCTTACCTTCTTCTCCTTTGCCATGAGGCAGGTGTGATGCTCGTTGGGGAAGAGAGATGATTTGTTGAAGGCCGTGGCGATGAGTCCTTCGTCGTCGGAGTCGGACGAAGAACAATCCGAGTCCCACTCTTTTCCAAGGTGTGCCTCGCCCTTAGCCTTCTTGTAAACCTTCTTGTTCTCTCTCTTCCCATTCTTTCCTTGTTCCTGGTCACTATCATTATCAGGACAGTTAGCAATAAAGTGACCAATCTTACCACACTTGAAGCAGGAGCGCTTTCCCTTCGTCTTGTTCTTGTAGGGATGCTCCTTGCGACCTTTGAGCGCCGTCTTGAAACGCTTGATGATGAGGGCCATTTCATCCTCATTTAGCCCGGCCGCCTCAACTTGCGCCACCTTGCTAGGTAGCCCCTCCATGCTGCTTGTTGCTTTGAGAGCAACGGTTTGAGGCTCGTGGATCGGCATTGGGCCATTCAACGCCTCATCAACATATCTTGCCTCCTTGATCATCATTCGCCCGCTTACAAACTTTCTGAGTATTTCCTCGGGCGTCATCTTGGTGTACCTAGGATTTTCACGAATAGAGTTTATAAGATGAGGATCAAGGACAGTGAAGGACCTTAGCATAAGCCGGACGACATTGTGGTCCGTCCATCTCGTGCTTCCATAGCTCCTGATTTTGTTGATCAGGGTCTTGAGCCTGTTGTATGTTTGAGTTGGCTCCTCCCCCTGATCATTGCGAACCTTCCTAGTTCGCCTTCCACCAACTCCATCTTGGTGATCATGGTGGTGTCGTTCCCCTCATGTGAGATCTTGAGGGTGTCCCAAATTTGCTTGGCATTATCCAAGCCGCCCACCTTATGATACTCTTCCCTGCACAAGGATGCTAAAAGAACAGTGGTAGCTTGTGCATTTTTGTGAATTTGTTCATTGATAAACATGGGATTATCCGTATTATCAAATTGCATTCCATTTTCTACTATCTCCCATATACTTGGATGAAGAGAGAATAAGTGGCTACGCATTTTGTGACTCCAAAATCCGTAGTCCTCTCCATCAAAGTGTGGAGGTTTACCAAGAGGAATGGAAAGCAAATGAGCATTGGAATTATGCGAAATACGAGAATAATCAAAAGAAAAGTTTGAGTTGACCGTTTTCTTTTTCTCGTTGTCGTCGTCTCTTTGGGAAGAAGAGGACTCGTCGCTGTCGTAGTAGACTATCTTCTTGATGCGCCTCTTCTTCTTGCCATCCTTCTTCTTGTGACTTGAGCCCGAGTCAGTGGGCTTGTCTTCTTTTGGCTCATTGATGAAGGACTCCTTCTCCTTGTCGTTGATCACCATCCCCTTTCCCTTAGGATCCATCCCTTCGGGCGATTAGTCCCTTTCATGAAGAGAACAACTCTGATACCAATTGAAAGCACCTAGAGGGGGGGTGAATAGGTGATCCTGTAGAAACTTAAAACTTAAAGCCACAAAACTTGATTAAGTGTTAGCACGATGAAATCAAGTGGCTAAGGACCGAGCTCTTGTGAAACACAATAGTCACAATGAGAACAAGCACAAGAGACACGATGGTTTATCCCGTGGTTCGGCCAAGTACAACACTTGCCTACTCCACGTTGTGGCGTCCCAATGGACGAGGGTTGCACTCAACCCCTTTCAAGCGATCCAAAGATCCACTTGAATACCATGGTGTTTTTCTTTCTTTCACTATTGTCGGCGTTTCGAGACCGGGGGGTCCCTCGGGCCGACGAGTGAGTGTCGCCGCGTGCCCCAGCCCAGATGGGTCGAGCGCGAGGGCGAGCGCGAAGGGGGGAGGAGCGAGGCGGCCGGAGACCGGCGTGAGAGAGGTGGGAATCCCGCGGCCTTCGTGTTCGTCCCGCGCCCAGGTCGGGTGCGCTTGCAGTAGGGGGTTACAAGCGTCCACGCGGGAGAGGGAAGCGAGCGGCCCCAAGAGAGCGCCTGTCTCGTCCTCGTCCCCGCGCGGCCAACCCTCTCTAAGAGGGCCCTGGTCCTTCCTTTTATAGGCGTAAGGAGAGGATCCAGGCGTACAATGGGAGTGTAGCAGAGTGCTACGTGTCTAGCGGGGGAGAGCTAGCGCCCTAAGTACATGCCGTCGTGGCAGCCGGAGAGATTTTGGCACCCAACTGGTGTGATGTCGTGGCCGTCGGAGGAGCGATGGAGCCTGGCGGAGGGACAACTGTCGGAGCGGTTGGGTCCTTGCTGACGTCCTCTTGCTTCCGTAAGGGGGCTGAGAGCCGCCATCGTCACAGAGCATGCGGGACGCCATCATTGCCTATCCGGCGGAGCTAGCCAGATGGGACGCCGGTCTTGTTCCCTGCGGCCCGAGTCAGCTCGGGGTAGGGTGATGATGGTGCCTCCCGTTGACGTGGCTGGTCTGCGCCCTAGGCTGGGCGAGGTGGAAGCTCCTCCGAAGCTGAGGTCGAGTCTGTCTTCCGTGGCCGAGGCCGAGTCCGAGCCCCTGGTCGGGCGAGGCGGAGGTCGTCGTCTGAGGCCAGGGTAGAGTCCGAGCCCTGGGGTCGGGCGGAGCGGAGTTCGCCGTCTTCCGGGACTTAGCCCGAGTTCGAGCCCTGGGGCGGGCGGAGCGGAGTTCGCCGTCTTCCGGGACTTAGCCCGAGTCCGAGCCCTAGGTCGGGCGGAGCGGAGTTCGCCGTCTTCCGGGACTTAGCCCGAGTCCGAGCCCTGGGTCGGGCGGAGCGGAGTTCGCCGTCTTCCGGGACTTAGCCCGAGTCCGAGCCCTGGGTCGGGCGGAGCGGAGTTCGCCGTCTTCCGGGGCTAAGCCCGAGTCCGAGCCCTGGGTCGGGCGGAGCGGAGTTTCCTGTGGTGCCTTCTGCAGGACCTGACTGCCTGTCAGCTTCACTCTGTCAAGTGGCACTGCAGTCGGCGCGGCACAGGCGACGCTGTCCTTCTGTCAGGCCGGTCAGTGGAGCGGCGAAGTGACGGCGGTCACTTCGGCTCTGCCGGGGGGCGCATGCCAGGATAAGGGTGTCAGGCCACCTTTGCATTAAATGCTCCTGCGATTTGGTCGGTCGGTGCGGCGATTTGGTCAGGGTTGCTTCTTAGCGAAGGCAGGGCCTCGGGCAAGCCGAAAATATGTTCACCGTCGGAGGAGGGCCTCGGGCGAGACGGAAATCCTTCGGGGTCGGCTGCCCTTGTCCGAGGCTAGGCTCGGGCGAGGCGTGATCGAGTCGCTCGAACGGACTGATTCCTGACTTAATCGCACCCATCAGGCCTTAGCAGCTTTATGCTGATGGGGGTTACCAGCTGAGAATTAGGAGCCTTGAGGGTACCCCTAATTATGGTCCCCGATAGTAGCCCCCGAGCCTCGAAGGGAGTGTTAGCACTCGCTTGGAGGCTTTCGTCGCACTTTTTTGCAAGGGGACCAGCCTTTCTCGGTTGCATTTTGTTCCGGTGGGTGCGCGCGAGCGCACCCGCCGGGTGTAGCCCCCGAGGCCTCGGAGGAGTGGTTTCACTACTTCGAGGTCTTAATGCCTCGCGTAATGCTTCGGCTAGTCTGGTTGTTCCCTCATGCGAGCTGGCCGTAGCCCGGGTGTACGGTCGGGTCCCAAGTTCTCGGGCTGGTATGTTGACGCTGTCAACGGTTCGGCCGGAGCCAGGTTTGCGAGAGCAGCCCCCGAGCCTCTACACAGGGCGAGAGGGCGATCAGGGACAGACTTGGCTTTTTTACATACGCCCCTGCGTCGCCTTTTCGCAAGGAGGGGAGGAAAGCGCCATGTTGCCCTCGATGGGCCCCGAACATGGTGTCTCCGGTGAGCTGCAAGCGGGTAATCCGAGTGGACGTCCGTGCCCCGTTCGTTAGGGGTCGGCTAGGGGCTCAGAGGCACGCCCAAAAGTACCTGCGGGTGATCTGCCGGACCCGGTCCCCTGGCGATGGGGTCCGAGGGCTCGATGCCTCCCTCTGATGGGATTCCGTTACAAGATCGCTCCTGCTGGTCTCGGAAATGTCCTAGGGTACCTCGGGAGCGCAGCCCGAGCCTTGGTTATGTATCGAACGTACCCCTGGTCATCCCTCGCTCGGCGTTTGAGGCGGCTGTGAACCCTTCGGGGGCCAGCCTTCGAACCCCTGATCAGTAATGGGCGCGGAGCCCGAGTAGCCTGAGGCGGCCGTGGAACCCTTCGGGGGGCCGGCCTTCGAACCTCTGACCAGTAGTGGGTGTAGGGCCCACGCGATCTGAGGCGGCTGTCGAACCCTTCGGGGGGCCAGCCTTCGAACCTCTGATCAATAGGGAGGCTCAGAGCCCGGTTCCTTCACGGGGAAGGATCCTTTTCGGGGTATCCCCCTTTCCCGGTCCCTGTTGCAAGAGAGAGAGAGAAAGAGGAAAAAAGGAAAAGGGTACGAAATCGAACGACGTGGCGTACCTTTTTTGGTGCGGTTATTATGGCGAAGGCGAAGCGTCGCCCGCTTCTCCTGCCAGAGGCGCCGCCTGTCCCGCCGCGGAGTTAATGCGACAGGGCGAGTGGTTGGCGGGGCAGCCGTTGCGCGAGCCGTTCGAGGAATGGCTATTTTGCTTCGCGTTTTTGAATCCCGCGTCCGGTCCGGGCGGAACGTTGGAACCGGTCTTGCCTTGGTCTTTATATACTTGGGAGAGGGCCTGTTGACGGTTCTTTGCTCCGCTTCCTGCCTCCCTCTTAGGTTTTCGCAACCCGAGAGACTTAGCCAGAGAAGAGGAAACCGCCCTTCCTGCCCCTTGCGCCGCCATCCCTTCCGCTCGGTGATGGCCGACCGGGTGACCATCATCCCGCCGCGTGATCCATGGCCTTTTTCCACGGTGACGGTGAGTGATCTGGAGGATCTGGTCGGCGAGGGTTTGCTTCGCCCTCTCACCGATGAGCAGCGACCGGAATGGATTCCTCCCGTGGGCGGAGCCGCTCTGTCCCCACCACCGGGGTACATCGTGAGCTTCGTCTCCTTCCACGAGCGGGGATTCGGTGTGCCGGTGAGCCGCTTTATGCGGGCGATCCTGTACCACTATGGGGTGGAGTTGCACAACCTCACCCCCAACTCCATCTCGCAGGCCGCCATCTTCGTAGCGGTGTGCGAGGGGTACTTGGGGATCACCCCCCATTGGGATTTGTGGACCCATCTCTTTTTCGCGGAGCTTTTTGCCTCGCCGACGGGGGAGAGGAAAGTCCGCGCAGCGGTGCGGGCCGGCGGCTGCACCCTCCTGCTGAGGCAGTTGCGGGCGTCGCTGTATATTCCTGCCATCCTCGCGTCCTCGAACAAGGGGTGGCAGCGCCGGTGGTTCTACCTCCGGAATGACGGCGAGTTGCTCCCGCCGTTCTCCCAGCGAGTAGTCACCACTGCCGCCGACGCTTGGTGCCACGGGACCCCACACGAAAGGCAGAAGAACCTCGAACCCCTTCTCTAGGCCTTAAAGGCATTGCGGGAGGGGGGACTCACCGCTGCGGGAGTGATTGCCGCCATCCATCGTCGGAGGGTGCTTCCCTTGGCGGAGCGATGGCTGTCGCTTTGGGAGATGACCCCGGAGGCCGACTGGGAGGGGTCGCAGATGTCCGCTGATCCTCTTCCCTTCGACGCCCTCCAATGGCGGGTGTCCGTTGCGTTGGGGAAGCCAGACCCCCACGCCTTCTCCCAGCTTTTGATGCGCCCCGACCGAGGGTGCGTGACTCAGGTGAGTGCCCGCTCCTTCCCTCTTCATACATCGGGTTGCTCCTGGTTCTCACGAGCGGGGGTTTTCCCCCTTTCTTCAGGAGGTGGGGTGGCACAAGCCTTCCCTGCCACGGGTCCCGCAGGACGCGGTGGACCGAGCAGCGCGGCGGGTCGCCGCGGAGGAGAAGAAGAAGAAGAAGGACGCGGAGAAGGCCCGGGCTCGCGAGCGGAGGCGGGCTCGAGACGCCTTGGAAAAGCTCCATCGCCGGCAGGAGCGGGAGGGGCTCCCGAGGGAGCCGTCGCCGGAAACGCCCGACGACGACGACGATGATGAAGGTGACGACGAGGAGGACGACATGGCCGCCCACCTTGGCCTCAGCCCCGACTTGGGGTTTGGCCAGGAGTCGTCAAGCCAGCCCCCGAGCGGGCTGACGCCGTCAGTCCTCGGAGTCGGGGCGTCGGGGTCCCGGCCCGAGGAGCGGGGGCAACCCGAGAGAGCGCCTGACCCCTCGGCTGGAGGAGCTGAGGTGACCCCAGGGGGCCAGGCCAGGGCGTCTGCTCCCCGAGAACTGCCGCTCGCGCCGGCAGCGCAGGGAGGCGACCCTCAGGTCATCGTGACAGCGCCTGGGCAATCTGCCCCCCGGGTGTCCAAAGCAAGGGTAGTGCCGAAGTTGCCGGTGAAACGGACCTCGGCTGCGGTTCCGAGGGCCGAGATCCAAGAGACTTCCCCCCAGGCACGGTGGATCATGGCCCGGAGCGGGTAAGTATCTCGGAAATGCCTTCGTCCTGGCTTTCCATTCATATGTCCCAGCCGTGATTTTTCCTTTTTTCTCAGCAAGCGAAGCCATGGCCTGACTGACCTGGCCCCCCGGAAGGCCCTTAAGACGACGCCGGCCTGTGCGGCCAGCGCCGCTCCGGGCCTTGCCGTTCAGCCGTCCCTCTCGCAAGGCGTTCCACCTCAGGGGGCTCGGGCAGCACCAGTCGCCGTGGAGCAGGTTCCCGAGGCTGGCTCTTCTGCCGAGGCGGCCATTGTGACAGGGGAGGCGGCTGACGCTGGCGCGGTCCCGAGCCTACCGGTCGTGCCGGCCATGCCGGCGCCTGCCGCTACCGAAATTGCCGCCGCTCCAGTCGGAGAGCGATCGGTTGGTGCCGACGTCGAGACGGCTGATGCGTCGGCGCTTGGTGCCTCGGAAGAGGGGGGCATGGAGGCGCGATCCGTCCCGCCGGGCGGCGGCCTCGTCGCTGTGCGGCAGAGCTCCGGGGGCCGGTGCCAGCTGCTCCGGTTGCGGACCCATGAGGCCTCGGACCCCGTTTTCGTTCTTGACGATGAACGGGAGGACCAGTCCTGGGATGAGCTCCGCGAGTGTGCTGAAGCAACGGTGGGGTCGCTCCGGTCGTCGCTGGATGTTTTCTGCAGGGACGTCCCCAAAATCCTCCAGGTAACGGTTTAAGGCATACCTTTCCTCTTCTGTGACCGAAGCGTTCTTCGTGACGCCCCGCTTCCTTCCCTCAGGATCTGACGGATCGGAGCGCCGCCAAGTCGTCGTTCTTCCGTCGCGAGGTCGACGTCTGGGGCTCGCTGCGATCCCTGAGGACCTCGCTCGCTGGGGCTACTGCGCGCCTCTCTCAGCAGGGTGCCGAGGTAGCGGACCTCCAGTTGCTCTGCACCGACCTGAGAGCCGAGGTGGCAGCGGCGCGCGCGGAGGCGGCCGCGGCGCACGCAGAAGCGCAACAGCAGCAGTCGGAGTTCGACCGGGTCGTTGAGGAGCGGGACCGATCTCGGGGCCGGGCTGCCGAGGCCGAAAGCCGGGCCGAAACCCTTGCGGCCGACCTAGCCGTAGCCCAGGTCGCGGTCTCGGAGCAGCGTGCCCGAGCCGGAGGTACGCCTTGGCCATCCTCGGTTCTCGTTCCTGTTTGTTTCCTCTACTTGTGTTTGAGATCTTTCTTCTGGCTGTTTGCAGTGCTCGAGTCTGCCCTTGATGAGTCCGCCAAGGCGCTTGCCGAGGCGCTTGCCGAGGCGCTTGCCGGGGCGGTCGAGCAGAGGGAGGCCGACCAGGCAGTTGTGTCCGAAGCCGTTTCGGACGTTTATCGGATCCTTGGCTCTGGCGACGTCCCCTCAGGAAGCTACCCTCAAAGTCGCCTTCAAGCCTTGGGTGATCACGCACGCGGCAGACTCCGTGAGGCGCTACACCACGGCGTCAGGCGGGCCTTCGCCGTGCTCGCTTCCCACTATGTTGTGGACCTGGAGCGGGTTAGTGAGGGGTATTGTCTTCCTGACGAAGACGAAGCTGCCTTGGCAGAAATCCAGCGGCTCGACGTGGTCGCCGCGGGTCCGAGCGCAGTGCTGGCGACCACCTTTGAGGCGGAGATCCTTCCCCCTGCGCCGTCGCCGGAAGCCGAGATGGACTTTACCGAAGGCGGGGACGGAGCTGAAGGCGCGGCTCCTTCCCAAGGCGACGCCTAACTCCGTTGGAACAGTTTCTGTTGGATGCGCGTGTGTCTTTCTGCGGCCGCTGAGGCCTGAACACTTTGCTTTCGTTGCATGAAGTTGTACTCCTCTTCCTTTTATTTTGCGTGTCCGGCTTTGCCTGTCAATAACAGGGTGGCTTCCCGAGTAGGGGTCATTTTTCGTGGCAGGTGATGAGTGAGGTGTTCCTAACCCGGAGGCATAGGAATTCCTCGGCTCAGTCGACCTTGCCACTTTCATGCACCCACGTTCGCTCCTTAGGGCCCTACTTCCGACGCAGCCGGGGGAACGCAAAAGCCTTTTTGACCGAAAATTTTGGATGCGGAGAGGTGCGCCCAATCTTGACGCAGAGGGGTTCCCCCTTTTTAGCCCCCGAGGGAGGGTCGGGCTCTGCCGAGGCGAGGCTGACCCTTCCTTGACGACTGAGGCTTATGTGGGAGCGAGGTATACGAACGGCTTGAAAACATCTTGAGGGTAGAAGCAACGTAGCCGTCGGATGTTCCAGGCGTTGCCGTAGACCTCGCCTTGACTGTCGTCCAGCCTGTGGATCTCCTCGCCTATCGCTCTTCGCTTCTCCTCGTCGAATCGGCGCAGAGGCTGCTTGACGGGTCGGGCTCCGGCTCGAATGTCCAGCGAGTGCTCGGCGACATCCCTCGGTATGCCGGGCATGTCCGAGGGACTCCCCACGAAGACGTCGGCGTTTGCGCGGAGAAAGTCGACGAGCACTGCTTCCTATTTGGGGTCGAGCCCAGAGCCGACCCGGATCTGCTTGGATGTGTCGCCACTGGGGTCGAGGGGGACGGCCTTGACCGTCTCCACTGGCTCGAAGTTGCCGGCGTGACGCTTCACGTCTGGCACCTCTTTGGAGAGGCTTTCCAGGTCGGCGATGAGGGCCTCGGATTCAGCGAGGGCCTCGGCATACTCAACGCACTCCACGTCGCATTCGAACGCGTGCTTGTACGTGGGGCCGACGGTGATGACCCCATTGGGGCCCGACATCTTGAGCTTCAGGTAGGTGTAGTTGGGGACGGCCATGAACTTCGCGTAGCATGGCCTTCCCAGTACCGCGTGGTAGGTTCCTCGAAACCCGACCACCTCAAACGTCAGAGTCTCCCTTCGGAAGTTGGAGGGCGTTCCGAAGCAGACGGGAAGGTCGAGTCGTCCGTGGGGCTGGACGCGCTTCCCGGGAATAATCCCATGGAAGGGCGCAGCGCCTGCCCGGACAGAGGACAGATCAACACGCAGGAGCCCGAGGGTCTCAGCGTAGATGATGTTGAGGCTGCTGCCTCTGTCCATAAGGACCTTGGTGAGCCTGACGTCGCCGATGACGGGGTCGACGACGAGCGGGTATTTCCCCGGGCTCGGCACGTGGTCGGGGTGGTCGGCTTGGTCGAAGGTGATGGGCTTGTTGGACCAGTCTAGGTAGACTGGCGCCGCCACCTTCACCGAGCAGACCTCCCGGCGCTCTCGCTTGCAATGCCCAGCCGAGGGATTCGCCGCATGCCCACCGTAGATCATGAAGCAGTCGCGGACCTCGGGGAACTCTCCCGCTTGGTGATCTTCCTTCTTGTCGTCGTTGCGGGCCCTACCACCCTCCGCGGGTGGCCCGGCCCTATGGAAGTGGCGCCGAAGCATGACGCACTCCTCAAGGGTGTGCTTGACGGGCCCCTGATGATAGGGGCACGGCTCCTTGAGCATCTTGTCGAAGAGGTTGGCACCTCCGGGGGGCTTCCGAGGGTTCTTGTACTCGGCGGCAGCGACAAGGTCCGCGTCGGTGGCGTCGCGTTTCGCTTGCGACTTCTTCCTGCCTTTCTTCTTGGCGCCACGCTGAGTAGACGCCTCGGGAGCATATTCTGATGGGCGGCCCTGGGGCTGCTTGTCCTTTCGGAAGATTGCCTCGACCGCCTCCTGGCCAGAGGCGAACTTGGTGGCAATGTCCATCAGCTCGCTCGCCCTGGTGGGGGTCTTGCGACCCAACTTGCTCACCAGGTCGCGGCAGGTGGTGCCGGCGAGGAACGCGCCGATGACATCCGAGTCGGTGATGTTGGGTAGCTCGGTGCGCTGCTTCGAGAATCGCCGGATGTAGTCCCGGAGGGACTCTCCTAGCTGCTGCCGGCAGCTTCGGAGGTCCCAGGAATTCCCGGGGCGCACGTACGTGCCCTGGAAATTGCCGGCGAAAGCTTGGACTAGGTCGTCCCAGTTGGAGATCTGCCCCGGAGGCAGGTGCTCCAACCAGGCGCGAGCGGTGTCGGAGAGGAACAGGGGGAGGTTGCGGATGATGAGGTTGTCGTCGTCCGTTCCACCCAATTGGCAGGCCAGACGGTAGTCCGCGAGCCACAGTTCCGGTCTCGTCTCCCCCGAGTACTTTGCGATAGTAGTCGGGGGTCGGAACCGGGTCGGGAATGGTGCCCGTCGGATGGCCCGGCTGAAGGCCTGCGGACCGGGCGGTTCGGGCGAGGGACTCCGATCCTCCCCGCTGTCGTAGCGTCCCCCACGCCTGGGGTGATAGCCTCGGCGCACCCTCTCGTCGAGGTGGGCCCGACGGTCGCGATGATGGTGCTCGTTGCCGAGGCGGCCCGGGGCCGCAGGCGCGGTGTTGCGCGTGCGCCCGGTGTAGACCGAGGTTTCCCGCATGAATCGGGAAGTCGCGGCATGGGGTTCCGAGGGGTATCCCTGCCTTCGGGAGGCAGAGCTCTCGGCCCGTTGGACCGCGGCGCCTTCCAGGAGATTCTTGAGCTCCCCCTGGATTCGCCGACCCTCGGTGGTGGATGGCTCCGGCATTGCGCGGAGGAGCATCGCTGCTGCAGCCAGGTTCTGGCCGACCCCACTAGACGCGGGTGGTGGCCTGACTCTGACGTCGTCGGCGACGCGATGCTGGAGACCCTGGGGCAGATGACGTATTTCTCCGGCCGGGGGTTAGTTCGCCCATGCCTGCCCGACGTCCCGGCGGATCGGCTCAAGCGCTCCTGCTCCCTCGTCGAGCCTGGCCTGCACCCCGCGGATTTGCTCGAGCTGTGGGCCGTGACCTGAGAGCACCTAGAGGGGGGGTGAATAGGTGATCCTGCGAAACTTAAACTTATAGCCACAAAAACTTGTTTAAGTGTTAGCACAGTAATTGCCAGGTGGCTAGAGAAGAGTCTCACTCAACACAATAACCACAATAATCCCGTTTGCGAGGAATCTCCACAACTTGGAGCCTCTCGCCCTTACAAAAGATGTTCACAAAGAATCACGGAGCAAGGGAGGGATTAGCAACTCACACAAGACACAAAGATCACAGCGAATACGCACACACAAAACCCAGACTTGAGCTCAAGAGACTAGCACACTAGAACGGAGCTCAAATCACTAGAATGTCGAACAAGTGCGCAAGAATGATGTGTGAGTGATCAAGATTGCTCAAGGAATGCTTGGTCTTTCCTCCATGCGCCTAGGGGTCCCTTTTATAGCCCCAAGGCAGCTAGGAGCCGTTGAGAGCAAATCTGGAAGACCATTCTTGCCTTCTGTCGTCTAGCGCACCGGACAGTCCGGTGCACACCGGACAGTGTCCGGTGCCTGATTTCCTTCCTTAAATGGCGAAGCCGACCGTTGGCGGCCTTGGAGCCGTTGGCGCACCGGACATCTCCGGTGCACACCGGACAGTCCGGTGCCCCCTTCCGACCGTTGGCTCAGCCACGTGTCGAGCGCGGATTCCGCGGCCGACCGTTGGCTCACCGGACAGTTCGGTGCACACCAGACAGTCCGGTGAATTTTAGCCGTACATCGTCGGCGAATTCCCGAGAGCGGCCACTTCGCTCGAGCCAGCCTGGCGCACCGGACAGTCCGGTGCTCCCAGACTCAGCAGAGTCTTGGCTGCTCGAGCCAAGACAATTCCAATTCGATTTTTCCTGTTTCCAGCACTTAGACACAATTTATTAGTCCATAAACAATATACTAAGTCTGAGAAACATACCTTTATCCTTGATTTGTACTTTGTCCACCATTTTACACTTAAGCACTTGTGTTGGACACTAAATCACCAAAATACTTAGAAATGGCCCAAGGGCACATTTCCCTTTCAATCTCCCCCTTTTAGGTGATTTATGCCAACACAACATAAAGCAAGTAGAACAAATACAAAATCATTTCAAACAAGAACTCAAAATTGTTTTGGTTCAATTTTGGCATATATGGATCATCCTTTGCCACCACTTGGTTTGTTTTTGCAAATCAAAACTCAAAATTCTATCTCTACGTCAAACACACATGTTAAGGCATAAATAGAGTCATTTCAAGAGTATTTGATTCAAGATTCCAAAAACTCCCCCTTTTTCCCATAATCAGCATTTCTCCCCACAAGAAGCCAACTTTTGACGGGATAGACAATAAAAGAGTTTTGACAAACAAAAAAGCCCCCTTTTTCCCATAATCAGCATTTCTCCCCACAAGAAGCCAACTTTTGACGGGATAGACAATAAAAGAGTTTTGACAAACAAAAAAGCTCTATTCTACTATTTTCAAAATATCTCAAGTGGTAGCTGATCCATTTATCGCTTTGGCCTTTATTTTCTCCCCCTTTGGCATCAAACACCAAAACGGGATCAATCTTGGCCCAAGAACCCCATTGCCTCACCAAAATCTTCAATAAGAATACAAAGGCAATAAGAGTACATGAGATGAACTTGGAATAAGTTACCCTCTCATCGGAGTGCAGTGGAAGTCTTTCATGGTCCAAGTCCATCTTTTCCCTTTCAAACTTCCTTTGAGACTAAAACAAGCAAACTCAAGCACATGGTTAGTCTCAAAGGGCAAGTTGTAACACATCTCCCCCTAAATATGTGCATCACTTTGCAACGGACTTGTGAGGTCCAGGGAGTGTTTGTACAACTTGAGCACCACACTAAGCAACAAAATGCATAAGGAACATGATCAAAGGCATAACCACATGTATGCTATAAATCAATCCAGGTTCCGCGAATCTAAGACATTTAGCTCACTACGCAACCTGCAAAAGGTCTTCTCATCTAGAGGCTTAGTGAAGATATCGGCTAGCTGGTTCTCGGTGCTAACATGAAACACTTTGATATCTCCCTTTTGCTGGTGGTCTCTCAAAAAGTGATGCCGGATGTCAATGTGCTTTGTGCGGCTGTGTTCAACAGGATTTTCCGCCATGCGGATAGCACTCTCATTATCACATAGGAGTGGGACTTTGCTCAGATTGTAGCCAAAGTCCCTGAGGGTTTGCCTCATCCAAAGTAGTTGCGCGCAACACTGTCCTGCGGCAACGTACTCGGCCTCGGCGGTGGATAGGGCAACAGAAGTTTGTTTCTTAGAGTTCCATGACACCAGGGACCTTCCTAAGAATTGGCACGTCCCCGATGTACTCTTCCTATCGACCTTACATCCAGCATAGTCGGAATCTGAATATCCAATCAAGTCAAAGGTAGACCCCTTTGGATACCAGAGTCCGAAGCAAGGCGTAGCAACTAAATATCTAAGGATTCGCTTCACTGCTACTAAGTGACACTCCTTAGGATCGGATTGAAATCTAGCACACATGCATACGCTAAGCATAATATCCGGTCTACTAGCACATAAGTAAAGTAACGACCCTATCATTGACCGGTATGCCTTTTGATCAACGGACTTACCACCTTTGTTGAGGTCGGTGTGTCCGTCGGTCCCCATCGGAGTCTTTGCGGGCTTGGCATCCTTCATCCCAAACCGCTTCAGCAAGTCTTGCATGTACTTTGTTTGAGAGATGAAGGTGCCGTCCTTGAGTTGCTTCACTTGGAACCCAAGGAAGTAGTTCAACTCGCCATCATTGACATCTCGAATTTCTGCGTCATCACCCTGCTAAACTCTTCACAAGACTTTTTATTAGTAGAACCAAATATTATGTCATCGACATAAATTTGGCACACAAAAAGATCACCATCACAAGTCTTAGTGAAAAGAGTTGGATCGGCTTTCCCAACTTTGAAAGCATTTGCAATTAAAAAGTCTCTAAGGCATTCATACCATGCTCTTGGGGCTTGCTTAAGTCCATAGAGCGCCTTAGAGAGCTTACACACGTGGTCGGGGTACCGTTCATCCTCGAAGCCAGGGGGTTGCTCCACGTACACCTCCTCCTTGATTGGCCCGTTGAGGAAAGCGCTCTTCACATCCATTTGGAACAACCTGAAAGAATGGTGAGCGGCATATGCTAGCAAAATACGGATGGACTCTAGCCTAGCCACAGGAGCAAAAGTCTCCTCAAAGTCCAAACCTGCGACTTGGGCATAACCTTTTGCCACAAGTCGAGCCTTGTTTCTCGTCACCACTCCGTGCTCATCTTGTTTGTTGCGGAACACCCACTTGGTTCCCACAACATTTTGCTTGGGACGAGGCACCAGCGTCCAAACTTCATTTCTCTTGAAGTTGTTGAGCTCCTCCTGCATGGCCAATATCCAGTCCGGATCTAGCAAGGCCTCCTCTACCCTGAAAGGCTCAATAGAAGAGACAAAGGAGTAATGCTCACAAAAATTAACTAATCGAGATCGAGTAGTCACTCCCTTGCTAATGTCACCCAGAATTTGGTCGACGGGATGATCCCTTTGAATCATTGCTCGAACTTGGGTTGGAGGTGCCGGTTGTGCTTCTTCCTCCATCACATGATCATCTTGTGCTCCCCCTTGATCACACTCCTCTTGATGAACCTGTTCATCGTTTTGAGTTGGGGAATGCATCATTGTTGAGGAAGAAGGTTGTTCTTGCTCCAATTGTTCCTGTGGTCGCACATCACCAATCGCCATGGTGCGCATAGCGGCCGTTGGAATGTCTTCTTCATCTACATCATCAAGATCAACAACTTGCTCTCTTGGAGAGCCATTAGTCTCATCAAATACAACGTCGCTAGAGACTTCAACCAAACCCGATGATTTGTTGAAGACTCTATACGCCTTTGTATTTGAGTCATAACCTAACAAAAACCCTTCTACAGCTTTGGGAGCAAACTTAGAATTTCTACCCTTCTTTACTAGAATGTAGCACTTGCTCCCAAATACACGAAAGTAAGATACATTGGGTTTGTTACCGGTTAGTAGCTCATACGAAGTCTTCTTGAGGAGGCGATGAAGGTAGACCCTGTTGATGGCGTGGCAAGCCGTGTTCACGGCTTCCGACCAGAAACGCTCGGGGGTATTGAATTCTCCAAGCATCGTCCTCGCCATATCGATTAGCGTCCTGTTCTTCCTCTCAACCACACCATTTTGCTGTGGTGTGTAGGGAGCGGAGAACTCGTGCTTGATCCCTTCCTCAAGGAACTCCTCCACTTGAAGGTTCTTGAACTCGGACCCGTTGTCGCTCCTTATCTTCTTCACCTTGAGCTCAAACTCATTTTGAGCTCTCCTGAGGAAGCGCTTGAGGGTCCCTTGGGTTTCAGATTTATCCTGCAAAAAGTATACCCAAG
This sequence comes from Zea mays, assembly GCF_902167145.1. Lineage (NCBI taxonomy): Eukaryota > Viridiplantae > Streptophyta > Magnoliopsida > Poales > Poaceae > Zea > Zea mays. Next base: position 9,319,310 of record NC_050104.1, on the reverse strand, counting down.
TGAAGCGGGAAAAGTCATCAACAATAACTAGACCATACTTACTTCCTCCTATGCTTAGATAGGCGACGGGTCCGAAGAGGTCCATATGTAGTAGCTCCAGGGGTCTTGAAGTGGTCATCACATTCTTGCTGTGATGCGCTCCTCCCACTTGTTTACCTGCTTGACAAGCTGCACAAAGTCTATCTTTTTCGAATTGCACGTTAGTCAAACCTATCACGTGTTCTCCCTTTAGAAGTTTGTGAAGGTTCTTCATCCCCACATGTGCTAAGCGGCGATGCCACAGCCAGCCCATGCTAGTCTTAGCAATTAAGCATGCATCTAGACCGGCCTCCTCTTTTGCAAAATCAACTAAATAAAGTTTGTCGTCTAATACACCCTTAAAAGCTAGTGAACCATCACTTCTTCTAAAGACAGACACATCTACATTTGTAAATAGACAATTATATCCCATATTGCATAATTGACTAACAGATAACAAATTATATCCAAGAGACTCAACTAAAAACACATTAGAGATAGAGTGCTCATTAGATATTGCAATTTTACCTAACCCTTTTACCTTGCCTTGATTCCCATCACCGAATATTATTGAATCTTGGGAATCCTTATTCTTGACATAGGAGGTGAACATCTTCTTCTCCCCCGTCATATGGTTTGTGCATCCGCTGTCAATAATCCAGCTTGAACCCCCGGATGCATAAACCTGCAAGGCAAATTTAGGCTTGGGTCTTAGGTACCCAACTCATGTTGGGTCCTACAAGGTTAGTGCAAATATCCTTAGGGACCCAAATGCAAGTTTTGTCTCCCTTGCATTTTGCCCCTAACTTCCTAGCAACTATTTTCCTATCCTTTCTACAAATAGCAAAGGAAGCATTTAAAGCACGATAAATTGTAGAAGGTTCATTCATTACTTTCCTAGGAGCATGAATAATATTCTTTCTAGGCACATGATGAATAGCACTTCTCCTAGACATATTTCTACCATGCATATAGGAAGAACTAGAAGCAAACATGGCATGAGAATCAAAATCATCATAAGCATTATAACTCCTATAAGCATTTCTAGTTTGTCTCCTATCATGGTACATAAAAGCATGGTTCTTTTTAGCACTACTAGCCATAGGAGCCTTCCCTTTCTCCTTGGCGGAGATAGGAGCCTTATGGCTTGTCAAGTCCTTGGCTTCCCTCTTGTAGCCAAGTCCATCCTTAATTGAGGGGTGTCTACCAATTGTGTAGGCATCCCTTGCAAATTTTAGCTTATCAAAATTACTCTTGCTAGTCTTAAGTTGAGCATTAAGACTAGCCAATTCATCATTAAGTTTGGAAATTGAAACTAGGTGTTCACTACAAGCATCAATGTCAAAATCTTTACACCTATTACAAGTTTCAACAATTTTTACACAAGATGTTGATTTACTAGCTATTTCTAACTTAGCATTCAAATCATCATTAACACTTTTTAATTTAGAGATGGATTCATGACAAGTAGATAATTCACTAGAGAGCATTTCATTCCTTTTAATTTCTAGAGCAAGAGAATTTTGTGCACTAACAAATTTATCATGCTCCTCATATAAAAGATCCTCTTGTTTTTCTAGTAATCTATTCTTGTCATTCAAAGCATCAATCAACTCATTAATCTTATTAATTTTAGATCTATCTAATCCCTTAAATAAGCATGAGTAATCTATCTCATCATTATCACTAGACTCATCCTCACTTGAAGAAGCATAAGTACTAGTATCATGAGTGCTTACTTTCTTCTCCCTTGCCATGAGGCAAGTGTGACGCTCGTTGGGGAAGAGGGATGACTTGTTGAAGGCGGTGGCGGCGAGTCCTTCATTGTCGAAGTCGGAGGAGGAGCAATCCGAATCCCACTCCTTTCCGATATGTGCCTCGCCCTTGGCCTTCTTGTAATGCTTCTTTTTCTCCCTTTTGTTCCCCTTTTCCTGGTCACTTTCATTATCGGGACAGTTAGCAATGAAATGACCAATCTTACCACATTTGAAGCACGAGTGCTTCTCCTTTGTCTTGGTCTTGCTTGGCTGTCCCTTGCGACCTTTAAGCGCCGTCTTGAAGCGCTTAATGATGAGGGCCATCTCCTCATCATTTAGCCTGGCCACCTCAACTTGCACCACCTTGCTCGGTAGCGCCTCGTTGCCTTGAGAGCAATGGGTTGAGGCTCATGAATAGGACCGTTCAACGCGTCGTCCACGTATCTCGCCTCCTTGATCATCATTCGCCCGCTTACGAACTTCCCAAGAACTTCTTCGGGCGACATCTTGGTGTACCTAGGATTTTCACGAACGTTGTTCACCAAATGAGGATCAAGAACGGTAAAGGACCTTAGCATTAGGCGGACGACGTCGTGGTCCGTCCATCGCGTGCTCCCGTAGCTCCTTATTTTGTTGATAAGGGTCTTGAGCCGGTTGTATGTTTGGGTTGGCTCCTCCCCCCTTATCATTGTGAATCGTCCAAGCTTGCCCTCCACCAACTCCATCTTGGTGAGCAAGGTGACATCATTCCCCTCATGAGAGATCTTGAGGGTGTCCCAGATCTGCTTGGCATTGTCCAAGCCGCTCACCTTATGGTACTCGTCCCTACACAAAGAGGCTAGCAACACAGTAGTAGCTTGTGCATTTTTATGAATCTGTTCATTAATAAACATGGGACTATCCGTACTATCAAAATGCATTCCACTCTCTACAATCTCCCATATGCTAGGATGGAGAGAGAACAAGTGACTACGCATTTTGTGACTCCAAAATCCGTAGTCCTCTCCATCAAAATGAGGAGGTTTACCGAGTGGAATAGATAATAAATGAGCATTAGTACTTTGAGGAATACGAGAGTAATCAAAAGAAAAGTTCGAATTGACCGTTTTCTTTTTCTCGTGGTCGTTGTCGTCCTTTTGGGAGGAGGAAGATTCGTCACTGTCGTAGTAGACAATTTCCTTGATGCGCCTTGTCTTCTTCTTCCTCCCGTCTTTTCTTTTGTGGCCCGAGCCTGAGTCGGTGGGCTTGTCATCATTGGGCTCGTTGATGAAGGACTCCTTCTCCTTGTCGTTGATCACCATCCCCTTGCCCTTAGGATCCATCTCTTCGGGCGGTTAGTCCTTTTCTTGAAGAGAACGGCTCCGATACCAATTGAGAGCACCTAGAGGGGGGGTGAATAGGTGATCCTGCGAAACTTAAACTTATAGCCACAAAAACTTGTTTAAGTGTTAGCACAGTAATTGCCAGGTGGCTAGAGAAGAGTCTCACTCAACACAATAACCACAAAGATATCAATCACAGAGATGGCACGGTGGTTATCCCGTGGTTCGGCCAAGACCAACGCTTGCCTACTCCACGTTGTGGCGTCCCAACGGACGAGGGTTGCAATCAACCCCTCTCAAGCGGTCCAAAGACCAACTTGAATACCACAGTGTTGCTTTGCTTTTCTTAATCCCGTTTGCGAGGAATCTCCACAACTTGGAGCCTCTCGCCCTTACAAAAGATGTTCACAAAGAATCACGGAGCAAGGGAGGGATTAGCAACTCACACAAGACACAAAGATCACAGCGAATACGCACACACAAAACCCAGACTTGAGCTCAAGAGACTAGCACACTAGAACGGAGCTCAAATCACTAGAATGTCGAACAAGTGCGCAAGAATGATGTGTGAGTGATCAAGATTGCTCAAGGAATGCTTGGTCTTTCCTCCATGCGCCTAGGGGTCCCTTTTATAGCCCCAAGGCAGCTAGGAGCCGTTGAGAGCAAATCTGGAAGACCATTCTTGCCTTCTGTCGTCTAGCGCACCGGACAGTCCGGTGCACACCGGACAGTGTCCGGTGCCTGATTTCCTTCCTTAAATGGCGAAGCCGACCGTTGGCGGCCTTGGAGCCGTTGGCGCACCGGACATCTCCGGTGCACACCGGACAGTCCGGTGCCCCCTTCCGACCGTTGGCTCAGCCACGTGTCGAGCGCGGATTCCGCGGCCGACCGTTGGCTCACCGGACAGTTCGGTGCACACCAGACAGTCCGGTGAATTTTAGCCGTACATCGTCGGCGAATTCCCGAGAGCGGCCACTTCGCTCGAGCCAGCCTGGCGCACCGGACAGTCCGGTGCTCCCAGACTCAGCAGAGTCTTGGCTGCTCGAGCCAAGACAATTCCAATTCGATTTTTCCTGTTTCCAGCACTTAGACACAATTTATTAGTCCATAAACAATATACTAAGTCTGAGAAACATACCTTTATCCTTGATTTGTACTTTGTCCACCATTTTACACTTAAGCACTTGTGTTGGACACTAAATCACCAAAATACTTAGAAATGGCCCAAGGGCACATTTCCCTTTCAATCTCCCCCTTTTTGGTGATTTATGCCAACACAACATAAAGCAAGTAGAACAAATACAAAATCATTTCAAACAAGAACTCAAAATTGTTTTGGTTCAATTTTGGCATATATGGATCATCCTTTGCCACCACTTGGTTTGTTTTTGCAAATCAAAACTCAAAATTCTATCTCTACGTCAAACACACATGTTAAGGCATAAATAGAGTCATTTCAAGAGTATTTGATTCAAGATTCCAAAAACTCCCTCTTTTTCCCATAATCAGCATTTCTCCCCACAAGAAGCCAACTTTTGACGGGATAGACAATAAAAGAGTTTTGACAAACAAAAAAGCCCCCTTTTTCCCATAATCAGCATTTCTCCCCACAAGAAGCCAACTTTTGACGGGATAGACAATAAAAGAGTTTTGACAAACAAAAAAGCTCTATTCTACTATTTTCAAAATATCTCAAGTGGTAGCTGATCCATTTATCGCTTTGGCCTTTATTTTCTCCCCCTTTGGCATCAAACACCAAAACGGGATCAATCTTGGCCCAAGAACCCCATTGCCTCACCAAAATCTTCAATAAGAATACAAAGGCAATAAGAGTACATGAGATGAACTTGGAATAAGTTACCCTCTCATCGGAGTGCAGTGGAAGTCTTTCATGGTCCAAGTCCATCTTTTCCCTTTCAAACTTCCTTTGAGACTAAAACAAGCAAACTCAAGCACATGGTTAGTCTCAAAGGGCAAGTTGTAACACATCTCCCCCTAAATATGTGCATCACTTTGCAACGGACTTGTGAGGTCCAGGGAGTGTTTGTACAACTTGAGCACCACACTAAGCAACAAAATGCATAAGGAACATGATCAAAGGCATAACCACATGTATGCTATAAATCAATCCAGGTTCCGCGAATCTAAGACATTTAGCTCACTACGCAACCTGCAAAAGGTCTTCTCATCTAGAGGCTTAGTGAAGATATCGGCTAGCTGGTTCTCGGTGCTAACATGAAACACTTTGATATCTCCCTTTTGCTGGTGGTCTCTCAAAAAGTGATGCCGGATGTCAATGTGCTTTGTGCGGCTGTGTTCAACAGGATTTTCCGCCATGCGGATAGCACTCTCATTATCACATAGGAGTGGGACTTTGCTCAGATTGTAGCCAAAGTCCCTGAGGGTTTGCCCCATCCAAAGTAGTTGCGCGCAACACTGTCCTGCGGCAACGTACTCGGCCTCGGCGATGGATAGGGCAACAGAAGTTTGTTTCTTAGAGTTCCATGACACCAGGGACCTTCCTAAGAATTGGCACGTCCCCGATGTACTCTTCCTATCGACCTTACATCCAGCATAGCCGGAATCTGAATATCCAATCAAGTCAAAGGTAGACCCCTTTGGATACCAGAGCCCGAAGCAAGGCGTAGCAACTAAATATCTAAGGATTCGCTTCACTGCTACTAAGTGACACTCCTTAGGATCGGATTGAAATCTAGCACACATGCATACGCTAAGCATAATATCCGGTCTACTAGCACATAAGTAAAGTAACGACCCTATCATTGACCGGTATGCCTTTTGATCAACGGACTTACCACCTTTGTTGAGGTCGGTGTGTCCGTCGGTCCCCATCGGAGTCTTTGCGGGCTTGGCATCCTTCATCCCAAACCGCTTCAGCAAGTCTTGCATGTACTTTGTTTGAGAGATGAAGGTGCCGTCCTTGAGTTGCTTCACTTGGAACCCAAGGAAGTAGTTCAACTCGCCATCATTGACATCTCGAATTTCTGCGTCATCACCCTGCTAAACTCTTCACAAGACTTTTTATTAGTAGAACCAAATATTATGTCATCGAGATAAATTTGGCACACAAAAAGATCACCATCACAAGTCTTAGTGAAAAGAGTTGGATCGGCTTTCCCAACTTTGAAAGCATTTGCAATTAAAAAGTCTCTAAGGCATTCATACCATGCTCTTGGGGCTTGCTTAAGTCCATAGAGCGCCTTAGAGAGCTTACACACGTGGTCGGGGTACCGTTCATCCTCGAAGCCAGGGGGTTGCTCCACGTACACCTCCTCCTTGATTGGCCCGTTGAGGAAAGCGCTCTTCACATCCATTTGGAACAACCTGAAAGAATGGTGAGCGGCATATGCTAGCAAAATACGGATGGACTCTAGCCTAGCCACAGGAGCAAAAGTCTCCTCAAAGTCCAAACCTGCGACTTGGGCATAACCTTTTGCCACAAGTCGAGCCTTGTTTCTCGTCACCACTCCGTGCTCATCTTGTTTGTTGCGGAACACCCACTTGGTTCCCACAACATTTTGCTTGGGACGAGGCACCAGCGTCCAAACTTCATTTCTCTTGAAGTTGTTGAGCTCCTCCTGCATGGCCAATATCCAGTCCGGATCTAGCAAGGCCTCCTCTACCCTGAAAGGCTCAATAGAAGAGACAAAGGAGTAATGCTCACAAAAATTAACTAATCGAGATCGAGTAGTCACTCCCTTGCTAATGTCACCCAGAATTTGGTCGACGGGATGATCCCTTTGAATCATTGCTCGAACTTGGGTTGGAGGTGCCGGTTGTGCTTCTTCCTCCATCACATGATCATCTTGTGCTCCCCCTTGATCACACTCCTCTTGATGAACCTGTTCATCGTTTTGAGTTGGGGAATGCATCATTGTTGAGGAAGAAGGTTGTTCTTGCTCCAATTGTTCCTGTGGTCGCACATCACCAATCGCCATGGTGCGCATAGCGGCCGTTGGAATGTCTTCTTCATCTACATCATCAAGATCAACAACTTGCTCTCTTGGAGAGCCATTAGTCTCATCAAATACAACGTCGCTAGAGACTTCAACCAAACCCGATGATTTGTTGAAGACTCTATACGCCTTTGTATTTGAGTCATAACCTAACAAAAACCCTTCTACAGCTTTGGGAGCAAACTTAGAATTTCTACCCTTCTTTACTAGAATGTAGCACTTGCTCCCAAATACACGAAAGTAAGATACATTGGGTTTGTTACCGGTTAGTAGCTCATACGAAGTCTTCTTGAGGAGGCGATGAAGGTAGACCCTGTTGATGGCGTGGCAAGCCGTGTTCACGGCTTCCGACCAGAAACGCTCGGGGGTATTGAATTCTCCAAGCATCGTCCTCGCCATATCGATTAGCGTCCTGTTCTTCCTCTCAACCACACCATTTTGCTGTGGTGTGTAGGGAGCGGAGAACTCGTGCTTGATCCCTTCCTCAAGGAACTCCTCCACTTGAAGGTTCTTGAACTCGGACCCGTTGTCGCTCCTTATCTTCTTCACCTTGAGCTCAAACTCATTTTGAGCTCTCCTGAGGAAGCGCTTGAGGGTCCCTTGGGTTTCAGATTTATCCTGCAAAAAGTATACCCAAGTGAAGCGGGAAAAGTCATCAACAATAACTAGACCATACTTACTTCCTCCTATGCTTAGATAGGCGACGGGTCCGAAGAGGTCCATATGTAGTAGCTCTAGGGGTCTTGAAGTGGTCATCACATTCTTGCTGTGATGCGCTCCTTCCACTTGTTTACCTGCTTGACAAGCTGCACAAAGTCTATCTTTTTCGAATTGCACGTTAGTCAAACCTATCACGTGTTCTCCCTTTAGAAGTTTGTGAAGGTTCTTCATCCCCACATGTGCTAAGCGGCGATGCCACAGCCAGCCCATGCTAGTCTTAGCAATTAAGCATGCATCTAGACCGGCCTCCTCTTTTGCAAAATCAACTAAATAAAGTTTGTCGTCTAATACACCCTTAAAAGCTAGTGAACCATCACTTCTTCTAAAGACAGACACATCTACATTTGTAAATAGACAATTATATCCCATATTGCATAATTGACTAACAGATAACAAATTATATCCAAGAGACTCAACTAAAAACACATTAGAGATAGAGTGCTCATTAGATATTGCAATTTTACCTAACCCTTTTACCTTGCCTTGATTCCCATCACCGAATATTATTGAATCTTGGGAATCCTTATTCTTGACATAGGAGGTGAACATCTTCTTCTCCCCCGTCATATGGTTTGTGCATCCGCTGTCAATAATCCAGCTTGAACCCCCGGATGCATAAACCTGCAAGGCAAATTTAGGCTTGGGTCTTAGGTACCCAACTCATGTTGGGTCCTACAAGGTTAGTGCAAATATCCTTAGGGACCCAAATGCAAGTTTTGTCTCCCTTGCATTTTGCCCCTAACTTCCTAGCAACTATTTTCCTATCCTTTCTACAAATAGCAAAGGAAGCATTTAAAGCACGATAAATTGTAGAAGGTTCATTCATTACTTTCCTAGGAGCATGAATAATATTCTTTCTAGGCACATGATGAATAGCACTTCTCCTAGACATATTTCTACCATGCATATAGGAAGAACTAGAAGCAAACATGGCATGAGAATCAAAATCATCATAAGCATTATAACTCCTATAAGCATTTCTAGTTTGTCTCCTATCATGGTACATAAAAGCATGGTTCTTTTTAGCACTACTAGCCATAGGAGCCTTCCCTTTCTCCTTGGCGGAGATAGGAGCCTTATGGCTTGTCAAGTCCTTGGCTTCCCTCTTGTAGCCAAGTCCATCCTTAATTGAGGGGTGTCTACCAATTGTGTAGGCATCCCTTGCAAATTTTAGCTTATCAAAATTACTCTTGCTAGTCTTAAGTTGAGCATTAAGACTAGCCAATTCATCATTAAGTTTGGAAATTGAAACTAGGTGTTCACTACAAGCATCAATGTCAAAATCTTTACACCTATTACAAGTTTCAACAATTTTTACACAAGATGTTGATTTACTAGCTATTTCTAACTTAGCATTCAAATCATCATTAACACTTTTTAATTTAGAGATGGATTCATGACAAGTAGATAATTCACTAGAGAGCATTTCATTCCTTTTAATTTCTAGAGCAAGAGAATTTTGTGCACTAACAAATTTATCATGCTCCTCATATAAAAGATCCTCTTGTTTTTCTAGTAATCTATTCTTGTCATTCAAAGCATCAATCAACTCATTAATCTTATTAATTTTAGATCTATCTAATCCCTTAAATAAGCATGAGTAATCTATCTCATCATTATCACTAGACTCATCCTCACTTGAAGAAGCATAAGTACTAGTATCATGAGTGCTTACTTTCTTCTCCCTTGCCATGAGGCAAGTGTGACGCTCGTTGGGGAAGAGGGATGACTTGTTGAAGGCGGTGGCGGCGAGTCCTTCATTGTCGAAGTCGGAGGAGGAGCAATCCGAATCCCACTCCTTTCCGATATGTGCCTCGCCCTTGACCTTCTTGTAATGCTTCTTTTTCTCCCTTTTGTTCCCCTTTTCCTGGTCACTTTCATTATCGGGACAGTTAGCAATGAAATGACCAATCTTACCACATTTGAAGCACGAGCGCTTCTCCTTTGTCTTGGTCTTGCTTGGCTGTCCCTTGCGACCTTTAAGCGCCGTCTTGAAGCGCTTAATGATGAGGGCCATCTCCTCATCATTTAGCCTGGCCGCCTCAACTTGCGCCACCTTGCTCGGTAGCGCCTCGTTGCCTTGAGAGCAATGGGTTGAGGCTCATGAATAGGACCGTTCAACGCGTCGTCCACGTATCTCGCCTCCTTGATCATCATTCGCCCGCTTACGAACTTCCCAAGAACTTCTTCGGGCGACATCTTGGTGTACCTAGGATTTTCACGAATGTTGTTCACCAAATGAGGATCAAGAACGGTAAAGGACCTTAGCATTAGGCGGACGACGTCGTGGTCCGTCCATCGCGTGCTCCCGTAGCTCCTTATTTTGTTGATAAGGGTCTTGAGCCGGTTGTATGTTTGGGTTGGCTCCTCCCCCCTTATCATTGCGAATCGTCCAAGCTTGCCCTCCACCAACTCCATCTTGGTGAGCAAGGTGACATCATTCCCCTCATGAGAGATCTTGAGGGTGTCCCAGATCTGCTTGGCATTGTCCAAGCCGCTCACCTTATGGTACTCGTCCCTGCACAAAGAGGCTAGCAACACAGTAGTAGCTTGTGCATTTTTATGAATCTGTTCATTAATAAACATGGGACTATCCGTACTATCAAAATGCATTCCACTCTCTACAATCTCCCATATGCTAGGATGGAGAGAGAACAAGTGACTACGCATTTTGTGACTCCAAAATCCGTAGTCCTCTCCATCAAAATGAGGAGGTTTACCGAGTGGAATAGATAATAAATGAGCATTAGTACTTTGAGGAATACGAGAGTAATCAAAAGAAAAGTTCGAATTGACCGTTTTCTTTTTCTCGTGGTCGTTGTCGTCCTTTTGGGAGGAGGAAGATTCGTCGCTGTCGTAGTAGACAATTTCCTTGATGCGCCTTGTCTTCTTCTTCCTCCCGTCTTTTCTTTTGTGGCCCGAGCCTGAGTCGGTGGGCTTGTCATCATTGGGCTCGTTGATGAAGGACTCCTTCTCCTTGTCGTTGATCACCATCCCCTTGCCCTTAGGATCCATCTCTTCGGGCGGTTAGTCCTTTTCTTGAAGAGAACGGCTCCGATACCAATTGAGAGCACCTAGAGGGGGGGTGAATAGGTGATCCTGCGAAACTTAAACTTATAGCCACAAAAACTTGTTTAAGTGTTAGCACAGTAATTGCCAGGTGGCTAGAGAAGAGTCTCACTCAACACAATAACCACAAAGATATCAATCACAGAGATGGCACGGTGGTTATCCCGTGGTTCGGCCAAGACCAACGCTTGCCTACTCCACGTTGTGGCGTCCCAACGGACGAGGGTTGCAATCAACCCCTCTCAAGCGGTCCAAAGACCAACTTGAATACCACAGTGTTGCTTTGCTTTTCTTAATCCCGTTTGCGAGGAATCTCCACAACTTGGAGCCTCTCGCCCTTACAAAAGATGTTCACAAAGAATCACGGAGCAAGGGAGGGATTAGCAACTCACACAAGACACAAAGATCACAGCGAATACGCACACACAAAACCCAGACTTGAGCTCAAGAGACTAGCACACTAGAACGGAGCTCAAATCACTAGAATGTCGAACAAGTGCGCAAGAATGATGTGTGAGTGATCAAGATTGCTCAAGGAATGCTTGGTCTTTCCTCCATGCGCCTAGGGGTCCCTTTTATAGCCCCAAGGCAGCTAGGAGCCGTTGAGAGCAAATCTGGAAGGCCATTCTTGCCTTCTGTCGTCTAGCGCACCGGACAGTCCGGTGCACACCGGACAGTGTCCGGTGCCCGATTTCCTTCCTTAAATGGCGAAGCCGACCGTTGGCGGCCTTGGAGCCGTTGGCGCACCGGACATGTCCGGTGCACACCGGACATGTCTGGTGCACACCGGACAGTCCGGTGCCCCCTTCCGACCGTTGGCTCGGCCACGTGTCGCGTGCGGATTCCGCGGCCGACCGTTGGCTCACCGGACAGTCCGGTGCACACCGGACAGTCCGGTGAATTTTAGCCGTACATCGTCGGCGAATTCCCGAGAGCGGCCACTTCGCTCGTGCCAGCCTGGCGCACCGGACACTGTCCGGTGCACCACCGGACAGTCCGGTGCTCCCAGACTCAGCATAGTCTTGGCTGCTCGAGCCAAGACAATTCCAATTCGATTTTTCCTGTTTCCAGCACTTAGACACAATATATTAGTCCATAAACAATATACTAAGTCTGAGAAACATACCTTTATCCTTGATTTGTACTTTGTCCACCATTTTACACTTAAGCACTTGTGTTGGACACTAAATCACCAAAATACTTAGAAATGGCCCAAGGGCACATTTCCCTTTCATGACCCCCCGCCGGAACGGGGACCACAGCTAGCTCCCGTAGGATGTCAACGCGGGGCGCCGGCCTAGGGGGATCACCGTCCTCCGGCATGCCGAGAAGATTGCCTTCGGAGGGACCCCCTAGATCGACGTGGAAACATTCGCGGCTTGGGCCGCAGTCCTCGTCGTCGAGGCTGCGGCTACCGTCGGAACAGCCGGAGAGGCAGTAGTCACATGCGGTCACAAAGTCCCGCATGGCACTGGGGTTGCCAAGTCCAGAGAAATCCCAACAGATGCTGGGCTCGTCGTCTTCCTCGGACCCAGAGGGCCCGTAGGTCGAGACGTCCGTCAGCCGGCCCCAAGGAGACCGCATGCGAAACCCCAGAGGGTTTGGACTCGCCCCTACGAGAGCGTCCGCCAAAGCGAGATCGCTAGGCGGGTTGAGGCTGAATCCAAATGACGTAGGATGGGAATCGGTCGGAACCTTTTGGTCGACGAGCGGCGATGAAGTCACGTTGGGGACTGACTGCGCCGTCGTCTCAGGTACGAGGGTGACGTCCAGCAAGCTCTCCGCGAGCGCGCTGGCGTCGTCCGCTTGCTCGGGATTGGCGTGTCGCGGGGAGACGGTGCTCATCTTCGTCTCAAACGCGAGGTCGATGTCCGGTGCGCCCCTCGTTGGGGTGCCGGCGCTGTCGACTCGCTCGACAGGCGACGAGGCGCTGCCTCCTGCTTGGCCTTGGTTGCCCCGCCTCCTCCTCCGTCGACGGGGGAGAGGACGGGGTGAGCTCGAATGTTGTTCTCCCACCACGCGGGGAAGACGTCGTCGATTCCGCCGCCGGCGGACGGGCTGTCGGCCGCCATTGTCGTTGTCGCACGGCGGGGGAAGGAGTATCATGTCGTAGCTGCCGTCGAAGGACATGAACTCAAGACTCCCGAAACGGAGCACCGTCCCGGGCTCGAGAGGTTGCTGGAGACTGCCCATCTGGAGCTTGACGGGAAGCTGTTCGTCAACACGCAGCAGGCCCCTACCTAGCGCGCCAACTGTCGGCGTTTCGAGACCGGGGGGTCCCTTAGGCCGACGAGTGAGTGTCGCCGCGTGCCCCAGCCCAGATGGGTCGAGCGCGAGGGCGAGCGCGAAGGGGGGAGGAGCGAGGCGGCCGGAGACCGGCGTGAGAGAGGTGGGAATCCCGTGGCCTTCGTGTTCGTCCCGCGCCCAGGTCGGGTGCGCTTGCAGTAGGGGGTTACAAGCGTCCACGCGGGAGAGGGAAGCGAGCGGCCCCAAGAGAGCGCCTGTCTCGTCCTCGTCCCCGCGCGGCCAACCCTCTCTAAGAGGGCCTTGGTCCTTCCTTTTATAGGCGTAAGGAGAGGATCCAGGCGTACAATGGGAGTGTAGCAGAGTGCTACGTGTCTAGCGGGGGAGAGCTAGCGCCCTAAGTACATGCCGTCGTGGCAGCCGGAGAGATTTTGGCACCCAGCTGGTGTGATGTCGTGGCCGTCGGAGGAGCGATGGAGCCTGGCGGAGGGACAGCTGTCGGAGCGGTTGGGTCCTTGCTGACGTCCTCTTGCTTCCGTAAGGGGGCTGAGAGCCGCCGTCGTCACATAGCATGCGGGACGCCATCATTGCCTATCCGGCGGAGCTAGCCAGATGGGACGCCGGTCTTGTTCCCTGCGGCCCGAGTCAGCTCGGGGTAGGGTGATGATGGCGCCTCCCGTTGACGTGGCTGGTCTGCGCCCTAGGCTGGGCGAGGTGGAAGCTCCTCCGAAGCTGAGGTCAAGTCTGTCTTTCGTGGCCGAGGCCGAGTCCGAGCCCCTAGTCGGGCTAGGCGGAGGTCGTCGTCTGAGGCCAGGGCGGAGTCCGAGCCCTGGGGTTGGGCGGAGCGGAGTTCGCCGTCTTCCGGGACTTAGCCCGAGTCCGAGCCCTAGGGCGGGCGGAGCGGAGTTCGCCGTCTTCCGGGACTTAGCCCGAGTCCGAGCCCTGGGTCGGGCGGAGCGGAGTTCGCCGTCTTCCGGGACTTAGCCCGAGTCCGAGCCCTGGGTCGGGCGGAGCGGAGTTCGCCGTCTTCCGGGACTTAGCCCGAGTCCGAGCCCTGGGTCGGGCGGAGCGTAGTTCGCCGTCTTCCGGGGCTGAGCCCGAGTCCGAGCCCTGGGTCGGGCGGAGCGGAGTTTCCTGTGGTGCCTTCTGCAGGACCTGACTGCCTGTCAGCCTCACTCTGTCAAGTGGCACTGCAGTCGGCGCGGCACAGGCGGCGCTGTCCTTCTGTCAGGCCGGTCAGTGGAGCGGCGAAGTGACGGCGGTCACTTCGGCTCTGCCGGGGGGCGCATGCCAGGATAAGGGTGTCAGGCCACCTTTGCATTAAATGCTCCTGCGATTTGGTCGGTCGGTGCGGCGTTTTGGTCAGGGTTGCTTCTTAGCGAAGGCAGGGCCTCGGGCAAGCCGAAAATATGTTCGCCGTCGGAGGGGGGCCTCGGGCGAGACGGAAATCCTCTAGGGTCGGCTGCCCTTGTCCGAGGCTAGGCTCGGGCGAGGCGTGATCGAGTCGCTCGAACGGACTGATTCCTGACTTAATCGCACCCATCAGGCCTTAGCAGCTTTATGCTGATGGGGGTTACCAGCTGAGAATTAGGAGCCTTGAGGGTACCCCTAATTATGGTCCCCGACAACTATATCCCATTTGCGAGGAATCTCCACAACTTGGAGCCTCTCGCCCTTACAAATGATGATCACAAAGAAACACGGATGTAAGGGAGGGAAAATGTAACACCCTAAAATCCTATTTTGGTATTTGAGAAAAATTTACTAAAGATTTACAATTTAAAAGTGTATTTCTAATAAGTTTATCAATTGAAATATTTTCCTAAAGTTAAATAAAAATATAATATAAATTTTGGCTATGTATTTGAACTATTTTCCCAACTAAACAATATGGTGAGGTATTTTACATAAATCATGCCTTATTGAATTATATGTTTTTTTGGCATGGACAAAACAATCAATATAAATAAATATATAATTTATACTTGCATTGTCATGCTGGGATTTCTGTTTGATGCATCAAATATATGCTTGAAATTCAGAATCAAACTTATGATTGAAATTGGAATGAAGACACTGGAGGAGGAAAAATACTAACATCGAAAATAGTGGCGTTTATATTCATAAATTGGATCATATTTGATACTGGGAACCTGAACTTCAAAATAGGAAATTTGAATTTGAATTGAATATTGTAAACTTGAACTAGAGAAGAGAATAGAAATAGAAAAAAAAGAAAAAGAATAAATCCCTGCGTTTGGGCTGAGTTCCCTGATTCGGCCCACTAGCTTCATCCGGCCCAACTTCATTTCACATGCGTGGCCCGATTACCCCCCACGCCCGCGCGCGCAGCCACCTTGCCGGGTCCTTCGCTGACCAGCGGGGCCCAGTCGTCATCTTCTTCCCCCTCCGTCTTCTTTCAACAGAACGCGATTCTGTCGCCGCGTGCACCGCGGGTCTGGGTCTCCGCTCGGCCGTGATCTCAAGCGACCGCCCTCCTGCTCGGACTTAGTCTAGGGTATAAAACCGTGTTCTCCCCAGTAACCCTATCAGCCACCGCCACCGCGGGCAACACCAACTCGTCGGCATTATTCGCTTCACCAGGGCTGCGGCCGAAGCCTTCTCTCTCTACTCATTCCTGCTTCTCGCACGGCCACCATTGATCCAACCTCGCGCCCCACCGTACAACAGTCCTGGCGCCTCCTTCGCGCGTGGCCAACCCCGTGGCTTGAGGATCGACCCATGCACATTCACTGGATCGTTGAACCGCCAGTGTTGCTACGGTCGTCCACCTTGCGCCACCACCGGAGGACGCGCAGGAAGCCCCGGCCCCTTCGACTGTTGCCTCCTTCGGGTGCCGGGACCGCCGTGCGGACTTCGCCGTTGTGTGCGCCACTGCTCTGCACGGGAGCGCCGCCGCCCTGTTCCTGTGCGGTCGGTCCTGCTCGCCGGGGTGATGCATAGCGTCCGATCTACTCCGCACCATGGCGAACACAAACCGTCCCCATGCACTCGGGTAAGACATCACGATCTGATCCAAGCTTTTCTCTCCATGGTATAGCGCCAATCGCGGTAGAAATTAGTGCGCGGGCGCTACCGTACTCAAAGCTAGGGAAGAAGACTACCTCTGCACCGTCGATCACGCGAGGGACGGATAGGATTAGCATATGCGATTCCTCGCGTTGATAGTGCGGTGGCCGTCGATCTGTGAATGGACGACAGGGATTGGCACACTGTGTACCGATTCAATCAGATCAATTGAGACCGTGGATTTTAATCGGACGGCCCACAATCGAGTTAGGGTAGATGGATCCTTATCCGTCGATCTTAGATCGGACATCTCACGCTGCGTACCGGTTCGAGTTAATAGAGATCTAATCTGGGCGCCTCGTTTCAGATCGGACGGTTGTAACAACCCTATACCCTTTCGGCCTCGTCAATTTTGCTAAAGAGCCCTTCGACTTCTTATGAATCAACCCGCCATCCCCACCAGTGCAAAAATAATGTAACTTAGGTCCTGGAATTCGCAGAACAGACCCTAGGCTTTGTAAAATTTGTAGCCGCAACCTTGTGACCTTCGGAATTTATAAAATAAATTCAGATTTCGATTTTTAGTTTATAAATAATTCTAGAAACTAGTTTAATTCATATTTACCTCATTTTAACTCCAAATTGACCCATTCTAGTTGCATTAAATTCATAATAATGTTGTTTATCACCTTGTAACCTTGGTTGGTTATGAAGCATATATTTAAATTATGCACTTAGCTTATTCTATATTAAACACATAAAACTTAGGAAAATCGTAACTCCGATTTTAGTGATTCTTGGACCCGCGATCTCGTAACTTCGCGTAGATCATTATTATTCAGTTTATACTTATGTTTGGTGTGATGTTAATTTTATCCATACCATGTTTGTTTGTATTGCTATGACTAGCAGTGAGGTCACGAGGATCTGAAGAATCACCCTGGTAACTGGAATCTCGAGTGCCAGGCAAGTTGTGCCCTTGATCACTTCTTTTTACCCACTCATGTTCTAATTAATCATAATGATCTGCATAGGTTAATTTTGATGGGACCTAATAGGTTACCCTAGTTTGTCTATCTTTATGCCTTGTTTACCACTGAACTTTTTGGGTAGTACTTGCTAGTGCTATATGTGGTTTTGGGCATTGAGATACACATTATTCATGATAATACTTTTGTTATCTGTTGTTATTTACTGTTCATGTCAAGATCATTAATGTTAATTGGAACATAGAGCTTAACTTGAGAAACACGTGCCACCACAAGGGTTTATGGACGCCCTTGGCTGATTAATTAGGAAAGCTAGTGGAGGACTACCTTACCCGAAAGGGGCAAGGGCAGTAGGGGAGTGGTCAGTGTAGGGAGGTCCTTGCTTGATTTTGCTGCGATGGCGGTCAGGTAAGAACCCTGCATTGGAGCTTCCTATAAACTGTAGCGGGTTTTCTGAAGCTAGTGGAACTTTGTAAAGGCCTCGTAGTGTTACCCTGCCTCGCCTCCTCGGTAGAGGTGTATGGGAAGTCGCGATCCCTTGGTAGATGGGTAACATGACTTGTGGGTAAAGGGTACCACCTCTGCAGAGTGTAAAACTGGTATACTAGTCGAGCTCACGGTCATGAGCAGCTCAGGACTCTCTGATGATTAATTTATGGAACTAAATTCAATTTGTCATATGCATTGCATCGCAGGTGATGATGTTACTTTTGTTCTACTACTTAATTGGGTTGGTATTTACTTATACTTAGTAATTGCTAATAAAATTTTGACCAACTTTAAAAGCAATGCTCAGCTCTAACCATCCTCTTTGGTAAGCCTTACACTTCACGTGAGCTCCCACCTTTGGCGAGTTCATGCACATTATTCCCCACAACTTGTTGAGCGATGAACGTATGTGAGCTCACTCTTGCTGTCTCACACCCCCCCACAGGTCAAGAACAGGTACCGCAGGATGAGGCGCAAGGAGGATGCTGCGATGGGTTCGTGAGAGATCTAGACCGTCGTCTCCCAGTCAACTTTGGGTTGCTGGATCGTTTCCTCATATGATGTAATTATTTAATTATTTTGTATAGAACTCCTGAAATATAGTAAAGATGTGACATTCGATCTTGTGCCACTATGCATCATATGTGTGAGACTTGGTCCCAGCACACCTGGTGTTTATGTTCGCGCCTGGGATTTGGACCCCTAAAACCCGGGTGTGACAGAAGTGGTATCAGAGGAATGTTGACTGTAGGACGAAACCTAGATAGAACCGGACAACCATTGTCTACTTATCTTTGCTATTCTGATCCTTTCTAAACTTTTCTTAATCTTTTCTCATCTATTTCCGCTTTACTCTGATTATTCTTACCCTTTTCTTCTAAATACAAATGTGGATTTCACACTTTTGAAATCCTGTGCCTAAAGTGACCTTTAGGAATAGGAGACCTACTCTTAGGAACAAAAAAACTATTTTTATCTATGCGCTTGAGTGTTTGTTCTTATGATACTTGTTTGATTTGGATCTTTGATTGAGTATGATTAGTTGTGGAGTAATGCCCACAATTAAGTCTACATATACGTATAGGCATAAATAAAATTTATGAGATAACTAAACAACTTAGATTATCCTCCATTAAAGTGTATCTATTTTAATGGATCCATCTTACCTTGAAAGATTATTTCTTACTTTAATGGATCCTTAAAGAAATCTATCCTATCTTAATAGATCCATCTTATCTTAAAAAAATACTCTCTTACCTTAATAGATTCATCTCATCTAGAAAAGATTTCTTATCTTATCCTAATAGATCTAACTAACCTCAAAAGATTCTACCTTAGTCTTATGAATTCATCTTGCCCCAATAAGCATATTTATCCCACAGTGGTGTAACAACCATGATCTAATCCAAAGTAATTACATATTGCCTAGTCTAATCTGGTGATACCGATCTAATCTAGATGCCATCTAATCTAATATGATCCAATCTAAAGTGAGTTATGTAACAGATTAGTTAGTACTAGTGAAATAGATTAGACATCACTCCTATAAAAATGTTTTAAGCCTAAATTGGTGGCTTAGATCAACTCGGCCATGCCCAACAACCTGACCTACATAATAGGTTACATAACCTATCCCACCCGTCTAGAAGCAAACGACCAAACCAGATTCTAACTAACCTCATTAAACTCATAGCCATCTACTAAACCAGCTGCTCTACCTACGTGTTACATACAGATCTATCTTAACCAAGACACAAATATGAAGAAGATCAACCTCATAAAGGAAAGGATAAGAGTCACCGTCAAGGGAGGTAATCGTCAAGGATAAAAGTCAAACCAGATCTCTAGATGCATCAAGATCCACCCTCCGGGATAGAAGTTTTTCTTGCCTAACCTTCTCTTATCCTAAGCTTTTCTAAATCTTACTTATTAGCTAAAACATAATATGTGCATGTTTTCTAGCCACACTTGCTAATGAACAGAAACTTTTGGGAGCATTAAAACTAATTGAAAACAAAAAGTTAAAAAAAAACTTTCTATATCCCTTCCTTGCAAATCTCGAGGACGAGATTATTTTTAAGGGGGTAGAATTTGTAACACCCTAAAATCCTATTTTGGTATTTGAGAAAAATTTACTAAAGATTTACAATTTAAAAGTGTATTTCTAATAAGTTTATCAATTGAAATATTTTCCTAAAGTTAAATAAAAATATAATATAAATTTTGGCTATGTATTTGAACTATTTTCCCAACTAAACAATATGGTGAGGTATTTTACATAAATCATGCCTTATTGAATTATATGTTTTTTTGGCATGGACAAAACAATCAATATAAATAAATATATAATTTATACTTGCATTGTCATGCTAGGATTTCTGTTTGATGCATCAAATATATGCTTGAAATTCAGAATCAAACTTAGGATTGAAATTGGAATGAAGACACTGGAGGAGGAAAAATACTAACATCGAAAATAGTGGCGTTTATATTCATAAATTGGATCATATTTGATACTGGGAACCTGAACTTCAAAATAGGAAATTTGAATTTGAATTGAATATTGTAAACTTGAACTAGAGAAGAGAATAGAAATAGAAAAAAAAAGAAAAAGAATAAATCCCTGCGTTTGGGCTGAGTTCCCTGATTCGGCCCACTAGCTTCATCCGGCCCAACTTCATTTCACATGCGTGGCCCGATTACCCCCCACGCCCGCGCGCGCAGCCACCTTGCCGGGTCCTTCGCTGACCAGCGGGGCCCAGTCGTCATCTTCTTCCCCCTCCGTCTTCTTTCAACAGAACGTGATTCCGTCGCTGCGCGCACCGCGGGTCTGGGTCTCCGCTCGGCCGTGATCTCAAGCGACCGCCCTCCTGCTCGGACTTAGTCTAGGGTATAAAACCGTGTTCTCCCCAGTAACCCTATCAGCCGCCGCCGCCGCGGGCAACACCAACTCGTCGGCATTATTCGCTTCACCAGGGCTGCGGCCGAAGCCTTCTCTCTCTACTCATTCCTGCTTCTCGCACGACACCATTGATCCAACCTCGTGCCCCGCCGTACAACAGTCCTGGCGCCTCCTTCGCGCGTGGCCAACCCCGTGGCTTGAGGATCGACCCATGCACATTCACTGGATCGTTGAACCGCCGGTCTTGCTGCGGTCGTCCGCCTCGCGCCACCACCGGAGGACACGCAGGAAGCCCCGGCCCCTTCGACTGTTGCCTCCTTCGGGTGCCGGGACCGCCGTGCGGACTTCGCCGTTGTGTGCGCCACTGCTCTGCACGGGAGCGCCGCCGCCCTGTTCCTGTGCGGTCGGTCCTGCTCGCCGGGGTGATGCATAGCGTCCGATCTACTCCGCACCATGGCGAACACAAACCGTCCCCATGCACTCGGGTAAGACATCACGATCTGATCCAAGCTTTTCTCTCCATGGTATAGCGCCAATCGCGGTAGAAATTAGTGCGCGGGCGCTACCGTACTCAAAGCTAGGGAAGAAGACTACCTCTGCACCGTCGATCACGCGAGGGACGGATAGGATTAGCATATGCGATTCCTCGCGTTGATAGTGCGGTGGCCGTCGATCTGTGAATGGACGACAGGGATTGGCACACTGTGTACCGATTCAATCAGATCAATTGAGACCGTGGATTTTAATCGGACGGCCCACAATCGAGTTAGGGTAGATGGATCCTTATCCGTCGATCTCAGATCGGACATCTCACGCTGCGTACCGGTTCGAGTTAATAGAGATCTAATCTGGGCGCCTCATTTCAGATCGGACGGTTGTGACAACCCTATACCCTTTCGGCCTCATCAATTTTGCTAAAGAGCCCTTCGACTTCTTATGAATCAACCCGCCATCCCCACCAGTGCAAAAATAATGTAACTTAGGTCCTGGAATTCGCAGAACAGACCCTAGGCTTTGTAAAATTTGTAGCCGCAACCTTGTGACCTTCGGAATTTATAAAATAAATTCAGATTTCGATTTTTAGTTTATAAATAATTCTAGAAACTAGTTTAATTCATATTTACCTCATTTTAACTCCAAATTGACCCATTCTAGTTGCATTAAATTCATAATAATGTTGTTTATCACCTTGTAACCTTGGTTGGTTATGAAGCATATATTTAAATTATGCACTTAGCTTATTCTATATTAAACACATAAAACTTAGGAAAATCGTAACTCCGATTTTAGTGATTCTTGGACCCGCGATCTCGTAACTTCGCGTAGATCATTATTATTCAGTTTATACTTATGTTTGGTGTGATGTTAATTTTATCCATACCATGTTTGTTTGTATTGCTATGACTAGCAGTGAGGTCACGAGGATCTGAAGAATCACCCTGGTAACTGGAATCTCGAGTGCCAGGCAAGTTGTGCCCTTGATCACTTCTTTTTACCCACTCATGTTCTAATTAATCATAATGATCTGCATAGGTTAATTTTGATGGGACCTAATAGGTTACCCTAGTTTGTCTATCTTTATGCCTTGTTTACCACTGAACTTTTTGGGTAGTACTTGCTAGTGCTATATGTGGTTTTGGGCATTGAGATACACATTATTCATGATAATACTTTTGTTATCTGTTGTTATTTACTGTTCATGTCAAGATCATTAATGTTAATTGGAACATAGAGCTTAACTTGAGAAACACGTGCCACCACAAGGGTTTATGGACGCCCTTGGCTGATTAATTAGGAAAGCTAGTGGAGGACTACCTTACCCGAAAGGGGCAAGGGCAGTAGGGGAGTGGTCAGTGTAGGGAGGTCCTTGCTTGATTTTGCTGCGATGGCGGTCAGGTAAGAACCCTGCATTGGAGCTTCCTATAAACTGTAGCGGGTTTTCTGAAGCTAGTGGAACTTTGTAAAGGCCTCGTAGTGTTACCCTGCCTCGCCTCCTCGGTAGAGGTGTATGGGAAGTCGCGATCCCTTGGTAGATGGGTAACATGACTTGTGGGTAAAGGGTACCACCTCTGCAGAGTGTAAAACTGGTATACTAGTCGAGCTCACGGTCATGAGCAGCTCAGGACTCTCTGATGATTAATTTATGGAACTAAATTCAATTTGTCATATGCATTGCATCGCAGGTGATGATGTTACTTTTGTTCTACTACTTAATTGGGTTGGTATTTACTTATACTTAGTAATTGCTAATAAAATTTTGACCAACTTTAAAAGCAATGCTCAGCTCTAACCATCCTCTTTGGTAAGCCTTACACTTCACGTGAGCTCCCACCTTTGGCGAGTTCATGCACATTATTCCCCACAACTTGTTGAGCGATGAACGTATGTGAGCTCACTCTTGCTGTCTCACACCCCCCCACAGGTCAAGAACAGGTACCGCAGGATAAGGCGCAAGGAGGATGCTGCGATGGGTTCGTGAGAGATCTAGGCCGTCGTCTCCCAGTCAACTTTGGGTTGCTGGATCGTTTCCTCATATGATGTAATTATTTAATTATTTTGTATAGAACTCCTGAAATATAGTAAAGATGTGACATTCGATCCTGTGCCACTATGCATCATATGTGTGAGACTTGGTCCCAGCACAGCTGGTGTTTATGTTCGCGCCCGGGATTTGGACCCCTAAAACCCGGGTGTGACAGAAAAGCAACACACACAAGTCTCAAAAGCAACAGCACAAACACGCACACTAGTCACAACTTGAGCTCTAAGTTCACACACGGAGTTCTCAACTCAAGAGGAGCTCAAATTGCTATCACAAAGAATCAAATGCGCTAGAATGAAGTCTTGGTGCTTAGAGATGATCAAAGAATGCTTGGTGTACTCGTCCATTCGCCTAGGGGTCCCTTTTATAGCCCCAAGGCAGCTAGGAGCCGTTGGAAGCAATCCAGAAAGGCAATTCTTGCCTTCTGTCGGGTGGCGCACCGGACAGTCCGGTGCACCACCGGACAGGCACTGTTCAGTGTCCGGTGCAGATTGCTTTCCTAAATTGGCGCAGCCGACTGTTGAAGATTTGGAGCCGTTGGCGCACCGGACACTGTCCGGTGCACACCGGACAGTCCGGTGCCCCCATATGACCGTTGACTCGGCCACGCGTCACGCGCGTATTGCACGGCCGACCGTTGGTTCACCAAACAGTCCGGTGCACCACCGGACAGTCCGGTGAATTTTAGCCGTACGCCGCCGACGAATCCCCGAGAGCGGCCAGTTGACCAGACTCCAGCCTGGAGCACCAGACACTGTCCGGTGCACCACCGGACAGTCCGGTGCACCCAGACTGCGCAGAGTCTTGGCTGCTCTAGCCAAGTCTTTTTCCTTTTGTCTTTTCTCTTATTCTAGCACTTAGACAAATATGTTAGTACACAAAAACCAATGTACTAAGTCTAGAATCATACCTTGTATCTTGATTTTCACTTTTTGAGTCTTTGGCACAATTTAACACTTAAACCATTTGTGTTGGGCACTTAATCACCAAAATACTTAGAAATGGCCCAAGGGCACATTTCCCTTTCAGAAGACGTCGTCGAGTTCGCTGCCGTCGGGCGAGCTGACGACCGTCGTTGTTGCTGTCGTGTCGCGAGGGGAGGAGTATCATGTCGTAGCTGACGTCGAGGGACATGAACTCGAGACTCCCGAAGCGGAGCAGCGTCCCGGCTGAAGAGGTTGCTGAATACTACCCATCTGGAACTCAACGGGAAGGTGTTCGTTGACACGCAGCATGCCCCTACCTGGCGCGCCAACTGTCGGCGTTTCGGACCCGGGCGACCCTCAACCGAGCCGACCAGTGAATTTATCGCTGCGTGCCCCTGCCCAGGTGGGTTGGCGCAAGATGGAACACAAGGGGGAATGTGGCTTGTATTATCTCGCACCGGGGATGCTCGTAGTAGGGGTTACAAGCGTCACGAGAGAGAGAGAGAGCCTGTTCGTTTGCTCGTCCCCCGCGCGACCCCTTCGCAGGAAGGCCCTGGACCTCCCTTTTATAGATGCAAGGAGAGGGCCCAGGTGTACAATGGGGGGTGTAGCTATGCGCTAACGTGTCTGGCAGAGAAGTGCCTGAGCCCTGTCGGAGAAGTGCTTGAGCCCTGCGTACGCGATAACGTGGCCGTCAGAGAAGTGCCTGAGCCCTGTAGAAGCACAGCTGGCGGTGCGGCTGGGATCCTGCTGACGTCTCCTTGCTTCCGTAGGGGGCTGAGAACCACCGACGTCATGGACGCACGCGGGGAACCATCATTACCTGTTATCGGGACGAGCCAGATGGGACGCCGGTCTTGTTCCCTCGTAGCCTGAGCTAGCTAGGGATAGGGTAATGATGTATCCCCTGTGGCGCGGTCGGTCCGAGCCCAAGGTTGGGCGAGGCGGAGACTTCTCCTGAGGCCGAGGCCGGGGTCGGGCGAGGACGCGATTCCTCCTGAGGCCGAGGCTGAGGCCGAGTCTTGGGGTTGGGCGAGGCAGAGACCTCCTCCCGAGGCCGAGGCCTAAGGTCGGGCGAGGCGGAGCTTCCTGTTGCGCCCGAGGCTGAACTTGGCTGTTGTCAGCCTTACCCAGGTGGGTGGCACAACAGTCGGATCGGAGCGAGCGACACTGTTTTCCTGTCAGGTCAGTCAGTGAAAGGGCGAAGTGACTGCGGTCACTTCGACCTTGCCGACTGAGGCGCGCGTGTCAGGATAAGGTGTCAGGTGATCCCCGCATTAAATGCACCTGCGACATGGTCGGTTGGTGAGGCGATTTGGCCAAGGTAACTTCACGACGAAGCCTGCCCGAGCTGGGCTTCGGGCGAGTCGAGGGTGCATTCACCGCCTGAGGAGGCCCTCGGGCGAGGCGTGAATTCGTCCGGGACTACTGTTCCCGCCCAAGACCGGGCTCAGGCGAGGCGAGATTGCGTCCCTTGGTAGACGAGGCATTGACCTGAACCGTGCCCATCAGTCTTTGCGATTTGTGCTGAGGGTGGTTACCAGTCGTGTTTAGGAGTGTTGGGGGTACCCCTAATTACGGTACCCGACAAGTATATAAGGCGTAACCACTTGTTAATCAAAGTTATACTATTGTATCGATGTATGTATGTATGTATAGGAAGATCACACTTTATAATGTGGGACAATAACAAAAAAAGTGGTTACGCCTTATATTATTGGACGAAGGGATTACCTAGGTTCAAACAATAACCCAAGGGCGGAACCGCGCAACCACCTAGGTCTCTGTCGACAACTCAGGCAACCTGACGTAGCTATAATTGGTACTCTGTCCCACGTCCCTAGACCACCTCTCATGGCTAAGGCTGATAACAAGCTCTAAATTTTACATTGTAAATTTAAAAATTAAATAAGATTAGAATTAAATTCTATTTCTATTTATTTTAAACTAAAATTATTTAAGGAATCAAATAATAAACATTTGGATTGTTACAGTTACCACCCTTACTCGTGGCCACACCGAGCGAGGCACCGCTGCAACCAAGGCAGCCTAACATAGTGTAGGACACTACATTGCAACCCAAATCTGCTCCTGCTCCACTACAGCCGATGCGAGCTGCACGACATGTTTGTGGCAGCAATGTTCGTTAGGGTTTGTTCGGTTAAGGGTGAATTTGAATAGGAGATTTAATCTACTCTAATCTCCCTCAATCCAAATCAAACCCAACATGCTCTTAGGGATGGAACGTGACCACCTTCGGCAACTAGGCGTTAGTAGAGTACAAGAATTGGAAAAATGCCAATGTAAAATAGGAGCCTTGCGTCAACACCTTCGGTATTGGGCAAATAACACAGTTCGATCCCTTCGAAGGGAGAAGTCTCGACTTACTCAGAAGCTTGATGAGTTGGACAAAAAGACGGTTACTTCTCGGCTCTCACCAAATGAGCTAGAACTAAAAATTTATATGGATGAAAGACTTACTACTATCTTAAGAGAAGAGGAAATTTGTCTCTTTCAGCGGGCGAAGGTTAAATATCTCTTGAAGGGATAATAACACTAAATACTTCCAGTCAGTTGCCAATGTAAGACATAAAAAACAAAGAATTTATAGCATTGAGAATGATGATGGAACCCATATTGAAGAAGCGGACCTCAAGCACCATATCACAAAGTACTATAAAGGCTTGTTCATGAAGCCGGAACAAAACATAATATCGCTAGAGGAATCGATTACTCATGATATCCCTCAGGTTTTAGATATCAAAAATGCGATTCTGGTGGCGCCCTTCACCGTTGATGAGGTCCGTGAGGCTATCTTCCACATGGAACATAATAAAGCCCCTAGACCAGATGGTTTCCTAGCTGAGTTTTACCAGGGTTTTTAAGAAGTACTAAAGGATGAATTACTAGCCTTGTTCATGGAATTTCATAATGGCACTCTCCCTTTTTATAGCCTTAATTTTGGTATTATTACTCTCCTACCTAAGAAATGTAAATGTCTAAAAAATTCAAGATCATCGACCCAGTTCTTGCTTAATGTTAGTTTTAAGATAATTACTAAAGTCCTTTACCGAGTGCAAAGAAACTTTCTTTACCTAGTACTGAAAAAAAACACTCGGTAAAAAGCTTCTTTGCCGAGTGATGAAAAAACACTCGACAAAGAAGCTCTTTGCCTAGTGTCGGAAAAAACACTCGGTAAAGAAACTTTCTTTGCATAGTGCCGAAAAACACTCTGCAAGGTGCTTCTTTGCCGAGTGTCAAAAAAAACACTCGGTAAAGAAGTTTTTTGCCGAGTGTGTTTTGTTTGCCGAGTGTTTTTTGTTTGGCACTCGGCAAAGACCTTCTTTGTCCGAGTTCCAAAAAAACAATCTGCAAATCGTTTGGCACTCGACAAAGACCTTCTTTGTCCGAGTGCCCAAAAAAACACTCTGCAAATCAATTGATACTCGACAAAGAGCCAAATTCCGGTAGTGAGTATCTTCAGTTTAATATCTGGTATGTGCCTCATATGTCCACTTTCATTTTAAATTTATTTTTTATGGGGGGGGGTTCATTTTAATTTTGAAATTTATTTTTTGGGAGGGTCTATTATAGTGGCTTGCAAGCCACTGGACCCTTAGATGGCGCACAACTGTTGCACTATACCATCAAATATGATATGATTAATGTACCGTCGCAACATACATGTATTGCACTAGTTAAAATTATGTACAAGTGTGGGTTCGACGTTAGTTGTTGGCTCCACATTCATACGTATCTAATCAACAAACATATATATTTTTATGTTTTATGTTTCATACTCAAACATAATATAAAAAGTTTACATATGTGATATATGTTATATAAACATAATATAAAAAGTTTATATATGTGATATAGAAATTATAGCAATCGTACGTTGTTAATTGTTCAAAAGGTGGTAAAAACGTCTTTAGCCTAGGTCAACATACAAAGTTGGCCCATCAACAGCCCAACCTAATCCACTTCATTCTCGGTTGCACGATAAGGTTAGTTTGCACAGTTGTCTAGTCAAAACGCTTAGCACGGATGGCTTTAAGAACTGGCTAATCGGACTAGGTTAGTTAACAACTAGTAACTGGCACGCATCAGCTTGCGTTTTTAATTGTAATTAAGTTAAATTTAATTGTATTTGTCAATAATCATAATTGCTTAGATGAGTGATAGAAGTTTCAATAGATATTTACACGTAAAATGATATAAAATATTCTTTCTGCATAAAGACGGAGAGGAACTTTAAAGGCAATTTCGCTAGGTGTTGCTTCAGCTTGAGGCACGTTATTTTGTAGGACATATATGGTATATAATCATATTGGTACACATAAAGATGTAACAAATATAGAGGTACCCGCATGACGGACATGTGGTGTTACTTGTTAAAACAACATGTTTTGTATCTATAATGTATGAATTAATGATTTTTAAAAAGGGTATACGGGTTATCCATTCCGTTCATCTACAATACTTGTAAGAAATTTAACTAAAATGATTATTATTTGAACTATTGAAGCATTGCACAACTTCAAAATTTATGAACAGAAGAAAACATATTACCTTTCTATGTAACATATGACGAATATAACCGAAACCATATATAAAAGGTTGAGATGAAGCAAGTTTAGTAAATCAAGGAGGAAAAAACAGTTAACTGATAAGTATGGAAACAATTATGGTGGCTTTATAATATGAATTGTTTGTCATTATTGGACCATATGCA
Organism: Zea mays; assembly: GCF_902167145.1. NCBI lineage: Eukaryota > Viridiplantae > Streptophyta > Magnoliopsida > Poales > Poaceae > Zea > Zea mays. The sequence goes on along the minus strand of NC_050104.1, from coordinate 9,290,590 downwards.
AAAAAGAAGAAACATAATTTTTACTTTCTCTTATGTCTAGTTCCAAGGCTGCACCAAGAAATGTTAGAAAGCTAGGAATGAAATATTTTGTTGTGTAAATGACATCAAAATAAATATTATCATTTCAATGTAATCATGATATGAACAGGAAAGCACATAATAGAATGGGCAAAAGAGCATAAGAATCTAGGAATAAGATATATGTTGATTAAAAGACATTCGAATAAATATTATCATTTCAATGTAAATACGGTACTATTAGGGAAAGCATATTATAGATATTATATCAGTACTAACAAAACAATGCAATTCTATACAAATAATGACAATCTTTTTTTTGCTTTTATTCTCTGTTCCTTGTTGGTTTCATGATAAAACACATAACTGAGTATTATTCGTTCAAAAGTTTGCAATTCGAAGTTAGAGATATGAATCAGTTACAATTTATTATAAAACACAATTAATTACCAAGTACACCTACAATTAAGAAGATAGATAGAACATAAATATGTATTCAAAAGAGATGCATCTATATTGTTGTCTCATCATGCAAGAGAAATTATTTTTCTTTGTTACCTGAAACTGAACGTACATTAAAATATGTATATTTGCCTAAGAAGCAGCACCTTCCGGTGATCAGTGAATGAATGGTGACTGTTTTCTATTTAACATAGTTACTAAATGTTTGAAGATAAGTATGTTTTACTATTTGCAATAGGAATGATGTCCCAAAACATGTCACGGTAGTTGTTTTCAGATCAATGGTGAGCGCCGACTGAGCCGGTGCACTGCGGCATCCAGCAAGTTGGAGTCGAACAGAAGTATGTAAAAATACTTGCTCCTTCGACCGCAGTTGGTTGTGGCCTAAAATTCAGAGGTTGTCTCCTGGTCGTCGAGAACCATTCGTGCGGATGAAATATGAAACAACGACGTGAGGATCCCAGCGATATATATGCAGGCAACCAGTGTAAGTCCTGTTTGAGCAACTCAAAATTTTGTTTTTCATTCTAGCTCGCAAACAAAATGAACTCAAATTTGACCGACACAATCAGACAGTCAAATCCAATGAACATAATCCTGCGATATTAAAAGGCAATCATACAGTTAAACTCATATGTGACTCACACAATCAGATAGTTAATGGACGATCGAAAGACTAAAAATGATGTGGATGGTCTAGCATTCCAGATTGGCTCCAACTCTTAATATAAAGAAAGTAGTAGCGCCAATGTTTAGAAGAGACAACATCCACCATTGGGCTAAAATAACAAACTCTAAATCTGCCCTAAACTACTCTATTCTGTATGTTGTTCTATTTCTCTGTATCTGATTCCTTGGTTCCAGATTTCCAAAATCCTCCGGTTTAAAGTAAACCGAGACATGGATCAGGGCCATGTGTGGAACGGAATTGCTATTGAAGATTAAGTTTGTTTGCTTGATCAGAAATCTTTGCCAAGCAACCATTTAGGTTACAGAAAATCTCGTTTATGAATTCATGAATTTACAGCTCAATAATATCGATAAACATTTGAAATGTTGAAAAAAATCAATATTGAAGACACTGCTTGCTCTTACTTGCGTTTGGGCGCTTAAGCTGTTAGGCTCACCTAACTGAGTCACTGCTCACTTCGGCCGGTTGCTTGGGTGCTGTCTGAGAAGGTCGACTGGGCGAGGCGGCCGCTGGCGACTGGTGAGGACTGCCGCGCAAGATCTGCTGAGTGTCGGCTACCTCAGTGCCACACAGCGCATGGGGAAGCCCGCGGGCGGGGTTGCAGGGGGTGGATGTGCGACTATGCTGCTCTAGCTACTGGGGTAGACCGCAGCCGCACGCGTAGGAGAAAGGCGGTGGCCGGCTGCCGATGGGTTTGTGGCGGGGTGAGTGGAAGAGGACTGGGGCTGTGTAGTCGTCGTGCCGTCGCGACTTCACCATTCGTGGGAGGTGAGTTTGTGGACTACGCTCGTGGGGACCAGAGGAGCCTCGTAGCTTTCAGGCTGTGCGCAACGCATCCCCCTCCCCTTCCCCCTCCCCTTGCATGGGGGCTGTAGGGGGCACTCCACGGCCGCAGCGGTGCCCCCTACAGCGCCCCCTACGTGCTGGCCCCCTTCTCTCTCCCCCCAGATCTAGCGTGTCACTGTTCATCACCCTAAACACTGTGCTGTGGGTCCACGAGTAATTGTTAGTAGATAAAAAATTGATAGTTGGTATAGAAAATGATATTTTATAGTGGTAGTGGGGTATAGGGGGAGTATTTAGGGGGAACCGCTGCGGGAGATGAAAAAATAGGGGAGGAAATAAGGGGAAAAAATTTAGAGGTAACAGTTGCGGATAGCCTCAGATTGTCTGGGGGAGCGATTGGACGGGAGGCTTCCAGATCGTCCGAGGGGAGCGATTGGACGGGAGATGGAGGAAGAATGGAACGGTCCTGCGCCGTCGGATCTTAAACGTGGGGTTGGAAAAAATATGGTGACGTGAGCGAGCGAGGTTGCAGCAATGAATCCTGCTTTAATATATAGAAAAAATTCAAAGAGCGAGATGCAGTAGAGAAGGGCCTGAGATAGCAGTACTGTATAAATGAGGGCGTTCTGTAGTTAGCAACATGACTATCACTGTAACAGTACGCACACACTCTAGATTCAGAGTTCATCCATCTCCTTTGCACAAGTCATAAGTAAAATTGTGGGAGGAGGAATAGTACGATTTAATCACACGGCATATGTTTATAAAACAAAACTTTAAATGCTTTTAGTATAGTTCCTTTTACCCGTCTCTTTTAGATACTACGTCCGTTCCAAAATATAGTTCTTTCTAGCCATATTTTTCGGTCTACATTCAAATAAATGATAATAAATATAGACATATATATAAACTATATTTATAGGTTAATTAATAAATGTGTATTTAGTCTAAAACGGATTATATTTTGGACGGAGGAAGTATATTACACCGACAAATGGCTCTACTAAAAAATCATCAGGTAACACACTATAGTAACCGAAATATATTGTACACTGGTACTAAGTCTAGCTCCTGCTCCTAGCTCGCATATTAGCTAGCTCAAAGTGATTTCTGTAATCAGTATCTCCTTGGATACTAGCTCCAAGTCCTTCGTGCATCTCCAGTTCCACTGTGCATTTATCAGTCTCGACGGTCATGCGTTGGTCGTCGCCCGCCCGCTACTTCGGCGAAGGGCCTGCAATTTTCATTGGGCCGCAGCCGACACCAGATGCATCCAGGTGGCCGCCCATCTCAGCCCGTGCGAGCTAGGATTTTGCCCGCGTACACGGTTGAGTCCTCGGTTGCTGCTCTGAGGTGATGATCCGAGGACAGCACAGCATAATCATAATCACCTCCCTATAATATACCGTCGCACGCGTAAAAATCCCGCTCGGCGGCGCATATCTTCGCAGGTTCGATCGAGGGCCCAATCCGTCTCGTCTACATCGTTCTCGCGTATTTGTGCCCAGTTCCCGCCTCTGTCCGTCTCCCCCACACTCCGGTGATCTGGACGCCGGCTCCACCTGCGCCGTCCACGCACAGCACGCAAACCTTTACTCGCTGCGCCATCGCGGACGCCTGCGCCGGCAGTTCCGCCGCCGGCTTTGTGCAGCCAGAGCTGGTGCTGGTTGGTGTAGCCGAACAGGAACTTGCTTCGTCCATGCCCCCCACCGAGTGCGAGAGGCAACACAGTCATCTGAAGCTGGATACGGCTGTGACTTGTGATGGAGCCTATTCATTTTGGTTTTTGGAGAATTTCTTGGACGGTTCACTTTTTTTTTGGAATTAAGAAATTTATGGAGATCCTAATTCTTTTGTATTGGGAGATTTATCTTTGGGATCTCTTAGCTATATCCATCCTTATTGGGTGATTTGTAAATTGATCGATTAAACGTAATTACGGTACGAGAAACTATCGCAATTGTTCCATTCTAAATGTAATTCTGGAGTATAGACTGCACAAACGGAACGGAAGTTCTGGTTATGTAACCAAAATGAGTCTATTCAGCTATCTTGCTAAAAATATTTAAAAAATTATTTACTTTGCTTTTCCAACAGTGTTAATCATATAATTATGAGTTGAGCTGTTAACAAGGGAACAACACATAGGAAAAAAACTATTAATTAGAGTGGCAGTAATGTTTTGATCTATTTGGCTTTGTCGCAATGAGGTGACCTTTACTTTTAAACCAATAACATCAATTTTGCAGGTTCTTTCCAGAGGAACATACTGGTTCAGACTCTGGAGACTGTTGCAGAAAGAAGAAGCTCACTACAAGGTTCTTACGGTATATCAATCCTTAGAGATGGTAGCAATAGAGATCTTTACAAGACATGAATGAAAGTCTAATGCAAGACTAGATGGCGCTTGATTAGAGAACGTGTTTCTTTCTAAGGATGTCATTTTTATGGTGTGTGTTTTTATTAAGTTTTGATCTATAAGGTCGTATGTAGGAGACTACAAAAGGCTGAAACTTTTTTGTTTCCATTATCTAAAAAACATAAACACATCTCACTGGTCTCTTGAGTGCTCTAACCTTTATTTGATTCGCCATCTTTCTTCCATTGTATTAAATTGCACGATGACTGTTTGCCTTTTTTAAGCTCATGGATTCAGACCCAGTTTGTACAATCATCCACTAAGAGCTAGTTTAGGATCTATAAAATTGGAGTGGTTTTGGAGAGGCTAGAATCCCTTTTTATTCAAAACTAAATAAGAGGGAGATTTTAGTTCCTCCAATATCCTTCGGTTTTATAACTCTCAAACTAACACTAATGGCTCGGATGGTGTTTTATAGGCCGAATATGGCAGCGCTGGGTTCCCATGAACTGATATGCATCCACGAGAAAGTGAGCAACCTCCATGGAAGAGCACATAACAAAAATACATACTTGAAGCATATTTTTAAGACACATCGTGTACTAACAATTTATCAAATAATTTGTCTGCCATCACAAAGCACGAACATTGTACTAGTGTTTAGTGATACGACAGTGTTCTCTCTTTAACACGTGCCAAAATATTATTTTGCAATGTACTTGCTCGCAAGTAGTGTTGCAACTTGGGTCGTGTTGTGCTGGTCTGGCACGAGCCCGCTGTGCTTCGGGCCCAGATGTGTCGAGCCGGGTCAGCACAAAATCTGTTCAGGTCGTACCTCACCGAGCCAGATGGGTAAAAGTAGGACCCAGCACGACCTTAAACAACTGCGGGCTTCCATCGGGCCGTGCTAGCCCAGACACAACACACAATATACAACAGAACACAAAATATAGCTTATAGTCTCAACAGCACCATCAAAAAATTACAGAATCATTTTTTGAGCACTATGGATCACTACAAGTCATCATCATACACTAAATCAGTGTACACAACAAGATTTGAGAGAAACAAAATTTTATTCCTTGATTTGTCTCATTAAAAACCTTACACCCCAGTGAGGGGCTCCCTCTGTAAGGAAAACAGTACAGGTCAGATAAAGTCTTAATGTCCATTCCATATTACAATAACAGTCAACCATGAACTAGATAAAAGAAAAAGTAACATTAATGACTAAACATTGCTAAAATCAGCAAAAGCTTGTTCAATCTCAGGATCTTCAAGTTGATGTTGCTTTCGATCATCTGCTCTCTTCCAATCTTTAAGGCAAGTTATTGCCTCCACTGTCTCAGGTGCAAGAGAAGACCAATTATTCTCCCAACTATGTTGAATGTTGCTTTAGACGAAGACGTGGAAACACGAACAAGAAGTCTCTAGCAAAATGAGACAATACTGAAAAACTGTACTTATGTTCACTCCACCATTCAAGTAACTTTACCTTATCACCCTTTAAGGTTCGATCAGTGGCTGCAAAGTTAATAGACAGATAATGATTCAATTCAACATTAGGATTCCACCTTTGACTTACTAATGAGGTAGTAGTTTCTTTTCTCTGGGACCTCTTCCATAAGTGGGATGTCAATGAAGTTTTTGTGTCATGCTCAGGCAAAGTACCTAAAACTTCATTTTCACAATATTTGTTATAGTAAAAGCCAAACACACGAAATAATTCATCATTTACATAATTAAAGGCATCTAAGTAATCCATATCTAGCAAGTCACCAATTCTTTACAAGGCAGTTTGTAAACCATCAAGTTTCTTACGAGGATCCAAAATAGTTACAAAGCAATATATATGAGATATTGTATCAAAGTATTTCAGAAATTTTACCTCCATTGGGGCTACAACAGTTCTAAGGAGGGAATCAGATTTATGTTTAGAAAATGATTCAGTAATTAACCGGATGTAATCAATCACTAAACAAGAAGTTGGATAATAAACACATGATAGAACATTTGTTGTTGCATAAAAGGGCATTAGAAACTCTCTAAAATGTCTCACAATATACCAATCAGCCTCAGTTAGTACCAAATCAAGATCTTGAGCATTAGCATTCATAAAAACAGTAATAATTTTTCATAACCATCTAGTTTCTTAAGCATTAGGTAGGTTGAATTCCATCTAATCTTCATATCAAGGCCAAATTTCCTAGGTTTCATACTATTTGCTTTGCAATACTCAACAAACTTTGTAACCATTTGAGGGGTACTAGTTATGAAGCGAATAGCAGCATGAATATTGTCCAAAAATTTACTAACAACTGTTATGCCATCCTGAACAACCAAGTTTATGATATGGCACACACATTTTGGTGAATAACAAAACCAGCAATGTATGACTGCAATTGAGGGGTAAGAACTTCATTTGCATTTGTATTTGAGGAAGCATTATCAAGAGTAATAGAGATAATTTTATTCTTTATCTCAAAATCATTAACCACCTCTAGAATATGATTAGCAATGACAGTACCAGTATCTAAATCATTCATTACTCTAAAACCAATAGCGCACTTGTTCCAACAATATGAATTATCCAAATAGCGGGCAACAACAGAAATATAACTAGTCTTTTGGTGTGATGAAGTCCATATATCAGAGGTTAAAGAAAATGAAAACTGAATATTCTTAAAATTTTATTTCAGTGCAACAAGCTTTTTTTGGTACAACGACATCAAATCTTATTTTGTAGTAGTTCTAACAGATTAGTATTGTGGATAGAAAGCACGCTCAATCAAATTCTTAAAATTTTGGCTTTCACCAATCATAATAGGTAAGTCTTTAGAGACAATGTAATTACTAATTTTTTCACATGCTACCTGTGGGTTGTAAACCCATGTACTTACAGTGCCATCGGCAGCGAAGTTCTATTGGGTTTGCACACCTCCACCAATAGTTTGCCCTACCTTCTTCAAACATGCTTTGAAGTGATAATTCAAATGTCCAGTTCCACCAGTAGAATCTGCACTCAACACAGATTTACAATAATGGCATATAACAATAAAAATTATACCATTCTCAACAATTTCCTGCTTATCCATATGATTCCAACACTCTTCCCTAGAAACAGAGGCTTTAGATTTTCGGGGTAGTGGCATTGGCACATGATCACCATCGTCCCCATCATCGTTTGAAACAGGTCAACCTCCAGCAACATCTGCTGGGGAGGAGGCACTGGCCACAAAGGATTCAGCTTCAACATGAACCCTATCAGTAGATTCGGTACTATCCAAGGCAGCATTTCCTACGATTGGGGAGAGTTGGGGAGGACTGCTACAACCATCTTTCCTACTAGCAGAAGACTTCCTAACAGCTGTCCTCTTCCTCCCCATGGTGGTTGGTGGCTTGGTTAGTGCCCAAGATTGGTGACAACAAAAGGCCGAGAGGGATAGATAATAGTGCTCGAGCCTGTGCAGTTGGGCGCCTGGGCCCTTAGGGAGCACCCGAGGGGAGCTGATTCAACTAAATCCAGATTAGGGTTTCAATAAAATTCATACAGTCCATTACTCCATTTAATCGCATCATTAATGAGGCACGATGTGGGGAACAGAGGTTGGATGAGAATCGAAGGATCAAGCACTTACTGCTCTATCTTGGAAAAAGGCATGAATCTTAACAAGCCACCGTGCTTCGGCGCGTGCCTAAAACTGGCCACCAAGACCAAGACAGTGCATCGGCTAACACACATACCTTGGCAACTGGCCACCACGACAGTGGATGGGCACGCGCGACCACGACGACAACATCGCTGCATCGGCACGGGACGCTGAGGACGAAGGAGGAAAGCACGGCGCGGCAAGGCGGTTGAACTGTGGAAGCAAAAGCACGCCGGTGGTCGCTATAGCCAGAGGCGGCGTCGGTAGCGGGCTGGACTGGATGGCGGTGGAGTGGGAGAGGCGTGACCGGGAGATAGGGATGAAAACGGTCGCAAACGGTGTTTATTCGGTAATCAGTTTTTTAGTCGTTTTTCTTTGATTGCGAATAAATAGAATATAGAATCTATCATACAAATTTGTATTCTTGTTTTTAACATTCAGCTTGTAAAGATTCATAAAAGATAAACCTTAAATTCATCCTATATTTTTTTAAATAATAGATATAAACTTCGGTATGGATTCGGAAATAAATTCGGTAATTTTTTCAACTATTTGTGTTGTAGGGACCAAATAACACATAAAACAATTTATGTAATATTTTATTCATATTTGTACTAATGTGCTTGATAACATAGGAAAAGATCAATATCAAATTTTATACATATCTATTTTAAAATATTAAATTTGTCCTAACAGTTCGGATTACCACTTTCATCCCTACCGGGAGAGAGTGGGAGGAGACATGGGAAGTGGGAGAGGCGTGACCGGCTGACCGCGTGCGCGTGAACCCTAAAAGCCTAAAAACCCTAATCTCGTGCCCCTTACTGTGCCGGGCCGGCATGAGCATGGCCCACGACGACGTGCCGGGCTGTGTAGCACGACGGGCCGAAAGTTAAAGCACGACCCAGCCCACGATTCATGTCGTGCTAGCCCGCGAACAAATCGTCCATGCTGGGCCGAGCCTTGTGCCTTGGGCACGGCCCAAACTTTCAGGACTACTTGCAAGTGACGATCTGAAATCGAGCCTAGCAGCTTGCGGACACATTTTTTTCAACTGTTCCGTTTAGGTGTGTTTGGTTGAGGAACGGAGGAGAATGGATCGGCTCCATTCCTGTTTTATAGACGTTTGGTTTCCAACGGAAGAGGAGTGCAGCGACTCTGAAGTCTATATATGACAAATATGACAAATATTTAGAATGCTCCTATTACACCAAAACGACCGGATGCGAACGCTCTCGCGGATTTAAGCGCTCTCCTTCCTTTTCTCCCCTCCACACTTATATACCTCTCCAAGCAAACAAAACGAAATGGCGCTCCGCTTTGTTCTACTCTTTAACCAAATAAAAAATATAGCGGTTTCGTTCTGATTATCAAACACAGAATGAAATTGCTCTATTCTCAGAAACGGGAACGGAGCCACTCCATATCCAATTGGCTCACCAACCAACCAAACGCACCAACTTCCTTACGTACCATACGCACATGCATGCCAACGCTGGGAGCTGAGCAGCTACGAGAAGTTGAGGTTCCTCCATCTTCTATGTCGGCAAAACCGCAACGCGATCAGATCGATTACCGTTGCACGCACGTCTGGGCTTGGTTGTACTACTACATCGATATGCTACTATATGCTAGGCAGCTGGCTTATTGTTGACTGCAATAAACATTTGCCGGATCAGAGTCCAACGACGTCAGCAGCCGTCGTCGACCGCCGGAGCAAGGGAACTGAGAGCAGCAAAAGGCAATCGTGGGCGTCCCCCCGCGCTTCGCCATCCATGTCTGCGAATTGTCGCCCAGTCAGATCCGCCTCCTCGACATGCATGCATGTTAGCGTTACAGCAACAGTGTGGCACAAATCATTGTGCGTGCGGCCCATGCGTCTGAATCTGAATACGAACTCCCTCGAAACTGCAGATTTTAACTAATTTGGTGTGTGCCGTTAAACTTTTTTTTTTTGCAAAATTTAATTCAATATAGTAGCTACTAGTCGTGAGCAGGGTTCACAATTTCCGTTTCGCACGATCCGAATTTCGTTTGGTTGACTAAAAATTTGACTTTTATATTTTAAATCGATATCCGTTTAAAACCGGACCGAAATTCGTTTTTTCCGGTTAGAAGCGAAAATGAGAAAATTTACTGAAATTCTTCTGTGTCCTCGTCCCGAGAAAAGTAAGCCGTGGTCGTGAGACGGAGAGGGAGAAGCAACAGTAAACATCACGCATAAAGCGACGATGACCCGTTTGTTTTTTAAGTAAAAAGTCCAAATTACTCTACTCCCCTTTGGTAGTTTTTTTTATTTTATTTTACTTTACCCCGCCGCTCCTTTGAGTTAATTCAATTCATCCTTTAATAAATTTTGTCATTATTATTTCTTTACAAACTGAAGTATTTTTTAGTTCATTTTACTCATCTACTCTTTTGAGTTAGTTCAATTTACCTCTTAACAAAATTTATATTTCTTTATTTTCTTTCTGTACAAACTAGGTTTTCAGTTCAAATTTTGTTGGCATTATTTAACTAAAAAATGAATTAGTATAAAAAACTAAATATATATATTGTGATGAAAAAAATAATATTTTTGTGACATAAACTATAATGTCCTCAACCATTCAAAAAATATAAATTTGAAATTTAGCTTATATATTTTTTGATGTGATCGAGGACATCATATGACATACTCCTCCTATTCTTTTTAAATTATCGTATTTTGATTAAAATAAACTAAGGGTCGATAAATATTCAAAAACGAGGTAATAGTGTGGAAGTATTGGCAGTCGACGGTGGGCACCGGCGAGGTTGTGAGCGTGTACCAGCCGAGCCACGAGGAGCACCAGCTCTCCGGCTACACGACGCACGACATGAAGGCGGTGGCGGAGATGTACGTCCTGGGCACAACAGACAAGATCGTCACCGGCGGCTGGTCGACGTTGGGCTACGTCGGCGGTCGGCCACGGCCTTGGTGGGCTCACGCCGTGGATCATGTCCATGCCCGAGAACCACACCACACCTTACCCGCCGCGCCGGCGGGCCAAGTCGATGGAGCCGTGCATGCACGGGCCGCCGTTCTACGACTGCAGAGCGAAGCATGTAGCACTGCGAGGAAACAAGCATCTATGCAGGATAAGAATCAATCGAACAGCTTGAGGCCGAAGTCCACATCTTCGCAGCGTCGCAGGAAGGGCATATGCGCCACCGGATCAAGATCCTGTTCCGCCCGGCAGACGAGCGACGGCGGCGAGTGCAGGCACGGCTCCACCGACGCGGCCCTCACGCAAGCCACGGCGGCCCTCTTCGTAGTCTGGTCCGGCAGCATCAGCAGCCAAGGCTGCAGCCCAGCCAGCGAGTGCGCGACGTACCCGAACGTCGAGAACCCCGTAGTCACCAACCGGTCAGAGTAGCTGAGAAGGAAGATCTCGGCCAGGGCGCGCTCGTTGTGCGCCCGCGCCTCCGTGTGCTGTTCCTGGTCGTGGCTCGGCTGGTACACCGCGACGACCTCGCCGGTCGCCGTCGCGTTGGTGTAGTACACTCTGTGCAGCTTGTCGTAGTACTCCGGCTTCAAGGAGACCACCAGCACGGCCTTCACCCTGGCCGTGGCCGCCGTGCCGTTGGGCGACGGCCGGGCACCCGGCGGCTCGCTGGTGCCGGTCACTCGTGGCAGGAGGTCGTGCTCCCGCGCGCACCGGGTGATCTGCTCGTACATGCCCTCGAACGTGAGCGAGAGGAATGGCACGAGGCGGACCTGTATGCCGAGGCGCTCGTCGGCGCCGGCGAGGTACCCGTCGTAGAACCTCTCCACGACCCCCCACGCTCGGTTCCCCGGGTGGAGGAGGTACCTGCCGAGGTGGTGGAACACGGACCCCTTCGCCGGGAACATCAGGTCCAGCTCGGCCCGGTACATGGGCATCAGGAACAGCGCCACGGCGAAGTAGCTGTCTGACCGGAGCACCATCCAGTTGAACCTGTCCAGCACGCGGTGGTCCTCCTCGCAGAAGGTGTGCTTCTGGAGCCGCAGCCGTATCTGCTCCAGGTGGAAGTAGACGTAGGGCGGCAGCAGCGCGCTGGCGTCGCCGCGGTCGTCGTCGTAGCGGACGACGTCGTTCTCAAGCATGCTCAGGTAGCTGTCGTTTGAGCGGGCCCAGAAGCCGCCCGTGTAGGGGAAGCCTGGAGGCAGGATCCACGAGGTCCCCGGGAACGGCTCGCAGAAAAGCCCCTCCATCTCGGGCGGCTCGTGGACGAGCAGCACGCGGCCGGTGAGCAGCGCGTAGAGGAAGGTGGAGACGACGCTGAGCATCCGGTTGCCCAGGCCCTGGAGCGGGAACCACACCACGTACCTGCATTCGGCGCGGCCGCCGTTGCGGCCGGACATGAGCTGGCCCATGGCCTCGCGGTAGTTCGCGGTGCCCGGTCCGCACCGCTGATGGTTGGACTCGTACTGCCTCAGCTTCTGGACCAGGTACGGGGACACCGGGAACGGCGACGGCTTCCATCGCCTGGACGCCTCGTACCGGCTGAGGCACGTCGCCGCGTCGAAGTCTGGCGAGAGGAGCCCGCCGAGAAGCAGGTCGTGGTGAGCGTTCTCTGGGGACGAGGACGCATTGCCGGACCCTGCGATGCAAACGAATGGAATGCTGAGTGCCGGCCTGCCGGGCCGTTACCGTGCAACGGATGCGCCTGTAGGCAAGAGAAAGGAGTAACTACTCTGCACTTCCGCGCGCTGCCAAACCAGGGAGTCGCCGGCAATGGAGGCGACAGCTCGGTCGCCGAAGAGGAAGAGCAGGAGGAGCAGCGGTAACGAGAGCAAGAAGACGGCAGTGACAGTCCCCAGACCAGTTGGCCGGCGTTTCTCTGCCTCGGGCACATCTCGCGCGCCTTTGATCGCCTTGGCGGAATCCATGGCACGCCAACGCTACCCACGCCGATGTCTAAACCAGGTGTCTCTTGTTCTGGACACCGGCCGGGCAGTTATCGAGAGGTCAACCATGGTATGCAATTAATTTCTTGGATGTGAGATCCTTGCATCTAGAAATGGTACGAGGTCATGTATAATTTAGATACTACATTGTGGTTCTCCAAGTATTAGATACATCTAAAAAATCTCTTATACAACCCAATGTATCTAGCTTGTTCGCTGCGGTTTGCCGTTGCTTTAATCCGGCTGCAGCTACTGCCGTTTGCTGCGGCTTTAATCCGGATGTGGTTGTAGCTTCTACGGTATTTTGTCTTCATGGATTGTAGCTACAGCCGTCCGAACAGCTACAACATCCGCGAGGACAGTCGAACGTATGTTCTGTATCTTATTCACTAGAACCTTTCAAGATACGACTCATTTATGTGGGTTGTATGAGTAGAAGTGTAGATACGTATCTAGATTTAGAGAACCATGCTAGAGACGTTTCTTCGTCAAGATATCGTTTCTTGTGTTTTTTTTTGCACTTACCACCAATACACTTTAAGATACGAGATATTTATGTGGGAGCTGCGTGTGGTATAGGTAGTAGCGCACCAGTTGTGGAGACGGGCTCCTATGATTAGGCTAATAAAGATGAGCAATTAATTTTGACCGAGTTTGTGGTTCCAACTTCTTTCAACGGCAGATTACAATGAGAGTGAACATTAACAAACAACTCTACCAGATACATATTCACTTATATCCTTAAGTTGGCTTTACAATATAGAAGATATGATAGTTCCAGCAGATCTTCTATCATATTACATTTCTCTATATTTTTTTATTTTTGAGATAGTTCTAAGGACATTCTCATCCAAAAAATTAGATGGTTTCCATAGCTAAAAATTAGTGTGCCAACTAAACATGATATGGTATTGTAGTAAACTATGTCTATACAAGAACTAAGGCATAAATAGATTACAGAAGAAGATATTTGACTGGCCAAATTTTGATTATGAAGAAACTATCTATCATAGATACTATTTCTATGTATAATATCTACATGATTTAGTAAGTATAGAGATAGGTTTTAGGTTTGGATTGCTTCCTTTTCTTGGATATCCAAGAAAAGGAAGCAATCCAAACCTAAAACGAGGAGATAAGCTATGTCCGACGGCATTAACTTATCTCTTCGATCCATGGCCTCACCCATTCCTCTCCCTTCCCCTCCTGTTTTGGTGGCTACTCTCTGTGCCATCCATTTGAACACGATCGGCAGCAAGGACAGGGCCGTGTCAAGGAAATTTGTGGCCCCGTACAAAAATCTAAAAGGGACAGAATAATATAACTCTTAATGCTAACATTGTAATAAATGTTTACAAAATGTTGTAATACTTTCACATTGCAATAGGATAATGGATATATCACGAAACATACCTAAACATGCATGTTTATTAAACTCTTTATTTGAACAACATCATTCTTCTAGTGTTTCTTGAAATGAAACGCTCAATTGTATTGTCATATTCAATCTTCTCCAAAATTGCACTCTCAAGTGCAATTGTAGCCAAATCAGTAAGTCTTTGTTGTGTCTGAAAGGGAAATAGGGTTTAACCTTTTCCTATAAATAATTTTGGTGGTTGAATGCCCAACACAAATAATTGGACTAACTAGTTTGCTCTAGATTATATATTCTACAGGTGCTAAAGGTTCAACACAAACCAATAAAAAGATCAAGTTAGGGTTCAAAAAGAAAGGAGCAAAAGAATCCGAAGAGCACCCTGGTCTGTCCGGTGCACCAGACCGTACAACTCCAAACTCTTCAGCTTCGGGTTTCTCCAGCGCCGCTCCGCTATAATTCACCGGACTGTCCGGTGCATCAGCAGGGCAACGGCTTCAACATAACGGTCGACTGCAACAGACACCTGCAAAAGTGCTACAGTGCGCGGACAGTTCGCGCAGAGTCAGAGCAGCCGCCAGAAGGCACACCAGACAATGAACAGTACCTGTCCGGGGCGACACCGGACTGTCCGGTGTCACATGAAGACAAAGCTCCAACGGTCGAAACCGTCAGAACCCTAACGGTTGGGTGACGTGGCTGGCGCACCGGACACTGTACGGTGGCCACTACAAGAAAAAAGGCAAAGAGTTTCGGCCAAAAACCCACACTCTTACTGAAATAAGCAGACACTCTTAGTATAAGAGTGTCGGTTAAAATGGATGCTCTTATTCGTATAGAAGTGTAGGACCGACACTCTTAAGTTAAGAGTGTCGGTTCAACACGCAACCGACACTCTTATGTTAAGAGTGTCGGTCAGTGACGTGGCGGACACTCTTACTGCCCGCGTGGTCACCAGCCTACCTCGGCGCATATAAGAATGTGGGAGCTGACACTGTTACTGAATAAATTTTTTTAATAACCAGTTTTATTTTTCTCCCTCCCCGGTTGGGAAGCCTCCATAACAGCACAATACAAGCACAACATTCAATATATCACAACACAAGCACCATATTCAATATATCATAACACAAGCACCATATTCAATATTCATACAAGTTTAAGTCCATAAGAAAGAAGTTCAAATCCATCTGAAACAAGTTCAAGTCCATACAAAACGCAATGATAGTAAGTTCCACACAAGCCTCCATATTAATTCATTCCGTTGGTGGGTCATTGGAGCCGTCGCCACTTGTGTTCATCAATAAGTCCATAAACGTGCTCTGATCTGGAGGCGGACTAGCATGATGTGAGCCCGAACCCTTTAAAAGAAACAAACATTTGTTAGTTTACCGAGTAACTAATTAAACATATACATAGACTGCAACATATACATGCATGTTTTCTAGTAACTGCTTAAACAACAAAGCAAATAGAGATGCAAAGGATATCAACTTAACGTACTGATCCTAGTGAGTGTGAGGGCAATCATGGTGAGTGTGACTGCCCGCTAGGAGGAAATCCCCACGGCATCGGCGATGGCATCTGTGTTTGCATCGGTGGCCAAATGTCTGGCTAGCGAGGTGCCCACGACATCATTTGCCCTCCTATCACACCTGATGGCATCAATTGGTCTTGGACAGAAGTTGCAGAACCCTGAAACAGAAGACACACTCTTGTTTATGATTAAGAAGTTACGATGATCAACAATAAAATTAACTATAGATCATGCGAATGACAAAAGTTTAAAATAGGTCATGTACATGCAAACATGCAGAAACACAGAGAGCAAGCAACCAATTATTATCAGACAAATGATGTTTAGTAGACGATTGTACCTGTGATCCATCCGCCGCTGCAGGGGAGCGATCCGATGATTGTCCAGACACCGGATGTGTGATGATAGGGGGTTGTTGATAAGGCGGCATGCCGAACTGAGTTCCGGCACCTCCGTACATCTACAAATAGACTATTCATCAGTTTTTCAGTTAATCGGACTTGAGAAACAACGAAATAAGAAAAAATTGATACCTGACGTAGCATCCAATTTTGCATTTGTTGCATCTGTTGCTGCACTTGTTGCTTATATTGCGTCATACTCTCCTCCATCTGAGTCATCTTCTCAAGCAACTCTCCTTCACGTGCAGATGATCGTCGGGGTCGATTCAACCCAGCTGAGAAATTGGACCGTCTAGTGTAACTCCGACGGGGGACAACACCGTCGTCGATTGCTAACCTGTAAGAGTATCATATATATATATATATATATATATATATATATATATATATATATATATATATATATATATATATATATATATATATATATATATATATATATAGTAAATGACAAAACGTCACTAAACAGTAACAACGTGACAAGCACATATACCTCCCATGCGGCACGCCTCCGCTAGCCTTATAAGTCGCCTTCGTATTGAACTCACCAAGACGTCACTAAACAGTAACAACGTGACAAGCGCATATACCTCCCATGCGGCACGCCTCCGCTAGCCTTATAAGTCGCCTCCGTATCGAACTCACCAGTCCGCGTCTGGACCATTTTTCTCTCTCACGTTCTGAATGTAGCGAGCCTGTGAAAAATCATCCAAGTTACAAACAAAGGCATATCATGTTCATGTTAGAGTCAATTTTCATACTTACCAGTTTCTCTGTCGCATTACTGTCATTCAGTATTTCCGGATGATTCGGATCGAGACCCTTGTGTCCCTCGATGAAGACTTGAAGCAAAGTAGGCTCCACTCCATTTCGAGCCTCCTACAAGTCTATGCAATTAACAATTGACCAGACAATTTGACACACACCATACGTGCAGCCTTGCCAACGTGTCCATCTGCCCCGAAGAAGTGGACCCCTAGCTTGCTCAACCGATTCATACGATTTCTATTAGATATGGCTAGGAACTCCTTAGAAGCCCAATACTCGCACATCCACGCCCAAGCATCCGAATGGTGGCTCAACCAATCCACCTCACTCTCTTTGTACTGTTGAGCCGTCACGTGGATTTCCTTTGCCATATTCGCGTCACAATAGTTCCCCTGACGCTTTTGATACACCGTGACGGCCCTCAATCGTGCTTTATACATCATGCCCTTTACAGCTCTATCTGCTGAGCCATTGAATACCTCACGCACATATGGATCATCCAAGGTATAGAGGTCGCACACACGAAATTGGCCCTGTAAATTTGAAGATCACCAGAGACTTACAAATGCAAAATCTGAATTCAATTTGAATATCGCAAGAGACTTACCCAAAACAAATCCCACACTTTGCTTATGTGTGTCCCGTCGTTCCCGTACGACTTGAGGTCCCAATGAGCCCAGTAATGAGCAGCTATCTCTTGACCGCCCTCTGTCACCATCGCCGGGTAGGCGAATCGCAAACAAATCCCCAACTCTTTGAGGACTGGTGTGCGATGCCCTGTCCCATCCCAACTAACCTCCTTCCACGCCTTGGTGCCTTTCGGTTCAATAACCCTTCGCTTATCGAAGGGTTTAGAAGGCTTCAATGTGAGGGACCGACGAAACCTGCAAATGAAAGTTTGTTATTTCACAATGAAAATTGTTTATTTAAAACTTCAACTTGACAATAAAACTTCAACTCAACAATAAGAATACCTGATGGCACGCCGTGGCGTAGCCTGTGTGGCAGCCTCCTCTGTAGAAGCGTCTGCTCCCGAAGTCTCCCCTCCATCCTCCAGTTCTGCGGCAGCTTCCTCAGCCTCCTCGTCCACAGCCGCCTCCGCAGTAGGTGCCACTGAAGCAGCTGCATGCGAAGTAGCCCCTTCTGTATTAGAGGGTCCGCTGGTACCCCGCATCTGCTCTAGGGAGGCAAGCAACTGCTCTTGCCTGCTCCTGCTTGTTGTGGTGCCCTGAAATGTAAACAAATTTAGATTGCTAGCTGGTCCTAGTAATTGAACTAATAAAAAAACAAGTACCTCAAACATGTTAGGAGTACCACTGGAACCCCTTGACCTTTGTTGTCTGGATCTCCTACCAGACGAATCCATCCTAACCATCTGTAATAAAATCACAAATGAGTAAGTATGAATAAATTTTTCAAAAAGTAATGCATATTAAATAAACAAAAACAAGAGTGTGCCATTACATCTACGAATTATGTATCAAAAATCGTTGGCATCAGAGTCCTCTTCGGCGACACGTGTATTAAGTTGTTCAACCCATTGTTGTGTTTCAAGAACTGTTTCTTCAAACCTTTGATGTTTTGAATTTGATGAAACGGGTTCCTCCATTAACTCTACGGTAAGAGAAGCTAACTCATTTAGTCCTGCCCCTTTGGATACAATACTATCATTGTCGCTATCGTCTGCTTGATCACCGACTTCTTGGAAGACAACATCATCATCGTTGGTGCTTAAATTGTAGTTTTGATATCGGTAAGGGTGAACCTCTAGATTAACCTTATATGCAACCCACCAGGTTTTAAAACTTTTATGAGGATAACTCAAATAGTACACCTGATGCGCTTGATGTGCCAGGATAATATTGTTGTACTCATTGCCTTTATACCTTGATGCGTGCTTTACCTCCACCATCCCGAATTCGTCAACTCGCGTGCCAACATGTGGATCAAACCATATACAATCAAACATCACAAGTCTCAAGGGTTTGTGACCTCCAAATGTATACTCGGTTATGTCTTGAACAGTGCCATAGTAGTCCTCCGATTGTCCATCGTCGCTATACGAACTCGCTACAACTCCGTTGTTTGTTGTAGATGCAAGTGGACGACTCGCTTCTAGTTTTGCTGTTCGAAAACTCTATCCATTAATATCATAGCGATCAAATTATCTTGCGGTCAATTGACCATGTGATATTTGTAGCAAGTCTTTGGAGACACTGGCTTCAGGTTTCTTACACTACAAAAATGAGGAACGGATAAAAATAAATACTATGCAACATCTGAACTTAAGTTAGAAAAAAGATAGGCATGGAGGAAATTACATGCTCGTGGAACCACTGCACAAAGGACGGGCCACCGTGTAACCCTTTCAAGCGTAGGTCATCCAACTGCTTTTGAGTAAGTTGTTTGTTGGGTTTATATATGCTATCAAAGATTTGGAAATAAGGATGAAGTTCTGACATATTGACATACAAGAAAAGCAAGGTCTTGTTACGCTCTATCGTTCCCTTGAAGATGTGATGTGTAAGCTCCGACACCTTTACTGTCCCACTTAAAAGCACTTAGATCAGTGATTGGAGTTTGCTCGGCAACATGGTACCGTGTCGTTTGCGCATTCACGTTGTTTGTGTCTGAAAAATACTTGCTTGAGAATAATGTGATCTCTCTGGCTGCGAATGCCTCTGCAATACACCCCTCAACCCTTGCCTTATTCCGCACCATTCCTCTGAGTTTTTTTCAATTCTCTTTCTTGACTATACATCCACCTGAACTGTGCAGGTCCTCCTACCAATGCTTCCCAAGGTAGATGCACAACCAAATGTTGCATACAATTAAAAAATCCAGGTGGGAATACTTTTTCCATCTTACATACAAGGACAATGATTTCCTTCTCAAACCTCAGCATCAATTTCTTTAAGATTTCCTTAGCACATATCTGCTTATAAAAATAGCTGAGTTCTGCAAATATCTTCGTCACATCGGGACTGAAGTATCCACGGAACATTACTGGCACTAGTCTTTCAATCAAAATGTGATAGTAATGACTCTTCAACCCAACGAGATTACCAGTGTCGAGGTTAACTGCCCGTTTTATATTAGCCGCATAGCGATCTGGGAACCTCAACTTTTTCAACCATTGAAATATCTCTTCTCGCTCTTGTCATTTCAGACAATAAGGAGCTCGTGGCCGACTCTCAGATCCACTTGGATTTTTTCTAAGCTCAAGGTGCGAACGATCACAAAGTTCAGCTAAGTCTCTTCTTGCATTCATGTTATCTTTGGTTTGACCAGTGAAGTCGAAGCACATGCTTATGATGCTTTCCGCAACATTACGTTCTTGGCGCATCAAATCTATATTATGTGGTAACAGCAATGCCTTCGTGTAAGGTATCTCCTAGATAAACGAGATGTGCGTCCAATTGTGTTCTTTACCATACCCTTGAAACCGACCTCCTACGCCCGGTTTTAGGTCACGATGTTGTCTCATGATATTTTCACCTGTTTGTCGCTTCGGTGGCCCATCTCTAACCCTCTTGTCTTTTCGAAATTACTTTGTATCCTTTCTAAAAGGATGATTATAGGGAAGGAGGCATCGGTGAACATCAAAAAATGTTTCCTTCTTACCATATGTTCTAACCTATAAGCTTGTGAGTCACCCATACATATCGGACAACGCAGTATGTCGTGGACACACCAACCAGAAAAAATGCCATATGCTAGCAGATCAGGAATTGACCATAGATATGCTGCGCGTAGAGTAAAATGACATTTCAGATGACTATCATATGCCTCAACCCCCTGCCACAACATTTTTAGTTCTTCGACCAACGGTTCCATAAATACATTGATTTTTGTTACAGGATCCTTCGGACCTGGAACAATAAGGGCAAGAAACATGACCTCTTCTTTCATGCATTTGTTAGGAGGGAGATTGTAGGGCATCATAAAAACTGGCCAATATGAGTAAGAAGTGGAATTATTGGAGTAAGGAGTGAATCCATCCATCGACAAACCAAGACGAACACTCCTAGGGTCTCTTGCAAATTCTGGATCAAAACGATCAAGAGCCTGCCAGGCCTCACCATCTGAGGGATGCACCATGACATCCGGATCTTGACCCTAACGATCCCCTTCTTTATGCCACCTCATTTGCTTTGTTGTCTGTTGATTTAGAAAGAGACGCTTTAGCCATGGAGTGATAGGCATGTACCGGAGTTGCTTGATCGGCACCTTTGTCGTAACCTCGTTTCCATCCTCATCTAGCACCACTGCATATCTTGACTTACTGCAGTGGATGCAATGTGTGGTATTTTCATGCTCCTTCCAGAACAACATGCAATTGTCCTCGCAAGCATCAATCTTTTGGTAGTTCATGCCGAGACCAGCTACGAGCTTCTTGCAATGGTACAAGTCTTTCAGCATGTTATGATTCGGTGGGCTGATACCAATAATCAGTTTCATAAAATCATTGTAACAGTTGTTGGAGAAGGTGTACTTTGACTTCATCGCCATGAGACGTGTTACCACCTGCAGTACGCTCACAATGGTTCCTTCATGCACTTTAGCCTCTGAGGCTTCAAGAAGCTTGTAGAACTCTCTCATATCCTCTGGAAAAGCTTGATTATTCTGTAGTTCTGGGTACTCATTCCTAATATCATCCAACATCTCTTCCATTCGGTCTACATCCTGGTCCCCATCTAACTCAATAGTATGGTCCACCTCTCCATGCTCATGCCATACCAGATAGTTCGGCATAAAGCCATGTTTGAAAACATGATACGAGAGCTCCACTTTTTTCAACCGAACCAAGTTCCGACATTTTATACACGTTCACCTCGCTAAACGAGCATCACCAGCAAATGTGAGTGCCACAAATTCATCTGCAACTCTCACCCATGCATCAGAGTGCCCATGAGTGACACTGTCGAATCCATCGTACATCGCTCTTCTTCGATCGTCACTCATTCAAAGCTAAAGAAAAAGACACATACTTAACAACATATATACACTTAGGCACGAAAAGGCCATTTATAAACAGTTAAACACTAAAGCAATTGTTCCGAGTTTAGTTACATCTATTTTAGCGTTGTACCAAGTACAGTTATTTAATTCAGTTACTTAATACAGTTACTTAATTCAATGCCCATGAGTAACAATAATATACAAGACAATAATCAACAATCAGTAATAAAATTTATATCTATATTGCACATCGAGATTGAGAGACTAGGAGTTGATTACTTGAGCGCGTGGTGCCCCTGGTGCTAGGGTAGCGGCGCGGCGGTGCTGGTGCAGGGGCGACGCGGCGCGAAGAGCGACAACTGTGACACGGCGCTAAAGCTCTCGAGCAGCACCTCGTTCGGCAGCTTGGCGCTCTCCGTGAAGATGCGGTGGGGCGGCGAGGCGGTGGCGTGGCCCGACTGGTGCAGGGCGGTGCGGCTGTGGAGCAAGCCGCGTGGGGAGGGCGTGGCGCGACTGTGGAGCAAGGCCGCGCGCGGCAGGGCACGCGGGGGAGGGCGTAGCGTGGCTGTGCAGTAATGGCGCATCGCGGCAGGAGCAAGGCGCGACGCGGCAGGAGCAGCGCGCGGGGGAGGGCGCGGGAGGGCGGCGCGACACGCTAGAGGGCGCGGGGGAGGGCACGGGAGGGTGGCGCGGTAGGAGGGAGAAAGGGCGGCGACGCAGAGGAAGATAGGGCCGCGCGGCGGGAGGGAGAAACGGCTGCGGCGCGGGAGGGAGAAAGGGTTGCGCGGCTGAGGAAGACAGGGTGGCGACATGGGATTTTTGGTGAGGAAGACACACAACCGTGCTTGGGTAGGGTTAAAAAATAAGAGTGTGCGGCTTTCGCGGTACCCCGACACTCTTAAATTAAGAGTGTGGGTTTTCTCGGCACCCCGACACTCTTAATTTAAGAGTGTCGGTACAGTAAAAACCCACACTTTTACAGTATTAAGAGTGTCTGGGCCGACACTCTCAAATTTACCGACACTCCTTCAACGTTTTCTTGTAGTGGGCGCACCGAACTGTCCGGTGCGCCCATCGACAGCAGCCACCCCCACCGGTTGAATTGGTGGTTGGGCTATAAATACCCTCCAACCACCTCCACCCCAACCATCCAAGCATTCACTACTCCTCATTCAATACAAGAGCAATACACAACACTCCAAGACACAAATCAAAGCCTCCGATCCAATCAAAGTCCTCAATTCAACTCTAGTATTTTAGGACTTGTGAGAAGATCTTCTTGTGTTTCTTTGTTGCTCTTGTTGCTTTGTTGGCTTTCTTCTTTCTCTCATTCTTACTCTCAAAGCCTTGTAAGCAAAGCAAGAGACACCAATTGTGTGGTGGTCCTTGCGGGGTTTAATTGACCCGGGAAATCAAGGAAGAAAGCTCACTCGGTCTAAGTGACCGTTTAAGAGAGGGAAAGGGTTGAAAGAGACCCGGTCTTTGTGACCACCTCTACGGGGACTAGGTTCTTCGGAACCGAACCTCAGTAAAACAAATCACCGTGTCATCCGCTTTATTTTCTTGGTTGATTTGTTTTCTCTTCTCTCCCGGACTTGGATTTTATTCTAATGCTAACCCCGGCTTGTAGTGTGTTTAAATTTGTAAATTTCAGTTTCCGCCTATCCACCCCCCCCCCCCTCTAGGCGACTTTCAATTGGTATTAAAGCCTGGTACTTCATTAGAGTCTAACCACTCGAAGTGATGTCGGGAGATCACACCAAGAGGGAGATCGTGACTGGCAGCGACAAGTCAGCAAGCTCGGGAAGAACCCATTCGAGGGAGTCCGGCCACAAGCATAAGGAGGAATCTGCTTCCTCCATCAAGTCACAACGGAGAGGTGACAAAAAGAAGAAGATGAAGAAAGTGGTCTACTATGAGACCGACTCTTCGTCGCCCTCCACCTCTGGCTCCGAATCGACGTCCGTCACTTCTAAGCGCCATGAGCGCAAGAAGTATAGTAAGATCCCCCTCCGCTATCCTTGCATTTCTAAACGCACTCCATTACTTTCCGTTCCCCTAGGCAAACCACCATTTTTTGATGGTGAGGATTATTGTATGTGGAGTGATAAAATGAGGCATCATCTAACCTCACTCCACAAAAGCATATGGGATATTGTTGAGTATGGAGCGTAGGTACCGAAGGTAGGGGACAAGGACTACGATTTGGACAAGGCCGACCAAATTCGGCACTTTAACTCCCAAGCCACAACTATACTCCTCGTCTCCTTGTGTCGAGAGGGGCATAATAAGGTGCAAGGGTTAAAGACGGCCAAAGAAATTTGGAACGTCCTCAAAACGGCGCACAAAGGGGACGAGGTGACCAAGATCACCAAACGGGAGACGATCGAGGGGGAGCTCGGTCGATTCGTCCTCAACCAAGGAGAGGAGCCACAAGCCATGTACAACCGGCTCAAGACCTTGGTGAATCAAGTGCGCAACCTCGGGAGCACAAAATGGGATGACCATGAAATGGTCAAGGTTATTCTAAGATCACTCATTTTTCGTAATCCTACGCAAGTTCAATTAATACGTGGTGATCCTAGATATAAGCTAATGTCTCCCGAGGAAGTGATAGGAAAGTTTGTGAGCTTTGAGTTGATGATCAAAGGCTCCAAACAAATCATCGAGCAAGGCGGCACCTCCACACCCGAGGTGCAACCCGTCGCATTCAAAGCGACAGAGGAGAAGAAAAAAGAGTCTACATCAAGTAGGCTCCCCATCGACGCCTCCAAGCTCGACAACAAGGAAATGGCGCTCATCATCAAGAGCTTTCGCCAAATCCTCAAGCAAAGGAAGGGGAAAGATTACAAGCCCCGTTCCAAAAGGGTGTGCTACAAGTGTGGTAAGCCCAGTCATTTTATCGCTAAATGCCCTATGTCTAGTGATAGTGACAGGGACAACGACAAGAAGGGTAGGAAGAAGGAGAAGAAGAAATACTACAAGAAGAAAGGCGATGATGCCCACGTATGTTGGGAATGGGACTCCGACGAGAGCACCACCGACTCCTCCTCCAACAAGGACGCCACCAACATCGCCGCCAACAAAGGACTTCTCTTCCCCAACGTCGGCCACAAATGTTTCATGGTAAAGGATGGTAAGAAAAAGAAGGTACAATCTAGAACCACCCTGAAATATACTACATCTAGTGATGAGGGTAGTTCTAGTGAAGATGAAGATGACTTGCTTAGTCTTTTTGCAAAGCTTAACATGCAACAAAAGGAAAAATTAAATGAATTGATAGGAGCTATTCATGAGAAGGATGAACTCTTGGATAGCTAAGAAGAATTCCTTATTAAGGAAAATAAAAAGCATGTTAAGGTGAAGAATGCTTATGCTCAGGAAGTAGAGAAAAATGAAAATTTGACTAAGGAGCTTAGCATTTGCCATGACACTATTTCCAATCTTAGAACTGAGAACGCTAATTTGTTTGCTGAGGTTGAGAAGTTAAATGCTTGTGATGATTCAATTACCAATCTTAAAAATGATAATGCTAGTTTAATTACTAAGATTGATAAATTGAATGAATCAATTGCTAGCCTTAAAACTGAGAATGATAAGTTAATTTCTAAGGCTAAAGATTTAAATGTTTGCAATGAATCTATTTCCTATCTTAGAGATGAAAATGACATGCTAAAATCTAAGATTGATGAATTAAATGTCTGCAAACCTTCTATATCTAGTGTTGATCATGTTACTATTTGTACTAGATGTAGAGACATTAATGTTGATGCTATCCATGATCACCTTGCTTTAATTAAACAACAAAATGATCACATAGCTCAACTAACTGCTAAAATCAATGAGCATGAAATTGAAAATGAAAATTTAAATTTGCTAGAAGCATGCTCTATAGTGGGAGATGCCCTGGCATCAAGGATGACATTGGTTTCCAACAGGGAAGCAATGTCAAAATTAATGCCCCTAAGAGGTTGTCTAATTTTGTTAAGGGCAAGGCTCCCATGGCTCAGGATAACGAGGGTTACATTTTATATCCTGCTGGTTATCCTGAGCACAATATTAGGAGAATTCATGCTAAGAAGTCTTATTCTGTTTCCCACCATGCTTTTATGTATAAGAATGAGGCTTCTAGCTCTAAGCAATCAACCCATGTTAAATTGCATAAAAAGAAAACTCCTACTGCATCAAATAAGCCTAATGTTTCATTTAAGACTTTTGATGCCTCTTATGTGCTTACTAACAAATCAGGCAAAATAGTTGCCAAATATGTTGGGGGCAAACACAAGGGCTCCAAGACTTGTGTTTGGGTACCCAAGGTGCTTGTTTCTAATGTGAAAGGACCTAAGACCGTTTGGTTACCTAAGAACAAGGCCTAAATTGTTTTGTAGGTTTATGCATCCGGGAGCTCAAATTGGATTATTGATAGCGGATGCACAAACCACATGACAGGGGAGAAAAGAATGTTCTCCTCCTACGAGAAAAATGAAGATCCCCAAAGGGCTATCACATTCGGGGATGGAAATCAAGGTTTGGTCAAAGGACTTCATAAAATTGCTATATCTCCTGACCATTCTATTTCCAATATTTTTCTTGTAGATTCTTTAGATTATAACTTGCTTTCAGTTTCTCAATTATGCAAAATGGGCTACAACTGTCTTTTTACGGATATAGGTGTTACTATCTTTAGAAGAAGTGATGATTCAGTAGCATTTAAGGGAGTATTAGAGGGTCAGCTATACTTAGTTGATTTTAATAGAGCTGAACTCGATACTTGCTTAATTGCTAAGACTAATATGGGTTGGCTCTGGCATCGCCGACTAGCCCATGTTGGAATGAAGAATCTTCACAAACTTCTAAAGAGAGAGCACATTTTGGGACTAACCAATGTTCATTTTGAGAAAGACAGGGTCTATAGCGCATGTCAAGCAGGGAAGCAAGTTGGTACCCACTATCCACACAAAAACATCATGACAACGAACAGACCACTGGAACTACTCCACATGGATCTATTCGGCCCGATAGCTTACAAAAGCATCGGCGGGAGTAAGTACTGTCTAGTAATTGTGGATAACAATTCTCGCTTCACTTGGGTGTTCTTTTTACAGAAAAAATCACAAACCCAAGAGACTTTAAAGGGATTCTTGAGACGGGCTCAAAATGAGTTCGGATTGAGAATCAAGAAGATAAGAAGCGATAATGGGACGGAGTTCAAGAATTCTCAAATTGAAGGCTTTCTTGAGGAGGAGGGCATCAAGCATGAGTTCTCTTCTCCCTACACACCTCAACAAAATGGTGTAGTGGAGAGGAAGAATAGAACTCTATTGGACATGGCAAGGACCATGCCTGATGAGTACAAGACACCGGACCGGTTTTGGGCTGAGGCGATTAACACCGTCTGCTACTCCATCAACCGGCTCTACCTTCACCGAATCCTCAAGAAGACATCTTACGAACTCCTCACCGGTAAAAAGCCCAATGTTTCATATTTTAGAATCTTTGGTAGCAAATGTTTTATTCTTGTTAAAAGAGGTAGAAAATCTAAATTTGCTCCTAAGGCTGTAGAAGGCTTTTTACTAGGATATGACTCAAACACAAGGGAATATAGAGTCTTCAACAAATCCACTGGAATAGTTGAGGTTTCTTGTGACATTGTGTTTGATGAGACTAATGGCTCCCAAGTGGAGCAATTTGATCTTGATGAACTAGATGATGAAGAGGCTCCATGCGTCGCGCTAAGGAACATGTCCATTGGGGATGTGTGTCCTAAGGAATTCGAAGAGCCTATACAAGCACAAGATCAACCGTCATCTTCCAATCAAGCATCTCCACCAACCCAAGATGAGGATCAGGCTCAAGACAATGAAGATGAAGATCAAGAGGATGAGCCACCTCAAGAGGAGGACAATGATCAAGGGGGAGATGACCATGACAAAGACAAGGAAGATGAGCAAGAAATTCATGGTCAAAGACCGCCACACCCAAGAGTCCACCAAGCAATTCAAAGAGATCACCCCGTGAACTCTATCCTCGGCGATATTCATAAGGGGGAAACCACTCGATCTTGAGTCGCTCATTTTTGTGAACATTACTCTTTTGTGTCCTATATTGATCCATACAGGGTGGAGGATGCACTAAGAGACTCGGATTGGGTGTCGGCAATGCAAGAGGAACTCAACAACTTCACGAGGAATGAGGTATGACATTTAGTTCCACATCCTAACCAAAATGTTGTAGGAACCAAGTGGGTATTCCGCAACAAGCAAGACGAGCATGGTGTGGTGACAAGGAACAAAGCCCGACTTGTGGCCAAGGGATATTCACAAGTCGAAGGTTTGGATTTTGGTGAAAATTATGCACCTGTAGCTAGGCTTGAGTCAATTCGTATATTACTTGCCTATGCTACTTACCATGGCTTTAAGCTTTACCAAATGGACGTGAAAAGTGCCTTCCTCAATGGACCAATCAAGGAAGAGGTCTATGTTGAGCAACCTCTCGGCTTTGAAGATAGTGAGTACCCTAACCATGTTTACAAACTCTCAAAGGCGCTTTACGGGCTCAAGGAAGCCCCAAGAGCATGGTATGAATGCCTAAGAGATTTCCTTATCACTAATGGCTTCAAAGTCGGAAAAGTCGATCCTACTCTCTTTACTAAAACCATTGCAAAAGATTTGTTTGTATGCCAAATTTATGTTGATGATATCATATTTGGGTCTACTAACAAATCTACTTGTGAAGAGTTTAGTAGGATCACGATTCAAAAATTCGAGATGTCTATGATGGGGGAGTTGAAGTATTTCCTAAAATTTCAAGTCAAGCAACTCCAAGAGGGTACCTTCATAAGCCAAACTAAGTACATTCAAGACATACTCGACAAGTTTGGAATGAAGGATGCCAAGCCCATCAAGACACCCATGGGAACTAATGGGCATCTCGACCTCGACACGGGAGGTAAATCCGTAGATCAAAAGGTATACTGGTCGATGATAGGATCTTTACTCTATTTATGTGCATCTCGACCGGATATTATGCTTTCCGTATGCATGTGTGCAAGGTTCCAAGCTGATCCTAAGGAAGTTCACCTTAGGGCCATGAAAAGAATCATGAGATATTTAGTTTATACACCTAAGTTTAGACTTTGGTACCCTAAGGGATCCACTTTTGATTTAATAGGATATTCAGATGTCGATTGGGCAGGGTGTAAAATTGATAGGAAGAGCACATCAGGGACTTGTCAGTTTCTGAGGAGATCCCTGGTGTCTTAGGCTTCAAAGAAACAAAACTCAGTAGCTCTTTCCACCGCCGAAGCCGAGTACATTGCCGCAAGCCATTGTTGTGCGCAATTACTTTGGATGAGGCAAACCCTCAGGGACTATGGCTACAAATTGAGCAAAGTCCCTCTCCTATGTGACAATGAGAGTGCAATCCGCATGGCGGATAATCCCGTTGAACACAGCCGCACTAAGCACATAGACATTCGGTATCACTTTCTGAGGGATCACCAACAAAGGGGATATTGAGATAGCTTATGTTAGCACCAAAGAACAATTAGCCGATATCTTCACCAAACCATTAGATGAGAAAACCTTTACCAAACTTATGAATGAGCTAAACATTCTTGATTCTCGGAACTTTGATTGACACTTTGCACACATAGCTCATTTATATACCTTTGATCATATCTCTTTTATGTCTACGACTAATGTGTTTTCAAGTGTATTTTTATACTTAGTCGTAGATTGAAAGGGAAATGGAGTCTTCGACGACGACAAGGCCTCCACTCTATCGATATCATTTACCCTTCGCCATCACTCCACATCACTCTCCAAAATTGGTATAATCTTTTCACTCATATTTACTTATACCAATGGGGGAGAGAGTAAAAAGGGCTCTCAAAAGACTCCGTTTTTGGCGATTAATGCCAAAGGAGGAGAAATATTAAGCCCAAAGCAAAAGGACCGCACCACCACCAATATCAAAAAATTTAAGAATTTTTCAAATTGGTATCTAAATGTATTTGATCTTTCTTTGGTATTTACAAAAACTGGTAAAACCCTCTTGAAAGCTAAGAGGAGAATTTTATTTTGGGGGAGTTTTTGTTTAGTCAAAGGAAAAGCATTTGAAATAGGGGGAGAAAATTTCAAATCTTAAAAATGCTTCTCGAAATCTTATCCATATACCTTTGACTATTTGCAAAAAGACTTTTAAAATATCTTTCAAAAGAATTTGCAAAAACAAAACAAGTGGTGCAAGCGTGGTCTAAAATATTAAATAAAAGAAAACCAACTATGCATATCTAATAGAAGTATAAATTGGTTTAACTCCAAGCAACCTTTACACTTACCTTATGCAAACTAGTTCAATTCTGCACTTATATATTTGCTTTGGTTTGGGTTGGCATCAATCACCAAAAAGGGGAGATTGAAAGGGAAATAGGGTTTAACCTTTTCATATAAATAATTTTGGTGGTTGAATGCCCAACACAAATAATTGGACTAACTAGTTTGCTCTAGATTATATATTGTACAGGTGCTAAAGGTTCAACACAAACCAATAAAAAGATCAAGTTAGGGTTCAAAAAGAAAGGAGCAAAAGAAACCGAAGAGCACCCTGGTCCGGCGCACCGGACTGTCCGGTGCACCAGACCGTACAACTCCAAACTCTTCAGCTTCGGGTTTCTCCAGCGTCGCTCTGCTATAATTCACTGGACTGTCCAGTGTGCCACCGAACTGTCCGGTGCACCAGCGGAGCAATGGCTCCAGCGCAACGGTCGACTGCAATGGACACCTACAAAAGTGCTACAGTGCGCGGACAGTTCGCGCAGAGTCAGAGCAGCCGCCAGAAGGCGCACTGGACAATGAACAATACATGTCTGGTGCGGCACCGGACTGTCCGATGTCACATGAAGACAAAGCTCGAACGGTCGAAACCGTCAGAACCCTAACGGTTGGGTGACGTGGCTGGTGCACCGGACTGTACGGTGCGCCCATCGACAACAGCCACCACAAACGGTTGAATTGGTGGTTGGGGGCTATAAATACCCTCCAACCACCTCCACCCCAACCATCCAAGCATTCACTACTCCTCATTCAATACAAGAGCAATACACAACACTCCAAGACACAAATCAAAGCCTCCGATCCAATCAAAGTCCTCAATTCAACTCTAGTATTTTAGGACTTGTGAGAAGATCGTCTTGTGTTTCTTTGTTGCTCTTGTTGCTTGGTTGGCTTTCTTCTTTCTCTCATTCTTACTCTCAAAGCCTTGTAAGCAAAGCAAGATACACCAATTGTGTGGTGGTCCTTGCGGGGTCTAAGTGACCCGGGAAATCAAGGAAGAAAGCTCACTCGGTCTAAGTGACCGTTTGAGAGAGGGAAAGGGTTGAAAGAGACTCGATCTTTGTGACCACCTCAACGGGGACTAGGTTCTTTGGAACCGAATCTCGGTAAAACAAATCACCGTGTCATCCGCTTTATTTTCTTGGTTGATTTGTTTTCCCTTCTCTCCCGGACTTGAATTTTATTCTAACGCTAACCCCGGTTTGTAGTGTGTTTAAAGTTGTAAATTTCAGTTTCCGTCTATCCACCCCCCCTCTAGGCGACTTTCATTGTGTTAGATATGATATTATCCGTAATATGATTTAGAACCTCAAAATTATTTTTTATCTCAGTTTGATCATCTCTAGGATCATCGTCAATGTCAACATTATTATCAATATCAATTGTAGGATCTTGCTCAAGGGTCTGGTTGGCAGATGACACTTGTGATTCTTTTAGAACAAACCTATCCATGGATCCTTTCATAGTGCGGGAGAGAGTTCTTCCTGCTAAGAGTTGCTCAATCGATTGCGGATTACTTTGAGAGCCAACTCAAAAATGATCGCAAGCAGGAGAACTAGAGAAGGGAGAGGAAGAATCAAATCACAAAGTGATGATCAATACAAATGAACACGATGATTTGTTTTCCTGAGTTCCACCCCTGAAGAGTGTATGTCCCAATTGACGAGTCCACGTAGGACATGTCTCTTTCAACCATTTCCATCTCTCAAATGGTCACGACGACCGGTTGAACTTGTTTCACTATCACGGGGACACTAAGTCCTACAAGGACCTCCACACAATGTATTCAAAGTCTCTTGCCTTGATTTACAATCAAGATAATGAGAATGAGAGTGAGGATGTGAAAGCTCAAATCAAGAACACAAGAGATTGCAACACTCGAGAGCACAAGCAATAAGTCTCTAATCACTCAAATCGATCGAATTCATGCTTGTGAGGCTTTGGGTCGTAGGAGTTATTGCACTTGATGTATATCACTTTGGTTTAGCTCTTGTGTCTTCAATGTGCTAGTTGGGGGTATTTATAGCCACCAACTACCCAAATAGCTGTTGGAGAAAAGTTGCCAAAACTACATAGTCGGGTGGTGCACCATACCATGAACAGTACTTGTCCGGTGCACCACCGATTAGTGAACAATGGTCTGGCAAGTGTCCATTCTAAATCTGCAGGTTACCGTTGAACTCTTGTCATACGGTCCGATGTACCACCGAACGGTTCGATGCTCTAGGCCAAATAAATCCCGAGGCTAGCTGGTTCGCTATGTAATCGTTATATACTAACGTTTTAATAACGAGAGCATAAAACGACAAATATTGCTTCTGCATCTCAATGTATCTTATTATTATATGTTGACTCCGTAGGTAATAATATGAAGCTCACAAGGCTATTCTCAACCCATTGTTTTTTCACGTTATCTAAAGTTGACACATCATATGTTAATGTATAAGATATAGTTGTCCCAATGTATAGTATCATATGCTATTTTATAGTCCCCACAAGACAATTAAATGTTATATGTGTGTGAGATTATAAATTGTGGGTCACTTAGAGCATCTCCATTAGTTTCTAAAAAATGCTCCCTATACTTAGATTTAGCAAGTTGCTAAATATATATTGAAAACAAAAACAACTCTAGCCTCCAATAGTTTCCAATTCTTAGGTTGTTAAATATTTTTTAAATTATACTAGCTCAGTTTTTCTAGTTATTAATTGCAGTTGCAGCTTCAGATCTGGTTTCATTTGATGATAAAGTTAAATAATCAGTATTCGTCTCTTGATTACTATTTCCATTCCGTATGAATCATGGTAGGTCGTTTTTCTCTAATTTTTTGATGGGTCATCTTCAGACTTGCCAAATGAGAACGATAAATTCATCCTTTATGTGTCTCAAAAGTGCATTACTTGTATACGAGCGCGAACTCAATGGCAAGCAAATGATTTTACGGTATGATTGACACACGAAATAGACTATTGAGAATACCAAACAACTCCCCAAATATGGATACTAAATAGGGATATTAAGGAAGTTAGTACATTTGAGGACCTTATTTAAGAAACTGTTGGATCATATTTTTGGTTAATAATGCTATTCCCAACCCATTGTTTCTTGTCACAATATCCAAAGTTTGGGTGCATTACTTGATCATATATTGTTTTACGGTCCCCACGAGATAATTAAATAATGAATATGTATACGAGTATGAATTGTGGACCACTTAGGCCTTGTTCGATTATTCCCATTACACTTGGATTGGATAAAATTGGAAAAATTAAAAAGTTTGACTTGTTTGGGATTTAAATCCATCCAATTACACTCAATCCATATGGATTGAGAGCTAACCGAACAAGTCCTTAGATGGTTCAGTTTTCAATACCTATGATCTCATGCCAGAGTGGTATCTCTAGGATGATACTACTCTATTCTCTCACCTCTTTAACTCTTGTGCCACATTAGCAACCTCTCCTACATGGCACATATGGACACATATTAACGGACTACGATACTATGCACTGAGAATAACCTAACACCCTAGGGACTTTTTTAAACTAGTGGAGATGCTCTTAGATGGTTTTCGTACCTAAGTGGTAATCTCCCTCAAGATACGATTTTATTCTCTTCCCTCCTTAATCACTTGTCACATTAGATTTCTATCACATCTGACATGTATTAAATGAATATGACACCATGCACTAGGAATAGCCTAAATAGGTTATTCACAATAGTAGTTTCATGCACATTTAATAGTGTGCCACATCACTATTTTAGATGATATGGCATAATATTTAAGATAAATGAGTTTCATGAGGTGAAAATAGTTTCATGAGAATGAAACCATATCAACCCGTTTTCAAGGTCTTAAAAATCGTGTGAAACCTCCATCCGTTTTCAAGGTCTTGAAAATCATATGAAACCTCCATTGAGAATAATGTTTCATCTTCACATATTTTACCGATTTCTATTGGATGTTTAGTTGCATCATTTAATTGGAATGTTAGTCTATGAAATAGTGAAATGAAATTTTGCATTGAGAGACATTATTTTATTCTTAGTTTCATGACACTCTTGATGATGTGGTGATGTTGGAAAGAGTGTTATGAAATGATCATTGTGATTAGCCTTAATAAGTCCAGCAAGAAACCCCAATCGCGGTACAATGACCAAGCTTGGTACCCATAAACCAGGAACTGGACGAGTAGATTGCTTCTTAGAAATTACCAAAGCTGACACTCTTATGAACTGAAGAACTGGAGCATGGAATGTGTTCAGCTTAAAACAAAGTCCATGAAAAGAACTAGTCGAATTTGAACTCAGGTGCTATACTTTACAAATCAAGTAGTGGCCCAAGAAATTCTGTATGTTGACTTCCAGTTGTCTCTGGACTCTTCTAAAGATCGGAAAGTGTGTAAAACAACGTAGAGTGACTGCCAAGAAGTCATGAAATCTGTGCTGCTCGTATTTCCCGTTCATTCTTCCGTACCACAAACATAAATTGCACTCAATGCACACGAGGAACCAAGGAACCAACCCAGCAAAGGGTTGTGTTTGCTTTTGGATCCAGATCTAGATCCTCGTGACAAATATCGGCCAAAGCAGTGAAATTCAAATTTTTGGGAATACAAATATATCACTCATACCAAAAACGGAGGTTACAAACACAACAGTTTAAGCACGAAGCTAAGCTTCTAAAAAAACAAGACGACTATAGTTTTAGCAAAAGCATGGTTTTCAAAACTACAAGGTTGTGACGTCCAAACACCTTAGCATTCGAAAACCAAAATATTTAAAAAATCATGGTATATACTATGCATCCGAATAGGGCCATAAACATTCGTCTCTTTTTCTATTGTATAACCCCTTTCATGAAACTATATTGCAAGGTGATTTACCAATGTCGCAACTTACTCTTCATCAAATCTTCTTGTGTAACCTGTGTTAATTTTGTGAATCGAAGCAACAAGAAAATTGTTTCACAGCCATATTCTATCACTTTAGTTAATTTTCCCTGACAAAGCTGACCATGAAAATAGCTATCCAAAGGAAAAGCTCAGGCAGCAATTTGATATTTCGTTTGGCTGACCATCATAGCATTTAAAGTGAATAGTCTGTTCAAACTCTGAGCTATCACCGTGGAACAAAATCATGCTGATACCTCATTGATATGTTGGTTGAGGCTCTTCCCAGGGGGTATAAAGATCAAATCATCCCAGCCAGAATCTCTTTCATTTATCTGCAGAATCAAATAGCATAATGGTAAGAGCTGCTGAACTAGTAAAACTGTACAAGCAATATCCATTCTGCCATTTTATATCCATCCTACCTCCATTTTCTTCAGGACATCCTCCAAACTTCCAACCTGGAAGATAGACACAGAAGAGTTAAATTAGTTTCATTAGAGATTTGCATGAGCTATAACTGAACATAACTACATACCATAATTTTCTTAGATAAGGCTGACCCTCTTGAACCTTTGGAAGCCCTTGTAAGTTCTCTTTCTATGTCTTCCTGAACAACGAGGTAAGTGGTAAGAACCTAATCAAGGTCTAAGAAACACTACATGATATAAAATGCAGCCTGGCAAACCTTTTGAAAATATACTGGACAGTAGCGCTTCTTCTGCTTCTTCACAACCAGCAGATCTGACTGCACAGCACTTGGAACATTTTCATTGCAGCAATAAATGATTCAAAGTACCAATGAGGAACATGAACCCCCAAAATAACACAAGTCTAGTGTACAAACATTAGAATAGTATATAACTAAATGGAACTGCACAACAAACTCAAAAGTTAAGTGTGGAGTGGAGCATCTACCAGAAAAAGATAGACACCATTCTGCTGAAGCTGAAGCTGGAGTGTACAATGTATGAAACTCTAATCAGCTTGGCAATTACTTTATCTACACTAATGCAACAAGTGCAGTTTGATTCATTGTGGTTTGTATGAATTTTCACTTTATCTTGGTAGTTTTTTGCGGTGTGGTCACTTTTTTATGCCGGAAACCACATACAGTTTATATTAATGAAGAAAAAGGGTTATGATGTCGCCTTCCTTAAAAGCTCCAGACGATAGAAAATAAAATGAACTCCAAAAAAGGGGGAAACAGTGGATTTTGGTTGGGGACAGCACAGCATGACTATTTGACTACACAGCTTCACAAGATGAGACTTTAATAGTGAGAACAGAATGGACATTCCCCTTCTTCTTAATATAAAGATGCGCAGCTCTCCTGCGTTTTTCGAAAAAAAAAGAGAACAGAATGGACATACAATTAATTTTCACAATAAAAATAGGGATGGGCAAGTAAATCTAAACAGCTTCAATTTTTTCATACCTTTTCTTCTAGAGCCTATCCATAATATATTAGATTTGGAAATAGCTAAATGCATTAGTGATTCTTAGATCCAAGGCATCAATCAACAATTTGCCGGTTGTCCTAAATTTTACCAAAAGAGGAATTACTGGTATTTGCTTAATCAAGAAAACCTTATACTAATTGATAGGATGTGTCTCCATATACAAAGGTATGGAGGTAGCGCCTAAGGTTACACTTAATTTGTGGTACAGATGA
Organism: Zea mays; assembly: GCF_902167145.1. Classification (NCBI taxonomy): domain Eukaryota; kingdom Viridiplantae; phylum Streptophyta; class Magnoliopsida; order Poales; family Poaceae; genus Zea; species Zea mays. The sequence goes on along the minus strand of NC_050104.1, from coordinate 9,253,765 downwards.
AGGGTTTCCTTGTGGCCATCCTAGTGAATTAATACATGCGAGTATTTGACTGAGTTTAGCATGCATAACAAGAACTACTCATCGCATCAAATTGACACGCACATGACTCACAAGAAACTAAAATTGAATGTCAATATGGAAAGTAAAATATATTATTAGAGTGGCCAAATCAGGGACATTACCTGAAAAACAGGAACACCATCAAAAGCAGTTAAGCCCGATTTCATCTGGAAAATAAAAAGGGTAATACATGTCACAAGGATGAAGAAACCTTTTTTCTTCGTACTTGAAGAATAATCAAGGGGGTTGTAATGATCTACATATTCTATATGCAAGACTTAGCTTGTTCTACAGACAACAGTATGTGTTACCTAAACTTAACTAAAGACAAAAGTATGTGTTACTTAAACTTTAGATTTACAAATGTGCACTGTGGAGAATCATTGCAGGTCATTAGGCCAACAAGTCCATCCAGGAAAAAGAACAGAAAGATTCACCACCTACCACTATGGTAAGAACTAACACTTCACATGTTCTATGTCCACATGTCTAGGATTCACGCATTATGGTGAAGGACTGAAGGCATACAAAAAACCAGCAGACACGCTGATAGCGTAGTAGTTGAGAAACCAAAGGGGCGGAGCTCTCAACCAGGGTTCAATCCCTCGTGCTGCATGGTTGTGTGCCCACTTCCCTGGTTGAAACAATGTAGTTCCACGGCTGCCAAATAAGCGTGCGCACATGAGGTATTGAGGTTCCTGCCTGTTCCCAGGTTCGGTGGGCCTCTTTTTAAGACTGAAGTCAAGGGGACGTCTCTCCCCTTGATCAACTCTTTTTTTACATACAATAAGCCACAAATGTACAGACCTTGTGACCAAATTATTGGGATTGCTCAAAGTAACAAAAATCTCTTCAAACATATGTTTTCTTTGAAATGTTGGAACATGTTAAACCAATAGCTATGGGTATGCATTTTGCCAAGTCAAACAATTTATGTAGAGTTTCTGCATGCACTAGAGGAATATTGCTAATACACTAGTAATTAAATGATTGGCCACCGTCAAACCATTGCAAGCCAATGATATCCAAGAAGGTCAATATTATGGCATTTAACTACATGATATGGAGAAATGGACACACATGTTTCATCCCTGTATTTGTAATAAAATAACAAGTAATTATTAAAAAAATCATTGCATTGCTGCTTTCAAGAGCATTTGCAGTCTGACTGATGCATCTCAATTATGCTCACATCATAGAGAGAGGAGGGAGTAGAATATAAATAGGTCCATGTACAAGATAATAGAGCAAAGAGCGGGAAAAAAACTATTAAAGAGCAGACCTCCAGTGCATTCTTTATTTGAAGAGGGTCGGGTAAGAACCTAAATGCGATACCTTCAGCCTTTAACATATAGACCTACATAGAAGAGCAAAGTTATGAGGTATATATGTTTGCATTATAAAACATATAATAGAGTCAAGGTTATTAAAATGGTAAAACGTTGGAACGCTCATGGGTGAATTTTTGACTTTTAAACGTTTAAACTTTGTTTAAACGTAGTTTTAAACAACACAGGAAAAATACCAATACATCATAATTTCAGCAATAATATGAAGTTAAATACTAAAATAGAGAGGTTAGTGGCTTACCAAAACTTCACCCATGAGCTGGATTGAACCTCAAAAGTAACTAATAGAATGAGCCCAAAAATAGCTAATGGTCTAAAATGCATAAAGCACTGCGTTTTACAGTTTAGAACGCCAAAACGCTAAAACGTGGTTTCAATCTCTAATTAGAGTTTTGACGTTTAAACGTAGTTTTTATAACACTGAATAGAGTATCAGTCAGGTTCAAGATAAACACAATGTCTATGCATGCACTAAACAACCAAAGCTGCAGTGGCGTCAACCAAGCTTAATGCATCATGAAAGCATGAACAAGATAAGCTAATAAGCAGTGTTATTAAAACTACGTTTAAACGATGTTTGAACTACGTTTAAACGTCAAAACTCTAATTAGAGGTTGAAACCACGTTTTAGCGTTTTGACGTTCTAAACTGTAAAACGCAGTGTTTTATGCATTTTAGACCATTAGCTACTTTTGGGCCCAGTCTATTAGTTACTTTTGAGGTTCAATCCAGCTCATGGGTGAAGTTTTGGTAAGCCACTAATCTCTATATTTTGGTATTTAACTGCATATTATTGTCTGAAATTATGATGTATTGGTATTTTTCCTGTGTTGTTTAAAACTACGTTTAAACAAAGTTTAAACGTTTAAAAGACAAAATTTGACCCATGAGCGTTCCAACGTTTTACCGTTTTAATAACCTTGCTAATAAGTAATTGGCTACCTAAATCATGACAGCGTACACAATTCCTGGCCAATAAGCCTGATAGAACTAGTTTGAAAAGACTCTTTTCGCTGTGCAATTTAGTTAAAAGTCTTACCTCTCACCTTGCTAATAAGTTAAGATACCTAATTACTGGACTGGCTTTCGTACTTCAAAACGAAACATAAAAACCTTACAGAACCCACAATTCAAAGAAAAAAAATGTTCATCAAGTATTGACATGATCAATGACAAGACATACAGAATCAAACCAACCTGATCAAGTGTAAATACAGAATGAAACCAACCTGATCAAGTGTAAATACAGAATGAAACCAACCTGATCAAGTGTAATAGGCACCACTTTTGCCCCCTTGCCTAGCACCGGTTGCCGCGTCCTCACCTAAACCACACAAACCTCCCGAACAATTAGTGAAAAATCCAAAACCGGAGCCCAAAGCAAACAGGTGGCGAGAGAGCGGGGAATACATGCGACAGGAGGGCGTCGGCGTCCTCCGAACGGAAGCAGAGGAGGCCGAGGGAGCGGAGGCCGGTGGCAGGGTCGGAGACAAGCACGAACTCGTTGCTGGAGTTGCAGACAGTGAAGACGGGAGTGCCGGTAAGAGCGCGCGCGACCTCATCGGGCGCGAGAGAGAGAGATAGGGAGGCGCCCTGGGGGCCCGGCGTGCGCGCAGCCGCGGCAGCGAGGGCGGGGCGCGGGACGTTCAGGTGGGAAGCCAAACGGGAGAGGTGGTGCTGTAGGAAGGAGGCGGTGGCTACGAGCGGGTTTGGAAGCGGCGACGCAGCGAAGGGGAAGGGGGTCGGTTCGGACATGGGCGCAGCGGCGAGGGGAAGGGAGGAGCACGTGGAGATGGAGTCCGGTGGCGCCATCGCGTGGGTTGCGGCGGCGGTGGTGGCGTGGCGTGCGAGGCTCCTTATTGGTCGGCGGCGTCGACGAGAACGGCCTGGCGCGGGGGCGATTCGGTTGAGCCCAACCCCAAGTGCAGAGTTGCGGATTGCGGCCCGCTGAAGCTGATATTCAACTGACGTGTATTGGAGTGATTACGAGAGTATCTAAACAATTTGTTGACGCCTTTTCGGAGCGTCAAACACCTAATAAGAACCGTGGCGGTGCTCTCTAGTCAGGCGCGGACGGTCTGCGGCCTGGGACCGGACGGTTCGTGACCTGGCGCAGGGCTAGGGTCTTCTGCCTGACGGCCGGACGGTCCGCGCCCTGGGGGCGGACGATCCGCGCGTACGCAGGGGCGGCGGAAGTCGCCGGCAGCGACCTGGATCTCGCTCCCGGGAGGGACCCCGTCGGGGAGGAGAGATCCTAGGTGATGTCTAGGCTCGGCAGGCCGACCTAGACTCTTCTAATCAGCGTAGAGTCGAAGAGAAGCGGGAATTTAGAGATCGAGAGGCTAAACCTAAACTAGACTAGAACTACTCTTAGGATAAAATGCGAAATAGAAGTGTTTGATTCGATTGATGATGATTACAAATCGGCCGTATATCTCTCTTTTTATAGAGGGGGGCTGGACCCTTTACACGACTAGATTCCGAGCTAATTCCGCGGATCTAGCTAACAAACATAGCACAAAACTCGGAACCCTAATCTACTCTGCGCATGCGCGGACCGTCCGGCCCACAAGCGCGGACTGTGCGGACCGCGGACTGTCCGGCCTCAGGGCCGGACCGTCCGCGTGCTCATTTTGGTGCCAAACATATGCCCTCCTGCCTTTTGGTGGAGCTAGGCAAACCAAAAGCACCTTAGTCCGATGTGATCACATCGGTTTTCTTAAGCATCTTGCCACATACTAGGATGGTACTGCTTGAGGAAACGCCCATTCAAAGCTTTGGGTAAATCCTTGCCTTGCAATGTTTGTAGTAAATAGGTGTTACCAGATATTACCTGTTTTACTTTATAAGGACCTTCCCAGCTTGGCGACCATTTTCCAAACTTCCGGTCTTTATTCCTTAGAGGCAGGATGGTCTTCCACACCAGGTCCCCTACTTAAAATGACTTTGCTTTGACCTTCTTGTTGTAGGCCCTGGCTACCATGATCTTATCCTTTTCTATTGCTCCCAAAGCTATCACCCTCTTGTCGGTCACCTCATCAATATTATCCATCATTGAATTGTAATAATCAGTGATGGTTAGATCATTTTGTCTGGCGAACCTGACAGCATTCAAACTTATTTCCACAGGCAACACTGCTTCCTGCCCATAGACAAGCTCAAAAGGAGACACTTTAGTAGCACTATGTTTAGATATCATGTGAGCCCATAAAGCTTCGGACAAAATCTTATGTCAATGCTTAGGATTATCCAATATCTTCTTTTTTATCAAGTTAATCAATGTCCTATTACTAGACTCGGCCTGTCCATTGGCCTGAGCATAATATGGAGATGAATTAAGCAATTTAATTCTATATAATTCAGCAAACTCACGTACCTTCTTTGACATAAAAGAAGTCCCTTGATCTGTAGTCAAGGTCTGGGGAATGCCGAATCTATGAATAATATGTTCAGTTATGAACTCAATTACCTCCTTGTGCGTCATGTTCTTCAGAGCAACGGCTTCAGTCCATTTGGTGAAATAATCAGTGGCAACTAACACGAACCGATGCCCCTTTGATGATGAAGGATGAATTTCCCCAATAAAGTCTAATCCCCATCCTCTGAAAGGCCAAGGCTTGATGATAGGATGCAATTCGGCTGCAGGGACCAACTGTAGGTCGCCGAATTTTTGACACACTTGGCAACCCTTGTAGTACTTGAAACAATCAGCTATCATATTAGGCCAATAAAAACCAGACCTTCGCAACAGCCACTTCATCTTTGGAGCCGATTGATGGGTACCACAAATTTCTTCATGTACTTCGGCCATGGCTAATATAGCATCATTTGGGCCCAAGCACTTAAGCAGGACGTCGTTGACTGTTCGGCGGTAGAGTTCATCACTCATCAAAACATACTTGAAAGTTGTACGCCGAATGTTCTTATCTGTCCTAACGTTGGGATTTCGTAAATAATTAGTTATGGGCGTCCTCCAATCTCCTGCATCGGCTTCATTATCAGCCGAATCGATTAGGAGAACTTCCCTGGTAACCCCGGACGGTCCGGCGTCATCATGCGGACGGTCCGCGACCTGGGGATTTGGCTCTGCACTGGTTATCAGATTTTCAGTATTGTGAAATTTCCCTCTCTTTATCCGATAACCTGATGCATCTTGTGCCAAATTGTTAGCTCTATGATTCTCAACTCTAGAGATATGCCGAATACTGAATTCGTCAAAAGAATGGATTATGCTCCAACATTTTTCAAGGTAACTGATAGTCGCCTAGAGGGGGGGTGAATAGGGCAAAACTGAAATTTACAAAATTAATCACAACTAAAAGCCGGGTTAGCGTTAGAAATAATAACGAGTCCGAGAGAGAGGGCGCAAAACAAATCGCAAGCAAATGAAGAGTGTGACACGCGGATTTGTTTTACCGAGGTTCGGTTCTCGCAAACCTACTCCCCGTTGAGGAGGCCACAAAGGCCGGGTCTCTTTCAACCCTTCCCTCTCTCAAACGGTCCCTCGGACCGAGTGAGCTTCTCTTCTCAAATCAAAACCGGGAACAAAACTTCCCCGCAAGGGCCACCACACAATTGGTGCCTCTTGCCTTGATTACAATGGAGTTTTGATCACAAGAACAAGTGAGAAAGAAAAGAAGCAATCCAAGCGCAAGAGCTCAAAAGAACACGGCAAATCTCTCTCGCTAATCACTAAAGCCTCGTGTGGAATTGGAGAGGATTTGATCTCTTTGGTGTGTCTAGAATTGAATGCCTAGCTCTTGTAAGTGGTTGAGAAGTGGAAAACTTGGATGCAATGAATGGTGGGTGGTTGGGGGTATTTATAGCCCCAACCACCAAACTAGCCGTTTGGTGGGGCTGTCTGTCGCATGGTGCACCGGACAGTCCGGTGCACACCGGACATGTCCGGTGCGCCAGCCACGTCACCAAAACCGTTGGGTTCCGACCGTTGGAGTTCTGACTGCTGGGCCCGCCTGGATGTCCGGTGGCACACCGGACATGTACTGTAGAGTGTCCGGTGCGCCAGTATGGGCGTGCCTGACGTCTGCGAGTACTGGCACGCATTAATTGCTGTTGCAGGCGACCGTTGGCGCGAAGTAGCAGTTGCTTCGATGTCACACCGGACAGTCCGGTGCACACCGGACATGTCCGGTGAATTATAGTGGACTAGCCGTTGGAGATTCCTGAAGCTGGCGAGTTCCTGAGGCGCCGTTCCTTGGAGCACCGGACACTGTCCGGTGTACACCAGACAGTCCGGTGAATTATAGCGGAGCGCCTCTGGATTTTCCCGAAGGTGACGAGTTTGAGTTGGAGTCCTCTGGTGCACCGGACATTGTCCGGTGGTGCATCGGACACTGTCCGGTGGCACACCGGACAGTCCGGTGCGCCATACCAGAGGTGCCTTCGGTTGCCCCTTTGCTCTTTTGTTGAACCCAATACTTGGTCTTTTTATTGGCTAAGTGTGAACCTTTGGCACCTGTATAACTTATACACTAGAGCAAACTAGTTAGTCCAGTTATTTGTGTTGGGCAATTCAACCACCAAAATCATTTAGGAACTAGGTGTAAGCCTAATTCCCTTTCAATCTCCCCCTTTTTGGTGATTGATGCCAACACAAACCAAAGCAAGTATAGAAATGCATAATTGAACTAGTTTGCATAATGTAAGTGCAAAGGTTGCTTGGAATTGAGCCAATATAAATACTTACAAGATATGCATGGATTGTTTCTTCATCTTTAACATTTTGGACCACACTTGCACCACGGATTTTGTTTTTGCAAATTTTTTTTGTAAATCCTTTTCAAAGTTCTTTTGCAAATAGTCAAAGGTAAATGAATAAGATTTTACGAAGCATTTTCAAGATTTGAAATTTCCTCCCCCTGTTTCAAATGCTTTTCCTTTGACTAAACAAAACTCCCCCTAGATGAGATCCTCCTCTTAGTGTTCAAGAGGGTTTTGATATATCAATTTTGAAAATATTACTTTCTCCCCCTTTTGAACACAATGAGATACCAATTTGAAATTTACCAATTGAAAATCTCCAAATTTAAAATTAGGTGGTGGTGCGGTCCTTTTGCTTTGGGCAAATATTTTCTCCCCCTTTGGCATGAATCGCCAAAAACGGAGTCATTAGAGCCCTCAGAATTACTTTCTTCCCCTTTGGTCATAAATAAATGAGTGAAGATTGTACCAAAGACGAAATCCTTTTGCTTTGAACTCTCCCCAAAAAGATGGAGAGAAGCGCGGAGCGACGACGAACGATGAGTTACGGAGTGGAAGCCTTTGTCTTCGCCGAAGACTCCAATTCCCTTTCAATATACCTATGACTTGGTTTGAAATAGACTTGAAAAACACATTAGTCATAGCATATGAAAGAGACATGATCAAAGGTATACAAATGAGCTATGTGTGCAATTTAGCAAAAGAAATTGCGCGAATCAAGAATATTGAGCTCATGCCTAAGTTTGTTAAAAGTTTGTTCATCAAGAGGCTTGGTAAAGATATCGACTAATTGATCTTTAGTGTTAATGTAAGAAATCTTGATATCTCCCTTTTGTTTGTGATCCCTAAGAAAATGATATCGAATGGCTATGTGTTTAGTGCGGCTATGCTCGACGGGATTATCCGCCATCTTGATTGCACTCTCATTATCACATAGCAAAGGGACTTTGGTTAATTTGTAACCGTAGTCCCGCAGGGTTTGCCTCATCCAAAGCAATTGCGCGCAACAATGGCCTGCGGCAATGTACTCGGCTTCGGCGGTGGAAAGAGCAACCGAATTTTGCTTCTTTGAAGCCCAAGACACCAAGGATCTTCCCAAGAACTGGCAAGTCCCCGATGTGCTCTTCCTATTGATTTAACACCCCGCCCAATCGGCATCCGAATAACCAATCAAATCAAATGTGGATCCCCGAGGGTACCAAATCCCAAACTTAGGAGTATAAGCCAAATATCTCAAGATTCGTTTTACGGCCGTAAGGTGAGATTCCTTAGGGTTGGATTGGAATCTTGCACACATGCATACGGAAAGCATAATATCCGGTCGAGATGCACATAAATAGAGTAAAGAACCTATCATCAACCGGTATACCTTTTGATCCACGGACTTACCTCCCGTGTCGAGGTCGAGATGCCCATTAGTTCCCATGGGTGTCTTGATGGGCTTAGCATCCTTCATTCCAAACTTGGTTAGAATGTCTTGAGTATACTTCGTTTGGCTAATGAAGGTGCCTTCTTGGAGTTGCTTGACTTGGAATCCTAGAAAATACTGCAACTCCCCCATCATTGACATCTCGAATTTTTGTGTCATGATCCTACTAAATTCTTCACATGTAGACTCGTTAGTAGACCCAAATATAATATCATCAACATAAATTTGGCATACAAACAGGTCATTTTCAAGAGTTTTAGTGAATAAAGTAGGATCGGCCTTTCCGACTTTGAAGCCATTAGCGATAAGGAAATCTCTAAGGCATTCATACCATGCTCTTGGGGCTTGCTTGAGCCCATAAAGCGCCTTAGAGAGCCTATAAACATGGTTAGGGTACTCACTGTCTTCAAAGCCGGGAGGTTGCTCAACATAGACCTCTTCCTTGATTGGTCCATTTAGGAAGGCACTTTTCACGTCCATTTGATAAAGCTTGAAGCCATGGTAAGTAGCATAGGCTAATAATATGCGAATTGACTCAAGCCTAGCTACGGGTGCATAGGTTTCACCGAAATCCAAACCTTCGACTTGGGAGTATCCCTTGGCCACAAGTCGAGCTTTGTTCCTTGTCACCACACCATGTTCGTCTTGCTTGTTGCGGAAAACCCACTTGGTTCCTACAACATTTTGATTAGGACGTGGAACTAAATGCCATACCTCATTTCTAGTGAAGTTGTTGAGCTCCTCTTGCATTGCCATCACCCAATCCGAATCTTGGAGTGCTTCCTCTACCCTGTGTGGCTCAATAGAGGAAACAAAAGAGTAATGCTCACAAACATGTGCAACACGAGATCTAGTAGTTACCCCCTTATGAATGTCGCCGAGGATGGTGTCGACGGGGTGATCTCGTTGGATTGCTTGGTGGACTCTCGAGTGTGGCGGCCTTTGTTCTTCATCCTCCTTGTCTTGATCATTTGCATCTCCCCCTTGATCATTGCCGTCATCTTGAGGTGGCTCATTTGCTTGATCTTCTATTTCATCAACTTGAGCTTCATCCTCATTTTGAGTCGGTGGAGATGCTTGCGTGGAGGAGGATGGTTGATCTTGTTCATTTGGAGGCTCTTTGGATTCCTTAGGACACACATCCCCAATGGACATGTTCCTTAGCGCGATGCATGGAGCCTCTTCATTACCTATCTCATCAAGATCAACTTGCTCTACTTGAGAGCCGTTAGTTTCATCAAACACAACATCACAAGAAACTTCAACTAGTCCTGAGGACTTGTTAAAGACTCTATATGCCCTTGTGTTTGAATCATATCCTAGTAAAAAGCCTTCTACAGTCTTAGGAGCAAATTTGGATTTTCTACCTCTTTTAACAAGAATAAAACATTTGCTACCAAAGACTCTAAAATATGAAATATTGGGCTTTTTACCGGTTAGGAGTTCATAAGATGTCTTCTTGAGGATTCGGTGTAGATATAACCGATTGATGGCGTAGCAGGCGGTGTTGACCGCCTCAGCCCAAAACCGATCCGAAGTCTTGTACTCATCAAGCATGGTCCTTGCCATGTCCAATAGAGTTCGATTTTTCCTCTCCACTACACCATTTTGTTGTGGCGTGTAGGGAGAAGAGAACTCATGCTTGATGCCCTCCTCCTCAAGGAAGCCTTCAATTTGAGAGTTCTTGAACTCCGTCCCGTTGTCGCTTCTTATTTTCTTGATCTTTAAGCCGAACTCATTTTGAGCCCGTCTTAAGAATCCCTTTAAGGTATCTTGGGTTTGAGATTTTTCCTACAAAAAGAATACCCAAGTGAAGCGAGAATAATCATCCACTATTACAAGACAATACTTACTCCCGCCGATGCTTATGTAAGCAATCGGGCCGAATAGATCCATGTGGAGTAGCTCAAGCGGCCTGTCGGTCGTCATGATGTTTTTGTGTGGATGATGGGCTCCAACTTGCTTTCCTGCCTGGCATGCGCTACAAACCCTGTCTTTCTCAAAATGAACATTTGTTAGTCCTAAAATGTGTTCTCCCTTTGGAAGCTTATGAAGATTCTTCATCCCAACATGGGCTAGTCGGCGGTGCCAGAGCCAACCCATGTTAGTCTTAGCAATTAAGCATGTGTCGAGTTCAGCTCTATCAAAATGCACTAAGTATAGCTGACCCTCTAACACACCCTTAAATGCTATTGAATCATCACTTCTTCTAAAGACAGTGACACCTACATCAGTAAAGAGATAGTTGTAGCCCATTTTGCATAATTGAGATACAGAAAGTAAATTGTAATCTAATGAATCTACAAGAAAAACATTGGAAATAGAATGGTCAGGAGATATAGCAATTTTACCCAATCCTTTGACCAAACCTTGGTTTCCATCCCCGAAAGTAATAGCTTGTTGGGGATCCTGGTTTTTCTCGTAGGAGGAGAACATCTTTTTCTCCCCTGTCATGTGGTTTGTGCACCCGCTATCGATGATCCAACTTGAGCCCCCGGATGCATAATCCTACAAAACAAGTTTAGTTCTTGACTTTAGGTACCCAAACGGTTTTGGGTCCTTTGGCATTAGAAACAAGAACTTTGGGAACCCAAACACAAGTTTTGGAGCTCTTGTGTTTGCCCCCAACATACTTGGCAACGACCTTGCCGGATTTGTTAGTCAAGACATATGATGCATCAAAAGTTTTGAATGAAATGTCATGATCATTTGATGCATTAGGAATTCTCTTCTTAGGCAACTTAGCACGGGTTGGTTGCCTAGAACTAGATGTCTCACCCTTATACATAAAAGCATGATTAGGGCCAGAGTGAGACTTCCTAGAGTGAATTCTCCTAATTTTGTTCTCGGGATAACCGGCAGGGTACAAAATGTAACCCTCGTTATCCTGAGGCATGGGAGCCTTGCCCTTAACGAAATTAGACAATCTTTTAGGAGGGGCATTAAGTTTGACATTGTCTCCCCTTTGGAAGCCAATGTCATCCTTGATGCCGGGGCGTCTCCCATTATAGAGCATACTTCTAGCAAATTTAATTTTTTCATTCTCTAAGTTATGCTCGGCAATTTTAGCATCTAATTTTGCTATATGATCATTTTGTTGTTTAATTAAAGACATGTGATCATGAATAGCATTAATATCAACATCTCTACATCTAGTACAAATAGATACATGCTCAACGATAGATGTAGAGGGTTTGCAAGATTTTAATTCTATAACCTTAGCATGTAATATATCATTTTCACTTCTAAGGTTAGAAATAGTAACATTGCAAACATCAAAATCTTTAGCCTTAGCAAGCAATTTCTCATTTTCAATCCTAAGGCTAGCAAGAGAAACATTCAACTCATCAATCCTAGCAAGTAAATCAACATTATCATCTCTAGGATTGGAAGTTGAAACATTACAAACATGAGAATCAACTTTAGCAATTAATTTCGCATTTTCATTTCTAAGGTTGGCAATAGTGTCATGGCATGTGCTTAGCTCACTAGATAATTTCTTACATTTTTCTACCTCTAGAGCATAAGTATTTTTAACCTTAACATGTTTCTTATTTTCCTTAATTAGGAAGTCCTCTTGGGAATCCAAAAGGTCATCCTTTTCATGAATAGCACTAATTAATTCATTTAATTTTTCCTTTTGTTCCATGTTAAGGTTGGCAAAAAGGGTACGCAAATTATCCTCCTCATCACTAGCATTATCATCACTAGAAGACTCATATTTAGTCGAGGATTTAGATTTAACCTTCTTCTTTTTGCCGTCCTTTGCCATGAGGCACTTGTGGCCGACGTTGGGAAAGAGGAGTCCCTTGGTGACGGCGATGTTGGCGGCGTCCTCGTCGTCGGAGGAGTCGGTGGAGCTCTCGTCGGAGTCCCACTCGCGGCACACGTGGGCATCGCCGCCCCTCTTCTTGTGGTACCTCTTCTTTTCTCTCCTCTTGCCCTTCTTGTCGTTATCCCTGTCACTGTCACTTGATAATGGACATTTAGCAATAAAGTGACCGGGCTTACCACACTTGTAGCAAACCTTCTTGGAATGGGATTTGTAATCCTTCCCTTTCCGTTGCTTGAGGATTTGGCGAAAGCTTTTGATGATTAAAGCCATCTCCTCGTTGTCGAGCTTTGAAGCATCGATTGGTTGTCTACTTGGTGTAGACTCCTCCTTCTTCTCCTCCGTTGCCTTGAATGCCACCGGTTGTGCTTCGGATGTGGAGGGATCATCAAGCTCGTTGATCTTCTTTGAGCCCTTGATCATACATTCAAAGCTCACAAAATTCCCGATAACTTCCTCGGGAGTCATTAGTGTATATCTTGGGTTGCCACGAATTAATTGAACTTGAGTAGGGTTAAGAAAAATAAGAGATCTTAGAATAACCTTAACCACCTCGTGGTCATCCCACTTTTTGCTCCCGAGGTTGCGCACTTGGTTCACCAAGGTTATGAGCCGGTTGTACATGTCTTGTGGCTCCTCCCCTTGGCGAAGACGGAAGCGACCGAGCTCCCCCTCGATTGTTTCCCGCTTGGTGATCTTGGTGAGTTCATCACCCTCGTGCGCGGTCTTGAGTAAGTCCCAAATCTCCTTTGCACTCTTCAACCCTTGCACCTTGTTATATTCCTCTCTACTTAGAGAGGCAAGGAGTATGGTTGTGGCTTGGGAGTTGAAGTGCTCGATTTGGGCCACTTCATCCACATCATAGTCTTCATCCCCTACGGATGGTACATGTACACCAAACTCAACAACATCCCATATACTTTTGTGGAGTGAGGTTAGATGAAATCGCATTAAATCACTCCACCTAGCGTAATCTTCACCATCAAAAGTTGGTGGTTTGCCTAATGGGACGGAAAGTAAAGGTGTATGTTTAGAAATGCGAGGGTAGCGTAGGGGAATCTTACTATACTTCTTACGCTCTTGACGCTTAGAAGTGACGGACGCCGCGTCGGAGCCGGAGGTGGATGCCGATGAAGAATCGGTCTCGTAGTAGACCACCTTCCTCATCTTCTTTTTCTTGTCCCCACTCCGATGCGGCTTGTGGGAAGAGGATTTCTCCTTCTTCTCTTTGTGGTGTGAAGAAGATCTCTTCTCCTTCCCTTTGGAGGAGTCCTTCTTCTTCTCTTTCCTCTTGGTGCGGGACTTTTCCGATGAAGTGCTCCCGTGGCTTGTAGTGGGCTTTTCGCCGGTCTCCATCTCCTTCTTGGCGTGATCTCCCGACATCACTTCGAGCGGTTAGGCTCTAATGAAGCACCGGGCTCTGATATCAATTGATAGTCGCCTAGAGGGGGGGTGAATAGGGCGAAACTGAAATTTACAAAATTAATCACAACTAAAAGCCGGGTTAGCGTTAGAAATAATAACGAGTCCGAGAGAGAGGGCGCAAAACAAATCGCAAGCAAATGAAGACTGTGACACGCGGATTTGTTTTACCGAGGTTCGGTTCTCGCAAACCTACTCCCCGTTGAGGAGGCCACAAAGGCCGGGTCTCTTTCAACCCTTCCCTCTCTCAAACGGTCCCTCGGACCGAGTGAGCTTCTCTTCTCAAATCAAAACCGGGAACAAAACTTCCCCGCAAGGGCCACCACACAATTGGTGCCTCTTGCCTTGATTACAATGGAGTTTTGATCACAAGAACAAGTGAGAAAGAAAAGAAGCAATCCAAGCGCAAGAGCTCAAAAGAACACGGCAAATCTCTCTCGCTAATCACTAAAGCCTCGTGTGGAATTGGAGAGGATTTGATCTCTTTGGTGTGTCTAGAATTGAATGCCTAGCTCTTGTAAGTGGTTGAGAAGTGGAAAACTTGGATGCAATGAATGGTGGGTGGTTGGGGGTATTTATAGCCCCAACCACCAAACTAGCCGTTTGGTGGGGCTGTCTGTCGCATGGTGCACCGGACAGTCCGGTGCACACCGGACATGTCCGGTGCGCCAGCCACGTCACCAAAACCGTTGGGTTCCGACCGTTGGAGTTCTGACTGCTGGGCCCGCCTGGATGTCCGATGGCGCACCGGACATGTACTGTAGAGTGTCCGGTGCGCCAGTATGGGCGTGCCTGACGTCTGCGAGTACTGGCGCGCATTAATTGCTGTTGCAGGCGACCGTTGGCGCGAAGTAGCCGTTGCTTCGATGTCACACCGGACAGTCCGATGCACACCGAACATGTCCGGTGAATTATAGTGGACTAGCCGTTGGAGATTCCTGAAGCTGGCGAGTTCCTGAGGCGCCATTCCTTGGAGCACCGGACACTGTCCGGTGTACACCGGACAGTCCGGTGAATTATAGCGGAGCGCCTCTGGATTTTCCCGAAGGTGACGAGTTTGAGTTGGAGTCCTCTGGTGCACCGGACACTGTCCGGTGGTGCACCGGACAGTCCGGTGCGCCAGACCAGAGGTGCCTTCGGTTGCCCCTTTGCTCTTTTGTTGAACCCAATACTTGGTCTTTTTATTGGCTAAGTGTGAACCTTTGGCACCTGTATAACTTATACACTAGAGCAAACTAGTTAGTCCAGTTATTTGTGTTGGGCAATTCAACCACCAAAATCATTTAGGAACTAGGTGTAAGCCTAATTCCCTTTCAGTAACTATTTAGAGTACCATCAAAACATTGATATTCTTCTAACACCTATTGGACGACTAGCTGAGAATCACCAAATGCCTTTACATGTTTTACTCCCATACAATTTAAAAGTTCTAAACCGAACAAAAGGGCTTCATATTCGGCTTGATTGTTAGTGCAATAAGTTTTCAATCGGCTAGAGAAGTCAAAGGAGACATTACTTGGCGAAACAAGCACAATGCCAATCCCTTGCCCTTCATTGCAAACCGATCCATCAAAATATAAAGTCCAAGGAGTAATAGTGAGGTATGACATGTCTAGTTTATGAATATCATTAATCCGATGTTCTACAATGAAATCCGCTACGACTTGGCCTTTCATAGATTTCAATGGTTCATAGGCCAAGTCATATTCTATGAGTGCATAAGCCCACTTACCAATTCTACCACTCATAATTGGGTTATGCAACATGTATTTGATCACATCGATTTGACAAAAACAGTGCAATGACTAGACAGTAAATAACATCTACATTTGGTGCATGCATAAAACAAGCATAAGCATAACTTCTCAATAAAACTGTACCTTGTTTCAGCATCCACCAATCTTCGGCTTAGATATGTCACCACATGCTCCTTTCCGTCAGTTTCTTGTGTCAGAACAGCCCCAATGACCCTATCTTTAGCGGCAATGTATAATCAGAATGGTACTCCTGCTCGTGATGCTTTTAATACGGGAGCCGAAGATAAGTATTTTTTGATGAGATCAAATGCTTCTTGCTGTTCTGCCCCCCAAGTGAATTCGGCATCATTCTTAAGCCGAAGAATAGGGGTGAACGCATCAATCTTCCCGGCTAAGTTAGAAATAAACCATCGTAAATAATTCACCTTGCCGAGAAACTTCTGTACCTCAACCTTACAGGTCGGAGGTCCCACATTCCGAATAGACTTGATTCGGTCAGGGTCTATCTCTATACCATGTTCATGGATGACAAATCCTAAAAACTTACCAGCCGATACTCCAAAAGCACATTTACGTGGGTTCATTTTCAAACCATACCGACGCATTTTATCAAAGGCTTTGCGCAAATCAGCTATATGAGAACTAAACTCAGCCGATTTGACTACAATATCATCAATGTAAACTTCCACAGTGTTTCCTAACAATTCATGGAAGATCAAATTCATAGCTCTCTGATAAGTAGCACCAGCATTTTTCAGACCAAATGTCATGACAACCCACTCAAATAAACCAATGAAGCCTGGACATATAAAGGCCGTTTTAGACGCATCTTCTTCGACCATGAAAATCTGATTATATCCGGCATTACCATCAAGGAAGCTAATAATTCTATTTCCTAATGCATTATTGATTAATGTGTCAGTTATGGGCATGGGATATTCATCTTTAGGAGTTGCTCTATTTAAATTGCGAAAATCAATGCATACTCTAAGTTTACCTGACTCCTTCTTCTCCACCGGCACAATATTGGAGACCCACTCTGCGTATCTGCAAGGTCTGATAAAATCAGCTTCTAGCAACCGGTGGATTTCGTCCTTGATGTGTGGGAGAAGATCTGGACGAAATGTTCTAGCTCTCTGTTTGAAAGGTCTGAAACCAGATTTAATAGGCAGCCGATGCTCTACGATCTCTCGGCTTAATCTAGGCATCTCAGTATAATTCCAAGCAAAGCAATCTGAATATTCCTTCAATAGACCGATCATCTCATCTCTAGGATCGGTCTCCAGGGTCTTGTTTACAAAAGTCGGCCTTGGAGTTTTACCATCTCCTATGTCAATCTCCTCCAAAGGATCGGCCGATGTAAACCTCTGTCCTAGTTTATCAAGATCTCTGAATTCCTCTATCATGTTCCCCACAGAGGAATTACATGATCTTTGTGTGACGGCGGACTTTCCAGTCTTAGGGACCGGATCATCCGTAATACTGTCTTTTCGCTGCGATAGATGTTCGGTCTTACAGTCCGAACCCTTTTGTGAAAGACCAGACCATCCGGCCTTGGAAGCCGAACTGTCCGTGACCAAAGACTTATGAACTTTGTGTGTATTCATCATTTAAACTTTATTTAGGATTTAGCCGATTCTCCATCGGCTCTAGCATTACAGGAATGAAACCTTTCTTATCTATACTTATGAATTGATAATCAGAAAAATCTACTCCTGTGAGACATGTAGCAGTCTCATAAGTCCAGAGTACAGGGGCATCGGCCACAGCGATGCAGGCCGATACATCAGCATGTACTTGCTCTATGTCATCGCCTACCCATTGTATTAACATTTGATGTAATGTAGAAGGTATACATTGATTGGCGTGAATCCAATCTCTGCCTAGGATTAAACTATAATTTCCTTCTACATCAGCGACGAAGAAAGCAGCAGCAAGGGTCTTAGTCCCGATGGTTAATTCAACGGACGTGACTCCCCTGGCTTTGATCGAACTATCAGTTCCAACACCGCTGAGGGTCATGTTGGTCTTGACAAGTTCGTCATCTTGTTTACCTAATTTTCTGTACAATGAATAAGGCATTAGATTTACAGCTGCCCCTCCATCTACCAACATCTTAGCAATCAGTGTCCCATCAATGTGACCGCGCACGAAGAGCGGCTTTAAATGATTTACCGATTCCTTTGGTTTAGTAAAGGCGGCTTCTTTAGGACCAAAATCAAACTGGGCAACAACAGGTTCATTGTCGCCGATAATAGTACAATCGGCGGAAAATGTAATAACATTTACATCCATACCTGGGCGTTCTGGAGAAGCCTCGTAGTCGACCAAGTCTTCTCCCAGCAGGTCGTCCTCTTCCATTGATGTTGGCGTGTCGTCGGAGGCTTCCTGGTGAACGGCGGATGATCCGCGCACAAGGGCCGGACGGTCCGCGCCTGGTGCAGGTTGTCCGGAGGCTTCCTGGTGAAGGACGGACGGTCCGCGCGCAGGGGCCGGACAGTCCGTGTCTGGTGCAGATTGTCTAGCCTTGCTGGCCGAGCTATCTGCCATACCTGCAGGGTGCTGCACAAGTGTGGCCGTTTGTTTTTCCTCAACGGCCTTTGGTCTCCATTTCTTTTGTGGTGGCGGGTATTGTGGATGTGTATCATTGAATATCTTTTCCGCCTCCTTCTCCTGGCTCTCCTTTACTCTTAGGCGCTGTAATTTCCACTTTTGGGATCGTGTCAATCCCGCTGGGCACCATCGAGGCATGGAGTATTTTGGATCGGCTGTTTTGATGGTAGTCGTATCCTTTTTGGTTGTGTTGGCCAATTCGCCAAAAATCATCGGCCCTTTATTATCTTCCTGTATGACAACATCTGCAGTACCTATTTTGATGATGTCCTTTTTTGTTGTTCTTTGAGTTGCTGCAGGAATATGCCCCCCTGCCGGATTGGTCGGCCTTGGAGGCCGAGTAGTCCGGCAATCTTGTTGGGCCTGTGCCTGGTGACCGGATTTAGCATCGCTCAATCGGTCTTGTACTGGCGGCGCCAACCTGTCAAAAACAGATGTTTGGGGTGCCCCCCAGGCGGGGTACTGTGGCATCCCAAATGGATATGATGGCATGCCCCACATTTGATTTGGGACATATGGTGGAGGTAAGTATGTGTATGGATATGGCATAGACGGATAAGGGGGTGGAGGTGTCCATGTCGGTATGTTAGGTCTCAATTGTACAGTATGACCTTTCATTTCTTCCGATTGGTGGGGTGATCCAATCGGCCTAACCTGACGTTGCTCATGAATGGGTGAGCGGGGTCGCTTTGCTGGCCGGTCACTGGGGTCGGCCTTCTTTTTCACGTATTTGGACAACAATTGGTCGAAAGTCGGGCCAGGCTTGACCAGCCGACCAGCTGCTTTAAATGTATTTGTTTTCCACGTACCTATCTCTGGTCGTCGTGGTTTGAAGGTACGTGGCCGCTGCGAGTCCTGAGCATGGCCGGACCGTCCGCTGGAGTTCTCCGGACCGTCCGGAGAAGCGTCGGATCGTCCGCGTCTAGATGGCGGACTGTCCGCGATGCGCAGCACGGGTTCCCGCAACTATGTCCCTGTTTGCGCTTGCCCCCCAGTGCTAGAGGCTGTGATGGTCACCTTCAGAGTCTCCCCTCCATCGGGAGTCTTCTCGGCCACCACTTTCCTGCAAGAAACTTTACAATCTCCATCGGCCTTTTTAGCGTCGCCGATGATTGTTTCTTTGCCTTTGCCTTTATTGGCTGTGTTTGGCCGAACCAGGACTTTCTTGCCCTCGAAGTCGATCATGTTCATCGGAAAGGGCTCTGTATCCACCTGCATTTTCTGAAATTTCAATCGTCCTTCGTTAATGGCCGATTGAATCTGTCGCCGAAACACATTACAATCATTAGTGGCATGAGAAAATGAGTTATGCCACTTGCAGTACGCACGACGTTTTAGCTCGTTGGCGGATGGAACAGTGTGATTTATTTTAATGTTGCCATTTTTGAGTAATTCGTCAAATATTTTATCACACTTACCAACATTAAACGTAAACTTAACCTCCTCTTGCCATTTCTTTTGAACCAGCTGTAAGGAGGAACAAGCTGAAGATTTGGCCTGTTTTGGCCAAACCATTTCAGCAGCATACACTTCTGCTGATTCGTCATCTGAGCTACTTTGGTCGCATTCTACTATATGTACGTTGTGACGAATTGTTTTAACAGTTTCTTTGCTCCGGCTTTCACAAGCCAAAGCTCTCTGGTGTAACTGTGCTAGTGTAAAAAATTGGATGCCTTCTAATCTTTCTTTTAAATAATATCGTAGACCATTAAAGGCTAATCCTGCTAGCTGTTTTTCTGCTAAATGAATTTGGAAGCATCAGTTTCTTGTATCTCAGAATCTCCGGATGTAATCATTAACCGATTCATCTTTTGCCTGTCGCAATGACACTAAATCTACCAAATCCAACTCGTAGTCACCGGAGAAAAAAATGATCATGAAATTTTTGTTCTAAATCCCCCCATGATGAAATGGAAGCAGGTAAAGTGGCATACCATGCAAACTGAGAGCACCTAGAGGGAGGTGAATAGGTGATCCTGTAAAACTTTAAACTTAATGCCACAAAAACTTGGCTAAGCGTTAGCACAAATAATGCCAAGTGGCTCGAGAGGAGTCTCAACAAAACACAATAACCACAAGAGATCAATCACAGAGATGGCACAGTGGTTTATCCCGTGGTTCGGCCAAGACCAACGCTTGCCTACTCCACGTTGTGGCGTCCCAACGGACGAGGGTTGCAATCAACCCCTCTCAAGCGGCCCAAAGACCCACTTGAATACCACGGTGTTTTGCTTGCTTTACTATATCCCGTTTGCGAGGAATCTCCACACTTTGGAGCCTCTCGCCCTTACAAGGATGTTCACAAAGAAGCACAGAGTAAGGGAGGAATTAGCAACTCACACATGACACAAAGATCACAGCAAATACGCACACACAAGACCCAGACTTAAGCTCAAAAGACTAGCACACTAGAACGGAGCTCAAATCACTAGAATGTCGAACAAGTGCGCAAGAATGGAGTGTGAGTGATCAAGAGTGCTCAAGGAATGCTTGGTGTCTCCTTCATGCGCCTAGGGGTCCCTTTTATAGCCCCAAGGCAGCTAGGAGCCGTTGAGAGCAATCCGGGAAGGCAATTCTTGCCTTCTGTCGCCTGGCGCACCGGACAGTCCGGTGCACCACCGGACACTGTCCGGTGTGGATCTCCTTCCTTATTTGGCGAAGCCGACCGTTGGCGCCTGGGAGCCGTTGGCGCACCGGACACTGTCCGGTGCACACCGGACAGTCCGGTGCCCCCTCCCGACCGTTGGCTCGGCCACGTGTCTCGCGCGGATCGCGCGGCCGACCGTTGGCCCGGCCGACCGTTGGCTCACCGGACAGTCCGGTGCACACCGGACAGTCCGGTGAATTATAGTCGTACGCCGTTAATTCCTTCCCAAGAGCAGCAAGTTCGCCTGAGCCAGCCTGGCGCACCGGACACTGTCCGGTGCACCACCGGACAGTCCGGTGCACCCAGACAGAGCTGGCTTTGGCTGAAACAAAGCTATCTCTCTCCAATTTGTTTTCTCCTGTTTCCAGCACTTAGACACAATACATTAGTCTTCAAAACAATGTACTAAGTCTGAGAACATACCTTTTGACTTGATTTGCACTTTGTCCATCACTTTGCATAGATTAGCACAAAAGCACTTGTGTTGGCACTCAATCACCAAAATACTTAGAAATGGCCCAAGGGCACATTTCCCTTTCAATCTCCCCCTTTTTGGTGATTTATGCCAACACAACATAAAGCAACTAGAACAAGTGCAATATCAATGCAAATGAAGACTCAAGGTTGTTTTGAATCATATTTGGCATATATGGATCACTCTTTGCCACCACTTGGTTTGTTTTTGCAAATCAAACTCAAATTTCTATCTCTAAGTCAAACATACTTGTTAAGACATAAAGAGAGTCATTCCAAGAGAAATTGATTCAAGATTTCAAAAACTCCCCTTTTTCCCATAATCAACACTTCTCCCCACAAGAAGCCAACTTTTGATAATAAGAGCAATTAAGAGTATTTTGACAAACAAAAACTCTAACTCTATTATTTTCAAAATTTACAAGTGGTAGCTGATCCATTTATTGCTTTGGCCTTATTTTCTCCCCCTTTGGCATCAAGCACCAAAACGAGATCAATTTTGGCCCTTTAACCCCATTGCCTCACCAAAATCTTCAACCAAGAGTAAAAGGCAATAAGATCATAAAGATGAACTTGGAATAAGTTACCCTCTCATCGGAGTGCAGTGGAAGTCTTGCATGGTCCAAGTCCACCTTTTCCCTTTCAATCCTCCTTCGAGACTAAATCAAGCAAACTCAAGCACATGGTTAGTCTCAAAGGGTCAAGTTGTAACACATCTCCCCCTAAATATGT
Source organism: Zea mays (assembly GCF_902167145.1). Classification (NCBI taxonomy): domain Eukaryota; kingdom Viridiplantae; phylum Streptophyta; class Magnoliopsida; order Poales; family Poaceae; genus Zea; species Zea mays. Next base: position 9,231,729 of record NC_050104.1, on the reverse strand, counting down.
GCATCACTTTGCAACGGACTTGTGAGGTCCGGGAAGTGCTTGTATAACTTGAGCACCATAAAGAAGCAACAAAATGCATAAGGAACATGATCAAAGGCATAAACACAAGTATGCTATAAATCAATCCAAGTTCCGCGAATCTAAGACATTTAGCTCACTACGCAACTTGCAAAAGGTCTGCTCATCTAAAGGCTTGGTAAAGATATCTGCTAGCTGATTCTCGGAGCTAACATGAAACACTTTGATATCTCCCTTTTGCTGGTGGTCTCTCAAAAAGTGATGCCGGATGTCAATGTGCTTGGTGCGGCTGTGCTCAACAGGATTTTTTGCTATTCGGATAGCACTCTCATTATCACATAGGAGTGGGACTTTGCTCAGATTGTAGCCAAGGTCCCGGAGGGTTTGCCTCATCCAAAGTAGTTGCGCGCAACACTGTCCTCCGGCAACATACTCGGCCTCAGCGGTGGATAGGGCAACAGAAGTTTGTTTCTTAGAGTTCCACGACACCAGGGACCTTCCTAAGAATTGGCATGTCCCCGATGTACTCTTCCTATCGACCTTACATCCAGCATAGTCGGAATCCGAATATCCAATCAAGTCAAAGGTAGACCCCTTTGGATACCAAATCCCAAAGCAAGGCGTAGCGACTAAATATCTAAGAATTCGCTTCACAGCCACTAAGTGACACTCCCTTGGATCGGATTGAAATCTAGCACACATGCATACGCTAAGCATAATATTCGGTCTACTAGCACATAAATAAAGCAAAGAACCTATCATTGACCGGTATGCCTTTTGATCAACGGACTTACCTCCTTTGTTGAGGTCGGTGTGTCCGTCGGTTCCCATCGGCGTCTTTGCGGGCTTGGCGTCCTTCATCCCAAACCGCTTTAGCAAGTCTTGCGTGTACTTCGTTTGGGAGATGAAGGTGCCATCCTTGAGTTGCTTCACTTGGAACCTAAGGAAGTAGTTCAACTCGCCCATCATCGACATCTCAAATTTCTGCGTCATCACCCTGCTAAACTCTTCATAAGACTTTTGATTAGTAGAACCAAATATTATGTCATCGACATAAATTTGGCACATAAAAAGATCACCATCGCAAGTCTTAGTGAAAAGAGTTGGATCGGCTTTCCCAACCTTGAAAGCATTAGCAATTAGAAAGTCTCTAAGGCATTCATACCATGCTCTTGGGGCTTGCTTAAGTCCATAGAGCGCCTTAGAGAGCTTACACACGTGGTCGGGGTACCGTTCATCCTCGAAGCCAGGGGGTTGCTCCACGTACACCTCCTCCTTGATCGGCCTGTTGAGGAAAGCGCTCTTAACATCCATTTGGTACAACCTGAAAGAATGGTGAGCGGCATATGCTAGCAAAATACGAATAGATTCTAGCCTAGCCACAGGAGCAAAAGTCTCCTCAAAGTCCAAACCTGCGACTTGGGCATAACCCTTTGCCACAAGTCGAGCCTTGTTCCTCGTCACCACCCCGTGCTCGTCCTGTTTGTTGCGGAACACCCACTTGGTTCCCACAATGTTTTGCTTGGGACGAGGCACCAGTGTCCAAACTTCATTGCGCTTGAAGTTGTTGAGCTCTTCCTGCATGGCCAACACCCAGTCCGGATCTAGCAAGGCCTCTTCTACCCTGAAAGGCTCAATAGAAGAGACAAAAGAGTAATGCTCACAAAAATTCACCAATCTAGAGCGAGTAGTTACTCCCTTGCTAATATCGCCCAAAATTTGGTCGACGGGATGATTCCTTTGAATCGTCGCTCGAACTTGGGTTGGAGGTGCCTGAGGTGCTTTTTCCTCTTCAACTTGAACATCCTGTGCTCCCCCTTGATCATGCGCCTCCACTTGAGGTACCTGTTCGTCATCTTGGGTTGGGGGATGCACCATTGTTGAGGAAAAAGGTTGATCTTGCTCCAAATGTTCCTGTGGTCGCACATCGCCAATCGCCATGGTGCGCATAGCGGCCGTTGGAACATCTTCTTCATCTACATCATCAAGATCAACAACTTGCTCTCTTGGAGAGCCATTAGTCTCATCAAATACAACGTCGCTAGAGACTTCAACCAAACCCGATGATTTGTTGAAGACCCTATACACCTTTGTATTTGAGTCATAACCTAATAAAAACCCTTCTACAGCTTTGGGAGCAAATTTAGAAGTTCTACCTTTCTTCACAAGAATATAACACTTGCTCCCAAATACACGAAAATAAGACACATTGGGTTTGTTACCAGTTAGCAGCTCATACGAAGTCTTCTTGAGGAGGCGGTGAAGGTAGACCCGGTTGATGGCGTGGCAAGCCGTGTTCACGGCTTCCGACCAAAAGCGCTCGGGGGTCTTGAACTCTCCAAGCATAGTCCTCACCATATCGATGAGCGTCCTGTTCTTCCTCTCTACCACACCATTTTGTTGTGGTGTGTAGGGAGCGGAGAACTCGTGCTTGATCCCTTCCTCCTCAAGGAACTCCTCCACTTGAAGGTTCTTGAACTCGGACCCGTTGTCGCTCCTTATCTTCTTCACCTTGAGCTCAAACTCATTTTGAGCTCTCCTGAGGAAGCGCTTGAGGGTCCCCTGGGTTTCAGATTTATCCTGCAAAAAGAATACCCAAGTGAAGCGGGAAAAATCATCAACTATAACAAGACCATACTTACTTCCTCCTATACTTAGATAGGTGACGGGTCCGAAGAGGTCCATATGAAGCATCTCCAAGGGTCTTGATGTGGTCATCACATTTTTGGTGTGATGAGAGCCTCCCACCTGTTTCCCTGCTTGACAAGCTGCACAAGGTCTATCTTTTTCGAAATGTACGTTAGTTAGACCTATCATGTGTTCTCCCTTTAGAAGTTTGTGAAGGTTCTTCATTCCCACATGTGCTAAGCGGCGATGCCAGAGCCAGCCCATGCAAGTCTTAGCAATTAAGCATGCATCTAGACCGGCCTCTTCTTTTGCAAAATCAACTAAATAAAGTTTGCCGTCTAGTACACCCTTAAAAGCTAGTGAACCATCACACCTTCTAAAGACAGACACATCTACATTTGTGAATAGACAATTATATCCCATATTGCATAATTGACTAACAGATAACAAATTATATCCGAGAGACTCAACTAAAAACACATTGGATATAGAGTGCTCGGATGAAATAGCAATTTTACCTAACCCTTTTACCTTGCCTTGGTTCCCATCACCGAATATTATTGAATCCTGGGAATCCTTGTTCTTGACGTAGGAAGAGAACATCCTCTTTTCCCCCGTCATGTGGTTTGTGCATCCGCTGTCGATAATCCAGCTTGTACCCCCGGATGCATAAACCTGCAAGGCAAATTTAGGCTTGGGTATTAGGTACCCAACTCTTGTTGGGTCCTACAAGGTTAGTCACAATGGTCTTAGGGACCCAAATGCAAGTTTTATCTCCCTTGCATCTTGCCCCTAACTTTCTAGCAATCACCTTCTTATTCTTTCTACAAATGGCAAATGAAGCATTGCAAGCATGATATATTGTAGAAGGTTCATTAATTTTCCTAGGAACATTAACAACATTTCTCCTAGGCATATGATGAACAACATTTCTCCTAGCAACATTTCTATCATGCACAACATGGGAACTAGAAGCAGTCATAGCATGAGAATCAAAAGCATCATAACTTCTAAAGGCATTCCTAGAATGTCTCCTATCATGATACATGAAAGAATGGTTCTTTTGCACACTACTAGCCATAGGGGCCTTCCCTTTCTCCTTGGTGGAGATGGAAGCCTTATGGCTTGTTAAGTTCTTGACTTCCCTCTTGAAGCCAAGACCATCCTTAATTGAGGGGTGTCTACCAATCGTGTAGGCATCCCTTGCAAATTTTAGCTTGTCAAATTCACTCTTGCTAGTCTTAAGTTGGGCACTAAGACTAGCCACTTCATCATTCAATTTAGAAATTGACACTAGGTGTTCACTACAAGCATCAATGTCAAAATCTTTACACCTCTTGCAAATCATAACATGTTCTACACAAGAGTTAGATTTACTAGCTATCTCTAACTTAGCATTCAATTCACCATTCATGCTCCTTAAGCTAGAAATTGTCTCATGGCAAGAAGATAGTTCACAAGAAAGCATTTCATTTCTTTTAACTTCTAAAGCATAAGATTTTTGTGCCTCTACAAATTTGTCATGCTCTTCATATAAAAGGTCCTCTTGTTTTTCTAAGAGTCTATCCTTTTCATTCAAGGCATCAATCAATTCATTAATCTTATCTACTTTATTTCTATCCAATCCCTTGAACAAACTAGAGTAATCTATTTCTTCATCACTAGATTCATCATCACTAGAAGAATCATAAGTAGTACTGTCTCGAGTACATACCTTCTTCTCCTTTGCCATGAGGCATGTGTGACGCTCGTTGGGGAAGAGGGATGACTTGTTGAAGGCGGTGGCGGCGAGTCCTTCATTTTCGGAGTCGGATGACGAACAATCCGAGTCCCACTCCTTTCCAAGGTGTGCCTCGCCCTTAGCTTTCTTGTATGCCTTCTTCTTCTCCCTCTTGCTCCCTTGTTCCTGGTCACTTTCATTATCGGGACAGTTAGCAATAAAATGACCAATCTTACCGCATTTGAAGCATGAACGCTTCCCCTTTGTCCTGGTCTTGCTTGGTTGTCCCTTGCGACCCTTTAGCGCCGTCTTGAAGCGCTTGATGATGAGGGCCATCCCTTCATCATTGAGCCCAGTCGCCTCAACTTGCGCGACCTTGCTAGGTAGCACCTCCTTGCTCCTCGTTGCCTTGAGAGCAATGGGTTGAGGCTCATGGGTTGGACCGTTCAACGCGTCGTCCACGTACCTTGCCTCCTTGATCATCATTAGCCCGCTTACGAACTTTTCAAGGACTTCTTCGGGCGACATCTTGGTGTACCTAGGATTTTCACGAATATTGTTCACCAAATGTGGATCAAGTACAGTAAAAGACCTTAGCATTAGGCGGACGACGTCGTGATCCGTCCATCGCGTGCTTCCGTCGCTCCTTATTTTGTTGATAAGGGTCTTGAGCCGGTTGTATGTTTGGGTTGGCTCCTCGCCCCTTATCATTGCGAATCTTCCAAGCTCGACCTCCACCAACTCCATTTTGGTGAGTAAGGTGACGTCGTTCCCCTCATGAGAGATCTTGAGGGTGTCCCAGATCTGCTTGGCATTGTCCAAGCCGCTCACCTTATGGTACTCGTCCCTGCACAAAGAGGCTAACAACACAGTAGTAGCTTGTGTATTTCTATGAATCTGTTCATTGATAAACATAGGACTATCCGAGCTATCAAATTTTATTCCACTTTCCACAATCTCCCATATGCTTGGATGGAGAGAGAACAGGTGACTACGCATTTTGTGGCTCCAAAATCCGTAGTCCTCTCCATCAAAGTGAGGAGGTTTGCCAAGTGGAATGGAGAGCAAATGAGCATTTGTACTTTGCGGAATACGAGAGTAGTCAAAAGAAAAGTTTGAATTAACTGGTTTCCTTCTCTCGTAGTCGTTGTCGACATTGTCCTTTTGGGAAGAAGCGGACTCGTCGCTGTCGTCGTAGTAGACGATCTCCTTGATGCGCCTTGTCTTCTTCTTCTTCCCATCCTTGCGTTTGTGGCCTGATCCCGAGTCGGTAGGTTTGTCATCCTTGGGCTCGTTGACGAATGACTCCTTCTCCTTGTCATTGATCACAATCCCCTTGCCCTTAGGATCCATCTCTTCGGGCGGTTAGTCCCTTTCGTGAAGAGAACGGCTCCGATACCAATTGAGAGCACCTAGAGGGGGTGAATAGGTGATCCTGTAAAACTTTAAACTTAATGCCACAAAAACTTGGTTAAGCGTTAGCACAAATAATGCCAAGTGGCTCGAGAGGAGTCTCAACAAAACACAATAACCACAAGAGATCAATCACAGAGATGGCACAGTGGTTTATCCCGTGGTTCGGCCAAGACCAACGCTTGCCTACTCCACGTTGTGGCGTCCCAACGGACGAGGGTTGCAATCAACCCCTCTCAAGCGGTCCAAAGACCCACTTGAATACCACGGTGTTTTGCTTGCTTTACTATATCCCGTTTGCGAGGAATCTCCACACTTTGGAGCCTCTCGCCCTTACAAGGATGTTCACAAAGAAGCACGGAGTAAGGGAGGAATTAGCAACTCACACAAGACACAAAGATCACAGCAAATACGCACACACAAGACCCAGACTTAAGCTCAAAAGACTAGCACACTAGAACGGAGCTCAAATCACTAGAATGTCGAACACGTGCGCAAGAATGGAGTGTGAGTGATCAAGAGTGCTCAAGGAATGCTTGGTGTCTCCTTCATGCGCCTAGGGGTCCCTTTTATAGCCCCAAGGCAGCTAGGAGCCGTTGAGAGCAATCCGGGAAGGCAATTCTTGCCTTCTGTCGCCTGGCGCACCGGACAGTCCGGTGCACCACCGGACACTGTCCGGTGTGGATCTCCTTCCTTATTTGGCGAAGCCGACCGTTGGCGCCTGGGAGCCGTTGGCGCACCAGACACTGTCCGGTGCACACCGGACAGTCTGGTGCCCCCTCCCGACCGTTGGCTCGGCCACGTGTCTCGCGCGGATCGCGCGGCCGACCATTGGCCCGGCCGACCGTTGGCTCACCGGACAGTCTGGTGCACACCGGACAGTCCGGTGAATTATAGCCGTACGCCGTTAATTCCTTCCTGAGAGCAGCAAGTTCGCCTGAGCCAGCCCGGCGCACCGGACACTGTCCGGTGCACCACCGGACAGTCCGGTGCACCCAGACAGAGCTGGCTTTGGCTGAAACAAAGCTATCTCTCTCCAATTTGTTTTCTCCTGTTTCCAGCACTTAGACACAATACATTAGTCTTCAAAACAATGTACTAAGTCTGAGAACATACCTTTTGACTTGATTTGCACTTTGTCCATCACTTTGCATAGATTAGCACAAAAGCACTTGTGTTGGCACTCAATCACCAAAATACTTAGAAATGGCCCAAGGGCACATTTCCCTTTCACAAACGTGGTTCCTGTTAGAGATAATGAAAACAAACGTACGCGAAATGCCTCCGTGTCGGCCAATTCTCCTAATTGTGCTAAAAACTGGCCTATGTGTTCGCGCGTGTACTTTCCTTGATCACCCGAAAATTTTGCGAATTCGGGTATCCTGGTTCCCTATGGGTATGGGTGGTGATCAAATCGGCTGTCATAAGGTCTCCGATATGATTGCCCCCAAGGGACCATGCTCACTCCGAGCTTATCTCGGAACGCCCCGGCTATTTCTTCCCTTACTATATCAATGGCAGCCGGTGCAAGACCACCGGCTCTCTGGTCAAACATGGGTGGGGTTGGTTGGATGTTAGTATGTTGTCTTTCCCCCCATTGGTTTGAGCTATGTGGTGCATTTCCGTTTGCCCTATATGGCTCATAGGTTTGATCGTTTCTTTCCGGCCTTCTAGGTGGGGCCGGAAAGCTTTCCTGGGCTCTGGATCTTGAATTAATGGGCTGGTGTATTGCATAGTGTGATGGGAAGTGTTGCTGGGACGGGTGAGGATTCAGGTAATAATCTTCCTCAAAAGACTCATGCACGGACTGTCCGGATATGTACCCGGACCGTCCGTGGTTATATGCAGACCGTCCGTCGTTGTATGCGGACTGTCCGACTGGGTAGTTTGGGTTCTGTGACGTATGTGGTGGCTCGGGTGCATGTCTAGGTAACTCATTAAAAACGGGCCCGGCCGTGGCTGTCCCGGACGGTCCGCGCTCACGATTGGACGGTCCGGACATGTGCAGATCGGCCGATTTACTGCCGATTTGCGGTTGCTCAGGGTACGTGTCCACCGGCATCCCGTAAAGGGGTTGTGACTGGTCGTGACAACCTATAGCCGATGTATTACGCGTGTTACCCCCTAATTCTACCTCATGTGATGGAAAATTTGCAATGCTAGATTTGTCAAATGCACGCGCTAATCTCCTATAGTCGTTCTGCATACCCCCTATAATATTTTGCATTTGTTCACGCTGTTCATCTACATAATTCTTAAGAGATTGCAGCTCGTTTGTATTACTTACATTAGGGATATCTGGCGTGTGTCGCAGTGAAGCCGGATCCGTCGCCCGATGTCGGATGACCTTGTTGTTCCTGTCCACTTTGAAGTTGGCCAAGAACCTTGCTTTTGCCTCCTGGATCATCTGCTCCTTGTGCTCCTCGAACTGGAGCTATTCGTCAGCCGGCAATGTGTCCCAAGTCGGCACTATGATGTTGCTGGAGGAAACTTCAGAGCTATCTCTTGAACCGGCCATTGAGGGCCGATTTGATAGGTCTAAATATATGTGATCCCCAGCGGAGTCGCCAAAAAGTATGTTGACGCCTTTTCGGAGCGCCAAACACCCAATAAGAACTGTGGCGGTGCTCTCTGGTCAGGCGCGGACGGTCCGCGGCTTGGGGCCGGACGTTCCGCGACCTGGCGCAGGGCTAGGGTCTTCTGCCTGACGGCCGGACGGTCCGCGCCCTGGGGCCGGACGGTCCGCGCGTACGCAGGGGCGGCGGAAGTCGCCGACGGTGGCCTGGATCTCGCTCCCGGGAGGGACCCCGTCGGGGAGGAGAGATCCTAGGTGATGTCTAGGCTCGGCAGGCCGACCTAGACTCTTCTAATCGGCGTAGAGTCGAAGAGAAGCGAGAATTTGGAGATCGAGAGGCTAAACCTAAACTAGACTAGAACTACTCTTAGGATAAAATGCGAAATAGAAGTGTTTGATTCGATTGATGATGATTACAAATCGGTCGTATACCTCTCTTTTTATAGAGGAGGGGGGCTGGACCCTTTACACGACTGGATTCCGAGCTAATTCCGCGGATCTAGCTAACAAACATAGCACACAACTCGGAACCCTAATCTACTATGCGCATGCGCGGACCATCCGGCCCACAAGCGCGGACTGTCCGGACCGCGGACTGTCCGACCTCAGGGCCGGACCGTCCACGTGCTCATTTTGGTGCCAAACACAATTCCTCCGATATTTGAGTTTTTGGATTGTTGATATCGCGAACTACAGGCTTCGTGAAATTGTTATTCCAAACGACGCAATTATATTTCTATTATTATAACAGCCACACCTTTAGAATTTTACCCAACTTAACCATACAACCCTGCCATCAAGCGATACGGATATGTTCTAGTGCACATGGAAGCTTAATGCACATGGTGCACATATTAAATCATCATTATCCATTTCAGATCTAACGTCTCTGATTTATCATTGTAATTTACAAATAACACCTTCCACCACCACATTGGAAGGTGTCCTTAGCAAAATATACCAAGCAACTAGAGACGTTAGATCTAAAATAAGTGGTGATGAATTAATATGTGCAACATGTGAATTAAACTTCCATGTACACCAAATATATTCTCCAAGCGATAAGCACCCTAAACTAAAGCTCTCATCTCACGTCGTGCCGACCTCGACATCACCAACGTGCTTGCACTGGCCACCATACGCCGCCTCACCGTCCTCAACCCTAGATCAGATTAGATGGTGCACTATCTGAACATAGATTATATATAACTCTTTTGTGATAGACTATTTTGTTAAATAGTTTTCGATTGAATGAAAATTAGAGATCTTAATTGTAACACCCTGAATTTGAGGGTATAAAATTTCTTTTATAATATCCACCAAATTCAGGTGTTACCTTCTTTTTCCTCCTTCTTTTCGCTCCTTTATTCATTTCATCCCAAAAAATAGGGTGTTACTTCAAATATAGGTGTCAATAAAACCCTAGAGAAGTTTTGGTTGTTGCATCCATGCCGAAGCATATATTATTTTGTTTGTGGAGTGATTTCATGGATCATTCATTCAATTAGGAGTTTAAATTTAAGTAGTAGGAAGAAGAGAAAATAGGAAGAAATTAAAAAGGAAAACCTCTCCCTCTCTCCTTTTAGCCCAGCCGCGGCCTGCTTCCCCCCTCCTCTTCCCTCCCTGCGCGGCCCACCCCGTCTTGGGCCGGCTGGCGCGGTCTGCCCCACCCCCCAAACCCTAGCGCGGGCGCCCCCAGCCGCCGCCGCCATCACCCGCGGGGCCCGCGTGTCAGGGACATCTTCCCCGCACCGCCCACGTCTTCCCCAACCGCCCCTTGCGCAACCCCTCTCTCCTCTCGTCCTCTCCTTGCCCCGCCTCCCCCTCTCGCTCTTGTGGCTTGCTGCGTGCGCGCGGCCCCAGCTCGGCACCGGCTTGGTGGCCCGGTGCGGCACCAGCGCGGCGGCCCGATGGCCAACTGCCGTGCGCGCGGCCCGGCGGCCCTCCCGGCGTGCGGGCGCGTGACCCCGGCTCGGCGCGGCGGCCTGGCGCGGCGGCTCGGCGCGCTCTCGCACGGCCCCGTCGTGGCCTCCCCAGCACACGGCGCGGTGGCTCCCCTGGCGGCTCGGCGCGGTCGGCGTGGCGGCACGCGGCGTAGCCTGCACGACGCGGCCAATCCGCGGCAGCCTATGCAGCTTGCTCGCGGCGTAGCCTGCGCAGCGCGGCTAGCCCGCGGCTTGCTCGCGGCGGGCCGTGGCGCGGCTCACGGCCATGGCGTGGCCAGCCTACCTGAAGCGGCGGCTCGCGATCAGCCTGCTCGTCCTCTGCCCAGCGCGGCGACGCGCGGCCAGCCACCCCCGGCCGGCTGGTGCGGAGCGTGGCCCCGACATGGCGTGATCCTCGACACAGCGGCCAGGGAACGGTCGGCTCGGCCATGGCGGCTAGTGCGGCCCCAGCGCCCCAGCGCGAGTCCGACCACCGGTGGGAGCAGCCACCATGCTTGGCCGGCTCATGCCTCAGTGCCGTGCAGTTGGGAAAAAATGGAGACGATTGTGGCCACATGAGATCTCATCGTTTTAAACTGTGAACTAGTACGTATTTAACTTGTGTGCATCGCAAATACATTTGATCCTGTTCTGATTGTGGTAACTTCGTGGTCATGTCGAGTACCCGTTAATAATAGTATTTTGCTGCATCACATGTTTTAGCTATTTAATAGATTATTTGTTTGTCCAATGATTAATAAAATAACATTCTAATTTAGGTATAGCTCTAATCTGTTCTAGTACAAATACTCGTTAATGCGATGATGTCAATACAAATGTAGTAATTAACACTTTCTTAATAGGGATGCGGGATCGGTTAGCGATTCTAGCTTATCGTCGCGCTGTTTTCACGTGTTGCCGTGTATGTTTCACGTGTTGTCGCGCGCGTCGTCGCGTGTCGTCCGCGCATGTCGCGTTCCTTGCCGCACGCCGTTCGCGCGTGTCGCGCGTTATCCGCGCGCGAGGTTAAGCGGTTCGCTTATAATGGCTCAGGTCAGTTAATTAGTTGTTTGGGTAATCATTAACTATTAAAATAGTATTTCAGTCGGAACAAAGTAGTAGTTTTAATCTACATTTAATAAAGGTAGATTAATATAATCATGTCGAACTAAATGTTATAGTCAATACTTGTTTAGCGTAAACGCGATATCTTCTCGACCGTAGCTTCGAGTTCGACGTTTCTTTCTCCTCGCGTGACCGTAGTAATGCGTTCCTTTTTGTATTGCATGTTTTATTATATTTTATCTTGTATGGTGTAATGTTCTTATACATATATATATATATGTTTATTTGCTTGTGCTTGTTCATCTTCGCTTCGCGCTGCGATTAGATCGTGATTTGTTTCCACGCTTCGAGGAATCGATGATCAAGTGTTGGCGACCAAGTGATCAAGCTCTGAGTTCTATGAGGTTGAAGATCCTGAGCATCTGTTTGGTGAAGGCAAGTGTCCCTTGACCTATCTTTGTCCTATACATTCTTTAATTCACCCCCCGCATTACACATTTATACCTAAGGATTGACTAGCTTTTGTTATCCATGTCCTTGTTTACCTATTTGGGTTGGATTATTATTGTTTAGCTTTATGCTATTGCTCAACTCTAATCAATAAACATGATGAGATTTATCAATGATACATTGTTTTCCCCTCCCTTATTATGATGTTATACTTGTGGTCTTCAAGGGGGCTCGAGCGGTTTCTCGAGTGCCTCTCCGTAAGGACCTGTTCGTTGGATGACCGCCCGGGAAAACAGTGCAACCATGAGGGTGGAATGGGGTGCCCTTAGCTGAATAATTAGAGGATCGGGGGTGTAGTTCGCTTAGCCGTCGTGCCGTTAATAGGGCTCGGTGTATGTGGCTCGCTCTGCCAAGCTTGGGTTCGCCCCCTTGGGGAGGAGTGTGGTGCATTTAGGAAACCTAACGGGCGGCTACAGCCCCGGGGAATCTTTGTAAAGGCTACGTAGTGATGCCCTGTTGGGCCACCTAGGTAGTGGTCAATGGGGAGTAGCTCTCTCCGGGCAGAAAGGGAATCACGGCTTGTGGGTAAAGTGCATAACCTCTGCAGAGTGTTATGAAACTGATATATCAACCGTGCTCGCGGTTATGAGCGGCCAAGGGAGTTCCATTGATTAGAGATACTTGATCAGAGATGTATGGTTTACATGTGGTGATGAGGAGGATGGTTATGATTATGACTATGGTAATGGTAAGTGATATTCTTTTCGTTTGGAAAGGGTACTTTGGGTTAATAACTTGGGTTAACGCTAAAACATGGCTTTCTACTAGTAATAATAACCTGACCAACTAAAAGCAACTGCTTGACTTAACTCCACATAAAGCTAGTCCACTACAGCCAAACAGGATATTTGCTGAGTACGTTGATGTGTACTCACCCTTGCTTTCACAAAACACCAGGTTGTCTTTGGTGCAATCTATGCTCAGGTAAAGAAGAAGGAGAACAGTGTCGAGGCGGATCTCCGAGAGTTCTAGGACTTCGACGAGTTCGAGGATTAGGCTAGCGACCTCCCCCAGTCAGCTGCTGGGTTGTTTACGTTGGCTACGTTTCGATTCTATGTACTGTGATTTATATTATGTAAATGGCTCTAGTCTGTAATATTATTACTTACTCTTTATTGTAATTCGAAGTATTGTGCTATGATGAGTCATTTATGTAATCGTTGTGTACGTGAATTACTGATTCTGGCACGTACATGGTTCACATTCGGTTTACCTTTAAAATCGGGTGTGACATTATTTTTTTTAAAAAAAAATAGATGTTATATTTAGAAGGGAAAAAAATGAATCTCAAGGTACAGCTCGATCGAACTCTCGAGATGAACCTACGAACACACTGCACGTACGAAAGCCACACGGCACATGCCATATCTCCACAAATTAGAGTTACCATCCACAAATTGAAGTTACTACAAGACATTAATTTGAAAAGCCCCCGTACAACGTTTAATAAGTAACAACAACACACATCCACGAGGATTGAAAAAGGAAAAATAACATCACATCACATCCAATCCAATCCATACAGATTACAGACTTGACACGGCCCACGGGCATGCTCCAAGTTATTACTGGCCGATCGATCATAGATCATATCCATCCATGAGCAGTTAGTACCCAAGCTGGGCGATCTTGACGTGGAGGTGGGTCTGCGCGAAGGCGAAGAGGCGGGCCACCTCGTCCTCCCCGATGAGCTGCACGCCGCCGTCGCGGTCGGCGTCGGCGGCGCGCACGGCGCCCCGGGCCTTCCACCACGCGAACCACACGTTGAGGCTGCGCAGCGCGTGCTGCAGCTCCTCCCTGCTGATCCGGCCGTCGCGGTCCGCGTCGAACTGCGCCAGCCACGCCCGGAACCCCTCCACCGTCAGCTCCCCCTGCGGCAGCGCGCGGTACCGCATGAACGCCATCCGATTCCGATCCTCTCTCGACGACCCCGTACGTGTGCTTTGTTTGCTTCCGCTCGATCGGTACGTGTGAGAGTGTGAGACACGGTGAGTGAGCTGTGAGTCTACTGCTGCTCTGGTGGTCGGTCGAGTTGCAAGTGGCGACGCACACAGCGCCAGCTCCAGGCGCTCCTATATATACCGGCCGGCCGGTCCAAGAGGAAGAAGCGCCGAGGTTTTTTACGACTCGTTTTGCACGCGCAGGAATGAAGTTCGGCTGGCCGTGTTGAACATGGGGTAGACTGTTTTTTTTTTTTTGCATAGAATGAAGAACGGGTAGACTGTTAGATCAAACAGAAGTAATAATGCACTGACGTACGTACTGTAGACTGTAGTGGCTAGAGATTGTTTATATATAGATCGATGCAGCTGGTAGCTTTCCAGTTGCCACTACGCTTTTCTTCTCTTTTCTCTCTCTGCGAGCAGGGGAATAATCAGATCGGCGGTGCATTTAGGCGGTCTGCATTCTTTGGATTAGGATATATGCGGGCACTATTACATTACATCAGGGTGTATATATATATATATCTATACCTTTGTTGGATTAGAACAGGAACGGAAGGAGGAGCGAAGGGGCCGAACGATCAAATTTCGAGAATCCACTGAGCACATGTATACTTGAGAGTTGAGAAAAGCTGTGGCAACTGGCAAGTACACTGCTTTGAGGACGTTTGGTTCATATCCAGCTTCGCAAAGCAGGAGTATCTTTTGGAAGCGCAGTTTTGTTTTGTTTTTTGTTTTTTGGTTTTTGGTTGGGCGAAATCATACGTAGCCATGACACCTGATGATATACGCTCTGCTCTGGGGAATCGTAAGTTGTGCTGGGAGATGATGATAGTATTGTATACTGTATAATCTCTGTGTCCCAAATTAAAATTCGCCTTAGATAATTAATAGATTTATAATACTTAATGCATGTGTTATATATATATATATATATATATATATATATATATATATATATATATATATATATATATATATATATATATATACGGCGCTGCTAAAATGCACCTGGGTGCATTCTCTATATTGAATGCACCCAGACGTAAGTCCTGTTTCGCGCGCCTCCTCGCCCCCGCCGCCGCCGCGCGCATCCATATCCCCGTGCCGCCGCCGTCTCCTCCTTCTTCCTCCGATCCTCTAAACCTAGATCCCACCACCGCCGAGCGCCTCCCTGTCCTCGCGCCGCCGCGCGCCTCCCTGTCCCCGCGCCGCCGCGCGCCTCTCTGTCTGCGTGCCTCCCTGTCCCCGCATTAGGTGGGATTGCAAGCCCGCATTATGTGTGATTGCAACTGTTGTATAATTTTACTCAAATATCTGTTAAAAAATGTAAACAAAATGATTGCAACCGATGGTGTGTTGTAATTGCAACTGCGGGTGTAGTGTGGATGCAACTGCTGAGTTGCTCTTATGTGATTGCAAGTACTGAATAACTCTGAGAAATTTTGTTAAAAAATATGATTGCAACTGCTGGTCTGGTGTAATTGCAACTGCTGGTCTGGTGTGATTGCAACTTCTATATAACTATGTCCAAAAATCTGTTAAACAAACAAGATTGCAACTACTGGTCTGGTGTAATTGCAACTGTGGGTCTGTTGTGATTGCAACTTCTATATAACTATGTCCAAAAATATGTTAAACAAACAATAATTGCAACTGCTGTCTGGTGTAATTGCAACTTCTGATCTGGTGTGATTGCAACTTCTATATAACTATGTCCAAAAATCTGTTAAACAAACAATGATTGCAACTGCTGCCTGGTGTAATTGCAACTGCTGGTCTGGTGTGATTGCAACTTCTATATAACTATGTCCAAAAATCTGTTAAACAAAACAATGATTGCAACTGCTGTCTGGTATAATTGCAACTGCAAGTCTGGTGTGATTGCAACTTATGTGAAGAGGTTGAGCCGTTCGCGGAGGAGCCGTTCACGGAGAAAGAGGGGCGGGGGCGGGAAAATGAAAAGGTTCTGTCCGGAGCGTGCGGGAGGGACGAAACCGGCCTGGGTGAGACGGTTGGCTCGGACCTGGCACATAGGTTCGGCCTGGGTGCATTCTCTATATTGAATGCACCCAGGTGTAATATATAAATACAGTGTATATATATATATATATATATATATATATATATAGATTCATCGTTATTCATCTGAATATATTATATATAAAAACTAAGAGCTAAACAAATACTTCACTCGGTCCCAAAATATAGGTTCTTTATAGACCCATTTTTTCGTCCGCATTCGAATAAATAATAATGAATATAGATATACATGGAAATTATATTTATATATTGATTAATGAATGCGTATTTAGTTTAAAATGAATTATATTTTGGGACGGGGTAGTAGAGAGTACCATTTTCGATATAATATGTTTTAGAAGCCGTAGGGCACTCACGGGTGGGTCACAGCTGATTGCGACTTTTTTTCTTCTTCCAGCAGCGCAATCTTCAAATGCCTGTTTGGCAACCAGAATTCCCCTGAGCGATAACAGTGAAGCATATGATTATCACGACCAAGACTACGTTCGCCGGTCGATGCCTGCCTTTCCTTTACGTCCTTCTGCAACAACAACAACAAAAAAAACACTGGTGTACGTGCTGGTAGCACGAGATTTTAACAATGCTTGGACGCAAAAGGCTCCGAGTTGTTTAAGAGAAAGCGGCGTGGCTGATCATGCGAAAGCCTTGAAACGCCAAGGTTCCTTGTTCCAAAGACGCGGCGGCGAAATCGTTGATTAATGGGGATCAGATTCTTTCCGGTAGGCTTTTACAGGCACTCGTGGACCAGAGCAATCCGGTTCGCAAGTGGTCAGTTATTGTTTATCTCGTAGGTTCTCTACCTGCTGGGTAGTAGAGCTCATCAACAGGTTCTCTAGCTGCTGGGTAGTGGCACATTGTTAAACACACGCAGTAAAATGTACAGCAGAAGTACCTTGTAGTTTCCATCCGTTACAGCAGAAATATGAACGCGTCATGATGAGTTTCCTTTGTGACTAGAGTACAGGAACTTCGCCTAAAAACGATCGAGTTCAGAGGTGCTGCCAACGTCGGCCAGTACACGACAGGTTCGTATTCGATCTGTCTGGAACATGGAGGAAATTTGAGAAGTTATACTTTCTTCTTTTTTTTCCCGTTTTTCCTTCGAAAGTGAATCCAACAGCAAGCTCGTACTCGGGAAGTCTAAAAGTTGAGATCCAGCTTGCACGTCCTCGCAGGGCCTTGTTCAACCTAACTGCTAAAAACAAATTTCAAAATACGAAATGGAGAACCTCGGATACTACCAAATGTTGGTGGAGTCGTGGAGTACGACTTCTACATGGACAAGTTAGACTTGGACAGATTACAACACAGAATCAGTGGAATGCACAGTGAATGATCTTCACGAATGATTTATTGTATCTTAGAAGGTATTTATGAACTATGAAACAGTGACATGTAATATATTTGAACCATGAAAGTGTGTCATGAAATGTATTTTGAACCGCTAAATATTGTTATTGGACTTGTGATAACATTTAGGCCATTTTTATTTAAATTTTGTGACATAAATATGCTGAGGTTTGATTTCTCGCGCATTGCTACCGATTTATCAAATTGGTGACCGATAAATCGGTCTTATCGGCCGATTAATCGGTTTTGAGTCGTTTAAATTCAAAAACTATGAAACAATGTCATGTAATGTATTTGAACTGGTAAATGTTGTTATTGGACGTGTGACAATGTTTAGGGTCATCTTTTGTTCAAATTATGGAACCTTAATGTGCTTTATTTGCAAAAATCTATTTCTATGCCGCCCATTTATCAGGCCAGAAGCCGATTAATCAGACTTATTGGTCGATTTATCGGTTTCAAACCGTTTCGAATTCAAAAAACTAAGCGATTTTGAGTTTAGCCGGTTTTCGTCGGTTTATCGCGATAAACCAGTTGTTGGTGGGTGCCGGCTTTGACCCTTCAATCGAATTGGTGAACCCTGATGATGAGTTTCCTTTGTGACTAGAGTACAGGAACTTCGCCTGAAAACGCCCGAGTTCAGACTTCAGAGGTGCTGCCAACATCCGCCAGTACGACAGGTTCGTATTCTTTCTTTTTTTTCCCGTTTTTTCTTCGAAACAGAATCCAACAGCAAGCTCGTACTCGGGAAGTCTAAAAGTTGAGATCCAGCTTGCACATCCTCGCAGGGCCTTGTTCGAGAATAAATGCTCCAGAAGAATTCTCGTTCTCTAAAAGTAGATATGGTTCTCGATATCATGCATCTTACGGCTTCATAACATTAATACATAGTAGTCTTATCAAAAAGATATGGAGGAGAAGGCGAGTAGAGACCACAGAGAAGGATTGGTTGCCGTGTCCGTGTCTGTGATCTGTAACTCTACAAGCCATTTCTAGAACCTTTCTCGTGGGTTCCCCCAGCAAGACCTATGCATGACAGCTGCATATGCTAATTTGGATTCTTAAAATTTTGTTCCACCATTATTTCGTAGCATTTTCAACAGAATTGCTCCCTCGGTCCTCAAATTTCATTCCCATGGCAACTGAATAGCGAATGTGAACTGTGATTCTGTGAAGGAATACTCTCCATTGCGGTTTTTTTTTTTGGAAGCAAAAGAAGAAAAACAAGAACCCTAGCATCTACTTGAGAATAATTTGGGTTCAGAGTTCAAGGCAGGAAAGGTGGTGATCAAAGGCCCATCTATATCAATTGAGTAAGCATCTAGTCCCATAGCAAATAAAATAATTCTGGAAAAGAGAATACATACGGCTTCACAGTCTATTCAAACACTCGTGATTTGAACAAAGGTGAAGGCAAAAATATAGACGTCTTCTTTGACAGCTTTGTATTTGTTTCAGTACGCTAGAACCATGATGTGAAACGGAAATACAGTCGCTGACAGCGCTAAACCTAAAACAACACTCAAAGAAACAGAAGACACCAAGCGAAAAAAGAAAGATCAACATTAAAATACTAACAGCAACTATGATCGCTAAAAATGAAGATAAGTTTTTTTTTCCCAATAATTATATTTCACAAACATGAAATATAGAGGAAACTACAGGAACATAATAATCCATTCCCCTTGGCTACAATGTTAGCGTGCACCTTGCAACCCGCCTAGAAACTATATGTCCAGGATCTCCCTTCTAGTACACACACTCATATGATATACAAAGCATATGTGCATTCTCTCGCCAAGCGGTGCAAAAGCAGAAACAGAAACAATTACAGGGAACTTACATAGGTAAAATCTTGCTCAGAGTTGCTACTAGCCACCTTGCCTCGGTTATATATATACAAAAACCTCAACTCCTGCAGAAAACTACAGTCTTGAGCGCCGGAAGTACCTTATGGGATTGAATGGACCAAGTTGCCGGGCAGAAGCAAACGTTGGCCGTCCATTCGGGGACACTGTCGGCTTAATGTCCCATCCTTCAACATTATTTGGAACACAAACATCAAACAGGATTTGGCCAAGGACTCCTTTAGGCTCCATGCAGGGTGGATGTGAGATGTGGCGCCTCTGATCCTCAATTAGAGAACTGGGTTCCCGAGATTCATCATGGTCCTTCGAACTTGGCAAGAAGAAGTGATCACTAGGACTGTTAGCAACCCTTCTTAAGCTCTCATTTGAATTGGCTGCAGCATTGTGTAGACTGCACACTGAGTGCGCTATCTTATACTCCTGGTCACCAGCCATATTTGAGTCATATAGTTGGCTTCGGTGGCAGAAGGTAACAAGAGCCTTCTTCAACGTATCATCTACAGCTTTCCTGTATTCAATTTCATGTGAATTGTAATGGCCTGCAAATAATCAGAAAAGTGATTTGATTATCTGTCAAATGTGACATAATGCCTGGCGGCAGAGAAGAAATTTCAAGTTGGCCCACATATCTGCAGCCCCTAGACTGTGTAATTATAATGTTGCCCCTACTACTATAGTGTGACCATCTTAATGCCTAAAGCTATAAGGCGGACATGGAAATGTCCCCCCGCTTGTCATTTCCTCAACATTTATGAGAAAACTCACACATCAAATATTCTCCCTACTCTACCATTCTCTCAGACTGATAACAGCCCCAATCCAGGTCTGGACATCTGGTTCAAGTCAACCTTATATAAAATTGAGTATGAATAGATCATTATATTTAAGTATCAATTGCTCATGGATGTGGTACATATGGGACTTGTTTTTTTGTCTCAAATAGTTGTACAATTGTACTGAGAATCCAATACGTGATTTCATGCATATTCAAGTTACAAATGAGCTACTTATCAATAACAGTGAAGACAAGATAAGAACCATACCGACATGTTGGGAGTCGCTCCATTTCATAAGTTTAACATCTGTGCCTAGTTCAATCAATCGCCTTGCAAAGCCACAGATAATATGGCATGGAGCAAGATTATCATCTTCTGAGCAAAATATAAGAACAGGACCCAATCCCTGCAAGAACAATAAATGAAAAATATCATGAGTATCAAAGATGGTACATGATAGATATCACAGATAAAACAGAGCTTACTGCTGCTGAGTATAGTGTGTGCCAGTACTCTGCACGCTGAGCTTCAATCCTGCTTGGGAAGAGAGTATCCATGCCAGAAGCTAGAACCTTTGCCATCCATGAACGTAATATAGTTGACTGAGATAAATTTCCAACAGCAGGCTTTTGGAGAAACTGGGTGCCCACATCACTGACAAAATCTACAGGGCTAGAGTCATAAATTTGCCCGCAGATACAGTTTCTCACTAACCGATAATCCTTCTGCACAGTGAAAAATTTATGTCAAACTCAACATCTTAGCCAAGAAATTAAGAGCAGTAGCCAAAATAGCTAATCCAAACCCAGTGGTGAACCACATATATTAATAACAAGCAGATCTAGGTTAGTTGAACAAACTAATCAAACATACACAGTAAATATTTTATCTCAAGATAAATCCAAGATGATGACTGACAAATATAACGATGAAAATGGACTTCACAAAATCCATCATTGCTCCTGATATAAACCATGAACACAGAACTACATACTAGATGAAGGTACAGCTTAGAAAGTACGAAGTTAACATTTAAGGAAGGGGTTATCGCTGATGAAGGACAAAGAAAACATTCAACATATTCAAGCAAAGAAAAGTTCGTCACGCTAAACAACTGAAAGAAACTATAGCCTAGCGGTACCTAATCCATATGACCACTGATACACTGTTACCTTGTTACTTAGTCTCCACGTGTCCTGAATATAGTTCAAAATATTAAGATTTGTTCATAGGTTACAATGTCTTTGCCTACTTTTATTGATAGAAATGTATGTTGAAATCAATGAATGAGAAGAAAAGCATCACATACCATGGTTGCATCTCCTTCACATATTCCAGCTAGTAACTGGAAAATCCAAAAAAATCAGTCATTTCAACTGGGACAAGTGATTTCTTTTTCATTAGAAAATGCAAAAGATTTACAAATGGCAGTTAAGGTTAAATCATAAAAGAAATTTACTTATAACTCATGCACCTGAATAACCTTGTACATGCACCCTTTTGAGCCACCAGAAAAGGAAGCAAGAACAGTTGGCACAGGTTTTACTCTCAGTTCCTGAAACCAGCATTTCATGTTATTCCAAGGGAGAATTATGTAAAGTAGTACAGAAAAATTAAGTAGAATGATGACTATCTAGATTCAGGACTCCTATTTCCCAACAGCTTAAACAGATCAGAATTGAGAGGTATCATATACAAACATGCAAGTAGTTCAGTTCTCAATCAGTAGTAAGGTAACATAGAGCTAGAGGTGACAAAATGAAAGGATGGTACAAAAGAAATGTGACATAATAAGATAAAATAATTATATAATTCATAATGTGCTTGCATTCTAAGGATCTCATCACCTACAAATTTTCTGTGTAAGCACAGGTTCAGGTTGAGTACAAATGATAACAAAGAGTTAAAAGAGACATTG
This sequence comes from Zea mays, assembly GCF_902167145.1. Classification (NCBI taxonomy): domain Eukaryota; kingdom Viridiplantae; phylum Streptophyta; class Magnoliopsida; order Poales; family Poaceae; genus Zea; species Zea mays. Next base: position 9,209,977 of record NC_050104.1, on the reverse strand, counting down.
CCTAGTGCATTACACAATGGTGTGAATACAGGGAAAGGCCTAATAAAGTACTGTTACTGGCTAAATAAACAAGAAGCATGCAGTTTTAATTTCCCCACCCTTTAACAGAATTTCTGTCCACTTAATATATTGTGTGATATTTGTAAGCACAATAATAAGGGAGAAAAAATACTTACCTTAACCAGCTCACTAATAACACCAGTTGCCAGAGATGTTGCTTTCTCAGAGAGATATCTGGAAGAGGATAGGAATTAGTACAGTACCATGATCAGATTTATAAAGGGGCCCAATCATGCAAGCAACCATATTGAAACACTGCACTTTAGAACACCTGTACCATATTCGAAGTAAGGTTCAACAGGTGCCATTTCTAAATATGTAAAAAACCCTATGCATTGCATTATTGCTTAAAGGTCCATGGGAAAAGTTTCCCGCTCCACCTGTGAATTAAATGCTGCCGATAAAACCCTTCTAGCTTGAGCACTAATATGATGATAATCAGCACGCTGGTGCTATTCAATCAGAATTGTTCTATTGCGTTCAAATTGGTTACAAAAATAATTATAAAGCTTCCAGCATTCAGCTGCACGTTATTGAAGCACCAAAAATGTTTGGATAGACCCAGCTACATATTGAACCCATGCATATATGATTTTAGCCTCTGTCAACACATAAAAGCAAAAGAAGTGAAAAAGGGATAAGGACATGTTGGATCAATGATAGGAACTTATGGCTGAAGATCAACAGGAGTTATAACATTACAACACATTCTCTATGCTTTGTAAAGTATTTGAAAATTAGTCAAACCTTGAAATGCAATGATTTAATCCTAATTACCACAATCAAAACATCTTTGTCATCCTGTAATCAGTAACTTAACTAAGACGACCATGACTAAAAGCCAAACAGAAGGGATTGCTAAAATGACATCAATACAGAGCAAACAGTAAAAACTGCACAAATATATCAACCTTAAGACTAGGGATATTAACACCCAGTGATTAATCTAAAGGGAGTTGCCAAACTTTAACACAACTCAGCTAAGTACCATGCCGAACCAATCTGCTTGCCGCAAAAATAAAATAAGTGGCCAAACCTAAATCTTCCTGCCTCGCGATTTCTGCAGGCACAAACTAGTAAGCAATCTCTGAAATTAAACCCAGGCATAGGTATATCCGCAGAGGCAGGTCAGGATACAAGTAGAAGCTATAGAGCTACATCCGCGCGCCTCCATAAGTCCAAATGAGTAACGGCAAGGCGGCACTCACAGCGCGACGAGGTCGGGGTGGCAGACGAGGCAGCGCCACCCGAGCGAGGAGTACAGCTCAACGAACGGCCGCAGCTGCGCCTCGTCGCTCCACACCCACGCGAACAAGACCGCGACACCCCTCGCTTGCCCCGGCGGCGCCGATTCCGGCGCCCAGTAGAACCGCCCACCGCAGCCGGGCCACATGGCCTCGGCCCCTGCTCTACTACTTCCGTCGAGGAGACCGAGGAGAGGGGGATCGGAGCAAGGGTTTGCGCGGTTTCACTTGGTTGTTCTGGTTGAGAGAAGGAGGTGAGGGGTGGAGGAGACGGCGACGGCCAGACGGGAACGCGTTTGGTTTGTTGCGGATTTTGTTTTCTTTTTCGAGGATTACTCGAGCGCCCATTTTTCTGTGGTTTCGGAGTTTGCTTGTACGCCGTGCCGCGGTGTAAAGAGTGCCCGGTTTGTTTGTATTTTTTCTACGGACTACCAAACACTCTAATTTTCCATCCGACTGGTATAAAAATCGTTACAGTAAAAACCATATAAAATCAGCATAAATACAAAATCGGTCGAGTCATCACAAGTTCACTGGTAGGCAGCGTAAAAAAGGGACGTGTAATTATAGATAATATTATTTGATACTGTTTGTATAGTGAAGTTTAAAATAAGGAATGAGATATGAGATGAAATAGATGACTTATTGTAGATAGCCTAACTGGGATGTTCGGTTCATGTCTAAAGTTTTCATGTCACATCAAATATTTAAATATTAATTACAAGTATTAATATAAGTTTAATTTGATTTAATAAATGTGTTTCGTCTTTTAATCTTCATTAGTTTTATAATTATAGGGTTTAGGGTTTAGTAACTATATTTAATACCTAATGTTTTCATTCAACTATTTGATATGACAGGGACTCAACTTTAATTGGATGGAACCAAACACTTTCTAGCTTTGTTTGGATACACTAATATTGACCTCAATCCACATGTGTTGAGATGGATAGGGTGTAATTTTGGGTACTCTAATATTGATCTTAATCCACATGTGTTGAGACGGATTATATCCCAATCCACCTCAACATATGTGGATTGAAGTCAATACTAGAGTACTCAAACTAAACCCTAAAAGCTTGTTCGGTTTGAAGTGATCCATCTCTAACTGAACAAGCTCTAAAATAGTTAAAACATATTTATGGTATAAGATTGTTCGCATCAGTTCTTTCTAAATTTTCTCCTCTATATCCCTACTTTTATGCCAGCCACGTCGTCAAAATTCCACGTCTATTTTTTATGTCACACAACGGTTCCCTCTAAATATTCCCTTTATATCTCACTAAAACCATAAAATACCATCTTATATCCATACTTTTGAATCATTATCATTTTTTCTCTATCTAATAAATATTGACGTGCAGGTAAAACCATGCAAGGGGACCTTTACCGTCTAGCGCTGCGGCTGTAGCGCCGCCCTGTACGCGCTAAACAAAGGGAAGGGAGAGCTCGTGGGCCTAGGGCTCGATATCGAACTAGCTCGTTAACGAATTAGCTTGATTCGACTCGTTAAGTTAATGAGATATAGAATTAGCTCGGCTCGGCTCGGTTCGGTTACCTCGAGCTAGCTCGTTTAGCTCGTGAGCCAGAACACGAAAAAATAATATATATATATAATCAATTTCTCGTTAATTTTAAACTAGTTTAACAATAGAAAATAGTAATTATACTCATAATTTTAAAGGCCGCATCAATTAACATCAAATTAACACAATTCATCACTCATCTATTCCTTATCCACACACATGTTTATCAGTTTAGCCCACACATATGTTCGCATGGACCAATTTAACACATAGACATAATTCATCAACAACTAGTTTAACTTATAGGCCATAAACACCACACATACATATAATATGTTTATCAATTGTTACATAAATGATATGCATATAGTTTTGTTTTGGTGAAATTTGATAGCTCGTTTAGCTCACGAGTTGGCTCGTTAATGTCGGCGTTTCGACCCCGGAGGGGTCCCTGGACCGACGAGTAAATTGTCGCTGCGTATCCCAGCCCAGATGGGTCGGCGCGAGATGGAACACAAGGGGGAAAACCGCGGCTTCGTGTTATCCTGCGCCCAGGGCGGATGCGCTTGCAGTAGGGGGTTACAAGCGTTCGCGAGAGAGGGAGAGAGCCTCGTTCGTCAGCCCGTCCTCCCGCGCGGCCACCTTTTTGTACGAGGGCCTTGGACCTTCCTTTTATAGATGTAAGGAGAGGGTCCAGGTGTACAATGGGGAGTGTAGCAATGTGCTAACGTGTCTAGCAGAGAGGAGCCAGAGCCCTATGTACATGCCGACGTGGCTGTCGGAGAGGTGTTAGTGCCCTGTTCATGTGATGTCGTGGCCGTCGGAGGAGTGCTTGAGCCCTGTAGAAGCACAACTGTCGAGTCCTTGCTGACGTCTCCTTGCTTCCGTAGGGGGCTAAGAACCGCCGTCGTCATGGGAGCACGCGGGATGCCATCATTACTTGTTTACCGGGGCGAGCCAGATGGGACGCCGGTCTTGTTCCCCGTAGCCTGAGCTAGCTAGGAGTAGGGTAATGATGTACCCCCTGTGACGTGGTTGGTCCGAGCCCAAGGTCTCGCGAGGCGGTGACTCCTCCGAGGTCGAGGCTGAGTCCGAGCCCTGGGGTCGGGCGAGGCGGAGACCGTCTTCCGAGGTCGAGGTTGAGTCCGGGTCCTCGGGTCGGGCGAGGCGGAGACCGTCTTTCGAGGTCGAGGTTGAGTCCGAGCCCTGGGGTCGGGCGAAGCGGAGACTGTCTTCCGAGGTCGAGGCGGGGGCCGAGCCCCGGGGTCGGCCGAGGCGGAGCTTCCTATGGCGCCCGAGGCTGGACTCGGCTGCTGTCAGCTTCACCCTGGCGGGTGGCACAGCAGTCGGAGCAGGGCAGGCGACGTTGTTTTTCCTGTCAGGTCAGTCAGTGGGAGGGCGAAGTGACTGCGGTCACTTTGGCCCTTTCGACTGAGGAGCGCGGGTCAGGATAAGGTGTCAAGCGATCCTTGCATTGAATGCTCCTGCGATACGTTCGGTTGGCGGGGCGATCTGGCCAAGGTTGCTTCACTGCGAAGCCTGCCCGAGCTGGGCCTCGGGTGAGTCGAGGGTGCGCCCGTTGCTTGAGGAGGCCTTCGGGTGAGGCGTGAATCCACCTGCGTCTACTGTTCCTGCCCGAGGCTAGGCTCGGGCGAGGCGAGATCGTGTCCCTCGAGTGGACGGAGCCTTGACCTGAGTTGCGCCCATCAGGCCTTTGCAGCTTGTGCTGATGGTGATTACCAGCCGAGTTTAGGAGTCTTGGGGTACCCCTAATTATGGTCCCCGACAGTAGCCCCCGAGCCTCAAAGGGAGTGTTGGTACTCGCTTGGAGGCTTTATCGCACTTTTTTGCGAGGGGACCGGCCTTTCTCGGTTACATTCTGTTCCGGTGGGTGCGCGCGAGCGCACCCGCCGGGTGTAGCCCCCGAGGCCTCGGAGGATTGGTTTCACTCCTCTGAGGTCTTAGCGCCTTTCGTGATGCCTCGGCCAGTCTGGTTGTTCTCTCATGCGATCTGATCGTAGCCCGGGTGCATGGTCAGGTTCCGAGTTCTCGGGCTGGTATGTTGACACTGTCAACGGTTTGGCCGGAGCCGGGTTCGCGAGAGCAGCCCCCGAGCCTCTGCACGGAGCGAGAGGACGGTCAAGGAGGGTGCGCGCGAGCGCACCCGCCGGGTGTAGCCCCCGAGGCCTCGGAGGATTGGTTTCACTCCTCTGAGGTCTTAGCGCCTTTCGTGACGCCTCGGCCAGTCTGGTTGTTCTCTCATGCGATCTGATCGTAGCCCGGGTGCATGGTCAGGTTCCGAGTTCTCGGGCTGGTATGTTGACACTGTCAACGGTTTGGCCGGAGCCGGGTTCGCGAGAGCAGCCCCCAAGCCTCTGCACGGAGCGAGAGGACGGTCAAGGACTGACTCGGCTTTTATCATACGCCCCTTCGTCGCCTTTCCGCAAGGAGGAGGGGAGGAAAGCGCCACGTTGCCCTTGGAGGGCGCCGAACATGGTGTCTCCAGTGAGTTGCTAACGGGTGATCCGAGTGGACACCCATGCCCCGTTCGATAAGGGTCGGCTAGTGGCCCAGAGGCACGCTCCAAAAGTACCTGCAGGTGATTTGCCGGACTCGGTCCCGTTTGATAGGGTCCAAGGGCTCGATGCCTCCCTCTGATGGGATTCCGTTACAGAATCGCTCCTGCTGGTCTCGGAAATGTCCTAGGGTACCTCGGGAGCGTAGCCCGAGCCTCGGCCATGTATCGGACGTACCCAGAGTCATCCCTTGCTCTGCGTGTTCTGAGGCGGCTGTCGAACCCTTCGGGGGGCCAGCCTTCGAACCCCTGATCAGTAGTGGGCGCGGAGCCCGAGTGGCCTGAGGCGGCTGTCGAACCCTTCTGAGGGGTCAGCCTTCGAACCTCTGACCAGTAGTGGGCGCGGAGCCCGAGTGCTCTGAGGCGGCTGTCGAACCCTTCCGAGGGGGCAGCCTTCGAACCTCTGATCAGTAGTGGGCGCGGAGCCCGAGTGCTCTGGGGTGGCTGTCGAACCCTTCCGAGGGGCCAGCCTTCGAACCCCTGATCAGTAGGAGGGCTCGGGGCCCACTTCCTTCGCGGGGAAGGATCCCTTTCGGAGTATCCCCTTTCCCGGTCCCTGTAGCAAGAGAGAGAAAGGGGAAAAGGAAAAGGATACGAAATTGAACGACGTGGTGCACCTTTTTTGACGCGGTCATCATGGCGGAGGTGAAGCGTTGCCCGCTTCGCCTGCGAAAGGTGTCGCCTGCCCTGCCGCAGAGTTAATGCGATGGGACGAGTGGTTCGCGGGGCAGCCGTTGCGCGAGCCGTTCGAGGAACGGGCGTTTTGCCTTCGAGTTTGAATTTTGCAGCGGGTTCGGGCGAAGCGTTGAACGGGTCTTACCGGGCCTTTATATATCCGGAAGAGGGACCGGTGGTGTTTCTTTACTCTGCTGTTCGCCTCCTGCTTTGGTTTCCGCAACCCAAGGGAATAGCTAGAGAAAGAAAACCACGCACCTTGTCCGCTCCGCCGCCACCCCCTTCGCTTGGCGATGGCAGACCGGGTAACCGTCGTTCCGCCGCACGACCCGTGGCCTTTCTCCACCGTCACGGTGGACGATCTGGAGGCCCTTGTAGCCAATGGCTTGCTCTGTCCCCTCTCTGGTGACCCGCAGCCGGAGTGGATGGTCCCTCCGAGCGGGGCCGCCCCGACCCCGCCGGCGGGGTATGTGCTGAGTTTCGTCTCCTTCCACGAGCGGGGGTTCGGAGTGCCAGCAAGTCGTTTCATGCGGGCGATCCTGCATTACTATGGGGTGGAGCTGCACAACCTCAACCCCAACTCCATCGCGCAAGCGGCCATCTTCGCGGCGGTTTGCGAAGGATTTTTGAGGATTGACCCCCACTGGGATCTGTGGACCCATCTCTTCTCCGTGGAGCCTTTTGCCTTGACGACGGGGGAAAGGAGGGTCCGCATGGCGGTGCGGGCCGGTGGCTGCATCCTCCAGTTGAGGCAGGCGCGCGCGCAACAGTACTTCCCCACCGTCCTTGTATCTTCGAACAAGGGGTGGCAGCGCCAGTGGTTTTACCTCCGGAATGACGATGGGAGGCTCCCGTCGTTTTCTCAACGAGTGGTGACTGCCGCCGGCAGCAACTGGCGCTATGGGGCTGCGCACGAGAAACAGAAGAATCTCCAGCCCTTCTGGCGGCCTTGCAGGAGCTGCGAGACGGGGGGCTTACCGCCGCGGGGGTGGTCACTGCCATCCATCGCCAGAGGGTGCTTCCCTTGGCAGAGCGGCAGTTGCTGCTTTCGGAGATGATGCTGGGGGTCGACTTGGAGGGTTCGCAGATGTCCTCAGTCCCCCTCTCCGCCGATGACCTCCACAGGCGGGTAGCTAGCACGGTAGGGAGGTTGGACGCCGGCGCCCTTACCCAGCCCTTGATGCGTCCCGAGCGCGGGTGCATATCCCTGGTGAGTGTTCGCTCCTTCTTCTTTCTTGTGTCAGATTGCCCTTGGTTCTCACAATTGAGATTTCCGTCCGCCTCCAGGAGTTGGGTTTCACAAGCCTTCCCTGCCACCGGTCCCGGAGGACGCGGTGGACCGAGCCGCGCAAAGGGTCGCTGCGGAGAATAAGAAGGAGAAGAAGGACGCGAAGAAGGCTCGGGCTCGCGAGCGGATGCGGGCTCGGGACGCCCTGGAGAGGCGCCGTCGGAGGCAGGAGAGGGACGAGCTCCCGAGGGAGCCATCGCCGGAGACGCCTGACGATGGCGATGACGATGATGATGATGATGATGACGAAGACGATGACATGGCGGCCCGCCTTGGCCTCAGCCCGGATCTGAGGTTGGGCCAGGGGTCGTCGAGCCAGCCCCCGAGTGGGCTGGCGCCGTCGGTATCTGGGGCCGGGACATCAGGGTCCCGGTCCGAAGAACAGGGGCAGGCTGAGGGGGTACTTGACCCCTTGGCCGAGGTAGTTGAGGTGACCCCGGGGAGTCAGGCCGACCCGCCTGTCCCCCAAGAGTCGTTGCCTGTGCCGGCCGCACAGGAGGTTGATCCTCAGGTCGTCGTGACTGCGCCTGGGCGGACCGTCCCTTCGGCGCCCCAGGCGCCCGAGGCGGGGATGGTGCCGAAGTCGGCAGCGGGGCAAACCTTGGTAGTGCCCGCGGGGACCGAGGTCCGAGGGGCCTCCCCGCAGGCACGATTAGCCGTGGTCCAAAGTGGGTAAGTATCTGAGGATACCTCTGTCCCGGCTCCTTCTTCGTGTGTCCTGATCCTGCTTTTCCTTTTCTTCCCAGCAAACGGAGGCACGATTCGACCGGTCTGGCTCCCCGGAAGGTCCTTAAGACGGCGCCGGCTTCTGCAGCCGGTGCCGCACCGGGCCACGCCGGCCGGCTGGCCTCCACACAAGATGCCCCCAAGCAGGGGGCTCAGGTGGCACGAGTTGCCGTGGGGCGAGCTCCCGAGGCTGACCCCTCCGTCGAGGCGACCGTCGTGCCGAGGGAGACTGCTGGCGCGGCCGCGACCTTGAGCCCACCTGACGTGTTGCCGGCGCCGGCACCGGCTTCTGCCGAGGCCGTTGCCGTTCTGGCCGTGGAGCCACCCGTCGCCACTGATGCTGAGATGGCCGAGGCGCCGCTACTCGAGGCCGGTGATCGGAAGCCTGTCTCCTTAGCCGAGGAGGTACCTGATGCGCCGACTGCAGGGGGTGCCGACGCCATGGAGGAGGGGGCGTAGAACCGCGACTCGTCCTAGGGAGCGGCGACCTCGTCGTCGCGCGGCGCGATCCTAATGAGCGGCATGGGCAGGCGCTCCGGTTCTGGACCCGTGATGCCTCGAAACCCCTCTTCGTTCTTGACGATGAGCGGGAGGAGCAGTCTCGGGACGAGCTTCGTGAGTGTGCCGAGGCAACGATGGGGTCGCTTCGGTCGACCATGGAGGTCCTTTCCAGGGACGTTCCCAGGATCCTCCAGGTAAGGATTTCAGGCATACCTTTCATGTGATCAAGGCATTCTTTGTGACGCCCTGCTTCCCTTCCTCAGGATCTGACGGATCTGAGCACCGCCAAGTCGTCGTTCATCCGCCGCGAGGCCGACGTCTGGGGTTCGTAGCGGTTTCTGAGGGCTGCGCTTGCCGAGGCTACCGAGCACCTCTCCCAACGGAGCGTCGAGGCGGCGGACCTTCGGTTGCTTTGTGACGAACTAGGGGTGGAGGCAGCGGCGGAAGTCGGAGCTTGGCCAGGTCATCGATGAGCGGGACTGATCTCGGAACCAGGATGCCGAGGCTGAAAGCCGGGCTGAGGCCCTTGGGGGCCAGCTAGCCAAGGTGTCTGCTCGGGCCGGAGCCCTTGCGGAGGACCTGGCCGTGGCCGTCGGGTTTGCCCAGTCCGCCCACGCCGCAGCCTCGGAGCAGCGTGCCCGGGCTGAAGGTATGTCTTGGCTGCTTTGAGAGTTTGATTCAGCTTCATTCTTCAACTCGTGTTTGAAGAATTCTGTTTTGGCTGTTTGCAGAGTTCGAGTCTGCCCTCAACGAGTCCGCCAAGGCACTTGCCCAGGCGGCTGAGCAGAAGGAAGCCGACCGCGCGACCATGTCCAAAGCTATCTCGGCCTTCTGCCAGATCTTTGGTCTTGACGACGTCCCCTCGGGAAGCTCCCCCGAGAGTCGCCTGCAGGCCTTGGGCGGCCATGTGCGCGGCAGACTCCACGAGGCACTGCATCACGGCGTTAGGCGGGCCTTTCGCCTTGCTCGCTTCCCACTATGATGTGGATCTGGAGCAAGTCAGCGAGGGGTACTGTCTTCCTGACGAAGATGAAGCTGCCCTGGCCGAAGTTCGGAGGCTTGACGCGGCTGCCGCGGGCCCAAGCGCGGTGCTGGCGTCCTCCTTCGAGGTGGAAATCCTTCCACTTGCGTCGTTGTCCGAGGCCGGGGCGGATCTCGTCGAAGGTGGAAACGACGCTGAGGGTGGAGATGAAGCTGAGGGTGCTGCTCCTCCCCCGGGCGATGCCTGATTCTGCCGGAGCAGTTTGTTTTGAACATGTATGTGTCTTTCGCGGCCGCCGAGGCCTGAACACTTTGTCGTTGTGTTACAAAGCTGTGTTTCTTTTCCTCCCGTTTCGAGTATCCATACTTGTTCGTCAGTAGCAGAATCGCTTATCCGAGTAAGAGTTATTTTTCACGAAAGGTGATGAGTGAGGTATCCGTATCCCGGAGGCGTAGGAGTCCCTCGGCTCGGTCGGCCTCGCCGCTTACATGCACTCTTATTCGTTTCGCGGGGTCCTGTTACTGATATAGCCGGGAAACACGAAAGTCATTTTGGTAGAAGATTTTTTCCGGGGAAAATTTTGACGCAGAGGGGGTTCCCCCCTTCTAGCCCCCGAGGGAGGGTCGGGCTTTGCCGAGGCAAGGCTGAACCTTCCTTGACGGTTAGACTCTTTTTGCGTATGTAAAGAGAACGAAGTATATGAACAACTTGAAAACATATTAAGGGTAAAAGCGACGTAGCTGTCGGATGTTCCAAGCGTTGCTGTAGACCTCGCCTTGACTGTTGGCCAGCTTGTATGTTCCGGGCTTCAAAATCTTGGCGATGATGAACGTCCCTTCCCAGGGAGGTGTGAGCTTGTGGCGCCCTCGGGCGTCTTGTCGTAGCCGAAGCACCAAGTCCCCCACCCGGAGGTCTCGGGAACGAACCCCTCGGGCGTGGTAGCGTCGCAGAGACTGCTGATACCGTGCCGAGTGTAGTAAGGCCATGTCCTGAGCCTCTTCCAGCTGGTCCAGTGAGTCTTCTCGGCTGGTCTGGTTGTTTCGGTCGTCGTACGCCCTTGTCCTCAGGGAACCGTATTCTAAGTCTGTGGGCAAGATAGCCTCGGCCCCATAGACTAGAAAGAACAGCGTGAAGCCCATGGCTCGGCTTAGCGTCGTCCTCAAACTCCAGACCACCGAGGGGAGTTCCTTCATCCATCGCCTGCCAAACTTGTTGAGGTCGTTGTAGATCCTCGGCTTGAGTCCCTGCAGAATCATGCCATTGGCACGTTCTACCTGCCCATTCGTCATGGGGTGAGCTACGGCGGTCCAGTCCACCCGGATGTGGTGGTCCTCGCAGAAGTCCAGGAACTTCCTGCCAGTGAACTGGGTGCCGTTGTCGGTGATGATGGAGTTCGGGACCCCAAAGCGATGGATGATGTTGGTGAAGAACGCCACCTCCTGTTTGGACCTGATGCTGTTTAGGGGTCGGACCTCAATCCACTTGGAGAATTTGTCGATAGCGACCAGCAGGTGTGTGAAGCCCCCGGGCGCCTTCTGCAAGGGACCGACGAGATCCAGACCCCACACAGCGAACGGCCAAGTGATGGGTATTGTTTGCAGGGCCTGAGCGGGCAGGTGTGTCTGCCTTGCGTAGAATTGACACCCTTGGCAGGTGCGTACAATCCTAGTGGCGTCGGCCACCGTGGTTGGCCAGTAGAAACCTTGTCGGAAGGCATTTCCAACGAGGGCTCGAGGTGCTGCGTGATGACCGCAAGCCTCCGAGTGTATTTCTTGCAATAGCTCCTGACCTTCGGCGATGGATATGCATCGCTGGAGGATGCCTGAGGGGCTACGGTGATAGAGCTCCTTTTCGTCACCCAGCAAGACGAACGACTTGGCGCGCCGCGCTAGTCGACGAGCCTTGGCTCTATCGAGGGGTAGCTCTCCTCGATGGAGATATTGCAGGTACGGGGTCTGCCAGCTTCGATTAGGCGTAACCCCATTCCGCTCTTCCTCGACACGCAGTGCCTCACCCTCGACGGTCGAGGGTGCCTCGGGCTGGGCCGAGGGTTCCTCGGGCTCGGGCGTGTCGTCAGTCTTGACGGAGGGTTGATGTAGGTCTCGGGAGAAGACGTCCGGGGGGACCGTTGTCCGCCCCGAGGCTATTTTAGCCAGCTCGTCCATAGTCTCGTTGTATTGCCGAGCGACATGGTTGAGCTCGAGCCCATAGAACTTGTCTTCCAGGCGCCGAACCTCGTCGCAGTAAGCTTCCATCTTCGGGTCGCGGCAATGGGAGTTCTTCATGACTTGGTCGATGACAAGCTGTGAGTTGCCACGAACGTCGAGGCGCCGAACCCCTAGCTCGATGGTGATGTGCAACCCGTTAACCAGAGCCTCGTACTCGGCCACGTTGTTTGACGCCGGGAAATGGAGGCACAACACGTAGCGGAGGTGCTTCCCAAGGGGTGAGATGAAGAGCAGGCCCGCGCCCGCTCCTGTTTTCATCAGCGACCCGTCGAAAAACATGGTCCAGAGTTCCGGTTGGATCAGAGCTGCTGGAAGCTCGGTGTCGACCCATTCAGCCACAAAGTCCGCCAAGACTTGGGACTTGATGGCCTTCCGAGGAGCGAACGAGATTGTCTCGCCCATGATCTCCACCGCCCACTTTGCAATCCTACCCGAGGCCTCTCGGCACTGGATGATCTCCCTCAGGGGGAAGGATGACACCACAGTCACCGGATGAGACTCGAAGTAGTGTCGCAACTTTTGCCGCGTCAGAAATACCGCGTACAGTAGCTTCTGAATTTGTGGGTAGCGGATTTTGGTTTCGGACAGTACCTCACTGATTAAGTAGACCAGCCTCTGGACGGGCAATGCATGCCCTTCTTCTCGTCTCTCGACTACGATCACGGCGCTGACCACCTGAGTGGTTGCGGCTACGTAGATCAAGAGGGCTTCTCCGGCAGCGGGGGGCACCAGGATGGGCGCTCTTGTAAGGAGCGCCTTTAAGTTCCCGAGGGCTTCCTCGGCCTCGAGGGTCCAAGTGAAGCGCTCGGCCTTCCTTAAGAGGCGGTACAGAGGTAGGCCTCTTTTGCCGAGGCGTGAGATGAAGCGGCTCAGAGCCGCAAGGCATCCCATGACCCTCTGTACTCCTTTCAGGTCCTTGATAGGCCCCATGTTGGTGATGGCCGCGATTTTCTCCGGGTTGGCCTCGATGCCCCGCTCGGAGACGATGAACCCCAGGAGCATGCCTCGGGGGACTCCGAAGACACACTTCTCGGGATTGAGTTTTACGCCTTTCGCCTTGAGACACTTAAATGTCGTTTCACGGTCAGTGAGGAGGTCGGAGGCTTTCCTCGTCTTGACTACGATGTCATCAACGTAAGCCTCGACCGTTCGGCCAATGTGCTCTCCGAACACGTGGTTCATGCACCTTTGGTATGTCGCGCCTGCATTCCTTAAACCGAATGACATAGTAATATAGCAGTACATGCCAAAAGGTGCGATGAAAGAAGTCGCGAGCTGGTCGCACTCTTTCATCCTGATTTGATGATACCCTGAGTATGCATCGAGGAATGACAGGGTTTCGCACCCCGCAGTGGAATCCACGATTTGATCGATGTGAGGCAGAGGGTAGGGAACCTTCGGACATGCTTTGTTTAGACCAGTGTAGTCTACACACATCCTCCATTTCCCACCTTTCTTTTTCACAAGCACAGGGTTGGCTAGCCATTCGGGATGGAATACCTCTTTGATGAACCCCGCAGCCATCAGCTTGTGGATCTCCTCGCCTATGGCTTTGCGCTTTTCTTCGTCGAATCAGCGTAGATGCTGCTTCACGGGTCGGGCTCCAGCTCGGATATCCAGCGAGTGCTCGGCGACATCCCTCGGTATGTCAGGCATGTCCGAGGGACTCCATGCAAAAACCTCGGCGTTCGCGCGGAGAAAGTCGACGAGCACTGCTTCCTATTTGGGGTCGAGCTCGGAGCCGATCCGGACTTGCTTGGAGGCGTCGTTGCTGGGGTCGAGAGGGACGGACTTAATCGCCTCTGCTGGCTCGAAGTTGCCGGCGTGGCGCTTCGCATCTGGCACCTCCTTGGAGAGGCTCTCTAGGTCGGCGATGAGGGCCTCGGATTCGGCGAGGGCCTCAGCGTACTCCACGCATTCCATGTCTCATTCGTATGCGTGTCGGTACGTGGATCCGACGGTGATGACCCCGTTGGGGCCCGACATCTTGAGCTTGAGGTAGGTGTAGTTGGGGACGGCCATGAACTTGGCGTAGCATGGTCTCCCCAGCACTGCGTGGTAGGTTCCTCGGAACCGGACCACCTCGAACGTGAGGGTTTCCTTTCGGAAGTTGGAGGGAGTCCCGAAGCAGACGGGCAGATCGAGTTGTCCAAGAGGTTGGACACGCTTCCCGGGGATGATCCCGTGAAAGGGCGCCGCACTGGCCCGGATCGTGGACAGATCGATCTGCAAGAGCCCGAGGGTCTCAGCGTAGATGATGTTGAGGCTGCTGCCTCCGTCCATGAGGACCTTGGTAAGCCTGACGTTGCCGATGACGGGATCGACAACGAGCGGGTACTTCCCTGGGCTCGGCACGCAGTCGGGGTGGTCGCCTTGGTCGAAGGTGATGGGCTTGTCGGACCAGTCTAGGTAGACTGGCGCCGCCACCTTCACCGAGCAGACCTCACGGCGCTCTTGCTTGCGGTGCCGAGCCGAGGCGTTTACCACTTGCCCACCGTAGATCATGAAGCAGTCGTGGACCTCGGGGAACTCCTCTGCCTTGTGGCCCTCCTTCTTGTCGTTGTCATGGCCTTTGCCACCTTCCGCCGAGAAGCCGGCCTTGTGAAAGTAGCGCCGAAGCATGACACACTCCTCAAGGGTGTGCTTGACGGGACCCTAATGATAGAGGCACGACTCCTTGAGCATCTTGTCGAACAGATTGGCGCCTCCGGGAGACTTCCGAGGGTTCCTGTACTCGGCGGCGGCGACAAGATCTGCGTCGACGACATCGCGTTTCGCTTGCGACTTCTTCTTGCCCTTCTTCTTCGCGCTGCGCTGAGCGGACGCCTCGGGGACGTCTTCCTGCTGGCGCCCCTGAGACTGCTTGTCCTTCCGGAAGATGGCCTCGACCGCCTCCTGACCAGAGGCAAACTTGGTGGCGATGTCCATCAGCTCGCACGCCCTGGTGGGAGTCTTGCGACCCAGCTTGCTCACCAGGTCGCGGCAAGTGGTGCCGGCGAGGAACGCGTCGATGACATCTGAGTCGGTGATGTTGGGCAGCTCGGTGCGCTGCTTCGAAAATCGCCGGATGTAGTCCCGCAGGGATTCTCCCGGCTGCTGGCGGCAGCTTCGGAGATCCCAGGAGTTCCCAGGGCGCACGTACGTGCCCTGGAAGTTTCCGGCGAAGGCTTTGACCAGGTCGTCCCAGTTGGAGATCTGCGCAGGAGGCAGATGCTCCAGCCAGGCCCGGGCGGCGTCGGAGAGGAACAGGGGGAGGTTGCGGATGATGAGGTTGTCATCGTCTGTTCCACCCAGCTGGCAGGCCAGCCGATAGTCCGCGAGCCACAGTTCCGGCCTTGTTTCCCCTGAGTACTTGGTGATGGTAGTCGGGGCTCGGAACCGGGTCGGGAACGACGCCCGTCGTATGGCCCGGCTGAAAGCTTGCGGACCGGGTGGTTCGGGCGAGGGGCTCCAATCTTCCCCGCTGTCGTAGCGTCCCCCACGCCTGGGGTGGTAGCCTCGGCGCACCTTCTCGTCGAGGTGGGCTCGACGGTCGCGGCGGTGGTGCTCGTTGCCGAGGCGTCCTAGGGCTGCAGGCTTTGCGTCCCGCGTGCGCCCGGTGTGGATCGAGGCTTCCCGCATGAATCGGGAAGTCGCGGCGCGATGCTCCGGGGGGTACCCTTGCCTTCGGGAGGCAGAGCTTTCGGCCCGCCGGACCGCGACATCCTCCAGGAGATTCTTGAGCTCTCCCTGGATACGCCGCCCCTCGGTGATGGATGGCTCCGGCATCGCTCGAAGTAGTATTGCTGCTGCAGCCAGGTTCTGGCCGACCCCACTGGAAGCCGGGGGCAGCCTCGCCCTGGCATCGTCAGCGATGCGGTGCTGGATGTACTGGGCCAGATGACGCGCTTCTCCAGTTGGTGCTCGGCCTGCCCACTCCTGCCCGATGTTCTGCCGGAGCTGCACAAGTTGTCCTGCTTCCTCGTCGAGCCTGGCCTGCATCTCGCGGATTTGCTCGAGCTGTGTGTCCTGACCCCCCGCAGGGACTGGGACCACAGCTAGCTCCCGAAGGATGTCAATGCGAGGTGCAGGCCTAGGGGGATCGCCGTCCTCCGGCATACCAAGGTGGTTTCCTTCGTCGAGACCCCCTAGATCGACGTGGAAACATTCGCGACTTGGGCCACAGTCCTCGTCGTTGAGGCTGTGGCCTCCATCGGAGTAATCGGAGAGGCAGTAGTCACATGCGGCCATGAAGTCTCGCATGGCACTGGGGTTACCGAGCCCGGAGAAATCCCAACCAGAGTCAGGCTCGTCATCTTTCTCGGAACCCGGGGGTCCGTAGGTCGAGACGGTCGTCAGTCGGTCCCAGGTTGACCACATATGGTACCCCGGAAGGTTAGGATATGCCTTTATGAAAGCGTCCACCGAAGCGGGATCGCTTGGTGGGTCGAAGCTGAATCTAAAAGGCACAGGATGGAAAACGGACGGTACCTCTTGATCGACGGATGGTGACGAAGTCGCATCGGGGACGGACTACACCGTTATCTCAGGTACGAGGCTAACACCCAGGAAGTCCTTCGCGAGTGTGCTGGCGTCATTCGTCCGCTTGGGGCTAGCATGTTGCGGGGAAACGACGCTCGTCTTCGTCTCAGACGTGAGGTCAACGCCCGACGTGTCCCCCGCTGGGGCGCCGGCGTCGTCGACTCGCTCGACAGCCGACGAGGTGCCGCCTCCTGCTTGGCCATGGTTGCCCCGCCTACTCCTCCTGCGGCGGGGGAGGTGACGGGACATACCCGGATGTTGTTCTTCCGCCACGCGGGGAAGACGTCGTCGATTCCGCCACCGTCGGGCGGGCTGACGACCGTCGTTGTCGTTGTCGCGCGGCGGAGGAAGGAGTACCATGTCGTAGCTGCCGTCGAGGGACATGAACTCGAGACTCCCGAGACGGAGCAGCGTCCCGGGCTGGAGAGGTCGCTAGAGACTACCCATCTGGAACTTGACGCGAAGTTGTTCGTCAACACGCAGCAGGCCCCTACCTAGCGCGCCAACTGTCCGCGTTTCGACCCCGGGGGGGCCCTGGACCGACGAGTAAATTGTCGCTGCGTGTCCTAGCCCAGATGGGTCGGCGCAAGATGGAACACAAGGGGGAAAATCGCGGCTTCGTGTTATCCTGCGCCCAGGGCGGATGCGCTTGTAGTAGGGGGTTACAAGCGTTCGCGAGAGAGGGAGAGAGCCTCGTTCGTCAGCCCATCCTCCCGTGCAGCCACCTTTTCGTACGAGGGCCCTAGACCTTCCTTTTATAGATGTAAGGAGAGGGTCCAGGTGTACAATGGGGAGTGTAGCAATGTGCTAGCGTGTCTAGCAGAGAGGAGCCAGAGCCCTATGTACATGCCGACATGGCTGTCGGAGAGGTGTTAGTGCCCTGTTCATGTGATGTCGTGGCCGTCAGAGGAGCGCTTGAGCCCTGTAGAAGCACAGCTGTCGGGGCTGTCGGGTTCTTGCTGACGTCTCCTTGCTTCCGTAGGGGGCTGAGAACCGCCGTCGTCATGGGAGCACGCGGGGTGCCATCATTACTTGTTTACCGGGGCGAGCCAGATGGGACGTCGGTCTTGTTCTCCGTAGCCTGAGCTAGCTAGGAGTAGGGTAATGATGTACCCCCTGTGACGTGGTTGGTCCGAGCCCAAGGTCGGGCGAGGCGGTGACTCCTCCGAGGTCGAGGATGAGTCCGAGCCCTGGGGTCAGACGAGGCGGAGACCGTCTTCTGAGGTCGAGGTTGAGTCCGAGCCCTGGGGTCGGGTGAGGCGGAGACCGTCTTCCGAGGTCGAGGTTGAGTCCGAGCCCTAGGGTCGGGCGAAGCGGAGACCGTCTTCCGAGGCGGGGGCCGAGCCCCGGGGTCGGGCGAGGCGGAGCTTCCTATGGCGCCCGAGGCTGGACTCGGCTGCTGTCAGCCTCACCCTGGCGGGTGGCACAACAGTCGGAGCAGGGCAGGCGTCGTTGTTTTTCCGGTCAGGTCAGTCAGTGGGGGGGAAGTGACTGCGGTCACTTTGGCCCTTTCGACTGAGGAGCGCGCGTCAGGATAAGGTGTCAGGCGATCCTTGCATTGAATGTTCCTGCGATACGGTCGGTTGGCGGGGCGATCTGGCCAAGGTTGCTTCACTGCGAAGCCTGCTCGAGCTGGGCCTCGGGTGAGTCGAGGGTACGCCCGTTGCTTGAGGAAGCGTTCGGGCGAGACGTGAATCCACCTGGGTCTACTGTTCCTGCCCGAGGCTGTGCTCGGGCGAGGCGAGATCGTGTCCCTCGAGTGAACGGAGCCTTGACCTGAATTGCGCCCATCAGGCCTTTGCAGCTTTTGCTGATGGTGATTACCAGCCGAGTTTAGGAGTCTTGGGGGTACCCCTAATTATGGTCCCCGACAGTTACAAACCAAGCTAGCTCGTTAACGAAACGAGCTAGGATGTCAGTATTTAAACGAGCTGATTCGAGTCGAAACAAGCTGATCAGAAACCGAGCGAGTCAACGAGCCACGAACATTTCGTCCAGCACATACAAGTTACTAGGATGTCATTTCGCGTGATTGTATTATGTTTCCATATAAACATGTTATTGACCTTATTTATCTTTAAAATAATGCAACTTATAATCACGGATGACTCGATTTCCACGGTATAGAAATGTTATCCAGAAAGATATGAAGAGGTAGTACAATATAATTACGACGAAATTGAAGTCCTCCCAGAAATTAAAAGGCAAAGTGAGGTAGAACTTGCTCAACGTTATAGATAAGTTTGAACCTAAGCCATGTCACCTCTCCAACTCTGACGTTCTTCAACCTTACCATCTACGTACACTGAACTTGTTGTGTCTTGACCAGTTGCCCCCCACCCCTCAACCACCCCGGTTTCCAAGTTTCCCGGTATTTCTTCCTGAGAACGAGGCTAGCAATGCGTCAGCTTTAGAAAATTCCACACGCATGTGCAACATTAATTATTTGGTTCTCTTATTCATGCTTGCTTCTGAATTCACGTTAATCCTTTAATGTAACTGCAAAGCATTGTCACGTGTCCAAGTATGCATTAATTAAAGCAACGGCCAATGGAGCCCGAGGTCTCCCTCTCCCATAACAGAAAGTATAATAATGGGCTGTAAACAGGGCCAGTCCTGATATTTCGGGGGACCTAAGCGAAAATCTATATGAAGACTCTATATGAAGATTTAAATCTGCTGTTTTTTAACTTTTAAATAATATCTGAAAAATAAAAGAAGTTGATGATTTACACAATTTTATTCAAAATGATATGATTGGAGACATTGTTACAATATTTTATGAGTCGTAAAATTATACAAATTATGTAATATAACCCAGCATTTGTTTTGAATTTTGAGAGCGAATATTATTACTTTTAATTTGTCAAACTAACCTAAACCTTAAAATACACAATATACCAAATCTAAATACATTAGAGCAAATTTTCTGAAAACAAAGTTCAACAAACTAAACATTGATTAAGCAATATAGGTTATTAGGGTTGACCCTTCGGTAAGCTAGAATTAACCAACGCGACAGGCACAAGTGTACAACACCATCTGTCCTTCTCACGTCAATCAATATTTAGTATTCGTCATCAAGCAGACTGTTGCGCGACCTCGAAGAGATGATTGCTAGAAAACCAAAGAGACACAACAAAAGAACGAGAATAGAGATTTATCTGTAATGTATATGTATTTGGATATAAACTGAATAAACGGGGGCCCTACCGACCTTAGGGGCCCTGAGCGGTCGCATACCCTGCATACCCTCAGGGCCGGCCCTGGCTGTAAACTAGCTAAATGTTAACATGGAAGAAAGAAGAGAAGAGAGAGCTACAAACTAACGGCAGCTTATACATAGAACCAAAAAAAATTGTGAGACAAGTGGACCACATGTTAATTGTAAATGGCTAACCATTATACATAGCGGCTATAAAATAGTCTGCAAAGATCCTTATAATCATCAGTTGGTTACATTATTAACCTTGCTCTCGCTGGACTGCCCCTGAAGAGAATGTAATTATACCACAAGATTAAGTTAATGTACCCTAAATCTTATCAATTATATATAACAAGTATAAATAATTATTACTCAAATAAGTGTCACTAGATTTCTTATGAGATATATTTTTTATAATATACTTGGTGGTATAAATATTAATATTTTATCTATATATTTTGTAAAACTTTGTCACTTTTGAATGCACCCAAATTTGCATTTCTTTTAGGACAAGATAGCAGTATATTTGTCGGTGTTTTGTAGTATATACCTAATAAATGTATCATGTCTAATCAATTGGAGGAGAGAAACAAAGGACGTAAATTTATCCTTGTTCAATGCGCTACACCTAATCTACTCCTTTTAAAGTATGGAAGGGTTAAAGTTAAGACTATGTTCCAAACCTCCAAAAACTAATAGTTAGCGGTTAAAATTATCTGAGAGGTTTAGAACGGATCAACTAATTGTTAGTTATACCTTTAAAACAGCTATTACTTGTTAGCTGCTCCAACCTAGCTAGGGGTGGTAATGATCTCTAAATTTTACACTATAAAATATAAGAATCGGATTGGATCGGCATCTGGCTATATTTTTATTTGTTTTTAAACTAAATATTAAGGGCTCTAGCTTATTGTGAAGAAACATTTGGATCGTGATTCATTACCACCCCTCGAATTAGCTAAAACTAACTAACAACTTATTAGCTAACTGAAAGTCATCTAAAGGGGTGAATAGACGAAACTTAAAAATTATAAATTTTAAACACAAACTTCACCTTGAGATTAGCGTTAGAACGAGTAATAATGAAATCGGAGTGCGGAAGATAGTTCTTGTTTCCATGAATTGCTCAATCAATGTAGATAAGGATAACTTTGTGTGCTAACTCAAAACGATCTCATGCAAGAGAACTTAGAGAGAGGGGGAGAGAAAGAATCAAATCGCAAAGCAAGATTGACACAAAGACACGGGTGATTTATTTCCCAAGATTCGGTTCCGAAGAACCCACTCCGCATTGAGGAGGCCACATAGGTTGTCTCTTTCAACCCTTTCCCTCTCTGAAGCGGTCACTTAAACCAGTTGAGTGCTTCTCCTTAATCTTGAAGGTCACTTAGACCTCGCAAGGATCACACTTAAGTGTCTCTTGCTAGCTTTACAAGTCAATGCGAGTCTAGAAGGAGATGAAGAAAGCACGATCAAGAAACCATGCCAAAGGAGTAAAAACAAAATCACAATGTCACACACTCTTGAGTCTCTCCAAAGCACTAATCACTAATGATCTTCAAACACAATTATGGCACTTGGAGAGGACTTTGATGCTTTGAGTGTGGATGAAATAAAAAACTTGCTCTTAGCAATGAATAGGGGTTGTAGAATCTTGGGTGAATTGAATGGAGGTGATTCATGTTGTATTTATAGCCCCAAACCACCACATAGCCGTTGCCAACTTTTCTGCCACACGCGAACTGTTCGCGCTCGTGGCCCGGACAATCCGCCCCTGCAGATCAACGACTGAAATCACAGTGGTCAATAGTAACAACTATATCAACGACTATAATTGCATTAAATGCATCGTTAGATGTCAGATAAGCAGTCATGGATGGTCCAGGCATGCCCCCCGAATGATCCGCGAGGACGCTAAATATGAATTTTAGTGAACCCGACACCTTTAGGTTTTTTCTGGTTTTCAACGGGCGGACGATCTGCGTCTATGGGCTGAACGATCCGTGCTTGGTCCCAACGGTACTCTTCTCTCCATTCGGACATTCCATAGTAGAAGTGTTGAGATTTACACAGTTTCTGTCCAAGGTGTCGCAGATGGTTCGCCATAGGGACCCGGACGGTCCGCGATAGGCTGATTTCAAGGTTGAACTTTCTTGAAGTGTTTTTTGATATTTCTGAGTCATAACTTGGTAAAGTAGTTTGCTCAATTGGTTGTGATGGTCATCAATTACCAAAACAAGTGTGGAAAAGGTTTTTAAGCATATTTCCCTTTTAATCTCCCCCTTTCTGGTGATTTATGCCAACACAGATCAAAGCAAATATGAGGTGCAGAATTGTAACTAGTTTGTAATTCAGACAAGTGTTCATAAGTAACTTAATAATGAAAGTAGTTCTAAGTACATATGAATGTTTTTTATATAGTTAAAATTTTGGAACACATTTGCACCACTTACCTTTTTTTTGCAAATCGTTTGGAAAAATCTTTTCAAATTCTTTTGCAATTGGCCTAAGGTGTAAGAATAGGATTTTCGAAAGCATTTTTAAGTTTGAAAGATTCCCCCCTTTTTCAAATGTTTCCTTTGGCCAAGTAAAAACTCCCCCTGAATAAGTTCTCCCTTTTGGCATAAATAGTTATTCTCCTCTTAGCTGTCAAGAGGGTTTTCACAAATGCAATAGTACCAATTTGGAAGATAAAAAGTTTTCAGAAAACGGGAAAATGGTGGGGTCCTTTTGCTTTAGCCTATTAATTTCTCCCCCTTTGGTATTAAGCGCCAAAAACAAAGAAATCTGAGGCCTTCTACAAGAAAGACATGAATGTAAGTACATGAGTTGGTAAGGAATATTTGATACCGATGGGGATGCAGTGGAAGCTTTGCCTTTGTCTTCAACTCTATTTCCCTTTCAATCTAATACTAAGTATAAAATACACTTGGAAGCTTATTAGTCCTAGCTTTGGCACAAGAAGAATAAGAAATATGTACTTGTACCAAATGAAAGAGACATGCCATGATCAAAAAGTATGAAATGAGCAATGTGTGTAATATTTTAATCAAGGTTCCGAGAATCTAAGACATTCAGTTCATTCCTAAGCTCATAGGATCTCTTTTCATCTAAGGGTTTGGTGAAGATATCGACTAACTGTTTGTGGATGCTAACATGATCAATAATGATATCTGCCCTTTGTAAGTGGTCTCTCAGAAAGTGGTACCTGATGTATATTTGCTTAGTGCGGATGTGTTCAATGGGATTCTCCGCCATACGGATAACACTCTCATCGTCACATAGGAGAGTGACTTTGCTCAATTTGTATCCATAGTTTGTAAGGGGTTTGCCTCATCTAGAGTAATTATGCATAGCAATGCCCTACAACAATGTACTCGACCTCGGCGGTGGATAGAGCTATTGAGCTTTGTTTCTTTGAAGCCCAAGACACCAGGGATCTCCCTAAAAACTAACAAGTCTCTGATGTGCTATTCCTATCAACCTTACACCCATCTATTCATCATCTGAACACCCAACAAGATCAAAGGTAGAACCCCTAGGGTACCAAAGCCCAAAGTTAGGAGTATGAACCAAATATCTCAAGATCCTTTTGACGACCCTTAGGTGGCATTCCTTAGGGTTGGCTTAGAATCTTACACACATGCATACAGAAAGCATAATGTTTGGTCTAGAAGCATATAAGGAAAGCAATGAACCTACCATAGACCGGTATACCTTTTGATCTACTGAATTACCTCCTGTGTTGAGGTCAAGATGCCCATTGATCCCCATAGGAGCCTTGATGGAATTGCCATCATTCATCCCAAACTTCTTGAGTATGTCTTGAGTGTACTTTGTTTGGCTGATGAATGTGCCCTCTTGGAGTTGCTTGATTTGAAATCCTAAGAAATTCTTCAACTCACCATCATGGACATCTCAAAATTTTGTATCATAATCCTACTAAACTCTTCACAAGATCACTTGTTAGTAGACCCAAAGATAATATCATCAACATAGATTTAGCATATAAACAAGTCTTTGTCAATTGTTTTAGTAAAGAGTGTAGGATTAGTTTTTTCGACTTTGAAACCATTTGCAATAAGAAAGTCTCTCAGGCATTCATACCATGCTCTTGGGGCTTGTTTGAGGCCACAAAGCACCTTTGAGAGCTTATACAATGAGAAGGATACTCACGGTATTCAAAGCCAGGAGGTTGCTCAACATACACCTCTTTCTTGATAGGGCCATTGAGGAAGTCACTTTTCACATCCATTTGATACAACTTAAAGCCATGGTAAGTAGCATAGGCACAATATGTGAATTGACTCAAGCCTAGCTATAGGTGCATAGGTTTCATCGAAATCCAAACCTTCGACTTGTGAATACCCCTTGGCAACAAGTCGAGATTTGTTCCTAGTCACCACACCATGCTCATCCTATTTCTTGCGGAATACTCACTTGGTACCTACAACATTTTGGTTAGGACATGGAACTAAATGCCAAATCTCATCCTAGTGAAGTTGGATAGCTCCTCTTGCATTGCCATCACCCAGTATGGATCTCTAAGTGCGTCTTCAATCCTGTAAGGCTCAACAGAAGACACAAAAGAGTAATGTTCACAGAAATGAGCAACTCGAGAGCGAGTGGTTACCCCCTTCTGTATATCACAAAGGATGGAGTTGACGGGGTGGTATCGTTGAATAGCTTGGTGGACTCTTGGGGTGATGAGGTCATTGATCCCAAATCTCTTGTTCATCATCTTTGTCTTGTTCATCTTCATCCCCCTCATGATAAATGACATCATCTAGAGGTGGCTCATTGTATTTAATTTGATATTCTTCTTCTTGAGCTTGTTCCTCACCTTGTGTTGGTGGAGATGCTTGGATGGAGGATAAAGGTTGATCTTGTGTTGGTGTAGGATCCTCGGGTACTTGTGGGCACATATCTCCAATGGACATGTTTCTTAGCGTGATGCATGGAGCCTCTTTCTCCTCATCTATCTCATCAAGATAAACTTGCTCTACTTGAGAGCCATTAGTGTCATCAAACACAATGTCACAAGAAACTTCAACTAATCCAGTGGACTTGTTGAAGACTCTATACACCCTTGTGTTTGAGTCATAACCAAGTAAAAAGCCTTTTACTGATTTAGGAGCAAATTTGAAATTTCTACCTCTCTTTACCAAAATAAAACATTTGCTCCCAAATACACGAAAGTAAGAAACATTGGGCCTTTTACGAGTGATGAGTTCATATGATGTTTTCTTGAGGATTTGATGAAGGTAGAGCCGATTGATGGAGTAGCAAGCAGTGTTGATTGTGTCTGCCCAAAATCGATCCGATGTATTGTATTCTTCAAGCATTGTCCTCGCCATATCTATTAGAGTTCTATTCTTCCTCTCCACAACACCATTTTGTTGAGGTGTGTAGGGAGAAGAGAACTCATGTTTGATGCTGTAACATCCCAAAAATCCAACTGAGGTTTGTAACCCTAATCTAACCCCCCTATTTATCTCTCTGTAATCTCCCCATAGGTCTTCTCATCATATGCATACACTCTGTTTGATTAGAAGCACCTCATATAGATTATATTTTTTAGCACCTAAGATTACCTAGTTAATTAATTGTTCAAGAGGAAAGGAGATAAAAGAAATAGAAATAGAAAATGGAAATTAGAAATTAAAAAAAGGAGAAACCTTTTCCCCCTGGCTGGGCCGATTCTCGGCCCAAAACTGCGGCCTCCCTCTCCCCGCGCTCGCGACCCCCCCCTCTCGGCTCATCTCCGGCCTGCTTCCGCGCGCGCGCCAGCCCGCTCTCACCATCGCTCTCTATCTCGCTGATAAGCCGGCCCCACCTATTAGCCACCTCTTCTCCCTCGCCGCGCTCGGCTTCAGCGCGATCGCCGTCGGCCACCGTCCTCTCCCCCTCCTCGCCTGCACTCGCCGCACAGCAAAGTTCAACGCCACTTCGTCCTCACTCGCTGTGGTCGCGTCCTCGCACGACACCGCCCCGCCGTGAGGTCCCGTCGCCGCCGCTGTGCGCCATTACTCCGTCGCTGTGCACCTCACCGGCGTCCACCTAACACCGCTGCTCCCCTCCCCTCGGGCGCCTATAAAAAGGCTGCCTGGAGCTCCTCCATGGCCCGCACCGGCTCCGCCGCCCCTCCCACCGCGCCTGTAAGCTCCTTCTCTCCCCCCTCCCTCTGGTTGTTTAGCGGGCAATTCACTAGGCTCAATAGCTTCGCCACACCACTACGGACTTGGAACACCACTCCCCTGCCCTCGATCACCACCCAGGCCTCACCGGCGATGACTCCCGCCGCGGAGCTCCGCCACCTCACCATGGTCAGGTTCCTCCCAACCGCCTCTGGCAAAATTGAACCCACCATTAAGCTCGCCAGCCCCTCCTCGTGCTTGGGCACCTGCCCAATCCCCGGGAACCGGGCCACTGGCGGCGAATCGCCGTTGAACCCGCCGGCGGCCGGGTCCCCCCCCCCCCGCGGGTCGGCCAGTTCGCCCCTGCCCATCGGCCGCTAACGCCGTCTCCCCTCACGCTCTCCCTGGCGCGTGGGCCCCGTTACCCCGGCGCCGTTTCTCACGCGCCTGCACTGTTTCTTGCCCGTGGGCCGTGCTGGGCCGGCGCGCGCCCCTGCACCCGGCTGGGCCGGAATTTCCCCCCCGGCCCACCAGAGTCGAAAATCCTTTTTCTTTTTTCTTTTTCATCTTTTTCCCTTTAGTTAATTATATCTTGATATTTTATGTGCCAAAAATTATCCAAACACTTTCTAAGTCACATAAAATGATAATGTTAGGAATTTGACACACTCCACTCAGTAAACCACTAGTTGATGTATTGTTTATTGCCTATTTTGCTAGAAGAAACGGGGACCATCGACCCGGAACACGTAGCCTCGGAAGAAGGGCAGGAGCCCGACCCCTCCGAGATAAATCTTTTGTGCCAGGAAAGCTTCGACGAAGGCAAGTCCATCCTTCCCTTGATGCATAAATTGCCTATTTCTTCTATCACTACCTAAGCCGGGATTAAGGGATGGAATATTTGCATTGTGAGCAGAGAGATAACTCGCATTAATAAACATCTTTTGAATACAAAATGTGGAATGGGAAAAAGGGCAGTGTATTTCACTAAGCGGGGTTTTCAAAAAAAGTGTGCGATGAAGGGTATTCACCCTCATCACCTTATGAGTGGGATGATCAGGGACTCCCTGGTTTAGGGGAGGGCCTAAGGCGAAGGCTCAGCTGGTTTAGGCGTGAGCAGAAGGATTGTCCCCTCATATAAGGACCGATTTGTCATCTTTCACTACTTGTACTCATGATAAGTATAACCACTCGAGACTGTGTGGGCAGTCACTCAATCTGAACTCATACGGTCCAACCCCAGGGTTATGAAGGCTGGGGAGCACCGAGAGGATAAGGAGGGGGAATGTTTTGTCCAGTTTGGACATGGCAGTGGACTGACTCCTTCCGGTATAACCATTAAGGTTAGGACGTGCGAGGAAAGAAAGAGATCCAGCATTTGGGTCTCGCGACGGTGAGATCGCAGAAACCGGACTAGTGGGTAAAGTGTACCCCTCTGCGCAGAGTTCAAACCTATTCGAATAGTCTGTGTCCACTGGTATGGACGAGTCTGGTGTGGTATGACAATTAGTGTTTTACAACCTCCGGGAAAAAAGGGTATGTGGGTGTGTGAATGCGTTCTTGGTAAAGAAAGCGATGCCACGGGAGCGGGAAGCTCAGTGGTGGTTGAGTATTGTGTTATTTCTATTTCCTTGGGAAAAAAACCTAAAAGTACTGCCTTTCTCTGAGAAAAAGAAGAGTGACTTCAACTCCACCATATAAAGCATGTATGATATAGGCCCCTTTCTCTTTACGGGAGTGGGATGGGCTTGCGGAATACCTAGTGTATTCACCCAGAGTTATTTACGTTTTTCAACAGCCAAAGACTTCTTTTCTGCTATGCTTGATTGAGAGGGTTGTGTCTGCACCCAGTTCTGCCTGTGGCTTGGGCTGGTGTATCTTCTACTGCGCTTTGTATTCTGGCTCTCTCGAGCTTGTACCCCGGTATTGTAACAACTTTCATTCGAACTCTGTACTATTTGAAGTAAGGAATGTGGTTACTAGCCTCCTGGGACTAGTAATTGTATCACATTTGAGTCCTAAAGGATCGGGACGCTTCAGGTGGTATCAGAGCCCATAGGACTGGCCGTAGATCGCAGCCCTGACCTTAAAAGTTTGCCTTAGAAGAAAATACCTCTTACCTCAAGAAAAAAATCTTCTCTCCTTTTCCCCGATATTAACAGATCCTTCTGTTCCTATTCCAGATGGAAGACTCTCTAGTCATTAGGACATCCTACTGCTCAGAAGTAGAGGGGTTCCCACATCTGTTGCGAAGTTGTGCGCTTCGCATGGGAATCCGCAAGAAGCCGGAATATGTCTGGAAGGAATATCTCGAGAATGGAATGGAGAGGTGCTCTATGGCAATCTACCTGGGAGAAAGCCGAAACTACCCAAACCACCATCCTTTTCAAGTCACTTTCATCGGACACCGCTTCCCAGACACTTGCCAAAATGTTGCCCAAAAAGCCCTCCGACATCTATGCCAAAACTACAGTAGAGTGGTCCTTGAAACTCCCCTTCGCTACTTTCCACCTAGCAACAAAAATACCCCTGCCTGGAGGAAAAGACTTCAGGCCCTGTCAGGAAGAGACCCTACCAAGGATGACCCCACCATCGTCTACATGGCCGGATACCTCCACACTCTCGATAACTGAAAGGGAACTAGGCTTACACCTATTTTCCTAATTGATTTTGGTGGTTGAATTGCCCAACACAAATAATTGGACTAACTAGTTTGCTCTAGTCTATAAGTTATACAGGTGCCAAAGGTTCACAAAAAGCCAATAAAAAGACCAAGAAAAGGGTTCATCAAAAAGAGCAAGGGATAACCGAAGTGTGCCCTGGTCTGGCGCACCGGACTGTCCGGTGTGCCACCAGACAGTGTCCAGTGCACCACCGGACAGTGTCCGGTGCACCAGGGGACTTCAAGCTGAACTCCTCACCTTCGGGATTTTCAGAGGCGCTTCGCTATAATTCACCGGACTGTCCGGTGCCCCAGGGGAGAGCAACTCTGAACTCGCCAGCTTCGGGAATCCGCTTCGCTAAAATTTCACCGGACATGTCCGGTGCACACCGGACTGTCCGGTGAGCCAGTGGAGCAACGACTACTTCACGCGCAACGGTCGACTGCAACGCATTAAATGCGCGCCTGCGCGCGCAGAGGACAGAGCACGCGTGGGTGGCGCACCGGACAGTCTACAGGACTTGTCTGGTGCGCCACCGGACAGCCAGGCGGACCCACAAGACAGAGCTCCAACGGTCGGAACCCAACGGCCAGGTGACGTGGCTGGCGCACCGGACAGTGTCCGGTGCGCCATGCGACAGCAGCCTCCACCAAACAGCTAGTTTGGTGGTTGGGGCTATAAATACCCCAACCACCCCCACATTCAAGTCATCCAAGTTTTCCACCTTCCAACTACTTACAAGAGCTCTAGCATTCAATTCTAGACACACTCAAGTGATCAAATCCTCTCCCAATTCCACACAAAGCTTTAGTGATTAGTGAGAGAGATTTGTTGTGTTCTTTTGAGCTCTTGCGCTTGGATTTCTTCTTTCTTTCATTCTTTCTTGCGAACAACTCAATTGTAACCGAGGCAAGAGATACCAATTGTGTGGTGGTCCTTGCGGGGAAGTTTGTTCCCATTTGATTGAGAAGAAGAAACTCACTCGGTCCGAGGGACCGTTTGAGAGAGGGAAAGGGTTGAAAGAGACCCGGTCTTTGTGACCACCTCAACGGGGAGTAGGTTTGCGAGAACCGAACCTCGGTAAAACAAATCCGCGTGTCACACTCTTTATTCGCTTGCGATTTGTTTTGCACCCTCTCTCTCTGACTTGATTATATTTCTAACGCTAACCCGGCTTGTAGTTGTGATTAAGTTTGTAAATTTCAGATTTGCCCTATTCACCCCCCTCTAGGCGACTTTCAATTGGTATCAGAACCCGGTACGTCATTAGAGCTTAACCGCTCGAAGTGATGTTGGGAGATCACGCCAAGAAGGAGATGGAGACCGGCGACAAGCCCACTACAAGCCACGAGAAAGCTTCATCGGAAGAGTCCCACAACAAGGGGAAGGGGAAGGAGAAGAAATCCTCTTCCCACAAGTCGCATCGGAGTGGCGACAAGAAAAAGAAGATGAGAAAGGTGGTCTACTACGAGACCGATACTTCATCACCTTCCACCTCCGGCTCTGACGCGCCATCCATTACTTCTAAGCGCCATGAGCGCAAGAAGTTTAGTAAGATCCCCCTACGCTATCCTCGCATTCCTAAACATATGCCTTTACTTTCCGTCCCATTAGGCAAACCACCAACGTTTGATGGTGAAGATTATGCTAGATGGAGTGATTTGATGCGATTTCATCTAACATCACTCCACAAAAGTATATGGGATGTCGTTGAGTTTGGTGTACAGGTACCATCTATAGGGGATGAAGATTATGATGAGGACGAAGTGGCCCAAATCCAACACTTCAACTCATAAGCCTCAACTATACTCCTTGCCTCTCTAAGTCGAGAGGAGTATAATAAGGTGCAAGGGTTGAAAGGTGCTAAGGAGATTTGGGACACGTTAAAGACCGCACACGAAGGAGATGAGGTGACCAAAATCACCAAGCGGGAAACGATCGAGGGGGAGCTCGGTCGCTTCTGACTTCGCCAAGGGGAGGAGCCACAAGACATGTACAACCGGCTCAAAACCTTGGTGAACCAAGTGCGCAACCTCGGGAGCAAAAAATGGGATGACCACGAAATGGTTAAGGTTATTTTAAGATCACTTGTTTTCCTTAACCCTACTCAAGTTCAATTAATTCGTGGCAATCCTAGATATATACTAATGACTCCCGTGGAAGTAATCAGGAATTTTGTGAGCTTTGAATTGATGATCAAAGGCTCAAAGAAGATCAACGAGTTTGACGGCCCCTCCACGTCCGAAGCACAACCGGTCGCATTCAAGGCGACGGAAGAAAAGAAGGAGGAATCTACTCCAATTCGAACACCCATCGACGCCTCCAAGCTCGACAACGAGGAGATGGCGCTCATCATCAAGAGCTTCCGTCAAATCCTCAAGCAAAGGAGGGGGAAAGATTACAAGCCCCGCTCCAAGAAAGTTTGCTACAAGTGTGGTAAGCCCGATCACTTTATAGCAAAATGTCCTATTTCTAGTGACAGTGACAGGGGCGACGACAAGAAGGGGAGAAGAAAGGAGAAGAAGAAGTACTACAAGAAGAAGGGCGGCGATGCCCATGTTTGCCGGGAATGGGACTCCGACGAGAGCTCAACCGACTCCTCCTCCGACGAGGACGCCGCAAACATCGCCGTCACCAAGGGTCTTCTCTTCCCCAACGTCGGCCACAAGTGCCTCATGGCAAAGGACGACAAAAAGAAGAAGGTAAAATCAAGATCCTCCACTAAATATGAAACCTCTAGTGATGAGGATGATGCTAGCAATGAGGAGGATAACTTGCGCATTCTTTTTGCCAACCTAAACATGCAACAAAAAGAAACATTAAATGAATTGATTAGTGCTATTCATGAGAAGGATGACCTCTTGGACACCCAAGAGTACTTCCTTATTAAAGAGAACAAAAAGCATGTTAAGATTAAAAATGCTTACGCTCTAGAAGTAAAAAAATGTGAAAAACTATCTAGTGAGCTAAGCACTTGCCATGAGACTATAGACAACCATAGAAATGAGAATGCTAATTTGTTAGGTAAGGTTGATTCAAATGTTTGCGATGTTTCAATTCTCAATCTTAGAAATGATAATGATGATTTGCTTGCTAAGATTGAAGAATTAAACATTTCTCTTGCTAGCCTTAGGATTGAGAATGAAAATTGCTTGCTAAGGCTAAAGAACTTGATGTTTGCAATATTACAATTTCCGATCTAAAAGATAAAAATGACATATTGCGTGCTAAGATTGTTGAACTTAATTCTTGCAAACCCTCTACATCTACCACTGAGCATGTCACTATTTGTACTAGATGTAGATATGTTGATATTAATGCTATACATGATCACCTTTCCATGATTAAACAACAAAATGATCATATAGCTAAATTAGATGCTAAAATTGCCGAGCATGAACTAGAAAATGAAAAATTTAAGTTTGCTCGTAGTATGCTTTATAATGGGAGACGACCTGGCATTAAGGATGGCATTGGCTTCCAACAGGGAGGCAATGTAAAACTTAATGCCCCTCCTAAGAAATTGTCCAACTTTGTTAAGGGCAAGGCTCCCATGCCTCAGGATAACGAGGGTTACATTTTATACCCTGCCGGTTATCCCGGGAGCAAAATTAGGAGAATTCATTCTAGGAAGTCTCACTCTGGCCCTAACCATGCTTTTATGTATAAGGGTGAGGCATCTAGTTCTAGGCAACCAACCCGTGCTAAGTTGCCTAAGAAGAAAACTCCTAGTTCATCAAATGACCATAATATTTCATTTAAGACTTTTGATGCTTCATATGTTTTAACTAACAAATCCGGCAAGGTAGTTTCCAAGTATGTTGGGGGCAAGCACAAGGGGTCAAAAACTTGTGTTTGGGTACCCAAAGTTCTTGTGTCTAATGCCAAAGGACCTAAAACCATTTGGGTACCTAAAGTCAAGAACTAAAATTGTTTTGTAGGTTTATGCATCCGGGGGCTCAAGTTGGATCATTGATAGCGGGTGCACAAACCACATGACAGGGGAGAAGAAGATGTTCTCCTCCTATGAGAAAAACCAAGATCCCCAACGGGCTATCACATTCGGGGATGGAAACCAAGGTTTGGTCAAAGGATTGGGTAAAATTGCTATATCTCCTGACCATTCAATTTCCAATGTTTTTCTTGTAGATTCCTTAGATTACAATTTGCTTTCCGTTTCACAATTATGTCAAATGGGCTACAACTGTCTTTTTACTGATGTAGGTGTCTCTTTCTTTAGAAGAAGTGATGATTCAATAGCATTTAAGGGACTGTTAGAGGGTCAGCTATACTTGGTAGATTTTGATAGAGCTGAACTCGATACTTGCTTAATTGCTAAGACTAACATGGGTTGGCTCTGGCACCGCCGACTAGCCCATGTTGGGATGAAGAATCTTCTTAAGCTTCTAAAGGGAGAGCACATTTTAGGATTAACAAATGTTCATTTTGAGAAAGACAGGATTTGTAGTGCATGCCAAAAACCCACGAAAATAAGCCTAAATCGACGAAAATAGCCGCCGAAAATAAATTCGACGAAAATAGGCACCTATTTTCGTCGGTACCGACGAAAAATAACAATTTTCGTCGGCTTTCCCAAGGCCGACAAAAATATCTGGTCGACTGACTATTTTCGTCGGCCCGGTGGTGGCCGACGAAAATACGTGCCCAAGATATTTTCGTCGGCCACTACCGAGGCCGACGAAAATAGCCTGGGCACGTATTTTCGTCGGCCACTACCGAGGCCGACGAAAATATCCTGGGAACATATTTTCGTCGGCCACCACCGAGGCCGACGAAAATTGATGGTTCCCCCCCAAAACATATTTTTCTGCACCTATTAATAATTCACAGCAAAATACACAATATCACAATTCACATATACAGATTCATAAGCAAAATACATAATTCACAAAACAAATTCACATATACATAAATAGTCCATAGTCCATTCAAATAAGTCTAGAGTCCATAAGTCCATTGTCCATTCAAATACACAATTCACAAAACACACTCACTACTCACTACTCACTCCTCACTCCGGCGGGCTGTGGGAGTTTTGGCCACTCCCTCCTCCGCCACCAGGAAGGTGGCCACTCCCTCCAGCACCATGGACGAGGAAGTCTTGGACGTTGACACCACCCTCCGATCCATGAGCATGTGACGCTGAACCCTGCAATTCATCAATCATTCAAATAAGGTTGTATTTTGCTATCCCTATACCTATACATTCTGTGTTTTGTCAATATTTGCATAAAACTAAACATGGAACGTCACCTGTGATCCATGGTGAGGAGGAGGTTGTGCATGCATCCACGGGTACTGTTGTGCTGGCCACCCCAGAGGTGGTGGCACCCACCCCGTCGGTGGCGGTGCCATCCACGCTTGAAATGGCTGAGAGCTTGCCGGTGGTGGCACCCATCCCGGGACTGGCTGCGATCCTTGGGGTGGTGGAGGCGTCCAAGTGCCTGGAGGTGCCTGCGTCCACCCAACACCGGTCCACTGTGGCTGCGACGCTGGAGCTTGTCCTGGCCACTGTCCCCATCCTTGTGCCTGCGAGCCATTTTTTATAATAAAAAAAGAGTTGCTATGGAATTGAAGTGTTCAGATAGTGTTACCTGGGGAGGGCGAAAAGCGGGCAAGTTCATATCAGGGCCGAGTCGAGTAGTCATTTCCTGCAAATGGATGCAATGTTAGAATCACAACATTATACTTTCAATTCAATGACGACACGTGATGAGATAGACGGATTACCTGAAAATAAGAAGCCATATATTGCGTCAGCTGTCCAACCTGCTCCTGCGCTGCTCGAGCCTGCTCCTGTGCTGCTCGAGCCTGCTCCTGTGCTGCCCGAGTGTCCTCCTCCAGCTGAGCCTCTCGAGCAGACCTGGAGGAGCGAGAACTCCCTCCCGAAGACGATGCCTTCCCTTGACCTATTGTCCTATTATACTCCACAACGCCGGTGCCAAAGGCAAACCTGCATGAGACACATAGTTGAGCCATTAAGTGGACACATTCTTGTTAATGAAATCGTCGAATCAAACACAAACACCTCACCTGCCATGCTTTCTACCCCCACCACTGTGGTACAACGCCGAGGCATCTAAGTCTGAATGCATCCAGTCGAAGTAAGGCCCATGGCGTTGAGTCATTTCCTCCCCATATGCATTCTGCAAAGAAAGTTAGAGTTGGAGTTAGACACAAAACATGCAATTTAATTCGTAAATACAAACTTGTTTACCATTTTCTCCCTTGCCGCCTCGCTGCATAGCACATCAGGGTTCGCCGGATTAGGGCCACGGTGACCACGGACGTAAACCTTCATAAAACTTGGAGCAACTCCACTTTCAGCTTCCTGCATGAAAAAGAAGAGTTAAACCATATAATTTTCATAGATGTAACATACAAGTTTGATTTATATACTTACCATGCGGCGTGCGGCACCAAGGTGTCCATCGGCGCCGTACCTGTGCCCCGGTCCTTCAGTGCCACGATTGGCACGGTGCTTGTTGGACTCTGCAATCCACTCAGGCGACGCCCATCTCTTAGCCAACCACCTCCAGGCTTCCATGTCCTTCGCCAGCCAATCCACAACGCTCTCCAGGTACTGCTCCTCTGTGAGGTAGATCTCATTGGCCCCTAATGCTTTGCTCATTTTCTGCCCCTTTATCTTCTTGTAGTAGTAGTTGACGGCCGTGATGCGAGCATTGTACATGGCATCCTTGATTACCTTATCAGCGCACTTCCGAAAGTGCCTCTTCACACGTGTCCACTGAGCCTGATCCTCCTCGATGTCATCCGGCAATTGGAACCTCCCCTACATATCAATGGAGAAGCTAAGTTAAAGTAAGATTAGGAGAAGCAATAATTCAGTGAATTGCTTATATACGAAAGTAAACTCACCCAGAACTCGTCCCACACACCCACCTGACAAGTCCTTCATTTTTTTTCCGAACTTCCCCCTCCGCTACTGCTTTCCCCTGACTCCCCTGGCTGGACATAGTCCTTTAGACCCCAGTCAGCCCACTGCATAGCCGCGAACCTCTCGCCATTGAGCTCCACCATGCCAGGGTAGTAGAAGCGACAGAGGCTACCCAACACCGCGTTCACCTTGGGACGTCTGCCTGTACCGTCCCAAGTCAAGTCTTCCCATGACCTACAAACATTAATAAAACAAGTAAACCAGTGCAATCACGTTCACATTAAAATATTAACACAACAGAAATAAGCCCCACCATTCTCCATGCAGCCGGATGAGCCTCCTCTCGGCAGGTCTCGGACCAAGCGCATTGCTCTTCTTATACCTAAGTATACAAGTAAATTCAATATGATGAAATGATTAAAAACTAATATCAATTAAACTAATATGCATAATAATACCTGAAGGACGTAGAACCATCTGACGTGTCGCCCGCGCTGCCTGCCCCCATAGGGTCAACCTCCTCATCCTGCTCACCCTCCTCACCCTGCACATGAGCATCCTGCTGAGGAGTCTCCTGCTCACCCTCCTCACCCTGCACTTCGTCTAGATAGTCGAGAAGTTGCTGCTGCCTCTGTCGGCTCTGTGAGGTGCCCTGAAAAAGCCCACTGCCCGAGCTGTCCTCGCTGGCCGCGCTGCCCCCACTCCTCCTCGATCTCCTATGCTTGAACATGTTCAACTGTAGATAAATTAATGTCAAACCACAGTATATGAAACAAATAATATAAAAATTAATAATGTGGAAATTAGAATACATAGCTTAATTGATTAACTAAAAGAAACATACTAATCAAAAGTCATCCGCATCTGATGATGCTTCTTCGGCTCGTTGTTTATTCATACGCTCTTGATTTCGTTGGATCCTTACTGATCTTCTAACGACGACAGGTCGTTTGCGCTTTGACCTAGGTTCTTCAATTAAGTCGCTTGAATTGCAACAGAGATTTTCAAGGCCTTCTCCATTGGTCACATGGAATCGGTGAGCTATGTCTTGATTCGACGCCGCTTCTAGTTGAAAAACAGCGTCATCGTTGTCCCTGCTCGTATTCACGTAGTCAGCACTCTCTGGAGCGATGACTTGTGGGTTGACTTTGATTGTAACCCATCAAGCCCTAAGGCTTGGGTGAGGATATGGCTCGGGGCCTGGGATGACTAGTGCAAGGAACATGAACTCTTCTTTATTAACCAACTCAGGAGGAAGATTATATGGCACAATGAAGACATGCCAACACGAGTAAGGGCTTGCACTGCTATTGAAAGGTGTGAATCCGTCCGTCGATAGACCAAGCCGTAGACTCCTAGGGTCGTTTGCAAATTCGGGATCAAACTCGTCAAATGCCTTCCACGCATCACCGTCCGACGAATGGACCATTATGTCTGGATCAGTGACGAGACGTACACCATTCTTTGGCCACGTCATATGCAGAGCTATTTCCTTGTTGAGGAACAACCTTGAAAGCCGAGGAATGATGGGCAAACGACGAAGTTGCTTAGCTGCGACCTTCGTAACTACCAATTCACCCTCATCATTTGTCACCTCGACATATCTAGAAGCTTCGCAATGCTTACAACGGTCCAGCTTGTCATCCTCCTCAAAGAATAGCATGCAACTGTTGGGACACACGTCGATCTTCTCATATGTCATCCCAAGACCAGCCAACATCTTATTTGCGAAGTACATATTTTTTGGCAACTTATGATTCTCCGGGAGAACCTCGCCCATCAGTTGGACGATGTCGTTGTAAGCACTGTTTGAAATGTTGTGCTTCGACTTTATCGCCATTAGTCTTGTGAGAGTCCCAAGAACTGACATCTGAGTGTGCTCGTGCAGTCTCTCTTCTCCCGCGGCGAGTAGCCAGAAGAATTCCTGAGCATCGCGTGGAAGCTGCCCCGGCTCCTCAGCGTTCATTTCAACATCCCTACCAAGATCATGCAACATGTCGTCCATCCTATCATGATCGTCATCAAGTTCCACCTCCGCGTCAACGTGTCTAATAGACTCTCCATGTCGGCACCATACAAGGTAGTTCGGCATAAACCCACTTTTGCAAAGGTGTTTCTCCATTTCTTCCTTCTTCTGAGGCCACTTGTTCTCGCAGCGATTGCAAGGACACTTCACTAGACGACCAGTTGCATCTTTGAAAGCGTGCTCAAGAAAAGCCTTTGTTACACCCATCCATTCATTCGAATGTGCCCCATCCTTTCTCCACCCATCATACATCATCCTCCGATCACCGTCCATTTCAAAGGCTAAACAAAAGACAAAGAACATCAACGATCGTCCATGGCTTAGGTGAACTCCATATTAGGTAAAGGCCCTAAACCCACCCAAGAGTGTACGCCGATGCTTGTGATTTGTGTCGTGTAGCCTACGATTGCCGCGAAATTTCGGCAGCATAACCCCGCTGCTCTCCAAGCACACGACTGAACATGGTGTGTTGGAGAACAACTGGGTTACACAACCGAAATTCCGCGTCAATCGTAAGGCACATGTAACAAATCACAAGCATCGGCCTACACTCTTAGGCTGTCCAAAATACGTGGACAATTCCGGAACGGCGAACCTCACAAGCCAATGTGACGTTCGCCGTTCCTGAACGAGTAATGCATACGGTTCGCTACGGTTAACTCAGAGACAAATATGAATTAAAAAATAAACATTAAAAAATAACGGTTCGCTATGGTCCAAATACGCGTGTGCCAAAGCGGTCCGACCCCGACCGACCGGCCGGACTCGTCGTCAGTCCCGCGTGTGCGCTGACGGGTCCGCGACGCCGGTCCTCGGCTAGCTGACGGCAGCCCTCTCCTCCCCGTCGCGGCCCGCTAGCTAGCTAGCGCCAAGTCTCTCACTGCCAACCTCTTCGCCACTCATGCCAAGCTCAATCACGACAACACTATTGTTCTCACCAAACTCCAACGAGTGGCATGAGACAAACATATGTGGTAGCACACTTCGGCAAGCAAGGAAATGATGTAGTTGGGTGTGGATTGGAGTCCAAGAACCATCGGTCCTCGGCTGGCTGGCGGCAGACCTCTCCTCCCCGTCGCGCCCCGCTAGCTAGCTAGCGCCAAGTCGCAGGCCGCAGCCACGTCCCTCCCCCAGCCACTTGGCACAGGCCGGACGGACGAATACCAAAGCAGCGAGCGCCGAAGACGAATTCGCTGTACAAGACAGAGGGGGAAGAAGGGAGACGGGGAGGCTCACCGCAGGGAACGAGGGCGTCGTGGACGGACGGCGGGCGCGCGCGACGGAGCTCAGCGTGGACGGACGGTGGGCGCGCGCGACGGAGCTCGGCGTGGACTGACGGCGGGCGCACGCGACGGACGGCGTGGACAGTCGAGCTCGGCGTGGACGGACGGGCGCTCGCGACGGACGGCGAGGGCAGGCGGGGCGCGACGGCGAGGGCAGGCGGGCGCACGCGACGGCGAGGGGAGGCGAGTGCGGCGGCGAGGGCAGGCGAGTGCAGGAGCGTGCAGCGGCGAGCGCGCGAGGGCGGTGAGCGCGCGAGGGCAGTAGAGTGCGGCGGCGAGCGCGCGAGGGCAGGAGAGCTCGGGCAGTGCGGCGGCGAGGGTAGGCGAGGGCAGGAGAGTGTGGCGGCGAGCGCACGACACACGGCGAGGTCAGGCGAGGGCGCGCGCGACGGACAGCGAGGGCAGGCGAGGGCACGCACGACGAACGGAGTTCGGCGTGTGGCGGCGCTCAAAACAGAGAAAGGAGCGAGAGGGAGAGAGAAGGTGCGGGCGCGCGACCGGGACGATTTAGGGCGTCTATTTTCGTCGGCCGCATTGAGGCCGACGAAAATAAATGTCGTATTTTCGTCGGCCCCCCTGAGGCCGACGAAAATAGATGGCGTATTGTCGTCGGCACAGCCCCGACCCACGTAAATAACAACTATTTTCGTCGGTTACTAGGCCGACGAAAATAGCGTCCTTATTTTCGTGGGCGTGCCGACGAACATATGCCCGGGCCCATGAAAATACCCTTTATTTTCGTCGGTGCGAGGCCGACGAAAATACCTTCCATATTTTCGTGGGCCGGCCGACGAAAATACCCGGGCCCACGAAATTTTGTGCATTTCCTGTAGTGAAGCAGGAAAGCAAGTTAGTGCTCATCATCCACACAAGAACATCATGACGACTGACAGACCACTGGAGCTCCTACACATGGACCTATTTGGCCCGATTGCTTACATAAGCATCGACGGGAGTAAGTACTATCTGGTTATTGTGGATGATTATTCTCGCTTCACTTGGGTGTTCTTTTTGCAGGAAAAATCTCATACCCAAGAGATCTTAAAGGGATTCTTAAGACGGGCTCAAAACGAGTTCGGCTTAAGGATCAAGAAAATTAGAAGCGACAACAGGACGGAGTTCAAGAACTCTCAAATTGAAGGCTTCCTTGAGGAGGAAGGCATCATGCATGAGTTCTCCTCCCCTACACACTACAACAAAATGGTGTAATAGAGAGGAAGAATCAAACTCTATTGGACATGGCAAGAACCATGCTTGATGAGTACAAGACTTCAGATCGGTTTTGGGCCGAGGCAGTCAACACCGCCTGCTACGCCATCAACCGGTTATATTTACACCGAATCCTCAAGAAGACATCATACGAACTCCTAACCGGTAAAAAGCCCAATATTTCATATTTTAGAGTCTTTGGTAGCAAATGCTTTATTCTTGTTAAACGAGGTAGAAAATCTAAATTTGCTCCTAAGACCGTAGAAGGCTTTTTACTAGGATATGATTCAAACACAAGGGCATATAGAGTCTTTAACAAGTCCTCTGGACAAGTTGAAGTTTCTTGTGACGTTGTGTTTGATGAGACTAACGGCTCTCAAGTAGAGCAAGTTGATCTTGATGATATAGGTGATGAAGAGGCTTCGTGCATCGCGCTAAGGAACATGTCCATTGGGGATGTGTGTCCTAAGGAATCCGAAGAGCCTCCAAATGCACAAGATCAACCATCCTCCTCCACGCAAGCATCTCCACCAACTCAAAATAAGGATGAGGCTCAAGTTGATCAACAAGATGAGCCACCTCAAGATGACGACAATGATCAAGGGGGAGATGCAATTGATCAAGACAAGGAGGATAAAGAACCAAGACCGCCACACCCAAGAGTCCACCAAGCAATCCAACGAGATCACCTCGTCGACACCATCCTCGGCGACATTCATAAGGGGTAACCACTAGATCTTGTGTTGCACATTTTTGTGAGCATTACTCTTTTGTTTCCTCTATTGAGCCACACAGGGTAGAGGAAGCACTTCAAGATTCGGATTGGGTGGTGGCGATGCAAGAGGAGCTCAACAACTTCACTAGGAATGAGGTATGGCATTTAGTTCCACGTCCTAATCAAAATGTTGTAGGAACCAAGTGGGTGTTCCGCAACAAGCAGGACGAGCATGGTGTGGTGACAAGGAACAAAGCCCGACTGGTGGCCAAGGGATACTCCCAAGTCGAAGGTTTGGATTTCGGTGAAACCTATGCACCTATAGCTAGGCTTGAGTAAATTCGTATATTATTAGCCTATGCTACTTACCATGGCTTCAAGCTTTATCAAA
Source organism: Zea mays (assembly GCF_902167145.1). NCBI lineage: Eukaryota > Viridiplantae > Streptophyta > Magnoliopsida > Poales > Poaceae > Zea > Zea mays. The sequence continues at coordinate 9,169,103 of NC_050104.1, read as the reverse complement.
TGGACGTGAAGAGTGCCTTCCTCAATGGACCAATCAAGGAAGAGGTCTATGTTGAGCAACCTCCCGGCTTTGAAGATAGTGAGTACCCTAACCATGTTTATAAACTCTCTAAGGCGCTTTATGGGCTCAAGCAAGCCCCAAGAGCATGGTATGAATGCCTTAGAGATTTCCTTATCACTAATGGATTCAAAGTCGGAAAGGCCGATCCTACACTCTTTACCAAAACACTTGAAAATGATTTGTTTGTATGCCAAATTTATGTTGATGATATTATATTTGGGTCTACTAACGAATCTACATGTGAAGAGTTTAGTAGGATCATGACAAAGAAATTCGAGATGTCAATGATGGGGGAGTTGAAGTACTTCTTAGGATTTCAAGTAAAGCAACTCCAAGAGGGCACCTTCCTAAGCCAAACAAAGTATACTCAAGATATTCTAAGCAAGTTTGGGATGAAGGATGCCAAACCCATCAAGACACCCATGGGAACCAATGGGCATCTCGACCTCGACACGGAAGGTAAATCCGTAGATCAAAAGGTATACCGGTCGATGATAGGCTCTTTACTCTATTTATGTGCATCTCGACCGGATATTATGCTTTCTGTATGCATGTGTGCAAGATTCCAAGCCGACCCTAAGGAAGCTCACCTTACGGCCGTAAAACGAATCTTGAGATATTTAGTTTATACTCCTAAGTTTGGGCTTTGGTATCCTAGGGGATCCACCTTTGATTTAATTGGTTATTCGGATGCCGATTGGGTGAGGTGTAAAATCAATAGAAAGAGCACATCGGGGACTTGCCAGTTCTTGGGAAGATCCTTGGTGTCTTGGGCTTCAAAGAAGCAAAATTCCGTAGCTCTTTCTACCGCCGAAGCCGAGTACATTGTCGTAGGCCATTGTTGCGCGCAATTGCTTTGGATGAGGCAAACCCTTAGGGACTATGGTTACAAATTAACCAAAGTTCCTCTTCTATGTGATAATGAGAGTGCAATCCGCATGGCGGATAATCCCGTTGAGCATAGCCGCACTAAACACATAGCCATTCGGTATCATTTTCTAAGGGATCACCAACAAAAGGGAGATATCGAGATCGCATATATTAACACTAAAGATCAATTAGCCGATATCTTTACCAAGCCACTAGATGAACAAACCTTTAACAAACTTAGGCATGAGCTAAATATTCTTGATTCTAGAAATTTCTTTTGATATTTTGCACACATAGCTCATTAATATACCTTTGATCATGTCTCTTTCATATACTATGACTAATGTGTCTTCAAGAACATTTCAAACCAAGTCATAGGTGTATTGAAAGGGAATTGGAGTCTTCGGTGAAGACAAAGGCTTACACTCCGTAACTCATCCTTCGCCGTCGCTCCGAGCACCTCTCCGTCTTTGGTATAATCTTCACTCATATTTTATTTGCCAAAGGGGAGAAAGTAGTTACAATGGGCTTATATTTCACTCAAGTATCTGTTTTTGGCGATTCATGCCAAAGGGGGAGAAAGTATTAGCCCAAAGCAAAGGGACCGCACCACCACCTAATTTTTAAACTATGAGTTTCAAATTGGTATCTCATTGTGTTCAAAAGGGGGAGAAAAGTAGTATTTTCAAAATTGATATCTTAAAACCCTCTTGAACACTAAGAGGAGAATTTCATTGAGGGGGAGTTTTGTTTAGTCAAAGGAAAATTATTTGAAACAGGGGGAGAAAATTTCAAATCTTGAAAATGCTTCTCAAAATCTTATTCATTTACCTTTGACTATTTGCAAAAGATCTTTGAAAAGAAATTACAAAAAGGAATTTGCAAAAACAAAACATGTGGTGCAAGCGTGGTCCAAAATGTTAAAAATAAAGAAACAATCCATGCGTATCTTATAAGTATTTATATTGGCTCAATTCAAAGTAACCTTTGCACTTACAATTTTGCAAACTAGTTCAATTATGCACTTCTACACTTGCTTTGGTTTGTGTTGGCATCAATCACCAAAAAGGGGGAGATTGAAAGGGAATTAGGCTTACACCTATTTTCCTAATTGATTTTGGTGGTTGAATTGCCCAACACAAATAATTGGACTAACTAGTTTGCTCTAGTCTATAAGTTATACAGGTGCCAAAGGTTCACAAAAAGCCAATAAAAAGACCAAGAAAAGGGTTCATCAAAAAGAGCAAGGGATAACCGAAGTGTGCCCTGGTCTGGCGCACCGGACTGTCTGGTGCACCACCGGACAGTGTCCGGTGCCCCAGGGGACTTCAAGCTGAACTCCTCACCTTCGGGATTTTCAGAGGCGCTTCGCTATAATTCACCGGACTGTCCGGTGCACCACCGGACAGTGTCCGGTGCCCCAGGGGAGAGCAACTCTGAACTCGTCAGCTTTGGGAATCCGCTTCGCTAAAATTTCACCGGACATGTCCGGTGCACACCGGACTGTCCGGTGAGCCAGCGGAGCAATGGCTACTTCGCGCGCAACGGTCGACTGCAACGCATTAAATGCGCGCCTGCGCGCGCAGAGGACAGAGCACGCGCGGGTGGCACACAGGACAATCTACAGGACTTGTCCGGTGCGCCACCGGACAGCCAGGCGGGCCCACAAGACAGAGCTCCAACGGTCGGAACCCAACGGCTAGGTGACGTGGCTGGCGCACCGGACTGTCCGGTGCGCCATGCGACAGCAGCCTCCACCAAACGGCTAGTTTGGTGGTTGGGGCTATAAATACCCCAACCACCCCCACATTCAAGTCATCCAAGTTTTCCACCTTCCAACTACTTACAAGAGCTCTAGCATTCAATTCTAGACACACTCAAGTGATCAAATCCTCTCCCAATTCCACACAAAGCTTTAGTGATTAGTGAGAGAGATTTGTTGTGTTCTTTTGAGATCTTGCGCTTGGATTGCTTCTTTCTTTCATTCTTTCTTGCGAACAACTCAATTGTAACCGAGGCAAGAGACACCAATTGTGTGGTGGTCCTTGCGGGGAAGTTTGTTCCCGTTTGATTGAGAAGAAGAAGCTCACTCGGTCCGAGGGACCGTTTGAGAGAGGGAAAGGGTTGAAAGAGACCCGGTCTTCGTGACCACCTCAACGGGGAGTAGGTTTGCGAGAACCGAACCTCAGTAAAACAAATCCGCGTGTCACACTCTTTATTCGCTTGCGATTTGTTTTGCACCCTCTCTCTCGGACTCGATTATATTTCTAACACTAACCTGGCTTGTAGTTGTGATTAAGTTTGTAAATTTCAGATTCGCCCTATTCACCCCCCCTCTAGGCGACTTTCAATAACCAATATGATGACCTTTCCTCCCACTGCACTTACCTAAACTCCCGAGTGGAAAGCCTGGAGCAAGAGGTCAAGAAGCTTAAAAGGGAAAAGGCGTCCCTCCAAGAGAGTCTCGAAATAGCGGAAGGCGAGGAAACCAACACTCGTGAAGCCTACCAAACCCTGAAGATGGATTACGACAAGAAGCTAAAGAAGCTCGCCCCCGCGAAGAAAATCCGAGAGAAGACCAGAAGCCAAGGATGCCAAACTGAGCAGAAGGAAGAAGCCCCTCCAGCCCTACCTCCTACCAGGATAGAGAACTCATCCGACACCGAAGATGTGTCCTTAGCTATCCTTGATGACCTCCTCAAGGAATTTGGGGACACTTTAGAAAAGGAGTTTGGGAGTACCTTAGATAGCACCCGTGTGTAGTGCGACTTATGGTAATTGTATGCTTGTAATGAACTTGTGTAATGAATAAAATAACTTGGTTGGAAAAAAATTGGCATATGCATAGTAGTAACTCTTTTTCCCTGGCAGATGGCTTCGGATAAAACCATGCCTACCGCCTCCGGGATTGGAGCAGGGTTTCCCCTAGGAGCTGAAGGAGAAGGGAGTGAGACCCACCTCCCCGCACCTCCGGAGCTGCCATTAGATTTAGCCCAAGTTCTTGCCAATCAAACCCGACTCATTGAAGTCCTCACGAGAAGTCTGGAGAATCAGCGCCCGAATGGTGGAAGACCACAGGACATGATGGGAGATTTTCTGAGGCTCAAGCCTCCCACGCTCGCTGGATCCCAGCGCCCGAATGGTGGAAGACCACAGGACATGATGGGAGATTTTCTGAGGCTCAAGCCTCCCACGTTCGCTGGATCCAACAATCCCCTTGATGTCGACGACTGGCTGCGCACGATAAAAAGGAAATTAGAAGCCATCGGATGCCCAGAAAATCAGCGTGTTCAACTGGCTGCTCATCAACTTTCCGGGATGGCCCTAGCATGGTGGGACACCTTCATCACTACCGTCAGAGATGCTACTTGGGCAGAATTTGAAACTGCTTTCCGAGAGCATCATGTACCCCAGGGGATCGTTCAGCTCAAGGAAGATGAGTTTCGGGAACTAACTCAAGGTGGAAGATCTGTCAGTGAGTACGTGCACAAATTCACAGAATTGGCTCGCTACGCGCCTGACGATGTCAGCACAGAAGCCAAGAAGATGGTCCATTTTCTGAAAGGGCTAAGACCAGAACTCAAGACCATCCTTGCCAGCCAAGATTTCCTCAGTTTCTCGCACCTCTCCAATAAAGCCATACAAGTGGAAAGGGCAAAGGAAGAAGAAAAAGGCCACCTCAAGAGGAAATTCCAAGTTCTCCGAGCTCAGCAGCAAGACCGACACCAGAGAGCTCGATCCTTCGGGTTTCCACCCAAGGGACCAAGCTTCAATAGACCAACTGGACCCACTCTATCATGTTTCAGCCAGCAGAGTCAGAACTCCTTTCAGGCCCCTCGGTCGCAAGCAACCAACCACCAGCAAATGCCTGTTGGCACTGCGGAGACCCTAGTCACTTCAAGAATAACTGCCCCTAGTTGAAGGCACCAGGACCTACTTACTCCAACTCGGTGAATGGCCCCAAGAATACCCCGGCACCCGCCTCCAAGGCACTCTCCTCCAACAGTCAGCAGAGCAAGACCCAGTATCAGGGCAGAGCACGAGTTAACCACGTCGATGCTCAAGAGGCTCAGCAAGCTCCAGGAGTAGTGCTCGGTGAGTTCCTTGTCGAATTTACTCCCGCTACTGTACCTTTTGATTCAGGAGCATCCCATTCATTTATAGCCACTAACTTTGTGGAAAAGCATGGCATCCCCTCTACACACCTAGAAATCCCATTGGTCACCCGAACCCCAGGGTCAGACCTTCTATGCCAGCTCAAATGCTCCCAAGTCAGAATCCTTTTAAGTGGGGTAGTGTTCTTAGCAGACTTAACCGTCTTGCCGTCCCAAGGGATTGCTGTGATATTAGGAATGGATTGGCTAACTAAGCATAAGGGCATCATAAGTTGCGCAAGCAAAACCGTCCTTCTCACTGACTGCCAAGGAAAAACAGTTTCTTGTCAGGCTCAACCACCCGCCAACGATCCAATGATGTTTAATCTAGCAGTAGAAAGTATATCCGTAATAGAAGAATTCATGGATGTATTCCCAGAAGAGTTGCCAGGAATGCCGCCTGAAAGAGGAGTGGAGTTCTACATAGATCTAATTCCTGGCACTGCACCCATCGCAAAGAGACCATACCGCATGGCTCCCACAGAGTTAGCAGAATTAAAACTCTAGATCGCAGAGTTGCAACAAAAAGGGTACATCCGTCCTAGCTCATCTCCCTAGGGAACACCCATCCTTTTCGTCACCAAAAAGGATGGAAGTATGAGGATGTGTATTGATTACCGATCCTTGAATGAAGTTACGATCAAAAACAAGTATCCACTCCCTCGGATCGACGATCTCTTCGACCAGCTACAAGGAGCCAAATATTTCTCCAAGATAGACCTAAGGTCTGGATATCACCGGCTGAGAATCAAGGAAGCAGATATTCAGAAGACTGCATTCGTCACCCAATATGGACAATATGAGTTCACAGTAATGCCTTTTGGACTAACGAACGCACCCGCCTTTTTCATGAACCTCATGAATAAGGTATTCATGGAAGAAATGGATAAGTTTGTCGTAGTCTTCATCGACGACATCCTTATCTACTCCAAGAATCGCAAAGACCATGAGCGTCACCTCCGGATCATCCTCGGAAGACTTAGGGCACATCAACTATATGCTAAGCTTAGCAAATGTGAATTCTGGTTAGAAAAGATAGCCTTCCTTGGGCATATCTTGACTGAAGAGGGAATAGAAGTAGACCCGTCCAAGGTAGAAGCAGTATCAAAATGGAAGCAGCCATCCAACGTCAGTGAAGTTCGAAGCTTTCTGTGAATGGCAGGATATTACCGCCACTTTATCAAGGGATTCTCCAGCATAGCAAGACCTATGACCGAACTCCTCAAGAAAGACAATAAGTTTGTGTGGACCCCAAAGTGTGAGGAAAGTTTCCAGATCATAAAGGAAAAGCTCACGACCGCGCCCGTTTTAACACTACCGGATATACACCAGGATTTCATCGTCTTCTGTGACGCTTCAAGGCAAGGCTTAGGGTGTGTCCTAATGCAAAATGAGAAAGTTATTGCTTATGCATCACGCTTACTCAAGTCGCATGAGCAGAATTATCCCACCCACGATTTGGAATTGGCAGCCATAGTGCATGCCTTGAAAATATGGAGGCACTACGTAATTGGGAACAAATGCCACATCTTCATCGATCACAAGAGTCTGAAGTATATCTTCACTCAGGCAGATCTCAACCTCTATCAGAGAAGATGGCTGGAACTGATCAAAGATTTTGACCTTGAGATCCATTACCACCCCGGAAAGGCCAACGTGGTAGCAGACGCCCTCAGCCGGAAACCTTTCGGGATAAAGGGAACCAACTTCTTGGGAGATTGGAAGAAGGAATCAGCTCAGCTGAATGCATGTCTGGGAAACAACGGCAGCCTAGAAGTCAAGCCAATACTAGAAGACCTCATATGCAAAGCTCAACGCCTGAACACGGAGACAACAAGACTTGCAGCAAAAGCTCTCAAAGAACAACTTCTAGACCTCAGGATAGATGAACAAGGAGTCCTTTGGTTCAAGAACCGTCTGTGTGTACCAAAAGGAGAGGCACGGGAAGTCCTGCTCAATGAAGCTCACAACTCAGCCTACTCCATTCACCCAGGAACCACCAAGATGTACCTAGACCTCAAAACCAGATACTGGTGGAGAGGGATGAAGAAGGAGATAGCACAGTATGTGGCCCGGTGTGACACTTGCCAATGAACAAAAGCCAAGCACCAGAAACCTGCAGGCCTATTGCAACCCCTCCCAGTGCCCGAATGGAAATGGGAGGAAATAGGCATGGATTTTGTAACCGGACTGCCCCGGACGCAAAAAGGGAATGACTCTATCTGGGTAATAATAGATCGTCTTACCAAGGTAGCCCACTTCATTCCAGTAAAGACCACCTTTGGAGGAGCCACCCTTGCCCGGATATATCTCAAAGAGATAGTCAGACTCCATGGTATCCCTCAGAAGATAGTGTCAGACAGAGGGACACAGTTTACTTCAAAATTCTGGAAGAGCCTTCAGCAAGCTATGGGCACCAAGTTAGATTTTAGCACCGCCTATCACCCCTAGTCAGATGGTCAGACAGAAAGGGTCAACAAGGTCCTCGAGGATCTATTAAGAGCCTGTGTGTTGATGTTCACCAGAGACTGGGAGTCCAGTTTGCTGTATGCCGAATTCTCATATAACAACAGCCATCAGGCCAGTATCAAGATGTCACCGTTCGAAGCATTGTATGGACGAAAGTGCCAGACCCCCCTAATGTGGTCCAACGTAGGGGAAAAGACACTGGAAGGACCTGCCTTTGTTAAGGAGGCCGAAGAGAAAGTTGCCTTGATCCGCAAAAGATTGCTTGAAGCTCAGAGTCGGCAGAAAAGTTATGCAGACAACAGGTGGATAGAACTCAGATTTGAGGAAGGAGACTTCGTATACCTCAAGGTCTCCCGATGCGTGGTATCAAAAGGTTCCAAATGAAAGGAAAGCTAGCACCGCGATTCATCGGCCCCTACCCCATCATTGGCAGAGTGGGACCCGCAGCATACCGCCTTAAATTACCAGAATCCATGTTAGATATCCACAATGTGTTTCATGTGTCCCAACTCCGCAAGTGCCTGCAAGTACCAGAGAACCACATCGAGACAGAGACAATCTAGATTCAGAAAGATCTCCAGTACTGGGAAAAGCCAATAAAGATTCTTGACTCAGCAGCCCGAAAGACCCGCAACTCAGAAGTGAGACTCTGTAAAGTTCAGTGGAGCAGAGAAGGAGAAGAGGAAGCTACCTGGGAAAGCGAGGACTCTTTGAGGAGGGAATACCCTTACCTTTTCTTGAACCCTGTCTGAATCTCGAGGGCGAGATTCCTTTAAGTGGGGTAGGTTTGTAACATCCCAAAATTCCAACCGAGGTTTGGAACCCTAATCTAACCCACCTATTTATCTCTCCCTAATCTCCCCATAGGTCTTCTCATCATATGCATACACTCTGTTTGATTAGAAGCACCTCACATAGATTATATTTTTTGAGCACCTAAGATTACCTAGTTAATTAATTGTTCAAGAGGAAAGGAGATAAAAGAAATAGAAATAGAAAATGGAAATTAGAAATTAAAATAAAAAAAGGAGAAACATTTTCCCCCTGGCTGGGCCGATTCTCAGCCCAAAACCGTGGCCTCCCTCTCCCCGCGCTCGCGACCCCCCTCTCGGCCCATCTCCGGCCTGCTTCCGCGCGCGCGCCAGCCCGCTCTCTCTCTCGCTGATAAGCCGGCCCCGCCTGTCAGCCACCTATTCTCCCTCGCTGCGCTCGGCTTCAGCGCGATTGCCACCGGCCACCGTCCTCTCCCCCTTCTCGCCTGCACTCGCCGCAAAGCAAAGTTCAACGCCACTTTGTCCTCACTCGCTGTGGTCGCGTCCTCGCACGGCACAGCCCCGCCGTGAGGTCCCGTCGCCACCGCTATGCGCCATTACTCCGTCGCTGTGCACCTCACCGGCGTCCATCTAACACCTCTGCTCCCCTCCCCTCGGGCGCCTATAAAAAGGCTGCCCCGAGCTCCTCCATGACCCGCACCAGCTCCGCCGCCCCTCCCTCCACGCCGGTAAGCTCCTTCTCTCCTCCCCTCCCTCTGGTTGTTCAGCGGGCAATTCACTAGGCTCAATAGCTTCGCCACACCACCACGGACTTGGAACACCACTCCCCTGCCCCCGATCACCACCCAGGCCTCACCGGCGACGACTCCCGCCGCGGAGCTCCGCCACCTCACCACGGTTAGCTTCCTCCCAACCACCTCTGGCAAAATTGAACCCACCATTAAGCTCGCCAGCCCCTCCTCGTGCTTGGGCACCTGCCCAATCCCCGGGAACCAGGCCACCGGCGGCGAATCACCATTGAACCTGCCGGCGGCCGCGTTCCCCCCCCCCCCGCGGGTCGGCCGGTTCGCCCCTGCCCGTCGGCCGCTGACCCCGTCTCCCCTCCCGCTCTCCCTGGCGCGTGGGCCCCGTGACCTCGGCGCCATTTCTCACGCGCCCGCGCCGTTTCTCGCCCGTGGACCGTGCTGGGCCGGCGCGCGCCCCTGCACCCGACTGGGCCGGAATTTCCCCCCGGCCCACCAGAGCCGAAAATCCTTTTTCTTTTTCCTTTTTCATCTTTTTCCCTTTAGTTAATTATATCTTGATATTTTATGTGCCAAAAATTATCCAAACACTTTCTAAGTCACATAAAATGATAATGTTAAGAATTTGACACACTCCACTCAGTAAACCACTGGTTGATGTATTGTTTATTGCCTGTTTTGCTAGAAGAAACGGGGACCGTCGACCCGGAACACATAGCCTCGGAAGAAGGGCAGGAGCCCGACCCCTCCGAGATAAATCTTTTGTGCCAGGAAAGCTTCGATGAAGGCAAGTCCATCCTTCCCTTGATGCATAAATTACCTATTTCTTCTACCACTACCTAAGCCGGGATTAAGGGATGGAATATTTGCATTATGAGCAGAGAGATAGCCCGCATTAATAAACATCTTTTGAATACAAAATGTGGAATGGGAAAAAGGGCAGTGTATTTCACTAAGCGGGGTTTTCAAAAAAAGTGTGTGATGAAGGGTATTCACCCTCATCACTTTATGAGTGGGATGATCAGGGACTCCCTGGTTTAGGGGAGGGCCTAAGGCAAAGGCTCAACTGGTTTAGGCGTGAGCAGAAGGATTGTCCCCTCATATAAGGACCGGTTTGTCATCTTTCACTACTTGTACTCATGATAAGTACAACCACTCGACACTGTGTGGGCAGTCACTCAATCTGAACTCGTACGATCCAATCCCAGGGTTATGAAGGCTGGGGAGCACCGGGAGGATAAGGAGGGGGAATGTTTTGTCCGGTTTGGACATGGCGGTGGCCTGACTCCTTCCGATATAACCGTTAAGGTTAGGACGTGCGAGGAAAGAAAGAGATCCGACATTCGGGTCTCGCGACGGTGAGATCGCAGAAACCGGACTAGTGGGTAAAGTGTACCCCTCTGCGCAGAGTTCAAACCTATTCGAATAGTCCGTGTCCACTGGTATGGACGAGTCTGGTGTGGTATGACAATTAGTGTTTTACAACCTCCGGGAAAAAATGGTATGTGGGTGTGTGAATGCGTTCTTGGTAAAGAAAGTGATGCCACGGGAGCGGGAAGCTCAGTGGTGGTTGAGTATTGTGTTATTTCTATTTCCTTGGGAAAAAACCCTAAAAGTACTGCCTTTCTCTGAGAAAAAGAAGAGTGACTTCAACTCCACCATATAAAGCATGTATGATATAGGCCCCTTTCTCTTAACGGGAGCGGGGTGGGCTTGCGGAATACCTAGTGTATTCACCCAGAGTTATTTATGTTTTTCAGCAGCCGAAGACTTCTTTTCTGCTATGCTTGATTGAGAGGGCTGTGTCTGCACCCAGTTCTGCCTGTGGCTTGGGCTGGTGTATCTTCTACTGCGCTTTGTATTTTGGCTCTCTCGAGCTTGTACCCCGGTATTGTAATAACTTTCATTCGAACTCTATACTATTTGAAGTAAGGAATGTGGTTACTAGCCTCCTAGGACTAGTAATTGTATCACATTTGAGTCCCAAAGGATCAGGACGCTTCAGATGCCCTCCTCCTCAAGAAATCCTTCAATTTGAGAGTTCTTGAACTCCATTCCTTTGTCGCTTCTAATCTTCTTGATTCTCAATCCAAACTTATTTTGAGCTCATCTCAAGAATTTCTTCAAAGTCTCTTCGGTTTGTGATTCTTCCTGTAAAAAGAACACCCAAGTGAAGCGAGAATAGTCACCCAAAATAATAAGACAATACTTACTCCCACCGATGCTTATGTAGGCAATCAGGTTGAATCGATCCATGTGGAGTAGCTCAAGTGGCCTCTCGGTCATCATGATGTTCTTGTGTGGATGATAAACTCCAACTTGCTTTCTTGCTTGGCATGCACTACAAATCCTATCTTTCTCAAAATACACATTGGTTAGTCCTAAAATTTGTTCCCCTTTAGAAGGTTGTGAAGATTCTTTATCCCAACATGGGAAAGTTGGCGGTGCCAGATGCAACCCATATTAGTCTTAGCAATCAGGAAAGTGTCAAGTTTGGCTTTGTCATCAGTGAAATCAACTAAATATAGTTGTCCCCTATAACACTCCCCTAAAAGTTTAGTGTTGTCTTGGCTCCCAGGTTGGAAGCCAACACCATCCTTAATGCCAGGGCGTCTTCCATTATAAAGCATGCTACGAGCAAATTTAAATTTCTCATTTTCAAGATCATGCTCGACAATTTTTGCATCCAACTTAGTGAAAGGGAAATAGAGTCAAACCTTTTCCTAAATATTTTTGGTGGTTGAAATGCCCAACACAAATAATTGGACTAACTAGTTTGCTCTAGATTATAGATTCTACAGGTGCTAAAGGTTCAACACAAACCAATAAAAAGATCCAAGTTAGGGTTCAAAACAAAGGAGCAAAAGAAACTGAAAAGAACCCTGGTCTGGCGCACCAGACTGTCCGGTGCACCAAGGACGATCGACTCAAACTCTTCACCTTCGGGTTTTTGGAGAGCCGCTCCGCTATAATTCACCGGACTGTCCGGTGGGTCACTAGACTGTCCGGTGTGCCAGCGAAGCAACGTCTCCAGTGCAACGGTCCACTCCAACGGACACCTGCAAAAGCGCTACAGTGCGTGGATAGTTCGTGCAGAGTCAGAGCAATGCCAGAAGGCGCACCTGATAGTGAACAGTGCCTGTCCGGTGCAGCACCGGACTGTCCGGTGCCCCAAGATGTCAGAGCTACAACGGTCGAAACCGTCAGAACCCTAACAGTTGGGTGACGTGGATGGTGCACCGGACAGTGTCCGGTGCGCCCATCGATAGCAGCCCTCCCTAACGGCTGTTTTGGTGGTTGGGGCTATAAATACCCCCAACCACCACTATTCAAGGCATCCAAGCATTCACTACTCCTCATTCAATACAAGAGCAATACACAACACTCCAAGACACAAATCAAAGCCTCCGATCAAATCAAAGTCCACAATTCAACTCTAGTTTTTAGGACTTGTGAGAAGATCGACTTGTGTTCTTTTGTTGCTCTTGTTGCTTGGTTGGCTTTCTTCCTTCCTCATTCTTGTTCCCAAGTGTTTTGTAAGCAAGGCAAGAGACACCAACTATGTGGTGGTCCTTGTGGGTCTAAGTGACCCGTGAGAATTAAGGAGAAAGCTCACTCGGTCTAAGTGACCGTTTGAGAGAGGGAAAGGGTTGAAAGAGACCCGGTCTTTGTGACCACCTCAACGGGGATTAGGTTTGCAAGAACCGAACCTCGGTAAAACAAATCACCGTGTCACTCTCTTCATTTGCTTGTGATTTGTTTTCACCCTCTCTTTCGGACTCGGTTTTATTTCTAACGCTAACCTTGGCTTGTAGTTGTGTTTAAAGTTGTAAATTTCAGTTTCCGCCTATTCACCCCCCTCTAGGCGACTTTCACTTAGCTATGTGATCATTTTGGTCTCTAATCAAAGCAAGTTGATCACTAATAGAATCAACATCAGTATCTCTACATCTAGTGCAAATAGTAATATGCTCAATAGTAGATGTAGGAACATGGCTAGCATTCAATTCCTCTACCTTAGCAATCAAATTCACATTCTCAGATTTAAGACATGAAATTGAATCATTACAAGTTTTTAGCTCATTAATCAAGTTTTTGCATTTTTTCTTTTCATGAGCTAAGGCCTTCTCAAGCTTAAAATATTTATCATGTTCCTTAGTGAGCAACTCTTCTTGACATTCTAAGACATCATATTTTTCATTGATAGAGCTCACTAATTCATTAACTTTCTCAATTTACTTGGGGATTAGTCCTTTGAAAAGCTTGAATAGGTTTTCTTCATTATCACTAGAATCACCCTCATTATCGGAAGTAGTGTATTTTGGGGTGGTTCTAGATTTTACCTTCCTTTTTCCTACTTGGCCATGAGACACTTATGGTCGATGTTGGGAAATAGAAGTCCCTTGTTGATGGCGATGTTGGCGGCGTCCTCGTAGGAGGAGTCAGTGGAGCTCTCGTCGGAGTCCCACTCCTTTCCAATGTGCATCTTGTCGCCCTTCTTCTTGTGGTAGTACTTCTTATTCTCCATCTTATTTCTCTCTTTTTTGTCGTCGTCCCTGTCACTATCACTTGCATATGTACATTTAACAATATAATGATCGGACTTACCACACTGGTTGCACACCCTCTTGGAGCAGGGTTTGTAGTCCTTCCCCTTCCTTTGCTTGAGGATTTGCCAGAAACTCTTAATGATAAGAGCCACCTCCTCGTTGTCGAGTTTGGAGGCATCAATTGGGAGCCTTTTGTTTGGTGTGGGCTCCTCCTTCTCTTCCATTGCCTTGAGTGCAATGGGTTGCGGCTCCGGTGTAGAGGTGCATCCTTGCTCCAACTTGACAATGTGTTTGAAGTCTTTGACCATAAGTTCAAAGCTCAAAAACTTGCCAATTACCTCCTCGAGAAACATTTTTTCATACCTAGGGTTCTCAGGGATTAATTTCACTTGAGTGGAGTTACGGGAAACAAGTGATCTTAGAACAACCTTGACCATATCATGGTCATCCCACTTGGTGCTCCCGAGGTTGCAGACTTGGTTCACCATAGTCTTGAGCCGGATGTACAAAGCTTGCGACTCTTCTCCTTTATTGAGGACAAATCAGCCAAGTTCTCCCTTAATTATTTCTCGCTTGGTGATCTTGGTGACTGTGTCACCTTCATGCACCATCTTGAGGACATCCCAAATTTCTTTGGCACTCTTCAATCCTTGCACCTTGTTATACTCCTCCCTACACAAGGAAGCGAGAAGTATGGTGGTGGCTTGGGAGTTAAAGTGCCTCACTTGGGCAGCTCCATCGAAGTTGTAGTCTTCATCTCCCACTTGTATTGCCTGCACTCCAAACTCAATAATGTCCCAAATACTTTCATGGAGTGAGGTTTGATGGTGCCTCATTTTATCACTCCACAGAATAATCTTCACCATCAAAATATGGTGGTTTGCCTAATGGAATGAAAATTAATGGAGTACATTTAGGAATGAGAGGATAGTGAAGAGGAATTTGAATTTTTTTTCTGATCATTGTGCTTGGAGGAGGTTGATTCGGTGTCTGATGTCGATGATATGGAGGAGTTAGTCTCGTAGCAGACCACTTTCTTCATTCTCTACTTCTTCTTGTCACCTTTCTTCTTGTGCAATTTGGTGGAGCCGGTAGATTCTTCCTTATGCTCGTGCTTGTCGCCGGATATCTTGATCTCCCTCGATGGAGTCTTGTTCTTATGCTTCTTTCCCGAAGTGTCGAACTTTCCCTAGTGTCCACCATGTTCTTGGTGTGTTCACCTGACATCACTTCGTGTTGTTAGACTCTAATGAAGTATTGGGTTCCGATACCAATTGAAAGTCGCCTAGAGGGGGTGAATTGGTAAAACCTGAAAATTATAAAAATTTTGAACACAAACTTCACCTAAGGTTAGCGTTAAAATGATTAATAATGAAATCTGATTGCGGAAGATAGTTCTTCTTGCCAGGAATTGCTCAATCAATGCGGATAACTTTGGGAACTAACTCAAAGCAATCTCATGCAAGAGAACTTACAGAGATGGGATAGTAAGAATCAAATCACAAAGCAAGATTGAAACAAAGACACGAGCGATTTGATAACGAGGTTCAGTTCCGAAGAACCTACTCCCCGTTGAGGAGGCCACGTAGGCCAGGTCTCTTTCAACCCTATCCCTCTCTCAAGCGGTCACTTAGATCGGTTGAGTGCTTCTCCTTAATCTCGAAGGTCACTTAGACCCGTAAGGATCAACACACACTTAGGTGTCTCTTGCTAGCTTTACAAGTTAATGGGAGTCTCGAAGGAGATGAAGAAAGCACCATCAAGAAACCAAGCCAAAGGAGCAACAACAAAATAACAATGTCACACTCTCTTGAGTCTCTCCAATGCACTAGTCACTAATGATCTTCAAACACAATTATGGCACTTGGAGAGGACTTTGATGCTTTGAGTGTGGATGAAGTAAAGAACTTGCTCTTAGCAATGAATGGGAGTTGTAGAGGCTTGTGTGAATTGAATGGAGGTGGTTGTGGTTGTATTTATAGTCCCGTTGCAATAGCTTTAGTTGTCACAAGAAAACAAAATGGTGCATTACATATTAGTTGCATCGATCAAATAACACTAAAACAAAAAATATCAAATTTGGGAATCAAACCCAGGTCTCATTGTTTATAACAAACTACTCTACCACTAGAATACTATATTTTTTGTTAATATAATTAACAAAATATGTTATGATGCTTATTTCTGACGATGATATTACACCTTTTGCAACAAAATTAGTATATATTTCCTCCATTTAGATCTTTGTTGTAACACACACCATGATTTTGCAACGAACAATTTGACCATAGCAACAAAAGATATTTGTGGCAATATAGGTAACTATATTGCAACCATTTTATTATTTTGCGGCAAGAAGCATCACAATTTTGCAACAATATTTAATGGTGTCGCAACCACATGAAACTCATGGTAATATTTATCAATATATTGCAATGGTTTTGCAAATGGTGGTCATAACACCTATCTCTTATAACAAAACTAATAATTGTTGCAACACAAAAAATCACGACAATAAAGTCTACATATCGCAACCATTTTAAAAGTTGTGGCAATAACACATAGCTATTGCAATGATATTTATGTTGTTGCAATATGATCTGTGCCAATAGACCAATTTTTTAGTAGTGGACTTTAGTGAAGATACTCAATGCCTATATAATTGGAAGTGGCCTCTGAGTTCTTTTGGGATTGAGCTTGCAATGGTCTAGGTGTCATCCCTACAAATTAAACGTTATATCCTCCTAATTTACCAATATTAAGTTATGAAACAAGTTCAATTCATCCCTATATTTATGTTAGCTTCAGTATTTTCATTTCCTTTCGATTGTTTATGTCCCTAGAACCTTAGAAAACCTTTCAACACACTAACACACATTTGATCTAAACTTGCATTGTGTTGTCGTCTAAACTTACATAGAGTACATGATCCTTGCAAGTGTGTTCTCGCTTGCCATGGGACAAGGGATGTCACACAAGAGTGCAGAACACCGTGGGCACGCCAAGTCATATCATGAAAGAACAAGATAGGGATGTTGAGTTATGCCGCAAAAGACTATGTGCCACAAGGACAGTGAGGGATGTCGAGTCACGCTGCTGAGGGAGAGACATAATGGGGATGTTGTGCCAAGGAGGTTGAGTGCTGCAGTGGGCCGCTAAAAGGTGCTGAGTCACATCGAGAGTTAATGAGAAATGCCATGAGGTATGAGTGATGTAACGGGCCACTCCATACTACTATGTGGTACCTTGGGATGCATTCACACCCAAAGGTTAACAAGAGATGTCACACAATTTTGAGTGTCTATGTGAAACATCAAAGGACATTGTGTGGTACCAAGAGATGATGCTTTAGCAAAGTCACTGACACCATTATTGTTGAAGAACACACATATGATCGATCCATCCACATGAATCTATGTGTGATGCCCCTGCTTAGAGCACCAATTAATTGTTGATGTTTTAACCTCTAGCTAGTAACAGATGACATGCATAATCAATAAGAGAGGTAGCACACATGATACATATATTATATTAGTTTAGGCAAGGAGTGTCCAAACTCTAGTGTATAATAATGTTCTTATTGTTTTTGTGTTGTATGCTCATGTCAGTTGTGAGTAGAAGATTGTAACTATGTCTATTGCTTATTTCTATATGGGTGCTTAATAAGGAGACTCTCTACTTCTCTTATATAGTATGTTGTAATACTCTGAATTTGGGGTATAAAATTTCTTCTCTAAATACCTAGCAAATTCAGGTGTTATTCCTTTTCTCATCGCTATAATTTTTTTCTATTCTCTTAATAGGATTTTGGGTTAATTATGTGGGAGATGTATTATTTTCTTTGGGATAATTAAAACATAGGAAGATATGAATGTTTGCACCATGCTGAGCCTAGATTATTCTTTTGTTTGATGCACATGTTTGAATTATTTTAATTTGAATTGTGGTTTTATTTGATTTGAATTCCATAGAGAAAATAAAAAACATTTAGAAATTCAGGAAAAATAGAAAAATCATTTCAGCCTGAGCCGGCCCAAACCAGCCCAGCTAAGCCCCGCGCGCTCTCACTCCCTCTCTCCCTCTGTTTAGTGGGGCTGGTCTGTTGACGCCAGTTTCCTTCGCCTACGTGCCCGCTCTCTCCCTCTGTCCCGCGGGCCTGGCCCGTCAGCGCTATGAAACGTTCTCTCTGTGCCCTCGCTCTCTCTCGCTGCGTCGTGGGCCCCATCGGTCAGTCGCCTGCGCCCCCTAGCGCTGGGCCCAACTAGACAACCCCCTTTCCTTCCCCGTCACTGACTCCCCTGGCCCGCCTGTCAGTGCTCAGCCGCGCGCGCTCGTGCTAAGATGTAATCTTAGTCGTTGATCTGTGATCGAGCGACCGAGATCACCCGATACCCGTTTGTTTAGAAAACTTGTTAAAAGAACCCTCAACTTTTTGGAAATTAACCTGCCATCCCTGGATTTTGCAGACGAGAGCCCCTGGTTTCTTGCAGAGAAGCCCTAGCCTTTATTTTTATCATAGAAATAGGCCTAATTTTGTATTTTGAATTCCGAAACTTGTTTATTTCATATCTTTGCATATGAATTTCAAATTGGGTGGTTCAAATTGCAAAATGTTCATAAAATTATTCTCTACCTGTTTAAATTATTATATTTCACTGACTGCATGTATTAATTTTATGTCTAGGCTATAGGTTTGTTTAAATTTATGGAGCATTTAAAAGGAAATGAAAAGGAAAACACTAATGATAATTAAGTGATGAACTTTGTGAAAGTGATCTCATGTGATGTATGATCCCATCTCTGGAATAACTTTAGTTAGGTAATTAATTCATTAAGATAAATGAAGTTAAGTAATATAATCCACTGAGATATGTAGTACTTAGAGAACCACAAACCCCTAGGTGTATTAGTCCACCTTAGAACCTAGACTTCTCTATTGTGTTTATACTTTTCTTTTGAACTCGTGTTCTCTTGATTGTGCATGTTAGGTGTATTGTTTCTTTGTCATTTTCCAAATATGTTGAATGAATGATTGCTTTACATAGACAACGAGCAGTCCGAGGTTTCCGAGTGTGTTGCAGGAGACTTCCCTGAGCAGCATCCTGGTGAAGGCAAGTGTCCTCTGACCCATTATGTCCTACTTACTTATTAATTTACTGTCCCGCATTACCTAATTAAAACCTAAGGATTGACTAGCTTTGTACCTTGTCCTTGATTACCTTTTAGGTTATTATGGTTAGCTTCATGTTATTGCTTTATATCAGTCGTGCTCACGGTTAAGAGCAGCCTTGGGATCCTCTTTGATTAGAGTAACTTTGGATACTTTTATGATGATGGTAGATAGTGATGATTATAACTGTGATTTCTTGTATTTCCTTTCGGAGGGAGTGCTTTTGGGTAATAACTTGGGTTTATTACTAAAACTTGACTTTTCTACTAGTAATAAATACCTGACCAACTAAAAACAACTGCTTTAACCTTATCCCCACATACAACTAGTCCACCTTAACCAAACGAAACATTTGTTGAGTACGTTGATGTGTACTCACCCTTCTTTAAAAACCACCCAACCCTAGGTTGTCCCCATTGCAACCAATGCTCAGGAGAAGATGATGGCAACATGGAGGATTTCTAGGAGTTTCAGGACTTTGATGAGTTTTAGTCATGTTTAGTGGCAAACCCCCAGTCAGCTGCCTGTGAAGCCCTTATCTTTCTACGTTTCGTATTCGCACTTTGATTATGATAATGACTATGTTAAGTTAATGACTCTGTGGATGTT
Source organism: Zea mays (assembly GCF_902167145.1). Classification (NCBI taxonomy): domain Eukaryota; kingdom Viridiplantae; phylum Streptophyta; class Magnoliopsida; order Poales; family Poaceae; genus Zea; species Zea mays. The sequence continues at coordinate 9,149,705 of NC_050104.1, read as the reverse complement.
CTGGACATCTTGATGTAATAAAGTACTTTTTCTGCTATTATTTTGAGCAATGTGTGATGATGTCCAACTATGTAATCGTTGTGTACGTGAGTTTCTGATCCTGGCACGTACATGGTTCGTATTCGGTTTGCCTTCCAAAACCGGGTGTGACATAAGTGGATTTAGGTTATAGTATGATCAAGCTACAAGTTAATTTTCTAGTTGATTATAACATATATTTTCATTTTTATATTATCTTGACCATTATGTCTTGCTTGCTAGACCAGTTACAGTGAGGTACCAAGATACCCAGGGTTGGACTCACCCTTGGTTAATCGGCTTGGCCTATCCCATATAGGGGCTTAGGTAAGGTTTTTTGGGACCCATATAAACGATAATATTATTAATGGCTAAGAGTAGTATAGTAAAGGGTTGTATGTGGCCTATATGTTAAGGTAGAGAAAGGATAAGAAAGTTGTTTATAAATTTATAACGGGCCTAAAAACTTTGTGAGAGGGATAAGTGAGCCATATATTAACAGTAGAGAACTAACTAGTGGATTGAGAGATGAGTTGTAAAGGTCCGTATAACCATCAGTCGGTTGTATTATTAGCTTTTGCTCTAGACGGTGAAAATACGTTTAAGCAAATTCACAAATGTTGTTTCATGGTTCAAGATAATCGACGAGGTTTGCATCCCAAGCCATTCATACAAGTCCAAGATTGCTTACACCAGTTTGAAACAAAATAGCTTGACCATGTGTGTGAATTGGCCCTACTCCAAAGCCACTTAGGTCGCATTTGGCTTCCCACACTGTAGGATCTAGGACACCGGCTAGAGGCGGGTGAATAGACGGTTTTGACTAAAATCAAAGACGCTAGAGATATTTAATCAAAAAGACAAGAGATATAAATTCTCTAGATACTTGAAGTATGCAACTAATGGGAAACAACAATATCAAAGCTAGAAATGACAATTCAATAATCATTAGCTATTTGCAATTTAAACAAGTAAGAGGGAAAAAGTGACACCTGAATTTTTCTCGTGGTATCGGTGATTTGGCGATTACCCCTAATCCATGTTGAGGTGGTCTCCAAGTTCTCACTTGCTCCTCTATCAAGACACAGCTTGATCTTTGAGCCAAGGAAACAAGGAATCACTAAATACCTCGGTTCCACTAGCGTCGCCTTTGCTGCTCCGGCGAGGTAGGCGCAAACCCCTCATAATCACCACTGTGGCTCCACTACAACCTTAACAGAGAGCTCGACAGAGACACCACCAAGCCATCTAGCATGCGGAAACCTCCAAGAGTAACAAGTCAATGACGCTTGCTCTGTGTACCACCTAGTGCCTCATGGATCACCAAGATGACGCAAATGCACTAGGAATACTCAATCTCCCACTAGAATGCAATCTCAAGCAAAGAGTGTGAGAGACTGAGTTGGAGGATCACAAATGTACTCAATGTGTGCTAGGAATGGCCAAGAGGGGTCTCACACACGATCACCACTTATATTTATAAGAGCCCACACATTTCTAGTCGTTTTGTGCAAGTAGCACAACTTCTGCGCGCACGCGGACGGTCCGCGCCTTAAGGCTAGATGGCCCGCCATACACAGCAATGGCTATTTTCCCGTTTGAAACTTGTCAGAGATGTCAGCAAAAGGCAAGTTCGGATGGTCTGTCGCCCATGGTCTGACGGTCCGGGACCTAGCAACTTAACGCACCCAAGCCCTGACCAGACAACTTTAACAAGGGCCTAAATGATTAACACACACATAATGGAATATGGACCTTTCGCGTTATTCGAGAATATGCAAGAAGATATTGATTCTGAGATTTTATTTCTATGTGCACAAAATCTAAAATATAAAATGTGTTACGTTTAGATGCATAATGTATTCTCAAAATTAGATTTTCAGTATTTCTATCGAGCCAAACACGACCTTAGAATAGGGATAGCAATAGGTAGGTGTAGTGCGGTGGAGAAAACACACATCCATGTTAACACTTGATACATTAAGCTAGAGCCACAATCATGGCTATAATATCTAACGAGTAGATTTTTACTCTTGCACCCGCACCCATTGGGCACCCGATGGGTTTTGGGTATGGGTGAAAACGGTCGGAAACGATCGGTAAACACTAAAACCATTTTTGTTTTCATATTTTTCCTCGAAAACGAGATCGAAAACGGTAACTTCAGAAACGAAAACGACATCGGTAATGCGGAAACATCGAAAATGAAAGTTCGGTATGAAAATTACACCGGTTACGATCGGAATCTAAAATTCGATCGGTAAAAACTATAACATGTACCCTCAATTGACTTCAAAAATTCACGCAATTTCATACATTCATATAAAATTAGTAATAATATATAAGATAGAAGGTCACAATAAATATATAAAGTAAGAAGTCATACAATAATAAAATCATTGTTATGTATTTAAATAAAGTAGAATGAAGATGTGTATGATGATATGACACTTACATTCTATTTGTACTCCTACTACTTGGCATAGTCAATATAATTAGGGTTCTCTTGGCCCTTCTTAAGTTCTTGTACAAATTATGATTATATATATCAAGAGTAATAACAGGTAAGAAAACATAAATAAGATTTATAAAAGTTTCAAACGATTCTAAATTATATACATTAGATAGATCTTGATTTTAGGAAAATAATAAAATTAGTTTTATATTTTTCTAAGCTAAGATGAATTTATTATGCATTTATAAGGATCAATTCAGATTTAATATTTTCCTGAAAAATACCGAATTTATTACCGACAGTAAAATACCGAATAAAAACGTTAATTTCCGGAAACGGGCGGAAGAGAACCAAACTGTTTCTGTTTCCGATTCCGAGTTTTTTTACTGATTCTGTTTTCGTATTTTCGATAACCGTTTTTGTTTCCGTTTAGACCTAAATTTTGGTAAAACTTCAAAAACGATTCCTGGTATTCGAAAATTACTGTTTCCGTTTCCACCCCTAGTTTTGGGCACCCATTTGGTGATCTATACTAGAAAATAATTAAATAAAAGCCCCACAAATAGCAATGAAACACATATAATTATTTATAAGCACACAATATATATTGCAATTTCAATTCACATTTTAAAGAAGTGGAGATGAGTAGATGATATTTAGTTTTATTGAGCTAGACCAAAATTATGTGTCAACGAAGACTCAACATTGGTATTCTATGTCTCATTGTATATCTATTAAGTGAAAAGTCATACCTATGAACCTACAACACCAATAATAATTTTCAACACTAAAGTTAATAATTTCAATAACATAGGAAAGTAAAATGAACTAGAACTCACAATTACCTAAAAAGAAAAGATTTCAGATTCCAATCATCATCAATAAAATGTACTGTAACTGACATATATCCTTTCTTTTGATGATTTGCAGTCCACATATCAGTAGTTACAACAATTCGAGATTGTCACTTTTGGAAGAAATTGACCATAGAAATCCTCTACACCTCATACATATCTAAATTATGTTTTAATAGTGTCCCTAGAATCTGATTTGAAAATAGGTTGTTGTGCTGCACAAAATCTCCTAAAACCAACATGATCAACCCTTGAAAGTGGATATTTGTGGACACATCATTATTGCGAGTGCTTTTCTAGCAACTTGTTGATAAAAAACATACGTATCGACTACTATTGCTCCATGCTCATCTTTACCCAACTTCAAGGTTGCTTGCTTTAATCCTTTTCTAACTTGCCTTGATTGACAACTTCCAAGGTGACTACACAAATTAGTTGTATCAACTTTACCATCTCCAACTAATTGTTTTTACACCAATTACGTTGAGCTTTTAATTTACCACCAATACTTACTTGTTCAAACTCAAGCCAAACATCATATTTTAGCTTCATCTTCATCCCAACGTTAACATTAGCATCATCATTCACAAAGACATGATCTATACCTTGTGGTGGTGGTGCTAGAGGTGGAGAATTAGTACTCGATGATGGCGCGTGCCTACCATGCCACTAGAAGTAGTGGGAGTGGGAACACCACCGACACTTGAGGATGGGTCTATACCAGCAGCATTGTTACTCAGCATAGATGTACCAACAGCACCACCACTATCACTGACACTATTTGCAGTAGTCCTCCTCGCTGTAGCACCACATCCATGTGAGGACAATGGTGGATGAGTAGCTTGCGAGCCAAATCCACTCATATCTGCAGTCTATACAGGCACAAAAACTGTAGAAAACATTATTTACTCCTTCAGATAAATCAACTATGGATCACATGTGGATCTGTTCAGCACTCTGCTGCAGATTGAAGCATTGAACAAAATAGAGTACTAAAATAAGGTACTATAACAGATTAGTAAATGAAATGTGATCATGTGAAACATACTCATAGTCTCACACTCGGTACTCAGGAGGCTGGGACGACATCACGACGACCACATGGGGGCTTCACAGGCTTGGCTTAGCTAGGACCCTAGAGCCGAGACAGTGGCGCAGGCGGCGAGACCGGGATGGCGTATGGCGGCGGCGGGCATAGCTGGAATGGAGGGTGATATTTCCTCACAAGAGAAGGGATTACCACATCAATGTTTTGTTCAAATGTAGGTTTATGTATGTTCCTGCTCCTCATACTGCTGAAGTCATTGGTGAAGAATTGTATGAATCATTGGTTGAATGGAATCTTGATGAGAAAATATCTTGTGTGACTCTTGACAACTGCACAACTAATGATGCAGTAATCCCTTCTCTTATGAGGAATATCGAAAAGTACAAGCTTTTGAATGATGGAAAAATGCTACATATGCGATGTTTTGTCCATATCATTAATTTGATAGTAAACGATGGTTTATAAGTACTTAAATATGCAATTGAGAACATCTGTGATAGTGTTGCTTATTGGACAACCAATCCAAAAACGATTGAAAAGTTTGAGGAAATAACTGAGTTTGTTAAAGTTGATATCAAGGCAAAGATAGGACTTGACTGTAGGACTAGATGGAATTCAACTTTGCCCACTGCATTGCCAACAAGGCTGTTTGCATAAGAGAAAGTTGTGTAGATAGGTAGTACACTTGTTTGCCCACTGATGATGAGTGGAAATTTGCTAAGGATGTTATGGAGATGTTTAGATTGTTTAATGACATTATTACACTATTTTCTAGAACTGATTATGTCACTGCTAACGTTGTCGGTGTTTTGGGTCCGACCGCACACCCGGGGTTGCCCCTCGAGGTGTTTTAGGAGTAGGACGGTGTCGCCGACTGTAGCTAAATGGTTCGTGCCTGATGCACGAGGAACAATGGACAATGTTTATAGGTTCGGGCCGCTTGGAGATGCGTAATACCCTACGTCCTGGTGAGTATGCTTTGCGTATGGGTTACAAGGTTGCTCTCTAAAGCGTAGAGAGTTGAAGTGGATGGTTGAATAGTAATGGAGTCGATCGTTCTGAAGGGGTGCCCCCTAGGCCTTATATATCCGACCGTGAGGCAATACATGTGGATATGCACCTAAAAGATAGTGAACCATTTTTGTCTATCTTCCTATGATTCTGCCGACTTATCCTCGCCTGGTTACGTCGTTCAGGGCTCCAGCGCGAGAAAGTCGGATCTTCTGTTGCGGTTGCTTGCTCAACGCTGTGGGGCCATCCGGGTTTGCGTCCACCCGGCCTTATGTCGATCTGCTTCACTAGTCGCTTCTCCCAGGCCCATGAAGGAGTGACCTCACGATTTATTGGGCTCTTGGGCCTTTCGTGAGGTCTTTTATCCTTTCAGTGGACCCGGGGGATATCTGTCCCCCACAAGCCCCCGATCTTCGGGCTGATTTTAAGATAATCAGCCCAAAGATCCTAGGTCCAGCTTGCGGTCTTTGTTTATGATAAGAGATGCTTTCCAAGCAGTCCGGTAAAAATGATTTTTTACTGTCTTCTTTTGCTTAGATCACCCGTAAACTGGTGCCTTGTTTCATGCTTGTGCTTTAGAGGTCGGCATTTCTTATTGTAGGACCCTGGACTTCATTGGGTGCACCGGAGGTGCACCCAATGGGTGTAGCCCCCGAGCTTCGAGTGGATTTTGAAAAATAATCCACTCGAAGGTCTTCATCAGAAATTATTTTTATTTTCCACTTGCACTTTGGTTGAGGATCAATTTTGTCTTCAATCTTGCCTTATGCCTTGGAAGTTGGTGTTGTCTTCTCTTGAAATGGTGGTTCATTGGGTGCACCGGAGGTGCACCCAATGGGTGTAGCCCCCGAGCTTCGAGTGGATTTTTGAGGATAATCCACTCAAAGGTCTTCCTTTAGTGTCTTTTTGCTGAGGGTTATCCTTTCTGCCTTAGAAGTCGGCATTATGTCATCCACATTATGCTTTAGAGGTCAGCATTATGTCATCAATATTATGCTTCAGAGGTCAGCATGTATTTTGTCTTTTGCAGCCGAGTTCGTGATCCGCCCATATCTTGCTAGGTGGTGCAATTTATTTGCTCTGTGACTGATTGGACATTTGATGGACGTTCCCTGGCTAGTCTTCACGTCGCTGCTGTCGGTCAGTTTTTGTACTTCACCGGCTATATTTGGCTTTCCTCTGATCCTTACTAATATCTCATTTTTGTCTTGAGGTATTCATTGCATGCCTTGCACGGATGTGACAGTTTTGAAAAATATACTGATAATTCCTGGGCGTCCCCCCCAATGGGTGTGGGCAAGGGACGGCTTGGTACACTGAGTGTTTTAGCCGGCTGCTTCTGAGTAGTAATGTGATGAGACGGCGGGTGTAATCATATCATCTGTGTTGTTGACTGGAGTCCCAATGGGTGTTGTGTTGCGTGAAACGGCGTCAGCCGCCTGACGTGTCTTTAGACGGGTTGAAATGTGTATTGAATGCTTCGCGACTGTTCAGTGACCGTGGTTGGAGGTGAGCAGTTGCCTTCTTCTTCTATAAATAGTGCCTTTGCCTCTCTGGTTTTTTCACATCTCTTGCTGTTCTCCGCTGCTTGCTTTCTTCCTCTCCTTGCGTTTTCGCCATGGCCAAGAACAACAAACGCAAGCGTGAGCCGACTCCTCCATCAGAGGACTTTGGCGACTCGGAATACTCAGAGGAGGAGTTCTCCTCTGAGTCCGAGGGGTCTCCGGCTCCCGTCTCTCCCCCAGCGTCGTCCGATGACTTGGACGACTCTCAGGGGATTGCCGTGGAGGTCTGGACTTACATCCGGGCCGTCGAGCGCTCCGGGCTCGAGGGCTCGGATGAGTCGGAGTACTCCTCGGACGAGGAGGACTCGTCCGAGGAGGGCGGCGAAGGTGACGACGACGACGACGATGGCGGCAGCAGCAAGGGCGGCAACGGCGGCGGCAGGAGCGGCGACGGCGGCAGCAGGAGCAGCAACGGCGGCGGCAGCAGCAGGGGCAGCGGCGGCGGCGGCAGCAGCAAGGGCAGCGGCGGCGGCGGCAGCAGCAAGGGCAGCAACAAGGCCAGTGGCTAATTGCCACTGGTTTTTATATATTAGTATAGATTAGAAGTAGTATAGTGAAATAATGTAGTAGTAGTAGTGTAAAGTAGTATAGTGTAGCGTAGTAGTAGTAGGGGAGTATCAACTCATAATGAGTTGATTTGTAAGTACTATTACTTCCCTTAAATGAAGAATGATTTCGCCTCCTCCTGTGTCCATTGTTTTGTTTCGTAGCAAGTTGATCTCTTTTTTGTGGAGTTGATTTCTTCAGAATAGAAACTAAGTAACTCGGGCATCATATTGCCGCTTTGGAGGTGGTGGCCGAGCTATTGTTGTCGATACTTTACACATTTGAAATAGAGTCCGAGTGATGACGAAACTATGTCAGCGTCGGAATGACTGACGACCACGTCCGCGCTCTTAGAGTTGACAGCCGAGTGTCTTGTGACGTTGCCAGCGTTTTTTAGAGATAGCCGCCGAGCGATGGATGACAACATCGGCGCTTTAGAGATAGCCGCCGAGCGACTTGGGGACATCGTCGGCGCTTTAGAGATAAATGCCGAGCGACTGAGGGCATCATCGACACTTTAGAGGTAAATGCCGAGCGACTGAGGACAACATCAGTGTTTTAGAAATAACAACCGAGTTAGAGCGGGCCGTGTCGACCACTTTGAGGGTAACAACCGAGTGATGATGTGGCACACCAGGGGTTTTAGAAGTAACCGCCGAGTGATGATGTGGCGCGCTGGTGTTTTGGAAGCAACTACCGGGTGCTGACTGGGCGCTTTTGGAAACGGTATCTGGCTCGGGAATATCCCATAAGTATTGCGCTTTCAGCCGCCTCTGCTTTCCGTGCCCTAGTTCTTGCTTTCCTGCCTTCAGATTCTCTCTGCAATTCGTCTCCCACTCTGTTCGCCGGTAAAATTGAGATGGCGCCCAAGCGGAAAGCCTCGAGTTCATCCGCCGTGGTGATTCCCCCAATCGACCCCAACAGCCAGTTGCCTTTCGCAGGTAACCATATGTCTGTTGTCTCCGAGCCTGACCTTCTCCACCTTGTGTCCATCGGGGTCCTTCCCCCGAGGGAGCTTTGTTCTTGGCAGATTTGCCACGGGGTCACTGTTTCGACAGAGGATACCCACGAGTTCGTGATTTATGTTCCTTTTCTTCTCCGCGGTCTCGGTCTCCCCATTTCTCCCTTTTTCCGCGGCCTCCTTGATTTCTACCGTCTTAACTTGACCCACCTGAATCCCAATTCCATTCTGCAAATTTCCATTTACACTCATTTATGCGAAGCTTTTCTTGGCGTGCTGCCACATTTTGGTTTGTGGAAATACTTGTACCACTGTCACCCTGGGATGGCTGGGGGGCAGCATCAGCTGGTTGGGGGTGCTAGTTTAGAGATGCGCCGTGGGAGGAAGACTGAATATCTTGAAATCCCTCTCAAAGACAGTATCAAGGGATGGCGCTTAGAGTGGTTTATTGTTGACAATCATGGAAATTCTCTCCCCCCTAGGTCGGGAAGACAGCCGGATGTTCGCACTCCAAGTTGGACCGAATCCCCCACTGATCAGGAGGTGACTGAGGCAGGGGTTCTGCTAGCTGAAGTTGGACTGCTGAAGGAGAGGGGTCTGACTGCAGAGGCTGTGGTTGCTGATTTTGTTTTTAAGAACATTCAGCCGTTGAAGGACAGGGCTCACCCGGCTTATTTGTACCGAGGCCTAGCTGACTCAACTCGGGTTACCAACAGAATAATTCCCTCCATAGACTTGGTGAACCGTCTTGAGATGATTCTTAGGGGCAAGGTATCAAACGTTGGTGCCCCAATGGCATACTCGGCCTGGAACCTGACTCCTTCCAAAGCCTTCACTCATTTTGTTTCAAATCCACCTGTTGCTGATGGCAGTTTGGGCCTTAGAGTGCGACCCTCTGCTGAAGAAGTTAACGCCTTGGTTGCCTTGCTCGGGGAAATTCCTGATGATGAGCGGCAAGTCCACTTTGAGGTACCTTTGGATCCTAGTGACGCAGAAATAAGTGCTATGCTTGATTTGCTGGCTGAGGACTCTTCTGATGCTGCTCCTGCTGGGGCGTTGGTGGTGGCACCTCCCCCAGAAACTGATATAACCTTGGATATTCAGAAGCCTGTCAGTACTCGCCCAAGACGCCCTTCCCGAGCCAATCAACTTGATCCTCCTGCTGACGAGCAGAAAAAGAAAAAGAGACGTCTCCGGCGGGTATCTAGTTTGGATCGGGATGTCGGTCCTTCGGCTCCTGCTGCTGAGGAAGTTCCCGTGCCTGAGCTTACTGACGCTGACCTTAATGGGGGTGCTCCACCTGCTGCTGACCCCAATGGGGGTGCTCCACCTGCTGCTGACCCCAATGGGGGTGCTCCACCTGCTGCTGACCCTAATGGGTGTGTTGTCTGTGTTGCTGATGAAGACGACGGGGAGGAAGAGGATGAGGTCCCTCTGACTTGGATGAACAGTCGGCAGTACGTCGCCAGTGGTGAAAGTAGTGGAGTTCCTTCTCCTGCTCTGTCTGCCCTCATTGGTCTACAAGAGTTGTCCCTGGCAAACTTTGATCAGACTCTTGAAGATATGGTTCCAGAAGACCTGCTGTCAGAGCCAGCGGACGATGGTGTGATGGAGGTTTGTGCTAACGTGCTCGACGCTAGGTTGGGGTCATCCCGCGCCTCATCGACCTTAGAGCACGGTCTTGAGGGTCAGGAGACTGACTTGGATCGTCTTGCTCCCATGGAGGTAATTGAGGGACCCTCAGCCTTAGAGGCGGCTACTGCAGAGAACTTGGTCCTCAAGGATGGTGTTGACGCTTGCCCAGCCCCCGAGGATGTTGCCGGGGATGACTCGGCTCGGGTGGGAAACGCAAGCCACTGCCCAGCCCCCGAGGGTACTGCCGGAGATGATCCGGCTCAAGTGGGTAGCGCAAACTATAGCCCAACCCCCAAGGGTGTCCGAGCGGGGTCCCCCTCTTGTACTTCCATGGATGTTCACGCAGGATCTTCTCCGCGCTTCGGTTGCATGGTGGTAGCCCAAGCTTTGGGCCAGGGAGTCGCTTTAGAGGCTAGCGTTCCCGCTGACCAAGTTTTGGGCTCTGTTGATGGTACCGAGTTGGTCCCTGCTGGTTCATTGCAAGCTGCTTCGGGTGGCGACCTTACGCCAGGTTGTCAATTGATTTCTCACGATTTGGGAGTTCCTTCGTTCTTCTCCAATCTCCAGGTACTGTGGTATATTCTGGCCTGACTTTTGCACCATACGAACTACTGCCAACACGCTCATATGTTCTCCATATCAGGCATTGGTGGATGGAATGGCTAGTCAGCTGAGGTTGCAAGGTGCCTCTGTTCCGGAAGGAGCTTCATTTCTGGCACGTTGGAATCCGGTGTTGCTCCAACATCGCGTCTCTGATTTGGAAGCGACGAATGCTGGTTAGTACTCTTTTGCTTCTTATAGTTTATCTTATTGAACTGCTTTACATTTTGACTCTTTTTGCTTGATTGTCTCTTGCTAGACATAGCCTGGCAGATTTCTGTCCTTGAAGAAAAACATTCTCGAGGTCAGGCTGAACTAGTCCAGCGGTGTTCTGATTTTGAGGAAAAGTATTCTCAAAGCCAGACTGAGCTGGCCCAGGTCTCTGCTGCTCCGAATGATGCTAAGACGCTGAACTCTACTCTTCGCGCTCAGCTTGACTCTGAAAAGGTGACTTATGAAACTGTGCCTTGTATTGCTGTGTTTTTATTGCTTGCATGATGTTTGAAGGGGTTGATTCTTGTTTGCAGGAAGAAAGAAGTGCCCTTGTTGCTTCTCGCGACAATCTTGACAGACTGTATCGTGATTCCAGCAACTCGTTGACCATCCTAGAGAGGAGTCATCGCTTCACCATGGAGGAGTTAGACAATCATCGCTGTAAGCTGCATGAATCCATAGATGAAGTGATCCGTCTCCGGCAGTTGATATCAGCTAAGGATGCTGCTATCAAAGAACTCCGTGCTTCCAAGAAATCCATCGCTCAAGAGCTAGAGGCTGCTCAACTGGCTGTCAAAGTTGCTGAAGAAACTTCCATTACTCTGGGGGCCCAGCGCGACAGAGCCATGGATAAAGCCATTCGCGTGGGGCGAATCTTGATGAGGAGACCCGGCGTGGTTGTTCCTGATGATATAAGGGCTGACGTGAACGCTGCTCCTGATTCCTCGAGTCGCCCTTCTTCGTCGATTGCTCCTGAGAAAGATATTGCGAAATAGAGAGACATTTTGCGTGCTTTGAGCACGCGGTTAGCATGATCGAATATTTGTTAGAGGACATCGGTTCAGCATTCGAATGATATTGTTACTCTCCTATTGTTTCAGAATTCGACAGTACGTAAATTTGCAGTAGTAAAGTGCTATGAGATGGTTTTGAAACTTGTTTACGGGATATAGAAGTCACCCCTATATGAGTATTCGTAAGCACGCGAAATCGCCTTAAGTCGTTGCTGACTTAAATCGATTGCTTTTGTTAGTAGGGCATAGTGGTCACCCCGAGTTAAGTAAGCGCGAGCATGTCGTGCCGCCTTAAATCGTTGTCGACTTAAGCCGATTGCTCCGTTAGGTAGGGCATAGTGGTCACCCCGAGTTTAGTAAGCGCGAGCATGTTGCACCGCCTTAAGTCGTTGCCGACTTAAGCCGATTGCTCCGTTAGCAGGGCATAGTGGTCACACCGGGTTTAGTAAGCGCGAGCATGTTGCACCGCCTTAAGTCGTTGCCAACTTAAGTCGATTGCTCCGTTAGCAGGGCATAGTGGTCACCCCGAGTTTAGTAAGCGCGAGCATGTTGCACCGCCTTAAGTCGTTGCCGACTTAAGTCGATTGCTCCGTTAGCAGGGCATAGTGGTCACCCCGAGTTAAGTAAGCGCGAGCATGTTGCACTGTCTTAAGTCGTTGCCGACTTAAGTCGATTGCTCCATTCAGCAGGGCATAGTGGTCACCCCGGGTTTAGTAAGCGCGAGCATGTTGCACCGCCTTAAGTCGTTGCCGACTTAAGTCGATTGCTCCGTTTAGCAGGGCATAGTGGTCACCCTGAGTTAAGTAAGAATGCGAGTCAATCATGAACAAACTGAGTATCTTTGAAGCCCCCTTTTTTTATTGATGACATATTTCCCGTTTTACAGAGTACATCGTCGTCCCGATAGCTTTTGAAATACAGCTAGGGATAAAACTTCCTGAGGTGTTCTATATTCCAGAAGTTCCCAATTTCTGTGTCGTCCATCTGAGTGAGACGATATGATCCTGGCTGAGTGACTTCTGCTACTATGAATGGTCCCTCCCATAAGGGCGATAGCTTGTGCTGTCCCTCCCCCGTTAGAATTCGGCGGAGGACGAGGTCTCCTACTGAGAAGGATCATAGTCGCACGACCTTGTCGTGGTAGCGTCTCAGAGTCTGCTGGTACCGTGCCGACTGAATCACTGCGTTCAGCCGCTCTTCTTCGAGTACATCGACATCTTCCAGCCTAGTTGCCTCGGCCTCTGCTATGCTTTCAAAGATCAGCCTCGGCGCCCCAAACTTGAGATCAGCAGGTAGCACTGCCTCTGAACCATAAACCATGAAGAAAGGAGTGTTTTCATGCAGGGCTCGACTAGGTTGAGTTCTTAGGCTCCAAACGACGTAAGGCAATTCCCTTATCCACTTTCCTGCGAACTTCTCATTTTTATCGAAGACCTTTTTTCTGAGTGCTTCCAATATCATCCCGTTAGCTCGTTCAACCTGCCCGTTGGCTCTCGGGTGTGCTACTGAAGCATACTTGACCTGAATGCTTTTTTGCTCGCAGAAATCGAAGAACTCTGAACTTGTGAAGTTGGACCCCAAGTCGGTTATGATACTGTTCGGTATTCCAAACCTGAATATTATGTCTTGTATGAATTCCACGGCTTTAGCTGAGGTTAAAGAAGCAATGGGTTTGAACTCTATCCATTTAGTGAATTTGTCGATTGCTACCAGTACATGAGTGTACCCTCCTTGAGCTTTCTTGAAAGGTCCAATCATATCTAGCCCCCAGCATGCAAAGGGCCAAGTCAGCGGTATGGTCTGCAATTGCTGTGCTGGTAGATGTTGTTGCTTCGACAAGTACTGGCAAGCTTCGCACCTCTGAACTAACTCGGCGGCATCACTTTTCGCTGTTGGCCAATAGAATCCTGACCTGAAGACCTTCCCGACTAGTGTCTTGGACGCTGCGTGTATTCCACATTGTCCAGCATGAATCTCATCCAGAAGTTGCTTCCCAGTAGACGATAGAATGCATTTCATGAAGATGCCTGATGCGCCCCTTCTGTATAGTGTCTCCCCAATGAGTGTGTAGTGAGCCGACTGTCTGGCGATGCCATCGGCTGCATTTTTATCGTCTGGCTCCTCTTCATTCTTTATATATCTGATGATCGGCCTTCTCCAGTCATCAGAGCTTGACTCTGGCTGATTCACGATATTACATTCTTCTGCCTGATCCATTGAGATGCTTGGTTGTGGTATTTCTTGTACAAAGACTCCGGGTGGGACCTGAGTTCGACTGGATCCTAGCTTGGACAATACATCGGCTGCTGTGTTTCGATCTCTTTCTACATGATGAAATTCTAGGCCTTCAAATTTATCTTCTAGTTTCCGTACGGCAGTGCAATATTTTCCCATTGAATCATTCGAACAGTCCCATTCTTTGTTTATCTGGCTTATGACTACCAAAGAATCTCCGAATACCATTAGCCTCTTGATGCCTAATGATATGGCAATGTTTAGTCCGTGGATCAGAGCTTCATACTCGGCCGCATTGTTAGAGGCTGGAAATAGCAACTGGAGGGCATATTTGAGGTGCTCGCCTCCAGGTGCGATGAAGAGAATCCCCGCGCCTGCTCCCTGCAGCTTCAGCGATCCATCAAAATACATCCGCCATACTTCTGCAGTTTCTGGGTTCTCTGGTACTTGTTGTTCAGTCCATTCTGATACGAAGTCAACCAATGCTTAGGTTTTGATGGCAGTGCGAGGTCGGAATTCGATGTCATGAGATCCCAGTTCACAGGCCCACTTGGCTATTCGGCCAATTGCTTCTTTGTTGTGAAGGATGTCCCCTATCGGAAAACCAGTGACTACTATGACTTTGTGGTCGTCAAAGTAGTGACGTAGCTTGCGGGCAGTTAGAAGTACTGCGTATAATAGCTTCTGAACTTGAGGATACTTTTTCTTCGAGGGACCCAGAACTTCACTGATGAAATAAACAGGATGTTGCACTGGGTAGGCATGTCCTTCTTCTGCTCGCTCGACTACCAACGCGGTGCTCACCACGTGAGTCGTGCAAGAGATATACAACAACAAATCTTCAGCTGGTTGAGTTGGTGTGGCTCGCCACGGTGGTTTCATTACTGGTGGGGTTGTTAAGAATTTCTTCAGTGCATCTAGGGCTTCCTGTGCTTCTGAAGTCCACTGAAACTTGTCCACCTTCTTGAGTAGCTTGTAAAACGGTAAACCTTTTTCTCCCAACCTGGATATACATCTGCTTAGGGCTGCCATACATCTGGTAAGTCGCTGAACATTCTTTTGCGATCGTGGAGCCTCGATTTTCATGATAGCTTCAATCTTATCCGGATTAGCTTCAATTCCCCGGTGGCTGACAATGAATCCGAGTAGCTTCCCTGCCGGTACTCCAAAGACACATTTTTCAGGACTAAGCTTCCATCGATATCGCCGTAGACTGTTGAAAACCAGCTGTAAGTCTTCGATGAAGTCTTCCGAGTTCTCTGTTTTGATTACCACGTCATCCACGTAGGCTTCCACGCGCTTGCCCCAGTGATCGGCTAAGCATGTTTGAATGGCTCTCTGATAAGTCACTCCAGCGTTTTTGAGGCCAAACGGCATGGAGGTATAGCAGAAAACACCAAATGGAGTGATGAACGTTGTTTTTTCCTCGTCTTCCTTTGCCAAACTGATCTGATGATACCCGGAATAGCAGTCCAGAAAAGACAGCATAGAACATCCAGCGGTGGAGTCTACCACTTGATCTATCCTAGGGAGCCCGAAGGGATCCTTTGGACAATGTTTTTTGAGATCTGTATAGTCGACGCACATGCGCCAATCCACTTTATTCTTTTTGAGTACAAGAATAGGGTTGGCTAACCACTCGGGATGTAACACCTCTCTAATAAACCCAGCCGCGACCAAGCGGGTCAACTCGGCGCGAATGGCCTCTCTTTTGTCGGGCATGAAGCGACGCAGTTTTTGCCGGATCGGCCTTGCTTGGGGGTAGACCTTCAGTTTGTGCTCGGCCAGTTCTCTCGGGACTCCCGGCATATCCGCAGGTTGCCATGCGAATACGTCTCGGTTGTCTTGCAGAAACCGGACGAGCGCGCCTTCCTATTTATCGTCCAGGCTGGAGCTGATGATGGCAGTCTTGCGTTCATCAGCGAATCCCAGGTTGATCCTTTTAGTTTCTTCAGTCGGCCGCATAGAGGTCGCGGCTTGAGCTTCGTTCGCCGGTGCGGTAAGGTCTTCCTCAGGCTTAGAGTTCGCCTGCGCTGAAGGAGTCGCCGATGATTTGGTGGTGAGGGCCGCTTGGATGGCCACTCGGAAACATTCTGCGGCGTCTTGGAAGTCAGCGCGCACAGTTATGATTCCTTGCGGCCCTGGCATCTTCAGTATCATGTACGTGTAATGCGGGATGGCCATGAATTTTGCCAATCCCGGCCTCCCGATGATGGCGTTGTACCCGCAGTCAAAGTTTGCCACTTCGAACCTCAGGAACTCGGTTCTGTAATTCTCCGGAGTTCCGAAGGTGATGGACATGTAGATGTGGCCCAGCGGGTATTCCCCTTCGGTCGGCACGATGCCAAAGAAAGGAGTGTCCGACTCACGGAGTTCTTTGAGGTGAACTCCCAAGCCTTGGAGTGTCCGGGGGAAGGTGACGTTGATGCTGCTTCCCCCGTCTACTAACACCTTCTTCACCCTGCTCTCTCGGATCACCGGATCGACGAGGAGCGGTATTTGCCTGGGTGGTCGAAGTTGAGCCATTGATCTGCCTGGGTGAAGGTAATCGGGTGCTCCGACCACCGGTATGGAGCGGGAGGACCGGTGGTCGCCACCAATATCTGGCGATCGTTGAGCTTTTGTTGTCTTCTGCTCTCCTGCGATCCGTGTCCACCGAAGATGACGTTGACCTCCCTGTCAACGCATGGGAAGGCTCCTCCTTCCCCCTCCTCCTGCTGTTGGGGTTGTCGTGATTCTTCTGGTCCTCCCCACGGCGGAGGAGGAGGTAGAGGTTGGAAGGGTCAGCCGTGTCCGATGGAGTGCTTGAAGTCCCTGCAGTTCCGCAGGGTGTGGCGCATGTCCTTGTGGTACGGGCACTGGGTGTCGAGGATGTCGTCCAGCGTGCGCTCGCCTCCACGAGGTCCACCCCGGGCACGAGAGGTAGGCGGTCCGGCTACATGCACCTCTTCACGAGGTCTTTTCTCCCAGCATTTGTCGGGTTGCTGGTTCGTGTCGCGTCGTGGCACTGCCGGCGCGGGCTTCGCTCCCCCGATGAGGTCCTGAGCTCGCTCGTCGGCGGTGATGTAGAGGTCGACTTCCCGGAACAGCTGCTCAGAGGTAGTCGGCGCTTTCTGCAGTATGGCTCGGACGAAAGCCGAGTCATTGGATCCTCTGTAGAAGTCCTCGATCACGGCCGCCTCCGTGACCTTGGGGATACGATTTCTCATGGTCTGGAACCTTTTGAGGTACGACCGGAGAGTTTCGTCCCCCCGGCGCTTGATGGATTTGAGGTCCCATGGTTGCGCTGGTTTGTCGGAGAGGGACTGAAAGTTGGCGGTGAAGCGTCGACTGAAGTCGTTCCAGTCGTCGATGCAGTGTCGAGGTAGATGTCGCAGCCATTGTAGTGCGTCTTGCCCGAGGACAATGGGTAAGTACGCGGTCATCACGTCCTCGGACGCTCTGGCGGCTCGGGCGGCAGTGGTGTAGACGGCCAGCCAGCCTCCTGGATCCTTCTTAGGTTCATATTTGTCGACATTGGATACCTTGAAGTTAGGGGGCCACTGAATGGCCCTAAGGCGTGGAGTAAGGGCTGTCACTCCACACGAGTCCTCCTGTCGTCGGGGATGATGTCTGTCCCGGGGAGGGGAGTAGTCGTTGTGATTCCTCGACCGTCCTCGGGTAGTACCGCCAGTCGAGGCCGTTGCTGACTCGGTTCTGGTTGCCTGACTCCGAGCTGGGATGCCATGATCCCTGTCGTACTCCTCCCGGCGGCGGATCTCGTTCTCATGTCGTCGTTCACGCGAAGCGTTGATGGAAATTCGCGCGTCCCAGCGACTGTTGATGGTGTGTCGTAGATCGTTCGGCGGGTGAGCGAGCGGTAGAAGATGGTTGGCCGCCTGGGTGAACAGTCGTCGATAGCCCTCGGCGTCGGGAGTCCGGGGGAGTCCATCAGCTATCCGAGCTAGTACCCCTCTGACTTCACTCGGCGTGTTCATGGCTCGGGCGAAGTTGGGATTCAGGTTGCGCCCGAAGAGTGGATTTTCCCGGCGCTGCCTTGCGTCCTGCTCGGCTTGTTCCTGAGCTCGTCGGCGATCACGTCGTCGAGAATTCCTTCGTTCTCTGAAGACGCGTTCCTCCGGAGTTTCTCCTATCTCCGAGACCTCGTCCCACGAAACAAGTTGCTCTGGATCCCGTTCTCCGGCTTCATGATGTCGCCGAATGTTTCGGCGCCGGTTTCTCCGCCGGCGGGATTCCCGCTGAGGTGGTTCTTCTACGGGTGCGATCGGCTCGTCGTCGGAGACGGGGGGCGACTCCACTCTCCCGATGAAGAGGATGTCGGGGTAGAATGGTGCGGCGGCCGTGGCGATCTTCTTCCCATTCTCCTTTGAGGGCGGAGGAACAGAAAGAACGACTCGCTTCCTCCCGGTCTCTTTCTTCCTTGCGATCTGTGTCCATTCTTTCGTCGGGGAAGTGGACAATGGAGTCCTCCGGGTCAGCGGGCTCTCGGCCCCTGGCTTGCTGAGGGCGATCTTTTTTCGGAGCGTTGGAGGTCGCGCTTTTTCCTTCCTTACCCCGATATTCTCGGAGCGTGTTGGAGTGGACTTCTTCTTTGGCGGATCGGTGATGCGGTGTAGAGTTCCCTCTTCATCTGCTATGGACGAGATCGTTCCAAAGCAGAATACGGATCCGGGTCGGAGGGTGATCTTGCTGTAGAAGGTGACGTCCATTGAGCTAGCTTGGATCGGCGACACACCCCCCACCTGGCGCGCCAGCTGTCGGTGTTTTGGGTCCGACCGCACACCCGGGGTTGCCCCTCGAGGTGTTTTAGGAGTAGGACAATGTCGCCGACTGTAGCTAAATGGTTCGTGCCTGATGTACGAGGAACAATGGACAATGTTTATAGGTTCGGGCTGCTTGGAGATGGTAATACCCTACGTCCTGGTGAGTATGCTTTGCGTATGGGTTACAAGGTTGCTCTCTAAAGCGTAGAGAGTTGAAGTGGATGGTTGAATAGTAATGGAGTCGATCGTTCTGAAGGGGTGCCCCCTAGGCCTTATATATCCGACCGTGAGGCAATACATGTGGATATGCACCTAAAAGATAGTGAACCGTTTTTTGTCTATCTTCCTATGATTCTGCCGACTTATCCTCGCCTGGTTACGTTGTTCAGGGCTCCAGCGCGGGAAAGTCGGATCTTCTGTTGCGGTTGCTTGCTCAACGCTGTGGGGCCGTCCGGGTTTGCGCCCACCCGGCCTTATGTCGATCTGCTTCACTAGTCGCTTCTCCCAGGCCCATGAAGGAGTGACCTCACGGTTTATTGGGCTCTTGGGCCTTTCGTGAGGTCTTTTATCCTTTCAGTGGACCCGGGGGATATCTGTCCCCCACAAACGTATACTTCAGTAGAATTGCTAAGATTAGAAACCAGATTAGGTTGTGGTCATCATGTGGAAATCCATTAGCAGAAGTAATGTCTGCTAATATGGTAACCAAATTTGACAAGTACTGGACTGACATTCAAGGGCTCATGGGCATTGCAACTATTCTTGACCCTTGATTCAAAACCACAGTCCTACTGATCTATTATGAAGACTTACTTGGTGTGTCCGGTAGAGAATGTGAACATAGAGTTGCTAATGTGAAGAACTTGCTAGCTGATTTGATGAATGAGTACCATGTAGCTGAGAGTATTGAGAACAATGAGTCATCAACACCATCAGTTGGAAACAATGATGACTTCTTATCTGACATTAGTGCTCATATTGCAAGTAGAAGGCCAACAAGCACGGGGCTCAAATATGAGCTAGACTGGTACTTGGATGAAGAAATGGTGAACATGCAAACCAAATACTTCAATGTTTTAGATTAGTGGAAGGTATCTGAAACTCGATTTCCTATTTTAAGAAGGATTGCAAGAGACATATATGATATCCATGTTACCACTGTTGCTTCGGAAGCTACTTTCAGCACTAGTGGTAGAGTTCTTAGTGAGCACTGCGGTAGGCTTATTTCAAAGATGTTGGAGCTCTCATGTGTTCTCAAGATTGGCTTCGGAACAAATACAAATGTATATGTAGGATGTGTTTAATTTGTGCATGTTATTTCTGCAAATTGTAAAGTTATGGCTAAAAATTAATCCATTATTCTCCATAGTTGATGAGAAACTAAACAACCTGCAACCTTTTGGTCTTGTCTCCAAGACATACAAGAGGGTCTCCAGGTGATTTCATGTTCAACATTATTTTTCTTTCTTTATGTACTCTACCTCTCGATATTTGATAATTAACTCATGTGCTTTCTTTGGTCAATAGGAACTTGCATTTTGACATTTTCGTTTCAAGAATTTAGGTGGTGTTGACCTTTTGGCTGCTGACATGCAACGAACAAGTCAAGTGAAAGTAACAATTGACATGAATCTTTTGGTTCACATGAAGAATTGATATAGATCTTTTAGTTCTCATGTTATTACTCAACGGTGAACTTGTAATGAACTTGTAACGGATGTGCTTTTGGGAGTGGTTTGCACATCTAGTGTTGTGCACCAATGCTGTCAGACATTGTATGTGTTGATTTGTAACTTCGAATGTCCAATGTAGTTGACTAGTGAACTAGTGTCACCATGCTAGGGGTGGTGGCCACTAACTGGATATCAATCTAGCTGTGAACTTGTGATGTATTATTGTCTCAATCTTATGCATGTTATATTCTATTTGTTGATGCACCTGAGTGGAGACTGGCGAGTACCTAATAGATTGTCAGGCACGGGCAACCCACGAGTACCCACCACCCATGCGGGTACGGGCTTGGGAAACAATATGTACCTAACAACGGGCATGGGTTTCTTAGCGGGCGTATTTTATCCTCACGGGCATGGATATGGGCAAGTAATACCCAGCGGGCGCGTGCCTGTTGCCATCTCTACGACAGATCGAGGAGCTGCTCATGCTGCCCAATTAATGGACAAATCCACGAGGACTTGAAAAGACTAGAACACTTGCTATAGTGCAAAAACATGAACTTGAATGAAGATGCTACTGACTGATAGACTAAAGTCTATTTCCAACACTCCTAGTCTATATTGATCATTCTATCGACTATTGTCAGTAACTTCTATTGTAGTGCTTGAGTATACTGTTTTTATCGTCAACCTACAACCGTCTCAACATCACAACCGTTTTTATGGTCTTTTAATTAAAATATAAATTTATTACATAATCAATAAACACACGTGAAATTTTAAAACTTTTTCAAAAATAAAAAACGCATAATTCACAAAAACAACCGATACACTACTAGGGATGAAAACGGTTTCAGAATTTTTCAGAATTCCAGAAACCGGTTCCGATTTTTTTTCGATCGGAATCGTCAATATCGGTATTTCTCGGAATCAGAATTGGTCATCGGAATTTTAGATCGGAATCGGTATCGAAATCGCTAAGTCCTTTACCGACCGTTTTCTTCGGTTACCGTTTTGGGTCAGAATTTACCGAATTCAAAATTCGGAATTTACCGAAACTATTAACTAGCCCAGCCCAAGTTCCAAATTCACAACTCATGGGCCAGGCAGCAGCCCACCACAGGCAAGGGCAACACATTGGCCCACCACGGGCAAGGGGTCACAGTGTAAGAGGCGCACACCGCACTACCACAGACCGCATACAGCCGCCACTTCTCAAGTGCTCAATGCTCCAAATCCTGCGGTGGCAGTGGCACCAATTGTCCACTAAATGCATTGCCGGTTGTGTCGTGTGGAGTGGAGATCTACCAGAGTACCAGACCATAGAGGGACGCACTGCCGGCTGCGGCACCTCTGCGGCTCTGCCCCCAATCCGGTAAGTAATTTGCGAGTTTGAAACCCTAGGTAAGTAATCTGCCGGCTACGTCGTTGGTGGTGAAGATGGTGGCCAAGGAATGAAAGGAACTGTCGTGGCCTAGGTAAGTAATGCTTGAGGCGACTGTACAACAAGTTGATGGTGGTGAAGAGCCCCTACTACCTCCGGCCACGACTGTACAACAAGAAAGTCAAACGCCATGGCTGGGAGGGATGTTGTGCTCTCCGGGGAAGCTGCTCGCAGGGGAGCTCACGACAAGGCACCATGGGAAGAGAGGCCACGTGAGGGAGACGGTCGGCGCAGGTGGAGCGGAGATAGAGAGAGATAGAGAGAGAAGGCTAGATGGGAGAAGAACCAGGAGTGGCGGCTATGGGAGAAGCAACTGGATTCATATCAAGATCGGAATTGGCACCACATATCGTTAGCAGAGATCGAAATCCTAGCGTTAGCTTCATCGTGTATTTCACTGTGCAGTTGTGTTGCCTATTGTTTCTAAAAAAGTTGTGTTGGCTGTTGGTTTTCATCAGCCTAGTCAACTAAATTTAAGATTTTAGAAGCAAAGCTTGTTTAGTCATGTGACTTAACTCAGTGCAAAAACTATGAAGGTGTGCTCTATTATAATGTCGCAAATTTTATTCAATGTCGCAATTTTTATTTGCGGGTAGAAACTGTGATCTGCTCTAATGGCTAGTGAAGGTGAAGCTTCACCTCCATAGAAGCATATGTTGTTGGAGTTTCCTTGTGATGAAGAAGGTATTAATGTGAGTCAAACTGTTGGTGTGTTCGCATCATCAGCCACACCTGCCGCTGTCAGAGCTTCTCATGAACAAGGTGAAAATCCAGAAGGTGGAAGTAATTTTGATGGGGATGATTCTTCAAAGGAAAAGCAGTCAAAGAAGTCCACTTCAGATGTTTGGCAGTATTTTGGGAAGTATGAAGTTGTGGTATAGGAGAATGGCAAATCAGTGAAGCAAATTTGGGCCAAATGCAAGTATCTTGGCTGCAAAAACAAGACTAGCAAAGCTAGGGTGGAAAGCAATAGAGGAACAACTGCATTTTGGTCTCATTTAAGGAATTATCATAAGATTGTGAAGGGGCAACAGGAACTAAAGGCAAAAAAGGATCATGGCACAGGTATATGTGTTGTCCAGCCATATAAATATGATGAGCAAACTAGTTTGAGGAAATTATATACTGCTATTATCATGCATGAGTATCCATTTAATATTGTTGAGCATGAATACTTTGTGGAATTTATTAAATCATTGAAGCCTACATTTCCTATGAAGTCACGTGTCACTATAAGGAAATAAATAATGGAACTCTAATTGCATGAGAAGGATGTGTTGTATAAGAATTTCAAAACCCTATATTGTCGCATGAGTGCTACTATGGACATGTGGACATCAAATCAGAATAAAGGGTACATGTGTGTCACAGTACATTGGGTAGATGATGATTGACAAATACAAAAGAGAATTATCAATTCTCTCCATGCTCCAGGTCGCCACAGTGGTGAGAATATGTCCCTTATCCTTAGTTCATGCCTATTGAAATGGTTTATAGAGAAGAAAATGTTTTCTTTAACACTGGACAATGCTTCTGCAAATGAAGTTGCTGTGAAAGAGATTATTCTAGAGCTCAACAAGCATAGCCCTTTAATTTGCGATGGATTGTTTTTTCATATTAGATGTGCTAATCATATTTTGAACTTGGATGCAAAAGATGGTATGAGTGTGATGGCATCATCTATTAAGAACATTAGAGCATTTGTCCTAGCTGTTAAGGGGTCTCCATTGCAATGGGAGGAGTTTCAGAAATGTGCAACTGAATGTGGTGTGGACACAAAGGTTAGGCTCTCTCTTGATGTTGCTACTAGGTGGAATTCAACATATTGCATGTTGAGTGATGCACTACATTATAGGGCTGCTTTTGAAAGGCTTGTGTCATATGAATGTCACAGGTATGAGAAAATGGCACCTTCCTTTGAAGAATGGGATTTGACAAAGACTCTTTTACCATGTTTGAGAAAGTTCTTTGACTTGACTGAGTTATTTTCTGGTACACTATATCTGACTGCCAACTTGTTTTTTAAAGGGTTCTGTGAGATTAAGTTTTTACTTGTTGATTGGTGTGATAGCATCCATCCCACTATTAGTAACATGGCAAACACTATGATTGTCAAGTTTGACAAGTACTGGAATAAGTCAAATACTGCTCTTGTTGTGGCTAGTGTCCTTGATCCTAGATATAAGAGGAAAATTGTAGAATTTTACTTGAAGAAGGTGTACCCATATACATATCAAACTGAACTGGATAAATTTAATGGTGTCATGAAAAAGATGTATCAATACTATGTCTCTACTACACCCTCAGCATCATCTGTTGCACCTTCCTCAACTTCAGCAGTTGACATGATTAAGTCAAGTATCGAAGAAGAGCTTGATAGCTACATATTTGATGGACAAGGTCATGATGATTCTATTGACACAAGTGACTTAGAAAAATATTTGGCAGATCCAATACCAAAGGTTGGTAAAAGTAATCAACACACTTTTGACATATTAGCATGGTGGAAAGCACACAAAGAAGAATATCTTGGGCCAGCTTGCTCATGATGTCTTAGCTATGCAAGTGTCAACAGTAGCTTCAGAATCTGCTTTTAGTGCTGGTGGTCGTGTACTTGATCAATTTCATACTCGCCTTGACCCTACCTTGGTAGAAGCACTGGTCTGCACCAAAGATTGGATAGCTGGAGCAAGAAAAGGTTATATAGCAGTACCTTATATTTATTTACAATTTAATTAGTCATTAGTTCAATAGCCTTTTACTAATGCACTAATGGATCTTTATATTCCCAGGTTCCAAGGCTAAGAGTGTTGCTATTCCTAATATGGATTATGAAATTGATGAACTTGAGGCTCTTGCAAGAAATATTTCATTTGAGGTTAATTTACCTTCATTTTCTATTCTATTTTGGTGCATAAAACATTAGCTATGATTTAATTGTATATTTCTTTAACAAAATGTAGGATGAAGACCTAGATGATGATCATGATGATGGACCTGAGGCATCGTTGTAAGCTTGTTGATGAAGATCTAGATCATGATAATGTACCATGAATGCTATGAATGTTTCTTATTGTACTTGCTCCGTAATGTTTTGTGACCTTGCGAACTTGGGACTTGTGGACTTGTGGCTTTGTGAACTTTATGATGAACTTGTTATATTGTGTACTTGTGTTCTTTGTGATCAACTTATCATATTGTGAACTTGTGATCTATGTTATCAATTTGTAATATTATGAACTTGTGATCTTTGTGATCAACCTGTTATATTGTGAACTTGTGGTCTTTGTGATCAACTTGTTATATTGTGAACTTGTGGTCTTTGTGATATTTGTAAACTTTGTTGTATTGTGAACTTGTTATATTGACATATTTTCATATTGATATGGTTACCGATTGTATTTAAGGTTCCAACCGGTACTGATGTATTTTTCGTACCGAACTTTCGATTTCGATGTTTCCAAAATACCGATATCATTTCTGTTTCCGAAGTTACCATTTCTGCTTTCGTTTCCGATAAAAAAATATGGAAACGGTAACGGTTTTAGTGTTTTCCGATCGTTTCCGGCCGTTTTCACCCCTATACACTATCACTCCTTTTGTCACCTCCGTCTTCTTCCACCTCCTTCGTCCCTCTCTTTTATCTAATTTCAGTTGCTTTGTCAACTCTTTAAGACTAACTTCTAGACCCTTTTCGCGTTCATCAATGCCGACGGTTGAGCGATCCAACAATTTACTGAATTGCTCAAACAATTTAGTTTAAGTAATCCTCTAGCTAGCCTTTTACAACTTATTTATCATCTTTTTTTCTTTAACATGAGTAAAGGTGTCAGAACATTGTAAAGATATGTCATTAAGCAAGTCGGTGAAAGTTTAAAGTTTAGACCCCACATAAGACCTATATTGTAATAGAGACCGAAAGGCTACAATACAAAGATAAATGAATTGAAGAGTAAAGGGTGTAAATGAATGTAAACACCCATATCTATTATTAGTGAGGATTATAGTAATTTTTTTAATTGTCAAAACAACGCAGATAAATTAAAGGATGATACACGACAACCGCCGATCAATACCGACCAATTCTCTAATGTTGTCCGACTATAAGGGCATGTACAACCTAGATACAATGTTGTCTAAAAACCCGTTCATACATCTCAATGTATTTAAACTTTGTAGCTTATTCACTAGAACCCTTTAAGACATGACTCATTTTATATGGGTTGTATGGGTAGAACCGTTTCTTAGACTTAAAAGGTGTTTGATTTGAGGAATAAGTTAGTCCATCATCTTCTCACTCCTCACTATTTTTGTTTGGTTTGTGGAATGGAATGAGTTGATCCATCACCACATCATTCCTCATAGTTAGTACTAACATGAGAAATTGTGTCATCCCACCAAATTTGAGGAATGGACTTAGACTGTCTCCAGCAATATCCTCTATATCTATCATGTATGTCTATCATTTACAGTCTTCTCTAAAAGATTATATCCTCTATATCTTCTTTCTCTCCAACAATGTCCTCTAAATCACGTCCTCTATACGTAAATACCTATATTAGAGACATTTTTTATTTTTAAATTTTTTACATATGTATTTGTCATACTTTCAAATATATTGTACATATTTTAGTTTTGCTAAACCGGTTGTTTAAAGTATTCAAATGGATAGAGGACCGTCTAGAGAAACTATATATATATATATATATATATATATATATATATATATATATATATATATATATATATATATATATATATAGAGAGAGAGAGAGAGAGCCTTGGGCTCTATTTAACTACAGGAAGCCCCGACCAGGTGTGCAGACCGCACCAGACCCTTTTTGGCTTATTGTACCTACCTGTGCTTACGCTAAATTATAATACGAGTTATGCTGATGTGTGTATCAGTTTATGCAAATCTAGTCTACGCATATTACGTGAATCGGGCCCACGATCTTGCCCACGCGCTAACAATTATCTAGTCCCACGCCGTCACTATAAAAACACCCCCACGCCGCCAGCGATTAGGTTTTAGCGGCGGCGGCGGTTCCCTCGGACGTGCGAGCAGGCGCCCATGAGCAGGAGAGCCCCGGCCGCCGCAGCGCTCTCCAGCCGGCGGATTGGTGGACATGGAGGGGGCACGAGGAGGAGGAGCCTCAGCGTCCGCGGCGGTACAGCTTCAGGAGGCATCGGTCGGGCGCGGCGGAGTGGGCGGCGGTGGTGCTGTTCATGGTGCTGGCGGTCGTGGTGCTGCTGGGCGCCGTGGCCATCCTTATGGTGGTGCTGCTGCTGCAGCCCCGCGCGCCGTACGTGGCAGTGCGGGCGGCGAGCCTGTACACGCTGGTGTACGGGCAGACGGGGGCGCTGGACGACGTGCAGGTCACGGTCTGGGTGGAGGCCCGCAACGGCAACGCGCACTCGGCGGCCTACTTCTCGCGCCTCGAGTGCCGCCTCGCGTTCGCCGGCGCGACGCTGGCGGTGCTCCGCGCCTACCCGTTCCGCGTGCCCGCTAGGGGCGTCCTCCCGCTGGCGTACGTGGCGCACACGCAGGGCGCCCCGCTGGGCGATGCCGGCAGCGCCGCCATGGAGGTCGCGCTCCGCAACGGCGTGGTGCCGTTCCGGGTGGAGGGGGAGGCCCGGACGCGATGGAAGGTCGCGGGGATCGTCAGCGTCGACCAGTGGACGCGCCTGGCGTGCCAGCTCCGCTTCTTCTGGCCCAACGGCACCATGCTCCCCTTCAGATGCAGCTCCAAGTCCAAGTTCTTGTTCTTCTGACCGTCGTGCCCTCTGTATTGTCTAGTGGCTACTCTTTTGACCTCAGTTCCATGGCCTGGCGTGACCGTGACGGATCAAGATTCAGGAACAGCAAATGGCTTCATCGTTTTCTTTCTTGTCATGGGTTCGTTCAGTTATTAATTCACCCCCATGTCGCATGTATAGGTCGGCAAAAAAAGATTTTGTCTTGGGTTCTTTCTTATTGCATTTTACGCTTCCACTAAAAAGCAAGTGCCACATTCGTCGTTTTAAAACAGATCATTGATTTACGCTAAAATTCGTATCCATTTACGCTGTTTCGGATCACGTCTTACGCTTAAATCCACCTGACCTAGAACCCGAGCATGATCGAAGCGCGATTTTCACGTCGTAATTTAGGCCACATTCGTTGTTACGAAATAGATTGATGATGTACGATAAAATTTGTACCCATTTACGCTGTTTGGTTCACGTTTTACGCTGAAATTTGACAAAGCCAAAATCAGTGCACTATCGAACGTGATCAATCTACGCTGTTTTAGCTAATATAGGATTTACGCTAAATTTCGTATTCATTTACGATGTTTTAGCTCACGTTTTACCGGAATCTGCCCTAGCCAGAACCCGCGCATGATTGGGTGCACGCGATTTTCACGCCGTAACTTTGGGCTTCGTTTGCTGTTACAAAACAGATATATGATTTACGCTAAATTTCGTACTCATTTACGATGTTTTAGCTCACGTTTTACACTGGAATCCGCCCGAGCAGAACCCGCGAACTGCGGCTGTAAATTAAAATTTATTTCCTTCTACTAATGCTCCTCAAACCGTAACTGTCCCTTTATTTACGCGATTATGCAGCACGTCTTTCCTTATATCAAACCGGTCAAGATTTATATAATGTATGGTTTATGCTATCATGCTACACATCGTTATGCAGTCGTAAACGGTGTGCACATGGTAATATTCGTTTCCGTGACTCAAGGTACAAAAGATTCCTTCTATGCATGATTTATGCACATTACTACATATATTTATGCGTGCGTATATCGCCTGACGCGTATCACCTGGGATTCGTGGCTATCATCTGCATGACTGACGCAAGCACGCGTACACTGGGCCGACCGCGACCTGGCTGGCGTCCTGGCTAGGCTTCCCCCACTAACAGAAGCCCAGGGCTTCCATTTATATATATATATATTGTATATTAGGAGCCCTGAGCTTCCAATAACTAAAGGAAGCCCGGGCCAGACAGTGCAATCCGGTCGAGCCGGACCACATCCGGACGTCTATAAAATAGGATCCGGAGTGCTAGGGTTCAGTTTTTCATGCCCCATCTCGATTCATTAGCGACGGCGGTTGCCCGATAGCGCGCGCGGCGGCGGACCCCGGCCAGTGCCTGCGGTGGCCGTGGCTCCCCGACCTCGACATGCGGTGGCAGCGGTTCCCAGGCCGGCGGTGGCGGCCCCCGATCCAGAGGGCGAGCGGCGGCAGCGCCCTTGTGCGGCGACGGCGGATCCCAGGCCGGTGGCCGCAACTCCATTACCTCGACGCGCGGTGGCGGAGGTTCCTCGATACGCAGCGAGGCCCTTGTGCGGGCAAGCGGCGGCGTCCCCGAAGCCCCGAGGAGG
The DNA here is from genome assembly GCF_902167145.1 of Zea mays. Taxonomy (NCBI): domain Eukaryota; kingdom Viridiplantae; phylum Streptophyta; class Magnoliopsida; order Poales; family Poaceae; genus Zea; species Zea mays. Next base: position 9,120,505 of record NC_050104.1, on the reverse strand, counting down.
CGGCACTTCCAAGGCCGACGAGCAAGCGACGCCCGTCGACGTGCGAGTAGCGACGACGACGCATGAGGCGCGATGTTCGAGCGAGCGACGTCACGGAAGGGGCGAGATGCGCGCAGCGATGATCGCGCGTGACATCCTCCGATCCGGCGCATTTTTCTTTTCGTTTATTGTGTTTTATGCCTACCACATGTATTATTTACGCTAAAAACTGTATAATTTTATGCTTTAACACAGAGTTCGTATATCAGTTTACTGCATGCACATTGGAAATGCAATTCCTTGATTTATGTTGTTCTTAATTTGCGCGCATGCAATGGAAACTCCCACGATTTTGCCATAATTTTTCGATCTGTATAAAAATAGAAACCGCATGCATGCGGCTGCCATGTTTTTCGGATCTGTCATAAAAATAGGATCGTAATAACAACCTACTAAAGCTATCAACCTCTAATTGACTCGTATTTACGCTTATAATTGAGGGATTTTATGCTCAAAACTTAAGGTTTTTACGCTCCACCCGGAGATGCGTCCACCAGTGAACAACATGCCAGACTTTTTACGCAGTGTAAGGAATTGCATAAATACCTACACCGTGTAGTATAATTTATTTCAGTATACATCATAAACTAGTTCTAATGCGTTTAGTTGCATGGCTGTTGGAGGGATCCTATATTTATGAAGCAAATAAAACATTAAATGTGATTTTTTGTTTCTATGCATGCAATTTATTTCCTTTCATTGCATATCCTTTCCATCATAAATTCGTGTGCATGCAACCTGTAGCAGATTTTTACGCAGTATACCGAATTGCATAATTATCTACATAGTGTAGCATATTTAGTATCAGTATATAGCATAAAATGGTCATTACGAGTTTTAGTTGCATGTCTGTTGCAGCGATCCTAAATTTATGGAGGAAATAAAGCATTTAAAATATAAATCGCCACACATATCTTTCCTAAATTTACGCGCATGCAAGGGAACGTGTTTGACTCATGCATGCATTTTGCCATAATTTTAGGATCTGTATAACCGCATGCATGCGACTGCCATGTTTTTCGGATCTGCCATAAAAATAGGATCGTAATAACAACCTACTAGAGCTATCAACCTCTCACATTGGCTCGGTATATACGCTTATAATTGAGGGATTTTATGCTCAAAACTTAAGGTTATTACGCTCCAACCCGGAGGTGCGTCCACCAGTGAACAACATGCCAGATTTTTTACGCAGTGTAACGAATTGCATAAATACCTACACCATGTAGTATAATTTGTATCAGTATATGTCATAAACTAGATTTAATGTGTTTTAGCTGCATGGCTGTTGGAGGGATCTTATATTTATGAAGGAAATAAAATATTAAATACGATTTTTTGTTTCTATGCGTGTAATTCATTTCCTTTCATTGCACATTATTTTTATCATAAATTTGTGTGCATGCAGCTGGTAACAGATTTTTACGCAGTATATCGAATTGCATAATTATTAACACAGTGTAGCATATTTAGTCTCAGTATATATCATAAAATGGTCCTTACGCGTCTAGCTGCATGGCTGTTGCAGTGATCCTAAATTTATGGAGGAAATAAAGGATTTTAAAAACAGAAACTGCCGCACATATCTTTCCTAAATTTATGCGCATGCATTGAATCGTGTTTGACTCATGCATGCATTCCTTTTTTTGCGCTAACAGACGTGGGGCAGGTGGCGCACCCGACAGCCTGTTTGGACGCGCTGGTTGAACCAGTTTGCAGGGGTGGTCGGCCTGGGCTTCCTTTAACTATTGGAAGCCCAGGGCTCCCGTTATACCTGCCCTATATATATATAGGATTCAACAGCGTCTTCTAAATTTAGAGGACCATTTAGAATACGTTGTTTGAGAATGACCGTTCGATCATCTATATTTAGGGTAGATGAGCCTTTACAGGCTCAGTTGGAGAGAGCCTTATGATGGAGTGGTTTCTCAACCCAAACACGAACCGTGCTAGACAGGTTATTTCACTAAGATATGTCTCTAGTTTTTTTTGCACCCATTAAAATACGAATTATTTCGTACACGGTCGGACGGCAGGCCGTAGACTGATCAGCCAACCCGACTGATGTTGGAGGCGCCAGTCGGTACTGACCTTATTATGCCCAGCAGCGGTTTCGTTTGCTTGAGAGACAGAGAGTTGGTAGGAAAGCAACAAAAAGACTGCGAGGTACCGAGGCGTTGTCAGCAAAAACAAGGTGACGGTGTGGTAAAACTGTCGTGGCGGCGTCAGCTGATGTGGAACTGTACTGGACATATTGAATGCCGGCTGTGCAGAAGCAGGAGTTACACTCACCAGCAGAATTCTGAACAAAACAGGGGGGGAGCTACAGCTACTGCTGTGAAAATGCTCTGTCTCTGCTCTCCTTCAGTCCTTTTATCGTCTGTACGCTCGTCCCACTTTCCCAGTGGCGTCTCCTTCCTCCTAGCTACTCATTCTTCTGCGCCACCGCCGCTAGCTTTCCGGCCGGCGCGCACGCGCACGTGCGTCGTCACCAACCGCTGGCTACCGGGGTCCATTCGTACCGGCCGGCGCCGAGCGGCAGCCCGCGTGCGACGTCGAAATTGTACCTGCGTGGGAGAGAGAAGAGACCGAGCCCGAAGTTAGCGACCACGCTGCCGCCGGCCCCCGGTGGTGTGCTAGCTTGTGGGAGTCTCTCTCGACGTCGACCACCAACCACCACCACGAACGGATGAATTGCAAGCGCGCACGAGGCGGATCGGACGACGACGACAGTGTGCAGTGAGTTGTTATTCTCACTTACTTGGCTGCGAAGCGCTCGGCCTGGGCCTTCTCCGCGGCCGCGAAGAACTGCTCGATCTCTTCTGCCGGTGGCGTCGCCCTCGCTCTGCAAGCGACCGCGGCTGTCGCGGTGGCCGCCAAAGCCTTCCGTCGCCGACGGTGGCGCGTTGGGCCGTCTGCGGCCTGGCTGCACTCCTCGTCGCTGCAGGGACGATCTACCCGTGCCTGGCTCGACGGCGTCGTCTCCCTCCTCCTGAATCACGAACGAAGATTATTATCATATCCATGGGGAAATAGTAATAAGCGTAAGAAGAAGAAAAAAAGCGGCAAGAACGTTGAATATAATAATGCGCAGGAATTCAGGAGGAGCGCGCAGGGCGCAGCGGCGCAGCGCTCACCTGTCGCGGCGGCAGCACTCGGCCGAGTCGCTGACGACGCTCTCGACGTCGCCGCAGTAGTCGTCGTCGTCGTTGCGTGCCTGTAGTAGTAACCGCAAACAAAACGGATGATAATTCAGTCTAGCGGCGCCATGTGTAAAATGTGAATTGCATTGTCATAGACTCATAGCTAGGGTTCCCGGCCGCGCCCACTACCTCCTCCGCTTCACCGCCGCCCCTCTCGCTAGCCGGTGCCACCGCCAGGACGACGACGTCCACCGAAGACGACGCCGTGCTGGAGCACCTCGAGCTCCCGGCACCCTCCACCGGCTCCCCGGAAGCTACAGACGACGACCGCTGTGCCGCCGCCGCAGGCAACGGCGGCACCGGACGCTGCACCTCGCCCTCACCCCCGGGCAGGAACTGCAGCCTCCTGGTCCGCAGGTGCAGGTAGCAGGACCCTGGCGCCGCTGCCCCGCTGGTGTTCCCAGTCACTGCCGCCGTCGTCTGCTTCCTCGGCCTCTTGGGCGCCGCCGCCGCCGCCGCAGAAGCTGTGCTCGCGACGGCGTCGGATTGGGCACGCGTCCTCACGCCGTGCTCCGCGGCCGGCGTCGTCCTCCCCACGTTGCGCTTGCGCTTCCTCATGTACTTCCCCATCGGGCCAACACAAACGGCGCAGGCGCAGGCCACCGCGCTTGTGGCAGTCATCGGGCCTCCTTTTATTAGCCACGGTCCTCGGGAAGGGAAGGTGCCCGGCCTCCGGTCAGAGGTCAGATCCGGATCTGACGGCCGAGGGACGACCGAGCCCCACGCGCCGTTGGGTCGGACAACGGACGGAGCAGCGCAGGGTCTCTTCCCGTTCCGCGCCGTCAGTGACGTACGTTACCGACGAAACAGAAGGTCATGATTGCTGGATCGGACGACGGTTGGGGTTGGGGCTGGGGCTTTCGAATTTCGAATTCAGAGCTCTCGGCCGGAGTCAGGCAGATTGCATTGCAGTTGCAGGCACCGTGGCACACACACACACAGAGCAGACTGGCATGGGCGTTCGCGTGCGCATGTGGCGTCGTACGAGACCGGCCGAGGGGCCCATGGGCCATGCCAAGCTCATGCACTGCGAGTAAATGCTGCCACGTGCATCCTCGCAACCGTGCGGCCTCGCCTAGCCGTTTCTTTCCGTGCCGTCTTGCTTGCGGTTGCGGCGCCCTTACTACGAGTGCGCTCGTGCGAGCCTCGGCTCGTCCGATCCCACCGGCGCCGTATACCAACCGTGGACATATTCCAACCGTTACGAAAATTTCTTCTGCCGTGCTGTTTGGGCACGGTAGAAAGTAGTACCAGGAACGAATGCCCTTTTCCCCTCTCCCGACGTGCTCAAAAAGACTTGAACCATCAGATCACATTACAAAAGAAGACAAAAGTACTCCCCGGCAATGGTACGGTCGTGCGACGACAGGAGTGTGTGTTAGGAATTTAGGCATTTTTATATCCAATTTAATCCATAAATGTGATGCCAGATATGTGCGTGTGTGCATAACTACTCATACCAGCAGTAAACAGTAGAATAACATGCACAAAATAAGTAACTGTGAGTATCCTTCGGAGGGACCAATGCTAAAAGCACCGGTGACTCCATTCACATGAGACATTATAGTGTGTATGTTAAATGTAGTCAGTCAGAATTCGATGCAGGTTGATGTTCGCAGTGCAGACCCGCAAACATCCACCAGGAAGAAGACGAACGGGTTCCCGCGAACAAGTCGATGTCGATCAAGTAGTCGCGCCGTGCGCTCCCTAGAAACCTGATCGGTCGTCTATCTCGATCAGGATCTCTTACGACGACGATGGTTTCGGAAGCCCGCTTACTTCGTGTCTTGTGCACGCAAGAACACAGAGCCGATAAAGCTGAACGCAGCGTAGCAGTGGATAGCTCTGGTGGTGTTACGCGTGTCCTTGGATGAGAGGTAGCGCCTCTTCTTATAGGCACCTAGAGCCACTGACGGATTTAGGCCTGTGGCCACTAGGGCTCAGGCCCTACTCTTGGGCTGAAAAATTGCTAGGGTCTCAAGCATTTTGTGCGGCCTAGCAAAGCTTTCCTCCACAGTAACCATGGCAAGACGTTCTGTGCGAGAGGCTTGGCCTGGTAGTGCTAGGGTTTTGAACATATGTGCGGTGGCGGTTGCGCGAGCGTCTGGATGTGGGAGGCGGCGCGCGTGGCGAGTCGACGAAAGGAGGGCCATCAAGACAAAAGGTCATCAAGACAGTAACTCTCAGTCATCAAGAGCCAATTAACTAATTGTAACTTCCACCATTGGCATTTATTTGATTAATTAGCCAATGTGTTTTAACCCAATTAATCTAATAGTGTGTAGCTTGTGTCCCGAATGCCCGGAGACTGCACGAAAACTCACCTCACGTACGTCTTGTTGCCCAAAGGGAAAGCCACGACACAGATTTGTCTTTGCGGAAAGCGCTTCGACGCAACCGTTTCCACGGCAGCGCCTGAGCACTAGTAGAAAAGAGCTCATAGCCTGCGGCACCCATAAATTATCACTGGCGGTTTCAGTTATCGCGCGCCAGTAAAAAAACGAGGTGGGCCCGGCTTGGGAACCGCCAGTGGAAACCTATTTCCACTGGCGGTTATCTTAACACAACCGCCAGTGGAAATAGGATGTTTTCACTGGCGGTTGGTGTAACAGAACCGCCAGTGGAAACCAATTTCCACTGGCGGTTGGTGTAACACAACCGCCAGTGGAAATACCCTATTTCCACTAGCGGTTGTGTTAAGATAACCGCCAGTGGAAATAGGTTTCCACTGGCGGTTTTTCAAGCCAACCGCCAGTGAACTGTCTGTTATAAATACCCCTCTTCTTCCTCCCGACAGTGAACTGTATGCTCGCAGCCAGCTTCCATTGGAGGCGATTTTGGAGGTCCAGATTTCACAAAAATATAAGGGGGGAGGTTTTGGTCTTCATTTCTTGGAAGAAGGTGGATAAGAAAGGTTGGTTTATGTTTCTTTGTCAATTTTTGTTCATTCTTGCTCAATTTTAGCCACATTTTGGATCTAGGGTTTTACATGTGAGAGATAAGAAAGGTTGGTTTATGTTTCTTTGTCAATTTTTGTTCATTCTTGCTCAATTTTAGCCACATTTTGGATCTAGGGTTTTACATGTGAGAGAGAAGAGTATAGCTAGGTAATTTTCTCTATTTCCTCAAATGAGGTTGCTTAAGATGGTTAGTTTTTGTCTATTCCCTCTCCTTTTTCATGTTTAGTTCTCAAATAAGTTTATCCATAACACATATTTAGGGGGTGTTTGAATGCACTAGAACTAATAGTTAGTTGGCTAAATATTGTTAGTAGAATTAGCTAGCTAACAAATAACTACCCAACTATTAACTAATTTACCAAAAATAGCTAATAGCTGAACTATTAGCTAGGGTGTTTGGATGTCTCAACTAATTTTAGCCACTAACTATTATCTCTAGTGCATTCAAACACCCCCTTAGTTGCTTAATGAATGGTGAATGTGTTGTATGGAAGGTTGGTTTAATTATGTTTCAATTGTCAGTTATTGTTTATTTTTGCTCAATTTTAACTACATTTTGAAACTAGGCTTTTACCATGTGTTAGAGATAGGTTTCACCATTTTAGCCACATTTTGGATATAGGGTTTCACCATGTGTTAGAGATAAAGTAGTCTAACTACTTTTATTGGAAGAGATAAAGTAGTCTAACTACATTTTTGTTAGCGACAAACCGAAGCATGTAATTTTACACGACTTTCTAGAGAGGAGAGGGAGAGGGAGAGAGAGCTATTGTTGCCAATGCGCTCGGAGCAGGTCCAGCACTTACCGTCCGTGCGGATGCAGCACTTTGCACATCCAGAATGCCCGTTCTTGCACTGATTTTACACAGAGCAGAGCATCATGCTGGAGCCTACCGATCAATATGTACTATATATATACATGCATGGTAATCTGACTTGCCATGAAAACTTCGGACTGGAAGGGTAGGCAGCAGATGTCGCACTCCAGCGCGTCATATTTTTGGATAGAGAGAGAGAGAGAGGATAGAGAGAGAGAGAGGAGAGAGAGAGAGGATAGAGAGAGAGAGGATCGAGAGAGAGAGAGAGGGTTTCACATTTAAGCCACATTTTTGGATATAGGGTTTCACCATGTGTTTTATGTTACTTTTTTACAGGTGATGATGGAGAGGATATCCTGGATGTATAACTTATCAAGGCTAGATCCATCATACATATCTGAGGTCCATAAGTTTATTGTTGTCGCTAAGAACCATGCTTGGAGAACAAAGACAAAGCACATATATTGTCCATGCATGGACTGCAAAAATGCTGTTGTATTTGATGACACAGAACAAATCATATCTCATCTGGTATGCCGAGGATTTGTGAAGGATTACATAATTTGGACAAAGCATGGAGAGGGTAGCTCTTCGCCTTATACAGCTGGAAACCCTGCGAACATTGACGACAGCTTTCAGTTCGTTCACGAGACACAACAACCTCTTCCACAGAGCGAACATGTAGTGCCAAATGTTACTGATCATGGTTACGCCGGAGGAAATGAACGTGAAAGAACCCATGTTCTGCCAAATGTTATGGCCGAGGAAGATGCAGAGTTGTTAGAGGCAATGTTGCGTCGTCATACAGATCCATCGATGTTCTTCATGAAAGGTATGAAGTCCCTGAAGAAGGCAGCAGAAGAGCCTTTGTACGACGAGTCTAAGGGCTGTACCAAAGAGTTCACGACGCTCCGGTCTGTGTTAAAGTTGTTGATGTTAAAAGCTAGATATGGTCTGTCTGATGCTGGCTTCGATGCGTTCTTGAGTAGTGTCGCAGACATGCTTCCAAAGGAGAACAAAGTGCCTGCTAACACGTACTATGCAAAGAAACTAATCAGTCCACTCACTATGGGCGTGGAGAAGATCCACGCGTGTAGAAATGGTTTTTCAAGCCAACCGCCAGTGAACTGTCTGTTATAAATACCCCTCTTCTTCCTCCCGACAGTGAACTGTATGCTCGCAGCCAGCTTCCATTGGAGGCGATTTTGGAGGTCCAGATTTCACAAAAATATAAGGGGGAGGTTTTGGTCTTCATTTCTTGGAAGAAGGTGGATAAGAAAGGTTGGTTTATGTTTCTTTGTCAATTTTTGTTCATTCTTGCTCAATTTTAGCCACATTTTGGATCTAGGGTTTTACATGTGAGAGAGAAGAGTATAGCTAGGTAATTTTCTCTATTTCCTCAAATGAGGTTGCTTAAGATGGTTAGTTTTTGTCTATTCCCTCTCCTTTTTCATGTTTAGTTCTCAAATAAGTTTATCCATAACACATATTTAGGGGGTGTTTGAATGCACAAGAACTAATAGTTAGTTGGCTAAATATTGTTAGTAGAATTAGCTAGCTAACAAATAACTACCCAACTATTAACTAATTTACCAAAAATAGCTAATAGCTGAACTATTAGCTAGGGTGTTTGGATGTCTCAACTAATTTTAGCCACTAACTATTATCTCTAGTGCATTCAAACACCCCCTTAGTTGCTTAATGAATGGTGAATGTGTTGTATGGAAGGTTGGTTTAATTATGTTTCAATTGTCAGTTATTGTTTATTCTTGCTCAATTTTAACTACATTTTGAAACTAGGCTTTCACCATGTGTTAGAGATAGGTTTCACCATTTTAGCCACATTTTGGATATAGGGTTTCACCATGTGTTAGAGATAAAGTAGTCTAACTACTTTTATTGGAAGAGATAAAGTAGTCTAACTACATTTTTGTTAGCGACAAACCGAAGCATGTAATTTTACACGACTTTCTAGAGAGGAGAGGGAGAGGGAGAGAGCTATTGTTGCCAATGCGCTCGGAGCAGGTCCAGCACTTACCGTCCGTGCGGATGCAGCACTTTGCACATCCAGAATGCCCGTTCTTGCACTGATTTTACACAGAGCAGAGCATCATGCTGGAGCCTACCGATAAATATGTACTATATATATACATGCATGGTAATCTGACTTGCCATGAAAACTTCGGACTGGAAGGGTAGGCAGCAGATGTCGCACTCCAGCGCGTCATATTTTTGGATAGAGAGAGAGAGAGAGAGAGAGGATAGAGAGAGAGAGAGGAGAGAGAGAGGATAGAGAGAGAGAGAGAGAGGGTTTCACATTTTAGCCACATTTTTGGATATAGGGTTTCACCATGTGTTTTATGTTACTTTTTTACAGGTGATGATGGAGAGGATATCCTGGATGTATAACTTATCAAGGCTAGATCCATCATACATATCTGAGGTCCATAAGTTTATTGTTGTCGCTAAGAACCATGCTTGGAGAACAAAGACAAAGCACATATATTGTCTATGCATGGACTGCAAAAATGCTGTTGTATTTGATGACACAGAACAAATCATATCTCATCTGGTATGCCGAGGATTTGTGAAGGATTACATAATTTGGACAAAGCATGGAGAGGGTAGCTCTTTGCCTTATACAGCTGGAAACCCTGCGAACATTGACGACAGCTTTCAGTTCGTTCACGAGACACAACAACCTCTTCCACAGAGCGAACATGTAGTGCCAAATGTTACTGATCATGGTTACGCCGGAGGAAATGAACGTGAAAGAACCCATGTTCTGCCAAATGTTATGGACGAGGAAGATGCAGAGTTGTTAGAGGCAATGTTGCGTCATCATACAGATCCATCGATGTTCTTCATGAAAGGTATGAAGTCCCTGAAGAAGGCAGCAGAAGAGCCTTTGTACGACGAGTCTAAGGGCTGTACCAAAGAGTTCACGACGCTCCGGTCTGTGTTAAAGTTGTTGATGTTAAAAGCTAGATATGGTCTGTCTGATGCTGGCTTCGATGCGTTCTTGAGTATTGTCGCAGACATGCTTCCAAAGGAGAACAAAGTGCCTGCTAACACGTACTATGCAAAGAAACTAATCAGTCCACTCACTATGGGCGTGGAGAAGATCCACGCGTGTTGAAATCACTGTATCCTTTATCGAGGTGATGATCATAAAGACTTGGAGAGCTGCCCAAAGTGTGGTGCAAGTAGGTACAAGACGAATAAAGACTATCGAGAGGAAGAGTGTGTTGCATCTGTGTCTAAAGGGAAGAAGCGAAAGAAAGCCAAAAAGAAGACTTCAAAATCCACGAGCAAAGAAAAAGAAGAAGTAGACTATTATACGCTCAAAAAGATTCCTGCTTTGGTGATGTGGTACCTCCTCGTCGTCGATCGATTGAGGTGTTTGTTCGCTAACCCTGATGATGCCAAACTTATGAGCTGGCATGCTTCTAATAAGCACAAAAACGATGGGAAGCTTCGACATCCAGCCGATGGGAAGCAGTGGCAAGATTTCAATGAGAACCACCGAGACTTTGCCGATGAACCAAGAAATGTTAGGTTCGCACTGAGTACTGATGGAATGAATCCATTTGCTGAAAGGAGCAGCAAGTATAGCACATGGCCAGTGATCCTCACCATATACAACCTTCATTCATGGTTGATGCAGAAACGGAAGTACATTTTGCTAACCATGCTTATTTCTGGACCTACACAACCTGGAGTTGATATAGATGTATTTTTAGAGCCCTTAATGGAGGATATGAAAATATTGTGGGTAACGGGTGTTCAAATGTTGGATGAGTATCGTAAAGATTCATTCACGCTGAGAGCAATTATTTTTGTTACGATCAACGATTACCGTGCACTCTTCACATTATTAGGCCAGTTTAAGGGAAAGGTTTGCTGCACAGTATGCATTGATGAAACTGCTTACGTGTCCCTTACTGCATCTAAGAAGATAGTGTACATGAGGCACAAACGCTTTTTATTGGAAGGACACAGGTACCGCATTCGAAAGATGGATAAGTACTTTGACAATAATGGTGAACTACATTCTACTGCTCCATCGGGTAACAATAAAGGTCATAGAGTTTTTGAAATAGTCAAGAATATCAAGTTTGTTTTCGGGAAGAAGACAAAAGACGGAAAAACAAGGAAAGATGTCAAACCAGCTCTGGGGGCTATATTCAAGAAAAAGTCTATTTTCTTCGAGTACTTGCCTTACTGGAAAGAGTTAGATGTGCGGCATGCGATCGATGGTATGCACGTTCAGAAGAACGTGTTTGAAAGCATAATTGGCACCTTGCTAGACATAAAGGGCAAAACAAAAGAAGGGCTCAATTCACGCATGGACTTGGTAAATTTAGGCATAAAAAAGGAACTACATCCTGTTCTTCAAGAAAATGGGAAGTATCATCTCCCAGCAGCAAGCTACAATCTCAATGTAGATGAGAAACATGCGATGTGTGTTTGGCTTAAGAATTTGAAAGTCCCATCCAGATTCTGCTCTAGCATACGAAGTATTGTGTCAATGAAAGACCTGATAGTCACCAACTACAACTCACATGATTGTCATGTCATGCTGACTACATTCCTACCTATTGCCATCAGGGCTATAAATCCTTTGTTTTTAAAGATGGCAATCACACGGTTGTGCTACTTTTTCAACAGAATTTCACAAAAGGTAATTGACCGTGATGAGTTGGCATCTCTTCAGGAATTCGCAGTGGAGACAATAGCACAGTTTGAGATGTGTTTCCCTCCATCATTCTTTGATATTATGGTGCACCTTGTGGTGCACTTGGTGCCACAAATAGAGGCATTGGGTCCTATGTACTTACATGAAATGTGGACGTACGAGCGTTTCATGTCAATACTGAATGTCTATGTATCAACCCGTGCTCGTCCCGAGGCATCCATGATAGAGGGGTACTGTACTGAAGAGGCCATTGAGTCCGGAGGTCCATTCTGCAATAATATCCTAAAAGATCAGGTTGCAATAGGTCTGCCTCCGTCACGACACGAGGGTAGATTGTATGGAAGCGGGAGGATGGGACGGAAATCTTTCATTCCACCAGATTACAATACAGTACTTGAGGCACATCACAGCATCCTACATCAGCTAGCGATAATAGAGTCATTTATCCAACAACACATCAATGAGCTTCACGAGCAAAATCCTGGGCATACGGCTGATTGGGTAATGAAGCAACATAAGCAGCGGTTCAACACATGGCTAATGGTGAAGGACATTCCACGTGGAGAAACAATAGAAGAAAAAACCATCAAGGGGTTGGCATCTGGACCTTCACGCCAGGTCACAACATGGCAAACCTATGACATTAGTGGATTCACATTTTGTACAAAGTCCAAGGACAAAAAGAGCATGTCACAAAACAGTGGTGTTCGATGCGAGGCCATAGATGATGAACCTGGTGAGATTATTACATATTTTGGCTTTATTGAGGACATATGGGAACTAGACTATGGTACATTTCAGATCTCGGTTTTCCGATGTCAATGGGTTGAAGACAAACATGTCACGGTAGACAACTATGGGGTCAGAGTTCTTGATCTAAGTAAGGTAGGTTACAAAGATGACCCATGGATCCTTGCTAATCGTGTTGCACAGGTCTTCTATGCTGAACAGATCATTTCTAACAATGAGAAGAAAAGCACCGACAAACCGAAGCATGTAGTTTTTCCTGGAAAACAACAAGCTATAGGAGTTGATGGTGTATCTGATTTAGAGGATTTTAACCAGTTCAACGACATGTCTCTTTTCATAGACCATCCAACCAAGATAAGGAATGTTGAGCGAAGCATCCCACGCAATTCGATGCCCTGGGTACGCCACGATGGACAAGGCAGAACAATAGCTCCCTAGATTATATAGTTGTCATGTAATTGATTATTGTTAGGACATGTCATGTAATTGATTATTGTTAGCGACAAACCCGTTCTTGCACTGATTTTACACAGAGTAGAGCATCATGCTGGAGCCTACCGATCAATATGTACTGTATATATACATGCATGGTAATCTGACTTGCCATGAAAACTTCGGACTGGAAGGGTAGGCAGCAGATGTCGCACTCCAGCGCGTCCTTCTCCACGGATAGTGTCACAGTCGCCTCTTCCTCATCCTCCAACCCCGCCTCTTCCTCATCCTCCACCACCACCTTGGCTTTCTTTGGAGTGCCGCAGTCAGAGGAAGCCGTGGTCTTTTTCCCGGTCATGGTTTATCACCTAGAACGCGAGGTAAAATAAAAGCAGGGAGGACTATTCGACTAATATATACATATCAGGCAGTAAGAAACAAGCATCTTCAAAGAACATGTTGTTGAAGAACTTGGAAAGATTTTTACCAGATCTGATACTTGTGAAAGAACTTCACACCAATGGTGATGAGAGACGCGAAGCCAGGAGACGACGTAGTATTTAAACACTGCAAGAACGGGCATTCTAGTGACAGAGGAGGGAGAGAGAGGGAAGAGAGAGGAGGGAGAGAGGAGAGAGAGAGAGAGGAGAGAGAGAGATAGAGGAGAGAGAGGAGAGAGAGAGAAGAGAGGATAGAGAGAGAGAGGGAGAGGGGAGAGAGAGGAGCTAGGGAGAGGAGAGAGAGAGGAGAGAGAGACAGGAGAGAGAGAGAGGAGAGATAGAGGAGAGAGAGAGAGAGAGGGAAGAGATAGAGGAGAGAGAGGAGAGATAGAGGAGAGAGAGGAGAGATAGAGGAGAGAGAGAGGAGAGAGAGACAGAGAGGGAGAGGGGAGAGAGAGGAGCTAGGGAGAGGAGAGAGATGTGGGGGATAGATATCCCCTGGGTCCACTAAAGAAGTAAAAGGCCTCACGAAAGGCCTGAGGGCCCAATAATTCGTAAGGTCATTCTTTCGTGGGCCTGGGGAAAGACAACCAACAAAGAAGAAAAGACGTGAGACCGGATTGGTGCAAACCCGGACGGCCCACAACGGCGAACGAGTAAATCGCAACAGAGACCCGACTTTCCCGCACTGGGGCCCCCCATGCAACAGAGCCATGCGAGGATAAGTCGGCAAGGGTTGCGTAGGGATAAACTCAGGAGGTTCACTATCTTTTAGCTACTTGTTGTTATCATATCTACATGTACTGCCCCACGGTCGAATATATAAGGCCTAGGGGGCACCCCTTCAGAACGATCGACCCTGTTTTACTTAGCCACCCACGTAAATTCTCGGCGCCCTCTATCCAGAGAACCCTCTTGTAACCACGCTCATATACTCACCAGGACGTAGGGTGTTACACACTTCTAAGCGGCCCAAACCTGCAAATCTTGTCCATTGTCCCTCGTGCGATCGGCACGAACCATTTTGCTACAGTCGTTGACACCGTCCTACTCCTAAAAACACCTTGAGGGGCAACCCCGGGTGTGCGGTCGGACCCAAAACACCGACAGCTGGCGCGCCAGGTAGGGGGTGTGTCGACGATCCAAGCTAGCTCAATGGCCGTCACCTTCCACAGCAAGATCACCGTGCGTCCCGGATTTGTATTCTGCTTCGGGACAATCTCATCTGTGGCGGACGAAGAAGGAATTCTACACCGCATCGCAGATCTGCCGGAAAAGAAGTTTCCTCCAACAAACTCCGAAAATGCTGGAAAGACGCTACCTCCGGCTCTTCGGAAAAAGATCGTCTCCGGGGAGGCTGGAGCTAGAAGCTCGCTGACCCGGAAGACTCCGCTGTCTACTTCCCCGACGAAAGAATGGACACGGGTCGTGAGAAAGAAGGAGACCAGGGAGAGGCAAGTCGTTCTTCCCGTTCCTCCGGCCTCAAAGGAGAACGGAAAGAAAGTCGCCGCGACAGCAGTACCGTTCTACCCCGACGTCCTCTTCATCGGGAGAGCAGAGTCGCCCGCCGTCTCTGACGATGAACCGACCGCGCCTGGAGAAGAACCACCTCAGCGAGAATCCCGCTGACGAAGGAACCGACGCAGGAACGTTCGACGACATCATGCAGCCGGAGAACGGGATCCGGAGCAGCCTGTCTCGCGAGACGAGGTTTCAGAGATAGGAGAAACTCCGGAAGAACGCGTCTTCAGGGAACGAAGGAACTCCCGACGACGTGATCGCCGGCGGACTCAGGAGCAAGCCGAGCAAGATGCAAGGCAACGACGCGAGAATCCGCTCTTCGGGCGCAACCTGAACCCCGACTTCGCCCGAGCTATGAACACACCGAGCGAAGTCAGAGGCGTTCTAGCTCGGATAGCTGACGGACTTCCTCGGACTCCCGACGCCGAGGGATACCGACGCCTGTTCACTCAGGCGGCCAACCATCTTCTACCACTCGCTCACCCGCCGAACGATTTGCGACACGCCATCAACAGTCGCCGAGACGCGCGAAGCTCTATCAATGCTTCGCGCGAACGGCGGCATGAGAACGAAATTCGCCGTCGGGAGGAGTATGACCGAGATCATGGCTTCCCGACTCAAAGCCAGGCCACCCAAACTGAGTCGGCGACAACCTCAACTGGCGGTACCACCCGGGGACGGTCGAGGAACCACCACCGCCACTCCCCTCCCCGGGACAGACGTCATCCCCGACGACAGGAGGACACGTGCGGAGTATCCGCCCTTACTCCGCGCCTTAGGGCCATCCAATGGCCTCCCAACTTCAAGGTATCCAATGTCGACAAATATGAACCTAAGCAGGATCCAGGGGGTTGGTTAGCCATCTACACCACCGCTGCTCGGGCTGCCGGGGCATCCGAGGACGTCATGACCACGTATCTGCCCATCGTCCTTGGGCAAGATGCGCTGCAGTGGCTACGACATCTACCCCGACACTGCATCGACGACTGGGGAGACTTCAGTCGACGTTTCATCGCCAACTTCCAGTCTCTCTCCGACAAGCCAGCGCAACCATGGGACCTCAAATCCATCAAGCGCCGGGGGGATGAGACTCTCCGGTCATACCTTAAAAGGTTCCAGACCATGAGAAACCGCATCCCCGAGGTCACGGAGGCAGCCGTGATCGAGGACTTCTACAGAGGATCTAATGACTCGGCTTTCGTCCGAGCCATACTACAAAAGGCGCCGACTACCTCCGAGGAGCTGTTCCGGGAAGCCGACCTCTACATCACCGCCGACGAGCGGGCCCAGGATCTCATCGGAGGAGCAAAGCCCGCACCGGCAGCACCACGACGCGACGCGAACCAGCCACCCGACAAACGCTGGGAGAAGAGGCCTCGTGAAGAAGTACACGCCGCCGGACCACCCGCCTCTCGCGCCCGAGGAGGGCCTCGTGGAGGCGAGCGCACGCTGGACGACATCCTCGACGCCCAGTGCCCGTACCACAAGGACATGCGCCATACTCTCCGTAACTGCCGGGACTTCAAGCACTCCGTCGGACATGGCCGACCCTTCCAACCCCTACCACCTCCTCCGCCGAGGGGAGGACCAGGTGAACCACGACAGCCCCATCAGCCGGAGGAGGGGGGAGGAGGAGCTTTCCCACGCGTTGACAGGGAGGTCAACGTCATCTTCGGCGGACATGGGTCGCAGGAGAACAAAAGACAACAAAAGCTCAACGACCGCCAGATACTGGTGGCGACCACCGGCCCTCCCGCCCCATACCGGTGGTCGGAGCACCCGATCACTTTCACTCGGGAGGATCAATGGCTCAACTTTGACCATCCAGGCAAATACCCGCTCCTCGTTGATCCGGTGATCCGAGAGAGCCGGGTAAAGAAGGTGCTAGTGGACGGGGGGAGCAGCATCAACGTCACCTTCCCCCGAACGCTCCAAGGCTTGGGAGTTCACCTCAAAGAGCTCCACGAGTCAGACACTCCTTTCTTCGGCATCGTGCCGACGGAAGGGGAATACCCGCTGGGCCACATCTACATGCCGGTCACCTTCGGGACTCCGGATAACTACAGAACCGAGTTCCTGAGGTTCGAGGTGGCGAACTTCGACTGCGGGTACAACGCCATCATCGGAAGGCCGGGGCTAGCCAAATTCATGGCCATCCCGCACTATACATACATGATACTGAAGATGCCAAGACCGCAAGGAATCATAACTGTGCGCGCCGATTTCTAAGGCGCCGCAGAATGTTTCCGAGTGGCCATCCAAGCAGCCCTCACCACCAAGCCGTCAACGGTTCCTTCCACACCGGCGAACTCTAAGCCTGAGGAAGACCTCGCCGTACCGGCAAACGAAGCTCAGGCCGTGACCTCTATGCGGCCGACTGAAGAAACCAAGCGGATCAACCTGGGGTTTGCTGATGAGCGCAAGACGGCCATCATCAGCTCCAGTTTGAATGACAAATAGGAAAGCGCGCTCGTCCAGTTCCTGCAAGATAACCGAGACGTATTCGCATGGCAACCTGCGGATATGCCGGGAGTCCCGAGGGAATTAGCCGAGCACAAATTGAAAGTCTATCCCCAAGCGAGGCCGATCCGGCAAAAGCTGCGTCGTTTCACGCCCGACAAGAGAGAGGCCATTCGTGCCGAGTTAGCTCGCTTGGTCGCGGCTGGATTTATTAGAGAAGTATTACACCCCGAGTGGTTAGCCAACCCTGTTCTTGTACTCAAAAAGAATAAAGTGGATTGGCGCATGTGCGTCGACTATACTGATCTCAACAAACACTGTCCGAAGGATCCCTTCGGGCTCCCGAGGATAGATCAGGTGGTGGATTCCACCGCTGGGTGTTCTGTGCTGTCTTTCTTAGATTGCTATTCCGGGTATCATCAGATTAGTTTGGCAAAAGAAGACGAGGAAAAAACGGCGTTCATCACCCCGTTTGGTGCTTTCTGTTATACCTCCATGCCGTTCGGCCTCAAAAACGCTGGAGCGACTTATCAGAGGGCCATTCAAACATGCTTAGCCGATCACTGGGGCAAGCGTGTGAAGGCTTATGTAGATGACGTGGTGATCAAAACGGAGAATCCGGAAAACTTCATCGAAGACTTACAGCTGGTTTTCAACATCCTGAGAAGATATAGATGGAAGCTCAATCCCGAAAAATGTGTTTTCGGGGTACCAGCAGGAAAGTTGCTCGGATTTATTGTCAGCCACCGGGGAATTGAGGCTAATCCAGATAAGATTGAATCTATCATGAAGATGGAAGCTCCTCGGTCGCAAAAGAAGGTTCAGTGACTCACCGGATGTATGGCAGCCCTGAGCAGATTCATATCCAGGCTGGGAGGAAAAGGTCTGCCATTTTACAAACTACTCAAGAAGGTGGATAAGTTCCAATGGACTTCAGAAGCACAAGAAGCTCTAGACGCACTGAAGAAATTCCTGACAACACCACCAGTACTGAAACCGCCCCGGCGAGCTACGCCGACTCAACCGGCTGAAGATTTGCTGCTATATATCTCTTGCACGACTCACGTGGTAAGCACTGCGTTGGTAGTCGAGCGAGTGGAAGAAGGGCATGCCTATCCAGTACAACATCCTGTTTACTTCATCAGTGAGGTTCTAAGCCCATCGAAGAAAAAGTATCCTCAGGTTCAGAAGCTATTATATGCAGTACTTCTAACTGCCCGCAAGCTGCGTCACTACTTTGACGATCACAAAGTCATAGTAGTTACTGGTTTTCCAATAGGGGACATTCTTCACAACAAGGAAGCCATTGGCCGAATAGCCAAGTGAGCTTGCGAGTTGGGATCCCATGATATCGAGTTCCGACCTCGCACTGCCATCAAAACTCAAGCACTGGTCGATTTCGTATCAGAGTGGATAGAATAGCAAGTTCCAGACAATCCAGAAACGGCAGAAGTATGGCGAATGTATTTTAATGGCTCGCTGAAGCTGCAGGGAGCAGGAGCAGGGATTCTCTTCACTGCACCTGGAGGCGAGCACCTCAAGTATGCTCTCCAGTTGCTATTCCCGGCCTCTAACAACGCAGCCGAGTATGAAGCTTTGATACACGGATTAAACATCGCCATATCACTGGGCGTCAAGAGACTGATGGTGTATGGAGATTCTCTGGTAGTCATCAGTCAGATAAACAAGGAATGGGATTGTTCAAGTGATTCAATGGGAAAATACTGCGCCGTCGTCCGAAAGCTAGAAGATAAATTCGAGGGTCTGGAGTTTCATCATATAGAAAGAGATCGGAACACGGCGGCCGATGTACTGTCCAAGCTCGAATCCGGTCGGACTCAGGTCCCGTCCGGGGTCTTCGTGCAAGAAATTCTCCAGCCGAGCATCTCGATGGATCAAATAGAAGAGTGCAACATCATAGATCAACCCGAGTCAGACTCTGATGACTGGAGACAACCGATTATTAAGTATATAAAGAATGAAGAAGAACCAGATGACAAGAACTCGGCAGAGCGCATTGCCAGACAATCAGCTCACTATACACTCATTGGGGAGGTATTATACAGGAGGGGCGCGTCAGGCGTCCTCATGAAGTGCGTTCTCCCGTCCACCGGGAAGCAACTTCTGGAGGAAGTCCATGCAGGGCAGTGTGGAGTACATGCAGCATCCAGAACACTAGTCGGGAAGGTTTTCAGGTCAGGATTCTATTGGCCGACGGCGAAGAACGATGCAGCCGAGTTAGTTCAGAGATGCGAAGCTTGCCAATACCTGTCAAAGCAACAGCACATGCCAGCACAGCAGCTACAGACCATACCAGTAACTTGGCCTTTCGCACGCTGGGGATTGGATATGATTGGACCTTTCAAGAAAGCTCAAGGAGGATACACCCATGTATTGGTGGCAATTGACAAATTCACTAAATGGATAGAGTTCCAGCCCATTGCCTCTTTAACCTCTGCTAAAGCCGTAGAATTCATACAAAGCATAATATTCAGATTCGGGATACCAAACAGTATCATCACTGACTTGGGATCCAACTTCACCAGTTCAGAATTCTTTGACTTCTGCGAGCAAAAAAGCATTCAGATCAAGTATGCATCTGTAGCCCATCCGAGAGCCAACGGGCAGGTTGAGCGAGCCAACGGAATGATATTGGAGGCACTCAGGAAAAGGGTCTTTGATAAGAACGAGAAATTCGCAGGAAAATGGATAAGAGAATTGCCTTATGTTGTTTGGAGCTTGAGAACCCAACCTAGCCGGGCCCTGCATGGAAACACTCCTTTCTTCATGGTCTATGGGTCGGAGGCAGTGCTACCTGCTGATCTCAAGTTTGGGGCGCCAAGATTGATCTTCGAAAGCATAGCAGAAGCCGAAGCCACCAGGCTGGAGGATATTGATGTACTTGAGGAAGAACGACTGAATGCAGTAATCCAATCAGCACGATACCAGCAGACTCTAAGGCGCTACCATGACAAAGCTGTGCGGCAACGTTTCTTTTTGATAGGAGACCTCGTCCTCCGCCGAATTCTAACTGGGGAGGGACGGCACAAGTTATCACCCTTATGGGAAGGGCCTTTCATAGTAGCAGAGGTCACTCGGCCCGGATCATATCGCCTCACCCAGATGGATGGCACAGAAGTTGGGAACGCCTGGAACATAGAGCACCTCCGAAAGTTTTACCCCTAGCTGTATTTCAAAACAGCCGGGGCGACCATGTATTCTGTATAATGGAAATACGTCATCAATAAAGAGAAATTTCAAAGATACTCGGCTCGTTTACGATTGACTTGCATTCTTACTTAACTCGGGGTGACCACTATGCCCTACAAACGGAGCAATCGACTTAAGTCGGCAACGACTTAAGGCGGTGCAACATGCTCACGCTTACTTAACTCGGGGTGACCACTATGCCCTACAAACGGAGCAATCGACTTAAGTCGGCAACGACTTAAGGCGGTGCAACATGCTCACGCTTACTTAACTCGGGGTGACCACTATGCCCTACAAACGGAGCAATCGACTTAAGTCAGCAACGACTTAAGGTGGTGCAACATGCTCACGCTTACTTAACTCGGGGTGACCACTATGCCCTACAAACGGAGCAATCGGCTTAAGTCAGCAACGACTTAAGGCGGTGCAACATGCTCACGCTTACTTAACTCGGGGTGACCACTATGCCCTACAAACGGAGCAATCGACTTAAGTCAGCAACGACTTAAGGCGGTGCAACATGCTCACGCTTACTTAACTCGGGGTGACCACTATGCCCTACAAACGGAGCAATCGACTTAAGTCAGCAACGACTTAAGGCGGTGCAACATGCTCACGCTTACTTAACTCGGGGTGACCACTATGCCCTACAAACGGAGCAATCGACTTAAGTCGGCAACGACTTAAGGCGGTGTAACATGCTCACGCTTACTTAACCCAGGGTGACCACTATACCCTACTAGCGGAGCTATCGGCTAAAGTCAGTGGTGGCTCAAGTCGGTGCAGTTTACTCGCGCTTGCGCAACCCAAGGGATGACTTCCATATCCCGAAAACAAACTTCATAATCATCATGCAGCGTTACCACAAATTTGCAATTCGGATACAATAAGAGAGTGATGATGTCATTCGAATGATAAGCCGATAACCTCTAACGAGTACTTGATCATGCTAACCGCGCGCTAATAGCACGCGAAATGTTTCTTTATTTTCCAATGTCTTTCTTAGGAACGACTGACGAAGAAGGGCGATTCGAAGAATCGGGGGCAGCATTCACATCGGCTCTTATATCTTCAGGGACAACCACGCCGGGTCTTCTCATCAAGATTCGTCCCGCCCGAATAGCCTTGTCCAGGGCTTTATCACGCTGAGCTTTGAAAGTGACAGCAGTTTCTTCGGCAACTCTAGTAGCCAGCTGAGCAGCTTCTAACTCCTGAGCAATGGATTTCTTAGAAGCTCGGAGTCCCTTGATGGTGGCATCCTTTGCTGATAGCAACTGTGTAAGGCGGGTCACTTCGTCCGAAGATTCTTGCAGCTGACGACGCTGATTGTCCAGTTCTTCCATCGTAAAACGGTGGCTCCTCTCCAAGATGGTTAGCGAGTTGCTGGAATCTCGGTACAATCTGTCCAGGTTGTCGCGAGAAGCAGCAAGGATGCGTTTTTCTTCCTACAAGCAAAAATCAACTCATTCAGAATCCAAGAGCATGATAAGGCGAAGCACGGTTTCGTAAGTTACCTTTTCAGAGTCAAGCTGAGCATGAAGAGAAGAACTCAGAGCGTTGGCGTCATCCAAAGCCGCGGAGACCTGACTCAATTCAATCTGGCTCTGAGAATACTTCTCCTCGAAGTCAGCGCACCGTCGAGCCATCTCAGCTTGATCTTGGGAATGTTTTTCTTCAAGAACTGTAATCTGCCGAGTCATCCCTATCAAGAGGTATTCAAACGAAATGAGGTCAGAAGGTAAAACAATCCACGAACAAGAACAAAGAAGAAGAAGAAAGGACACTAACCAGCATTAGTTGCCTCCAACTCGGATACACGACGATGAAGCAACACCAGATTCCAACGCTCAAGAGATAAAGCCACTTCCGGGATGGAAGCACCCTGCGATTTCAGCTGACTGGCCATTCCAT
This sequence comes from Zea mays, assembly GCF_902167145.1. Lineage (NCBI taxonomy): Eukaryota > Viridiplantae > Streptophyta > Magnoliopsida > Poales > Poaceae > Zea > Zea mays. The sequence continues at coordinate 9,098,062 of NC_050104.1, read as the reverse complement.
CCACCAAAGCCTGATAAGAAGAGCGGATGAACATAATGACAACAATTCAGGCAACGTAAAGATCAAACTAAAGAGCAGCACAGCACCTGGAGGTTGGAAAAGAGCGAAGGGATCCCCAAGTCAGGAGAAATCAGCTGGTAACCAGGTGCCAGACCACCACCCGAAGCAGCTTGCAGCAGACCAGCAGGAACGAGCTCAGTACATTCAACAGAGCCTAACGCCAGACCAGTGGGGATGCTGCCCTCTAAAGCGACCCCCTGATCCGGAGTTTGGGCCACCACCATACCGCCAGAGTGCGGAGGTGAACCTGCATGAACGTCCATGGAAGTGCAGGAAGGAGACCTCGCTCGGACACCCTCGGGGGCTGGGTCAAAATTGGCACTGCCCACTTGAGCCGGATCATCACCGGCAACACCCTCGGGGGCTGGAAAGTGGCTTATACTCCTCACCCGAGCTGAGTCTTCCCCGGCGACACCCTCGGGGGCTGGGCACGTGTTAGCACTATCCAAGGGGTCCAAGCTCTCTGCCGTGACCACCTCTAAGGTTGACGGGCCTTCAGCTACTTCCATGGGATCAGGACAATCCAAGTCAGCATCCCGACCCTCGAGATCATGCTCTAAGGTCGACGAGGCACGGGATGACCTCAGCCCAGCATCTGGCACGGCTGCACAAGTCTCTGTTGCATCAACATCCACAGGTTCCGACAACAAGTTCTCCGGGACCATATCCTCTAGAGTTTGATCAAAGTTGGCCATGGACAGTTCTTGCAGACCAATAAGGGCAGACAAAGCAGGAGAGGGAACTCCACTACTTCCATCGCTAGCGACGAACTGCCGACTGTTTTTCCGAGTTAATGGAGTTTCATTTTCTTCCTCCTCATCTTCCACAGTAACAGCGCAAACAGCATCCTCATTGGGGTCAGCAGCAGGCGGAGCACACCCATTGGGATCAATGTCAGCAAGGCCAGTTGCAGTCATTTCTTCAGCAGCAGGAGCTAAGGTACTAGCGTCCTCGTCAAAGCTGGATACTCGCCGGAGGCGTCTTCTCTTCTTCTTCTGCTCATCAGCAGAAGGCTCAGGATGACTAGTTCGACTAGGGCGCCTCGGGCGAGTACTGACAGGTTTCGGGACATCCAAGGTTGTATCAACCTCTAGAAGGGGCACCACTGCCAACGTACCATCAGGAGCAGCATCAGATGAATCCTCAGCTAGCAGATCAAGCATGTCATTTATGTCTGCATCACTAGGGTTCAGGGGCACTTCAAAATAAATCTGCCGCTCATCATCAGGTATCTCCCCGAGCGAAGCAACCAAAGTACGGACCTCTTCAGCAGAGGGTCGCACTCTAAGACCCAAATTGCTATCAGTCACGGGCGGATTGGACACAAAAAGGGTGAAAGCTTTGGGAGAAGGTAGGTTCCAAGCCGAGTATGCCACTGGAGCACCAACGTTTGAAACTTTACCCCGGAGGATCATCTCAAGTCGGCTTACCAAGTCAACAGAAGGAATTCTCCTATTGGTAACTCGGGTTGAGTCGGCCAGCCCTCGATAAAGATATGCCGAATAGGCCCTGTCCTTCAGCGGCTGAATGTTTTTGAAAACAAAATCTGTGACCACGGCTTCGGCAGTCAGACCTCTCTCTTTCAGTAATCCGACTTCTGTAAGCAACACGCCTGCCTCGGTCACTTCTTGATCCGTGGGAGACTCAGTCCAACTCGGAGTACGAACGTATGGCTGTCTTCCTGACCGGAAGGGGAGAGAATTTCCATAGTTATCAACTATAAACCACTCCAGACGCCAACCTTTAATGCTGTCTTTGAGGGGTATCTCGAGATACTCGGTCTTCCGCCCACGACGCATCTCCAAACTGGCACCTCCGACCAACCGATGTTGCCCCCCGGCCATCCCAGGACGGCAGTGATACAGATACTTCCATAAACCGAAATGCGGCAGCACGCCGAGATAAGCTTCACAAAGGTGAACGAAAATAGAGATTTGGAGAATGGAATTAGGGTTCAAATGAGTCAGGTTGATGTGATAAAAATCAAGGAGGCCACGGAAAAAAGGAGAGATGGGAAGGCCAAGGCCGCGGAAAAGGAAAGGAGCGTAAACTACTGACTCGTGGGTATCTTCGGTTGGGACAGTAGTCCCGTGGCAAACCCGCCAAGAACAGAGTTCCCGCGGAGGAAGAACCCCGATGGAGACAAGACGGAGGAGCTCAGCTTCGGAAATAACAGACATATGGTTACCTGCGAAGGGTAACTGACTGTTGGGGTCGATTGCGGGGATCACTGCAGCAGACGAGTTCGCAGTTTTCCTCTTGGGCGCCATCTTGCTTCTCACTGGCAAACAAAGTAGGAGGCGAGTGGCGGAGAAGATTCAGATGCGGAAATGCAAGAACTAGGGCACGGAAAGCAAAGGCGGCTAAAAGCGCAACTCTTAAGGGATATTCTTGAGCCAGATACCGCTTCAAAAAGTGCCCAGTCATCACCCAGCAGTTATTTCCGGAAAAGTCGGCGTGCCACCTCACCACTCGGATATTATCCTCAAAATAACCCGCACGGCTGGCTAGTACTCAGCGTTGCTTCTAAAATGCTGACCCCGTATTCAATCGCTCGGCATTACTTCTAAAATGCCGACGCCGACCTCCAATCACTCGGCGTTGCCTCTAAAACGCTAAACTTGTATTCTACTGCTCGGCATTACTTCTAAAATGCCGACGCCGACCTTCGAATCACTCAGTGTTGCCTCTAAAACGCTGACCCTGTATTCTATCACTCGGCATTACTTCTAAAACGCCGACGCCGACCTCCAATCACTCGGCGTTGCCTCTAAAACGCTAAACTTATATTCTACTGCTCGGCATTACTTCTAAAAAATGCCGACGCCGACCCTCAGTCACTCGACGTGGCCTCTAAAACGCCGATCTCGTGTTCGATTGCTCGGTGTTACTTCTAAAACGCTGATGTCAACCTTCAATCGCTCGGCGTTGCTTCTAAAACGCCGATACCGACTACAATATTACTCGGCAGCTACTTCTGGAAGCGTCAATGTGATGCGCAAGTTATTCATCTACAATATCAAAAGAACCAGTCCAACAATCAGAGAAAGCGAACCATCGAGATGGGGCCAACGACAGTTCTTCATTAAGGGGAAGTTAATCAGTTTACAAACCAACTCTTCACGAGTTGGTGCTTCCCTACTTCTACTCTACATTACTACTACTACTAAACTACACTATACTACTCTACATTACTACTACATTATTCTAACTATACTAATATCTAAAGACCAGTGGCGTTTAGCCACTGGCCCTGCCGCCGCTGCCCTTGCCACCGCCGCCTCCGGTGCTGCCCACGCTGCTGCCGCCCTTGGTGCCGCCCTTGCCGCCGCTGCCTCCGCCGCCGTTGCCGCCATCACCGTCGCCGTCGCCACCGTCGTCGTCGTCGCCGTCGTCGTCGTCGTCATCCTCGTCCTCGCCGCCGTCCGAGTCCTCCTCGTCCGAGGAGAACTCAGACTCATCCGAGCCCTCGAGCCCGGAGCGCTCGACGGCCCGGATGTACGTCCAGACCTCCGCCGCAAGCCCCTGGGAGTCGTCTGAGTCATCAGACGACTCACGCAGGGGGATGGGAGCCGGAGACCCCTCGGACTCAGAGGAGAACTCCTCCTCTGAGTATTCCGAGTCACCAAACTCCTCCGATGGAGGAGTCGGCTCACGCTTGCGCTTGTTGTTCTTGCCCATGGTGGAAGCAGACAGAAGGGAGGAGAAGAAGGCAGTAAAGAGCAGCGAAGAGATGTGAAAAAACCAGAGAAGCAAAGGTGTTATTTATAGAAGGGAAAGGCAACCGCTCACTTCCAACCGCGGTCACTGAACAGTCGCAAAGCATTCAATAAGCACTCCCACCCATCTGAAGACACGTCAGACGGCGAACGCCGTTTCATGCAACACTACACCCATTGGGACTCCAGTCAACAGTGCAAAGGATATGATTACACTAGCCGTCCCATCGCATTACTACTCAGAAGCAGCCGGCTAAAACACTCAGCGTACCAAGCCGTCCCTTGCCCACACCCATTGGGGGGGGACGCCCAGGAATTATCAGTATATTTTTCAAAACGGTCACATCCGTGCAGGGCATGCAGTGAATACCTCAAGACAAAAATGAGATATCAGTAAGGATCAGAGGAAAGCCAAATATAGCCAGCAAAGTACAAGATATGGCCGACAGAAGCGACGTGAAGACTAGACAGAGAACGTCCGTCAAACGTCCAATCAATCGCAGAAGCAAATAAATTGCACTACCTAGCAAGATATGGATGGATTGCAAACTCGGCTGCTAAAGACAAAATATACGCTGACCTCTGCAGCAAAATATTGATGACATAATGCTGACCTCCAAAGCATAATGCAAAATAGCTTCATGCCAGTTTCTACAAACGAAAGGAAGACCTTCGAATGGATTATCCTTAAAAAATCCATTTGAAGGTCGGGGGCTACACCCATTGGGTGCACCTCCGGTGCACCCCGTGGATTATCACTCCAAACCGATATGATGCCGGCTTCTAAGGCGTGGGACAAGATCGAAAAGACCAATCCTCAACCGAGATACAGGAGCGCACATGGAGATAATTTCTAGGGAAGACCTTCGAGTAGATTATCTTCTAAAATCTACTCAAAGGTCGGGGGCTACACCCATTGGGTGCACCTTCGGTGCACCCAATGAAGTTCAGAACCCTACAAATCAAAATGCCGACCTCTAAGGCACAAGCACAGAACTAAACTTCGGTCGAACGAGTGATCGGAGCAAGAGTAGGCAACAGGAAGTTATTTTTTGGACATTGGATCTTTGAGTAGATTACCTCTAAATCAACCCAAAGATCGGGGGCTTGTGGGGGATAGATATCCCCTGGGTCCACTAAAGAAGTAAAAGGCCTCACGAAAGGCCCGAGGGCCCAATAATTCGTAAGGTCATTCTTTCGTGGGCCTGGGGAAAGACAACCAACAAAGAAGAAAAGACGTGAGACCGGATTGGTGCAAACCCGGACGGCCCACAACGGCGAACGAGTAAATCGCAACAGAGACCCGACTTTCCCGCACTGGGGCCCCCCATGCAACAGAGCCATGCGAGGATAAGTCGGCAAGGGTTGCGTAGGGATAAACTCAGGAGGTTCACTATCTTTTAGCTACTTGTTGTTATCATATCTACATGTACTGCCCCACGGTCGAATATATAAGGCCTAGGGGGCACCCCTTCAGAACGATCGACCCTGTTTTACTTAGCCACCCACGTAAATTCTCTGCGCCCTCTATCCAGAGAACCCTCTTGTAACCACGCTCATATACTCACCAGGACGTAGGGTGTTACGCACTTCTAAGCGGCCCGAACCTGCAAATCTTGTCCATTGTCCCTCGTGCGATCGGCACGAACCATTTTGCTACAGTCGTTGACACCGTCCTACTCCTAAAAACACCTTGAGGGGCAACCCCGGGTGTGCGGTCAGACCCAAAACACCGACAAGAGAGGAGAGAGAGAGAGAGGAGAGATAGAGGAGAGAGAGAGGGAAGAGAGAGGAGGGAGAGGGGAGAGAGAGAGGAGGGAGAGAGAGAAGTAATATATAAATATATATATATATATTATGTATACTAAATATATATATATATATATATTTATATATTTAATATGTATAAAAATATATATAATTAATGTATGAATATACAATAAAAAATAATATACTAAAAACATTACTACTGGCGGTTCACAACGAAAACCGCCAGTATAAATGATTTCTACTGGCGGTTTTTGATGAAAACCGCTAGTAGAAATGGCCTCCACAGTCTGTGGATGGCATTTCTACTGGCGGTTCTCTATGACAACCGCCAGTAGAAATGATTTCTACTGGCGGTTGTCATTGTCAACCGCCAGTAGAAATATCTCCTATATAAAGGAGCGCGCGCGGGGCCGAAAAATTTCGCTAAGTCTGGCGCCCTGTCTTTCCATCTTCTCGCCGTCAGGCTGCCAAAAATTCGCCCGGCGATTTTCTCCGCCGTGCGCCGCCGTCGTTCACGCCGTCGTCCCTGCGCCGTAGGTAAGTTCTTCTCTCTCTCTCCCTTTCTTCGACTATGATCGCTCGGGCATGCGCGCCGCCGCCGCCGTGCAAGCGCCGCCGTGCACGCGCCGCGGCTAAACCCTAAGCCTAGGAAGAGTGAGAGAGTGAGAGGGAAGAGAGAGGAGGAAGAGGGAAGAGAGGGAGACCCCTGCGCGCGTCTCTGCAGAGAGAGAGAGAGAGGGAGAGAAGATAGAGAGGGAAAGGGAAGAGAGAGGAAAGAGAGTGGAGGGAGGGAGAGAGAGAGAAGAGAGAGGAGGGAGAGGGAGTGTATATATAGAAAAGAGAGTGGAGGGAGAGAGAGAGAGGAGAGAGAGGGAAAGGGAAGAGAGAGGAAAGAGAGTGGAGGGAGGGAGAGAGAGAGAAGAGAGAGGAGGGAGAGGGAGTGTATATATAGGAAAGAGAGTGGAGGGGGAGAGAGAGATGAGAGAGGGGGAAAGGGAAGAGAGAGGAAAGAGAGGGAGAGGGAGGGAGGGAGATTAGAGAGAGAGAGAGAGGAGAGAGCAACGGAAATCATGTTTTTTTCCATCGTATTCCATTGTAAACAACATATTCTATTGTATTCTATTGTAAACAACGTATTCCATTGTAAACAACGTATTCCATTGTAAAATGTAGACTAGATTCACTAGTAAACAACGTATTCCATTGTAGTACTATTAGCTAGTGAAATTAGAAGACGACGTACGACACACTTGCGTTGTTTCGATTAAGAGCAACTCATCAGAACCCCACTTGACCAGAGCGAGTTCTCATCACCTCTCTCCCCCTCTATACGTCATATACGACTCCTCCTCTCTCCCTCTCTCTCTCTCTCTATACGTTCTATACGACTCTCCATCTCCCTCTCTATACGTCCTATACGACTCCTCTCTCCCTCTCTCTCTCTATATGTTCTATACGACTCCTCCTCTCTCTCTCTCTATACGTTCTATACGACTCTATACGTCCTATACGACTCCTCCTCTCTCCCTCTCTCTCTCTATACGTTCTATATGACTCTCCATCTCCCTCTCTCCCTCTCTATACGTCATATACGACTCCTCCTCTCTCCCTCTCTCTCTCTCTCTATACGTTCTATACGATTCTCCATCTCCCTCTCTCCCTCTCTATACGTCCTATACGACTCCTCCTCTCTCCCTCTCTCTCTCTCTATACGTTCTATACGACTCTCCATCTCCCTCTCTCCCTCTCTATACGTCCTATACGACTCCTCCTCTCTCCCTCTCTATACGTCCTGTACGACTCCTCCTCGATAAAGGTTAGGGTATTTGTTAATACAAATTTAATTATTGCTTATGTTAATATGTAACTCAATGAGTTCTCCAACCAAGGACCAAGGATTAGGGCCCGACCACATGGACAAGAGTGTTGCTCAAGAAGAATCCAGCAGTGAAGGATATGAAACGCCTAGCGACCCTTTTCCTACCACTAGGATAGATAGGGCCGCTGCGCGTGAGTTGCAACGTGACCCTACTTATGATCCACAAGAACATGAGGTAAATTACACATCCTTAATTTCGTGTGTGTACCTAATTAATTAGCTGATTTCACAATGTCTATTACACATGCATGATTTCTTGTGCATTTTATTACATGAATAGGAGGTCTTGTCTGAATTTCGTGCGATGCTCGAAAAAGCTGCGGCACGATACCAAGACGCACCGGAACCGATCCAAGGCGCACCGGAACCGACCCAAGGCGCACCGGAATCGACTGAGACAACCACCGAGAGGTCAAGGAAAAGGAAGCAGAGCGATCGGAACAGAGGTGACAGGGGGCTAAACAAGTTTCCTGACAAGACATATAAAATCACAGACGCGAGCCCGAATGGTCAGCCCCTAGCTCCAGAAGAGGCACTGCCTAAGTTTCGGAATGCACTTGGGTTCTTAGTTAGAGATAATCTTGACATCACAATCCGACAGGGGAGAGATGTATCAGATGATGTCAAGAATCAAATGTGGAATAAGCTAGTAACGAGGTTCGTTTTGCCTGGGGGTTCAGAAGAACTCGTGAAAAATACACGATGAAGCAGTTTGCAATAAATTTCCGAAACTGGAGGTCTGAGATGAATACAAAGTTTGCAAAGAAAGGCCTAGACCCGACGAAAAAATATAAAATCTCAGCAGGTCAGTGGGCAGTATTTCTAGAGCAGAGGAGCAGCCCTGATTTCATATCGCAAGTGAGGCAAATTCAGAACTGTCTAAGAAGAACAAATACCGCCACCACCTTGGCACAGGTGGTTACAAGCGTCAGGTTCCTAAATAGAGACAAGAAGACGCCGAGAAGAAGGCTGCAGGGTTGCCGACGCTGTCCGAGCAACTCGGTGAAAGGACAGCTAATTGGATCCGTGCTAGAAAACCAAGGGAAACTGAGTCTGGTGTATCTTTTGATGATCCCACTGTCGAAGAAGTGGCAAAAAACATATATGCAATTGCAGCTAAGCAGAGCGAAGGAACATTTAAGCCGCAAAGGGAGAAAGACATTCTAACGGCTGGTCTCGGTAACCCTGAGCATCCTGGTCGTGTACGAGGAATATCATCTAAGGAAGGATGGAAGGAAGGATTCGGACCACAATGGGAAGGTCTGTACAAGAAACGTGATCGATACAAGGAAGAGATGACAAATTATTTTAAGGAGGAGGCCAAGAAAGAGTTCAAAGGCCTGATGTCTGAAATGCTATCGAATCCTCCTCCAGAATTGATGTAGCAATTGGCGATGGCGAGTGCGATGTCTGTTCAACAGATGACCACTCCACAGATGCAAATAATTCCAGCAGCTCAAATGCCGGCTGCCACCGAGGGTACGACCATCCCAAGCTATGTCGCGTCAACGGGAAATAAGGTCCGCTATCCAGTTGATGACATCACAAGGCCTGTGGCATGCACACTAGTTATAAGATATGGTATTAACAATCAGCGTACAAGGAAAGTAGCCACAGGCCTTGCGATCCCAGGACGCAAGTTCCATGGAAACGACATTCCAGAAGAATATTGCAGGGTAGAAGTGACGACAGTCGTCCAAGGATACGAGGACGACATGCTAGACATCCCTGGGCCCGAAGGTATCGAGACACTTGGACAAGCTATCAAGAATTTTATCCTTTGGCCTCGAAGGGATGTCGAATTGGTTGATTGGTCGAATTCGTCGCAGGCCCAACCGTCTCCGCCTTCTCAAATTGCTGTTCCTATTGTACATCCATCATCACCTCCTCAAACTTCACATGCTGCTCCTCATCCTCTTTCTGACCCTCCTTCTCCTCATCCTCATGGTGGCCCACCGTCTCCGCCACATACATCGCCCTTCAGGGATCCACCTTCTCCACAGCCATCTCCACGACCATCAAAGAAATCTAAAGTTTCTATACCAAAAGTAGTGTCCCCGTATGATAAGAAAAAGAAGAGTAAATCCACTGCTGGCACTGTTCGTTTTTTGAAAGGGATTGGACGGAGCCTCACGTCAGACACTGTTGATTTGGCCGATCTCGAGGAGTCCACAAAAAAGGCTGAGGCAATGGCCGCAAAGATAAAGAAGCCAACTAAGGCAGATTATAAAAACGTGCCTAAAAATATGTGCCGGGCAGACCACTACTCACTTTTGAGAAACTAAGGAAGGTCCCGACTAATATTAAAAGGTTGCATGATTGGTACATGCGGGCATCTTCAGTTGGCATCGACACCATCAGTGTTAATATACCAGCCCATGCTTTTATTGGTTCAAATCAAAAGGCCGTTGTTACATTCGAGGACATGTGGTTAATGATGAACCTTCAGAAACTCGACGTGCAACTTGTAACCATATTTGCATTGTAAGTGTCACTCATACTCCACATATATGTGTTATTATTAGTGAGTTGTATAAATTTTCAATATCTGACATGCACATGTGCGTTGCAGAATGCAACATGATCAGCAGGAGATCCTTTATGGTACCAATCCCAATGCTAGTGCCAGTAAAAGGGTTGGGTATCTCAACCCAATAAAGATATGCGAGGATAACCACACTTTTAGAATCGGAAAAGGCAACGAAGCATTACAGGGGCTAACAGACGAAGAAATTGAGGTGCGTATCCAGGATCTGAAGAAGGATTTTGAAGCAAGATACGCCACCTACATAGGACACGCAATGCTTCAATTTCAAGACAGGGAATCCATAGTGGCCCCGTACAACTTTAAGTAAGTGTGATTTTGCATAAATAAAATTAATAATTTCAATACACATGTATCACAAGTTTGATTCGTACAGGGACCACTGGATATGCTTCTTCATTTATCCTAAGGTTGGAAAGGTGCTGGTGCTCGACTCCTTGCACACCGAGCCTTCGGCCTATTCAAAATTCCTCAGCATCTTAGAGCCGTAAGCCTTTTCTATGCATGCATACTTATATCGATGAGAATTGTAGAATAACATGGTGATTCTATTTGAGATCACAGGGCATTTAGGTTTTATAAGCTACATGGTGGAAAGTACGACACGTCCAAAAAAGGCGTGCCACTAGACATCCATTATAACTGGCCGGTAAGTATGTGAATTTATGAATACATATCATACATGTACGTACATAGGACAATGTTGCAACTAAATAACCAATCTCCCGTTATGTAGTGCCACAAGCAACCACCCGGATCGGTCCTATGTGGGTTCTACGTGTGCGAGTTCATGAGAATGAACGGACGATACATCACGAACCCTGGCAAGTTATTATTAGTAATAGTCACGTATGTATTTATGTCATTAAAGATGCAAATGTGTTATTATTGAGTATAAATAGATGATGTTTATAAACTTCCTTTACAACAATTTCAACAAGGAAGCCCGGAGAACTTGACTGAAGGTGCATTGTATGGCATAGTTGAGGACCTGTGCACATTCATATTGAAAGAGGTCATTCCCGCAGAAGGGAAATATCACGATGCTTCCGGAACATTAGCTTTGCCAGAGTTTAGAATACTAACATAAATTAGTAGACTATCTCTTAGCCGAGATAGTTATTAGAGATTAAGTGAAAACTTTGATGTATATAATGTGTGATGCATACATGGTTGTAAACAAGACTTTGATGTATATAAATGTATGATAGAAATTAATTCCATGTTGCTTTTAATATCAATACTACATGTTTATCAATATCAATATATATATATATATATATATGTTTTGTGGGTGTAAATATATATAAATTTCAGTACTGATTGAAAATTTAAAAAAGGCGGGAAAACTTTCCACTGGCGGCTAAATAAAACAAACCGCCAGTGGAAATGCTATTTTCACTGGCGGTTTTATAAAACCGCCAGTGAAAATAGCATTTCCACTGGCGGTTGCTTAGGAAAACCGCCAGTGAAAATATCATTTCCACTGGCGGTTCTAGAATAACCGCCAGTGAAAATGACGATTTCCACTGGCCCTTAGCACTGGCGGCACTGAAAACGCAAGTGAAAACGTCTTTAGAACCGGCACTATAGAGGCTGTGTGTACTAGTGGAGCCTGCCGGTCGGGCGACAGGGATCGATCTGCTGCTCTCACTCACCGTACCGGGCTAGCTAGATGCCTCATGCCTGGCTAGTACTAGTACAAAGGCGGCCGTTGGCCACACTGCCACAGCAAGTGCCTGTTCAGCGAGGCCACAACGACGCCGTCCGTCCGTCCGGTCCGGTCCGGTCCGGCCACGTCTGCGCGCAGATCGAGTGCAGCAGCGATCTGCCTCGTGACGCGTATATATAGCATGGGAAGGCAGAGCACACCGGGTGGCGTTGCGTTGCGTCCCTGTCAGGCGGTCCCCTGCTCATCGAGCCTCGCGCACAATCCAAGTGCACAACTCCGGCCGCTGCAGTGCATGTGCACATGCACACAATGCCACAGTCCAAGTGGAGCGCACGCATGCGGACGCCGCCCGACGTACACGCCATGACGCCGGCCGCGCCGTCGCCGTCGCCGTCGTCGAAGGTTTTCTTGATTTGCTCTGTGACACACGTCAGTACGCGTTGCTTGCGACTTGCGTGGCCTACTGTACTGTATACTATACATGCATCCATGCAGCTAGCAGACGGGTTTGGAGTTTGGACGCTCTGCACACGTCACGCAGGCATTGTTGGGCCACGCGAACGTGCGTGCACGTGGGCAGTATTGTCCCGTCGTTGTCCGCGCCAGCCGCATCGATCAAACAGATCCACATGAGTGCGACACTGCGACTTCTTTATTGATCAGGAGCCAAACACTATCCCACGTCGAACAGTTATTATCTTTGTCTCACTTTCTATTTTAAAGTTACTAACAATGCAACACAGAGTATATATAAAACAATATTTTGCATGTTATATATATGCTCTACTGAGCAAGGTCTAAGATATTATTTGGTTTATGTGACAGAAATTTAGTTAGTATCATATCAGATATTTAAATGTAAAAAACACGAGTATTAACTACAGTCCAATTATAAACCAAATACATAAATAAAAACTATATGTGGAGACAAATTTATTAAGCCTAATCAATCTATGATTAACAATTGTTTACCGTAGCATCATTTAGGCCATGTTTGGATCCTCCTGGCTTATTGTTTGCCGGTGGCTAATAATTAGTCGACAAATAATTAGCTAGCAAAAAATTAGCCACAGTATGTTTGGAGACTTGGCTAATAGATGTCTTTTTCTCTTTATACAATATATTAGCACCTATTAGCAAGGTCAAATGGCTAATGGGCAAATAGTTTGCCAACCCTCCAGCTAACAATTAGCCAATTTGTTAGCCAGCCTGTTTGTAGATTATGGTGCTAAAATTATCCGGCAAACTATTTGCCACAAGGATCCAAACATACCCTTAGGCGAATAATGGACTAATTAGTATAATTAGTTTTGTAAGTAGACTATATTTACTTCTAACTAGTATCTAAACATCCGATGTGGTAGGGACAAAAAGTCCTCGTATCCCAAGCCCCCCCTAAATCATATTTCACAGCGAAGAAACTTGTACGTGCAACATAGATTTTTTTTGCATTAACGGAAGGTTCCTCGTCCTCGCTGGATCCAATAGACCAACTAAAGGGACAAACAGAAGGCAAAACAGTCGTTGCATCCAATAGGGGAGGTAAAATGAGCATCCATTTTGGATAAGATGAGAGATAGAGAGAGAGAGTAAAGCTAAATTGAAGGCTAGCAAGGGGCCACAATTTTCATACCCGTCTCAATGACAGAGCAGTCCCACGATCCACCAACATAATACCAATGTCGTTTGATATAAGTATAGAAGGTAAAAATAACTTCTCCGTTGAATATCTTTACGATTTAGATGGTCAGTTAAACCATAAATGTTCGACAGAAATAGGCAAGCCAACCCATGCTTGCTAGGAGCATGAGAACTGAATGCAGAAGCAACTGCTGCCTGAACAGAGAAAAGGCTAAAGTACATGCTTCATTCCAAAGAGCAAGCGTTAATATAGTAGTCTAACTAACCTAAGAACTTTGAAAAAACACCTATGTTAATCATCAAGTGATCTTTAAGAACTTAGATGTCTAGAACAATAAGAGTGGAGTCTCAACTCCCTAGCATTGTTTTTTCGGCTCCCACACATCTCGAATGGCTAGTTAGGTCATACATATAACCACCAAGTCCAAAAGTAGATGTTGGAAGTAGTACAAAAACTATGTATACTCACTAGATACTCTAGTGCAGCCACTGAACACGTCTATGTATTTTCCATGTCAGCTAGCCATTGGAACTAGACATTATCGTCCATTGAGATTGAGACATTGATGCAATGATTAGTGTGACACTAGAGACATCAGTGTGCTGTAACACTGCTTAGGTTGCTTTGTAACTTCTTTGAATACCCTATCTGATGGGGCATCCGATGTGTCACCGAACATGTTCGATGCCTTATTAATCTCTTAGCCATGTTGTAGACATGTCTAAGTGCCATATCAGGTGCAATGTTTGGTGCACACTTGCATGTCAATTATGCTATGATTCTGTAACCCTTTCTTCAGTTCAACAATAATCCAATTGTAAGTGCAATCAAGCCCTAATTGTGGGTTATGGTGATAATGATCATATAATTAGAGGACTAATCTTTTTACCAAGCATTGTGACAGGAAAAACACCAAAAAGGGAGCAAGATCATGGCAAAGAAGGGACACCAAATGATGATAAAATCTGTTGTGTTTTTTATTTATTTCATAAGTGTAGAGTTGTCGTACTATTAAGTTTCAGTGGGTTTGTCTGTTGTTCTTGGTAATCCAATGCTCAAACTCCACAAAACTCCTCTAGCTAAACCCATGCAACAAATGCCAAAGTTTCAGATTAATCTGACCTTTCTGGCTTGCGTGGTGTAAGGAAAATGGACGGTGGACCCTGGGCCATTTGGCTCAAAAGGTTTTGGTGTTTGATGATCAACATAACCTGTGGACTAATGTGTTTGCTAGTATTTATGTCTGTAGTCCACATGATGTGAAAGTGACTTGGTGTCACACCCGGTTTTAGGGGTCCAAAGCCCGGGCGCGAACATAATCACCAGGTGTGCTAGGACCAAGTCTCACACATATGATGAATCATGACACAGGATCGAATGTCACATCTTTACTACATAACAAGAGTTCTGTACAAAAATAAATAATTACATTATATGGAGACAACGGTCCAACAACCCAAAGTTGACTGGGAGACGACGACCTAGACCTCTCACGAACTCGTCACAGCATCCTACATGCGCCTCATCCTGCGGTACCTGTTCTTGACCTGTGGGGGTGTGAGACAACAATAGTGAGCTCACATACGTTCATCGCTCAACAAGTTGTGGGGAATAATGTGCATGAACTCGCCAAAGGTGGGAGCTCACGTGAAGTGTAAGGCTTACCAAAGAGGATGGTTGAAGATGAGCATTGCTTTTAAAGTTGGTCAAAATTTTATTAGCAGTTACTAAGTATAAGTAAATACCAACCCAATTAAGTAGTAGAACAAAAGTAACAACCTCACCTGCGATGCAATGCATATGACAAATTGAGTTTAGGTTCCATAATTTAATCATGTGAGTGTCCGAACTGCTCATGATCGTGAGCACGGCTAGTATACCAGTTTTACACTCTGCAGAGGTTGCGCATCTTTACCCACAAGTCGTGTTACCCATCTGCCAAGAGACGGCCAATCCCATACACCTCTACCGAGGAGGCGAGGCAGGGTAACACTATGAGACCTTTACAAAGTTCCACTAGCTTCAGAAAACCCGCTATAGTTTATAGAAAGCTCCAGTGCAGGAGTCCCTCGACTGACCGCCATCACAGCAAAATCAACCAAGGACCCCCCTACACTGACCACTCCCCTACTGCCCTTGCCCCTTTCGGGTAAGGTAATCATCTACTAGCTTTCCTAGTTAATCAGCCAAGGGCGTCCATAAACCCTTGTGGTAGCACTGTTTTCCCGGGTGGTTCTCCATGTTCCAATTAACATAATGATCTTAACATGAACAATAAATAACAACTGATAACAAAAGTATAATCATGAATAGTGTAATCTTCATCCCCAAAACCACATAAAGCAATAGCAGGTACTACCCAAAAAGTTTAGTGGAGTCAAGGTATAGAGATAATCAAACTAGGGTAACCTGTTGGGTCCCATCAAAATTAACCTATGCAGATCATTATGATTAATCAGAATATGGCTGGGTAAAAAGAAGTGATCAAGGGCACAACTTGCCTTCAATGAGCTCCTGCTCAGCTATCTCTACTTGCTGAACCTCAGATTCCACAGTGGCTTGCTCGTCTACTCGCATCAACACAATACATACATAGCATAGCATAAATTAACATCACATCAAACATGCAAATAGAATATGCAGTAATAAACTAGACATTAAAATAAGATCACAGGAACTGGAATCATTAAATTTGGAGTTATAGATTTCAAGTTATGAATTTCCTAAGACTTAATGTGCTTGAAATGGGATTAAATGATAAATTAATTTTCTAACTGTTTTCATGACAAAATAGAGACACTAAATGATAGAGAATCTTATTACAAACTTTTGGAAATTGGAATGGCTCAATTTGAAGCTAGAATGAATTTTCTATGCATTTTACAAGTTTCTAGGTTTGTTTTTGTATTAAAAACTAAATTCTATAATCATTTCTCTATTTTAAATCCTCTCTGGTCTGGGCCTCATTTTCTGGAAAGTTCAGGGGTCTCGGTGCAAGATTCCTAAGACACAGAAAATAGTACCCGAGGACCGCAGATTGTTTTTAAAGTTTGACGAGGTCTCTTTAACAAAATATACCCGCGAAGGGGTATGAGGGCATCTGAGCCGCCAGATCTAATTTCAACGGTCACGATTAAATGCGCCAAGGCACGAACCAGTACAAACCCGCGACCATCGGATCTCGACCTAACGGCCGCGAGTTCAATGCTATACGATCCCATCACATACGCCCATCCACAATCGGACGGCAGGGAATCAGAGCCGCGAAGGGGTGCGCTCAGATCGGATCCTATCCATCGGATGGAGATCTAACGGACCTGGGTCGTCTCCCCCACCAACAGCAGAGCGCGGCGAGCCCCAAGCACACGCGGCGGCGCAGACTCCGGCGAGAAACCCAATCCGATGCATCGGGGCACTAATCCCCCAACCGAGACGATTTACGCGATACTAGGATTACAACAAATCGTTGGAGGTAGAACTTACCTAGGATGGCTGTGTGGGAACACAGTTTCACGTTGAGGCGCGGCTCCGCGGTGAGGGTGAGGCTCCGGTGAGCGATTCACCGGCGTCTGGGCACCCAAGTCGTCCGAGGAGGCTCCAAATGCAAGCGGTATACGCTGGCGATGATCTCCAATCGCAACCGAGGCCTAAACGGTGACTAGAACATGAATTCGCGGTCGCGGTGGATTTGTTCACACACGGCGCGGCGGCGGTGCAGTGGATGACGTGGGGAGCGGAATACGGGGAAGGAAGGGGGTCCGCACCCGCACCTTATGGACTAGAGAGTCCGCACCGAGAGAGAGGAAAGCGGAATGGTGGTTGGAACCACCCGCGCGAGGACCGCGCATCAGCCATGCTCGCGCATTTGGTTGAAGATGGAGCTGGCTTCGGGAGCCCACCGGTCAGCGACGGAGAAACGAGGGCGCGAGCGAGAATGGTGGGTTGCGGTTGACACCCGGGCCCCACGCGCCAGAGAACGCAGGGAAGAAAGCGACCGCGAGTGCGAGGCTGATAGTGGGTCCCAGCTGTAGGCGCGGCTGTTGAGAACGGGCTGCGTGGAGTAGTTTCCTGAGTGGGCCGAATAGAGTGGAATTGGCCCATGAAGCCTTTTATCTTTTTTATTTTCTTTTCTCCCTTTCCCAATTCAAACTCCAACTTGAATTTAAATTTGATTTCTGTGACAAACTTGTCTCCAACTTAAATATCCCACTTGAATATGACATGAGATAAATTAATTTATTTTTAAGAAATTTTATTTGGTGATGGCTAATGCTTTTCCCCCTTCTCCACATTTCTTTAGAATTTTGCTTTCCAAAAATAGAATTTAAATCCATGTGTCTATTAATATATTAACAATACCTTTATTTTATTAGCCACAAATGCACAATCAAGTAAAACTCAGCATGATGCATGATTTATTTAGGTGTTATTGGTTATTCAATCCCCTTTTGATGGTGTTTATTCACATGTGATATTAACTAGAGATGGTACACACATATAGATAAAGGAAATATTCTCTCTTCATATGAGTTACAAATTTAGGTATTACAAATCCTACCCCCCTTAAAAATAATCTCGTCCTCGAGATTTGTAAGAAAAGGGATACACAAGGATTGGTTTGTAATTCAGCTTTTAGTATATAATTGGTTTAAAAATCTAGAGTTTCATCATTTTTTTATAATCAATAGTGGGTGATTAGGAGAGCATAAATATCCAGCTACTTATTATGTATGATATAAGCTGGACAGGTTGTGGTAAGAAAGATTATGGCAAGGAGAAGACTTCATCCGAAATATTTAAATCTTGATTCATCTCGATATTCGCTTGACTGTTATATCCTTCCTTGTCAATGTCGATCTTTTCTTCTTCAGTCTTGGTCTCATTGAGTCGGGGTCAGTGTTTATCATCGGAGTTACTGGAGTATGGTTAAGATAGATATGGCTGAGATTGATGTAGGTCAAAAGTTTGTTTGAGGTTAGGTGGAGATAGATAGATTATGCAATCCATCAAGACTCTATTGGCTAGGTTAGATCTTATGCCCATGGTTGAGTTGGTCTAATGTGCAAAGTTAAGTTAATACCTGACTAGTAGGGTTTAATCTCTTCTACCAGTATCACTAATCTGTTTAAGTAGGCCACATTAGATTAGATCATATTAGATTAAATGGGATCTAGATTAGATTGGTATGACTAGTTTGACTAGATAAGATCTAATTAATTTGCATTAGATCATGGTTGTTAAACTAGGGTGGATAAGTATGCTTCTTAGGATAAGATGGATCCATAAAGATAAGATAGAATCTTTTGAGATCAGTTAGATCTATTAGCATGACATAAAATCCTTTCAAGATAAGATGAGTATCTTTTTAAGATAAGATGGATCTATGAGTGTAGGATAGAATATTTTAAGATGAGATGGATATTGTTAGGCTAGATCCTTTAATGAGGGATAATCTAGTTTGTCTAGTTATTTTTATAAGCAATTTTTTTCCTATATGTATATGCAGATGTAATTGTGGACATTACTCCACAACTCATCACACTCAATCAAAGATCCAAATCAAACAAGTATCATAAGAACAAATAGTCAAGTTCATAGATATCTATAAAAATAGTTTTGTTTTTGTTTCTTATGAGTGGGTCTCCTATTCCTAAAGGTCACTTTAGGTACATGATTTCAAAGTGTGAAATCCACTTTTGTCTTTAGAAAGAAAAGGTAAGAATAATCAGAGTAAAGCGGAATTAGATGAGAAAATATTAAGATAAGTTTAGAAAGAATCAGAGTGGCAAAGGTAAGTAGAGAATGGTGTCCAGTTCTATCTAGGTTTCGTCCTACAGTCAACATTCCTCTGATACCACTTCTGTCACACCCGGGTTTTAGGGGTCCAAAGGCCGGGCGCGAACATAATCACCAGGTGTGCTAGGACCAAGTCTCACACATATGATGAATCATGGCACAAGATCGAATGTCACATATTTACTACATAACAAGAGTTCTGTACAAAAATAAATAATTACATTATATGGAGACAACGGTCCAGAAACCCAAAGTTGACTGGGAGACGACGACCTAGACCTCTCACGAACTCGTCACAGCATCCTCCATGCGCCTCATCCTGCGGTACCTGTTCTTGACCTGTGGGGGTGTGAGACAGCAAGAGTGAGCTCACATACGTTCATCGCTCAACAAGTTGTGGGGAATAATGTGCATGAACTCGCCAAAGGTGGGAGCTCACGTGAAGTGTAAGGCTTACCAAAGAGGATGGTTGAAGCTGAGCATTGCTTTTAAAGTTGGTCAAAATTTTATTAGCAGTTACTAAGTATAAGTAAATACCAACCCAATTAAGTAGTAGAACAAAAGTAACAACCTCACCTGCGATGTAATGCATATGACAAATTGAGTTTAGGTTCCATAATTTAATCATGTGAGTGTTCGAGCTGCTCATGACCGTGAGCACGGCTAGTATACCAGTTTTACACTCTGCAGAGGTTGCGCATCTTTACCCACAAGTCGTGTTACCCATCTGCCAAGAGACGGCCAATCCCATACACCTCTACCGAGGAGGCGAGGCAGGGTAACACTACGAGGCCTTTACAAAGTTCCACTAGCTTCAGAAAACCCGCTATAGTTTATAGAAAGCTCCAGTGCAGGAGTCCCTCGACTGACCGCCATCACAGCAAAATCAACCAAGGACCCCCCTACACTGACCATTCCCCTACTACCCTTGCCCCTTTCGGGTAAGGTAATCATCCACTAGCTTTCCTAGTTAATCAGCCAAGGGCGTCCATAAACCCTTGTGGTAGCACTGTTTTCCCGGGTGGTTCTCCATGTTCCAATTAACATAAGGATCTTAACATGAACAATAAATAACAACTGATAACAAAAGTATAATCATGAATAGTGTAATCTTCATCCCCAAAACCACATAAAGCAATAGCAGGTACTAGCCAAAAAGTTTAGTGGAGTCAAGGTATAAAGATAATCAAACTAGGGTAACCTGTTGGGTCCCATCAAAATTAACCTATGCAGATCATTATGATTAATCAGAACATGACTGGGTAAAAAGAAGTGATCAAGGGCACAACTTGCTTTCAATGAGCTCCTGCTCAGCTATCTCTACTTGCTGAACCTCAGATTCCACAGTGGCTTGCTCGTCTACTCGCATCAACACAATACATACATAGCATAGCATAAATTAACATCGCATCAAACATGCAAATAGAATATGCAGTAATAAACTAGACATTAAAATAAGATCACAGGAACTGGAATCATTAAATTTGGAGTTATAGATTTCAAGTTATGAATTTCCTAAGACTTAATGTGCTTGAAATGGGATTAAATGATAAATTAATTTTCTAACTGTTTTTATGACAAAATAGAGAAACTAAATGATATAGAATCCTATTACAAACTTTTGGAAGTTGGAATGGCTCAATTTGAAGCTAGAATGAATTTTCTATGCATTTTACAAGTTTCTAGGTTTGTTTTTGTATTAAAAACTAAATTCTATAATCATTTCTCTATTTTAAATCCTCTCTGGACTGGGCCTCATTTTCTGGAAAGTTCAGGGGTCTCGGTGCAAGATTCCTAAGACACAGAAAATAGTACCCGAGGACCGCGGGTTGTTTTTAAAGTTTGACGAGGTCTCTTTAACAAAATATACCCGCGAAGGGATATGAGGGCATCTGAGCCGCCAGATCTAATTTCAACGGTCACGATTAAATGCGCCAAGGCACGAACCGGTACAAACCCGCGACCATCGGATCTCGATCTAACGGCCGCGAGTTCAATGCTATACGATCCCATCACATACGCCCATCCACAATCGGACGTCAGGGAATCTGAGCCGCGAAGGGGTGCGCTCAGATCGGATCCTATCCATCGGATGGAGATCTAACGGACCTGGGTCGTCTCCCCCACCAACAGCAGAGCGCGGCGAGCCCCAAGCACACGCGGCGGCGCAGACTCTGGCGAGAAACCCAATCCGATGCATCGGGGCACTAATCCCCCAACCGAGACGATCTACGCGATACTAGGATTACAACGAATCGTTGGAGGTAGAACTTACCTAGGATGGCTGTGTGGGAACACGGTTTCACGTTGAGGCGCGGCTCCGCGGTGAGGGTGAGGCTCCGGTGAGCGATTCACCGGCGTCTGGGCACCCAAGTCGTATGAGGAGGCTCCAAATGCAAGCGGTATACGCTGGCGATGATCTCCAATCGCAACTGAGGCCTAAACGGTGACTAGAACATGAATTCGCGGTGGCGGCGGATTTGTTCACACACGGCGTGGCGGCGGTGCCGTGGATGACGTGGGGAGCGGAATACGGGGAAGGAAGGGGGTCCGCGCCCGCACCTTATGGACTAGAGAGTCCGCGCCGAGAGAGAGGAAAGCGGAATGGTGGTTGGAACCACCCGCGCGAGGACCGCGCATCAGCCATGCTCGCGCATTTGGTTGAAGATGGAGCTAGCTTCGGGAGCCCACCGGTCAGCGACGGAGAAACGAGGGCGCGAGCGAGAATGGCGGGTTGCGGTTGACACCCGGGCCCCACGCGCCAGAGAACGCAGGGAAGAAAGCGACCGCGAGTGCGAGGCTGACAGTGGGTCCCAGCTGTAGGCGCGACTGTTGAGAACAGGCTGCGTGGAGTAGTTTCCTGAGTGGGCCGAATAGAGTGGAATTGGCCCATGAAGCCTTTTTATCTTTTTTATTTTCTTTTCCCCCTTTCCCAATTCAAACTCCAACTTGAATTTAAATTTGATTTCTGTGACAAACTTGTCTCCAACTTAAATATCCCACTTGAATATGACATGAGATAAATTAATTTATTTTTAAGAAATTTTATTTGGTGATGGCTAATGCTTTTCCCCCTTCTCCACATTTCTTTAGAATTTTGCTTTCCAAAAATAGAATTTAAATCCATGTGTCTATTAATATATTAACAATACCTTTATTTTATTAGCCACAAATGCACAATCAAGTAAAACTCAGCATGATGCATGATTTATTTAGGTGTTATTGGTTATTCAATCCCCTTTTGATGGTGTTTATTCACATGTGATATTAACTAGAGATGGTACACACATATAGATAAAGGAAATATTCTCTCTTCATATGAGTTACAAATTTAGGTATTACAAATCCTACCCCCCTTAAAAATAATCTCGTCCTCGAGATTTGTAAGAAAAGGGATACAGAAGGATTGGTTTGTAATTCAGCTTTTAGTATATAATTGGTTTAAAAATCTAGAGTTTCATCATTTTTTTATAATCAATAGTGGGTGATTAGGAGAGCATAGATATCCAGCTACTTATTATGTATGATATAAGCTGGACAGGTTGTGGTAAGAAAGATTATGGCAAGGAGAAGACTTCATCCGAAATATTTAAATCTTGATTCATCTCGATATTCGTTTGACTGTTATATCCTTCCTTGTCAATGTCGATCTTTTCTTCTTCGGTCTTGGTCTCATTGAGTCGGGGTCAGTGTTTATCATCGGAGTTACCAGAGTATGGTTAAGATAGATATGGCTGAGATTGATGTAGGTCAAAAGTTTGTTTGAGGTTAGGTGGAGATAGATAGATTATGCAATCCATCAAGACTCTATTGACTAGGTTAGATCTTATGCCCATGGTTGAGTTGGTCTAATGTGCGAAGTTAAGTTAATACCTGACTAGTAGGGTTTAATCTCTTCTACCAGTATCACTAATCTGTTTAAGTAGACCACATTAGATTAGATCATATTAGATTAGATGGGATCTAGATTAGATTGGTATGACTAGTTTGACTAGATAAGATCTAATTAATTTGCATTAGATCATGGTTGTTAAACTAGGGTGGATAAGTATGCTTCTTAGGATAAGATGGATCCATAAAGATAAGATAGAATCTTTTGAGATCAGTTAGATCTATTAGCATGACATAAAATCCTTTCAAGATAAGATGAGTATCTTTTTAAGATAAGATGGATCTATGAGTGTAGGATAGAATCTTTTAAGATGAGATGGATATTGTTAGGCTAGATCCTTTAATGAGGGATAATCTAGTTTGTCTAGTTATTTTTATAAGCAATTTTTTCCCTATATGTATATGCAGATGTAATTGTGGACATTACTCCACAACTCATCACACTCAATCAAAGATCCAAATCAAACAAGTATCATAAGAACAAATAGTCAAGTTCATAGATATCTATAAAAATAGTTTTTCCTCCAGCGGCTATAATTGAGTTGGGGCCTATATATACTTCACCCAATGAAGCGCTCCAATCCTCTGGGACTCAAATGTGATACAATTACTAGTCCCAGGAGGCTAGTAACCATATTTATACATCAGATGATTCCAGATCTACTTAAACGAGACAAACCTACAAAGGTGGCGATCAACTTTAAGAGTTGGTCCACAACTCGGGACATATCATCAAAGTGGGGCTGAAGCAGCCCGATATACGCAGCGAAACAAATCAGCGGTCCAACAGCCATAGGCAAGGTTGGGAACAGGCGTAACTCGTACCCGATCAACGATCTCCTTCTCTGAAAAACAACAAATAAGAAAGGGTGAGTACTTACGTACTCAGCAGCCCACCTTCACACACGGAATGGGGAAATCAGATATAATGCATGGAATATGTGGAGCTCAGGATATTTTGCAGAAAGATCTATATTTGATGCAGGGTTATTTTGTAAAACATTTTATATTTTTTAAAACACATCCTCTCCCAAAGGAGCAGGAAGTTTTTCAATATAGAACAAAATCCCCTGGACTAAACCATCCAGGTAACTCAGCAGTTTCCCAGTGGTTTTCATTTTCAAAAACAACTACTGGACTTCCCGTCGACCATAGCTCACGGCTCAACCGCGAGACCTTTTTAAAACCACTTTTCAAAAGCATTTTTGGAAAACAAAACACTAATTGTCAAACCCATGCCATGACTCATCCATATCTGTGGACGCGGAATATTCGAATAGGTTTTTAAACTCTGCGTAAAGGTGTACACTTTACCCACTAGTCCAGTTTCTGCAATCTCACCGTCGTGAGATCCGAATGCCGAATCTCTCTCTTTCCTTGCATGTCCTTACCTTAACGATTATACCGAAAGGAGTTAGGCCACCACCATGCCCAAACCGGACAAAACATTCCCCCTTCTTATCCTCCCGATGCTCCCCAACCATCATAACCCTAGGGTTCGGACCGTACAAGTTCAGATTGAGCGACCGCCCATACAGTCTCGAGTGGTTGTACTTGATAAGAGTACAGGTAAGGAGTGATGACAAACCGGTCCTTAGGCGAGAGGGACAATCCTTCATGCTCACACCTAAGCCAGCTGAGCCATCACCTTAGGCCCTCCTCTAAACCAGGGAGTCCCTGATCATCCCGCTCAAAGGTGATAAGGGTGACAACTCTTCATCATACCCATTTTGAAAAACATTTTCTTTTGAAAACTCACACCTTTTCTCAAATCATTTGTAACAAATATGTCAAGGAGTATAAAGATTAATTGCGGCGAAGGTTGGGTGGCCATAATAACTTGTCTCAAAATCATATCATGCATAAAATAACAGGTTGAGGCTTGTGGTTAAAAACATAGGTAATTTATGCATCAAAGCGATCCAGTGAGCTTGCCGTGCTTATCCGGCGAAAGGGTGAGAGCTCGCGGAACTGGCTTCTGGCTCCACCACCTGGCATAGACTTGCAGATCCGGCCTCCACGAGACGGCATGAACACTCTGATAACTATGCAACATGAACAAGCAAACATACAAACCAGCAAGTATATCAACAAATATTTAGTATAGTGGTCAGAATGGCGATATATGGATGGATAGAGTCTTGAGCAGAATCTGTGTTATGTGGTGTTGTGATATTACTGGTGGTGGAGTGGAGATGCTTACCAGAAGGGTGGATTGGAGGCGAAGTGACACTATGCGCGTAGCCAGCGGAGCGGAGTAACTGAATGGACGGGGGTTTGCCTTGGCTGAGGGTGTTGAGTGTATGGAGAGGGATAGGGTAGCTGGGTGTATTTATAGCCGGGTGTATGTGGTGTGGTACAACAGAGTTCACTATTGGTGCGAATAGTGACGAGTGAATCATCTGACTTAGTCTGAACAAGAAGATTATAGGCAGAATATAAGATAAGAGTATTTTGGGAGTTTTTTGGAATATGAACCATGCTTAAGGGATGACATGGTTGGATAGAGAATAATTTGATAAGAACTTAGAAGCAAGAATTATTGTAATCTGAGTTTGGAAGCCTGGCTCGAAAGAATTCCAAAGTTAAGCGTGCTCAACTTGGAGAAATCTGGGATGGGTGGCCAGATGGAAAGTTTTTACTGGAAGGAAAATCACAGCCACCGAAGTTCGTATGACTGGAATATTGGTCTGACAGGTCTTAGGTGAGCTGGACAGCATGATGGGTGAGCAGTTGAAATCTGGGGTGATCGAATGATCGGTGAATAGTAACAATAAATAGTAACGATGAATAGTGATGATGGAATAGTAACAATAGATATCATTGATAAATAGTACCGACGATGAATAGTAGCAGTGAATAGTAACGATAATGAATAGTGTCGTTGAATAGTGATGGTGAATAGTGGCTATGAACGAACGATGAATAGGAACTATGAACGAACGGACGAACGATCGAATGATCGGACGAACGGACGATCGGAATTTCGGCAGCATAACGACTGAACAAAGATTATTTGGACAAACGAACGGACGAACGATGAATAGGGACTATGAACGAACGATGAACGATGAATAGGAACTATGAACGAATGGACGAACGATCGAATGATCGAACAAATGAACGATCGGAATTTTGGCAGCATAACGGCGAAACAAAGATTATTTGGACGAACAAACGGACGAACGATCGGACGAACGAACCATGAACGATCGGACGAACGATCGAACGATCGGACGAACGAACGAACAAACTAAGAACAGGTGGACGAACGATCGAAGAACGACCGAACGATCCTTGTGCTAGTGTGTGCTTGTGTGGGAGGTGGTGTGGGCGTGTGTGTGGGGGGAGGAGAGTTGCCATGAAATGGCTTGGGGTGGCTTGAGAGGAGGCCCTTGCCCCTCTATTTATAGGCTCGATGGGGGGATTAGAGGGGAGGAGGCGAGGATTAGTGTGAGGATGCGAGAATTAGTGGGAGATAAGCATGTATTTGTCTTGTATAAGTGTAATTAGCTTGTAGAGCTCACTGTATGACACTGGAGGCATACATATACGTATGAGCATGAGGAAAATTATGGAGAAAATATATGTAGGGACTTTAAAAATGATTCTGAAGGTATTTCTCGAGAGGGAAATATTTGGAGAATTAACGGTGGAATATTTGGGCAGTATTTCTGGAAAGAATCAGAGGTGATCACTGGAGAAATATTTGTAGGATATTTTGGAGAGAATATAGACCACTATATTTTATTTGTTGATATCAACTTGCAAACAAAAATTTTGAAATGAAATTTAAAAATCATTTTGAATTTAGAGCGAGTTTGAGAGAATTTCAAGATTTGAATTTTTGGGATGCTACAGATCTACCCCACTTAAAATGAATCTCGTCCTCGAGATTCGGCTTAGAAGGGTTATGGGTATAACTTTACTTTAGCTACATATCTTCATTATGCAGACCCTTCGAGGAGATGGAGCTTCAACAAAATCTGGCCTTTAAGGAGCATCCGGTTGCTGATTGCAAACGCTGATTCTGGCTACTCAAAGATCATCTTCAGGCTTCTAGCATTCACTTGGCAGCTAGCTTATTGAAGAAGCATCGATGCCAACACGCAAACCTTTCTCTTACAAATTTATCCATGGATCTCTTCCTTGATTGGTCTTCTGGTGCTTCATCAACGGAACTTGGCTGACCACTTCTCATTTAGAAACTTATGAGCTTCAATGATATGGTCCTTCACAAGCTTGCTATAGGCCTTCTTCTTTTTCTCCATAGCAGGAACCTTACTGGAACACAACCCCACTTAAAATGAATGAGGGTAGAACTCTTGAATCTTGGGGATTTGAACTCCTTGAAGTATCTCATAACAAGGGTGTTACGGGGCCTTTTTCTGCGGTTGTTGCTTGAGCAGGCTGCGGAGAGATGACTGTCATAGAGTTGATTTTGGGACAACCTTCTTCTCATCTTCTCTTCACTATTTTACTTTCACTTTTCACTGTTCCTTCCTTTCTCTTTGCTCTTCCTTATGGAGGATTCTATCAAAGAGTACTGCCATCATACAAATGAGGAAACCAAAGACTATGAACTATGTACAACATCCTTCAACCCAAGAATCACCAAGCATTGTGATCTTAGGGGCGAGGGAGTGGAAAATGGAGTTGCTTGTGATTTGGCAGAGGGAATTTTATCGGGAGTGTTTTGCTTGGGATGGGAACTTAGGGAGCTGGTGGGGGGTTTTATAGGTGAGCGGTATGCGAGGCGGTGCTCGGGGGGTGTGGAGTGGGGGTGATGGAGTAGGTGACACGAGGCAGCAGGTGCGATGGAGGGGGATGGTGTTGCTGGCGGTAATGGCGGTGGGTGCGCTACAAAGGCGGAGTGGGGTGGTGGTAGTGCGCAGCAAAGGGGGCGTGGGGGTGGTGGTTGGAGGCAGGGCACGCGTGCGGGGGCACAGGTGAGTGGTGGGGTCAATGACCCTGATATTTGTGGACTCTGGTTCCAAGAATCTTTGCCTCTCTGTATGGTAATAACTTCTTCTGTCCTCTTTTCCTATTTACTTTGACTCAGGGGCAGTGCTTTGATTCTCACAGCCGGTCCTTTTGACTAAGCGGCTGGACAGGTTCCTTCTGTAGCTTATTCCAGGCTTCAAGGGTAAGCTTCCCGGTATCTTCTTGGGTAAGGTGCTTTTCTCTTGAAATGGGGTTAAGATGAGAATGGAAGCATAAGGTGAGGATTAGCTCTAATTTGTTATCTATCTTTTTAGAGAAAACCTTTCTTAAAAAGAAGGAAAACACACAAGCTCAGTAATGATAAGCACAAACAAATCAAATGTTTTGAATAGGGGAAGAATAGAGTTTTTCCAAAGCACGAACTACTTAGATTCAGGGGCTAAGCATAACTACTATTACTCGGCTCCTGAATAGAGAACTATGCTAAAATGCGACTTATGAGCACTAACGTTAAAGCATCACGTATGCACTCAAAAGAGGAGAAAACATCAAGCGAAATTCATTTTGAAATGCCCTAGGGGGCCACACAATTAGAGCTTTGCAAAACACGATTCTACACGATTACTTCTCATACATGCAGGGCTTTGGCCAAAGTGAAGAAAACTTCACTACCCAATGCATGCAGAGGACTAGGCATAACTAACTCAGATCTGGCAGCTTCTCTTCTGGCAAGGCTAGCGCATAACTTCAATCTGAGACATCTCCTGGATGGGTCAAGAGGGAGCTGATTTTGATGACTTCTTCTGGCAGCGACTGAGATGGCAGGACAGGGTCGAACTCTTCTTCAAGCGGGACTGGCTCTTGTAGCTCCTCAGAGGACGGTGGTGCTGGTGGGGTGCTTGCAGCTTCTTCTTTGATCTCAAGGGAGGGTGATAGAATCTTCTTCATGGTGAGGGGCTCAAACAACTCTGGCGATGGATCTTGGGAGGATTCGGGGTGCTCTTGCTTATCCATAGCCTTAGGGGAGACTGGAATTCCTTCTAAGACTATGGCTCCTTCCGAGAGTTCCCAAGCCTTCTTATCTCCTTTGATAGAGACTGGGTGACCTTCAAGAATCTGGGGATCTTTAGTTCTCATAGGTTGAATTGGGTTGGATGAAGCGGGCTCTTGGATCCGCAGGGCTCTACGTTGGTTATGGGTGACCAAGTAGGCCTCCATCAACTTCTAGACGTGCTCATCCTTGGCTTGCTTCAGGGCTTCAACAGCAATGACTTCACGACTTTCCAAGGCAGTTGCACGGGCTTGAGCTATGGTGAGATCCACATGGAGCTTATGGTTGCACTTTTCTGCATATTCTGCTCGGGCAATCATTTGACGGTGGTGCCGAGCCAAGAAATCATACTGGGCATCTAGGGTGAGCAGGTATGCAGTGAGGTACACGACTGTGGGGTCGTCCTCAAGCAGCAGTTGTCCTTCCAATGCACGCATCCTGGCCATCCAAATGGGACGGTCTCTCTGAAAGGGCGGAAAGAATCTGAGCGGGGTGTCGGACACTTCTTCTTCATAAATCTAACATAGGACCCTCAATGCCTTGCGAGCGACGACTTGGCAGGTGTCTTTGAATCTGTGCCCCGCAGCAGTGACACTCCATTCCACATGGTGCAGACTGGATCCAATGTATACAATCACGACACACTTCTCTGTGCCAAGCTTGATGAATTCACGACCATCATATTATGGCTGGCTCCTGATTCCGAGGTGAACTGTGCATGCTCTCAACAACTTGGGGAAACCATCTTCACTATGGAAAAAGCTGGTTTGGCAGCGGACCTCCAACTGACTTCTGAGAGAAGGAAAGGGGGAAAACATTTTTGAAATGGAGGGATGGGAGCAAGATTTTTTAAAGAAAATAGTTTTGACTCAACAACTTTTGGATCAACGCTAAGGGTTACGTCCTGCGGCCAACCTAACAACTCTGATACCACCTGAAGCGCCCCAACCGTCTGGGACTCAAATGTGATACAATTACTAGTCCTAGGAGGCTAGTAAACACATTTATACATCAGATGATTACAGATCTGCTTAAACGAGACAAACCTATAAAGGTGGCGATCAACTTTAAGAGTTGGTACACAACTCGGGATATATCATCAGAGTGGGGCTGAAGCAGTCCGATATACGCAGTGAAGCAAATCAGCGGTCCAATAGCCACAGGCAAGGTTGGTAACATGCGTAACTCTTACCCGATCAACGATCTCTTTCTTTGAAAAACAAAAAATAAGCAAGGGTGAGTACTTACGTACTCAACAGCCCACCTTCACCCACGGAATGGGGAAATCATATATAATGCATGGAATATGTGGAGCTCAGGATATTTTACAGAAAGAGAAATATTTGATGCAGGGTTATTTTGTAAAACATTATATATTTTTCAAAGCACATCCTCTCCCAAAGGAGCAGGAAGTTTTTCAATATAGAACAAAATCCCCTGGACTAAACCATCCAGGTATCTCAGCAGTTTCCCACTGGTTTTCATTTTCAAAAACAGCTACTGGACTTCCCGTCCACCATAGCTCACGGCTCAACCGCTGGACCTTTTTAAAACCACTTTTCAAAAGCATTTTTGGAAAACAAAACACTAATTGTCAAACCCATGCCATGACTCATCCATATCCGTGGACGCGGACTATTCGAATAGGTTTTTAAACTCCGCGCAGAGGTGTACACTTTACCCACTAGTCTGGTTTCTGCAATCTCACCGTCGTGAGATCCAAATGCTAAATCTCTCTCTTTCCTTGAACTCCTTACCTTAACGATTATACCGGAAGGAGTCAGGCCACCACCATGCCCAAACCGGACAAAACATTCCCCCTCCTTATCCTCCCGGTGCTCCCCAGCCATCATAACCCTGGGGTTCGGACCGTACTAGTTCAGATTGAGCGACCGCCCATACAGTCTCGAGTGTTTGTACTTGATAAGGGTATAGGTAAGGAGTGATGACAAACCGGTCCTTAGGCGAGAGGGACAATCCTTCATGCTCACACCTAAACTAGCTGAGCCATCACCTTAGGCCCTCCCCTAAACCAGGGAGTCCCTAATCATCCTGCTCAAAGGTGATAAGGGTGACAACCCTTCATCATACCCATTTTGAAAAACATTTTATTTTGAAAACTCACACCTTTTCTCAAATCATTTTTAACAAATATGTCAAGGAGTATAAATATTAATTGCGGCAAAGGTTGGGAGGCCATAATAACTTGTCTCAAAATCATATCATGCATAAAATAATAGGCTGAGGTTGTGGTTGAAAAACATAGGTACTTTATGCAAAGGGATCCAGTGAGCTTGCCGTTCTTATCCGACGAAAGGGTGAGAGCTCGCGGAATTGGCTTCTGGCTCCATCGTCTGGCGTAGACTTGCAGATCCGGCCTCCACGAGACAGCACGAACGCTCCGATAACTATGCAACATGAACAAGCAAACATACAAACCAGCAAGTATATCAACAAATATTTAGTATAGTGGTCAGAATGGTGATATATGGATGGGTAGAGTCTTGAGCAGAATCTGTGTCATGTGGTGTTGTGATATTACTGGTGGTGGAGTGGAGATGCTTACCAGAAGGGTGGATTGGAGGCGAAGTGACACTATGCGTGTAGTCGGCGGAGCAGAGTAACTGAGTGGGTGGGGGTTTGCCTTGGCTGAGGGTGTTGAGTGTGTGGAGAGGGAGAGGATAGCTGGGTGTATTTATAGATGGGTGTATGTGGTGTGGTACAGTAGTGTCGGGGACCATAATTAGGGGTACCCCCAAGACTCCTAATCTCAGCTGGTAACCCCCATCAGCACAAAGCTGTAAAGGCCTGATGGGCGCAATTCAGGTCAAGGCTCCGTCCACTCAAGGGACACGATCTCGCCTCGCCCGAGCCCAGTCTCGGGCAAAGACAGCCGACCCAGGAGAATTCACGTCTCGCCCGAGGGTCCCCTCAAGCAACGGGCACACCTTCGACTCGCCCGAGGCCCAGCTCGGGCAGGCTTCGCGGAGAAGCAACCTTTGCCAGATCGCCTCACCAGTCGACCGGATCGCAGGAGCATTCAATGCAAGGATCTCCTGACACCTTATCCTGACGTGCGCTCTTCAGTCGACAGAGCCGAAGTGACCGCATTCACTTCGCCCCTCCACTGGCTGACCTGACAGGAAAGCAGCGCCGCCTGCGCTGCTCCGACTGCCACCCGTCAGGGTGAGGCTGACAGCCGCCAAGTCCGGCCTCAGGCGCCATAGGAAGCTCCGCCTCGCCCGACCCTAGGGCTCGGACTCAACCTCGACCTCGGACGACGGACTCCGCCTCGCCCGACCCCAGGGCTCGGACTCAACCTCGACCTCGAACGACGGACTCCGCCTCGCCCGACCCCAGGGCTCGGACTCAACCTCGACCTCGGACGACGGACTCCGCCTCGCCTGACCCCAGGGCTCGGACTCAACCTCGACCTCGGACGATGGTCTCCGCCTCGCCCGACCCTAGGGCTCGGACTCAACCTCAACCTCGGACGACGGTCTCCGCCTTGCCCGACCCCAGGGCTCGGACTCAACCTCGACCTCGGACGACGGTCTCCGCCTCGCCCGACCCCAGGGCTCGGACTCAACCTCGACCTCAGACGACGGTATCCGGCTCGTCCCGGTAAAACAAGTAATGATGGCACCCAGCGTGCTCCATGATGATGGAGGTTCTTAGCCCCCTACGGAAGCAAGGAGACGTCAGCAAGGACCCGAAAGCTCCGACAGCTGTGCTCCTACAGGGCTCAAGCGCTCCTCCGACGGCCACGACATCACATGAACAGGGCGCCAAAACCTCTCCGACAGCCACGTCGGTCTGTACATAGGACT
Source organism: Zea mays (assembly GCF_902167145.1). NCBI lineage: Eukaryota > Viridiplantae > Streptophyta > Magnoliopsida > Poales > Poaceae > Zea > Zea mays. The sequence continues at coordinate 9,065,263 of NC_050104.1, read as the reverse complement.
CTGGCTTCCCTCTGCTAGACACGTTAGCACATTGCTACACCCCCATTGTACACCTTGGCCTTCTCCTTACATCTATAAAAGGAAGGTCCATGGCCCTCGTAAGAGAAGGTGGCCGCGCGGGAGGACGGGCTGACGCACATGCTCTCTCTCTCTCTCCCTCGCGAACGCTTGTAACCCCCTACTGCAAGTGCATCCGCCCTGGGCGCAGGACAACACGAGGCCGCGATTCCCCTTATTGTTTCCCCCTTGTGCTCCGTCTCGCGCCGACCCATCTGGGCTGGGACACGCAGCGACAATTTACTCGTCGATCCAGGGACCCCTCGGGGTCGAAACGCCGACAGTTGGCGCGCCAGGTAGGGGTCTGATGCGTGTTGACGAACAGCTTCCCGTCAAGCTCCAGATGGGTAGTATCCATCAACCTCTGCAACCCGGGACGATGCTCTGTTTCAGGAGTCTCGAGTTCATGTCCCTCGACGGCAGCTACGACATGATGCTCCTTCCTCCGCCGCGCGACAACGACAATGGCGGCCGTCAGCCCGCCCGCCGGCGGCGGAATCAACGACGTCTTCCCCACGTGACGGAAGAATAGCATCCGGTTCTGTCCCATCACCTTCCACGCCGACGGAGGAGGAGGCGGGGCAACCATGGCCAAGCACGAGGCGGCACCTCGTCGGCTGTCGAGCGAGTCGACGGCGCCGGCGCCCCAGCGGGGGACACGTCGGGCGTTGACCTCGCGTCTGAGACGAAGATGAGCGTCGTCTCCCCACAACACACCAACCCCAAGCAGACGGACGACGCCAGCACGCTCGTGAAGGACTTGCTGAGCGTTAGCCTCGTACCTGAGACAACGGTGCAGTCCGTCCCCGACGCGACTTCGTCACCATCCGTCGATCAAGAGGTACCGTCCGTTTTTCATCCTGTGCCGTTTAGATTCAGCTTCGACCCACCAAGCGACCCCGCTTCGGTGGATGCTTTCATAAAGGCATATCTGAACCTTCCGGGGTATCATATGTGGTCAACCTGGGACCGACTGACGGCTGTCTTGACCTACGGCCCCCCGGGTTCCGAGGAAGATGACGAGCCCGACTATGGTTGGGATTTCACCGGGCTCGGTAACCCCAGTGCCATGCGGGACTTCATGACCGCATGTGACTACTGCCTCTCCGATTGCTCCGATAGTCGCCACAGCCTCGGCGACGAGGACTGTGGCCTAAGTCGCGAATGTTTCCACGTCGATCTAGGGGGTCTCGACGAAGGCAACCACCTTGGTATGCCGGAGGACGGAGATCCCCCTAGGCCTGCGCCTCGCGTTGACATCCTTCGGGAGCTAGCTGTGGTCCCAGTCCCTGCGGGGGGTCAGGACGCATAGCTCGAGCAAATCCACGAGATGTAGGCCAGGCTCGATGAGGAAGTAGGACAACTTGTGTAGCTCCAGCAGAACATCGGGCAGGAGTGGGCAGGCCGAGCTCCGGTCGGAGAAGCGCGTCATCTGGCCCAGGACGTCCAACACCGCATCGCCGACGACGCCAGGGCGAGGCTGCCCCCGGCTTCTAGTGGGGTCGGCCAGAACCTGGCTGCAGCAACAATACTACTCCGAGCGATCCGAAACCATCCACCACCGAGGGGCGGCGTATCCAGGGAGAGCTCAATAATCTCCTGGAGGATGCCGCGATCCAACGGGCCGAAAGCTCTGCCTACCGAAGGCAGGGGTATTCCCCCAGAGCATCGCGTCGCGACTTCCCGATTCATGCGGGAAGCCTCGGTCCACACCGGGCGCACGTGGGACACAGCGTCTGCGGCCCCAGGATGCCTCGGCAACGAGCACCACCGCCGCAACCGTCGAGCCCACCTCGATGAGAAGGTGCGCCGAGGCTACCACCCCAGGTGTGGGGGATGCTACGACAGCGGGGAGGATCGGAGCCCCTCGCCCGAAGCACCCGGTCCGCAAGCTTTCAGCCGGGCCATACGACGGGCGTCGTTCCCGACCCGGTTCCGAACCTCGACTACCATCACCAAGTACTCGGGGGAGACAAGGCCGGAACTGTGGCTCGCGGACTACCGGCTGGCCTGCCAGCTGGGTGGAATGGACGATGACAACCTCATCATCCGCAACCTCCCCCTGTTCCTCTCCGACACCGCCCGAGCCTGGCTGGACCATCTGCCTCCTGCGCAGATCTCCAACTGGGACGACCTGGTCAAAGCCTTCGCCGGCAACTTCCAGGGCACATACGTGCGCCCTGGAAACTCCTGGGATCTCCGAAGCTGCCGCCAGCTGCCGGGAGAGTCCCTGTGGGACTACATCCGGCGATTTTCGAAGCAGCGCACCGAACTGCCCAACATCACCGACTCGGATGTCATCGGCGCGTTCCTCACCGGTACCACTTGCCGCGACCTGGTGAGCAAGCTGGGTCGCAATACCCCCACCAAGGCAAGCGAGCTGATGGACATCGCCACCAAGTTCGCCTCTGGTCAGGAGGCGGTCGAGGCCATCTTTCGGAAGGACAAGCAGCCTCAGGAGCACCAGCCGGAAGACGTCCCCGAGGCGTCCGCTCAGCGCGACACCAAGAAGAAGGGCAAGAATAAGTCGCAAGCGAAACGCGACACCACCGACGCAGACCTTGTCACTGCCGCCGAGCACAGGAACCCTCGGAAGCCTCCTGGAGGCGCCAACCTGTTCGACAAGATGCTCAAGGAGTCGTGCCCCTATCATCAGGGTCCCGTCAAGCACACCCTTGATGAGTGTGTCATGCTTCGGCGCTACTTCCACAAGGCCGAGCCACCGGCGGAAGGTGGCAGAGCCCACGACAACGACAAGAAGGAGGGCCACAAGGCAGAAGAGTTCCCCGAGGTCCACGACTGCTTCATGATCTAGGGTGAGCAAGTGGCGAACGCCTCGGCTCGGCACCGCAAGCAAGAGCGCCGGGATGTCTGCTCGGTGAAGGTGGCGACACCAGTCTACCTAGACTGGTCCGACAAGCCCATCACCTTCGACCAGGGCGACCACCCCGACCGCGTGCCGAGCCCGGGAAAGTACCCGCTCATTGTCGATCCCGTCATCGGCAATGTCAGGCTTACCAAGGTCCTCATGGACGGAGGCAGCAGCCTCAACATCATCTACGCCTAGAACCTCAGGCTCCTGCAGATCGATCTATCCTCGATCCGGGCCGGCGCGGCGCCTTTTCACGGGATCATCCCCGGGAAACGCGTCCAACCCCTTGGGCAACTCGATCTGCCTGTCTGCTTCGGGACTCCCTCCAATTTCCGAAAGGAAACCCTCACGTTCGAGGTGGTCGGGTTCCGAGGAACCTACCATGCAGTGCTGGGGAGACCATGCTACGCCAAGTTCATGGTCGTCCCTAACTACACCTATCTCAAGCTCAAGATGTCGGGCCCCAACGGGGTCATCACCGTCGGCTCCACGTACCGACACGCGTATGAATGCGATGTGGAGTGCGTGGAGTACGCCAAGGCCCTCGTCGAATCCGAGGCCCTCATCACCGACCTAGAGAGCCTCTCCAAGGAGGTGCCAGATGCGAAGCGCCACGCCGGCAACTTCGAGCCAGCTAAGACGGTTAAGTCCGTCCCTCTCGACCCCAGCAACGACGCCTCCAAGCAGATCTGGATCGGCTCCGAGCTCGACCCCAAATAGGAAGCAGTGCTCATCGACTTTCTCCGCGCGAACGCCGAGGTTTTTGCATGGAGTCCCTCGGACATGCCTGGCATACCGAGGGATGTCGCCGAGCACTCGCTGGATAACCGAGCTGGAGCCCGACCCGTGAAGCAGCCTCTGCGCCGATTCGACGAAGAAAAGCACAGAGCCATAGGCGAGGAGATCCACAAGCTGATGGATGTAGGGTTCATCAAAGAGGTATTCCATCCCGAATGGCTAGCCAACCCTGTGCTTGTGAGAAAGAAAGGCAGGAAATGGCGGATGTGTGTAGACTACACTGGTCTAAACAAAGCATGTCCGAAAGTTCCCTACCCTCTGCCTCGCATCGATCAAATCGTGGATTCTACTGCTGGGTGCGAAACCCTGTCATTCCTCGATGCCTACTCAGGATATCACTAAATCAGGATGAAATAGTCCGACCAGCTCGTGACTTCTTTCATCACACCTTTTGGCATGTACTGCTACATTACTATGCCATTCGGTTTGAGGAATGCGGGTGCGACATACCAAAGGTGCATGAACCACGTGTTCGGAGAGCACATTGGTCGAACGGTCGAGGCTTACGTCGATGACATCGTAGTCAAGATGAGGAAAGCCTCCGACCTCCTCTCTGACCTTGAAACGTCATTCAAGTGTCTCAAGGCGAAAGGTGTAAAACTCAATCCCGAGAAGTGTGTCTTTGGAGTCCCCCGAGGCATGCTCCTGGGGTTCATTGTCTTCGAGCGGGGCATCGAGGCCAACCCAGAGAAAATCGCGGCCATCACCAACATGGGGCCCATCAAGGACTTGAAAGGAGTACAGAGGGTCATGGGATGCCTTGCGGCTCTGAGCCGTTTCATCTTGCGCCTCGGCGAAAGAGGCCTACCTCTGTACCGCCTCTTAAGGAAGACCGAGCGCTTCACTTGGACCCCCGAGGCCGAGGAAGCCCTCGGGAACCTGAAGGCTCTCCTTACAAGCGCGCCCATCTTGGTGCCCCCCAGTGCCGGAGAAGCCCTCTTGATCTACGTCGCCGCTACCACTCAGGTGGTCAGCTTCGCGATCATGGTTGAGAGACGAGAAGAAGGGCACGCATTGCCCGTCCAGAGGCCGGTATACTTCATCAGTGAGGTACTGTCTGAGGCCAAAATCCGCTACCCGCGAATTCAGAAGCTACTGTACGCGGTAATTCTGACGCGGTGAAAGTTGCGACACTACTTCGAGTCTCATCCGGTGACTGTGGTGTCATCCTTCCCCCTGGGAGAGATCATCCAGTGCCGAGAGGCCTCGGGTAGGATTGCAAAGTGGGCGGTGGAGATCATGGGCGAGACAATCTCGTTCGCCCCTCGGAAGGCCATCAAGTCCCAAGTCCTGGCGAACTTTGTGGCTGAATGGGTCGATACCCAGCTTCCAGCAGCTCCGATCCAACCGGAACTCTAGACCATGTTTTTCGACGGGTCGCTGATGAAAATAGGAGCGGGGGCGGACCTGCTCTTCATCTCACCCCTCGGGAAGCACCTCCGCTACGTGTTGCGCCTCCATTTCCCGGCGTCCAACAACATGGCCGAGTACGAGGCTTTGGTTAACGGGTTGCGCATCGCCATCAAGCTAGGGGTTCGGCGCCTCGACGCTCGTGGCGACTCACAGCTTGTCATCGACCAAGTCATGAAGAACTCCCATTGCTGCGACCCGAAGATGGAAGCCTACTGCGACGAGGTTCGGCGCCTGGAGGACAAGTTCTACGGGCTCGAGCTCAACCACATCGCTCGACGATACAACGAGACTGCGGACGAGCTGGCTAAGATAGCTTCAGGGCGGACAACGGTTCCTCCGGACGTCTTCTCCCGAGACCTACATCAACCCTCAGTCAAGACCGACGACATGCCCGAGCCCGAGAAGGTCTCGGCCTTGCCCGAGGCGCCCTTGGCTCAGCCCGAGGCACCCTCGGCCCCCGAGGGTGAGGCACTGCGCGTCGAGTAAGAGCGGAATGGGGTCCCGCCTAATCGAAACTGGCAGACCCCGTACCTGCATTATCTCCACCGAGGAGAGCTACCCCTCGACAGAGCCGAAGCTCGGCGACTGGCACGGCGCGCTAAGTCGTTCGTCTTGCTGGGTGACGGAAAGGAGCTCTACCACCGCAGCCCCTCAGGCATCCTCCAGCGATGCATATCCATCGCCGAAGGTCAGGAGCTATTACAAGAAATACACTCGGGGGCTTGTGGTCACCACGCGGCACCTCGGGCCCTCATTGGAAACGCCTTCCGACAGGGTTTCTACTGGCCAACCGCGGTGGCTGACGCCACTAGGATTGTACGCACCTGCCAAGGGTGTCAATTCTACGCAAAGCAGACCCACCTGCCCGCTCAGGCTTTGCAAACAATACCCATCACCTTGCCGTTTGCTGTGTGGGGTCTGGACCTTGTCGGTCCCTTGCAGAAGGCACCCGGGGGCTACACGCACCTGCTAGTCGCAATCGACAAATTCTCCAAGTGGATTGAGGTCCGACCCCTAAACAGCATCAGGTCCGAACAGGCGGTAGCGTTCTTCACCAACATCATCCATGGTTTCGGGGTCCCGAACTCCGTCATCACCGACAACAGCACCTAGTTCATTGGCCGAAAGTTCCTGGACTTCTGCGAGGACCACCACATCCGGGTGGACTGGGCCGGCGTAGCTCACCCCATGACGAATGGGCAGGTAGATCGTGCCAACGGCATGATTCTACAGGGACTCAAGCCGAGGATCTACAACGACCTCAACAAGTTCGGCAGGCGATGGATGAAGGAACTCCCCTCGGTGGTCTGGAGTCTGAGGACGACGCCAAGCCGCGCCACGGGCTTCACGCCGTTCTTTCTAGTCTATGGGGCCGAGGCTATCTTGCCCACAGACTTAGGATACGGTTCCCCGAGGACGAGGGCGTACGACGACCGAAGCAACCAGTCTAGCCCAGAAGGCTCACTGGACCAGCTGGAAGAGGCTCGGGACGTAGCCTTACTACACTCAGCACGGTATCAGCAGTCTCTGCGACGCTACCACGCCCGAGGGATTCGGTCCCGAGACCTCCAGGTGGGGGACTTGGTGCTTCGGCTACGACAAGACGCCCGAGGGCGCCACAAGCTCACGCCTCCCTGGGAAGAGTCGTTCATCATCGCCAAGATTTTGAAGCCTGGAACATACAAGTTGGCCAACAGTCAAGGCGAGGTCTACAACAACGCTTGGAACATCCGACAGCTATGTCGCTTCTACCCTTAAGATGTTTTCAAGTCTTCATATACCTCGTTTACATATGCAAATAAAGTCTAACCATCAAGGAAGGGTCAGCCTTGCCTCGGCAAAGCCCGACCCTCCCTCGGGGGCTAGAAGGGGGGAACCCCCTCTGCGTCAAAATTTTCCTCGGAAAAAGTCTTTCTGCCAGAACATCTTTCGTGCTTTTCGACTACTTCGATAGTGGGATCCTGAAAACGACGGAGTACACGTAAGCGGCAAGGCCGACCGAGCCGAGGGACTCCTACGCCTCCGGGATACGGATACCTCACTCATCACCTTCTGCGATAAGTAACTCACGCTCGGATAAGCGATTCCGCTGGCCAAACAAGTCTTAATGCTCGAAAACTTTTCTGCCGAAACGATTTTTCGTGCCTTCTCGACTATATCGATAACTGAATCATACGGACGAGTAAGAGTACACGTAAGCGGCAAGGCCGACCGAGCCGAGGGACTCCTACGCCTCCGGGATATGGATACCTCACTCATCACCTTCCGTGAAAAGTAACTCTCGCTCGGATAAACGATTCTGCTACCGATGAACAAGTCCTGATACTCGAAACAAGGGGAAAAGAAACGCAGCTTTACAACACGACGACAGTATGTTTGGGCCTCGGCGGCCGCAAAAAAAACATACGCATACTACAGACAAACTGATCCTGCAGGTTCAGACATCAATAGGGGGGAGCAGCAGCACCCTCAGCGTCGACTCCACTTTCGGCGGAATCCGACCCGGCCTTGGACGGCGACACGGTCGGAGGATCTCCCCCTCGAAGGAAGACGTCAGCACCATGCCTGGGCCATCGCCGCCAGGGTCTCCTCCAGGAACCCGGCCCAAGCAGACGGCTTGATCAGCCGCTCCGTAGCCTCAGCCAGTTGTCCCCCGAGGACATCAGCCCGGCTCATGGCCTCGGCAGCCCGACTCCGGCATTGGCCCCGCGAGTGGACGACCCGGCCAGGTTCCAGCCGCCACTGCTACACCTCCTCGGCTTGGGAAGTCACCCGCTCCTGGGCCGACGAAGTCTTCTTTTCGAGCCAACTCCGCCTCTGTCCATGCTGACACCGCTACCTCCGGCTCCGGCTCATCGCAGAGCGGCCGAGGGTTTCTTTAACTGGGCAAGAGAAGCCTCGGGCGGCAAGGCCGACCGAGCCGAGGGACTCCTACGCCTCCGGGATACGGATACCTCACTCGTCACCTTCCGCACAGGGCAACTCACACTTGGTTAAGCGGTTCAGCAAGCCGATTGGCGAGTCCTAGTGCTCGAAATAAGGAAAAAACATGGCTTTACGCCCAAATACACAGATGTTCAGGCCATGACAGCCGCAATGAACAGACACCGGCAATCAAGGTGCCATTACAGATGGAACTCCGGTTCCACCCCCGCAGGTACGAACAACCCCCCACATTGGAGGGCCTGCAGGGCGACAAAATCCCAGGTGGCTCACCGCCGCCCACTCCGGCAGCAGCGACAACGACCTCCGCTCCGGGCGGCCAAACAGCAGCAGCGATGACCTCAGGGCAGACGCTGCTGCGATAAGCCCTCGCCCACGTCCCCACTCGAGGGGCGAGGACAAGCTATCAAAGCCAAAGAGCCGGAGGTCGGTCCGCGGGTGGCGCTGACGGTCTCGTCGGCGGAGAAGCTTTCTCCAGCTGCCACCACCTCAGCACCGGCGGCGGCGTCCACCTGCCCACCAACACCGCACCAGCAGGCGCCGGCCGCCCCAAAGCGCACCGGCAGGTCCTCGCTCCCGTCCTCATCACGAAAACGAGAATGGGACCATCCCAAAACACGAGTACCGCCCTCGCGGCGTACGACGTGTTGTGAGACCCCCCGGTGCGGCTGGCCACCGTCGCCCGGATAAAGGACGGAATTCTGCACCCTGGACTGGGCAGCAGCAGTTCGCCTTCCCCGGCACGGCTGGAGGGCGCCTCCTCCGCAGAGCTGGAGGATAGTTTCCACCCCCAGAAGCCGGAGGAAAAAGCGGGACGCCAGCCCACGCGAAGGCAGGCCCCGGCTCGCCTCGCCCTCCTCCCCAGCAAGGGCAGGGAAGAGGTCGCAGCCTGGCTTGCTTCTCCCCACCATCAAACTGGTGGTCACCATCTTGGGTGACCATCGGCAAGGGGATGGAGCCGGGCTGCCTGATGAAAATCCTTGAAACCGAGCAATGGCTGAAAGGTACCAACTTCCGCGAAGTTGCGCTCCTCCAACGACAGCAAGACGAAAGCAACGAGGGCGCTCCCCATCCGGGGCTCGGAAGATGGAAGGGCGCAATGCATAAGGGGAGTGCGAAGGCATGGCTGCCATCCAAGGGGGTCGCCCCCTTTTTAAAGGCGACTCTCCCCACTTACGTCCTCAGGCGTTGCGAGCTGAGTCTTCACCAACACGCTCCAAGGTCCTCCCCCTACGACATGGGGGCTGGGTCCCATGCATCATGCAAGCTGGACCAGGACAGAAGAAGCCAAACCGCCACGCGCGGAGCGCGTAACTGCCCAGCAGTTACGAGCACTCCTCCATCTTCGCCTAAACCAGCGGGCGAAAGGGCGGACCGCCATGCAGGCGGCATGCAGCTGCACCAAGGGGATGCACCCTTTCGACTTCGACGCGTCCAGCATGGAGGCCCGGGCCCACACGTCATGTAACCGGCGTGCCGGTTACTACGTGCGAGAAACTGCACCGCCACTTGCGCCAGTACCACGCCTTCTCGACTGTGGAACCGGTGCCGCGACTCGAGGCAACCCTACGCATGGCCCAACAGTGCCAACCGAGCACATCGGTCACGGGTCAGTCCGCCGCGGGAGAAGGCGCGACGGTCGATATGGCCAAAAGTGGGCCAACAGTAATGGCCGCGGCAGGCGGGCGGAAGCAGCAGTCAAATTGTCTGCAGGCTCATGTCCCCTCCTGGGACAGCGAGAGAGCCCTCTCCCACGGCGTGAAGACGGCGCGCCCGTGTTCCGTTCCTCGAACGGTTCGCGCACGCACAACGGCTGCCCCGCCAACCACTCGTCCTGTCGCATTAACTCTACGGCAGGGCAGGCGACACCTTTGGCAGGCGAAGCGGGCGACGCTTCACCTCCGCCATGATGACCGCGTCCAAAAAGGTGTGCCACGTCGTTCAATTTCGTATCCTTTTCCTCTTCCCCTTTCTCTCTCTTGCTACAGGGACCGGGAAAGGGCATACTCCGAAAGGGATCCTTCTCAGCGAAGGAAGCGGGCCCCGAGCCCTCCTACTGATTAGAGGTTCGAAGGCTAGCCCCTCGGAAGGGTTCGACAGCCGCCTCAGAGCACTCGGGCTCCACGCCCATTACTCGTCAGAGGTTCGAAGGCTGGCCCCTCGGAAGGGTTCGACAGCCGCCTCAGGCCACTCGGGCTCCACGCCCACTACTTATCAGGGGTTCGTAGGCTGGCCCCCGAAGGGTTCGACAGCTGCCTCAGAGCACGCAGAGCGAGGGATGACTCTGGGTACGTCCGATACATGGCCGAGGCTCGGGCTACGATCCCGAGGTACCCTAGGACATTTCCGAGACCAGCAGGAGCGATTCTGTAACGGAATCCCATCAGAGGGAGGCATCGAGCCCTCGGGCCCAATCAAACGGGACCGGGTCCGGCAAATCACCTGCAGGTACTTTTGGAGCGCGCCTCTGGGCCACTAGCTGACCCTTATCGAACGGGGCACGAGCGTCCACTCGGATCACCCGTTAGCAACTCACTGGAGACACCATGTTCGGCGCCCTCCGAGGGAAGCATGGCGCTTTCCCCCTCCTCCTTGCGGAAAGGCAACGAAGGGGCGTATGAAAAAAGACGAGTCAGTCCTTGACCGTCCTCTCGCTCTGTGCGGAGGCTCGGGGCTGCTCTCGCAAACCCGGCTCCGGCCAAACCGTTGACAGCGTCAACATACCAGCCCGAGAGCTCGGAACCTGACTATGCACCCAGGATACGACCAGTTCGCATGAGGGAACAACCAGACCGGCCGAGGCATCATGAAAGGCATTAAGACCTCGAAGGAGTCAAACCACTCCTCCGAGGCCTCGGGGGCTACACCCGGCGGGTGCGCTCGCGCGCACCCACCGAAACAAAATGCAACCGAGAGAGGCCAGTCCCCTTGCAAAAAAGTGCGACAAAGCCTCCAAGCGAGTAGCCACACTCCCTTTGAGGCTCGGGGGCTACTGTCGGGGACCATAATTAGGGGTACCCCCAAGACTCCTAATCTCAGCTGGTAACCCCCATCAGCACAAAGCTGCAAAGGCCTGATGGGCGCAATTCAGGTCAAGGCTCCGTCCACTCAAGGGACACGATCTCGCCTCGCCCGAGCCCAGCCTCGGGCAAAGACAGCCGACCCAGGAGAATTCACGTCTCGCCCGAGGGTCCCCTCAAGCAACGGGCACACCTTCGACTCGCCCGAGGCCCAGCTCGGGCAGGCTTCGCGGAGAAGCAACCTTGGCCAGATCGCCTCGCCAGCCGACTGAATTGCATGAGCATTCAATGCAAGGATCGCCTGACACCTTATCCTGACGCGCGCTCTTCAGTCGACAGAGCCGAAGTGACCGCATTCACTTCGCCCCTCCACTGGCTGACCAGACAGGAAAACAGCGCCGCCTGCGCTGCTCCGACTGCTGTGCCACCCGTCAGGGTGAGGCTGACAGCCGCCAAGTCCGGCCTCAGGTGCCATAGGAAGCTCCGCCTCGCCCGACCCCAGGGCTCGGACTCAACCTCGACCTCGGACGACGGACTCCGCCTTGCCCGACCCCAGGGCTCGGACTCAACCTCGACCTCGGACGACGGACTCCGCCTCGCCCGACCCCAGGGCTCGGACTCAACCTCGACCTCGGACGACGGACTCCGCCTCGCCCGACCCCAGGGCTCAGACTCAACCTCGACCTTGGACAACGGTCTCCGCCTCGCCCGACCCTAGGGCTTGGACTCAACCTCGACCTTGGACGACGGTCTCCGCCTCGCCCGACCCCAGGGCTCGGACTCAACCTCGACCTCGGACGACGGTCTCCGCCTCGCCCGACCCCAGGGCTCGGACCAGCCTCGACCTTGGAGGAGCCTCCGCCTCGCCCGACCTTTGGCTCGGACCGACCACGTCGCAGGGGGGCACATCATTACCCTACCCCTAGCTAGCTCAGGCTACGGGGAACAAGACCGGCGGCCCATCTGGCCCGTCCCTGTAAAACAAGTAATGATGGCACCCCGCGTGCTCCATGACGACGGCGATTCTCAGCCCCCTACGGAAGCAAGGAGACATCAGCAAGGACCCGACAGCTCCGACAGCTGTGCTCCTACAGGGCTCAAGCGCTCCTCCGACGGCCACGACATCACATGAACAGGGCGCCAAAACCTCTCCGACAGCCACGTCGGCCTGTACATAGGACTCTGGCTTCCCTCTGCTAGACACATTAGCACATTGCTACACCCCCATTGTACACCTGGGCCTTCTCCTTACATCTATAAAAGGAAGGTCCAGGGCCCTCGTACGAGAGGGTGGCCGCGCGGGAGGACGGGCTGACGCACTGGCTCTCTCTCTCCCTCGCGAACGCTTGTAACCCCCTACTGCAAGCGCATCCGCCCTGGGCGCAGGACAACACGAGGCCGCGATTCCCCTTATTGTTTCCCCCTTGTGTTCCGTCTCGCGCCGACCCATCTGGGCTGGGACACGCAGCGACAATTTACTCTTCGGTCCAGGGACCCCTCGGGTCGAAATGCCGACAAGTAGAGTTCATTGTTGGGTGCGAATAGTGACGAGTGAATCATCTGACTTAGTCTAAACAGGGAGATTATAGGCAGAATATGGGACAAGAGTATTTTGGGAGTTTTCTGGAATATGAACCATGCTTAAGGGATGACATGGTTGGATAGGGAATAATTTGATAAGAACTTAGAAACAATAATTATTGGAATCTGAGTTTGGAAGCCTGGCTCGAAAGAATTCCAAAATTAAGTGTGCTCAACTTGGAGAAATCTAGGATGGGTGGCCAGATAGAAAGTTTTTACTGGAAGGAAAATCACAGCCACCAGAGTTTGTATGACTGGAATATTGGCTTGGCAGGTCTTAGGTGTGTTGGACAACATGATGGGTGAGCAGTTGAAATTTAGGGTGATCGGATGATCGATAAATGGTAACAATGAATAGTAACAATGAATAGTGACAATGAATAGTGATGATGGAATAGTAATAATAGATATTATCGATGAATAGTAACGATAATGAATAGTAACAGTAGATACTAACGATGATGAATAGTAACGATGAATAGGAACTATGAACAAACGGACGAATGGACGATCGGAATTTCGGCAGCATAATGGCTGAACAAAGGTTATTTGGACGAATGAACGGACGAACGATGAATAGGGACTATGAACGAACGATGAACGATGAATAGGAACTATGAACGAATGGACGAACGATCGAATGATCAGACGAACAAACGATCAGAATTTCGACAGCATAACGGCTGAACAAAGATTATTTGAACGAACGAACGGACGAACGATCGAACGATCGGACGAACAGACGAACGAACCATGAACGATCGGACGAACGATCGGACGAACGAATGAACAAACTAAGAACAGGTGGATGAACGATCGAAGAACGACCGAACGATCCTTGTTCTAGTGTGTGCTTGTGTGGGAGGTGGAGTAGGCGTGTGTGGGGGGGAGGAGAGTTGCCATGAAATGGCTTGGGGTGGCTTGAGAGGAGGCCCTTGCCCCACTATTTATAGGCTCGGTGGGGGGATTAGGGGAGGAGGAGGCGAGGATTAGTGGGAGGATGCGAGGATTAGTGGGAGATAAGCATGTATTTGTCTTGTATAAGTGTAATTAGCTTGTAGAGCTCACTGTATGACACCGGAGGCATACGTATACGTATGAGCATAAGGAAAATTATAGAGAAAATATATGTAGGGACTTTAAAAATGATTCTGAAGGTATTTCTCGGGAGGGGAATATTTGGAGAATTATCGGTGGAATATTTGGGCAGTATTTTTGAAAAGAATCAGAGGGGATCACTGGGGAAATATTTGTAGGATATTTTGAGGAGGATTTTGGAGAGAATATAGACCACTAAATTTTATTTGTTGATATCAACTTGCAAACAAAAATTTTGAAATGAAATTTAAAATTCATTTTGAATTCAGAGCGAGTTTGAGAGAATTTCAAAATTTGAATTTTTGGGATGCTACACCCAATCGACCATTTGAAAATGTGGGAGCCCAAGCAACATACCAAGGCATATTGTAGACATTTCCAAGTGCTCAGACACTTAAGTGCTTAATAGAATCACTCGGTGATTAGCGTAGGTGCTTTGCGAAGTGCTTAGGTTAGTTAGACCGTATTAGCGCTTGCTCTAGGTGAACCTAGTTAGTTGAGTGAGTTTAGAAAAACCACACAACCCCTCGGCTCTTGTGTGAGCCATTGTAATTGTACCGAGTGGGGCGAGAGTCTTGCGAGACCGCGCCAATCGAGTTTGTGTCACACCCGCCACCGTGTACTGGAGGGAACGAGGCCCATGATGTTTTGGCCAGAAGCTCGATAGTGGAGACGACACGGAGCGTTCAAGAGGAGACGGAAGCGGAGCACCACTTGCACGTGGAGAAGGCTCGCGGCTCTCTACGGAGTTACTCCACCGTGGTGGTTGGCCGTCGTGTGGGCTACCCCTTTGCGTAGGGGCACCAACAAGGATTAGTCGGAACCATGCGTGGTTCCGGATACCTGAGTAAAAATACCAGCGTCATCCATGAGAGTTTGCATATCTATCTTGCTCTTTACCTTCTGCATTTATATTAAGTATTTAAGTTTCAATCATGTCTTTATAGTTAGATTATTTATGATTGAAACTTAGCCATTGCGGTAGAGATAGCAACACTTAGACAAAACCTAGTTTGCATGTTCTAGATTATTTATTTGCATAGGTTTTGCTCTAGGGATTTATTTGTGGCCTAGTTTAGAGAAAGTTTTAGAAGTCCTAATTCACCTCGTCTTAGGCGTCACTATTTTCTTCAATTGGTATCAGAGCCTGGTTTGGCTCATTTGAAACGCTTTAGCTTCACCGCTAAAAGAGTCGACGCTCTTTAGAGGAAGGGGATGGATACCCATAGGCCACCACACTTTGATGGCACTAACTTCCCATATTATAGTGCTATAATGACTTGTTACCTAGAGGTCATTGATCTAGGTGTTTGGAGAGTCAATCGTGACGGGATGAAACCACCCAAGAATCCGAGAAACCCACCACGAGTGAGGAAAAAGAAATTCATTTAAATGCTAGAGCCAAAAATTGCTTGTATGAATCTCTTAGCATGGATATTTTTAATCAAGTTTTTACATTAAAACTGCTAATGAGATTTGGCTAAAATTGCATGAGCTCCATGACGGCACATCCAATGTCCGTGAGCAAAAACATTACCTAGTCTTAAATGAGTATAATTCTTTTGCTACGAAGGATAATGAGCTTGTTAGAGATATGTATTCTCGTTTTAATCTAATTATCAATGAGCTTAATTCTATTGGCATTAATAAGCTAGGTGATGCGGACATTGTGAGGAAGATTATCTCTGTACTACCACAACAAAGATATGAGAGCATCATCACCATTCTTCACAACATGGAGGACTTGAGTCAAATGACCCCGACCATTGTGATTGGGAAAATTGCAGCATTTGAGATGTCGCGAAAAATGGGTCGACAAGAGGAGCCAACTTATTCAAGACCATATGTGTTTGCATGTGATGAAAGAAAAGGCAAAAAGAAGGCTCCCACTCCAAGTTCCTCAAGTGAAGAAGAGGAGGAAGAAGAAAGTGATGATGATGAAGATAATCAACCATCAACATCATCCTCCGAAGATGAAGCAACAATCTGATGAGTCAGAAAGGTAATGGGAATTATCTGCAAGATTAATCTAATGGGTGTGCCCCTGCAGATCAAAGATATTCTCTTGAACATTGATAGGAAAAAACAAATAAATAGAGGATGCTTCGCATGCGGGGAGAATGGCAACTTCAGAGACAGCTGTCCAAACATGGTCGAACCCACAAAAGGGAGGAGCAAAGGCAAGACGCTTACAAGTGTCAAAACTTGGGATGACTCATCAAACGAAGATGAACCGCCAAGGACGCGCAGCCACCGATCCTCATCACGCTCATCACGGTCATCATGCAAGTGCCTTATGGCAAGAAGTAAAATTAGTATTCCATCCTCTAGTGATGATAGCAGTAGTGATGATCAAGGTGAGGGAAAGTCCTCCTTAGATGAGCTTGCGGAAGCCATAAATTTTTTCAGTATGTATGCACTGAACAAAAGGCTCAACTTAAAATTTTGAAAAACAAGTTGATTAGCTCTAAAAATGATTATAAATGTTTGCTAGAAAAAATTGAAACATTTACAAATTTGAATTGTGAGCTATCAACAAAAATTGAGCAATTAGAGTCTAGTGCTCTATCCTCAGCTACCTATGATGGCCTTATTAAAAAGAATGAAAAACTTAAGGCTAAGTTAGCTAGGTCCCAAGAATCCATTGAAAACTTGCTAGGGAAAATAGAAATTCTTAGCATACATAATAATGAGCTAACTACTAAGCTAGAAAACATTGGTAACACCCAAGAAGTATCTCTGGTTGAAATACCTAAAATTATTAAGAAATATGCTTCTACTTCTTGTTTTGATTTAATTGATAATTCTAACCCCTGCAATCAAGTTCTTGTTAAGAATGTTGTTATAGAAACATGTTCGGATGAGATTGCAATGGAGAATGAACAATTAAAGCAAGAGGTGGCTCGCCTTGGCAAGGCCTTCTATGACAAGAAAGGCAAAGCCAAACAAATCCAACCTCCTCAGGATAACACCACTGCGGGAGTGAACAAGCCTATTGAGGGAGAAACTGTGATTTGTAGGCTATGCCATAAGAAAGGCCACAACTCTTACCAATTCAAGGCGAAGACCGGGGATAAGCAAAAGCTCAAGCAAAATCTTCAACACCTACATCAACAAGGTGGATAAAAAGGCTGCTACACCATATTTGATCAAGAAGAAAAAGAATGGAAAGGTGATAGCAATAAAGGCCAATAAGCAAGCTAACAAAGAAAAAGGGGCCAAACGCATTGGGTGACAAAGGAAAATATTTCAACTATGAAAAGCACAAAGAAGGTTTGGATTCCGAGAGGGAAGTAAGAAGTCTGAAGGACTTCAGGGAATTTAGAGACTTGGTAAATTTGGGATGTATATTAGGGGACGCATCAAATTGGATAAAGTCTATTGCCAAGTGGGTTAGTGTATACTTTGGACCCAAATTCCTCACCCATGACTAAGGTAACTAGATTTATTGAATTTTCTTTTTAGATATGCGTATCTATTTTCTTATATCTAGTTTTTAACTTAAATGCCTAGTTTTGCATGTTATATTTTCTTTTTATGTTAACTGCATGCATAATAGGTCAATCATATGGTAGGAATGCTCACTTTCAATTCATATTCTTGAGCAAGCCTACATGGTTTAAAAAGATTAGTTAAGTATGGCACATAGCTTATTAAACATTCTAAGTAAATGATATTACAATTGGTATTGGTATATGACATATTTCACATTTGATATCCTCCATACTTCAATTGATATCATTTAACTTATATGTGCCAAAGCTCGGATTATAGATAATTTGCCCCTCTTAATATCAAAATCAAAGTGCATGTCTCCTACAAGTATTCAAAACTTGTATGCACACTTTCAGGGGGAGGTTACTCTATAATCTAAGTCCTTGAGACTAATACTGTTTTCAAGTCTATTATATGTAGTAGTCTCATTGAAGGAAAATGGAGTCCGTGGAGAAAGACAATAAGCTTCCACTACAAATCTATAAGTAGTTACATGTCTCACATGACTACATTTGGTATCTTTTACATGTCTTTTCTAGTTATTGATTAGACTATATTTCATATCTTATACTTCTCATGTAGCTAAATGCATATGTTGTCAAAATATATCTGTTACCTATGCATAGGGGGAGGTAGTCTAATCAAATCCTGTCTTGTACCTCTATTTCTCACATGCTTTTTTCCTAAGTAGAAGATCTCTGACATGAGGAGTATTTCTTCGTCTGTGACAAAGAGGGAGAATATTCTTTCAAAAGGAGATCACTCGATTAGGGGGAGTAATTTTTTAGTGCTTCAATTGATAAATCTTTTAAGAGGGCAAGCTTTATTTGCTTCCTATATGCTTTAATGTCTTCCTTTTCGATGGTTGATGCCAAAGGGGGAGAAGTTTTAGTGACCAAAGAAATAAATTATATCAAAGACCAAACACCATCAAATTAAATTTTTTTGATCTTGCAAGTGGTTTTGGTTCTTTGGTCTAAAATAGGAAGTAAGTGAATTATGGAGTTAGGGGGAGGCTTAAGTCCATAATCTCACTCTGAGGGGACACTCATGCATCCTAGCAAGTAGATTGCATATTTTCATTCAAATATTTGTTATATTTGCTTGCTTTGGTTGTTGTCATCAATCACCAAAAATGGGGATATTGTAAGGAAAATGGACCCCGAGCCATTTGGCTCAAAAGGTTCTGGTGTTTGATGATCAACATAACATGTGGACTAATGTGTTTGCTAGTATTTATGTCTGTAGTTCACAGGATGCGAAAGTGACTTGGACTAAGGCATTGAGGAAAGCAATACCTAAAAAGAAGACATTATAAAGATCAAAAGAATATCAAGCAAAGTCCAAGAAACGAAGAAATGTGTTGTCACTGGCGGACTGCCCGGTGGCACACCAGACTATTCGGTGCCACACGCCAGACTGTCCGGTGCACCAGGGAACAGTAGCCCAACAGCTAGTTCCTTGTGGCACTGTGGAAGAGGCACCAGACTGTCCGGTGCGACACCGGACTGTCCGGTGCAAAGGCTGACAGCGCCAACGATCACCTGCCAGATCCAACGGCTAATGGCGCACCGGATAAGGCATCAGACTGTCCTGTGCCGACCATCGGACTGTCCAGTGTGTCGTAGAGATTTGTAGCTTTTCCTCCAATGGCTATAATTGAGTTGGGGCCTATATATACTTTACCCATCCAACCATTTGAAGGTGTGGGAGCCCAAGCAACATACCAAGTCATATGGTAGACATTTCCAAGTGCTCAAACACCCAAGTGCTTAATAGAATCACTCGGCGATTAGCGTAGGTGTTTTGCAAAGTGCTTAGGTTAGTTAGACCGCATTAGCGCTTGCTCTATATGAACCCTAGTTAGTTGAGTGAGTTTAGAAAAACCACACAACCCCTCGGCTCTTGCGTGAGCCGTTGTAATTGTACTGAGTGGGGAGAGAGTCTTGCGAGACCACAACAACGAGTTTGTGTCATGGCCGCCACCGTGTACCAGAGTGAACGAGTCCTGCGGCGTTTCGACCGGAAGCTCGATAGTGGAGACGATGGGGAGCGTCCAAGAGGAGCTGGAAGCGGAGCACCACTTGCGTGTGGAGAAGGCCCGCGACTCTCTACGGAGTTACTCGACCGTGGTGGTTGGCCCTCGCGTGGGCTACCCCTTAGCGTAGGGGCACCAATGAGGATTAGTCGGAACCTTATGTGGTTCCAGATACCTTGGTAAAAAATACCGATGTCATCCACGAGAGTTTACATCTCTACCTTGCTCTCTACCTTCCACATTTATATTAAGTACTTAAGTTTCAATCTTGTCTTTATAATTAGATTATTTAGGATTGAAACTTAGCCATTGCGGCAGAGATAGCAACACTTAGACAAAACCTAGTTTGCACATTCTAGATTATTTATTTGCATAGGTTTTGCTCTAGGGATTTATTTGTGGCCTAGTTTAGAGAAAGTTTTAGAAGTCTTAATTCACCCCCCTTAGGCGTCATTGTTTCCCTCTATGGGGGACAGATATCAACCGGGTCCACCGGAAGGGTAAAAGACCTCGCAAAAGGCCCGTGGGCCCAATAATTTGCAAGGTCGTTCCTTCGTGGGCCTGGGGAGGAACGTCTAAAGAAGCAGATCGACGCAAACCCAGACGGCTCGACGAGTTTGAATCACGACCACAATGGAGACCTGACCTTCCCGCGTAGGGGCCTTATGCATCGGAACAGAGCGGGGATAGGTCGGCTAGATTATAGGAAGATAGACTTAGTCAGTTCACTATTACTTAGGCACACGTTGTTATCATATCCGCATGTAACGCCACCAAGTCGAGTATATAAGGCCTAGGGGGCACCCCCTCAAAAGCATCTCACCACTTAGCCATACACCCGGTTCTCTACATTTTCGGCACTAGAGAGCCTCCTTGTAACCTACCACACAAAGTACTCACGCCAAGACGTAGGGTGTTACGCATCTCAAAGCGTCCCGAACCTGTACAAAACTGTCCACTGCCTCTCGTGCATTAGCATGAACTATCGAGCTACAGTCGGTAACACCGTCCTACTCCAAAAAGCACCTCGAGGGGCAACCCCGGGTGCGCGGTCGGACCCGAAACACCGACAGCTGGCGCACCAGGTAGGGGGTGTGTCACTGATCCAAGCTAGCTCAATGGCCGTCACTTTCCAACACAAGATTGTCCTTTGCCCCGGGTCCGTGTTCTGCTTCGGAACCATTTCGTCCGTAGCAGATGAGGAAGGGACTCTGCATCGCATCACGGATCCACCGGAGAGAAAGTCTTCCTAAAAAATCTCCGGGAAAATCGGAGCAAAGCAGGAAAAAGTGCAACATCCAGCGCTCCGAGCAAATACCACCTTCAGCAAGCTAGGAGTCGAGGGTCCGTCTACCCGGAGAACTCCGTTGTCCACCTCTCCGACGAAAAAATGGACACGAATCACAAGGAAAAAGGAAGTGAACAAGGTAAAGGATTGTAAAACTACTCTTTCGGTGCCTCCGTCCTCAAAGGAGAATGGAAAGAAGCTCGTCACAGCGGCAGTTCCATTCTACCCCGACGTCCTCTTCATCGGGAGAGTGGAGTCGCCCCCCGTCTCCGACGACGAACCAACTGCGCCCGAGGAAGAACATCCTCAGCGGGAATCCCGCCGACGAAGAAACCAACGCCGAAACATTCAACGACATCACGAGGCTGGGGAGCGGGACTCGGTGCAGCCCGTATCGCGAGACGAGGTCTCGGAGATAGGAGAAACTCCAGAGGAACGGGTCTTCAGGGAAAGGAGGAATTCTCGGCGACGTGACCGTCGGCAAGCTCAAGAGCAGGCTGAGCAGGAGGCGAGGCAACGTCGAGAAAATCCACTTTTTGGACGCAACCTGAACCCCGACTTCACCCGAGCCATGAACACACCGAGCGAAGTTGGTGGAGTATTAGCTCGGATAGCTGATGGCCTCCCCTAGACTCCAGACACCGAGGGCTATCGACGACTATTCACTCGGGCGGCCAACCACCTTCTACCTCTCGCTCATCCGTCGAGCGACCTACGACACGCCATCAACAGTCGACGAGACGCGCGGAGCTCCATCAACGCCTCGCACGAACGACGACACGAAAACGAGATCCGGCGCCGGGAAGAATATGACCGGGACCACGGCTTCCCTGTGCGGAGTTAGGCCACCAGAACTGAGTCGGCAACGGCTTCGACTGGCGGCACGACCCGGGGACGGTCGAGAAACCACGACAACAACTCCCCTCCCCGGGACAGGCGTCATCATCGACGACAGAAGGACACATGTGGAGTATTGGCACTCACTCCGTGTCTTAGGGCCATTCAATGGCCCCCAAACTTCAAAGTCTCCAACGTCAATGAGTACGAGCCTAAGCAGGATCCGGGAGGCTGGCTGGCTGTCTACACCATCGCCGCCCGAGCCGCTGGGGCAACCGAAGACGTAATGACCGCATACTTGCCTATCGTTCTCGGGCAAGATGCACTGCAGTGGCTGCGACACCTACCCCGACACTGCATCGACAACTAGAGCGATTTCAGTCGGCGCTTCACCGCCAATTTCCAATATCTCTCCGACAAACCGGCGCAGCCATGGGACCTCAAATCCATCAAGCGCCGAGGGGATGAGACTCTCCGGTCATACCTCAAAAGATTTCAGACCATGAGGAATCGTATCCCTGAGGTTGCAGAAGCAGCAGTGATCGAAGACTTCTACCGGGGATCTAATGACTCGGCCTTCGTCCGCGCCATACTGCAGAAAGCGCCAACCACCTCCGAGCAACTATTCTGGGAAGCCGACCTCTACATCACCACCGACGAATGAGATCAGGACCTCATCGGAGGAACAAAACCTGCGCCAGCGGCACCGCAACGCGACACGAATCAGCAACCCGACAAACGTTGGGAAAAGAGGCCTCGTGAAGAAGTCCACGCCGCCGGACCACCTGCCTCTCGTGTCCGAGGAGGACCTCGCGGAGGCGAACGCACGCTGGACGACATCCTCGACGCCCAGTGCTCGTACCACAAGGACATGCGCCACACCCTTCGGAACTGCAGAGACTTCAAGCACTCTGTGGGGAACGACCAACCCTTCCATCCTCTGCCGCCTCCCCCGCCACGAGGAGGACCTGGAGAACCTCGATAACCCCAACAGCAGGAGGGGGGAGGAGGTGGAGCCTTCCCACGCGTCGCCGAAGAAGTCAACATCATCTTCGGCGGACACAGGTCGCAAGAAAGCAAGATGCAACAAAAGCTCAACGACCGTCAGATATTGGTGGCGACCACTGGTCCTCCCGCCCCATATCGATGGTCCGAACATCCGATCACCTTCACCCGGGCAGATCAGTGGCTCAACTTCGACCACCCGGGCAAGTACCCGCTCCTCGTCGATCCGGTGATCCGAGAGAGCAGGGTAAAGAAGGTATTAGTGGATGGGGGAAGCAGCATCAACGTCACCTTCCCCCGGATGCTTCAAGGCTTGGGAGTTCCCCTCAAAGAGCTCCACGAGTTGGACACTCCTTTCTTCGGCATCATGCCGACTGAAGGAGAATATCCACTGGGACACATCTACATGCCGGTCACCTTCGGAACTCCAGAAAACTACAGAACCGAGTTCCTAAGGTTCGAGGTGGCAAACTTTGACTGCGGGTACAACGCCATCATCGGCAGGCCAGGATTGGAAAAGTTCATGGCCATTCCACATTATACGTACATGATATTGAAGATGCCAGGACCACAAGGAATCATAACTGTGCGCGCTGACTTCCAAGGCGCCGCAGAATGTTTCCGAGTGGCTATTCAAGCGGCCCTCACCACCAAACCATCGACGACTTCTTCTGCGCAGGCGATCTCAAAGCCTGAAGAGGACCTCGCGATACCCACGAATGAAGCTCAAGTCGTGACCTCTATGCGGTCGACCGAAGAAACCAAGAGAATCAGCCTTGGGTTCACCGACGAGCGCAAGACAGTCGTCATCAGTTCCAGCCTGGATGACAAATAAGAAGGCGCGCTCGTCTAGTTCCTGCAAGATAACCGAGACGTATTCGCATGGCAACCTGCGGATATGTCGGGAGTCCCGAGAGAACTGGCCGAGCACAAATTGAAGGTCTACCCCCAGGCGAGGCCGATCTGACAAAAATTACGACGCTTCACACCCGACAAGAGAGAGGCCATTCGTGCAGAGTTAGCTCGCTTGGTCGCAGCCGGATTCATTAGAGAAGTGTTACACCCTGAGTGGTTGGCAAATCCTGTTCTTGTACTCAAAAAGAATAAAGTGGATTGGCGCATGTGCGTCGACTATACGGATATCAACAAGCAATGTCCAAAGGATCCCTTCGGACTTCCTAGAATAGACCAGGTGGTAGACTCGACCGCCGAATGTTCTATACTGTCTTTCTTGGATTGCTACTCCGGGTATCATCAGATCAGCCTGGCAAAAGAAGGCGAGGAAAAAACAGCATTCATCACCCCATTCGGAGCCTTCTGCTATACCTCCATGCCGTTCGGCCTCAAAAACGCTGGAGCGACTTACCAGAGGGCTATCTAGACATGCTTAGGCGACCACTGGGGCAAGCGTGTGGAAGCTTAGGTGGATGATGTGGTAATCAAGACAGAGAACTCAGAAAATTTCATTAAAGATTTACAAGTGGTCTTCAACAGTCTGTGGGGATATCGATGGAAACTTAATCCCGAAAAATGTGTCTTTGGAGTACTGGCTGGACAATTGCTCGGGTTTATTGTCAGCCACCGGGGAATTGAGGCCAATCCAGAAAAGATCGAGGCTATCATGAGAATGGAAGCACCACGATCACAGAAGAAAGTACAAAGACTTACCGGATGCATGGCAGCTCTAAGCAGATTCATATCAAGGCTGGGAGAAAAAGGCTTACCGTTCTATAAGTTGCTCAAGAAGGTAGACAAATTCCAGTGGACTTCAGAAGCTCAGGAAGCTCTAGATGCACTGAAGAAATTCCTGACAACACCGCAAGTGCTAAAGCCACCGCACCGAGCCACACCAAGTCAACCGGCTGAAGATCTGTTGTTATACATCTCTTGCACGACTCACGTGGTGAGCACCGCGTTAGTAGTCGAGCGAGCAGAAGAAGGACATGCATACCCAATACAACATCCTGTCTATTTCATTAGTGAAGTCCTGGGTCCTTCGAAGAAGAAATATCCTCAGGTTCAGAAACTATTATATGCAGTACTTCTAACTGCATGCAAGCTCCGTCACTACTTTGACGATCACAAAGTCATCGTAGTCACTAGATTTCCAATAGGGGATATTCTCCACAATAAAGAAGCCATCGGAAGAATAGTCAAGTGGGCCTATGAACTGGGAGCTCATGACATTGAGTTTCGACCTCGCACTGCAATGAAGACTCAAGCACTAGTTGACTTCGTATCAGAATGGACCGAGCTACAAGTGCCCGATAACCCGGAAACTGCAGAAGTATGGCGAATGTATTTCGATGGCTCGCTGAAGCTGCAGGGGGCAGGCGCAGGGATCCTCTTCATTGCACCTGGAGGTGAACAACTCAAATATGCTCTTCAATTGTTATTCCCAGCATCCAACAATGCAGCAGAATACGAAGCTCTGATTCATGGACTGAACATTGCCATGTCACTGAGCATCAAGAGACTGATGGTATATGGGGATTCTCTAGTAGTCATAAGTCAGATAAACAAAGAGTGGGATTGCTCGAATGACTCCATGGGGAAATATTGCTCCGCCGTCCGAAAGCTGGAAGACAAGTTTGAAGGTTTGGAATTTCATCATGTGGAGAGAGACCGCAACACGACACCTGATGCATTGTCCAAGCTAGGATCCAGTCGGACTTAGGTCCCGCCTAGGGTTTTTGTCCAAGAAGTACTGCACCCGAGCATTTCACTAGATCGGGTAGAGGAATGCAATACTCTGAGCCAACCAGAGTCAGATCCTGATGACTGTAGGAAGCCGATCATCAGATACATAAAGAATGAGGAAGAGCCGGATGACAAAAATACAGCAGAACGCATTGCAAGGCAGTCAGCTCATTATACTCTCATTGGGGAAACACTATACAGAAGGGGCGCATCAGGAGTCCTCATGAAATGCATTCTTTCGGCTATAGGGAACCAACTGCTAGAAGAGGTCCATGTTGGGCAATGCGGGATACACGCAGCATCAAGGACTCTGGTTGGGATGGTCTTCAGGTCTGGTTTCTACTGGCCAACGGCGAAGAGTGATGCAGCCGAGTTAGTCCAGAGGTGCGAAGCCTGTCAGTACTTATCAAAACAACAGCATCTACCAGCACAGCAGCTGCAAACCATACTTGTAACCTGGTCGTTCGCGTGCTGGGGACTGGATATGATTGGAGCCTTCAAGAAAGCTCAAGGAGGATACACTCATGTACTGGTTGCTATCGACAAATTCACTAAATGGATAGAGTTCAAACCCATTGCTTCTCTAACTTCAGCTAAGGCAGTGGAATTCATACAAGACATAATATTCAGGTTCGGGATACCGAATAGTATCATAACCGACTTGGGATCTAATTTCACAAGCTAAGAGTTCTTCGATTTCTACGAACAAAAAAGCATTCAGATCAAATATGCCTCAGTGGTGCACCCAAGATCCAACGGGCAAGTAGAAAGAGCCAACGGGATGATATTGGAAGCGCTCAGAAAGAAAATCTTTGACAAGAATGAAAAGTTCACAGGAAAGTGGATCAGAGAGCTGCCGTATGTTGTTTGGAGCCTGAGAACTCAACCTAGCCGAGCTCTGCATGGAAACACTCCTTTCTTCATGGTCTATGGTTCAGATGCAGTGATGCCCGCTGATCTCAAGTTTGGGGCACCGAGGTTAATCTTTGAAAACATAGCAAAGGCTAAGGCTACTAGACTGGAGGATGTTGATGTACTAGAAGAAGAACGATTAAATATGGTGATTCAGTTAGCCCGGTATCAGCAAACTCTGAGGCGCTATCATGACAAGGCCATACGACATCGATCCTTCGCAGTGGGAGACCTCGTCCTCCGTCGAATTCTAACGGGGGAGGGACGACACAAATTGTCACCACTATGGGAAGGGCCATTCATAGTAGCAGAAGTCACTCGGCCTGGATCATATCGTCTTACTCAAATGGACGGCACGGAAATTGGGAACTCATGGAATATAGAACATCTCAGGAAGTTTTACCCCTAGCTATATTTCAAAAGCTATTGGGACGGCCTTGTATTCTGTAAACTGGGAAATATATCATCAATAAAAAGACTTCGTTCTCAAAGGCGCTCAAATTGTTTACTGTCAACCCGCATGCTTACTTAACTCAGGGTGACCACTATACCCTACCAACGGAGCAATCGACTTAAGTCGGCGACGACTTAAGACGGTGTAACATGCTCACGCTTAACTCAGGGTGACCACGATACCCTACCAACGGAGCAATCGACTTAAGTCGGCGACGACTTAAGACGGTGTAACATGCTCACGCATAACTCAGGGTGATCACTATACCCTACTAACGGAGCAATCGACTTAAGTCGGCGACGACTTAAGGCGGTGTGACATGCTCACGCTCACTTAACTCAGGGTGACCACTATACCCTACTAACGGAGCAATCGACTTAAGTCGGCAACGACTTAAGGCGGTGTAACATGCTCACGCATAACTCAGGGTGACCACTATACCCTACTAACGGAGCAATCGACTTAAGTCAGCAACGACTTAAGATGGTATGGCATGCTCATGTGTAACTCAGGGTGACTACTATACCCTACTAACAGAGCGGTCAGTTACAGTCGGAAGTGACTTAAATCGGCACGGTGCACTCACGTCTACTCGATCCAACAAGATATTGCGAAATAAGAAGAAATTTCAAAATCATCACACTGCATTTACTTCTGCAATTGTAGCTACTGTTGGATTCTAACAACGGGAAAATAATAATGGCATTCAGTACTGAAAACGCTTTCTAACAGAATATTCGAGCACACTAACCACATATACAAGGCATTTAGTGTTTCTACTTGGTAATGTTTTTCTCAGGAGCGATCAATGAAGAGGGGTGACTCGAAGAATCAGGAGCAGCATTCACATCTGCAACTATGTCGTCAGGAACAATCACACCGGGCCTCCTCATCAAGATTTGCCCCGCGCGAACGGCTTTGTCCATAGCTCTGTCGCGCTGGGCCCTCAAAGTAGCGGAAGCGTCTTCAGCAGCCTTGACAGCCAGCCGAGCATCCTCTAGCTCCTGGACGACTGATCTCTTGGAAGCGCGCAGATCCTTGATGATAGAATCCTTGCTCGACACCAATTGCCTAAGGCAAATCATATCATCCAGGGACTCTTGTAGCTTATAACGATGATTATCCAAGTCTTCCATGGTGAAACGGTGGCTCCTCTCCAAGATAGTCAACGAGTTGCTGGCGTCGCGATATAACTTGTCAAGGTTATCATGAGAAGTTGCAAGGGCACGTTTTTCCTCCTGCAGACAAGAATCAGTTCTCCAACGTCAAGCAAGCATTAAGAACACAGCAGAGAAAACCAAGTAAAGCTTAATTCATTGGTCACCTTTTCAGAGTCAAGCTGAGCATTAAGAGTGGAGTTCAGTATGTTGGCATCATTCAGAGAAGCAGAAACACGGGCCAAGTCCGTCTGACCTTGAGAATATTTCTCTTCAAGATCAGAGTACCGTCAGGCCATATCTATCAAGAAACGGTCAAACAAGGGTGTTCAGCCAAGAAGCAGATCAGTCAAGCAGCCAAAGAAGAAACAAAGGGCACTAACCAGCATTCGCCATCTCCAAATCAGATACCCGCTGCTGAAGCAGCACTGGATTCCAATGTGTCAGAGACAGAGCTCTTTCTGGGACAGAGGCACCCTGCGATCTCAGCTGACCAGCCATCTCGTCAATCAATGCCTGACATTAAAAACAGATGAGTATAAGAACAGTATTCACTCGGAGTATAGTCAGGTCAGAAAAAACCAAATTACCTGGAGATTAGAGAAGAATGAAGGAACCCCCAAATCATGGGAATTCAGTTGGTGACTTGATGAAGGATTACCAATCGAAGCAATCTGCAGACCATCAGTGGGGACCAATTCAGCGTCACCAACAGAAATCAAAACTCTGTCATCAGGCGCGCCGGCCTCTAAGGCAACCTCCTGACCCAAAGCCCGTGTTGCTGCCATGCAACCAGAATGCGGAGGAGAAGACGCGACGTGAACATCCATGGAAGTATGAGAAGGACAACCCGCTCGGACACCCTCGGGGGCTGGGTTATAGCTCGCGCTGCCCACCCGAGCTGGATCATCACCGGCAACACCCTCGGGGGCTGGGTAAACGCAAGCGCCATCCTTGGGGACCGTGTTCTCTGTAATAGCCACCTCTAAGGCTGAAGGATTTTTAGCCACTTCCATGGGAACGGAGCAATCCAGATCAACCTCTTGACTCCTAAAACCGCGCTCCAAGGTCGAGGAGGCACGAGACGCTGCTCGGGATAACTCTAACCCAACAGCAGGCACATCAGCACAAATTTCCATCATCCCACCATCTGCCGGCTCCGACAATAGATCTTCAGGGACCATATCCTCGAGAGTCTGATCAAAATTTGCCAGAGACAATTCTTGCAGACCAACGAGAGCAGACAAAGCTGGAGAAGGAACACCACTACTCTCCCCGCTGGCTATGTAGCGCCGGCTGTTCTTCCGAATTAAGGGGATTTCCTCCTCCTCTTCCTCATCCCCATCAATAATACGGACAGTACACCCATTGGGTCAGCATCATCAAGGCCACACCCATTGGGATCAGCAACAATCGGGTCCATACCTCTGCGACGATCCCCTGGGAGTTGTCTGAATCATCAGACGACGCCGGGGGAGAGGCAAGGACCGGCGAACCCTCTGACTCGGAGGGGAACTCCTCCTCCGAGTACTCTGAGTCGCCGAAGTCCTCCGAGGGAGGAGTCGGCTCACGTTTCCGCTTATCGCCGAAATGGTGCGAGGAACTCCCACCTTTCTTGCTCTTGCCCATGGTGGAGTAGAAGGAAAGTGAAGAGAGTAAGCAACAAGCGGCAGTAAGAGATGTGAAGATGCCAGAGAAGCAAGCACACTATTTATAGAAGAAGAAGGCAACCGCTCACCTCCTACCACGGCTACTGAACAGTCGCAAAAATTCAATATGCAATTCAAACCGTCTGGAAACACGTCAGGCGGCTGGCGCCGTTCCACGTAACACGACATCCATTGGGACTCCAATCAACTGCTTGGGCGATATGATTACACCCGCGGTCACATGAAGTTACTACTCAGAAGCAGTTTGCTAAACGCTCAGCGCACCAAGCCGTCCCTTGCCTACACCCATTGGGGAGATGTCCAGGAATTTTCAATAGATTTTCCCAAGCAATCACATCCATACAGTATACGCAATGAATACCTTAAGACAGAAGGAAGATATCAACAGAGATCAGAGGAAAGCCAAATATAGCCGATGAGGTACAAGTCTAATCAACAGAAGCATTGAAGCACAAAGTGATATGAAGACTAGCCAAAGGCCATCTACCAAACGTCCAATTAGTCGCAGATCAAATAAATTGGAAGACCTAACAAGATACGGGCAGATCACGTGCCCGATCCCAAAGACAAAAATATGTCGACCTCTAAAGCATAATGTTGATGACATAAATGCTGATCTCTAAGGCATTCGACGGCGGGGAAAGGATGATTTCTGAAAAACAGCGTGAAATGAAGACCTTCGAGTGGATTATTTTCAAAAATACACTCGAAGCTCGGGGGCTACACCCATTGGGTACACCTTCGGTGCACCCAATGAATCATCATCCCCAAGAGGCAGAATGCTAACTTCTGAAGCATAAGGCGAAACTAAGACAAGGCTGACTTCTGAAAAAGCACAAGTGGAAGATAAAAGTGATTTCTGAGAAGACTTGAAATGAAGACCTTCGAGTGGATTATCTGCAAAAATCCACTCGAAGCTCGGGGGCTACACCCATTGGGTGCACCTTCGGTGCACCCAATGAATTTTGAAGTTCTATAGAGTAAAATGCTGACCTCCGAACCATAAGCCTGAGACAGAACAACGAATTTTGAGGAATAATAGCGGAAGAAGACAGTAAAAGGTCGTTTTTACCGGATCACTCAGAGTTCAGAAGCAGTGGCCCGGCAGACTCATTTTCAAGGCATTCTTTATCAAAATCAAAAAAGGCCGCAAGCTGGACCTAAGATCTTTGGACCGATTATTTCAAAATCAACCCAAAGATCGGGGGCTTGTGGGGGACAGATATCCCCCGGGTCCACCGGAAGGGTAAAAGACCTCGCAAAAGGCCCGTGGGCCCAATAATTCGCAAGGTCGTTCCTTCGTGGGCCAAGGGAGTAATGTCTAAAGAAGCAGATCGACGCAAACCCAGACGGCTCGACGAGTTTGAATCACGACCGCAACGGAGACCCGACCTTCCCGCGCAGGGGCCTTATGCATCGGAACAGAGCGGGGATAGGGCGGCTGGATTATAGGAAGATAGACTCAGTCAGTTCACTATTACTTAGGCACATGTTGTTATCATATCCGCATGTAACACCCTCCGGTCGAGTATATAAGGCCTAGGGGGCACCCCCTCAAAAGCATCTCACCACTTAGCCATACACCCGGTTCTCTACGTTTTCGACACTAGAGAGCCTCCTTGTAACCTACCACACAAAGTACTCACGCCAGGACGTAGAGTGTTATGCATCTCAAAGCGGCCCGAACCTGTACAAAACTGTCCACTGCCTCTCGTGCATTAGCACGAACCATCGAGCTATAGTCGGTAACACCGTCCTACTCCAAAAAGCACCTCGAGGGGCAACCCCGGTTGCGCGGTTGGACCTGAAACATCGACACCCTCACGTGGCACAGCCGCGCCCCGACACTATCGGACCTCTCTTCGGAACTATCGGACATTAAAGACCTGTTAGACTTTGGGAAGCTTTGAGTTTTTTATTATTTTAGTTCCCAACGGTCACCTGCTGTGTATCCTGACACAGGTATACTGCAGAAAGATTTCTTATACCTCTTTGCCTCGTTCAAAAAGCCCTCTCCCTCATTTGCTCCACATTGGCTCAATGTTCTAGTTGTTCTTCCACTCAAGCTGAGAAAGACCCCTTAGGATAATAAGAACCCTAAGTCTTCCTTATTTCCTTTGGGCATTAGAGTTTCTCAAGGCTAGTTTCACCTATTGATTGTAGGAGCTTGCTCCTAGTCGATGTGAAATCATTCTCCATAAGCTACAAGGTTACGTTGTAGCCTTGGATTGCTGTAAGTCACCCTCATTAGTAGTAAAAAACCTTCTCATACTAAGAGCAATGGCTTGATATCGATGAAGGGTGTGTGACCTGTTGGGGACTTGTTCTCAAATGCTATGAATCAAGAACAAGGCAACACACAATGTTAAATATTAAAGCCCTTCGTCCTTCGAAACATTATTTCCCCTTGGGTATAATGAATTTCGGACGAAGGTTATGAAGGTCATACCTTCATAATCATAATAGAAGATTAAGAAATGATTTATGTATAAAATATGGAAAATAACATAACTACTTTAAACATTATAAGTAATTTATTTCTATTCATTTTTATTATATAAATGATGACAAATTACAAATGTACCTTCGGCTTGAAGGAAAGTAAGGACACAAACGTGATGTCGATGCCAAGTCAGTGTGAACAGTACAGGAATATTGTTCATCTATTTATAGGCACGGGACGCAGCCCGTATAAAATTACATTAATGCCCTTTACTTTTATCAATAACTCTATAGTAATTCTTCGAGGGCTGATTTGGCTTTTCATCTTTAAGTCGGTTTCCCCTTTCTGCTGTCATGCCGAAGCTCCTCTGCATATAGCTTCGTGACCGTTTCATCCTTCGTCATGATCGTCTTCCATTTCAGTCAAGCTTCGTCTTGACCATGCTTCTGTATACCCGCAACCTGATTCCGAAGATACCTGCTCGCATACTTAGAAAACATTATCAAATCACGTTTTTGAGGACCTTCGGAAGCCGAAGGCCCCCAACAGTAGCCCCTCGCAATATTAATTTGCTGTAATGATAAATTCATATTGCGATATGGACAAAGGCCTTAAGCCGAAGGTCCGAAAAAACACCTTCTCTTTGCTAGAATAGCAACAGTCTTTGACAAGCGGGACCCTCCAGTTTCAACGCTCTGGGAGTATAAATAAGAGCTCATCCCGAGTTTATTTGGCACGCTCTCTTGCCAACTGCTTTTACTCACCCAACTTTTAGCCTGCACGCAACAACACTTGCTTGGCCTTTTAGATTTTTAAAGCTTCGGTTTCGAGAGCACTTTCTCAGCGTTTGCAAGGATGTCTGAAGATAAAAAAGCTATTGGTGATTCGAAGCTAAGTCTTTCTGAGGAGATGCATCTGGGTTTTCTTCAATAAATGTCGAAGACTAATACAGAGAAGATTACTAAAGAAATTTTGGAGGGTTTATCTGAAGATACTGGTGACAGTGACAGCTATGATGTGGATAGTGGTGGTGAAGACTCCGAAGATCGACCTTGGCGACCAAGCCATGCGGTTTTTGGCAAATCAAGTATTAAAGAAAATCATCTTGCCAACATGAGGGGCAGATATTTCCGGGACTTGTCCGTTGTGAGGGCTGATGAAGGAGAGAAGACTTGTCCGACTCCTAAGGAAAATGAAGTCGTGGTATTCTGAAGCTTCTTGAAAGCTGGACTACGATTTCCCTTAAGCAGCTTTGTTGTAGAGGTGCTGAAGATATTTGAAATCTACCTTCACCAACTTACCCCCGAAGCAATCATAAGGATGAATATCTTCGTGTGGGTCGTGAGAAGCCAAGGCTTGGAACCTGATGCGAAAAGTTTCTGCAACATACATGAATTGTTGTACGAGACAAAACCTTGGGGTAAGGAACAGTATCACAACAATTTTGGCTGCTACAGCTTCGGCTCCCGGTCTAGGTCAAGCTGCCCCGTGCCGACCTTTCGAAAGAGGTGGCCTGGCGACTGGATGACGGAATGGTTTTACGTGAAAAATGACTTGAAATCACGAGAAGATATAAAGAAGATCATTATGCGTCCCATCTGGCAACGCTTCGGCCTACGGAGGCCGAAGGTGGAAATGAATGAAGCAGCCGAAGAATGCCAGAGAGCCTTCGGTGTTGTTTGCTCTTTTATTGGGACGAGGGATTTGGTCCAAGAACACATTGCCTTCAGAGTATGGCCACTTGTGGAAAAATGGGAAATGCCGCAGGAGACCATTAAAGAGACTGACGAAGGTGGACTAGTCAGACTGAAATACACATTTAAGTTCGGAGATAAATTCGTTGAGCCAGATGATGACTGGCTAAAAAGCATTGAAACTGTAAGTGATGAACTGCTTGGGGTATATTCAAAGGCCAAAGATACTGCATTGTCAGCAGCCTTCGGAGGCCGAAAGAAGAAGAGGCTGAACCGAGTATTTGACGCAATTGGGTTCGTCTACCCCGACTACCATTATCCAGTGCGGGGTCAAAAAAGAAAGAATACTTCCTCTGCGAAAGAGACCACTTCAGCCACTCCTAGTGAGCCGGCGCCGAAGAGAAAAAGGGTAAAGGTTCTCACACACCGACCGTTATATTGAACTGGCCACAGTGCCTGAGTTCGCCGGTGAGACCTCTTCGGCCACCGAAGCTAAAGAATCAACTCTGCTGCCAGAAATTGAAGAGTTGGCCGAAGTGCCAGCAACAGAAAAGATGGAAGAGCCAAGGACTGAAGAAACAAAAACATCAGAAGTTTTAAGTCCTTCAGCGAAGATTGAGACAGGAAAAAGCCAGAAGGGTCCAACAGTGACCCCGAAAAGAAAAAGGATGGTTAATGTGTTAGATGTTTTGGAGACAATTAAATCTTCAAGCATAACTCCAAAGAAAACTGTTGAAGCTTCTGAAGTGTCTACTGAAGCCTTTGTTGCTGAAGCTTTTCGAAGCAACAATTTGAAACTGAAGCTGGGCCTTCAGAGCCCACCAAGGTAAGACCTTTGGAAACCGAAGAAACGAAAATTGCAAAGGCAGCCGAAAAAATAAAAATGTCAGAGCCAGTTTTGGTTGAAGAAATTGACACTGCTGCCCCCGAAGCACCTTCCAAAATATACGATTATATTGTGCGACACGCTTCGTGGAAGAAATTATCCGAAGAAGAGATTTTTGAAGCTAATCACTATGCCAGAGAATTGAAATATCCGAAGGGGGCACTAGTGTTCAATGGGACAGACGAAGATGACTTCCTATACTGCCTCCCAGACAACAAAGAATTATCCGTCTGCCGGGAGATGGCTAGAAGCATGGGGTTTCCGAAGTTTGAAGCTGGACTCTGTGCTATGACGAAGGACGATCTTGCAGATAGCCTTGCATATAATAGTCTGAAGGTGTGAAAATTGTATATTTGGAAATTTACAATTTTTGAATCATTCTTTTATTCTTATAGTAATTCTTTTTTCATATAGGGTTTAATACTAAGCAACGCCTTGAGAGCGCAAAAGAATGCTGAAGACGAAAGTTACAATATTGCTTTCAACAACCTACGAACAGAGGTTATCAAGCTGAGGAACGAAGCTTTGGAAACAGATAAAATTCTGCTTACACTAGTGGATAAAATAAAGGAAGACGAAGCTACCTCTAAGGCTCAAACTGAAACCCAAAAACGTGAAATTCAGGATCTTCAGAGACAACTGGCCAGGGCTAAAGAAGAACGCATACTAGAAGAAACAAAACGAGAACTTAGTGATCAATGGGCAAATCATTTGGAAATAAATGTTGAAGAGCTTCATGCTTCCAAGAAAAGATACTATGATAAATCCATAGAGTGTGTGAAGAAGATAAAATCCAGTTTCGCCAGCGTTGGCGCATTCTCTAGCGAAGAGAATTTCACAAGGGGAAATCCAGAAGACCTGATTGAATGGATCAGTCACGAAGCTGAGGCCTTCGAAGAAATCCTGAACAGGCCGCGGAGACATATGTGCTTTTTCGGGCGCCAGGGGGATTGCTACTGTGTTGGAAAGAAAAGGCTGTAACCATGTGAAATCTTTAGCACAAACCGAATCCGCCTTGTCCACCGAAGACATAAAGGACCCCGAGGCCGAATCAAGCCTGGTTGGTGGAAAATTTTTCACCGACATTTGGGACAATGGCGGCCGAGAAATGGCTCAAGAGATCATTCAAAGAAGCAAAAAAGGCATTCATGATGCTAGGAAGATAGCAGAGGCTGCTGAGAAAGGCGCAGAGCCCGAAGGGCAAATAGGTATTAACTAGTGGTTTTTATTCTGTTGTAATTTTTGGTTCCAGACTTTGGTCGCGGTTTGTAATAGTAATATAGCTGTATCTTTTCCTCCCTCGGAACCTGCTGAGGCATCTCCGGGCCCCCACCCGAAGGGGAACGATGAAATTTGAAAAATGGCCGAAGCCATCATGGACAAGGTTGTCGATCAGCTACTGAACGAAGCTGCAGAAATAATTCTTAAGGAGGATTAGATGCTATTGTAAAAATATTTGGGATGTAACATGTGTAATACATTGTAACTTTGAATGTAATATATAATCTATTTATAGTTCAATTCTTTACGATGCATGAAATTTTGCATACATACCATTTTTTGAGCCTTCGGCGAAAAAACACCTTCCCTTCTTTTCATGCCTCGTGAAGAAAATCTTTTATATATCACAAGAATTTCCATACTTCTCTGATGAAGAATATCCAAGCTTCGTGAAATATTCACTGAAGCTATAAAAAAAGTTTTATGTTACCTGTCTAATGAAGCTACACTTCTTCTTAGTTTATCTTGTGCCTTAGCACGATTTTCTCTTTTTGAAAACATTCTCCAAAGATCAATACTGTATCCCCTTCTTGTTCCACATGCAATATGCTATATGATGCTTATGTTATGCAAAATTATGTGATGATGTTATGTTATGCAAAATGATATTTGTGCCGAGAATACACACATCCCTGCAATAAAGCACACAATCTTTTTATATCAGCGATGACTTTTCGCTGTAAGCCTCCCTTAGGAGCTTATTCGCCTTTTACTTTCAGCGGAATCAGCGTTTATTTTTCGCTGTAAGCCTCCCTTAGGAGCTTCTTCGCCTTTTACTTTCAGCGGAATCAGCGTTTATTTTTCGCTGTAAGCCTCCCTTAGGAGCTTCTTCGCCTTTTACTTTCGGCGGAATCAGCGCTGACTTTTCGCTGTAGGCTCAGAAAACTTACACTGCGCTCCCTTAGGAACGACTTTTTACTACTTCGAATAAATTGCACTGTGTCCCTTAAAACAAATTTTTGATAATACAAAGGTCCTTCATGCCACCATAAATTTGTATGCTTCGGCAACTCAAGCCTATGGAGAAGACATATTTTTATTATGTTAAAAGACGAAATTGTTACAAGAAATTGAAAAACAATAAAAGACACTTAGACTTCCCATAATTGTTCCTTATTATCAAAAAAGTAATACTGAATGTAAAAATGCGAAAAAACTGCTGTTGAGGTAGGATATTTGTCAGTAAATGTGCTTCGACTCTGGCACAGTGCTATTGACTGTGCGAGCTTCAGATTCCTCTCTGAAGTCCCTCTGAATGTGAGTGTGCTGACTCCCTTCTAGCTGTTGTCCTCGCTGCGTTGGTGGTGGCAGTGGAGGCTGTTGCCAAGATGCTTGGGGTTGACTTGTCGAAGCAACAGAAGCTGCAGAGTGATTGCCTACATATTCTGGGATGTAAGGCGAATGGTACGAAGCAGTGTGCATGACCTGCTTCGGCTGACTCTGTTGTGCTGCAGCTTCTGCTATCTCCTTTTGCTTCTGGATGGTGACGTGGCACATCCTGGTGGTATGGCCCTTGTCTTCACCACAGAATAGACAGTAAATTCTTCTTGGCTGATCCTCAAATCTTCCCCCGAAGCCCCTGGCGCCTCTGCCCCTTGGCCATGGCGGCCAAACAGAGCTTTGTTGTTGTCCCGAAGCCTGCGAAGAGTATTGTGGCCTTTGCTGTTGGCTCCCTCTATCATCACTTTGAGTGGAGTTATGAATTGACCTGACATGCCTCGTATGAAATCTTCCTCTGAAGCCCCTAGTCGTTTCAGAGAACCTAAATGCCTCCTCCCTTCTTTGGCGGAAGTCATTGTCGGCCCGGATGTACTCGTCCATCTTCTGGAGCAGCTTCTCCAAAGTTTGTGGTGGCTTCCTGGCAAAGTATTGCGCTGAAGGTCCCGGCCGAAGCCCCTTAATCATGGCCTCAATGACAATTTCATTGGGCACTATTGGCGCTTGTGCCCTCAAACACAGAAACCTTCGGACATACGCCTGGAGGTATTCTTCGTGATCCTGGCTACACTAGAATAAAGCTTGAGCAGTAACTGGCTTCGTCTGAAACCCTTGGAAGCTGGTTATCAACATATCCTTTAGCTTCTGCCAAGAGGTGATTGTCCCTGGCCGGAGAGAGGAGTACCAGGTCTGAGCGACACTCTTGACGGCCATGACAAAAGACTTTGCCATGACTGCAGTATTGCCACCATACGAAGATATGGTTGCTTCATAGCTCATCAAGAATTGCTTCGGGTCTGTATGACCGTCGTACATGGGGAGCTGGGGTGGCTTGTAAGACTGGGGCCATGGTGTAGCCTGCAATTCTGTTGATAGAGGAGAAGCATCATCGAAAGCAAAATTTCCATGATGGAAATCTTCATACCAGTCGTCCTCATTGTAGAAGCCTTCCTGATGGAGCTCTCTACGCGGAGGCCTTCGGTTCTGGTCATCTTGAACAAGATGATGAACCTCTTCGGAAGCTTCATTTATCTGTCTCTGAAGGTCAGCTAAACGAGCCATCTTCTCCTTCTTTCGTTGCACCTGTTGCTGAAGGATCTCCAGGTTTTGGATCTCCTGATCCAAGTCATCTTCCGGAGGCGTTGGACTAGCAGCCTTCCTCTTCTGGCTTCGGGCCTCCCTAAGAGAAAGGACGTCCTGATTGGGATCCAACGGCTGCAGAGTAGCAGCCCCTGTCGCTGAAGCTTTTTTCGGCGGCTTGACGAAGGTGATGCTTGCCAAAGGTGTTCAGCGCTCAAGAAATGGAAGTGAGTTCACCGGAGGTGGGCGCCAATGTTGGGGACTTGTTCTCAAATGCTATGAATCAAGAACAAGGCAACACGCAATGTTAAATATTAAAGCCCTTCGTCCTTCGAAACATTATTTCCCCTTGGGTATAATGAATTTCGGACGAAGGTTATGAAGGTCATACCTTCATAATCATAATAGAAGATTAAGAAATGATTTATGTATAAAATATGGAAAATAACATAACTACTTTAAACATTATCAGTAATTTATTTCTATTCATTTTTCTTATATAAATGATGACAAATTACAAATGTACCTTCGACTTGAAGGAAAGTAAGGATACAAACGTGATGCCGATGCCAAGTCAGTGTGAACAGTACAGGAATACTGTTTATCTATTTATAGGCACGGGACGCAGCCCGTATAAAATTACATTAATGCCCTTTACTTTTATCAATAATTCTATAGTAATTCTTCGAGGGCTGATTTGGCTTTTCATCTTTAAGTCGGTTTCTCCTTTCTGCTGTCATGCCGAAGCTCCTCTGCATATAGCTTCGTGATCGTTTCATCCTTCGTCATGATCGTCTTCCATTTCAGTCAAGCTTCGTCTTGACCATGCTTCTGTATACCCGCAACCTGATTCCAAAGATACCTGCTCGCATACTTAGAAAACATTATCAAATCACGTTTTTGAGGACCTTCGGAAGCCGAAGGCCCCCAACATGACCCTTGGCCTTTGTGGCTCTCCTCAACAACATAGAGGTAGGCAAGCCTTTGTGGTGAGCTGAACCACGAGATAAATCTGTATCTATGTGTGCTGATCTAAAATGCTCATTTGAATAGTTAGGGTTTAAGTTGCTCAAATTTGAATATCAGAATAAAGGAAGATATTCTACTTGCATAGTAGCTCTTTTGAATCTGAGGAGTTAGACTTAGAGCAGCAAGAGGATATGAATATGATCAACGCAAGATAACTTTGGGAGTAAAGGAGTAAAATAAATTGCAATAGCAAGCACATAATAAAGGTACGATAATTTGTTTATCATAATTTGCTTTCACAAAGAAATTTACGTCTCCGTTGAGGAGGCCACAAAGGAGGTCCATATCAACCCTTTCCTCATTCAAGTGATCACTAAGATCGAACTAGAGTTTCCCTTTGCTTTTCTCAAGAAGCCGGAGTCTCTGCAAGGCGCTTCACATGTTGAAGGCTCATGCTAACTTTACAATTGAGGAGTGCGATGCGCCAAGACTCAATGACACAAACACACTCTCTTCTCAGCCCAAACACAAGTGAACTCTCAACTACTACTCAATTGCTTGCTCTTTCTAGCACACTATTTAGCTTGTGGCACATGGGTAACTTTGGTGGTGTTGTGGATGTTGCTCTAGCTTGTAGGAGTTATTTCTTAGATCTCCTGTATTGAATGGGATGGTTGGAGGTGTATTTATAGCGCCCAACCACCAAAATAGTAGTTGGAACACTTCCCAAGGTTTGCACTAAATTTGGCTGCACTAGACCTCTATCAGAATGTCGTTTCATTGACTGTTCGAATTCGAAGTGTCAAATGTTAGGTGGCACCGGACTGGTTCGGTCGGTGCACCATTGAACCTTGCCATGTCGGTGCTACATTAGCTTGACTATCAGGCTATCCAATCTGATTATTGATTTCTGAAGGTCCGGCACACACCGAACCTCGGTTCGGTGGGCCAGGTGCCTTTTTCTAGAACATGACTTCTTTGTGTAACTGGTCTAATGACCCATCCATTGCACACTAGACTAGTTTGGTGCTCCAACCTTCAGAGCCCAAAAACAAGTTGTCTATGTAACTGGTCTAGTGACCCATCGAACTAGTCTGGTGCACATCGAACTTGGTCTCGTGCGCCGCATAGCATAGTTTTAAGACCTTTTTGGACTTTTCTTCCTTGTATTTGCTTGGCTATCTTCTTGAGTACTACTATGGCTTAGACAAATATATCTAGAGTCCATCCATTGGTCTAAGCCATAGTTCATTCTCCTTTTGATCAACTCAACTCATTTTCTCATTCTTGCTCAAGCTTAGCTTCAAAAGACCAGTTTCAATATCTAATCTTTTCAACTTCTCTTAGGTGGTTAGATATGTTTCTAGGGGCATTTAGAACTTATCCAAGTACTTGAAGTTTATCACAGTCATCTTTTCCAAATTATGCCCTTTCTAGCTGAGATTTGAGTTACAGTTCATATTGAATCTTTCAATTTCAATCTTATGAACATGCAAGCATTCATCTAGCAAACTAGTTAGTTCATAATGTTGTGATAGTCATCAATCACCAAAACTAATATAGAAATGGCTTAAAGCCCATTTCTCTTTCACCCTAGTCCTTAATCTATCTTTGTGGACTAGTACTATAAGTGTGAAGTGCCCTGGTGGTTAGAGTGTCATTGGTCCCATAATGGTCCTTAATGGACTTGGTGGTGTGGCTGTCATTCCTTTGGATTGTCTTGAGATCAAGTTACCAAGAGGGTCAAGGTTCTATCCTACATAAAGTTAGGGTAGGGCCCAGTGTAATGACCTCTTAGGAGTAGTGGTCCTAGTAGGTGGAGCTCTTTGAAAACTTTATATACCAAGATCCTTGAATGCTTCTTGGTGGTAGCTGGAGTTATGGACTTCCTATGACACTAACAACCATGTCTGCCCTCCCCAAACTACTTGGCATGTGCTTCAACTTATTCTCCATATATCATGTGGTTGTAACATATCACAACACGTTTGGATGCCTCCTATGTGGAGAAGAGCGGTTCTATGTGCACCATGGAGTGGGGTGGCCCGTGGGGTGGCTCGAAGCTTCACACACTGTTGAATCGTTGGGCGAATCATATCTCAAGTGCCTACAATGCCAAAATATTGGCAATCTGATTCAAATAAGGTATTTCTTTGACTAGTTCAAGGATACAAGCTAAATGTAACTGTAACAGTAGGGAAAAATCAAAGGACAAGCTAAATGTTTCTGTATGCACTTTTCCAGAAAGCTTTCATACTTTATGACCAATAGCATGTCAGACCTAAAAGGTTGACACTATTTGTTGTCATTAATATTACATTGATTTTCCATAAAGGTTTTGAGTGAGTTTGATAAAATGTCTTTGACTTGCAAAAAAAGTAGTAGCTAAAATTAGTAAGTCTATAACTAGATATTTCTTGTTTCATATTTGTTTGGTGTTATAGGTTCAACTGCAAGTGGTTTGAGTTGCTAGATTATAATATTACTCTGATGTCAACACTCTACAGGTGAGATAAAAAAACTTATGTTATAGATGTTTACAGTTTCACAAAGTCACTATTAAGACTCAAATCCATTAT
This sequence comes from Zea mays, assembly GCF_902167145.1. NCBI lineage: Eukaryota > Viridiplantae > Streptophyta > Magnoliopsida > Poales > Poaceae > Zea > Zea mays. Next base: position 9,023,556 of record NC_050104.1, on the reverse strand, counting down.
ATTTAAAGGGGAAACTTGAATTTATTATAGGCAGAACTGCATTGGATAAAGTATTGCTTGTCGATCCACCTTGACTTTAGTTGTTAGTCACTCAGCCTATGTTAAGGCGGTTAGATATTTTTTCTATTGCAACACATGATCATGATCCAAATTGACTTATTATATATGATGTAAAACCATTATCATATCATAAATGTATGATATGATTGTCATCGATCTAATCATAACATGGTAAAATTCAATTATTCATCTCATGCTCATGCTAGTTAAATCAATTAAAATTACAGACATCCCATGCCTATTTTGGAAAATCTATCTTCCTAACATATCCAATCAATTTGATAAGTTGCATCAACTAATCCTATACCTTGTATCAGGATAGCGTTTAGTTCAATTTTTTGTAATGCAACTTAATTGCAATGATATGCAAATCGATTTGTTTTTTGTTTGGTTTAAGCACCATTAACAGATACAATGAAATCGGTTTTGACTTGCTTGTTTAAGTAAAGGTGTGCATCTATGTGCCAATGGAGACTGAGGCAGTGTCGAGTGCTGCCCTTCTATATGGAATCAACATTAATGGTTCCGCTTTTTGCTTGGTGTGCCATTCTTGCTTGGTCTGTTATCATTAGGCTATTCCCAGTGGAGATTTCATCTGTGTTTCATCCTTATTAAATATGCTACCATACAAGGAAGTATAATGACATGAAAAAAATTATTAAAGAGAGTGTTGGGGACTTGTTCTCAAATGCTATGAATTAAGAACAAGGCAACATAAAATGTTAAATGTTAATGTCCTTCGTCCAACGAAGCATTATTCCCTTGGGGATTAATGGACCTTGGACGAAGGTTGATGACAATACAATTACGAAGGTTAAATCTTCGTAATTGAATTTTAATAGATTGTATAAGATAACATAAAATATAGAGTATCAAAGGTAAATGAATCATAAACAAACCATATTATATCTACTCAGTATATTTAATCATTGAATACAGTTATACCTCTGCCTTGGCAAAGATTGGTTCCCGAATGATGCGATTGCAAAATACAGGAATGCGTGAACAGTAAAGGAATATTGTTCACTATTTATAGGCACAGGACACAGCCTGTGGGGAATTACAATTATGCCCCTTATAAGGGATTACAACAGCGACCCAATCATTTATGGACTAAAAGGTCATTCTACTTTTAAGTCGGTTTGTAATTCCGAAGCTTCATGAAGAGGATCCTTCGGTCATCTCATGCGGACAGCTTCAGCCGAAGCTGCTTCTTCCTACAAGACCTTCGGCGACGAAGCATAGTCCCAACAGAGAGAGATAGAGAATTGCATCTAGATGAAACTTAGAATAAATTGTTTCATAGGAAAAAATTGATGTGGAATTTTTGAAAAGGTGCAATAAAACCATGCACTAGGGATGGCCTTAGGACACATACAACTCATTTAATACATCGTCTCTTGAGGGGTCTCTAAGGGGTTAAATAAAAATTACAAGAGATGGTCTCTTCATGAAGAGCCAGTCTCTACATGACTCTCCATACATATTGTATCTTAATTCAATTATAATGTGACTGATTTTAAACACACCCCATTGTATCATATAGTTTCTTAGTTGTCTTTTCTACTTGGAAAACCGATAAGGGACCTTGGGGTGGTACATGCCCTTATAAACACCAAATAAACAAATCAAATAATGACTTAGATTATTTATATTAGCACAATTTTTTATTCCTTTTATGTTTGCACTTGCTTAGCCTAAGACCAACTCTAGCGATATAAAGGTCTGCATCCCTTAAAACGTCGCTCTGTCCGTGGAGTAGTTTCGTTGATGGTCGCCCCTTTGTAGCATCCTTCGGACCGATGTTGCATCACTCTCCCCAACCGGGCGATGGTTGGGGTGCACACCACTGAGGCGAAGGCAACGATGTTTGCTTTCTAGGTGAGAGCGACATTGGAGGAGGAGGGGGAGATAAGAGGAAGGGAGGTGACAGGGGAGAGTTGGTCAGCTCGTTCACGGTAGGATCTTCTTCATCGTCTGCCAAAACCATAAACAATGCTATAGAGGAGGAGTAGAGGTAGAGAAAGAGGAGGTGCGCTACAGCTGCATCGCCGATGCAGTAGAGGACGAGATGCGACAAAGTAGTAGAGGGGTCGTTGTCGCATCGCCACTACAGGTGAGAACTAGAGGCGCGAAGGAGGATAGAGGTAACAATTGCACCGCCGCTGCAGGGGAAGATGGGAGGGACAGGAGAGAAGGAGAGGGCAAAGGGAACGTGAGGCGGCGGTGGAGTACTAGTCCATCAACTGCACCGACACTATAGGGAGGACGGGAGGGCGCAAGGGAGGAGGTGAAACGCGTCGCGACGAAGAAAGCTGGCTGCTAACGCGATGTCATGAGTGAATGGATGGAATCGACTGTTGGAGCGTGTGGAGAAAGGGCTTGCAAAGATACAGAGCCGATGAAGCCGCTTCCGTTTTACATGACAAGATGGGTAGTACGATGCTAGGATGAACAACATCGGCGAACACATAAAAAGGGAATGGATATCCATTTACGGAACGTAGGGTGGACGAACCAAACATTCTCCTTTTCTATGCGTGTGCATGGACATTAGCAAATCTATACCACTGTATAATCCACCAATTTAAATTTTACAAAACGCATCTACCAAATCACCCCACACTCATAACCTCTCCTAGATCCACCAAACAAATTGCACTCACACAAAACACACCTTCAAAACCAACGGTTCAGATCGGCCCTTGCCCTTCGTCGCTCAAATCCGATGACCAATATTATTTGGATCATCCTCCCTCTCTCATCACTCACTCCGCCGCCTCCCCTCCCTCTGTAAGCCCGACGCCCTGTCCCCATCACTCGCCGCATTTGTACCCGCCCATGGACTCCCTCTCGGTGTTGGTCTCGGCAGAATAATGCACCCCGCAAGGGCACGCCACGGTGTCGGCGTCTGACCCGACGCCGCTCATCTCCGCGTAGCACGGGCACCTGGACCTAGGGGTGGTAATGAATCATGATCTAAATAGTCTTTTACAAAATTTAGGGCCCTGAATAAATTTTAATTTAAAAATAAATAGAAATAGAGATTAATCCTAACCTAATCAGATCATTAGATCTTATAGCGTAAAATTGAGATCTCATTATCATAGCTGACCACTTCTTCGACTGCCTGGACATGTCGCAGTCGGCGGCGTTCGTGCTCGACGCGCCGGGCATTGTCTTCTTCATGGGCGTCGGCAAGTGGGGAATCGTGGCAAGGAAGACCGCGCAGCGTTGCTGGGCTTCGCGCGCGTCGGCTTCTTCGCCCCCGTCGACGTGCTCTTCCCCGGGGATGTGCTCTTGCTCCTCTCCAAGTTCCGTGCCCCTCCTGCCGTAGCACGGGTAATTAGGCTAGTCACTAGTAAACAATAGAGGTCACATCTCCTTTTACGAAAGCTGTCAATGATTGGGCCTAATAATCAGGACTCCGGTCGGAGGTTCTGGGTCCACGCATCCACTAGTCTTGGCTGCCTATAGTAGCACTCCTCCCGTTCCGTGCACTACTGTTTGGATTATTGTCAGCCAGACATGCATCCGCAATTCCGCATCCTTACGTTATCCTTGAGTACCACAACTCAAATCACACAGTGCTCCCTCCCGTCTGCCGATAAAAAATATGGAATACTGATGATTCGTCGTTGAATATTCTACACGAAGTGTACAAAAAAATTTATTGAAACCTATGATGCATACATAACGAATATAATTAGTTATGCAAACGACATCTATTTTTGAGAAAGAGTAGGTATATATATATATACCAAATTATCCAAATAAGTATATCTAGAAATTTGTATTTGTCTGTTACTCCGACCCGCACCGCCTGCGACAATATCTCAGATATTTATTTGGCTCATCTCCTGAAAACGAGCTCTTGTTTTGGTCGCATCGAGTTCACCCTTTTCTACGACAAGCGGCGCAACACGGACCTGGCGTCGAATATCTACCGTGTTCTACACCAACTTTCCAAGCACAAAACTAGACGCGTAATACCGTGCAAACGCTTGCGCACCGAACGAGAGCAAAATATCCCATGCAAATGCAAGCCACGTACGCTTTGCCCTTCCACAGCGAGCGAGTGGCCAGCGCAGCCGATAAGAAACGAGTGCACGGAAACGCCCCGCCCGTCGACGAACCAAGCTATATATCAACCTCGTCCTCCCCAGCGCAAGACGCCAACCGCGAAGCACTACACTACACTACACCACACCCACCCGACGACGATCACACACGCAGAAGATCGAGTTCGTTCGATCGTGACCGTGACGCAGGAAGCTATAAGCTAGCCAAGACAGGAATAATAATGGCGGCGTCGACGGTGGCGAGCCTCTCTGTCCCGGTGACGACGACGACCTTCGCGGCGGCGGGCGGCGGCGACGTGCTGATCGTCGTCCCGAGGAGGGCGGGCGCCAAGCGCGTCGTCTGGTTCCCCGCGGCGGCGCGCCGCGGCGGCGGGCGGTTGGTCGCCGTGCGGTCCAGCGGGCCGGCCACGCCGCCGGAGATCTCCGACAAGGTGTCGGAGAGCATCAAGCAGGCGGAGGAGACGTGCGCGGACGACCAGAAGGGCGACGCCGAGTGCGCGGCGGCGTGGGACGAGGTGGAGGAGCTCAGCGCCACGGCCAGCCACGCCCGCGACAGCCTCAAGGAGACCAACGCCAACGACCCGCTCGAGAAGTACTGCAAGGACAACCCGGACTCCGAGGAGTGCCGCATCTACGACAACTAGCTAGTCGTATAGCTATATAGGCCATCGACATGAAGGACGAAGGTTGTAGCACACTACGAAAGAATGATACTCTCGATCGGCGCGTCATACGTGGAATGAACTTGTTTGTATCAAGCTATCTATACCTCAATGCTTCTCTACCTGCCGCCGCCGCACCCCGTATGATATGTGATACACAGCTGGGATGGTATACTGATATTTTGGGTTAATTTCATGTGCCAAGCGTGTTTAAAGTCTGGGATGATGGACTGACGGATACTTTGCATTTCGCAAGGAATCCGACACCGTCGAGTAATCTCAAGCCAGTTTGCCGCCAGCTGACATTTTCTTTGGACAATGCACAGTGCGCACATGAACATATGTTTCTGCAAACTCCGTTCCTCTATTCAACAAATCATGTACAGAAAATAAAAAAAAACAAAGACTGTAGTTAGGTTTACAGTTTTGAGATTTACCAGAAGTAGAGGATATTACAGCAATAATGGCTGACTATCTAGGACTAGGAGGGATGAGGGCGTAGGTAGGTCAGTAGGTGGTCCTTTTGAACCTAAGCATGACTAGAAGCCAACACATGGACAATTACAGAGGTCCATGTCGCAGTATGCATAATGCCCTACGTTGTCTTACTACTCATCGATTAATGAACACAAAGGTGAAAAATATTACGAGCTCAAACACAACTGAGCACCAAGACCTCATCACTCTATCTCACCTCCTAGTTCCGATGGTACTTCTAACCTGATATTCCTAATGCGCCTTTATGTATGCCCTCTATGTAGAATGAATTCAATCTCGGGAAAGTTTAGAACTTCTGAACCCCGTGGGAGGAAGTGTGTATGTCCAACCTGAACATATAGATCTAACCCTATGGATTGACGTCAAAAATGGCTCGACTGGATGTAAGAAAAATGGACCAGGTTCCATTTGATATTTGAGTTTTGATGTTTGATGATCAACATAACCATTTGGAATAACATTTTATTCTAGTGTTTATGTATATAGTTAAAGGATGCAACATGCACTTGGACGAAGGCATACTGGTGTTCAAGAAGATCAACACCTCAAGAAAGACATTAGAAGACTCATTGAAGACTTACAAGATCATGCAAGGGTCAAAGACATAAGATGGAAGAAGCCCAGACGACAAACCATCAAGAAAGAGATAAAAATTGGTTGCTTAGCAACACTAGACATGTTTGATGAGGCACTGAATAAAGAACCAGATACGAGTTCACTATACTAAATAAAGGGCTACTTAGACATATTACACCGAATATCACCATTGAAAACGTGCTCACTCACAAGTACGATGTCACTTGTAAGCTTCTCCACATCAGGAATGTAGATCTCACAATCAAACTTATCTTTGCTGTGAGATTGTAGTCACTATGGAGAAAATTGCAAGAACCATACCTGCTAGCGAGGTAGCGAGCTATGTGACATCCTTCTTCATCCTTGCTGCAACGAACACAAAGACAACTTTTGGACTCCGACAACATGGAGTCTAGCACAAAGGACTCCTTCTCGACGTCGTCCTCAATCCTGATCTCTATCGCACGAGCAACCATGTACTTTGGTGCAATGTTTTCATGTCGTTTGATTAATCGTCTTAGTCTATTTAGACCAATTGCAATTAATCGTCCAAGTCGCCTAACTAATTGTGATTAATCGCCCAAGTCGATCAAACAGAACGACCAGCAAATCGTCTGACTTAAAAATATTGCTCAGGCGTGACTTCCATGGCGTGAGCATGTACGGAGTCTATACATGTCCATTCGTGTGCGCTGGGATGGCACGACACGGGCATGGTCAGGGACGACACATTACTGTGTGTGCCGGTCATGGCACAATGCTATTTTCCCTGTCATGTCATGCCAGCCCGCGGGCTAAGGAGCTGGCCTAAGCACGGTATGAGAATAGGTAAAAGAGGCAAAGTCGTGCCTGTGGCCCGGCCAGCCCATAGGACCGGGCTGGCCCGAAGCACGCTAGAATCAGAAACCTCAGAAATATAACTGTAAACCATAGATTTTGAAAATTTTCAAATATAACAGCAGTTCACATAGTCACAAACTATGAAAAACTCAAATATACAAGCAACAGTTCACACAAACTCATACTCAGACTCAATCACACAGTGACATTGACTCAATCATAGACTCAACCACAACACACAGACAAAATTTGATGCAAACAATATACTAATGGATCCTTTGTGAAATGCTGCCTCATTAAAAACCTTTCTAGGTAAAAACTCACACCTTATGAGAAAATCTTGTGAAGGAAAAGAGTACAGACAACTTCTATAGGTTTATTGTTCAAGTCTAGTTGAGTTTAATAGTTCACCATAAGTTACATTAGAGGAGTAATAGCAATAGAATTAAGAAGCAATAGCAACAGGCCATCACCCCTCAACTGCTCAGCATCTACCACTAGTTCCACCACCTCCACCTCTTATTTCTTCCCTCTGTTGTCATTATTGTTGACATTTTCATATAGGTACATTGCTTGAAAAACTCCTTCAAGTTCATTGGTCTCTTTCTCCACCGTGTGCTAACTGTGCAAGTCAGCGAGCTCCCAGTCCTTTATGCAGGACAAGACTTCAACCACATGAGTTAGTCGTCGTCGTCGTCGGTCCTCAAGCACCCTGCAAGCTAAACTAAAAGTGGACTCTGATGATACATTGGAAGCAGGCACAGTTAGAACATCTTTAGCAAGTATAGAAAACACATGATAGGTCAACTTGTATCGCTGCCACTAGTGTAGAAGATTGAAATCAGAGTCAAAATGGGCGACAATATCACTATCAAGATATGATGATAACTCATATATAGCAGTAACAGTAAATGATATAGATGCAGGAGTACGAGTTCTAGTCGATGGGGAAGGCATGATTATATCATCCCCATATATGTCATCCCATGCCTCTGTAGCCTTCCCATGCCTTAGTACATGCCCTAGCATGAGAGTACTCCCAATGCATGAGTGAACCATCAGGATTATATTTAAGAACATATTGAATTCTACCAGATCGTTCTTTTCTTTCATAGCAGCACAAGTATCAACATGGCTTAGAAAATGTCCAGTGCCACCAGAAGATTTAGCAGAAAATGTTTCCTTACATTGGATGCAGATGGCAGAGACCCTTACCCTCTTACCATTCACTAATTCTTTTACCTCTGTGAAGTCGATCCAAGCTTTAGACCTCTTCCGCCCTGCTCTATCCCATCAACTGTGCTCTCATTGGTCGGGCTCGTTGATCCTATGCATGTCCCAGTCCCACCACCAGTAGGCTACGCATCGGTGTCCACATCGACAGCAGCATCTGCGCTACTGTCGAGGATGAAACACCGAGCATACTCAGCGTCGTTGTGGCCCTATAGCCTCATATCCATAGCCTCAACGGTCAGATCTAAATCCATGTCCATGGTCGCCAGACCCCCACCGCCTTTGCGTCTCCGGTTCCTCAACGGCGAGCGCGACACCAACTAGATCAACCGGTGACCTTACCAAACAAGAGAAGAGAGGATTGCAAAAATGCAAACAAACAAATAACATGCATGGGGACCAAAACCATTACTTGCGTAGCCAGAGCACCAGAGAAGAGAGGAAGATTCGGCCGAGAGAGCTTGTGACTTGACCACAAACGATGAAGGATTAGGAGAAGCTGAGTAGGATTTGGGTTAGAGACTTAGGGTTAGTTGGTTGGGTGTAGAGTTGGGAGAGAATAGGTAGATCCATAACCACAAGACGCGCTAGAGAGCACTAAGACTGAGCACAGTAGTGATAGTGAGACACTGACAATGGAGGCAAAGAGCAAGCGGCCAAGAACAGACGTGGAGGAGACTGGGATGCCTATGTAGGGGAGGGGAAGATCCATGCACCACCAGTATATGAGGAGAAGAAGAGAAGGGAGATCTATGAGCAGCACCAGCGAGGTGGACACCTGTGAGTCGTCGGCGATGCGGGGAAGGGAGTAAGGAGAGCTAGCCCGTACCATACCCATAGTTCATAGAGGAGGGACAGAAGAGGGAGATCCACTTGCAGCTCTAGCGAGGTGGACACATGTGAGCCGACGAGAATGGTTCCACTCCGACGCCCGAGCGCGATGCACTGAATGCGCTCCCTTCCATGCGTTTGTCGTGTACTTTTCTCCCTCTCACCCCTCCAACGATTCACCTTGCCTCTCCCTCTCCTGCCGGTGAGAGAAGATTCGGAGCTCTAATCTTCCTTCTCCACTAATCAACGATAATAATTACAAAACTAATCATTTTTTACTTTAATTAGCAGATAACAATATGTATTACGGTACTACAAATATGATAGTATTTTTTAAAACTCCAAAAACAGATGTATAAAGTCAAATAGCCGAGTTAAAGGGTAAAAGAAGAGCTGATTAGGGGGAATGGTTGGAGAGGAGTTGGAGTCAGCCTTAGGCCTTGTTCGTTTCTGTCGAATTGCACCCGGAATCGTTCCAGTTAATCAAAGTTTATATAAATTAGAGAAACAATCCGGTTAGGAATCGTTCCGACTCACCAATCCGACACAAACGAACAAGGCCTTAAGCAATATTTTACCAGATGCATTGTGTGAAGAGATTGTGCTTCGTGGTGCAGGGCGTGGACTTTGTGTTCTGTCGAGAACATGTAGTCTTTAAAGAAGCAAAAAAAAACACGTGAACATGTAGTCTTTAGCTCATCCACCTACCAGACACAATAACAGGAAAGTCTGATCGATCGTAAGGAAGAGATGGAAAACCAAAAACTTATGTCGTGGCATCCCCTTACACTCCCTAGCTCCACCATATGACCTCATTTTACCAAAAGATTTTCATTTTTCTAAGGGAAATTAGTTCATTTTCTCTTAGGAAAATTAGAATCCCTTGGTAAAATGGTGTTTCCAAACTAGTTCTAAATGTTTTATTGCTATGGTGTTAGAGGCTCAGGTGCTTGGGTTTCAGGTTGAGGCTCTGGCGTTTTTTTGTCAGGATCGATTACAAACATGTAAAACATGGTTTCAGAACCAGTTGTCCAAATCACAGTGCCATACTCAGATTAATGCGAGAGGAAGCTGCTTTTACAACAACACCGATCAAGTGTTTGGGTTTTTCTTCTACAGATCTGATGCCATACGAGCAGCACAGTACCGTGCCTCAATCATCCACAGACATGCAAGGAGAGAAGTCTCCGTTGGGAAGAGTAGACCAAGCAGTTGTTATGGACACTTCTGTTGGGCGTCAGCCAGGCTGCAGGGGCAAATCGTCCAAATTAGCTGAAATCAGATCAGCAGTGTAGTAGGATTTCTAAATCTGATTAGTCAGGTTTTTATAAATTGGCTCGAATCATATCAACAGTCTAGAAGGTTTTTTTAGAAGATCTAGATTGATCTATTTCCATCAATTAGATGGTTTATAAGTATTTATATTTAGGCCTCCTTTGGCAAGGCTCTACCTCCTCTAAAAACGGCTCCGGCTCTGGCTTCTCTGGCTCATTGGCTTCTCTGGAGAGCTGTTTTGTATTTTCGTTTGGCAAAATAGCTCCTCCTGTGTTTTTCGAATCGTGTATAAGGAAAATGTCCATAGTGCCCATGCCTCATTTATTTATTTGTACACATGTAAGGAGCATATATATTACGTATAAATATTACGACATTAAACATAGTCATGTGAGCTATATAATATTGCGTCCTACTTTCTTATTTATACATCCATATTGGACCTAGAAAGTAAGATTGCTTTTGCAATGTCATCACAAAATTTATCCATGGAGCGATCATTGGAGTATGGACACGATATGTCAGATGCATTTCTATATCTACAAGGAATGGTTGGCACGTATACAAGACTACGATCACACTTACGAAAATCTTTGCCATCTTGATCGTTTTCACGGATATAGTTATGCAGGCACATGCTAGCAGCGATAATCATCTTTTGTTTGTCCATAGAGCAACTTGGCATCTTTAGAAGTATACACCACTTCATTTTCCACACACCAAATGTGTGTTCCACTGCATTACGAATACTTGAGTGCAAATGATTAAAATGCTCTTGCTCACCATTTGGTGCAGGACCCCTTCTCCGGTCAGGAACATGATACCTTTCACTCTTGTATGGGGCCAAGTAGCCAGGTCTATTGGGATATCCCACGTCAACAGTATAATATTTTCCTAAGGCAAAGTAGTAAAGTAAATTAGAACATTGTGACACATTAACAAAATGAATTTGGAAAGACCGAATATCATATAAAATATTGATTTTACCTAAAGGAGGATGTGGAAACAAGTCTCTATCATGCTCCAACGCATGAAACAAGACACTAGTATCATGCATTGACCATGGTTGTCCAATAGATGCATATGTGAATCGCAGGTCGAAGTCAACGATTGCAAGCACATTTTGGGTAGCCTTCCCACTTCGACCAATGTACCTGATTAGATCATGTGACGGTGGTACCGCTGCCATGTGAGTACCATCTATTGCACCAATGCAATCTTTAAAAAATGGCATCATCCTACGATCTTTGGTAATTCTTGGGTATGTTGTAGAAAAATTTGGATCAATTGGCCTTATGTAGTCCTCACACATCCCACCACACAATTCAGCACCTCGTCAAATTTTCTGCTGATAGTCTCCCCTGAATGCTTGAAAACATGTTGTGCAGCACTATTGGACCAACCATGGCCACATGTAACTAAAACGATGGCAAGAGACTCCAACGAATGCATATGAAGCAAAGATACGAGACTATCGGCGTTTCGACCCCGGGGGGTCCCTGGACCGACGAGTAAATTGTCGCCATGTGCCCCAGCCCAGATGGGGCGGCGCGAGACGGAGCGCGAAGGGGGGAGAAAGTCGGAGGGAGACAGGCGTAAAAGGGGAAACCCACGACCTTCATGTTTGTCCCGCGCCCAGGTCGGGTGCGCTTGCAGTAAGGGATTACAAGCGTCCGCGCGGGAGGGAGCGAGAGGCCTATGCGCGCGCCGTCCCATCCTTCCCCGCGCGGCCAACCCTCTGTAAGAGGGCCCTAGACCTTCCTTTTATAGGCGTAAGGAGAGGGTCCAGGTGTACAATTGGGAGATGTAGCAGTGTGCTAACATGTCTAGCAGAGAGGAGCTAGTGCCCTGAGTACATGCCGTCGTGGCAGCCGGAGAGGTTTTGGCACCCTGTTCGTGTGATGTCGTGGCCGTCGGAGGAGCGCTAGAGCCTGGCGGAAGGACAGCTGTCGGGGCTGTCGAGTCCTTGCTGACGTCTCCTTGCTTCCGTAAGGGGGCTGAGAGCCGCCGTCGTCATGGAGCATGCGGGGTGCCATCATTACTTGTTTACCGGGGCGAGCCAGATGGGACGCCGGTCTTGTTCCCCGTAGCCTGAGTTAGCTTGGGGTAGGGTAATGATGGCGCCTCCTGTGACGTGGTCGGTCCGAGCCCTGGGTTGGGCGAGGCGGAGGCTCCTCCAAGGTCGAGGTCGAGTCTATCTTCCGAGGCCGAGGTCGAGTCCAAGCCCCTGGGTCGGGCGAGGCGGAGACCGTCGGCTGAGGCCAGGGCTGAGTCCGAGCCCTGGGGTCGGGCGAGGCGGAGTTCGTCATCTTCCGGGGCCAAGCCCGAGTCTGAGCCCTGGGGTCGGGCGAGGCGGAGTTCGTCGTCTTCCGGGGCCGAGCCCGAGTCCGAGCCCTAGGATCGGGCGAGGCGGAGTTCGTCGTCTTCCGGGGCTGAGCCCGAGTCCGAGCCCTGGGGTCGGGCGATGCGGAGTTCGTCGTCTTCCGGGGCTGAGCCCGAGTCCGAGCCCTGGGGTCGGGCGATGCGGAGTTCGTCGTCTTTCGGGGCTGAGCCCGAGTCCGAGCCCTGGGGTCGGGCGATGCGAAGTTTCCTATGGCACCCGAGGCCGGTCTTGGCTGCTATCAGCCTCACTCTGTCGAGTGGCACAGCAGTCGGAGCGGCGCAGGCGGCGCTGTCCTCTTGTCAGGCCGGTCAGTGGAGCGGCGAAGTGATTGCGCTCACTTCGGCTCTGTCGACTGAAGGGCGCGCGTCAGGATAAGGTGTCAGGCCATCCTTGCATGAAATGCTCCTGCGATACGGTCGGTCGGCGTGGCGACTTGGCCAAGGTTGCTTCTTGGCGAAGACTGGGCCTCGGGCGGGCCGAAGGTGTGTCCGTTGCTGGAGGGGGTCCTCGGGCGAGACGTAAATCCTCCGGGGTCGGCTGCCCTTGCCCGAGGCTGGGCTCGGGCGAGGCGAGATCGTGTCCCTTGAGTGGACCGAGCCTTGACTTAATCGCACCCATCAGGCCTTTGCAGCTTTGTGCTGATGGGGGTTACCAGCTGAGATTAAGAGTCTTGGGGGTACCCCTAATTATGGTCCCCGACAGTAGCCCCCGAGCTTCGAAGGGACTGTTAATACTCGCTTGGAGGCTGAAAGGATCACTATGCCCAAGAGGGGGGGGGTGAATTGGGTTTCTCTAAAAATCAACACTAATTAAACTCTAAGCAAGAGCTAAGCAAGAGCCCAACTTCACCCCAACAACTAGCACTAAGAAAATAATACTAGAAATGCAACAATGCTAAGACAATACTTCAAATACTTGCTAAACAAATACACAATGTAAAGTGCTTGAATTTAAGTGCGGAATGTAAAGCAAGGTTTAGAAGACTCCTCCAATTTTTCCCGAGGTATCGAAGAGTCGGCACTCTCCACTAGTCCTCGTTGGAGCACCCGCGCAAGGGTATCGCTCCCCCTTTGTCCTCGCAAGAACCAAGTGCTCACTACGAGATGATCCTTTGCCACTCTGGCGCGGTGGATCCCTCGAGACCGCTTACAAACCTGAGTCGGGTCACCAACAAGAACTTCACGGTGATCATCGAGCTCCCAACGCCACCAAGCCGTCTAGGTGATGCCGATCACCAAGAGTAACAAGCCGTAGACTTTCGCTTGACCAAGAGAAGCCTAATGCAAGTGGTGTGTGCTCTAGGTGGCTCTCGCTAGTGCAAATGAGGAACAAACGCGGATTAAGATTCTCTAATATCCTCACTAGGCTTTTGGTGCTTGCAATGCTCTAGCAATGTGCTGAAATAAATGTGGAGTGCAAGACATTGAATATGGTGGGTGGAGACCAAGAGTAACTAGCCGTTATAGGCAACTTTCTGCGCACTGGCGCACCGGACAGTCCGGTGCGCCACCGGTGCGCCAACGGTGCGCCACCGGTGCGCCAACGGTCGTTTCCAACGGCTAGTTCTGACAGCTAGCCGTTGGACTCATGGTACACCGGACAGTGAACAGTCATTGTCCGGTGCACACCGGACAGTCTGGTGCGATGTCCGGTGCGCCACTAAAATTCATCTCTGAAACCTGCGCTCTCGGGTTTCTGGGTGGAGAAGGATCTTCCCCGGGCCAGCCAGGCCCCACCTGGCAGAGGGTGCACCGGACAGTCCGGTGCACACCGGACAGTCCGGTGCCCCAGGGCCAGAAACCCTAACTCTTGATTTTCAGCTGATTTTCAAATCGGTTTTCGTTCTAACTTGTGTGTGAGTTATAGAGTGACACCTAGCACTGTATGTGAGTGTGATTGTGCACCAACACTACACTAGAACTCTCTTGGTCAAACTACTCATCGACAACCCCTCTTTATAGTACGGCTAAAAGAGAATAAAAGACCTAACTAAATCGCGAGTGTCCACAACTCCTTGACACTCGGACTCCGTAGACCTTCACCTTTTGTTTCGTCGTTTTAGCCATCGCTTCGAGTTCTTATCTCCGGGATTGTTTTCACCGTTGTAGTACTTCTACCTGTCATGCGACCTAACTTACCATTTGTCTCTGCAAAACACACGTTAGTCACATATAATATTACGTTGTCATTAATCACTAAAACCAACCAGGGGCCTAGATGCTTTCAATCTCCCCCTTTTTGGTGATTGATGACAACCCTACAAGTTTTGAGAGAGTAGTTTGTTTTGAAGTTTCTGTCAATAGAAAGGATGGTTAGTTATACTCAGTAATCTTTGACAGAAAGAACGTGTACCATAATAATAAGAGTGAGTGCATACACATCATAAGATTCTTGTTCATATAAAAGTGAAGTTAAATCAATGAAACAAGAACTAGAAGACTGGTGATAAAATATAAGGTGAAAACATAATGCACACAGTCAATCATAGGCAACGAGAGTATATATCGAGTTTGTGAGCCAAAAACATCAAGCTAGTACAGAGAGTAGCAAGCACATATATTACATCAAAATGACTCTCTACTAACTCTCTAACTCCCCCTAGCTCTCACAACTCATATCTCTCCCCCTTTGGCGTCAAACACCAAAAGGGCACCCGAACCTAAACATCTGAAGCGGGAGGAGGCGGCGGGGGCGCATCCGGTCGCGGTCGAGGCAGCAGAGCGAACGCCGGCGGGGGGTCAGAGTCAGTCTCGGATCCAGGATCTGCGGTAGAAGCTGGAGCTGGTACTGACTCGGACTGAGGCCGCGCTGCAGGAGCTGCCGGAACAGAAGTGGTCACAGATACTGCCACAGCAGTAGTGGTAACAGCAGATGCTGGTGGCACTTGCGGCTGCGGGCAGACAGAGCTGAGAACCGGAGAGGTGAAAGCCAAAGTGACCGGCCGGAGCGGAGAAAGACCAACAGGGGGTCCTGACAGAATCGATGGCACAACTGGAGCGTGAAGCGGAGGAGGTGGAGCAGACTGAACCGGAGGAACTGAGACACCAGACTGTTGTAGCATAAGGGCCATGAATGCCCTGCTCTCAGTCCGATCTTGGAGTAGCTGCTGCTGAAGCGCATCCTGCCTGTCCTGCATGTTCTGAAACATCGAGAGCATCCTCTCGGATAACCGGGCCTGCTCGGCTGCTAGGTGAGCCTGTTGCTGAGTGATAGACTGGAGAATCGAAGCAAGAGCAGGGTCCATAGCCGGAGGGGCAGCAGGGGCAGCACTAGAACTCCCAGCCTCATGATCATGTGAGCGTGGAGGCATAGGAGGTGGAGGAACCCCAAAATCATCATCATCATCAACTGCTGTAGCCTGAGTGTCGAACTGATGAAGAGCTGCATCCTCGGCCTGGGAGTCAAAAACAGGAGCAGAAGCTGGCACAGGAGCCTCAGGCGCAGGACGGTAGGATCCAAAAACGAGGCGTGAGGCCTCAAGTGTGCCCTGAAACCGAGGAGGCTGAATCAGCTGCGCAAAGATGTGGCACAAGTAGTGAGCATAGGGCAACTGTCGACGAGCACGAATCCCATCCAAAACGGTGTCCTCGATCTCACAAATAAGGAAGTCCACGACGTCAAACTCAGAGTGGGAGACCAGGGCACCAAGGAGCCAGAGCTGAATATGTGTGGTAGCCTCCCTGTATCCCATCCTCGGCAGAAGAGTCTGTCTGATAAGCTCAAATAAGTACTTGGTTGCTGTAGTAAAGTCTGCCGGTGAACGTCGCGACCCATCTGAAAAGGGCGGGCGGAACAGAGCCGCGACGTGAGCTGTACCCGGAGCCACACCGCCGTGAGGGCGACGAGGAGGGTCAGAAGTGCCGTAGCAGAGGCTGTGAAGACGAGTCGTCGACTCGGGAAATCCAAAGAGCTGGCGGATCTGACTGGCAGTAATGGTGACATCCTCTCGCTCAAAACGAAACCTCATCCAGTGATGATCCGGGTCTATCCATACAGAGGCGTAGAAGACTCGTACCCACTCCTCAACATACCTGCCGCTGGTAGTCAAAAGGGTCAGAAGGCCAGGCAGATATGTGAGGTGCGCCTTAGAGTCAGCACCGGCTGCAAGCAGAAAGGCTGGAAGATCCAAAAGCCGGTGCACTCGCAGAGCTATCTGAGCAGACATCTGAGCTCTGAAAAACGACTCCTGAATACGTGTGCTGAATAGGTCAACTGCTGCAGGGTCCCTCTAAGCTGGTAACCAAGACTCCACGGGTACGTATCTGAACCTACGTACCCGTGCCGCTGTAGCACGCTGAAGGTCAAAGAGTCTGGGATCCGCAGCAAGTGGTCGTACCTCAGTCTCATCGCGCTCCTGGAATCGAGGTGGAGGGACAGGAGGAGCTGAAGCGGGAGCGGGAGGAGGAGCAGTGGAAGCTGGCGCAGTGGAGGTAGCGGGTATGGCTGTGGTGGTGGATGGCGCAACAGGGGTGACAGGAGCAGGCAGAGTGGGTGGCGGAGTGGAAACAGAGGTGTGAGTGGAGGAGCGCCGGGAGGCGAGACGACGAACACGGTATGCGATCTGATCTGACGGAGTCTGCGGCTGATCTCCAAGCTCGGCCTGCGCAGCGGCTGCTGCAGCTGCTGCCGCTGCACGGGCTGCTCTGTCCGTACGCCGCTTCTTGCGGCCTTCCTGCTGCTCTAAGTAAACTGTCTTGCCCTTGACCTGCCTGAAGGGACGACGAGGATCCTCATCATCGCCTCCCCCTGGCGCAGACACATTCTTCGTGTGCGGCATCCTGATGACTGCAAATGAGAGAGAATGACTAAGCACAGATCGATAGTATCCGATAGAAATAGCAAAGGATGAGATGACTACCTGGAAAGCTCACACGAGAGGTGACGATCCAGGCAGGACAGGAGACGGCACACGGGCAATCAAGGTCACTGAAATGACAGAAGAGGTGAGCATGTATTAGTCACATAGTCATAAGTATATGAAATGTGAATAAATACATACATAGAGAAATATGGCACAGAAAACACGAGACGAGACGATCGAGAGGTCAAACGGCGTGAAAACGACGTTTGAACGATAAACAGTGACATAGGAGGTTTGGAATGTGAATTGAGGCACGAAACGACATGGAATTGAGCCGATACTTCACGAATAGGTTTATATAGGTGAAAATGAGTGAAGTGTGTGCTTGGTTTGAATTTAGGCGAAGAAAAAGAGATTTGGGCACTCGGCTCGGAAACGATCGCTCGAAACGGGGAATTTGGTGAAATTTAAGCCTGGAATCTCGGATTGGCGTGAAATTTGGCAAGTATGTTACTGGAAGTGTTGTAAAAGTGCCTGAAAAATTTGGGTTCAATTGGAGCATTTTTGGCTGGTTTGGGCATTTCACCGAGCACGTGACGTGCGGAGTTCTAGGGTTTCAGTGAAACGGCTATTTGAGGTGGGAAAACCCTCCCGAAGGAGCTAAGAACCTGCAAGGACACTCAATGGCCACAAGGGAACACATTTCACAACTTGGATTCACTAGGATTCACAGGATTTGGAGAATTGCACAAAGGGAGGAAATTTGAGTGCTTCACTGCAGGGATAGACAGAGAGAAAGAAAGGGAAAGAGAGAGCAGAGGATGCTCACCAGAGAGGGAAGGAGAGAAGCGTAGGCACAGGGCGCCGGAGGATCGCCGCCGGGGAGGCAGATCGCCGACGAAGGGAGGGAAATCACCTGAGACCGAGAGCAGACGCGGGCAGGGGAGAAAACTGAGCCAGGCCTAGGGCTCGGGCAGAGAGGGATTTTTTAAAAACGGAGTATGGGCGCACCGGACAGTCTACAGTGCCTGTCCGGTGCACACCGGACAGCGCACAGAAAAATGGAATTTTAGCGCGCGGCTGCCGGTGCACCGGACATTGCACAGTGCAGTGTCCGGTGCACACCGGACTGTCCGGTGAGCCCAGACAGAGGGAAGTTTGGAAACTTTTGAATTTTTCTATCTAATTTCCAACCAAACCAAATCCCAACTTATAATCACACAAAATAACACTTGTTGGGACAGGTATTGGCACCCTCATATACTTTTAAAAAATATTTTGCCATAGGCTAGATAATTTTTTAGGGAAAATAGGCAAATGGTGAAATTTGCATTTTGGCTTGCACTAGGGGTTTTCATGAGTGATTTGAGTGTTGAATACTCCCCCTTAGTGCAGTACCTCATGCATATTTCAATAACCAACAATTGCATAACAAGTAAGAATTTAAGTGCTAAAAGCTTAAAACTAAGACTTGTCAAGTTTGACCCGAGTTAAGCTTTTTCACTCGCTTTGTTGGCAGTTATCTCAACTAGGTTAGACAAGCCCTAGATGCAATACAAGAAATTTAAACATGCAATGCAAGCTTAACAACACCATTTGACATTTTACATAAAATTTCTGAGATCAAGAATATTTAGTTCATTCCTCAACATGCAAAAGCGGGTCTTATCAAGTGGCTTAGTGAAAATATCCGCTAATTGATCCTCCGACCTCACTCCTTCTAAAATGATATCTCCTTTAGCAACATGATCTCTAAGGAAGTGATGACGGATATCAATGTGCTTGGTGCGAGAGTGTTGTACAAGATTATTAGCAATTTTAACAGCACTCTCATTATCACACAACAAAGGTACCTTTTCTAGTACTACGCCATAGTCTAGAAGAGTTTGTTTCATATATAAAATTTGTGTGCAACAAGCACCTGCGGCAATGTATTCCGCTTCGGCAGTTGACAAGGCAACACTGTTTTGCTTTTTGGATGTCCATGATACTAGTGATCTGCCAAGCAGATGGCATCCCCCAGAAATACTTTTCCTACCAATTTTGCAACCGGCATAATCCGAATCGGAATAGCCAATTAAATCAAAAGTAGCTCCTTTGGAATACCACAGACCTACGCTTGTGGTGTGCCTGAGATACCTAAGAATTCTCTTAACAGCGCGAAGATGAGCTTTCTTAGGATTAGATTGAAATCTAGCACACATGCAGACACTAAACATAATATCGGGCCTAGATGCGGTAAGGTACAATAAACTACCAATCATGGAACGGTAGAGAGTTTGATTAACAGGGTTACCTCCCTCATCTAAGTCGAGATGTCCATTTGTAGGCATGGGGGTCTTGATTGGTTTGCACTTCTCCATGTTGAACCTTTTCAACAAGTCTTTGGTATACTTCTCTTGAGAGAGAAAGTTACCATCTTTCATTTGCTTGACTTGAAAGCCGAGGAAGTACGTTAGCTCACCAATCATTGACATCTCGAACTCCTTCGACATCAACTCACCGAATTCCTTGCAATGATAGTCATTTGTCGAGCCAAAGATTATATCATCAACATATACTGACAAATGAAAATATCACTGTTATGTTTCTTTGTGAAGAGAGTTGTGTCGACGGTCCTGATCTTGAAGCCCTTTTCGATGAGGAAGTCGCGAAGGCGCTCATACCAAGCCCTTGGAGCTTGCTTTAGCCCATAAAGCGCCTTGGACAACCTATAAGCATGGTTAGGATATCTAGGGTCTTCAAATCCAGGCGGTTGCTCAACATATACAAGTTCATTTATGAAGCCATTTAAAAATGCACTTTTTACATCCATTTGATAAAGTTTTATATCATAGCATGATGCATATGCAAGTAGGATACGGATGGCTTCCAGTCGAGCAACCGGTGCAAAGGTCTCTCCAAAATCTAAGCCTTCAACTTGAGAGAATCCCTTTGCAACAAGTCTTGCCTTGTTTCTTACAATCACACCTTGATCATCTTGTTTGTTTCTGAACACCCACTTTGTTCCAATGATTCTTGCATCTTGTGGGGGCTTCTCCAGGGTCCAAACTTCGTTACGGGTGAAGTTGTTAAGTTCTTCATGCATGGCATTCACCCAGTCCGGATCCTATAGCGCCTCATCTATACAAGTAGGCTCAACACAAGAAACAAAAGAGTGATGTTCAATAAAAGAGGCATGTCTATGTGATCGAGTAATAACCCCTTGTGAAGGACTCCCTATGATTTGGTTTTGAGGATGAGCTTGAAGTAGTGATGAGTTTCTCCTGTCAACCACTTGGGAAGAAGATCCTGGAGCATCAACATCTTCGGCTTATACCCTTGCTTGTTCATGAGAGACAAATGTATCTTCATTTGCATGCATCTCATCTTTTTCATCATCTTATGGTACATTTGATGAAGAAGGCCTGTCAATGATTTGCACCTCTTCTTCATCTTCTTTTGGTTTGATAGCTCCAATAGGCATGTTCTTCATTGCTTCCCTAAGTGGCTCATCACCTACATCATCAAGATTTTCAAGTGCTCCTTGGGAGCCATTAGTCTCATCAAATTCCACATCATATGTTTCTTCTACCACGCCAGTGGCATGGTTGAATACTCGATATGCTTTGGACTTTAATGAATAACCCAAAAGAAAACCAATATCACAACGTCTTTGAAACTTCCCTAGATGATGGCGTTTCTTGTAGATGTAGCATTTGCACCCAAACACCTGGAAGAAGGAGACGTCTGGCTTTTTTCCATTTAGCAGTTCATAGGGAGTCTTCGCAAGTAGCCGGTGAGGAAATAGCCTGTTTGATGTATAACAAGCAGTGTTGACAGCTTCGGCCCAAAACCTCTCCGGTGTGTTATACTCATCAATCATTGTTCTTGCAAGAGTGATCAAGGTCCTGTTCTTCCTTTCAACAACTCCATTTTGTTGAGGTGTGTATGTGGCAGACACTTCATGCTTGATCCCAATTTCATCACAGTACTCATGAATGTTGGTGTTGTCAAATTCTTTGCCATTATCACTTCTAATCTTCTTGATCTTGCAATCAAATTCATTTTGTGCTTTCTTGGCAAACTTCTTGAATATAGATGCAACTTCAGATTTGTCATGGAGAAAGAACACCCAAGTGTATCTTGAGAAGTCATCAACAATCACTAGACAGTAGAGGTTGCCACTGGCACTTACATAATTTGTAGGTCCAAATAAATCCATATGAAGTAGTTCCAGTGGCCTTGATGTTGACATGAAAGCTTTAGTAGGATGTGTATTAGCAACTTGCTTTCCAGCTTGACATGCACTACATGGCTTGTCTTTTTCAAACACCACATCCTTTAATCCTCTAACCATATCTTTCTTTAATACCTTCTTGAGTGTTCTCATCCCAACATGTGCAAGCCTCCTATGCCAAAGCCATCCAAGAGAAGCTTTGGTGAAGAGGCAAGTTCTTTAGTCTGCATCTTCTGAAGTGAAATCCACTAAGTAGAGGTTGTTGTATCTAAATCCCTTGAATACCATTGATTCATCATCCATCTTTGTTACAATAACCTCTGTTGGAGTGAATAAGCATTGAAGTCCAAGATCACAGAGTTGACCCACTGATAATAAATTGAAGCTTAAAGGTGCAACTAAGAGAACATTTGATATTGATAAATCATTTGAGATTGCCACCTTGCCAAGTCCTTGCACTTTTCCTTTTGAATTGTCTCCAAATGTGATTTTATCTTGACCATCAACATTTTCATCCAGTGAGGTGAACATCCGTGGGTTGCCTGTCATATGTTGTGTGCATCCACTGTCAATAACCCAATGGCTCCCACCGGTCTTGTAGTTCACCTACATCCACAGACAATTCAAGCTTGAGTTTTGAGGGCCCTATATTGCATAGGACCAGTGACTCTCTCAATCAAGGACTTTGCAACCCAGATTTGTCTAGGTCTACTCTTGTTTGGTGGGCCTAGGAATGTTACTTTGACCTTTCCATTTGCAACCTTTCTTAGAACATAATGAGCATTGAAAGCAAATGGTCTTGAGTGCTTGGGCAAGGGAGTTGGTGGTTTGGCTTTGCAGTTGTGGGCAAAATGACCTTCATTTCCACACTCAAAGCATTTGATAGGCCTGTGAGTCTGCTTTGGCTTGTATTGAGTGATAGCTTTCTTTTGCACAAAAGCATTGTATCCAATACCACTCTTGTTATTTATCATAACAGTGTTCATAAGCAGCTCATTTTGGAGGTATTGACCCTTGTTGAACTTTTGCACACTTGTTGCAAGATGTTCATTTTCACTTTTTAGTTTCTTGACCTCATTTTTAAGCCTTTGATTATCCACTGCCAACTCATTGTTGAAATCATTGTTCTCAATAGCAACCTTTCCTCTAGTAGTTGCATCAGTCAAGTAATTCTTCAATTTTTGGTTGTCTAAAGTCAGGACTTCAACTTTTTCAGTCAATTCAGCATGTAGACTAGTTTGCTCTTCTTGATTCAAATCATCACATGAGGTTGCTACATCAATCTTAACAGCAGGGTTAATAGCCTCATGTGTTTTGCAAGATAAAAGTTCATTTTCAACAAGAAGATTGTCATGATCAAATTTAATTTGAGTATAGTCTTCCTTGATCTTTACTAGTCTATTTTGCAACTCCCTATTAGCTTCATTTAATTTGTCACATTTTTCCTTAGCATCTTTTAGGGAGTTTGTAAGCTCATTTACAGTTGATGACATAGTTTTATTTTCTTCTTTTATTTCATCACTAGCCTTTATAACTATGTCATATTTGGCATTTAAAGATTCATTTTCATTTTTCAACCTATCACATTTAGCTTTTGACTTTCTAATGATTTGAGTATATTCTTTAAGCAAGTCAGCTAGATCATCATATGAAGGTGAAGCAAATTCCTCATCACTATCACTATCACTATCATCAACAATATTAATATCATTTTGTACCTTCCGTTCACCCCTAGCCATGAGGCATAGGTGAGAAGTTGATGATGGCGATGGTGGTGAAGAGAAGTCCCCGGCGATGGCGGCAACTTTTTCATCATTCTCTTCTTCACTTGAAGAAGACCCACTTGATGATTCAATGTCGGTGAGCCAGTCACCAACAATATATGCCTTTCCATTCTTCTTCTTGTGGAACCTCTTTTGCTTCCCATCCTTCCTCTTGAAGAATTTCTTTTCCTTCTTTTCATCATCGTTGTCATCTTCTTTCTTGCCCTTGAACTTATTCTTCTTGGGCTTGTTGCATTGATGAGCAAGATGACCGAGCTCACCACAGTTGTAGCAGTCCATCTCAGAAATGGGCTTTCTTTTGTTGGAAAAGAATTTCTTCTTTCTTGAATCAAATTTGATGCCTTCTCTATTTAGCTTCTTCAACATCTTGGTGGTCTTTCTTACCATCAAGGCAATGTTTGCATCAAGGTCATCATCACTTGAGGATTCTTCCTCAACTTGTATTTTTGCTTTTCCTTTTCTTTCATGATTTGCTTTGAGAGCCAAATCCTTTCTTTTGGAAGATGATTCTTCTTTGTCGTTGATGTGCATGTACATTTCATGGGCATTGATCTTTCCCAAAATTTGTGTAGGTGTGGTAACTGAAAGATCCATTTGATGTAGCACAGTGACAATGTGTCCATATTTGTCTATTAGGAGGACACTGAGAATCTTCCTCACAACATCCGGTTGTGAGATTTGAGTAAGCCTCAATCCATTAACTTCCTCTACAAGAATATTGAGACGTGAGTACATAGCATTTGCATTTTCATTAGCAAGCATTTCAAAAGAATTTAACTTTCGCATGGCTATGTGATATCTCTCCTCACATTCACTTCTAGTTCCTTCGTGTAGAGCACAAATGTCCATCCACAAATCATGAGCTTTTTTATGATTTCTTACTCTATTGAACACATCTTTGCAAAGGCCTCTAAAAAGGGTGTTTTTGGCCTTAGCATTCCATTTCTCATAATTGAACTCATCACCTACAAGATTTGTGCGATCTCTAGGTTCGGGGAATCCTTGTGTGGCGGCTTTATAGACACCAATGTCTATAGCCTCTAAGTATGCTTCCATACGAATTTTCCAATAAGGAAAATCGTCACCATCAAAAACGGGAGGAGGTCCATCCCCACCGGACATCGTAACTCTAGCGGTTAAGCTAATCTACGAGCAACAAGGCTCTGATACCAATTGAAAGGATCACGATGCCCAAGAGGGGGGGTGAATTGGGCTTCTCTAAAAATCAACACTAATTAAACTCTAAGCAAGAGCTAAGCAAGAGCCCAACTTCACCCCAACAACTAGCACTAAGAAAATAATACTAGAAATGCAACAATGCTAAGACAATACTTCAAATACTTGCTAAACAAATACACAATGTAAAGTGCTTGAATTTAAGTGCGGAATGTAAAGCAAGGTTTAGAAGACTCCTCCAATTTTTCCCGAGGTATCGAAGAGTCGGCACTCTCCACTAGTCCTCGTTGGAGCACCCGCGCAAGGGTATCGCTCCCCCTTTGTCCTCGCAAGAACCAAGTGCTCACTACGAGATGATCCTTTGCCACTCCAGCGCGGTGGATCCCTCGAGACCGCTTACAAACTTGAGTCGGGTCACCAACAAGAACTTCACGGTGATCATCGAGCTCCCAACGCCACCAAGCCGTCTAGGTGATGCTGATCACCAAGAGTAACAAGCCGTAGACTTTCGCTTGACCAAGAGAAGCCTAATGCAAGTGGTGTGTGCTCTAGGTGGCTCTCGCTAGCGCTAATGAGGAACAAACGCGGATTAAGATTCTCTAATCTCCTCACTAGGCTTTTGGTGCTTGCAATGCTCTAGCAATGTGCTGAAATAAATGTGGAGTGCAAGACATTGAATATGGTGGGTGGAGGGAGTATAAATAGCCCTCACCCACCAACTAGCCGTTACAGGCAACTTTCTGCGCACTGGCGCACCGGACAATCCGGTGCGCCAACGGTGTGCCACCGGTGCGCCAACGGTCGTTTCCAACGGCTAGTTCTAACAGCTAGTCGTTGGACTCATGGTACACCGGACAGTGAATAGTCATTGTCCGGTGCCCACCGGACAGTCCGGTGCGATGTCCGGTGCGCTGTCCGGTGCGCCACTAAAATTCATCTCTGAAACCTGCGCTCTCGGGTTTCTGGGTGGAGAAGGATCTTCCCCGGGCCAGCCAGGCCCCACCTGGCAGAGGGTGCACCGGACAGTCCGGTGCCCCAGGGCCAGAAACCCTAACTCTTGATTTTCAGCTGATTTTCAAATCGGTTTTCGTTCTAACTTGTGTGTGAGTTCTAGAGTGACACCTAGCACTGTATGTGAGTGTGATTGTGCACCAACACTACACTAGAACTCTCTTGGTCAAACTACTCATCGACAACCCCTGTTTATAGTACGGCTAAAAGAGAATAAAAGACCTAACTAAATCGCGAGTGTCCACAACTCCTTGACACTCGGACTCCGTAGACCTTCGCCTTTTGTTTCGTCGTTTTAGCCGTCGCTTCGAGTTCTTATCTCCGGGATTGTTTTCACCGTTGTAGTACTTCTACCTGTTATGCGACCTAACTTACCATTTGTCTCTGCAAAACACACATTAGTTACATATAATATTACGTTGTCATTAATCACTAAAACCAACCAGGGGCCTAGATGCTTTCAGAGGCTTTTGTCGCACTTTTTTGCAAGGGGACCGGCCTTTCTCGGTTGCGTTTTGTTCCAGTGGGTGCTCGCGAGCGCACCCGCCGGGTGTAGCCCCCGAGGCCTCGGAGGAGTGGTTTGACTCCTTTGAGGTCTTAATGCGTTTCGGGATGCTTCGGCCGGTCTGGTTGTCCCCTCATGCGAGCTGGTCGTAGCCCGGGTGCACGGTCGGGTTCCAAGTTCTCGGGCTGGTATGTTGACGCTGTCAACGGTTTGGCTGGAGCCGGGTTTGCGAGAGCAGCCCCCGAGCCTCCGCACAGAGCGAGAGGACGGTCAAGGACAGACTCGACTTTTTTACATACGCCCCTGCGTCGCCTTTCCGCAAGGAGGAGGGGGGAAAAGCGCCATGTTGCCCTCTGAGGGCTCCGAACATGGTGTCTCCAGTGAGCTGCTAACGGGTAATCCGAGTGGACGCCCGTGCCCCATTTGTTAGGGATCGGCTAGAGGCCCGGAGGCGCGCTCCAAAAGTACCTGCGAGTGATTTGCCGGACCCGGTCCCCTTTTGACGGGGTCCGAGGGCTCGATGCCTCCCTCTGATGGGATTCCGTTACAAAATCGTTCCCGTTGGTCTCGGAAATGTCCTAGGGTACCTCGGGAGCGCAGCCCGAGCCTTGGTTATGTATCGAACGTACCCAGGGTCATCCCTCGCTCTGCGTCTGAGGCGGCTGTGAACCCTTCGAGGGCCAGCCTACGAACCCCTGATCAGTAGTGGGCGCGGAGCCCGAGTGGCCTGAGGACAGCCGTTGCGCGTGCGCGAGCCGTTCGAGGAACGGGCGTTTCGCTTTGAGTTTTGAGTCCCGCGGCGGGTTCGGGTGAAGTGTTGAACGGGTCTCGCCTGGGTCTTTATATATTCGGGAGAGGGACCGGTGACGGTTTTTTACTCTTGCTACTTGCCTCCCTCTTAGGTTTTCGCAACCCGAGGGAATAGCCAGAGAAAGGAAACCGCTCACCTAGTCCTTTCCACCGCTACCTCTTCTACTTGGTGATGGCCGACCGGGTGACCATTGTTCCGCCGCGCGACCCGTGGCCCTTCTCCACCGTCACGGCAGATGACCTGGATGCCCTTGTTGTTGAGGGCTTACTTCGCCCTCTCTCCGGTGACTCGCAGCCGGAGTGGATGCCTCCCCCGAGCGGAGCCGCCCCGTCCCCGCCGCCGGGGTATGTCGTGAGCTTCGTCTCCTTTCACGAGCGGGGGTTCGGAGTGCCGGCAAGCCGTTTTACGCGGGCGATTCTGCATGTCTACGGGGTGGAGTTGCACAACCTCAGCCCCAACTCCATCTCGCAAGCCGCCATCTTCGCGGCTTTTTGCTTCGCCGACGGGGGATAGAAGGGTCCGCACGGCAGTGCGGGCCGGTGGCTGCATCCTCCAGCTGAGGCAGGCGCGGGCGCCGCAGTATATTCCCGCCATCCTTGTGTCCTCGAACAAAGGGTGGCAGCGCTGGTGGTTCTATCTCCGAAATGACGACGGGAGGCTCCCGTCGTTTTCTCAGCGAGTGGTGACCGCTGTCGCCGATGTCTGGCGCTATGGGACCCCGCACGACAGACAGAAGAATCTCCAGCCCCTTCTGAAGGCCCTGGAGGAGTTGCGGAAAGGAGGGCTCACCGCTGCGGGAGTGGTTGCCGCCATTCATCGCCGGAGGGTGCTTCCCTTGACGGAGCGGCGGTTGCCGCTTTGGGAGATGACGCCGGAGGCCAACTTGGAGGGTTTGCGGATGTCTTCGGATCCCCTTCCCGTCGACGACCTCCATAGGCGGGTAGCCATCACGTTGGGGAAACCGGATATCGGTGCCCTTTCCCAGCCCTTGATGCGTCCCGACCGTGGGTGTGTGTCCCTGGTGAGTGTCCGCTCCTTCTTTCTCCTTGTGTCGGATTGCCCTTGGTTCTCACTGAAAGTCGCCTAGAGGGGGGTGAATAGGCGAAGCCTGTAGATTAAAACTTTATCCCCAACTAGATCCTTTGATTAGTGGTTAGAACAAGAAATATGATTATCGGAGTATAAGAACTAAGTCCTTTGCTTGTAACCAAAGTTGCTATGAAATAATACGGAATTGATAAACAATACAACTACTAGATATATGGATAGTAAAGCAAGAAGGCTTAGATGAGAAGAGCAATAAGTAAAGTTCTTTCTTGCGAAGGGTTGCTCCACCAAATGAGAATTAAACTTGAAGCAACACCAAAAGATGTTAGTGGAGAATGGCGCAAGAAAACTTAGAGAAGGGAAAGCAAACAAATCACAAGCAAGAAACACAATGAACATGGGTGATTTGTTTTACCGAGGTTCGGCCCTCGAAGGCCTAGTCCCCGTTGAGGAGTCCACTCAAGGACGGGTCTTTTTCAACCCTTTCCCTCTCTCCACCGATCACACAAGGATCGGTGAGCTCTTCTTCTTCTCAAGGATCACTCTCGATCCCGCAAGGACCACCACACTCTTTGGTGTCTCTTGCTAGCTTTTACAAGCCTCCAACACTTTGGAGGAAGTTTGAATGGGAGTCAAAACTCCACGCACAAATGAACACAAGGATGAAGCACACACTATCTCTCAATGTATCTCACAAGGCACTAGGGCTAAACTCAATTGAGTAGCTCTCAGTTGCTCGCTCTCTCTTTTGTGGCACTTGTGTTGGTTGTAGTGGGCTAGATCTTGTGTATAGGATGTATCAATGAATATAGGTGGTTGGGAGGGCTTGAGTATGTCAACTAGATGACTTGGAATGTTGCTTGGACTCCCACAACTGAAGTGGCCGGTTGAGGTGGTATTTATAGCCACCAAACAAAATATGGCCGTTGGAGAAGGCTGCTGGCGATGGGCGCATCGGACAGTCTGGTGCACACCGGACAGTGTCCGGTGCGCCAGCCATGTCATCCTATCCGTTGAGATTGGAGCTGGTCGACCGTTGGAGGCTTTGTCCTCATGTGGCACCGGACAGTCCGGTGCAGCACCGGACAGTCCGGTGCCCCTCTGACTTCTGCTCTGACACACTGAATTCAACTGTACACTTTGCAGAGTCGACCGTTGCGCGCAGATGACCGTTGCTCCGCTGGCACACCGGACAGTCCGGTGTACACCGGACAGTCCGGTGAATTTTAGCGGAGCGACCTCCCACTTTCCCGAAGCTGGCCAGTTCAGAGCCGCTTCACTCTGGAGCACCGGACACTGTCCGGTGGTGCACCAGACAGTCCGGTGAATTATAGTGGGCTGCGCCTGAGAAACCCGAAGGTGAAGAGTTTGAAGGCAAACCTCCCTGGTGCACCGGACACGGTCCGGTGGTGCACCGGACACTGTCCGGTGGCACACCGGACAGTCCGGTGCGCCATACCAGGGAGCACTTCGGTTTCTCTTTGCTCCTTTCTTTTGAACCTTGTCTCGTTCTTTTTATTGGTTTTGAGTTGAATCTTTGGCACCTGTAGAACATGTAATCTAGAGCAAACTAATTAGTCCAATTGTTTGTGTTGGACATTCAACCACCAAAATCATTTAGGAAAAGGTTTAAAGCCTATTTCCCTTTCAATCTCCCCCTTTTTGGTGATTGATGCCAACACAAACCAAAGCAAATATATAAGAGAATAATTGAACTAGTTTGCATAGGATAGGTGCAAAGATTGCTTGGAATTAAACCAATATTCATTTCATAAAATATGCATGGATGCTTTTCTTTGTTTTTAACATTTTGGACCATGCTTGCACCTCAAGTTTTGTTTTTGCAAATTCTTTTTCAAAGTCTTTTGTAAATAGTCAAAGGTAAATGAATCATAAGATTTGGAGATTTCTCCCCCTGTTACAAATGATTTTCCTTTGACTAAACAAAACTCCCCCTAGATTAAATCCTCCTCTTAGAGTTCAAGAGGGTTTTAAGATATTGATTTTTGAAATACTACTTTCTCCCCCTTTTGAACACAATAAGATACCAATTTGAAATTTTCAATTGAACTCATTTTAAAATTAGGGTGGTGGTGCGGTCCTTTTGCTTTGGGCTAATACTCTCTCCCCCTTTGGCATGAATCGCCAAAAACGGAGTCATCAGAGCCCATTCTATAAGTTATCTCCCCCTTTGGTAAATAATATATGAGTGAAAGATTATACCAATGTGGAGAGATAGTATGGAGTGATGGCGAAGGGTAGATAATACCAATAGAGTTGAGTGGAAGCCTTGTCTTCGCCGAAGACTCCATTTCCCTTTCAATCTACGACTTAGCATAGTAATATACTTGGAAACATATTAGTCGTAGTCGTGGTACGGGAATAATAGGATATATGCATTTGTACCAAAATGAAAGAGATATGATCAAGAGATATGTCAATTAAGCATGATCATAGTTCTATATAATATAGATTTCTCCCCCTAAATATGTGCCTTGAGAGGAATACATATTTTGGTCTTAAATGCCAAGTGCACATAATTAGGTTAATGAGAACAAGTCTATATCATAGAGAAAGTGAAGTGCATTGTGTCATAGTATATGTGTGATGCTCAAGACAGTTTATGCACTTATGAAAGCATGTTGCAAACATTTTAAGCATTTTCCTTTAAAGATTTCAAAGAGACTTAAGGACCATCCACCTTTGGAACAAAGGTAGCTTATCCTCGTTACAAGGTTAAGCTTTAAGCTCTTTGACAATAGGACCACTTCATCTAGTTTTAGCAAAGATGCAATAATGCATGAGTGAAATTTTAAGAGGTTAAACTAGGTATGAAGCAGGGATAAATGCAAAGGACATGCTTTCTCTTCCTTTTATACAAGATATGCAAAGAGTGTATATAAGAGGAAGATTTTAGGTACATATGTAAATGATAGGAATAAGTTTTACCCGTTTTGTACCTTTACTTGTAGACGCTCTCTTCATTGTGCTTTTGTCCTTAGTCTTGTTTGCTTAAGACCTATGCTCAATGACAATGTGTGAAAATATTTTGCACAAGAGAGAGTTCTTACAACTAGTGATCCTTTTCTAAGTCATGGTTAACATATATTAAGTGGATCACAAATTGTATAAATGAATCATGAATTCTCCTTTTAACTTAGTGCATATCAAGAGAGGTATCGATTGGAAAGAATATGAGGCACTAAGTGTCATTTGATGTTATTCTATGATCAAACAAACAATGGATGCGATCAAGAGAGTAACATATTGGAATAGGAATTAAGCTTAAAATAGGAGAATCCAATAAGCATGCTACTTTAGTAATGAGAGCAACAATCCTTGATAAAAGCAACATTATTTTAACAAGATGGATTGATGTGTAGTAACATACTTCATGAGAAACACTATTCTCATGCAAGAGACTATATGAAATTACTAAGATAAAGCAATAGTCTCAACATAATCAAAATATAAGAATGAACTCCCCCTAAAGATATGCATCAAGAAATTGAAAGAATTGATTTTGATGCATTCACCTTTAAAGACACAAAGGGAGACCCATTACACACCTTGATCGAGGCTTATAAAATTTGCAATAATCAACTTAAGCCTGGCAATTCCATAATGAAAAGGATTTGGAATGCTTACAACCACACCATCGATTGTTGTGAAGACCTTATTGTCCAAGTAGGTGTTATTGTCCTTGATGTTCTTCCTTTTTCATTTGAGTGTCCTCCCTTTGTAGTTGTCTCTTTTTCCTTCCAAGCTCATTGAAAATACTCAAGAGAGATGTTAATAGCGCAAGGGAGTATATGGTGAAAGATGATTACTTTAGATAATTAACATACATGATTCATCATCCACAAGTCACACAGACATGAAGTAAAATCCTTAACATTTGTGCTTATTACTAAAAAGGAATATGCACTATTTAACTATTTGATCAAACATAGGATTTTGCTTCTTCATATTGAATTTTATTAATTATTACTTAAAAGCAAGTCAATATGAGAACATTTATAGCAAAGGTATGAAATAGATTCTAATGGATAAGTGCATTTATGAGAATGTGATTGAATGCACATCAAGACAAATTTAGTCCTCCAAAGAATCTATTCTTCAAGAATGATAATTTAGAGAGAATAACCATTGAAGGGAACTATATTAAAGAGATGAGTTCCCATACCTTTGCTTTTACCTTTCTTCCTTTTTGGTGAAGAGTACCCTTTGAGGCTTGTGGCTTTAACCTTGCACTTACTCTCTTGTAGATTTTCATAAGTAGACTCAAGAGAAATGTTAAAAGCAGCACAAGCACTAGTTTCCCTTTTTGTAATCATTTTGATAAGGAATGAAAAGTGGATTACTAAAGCATGGAAACTTTATAATATGAACTAGATTATTCCAATAAGTATGCTAAGTTTTAACTCATAAAACAAGCATGGTTAAATTCTTGATACTATGGGAATAAATCTAATCCATAACATGGAGAGCGATAAATGAAGAAGAATCATATCCAATTTAAGCAATAAAACATACAACATAAATTATTGGATTGATTTTTCTTGACATGATAAATTACGCATCCCCAAAGAGAAATTTATTCCTATAAGTGAGACTACTTAAATTACTTAGATAAAAACATTAGTCTCACTTTTCTAGCTATAGAGAGAATTTTCCTTTTATAAGTGTCCTAAGTATTTGAATTCCTTACATGACACTTTATTCTTTTAAGAATATGAAATATCTCTCTATATCTAGAACAATGCAATAATAGAATAATTAGTGTAAACCTTGCCATGGGAAATAGCAACAATTTTAAAGCATGTAGATTGTCATAATATAGAAATGAAGAATATGCAATCTACCATATGGGAGAAATTTCTTCAAAGAATGGTGACATAAATTTAAAAATATCTTAAGTGCTTACTTTTTCTATGTGACTACACAAGACACATGAGAAATGATAAGTTAAGACACTTGCACTTAAAAGCATAGATGTTACCATCCTTTGGCATTCCTCCATATTGTAGGCTTTGACTTTTCGGCATAGGATAATTTTTTATTTCCTACAACATCAACAACTTCCCTTGAGATGATATGAGTTTAAGGTATAACAATTTAAAATAACCTTGGGTCAATCTTGGATATCGGTAGCTTGAGTCAACAAAAATTGAATTGACTCTCTTAAGCACCCCAAGGCTTCATACCATCTCCTTCTCCTACAAAGCTTGTCAAGCACATTTTGGTACCCATCGCTTGATGGGTCCGTTAAGGTTAGTAAACAAAGATCTAGGAACCCAAGTGTCCTTTGTGCTAGCGCTTGGTAAACTTGTTACCTTTCTAGCACAAGTTGCAATCTTGGGTTGCCTAGTTATATATGAATCAGATGACAAGTTAGGAGTGGGAGAGTTACCAATGGGACAATCCTTGCATTGATGTCCCTTTTTCCGGCATGTGTAGCATATGCGTTTTTGAAGTCTTGAAGATTTCTTCTTTCCTTGTTTGTTGCTTGCTACATGGTTAGTAAAAACTTTCTTTTCTAACCCTATGCCTCTTTGTTTCAAATCGAGACAAGATTTGATTAAGTGTCCCTTCTTTGAACATTTAAAACAAAGTCTATCATCCTTGTTAATAACCAAGCCATTTTTAATGTAGAGACATGACCTAATCAAGTGTCCCTCTTCAAAGCATTCACTACACTTCTTATTTTTCTTAGTGTGAAGTGTGGCTTGATCATTACCTTGGATTTTACCTTGTATGGAGGCATGGTTGAGGCTTTTGGAAGAGGTATTGATTTTCTTCTTTTGTTTCTTCCTCTTGGCAATCCTCAAGTCCTTGACTTTTTCTTCAAGGGATGTAATACATGCCACGGTTGATCCCGTCTCAAGCTTTTTCACCATGTGATCACGGTTATCTTGAGAAGGTTGAGCGATGCATTTCCCTTTAAGTTGTGTCAAGCTCATCTTTAGCCTCTCATTTTCTTCTCTGAGCTTTTGATATGTATCATCATTTGTTCCTGCAAATTCTAGCTCAAAAGAAGATTTGCTTGTCGACGAACAACAAGCATTAGCACATGGTAATATAGTATTAATATGAATACATGTGCACGAGTGAGGTTGTTGGAATTTTAAACTTTCTATCACAACCTCATGAGCAATGTTTAGTATGATATGGTCATCCATAAGATTTTCATGAGAGCATAGGAGCATATCATATTTTTCTTGAAAAACTAGATTTTCAACTTTTAGCTTTTCTACTTGGTCCTTAAGCAAGGTATTCCTATTTACTAATTGAGCTATACAATGTAAAGCGTTATCTTGCTCAATTGAAATAGTTTCATACCTTTGGACCAAATCAACATGAGAGCACTTTAGCTCCTCATGTTCTTTAGTCAACTCGTCAAAGTGTAGCATTTTCATGGAGAGAATATCTTCTAACCTTTGACGAGCTTCGCTTTGCTCTTTCGCTCTTTCTAGAAGTTTGAGCATGACCGCTTTATCTTCTTGGCTTAGGCGAGCGTAGAGTTGCACAAAGCTTCTTTCTTCCTCCTCATCCCCATTTGTGCTTCCGCTATCATTTTCATTAGCCACACAACACATGTGGGAATCGAAATGGGAAGACAAACCTTTTGGAGAGGTGGATTCATCGTTTGGTCTCCATCGTTCATTTTCTTCTTCTTCCTTGCAAGGGTTAGTATCACAAGAACTAAAGGAAGTAGAAGCATCAAATGAACTATCATGTTTGGACTCATCAAATTTGCTTCTAATTCTAGTCCAAATATCATGCGTATCATGAATGGATTCGTCATAGTTTGATATGAAGGCATGATAATCTTCTTTGCTAAGAGAATTGCTTAAGATGTCAAATGCTAGATAGTTTAAGCGAAAACATCTTTGATCCTCCTCGGAAATAATTTCTTTATTATAACTAGAAGTGAAGATACTCTTGTCTATAATTTGTTCTAATCGTGGATCTACTGTTCTAAAAGCATTTAGCACACTAGTAGACCATGAACCATAGTTAGAACAATCATCAAATAAAATCTCAAGAGTTACCTCCTTCCGAGTTGAGTTCTCCGGAGTCTTCTTGTTCTTTTGGGATCGTCTACGAGCCATCACTTCGAGTTGTTAGACTCAAGATGAAGTGCCTACCTCTGATACCAATTGAAAGTCGCCTAGAGGGGGGGTGAATAGGCCAAGCCTGTAGATTAAAACTTTATCCCCAACTAGATCCTTTGATTAGTGGTTAGAACAAGAAATATGATTATCGGAGTATAAGAACTAAGTCCTTTGCTTGTAACCAAAGTTGCTATGAAATAATAAGGAATTGATAAACAATACAACTACTAGATATATGGATAGTAAAGCAAGAAGGCTTAGATGAGAAGAGCAATAAGTAAAGTTCTTTCTTGCGAAGGGTTGCTCCACCAAATGAGAATTAAACTTGAAGCAACACCAAAAGATGTTAGCGGAGAATGGCGCAAGAAAACTTAGAGAAGGGAAAGCAAACAAATCACAAGCAAGAAACACAATGAACACGGGTGATTTGTTTTACCGAGGTTCGGCCCTCGAAGGCCTAGTCCCCGTTGAGGAGTCCACTCAAGGACGGGTCTTTTTCAACCCTTTCCCTCTCTCCACCGATCACACAAGGATCGGTGAGCTCTTCTTCTTCTCAAGGATCACTCTCGATCCCGCAAGGACCACCACACTCTTTGGTGTCTCTTGCTAGCTTTTACAAGCCTCCAACACTTTGGAGGAAGTTTGAATGGGAGTCAAAACTCCACGCACAAATGAACACAAGGATGAAGCACACACTATCTATCAATGTATCTCACAAGGCACTAGGGCTAAACTCAATTGAGTAGCTCTCAGTTGCTCGCTCTCTCTTTTGTGGCACTTGTGTTGGTTGTAGTGGGCTAGATCTTGTGTATAGGATGTATCAATGAATATAGGTGGTTGGGAGGGCTTGAGTATGTCAACTAGATGACTTGGAATGTTGCTTGGACTCCCACAACTGAAGTGGCCGGTTGAGGTGGTATTTATAGCCACCAAACAAAATATGGCCGTTGGAGAAGGCTGCTGGCGATGGGTGCACCGGACAGTCCGGTGCACACCGGACAGTGTCCGGTGCGCCAGCCATGTCATCCTATCCGTTGAGATTGGAGCTGGTCGACCGTTGGAGGCTTTGTCCTCATGTGGCACCGGACAGTCCGGTGCAGCACCGGACAGTCCGGTGCCCCTCTGACTTCTGCTCTGACACACTGAATTCAACTGTACACTTTGTAGAGTCGACCGTTGCGCGCAGATGACCGTTGCTCCGCTGGCACACCGGACAGTCCGGTGTACACCGGACAGTCCGGTGAATTTTAGCGGAGCGACCTCCCACTTTCCCGAAGCTGGCCAGTTCAGAGCCGCTTCACTCTGGAGCACCGGACACTGTCCGGTGGTGCACCGGACAGTCCGGTGAATTATAGTGGGCTGCGCCTGAGAAACCCGAAGGTGAAGAGTTTGAAGGCAAACCTCCCTGGTGCACCGGACACGGTCCGGTGGTGCACCGGACACGGTCCGGTGGCACACCGGACAGTCCGGTGCGCCATACCAGGGAGCACTTCGGTTTCTCTTTGCTCCTTTCTTTTGAACCTTGTCTTGTTCTTTTTATTGGTTTTGAGTTGAATCTTTGGCGCCTGTAGAACATGTAATCTAGAGCAAACTAATTAGTCCAATTGTTTGTGTTGGACATTCAACCACCAAAATCATTTAGGAAAAGGTTTAAAGCCTATTTCCCTTTCACTCACAGCCGAGACTTTTCGTCTGTCTCCAGGAGGTATGGTGTCACAAGCCTTCCCGGCCACCGGTCCCGGAGGACGCGGTGGACCGAGCTGCGCGGAGGGTTGCCGCGGAGAAGAGGAAGGAGAAAAAGGACGCGAAGAAGGCTCGGGCCCGCGAGCGGACGCGGGCTCGGGGCGCCTTGGAAAGGCTCCATCGTCGGTAGGAGAGGGATGGGCTCCCGAGGGAGCCGTCGCCGGAGACGTCTGACGACGACGACGATGAAGACGATGACAAAGACGACGATATGGCTGCCCGCCTTGGCCTCAGCCCGGATCTGAGGCCGGGCCAGGGGTCATCAAGCCAGCCCCCGAGCGGGCTGGTGCCGTCGGTATCCGGGGCCGGGACGTCGGGGTCCCGGTCCGAAGAGCGGGGGCAGACCGAGGGGGTACTTGACCCCTCTGCCGGGGAAGTTGAGGTGACCCCGGGGAGTCAGGCCGAGCTGCCTGTTCCCCGAGAGCCGTCGCCCATGCCGGCTGCGCAGGAGGGCGATCCTCAGGTTGTCGTGGCTGCGCCTGGGCAGTCCGTCTCTCGGGCGCCTAGGGCACCCAGGGCGAGGATGGTACCAAAGCTGGCAGCGAGGCAGACCTCGGGGGTACCTTCGGGGGTCGAGGTTCGAGAGACCTCCCCACAGGCACGGTTGATTATGGCCCAGAGTGGGTATGTATCTTAGGATATCTTCGCCCTGGCTCCTCCTTCGTATGTCCCGCCCCTGATTTTCCTTTTCTCCTTAGCAAGCGGAGTCACGGTCCGACCGATCTGGCTCCCCGGAAGGTCCTCAAGACGGCATCGGCTTCCGCAGCTAGTACCGCGCTGGGCCTCGCCAGCCAGCTGACCTCCTCGCAAGACGCCCCACAGCGGGGGGCTCAGGCAGCACCAGTTGCCGTGGAGCGAGCTCCCGAGGCTAGCTCTTCTGTCGAGGCGACCGTCGCGCTGGGGGAGGTTGCTGGCGCGGCCGTGGTCTCGGGCCCACCGGACATGCTGCCGGCATTGGCGCCGGCTGCTGCCGAGGCCGTCGACGTCCTGGCCGTGGAGCGACCCGTCGCCGCCGACGCTGAGATGGCCGAGGCGTCGCTACTTGGTGCCTCGGAGGAGGGGGGCGCGGGACCGCGACCCGTCCCGTCGAACGGCAGCCTTGTCCCCGCGCGGCGGAGTTCCGAGGGGCGGTGCCAGTTGCTTCGGTTCCGGACTCGTGGGGCCTCGGATCCCCTCTTCGTTCTTGACGATGAGCGGGAGGAGCAGTCTTGGGACGAGCTCCGTGAGTGTGCCGAGGCAACGGTGGGGTCGCTCCGGTCATCCTTGGAGGTCTTTTGCAGGGACATTCCCAAGATTCTCCAGGTAATGATTTCAGGCATACCTTTCTCGTGATCAAGGCATTCTTTGTGACGCCCCGCTTCCTTCTCTCAGAATCTGACGGATCTGAGCGCCGCCAAGTCGTCGTTCATCCGCCGCGAGGTCGATGTCTGGGGTTCGCTGCGGTCCCTGAGGACCACGCTTGCCAGGGCTACCGCGCGCCTCTCCCAACAGAGCGTTGAGGTGGCGGACCTTCGGTTGCTCTGTGCCGATCTGGGAGCAGAGGCAGCAGCGGCACGCGCAGAGGTGCAGCGGCGGCAGTCGGAGCTTGACCAGGTCACCGGCAAGCGGGACCAATCTCGGGGTCGGGCCGCCGAGGCTGAAAGCCAGACCGGAGCCCTTGCAGCAGACCTAGCCGTGGCCCAAGTCGCATCCTCGGAGCAGCGTGCCCGAGCCGGAGGTATGCGTTGGCTGTTTTAAGTTTTTGTTTCAGCCCGGTTCGTCAACTTGTGTTTGAGGTCTTGTGCTTTGGTTGTTCGCAGAGCTCGAGTCTGCCCTTGATAAGTCCACCAAGGCGCTTGCTCGGGCGGCCGAGCAGAGGGAGGCCGACCACGCGGCCATGTCTGATGCCATCTCGGCTTTCTGCCGGGTCTTTGGCTTCGACGACGTCCCCTCGGGAAGCTCCCCTCAAAGTCGCCTGCAGGCCTTGGGTGACCATGCACGTGGCAGACTCCGCGAGGCGCTACATCACGGCGTCAGGCGAGCCTTCGCCGTGCTTGCTTCCCACTATGTCGTGGATCTGGAGCGAATCAGCGAGGGGTATTGCCTCCCCGACGAAGATGAAGCCGCCCCGGTCGAAGTCCAGAGGCTCGACGCGGCCGCCGCGGGCCCGAGCATGGTGCTGGCAACCACCTTCGAGGCAGAGATCCTCCCGCTTGTGCCGTCGTCCGAGGCCGGGGCGGACCTTGCCGAGGGTGGGGACGAAGCCGAGGGCGCGGCTCCTTCTCCGGGCGACGCCTGACTCTGCCGGAGCAGTTTTCTTTGAATGCATATGTGTCTTTTGCGGCCGCTGAGGCCCGAACACTTTATTATCGTAGTATAAGGTTGTGCTCTTTTTCCTTCCGTTTTGTGTATCCGGCCCCGTTCGTCAGTAGCAGGGTGGCTTGCCCAAGTAAGAGTCATTTTTCTTGGTAGGTGACGAGTGAGGTATCCGTATCCCAGAGGCGTAGGAGTCCCTCGGCTCGGTCGGCCTTGCCACTTACATGCACCCTCATTCGCTTCTTGGGGTCCTGCTACTGATATAGCCGGGGAACGCAGAAGCCTTTTTGATGGAAGACTTTTTTCGAGGAAAATTTTGACGCAGAGGGGGTTCCCCCCTTCTAGCCCCCGAGGGAGGGTCGGGCTTTGCCGAGGCAAGGCTGACCCTTCCTTGATGGTTAGACTTCGTGTGTGAACGAGGTGTATGAACGACTTGAAAGCATCTTAAGGGTAGTAGCGACGTAGCTGTCGGATGTTCCAAGCGTTGCTGTAGACCTCGCCTTGACTGTTGGCCAGCTTGTATGTCCCGGGCTTCAGAACCTTGGCGATGACGAACGGCTCCTCCCAGGGAGGCGTGAGCTTGTGCCGCCCTCGGGCGTCTTGTCGCAGCCAAAGCACCATGTCGCCCACCTGGAGGTCTCAGGACCGAACCCCTCGGGCGTGGTAGCATCGCAGGGACTGCTGATACCGCGCCGAGTGTAGTAAGGCCATGTCCCGAGCCTCTTCCAGCTGGTCCAGCGAGTCTTCTCGGTTAGCTCGATTGCTTTGGTTGTCGTAGGCCCTCGTCCTCGAGGAACCGTATTCTAAGTCTGTGGGCAAGATGGCCTCGGCCCCATAGACTAGAAAGAACGGTGTGAAGCCCGAGGCTCGGCTCAGCGTTGTCCTCAGACTCCAGACCACTGAGGGGAGCTCCTTCATCCATCGCTTGCCGAACTTGTTGAGGTCGTTGTAGATCCGCGGCTTGAGTCCTTGCAGGATCATGCCGTTGGCACGCTCTACTTGCCCATTCGTCATGGGGTGAGCCACGGCGGCCCAGTCCACCCGGATGTGGTGATCCTCGCAGAAGTCCAGGAACTTTCTGCCGGTGAACTGGGTGCCGTTGTCGGTGATGATGGAGTTCGAGACCCCAAAGCGATGGATGATGTTGGTGAAGAACGCCACCGCCTGTTCGGACCTGATGCTGTTTAGGGGTCGGACCTCGATCCACTTGGAGAATTTGTCGATGGCGACCAGCAGGTGCGTGTAGCCCTCGGGTGCCTTCTACAAGGGGCCGACGAGGTCCAGACCCCACACAGCAAACGACCAGGTGATGGGTATGGTCTGCAGAGCCTGAGTGGGCAGGTGGGTCTGCCTTGCGTAGAATTGACACCCCTGGCAGGTGCGGACAATCCTAGTGGCGTCGGCCACCGCAGTCGGCCAGTAGAAACCTTGTCGGAAGGCATTTCCAACAAGGGCTCGGGGCGCCGCGTGATGCCCGCAAGCCCCCGAGTGTATTTCTTGTAAGAGCTCCTGGCCTTCGGCGATGGATATGCATCGCTGGAGGATGCCTGAGGGGCTGCGGTGGTAGAGCTCCTTCCCGTCCCCCAGCAAGACGAACGACTTGGCACGGCGCGCCAACCGCCGAGCTTCGGCTTGGTCGAGGGGTAGCTCTCCTTGGTGGAGATATTGCAGGTACGGGGTCTGCCAGTTTCGATTAGGCGTGACCCCGCCCCGCTCCTCCTTGATGCGCAGTGCCTCACCTTCGAGGGCCGAGGGTGCCTCGGGCTGGGCCGAGGGTGCCTCGGGCTGGGCCGAGGCCTTCTCGGGCTCGGGCGTGTCGTCGGTCTTGACGGAGGGTTGATGCAGGTCTCGGGAGAAGACGTCCGGGGGAACCGTTGTTCGCCCCGAGGCTATCTTAGCCAGCTCGTCCGCAGTCTCATTGTACCGTCGGGCGATGTGGTTGAGCTCGAGCCCGTAGAACTTGTCCTCCAGGCGCCGAACCTCATCGCAGTAGGCTTCCATCTTCGGGTCGCGGCAGTGGGAGTTCTTCATGACTTGGTCAATGACGAGCTGCGAGTCACCGCGAGCGTCGAGGCGTCGGACCCCTAGCTCGATGGCGATGCACAACCCGTTGACCAGAGCCTCGTACTCGGCCACATTGTTGGACGTCGGGAAGTGGAGGCGTAGCACGTAGCGTAGGTGCTTCCCGAGGGGCGAGATGAAGAGCAGGCCCGCGCCTGCTCCTGTCTTCATCAGTGACCCATCAAAAAACATGGTCCAGAGTTCCGGTTGGATCGGAGCTGTTGGGAGCTGGGTGTCGACCCATTCAGCCACAAAGTCCGCCAAGACTTGGGACTTGGTGGCCTTCCGAGGGGCGAACGAGATCGTCTCGCCCATGATTTCCACCGCCCACTTTGCAATTCTACCCGAGGCCTCTCGGCACTGGATGATCTCCCCCAGGGGGAAGGATGACACCACAGTTACCGAATGAGACTCGAAGTAGTGTCGCAACTTCCGCCACGTCAGGATCACCGCGTACAGCAACTTCTGAATTTGTGGGTAGCAGATCTTGGTCTCGGACAGTACCTCACTGATGAAGTAGACTGGCCTCTGGACGGGCAATGCATGCCCCTCTTCTCGTCTCTCAACCACGATCGCGGCGCTGACCACCTGAGTGGTAGCGGCGATGTAGATCAAGAGGGCTTCTCCGGCAGCGGGGGGCACCAAGATGGGCGCGTTCGTGAGGAGCGCCTTCAAGTTCCCGAGGGCTTCCTCGGCCTCAGGGGTCCAAGTGAAGCACTCGACCTTTCTTAAGAGGCGGTACAGAGGTAGGCCTCTTTTGCCGAGGCGCGAGATGAAACGGCTCAGAGCCGCAAGGCATCTCGTGACCCTCTGTACGCCTTTCAAGTCCT
Organism: Zea mays; assembly: GCF_902167145.1. Taxonomy (NCBI): domain Eukaryota; kingdom Viridiplantae; phylum Streptophyta; class Magnoliopsida; order Poales; family Poaceae; genus Zea; species Zea mays. The sequence continues at coordinate 8,981,715 of NC_050104.1, read as the reverse complement.
TGATGGGCCCCATGTTGGTGATGACCGCGATTTTCTCTGGGTTGCCCTCGATGCCTCGCTCGGAGACGATGAACCCCAAGAGCATGCCTCGGGGGACCCCGAAGACACACTTCTCAGGATTGAATTTTACGCCTTTCGCCTTGAGACATCGGAATGTCACTTCAAGGTCGGAAAGGAGGTCGGAGGCTTTCCTTGTCTTGACTACGATGTCATCGACGTAAGCCTCAACCGTTCGACCAATGTGTTCGCCGAACACGTGGTTCATGCACCTTTGGTATGTCGCACCCGCATTCCTCAAACCAAACGGCATGGTAACATAGCAGTACATGCCGAAAGGTGTTATGAAAGAAGTCGCGAGCTGGTCGGACTCTTTCATCCTGATTTGGTGATACCCTGAGTAGGCATTGAGGAAAGACAGGGTTTCGCACCCAGCAGTGGAATCCATGATTTGATCGATGCGAGGCAGAGGGTAGGGAACTTTTGGACATGCTTTGTTTAGACCAGTGTAGTCTACACACATCCGCCATTTCCCTCCTTTCTTTCTCACAAGCACAGGGTTGGCAAGCCATTCGGGATGGAATACCTCTTTGATGAACCCTGCCGCCATTAGCTTGTGGATCTCCTCGCCTATGGCTCTGCGCTTTTCTTTGTCGAATCGGCGCAGAGGCTGCTTCACGGGTCGGGCTCCAGCTCGGATATCCAGCGAGTGCTCGGCGACATCCCTCGGTATGCCGGGCATGTCCGAGGGACTCCACGCGAAAACGTCGGCGTTTGCGTGGAGAAAGTCGACGAGCACTGCTTCCTATTTAGGATCGAGCTCGGAGCCGATCCGGATCTGCTTGGAGGCATCGTTGTTGGGGTCGAGAGGGACAGACTTAACCGTCTCCGCTGGCTCGAAGTTGCCGGCATGGCGCTTCACGTCTGGCGCCTCCTTGGAGAGGCTCTCCAGGTCGGCGATGAGGGCCTCAGATTCGGCGAGGGCCTCGGCGTACTCCACGCACTCCACGTCGCATTCGTACGTGTGTCGGTACGTGGGGCCGACGGTGATGACCCCGTTGGGGCCCGACATCTTGAGCTTGAGGTAGGTGTAGTTGGGGACGGCCATGAATTTGGCGTAGCATGGCCTCCCCAACACTGCGTGGTAGGTTCCTAGGAACCCGACCACCTCGAACGTGAGGGTTTCCCTTCGGAAGTTGGAGGGAGTCCCGAAGTAAACGGGTAGATCGAGTTGTCCGAGGGGCTGGACGCGTTTCCCGGGGATGATCCCGTGAAAAGGCGCAGCGCCTGCCCGGACCGAGGACAGATCGATCCGCAGGAGCCCGAGGTCTCGGCGTAGATGATGTTGAGGCTGCTGCCTCCGTCCATGAGGACCTTGGTGAGCCTGACGTTGCCGATGACGGGGTCGACAACGAGCGGGTATTTCCCCGGGCTCGGCACGCGGTCGGGATGGTCGCCCTAGTCGAAGGTGATGGGCTTGTCGGACCAGTCTAGGTAGACTGGCGCCGCCACCTTTACCGAGCAGACCTCCCGATGCTCTTGCTTGCGGTGCCGAGCCGAGGCGTTCGCCACTTGCCCACCGTAGATCATGAAGCAGTCATGGACCTCGGGGAACTCTCCTGCCTTGTGATCCTCCTTCTTACCGTCGACGCGGGCCCTGCCACCTTCCGCAGGTGGCCCGGCCTTGTGAAAGTGGCGCCGAAGCATGGCGCACTCCTCAAGGGTGTGCTTGACGGGCCCCTGATGATAGGGGCACGACTCCTTAAGCATCTTGTCGAAGAGATTGGCACCTCCGAGAGGTTTCCGAGGGTTCTTGTACTCGGCGGCGGCGACAAGGTCCGCGTCGGCGGCGTCGCGTTTCGCTTGCGACTTCTTCTTGCCTTTCTTCTTGGTGCCACGCTGAGTTGACACCTCGGGGACATCTTCCGGTGGGTGGCCCTGGGGCTGCTTGTCCTTCCGGAAGATGGCCTCAACCGCCTCCTGGCCAGAGGCGAACTTGGTGGCGATGTCCATCAGCTCGCTTGCCCTGGTGGGGGTCTTGCGACCCAGTTTGCTCACCAGGTCGCGGCAGGTGGTGCCGGCGAGGAACGCGCCGATGACATCCGAGTCGGTGACGTTGGGCAGCTCGGTGCGCTGCTTCGAGAATCGCCGGATGTAGTCCCGGAGAGACTCTCCCGGCTGCTGGCGGCAGCTTCGGAGATCCCAGGAGTTCCCAGGGCGCACGTACGTTCCCTGGAAGTTGCCGGCGAAGGCTTGGACCAGGTCGTCCCAGTTGGAGATCTGCCCCGGAGGCAGATGCTCTAGCCAGGCCCGAGCGGTGTCGGAGAGGAACAGGGGGAGGTTGCGGATGATGAGGTTGTCATCGTCCGTTCCACCCAGGTGGCAGGCCAGCCGGTAGTCCGCGAGCCACAGTTCCGGCCTCGTCTCCCCCGAGTACTTTGTGATAGTAGTCGGGGTTCGGAACCGGGTCGGGAACGGCGCCCGTTGTATGGCCCGGCTGAAAGCCTGCGGACCGGGTGGTTCGGGCGAGGGGCTCCGATCCTCCCCGCTGTCGTAGCGTCCCCCACGCCTGGGGTGGTAGCCTCGGCGCACCTTCTTGTTGAGGTGGGCTCGACGGTTGCGGTGATGGTGCTCATTGCCGAGGCGACCCGGGGCCGCAGGCGCTGTGTTGCGCGTGCGCCCGGTGTGAACCGAGGCTTCCCGCATGAATCGGGAAGTCGCGGCGCGATGCTCCGAGGGGTAGCCCTGCCTTCGGGAGGTAGAGCTTTTGGCCCGTCGGACCGCGGCATCCTCCAGGAGATTCTTGAGCTCTCCCTGGATACGCCGCCCCTCGGTGGTTGATGGCTCCGGCATCGCGCGGAGAAGTATTGCCGCTGCAGCCAGGTTCTGGTCGACCCCACTGGAAGCCGGTGGCGGCCTTGCCCTGAAATCGTCAACGATGCGGTGCTGGATGCCCTGGGGTAGATGACGCGCTTCTCCGGCCGGAGGTTGGCCTACCCATTCCTGCCCGATGTCTCGGTGGTATGGCTCAAGTGTTCCTGCTCCCTCGTCGAGCCTGGCCTGCATCTCGCGGATTTGCTCGACCTGTGAGTCCTGACCCCCCGCAGGGACTGGGACCACAGCTAGCTCCCGTAGGATGTCAACGCGAGACGCAGGCCTAGGGGGGATCACCATTCTCCGGTATACCAAGATGGTTGCCTTCGCCGGGACCCCCTAGATCGACGTGGAAACATTCACGACTTGGGCCGCAGTCCTCGTCGCCGAAGCTGCGGCTACCGTCGGAACAATCGGAAAGGCAGTAGTCGCATGCGGTCATGAAGTCCCGCATGGCACTGGGGTTGCCAAGTCCGGAGAAATCCCAACAAAAGTCGGGCTCATCCTCTTCCTCGGAACCCAAGGGCCCGTAGGTTGAGACGGCTGTCAGCCGGTCCCAGGGTGACCGCATACCGTACCCCGGAGGGTTTGGACTCGCCTCTATGAAAGCGTCCACCAAAGCAAAGTCGCTTGGTGGGTCGAGGCTGAATCCAGAAGGCTCGAGATGGGAATCGGTCGGTACCTCTTGGTCGACGGGCGGTGACGAAGTCACGTCAGGGGCGGACTGCACCGTCGTCTCAGGTATGAGGGTGACGCCCAGCAAGTCCCTTGCGAGCGTGCTGGCGTCGTTCGTCCGCTTGGGGTTGGCGTGTTGCGGGGAAACGACGCCCGTCTTCGTCTCAGACGCGAGGTCGATGCCCGATGTGTCCCCCGTTGGGGCGCCGGCGCCGTCGACTCGCTCGACAACCGACGAGGTGCCGCCTCCTGCTCGGCCTTGGTTGCCCCGCCTCCTCCTCCGTCCGCGGGGAAGGCGACGGGACAAACCCAAAAGTCGTTCTTCCGCCACGTGGGGAAGACGTCGTCGATTCCGCCGCTGGCGGGCGGGTTGTCGGCCGCCATTGTCGCTGTCGCGCGGCGGGGGAAGGAGTATCATGTCGTAGCTGCCGTCGAGGGACATGAACTCAAGACTCCCGAAACGGAGCACCGTCCCGGGCTGGAAAGGTTGCTGGAGACTACCCATCTGGAGCTTGGCGGGAAGCTGTTCGTCAACACGCAGCAGGCCCTACCTGGCGCGCCAACTATCGGCGTTTCGACCCCGGGGGGTCCCTGGACCGACGAGTAAATTGTCGCCGCATGCCCCAGCCCAGATGGCTCGGCGCGAGACGGAGCGCAAAGGGGGAGAAAGCCGGAGGGAGACATGCGTAAAAGGGGAAACCCACGGCCTTCGTGTTTGTCCTGCGCCCAGGTCGGGTGCGCTTGCAGTAGGGGGTTACAAGCGTCCGCGCGGGAGGGAGCGAGAGGCCTATGCGCGCGTCGTCCCATCCTTCCCCGCGTGGCCAACCCTCTGTAAGAGGGCCCTGGACCTTCCTTTTATAGGCGTAAGGAGAGGGTCCAGGTGTACAATTGGGAGATGTAGCAGTGTGCTAACGTGTCTAGCAGAGAGGAGCTAGTGCCCTGAGTACATGCCGTCATGGCAGCCGGAGAGGTTTTGGCACCTTGTTCGTGTGATGTCGTGGCCGTCGGAGGAGCGCTGGAGCCTGGCGGAAGGACAGCTGTCGGGGCTGTCGAGTCCTTGCTGACGTCTCCTTGCTTCCGTAAGGGGGCTGAGAGCCGCCGTCGTCATGGAGCATGCGGGGCGCCATCATTACTTGTTTACCGGGGCGAGCCAGATGGGACGCCGGTCTTGTTCCCCGTAGCCTGAGTTAGCTTGGGGTAGGGTAATGATGGCGCCTCCTGTGACGTGGTCGGTCCGAGCCCTGGGTTGGGTGAGGCGGAGGCTCCTCCGAGGTCGAGGTCGAGTCTGTCTTCCGAGGCCGAGGTCGAGTCCGAGCCCCTGGGTCGGGCGAGGCGGATACCGTCGGCTGAGGCTAGGGCTGAGTCCGAGCCCTAGGGTAGGGCGAGGCGGAGTTCGTCGTCTTCCAGGGCCGAGCCCGAGTCCGAGCCCTGGGGTCGGGCGAGGCGGAGTTCGTCGTCTTCCGGGGCCGAGCCCGAGTCCGAGCCCTGGGATCGGGCGAGGCGGAGTTCGTCGTCTTCCGGGGCTGAGCCCGAGTCCGAGCCCTGGGGTCTGGCGATGCGGAGTTTGTCGTCTTCCGAGGTTGAGCCCGAGTCCGAGCCCTGGGGTCGGGCGATGCGGAGTTCGTCGTCTTCCGGGGCTGAGCCCGAGTCCGAGCCCTGGGGTCGGGCGATGCGGAGTTTCCTATGGCGCCCGAGGCCGGTCTTGGCTGCTGTCAGCCTCACTCTGTCGAGTGGCACAGCAGTCGGAGCGGCGCAGGCGGCGCTGTCCTCTTGTCAGGCCGGTCAGTGGAGCGGCGAAGTGACTGCGGTCACTTCGGCTCTGTCGACTGAAGGGCGCGCGTCAGGATAAGGTGTCAGGCCATCCTTGCATTAAATGCTCCTGCGATACGGTCGGTCGGCGTGGTGACTTGGCCCAGGTTGCTTCTTGGCGAAGACTGGGCCTCGAGCGAGCCGAAGGTGTTTCCGTTGCTGGAGGGGGTCCTCGGGCGAGACGTAAATCCTCCGGGATCGGCTGCCCTTGCCCGAGGCTGGGCTCGGGCGAGGCGAGATCGTGTCCCTTAAGTGGACTAAGCCTTGACTTAATCGCACCCATCAGGCCTTTGCAGCTTTGTGCTGATGGGGGTTACCAGCTGAGATTAGGAGTCTTGGGGGTACCCCTAATTATGGTCCCCGACAGAGACCATAAGTACTCACTAGTAAATCATGCAATCTATAAAAAAGAAATGCATCCATCTGAAACATCATGTGGCTTCCTCCAGGAGTACCCAAAGTTTCCATGACCCATGCATATCCACTTTGTGATGAAGTCCTTTCCTCATTTTTGTCCAAATATGTCAAATAATATTTTCCTAGAACAATAGCAGTACATAATATATTGTTCTGAACAGTCTGTATCATTTCTATTGCCCGTGTTCTCCATTCATCATCATCACATACGCTATCATCATCTGAGGCACTGTCATGTCAAAAATATTTGTGAGGCTAGACAATAAATTATTGTACACAACGTAATGGTACACATTATTTAAATAGTTCACATTATTGAAACTGAAATAGTACACAAGTTCACATAGCCTCATGGCTTACTATATAGTCCACCCAAACAGGTTACAAGCAACAATAATGAAATAGCTCCCACAAATGCGTAAACATGTCTACTTTGGTGACATCCACTCATGCTTCATTTTTAGTCATTCAAATCGTTCCTCTGGCATGTCTAAAGTCATAAACATCTCCCTTTCAGTTTTTTTGGTGAACAAACATGTGACAATGAAATGCTCCTTTGTGCCTAAAGTAGCACCACATGCCTTCACCAATGCCATGACCTCACTGATGGAAATATCAGAGTTGGTTTCTCTACTAGCCATAGCCATAGACTCACAAGATATAGTGGCTCTCTCATTCATAGCCATAAGCTCACCCATCTGCTGTTGAAACCACCGACCGCTACTTGTCTTTGGTTTCTTTCCCTTGGCATGTGCTTGCACCCTGGTTCTCTTTGATTTTCTACTTGTAGGTGTCTCCTCCTCTGCCTCACTCTCTTCATTGTTGATATCTCCTTCACCTTCTTCATCTAGGTTTATTATTGGTGATGACATTGGTGGAGCTTCATGTTGAGTAGGTGCAATACCACTAGATGGATTCCAATGGGCTTCACCAGTGTTACGAATATCTTCAAACATAATGCTTAGTTTATCTTCATTTAAAAGTCCTCTATGCCTAAATTTGTATGAACCTTTGATTACCTACAATCAATGTTTACCAATTAGGGGACATTTAACAAAACATATTTAAATGAAAGTAAAATACATAGAGACCTACATTAGCCATTTTCTTCCACCATGACTCCGGCATGTCAATGGTTGTGTGGGTTGCATCCCATCCTATACCGGTCTCCTTGTTTGCCAGTTGCCTCCAAATACCATAATCAATTTTCAACTTTTCACACTTGTTTTTGAATTGTTTTCTTTCATACAAAATACATGTTCTTTAGTAGAACTTTTGAATCACATTTTTATACCCAATCTTATTCAAATGAGTGTTTGAACGATTGCCATTTTCAACTTCTTCAGCAAATATTTCGCAAACAACCTTAGCGTTCTCATCACTCCAGTCCGCTTGACTGTTATTGAAATGCATGCATATTATGCACATTACTATGGAGCGAATGATAATGGTACCATGATAAAATTATTACCTTGCATCAGCGAGGTTGACGTCCGGGGAGACAGAGCGTGCATAGGAGCGAGTTACAACAGCTGGAGGTCGAGGTGCACGCTCGCCCCTACGACGAGCTGATGGTGCTGGAGTTTGGCCGATGGTGCTCGTCGGTGATGCACCATAGTTACCATCTTCGGACATCCAGTCTCCCCCCAAAGCTGCGGCCGCTGCTCCATGAAACAATGCTGGGAGTTCATTGTCGTCACCAAGTTGAACACCATTGTCTTCCATTCCCTGAGCACCAACAGGTTCATCCTGGACAGAGGCGGTGATTCTCCTTCCCTGGGCGGCTGCCGGCGCGACAGCTGCTGACACGGCGGCGTGGCCCACTGTCTGTGCGGCGCGTAGACCCCTGCCCTGGGCGGCTGCTTTCATGGCGGCGTGGCCCGCAGCCAGCGCAGCACCTTGCCCTCTTCCCCGGGCAACTGCTGGTGCGGCAGCGTGGCCCGCAGGCAGCACGACGCCGTGCCCTTGGCATGGGCGGCTGCCAGCGCAGTGGCGTGGCCAGCCCCAGGCGCGGTGTTGACGGCCCGAGACCCAGCGGCGCTGGCGACCCAAAACACGGGCGTAGGAGCGACGGCGTTGGCGGCCCAAGCCGTGGCAACGCCCTCGTCGGTGTGACCCGTCCGAAGCACGCCCTCGCCATCGTCTGCTACAGGCTCGATGGAGTTCGAACGATCGTTGGCACCGTAGAACGCAGGATCGCCCGATAATGCTGATGCAAGTGTCGTGGTGTGGCCGCCTGCATCGTAGAAGTCCATCAGAAAATCTTCATCACCTGCCTCCGGCACTCCTCGCCCGTCGTGCGAGCGAGCAGATCTCCTTGTCGGCAATTTGTGTGACATTGTGAGCCGTCCTCGGTGGTTCATCGTTTGGGGAAAGAAACGAACGTCGAACTCACAGGGCCAGATGCGTTAGGAGATAATGCATAAAGGAGGCGGTGGCAAGAGTGTAATTTGGTGAAAGGGGTATCTCGGAGCCGATAGAAACCAGGGTTTGAAGACTCTGGCTCCCAGGCATAAAATAGCTCTAGCGCTTTGACAGCTCTTGACGAGGAGCTGTTTTTTTTTTGGACTATTTGGTACAGCTTCACGATGAGCCAGAGGAGGAGCCATCCTAAGAGTTGTACCAAAGGGGCCCTTAAGGTGTCGTTTGGTTCATGTATTTGTAACGTAATGGATAACTGATAACCTTAAATTAAGTTTGTTTAAGTCCAACCATAATTGGATACCGTACTAAAAATTGATACCGACCTATTCAAACTTATTACAGCTGGTAATCGAGCGTAAATCATTACCGTTATCATTTACATTGCACGGGGCATCGAATGAAATAGAACTCCCTACACAGTGATTGCTTTGTAAGGGGGTGTTTGGTTTCTAGGGACTAATGTTTAGTCCCTATATTTTATTCCATTTTAGTTCCAAAATTACCAAATATAGAAACTAAAATTTTATTTTAGTTTCTATATTTAGCAATTTATATATTAAAAAGGAATAAAATGAAGGGACTAAACATTAGTCCCTAGAAACCAAACACCCCCTAAGTCACCTGGCCGATAGGAGCGGTCCTCCCATTCTGCTCTTCTCCTCCACTCCCCCCTCATCTCTCAAGACGTCAAAGAGGCAATCCTGTATCAACAGTGCATATAGGAATAAGTTTCAATGCTTTTTCTAGTTTCGAAATATAGTCCTTTTGAAGAACCAATCACTGGATTTGCTTGTGCACCCCCCCCCCCCCCCCCCCCCCCCCCTGATTCTTGCACAAAACACCATCAGACATTAGTTATCAACCTAGACGAAAACTGAAAAAAATAGTGAACACCTTCTGTTACTCCGCTGCTTTTATGGCGCGGAACACGCTGAAGACTTAGGTTACTTGAGCCATCTCGTGGTGGAAGCCATGTTCTGACTGAGCGGCGACTCATACACGCAAGCTCACCCCGTCTCTGAAATCTCGCGAGCATGGAAAAATGGGTGAAGAACGCAACCTCGTATTGAAGCCATGAAGGTTGATTGGGAAAATTGGATTCGAGATAAAGAAGGACAGTACAGACACGGATGCGCAGAGACGGATGCGCGGTGGCATTGAGTATTTGAGTCTGAGTCATATCGGGAACGACATCCATGTGTTGGGGAGAGATCCAGCAGCGGTTTTCGTGAGCCGAGTGTACCTGCCGCGCCGCTTTCCGTGACGGCGTGCGTCACCGAGCTTCTCACTGCGACCGCTAATGACCTGCGCCGTCGCTGCGGGCGGGGAGAGATCGAGCAGCGGTTGTGTGCGCGCGGGGAGACGCGGGAGACCAAAGCAATTTTCCCGCGCCGCCGGACTGCTTCTATGTGCGCTGTATGGGGAGCAGCGGTGTGGGAACTGAGGCGAGTGGGCTTGTGTTTGGGCCATAGACAATGGGCCAGACGAAAGAATAAAACCCAGAATCGCGCGTGGCTTGCTCTACCTCGAACTCGAAAGATGCTGCACTTACATGTGGGCCGTGCTGGTACTGTAGTCGGCTAGTCGCCGCTCGCCGCGTTACTTGACGCCTTCTGGTCGAACGGGAAGAAGAGTAGCGCGTCCCCAAACCCAGATCCACCCCCCCCCCCCCCCCCCCCCCCGGACTGAGTCCAGTCCAACCTCGCAGGCAAAGATGGCGGACGTCACCCGCAACGGCTTCGGGGGCCGGAACCCGCCGGGGCTGCTGCAGAACGCGGCCAAGAACAAGCATGCGTTCGTGCAGCTGTTCCTCATGACGGGCGTCCTCTTGGTGAGCCTGCGGACCTTGGGCCAGAAGCACCTCCTCCACGACCTCGCCGCCGACAACGCCGACCTCCGCCGCCAGCGCGACGGCCTCTCCCACCGCATGCGGGACCTCCAGGACGCGCTCCGCACGGAGGCGGGCGCCGACTCGTCCGGCGCTCTCGCGTCCCACCTCCGCCGCATCTTCACCGCCCACCCTGCGCCTGCCGCCGCCGCCGAGGACCAGTAGCGTGCTCTCTCGAGGAATCTTCTTCTCCGCGGTTTGGTTCTACGGTCCTGTGGTCGCATGTCTAGCGGTGAGGTAGTGACCTCTTCCGTTGTCGCTGCCTCACGGTCCATGGCAGCGCACGCTACGTGTTTGTGGAAATGTCGCACTGCAGAGAGTTGACTGAAAGTGTTTCTGCGTCGTCTCGAGACGCATTTGTTGAGACTTCAAACTTCGTGTCGCAGACTTTAAATTTCGTGTTTCGGACTTAAAACTTTAAACATCGTGTTTCAGACTTTAAACTTAATGTTTCAGATTGATCAATGGTCCTTTTACTTCTGTCCTGCTTTGTTAACTCGCGTTTGCGTTCTTCATGTACTGGCTTCAAATTGCAGCAGTTGCACTTGGCTATTCTGTGGCGATTCTATGGATAGCTAGCCGAACGACTCGTGCAATTTGCACTCTAAAATGCAATAGAATTGTGCTAACTATGGCTGAGTTCAGGAAGGGGCACCCGAAATTTCCGTAAACATATTAGATGTCCAAGACATGACTGAATTAGTCTAATCTTAAATTTATCATAACAATTAAATTATATAAGATAGTCCACTTTGCCCCCTGTGACTAAATATTATCTATTTTGTCATAAAAGTTTTGCATCTTAAATTGCATTCATGTTCTGATAATTAGTAATGTAAGAATAGGATCGATACTCTTCACTAGTTTTATTGGAGCACTGGCGAAGGATGTGCCTCATATCTGATTCGTACAAGCATTAAGTGCTTTTTACGAGTTGATTCTTTGTCACTCCAATCACTTACATATTGAGTTAGGCCACCTATAATTTTATTTCCACTAGATCATCACCAAACTCCTGATGTCGGTCACCAAAAATAACAAACATAAACTCCTACTTGACCTGATCGAGCCTAATAAAAACATTGGATGCACACTTGCTACTCTCAATGCACTAATAATGTCACTAGTCTTAGGATTATCAATCTCAATCACCTTAGTAGGCAAATACTCGTTATTTCACTTCAGAATGTTTATTTAGATGAATAAATAGGCAATAGTGCTAGAATGAACGAGTTAGCACAATATTTATACATCCAACCACCCAACTATTTGTTATAGGAGGGTCGGAACTGCAGCGTATGGTGGAGTGGGGGCCGGTTCGTGCTAAATCACAGAAGGCAGTGCTGGAATTCATAGCTAGCACTAGCATGGCTGAAGGACGGGTCAAGGCAAGGCTGACGGATGTGTGGGTGCAGTTTGATGGACTGCCGGCTCAGCTTTGCACTTACCAACACATTTGGGGAGTGGGTTCGACACTTGGGGTCACGGTTGAAGTGGACATGCCTTTTTTCCGCAAGCATGGGATCTGTAGAATGTTGGTGGCTGTCATTGATCCAGAGGCAATTCCATTCGCAGGTGATGTGGAAATTAACAAGATAATTTACGAGGTGCACTATTGGGTGGAACAAGGCCCTCTGGATGATGAACCAACACCTATGGTCTCTGATCTTGGCGGTGATGACCAGGGTAACGGTGACAACAGCAAGCAAAATAATGCCAAGGAAGGGAATGAGCAATTCAAAATGCCGGGTGAGGAAGGGAGAGATGGAGAGGAGAAGAAAGGCAGTAATGATGTCGGGGAGCATAAGCAAGTGATGGATGCTGCTCCGGTGGATGATGGTCAAGCCTTGCAATGTGATGAGGAGAATAGGCTGGCTGTTTTTGAAGAGAAGGCAGCGATGGCAACAAGCTCTGAATCACAGGGGACTAAGGCAGCCACGGTCCAGCAGCTAGCGGCGATTTCGGAGTGTGTCCAGACCTTGGCTGCAGGGCGCAAGAGGAGGCCAAGCACGTCGGACGAGCACGCGTTGGCAAGGGCCGAACGCTTGAAGGCAGAACGCAACGGAGGTACGCAAAGCATGTTGGCTGATATTAATTTATATAGTATCTTTAACATTCCCGTTTCTGAGGCTGTTTTAAATCTTAGCAACATTGGTATTGGTTTAGGCAAAAATGATAGGGAGGTATCTGATTCGGTAGTTTTGTTAGACAAGGAACAGAATTCTAGACCAGCTGCAAAAAAGGTTGAGGGTGTAACGGATGTATCGGATAGTGAATCTTTGGACTCTAGTAGAGAGGATGATATTGATAAGTTCATTCTTCATAACCTATGTGGAGAAATAACGGATGAAGTGATGGATGTAGACCTTGTTAATAACCCATATTGGCAAGAGTCAGGTTGTCCATCATCCTCTGTTAAAACTGCATATGGTAGAGGAATGAAGATGGGAAAGAGTAGGAAAGTGAGGAAAAATAAAAGAAGGTCATAATGAAGGGAGTCTTTTGGAATTGTGATGGTTTTAAAGACCCGAAAAAACATCGCTTTGTGGCTGATCTAACTAAGGAATTCAACCTTAGTTTCATTGCGCTTTCGGAAACCGGCAAGAATGTTTTTTCGGATACGTTCCTTAAAAACCTTTGTGCTGGTAGAGAGTTCATCTGGCATTGCAAGGAACCAAGGGGGCGGTCAGGAGGTATACTTATGGGTATTGATCTCAATGTGTATGATATAGGTTCGATAGATGAGGGAGACTTTTATGTCAAATTTCTTCTTCGTAACAAAGATGATGGGTTCAAATGGTCTCTTGTGTGCGTATATGGTCCGGCACAGGATAACCTTAAGGAGAATTTTTTAGCCGAACTGGTTAATATGGTGAGCCATGTTACCAACCCAATCCTCATTGGGGGAGACTTTAATATTCTCAGGAACTCATCAGAGAAGAATAACGACAATTTTAATGCGAGATGGCCTTTTCTATTCAATGCGGTAATAGATGGCTTGACTTTGAGAGAGCTCGAACTGTCCGGAAGACAGTTCACTTGGGCTAATTCAAGATCTATTCCCACATATGAAAAGCTAGATCGTATTCTTGTCTCCACAGAATGGGAATTAAAGTTTCCTAGGTCCACAGTAGTTGCTCACTCTAGAGATATCTCAGACCATACCCCTTTAATTTTAAATAGTGGCGACAACCTTGCTTCCTCCGCACAGCCTGAATTCAAGTTCGAACTTGGATGGCTGTTGCGGGAGGGATTCTGGGAGATGGTCACTCAAATTTGGTCAAAGGAGTATGGTGGAGATACTGCCATTGAGAGATGGCAGCGAAAAATAAGGAAGTTAAGACAATACTTGAGAGGTTGGGCAAAAAACACGAGTGGATCAAATAAGAAGGAAAAGAAAGAAATTCTCCAAAAACTTGACACCCTTGATAAGAAAGCTGAAACATGTCTTCTTTCTACACAAGAAGTAGACATGCGCAGTTTTCTTCGTAATAGGCTCGCGGCCATGTTACGAGAAGAAGAGGTTAAGTGGTACCAGAGAGCAAAAACTAAAGGTTTGCTGGAAGGGGATGCGAACACTAAATATTTCCATCTGGTCGCGAATGGTAAACATAGGAAGACTAGGATTTATAAACTACAGGATGGAGTTCGGATAATTAGTGGAGATGATGAGCTTAAAAAGCATATCACATCTTACTATAAATCCCTCTTTGGTCCTGCAGATGAATCCAATGTCCACTTGGATGATAGACGGATAGAGGATATACCGCAAATCACTGAGGAGGAAAATACTAGTCTTACCGCAGACTTTACCATTGACGAAGTTAAGTATGCGATATTCCAGATGGAACATAACAAAGCGCCTGGTCCCGACGGCTTTCCAGCAGAATTTTATCAGGTATTCTGGGAAACGATCAAGGAGGATTTGATGGCTCTGTTCGAGGACTTCAATAGGGGCTCTCTACCGCTGCACAGCCTCAATTTTGGGACGATCATTCTAATCCCAAAGTTGGCTCAGGCAATAAGGATAGAACAGTACAGACCTATATGCTTGTTGAACGTGAGCTTCAAAATCTTCACGAAGACTGCCATGAATAGACTGTTAAATATAGCTCATAAAGTCATTAGTCCAACCCAAACAGGGTTTCTTCCAGGACGCAATATCATGGAAGGGATAGTGGTACTCCACGAGACCATTCATGAGCTGCATAGGAAAAAACTGAGTGGTGTTGTGTTTAAAATTGACTTTGAAAAAGCTTATGATAAGATTAGATGGTCATTTGTGAGACAATCTTTACAGATGAAAGGATTTTCAGAAAAATGGTGTGATTGGATTAGTAGTTTTACTCAAAAAGGCCATGTTAACATTAAACTGAATGGACAGCTAGGCAATAACTTCCAAACTAAGAAGGGGCTACGGCAAGGTGACCCTCTCTCGCCGGTTCTATTTAATATAGTAGTGGATATGCTTGCTATTTTAATCAATAGGGCAAAGAGAGAGGGTCAGATTAGTGGTGTCGTGTCTCATCTGGTGGACGATGGCCTCTCTGTCCTTCAGTATGCAGATGATACTATTCTTTTTATGGATCATGATTATGAGAAAGCCTGTAATCTCAAGCTCATCTTATGTGCTTTTGAGCAATTGTCAGGCCTTAAAATTAACTTCCATAAAAGTGAAATCTTCTGCTTTGGTGCGGCTAAAGAAAGTGAACATTTATACTCCCAACTTTTCGGATGTAAGACAGGGACTTACCCGTTCAGATACCTAGGCATACCTATGCACGTTAGGAAGCTTAGTAATGCTGATTGGGCCACCCTGCTCGAACGTATAGAAAAGAAATTGGGTAGCTGGAAGGGCAAACATTTGTCTTATGGAGGACGGCTGGTCCTTATTAATTCGGTCCTTACGAGTCTTCCATTGTATATGTTGTCCTTCTTTGAAATACCTAGGGAGGTTTTAAAAAAAATTGGATTATCTGAGGTCTAGATTTTTTTGGCAATCTGATCAACAAAAGAAAAAATACAGATTGGCTAAGTGGAATATTCTATGCCAACCCAAGATTTTTGGAGGTTTGGGGATTAAGAACATCGATATTCAGAATAAGTGTTTACTAAGTAAATGGTTGTTTAGGTTGTTAAATGAGGATGGGATGTGGCAACAGATTTTAAGAAAGAAATACTTAGGTAACAAAACCTTTGGGCAGGTTGTTAGGAAACCAGGAGATTCACATTTTTGGTCTGGATTGATGAAAGTCAAAGACCTTTTTCTAGCTAATGGTATGTTCAAAGTTAACAACGGGCATGCAACCAGATTTTGGGAAGATAAGTGGTTGGGGAACTTTACACTTCAATACAAATACCCAAGTCTGTATAACATTGTCCGGTATAAACATACTACAGTTGCCACGGTGCTCGGGTCTGTCCCGTTGAATGTCTCCTTTCGCAGGGGTCTTCAGGGGGAGAACTTGGGGAGTTGGTATGCGCTAGTAAATCGGGTAGCGGGGCTTTCTTTAAACCCTTCGAAAGATACTTTCAGATGGAGCTTGCATCAAAATGGGAAGTTTTCCTCCCAGTCTATGTATACTGCATTGATAGGGAGGGAAATACCTCGGCAGGAAACTCTCATCTGGAAACTTAGGATCCCATTGAAAATTAAGATCTTCTGTTGGTTCTTAACACGAGGGGTGATTTTGACAAAGGATAACTTAATCAAAAGGAAATGGAATGGGTCAAAAAAGTGTGTGTTCTGTTCCCATGATGAAACCATCCCACATCTTTTTTTCGACTGCCACTATGCTAGATTTCTTTGGCGATCGATCTACTTTACCTTTGGTATTAGAGAACCAACTAGCTTGCAGGATATGGGGTCTTCTTGGTTGCAGGGGTTCAATAAAGACACAAAGGCAAAGATATATGTTGGAGCCATAGCTATCTGTTGGGCACTGTGGCTTAGTCGAAATGATGTGGTTTTTGACAAGAATCCTATTCAAACTTACTTGCAGGTACTCTTTCGAGGAACCTACTGGTGTCGTTTCTGGGGACTACTCCAAAAGCGTGAGGAGGACACCATAAGGATTAAAGATGCTTGCAGGGTGCTGGAAGCCACCACGATGCAAATCTTCGCAATGCACGGTTGGAGCTTTAGAAACAGGCTAACTAATAGCTAGTTTTCCAGGTCCCAACTGCGCTTGGGTTTGTTTGCCGCTTGTGGCTTCTTTCGTTTTTTATGTCAGTACTTGTGGTTGTTGGACGGCTGTCATCTTTGATGTAGGCCGGGAACCCTTTTTCCCATTATCTAAAAAAACTATTTGTTATAGGAACTTTAGTTAAAAATGTAGATGCCAGACCGTCTAATGCCTAAGCATCGAACCATGGTCCTCGGTTCGATGAGACTCAACAATAATAGTAACCTCATTGACCCGTACCCATCATGCCGTAGTAGGAACTCGAACAATGATTGGACCCTTAATAGATATATTTTATTAGTTAATGAACTGAATTGACACATGCAGACAAGTTTAAGGACTAGAATTGCATTTTACTCAATACTTAATGGTATGACGTTCATTGTATACTTGTATTCACATGGTCTAACACAAAGAGAACCCTAGCTGCTATAATCATAGAGTCTGATCAACAACATCCATCGAACTAGTCTGACGCGTAAGAAACCTCTCAAGTCTATTTCTGGACACCCTTGGATCGAGACACTATGGTTTGGGACCTGTTCATCGGGGTCTTATGATCAGACCTCCTTTAGCATACCACGTGCAAGCATCAGACTATGTTCAATGGCTCGACAAGCTATTTCTCAGGGGTGTGACGCCTATATAAACCTCCAAATCTCTTTAAATCCTAAATGTTTGTGAATGTGGTTTGTTTCAAAAGACTTTTAGGCTTCCTATGAACTACCTAGAGCTAAGTTTAACAACCGTGCACCACACATAATACATTAGATTCACTTAAGTGAAGTTATTAGTTTATACATCCTTTATAGTATGACCACAGAAAACAAAGTCCTAAACTACTGTAAGTGTCTCTCAACTCCAATAAACACTTAGAATTAGTCTAAACTTAACTTTATCATTCATCCTTTGAAAACCAAAATAAATTCTATTATAAGATGCATGAAAAACTATTGATTTCCACAACCACCATTATTGTGACCTAACTCAAATGCCTATAGAAAACACATGTTAGTCACAATTATCTTGTATCGTTATTAGTCAGTGAACCTCACTAAAGGTCTAGATGCTTTCACATATTTTTCTACAATTTGCCACCAAAATTATTTGGTGCTCCGAAAAGAAAATCGTACTTTCTAGTCAGGTTGTGGATTAATCATAATTGCTAAGTGACAAAAAAAATTTAGAGCTATAGTGTTAGCACTTAGGCGCATCAATTTCAATAATCAGGGGGACAAAGAGCCCTCTAGGCTTGTTGTTCACTTTGTTTTCCACTGCTACATGGCATAAAAAACACAGACAAGTTAAGAAGTTTGAACCTTCGTCTATAAGTTTCCACTTCTTCGAAGGAGTGACTTGAGGACCAAGGTTCAAAGAGAAGATGCAGATGAAATGATATTGAATGAAATGACAATGAATAATGAAGCATGAAACTCATCTCATATGTCTTAGTATTTTTTATTTTATCTTCCTTCGTATTAAACAAGTTTACAAACATATCTTCGGCTTCTTTGTACAAGATAGCTCGAACATACTTCGAAGGCTAAGCAAAACGAAGCTTAACGCCCTCGAAAAGATAAATTTATGCATGACACTATTCACCTATTTATAGAGAAGTTGAATAGGCTCGCATGAAATTACGTACATGCCCACAAAGTTTACACACATGATTTACAAAAAAAACTGGGGCATCACTGTATTTTCTCTTTCTTTCTTGCCACACAAGCCTTTAGCTTCTTCCCCCTCGTCACTTTGCGCTTAGAAGCCTCCTTTATGCCGAGGCTAGTGATCTTAGCCTACACCTTTGTTGCACGCGTGTATGGTCGAAGCGTCTTTCTCATGCTGCTTCGACTGAGGACCATCTTCGTCCATTCTTCGTCATCTGCTTGAAACACATTTGTTCATACCGAAGCAAAGACATTTTGAGGACCTTCGGCAAGACAGGCCCCAACAGGGCCCTCAAAGATGAAGAAATTGTAGAACACTTGACCCGATGTCGATACGATGATGCAAGGTTGTGGATCTCATCAATCATTGTGGGGCTTAGTCACTAGGACTCGATGAGGGCAATGTGCACTCTCTAGGCGATATGGTATGGTCGTCGCAGCGCGATCTATGAGTAGGTTTTTCGAAGTCCCTTTTTAGCACAACTCGATCAATGAGTAGGAATCCATCATTTTCTAGATAATAAATTCTATGGACCCCTTCATCTTCCTCCGCACATAATCCCCATGGTACTCAGATTTTCTCCATAATCTGATTCTCAGAAAAGCTCGTCAGAAAAAAGCTGAAACAGGTCAAAGACTTCCGATCACCTTTGACTGCTTAAACATCATCAGAAGTATCAGAGGAGCTGGTATAGGTCTTTACAGCCAGAGGAAACCAAGGTTCGTTCCGTGAAGTTTGTTTCGGTTGAGTTTGCTCGTGAGTCATAAGTCGAATATGAATGATGATAGTCTAGCGAAGAGTAGCATCTACGAATCTAGTGATAAATTTATTTGGTTTCTAGCCCGTCACAAGGCATATGTAATAGTGATGTATCCTAAAAAGGCAATTTACACGGTGAGGCGAAATACAACTTTAGGAGCGCCGTCGCTGTTAGACTTCGCTATCAATCTTATAGCCAAGCTAGAATATTCGTAATTATCATTCAAACATTCGTTATGACAGAGATTAAACTTTAGTTAGGTGGAATCAAACAACCTCTAAAACATATCCCACCTTTTTTTTTCATTACCATTTGCTGACGGAGTAAAACGCAGAGCAAAATGAACAATTGCAGTTCTGCTTCTGCACTTCTCGCAGCAGCGTTACAGGTTGCTTTTGCAGGTTGAAATATTTACAGGGCTTCTGAGTTCTGACGCAGCAACAACGACCCATAAAAAAGTTTGGTTTCTGAGGCAGCAACGACTTAGTGGTCATTAGACTGCTAATAATAGTACTACGACGGAGCATTCCAACATCTGAGGTTCTCTAGGATTCAGATTCCTATAGTAAATAATGACTGTCCTACCGAACGTAAATAGTGACCTGTGAACCCGGACGCCACGCCACGAAGATCAGGAGATCTATCCATGGCACCTGCAGCAGCTCTGCTTCCGCTCGGACCCCACTTGGAGTAAGTAGGTTCAGCGAGTGGCGTCACCGTCTCACCGATACAGCTCCCTGGTCAAGTTACCGTCCAAGCCGCTTCCCAAGCGGCCAAGCCCCCCACCCCTCGTCCCAACAGCCAGAAGGCGCCGTCGCCTGCGGCGACACGCGCACGCAGGCATCCCTCTCGTGAGCGCGCACTGCTACCGTGCCGCAGTGTGGTTACAGCTCGTCGCTCGAGGCGAACTCCGGCGTGCGGAACCCTAGCGCAGGCGTGGAGCTCACCGGCCTCGGCGCCGGCGCCGGTACTAGGATGGCTCCACCCGTTACGCCATGGTGAGGGCCTTGCGGCTCGGTGGCCGCGCGGCCGCCGCAGCGAGGTGGTGCACCTGCCGGCGCGCCGCCGTCGCCCTCTGCGTGGCCAACCTCGTCGCCGCGCTGCTCGTGGCCCGCGCGCTCTACGCTCCCGGCTCCTTCGCATTTGCACCCAAACGTACTCTCTCTCTCTCTCTCTCTCGTCAGCTCACTGTTAGTTCATGTGATTGTTCTGAACAAATTAATCCGCCGATTAAGTTCGTGCCTGTGGCTTTAGGCGGGGAGCTGAAGTATTCCAGGGAGCAGATGAGGTGGGTGGAGGAGTCGATCCGGATTCGCCGCGCAGCTGAGCCCGTCGAGCTCATTGAGGCGGTAATAGCTGTCCTACAGAGCTCTTGTGTCTGGAATTCAATTTGTTCAGGTGTTCCATTGAAGCGGTGATCTGAAGCTTTTGAGACATTGGGTTTTGGCCTCTGGTGCGAGAAGGTGAAGAAGCTGCGCAAGGCATTCACGAGGGAAGAGAAGACACGAAAAGGGCTGCCGCTGGAGCTGAAGCAGAAAGTTTCGCTTGAGATTCTGCAGAGACTGCACGATTTGGGCGAAGGTTCTAATACCACGGAACAACAAGGTTTGTATGTCAGCACCCAGGGCTAACATATGAGTTTGTTTGCGCTTACTTCTTTGTAAGGCGTATTATGTAATAAGCTTGAACTTGTAATGAGATGTTTACTAACCTAAGATAAAATATTTTCCTTCCATTTTTCTAATATATGCCAGAAGCTGTAGAAGCATGGCGTGTTGGGAAGCTCAAGGACATGAGAAGTGCATCTTCTAAGAATTTATCAAATTTTGGCCTCTCCAGTGAAGATTCAAGTACGGGAGCTTACTTGAAGTTGCTATGATGACATGTTTATACTTTTTTTATTTTGTTAACAATTATAATGCCATCTGGTTCGATATTTAGGGATGTTAAAGCGAGCCTTGGAGTTTAACTGGCAAAGGATATTGGAGGACATTGGTCTTTGGATACCTCCCACTATATATCATATCGAACATGATGACAAACCTGAGAATGAACCAGAAGGTTATTTTGTTTACACTGCTTATGTTGCCAGCATTGTTGATTACCATTAATGGTGACCAAATTGTGCAGTAATTTTAAATTGATCCAAGAGACAATTGAAAAATGGTTCTTGATTGATGTTATTGTTGCAGATGAAGAGATAATACCCGGTCCACCTTTGCCCCCTGAATGCAATACTGAACTGCATACTGATTATGGTGGCACGGCTGTTAGATGGGGCTTAACACATCACAAAGAAAGTGCCGCAGATTGCTGTCAAGCCTGTATAGATCAGGCTAAGAGGGCCAGACCAGGAGCCTTAAAGTGTAATATTTGGGTTTACTGTCCGTCTGAGTATGGATGCTACTCGCCAGACAAATATGAACACAAACATCAAGAATGCTGGTTGAAGCAGGTATTTTCTGTCGTCGTCTATGTGTATATTTAAGTACTTAACTAATCTAAGAGACTATACTTAAGTCCAGCTCTCATGCACAGTTGGTGACGTTAGTTCATTATTACCAAATTTGCCTTGTTTCCTGGGATAGTGACTTCCAAATTGTGTTATTTTGCTGCATATATGATACAAGTATTGGTTTATTAACAATGATAGGACATATGAGGTGTAGCAGTAGCTACTGGGCCTCTAACTTGGTTATCATGGTTTTGGGCCGTGGGTAGAGCAGGAAATGCAAGTGCAGTCGGCACAATCCTGGTAGTTTGGCATTGAGTTATGTTTTCTTTTTTATTTGATAAACAGTCTCGTTCCATCACTTAGTTAATAGCTCAATATGTCCACCATATTGTACATGATGGTCTGAAACTATAAAAATGCTATTTTAGTTTTCTTGAATTTATTCTTTCATGACTTAGCATTCATATTTTTTTATTTCCAAGTTTTGACCATGTGGGGAAATCTAAAATATTCAGGTTCTTTCTTTCTTTAAGAAATTCCTTTTAGATACTTAATGGTGAGATGCTGTTCTTGGACTCTTCCTTCCAAACGAAACTTCATTTTTTCCCATCAAATTTCTGGTATTCCATTCATGTATACATTACCAGAATGGATCTTGTTCCACCTGAGAAGTAATTTTGGCTGTATTGGTTTGCATTTCAGGCTGACCACCCTAGATTAAACTTCAAAGACCGGTACCCTGAGCCATACAGAGATTCTCATCCGACTGCCCCTGTTGTTGTGCCATGGATGTCGGGTGTCATTACTGCATGAGCTGCTTGCCCACAGGAGCGCAATGCCAATGTGCAGCTTCCAGACTGAACTCTACATTTTTGTTTTGCAAACTCAGAAAACCATTTTTCATTTTCATTCTTTAGTACTTAGGCTTTAGGTTAGTCTACTTGGTAGCTGAAGTTTAGGCTGCGCTGGGGCCTTTGTCAAACTGTGCCCTAGGGCGTGGCAAACAAACTGATAGGGCATGTTTTGGCAGAGATGTGCTGTAATGTATGTACATCAACCAATCATGCTCGCAGCTATATATTGTACTTCAAACTGAAAACTAACTAACACAGAAGCAATCATGCCCATGGCTATATTCTACCTCAAGCTCGAGAGATACACATACATAGAACCTTTTGTTTTGTGGCATTGTCATCGGAGATGCATCGGTCATGGGAAGAGTCTTCCCATCTTACATTGTTAGTGGCGGTGAACCAAGACCCTTACGTACCACAACAGAATCAGAACCATCGCCGCCGCATGTATTTGCGGGGGTGCCACCACAATCCTCCTCGATGAACTCACCATCCTCTAGTTCACGGGGCGATGAGTGACTAGCAGTGGATTTGCAAGCGTTCGTCGACTCGTTTTTCTGCTGCCGACGCTTCTCTTCTTCAGCAACCTCGTCCATCAACTTGTAGATCTCGACCAGCATCTCCTCTGACATCAGTGGCGGTGGCGTCGTCGTTCTTTCGTTGGCACGTGGAATTAGCGATGGATTTGGATCGGATACGCATGGAAACGAATCCGAATGTTACTATTTACCATATTTTAATTCGAATATAAATACGAATGTGAATACTATCGGATACGAATACAAAACGGATAGTTTGAATTCAGATTTACATTCGGATACTCGCTTGATTTGGAACATAGCATCATAACAAGTATTAATTTGTTTTATCGATGAATTTATAGTTCATAAAAATCATATTACAAATATACATTGTTTAGTTTAAACTTAGTTGAATATCATATTTTTAAATAAATTATTTATACCTCGTATATTTATATTTTGGACTCTAAATATAATAGTTTTGTATATTAAGTATATTTGTAGATTGGACTCTAAAAACTCCAATAATCTAATGTATTCAAAATTAGAATTTTTAATATTAATTAAAATTTATCATTGTATATCACTAGTAATGTAAGATTAACACAATCATTTATTTATGATATAAATATTTTTAACATTTTAAATGGTGTACTTCAGTATTTAGTACATTATTTAAAGTTTAAAATCACTTGTAATTATTAATTAGTAATAAAAGTAAGTTTAAATTGATTTTATTGAATACCTTTTCCTTTCGGTAACGAATAGTATCGGATATTTCACGGTTTTGTCGAATGTTGTCGAATACGAACCTTAAACCGGATAGAGAAAAAACGAATTCGGATATGTCTATTTAACATCCATATTAAAATTGAATACGAATATAGATATCCATATTATCACTTTATCTGAATACGAATACGAATAATTCAGACCTCCAGACATTTGAATCCATCCCTACATGGAATCCGATGGGCCCTCGATATCCGAGTTAAGGGCTCGATGATGTCCGCAGGTGGCATCACCTTCCTTCTCTTGCCGCATGGAGTATGGTCGGTCTCCATCTCCATGGCTTCTGATCGAAAACAGTCGTCCTTGCCACACCGGGCCGGGTGCCGCGTGGCCCTTGTCGACATTCTTGCTTACCGCGAGCTCGGCCTTCCTGAGGACGCCGTGGATCGCCTCCATCTCCTCGCAGAGCCTCTTCCTCACCACCTGGCGCGGATCAGGGGCGGAGATCTCGGCCGGAGCCAAGCCCATCGTCTTCGAGCGGAGTTCGTCGCGCGCCACGGCTCCGCGATAGGCAGGCATCTTCTCGCCGGCGGTTGCTGTCACCTGCGTGTCACACCCGGTTTTAGAAGATAAACCGAATGCGAACCATGTATGTGCCAGGATCAGCAATTCACGTGCACAACAGGTACATAACCGGACATCATCACACGATGTGCTCAAATAATAACATAAAAGAGGGTAATAGTCGATTACATCATGATGTCTGAAACATCCACATAGTCATTAACATATATCAAAGTGCAAAAATGAAACGTACCTAAACACGGCCTTCACAGGCAGCCGACTGGGGGTTTGCCGCTAACCCACGCCTAGAACTCATCGCACTCTTGGAACTCCTGCAAATCCTCCACCACGACTTCATCTTCTCCTGAGAAGTGATTGCAATGTGGACAACCTGGGGGGTTTGGTGTGTAAAGCAAGGGTGAGTACACATCAACATACTCAGCAATTGTCCCGTATGGCCGTAGTGGACTAGCTTTATGTGGGGTTAAGATCAGGCAGTTGCTTTTAGTTGGTCAGGTAATTATTACTAGTAGAGAGCCAGATTTTAGCATTAACCCAAGTTGTTAACCCAAAAGTACTCTTTCCAAACGGAAAGAATACCAGAAATCATAATCATAATTAAAACCATCATTATACTCATCATCACCTGTAAACAAAATATCTCTGATCAATGTGTCTCTAATCAATGGAGCTCCCAAGGCCACTCATAACCGCGAGCACGACTGATATATCAGGTTCATAACACTCTGCAGAGGTTGCACACTTTACCCACGAGCCATGATTCCCTTTTGCCTTGGGGCGATCAAACTCTTAAACACTACCAAGGTAAATAGGCGAGATTTCACTATGTAGCCTTTACAAAGATTCCCTAGGCTGTAGCCACCCGTTAGGTTTCCTAAATGTACCGCACCCCTCCCAAGGGGCAAAGCGAACTACACATCAGTTCCTCAAATTATTCAGCTAAGGGCGTCCCATACCACCCTCATGGTTGTATTGTTTTCCCGGTTGGTCATCCAATGAACTAGTCCTTACGAAGAGGCACTCGAGAAACCTCTCGAGTCCCCTTAAATGTCACAAAGCCATCATCATAATCAAAAGGGGAAAACAACGTATCATAAATAATCTCATCGTGTTCATTGATTAGGGTGAAGCGCTAACATAGAGCTAAACCAAAATGATCCAACGCACCTAGGTAAACAAGGACATGATAAACAAAGCTAGTCAATCCTTAGGTATAAATTGTGTAAATGCGGGGAGTGAATTATGAAATGAATAAGAAATAGATGGGTCAAAGGACACTTGTCTTCACCAACCAGCTGCTGCTCAGGGCCTTCACCTGCAACTCATTCGGACTCTACCAACGGACTGTTATATATACGAGTTCAAACATACATTCCACAAACTTAATATAAAAAGAAACAATACACCACACGGTAGAATGCAACAAATAAGCAGACGCTTGGCGCAGGGCTCGTATCTACGACTATGCGAGATAGCGAGAAAGAGAAAAATAACGGTCGAGGCTACGGTCGAAAGGCGATTTCGTTAAGCAGCTATGGATTAAAATGCTTATCCAAACGTAACCATATTAATTTAACAATCGCGCTATGCAAGAAATAAAGTTATGCTACGCGCTTAATTATTATAAACAACTCAATATAAATTTAAAAGGATTGTCACGCGGCAAAGCGCAGGAAGGCACACACGGACTAAACTGAAAATTGGGACAGGTTGTTGAGCAACGAGACGCGCGACAACTCGCACGAATTAAGCTGAAATTAAAATGAATCGTCGGCGACGAAGTGCGCAACGAAACACTTGAATTAAATCTGAAAATTACGTGAAGCGTCGTGCGACGAAGCGCACGACGACATACGCTATTTAAACTGAATTTAAAACAAAACGTCGTGTGACGCAACACATTGAATAATCTGAAATTAAAATGAATCATCGTGCGACGAAGTGCGCGACACAACACACTAATAAATCTGAATTTAAAATGGATTGTTGCGCGATAAAGCGCGCGACACAACACATGAATTAAACTAAATTTAAGCTGAATTTAAACGCTACGCATGCTAGGGCTGCGCGCACGGGAATGGGACTGCGCGCACGGGGATGCGCTGCGCGCGCCTAGGGCCGTGCCAGGCGAGCCGCGCCGGGGCAGGGATGGGGGCGCGGTGCGAGAGAAGCCACGTGGGGGCGCGCGCGAGGGAGTCGGGCAGAGGCGGGTAGGGGGTAGCGTGTCGGCGGGGAGGGGCCGGCCGAGGGCAGTGGGCAGGGGTCGCGCGGGGTGCGGTGGGCGACCAAGTGCCACGCGCGTGCCGAGGAAGAACCGACCAGGGGGCGCGCAGGGGAGGGAGGAAGGAGGGAGAGGAGAGGGGAAGTGGGGGGCTCACCTCGGGGCTCGACGATCGGCGACAACCACTCACTGGAATCCCACCTAGGGCAAGGGAGATTAAAGTGAGGTGGAAGAGAGGGAGAGGGAAGTTGTTGCGTGGGAAAAGAAAATGAGAGAGGGAGGGGTTGGGGGCACCGCGCAGGGGGGGAGGGCGCCAGGGGCCCCGCCAGGGGCCGGGCCAGAAACCCACTACACGCACCCGCTTACTTCTAATCGAATCTAAATCGCGAACCGAAAAGCAAAACGATACGAACGCGCGATTAGACACAACATCAGACAAAAGAAATATACTTCGGCATGATGCAACACCCATGTCAAGTTAGGTTTTTGTTTACACGCGATACGAACACCGGTCTCTATACTGCTTTGAAATTGGGAAAAAGAGCGAAACATGAAGAGAAAAGAGAGTAACACCTGAATTTGGTGAGTATAGGAGACGAAAATTTATACCCTCAAATTCAGGGTGTTACAAACCTATCCCCCTTAAAAGAATCTCGCCCTCGAGATTCAAAGTTGGCCAGCAAAGAGTTCGTGATATTTGGCCATCAGATCATCTTCGCGCTCCCAAGTTGCTCCTTCCTCAGAGTATTGACCCCACCTAACTTTGCACATTCTGATAGTGGTCCTCCGGGTGACCCTGTCTGCAGTCTCCAGAATCTGTGTTGGTTTCTCTATGTAGGTCAAGTCTTCTTGGACTTCCAGACCTTCCACTGGCAACTGCTCCTCTAGCACACACAGACACTTCTTAAAATGAGACACATAAAAGACATCTTGCACTACTGACAAACCTTCTGGCAAACTGAGCTGATAGGCCACTTCTCCACGCTTCACGAGAATCTGATACGGACCAACATATCGGGGTGCTAGCTTGCCCTTGACTCCGAACCTTCTGACTCCTCTGATAGGCGATACCTTCAGGAAGACAAAATCTCCCATTTCAAACTCAGCTCTCTCCTTCTTGTGTCTGCATAACTTCGTTGCCTTGATTGCACTATCTTCAGATTCTCCCGAACCATCTTGATGTTCTCTTCGGCTTCAGATTCTCCCAAACACTTGCTTTTCTCCAGGCTGTTCCCAATGCAACAGAGTTCTGCAACTCCTCCCATAAAGCGCCTGAAACGGTGACATCTTCAAACTAGCCTGATAACTGTTGTTATAGGAGAATTCTGCATAAGGTGATCTCTTGTCTCATTCGAACTGATCTTGCAACGTTCAGGCTTTCAACATATCTTCTAGGATTTGTTTAGTTAATTCAGTATGATCATCTGTCTGCGAGTGATAAGCTGAACTAAAATTCAAATGTGTGCCCAGAGTTTCATGCAACTGCTGCCAGAAATGAGAGGTGAACTAAAGCACCCCAGATCCTCTGGGACTCAAATGTGATACAATTACTAGTCCCAGGAGGCTAGTAAACACATTTATACATCAGATGATTACAGATCTGCTTAAACGAGACAAACCTATAAAGGTGGTGAACAACTTTAAGAGTTGGTCCACGACTTAGGACATATCATCAGAGTGGGGCTGAAGCAGCCTGATATACGCAGCGAAGCAAATCAGCGGTCCGACAGCCACAGACAAGGTTGGGAACAGTCGTAACTCTTACCCGATCTCCTTTTTTTGAAAAACAACAAATAAGCAAGGGTGAGTACAAACGTACTCAGCAGCCCACCTTCACCCGCGGAATGGGGAAATCAGATATAATGCATGGAATATGTGGAGCTCAGGATATTTTGCAGAAACAGCAATATTTTATGCAGGGTTGTTTTGTAAACATTTTGTATTTTTCAAAGCGCATCCTCTCCCAAAGGAGCAGGAAGTTTTTCAATATAGAACAAAATCCCCTGGACTAAACCATCCAGGTATCTCAGCAGCTTCCCACTGGTTTTCATTTTCAACAACAGCCACTGGACTTCCCGTCCACCATAGCTCACGGCTCAACCGTCGGACCTTTTAAAAATCACTTTTCTCAAAAACACCCTTTTTTAAAAAAACAAAACACTAATTGTCATACCACACCAGACTCGTCCATACCAGTGGACACGGACTATTCGAATAGGTTTGAACTCTGCGCAGAGGTGTACACTTTACCCACTAGTCCGGCTCTGCGATCTCATAGCTAGTGAGACCCGAATCCGAATCTCTTTCTTTCCTCGCACGTCCCTACCTTAACGGTTATACCAGAAGGAGTCAGGCCACCGCCATGCCCAAACCGGACAAAATATTCCCCCTCCTTATCCTCCCGGTGCTCCCCAGCCTTCATAACCCTAGGTTTGAACCGTACGAGTTCAGATTGAGTGACTGCCCATACAGTCTCGAGTGGTTGTACTTGTCATGAGTACTGGTAGTGAAGGATGACAAACCGGTCCTTATATGAGGGGACAATCCTTCTGCTCACGCCTAAACCAGCTGAGCCATCACCTTAGGCCCTCCCCTAAACCAGGGAGTCCCTGATCATCCCTACTCAAAGGTGATAAGGGTGAAAACCCTTCATCATACACATTTTGAAAAACATTTTCTTTTGAAAACTCACACCTTTTCTCAAATCATTTGTAACAAATATATCAAGGATTGATTGCGGCAAGCGGCTGTGTGGCCATAATAACTTGTCTCAAAATCATATCATGCATAAAATAACAGGCTGAGGGTTGTGGTTGAAAAATCATATGTAATTTATGCATCAAAGGGATCCAGTGAGCTTGCCGTGCTTATCCGGCGAAGGAGGAAGGGGAGCTCGCGGAACTGGCTTCTAGCTCCACTTCCTGGCATAGACTTGCAGATCTGGCCTCCACGAGACGGCACGAACGCTCCGATAACTATGCAATATGAACAAGCAAACATACAAACAATCAAGTATACCAACAAATATTTAGTATAGTGGTCAGAATGGTGATATATGGATGGGTAGAGTCTTGAGCAGAATCTGTGTTATGTGGTGTTGAGATACTACTGGTGGTGGAGCGGAGGTGCTTACCAGGAGGGTGGACTGGAGGCGAAGCGACACTATGCGTGTAGCCGGCAGAGCGGAGTAACTGAGTGGGTGGGGTGTTTGCCTTGGCCGAAGGTGTTGAGTGTGTGTGGAGAGGGACATGGTAGCTAGGTGTATTTATAGCTGGGTGTATGTGTTGTAGCACAGTGAAGTTCACTGTTGGTGAGAATAGTGACGAATGAATCGTCTGACTTGGTATGAACAAGAGAGTTATAGGCAGAATATGGGACAAGTGTATTTTGGGAGTTTTCTGGAATATGAACCATGCTTAAGGGATGACATGGTTGGATAGGGAATAGTTTGATAAGAATTTAGAAACAAGAATTATTGGAATCGGAGTTTGGAAGCCTGGTTCGAAGGAATCTCAAAGTTAAGCGTGCTCAACTTAGAGAAACCTGGGATGGGTGACCAGATGGGAAGTTCCCTACTGGAAGGAAAATCACAGCCACCGGAGTTCATATGACTGGAATCTGGGTCTGGCTGGTCTTAGGTGGACTGGACAACATGATCGATGAGTAGTTGTAACATCCCAAAAATCTCAACCAAGGTTTGAAACCCTAACCTCCTAACCCCCCCTTATTTTATTTTCTCCCTTAACTCTACCCTTAGAACACCTCATCATGTGCATACACTTGAAATAATTAGAGCACCTCACATAGACTATATTTATCACTCAAGATCATTTAGAGAATTTTTGATTCAAAGGAAAAAAGAAACAAGAAGAAACAAAAATAGAAAAAAGAAAAGAAAGGAATTAGAAATCAGAAAAAGAAAAGAAAAGGAGAAACCCCCCCTCGGCTGGGCCGAATCCGGCCCAACCAGCTCCGCACGCCCGCGCTTTCCTCCCCCTCTCCTCGGCCCAGGAGGCCCAGCTCCGCGCGCCGCGCGCCTCGCTGATAGCCTGGCCCCGCCGTCAGCGACTCGCCTCCCTCCCTCTCGTGCCGCTCCCTCTCCCTGGCAGCTCGGGCCCACCTGTCAGCTTCGTCGTTCTCGCCCATGCCTCACCGGCGCGTCCGCCGCCGAGCCCCTCTCGCCCCGTCGCCTCGCCATTAAGGCTCGCCCAACCTCAGCGACCACCCCGCCACTGTACCCGAGCCGTCTCCATCGACGTTAGCGCCATTCCTGCCATCATGGCGAGCTCGTCGGTGCTCGCCGTCCCCTCCATCCCTCTCCCTCCCCCGGGCGCCTATAAAAGGACCC
Source organism: Zea mays (assembly GCF_902167145.1). NCBI lineage: Eukaryota > Viridiplantae > Streptophyta > Magnoliopsida > Poales > Poaceae > Zea > Zea mays. The sequence continues at coordinate 8,951,302 of NC_050104.1, read as the reverse complement.
GCCCGAGCCCCGTCTTCACCACACCAGCTTCGGCCATCTCCTTCGCCTTCCCCCGAGCCAATCGAGCTAGTGCCGCCGTGCTTCCCCCGTCGCTCCGGTGAGCTCCTTTCCCCCTTTCTAGTGATCCTCGGTCCAATTAAACCGTGCTCGAAGCTCCGCCACACTCTCACGGTCACAAGGCACCACTTTTCCCCTCCTATTGTGCCTGGCAACCGCACTGGCGGCATCACCGCCGCGGACGTCCGCCACCACGCCGCGGACCGGCCGCCATAGGCCCCCGCAGGTCAAATTGGCCCCACCCCTGTGAACACCAGACCCCGCCCGTGCCTCGCCACCGCCTCCCCGCCGCAGAACCGGAACCATGGCGGAGAACCGCCGCGGATTCCACCGCCGGCCGAACTCCGGTCGACTTCCCCCTCCCCGTCGTCGTTCAAACGCCGTCAGCCCCCTTCCCTCTCCCTGGCATGTGGGCCCGCGCCACAGCGCCGTTCCCCGCCGTCTCCCCCGCTGGTGGGCCGAGTGGGCCGCCTGCCCGCGCGGCTGCGCGCGCGCTCGCGCCCGGCTGGGCCAAAATCCCCCCCGGCCCAGCTAACTAGAAATCCTTTCTCCTTTTTCTTTTCCCATTTCTTTTTCCCATTTTCATATATATACTTATATGCTGATATTTTATGCACCAAAAATAGTCTAAATAAATTATAGGGCACAAAAATAATAAGGTATAAGAATTGGCACACCCCACTAAAGTCACCATGATTGATGTATTGTTATTATCTGTGTTTGATTAGCGGAAGAGGGACCCGATCCTCCGGAATTTATAGCTCCGGAAGAAGGGCAAGAACCCGACCCCTCCGAGATAAACCTCTTGTGCCAGGAAAGCTTCGACGAAGGCAAGTCCATCCTTCCCTTGATGCATTATTTACCTATTTCTCTCTACCACTGCCTAAGCCTAGAATATGGGATGGGAATCGAATTGCATGGTGAGCATGAGAGAGCCTGCATTAACAATCACCTTTGATTACAAGATATGGGATAAGTAAAAGGGTGCAAGTAATATGTTTTTCCAAAAAGTGTGCGATGAAGGGTATTCACCCTCATCACCTGGTGAGTAGGATGATCAGGGACTCCCTGGTTTAGGGGAGGGCCTAAGGCGATGGCTCAGCTGGTTTAGGCGTGAGCAGAAGGATTGTCCTCTCGTATAAGGACCGGTTTGTCATCTTTCATTACCTGTACTCATAAAAAGTACAACCACTCGAGGCTGTGTGGGCAGCCACTCGATCTGAACTCGTACGATCCAACCCCAGGGTTATGAAGGCTGGGGAGCACCGGGAGGATAAGGAGGGGGAATGATTTGTCCAGTTTGGACATGGCGGTGGCCTGACTCCTTCCGGTATAACCGTTAAGGTTAGGACGTGCAAGGAAGGAAAGAGTTTCGGGTTCGGATCTCATTGGCCATGAGATCGCAGAGCCGGACTAGTGGGTAAAGTGTACCCCTCTGCTCAGAGTCTAAACCTATTCGAATAGTCCGTGTCCACTGGTATGGACGAGTCTGGTATGGTATGACAATTAGTGTTTCTACTACAACCGGGAACAGGGAAATGTGTGTGTGTTTCTGAAAGAAAGTAGTGCCACGGGAGCGGGAAGCTCAGTGGTGGTCAAGCAAGTGTCATTTCTATTGTCTTGGGAAAACCATAAACAACGAATACTGCCTTTCTCTGAAAAAGTATGAGTGACTTCAACTCCACCATATGAAGCATGTACAATATAGGTCACTTTCTCTTTACGGGAGCCGGGTGGGCTTGCGGAATACCTAGTGTATTCACCTAGATTTATTTATGTTTTTTAGCAGCTGAAGACTTCTTTTCTGCTATGCTTGATTGAAGGGGGCTGTGTCTTCACCCAGTTATGCCTGTGGCCTGGGCTAATTTATTTTCCACTGTGCTTTATGAATTTCGGCTCACTCTCGAGCTTGTATTCCCCGGTATTGTAATAACCTTACTCAGACTCTGTAACTATTTGAAGTAATGAATGTGGTTACTAGCCTCCTGGGACTAGTAATTGTATCACATTTGAGTCCCAAAGGATCGGGATGCTTCAGTAGTCGAAATTTAAGGTGATCGGATGATCGATGAATAGTAACAATGAATAGTAATAATGATGAATAGTAACGATGAATAGTGATGGTGAATAGTAATGGTGGATAGTAATGGTAAATAGTGATGTGAATAGTTCATATGAACGAACGATGAACGATGAATAGGAACTATGAACGAACGGACGAACGATCGAATGATCGGACGAACGAATGAACGAACGATCGAATGATCCGACGAACGAACGAACGATCGAATAATCGGACGAACGAACAATCGGAATTTCGGCAACATAACGGTAGGACAAAGATTATCTGGACGAATGATGAATAGGGACTATGAATGAACGATGAATAGGAACTATGAACGAACGATGAACGATCGAATGATCGAACGAATGAACGATCAGAATTTCGGCAGCATAACGACTGAACAAAGATTATTTGGACGAACGATCGAACGATCGGACGAACGTATGAACGATCGGATGAACAAACGAACAAACTAAGAACAGGTGGACGAACGATCGAAGAACGACCGAACGATCCTTGTGCTAGTGTGTGCTTGTGTGGGAAGTGGAGTGGGCGTGTGTGGGGGGGAGAGAGTTGCCATGAAATGGCTTGGGGTGGGATGAGAGGAGGCCCTTGCCCCTCTATTTATAGCCATGGTGGGGGGATTAGGGGGAGGGATGAGAGGATTAGTAGGAGGATGAGAGGATTAGTGGGAGATTAGCATGAATTTGTCTTATATGAGTGTAGTTAGCTTGTAGAGCTCAACGTATGACACCGGAGGCATACACATACGTATGAGCATGAAGAAAGTTATGAAGAAAATATTTGTAGGGACTTGAAAAATGATTCTGAAGGTATTTCTTAGAAAGAAAAATACTTGGAGAATTATCGGTGGAATATTTGGGCAGTATTTCTAGAAAGAATCAGAGGGGATCACTGGGGAAATATCCGGGCAGCATTTCTGGAAAGAATTTGAAGGGGATCACTGGAGAAACAGTTGTAGGATATTTTGAGGAGGATTTTGGAGAGAATATAGACCACTATATTTTATTTGTTGATATCAACTCGCAAACAAACATTTTGAAACAAAATTTGAAATTCATTTTGAATTTAGAGCGAGTTTGAGAAAATTTCAGGATTTGAATTTTTGGGATGCTACATATGTTCCTCTGTCTAACACTATCTTCTTTGGCACACCATGAAGACAAATGACCCGAGACATGTACAGCTCTGCCAACACTGCACTGTTGTAGCTAGTCTTGACAGGTATGAAGTGGGCTAAGTTGGTCAAGTGGTCCACCACTACCCAAATGGAATCGTAACCGCCTCGAGTGCGGGGCAATCCGACTATGAAGTCCATCTCGATTTCATCCCATTCCCATTGAGGAATCTGCAGCGGCTGCAACAAACTTGTGGGCCTCTGATGCTCTGCTTTGATTCTCTGACAACTGTCGCATATAGCCACATGCTCTGCGATCTCCCTTCTCATTCCGTACCACCAGAATTTCTTTTTCAGATCCCGATACATCTTCTCGCTTTCAGGATGTATGGAATAAGCTGTCTCATGAGCTTCCTTGAGGATCAACTCCTGAATGGATTGAACATTGGGAACACACAAGCGGTCCTTGAACCATACCACACCTTCTGCATCCTCCCGAAAATCTTTGCCTCTTACTTCTAGAATCAGCTGTCGGATTTCATTGATCTTCTCATCATTCTTCTGCGCTTATTTGATTTCCCGCTCTAAGGTGGGTTCTAACTCAACTATTACTCCTCGCGTGTTGTTCAAAAATCCGAGACTCAACCTGTCAAATTCTTTGTCCAACTCATGAGGCATCGGGTGAGCGGCCATCATATTGACTTGACTTTTCCTGCTTAAAGCATCTGCTACCACGTTCGCTTTGCCTGGATGGTAGTGAATTTCCAATTCATAATCTTTGATCAGCTCTAACCATCTTCGCTGCCTCATATTCAGCTCCGACTGGGTGAATATGTACTTTAGACTGTATAAACATCACACTTCTGCCCGTATAGATAATGCCTCCATGTCTTCAGTGCATGAACCACTACTGCTAACTCTAGGTCAGGGATTGGAAAATTCTTCTCATGAACCTTCATCTATCGGGACAAGTAAGCCACCACTCTTCCCTCTTGCATCAATACACATCCCAAGCCAGTGTAGCAAGCGTCGCAATACACCGAGAAGGGCTTGTGCACATCAGGCAAGACTAAGATAGGCGCTGTAGTCAACTTCTCTTTCAGCGCTTCAAAGGCCTCTTGGCACTTCTGGGTCCACTTGAACTCAACTTTGTTTGCTAGCAAAGCTATCATCGGTCTCGCAATCTTCGAAAATCCTTCAATGAATCACCGATAATATCCGACCATTCCAATGAAGCTCTTGATTTCTCGAGCATTTGTTGGCGCCTTCCAGTTCAGAATGTCTACCGCTTTCTTCGAATCCACGGCTAGTCCATCTTTGTTTATAATGTGACCCAAGAACAGGACTTCATCAATTCAGAACTCGCACTTGCTCAACTTGGCATATAGCTGGTGCTCTTGCAATCTCTGCAATACCACCTTTAGATGATCCACATGCTCCTCCTCACTTTGAAAATATATGAGAATGTCATCGATGAATACCACCACAAACTTGTCAAGATAATCCATGAACACACTGTTCATCAGATTCATGAAGAAGGCTGGCACATTCGTCAGGCCAAAAGACATAACAGTGTACTCATACAGCCCATACTTGGTAATAAATGTTGTCTTCGGGATGTCCCAAGGTCAGATCCTGAGCTGATGGTAACCTGACCTTAGATCTATCTTTGAAAACACGTTGGATCCTCTCAGCTGGTCGAACAAGTCTTCTATTCTAGACAAGGGGTACTTGTTCTTGATTGTGACTTCATTCAGAGCTCGATAATCAATGCACATCCTCCTAGTGCCATCTTTCCTCTCCACGAACAGGATAGGGGCGACCCAAGGAGAGGTACTCGGTCCGATGTAACCTTTCTCTGACAGCTCATCTATTCGCTTCTTGATCTCAACCAACTCTGGTCTAGATACCTTATAGGTTCTTTTAGAAATGGGGGCGGTGTCGGGAATAAGCTCTATGGCAAACTTAACTTTCCTCTCAGGTGGCATACCTGGTAAATCTTTAGAGAACACATCCGGAAACTCTGACACAACCTTGATAGTATCGAGTGGATCGGCCTCTTTGCTATCAATAGCCATCTGGTGATAACTTCCTTTCCTTGGCTCGGGTGAGACTAGCTCAGTCACCACTTCTTCTCCTAGTGGGGACACCAATTTCACTATCCTCTTATCACAGCTGATAACTGTCTGGTACCTATCTAGCCAATTTATCCCTAGGATAACATCTATTCCCTAAGTACCCATCACTATGAGGTTAGCGGAAAACTCTATCCCCCTATTTCCACACGTACATTCAAGCATACACTATCGGCTCGGACTTTTGCACCTGTTGAGTCAATTTGGGTTGGTGTTGACATGGTGGTTATTGGAAGATTATGTGCTTCTACCCATGATGCAGTAATAAATGGATGCGTTGCTCCAGTATCAAATAACACTTCTGCAAGATGAGATTCGACTGGAAACATACCTACTATCATGCCTAGCGTTTCCTGGATTGCTTCAGCCTCCAAATGGTTCAGTCTTTCATGGTTGTAACGTGTCTGGACGCGACTCCCTGCTCCTAACTGAGACACATTCTGCTTTGCTGGGGCACTAGGGCCTGGTTGCTGCTGAACTACCTTCTTTGGACAGTGCATCGCCCAATGGACTTGCTCTCCACAATGGAAGTATGCTCTGCCTCCTCCTTACACTGGGGCTGCTTGACTGCTCTGGTTGGTTGCTAGGGCAGGAAGACGAGGTGCCTACTGATTCTGCCTTTGGAACTGACTTCCTCCTCGTTGGCTGTTCTGGCGATACTGCTGCTAATGCTGATGGTACTGCCTCTGAACCTACTGCTGAGGCGGATGCTGATTCTGCTTGAACTGCTGAGGTGGGTTGCCTGAGAAACGGGGCGATTGTTGCTTCCAGGATGGGGTCCACCAATCATGCGCTTGCGAACCTCCATCTTCTTGCGCTTCTTCTCTGTCATGATTGCTCTATCAATCCGGTGCTGAAATGTGGGGAAGATATGTGTCGGTACCCTGAATCAGGGGTACCCTCTTCTATAGTATGAAGACGCTGTACACGTACGACGCCTCCAGGCCACACGGAGAACGGCACCCGACCACACCGCATGGGCAGGTCTAAGGGCACCGCGTGGGAAGGAAAGATAATACATCCCAGGATGCATCATTGGGTTCGGACCTCCACAGAGGGACATCAGACCCCTGTACGTACAAGTCTGGAGCTCCCAAGAAGGCATGCCGGATCCCACGGGTGGGCCCCAGGTCCCTCCGAGTAAGGTCCGGGCCTTACCAAGGTCCTGGGACGGGGAGGACCCTGGCATGAGTAAGGGTCCGGTTTTGACACGTGTCCAGGCCTTGCCCTACGCTCCCCACTCACGCGAAAACCAGCTGTTGCTGCGTGGCTTGTGGCCCGTGACATAAGCCAACGGGCCGAGCCTGATGTAAGGCCCCTAAAACCGTGCAGCCTCTGCATTTATTGCAGAGAGGACGCGCCGCCTGCCACCACGCTGAGGGGCGACATGCCCTCTCAGCATTTAATGCGTCCTGTCCACTCCGCTGGCAGACGGCGTCAGGGTCATCCAGCAGACGATGCGCCTGTCCAGTTTGTTGTCAAATAGTGCGCCTGTGCCGTGTGGCGCACTGTGCTCGTCATCCCTTCTACAAGAAGCTTCCCCAACACGCTGAGGATATGTAGATCTCGGATGTCAGGGCACAAGAAGATTGCCCCAGCAGCGAACATTTGTAGCTCCAAGTGCTATATTCATTATGTCCCTGGGCCCACATGTCGGGGCTCAATACCTTAGTGCATGCCCCCCTTCAGCTATAAAAGGGGAGGCATGCGGCGTTACAAGACAGATCCAATCTTAGGCTCACTCAGACGCTCACAAGTTCATACAAGCTCTCAAGCAATACATCACATAGTGGAGTAGGGTGTTACGCTCCGGCGGCCCGAACCACTCTAAATCCTTGTGTGTTCTTATGTTTCTTCCCATTTTCCAACTAACAAGCAAAACACTTAGGCCCCTCCTCATCTTAGGATTTAGGGCGGGTGCACTCTGCCACCCGGCCGAAGATTTCCTCTCCGACATTTGGCGTGCCAGGTAGGGGGCTAGGCATTAGGTTTTTGCTTGTTCCCTTGCTCAAGCATGATGCTGCAAATCATAGAGCACCCTGCCGAGACTTCGGTAGATTTCATGGTGGAGGGAGAGGCTGCTTCCTCCACCCCACAGGTTCCCAACCGTCCTGTGCCAGGCACTGCTGCTGTGCACGGCGCACGGCAGCACACGGCTGCACATACGTCCTGAACTCCAATGAGGGTGACCTCAGGAGCATTGTCAGCAGCCAGGGAGTTGTTGCGACACCCTCCAAGCTCCACGACCTCACCAGGGGCCATGAAGCAATGGCAGGACGACATCGTCCGACTACTCGGTATGGCGCATTCTACCTCGACTAGGTCAAGGACACGGTCATCCCGGCGCCAATACGAGGCATCGGCGTCTGTGCGCTCGCCCTCAGTAAGGGGCGCTCAGACCAACGACCTCCAGACAGAACTCGACCGCAGGCATGCGGGAGAGGATGCCCGGGTCTCCTTGGAAAGGGCACGTGAGCGCCACAAAAACATCGGTGGTCGCAACCTCGATCAAGACATTGTTGCGGTTGCACCGCAGACACCAATGGGTACCCGGTCTCAAACGGGTGTCCCCTTGGCCGGCGTGGGCTGCGCCGCTCTCGCGGATCATCTTCACGCGGCGTCATGGCCACCTAAGTTCCGGCCGCACCTGCCAGAAAAGTACGATGGAACGTCGAACCCGTCGGAGTTGCTGCAGGTGTACGTCACCGCCATCACAATAGCAGGTGGAAACACCGCAGTGATGGCGACATATTTTCATGTTGCCTTGTCTGGACCTGCCCGGACCTGGCTCATGAACCTCACCAAAGGGTTAGTCTACTCCTGGGAAGAGCTCTGCACGTGGTTCGTTGCGAACTTCGCCAGTGCTTACCATCAGCACGGTGTGGAGGCTCACCTCCATGCGGTGAGGTAGGAGCCCGGGGAGACTCTCTGGAAGTTCATCTCCCGCTTCACCAAGGTGCAAGGTACCATACCACGAATTTCTGATGCTTCCATCATCACGGCCTTCCGACAGGGAGTGCGTGATGAGAAAATGCTGGAGAAGTTGGCCACACATGACGTGGAAACTGTCCCCACACTCTTCGCTCTGGCCGATAATTGCGCCAGAGCCACCGAGGGCCGTGCATGGCACTCAGCCCCACAAACCGGAGCTGCCCAGGCGGGTGGCTCGGGTGCCGTCCCCCGGGATGGAAAGAAGAAAAAGAAGAAGGACCGCGAATACCAGAAGCCGCAGTCCACCGCTCTGGTTGTCGCAGCCACGACCGGAGGCCAGGGCGACCGCAACAAATGTCCACGGCCGCAGAGGGGTAACAGCGGCTCATGCCCTGTGCACCCCAACGGTCGCCACAGCGCCGTGGAGTGTCGCGAGATCATTGACTTCGCGAAACGCGTCAGTGAGCGGCGCGAGCAGTCTTCTAAAGACGGCTCCCCACCTCGTCGCCGACCTGGCAAAGAAAAGGTGGACGACGGCGAGGTGGCCGTGGCTGAATGAGACCTCGGGTATCAGTCACCCGATGGGGACCTGAAGGATGTCTTCACTGGAGGCTCCTACTCCTATGGAGACAACTAGACGGACCTCGGAGGGACCCCGTGCTCCCCGGTCTACGGGGCTGAAGCCTGCCTTCCCCCGGAAACCCTTCTGGACTCCCCACGGACCCAGACTTCCGACAGGATCATGCAGGAATGGCGACAGCCGAAGGTGAGGGCTCCCTCGTCAAATGTAGATGGGAACCCAAGGTCGGGACCTAGCCCTACGGCAAGTACCAAACCAAGAAGGGCTCCACAACTCTCCCCCAGCTAGGAGGGACCATTCAAGGTAACGGGAATACGCCGACCCGAGGGTGACTGTCTAGCTACGACTGAAGGAGTGCCTCACCCCGATGTCGGAACATCTCTGTAAGTTCTATCCATAGAGCAAGTCTGAGGGGTCGATTTAGTTTCCCTTTTATAACTAGGTAGCGCATACGTGTCCTCTTAGCCTGGTTCCGTACCCGAACGCCTGCACACTCCACCACTCTGTGACGGGTACCTAGTATTTGGGGCTATAAGTCTTGTGGGTCCGACAACCTCGGGACCGGAACTAGAGAATGGACATTAGTCTCTTGGGGTGGTCCGGAGCCCGTGTAGCCGCTCAGCCTGGTCCCGTACCGTGGGCCTGCACGCTCCACCACCCTGCGACAAGTGTCCTAGTATCAAGAACCGCGACCCAAGGGGGTACGGACACGCAACTTGGCCACCCGGACCGAAACCTACGAGTCCCGAGCATGTATCAAAGGGTGGCTAATATCAGACAGGGAACCCTATGGGTGTACTACTAACGCTCCTTAGCTGAAGCTATGTACATATCCAGATCCCGGCGAGGTTGCCTCCCGAGAGTTGTTGACAATCTTTTCAGATACGCTGGTATCCAACCTCAACACGTCAAGCCTACATCCCAGGCGGGGGGGCCAGGTACCAGGGAGGAGTCAACAATATCGCACACAACAGAAACAAGTTGAAAATAGATAAGTGCTAATACTGCTTAATAAATAGTACTCTTGAGTACCTTACAAAAAGCAAAAGTATTACATCTGTTTTCAAGTGGAGCCTTAGTTCCATCTCCACTCTGCAGGTATGAACTACCTCCACACCAGTAGGGCCATGGGATAGCTAGCTCCGAGCGGCTCACCAGCAGAGGCGACCACCTCAGCACCGACGGCGGCGGCCACCTCTGCACTGACGACTCGCCAGCAGTGGCGATCACCTCATCACTTGCGCCATTGCGAAAAGGTCCTCGCCCTCGTCTTCCTACAGGGGGCGACAACGAGGCCATTAAAGCCAAAGAGTTGGAGGCTCGGTGGCAGGTGGCGCTGATGGTCTCGCCAGCGGAGGCAACCACCTCTGCAACGGGCAGCCTCACCAGCGGCGGCGACCACCTCAGCACCGACGACAGCGGCCACCTCTGCACCGGTGGGCGGCGGCTGCCTCAGCACGCGCGAAGAGGTCCTCGCTCCCGTCCTCACTGAGGGAGTGAGGACAAGACCATCCAAGAACGCGGTCGCCGCCCCCACGGCGCACGACGTCTTGTACGACCCCTCGATGCGGCCGGCGGCGCAGGAGAAGCCGTGGATGCGGCGAACCTGCGCACGGCGCGACCGTCGCCCGTGCGGTGGACCGACAGCCACGCCCCAACCAAACGGCAGGAGGCAGCGCCGAGGCCATCCAAGCCGGGGAACCAGGCACGCGGCGGCCGGCAGCACCTGCAGTCGGCCGGTTCCGCGTACCCGAAGTTTGCCTCCTCCGCAAGGCTAGTGAACGCCCTTCTCCCCCGAATGCTGGAGGAAGAAGCGGCCCGCTAGCCCATGCAGAAGGCGGGACCCCAACTCGGCTCGCCCTCCTCCCCAGCGTGGATGATGAACATCCTTGAAGTCGAGGGCAGGGGGAGGCCGCAGCCCGGCTCGCTTCTCTCCACCACAAGGCTGGTGGTCATCCCTCTAGATGACCACTGGCGGGAGATTGTAGCCGGGCTGCATGATGAAAATCCTTGAAGCCGAGCGATGGCGGAAGAGCGCCAACCCCCACGGGGTTGCGCTCCTCTAACAGCAGCAAGAAGAAGACAAGATCGGCAGCACCACCATGAGCACGAGCTCTCCGACGGTGAGATCGCCGGAGGGGGCGACCCTGACGCGGATCCCTCCAAAGAACACCGACGCACCCCATCTGGAGGCCCGGAAGGCGGAAGGGTGCGATGAATGCAAGAGGAGCGAGGGATGGCTACCGCCCGGGAGATCGATCCCTTTTTAAAGGAAGATCTCCCCACTCGCGCCCCGAAGCGTCACGCGCAAAGTCTCCCCCGATGTGCACTAGGGTTTCCACCCTATGACACGGGGGCCAGGCCCCACATGTCATATAGACTGACCCAAAGAAGGCGAACCACCGCACAAGGAGCGTGCAACTGCCCCGCGGTTATGCGCCCCTTCATTTTCGGGCAACCAGCGGTCAAAAAGGCGAACTGCCACGCAGGAAGCGTACAACCGCCCCGCGGTTGTGCGCCCCCTCAGCTTTGCTGCAACCGGCGGTCCGACATGGGGGCCCAGGCCCACATATCATGCAACCGGCGCGCCGATTACCGGGTGCGGAAAAATCGCACCGCCACTCACGCCAATGCCACGTCTACTCGGGGCTGTCGTGGAAGACTGAAAAGATAAAGTTTTCAGAACCAGTGCAGCGACTCGAGGCATCCCGCGCATGGCCCAACAGTGACATTAAGTACGAAGGTCACGGGCCAGTCAACCGTGGGAATAGGCGTAGCAGTCGGCATGACCATAGGCGGGCCGGCAGTAATTGCGTCAACAGGAGCGCAGGAGCAGCAGGCCAACCGCTAATCAGACTCTGGCCCCACCTGCAGGCTCGCATCCTCCCCTGAGGCGGGCCCAGGGGCCACTGTCGGTACCCTGAATCAGGGGTACCCTCTTCTACAGTATGAAGACGTTGTACACGTACGACGCCTCTAGGCCACATGGAGAACGCCACACGACCCCACCACATGGGTAGGTCTAAGGGCACCGCGTGGCAAGGAAAGATAATACATCCCAGGATGTGGTCCGGACCTCCATAGAGGGACACTGGACCCCTGTACGTACAAGTCTAGAGCTCCCAAGAAGGCATGCCTGGTCCCTCGGGCGGGCGCCAGGTCTCTCCGAGTAAGGTCCGGGCCTTAGCAAGGTCTCGAGACGGGGAGGACCCCGACATGAGTAAGGGTCCGGTGCTGACACGTGTCCAAGCCTTGCCCTACGCTCCCCACTCACGCGAAGACCCGCTGCTGCCGCGTGGCTTGTGGCCCGTGACATAAGCCAACGGGCTGAGCCTAACGTAAGGCCCCTAAAACCGCACAACCTATGCATTTATTGCGGAGAGGACGTGCCGCCTGCCACCACGCTGACGGGCGACGTGCCCTCTCAGCATTTAATGCGTCCTGTCCACTCCGCTGGCAGACGGCGTCAGGGTCATCCAGCAGACGGCGCGCCTGTCCAGTCTGTTGTCAAACAGTGCGCCCGTGCCGTGTGGCGCACTGTGCTCGTCATCCCTTCTACATGAAGCTTCCCCTGCACGCCGAGGTTATGCAGATCTCGGATGTCAGGGCACAAGAAGATTGCCCTAGCAGCGAACATTTGTAGCTCCAAGTGCTATATTCATTATGTCCCTGGGCCCACATGTTGGGGCTCAGTACCTTTGTGCATGACCCCCTTCAGCTATAAAAGAGGAGGCATGCGGCGTTACAAGACAGATCCAATCTTAGGCTCACTCAGACGCTCACAAGTTCATACAAGCTCTCAAGCAATACATCACATAGTGGAGTAGGGTGTTAAGCTCCGGCGGCCCGAACCACTCTAAATCCTTGTGTGTTCTTGTGTTTCTTCCCATTTTCCAACTAACAAGCAAAATGCTTAGGCCCCTCCTCATCTTAGGATTTAGGGCGGGTGCACTCCGCCACCCGGCCGGAGATCTCCTCTCCGACAATATAGTTCATGAGCTGATAGTGCAGGTGATCGACTAAGCCTCTCAAGAAACAATACTACCTCTTGGCATCTATGTCGACATCTTCAGGAGCATAGTGGGACAGCTATAGAAACATGCTTCTGTACTCACTGACTGATATGGGTCCTTGCTTTAGCACCAGAATTTCTTCTTTCTTCACTGTCATCAGGCCTGCTGAAACATGATACCGGCGGAAATTGTCTCTGAATTCTTCCCAAGTGATGGCGTCGAGGTCGGCATAGGTGGCGAGGTAGGACTCCCACCAAGACTGAGCTGCTCCCCTCAACATACGGGGACCATACAGAACCTTCTCTCTTTCATCACACTGAGCGGTGTGCAACTCCCGCTCCACGGTACACAGCCAATCTTCAGCACCCATGGGGTCAGCAGAGTGAGCGAACACTGGGGGATGACCTCTCATGAATTCAGCATGCTTATCTCTGGGCATCTGAGGGATCTAAACTTGCATCTGAGGTTGGGGTGGGGGTGTTGCTGCTGCATGGCGGCCAGAGTCTGACCAATCACTTGGACTACCTGAGTCTGCATCAGAAACATCAGCTCTATTGTCATTGGGGGCGGTGGTGGCAACTGTTGTTGAGGCGCCTCATCTTGCGGTGTCTGCTGCTCCTGCTGAGCACACCTCCCTCCTCTACGCTTGTTGTTTGACATCTATGGAATGCAATCACACATCAGAACTGATCTCACAAATCTTGCAGCATAAGAAAAGAGTATATAATTCCTCCACAACACTAAACAGATAAACATCTTCATTGACTTCCAACACAGGCAAACACAACTCCTCGGATAAAGAGGAAAGTAGAGATAAAAAGGGTTCCCAACTAGATAACTAATTTTATTAACATTAACAAGTAAACCAAAATGCAGGGGGTACCCATAGTCTGGCGACAGTCATTACAAAGATTCAAATCCATCATAGTTCATCATGACAATCATAAAAACACAGGATAAGCGAACTACCCTGACTAACTAAGATTGACCAAGACTAAGACTAAAACTTCTATTTTAACATTAATTACAAGATCCAACACTGACGATCTATGGTCCTAAATTTATCCTGGTCCTGCAGTTGGAGTTGCCATAGACATAGCGCCCATGCCGAGGCAAGCGGTAAGGGTGCTGAGTCCTGACAGGGGCAGGAGAGCCATCCGCTAGGTGACGGCGCTCCGCGCGCTCCGCGCGCTCCGCCCACAACTGGGCGATCTCAGCATGAGCCCTACACAGCTTGTCTAAAGCATGGTCCAGCTCCACATTTAGCACGACGACTAGGTTGACTGTGCTGCTCAATCTAGGATTGTCCTCACCAACAGGTGAGACAACCACGCCTCCTGTCTTGCCAGATGGACAGCGGGGGTAATACCTCAGGTCAAGACCATCGACCACCTCACCGAGCACTAAGCAGTAGTGCGAAAGCGCACGCCGTGCGGCATCTTGCATGGCGCCTCAGCTGAGTCCCGCTCAGAGAAAGAATAATGCTCCGAGCAGACCTCTGCACCCTAGAGACTATCCTCCGGACGGTGCACCAAACAAGTCGCCTCCCAGCGGTGCGGGTAGGCCCCGCGACTGTGCTGGAAGACAACACAGCGATACTCGATGGACCAAGTGCGCCAGTCGAGTGCCTGGCGCAGCAAGGTGTCGAGCGCATCGTGGAAGTGACACCCGCGAGCGGTGTCACGAGTGATGGGTCGAGCAACCCATCCCTTCGGCTCCTGCTCCTCTGAGAGGTCGGTGTTGTGGTTCGAGCTACTGTCGTCGCCGCCTCCGTCGTCGGGGTCTCCTCCAACAACTACTCTATCGGCTGGAACGCCCAGTGATGGTGCAGGGGGCACCTCCAGCGAGGGCACAGGAGAGCAGCGCCTCACAGACTCTACCTCCTACTGAGGTGAGGAAGAAGAGCCATGCTGCTCCAACTCATGTCACCGACGCTCTTGCTCCTCGTGGCGGTGGTGCAACCTCTCCAAATGGCTGGACTGACCAGGCGCCAGGCGATGAAGCGGACGCTCCACGAGACGAGAGGGCAAGAAAGGAATGACTGACTTCCGTATCGTGTGTCTAAGACGAGCTATCTACAAAAGACACCGTAAGCAGAAGAGTAAGAACAGAACTAGTGTGACCAAGAAGTAGACCATAAAAAATTAGGAAATAAAATAAAACAAAATTTTCAGCAAGGTATAATATATATAATAGAACATAGAATTGGTCGAGATGACCAACTTTTGAAGTGACACCAAGGTCAAGGTGAGAATAGGGGTCTATAATCCTTAGAACGGCCACTTAATTATTATAAACAACTCAAGATAAATTTAAAAGGATTGTCGTGCGGCGAAGCGCACGACGGCACACACGAACTAAACTGAAAATTGGGATAAGTTGTCGAGCGACGAGGCGCGCGACAGCTCACACGAATTAAGCTGAAATTAAAATGAATCGTCGCACGACGAAGCGCGCAACGAAACACTTGAATTAAATCTGAAAATAACATGAAGCGTTGCGCGACGAAGCGCACGACGACATACGCTACTTAAACTGAATTTAAAACAAAACATCGTGCGACGAAACATACGATGCAACATATTGAATAATCTGAAATTAAAATGAATCGTCGCAACACACTAATAAATCTGAATTTAAAATGGATCGTCACGCGATGAAGCGCACGCCGCAATGAATTAAACTAAATTTAAAACTGAATTCAAGCTGAATTTAAACGCTACGCGTGCTAGGGCTGCACGCGCAGGAATGGGCCTGTGCGCACGGGGACGTGTTGCGCGTGACGAGGGCCACGCCAGGCAAACCGTGTCGGGGGCCACACCGGGGGCCGCGCCGGGACAGGGGTGGGGCGAGGCGTGAGGGGAGCAGGTAGGGGCGCGCGCGAGGGAGCCAGGCAGGGGCGGGCAGGGGGCCGCGCGCCTGCGGGAAGGGGCTAGCCGGGGGCGGCGGACAGGGGCCACGCGGGGGGCGGCGGCCGGCCAGGGGTCGTGCGCGCCGGGGAAGAACCGGCCAGGGGCCACATGGGGGAGGGAGGAAGAAGGGAGAGGAGAGGAGAGGAGAGGGGAATAGAGGGGGAGCTCACCTCGGGGCTCGATGATCGACGGCAACCGCTCACCGGAATCCCACCTAGGGCAAGGGAGATGGAAGAGAGGGAGATGGAAGTTGCTGCGCGGGAAAAGAAAATGAGAGAGGGAGGGAGTGGGGACACCGTGCATGAGGGGGGAGGGCGCTAGGGGGGCGCCAGGGGCAGGGCCGGACCGTGGGCTGGGCCAAAAACCCACTCCACACACCCGCTTACTTCTAATCGAATCTAAATCATGAAACGAAAACCGAAACGATACGAACACGCGATTAGACACAACATCAGACAAAAGAAATATGCTTCGGCATGATGCAACACCCATGTCAACTTAAGTTTTTGTTTACACGCGATACAGACATCGGTCCCTATACTGCTTTGAAATTGGGAAAAGGAGCAAAACCGGAAGACAAAAGAGAGTAACGCCTGAATTTGGTGAGAATTGGAGACGAAAATTTATACCCCAAAATTCAGGGTGTTACACTATGCCCTCTGGATTGCATAACGCGAAGATGGCGGGAGCCGGTGATGTGTGTCTCAGTAGACGGGACAGAGGACGGCTGTAATATCCCAAAAAATGTTGCCAAAAGTTGATCTTAGGTGCGTGAATGTGGGAAAAGGGTTGTGGGCCGTTGGATGCTAAGTCAGAAGTCATCTGAGTCATCGTTTCTTTTCTCCCACAAAACCCTAGGTGGCCGCCCCCTTTCCTTTTCCCCTTCCTGACCACCCCTTCCCTCCCCTCCCTGGAGCTTCCCTCTACCCTCTCCACTGCTTCCTCTTCCCTCTAGATCTCCTCCACGCAACAAGGATCGAGAAGGGAAGGAGCAAGATGGATTGAAGAGGAAGAGAGGACCAAGGAGATGTTCTATCCTCGTCTCTTCTTGCAGATTTTCTTGGGGGAAACCCTAGGTAAGGATGAGATCCATGTTCCTCCCTGTAATTAAGTGTTTTTGGAGGTTTTGGGTCATGGGGATTAAAGGTTTAGAGGTTGGATTAGATGTGGGTTAGTTTTTTATCTCGAATTTAGCCTCTGCAGAATGGCAGATTCGATAGTTTCTGTTCATGCCAGTTTTCCGTGATCTTAGTGGCCTCAAAAAAAATGAAAAGTCTATCTATGAGTCATAGATAATTTGTAGATCTTTTTGTGGCCGCAAAGAACACCTCAAACGTACATCAGATCAGAGAGTTATTGCAGTTTGATTATAGCAGTTTTTTAGTCTCATAATTCTGTGCAGAATCTGTTCTCTTAAGATATAGGCAATTTTATCAACAGAATTAAACTTTGGGTTTGTAAAAGAAGTTGTAGATAATTTCATAAGCTTTCCAGATTGATAAATAGTGTATTCATATGAATTTTGAAACACAGTTATGTTTGTTTTACTGTAGCTGTTCCTGTTTGCCTGGCAAAAATGAGCGGGTCTGTTCACTGGTGGGTTTCATCTAGTAAATGGCCGAATTGGCTCTTCCAACTATGGAGACTTTTGTAGAGAGATAAAAGTTCTTACATCCAGCAGAATTTCATAATTTTTGGTTGAGTAGTTTGGGAGATATCCAATTTTGAAGTTAACTATGCTGCTATCTGAAACAGATTCAGTCAGTTATCTAGTCAGATGTTTTAGAACTTATAGATGGCAAAATTTAATTATACATTGAATACCAAAGTTGTAGAGTATTTTGTGTAGATACTTCTAGAGTATTTGTTTGATATCATCACTATTATAATTTTAAAGATACAAAATTAACAAACAGCGATGCTGCTGTTTGGCATGTGGTTCAGGGTGAGAGTCTTTCCACCGGGTCTTGGTTTCAAGTGTAGGAGCGATTTGTTGATTGTTAGTAAATGTTTTTGAAATACTTGTACTAAGTTTTATGCCCCGCAGCAGGTGGCTACACTCCGGATCATGCCTAGTACATTTTTCTTCTTCGATGAAGGCAAGTGAATGTAGCAGTGGTTGCTATCGTTTTGACTTGTTATTTTTATCGCCTACACTCTAATATTCAGAATTATTGAATTCTTTCATAATTGAACTCTATGATGATGCTTTACTTGATTGTATTATATTGATGCTCAATCATATATTGATGATTGTTGGAACTTGCTCTCCGATGCAAGGTGATCCAACGGGGGTGTGTCGCAACGTAAACAGGGTTTTCGCACGAGATGGCAATAGCTCTGTTAACCTAGCCTCTCACGGGCACTGTGCGGGGGTATTTATAGGTATCTGAGTGCCCAACATCCCATGTTAAGGACGCATGTGCCCTCAGACACCTAGGTTATCCCCGGAATATTCCCATAAAGCGGGGTTACAGACCGTAATTACAGGGAGGCCTTTACAAATTAGGCCCGTAACGCGCAACGGCCACGCAGGGCCTGTTACAATGGGCCGGATCGTACACGGGCCTCCATTCTGGACGAGGTCGCAAGATGAGACGACCTCGTCACAGGTCTTCGTCCGACGGTGTATGAGACGAAGGGTAAGTCTGCCCGTTGTCTTGTCACCGTTGGCGCAGCGAGTACGGCGAAGGCCTCGAGCGAAGGGTGGCGTCTTCGCCTTCGCCCCAACATTTGCCCTCTGAGGGACCAGTTCGACAAAGTCATCTGGTGCCGAAGACGTCGCTAGATGGCGGAGACTCTGCCCTCGCTCGAAGTGGTTCCGCGGGGGTTTTTGACATGACCGTTGATTGACACCGTACTGTTGGATTGCGGGTTTCCCGAAGCGTCGTGCCCTGTGTATAAAAGGGGACAGGGGGCGGCGCGTTTTGAAATTTATCTTTCCGCGCCCCGCGAAAACCCTAACCGCTTTCTCAATCCTCTCGCTGCTTGTCTGCCCTCCTTGCTCTTGTTCGCCGGAGATCTGGCCCGTGTGAAGCAGACCGCCCGCCGCCGCCGACGGTACGTAGCGATGCCGACCTCTTCTTCTTCTGCTGCCGCTACGCCACCGGCCGACGCGTCGTCTGAGGAGACGCTGAGCACTGTGGCGGCGGAGGAGTTGCGCGCCAGCGACACGGTGGATTTCGGTGTGTCGCGGATGTCCTCGGTCCGCGTGCAAGATATGCAGCAGCTTGGTTACTTTGGCGGCGGAGTCGCTCGTGTCCCGGGGGCGGAGGAGGTCCCCGAGCCAGAAGGCGAGTTGGTTGTCTTCGAGGCGTTCTTTGTCGCTGGTCTTCGCCTGCCTGCGCATCGATTCGTGGGAGAAGTCCTGCGCAGATTCAACGTCCAGATACACCAGCTGACGCCGAATGCCGTGGTGGCCCTGTCGAAATATGTCTGGGCGACGACTTCGTATGGCGGGCAGCCATCGGTCGAAGTCTTCGCGGAGTACTATTGTCTGCACTGGCAGAAAAGGATGATCGGAAATAAGGTTGCTCAGTTTGGGTCCTGTACATTTACGCCGAAGCCCGGCAAGACCTCGATGGAGGTCGTTGAGTTGGTTCCTTGCGCCCGCAATAAATGGGGCAATTGGTATGAGTTTTGGTTCTACGTTGCGGAGGGTACAGTCGAAGACCATCCGGGGCTCCCCGTGGCTGAGATGTGCTCGTATTATTACTCAGCATACCCGCAGTTTGAAGTGGCGGAGGAGGATGCGGACGAAGGGGCCCTGCGGTGCGCGGCCGGCCTGAGTAGCGGGCGCGATTTGGTTGAGGAGTTTGTGGCGTATGGGGTGTGGCCTTTGGCGCATGGCTGGGCGCTGGGCGAAGTATGCCCTCGCCATATGCCTTCCCGTGGAGGGATGCTGGTGCGAAGTCCCGCCTTCGCACTGGATTTGCATAGCCGCGATCCTGCCGCATTTGTGCGTGAGGCGGAGGATGGGGCGGTGTGGATTGTTGGTCGGTACGTGCCGAGGACGGAGGGCCAGCGTAGCTGGGATATACGCGGGTCCAACGACCGCTTGAACAGGGTCTTCAAGTTGAACCGTCTGTCGTATGGCGATTATCCCGGGCAAGACGATGTGGATCGTCGCGGGAAGAAGCCGGCGGCAGAGACTGGAGACGACCCCGCGCCAGCGGCCGCCCCATCCTCTAAAAAGAGGGAGCTAGGTACTGCTACGGGAGGACTGGGGGTTTCCGATGGTTTTGCTAGGGAATCGATGAGGACATGCGCGGCCCCCGGGGGAAGGATGTCTTCGCCCGAGCTTCGGGAGTCTTCGGCGCGGATGCTGAAGGTTACCGGGGGTTGGTGGCCTAAGAATGTTCCTATCCCCCGCGTGGCCGGCGAAGACTTTTTTACATCTCGCATGGTTCGTGACTGGAGAGTGTTTCCTTATGGACGGAATATTGCTGTTGTTGTGTCGGCAGTGATGGACAAGGATTGTCAGGGAGCTGCGCAGAAGCGCCAGGCGGTCGTCAGGCTGCCTGAGGCTAGGCCGAAGAGGTCGCGGGGGGCTGCGAAGGCTGCTGCCCCCGGCGGCGGCCAGCCGACGCTGGCGGTGAAGTCGGTCGCCCCTGGGTCCAGCAGGGTGCCGGAGGCCGTGAAGGCGGCCGGTGACGGCGGAGCCAAGTCTGTGAAGGCCCGAGAATTGCCTCCGCCGGGCAAGCGCATTGCCGACTTCGCCACCGATATTAGCGTGGACGATTATCTCGTCGGTAAGTCGTTAGCTCGAGTTTTTTTAATCTGTTGATACGTTGCAGGGTCGGGCGAAGGGCAACTTGTTGTTGTTCCGCCTGCCGTGGCGACCGCGGCGGCTGCTGTGGTGCCTAGGGCGAAGGGTAGTGCTCTTAGTGCCGGTGGTGAGATTCCGGCACTCACTGCCGTCAGGGACGAGGCGGGCGCTGTGTCCCATCGGCTGAAGGAGGCATTAAGTCAGGTAAGTTGAGCTAGACTTCGGTTTTTACCAGCTTCGTTGTGGTTGTGGTCTTATGTGTGTCTTGTAGGCGGCTGACTTCGCAGACCGCGCGGCGTCGGGTGCCCTTACGGCAGTTGTGTCTGCCGAAGTTGAGAGACTTCGGGCGCAACATGCTGACGCCGTCCGGGAAAAATCGGCCGCCGACAGCAAGTGCCGCAAGTTGGCGGATAAGGTGGCCGCGCTGGAGGGCGAGAGGACTGACCTCCGGCGCCAACTGGCAGAGGAGAGAAAAGAGGCTAATGAGGCCCTCGCCAAGGCGCAGTCTGCGCAGGCGGAGGCCAATTTGGCGCGGGCGGAGTGTAGTCTTGCCAGACAGCACGCCGAGGAATTGGAGGAGCGGTTCAACGCTCTGCAGACCCGTGTAGAGAGGGCCGAGGCTTCGATGCGCTCGGAGGCTGAGCGGACGTGCAAACAGCTTATGGACTCATACCACGAGCTGGGCGCGCGGACCGCTGACTTCGAAGTGCTAGACCGAGAGCCCGGACTTCGCTGCCTCGAGTGGCTGCAGGAGGAGTTGCTGGCGCTCCACGCCATTGTGGAGGGGTTTATGTCCTATGCCTCCCTGGTCACCTGCGAAGGGGCGTTGAACGCGCTGTCCCGCGAAGGGTGCCGGCACTATGAGGTCTTCGACCAAGCTGATGCGGATTTCGAGCGCGAGATTTACAAGGTTGAGGACCCTGTGGTGAAGGAATCCGCGGGAGCCCACTTCGACCGGATGTGGGGCCCCCACGGTCGGAAGGTGGTCAGGGAGCGGTCCGAGACGGCGAGGGGTCAGGTAATGTTTGACTTTTGTTTAGTGTTGTTGAATGTGGGTTATATGTGGGTTTGCTGAATCTGTGTGCTGTGTCTCAAGCGGCGCGTAACGAGAAGGTGGAGGACTTCGGGGCTTTGAACAGCGCGCAGCCTGATTCGGAGTCGAACCCGGTGGCGGCTGTGTCCGAGGTCGTCCCGGCGCCGCCCCCAGAAACCGTCGAAGGCGCCCCTGATGCCCCCGCAGCCACTACGGCCGGCGGTGGCCCGTCGCCGACTGCTGCTCCGAGGGCTAAGGATCCTATGAAGATGGCGGCGGAGCCGGCAGCGGAGGATCCCGCGATGGCTGGGTATTCGCAGGTGGCTTAGTGGGTGTGGGTAGTTAGGGAATTTTGCATATGTTGTTGAACCTTGGTTGCTGCGCAGGTTCAAGATTTTGGGCCTGCGCACGCAACCGCTACTGCTAATTTTTTGGCGGCTTCGACCGTGGATGATGGGAATGAATCAGATGAATCTTCATCTAAGTTTTCTGATTTTGGTGACTCTGGGAGTTCGGTTGAGTGGACTGAAGAGTCGTCGGTTGAGGACTTGGATTACTTTGCGGCCTTGGATGTGGCAGCGGCGGAGGCTTCGCCGCGTGCTGTGGATGCTGAAGTTGTGCCTGGTCCAAGTGCTGGGCACAGGCGGCGAAGGGCGGTTGCGAAGCGTAGAGTGAGTGAGGCGGACGGCGGTCGGCTTCGTGTGGGCAGGGCTGGCAGGCAGGAACTGTTGTCCTTGCCGGCCGCTGCAAGTGCAGGTGAGGGGGAGCTGCGAAGTCTTTTTGCAGGTGAGGAGCTGAGGATAATGCTATTTAACTATAGGGAGATGGGAATTATTCCGAAGGTTGAGCCGATGTAAAGAGTGATGCCCTCGCTCGTACATATGTAATGGCTTGTATGATGAGGTTGTGTGCCTTCGCACATTCGGCTATGCTCACGAAGGCATTGTGCACTTGGTCTGGTGTATGTGTTATGTCGGTCTGGCGCGCATGTAGTCGGTCTTTGCGTGGACAGTTTAGTGTAGTCTTTTCCGCACTTGTTGTGCTTGGTCCGGCTGCACCCTTAGGCGACTTTTGCACGGATACTCTTCGCGGAAGACTTCGATTCTTTGCGCTTGTCGTGCTAGTCCGGCTGCACCCTTAGGCGACTTTTGCACGGATAGTCTTCGCGGGAGACTTCGATTTTTCGCGCTTGTTGTGCTAGTCCGGCTGCACCCTTAGGCGACTTTTGCACGGATAGTCTTCGCGGAAGACTTCGATTTTTCGCACTTGTCGTGCTAGTCCGGCTGCACCCTTAGGCGACTTTTGCACGAATAGTCTTCACGGAAGACTTCGATTTTTCGCACTTGTTGTGCTAGTCCGGCTGCACCCTTAGGCGACTTTTGCACGGATAGTCTTCGCGGAAGACTTCGATTTTTCGCACTTGTTGTGCTAGTCCGGCTGCACCCTTAGGCGACTTTTGCACGGATAGTCTTCGCGGAAGACTTCGATTTTTCGCACTTGTTGTGCTAGTCCGGCTGCACCCTTAGGCGACTTTTGCACGGATAGTCTTCGCGGAAGACTTCGATTTTTCGCACTTGTTGTGCTAGTCCGGCTGCACCCTTAGGCGACTTTTGCACGGAGTGTCGCACGCAAGGGTAGCTAGCGCTGGGCCTCGCGGTGACTTTGTATTGGTCGAATGTCGAAGACCGTCGGCGCGGTCTTTTTTCAACGTAGATTTTTGCGGGGGATTTTTCACTTGTATATTACATGACTCCGCCTCGTTAAAAACCTCACCCCCCGGGAGGAAAAGAGTGCGGGCCAGAATAAAATTGTTTTTGCGAATTACAAGGGTGAGCTGGCCCTGATGAGTCAAACAAAAAATTTGCGGAGATTATCGATGTTCCAGGAATGCTCCAAGTCTTCGCCGTTTGGCGTTGCGAGCCTGTATGCGCTGGGGGATGCCTTTGTCTTGACAATGAAAGGGCCCTCCCACTTGGGCTCCAGCTTGCCCCTAGACTCTGTCCGAGCTGTTCGGACGAGTACGAGGTCCCCTTCGCTGAACTCCCTCGGGATGACTGCGTGGTCGCGCCATGCTTTTGTCTGGGCTTGGTATTTATTTAGAGCTTGTAGAGCGAAGACGCGGTCTCCACCGATAAGATCCTTCGAAGTGGGTTCGTCCACGTCGGGGACAGCTGACGAAACTGTTCGCGGGGACCCATGCTTTATTTCTTGTGGGGTCATGGCCTCCGATCCATATAGAAGGCGGAAAGGGGTGAACCCAGTCGCCCTGCACTCAGTCGTGTTTAGCGCCCAGACCGCTTCAGGTAACAAATCGGCCCACCTGCCTTTTTTCGTCGAGGAGCATCTTCTTGACAGCTGTAAAAAAATTTACATTGGCGCGTTCCACAACTCTGTTGGACTGCGGGTGATATACTGAGGCGAAGGCAAGCTTGGTGCCAATGGAGAAGCAGAAATCCTTGAAGTTTTGGCTGTCAAACTGCTTGCCGTTATCAACTGTGAGTTCGGATGGTACTCCGAAGCGGCAAACAATGTTTTGCCAGAAGAATTTCTGTGCAGTCTTTGATGTTACTGTGGAAACAACCCTCGCCTCGATCCATTTGGTAAAATACTCGACAGCGACGAAGGTGAACTTGAGGTTTCCCTGAGCCGTGGGCAGGGGCCCGACAATGTCCAGGCCCCAGCGCTGGAGAGGCCATGTGTGGGCGATCAGTTTTGTGAATTGCGAGGGGCTGCCTGATGAGGAGAAAACTTCTGGCAGGCTTCGCAGGACCTTGTGACCCGATTTGCGGCGCAGATCATTGCGGGCCAGTAGAAACCTTGGCGGATCACCTTTGCGGCTAGGGCCCTTGGCCCTGCGTGAGAGCCGCAAGTACCACTGTGGACTTCGCGCAGGATTTGGACGCCTTCGGTCTTGGTGACACATTTAAGCATTGGCTGACTGACCCCCTTCTTGTAGAGTTGGCCCTCAATCAGTGCGAAGTCCCGACTTCGATGTTTGAGGCGCTTGGCCTCGTTGATGTCGGTTGGGTGGTAGTACCCCTGTAGGAACAGGGTTATTGGTGCCCGCCAGTCTTCGGTCATAATAAGGTTGACTATGCGGTGGCCCTCGCTGTCATTGGTTATTTGGAGCCCTTCGGGGCTTCGGACGGCTGGCGTGCCGATAACATGGTAGAACACGTCAAAAGGCAGGGACTCACCTCTGGCGGCAGCCTTGGCCAATGCGTCGACTTCTTCATTCTTGGCCCGGTCCACATGCTGCAAGGTGAATCCCTTGAATTGTCTCTCGAGACTTCGGATGGCCGCGAGGTATTGCATAAGTGCGGGGTCCTTTGCTGCATAGTCTTTCTCGACTTGGTCGGCGACTACCTTGGAGTATGTTCTGACAATGCAGGTGGTGACACCAAGGGCTCTTAGCTTGTGGAGGCCGAGGATGACAGCTTCGTACTCTGCTATGTTGTTTGTGCATCTGTCAGATTCCAGAGCGAAGCTTAAGCGTGCCGCGTATCTGTGCTTGACCTCGGCGGGTGAGGTGATGACTGCGGCAGCGCCTGCCCCCGCATGGCACCATGCGCTGTCGCAGTGGATTGTCCAAACCTTCTCTGTGGACGGGTCCGACTGTGTTATTGGCCCGGTCCAGTCGACGACGAAGTCTGCTAGAACTTGTGACTTGATGGCTGTCCTGGGCTCGAAAGTGATGTGGTAGCCGGAGAGTTCGGCCGCCCATTTGGCGATCCGTACCGATGCCTCCGGGTTTCTGAATAATTCTCCGAGTCCCCTATCTGAGGTGACGCGGACCTTGAATGCTTCAAAGTAGTGGCGCAATTTGCGAAGACATAACAACTGCATAGGCAATCTTTTCCAGTTCCGTCGTGTTACATTTTGATGGTGTGAGCACTTCGGAGACGTAATAGACTGGGCACTGTCTGATCACGCCCTCTACTGTCTGCTCTTGAACCAGTGTCGCGCTGACCGCGTGCGGCGAGGCCGCAACGTAAAGCAACAGGGGGAGCGAAGAGTCGGGGCTTGTAAGCACCACCAATTCCAACAGGTACTGTTTCAATGAGGCGAAGGCCGCTGCCTGCTCTGGTCCCCAAGCGAAGTCTTTTGCACCGTGGAGTGTTTTGAGGAAGGGGAGACTTCGCTCAGCAGATTTGGAGATGAATCTGTTGAGGGCGGCCAATCTGCCCGTCAGGCGCTGGACGTCTCTGGCTGACTACGGGGGCGTCATGTTGATGATGGCCTGAATTTTGGTTGGGTTGGCCTCGATGCCGCGGTGTGATACCAGGTAGCCCAATATTTTCCCCTGGCGAACGCCGAAGACGCACTTTTCGGGGTTTAGGCGAAGTCGTGCGTCCCGCATGTTCGCGAATGTCTCGGCGAGGTCAGTAAGATGGTCCTCCTTGCTCCTGCTGGCGACGACGATGTCGTCCACATATGTGAATATATTTCTGCCGACTTGCCCCTCGAGCACTGTTTTGGTAAGCCGGGAGAAGGTGGACCCGGCGTTCTTGAGTCCCTCCGGTATTCTGATGAAGCAATATGTGCTGAAGGGTGTGATGAAGCTGGTGTTGGCCTTGTCTTCCTCCTTCATATATATTTGATGGTAACCGGAGAAGCAGTCGAGGAGTGACATGACTTCACACCCGGCCGCGCTATCGACTATTTTGTCGATCCGAGGCAGCGGGAAGTTGTCCTTTGGGCAAGCCTTGTTGAGACTGGTGAAGTCGATGCACATTCGCCACTTGCCGCTCTTTTTCTGCACCATCACAACGTTGGAGAGCCACGTGGGGTAAGCCACTGGCTCGATGAATTTGGCTTCCAGGAGGCGATGTACCTCGGCCTTGGCGACTTCTGTCTTTTCATCGGACATTTTGCGGAGCCGCTGTTTTCTCGGTCTCACCGAAGGGTCGATTCCCAGGCTGTGCTCAATTATGGATCGGCTGACTCCGACCAGGTCGAGGGCAGACCAGGCGAAGACGTCTTTGTTCTTGGACAAACAGCAGAGGAGTTTCTCCTCGTCATGCGAAGTGAGGTCTTCGCTGATGGTGACTGTCTGCTTGGGCGTGGCCTGGTCGAGGGGAACAGTCTTGGTCCCGTCGTTGCTCTGCAGTTGTGCCTTGTCGTGTTCTTTGTCGGTTGGGCTGGCGGACGCAGGGACCTCACGCTGGGCCGTGAGGCAATGCACATTTCTTTGCCCGGGGACGAAGTCCCGCTCTATGTTGTGCGCAGTCTGCTGGTTGCCGTAGACCGTGATGGCGCCTAACGGACCTGGTATCTTCATGCACAGGTACAGTCCGTGAATGGCTGTCTCAAACTTGTTGATGGAGCCCTGGCCCATGATGGCGTTGTACGGATACACCATATCGACGATATCAAAGGTTATTTGTTCACTTCGGGCATTGGGTGCTACACCGAAGGAGAGAGGCAATTCTATTTTGCCGACGGGAAAAGTGCCCTTGCCGCGGAAGCCATACAACGGGTTGTCCGAAGGCTTGAGCAGGCTGTGGCTTATGCCCATGCGGTCGAAGGCATGGAGGAAAATGATGTCTGCTTGACTGCCATTGTCGACTAGGACTTTGTGCAGGTCCCAGCCTGCCACGCTGCAGTTGATAACCATGGCGTCGATGTGGGGGGCGCTGCGCAGGTCGACGTCTCGGGCGCCGAAGGTTAGCGATACATGGGACCACTTCATCTGCACGACTGGACCAGTGATGGCGACGTGGTTGATGCTGCGGTAGTGGTGCCGCTTCTGCCGCTTTGTGTCGAAGTCGGCGCTGGACCCCCCAGTGATCATATGAATGACTCTGCGATACGGCTGATCGGCGAAGTCTTCTTGTTTTGGGGCGTGGGGTGGGGGATGTTTTGTTGTTGCTGGTGTGGAGGTGGGGGTGGGGGAGGTACGATTTGTACTTCCTGGTGGTGTTGGTATGCGTGGTGCGGTGGATGCGGGGCGGGGGCGTGGATGTATGGTGGAGGGGGTTGCTGATAAGTGTGCGCGACAACTCTAGGGTTGTCGGCTGGTTGCGCCCATGCCATCCTGTCTCTGGTGGCCTTCGTCTCTGGGCAGTCTTTGGTTTGGTGGGCGCAGTCTTCGCCGTGAAAAAGACAGTAGAATCGGCGCGGCGGCTGCGCACGTCCCCGGCCCCTACCGCGAGTTCCATTTCCGCGGCCCTGGGGGGGATATTCCTGGCGGCGAGGGGCGTCATCAGCGGGGTGCTGGTTGGCGATGTTGTGCACCTGCTGCTGATTGCGGCTGTCTCGACCGGAGTCTGGCTGCGGAGTTCTCGTCCACGTGCGGCTGGACTGTGGAGCATCTTTGGGTTTCCTCTGAGACTCAACTTTGCGCTGGTGGAGCTCTTCGGATTTGGCGTATTTTTCAAATAGCTAATATAATTCCTGGAGGTTCTTGGGCGGATCTCTGATGCAGTGGCTGTAAAGGACGCCGGCGCGAAGGCCGCTGATGGCATAGTGGATGGCGATCTGGTCATCGACCGAGGGCAGCTGTGACTTGAGTGTCAGAAACTTGCGGTAATACTCCCGCAGAGTCTCTTTTTCCAGCTGCTTGCAGAGTGAGAGTTCGGCCAAGGTGTCGGTGTCCGGGCGGTACCCTTGAAAGTTGAGCAGGAATTTGTCCCGGAGGCTTCTCCAGGAGTCAATGGACAGCGGGGGCAACCGGGTGAACCAGGTGAGAGCTGGGCCCTCGAGGGCGATGATGAAAGACTTGGCCATCGTGGCGTCGTCTCCTCCGGAAGATGCAACGGCGACCTGATAACTCATGATGTATTGTGCTGGGTCAGTGCTACTGTTGTACTTGGGATAGGTCCCTGCCCGGAAGTTGGCAGGCCAGGGTGTCACTTGCAGGTGTGGCGCCAGGGGACTTCGCTCGTCGAGGTAGTTGACCCCTTGGAATGGCGCGGCGTGTTGGATGGCGTGGTCGCGCTGGGGGAAGTGCAGGTCTTCGACTTGTGCGCGCTGTTGCAGGGGTGGCCCGTGTTGTAGGCCGAAGTGGCCTTCCGCTGCATTAACGTGATCTCTTGCTCGAGCTCCTGGGCCTTCTGCTCTTCGTCTCGTATCATTTGCCGCACCTTGGCTTGTGCAGACACACATTGGCGCTTGGCCTCAAGTATCTCCTTTTGCTTCTGGAGATTGCGGTTCTTGATGCGCAGGGCGCGCAGCTGTAGCTGTTCTTCGGCTGAGACATCGATGATTTCGCCGTCCTCGGTGAAGTCCGTGCCCTCTGGTGGAGCGAAGCCTAGGGGAGGTTGCGACTGCCCTTCAGGGCCGCAGGTGCAGAGAGCGTCGTCTTCGCAGGTGCGGAGAACGTCGTCTTCAGTAGCCTCTTGGTGGGTGGATTGGGTGAGGGCGAGGGCCTTGCCCTTTTTTGCGGCCAGCAGTGTTGCCTTCGCAGCCTCGTCAGCCTTCGAGCTAGCTTTCTTGGGTGCCATCGCGGGTGGTTTTTTCGTAGCACGAACGGTGGGCGCCAAATGTTGGAACTTGCTCTCCGGTGCAAGGTGATCCAACGGGGGTGTGTAGCAACGTAAACAGGGTTTTCGCACGAGATGGCAATAGCTCTGTTAACCTAGCCTCTCACAGGCACTGTGCGGGGGTATTTATAGGTATCTGAGTGCCCAGCGTCCCGTGTTAAGGACGCATGTGCCCTCAGACACCTAGGTTATCCCCGGAATATTCCCATAAAGCGGGGTTACAGACCGTAGTTACAGGGAGGCCTTTACAAATTAGGCCCGTAACGCGCAACGGCCACGCAGGGCCTGTTACAATGGGCCGGATCGTACGCGGGCCTCCATTCTGGACGAGGTCGCAAGATGAGACGACCTCGTCACAGGTCTTCGTCCGACGGCGTATGAGACGAAGGGTAAGTCTGCCCGTTGTCTTGTCACCGTTGGCGCAGCGAGTACAGCGAAGGCCTCGAGCGAAGGGTGGCGTCTTCGCCTTCGCCCCAACAATGATGATTATGGTTCGAGTATGACCCATGAGATTAATTCACACCCCTGAAGGAAGATGAAGTATTATTTGAGGTTTGTATTGTATCTGAAGGAAGATGAAATATTATTTGAGGTTTGTATTGTATGTGAAGGAAGTGAAGTATACTGATAAATGCAGCATGCTATATGCATTTCATGATTCATTTGCATCTGAAGTTTTGTCGTGACCTATGGTCCGACCGTACCGGTACAACTTAGCATCGTACATTGCCCGAGAAGGGGTACGATGCGTCTTCATACCCTTAGAGGTATGAAGGCAGAGGACATATGCATTGCATTCACATGCATTCATTGAAGTGATAATTGCAGATATTGTTGACGCAGGGAAGTGTTATACAAACTGTTGTGGTTGTTCGAGGAAATGAAATGGTATTGGTTATATTGGGACTATTGAGTTCTATATCTACAAGTATTTCTGATCTTAATTGTGATTCCTGAAAAATGTTGATTATTTCATCTTGTGGTTTAATTATCTCGTCAAAACGATTTGCTTGCTGAGATGTTTCATCTCACTTTTGCATTACTCAATGCAGGTACTTGATTCATGATGGGAAAGAGGGAAGTAGCAGCACATCCACTTTCACTCTCATAATAATGCTGCCCAGGCGCAGCCATGATTTAATTAAAAACTTCTTGTCAAAGGATGTTTGTTTTTAACTAGTCGTGCGCACTAGTTAATTGAGTTCATGTCGTTATGGTTATCTTCCCATTGCTAGCAGATTATTAATGTCTAGTATGTTTTATTATTATGATATCTATTTATACTTTGTTGCTTCCTCGTTTATGCAATTTTCAAAGGAAATGCTGTCGAAATTTTATATATAAATGTTAGATGTGTAGTTTAGTAGCATCTCAGGGTGTTTGTGGATCCCGGGGTATTACAACGGCGTGACTCGTGAGTGAAAGAGCACGTATATTGCTTGACAAAGAATGTGCGTGAGATTACATACAAATAAGCCTGGGCTGGCCAGTTTATGGAAACAGAATACCGCCGGTCACCAGCCTAGATTGATTGAGATATCAATGGTGATTGATTGAGAAATCACGGGAGGAAAATCAGGAGCCATAGCTATCTGCATATAGCACTACATATTGCTAACACCCCCACAACAGAAATGTCGGTGGAGGAGACGTTCAAGCTGTGGATCGGAACTCGAGGAACACCGTGGAAGACAGACCCTTCATGAAGATATCGATGAACTGCAAAGTCACTGGTACGTGAATAACACGAACGGCTCCAACGACGACTCCTAGACGAAGTGGAGGTCAATCTCGACATGTTTGGTACACTGATGCTACATCGGATTGGTTGAGAGGTACTCACGTTATCGCAGTAGACAATGATGGCTCGCTAAAGAGGTCGATTGAGTTTTCTGAGTATTTGTCACAGCCACGAAGCCTCAGCAACACCATTAACAACGACGTGGTACTCAACCTCTGTGCTAGAGCGGGAAAGAGTTGTCTGCCGCTTGTTGAACCAAGAGATCAGATTATCGCTGAGGAACACAGCATAGCTTGAGGTGGACTTACATGTGTTTGGACAACCCGTCCTGCTTGAGGTGGACTTACATGTGTTTGGACAACCCGTCCAATTCACGTCGGTGTAAACTGTTAGCACTAATGAAGAGGTGCAGTCAAGGAAGAGGGCGAGATCCGTGGTAAGGTGAGTTTTCATGGAAGTTTCTTACTCAAGTTTTATGAGACAATTCGTGTGATGTAGCAAGCGTGAACTATATAATCTTTGTTTAATTTTTCCTGTCGGTTTTTAAGTAGTTTTGGAACATAAGCATCTTGTGGCATTAGCCCAAGGGAGAATGTTGAGAAAAACTTCTTGGTCCAGAAAAGCCCATATAACTATAAATAGAGAGGATATGTCTATATCCTATAACCTTTGGACTATGGCAGCATACAGAAAATAAAAATTTAGATCCTGTTGGGACCATGCTTCGTCGCCGAAGGTCCTACAAGAAGAAACACCTTCGACAAATCTGTTTATACGTGATACCGAAGCTACCGTTCATGAAGCTTCGATACTATAACGTATCCAAAGACAAAGGATCGAACCGACTTAAAGATGGAATGACTTTTTAGTCCATAAGGGTCTGAGTCATAATTGTAATCTTCTGTAAGGGGCATGATTGTAATTTCTTACATGCTGCGTCATGTGCTTATAAATAGATGAACAGTACTCCTTTACTGTTCGGGCAATCTTGTAATTGCTAACGCATCACTCTGGAATTATTGTTTTCTGCCAAAACGAAGGTATAAAATGCATTCAAATATAATGCTTTAACATTTAAGATCAGTGAATAATGTTTTTTATTCTTGACATTCTATAATATTTTATATTTTATATTTCATTTTGCATTGTTTTACCTTTGATCACGAAGGTGTGACCTTCGTGATATATTTTTCATAACCTTTGTCCGAAGTTCATTAAATCCTTGGGGAAGTAATGTTTCAGCGGATGAAGGGCTTTAGCATTTAACATTCTATGTTGCATTGTTCTTAATTCATAGTATTTGAGAACAAGTCCCCAACAGATCCTCTCCACACTTTTGCATGTTTGTATTTTTTTATTTAATTAGGTGGATTGATGAGGATTGAAGTGAATTAATTTTTTTCTATACAAATTTAAATATAAGAGGATTAAATCTTGTCTAATTTATAGATTAAGTTGAATACGGGAGTACTCAAAAGTCGCAGGGGCTCGTACACTGAAGCTCAAAAGTCGCAGTGGCTCGTACACTGAAGCCACGCCGCATGGGCGCATGGCGACTGCGACGTCAGGCACGCGTCACGGTGCACTGGACTGACTCCACCTGCTCATCGTCTTCTAGAAGCTTGGCCGGCCACCCACCAAGCGATGAGATGGTACATTTCTGTCCACGACCGCTGACAGATGGGTCCGATAGAGTCTCAGCGGTCGGTCACCACTCACCTAATCGTTGTCATTCACTCATTCGTCAGGGCAGGACTCTACTCCACACCAACCCGAGAACGAGAACATTGCCGCTCCTGCCCGTCCCCACAGCTCACTGCGCGTGTGCGCCACTACACCAACCGTTTGGTCCGCCGTTCGGGGATTCCTTCCGCACTACTACATAGTAGCACCCGTGTGGCCGTGTCCGAGCTACCCACGCCCCCAACGCCAAGAACGTCGACGGGCACGACGGCATGGCGGCGGCGGACCCGGACACCGAAGTGCAGGCGGAGTTCCCACCCCTCGTCCGCCAGTACAAAAGCGGCCGCGTCGAGCGGTTCTTCAACCTGGCCCCGCTCCCGGCCGGCACCGACCCGGCCACGGGCGTCGTGTCCAAGGACGTCGTCGTCGACCCGGCCACCGGCCTCTGGGCGCGCCTCTTCCTCCCCGCCGGCAGCCACGGGAAGAAGCTCCCCGTCGTCGTCTACTACCATGGCGGCGCCTACGTGATCGGCTCGGCGGCCGACCCGATGACGCACGGCTACCTCAACGCGCTCGTCGCCAAGGCCGGCGTCCTCGCGGTCGCGCTCGAGTACCGCCTCGCGCCGGAGCACCCGCTCCCGGCCGCCTACGAGGACTCATGGGAGGGACTCAAGTGGGTGGCCACCCACGCCTCCGCCTCCGCCGCCGCGGGAGGAGGACCGGCCGCCGAGCCGTGGCTAACCGAGCACGGCGACTTCTCCCGCGTGTTCCTGGCCGGGGCCAGCGCGGGGGCCACCATCGCTCACTTCGTAGCAGTCCGTGCCGGTGAGCAGCACAAGAGCGGCGGCCTCGGGATGCGGATCAGGGGGCTGCTGATAGTGCACCCCTACTTCAGCGGCGCGGCGGACATCGGCGACGAGGGGACGACGGGGAAGGCGCGCAAGGCGCGGGCCGACGCGTTCTGGCGGTTCCTGTGCCCTGGCACCCCCGGGCTCGACGACCCTCTCTCCAACCCGTTCTCGGAGGCCGCCGGCGGGAGCGCGGCGCGCGTCGCCGCCGAGCGCGTGCTCGTCTGCGTCGCCGAGAAGGACGACCTCAGGGACAGGGGCGTCTGGTACTACGAGAGCCTCAAGGCCAGCGGCTACCCTGGCGAGGTGGAGCTGCTCGAGTCCATGGGCGAGGGCCACGTCTTCTACTGCATGAACCCGCGCTGCGACAGGGCGCGGGAGATGGAGGAGCGCGTCCTCGGCTTCCTGCGCAAGTGAGCGAGCGACGGAGCGCGCGCCTTGCTACGCGATTGAGATGGAATAATTTCACCGTTTCCAGATGTGGAGGCGTTTGAGCATGAGGCCATGAGGGTCTTATTTGTTTGCTTAAGATCAATTGATTGAAGTTTCGAAATCTATCTCACCGCACTTGTCATGTGTCTAAATTTAAAAGAAATGAAAACGAACCCATACCGTCTCCCGAATTGCAAATTTGTAACCTGTTTTACTTGTTTGTTTTAGATTTTTGCTAGCTTCTTACAGCGACAGAAATAACCAGGCTATTTGTTCGGCTAGTTTTGAGAAAATAAACTAATAACGTGTTCAGGTAATACAAAAAACTAGCCAAAAACTAAAAGTAGGATGCCAGATTAAGTTTAAACCAAAAGACCGAATGCTCCGAATCAAACGCCCTACATTTACAGTTCGAGCATCCGACAGAAGTACAGAACGAATATATTATTTCGGGATCGGGAATCGAACAACTTTCGGTGTACTATTACAATTGAAGTATCCAAATGATATATTTAAAATAGCATAAAAAACTCTTATTCATCATCTCGGTGGTGCTCATTTGTTGATGAAAGCCACGATCCGCTCCTGGAGCTGGACGCCCTGCTCCGAGTCCAGCATGTCGAAATGGAACGCGTGGCCGACGCCCTTAGACTCGAACAGCTCGACCTCGCCAGCGTACCCGCTGGCCTTGATCTCCCGGTGGTACCACAGCGCGCGCTCCTTGAGCAGGAAGTCGTTCTCGGCCACGCACACCAGCACGCGCTGGCACGGGATCCCCGCGGAGGCCCTGCGCGCCGCGTCGTCCACGAACGGGTTCACGCGCGGGTCGTCCAGCCCCACCGTGTCGGAGACCACGAACCGCCAGGTGCGGTCCATGAACGGCCGGATCTCGGGGCCGAAGGCTATCTCGCCGCCCACGGCCTCGCTGCCCGTGAAGTAGGGGTGCACCACGGCGAGCCCGCGGATGGTCACGCCGTCGGGGAGCGCGCCGGCGGCGGAGGCCCGCACGGCCGTGTTGTGCGCGATGTTGGCGCCGGCGCTGCAGCCCGCCAGGAACACGCGGGACAGGTCGGCGTGCTCCAGCAGCCACGGGTCCTCGCCGCCGCCGAGCGTCGCCGCCCACCGTAGCGCCGCCCACGCGTCGTCGTACGCCGCGGGCAGCTTGTGCTCCGGCGCGAGGCGGTAGTAGACGGACACGCCGATGGCGCCCGAGCGGGCGACCAGGTCGTTGAGGTAGTTGTGCGTGCCCGGCCGCGCCGGCGAGCCGACCACGAACCCGCCGCCGTGGAAGTAGACGACCACCGGGATCTTGCCGGCTGCGCCGGGAGGGAGGTAGACTCGCGCGGAGGCGGGGCCGGCGCGGATGTCCTTGGACACGACGCCGGTGGCTGGGTCCGTGCCAGCTGGGACGGTGGGGGCGCCGCCGGGGCGGTGGATGCGGCCGCTCTTGTACTGGCAGAGGTAGGGCGGGAAGTCGAAGACGACCTCGGAGTCGGGATCCATGGCTGCGGTCGGCGAGGAGGGGTTGGTGGCGGTGGAGTCGCCCATTTGGGTTGGGGGAGGAAACGAGCTGGCTACCTAGCAGTGCAACACAGCGAGGCGATCGAATTTCAGCCGGAGGGGCTTCATGAAGATATATGAAAATCGCTGCTGCAGCCTGCAGGTGAGGGTTGGTGAGAGTTGACTTAGGGGGTATTTGGTTGTAGGGATTAAAAATTAGTCTCTAGTTTTTAGTCTTATTTAGTTTTTTTTTCGCCAAAATATGGACTAAAATGATTTAGTCTTTAGTCCTTCACATATGTGCTAAAAGGGACTAAACATATTAATTCCACATTTACCCCTCATTTAGTTCAATTGTACTAATAGCAGGAGAATGTTAAAGGTCATTTTAGTCTTCTTATGAGTCATCATTTAGTATATTTTTACTATTTTTAGCTCTTAAAACTAAACATGTTAGGGACTAAACTTTAGTCATCTAACTAAACTTTAGTCTCTAGACTAAAGAAACCAAACATAGCCAATAAAAAACGGCACTCAAGTTTCAATGCGATTTTTCGTTCCCAATCCCAGGTGGTTCAGAACCTTTTTTATTAAAAAAAAGTGATAGCTTCCCATGTGGTTCAGAATCTTTTCCATTAAAAAATATCACATTACAAGTCCGGTTGGTTGGGACGTTGGGTGGTTTAGACTGTCCGCACCCAATCATACGTAAATTGAGGATTTATATAATAGATGACACTTTAAATTGGAGTTTGAAATAAAGTATAAAATAGAGAATGAGATAAGAATTTTATTGGAGACAGCCTTAGAACCTATTTATTTCAGCTTATAGATTATATAATCTAGATTATAATTTATCGAGATTATAATCTACACATAATTGTTTGGCTGTCTAGATTATAATGCAAATTACTTATCTCTAAGGCACAAATGCAACAATGCCCTTGTTACGTGTGATTTGGGAGGAAAGAAGAATGGTAGCCCGTGTAATTTTAACATAATTATGAATAGTGGATATTTTGTCAAAAATAATCTCAAATAAGATAATCTTGAAGACATTATGAGATAATCTGAAGTATAGGTTATATAATCTGGTTGTTTGTTTACTAGCTAGATTATTTACGCTAGATTGACAAATTATAATCCAAAGTAAACAGTTCTTAGGGCCTTAGACAGACTCCAACAGCGGTGTTTCCTACCCTATATTAAATATAGAGAACACTTCTTTATTTTTTTAATATAATTCTTTAATATAGAGAGGTTTTCTCTTCTCCATCGACACGCAAAAATCAGAGCAAAACACTAATATTCTAATATATGTATTTAACATAGAGAGATGGGATATAGAAGATGTTGTTGAAGAGAAAAAAAATAAAAGATTATGTAATAAAGAGATATATAAAATATGGTAGGACATAGTCCTAGCACCTAACCAAGCTTTTTGGACGCACCATGTGCATGTTTGGTTGTCTGTTAAAAGTGATAGTGTCCCATGTGGTCCAGAATCTTTTCCATATGGGCAACCAAACAAAATTCTACCTAGCGCAGATTTCATTAGTACATAGCAACCAAAAGTGGTTCTTCCATTAGATAAGAGCTAGTTTGAAAACTCTATTTTCCTAAGTGATTTTTATTTTCCCACAGAAAATTATTTTATTTTTTTGGAAAAATAAAAATCCCAAGTTCCCAAACCAACCCTAAACATGGTTTATTTCCTATAAATTCCACAATGCTACCGACACCGATGCTTCATGCTAAACAAAAAAAATCCACATGAATTTCGACAAAATGAAGATAAAATAAATAAATTGTCAGAGCATCTATCTCCAAGGGACTCTTATTTTTTACTTTCTATTTGACTCTATTTAATTCTTCATAAATCTCTATTTAACTCTTCACAGATATTATAATTTATATGTAGCATCTTATTTCAATATACTAGTTAGCTTTGCTAGTCGGAATGACTAGAGGACTTGACGAGTTAGATAACTAGTCTGTTGAAGAGATATTTTACTGTTAAATAGCTAAAATTTAGCTTAACGAGTTATTTGGCTAGTCTCTTGAAGATCCTCTTAGCGCCGCCCGCTAATTGTGCTCGCCAAGCGAACATGCATGTACTGGAACTGCAACTGTAATATAGTGTTTGGTTAGGAAGTGGCGTGCAGCGTGCTTGGTTTGCCGTATCGTTAGGTCCAGAACCATCCGAACCTAAAAGACCGCGGCTGAGAATGCCAGAATGGTGTTTTGTTTGCGGTGTCATTCCATGCCATGCGTCAACTCCCAGGAATCGGTGAAGTGACGGACGACCTGACTCTACATGCACGCAGAGCCGACCCATGCCGAACAGACCTAGCTTTGGTTCTAGTCCATAAACCAAACACGCTGAAGGTCGGTGTGGGATGGTTCCATTCCATCCTTGGTTCTTGGACCGGATGAACCACCAATTTTCTAGTGGGACGTTCTTGACTCTGGCTTGAATTGAACAAATCACCACTAGAGCTAGGTCTGTCCCATCCTTCCTAGTCCCTCCAAACAAACACTACTTAATACAACCCAGTCATCAGCATAAAAAACTCGACCTGAAAGAAAGATAATTCCTAGACATTGTATTGAGAACTAAGAAGATTTTTTCACATAAACCAAGAAAACCCCTAAATCATTGTTTCATTCATACACAACGACACCATAGCACACCGTAACCCAGGACCACGATCGGACTTTAAACTTGTGCTTTGGCATAGAATAAATGAGAGATTTTTTTACCACGACATAGAATTTGATCCCACGGAAAGCCGAACCCGGACTGAACCCGGACTTAAAACACGTAACCAACCCAACTAGAAGCCCTTCACGCCAGTCATCAGCATAGCCACACGTGTTTTTACATAAATCATCACTGCTCTTGTACCGTAGGAACATAGCAGCATGATTAAAAAGTATGGTACACACTAGTCGAGAAGAACCTCGATTACGTACATAAGATGGACATCGATTTGTCCTCCATTTCATTCCGTTCAGGCAGGCAATATACACCTAAGAACCCGTACAGTCATGATGAGCCTGTGAGCGTGTTACTTACCGCGTTTTGCACGGAGGCAAGCGAATCGATCGCAGCCTTTGTGAACCAGCTGATCCCAACCTTCACCCGGTGCTCATCCGTGGGCATTCTGAGGCAGTACACGAGCTTCCGAGCTGCAGAGCCAAGTTCAATTTCAGCTACAAATACGCGCGCGGAAGTCGAGGAGCGTGCACCAAGTGTTCGTACCGGCATGTCCGAGAGGTCCTTCCAAGGTCAGCCCTTCAATGAAACTTGCTGTTACCGCGGCATCATTTCTACCGAGCGTCATCATCTCGCCGAGGTTCTGGAACCTGCAAAACATTCGATATATTTGAGGTCTCCTATGGAGTTCAGCCCTTCCTAGTTCCTGCTAAGATATGAGCTACTGCTGGCATGAAACTGAACGAATTAGCAATGCTTTGGATAAATGAACACGGACAAATGTGCAGCCAGATCTGAACCTGAACGGCAGGAGAGGCCGGTCATTTATTGCCGCCCAGAGATTCCATCCAGCAAAATCTGCTTGTTGGAAGGCAACCTAGGAGATCGGAGTTTCTTAGTGACATGACTAGCAGTGCAGGCTTGCGGCATCAGCCTGAAGAGAAAAAAAAACCCAACGACTCTCTTACCTGTGCAGTGGCCGGGAGGAGTTTGCCTGATGGATCCCTTAGAGCTGCTGAATCGCCAATCGCAAATGTCCGGGGATGGCCTTTTACTTGAAGGGTTTCCTCTGTCTCCACCTGTCCTCGACCATTCAGAGGAATAACATAGGGAGCATCAGGAGGCTGTAACCGTGGAATCTGAGATGTTGAACCCACTGTCCACAGCACCAAATCGGCATCGAGGGTCTGCCCTTTGAGGCCTCTTTCAGCAGGTTGAAGGTCCAAAATTAGTTTCCTATGATCACCGTCAACTTCAGAGTATGTAACTGTGCTACTTGACTCATCAGATGTAGGAGCCTCTTTGATGCAGCTCACAAAATATCCCAAGAAAAGCTGAATATTCCGAGACTCAAGAACCTGATAGGAAAGTAGTGGAACCAAAATAAGTGATTACCTGATCGCTCAGAAAATATAATTTCCTCAACTGAAGTACAGATATTAAAACAATATAATCGTGGGCCAACACTGCTACGTAAAATAGTAAAGGAATAGCGTGACTTCTCCATGTTGTATTGCATGGGAATACATGATCCTTGAACAACCCAATGGAAATGAATTGTTTGGTGACATGTTACAAAAGGTAAAGGGGTTTGCATGATAAATATAGCAACATTGCACTAAAGCTACAACCCTTCAATTGGATCAGAATTCAGACATGAGATGACCCCAGAGCATCCAAATGGAATATGCAATCAATTACAATTTTAATATAAAGCTGACCAGAATAGTTCATTATATATGAATAGAACCTTTTAGCTTCTTACCTTCAGAGCAGCGTCACGATTTCCTTGTGGAGCAGTGGGACATACGGTTGTTTGAACATTTATTGCCTTTACAGTCCCAGTGTTTTTTAATCTCTCAGATATAGTCGCAGCTAATTCAACACCGGAATAGCCCAATCCCACAATTGCCACCTCAATAGTAGGGGAACTCTTACCAAACCTTTTCCTCTCTAGCATTTTCAACTTGCTTTCAACCCTCTGCAAAATAATAGTTAAGAAATAAACGACAGGAGAATTCAATAGTCATGGACTCATAGATGAGCATTTGAGCTATTTATATACAACAGGGATCTATAATACTAGAAATAGCAAATAGAAGCCAGAATAACAAATGCTTGATATATAGAAATAATTTATCCTATTTTTTAAAAAGGTATTGAGTTATTTCAAAAAAAAAATCTGATTCACTTGTTACACAGGTTGTCAAAACAAATGCATCAGGAAAAATATTGATGACTGTTGTCTCAAGGACCCACAGTTGACCAATTAAGCTATCAATGAATTATGCTGCACAAAAGGATCCGTAATCCCTGGCCTGAAACAGATAATTCAGTCATGTCAACAAATTCATGACATATACTCCCTCTGTCCCAAAATAGTATTCGTTTTAGCTCTTAGTTTTTATGTTTATATTCAAACGAATGATGACGAATCTAGACACATATATAAAACATATACATCAAGTGTTGAATGAATTTATTAAATCCCTAAAACGAATTTTAATTTGGGGTAGAGGGAGTATCAAATAGTGGCCACCAATGTTAATATTGATTATATTTTTTGAAAAATAATTGGTTTCACTAAAAGACACATTGCAGATATAACAGTAGTAGACTCTGATTGAAAATTTGTAGCGTCAACCTCATTGGGCATGGAGTGGCATGTAAACAAAACCTAACACAAAAGGAACATTATGAACCTGTGTCCTGACCCCCTAGCTCGGTTTGCTAGCCCAACTGTTGCTCGTTTACAACCCTTGTTATGATTCACTTGTTGCAATAGTATATTTTACAGGCTAATATTAGTAGTTCCATTGAGTATGTATACACTTTCATGAGGTGGTTTGTGCTTACCAAGGCATCCTCTAATGTCGTGAAAGGAAGCGCATATTCAGCAGAACCGGGAACAACATCAATTTTAGCTTCAGCCCCTAAAGCTAGAACGAGCCTGGCTGCCCATTCCAAAATAAATGTCAACAACAAGCTTATTGTAACAGACAGCAAAAAAACTAATCTAGCCATCTACATAAATAAAGTAGTTATAGATGTTACTATTGTGTTCTATGATTCCCTGCTATCAATTATTGATAATCTACTTGTTGAATGAAAAACTATCCATTCATATCATGATTCAGAAGTGGTCCGAATCAATGGACACAGTTCAGGCAATCCTAAGTTCACATTAAAAATTAGTGAGACAGACATTGGTAGTTTTAATGTTACATAATCTAAAAACTTTGTAGCAGCAAATAACAACTTGCTCTTATGTTTCAAAAACAAATATCCTTAAACATATCTTATATGAAAAAAATGAATTATAGCATACTACTTCAGAA
Organism: Zea mays; assembly: GCF_902167145.1. Lineage (NCBI taxonomy): Eukaryota > Viridiplantae > Streptophyta > Magnoliopsida > Poales > Poaceae > Zea > Zea mays. Next base: position 8,909,925 of record NC_050104.1, on the reverse strand, counting down.
TTTCTCCTGGAATCCTTGGACTTGAAAGCCATTGCAATCATGTAGGATTATTCTTACCAATCATATTCAATGACAGTGCCACTTTCCAGATGAACAACTCCACCAGTGCATGGTTCTCCAGGTTTTCTTCTTAAGTGATCAGAAGGGCGCAGAAGCTTTACACTGTCTCTCACAAATTGAACACTAGTGTTTTTCAGCAACTCTGTAAAAGATGGAGCTATCTCCCAGATATCCACTTCTGGCAACCAGATCAAATAGCAACAGATTGAAATATGAAAACATGTGAAAAGGAATAATTAAAATCATTTATACAATTGAAACAGAAGTACCTCCTGACAATAGCTCGTACAACATGGGTTTAAATACAAATTTATCAGATTGATCAACCAGAAGAACCTGCAATTTGTATTACTTTATTAGTAAACTATTACAGTATGATCACATAAATTCCCATGAAGAAAATTTATGTGGTTTATAAGGAGTGTAATTTCCTGCAGATCAAGATAAAAGGATACATAGGGAATTTGGAAGAACATTCTAGCATAAGAGCATCATCAATTTACCTGAGGCCTCTTATCATTGGGCCACACAAGAGATTCAAGTCTTAAAGCGGTGTACAGGCCACCAAACCCACCACCTAAAATGCACACTCGTGGTCTCTGAAAATAAGGATTAAAAAAGCACATTCAGTAACAGCATTATTAATCTTATAGTTAGAATAACTACATTAAAAATCCAGCTGACCTAATCATAACAAACAACTATCCTAAGCAAGGCTCACATAGATGAGAGAAAAATATTCCCCAGTTCGTAAAGAAGCACACAAAATATGTATTATTAGTAGCGTTTATCAAAAGTTGTATCTCATGAGTTGGAATGCATTTATACTAAAATTTATGTCAGGATGATGTATACCTAAGTCTAGTCTCTTGCAATTGTAACATGTTAACATTTCCCACAAATTATTAATTTATTAGCCACTAGTCATTAGAGTAGGTGAGTCTAAGGTGAACCAACTCGTGAATAGGTGGAAAAAAATATCAGGGAACCGCAGGCAATCTTAAGTCGTTGATACTTGATAGCCCAAATCAGTCGACCTGCTTATCTGGCCAAGAGTATAATGGAAATGGTGCTGCTTCGTCAGTCAATGTAGACCGAGCAAAATCACCATCACCAGAGCCACTTGAAGCCATGCACCTAAACAGTGTTGATGGCAGCGCAAACATATTTGAAACACCAGCACCAATTGTCCATGAGTTCTTCCACAGATTCCTACTTCCTGTCAGGAACCAAAGCATAACCGGTTAAGGAGCCAAACAATATTTACCTAGATGAATTCGTAGCAATTGTCAAATTGAATACAAAAGTACTGTGAAATGCAATTAAATAGTGCCAGGAGCTTCTCTGTCCTATGAATGCGAAACACATAGGTTTGAGTAACAGTAGAATCCAAAAACTATCAAGCGAGCCCATCTACTTCAAATGCTTCAACAACCTAACTTTTCCATCTTACTTGAGATCAGACTTTAAGACATTCTTACGCTATCAGAACAAATAGTGCAAGAAATAACATCAGAGCAAAAAAAAAAAAACGAAAATATTTATCGTTGGCAAGATAAGTAAAACATGAGTCAATATTCAAACTATTGTCCTAGCTAAGCTAAATCGTGACCCGGTACGCGCATTGACCAGCACATGCTAACCATCGGACGTAAAGCCCAAGCCCAACATCGGGGAAACAACCCACAAGGTAGGCAGTAAGCGAACAGCTAAGTCAGATAACCACGAAATCTGGAGGCGAGAGGGAGCTCGTGGACCTCACCAAGTGCGAAGCGCGGCCGCGCCGGGGTGGGCACACGCGGACCAGCAATGTGCGACGGGCGACTCCACGGCGCCGCGCGGCAGCTCATCGGCGGGGAGCGGACGAGGGCGCGAGACGTGGCGCTTGTGGAGGCCGACGATAGGGGAACAGAAGCGAGAGGACTGAGGAGCCGCAGCAGGGGGAAGACAGCCAGCGAGCAAGGAGGGGCAACAGCCGAGAAAAGGGCTTTACGTGGGCTTGATGTGTTGAAATATCATAAGCGAGAGGAGCCGAAGTCGTCGGCGTGGCCCATGAAGTTCCTCAAAAAAACACTGCAGCGATAAATTCCTAAAAAAACATTTTTTACAGAAAAAAACTGTTTTTATAGGAAACAAGGTGTGTTACACGAGTTTAGAAACATCATGGACACTAAAACGCAAGCGAAAAAGAAAGAGTGCTGTCCTCGAACTTAGTATCTTCTTTAAGGGCTAGTTTGGTAACCACATTTTAGTTCATTTTTCTTTAGAAAAATAGGAATTTTTTAGGAAATTAGAGTTCTCAAACTAGCCCTAAACTTTTAAAACCAAGAAAACGGATACTAGAATTTAGTCGATCGGCCATCCAAAATCGGGTTTAGATCATCTCAATACCACCGAATTGGATGCTTAAATCTGAATTTAGATGGATCGACCAAGTTTCAGTATCTGTTTTCATGATTTTGAGAGTTCAAGGATCAAGTAACACATCATTTGTCAAAAGAAGTAATTTGTCACGCGTATGCTCTGATGATCTCTTGCGCAGGGTTGAGTAAAAAGGACCTGCAGGATTTAATTCAAGAGGGAGCCAAATTGCTGGTCAGACCGGCGAGCGTCAAGCTGGATGCATATGTTGCTGATCAAGATAATGAGGAGAATGACGGTGAGGCGGAAGACTAAGATGTCTTTGATTGATGCTTTTCGTGAGCTGGGAAGTGATATTGTTGGACACCGTCATCTGGTTGGTGGAAATTATGAAGATGTTCTTTTGTTTCAAGTTTTTTTTCTCTCTGCTACATGAGCAGTTTAACTGTCTCCTTCTCCTGGTGATGTGAACACCCATAACTTGATAGGAGCTTTGTTCTTCCAAAGTTTGCCATTCTCCTGTTAGATTTTCTCCTGGACATTAAGGCTATGTACACCAATCTGGTAGAATATTTCTCTGGTGTTTCGGAAGACCAAGGTCATGTTTGTTTTAGCTTTTTTTCCAACTTCTAGCCACCGGATGTTGCTGCAGACTTTCAAACGATTAGCTTTTCAATTCGCTTCTATAAAAATGATTTTAGTTAAAACCGTCTAAAATCAACGTGAATATAGAATTGGCTGAGTCGTTACGATATTAGGAATCGTCAGTTTGTACATCTGAAACCTTATAAACTCTTTTATCTTCCTGCACAAGTAATCTCCATGATACTCAGATACTCTCTACAGCCAAATACTCAGATAGTATCTAGATTGTTCATGGGTTTTCAATTGATCCATTTCACTTATCCCCAAATAAATATGGTCAAAAGAGGTAAACCAGATCCAGTAGGGGGGAAAAGAATAAGAACAGAATCAACAATCCTAGCCGTGACGACCCTGCAAGCTCTGAAGCTAGAAACACTTGAGACTGTCTTCAGCGGTTCCCCTAAATTTCTCCCCCTATATCCCACTCACGTGCCACGTCAGCAATCTCTCTCCCCCTATATCTCCACGCTCTACAGCGGTTCCCCCTATAACAATCCTCTATACCCCACCACACCAATATTATATACTTTCCTCATCAACTAACTCAACTACCATGAAATATTAAAATTATTTTTATTTATTATTTGCATAGTACACGGGGGAATTTTGGTCCACATGTAATTAGCAAACTTCATAATTACAATTAATACGTTAGTATAAATACGGTACAATTTGATGTATATTTATAAATACAAAATTCTTATTCTTCTAGTACACGACACGAGTGGCTTGCACGACACGACTGGCTTCTACCGGAAGCCACGACCGTCTGGCTTCCTTCACACACCTAAGTCACCTATAAATAACGTACCCTGGGTACCTGCTCCACTCATCTACACACTCACCTCTTCTATATCATCCGCCATTTCATAAGAAGACCGTACTACGCACTCGTAGTTTAGGTCGTCATGGAGTCATTGAAAAGCCTTGTGTTGTCCTCGTCATCCGACGATTCCGACGATGAGATTGAAACCTTGTTGCTTGCCCAACATGTTGAGCACCTTGTACAAGGAGCCACGACCACGCGCCGTAGGCGCTCCTCATTGCCTCGTCGAGTCATCCATAGGGACCACGCTGCTGGAGAAAATCTCATCAAACATCACTACTTCGGACCTAATCCTGTGTATCCATCACATGTTTTTCGTCGAAGGTACATTTCCTAAGTTATGATTTTACTTTCATTTGTAGGTTTGTTTTGTTCATTTTTTGGTTTATTTTCGTTTATAGGTTTCGGATGCATCGTCCTTTGTTCCTACGTATCCTTCGTGCCATTCAGCGAGAAGACGAATACTTCACTATTCGTTGTGATGCAACAGGTTTAGCAGGGCTTGGTCCATTGCAAAAAGTTTGTGCAGCATTGCGTATTCTTGCGTACGGGTTACCCACCGATGCGGTAGATGAGTACATACAGATTGGACAAACTACGGCTAGGGACTGCCTTATCCGTTTTTGTCGCGCAATCATATCTTCGTTTAGCCAACGATACCTTCGTATCCCTAACCACGACGACATTGCTCGCATACTACGTGTAAACGCCGAGAGGGGGTTTCCTGGTATGCTAGGCTCTATCGATTGTATGCATTGGGAATGGCGCAACTGTCCTACTGCATGGCGCGGACAATTTTGTGGGCGCAATTCTAGGCCAACAATGATACTAGAGGCAGTCGCTGGGTACGATTTGTGGATTTGGCATGCCTTCTTTGGAATGCCTGGTACCAACAATGATCTCAACGTGCTTCATCGGTCACCTGTGTTTGATCCGTTACGTAATGGGACGATGCCACCAGTGAACTTCACTATTAATGGTACTACTTACAATTTCGGATACTACTTAGCAGATGGCATATATCCAAATTGGCCTACATTTGTAAAAGCTATTTGCCACGCATTTGAGGAGAAAAAGGTTCACTTTACAACCAAGCAAGAGAGTTGTCGAAAAGACATTGAGCGAGCTTTTGGAGTTTTGCAGGCAAGGTGGGCTGTTCTACGTGGACCTGCTTACGGTTGGGATCGTAATCACCTCGCAGAGATGATGACTACTTGCATTATTATGCACAACATGATTGTCGAGGACGAAGGAGATGGTGCAGCTAATGTCGACTTCATTGGGCCTTCAGGGCCGCCTGAACCGTGCAACGATACTGGTGAGGGCCGCAACGAGTGGCTCAACAATCATATCCGCTCGGAGTTACCCAACGATCCGGACCAGGACATCACTTGTCAGGCAACATACTTGTCTTTACAGCACAACCTCATAGAACACCTCTGGGCTCGTCGAGGCGCCATGGGTTGATGCTTTGTTTCCGAATTAAGTGCTACACCAATGTTGTTTTCTTTTAATTATGAACTACATGATGTATCCCAGGGTTAGTAGTCGTATGTGCTTTGTATGTCCGTAGTTCAGAAGTCATGTTCCTTGTTAGTGTAATGGCTGTGGTACAAATAAGTTTGAATATGTTTCGTAACCTCAAGTAATGTATCAAAATCCTTATTATCAATATCAATAATGTCAACTGAAACAATGTTCGAAAACCAAGCTGATTAACTCAAACAAATAACGAATTGTTCAACCACTCTAAAATAGACATGTCCAAACACAGAGGACTACGGTTCGCCGATACAAAGGTGACAAACACCTTATCAAATACAGTATTACTCGTCACACAGGATTGTTGATGAAATATTCGATTAAACCTTGTTTCATCGCCGTGTATACAACTCTCATCTCTTCTGGTAAAGCATCCATATCCATGGCAAACAGTTTGTTGAGCTCTTCAGCCTTTTGCTTCCTATCTTCCATCATCAGTTTTTTTTGCTGCACTTCTATTTCCTTGGACTGAACCTCCAACTTCTTCAGTTCAACTTCCTTCATGAACTCAATGTTCTGTTGTTTCAGCTCTGTTTTTTCTTCACTTTGCTTCAATCGTGCTATCTGAATGTCATGGATTCTTGACAGGTAGTCCGTAGATTCGGATGCACTGGACATTGACTTCTTCCTTGATGCTTTCGTTGAGTCACGTCCTAATGGTCTCTTGCCTTTTGAACCACCTTCATCAGTGTGTACTTCATTAACAGAACCAGTAGGTGTAATACTACGTACTGGCTCAGTCCCCGCATTGCCTCTCCAGGGGCTGCCATGAACCATGGCATCCCATTTGGGTTCGTTTTTCAGGCGAGTCCAGCAGTGCATGAAATGGAATGGCTTTTTCTGTGATGTTGCATACAAAGTTGCAGCTTTCGATGTCTACACAAGATGTATTACCAGTTGTCAGTGCACAAATAACATTACGTTGACATCTACCATGAACATACATTTACTTTTACAACTGAATATAACTTTACCTTGTCGTTATCTATAAGGCCACTTTGGTTTTCCCTGAGGACTCTTGCGTAGAATCTGGCAAATTTCCCTGTTTCAGCTCTTATTTTGTCCCACCTGCTGCTGAGAGCCCTATTAAGTCTCAATGGAAACTCACCTCTAAGTTCGTTGTACCTTTTCTCTATTCTAGCCCACAAACCCTCCTTCCTCTGCCCTGTGCTAATCACTGGGTCACTACTAATCTCTAACCATGTTTTGCAAAGCAACAGGTCTTCATCAGGTTTGAAGTTCTGTTCCTTCGTCCTCCTAAATGTCCCTGGTGTATCTGACGGCTTGCTAGGGCTGTTAACTTCCTGGACGCTGTGTTCTGCTTCGGATTCAAATGGTGTAGGGTCAGTCTGGTTGGGAACATGGGTGGGCACCGGTGGACATGGATTGTGTGGATACAATTGTGCTGGACCGAAACATGGTTGTGTAGGAGGACCCCCAGGAGTTGTCATACCAAAATATGGGTTCCATGGTGTACGAAATGTATATCCAGATGGGTCATTAGGTCCCTGGGACCAGGTAGGATTTGTCATTTGGGAATTTGAAGGATTAGTAAATGTTGAAGCCTGTGTTGGGTCGAACCCTTGGGGCTGCCACATCGTAGGATCCCACAAGGGTGGGGGGAAAATTTGGTTACCTGTATTGGGGCTGGCAGCAGGTGGTCGATAAGGAGTGTTTGAGTTGTTGTCAGCCATTCTGGAATGAAATACATAAATACATTAAGTTGGACAACACATAACAAACTTGAACTGTAAACGTGAGACTTTAAAGCATTGGAAATCGGCTTCAGACATTACAAACAACAGGATGAAGCATTGGAAATAAGTTCAGTACAAAAGGATAAAGCATCCCAGAACAGGTTCGTACAAAAGTAAGATAAGCTGGAACCGTTCTTACATCGGTTACTGCAAGCATCAAACACATACCACTGTGGTTGCTACTTTATTTGGATGCATTAGTACTACTACGACCAGGATCTACGTACCCTTATTACAGGTTCCAAATGCTATACCTAGTGGACCTGTCGGAATCGTAGGAGTCATTGTCACTGGCTTCATACAATTCTGGTGAGGATGGGGGAGTGAAAGTTATTTGTCTAGGCACGGGCTTGGCATCCTGAGCAAGGGTAATTTCTTCCTCCATCCTATCCTTCTCTGGGTCAGACCTTGCTTTGCTCTCAATTGCATCTTGTTCCATCAGGTCTACCTCTTTTCGAATAGCAAGTAGAGCATTCAGAAGGTAATGCTCGTCACCCAAATGACGGAAAGCCTCTTCTAAAAAGGTCCTAATATTGACTGCACGACTTTCCACTGAGGAAGCAAGATTGAGGACCAAGTTTTGCACGAGTTTGACATCATGGCTGCTCATCTTGTTTTCAATCGTCAAGAACTTCCTCCTTGGCTAGACAAGGTGCATAGATCACAAAATTAGGGGCACTTCGGTTACTATTTGGGTACATTCAAGTGTTAATGTGAGTTAGGAAACAAAAGTTGGTACCAATGCAATAAACAAATGTGAAACAGTTACAAATAAACAATTGTTGCAATTTACCAACAATTATTGGTTGCAATGTGTATGCCCTGTAACTTATTTGATCACATTATCCATGCCTGGGTGACCATGTTCGTGGCTTCTAATTTTAATGAACATGCACAACCAACATGGCAGCACAGACTTCATAAATGGACAGTACACTTAACAAGTTCTTTATAAACAAATAACTAAAGCGAAAAAGGATTTAGAACCTCAGTTAGTTGAAGTGGACGTCAAATAATGAAATAAATATTTGAAGCTGCATAATAAGTGAAGGGTTCGTTAGTTGCATGCAATGTTTACTGATGTATCAAACAAAGGGGTTCTATGTTAACTAAGTGGAGTTCATAAACAGAGTAACTTATGCATAATACAAAAAAAGTGATATGCATCAAACAAAGGGGTTGTCATGACCAAATAAACGGTAATTCGTGCTTTGTTGTTGGCATTACAATATGAACAATGATTTGTGTACCAGCAAGACTGAGCAATGAACATACAACTGACATGAGCACATATTATTTCAGCTGATGGACTAAGGTGGTAATACAAACAGTAAGCACGCCATGATGACGACTATGAAAATCACACCGGACTCTTCGTGTTGTATCGTATGCTCGAAAAACTATTAGGCTTCCACATGCTCTACAAGTTAACGACGGATCAGGTCAGTGTTAAAGCCTAACAATAGGCGATGGGGACAACCAGTAAACCCTAACTGGCCAAATCGCCATGAAAAAATTAATCCAGCTACTAAATCAAGTACATGTACATGTAAACGGTACGGTTTAAAGACACGGAGATGGTTTTGGGTCACGGATTGAATCCGACATGAAAAACTGGGAGGAGAGAATGGGCCGTACCTTCGACGTCGCAGCTCGAAAGAAGCAGATCTGGTGAGCGTCGATGTGTCGCCGATTGGAATATGTCGCCTTGACGTGAGTCCCGCAGACGACGAACTGGCGTGCGACGACGACCGACGGCGGCGTCTTCGCACGGATCGACCGGGTCGCCGCACGGCGAAGCTGCCCAGGGGATCCGCGTGGACGACGGCGTCTGCTTCTCGCCGCCCGGAGGAAGCCAAATCAATCGCGGCGGATGGCGGATCGACGGCAAAAATCTCCGGCGGTGGTGCGGTGTCCGTGGAGTCGCGTGGTGGTCGCTCCTCGGAGTTTTCCGCCCGCGCGGGCTTCTCTGGGAAGGAAGCAACCGGAGGGCACGCGAGCGTCGTAGCGTGCCCATCCATTTAGCGGGAGAGAGAAGGAATCGGGAGGGGAGAGGAGGAGGAGGAAGGCGGTGAAGAGAGTAGGGGCGCACTATAGCCCCTAAATCGGCTACAGTGGTAGGGGAGGGGGAGCCAAGGGCACACCGTTGAACACAGTCTGAGAGTATCAAATCGGAGCTCTACATCGAAAGGGAAGAGAGAATAAAACGATCGACCCAAGCACAGAGAAACGACAGAATATAGTACAGTCCAGTTGCATATGTAGACAAAAAATTGACCTGTCCGAGGAGCAAAAGGACAAATTGAAGGGGAAAAAAAAGACGAACTTTAGGACAGACTTTCTATCACACCATATACGCCGATAAAACATCCCGACGAGCCAAACGGGGCGTGATTCCCAAAGTCCAAGCAAGAACCCATGACAAATAAAACCCACGTGCCAGCGAAAATAACAAACATATATAAACCATCAGACGCCGGCTATCAAACGGACACCAGATCAAGTACGCCGAGCGCTAGAGACACGTACGCCCGAGTGACACACAAGGTTTTTTCTGAAGATCTATCCGTCTTGTACCCGCGCGCGTGCAGAGATCTTCCATCCGAAGCTTGTGAGCTGGGATTCTAGGCTGCGGCTGCAGCTGCAACACCACAATCACAGCCAATCGAAAGTGATTTAATCCTGTCTAATCCCTTTAAATTCAGTTGTAACCCAATAAGGTCTAAGACGGCCACGCGAATATAGTAAAAACCAATCTTACCTAATCGGCAGTTTGGATCATATAATCTGGATAGATTATAATTCCAAACAAACACTCCTACAGTTAGAAACTTCATATATATATATATATATATATATATATATATATATATATATATATATATATATATATATATATATATATACTTGTCAAGAAAGAATAGTTTTTATCGTGCCATTGTATTTGCTGGATACCTCCCTCGTTAAACACGCACGGCGACCAACTTTTTTGCAAATTGACCCTTTTCGCGTTTTTTTTCCACATTTATGCCCCTGGCAGTTTCATTTCAAAAAATGGACCCATAGCTCGGCGCCGTCATCATTGGCGCCGAGCTTCTCTGTGCCGGCGCCAATAATATTGACGCCTGTCTGGCTGACGGGGATGCCCACGAGGACGTGACGTGTCAGGGGGTCGGCGCCAAGATCTATGGCGCCGACCCCCAGTCAACGCTGCAGTCAAAGTTGCAGGGGTCGGCGCCAAGATCTATGGCGCCGACCCCCAGTCAACACGGCAGTCAAAGTTGCAGGGGTCGGCGCCATAGATCTTGGCGCCGACCCCCGTATATTCAAACAAAAGTTTACTTTCCGCCAGCCGTCTTCTCGCCTTTTCCCACCGCGCCTGTGCCGGCCGCGACGCCCCCGGCCGCTCCGCCCCGCCGCCTGTGCCTGCGCCGCCCATCCGGCGCCGCCCTCTACGGCCTCGCCGCCCCGCCCTTCCCACCGCGCCCGGCCGGCCTCGCCGCCCATCCCACCGCGCCCGGCCGGCCTCGCCTCCCCGCCCCCGGCCGGCATCGCCGCCCCGCCCCCGGCCGGCCTCAAGCTGCGCCGCCCCGCCCACGGCCGGCCTCAAGCCCGCGCCGCCCCGCCCACGGCCGGCCTCAAGCCCGCGCCGCCGGAGCCAGCCCCGCCCCGCCCACACCAAGCCGCCGGAGCCCGTGCCCCGGCCGTCCTCACAATCACCGTCCCCTCCCGGCGGCAGCGGCTCGCCACCGGCCATCGACACGCCGCCCCGCTCCTCGCCCGCGTCGTCGTCGTCCATCGCCGACCCCGACCGTCTAGGTAAATTCTATATTTTTTTATTGTTTAAGCATTTTGTGTTAAATATGTTAGATTGTTTTGCTATAAATTGTTCTTTTTTGAATGTGATGAATGTTAGTTATTGTGATAAATGCTAATTTTATTGAATATTATGAAAGTGAGTCAAATGTGCATGTTTTTTATCCTCCCCGTGTAGGGGAGGTGCTGTCAAAATTTTCAATTATTATATAGGAGTAATTTATAAGGTGGTTAGTATATTAGTGGGTTGTGGTTATATTTATAGTTATGTAGCTAGTAATTAGTGGTTTGTGGTTAGGTAATAACCATCCACATTTTATATTGAATGTTTAATTGCTGTTTGAAATAGATGGACAATTTTTTGAGCTTGTATCATGGAGGCAATGTGGAACAAGATCCGTATGGGAATGCCAAGTTCATTGACATGCGACACGTGCCGGTACTATTCGATGGTAGACCCTCCTTGAGAGATGTGTTTACAAAGGCTAAACAAAAGCTAGGTTACCATGAAGATGATAACATTGCGGTTGACGGGGTGCTTAATATCGGTCATCCACCAAATGTCATAAGACGAGTCATCCCAATTGATTGTCAACTGGATTGGGATAATTATGTTAATTCGGCTATGAAGACCCATTTGCAACTCATGGAGGTTGTGGTGCGTCCGGTTGTCGTAGACCGTCCCCCTGAAGACTTTGATCGGGCTATCGATGACGTGCCAACTGTTCCTGATGCTCAATCTGGCCCTAATTTGATCCCATTAAGTCAGCCAGGAGATGGTCTGCAGACAGATTTAGCTGCGTGTATCCCTTTGGCACAAACCAATTGCAGTAAGTCTTATTGGCATTACATCTTCATTTTGGACCATGAGCACTTTGCTCATTCCATTTGATGTGGGACTGATCATCTTGTACATGTTGCAGGAGAGACTCCTACTCTTGTGGTTGATCCTCATACCGAGGCACGTGGCTGCTTCGGTGATGGTTTTATTGCCTCCAACAGTCCTGAGTTTAGGAATGAAGAGGAGCCATATGCCTTTGCTATGGCTGCCGATTCAGATGATGATCGCCCGGTTGGTGAACTCACAGAGAGTGACATTGAGATGTTGCAACGTGTTTTTCCAGACGGTCGAGATCCTAGAGTGCATGAGTTCAGCGATCTTAGTCTTTCTCATCAGGCAAATGCAGAAGGAAGGGATGATGAGCTGCTAGACGCTCCTGAGGCCGGTCCTAGCATGATCATTGAAAAGGGTAGGGTCTTCAAGGACCTAACTGCCTTGAAGAGGTGGTTGCAGCATTACGCAGTCTTACGTAAGAGGCCGTATAGAGTACTTCATTCGTACGAGAAACGTCGTTACACAGTTGTATGCGACAAGGATAATTGTTCATGGAGGGTTTGTGCTAGGATACAAAAGATCACCGCAAAGTGGAAGATAACAAAAGTAGTGGGGCCACACACATGTGCTGAACATGAGTTAACGATGAAACATCGCCAATTGACATCAACCCTCATTGGGAAGCGACTTATGGGAATACTGCAGTCGGAACCAAATATGAAGGTTAGGACAATCATGAGGATCGTGGAGAATGTGTTTGATGGGTACAAGATAACATATGGTAAAGCTTGGAGGGCTAAGCAGTGTGCGTGGAAGATGATATATGGGGACTGGGAGTCTGGGTACGAGCAGCTACCTGTTCTTTTAAATGCAATGAAGGCGGTCAATCCAGGCATGCATTATGAGTACATCCCTAAACCAAATGCATGGCTTGATGGGAGACAGATATTCTTCCGTGCTTTCTGGTGCTTTCCCCAGTGTGTGGATGCCTTCCGGCACTGCCGTCCTGTCTTTTCAATTGACGGCACGTTTCTTCTCGGCAAGTACCAGGGCACTCTTCTAATTGCCATATCCGTTGATGCAAACAACAAGCTAGTTCCCCTAGCATTTGCTCTGGTTGAGAAAGAGAACAAAGACAGTTGGGGGTGGTTCCTGCGACTGGTCCGGATACATGTGGTTGGCCCAGGACGGGAAGTTGGTGTAATATCAGATCGGCACCAGGGAATACTCAACGCGGTCCGTGAGCAGATCGATGGGTACCCTCCTTTGCATCACAGGTGGTGTACTCGACACCTTGCTGAGAATCTTCTGCGTAAGGATGGTGTCAAGGATAACTTTGAGCTTTTCCAGGAGACATGTCGACAGCTGGAAGACAAGTTCTTTAGAGAAAAGTTAGAAAAGCTCAAAGTCGCAACAAATGCCGAAGGTAGAGATTGGTTGAATGGATTGATGCCGGATTTGGAGAAGTGGACGAGAGCTCACGACTTAGGTGGATGGAGATATGAGTTCCAGTGTAGTAACATGGCCGAGTCATTCAACAAATTATTGTTGGGCATACGTGGTATGCCGGTCACTGCTATAGTGACATTTACCTTTTACAAGCTTGTGGCATGGTTTAATGATAGACACACCCATGCAGTTGGATTGCAGAATGAGGGAGAGAGATGGGCTCCAAAGCCTAAGACATTTCTAGAGAAGGCAAAGGAAAGGGCAAACACACACACTGTTGATTGTTTTGACTTACAGTCAGGGACATATGAGGTATTCCTTCAAGCTGGTACTACTTCCGACGGCGAGTCACAAGAGTCGAGGAAGCATGTGGTTGTCCTTAATGACTTGTCATGTACTTGTGGCGCACCCAGGCAATACCATTTTCCATGTTCTCATCTAATCGCAGCTGCTCGAGCTCGTAACTTTGACTTAGAGAGGAGGATACCTCAAGAGTTTACTATTGATAAACTAGTGTTGACTTGGAGTCCAAGATTTATTCCTTATCGTGACGCGGGTGAGTGGCCTCCGTACGATGGCCCAAAGTATGTCGCTGATCCAAGCAGTCGTTGGACCAAGCGTGGATCCAGGAAGAGGACGAGGCACAAGATGGTTATGGATCAGGTTGGTGGTAGGAGTAGAAGGGGAAGGAGAACACCATTTCTTACCGACCCCGAGCAGTATGAGTGTGGCAAGTGCGGTAGACTTGGTCATAATTCACGCACTTGTCGTTGGCAGATTAGCGAGGTTTGTATTTTTAGTTTAATGATACTACCTTAATTTTATTTAATAAGGCTATATTACTTACTACCATTAATTTCATTTTGTAGGATGGCACAGTTCCACCTCCTCGACCCGTTCTACGACGAGAGCCACCGGGGGCGCCTTCTGTCGGAAGGCCAGGTATTTAATTGTAATTATGTGTTGTAGATTTGTTGTTGTACAAATGGTGTTGCTTATATAATATTTTTCCGTGTAGGACCTAGCAACGCTTCGTTCTAGGACACACAATGGGTTCCAAGACATGGTGTTCGACGACAGGTACACTAATTACCTCAGACGAGCAGGTCTAGATGTAATATCGTACCAGTTACGACGCGGGTTGCCTACTATTGATTCGGCGGCCATTACTGCACTTGTGGACAGGTATTGTTAGGATTTTGTAAAAATAATCTTTAATCATTGAGCTCGTTTACACTAATTTTTTTTAATTATGTAGGTGGCGGCCTGAGACACATAGTTTTCATCTTCCTTTTGGTGAGATGACAGTCACATTAGAGGATACACAGAAGATACTTGGACTCGATGTTGGTGGCAGAGCAGTGACAGGCCAATGTGACCCTGACGGTTGGAGGGCTAGAGTTGAGGCCTTCCTTGGTAGAGAGCTTCCTGCTGAGGGCGTTGAAAGGACTGCTGGAGTAGGCATCACATGGCTCCGTCAGTCTTTTGGTGTGTGCCCTGCTGATGCTGATGAGGCTACAGTCCAGTTCTATTGTCGAGCTTGGATCCTGCACATGTTTGGTTGTGTCCTCTTCCCAGACGCCACAGGAGACTGTGCGTCCTGGATGTACATCCCGTGTCTCACCGACTGGGATACAGCTGGACACTACAGTTGGGGCTCCGCTGTGCTTTCTTTTTTGTACCGGCAGCTTTGTGAGGCTTGCCGTCGTACGTCCTCCTCTTCGTCTATAGGCGGTTGCGTCTACCTCCTGCAGATATGGATGTGGTACGTCTTCGACCGACGTCTTCAAAATTTTATTTAATAAGGCTATATTACTTACTAACATAAATTTCATTTTGCAGGTTTCGCATACCAGTTGGTCGACCACGTGTTTTCCAGCCTAGACCCTGGCCATGGATGATTTATGGAAATGCACGTCTTCGACCGACGTATGCTTATATTTGGGACCAGGTGGCAGCTCCTTTTGCGAGAGCTAAGAGGGCATACATGGAGTATGTTAACGAGTTTGACACCCTTTCAGCCTCTAGCGTAAGTACTCAACATGTATATCTTATCATTATGAAATTTGTTTTATTATACTAAACATAGATTGCTTCATTTTTGTTTCAGGTCACATGGCAGCCATACAACGCACCTGAGTATGCTGGGATGATCTTTAGTGTAGTATGCAGCAGTGAAGATGAAATCTATATGATGCAATGTCCTTTGGTCTGTTTCTGGTGTGTTGAGTGGCACCTACCTCACAGGGTTCAAAGACAGTTTGGTAGGAACCAGCTATGGCCGGTTGAAGATGTTCCTACTTCAAAGGAGCTACACAAGTAAGTTCGCAATCTATAAATCCAGTTTGCAATTTATAACATCAATCATTCTTAACTTTGTGTTCTTTATATGATATGATTTGTGTGTAGATTTGACCGGCGGAAGCAAAAGAAGATAACGGACTTTCGTCAACATCATCTGATGTTTATAAATGATTGGGAATCGGGTGCTGAGAATGTATATTCCAACGATGAGTTGCACAACAACAGTGATTACAGGCGGTACCAAGCTTGGTACCAGGGTGTGACTCGTTGTAAGCTTCGCCAGCAGTGGACAGCGGAAGACTACGCCGACATTGATTCTTCTGACGATGAAGAAACGGAGTATGACCTGTCCACTAGACTGGGAACCCAAGTGGAGGCGGCACCCATATTAGATCGAGTGGTAAGTTTAACTCGATTTTAATACTCGACATGTATAAATTGTATGTGTGATGCAAATTGTGTTGTACAGGGTAACACATTGCGACGGTCGGTAGAGGACATTGATCGCCAACTTTTGACTGTGGGCGACAGCAGCATGCGCAGCTTCTTGCAGGTAAGCCCACATGCATCGTTTATAGCCTTAAGCGTGTTATGAATATGTTGTAAACTAATATGTCTTTGGCATGCAGCGTTTATCTAGGCGCCTACGTGGAGCTGCTGCTCGCTGTGGCTGCAGGACTACTGTTGCACATGACGTCCACGTACCATCGTGTACCGACACAGCAACGCCCTCCACAGGTCTTGGTGCTGGCTTCGACTACGATCACGACGAGATAGGACCTTCACAGCTTCAGGGGGCTCCTTCGACACAGCCATTACAACCACAAGATCGTAGGCGACACCGCTCTCCACAACGTTACACTCCAGGCACCGATGCTTTAGGCAAGGGTAAGACTAGGAGACGTTGAATTGGTTTGGACTCTATGGACTTGTTATGTAACGTATGAATTATATAGACTCGTAATGGACTCATTTGGCCTCTACGGGCTTGTATGACATTTTAATGGACTTGTATGAACTCTATGGACTTGTAATGCACTTGTTTAGACTTTTATGAGCTTGCTTGGAATTGTTTACAATTGTATGCACTTGTATGTTATGCTTATCTATGTGTATATGTTGGATTGACAAAAAACAGAGAAAACTCTGCCGAAATTTTGTGAAATTGTTGGTTATGTCATGTAGCCTTTACATAACTATTACATAGCCTTTTCAGAAGCATTAATTTTTGGACTAGCATCTAGACTTTTCAGATCCATTTCGTAGCCTTTTCAGGAGTGTTTATATAGCCTTTTCAGACTGTAAAAATAGCCTTTTCAGGATTGTATACATAGCCTTTTCAGAATCAACTATATCCTACATTAGCGTAGGACATGTAGCCTTTTCAGAACAAGAACATAGCCTTTTCAGAGTTTTTGTACATATCTGATGTTTATAATCTATTACACTATCTATCCTTTAGCCTATATATACACGATCCTTTGTACATTTGCTTCATTGTGCAATACAATGGCTTCAGGGTCTTCTAGGGGCAAGGGTGCGGTAAATGAGAGACGAAAGGATGGAGGGAAGTTAACTCCAATGTGTTTTGATGGGCCTCTTGGTCCAGATTTTTTTGAAGAGGCGGTTTTTAACTTTCCAGTTCAAAGTAAAAAAGATTTCAACAAAGAGGTTAGACTTAGGTCCTACGATAATAGGAGAGAAGATTGGCCGAAGTGCATGCATGGCGAGGATTGCTTGGTGCAGATGTTCGTTGAGGGTGGAATTGATGGAGGCCGGCGTTTCTTCAGATGTCCTTATGCATATGTACAAATTAATTTCTAGTCCTTTGTTCTAAATACTTTTGTTGTTCAGTGAAACTAACTATAAACATTTATGCAGCATTCATTGGTCAAGGAGAATTGTGGGTTCACTAGATGGGTAGATCCTCGTCCGATTTTTCCTCATGCGGAATACATATCCTACCTACAGAATAGGATATTTGATCTAGAGAGAGAAGTAAGCGACAGAAATGATGAGGAAGAAAGAGACAAAAACAATGGTGGTGCTGCACAGGTGCAAGTATGCCCAGATCCATATTGTTGCTGCCCTTGTCACAACAAGAATGTTGGTCCTCCGTCGTCTCCACCGCACCCACAGCAGACACCAACAATGGGAGGATACTATGGGGAAGGGTCAACTCAATTTGGAATGTGGGAGCACTACTAGAAAACTCTTATGTATCAATTGCTTTCAGCGTGTTCATTATCTATTTCAATTGCTTCAAGTCGCCTTCAAGAATTGCTTTAAATCTAGTTTTCATCAATTATGTATTTATCTAATTTTTCTTCAATTTGAAGGTAATTCATTACGAAATATCATTGTTCGACAATACATAATACCGAATAATAAGTTCATTATTACATAACTTCAAATAAAACACCAATACTACTGAGTACAACGGGGCCATTTGCCTTTGCGAAATGCATCAGGGTTCTCCTCCATTGCTTCCTTTGCACGACGTGCACGCTCAAGCTTCTTCTCCTTATCTTCCCTGCATTCAGCAACACGCCTCATTTTCTCTTCGTCTTCACGTTGTTGCTCGGCAGCAAGCTCCTCTCGTCTCTTTTCCATCCTCTCTTTGTCCTCTGCATCCCACTTTTGAAGATTCTCCAACCACTTCTTGTCTTTCTCTGATATTTCTGTGTCAATCCACTGCTCAAAATCACATAGCGGTGGAGGAGTCTACAAAATATGCAATTATTATTACGCAAAAAAACAATTACAAATTGTAAACATATTACAAGACTATTCTCACCATTAAATTCATCCGACGTTGAACAATAGTTGGCTCAAATGCAAAGTTAGCACACATCCAATATCTCTGTCGATAAGTGTCATGATCTTCAGACTTATCGACCTTACAAGGATCACCACAAAAACACATAGGCACTGGAACACCACTTGGCAAGGATCACCACAAAAACACCACTTAGCACACATCCAATATCTCTGTCGATAAGTGTCATGATCTTCAGACTTATCGACCTATAAGAACATTTTACTTTGTCGAATACCTATAGTCTATTTCGAAACTCCTGAACTTCAGCGCCAGCAGCACCTTTTCTTCGGAATCTTTGGATCCTCGTTTATTCAAGGCCACGTTGACCTGTCAACGTTCCCATGCTAGACTGTACATGTGCTCGTCTTCGTCTGAAGTAAACTGGCCAATAACGCTCTCAATCAATCAGTTCTTGTCACACGAAATGAAATGAAATAAATAAATAAATAAATAAATAAATAAATAAAGCAGGTAGAGTTGGCAAAAATGCCTTCTGTTCAGGGAAAAAAGCCTTGTGCGCTCAAGTAAACAAATGATGCGTGGAGGACAGCGAATTGAGCACGCGAAACGTTCGTCAAGTTCCAAACGAAACCGCGATTTTGTTCCGTCAAAGAGTACTCGCCATTTGATTCAAAAAAAAAAAAGAGAGTACTTGCCATTTTCCTTGACGGAGTTGACTTCTGCGCTTGCCGTTTCAACGGATAGTGCACGTATGTATGTACTACGTGCGAATTTCGGGCTTCCCCCGAATCAGGAGCTACCCGTGAAAGGAAGCAAGTACGGAGCGCGAGCTACCTCGATTTGACGAAGAAATCAGAAATGGCCACCTGTTTCCTAGCTTATTATCCAATCCAATCGAACGAAATTTGTCGGCAAAGCACAGGCACCCAAGACGAAACCGATAGATGGCGTCAATTGAAAAAGCGGCTTCAGCCGTCACAATCCGGCTTTAAACGGTAAAGGATTTTCGGAAAACAGCAACATATATTTATATATTTCTGCCAAATATGTAGACAATCGATCACGCGTTAAAGTATCAGAAAAATAATAGTATGTTTGGTTTGAGTAATAAGCTAGTTTATCATATTCTTGCTGCTCACTTTCTTGTTTGGTTTATGAAATATAATAAGTTGATATCACCATTTCATATAATTAATAATAATTTAAGTAATAAGTTCATTACACTAAATTTATGAAATATATTTATAATGTACCATATCATATAGAATGAATCAGGTTCCTTAAAACCTGAAGCGTTTCGGAGCGCTCTCCGCGTTTGGCGCTCGTTCCGCCTGTCTTGCGCTGACGCCTGGCAGGGACAAGGCAACCATGATGTATGCATGTATATCACGTGACGGACTCGAATTTATTATCAAATCGCGTTGAGCTATCTCGGGTCCGCTCCCTCCGGCCTCTCTCTCCCCTGCTCCTCACTCACTGTCCCACGCCGCCTCCCGCTTCCCCTCGCGCTCGCCGGCGACTTAGGCGTCAACTGGCGGCCTGCTTCATGCATCTCACCATGGGAGGTTAGCTGATCTGGTGTTCTCGCCGCTCGGAGAGGTGGTTCTGTGGAGGCAGAGTCAACGGGGAAGGAGACGCATGCGTGCCGACGGGGAAGGAGACGCAGCCCACCATGCGTGCCGACGGGGAAGGAGACGCAGCCCTCAGTCGTCGACAGTATCCTCCTCCCCTACATAGGCCCCCGCGTCTCCCTATTCGACTTCTGCGTCAACGAGGCGTCTGTCGGCCGCATCGACGACTAGCTCGTCGCGCTCTCCCGTTGCCGCGTCGAGTCCATCCACATATCTAACAGACTCAGATCATGCGACTACTTCAACCTCCACTCCTCAATCTTCTCATTAGGTGATCTCGTGTCCCTGCGGCTGGTAGGCTGCAACATCCCACCCCTCCCTGTAGGATTCACCGGCTTTCCTGCGCTCCAGGAGCTAGACCTCGCCTTTGTTAACTTCCCATCGAATGAGGACAAACAGTTGGAGGCTATCATTCGTCGGTCGCCCTTTCTTCATACCCTGTTTATGTGTAATGTGTGCATCCCTGATGGCTACCCAGACTCAGTGATTGAGGCGCCCAATCTCCGTGTGCTGGCATTCATTTCAGAGTATGACTATGGATGGCGATTTGGAGAGTTGTCGTGTCTCGAGTATGCCGACGTTGATGCGTTATTCTGTCCGCAGCATGAACATGATTATGGATTTTTTCCTTGCTCGGTTTGCTCACGTTCAAAGGCTCACCATCTTCTGTCCAGTACGCTATTTTTGCTTTGTTCTCCTTATTATGTGCTTTGTTATAAATCAAGGCTGAAACGCTAGCGATTGGCTCAGGCTGATTACATAGTTCAGAAATATAACGTCTTCCCCTTTACTTGTGAAATAGCATGAAAAGCTACAATAATTATTAATAATAAAAAAAGAAACAATCCTTTCATTCCTGCTTTACTTCCATGTGCCTGTGGTCCTTTGTTTCGCAGAAATCCCATCCATATTTCTAGACCTTGTATGCCTTTTATCCACTTTTTGTCACAGGCTGTCGATGTTAACATGCCGTACACACTTCCATTCACCTTTTATAACCTGAAGAACTTGGAGCTACGTCTGAACTTCGGTGAAATGAACTCCATTTTGTTCATGTTTACCTTGCTAAGGAGCTGTCGCAACCTTCAGGGCATAGAAATAGAGGTAGCAATATAATGCCGGATGCTGCCTTAATTTGGGATATCTCTATGACACTGTATGAAGGTTCATCTCCTTGTTTACAACTGATTTCCTTATATTGGTGAAGTCGCACACGCCTCCTTCGCGTTCAACAGCTACTGGCAGCAGGCCAAGGCGACCGGCGGCACCTGCGACTTCGGCGGCACCGCCACCATCGTCACCAGAGACCCAAGTAATTCAGCAGCAGCTCCTTTACCTTCATTCTTTCAATGTTGTAGATTGTAGACTACTCTGCTTCTGACTGAACTGGTGCATTGCTTCGAGGCTCTGACTGAACTGAACTTAGATACTTGCCTACAGTACCACGAATTTTTCATTCCTGTTTAGTACTCCTAACCACATATTCTAGGTTTTCAAGGAATCGAGTTGTTTCCTTTAAACGACTTCGCTCAAGCTGGCATCTTACCTTCTGTTTATCCCCTAAAAATGCCTTCGTGTTCTTGCTACTTGCGTGATAAATCGAACCCTACTGCATTCCCCTCGAGATAACCGTACTATTCCTTGTTTCATCTCTACAGGCTACGAGGAGTGCAAGTTTGACCTTCTGTGAGGAGGGAGGATACGTAGATATGCAGAACAGACTGCAGATAAAGACAAGGTGACGTGTTTGATGTGGACCAGAATCACTGTAAGAATTTTTGCGTGTATCGCGCTTGCGTGAGAATTCAATCACCAGAATCGCACCGCGCCTCCTTTTTTTCCTCTTCTGCCCTGGCACGTGTTTGATGTGGTGCAGTGTTTGGTCGTGCAAAACGCTGCTCGCGAGCAGGAGCGAGGAGTACATGCTTCTATTCCGGCTGCCTCCCGACAAGGTAATTGGATGTGCGGCCAATTGGTGACGGGTGATCCCTAGCTCCTCCCTCCCTCTGTGCGATCTAGCTGTTGACTTTAGACTGATCTATTTGTTTCCAGATTGGCAAAGAAATAGCACCTCTATTGTTAGGGTCCCGACAGCACATTTGTGCATAGGTTTTGTTAGGTTGGTTGTGCATACGTGCTGATGATGAGGTTTTGCATGAAAACAAGAAGAAAAGTGGTGTGCGGTAGTTTGAAATTGTGATCGTGTTTTACAATTTGTAGTTACATTCGATTGGTGGTCGTGGTGCCAGCTCCAATCTATAGCCTTCCTAGGTCACTCTGTACGTACACTAGGCTGAGGAAGGGAGTGCCACATATTCTTGATTGACTAATTGTTGTCGGGTACTTGAATGCTCATCGATTTTGGTTGATGCTTTTACTAACCCCCTTTCTTTCATCTTTAAACTTTTAGAAATCTTTAGAAGAATAAATCATATCACATGGCTGTAGGATTAGGTTCTGAAACTGAGGTGCTACTCTTCTTCGAGGGTGTAACAATTGTCTTAAGGATTAGGTACTGGTCAAAGGAATGCCCAATCAAGTGGTTGAAGGATTAGTTTCAGGAAGAGACAACAAAATGTTTCTTTTGAATACCACTAAGCCATATGTGTTGTTGCATATTTAGACTTTGGAGTGTGAACCTATGTAACAGACATAATTAGTACAGCTCGTGGCTTGGATATCGGACACTTGATTTTGTTGCAGGAAGCATGTGATCAGTTCAAGGTTATGAACGACTACCTGAAACCTCATGTTCTCCCTTTGTCCCTATCTACTCATCATCAATAAATTTTTTGAGTGGTGGATTTTAGCATGTTTGCTGCCTATTTTGGATTTTTTCTATTATTTGGTATAATACATTTCTCTGATTCCTTTGTATCCTCTTTTATTTATAGGTAGTTTTCTTTGAGCTTTGTATGAGCACGGTTGTGATTTTGACACCATAGAACCTTCAATATCTACATATTTGTAAGGTGAGTAACAATCATTCTTGTTGCAAGGCACATTCTTCTTGATTCTTATTCCTAATATAATATTTGGCAAAACAATAAAATACAATGGTGTGCTTGTACCAGAAGTAGAATAAATATTTGTGCTTGCCTACACAAAAGTACAATGGTATGGATTGCTGAAACATCACACAAGTAGAATAAATATATGTGCTTGCCTACACAGGGTGCTGATTTGTTGAAACCATGAATGATGGGTTGCTCCATTAAATCATGTTTTTTGTGGTTTCAGATTCCTAACCTATCATCTGAAAAGGGAAACAATGTATCTCCTTGTGTCTTGAGAGTGCTTCCATTTTAACAAGTGATGCAGTAGCCATTGACTTTTTAGAGCATCAGTTCTCTTGTTGTTGGTCACCTCAATTAGCCAGTTTAGGTTTACTGGATGCTACTACTATTTTAATGGTCACCTAAATATATGTGCTTGCATCATGAAATCCTAAACTGGGGATATGTGATGATGAGATATAAGGAGGTGATTTTCTGACTTGTGTGGAGGCACCCAGTGGCCATTGCAGGTGAAATTAACTAAAGGTGGCCATTGCATGGGATGCGAATCTCCACGTTCAAGTGCCATACAACATCAGGGGGCCTCAAACATTTCTGATTTTTTGCTATTGAAGAGTGTAAACATGCCATATTTACCTATTGTTGCTTGTGATCCCTCAGTTCAGTCAGCATGGTTGTTGGTGATATTGTTAGGTACTACATATTTGCCTCCATCTTGGTATTGAACACACAGTTATTGATTATGCGGATTTCATGCTTTGCGGATGCTTTTCACATACGAATGTTAATCACATGGCGCAGCCCAACATCAGCAGCCACGGTTGGTTCTTGATGTTCTTACCACCTACCTGGCCAGCCTCGACAGGGTAGGAACGTACAAATACCTGCAACACCAAAGTTTAGCAAGGGCTTTCATTTCCTTATTATCATTACCATTATTTTGCTTGCCTTTTCAGGTTTATATGATCAATACAATTTTATTGTTTTTGTAGCGTGCAACATGAACATCATGTCTAAATTAATAAGCATATGGCTTTATTGCCTGCACTCTGTTGATCCTTTTTTCTTTAGAATTTGCAGTCAGTCAGCTACAAATATACGCTTACTCACCGCCTTACAGGCTGGACAATAGATATGGAGGATATTACTTGGAACATGGATACATAGAGCATATCACTAAGGATGTCCTATGGTTTTTTCAAGGTGATTCTTTGTAGTTATTATTTTCGCAAACTGATTTAGCATGTATGTTTAGATGTCTCAGTAGTATGTGTATTATTTGCATAAGACTACGTTTAGTTCTATTTGCATTTCTATGACATATATGGCCTGCTCATGCCGTGTGTTTCCAATTTTTGTGTTCCACTACATATGAAATCTTTTTTGATACTTAATCCGTAGTTAGCCAAAAAAAAGATTTATATCTTTTTGGCCAAATATGCATGACTACTACTGGTTTTAAACAACTTATCGAAAACAACTTATCGAAGGAAGTGTTTGTCTTTCATTAGCTCCTATTTGCTACAGGCTTTGAGGTTGCAGTCCTTCGTCAGATAGACTTGGAGCTTCTCGCACAGCGAGAGCTCTGCAACATGCTGGTAGATTTTAGAGAGGTCAGAGAAGCTTCATGTCACTTCTAGACGAATGACGGGATGATCAACAGAGGGATCTATATTTTGCCTCCGTTTTCTTTTTAGGCTCAGATAAATACACTTGGGTCAGAAACATTGATAGGGGAATAGAAGATAAAGATCAAGGATAAATATAGCTTGCTGTTATTATTCCTGTTGTACTTAGCTCCATAGGTCCACATTTGTACCTATTTTTTTATCCATGTTAATTGGCAGGTGTGGACCATGCGTGTACTATTATAATATTGTATCTCACATAATCATTAATCGATACTTAATATGGCTTGCGTATTGGCTGTTTCTCTCTTTGTTTGCTCCGCCTTTTTGGACACGGGTAAGTGCTCTGCCATCGGTGAAGAGACAACAATAACTCTAGAGGTTTGAAACGAGACCTTATGCTAAAAAACATGTTCAATGTTTGATTTGAGTAAACAACACATTTTCAGGAGTAACTTATTACCATACTATGAAAAAACCACATAACTGAGTTTTAGGAACGGACGATCTTATTGACAAAGCGCCCGATAGGGCGCTGCCCTTTTCTAGTTGATACTTCAAACCAAAACCAAACACCCCTAACATCTCGAATCCCTCTGTTCCGAACGTGCTTCACTGTTACATTTTGCTAGTAAGAATTGATCTCCTTATTAAATATATATTCATTCATTCAGGTCGTTCTCAATCCCACTCTCCCCTGCTAGTGCTTCCTCCCGGTTTCCTCGGCTTCTCTTCTCTGCATTATAGATGGCCAAACGGGCCGGCACGGCCCGACCCGGCACGGCCCGTCGCTGGCCCGGCCCGACATCGGCACGGCCCGCCAGGCCCGGCTACGAAGCGTGCCGTGCCCAGATGGGCCGGCGTGCCGCTGCCGCGGCCCAGGCACGGCCCGCGAGCCTGTTAGTCGTGCCGGGCCGGCCCGGTGGCACTATGGCCCATCTGAGTATATTGTAGAATTTAGCAAAAAATGTGTAGTTGTAGGGGCTCGAACCCACAACCTAGTGCATAAGAGGCTTAAACGCATCCATCTAACCAGTGCAGCTGCAGTTTTATTCTATTATATGTTGAATTCTTATAGTTAATATATGTAAACTATTATTTTTAAAATAAAAAATGTAACCGTGTCGTGCCCGTGCCAGCACTACGGGTCGAGATAGTGGCCCAGGCACGGCACTATAGCCGTGCCGTGCCAGGCACTGGCACTATACTAACCGGACCGGGTCGTGCCTGGACCGTGCTTTTTCGTGTCGTGCCTGGGCTGGCCCATCGTGTTAGTGCCAAATGGCCATCTATACTCTGCATCTCCATCCTCCCCGCACAGGCCACAGCTATTAAACACGCAGCAGCCAGCCACCGCCAGACTCTCCAGTCTCCAAGTCCAAAAAGGCCAACCAAAATGGAGCCGAAGAACTCCCGGTTAGACAGCGCGGCCACCAGCCCGTACGCCACGGCGCCGTCCAGCCCGCGCGGCCGGCGCCTTGTCCCCTCCGAGGGAGCGGCGGGCAGCCTATTCCTGACGGCGCCGCCGTCGCCCAACCCGCTCGACCTCCTGCCGCCGGCCACCCCGCGCCTCACCGGCACCGGCACCGGCGCCGCCAACCCGTTCGATCTCTTCCAGCACTTCACCAGCGCGCCCGCCAGCCCCCGCCGCGCCGCGGCCATATACGCGCGCTTCGCCGAGGGGAACGAGAGCGGCGGTGACGACGACGGCGACGGCGACGGCGACGAGGAGTTTCAGCCGCGCCGGACGTACGCCGCGGGCGGGTCGTCCGTGCCGTTCGACTGGGAGGAAAGGCCTGGGACGCCGAAGAGGGGACTTGGCGGGGCCGGGGCCGGGGCCGGGGCCGTGGCTGCGGACGAGGCGGCGTGGGCCACAGAATTCGAGTTCGGCAAGGCCGCACCGGCCGAGACGCTTACGACGGCCGACGAGCTCTTCGAGAAGGGCAAGATCAGGGCTTCGAAGCCGACGCCCAAGACGGCCGACGAACCCAAGGTCCGTCCGCTGAAGCCGCCGCCCGGGCTGCTCGACGGCGGGAGCGTCCCGCCGTCGCCTATGGGTCGAGGCGGCATGCGGCGGAGGAGCAGAGCGAGCTCCGGTGTCGACTTCGACCCGTTCACCGCCGCGCTGCTGGAGGCAACCAAGGCGCCAGCGCCGTCCCCGCTCGGCGAGCCCAGGAAACCGGCCACGCGTGCGCGTCCCGTGCCGAGGAGCGCGAGCGCCGGGTGGAGAAGGTGGCGGCGGCTCAGCCTCAGCGACCTCCTCCTGTTCCGAAGCTCATCCGACGGCGGCCGCGTCGACGACCAGGACCCCGACGTGAAGCCAGTGCAACGGTTCGTCGTGCGGCCCGTCAAGGAGGCGGGCGCGCAGGCGCAGCCGGCGGTGACGGTCAAGGCCGTCGCGAAAGGCGACGACATGGGCAAGGACTGGAAGCAGCATGGCAACAGGAACGTGGCCGCGGCGGCGGAGAGCGTCGCCGGGTGCGCTCGGCTGAGCCCGCTGCAGCGGCTGGCCAAAGTGCTCGGTGCGTACTCGTTGCACCACCGCCGCGATATGGCGTCGCCGGCAAACAAAGGGTGAAGGATCGTAGCGTTATTGTTTTGCCGTGTTTCTCTGCCCGGTTATTGTTCATACAAGAGTACAAGACGTATCTTCGTTTGCATAGTGTGAAACCATGTCCAAGTGCAATTTGCAACAAATAGTGCTCTTCTTATTGGTTTCTCACTCTGAGTTTGACTCTATTATGATCGTGCATTCCTGTAGGCAGTGCCAACTGCCAAATGCAGCTTAACATCTCTCCCTCTCTCCTATTTCAAATAGGTACAAAACTTGCCGTAGAGACCTAGAGGCTATTGTGTTCAAGATGGTTAGGAGGATGCAGTCCACTTTGCTCTAGCACCGTGTAGTCATGGATATCGAGTTAGCTCGGTCGAGCTCGACCTGACTTGTTAAATTAACGAGGTGGTTCAGGTTGGCCCGTTAAAAAACTGAGCTAAAGAATCAGTTTGGCTCGACTCATTTGCAAGCTTAAACTGACGCGTTTAGCTTGTGAGCTACGACAAAAAAACAAAGTGTATATATATACACAATAATATAATCAATTGTTAATTAATTCTAGATCAATTTAACACTCCAAAAGAGTAATGGTACTAATAATTTCACACACCACATGAATTTCACACATAATTAACGCAGTTCGTCATTTATTAGTTTATCCAACACAAGGGAAGACTTTGTTTTGCTCACAAATGCTAGCTCCTCGAACTTACCTCCAGATGGCTCGTCAACCAACCGAGTTAAGATGCTAGTTCAGTTTGTGACAAAACTAAAACAAGCGAGCTGAGTTAGCCACGAGTCGAGCGAGCTCGTCAACCAACCGAGTTAAGATGCTAGTTCAGTTCGTGACAAAACTAAAACAAGCGAGCTGAGTTAGCCACGAGTCGAGCGAGCTGACAAGCCATGAGTATTTTGTTTAATCCCGGGCAGCTCAAAATCACATTATCCACGTGTTCATCTCGCACATACGATCGAGCAAAATACATGGCTTCGTCCGATCCGGCACCGTGCATATCTGCGGGTTGCATCCCATTGCACATCCTACTGTTCAGCATTCGTTCACTACCTTTTCTTCTCAGACCTCAGCATCGGTAGTTGTGCGTCCCAGGGGCGATGTGTAAAAGCGCAATTGCATGCGCGACCTGTTGGAAATAGCTACTAAAAATATGCAACACACAATGTCAGTTGCTACTCAATTTGCATATCCATAACTGTGAGCTATTGGAGACAGATCCAACGACAGTTTTTTGCTGCTGCCTGCTGGCAGTCGATATCAGTCGTGCTGGTGTTGACCGTAATCGTTTCGACTGATCTCGGTCGGTGGGGCTACTGACCAGTCGATCGGGTCAGCTTCAGCCACGTTGAATCGTGGTCCGGTCCGCTCCGATCTACGATGATATTGATTGGTCTGTTGGATAGTCGAATCGATACCGATTGGTTAGTCGGTTTGGTCGGATAAATCAAAATATCCCCCTCTATTCTATTTATACGAAGGAAGACCATTGAAATAGAGAGTAAGGATTGTGAATAAATCGAAACATCCTCCTCCATTTATAGGCCGGTTTTCAGAATTTATTTATTTTTATTTTGTTTCTGGAAATTTTAGACTTCAAACGGTTCAAAACGGCTAGCTGATGTACAACAGCCGGCTGGTACAGGTCGGTTCGAGTCGGTTTTAATTGAACGAGCCAAATTAGAATGCACCACTTATAACCTGATCGTCTGATAGACCGATCAGTATCATCGATCGGTACCGATTTAATAACCGCTTGTTAGACCGGTCCGGTATCATCTGGTCGGTACCGACCAGACCACGGTCGATACCAACCTGACCGACCGATCAGTACTCAGTAGCTTAGCCCAGAACGAGGAGCTCCACGTTGCTTCTATAGGGTTTGGAAATTTTACTGATAAAAGTAATATCATAAAATAAAGGAGCTAAAGTGTAATTCGAATGCATTCTTAGCATATATTTTTTTCAACGTTCTTTTTCAGTAGCGAGTGTGGGTAGTGACTATTTATGATTTTGCTTAGTGAACACGTACGGCCAGGTCACTTTCATCATTGACGCAGGATGCTGTACAATTATCCCGCGCACTCCTCCCCCGCTGCCGTTCTTTTCAAAGGTGCTTCCACCGAAATTCGTTTCCTCTGACCCAAGGAAACGAGCACACACGATCGATACGCCCTCGCCCTGCTAGCTACTAGTGCTCTCAGTGGCATATATATAGCTCAGTGATCGACGACCCCGTATGGACGTGAGTGAGTCTGTGGCCAGCATTTGGCCTCTCTCTCTCTCTCTCTCTCTCTCTCTCTCTCTCTCTCTCTCTCTCTCTCTCTCTCTCTCTCTCTCTCTCTCTCTCTCTCTCTCTCTCTCTCTCTCTCTCTCTCTCTGCTTTTGTCTCGTCAGTCATATGAATGCGGCACCAAAAGATTAGCGTGCCACCAAAAACCCAATGCTTTAAATTAGTGCCCTAGTATGAGCCGTCAACTTGCTAACGATGAGGGAAGATTCACCAAAAAAAAAAATATAGCCCAAAATACATTTCAGCTAATACGATGAGGGAGTAGTATATCGTTATATTTGTAGAGTGGCCCGAGGCGTTATTTTTATGGAGTTTCGCCACTGCTCTCGAGGGAAATAGACGGGTCTGTTTGATTCAGCTTTTTTCTGATCAACTTTTCTAATAATTTGGTTGTGGAGAGAATCTGTGTATCCTGAGAATTACATGCAAAAGAAGATGAAGGTGCCCGTAGAATTCAGGATTTAGAAAGTGATGAATTCCTGCTATTGCAAGGACCCGACCGATTATGTGTTTATGTTGATTTTAGATGGTTTTTACCAAATCAATTTGTATAGAAGCTCGCTGAAAAGTTGAGCGTTTGACAGTCCGGTTTTTAGTGGCTAGAAGCTGAAACAAACTGAAACAAACTGGGACCGTACGTCCTCGATCGGCTGATAGTCATATGATACTGGCATTTCCACATCGATCATATACGTTTCCTTCAATCCAAGCACTCTAGCTAGTACTAGCAGGACGATATTGGCGTAACCATTTAGCTATCGTCCATCAAATACGACAGACTTCTGCTCGGCGGCTTGCTACGAATTTGTAGCATATTTATGTGTGTACTACATATTATACTATATGTCATATTCAGCTTTTTGTTGTTTTTAAACGACACAGTTGAATTGTGGCGCTTTTGTGTTACTCGTGTCGTCGCTAGTGGCGTCGAAATCGAACGGGACCAATATTTTTCACCATGCCCGGCAGCCATCGACGTCAATAGTAACAGTTAGCGCCAATCTTGGCAGCGCCAATCATTAGGGATGTACTGGCGGTACCCTCTGCGACGGTGTGGACGGTCCGCAGCTTTGGACCGGACTGTCTGCAACCTGAACACACAAGAGCGGTGTCTTCCCTGCGTCGCACCAGGCGGTCCGCGAACAGGGCCGGACAGTCCACGATGGCGCAGGGTCGTCTTCCTCGTTGTTGGAATCTAGATCTCATACCCGGAGGGAGAGATACTAGGGCGCTCCGGGTCGATAGGTCACCCGGGGCATCCCCAGACGACGTAGAGTCGCCTAGAAATTAAGAGATCAATTCGAGCAAGAGATCTTGAGTGGACAACTAGATCTTGTCCTCGGGAGGGATAAAGTCTTGGAGTCGGCAGGCCACCCAAGACAGATCTAGATGACGTAGAGTCGAATAGGAGTGGAGGCGGATATGCGGAAAGCTATAACTAGACTATGCTACACGTACTCCTAGGGCAGTAATGATAAAGAAAGTAATCGGTTCGATTGGAATGTGTTCAAGGATTCTCAATCGGTCGTACCCCTTTATATATAGGAGGAGGTCTGGACCCGTTTCTAGGCAATAGCTAACAAACCCCACGTGATTAGATAGATAACCGTGCATGAGATAAGAAGAATCGCCCGAGTTAATCTGATCGCGGTGGCGCGGACCGTCCGGGCCCTAGAGCCGGACCGTCCGCCACTTTTGGTGTCCAACAGTAACCCCAAGCAAAAGCGTCGGGTATTCACTTGGCCAAGAAGAGTGACGAGGAGTGTACGTGACTACTTGCTTCTCTGCTACCTAAAGAGCAACTCCAAGAAAAAATCCTAAACCCGAGCCCTGAATTATGTATTTGATATGATTTGACTTTGTTTAAGGATCTAAAAAATATCATCTCCGACAACGGGACCTACTCAAGTTCAATTAATTCATAAAAATCCATCCTAGGAGCGGAGAAATTCTCCTGGGTAGGTGCTTAGAAAGTTTGTGAGCTTTGAGCCTATGGTCAAAGACTTCAAGCACATCGAGAACATATGGCACAAGGCATCACCTTCACGCCTGAAGCACAACTCATCGCATTCAAGGTGACAGAAGAAAAAGGAGGAGACTGTACCAAGCAAGGGGCTTCCAATAGACCCCTCCAAGCTTGGCAACGAGGAGATAACCCTCATTATCAAGAGCTTCTGACAAATCCTCAAGCGAAGGAAGGGGAAGGACTACAAACCCCATTCCAAGAGGGGTTTGCTACCGATGTGGTCAGTTCGGTCACTATATTGATAAATATCCATATGCTAGTGATAGTGACATGGACGACGACAAGAAGTGAAGAAAAAGATGGAGAAAAAGAGGGTTCTTCCACAAGGAGAAGGGCGACGAGCCGCACGTCGAGAAGGAAGGGGACTCTGAACGAGAGCTACTCTGACTCCTCTTTGACGCACGAGGTTATTTGTCCTCATGGAGTTGTTGATCTTCCTAGAATGATTCCATAAAAGGGGCTAGACTTGGCTTCAATGTTGTCTCTAAAAGTTCCATTTTCTTGAAAGGCTTTGCAAAGATGATGTTCAAATTGCTGCTACCATCAATGAGGACTCAGTGTAGCCTTGCATTGCCCACTATTGGTCCTAGGATGAGTGGATAGCACCCTGGGTGGGGTACATGGTCTAGGTGATCAGATCTATCGAATGTGATGGGAACTTCTGACCAACATAGAAACTCAGGAGTGGCCAGTTCGACAGCAAACACTTCTCTCACCGTAAGCTTATGCTTCCTCTTTGATTCATGGGAATCGGTCTTCCAAAGATGTACATTATATCTTGGGATGGCCCTAAAAACTTGGCCTTATCATCCTTGTTCGAGTCTTCTTCTTGCTTGACTCAGGCTTCTAGGGCTCGATCTTAGGAAGTTTGAGGACCTTCTCAGTGAATCCCTTAAGACGGAAACAATCCTTGGTTTTATGGCTGTCCTCCAAATGATAAATGTAGTGCCCTTCCCTAATCTTCTAAAACCGGTTTTTGTTTGGGTGAATGATCATCATTGCACCCCTGTTCGACTAGTGTCGTGAATCAACAATCTCTCTTTGATTTTTTATCTTTATTTTTTCTCAGGCTTGGCTTTCTGTTATTTCTTCTCTCTGTCTCTTCAGGATCAAGACATGTGCCAAAGGACTTCCTCTGTCATGGCATATTTGTCAACAATTTGAAACAAAGAGGCAAGAGTGGTCAGAGCCTTGCGCGTGAGCTTCTGTGATATGACAGTTCCCGATCCTTTGAGACCCTTGCGAAAAACATAAATAGTTGTTTCATCAGGCATGCTGGAGGTACCAGCTTTCACGTCATGTCCACCTCTTGATATAACTGCGTAGACAACCATCTTTCTTCTGAAGAGTTTTCTAACGCCCCGTTTGGATTATTGGAATCGAATTCCATTCTAATAATAGTAATTTAGGCATATATCAATTAAGCTAATTCGTTTTATGCAAAATATATTTGTATACTATTAATATCAAGATGTCGGAGATATTTATGTGCTACATTTTTACTATAGAGGAGTGAGACGAAGAGTGTCATGTAAGTTATAGAGTAGAAACAAATTCTACTAATGTATAAAATCATTTTCTGTCCTACATCCCATGAATTTGAGATAGACTTATATCTTAACTTTGGAAAGTGGTGGAATGTCAAATTCCAAACTAAATAAGTTACTTTATTGAGTGAATTATAATTTTTCTCTAAAATAAAATGATCCAAACGCCCAGTAAAAGTAGTCTTGTTTTGGTCATGAATCATACTGAGGTTGCTGGCAAAACAGGTGTCTTAATTCCTACCGTGAGCCGGTAGAATTTTTGGTAGAAGACTAATAGGGTGTTTGGTTTGAGCAATGAGCTAGTCCATCATCTTCTCACTCCTCACTATTTTTGTTTGGTTTGTGGAATGGAATGAGTTGATCCATCACCACCTCATTCCTCATAGTTAGTTAGTACTAATATGAGGAATGGGGTCATCCCACCAAATTTGAGTAATGAACCCATGATGCATCACCTCAATTTGGATGTAATGATTCCTTAAACCAAACACCCCCTAAAAAATCCATTTCCTCACTACGATGCCAAGACATATAGGTAAGTAGTTAGGTGGTGTTTGGTTCGAGGAATCACTCCATCCAAAATGAGGTGGTGCATCATGAATCCATTCCTCAATTTTGGTGGGATGACCACATTCCTCATATTAGTACTACCTAACTAACTATGAGGAATGAGGTGGTGATGTATCAACTCATTCCATTTCACAAACCAAACAAAAAAAGTGAGGCGTGAGAAGATGATGGACTAGCTCATTTCTCAAACCAAACACCCCATTAGGCATAACGACACAAGAAGACAATTGGTACGTTCTAAGCCAGTCCGTTGGATACAAATAATCAGACATTCGTGTCCGTCATTGTAAGTAGAATATACAAATCACGATAAACTCGGTCATAGTTCGAGTCTTCACATCCGTGCGTGATCCTCGGCTATATAATAGCGAGATGACACTGGTCATAGCGCGCGTGCTTAGTTTGACCGGACCAGTCCGATCCATTCGGCGCTCCGCCATCGAGTCGCCGGTCAAACGCGACGTGACGTGACGCGACGGCCGGGCCCGGCCGAACCATGCGGGCACACGCGAAATACTTTAGCTTCTCCTTTTCCGCCCGTGCCGAGCCGCAAATCCTCTCTCGAGAATAAAGGCGCCCGCGTACGTGCGGCCCCTGCGCGTCACCGAGCGTGCCAAGCATCTTCCGGAAAGAATTTATTTTTTTGGTGGAAAAAAAAAGAAAGCCGCACCTCCGGTAAAGACTAAAGAGTGTCGCCTAGCCTAGGCACCTTTCGCCTTCTCGCATCGCAGATGTGCGGTCCTCGGCAAGGCAACACGTGACGTCCGCCGAGCTCGCCTACCCGAGCAACTGGGTTCCGACCGGGCGTACGTGTTGGAGCGGCACCATAGTGATCGGCTGATCGCGGTGGGGTAGCTAGCTTCACGACCAGACAACTGGACGGGGGAGCCGTGCTGCGTGGTGCTCATTTTCGGTGGAAAAAAGGGGGAGGGGAGACAGGATGGATTTGCGTGGGAGCTGTTAGGGGTGAAAACGACGTCGGGTACGGGATATGAATAGTGTAAATATTGTTTTTTCGAATACGGATATGAATATTTTTATATTTGGGTGAATACGAGTAATACTTGGATAGTGCAGCTTCGGATTTTGGGTCGTATACAGATCCAAGACTACCCAATAAATAACCGGATATTCAGGTCGGATACCGGTACCCGGAATCCGGGTGCCCGTTTTTTCTTTTTCTGCACAATAATATAGTTATAAAATCAAAACCTTTACATATGAAATCGGATGAAAAATAAAGTTTATATGAAAATTGTAGAGCTCGAAGAGATCTATAACTTTGTAGTACGTCACATTTTTGTTTAAACACATCTTTAGATCAAAATTATTGAAATAGTGTCTAAATTTACATCAAATTAATAGGCTTTATCATTTTCATGTGGGGACTCAAGGTTATCTCTATGTGGGAACTTAAGGTTATCTTTTTATAGACTATTTATTAGTATTGGTAACTTTTTGCAATTTTCGGTCGATGCTACAATATTTTTAAAATTTTATTTTATTTTGATGATTTCCTACAACATGAAATTAATAATACACCAAATAGCCTCAATTTTTTTTGAATTTTTACGAAGGCATAACATATGTTCATATATAACCATAAAAATGTTTGGATCATAAGATCTATAAGAATCACGTGTTTCTTCCATTTCACTTTAACTTTTTTGTATGAGCTACATGTGAAATCACTCTAAGTATCCAAAGTTTCAACATAATCAGTACTTTACCTTATCATTTTCATGTGAGGACTTGAGTTATCTTCGTATAGAATGTTTATTAGTTTTTCTAAGTTATTTACATTTTTAGTGAAACTAGAATATTTTATGAATTTAAGTGTATTTTGATGATTTTCTATAGAAAATATTAATAATACACAAATAGCCCAAACAATTCATAAATTTCTACGGATATATCCACGTATAGTTTTCAAAAACATTTGGACTATAAAATTCACAAGATGCTAGTGTTTCTTTCATTTCACTCCTACTTATTGCGTGAGTTACACGTGAAATCACTTTATGTATCAAAGTTTCAACATAATTAATACTTCACTTATCATTTTCATAGGGAGACTTGAGGTTACTATGAATAGATTGTTTATTAGTTTTGGTAACTTTTTGCAATTTTGGGTTGAAACTAGTGTATTTTATGAATTTAATTATATTTTGATGATTTTATGTAGACGTCTCTTCTATTTTATTTCCACTTATTGCATGAATTACATGTGAAATCACTCTAAGTATCCAAGTTTCAACATAATCAATACTTCACTTTAGCATTTTTATGTGGGAACTTGAGATTATCTTTTTATAAAATGTTTATTAGTCTTGATAATTTACTTGCAATTTCGTGGTCGAAGAAGAATATTTTATGATAACCAATTAATGCATTATCCGACAAGTATCTTATATCCGATCAAATAATATCGTATCTGTCACTTATCCAACCGGATAAATATCCGGTCCTTGTATCTTTATCTGTCCCGTTTCTAGCTATCTGTATCCAATCCTAAATCCCTTTTAAATACATTAGGTAGGATATAGGATGAGCTATTATCCGTCCGAATGCGCCCGTTTTCACTATAGATGGCCAAACGGGCCGGCACGGCCCGTTGCTGGCACGGCCCGACGCTGGCACGGCCCGCCAGGCCCGGCTACGAATCGTGCCGTGCCTAGATGGGCCGGCGTGCCGCTGCCGCGGCCCAGGCACGGCCCGTGAGCCTGTTAGGCAAAAAATATGTAGTTGTGGGAGCTCGAACCCACAACCTAGTGCATAAGAGGCTTAAACACATCCATCTAACCAGTGCAGCTGCAGTTTTATTGTGTTATATGTCGAATTCTTATACTTAATATATGTAAACTATTATTTTTAAAATAAAAAATGTAACCGTGTCGTGCCCGTGCCAGCACTACGGGTCGAGATAGTGGCCCAGGCACGGCACTATAGCCGTGCCGTGCCAGGCACTGGCACTATACTAATCGGACCGGGTCGTGCCTGGACCGTGCTTTTTCGTGCCGTGCCTGGGCTGGCCCATCGTGTTAGTGCCAAATGGCCATCTATAGTTTTCACCTTTAGGAGCCGGTATAGTTTACGTTGAGTTTGGGTGGTTCGTTTCTCCATCGCACGGATTTATATGGTGCAAGTTAGCTTACCATTACTTGGATGTTTGGAACCTGATTTTAACAACCAATTATTAATTCTATAGGTTCTAAACAAGTCTTCAGGGTACAGGAAGACTGAGGACTCATTTTCCCCGTCCAGGCCGTCCTCATCCACGCTCCGTTCTGTTGGAATAATACTGTTTCCATCCAGGGTGATTAATACACATTCTTCTCAGGACTCATTTTCCGCGTCCTCATCAGCGCTCTGCTCTGTGTGGGATGATACCGTTTCCAGGGTGCTGGAAATAAGTATACTAAGACCTTGTTCGATTAATCTCGTTACCCATGAATTGGATGAGATTAGAAAAAATTAAGAAGTTTGACTTATTTGATATTTAAATCCATTCAATCTCACTCAATTCATATGAAAATTGACCTAAGCGATTAATACGCATTCTTCTACAACAGTTTCACGTATCCAGAATGGAAATTAACACTCGACTTGCTGGAGCCCGGACACGGTTATTCTTTTCTTAATTAATTTTCCGGAAGCGCTTTTGTTCAGTCAGATACTGGTCAATACTGTCTCCGTTGTCGAGGACAGAAACACACTATTGAACATCTCGAGAACGGTCACCACATCCTCATTTCGCAGTATATGATATGGTACGAGTACGACACTCCATCCGCGTAAAAAAAACAATGAACATATCCTTGTACAAGATTCAAATTGGAACTTGATTCACTCAAGAACCACTGATGAGGTATTACACCGTGTGGACACACATTGCTGATGCAGAAAAGCTCTGAAATCCAGTGCCACACCATTACCGGCATTCCTTCTGCGAATGATGCGTTCGGTTAGATTTTTTAAAAAAATTTATTTTACAACATCACACTGTAATTGGCAAACCCGTATGCATGGAGGAAGAGTAGTAGCAGTCTGGCAAGGACAAGATATCAGTACGTCTTGTATAATCCCATCAGCGGCTTCTCTCTATCCTCCACTCTCTTCCTTGCTGCTTCCCGCGCTTTGAGGGCCGCTTCCTCCTCCTTGGAGACCGCCTTGGGCTTGCCGTCATCCCTCTTCCTCTTGTTAACAGCAACAGCAGACGGAGCAGGAGTGCCCTTAATCGGTCTCATTGGGTTCAACGGTTTCGTTACCACCCGGCCTGGAGCTGCACCTCCTTTAATCGCGGGGACAGCTGTTTCTGCGGCAGCAGGAGCTTTTGTTTGTGAAGCTGAGGATTGGCCAGCGTCTGATTTCGAAGCTTGCACAGACTTGTACGCCTCTTCTTGGGTAACCCACTTGCCTGCTCGTTTGCAAACATAAACATAAATGTATATGAAAAAGAGAAAACCCAGATTCGACAGGGTTTACCCGGATTCGGCAGAACACTAGAAAGAAATTACCTAAACTGTCAGAATAATAGAAGCCAGAGTTTGAATCGTAGTAAAGTCCAGTAGATTTGTCATGGTAATATCCTGACGCCGAGTCAAGCACCCATCCTGCAGAAACAAGATTTGGAGATATGTCAGCAAAAGTGAGAACATTCAGATAAAATGTTTTGTTCTAGTTAACATATGATCAAGTTTATGCAAATAATGCTTCATAATTCATAGGACTCAGGAGAATAATCAAAAATGGGTTGCTTGTACTTGCACATAGTCATTAATACCCACTAATCTAGCTTCTACCCAACATATCAAGATTGGCAATTGATAAACAAAACATTTAGCTTGGAATAAGAAAACAGAAAGCAGCAAAGCAAGTATGTAGTTACAGGCCAGCAGAATGTAATGTCAGGATTTGAAAACTGATACATAATTATTGATATGTAGTTACATAAGTTGTAGATCAAATAAGCCAGGCCTTAAAAAACTGATACAGTCCAGCTAATTATCAGGATTTTTTGGTTCACCAATGCAAGTCTGGCTGTTTTAGCTCGATGGGAAGAAGTCCAAAATATACAGGGGTGGAGCCAGGAATACTAGAAGTGGGGTGCTTGGTAATGTATTTTAGCTGAATAAGGCCCTGGGGAGCACCTGCTGTTCCTCCACCCCTGAAAATATATTAGTTAGGAGCTAGTGACAGTGGTGGAGAAAAGAACTGGAACATATAAGCTTAGAAACCAGGAACGTGGAACTTGGCCACATTCCTCGTTCCAGGAACGTTTGTTCCGTTCCGGGAAAATGAGAACAATCTCGTTCCCGTAGTGTTAAAACCTTGCTTTAGTAGCCACATACCACGTTCCCGTTCCTCGATCCAATCGATCTAGAAACTTGGTTACTAAGCATAAGAGTAATATAGCAAGCTAATAAGCACTCAAGTTAAGAAAAAAAAGAAGATGATCGTGATCCTCGATGTGGGTGCACTCTATACAGAATTACAGGTCAAAGATGAGCACAGACACAGCATGTACAGACCATGCATCGTAATAGGGTACTAGAGAATGTACTGAATTATTGATATATATAAATTAGTAAAGCCATACACAACCATCTCCAGGTGCTGCAGAAGTGTCTCCATCAACATTCCTCTGGTTATTCTCTAAATCTTTTTGATAACTCTTTTTAGCTTTCTGCAGCAGGAAACAAGTTG
Source organism: Zea mays (assembly GCF_902167145.1). NCBI lineage: Eukaryota > Viridiplantae > Streptophyta > Magnoliopsida > Poales > Poaceae > Zea > Zea mays. The sequence continues at coordinate 8,870,563 of NC_050104.1, read as the reverse complement.
AACAAGAATCAGACATGCTTTGGTAGCTCATTAACCAATTGCTAAAGCACAACAGACATGCACAAGGCATCAATATGAAGCCAAAAAAGACATCAATATAATAGTGTCTTCTCTATATAAAGCATTCTAGTTTATGTGAGACAACTACATGCATACCACCAATGAATATTGAATAAAACCATGGTAATAATAGGAAAAATACAAATCTGAGAACTTACTGCTTCTATCTGCTGTAGGGCTCGTGCAGCTTGCTGCTGTTCCTTTTCCTTTGTCTCACTCTCTTTTTGCATTGTTGACAGTCGTTTGGTGACATTGTCCTTGTGGCGCTTACCAAGTTCATGTGTCCTGATGCTGAAGGAATTGTTTGCTATATAAATCTTACAGAAGTCGCACCATTTGTTTCCTTGGCTCACCCAATACTGAAACAAGGGAGGCAAAAGAGAACTTATTATTCCCCAAGCGAATTTGCACAAATGGATGTTTCCTACAACATAGTATAACAACATAAGAGCCAACAGATGACTGAAAACAAGATATTGAATGGCAAAAGAACCCCGTTATTCTTTTGCGAGAGATAAGCATATTATCATTTACTCGGAACGAGACTACTTATCAGGGGCACAACACATTTGCACCCTCGTCTATCATCTACATTCCTTTTCCCTTTTTCTGAAAAATTTGAACAAGTAATTCTGAAGCAGGCAGCATTCACGGGAACAACTAAAATCTAATCGATAATTCCACCATAACCACCAGAGGTCCAGAGCCCAGATGCCTGACCACCACAGAACCTTGTCAGAGGGCCGAAATATCTGCTCTTCTACCTCGCAAAGCCACACCTTGTACTCTACCCAGACACTGGATAGTGCCAAGCATCCACAAGTACAAGTACAAGCACTCCCAGCTATTTAACCCTAATCCACGAGAAAGAAGGCAAGGCCGCGCGAGGTACAGGGTACTACCCAGGCCCCGCAAAAACGTTGTTCCCTGCAGCGATAAGATGGCTAGCGAGTCCAAACAACATCGCAATTCCGCCCGAATCGAGGTCACGACCCGCGGTCTGAAATTTCCAAGGAAGTGGGGAAGGGAGAGTACCTCCGTCATGGCGGCGGGCACGGATCTGCGATAAGGGAGTGCGGGGCTTCGTCTTTGCGGCGGGAGACCGCCGGCGCAGCAGAGGAGGGCGCTGATTTGACGCGGCTGGAGGGGGCTGTCGGAGGCGGCGGCGCGTTCGCCCCCTGGAGCAAGAGGTTTCTGCCGAGCGAAGTACGAACACAGAGGCCAAAGGGGCAAGTCGGCTGACCGTACGGGATGGACATTTTTGAAATACTGACACTGGCAGCGGTTTCAAAATTTTGGCACCGCGAATAGTCGAATACCGCCTGGCATTCGGCTTGGTTAGCTTTCTCAGTTTTTTTTTTTGAAATTTCTAGTTTCCATGAAACTAGAACCGCAATATGTATTCAGGATAGACGAAACTATTTTTTTAGTTTATGTTCTTTTGGTTTAGTTTTAGTTCCAATCGAATAAATCGAAGTTTAGAAAAAACACACACAATTTTAAAGTTTAGAAAAATACGTAGATGATCGGATGGAGGATTAGACTTAGAGATGGATTAATGTGGAGGGGTTGCGTGCTTGTATACTTAGAATTTTTAAATACTATATTAAGCTATGCCTAAAATTCTAATGGTTTATTGCACTTCTATTATATTTTGATTTTTCGGTTAATTCGGATTTTCGAGGTCTAAAATCGAAATTACCTCGGTTATTTCTGTTTTCTAAAACATGGAATCGAAACTATTAATGGTTAATTTGATTTCAATTTTGGTTCCAGTTAATTTGGTTCGGTTCTTCAATTTTGGCTTATTTTGCTCAGGACTAATACTAAGGATGACAATGAGTGGGTATAGTGCGGGTAGAGCAAACACCCACCTATGTTGACGCCTCGCACATCAAACCACGCTCGCACCCATAAATGTCTAATGGATGGATTTTTACGCCATACCCGATAGGTGATCGACAATTGCAAATAGTTAAATAAAAAAGCACCACAAATAGTAAGCACATATAATTATTAGAAGCACACCACATAATTATTTAGAAGCATATAATACATAATGCAATATCAATTCATATTTTAAAGAAGTAAAGACGAGTAGATGAACTAGGGTTTTATTGGGATGGATCCATTTGACACTCGTGGATGAAAAGTCACACCCAACCCCAAACTACTATTTTACATGTCGGTGTAGACTCATAGGTGGAATTTGAAACCTAGACCAACACCCAATGGATGTGAAAAGCCCTAGGCACCATGCGCCGTGGGTGATACTGCCATCCCTAACGAATACACCAATTGAACAAATAGCATTATAACGGTTGGTGCTTTGAACATATAACATTTAAGACCTCTATACTATATTAATATGTGGATAGACAAAGTGCCCTTGTAGCCGTACTTTTTCCTCGTTGTCGTCGTTGTTACTTCTTCCTCGTCGTCATAGTTGGACTTAGGGATGAAAACGGTTTCGGAATTTTTCGGAATTCCAGAAACCGATTTCGAAATTTTTCGATCGGATTCATTGGTAACGGTATTTTTCGAAAACGGAATCGGTTTTCGGAACTTTCTATCGGAATCGGTATCAGAATCGGCGTGATGTTTTACCGACCGTTTCCTTCGGTTACCGGTTTTTCTCGGAAATTACCGGATTTGTGTCTCGGAATTTTCCGGAACTGTGTCTCGGAATTTTTCGGAATTGTGTCTCGGAATTTTTCGGAATTTTCGAGCATGTGATTTTTCGCATCGCCTGTACGTCTCTAGATAAGGATTACTTATTTTTGTATTTTTTGGATGCCTTAAGATTTTTTTGGGATGGATGGTGTTGGAAGGCAGTTGGGATTAACGATTTGGTCTCTCGAACGAATCCACCATTTTCTATGTGAAAGGGAATTAGGCTTACACCTTTTTCCTAATTGATTTTGGTGGTTGAATTGCCCAACACAAATAATTGGACTAACTAGTTTGCTCTAGTCTATAAGTTCTACAGGTACCAAAGGTTCACAATAAGCCAAATAAAAGACCAAGAAAGGGTTCAAACAAAGAGAGCAAAAGACAACCCAAAGGCACCCTAGTCTGGCGCACCGGACTGTCCGGTGCACCAGGGAACTCGAAGCTGAACTTGCCACCTTCGGGAAAATGAGGGCCTGCTCCGCTATAATTCACCAGACTGTCCGGTGTGCCAGCGGAGCAACGGCTACTTCGCGCGCAACGGTCGACTGCAACACATTTAATGCGTGCCTGCACGCGCAGAAGACAGAGCACGCGCAGTTGGCGCACCGGACAGTCTACAGGACCTGTCCGGTGCACCACCGGATAGCCCAGAGGCCCCACAAGTCAGAGCTCCAACGGTCGAACCCCAACGGCTGGCTGACGTGGCTAGCGCACCGGACAGTGTCCGGTGGCGCACCGGACTGTCCGGTGCGCCATGCGACAGCAGCCTTCCAACGACCATTTTTGGTGGTTGGGGCTATAAATACCCCAACCACCCCACATTCAAAGGCATCCAAGTTTTCCACCTTCAACACATTACAAGAGCTATAGCATTCAATTCTATACACTCCAAAGAGATCAAATCATCTCCCAAGTCCAAAGACAACTCAAATCAATAGTGGCTAGTGAGAGAGTGATATTTGTGTTCATTTGAGCTCTTGCGCTTGGATTGCTTCTTTCTCTCATTCTTTCTTGTGATCAAAACTCAATTATAACCAAGGCAAGAGACACCAATTGTGTGATGGTCCTTGCGGGAACTTTGTGTTCCGTTTGATTGAGAAGAGAAGCTCACTCGGTCTAAGTGATCGTTTGAGAGAGGGAAAGGGTTGAAAGAGACCCGGTCTTCGTGACCACCTCAACGGGGAGTAGGTTTGCAAGAACCGAACCTCGGTAAAACAAATCATCATGTCTCGCTCTTTATTTGCTCACGATTTGTTTTGCGCCCTCTCTCTCTCTCGGACTCGTTTATATTTCTAACGCTAACCCGGCTTGTAGTTGTGCTTAAGTTTATAAATTTCAGATTCGCCCTATTCACCCCCCTCTAGGCGACTTTCAATTGGTATCGGAGCCCGGTGCTTCATTTGAGCTTAACCGCTCGAAGTGATGTCGGGAGCATCCGCTAAGAGGGAGTTCGGGACCGGCGAGAAGCCCGCCACAAGCCATGGGAAGGCTCCATCCGGGGAGTCCGCTAACAAGGTGAAGGGATCCCCTTCACACAACAAGACGCGTCGGAGCGGTGACAAGAAGAAGAAGATGAGGAAGGTGGTCTACTACGAGACCGACTCTTTGTCGCCATCCACCTCCGGCTCCGACACGCCGTCCGTAACTTCTAAGCGCCATGAGCGCAAGAAGTTTAGTAAGATTCTCCTACGCTACCCTCGCATTTCCAAACGTACTCCTTTACTTTCTGTCTCATTAGGCAAACCACCTATGTTTGATGGTGAAGATTATAATATGTGGAGTGATAAAATGAGACATCATCTAACCTCACTGCACACTAGCATTTGGGATGTTGTTGAAATTGGAGTACAGGTACCATCACCGGGGGATGAAGACTATGATTCGGACGAGGTCGCCCAAATCCGACACTTCAACTCCCAAGCCACCACTATACTCCTCGCCTCTCTAAGTCGAGAGGAGTATAACAAGGTGCAAGGGTTAAAAAGCGCCAAGGAGATTTGAGACGTGCTCAAGACCGCGCATGAAGGAGATGAAGTGACCAAAATCACCAAGCGGGAGACGATCGAGGGGGAGCTCGGTCGCTTCCGGCTTCGCCAAGGGGAGGAGCCACAAGACATGTACAACCGCTTGAAGACCTTAGTGAACCAAGTGCGCAACCTCGGGAGCACCAAATGGGATGACCATGAGATGGTCAAGGTTATTCTAAGATCCCTCGTTTTCCTTAACCCTACGCAAGTTCAATTAATTCGAGGAAATCCTAGATATACACTAATGTCTCCCGAGGAAGTAATAGGAAATTTTGTGAGCTTTGAGTTGATGATCAAAGGCTCAAAGAAAATCATCGAGCTAGATGGCCCCTCCGCGCCCGAAGCGCAACCGGTTGCATTCAAGGCAACGGAGGAGAAAAAGGAGGAGTCTACATCAAGTAGACAACCCATCGACGCCTCTAAACTCGACAACGAGGAGATGGCGCTCATCATCAAGAGTTTCTGCCAAATCCTCAAGCAAAGGAGGGGGAAGGATTACAAATCCCGCTCCATGAAAGTGTGCTACAAGTGTGGTAAGCCCGGTCATTTCATTGCTAAATGTCCATTATCTAGTGATAGTGACAGGGGCGACGACAAGAAGGGCAAGAGGAAAGAAAAGAAAAGGTACTACAAGAAGAAGGGCGGCGATGCCCATGTGTGTCGCGAGTGGGACTCCGACGAGAGCTCCTCCGACTCCTCCGACGACGAGGACGCCGCCAACATCGCCATCACCAAAGGGCTCCTCTTCCCCAACATCGGCCACAAGTGCCTCATGGCAAAGGACGGCAAAAGGAAGAAGGTAAAATCAAGATCCTCCACTAAATATGCTTCCTCTAGTGATGAAGATAATTCTAGTGAAAATGAGGAGGATAACTTGTGCACCCTTTTTGCCAACCTAAACATGCAACAAAAGAAAAAATTAAATGAATTAATTAGTGCTATTCATGAGAAGGATGAACTCTTGGACACCCAAAAGGACTTCCTAATTAAGGAAAATAAGAAGCATGTTAAGGTTAAAAATGCTTACGCTCTAGAAGTAGAAAAATGTGAAAAACTATCTAGTGAGCTAAGCAAGTGCCATGATATTGTTGCCAACCTTAGAAATGAGAATTCTAGTTTAATAGCTAAGGTTGATTCAAATGCTTGTGATGATTCAATTTCCAATCTTAGAGATGATAATGCTAATTTGCTTGCTAGGATTGAAAAATTGAATGACTCTCTTGCTAGCCTTAGAAATGAAAATGAAAATTTGATTGCTAAGGCTAAAGATTTAGATGTTTGCAATGCTTCCATTTCCAATCTTAGAAGTGAAAATGATATTTTAAATGCTAAGATTGTTGAACTAAAATCTTGCAAACCCTCTACATCCATCGTTGAGCATGTTTCCATTTGCACTAGATGTAGAGACATTAATTTTGATGCTATCCATGATCACCTAGCCTTAATTAAGAAACAAAATGATCACATAGCTCAACTTAATGCTAAAATTAATGAGCATGACTTAGAAAATGAAAAATTTAAATTTGCTAGAAGCATACTCTATAGTGGGAGACGCCCTGGCATCAAGGATGGCATTGGCTTCCAAAAGGGGGACAATGTCAAACTTAATGCCCCTCCTAAAAGATTGTCTAACTTTGTTAAGGGCAAGGCTCCCATGCCTCAGGATAACGAGGGTTACATATTGTACCCTGCCGGTTATCCCGAGAGCAAAATTAGGAGAATTCATTTTAGGAAGTCTCACTCTGGCCCTAATCATGCTTTTTATGTATAAGGGTGAGACATCTAGCTCTAGGCAATCAACCCGTGCTAAATTGCCTAAGAAGAAAACTCCAATTGCATCAAATGATTCTAAAATTTCTTAAAAAACCTTTGATGCATCTTATGTTTTAACTAACAAATCCGGCAAGGTAGTTGCCAAGTATGTTGGGGGCAAGCACAAGGGGTCAAAGACTTGTGTTTGGGTACCCAAAGTTCTTGTATCTAATGTCAAAGGACCCAAAACCATTTGGGTACCTAAAATCAAGATCTAAAATTGTTTTGTAGGTTTATGCATTCGGGGGCTCAAGTTGGATCATCGATAGCGGGTGCACAAACCATATGACAGGGGAGAAGAAAATGTTCTCCTCCTATGAGAAAAACTAAGATCCCCAACGAGCTATCACATTCGGGGATGGAAATCAAGGTTTGGTCAAAGGATTGGGTAAAATTGCTATATCTCCTGACCACTCCATTTCCAATGTTTTTCTTGTAGATTCTTTAGATTATAACTTGCTTTTAGTTTCGCAATTATGTAAAATGGGTTACAACTATCTTTTTACAGATATAGGTATTACTGTCTTTAGAAGAAGTGATGATTCAATAGCATAAAGGAATGTTAGAGGGTCAGCTATACTTAGTAGATTTTGATAGAGCTGAACTCGACACTTGCTTAATTGCTAAGACTAACATGGGCTGGCTCTGGCACCGTCGACTAGCACATGTTGGAATGAAGAATCTTCACAAGCTTCTAAAGGGAGAACACATTTTGGGACTAACAAATGTTCATTTTGAGAAAGACAGGGTTTGTAGTGCATGTCAGGCAGGGAAGCAAGTTGGTGTTCATCATCCACACAAGAACATCATGACGACTGACAGGCCACTCGAGCTCCTACACATGGACCTATTCGGCCCGATAGCTTACATAAGCATCGGCGGGAGTAAGTACTGTCTAGTTATTGTGGATGATTATTCTCGCTTCATGAAAGTCGCCTAGAGGGGGGTGAATAGGGCGAAACTGAAATTCTCAAGAATAATCACAACTATAAGCCGGGTTAGCGTTAGAAATATAATAGAGTCCGCGAGAGAGGGTGCAAAACAAATCGCAAACGAATAATGAAGTGAGACACGCGGATTTGTTTTACCGAGGTTCAGTTCTCTCAAACCTACTCCCCGTTGAGGAGGCCACAAAGGCCGGGTCTCTTTCAACCCTTCCCTCTCTCAAACGGTCCCTCGGACCGAATGAGCTTTCTCTTCTCAATCACTTGGAACACAAAGTTCCCACAAGGACCACCACAAGTTTGGTGTCTCTTGCCTCAATTACAAGTGAGTTTGATCGCAATGAAAGAATCAAGAAGGAAGAAAGCAATCCAAGCGCAAGAGCTCGAAATAAACACAAGCAAATCACTCTCTCTAATCACTAGGGCGTTGTGTGGAATTTGGAGAGGATTTGATCTCTTTGGTGTGTCTAGAATTGAATGCTAGAGCTCTTGTAAGTAGTTGGGAAGTGGAAAACTTGGATGCAATGAATGGTGGGTGGTTGGGGTATTTATAGCCCCAACCACCAAACTTGACCGTTGGTGGAGGTTGTCTGTTCGATGGCGCACCGGACAGTCCGGTGCACACCGGACATGTACGGTGCGACAGCCATGTCACCAAAAGCCGTTGGGTTCGACCGTTGGAGTTGGAGTCCTCTGGTGCACCGGACACTGTCCGGTGGCACACCGGACAGTCCGGTGCGCCAGACCAGAGGAGCCTTCGGTTGCTCCTTTGCTCTTTTGTTGAACTCAATACTTGGTCTTTTTATTGGCTAAGTGTGAACCTTTTGCACCTGTATAACTTATACACTAGAATAAACTAGTTAGTCCAAAGATTTGTGTTGGGCAATTCAACCACCAAAATTATATAGGAACTAGGTGTAAGCCTAATTCCCTTTCAATCTCCCCCTTTTTGGTGATTGATGCCAACACAAACCAAAGCAAATATAGAAGTGCATAATTGAACTAGTTTGCATAATATAAGTGCAAAGGTTGCTTGGAATTGAGCCAATATAAATACTTACAAGATATGCATAGATTGTTTCTTCATTTTTAACATTTTGGACCACGCTTGCACCACAAGTTTTGTTTTTGCAAATTCTTTTGTAAATTCTTTTCAAGGTCCTTTTGCAAGATAGTCAAAGGTAAATGAATAAGATTTTGAGAAGCATTTTCAAGATTTGAAATTCTCTCCCCTTGTTCCAAATGCTTTTCCTTTGACTAAACAAAACTCCCCCTAAATGTGATCCTCCTCTTAGTGTTCAAGAGGTTTTTGATTTATCATTTTTGAAATACTACTTTCTCCCCCTTTAGAACATAATAAGATACCAATTTGAAATTGACCAATTGAAAATCTCCAAAAATTTTAAAATTAGGTGGTGGTGCGGTCCTTTTGCTTTGGGCTCATATTTTCTCCCCCTTTGGCATGAATCGCCAAAAACGGAATCATTAGAGCCCAACGAAGTACTTTCTCCTCCTTTGGTCATAAAATAAATGAGTGAAGATTATACCAAAGTTGGAGAGATGCTTAGAGTGACGGCGAAGGATGAGTAGTAGAGTGGAGTGGAAGCCTTTGTCTTCGCCGAAGACTCCAATTTCCTTTCAATATACCTATGACTTGGTTTGAAATACACTTGAAAACACATTAGTCATAGCATATATAAAAGAGATATGATCAAAGGTATACTTGTGTGCTATGTGTGCAAATTAGCAAAAGAAATTCCTAGAATCAAGAATATTGAGCTCATGCCTAAGTCTGGTAAAAGATTGTTCATCAAGTGGCTTGGTAAAAATATCGGCTAATTGATCTTTAGTGTTAATGTATGAAATCTCGATATCCCCCTTTTGTTGGTGATCCCTAAGAAAATGATACCGAATGGCTATGTGTTTAGTGCGGCTATGCTCAACGGGATTATCCGCCATGCGGATTGCACTCTCATTATCACATAGAAGAGGAACTTTGGTTAGTTTGTAACCGTAGTCCCGCAGGGTTTGCCTCATCCAAAGCAATTGCGCGCAACAATGGCCTGCGGCAATATACTCGGCTTCGGCGGTAGAAAGAGCAACCGAATTTTGCTTCTTTGAAGCCCAAGACACCAAGGATCTTCCCAAGAACTGGCAAGTCCCCGATGGGCTCTTCCTATTAATCTTACACCCCGCCCAATCGGCATCCGAATAACCAATCAAATCAAATGTGGATCCCCGAGGGTACCAAAGCCCAAACTTAGGTGTATAAGCCAAATATCTCAAGATTCGTTTTACGGCCGTAAGGTGTGATTCCTTAGGGTCGGCTTGGAATCTTGCACACATGCATACGGAAAGCATAATATCCGGTAGAGATGCACATAAATAGAGTAAAGAACCTATCATCGACCGGTATACCTTTTGATCCACGGACTTACCTCCCGTGTCGAGGTCGAGATGCCCATTAGTTCCCATGGGTGTCTTGATGGGCTTGGCATCCTTCATTCCAAACTTGTTTAGAATGTCTTGAGTATACTTTGTTTGGCTAATGAAGGAGCCCTCTTGGAGTTGCTTCACTTGAAATCCTAAGAAGTACTTCAACTCCCCCATCATAGACATCTCGAACTTTTGTGTCATGATCCTACTAAACTCTTTACATGTAGATTCGTTAGTAGACCCAAATATAATATCATCAACATAAATTTGGCATACAGACAAATCATTCTCAAGTGTTTTGGTAAATAGCGTAGGATCGGCCTTTCCGACTTTGAAGCCATTAGCAATAAGGAAATCTCTAAGGCATTCATACCATGCTCTTGGGGCTTGCTTGAGCCCATAAAGCGCCTTAGAGAGCTTATATACATGGTTAGGGTACTCACTATCTTCAAAGCCGGGAGGTTGCTCAACATAGACCTCTTCCTTGATTGGTCCATTGAGGAAGGCACTTTTCACGTCCATTTGATAAAGCTTAAAGCCATGGTAAGTAGCATAGGCCAATAATATGCGAATTGACTCAAGCCTAGCTACGGGTGCATAGGTTTCACCGAAATCCAAACCTTCGACTTGGGAGTATCCCTTGGCCACAAGTCGTGCTTTGTTCCTTGTCACCACACCATGCTCATCTTGCTTGTTGCGGAAAACCCATTTGGTTCCTACAACATTTTGATTAGGACGTGGAACTAAATGCCATACCTCATTTCTAGTGAAGTTGTTGAGCTCCTCTTGCATCGCCACCACCCAATCCAAATCTTGTAGTGCTTCCTCTACCCTGTGTGGCTCAATAGAGGAAACAAACGAGTAATGTTCACAAAAATGTGCAACACGAGATCTAGTAGTTACCCCCTTATGAATGTCGCCGAGGATGGTGTCGACGGGGTGATCTCGTTGTATTGCTTGGTGGACTCTTGGGTGTGGCGGCCTTGGTTCTTGCTCATCCTCCTTTTCTTGATCATTTGCATCTCCCCCTTGATCATTGCCATCATCTTGAGGTGGCTCATTTGCTTGATCTTCTACTTCATCAACTTGAGCTTCAACCTCATTTTGAGTCGGTGGAGATGCTTGCGTGGAAGAGGATGGTTGATCTTGTGCATGAGGAGGCTCTTTGGATTCCTTAGGACACACATCCCCAATAGACATGTTTCTTAGTGCTATGCATGGAGCCTGTTCGTCACCTATCTCATCAAGATCAACTTGCTCTACTTGAGAGCCGTTAGTCTCATCAAACACAACGTCACAAGAAACTTCAACTAGTCCTGAGGACTTGTTAAAGACTCTGTATGCCCTTGTGTTTGAGTCATATCCTAGTAAAAAGCCTTCTACAGTTTTAGGAGCAAATTTAGATTTTCTACCTCTTTTAACAAGAATAAAGCATTTGCTATCAAAAACTCTAAAATATGAAATATTGGGCTTTTTACCGGTTAGGAGTTCATAGGATGTCTTCTTGAGGATTCGGTGTAAATATAACCGGTTGATGGCGTAGCAGGCGGTGTTGACCGCCTCGGCCCAAAACCGATCCGGTGTCTTGTACTCATCAAGCATGGTTCTTGCCATGTCCAATAGAGTTCGATTCTTCCTCTCCACTACACCATTTTGTTGTGGGGTGTAGGGAGAAGAGAACTCATGCTTGATGCCCTCTTCCTCAAGAAAGCCTTCAATTTGCGAGTTCTTGAACTCCATCCCATTGTCGCTTCTAATTTTCTTGATCCTTAAGCCGAACTCATTTTGAGCCCGTCTCAAGAATCCCTTTAAGGTCTCTTGGGTATGAGATTTTTCCTGCAAAAAGAACACCCAAGTGAAGCGAGAATAATAATCCACAATAACTAGACAGTACTTACTCCCGCCGATGCTTATGTAAGCGATCGGGCCGAATAAATCCATGTGTAGGAGCTCCAGTGGCCTGTCGCTTGTCATAATGTTCTTGTGTGGATGATGAGACCCAACTTGCTTTCCTGCTTGGCATGCGCTACAAATCCTGTCTTTCTCAAAATGAACATTTGTTAGTCCTAAAATGTGCTCTCCCTTTAGAAGCTTATGAAGATTCTTCATCCCAACATGGGCTAGTCGGCGGTGCCAGAGCCAACCCAAGTTAGTCTTAGCAATTAAGCAAGTGTCGAGTTCAGCTCTATCAAAATCTACCAAGTATAGCTGACCCTCCAACACTCCCTTAAATGCTATTGAATCATCACTTCTTCTAAAGACAGTGACACTTACATCAGTAAATAGACAGTTGTAGCCCATTTGACAAAGTTGCGAAACGGAAAGCAAATTGTAATCTAAAGAGTCTACAAGAAAAACATTGGAAATAGTATGGTCAGGTGATATAGCAATTTTACCCAAACCTTTGACCAAACCTTGATTTCCATCCCCGAATGTGATAGCTCGTTGGGGATCTTGGTTTTTCTCATATGAGGAGAACATCTTTTTCTCCCCTGTCATATGGTTTGTGCACCCGCTGTCGAGTATCCAACTTGAGCCCCCGGATGCATAAACCTACAAATCAATTTTAGTTCTTGACTTTAGGTACCCAAACGGTTTTGGGTCCTTTGGCATTAGAAACAAGAACTTTGGGTACCCAAACACAAGTCTTGGAGCCCTTGTGTTTGCCCCCAACAAACTTGGCAACTATCTTGCCGGATTTGTTAGTAAGCACATATGATGCATCAAAAGTTTTAAATGAAATACTATGATCATTTGATGCGCTAGGAGTTTTCTTCTTAGGCAACTTAGCACGGGTTGGTTGCCTAGAGCTAGATGTCTCACCCTTATACATAAAAGCATGGTTAGGGCCAGAGTGAGACTTCCTAGAGTGAATTTTCCTAATTTTGCTCTCAGGATAACCGGCAGGGTATAAAATGTAACCCTCGTTATCCTGAGGCATGGGAGCCTTGCCCTTAACAAAATTTGACAATCTTTTAGGAGGGGCACTAAGTTTGACATTGTCTCCCCTTTGGTAGCCAATGCCATCCTTAATGCCAGGGTGTCTCCCATTATAGAGCATACTTCTAGCAAATTTAAACTTTTCATTTTCTAAGTTATGCTCGGCAATTTTTGCATATAATATTGCTATATGATCATTTTGTTGTTTAATCAAAGTCATGTGATCATGAATAGCATTAATATCAACATCTCTACATCTAGTACAAATGGAAACATGCTCAACACTAGATGTAGAGGGTTTGCATGAATTAAGTTCAACGATCTTAGCACGCAAGATATCATTATTATCTCTAAGATCGGAAATTGTAACATTGCAAACATCTAGTTCTTTAGCCTTAGCAATTAAATTTTCATTTTCTACCCTAAGGCTAGCAAGAGAAATGCTTAATTCTTCAATCTTAGCAAGCAAATCATCATTATCATTTCTAAGATTGGGAATTGAAACATTACAAACATGTGAGTCAACCTTAGCATTTAAACTAGCATTTTCATTTTTAAGGTTGGTAATAGTATCATGACAAGTACTTAGCTCACTAGATAATTTCTCACATTTTTCTACCTCTAGAGCATAAGCATTTTTAACCTTAACATGCTTTTTATTTTCCTTGATTAGGAAGTCCTCTTGGGAGTCCAAGAGGTCATCCTTTTCATGGATGGCACTAATTAGCTCATTTAGTTTTTCCTTTTGTTCCATGTTAAGGTTGGCAAAAAGAACGCGCAAGTTATCCTCCTCATTGCTAGCATCATCCTGATCACTAGAGGTTTCATATTTAGTGGAGGATCTTGATTTTACCTTCTTCCTTTTGCCGTCCTTTGCCATGAGGCACTTGTGGCCGACGTTTGGGAAGAGGAGTCCCTTGGTGACGGCGATGTTGGCGGCGTCCTCGTCGGAGGAGGAGTCGGTGGAGCTCTCGTCGGAGTCCCACTCGCGGCACACGTGGGCATCGCCGCCCCTCTTCTTGTGGTACCTCTTCTTTTCTTTCCTCTTTCCCTTCTTGTCGTTATCCCTGTCACTGTCACTTGATAATGGACATTTAGCGATAAAGTGACCGGGCTTACCACACTTGTAGCAAACCTTCTTGGAACGGGATTTGTAATCCTTCCCCTTCCGTTGCTTGAGGATTTGGCGAAAGCTTTTGATGATTAAAGCCATCTCCTCATTGTCGAGCTTGGAGGCGTCAATTGGTTGTCTACTCGGTGTAGACTCCTCCTTCTTCTCCTCCGTCGCCTTAAATGCCACCGGTTGTGCTTCGGACGTGGAGGGTTCATCAAGCTCGTTGATCTTCTTGGAGCCCTTGATCATACATTCAAAGCTCACAAAATTCCCGATAACTTCCTCGGGGGTCATTTGAGTATATCTAGGATTACCACGAATTAATTGAACTTGAGTGGGGTTAAGGAAAATGAGTGATCTAAGAATAACCTTAACCACCTCGTGGTCATCCCATTTCTTGCTCCCGAGGTTGCGCACTTGGTTCACCAAAGTCTTGAGCCGGTTGTACATGTCTTGTGGCTCTTCCCCTTGGCGAAGTCGAAAGCGACCGAGCTCCCCCTCGATCGTTTCCCGCTTGGTGATCTTTGTTAGTTCATCACCCTCGTGCGCGGTCTTGAGGAGGTCCCAAATTTCCTTTGCATTCTTCAATCCTTGCACCTTGTTGTATTCCTCTCTATTTAGAGAGGCCAAGAGTATGGTTGTGGCTTGGGAGTTGAAGTGCTCGATTTGGGCCACCTCGTCCTCATCATAATCCTCATCCCCTACGGATGGTACCTGTGCTCCAAACTCAACAACATTCCATATACTTTTGTGGAGTGAGGTTAGATGAAATTTCATTAAATCACTCCACATAGCATAATCTTCGCCATTAAAGGTTGGCGGTTTGCCTAATGGAACGGAAAGTAATGGAGTAGGTCTAGATGTACGAGGATAGTGTAAGGGGATCTTACTAAACTTCTTGCGCTCTTGGCGCTTAGAAGTTACGGACGGTGCATCGGAGTCGGAGGTCGATGTTGATGAAGTGTCGGTCTCGTAGTAGACCACTTTCCTCATCCTCTTGTGCTTGTCGCCTTTCCGATGCGACTTGTGAGAAGAAGATTTTTCCTTCTTCTCTTTGTGGTGAGAAGAGGAGGATCTTTTCTCCTTCCGTTTGGAGGAGTCCTTCTTCTTCTCCTTCCTCTTGGTGCAAGATTCTTCCGATGAAGTGCTCCCTTGGCTTGTAGTGGGCTTGTCGCCGGTCTCCATCTCCCTCTTGGTGTGATCTCCCGACATCACTTCGAGTGGTTAGGCTCTAATGAAGCACCGGGCTCTGATACCAATTGAAAGTCGCCTAGAGGGGGGGGGGGTGAATAGGGCAAAACTGAAATTCTCAAGAATAATCACAACTATAAGCCGGGTTAGCGTTAGAAATATAATAGAGTCCGCGAGAGAGGGTGCAAAACAAATCGCAAACGAATAATGAAGTGAGACACGCGGATTTGTTTTACCGAGGTTCGGTTCTCTCAAACCTACTCCCCGTTGAGGAGGCCACAAAGGCCGGGTCTCTTTCAACCCTTCTCTCTCTCAAACGGTCCCTCGGACCGAATGAGCTTTCTCTTCTCAATCACTTGGAACACAAAGTTCCCACAAGGACCACCACAAGTTTGGTGTCTCTTGCCTCAATTACAAGTGAGTTTGATCGCAATGAAAGAATCAAGAAGGAAGAAAGCAATCCAAGCGCAAGAGCTCGAAATAAACACAAGCAAATCACTCTCTCTAATCACTAGGGCGTTGTGTGGAATTTGGAGAGGATTTGATCTCTTTGGTGTGTCTAGAATTGAATGCTAGAGCTCTTGTAAGTAGTTGGGAAGTGGAAAACTTGGATGCAATGAATGGAGGGGTGGTTGGGGTATTTATAGCCCCAACCACCAAACTTGACCGTTGGTGGAGGCTGTCTGTTCGATGGCGCACCGGACAGTCCGGTGCACACCGGACATGTCCGGTGCGACAGCCACGTCACCAAAAGCCGTTGGGTTCGACCGTTGGAGTTGGAGTCCTCTGGTGCACCGGACACTGTCCGGTGGCACACCGGACAGTCCGGTGCGCCAAACCAGAGGAGCCTTCGGTTGCTCCTTTGCTCTTTTGTTGAACTCAATACTTGGTCTTTTTATTGGCTAAGTGTGAACCTTTTGCACCTGTATAACTTATACACTAGAATAAACTAGTTAGTCCAAAGATTTGTGTTGGGCAATTCAACCACCAAAATTATATAGGAACTAGGTGTAAGCCTAATTCCCTTTCACTTCACTTGGGTGTTCTTTTTGCAGGAAAAATCTCATACCCAAGAGAGTTTAAAAGGATTCTTGAGACGGGCTCAAAATGAGTTCGGCTTAAGGATCAAAAAGATTAGAAGCGACAACGGGACGGAGTTAAAGAACTCACAAATCGAAGGCTTCCTTGAGGAGGAGGGCATCAAGCATGAGTTCTCTTCTCCCTACACCCACAACAAAATGGTGTGGTGGAGAGGAAGAATAGAACTCTTTTGGACATGGCAAGAACCATGCTTGATGAGTACAAGACTTCAGATCGGTTTTGGGCCGAGGCGGTCAACACCGCTTGCTACGCCATCAACCGGTTATATCTACACCGAATCCTCAAGAAGACATCGTATGAACTCCTAACCGGTAAAAAGCCCAATGTTTCATATTTTAGAGTCTTTGGTAGCAAATGTTTTATTCATGTTAAAAGAGGTAGAAAATCTAAATTTGCTCCTAAGGCTGTAGAAGGCTTTTTACTTGGATATGATTCAAACACAAGGGCATATAGAGTCTTTAACAAGTCCTCTGGACTAGTTGAAGTTTCTTGTGACATTGTGTTTGATGAGACTAACGGCTCTCAAGTAGAGCAAGTTGATCTTGATGAGATAGGTGATGAAGAGGCTCTGTGCGTCGCGCTAAGGAACATGTCCATTGGGGATGTGTGTCCTAAGGAATCCGAAGAGCCACCGCATGCACAAGATCAACCATCTTCCTCAATGCAAGCATCTCCACCAACTCAAAATGAGGATGAGGCTCAAAATGATGAAGGAGAAGATCAAGAAATTCAGCCACCTCAAGAGGAGAGCAATGATCAAGGGGGAGATGCCCATGATCAAGATGAGGAAGATGAACAAGTTCCAAGGCTGCCACACCCAAGAGTCCACCAAGCAATCCAACGAGATCACCCTGTGAACACCATCCTCGGCGATATTCAAAAGGGGGTAACTACTCGATCTCGTGTTGCTCATTTTTGTGAACATTACTCTTTTGTTTCCTCTATTGAGCCACACAGGGTAGAGGAAGCACTTCAAGTTTCGGATTGGGTGGTGGCAATGCAAGAGGAGCTCAACAATTTCACTAGGAATGAGGTATGACATTTGGTTCCACGTCCTAACCAAAATGTTGTAGGAACCAAGTGGGTCTTCCGCAACAAGCAAGATGAGCATGGTGTGGTGACAAGGAACAAAGCCCGACTTGTGGCCAAGGGATATTCACAAGTCGAAGGTTTGGATTTCGGTGAAACCTATGCACCCGTAGCTAGGCTAGAATCAATTCGCATTTTACTTGCCTATGCTACTTACCATGGCTTCAAGCTTTATCAAATGGACGTGAAAAGTGCCTTCCTAAATGGACCAATCAAGGAGGAGGTTTATGTTGAGCAACCTCCCGGCTTTGAAGTTAGTGAGTATCCTAATCACGTATATAAACTCTCTAAGGCGCTTTATGGGCTCAAGCAAACCCCAAGAGCATGGTATGAATGCCTAAGAGATTTTCTTATCACTAATGGCTTCAAAGTCGGAAAAGCCGATCCTACTTTATTTACTAAAACTCTTGACAATGATTTGTTTGTATGCCAAATTTATGTTGATGATATTATATTTGGGTCTACTAACGAATCTACATGTGAGGAATTTAGTAGGATCATGACATAGAAATTTGAGATGTCTATGATGGGGGAGTTGAAGTACTTCTTAGGATTTCAAGTGAAGCAACTCCAAGAGGGCACTTTCATTAGCCAAACAAAGTACATTCAAGACATTCTAAACAAGTTTGGGATGAAGGATGCCAAGCCCATCAAGACACCCATGGGAACCAATGGGCATCTCGACCTCGACACGGGAGGTAAATCCGTCGATCAAAAGGTATATCGATCGATGATAGGCTCTTTACTCTATTTATGTGCATCTCGACCGGACATAATGCTTTCTGTATGCATGTGTGCAAGATTCCAAGCCGACCCTAAGGAAGCTCACCTTACGGTCGTAAAACGAATCTTGAGATATTTAGTTTATACTCCTAAGTTTGGGCTTTGGTACCCTCGGGGATCCACATTTGATTTAATTGGTTATTCGGATGCCGATTGGGCGGGGTGTAAATTTAATAGAAAGAGCACATCGGGGACTTGCCAGTTCTTGGGAAGGTCTCTGGTGTCGTGGGCTTCAAAGAAGCAAAATTCCGTAGCCCTTTCTACTGCCGAAGCCGAGTATATTGCTGCAGGCCATTGTTGCGCGCAATTACTTTGGATGAGGCAAACCCTTAGGGACTATGGTTACAAATTAACCAAAGTTCCTCTTCTATGTGATAATGAGAGTGCAATCCGCATGGCGGATAATCCCGTTGAACATAGCCGCACTAAACACATAGCCATTCGATATCATTTTCTAAGGGATCACCAACAAAAGGGGGATATCGAGATTGCATATATTAACACTAAGGAATAATTAGTCGATATCTTTACCAAGCCACTAGATGAACAAACCTTTAACAAACTTAGGTATGAGCTAAATATTCTTGATTCTAGGAATTTCTTTTGATGTTTTGCACACATAGCTCATAAATATACCTTTGATCATGTCTCTTTTATTTGCTATGACTAATGTGTTTTCAAGTGAATTTCAAACCAAGTCATAGATTGAAAGGGATTTGGAGTCTTCGGCGAAGACAAAGGCTTCCACTCCACTCCATCAAATTACTCATCCTTCGCCGTCGCTCCGAGCATCTCTCCAACTTTGGTATAATCTTCACTCATATTGTGTTCGCCAAAGGGGGAGAAATTAGTTGGAAGGGCTTATATTTCACTCTAGTATCCGTTTTTGGCGATTCATGCCAAAGGGGGAGAAAGTATTAGCCCAAAGCAAAAGGACCGCACCACCACTAATTTTCAAAATTTTAAAGGTCTTGAAATGATGAATTTTGCAATTGAAATATTATTGTTTTCAAAAGGGGGAGAATGTAGTATTTTCAAAATTGGTATCTTAAAACCCTCTTGAACACTAAGAGGAGGATTTTATTGAGGGGGAGTTTTGTTTAGTCAAAGGAAAAACATTTGAAACAGGGGGAGAAAATTTCAAATCTTGAAAATGCTTTACAAAATCTTATTCATTTACCTTTGACTATTTGCAAAAGGACTTTGAAAAGAATTTACAAAAGAATTTGCAAAAACAAAACATGTGGTGCAAGCGTGGTCCAAAATGTTAAAAATAAAGAAATAATCCATGCATATCTTATGAAAATATTTATTGGTTCAATTCTAAGTAACCTTTGCACTTACATTTTGCAAACTAGTTCAATTATGCACTTCTATACTTGCTTTGGTTTGTGTTGGCATCAATCAACAAAAAGGGGGAGATTGAAAGGGAATTAGGCTTACACCTTTTTCCTAATTGATTTTGGTGGTTGAATTGCCCAACACAAATAATTGGACTAACTAGTTTGCTCTAGTCTATAAGTTCTACAGGTGCCAAAGGTTCACAATAAGCCAAATAAAAGACCAAGAAAGGGTTCAAACAAAGAGAGCAAAAGACAACCCAAAGGCACCCTGGTCTGGCGCACCGGACTGTCCGGTGTGCCACCGGACAGTGTCCGGTGCACCAGGGAACTCGAAACTGAACTTGCCACCTTCGGGAAAATGAGGGCGTGCTCCGCTATAATTCACCGGACTGTCCGGTGATGCACCGGACAGTGTCCGGTGTCACACCGGACTGTCCGGTGTGCCAGCGGAGCAACGGCTACTTCGCGCGCAACGGTCGACTGCAACGCATTTAATGCGCGCCTGCGCGCGCAGAAGACAGAGCACGCGCAGTTGGCGCACCGGACAGTCTACAGGACATGTCCGGTACACCACCGGACAGCCCAGAGGCCCCACAAGTCAGATCTCCAACGGTCGAACCCCAACGGCTGGCTGACGTGGCTGGCGCACCGGACAGTGTCCGGTGGCGCACCGGACTGTCCGGTGCGCCATGCGACAGCAGCCTTCCAACGGCCATTTTTGGTGGTTGGGGCTATAAATACCCCCAACCACCCCACATTCAAAGGCATCCAAGTTTTCCACCTTCAACACATTACAAGAGCTATAGCATTCAATTCTAGACACTCCAAAGAGATCAAATCCTCTCCCAAGTCCAAAGACAACTCAAATCAATAATGGCTAGTGAGAGAGTGATATTTGTGTTCATTTGAGCTCTTGCGCTTGGATTGCTTCTTTCTCTCATTCTTTCTTGTGATCAAAACTCAATTGTAACCAAGGCAAGAGACACCAATTGTGTGGTGGTCCTTGCGGGAACTTTGTGTTCCGTTTGATTGAGAAGAGAAGCTCACTTGGTCTAAGTGACCGTTTGAGAGAGGGAAAGGGTTGAAAGAGACCCGGTCTTCGTGACCACCTCAACGGGGAGTAGGTTTGCAAGAACCGAACCTCGATAAAACAAATCATCTTGTCTCGCTCTTTATTTGCTCACGATTTGTTTTGCTCCCTCTCTCTCTCTCGGACTCGTTTATATTTCTAACGCTAACCCGGCTTGTAGTTGTGCTTAAGTTTATAAATTTCAGATTCGCCCTATTCACCCCCCTCTAGACGACTTTCACTATGTACATGTTATGTATTAGTAATATATAATGATAGAGAGTCGAGAGTCTGTCTTTTCCACACACTAGGTTTTAGGGTTTTCCTGTGAGGTTGTAAAAAAACTCTTTATGTGAGGAAAAATATTTCATAAGTAAGCATGTCATGTCAGCTAGATCGAGTGGATATTGTGAATTGTGAACTTTGAGTCTGTGAACTTGTGATATTTATGAACTTGTTATATTGTAAACTTTTTATATTATAAATTTATGATCCTTGTGAACTTGTTATATCATGAATTGTGAACTTGTGGTCTTTGTGATCTTTTGTCAACTTTGTTGTATTGTGAAGTTTGATATGTTTACCGATCGTATTTTAGATTTCGACCGTTACCGGTGTACTTTCCGCACCAAACTTTCATTTCCGATGTTTCTGAAATACCGATATCGTTTCCTTTTTCGATTTTGTTTTCGATAAAAATATGAAAACGATAATGGTTTTAGTGTTTACCGACCATTTCCGATCGTTATCATCCCTAGTTGGACTAAAGAACCCTAGAGATGGCGTGTCGTCGATGTCTCCGTTGAAAAGGCCCGCGTCGCAGCCAATGCCAATTGGGAGGACGGTTGTGTCGTTGCCTCCTCTACCATCGTGACTAGAAAGGTCTCTGCATCGGTGAAGGTAAGTCAAGTGCTACTGCTTCCATCACGCTTGACTTCACATTGGCAATGGAGAATGCAGCTGTTTTGCGGTGTGGCAAAAGGCTTGTGTTTGTAGCCTTGTGGGTGGGGGAAGCTAGAGTTTTTGCGGATGAGGTTTGCCCTCAATGGTCGATTTGGTGCGGTTTGCTCTTATTTGATGTGATTTGCCTTGTGATGCATACAGATAATTTCTATGGCTAATGCATTGCTCGATTAATGAATATAACCGAGGGTTATTTTCTTTATGCTTAGAGTGCCATGTGGGTGGAGGAAGCTAGGGTTGCTTCAGATCAGGTTTGCCCGTGGTGCTCGGCGGTCGATTTGGTGCGGTTTTGCCCTCTGATGCATACGAGGAATTCCTATGATTGACACATTGCTTGATTGATGAATGAATGATGACCGTTTTCTTCATACTTAATAGCATAGTGTGGGGTAGGGTTGCTGCGGATCAGGTTTGCCCTTTGATGCTCTGAGGGCCATTTGGTGTGGTTTGCCCTGTTACGCACACTAGGAATTCCTATAATTGATTGATGAGTATAGTTGAGGATTGTTTTCTTCATGCTAAGAGATTTTTTGAGTGACGGGTAGTGGATTCAGTTATCTGATTTAGTCACTAAGGTGGTATCTGAATCGTTCACTAAGCTAGTGTTTAGTTCTAGAGTATAGTAGAATAGAACCGCTCCATTCTAATACTAAGACTGTTTGGTTCAAATTAAAGTAGAACAGAGCCACCCTAATATAAGAATATTCCCTCAATATGTTGAATCCCTTGGCTCCTAAAAACAGTCGGACCCAAGCGCTCGCTCACCGAATGATCCATCGTTGTTGCCTAGGCTCTTGCGTGCTTATATATTCGGAGGCCAATTAAATTAATTCGTGTAGATCATTCTCTGCATGCAGCACCACCATGCGTCCTTGTCATATATTAAAAGTAATATATATATATATATATATATATAGTTTATATATTAGGAGCCCTAGGCTTTCAATAACTAGAGGAAGTCCAGGTCGGACGGTGCAATCCGGTCGAGTCGGACCACATCCAGACGTCTATAAAACAAGACCGGAGTGCTAGAGTTCAGTTTTTTACGCTCCACCCCGATTCATTAGCGACGCCGCGTGCGACGACGACAGTTGCCCCAGAGCGTGCGCGACGATGGATCCCCAGCCGGTGGCCGCAACTCCATGACCTCGACGCACGGTGGCGGAGGTTCCTCGATCCGGAGTAGTGGCGGCAGTTCCCAGGTCGGTGGCAGCGGCTCCCCGATCCAGAGGGCGAGCGACAGCGGGGCCCTTGTGCGGGCAAGCGGCGGCGTCCCCGAGGTCCCGAGGAGGCGGCACTTCCAAGGCCGGCGAGCAAGCGACACCCGTCGACGTGCGAGTAGCGACGGCGACGCATGAGGCGCGATCTTCGAGCGAGCGGCGTCACGGAAGGCCCGAGATGCGCGCAGCGATGATCGCGCGTGACATCCTCTGATCCGGCGCAATTTTATTTTCGATTATTGTGTTTTATGCCTATCACATGTATTATTTACGCAAAAAAACTGTACGATTTTATGCTTAAGCACAGAGTTCGTATATCAGTTTACTGCATGCACATTGGAAAGGCAATTCCTTGATTTATGCTGTTCGTAATTTGCGCGCATGCAATGGAAACTCCCACGATTTTTGGCATAATTTTTGGATCTGTATAAAAATAGAAACCGCATGCATGCGGCTGCCATATTTTCGGATCTGTCATAAAAATAGGATAGTAATAACAACCTACTAGAGCTATCAACATCGAACATTGATTCGGTATTTACGCTTATAATTTAGTGATTTTATGCTCAAAACTTAAGGTTTTTACGCTCCATCCGGGGATGCGTCCACCAGTGAACAACATGCCAGATTTTTTACGCAGTGTGACGAATTGCATAAATACCTACACAGTGTGGCATATTTAGTATGAGTATATATCATAAAATGGTTATTACGATCTATCTGCATGGCTGTTGGAGCGATCCTAAATTTATGGAGGAAATAAAACATTTAAAGTAGAAACCGTCACACATATCTTTCTTAAATTTACGCGCATGCAAGGGAACGTGTTTGACTCATGCATGCATCTTGCCATAATTTTTGGATCTGTATAACCGCATGCATGCGGCTGCCATGTTTTTCGGATCTGCCATAAAAATAGGATCGTAATAACAACCTACTAGAGCTATCAACCTCTCACATTGGCTCGGTACTTACGCTTATAATTTTTAGATCTTATGCTCAAAACTTAAGGTTATTACGCTCCAAACCGGAGATGCGTCCACCAGTGAATAACATGCCAGATTTTTTACACAGTGTAACGAATTGCATAAATAGCTACACCATGTAGTATAATTTGTATCAATATATATCATAAACTAGATCTAATGTGTTTAACTGCATGGCTGTTGGAGGGATCCTATATTTATGAAGGAAATAAAACATTAAATACGATTTTTTGTTTCTATGCGTGCAATTTATTTCCTTTCGTTGCACATTATTTTTATCATAAATTCGTGTGCATGCAGCTGGTAACAGATTTTTACGTAGTATACTGAATTGCATAATTATATACACAGGATAGCATATTTAGTAGCAGTACATATCATAAAATGGTCCTTACGAGTCTAGTTGCATGGCTGTTGCAGAGATCCTAAATTTATGGAGGAAATAAAGCATTTAAAAATAGAAATCGTCACACGTACCTTTCCTAAATTTATACGCATGCAAAGGGATGTGTTTGACTCATGCATGCATTCCTTTTTTGCGCGCAGAGACGTGGGCGCGGGTGGTGCAACCGACAGCCTGGTCCAGTCGGTGCGCTGGGTTGAACCAGGTTGCAGGGATGATCGACCTGAGCTTCCTTAAACTATTAGAAGCCAGGGCTCCCGTTATACCTACCTATATATATATATATGGTTGTATGAATGTATTATAGTTATGAAATTATCTATTTTCACTCATCAACCAAATAAAGGATAGTGTCATTCCGTTCTATTTCATTCTAGAACCGAACAGAAAACAAGGTGACTTCATCGTTACAGCGCAAAAAAGAGATTTCCATCAACCCTCAAAAATAAGATGAAGTCGTATTCCTAAAAGGTACTGCAACGGCTAATGTACTGAACATATAATCGGGTTACGTGAACAAAACTTCGAACCGGACACCACTCTCCAAGAGATCAATCGAAGTTCTCAATCTTGATTGGAGTTATATCATCTGCCACCTCAAACTTCCCAACTAATCTTGCAAAGAACAACATCTGCTGCTCCAAGGTGAACTTGATGTTCTCCGCCTGTCCAAAATCAAGAAAGAGGTCACAAGTCCGTGCAGGTTGATAGTGTCGAGGGTGCTGAAAATATGAAACATAGGTATACAGTGAGGCAACAACCTTACGGAACCCATGCTGCTCTCCTTCATATTCAACCAAAGCAACAGGCAAACCTTTCTCTTTCAAGGCACTGTATATTTTGCGTGCCTGATCTGGTGGCACAACCTAGAAAACGTTAAAGCAGGTGACAAATTATGCTATAGAAAACATCGATATACCACTGAGTAATGGAGCCATGATAAACTTTACAGTTCATGGTCAGCAAATACCTTATCCTCCAACCCTTGAAACAAAATGACTGGACAAGTAAACTGGTTGACAAAGTTGATTGGTGATCTCTCGTAGTAAGCTCTTTCATTTCCTAAAGGAACATGTGCGTCATGAATAAATAGATGTAAATCAGAGCTAGAAAGTGGGTTAACATCTTCAAAAACAAATGATAATACCGTCTCTTACCTACAAGATTGTCCATATAATGAGACTCAAATTTGTGCGTCTCCGCTCTCAACAGAGTCAAGTCCCCAACCTAATGAGACATATGGTAAATTGCTCAGCAAGAATAGAAAAATACAAATATCCGGCACATATTTATGGCAACTTACACCATAGAGAGAAGCTCCAGCCTTGAACGTGTCTCTGAATGCAAGTGAAGCTAAAGTAGTGTATCCACCTGCTGATCTACCAGTAATACAAAGGCGCTGCCCATCTACTTTCCCACTCTCCACCTTAATATGAAAAGAATCAACCATTAAGGTGATTTTCTTATCACCTTCAAAGTTAAAATGCCAACTCTACATTAGAATCATTGCTCAAATGATGTACCAGGAATCTCGCACAGCCGCAGCAATCATCAACATCAACAATACCCCATTTGTTCAATAGTCTCTCCCGATACTCTCTTCCATAACCTTCAGTTTGTCAGTCAACAAAGTTCAACAGTATTAAATGCCCTGGAGTATCACTGAAGATAAAGGGTTTAGCCTAAACAATCGAAGTTAAGAACAAACCAGTGCTTCCTCCATAGTTGACATCGACATATGCCCACCCTCTACTTGTCCAATACTGGACACTGAGGTCCAGAATTGCACGTGTTTCAGCAGTTGGTCCTCCTGAAAATTTAGAGTGTCAAAGCATTCTGTGATTTTCATCTGAAAAGAAAGAATTTCAAACCTACTTAGCAAAAATCATTTATTTTTGTAAAATCTAAGAGAACACTTAAGCTGAATACATGTATAGTTCTTTTGAGGGGGATCAAACCGAATAATTATTTCAAGCAACATAAGGTTTGAATAATTCACTTACCATGTGTTTTGACAAGCAAAGGAGGCTTTTCATCAGGCAAACCTTGAAAATTGGGATTTGATGGTGGGTAGAAATAGGCATAAGCTTTCTGGCCAGACTTGGATGTAGGGAACTCAACAAGTTCTGGTGTGCTGAAGAAAGGTCTATATTGTACGAGGTCTGGTGAGGACGACCAGGCTATTGAGAAATTGACTACTTTGGTTTTGCTTTCATTTAATGTCACCTGGATGAAACAATTAATGCACCAATTGATAAACAATACACAAAACTGCACATCATCAACATATAAACAAAACTGTGAATCTAATATCTGATAAACCTTAGCAATCGACCGTGGAATACTCGCGGAAGCACCTTCAATATAGAAGTAATCATCTGCAGCAACCTGCTAGATCAAGCAAGCAACAAGACAATATAGGTCACGAAAGAAACATATACACCTCAAGTTTTCAAAGTGGCAATGAAGATTTTGTCACGTACCACATCAGATAAATCAGAGAAAGGGATGTCAAGCAATGAAATAGAACCTGAATCACAATCAAGCACACCAAGATGTGACTTTCCTTGCTGTCTGCAAGGCATAGTTATCATGATGGTCCATGAAGAATTGAAGATGTCTCACAAACAAAAGCAACATAGATTTTTTTTCTTCAATATTATCGATACCTATAACTGAAAACAATGTGGTCGCTGTTTCCAAGAAAATCATACGAGCTGATGCCAAAAACCCACAATGGTCTCGTAAATTCAGCATCTAGTGAATACACTGGAACAATTTCATTGGTTTGTTCAACCTGAACACAGTAGCATACTGAAATTACATGACAAATATAGTCCAGATGATGAATTCTGATAGAGAAAAGGAATATAATAACAAGTTTAGCTCATTCACAAGCCACATTGGTTATGAATTCTGAATTTATTACTAATAACAATGATCGCAGTTAAGTTTTGTGTCCAAAATACAGTTACGACATACTGTCAGAAAAACTCAGAGTTGAGAGAAAACTGCTTACCCATTTATAAATATTCCAAAATCCACTCCCTCTGTCAGTAACAAAAAACAGTTCTCCTGCAAGTTGAATGCTTTAGATGAACTATAGTATAAGGTTAGTAGCCAAAATACTGTACAAGAACGTACCAATGTTCCATATGATATAATTAGATCATTCACTAAGCAGTGTGAATTACGGATAACAAAAGAGCAAAGGCCACTCAAATAGCAATGCATCATCCAAATGGTTAATAATAAAGCCCCTTTCATTTCTTATAAGAATAAGTTAGTTATGTACTCCCTCCATTCTAAATTCTAAGTTGCTCTGGTTTTTCTAGGTACATAACGTTTACTATGCATCTAGACATAATGGATATCTACGATTCTAGGTGCGTAGTAAAAGCTATGTACCTAGAAAAGACAGAAGGACTTATAATTTGGATGGAGGGAGTATTCATTTATATCATGGACAAGGACCACATTAATACATTTATTTGGAACAAAGGAAGCTCAAGGAAATGTTGAATGTCCCAATGATGCAAGGCTAACATAATGAGATCCCATTTTTAATATGTAGTGTCAACAAAAAGTACGAGTATGTTAAAGCTTGAGATTACAAAATTTTGAAGTACTTTCCCGTAAAAAATATACTTAGCTGATGATATTATCACTGAACCATATCAATACTTAGCATTTTTACAATAATCAAGTCTACATACAAATACAGCAGAAGGATACCTTTCGGTGACCATTTAGGTTCACTAGGAGATTCAATCAGCAGCCGATTGCCACCGGCAATACAGACCCGTTTGGTCAAGTCTCTGTAGACACAAAAATACATGGGGCTAAATCAGCAAAAGTTGGAAAGGGGAATTCAGCTATATGAACATGTTCAAAGGTGTACAAAAGTATCACTGTACCATGATGTAAGCTTAAAATAACAGTGGCACATAATCGCTAGCCTGTGCATGGGTTTCTAAACCACCCAGTCCACTCACTCATTACCCAATCCAGTCCGTGAAAAGGAATACCATATGGATTAGGTGGATATGGTTTCATACCCATTAGACCCATGGGTTGTCATTGCCGTCATTGAGGCCCGACAGGCTGAGCTTAGACAATGTGCCGCCGCACCCCATGTCTACTTGCACCGTAGCAACACCGCTACAGGGCACATGCATTGCATCTGTTCTCGTCATCTTCTTCTGAAACGACAAGGGATGCACCACACACATCGACGTCGGCATCACACTCATGCATCGACACTGGCAAAGTGGCAACTCTTATCATGGTGACATGACGCATACATGCGCCAAGACCACCACAACTCTATCACAACTTCTCGAGCCTATTGTCAACCTCGCCACGAACGGCACCACGGGCGCTCACCATGAGGCCATGGGGCGCGCATTGAGAGGCCAAGGACCAAGAGTGACGTGGCCATGCCCTCGGCGCTGGTGAGCAGCTTTGGCCGAGAGGCCAAGGCGGTCGGGGAGAAACAACGGGTCACTCACATTTGCCACCATCTTGGCAGCTTCGAGGACGGATGGTGGCACCGAGCGGCACGCTTTGAGGTCATCTTGACGTGTCTGAACACCTACGACACATACAGGACCATGGCCACCATGTCGCACGCCTTGTCGTCCTAGGATGCCCAATGTCACGTACATGTCGAATACTCAGCGCCAACCGGAGCAGGATCTCACGCCACATGCTTGTCGACGACGACATGCTGGAGGCTGACAGCTTCATGGCTTCTTGCACAGATGTCATGATCTTACTGCAGGGCTGTGAGATAGCAGTACGTAACGAGGAAGATAAAATAGGAAGCAGATCAATCCTAATTTGCGGTTCTCGCTTGTTGGGGAAGACGATAGCGGTGCCTAGACTCTTCACTATCCAGTAAACCACCTAACTCACCCAATCAAATCCATCTATATTGATCCATAAATGGGTGGGTCAAAACTCATCCAAATACATATAAACCCACTCATGAACAGGCCTAAATGCCTAATCACTACGGTACTAGCAATTTAGTGTTTGCCTATGCAACCTTCAAGTCTCGACTTTGTCAATTGATTATAAAATAATCATAAATCTATGTCAATCTGACAGGGAAAATAAGAGGAAGTGCCTGGTTTTATACAACTACATTTAAAATCTGTTGCATTAACTACAATGTGATTTATTATCTTTTAGATATTTTATACACGAAATGATCTTTAGGGGTATTAGAAGCTGTTATTTAAATCATTGTGCATATTCATCAAGATAGTGTTGTAGATATGCATGAACACCATCCTGACATATATCAACGGTGCAGTTTCATTTGATGCAGACAAGATAGTACTTTTATTCACAATAAAACTGAATGCAAGAAAAAAACCTGTTCTAATATGTTATTCACAAGATAATTACAATTACCCGCTTTCGGCGAAGTAACCAACCCAGAGTTCTGATTTATCCCAGGGCATGTTTGGATGGCTCCATTCAATCCATGCTATCCGCTTTTTATTTTGATCAATGCGAGGAAATGCATAGAAATCGTTGCCGCTGATCAGCACCTTTGGTTCTTCAATATAGAGCATATGTAAGCTAGTGTCGTGAAAGAAAAATGGATAAACATCAAAAGAAAGCATAGATCTAATATGGTGACTGTGGTTACATTCTCTGAAAATATTACCATGAACATCACTGCCACTCAAGTTTATAGCAGCAATTGTTGTGGTGGGATTCAAGCTATCCTTTCGACGATCTATTAAAATATATGAGCATGTTAGAAGTTCGTTGTGTTACTATATATATTAGAACCAAATCATAGGTCAAGTACCTTCCATCACAGTAACATAACGGTCGAAGTGAGGATCAAATACACCATCAGCATAACTGACATTTGGCGCACCATAATCGGGTGTAAGAGGCACAGGTGGACCACCAGCTGACAAGGTATACACATTGCCCAAAAGAACATGAAAACCATAGTGCACATGATTTGGTCAAAGGTGTCAGGCACTAAAAACAGATAGACTACTATGTGGTGGGATATAAGTTTGCAACATTTTCCACAATACTTAAAATAAACAATGAAAGTAAACACCATATACTTACAGTTTCTAAGTTTTTAATGAACATCAATTATATAATGTTAGTTTTAACCAAGTCTCAACAATAAGACCATAGCAGCCTACTTAGTACTTACTTCCTATTGTTTGCTTGTATAGACGTTGATCCTTGTAATTTGAGAACACAACAACACTCTTGTCGACTGCAAATGCACCACCTCCATATTCTTGAGCCAGTGTGCGTGCTGCAAATTCCTGAGGTATGACATCCACAGGATTATCCTCCTCCTTTACAATAACCATACGCCTAAACACAGATTTAGTTCAATATGATCAGGGGTGGATCTACAAATATAAGTTAGGAGGGGCTCGTTCCATTATCGTCTACCTCTAGCCCCTATTTCCAAGCTTAAAGCTTCTATGGATACAAATTTGAGAACTACTCCCTCCATCCCAAAATAGTTGACACTTTAGCTATGATTTAGGTATAAATTAAGTGTCAACTATTTTGGGACAGTTGAATGTATTGCACTATAAAGCAGATGTAATCGATATGTGCACCAATGGAAGCAACAAACATTCAATGATTGCCAGATACTAACATTCTGACAATATGTTCATTATACAGCAACATTCTTGTGACATCATGTTGATTAGCAATTAGCATGCAAGTGTGCAGACATGCAGAGTGCAGAAACAAAATGTAATATAATTCTGATTCTCAAATTACTCTGATAAAAAATATAAGTCCATCTAGTTTTTCCGTAAATCGAACTTTTTCTAGACACTTTCATAGATATGGCTAGTCAAAGTTTAAAGAGTATGGCCCAACCCTTGCATGGGAATAGAACGACCAGTCGGTACTCAGGTCCAAATGCCACATCAATGGGTAGCGTTGGATCCAGGCTTAGGCCCTGTTTGTTTACTTCCAGGATTATATAATCCAGATTATGACCTGCTTATGGATTATCATAATCTAGGTATCATAATCTAGATTATTTAAGCTAGATTATGATACCTAGATTATGACAATCCATGAGCAGGTCAATAGGTGCTTATATAATCCATAAGTTGGATTATATAATCTTGAAACAAAACAAACAGGACCTTAATCAGGTTGGGCAAGGCCACTTAAGCAACTTGGGTTTAATCAAAATATGTTACTAAAAACTAGCAAGCAGCAACACTAAAACTTTCAGAAACATTATCGCGAGCGCGTCGAATGTCAACGCCTTGGCCACTAAACCTCGGGAGCGGATTTCATTTACCCTTTCTCCTCGGGGCGGCCCTCGATCCAGAGAAGGCGTCCATCTCCAGCGAGAGCGATACCGCCGAGGCGCCTATCCGCGCCAGATACGACGTCCGCAGTGATGGGCGACCTCCAGGACCCGAACGGCGCCACTGTAGGCTTCTCGGCGGCCGGCGGCGCGGAGGAGGCGGCTGAAGAGGAGGACATGCGGGGCTGAGATGGATGCGCTCGCCGGTAGCTGAAGCTTGGGAGAGCGCGGCGGAGAGTGTGGGGCGGGGCTGAGGTGGGGCTGCGCACGGCAGAGAAGATGGAGGCGAGGCGTGTCGCCATTTACAGGATGCGAGGGTTCTGTTTTATATGTTTTTTCGGGGGCGGCGGAGGGGTTCCTCTTCTCACAGTCACAACTCACATGTAGCTGTTTGATGTCCCTAGCAAATTCTCTCTAAATTCCATCTAATAAAAAAATATTTTCTATCCTTTACTATATACTCTAAAAATTTTGTTCTCTATATCTTTTCGATATATTATAGTGTTAACAGATATCATATACTCGTTTTTTATGATTTACTATTAATTCGATTATAAGATATTTAAGTAACGCATAAAATAAAGTATATCTCTACTATCTCTTAAGAATGCAGCGTAGGCGTGCACAGGGTGGACGTTCTGCCCCCGACATCCTCCCCTTAGCTCCGCTCCCTGAAGCCGTGATCGAAGCCGCCATCAACGCCCTCCACCCCCTCCGCGCGCGGCAGCGGCAGCCGGCATTTCCAGCCCCTAAAATCCTATTTCCCTCTCCCACACCAGGCGCCGCGCCCGTCTGATTCCGCCCGCCAGCCACGCCCGCAGATCTCGCTTCGGCGCCCTGATTCCGTCGTATGCAAGGTCACAGCCCTGCCTTCCATCGTCGCCCCCATGCCACGCTCCCCTTCCATCCTCGCTCACTTCCAGCCGCCCCCATTCCCAGTTGAAGGAGTCGTCCAGGAACCAGGAACCCCATCACCGGATCAGGAGCAGCTGTGTCGCGAGCATGGTCGTTGCTGAGCTCCCGATGACCGCCCGATGGTGTCGGACCCCGCACCGCCGTCGGCACCGCGCTACTCGGCGTACTCGCTGCCGTCGACCCACCTCCCCGGAGAGGACATCCTCTTCTGCATCGACGTCGACCTCGAGGTCCACGCCAAGATGAAGTCCGCTGCCGTAGCGTCCTCGGATCCACGTCCACCGCGTCGCCGCAGTCCGTAGGAGCTGATGGTGCCCCGACGGTGGGGAGCATCGAGCCATGGCTCAAGTGCAAGGATCAGCCCCCGCAGCAGGGCAAGGAGATCCCGCAGACCAAGGCCGACCGGGCCAAGCTCGATGGCATGTACAAGTGCATCCTCTGCGCCTGCTGCTCCACCTCCTGCCCGTCCTACTGGTGGAACCCAGAGGAGTACCTCGGCCCAGCCACGCTGTTCCACGCCAACAGGTACACCACCATCACCGCCACATCGCATCCTTTGTACTGTGATGGATGACTGCTAGGTGGTGTATGCTGGATCTGTTTGTTGGTGCTGAATGATGTGTGATTGATCGATTGCATGTCATCCTCTGAATGTCTTGATGAACTGTTTGGTCCTTAGATGTGATGTTCCTATGTTGTATATCTTGCTAGCAGTAACACTCATGACAAGTGGTATCATGACTGAGTGGCTGCTGTGACTCTGATTTCATGATCTTAGTATCACAAATGAAGGAAATGTGTTGAATAGATTACTTAGACATATTTAAAGGCATCATGGTTTTGATTGTTCTTCTGGTATCTAGCTTATGAGTAACAAATACATCAGACTGGAACGTAGAGTCTTAAATTTATAGTGGATGTTTTGGTGAATCTATTCCTCTGATATTTTTTGGCAGTGGTGTGTTGAACTACTAGCACTGTCTGCTGATCTCATACAGTTATACTCCAACTCATGATTTATTCTGTGATGTACTGGCGTGGGAAATGAAACCATTAATTCTTGAGCGCCCAGTTCTAGGCATGAGAGGACCTACGGGAGGGTATTTTGTTTAGGTTGAGTTTAAGTTAAAGAGTTGATTAGGATATTCGCCCCCAAATTTCCCCAATCATCTTGTATTGTTGCTTTATAATTTGCTCTTAGAGTTATTGGTCAAGCTGCTTCTTGTATCTTGGAATGTGATATTATATTGGTTAATATAACAACCTGCCCCTTTGAATTTTAAGGTGAACAGGGCTTCAGCAGGGACGCTGGTTTAGCAATGGAGGCGATCCATTCCTTGTCTGCTTCAAAATCAAGTTATCCAATGGTTGATCTCACCCAACTCTTCAAACAACAAAATATCTCCTTATGTGTGACTGAATTTTTCATGCACTCTGGTTTTGGATCCATCCATTATGTTCCTCATAATGAAGTATTTCATGCTTATTCAGTAGCAAAAGACGATATTTTTTCTTGAAAATCCTCTTAATTAACACGTGCATTTTCTTGTATGAATCGTTACCTATTCCTTTTAATCATGTATCTTGGTAATTAATTGCATTTGCATCATTAAACCTGGCTTGACTCTTGTGTTGCTTGATAGTTCATTTGTTTTGTCTATAAACTATGTGGGCGTCAGCTCTGTATAGGTCCATGTACAATTTTCCAATTCTTCCTATCAAGTTTACAAAAACAGGTGGGGCCTGTCCAGCTGTACCTGACTATGATTTGGGGTGGGTGGGGTCTGAATCTTTTTCTTTGTTCTTATAATCTCATGGTGTAGAATTTCTGCTGGTTGGGCCTGATGACATTTGGAATCTGATTACTTCTTTACACCATTGTGACATTAGTTGACTGTCATTTGTTGCTTTTTATTTGAGTTGCCTGGATTGAATTAGTCTCAGGACAGACATAGGATAGGACCTAAGATCGCATTAGCAAAAGCTAAAATGGTCTAGGATTAGAAGTGTTATACCAAATCTTCCATGAACTCCAGATAGCCCAGAGTCTTTTATAATGCCACACACAAAGCTTTCATGTGTTGGAAAAAAATCATAGGTCAACCGAACTAAGTTATCACAACATTTACTCAAACCATATCAGAAGGCACATATGCTTACATAAATTTCATTTTAGTTGATACCACCGGTCCTGGGTTTCATGCTTACAACTAGAAAAGGGTTCTATTTTTTCAGATTATGAACATACCATGGAAACATGAAGCAGGGTTTTACTTTTATATATGCTAGCAATTGTTATCTGTTGTGTTGCTTTACATTTCTGTTACTTACTCTTTTGCAGGTAAAATATACAGACTGTGGAGTTAGTCCTCAGGATCTACATCATGTATTCACAAAGTTTGCTCATCCTCAAAGTGGAGGAAACCGAGGGTTTAATGGTAGTGGTCTTGGCCTTGCCATATGCAAGAGGTAGTTTGACCTTACAGCTCCTTTCTTGCAGTTCCTTCTGAAAATTGTGTTCTGGTGTTGTTTTTGGTGACTCTTGACTTTCTCCTACGCAACA
The DNA here is from genome assembly GCF_902167145.1 of Zea mays. Classification (NCBI taxonomy): domain Eukaryota; kingdom Viridiplantae; phylum Streptophyta; class Magnoliopsida; order Poales; family Poaceae; genus Zea; species Zea mays. Next base: position 8,835,595 of record NC_050104.1, on the reverse strand, counting down.
CATTTATTTATTTATTTTATGCATTGCCAGTACATGGCTCATTAGTGCTAACTTGGTCATCAATTCTTATTAGAACTCATCAGCATCTCCACAAAATTCTACGCAGCCATCCCGGTTTCTAGGATTCCATGTCGTCCCATGAGAATATAACGAAGGAAACAAGAAGCACATTATAGAAGTAGCAAGATCACAGTACATATCAGCATGACATTCATGAAGCCATCCCGGTTTCTAGGATTCTTGTTTTGCTCTGTCCATGGCACGCCACCAACATTCATCCCTAAAACTGACATTTTTTTGCAACATAAATCAGGTAAACGAGAGCCCTGGAAATAACAGGAATTAATTCAGGAAAGTACACGAGCAAGCACCCGAGGTCAATGAGCTTACCTCCATTGACAATGGAGATAGGAAGGAATATCATGAAGAGAAATGAAAGGTAGTACAAGCTCTTGTTTATCTGCTCTGATTTTTGTTTATCTGCTCTGATTGCCAACTGTCCAGGCTAGCCTGAAGTGTGGTAACTCTATTTGTAATGAACCCTAGGTTTTCTTTGAGCCTTCTGAGGTGACCTATCAGACCTTCAACGACTGTTATGTCTCCGGTTGCGATCCAGTTCTTGCATGCACATTTTTTTCACACCGGGGAATACTTGTTCACCGTGAGAAACTACCTACACGAACAAAATTGTAGCGTCGAGTCTGTGACTTATGTTCCATAGACTAACTGGAATCAAGTTGGTTCAAGTGAACAGCAGCATAGCTCGGTTTTGTTATCTATGTTTGTTGCAAAATTCAGGATCTTATCAGCAGCAGTGCTGTTAGCTAAATTTTTTTATTGGTATTTCATTTTTTTGAAGAAATGGTAGTTGGTGTTTTTAGCCATTTTACTGGTAGTTGTTTGCTCACCTTGCGCTTGTTTCTTGTACCCATCAGATAGTTTTTTTGGTCTCCAGTTGCTCTACACAGCAAGTCTATGAGGAAGGAGCAAAAGAAGTTGCTCTTTCAGTTGTCAGCGGAATTAATTTAACTGTATGCACAAAGCTGTTATTGTATCTGTGTCTCCAGTCAAGAGCATCACTAGCTGCATTCTTCGGTCTTTCCCAGTTACATGGGCTTGCCATATTTGTTCCCCTGTCAGAATCATCACCCTTTATTAAATCACACATAATATAAATGGAAATATTCGTCCTTTTTTCATGGCAGGACCATATAATTCCAAGACCCTGATGATGGCCACAACTGCTTATATTGATGATTCCTACTCGGAGATTATTGATCCTCTAAAGACTGAGGTGCTGTATGTTGTTGAACTCCCTGGTGACCATACTTAGCACCCACCAAAACCGAATGTGGTGGTGTCTAGCAGTGTGTGCAAACTTCTAGAATATCCAGTCTGCTTGAATGCCATGTATCCTATTCATCAGCTGCACATTCATACTGATCCATTTGGCATGTTTATATCTAAAACCCTGTTCAAATGTAGTCGATTGGATGAAAATTATGGCTTTACTGGTTTCAGCGTTCCTTTCAATATCATGTACTGTTATCACCATTTTATTCTGATCCGTTTCAATTTCTATGGACGTTTAGTACATAATGTTTATAAACCTTAACTTTTTTACTCTTTTTTCTTTTTTGATTAGCTACGATACAGTGCAGAATAATATGTTCTGCTTTTTTATTCAACTATTCAAATCTTATTTTTTATTCAACTATTCAAATCATATTTTTTGATTAGCTGATTGCAGGAGAGATTAAAATCAAAGGGATTGAGCTACAGGAGAGTTGCAGTCTGTCGTTCTTTTCCATGGTAGTAGGCATTTTCATTGGGTTCATACATTTATTCTCTGTCGATGTTTACAAGAAAATAGTATCTAAAAACAAGATGTCTCTGTTCCATGAGGGTGTGATTGAGACTGAAACGATGGGTACCAGAGTGAAGGAGTCGAAGACAGTTTTAGTAGAGAAAGAGCTCGAACTGATCGACGAGCCTCAGATTCAAGAGAGCCCTCCAGTTCGTGCATTGTTGCATGATGAGGTGGATTTTGCTGAATCGTCACTTGCTATTAGAGAATCTGACATTCCCGTGAAGAAGGTGCTGATAATCGTGACAATCACTTTTGTTTGGCCACAACAGCCATATTACTTGAAGCCCATGTTTTGAAAGCTGTATTGGCACTTCTTCTATGGTTAGTGGTGGAATAGCCCGAACAGTCCTATGAAACAGCAAAAAATCTGTTACAGTCCACTTAGGTGGAAGAGGTAGTTTGTAGATGATTTTGTTTTAATATATGAACTGTAATAGTAAGGTTACAATAAATTTTCACATAGGTGATCAAACTTCTGTTTGTGTAAAGCCAACAGATGGTCTGACCTGACATGTGTTTTTCCAGGAGTCACTACTTATAGAAAAAGCTTGTTCCTAGAGGTGGTTTCTCCCGGCAATGCAGAATCTTGAAGCACGTCTAAAGTGGCTTGATGATAGTTCTAAATTTCAACTCCCTGTCATTACCAGGTGCCAGATAGGCTGCTGGTCGATTCCATCCTGAACAAGTTGCGCCAAAGATTACATGAATATTGCGTGCCGAGATCTGTCTTCAGTAATGCGATGCCATCCTGAACAAGTTGCAGCGACAATTAGGATAGGATTTTCCCACGCTTTTTAGTCTTGTGTATTCCTTTTATGCTCTTCATCTTTTTTTCTCATTATATCCACCAATTAGATAGTCATGTAGACTTTCTTTTAGGCGCTTTTGTTTTTTATACTTTGTGTTACCTTGCTTTTGTTTTCATACTTTGTGTTACCTTACAGATGTAAAAACGCTCCCCTCCCGTACATTGCACTATTTATGAGGAAAGGTAAAATAGCGTCATTTAGCTTTTTCAGTCGAGGAAATGCACTAATATTTTGTCGAATATTTTGTATGCCGTTGCAACGCACGGGCATCTAACTAGTAACTTTTTATAAATATGCTTTTTTCCAAATCAATCGTGTGTAATTACAATTTCAAATTCATAAAAAAATCTTGTTGTGATTTTGTTATTTGTAACGTCGTTCCAATTTCTATATGATATTGGGAAAAAGATATTGTCTTTACGCTTACGTCCGTTTAGATCATAGGAAATGAATTCCATTCCAATAACGAAGCGTTTGGATCCCTTCATTCTAGAGGAATTGGAATTCATTCAATAAAACAACTTATTTAGTTTGGAATTTGGCATTCCACCACTTTCCAAAGTTAAGATATAAGCCTATCTCAAATTCATGGGTGAAGAATGAGAAATAATTTTATGCATTAGTAAAATTTATTTCTACTCTATAACTTACATGACACTCTTCATCTTACTCCTTCATATTAAAAATGTAGCACATAAATATCTCCGACATCTTGCTAATAATAATATATAAATATATTTTGCATAAAATCGAATTAGCTTAATTGATATAGTGCCTAAATTACTATTATTAGAATGGAATTCAATTCTAATGATCTAAACGGGGCGTAATAGTAATTTAGGCATATATCAATTGAGCTAATTCGGTTTTATGCAAAATATATCAGTATATTATTATTATCAAGATATCGTAGATATTTATATGCTACATTTTTAGTATAGAGAAGTGAGTTGAAGAGTGTCTTATAAGTTACACAATAGAAACAAATTTTAGTAATACATAAAATCATTTCTCATCCTCCACGCTATAAATTTGAGATAAGCTTGTATTAGAACTTTGTAAAGTGATGAAATATCAAATTCCAAACTAAATAGATTACTTCGTTAAGTGAATTACAATTTCTATAAAAATGAATGGATCCAAACGCCCTGTTAGGGAATTATCTTTTTTAGATGAAGGAGCTTTCACCTTGCCACACGTCTTGGACAAGCAAACGCCTGGCTTCTTCTCTATGCCACCACTTTGGCTTCACACTGAAGCCACTTTACTCACCACTTCAGTCGCACCCCATTTGCAAATAACCACAACAATGAATCCGTATCTAGAATCCAATGTTCTTAGGATGGCTCAAGAAATGGAAGATGAAAAAGAAGAGGTGGAGATTGTGATTGAAAGCATCTAGGCCCCTGGTTGGTTTTAGTGATTAATGACAACATAATATTATTTGTGACTAACGTGTGTTTTGCAGAGCAAACGGTAAGTTAGGTCGCATTAAAGGAAGTTGTACTACAATGGTGAAAACAATCCCTGAGATGAGAACTTAAAGCGACGGCTGAAACGACGAATCAAAAGATAAAGGTCTTCGTATTCCGAGTGTCAAAGGAGTTGCAGACACTCGGTATAGAGTTAGGTCTTCTATTTTATTTTTAGCCGTACTATAAAGAGGGGTTATGGATGATTAGTTTGACCAAGAGAATTCTAGTGTAGTGTTGGTGCATATTCACACTCACATCTAGTGCTAGGTTTCACTCTATAACACACTCACGAGTTAGAACGAAAACGGATTCGAAAATCAGAATGAAAAGAAGTTAAGGTTTCTGTCTAAGGGGCACCGGACTGTCTGGTGTGCCCCTGACAGTGGGGCCAGCCAGGCCCGGGGGCAGAGCTTCGCCCCCGATAAAAACCCGAGAGCATCGACTTGGAAGATTAAATTTTAGCCGTCACACCGAACTGTCCGGTGTGCACCGGACAGGAACTATTCATTGCCCGGTGTGCCATCAGCCCAACAGCTAGCTGTCAGAACTAGCCATTGGAATCGACCGGTGGCGCACCGGACTGTCCGGTGCGCCCATGCGCAGGAAACCCTAGTAACAACTAGTTTGGTGGGTGGGGCTATTTATACCCCCTCCACCCACCATATTGAATGTCTTGTTGCCCACATTGATAATCATACATTGCTATAGCATTGCAAGCACCACAAAGCATAGTGAGGTGATTAGAAAATCTTAATCCCGCATTAGGACCTCATTAGTGCAAGTGAGAGCCACCTAGAGCACACACCGCATGCATTAGGCTTCTCTTGGTCAAGTGAAAGTCTATGACTTGTTACTCTTGGTGATCGGCATCACCTAGACGGCTTGGTGGCGTTGGGAGCACGGTGATCACCTTGGAGGATTTGTTGGTGACCCGGCTCAAGATTGTAAGCGGTCATGAGGGATCCACCGCGCCGGAGTGACAAAGGATCATCGCATAGTGAGCACTTGGTTCTTGCGAGGACCAAGGGGGAGCGATACCCTTGCGCGGGTGCTCCAACGAGGACTAGGAAAGAGTACCGACTCTTCGATACCTCGAGAAAAAATTGGAGGAGTCTTCTAAACCTTGCTTTACATTCCGCATTTAATTCAAGCATTTTACCTTGTTTAATTGTTTAGCAAGTAGTTGAAGTAATGTGTTAGTATTGTTGTCTTTCTAGTAGTATTCTCTTATTGCTAGTAGTTGGGTGAAGTTGGGCTCTTGCTTAGGGTTTAATTGTTGTTGTTTTTTAGAAAAGCTCAATTCACGCCCCCTCTTGGGCATCATGATCCTTTCAATTGGTATCAGAATCTTGTTGCTCTTAGATTAGCTTAACCGCTAGAGTAGCGATGTCCGGTGGGGATGGATGTAACACCCCTGGTGTTATGATAACTAAATTTTTTGCATGTCATCATCTGCATTTGCATTAACTTGCTTGTTACACCTAAAATGCATTCACTAGGTCAAAATTTTTCAAAAGTGTGATAATGTGTGTAGAGTAGAGGACTTAGTTAAGGACCTAAGCTTAACAGGAGTAGGTCATCTCTTGAGCAAGTAACATATTGATTTGGAGTCCTTGATTGCTAAAGGCAAGTGCTAGAGTCGATAGCAACCTTGTTTCCAAAGATAGGTCAAGTGGAAGAAGCACTTAAGGAGCTGGAATAACTCCAAACCTTAACTTGAGCTTTGCTTGGAAGAGATTGTTAAGTAAAGCAAATCCTAAACCAAGGATACTTTGGACCTGAGTTATATATACCAAAGTTGGATTTGAGACTAAGGAGTAACTTTTCCTTAGGAGAATGGAGAAGTTTGCTTTGGATATGTGGATTAGAAGTGGTGAAGCACTTAGGGTGTTTGAGTATCTATAAGGCCTAAACTTGCCCAAAGGTGGAATTTAAAATTTAGAAAGGATTGGTTAAAAGTTCATATACCAAAGTTGTAGAGCTTGGAAAAGTGAATAACTTTCTTATTTGGAGATTCCCAAGTTGTGTGGAAGATTTTGGAGTTAAGTACAAAAATTCAGTTTTGGGTTCATTTTGGAATTGCTGAAAATAATATAAACTAGTCAAATTTGAACCCTTGTAACTTCTGATCTAAAACCATCTAGAAGATGGTCATTATACCAAAGTTATAGGGCCACATGAGGAGTATAAGTTTAGTTAAGTCAACTAGCCCTAGCACTGTTTGAAACTTATAGAAAAACTGGACCAAAGTAAAGCTGTCAGAAATTGTAGATTTCAGACTTGGTGAAATTCAGATTCTGAATTTCAGCAATTGGAGCAAACTTTGGGCTATTGTAGTTTGGAATCCAAGAGGTTTTGGTTAATGGTCATTGTATCAAACTTGTAGAGCAACTATAGGAGTATAAACTTTATTGAGCAACTTGCCCCTAGAAACATATGGAACCCAGGAAAAAGAGTGGTTCCAAGTGGTGCTGTATTTCTGAATTTTCAGATTGGAAACAGTAATTGAAACTGAATTTCAGTGTTTTGATAGTAGTTTTGAAGCCTATTTGTGGCTATTATATAAGGTTTTATGCTGTGGTGTTTGTAGAATAAGTGAAGACCATATAATGTGGAATAACTTTCTTTAAAGGTGATGGACATGATCCTATACAAAAATTGGAGTAACAGTTGCTCAAATTTGGACTGTCAGGTGGCTGAAACTGAATTGTATTCAGTCCACTGTGAACTGAAATTCAGCACATGGGTGTCTAATTTGGAGCCCTATGGTAATTAGTGCAAGGAGATTTGGGTTAGTAATTCTTTAGCAAACTGAAAGGACATATATAGGAGAACAAATTCCCTTAAGAGGGTTGGACTTGGTGCGACACACAAAGAGGAGTAAAATTGTGTCCAAACTATCTCTGTCAGACTCAGTGTAGTGCTGTTTTATATTTCTGAAACTGAATTTTCAGTGACTTTGGTTGTACTTTGGGGTACCATAACTTTTGATTAGTATGGTTTCAGTCTGGGGATGCTATGCCAAAGTGGTAGACCTATGTCTAGACAATAACTTTGAGTAAGTGAGTTGGGTCTATTGTTGAGGGGAATTGTGAGATAGAGGGGCCTGAACAGAGAAGAGAGCAAAAGGAGCACCAGTGCTGAAAGTAGCAAACTGAAGAATCTCCCTCTCCTGCTAAACTCCACTGGTGTGTTTAAGTTGATACGTGGGTAAGTGTTAGTAGGAATGTATTAGGGAAGAGCTTGGGGTTGTTTAGCAGAGAGGAACCTAGTGAAAATATCCAAGTGGGGAGGGGATTCAAAGCTAATTGTGATGAAGTTTTTTTTATCAGTTTGGACCAAGTTCAATGTCCTGCAGTGTTTCATTGTGTGTACAGAATGGAGATAAGGGTGAGATACATCACCAAATATCTTGGGACTGCTCCATGCTAAAATATCTAAATTGGACTGTGTTATGAGCTGTGGGCAGCTGGATTATGAATTGTTTTATTCACTGCCTTCAGGTTGGACAACAGGGATATTTGTGGCTTCACCCCTCCAGAAAATATCACGTTTGGACTCACTTGAACCTGCCCACGGTGGAGTTCCCAGTTTATATTTACATGGTTTGTGTCCAGTGATATTTTGGGCAGCTGGAGTAGACCAAGTTCCATGTCTTTGTGTTGTTCCTTGGTACCTGCGTGGGGTGTGAGTTTGAGAGCCACGTATGAGGGTCCATTCAGTGTTGGCGCCCTGGGGTTTCTTCTGCATTGGTGTTAGCCAAATTCAGTGATTTCCCCCTGCCTGTCCTTTTGTGCACACCCTTGGCTGAGATTCATCATCCTTGTGTTTAGCTTCTACGTGTTGTCCATGCACTGCTGCTTAGTGTCCCTGCTCGTAGTGGTGCTGGCACCCTAGGACTTTCCCTTCCTCCACAGAATTTTATACAAAGCTCAGGGATACTCGCCTACATGTTCAGCTGCCCTAAAGACTTTGTCTATGAAGTTCCCCTCTGCCCTTGAGTCCAACCTGTGTTCATCACTAGAGGGACGTAACTCTTGAGTTCAAGTCGGTGTTAACCCACTCCACAGCCACCCAACATACTGTATTCCGTGCATCGAGTGCCAGTGGCGACCATAGCAGCAGTTCACACCCTCACCATGGCCATGATTCCTCGGAGGTTGTCTCGGCCTTGTGTTGCCCGTTCCCTACTCCTCGCAGGTCAGTGAAGCTCACACCATTTACTGCTTGAACTCTACCACTGTCTGTTATTGGGAACTAGGTGTAAAATTTGCTCAAAGATAAGCTGTCAGGGTTTTTGGAATTCAGACTTAGTTTAATTCAGCATCTGAATTTCTGTGTTTGGGTTATCGGATTGCTATTGACTTAGTTTATTCAGAGCTGAAATCTGAACATCAGTGAATGGTACCAAGTTTAGAGCTCTATTGTGACCCATCTTAGTGGTTTTGGACTAAGAATTATTTAGCAAAAGTGTAGAGCAAAGTGAAGTGAATAAGTTTTCTAAAGAGAAATGGACTGGGTGTTACACAGGGTTGACAGTAATTGGTGTCCTAATTACCCCTGCCAGGCATATGGAATGCAGACTGATTCAGTCGACTGTTATTATGGTTCAGTGAGTTTTTAACCACTTTTGGAGCTCTGTGGTAATTACTCCAAGTAGAATTGGGTTAGGGATTCCACAGCAAGATGGGAGACCATATCATGCACAACAGATTTGATGCAAAAAGAGTTGGCTTGCTACTGTAGAGAATTTAGAGAAAAGTAAGTGCCAAAACCCTCTGTCAGGCTTAGTGGTGTGCTGTTTCAGATTCCAGAAACTGAGTTTTTGTGAGTTTTGCTCAACTTTGGGATGCTGTAACTCTTGCTCTGTGGGTCTTTAGTCTAAAAGTGTTATACCGTGTTGGAAGACCTATGTGTAAGGAACAAGTTTCTTACAGAGAAATAAGTTTGGAGCTGTATAAAATTTAGAGTAAAATGTGCCTAAATTTCTTCTGTCAGTCTGTGTGAGATGTCTGTTTCAGAAAACTGAAAACAAATTTAGTGGAAGGTGGCTGAATGTTGGACACCTTAACTTGTAGTACATGCAGTTTGGGTCTTAGATTCTTGTAACAAACTTGAAGAGCTTTAGTTAGTGGACAGGTTTGGTATGGTCTGTCCCTAGCAGAAACAAGGAAAAAGTGGGGCTGAACAGGGACATATACAATTGGGTATTAGAGGTGGATACAGTGTCTGGTTGATTGACTGAAGAAGATCACTCTCTCCCTGTGTTTTGCGTGTGTATGTGGGTGTAGTGCAGCTGTGGTGGATGATTTAGTAAACTAGTGTCTATATTGGAGTAACCGAAGAATATCACCTCATCCTTGCTGGCTGCCGTAGTATGATTGAGTTGTGATATTAGAGTATTTAGCTCTCTTAAGGTTTTGTTAGTTTTTGTGTGCACCATTAGAGAGGTGTAAGTCTTGCGATGCTTCTTAGTATTTTCTTTTCAAGTTGCATAAGCATAAACATCCATGATCATGTAATTTCATATAGAACTCCTACCAGAAGGAGTGAAGATTCAAGCTGAAGTGGTGACTGAAGAGGAATCTACTCCAGTGGCTGCTGATCAAGTGGAGGAGCCATCTAATTGGGGTTTAATAGAGGGATCGAGTACCTCTTCACTGCAATAAGGCAAGCCCGGGTGCATTTGCCCCTTTCCTTGTATTTTTAAAAGACTTTTATACACTTTAAGTCTAGTGAAATGTGCATTAAGTTTATAGGAGTTGCTTGGAAACTATTTGATGCATTGACTACCTTGATATCCATTCCTGTTGTAGATACTTCTTTGGAAGTATCAAATATTGTTTACAAAAATGCTTAGCTTTGCTTAGATCTTGTGGATAGAGGTTGTCTTTTGCAATACTGCCTAGCTCAGGGGTTATCCTGACGAACGATGACTTCTACCTGCAAGAATATTTTCATTGGGAGCATGGTGGGATCTTACTGCAAAGTTCCCTATAACGCTCTTTTCATCCTTAGGAACACAAAACAATCCTAAGGGTGGAAGTACTTAACTTGAGACTTGGGCTAGGAACAGGTGATGCTCCACCCAGGTTAATTAAGGATTGGATGCGTATGTAGGCCTGTATGATCAAGGACTATCTTAACTGGCCACATGCCCTGGATATGGGACAGGGTAAGCTTGAACCCGGCTATTCCATACGTAAAAAGACATCCGCGCACTGGGCGTGGGAGATGGTGGGAGTAGCGTGTACCCTCCTGGCTGGAGGCTGGATGGAGGAGTATTGTGCTCCCGGGTAGCGCGGACCGGTTCATGTTGTGGAGGATCTGTGGGAACGGTTGACATATGCAAAGGTTAAGTGCTACATATGTCGTGTGGTTAGAGATCCTCAGCTGAGTAAATCGATTCGGATCGTCGTTATTATATCCCCGGAGAGTGGAGACTTGATCGCTGCCCTGCAACCTAAGTCAGGATGTGAACATTAAGAATAAAAATGATGTTGTATTGATGAGATGGTGAATTAGACTAGATGCAACCAGAGTCTATTAATATTTAATCTGGCGTTAAAATATTGAAAGTAAGGACTCACTTTAGTAAGCTATTTCTGCAAAAGTATCTATGTTGATTCTTGCTAAAGCCTTTTCCTTGATTCCTATTTAACCAGCATATACTTGAGAGTCATTTTTCCTTAGTCAGGTAAGACTTGCGAAAGTACACTCCGTACTCAGGGTTTTCGAACCCATGTTGTTGTAGGTGATGATGAGTACTCTAGGTGTTCCTATGGTTGGAGGGCGTTTCCAGTTCTGAAGGAAGATTAGTTAGTCTTGTGTATAAGCTTTGGAGGGTTCCTACCTTCCTGCTAATGTAATAAGTTATGCACTTTGAGTATATCAGGACTTGTAATAAATGTAACTCTTCCTATGTAATAACCTTCAGTTTTAGAAATGAAAAGAATATTTTGTAAAGTCTTCCGCTCTTATCTCCGAAGTGTGTGTATCGAATGTGATTACTGTAATATGCATGTATGGTGGGAGATCCTTGGGATGATGAGTTCAAGTTGTTGAACTCGTGATAGCCTTGTTAAGTTACCTGGTACACGTGCATAGCGATCTGAGGCCATTGAGGCAAGGATTGGTGCATGTGGGCCCGATAACTTGGGAGGGCTGCCATAATGGACCTCCTCCCATTTTTGATGGTGACGATTTTCCATATTGGAAAATTCATATGGAAGCTTACTTAGAGGCTATAGACATTGGTGTGTACAAAGCCGCCACTCAAGGGTTCCCCGAACCAAGAGATCCCACAAATCTTGTAGGAGAAGAGTTTAATAATGAAAAGTGGAATGCTAAGGCCAAAAACACTCTATTTAGAGGCCTTTGAAAATATGTCTTTAATAGAGTAAGAAATCATAGAAATATTCATGATTTGTAAATGGATATTTGCGCTCTACATGAAGGGACTAAAAGTGAGCGTGAGGAGAGATATCACATTACAATGAAAAAATTAAATTCTTTTGAGATGCTTGCAAATGAAAATGCCAATGATATGCACTCACGTCTTAACATTCTTGTAGAGGAAGTCAATGGCTTGGGGCTCACCCAGATTTCACAACCGGATGTTGTGAGGAAGATTCTCAGTGTCCTCCCAATTGACAGATATGGACACATTGTCACCATGCTACATCAGATGGATCTTTCAGTTGCTACTCCAACACAAATATTGGGAAAGATCAATGCTCATGAAATGTACATGCACATAAATGACAAGGATGGGTCATCTTCCAAAAGAAAAGACTTGGCTCTTAAGGCCAATCAAGAAAAGAAAGGGAAAGCTAAAGTGCAAATTGAGGAGGAATCCTCAAGTGATGATGATCTTGATGCTAACATTGCTTTGATGGTGAGAAAGACCACCAAAATGTTGAAGAAACTTAATAGAGAAGGCATCAAGTTTGACTCAAGAAAGAAGAAGTTCTTCTCCAGTAAAAGAAAGCCCATCTCAGAAATGGATTGCTATAATTGTGGAGAACTCGGTCATCTTGCTCATCAATGCAACAAGCCCAAGAAGAACAAGTTCAAGGGCAAGAAAGATAATGACAGTGATGATGAGAAAAATGAAAAGAAGTTCTTCAAGAGAAAGGATGGGAAACACAAAAGATTCCATAAGAAGAAAAATGGAAAGGCATACATTATTGGTGACTGGCTCACTGACATTGAGTCCTCAAGCGGGTCTTCTTCAAGTGAAGAAGAAAATGATGAAAAAATTGCCGCTATCGCTGGGGACTTCTCTTCACCACGACCATCACCCTCATCCACTTCTCACCTATGCCTCATGGCTAAAGGTGAACGGAAGGTACAAATTGAGAATGATGTTATTGATGATAGTGATAGTGATAGTGATGATGAGTTTGCTTCACCTTCCTATGATGAGTTAGCTGACTTACTTAAAGAATACACTCAAATCATTAGGAAGTCAAAGGCTAAATGTGATAATTTAAGGGCTAGTTTGGCAACACTATTTTCCCATGTTATTTCCAATTTCCCAAGGGAAAATGAACTAATTTCCCTTGGGAAAACGAAAAACCCTTGGGAAAATAGGGTTTCCAAACTAGCCCTAAAAGATGAAAATGAATTTTTAACTGCCAAATATGACATAGTTGTAAAAGCTAGTGATGAAATGAAAAAAGAAAATAAAACTATATCATCCACTGTAAATGAGCTCAAATCCTCCCTAAAAGATGCTAAGGATAAGTATGACAAATTAAATGAAGCAAATAGGCAGTTGAAAGATAGACTTGTAAAATTTAAAGAATATTATACAAAAAATAAAATTGACTATGATAATCTTCTTGTTGCAAATGAGCTTTTATCTTGCAATACACATGAGGCTATTAACCCTGCTGTTAAGATTGATGTAGCAACCTCATGTGATGATTTGAGCCAAGATGATCAATCTAGTCTTCATGATGAATTGATTGAAAAAGTTGAAGTTTTGACACTAGACAACCAGAAATTGAAGAGATACTTGGCTGATGCAACCACTGGAGGAAATGTTGCCATAGAGAGCAATGACATTAACAATGAGTTGGCAGTGGACAATGAAAGGCTTATAAATGAGGTCAAGAAACTTAAGAATGAAAATGAACATCTTGCCACAAGTGTGCAAAAGTTCAACAAAGGCCAATACCTTCAAAATGAGTTGCTCATGAACACTGTCATGAAAAACAACAAGAGTGGTATTGAATATAATTCTTTTGTGCAAAAGAAAGCAACAAATCAATACAAGGCAAAACAGACTCCTAAGCCTATCAAGTGCTTTGAGTGTGGAAAAGAAGGACATTTTGCGCACAACTACAAAGCCAAACCACCAACTCCCTTGCCAAAGCACTCAAGACCATTTGCTTTCAATGCTCATTATGTTCTAAGAAAAGTAGCAAATGGAAATGTCAAAGTTACATTCCTAGGTCCACCAAGCAAGAGTAGACCTAGACAAATTTGAGTTGCAAAGTCTTTGATTGAGAAATTCACTGGTCCTATGCAAAATAGGGCCCTCAAAATTGAAGCTTGACTTATTTGTTCATGTAGGTGAACTACAAGACCGGTGGGAGCCATTGGGTTATTGATAGTGGATGCACTCAACATATGACTAGCAACCCACGGATGTTCACCTCACTTGATGAAAATGTTGATGAACAAGACAAAATCACTTTTGGGGATAATTCGAAGGGAAAAGTTCAAGAACTTGGCAAGGTGGCTATCTCAAATGATCTTTCAATATCAAATGTTATCTTGGTTGCACCATTAAGCTTCAACTTATTATCAGTGGGTCAACTTTGTGATCTTGGCCTTCAATGCTTATTCACTCCTACAGAGGTTGTTGTGTAAAAAATGGATGATGAGTTAATGGTGTTCAAAGGATTTAGATACATCAATCTCTACTTAGTGGATTTCACCTCTGAAGATGCAAACTTAAGAACTTGCCTCTTTACCAAAGCATCACTTGGATGGCTATGGCATAGAAGGCTTGCACATGTTGGAATGAGCACACTCAAGAAAGTACTAAAGAAAGACATGGTTAGAGGACTAAAGGATGTTGTATTTGAAAAGGACAAGCCTTGTAGTGCATGTCAAGCTGGAAAGCAAGTTGCTAACACACATCCTACAAAAGCTTTTATGTCAACATCAAGGCCACTAGAACTACTTCATATGGATCTATTTGGACCAACAACTTATGCTAGTGCTGGTGGCAACCTCTACCGTCTGGTTATTGTTGATGACTTTTCAAGATACACTTGGGTGTTCTTTCTCCATGATAAGTCTGAAGTTGCATCTATATTCAAGAAGTTTGCCAAGAAGGCTCAAAATGAATTTGATTACAAAATCAAGAAGATTATAAGTGACAACGGAAAAGAATTTGACAACACCAACATACATGAATATTGTGATGAGATTGTGATCAAACATGAAGTTTCTGCAACATACACACCTCAAGAGAATGGAATTGTTGAAAGAAAGAACATGACTTTGATCACTCTTGCAAGAACAATGGTTGATGAGTATAACACACCGGAGAGGTTTTGGGCTGAAGCTGTCAACACTGCATGCTATGCATCAAACAGGCTATTTCCTCACTGGCTACTTGAGAAGACTCCCTATGAACTGCTAAATGGAAAAAAGCCAGATGTCTCCTTCTTTCTGGTGTTTAGATGCAAATGCTACATCTATAAGAAACGCCATCACATAGGGAAGTTTCAAAGACATTGTGATATTGGTTTCCTACTTGGTTATTCATCAAAATCCAAAGCATATCGAGTATTCAATCATGCCACTAGCGTGGTTGAAGAAACATATGATGTGGAGTTTGATGAGACTAATGGCTCCCAAGGAGCACTTGAAAATCTTGATGATGTAGGTGATGAGCCACTTAGAGAAGCTATGGAGAACGTGCCAATTGGAGCCATTAAACCAAAAGAAGATGAAGAAGAGGTGCAAAATATTGACAGACCTTATTCATCAATGTACCACATGATGATGAAAAAGATGAGAAGCATGCAAATGAAGATACATTTGTCTCTCATGAACAAGCAAGGGTACAAGCTGAAGATGTTGATGCTCCAAGATCTTCTTCCCAAGTGGTTGACAAGAGAAACTCATCACTACTTCAAGCACACCCACAAGATCAAATCATTGGTAGTCCTTCACAAGGGGTTATCACTCGTTCTCATAAACATGCCTCATTTATTGAACATCACTCTTTTGTTTCTTGTGTTGAGCCTACATGTATAGATGAGGCGCTACAGGATCCAGACTGGGTGAATGCCATGCATGAAGAATTAAACAACTTCACCCGCAACCAAGTTTGGACCCTGGAGAAACCTCCACAAGATGCAAGGATTATTGGAACGAAATGGGTGTTCAGAAACAAACAAGATGATCAAGGTGTGATTGTGCAGAACAAGGCAAGACTAGTTGCAAAGGGCTTCTCTCAAGTTGAAGGCTTAGATTTTGGAGAGACCTTTGCACAGGTTGCTCGACTCGAAGCCATCCGTATCATACTTGCATATGCATCATGCTATGACATAAAGCTTTATCAAATGGATGTAAAAAGTGCATTTGTAAATGGCTTCATAAATGAACTTGTATATGTTGAGCAACCACCCGGGTTTGAAGACCCTAGATATCCTAATCATGCTTACAGGTTGTCCAAGGCGCTATATGGGCTAAAGCAGGCTCCAAGGGCTTGGTATGAGCGTCTTCGCGACTTCCTCATCGAAAAGGGCTTCAAGATCGGGACTATCGACACAACTTTATTCACAAAGAAACATAACAGTGATATTTTCATTTGTCAAGTTTATGTTGATGATATAATCTTTGGCTCGGCAAATGATTATCATTGCAAGGAATTTGGTGAGTTGATGTCGAAGGAGTTCGAGATGTCAATGATTGGTGAGCTAACATACTTCCTCGGCTTTCCAGTCAAGCAAATGAAAGATGGAAACTTCCTCTCACAAGAGAAGTATACCAAAGACTTGTTGAAAAGATTCAATATGGAGAAGTGCAAACCAACCAAGACACCCATGCCAACTAGTGGACATCTCGACCTAGATGAGGGAGGTAACCCGGTTGATCAAACTTTCTACCATTCCATGATTGGTAGTTTATTGTATCTTACCGCATCTAGGCCCGATATCATGTTTAGTGTCTGTATGTGTGCTCGATTTCAAGCAAATCCTAGGAAAGCTCATCTTTGCGCTGTTAAAATAATTCTTAGGTATCTTAAGCACACCCCAAGCATTGGCCTTTAGTATCCCAAAGGAGCTACTTTTGATTTAATTGGCTATTCTGATTCGGATTATGCCGGTTGCAAAATTGATAGAAAAAGTACATCCGGGGGATGCCACTTGCTTGGGAGATCACTAGTTTCATGGACATTTAAGAAGCAAAATAGTGTTGCCTTGTCAACCGCCGAAGCGAAATACATTGCCGCGGGTGCTTGTTGCACACAAATTCTTTATATGAAACAAACTCTTCTAGACTATGGTATAGTTCTAGAAAATGTACCTTTGTTGTGTGATAATGAGAGTGATGTTAAAATTGCTAATAATCCTGTACAACACTCTCGCACCAAGCACATTGATATCCGTCATCACTTCCTTAGAGATCATGTTGCTAAAGGAGATACTATTTTAGAAGGAGTGAGATCGGAAGATCAATTAGCGGACATTTTCGCAAAGCCACTAGATAAAACCCACTTTTGTATCTTGAGAAATGAGCTAAATATTCTTGATCTCAGAAATTTTACTTAATCTCAAAATGGTGATGTCAAGCTTGCATTGCATATTTAAATTTCTTGTTTTGCATCTAGGGCTTGTCTAACCTAGTTAAGATAACCGCCAACAAAGCGAGTGAAAAAGCTTAACTCGGGGTCAAACTTGACAAGTGTTAGCATTTAAGATTTTTGGTACTTAAAATTTCATTTACTATGCAATTATTGGTTCTTGATATATGCATGTGGTACTGCACTTAGGGGGAGTATTCAAAACTCAAGTCATTCATGAAACCCCTAGTGCAAAGCAGCAATGCAAATCTCACCATTTGAATATTTTCTCTAAAAACTATCTAGCCTATGGCAAATACTTTGAAAAATATGAGAGGATATGTGAGGGTACCAATACCTGTCCCAACAAGTGTTCTTTTGTGTGCTTATAAGTTGGGATTTGGTTTGGTTCAAAAATACCTAGAAAATTTCAAAAGACTCTGTCTGGGCTCACCGGACAGTCCGGTGTGCACCGGACACTGCACTGTGTAATGTCCGGTGCACCGGCTGGAAGCGCGCAGATCCAGTTCTGTGCCTCTCTGTCCGGTGGTTCATCAAACAGCTACTGTGCGCTGTCCGGTGTGCACCAGACAAGCAGTGTAGGCTGTCTGGTGTGCCCATAATTGGTTGAAAAACCTTTCCCCGCCCGAGCCAGTTGCCAGGTCACTTAGGGTGTGTTTGGTTTGACTTTTGGCTTTGGCTTTTGTGCCCCTAAAAGCCAAAAGCCAACCAAAGGGCTGGATCCAGGAAGCAGCTTTTTCTAAAAACCGACTTTCTCGTAGTGCAAATCTGAAAGCACCTCTGGACCTGCTTTTAGTGGCTTTTCGGATGGAACTGTGAAAACATATATCGAAGATTTTTTAACGACTTTTAGTGGTTTCCACCAAACGGTTTTTAGCTTTTTAACAGCTTACAGTCTACAGCAGCTTTTTCCACAGCTCACAGCCCACAGCAACTTTTTTCACAGCCACAGCCCAACCAAACAGACCCTTAGTCTTCGCTCTCTCTGTCTGACTGAGCTCTAGCGATTGCCCTCTCCTCTCCCTCCCCGCCGGCATGCTCTGGCTGATCTCCGGTGAAGTCTACCCCAGTCTATGCTCAGCTCTTCCCTCCTCTACTTGGTGAGCTGCCCCTTCTTTGCTCCTTCTCTCTGTTCTTCCACTCCAGTGAAGCTCACCCTCCTCCCACCTCTTGATTCAATCAATCAAATCTTGTGAAATCTCTGAATCCAAGCGGTTGTGTGTGTGTCTAGTGCTCCATTGAGTTCCTCTGCAGGTCTTGAGCTCCCCAGGGAGGGTTTAATCCACTCAAATAGCCATTTCACCCTCAATTCAAATACTCGCACGCCAAGTGCTCGGTGAAATGCCCGAACCACTCAAAACTTACTCAAATTGACCCCAAAATTTTCCAACACTTTTATGCAACCTCTAGTAACACTCTCACCAAATTCCACGCCAATCCGATATCCGAGACACCGATTACACCACTATTTCATATTTATAGCGACCGTTTCGGAGCCAAGTGCCAAAATTCTTTTTCTCCGCCAAATTTCAAACCAAGCACACACTTCACTCATATGTACTCATATATACCTACTCGTGAAGTATTAGCTCAATTCCATGTCATTTCATGCCCATCTCCAATTTCAAACCTCCTATGGCATAATTCTTCGTTCAAACGTCATTCTCGCGTTGTTTGATCACTGGTTCTCCAAATCACTCAGTTTCTGTGTCTTCACTCTTTGTGTATGTATTTATTCACATTTCATATACTTATGACTATGTGATTAATACATGCTCACCTCTTCTGTCATTTCAGTGACCTCGTCTGCCTGCGTGCTCGTCTCCTATCCTGCCTGAATTCTCTCTCTTTCATGAGGTTTCCAGGTAGCTATCACTTCATTTATGATCTTATCAGCTGCTTTCTACTCCTACTTAGCTTTTAACTCACTCATGCAGCACTCATGTTAGGATGGTGCGGACAAAGAATGTCTCAGCGCTAGGGGGAGGAGACGACGAGGACCCTCCTTGCCCCTTCAGGCAGGTCAAGGGGAAGACGGTCTACCTTGAGCAGCAGGAGGGCCAAAAGAAGCGCCGTATGAAGAGAGCCGCTCGTGCAGCACTTGTCGCGACAACAACAACATAGCAGGCAGAGCAGGGAGGACAATTGCAGATCTCCTCTGATAAGATTGCCTACAGAGTTCGTCGCCTCGCATCTCAGCCACGCTCCACTGCTCCCTCCACACCTTCTGCCACAATATCTACTCCACCTCCCACTTCACCAGCTCCTGTCGCTCCAGAGCCATCCACCACTTCCGCTATACCCACCACCTCCACCACTCCAGTTTCCATTGTTCCCCGTCCCGCTCCCATTTCCGCTCTGCCCATTCCACCACCTTGCTTCAGGGAGCGTGACGAGACTGAGGTGCGACCACTAGCTGCTGATCCCCGTCTCCTCGACCTTCAGCGTGCCACTGCAGCTCAGGTATGTCGGTTCAGACACGTACCCGTGGAGTCCTGGTTGCTAGCTCAGAGGGACCCTACTGTGGCGGCTCTCTTCAGTACCAGAACTCAGGAGTTCTTCTTTCGGGCACAACTATCAGCTCAGATTGCCTTGTGAGCGCATCGACTTTTGGATTTACCTACCTTTCTGTTAGCAGCCGGTGCCGATTCAGAGGTACATCTCACTTATCTGCCAGGCCTGCTTTCTCTGTTGATCACGAGTGGCAGATATATTGAAGAGTGGATCAGAGTATTCTATGCTACAGTGTGGATTGACCTTGACCATTAGTGGATGCAGTTCCGCTTTGAGAGAGAGGATGTCACTTTGCATGCCAGCCGGATTCGCTAGCTCTTTGGATTTCCAGAGTCGTCGACTCGGCTCTACAGTCTGTGCAATGGCACCTCGGATCCTCCTCATCACCCTCACGATGGAGTTGCACCTGCTACAGCTCACGTCGTGGCCCTGTTCAGACCTCCTTTCACAGATGGGTCTCGACGATCTCCTGCTGACTTCACTCCTACAGTGAAGTACTTATATGAGCTGATGAGACGGACACTGCTACCCAGGATGGGATATAGAGAGGCCACTACTCATATTCAGCTATGGCTACTTGGTGCCTTGATCTCACATTTAGAGTTTGATGTGGTTGACTTCCTTATTTGTGAGATCGAGGATACAATATTGGATGGTCTCCATGCTCGCCATCAGCTGCCATATGCGCATTATCTCTGTCACATCTTCGCGCAGCTCATCAGGCCTCCTCAGTTCTAGGGCACCCTCGAGTCCTCTCGCCTCTAGTTTGGTTTGTATCATACAGCCCCTGAGGACCTAGTCCTAGTGCCAGATCTAGTGACAAATGTTCAGGCGGAGGATGAGGCGTTCAGATAGTTTGAGACCTAGGGTACAGTTGCTAACACCTCTTCAGATGATGATGACGACCTTGGGATCCTACCACCGCCTCCTATGCCACCTCGCTCACATGATCATGAGGCGAGTAGTTCTAGTGCTGCTCCTGGTGCCCCACCTGCTATTGGCCCTGCTCTAGCCACGATTCTTCAGTCTCTTACGCAGCATCAGGCTCATCTAGCAGCAGAGCAGGCTCGACAGGCAGCCATCCATCAGCAGATGTCCGAACGGATGCTCTCCATGTTTCAGACAATTCAGGACCGTCAGGACACTCTGTAGCAGCAGCTCTTGGCAGACAGGGCCGAGCACCGGGCGTTTATGACTCATATCCTTCAGCACACCGGTGTTTAGCTCCCACCAGTTCAGTCTGCCCCTCCTCCAGCTCTTCATGTAACGGTTGTACCAGCTCTTCAGGCAGGACCCCCACTTCCTCCTTTTGGTCCTTCTCCCTCTCCGCTCTGGCTGGTCACTTTGGACTTCTCGTCGCTGGTCATCGGAACCGTCAGTGCTCAGCCGCCAGTGCCACCAGCACCTGCTGTTACCACTGCTGCTATGGCAGTGTCCGTGACTGCACCTGCTCCGGTGGATCCTGCATCGCAGCCTCTGTCAGAGTCAGTACCTACTCTAGCTTCTACTACAGATCCTGGATCCAAGACTGACTCTGATCCTCAACTTGCGTTTGTGCTTCTGCCTCGACCGCTACCGGATGCGCCCTCGCCTCCTCCTTCCTCCTCTAGTGTGTAGGTTCGGGTAACCCTTTTTGGTGTTTGACACCAAAGGGGGAGAGATATAAGAGTTGAGAGAGCTAGGGGGAGTTGGGGAGTTAGGGAGTTAGTTCAGAGTGCCTTTTGTATTTTGATGTAATATATTTGCTTGATACTCTCTGTAGTAGCTCCACTTTTGTATGGCGCTTAACTCACAAACTCTATGATATGCTCTCGATGTTTATTATTGACTGTGTGTGTACTGTGTTTTCACCTAAGATGTTATCACCAGTCATTCAGTTCTTGTTCATCGATTTCATTTCATTCTTGTATGAACAAGAAACTTACGTCGTGTTTGAGCCTATACTTATTATTCTTTTACACGCCTCTTTCTGTCAAAATTATTGAGTATAACTAACCATCTTCTATATTGATAGAAAACAAACAAACTACTCTCACACTCTTGTAGGGTTGTCATCAATCACCAAAAAGGGGTAGATTGAAAGCATCTAGGCCCCTAGTTGGTTTCAGTGATTAATGACAACATAATATTATATGTGACTAACATGTGTTTTGTAGAGCAAATGGTAAGTTAGGTCGCATTACAAGAAGTTGTACTACAACGGTGAAAACAATCCCTGAGATGAGAACTTGAAGCGACGGCTGAAACAACGAATCAAAAGATGAAGGTCTTCGTATTCCGAGTGTTAAAGGAGTTACGGACACTCGGTATAGAGTTAGGTCTTCTATTTTATTTTTAGCCGTACTATAAAGAGTGGTTGTGGATGAGTAGTTTGACCAAGAGAATACTAGTGTAGTGTTGGTGCATATTCACACTCACATCTAGTGCTAGGTGTCACTCTATAACACACTCACGAGTTAGAACGAAAACAGATTCGAAAATCAGAATGAAAAGAAGTTAGGGTTTCTGTCTTAGGGGCACCGGACTGTCCGGTGCGCCCCCTGACAGTGGGGCTAGCCAGGCCCGGGGGCAGAGCTTTGCCCCCGAGAAAAACCCGAGAGCATTGAGTTGGGAGATTAAATTTTAGCTGTCACACTGGACTGTCTGGTGTGCACCGGACAGGAACTGTTCACTGTCCAGTGTGCCATCAGCCCAACGGCTAGGTGTCAGAACTAGTCATTGGAATCGACCGTTGGCGCACCGGACGCTGCGCCCATGCGTGAAAACCCTAGTAACGGCTAGTTTGGTGGGTGGGGCTATTTATACCCCCTCCACCACCACATTGAATGTCTTGCTGCCCACATTTATAACCATACATTGCTAGAGCATTGCAAGCACCACAAAGCATAGTAAGGTGATTAGAAAATCTTAATCCCGCATTAGGACCTCATTAGTGCAAGTGAGAGCCACCTAGAGCACACACCGCATGCATTAGAAGTTCTCTTGGTCAAGTGAAAGTCTATGGCTTGTTACTCTTGGTGATCGGCATCACCTAGATGGCTTGGTGGCGTTGGGAGCACGATGATCACCTTGGAGGATTTGTTGGTGACACGGCTCGAGATTGTAAGCGGTCGTGAGGGATCCACCGCGCCAGAGTGGCAAAGGATCATCTCATTGTGAGCACTTGGTTCTTGCGAGGACCAAGGGGGAGCGATACCCTTGCGCGGGTGCTCCAACAAGGACTAGGGAAGAGTGCCAACTCTTCGATACATCGGTAAAAAATTGGAGGAGTCTTCTAAACCTTGCTTTACATTCCGCATTTAATTCAAGCAGTTTACCTTGTTTAATTGTTTAGCAAGTAGTTGAAGTGATGTGTTAGTATTATTGTCTTTCTAGTAGTATTCTCTTATTGCTAGTAGTTGGGTTAAGTTGGGCTCTTGCTTAGGGTTTAATTGTTTTTGATTTTTAGAAAAGCCCAATTCACCCCCTCTTGTGCATCGTGATCCTTTGAGTGATGTACCTCTACCTTACAAGGAGGCGTGCACGCAACGAGCGTTGTCATGGTGGCTCCATTCCCGATCGAGTTATTGAATCCATTGTGACCATATGAGTGCCAATGCTAGAATCCGAGCTGACTACTTCTGTGCACAACCTGTGTACACGGACGCTCATTTTCGGGGGAGGTATGTCATGTTTTGGTACCCAAATTCTTTGTTTTGTGTAGTTCACGTGAAAGGCAAAGTCGATCCTTACTATCAATCTCGTTTTCATATAGGTTTCACATGCATCGTCATGTATTCGAGCGCCTTGTTGATGTTGTGCAACAAGTTGATTCTTACTTCGTCCAACGCCCAAAATGTGCTGGTGAGCTTGGCCTCTCTGCTCTGCAGATGGTCGTTGCTGTTGTTCGCATCCTCGCCTATGGTATTCCTATCGATGCCGTTGACGAGTACATACGCATTGGTGAATCCACCACTCATGAGGTCCTGAAACACTTTTGTACGACCATCCAAACCTTTTTGGGTGTTACTATCTCAGGGAACCTACACTTGCAGATATCTCACGACTACTCCAAGTCGGTGAATCCCGAGGCTTCCCTGGTATGCTTGGTAGCATCGATTGCATGCATGTGGAGTGGCATTGAAAGGGAAATGTGCCCTTGGGCCATTTCTAGTATATTTTGGTGATTAAGTGCCCAACACATATTAAGTGAGTAATTATGTGCCAAAGGATGAATGAAGTGCAAATCAACAAGAAGGTATGATTCTAGACTTAGTACATTGGTTTTTGTGTACTAATATATTTGTCTAAGTGCTAGAATCAGAGAAAAGAGAAAAAGAAAAGACTTGGCTGGAGCAGCCAAGACTCAGCGCAGTCTGGCACACTGGACGCCAGGCTGGTTTCTGGCGAACTGGCCCCTCTCGGGAATTCGTCGGCGGCGTACGGCTATAATTCACCGGACTGTCCAGTGGTGCACTGGACTGTCCGGTGAGCCAACGACCGCCAACACAACGGTCGGCCGCCAAATCCGTGGGCGACGCGTGGCTCGCTCCAACGGTCGGCAGGAGGCACCGGACTGTCTGGTGTGCACCGGACATTGTCCGGTGCGCCAATGACTACAACTCTGCAATGGTCGGCTGTGCCATTTTAGGAAGGCGATCTGCACCGGACACTGAACAGTACCTGTCCGGTGGTGCACCGGACTGTTCGGTGCGCCACCCGACAGAAGGCAAGAATTGCCTTCCCAGATTGCCTCCAACGGCTCCTAGCTGCCTTGGGGCAATAAAAGAGGCCCCTAAGCGCATGAAGGAGACACCCAAGCATTCCTTGATCATTCCTAAGCACCAAGACTCCATTCTCGCGCATTTGATTCTTTGAGATTGTGACTTGAGCACAATTTGAGTAGAGAACTCCTCGAGTTGTGTTGTGAGCTCAAGTTGTGGCTTTGTGTGCGTGATTGTGCTCTTGCTTTGAGTCTTGTGTGTGTTTCTCTCCCCTCCCTTACTTCTGTGCTTCTTTGTGATCATCAATTGTAAGGGCGAGAGGCTCCAAGTTGTGGAGATTCCTCGCAAACGGGAGAAATTATAAGAAAGGAAAACACTGTAACGCCATAAAAACCATCAATTAAAAATAATGAATTTAGTTATTATATTAATTAGGGTAATATTTTTTTGTGTCGAATTATTTATTTGCATTTTTATCGTTTTCTTTGCATGCACTTGATTGCTTATCGGAATGTTTATTATCAACTCCTTTCTAAAGAAAAACCTAGTAATTAATATAATAAGTAAATAATATAATAATTATTAGTCTAAAAACAAGTATTTTATTTACAAATAGTTTTGGTGCAATTTTTATGAATTTTTGAGCTATTTAAAAATATATTTCGGAATTAAAAAAAAAGAAAAAAACAAATCTAACCCTAACCCTAAATGGCCCATTAGGCCCACCTCCTTGAGCCCCAGCCGCGCTCGCGCTCCCTGGGGAAATTCCCAGCCGCCGCCGCCCTGCTGTCTCTCTCTTCCCTCTATTCTCTCTCTCTCCCCTCACATCTCTCCCTGCCACAGCGCTCAAGCGCCCGCGCGCCCTGCTCCTGTCCCGAGCGCGAGCCCCGCCCTGCGCGTCCCCACGCCGCAGCCGCGCGATGCGCGCGCGCACCCGGTTGACCGCGCGCCCGCCCAGGCGCGACACCCTGCACCGAGCCGCGCCCAGAACGCCGTCCGCACCCGAGCCGCCTCCCTGCCCCGCGCGCACACCGACGACCCACGCTCGCGACCTCGCGAGAAGCCGAGCCGACGCCGCGGCCCCACGACCGTTTCATTCTCTGCGATTAATGGACTTCATGCGTCCGTTTCTCCTTTGCCCCATTCCTCCTCCCATTACGAGCAGGAAACAGTAGCGCCATTGAAAGCCTCCATGAAGACCCGACGGCGCCCCATTGAAGCTCCCTGGCGTTCCCTTTCCTCTTCCCTCCCTCTCTCTATAAAAGGGACAACAGAGCTCTCTCCTTTCTTCCTCCTACCCGAGCTCGCCTCTCTCTCTAGCTCTCCTCGCTCATCGCTAGTGCACTACTCGCCAGAGTTGTCGTTCGTCGTCGGAGTTCACCGGAGCCACAGTTCGTCGCCGGATCCACGCACTCGCCGTCCGTAGTCGAGACCCTGCTTTTCTCCACCCGACCGAACCCCGTCGAACTCTCCCTGTCGCACGTGCGAACCCAAGTTTGATGACGACCCAAATTATTTTGTATATTTTATAAAATACTTTTTGATTCGATTCATGAATTGTATATTTAGTTTGTTGTATGAACACGAGTGATCCATAATTTATGTGTATGAGCGTTATGGAATTGTTTGGTAGATTCATGCGATTATTCGTACACTGTTATATTTCATGTTAGTCGTGGCGTTGATTTTTGGATTAGAGAAATATGACGTAGATT
Source organism: Zea mays (assembly GCF_902167145.1). Lineage (NCBI taxonomy): Eukaryota > Viridiplantae > Streptophyta > Magnoliopsida > Poales > Poaceae > Zea > Zea mays. The sequence continues at coordinate 8,809,674 of NC_050104.1, read as the reverse complement.
TAGTAGTCACACGTTGGTGATAAAAATACTAGATAGGAAACTTTGTAGACAAATTTGGTCACAATAAACTTTAGAAGCTATTTGGAGAATTATAGTTATAGGTGCATTTTATTGGATTTAGAAAATGGTATAGAACTCATCTCATATGAATAATATAGGATTTCTAGATAATTTATCTAATTATTTTATTAACATTTTCTTTTTAGAAAGAAAAGAGAAAATATCACCGGTAGTATGGAAAGTAGATTTCTACTAGCCAAATAAGCATGTTCGCAACTTTAGCACTTAAATGTTTTAGAGTACTAGTTTATGTCATTATAACCCCGCTTATGTTATAAAAAGTCCAATTAGCAATTTATGTAGATTTTTAGAATATTAATTAATATTAATAGATTCATTTTTAGCCATACTCAATTTGAGTTAGAAATAAAAAGAATAAAAGCTATTAATTAGACGATAATTATTTTCAATGATGATGTTAAAATATATTAATATTAGTTAAAATTGTATTTATTGCACCCATTCATAAATTCATCATTTAGGACTCACAATAATAGCTATAATTGAATTAATAAATATTTACGCGTTTAGGACGTATTTAAGGCGTGATTAGTGCGATATGTTAATGTGTATGTAATGGTGTATGTTTCTGTAATGGTGCATGTTTATTTATTTGTGTATGTTTTATTTTTGTATGTGCGATATGCGACTCTATTAGAAGCCGACCGTGTGGTAGAAGATTCGAATACGTTCGAAGACGAACCACAGGACTCGCTTGAGCAAGGCAAGTGGATTCTCTCTCTGCATATTCTGTTTGTACCTACTCATTGCATATAATAATGTTTACTTTTTGATATATTGCATAATTTGATGGGTTTACCTAATTAAGGATTTCCTAGATTTACTACCTGTATTCCTTGTTTAACCTAGGAAAATTATTAAGCTGTGCAAAATTTATGCTATCGCTCAACTTAATGATTTTTAATGTCACTCATTAATTGGTTTTAATGTTCCAAAAATTTAATTGGCAATTATGACATTAACCCGATGGTTAAGATAACATTATTCCGAATTAATTGGAACATGGAGTGACCACCCAGGATAACAGTGCAACCACGAGTGCTATCATGGCTCTGGCTTTGGTAATTAGCTCTATATGCTTAGTGCCTAGCAACCTTATCTGAAATATGGGCAAGAGGGGGAGCGGTAGGTGCTGGCAGCCCACGTTAACATGGGGTCGTATTCTTGGCTAAGGTACCTCACCCAGGGGGCCACCACCATCGTCTTTAAAAACCTTAGTGGGTTGCTTCGTATTAAGTGTATTTTGTGAAAGCCTAATAATGGATCCCTAGCCATTCACCTCGACAGTGTTTAAGGGTCCGATCAACCCGGGCTAGATGGGATACATGGCTTGTGGGTAAAGTTGTACCACCTCTGCAGAGTGTAAAACTGATATATCAGCCGTGCTCCCGGTTATGAGCGACCTGGACTCCTCACATGATAACTGAACTTGAAGATGGAATTAAATTGAGATCCGATGATCTGCCAATAATTTGCTTAAGTGGTTTCACTTAAGTGTTTTTGCTATATTCATATTCCTTTGTTTAAATGGGATATTTGGGATTCACACTTATTAGTAAGACAGGTGTTGTTAATAAAATGTTGACCAACTAAAAGGCTTACTGCTCAACCTTAGCCTCACCTTGTTATACCTGCATTAATTTTCCCCCACTTGCTGAGCCCCGACCATAAGTGAGCTCACCCTTGCTAATATTTTGATCAGAGGGTGATGCTGGAGACTTTGATGGAGATTTTATCGTCGACGATGAATTCTAAGGCTAACGATGTGCCAGTCATCTTCCTATGGGAGATTGCCCAGTTGTTTATTTCCGCTTTACTTTGATGTGATACTTGTTAAAGATACAATGTTTCAGATGATGTAATAAAGTATTATACTCTCTTTAAGCCTTTATTGCATTGTCTTTTGATATATTACACTTGTGACGTCAACATATGTTGGAAATGGATCCTGGCACACATATGGTATGCGCTCGGTTCTACCCCCTGGAACCGGGTGTGACAGAAGTGGTATCAAAGCTATGCTGACCCTAGGTCGTTAGACTAGTTAGAAATGGAAAGCCTAGTTAGTCTTTCAAAAACTTAATTTATCTCAAAACTCAACTCCTTTATATTCAACTCTTCTAGTCTGATTTTCTCTCGTCTATCAGAAGGTTGCTATCAGAAGAACTGCTTACAAAAGTATCGCCTATGTTGCTCAAGATCGGCCAACACCCTCTACCCCACTGTCGGCGTTTCGACCCCGGGGGGGTCCCTGGACCGACGAGTAAATTGTCGCCGCGTGTCCCAGCCCAGATGGGTCGGCACGAGATGGAGCACGAAGGGGGGGAAAAAGGAGACGGGCGAAAGGGGAAACCCGCGGCCTTCGTGTTGTCCTGCGCCCAGGTCGGGTGCGCTTGCAGTAGGGGGTTACAAGCGTCCGCGTGGGAGAGAGCGAGAGCCTTATACGCGCCGGCCCGTCCTCCTGCGCGGCCAACCTTCTCGTAAGAAAGCCCTGGACCTTCCTTTTATAGGCGTAAGGAGAGGGCCCATGTGTACAATGGGAGATGTAGCAGTGTGCTAACGTGTCTAGCAGAGAGGAGCTAGAGCCCTAAGTACATGTCGTCGTGGCAGCCGGAGAGGTTTTGGCACCCTGTTCATGTGATGTCGTGGCCGTCGGAGGAGCGCTGGAGCCTTGCGGAAGGACAGCTGTCGGGGCTGTCGAGTCCTTGCTGACGTCTCCTTGCTTCCGTAAGGGGCTGAGAGCCGCCGTCGTCATGGAGCACGCGGGGCACCATCATTACTTGTTTACCGGGGTGAGCCAGATGGGACGCCGGTCTTGTTCCCCGTAGCCTAAGCTAGCTAGGGGTAGGGTAATGATGGCCCCCCCTGTGACGTGGTCGGTCTGAGCCCTGGGTCGGGCGAGGAGGAGGCTCCTCCGAGGTCGAGGTCGAGTCTGTCTTCCGAGGTTGAGGTCGAGTGCGAGCCCCAGGTCGGGCGAGGCGGAGACCGTCGTCCGAGGCCAAGGCTGAGTCCGAGCCCTGGGCTCGGGCGAGGCGGAGTTCGTCGTCTTCCGGAGCCGAGGCTGAGTCCGAGCCCTGGTGTCGGGCGAGGCGAAGTTCGTCGTCTTCCGGAGCCGAGGCTGAGTCCGAGCCCTGGGGTCGGGCGAGGCGGAGTTCGTCGTCTTCCGGAGCCGAGGCTGAGTCCGAGCCCTGGGGTCGGGCGAGGCGGAGTTCATCGTCCGAGGCCGAGACGGGGGCCGAGCCCTGGGGTCGGGCGAGGCGGAGTTTCCTATGGTGCCCGAGGCCGGAATTGGCTGCTGTCAGCCTCACTCTGTCGAGTGGCACAGCAGTCGGAGCGACGCAGGCGGCGCTGTCTTCTTGTCAGGTCGATCAGTGGAGCGGCGAAGTGACTGCGGTCACTTCGGCTCTGTCGACTGAAGAGCGCTCACCAGGATAAGGTGTCAGGCGATCCTTGCATTAAACGCTCCTGCGATACGGTCGGTCGGCGTGGCGATTTGGCCAAGGTTGCTTCTCAGGGAAGACTGGGCCTCGGGCGAGCCGAAGGTGTGTCCGTTGCTTGAGGGGGCCCTCGGGCGAGACGTGAATCCTCCGGGGTCGGCTGCCCTTGCCCGAGGCTGGGCTTGGGCGAGGCGAGATCGTGTCCCTTGAGTGGACTGAGCCTTGACTTAATCGCACCCATCAGGCCTTTGCAGCTTTGTGCTGATGGGGGTTACCAGATGAGATTAGGAGTCTTGGGGGTACCCCTAATTATGGTCCCCGACAGTAGCCCCCGAGCCTCGAAGGGAGTGTTGATACTCGCTTGGAGGCTTTTGTCGCACTTTTTTGCAAGGGGACCGGCCTTTCTCGGTTGCGTTTCGTTCCGGTGGGTGCGCGCGAGCGCACCCACCGGGTGTAGCCCCCGAGGCCTCGGAGGAGTGGTTTGACTCCTTTGAGGTCTTAGTACGTTTTGTGATGCTTCGGCCGGTCTGGTTGTTCCCTCATGCGAACTGGCCGTAGCCCGGGTGCATAGTCGAGTCCCAAGTTCTCGGGCTGGTATGTTGACGCTGTCAACGGTTTGGCCGGAGCCGGGTTTGCGAGAGCAGCCCCTGAGCCTCCGCACAGAGCGAGAGGACGGTCAAGGATAGACTCGACTTTTTTACATACTCTCCTGCGTCGCCTTTCCGCAAGGAGGGGGGGGGGGAAGCGCCATGTTGCCCTCGGAGGGCGCCGAACATGGTGTCTTCAGTGAGTTGCTAACGGGTAATCCGAGTGGACGCCCGTGCCCCATTCGTTAGGGGTCGGCTAGTGGCCCAGAGGCGCGCTCCAAAAGTACCTACGGGTGATTCGCCGGACCCAGTCCCCTTTTGACGGGGTCCGAGGGCTCGATGCCTCCCTCTGGTGGGATTCCGTTACAAAATCGTTCCCATCGGTCTCGAAAATGTCCTAGGGTACCTCAGGAGAGTAGCCCGAGCCTTGGTTATGTATCGAACGTACCCAGGGTCATCCCTCGCTCTGTGTCTGAGGCGGCTGTCGAACCCTTCGGGGGCCAGCCTATGAACCCCTGATCAGTAGTGGGCGCGGAGCCCGAGTGGCCTGAGGCGGCCGTTGAACCCTTCCGAGGGGCCAGCCTTCGAACCTCTGACCAGTAGTGGGCGCGGAGCCCGAGTGCTCTGAGGCGACTGTTGAACCCTTCCGAGGGGCCAGCCTTCGAACCTCTGATCAGTAGGGGGGCTCGGGGCCCGCTTCCTTCGCGGAGAAGGATCCCTTTCGGAGTATCCCCTTTCCCGGTCCCTGTAGCAAGAGAGAGATAAAGAGGAAGTGGAAAAGGATACGAAATCGAATGACGTGGCACACCTTTTTTGACGCGGTCATCATGGCGGAGGTGAAGCGTCGTCTGCTTCGCCTGCCAAAGGTGCCGCCTGTCCTGCCGTAGAGTTAATGCGACGGGACGAGTGGTTCGCGGGGCAGCCGTTGTGCGTGCGCGAGCCGTTCGAGGAACGGAACACGGACGCGTCGTCTTCACGCCGTGGGAGAGGGCTCTCTCGCTGTCCCAGGAGGGGACATGAGCTTGCTGACGACTTGACCGCTGCTTCTGCCCGCCTGCCACCGCCATTACTGCCGGCCCATTTCTGGCCGTATCGACCGTCGCGCCTTCTCCCGCGGCTGACTGACCCGTGAGTGATGTGCTCGGTTGGCACTGTTGGGTCATGCGCAGGGTCACCTCGAGTCGCGGTACCGGTTCCGCAGTCGAGAAGGCGCGGTAGTGGCGCGAGTGGCGGTGCAGTTTCTCGCACGTAGTAACCGGCGCGCCGGTTACATGACGTGTGGGCCTGGGCCTCCATGCTGGACGCATCGAAGTCGAAAGGGTGCGCCCCCTTGGTGCGGTTGCATGCCGCCTGCATGGCGGTCCGCCCTTTCACCCGCTGGCCTGGGCGAAAGTGGAGGAATGCTCGTAACCGCTGGGCAGTTGCACGCACCGCGCGCGACGGTTTTGGCTCCTTCTGTCCTGGGCCAGCTTGCACGATGCGTGGGGCCCAGCCCCCGTGTCGTAGGGGGAGGACCTTGGAGCGTGTTGGAGAAGACTCGGTCCGCGACGGCTGAGGATGCAAGTGGGGAGAGTTGCCTTTAAAAGGAGGGTGACCCCCTTGGAAGGCAACCATGTCTTCGCACTCCCTTCATGCATCGCGTCCTTCCACCTTCCGGGCCCCCGGATGGGGAGCGCCCGCGGTTCTTCTGCCTTGTTGTCGTTGGAGGGACGCAACTTCGCGGAAGTTGGTACCTTTCAGCCATCGTTCGGCTTCAAGGATTTTCATCAGGCAGCCCGGCCGCATCCCCTCGCCGGTGGTCACCCAAGTCGGTGACCGCCAGTTCGATGGTGGGGAGAAGCGAGCCGGGCTGCGACCTCAGTCCCGCCCTCAGCTTCAAGGATCTTCATCATCCTGGCTGGGGCGGAGGCCGGGCTGAGCCGGAGCTCTACCTCCCGCGCGGATTCTTGGGTCACCTTCTCCCTCAGCATTCAAGGGAGAGGACACTCATCGGCCTAGCGGGAGGGTCGGACTTCGACAACGCGGGGCTGGCCGGCGGCGAGCGTCATCAGCTTCAGCGCGTTGGGCTCGCTGGCTCAGCTGGCTCAGGCTCGGCTCCCGGTGCCCCCTCCCGCCGAGAGCGGTCGTTGCGCCGCGCGCACCGGAGGACCGCCCAAGACGTCGCGCGCTGCTAGGGCGGCGTTCGTGTTCTTGGGCTGTCCTGCCTTTGCCCCGGTACGGCGCCTCTGCGCGGAGGTCGGTGATCGCCCGCCCGGGAGGATCCGAGTGGGGATCTGCCGGTGGGCAGATGGCTTCCGTCGTCGGCGCTGAGGTGGTGGCGGCTGAATAAGTCCTCGTCGCCGGCGGGATTACCGCCACCATCCGTGCTCCGGGCCTCCGGCTCTTTGGCTTTGATAGCTTGTCCTCGCCCCTCGAGTGGGGACGTGGGCAAGGGCCTTGTTGCAGCAGCGTCCGCCCTGAGGCCATCGCTGCTACTGTTCGGCCACCTGGAGCGGAGGTCGTTGTCGCTGCTGCCGGAGCGGGCGGTGGTGAGCCACCTGGGGTTTCGTCGCCCCGCAGGCCCTCCAACGTGGGGGGTTGTTCGTACCTGTGGGGGTGGAACCGGAGTTCCGTTTGTAATGGCACCTCGAGTGCCGGTGACTGTTCATTGTGGCTGTCGGGGCCTGAACATGTATGTATTTTGGCGTGAAGCCGTGTTTTTTCCTCATTTCGAGCACTAGGACTCGCCTGTCGGCTAACTGAACCACTTAACCAAGTGTGAGTTGCCTCGTGCGAAGGTGACGAGTGAGGTATCCGTATCCCGGAGGCATAGGAGTCCCTCAGCTCGGTCGGCCTTGCCGCCTGAGGCTTCTCTTGCTTAGTTAAAGGAACCCTCGGCCGCTCTTCGATGAGCCGGAGCCGGAGGCAGCGGTGTCAGCGTGGACAGAGGCAGAGTTGGCTCGAGAAGAAGATTTCGTCGGCCGGAGCCTGGCCGGGCCGTCCACTGGCGGGACCAGCGCCGGAGTCGAGTTGCCGAGGCCACGAGCCGGGCTGGTGTCCTCGGGGGACAGCTGGCTGAGGCTTCGGGGTGGCCGGCCGAGCCGTCTGCTCGGGCCGGGTCCCTGGAGGAGACCCTGGCGGTGATAGCCCGGGCGTGGCGCTGATGTCGTCCTTCGGAGCGGAGATCCTCCAACCGTGTTGCCGTCCGAGGCTCGGTCGGACTTCGCCGAAGGTGGAGTTGACGCCGAGGGTGCTGCTGTTCCCCCTCCATCGACGTCTGAGCCTGCAGGATCGGTTTATCTTGTAGTGTGCGTATGTTTTCTGCGGTCACCGAGGCCCAAACATACTGTCGTTGTGTTGTAAAGCTGCGTTTATTTTCCTCTTGTTTCGAATATCAAGACTTATTTGTCGGTAACAGAATTGTTTCTCCGAGCGAGAGTTACTTTTCACGGAAGGTGATGAGTGAGGTATCCGTATCCCGGAGGCGTAGGAGTCCCTCGGCTCGGTCCGCCTTGCCGCTTACGTGTACTCTTACTCGTCCGTAGGATTCTGCTATCGATATAGTCGAGAAGGCCCGAAAAATCGTTTCGGCAGAAAAGTTTCCGAGCATTGAGACTTGTTCGGTCAGCGGAATCGCTTATCCGAGCGTGAGTTACTTATCGCAGAAGGTGATGAGTGAGGTATCCGTATCCCGGAGGCGTAGGAATCCCTCGGCTCAGTCGGCCTTGACTGCTTACGTGTACTCCGTCGTTTTCAGGATCCCACTTTCGAAGTAGTCAAAAAGCACGAAAGACGTTCTGGCAGAAAAGATCTTTTCCGAGGAAAATTTTGACGCAGAGGGGGTTCCCCCCTTCTAGCCCCCGAGGGAGGGTCGGGCTTTGCCGAGGCAAGGCTGACCCTTTCTTGATGGTTAGACTTTGTATGTGAACGAGGTGTACGAACGACTTGAAAGCATCTTAAGGGTAGAAGCGACGTAGCTGTCGGATGTTCCAAGCGTTGCTGTAGACCTCGCCTTGACTGTTGGCCAGCTTGTATGTCCCGGGCTTCAGAATCTTGGCGATGATGAATGGCCCTTCCCAGGGAGGCATGAGCTTGTGCCGCCCTTGGGCGTCTTGTCGCAGCCGAAGCACCAAGTCGCCCACCTGGAGGTCTCGGGACCGAACCCCTCGGGCGTGGTAGCGTCGCAGGGACTGCTGATACCGCGCCGAGTGTAGTAAGGCCATGTCCCGAGCCTCTTCCAGCTGGTCCAGTGAGTCTTCTCGGTTGGTCTGATTGCTTTGGTCGTCATACACCCTCGCCCTCAGGGAACCGTATTCTAAGTCTGTGGGCAAGATGGCCTCGGCCCCATAGACTAGAAAGGACGGTGTGAAGCCCGTGGCTCGGCTCGGCGTTGTCCTCAGACTCCAGACCACCGAGGGGAGTTCCTTCATCCATCGCCTGCCGAACTTGTTGAGGTCGTTGTAGATCCTCGGCTTGAGTCCTTGCAGAATCATGTCGTTGGCACGTTCTACCTACCCATTCGTCATGGGGTGAGCCACGGCGGCCCAGTCCACCCGGATGTGGTGATCCTCGCAGAAGTCCAGGAACTTTCTGCCGGTGAACTGGGTGCCGTTGTTGGTGATGATGGAGTTCGGGACCCCAAAGCGATGGATGATATTGGTGAAGAATGCCACCGCCTGTTCGGACCAGATGCTGTTTAGGGGTCGGACCTCGATCCACTTGGAGAATTTGTCGATGGCGACCAGCAGGTGCGTGTAGCCCCTGGGTGCCTTCTGCAAGGGACCGAAGAGGTCCAGACCCCACACAGCAAACGACCAGGTGATGGGTGTTGTCTACAGAGCTTGAGCGGGCAGGTGGGTCTGCCTTGCGTAGAATTGACACCCTTGGCAGGTGCGGACAATTCTAGTGGCGTCGGCCACCGCGATCGGCCAGTAGAAACCTTGTCGGAAAGCGTTTCCAACAAGGGCTCGAGGCGCTGCGTGATGACCGCAAGCCCCCGAGTGTATCTCTTGTAAGAGCTCCTGGCCTTCGGCGATGGATATGCATCGCTGGAGGATGCCGGAGGGGCTGCGATGGTAGAGCTCCTTCCCGTCCCCCAGCAAGACGAACGACTTGGCGCGCCGCGCCAGTCGCCGAGCTTCGGCTTGGTCGAGGGGCAGCTCTCCTCGGTGGAGATATTGCAGGTACGGGGTCTGCCAGTCTCGATTAGGCGGGACCCCATTCCGCTCTTCGTCGACGCGCAGTGCCTCACCCTCGGGGGCCGAGGGTGCATCGGGCTGAGCCGAGGGTGCCTCGGGCTGGGCCGAGGTCTTCTCGGGCTCGGGTGTGTCGTCGGTCTTGGCTGAAGGTTGATGTAGGTCTCGGGAGAAGATGTCGGGAGGAACCGTTGTCCGTCCCGAGGCTATCTTAGCCAGCTCGTCCGCAGTCTCGTTGTATCGTTGGGCGATGTGGTTGAGCTCGAGCCCGTAGAACTTGTCCTCCAGGCGCTGAACCTCATCGCAGTAGGCTTCCATCTTCGGGTCGCGGCAGTGGGAGTTCTTCATGACTTGGTCGATGACAAGCTGCGAGTCACTGCGAGCGTCGAGGCGTCGGACCCCTAGCTCGATGGCGATGCGCAACCCGTTGACCAGAGCCTCATACTCAGCCACGTTTTTGGACGCCGGGAAATGGAGGCGCAGCACGTAGCGGAGGTGCTTCCCGAGAGACGAGATGAAGAGCAGGCCCGCGCCCGCCCTTGTTTTCATCAGCGACCCGTCGAAAAACATGGTTCAGAGTTCCGGTTGGATCGGAGCTGCTGGAAGCTGGGTGTCGACCCATTCAGCCACAAAGTCCGCCAAGACTTGGGACTTGATGGCCTTCCGAGGGGCGAACGAGATTGTCTCGCCCATGATTTCCACCGCCCACTTTGCAATCCTACCCGAGGCCTCTCGGCACTGGATTATCTCCCCCAGGGGGAAGGATGACACCATAGTTACCGGATGAGACTCGAAGTAGTGTCGCAACTTCCGCCGTGTCAGAATCACCGCGTACAGCAGCTTCTGAATTTGTGGGTAGCAGATCTTGGTCTCGGACAGTACCTCACTGATGAAGTAGACCGGCCTCTGGACGGGCAATGCCTGCCCCTCTTCTTGTCTCTCAACCACGATCGCGGTGCTGACCACCTGAGTGGTAGCAGCAACGTAGATCAAGAGGGCTTCTCCGGCAGCGGGGGGCACCAAGATGGGCGCGTTCGTGAGGAGCGCCTTCAGGTTCCCGAGGGCTTCCTCGGCCTCGGGGGTCCAAGTGAAGCACTCGGCCTTTCTTAAGAGGCGGTACAGAGGTAGGCCTCTTTCGCCGAGGCGCGAGATGAAACGGCTCAGAGCCGCAAGGCATCCCATGACCCTCTGTACGCCTTTCAAGTCTTTGATGGGGCCCATGTTGGTGATGGCCGCGATTTTCTCTGGGTTGGCCTCGATGCCCCGCTCGGAGACGATGAACCCCAAGAGCATGCCTCGGGGGACTCCGAAGACACACTTCTCGGGATTGAGTTTCACGCCTTTCGCCTTGAGACACCGGAATGTCGCTTCAAGGTCGGAAAGGAGGTAGGAGGCTTTCCTCGTCTTGACTACGATGTCATCGACGTAAGCCTCGACCGTTCGACCAATGTGCTCGCCAAACACGTGGTTCATGCACCTTTGGTATGTCGCACCTCTTTGATGAACCCTGCAGCCATCAACTTGTGGATCTCCTCGCCTATGGCTCTGCGCTTTTCTTCGTCGAATCGGCGTAGAGGCTGCTTCACGGGTCGGGCTCCAGCTTGGATATCCAGCGAGTGCTCGGCGACATCCCTCGGTATGCCAGGCATGTCCGAGGGACTCCACACGAAAACTTCGGCGTTTGCATGGAGAAAGTCGACGAGCACTGCTTATTATTTGGGGTCGAGCTCGGAGCCGATCCGGATCTGCTTGGAGGCGTTGTTGTTGGGGTCGAGAGGGACGGACTTAACCGTCTCTGCTGGCTCGAAGTTGCCGGCATGACGCTTCACGTCTGGCGCCTCCTTGGAGAGGCTCTCTAGGTCGGCGATGAGGGCCTCGGATTCGGCGAGGGCCTCGGCGTACTCCACGCACTCCACGTCGCATTCGTACGCGTGTCGGTACGTGGGGCCGACGATGATGACCCCGTTGGGGCCCAACATCTTGAGCTTGAGGTAGGTGTAGTTGGGGACGGCCATGAACTTGGCGTAGCATGGCCTCCCCAGTACTGCATGGTAGGTTCCTCGGAACCCGACCACCTCGAACGTGAGGGTTTCCCTTCTGAAGTTGGAGGGAGTCCCGAAGCAGACGGGCAGATCGAGTTGTCCGAGGGGTTGGACGCGTTTTCCGGGGATGATCCCGTGAAAAGGCGCCGCGCCTGCCCTGACCGAGGACAGATCGATCTGCAGGAGCCCAAGGGTCTCGGCGTAGATGATGTTGAGGCTGCTGCCTCCGTCCATGAGGACCTTGGTGAGCCTGACGTTGCCGATGACGGGGTCGACAACGAGCGGATACTTCCCCGGGCTCGGCACGCGGTCGGGGTGGTCACCCTGGTCGAAGGTGATGGGCTTGTCGGACCAGTCTAGGTAGACTGGCGCCGCCACCTTTACCGAGCAGACCTCCCGACGCTCTTGCTTGCGGTGCCAAGCCGAGGCGTTCGCCACTGGCCCGCCGTAGATCATGAAGCAGTCGTGGACCTCGGGGAACTCCTCTGCCTTGTGATCCTCCTTCTTGTCGTTGTTGTAGGCCCTGCCACCTTCCGCAGGTGGCCCGGCCTTATGAAAGTGGCGCCGAAGCATGACGCACTCCTCAAGGGTGTGCTTGACGGGCCCCTGATGATAGGGGCACGGCTCCTTGAGCATCTTGTCGAAGAGATTGGCACCTCCGGGAGGTTTTCGAGGGTTCTTTTACTCAGCGGCGGCGACAAGGTCCGCGTCAGCGGCGTCGCGTTTCGCTTGCGACTTCTTCTTGCCCTTCTTCTTGGTGCCGCGCTGAGTGGACGCCTCGGGGACATCTTCCGGCTGGCGGCCCTGGGGCTGCTTGTCCTTCTGGAAGATGGCCTCAACCGCCTCCTGGCCAGAGGTGAACTTGGTGGCGATGTCCATCAGCTCGCTCGCCCTGGTGGGGATCTTGCGACCCAGCTTGCTCACCAGGTCACGACAGGTGGTGCCGGCGAGGAACGCGCCGATGACGTCTGAGTCGGTGACGTTGGGCAGCTCGGTGGGTTGCTTCGAGAATCGCCGGATGTAGTCCCGGAGAGACTCTCCCGGCTGCTGGCGGCAGCTACAGAGATCACAAGAGTTCCCAGGGCGCACGTACGTGCCCTGGAAGTTACCGGTGAAGGCTTGGACTAGGTCGTCCCAGTTGGAGATCTGCCCCGGAGGCAGGTGCTCCAGCCAGGCTCGAGCGGTGTCGGAGAGGAACAGGGGGAGGTTGCGGATGATGAGGTTGTCATCGTTTGTTCCACCCAGTTGGCAGGCCAGTCGGTAGTCCACGAGCCACAGTTCCGGCCTCGTCTCCCCCGAGTACTTTGGGATAGTAGTCGGGGTTCGAAACCGGGTCGGGAACGGTGCCCGTCGTATGGCCCAGCTGAAAGCCTGCGGACCGGGTGGTTCGGGCGAGGGACTCCGATCCTCCCCGCTGTCGTAGCGTCCCCCACGCCTGGGGTGGTAGCCTCGACGCACCTTCTCGTCGAGGTGGGCTCGACGGTTGCGGTGGTGGTGCTCGTTGCCGAGGCGTCCCGGGGCCGCAGGCGCTGTGTTGCGCGTGCGCCCGGTGTGGACCGAGGCTTCCCGCATAAATCGGGAAGTCGCGGCGCGATGCTCCGAGGGGTACCCCTGCCTTCGGGAGGCAGAGCTTTCAGCCCGTCGGACTGCAGCATCCTCCAGGAGATTCTTGAGCTCTCCCTGGATACGCCGCCCTTCGGTGGTCGATGGTTCCGGCATCGCGTGGAGTAGTATTGCTGCCTGTTGGGGCGAAGGCGAAGATGCCACCCTTCGCTCGATGCCTTCGCCGACCTCGCTGCACCAACGGAGACAAGACGACGGGCAGACTTACCCTTCGTCCCACACGTCACCGGACGAAGACCTGTGACGAGGTCGTCTCATCTTGCGACCTCGTCCAACATGGAGGCCCACGTGTGATCCGGCCCATTGTAACAGGCCCTGCGTGGCCGCTGCGCATTACAGACCTAATTTGTAAAGGTCTCCCTGTAATTACGGTCTGTAACCCTGCTTTATGGGAATATTCCGGGGATAACCTAGGTGCCTGGGGGTACATGCGTCCTTAACACTGGACGCTGGGCACTCAGATACCTATAAATACCCCCGCACAATGCCCTTGAGAGGCTAGATTAACAGAGCTATTGCCATCTCGAGCAAAAACCCTGTTTACGTCGCTACACTCCCCCGTTGGATCAATTTGCACCAGAGAGCAAGTTCCAACATTTGGCGCCCACCATTCGTGCTACAAAAAAACCACCCACGATGGCACCCAAGAAAGCTAGCTCAAAGGCTGACGAGGCTACGAAGGCTGCACTGCTGGCCGAGAAAAAGGGCAAGGCCCTCGCCCTCGTCCACACCACCCACCAAGAGGCCACCGAAGACGACGCTCTCCGCACCTACGGCTCTGGAGAACAGCCGCAACCTCCACCAGGCTTCGCTCCACCGGAGGGCGCAGACGTCATCGAGGACGGCGAAGTCATCGGTGTCTCAGCGGAAGAACAGCTACAGCTGCGCGCCTTGCGCATCAAGAACCGCAATCTCCAGAAGCAAAAAGAAATACTTGAGGCCAAGCGCCAACGTGTGTCTGCACAAGCCAAGGTGCGGCAGATGATACGCGACGAAGAGCAGAAGGCCCAGGAGCTCGAATAAGAGATCGCGCTAATGCAGCGCGAAGGCCACCTCGGCCTGCAACACGGCCCACCCCTGCAACAGCGCGTACAAGTCGAAGACCCATACTTCCCCCAGCGCGGCCACGCCATCCCACACGCCGCGGCATTCCAAGGTGTCAACTACCTCGATGAGCGAAGTCCCCTGGCGCCACACCTGCAAGTGACACCTTGGCCCGCCAACTTCCGGGCAGGGACCTATCCCAAGTACAACGGCAGCACTGACCCAACACAGTACATCATGAGTTATCAGGTCGCCATTGCATCTTCCGGAGGGGACGACGCCACGATGGCCAAGTCATTCATCATCGCCCTCGAAGGCCCAGCCCTCACCTGGTACACCAGGTTCCCCCGCTGTCCATCGACTCCTGGAGAAGCCTCCGGGACAAATTCCTGCTCAACTTCCAAGGGTACCGCCCAGACACCGACGCCTTGGCTGAACTTTCACTCTGCAAGCAGCTGGAAAAAGAGACTCTGCGGGAGTACTACTGCAAGTTTCTGACCCTTAAATCACAACTGCCTTCGGTCGATGACCAAATCGCCATCCACTACGCCATCAGCGGCCTTCGGGCCGGCGTCCTTTACAGCCACTGCATCAGGGATCCGCCCAAGAACCTCCTGGAGTTGTATCAGCTATTTGAAAAATATGCCAGATCCGAAGAGCTCCACCAGCGCAAAGTCGAGTCTTAGAGGAAACCCAAAGACACTCCACAGTCCAGTCGCACGTGGACGAGGCCCTCGCAGCCAGACTCCGGTCAGGACGGCCGCAATCAGCAGCAAGTGCACAACATCGCCAACCAGCACCCCGCTGGCGAGGCCCCCCGCCGCCAGGAATATCCCCCTAGGGCCGCGGGAACGGAACTCGCGGTCGGGGCCGGGGACGTGCGCAGCAGCCACGCCGATTTTACTGCCTGTTCCACAGCGAAGACTGCGCCCACCAAACCAGAGACTGCCCAGAGATGAAGGCCACCAGAGACAGGATGGCACAGGCGCAACCAGCCGACAACCCTAGAGTTGTCGCTCACACATATCAGCAACCCCCTCCGCTATACATCCACGGCCCCGCTCCGCATCCACCGCACCACGCATACCAACACCACCAGGAAGTACAAATCGTACCTCCCCCACCCCCACCTCCACACCAGCAACAACAAAACATCCACCACCCCCATGCCCCAAAGCAAGAGGACTTAGCCGATCAGCCGTATCGTGGAGT
The DNA here is from genome assembly GCF_902167145.1 of Zea mays. NCBI lineage: Eukaryota > Viridiplantae > Streptophyta > Magnoliopsida > Poales > Poaceae > Zea > Zea mays. Next base: position 8,794,474 of record NC_050104.1, on the reverse strand, counting down.
CATTCATATGATCACTGGGGGTTCCAGCGCCGACTTCGACACGAAGCGGCAGAAGCGGGACCACTACCGCAGCATCAACCACGTCGCCATCACCAGTCCGGTCATACAGACGAAGTGGTCCCACGTGCCGCTAACCTTCGACGCCCGAGACGTCGATCTGCGCAGCGCCCCCCACATCGACGCCATGGTTATCAACTGCAGCGTGGCAGGCTGGGACCTACACAAAGTCCTAGTCGACAATGGCAGCCAAGCAGACATCATTTTCCTCCATGCCTTCGACCGCATGGGCATAAGCCACAGCCTGCTCAAGCCTTCGGACAACCCACTGTATGGCTTCGGCGGCAAGGGCACGTTTCCCGTCGGCAAAATAGAGTTGCCTCTCTCCTTCGGTGTAGCACCCAATGCCCAAAGTGAGCAAGTGACCTTCGATATCGTCGACATGGTGTATCCGTACAATGCCATTATGGGCCGGGGCTCCATCAACAAGTTTGAGGCAGCCATTCACGGACTCTACCTGTGCATGAAGATACCAGGTCCGCTAGGCGCCATCACGGTCTACGGCAACCAGTAGACTGCGCGAAACATAGAACGGGACTTCGTCCCCGGACAAAGAAACGTGCACTGCCTCACGGCCCAGCGCGAGGCCCCCGCGTCCGCCAGCCCAACTGACAAAGAACACGACAAAGCACAACTACAGAGCAACGACGGGACCAAGACTGTTCCCCTCGACCAGGCCACGCCCAAGCAGACAGTCACCATCAGCGAAGACCTCACTTCGCATGAAGAGGAGAAACTCCTCTGCTGTTTGTCCAAGAACAAAGACGTCTTCGCCTGGTCTGCCCTCGACTTGGTTGGGGTCAGTCGCTCCATCATCGAGCACAACTTGGGAATCGACCCTTCGGTGAGACCGAAAAAACAGCGGCTCCGCAAAATGTCTGATGAGAAGACAGAAGCCGCCAAGGCCGAGGTACATCGCCTCCTGGAGGCCAAATTTATCGAGCCAGTGGCCTACCCCACATGGCTCGCCAACGTTGTGATGGTGCAGAAAAAGAGCGGCAAATGGCGGATGTGCATCGACTTCACCAGTCTCAACAAGGCCTGCCCAAAGGACAACTTCCCGTTGCCTCGGATCGACAAAATAGTCGATAGCGCGGCCGGGTGCGAAGTCATGTCACTCCTCGACTGCTTCTCCGGTTACCATCAAATATACATGAAGGAGGAGGACAAGGCTAGCACCAGCTTCATAACACCCTTCGGCACATATTGCTTCATCAAAATGCCGGAGGGACTCAAGAACATCGGGTCCACTTTCTCCCGGCTTACCAAAACGGTGCTCGAGGGGCAAGTCGGCAGAAATATATTCACGTATGTGGACGACATCGTCATCGCCAGCAGAAGCAAGGAGGACCATCTTGCTGACCTCGCCGAAATGTTTGCGAACATGCGGGACGCACAACTTCGCCTAAACCCCGAAAAGTGCGTCTTCAGCGTTCGCCAGGGAAAAATATTGGGCTACCTGGTGTCACACCACGGAATCGAGGCCAACCCAACCAAAATTCAGGCCATCATCAACATGACGCCCCCGCAGTCAGCCAGAGACGTCCAACGCCTGACATGCAGATTGGCCGCCCTCAACAGATTCATCTCCAAATCCGCAGAGCGAAGTCTCCCCTTCCTCAAAACTCTCCGTGGCGCAAAAGACTTCGCTTGGGGACCAGAGCAGGCGGCGGCCTTCGCCTCATTGAAACAGTACCTGTCGGAATTGGCGGTTCTTACAAGCCCCGACTCTTCGCTACCCCTGTTGCTCTATGTTGCGGCTTCGCCACATGCGGTCAGCGTGGCACTAGTTCAAGAGCAGACAGTAGAGGGCATGATCAGGCAATGTCCAGTTTATTACGTCTCCGAAGTGCTCACACCATCAAAATTTAATATGACGGAACTGGAAAAGATTGCCTATGCAGTTGTTATGGCTTCGCGCAAATTGCGCCACTATTTTGAAGCATTCAAGGTCCGGGTCACCTCAGATAGGGGACTCGGCGAATTGTTCAGAAACCCGGAGGCATCGGTCCAGATTGCCAAATGGGCGGCCGAACTCTCTGGCTACCACATCACATTCGAGCCCAGAACAGCCATCAAGTCACAAGTTCTGACAGACTTCGTCGTCGACTGGACTGGGCCAATAACACAGCCGGACCCGTCCGCAGAGAAGGTTTGGACAATCCATTGCGACGGCGCACGGTGCCACGCGGGGGCAGGCGCTGCTGCAGTCATCACGTCACCCACCGGGGTCAAGCACAGATACGCGGCACGCCTCAGCTTTGCTCTGGAATCTGACAGACGCACTAACAACATAGCAGAATATGAAGCTGTCATCCTCGGCCTCCGCAAACAAAGGGCCCTTGGTGTCACTACCTGCATTATCAGAACAGACTCCAAGGTAGTCGCCGGCCAAGTCGAGAAAGACTACGCAGCGAAGGACCCCGCACTTATGCAATACCTCGCGGCTATCCGTAGCCTCGAGAGACAATTCAAAGGTTTCACCTTGCAGCATGTGGACCGGGCCAAGAATGAGGAGGCCGACGCATTGGCCAAGGCTGCTGCCAGAGGCGAGTCCCTGCCCTCCGACGTGTTCTACAATGTTATCGGCACGCCAGCCGTCCGCAGCCCCGAAGGGCTCCAAATAACCAATGACAGCGAGGGCCACCGCATAGTCAACCTCATTATGACCGAAGACTGGCGGGCACCAATAACCCTGTTTCTACAGGGGTACTACCATCCAACCGACATCAACGAGGCCAAGCGCCTCAAACATCGAAGCCGGGACTTCGCACTAATTGAAGGCCAGCTTTACAAGAAGGGGGTCAGTCAACCCATGCTCAAATGTGTCACCGAGACCAAAGGCGTCCAAATCCTGCGCGAAGTCCACAGCGGTACTTGCAGCTCTCACGCAGGGCCAAGGGCCCTAGCCGCAAAGGTGATCCGTCAAGGTTTCTACTGGCCCGCAATGATCTGCGCCGCTAATCGGATCACAAGGTCCTGCGAAGCCTGCCAGAAGTTTTCTCCTCGATCAGGAAGCCCTTCGCAATTCACGAAACTAATCGCCCACACATGGCCTCTCCAGCGCTAGGGCCTAGACATTGTCGGGCCCCTGCCCACAGCTCAGGGGAACCTCAAGTTCACCTTCGTCGCTGTCGAGTATTTTACCAAATGGATCGAGGCGAGGGCTGTATCCACAATAACATCAAAGACTGCACAGAAATTCTTCTGGCAAAACATTGTTTGCCGCTTCGGAGTCCCGTCCGAACTCACAGTTGACAACGGCAAGCAGTTTGACAGCCAAGACTTCAAGGATTTCTGCTTCTCCATTGGCACCAAGCTTGCCTTCGCCTCAGTATACCACCCGCAGTCCAACGGAGTTGTGGAACGCGCAAATGGCAAAATTTTCACAGCTGTCAAGAAAATGCTCCTCGACGAGAAAAAGGGCAAGTGGGCCGATTTGTTACCTGAAGCGGTCTGGGCACTAAACACGACTGAGTGCAGGGCGACTGGGTTCACCCCTTTCCGCCTGCTATATGGATCGGAGGCCATGACCCCGCAAGAAATAAAACACGGGTCCCCACAGACAGTCCCGTCAGCTGTCCCCGACGTGGACGAACCCACTTCGAAGGATCTCATCGATGGAGACCGCGTCTTCGCCCTATAGGCTATAAATAAATACCAAGCCCAAACAAAAGCATGGCGTGACCACGCAGTCATCCCGAGGGAATTCAGCGAAGGAGACCTCGTACTCGTCCGGACAGCTCGGACAGAGTCCAGGGGCAAGCTGGAGCCCAAGTGGGAGGGCCCTTTCATCGTCAAGACGAAGGCGTCCCCAGCGCGTACAGGCTCGCAACGCCATCCGGCGAGGACTTGGAGCATTCCTGGAACATTGATAATCTCCGCAAGTTTTTTGTTTGACTCCTCAGGGCCAGCTCGCCCTTGTAATTCGCAACAACAATTTTATTTTGGCCCACACTCTTTTCCTCCCGGGGGGTGAGGTTTTTAACGAGACGGAGTCATGTAATATACAAGTGAAAAATCCCCCGCAAAAATCTACGTCGAAAAAAGACCGCGTCGACGGTCTTCGACATTCGACCAATACAAAGTCACTGCGAGGGGCAGCGGTAGCCACCCTCGCATGCGACACTCCGCGCAAAAGTCGCCTAAGGGTGCAGCCGGACTAGCACAACAAGTGCGAAAAATCGAAGTCTTCCTCAAAAAGACTATCCGTGCAAAAGTCGCCTAAGGGTGCAGCCGGACTAGCACAACAAGTGCGAAAAATCGAAGTCTTCCTCAAAAAGACTATCCGTGCAAAAGTCGCCTAAGGGTGCAGCCGGACTAGCACAACAAGTGCGAACAATCGAAGTCTTCCTCAAAAGACTACCCGTGCTAAACCCTACACCAAACTGTCCGCGCAAAGACCGACTACAGGCGCGCTGGACCGACATAATAAACGTACTAGACCAAGTGCGCAACGCCTTTATGAGCATAGCCGGATGCGCGCAGGCGCACAGCCTCATCATACAAACTATAGTTACATATGTACAGCGAGGGCATCACACCTTACATCGGTTCAACCTTCGGAATGATTCCCATCTCCCTATAGTTAAATAGCATTATCCTAAGCTCCTCACCCTCAAAAAGGCTTCACAACTCCCCCTCACCTACACTCGCAACGGCCGGCAAGGACAACAATTCCTGCTTGCCAGCCCTGCCCACACGAAGCCGACCGCCATCCACCTCACTTACTCTACGCTTCGCAACCGCCCTTCGCCGCCTACGCCCAGCGCTCGGACCAGGCACAACTTCAGCATTCGCAGCACGCGGCGAAGCCTCCGCCGCTGCCACATCCAAGGCCGCAAAGTAATCCAAGTCCTCATCCGACGACTCTTCCGTCCACTCAACCGAACTCCCAAAGTCACCAAAATCAGAAAACTTAGAAGCAAACTCGTCCGATTCATTCCCAGCATCCACGGTCGAAGCCGCCACAAAATTAGCAGTAGCGGTTGCGTGCGCAGGCCCAAAATCTTGAACCTGCGCAGCAACCAAGGTTCAGCAACATATACAAAATTCTCTAACTACCCACACCCACTAAGCCACCTGCGAAGACCCAGCCGCCGTGGGATCCTCCGCTGCCGGCTCCGTCGCTGTCTTCGGGGGATCCTCAGCCCTCGGCACAGCGGTTGGCGACGAGCCACCACCGGACACAGTAGCCGCAGGGGCAGCGAGGGAGCCTTCGACGGTTTCCGGGGGCGGCGCCGGGCTGACCTCGGCCCCGGCCGCCACCGGGTTCGACTCCGCTTCAGGCCACGCGCTGTTCAAAGCTCCGAAGTCCTCCACTTTCTCGTCACGCGCCGCCTGCAACACAGCACACCGATTCAGCAAGCCCACGTATAACCCACATTCAACAACACTAAACAAAAGATAAACATTACCTGATCCCTCGCCCGGTCGGACCGCTCCCTGACCACCTCCCGACCGTGGGGGCCCCACATCCGGTCAAAGAGGGCTCCCGCAGAGTCCTTCACCATAGGGTCCTCGACCTTGTAAATTTCACGCTCGAAATCTTCATCAGATCGGTCGAAGACCTCATAGTGACTGCACCCTTCGCGGGACAGCGCGTTCATCGCCCCTTCGCAGGTGACGATTGAGGCAAAGGACATAAATCCCTCCACAATGGTCGGGAGCGCCAACAACTCCTCTTGCAGCCACTCGAGGCAGCGAAGGCCTGACTCTCGGTCGGGCACTTCGAAGTCAGCGGTCCGCGCGCCCAGCTTGCGGTATGAGTCCATGAGCTGTTTGCGCGTCCGCTCAACTTCCGAGCGCGTTGAAGCCTCGGCCCTCTCCATGCGGGCCTGTAGAGCGTTGAACCGCGTCTCCCATTCCTCGGCGCGCTGGCTGGCGAGACTACCCTCCACCCGCGCCAAATTGGCCTCCGCCTGCGTCGACTGCGCCTTGGCGAGGGCCTGATTAGCCTCCCTCCTCTCCTCCGTCAGCTGGCGCCGGAGGTCAGTCCTCTCGCCCTCCAGCGCGGCCACCTTCTCCGCCAGCTTGCGACACTTGCTATCGACGGCCGACTTTTCCCGGACGGCGTCAGCATGCTGCGCCCGAAGTCTCTCGACTTCGGCAGACACAACTGCCGTAAGGGCCCCCGACGCCATGCGGTCAGCGAAGTCAGCCGCCTAAAAGACACACATAAGACCACAATCCCAACGAAAAGCGGTAAAAACCGAAGTCTAGCTCAACTTACCTGACTTAGCCGCTGCGACGCCTCCCTCAGCCGGCGGGACACAATGCCCGCTTCATCCTTGACGGCAGTGAGGGCCGAAATCTCACCGCCAGCGCTGAGAGCGCTACCCTTCGCCCCAGGCACCGCGACAGACACCGTGGTTGCCACCGCAGGCGGAACAACAACAAGTTGCCCCTCGCCCGATCCTGCAACGTATCAACAGTCAAAAAAAACTCGGGCCAACGACTTACCAATGAGATAATCATCCACACTAATATCGATGCCGAAATCGGCAACGCGCTTCCCCGGCGAAGGCAATTCTTGGGCCTTCGCGGATCCGGCCGAGGCAGACTTGGTTCCGCCGGCGCCGGCTACCTTCACGACATCCGGCACCTTGCTGGACCCAGGGGCGGCCGACTTCGCCGCCAGCGTCGGCTGGCTACCGCCGGGGGCGGCAGCCTTCGCAGTCCCCCACGCCCTCTTCGGCCTAGCCTCGGGTAGCCTGATGACCGCCCAGCGCTTTTGCGCAGCTTCCTGATGATCCTTGTCCATCACTGCCGACACAACAGCAGCAATATTCCGTCCATAAGGAAACACTCTCAAGTCACGAACCATGCGAGATGTAAAAAAGTCTTCGCCGGCCGCGCGGGGGATAGGAACGTTCTTAGGCCACCAACCCCCGGTAACCTTCAGCATCCGCGCCGAAGACTCCCGGAGCTCGGGCGAAGACATCCTTCCCCCGGGGGCCGCGCATGTCCCCATCAACTTCATAGCAAAACTATCGGAGACCCCCAGTCCTCCCATCGCAGTACCTAGCTTCCTCTTCTTAGTGGATGGGGCGGCCGCCGGCGCGGGGTCATCTTCAGTCTCGGCCGCCGGTTTTTTCCCACGGCGGTCGACATCGTCTTGCCCGGGATAACCGCCATACGGCAGACGGTTCAACTCGAAGACCCTATTCAAGCGATCGTTGGATCCGCGTATATTCCAACTACGCTGGCCCTCCGTCTTTGGCACGTAGCGACCAACAATCCGCACCGCCCCATCCTCCGCCTCACGCACGAATGCGGCAGGATCTCGTCCATGCAAATCCAGTGCGAAGGCGGGACTCCGCACCAGCATCCCGCCACGGGAAGGCATCTGGCGAGGGCATACTTCGCCCAGCGCCCAGCCACGCGCCAAGGGCCACACCCCATACGCGACAAACTCCTCAACCAGATCGCGCCCGCTACTCAGGCCGGCCGCGCACCGCAGGGCCCCTTCGTCTTCATCCTCCTCCGCTACTTCAAACTGCGGGTACGCTGAGTAATAATGCGAACACATCTCGGCCACGTGGAGCCCCAGATGGTCTTCGACTGTGCCTTCGGCAACGTAGAACCAAAATTCCCACCAGTTGCCCCATTTATTGCGGGCACAGGGAACCAACTCAATGACTTCCATTGAAGTCTTGCCCGTCTTCGGCGTAAACATGCAAGATCCAAATTGAGCAATCTTATTTCCGATTTTCCTTTTCTGCCAGTGCAGACAATAATACTTCGCGAAGACTTCGACCGAGGGCTGCCCGCCATACGAAGTTGTTGCCCAGACATATTTCGCCAAAGCCACCACGGCATTTGGCGTCAGCTGGTGAACCTGGACGTTGAACCTACGTAGGACTTCTCCCACAAATTGATGTGCGGGCAGACGAAGGCCAGCAGCAAAAAAAGCCTCGAACACAACCAACTCGCCTTCTGGCTCGGGGACCTCCTCCGTCCCTGGGACACGTGCCACTCCGTCGCCAAAATAACCAAGCTGTTGCATGTCTTGCACGCGGACCGAGGACATCCGCGACACGCCGAACTCCACTGTGTCCCCGGCGCGCAACTCCTACGCCGCCACATTGCCCAGCGTCTCCTCGGACGACGCGCCGGCCGGCGGTGTAGCGACAGCAGAAGAGGAAGAGGACGGCATCGCTACGTACCGTCGACGGCGGCGGGCGGTCTGCTTCACACGGGCCAGATCTCCGACGAGCAAGAGCAAGGAGGGCAGACGAGCAGCGAGCGGTTTGAGAAGGCAGTTAGGGTTTTCGCGGAGCGCGGAAAGATAAAGTTCAAAACGCGCCGCCCCCTGCCCCCTTTTATACACAGGGCGCGGCGCTTCGGGAAACCCGCAATCCAACAGTACAGTGTCAATCAATCGTCATGTCAAAAACCCTCGCGGAACCACTTCGAGCGAGGGCAGCGTCTCCACCATCTAGCGACGTCTTCGGCACCAGATGACTTAGTCGAACTGGTCCCTCGGAGGGCAAATGTTGGGGCGAAGGCGAAGATGCCACCCTTCGCTCGATGCCTTCGCCGACCTCGCTGCACCAACGAAGACAAGACAACGGGCAGACTTACCCTTCGTCCCACACGTTGCCGGACGAAGACCTGTGACGAGGTCGTCTCATCTTGCGACCTCGTCCAACATGGAGGCCCACGTGTGATCCGGCCCATTGTAATAGGCCCTGCATGGCCGCTGCGCATTACAGGCCTAATTTGTAAAGGTCTCCCTGTAATTACGGTCTATAACCCTGCTTTATGGGAATATTCCGGAGATAACCTAGGTGCCTGGGGGCACATGCGTCTTTAACACTGGACGCTGGGCACTCAGATACCTCTAAATACCCCCGCACAGTGCCCTTGAGAGGCTAGATTAACAGAGCTATTGCCATCTTGAGCAAAAACCCTGTTTACGTCGCTACACTCCCCCGTTGGATCAATTTGCACCAGAGAGCAAGTTCCAACACTATCGCAGCCAGGTTCTGGCCGACCCCACTAGAAGCCGGTGGCGGCCCTGCCCTGACGTCGTCCGCAATGCGGTGCTGGATGCCCTGGGGCAGATGACGCGCTTCTCCGGTCGGAGCTCGGTCTGCCCATTCCTGCCTGATGTTCCGGTGGAACTGCTCAAGTGTTCCTGCTCCCTTGTCGAGCCTGGCCCGCACCTCGTGGATTTGCTCGAGCTGTGCGTCCTGACCCCCCACAGGGACTGGGACCACAGCTAGCTCCCGAAGGATGTCAACGCGAGGCACAGGCCTAGGGGATCACCATTTTCCGGTATACCAAGATGGTTGCCTTCGCCGGGACCCCCTAGATCGACGTGGAAACATTCACGACTTGGGCCGCAGTCCTCGTCGCCGAAGCTGCGGCTACCGTCGGAACAATCGGAAAGGCAGTAGTCGCAAGCGGTCATGAAGTCCCGCATGGCACTGGGGTTGCCGAGCCCGGAGAAATCCCAACAAAAGTCGGGCTCGTCTTCTTCCTCGGAACCCGAGGGTCCGTAGGTCGAGACGGTCGTCAGCCGGTCCCAGGGTGACCGCACATGATACCCCGGAGGGTTGGTACATGCCTCTATAAAAGCGTCCACCAAAGCGGGGTCGCTCGGTGGGTCGCAGCTGGATCTAAAAGGCACGAGATGGGAACCGGTCGGTACCTCTTGGTCGACAGGCGGTGACGAAGTCGCGTCAGGGGCGGACTGCACCGTCGTCTCAGGTACGAGGGTGACACCCAGCAAGTCCCTCGCGAGCGTGCTGGCATCGTTCGTTCGCTTGGAGTTGGCATGTTGCGGGGAAACAGCGCTTGTCTTCGTCTCAGACGCAAGGTCGAAGCCCGACATGTCCCCCGTTGGGGCGCCGGCGCCGTTGACTCGCTCGACAGCCGACAAGGTGCCGCCTCCTGCTTGGCCATGGTTGCCTCGCCTCCTCCTCCGTCGGCGGAGGAGGTGACGGGACAAACCCGAATGTTGTTCTTCCGCCACGTGGGGAAGACGTCGTTGATTCCGCCGCCGGCGGGCGGGCTGTCGGCCGCCATTATCGCTGTCGCGCGGCGGAGGAAGGAGTATCATGTCGTAGCCGCCGTCGAGGGACATGAACTCAAGACTCCCGAAACGGAGAATCGTCCCGGGTTGGAGAGGTTGCTGGAGACTACCCATCTAGAGCTTGACGAGAAGCTGTTCGTCAACACGCAGCAGGCCCCTACCTGGCGCGCCAACTGTCGGCGTTTCGACCCCGGGGGGTCCCTGTACCGACGAGTAAATTGTCGCCGCGTGTCCCAGCCCAGATGGGTCGGCGCGAGACGGAGCACGAAGGGGGGGGGGAAAGGAGACGGGCGAAAGGGGAAACCCGCGGCCTTCGTGTTGTCCTGCGCCCAGGTCGGGTGCACTTGCAGTAGGGGGTTACAAGCGTCCGCGTGGGAGAGAGCGAGAGCCTTATACGCGCCGACCCGTCCTCCCGCGTGGCCAACCTTCTCGTAAGAAAGTCCTGGACCTTCCTTTTAGAGGCGTAAGGAGAGGGCCCAGGTGTACAATGGGAGATGTAGCAGTGTGCTAACGTGTCTAGCAGAGAGGAGCTAGAGCCCTAAGTAAATACCGTCGTGGCAGCCGGAGAGGTTTTGGCACCCTGTTCATGTGATGTCGTGGCCGTCGCAGGAGCGCTGGAGCCTTGCGGAAGGACAACTGTCGGGGCTGTCGAGTCCTTGCTGACGTCTCCTTGCTTCCGTAAGGGGCTGAGAGCCGCCGTCGTCATGGAGCACGCGGGGCGCCATCATTACTTGTTTACCACGGCGAGCCAGATGGGACACCGGTCTTGTTCCCCGTAGCCTGAGCTAGCTAGGGGTAGGGTAATGATGGCCCCCCTGTGACGTGGTCGGTCCGAGCCTTAGGTCGGGCGAGGCGGAGGCTCCTCCGAGGTCGAGGTCGAGTCTGTCTTCCGAGGTTGAGGTCGAGTCCGAGCCCTGGGTCGGGCGAGGCAGAGACCGTCGTCCGAGGCCAAGGCTGAGTCCGAGCCCTGGGCTCGGGCGAGGCGGAGTTCGTCGTCTTCCGGAGCCGAGGCTGAGTTCGAGCCCTGGGGTCGGGCGAGCCGGAGTTCATCGTCTTCTGGAGCCGAGGGTGAGTCCGAGCCCTGGGGTCGGGCGAGGCGGAGTTCATCGTCTTCCGGAGCCGAGGCTGAGTCTGAGCCCTGGGGTCGGGCGAGGCGGAGTTCATCGTCCGAGGCCGAGATGGGGGCCGAGCCCTGGGGTCGGGCGAGGCGAAGTTTCCTATGGCGCCCGAGGCTGGATTTGGCTGCTGTCAGCCTCACTCTGTCGAGTGGCACAGCAGTCGGAGTGACGCAGGTGGCGCTGTCTTCTTGTCAGGTCGGTCAGTGGAGCGGCGAAGTGACTGCGGTCACTTCGGCTCTGTCGACTGAAGAGCGCTCGTCAGGATAAGGTGTCATGCGATCCTTGCATTAAACGCTCCTGCGATACGGTCGGTTGGCGTGGCGATCTGGCCAAGGTTGCTTCTCGGGGAAGACTGGGCCTCGGGCGAGCCGAAGGTGTGTCCGTTGCTTGAGGGGCCGTCGGGCGAGACGTGAATCCTTCGGGGTCGGCTGCCCTTGCCCGAGGCTAGGCTCGGGCGAGGCGAGATCGTGTCCCTTGAGTGGACTGAGCCTTGACTTAATTGCACCCATCAGGCCTTCGCAGCTTTGTGCTGATGGGGGTTACCAGCTGAGATTAGGAGTCTTGGGGGTACCCCTAATTATGGTCCCCGACACCCACCTTTGGATGATGAAGAAGAAACGTCTTTCTCTGCCTTATCCTCATTCTTTTTGGAAGGCTTTGTTATGGAACCCCTGAGTCTATAACCATACTCCTTTAGGTTGATAGGATAGTTTATTGAAATAAGCTAGACGCAGTAGACGATAGAACAGTGTTATACTATAATAATAACAACAATGTGATGGTGATGTTTGATATGTTTGAGTTGGATTTTTGTTTGAGTGCAATGGTCTGATGGCCATAAGAGCATAAAAAAAACCTAGGATATTCCCCTCTAGAATCTTTTCTACTTCTCACTCTTCTAAGGATTTCATTACCTAACCAATCAGATGGTGAACGCTCGTCAAGGACCCAACAACAACATAAACCAGCGTGGTCAACAGACACCACCACCGAACCCCAACATGGAACAGTTCATCGCCGCCCAGATACAGATTTTGCAAGGACTCACTGCATCTGTTCAACAGATTCAGCAGAACCAGCTGAATCAACAGCATCAGCAGAATGCACCCCCGGCCAGAGACAAGCATCGGGATTTCATGAGTCATCACCCGCCGACATTTTCTCATGCGGTTGATCCTCTGGATGCCGATGACTGGCTCAAAGTCATTGGAAAGAAGCTGGACATCACCTAGTGCAACGACCGGGAGAAGGTCTTGTACGCCTCAGGAAGACTTGAGGGAGCTGCATCCGATTGGTGGGATGCCTTCACAGCAGCACACCCCAACGCGGATACAGTAACCTGGCAGGAGTTCCAAGCGAACTTCCGCGCTCATCACATTCCCTCAGGAATTATGAAGTTAAAGAAGAAGGAATTCCTTTCCCTTACTCAAGGGAATATGTCTGTCAGCGAGTATCGTGATCGCTTCACTCAGCTTTCACGCTATGCCCCTGAAGAAGTGGATACAGATGAGAAGCGCCAAGAGCGTTTCCTTGAAGGATTGATTGGACCTCTGAATTACCAACTTTAGAGTCACACTTTCCCCAATTTCTAGACACTGCTGAACAAGGCAATTGGCCTTGAAAGCAAAAGAAAGGGATTATCTGACCATAAAAGAAAGTTTCAAGGTCAGCCCAGCAGGAATACCCGCCCGAACAACGCTCAAGGTTCGCAGTTCCGCTCTGGAAATCAAGGCGGAAACAACTATCAAGTGCAACGCTCTGGACAGCAAGGCCAGAGAAATAATCAGAGTCAGAACCAGCAAAGGAGCAACTCTCAGACCAACCAGAGGTCTGGTGGGAGTTCACAGAACCGTCAAGGTGGCGCCAGTAACACGCAGGCCAGAAGCAACGCACCAGTCCAACCCAATGGCTGTTTCAAGTGCGGTGAGCTAGGCCACTATGCCAACAACTGCCCAAGGCGCAACCAGCAGACACCCCAGAAAAGCAATAACCAGAGAAATGACCAGAACACCCCCGCTCGTGGATCTGCTCAAAACAAGACTCCGCAGAACCAGAGCAGAGGAAGGGTCAATCACGTCACCGCAGAATCAGTGCCTGAGGATGTCGACATAGTGTATGGTATGTTCCTTGTTAACTCCATACCTGCATCAGTTTTATTTGACTCTGGAGCATCGCATTCGTTTATAACTGAGTCATTTGTGGAAAAACACAACATACCTAAGTACCCTCTTAAGAAGATATTACATATTAGTTCACCGGGAGGTGACATGAAGGCCACACACTCATGCCCCCATGTTAATATCAAGATTCAAGGAATAGATTTTTCAGTCAACCCAGTGGTCCTAGGATACAACGGTATTGATATGATTCTTGGATGCAACTGGTTGAAAAGTTGTGATGGAGTGATACAGTGTGCCAATGGAACAATTATGTTGACAAGTCCTCAAGGTGAAAGAATCCAAGTTAACATAGACAAGTCAACAGATGAAAAAGGGAAAACAGTGATCAATCACTTGGAAGAAAAGCCCTTGGAAAATATCAAAGTAGTGTGCGAATACCCAGACGTATTTCTGGAGGAATTACCAGGTATGCCACCTGACCGTGATATAGAGTTTTCTATTGAATTAGTACCCGAAACCGCACCTATCTCGAAAAGACCATATAGAATGGATGTCAAAGATTTAGTAGAACTGAAGAAACAAATAGAAGAATTACTAGAAAAAGGTTTCATTCGCCCAAGTTCATCCCCTTGGGGAGCCCCAGTGCTATTTGTGAACAAGAAGGATGGTTCGAGGAGAATGTGCGTTGATTATAGAAGTTTGAATGAAGTAACCATCAAGAATAAATACCCATTACCTCGGATTGAAGATTTATTTGATCAGATGAAGGGAGCTAAGATATTCTCGAAGATAGATCTAAGATCAGGATATCACTAGTTAAAGATTCGAGCAGAAGATGTACCCAAGACAACCTTTACGACGAGATATGGATTATATGAGTTTTTGGTCATGTCGTTTGGACTGACTAATGCACCTGCATACTTTATGAACTTGATGAATAAAGTATTCATGGAATATCTAGATCAGTTTGTGGTCGTATTCATTGACGACATACTGATATATTCTCCGAATGAAGAAAAACATGAAGATCATCTAAGGCTAGTCCTACAAAAGCTCCATGACAACCAGTTATATGCGAAGTTCTCGAAGTGTGATTTTTGGTTGAAGGAAGTTGCTTTCTTAGGGCATATCGTTACCAATGGTGGAATTAAAGTGGACCCAGGAAAGATAAGTGAGATACTAGATTGGAAGCAACCAAAGGATGCGTCCAAGATCAGAAGTTTTCTTGGATTGGCAGGATACTATAGAAGATTTATTGAAGGTTTTTCCAAGTTAGTGAAACCGCTTACCTCTCTACTGGAGAAAGGTAAAGAGTTCAAATGGGATGAAGCTTGTCAGAATTGTTTTGAGGAACTCAAGAAAAGATTAACCACTGCACCAATATTGGTAATGCCATACATCCACAAGGGATTCGATGTGTATTGCGATGCATCACACCTTGGACTTGGATGTGTGCTAATGCAAGAAGGAAAATTAATAGCCTATGCTTCAAGACAGTTGAGAAAGCATGAGAAGAATTATCCTACGCATGATTTGGAACTAGCTGCCGTAGTGCATGCTTTGAAGATTTGGAGGCACTATATGATTGGAAACAAGTGCAAGATCTTCACGGATCACAAAAGCTTGAAATACATATTCACTCAGAAAGAACTCAACCTAAGACAGAGAAGATGGCTTGAGTTGATTAAGGACTATGATTTGGAAATACAATATCACCCCGAAAAAGCAAATGTAGTAGCTGATGCTTTGAGCCGTAAGGGTCAAGTGAACAACATCACTACTCATTTGATGTCACAGGAATTGTGCTGGGAAATGGAACAACTCAATCTTGGTTTGCTCAATAATGTAGAAGCAACAGTTATGGAAGTTGAATCTACCTTGGAAGAAGAGATTCATAAAGGACAAGAGTCCGATGAGAAGATTAAGGAAATTAAAACTTTGATTGGTTTGGGTAAAGCCCCAGATTTCATGGAAGATGAACAAGGCACAGTATGGTTTAAGAAGAGAATTTGCGTACCAGAAATCGAACACTTGCGCCAACTTATTTTGAGAGAAGCTCATGATTCAGCTTACTCTATTCACCCTGGAAGTACAAAGATGTACCAGGATCTTAAGGAAACGTATTGGTGGTACAGTTTGAAAAGAGATGTTGCTACTCATGTTGCATTATGTGACGTGTGTTAGCGAGTTAAAGCTGAACACCAAAGACCAGTAGGATTGCTACAACCTCTCAAGGTACCTGAATGGAAATGGGAAGAAATCAGTATGGATTTCATAGTTGGACTACCCCATACTCGGGATGGCTATGATTCAATATGGGTCATAGTAGATAGGTTGACTAAAGTGGCACACTTTATACCTGTGAAGACAACTTACTCGGGAGCCCAGTTAGCAAAGTTATACATGTCGAGGATTGTTTGTCTGCATGGAGTACCGAAGAAGATCGTATCAGATCGAGGAACTCAGTTTACCTCGCGCTTTTGGAAAAGACTACATGAGTCCATGGATACCAAGCTAAATTTTAGTTCAGCTTATCATCCGCAAACGGATGGGCAAACGGAAAGAGCAAACCAAGTGTTGGAAGATATGCTAAGAGCTTGTGCTCTAAAGCATGGTAGAAGCTGGGATAAAAGTTTGCCTTATGCAGAATTTTCGTATAACAACAGTTATCAAGCAAGTCTAAAAATGGCACCATTTGAAGCACTTTATGGACGAAAGTGTAGAACACCGCTTTATTGGAATCAGACTGGAGAAAGTCAAGTATTCGGTCAAGAAATTCTCCAAGAGGCGGAAAAGCAAGTGCAGATTATTAGAGAAAATTTGAAGTCAGCACAGTCAAGACAGAAAAGCTATGCTGATAATAGAAGAAGAGAGTTGATGTTTGAAGTAGGAGACTTTGTCTACCTTAAAGTTTCACCAATGAGAGGAATGAAAAGGTTTAAGGTTAAAGGAAAATTATCACCTCGCTATATTGGCCCATTCAAGATTTTGGAAAGAAAAGGTGAAGTAGCCTACCAGTTAGAGCTACTCGATGGATTATCGGATGTGCACGACGTATTTCACGTGTCACAACTCAAGAAGTGCTTGAGAGTACCGGAAGAACAGTTACCCATGGAAGAACTTAATGTCAATGAGGATTTGACTTATTCGGAGTACCCTATCAAAATTCTGGAAACATCTCGCAGAATTACACAGAGTAAAGTCATTAACATGTGCAAAGTTCAGTGGAGTCATCATTCGGAAGATGAGGCCACTTGGGAAAGAGAAGATGAACTCAGAGCAGAATTTCCCCAGTTATTCTCGGAAGTTTCTTAATCTCGAGGACGAGATTCTTTTTAAGAGGGGTAGGTTTGTAACGCCATAAAAACCATCAATTAAAAATAATGAATTTAGTTATTATATTAATTAGGGTAATAATTTTTTTGTGTCTAATTATTTATTTGCATTTTTATTGTTTTCTTTGCATGCACTTGATTGCTTATCGGAATGTTTATTATCAACTCCTTTTTAAAGAAAAACCTAGTAATTAATATCATAAGTAAATAATATAATAATTATTAGTCTAAAAACAAGTATTTTATTTATAAATAGTTTTGGTGCAATTTTTATAAATTTTAGAGCTATTTAAAAATATATTTCGGAATTAAAAAAAGAAAAAAAAGAAAAAAAACAAATCTAACCCTAACCCTAAATGGCCCATTAGGCCCAGCTCCTTGAGCCCCAGCCGCGCGCGCTCCCCGAGGAAATTCCCAGCCGCCGCCGCCCTACTGTCTCTCTCTTCCCTCTATTCTCTCTCTCTCCCCTCACATCTCTCCCTGCCGCAGCGCTCAAGCGCCCGCGCGCCCTGCTCCTGTCCCGAGCGCGAGCCCCGCCCTGCGCGTCCCCACGCCGAAGCCGCGCGATGCGCGTGCGCACCAGCCCGCGACGCCACGCACCTGGTTGACCGCGCGCCCGCCCAGGCGCGACACCCTGCACCGAGCCGCGCCCAGAACGCCGTCCGCAGCCGAGCCGCCTCCCTGCCCCGCGCGCACACCGACGACCCACGCTCGCGACCTCGCGAGAAGCCGAGCCGACGCCGCGTGCCCCACGACCGTTTCATTCTCTGCGATTAATGGACTTCATGCGTCCGTTTCTCCTTTGCCCCATTCCTCCTCCCATTACGAGCAGGAAACGGTAGCGCCATTGAAAGCCTCCATGAAGACCCGACAGCGCCCCATTGAAGCTCCCTGGCGTTCCCTTTCCTCTTCCCTCCCTCTCTCTATAAAAGGGACAACAAAGCTCTCTCCTTTCTTCCTCCTACCCGAGCTCGCCTCTCTCTCTAGCTCTCCTCGCTCATCGCTAGTGCACTGCTCATCGCCGGAGTTGCCGTTCGTCGTCGGAGTTCACCGGAGCCGCAGTTCGTCGCCGGAGCCACGCACTCACCGTCCGTAGTCGAGACCCTGCTTTTCTCCACTCGACCGAACCCCGTCGAACTCTCCCCGTCGCACGTGCGAACCCAAGGTTGATGACGACCCGAATTATTTTGTATATTTTATAAAATACTTTTTGATTCGATTCATGAATTGTATATTTAGTTTGTTGTATGAACACGTGTGATCCACAATTTATGTGTATGAGCGTTATGGAATTGTTTGGTAGATTCATGTGATTATTCGTACACCGTTATATTTCATGTTAGTCGTGGCATTGATTTTTGGATTAGAGAAATATGACGTAGATTTAGTAGTCACACGTTGGTGATAAAAATACTGGATAGGAAACTTTGTAGACAAATTTGGTCACAATAAACTTTAGAAGTTATTTGGAGAATTATAGTTATAGGTGCATTTTATTGGATTTAGAAAATGGTATAGAACTCATCTCATATGAATAATATAGGATTTCTAGATAATTTATCTAATTATTTTATTAACATTTTCTTTTTAGAAAGAAAAGAGAAAATATCACCGATAGTATGGAAAGTAGATTTCTACTAGCCAAATAAGCATGTTCGCAACTTTAGCACTTAAATGTTTTAGAGTACTAGTTTATGTCATTATAACCCCGCTTATGTTATAAAAAGTCCAATTAGCAATTTATTTATATTTTTAGAATATTAATTAATATTAATAGATTCATTTTTAGCCATACTCAATTTGAGTTAGAAATAAAAAGGATAAAAGCTATTAATTAAACGATAATTATTTTCATTGATGATGTTAAAATATATTAGTATTAGTTAAAATTGTATTTATTGCACCCATTCATAAATTCATCATTTAGGATTCACAATAATAGCTATAATTGAATTAATAAATATTTACGCGTTTAGGACGTATTTAAGGCGTGATTAGTGCGATATGTTAATGTGTATGTAATGGTGTATGTTTGTGTAATGGTGCATGTTTATTTATTTGTGTATGTTTTATTTTTGTATGTGCGATATGTGACTCTATTAGAAGCCGACCGTGTGGTAGAAGATTCGAATACGTTCGAAGACGAACCACAGGACTCGCTTGAGCAACGCAAGTGGATTCTCCCTCTACATATTCTGTTTGTACCTACTCATTGCATATAATAATGTTTACTTTTTGATATATTGCATAATTTGATGGGTTTACCTAATTAAGGATTTCCTAGATTTACTACCTGTATTCCTTGTTTAACCTGGGAAAATTATTAAGCTGTGCAAAATTTATGCTATCGCTCAACTTAATGATTTTTAATGTCACTCATTAATTGGTTTTAATGTTCCAAAAATTTAATTGGCAATTATGACATTAACCCGATGGTTAAGATAACATTATTCCGAATTAATTGGAACATGGAGTGACCACCCAGGATAACAGTGCAACCACGAGTGCTATCATGGCTATGGCTTTGGTAATTAGCTCTATATGCTTAGTGCCTAGCAACCTTACCTGAAATATGGGCAAGAGGGGGAGCGGTAGGTGCTGGCAGCCCACGTTAACATGGGGTCATATTCTTGGCTAAGGTACCTCACCCAGGGGGCCACCACCATCGTCTTTAGAAACCTTAGCGGGTTGCTTCGTATTAAGTGTATTTTGTGAAAGCCTCATAATGGATCCCTAGCCATTCACCTCGGCAGTGTTTAAGGGTCCGATCAACCCGGGCTAGATGGGATACATGGCTTGTGGGTAAAGTTGTACCACCTATGCAGAGTGTAAAACTGATATATCAGCCGTGCTCCCGGTTATGAGCGACCTGGACTCCTCACATGATAATTGAAATTGAAGATGGAATTAAATTGAGATCCGATGATCTGCCAATAATTTGCTTAAGTGGTTTCACTTAAGTGTTTTTGCTATATTCATATTCCTTTGTTTAAATGGGATATTTGGGATTCACACTTATTAGTAAGACAGGTGTTGTTAATAAAATGTTGACCAACTAAAAGGCTTACTGCTCAACCTTAGCCTCACCTTGTTATACCTGCATTAATTTTCCCCCACTTGCTGAGCCCCGACCATAAGTGAGCTCACCCTTGCTAATATTTTGATCAGAGGGTGATGCTGGAGACTTTGATGGAGATTTTATCGACGACGATGAATTCTAAGTCTAACGATGCGCCGGTCATCTTCCTGTGGGAGATTGCCCAGTTGTTTATTTCCGCTTTACTTTGATGTGATACTTGTTAAAGATACAATGTTTCAGACGATGTACTAAAGTATTATACTCTCTTTACGCCTTTATTGCATTGTCTTTTGATATATTACACTTGTGACGTCAACATATGTGTGGAAATGGATCCTGGCACACATATGGTATGCGCTCGGTTCTACCCCCTAGAACCGGGTGTGACAAACATCGTGGTATTCAAGCTTATCATTGGATCACTTGAAAGGGGTTGAGTGCAACCCTCGTCCATTGGAACGCCACAACGTGGAGTAGGCAAGTGTTATACTTGGCCGAACCATGGGATAAATCACCGTGTCTTTTGTGTTGTTCTTCTCTGTGATTATTGTGTTTCACAAAAGCTCGGTCCTTAGCCACTTGGTCCTATTGCACTAACTCCTAACCAAGTTTTGTGGCTACAAGTATTTGATTTTTTACAGGATCACATATTCACCCCCCTCTAGGTGCTCTCAGTTGGTATCAGAGCTGTTCTCTTCACGCAAGGGACTAATCGCCCGAAGAGATGGATCCTAAGGGAAAGGGGATGGTGGTCAACAACAAGACAAAGGAGTCCATCATCAACGAGCCAAGAGATGATAAGCCCTCGGACTCTGGCTCGAGTCATAAGAAAAGAGACGGGAAGAAGAAGAGTGCATCAAGAAGATCGTCTACTACAACAGTGACGAGTCTTCTTCTTCCCCAAGAGACGACGACGACGAGAAAAAGAAACCGGTTAACTCAAACTTTTCATTTGATTATTCTCGTATTCCGGTTAACTCCAATGCTCATTTACTTTCTATTCCACTTGGGAAACCTCCACACTTTGATGGAGAAGACTACTCATTTTGGAGTCACAAAATGCGTAGTCACCTATTCTCTCTCCATCCAAGTATTTGGGAGATTGTTGAAAACGGAATGCTTTTTGATAGTACTGACAACCCCGTTCTCATTAATGAGCAAATCCATAAGAATGCACAAGCTACCACTGTTTTGCTAGCATCCTTGTGCAGGGACGAGTACCACAAGGTGAGCGGCTTGGATAACACCAAGCAAATTTGGGATACCCTCAAGATTTCTCATGAGGGGAACGACGCCACCATGATCACCAAGATGGAGTTGGTGGAAGGCGAACTAGGAAGGTTCGCAATGATCAGGGGAGAGGAGCCAACGCAAACATACAACAGGCTCAAGACCCTGGTCAACAAGATCAGGAGCTATGGAAGCACTAGATGGACGGACCACGACGTCGTCCGACTTATGCTCAGGTCCTTCACTGTTCTTGATCCTCATCTTGTGAACTCAATCCGTGAGAATCCTAGGTACACAAAGATGACGCCCGAGGAAATACTTGGAAAGTTTGTAAGCGGGCGAATGATGATCAAGGAAGCAAGATACGTTGATGAGGCATTGAATGGCCCCATGCCCATCTACGAGACTCAAACCGTTGCTCTCAAAGCAACAAGCAGCAGGGATGCGCTATCTAGCAAGGTAGCACAAGTTGAGGCGGCCGGGCTAAACGAGGATGCGATGGCCCTAATCATAAAGCGCTTCAAGACTGCATTGAAAGGACGCAAGGAGTACTCAAACAAGAACAAAGCAAAGGGAAAGAGCTCCTGCTTCAAGTGCGGTAAGACTGGTCATTTTATAGCAAATTGTCCCGTAACTCTAGTGACCAGGAACAAGGAAAGGGCGGGAAGAAAGAGAAGCAAAAGAGCTATAGGAAGGCAAAGGGCGAGGCACACATCGGAAAGGAATGGGACTCGGACTGCTCATCTTCTGATTCCGACGACGAAGGACTTGCTGCCTCAGCCTTCAACAAGTCCTTTCTCTTCCCCAACGAACGCCACACCTGCCTCATGGCCAAGGAAAAGAAGGTGAGTGTTCGAGATTCCCCTAAGTACTCTACTTCCAGTGATGAGGACTCTAGTGATGATGAAGTAGATTACACTAGCTTATTCAAAGGATTAGATAGAGCTAAAGTAGAAAAGATTAATGAGTTGATTGATGCCTTGAATGAAAAAGATAGACTGCTAGAGAGACAAGAGGACATTTTGTATGAGGAACATGACAAATTTATTAGTGTTCAAAAGTCTCTTGCCTTAGAAATAAAGAGAAATGAATTACTATCTTCTGAGTTATCTACTTGCAATGAAACTGTGGCTAGCTTGAATAGTATTAATGATAATTTAAATGCCAAGCTATAAGTAGTTAACAAATCTAGTTCTTGTGTAGAGAATGTTGTAATTTGCAATAGATGCAAGGATTTTAATGTTGATGCTTGTGATGAACATTTAATTTCCATTTCCAAATTAAATGATGAAGTAGCAAGTCTTAATGCTCAACTTAAGACTTGCAAAAGTGATTTTGATAAATTAAAATTTGCTAGGGATGCCTACACTGTTGGTAGACACCCCTCAATTAAGGATGGGCTTGGCTTTAAGAAAGAAGCCAAGAACTTAACAAGCCAAAGGGCTCCCATTTTCAAGGAAAAAGGGAAGGCCCCTATGGCTAGTTGCATTCAAAAGAATCATGCGTTCATTTATGATAGAAAGTTTCTAGGAATACTCATTAAACAGGAGTTATGGTGCTTATGATTCATATGCTATGATTGCTTCAAGTTCTACTTTTGTGCATGGTAGAAGTAGGCCTAGGAAGGGAAATGTTATTCATCATGTGCCTAAGAAAATGCATAATGAATCTGCTACTATTTTTCATGCCTGCAACATTGATTTTGTACTTTCATGTAAAAATAAGAAAGTGGTTGCTAGGAAGTTGGGGGCCAAATGCAAGGGAGACAAGACTTGCATTTGGGTCCCAAAGGATATTGTAACTAACCTTGTAGGACCCAACAAGAGTTGGGTACCTAAGACCCAAGCCTAATTTGCCTTGCAGGTTTATGCATCCGGGGGCTCAAGCTGGATTATCGACAGCGGATGCACAAACCACATGACGGGGGAGAAGAAGATGTTCACTTCCTACGTCAAGAGCAAAGATTCCCAAGATTCGATCATCTTTGGAGATGGGAACCAAGGCAAGGTGAAAGGTCTAGGAAAGATAGCTATTTCTTCCGAGCATTCCATATCTAATGTGTTCTTAGTTGCATCGCTCGGGTATAACTTGTTGTCTGTTAGTCAACTATGTAATATGGGATATAATTGTCTGTTTACCAATATAGATGTGTCTGTCTTTAGAAGGAGTGATGGTTCACTAGCTTTTAAGGGTGTACTAGACGGCAAACTCTATTTAGTTGATTTTTCGAAGGAGGAGGCCGATCTAGATGCATGCTTAATTGCTAAGACTAGCATGGGCTGGCTGTGGCATCGCCGTTTAGCACATGTTGGGATGAAGAACCTTCAAAAACATCTAAAGGGAGAACACGTGTTAGGTCTAACCAATGTATCTTTCGAAAAAGATAGACCTTGTGCAACTTGTCAAGCAGGTAAACAGGTGGGAAGTACTCATCACAACAAGAACGTGATGACCACGACAAGACCTCTAGAGCTACTTCATATGGACCTCTTCGGACCCGTCGCCTACCTTAGCATCGGGGGAAGTAAGTATGGTCTTGTTATTGTTGATGATTTTTCCCGCTTCACTTGGGTATTCTTTTTGCAGGATAAAACAGAAACCCAAGGGACCCTAAAGCGCTTTTTAAGGAAAGCTCAAAATGAATTTGAGCTCAAGGTGAAAAAGATAAGGAGCGACAACGGGTCCGAGTTCAAGAATCTTCAAGTGGAGGAATACCTTGAGGAGGAAGGAATCAAGCACGAGTTCTCCGCTCCCTACACACCATAGCAAAACGGTGTGGTAGAAAGGAAGAATAGGACACTTATAGACATGGCGAGGACGATGCTTGGAGAATTCAAGACACCCGAGCGATTTTGGTCGGAAGCTGTGAACACAACTTGCCACGCCATAAACCGGGTCTACCTTCATCGCCTCCTCAAGAAGACCTCGTATGAACTTCTAACCGGTAACAAACCCAACGTTTCATACTTTCGTGTATTTGGGAGTAAATGTTATATTCTAGTGAAGAAAGGTAGAAATTCCAAATTTGCTCCCAAAGCTGTAGAAGGGTTTTTGTTAGGTTATGACTCAAATACAAAGGCGTATAGAGTCTTCAACAAATCATCGGGTTTGGTTGAAGTCTCTAGCAACGTTGTATTTGATGAAACTAATGGCTCTCCAAGAGAGCAAGTTGATCTTGATGATGTAGATGAAGATGATGTTCCAACGGACGCAATTCGCACCATGGCAATTGGAAATGTGCGACCACAGGAACACAAAGAGCAAGATCAACCTTCTTCCTCAACGACGGTGCACCCCCCAACTCAAGATGATGAACAAGTTCCTCAAGATGAGACGTGTGATCAAGGGGGAGCACACGAAGACCAAGTTGTGGAAGAAGAAGTACCACGGGCCCCTCCCACTCAAGTTCGAGCGACGATTCAAAGGAATAATCCCGTCCATCAGATTTTGGGTGATATAAGCAATGGAGTAACTACTCGTTCTAGATTAGCTAATTTTTGTGAGCATTACTCGTTTGTATCTTCTATTGAGCCTTTCAGGGTAGAAGAGGCCTTGCTAGATCCAGACTGGGTGTTGGCCATGCAGGAATAGCTCAATAACTTCAAGCGAAATGAAGTTTGGACCCTGGTGCCACGTCCAAAGCAAAACGTTGTGGGAACCAAGTGGGTGTTCCGCAACAAGCAAGACGAGCACAGAGTGGTGACAAGGAACAAGGCTCGACTTGTGGCAAAAGGTTATGCCCAAGTCGCAGGTTTGGATTTCGAGGAGACTTTTGCTCCTGTGGCTAGGCTAGAGTCTATTCGCATTCTATTAGCCTATGCCGCTCACCATTCCTTCAGGTTGTTCCAAATGGATGTGAAGAGCGCTTTCCTCAACGGGCCAATCAAGGAGGAGGTGTACGTAGAGCAACCCCCTGGCTTTGAGGATGAACGGTACCCCAACCATGTGTGTAAGCTCTCTAAGGCGCTCTATGGACTTAAGCAAGCCCCAAGAGCATGGTATGAATGCCTTAGAGATTTTCTAATTGCTAATGATTTCAAGGTTGGGAAAGCCGATCCAACTCTTTTCACTAAGACTTGTGATGGTGATCTATTTGTATGCCAAATTTATGTCGATGACATAATATTCGGTTCTACTAACCAAAAGTCTTGTGAAGAGTTTAGCAGGGTGATGACACAGAAATTCGAGATGTCTATGATGGGCGAGTTGAACTACTTCCTTGGGTTCCAAGTGAAGCAACTCAAGGACGACACCTTTTTCTCCCAAACAAAGTACACGCAAGACTTGCTCAAGCGGTTTGGGATGAAGGACGCCAAGCCCGCAAAGACACCAATGGGAACTGACAGACACGTCGACCTCAACAAAGGAGGCAAGTCCGTTGATCAAAAGGCATACCGGTCTATGATAGGTTCCTTGCTTTACTTATGTGCTAGTAGACCGGATATCATGCTTAGCGAATGCATTTGTGCTAGATTTCAATCCGATCCAAGGGAGTGCCACCTAGTGGCTGTTAAGCGAATTCTTAGATATTTAGTTGCTACGCCTTGCTTTGGAATCTGGTATCCAAAGGGGTCAACCTTTGACTTGATTGGATACTCAGACTCCGATTATGCTGGATGCAAGGTTGATAGGAAGAGTACATCAGGGACGTGCTAATTCCTAGGAAGGTCCCTGGTGTCTTGGAGTTCTAAGAAACAAACTTCCATTGCCCTATCCACCGCTGAGGCCAAGTATGTTGCCGCAGGACAGTGTTGCGCGCAACTACTTTGGATGAGGCAAACCCTCCGGGACTTTGGCTACAATCTGAGCAAAGTCCCACTCCTATGTGATAATGAGAGTGCAATCCGCATGGCGGACAATCCTGTTGAACACAGCCGCACAAAGCACATAGACATCCAGCATCACTTTTTGAGAGACCACCAACAAAAGGGAGATATCGAAGTGTTTTATGTTAGCACCGAGAACCAGCTAGCCGATACCTTTACCAAGCCTTTAGATGAGAAGACCTTTTGCAGGCTGCGTAGTGAGCTAAATGTCTTGGATTCGCATAACTTGGATTGATCTATAGCATACATGTGTTTTATGTCTTTGATCATGTTCCTTCATGCATATTATTGCTTACTTATGGTGATCAAGTTGTACAAGAGATCCCCGGACCTCACAAGTCCATATGTGAATGATGCACATATTTAGGGGGAGAAATGCTATAACTTGACCCTTTGAGACTAACCGTATGCTTGAGTTTACTTAATTTAGTCTCAAAGGTGGATTGAAAGGGAAAGGTGAACTTGGTCCATGCAAGACTTCCACTGCACTCCGATAAAAGGGTAACTTATTCCAAGTTCATCTCCATGCTCTTATTGCCTTTTACTCTTAATTGACGATTTTGGTGAGTCAATGGGGTTAAAAGGCCAATAATGATCCCGTTTTGGTGTTTAATGCCAAAGGGGGAGAAATTAAGGCCAAAGCAAATGGATCAGCTACCACTTGGGAACTTTGAAAATAGTAGAGTTAGAACTTTTGATTTGTCAAAATACTCTTAATGTGCAAAATTTTGTCTCTTGTGGGGAGAATATTTGATTATGGGAAAAAGGGGGAGTTTTTGGCTCTTGATCAATTTTCTCCTGGAATATCTCTCTTTATGCCTAAACAAGTGTGTTTAACTTAGAGATAGGAAAATGAGTTTGATTTCAAAAACAAACCAAGTGGTGGCAAAGAATGATCCAAATATGTCAAATGTGAATCAAAAACAATTTTTGTTCTCAAGTATATTGATGTTGCACTTCCATTGGTTGCTTTTTGATGTGTTGGCATAAATCACCAAAAAGGGGGAGATTGAAAGGGAAATGTGCCCTTGGGCCATTTCTAGTATATTTTGGTGATTAAGTGCCCAACACATATTAAGTGAGTAATTATGTGCCAAAGGATGAATGAAGTGCAAATCAACAAGAAGGTATGATTCTAAACTTAGTACATTGGTTTTTGTGTACTAATATATTTGTCTAAGTGCTAGAATCAGAGAAAAGAGAAAAATGAAAAGACTTGGCTGGAGCTGCCAAGACTCAGCGCAGTCTGGCACACCGGACTGTCCGGTGGTGCACCGGACAGTGTCCAGTGGTGCACCGGACATTGTTCGGTGCGCCAGGCTGGTTTCTGGTGAACTAGCCCCTCTCGGGAATTCGTCGGCGGCGTACGGCTATAATTCACCGGACTGTCCAGTGAGCCAACGGCCGCCAGCGCAACGGTCGGCCGCCAAATCCGTGGGCGGCGCGTGGCTCGCTCCAACGGTCGGCAGGAGGCACTGGACTGTCCGGTGTGCACCGGACAGTGTCCGGTGCGCCAATGGCTACAACTCTGCAACGGTCGGCTGTGCCATTTTAGGAAGGCGATCTGCACCGGACACTGAATAGTACCTGTCCGGTGGTGCACCGGACTGTCCAGTGCGCCACCCGACATAAGGCAAGAATTGCCTTCCCAGATTGCCTCCAACGGCTCCTAGCTGCCTTGGCGCTATAAAAGAGGCCCCTAAGCGCATGGAGGAGACACCCAAGCATTCCTTGATCATTCCTAAGCACCAAGACTCCATTCTCGCGCATTTGATTCTTTGAGATTGTGACTTGAGCACAATTTGAGTAGAGAACTCCTCGAGTTGTGTTGTGAGCTCAAGTTGTGGCTTTGTGTGCGTGATTGTGCTCTTGCTTTGAGTCTTGTGTGTGTTGCTCTCCCCTCCCTTACTTCTGTGCTTCTTTGTGATCATCAATTGTAAGGGCGAGAGGCTCCAAGTTGTGGAGATTCCTCGCAAACGAGAGAAAGTATAAGAAAGGAAAACACCGTGGTATTAAAGCTGATCATTGGATCACTTGAAAGGGGTTGAGTGCAACCCTCGTCCATTGGGACGCCACAACGTGGAGTAGGCAAGTGTTATACTTGGCTGAACCACGGGATAAATCACCGTGTCTTTTGTGTTGTTCTTCTTTGTGATTATTGTGTTTCACAAAAGCTCGGTCCTTAGCCACTTGGTCCTATTGCACTAACTCCTAACCAAGTTTTGTGGCTACAAGTATTTGATTTTTACAGGATCACCTATTCACCCCCCTCTAGGTGCTCTCAGGCATAACTGCCCAACCGCTTGGAAGGGAATGTTTACTAGTCGAGGTAAACACCCAATTACCCAACCATGATCCTTGAAGCGGTTGCTTCATATGACCATTGGATATGGCACGCGTACTTTGGCATGCCCGGTAGGTGTAACGACATCAACATTCTTCATCATTCAAACCTTTTCGCTAGCTATCTCAGCGGTGAGCGTCCTCCTGTTACTTTCTCTGTGATTGGTAACGCGTATGACATGGGATATTACCTAGCAGATGGTATTTATCCTGACTGGCCAGCGTTTGTGAAGACATTCCATAATTTGTATGATGTTAGGACCAAACACTTTGCCACCATACATGAGTCCACTAGAAAAGATATCGAACGAACTTTTGACATGCTCCATACACGATGGATTGTTGTCCGTGGACCTACATACAGTTGGTCTCCAGAACACATTGGTGACATAATGAAAACCTGCATAATCTTGCACAACATCATAGTAGAGGACGAAGAGCATATGACTTTGAACACAAGCTTCGACAACACCAGATTCTTGGCGGACACTTCACATGATTCAATGGAAGAGCGCAATGACTTTTCATTAATCGCCGGTATGAGGAACTAAAAGATCCAAGGAAAATATGCTCGGTTGCAGATCGACCTCATCCAGCACCATTGGGTATGTCTTCGCTCCAGAGTTGCTTAGGCTTCCAATGTTTAGTATGGTTGTCAAATAAAATGACGACATTGTGCCTAATGTCGTAGTGTTTTTAATCTGAACTATGTAGTTTGTCCTAGTGAGTCATAGTTTTCGAAATTTGAATTATGTAATGTGTCATTATGTGCCTATTGTTGCATTTCAAGTGTGTTAGTGTCAGTGTAATGGAACAACTATGCATTCTCATGAATACTGTCAAATTTTGTTTAGTAATAGACATATGGACTTGGAATAGACTCGAGTTTTCAAAAAATATTAGAAACAACTCCAATGCAAACCAACAGTGACAAGTTCAAGCAACTATGAAATGACACAATGCAATCAGGACTGACAACATAAGTTTATTGAACTGCACATGCAGTTTTCTTAAAATAGATAGTTGGCCCTCATTCAATTTAACGAAACCATCATAGCGCTGGAGAATGCAGTGCAACACCACTAAATTATTTGATGAAGAGTTTCCAGTAACCCTTGCTAATATCTCTTGTTGCTTGGCCTCATAGTACTGTCGAAGAAGAGGGTTACACTTACTTAGATCCTGCATAGGATCATCACCTCCTCTTCCTTGTCATCCTTTAATTTCTGTTGGTCCATCTTCAATTTCTCAAGCTTGAGCTTCCTCTTCCCAGGATCAAGTTGTGCCAATGAAAGTTTCCTCTATTTACGCTACTGCTTTGTAAACAGACAAGTGTTCCAATGAAAGTTTACCCATCTGAATCAGGTACTCTGAATCCGTCGATGAAGTGTCCACAGACCGGGGCTTCTTTGCCTTTTCCTTTAACGAGTCACGACCAAGTGGCTCTTCAATGTGAAGCTTGTTGGAATGGATTCCTTTGCATCAACATCGACACTTTTGGATTGGTTTGGTCCATCCATTTCGGTTGATCGTTCAAGATAGCCCAACAATGCAAGAAATGGAAGGACTTCTTCTCAACAGCAGCAAACCTACTCCCTGCCAGAGAAGTCTACAAGAAAACACATGATTAGGGAGGGACATAATTCATATAGTACTACCTTGTCTACGACAGTAAGACCACCAGGGTTTTGTCGAAGGACAACACTCACGTAACCAACGAAGATTGAACACTATGTTTTGATGGTATCTCACCTACTCATCACATATTTATTAGTCCTTTTAGGCATTGTTTCTCATGTCGAGTTGTAAGCCTCAGTAATTCAATTCTAGAAACATTGACGCTATTGCCTTGTGTTAACTATAGGGTCATAACTGACTACAAGCCAAACATCACAAAGCTTCATATCCTCTTCAGACGAGAAGTTTGCTAGCTTACTACGTTGAGTAGCCTTTTCCCTATAGGTGCAGGGGTAGATCCCTCTACGTTTGCATCCATCTGCAGACCAAAGTGCTTGGTGTCCAAATTATGAACATCTGCCTGGCTGAGCAAGTTTCCATATTGTGTCATCACTTGGTTCCAGTTTGTTGACATTCTATACAAACAAGTAAGGCACAACAAACAGTCAAGACAATGCACAATGCTCTAGTCTGATCAACATTTCGATTGAAAAAGAATAATGCGGCATTTGGTTCACACAATGTACAATAAGCAATGAAAGAACACAGACACAACAAGTTACAAGTACATAATACTTGCAATACTTCAAATTGTTAACCATACAACCAACAAAATGCAGATATCATTATGTGGTTGTTTTCACTAGCCACATAGTTCGAATTGTTGAAGATAGTACCAACAAAAGCAAGACAGGACCTTCTAGTTCATTTACAAGCTAGCTACTAATATTAGGAAGTTGACATGGCACATAGTTCTAATTGTTCAACATTCAACCAACATAAACCATCCATGTTTCCATACTACTACATTTATTTGACTATAAGCTAATCTAGTAGTTTTAGGTGTCGTCGGTATAGTAATCACGTCCATCGTCGGAGCTATCTATGTTGTCGTAGTTGATTGGTGAATCGTAGTCAAGCAAAAGCACATCATCTGGAACTGTGTCGTCAGCATCATCAGAAGGGTCCATGTGATCTAGCTCCAACTTGGTTTCCAGTGCTAGCTAAACAAGGTCCTTCACGAGGTCGTCGATCTCAACTTAGGCCCACTTAGATTCATTAAAGGCCGGTGAGTTGAATGGTTGGAAGGCACCATGGACGACGTCTACGATGTCGGCACAACGTTGATCAATAACTCTCAACAAAGTAACCAGTGCCTTTTGGAGCTTTTTGTTCTTCGAAACCATGGTTTACATGAAACAATTGTGTAGTTAGTTACAAAGTCATAATACCTTAAATGTTCAACACCGAACACAGTTTGAACTACCTACTTATTAGTTGTCACCATATCTTAGTGAGCCAGTTAATAGAGGCACTACAAAAACTCCAACTAGATTAGAGAAGCACACACTAAAATTTCATGTGTAATCAGAGAAGCACACACTATTTTTCATCTAACCAGTACAACATATCACAGAATTACACATTTGCAGTCACTACTCAAACAAAATCATTACAGACACATAATTCATCAAACCACTGCAAAACATGAACCATGGCAAACAATATCCATGTAAATAATAGAAAATAGTTCATTTCTTGTATACTTGATAAAGATGTTTGTACTTGTTCAAAGGTTAAACCTAAAGATTGGGGTACCCACTACTGCTGGATCAAGACGGACCCTACGGGACTACCCTTAGTCACCATGCTAATTGTGGTCCATTGTAGCCCAGCGGCTGGGTCTGCCCAGTAAGGCCAGGACCTATAATCAGCGCTCTGGAACCCTAATGGAGGGAGCCCGGGTTTGCGACGTGTCTTGAACACTAGGGCTCTCGGCACCTACGCCCGGGGCCGGACCCCTGCGAACGGCCCCAACCCTCATGGTGGGCCACCCAGACCTCTGGCCTAAGGGGGTCCGATGCTGCCACGTGCTAAACAACACCAGAGGAGATGGGACCTCCCCCGAACACCGTCCGAACTCCTAGCCCAGGGTGGTCCGGAGCTGTCACGAGGAAGGGCAGTCCTAGTCGCTACTGAAAGTCGCCTAGAGGGGGGTGAATAGGCGAAACCTGAAATTTACAAACTTAAGCACACACTAAAGCCGTATGTTAGCGTTAGAATTGAATTCAAGTCCGAAGAGAGGGGAAAACAAATCAAACAAGAATCAAGGCGAGTGAACACAATGATTTGTTTTACCGAGGTTCGGTTCCAAAGAACCTAGTCCCCGTTGAGGAGGTCACAAAGACCGGCTCTATTTCAACCCTTTCCCTCTCTCAATCAGTCACTTAGACCGAGTGAGCCTTTTCCTTAATCTCTTGGATCACTTAGACCTCGCAAGGACCACCACACACTTAAGTGTCTCTTGCTTCGATTACAAATCACTTGAGAACCGGAATGAGAAAGGAAGAAGGCAATCCAAGCAACAAGAGCGCAAATGAACACAAAATCTCTCTCTCACAAGTCACTAAGTGTTTGAGATGAATTTGGGACTTGGAGAGGATTTGATCTTTTGAGTTGTGTCTTGGAGTGAATGCTAGAGCTCTTGTATTGAATGTGATCTCTGAAAAACTTGGATGCCAAAGGTTGTGGTGGTTGGGGGGTATTTATAGCCCCCAACCACCTTGTAGCCGTTGGCTGTAATGCGCTGACGATGGGCGCACCGGACAGTCCGGTGCGCCACCGAACACCCACTATTCATTGTCCGGTGCTCCACAACGTCAGCTAACCGTTAGGGTTCAGAGCTGGTCGACCGTTGGAGCCTTTGTCTTCTTGTGGCACCGGATAGTCTGGTGCCACACTGGACAGTCCGGTGCCCTCTGACTTTGCTGTTCTGACTCTGCAGCGCACTATTCACCGTGACAGGCGCTTTTGCAGTCGACCGTTGACGCGAGCTAGCCGTTGCTCCACTAGCTCACCAGATAGTCCGGTGAATTTTAGCGGAGCGCGGCCTGGAATTCCCGAGAGTGGCTGGTTTGGAGTTGTACGGCTTGGTGCACCGGACACTATCCGGTGGCACACCGGACAGTCCGGTGCGCCATTTTCAGCACACTCAGCCCTCTGACTTTGCTGTTCTGACTCTGTAGCGCACTATTCACCGTGACAGGCGCTTTTGCAGTCGACCGTTGACGCGAGCTAGTCGTTGCTCCACTAGCTCACCAGATAGTCCGGTGAATTTTAGCGGAGCGCGGCCTGGAATTCCCGAGAGTGGCTGGTTTGGAGTTGTACGGCTTGGTGCACCGGACACTATCCGGTGGCACACCGGACAGTCCGGTGCGCCATTTTCAGCACACTCAAGTCCATTTGCTCCAAATGAATTGTGACCCATAACTGATTTCTTTCTTGGTTTGTGTTGAACCTTATGCACCTGTAATACATGAATTCTAAACAAACTAGTTAGTCCACTTGTTTGCGTTGGTCATCAACCACCAAAATTAATTATAGGAAATGGTTAACCCCATTTCCCTTTCAATCTCCCCCTTTTTGGTGATTGATGCCAACACAAAACAAAGCAAATATGAAGTGCAGAAATGTAACTAGTTTGCATTTATGATGAATGCGCATAGGTTACTTAGAGTTAAAACCAATTGATAGTATCACTAAGAATAAGAGTGAATGGATTGCCTTTCTTTTATTTAACATTTTGGACCATATTTGCACCACATGTTTTTTTTTGCAAATCTTTTGGAAATCTATTCAAAAACTTTTGAAAGTAGTCAAAGGTATAGGAATATGATTGCTAGAAGCATTTTTATGATTTGAAATTTCTCCCCCTGTTTCAAATGCTTTTCCTTTGACTACATAAAAGCTCCTCCTGAATGAAATTCTCCTTTTAGCTTTCAAGAGGGTTTTGAGATAGATACCAATTTGAAATTCTACTTTCACATATGAGTTGAAAATTTGATACCATTTGAAAATATTCTATTTGAAATTCTTTCATTCTTAATGTGAAGTTTTGAGGATACCAATTGAGAAATTCTCTTCACATACCAATTGAAAATTCATTTTGATCAAGTACCAATTGAAATACTTATTTTTGAAAGATACCAATTTGAAAGATATACTAAAATTTTAAAATGGTGGTGGTGTGGTCCTTTTGCTTTGGGCTTAATATTTTCTCCCCCTTTGGCATTAAGCGCCAAAAACAGAGAACTTGAGAGACCTTTACAATTTCTCCCCCTTTGGGGCCTAACAGTTTTCTCCCAAATGGTAAAGTAAGTATGAGTGAAGAACCATACCATTGAGAGTTTGTGGAATACCGGCAAAGGGTAAATGATATCGTTAGAGTTGAGTGGAAGTGTTGTCTTTGCCGAATACTCCATTTCCCTTTCCATCTACGACTTAGTATAGAAATACACTTGAAATCACATTAGTCGTAGTATTGACACAAGAATAAGAAGAAGATGCATTTGTGCCAAATGAAAGAGACATGATCAAAGGTATATAAATAAGCTATGTGTGCAATGTTTTAATCAAAGTTCCGAGAATCAAGTATATTTAGCTCATTCCTAAGTTTGCTAAAAGTTTTCTCATCTAGTAGCTTGGTAAAGATATCAGCTAATTGGTTGTGGGTGTTAACATAAGCAATTTCGATGTCCCCCTTTTGTTGGTGATCTCTCAGAAAATGATACCAAAAATCTATGTGATTAGTGCGACTGTGTTCAACGGGATTATCCGCCATGCGGATTGCACTCTCATTATCACATAGGAGAGGGACTTTGCTCAATTTGTAGCCATAGTCCCTAAGGGTTTGCCTCATCCAATGTAATTGCGCACAACAATGGCCTGCGGCAGTCTACTCGGCTTCGGCGGTGGAAAGAGCTACTGAATTTTGTTTCTTTGAAGCCCATGACACCAGGGATCTTCCCAAAAACTAACAAGTCCCTGATGTGCTCTTCCTATCAATTTTGCACCCTGCCCAATCGCATCGGAGTACCCAATTAGATAAAAGGTAGATCCCTTGGGGTACCAAAGCCCAAACTTAGGAGTGTAAACTAAGTATCTCATGATTCTCTTCACGGCCCTAAGGTGAACTTCCTTAGGATTTGCCTGGAACCTTGCACACATGCATACGGAAAGCATAATATCCGGTCGAGATGCACATAAGTAAAGAACCTATCATCGACCGATATACCTTTTGATCAACGGATTTACCTCCCGTGTCGAGGTCGAAATGCCCATTGATTCCCATGGGTGTCTTGATGGGTTTGTCATCCTTCATTCCAAACTTCTTAAGTATGTCTTGAATGTACTTTGTTTGGCTGATGAAGGTGCCATCTTGGAGTGGCTTGATTTGAAATCCTAGGAAATACTTTAACTCCCCCATCATAGACATCTCGATTTTTTGAATCATGATCGTACTAAACTCTTCACAAGTTGACTTTTTAGTAGACCCAAATATAATATCATCAACATAAATTTGGCATACAAACAAGTCTTTTGCAACAATTTTAGTAAAGAGAGTAGGATCGGCTTTTCCGACTTTGAATCCATTAGTGATAAGGAAATCTCTTAGGCATTCATACCATGCTCTTGGGGCTTGCTTGAGCCCATAAAGCGCCGTTGAGAGTTTATAAACATGGTTAGGGTACTCACTATCTTCAAAGCCGGGAGGTTGCTCAACATAGACCTCTTCCTTGATAGGGCCATTGAGGAAGGCACTCTTCACGTCCATTTGATAAAGCTTAAAGCCATGGTAAGTAGCATAGGCAAGTAATATACGAATTGACTCAAGCCTAGCTATGGGTGCATAAGTTTCATCCAAATCCAAACCTTCGACTTGTGAATATCCCTTTGCCACAAGTCAGACTTTGTTCCTTGTCACCACACCATGCTCATCTTGCTTGTTGCAGAATACCCACTTTGTACCTACAACATTTTGATTAGGACATGGAACTAAATGCCATACCTCATTCCTTGTGAAGTTGTTGAGCTCATCTTGCATAGCCACCACACAATCCGGATCTCTTAGTGCATCCTCTATCCTGTATGGCTCAATAGAGGAAACAAAGGAGTAATGTTCACAGAAACGAGCAACTCGAGATCTAGTGGTTACCCTCTTATGAATGTCACTAAGGATGGATTTGTCGGAGTGATCTCGTTGGATTGCTTGGTGGACTCTTGGGTGTGGCAGTCTTTGATCCCTTATTTCTTGATCATCTTCTTTGTCATTATTGTCATCATCTCCCCCTTGATCAATGTCCTCCTCTTGAGGTGGCTCATTGTCTTGATCTTCTTCTTCATCTTCTTGAGCCTGATCCTCATCTTGAGTTGGAGGAGATGCTTGCATGGAAGATGATGTTTGATCTTGTGTTTGTGAAGACTCTTGGGATTCCTTAGGACACACATCCCCAATGGACATGTTCCTTAGCGCGACGCATGGAGACTCTTCATCATCTAATTCATCAAGATCAACTTGCTCCACTTGGGAGCCATTAGTTTCATCAAACATAATGTCACAAGAAACCTCAACTAATCCAGTGGATTTGTTGAAGACTCTATATGCCCTTGTGTTTGAGTCATACCCTAGTAAAAAGCTTTCTACAACTTCAGGAGAAAAATTATAACTTCTACCTCTCTTGATAAGAATAAAACATTTGTTCCCAAAGACTCTAAAATATGAAACATTTGGCATTTTACCAGTGAGGAGTTCGTATGATGTCTTCTTGAGGATTCAGTGAAGATATAACCGGTTGATGGAGTAGCAGGCAGTGTTAATCGCCTCAGCCCAGAACTGGTCCGGTATCTTGTACTCATCAAGCATGGTCCTTGCCATATCCAATAGAGTTCTATTCTTCCTCTCCACTACACCATTTTGTTGAGGTGTGTAGGGAGAAGAAAACTCATGCTTGATGCCCTCTTCCTTAAGAAATCCTTCAATTTGTGAATTCTTGAACTCCGTCTCATTATCGCTTCTAATCTTTTTGATTCTCAATCCAAACTCATTTTGAGCCCGTCTTAAGAATCTCTTTAAGGTCTCTTGGGTTTGAGATTTTTCCTACAAAAAGAATACCCAAGTGAAGCGAGAATAATCATCCATAATAACTAGACAATACTTACTCCTTCCGATGCTTATATAAGCTATTGGGCTGAATGGATCCATGTGGAGTAGCTCAAGCGGCCTGTCAGTCGTCATGATGTTCTTGTGTGGATGATGGACACCAACTTGCTTCCCTGCTTGACATGCGCTACAAATCCTGTCTTTCTCAAAATGAACATTTGTTAGTCCTAAAATGTGTTCTCCCTTTAGAAGCTTGTGAAGATTCTTCATTCCAACATGGGCCAGTCGGCGATGCTAGAGCCAACCCATGTTAGTCTTATCAATTAAACAAGTGTCTAGTTTAGCTTGATTATCATTAAAATCAACTAAGTATAGCTGACCATCTAACACTCCCTTAAAAGCTATTGAATCATCACTTCTTCTAAAGACAGTAACGCCTATATCAGTAAAAAGACAGTTGTAGCCCATTTTGCATAATTGAGAAACAGAAAGCAAATTGTAATCTAAAGAATCTACAAGAAAAACATTGGATATAGAATGGTCAGGAGATATAACTATTTTACCCAATCCTTTGACCAAACCTTGATTTCCATCCCCGAATGTGATGGCTCTTTGGGGATCACCATTTTTCTCATAGGAGGAGAACATCCTTTTCTCCCCTGTCATGTGGTTTGTGCACTCGCTATCGATTGTCCAACTTGAACCACCGAATGCATAAACGTACAAAACAATTTTAGGCCTTGTTCTTAGGTACCCAAACGGTCTTGGGTCCTTTGACGTTAGAAACAAGCACCTTGGGTACCCAAACACAAGTCTTGGGACTCTTGTGTTTGCCCCCAACATATTTGGCAACTATTTTGCCTGATTTGTTAGTTAAAACATATGAAGCATCAAAAGCCTTAAATGAAACATTATGTTCATTTGATGCAGCAGGAATTTTATTTCTAGGCATTTTAACATGAGTGGTATGCCTAGAGCTAGAAGCCTCATTTTTGTACATAAATGCATAGTGAGAAACAGAATGAGGTTTCCTAGCATGAATCTTCCTAATTTTATGTTCAGGATAGTTTACGGGATATAAAATGTAACCCTCACTATCCTGAACCATGGGAGCCTTACCCTTAACAAAATTAGATAATTTCTTAGGGGCATTAAGTTTGGTGTTGTTTTGATTCCCTTGTTGGAAACAAATCCCATCCTTAATGCCAGGGCGTCTTGTAACACCCCAGGTGTTACTTAGGGTCTTCACTCAAGACTACACAAGCCAAGCCCATCATCACATGTGGTTTAACTGGAGCAAAGTACACCAAACTTGGAACTCAAGATCCTAAGTAAGTGCAACCCAACTTAGATGTCATGCCTTAACTTATCATGCACATATAATGGGGAGAATTGCCCAAACCCTAATTCAAACCCCTTTGGACAAGTGGAGCACTAGAGCTAAGTATGAACAAAAGGGTATGAAAACCACATGATCATGACTTGGGCCAATTATAAAAGATGTAGTACACTTAATAACCTACAAATGATAGTAATAAAGTGACCCCAAAAAGAATTCAGAAAAGCCCCAATAGGTTCACCAAAGGGTTGAGCATAAGAGAAAAATCAGAATTCTTCTAAGTCCAAAACCACCCCTTTTCCAAAGATCAAACATGTTCACCTTGATCCCAAACTCAAAACCACTTGGCCCAATTGACAAAGTGGCGCCAAAATACCCCTAAAACACCCTGGAAAAGTTTGAACCCAATCCTAAGTCGTTTGACACGACTTGGCACAAGATTTGTCTCGGTTTGGACAGCTAGGACAAAGACAACTTCCCACCCCCATATCTCTCTAACCCGACCACATCTCCCCTTGGAACTCACATGAACTAGGTAGCCCTAGGTGCAAGGAAGAGATCTCTCACAGGTCTTAGGGCAAGATTCGCACGTTTTGGCCGCTCAGCAGAGGGTAGAACAAGAACAGAAACAAAGAGCCACGTGTTCGACGTGCTCTGAGCTCGCTAGAGCACGCCCGACGCGCGCCCCCGCGTGTCCCACGTCACGCCAAAGCCGAGCCGGCGCCGTTGCCCGCGCTCGCGCCTATAAAGCCCATAGTGACTTCAACTGTACTCCTCCGCGCACGCTCGACCTCACCGGAGCACCAGATCACCGGCATTGCCCCGCGCACGGTGTGCCCGCGGCCACCCGATCCCTCGCCACCATAGACCGGCCAGCAGAGCCTCTCCCAGCAGCGTCCGACCCTCGGAGTAGACCATGCATGCCTCGGTGAAGCTCCCCGAGCAAGGAATCGAACTTTGCCTCGCTGGAGAAGCCAGTCCACGGTCGCCGAACTTCACCCGACCGTCGGTGAACGTAGACCGAGCTCCACGGTGAGTTGTTCTTCAATTCCTTGCACGTGTCGACTCATTAACACCCCGTGAAGCTTCCCGTGCCCTTGGATTGACCTATACCGCCGTGGTTAGGCCGGAGCACTCGCCGCCGTCGAGTTCACCCGCCTGCGCACGTGGACCGACCGATTCTGACCACCACCGCCGTCGAGCCGTACCTCGCTGTGACCGCCAGGACCTCCCAGAGCCAACCCCGCCCCTCGCCAGACCTCTCTCACCGCCGGTAAGCCACGCCGCTCTTTTTCCTTTCGCGGTTACTGTTTTCATAAGGGGAGGGACCTCGGGGGAGAAGAAGAAAAGGGCAGGGGGTTTTGTGCACTGTCAGCGACTCAAAGGAATAGTGGCGCAGGGGTATAAATGAAGGGATTGATTTAGAAAGAACCCAGGGTCTTCGGTGCAAAGTGGATTTCCAGGAAACCTTTTTAAATATTTTGATTTAAATGCCAACAGAACTTGAGAAATTTATAACTTCAGTTTGGTTCATCCAAATCAAGTCAAACAAATTTTGCCAGATCCTAAATAATATAAACTACTTAGGAAAAATATAAAACCCCTAAGTGTTTGTTGGGGACTTGTTCTTAACTGCTATAAATTAAGAACAAGACAACACAGAAATTGTTAAATGTTATAGTCCTTCGTCCTCCGAAGCTTTATTTCCCTTGGGATATAATGGATTCCGGACGAAGGTTATGAAGGACATACCTTCATAATCGCAACAAATAATGAAGAAGGGTTTGTAAAATATGAAAAAATAAAATAATATAAACACATTATTATTATTATTGACTCATTTCTATTTCATTATTATAGAAATGATAACAAATTACAAATGTACCTTCGACTTGAAGAAAAGCAAAAATACCAGCGTGAAGCAAAAGCAAATGCCCAATGCGTGATTACAGGAGAGCGTGAACAGTACAGGGGTACTGTTCACTTATTTATAGGCACAGGGCGCAACCTGTGTATAATTACATTTATGCCCTTTACAATGAACTACAATAATGACACAGAACATCATGGGTCTTTAAGTCATTTCATCTTTAAGTCGGTTCACCCCTTCATCTTGAGACATGTCACTGTGCCGAAGCTTTATAGTCGATAGCTTCGGCGCTGCTTTGGAGAGGATCTGCCGAAGGTGTTTATTTCTTTAGGATCTTCGGCTACGAAGCATACCCCCAACAGTAGCCCCTTCGCGGTGCTAGATCGTTTTTCGTAACGAGCTTGATCCGTGAAAAATCTTCTAGGCTCGTGCTTCAGCGACTGCGCGATCATCGTTTATATGCTAAGTTGTCTAAATGTGAATTCTGGCTGAGGGAAATTAAATTTTTGGGTCACACAATTTCTCAGGATGGGATATCAGTTGATCCTGAGAAGGTACAAGAAGTAATGGATTGGAAACCTCCTACCACAGTGCGGCAAATTCGGAGTTTTCTTGGATTGGCAGGTATTATCGACGATTCATTCCGGATTTCTCCAGAATTGCCAAGCCAATGACTGAATTGTTGAAGAAAGGAGTCAAGTATGATTGGAGCCAGAAGTGTGAGGATGCCTTTCATACACTAAGGCAGCATTTGACAACAGCACCAGTGCTAGCTCAACCTGACAACACCAAGCCCTTTGAAGTTTATTGCGATGCTTCAGGTACTGGATTGGGATGTGTCTTAATGCAAGACAACAGAGTCATTGCTTATGCCTCCCGAGCACCCAGACCCCATGAGTAGAACTACCCCACACATGATCTAGAGTTAGCAGCTGTGGTTCATGCTCTCAAGATATGGAGACATTACTTGATGGGAGCTCACTGTAACATTTACACTGATCATAAAGTCTCAAATATATCTTCATCCAGGCTGATCTTAATATGAGGCAGAGGAGATGGTTAGAGCTAATCAAGGACTATGATTTGGAGGTGCATTACCATCCTGGCAAAGCCAATGTTGTGGCAGATGCCTTAAGCAGGAAGGCCTAGTGCAATTGTATGAATATGGATGCAAGAATCACCACTCTATGTGATGAGTTGTGCAAGTTGAAAATAGAAGTCATTTCCTCTGGTGCCTTGAGTTATATCTCAATGGAGCCCACTTTACAAGAACAAATAGTCATGGCAGAGGTTGGTGACAAGGGTGTTCAGGTTATCAAGGAAATGATCGAACAGAAAGCAGAAAAATGCAAATGCTTCCGTTAGGACAACAAAGGAATTCTATGGTTTGGAGACCGGCTGGTTGTCCCCAAGAACCCTGAGCTCAGAAAGAAGATATTGGATGAAGCTCACCTTTCAAAATTCTCCATGCACCTTGGCAGTAACAAGATGTATCATGACCTCAGATCCTTGTACTGGTGGACCAGAATGATGAGGGAGATTGCTAAGTATGTATCTGAATGCAACACTTGCCAGAGAGTCAAAGCCAGCCATCTAAAGGTAGCAGGCACCTTACAGCCCCTTCCCATACCATCTTGGAAATGGGAGGATATTTGCATGGATTTTATCGTGGGATTGCCCAATACCTCCCGGCACCTTGATTCTATTTGGGTCATCGTGGATAGGTTGACCAAGACCGCTCATTTCTTGCCAGTGCATACCACCCACAAGACAGAGAAGTATGCAGAAATCTATATTGATCAAATAGTGCGTTTGCATGGCATTCCAAAGACCATTGTATCTGACAGAGGAGCACTATTTGTGGCACGCTTTTGGGAGCAGCTACAGGAATCACTTGGGACCCATGCAATAAGAAGCTCAACATACCATCCACACACAGATGGTCAGACAGAAAGAGTGAATCAAATCCTCGAAGACATGTTGAGAGCCTGTGTGCTACACTATGGTAAAAATTGGGACAAGTGTCTTTCTTTGGCAGAGTTCTCCTATAATAACAGCTACAAGTCCAGTCTAAAGATGGCACCTTTTGAGGCCTTATATGGGAGAAGGTGTAGGACACCGCTCAATTGGTCCCAAGCGGGAGAGAGGGAAATATTTGGACCAGACTTGGTACTTGAAGCAGAGGAAAAAGTCAGAGTCATTAAGAAGAACCTAGAAGCTGCTCAGGCCCAACAAAAGAGCTATCATGATAAGAGGAGGAAGCCTCTACAGTTTGAAGTGGGAGATCATGTTTATCTTAAGGTGTCACCCACCAAAGGTGTTCAGAGATTTGGAATCAAGGGCAAGTTAGCTCCTCGCTACATTGGACCCTATGAGATCAAAGCAAATTGTGGACCCGTAGCATATCAATTGAAGTTGCCACCCCACATGTCAGCAGTTCATGATGTGTTCCATGTATCCCAGCTACAGAAATGTGTCCGCTTACCCACTGAAGTACTACCTGAACCGGAAATTGAGATAGAACCAGACTTGTCCTATCAAGAGCACCCCGTCAAAGTATTGAATCAAAAGGAGAGATCAACGCGGGCAAAGTCGATCAGAATGTATAAGGTTCAATGGAGTCGCCATTCAGTGGAAGAAGTTACCTGGGAGACTGAGGATTTTCTACGTTCTCGCTTCCCTGACTTTCTGCCTTAGGGAGTCGTTACGTAATCCAAAAACCCCA
This sequence comes from Zea mays, assembly GCF_902167145.1. Classification (NCBI taxonomy): domain Eukaryota; kingdom Viridiplantae; phylum Streptophyta; class Magnoliopsida; order Poales; family Poaceae; genus Zea; species Zea mays. The sequence continues at coordinate 8,751,773 of NC_050104.1, read as the reverse complement.
CCCCCACCTGCCCTTTGAATTTAAATATAAGAAAAAACTTAGATGTTAAAGGTATTGTAAGCTTTAGAAATGACTCAAAAAGGACTTCCTTCTGAAGTTGCAAAGAGAATGACATTCGAAGAGCAGTTAACTAGAGAAACTTGGATAAAGGAAGGAGCAACACACCAGCACACATTCATGGCACCCCTCCAAAGGACTCTACCTAAAATCTCGGGACGGGATTCCTTTAAGGGGGAGGGCTGTAACACCCCAGGTGTTACTTAGGGTCTTCACTCAAGACTACACAAGCCAAGCCCATCATCACATGTGGTTTAACTGGAGCAAAGTACACCAAACTTGGAACTCAAGATCCTAAGTAAGTGCAACCCATCTTAGATGTCATGCCTTAACTTATCATGCACATATAATGGGGAGAATTGCCCAAACCCTAATCCAAACCCCTTTGGACAAGTGGAGCACTAGAGGTAAGTATGAACAAAAGGGTATGAAAACCACATGATCATGACTTGGCCCAACTATAAAAGATGTAGTACACTTAATACCCTACAAATGATAGTAAGAAAGTGACCCAAAAAGAATTCAGAAAAGCCCCAAAAGGTTCACCAAAGGGTTGAGCATAAGAGAAAAATCAGAATTCTTCTAAGTCCAAAACCACCCCTTTTCCAAAGATCAAACATGTTCACCTTGATCCCAAACTCAAAACCACTTGGACCAATTGACAAAGTGGCGCCAAAATACCCCTAGAACACCCTGGAAAAGTTTGAACCCAACCCTAAGTCGTTTGACACGACTTGTCACAAGATTTGTCTCGGTTTGGACAGCTAGGACAAAGACAACTTCCCACCCCCATATCTCTCTAACCCGACCACATCTCCCCTTGGAACTCACATGAACTAGGTAGCTCTAGGTGCAGGGAAGAGATCTCTCACAGGTCTTAGGGCAAGATTCGCACGTTTTGGCCGGTCAGCAGAGGGTAGAACAAGAACAGAAACAAAGAGCCACGTGTTCTACATGCTCTGAGCTCGCCAGAGCACGCCCGACGCACGCCCCCGCGTGCCCCACGTCGCGCCAAAGCCGAGCCGGCACCGTTGCCCGCGCCTGCGCCTATAAAGCCCCCAAAGACTTCGACCGTACTCCTCCGCGCGCGCTCGACCTCACCGGAGCACCAGATCACCGACATTGCCCCGCGCACGACGTGCCCGCTGCCACCCGATCCCCCGCCACCGTAGACCGGCCAGCAGAGCCTCTCCCAGCCGCGTCCGACCCTCGGAGTACACCGTGCATGCTTCGGTGAAGCTCCCCGAGCAAGGAATCGAACTTTGCCTCGCCGGAGAAGCCAGTCCACGGTCGCCGGACATTATTCACCCGACCGCCGGTGAACGTAGACCGAGCTCCACAGTGAGTTGTTCTTCAATTCCTTGCACGTGTCGACTCATTAACACCCCATGAAGCTTCCCGTGCCCTTGGATTGACCTATGCCGCCGTGGTTAGGCCGGAGCACTCGCCGCCGACGAGTTCACCCGCCTGCGCACGTGGACCGACCGATTCCGACCACCACCGCCGTCGAGCCGTACCTCGCTGTGACCGCCAGGACCTCCCGGAGCCAACCCCGCCCCTCGCCGGACCTCTCTCGCCGCTGGTAAGCCGCGCCGCCCTTTTTCCTTCCGAGGTTACTGTTTTCGTAAGGGGAGGGACCTCCGGGGAGAAGAAGAAAAGGGCAGGGGGTTTTGTGCACTGTCAGCGACTCAAAGGAATAGTGGCGCAGGGGTATAAATGAAGGGATTGATTTAGAAAGAACCTAGGGTCTTCGGTGCAAATTGGATTTCCAGGAAACCTTTTTAAATATTCTGATTTAAATGCCAACAGAACTTGAGAAATTTATAACTTCAGTCTAGTTCATCCCAAATCAAGTCAAACAAATTTTGCCAGATCCTAAATAATATAAACTACTTAGGAAAAATATAAAACCCCTAAGTGTTGCAGAAAACTTTAAAGTTATGATTTAATTGATTAACTGGTCAAAAGCTAAAGAAAATAAGGAAAAGTAGCTACACTATTAGACTGGGGTTAAGAAAATTTAGAGCAGTACTTAATCACTTCCTAACCTGTCTAAAAATAATAAACCCCTCTGTACACCAAATTAAGGTAGAGTTTGCCACTTAAATCATTTTAGCCTAAAGTTAGAGAAAATATAAAAGGTAGTTTAAAATAAGAACCAGGGAGCACCCACATTTTTGCTGGCTCCATTATTCAATGTAGTTCACTAGAAAAATTTATTATACCTTTGTTTAGTACAAGAGAAAGGAGATACCTTTTATTTTAGGAAGACAAGGAAAACTTAGAAAAACCCTAGAAAAATAACCCTGAGGAGAAAACACCCCAAACCTTGGGATAACTAATGTTTTGTTATTATGAACATAGAAAAATTATGAGTTCTGTTGTTTGACATTTTTCAAATAACAAGTTAGTTGTAAGTGTCTTTTTAGCATTAAACTTTAGAAAATCATAACTAAATAACCACTAAGTAACCTTCTGTGATTTTTAGCACAGAAGCATGTTATTACCTATAGATACCAGCAAAAATGACTCTTAGTACAGAACCCACCCCTAGTTAAGAGTTGTAGTGCAAAGTGACCCCTTTGCCCCAACTTTTGTTATTTTTGTCCAGGGCATATTCTAATTATTCTAGACCTCAAATTTTATAGGACAGGCTGCAGTGACAAATAGTAACCCACTGTAATTTTTACAGGATTTTTGGAAAAAGTTAAATCACTGTTGTAGTTCAAACCCACACTAAAAAAATTCATAAACAGAAAATGAAAAAGGGGAATTAATAGTGGAGACTAATGTTACCCTTACCCAACCAGCAAAACCCCTTGAGTGCCTACTAAAGCATTTAAGAGGCAATCCAAGTCTTAATCCATTATGCTTAGGCAAAATCTCAAACCTAAATTGGTAAGCATAAACCACTAAGAGCCTCTTAGGATAAGGAAACCCTAAGTTATCAACTAACTTGGTTTTTCTTCACTAGGCATAATTGTTAATAAATTTTACATACAATAGCATGCATATATCTTATTCATTGCATTCGATAGATTGTAACCTCGCGGACGGAGAATACATCCTCGTGCCGGAGCAAGGAGTTGCTCAGGAGGTAGCCCCGGATCCAGCACCAGAGCCCGCCCAGAGGATCTGCCTGCCCCAGCTTTGGAAGGCAAGCCCCAGTTTTATGCATAACTAGTTCTATATATTATTTTACTACACTTACTGATTGTAGGCTTGTATTGTGCACTTAAGTGTAGGAGTTGCCTGAAACCCTAGTTGCATTACCTCAGGATTTCCTTTGAGATGGATACTAGTATGCTAGGTCGAGTAGCTGCTTTGCTAATTAGGGATCTCGGTAGAAGTCGAGTGATTTTTCTAGCACTCGCACGAGGTCAGAAATTTGGTTGTATCTACTTTCATATCATACTAATGTTGGTCGGTAGACACGGATCCATGGGGATGCGTGGGCTATAAGATGGAATTGGAATAAGGATTAACGTGCGGATACCTGTGTCAAGCGTTTGAACGTACTAAGCACATGCCGAGAAATATGGTAAATCGGTAAGCCTAGTACCTGATTGAACCTAGCAGTAGACTTTACCCCTCACGCGACCTGAGACGTGGTCTCCCATTCCGGTTATGGTGGGTACAAATGCGGTCACTGCACGACGGCAGTCGGGGTCAGTGAGGCATTGTACGCCAAGGCGGTGAGCCCTGATCTGCTGACGGGGAATCGATGGGGACGGTTGATGTGTGTGGGGACGGAGTGCCTCGCCACGTCGTGTGTTTAGGTTTACCTTGCAAGGATAAAAACTCGATTCGAATCGTCTGCTTCTCGCAGCTAATGAGACTGCTTGATCCATTGTACTGCATTGAGTAACAAGTGGAAATGTGATGATGTGGCAAAAGATGTTGACTGCTAAATTGCTTGATACCATGAATGAGTAGATAGTACACATTTAGTCTTAAGAGAGTCACACTAAAACTTGACAAAGCTAAAACTTGATTTTTAGACTCAGCTAGTGCTTTTGGCAACCAAACCCCTCAGCCAAACAGCTGCATGTCTAGAGGTAGAGGAGTAGACTCCTCACACCGGGTAAGTCTAGCTGAGTATTAGTATACTCAGCCTTGCTTGTGGCATAATTTTACAGGTTCTCTGGAGGACATGGTTGCTGGAGTGACTTGGCCGTCCATCTTGCCACCGGGCTGGACAGTCGAGTGGGACCCTACCTCGGCTGAGGAGGAGCATGAGGAGTGATGGGACAGGCTTCCCCATCTCTCTGTTTATTTATCGTTAGTTTTATTCCGCTGCATTCCAAACAATGACGACTACTTTTGCTAAAACTCCGATGATGATGTAATAAATTTAATACTCCTCAATGTATGGTTTTATGCTTTATTGTATTTGCTCTGTGCCTCACCATCGAGTGAGTACGTGGTACTTGATCCTGTTAGTGGCCTCGTCGGACTAGATCCGAGGGACTGACGTGTTATTCCCATTTAAGTGTGGTCTAGCCTGTACGGTGGGACTTAGGCACTTAAGTTGGAATAATTCGGGCGGTTCCGCCACACGTCTCCCTTTATAGAGCATACTTCGAGCAAATTTCAATTTTTCATTTTCTAGTTCATGCTCGACAATTTTAGTAGTTAATTTAGCTATGTGATCATTTTGTTGTTTAATCATAGCAAGGTGATCATCAATAGCTTCTACATTAATATCTCTACATCTAGTGCAAATAGAAACATGATCAACAATAGATATAAAGGGTTTGCATGCATTCAATTCCTCAATCTTAGCATTTAATTTATCATTCTCAATTCTAAGACTAGAAATTGAATCATTGTAAACATTCAACTTTTCAATCTTAGAAACTAAACTAGCATTCTCTGTTCTATGACTTGAAATTGAATCATGACAAATGCTAAGCTCCTTAGATAAGTTTTCACATTTTTCTATTTCCTGAGCATGAGCATTTTTCAACTTAACAAATTTTTTGTCCTCTTTAATGAGGAAGTCCTCTTGGCTTTCCAGGAGGTCATCCTTCTCATTAATGGTTTCTATTAATTCATTTCATTTTTTCTTTTGGTCCATGTTAAGGTTGGCAAAGAGAGCAAGTAAATCATCTTCATTATCACTAGAGCTACCCTCATCACTAGATGTTGTATATTTGGGGGTGGCTCTAGAGTGTACCTTCTTCTTTTTGCCGTCCTTAGCCATGAGACATTTGTGGCCGACGTTGGGGAAGAGGAGGCCTTTGTTGACGGCGATATTGGCGGCGTCCTCGTCGGAGGAGGAGTCGGTGGAGCTCTCGTCGGAGCCCCATTCCCGACATATGTGCGTATCGCCGCCCTTCTTTTTGTAGTATCTCTTCTTCTCCTTCTTCTTCCCCTTATTGTCTTCATCCTTGTCACTTCCACTAGAAATTGGACATTTTGCTATGAAATAATCGAACTTACCACAATGGTAACACACCCTCTTGGAGCGGGACTTGTAGTCTTTCCCCCTCCTTTGTTTGAGGATTTGGCGGAAGCTCTTGATGATGAGCGCCATCTCCTCGTTGTCGAGCTTGAAGGCGTCGATTGGAAGCCTACTTAGTGTAGACTCCTTCTCTTCTTCCGTCGCTTTGAATGCGATAGGTTGCACCTCGGGTGTGGAGGTGGCCCCTTGCTCCAAGTTGACAATGTGTTTGGAGTCTTTGATCATAAGTTCAAAGCTCACAAACTTACCAATAACCTCCTCGGGAGACATTAGTTTATATCTAGGATCCCCACATATTAATTGAACTTGAGTAGGATTACGAAATACGAGGGATCTAAGAATAACCTTGACCATCTCATGGTCATCCCATTTGGTGCTCCCGAGGTTGCGCACTTGGTTGACCATCATTTTGAGCCGGTTGTACATTGCTTGCGGCTCTTCCTCTTTGTTGAGGACGAATCGACCGAGTTCTCCCTTGATCGTCTCACGCTTGGTGATCTTGGTTACTTCGTCCCCTTCGTGCGCGGTTTTGAGGACGTCCCAAATTTCTTTGGTGCTCTTTAACCCTTGCATCTTGTTATACTCCTCTCGACACAAGGAGGCAAGGAGTATATTCGTGGCTTGGGAGTTAAAGTGCCTAATTTGGGCAGCCTCATCCGAGTCGTAGTCCTTGTCCCCCACCTTTGGTACCTGCGCTCCAAATTCAACAATATCCCATATGCTTTCGTGAAGTGAGGTTAGATGGTGCCTCATTTTATCACTCCACATACAATAATCTTCACCATCAAAATATGGTGGCTTGCCTAGGGGTATAGAAAGTAATGAGCGCGCTTTGAAATACGAGGATAGCGTAGGGGCATCTTACTATACTTCTTGCGCTCATGGCGCTTAGAAATAGTGGACGATTCGAAGCTTGATGTGGAGGGTGACAAAGAGTCGGTCTCGTAGTAGACCACCTTCTTCATCTTCTTCTTCTTGTCACCTCTCCGATGCAACTTGATGGAGGAAGAGGATTCCTCCTTGTGTTTGTTGTCGGACTCCCTTGAGAGAGTCCTCCCCGAGCTTGCGGCCTTTTCGCCAGTCATGATCTCCCTCTTGGCGTGATCTCTAGACATCACTTCGAGTTGGTTAGGCTCTTAATGAAGCACTGGCTTTGATACCAATTGAAAGTCGCCTAGAAGGGGGTGAATAGGCGAAACCTGAAATTTACAAACTTAAGCACACACTAAAGCCCGGTGTTAGCGTTAGATTTGAATTCAAGTCCGAAGAGAGGGGAAAATAAATCAAACAAGAATCAAAGCGAGTGAAAACGATGATTTGTTTTACCGAGGTTCGGTTCCAAAGAACCTAGTCCCTGTTGAGGAGGTCACAAAGACTAGGCCTCTTTCAACCCTTTCCCTCTCTCAAACGATCACTTAGACCGAGTGAGCCTTTTCCTTAATCTCTTGGATCACTTAGACCCCGCAAGGACCACCACACACTTTGGTGTCTCTTGCTTCGATTACAATCACTTCAGAAATGGAATGAGAAAGGAAGAAGGCAATCCAAGCAACAAGAGCGCAAATGAACACAAAATCTCTCTCTCACAAGTCACTAAGTGTTTGAAATAAATTTGGGACTTGGAAAGGATTTGGTCTTTTGAGTTGTGTCTTGGAGTGAATGCTAGAGCTCTTGTATTGAATGTGATCTCTGAAAAACTTGGATGCCAAAGGTTGTGGTGGTTGGGGGGTATTTATAGCCCCCAACCACCTTGTAGCCGTTGGCTGTAATGTGCTGACGATGGGCGCACCGGACAGTCCGGTGCGCCACCGGACAGTCCGGTGCGCCACCGGACAGTCCGGTGCGCCACCAGACACCCACTATTCATTGTCCGGTGCTCCACCACGTTAGCTAACCATTAGGGTTCGGAGCTGGTCGACCGTTGGAGCCTTTGTCTTCTTGTGGCACCGGATAGTCCGGTGCCGCACCGGACAGTCCGGTGCCGCACAGGACAGTCCGGTGCCCTCTGACTTTGCTGTTCTGACTCTGCAGCGCACTGTTCACCATGGCAGGCACTTTTGCAGTCGACCGTTGATGCGAGCTAGCCGTTGCTCCACTGGCTCACCGGACAGTCTCGTGAATTATAGCGGAGCGCGCCCTGGAATTCCCAAGAGTGGCTGGTTTGGAGTTGTACGGCTTGGTGCACCGGACACTGTCCAATGGCACACTGGACAGTCTGGTGCGCCATTTTCAGCACACTCAAGTCCATTTGCTCCAAATGAATTGTGATCCCTAACTGATTTCTTTCTTGGTTTGTGTTGAACCTTATGCACGTGTAATACATGAATTCTAAACAAACTAGTTAGTTCACTTGTTTGCGTTGGTCATCAACCACCAAAATTAATTATAGGAAATGTTAACCCCATTTCCCTTTCAGCTACTCCCCACACAAGGCAAGCCTAGTGCTGCCATGTGTTCTACGACGCATGACGTAAGCCATCGATGAAAGCCTGACGTCAGCCTCTAAGTGTGAAGTGCCTCTGCATTAACTGCGGACGAGACGTATACCTGTCCGCCCCAGTGGCAGACATCGCATCCGTAGTGCACGGGTCGCACAGTAACTTGCGCATTACCGAGGCAAGACCATTGAATCCATGCGTCACTTGGGCTGCTATCACTATGACTCCCACTGTAGCCTACGTGTTAACGAGGCAAACGGAAACAAGCGGAGAAGACAGGATGCTGCCGCCTGAGCACCCCCACATGCGGTAGCGCATCAACCTACGTCGCAACCTACACCTGCGCCTTGCTCTGATTATACAGGGCAGGGGCACGACAAGCCAGGAGATCTACACGAAGACCAAGAAAAGATATCCATTCACCATAAATTGACGCTCCACTTTGTGACACCCCAGGTGTCTATTTCGTGTTATGTCGGGAGATTTATCCTAATCTCGGATGCTCAGTGAAAATTTCTATCTCTTTATCACATCTATCTTCATTCATCAAGTTACTCATGAATGTTTCACCAAATTTGAAATTATTTGATCTCAAGAACAGCCAAATTTGGAGCCTGTTAAAACTTTTGTTTCTTAAAGCAAACGCAAATTTGAAAGTCAATATCGTCTCGCAACTCCCGTCCAGACTCATTTATTCAGACTCTCGACAATTGTGATGTTATCTAATCTCTGTCCGAATCTGCTTTCTCGATAGTCAGTCTATGTCCAAATACTTAATCCGAATCCGCATTCTCCCAAAGGATCTCTTTGTGCGAACCTCTAATTAATTCTTAGGCAACTCGACTTGTTTTCTATATATCATCATTCATCTCTATCTATCAAGTGTATTCTAAAGATTTCTCAAAGGTTGAACCAAATGCTCACATGAAAACATAAATCATATACTTGCTTGATTAAATAAAAGCAAATTTAGAAATTCAACTAAGTTATGACAACTTTCCCAAAACACTCTAAATCAACTCTACAACAAAAGTTATTGAGGGTTTATGCCAAGAAAATATCAAGAAAATAGTCCGATTGCCTTAAAAATATAATTGAGAGCATTATAATGATGCTACCTTGACCAAAGTGAAACTTTTATTTATATTCAAGATATGAGGTTTGATCTTTAATAAAAATTGTAGAACCTGTGTTATACAACAAATTTTATATTTAAACCAAGCCTTGATTCAATTTCTAAGTATCTCAAACAGTGCCATCAAGACAGAATAAAAATCTGATTTCTGAATTCGAATTCTTCTAAGTCTGAAATCAGCATCGTTCGAGTCGACGTATCGCGTTCCCAAATTTTTGTTGAACAACTCAAGTTTCCCCAAATATAAAAGTTGTTAATTACTAATACGGGCACAACATATTAAAAAATGGCATTCATCCGATTCCGTTTGACATGCTTTGACATTCAGTTTTCACGAGTTTTCACTGATTTCTAACCCACTGACAAACCAGTTTTCGTGGGTCTATAACTCTCTAACCAGTGCTCGAATCACCTCAAGTCCTGTACACGATTTGTAGAGTATACATCAAGGAACAAATCTTCTGCAGTGATCCAGGTCCGATTCCAAACAGAAAAGGACAAAAACTGCCGCCCAATGCTGGCACTATCACACCTGCCACCTGCTGGTGCAGTCTGCCAAGTCCAGAGCTTGGCTCTATAAATGGCAGCACATGCTCTCCCTTCTCCTCCACGCCCTTTCCCATTCCTGGCAGCAGCAGCTCACCAACGTCGGCCTTCTTCCTTGGCGCAGGAACTCGGTTTCCTCTCCTCCACTTCTTCCATGGCTTCTCTCCCACACGCCACCGGCCATTTTTCTCCATCTTCTCCCACACGCTGTTACGAGATGCAGCAGCACTTCTCTTGTCCATGGAACTGACCTCCGTAGCTGCGTGCCCAGGGCTGCTCGGCCTCTGCTCTGAGCTCAAGGGAGCACGATGCCCCTCCCATGGCCGGAGTCGAGGAGCCTCCCATATCTGCTGCTGTACGTGAAAGCAGGAGGTAGAAGAAGCCACCTCGAGTCTATGACAAGTGGGCTCAGGGCGGATGTGAGTGTACTCAAAATTTTAAATTTTTGTGTTGTGTTCTAAAATTCATATCTCGAGTTTCAGAGCTCCTAAAATCGTGAAATTTGTTTTGTTGGCTTCCTTATGAAATTCTCTAACTATTGCATCTATAGGTTGGCATGTTTTAGTGGAAAAGTTTTTCTGTAGAAATTCGTATTTAAAAACTGGTTTAGAGAATAAACGAACTTGCATCTCTCCATAGTTTTAATTACAAAAATCCAAAAATGATGAAACTTGTTTTGTTAGTTAGATGTTGTCATACCCCATCAAGAAAAAATATAAAACTTATATGTTGTTCACTGTTTTCTTGGTGTGTTAATTAAAACAAGTTAAATAGAGAAAAGAAGGTTTATTTGCTTGTTATTTTTGGATCTGTAGCTCTGGTGCTCCAACTAGGTTGAACTGTTTACAGTAGACTATTGGTGTGATGTTTGGTGACTGGTAAAAAATTCATGAATTGTTGTGCATGTATGATTAAGTTAGTGATTTAACTTGTTTAATGCACCTTAAGTAGTTTTAAATGATTTAAAAATGATGTATAGATGCAAAAATGTAAAATGGTGTTCCACTGTCCTTGCATGATATTATAGTAGCCTAAGGAAACTTAATATAGTCATGCATCCAAAGAAAATAATTAATTTTAGATTTAACTTGCTCTCACATGCTTTATTGCATTAACAAATTGTTATTTTTGTAGTAAATAAAATATAAAACCTGGGTATGCGAAATTTATACCTTAGTCATAAATTGTTATTACCTATGCCTCATAAAAATATCAGCCCCAAATTAAATAGTTTCATATGGTGCTAAAATAACACCTATTTTATAATTGCAAGACTTAGTGAAAAATTAGGAGTAAATAAAATCATGCATGTTCATGGAATGTTTGAGTTATACCTTAAAACTAATTAGATATTTAATGGTTATGAGATGGTGTTCTAAAGATAAATATTAATAGTGTTTTATCATGATTTTGTGTGATGTCGGACATGTGCGCCGAAGTGTTTTATTTTGGTGAATGTGTTTGCTAATTGTGTGGTAATTCTAGCGCACGAAATAACTTGGATAAAAAGTTAGTAAGTCTACTTGTTGGTCCTAATTTGATTGTTTCAACTCCAACAAATGGTAAAGTGTTAAAATGATTCAAGTCTCTAGAACGCGGCAATTTTTGAAGTGAATAGGAGCTGAATTTTATTGGTTGCTGTTTTAGGCTGCACGTACTGTTTTCGTCGTGTTGTTTGTTTAATGAACTAAATTATGTTTTCTGTAGAAAAGTCATATAGAAAAGTTGTAGATAACCTTATTATCTTACTTGTGTTAAAATTTGACACCCATAAGTCTGATCGTTTAGAAGTTATGCTTTTCACAAATTCAGTAACTGAATCTGCCCAAATTCTGTACAGATTCCAGAAACTGCATTGTTTGCCTAATTTAATGTTACAATCTGTTCATGGTCGTTATAAGAAAGTTGTAGATGCTTTTCTTATCTTGGTTGTGTTAAAATTTCACAACCATAGACCTGACAGATTAGGAGTTATGAATTTTGCAAACTGGTTGCTGTATTCTGTCCACTGACAGAACAGATTTCGAAAACTAAATTGTTTGATTTAGTTCAGCATAGAATCAATTCTTGGTGATTATAAAAGTATGTAGTTCTTTTGCCAAGCTTTCCAAAAAGTCTTGGATCACTCTTTTTGGTGATCTGAAGATTAAGTTATGAATGTTTAAAGTCTGAAGACTGAATCTATCCAATTCTGGACAGCAAAGCCTTCTAGTGTCTTTTGTCCTTAGTTAAATATTGAATCACCTTGAGATGTTTATAAATGATATGTAGACAATTTTATTACCTTTTCAGAAAGTCTAGTATCAATTTTTTTGGATGTTTGAACCTCTAGTTATGGATTATTAAAGTTGCAAGTCTGAATCTGTCCAAATCTGGACAGAGCTGCTGTGTTTACACAATTCGGCCTTGCTAAGAGTCTAATCATGCTGAGGTAAAAATATCAAAGTTGTAGAACACTTTTTAAACTTTCCAGAAAATCCTAGTTTGATAATTTTGAACTAATATTTGAAGAGTTATGATTAAAACAAAAACTACTGTGCTGCTGTCCTAAATGTGTTAGAAGTGATTGATTGCTCTACTCTATTGTGTTTAACTTGAGTGACTGCTTGCTTGTTTTGGTTTTAATTGAACATGAGTAATAATGAAAGTGACTAATATAATTTGAGTTATATATAAGTAAGTAGTACACATCTCACTAAGTTAGTGAACTAAATTGGTTAAGGTCTAATAAGTAGCTTAGCTTAATCAACAGTTAGCAAGTGCAGTTATATATTAGGGAAACAAAATGAATAATGTCATGTCTTTGGCTTTCTACTAATACTACTAAGTAACCAACGTCATTAAAGTAGTATAACATGTAATGACGATTAAACTATCTCCTCATGTGTGTTCTCTTTGGTGTGTGCTTGCATGAGAATATTGTGAATGATTGTAAAACCTCGATTAAATGAATATCCCTTTCTATCTAAGTCTGTCTAAATATATGAGTCATAGAAAATTTATGTGTACTTAACTAGTTTAATAATAAGTTGCCAATGAACGATTAAAGCGAACATGTTAAATTCTTGTACTCGTGATGTCATGTTTGTGTTGGCTAAATATAGGAAATGTTCATCGTCTTTCCAGTAATGTTGACTTGATGCGCCCAATGACGTATAGATAGCTAGCGTTAACGTATGAATGTTTATGTGTCTTACTAGTTAATATTAGTTCTCTATCATGTACTTGGAGTATCTTGTGCTATTTCATCATATTCATACATATGCATCCTGCATCTCATTTAGGACCGAGAGATGATGATCGTGCAAGTGATGTGGTGCCAACCACAAGATGCAGTCGGTGGACGACCCAAAGAAGGATGGATTAACCAGTGGATGCTCGCCAAGCGAGTGCTACCCAGCAAAAACTGTCTAAGTGTTAAATTAAAGGCAAGCCCCGGTTTTATGCATAACCGTTATATATGCTATTTTACTACACTTAATGTTTGTAGGCTTGTACCGTGCACTTAAGTGTAGGAGTTGGTTGAAACCCTAGTTGCATGAACTCAGGATTCCTTTTGAGATGGATACTAGTATGCTAGGTCGAGTAGCTGCTATGCTAAATCAGGATCTCGGTAGAAGTCGAGTGATTTTTCTAGCACTCGCGCGAGGTCAGGAATTGGTTGTATCCATTTTTGATAACAGAATGATGATGGTCTATGGACACGGATCCATGGGGATGCATGGTCTATGAGACGAAATTGGAATAAGGATTAACGTGCGGATACCTGTGTCAAGCTTTTGAACGTACTAAGCACATGTCGGGAAAAATGGTAACCGGTAAACCTAGTACCTGAGTGAAGCCGGGCGCGGACTTTATCCCTCATGCGACCTGAGACTGGGTCTCCCATTCTAGATATGGTGGGTACAAGTGCGGCCACTGCACGACGGCAGTCGGGGTCAGTGGAGCATTATATGCCAAGGCAGTGAGGCCTGGACGCGAACGGGGAATCGATGGGGACGGTTGACATGTGTGGGGACGGAGTGCCCTGACATGTCGTGTGTTTAGGTTTACCTTGCAAGGTTAAAACTCGATTCGAATCGGCTGCTTCTCGCAGCTAATGAGACTGCTTGATCCATTGTACTGCATTGAGTAATAAGTGGAAATGAGATGACTGGAAAAAGATGTTGATTGACATAATGTTTGATACCATGTATGAATAGATAGGTTCTCATCTAGTCTAAATTATTATTCTAGAACTTGAAAAGCTAAAACTTGTTTTTAGACTCAGCTAGTGCTTTTGGCAAACCAAACCCCTCAGCCAAACAACTGCATGGTCTAGAGGTAGAGGAGTAGACTCCTCACACCGGGTAAGTCTAGCTGAGTATTAGTATACTCAGCCTTGCTTGTGGCATAATTTTTGCAGGTACCTCCTTGATTGGTTGATGGTGTGACTTGACCTTCATCCCTGCCACTGGGATAGATGGTCGAGAGGGTTACTGCTTTCGCAGGAGAAGACCAGGAGGAGTAGCGTGGCCAGGCTTCGCCATGTTACTCGGTTCTTCTCCGTTAGTTATTTCCGCTGCATTAAAAACTATGATTACTATTTCTGAAACTCTGATAATGTAATCACTATTGATACTTATTAAATTTGTGGTATTATGCTTTATTGTATTTCTCTGTGCCTCACCTTTGAGTGAGCTAGTGGTATTCGATCCTGGATAAGTGGCTTTATCGGACTAGATCCGAGGGACTGACGGGTTATTCTGATTTAAGTGTGTTGCTGCCTTTAAGGGTGCGACTTGGGCACTTAAGCTGGAATAATTCGGGCGGTTCCACCACACACTTACTCCATATCTAGCAATAGATTACTGGGCCCACTTGTCGGGGCTCGGTCACCATGCACGTGCCTCCCTTGGGCTATAAAAAGGAGGGCACACACATGGTAGAAAGGGGACAGAAGGAGACTAACTGAGACTCCCTCAGAGACCCTTGGACATAGAGACTCCTAGACAATACAACTCAGTGGATGTAGGGTTTTAGGATTTTAGGGACCAAAGCACTCTAACCCTCGTGTTCTCATGTTCTTCCAGCTAACCATGCAAATCCCTAGGCTCCTCCTAGTTAACAGGATTAGGTGGGTGCACTCCACCACCCGACTGAAGCTTTCTCTCCGACACATACCCTCGATCTAGACAAAACGCAAAATATGGAGTGGAAATGACCCCTAACCTACGACTCCGCATAGGAAAATAAAGTTTGTACCTTGCTCTGGTCGGATTTGGAACAGACGACCTAATCGACGATGATGAAGACGGGGGCAACGAGCTGTGCTTCCTTCTCTCCACACCTACCTTGAACGACAACGGTGGACGTCAAAGTCGTTTGGCGATGGCGACTCTCCGGTGAGGAACTGTTGTGATGCCTTCAATTACCTTGGTCGGTCTCTCCAGGACACCCTCCTCCTTGCCTCTAAATTCCTGGAGCAGTCCACCACCGGACCTGTCCACCCACGGTCGTTTGGATCCCAGCTTGGCCACCGCCTTCGACGACGTGAGCCGCGTCAACGGCTCTGCCCCGAGGAAGGACCTCCGCAGGACATGTAATACCCAACTTGTAAATAATAAGAGAAGGTTGGTCTTCTTACTTGTATTGTCTTCCACTTATTGGAACATATGAATAACCATATTTAAAGTGAATAATTAACTAATAACACATAAATAATCTATGCATGATGTTGGAGTTTATTTGTTTGTGCATTTAATAATAGTAATATTAATAAAAATATATTAGTGTCCAAATTGGGATTTACGACCTAATTTGAAAATTTAGAAATAGAAAATAACAAAGAAAGGAAAAATGAAAAGAGAAAAACTTATAAAGAAAAACTATATAAAATAAATATAGCATTTTCAAACTGGTACCCTTAATTTATACCTTTAACTTGAGTACAAAATTCACAACAATATTTGAATTCAAATTGAGATTCAAAAATAAAAAGAAAAGAAAAAGAAAAGAAAAAGAAAAAGAAGAGAAAAAGAGAAACAATGTCTTGGGCCGAATCCACTCAGCGGGCCCAAAACACTCGTCGCCCCCGCGCGCGCTGACAACATGACCCCACCGGTCAGCCGCACCAACGTACCCACGCGTCGACCACTCTGCTGCTGCCATTTGGGCCTGGGCCGTCATCCTCTCGCGCGCGCAAATCACCTGACGGTGGCGCTGGCGTGTGGACCCACCCGCGGGCCGCTCACGTATGCGCGTCGTAAGCCTTCACTTGGTCATTGACATGTGGACCCGATGTGCTGTAGATCTTCCCGGTCGCACGCTTCGCCCGGTTAACAGATCGCCGCGAGCTCCGCAGGCATCGTTAGCTCTGCGACCGCCTCGCCACACGTACAAATAGATGGGGCTTTGACCGCGTTCGGGTGGACCTACTCCACTGGATCCACCATAGGAGAAACCCCGCGCTGAGTACACCTCGCCGATAGGAAGGGAGGAGATAGCGTCGCCGTGACCGAAGTGGGTGATCACCGTCGTTGGGCCCCCGGGAGTTGGTCGGCGTGCTTCTCCAAATTTTCTGGAAAAGTGTCGCGTCGTCCGCGAGTGGAGAAAGCCTCTGCACGCGGAGCAAATCCTCGTCGTTCTTCGCGGGCGCCGGGATACCGCCCCTCGCTGTGGGTAGCTCCTCTGTGACCGTCTCTAGCCCTGCTGAGCCGTCCATCCTCTTGGTCGTACCTGTGGCATTGCGTAGGTTGTCGGGATTAGGGAATTAGGGGTCCTAGATCTGGATTTGGCGAAGCTCCAACCATGGGCCGCCGCGACTTCGGGCGGCGCTGACATGGTTGGTCGGGAGAGAGGAGACTCCTTGGCCGTCCATCCAGTTTTGGATGGTGGAGATTTGACGTCGCGATACCCCTTCACAGGATTGATCACGACCGTGGAACGAAAAAGGGCGGTTAGGATAGGTCGGACCATAATAAAATCCGGTCCGTTGATCTCGGGTCTGATGTCTGGTATTGCGTACCGGTTCAGTATATGTGGGATCAAATCCTGGCGCTTGGTTTCTAATCAAACGGCTGATCTCGTCCCATACCCTTTCGCCCAGATGGTTTTACATAAGAGCCCCTACCCTTTTGAGAAAACAACCCACGGTCACAGGCAATTCTAGAATAATTACATCGGTGCCCTGAATTTTAGTGCCGTAGTCCCTGTAGAACTTCTGAATTGTGCGCGCAGTCTAGAAAACTAGTAAATGGAATAGAAAATGATAGAAAATGATTTTAGTATTAAAATAATTTTAGGAACTTGTTTAATTCATAGAAAATTCATTTTAACTCCTTTTACCCATTCTAGTTGCATTAATTTGGTATTAATATTATTTATCACTTGGTAACTCTGTCTTAGCATGAAATCTAGATTAAAATTAATCACTTAGTTATTTCTGTACCAAACACATAAAGACTTCGGAAAATCAAAACTTGTTATCTGTAACTCCGAATTTAGTGATTCTTGAACCTATGATCCCGTTACGATGCGTAGATTATTATTATGCATTCTGTTCTCATGTTTAGTGTGATATTAATTCTCCTATACCATGTTTGTTTGTATTGCTTTGAGTAGACGAAAAAGTGACCAAGGACCCAGGTGTTCAGTAGGTTTTTACTGCTGTTCAGGAGCTCATTGAAGGCAATTTGTGCCCTTGACCACTTTTATTTACCCAATAATATTCTCTATAATCATTTTGGCATGCTTAGGCTTAATTTTGATGGGACCCAATAGGTCACCCTAGTTTACCCATGAACTTTTGGATAGCCTTTGCTATTGCTATATGTGGTTTTGGGTGTTAAGATAATTATTACACATGGTCATGCTTTATTAATGTTATTCTATTCTATTCATGATAAGACTATTATGTTAATTGGAACATGGAGCTTAACTTAGAAACACGTACCACCACAAGGGTGGAATGGGACGCCCTTCGCTGAATAATTAGGAAAGCTAGTGGAGGTCTACCTTACCCGAAAGGGGCAAGGCAGTAGGGGAGTTGTTGGTGTAGGGAGGTTCTCAGGTTGATTTTGCTACGATGGCTTTTTAGACGAGGGATTCTTGCATTGCGCTCCCTAGAAACTGTAGCGGGTTTTCTGAAGCTAGTGGAACTTTGTAAAGGCCTCATAGGGTTACCCTACCTCGCTTCCTTGGTAGAGGTGTATGGGATTCATGACCCCTTGGTAGATGGCTAACATGACTCGTGGGTAAAGGGCACAACCTCTACAGAGTGTAAAACTGGTATACTAGCCATGCTCGCGGTCATGAGCAGCTCAGGACTCTCGCATGATTAATTTATGGAATTAAACCCAATTTGTCATTTGCATCGCATTATGGTTTATTATTAATTTTGATCTATTGTTACTCTGGTTTGGTATCTACTTACATTTAGTAACTGCTAATAAAATTTGACCAACTTATTAAAAGCAATGCTGAGCTTTAACCCTTATTTGTTGATCAGCCTTACACTTCATATGAGCTCCCACCTTTGGTAAGTTCACACACATTATTCCCCACAACTTGTTGAGTTATGATCTTTTGTGAGCTCATCCTTGCGATATATAAACCCTCTCCACATGTGAAGAGTAGGTAGTCCAGGAGGAGGTCTACAATAAGGAGTATGAGCTTATCTAGGTGGCGTCTCCCAATCAGCTTCATGGCACCAAGGAATAATATTTAGTTCACTTTATTGTTATCATTTATTTTTTTTGTAAGACACTTCCGCTATGTAATAATGATTGTGACATTTATCTCTATATACTTTGTCATTATATGTGATGTTCTTCTTTGGTGCACATATGAGACGCACCCGGTTTTATACCTTAAATCTGGGTGTGACAGGACATGGGGAACGATGGAAGTGGAGACTTCACCATGATGGGAGGACGATCCGTTGCCCTGATAGCGGAGGCTCGGGAGCCGCCACATTTTGTGTCCCTCGGTCGAGCGCTATATTTTACAGGGTCCTTTACAGGTTGCTGCTGGACGCGTTGGGGCAGGAGGGAGACGCTACATTTAGCGTTCTGAACCTTATAACGGCTCTTGCTGGAGCCAGTCTCAAGACTCAGGACTGCAGGCTCATTGGGATGTTATCTTTTCATCTTCTAATACACATTCATATTATTTTCTTGTACGTTCCTTTTTTTCTTCTCTCTTTGGTTCTCATACCCGGATCTAACATAACATTTAGAACTAAACGCTTGGATTCATGAGCAACAGTGAGTTGTTTTAGAAAAAAATGTTTGTTAAAACAATTTTAAAAGAATGTTTTAAAAAACAAATTCTAGTAACTCATAAAGTTGTACACATTATTGTTAAAGCTTGACGTTATGTAACAACATCAACATACTAAAAGTATCAAAAAGGGAGAGATTAGAGTAAGCACGGTACAAATTATTGGTTGTGTTAAACCTAGACACAACTGATAGACTAGACGCAGAGCATTAGAGCTATTTGTAATATCATACATCCTCTAGCTAATCATCGATTGATAAATACAAAATAGAAAAGACACACACTCGTGACATCAAGACTTTCTAGCTCCCTCTCACCTCATAGTTGTGGTGGGAGTTTTAGCCTAATTTCCTTCTAGGTGAAGAATGACTATAGTAAGCTCGGTTACCTCTTACCCAAACTACCTGGATTGGATCAAATTGAATATCCTTAGTTTCTCTTTATATCAGGATGCCAGGCCCCTTAAATGTTGCTCATCCCCTATCTTTTATAGTCCAAGGAAATAGAGAGGTTACACAAACCTTGGATATGTCAACTAATACACACCTATCCCACTCTTATTTTATTCTTAGTTGTACTATGTCCATCCCTTGGTTGTGGTGTAGTGTCAGAGATATACTTCCCAATGCAGTTTTCGTACCTAACGTAGAAGTAGGTATGATATGTTGTGTCTACAAACATCCAACCTCGTGCTGTTTGGTATGATATAGTTGGTAGTCAGTGGAGCCTTTTGTACTTCATGGTACACTTCATGTGTGCATGTGTGGCTACATGATCGATGCACATACATCATAGAGGTATTGATTGTTCTACAACCTCGTACATTTAATGTATTATACTTGAGACTTATCCATTGAGTTATCAATATAGAAGTATCATTAGGCAACACATGCTTCTATCATGTGACATGATTATACTTAACTGTCAAGTCCTTAGATTCTTCGGGGGCCTAGGCCAAGTGAACAAGGTCGATGAATCATTATGGTCCTTAGTGTCATTAGTGCCCGGGAAATGGACTGCCCTAAACATCTATTACCTCGTTATCCTAGGACACGAGAGACCCTAGGGACTTAGGCATATAAGTGTCCCAGACTCAAGGGATCCTAAGGACTTACACTTATAAGTACCCTAGGACACGAGGGGCCCCAAGCATTTACATTTATAAGTGCCTCAGGACACAAGGGACCCTAGGAACTTGGACTTATAAGTGTCCTAGGACATAAGGGACCTCGAGGACTCAGTCTCATGAGTGCCCCAATGGACGTGGGATAGGGACTCAATCTCTAGACAGTGCCCCGTGACACAAGGTGTCATAGAGACATGATAATTTACCCTTGGAGGTCCCAAGTTGTTAGGCCCCCAAGCCTCATAGCTTCTAAGTGGCACAAAAGGCCACTCAACTTTTCGACAACTAACATATTCCATTTAGATACTTCTATAATACCATATAGCTTGAGGCCTCTCCCTTGGCTAGGGCTAGGGGAGGTTCCCCAAGACTCAGAGCCCAAAAGAGGTGGTCCCATTACGGTGGGTCCCAAAGTCAATCTTTCGAGCCAGGGTACTTGAATTTGTCTTGGTGGTAGCCAGGGGTATGGCCTTTGCCATACGTTGATAGAGGCATTGCGTGTGGGTCCATTATTCTTACTAGATGCCTCATGGGACAGATTCCTAAAATTCTAGCTCCATGGCTACATATCTTATCATCTAAGGAGCCAACGAGCATCATGGAAGCTAAGCCACCAAGGGACTGGGCATAAGGGGGATCGAACCCAATTAAAGAGAAGCAACTCATCTTGGTAGAACTTACTCATACTATGATTTAGCTTGTTCCCTGGGTTCTGTCTCTAATACTTACTATTGTGCCAAGGGGAGCCGGTTGTTAGTCATCGTGAACTCATCCTCGAAAGTCAAAGCACCAATGTTAGGCACATCTTGTTTATATTCCCATTATATTGGCAATACATGCCAGTCATTGGTTTGAGAGGCTCGTCATTACGTAGGAGGAAACTTAATTACCAATCATTTCTTAGCAAGAAAATAACTTGAACTACTATTGTAATTCTTAAGCGAATTCTTAGGACCTGAGGCCATATGATAGAGACATACCATCATGTATGATTAGATTATAAGGTGTAATCACCCAAGTGGCTAAGCTTCCAAACACCCATTGTGTCGCATGACTCACCTTTTTTACTCAGGTTGTGTGACGCTTTGATTTCTGTGCTCGATAGATAGAGATACATAGGGAAATTCTTTAAATAGCGATGATCTGACCCTTTGTAGCCATAGACTTATATCCTTTTCCTTCCCTAGTAGTCTTACTCCACTCACCCTTGCTCGAGATCTCCTCTATGTTCTTCTCTTTCTACGATGGAAGATCCTTCCATCCCTGACCATGTCCCACGAGTGCGCATGCTAAACAATGAAGGGCTAGACAAGGTCTGAGTAATCCTTAGGTAGATTTCATAGCCACTCCATGGTCATGTCCACCCAATAACTTTTTCGTCGTAGCTTCCATAGGAGAAGACTAACAAGTATATTGCCTTCTATCCTCATATTACAGTCCGAGCTCACTTCCCTCTTTCTCACTTTCTCTATGTGTTATTTATTATTATGGTCTCTAGCTTGGGCGCCTTATGCTCAATGTTATCCTTTCTTTATCTACTCTTATCTACCTTTGCGAGGCTTTTGTCAGGGTGAGGCCATGTGTGACCTTGCTCTACCACTTCTTTATGGCCTAGACGTCAGTAGGGCATAACCCCTTTAGGAACGTGTATTTCCATATCTACACTGAACCCAGTGTCAATCCCCATATATTTCCATAGATTTGTCAAGGAAGTGGGAGCAATGGAGAACTTATTGAATGTGTGTCATAGTTTGCCGAAGCACATATCTAGAGATGTCGACAGGGGATCTAGAGGTCGATATGGCTTGGTGGGAGGATGTCCCCAAGATGAATGAAGCCTGAGAGCCTATACTAGATAAAATCCAGGAGCTCATCATGGTTAGGCTTTATATAATGACCATCCTTGCCCACTCTTAGCCTAGTGGATCCCCCTACTTTAGAGATATACTAAGAAAATGTGGGAATACTTAGGGAGCATAACAAGATGCGAGTTAGGCCTAAAGTTGAGTGGAACTTTCATTTTACCACCCTTGTCATCCTAGTGCAACTTTGCATCAGGTTGTATAATGATGATATGCTATCGACCCTTGTCAGCGTTTATGCTCTCTTTGAGCATGAGAAGGTGTTCACATAGATGGCGGCCATAATGCCTCTATATGTCATAAGTGGTCTCAGGGCTTCGATGGAGATTCTTGTTTGAGGGCCATAGAGGATGTGAAGGTCATGACCGAGGCTCTCATTGGGGGCAGGTAGCCCCCAATGTCGATGTGCCTTGTTAGGGGCATGAGCCCCCCGTCCATGAGATATCTCATAAGGGGGAAGGAGGTCATCTTGAGTGAGGTCAGACCTTGAAATACACAGAAGATGGTGCTCCAATTCAAGGACTCTTCCTCATACAAGTGCCACTAGTGGGACCCAAAGCCCAATTTGTGGGCACCTAGTGTCGGGTTAATAATTGACCCTAGCAAGCAACTTTCCATCTTTTTTATTTTCATGGAAAAGATTTTAGATTTTCTACAACATTGGGCTTGACATAGGGTGCTTATGCCCCTAAGGCAGTCCCCATTGCAACTTCAAGGGAGAGGTGTCGACCCTTAGGCACGGTGATATGCTAAGATTATCTAGTGCCCCATGTATAGGTATTCCCAAGATATCCCTATCTTCAAAAATACAATGGGTGAGGGGACAAGCCGAACCAACTACCTCGAGCATGACTCACTGCTGACATCATCTTTAGCACCAGCGAGGGCATGGCCAGCAAGATCCTTTGACCTATGGGTGTCAAGGAGTGGGAAGACACATACCCTGAGAGCCCTGATGGTAGAGGTGGTGAGAAATACTAGGGCATGGATCACACACCTAGAGGAAGTTCCTCTCTCGAGCACCCAAAAGGTTGGGACAACGAACATGGTAGAGGTGCACTCCTCGAGCGTGATGGATATAGAGCCCTAGGCCTAATAGGGCCTAGTGCTCCTAGTGTAGTTGAGGCACATTGAAAGCTCTCTTATGGGTTTTGGTGGTTTGGATGACAACCCAATTAAAGGACTAACATGTGTGCTAAGTGTTGAACATGTGCTCAGTGCAAAGCTTACAGGGTTCAACACAAGTGAACACGTGTGATGGTCCAAAGACTAGAATGTTTATGGATAATGGACATCACAAGTAAGATGGACATTGCTTGAGTGAGACCCGCTGTGCAAAACTCAGATACAACTGATTAAGCCAAGGATGGAGGCAATAAGAGCTTTGAGGTACCTAGTGCATGGGAGAAGGTCAAAGAGGCTGAGGAACCCAAAGCCAGGGGTGAAGAAGAAGACTTGTGAAGTCAAGGTTTATCGAGTTGAGAAGATATATGGTGCATCGAGGATCACGACTTAAGAACGTGACTTATAACCAATGAAGTAATACTATGGTTATGTGGTGTAAGTCACAAGGCTCAAGATGAAGCTCAAGAAGTGAACAAGGTCACTAGAAGGAGTAGTGTCAAAGCTAGAATTGGAAGCAACCCAAAAGAGCTAAGTTCAGTTTGAACTTTAGTTTGGGTTATTCCTATGTTTGGATATGTTCTATGTGACCTTTGCAGGGTGTTGGAGATGATATATGTCAATCTAGATCAATGGTTTAGAGTCCAACATTGACCTCTAACAGGCCAAAATGGGTAAAACAATGAAAAGGTTAATTATGTAAGGTTTGAGTGTTCAAATATGTTGCAAACAACTTTTACTACATGTTTGGTACTTTGGTTTTCTCTCTAACTCTTTTTGTAGAGAAAGTGCCATTCTAAGCTCTGTTTGTGGATAAACAGAAAAGCTGGGAGAAGAATGGGAAAGAGGTAACTTTATGGGACTAAGTCAATTGGATTATACTCTAATTGTGTTTGTCTAAGTCCTAGGAAAATCCTCCCAAAAGTTTAAGTCCAATGGAGAAATAATGGAGGAACAAGCACTTAGTGTGATGTTGGCTGACGCACAGGACAGTGAATAGTAACATGTTCGGTGCACACATGACGGTGAATAGTAACATGTCTGGTGCACATAGGACATTCAATAGTAACTTGTCCGGTGCACCAACAGTTAGCCCTTTCAGAGAAAGAAACTGTCAATCAGATCTGCAGGCGACCGTTACTATGCGCTGTCCGGTGGTGCACCATACAGTCTGGTGCACCCGCAGACAGGGAAGGCTGAGAGCTTCCAAATGAAGCTCCAACTGCTCTTAGGCCCCATGGGACTATAAAAGGGACCCCTAGGCGCCTCCAACAAGTGTACATGTGCAGCAAACAAGTTCATACTCCAAGTGATCAAATTCTTCTCTCCCTCTCTTGTGTATCTCTCTAGTTTGTGTAGAGGCAAAGTTATAAGCCTTTAGAGAGAGGGGAAGTGCTGCTGAGAGCTAGAGCAAGATCTTGAGCGCATTGTTACTCTGCCGGAGTGCTGTCGAGAAGATTGTAAGCAGCCACGACATCGTTGTAACCGACATCAACATAGTGGAAGGCTCTATCTGTCGCACTGATAGATCTAAGCAAATGGAGGAAGGACTTGAATAGAATCCAAGCCAAGGTGTGGATAACTCCAACAAAGACTAGGCAAGCATTTCAGGCTTGGCCGAACCTCGGGATAAATCCCTGTGCCTGTGTGCTCTGCTTTGCGCTGTGTATTGTCTCTCTGTCTTAATTGTTTTTTTATACTTGCACCTTCAGTACTTATCTGTGGTACAAGTTGTTTTTGAAGTGCAGGGTATTTTGAGATAGAAACTTCAATTCGCTGCGACCTACTCAAAGGGTCTTTCATTCCACTGCGATCTAGTCTTCGAGTAGAGTAAGAATTTCTAGTTTTTAAGTGTTATTTTTTATTCGCCTATTCACCCTCTCTAGGCGACATCCAGATCCTATTCTCAGACAAAGGGAACTTTTATTTGGTATCAAAGCTAGGCCTCTCCTGTGTGGGCTTAGCCATCCGAAGATGATGATGTCGTCACAAGAGGTAACTCTAGAACTTTTATGCGATGATTCTAATTATAAATCTTGGTCTGTCTCTGTTTATAATGCTTTCATGCATATTGGTCCTGGTTTGAGACAGATTTTTAGTAGAAGTATTTTTCCCTCCAATATTAGTAAAAATATTTCTAAGGTTGAACTAAGATGTTTATCTCTCAATCACCATGCTTGCAACATCTTAGTTAACTCTCTTTCTAAAGTTTCTTATTTTGCCATCATGAGTAGTGATAGTGATTTATTTGTTGATGCTTATGATCTATGGAATAGAATTAAGTTGAATTTTTTTAAGTTCATATGCACCACTTCTGCTCCCTCTATTGCTCGTGGTACTAACTTGTCCAAGGGAGAAGAATAAGAACGATGGACACCAAGCGATGAATCCACCTCACCAACAGGTTCATCTCCCACTAGTTATAAATGTCTTGTTGCTAACGATGATAGTGGAGACAAAAGCGACGATGAGGAGGAACATGATGATAGCAACGATGAATATACATCATCACAAGGTACATTTTTCTATATTTCTTCCACTAATAATGATGATAGGGAAAAAGAGACCGATGATGTGGGTGAGGAAGAAATTCGCTAGTTCTACACCAATCTCAGCAAAGAAGACAAGTGCTCTTGATGAAATTGTTGAGAAGAAATAAAGAACAAGGCGAAAAGCTTCTTAGGCTAGAGAAGATACTCATCAAAACCAACAACAACCTGGTAAAGATGACCAAAGAACATGAGGAGCTAAGGTGCTCTCATGAAGATTTGGTCCAACGGTATGATTCAGTTTTAATTGAGCAAAGAAATAATTATAATGCTTTATCTTGCATTTCTAAACTTAAATTTGAAAATGTCATGCTTGAGAGTCAAGTAGAATTGCTAAATCTTGAGAAACTTTCTCTTAGTGAAAAGTATGATATGTTATCTTATTCTTATGATAATCGTTTGGATAGACATATCATGGTTGATGTTGCTCATGAGGTTGTAATTGCAAGTTTAAATTCATGTGAACCTCATTCTTGCACATGTGTACATTTTGACAATATATCACCATGTGTTATGCTAACCCCTGTTGCTCAAAAGAAAGCCAAACTTTGATTGAGCATCAAGCTGCAGGATGAGAAGATGCACTGATCATCTCTCTATGTCCTCCAAGAGAAAAAAGGGAAGATGAAAAAGGAAACGCTTTAAGTGCAAGGAACCAGGCCACTTCATTGCGTCTTGTCCACATAAAGACAAGGATGAAAGGATGAGAAGATGCTTTGGATGCAACAATAAGGACCATGTGATCACTTCATGCCTACTCATGAAGAATCAAAGACGTGCTTTCCCCATAATGACCCTCACCAAAAACAAGAATGAACAGCAAGCGTCATACCAAGGTGAGCGATGCTTCTGCTACAAGTGTGGTGAGCAAGGTCATCTACAAAAAGTATGTAAGAAGGGTAAGGTTTCTAAACAAATAAATTCGTCTCATTCTTATTCTCTTAGGAGACCCAAACCATACACTTGTGCTAGACCCATGTTGAGATCACCTAGAACTAGCACAAATGTTATTTTGGGCACCCAGGGCTCGTTTAGATGATCTTTATGGACCCATCTCGAGATGGGTACCAAACTATGCCACCTAGACCATTTAGGTGCCTCGAGATGGACTAGAGACCTTGGAAGAGCTTAAGATGGTTTATTCAAACTCTATGCTTAAGTTGTCAATTTTATTGTCTATTTATTGATCCAAGGTTGAATTATTTTGCTATACTAATCCCATGTTCATATCGAGCTAAATAAGTTGTAGAGGTCATTAATCATTATTGGTGAATCAAGCAGAAGACTTTGATGAGAATCTACAATTTGCTCTCCAAAGGACGATAACCTTGTATCTTAAGTGCATTATTTTCAATTAGTATTGCTCTTAAGTTGGCTTGTCTTGCTTGACCTATGCTTAGAGTAATTATACCTTTAAGATTGCTTGTTGTATAATGTCATTCATTTGATGTTGTTGCAATCCATGTTTTTCAATATAATAATCATGCTTGATTGATCATGACTGTGTGCTTTATAGTTTATATCCCTTGAATCTTTCAAATTGTTAGGTTTTCATTTGATATATCTATCTGTCATGATTAGCTCTCTTGGTGTATATGGCTAAACCTGTATCTTTTTGTGTAAATCATGTTGTGTTGTTTTTTATGATTATGCATCAATTGATATTAACGTATGTGCAAGCATGATAGTTTTGTTTAGTCCACGTTCACATGATTTCTTTGTCTTGGTACTCGTGTATACCAAAACAAGAAATCCAAGTTGTGTCTCTAATGCACCCCCTTTGAGCTATGTCGAGGTAATTTTAAGGAAGGAGGTGCATGAGCAAAAGGAGCCCTCAAATTGTGACAACAGGTGCTCCCACCTCCACACTACCTAAAAGAGTGGATCTCATGGTATTCAGGTAAAAGGCAAAGGTATGGAGTAGGGAACTATGTAATTCATTGAAAATCTTGAAGTTCCATTGACTGTGGTCATAATTGTTTTCTTGCCTTTCAACTGGCAGAATCTTGGCTTAGGTGCTTTATGCTTTTATATGTTGTTTCCTTTCATTTGGTGTACCTAAGAAAATTTCTTCTTAATCATGGTGTGCTTAGATATTGTGCTTTATATATGATCTTGCCTTTTTCAATTGGTATATGTGTTGCAATGATCATCATGTGTGTAGTGTGCCTAGGTTGCTTTTAAAGTGTTATATCTGTTGATGCATGTTTTGTTTCCACTAGGCATAGGTTGAATAATGTCATTTTCAATTGGTATCTTTTTGTGATGCAATTGATATACTATGCCTAGACTAAGGAATGTTGTGATCCCATCTAGTCTTGAGGATGCTAGAATGTGCAGAGTACAAGTCATTCAAAGACTTAATGCACACCTTTAGGAGGAGCACACATAACTTGTGTATTTTGAGACTAACTGTTTCTTGAGTGATCCTATGTAGTCTCAATGTGAAAAAGGGAAGATGAGCAAGATATGGAGCAATCAGGACTTGGGTACTTTTGCAAGTCGTGTAATTGGTATCTAAAGTTGTAAGTAACTACATATTTTAAAATTGCTCGTGCTTTGTATTGTTTTCTCCATGATAGTTGGTGATCCTTGATGTTTTTTAAATCTTGGAGCCATTTTAGTGTTTCACATGTATAGTGATAATCTTTCAATTGGTAACCTTAGTAGTTTGTTCCAATTGATGTCTTTTGGTGATCACTAGAGTAGAGGTTTCTCTTGTGCCATTTATGCTATAACTTGTTCTAATAAGTCCGGTGTCTTAGTAACAAGAAAAGAACAAGATAAAGGATTGGGCACAAGCGTGGAGGAGCTCCCTGGAGATAAGGCTGTCAAGGTGGAAATCTTTAATTAATGACATAGGGAACTCTGCTGACTTAGATGGAAAGGACACCATCACATGGTAAAGGTACAAAAGGAGGTATTGACTTTTTTGAGTATTTGTACCTTAATTTCCTCTAATGCTTGTGTTGCATATGTCTAATGTGTAAGGGGGAGTAATGTTAGTGTGTTGCATTTTCCCTGCTTCATACCCTGTTGTCCCTTGACATCATCCTATGTTCTTGTTTAAATATGGTTTTGGTGTTTGATGCCAAAGGGGGAGAATTTGTGTATTAAAGCTTACCTCGACCTGAGAGGAAAGCATATCTTTAGGGTGAAGGTGATTTGTGTGCTAAAGGTCCCAAAGCTCAATGTTGGAACCGACCGACGCGTGGTCGAGTGGGCCCAAGCAACGGGAAGTAGGAATGCACTCGTGCACAACAATACAACGAGTAGGAAGCAACAATGTATTGTTAAGTGTGTCCCGTCAATGTACAGTGCAGGGGTATTTATAGGTAACTAGGTGGGTGGGCATGCCCTTCTAAGTACGATTATGCCCCTGGTTACCTACGTCTTCCCAAGAATATTCCCCCTTGGGGGTCATTATAGGTCATTACAACGGAGTTAAGTACAACCTGAATAAACACACCATTAACCCTACTCCAGGATGGGGCTTACACATGGGCCCGAGTAGGCCATCAGGGCGCCATGTGGGCCCATTCCATAGTCCACGTGGGTTGGAGAGGTCGTCTTCATTCAGGGCACCAAGTCTTTGGATCTTGCCAAGGCTTGTACCCAGAGTCGTGGCGAGCGAAGTCATGACGAGCCCCCGCTTTGAGCGATAGGTCCTCTCACCAAGCCTTCGTCAGTTATCCAACCGAGGCTTTGCCTGCGGTATGGGTTGAGGTACCCTTAGCCTCCTGTGACTGATGGAACCTGCTCAGTTTATATTTAAAGCAGACCGAACGAGGGGGCGGACGACCATCACTCCAACACTAGCCCCCTGAGGGACTGGTTCAACTTAGTAAGCTGGTCCCGAAGTCTTTTTCGGGAGATGGCTGAGACGTTGCCCTCGCTAGGTTGAAGTGGTCCTCGCAGGGGTTGTTGAAATGTGACCGTTGACATGTGACATTTTACTCTGGGACTGTTGGTTTCCCGAGGCGCCTTTTCGGGTTTATAAAAGCCATTGCGGCTGCGGTGGAGAAATTTTTACTCGCTCGGTTTACAGGGAACCCTAGTTTCCTTTGCTTTAGCACTTCCTGCGTGTCTCTCACTTTTTCTTGCCCCGGTGAACTGGCCCGCATGAAGCAGCCCGCCCGCCGCCATAGACGGTACGTGATGTCGTCGTCTTCTTCTTCATCACCGTCTGCTGTGACCGCGTCTTCAAATGCGCCGTCGTTGGAGAAGACAATTAGCGATCCAAAGGCGACAGTGGAGTTGCTACCGGGTCATACTGTCGAGTTTGGGACTTCAAGGATTTACTCTAGACGCATGCAAGAAATGCAGCGTTTAGGTTATTTTGTGAATGGTGTGGGGCATGCTCCGGGGGGCAAAGAGGTCCTAGAGCCGGAGGGTGAATTGGTTGTGTTCGAAGCGTTTTTCACTGCTGGACTTTGGTTGCCTGCGCACGGGTTCTTGGTTGAAGTGTTGCGAAGGTTCGATGTGTTGATTCATCAGCTAACGCTGAATTCCATGGTGGCCCTAGCGAAGTTTGCTATACAATCTTACTAGAAAGACAAGATTAAAACTTAAATGCTTAATATAAATGCAGAAGGTAAAGAGCAAGGTAGAGATGCAAACTCTCATGGATGATGCCAGTATTTTTACCGAGGTATCCGGAACCACGCAAGGTCTCGACTAATCCTCAGTGGTGCCCCTACGCAAAGTGTAGCCCACGCCAGGGCCAAGCACCACGGTTGAGTAACTCCGTAGAGAGCTGTGGGCCTTCTCCACGTGCAAGTTGTGCTCCGCTTCTGGCTCCTCTCGGACGCTCCCTGCCGTCTCCACTATCGAGATTCTAGCCGAAACGCTACGGGCCTCGTTCCCTCCGGTACACGGTGGCGGCCGTGACACAAACGCGGTTGTCACGGTCTCGCAAGACTCTCGCCAAACTCAGTACAATTACAATGGCTCACGCAAGAGCCAAGGGGTTGTGTGGTTTTTCTCAACTCACTCAACTAACTTGGGTTCACCTAGAGCAAGCGCTAAAGTGGTCTAACTAACCTAAGCACTTCGCAAAGCACCTACGCTAATCACCGAGTGATTCTATTAAGCACTTGGGTGTATGAGCACCTGGAAATGTCTATACTATGCCTTGGTAAGTTGGTTGGGCACACCTTGAAATGTCTGGTTGGGGGTATTTATAGCCTCCCCATAATTATAGCCGTTGGATAGAAGCAGCACCTTTCTGTCGACGGGTGCACCGGACAGTCCGGTGCACACCGGACATGCACTGTTCACTGTCCGATGCCCTGGCCACGTCAGCCGCCCATTGGGGTTTGTAGTAGTCGACCGTTAGATCCGACCATTACCCATACTGTTAGGTCTACACCGGACAGTCCGGTGCTACAGCTGAGAGCGCCCGTTGTGGGCCTCTCTGCGCAGACTGTCTGGGTGTCCCACCAGACAGTACGGTGCACACCGGATAGGGTACTGTTCACTGTCCGGTGCGCCACTAGGGCGCTAGCTGACTGCCCGCTTCATGGATTTCTTTGTTGTTTCCATGGGCTTCTTTTGTTCTTGATTCTTGGACTTCTAAGCTCTTTTTATGTCTTCTTTTGAGGTGTTGCATCCTCAGTGCCTTAGTCCAACCATCTTCGCATCCTGTGAACTATAAACATAAACACTAGCAAAGACATCAGTCCAAAGGTTATGGTGATCATCAAACACCAAAACCTTTTGAGCCAACTGGCCCGAGGTCCATTTTCCTTAAAAGGTGGTACTGACCATGGAGCGACGGGGACCTCGCGGCCGTCTGTGTCTGCGCAGGTGTAGTGATAGGAGTAGGATTGTTGCAACAATACTTTCACTATTTGTTAATACTTAAAATCGGCCGTTGTGCAGGTTCCGGTGACTAGGCCTGCACAAGCAGATTTAGGCCTGTTGGGCAAGGGGAAAGAAAATTTTGGTGTTGTGGAAAGTGTTACGTCGTTGCTTTGTCAGAGTCTAACAGGGTTCAACGATGGGGGATCTGATTTTGATTCATGGTCATCGGGTAGCGAAGGATTACTGAGCCCGTTCGCAAGGATGGACAATGAGTCCTCAGAAGAGGACTTAGATTTTTTGTAGCGTTAGATGTGTCTGTGGTGGAGTCTAGGATGGGGAGCCTTCGTCTAGGGTCTCGCCGATTGCGGCGAGAAGCAAGAGAAGAGTTGGAGTACCGAAGCGGAGATTCGTAACCGCAGGTAGAATGAAGTAGCTAAAATGCGCAACCACACCTTAATGAGTATGATAATAAGCATGATAAGCTACTCCACTTTACCAATTAGCTTACGAATGGAGTTACTTAAAACCATTATTCCTTTTCTTAATAGAGTTCCCCAGTAAGTTAGTGCCTAAACACCATATGAGTTATGGGTTGGCAGGAAGCCCTCGCTGAATTATTTGCATGTGTGGGGCTATTTAGTGGAAACTAAAATATATAACTCAGACATTGGAAAGTTGGAGCCTTTGACAATAAGCTATGATTTTGTTAGCCATCTAGAAAATTTAAAGGGGTATCATTCTACTATCCTAACAGACATACCGAGTTTATAAAAATGAAACATGTTGTATTTTTATGATTAGGGGGAGTGTGGCAACCCGAGAGATTGGCCTTGATGAGGAGCGGGTTTGCGCCCTAATTACAATGATTTTGAACCTTTAATCTTGGTACCTACTGTATCCACAACATCTGTTATTGCGACACTTATTAATGGTCCTTCATATACAGACGTCAATGTTCCTAAGTCCCTAGTAATGATGCCATAGGTTAGTGCCCCTATAGATGAGAAGACAGAACAATCACATATAGAAAATGATGATCATGTTCAATAAAATCTTAGAAGATCTCAAAGGATCAAGAAATCAACAATTCCTAATGATTATGAGGTCTACGAAAGTGAATATGTCATTTACATGACTAAACATATATACGCCGAGGGTGATCCTACCTACTTTGAGGAAGCAATGAGAAGAACTGACTCATCGAAATGGCTTAAGGCCATAGAGGATGAAATGAAGTCAATGAGTACCAACTAGGTTTAGAACTTAGTAAAAATTCCTAAAGTAGCAAAAATAGTAGGTTATAAATGGGTCTATAAGAAAAAAAACATGACTCCAAAGAAAATGTAGAAAGATATAAAGCAAGGCTTGTAGCCAAAGGCTTCACTTATAGAGAAAGAATTTATTATAATGAGACATTCTCACCTGTCTCAATAAAATACTCTTTTAGAATAATTATACCGCTTGTCGTACATTATGATTTAAAATTGTATCAGATGGATGTAAAGACAACAATCCTTAATGGTAAACTAGTTAAAAAATCTATATGGCACAACCCAAAGGTTTTGTCATGAAGGGCAAAGAAAAACTAGGTTGTCGTCTAAAAACTATTTATGGATTAAAACAAGCGTCGAGACAATGGTATCTTAAGTTTGATAAGATAATTAATAATTTTAGGTTTAAAGAAAATGGAGGGCAATTGCATTCATGCAAAGATTAAGAATGAGAGACTCATTTTTTATGTTATATGTGGATGATATCATATTAGAAAGCATTGATAAAAATCTACTATTAGATACTAAAAGTTCTCTATCCTCACACTTCGATATGAAAAATACCATGGAGGTATCCTATGGGCATGTTTGGTTTAGCTTTTCTATGATGAACTTTTTTGAGAATCTAGCTGTGGGGAGAATCTAGCTATGGAAATAATCTATCGTGGAAGGAAGATGAAGGGGCCCATATGGTTTAGTATCTAGGAATTGACAGATTCATCTTATCACGATGACTCGACCGATTTAGTGTTCACATTGTGACTTGGACGATTTTCACCGAAACAATTCTCACAAAAGCGGGCTGGAAAGCTAGGTATTTGGTAGTCCGCAGCAGTTTCTGGTGGCCAGAATCTGGATTTATGCTTAAACAAATGGGGCCTATGTCTTAGGAATTCAGATTTATTAAGCTAGAAATAAAGGGATAATTGGTCTACCACAAAATACATACACACATTCATAATATTCTTAAGAAGTTTAGTATGCATGTGTGTAACCACACACCTGCTCTAGTAGTTAAGATAAGTTGTAAGGAACAAAAGCCTCATGTTAACATATAGAAAATTGAGTAGCCTTGCGATTATAGTTTACTCAGATTTAGATTATGCGGGGTGTCACAAAAGGAGCTATATCATAGAAAAACTCAAAGCAGAATATCACTATATCGTCGATGATGTATGCTAAATTTATTGTATATTATGAGGTAATAAGGCAGGCTATGTGGTTTAAGAAAATCGTACCAAGTTTAAAAGTGGTAGACAACATATTAAACAACTAAAGCTATACTGTGATAATGAATCAACGATATGTTACACCTATAACAACAAGTCAAGTGTTGTTGCCAAGCACATTGACCTTAAGTATTATATTATAAAATTGAAAGATCAGGACCAAACAATTGACCTTGATCATATACATATAGAGCAAATACTTACGAATCCGCTCACCAAAGGGCTTCCACCCAATATGTTCATAAAGCATGTAGCCAGCGTGGCTTTAATGGAGCGCATGTGATTCTAGATTAAGACATAAAATACAACCATCTTTCTCAAGACTAAGTTATCTATTTTGAGACATAAAATACAACCATCTTTCTCAAGACTAAGTTATCTATTTTGAGATATAATAGGTTGTTGTAACACCTTAGTCTTAGTGTCTCGATTTATCAAAGAGTGGGAATTGTAAGTTAAGAAATTAGATAGTTAAGAAGGTAAATTTTAAGTATAAGCAAATAAGTATGAGATCAAGGGAGAATGTTGGAGTTGATCTCATCTGACTCGGTCAAAGGGACCGAACTAGACTCTTTTATCGCGTCCTGACCGAGGGCATAACAACCTCTATGGTTGCGGCGCAAAGGGGCTCACGACGTAGTGGCAAAGGCCACTAGTTGAAAGTGCTCCTACCCAGGGTTCGAACCCTGAGTGACACACCAATTTGTGGTCGGTGCCCACCTCCCTATGACAGTTGTTGTGGCATCCCTTTATATGATGTCTGACCCGACAGGTTTGGATGGGCCCCTCTTCTTAAATATAATGTTAGGAGGTTATTGAAACCCTAGGTTTTCTTTCTCTATGGTTGTATCCCCTTTCATACCATGTATATAAAGCACAGAATATACTAATGAAATAATAACATTATAGCACTCTAAATATATCCTTGAAAAACTCTAATGGATGAACAAGCCAAAATTTATTCATAAAACTTTCAATCTCTACTCTATAAAGCATGAGCTTCGTGTACCGTGTGTCGTCGTGTGACACGCGTGAAGCACGCATGGCTATTCATTTTCCCCTGGATAAGACTTATTTCATCGGAGACAAAACTAATCCTGCTATAAATCGATAGGAACGTGCTTATGGTCATTTCTCTTCCCTGGATAATGCTTATCTCACCGGAGACAAAACTAATCTCGTTATAAAGAATGTCTTGTAGGGGTGACATGGATTAATTGAGTTAGAACTATATCCACCAAATAGCCTAACACCATATCAAAGAGTTTCCAAAAAAATATTCTTAAAATCATTGATTTTTCAAGTCGCAAAAAATTATTAAAAAGGGGTATTTTAAAAGTTTTCAAAAAATAAATCTTAAAAGTATAAAAATGGGTCTCTGTCGGTGTCTCATGAGTAACAATCTTACTTCAATTTATTTAGAGCAAAATTTAGTGAGTTCGGCCTTCAGCGTAAGCAAAACACGATGGTGAATGTGAGACAATGGTTTATTTTAAAAATGGGTCTCTGTCGGTGTCTCATGAGCAACAATCTTATAGAAGCTCTCGGTAAATTTTCATATTATTCGGAATATTTTTCTATTTTCTGAAAACCAAAATTTATTTATTTGAGGTAATTAAAAATATTTTTAGAATATCTAAATATGTTTTTTGAGTTCATTGGGTGCCAAAACATTTCTAGGGTTTTTTCTGTAGTTTTTGGAAGCATGTACAATATTTCGAGCACAAAATATGGATTTATAGGCTTTTCTCAATTTAATAAATAGTATAATCCGAATTTGACCCGAATTTTTATCTCGTACGAAGCCTAGCTATATACATATATGGTCGGCTTCTCCTCGCTGGGCATGTTCCGAATCACAA
This sequence comes from Zea mays, assembly GCF_902167145.1. Lineage (NCBI taxonomy): Eukaryota > Viridiplantae > Streptophyta > Magnoliopsida > Poales > Poaceae > Zea > Zea mays. The sequence goes on along the minus strand of NC_050104.1, from coordinate 8,716,043 downwards.
AACGGTTTTCTCATATTCATTCCCATCTCCTGGAATTGCTCACCGAAGTTCGGAGCAGTTCCAACTCCGTTGAGTAATTACTTTCAATCCGTGCGTCGTCAGCGGAATCCGAGGTTACCGTTGCGTTCGTCTCATCAAGGGCTTCGTCTTGGTGCGTCCGGTTCGTCAATCGGATTCCAGAATCTCCGTCAATCGACCATTCGTCCTCGGCTTCAGCGAGGGTCTCCTTCCCCGGTGAGTGTTCTCCATTGCTACCGATGAGAGTTCTTCGTTTTCTTCCCCCATAGGTGCCCCACCTCCCCTATAGCCCCTCTACCTCACCCCGACCCCTGGCGGCACGGCGCCCTACCCTGGCCCCTGGCGGCATGGCCCCCACAGGCGCAACCCCGCCCGCGGGCGCGCCCTGCGTGGCACGGTCGGCCCCTGGCGGAGGTGGCCACCCGGCCCCTACCCTACGCGCGACCCCGTCCCCAACCCTCGTGGCGGTTCCCTGCGTGGAGAGGAAGGTGGAGGGAGGAAGATGTGATTTTGTGAAAACCCCCTGTACGAAGTTAAAACTGTACGCGGGAATTTAATTTAAAACCGTGATAAATTTTATGTTTTAAATCCGATTTAATCCGTTTAGGTTGCGTTAAATTTGTATTAAAATTGTCTACATGTTAGAATTATTATTCTCTATTGTCACACATTTTATTTAATTTATTTAAACGTTTGTTTGAGTGATGGCTAATTTAGGAGTTTGATTTGCGCATTTATAATTAGACACCAACATGGTTAACCTTAATTGAAATATTCTTTGTTAACAATTGGTTAGTTTAATCATGCTATCTATTTATTAGTTTTCGCATATCGTGTCGACCCACACACCGTACGCGTGCTGTGCGCGTGCGGCCGTGCTGTTTCAAGCGTTATGTATTTAGTCTCGCGCCGCTAATTTATCTCGTTTAGAGTCGCTAATGTTATTTAAATTACTCATCTAGTTGAAAGATGTTAGCACTATAGACTAATTAAAGCTAGACGATAGCTATAGTTGCATCAAATAAATGTCAAATAGTGCGAGTATGTCAAATTAAATAATCTAATTAACACTTATTTAACGTAAACGCGATATCTTGTAGGCCGTAGCTCCAACTGTCGCGTTTCTTATTCTCGCGTAACCGTAGAAGGGATCTCTATTTTATATTGCTCGTTTTTATAATATTTTAACTTATATGGTGTAATATTCTTATGCTGGAATATGTTTGCTTGTGCCTGTTTGTATTCGTTAGGCGTCGCGAATAGATCACGATTCGTTTCCGAGCTTCGATGATCCGGCAATTAAGCTTTGGCGACCAAGTGATCAAGCTCTTCGAGTTCTACGGGATTGAAGATCCTGAGCATGTGTTTGGTGAAGGCAAGTGTCCTTTGACCTATTTATATCCTATTCACATGATAATTTATTCCCCCGCATTACATAATTGAAACCTAAGGATTGACTAGCTTTCTATTTACCTTATCCTTGATTACCTTTGGGTTATTGTGGTTAGCTTTATGCTAGCGCTCTACTCTAATCAATGAACATGATGAGAATATTTATGATACGTTGATGATATCTTGATTATGATGACGAGCTTGTGTTACTTTAGGGGACTCGAGCTATTTCCCGAGTACCTCTCTGTAAGGACCTGTTTGCTCGATGACCACCCAGGAAAACAGTACAACCATGATGGTAGAATGAGACACCCTTAGTTGATTAATTGGAGGAACTTGGGGTGTAGTTTGCTTCGCCGTTGTACCGTCAATGGGGGCTGGGGCACAGTGTTTGCTCTGTTAAGGGTGGGTTCCGAGGTTTATTCGATTCGGTTTTGTTAGTCACCCACCTTAGGGAGGAGTACTGTGTTTGTACGACTGGCGAAACCTAATGGGTGACTACACACCAGGGGATCTTTGTAAAGGCTACGTAGTGTATCCCCGACCATTCACCTTGGTAGTGAAGATAGGGTCTTGTAAACCCAGGCTAGAAATGGATCACGACTCATGGGTAAAGTGTGCGACCTCTGCAGAGGAATGAAACTGATATATCAGTCGTGCTCACTTTTATGAGCGGCATTGGGAGCTCCTTTGATTAGAGATACAGATGGTTCGAGATACTATGGTTCTATTTATGGATTTGGTTACGATGATGATAATGATGTTCCTCGATGAGAAAATGGTTCGCGGGTTAGTTATGGCTAAAACTTGGCTTCTACTAATATTAAATACCTGATGAACTAAAAGCAACTTCTTTGATCCTAACCCCACATAAAGCTAGTCTACCTCAGCCAAACGGAACATTTGCTGAGTACGTTGTCACCCTTGCTTTCACGAAACACCAGGTTGCTTTGGTACAACCTATGCTTAGGTAAAGAAGGAGAAGAAGGCATCGAGGCAGATCTCCATGAGTTCCAGGACTTCGGCGAGTTCGAGGATTAGGCTAGCGACCTCCCCTAGTCAACTGCCTGTGGCGGGTTTATTTACGTTGGCTACGTTTCTATTATGTGCACTTTAATTCATATTATGTAAATGACTCTATTCTATAGTATTATTACTTACTCTTTATTAATATTTGAAGCATTGTGCTATGATGAATCATTTATGTAATCCCTGTGTACGTGAATTTCTAATCCTGGCACGTACATGGTTCGCATTCGGTTTACCTTCAAAAACCGGGTGTGACATACACTACGTCCTATATGGTGTATTGTCTTGTATTGAATTATGATATATCTTTATTCTTTTAAAACATTAGTTTTGTGTGTCGTGCGTCACGTGTGAAGCACGTAGAGTACATATGTTTTTCTTCCCACATCTCACCTAACAAATAGATCATTACATCCCAGATGGGCTGTGAAAAAATACCCAAGCCCAACATGACACGAAACCACACGCAACACAATGCTCTCGGTTAGTACCACCTTGCTAGATGAAGGAGAACGAGCGACCGAATGAGCTATAAAAAGAAGTGATCTCTATTAGTTCATGGGCTCAATAGGACATGCTATTTTCTCACCTCACATCGATTCATCATGGGAGTGATGAGCATGTCCTTTTATGGAATGTTTTAGATACATTAAGAATCAATGCTTTCATTTAGCAATTTCTAAATGAGATTTGACTATTTAACAACCCACATTCTAGCATTAAAGAGAAGTTTGAGAACTATGAGTTTCATATCATTAACCAATTGTTGTAAAAGCTCGTTAAAGACGAAGCTCGTTTGAAAGTCTCATGATGTTCACTTGTCACATTGTCCAAATATGCATGTCATAGAAAGCAATTTGGATAGCTCGGACGGTGAAGGTAAATAATGTTGTGTTGCTAATTTTATTTTAGACTGCACAAACAAATCAATTAATGGTCCTTCTCTTAAGCCGATTCATAAGAATAGGCAAGAAGATATAAAACTTACTTTTGGTCCCGCTAAATGTGACTAATATTTAATGGATTGTTTAAATTCGGTTATATTAAGTTTTCACATACATTGCCATCACTTGAATAGTTGAAAAGAAGATCTTATTGCAAGTGGTATAACTCTTTTTTTCATGTGACTAATGATTGCAATGTTTTTTGTTGGTTGGTTCAATCGACTCTTAGCGAGGGATGATTGAGTCTTACTAAGATGCAAGTTGACAAGAATTTGTTCCCAAACAATGTACTCAAAAAAGGAGAGCCCACTATTTTGATCTGCCTAGAGCAAGCCGATATGACCATTGGCAAAAATGTGATTATCAATTAGCCTTAGGGAGCTTAAAAGGTTGAGAAGATTTTAAGGCATAAAGTGGCGATTGAGAAAGATAAATATGGAAAAACATGGTCAAGATGACATATAAGTCAACAAAGCATTTAGACATACAACTACAACATGAGATGTCAATGACAATATAGAAGTTGGCTAGGCAGGTTCAATCCTAGCTGCAATAGCAGAGTTACCCGACTCGTGGAGTTGGCCAAACCAATTATTGTGGCTCCAACAGCTCTAGTAGCTTCGATTCATGTAACCTACGCATTTATGTTCCAAAGACCAAAAATTGGCACCTATAAATCTATTAAGGAGAAGAATAAAGGGAAGATGGTAAAACACTAATGTGCATTTTATAGGCTCATGACAAAGTACATCTAACAAAAGGCCAATTCATAGTATTGGTCACTAAAGAAAAAAAGAGCCTATGCCTCCTAAAGAACAAGAGCATTCTAAGTAGATTATGGTGCTACAACTAGTGGCTCCATTGCAGCAAAGAGTTAGTCCATGAGTGTCTCATTGGGGTTTTCCAGTTCAACCTCATACACAACCAATGTGGATGTGATTGGACTCATGCAAATCGGTGTATCCTTTCTATCTTGCATCATTTTCTCATTCAATGGGGGATACAATATTGGGTTGTCTATGCAAATTCCTTGACGTGTGTTGTTGCTAATGCTCCTTTGCTCGGGCGGCAAGATGGTATTTGTAGTACCCCAAAAATTAAAATCCAGAAAATTTCTCAAACTCGCTCTAAATTCAAAATGAATTTCAAATTTTGTTTCAAAATGTTTGTTTGCGAGTTGATCTCAACAAATAAAATATAGTGGTGTATATTCTCTCCAAAATTCTCCTCAAAATATCCTACAAATATTTCCCCAATGATCCCTCTCAAATTCTTTCTAGAACTACTGCCCAAATATTCCATCGATATTTCTCCAAATATTTTCCTCCTAAGAAATACCTTCGAAATCATTTTTAAAGTCCCTGCAAATATTTTCTTCATAATTTTCCTCATGCTCATACGTATACATACGCCTCCGGTGTCATACGGTGAGCTCTACAAGCTAATTTCATTTATACATGACTAATACATGTTTATCTTACACTAATCCTCGCCTCCTCCCACTAATCCTCGCCTCCTCCCGCTAATCCCCCACCTTGCCTATAAATAGAGGTGCAAGGGCCTCTCCTCAAGCCACCCCAACCCATTTCATGGCAACTCACTCCCCCCACTACGACTCCCACACAAGCACAACACAAGCACAAGGATCGTTCGATCATTCATTCGATCGTTCGTCCACCTGTTCATAGTTTGTTCATTCATTCGTCCGATCATTCATGGTTCGTTCATCCAATCGTTCGATCGTTTATCCGTTCGTTTGTCCAAATAATCTTTGTTCAGCCGTTATGCTGGCGAAATTTCGATCGTTCGTTCGATCATTCGATCGATCGTTCGTTCGTTCATAATCCCTATTCATCGTTCATCGTTCGTTCATAGTCACTATTCATCGTTCGTTGTTCGTTCATACGAACTATTCATCGTTCGTCCATACGAACCGTTCATCATTCATTCATGGTCACTATTCACCGTTCATCAGATCGTTCATAGTCACTATTCATCGTTCATTGTTCATTCATACGAATTATTCATCATTCATCAGATCGTTCATAGTCACTATTCATCGTTCATCGGATCATTCATCCTACTATTAATCTTTACTATTCACCGTGCATCCGATTACCCAAATATTCAACTGCTCATCCATCATGATGTCCAGCTTCCTTCCAGTAAGAACTTCCCATCTGGTCACCCATCCCAGATTTCTCCAAGTTGAGCACGCTTAACTTTGAGATTCTTTCGAACCAGGCTTCCAAAAAGAAAGGTGAACCATGTTTGTATGGATACAACTTCAATCCTAAAAAACCTGGCCCAAGATACCACAGCCCACCCGGACCAGAATACCATAGTATTTCAGCTATTTGGATCCCGCCTTACTATTGTCTCATGTGACACAGTAGGTAGGAACAATTGCCACCAACATAAACCTCTACCCAAGAATAGCCCAGAAATAATTCCTCGCACTCCGCTCAAAAATACATTTTGATTTTCCAAATATATCTAAATATTCAAATTCTAGAATATTCCAGGAATATTCCTTTTCCCTTTTCTTTTTATTCCTATGATTATAAAATCGAAAACTCCTCCATCCAAACTCAGATTCCAATAATTCTTGTTTCTAAATTCTTATCAAATTATTCCCTATCCAACCATGTCATCCCTTAAGCATAGTTCATATTCCAGAAAACTCTAAAAATACTCTTGTCCCATATTCTGCCTATAATTTCCATGTTCAGACTAAGTCAGACGATTGATTCGCCACTATTCTCACCAACAGTGAACTCTACCATACTAAACCACATGTACCCAGCTATAAATACACCTAGCTACCCTCTCGCTCTCCACACACTCAACACCCTCAGCCAAGGCAAACCCCCACCCACTCAGTTACCCCGCTATGCCGGCTACACGCATAGTGTCGCTTCACCTCTAATCCACCCTCCTGGTAAGCACCTCCACTCCACCACCAGTAATATCACAACACCACATGACACAGATTCTGCTAAAGACTCTACCCATCCATATATCGCTATTCTGACCACTATACTAAATATTTGTTGATATACTTGCTTGTTTGTATGTTTGCTTGTTCATGCCGTATAGTTATCGGAACGTTCGTGCCGTCTTGTGAATGCCAATTCTACAAGTCTACGCTAGACAGTGGAGCCAGAAGCCAGTTCCGTGAGCTCTCACCCTTTCGCCGGTTAAAGCACGACAAGCTCACTGGATCCCTTTGATGCATAAATTACCTATGCTTTTCAACCACAACCCTCATCCTGTTATTTTATGCATGATATGATTTTCCTGCTAAGAGACAAGTTAATATGGCCACCCAACCTTAGAACTTTGCCGCAATTCATCTTTCCTTGACACTTTTGTTACAATATGATTTGGGAAAAGTTGTGAGTTTTTAAAAGAAAATGTTTTTCAAAATGGGTATGATGAAGGGTTGTCACCCTTATCACCCTTGAGTGGGATGATCAGGGACTCCCTGGTTTGGGAGGGCCTTAAGGTGATGACTCAGCCGGTTAGGTGTGAGCATGAAGGATTGTCCCTCTCGCCTAAGGACCAGTTTGTCATCACTCCTTACCTATACTCTTATCAAGTACAACCACTTGAGACTATATGGGTGGTCGCTTGATCCGAACTTGCACGGTCTGTGCCCTAGGGTTATGATGGCTGGGGAGCACCAAGAGGACAAGGAGGGGGAATGTTTTGTCTTGATTTGGGCATGGAGGTGGCCTTGTGCCTTTCGGTATAACGCCAAGGTAAAGTTGTGCAAGGGAAGAGAGAGTTTCGGATTCGGGTCTCATTGGCCATGAGATCGCAGAGCTAGACTAGTGGGTAAAGTGTACACCTCTGCGCAGAGTTTAAAAACCTATTCAAATAGTTTGTGTCCACGGATATGGATGAATCATGGAATGGATTTGAAAATTATTGTTTTGTTTTCCAAAAATGCTTTTGAAAAGTGGTTTTAAAAGGTCCAACGGTCGAGCCGTGAGCTACGGTGGACGGGAAGTCCAATAGCTATTTTTGAAAATGAAAACTGGTGGGAAACTGCTGAGATACCTAGATGGTTTAGTCCAGGGGATTTTGTTCTATATTGAAAAACTTCCTGCTCCTTTGGGAGAGGACGTGCTTTGAAAAATATAAAATGTTTTACAAAATAACCCTGCATCAAATATTGCTCTTCTTGCAAAATATCCTGAGCTCCACATACTCCATGCATTATATCTGATTTCCCCATTCCATGGGTGAAGGTGGGTTGTTGGGTATGTAAGTACTCACTCTTGCTTATTTGTTGTTTTTTAAATAAGGAGATCGCTGATCGGGTAAGAGTTATGCCTGTTCCCAACCATGCATGTGGATGTGTGGACCGCTGATTTGCTTCGCTGCGTATATCGAGCTGCTTCAGCCCCACTCTGATGATATGCCCCGAGTTGTGGACCAACTCTTAAAGTTGATCGCCACCTTTATAGTTTTGTCTCATTTAAGCAGATCTGAACCATCTAATGTATAAATGTGTTTACTAGCCTCCTAGAACTAGTAGTTGTATCACATTTGAGTCCTAGAGGATTGGGACGCTTCAGTATTGCCTACTAATCTGGTCATTACCTTACTAATTTTAGTTTATCAGTGTCACTAGGGAATGTATGTAGACATTTTTAATAATGCTAATATTGAATGGTAAAAGTATTGTATTTAGCGGTATCAGTTTTCTAAGATCGATGACTACAAAGCTATTGATGAACAAAATAAGTTAGTGTGAGGTTCCATGTTGTCTAACCCATTGGAAAAAGTTGATAATACGGATGATACCATCTTTGGATAAAAATCAAGATTATTGTGAGGAATTTGGAGAAATGGTGTCTCAAGAGTTAAATTTCTATGATTGGAGAATTGAGTTACTTTCTTGTACTTCAAATTAAGCAAATGAACAATGGTACATTTGTGAGTTAAGGCATGTACATCAAGGATATAGCGAAGAGGTATGACATGTATGAAACAAAGCCAGTGCACACACCAATGGGCACTAATCGTTATTTGGATCTTGATTCAACTAGTGATGTGGTTGATCAAAAGCTATACCAGTTAATGATCGGGAGCCAACTCTATGTGACCGCATCATGACTTCTCCTTCGATGGGGGCTAGCTATGACCGGTCATGACGTGTGTGCTTGTGAAGAAGAATCTAGGAAAATATAAAGTTCCATGTGAGAGAGAAGTAAAGGGGAAAGAAAGTATGGAAAATCACATTGTTTTGAAGCTAGGTTTTCAAGGCAAGATTAATTAGGATGCTAGGGGAAAATAGTTAGGCCCCGTTTTGATTTTTCATATTTAGGCAATTGAAATCTACTTTAAGTACTAGACTGTCTAGGTTAAGAATTTGATATCCTAAAATTTTGAATAGATTAAATATAAGTTGTTTTAGATTTATGAGATGAGAGATAGAAAAAGATCATATCGCTTTATATGCTCTATTTATATTTTGTAACTTGTATTATACTCTTTGACTTGCTCAAATGCCGCAAAAATGCACCATATAATCATCTTCTCCATGCAAGCAACAACAACGTAAAAATATATTATGCATGTATCCAGATTAGTTGAATTAATTTGTACCTAAATTGTGATTATCCATATATATGTTTCAACCCGCAAACAGAGCCTTGGAGGGATGGAGAGAAAAGAGGTTATTATTTATTTTTTCAAATTGGTAAATTATTGTTTGGCTAGTAAATTGTAACAAATACTCGCAGATTCTCTAATGTATTAATGTAGTTTTATATTGGTGTCTGCTAAGTTCCATCTAATTTATGGTGTGTTTGGTTTAGTTGTGAGCTATGAAAAAGCTATTGTGAGTTGTGTGCTATGAAACAACTGTTGTGAGTTGTCTGCTGTGAAAAAGTTGTGAGTTGTCAGCTATAAAAAAATGCAAGTTGTTTTGTTAAAACTTATATGAGTTGTATACTATTAACAAACTTTAAAGTAGTTAAAAGCACTTTGTTCAATTAAATGTCTTAATCAAAGTATCTAATTAAAAACCAATTTTGCATTTGTGTTTCACGTTTTTTGTTTCTGATACTTTTAAAAAAACTAGACTCCACTCACAATATATTTTTATTATAAAATTTTCTTTATTTCATTTATTCTAACACTTAATGATTTTTAATCTAATTTAATTTTCTATTTGTTGTCCCTCTTCATTAATATACTAGTTAGGTGCCCGTGCGTTGTGACGACACACAAAATGTTCGATAAAATGTTAGTGCACAACATTACATGAAAACGAAAAACAGGCTTTTGTGTGAACCCATTGCAATACAACGATGAACAAATGGCACATGATGATGTGGGGGAACAGTACCAATCCCTAGATGAGAGGACTCTTGTAGGGCTGGATATCGAGTCAGCTCGGCTCGGCTCGTTAAACTAATAATCCATAGAGTCAACTTGGCTCGTTTACGAGCTCGAGCTGGCTCGTTTAGCTCGCGAGCCAGAGGAAAAAACAATATGTATATAATAATCAATTTCTAGTTAATTTCAAACTAAATTAACAAAATAAAATAGTAACTATAATCACAGTTTCACATGCAACATCAATGTAACACCAAATTAACATAACTCGTTACTCTTCAATTCACAATTCACACACATGTTCTTCAGTTTAACTCATAGTTATATTCGTATAGACCAATTTAACACATAAACATAGTTCATCAATAACTAGTTTCACTCAGACGATAGACACCACACATATATTTAACATATTCATCAATTATTACATAAATAATATGCATATAGTTTCATTTTGCTAAAATGTGGTAGCCCATTTAGCTCGCTAGCTGGCTTGTTAACAAACCGAGCTGGCTCGTTAACGAACTGAGCTAGGATGTCAACTCATCTCGTAAAAAAATTCAAACAAGCCGATCCGAGCCGAGTCGAGATGACCACGAACCAAACAAGCCGACAAGCCACGAGCATTTCTTCTAGCCCTAGACTCTTGCACTACGCTAATACAGATATACACCAGAAGGAATGTTGCAAAGACGCCTGACACTGAAACCATACAAATACAAACTACCACTACCGGAATCGTAGGCTTTGCCGAGTGTTATATTCTTTGTCGAGTGCCTTTTGTCGGGCACTCGGCAAAGAAGGCTTTGCCGAGTGCCGCACTCGGTAAAGTTAGGCTCTCGGCAAAGAGCCCTTTTACCGAGTGCTGAACACTCGGCACAGGACGGCACTCGGCAAAGGGGGCTCTCGGCAAAGGGCCGTCAGCGGCCGTCCCAAAGCTGACGGTCGTCAGTCTTTGCCGAGAGCCAACGGCTGGCACTCGGCAAAGAGGATTCTTTGCCGAGTACCACATAGTAGGCACTCGGCAAAGGAGGCTTTGCCGAGTGTCATCTCTAGACACTCGACAAAGTATATTTTTATTTTTTTGATTTTGTCTCCCAAAATTTTTGTGGTATGTTCCTACACTATGTAGACCTACATGTATCATTTGTGGACAATTTTAATAGAGTTTTCAATCGTTAGTAGATTTAGTTCGTTTATTTGAATTTCTTCGGAAAATTTAGATTTGAACTGCAGGTCACTCGAAACTTGGAAAACGGTGCATGCAAAAATGATATTCATGTTACTTAGCATAAGTTACGACCGATTCCAGGAGCGGACCGGAAACTTTGAGCAACATGCTCACTAAACATGGCCGTGAACTTGCCATCCACATGTTTAAAAATTGTATAAAACACAAACAAAGTCATAAAATCCTGAAACTTGTCCACGTGTCATGATATCATATGTACAGGCTGCGATAAAAATTTTAGAATGTTTGGAGAAATTTGTGAGACACTATGTGTACAAACCTAAGAGATCCACATTGAAACTCTATGATTTCATGTGTAGTTCTCTTAGGTTTCTACACATAGTGTCCCACAACTTTCTCCAAACATTCTAAATTTTTTATCGCAGCCTGTACATATGATATCATGACACGTGGACAAGTTTCAGGATTTTCTGACTTTGTTTGTGTTTTATACAATTTTTAAACATGTGGATGGCAAGTTCACGGCCATGTTTAGTGAGCATGTTGCTCGAAGTTTCCGGTCCGCTCCTGGAATCGGTCGTAACTTATGCTAAGTAACATGAATATCATTTTTGCATGCACGGTTTTCCAAGTTTCGAGTGACCTGCAGTTCAAATCTAAATTTTCCGAAGAAATTCAAATAAACGAACTAAATCTACTAACGATTGAAAACTCTGTTAAAATTGTCCACAAATGATACATGTAGGTCTACATAGTGTAGGAACATACCACAAAAATTTTTGGAGACAAAATCAAAAAAATAAAAATATACTTTGCCGAGTGTCTAATGGTTGACACTCGGCAAAGTATGCTTTGCCGAGTGTCCCCAGGGTGACACTCGGCAAAGATGTGTAAGTTAATCTTTGCCGAGTGTCAGATGGTAGACACTCGGCAAAGCATACTTTGTCGAGTGCTGCCGATCTGGCACTCGGCAAAGTTTATTTTAAAAATTAAAAAAAAACATTGTCGAGTGCCAGATCACGGGCACTCGGCAAAGAAGGCGAATATACTTCGCCCGCGCCATTCTTCCTCCTTCTTTCTCTGCTCTTGCTTTCTCTTCTGTCGCGCCCGCCGCCGCCTCCCTGCGATGCCGCCGCCGCCCCGCGCCGTCGCCGGCTCGCCGCCCCACCGTGGCCTCCTCCACGCCGCGTCCGCCCGCGCCCGCGCCCGCGCCCGCCGCGGCCGCCCTCGCCCGTGCCCGCCGCGGCCGCCCTCGCCGGCGCCCGCACCCGCCGCGCCCTCCCTCGCCGGCGCCCGCACCCGCCGCGCCCTCCCTCGCCGGCGCCCGAGCCCTCGCCGGCGCCCGCCCGTCCCCCGCCGCGACCTCGCACGCCGCCTTGCCCTCGCCCTCTCACTTTCACGCGCCGCCGCCGCGCCCGCTACGCCCTCGGCCGACCACGCGCGCCCTCTACACCCTCGCCCTCGTCCGACCGCGTCCGTGCCCCTCGCCCGACCCCGCGTGCCCTCCATGCCCTCGGCCGCCGCGCGCCCTCTACGCCGCTGTGCCCCCGCCCCTCGCCGTGCCCCCGCCACCAACGCCGCGCGCCACCACCGCCGCCGGAAGCCACCTCCTCGCGCGCCGCCACCGCCTCCCGGCCACTCCACGCGTACCATCGTCGCCCCCACGCGAGGTATAAACTTTTTATGCGTCATTTTATATTTATTATTGATTAGATGATAGAATGTATAAATCATGTAAGCTGAGGTCACCCAACCATTTATAAACTTGTTACTGTGTGCATGTCAGCCATCGTGCTGTTAGTTTTATTTGCAGGTTTTAAAAACCTCAACGTACAGGGGAGGTGCTGTCGATTTTTTTTGTATTAACAGACTTGTGTTTCTTTTTTACAGAGAAGATACTTGTCTTCCTAGCCGCTGCGGGTCTGCCTTCACCGCGTTGCGTCGCCACTACACCGACCCGCCACAGCCCCACTAGCCTGACTCCACCGCCACCCTAGGTATAACCTCTATTTCCGCATCATGGCCGTAGATCACGTAACCCAGTTAGGCGTCTCCCGTTCGAAAGAGATACGGTGTAGATATGCAGATCTTTGCATATCTACAAATGTATCAGTTTCGAATTGTCCACGTTTTTTGGACAGCCCGCGGTTGCGTAGATGGTGTTAGTTTCATGCTCTACTCCGGTCCGAGATAGAGTTTTGGCGTCACCTCCCTGTTGTTCTCCGGACAGGACACTCTCCCTGCCAGGACGTGTATCCGGAGAACAGCGGGGAGGTGCTGCCGAAATTCTATCTCGGATCGGAGTAGAGCATGAAAACTAACTCCATCTACGCAACCGCGGGTGGGATTAGGACCTATCCTCACCTATTAGAAGGTAGGAACGTAGTGTACATGCATTACATGTCTATATTAAACTATACTCGGTTATATATGTTAGAGGATGGAGGACCGTGAGTGGATGTACACGGGCCGCGTTCGACGTAATGATGTCACCTCTGAATGGATTAGGAAGACCGATGCTTTCGTGGAACGGGCATATGGCGAAGCTGCTAAAGGAGCTAGCCTAGTCCCTTGTCCGTGCAGCAAATGTGATAAACGAAAAAGAAAACCAAAGAAGGCCATGGTAGAACATATTTGGAAGAATGGATTTACGCCGGACTATACTCGGTGGATCTTCCATGGTGAAGCGCATCGCACGAGAGAGGAGGTGGTGAGACAACGCGTCGAGGATTACGATGTTGATGCCGGGGTAGCGGACATGTTGAACGACTATCACGCGACACAGTTCGCCGAAGAACGTACGGAGGATGAGCCAGAGGCGACCGCAAAGGCATTCTATGACATGTTTGACGCGGCACAGAAACCCCTTCACGGCAAGACAAAGGTTTCTCAACTGGATGCCATTGGGCGTATAATGGCGTTCAAATCGCAGTATAGCATGGGTCGAGACGCCTTCGATGGTTTGTTGACAGTTATTGGCAGCCTGCTTCCGGAGGATCACGTTCTGCCAAAGAGCATGTACGAGGCACAGAAACTCCTTCGTGCACTCAAGATGACGTATGAGCAGATACATGCATGTCCAAAGGGCTGCGTCCTATTTAGGAAAGAACACACTGAGGCAAAGTATTGTCCGAAGTGTAAATTGTCTAGGTTCATGGAGGTAGACTCTGGTGATCGACAGAAGAGGCAGCTCGACATCCCCGTGACAATCCTATGCCACCTTCCGTTCATACCGAGGATCCAGCGTCTATACATGACAGAGGAATCCGCGAAACAGATGACATGGCACAAAAAAGGCAAACGATACAATCCTGACAAGATGGTTCACGCATCCGATGGTGAAGCATGGACCCACTTTGATGCCATTCACCATGAGAAAGCCAAAGAGGCTCGTAATGTTCGTGTTGCGCTGGCCACAGATGGGTTCAATCCCTATGGAATGACCGCTACCCCATACACATGTTGGCCCGTGTTCGTTATCCCCATCAATCTCCCCCCGGTGTATGCTTTCAAAGACATAACATATTTGTGTCGTTGATAATTCCTGGACACCCGGGGAATAAAATGGGCGTGTACATGGAGCCTTTGATTGATGAATTGGTCCGTGCTTGGGAGGAAGGGGTATGGACGTACGACCGAGCTACGAAGACAAACTTCAAAATGCATGTTTGGTACCAGTACTCCATGCATGACTTTCCGACGTATGGGCTATTTTGCGCCTGGTGTGTTCACGGTAAGTTCCCATGCCCAATTTGCAAGGAAGCTCTTAGGTTCATTTGGTTGAAGAAGGGTGGCAAATATTCGTCATTCGATAAACATCGACAATTTCTCCCTCCTGACCATGCATTCCGACTAGACATCAAGAACTTTACGAAAGGTGTCGTGGTGACAGACCGCCCACCTGCAATGATGACTAGTGCTGAAGTTCGCGAACAGATAGATGGTCTCGTGGCCAACCCAGAAGGTGGTTTTGTGGGATATGGTGAGCAACATATGTGGACACATAAGTCAGGCTTGACTCGGCTCCCCTATTATGATGACCTGCTCCTTCCACACAACATTGACGTGATGCACACTGAAAAGAATGTCGCCGAGGCACTTTGGGCAACAATTATGGAGATTCTTGATAAGTCAAAGGATAACGTAAAGGCAAGAGTGGATCTGGCAGAGTTATGTGATAGACCAAACCAAGAGATGAAGCCGCCTAGTGGTGGTAAGACATGGAGAAGGCCTAAGGCCGATTTCGTCCTGAGCAGGGCCCAGAGGAAGGAAGTACTACAGTGGATCAAGATGTTAATGTTCCCTGATGGGTATGCAGCTAACCTTAGTAGGGGGGTGAACTTATCTACTCTGCGAGTCTTAGGGATGAAGAGTCATGACTTCCACATATGGATTGAACGAATTCTTCTGGCAATGGTTCGAGGCTATGTCCCTGAGCATGTCTGGCTAGCGCTTGCAGAGTTGAGCTATTTCTTCCACTAGCTTTGTGCAAAAGAGTTAGCTCGGACCATGATTGCAGACTTGGAAAGGATGGCACCCGTGTTACTGTGTAAGCTGGAGAAGATCTTTCCACCCGGCTTCTTCAATCCGATGCAGCATTTGATTCTTCATCTCCCGTATGAGGCACGAATGGGGGGGGGCCGTGCAGGGACGTTGGTGCTATCCAATCGAGAGATGTCTAAAGACTATCCGAAAGAAATGTAGAAATAAATGCAAAATCGAGGCTTCCATTGCAGAGGCATACATACTGGAGGAGGTGTCAAACTTCACAACAACTTACTATGGTGACAAACTGCTGAGCGTGCATAATCCACCCCCTCGTTACAATGATGGCGACAATGAATCGAACCTCAGCATTTTTCGAGGGCAACTCGGAAGCGCAAGTGGTTCGACCACCAAGACCCTGAGACATGAAGAGTGGCGCCATATTATGCTATATGTATTGACCAACCTTGAAGAGGTGACGCCATACATGGAGCAATTTCTTCATGAATTCTGACGTCGATCAAGGGACCCAACTCCACAGGAATATGATACCCTTCTTGGAAAGGGTGCGGGAAATGGATTGCCCGGTTTCATTTCCTGGTTTAAACGTAAGGTACGTGCTTAGTTTGTCATTTGAAGTTGCTCTTACGTGCGAATAATATAACAATCTAGCGTGTTTGAACTTGCAGGGCCAAAGAGAGCCATCTATGAGTGCCGAGTTGAGACAAGTAGCCAATGGCTTTGCCTATAGGGTCAGGAAATTTTCTGGGTATGACGTCAATGGATACCGTTTTCGCACAACAAGCTACGACCAAAGTCGGCCCAATCGAAAAACCACGTGTTCTGGAGTCTTTACGCCCGGGCTTGACGAGGTCGAGTATTATGGAAGAATTGAAGAAATATATGAACTCAATTTTTATGGTTCCAAACCTCTTACTCCAGTGATATTCAAATGTCATTGGTTTGACCCTGAAGTTACGAGACGGACACATTCTAATCTTGGGCTAGTCGAAATTCGACAGGATTCCACCTTACCAGGAGACAATGTCTATATTGTGGCCCAACAGGCCACACAAGTGTATTATCTTCCATATGAGTGCCAAACAAAACAACATCTTAAGGGTTGGGATGTTGTGTATAAGGTATCACCGCACGCTAAATTACCTGTTCCAAACGATGAAGATTATAACTTAGACCCGGACACATATGACGGAGAGTTCTTCCAAGAAGGTGGGCTCGAAGGGCAATTTGAGATAGACTTAACCGACGCGATCGGAATGGAAGTAGATATTGAAATGGTTGTTGATGATGAGGATGATGAGGTGCAAAATGAGAATGACTTAGAAATACTTGAAGGCAATGCCAATGACGAAATTGCGCCTTCAGATGGTGTTGACTATGAAATGGTTGATAGTGATGATGACACTTATGATCCGGCTAACCCGGACACATATGAAGATTATTTTTAATCGATGTAATGCTATATTTCATTTATTTTGCATATGTTTCTAAATACATATTTTTTATCTGTGCTTAATTGTTTACTCTTAATTGCAGGTTGTTGGACAAAGATGGTGGGCGGTGGGACGAGGACGAGGAGAGGGAGGGGGAGGGGGAGGAGGAGCACCCGTAGGACGGAGGAGGAGGCGCAGCAGGACGACGCCGTACAGCAGCAGGTGGAGCAGCAAGCCGCTGTCGATGCGGCACAGCAGGACGACGACGATGCGGCGCAGCAGGACGACGATGACGACGCCGCTCAGCAGGACGTCTCAGGTTCTGGCTCCTCAGGTTCGAGGAGTATCTACCTGCGAGGTCCCGCCAGTCTCCCTAAGCGACCCATACTTCGTGACAGACGTCTGCTGATACGACCCGATGGAGAGAGGTAGGTAACTTTAGATGTTGTTGCTGCTTTTTCATATTATATGTTCATATTAATAATAGAAACTAATACTTCATCTTAATCACTTGGACATGTCTTGGATGGTTTTGGAGATTGCAGGGGGTCACGGCCGCAACCCCAATGGCATCCTCGGCCTTCTATGCCGGGAACACTTCCCTGGACTTGTCGAGTACGCCGGAGTGACGAGCCCAGCATACACCTTCGACCCTACGCCGTCGCCTCCGATGCAGTAGATCGGGACGGCAGACAATTCAACAACAAGGCGGAGCGGGTGAAGCAAGAGCTGTGGGTAAGTCTTCCTCGCACTATATTGTTTAATAAGTCGCATTTGTTGCATATTCTTGAAATAATGTATGGATACATCGTCTTTGTATGTAGGATTTTTTCAGATGCGATGCTGGATACGAGGCCAGGGCGGATGTGGTGTCTACGACGTGCTGTAAGAAGCTCGTCGTGGACATGCACTACGAGGCGCGCATCCAGGCCATCGTCACTTACCACGGCTCCGTCCTTGGGGAGAAGGTGAACAAGAAGGACGCCCGAACCATGTCGTTGACTCCGGACCAGTACTTGCAGGTAAATACAAAACTTTATTATTGGTACTAAATATGCTTATTTTTATCTTCTGATATGCGGTGTACTTATATTTTTTTAGATGATTCCTCATTGGTGCGCCGTGCATCCTGAGTGCTGGGAGCAGATGGTGCAGAGGTGGTGCTCGGCTGAGTGGGATGAGGCGCACAACGCTAGCCGGAAACGGCGTTTGCTGATGCAAGGTCCCTCCCACCATCAAGGCAGTCGCAGCCTGGGCAAATACGCGAAAGCATGGGTACGCGCTCT
The DNA here is from genome assembly GCF_902167145.1 of Zea mays. NCBI lineage: Eukaryota > Viridiplantae > Streptophyta > Magnoliopsida > Poales > Poaceae > Zea > Zea mays. The sequence goes on along the minus strand of NC_050104.1, from coordinate 8,697,889 downwards.
TTTTTATTTAGGTGTATAACTTTCGATTAGACATGATTTCCAACCATCTCGTTGGTTTTCTCGCAGTCGGCGGCACATGGTGGCGCCCCTTGCTCCACGTTCTCGGCATATGCTATGGCCCACAAGGGGAAGGCGACGTCCGACGTCACCTACAACCCGGATGACGGGCCCGAGGCGTACACCAACCCCGCCATCCACAGCCGCCTCAGTGAGTACACCGCCATGGCCAAGGAGGTCCATGGGCCAGATTATGATCCGAGGACCGAGGACATCGACGGAGATGTCCTCATGAGGGTCGGAGGAGGCAAGAGGCATGGGCGGTACTAGATTGCCGACGGGGCAATCGACTCGTCCTCCACTCCCACTCTCTCTCAGATGCGAGCAAGGAGCACGAGCGCGAGCCCAGTCATATGACCTCGGCAGGACAGCTCACAGCATCGTATCCAGCAACTCCAGGTTATTCCTTATCTATTCATCGTTCATTGATTATTATATATCTTCTCTTTGCATTATCGTAACATTAGGGCGAAATATTACAGACTCAGCTAGATGATGACAGGAGGCAACGTGAGGAGCTGGAGAAGAGGATGGCGGAGATGTTCGCGTACATGCAGAGCCTTGGCGCCGCACAGGGTCATGCTCCACCACCTCCGTTGTTCCCTGCAGCTGACCCTGCAGAGTTCACTACTCCTGTGAGTATCAAAATTTTAGTACTGCATGATATATATTCATATGTTCTCACACATACAATCTCTTCTCTGTGCAGGGTCAATCGGTGGCGTCGAACAACCCTCATGCTTCGTCCAGCCCTTCGCCGAACCAGTCCAGATGCCCACCTTGTTGATGATCTGTTTTGTGATGATCCAGACTTATATTTGTGAGTGTTGGTGATGTTAGTTAGACTTTGTCTTGTGAGATACTTGGTGATGTTAGTGATGATCCAGACTTATATCTGTTTTGTGATGATCCAGACTTATATCTGTTTTGTGATGATCCTGACTTATATTTGTGAGACTTATATTAGTGAGACTTTGTGATATATATGGTGTTGATGATAAATGTGTTCATTATGTGATGCGATTGATATATAATGTGATGTGAATGATATATATCTTTTGTTTGTTTGGATAGAACAGCAAAAAAAATAAAAAAGGGACATCCTGGTCACTTTGCCGAGTGTAACACTCGGCAAAGGGTCGCTTTGCCGAGTGCTATGACCATGGCACTCGGCAAAGAAGGAAACCTGGGAACCGGTAAAGCCATCTTTGCCGAGTGCTGACCATGGCACTCGGCAAAGAAGGAAACCTGGGAACCGACAAAGCCATCTTTGCCGAGTGCTGTTGTAAAGGCACTCGGCAAAGGGACTGGCAAAGGGGCCCACTGGAGGACTCTTTGCCGAGTGCCGGTCCACTAGACACTCGGCAAAGAGTCCTCCTTTGCCGAGTGCCTACGAGAGCTCTCGACACAGGGACTGGCGGTGGGGCCCGCTGGACCCGTCTTTGCCGAGGGCCATGATAGCAGGCACTGGCCTCTTTGCCGAGTGCCGAAGAAGACACTCGGCAAAGGATCCGTCACCATCACTTGGCGCCGTGACAGTGACTTTTCTTTGCCGAGTGCCCGACAAAAAGTACTCGACAAAGAGACCGCTGCCGATGTACAGTTCGCTGAGCGTTCTTTGCCGAGTGTTACACTCGGCAAAGCCTTTGTCGAGTGTAAAATAGCCTTTGCCGAGTGTCTGAGACACACGGCAAAGGAGCTGTGTCCGGTAGTGTACTAACTACAATATAACAAGGCAAAGACATGCACTGGTACTACTTATTACTCATGATTTACTTATCCTGAAGGCTTTATCACTCTCAGGATTCCTCAATTATTGTCAAGTGTTGACTTGCTAAGGAAAATCGGTGCAAGAAGTCCTAAGCCTACTCAACTAAGTTAACTGCTAACAAGGAAGCTGTGAAACGGCACCCATCACTGATCATCTTTAGATTTGGATCATAGTGGCTTTGGTTCCCTGATAGTTACCAACCAACTGGAGCAAATGTGGAGTGCAGGGGATGCTCCACGTTGGTGGATGTGCTACCGTTTGGTACCATGGGGCTCCCTGGATCATTGGAGTGCTCACTTGATGTACCATTCGATGGGGGGCTGGCAGCCGAGGCCGGCACCGATGTTGGCTCACGTTTCAATTGTTCTTCTTTTGGCTTTTGACCTTAAGCAATGGAACTGCCAACTACCTACAAAACAAAAGGCTAAAATAGTTATAACAGAACGCCACACTAAAATAGTTGTAACAGATGACCTTGGCAAGTTGGCATTCTATCTAGCACATTCGTTAGATGGAAATGAAGGGTGAACAATGATATAGAAATAGGAACATGTACATGTGTCGCTGTCATCGGCATTCTAGCAACACAACCTCCAATTATGTGTCCATCACTTCGTGCCACACTCAAACCACCTGTTTTGCTGCGAGTGTCACCATCCTCTTCAAGCAGAGCCTTGGAGGGATGGAAAAAAAGAGGTTATTATTTATTTTGTCAACTTTGTAAATTATTGTTTGGCTAGTAAATTGTAACAAATACTCGCAGATACTCTAATGTATTAATGTAGTTTTATATTGGTGTCTGCTAAGTTCCATCTAATTTATGGTGTGTTTGGTTTAGTTGTGAGCTATGAAAAAGCTATTGTGAGTAGTGTGTTGTGAAAAAACTGTTGTGAGTTGTCTACTGTGAAAAAGCCGTTGTGAGTTGTTTGCTATAAAAAATGAAAGTTGTTTTGTTAAAACTTATATGAGTTGTGTACTATGAACAAACTTTATAGTAGTTAAAAGCACTTTGTTCAACTAAATGTCTTAATCAAAGTATCTAATTAAAAACCAATTTTGCATTTGTGTTTCACATTTTTTGTTTCTGATACTTTTATAAAAACTATACTTCAGCCACAATATATTTTTATTATAAAAATTTTCTTTATTTCATTTATTCCAACACTTAATGATTTTTAATCTAATTTAATTTTCTATTTGTCGTCCCTCTTCATTAATATACTAGTTAGGTGCCCGTGCGTTGTGACGGCACACAAAATGTTCGATAAAATGTTAGTACACAATAATTACATGAAAACGAAAAACAGGCTTTTGTGTGAACCCAGGAAAATTGCAATACAACGATGAACAAATGGCACATGATGATGTGGGGGAACAATACCAATCCCTAGATGAGAGGGCTCTTGTAGGGCTGGATATCGAGTCAGCTCAGCTCGGCTCGTCCGAGTTCGAGCTGGCTAGGCTCGTTAAACTAACGATCCATAGAGTCAGCTCGGCTCGTTTATGAGCTCGAGCTGGCTCGTTTAGCTCACGAGCCAGAGCAAAAAAACAATATGTATATAATAATCAATTTCTAGCTAATTTCAAACTAAATTAACAAAAGAAAATAGTAACTATAATCATAGTTTCACAGGCCACATCAATGTAACACTAAATTAACATAACTCGTTACTCTTTAGTTCACAATTCACACACATGTTCTTCAGTTTAACCCACAGTTATATTTGCATAGACCAATTTAACACATAAACATAGTTCATCAATAACTAGTTTAACTCAGACGATAGACACCACACATACATATAACATATTCATCAATTATTACGTAAATAATATGCATATAGTTTTGTTTTGCTGAAATGTGGTAGCCCGTTTAGCTCGCTAGCTGGCTTGTTAACAAACCGAGCTGGCTCGTTAACGAACTGAGCTAGGATGTCAACTCATCTCGTGAAAAAAATTCAAACAAGCTGATCCGAGTCGAGATGACCACAAACCGAGCGAGCCGACGAGCCACGGGCATTTTCTCTAGCCCTAGACTCTTGCACTACGCTAATACAGATGGACACCAGAAGGAATGTTGCATAGACGCCTGACACTGAAACCATACAAATACAAACTACTAACTACAAAATAACAAGGCAAAGACATGCACTGGTACTACTTATTACTCATGATTTACTTATCCTGAAGGCTTTATCACTCTCAGGATTCCTCAATTATTGTCAGATGCTGACTTGCTGAGGAAAATCGGTGCAGGAAGTCCTAAGCCTACTCAACTAAGTTAACTGCTAACAAGGAAGCTGTGAAACGGCACCCATCACTGATCATCTTTAGATTTGGATCATAGTGGCTTTGGTTCCCTGATAGTGACCAACCAAATGGAGCAAATGTGGAGTGCAGGGGATGCCCCACGTTGGTGGATGTGCTACCATTTGGTACCATGGGGCTCCTGGCATCATTGGAGTGCTCACTTGATGTACCATCCGATGGGGGGCTGGCAGTCGAGGCCGGCACCGATGTTGGCTCACGTTTCAGTTGTTCTTCTTTTGGCTTTTGACCTTAAGCAATGGAACTGCCAACTACCTACAAAACAAAAGGCTAAAATAGTTATAACAGAACACCACACTAAAATAGTTGTAACAGGTGACCTTGGTAAGTTGGCATTCTATCTGGCACATTCGCTAGATGGAAATGAAGGGTGAACAATGATATAGGAATAGGGAACATGTACATGTGTCGTTGTCATTAGCATTCTAGCAACACAACCTCCAACCATGTGTCCATCACTTCCTGCCACACTCAAACCACATGTTTTGCTGCGAGTGTCACCATCCTCTTCAAGCATGAATGAGCTCAAAAGAGAGAGTATATCGAAGTGGCCCTGCAACAAGTTACACAAAGGAATTCATATCATGTGAATGAATAAATTTATCACGGTATTCTGAAAATAAAAAATAGCCCAGAAACATAAGCATTTAGGACGAAATACAATTAAAATGAGAACTATAAAAGGAATTGAGAAACCCCCTACTAACTTGTGTGACATGTGACTAAAAAAGTGACAAGATCAAATAGAGCACACTACTACTTGTTTTTGTTGGAACTTATGTTGGCATCAAATATAGGCCAAGAAGACAGAGACCAACAAGACTGGAAGAGAACACATCAGTATTCAAGACAATTCTTTAAAATGACTCACTCAAATATTTTAAATAAAATACATTACTCACTGGCTTACTTCCTTGCTTTGCCCCTACCTTCTTCCTGATGTGCATCAGCGTCAGCGCACCAAAGTAAATTGTCTTCCGTGGAGTACCCAAATGACGTGATTACAAGTTTATTCACAAATTTGAATACGGTTAGGCAAAGAAATGACCAAACGAAAAGTGGAAATCAAGAGCAACCATGTGGATTCCTGATCTGAGCATAAAACAAGATTTCCCGGTAAAATAGAAAAGTTCTTTGTGATTACTTACATGTTTAATTATCAGATAGAAAAGATCAATTAGCATTTGGAATGACTAGCTTATGCAGGATAAATCCCAGACATATTGTATCCTGAAAGCATGGGCAAAAACTTTAAATGAGAACTAAGTCACATATTCATGACAAAAAGAAAATACGAGTATTGCATGGATAGATAAGCCAACACAATCATCACCTCCCTAAGAACATATGTCATGTCAGTTTATGTGTGTACAACACTTACTTCCATCATGTAGAGGGCTCTAGGAATTTAAGCTAACTTCCGACAAAAAATTTCCGAGAGCCAAACTTCCGACAGGATGGCTTAACTTCCGAGAGTTTAGCTAGCTCCCTAGAGTTTAGGCCTAACTCCTAGGGTTTAGGCTCTAGAAAGTTTACTATTTTGGTGTAGTGAAAGAGAAGGGCAAAGGCTAAAATTCCATAAGTGAGACATCAACATACACATAGCGGCCTTAAACCATTATAAGCAGCAAAATACCTACACAAAATGCTTATGTAGTCCACCCTCACATAGAGATAAAGCCTCAAACCATTTTAAGCAGCAAAACAAACACCTAGACGAAATGCCTATGTAGTCCACGAAGCAGCGATGTTCTGCTTTTTGAAACAAAGGACAAAGATTGTATAAGCAAACCTAATATTATGGCTGGCGATATTAATGTCCTCGCTTTCTCAATTTCTATTTTTTCTATTCACCTATATTAGGAAAAAAATGTAACCTTTCATGCAAAGCTTTTGAGTTCAGAACTCCAGACAATAGTAGCCTAATACTAACCCTAATTTTACATTAGGATCATGTACTCATCCAATAGCCTTTGGTCCCTTTAATTGAAATATATCACCATTTTATTTAGTGCTAATAAGTGACAAATGTTTGTTAATAAAAAATTGCATACTTCGATTAGAATTAGTCAGCATTTAGGTCAACGTCATTCTTCGATTAGAATTTGGGCATGGCACTACAACTAAAACAATCTATAGAGAAAGAAACACAGAGGCAACCAATATTCATCCCGACACAAGTTACCATATGCCACCAACAATTCCTTAATCCTTACTAGGTGAGTGCCCGTGCGTTGCAACGGGAATATATAATACAAAGATAACTTATATATAATACCAAGATAATTTATGTACAAATGTGATATGCTGTAAAAAAAGAAAAGGTTTCGTAATCCGTTTATTTCATACATAAATTTTATTATTTTAATCTAACTATTTCACCACTACATATTGCAATGTCGCGATGATATACAAATTATTCGATAAAATGTTAGTGCAAAATGGATATATGAAAACGAACAAGATAATCATCGACCTCAATATCTAAAATATTCTTTTCTAACATCTAATCTCTACTACTATAAAGCATCATCTAACAAAACCTACACAATTAATTCTACTCATGTGTTGCTAATCGAAGCAAGGAGGGGGGTTGCATGAAAGCCGAAGCAGGAGCTGTAAGGCCTACAACAAGGAGCGATGAGGTATACGCGTTGCTAATCGAGAACAATGTAAGTGCCTTACTCTCCCGAGAAACTAATCAGCACAACAGAATCCCTGCCACCGCCTAATCTACTCATGTTAAGCATCTCACTCTGTTAAACTAGAGAGAGCCCATGAACCCTACGACTCACTCTTAAGCATCAGAGCACAACATAATCTGCTCCAAATGGAAGGCCATCCTATCAAGCCATCGTCCTTGGGGTGGACAACATGCGGAACTGCTTCTAGCACCGAGTTCTGTCATTTATGCCTGAAATATTGAAGAACAAAAACGAAAGCAAGATGTAAACAACCCTGCTCGACATACGGAGTTAAAGAAAAAAGGGAAAAGATTATAGGTGATCCTGAAGATATATACGAACACACATTTAGACGGAATCAGAATTCAAGCACGTGCTCTTTAGCATAATCAACAAGATCTTTTACGCACCATGGTAGAGGAATCTGCCTCGATCTAGGACAACTTTGGAGATCCCTTTCTCCAGGCAAGATTTGGCGATCACCTCACCAAACTTGTGTCGTTTCCTGGAAGCCATTAGCAAAAAATGTGTCAGAAATAGATCATAGCCTATCTGCAAGAGCACATCTCATCGTGTTATTTTGAATCCAAGAATAACCAAATTTTAACCAACATAGTAGGTTCTAGTTTAGGGATAAAAATTGCTAGTCATGTGAACGATTGCACAACTTCAAACTGTTTTGTGTTTTCTACATGCAGAATCGTCTAAAGAAAAATCAGCGTATGGCACCCTGAGATTATCCAAAAACCTCACTGATTCTTTAGAAAAGGAATATTTCAACCTAGGACTTCATTGTATTGATTATGTTGGCCATGACTGGTTTTCCATATATAAGCAAATATTAAATCACTGATGAAAGAGTGGATTTTTGTGAGACAATATTGCTTTTTTTCTCTTGCTTGCATTTAAGGATAACAAAGCCACTCTTTAAAGCTTTTTATTGTGCTTTTAGTAAGTTCAACAAAATGTGTGGTTCTGCCTAATTACAACTATTTTTCTATAAAAAAATTACACCTTATAGAATGCCTCACAACACACACTCACTCCTATGAAAGAATCATCATGCTCGCATTTTTCAAGTAAACATGTAGTGCATAACACAAAGATACACAAACATATAGGTCTTACATGGCAATATACCATTATTTGTAGGTTTTTAACTCTTCATCTAATATTAGGTCACAAGATAATACAACCCAACTATTCTGTGAGGATGCATATAGTTTCTACCATTAGAAGATCACTTAAGCAAGAAGAAGGAAAAGTAAAACTTACTAATCATGTTATGGCAGCACAACAACCTGTCCAGAGGATGCATAATACCATAAATAGATGATACAAAGTGTTTATTAACATGCCAATGGGCGAACATAGTGGAAATAGACTAGATGACCAAATTACATAAAGGTTTGGACATAGGAGATTAGCACACACACAAAAAACAAAATTCAGATCAGTGCAGCATGGTGTCGGGGTCTAGGATCTTGATGAAGCTACGGTGGTGGCTGAGCGAGCAGGCATTGTCGGCCACAATAGTGCGGGACGGTATAAACATGAAGTTTTTTGCACAAACAGACCAAGTTTTTGGGCACAAACAGACCAAGTTGCAGAGGCTTAAACATAAAGGGAGAAAATGACTATATCCATGTCCGAAAAAGGAGAAGCATGGGCATTAGCTTGAACATGTTAGAAATGAAATGCAAAGATCCAATAGTACTAACAAAGGCAACATGCAAGTAGCATAGAACAGACCTGTCATGGATCAAGGCAAATGAAGTACTTCAAACCATCTATACCATGCTCCAGTTCCACAGTAGCCATGCGAGTAGCAGCATAAGGGCAGGCTTTGCTCGTCTATTGTGATGCTATAAAGCTTCGAATCAGCTTCACCAACTTACCGTTGTTAATTTGTTTAGTGTGCCATCGATTTGCATGAAATATGCCTGCAGATTATAATAACTTTAAGTACTCAACCAAGACAATGACAACTGATAACTTATGTCCGTCAGGTAAAGGAACAAAATACAAACCTCTAGCAACATCTCTAGCTCTTCAACGTCATTCTCATTTCCAGGCACAGTAGTTGCACTGGCTCTGCTTGCTCTTGATATTTTTGAGCCAATAGTTGGGGATGCAGGGAACGAGTTTGGTCCGACAGAACCACTGACAAGGGAAGATGCCCCAGCCAACTTTCTAGACAAGTAAAGATCAGCCATGTCGTCATCATCATCCAATAATTGTTCAAGCTCATCTCTCACCTAGCAAATAGAGAAAAAACTTGTCGGCATTTTGACCCCGGGGGGGTCCCTGGACCGACGAGTAAATTGTCGCTGCGTGTCCCAGCCCAGATGGGTCAGCGCGAGACAGAACACAAGGGGGAAACAATAAGGGGAATTGCGGCCTCGTGTTGTCCTGTGCCCAGGGCGGATGCGCTTGCAGTAGGGGGTTACAAGCGTTCGCGAGGGAGAGAGAGAGAGCCTGTGCGTCAGCCCGTCCTCCCGCGCGACCACCTTCCCGTACGAGGGCCCTGGACCTTCCTTTTATAGATGTAAGGAGAGGGTCCAGGTGTACAACAGGGAGCGTAGCAGTGTGCTAACGTGTCTAGTAGGGAGGAGCCAGAGTCCTATGTACATGCCGACGTGGCTGTTGGAGAGGTGTTGCTGCCCTGTTCATGTGATGTCGTGGACGTCGGAGGAGCGCTTGAGCCCTGTGGAAGCACAGCTGTCGGAGCTGTCGGATCCTTGCTGACGTCTCCTTGCTTCCGTAAGGGGCTGAGAACTGTCGTCGTCATGGAGCACGCGGGGTGCCATCATTACTTGTTTACCGGGGCGAGCCAGATGGGACGTCGGTCTTGTTCCCCGTAGCCTGAGCTAGCTAGGGGTAGGGTAATGATGGGCCCCCCTGTAGCGTGGTCGGTCCGAGCCCAAGGTCGGGCGAGGCGGTGATTCCCCTGAGGTCGAGGCTGAGTCCGAGCCCTGGGGTCGGGCGAGGCGGAGACCGTCGTCCGAGGTTGAGGTGGAGTCCGAGCCCTGGGGTCGGGCGAGGCGGAGACCGTCTTCCGGTGTCGAGGTTGAGTTCGAGCCCTGGGGTCGGGCGAGGCGGAGACCGTCTTCCAAGGTCGAGGTGGAGTCTGAGCCCTGGGGTCAGGCGAGGTGGAGACTGTCTTCCGGTGTCGAGGTTCAGTCCGAGCCCTGGGGTCGGGCGAGGCGGAGACCGTCTTCCGAGGTCGAGGTGGAGTCCGAGCCCTAGGGTCGGGCGAGGCGGAGACCGTCTTCTGGTGTCGAGGTTGAGTCCGAGCCCTGGGGTCGGGCGAGGTAGAGACCGTCTTCCGAGTTCGAGGTGGAGTCCGAGCCCTAGGGTCGGGCGAGGCGGAGACTGTCTTCCGAGGTCGAGGTGGAGTCCGAGCCCTGGGGTCGAGCGAGGCGGAGACCGTCGTCCGAGGTCGAGGCTAAGTCCGAGCCCTGGGGTCGGGCGATGCGGAGACCGTCGTCCGAGGTCGAGGTGGAGTCCGAGCCCTAGGGTCGGGCGAGGCGGAGACCGTCTTCCGAGGTCGAGGTGGAGTCCGAGCCCTGGGGTCAGGCGAGGCGGAGCTTCCTATGGCGCCCGAGGCTAGACTTGGCTGCTGTCAGTCTCACCCTGGCGGGTGGCACAGCAGTCGGAGTAGGGCAGGCGGCGCTGTTTTCCTGTCAGGTCAGTCAGTGGAGGGGCGAAGTCACTGCGGTCACTTCGGCCTTGTCGACTGAGGAGCGCGCGTCAGGATAAGGTGTCAGGCGATCCTTGCATTGAATGCTCCTGCGATCCGGTCGGCTGGCGAGGCGATCTGGCCAAGGTTGCTTCTCTGTGAAGCCTGCCCGAGCTGGGCCTCGGGCGAGTCGAAGGTGTGCCCGTTGCTTGAGGGGACCCTCGGGCGAGACATGAATCCTCCTGGGTCGGCTGTCTTTGCCCGAGGCTGGGCTCGAGCGGGGCGAGATCGTGTCCCTTGAGGGGACGGAGCCTTGACCTGAATTGCGCCCATCAGGCCTTTGCAGCTTTGTGCTGATGGGGGTTACCAGCTAAGATTAGGAGTCTTGGGGTACCCCTAATTATGGTCCCCGACAGTAGCCCCCGAGCCTCGAAGGGAGTGTTGGTACTCGCTTGGAGGCTTTTGTCGCACTTTTTTGCAAGGGGCCCGGCCTTTCTCGGTTGTATTTCGTTCCGGTGGGTGCGCGCGAGCGCACCCACCGGGTGTAGCCCCCGAGGCCTCGGAGGAGTGGTTTGACTCCTCTGAGGTCTTAGCGCTTTTCGTGACGCCTTGGCCGGTCTGGTTGTTCCCTCATGCGAACTGGTCGTTGCTCGGGTGCATAGTCAGGTTCCGAGTTCTCGGGCTGGTATGTTGACGCTGTCAACGGTTTGGCTGGAGCCGGGTTTGCGATAGCAGCCCCCGAGCCTCCGCACAGAGCGAGAGGATGGTCAAGGACTGACTCGGCTTTTATCATACGCCCCTTCGTCGCCTTTCTGCAAGGAGGGGGGGGGGAAAGTGCCATGTTGCCCTCGGAGGGCGCCGAACATGGTGTCTCCAGTGAGTTGCTAACGGGTGATCCGAGTGGACGCCCGTGCCCCGTTCGATAAGGGTCGGCTAGTGGCCTAGAGGCACGCTCCAAAAGTACCTGCAGGTGATTTGCCGGACTCGATCCTGTTTGATTGGGTCCGAGGGCTCGATGCCTCCCTCTGATGGGATTCCGTTACAGAATCGCTCCTACTGGTTTCGGAAATGTCCTAGGGTACCTCGGGAGCGTAGCCCGAGCCTCGGCCATGTATCGGACGTACCCAGAGTCATCGCTCACTCTGCGTGCTCTGAGGTGGCTGTCGAACCCTTCGGGGGGCCAGCCTTCGAACCCCTGATCAGTAGTAGGCGCGGAGCCCGAGTGGCTTGAGGCGGCTGTCGAACCCTTCCGAGGGGCCAGCCTTCGAACCTCTGACCAGTAGTGGGCGCGGAGCCCGAGTGCTCTGAGGCGGTTGTCGAAACCCTTCCGAGGGGCCAGCCTTCGAACCTCTAATCAGTAGGAGGGCTCGGGGCCCGCTTCCTCGCAGAGAAGGATCCCTTTCGGAGTATCCCCTTTCCCGGTCCCTATAGCAAGAGAGAGAAAGGGGAAGAGGAAAAGGATACGAAATTGAACGACGTAGCGCACCTTTTTTGACGCGGTCATTATGGCGGAGGTGAAGCGTCGCCCGCTTTGCCTGCCAAAGGTGTCGCCTGCCCTACCGCAGAGTTAATGCGACAGGACGAGTGGTTGGTGGGGCAGCCGTTGTGCATGCGCGAGCCGTTCGAGGAACGGAACACGGGCGCGTCGTCTTCACACCGTGGGAGAGGGCTCTCTCGCTGTCCCAGGAGGGGACGTGAGCCTGCAGACGATTTGACTGCTGCTTCCGCCCGCCTGCCGCCGCCATTACTGCCGGCCCACTTTTGGCCATATCGACCGTCGCGCCTTCTCCCGCGGCGGACTGACCTATGACCGATGTGCTCGGTTGGCACTGTTGGGCCATGCGCAAGGTTGCCTCGAGTCGCGGCACCGGTTCCGCAGTCGAGAAGGCGTGGTACTGGCGCAAGTGGCGGTGCAGTTTCTCGCACGTAGTAACCAGCGCGCCTGTTACATGATGTGTGGGCCTGGGCGCAATGCTGGACGCGTCGAAGTCGAAAGGGTGCATCCCCTTGGTGCAGTTGCATGCCGCCTGCATGGCGGTCCGCCCTTTCGCCCGCTAGTTTAGGCGAAGATGGAGGAGTGCTCGTAACCGCTGGGCAGTTACTCGCTCCGCGCACGGTGGTTTGGCTTCTTCTGTCCTGGGCCAGCTTGCATGACGCGTGGGACCCAGCCCCCGTGTCGTAGGGGGAGGACCTTGGAGCGTGTTGGTGAAGACTCAGTCCGCGACGGCTGAGGACGCAAGTGGGGAGAGTCGCCTTTAAAAAGGGGGTGACCCCCTTGGGTGGCAGCCATGCCTTCGCACTCCCCTCATGCATCGCGTCCTTCCACCTTCCGAGCCCCCGGATGGGGAGCGCCCGTGTTGCTTTCGTCTTGCTGTCGTTGGAGGAGCGCAACTTCGTGGAAGTTGGTACCTTTCAGCCATCGCTCGGCTTCAAGGATTTTCATCATGCAGCCCGGCTACATCCCCTCGCCGATGGTCACCCAAGACGGTGACCACTAGTTTGATGGTGGGGAGAAGCAAGCCGGGCTACGGCCTCTGCCTCGCCCTCAGCTTCAAGGATCTTCATCATCCTTGCTGGGGCGGAGGGCGAGCTGAGCCGGAGCTCTACCTCCCGTATGGGCCGGCGGGCCACCTCCTCCTTCAGCATTCAGGGGAGAGGGCGCTCACCGGCCTAGCGGGGGGCGGACTTCGACATCGCGGGGCCGATCGGCCGCAAGCATCATCAGCTCCAGCGTGCCCGGTTCGCTGGCTCAGCTGGCTCTGGCATAGCTTCCGGTGCCACCTCCCACCGCTGGGCGGAGTGCGGCTATCTGTCCGCCGTACGGGCGGTTGTTGCGCCGCGCGCACCGGGGGACCGCCCAAGACGTCGCGTGCTGCTAGGGCGGCGTTCGTGTTCCTGGGCTGTCCTGCCCTTGCTCCGGTACGACGCCTCTACGCGGAGGTCGGTGCTCGCCCGTCCGGGAGGACCCGAGTGGGGATCTGCCGGTGGGCAGATGGCTGCCGTCGTCGGTGCTGAGGTGGTGGTGGCTGAAGAAGTCCTCGTCGCCGACGAGATCGCCGCCACCATCTGCGCTTCGGGCCTCTGGCTCTTTGGCTTTGATAGCTTGTCCTCGCCCCTCGAGTGGGGACGTGGGCGAGGGCCTTATCGCAGCAGCGTCTGCCCTGAGGTCATCGCTGCTGCTGTTTGGCCGCCCGAAGCGGAGGTCGTTGTCGCTGCTGCCGGAGTGGGCGGCGGCGAGCCACCTGGATTTTGTCGTCCTGCAGGCCCTCCAATGTGAGGGGTTGTTCTTACCTGCGGGGGTGGAACTGGAGTTCCGTTTGTAATGGCACCTTGAGTGTCGGTGTCTGTTCATTGTGGCTGTCGGGACCTGAACATCTGTGTATTTGGGCGTAAAGCCGTGTTTCTTCCTCATTTCGATCACCAGGTCTCGCCTGTCGGCTAGCTGAACCTCTTAACCAAGTGTGAGTTGCCCTGTGCGGAAGGTGACGAGTGAGGTATCCGTATCTCGGAGGCGTAGGAGTCCCTCGGCTCGGTCGGCCTTGCCGCCCGAGGTTTCTCTTGCCCAGTTAAAGAAACCCTCGGCCGCTCTGCAATGAGCCGGAGCCGGAGGCAGCGGTGTCAGCATGGACAGAGGCGGAGTCGGCTGGAGAAGAAACTTCGTCAGCCCAGGAGCAGGGGACTTCCCAGGCCGAGGAGGCGTAGCAGCGGCGACCGGAGCCTGGCCGGGTCGTCCACTGGCGGGACCAACCCTGGAGTCGGGCTGCTGAGGCCATGAGCTGGGCCGGTGTCCCCGGGGGACGGCCGGCTGAGGCTACGGAGCGGCCGGTCCGGCTGTCTGCTTGGGCCGGGTTCCTGGAGGAGGCCCTGGCGGCGATGACCCAGGTGTGGTGCTGATATTTTCCTTCGAGGTGGAGATCCTCCGACAGTGTCACCGTCTGAGGCTGGGTCGGATTCCGCCGAAGGTGGAGTCGACGCCGAGGGTGCTACTGCTCCCCCTACTGATGTCTGATCCTGCAGGAACAGTTTATCTGTAGTGCGCGTATGTTTTTTGCGGCCGTCGAGGCCCAAACATACCATCGTCGTGTTGTAAAGCTGCGTTTCTTTTCCCCTTGTTTCGAATATCAGGACTTGTTCGTCGGTAACAGAATTGTTTATCCGAGCGAGAGTTACTTATTGCGGAAGGTGATGAGTGAGGTATCCGTATCCTGGAGGCATAGGAGTTCCTCAGCTCGGTCGGCCTTGCCGCTTACGTGTACTCTTACTCGTCCGTAGGATTCTGTTATCAATATAGTCGAGAAGGCATGAAAAATCGTTTCGGCAGAAAAGTTTTCGAGCGTTAAGACTTGTTCGGTCAGCAGAATCGCTTATTCGAGCGTGAGTTACTTATCGCAGAAGGTGATGAGTGAGGTATCCGTATCCCGGAGGCGTAGGAGTCCCTCGGCTCGGTCGACCTTGCCGCTTACGTGTACTTCGTCGTTTTCAGGATCCCACTATCGAAGTAGTCGAAAAGCACAAAAGATGTTCTGGCAGAAAGACTTTTTCCGAGGAAAATTTTGACGCAGAGGGGGTACCCCCTTCTAGCCCCCGAGGGAGGGTCGGGCTTTGCCGAGGCAAGGCTGACCCTTCCTTGATGGTTAGACTTTATTTGCGTATGTAAACGAGGTATATGAAGACTTGAAAACATCTTAAGGGTAGAAGCGACGTAGCTGTCGGATGTTCCAAGCATTGTTCTAGACCTCGCCTTGACTGTTGGCCAACTTGTATGTTCCGGGCTTTAAAATCTTGGCGATGATGAACGGCCCTTCCCAGGGAGGTGTGAGTAGGGGTGAAAACGGGCGGATACGGACGGATATTAGCTCATCCCGTATCCTACCCTAATGTATTTAAAACGGATTCGGGATCGGATACGGATAGTTAGAAACGGGACGGATACGGATACATGGACCGGATATTTATCCGGGCGGATAAGTGACGGATACGGATATTATTTGATCGGATATCGGATACTTGTCGGATAATGCATTAATTGGTTATCAAAAAATATTCTTGTTCGACCACGAAATTGCAAGTAAATTAATACTAATAAGCATTTAATAGAAGATAATCTCAAGTTCCCACGTAAAAATGGTAAAGTGAAGTATTGATTATGTTGAAACTTGGATACTTAGAGTGATTTCACGTGTAACTCACGCAATAAGTGGAAATAAAATAGAAGAAACGTTGACATCCTGTGAATTTTATGGTCCCATTATTTTTTATGACTATATGTGGCCATATGTTGTACCTTCGTATAATTTCATAGATTTCTGAGGCTATTTATATATTATTAATTTTTTTCTACATAAAATCATCAAAGTATAATTAAAATTCATAAATACACTAGTTTTGATCCAAAATTGCAAAAAGCTTACCAAAACAAATAAACATTCTATTCAAATAAAACCTCAAGTCGCCACATGAAAATGATAAGTGAAATATTAATTATGTTGAAACTTCGATACATAAAATGATTTCACATGTAACTCACGCAATAAGTGGGAGTAGAATGGAAGAAACACCAACATCTTGTGGATTTTATAGTCCAAATGTTTTTGAGAACTATATGTGGATATATGTTGTGTCCCCGTAAAAATTCATGAATTTTTTAGGCTATTTGGTGTATTATTAATCTCTTGTTGTAGAAAATCATCAAAATACAATTAAATTCATAAAAATATTGTAGCGTCGACCGAAAATTGCAAATAAGTTACCAATATTAATAAATAGTTTATAAAAAGATAATCCTAAGTTCCCACATGGATATAATCTTAAGTCCCCACATGAAAATGATAAAGTCTATTATTTTGATATAAATTTAGACATTATTTTAATGATTTTGGCCTAAAGATATGTTTAAACAAAAATGTGATGTACTACAAAGTTATAGATCTCTTCGAGCTCTACAATTTTCATATAAACTTTATCTTCATCCGATTTCATATGTAAAAGTTATGATTTTATAACTATATTATTATGCAGAAAAAGAAAAACCGGGTACCCGAATTCCGGGTACCCGTATCCGACCCGAATATCCGGGTATTTACCGGGTAGTACTCGCTCCGTATCCGACCCGAATCCGAAGCCATACTATCCGGGTATTACCCGTATCCGTCCCGAATCTAAAAATTACCCGTATCCGTATCCGAAAAATGGTCCCGAATCAGTATCCGTATCTGGTACCCGTTTCGGGTACCCTACCTGTTTTCACCCCTAGGTGTGAGCTTGTGGCGCCCTCGGGCGCCTTGTCGTAGCCGAAGCACCAAGTCGCCCACCTGAAGGTCTCGGGACCGAACCCCTCGGGCATGGTAGCGTCGCAGGGACTGCTGATACCGCGCCGAGTGTAGTAAGGCCATGTCCCGAGGCTCTTCCAGCTGGTCCAATGATTCTTCTCGGTTGGTCTGGTTGCTTCGGGCGTCGTATGTCCTTGTCTTCGGGGAGCCGTATTCTAAGTCTGTGGGTAAGATAGCCTTGGCCCCATAGACTAGAAAAAACGGCGTGAAGCCCGTGGCTCGGCTTGGCGCCGTCCTCAGACTCCAAACCACCGAGGGGAGTTCCTTCATCCATCGCCTACCGAACTTGTTGAGGTTGTTGTAGATCCTTGGCTTGAGTCCCTGCAGAATCATGTCGTTGGCACGTTCTACCTGCCCATTCGTCATGGGGTGGGCTACGGCGGCCCAGTCCACCCAGATGTGGTGGTCCTCGCAGAAGTCCAGGAACTTTCTGCCAGTGAACTGGGTGCCGTTGTCAGTGATGATGGAGTTCGGGACCCCGAAGCGATGGATGATGTTGGTGAAGAACGCCACCGCCTGTTCGGACCTGATGCTGTTTAGGGGTCGGACCTCAATCCACTTGGAGAATTTGTCGATAGCGACCAGCAGGTGCGTGTAGCCCCTGGGTGCCTTCTGCAAGGGACCGACGAGGTCCAGACCCCACACAGCAAACGGCCAGGTGATGGGTATTGTTTGCAAGGCCTGAGCGGGTAGGTGTGTCTGCCTTGCGTAGAATTGACACCCTTGGCAGGTGCGTACAATCCTAGTGGCGTCGGCCACCGCGGTTGGCCAGTAGAAACCCTGTCGGAAGGCGTTTCCAACGAGGGCCCGAGGTGCTGCGTGGTGGCCGCAAGCCCCCGAGTGTATTTCTTGCAATAGCTACTGACCTTCGGCGATGGATATGCATCGCTGGAGGATGCCTGAGGGGCTGCGGTGGTAGAGCTCCTTTCCGTCACCCAACAAGACGAACGACTTGGCGCGCCGCGCCAGTCGCTGAGCTTCGGTTCTGTCGAGGGGTAGCTCTCCTCGGTGGAGATATTGCAGGTACGGGGTCTGCCAGTTTCGATTAGGCGGGACCCCATTCTGCTCTTCCTCGACGCGCAGTGCCTCACCCTCGGGGGCCGAGGGTGCCTCGGGCTGAGCCGAGGGTGCCTCGGGCTGAGCCGAGGGCGCCTCGGGCTGAGCCGAGGGCGCCTCGGGCAGGGCCGAGACCTTCTCGGGCTCGAG
Organism: Zea mays; assembly: GCF_902167145.1. Classification (NCBI taxonomy): domain Eukaryota; kingdom Viridiplantae; phylum Streptophyta; class Magnoliopsida; order Poales; family Poaceae; genus Zea; species Zea mays. Next base: position 8,679,832 of record NC_050104.1, on the reverse strand, counting down.
CGTGTCGTCGGTCTTGACTGAGGGTTGATGTAGGTCTCGGGAGAAGATGTCCGGAGGAACCATTGTCCGCCCCGAGGCTATCTTAGCCAGCTCGTCCGCAGTCTCGTTGTATCGTCGAGCGATGTGGTTGAGCTCGAGCCCGTAGAACTTGTCCTCCAGGCGCCGAACCTCGTCGCAGTAGGCTTCCATCTTCGGGTCGCGGCAGTGGGAGTTCTTCATGACTTGGTCGATGACAAGCTGCGAGTCGCCATGAGCGTCGAGGCGCCGAACCCCTAGCTCGATGGCGATGCGCAACCCGTTAACCAGAGCCTCGTACTCGGCCACGTTGTTGGACGCCGGGAAATGGAGGCGCAGCACGTAGCGGAGGTGCTTCTCGAGGGGCGAGATGAAGAGCAGGCCCGCGCCCGCTCCTTTCTTCATCAGCGACCTGTCGAAAAACATGGTCTAGAGTTCCGGTTGGATCAGAGCTGCTGGAAGCTGGGTGTCGACCCATTCAGCCATAAAGTCCGCCAAGACTTGGGACTTGATGGCCTTCCGAGGAGCGAACGAGATTGTCTCGCCCATGATCTCTACCGCCCACTTTGCAATCCTACCCGAGGCCTCTCGGCACTGGATGATCTCTCCCAGGGGGAAGGATGACACCACAGTCACCGGATGAGACTCGAAGTAGTGTTGCAACTTTCGCCGCGTCAGAATTACCGCGTACAGTAGCTTCTGAATTTGCGGGTAGCGGATTTTGGTCTCGGACAGTACCTCACTGATGAAGTAGACCGGCCTCTGGACGGGCAATGCGTTCCCCTCTTCTCGTCTCTCGACCACGATCGTGGCGCTGACCACCTGAGTGGTAGCGACGACGTAGATCAAGAGGGCTTCTCCGGCAGCGGGGGGCACCAAGATGGGCGCGCTTGTATGGAGCGCCTTTAGGTTCCCGAGGGCTTCCTCGGCCTCGGTGGTCCAAGTGAAGCGCTCGGTCTTAAGAGGCGGTACAGAGGTAGGCCTCTTTCGCCGAGGCGCGAGATGAAACGGCTCAGAGCCGCAAGGCATCCCATGACCCTCTGTACTCCTTTCAAGTTCTTGATGGGCCCCATGTTGGTGATGGCCGCGATTTTCTCCGGGTTGGCCTCGATGCCCCGCTCGGAGACGATGAACCCCAGGAGCATGCCTCGGGGGACTCCGAAGACACACTTCTCGGGATTGAGTTTTACGCCTTTCACCTTGAGACACTTGAATGTCGTTTCAAGGTCGGAGAGGAGGTCGAAGGCTTTCCTCGTCTTGACTACGATGTCATCGACGTAAGCCTCGACCGTTCGACCAATGTGCTCTCCGAACATGTGGTTCATGCACCTTTGGTATGTCGCTCCCGCATTCCTCAAACCGAATGGCATAGTAATGTAGCAGTACATGCCAAAAGGTGTGATGAAAGAAGTCGTGAGCTGGTCGGACTCTTTCATCCTGATTTGGTGATATCCTAAGTAGGCATCGAGGAACGACAGGGTTTCGCACCCAGCAGTAGAATCTATGATTTGATCGATGCGAGGCAGAGGGTAGGGAACTTTCGGACATGCTTTGTTTAGACCAGTGTAGTCTACACACATCCGCCATTTCCCGCCTTTCTTTCTCACAAGCACAGGGTTGGCTAGCCATTCGGGATGGAATACCTCTTTGATGAACCCTACAGCCATCAGCTTGTGGATCTCCTCGCCTATGGCTATGCGCTTTTCTTTGTCGAATCGGCGCAGAGGCTGCTTCACGGGTCGGGCTCCATCTCGGATATCCAGCGAGTGCTCGGCGACATCCCTCGGTATGCCAGGCATGTCTGAGGGACTCCACGCAAAAACCTCGGCGTTCACGCAGAGAAAGTCGACGAGCACTGCTTCCTATTTGGGGTCGAGCTCGGAGCCGATCCGGACTTGCTTGGAGGCGTCGTTGCTAGGGTCGAGAGGGACGGACTTAACCGTCTCAGCTGGCTCGAAGTTGCTGGCGTGGCGCTTCGCGTCTGGCACCTCCTTGGAGAGGCTCTCCAGGTCGGCGATGAGGGCCTCGGATTCGGCGAGGGCCTCGGCGTACTCCACGCACTCCACGTCGCATTCATACGCGTGTCGGTACGTGGAGCCGACGGTCATGACCCCGTTGGGGCCCAGCATCTTGAGCTTGAGGTAGGTGTAGTTGGCGACGGCCATGAACTTGGTGCAGCATGGTCTCCCCAGCACTGCGTGGTAGGTTCCTCGGAACCTGACCACCTCGAACGTGAGAGTTTCCTTTCGGAAATTGGAGGGAGTCCCGAAGCAGACGATTAGATCGAGTTGCCCAAGGGGTTGGACGCGTTTCCCAGGGATGATCCCGTGAAAAGGCGCCGCGCCGACCCGGATCGTAGACAGATCCATCTGCAGGAGCCCGAGGGTCTCGGCGTAGATGATGTTGAGGCTGTTGCCTCCGTCCATGAGGACCTTGGTAAGCCTGACATTGCCGATGACAGGATCGACAACGAGCGGGTACTTTCCCGGGCTCGGCACGCGGTTGGGGTGGTCGCCTTGGTCGAAAGTGATGGGCTTGTCGGACCAGTCTAGGTAGACTGGCGTCGCCACCTTCACCGAGCAGACCTCCCGGCGCTCTTGCTTGCGGTGCCGAGCTAAGGCGTTTGCCACTTGCCCACCATAGATCATGAAGCAGTCATGGACCTCGGGGAACTCCTCTGCCTTGTGATCCTCCTTCTTGTCGTTGTTGTGGGCTCTGCCACCTTCCACCGGGGGCTCGGCCTTGTGGAAGTAGCGCCGAAGCATGACGCACTCCTCAAGGGTGTGCTTGACGGGACCCTGATGATAGGGGCTCGACTCCTTGAGCATCTTGTCGAACAGGTTGGCGCCTCCGGGAGGCTTCCGAGGGTTCCTGTGCTCGGCGGCGGCGACAAGGTCTGCATCGGCGGCGTCGCGTTTCGCTTGCGACTTCTTCTTGCCCTTCTTCTTAGTGTCGCGCTGAGCGGACGCCTCGGGGACGTCTTCCGGCTGGCGCCCCTGAGGCTGCTTGTCCTTCCGAAAGATGGCCTCGACCGCCTCCTGACCAGAGGCGAACTTGGTGGCGATGTCCATCAGCTCGCTCGCCCTGGTGGGAGTCTTGTGGCCCAGCTTGCTCACCAGGTCACGGCAAGTGGTGCCGGCGAGGAACGCGCCGATGACATCTGAGTCGGTGATGTTGGGCAGCTCGGTGCGCTGCTTCGAAAATCGCCGGATGTAGTCCCACAGGGACTCTCCCGGCAACTGGCGGCAGCTTCGGAGATCCCAGGAGTTCCCAGGGCGCACGTATGTGCCCTGGAAGTTGCCGGCGAAGGCTTTGACTAGGTCGTCCCAGTTGGAGATCTGTGCAGGAGGCAGGTGCTCCAGCCAGGCTCGGGCGGCGTCGGAGACGAACAGGGGGAGGTTGCGGATGATGAGGTTGTCACCGTCCGTTCCACCCAGCTGGCAGGCCAGCCGGTAGTCCGCGAGCCACAGTTCCGGCCTTGTCTCACCCGAGTACTTGGTGATGGTAGTCGGGGTTTGGAACCAGGTCAGGAACGGCGCCCGTCGTATGGCCCGGCTGAAAGCTTGCGGACCGGGTGGTTCGGGCGAGGGGCTCCGATCCTCCCCGCTGTCGTAGCGTCCCCCACGCCTGGGGTGGTAGCCTCGGCGCACCTTCTCATCGAGGTGAGCTCGACGGTCGCGGCGGTGGTGCTCGTTGCCGAGGCGACCCGGGGCCGCAGGCGCTGTGTTCCGCGTGCGCCCGGTGTGGACCGAGGCTTCCCGCATGAATCGGGAAGTCGTGGCGCGATGCTCCGAGGGGTACCCCTGCCTTCGGGAGGCAGAGCTTTCGGCCCGTTGGACCGTGGCATCTTCCAGGAGATTCTTGAGCTCTCCCTGGATACGCCGCCCCTCGGTGGTGGATGGTTCCGGCATCGCTCAGAGTAGTATTGCTGCTGCTGCCAGGTTCTGGCCGACCCCACTGGAAGCTAGGGGCAGCCTTGCCCTGGCGTCGTCGGTGATGCGGTGCTGGACGTCTTGGGCCAGATGACGCGCTTCTCCGGCCGGTGCTCGGCCTGCCCACTCCTGCCCGATATTTTGTCGGAGCTGCACAAGTTGTCCTGCTTCCTCGTCGAGCCTGGCCTGCATCTCGCGGATTTGCTCGAGCTGTGCGTCTTGACCCCCCGCAGGGACTGGGACCACAGCTAGCTCCCGAAAGATGTCAACGCGAGGCGCAACCTAGGGAGATCGCCGTCCTCCGGCATACCAAGGTGGTTGCCTTCGTCGAGACCCCCTAGATCGACGTGGAAACATTCGCGACTTGGGCCACAGTCCTCGTCGTCAAGGCTGTGGCCATCATCGGGGCAATCGGAGAGGCAGTAGTCACATGCGGTCATGAAGTCCCGCATGGCACTGGGGTCACCGGGCCCGGAGAAATCCCAACCAGAGTCGGGCTCGTTATCTTCCTCGAAACCCGGGGGCCCGTAGGTCGAGACGGCCGTCAGTCGGTCCCAGGTTGACCACATATGGGACCCCGGAAGGTTTGGATATGCCTTTATGAAAGCGTCCACCGAAGCGGGATCGCTCGGTGGGTCGAAGCTGAATCTAAAAGGCACAGGATGGGAAACGGACGGTACCTCTTGATCGACGGATGGTGACGAAGTTGCGTCGGGGACGAACCGCACCGTTATCTCAGGTACGAGGCTAACGCCCAGCAAGTCCTTCGCGAGCGTGCTGGCGTCGTCCGTCTGCTTGGGGTTGGCGTGTTGCGGGGAAATGACGCTCGTCTTCGTCTCAGACGCGAGGTCAACGCCCGACGTGTCCCCCGCTGGGGCGCCGGCACCGTTGACTCGCTCGACAGCCGACGAGGTGCTGCCTCCTGCTTGGCCATGGTTGCCCCACCTCCTCCTCCGTCGGCGGGGAAGGTGACGGGACAGACCCGGATGCTGCTCTTCCGCCACGTGGGGAAGACGTCGTCGATTCCGCCGCCGGCGGGCGGGCTGACGGCCGCCATTGTCGTTGTCACGCGGCGGAGGAAGGAGTATCATGTCGTAGCTGCCGTCGAGGGACATGAACTCAAGACTCCTGAAACGGAGCAGCGTCCCGGGTTGGAGAGGTTGATGGAGACTACCCATCTGGAGCTTGACGGGAAGCTGTTCGTCAACACGCAGCAGTCCCCTACCTAGCGCGCCAACTGTCGGCGTTTCGACCCCGGGGGGGTCCCTGGACCGACGAGTAAATTGTCGCTGCGTGTCCCAGCCCAGATGGGTCAGCGCGAGACAAAACACAAGGGGGAAACAATAAGGGGAATCGCGGCCTCGTGTTGTCCTGCGCCCAGGGTGGATGCGCTTGCAGTAGGGGGTTACAAGCGTTCGCGAGGGAGAGAGAGAGCCAGTGCGTCAGCCCGTCCTCCCGCGCGGCCACCTTCCCGTACGAGGGCCCTGGACCTTCCTTTTATAGATGTAAGGAGAGGGTACAGGTGTACAACAGGGAGCGTAGCAGTGTGCTAACATGTCTAGCAGGGAGGAGCCAGAGTCATATGTACATGCCGACGTGGCTGTTGGAGAGGTGTTGCTGCCCTATTCATGTGATGTCGTGGCCGTCGGAGGAGCGCTTGAGCCCTGTGGAAGCACAGCTGTCGGAGCTGTCGGATCCTTGCTGACGTCTCCTTGCTTCCGTAAGGGGCTGAGAACTGCCGTCGTCATGGAGCACGCGGGGTGCCATCATTACATGTTTACCAGGGCAAGCCAGATGGGACGCCGATCTTGTTCCCCGTAGCCTGAGCTAGCTAGGGGTAGGGTAATGATGGGCCCCCCTGTAGCGTGGTCGGTCCGAGCCCAAGGTCGGGCGAGGCAGTGATTCCTCCGAGGTCGAGGATGAGTCCGAGCCCTGGGGTCGGGCGAGGCGGAGACCGTCGTCCGAGGTCGAGGTGGAGTCCGAGCCCTGGGGTCGGGCGAGGCGGAGACCGTCTTCCGGTGTCGAGGTTGAGTCCGAGCCCTAGGGTCGGGCGAGGCGGAGACTGTCTTCCGAGGTCGAGGTGGAGTCCGAGCCCTGGGGTCGGGCGAGGCGGAGACCGTCTTCCGGTGTCGAGGTTGAGTCTGAGCCCTAGGGTCGAGCGAGGCGGAGATCGTCTTTCGAGGTCGAGGTGGAGTCCGAGCCCTGGGGTCGGGCGAGGCGGAGACCGTCTTTCGGTGTCGAGGTTGAGTCCGAGCCCTAGGGTCGGGCGAGGCGGAGACCGTCTTCCGAGGTCGAGGTGGAGTCCGAGCCCTAGGGTCAGGCGAGGCGGAGACCGTCTTCCGAGGTCGAGGTGGAGTCCGAGCCCTGGGGTCGGGCGAGGCGGAGACCGTCGTCTGAGGTTGAGGCTGAGTCCGAGCCCTGGGGTCGGGCGATGCGGAGACCGTCGTCCGAGGTTGAGGTGGAGTCCGAGCCCTGGGGTCGGGCGAGGCGGAGACCGTCTTCCGAGGTCGAGGTGGAGTCCGAGCCCTGGGGTCGGGCGAGGCGGAGCTTCCTATGGCGCCCGAAGCTGGACTTGGCTGCTGTCAGTCTCACCCTGGCGGGTGGCACAGCAGTCGGAGCAGGGCAGGCGACGCTGTTTTCCTGTCAGGTCAGTCAGTGGAGGGGCGAAGTCACTGCGGTCACTTCGGCCTTGTCGACTGAGGAGCGCGCGTCAGGATAAGGTGTCAGGCGATCCTTGCATTGAATGCTCCTGCGATCCGGTCGGCTGGCGAGGCAATCTGGCCAAGGTTGCTTCTCCGCGAAGCCTGCCCGAGCTGGGCCTCGGGCGAGTCGAAGGTGTGCCCGTTGCTTGAGGGGACCCTCGGGCGAGACGTGAATCCTCCTGGGTCGGCTGTCTTTGCTCGAGGCTGGGCTCGGGTGGGGCGAGATCGTGTCCCTTGAGGGGACGGAGCCTTGACCTGAATTGCGCCCATCAGGCCTTTGCAGCTTTGTGCTGATGGGGGTTACCAGCTGAGATTAGGAGTCTTGGGGGTACCCCTAATTATGGCCCCCGACAAAACTGTGATTCCTAAACGACAAAAATAAAAAGAACAGTGCTAGTAGTCTATCACTATTCACCAAGTATACTCGGTATATGAGATATTGTCACTGGCAATCCACAAGCAACATGAAACCTATGTGCCACCCTTAGTTTTGATGAACAATTTTATTTCAGTCAAGAGCTCTCATTTTCTCCAAACTAACAAATAAAAAAGGGTTAATACTTTATTTTACATGGATAATGCAATGTTGTTGAAATTTAGAAGGACAAAACACAAAGCCGCATGGCTACCCATGCATCCCCTAGTAAGGCACAGTAAAAAAACAAACATACGTGCTAGTAGGGTCAAACAGGTAACTCCAGGGAGTGTTATTATCTTAGCACATATTCTGTAAAGGATGAAAGTTAAACTAAGGTGCTTACACAAGTCAAAGTAGTCCCACGATTCCAACTACAATAGAACATAGAAGATAATAGTACAATATTATTTTCTATGATTCCGAAGGCAAGGGCATGGCGCAACTGTGGACACCCACAATGCATCCTTATAGAGTAGTAGTGTGTCTAAGCAATTATTGTTGCCCCCATCAGGAGCGAAATGAGACAACAGTTGCTGGCACAACTGATATTTGATCCTTCATGACCTTCTTAGTTTCTTACGCTCTTATGCTTTATGTGTATTGCAAAGCATTAATTAAAACTTATTAATTAAAAGAGATGAGATATGAAACATAACCAAAAGCTGAACAAACATGGTTGCCAATAAGAGATGTTGACCAATAAGCTAAAATCCAGACTGATACGGTGCCCTACCTAACTTGAAGCCCAAAAATGTTAAATATGTGTTGCTGCTCATCACAAATACTGTAACATCACAATGATAACCACTGGGCAAAAAATGATCAAAAAATGATCGACAGAATTAAGACAGGTTCCATCGATAAGCTACATTATTCTACAAACGGACAAGACACATGGTTTCTTGTTTCACATAAAGAGTTTTACCAACATGATGTAGTGTGTACACACACATGAAAAATTAGGTGCAGATCGAATTGTAGAAGCTAGAAAGTGCTCGATTATACTTCAGCCTATTCTTCTAATCAAGTAATATGGACTCGTTTGTAAGATAGTTGCTAAAAGATGCCTGAAGCAATAGGTAGACACGTATAACTATTTATCTATGAGCAAAAAAGGAGCATGCCAATGAAACAAGCATATCTAAATAGATGCCGACTGGATATCAAAATAGGGCAAGCCAAACATGTTACAACAAAGTTCTATTGCCTATGAGATATCCAAAGTCCAAACCAACCGATCAATATTAAAAAGCGGGATAAGATGACATGTTGTGTAGCTTAAATGTAAAGGATGCTAAACTTCTATAGGTTTTCATCTCAAATCTCAAATACAGTAACATTATACTAAAAATGGTGGGTGCAATGTCCACATGACTGAAATAAAAACCACCAATATTTCTAGTAATGAAACAAAGTCAGAGTTTGTTGTTTCAGCCAATACACTATATTGTTAGTTGATATCTTTACAGGATGAATGACAAGCTACAATCAGGTGCTAGCCAAAGTATTATTATAGGAGTTTATAATAGGAGTTATTATAGGATGAGTATAATAATTACAGCTGCACATATAGTAAGTACTTTGTATGTATCCTTTCCAACATAATCATACACGACGTTGACACCTTTTCTGATGTAATAACATTGACTCTTGCGACAACATCTCTGCTAGTGTAAATTATGGGATGGTGGCATCCACCGTAAGCTGACTGAGTCATGAAATAATGAGAATGTAAAATTTAGCTGAATGAGAATGGTAGGCTGAAATAATGACAGTGGCACCAAGCCCGCTTGAGCATTGACAAACGAGTTAGCCGACATGGCCAATAGCGTCATGGACCAGGACAACATGGCCACTCTCAACCTGTGTGCACCACGTAGAGCAATAATGAGAATGAAAATTTATTACATTTGGTCACAGAAATAATGCAAGCTCCATAGCATGGCAATCAGGTGGGTCACAAAATTACTTTCTTTTTTCTAGATAGCTCCGAACTTGTGAAGAGCAAACTGGACATACTCCATACACAATAGCAAGAAGGCTGAGTGCAATAATAAGAAGGGGTTCCCAGAATCAAAAAACTGAATTTAAAAAAATGGATGAAGGTAGCACAAGCCACTGCATGTACAACACATCAGCTATGTTGTTCTCATGAAGCGTGCCGGGGTTCAGTAGCACAAACAATCAACTATTTAGGATGTCTCAAAAGCTCCTGCTCACTCTCAGTGGTATCCCAATCAATCTAATGCTCTTTTGCTATAATTCACCTAGAAGGTTTCTTAACTGGCGGCTTCTCAACCAACTTCAAAAGGGGATTAAATGTTCAGAGTGGAGAAGAATGAACATAAGCAATAGACACAATTCAGTATTTGGTTGAATTTGCATAAAAACATCCATGCTTCCAAGGTTGTTAAAAGCAGCATGTAGGCACGTCAACTGCAGTGGAAACATTTTTTGTCATCTTTTCAAAAACGTCATGTGTGTGACCAAGTTCAGGGAGCTCAGATCACCTTGGAGCTGCAAATACCAAACTGTAGATACCTTCTTTCCAGTCTATTAGACATTCCCTGAATAAAAGGTTGTCATAAGATTGGGATCATAGTGGAAGACAAACCTTTATTTTGTGATGATGGGAAGGCGTGTAACAATCAACTCACAGAAGAACTCAATGATCTCATTTGCTGTCATAAACTTATGTTCCCTAATTAGTGTTCAACCTACAGAAATGCCAAATTCATATATTAAATAAAACCACAAATATCATAGGAACGCCTAGTACACATGAACAATAAATCATAGACACCCACCAGCAGACATTGCTAACATTTTGCTAACATATGGAGCTATTATGATCAGCAGGACCACAAGTAGTTTAATGAGCTAAATTGTTAGTATTATGATTAGTGGCGTATCTAGAGGGTGGACAGGGTGGGCCTCTGATTTTGATCTACTACAATATGTAGATGGTTTTGATTTAGAGGAAAAACCATTTTAAAAAATGAAGTAGCACTCTTTTAAAAAACAGTTGCAAACATGGGCTTTGATTAGTTTAGAACTGAAATTTTCTTTTTAAATATATATAGATCTTGAACTTCAGTATCTCTTGGAGTTGGAATCCGTTTTAGGGCTTCAGCCATCATACAGTTGTGTCATGCCAAGAGTTTTTTTTCTGAACTTCTACATAGCTTTTAATTGTTAGAATGCTTCGAATGCTGCACTTTCATTAGTATTGTATTGCACATACCTTGTTTCTCTGCCCACCAGGTAGACCTTGTATTCGGCTCATCTCAATCCCAAATTGCTTTTCCCTGAGTATCCGGCTCAGCCTAGCAGCAGGACACTTAGTATTTCAGTTACACTATTTTAGAGAAAAGAATATGGCGCTCACTGAACATCCATGACATGTAAATCTATAATTGGTGCCTATCTTATTAAAAAGCTTAGCAAGCAAACACATACTCACCAAAGATGTCGCAGATGACATTGTGGCCGCCCGGCGTCTGTCCACCAGAGAGCACGACACTGACCTTTAGCGGCCTGGTCATCGCGGGCTTGGTCGACGACACCAGTGACACCGAGGGCTAGCCCAACAGGTTGGGGAAGAGCTTGGCGATCTCATCTGCAATAGATCGATCAAGCATGTACAAATCTGGTGAGCTTGATGAAATCCATAGAAAACCACATGCAAGACACGAGATGCCACAACAACGTTGAACGATCACTCATCGGGGTTACCTACGGCGGAGCTGGCAGGGTCGTCGACGACTAAAACGAATACTATTTTACAACTGTAAACTGCTTATACCAGCGTGGGGAGGGGGCTTTTGGTGCATTAGTTTTTCATGGGTCTCTGAAATCAGAAAAAAAATTCTTGCATGGATATAGGAGAAAAATTCTGTATGGACCAAAGAGAGGAAGTACCGACGGCTGTTGCGAGGTGGGGTGGAGTGGGGCTGTCTCGCTCACCATAGAGAGGGGTTCACCTCGCCCTAGACGATTAGATCTGGATAGAGCTCGATCGGGTAGCCGCGCCTGGGCGCTCGCCCTCGGCGGCCAACAGCGGACTCTGGCTACCCATGTCCATTGCGGCGTCGGCCGCGCCCTGCCAGCTCTGCGGTCGCCGGAGCTCGAAGGCGGCAAGAGTGGGGCGACTGGCTACCCAGGGGCACAAGCCCGCAGCGGCCATAGGGGGAGCTCGGAGAGGGGCGGCACTGGCGTCCTTAGATCCATCTTCATCGACCTCGCGAGCGGGTGAGGCGGCTAGCGCGAACCCGAGCATGGGCGGTCCCGAAGGCTGTCTGGGGCGGAGGGCAGCGGTGGTGCGCGGTGGGCACGGGACCCCGCGATCCAGGAGACAGATTGGGCAAGACGGGTGCAGGGGTGTCCTTGGAAGGACGAGGATCGCAGGGGCGGGGCGGGGTGGGTCCCTAAAATGGCGCTTTCCATCGATGGAGCGCGGGCGCTAACGCAATGATGGTAGGGGAGGCGATGGAGGGTCCCTGGAATGGCGCGACGGAGAGAGAGGCGAGGCGAGAATATTGGCGCGGACGCGCGACGCGGATTCTGCGGATCGCGGAGGCGGTTGCGTGACCTTCCATCGGCGTCCGCGCGGTGGGGAGGCGTCAAGGTGAAGTTGCGTGACCTCCATCGGCAGATGCGAAAGCGTGGTGGGGAGAGCGTGCGATGGGAGCCGGTGGACGCGGAGTCTGTGGGCGCGGATGCGCGGTGCGAGCGCAGCGCGGCAGAACATGGCGCACGGAGGTGTGGACACCTACAAAAGTGTCTTAAAGAATAGTAGAGATACAATAATAATTACTCTAATGATAGAGCTTTTAGGACAACACATGAGGTTCTCAACCAGGTAATAACTATAAAATTACATAGTAACTATGACACAGCAACATACTTGTATATCTCCCGTTGGGAGAGCATAGAAAAAAGTAGTTGGGGGCTGCTGCAACCTGCAGAGGAGTGCGGAGGTGCCAACACTATTTTGTAAGCAAAAGTAATTAAGCATTGGATCTTCCTCCACACTTGTTTTTGTTACCAGGAAGCTTGGCGACCAGTGCACCCAAGACGTTGCACTGGAGACGGAGGAAGTGCGATGCAAGCAAGGGTCATTGCTGGTGGTTTCTCGCCAATATCAGCAAGCTAGATTGAGGATCTTACTTACAGCTGTAATGAAGATGCCGACTTCAGGAGTTTGAGCAGTCACCAAAGCCGGTGCTGGTGGTCTTGCCAACATCCTGCACAGCAGCAGAAAGCTGGTATCAATCAAAGCAGGGAAGACTAAAATTTGTGATACCAAGCAGAGAGGGAGACAAAATTTGTGATTCCAAGCAGAGAGGGAAAAATCTCATGAAACACTAAATTTGGAGGGGAGACAAAATCCAACAATTCTTACATTGAGCTGTCGTTGCACCTTGTCTCTTCTTGGGCCGCCGTGGGGGCGATGTCCCGCCAATCAATGAGAAGTCCTCTGTGATCTCCTGCTTGGACCTTGCGATGGAGGACGCCAGCTTCTTTGCTTCCATCGTCGGCACAGGCGCGCCCTCTGCGGCTTCAGCTGCGTCATATGTCTGGCGAGTCTCCACCACAGGGTGTGCCGGAGGAGAGAGTTGCCTCGTCTCCCCAGCAGCACGTCGCCACAACCGCCAACGATGGCCTCTAGCCCCGCTCCACCAACCGACATGTCATGCCCCCGTCGCCTACGTTGCAGCACTCATCGATGCGGGCAAAGGCAAGATCTGGAGGAAGCCAAAGGGGAGGAGGGTGAACCAGGAAATCATGTGTTTGGACGGCAAAATAATCGGAGATGTGAGGAGATCCACCCTTATCTGGCTTGGGATGCGTCAGTCTTGACGTGGGTGATTCTCGGGTGAGGGGATCCATCGACACGGTGATCTTGACAGTGGGGTGGTTGTCGGGCGTCGCTCTTGGGGTGGGGGAGGGGCGGGCGCGATGGCCACGGATGTCGCGGGCATCACGCGGCGAGGGGGTGGGGGCGACGTAGCGATGTCTGAGCACGGTTGCCGCAGATGGCAGCCGGCCAGAGGGGCGAGACGACGAAGATCTCGGGGGGATCGCGGACGCGGTGATGCGGGGCAGAACATGGTGTACGATGTGGACGCCTACACACCGTGCATATAGAGTAGTAGGGATTTAAGAAAGAAACCTACTATTACTTATTTGCTACAGTAGGCTAGCCAGACAATCCAAAATATCTCTACTACTCTATAAGACTCTAATGTAGACCATCCGTGCACCATGTTCTGCCCTCTCACCTCGACCGTACGATTGTCCCTTCGCTCGGGTGCGTCGTCTGATCTCCACGCTCCAGCGCGCTCCAGCGCGCACGCACCCTACCCTCTCCACAACCAACCCCTGCGAGATCTGCTCCCATCTCTCTCCGTCTCCCCCATCGCACGAGGTCTGCGCCCTCCTGCTCGCCGTCGGCCCATCTCGACTCCCTTTGCTGCCATCCGAAGCCCGCGCGCGAAGCCAAGAACGAGGGAGAGCTGCTGGTGGCCCTCGTCATCGGCAGTGACCATTCGCTCCGTCAACGTGCTCCATCTCTGATCCCCAATCCCTCCTTTCAGGTGAGCCCTCCCCGATCCACTCCGCCTCCTCTTCCCTCGATGGATCTGGATTCAAGTACCCCTTTCACTCTCACATCGTTGAAATCCATGGCGTCGTCGCCTGGACACGCAGGGGGATGGTCCTGACCTTCCAGTCACTTACCTATGAAGGTCGGTCCCGTCGTGGGCGGTGGCGCCGGCAGCCACCCATCGTCGATCATCACCAAGCATACCGCGCGGTCAGGGTCCTCGCGCTCCATCATCAACCTTTGGCACGCCACGCAATCGGGGGCACGCGAGGCGCACGGGTCCATGCGGGGTCTCCCGCGGCAATCTCCCTACCCCGTGCCAATCTCCCTCCCCGTAATGGCGCGCCAAAGCAATTACCGTCGTACATGCTCAGATCCAGTTTCCCTCGAGTTCCAGAAACTCCGCCCCCAATAGCCTTCGCGTTTGTAGATCTTGCGTCCTCGATGGAAGGTTTGCCTCCACGCCATTCATGCTGCTCCGTGAGTCCCGCTCCCCTCCTCTTCCTGACTTGTGGCTTCCAATTCTCCTTTATGCCCTCAGATGGAGTTCTAGATCAGCGCGGCAGGGTCCACGGCACTGCATCGGGGGCAGCGTTGGAGTTGGAAAAGGGCTGCGTCGTGACCGCGGAGGGAACAACGCAAGTGAGCGGTGGAGGCGTTCCACTCCACAACCCTCCAACCCCGCCACTGCCATCCAACCACGTCGGCGCCGAGGTCTACTACCTTCCCTACGTCACCGACGCCGAGTACTACACGACCGGTGGTAAGAAGATATCTGCCACCTCGATCTACTTTGAGAGCCTGCCGATGAGTGTCACCAAGGGGTACATCAACTTGATTTTCGTCCCAAGCTCATCATCCGCGGCGGCAGTGTGGTACTAGGACTACGCCAGGCTTAGGGCAGTCACCGGCAAGGGCGGGCCTTGCTACTCTACAACATGACTCGTTGCTGGATAGGTACAATGTTCATTGATAACAATAATCTCGATTAACCAGTTGGTTTCATGAAATTGGATCTTCATGTTGTGAAGTATGTCATGTTGAAATGGCGATGGATTTGGTAGATGTGGTGGTTTAGATTCTACTTGGGTTTCTAATTTAGGCAATCAATTCTGGTGGACGTTCGAAATGTCGAATTGTTTAATCACATATTATAGATCTTAGTGTTTAGGAAATCAATTCTGGTGGACGTTCGAAATGTCCTTTATGACCTATCTTTGAATTGGTGACTTGAGTTTCCCTAATTTAATAATGTTGGTTACTTTTGGGTCTTTGTCTATGTAGTGCAACCCTTATTTTTGTTTTCTAATACCATCACAACGCATGTGTATTAAACCAAACTTTTATACGCTTCATGCTTGCAAAACTTTAGTTCTTATTCTAATGAACTGCTGGTTTCTGATAAAGTTTTGTTTTCTTGTTACAGTCTGATCCTCGTGTTAAAGAGAAGGTATTAGTGCTGATAGGTACATGGCAAGATGTGTTTGGGGCCACATGCAAGATATCCACAATACTATGCAGCATACCATGTTATCTTGGTCGATGTCTCGGTTGTTGAAGTAAGTACATCCTAAATCTCGGTATGAATTTGGCAGGGTAAGTTCTTTCCTTTCTTAGTTTGTTTGCTATTTCTTTTTATATCTGTATGACTCCTATAAAGCAAGGGATTGGTCCTGGTGTCATTTAGGAATCTCCGTTGCCAAATTCATACTATCTAAGCTATCTTTGTTGCCAAATTCATACTACTGGTGTCATCTGCTATCTTCGTTGCCAAATTTATACTGCACAATGAGCCAAATTTAACAACAATAAACATAGCCCACAATGTAGACGACACTTGGCTATCACGTTCGTTCGTCTCACTACAGAAGGAGTGGGCGCAGTTTTCATTTTTTCACTAAGAAAATGTGATGCTTGTTAGATTTGGATAAGAAACCTTTTGTTTTACAATATAATTCACTAATTGTACTGGCCGATATTCGATTGTTTTTTGGTTCAATATTAGATGTTCAGCAACATGTTTTTTTTGCTTAACCAAATAATAATGTTGCAAAAGTACTAAGGTCAGCTTGTTTATTGTTGTTGATGTGCCCGCACAAATACACATTTATGAGGAATACTATTAGTATTTTCCATGTTCTTTTAGGTTGTTGATTCAGTCGTGAGGGTCCTCAATTAAGGTCGAATGGATGCAATCAAAACTAGAAGGGTGTGCGCCATCGAGGATCACTGCAGCTAAGGCAATCGTGAAGGATGGAATCGTTGTTATGGGGCATGTTGGCCTCACACCGCAAGCTATTACTGTGCTCGGTGGATTTAGGCCTCAAGGGAAAACGGTTGACAGTGTTGTAAAGGTGCTGCTCATTGTTTGTTGCCATAACATTGGCGTGTTGGCTGAGTGACTGACTGACTTGTACGGTCTCTATTGTGCCTGTGTAGGTTGTGGAGACAACACTTGCCATGAAGGAGACTGGATGCTTCTCTGTTGTGTATTAGTTGTTGGCAAATAATTTATAAGATATTGAGATCGAAGACAATATATAAATTTTCATCTAGGCAGTGTTCAAATTATCGCCAACCTTTGGCACGCCGCGCGATCGGGATTGTAGGCAGAAGGTAGTGAACTATATGTCATAGTCATCTTTTTTGTTCCAAATTTGTAGCACTCTCTGTTTTTCCTTATTTTGAAAATGAACTTGCACTGTCTTAGCCCACTGGTTACCTGAACTTATAATAGCTAAGCTGAAACTATGCAGAGTTCCATCCAATTCTTAGACAACACTATATTAGTTGTTCATATTTTTTCTGAATCCTTTGTTTCAGGGTCTAAGAGAAAGGTTTTCACATTGCAACTCAAACATGGATGCAATCCAGGTTAGTACTTAATCTTCAATAATATATAATAATTAGTCATAGTAATATCATCACTCATTGCCATTACTGAAACATATGAATGTATGATATTATAAAACTGCCACTTACATGACAATGCACTCTTTCTGCATTGAAGATACTGTAGGCATATCTCTACTAATCCTTATGAGCAGAGCGAGGGCGTCCACCAAGCCTCATCGTGCCCCCGCCCGCGCGCGTCTTCCTCCCTACATCCCGCCCCCGCCCGCGCGTTCCTTCCTTGCATCCCGCCCGCGAGCACGCGCCCCCACCAACCCCGCCTCCGCCCGCCCGCGCGCGTCTTCCTTCCTTTCCCACCCACGAGCACGCGCCCCCACCAACCCCGCCCCCGCCCGCGCGCGTCTTCCTCCCGGCATCCCGCCCCCGCCCGTGACTCGACGGCAGACGTCCGCAGATCCCGCCACCAACCTCACCGCCGGGTATCTCGCCCCACACCAAACCGCGCCCCCTGCCCTCGCCCTCGGCCACAGGGTGCGCCATGCCCCCGCCCCCCCGACTCGGCGCCGTGACCGCCGCCCTTGCTGTAGGTCGAGCATGGATGCTTTGATTAGTTCATGAGTATCTTTAATCATTTTAGGTAGGGGATTTTCTTCTGTTGCTCAGAAGATGTAGTTTGTGCCTGCATGTTTTCTTTCCTACTCCTATTTCTGTTACTTACTATATAACAATTCTTTAGCTGATATATTTTTTTCTTATCTAGGAAATGGGTCAGATACTGGACAGACTGATTCTTGGTTTGAGTTGAAGGTTACTGAAAGTTATCTAATCTAGATAGTTCAGATAACTCATTTTAGCCATCCAAGGGATCTCCTAGCCATAGTTGGCTTCTTAATACACATGTCTCGTTTTTTAGCCATAGTTCACATGGTATGTTCATTTCATAGTAATCTTTAGGTTTTTTTAGAGATCCTTTTTGGGATACCCAAAATACTTTTCAATTGTAAGTTGAAAGCTCAAAATTTTCAATGAAGGAAAAAATACACTTTGCATCAGTCTGCTATTTGACAAAGTTGAATATTTGTTTTAAAAAAGAATTTAGTGACAAACATCTTTGTTATTGGTATGAATAATAACAAAACACTTTTCAATTTTAATTATATCTTCCAAAAGTTTAATGAAAAGTAATATATATTATGTTTCTTTTAATTTTCAATTAAATTATATGCACAGGATATTTTTTCTGAATCCTTTGTTTCAGGGTCTAAGAGAAAGGTTTTCACATTGCAACTCAAACATGGATGCAATCCAGGTTAGTACTTAATCTTCAATAATATATAATAATTAGTCATAGTAATATCATCACTCATTGCCATTACTGAAACATATGAATGTATGATATTATAAAACTGCCACTTACATGACAATGCACTCTTTCTGCATTGAAGATACTGTAGGCATATCTCTACTAATCCTTATGAGCAGAGCGAGGGCGTCCACCAAGCCTCATCGTGCCCCCGCCCGCGCGCGTCTTCCTCCCTACATCCCGCCCCCGCCCGCGCGTTCCTTCCTTGCATCCCGCCCGCGAGCACGCGCCCCCACCAACCCCGCCTCCGCCCGCCCGCGCGCGTCTTCCTTCCTTTCCCACCCACGAGCACGCGCCCCCACCAACCCCGCCCCCGCCCGCGCGCGTCTTCCTCCCGGCATCCCGCCCCCGCCCGTGACTCGACGGCAGACGTCCGCAGATCCCGCCACCAACCTCGCCGCCGGGTATCTCGCCCCACACCAAACCGCGCCCCCTGCCCTCGCCCTCGGCCACAGGGTGCGCCATGCCCCCGCCCCCCGACTCGGCGCCGTGACCGCCGCCCTTGCTGTAGGTCGAGCATGGATGCTTTGATTAGTTCATGAGTATCTTTAATCATTTTAGGTAGGGGATTTTCTTCTGTTGCTCAGAAGATGTAGTTTGTGCCTGCATGTTTTCTTTCCTACTCCTATTTCTGTTACTTACTATATAACAATTCTTTAGCTGATATATTTTTTTCTTATCTAGGAAATGGGTCAGATACTGGACAGACTGATTCTTGGTTTGAGTTGAAGGTTACTGAAAGTTATCTAATCTAGATAGTTCAGATAACTCATTTTAGCCATCCAAGGGATCTCCTAGCCATAGTTGGCTTCTTAATACACATGTCTCGTTTTTTAGCCATAGTTCACATGGTATGTTCATTTCATAGTAATCTTTAGGTTTTTTTAGAGATCCTTTTTGGGATACCCAAAACACTTTTCAATTGTAAGTTGAAAGCTCAAAATTTTCAATGAAGGAAAAAATACACTTTGCATCAGTCTGCTATTTGACAAAGTTGAATATTTGTTTTAAAAAAGAATTTAGTGACAAACATCTTTGTTATTGGTATGAATAATAACAAAACACTTTTCAATTTTAATTATATCTTCCAAAAGTTTAATGAAAAGTAATATATATTATGTTTCTTTTAATTTTCAATTAAATTATATGCACAGGATTCTACCTGTGGTCCATCTCTAGCAAAAGTTATCTCTACTACTCATTAAAGGGAAGGGGAGATGCGGGAGCGGGGGCGAGGTATAGAGGACTTTGATCTATACCACGGCCTCCGCTCAACGCCAGGTAAATGTATTGGTGGGCCTTCTTCAGCATCCTCATTTGGTTTCTGTGTCTCGTGAAAAATGACTTGGATTCCAACATCACAAGAAGGTTGGTGCCATGAATGCACTTGTGAGTGGCTAAATACGAAGAATTTAAGAATGTATCTTGCTAACTTTAGTTACTTGGATGTAATGGAGGTTTAATGTTTTATATGCAGGTTTGTGTAACAGCTCTCCTTACTACTGGGCAATCCCTATTAAGCGTGGTTTATTTATGCGGGAACCTGGGACCTGAGTGCATTATTTATGCCATGCTTCTATTCCATCGTTTACTGATGTTTGATCCTGTTAACCAGGTAGTACCAATATTTTTGTATTGAAATTGAAGTATCAATTTTATGGTGCCTTTCTTAAGATTATGCACCCCAGCTCTCTCCGTAGTGTTTTTCAGTCCTCAACATGTACTTAGCAGTGGTAACACATCACAATCCAAATGTTTCTTCACAATGGAGTAGTTCTGAATTTTTTAGCATGTTTGATGGGATGATGAAATGAGGAAAAACTGTCTACTATACTGTATACCAAGATCCTCACCTTTTAAATGGCTTGTAGGTCTGTCACCAAGAGCAGGAGTTCAATTCTGCATTTTGCTGCATTTTAGATGGCCTGTAAGTCCTAATTCACCATGCACAGGTCTAAGACCACAAATTCAGTCATATGCTGCATTTTGCATTCTTGATATCTAGCACTATCTGAAATCATTATTTACCTAGCATAGGCTGATTTTGCTATTCTTCTTAGGAAGGTACTAACTTTTTAAACTCATCACTGTCGTCGTTGTCGCGCACAAGAAGTTTTCGCTCTCCTGCCCAGGCCGAGGCATCGAGCGCGTCACTGTCTTCCTCGACCTCTACAACTAGGGATCTACGTGAGTACCACTGCTCCCCCATAGCACCCCACCGCAGATGTGATTTTCTGCTTGTGTATTCTGTCGATCTGTCTCTTTTTTTGGGAGATTCGAACGCACCATCAGTAGCTTGGACCTGAGTCAGGCGCCTTCAGTGACGCGAGATTTCCTTCTTAAACTTTAGCAGAAGTACTTAGTTTACCGTTATATATTCAAAAATTAATCTTCTCAAGAAAGGTAGGGGACTGATTGTGTCTTCGATTGAGACAGACCCACAAACATGACAATGGAGCTGTTTTGAACAATCTGTGTCCATAACCATACCATTTAGAGATACACAGTAATTCTCATGTAGATGAACTCATGACCCAAGATGCAAATATTTGCCATTCAAGTGCACACAAGACCATCAAATAAAAACCGTGCTAAAAACACAATAGGCAATAGAGAAGTCCATGTGTTTATTTAATTCCCCAAGCTAGAATATTCATCATCTGTATGAATTGATTACTAAGAAACATTAGGGGAAAAAGTATACAGTTTTGATAGAAAGTCGTTGCGCCTGCGCCGCCGGCTTCGACGATCTACCGAACCTCCCCGAGCTTGGTCCCTAGGTTTGGAGATGATACTTTCTTTGTATGCTAATTTTCTCAAAGATTTTTCTTCTCTTCTGTGTCTGCAACAAAGGTGTGGAGAGGTATGAACATGAATCTGTAACACTATTTTCTTTCCGGTGCTTAATTTTTTAATGCTTTGTACAATTATTGTGTGCATTGCAATCTTGTTAATATATATCTTTAGTCATCATGATTTTCAATGTCTGTATTTATTCAGCATACATTTTTTGTTACGTCTGTGTAAAAACAATGAAGGATCATATGTACTTTCTATTTCTTTCTACAGGATCAAGCTTACTTCCCATATCTAACATTGTTCTCCATCAACTGGAAGGGAAATCCAACAAAGGTCATTTTTATGTTATTGCAGACCATTCCATTGAAATATATAAATCCAGCTTTCTTGTTTATTTATAGCATATTTACCATATTTATGTGAATGGTGGGGGAGGCCCCTACATGTATTTCTAGCAATCAAGCAGTTTCCTAATTTTGCATCTATGTTTTTTTATCATTTTTAACTAATTTTATTCCCATTTATATCTTGCTTATACAACATCCAATTTTCTTTTCTAGAACTAGAATAGATTGATGTGAAGGGGAAATAATAGAAGGAGAAGCTTGACCTGTATATTCAGGGTAATTACAACTTTTGTTGTTTTCCCTGATGAGAATAATCTTATTATTTTTCCCTGATGAGAATATGCTTATTATTTTTGGTTAAAAGGGAGTACCATTGAAGATTTGTCCTCATGTTAAATATATCCCCTTTCTGTTTATTGAGTCTAATTTGTTATACTATACAATCATAAGTCATTTGAACTAATAATTCAAAGGGAACTCTCAAGGAGGATGTTTTCCTGTAGAGGTGTAGATGCTTCTACTGGCCATGTCGGGGTAAGTACTATTGAACTTTTAGCTTAAGTGCCTCCATGTGTTTAAATCATCTTTGCCTTAATCCCTGTTAAGAGTAATATCTGTTCTATTTGAAACTGAGAGTCACTACCGGTGAACCATCTATGTATGTTATCCTACATTCTCTATGATATTTTTGGTGATTTTCCTCAGTAGCTCATGGTGCGGTTTGTTTACTACTGCATAATCATAGTCGGATGAACTTTTGGACAATATGAGTCATACTACTCTTACTCTGTCTGGTTTGTACTGCGTTCTGACATTGTATCGATGTCCTTGATCAAAAGCTCAATATAGTCCCATTGAGCTGACATGCCCATATATTTTCCATATACTCCAAACATGTGGTCGTTTTGGTGCTTCATTATTTCTACCCCATACCGCCAGTTTAAGGTTCCTCCCAAATGTTTTTTAAGGGAACCAGTCTCTAGAATAAATAGTGTGTTTCTGGGTGGCCAATAAAAAGCACAAGTTCTCTAATACACTCTCCATTCTTCCATGTTGTTTGGTATAATTAACAAGTCTCCTCAGCTGTGTTATGGTCGATATGGAAATACATATAAGGAGCTTTTGTCAATGATTGTAGATTTGGAAGTGCTATTTTGTTTATTTTCTACACAACTTTATTTGGTGGTCTGCAGCTTTATATGGCTACATTAGGCAATTGTTTTGAAATAGATGAATGGGACCCAATAGAGTTCTCCATCAGGGCAAAACATTTTGGCCAGTAAGGGAAACCACCATATGCCTACAGTGTTGTAAGGATGTACACACTTGTCTATGATTCATGCTTACCATTTAGAAATACATATGTTTTTAGAAGGAAGCATCCAAATTCATGTCTGTTTTGGATATATTCTTGCTGCATGATATGCAAGTTTGATGCATGCTTTCTCTGTGTTTTTGTTTCAGCATATCTGACACACCTCTTCCAAGGGCAGCTCGATGGAACCGATTGAATGCAAGATGTATTGTTGGTAGCATGCATCAACACAACTAGAATTTCACTAGATCTTGTATAAGTAGGTTCTAATTTTTTGGCCGTTCGCATAATAATTTCTGAAAAAAACATGACATAATTCTATCAGAACATTTACGATGTTCTTTTATTGTTGAATAAAACACTGAATGCTAAGGCATGCATTAATCCATACGTCTTGTGAAATGCTACGGTCTAGGGAAAAAGTGTGTCTAAAAAATATGACAATCTTTTTTCTCTAGAACTGATATGTGACATTTGTGTATTTTTTTGAATCTTAGAAGAACTTCCAGGTTAATATGGACGAACTGAACCATCTACTCGTATCTAAGAACTTGCAAGTTGCAGGTTAATAGGATGCCTGATGTAAGCTTTGTTGGGTTCATGTTGAATGTATTTTTTTAAATGATTTTGTTTTTGGTGACTGTAAAAATTATGTGAGCATGTTAGTTAAT
Source organism: Zea mays (assembly GCF_902167145.1). Taxonomy (NCBI): domain Eukaryota; kingdom Viridiplantae; phylum Streptophyta; class Magnoliopsida; order Poales; family Poaceae; genus Zea; species Zea mays. Next base: position 8,656,810 of record NC_050104.1, on the reverse strand, counting down.
TCTCTGCCTGGCGTGAGTTTGATGAATGGTTTGTATGAATCCTGCCTATGTTTGCATATTGTTTGCTTGGATAACAACTTGTTTGGATCCATTAGCCCTAGATGCTCCTATATGCCACTGGAAGTGAGTAATTATGTCGCCGTCACAATACACGGGTATTATATCATGATGCACGGGCATTTTTCTTGTCTCGTGGCAACGCACGAGCACGTACCTAGAGCTCTGCCAGGGCTCTAAGTCCATTAGAGGCTCGCAATTTGTGTTCCGTGGCATCGCACGGGCACCCACCTAGTAGAAACACAAGCCTATAGCGACTGGTCGGAGGAGGCCTCATAGCTGATGTAGATCTTGTGCGTGACATAGCTAGAATTGGTACCTAACATGTAGAATCTGTTTATTGTATTCACTTTCAGGGTCCCAACATGACGTAAGGATTCATTTTTAGGCTCATACAAAACTATACTATATTTTTCTAACTGTCACAAAATTTTTACATGTTTCGAAAAAACCAGAGGCTAACTATACTGCCCCTAAAAATCAATTTACAGACTAATTAGATGCATCTTCAGGTTTATAATTAATTCGATGTGCTGTCCTAGGGGAATTTGCCTTGTACCCTGATTATAGTTTGAGGTAAGTTAGCAATTTTTTAGGTGAGTATGCATGCAGAACTAATCTAAGGAACCAAGTTTGAGAAGAATATGAGTTGTACCTGAAGCTTCTGAGCTCTAGACCCACTCGTAGATTTCTCGATGTGAATGTGTTCTTCATCGTTGCAATTCTCTGAGGTGCACAATAGCTTGTGCTCCTTATTCTTGCACCCACTAAAATAACCGTTTGCGCACGAGAGGCATAGTTGAATTGCACCTAGTCGCTTTCTCGTACTTCAGGTCCCTCCCCCTCGATGACGTCTTCAGATCAAGAAGCGCAGTTTGTCCATGAGCAATCAGAAACATATCAGAAAACTGCACCACGATAACTCACTGCTACCAGTACCTTCTGAGTATGACTCTGTTGTCCAGTTTCTAGTACCTGAAAACTTCAAAATGGAAACAAGAGATCAGATTGTGTGACCACCAGAAAAAAATTTGGCCATAGCAGAACTATAAATGTTGGCCATCATGTTGTAGGCTATAGTAACTGCCACTCCCTCACGTGAGTATGTTCTTCTACAGCTTAACAATCCGCAAGCATGCGAATGGGAAAAAGGTAAGGAACATCCTTATACTATATGTCTTGTTTACGAATGGTGATGATAATAAGAAAAATATGCATTGAAGAAAACTTAAAACAACCTACTTTGGACCAGGTGCAACCAAATATGAAATGCCCAACTAAATACTGTTATTAAGATATTACTCGTGTAAGTTTTTTCTGTGTGAATACGTAAGGTGGTAAGGATAGAAAGGTACTACTGTTTTAATATGTGAGGTTAATATGTAAGTCAGTTGCATTGTGGTTCCAATAGTAGCCAAATCCGAAAAGAAGCTATGAATGAAATACACCCTCTGGTTATGATCAATTTTTTATTCTTGCTCTCTGTTTGTAATTGCAACCTAATGAAATTAGGCACAGTAGAAACTGAAACAAATACAAGAATAATAAACGTTAATTACCTCAATGCTTCTAAACGTGTAATGCAAATGGAGGGATGCAAGAAGCAGCTTAAGTCATAGAGAATGACAGAGAATGAAATTAAGCACGTGAACTTACTTGTTCAAAAGGCAGCATGAAGAACTTTATGGCGCACCCAAATAAATCCGAGGAGTACTTGACTGGCTACTCTTTCCTTCCTCTCCCTCCCTCCCTCCAAGAGCAGAGTAATCAATAAAAAATCTAGGAGCGTCCAATAATAGAATACGACAGTGGGCTGCCATCACCATTGGTGTGGTGTGTGCGAGACGGAGCGGTGCGGCACAAGTAGGGGCTAGGGAGAGAAGACACATGAGAGCGAAGCGAAGGAGGAGGTTTCTACCGACCGCAGATCTGTCGGAGGGTGCACGCTCTAGTTTGGTAACATGCTGCAGGTGGGGGTAGGGCAGGATTAGGCAAGGCAACGCTTGGCCAGTCGGATCCCCCTGCTAGATTATATGGTGCCTAGGATTGATTTCTAACCTCCTAGAAGACCAATTCATGACTACAAATCCTTAATAATGAGTAGATCTATTCTAGTGAGAAAAATAAAGGTACATACCTTCATTGTTATTCATTGTAGCAGCCATTACGGCGGCGTCTTTCAGCGATGACCCGTCTCCTACTCCACCACCTCCCTACGTCTGACGAGGAGATTGGTTCCCGTCGTTGATCGGTGGTAGATCGGCTCCTCCAATGGCACCTACAGGGGAGGCTTAGCTCCCGTTCCCGATGGAGAGATGGGGATTGTAACCATGAGTCGCAGCTCTTCCAGTCACTCTGAGCGTCTAATGATGGGGACCTTACAGAGTGTCGATCAGGGTTTTGTGGTCGAGTGATTAACGTTGATTAACGTTGGCTAAACCCCTCGCCCCCTCTATTTATATGGCATCGTGTGACCAGGGGCTGCAACCAACGGTTAGGATAGCCCCCTGATCAAGGGTGCGATTAGTCAGTTAGGATTAACCCTACCTCGGTTATTGTTAACCAGATAGTGTAGAGAACACATCCTAACAATCTCCCCTTTGTTCTCTACATATCTCTCGCTCAAATTTTTTATTCAGAATTCCATCATTTGACAAGTTTACACATAGAGACTAATGTGTGACAATGATCTATTAAGTATCACCGCACTCATTGACTACAACATGCTCTCTGCTTCAGAACGAAAACACTTTACTAGGTTGCAATTTGTAGCCCCTGTGATTCAAGATCATAGGCACTCCCTTAATCTCATGTCGGCTGCATGGTTACTGAACACGCTGGGTGAAAGGCCTTTTGTGAACGGATCCACAAGCATCTGATGGGTTCTTATATGCTCAACTTCAATGGTTTGATCCTGAATCTTCTCCTTAACAATATGACACTTAATGTCAATATACTTGGCAACGCCACTTGACTTATTGTTATGGGAGAAAAATAATGATGGCTTATTGTCGCGGTAAATTCTGAGTGGTCGCTCTATGCTATCAACCACTCTTAATCTGGGTATGAATTTCTTTGTCCATATCGCCTGTCCAGTTGCCTCATACGCAACTACAAACTCAGCGTGCATTGTCAACGATGCTCTCGCTGTCTGTTTGCAATTCTTCCAAGAATTAGCTCCACCAGAGAGCATAAATATATACCCTAAAGTGGACTTGAAAGGGAATTAGGCTTACACCTTATTCCTAATTAATTTTTGTGGTTGAATTGTCCAACACAAATAATTGGACTAACTAGTTTGCTCTAGTCTATAAGTTCTACAGGTGCCAAAGGTTCACAATAAGCCAATAAAAAGATCAAGAAAGGGGTCAAACAAAAAGAGCAAAAGACAACCCAAAGGCACCCTGGTCTGGCGCACCGGACTGTCCGGTGTGCCACCGGACAGTGTCCAGTGCACCAGGGCACTCGAGGCTGAACTCTTCATCTTCGGGAAAATCAGAGGGTGCTCCGCTATAATTCACAGGACTGTCCGGTGAAGCACCGGACAGTGTCCGGTGTGCCAGCGAAGCAACGGCTACTTCGCGCGCAACGGTCGTCTGCAACCGCATTAAATGCGCTACAGTGCGCGCCAGAGTCAGAGCACGCGCGGGCGGCGCACCGGACAGTCTACAGGACCTGTCCGGTGCACCACCGGATAGCCCAGAGGCCCCACAAGTTAGAGCTCCAGCGGTCGAACCCCAATGGCCGGCTGACGTGGCTGGCGCACCGGACATTGTACGGTGGCGCACCGGACTGTCCGGTGCGCCATGCGACAGCACACTTCCAACGGCCACTTTGTGGTGGTTGGGGCTATAAATACCCCAACCACCCCACATTCAATTGCATCCAAGTTTCTACACTTCTACACCTTACAAGAGCTATAGCATTCAATACAAGACACACCAAAGAGATCAAATCCTCTCCCAACTCCACACAAAGCTTTAGTGATTAGAGAGAGTGATTTGTTGTGTTCATTTGAGCTCTTGCGCTTGGATTGCTTCTTTTCTTTCTCATTCTTCTTGTGATCAAACTCAATTGTAACCAAGGCAAAAGACACCAATTGTGTGGTGGTCCTTGCGGGAACTTCGTGTTCCGTTTGATTGAGAAGAGAAGCTCACTCGGTCTAAGTGACCGTTTAAGAGAGGGAAAGGGTTGAAAGAGACCCGGTCTTCGTGACCACCTCAACGGGGAGTAGGTTTGCAAGAACTGAACCTCGGTAAAACAAATCATCGTGTCTCGCTCTTTATTTGCTCACCATTTGTTTTGCGCCCTCTCTCTCGGACTCGTTTATATTTCTAACGCTAACCCGGCTTGTAGTTGTGCTTAAGTTTATAAATTTTAGATTTGCCCTATTCACCCCCCCTCTAGGCGACTTTCAATTGGTATCGGAGCCTGGTGCTTCATTAGAGCTTAACCGCTCGAAGTGATGTCGGGAGATCACGCCAAGAAGGAGATGATGATCGACGAGAAGCCCGCTACAAGCCATGGGAAGGCTCCATCCGGGGAGTCCGCCAACAAGGTGAAGGGATCCCCTTCACACAACAAGTCGGGTTGGAGCGGTGACAAGAAGAAGAAGATGAGAAAGGTGGTCTACTACGAGACGACTCTTCGTCGCCATCCACCTCCGGCTCCGACACACCGTCCGTAACTTCTAAGCGTCATGAGCGCAAGAAGTTTAGTAAGATTCCCCTACGATATCCTCGCATTTCCAAACGTACTCCATTACTTTCCGTCCCATTAGGCAAACCACCTATGTTTGATGGTGAAGATTATAATATGTGGAGTGATAAAATGAGGCACCATCTAACCTCACTCCACACTAGAATTTGGGATGTTGTTGAGATTGGAGTTCAGGTACCTTCACCGGGGGATGAAGACTATGATTCGGACGAGGTCGCCCAAATCCGACACTTTAACTCCCATGACACCACTGTACTCCTCGCCTCTCTAAGTCGAGAGGAGTATAACAAGGTGCAAGGATTAAAAAGCGCCAAGGAAATTTGGGACGTACTCAAGACCGCGCATGAAGGAGATGAGGTGACCAAAATCACCAAGCGGGAGACGATCGAGGGGGAGCTCGGTCGGTTCCGACTCAACCAAGGCGAGGACCCTCAAGCCATGTACAATCGCTTGAAGACCTTGGTGAACCAAGTGCGCAACCTCGGGAGCACAAAATGGGATGACCATGAGATGGTCAAGGTTATTCTAAGATCCCTCGTTTTTCTTAACCCTACGCAAGTTCAATTAATTCGAGGAAATCCTAGATATACACTATTGACTCCCGAGGAAGTGATAGGAAATTTTGTGAGCTTTGAGTTAATGATCAAAGGCTCAAAGAAAATCATCGAGCTAGATGGCCCCTCCACGTCCAAGGCACAACCGGTCGCATTCAAGGCAACGGAGGAGAAAAAGGAGGAGTCTACATCAAGTAGACAACCAATCGATGCATCTAAGCTCGACAACGAGGAGATGGCGCTCATCATCAAGAGCTTCCGCCAAATCCTCAAGCAACGGAAGGGGAAGGATTACAAATCTCGCTCCAAGAAAGTGTGCTACAAATGTGGTAAGCCCGGTCATTTTATTGCAAAATGTCCACTATCTAGTGACAGTGACAGGGGCGAAGACAAGAAGGGCAAGAGGAGAGAAAAGAAGAGGTACCACAAGAAGAGGGGCGGCGATGCCCATGTGTGTCGCGAGTGGGACTCCGAGGAAAGCTCCTCCGACTCCTCCTCCGACGAGGACGTCGCCAACATCGCCGTCACCAAGGGCCTCCTCTTCCCCAACGTCGGCCACAAGTGCCTCATGGCAAAGGACGGCAAAAGGAAGAAGGTAAAATCAAAATCCTCCACTAAATATGAAACCTCTAGTGATGAGGATAATGTTAGTGATGAGGAGGATAACTTGCGCACCCTTTTTGCCAACCTAAACATGCAACAAAAAGAAAAACTAAATGAATTAATTAGTGTTATTCATGAGAAGGATGATCTCTTGGACTCTCAAGAGGACTTACTAATTAAGGAAAATAAGAAGCATGTTAAGGTTAAGAATGCTTATGCTCTAGAAGTAGAAAAATGTGAAAAATTATCTAGTGAGCTAAGCACATGCCATGATACTATTGCCAACCTTAGAAATGAAAATGCTAAATTAATTGCTAAGGTTGATTCTAATGTTTGCGATACTTCAATTCCCAATCTTAGAGATGATAATGTCGATTTACTTGCTAAGATTGATGAATTGAATGTTACTCTTGCTAGCCTTAGAAATGAAAATGAAAATTTGATTGCTAAGGCTAAGGATTTAGATGTTTGCAATGCTTCCATTTCCGATCTTAGAGACAAGAATGATATTCTACGTGCTAAGATTGTTGAACTTAATTTTTGCAAACCCTCTACATCTACCATTGAGCATGTTTCCATTTGTACTAGGTGTAGAGACATTAATGTTGATGCTATTCATGATCACCTAGCCTTAATTAAGAAACAAAATGATCACATAGCTTAACTTAATGCAAAAATTCATGAGCATGACTTAGAAAATGAAAAATTTAAATTTGCTAGAAGCATGCTCTATAATGGGAGACGCCCTGGCATCAAGGATGACATTGGCTTCCAAAAGGGGGATAATGTCAAACTTAATGCCCCTCCTAAAAGATTGTCTAACTTTGTTAAGGGCAAGGCTCCCATGCCTCAGGATAACGAGGGTTACATTTTGTACCCTGTCGGTTATCCCGAGAGCAAAATTAGGAGAATTCACTCTAGGAAGTCTTACTCTAGCCCTAATCATGCTTTTATGTATAAGGGTGAGACATCTAGCTCCAGGCAATCAACCCGTGCTAAATTGCCTAGAAAGAAAACTCCTATTGCATCAAATGATCATAATATTTCATTTAAAACTTTTGATGCATCCTATGTTTTAACTAACAAATCTGGCAAGGTAGTTGCCAAATATGTTGGGGACAAACACAAGGGCTCCAAGACTTGTGTTTGGGTACCCAAAGTTCTTGTATCTAATGTCAAAGGACCCAAAACCGTTTGGGTACCTAAAATCAAGAACTAAACTTGTTTTGTAGGTTTATGCATCCGGGGGCTCAAGTTGGATCATCGATAGCGGGTGCACAAACCATATGACAGGGGAGAAGAAGATGTTCTCCTCCTATGAGAAAAACCAAGATCTCGAATGAGCTATCACATTCGGGGATGGAAATCAAGGTTTGGTCAAAGGATTGGGGAAAATTGCTATATCATCTGACCACTCCATTTCCAATGTCTTTCTTGTAGAGTCTTTAGATTATAACTTGCTTTCAGTTTTGCAATTATGTAAAATGGGTTACAACTGTCTTTTTACGGATGGAGGTGTCACTGTCTTTAGAAGAAGTGATGATTCAATAGCATTTAATGGAGTGTTAGAGGGTCAGCTATACTTAGTAGATTTTGATAGAGCTTAACTCGACACTTGCTTAATTGCTAAGACTAACATGGGCTGGCTCTGGCATCGCCGACTAGCACATGTTGGGATGAAGAATCTTCACAAGCTTCTAAAGGGAGTACACATTTTGGGACTAACAAATGTTCATTTTGAGAAAGACAGGATTTGTACCGCATGTCAGGCAGGGAAGCAAGTTGGTGTTCATCATCTACATAAGAACATCATGACGACCGACAGACCACTCGAGCTCCTACACATAGACCTATTCGGCCCGATAGCTTACATAAGCATCGGCGGGAGTAAGTACTGTCTAGTTATTGTGGATGACTATTCTCGCTTCACTTGGGTGTTCTTTTTGTAGGAAAAATCTCATACCCAAGAGACCTTAAAGGTATTCTTGAGACGAGCTCAAAATGAGTTCGGCTTGAGGATCAAGAAAATAAGAAGCGACAACGGGACGGAGTTCAAGAACTCTCAAATTGAAGGCTTCCTTGAGGAGGAGGGCATCAAGCATGAGTTCTCTTCTCCCTACACCCCACAACAAAATGGAGTAGTGGAGAAGAAGAATCGAACTCTATTGGACATGGCAAGAACCATGCTTGATGAGTACAAGACTTCGGATCGGTTTTGGGCTGAGGCAGTCAACACCGCTTGCTACGCCATCAACCGGTTGTATCTACACCGAATCCTCAAGAAGACATCATATGAACTCCTAACCGGTAAAAAGCCCAACGTTTCATATTTTAGAGTCTTTGGTAGCAAATGCTTTATTCTTGTCAAAAGAGGTAGAAAATCTAAATTTGCTCCTAAGACTGTAGAAGGCTTTTTACTAGGATATGATTCAAACACAAGGGCATATAGAGTCTTTAACAAGTCCTCTGGACTAGTTGAAGTTTCTTGTGACATTGTGTTTGATGAGACTAACGGCTCTCAAGTAGAGCAAGTTGATCTTGATGAGATAGGTGATGAAGAGGCTCCGTGTGTCGCGCTAAGAAACATGTCCATTGGGGATGTGTGTCCTAAGGAATCCGAAGAGCCACCACATGCACAAGATCAACCATCTTCCTCCACACAAGCATCTCCACCAACTCAAGATGAGGATGAGGCTCAAGATAATGAAGGAGAAGATCAAGAAATTGAGCCACCTCAAGAGGAGAGCAATGATCAAGGGGGAGATGCCCATGATCAAGATAAGGAAGATGAACAAGTTCCAAGACCGTCTCACCCAAGAGTCCACCAAGCAATCCAATGAGATCACCCTGTCGACACCATCCTCGGCGATATTCATAAGGGGGTAACCACTAGATCTCGTGTTGCACATTTTTGTGAACATTACTCTTTTGTTTCCTCTATTGAGCCACATAGGGTAGAGGAAGCACTTCAAGATTCGGATTGGGTGGTGGCGATGCAAGAGGAGCTCAACAACTTCACTAGGAATGAGGTATGGCATTTGGTTCCACGTCCTAATCAAAATGTTGTAGGAACCAAGTGGGTCTTCCGCAACAAGCAAGATGAGCATGGTGTGGTGACAAGGAACAAAGCCCGACTTGTGGCAAAGGGATATTCACAAGTCGAAGGTTTGGATTTCAGTGAAACCTATGCACCTGTAGCTAGGCTTGAGTCAATTCACATTTTACTTGCCTATGCTACTTACCATGGCTTCAAGCTTTATCAAATGGACGTGAAAAGTGCCTTCCTCAATGGACCAATCAAGGAAGAGGTCTATGTTGAGCAACCTCCCGGCTTTGAAGATAGTGAGTATCCTAACCATGTGTATAAACTCTCTAAGGCGCTTTATGGGCTCAAGCAAGCCCCAAGGGCATGGTATGAATGCCTAAGAGATTTTCTTATCACTAATGGCTTCAAAGTCGGAAAAGCCGATCCTACTTTATTTACTAAAACTCTTGACAATGATTTGTTTGTATGCCAAATTTATGTTAATGATATTATATTTGGGTCTACTAACGAATCTACATGTAAGGAATTTAGTAGGATCATGACACAGAAATTCGAGATGTCGATGATGGGGGAGTTGAAGTACTTCTTGGGATTTCAAGTGAAACAACTCCAAGATGGCACCTTCATTAGTCAAACGAAGTATATTCAAGATATTCTAAACAAGTTTGGAATGAAGGATGCCAAGGCCATCAAGACACCCATGGGAACCAATGGGCATCTCGACCTCGACACGGGAGGTAAATCCGTCGATCAAAAGGTATACCGGTCTATGATAGGATCTTTACTCTACTTATGTGCATCACGACCGGATATTATGCTTTCCGTATGCATGTGTGCAAGATTCCAAGCCGACCCTAAGGAAGCTCACCTTACGGCCGTAAAACGAATCTTGAGATATTTAGTTCATACTCCTAAGTTTGGGCTTTGGTATCCTCGGGGATCCACATTTGATTTAATTGGTTATTCGGATGCCGATTGGGCGGGGTGTAAAATTAATAGAAAGAGCACATCGGGGACTTGCCAGTTCTTGGGAAGGTCCTTGGTGTCTTGGGCTTCAAAGAAGCAAAATTCGGTAGCTCTTTCTACCGCCGAAGTCGAGTATATTACCGCAGGCCATTGTTGCGCACAATTGCTTTGGATGAGGCAAACCCTCAGGGACTATGGTTACAAATTAACCAAAGTTCCTCTTCTATGTGATAATGAAAGTGCAATCCGCATGGCGGATAATCCCGTTGAGCATAGCCGCACTAAACACATAGCCATTCGGTATCATTTTCTTAGGGATCACCAACAAAAGGGAGATATCGAGATTGCCTATATTAACACCAAGGAACAATTAGCCGATATCTTTACCAAGCCATTAGATGAACAAACTTTTAACAAACTTAGGCATGAGCTAAATATTCTTGATTCTCGGAATTTCTTTTGATATTTTGCACACATAGCTCATTATTATACCTTTGATCATATCTCTTTCATGTGCTATGACTAATGTGTTTTCAAGTGTATTTCAAACCAAGTCATAGGTGTATTGAAAGGGAATTAAAGTCTTCGGCGAAGACAAAGGCTTCCACTCCACTCCATCAACTCATCCTTCGTCATCGCTCCGAACAACTCTCCGACTTTGGTATATTCTTCACTCATATTTTGGTTGCCAAAGAGGAGAAAGTAGTTTCAAAGGGCTTATATTTCACTCAAGTATCCGTTTTTGGTGATTCATGCCAAAGGGGGAGAAAGTATTAGCCCAAAGCAAAAGGACCGCACCACCACCTAAAATTAAAATAACGTTTTTCAAAATGGTATCTTTGTCGGCGTTCCGAGACCGGGGGGTCCCTTGGGCCGACGAGTGAGTGTCGCCGCGTGCCCCAGCCCAGATGGGTCGAGCGCGAGGGCGAGCGCGAAGGGGGGAGGAGCGAGGCGGCCGGAGACCGGCGTGAGAGAGGTGGGAATCCCGCGGCCTTCGTGTTCGTCCCGCGCCCAGGTCGAGTGCGCTTGCAGTAGGGGGTTACAAGCGTCCACGCGGGAGAGGGAAGCGAGCGGCCCCAAGAGAGCGCCTGTCTCGTCCTCGTCCCCGCGCGGCCAACCCTCTCTAAGAGGGCCCTGGTCCTTCCTTTTATAGGCGTAAGGAGAGGATCCAGGCGTACAATGGGAGTGTAGCAGAGTGCTACGTGTCTAGCGGGGGAGAGCTAGCGCCCTAAGTACATGCCGTCGTGGCAGCCGGAGAGATTTTGGCACCCAGCTGGTGTGATGTCGTGGCCGTCGGAGGGGCGATGGAGCCTGGCGGAGGGACAGCTGTCGAAGCGGTTGGGTCCTTGCTGACATCCTCTTGCTTCCGTAAGGGGGCTGAGAGCCGCCGTCGTCACAGAGCATGCGGGACGCCATCATTGCCTATCCGGCGGAGCTAGCCAGATGGGACGCCGGTCTTGTTTCCTGCGGTCCGGGTCAGCTCGGGGTAGGGTGATGATGGCGCCTCCCGTTGACGTGGCTGGTCTGCGCCCTAGGTTGGGCGAGGTGGAAGCTCCTCTGAAGCTGAGGTCGAGTCTGTCTTCCGTGGCCGAGGCCGAGTCCGAGCCCCTGGTCGGGCGAGGCGGAGGTCGTCGTCTGAGGCCAGGGCAGAGTCTGAGCCCTGGGGTCGGGCGGAGCGGAGTTCGCCGTCTTCCGGGACTTAGCCCGAGTCCGAGCCCTGGGTCGGGCGGAGCGGAGTTCGCCGTCTTCCGGGACTTAGCCCGAGTCCGAGCCCTGGGTCGGGCGGAGCGGAGTTCGCCTTCTTCTGGGACTTAGCCCGAGTTCGAGCCCTGGGTCGGGCGGAGCGGAGTTCGCCTTCTTCCGGGACTTAGCCCGAGTCCGAGCCCTGGGTCGGGCGGAGCGGAGTTCGCCGTCTTCCAGGACTTAGCCCGAGTCCGAGCCCTGGGTCGGGCGGAGCGGAGTTCGCCGTCTTCCGGGACTTAGCCCGAGTCCGAGCCCTGGGTCGCGCAGAGCGGAGTTTCCTGTGGTGCCTTCTGCAGGACCTGACTGCCTATCAGCCTCACTCTGTCAAGTGGCACTGCAGTCGGCGCGGCGCAGGCGGCGCTGTCCTTCTGTCAGGCCGGTCAGTGGAGCGGCGAAGTGACGGCGGTCACTTCGGCTCTGCTGGGGGGCGCATGCCAGGATAAGGGTGTCAGGCCACCTTTGCATTAAATGCTCCTGCGATTTGGTCGGTCGGTGCGGCGATTTGGTTAGGGTTGCTTCTTAGCGAAGGCAGGGCCTCGGGCAAGCCGGAAATATGTTCGCCGTCGGAGGGGGGCCTCGGGCAAGATGGAAATCCTCCGGGGTCGGCTGCCCTTGTCCGAGGCTAGGCTCGGGCGAGGCGTGATCGAGTCGCTCGAACGGACTGATCCCTGACTTAATCGCACCCATCAGGCCTTAGCAGCTTTATGCTGATGGGGGTTACCAGCTGAGAATTAGGAGCCTTGAGGGTACCCCTAATTATCGTCCCCGACAGTAGCCCCCGAGCCTCGAAGGGATTGTTAGCACTCGCTTGGAGGCTTTTGTCGCACTTTTTTGCAAGGGGACCAGCCTTTCTCGGTTGCATTTTGTTCCGGTGGGTGCGCGCGAGCGCACCCGCCGGGTGTAGCCCCCGAGGCCTCGGAGGAGTGGTTTCACTCCTTCGAGGTCTTAATGCCTCGCGTAATGCTTCGGCTAGTCTGGTTGTTCCCTCATGCGAGCTGGCCGTAGCCCGGGTGTACGGTCGGGTCCCAAGTTCTCGGGCTGGTATGTTGACGCTGTCAACGGTTCGGCCGGAGCTAGGTTTGCGAGAGCAGCCCCCGAGCCTCTGCACAGGGCGAGAGGGCGATCAGGGACAGACTCGGCTTTTTTACATACGCCCCTGCGTCGCCTTTTCGCAAGGAGGAGGGGGGAAAGCGCCATGTTGCCCTCGATGGGTGCCGAACATGGTGTCTCCGGTGAGCTGCAAGCGGGTAATCCGAGTGGACGTCCGTGCCCCGTTCGTTAGGGGTCGGCTAGGGGCCCAGAGGCACGCCCAAAAGTACCTGCGGGTGATCTGCCGGACTCGGTCCCCTGGCGACGGGGTCCGAGGGCTCAATGCCTCCCTCCGATGGGATTCCGTTACAAGATCGCTCCCGCTGGTCTCGGAAATGTCCTAGGGTACCTCGGGAGCGCAGCCCGAGCCTTGGTTATGTATCGAACGTACCCCTGGTCATTCCTCGCTCGGCGTCTGAGGCGGCTGTGAACCCTTCGGGGGCCAGCCTTCGAACCCCTGATCAGTAATGGGCGTGGAGCCCGAGTAGCCTGAGGCGGCCGTGGAACCCTTCGGGGGGCCGGCCTTCGAACCTCTGACCAGTAGTGGGTGTAGGGCCCACGCGATCTGAGGCGGCTATCGAACCCTTCGGGGGGCCAGCCTTCGAACCTCTGATCAGTAGGGAGGCTCGGAGCCCTGTTCCTTCACGGGGAAGGATCCTTTTCGGGGTATCCCCCTTTCCCGGTCCCTGTTGCAAGAGAGAGAGAAAGAGGAAAAAAGGAAAATGATACGAAATCGAACGACGTGGCGTACCTTTTTGGTGCGGTTATTATGGCGAAGGCGAAGCGTCGCCCGCTTCTCCTGCCAGAGGCGCCGCCTGTCCCGCCGCGGAGTTAATGCGACGGGGCGAGTGGTTGGCGGGGCAGTCGTTGCGCGTGCGCGAGCCGTTCGAGGAATGGCTGTTTCGCTTCGCGTTTTTGAATCCCGCGTCCGGTCCGGGCGGAACGTTGGAACCGGTCTTGCCTTGGTCTTTATATACCTGGGAGAGGGCCTGTTGACGGTTCTTTGCTCCGCTTCCTGCCTCCCTCTTAGGTTTTCGCAACCCGAGAGACTTAGCCAGAGAAGAGGAAATCGCCCTTCCTGCCCCTTGCGCCGCCATCCCTTCCGCTCGGTGATGGCCGACTGGGTGACCATCATCCCGCCGTGCGATCCATGGCCTTTTTCCACGGTGACGGCGAGTGATCTGGAGGATCTGGTCGGCGAGGGTTTGCTTCGCCCTCTCACCGATGAGCAGCGACCGGAATGGATTCCTCCCGTGGGTGGAGCCGCTCCGTCCCCACCGCCGGGGTACATCGTGAGCTTCGTCTCCTTCCACGAGCGGGGATTCGGTGTGCCAGCGAGCCGCTTTATGCGGGCGATCCTGTACCACTATGGGGTGGAGTTGCACAACCTCACCTCCAACTCCATCTTGCAGGCCGCCATCTTCGTAGCGGTGTGCGAGGGGTACTTGGGGATCGCCCCCCCATTGGGATTTGTGGACCCATCTCTTTTTCGCGGAGCTTTTTGCCTCGCCGACGGGGGAGAGGAAAGTCCGCGTAGCGGTGCGGGCCGGCGGCTGCACCCTCCTGCTGAGGCAGTCGCGGGCGTCGCTGTATATTCCTGCCATCCTCGCGTCCTCGAACAAGGGGTGGCAGCGCCGGTGGTTCTACCTCCAGAATGACGGCGAGTTGCTCCCGCCGTTCTCCCAGCGAGTAGTCACCACTGCCGCCGACGCTTGGCGCCACGGGACCCCACACGAAAGGCAGAAGAACCTCGAACCCCTTCTCCAAGCCTTAAAGGCGTTGCGGGAGGGGGGACTCACCGCTGCGGGAGTGATTGCCGCCATCCACCGTCGGAGGGTGCTTCCCTTGGCGGAGCGACGACTGTCGCTTTGGGAGATGACCCCGGAGGCCGACTGGGAGGGCTCGCGGATGTCCGCTGATCCTCTTCCCTTCGACGGCCTCCAATGGCGGGTGTCCGTTGCGTTGGGGAAGCCGGACCCCCTCGCCTTCTCCCAGCTTTTGATGCGCCCCGACCGAGGGTGCGTGACTCAGGTGAGTGCCCGCTCCTTCCCTCTTCATACATCGGGTTGCTCCTGGTTCTCACGACCGGGGTTTTACCCCCTTTCTTCAGGAGGTGGGGTGGCACAAGCCTTCCCTGCCACGGGTCCCGCAGGACGCGGTGGACCGAGCAGCGCGGCGGGTCGCCGCGGAGGAGAAGAAGAAGAAGGACGCGGAGAAGGCCCGGGCCCGCGAGCGGAGGCGGGCTCGAGACGCCTTGGAAAAGCTCCGTCGCCGGCAGGAGAGGGAGGGGCTCCCGAGGGAGCCGTCGCCGGAAACGCCCGACGACGACGACGATGATGAAGGTGACGACGAGGAGGACGACATGGCCGCCCGCCTTGGCCTCAGCCCCGACTTGGGGTTTGGCCAGGAGTCGTCAAGCCAGCCCCCGAGCGGGCTGACGCCATCAGTCCTCGGAGTCGGGGCGTCGGGGTCCCGGCCCGAGGAGCGGGGGCAACCCGAGAGAGCGCCTGACCCCTCGGCTGGAGGAGCTGAGGTGACCCCGGGGGGCCACGCCAGGGCGTCTGCTCCCCGAGAACCGTCGCTCACGCCGGCAGCGCAGGGAGGCGACCCTCAGGTCATCGTGACAGCGCCTGGGCAATCTGCCCCCCGGGTGTCCAAAGCATGGGTAGTGCCGAAGTTGCCGGCGAAGCGGACCTCGGCTGCGGTTCCGAGGGCCGAGATCCAAGAGACTTCCCCCCAGGCACGGTGGATCATGGCCCGGAGCGGGTAAGTATCTCGGAAATGCCTTCGTCCTGGCTTTCCATTCATATGTCCCGGCCGTGATTTTTCCTTTTTCCTCAGCAAGCGAAGCCATGGCCTGACTGACCTGGCCCCCCGGAAGGCCCTTAAGACGACGCCGGCCTGTGCGGCCAGCGCCGCTCCGGGCCTTGCCGTTCAGCCGTCCCTCTCGCAAGGCGTTCCACCTCAGGGGGCTCAGGCGGCACCGGTCGCCGTGGAGCAGGTTCCCGAGGCTGGCTCTTCTGCCGAGGCAACCATTGTGACAGGGGAGGCGGCTGACGGTGGCGCGGTCCCGAGCCTACCGGTCGTGCCGGCCATGCCGGCGCCTGCCGTTACCGAAATTGTCGCCGCTCCAGTCGGAGAGCGACCGATTGCTGCCGACGTCGAGACGGCTGATGCGTCGGCGCTTGGTGCCTCGGAAGAGGGGGGCGTGGAGGCGCGATCCATCCCGCCGGGTGGCAGCCTCGTCGCTGTGTGGCAGAGCTCTGGGGGCCGGCGCCAGCTGCTCCGGTTCCGGACCCATGAGGCCTCGGACCCCGTTTTCGTTCTTGACGATGAACGGGAGGACCAGCCCTGGGATGAGCTCTGCGAGTGTGCTGAAGCAACGGTGGGGTCGCTCCGGTCGTCGCTGGAGGTTTTCTGCAGGGACATCCCCAAAATCCTCCAGGTAACGGTTTCAGGCATACCTTTCCTCTTCTGTGACCGAGGCGTTCTTCGTGACGCCCCGCTCCCTTCCCTCAGGATCTGACGGATCGGAGCGCCGCCAAGTCGTCGTTCATCCGTCGCGAGGTCGACGTATGGGGCTCGCTGCGATCCCTGAGGACCTCGCTCGCCGGGGCTACTGCGTGCCTCTCTCAGCAGGGTGCCGAGGTAGCAGACCTCCAGTTGCTCTGCACTGACCTGAGAGCCGAGGTGGCAGCGGCGCGCGCGGAGGCGGCCGCGGCACGCGCAGAAGCGCAACGGCAGCGGTCGGAGTTTGACCGGGTCGTTGAGGAGCGGGACCGATCTCGGGGCCGGGCTGCCGAGGCCGAAAGCCGGGCCGAAACCCTTGCGGCCGACCTAGCCGTAGCCCAGGTCGCGGTCTCGAAGCAGCGTGCCCGAGCCGGAGGTACGCCTTGGCCATCCTTGGTTCTCGTTCCTGTTTGTTTCCGCTGCTTGTGTTTGAGATCTTTCTTCTGGCTGTTCGCAGTGCTCGAGTCTGCCCTTGATGAGTCCGCCAAGGCGCTTGCCGAGGCTCTTGCCGGGGCGGCCGAGCAGAGGGAGGCCGACCACGCAGTCGTGTCCGAAGCCGTTTCGGACGTTTATCGGATCCTTGGCTCCGGCGACGTCCCCTCAGGAAGCTCCCCTCAAAGTCGCCTTCAAGCCTTGGGTGATCACGTGCGCGGCAGACTCCGCGAGGCGCTACACCACGGCGTTAGGCGGGCCTTCGCCGTGCTCGCTTCCCACTACGTTGTGGACCTGGAGCGGGTTAGTGAGGGGTATTGTCTTCCTGACGAAGACAAAGCTGCCCTGGCAGAAGTCCAGCGGCTCGACGCGGTCGCCGCGGGTCCGAGCGCAGTGCTGGCGACCACCTTTGAGGCGGAGATCCTTCCCCCTACGCCGTCGCCGGAAGCCGAGATGGACTTTACCGAAGGCGGGGACGGAGCTGAAGGCGCGGCTCCTTCCCAAGGCGACGCCTAACTCCGTTGGAACAGTTTCTGTTGGATGCGCGTGTGTCTTTCTGCGGCCGCTGAGGCCTGAACACTTTGCTTTCGTTGCATGAAGTTGTACTCCTCTTCCTTTTATTTTGCGTGTCCGGCTTTGCCTGTCAATAACAGGGTGGCTTCCCAAGTAGGGGTCATTTTTCGTGGCGGGTGATGAGTGAGGTGTTCCTAACCCGGAGGCATAGGAATTCCTCGGCTCAGTCGACCTTGCCACTTTCATGCACCCACGTTCGCTCCTTAGGGCCCTGCTTCCGACGCAGCCGGGAGAACGCAAAAGCCTTTTTGACCGAAAATTTTGGATGCGGAGAGGTGCGCCCAATCTTGACGTAGAGGGGTTCCCCCCTTTTTAGCCCCCGAGGGAGGGTCAAGCTCTGCCGAGGCGAGGCTGACCCTTCCTTGACGACTGAGGCTTGTGTGGGAGCGAGGTATACGAACGGCTTGAAAACATCTTGAGGGTAGAAGCGACGTAGCCGTCGGATGTTCCAGGCGTTGCCGTAGACCTCGCCTTGACCGCCGGCCAGCCTGTGGATCTCCTCGCCTATCGCTCTGCGCTTCTCCTCGTCGAATCGGCGCAGAGGCTGCTTGACGGGTTGGGCTCCGGCTCGAATGTCCAGCGAGTGCTCGGCGACATCCCTCGGTATGCCGGGCATGTTCGAGGGACTCCCCGCGAAGACATCGGCATTTGCGCAGAGAAAGTCGACGAGCACTACTTCCTATTTGGGGTCGAGCCCAGAGCCGACCCGGATCTGCTTGGATGTGTCGCCACTGGGGTCGAGGGGGACGGCCTTAACCGTCTCCACTGGCTCGAAGTTGCCGGCGTGACGCTTCACGTCTGGCACCTCTTTGGAGAGGCTTTCCAGGTCGGCGATGAGGGCCTCAGATTTGGCGAGGGCCTCGGCATACTCAACGCACTCCACGTCGCATTCGAACGCGTGCTTGTACGTGGGGCCGACGGTGATGACCCCGTTGGGGCCCGGCATCTTGAGCTTCAGGTAGGTGTAGTTGGGGACGGCCATGAACTTCGTGTAGCATGGCCTTCCCAGTACCGCGTGGTAGGTTCCTCGAAACCCGACCACCTCGAACGTCAGAGTCTCCCTTCGGAAGTTGGAGGGCGTTCCGAAGCAGACGGGAAGGTCGAGTCGTCCGAGGGGCTGGACGCGCTTCCCGGGAATAATCCCATGGAAGGGTGCAGCGCCTGCCCGGACGGAGGACAGATCAACACGCAGGAGCCCGAGGGTCTCGGCGTAGATGATGTTGAGGCTGCTGCCTCCGTCCATAAGGACCTTGGTGAGCCTGACGTCGCCGATGATGGGGTCGACGACGAGCGGGTATTTCCCCGGGCTCGACACGTGGTCGAGGTGGTCGGCTTGGTCGAAGGTGATGGGCTTGTCGGACCAGTCTAGGTAGACTGGCGCCGCCACCTTCACCGAGCAGACCTCCCGGCGCTCTTGCTTGCGATGCCGAGCCGAGGGATTCGCCGCATGCCCACCGTAGATCATGAAGCAGTCGCGGACCTCGGGGAACTCTCCCACTTGGTGATCTTCCTTCTTGTCGTCGTCGCGGGCCCTGCCACCCTCCGCGGGTGGCCCGGCCCTATGGAAGTGGCGCCGAAGCATGACGCACTCCTCAAGGGTGTGCTTGACGGGCCCCTGATGATAGGGGCACGGCTCCTTGAGCATCTTGTCGAAGAGGTTGGCACCTCCGGGGGGCTTCCGAGGGTTCTTGTACTCGGCGGCAGCGACAAGGTCTGCGTCGGCGGCGTCGCGTTTCGCTTGCGACTTCTTCCTGCCTTTCTTCTTGGCGCCGCGCTGAGTAGACGCCTCGGGAGCATCTTCCAAAGGGCGGCCCTGGGGCTGCTTGTCCTTTCGGAAGATTGCCTCGACCGCCTCTTGGCCAGAGGCGAACTTGGTGGCGATGTCCATCAGCTCGCTCGCCCTGGTGGGGGTCTTGCGACCCAAGTTGCTCACCAGGTCACGACAGGTGGTGCTGGCGAGGAACGCGCCGATGACATCTGAGTCGGTGATGTTGGGCAGCTCGGTGTGCTGCTTCGAGAATCGCCGAATGTAGTCCCGGAGGGACTCTTCCGGCTGCTGCCGGCAGCTTCGGAGGTCCCAGGAATTCCCGGGGCGCACGTACGTGCCCTAGAAATTGCCGGCGAAAACTTGGACTAGGTCGTCCCAGTTGGAGATCTGCCCCGGAGGCAGGTGCTCCAACCAGGCGCGAGTAGTGTCGGAGAGGAACAGGGGAGGTTGCGGATGATGAGGTTGTCTTCGTCCGTTCCACCCAGTTGGCAGGCCAGACGGTAGTCCGCGAGCCACAGTTCCGGTCTCGTCTCCCCCGAGTACTTTGCGATAGTAGTCGGGGGTCGGAACCGGGTCGGGAACGGTGCCCGTCGGATGGCCCGGCTGAAGGCCTGCGGACCGGGTGGCTCGGGCGAGGGACTCCGATCCTCCCCGCTGTCGTAGCGTCCCCCACGCCTGGGGTGGTAGCCTCGGCGCACCCTCTCGTCGAGGTGGGCCCGACGGTCGCGATGATGGTGCTCGTTGCCGAGGCGGCCCGGGGCCGCAGGCGCGGTGTTGCGCGTGCGCCCGGTGTAGACCGAGGCTTCCCGCATGAATAGGGAAGTCGCGGCATGGGTTTTCGAGGGGTATCCTTGCCTTCGGGAGGCAGAGCTCTCGGCCCGTCGGACCGCGGCGCCTTCCAGGAGGTTCTTGAGCTCCCCCTGGATTCGCCGACCCTCGGTGGTGGATGGCTCCGGCATCGCGCGGAGGAGCATCGCTGCTGCAGCCAGGTTCTGGCCGACCCCACTAGACGCGGGTGGTGGCCTGACCCTGACGTCATCGGCGACGCGGTGCTGGAGACCCTGGGGCAGATGACGTATTTCTCCGGCCGGGGGTTGGTTCACCCATGCCTGCCCGACGTCCCGGCGGATCGGCTCAAACGCTCCTGCTCCCTCGTCGAGCCTGGCCTGCACCCCGCGGATTTGCTCGAGATGTGGGCCGTGACCCCCCGCCGGAACGGGGACCACAGCTAGCTCCCGTGGTATGTCAACGCGGGGCACCGGCCTAGGGGGATCACCGTCCTCTGGCATGCCGAGAAGATTGCCTTCGGAGGGACCCCCTAGATCGACGTGGAAACATTCACGGCTTGGGCCGCAGTCCTCGTCGTCGAGGCTGCGGCTACCGTCGGAACAGCCGGAGAGGCAGTAGTCACATGCGGTCATAAAGTCCCGCATGGCACTGGGGTTGCCAAGTCCAGAGAAATCCCAACAGATGCTGGGCTCGTCGTCTTCCTCGGACCCAGAGGGCCCGTAGGTCGAGACGTCCGTCAGCCGGCCCCAAGGAGACCGCATGCGAAACCCCAGAGGGTTTGGACTCGCCCCTACGAGAGCGTCCGCCAAAGCGAGATCGCTAGGCGGGTTGAGGCTGAATCCAAATGACGTTGGATGGGAATCGGTCGGTACCTTTTGGTCGACGAGCGGCGATGAAGTCACGTCGGGGACTGACTGCGCCGTCATCTCAGGTACGAGGGTGACGTCCAGCAAGCTCTCCGCGAGCGCGCTGGCGTCGTCCGCTTGCTCGGGATCGGCGTGTCGCGGGGAGACGGTGCTCGTCTTCGTCTCAAACGCGAGGTCGATGTCCGGTGCGCCCCTCGTTGGGGTGCCGGCGCTGTCGACTCGCTCGACAGGCGACGAGGCGCTGCCTCCTTCTTGGCCTTGGTTGCCCCGCCTCCTCCTCCGTCGACGGGGGAGAGGACGGGGTGAGCTCGAATGTTGTTCTCCCACCACGCGGGGAAGACGTCGTCGATTCCGCCGCCGGCGGGCGGGCTGTCGGCCGCCATTGTCGTTGTCGCACGGTGGTGGAAGGAGTATCATGTCGTAGCTGCCGCCGAAGGACATGAACTCAAGACTCCCGAAACGGAGCACCGTCCCGGGCTGGAGAGGTTGCTGGAGACTACCCATCTGGAGCTTGACGGGAAGCTGTTCGTCAACACGCAGCAGGCCCCTACCTGGCGCGCCAACTGTCGGCGTTCCGAGACTGGGGGGTCCCTTGGGCCGACAAGTGAGTGTCGCCGCGTGCCCCAGCCCAGATGGGTCGAGCGCGAGGGCGAGCGCGAAGGGGGGAGGAGCGAGGCGGCCGGAGACCGGCGTGAGAGAGGTGGGAATCCCGCGGCCTTCGTGTTCGTCCCGCGCCCAGGTCGGGTGCGCTTGCAGTAGGGGGTTACAAGCGTCCACGCGGGAGAGGGAAGCGAGCGGCCCCAAGAGAGCGCCTGTCTCGTCCTCGTCCCCGCGCGGCCAACCCTCTCTAAGAGGGCCCTGGTCCTTCCTTTTATAGGCGTAAGGAGAGGATCCAGGCGTACAATGGGAGTGTAGCAGAGTGCTACGTGTCTAGCGGGGGAGAGCTAGCGCCCTAAGTACATGCCGTCGTGGCAGCCGGAGAGATTTTGGCACCCAGCTGGTGTGATGTCGTGGCCGTCGGAGGGGCGATGGAGCCTGGTGGAGGGACAGCTGTCGGAGCGGTTGGGTCCTTGCTGACGTCCTCTTGCTTCCGTAAGGGGGCTGAGAGCCGCCGTCGTCACAGAGCATGCGGGACGCCATCATTGCCTATCCAGCGGAGCTAGCCAGATGGGACGCCGGTCTTGTTTCCTGCGGTCCGGGTCAGCTCGGGGTAGGGTGATGATGGCGCCTTCCGTTGACGTGGCTGGTCTGCGCCCTAGGTTGGGCGAGGTGGAAGCTCCTCCGAAGCTGAGGTCGAGTCTGTCTTCCGTGGCCGAGGCCGAGTCCGAGCCCCTGGTCGGGCGAGGCGGAGGTCGTCGTCTGAGGCCAGGGCGGAGTCCGAGCCCTAGGGTCGGGCGGAGCGGAGTTCGCCGTCTTCCGAGACTTAGCCCTAGTCCGAGCCCTGGGTCGGGCGGAGCGGAGTTCGCCGTCTTCCGGGACTTAGCCCGAGTCCGAGCCCTGGGTCGGGCGGAGCGGAGTTCGCCGTCTACCGGGACTTAGCCCGAGTCCGAGCCCTGGGTCGGGCGGAGCGGAGTTCACCGTCTTCCGGGACTTAGCCAGAGTCCGAGCCCTGGGTCGGGCGGAGCGGAGTTCGCCGTCTTCTGGGACTTAGCCCGAGTCCGAGCCCTGGGTCGGGCGGAGCGGAGTTTCCTGTGGTGCCTTCTACAGGACCTGACTGCCTGTCAGCCTCACTCTGTCAAGTGGCACTGCAGTCGGCGCGGTGCAGGCGGCGCTGTCCTTCTGTCAGGCCGGTCAGTGGAGCGGCGAAGTGACGGCGGTCACTTCGGCTCTGCCGGGGGGCGCATGCCAGGATAAGGGTGTCAGGCCACCTTTGCATTAAATGCTCCTGCGATTTGGTCGGTCGGTGCGGCGATTTGGTCAGGGTTGCTTCTTAGCGAAGGCAGGGCCTCGGGCAAGCCGGAAATATTTTCGCCGTCGGAGGGGGGCCTCGGGCGAGACGGAAATCCTCCGGGGTCGGCTGCCCTTGTCCGAGGCTAGGCTCGGGCGAGGCGTGATCGAGTCGCTCGAACGGACTGATCCCTGACTTAATCGCACCCATCAGGCCTTAGCAGCTTTATGCTGATGGGGGTTACCAGCTGAGAATTAGGAGCCTTGAGGGTACCCCTAATTATGGTCCCCGACAATCTTATTGTGTTCAAAATGGGGAGAAAGTAGTAATTTCAAAAGTGGTGTTTTAAAACCCTCTTGAACACTAAGAGGAGGATTTTATTGAGGGGAGTTTTGTTTAGTCAAAGGAAAAGCATTTGATACAGGGGGAGAAAATTTGAAATCTTGAAAATGCTTCTCAAAATCTTATTCATTTACCTTTGACTATTTGCAAAAGGACTTTGAAAAGAATTTACAAAAGAATTTGCAAAAACAAAACATGTGGTGCAAGCGTGGTCCAAAATGTTAAAAATATAAAGAAACAATCCATGCATATCTTATGAGTATATTTATTGGTTTCATTCCAAGTAACCTTTGCACTTACATTTATGCAAACTAGTTCGATTATGAACTTCTATATTTGCTTTGGTTTGTGTTGGCATCAATCACCAAAAAGGGGGAGATTAAAAGGGAATTAGGCTTACACCTTTTTCCTAATTAATTTTGGTGGTTGAATTGCCCAACACAAATAATTGGACTAACTAGTTTGCTCTAGTCTATAAGTTCTACAGGTGCCAAAGGTTCACAATAAGCCAATAAAAAGATCAAGAAAGGGGTCAAACAAAGAGAGCAAAAGACAACCCAAAGGCACCCTGGTCTGGCGCACCGGACTGTCCGGTGTGCCACCGGACAGTGTTCGGTGCACCAGGGCACTCGAGGCTGAACTCCTCACATTCGGGAAAATCAGAGAGCGCTCCGCTATAATTAACCGGACTGTCCGGTGAAGCACCGGACAGTGTCCGGTGCCACACCGGACCAGCGGAGCAACGGCTACTTCGCGCGCAACGATCGTCTGCAACCGCATTAAATGTGCTACAGTGCGCGCCAGAGTCAGAGCACGCGCGGGCGGCGCACCGGACAGTCTACAGGACCTGTCCGGTGCACCACCGGACAGCCCAGAGGCCCCATAAGTCAGAGCTCCAACGGTCAAACCCCAACGGCCGGCTGACGTGGCTGGCGCACCGGACAGTGTCCGGTGGCGCACTGGACTGTCCGGTGCGCCATGCGACAGCACACTTCCAACGACCACTTTGTGGTGGTTGGGGCTATAAATACCCCCAACCACCCCACATTCAATTGCATCCAAGTTTCTACACTTCTACACCTTACAAGAGCTATAGCATTCAATACAAGACACACCAAAGAGATCAAATCCTCTCCCAACTCCACACAAAGCTTTAGTTATTAGAGAGAGTGATTTGTTGTGTTCATTTGAGCTCTTGCGCTTGGATTGCTTCTTTTCTTTCTCATTCTTCTTGTGATCAAACTCAATTGTAACCATGGCAAGAGACACGAATTGTGTGGTGGTCCTTGCGGGAACTTCGTGTTCCGTTTGATTGAGAAGAGAAGCTCACTCGGTCTAAGTGACCGTTTGAGAGAGGGAAAGGGTTGAAAGAGACCCGGTCTTTGTGACCACCTCAACGGGGAGTAGGTTTGCAAGAACCGAACCTCGGTAAAACAAATCATCGTGTCTCACTCTTTATTTGCTCACGATTTGTTTTGCGCCCTCTCTCTCGGACTGGTTTATATTTCTAACGCTAACCCTGCTTGTAGTTGTGCTTAAGTTTATAAATTTCAGATTCGCCATATTCACCCCCCTCTAGGCGACTTTCAGGACTTCAGTGTATCTCTACACCCTCCTTAGTCGGCATCTGCATAGCCAACTATTTGTACTGAACTAGATCTTCTGTACGTAAGCTTGGGACCTTTAGACCTTAGAGCCTTCTTGATTGCTTTCCAGTGATCTATGTCTGGATTCTTTTGATAACGTCCAAGCATCCTGGTGGTAAATGCTAAGTCACGGCGAGTACATACTTGAGCATACATAATGCTTTTGATAGCTTAAGCATATGGTATTGACTTCATCTTATTTTTCTCATATTGATTCTTGGGGCACTGATATTCCTCAAACTTATCACCCATGACTATTGGACCAGGTGAGGCATTACACTTATGCATATTGTACCTCTTTAGTACGTTCTCTATATATGACTTCTATGAGAGTCCTAATACTCCCTTTTGTCTATCTCTGTGAATTTCTATTCCAAGAACATTGAGGCTTCTCCCATGTCTTTCATATCGAAGTTCAAGGAAAGAAACTTTTTTTTGTTTTCACCAGTAGATCCCTATCACTACTAGCTAAAAGTATGTCATCGACATACAGAACAAGGAAGATATACTTTCCTTTCTTAAATTTTGCATAAATGCAGTTGTCTTCCTTGTTTTCCTCGAACCCAAACTTTATGATAGTCTGATCGAACTTGATATACCACTGTGTGGAGGCTTGTTTTAATCCATAAATGGACCTCCTCAAGTGACATCCCATGTGTTCTTTATCGCTCACGACAAAACCATTTGGTTGTGCCATAAACACATTTTCTACTAACTCTCCATTTAGGAATGATGCCTTTACATCCATTTGATGGAGCTCTAGATCAAAATAAGCCACTAGTGTCATAATGATCCTAAATGAATCTTTTGTTGAGACATGTGAGTCTTTTGTTGAGATAGGTGAGAAGGTTTCATGGTAGTCAATGCCTTCTCCCTGTGTGAACCCTTTGGCCATAAGTCTAGCCTTGTATCTTTCTACATTCCCTTTGGAGTGGTTCTATCTAGGGCTCCTGCAATGGTGCATCACTTGGCGCAACACTACCACTGTCTTCTAAACTTTCTTATGCAACTGACTCAGGGCCAAGATGCGCAGAAGGTGAAGCTTCTTGCTCTGTAGTAGTTGCACTTGGTGATGCAACATTTGCAGCAGGGGTTTCACTCACAGTCGGTATGATTGTTGGTGGGACCAAAGTGGGTATCGAGAAGTACGATTCTTCAACCATCGAAAATGGGATATACGTCCTCTTTTCTTGAAGGTCAACCTCTCTGAGTACCTTACTCCCCGTCATCATGTCATCCTCTAGGAAAATGACATGTCTGATTTCTATAAACTTGGTTTGTCTGCCTAGGCAGTAGAATCTATAACCCTTCGATCTCTCAGGGTAGCCAATAAAATGGTAGCTAGTGGTTCTCTCATCTAGCTTTCTCTATCCAGTATTGAATATTCTAGCTTCTGCTAGACAACCCCATATGTGGAAGTAGTTGAACGTGGACTTTCTGCTAGTCCACAACTCATATGGAGTTTTAGCACTGATTTACTAGGAACTCTGTTGAGTATATGCATAGATATTTTTAATGCCTCCATCCATAGACCCAATGGTAAGTTAAAGTAACTAAGCATACTCCTTACCATGTCCATTAGCATTCTGTTACGTCTTTCGGCAACCCCATTCTGTTGTGGTTCACCAGGTGTTGAATACTGAGCAACAATATCATTTTCTCTTAGGAACCTCACGAAAGGCCCTGGGACCTGTCCATACTCAGTATGGCGCCCATAGTACTCTCCCCAACGATCTGATCTGACAATCTTTGTCTTCAAATCGTGTTGATTTTCTACTTTAGCCTTGAAATGTTTAAACTTATCTAAAGCTTCTGAACTTTCCTTAATGGGATAAATATAACCATAGCGAGAGTAGTCATCTGTGAAGGTTATGAACGAGCTAAATCCATCTACTGTCCTAACTAGAAAAGGACCACGAATATCTGTATGAATAATTTCTAACACTCTTGTACTATGCTTAGCATTTTTCTTAATCTGCTTCGCAAATTCACCCTTATTGCAATCTTTGCATTGCTCTATGTCTGTGAAGTCTAAGGGATGGAGAATTTGTTCCTTAACGAGATGCTCTATCCCCCCCCCACAAAATATGGCCCAAACGATAGTGCCATAATTTTGGCGAGGTCTCTCCATCACTACATTTTCTTTTCCTGCCACTGCTGGCTGGTTTATTTTCTGGTGTATCTAATACGTTAACAACATCACTGTACAAAAGTAAATAAAGCATATCTATTTGGATGGCAAGACCAGCATCTTTATTATCAAAATTAATAACACATTGTCTATCACCGAAAAGACAACTAATGTGTTGATCATCTAATCTAGAAACTAAAATAAGGTTCTCTCGCAAGGAAGGTACATAGAGTACATCTCTCAACAGCAGTACAAAACCATTAGGTAAACTAAGATGTAGATCTCCAATGGCCTTGACTGGTGCTTCGACTCCATTTGCCACTCTAATTGTTCTTCGACCTTTTGGGAGCCTTTGGATTGAACGGAGTCCCTATAGAGAGTTGGCAACATGAACAGTTGCATCTGAGTCAATTCACAAAGAATAATTGGGATATTCTAAGTATAAAGACTCATTTACAAATAAAGAGTCATTTTCTAGTTCTAAAAAATATTTCTAAAATTTTCTAAATTTTCTTTAATATTTTCTAATTTATTTTATGTTCATCTTTTCCAGAAAATGAATAAGAAATTCAAATTCTCCCTGAAAAATGGAAAAGTCAATTCTGCCTTGTCGGACATTTGGCCCGACCTTCTAAGGCCCACTGTTGGGGCCTTCGTCCTCTGAAGGTCCTCAAAAACGTAATTTAACAATGTCTTCCAAGCATGGCTTATGGACAGGTACCTTCGAACTCAGGTTAAAAGCATACACGACGAGAAGAGCATGATCATGACGAAGGTTGTTGTTGCTCCAAAGCTACGCGCAAGGGAGCTTCGGCTCAATCACGGAAAAAGAAACCGACTTAAAGGGGAAAAGGCTATTTAGTCCTCAGATTTTTCTATAAGTCAATAGTAAATGTAAATGGCATAACTGTAATTTCTCACAGGTTGTATCCTGTTCCTATAAATAGATGAACAGTACCCCCGTATTCTTCACGCTGACTTGTACTTGTTCGTGCGTCACACTTGTACTTTTACCTTCTGTCAAGCCAAAGGTACATTTGTAATTCAACATTGTCCTTGTATTTTTAGAACAATATATTGATAATGAATTAATAATATTATGTGATTGCTTATCTTGCCTCTTATATCTCATATGCTTCTTCTTTTGTTAACATATACCATGTTTATGAAGGTATGTCCTTCATAACCTTCGTCTGAAGATCATTATATCCTAAGGGAAATAATGCTTCGAAGGACGAAGGACATTAACATTTAACATTCTGTGTTGCCTTGTTCTTAATTCATAGCACTGGAGAACAAGTCCCCAACATTGGCACCCACCTCCGGTGAACCCTTTTCGACCACCTTCGGCAAGTACTGACCTTCGTCATGCCGCCGAAGAAAGCTTCAGCACCAGGGACCGCTGCACTGCAGCCGCTGGTCCCAAACCAAGAAACTCTTTCTCTTTGAGAGGCTCGAAGCCAGAAGAGGAAAGCCACCAGTCTAACACTCCAGGAGGAGTTGGACCAAGAGATCAGGGATAGGGAGATCATCCATCAGCAAGTACAAACGAAGAAGGAGAAGATGGCACGATTGGCTGATCTTCAAAGGAAGATCGACGAAGCCACTGAAGAAGTGTGTCATCTTGTTCAAGATGAACAAGATCGAAGGCCCCAACACAGGGAGCTTCATCAAGAAGGCCTATTCAACGAGGATGCATGGTATGATGATTTTAATCATGATACCTTTACTTTTGATGATGTTTCTCCCTTGGCAGCAGAACTGCAGGCTACCCCATGGCCCCCATCATACAAGCCACCTCAGCTCCCCATGTATGATGGACACTCAGATCCAAAGCAGTTTTTGATGAGCTATGAAGCAACTATATCTTCGTATGGGGGCAACACTGCAGTCATGGCGAAGTCCTTCATCATGGCAGTCCGGAATGTAGCCCAAACATGGTATTCTTCTCTTCGGCCAGGGACCATCACGTCGTGGCAGAAGCTTAAGGACATGTTGGTTACCAGCTTCCAAGGCTTTCAAATGAAGCCGGTCATAGCTCAGGCTCTATTCCAATGTACGCAAGACCAGGAATAATACCTTCAGGCATATGTACAAAGGTTCTTGCGACTAAGGGCACAAGCGCCTACAGTGCCCAATGAGATTTTCATTGAGGCCATGATTAAGGGCCTTCGGCCAGGACCTATGGCTCAGTACTTCGCTAGGAAGCCCCCGCAAACTCTGGAGAAGCTGCTTCAGAAGATGGATGAGTATATCCGAGCTGACAACGACTTCCGCCAAAGAAGGGAGGAAGCGTACAGATTCTCCGAAATGACCAGGGGCTTCGGAGGACAAATCCATCCGAGGCACGTCAGGTCAATCCATAACTCCACTCAAAGCGATGATAAAGGAAGTCAGTCTCAGAGGTCACAATATACCTTGCAATCTTCGGGGCAACAGCAAAGCTCCTTCAGGCCACCAGCTCCAAGGGGCAGAGGCGCCAGGGGCTTCAGAGGAAGGTTTGGGGATCAGCCTAGAAAGATTTACTGCTTATTCTGTGGTGAGGACAAGGGCCATACTACAAGAATGTGCCATGTCACCATTCAGAAACAAAAGGAAATAGCAGAAGCCGAAGTCCAGCAGAACCAGCCGAAGCAGGTCTTACACACTGCTTTGTGTCACTCTCCTTACATACCAGAGTATGTGAACAATCATCCTGCAGCTTCTGTCGCTTCGGCTAGCCATTCACAGGCTTCCTGGCCACAACTCCCGCCTCCGCCACCACTACAACCGACCTATTCCTGAAGCCAGCAGCCAGAAGGGCGCCAACACTCTCAACAGCAACGAGAATTCAGGGAGGAATCCGAAGCTCGCACAGTCAACAGTATTGTGCCAGAATCAAAGCACATCTATTGAGGGATATCCTACCTCTGAAACATTTTTACGTTCATTGTCATTTTGTTTTTAATAAGGAACAATCAATGTAAACCTAGTTTTAATTTCTTGTAATAGCTTCGCTCTTGTCAGAATGAAATATATCTTCTTCACAGACTTATGAAGCTCTAAAACTGCCGAAGCTCAAAAGACGTTCCTAAGGGAATGACGAGCTAAAAATCGCAGTGCAAGTTTCACCGAAGTTACAAAAAGTCGTTCCTAAGGAGCGCAGTGTAAGTTTTCCGAAGTTACAAAAAGTTGTTCCTAAGGGAGCGCAGTGTAAGTTTTCTGCTCAAAAGTCGTTCCAAAGGGAATGCAGAGCCAAATACCGCCGAAATATAAGGCGAAGCACGAAAAGTCAACGTGAAAAATACCGCCGAAATAGAAGGCGAAGAAGTTCAAAAGACGTTCCTAAGGGGATGCAGAACTTACACCGAAAAATAAGCAGTGAAGCCGAAAAATAAGCGGCAAAGAGATTTTGATTGTTCCTAAGGGGACACAGAGATTGTGTTTCACCGTGGGTGTGTGTCTTTGGCATTAGCATCATTCTTTGCATCATATCATTGCATCATCTCGCATAGCATCACATCATACATCATATCACACCAATGACACGGTCTTTGGAGAATGCTTTACAAAAATGAAAAGGTGCCAAGGCACAAAATAAGCTGAGAAGTACATCTTCATCAGCTCTGATATGGAAGAAGAGATCTATTGTTTACGAAGCATTGATGTTTTTACGGAGCTTGGATGTTCTTTATGAAGTATGGATATTCTCACAAAGCATAAACATTCTTCTTTACGAAGCATGAAAAGAAGGGAAGGTGTTTTTTCGCCGAAGGCTCAAAAACGATATGTACATAAAGTTTCATGCATCGCAAAGAACTGAATTAAAAACAACTTACATATTATATTCACATCAAATATTACAGACTTAGTTCAGCAAATGTTACATTGATAACCTAAAAATGTTTTTACAATAACTATTATTCTTCCTTCAGAACCTTCTCTGCAACTTCGTTAAGCAATTTGTTAACAACTTCGTCAACAATAACTTCGGTCATATTGATGATTTCTATTGCTTTCTTTGTTTCTGGGTCGGCCAGTGGGTCGAACGGCTCCGGTGGAGGAGGTAATTCAGCTGCGGTAGAAAACATCAATTAGTTCAAAGTCACGAAAACAAACGACGAAGCTAGAGGCCATTAAATGATACTTATCCGTCTCTCGCATTCGGCAGCTTCTTCAGCTTTTTTTAGCCGCTTCTCAAGCGTCATGAATATCTTTTTCACTCTTCTTCATTATTTCGTGAGCCATTTCTTGGCCGCCATTTTCCCAGATATCAGTGAAAAATTTTCCGCCTATTAAACTTGCTTTGGTCGAGGGGTCCTTCGTGTCATCCACGGAGAAGGCAGCTTCGGCCTGGGCCAAGGTTTTAACATGATTGCAACCCGCCTTCTCCAAGACGGCTGAAACTCCTCTCGCACCAGAGAACACGCACACATCCCCACGATCACTTAAAATTTCCTCAAAAGCTTCGGCTTCACCGCTGATCCACTCGATAACGCCCTCAGGATCGCCTCGTATGAAGTTATCTTTGTTTGAATAGGCGCCCACGTTGGCGAAGCTAGTCTTTAGCTTCTCCACGCAGCCCAAAGATTTTTCAAAACATCTTTCCTTGGATGCGCGAAGCTCTTCAACTGTCTTTTCTAAATAATTTTTCCAATATTCGCTGGCATCTCGGTTAGCTTCAGCGACAGCGCATTTTTCTTTGGCCTCTGCTAATTGTTTCTGAAGGTCTTCGATTTCATTCTTTTGGACCTCAGCTTGAGCTTTGGAGCTAGCTTCGTCTTCTTTTACTTTGTTTATCAATGAAATTAATATCTTGTCTTTTTCAAGACCTTCGTTCCTTAGTTCAATCACCTCCGAACGAAGGTTGTTCAGAGCTATTGTGTACCCATCATCTTCAATGTTTTTCTGTGCTCTAAGGGCATTGCTAAGGATCAAGCCCTGCAAGAGGAGGACAGCATTAAGTATAAACAAATGAAGTAATTCGTTTCCAAATACAAAATTGACTTTTATACCTTTATGCTATTATATGCTAAGCTGTCAGCCAATTCATCATTTGATATTATTGAAAGGCCATCTTCTAGCTTTAGAAATCTGAAGCTTCTACCCATCTTCCGGCAGATGGATATCTCTTTACTATCTGGAAGACAGTACAAAAAATCTTCCTCCCCGCTGCCATTGAACACTAATGCCCCCTTCAGGTATTTCAGTTTTTGGGCATAATGTTGAGCTTCTCGTTCTTCCTCCTTAGAGAGTCCCTTTCCCGAAGCATGGCAGATGATGTAATCAATGCTCTCTTTTAAAGCTTCGGGAGCAGGAGTGACAACCTTTTCAGGCGGAATTTGCTCTGTAACCTTTTCTTCTGTTGTCTTTTCTTCAATTTCCGAAGGTTTTTTCTCAGCGGGCTCTGAAGGCCCAGCTTCGGTACCAGCTTGGATTACTGCAGCTTTAATTTCGGCCAGCATTGTTTCAGCTTCGGTTTGCACTTTTGAAGCCTCGGCAATTTTTCTTGAAGGAGTAGAGTTCAAAGTTTTTACCGTTTCTAACACATCTAGTACATTTGCCATCCTTCTCCTCTTGGGAGTTGCGACAGAACTTTTTTGTGCCTTCGGCACTGTTACTTCTGATGAAGGGCTTAAAATTTCTAGCGTTTTTGTTTCTTCAATAATTGGCTTTTCAGCCTTATCTTTCTCAGTCTTCGACTCAGCTAGATCAACCGAAGTTGCCTTCGGCATTATAGCCGGCTCTGCAGCCTTCTGCGTAGGAGGAATGGGCTCTCTTGGTTCAGCAGCTGAAGAAGCCTCCCCGCCAAATTCAGGCACCACGACCGGTTCAATATAGCGTGACCGATGGGTAAGGACCTTCAACTTTTTGCCCTTCGGCGCAGACTCGACTAGAGTGGCCGAAGCAGCAGTTTTCCTCTTCTTTCCCTGACCTCGCAGTGGATAGCGGTAGTCGGGGTAGACAAAACCAATGGCATCAAAAACTCTATTCAATCTCTTTTTTCCCCAGCATCCGAAGACTGTGGATAGTGCATTGTTTTCCGCCTTGGAATATGATCCAAGCAGTTCATCACTGGTAACTTCGATGCATTTTAGCCAGTCATCGTTTGGTTCATCGAATTTATCCCCGTATCTGAATGTGTACTTCAGCCAGACTAGTTCACCTTCACTAGATTCGGTGATGGTCTCCTTCGGCATTTCCCAGCTCTCTATAAGCGGCCATACTCTGTATGCTATGTGCTCTTGAACCAAATCTCTCGTACCAATAAAGAAGCAGACAGTACCAAATGCCTTCTGACATGCTTCGGTGGCTTCGTCATTCTCAACCTTCGGCCTTCGGAGGCCGAAGCGGGACCAAAAGGGGCGCATAATAACTTCCTTAATGTCTTCTCTTGCCTTCAAGTCATTCTTCACGTAAAACCATTCCTCCATCCAGGCCCTAGGCCACCTTTTCTGGTATGTTGGCACCGGGTAGCTTGCGTTGGGGCGGGCGATAAATCCATAGCAGCCAAAGTTGTTATGATATTGTTCCTTGCCCATGGCCTTCGTCTCATATACAAGTTCATGCATGCTGCAAAAGCATTTCGCGCTTGGCTCCAGCCCCTGGCTCCTCACAGCCCAAACAAAAATCCCCATTCTAATAATAGCTTCGGGGGTTATCTAATGAAGTTAAATCTGATAAATTTTCAACACTTCGACCACAAACCTGCTCAATGGAAACCGAAGCCCAGCTTTGAAGAAACTTCGGTAAATCACAACTTCGTCTTCCTCAGGGGCAGGGACGTTGTTGTCTCCACCAATTCTCACAATAGACATATCTCGAAAGTACCTTCCTCTCATATTGTCAAGATGACTCTGCTTAATCGTCGATTTCCCAAAAATTGTATGACTTGGCCTCCACGGCTGATCCTCAGAATCTTCTCCCCCGCTTTCAGCATCATAATCATCACTGTCACCGGTATCTTCAGACAGGCCTTCCAGGATCTCCTTAGTAATCTTCTCTGTATTTGATTTTACCATTGACTCGATAAACCCAGCTATGTAAGGATTTACAGCCTTCTTCTCTTCAAAGAGCTTCTCCTCTTCAGTTAGCTTCGCCTCAGCAACAACCTTCTTGTCTTGAGACATTTTTTCTTCGGAAATGACAAAAATGTGTCTTTCAAACCGAAGCTTAGGAAGCTTGAGAAACTAACAAGCGTTAGTGAGCAAGAGCTATAAAATTGAGAAAACAAAGCAAATGGCACAAGCAGCGTACCAAATGTGGTTGGTGCGAGTTCTTATTTATACGCTCGGCACGCCCCAAATTGGCGGGTCCCGTCTGTCATTGACTGTTGCTATCCTAGCAAAGGGAAGGTGTTTTTTCGGACCTTCAGCTTAAGGCCTTCGTCCATGTCGCAGTCTGAATTCGTTATGTTAAACAAATTAATACTGCGAGGGGCTACTGTTGGGGGCCTTCGTCCTCTGAAGGTCCTCAAAAACGTAATTTAACAATGTCTTCCAAGCATGGCTTATGGACAGTGTTGGGGGCCTTCGGCTTCCGAAGGTCCTCAAAAACATGGTTTAACAATGTTTTCCAAGTGAAATGTGTGAGCAGGTATCTTCGAAATTGGATTACGAGTATATAAGATTTGGCCAAGACGAAGCTTGAGTGGGACGGAAGGTGATTGTGACGAAGGAAAAGATCATTACGAAGCTATGCGCAGAAGAGCTTCGGCATAACGGCGGAAAGGGAAACCGACTTAAAGATGAAAAGCCAGATTAGACCTCGAAGAATTACTATAGAGTTATTGATAAATGTAAAGGGCATTAATGTAATCTTGCATGGGCTGCGACCTGTGCCTATAAATAGGTGAACAGTATTCCCGTACTGTTCGCGCTGACTTGGCACTCACTTTTACGCCACGCCTGTATTTTCTTCCCTTCAAGTCGAAGGTACATTTGTAATTTATCTTTCTATACACAAGTAATACAAATAGAAATATATTAATAATAATGTTTACAGAAATTAGGTTACTTTTTGTATTTTGTTTGAGTGTTTTCCATTTCTTATTATGATCATGAAGGTACATCCTTCACGCCAATGTTGGGGACTTGTTCTCAAATGCTATGAATCAAGAACAAGGCAACATAAAATGTTAAATATCGAAGGCCCTTCGTCCTAGATTCATTATGTCCGAAGGCAAATAATGATTTGAAGGACGAAGGACCTTCGATATTTAACATTTTATGTTGCCTTGTTCTTGATTCATAGCATTTGAGAACAAGTCCCCAACAGACAGGTACCTTCGAACTCAAGTTAAAAGCATACACGTCGAGAAGAGCATGATCGTGACGAAGGTTGTCGTTGCTCCGAAGCTACGCGCAAGAGATCTTCGGCTCAATCGCGGAAAAAGAAACCGACTTAAAGGGGAAAAGGCTATTTAGTCCTCATAGATTTTTCTATAAGTCAATAGTAAATGTAAAGGGCATAACTGTAATTTCTCACAAGCTGTATCATGTGCCTATAAATAGATGAACAGTACCCCTGTACTGTTCACGCTGACTTGTACTTGTTCGTGCGTCACACTTGTACTTTTTACCTTCTGTCAAGACGAAGGTACATTTGTAATTCAACATTGTCCTTGTATTTTTAGAACAATATATTGATAATGAATTAATAATATTATGTGATTGCTTATCTTGTCTCTTATATCTCATATGCTTCTTCTTTTGTTAACATATACCACGTTTATGAAGGTATGTCCTTCATAACCTTCGTCTGAAGATCATTATATCCTAAGGGAAATAATGCTTCGAAGAACGAAGGACCTTAACATTTAACATTCTGTGTTGCCTTGTTCTTAATTCATAGCACTTGAGAAGAAGTCCCCAACACCCACTATGGCCTTTCGGCTTGGCCCCTTGCGGCCTGTGAATGACCTTATGGCATGTGGGGCGGGGGCGGAGCGTGCCCAGACTGCAACTTGGGCCTGGGCCGCCATTCCGGCCCAACCACACGGTGAACGCACACTCCCTCGCCCATAGATGTTCATTGTCGATCGACGGTTCTTGTTCGTATGTGCAATGTGCTGAGGTTTATAAAATGCGTGGATTTTGGAGGACAGCTAACCCTAACCCTCATTCTTCTCCTATCCCTGTCGCAGCCCACAACAGTCGACTCTAGCCGCTGTCCACCTCAAGGACGCACCTAGCGTCTCCTTTTCTGAGCTGCCCTTCCTCTCTCTTCACTGCTCTCATCATCCGACTGACCCCAGCCAGCAGCAGTACCATGGACGACCTTCTAAGCGGCCCCCTAGACCCTCCCGCCGGCTAGCGTGTCGCAATGGGTGGGCGTGCCGCCGTTGGTCGGGTATTGTCGGTGGTTGTGGCCTCCATGGTCGGTGAGGTAAGTCATGCCTCGGTGGCGGCTCTCTGCGGGCCATCGACTGTGAGAATGAGGAGTCGGCCTCTTGGCCATCTTCAACCTTTGCACCCGGATCTAGTCCTCTTTATTTGATTCCCATATTTTGTGTGAACGAATGTATGAAATGGATCTAATGTACTGTACGGGATCAAGTTTTGAGTTGATAAAAGCGTAGATCCTGGTACATGTGTTATTTCTGTTATTTTCAGTGATGATTTTCTGTGCTCTAGAGTATGATCCGGTCCTCGGATTTCACGAACATTGCTCAATGCACTTGAATACAAGCGGGATTTGTGGGGGAAACAGTTCGGGTTTGAGAACCCTAACCTGATCTATGTTTCTCTACTCTTCTTTTATTGTTCTTGGTCGTCGATTCAAAATCTCGAGCCCTTGCGGTCCCTTTGACCCAATCCATAACTACAAATTCCCAATGATGAGTAGATCTATTCTACTAAGAGGAATAGAGGTACATATCTTCATTGTTCTTCATCGCAGCAGCCATTGTTGTGGTGTCTTGCAGCGAAGACCCGACTCCTTATCCTCCTCCACCTCCTTAAGTGTGACGAGGATATTGGTTCTCGTCGTTGATCAACGGTGGATCCGCTCCTCTAATGGCACCTGCATGGGGGAGGCTTAGATCTCGTTCCCCATGGGGAGATGGGGATTTAGCCATGAGTTGTAGCTCTTCCCGTCACTCTGAGCGCCTAGGTGATGGGGACCTTATAGAGTGTCGATTAGGGCTTTGTGGTTGAGTGATTAGTGTTGGCTAAACCCGTCGGCCCCTTAATCTATTTATATGGTGTCGTGTGACTGTGGGCTGCAACCAACTGTTACGATAGCCCCCCAATCAGGGGCGTGGTTAGACGGTTAGGATTAACCCTACCCCGGTTACTGTTAACCGGCTAGTGTAAAGGGCACATCCTAACACCCTCGTCGTGGAGCCAAGTACTTTCGGCCATTGGGGACGGTGGTGTTGATGACACCTCGCTGTCGCGCATGGATGCTTCTCATACCTCGTCATTTTCAACAACTACCCTCGGTTGCCTTTCTCGGCTTCGTCGTCGTGCATACGGGTGTAAACGGTACGGATATTATCCGACCATCCGAAGAGGCTAATTATTCGGTTGGATAGTTTTTTCGGATATCCGCAGAATTTTCGGATTTCGGATTCGAATTCGGATAGTACAGTTCGGATATCGGATACGGATATGATATGACTGATATCCGTCGAATTTCGGATATCCGGATATCTTCTCGGATAACTGTCCGGATTTCATATTTCGGATATCCGGAAATCTACCAGATATCTTACCAGATTTCAGATATTCGAATAGTTACATGTGAAATCGCCCTAAATATCCAAGTTTCAACATAATCAATATTTCACTTTATCATTTTCATATGGGGATTTGAGGTTATGTTCTTATATAATGTTTATTGTTCCTGGTAACATATTTGCAATTTTCGGTCGATAGTGGAATATTTTATGAATTTAAATGCATTTTGATAATTTTCTGTAGAAAAAATTATAATAATACACAAATAGTCTCAAAAAATCAAAAAATTTGACGGAGGAGCAATATATCCTCAAAATGTTTGGGCCATAAAATCTAAAGATTGCCAACATTTCTTTCAAATCACTTTCACTTGTTACGCGTGAGTTACATGTGATATCACCTTAACTATCCAAATAACATAATCAATACTTCACTTTATCATTTTCACATAGGGACTTCATATTATCTTTAATAGAATGTTTATTGGTCCTGATAACTTATTTGCAATTTTTGGTAGACACTAGATTATTTTATGATTTTAATTACATTTTTATGATTTTTTTGTAGAAAGAAAATAATAATACACAAATAGCCTTAGAAATTCATAAAATTTGATGGAGGGTTAACATTTGTCTACATAAAATTCTAAAAAATGTTTGGGTCGTAAAGTCCATAAGATGCGAGTGATTCTTTTCATTTTCTTACACTTGTTGTGTGAGTTACACGTGAAATCAGCTTAAGTATCCAAGTTTCAACATAACATTTACTTCACTTTCTCATTTTCATGTAGGGACTTGAGGTTATCTTCTTATGGAATGTTTATTAGTCTTGATAACTTATTTGCAATTTTTGGTCGATACTATAATATTTTATGGATTTAAATGCATTTGATGATTTTCTGCAAAAAGAAATTAATAATATACAAATAGTCTCAGGAATTCACGAAATTTGGCGTATGAGTAACATATGTCCATATAGCATCCTCAAAAATGTTTGAACCATAAAAAACACAAGATGTCATCAATTATTTCATTTCATTTCCACTTATTTGTGAAACCCGTAATGATTACATGTGAAACCACCATAATAATAAGTGAAACCACATATCATAATAACATGTGAAACCACATATCATAGTTATCAATATTTTATGAATTTAATTGCATTTTAATAATTTTCTACATAAAGAAATTAATAATACTCAAAATAGCCTTAGAAATTCATGGGTTTTTATGGAGGTGTAGCATATGTGCACATATAATCCTCAAAAATATTTAGACTAAAGGAGGGGCTAAATGATTACAACTATGATATGTGTGGAATGGTGTCTTACACGATATCCAACAAAAATATTCGTTACCGACGCTATTCGATCCACGACTATCTGTATTTGTATTCGAGAACATCCGTATTTGTATTCGTATTCGAAGCTATCCATATTCGAATTCGAATCCGACTAAAAATATGAAAACAAATATGATTTCATTGATATCCGTCCGTATTCCATCTGATTACACCCCTAGTCGTGCAATCCATCAAGTTCTTCATCACATGGTACACCTCACTCGTGCGCGGGTTGCTTACTCCTCTCGTTCTGCCTGCTCCCGCCTCTGTCTCCTTTATTTTTCCGCTTCCTCTACCGGTGGGTGGTGTTGTATAAGTGCGAGGGGGGAGGGAAGGCATAGTCAGCCTTGAGGAGGAGGCGACAGAGAGGTATACTGCACGACAGAACAACGTGTGATCCTCTCCGTCGTGCCGATATTCTCTATTTGTTACGACACCGACGTTAGCGCTTCTAGGCCTCAGTGGGGCCCATGGTGAATACCACGAACCACGTCCTCGAAACGTAGCATGAGACGAAGGGAGGAAAAGGATGTGGCTAGGCGCCGTCGACACGGGATCAAACAACATGGACGGTCTGGATGTCATGCTTTGCTCTCGTTTATATATTATTGTTGGGGACCATAATTAGGGGTACCCCTAAGACTCCTAATCTCAGCTGGTAACCCCCATCAGCACAAATCTGCAAAGGCCTGATGGGCACGGTTAAGGTCAAGGCTCAGTCCACTTAAGGGACACGATCTCACCTCGCCCGAGCCCAGCCTCGGGCAAAGGCAGCCGACCCCGGAGGATTCACGTCTCGCCCGAGGGCCCCCTCAAGCGACGGACACACCTTCGGCTCGCCCGAGACCCAGTCTTTGCGGAGAAGCAACCTTGGCCAGATCGCCACGCCAACCGACCGTATCGCAGGAGCATTTAATGCAAGGATTGACTGACACCTTATCCTGACGCGCGCTCCTCAGTCGACAGAGCCGAAGTGACCGCAGTCACTTCGCCGCTCCACTGACCGGCCTGACAGGAAAACAGCGCCGCCTGCCCTGCTCCGACTGCTGTGCCACTCGACAGAGTGAGGCTGACAGCAGCTAAGTCCAGCCTCGGGCGCCATGGGAAGCTCCGCCTCGCCCGACCCAGGGCTCGGACTCAGCCTCGACCCCGGAAGACGGTCTCTGCCTCGCCCGACCAAGGGCTCGGACTCCGCCTCGCCCTACCCCAGGGCTCGAACTCAGCCTTGGCCTTGGAAGACGGTCTCCGCCTCGCCTGACCCAGGGCTCGGACTCAGCCTCGACCCTGGAAGACGGACTCGCCTTGCCCGACCCTAGGGCTCGGACTCAGCCTCGGCCTCGGAAGACGGTCTGTGCCTCGCCCGACCCAGGGCTCGGAATCAGCCTCGACATCGGAAGACGAACTCCGCCTCGCCCGACCCCAGGGCCCAGACTCGACCTCGACCTCGGAGGAGCCTCCGCCTCGCCTGACCTCGGGCTCGGACCCGCCACGTCACAGGGAAGGCCATCATTACCCTACCCCTAGCTAGCTCAGGCTACGGGGAACAAGACCGACGTCCCATCTGGCTCACCCCGGTAAACAAGTAATGATGGCACCTCGCGTGCTTCATGACGACGGCGGCTCTCAGCCCCTTACGGCAGCAAGGATCCGACAGCCCCGACAGCTGTACTTCCACAAGGCTCAAGCACTCCTCCGACGGCCACGACATCACATGAACAGGGCGCCAAAACCTCTCCGGCTGCCACGACGGCATGTACTTAGGGCTCTAGCTCCTCCCTGCTAGACATGTTAGCACATTGCTACACCCCCCATTGTACACCTGGGCCCTCTCCTTACGCCTATAAAAGGAAGGTCTAGGGCTCTTGTACGAGAAGGTTGGCCGCGCGGGAGAATGGGCCGACGCACAGGGCTCCCTCTCTCTCTCTCTCTCTCTCCCACGCGGACGCTTGTAACCCCCCCTACTGCAAGCGCACCCGACCTGGGCGCGGGACAACACGAAGGCTGGGCTGGGACACGCGGCGATAATTTACTCGTCGGTCCAGGGACCCCCCGGGGTCGAAACGCCGACAGTTGGCGCGACAGGTAGGGGCCAGCTGCGTGTTGACGAACAGCTTCCCGTCAAGCTCCAGATGGGTAGTCTCCAGCAACCTCTTCAACCCGGGATGATGCTTCGTTTCGGGAGTCTGGAGTTCATGTCCCTCGACGGCAGCTACGACATGATACTCCTTCATCCGCCGCACGACAACGACAATGGCGGCCGTCAGCCCGCCCGCCGGCGGCGGAATCGACGACGTCTTCCCCTCGTGGCGGAAGAGCAACATCCGGGTCTGTCCCATCACCTTCCCCGCCGACGGAGGAGGAGGCGGGGCAGGCATGGCCAAGCAGGGGGCGGCACCTCGTCCGTTGTCGAGCGAGTCGGCGGCGCCGGCGCCCCAGCGGGGGACACGTCGGGCGTCGACCTCGCGTCTGAGACGAAGACGAGCGCCGTTTCCCCGCAACACGCCAACTCCAAGCAGACGGACGACGCCAGCACGCTCGCGAAGGACATGCTGGGCATTAGCCTCGTACCTGAGACAACGGTGCAGTCCGCCCCTGACACGACTTTGTCACCACCCGTCGATCAAGAGGTATCGTCTGTTTCCCGTTCCATGCCTTTTATATCCAGCTGCGACCCACCAAGCAACCCCGCTTCGGTGGACGCTTTCGTAAAGGCGTGTCCAAACCCTCCGAGGTACCATATGCGGTCACCCTAGGACCGGCTGACGGCTGTATCGACCTATGGGCCTCTGGGTTCCGAGGAAGATGACGAACCCGACTCTGGTTGGGATTTCTCCAGGCTCGATAACCCCAGTGCCATGCGGGACTTCATGACCGCATGTGACTACTGCCTCTCTGATTGCTTCGATAGCAGCCACAGCCTCGGCGATGAGGACTGTGGCCCAAGTCGCGAATGCTTCCACGTCGATCTAGGGGGTCTCGACGAAGGCAACCATCTTGGTATGCCGGAGGACGGTGATCCCTCTAGGCCTGCGCCTCGCGTTAACATCCTTCGAGAGCTAGCTGTGGTCCCAGTCCCTGCAGGGGGTAAGGACGCATAGCTCGAGCAAATCCGCGAGGTACAGGCCAGGCTCGACGAGGAAGCAGGACAACTTGTGCAGCTTTGGCAAAATATCGGGCAGGAGTGGGCAGGCCGAGCACTGGCCGGAGAAGCGTGTCACCTGGCCCAGGAGGCCAGGACGTCCAGCACCACATCGCCGACGATGCCAGGGCAAGGCTGCCTCTGGCTTCCAGTGGGGTCGGCCAGAACCTGGCTACAGCAGCGATACTACTCCGAGCGATGCCGGAACCATCCACCACCGAGGGGCAGCGTATCCATGGAGAGCTCAAGAATCTCCTGGAAGATGTCGCGGTCCGACGGGCCGAAAGCTCTGCCTCCCGAAGGCAGGGGTACCCCCGGAGCATCGCGCCGCGACTTCCCGATTCATGCGGGAAGCCTCGGTCCACACCGAGCGAACGCGGAACTCAGCGCCTGCGGCCCCGGGCCGCCTCGGCAACGAGCACCGCCGCCGCGATCGTCGAGCCCACCTCGACGAGAGGGTGCGCCGAGGCTACCACCCCAGGCGTGTGGGACGCTATGATAGCGGGGAGGATCGGAGCCCCTCGCCCGAACCACCCGGTCCGCGGGCTTTCAGCCGGGCCATACGACGGGCGCCGTTCCCAACCCGGTTCCAAACCCCGACTACCATCACCAAGTACTCGGGGGAGTCAAAGCCGGAGCTGTGGCTCACGGACTACCGGCTGGCCTGCCAGCTGGGTGGCACGAACGATGACAACCTCATCATCCGCAACCTTCCCCTGTTCCTCTCCGATGCTGCCCGAGCCTGGCTGGAGCATCTACCTCCTGCGCAGATCTCCAACTGGGACGACCTGGTCAAAGCCTTCGCCGGCAACTTCCAGGGCACATACGTGCGCCCTGGGAACTCCTGGGATCTCCGAAGCTGCCACCAGCAACCGGGAGAATCCCTCCGGGACTACATCCGGCGATTTTTGAAGCAGCGCACCGAGCTGCCCAACATCACCGACTCAGATGTCATCGGCGCGTTCCTCGCAGGCACCACTTGTCGCGACCTGGTGAGCAAGCTGGGTCGTAAG
The DNA here is from genome assembly GCF_902167145.1 of Zea mays. Classification (NCBI taxonomy): domain Eukaryota; kingdom Viridiplantae; phylum Streptophyta; class Magnoliopsida; order Poales; family Poaceae; genus Zea; species Zea mays. The sequence continues at coordinate 8,613,931 of NC_050104.1, read as the reverse complement.
ACTCCCACCAGGGCAAGCGAGCTGATGGACATCGCCACCAAGTTCGCCTCTGGTCAGGAGGCGGTCGAGGCCATCTTCCGGAAGGACAAGCAGCCTCAGGGGCGCCAGCCGGAAGACGTCCCTGAGGCGCCCGCTCAGCGCGGTGCGAGGAAGAAGGGCAAGAAGAAGTCGCAAGCGAAACACGACGCCACCGACGCGGACCTTGTCGCCGCCGCTGAGCATAGGAACCCTCGGAAGCCTCCCGGAGGCGCCAACCTGTTCGACAAAATGCTCAAGGAGTCGTGCCCCTATCATCAGGGTCCCGTTAAGCACACCCTTGAGGAATGCGTCATGCTTCGGCGCTACTTCCACAAGGCCGAGCCACCGGCGGAAGGTGGCCGAGCCCACAACGATGACAAGAAGGAGGATCACAAGGCAGAGGAGTTCCCCGAGGTCCACGACTACTTCATGATCTATGGTGGGCATGTGGCGAATGCCTCGGCTCGGCACCGCAAGCAAGAGCGCCGGGAGGTCTGCTCGGAAAAGGTGGCGGCGCCAGTCTACCTAGACTGGTCTGACAAGCCCATCACCTTCGACCAGGGCGACCACCCCGACCGCGTGCCGAGCCCAGGGAAGTACCCGCTCGTTGTTGATACCGTCCTCGGCAACATCAGGCTTACCAAGGTCCTCATGGACGGAGGCAGCAGCCTCAACATCATCTACGCCGAAACCCTCGGGCTCCTGCAGATCGATCTGTCCTCGATCCGGGCCGGCGCGGCGCCTTTTCACAGGATCATCCTCGGGAAACGCATCCAGCCCCTTGGGCAACTCGATCTACCCGTCTGCTTCGGGACTCCCTCCAACTTCCGAAAGGAAACCCTCACGTTCGAGGTGGTCGGGTTCCGAGGAACCTACCTCGCAGTGCTAGGGAGGCCATGCTACGCCAAGTTCATGGCCGTCCCCAACTACACCTACCTCAAGCTCAAGATGCCGGGCCCCAACGGGGTCATCACCGTCGGCTCCATGTACCGACACGCGTACGAATGCGACGTGGAGTGCGTGGAGTACGCCGAGGCCCTCACCGAATCCGAGGCCCTCATCGCCGACCTGGAGAGCCTCTCCAAGGAGGCGCCAGATGCGAAGCGCCACGCCGGCAACTTCGAGCCAGCTGAGACGGTCAATTCCGTCCCTCTCGACCCCAGCAACGACGCCTCCAAGCAGATACGGATCGGCTCCGAGCTCGACCCCAAATAGGAAGCAGTGCTCGTCGACTTTCTCCGCACGAACGCCGAAGTTTTTGCGTGGAGTCCCTCGGACATGCCTGGCATACCGAGGGATGTCGCCGAGCACTCGCTGGATATCCGAGCTAGAGCCCGACCCGTGAAGCAGCCTCTGCGCCGATTCGACGAAGAAAAGCGCAGAGCCATAGGCGAGGAGATCCACAAGCTGATGGCCGCAGGGTTCATCAAAGAGGTATTCCATCACGAATGGCTTGCCAACCCTGTGCTTATGAGAAAGAAAGGAGGGAAATGGCGGATGTGTGTAGACTACACTGGTCTAAACAAAGTATGTCCGAAGGTTCCCTACCCTCTGCCTCGCATCGATCAAATCGTGGATTCCACTGCTGGGTGCGAAACCCTGTCTTTCCTCGATGCCTACTCAGGGTATCACCAAATCAGGATGAAAGAGTCCGACCAGCTCGCGACTTCTTTCATCATGCAATTTGGCATGTACTGCTACGTTACTATGCCATTCGGTTTGAGGAATGCGGGTGCGACATACCAAAGGTGCATGAACCACGTGTTCGGAGAGCACATTGGTCGAACGGTCGAGGCTTACGTCGATGACATCGTAGTCAAGACGAAGAAAGCCTCTGACCTCTTCTCCGACCTTGAAACGACATTCCAGTGTCTCAAGGCGAAAGACGTAAAACTCAATCCTGAGAAGTGTGTCTTCGGAGTCCCCCGAGGCATGCTCTTGGGGTTCATCGTCTCCGAGCGGGGCATCGAGGCCAACCCAGAGAAAATCGCGGCTGTCACCAACATGGGCCCCATCAAGGACTTGAAAGGAGTACAGAGGGTCATGGGATGTCTTGCGGCCCTAAGCCGTTTCATCTCGCGCCTCGGTGAAAGAGGCCTACCTCTGTACCGCCTCTTGAGGAAGACCGAGCGCTTCACTTGGACCCCCGAGGCCGAGGAAGCCCTCGGGAACCTAAAAGCGCTCCTTACCAGCGTGCCCATCTTGGTGCCCCCCGCTGCCGGAGAAGCCCTCTTGATCTACGTCGCCGCTACCACTCAGGTGGTCAGCGCCGCGATCGTGGTTGAGAGACGAGAAGAGGGGCATGCATTGCCCATCTAGAGGCCGGTCTACTTCATCAGTGAAGTACTGTCCGAGACCAAAATCCGCTACCCGCAAATCCAGAAGCTACTGTACGCGGTAATTCTGACGCGGCGAAAGTTGCGACACTACTTCGAGTCTCATCCGGTGAATGTGGTGTCATCCTTCCCCCTGGGGGAGATCATCCAGTGCCGAGAGTCCTCGGGTAGGATTGCAAAGTGGGCGGTGGAGATCATGGGCGAGACAATCTCGTTCGCCCCTCGGAAGGCCATCAAGTCCCAAGTCTTGGCGGACTTTGTGGCTGAATGGGTCGACACCCAGCTTCCAGCGGCTCCGATCCAGCCGGAACTCTGGACCATGTTTTTCGACGGGTCGCTGATGAAAACAGGAGCGGGCGCGGGCCTGCTCTTCATCTCACCCCTCGGGAAGCACCCCCGCTATGTGCTGCGCCTCCATTTTCTGGCGTCCAACAATGTGGCCGAGTACGAGGCTCTGGTTAACGGGTTGCGCATCGCCATCGAGCTAGGGGTCCAACGCCTCGATGCTCGTGGCGACTCGCAGCTTGTCATCGACCAAGTCATGAAGAACTCCCATTGCCACGACCCGAAGATGGAAGCCTACTGCGATGAGGTTCGGCGCCTAGAGGACAAGTTCTACGGGCTCGAGCTCAACCACATCGTCCGACGATACAACGAGACTGCGGACGAGCTGGCTAAGATAGCCTCGGGGCGGATAACGGTTCCCCCGGACGTCTTCACCCGAGACCTACATCAACCCTCAGTCAAGATCGACGACACGCCCGAGCCCGAGAAGGTCTCGGTCCTGCCCGAGGTGCCCTCGGCTCAGCCCGAGGCGCCCTCGGTTCAGCCCGAGGCACCCTTGGCCCCCGAGGGTGAGGCACTGCGCGTCGAGGAAGAGCGGAGTGGGGTCCCACCTAATCGAGACTGGCAGACCCCGTACCTGCAATATCTCCACCGAGGAGAGCTGCCCCTCGACCGAGCCGAAGCTCGGCGATTGGCGCGGCGCGCCAAGTCGTTCGTCTTGCTGGGGGACGGGAAGGAGCTCTACCACCGCAGCCCCTCAGGCATCCTCCAGCGATGCATATCCATCGCCGAAGGTCAGGAGTTATTACAAGAAATACACTCGGGGGCTTCCGGTCACCACGCAGCACCTCGAGCCCTCGTTGGGAATGCCTTCCGATAGGGTTTTTACTAGCCAACCGCGGTGGCCGATGCCACTAGGATTGTACGCACCTGCCAAGGGTGTCAATTCTACGCGAAGCAGACCCACCTGTCCGCTCAGGCTCTACAGACAATACCCATCACCTGGCCGTTTGCTGTGTGGGATCTGGACCTCGTTGGTCCCTTGTAGAAGGCACCCGGGGGCTACACGCACCTGCTGGTCGCCATCGACAAATTTTCCAAGTGGGTCGAGGTCCGACCCCTAAACAGCATCAGGTCCGAACAGGCGGTGGCGTTCTTCACCAACATCATCCATCGCTTTGGGGTCCCGAACTCCATCATCACTGACAACGGCACCCAGTCCACCGGCAGAAAGTTCCTGGACTTCTGCGAGGATCACCACATCCAGGTGGACTGGGCCGCTGTAGCTCACCCCATGACGAATGGGCAAGTAGAGCGTGCCAACGGCATGATTCTGCAAGGACTCAAGCCACGGATCTACAACGACCTCAACAAGTTCGGCAGGCGATGGATGAAGGAACTCCCCTCGGTGGTCTGGAGTCTGAGGACAACACCGAGCCGAGCCATGGGCTTCACGCCGTTCTTTCTAGTCTATGGAGCCGAGGCCATCTTGCCCACAGACTTAGAATACGGTTCCCCGAGGACGAGGGCGTACGACGACCAAAGCAATCAAACCAACCGAGAAGACTCACTGGACCAGCTGGAAGAGGCTCGGGACATGGCCTTACTACACTCGGCACGGTATCAGCAGTCCCTGTGACGCTACCACGCCCGAGGGGTTCGGTCCCGAGACCTCCAGGTGGGCGACTTGGTGCTTCGGCTGCGACAAGACGCCCGAGGGCGCCACAAGCTCACGCCTCCCTGGGAAGGGCCATTCATCATCGCCAAGATTTTGAAGCCTGGAACATACAGGCTGGCCAACAGTCAAGGCGAGGTCTACAGGAACGCTTGGAACATCCGACAAGTCGTTCATACAGGCTTCTACCCTTAAGATGTTTTCAAGTCGTTCATACACTTCATTTACATACGCCAATATAGTCTAACCATCAAGGAAGGGTCAGCCTTGCCTCGGCAAAGCCCGACCCTCCCTCGGGGGCTAGAAGGGGCGAACCCCCTCTGCGTCAAAATTTTCCTCGGAAAAAGTCTTTCTGCCAGAACATCTTTCATGCTTTTCGACTACTTCGAAAGTGGGATCCTGAAAACGACGGAGTACACGTAAGCAAGCAAGGCCAACCGAGCCGAGGGACTACTATGCCTCCGGGATACGGATACCTCACTCATCACCTTCTGTGATAAGTAACTCACGCTCGGATAAGCGATTCCGCTGACCGAACAAGTCTTATTGCTCGAAAACGTTTCTGCCGAAACGATTTTTTGTGCCTTCTTGACTATATCGATAACAGAATCCTACGGACGAGTAAGAGCACACGTAAGCGGCAAGGCCGACCGAGCCGAGGGACTCCTATGCCTCCGGGATACGAATACCTCACTCATCACCTTCTGCCAAAAGTAACTCTCGCTCGGACAAACAATTCTGTTACCGACAAATAAGTCCAGATACTCGAAACAAGGGGAAAAGAAACGCAGCTTTACAACACGACGACGATATGTTTGGGCCTCGGCGGCCGCAAAAAACATACGCACACTACAAGATAAATTGTTCCTACAGGATCAAACATCAGTGAGGGAGCAGCAGCACCCTCGGCGTCGACTCCACCTTCGGTGGAATCCGACCCGGCCTCGGACGGCAACACGGTCGGAGGATCTCCACCTCGAAGGAACCTGTTGGCACTACGCATAGGCCATCGCCGCTAGGGTCTCCTTCGGGAACCCAGCCCGAGCAGACGGCTCAACCGGCCGCTCCGTAGCCTCAGCCAGTTGTCCCCCGAGGACGTCAGCCCGCCTCATGGCCTCGGCAACCCGACTCCGGCGTCGGTCCCGCCAGTGGACGGCCCGGCCAGGCTCTGGCAGACGAAGCTTCTTTTCGAGCCAACTCTGCCTCTGTCCGTGCTGGCACCGCTGCCTCCGGCTCTGGCTCATCGTAGAGCGGCCGAGGGTTTCTTTAACTAAGCAAGAGAAGCCTCGGGCGGCAAGGCCGACCGAGCCGAGGGACTCCTACGCCTCCAGGATACGGATACCTCACTCGTCACCTTCGCATGAGGCAACTCACACTTGGTTAAGCGGTTCAGCTAGCCGACAGGAGAGTCCTAGTGCTCGAAATGAGGACGAAACACGGCTTCACGCCAAAAATACATACATGTTCAGGCCCCGACAGCCACAATGAACAGACACCGGCACTCAAGGTGCCATTACAAACGGAACTCCGGTTCCACTCTCGCGGGTATGAACAACCTCCACATCGGAGAGCCTGTGGGACGACAAACTCCTGGTGACTCGCCGGCGACCTCTGCAGCTGCAGCGATGGTCCTAGGATGGTAGCTGCCGCCGGAAGGCTCTCGTTCGCGTCCCCACTCAAGGGACGAGAACCAGATATTAAAGCCAAAGAGCCGGAGGTCGGTCCGCAGGTGGCGCTGACGGTCTAGATGGTGGGGAAGCTTTCTCCAGCTGCCACCACCTCAGCACCGCAGGCAGTGACCACCTGTCCACCAACACCGCACCAGCGAGCGCCGGCCACCCCAAAGCACACCGGCAGGTCCTCACTTCCGTCCTCGCCACGAGAGCGAGGACAGAGGACGGAATGTTGCACCCTAGCTGGGCAGCAACAGTTCGCCTTCCCCAGCATGGCTGGAGGGCGCCTCCTCCGCAGAGCTGGAGGATGGTTTCCACCCCCAGGAGCTGGAAGAAGAGGTGGCCAGCCGACCCGTGCAGGAGGTAGAGCTCCGGCTCGCCTCGCTCCCCGCCCCAGCAAGGATGATGAAGATCCTTGAAGCTGAGGGCGGGGCAGAGGTCGCAGCCCGGTTTGCTTCTCCCCACCATCAAACTGGTGGTCACCGTCTTGGGTGACCACCGGCGAGGGGATGCAGCCGGGCTGCCTGATGAAACTCCTTGAAGCCGAGCGATGGCTGAAAGGTACCAACTTCCGCGAAGTTACGTTCCTCCAACGATGACAAGACAGAAGAACCGCGGGCGCTCTTCATCCGGGGGCTCAGAAGGTGGAAGGACGCGATGCATGAAGGGAGCACGAAGACATGGTTGTCATCCAAGGGGGTCACCCCCCTTTTAAAGGTAACTCTCCCCACTTGCGTCCTCAGCCGTCGCGGACTGAGTCTTCACCAACACGCTCCAAGATCCTCCCCCTACGACACGGGGGCTGGGTCCCACGCGTCATGCAAGCTGGCCCAGGACAGAAGGAGCCAAACCGCCGCGCGTGGAGTGCACAACTGCCCAGCGGTTACAAGCACTCCTCCACTTTCGCCCAGACCAGCGGGTGAAAGGGCGGACCGCCATGCAGGCGGCATGCAACGATACCAAGGGGGCGCACCCTTTCGACTCCGACGCATCCAGCATGTGGGCCCAGGCCCACACGTCATGTAACCGGCGCGCCGGTTACTACGTGCGGGAAACTGCACCGCCACTTGCGCCAATATCGCACCTTCTCGACTGCGGAACCGGTGCCGCGACTCGAGGCGACCCTGCGCATGGCCCAACAGTGCCAACCGAGCACATCGATCACGGGTGAGTCAGCCGCGGGAGAAGGCGCGACAGTCAATATGACCAAAAGTGGGCCGGTAGTAATGGCGGCGACAGGCGGGCGGAAGCAGCGGTCAAGTCGTCTGCAGGCTCACGTCCCCTCCTGGGACAGCGAGAGAGCCCTCACCCACGGAGTGAAAGACGACGCGCCCGTGTTTCGTTCCTCGAACGGCTCACGCACGCACAATGGCTGCCCCGCGAACCACACGTCCCGTCCCATTAACTCTGCGGCAGGGCAGGCGACACCTTTGGCAGGCGAAGCAGGCGACGCTTCACCTCCGCCATAATGACCGCGTCAAAAAAGGTGCGCCACGTCATTCGATTTTGTATCCTTTTCCTCCTCCTCTTTCTCTCTCTTGCTACAGGGACCGAGAAAGGGGATACTCCGAAAGGGATCCTTCTCCGCGAAGGAAGCGGGCCCCGAGCCCTCCTGCTGATCAGAGGTTCGAAGGCTGGCCCCTCAGAAGGGTTCGACATCCGCCTCAGAGCACTCGGGCTCCGAGCCCCTCCTACTGATCATAGGTTCGAAGGCTGGTCCCTCGGAAGGGTTCGACAGCCGCCTCAGAACACTCGGGCTCCGCGCCCACCACTGATCAGATGTTCGAAGACTGGCCCCTCGGATGGGTTCGACAGCCGCCTTGTGCCACTCGGGCTCCGCGCCCACTACTGATCAGGGGTTCGTAGGCTGGCCCCCAAAGGGTTCGACAGCCTCCTCAGAGACGCAGAGCGAGGGATGACTCTGGGTACGTCCGATACATGGCCGAGGCTCGGGCTACGCTCCCGAGGTACCCTAGGACATTTTCGAGACCAGCAGGAGCGATTCTGTAACGGAATCCCATCAGAGGGAGGCATCGAGCCCTCGGACCCTATCAAATGGGACCGGGCCCGGCAAATCACCTGCAGGTACTTTTGGAGCGCGCCTCTGGGCCACTAGCCGACCCTTATCGAACGGGGCATGGGCGTCCACTCGGATCACCCGTTAGCAACTCACTGGAGACACCATGTTTGGTGCCCTTCGAGGGCAACATGGCGCTTTCCCCCCTCCTCCTTGCGGAAAGGCGACGCAGGGGCGTATGAAAAAAGCCGAGTCTATCCTTGACCGTCCTCTCGCTCTGTGCGGAAGCTCGGGGGCTGCTCTCGCAAACCCGGCTCCGGCCAAACCGTTGACAGCGTCAACATACCAGCCCGAGAACTTGGAACCTGACTATGCACCCGGGCTACGGCCAGTTCGCATGAGGGAACAACCAGACCGGCCGAAGCATCATGAAACGCGCTAAGACCTCGAAGGAGTCAAACCACTCCTTCGAGGCCTCGGGGGCTACACCCGGTGGGTGCGCTCGCGCGCACCCACCGAAACGAAATGCAACCGAGAAAGGCCGGTCCCCTTGCAAAAAAGTGCGACAAAAGCCTCCAAGCGAGTATCAACACTCCCTTCGAGGCTCGGGGGCTACTGTCGGGGACCATAATTAGGGGTACCCCCAAGACTCCTAATCTCAGCTGGTAACCCCCATCAGCACAAAGCTACAAAGGCCTGATGGGCACGGTTAAGGTCAAGGCTCAGTCCACTCAAGGGACACGATCTCGCCTCGCCCGAGCCCAGCCTCGGGCAAAGGCAGCCGACCCCGGAGGATTCACGTCTCGCCCGAGGGCCCCCTCAAGCGACGGACACACCTTCGGCTCGCCCAAGGCCCAGTCTTCGCGGAGAAGCAACCTTGGCCAAATCGCCACGCCAACCGACCGTATCGCAGGAGCATTTAATGCAAGGATCGACTGACACCTTATCCTGACGCGCGCTCCTCAGTCGATAGAGCCGAAGTGACCGCAGTCACTTCGCCGCTCCACTGACCGACCTGACAGGAAAACAGCGCCGCCTGCCCCACTCCGACTGCTGTGCCACTCGATAGAGTGAGGCTGACAGCAGCTAAGTCCAGCCTCGGGCGCCATGGGAAGCTCCGCCTCGCCCGACCCAGGGCTCGGACTCAGCCTCGACCCCGAAAGACGGTCTCCGCCTCGCCCGACCCAGGGCTCGGACTCAGCCTCGACCCCGGAAGACGGACTCCGCCTCGCCCGACCCCAGGGCTCGGACTCAGCCTCGGCCTCGGAAGACGGTCTCCGCCTCGCCCGACCCAGGGCTCGGACTCAGCCTCGACCCCAGAAGACGGACTCCGCCTCGCCCGACCCCAGGTCTCGGACTCAGCCTCGGCCTCGGAAGACGGTCTCCGCCTCGCCCGACCCAGGGCTCGGTGATGAGGACATCACTATGAGTACGACTACACCAGCAGCACCTCCACATCAAGCGCCACTTCCTTCATTACCTGGGCCAATCACTCGGGCTCGTGCCAGAGATCTTAACTTCGTCATGCTACTGAAGAATGAGGGCCCAGAAGAATAGACGACCAGCCCAACTGCGGCCCATAGTGGACGACCTAGGGTTGGCCGCCCTAGGGGCTGCGCCCCCTCTCTATTTATATAGGAGTTGTGCCTCCTTTGTTGGGCGAGTTTTGTTTTACATCTAGCTTTAGCTACCCCAGAACACGCACAAATACGTGTTGTCCTCTGTGATTCAGAACTCCACCTCGAGTGATATTAAGATTGCTCGCATCTTTTTCTTGTTCGTTCTTCGATTGCGCATAGGAAACGATCTTCGTGATCAGGCCGATCTCGCATCAGCAAGGTCGGTAACCATTGGAAGTTGGTTCAGCGATTGCATTGGCGCTTCGGGATCGCTCGTCGTAGTCGGATCGTGAGGGTCTACTTCCACCAAATCGAAATTATCTCCACTCACCGAAAAATCGGGCACTCCAGCTCTATCAAGTGGTATCAGATTTCCAGGTTGATCGGTGAGTTTATCGAGTGTTTTTTTCTCCTACAGTCCACAAAACCACATAAAAATTCAGGTTAGACCTTATACCAGCACCCTTTTGAGCCTCGCACCTTCTTTCAATAATCTGCATTGTTGAATTTGTGTGCTTTCGCGTCATTTGTTGCTGGTCGCATTGTGTTTTTTCTCACCATCCTTCTTTCTTCCTTGTTTTTCTCCTTCGGTTACATCAAACCCTAGCGCGCCGCAACCATCTTCCTTGTTTTTCTCCTTCAGTTACATCAGACCCTAGCGCGCCGCAACTATCTTCCTTGTTTCTCTCCTTTGGTTACATCAAACCGAGTCAACGCCGCTTCCTTATTTTTCTCCTTCGGTTACGTCAAAAAAAAACAAAAAACAAACCGAGTCAACGCCGCTTCCTTGTTTTTCTCCTTCGGTTACGTCAAAAAAACAGAAACAAAAAGAAAAAGAAAACGAAGGAGAATGGATACAAAGCGGTTGTCTCATCTCGGTCGTTTTAAACATACCTTAAACCGGGCATAACTTTTCGCTCGGTTGTTCAAAAAATCTGAAATTTTTACAGGAGCTTGTTGACACCATTCTGAGGCCGGCCAAACTCACCTTCGGTCTGTTTGGTTTCGACAAAATTGTCAAAAAAATTCAGGAAAAAAGAAAAAATTCGTCAAAGTTCTCGCAGGCTTTTCAGAGAACTTCCTGATTTTCTGTAGACCACATCTGAACTCTGTTTTAGGTGAAATTTCGTGTAGCTCCTAGTTTGTTGCTCCTAGTGCTAAGAAAAATATCAAAAAATCATACAAAAAAGAAAAAGAAAATCACATGTGATTCCTACTAGTGCCTTTTTGGCCTCGCTAGTACAATATTTACGGTACTGCCATTCTGCTAGTTCCATCCGTCCTTTGCACTTGTGGCCAGCAATATAGTTTCGTGTTTTGCACTATAATTCAACTTTGCATTATTGTTTGATCGTGCTAATCCTTGACTTGAGTGCAGCCTACCCAAAACTCCACATATTTCTACGACGAGAAGGTTTCTGTTTCTCCAGGCAATCGCTCATCCAATCTTTCACCGGTTCCACCTGTTGGTTGCAGTTCACCACTGTGGCTTGGTAAGAACGGATAAGAATTTGATAACAGCATTTCATTGAGCGAGTTGTCACCACCATTTCCCTGTTGTCGTCGGTTTTTCTCCTTTTGGTGTTTTGGTGTTTGCGCTAACTATGGCAGGAGCACACGACACGGTGGATGCCCAGTTGCTGGAAGTAAGGGGACAAGTTGATGGACTTGTTGCTGAAATTAGGACGATGCATGAACGGCTTGATTCAACGGTCACTTCGACGACCGAGCGTTTCAACCAGCTCGACCTTGCTCAAACGGCGACTCGCACCACACTCGACACCATCCTGGCACGCCTTGATGCGTTGACCACAAAGATGGAGCAGGACTACGGTGGTGACACTGAGCAGGACGATGGAGATCGCCGTGGTCGTGCACGCCGTGTGGTTCGTCATCCCCCTAATGACTTATTTTCTGAGATTAAATTTAAAATTCCACCTTTTAATGGCAAATATGATCCTGCTGCATATCTTGATTGGGAGTTAGAGGTTGAACAAAAATTTTCATGCCATGATATTGCTGCACATTCTCAGGTTAAAGCTGCTATTAGTGAATTTACTGATTTTGCTTTAATTTGGTGGCGTGAGTATAAAATGAAACATTCCACTGCCATTCCAACCACTTGGGATCAGTTGAAAGCAGCGGTGCGACATCGATTTGTGCCTTCGTATTATGCTCGTGATTTGCTTAATAAAATGCAGCGTTTTCAGCAAGGTTCTCAATATGTTGAGGACTATTTCCAGGAGTTACAAAAAGGTATGATTCGTTGTGGGATCTTGGAGGACAACGACGCTGCTATGGCACGTTTTCGTGGTGGTTTAAACCGCGAAATCCAGGATATACTTGATTATAAGGAATATTATGATATGACTACTTTATTTGAATATGCTTGCAAAGCTGAACGTGAAGTGCAGGGACGCCGCTTGAAGACATATTCTAACCCTTTTGCAGGACGAAGCTCGACATCCACCTCAGCACCAGTCCCCCCTGCGCCATCCACGTCCTCCACTACTCCACGCGAGAAGACGACCAAACCAGCCAGCACTGCCCCACCCACAGGTCATACACGGGATATTCAGTGTCATCGCTGTAGAGGATTTGGCCATGTGATTCGAGACTGCCCAAACAAGCGCACTTTGCTCATTCGTGACGATGGTGAGTACTCTTCCGCTAGTGATTCTGAAGAAATTGAACATGCACTACTTGCCACTAACCATGCAGCTCAGGCGGAGGTACATGTCAACCCGGGCGACGCTGATAGGTATGAAAGTCTTGTTGTGCAGCGTGTTCTTAGTACACAGGCGCTTTTGAAAGGGAAATGTGCCTTGGGCCATTTCTAAGTATTTTGGTGATTTAGTGTCCAACACAAGTGCCTAAGTGTAAAAAGGTGGACAAAGTACAAATCAAGGATAAAGGTATGTTTCTCAGACTTAGTACATTGTTTTATGGACTAATGTATTGTGTCTAAGTGCTGGAAACAGGAAAAATCCAATTGTAAATGTCTTGGTTCGAGCAGCCAAGACTCTGCTGAGTCTGGGAGCACCGGACTGTCTGGTGGTGCACCGGACAGTGTCCGGTGGTGCACCGGATAGTGTCCGGTGCGCCAGGATGGCTCGAGCGAAGTGGCCGCTCACGGGAATTCACCGGCGACGTACGACTATAATTCACCGGACTGTCCGGTGTGCACCGGACTGTCCGGTGAGCCAACGATCGGCCGCGCGATCTGCGCGGGACACGTGGCCGAGCCAACGGCTAGAAGGGGGCACCGGACTGTCCGGTGTGCACCGGACATGTCCGGTGCGCCAACGGCTCTCAGGCTGCCAACGGTCGACTGTGTCATTTTTTGGAAAGAAATCGGGCACCGGACAGTGTCCGGTGTGCACCGGACAGTGTCCGGTGTGCACCGGACTGTCCGGTGCGCCAGTCGACAGAAGGCAAGATCAGCCTTCCTAGATTGCTCTCAACGGCTCCTAGCTGCCTTGGGGCTATAAAAGGGACCCCTAGGCGCATGGAGGAGGACACCAAGCATTCCTACAACATTCCTAAGCACCAAGACATCGATTTCGCGCATTCTTTTCATTGTGATAGCATATAGAGCTCTAGTGGAGTTGTGAACTCATTGAGTTGTGTTGCGAGCTCTTGTTGCGACTTGTGTGTGTGTTGACACTCTGTTTATTGTGTCTTGTGTGCGTTGCTAATCCCTCCCTTGCTCCGTGTTCTTTGTGAATTTCAAGTGTAAGGGCGAGAGGCTCCAAGTTGTGGAGATTCCTCGCAAACGGGATTGAGAAAAAGCAAGCAAAACACCGTGGTATTCAAGTGGGTCTTTGGACCGCTTGAGAGGGGTTGATTGCAACCCTCGTCCGTTGGGACGCCACAACGTGGAGTAGGCAAGCGTTGGTCTTGGCCGAACCACGGGATAACCACCGTACCATCTCTGTGATTGATCCTTGTTGGTTATTGTGTTTTGTTGAGGATTCCTATCTAGCCACTTGGCAATTATTGTGCTAATGATTAACCAAGTTTTTGTGGCTTAAGTTTTCAAGTTTCACAGGATCACCTATTCACCCCCCTCTAGGTGCTCTCAATTGGTATCGGAGCCGTTCTCTTCACAAAGGGACTAACCGCCCGAAGAGATGGATCCTAAGGGGAAGGGTATCGTGATCAACGATAAAGAGAAGGAATCTTTCGTCAACGAGCCGAAGGATGACAAGCCTACCGACTCGGGCTCGGGCCATAGACGAAAAGATGGGAAGAAGAAGAAGACAAGGCGCATTAAGGAGATCGTCTACTACGACGACAGTGATGAGTCCACTTCTTCCCACAAGGACAACGACGACAACGACTACGACTACGACAAACGAAAGACGGTTAACTCGAACTTTTCTTTCGATTATTCGTGTATTCCTCAAAGTGCAAATGCTCATTTATTATCTATTCCACTTGGTAAACCTCCTCATTTTGATGGAGAGGACTATGGATTTTGGAGTCACAAAATGCGTAGTCACTTGTTCTCTCTCCATCCTAGTATATGGGAGATTGTAGAGAGTGGAATGCACTTTGATAGTACGGATAGTCCCATGTTCATTAATGAGCAAATTCATAAGAATGCACAAGCTACTACTGTTCTTCTAGCTTCATTGTGCAGGGATGAATACCACAAAGTGAGCGGCTTGGATAACGCCAAGCAAATATGGGACACCCTCAAGATTTCTCATGAGGGGAACGACGTCACCTTGCTCACCAAGATGGAGTTGGTGGAGGGCGAGCTTGGACGATTCACGATGATAAGGGGCGAGGAGCCAACCCAAACATACAACCGGCTCAAGACCCTTATCAACAAAATAAGGAGCTACGGAAGCACGCGATGGACGGACCACGACGTCGTCCGACTGATGCTAAGGTCCTTTACCGTTCTTGATCCTCATTTGGTGAATAATATTCGTGAGAATCCCAGGTACACCAAAATGTCGCCCGAAGAAGTCCTTGGAAAATTCGTAAGCGGGCGAATGATGATCAAGGAGGCAAGGTACGTGGACGACGCATTGAATGGTCCAATCAACGAGCCTCAACCCCTTGCTCTCAAGGCAACAAGAAGCAAGGAGGCGCTACCTAGCAAGGTAGCACAAATTGAGGCGGCCGGACTTAATGATGAAGAAATGGCCCTTATCATCAAAAGATTCAAGACGGCGCTAAAGGGTCGCAAGGGGCAACCAAGCAAGACCAAGACAAAGGGGAAGCGCTCATGCTTCAAATGTGGTAAGCTTGGTCATTTTATTGCTAACTGTCCCGACAATGATAGTGATCAGGATCAAGGGATCAAGAGGGAGAAAAAGAAGAACTATAAGAAGGCAAAGGGCGAGGCACATCTTGGCAAGGAGTGGGATTCGGATTGCTCTTCGTCCGACTCCGACAATGAAGGACTCGCCGCCACCGCCTTCAACAAGTCATCCCTCTTCCCCAACGAGCGTCACACATGCCTTATGGCAAGGGAGAAGAAGGTATGTACTCGAAACTCTACTTATGCTTCTTCAAGTGAGGACGAATCTAGTGATGAGGATGAAATAGATTACTCTAGCTTGTTCAAGGGATTGGATAGAAATAAAATTGATAAAATCAATGAATTGATTGATGCCTTGAATGAAAAGGATAGGCTTTTAGAAAAGCAAGAGGATTTGTTATATGATGAACATGATAAATTTATAGAGGCACAAAAATCCTATGCTTTAGAAGTTAAAAGAAATGAAATGCTTTCTTATGAACTAACTACTTGTCATGAAACCATTTCTACTTTACAAGGTGTTAACAATGATTTAAATGCTAAATTAGAAGTAGCAAATAAATCTAATTCTTGTGTAGAACATGTTATAATTTGTACTAGGTGTAAGGATTTTGATATTGATGCTTGTAGTAAACACCTAGTTGCAATTTCTAGATTAAATGATGAAGTAGCTAGTCTTAATGACCAACTTAAGACTAGCAAAAGTGATTTCGATAAGCTAAAATTTGCAAGGGATGCCTACACGATTGGTAGACACCCCTCAATTAAGGATGGACTTGGCTTCAAGAGGGAAGCCAAGGACTTAACAAGCCATAAGGCTCCCATCTCCACCAAGGAGAAAGGGAAGGCCCCTATGGCTAGTAGTGCTAAAAAGAACCATGCTTTTATGTATCATGACAAGAGACAATACAGAAATGCTTATAGAAGTTATAATGCATATGATGCTTTTGATTCTCATGCCATGTTTGCTTCTAGTTCTTCCTATGTGCATGATAGAAATGTTGGTAGGAAAAATGTTGTTCACAATATGCCTAGGAGAAATGTTGCTAATGTTCATAGGAAAATTAATGAACCATCTACAATTTATCATGCTTTAAATGCTTCTTTTGCTATTTGTAGAAAAGATAGGAAGATAATTGCTAGGAAATTAGGGGCAAAGTGCAAGGGTGATAAAACTTGCATTTGGGTCCCTAAGGCAATTGTAACTAACCTTGTAGGACCCAACAAGAGTTGGGTACCTAAGACCCAAGCCTAAATTTGCCTTGCAGGTTTATGCATCCGGGGGTTCAAGCTGGATTATCGACAGCGGATGCACGAACCATATGACGGGGGAAAAGAAGATGTTCACCTCCTACGTCAAGAATAAGGATTCCCAAGATTCAATCATATTCGGTGATGGGAACCAAGGCAAGGTGAAAGGTTTAGGCAAGATTGCAATATCTAATGAGCACTCTATCTCTAATGTGTTTTTAGTTGAGTCTCTTGGATATAATTTACTATCTGTTAGTCAATTATGTAATATGGGATATAATTGTCTATTTACAAATGTAGATGTGTCTGTCTTTAGAAGATGTGATGGTTCACTAGCTTTTAAGGGTGTACTAGACGACAAACTTTATTTAGTTGATTTTGCAAAAGAGGAGGCCGGTCTAGATGCATGCTTAATTGCTAAGACTAGCATGGGCTGGCTGTGGCATCGCCGCTTAGCACATGTGGGGATGAAGAACCTTCACAAGCTTCTAAAGGGAGAACACGTGATAGGTTTGACTAACGTGCAATTCGAAAAAAATAGACCTTGTGCAGCTTGTCAATCAGGTAAACAAGTGGGAGGAGCGCATCACAGCAAGAATGTGATGACCACATTAAGACCCCTGGAGCTGCTACATATGGACCTCTTCGGACCCATCGCCTATCTAAGCATAGGAGGAAGTAAGTATGGTCTAGTTATCGTTGATGACTTTTCCCGCTTCACTTGGGTGTTCTTTTTGCAGGATAAGTCTGAAACCCAAGGGACCCTCAAGCGCTTCCTAAGGAGAGCTCAAAATGAGTTTGAGCTCAAGGTGAAGAAGATAAGGAGCGACAACGGGTCCGAGTTCAAGAACCTTCAAGTGGAGGAGTACCTTGAGGAGGAAGGAATCAAGCACGAGTTCTCCGCTCCCTACACACCACAACAAAATGGTGTGGTAGAGAGGAAGAACAGGACGCTAATCGATATGGCGAGGACGATGCTTGGAGAGTTCAAGACCCCCGAGCGCTTTTGGTCGGAAGCCGTAAACACGGCTTGCCACGCCATCAACCGGGTCTACCTTCACCGCCTCCTCAAGAAGACTTCATATGAGCTGCTGACTGGTAACAAACCCAATGTATCTTATTTTCGTGTATTTGGGAGCAAGTGTTATATTCTTGTGAAGAGAGGTAGAACTTCTAAATTTGCTCCCAAAGCTGTAGAAGGGTTTTTATTAGGTTATGATTCAAATACAAAGGCGTATAGGGTCTTCAACAAATCATCGGGTTTGGTTGAAGTCTCTAGCGACGTTGTATTTGATGAGACTAATGGCTCTCCAAGAGAGCAAGTTGTTGATCTTGATGATGTAGATGAAGAAGACGTTCCAACGACTGCGATACGCACCATGGCGATTGGAGATGTACGGCCTCAGGAACAATTGGAGCAAGATCAACCGTCTTCCTCAACTATGGTGCATCCCCCAACCCAAGATGACGAACAGGTACCTCAAGTGGAGGCGCATGATCAAGGGGGAGCACAGGATGTTCAAATTGAAGAGGAAGAAGCACCTCAGGCACCTCCAACCCAAGTTCGAGCGACGATCCAAAGGGATCATCCCGTCGATCAAAATTTGGGTGATATTAGCAAGGGAGTAACTACTCGTTCAAGATTAGTTAATTTTTGTGAGCATTACTCCTTTGTCTCTTCTATTGAGCCTTTCAGGGTAGAAGAGGCCTTGCTAGATCCGGACTGGGTGTTGGCCATGCAGGAGGAACTCAACAATTTCAAGCGCAATGAAGTTTGGACACTGGTGCCTCGTCCCAAGCAAAACGTTGTGGGAACCAAGTGGGTGTTCCGCAACAAACAGGACGAGCATGGGGTGGTGACGAGGAACAAGGCTCGACTTGTGGCAAAAGGTTATGCCCAAGTCGCAGGTTTGGACTTTGAGGAGACTTTTGCTCCTGTGGCTAGGCTAGAATCAATTCGTATCTTGCTAGCATATGCTGCTCACCATTCTTTCAGGTTGTACCAAATGGATGTGAAGAGCGCTTTCCTCAACGGGCCAATCAAGGAGGAGGTGTACGTGGAGCAACCCCCCGGCTTCGAGGATGAACGGTACCCCGACCACGTGTGTAAGCTCTCTAAGGCGCTCTATGGACTTAAGCAAGCCCCAAGAGCATGGTATGAATGCCTTAGAGACTTTTTAATTGCTAATGCTTTCAAGGTTGGGAAAGCCGATCCAACTCTTTTTACTAAGACTTGCGATGGTGATCTTTTTGTGTACCAAATTTATGTCGATGACATAATATTTGGTTCTACTAATCAAAAGTCTTGTGAAGAGTTTAGCAGGGTTATGACGCAGAAATTCGAGATGTCGATGATGGGCGAGTTGAACTACTTCCTTGGGTTCCAAGTGAAGCAACTCAAGGACGGCACTTTCATCTCCCAAACGAAGTACACGCAAGACTTGCTAAAGCGGTTTGGGATGAAGGACGCCAAGCCCGCAAAGACGCCGATGGGAACTGACGGACACACCGACCTCAACAAAGGAGGTAAGTCCGTTGATCAAAAAGCATACCGGTCCATGTTAGGTTCTTTGCTTTATTTATGTGCTAGTAGACCGGATATTATGCTTAGCGTATGCATGTGTGCTAGATTTCAATCCGATCCTAAGGAGTGTCACTTAGTGGCTGTGAAGCGAATTCTTCGATATTTAGTCGCTACGCCTTGCTTCGGGATCTGGTATCCAAAGGGGTCTAACTTTGACTTGATTGGGTACTCAGATTCCGACTATGCTGGATGTAAGGTCGATAGGAAGAGTACATCGGGGACGTGCCAATTCTTAGGAAGGTCCCTGGTGTCATGGAACTCTAAGAAACAAACTTCTGTTGCCCTATCCACCGCTGAGGCCGAGTATGTTGCCGCAGGACAGTGTTGCGCGCAACTACTTTGGATGAGGCAAACCCTCCAGGACTTTGGCTACAATCTGAGCAAAGTCCCACTCCTATGTGACAATGAGAGTGCTATCCGCATAGCGGAAAATCCTGTTGAGCACAGCCGCACAAAGCACATTGACATCCGGCATCACTTTTTGAGAGACCACCAGCAAAAGGGGGATATCGAAGTGTTTCATGTTAGCTCCGAGAACCAGCTAGCCGATATCTTTACCAAGCCTCTAGATGAGAAGACCTTTTGCAGGCTGCGTAGTGAGCTCAATATCTTAGATTCGCGGAACTTGGATTGAAATGTAGCATACATGTGTAAGCCTAATTCCTTTTCACGCTCGTCGTAGTCGGATCGTGAGGGTCTACTTCCACCAAATCGGAATTATCTCCACTCACCGAAAGATCGGGCACTCTAGCTCTATCACTCGGACTCAGCCTCGACATCGGAAGACAAACTCCGCCTCGCCCGACCCCAGGGCCCAGACTCGACCTCGACCTTGGAGGAGCCTCCGCCTCGCCCGACCTCGGGCTCGGACCCGCCACGTCACAGGGAAGGCCATCATTACCCTACCCCTAGCTAGCTCAGGCTGCGGGGAACAAGACCGGCGTCCCATCTGGCTCGCCCCGGTAAACAAGAAATGATGGCACCCCGCGTGCTCCATGACGACGGCGGCTCTCAGCCCCTTACGGGAGCAAGGATCCGACAGCCCCGACAGCTGTACTTCCACAAGGCTCAAGCATTCCTCCGACGGCCACGACATCACATGAACAGGGCGCCAAAACCTCTCCGGCTGCCACGACGGCATGTACTTAGGGCTCTAGCTCCTCCCTGCTAGACACGTTAGCACACTGCTACACCCCCATTGTACACCTGGGCCCTCTCCTTACGCCTATAAAAGGAAGGTTCAGGGCTCTCGTACGAGAAGGTTGGCCGCGCGGGAGAACGGGTCGACGCACAGGGCTCCCTCTCTCTCTCTCTCTCTCTCTCTCCCACGCGGACGCTTGTAACCCCCTACTGCAAGCGCACCCGACCTGGGCGCGGGACAACACGAAGGCCGCGGGTTTCCCCTTTGCTGTTTCCCACCCCCCCCCCCCCCCCCCCTTTGTGCTCCGTCTCGCGCCGACCCATCTGGGCTGGGACACGCGGCGACAATTTACTCGTCGGTCCAGGGACCCCCCAGGGTCGAAACGCCGACAATTATTATTATTTTATTTATATTAACACTTAATTATTTTTATCTCATTTTAATTTCTATTTACCGTGTATCTTTATTAATATATCGAACATGGATAAGCAACAAAAGCACGGTCTGAACTGCTTTTAATTTGTACTATAAAATAGCTGCCTTTAAAGTAGCTTTTCATAAATCTAAGCAACATTTTTGTAAATTCAAACAACCTTACCTTTTCGTAAATTCAAACAATCTTACAATACACTTAATTATTTTTAGTCTCATTTTAATTTCTATTGGTCATGTCGTCTCTTTATTAATATATCGAACTTGGATAAGCAGCAAAAGCACGATTTAAGCTGCTTTTAAATTTGTACTGTAAAATAGGTGCTTTTTAAAGTAGCACCACAAAAGCTAAAAACCTTTTTGTTTTAAAAGCTTAATCAAACGCGCCACTAGACAAGTGCTCGGATGCATGTACGAGTACATTGTGAACGTAGTAGAATATCAGTGCGTGGACGAGCACAGAAATGTACACAGGGATGATCAGCGAAGAAGATCCTACATGTAAAATGCCATATTGCGTCATCACTTAGTGCAGGTGACGTTCACTTTTCGCAGCACAAGTCAAAGAGGCAGCAATCTGTGAACTTTGACGTGCGGCGGTTGGAGGGTTGCAGCCGACACACGGCCTGTTCCAATGAACCTGCGTGAGCGCCAAGTGGATGACGGAAAGGGTGACGCAACACCCCTGGAGCGCCCACTCCGACAACTATAAATACACAGCGACACCCTTCTTCCAGTAGACGCAGAACAAGCAGAGCGAGAAACCGAGCAAAGCTAGTAAGAGCAGAGAGCTGCAAGTGACCTGCGGTGTTGCATCACATCTGCAGCAGCAGCACGCCGGCAAGATGGTGCAGCAAGCCGCGAAGGAGGTGATCCCGCTGCTGACGCCTTACAAGATGGGGCAGTTCGAGCTCTCTCACCGGGTGGTGCTGGCGCCGCTGACGAGGTGCCGCTCCTACGGCAACGTGCCGCAGCCACACGCCGCCGTGTACTACTCCCAGCGCGCCACCAGGGGTGGCCTGCTCATCGCGGAGGCCACGGGGGTGTCGGCCACCGCGCAGGGGTACCCGGAGACTCCTGGCATCTGGACGCAGGAGCAGGTCGAGGCGTGGAAGCCCATCGTCGACGCCGTCCGCCGCAAGGGCGCCATCTTCGTCTGCCAGATCTGGCATGTGGGCAGGGTCTCCACCAACGGTACGTGCATGTTTCTCAGCTCTCGATCATGTTACTGCTTGACTTTCTTAACCAGGAGCTGATGTTCTAGTCGGTTACCCATCCAACTTGCAGAGCTCCAGCCGAACGGCGATGCGCCTATCTCGAGCACGGACAAGCAGATCTCCCCGGACGCCGAGTCCGGAACGGCGTACTCGAAGCCGCGCCGGCTGCGGACCGACGAGGTCTCCGGGATCGTCGACGACTTCAGGCGGGCCGCACGGAACGCGATCCAGGCTGGCTTCGACGCCGTCGAGATCCACGGCGCGCACGGGTACCTCCTGGAGCAGTTCATGAAGGACAGCTGCAACGACCGCACGGACCAGTACGGCGGCAGCCTGGAGAACCGGTGCCGTCTCGCCGTGGAGGTCGTGGACGCCGTCGTCCGCGAGGTGGGCGCGCGCCGCGTCGGCATCAGGCTGTCGCCCTTCGTCGACTTCGTGGACTGCGTGGACTCGGACCCGGTGGCGCTCGGCCACTACATGGTGCAGCAGCTCAACAGGCATAGCGGCTTGCTCTACTGCCACATGGTGGAGCCCCGCATGGCTACCGTCGACGGGCGCAGGCAGATCCCTCACGGGCTCTTGCCGTTCCGAAAGGCGTTTCATGGAACGTTCATCGCCGCCGGTGGGTACGATCGGGAGGATGGCAACAAGGTGGTGGCAGAAGGGTATGCTGACCTCGTCGCGTATGGGAGGCTGTTCTTGGCTAACCCAGACCTACCTAGGAGGTTCGAGCTGGATGTGGCACTCAACAAATACGACCGCTCCACCTTCTACACGCAAGATCCTATTGTTGGCTACACAGATTACCCTTTCTTTGAAGAAGAAGATGGCAAGAATGAGGAGTCAGTCTGATCACAACTAATAATGTGGAGGGTTCATCAAGTTTGAGTTCATCATTATTTCCACCATTCATTATTGGCCATTGTGGCGGAGTCATTGCGTCGTGTTGTTTCATTATGTACTAGTGTAAAGTGAAATAAATCATGTACTAGTGTGAAGTGAAATAAATCTAGCTATTTCGTAAAATTATTATAAAATAAATTATTACTTTTTCTAGATCATCCAATTTGGAGACTCGTCCAATCCAAGGAGATTTTAGGCCACTTGTATCTGTTCGTGATTTCCTTCGCTCCGGAAGATTACAACGGTTTGAATCCTTATGCAGTATTTCATTATACCAGCTGCTGGTAAGCTTGTCCAAAAATTTTTAGTCTTTTTCTCCTGATTATAATAGTCTGAATCCTTATATGCAACATCGAATTGAATCCTCGTTGAGTCAACGAATGAAATCAAAACTAGACTATGCGAACTTGGGGATCCTAAAGTTCTGCTTGTATCTTCGAGACTTTTATCTTATTCTGAATGGTCATAGATGTCGTCCGATTTGAAACCAGATTTTTTGTGGCTTATGCAAGAAACAACCCACAGATTTCAATTAAAAATATATCTAGTGACAGTACTTTGTAGTTTTCAAAAAGTTTTTTTGTCTATACCTCAAAATTAAGGTACCCATTACTGATTGATCAAGCTGGACCGTCTTCCGAGTCTAACCTTATTCACCATGATAATGGTGGTCTATCCTAACCCAGTGGCTGGGTCTACCCTGTAAGGCCACTGGCCTCGAGTAAAGGCCAGCACCTATAATCAGCGCTCTAGACCCCAACGGAGGGGTCCGGGTTTGCCATGTATCCTGAAGACGAGGGCTCTCGGCACCTACGTCGCGTCTGGGGGCCGGACCCCCGAGAATGGCCCCGACCCTCATGGCGGGCCACCTGGACCTTTGCCCTAAGGGGTCCGGTGCTGCCAAGTGCTAGCCAGCGCCGGAGGATACGCGACCTCTCCTGCACACAGCCAAGGGCGGTCCAGAGCTGTCACGAGGAATGGCGGTCCCAGTCATTACTCCCCACACAACCCGAGGCCCGGTGCTGCCACGTATTCTACGACCCGTGTCCACTACAGGAAAACACTTAATTCCCGTCGGTCAGGAACCGACGGGAATAAGCCTTAAACCGACGGGAATAAGTAATTCCCGTCGGTTTAAGGCTTATTCTCGTCGGTTGTCAGCCGACAGGCGTCATATGTCGGGGATAAGGTTATTCCCGTCGGCGGCTGACGGGAATAATTAATCCCCGTCGGCCACTAACTAGCCGACGGGAGTTATGGCCAATTTTCGTCGGCCAGGACAACCGACAGGCGTTATTAATTAATCCCCGTCGGTTATGCCAGCCGACGGGGATTAACTGGGCTGACGAGAATTAATTGTTAATTCCCGTCGGCTATGGTCAAACCGACGGGGATTAACTGGGTCGACGGGAGTTAATCTATAATTCTGCAACAGTAACACCAAATTAGATATTTCTCCACAGACAAACATATGACAAAACATATATATCATCCACATGAACATACACATCACAAAACATACACATCACAAACATATATATCATCCACATGAACATACACATCACAAACGCATTATAGGTTAAATCCGTCACATAACATACACAAACATTTCCGATACGAGTTAAGATCAAGTGTTTACACAAACATAACGTCCACGAGTTAAAAACATAACGAGCACGAGTTTAAGTGTTTAGAGATAACCACCACTTGGGTGGTTAGAGCTTTGACCGCTGCCACCACCACCACCAGGAGGAGGGAACACGAAGAGGGAGTCAACAAATCCAGTCCCTACTGCAGGATCAAACCCACTACCACCCGCTTCGGGCGTAACCTATGCAAGTTAGCAAATATCAACACGTTAAATGCAAATATAAAAAAGTATACAAGTGTATACATTAATCGAGAGTTATCAAACGTATCATATCTCTAGGTGCAGGTATATGTGTCGGAGGGGTGTTGAACTGTGGTGGCGGAGCTGGTGTGTTTGCAAACTGGCTCCATTGTGGTGGCGGTGGAAAATTTGTTGTCATTCCCTGTTGTTGCATTAACTGTTAAACATATGTGTTACTATTGAAGATGTTGTATTGAAATATAAGAATTTAGAGTTCGGATTATATGTACTCACTTGATACATCACTTGGTTATGTGCATTGCAAGCCTCCATAAATTCGCGTTGTTGTCTCATCTCTTCACGCATCCTCATAATCTCCAACTCCTGCTCGTTCGGTCGATGAGAGCATGAGCTACGGGAAGACGAACCCGTCCTCTGAGATCTCACCGACGACGAGTCAATGAATCCGTTGAAGAGTGCGTATCTATAAGTGATTCAAAAAATGTGATTACTGCATAATCAATTTAGTGTCAACCATATAATTTCATAAGTTAGAGCTTACCGTCCATGCGCTTTGCCACCACCACTTGCGTACACCACCGAGGGATCCATAGGTTCATGGCGCCAGACGAAGTCAGGGCCATGGCGACGAACCATCTCCTCCCCATATGTCGCATATACATCATTCACAACCTTACAAATGCAGGAATTTCTATACTTTGAACGTTTGTACTTTTCGACCAAAACTCACTAGTCGATCCGTGGCTGTCTGGCTGTAGAGCTGGTCAGGGTTGTTCGGGTCTGGTCCTTTGTGGCCCTCCTGGTAGACCTCAATTTCACTAGGCTTTTGGCCACTCGTAGCTTTCTGTATAAACAAAAAACATTCATAAGCAATCGTACTATTTGCTGATCGACATAGCTAGATCAAACTTACCATTCTTTTAGCTTTTCGTATCATGTCGTTACCGCCAAACTTGTGGTTAGGATTGGTTCCTCGACATTGTCTGTGATGCTCTGACGCTTTCTAGAAGCCTTCAGAAGCCCAATATCGACACCAAGCATAGTACGCATCAGGCACAGGCGCCATCCATGGAACCATCACCTGCACACACAATGTTACATATTATAGCAATCACAACAATAAATATAAAGGGTAAAACAAATTGAATACTAACCTCACGATATTGATCCTCAGTCAAATATATCTTTGAGGACCCTTCCTTTTTATTCAAGGGGCCTGCTTCTTCCGGATGCTTTTGAAAATACAGGTTTGTAGCCTGAATTCTCGCATAGTATATGGCATCCTTCACCAGCTTCTTTGCATTGTTTTGGAAGACACGTTCAGCGTGCCCCATGTAATTCTCTCCGTCAGGCAACCGATATCGAAGCTACAACATAAAGAATACAAATACAATGGTATAAGGCATAGATTTACAATATTAATAAACATAACAGAAATAATAAAGAATTCATACCCAAAAGTCATTACGCACAAGTCCCTGTCTGTCGGTGTGGTTTCGTTCCTTTTTAAACTTGTACTCGTCCCAGGTACTGACGAGCACCTCATCCTCGGTATCACCGTTTGACACCTTCACTATACCAGGGTAGTGAAGGCGGCAAAGAGAACCCAATGTAAGGTTAACCTGAGTGTGGTGTCCCTTGTCGTCAAAGGACAGGTCCTCCTAATTCCTGCATTACACAAAAACATTAACAATACACATAATAGTTATATGAGATAAGTTAATATATTACACTCACCGATCTCCATGTGGCATGATTAAAGTCCTATTAGCCTCTCGCTCTATCGCGTGACGAGGCTTTACTGAGTGGCTTTTTCTTGAGCGACGTGTGCGTGTCGCTGAAGAGCCTCCCGAGCCATTATCCATCGGGTTGTCAGCCGGTTCGCCCTGTTGGCCCCACTGGTCCCACGCCTGTTGCTGCTCTCTCTGGTGGTCCCACTAGTCCCATGGCTGGTGATGTTGTGCGGCCTGGTCCCATGTCACATGCTCCACCTCCTCATTGTGCTCCACCTCCTCATTGTGTTGCTCAGCCTCATTGTGCTGCTCCTCCTCAATGTGTTGCTCCTCAGTGTGCTGCTCATCCTGGTACATACAACTCAAATTTTATTTGTAAATATGTAAACAAATTTATTTGTACAAGATATGTTACCTCATCTCCATGTACCACGCTCAACAGCTCTCGACGTCTGCTGCTGCTCGAAGAACTGCCCTGAAAAGGCCCAGGCCCTTGAACAACCCCTTCACTGACTTCTTTGATTTTAGCGGCATCCTGCATAAAAAATAAGAAATTATTCATTAGTGCATCAAAAATGACATAATACTTAAAAATATAAACAAATGAAATAACAAAACAACTTTACTTGTAAAATATCATCAAAATCAGGATCTATTTGTTCTCTTCTATGCAGAGGTTGCCATGTAACTTTTCTCCTAACAGGTTGTCTTCTCCGTCTCTCGGGAAAAATTAAGTCGTTAACGTCTGCAACTAGTGTGAATCATCTAGGCCCCTTTGGTGATGTTTTGGTAATTAATGATAACTGCTTGTGGACTAACGGTTCTTGGAGAAATAAGAATGCAGGGTTGGACCACATAGAACAGCAAATGTTGGAGAATCATAAGCATTGGTTGTGGATCAGATGAAAGCAAAGGTATAATATAAGTTTTGTTTTTGCCGATCTTGAGGAGTTTAGAGAAGATACCTGATCGGATTAGTAGGCTAGATAGCCGTACTATTAAGAGGGGTCAATGTCTTTGATCTGTGTAAAGCTTAGTGCATCATAGAGCATCAAGTAGTTGCATTTGCATGAGGACTAACAGCGCTTCAAATTTCGTGAGTTAAAAGTTCTTTCAAAAGCAAATTTGAAAATTGCAAAGTGTTGGATGCGCGGACCGTCCGGGCCTTGAGGGCGGACCGTCCGCGATCCACCAGAGGGGTCCGAAGTCTAACCACTTAGGCAGCCACTTTGTTCTTCTGCACTGCGGACCGTCCGGGCCTTTGGGCCGGACCGTCCGCAGTCATGACCAGAGAAGGCTGGTTTCGGGCCAGTCCCTGAATTATAGCGCGGACCGTCCGGCTGTGATGGGCGGACCGTCCGCAAGTGTCAAACATGTTTTGGACAGGGACTGTGTGATTTTGTAGATTTGTACTTCGGACTGTCCGGGGGACTAGTCCGGACAGTACTATCTCAGGTCCCGGACCGTCCGGATTTATAGGCGGACGGTCCGCGCGTGTTAACTGTTCTTGGTCCGAGGCTCGGGTGCCTCTTGCTGCCAGGTCGCGGACGGTCCGGCCTTGGAGGGCGGACTGTCCGGACCCACCTTTTCTGACAGTTCTGACAGTTTTCAAACGGGAATTATAGCCGTTATATGTACGGCGGACCGTCCGGCCCTAGGGCGCGGACCGTCCGCGTGTGCGCAGAACATGTGCTTTTTGCACATAACGGTTGGATTTTGATGGAGGGGTATAAATAGAAGGGTAGCTCGTGTGAGAGAGCTCTCTTGGCCATTCCTTGCACACATTGAGCTCATTTGTGATCCTCCAACTCACTCTCTCACACTCTTTGCTTGAGATTGCATTCTAGTGAGAGATTGAGGGTTCCTAGTGCATTTGCATCATTTGGTGATTCTTGAGGCACTAGGTGGTACACCGAGCAAGCGTCATTGGCTTGTTACTCTTGGAGGTTGCCGCCTCCTAGACGACTCGGGTGATTGTCTCCGTCGAGCTCTCCAAGAAGATTGTGGAGAAGCCGCGGTGTTGATTGTGAGGGGTTTGCGCCTACCTTGCCGGAGCGGCAAAGGTGACATTAGTGGAATCGAGGTATTGAGTGATTTCTTGTCCACTTGGCTCAAAGATCAAGCCGTGACTTGATAGAGGAGCAAGTGAGAGCTTGAAGTCCACCTCAACGTGGATTAGGGGTGATCGGCAAATCACCGATACCACGGGATAAATTTCGGTGTCTCTACCTTCTTGCATTACTTATTGCCTTGCAAGTATTTAGTGTTTTGCATATTGTTCCTCAAGTATTCAATCACCGTAGTTGTTTCTCATACATTGTTTACTTATTGTCACTAGGGAATTTATTCCTCTTGTTATATTGATTAAATTTACCTAGTGTTTTTTATTTTAGTCAAACCCGCCTATTCACCCCCCCCTCTAGCCGGTGTTCTAGATCCTACAAGTGGTATCAGAGCCGAGGACTCCATTGTTTGTGGATCTAATCATCCCGGAGTGGAACAAAATGGCTAGTAACAACAATGTGCACATTGGGAAGCCACCGCATTTTGATGGGAATAATTATGACTATTGGAAAATAAGAATGTCAATGCATCTTAGAGCAATGGGTGGAAACATTTGGCCAATTGTCAGGGATGGATTTGTTGTGTTGAAAGAAGATGAACCATCCGTTAGTGATAATGAGAATATCCTCACAAATGATCAAGCCATGAATGTCTTTTATGATGCTCTTGATACAAATGAGTTCAATCGTATCAAGAATCTCACAACCGCTCATGAGATTTGGATTAAGCTAATGGAAATTCATGAAGGAACTACAATTGTGAAGAGTGCCAAACTATATGTGTGCAAAGGGAAGTTTGAGCAATTTATTATGAAAGAAGATGAGAGTGTATCCGATATGTTCAATCAGTTAAATGAGATAGTAAATGAACTCAAGGGACTTGGTTTTAATGTACCGGATGTGGATTTCACTCACAAGTTCCTTAGATCACTTCCGGAGAAATATGAGACCATTGTGACAATGTTAGTAAGGAGTGATCTATCTACAACTTCTCCAACCGAAGTATTGGGAGAAATTTTCACTCAAGATATATTTAAGAAGTCGCAAGCCGATGCTTTAAGTTTGGCAAAGAAGGTGAAAAATGAATCAATTGCTCTCAAAGCTAAGGCCTCAAAGGCAATTGAAAAGGAAGATAGTAATGATGAAGAAAATGAAAGTGAGAGTGATGGTGACATGGCTCTATTTGTAAGGAAATTCAATAAATTCATAAAGATGAAGAGAGGTCAACCTAGAAGAGGTCAAACATCTAGAAGAAATGCTTTCAATGATAGAAAGTGTTTTGAGTGTGGGGAACCCGGTCACATTGCCATGAATTGCCCAAGCAAGAAGAAGAAGGGCAAAGATGAAAGTGACAAGAAGAAAAAGAAATACTTTAACAAGAAGAAAGATGGCAAAGCCTACTTAGTTGAATGGGACTCGGATGATAGATCGGATGATGATGATGATGACACCTCATCCAAGCTTAATGCCGGAATTGCCATAAAGGAAGCTCCCTCACTCTTCTCATCCCCCCATTGTCTCATGGCAAAGGGAGATGCTAAGGTAAAAATCATCACCGATTTAAATGATATAAAAGATGATGATGATATCGATGATGTTGATGATGATGGCTATTCATATGATGATCTTGTTAGAATGTTAGGTGAGGCCGATGACTACATGCACAAAGAAAAAGAAAAAATTAAGACCTTGAAGGAATTGTATAAAAACCTCCAAGTGTCTTTTGAGGAGCTCAAGACCTCTCACAATGACCTAAAATAAAATTGTGAGAAGCTTGCGGATGCTCAAAAATCATCTATTGTGCATGAAGTTAAGGTGATCACTAAGGATATTGGAGTCACTTGTGACTTACTTGATAGTCTTACAAGTGAACCACTATCTACTAACCCTATTTGTGATAAATGCAAAATTTCTCTCAATGATAACATTGCTCTTGATGAATCAAAAATTATTGTTGAGAATGAAGTGTTAGTAGATAGAGTAAACACTCTAACTCATGACCTAGAAAAGGCATATGGTGGTAAGGCCAAATTGAATTTCATATTGGGAAGTCAACGATGCTCTCTTAACCGTGAAGGTCTTGGATATGTTCCCAAGAAAGGAAAGAATGCTTTTGTAAAGCAAAAGACATTGTTTGTGAAAGAATGTGACAAAGTGTGTCACAAGTGTCACAAAAAGGGACATGTTAGGAAAAATTGTCCCAAGTTCAAAAATGTATCCTCCACTTGTTTTGAGCATTGTTATGTCCTTTCTCATAATGCAAAAGGTGTTCATGCTAAATTTGTTGGTACTTCAATTGTTGGAAATAAAAAGAAAGCTATTTGGGTGCCAAAGACCTTGGTCACTAACATCCAAGGACCCAAGCAAGTTTGGGTACCTAAAAGAGATTGATTTCCTTTTGTAGGTAAACTACAAGGCGGGAGGGAATCATTGGGTGTTAGATAGTGGATGCACTCAACACATGACCAGAGATATAAAAATGTGTACCCAAATGAGTGAGGAAGATTGCTCAAATTATGATAGTATCACATTTGGAGATAATCGCAAAGGAAAGGTTAAAGGTTTGGGTAAAATTGTTATTTCAAATGATCATTCTATATCAAATGTGCTCTTGGTTGAGTCTTTGAATTTTAATTTACTTTTCGTAGCTCAATTATGTGATTTAGGATTTTGTTGCAATTTCACGGTTGAAAATGTTATTATCTCTAGTGTTGATGGTAGCAATCTTAAGTTTAAAGGTTTTAGACATGAAAATCTTTATCTTGTTGATTTCTCATCTAATGAGGCAAAGCTCACAACTTGCCTATTCTCAAAAGCTTCACTAGGTTGGTTATGGCATAGAAGACTTGGTCATGTTGGAATGAAGCAACTCAATCGGTTAACCAAGCATGACTTAGTTCGCGGCTTAAAAGATGTGAAGTTTGAGAAGAACAAATTGTGTAGCTCTTGTCAAGCTGGGAAGCAAGTGGCAAACACTCATCCAAATAAAAGTCAAATGTCCACTCATCGACCTTTGGAATTACTTCACATGGATTTATTTGGGCCCACATCTTTTGTAAGTATTGGTGGTAATTCTTATTGTCTTGTGATTGTGGATGACTATTCAAGATTTACTTGGGTTTATTTTCTTCGAGACAAATCTAATGTGTTTGAAACATTCAAGTCATTTGCTATATTGGCTCAAAATCAATTTGATTTCGACATCAAAAAGGTTAGAAGTGATAATGGGTCGGAATTCAAAAATGCGAGAATTGATGAATATTGTGATGACAAGGGTATTAAACATGAATTCTCTTCCAAATATACCCCGAAACAAAACGGTATTGTTGAAAGAAAGAATAGAACTCTCATTGATATGGCTAGGTCTATGTTAGCGGAATATAGTATATCGGATTCTTATTGGGCCGAGGCAATAAATACCGCTTGTCATTCATCAAATAGACTATATTGTCACAAGCTTTTGAAGAAAACTCCATATGAATTGCTCATTGGTAGAAAGCCAAATATCTCATATTTTAGGGTATTCGGTTGCAAATGTTATATTTTGAGAAAGGGAAACCGGCTTTCTAAATTTGAGAAGAAATGTGATGAGGGTTTTCTTCTTGGATATTCATCAAATAGTAAAGCTTATAGAGTCTTCAACAAAACTCATGGTATTATTGAGGAAGCATATGATGTTGAATTCGATGAAACAAATGGGTCTCAAGATGAGAGTGATAATCTCGATGATGTTGGGGGAACTCAATTGATAAATGCAATGAAAACAATGGCCATCGGTGAAATAAAACCAAAGGAAGATGATGATGAAAATAGTGTGGTTGTCATTCCTTCATCCTCAACTCTAAATGAGTAAGATCACCAAAGCCAACAACATAATGAAACCATGGATACTCATGATCAAGGTACTTCAAGACTTTCGGTTCCTCCTAATGCTTCAACTAGCAATTATCAAACGGTATCAAGAATTCATCATTCCATTGTGAAGGATCACCCGGTTGATCAAATTGTGGGTGATATTAGTAAGGGTGTTCAAACTCGCTCTCGCATAGCGTCGTTTTGTGAACATTTCTCTTTTGTATCTTGTATGGAACCTAACCGTGTAGATGAAGCTCTACTTGATGTTGATTGGGTGAATGCAATGCATGAAGAATTAAATAACTTCGCTCGAAATGAAGTTTGGGAGCTTGTTGAGAGACCAAAGAACCACAATGTTATTGGTACAAAATGGGTGTTTCGCAACAAGCACAATGAAGATGGTGTGGTAGTAAGAAACAAGGCAAGATTAGTTGCACAAGGATATACTCAAATTGAGGGATTGGATTTTGGAGAGACATTTGCTCCCGTGGCAAGATTAGAAGCAATCCGGATTCTTCTTGCTTATGCTTGTGCACATAATATCAAGCTCTACCAAATGGATGTAAAGAGTGCTTTTCTAAATGGTAAGATTAGTGAACTAGTGTATGTTGAACAACCTCCCGGTTTTGAGGACCCCAAAAGACCTAACCATGTGTTCAAGCTTTCTAAAGCTCTTTATGGGCTTAAGCAATCTCCACGCGCGTGGTATGAAAGGCTTAGGGATTTTTTGCTTTCCAAAGACTTCAAAATTGGGAAGGTTGACACTACTCTATTCACTAAAAGAATTGGCAAAGACTTATTTGTTTGTCAAATCTATGTTGATGATATTATTTTTGGATCTACTAATGAATTATTTTGCGAGGAATTCGGAAAAATGATGTCAAAAGAATTTGAAATGTCTATGATAGGAGAATTGAGCTTCTTTCTTGGCCTTCAAATCAAACAATTGAAAGATGGAATTTTTATAAGTCAATCAAAATATTTGAAGGACATTGTTGGGGGCCTTCGGCTCCGAAGGTCCTCAAAAACAGGATTTAATAGTGTTTCTGGAGTATAATGTGTGAACAGGTATCTTTGGACCCAAATCGGTACCACAGTGGGAGAAGCTCAAAGAATACGAAGGTTGATACAGCGCCGAAGGAGTGAGCAGGAAAGCTTCGGCGTGAATACAGAAAAGGAAACCGACTTAAAGATGAAAAGGCTATTTAAACCTCGGTGGATTACTATAGAACTACTACCAAATGTAAAGGGCATGGATGTAATTTTATATGGGTTGTGTTCCATGCCTATAAATAGGTGAACAGTACCCCCGTAATGTTCACGCTGACTTGGCATTTGCTTTTTGCGTCACGCTTGTACTTTTACTTCCTTTCAAACTGAAGGTACATCTGTAACTTGATGTCATTTTTATTCTTCAATAATTATATATAATTATCTATGTTATCCTTCATATTTCTTGTGATTCATTCCTCATCATTGTATGTTGTATTTATGAAGGTACGTCCTTCATAACCTTCGTCCAAAAATCATTATATCCTAAGGGAAATAATGCTTCGAAGGACGAAGGACTTTATCGATTAACATTTTTTGTGTTGCCTTGTTCTTAACTCATAGCATTTGAGAACAAGTCCCCAACATTGGCGCCCACCTCCGGTGAACTCACTTCCACTCTTTGAGTTTTTGAACACCTTCGGCGATCATAAACCTTCGCTATGGCGCCGAAGAAAGCTTCAGCAACTGGGGCTGCAGCTCTGCAACCGCTGGACCACAATCAGGAGACTGTCTCCCTTCGGGAGGCCCGAAGCCAGAAAAGGAAGGCTGTTAGCCCGACACCGCCAGAGGATGAAATAGACCAAGAAATCAGAGACATGGAGATACTTCATCAACAGGTGCAGAGGAAGAAGGAAAAGATGGCCAGGCTAGCCGAACTGCAAAGGCAGATAGACGAAGCCTCTGAAGAAGTTCGTCATCTTACTCAGGTGAGCAACACCGAAGGCCTCAACACCAAGACTTTCATCAGGAGGGTTTCCTCAACGAAGATGACTGGTATGATAATTTCCATCATGGAAATTTTGTTTTTGATGATGCTTCTCCTCTGTCCGCTGAGCTGCAGGCTACACCTTGGCCTCCGTCCTACAAGCCGCCTCAGCTTCCCATATTCGATGGCCACTCAGACCCGAAGCAGTTTTTAATGAGTTACGAAGCAACAGTATCTTCGTATGGTGGCAACGCTGCAGTCATGGCCAAATCTTTTATTATGGCCGTCAGGAGTGTTGCTCAAACCTGGTATTCCTCCCTTCGACCAGGAACGATCACTTCATGGCAAAAGCTGAAGGACATGTTGTTAACCAGCTTCCAAGGGTTTCAAACGAAGCCGGTCACTGCTCAGGCCCTGTTCCAGTGCACACAGGATCACGAAGAATACCTTCAGGCGTATGTCCGGAGGTTCTTGCGTTTGAGGGCGCAGGCGCCAACGGTGCCCAACGAAATTGTCATTGAGGCCATGATCAAGGGACTTCGGCCTGGACCTTCAGCTCAGTACTTTGCTAGGAAGCCTCCTCAAACTTTGGAGAAGCTGCTCCAGAAGTTGGACGAGTATATTCGTGCCGACAATGATTTTCGCCAAAGAAGGGAGGAGGCTTTCAGGTTTTCCGAAATGTCCAGGGGCTTCGGAGGAAGATTTTATCCGAGGCACGTCAGGTCAATTCACAACTCTAGTCAAAATGATGATAAGGGGAGTCAGCAGCAGAGGCCACAGTGCTCCTCACAGGCTTCGGGGCAACAGCAGAGCTTCTTCCGGCCACCAGCTCCAAGAGGCAGAGGCGCCAGGGGCTTCGGCGGAAGATTTGGAGATCAACCAAGGAGAATATTTTGCTTGTTTTGTGGTGAAAACAAGGGCCATACCACCAGGATGTGCCATGTTACCATCCAGAAGCAAAAGGAGATAGCCGAAGCTACAGCACAACAGGCTCAGCCGAAGCAGGTCATGCATACTGCTTCGTACCATTCGCCTTACATCCCAGAATACGTAGGCAACCACCCTACAGTTTCTGTTGCTTCGGCGAGTCAACCTCAAGCTTCCTGGCAACAGCCTCCGCCTCCACCACCGCTGCAACAAGGTCAACAGCCAGAAGGGGGCCAATATGCTCCACATCAAAGGGACTTCAGAGAACAATCCGAAGCTCGCACAGTCAATAGCACTGTGCCAGAGTCGAAGCACATCTACTGACAAATATCCTACCTTGACAGCAGTCTTTTCCATTCAGTTTTATTTTCTGTGTAATAAAGAACACTTTTTAAATTTCAAGTAATAGTTTTGTTGTCTGCCACAAGGAAAACATATCTTCTACACATGCTTAAGTTGTCGGAGCTTGAAAATTTGCAATAGCAAGGAGGACCTTCGGATTATTAACCTGCAATAGACACGGTATGAATTCTTTGAAGCAATAAAAAGTCGTTCCAAAAGGAGCGCAGTGTAAGTTTTTTGCTCCAAAGTCGTTCCTAAGGGAATGCAGAGCTTATAGCGAAAAGTCAATGCTAATTCCGCCGAAAGTAAAAGGCGAAGAAGCTCCAAAGACATTCCTAAGGGAATGCAGAGCTTACAGCGAAAAGTCAACGCTGATTCCGCTAAAGTAAAAGGCGAAGAAGCTCCTAAGGGAGGCTTACAGCGAAAAGTCAACGCTGATTCGAAAAAGATTATGTATTTTATAGCAGAGATGTGTGTGAAGCTTCGGAACGAATACCTTTTCTCATAGCATAACATCATCACATCATTTTGCATAGCATAAGCATCATACATCATTCTGCATATGGCACAAGAAAGGGATACAATATTGATTTTCGGAATGTAGCTTCGGAAGATATTTTCACGAAGTTTGGATGTTCTTCATCAGAACACTGGGTATTGTTGCGATAAATGAAAATTCTTCTTCACGAAGCATGAAAAGAAGGGAAGGTGTTTTTTCGTCAAAGACTCAAAAACGGTACATATGTAAAATTTCATGCATCGTAAAGAATTAAAAAAACAAGTTTATTACATTCAGGGTTACAAGATATTACACATACTACATTTCAGAAGTTTTTACAGTAGCACTTAGTCTTCTCTAAGTACTACTTCTGCAGCTTCGTTCAGGAGTCGATCGACAACTTGATCCATGATAGCTTCAGCCATCTTTTTAATTCCATCATCATCTTTCGGGGAAGGACCCGAAGACGCTTTAGTAGGATCTGAGGGAGGACAGGATATGGCTACATTGCTATTACAAGTTGCGAACGAAGTTTAAAATTAAAAATTACAACACAATAAAAACCACTAGTTAATACCTATTTGCCCTTCGGGCTCCGCGCTCTTCTCAGCAGCCTCTGCTACCCTTCTAGCGTCATGGATGCCCTTTTCGCTTCTTTGGATAATTTCTCAGGCCATTTCTCGGCCACCGTTGTCCCAGATATCGGTGAAAAATTTTCCACCAACCATGCTAGCTTCGGCTGAAGGATCCTTTGCATCTTCGGAGGACAAGGTAGTTTCGGATTGCGCCAAAATCTTTACATGATCACAGCCCTTTTTCTCCAAAATGGTGGCAATTCCCCTGGCACCCGAAAAAGCACATATATCTCCGCGGCTATTTAAAATTTCTTCGAAGGCCTCAGCTTCATGGCTAATCCATTCAATGGGGCCTTCAGGGTTGCCTCTCGTAAAGTTTTCTTCACTCGAAAATGCACCAACGCTGGCGAAGCTAGCTTTCAACTTCTTAACACACTCCATAGATTTATTATAACATCTTTTCTTGGACGAGCGAAGCTCTTCAACAGTTCCCTCTAAATGATTTGCCCATTGGTCGCTAAGTTCTCGTTTCGTTTCTTCAAGCATGCGTTCCTCTTTGGCTCTGGCCAGTTGTTTTCGAAGATCTTCGATTTCACGTTTCTGAGCCTCAGCTTGACTTTTGAAAGTAGCTTCGTCTTCTTTTATCCTATTTATCAAAGAATGTAATATTTTATCTTTTTCGAGACCTTCGTTCCTCAGCTCAATTACTTCGGAACGAAGGTTGCTCAGGGCTATAGCGCACCCTTCGTCTTCGGCATCTTTTTGGGCCCTGAGGGCGTTGCTAAGTATAAGGCCCTGCAGAGAAAAATGCGTGTGCGTCAATAGATTTAAGCAAACGGAAAATTTTGATCTCAACAAAAAAATACGAAGCTCTCAAATTTTGTACCTTTAAACTATTGTACGCCAAGCTGTCGGGCAACTCGTCTTTCGACAGCACCGAGAGTCCGTCTTCTAATGTTGGGAATCCGAAGCTCTTGCTCATCTCCTGGCAGACAGAAATCTCCTTGTTGTCCGGGAGACAGTACAAGAAGTCTTCTTCTCCGCTGCCATTGAATATCAACGCCCCCTCTAGATATTTTAGTTTTTGAGCGTAAAACTGGGCCTCTTGCTTTTCTTTTTCAGACAATTTTTTCCCCGAAGCATGTCGAACAATATAATCAGGGACTTTGGTGGATGCTTCGGGGGCAGCAGCATGGATTTCTTCAACAAAAATTGGCTCTGCCACTTTTTCTTCTTCGGTTTCCAGGGATTTCACCCTCGTGGGCTCTGAAGGTCCAGCTTTAGCTTCAGTTTTTTGCTCTAGAGTCTTAGTATCAAAAATCTCAGTTTTCGTTCCGGAAGTTTCAACAGTCTTCTTCGGAGTTGTGCTTGAGGACTTAATTGTTTCTAAAACATCTAGTACGTTGACCATTCTTTTTCTTTTCGGAGTCACCACTGGCCCCTTTTGAATTTTTGTAGTATCAAAATTTGCTGAAGGACTTAGAACTTCTGATATTTTTGATCCCTCAGCTGATCCTTTTGCTTCTTCCATTTTTTCTGTTGATGGCGCCTCGGCCATCTCTTTGGTTTCTGATAACAAAACCTTTGGTTCTTCCAATTCTGTTCTTGTTGGCGCTTCGGCCATTTCTGCGATTTCTGGCAGTACGTTTGGCTGTTCAGCCTCGGTGGCCGAAGAGGCCTCTCCGGTGAATTCAGGCACCGAGGCTGGTTCAATATAGCGCGGCCGATGTGTGAGGACCTTTATCCTTTTTCTTTCCGGTGCTGGCTCACTAGGAGCAGCTGCAGCTTCTTCTTTCGCAGAGGTCGCGCCTTTTCTTTTCTGCCCTCGAATGGGATAACGATAGTCAGGGTAGACGAACCCGATAGCGTCAAACACTCGATTCAGTCTTTTCTTTTTTCGGCCTCCGAAGGCTGCTGACAATGCAGTATCTTCAGCCTTCGAGTAAGCCCCAAGTAGTTCATCACTTAAATTTTCAATGCTTTTTAGCCAGTCGTCATCTGGCTCAATGAATTTATCTCCGAACTTGAAAGTATACTTCAGCCTGATAAGTCCACCTTCGTTGGCCTCCTTTATGGTCTCTTGCGGCATTTCCCATTTTTCCGCAAGCGGCCATACTCTGAAGGCAATATGCTCTTGGACCAAATCTCTCGTTCCAATAAAAGAACAAATAACTCCGAAGGCTCTCTGGCATTCTTCGGCGGCTTCATTCATCTCAACCTTCGGCCTTCGCAGGCCGAAACTTTGCCAAATAGGGTGCATAATTATACCTTTAATATCTCCCCGTGCTTTTAGGTCATTCTTCACATAAAACCATTCTGTCATCCAGTCGCCGGGCCATCTCTTCCGAAAGGTTGGCACGGGACAGCTTGACCCAGACCGAGAAACGAAGCTGTAGCAGCCAAAATTATTGTGATACTGTTCCTTACCCCAGGGTTTTGTCTTGTATAACAATTCGTGTATGTTGCAGAAACTTCTCGCATCAGGTTCCAGACCTTGGCTTCTCACGGCCCACACGAAGATATTCAGTCTTATAATTGCTTCGGGAGTAAGTTGATGAAGATAGACTTCAAATATCTTCAGCACTTCTACGACAAAGCTGCTCAGGGGAAATCGTAGTCCAGCTTTCAAGAAGCTTCGGAACACTACGACTTCATTTTCCTCAGGGGTCGGGCAAGTTTTCTCTCCTTCGTCGACCCTCACAATGGATAAATCCCGGAAGTATCTTCCCCTCATGTTGGCAAGATGATTTTCCTTGATACTTGACTTGCCAAAAACCGCATGGCTTGGTCGCCAAGGGCGATCTTCGGAGTCTTCACCACCACTATCCACATCATAACTGTCGCTGTCATCAGTATCTTCAAACAAACCTTCTAAAATCTCTTTGGTGATTTTTTCTGTGTTGGTCTTCGACATTGCTATAAGGAAACCCAGGTTCTTCTCCTCAGAGAGACTCAACTTCGTCTCGGGAGCAGTCTTCTTATCTTCAGACATCTTCGAAAACACTAAAAAACTGTTTTCAACGCCGAAGCTTAAAACCTTAAAAAGCTAAGCAAATTTTGGTGCGCAAGAGCTAAAAGTTGAGTGAGCGAGAACAGATGGCAAGAGAGCGTACCAAATGAGCTCGCGGTATGCTCTTATTTATACGCCCAGTGCGTGAAAGATTGAAAGCCCCCGCCTGTCAGTGAATGTTGCTATTCTAGCAAAGGGAAGGTGTTTTTGCGGACCTTCGGCTTAAAGCCTTCGTCCATGTCGCAATCTGAATTTATCGATTTAACAAATTTACATTGCGAGGGGCTACTGTTGGGGGCCTTCGGCTCCGAAGGTCCTCAAAAACAGGATTTAATAGTGTTTCTGGAGTATAATGTGTGAACAGGTATCTTTGGACCCGAATCGGTACCACAGTGGGAGAAGCTCAAAGAATACGAAGGTTGATACAGCGCCGAAGGAGTGAGCAGGAAAGCTTCGGCGTGAATACAGAAAAGGAAACCGACTTAAAGATGAAAAGGCTATTTAAACCTCGGTGGATTACTATAGAACTACTACCAAATGTAAAGGGCATGGATGTAATTTTATATGGGTT
The DNA here is from genome assembly GCF_902167145.1 of Zea mays. NCBI lineage: Eukaryota > Viridiplantae > Streptophyta > Magnoliopsida > Poales > Poaceae > Zea > Zea mays. Next base: position 8,574,097 of record NC_050104.1, on the reverse strand, counting down.
GTGTTCCATGCCTATAAATAGGTGAACAGTACCCCCGTAATGTTCACGCTGACTTGGCATTTGCTTTTTGCGTCACGCTTGTACTTTTACTTCCTTTCAAACTGAAGGTACATCTGTAACTTGATGTCATTTTTATTCTTCAATAATTATATATAATTATCTATGTTATCCTTCATATTTCTTGTGATTCATTCCTCATCATTGTATGTTGTATTTATGAAGGTACGTCCTTCATAACCTTCGTCCAAAAATCATTATATCCTAAGGGAAATAATGCTTCGAAGGACGAAGGACTTTATCGATTAACATTTTTTGTGTTGCCTTGTTCTTAACTCATAGCATTTGAGAACAAGTCCCCAACATTGGCGCCCACCTCCGGTGAACTCACTTCCACTCTTTGAGTTTTTGAACACCTTCGGCGATCATAAACCTTCGCTATGGCGCCGAAGAAAGCTTCAGCAACTGGGGCTGCAGCTCTGCAACCGCTGGACCACAATCAGGATATTCGTCCTACTCAAGGTGACCAATTTGATATTCGTCCTCACCAGGAGTGTATAGGCGTTCGCGGGGATTTACATTGTACACAACCCTCCATTTAGACAACTTTTTGCATGGATATGTCGAGAAATAAACTTGGTCTGCTTGATGGGCAAGGATATATGTGTCGTGTCCTTGAAGCAATTTTTTAGGTTGGATCTGTGTCATCCCAAATTTGGTCCTATAATACTTCGGGTCATATCATTTACACTCAAAGAAAACTAGAGCTAAAGGCTTATTTCCAGCAAATGTAATCTCGATTATATTTTTGATTTTCCCGTAATAGCAGGCTTCGTGTCCTTCCATGTCGGTTGCCCTAGTAACGACTCCACTATTTTGAGTGGCGGCCATAGGATGACTTGATTCGAAAATGCTTGAACGAAAGCGATATCCATTGACGTCGTAACGTCCATAGCTTTTGGCAGTTACGCTTCCAATAGATAACCGACGTAAGTCATCATTAAAATCCATTTCCTCCCCAAACTGTCAATTATGCCACAAAGCATTAGCAAATTCTGTAATATTAGTTAACTGAAATTAGCTCTCGGAGCCACATAATTAAGACTTACACGGTCCCAAAGCCACATAATGAAATTAGGTCGCCCATGCATACCATCGCGTCGCAATTTGTCTATGTCTCTCGCTGTTGGCCTACCGAGACACCTCATGTTTTGTTCATCAAACTCGCTGTCAAATATTATTGTATGACATGAGATATTTGATAACATAAACTAATTCACATATGAACAGTTTAAGAAAATAAGTCTTACACAAAGTATTTCTCCACCTCAGGCATATTCGTGAACATGTACAATAAAGCAGACTTCCGTTCTTCCATACTGAGGTGATATGCCTTGGGTGGACCAACAGCTTTGCCGTTTGTCTGAAAAATCGAAAGATCACTACACGGAGGCATCTCTCGTTCATCATCATGGTACCTTTTCTTTCGAGCAAATACATTATGTTCTTATGCAAAGTAACAACTTGTGAAGTGTGCTACCTCCTTTAGTTTAAATTGTTCCGCAATACATCCTTCAACTCTTGACTTATTGCCCACCATTGCTCTAAGCTTCTTTAATGCTCTTTCTATATGAAACATCCACCGATACTGAACAGGACCACCGACCTTAGTCTCATATGGAAGATGTATAAAGAGATGCTGCATAGGATTGAAGAAACCCGGTGAAAATATTTTTTCCAATTTGCACAAAAGCACCGGTGCAAAATCTAGATCAAATTTGTCAAGAGCCTTCCATGCATCACCATCTGACGGGTGCACCATTAACCCATCTTGTCTGTCCGTACAATCTTTATGCCACCTCATGTGCATAGCGGTCTTCCTCGAGAGAAACAAACGTTTCACTCTAGGAGTGAGAGGCATGTACTGAAGCTGTTTATGTGCAACCTTTGTCACCACATTCTCCCCATCTTCATTTACAAGCTCCATGTACCTCGACTTCCCACATTTTAAGCATTTCTGTTCTCTGTCATGTTCCTTCCAAAAAAGCATACAGTTGTCTTGGCAAACATCAATCTTCTCATACTCCATACCAAGACCTTCAATCAATTTCTTGGACTGGTACATGTCTTTGGGCATCTTGTGACCCGTAGGAAGAACCTCGCTAATCAAATCCACAAGCTCCTTGTAACAATTAATTGAGAATGCAAACTTGGACTTGATTGACATCATCTGGGTCACGAATTCGAGTACGGTCACGTCAGTGTGCCCGTGAAGAGGCTCTTCTGACGCTTTGAGTAGGTCGAAGAACTTCTGAACCTCCGGTGTAGGTGAATCATGATGATCTGGTGCCAGTTTAGGCTGCAGATCCTCAAGCATCTGGTCCATCCTATCAACATCATCTTCACCATCATCAACTTCTACTTCTGTTGCTCGTTCAACATCTTCACCGTGGAGATACCAGACCTTATAGCATGGCACGAAACCATGTGAGCACAGGTGTAGTGTGACCTGCCTCTTGGTGTGGCTCGTCATATTTCTACATTTATTGCATGGACACCTAATATTATCTATTTGTGACAAAGCAGCTGCATGGTCCAGAAATATTTGCGTCTTGGCAAACCATTCACTAGTGTGACACCCACCCTTCTTGAAACCTTCATACATCCAATCACGTCTATCACCCATTATTACGGCTGTGTACGAGTAACGAGTGTGTGTGAGACAATCACGTTTCTACACGTCACACATATATACATCTATAGGTAAGTAGTAAAACTATATATATACATAAATAATTATATATACACATAAATAACATCAAATTAATCAATATCAAAACCTTCATACATCCTAATATTATAAGTTAAATCTAATCAATAAATAACATCAAATTTAACAATTCAATAGTATAAGTTAAATCTACTATAATAATACAATTAATAATTACCTAACATGAAGCCACACATGTGATATTAAATTAACTATAATCACACTCTAATCACATGTGTTATTAAATTAATACTAATCACATAAAAGTTAACTCCCGTCGGCCAAAAAAAACCGACGAAAATAAACATGTACACACATAATTAACATTCACAATCTCATGCATTAACATGTACACACATAATTAACTCACGTGGGTGTCATAGTCGGTTCGGAGATGCGGTCGGGGGCGGAGGCGACGCTTGGGCGCGGCGGCGGCGCTCGAGGAGGCAGCGACGATGCTCCGAGAGGCAGCGGCGGGGTTTGTGGGCGCGATGGGACGCCCGGCGGCGATTTGGGCGGTGTGGGGCACGGCGGAGACGAGCGAGGGCGGGCACGGCGACGGCAGACAGGCGGGCGCGCGGCGCCGAGGACGGGCGGCGGCGGGGCTGCACGAGGCGTGGACGGGCGGGCGCGACCGGGACGGCACGCCGGCGGGGAGGGGCGGCGGCGCGGCGGCGGCTAGGGCAAGAGGCGGCGACACGACCAGGAAGAAAGACAGAATGAGCTTGCGCGGGTTCACCCGTGCTCATAAAAGGCTAATCCCCGTTGGCCTGCGCTCTAGCCGATGGGAGTTAAGTAATCCCCGTCGGCCTATGCTCTGGCCGACAGGAGTTAAGTTAACTCCTGTCGACCTACTCTCTGGCCGACGGGCGTTAAATTATTCCCGTCGGCTGCGGTTTAGCCAACAGGAGTTACATTATCCCCGTCGGCTTTTTCCCTGGCCGACGGGAATTATCCTGGCCGACGGGAATCATTAGGATTCCTGTTGTGGTCGTAAGCCATCGGGGAAAGTCTGACGTTGGTCTCTAAGTGTAAAGCGTCTTTGCATTGACTGCGGACGAGACATATACCTGCCCACCGCAGTGGCATGCGGTGCGTCCGCAGTACATAGGTTGCACAGTAACTCGCGCATATTTCATGCATCTGAGGATTGTGCACTGTTGTGGCATACCTTGTTTCCTCAAGCTCTTGAGCATACTCCTCTACCCCACTCTTTTGTCGCAAGTTCAAGAGATGCCTCATCGCTTATGGATACTCTTCTACTCCAAATTTGTCCCGGACAGCCCTACCAAATTGCATCCAGTTTCCAAAGCCTTGCTTCATCTTGTACACTTGCAACCACCTAGCATTGTTTCCTTCCATGTGCATGGATGCGGAAATCGCCCACAACGCCTTGGGAACTTGGTAGATGGCACTTTGCCAACAAATTCCAGGCTCCTTCCCCTGAAACCTGGGAAACGAATACTTGGCAGAGATGGTTGTCCTCGCCCCCTACACCTTGGTCATTTTCCTCTCTGATCTGATTCTGGTTCATCTCTCCTCTTCCCCGGTTTTAATCCCCTTGATCATTCACCTCTCATGATGAACCAGACCCATTACCTTCCAGTTCTCTGGCCATCACCTCCAAACATTGACACGCCACCACCTTGCTCGTCTCTTCCATTTGCCTGGCCAGAATGGTACGTTCTTCTTCTGCATTCTTCGCTACCATGGCGGAGACTTCCGCCTGTCCTTCCAAGCGATGATGCCCAGACTCCACCGTCTCCAACTTCCTCACCACTCGGTCCATCATCTGCTCCCACTTCTATTCTCCTTTCTATTATGCAGACGTCATTGCTTCCATCACGAAACGAGTCTGAGCAGACGGTTTCACGACTGGCGCCGTCTTAATAGCACCGAGATCAATGGCTTTGATACTAAATTGTCACGACTCGTGGCCTTGGCGTCGCGAAACCCTAGACGTGAGTTCATGACAATCACAGATACGACGCTTCCCTCACATAAGCCACCGATGGCGAACAAGGTGAACCGGTATGGTGTCTATTTTCTTTCAAATGATTTCTTAATCCCTTCTGGTACAACAATTATAAGTATTTATAGGCTAATATATGAACCAGATTACAAGCAAAGATTAGGCTGTAGTTAGGCCCAGTTTAACCCTAATCTCTGCCATATCTACATAGCACTCACCTCAGTACTGGTTGTGACAAGATTTTAATAGCAGTAGTATAGATTTCAGGTTAGTTTAGGTGTTTTCTGAGTTGCTCCTAGGCTATGCATCCGGACTAGAGATGGCAACGGGTACAAAACCCGCTGGATTTTGCCATCCCAAACCCATACCCGTGAAAAAAAATCTATATCCATTAAAAAACCAGTACCCACGACGAGTTTAAAATTTTGCCCAAACCCGTACCCATCGGGTTAGCGGGTACCCACGGGTTACCCCGCGTGTTTCATCTCCAATATGCTTGTTATTCTCATAATCAATAAGTATCGTAATGATTAATGAGAACATGGTCCAGAATTTATGTGATGAACAACGAGTTTATGATTTGGTATAAAAATTAATAGTAGAGAGAATGAAATATAAATAATAAGTTGTATAATTAAGTAACCATGCACTAAGTTATCTATCCACTACATATATAACGTTAGTAAAAACTATAATAGCAAACCAGCAACACTCTCGCCGACTACTTATATATTCACTATTTGATAAAAATTAGGAAGTAAATAGGGAGATAACAAGTTTTTTTCGTTTATAAAATAAAATAACAATATGCACTAGGTTTGGTCGGGTTTGAAAACTCATGGATTCACGAGTTTAAATATTATAGGAACAAATCCGTACCCATAAATCCATCGGATATAGATTTACTAATATTAACAAATATACAAATACGAAAATTAACCTAAACTCATAACACTAACGAACCATCGAGTTTCAGATAACCGTTGCCATCTCTAAGGGCATGTACAATGGGTATCTTAAGTTGTGTCTTAGAGTGTGTCTAGGGGGGTGAATGTAAAAAAACTCAAGACATGTATCTTGACGAAGACACAGTGTCTTAGCTCTATGTTCGAGACAGGAGACTAGCTGATTGGTCACTTTAATTTATTGAATGCTCTGATTGGTACAATGAATATGGTAAGACACATGTTTTAGACATGACCATTGTATTATGTCGTGTTTTAGCTGTGTCTTGTACTTAGAGGACCGTGCAGCAGTGTCTAGGTTGTACATGCCCTAATGCGGACGCCGCTTACGCTTCTGCACGTGGAACTGTGGAAGGCTGGAAGCCGCTAGGCGCTAGAGTCAGCTCGTTGAGGCATTCAGTCAACACACTGACTTCGTCCCCGTCCCGTCGTGCCCGGGCCTCTCTCTCACATCCACTGCCCCGACCCGCCGCCGCTCGATTGCGACCTGACGGCGGCAATGCACCCCCGCATCGCATCGGGCGCCACCGGTAAGTCGACCGCGCCGTACGGTTCCTGGGAGTCGCCGATCAGCGCCGCTGTCGTCTCCGCCGCCGGGAGGACCGCCGAGGGGTTTGCAATCGCTGGCGACGGCCGGCTCGTCTGGGTGGAGACGCGCCCCGAGGATGGAGGGTACGCCTAACGATCTAGTTCCCGTTTCCACTGCTGCCACTCACAAATTTTAGAACCCAGCGTTGCGCAAGATGTTTTTATCTCTAGCTGTGTTTTTTCGTCTTCAGGCGCGCGGTCCTCGTGAAGGAAGCGGCAGGACCAGGCGGTAAGGCTCTTGATGTGACGCCGCAGGGTTTCGCGGTGCGGTCCCTGGCGCAGGAGTACGGTGGTGGGGCATTCGCCGTGCAAGGGGACACCGTTGTGTTCTCTAATTACACTGACCAGCGTCTGTACAGGCAGACAATAGGAGGTAAGAGCAATTCCAACGAAGCACTCAAATGTGCCCCTCTATTTTTCAAATGAGAGTCCCTCACCCATATTTCATCTCATACTTCTCAACGCAAACACAATCCCCTAAGTTTCAATGTTGTGCGAAAGCTGAAAGCAATTTGGTTCAACAGCTTTGGTTTTTGGAAAAAATATTGTCAGCTTCTCTTAGTGACAAAACCCCATACGTAAGCCTCATCTTCTTCCTCTGGCCTCTGGGTGGATCCCCGGTTGAGGTTGTGCTCCCTCGCGACGGCGGATCCACGCTCGCCTGTATAGCGGTCGAGGTCATGCTCGCCCGCGGTGGCCAGGCCAAGGCTATGCTCGAGGTGGTGACCTCGCTGCGGGGAGGCTAGAGAAGGAACGGTCTTCGGAGCCGAGCACGGGAGAGGAAGGAGCATCGCCACCCGCCGGAGGCATGAGATGAGAAAAGAGTCACAGGATCATGGATGTGAAGAGGTTGGATATGGAAAACAAGAAAAAAAAACAAATCAATATTTTCATAACTAGTGATAGGTGGATAACTTTTAGAAGTTGTCCATCTTCAAAGCAGGGGTGAGCTGTTTTCAGTTTTGTACTAGGGCAAAAGCAGCTTTTGCCCAAAATAGTTGTGGCTTTTCAACCCTTTGGTTGGTTTTTTTTTTTTTTTTTTTTTTTTTTTTTTTTTTTGCAAAAGCAAAAGCAGGCTCAAAAGCCCAACCAAAAGACCCTAAAATTTTCACTACTTTACGTTGTACTGTCTTAGACTCTACTTATTGGACCACTTGCCAGCTTTATGGAAAAAGAGAAAGTAGGAATAAGAAGGATCAGAGGCTGAGAGGACCTCATCCATCGGGGCTTGAATAGGGGATCGGTTGAAGAGCTTTTTCATGTGTTTGAGCTCTCAAAATAAGATGCGGACTCAAGTAGAAGCTTGGTGGAGTTGCTCTTAAGGAGCTGACCTGAACCTACACTAACAGCTGTACCACACCGAGTCTCTGACTTGTGGGGGCCTGATGGCAATTTTGTAAAGCCCATTCTCTGTAATGGCAAAAATCCAAATCTCTCCGTGAGAAATTTGGATTTTTGCCATTACACTGCATAAAAGCATTATTATTACTACTACTACCTCGTTCCTGGTTATTCCTACTGTTTTGCCACCCTTGGCTACTTAATTTGGCAACTACTTGTCGCTCCAATCTTAAAAAATGAAACCCATTATGCTACTGGTATCTGTCCGACATTATGTGATGACAGACGCCTGGCACTTATGCCCATGATTCACAACTTGTGGGAATGCTGAGTGGGGATTGATGACTGAGACATCAGATAGGCAAAGGATGGGGCATGGCTGATGTACAACCTGTCATTACTCCAACATCTGATTTTTTTTACGTACTAACTAAACTCACTCAGTCCAGGTGACTACAAAAGGTGTTCCTTTATGCCACATTTAAACTTTCTTCTGCTGTCAACTTGTTATCTTGATATGCATCATATTTAGATCCTTCTATAAAGAATGGTTGAATCTCCGTGCTTTAGGGATTCAAGTGAGCATTTGGAAAACAGGAACTATCTTAGTTATGTTTTTCTTTCTTGAACTGTAACATCACTTTGATTTTGAAAAGTTTGATTCTACTTCTCTGAACCTTCTTTGGCTTAAGCCATGATAACTAATAAAGGGATGTCATTTTATTATCAAATTCATGTGTAAGTCATGATATTCTTTAACTGGCCTTTTAAATTCCTTGCTTTGTTGGTTTCAGATAATTCACCACTACCACTGACACCAGATTATGGACCAGTAGTACGCTATGCTGATGGTGTCTTTGATCCCCATTTCCATCGTTTCGTAACTATAATGGAAGGTGAATATACCTATTCCATGTATCAGATCAATAGTTCTGATTTGCTTACAGTTATTGAGTTAATAAAAAAAGAATAAAATTTGATGACAGACCATCGGCACAATAGCTCAAATCCCATCACTACAATTGTTGCTGTAGGAATAAGTGATCCGGATGTCAAAGGTAAGGAACCCATAGGCTACTGCTTTAGGTTATTCTTAAGAGATCTTTTGGCTTATTTGTAGTTTAAATCTTCTTTTTTTTGGATCAGAATATACTATGCTGGTCAGTGGCAATGACTTTTATGCCTTCCCCCGTATTGATCCAACTAAAAAACGTATGGCATGGATTGAGTGGAGTAACCCAAACATGTCCTGGGACAAATCGCAGTTGTGGGTTGGGTATTTCAATGAGAAAGGGTAATATCTTAGTTGCACCTTTGTGTTGTCACTCATTTTTGGTGAAAGAAAGAAATGTTCTACACATCTATGCTTGTAACTCCAGTAGCTGCTACAGTCCTTTATATATGCTCTCTCCATCCTAAATTATAAGACGTTTTGGCTTTTCTAGATACATAAATTTTGCTCCGTACTTAGATATACACTATATCTAGATACATAATAATGAAAGTAATGTATCTAAAAAAGCCAAAACGTCTCATAATTTGAAATGGAGGGAGTATTTACTAATGAGCGTGGAGTCTTTCATGCCCAACAACATATGTTGAGGATTAGTATGTTTTTTAGATCACTTCATTCATGTAACAGGTCCAGAGAAATCGATAATTTGTTCGAGATTGTGCTAATGTAGTCTTGCTATTGGCTTTTCCAGAATCGGGGTTATTGTACATCATATGTACCTTGATTATATACCTAATGATATGTTTGATAGGGTATTTGTTTGTTCCAGTCCATTTTATTTTTTTACAAAAAGGATCAATGGTTGAGTTTCTTGTTAATTCAAATGTACATGAATGTTTCATGATCTTCTTCGAAGATTTATTGCAGTGTTTATTATTGTGCAGAGAGATAAAAGAAAAGATCTGTGTTGCTGGTGGAGACCCAACAATAGTAGAATCTCCTACTGAACCCAAGTGGTCTTCAAAAGGTATTTGAAATTTAGTACTGAACTTTGTCTTGTATTTTAAGTGTTACAGTTCAAGGACATGGGTAGGCGACTTTCTGCATGTTGATTATCTACTTGGTTTTTATTTAGCTAGGATAAATCCAAACCGTATTTTCTCACTTGATTAACTCTACTTTGCTCTAGGGGAGCTGTTCTTCATAACCGATCGAAGGAGTGGGTTTTGGAATATTTATAAATGGGTATAATTTTTCTCTCAGTTGTATTAGTTTCTATTCAGTTTTTTACTGATCTGATCGTTCTCCCAGGTTAGCAAATGCATATCTGTCTGTATTGTCGTGGGACACATCTGTCTCTATTGTCCTGGAACCCTCATATTGATCATCTGTGTTCTAGATGTACCACTTGCACCTACTATTTAACAAGATTTGTTTATTTAAGAACTAGTTATACCCTTTTACATACAACACGTAGTCACGCATCTTTCACAGGGACAGTTGTTATTTTGGCGACACCACCATGTAGCTAACAATAGTCATTCTTATAGCCTACTGACTAGTGAGTAGGATGCTGATTAAACATAATGTTCTAAACTCATATTGTCATTTTTATAGTTACTCCATTTTTTCTCGTATCATACCAAGATCAATGGGGCATCAACTTGATGCCCTGCCTCCAAGTTATTGAAACTGTTCAGCAAGTTAGACCTGTCTGTGACAATTAAGAACTAAATATCTTTAGCTGGTTTACTAAACAAAAAACATGGCCATTACATTGACAAAGCATAGAACACAAATATTACCATAGAGAAGTTTGAACTTTCTGTTATCAGTGTCTTATGGTGATTTGTGCATGACAGGATGAACACAGCAGAGCGGTAACACCTCTGCATTCACTTGATGCTGAATTCTCCAAGCCCATGTGGATTTTTGGTGTCAGCTCCTATGGTTTCCTTGGAATAGATGACACAAGTCACAAAATTGTTTGCTCTTACAGGTTTTCGCATTTTCTAATAGCTGTTTGATTTTATGTGGTTCAGAAGAATAAACGTGTTTTTCTTATTCAGGCAGAATGGAAAGTCATGTTGGAGTGCTTGATCAAGATTCTGAGTCCTTCCTGAAAATTGACATTCCCTTCTCTTCTGTAACTAACATAGTGGTACATACCTTAAGTAACTATGTTTTGCTATTTATCATTTTGTATGTTTTGGTATTTAATGCTCGGACTTGTTGATGCGATGATGCTTTATCTTAAAGCTTGTTGATTTGCTAGGTATCTGGAGATAGATCCTTCTATATTGAGGGTGCATCTGCTACTCTTCCAGTATCAATAGCAAAGGTTTAATTAATTGGATATCCCGGAGTCTAATGTCAGTTAACATTGAACCCTGCGGTGTACATTTGAGTTTGACCCTTTGTTTTTCCACCAGGTGACACTTGATGAAAAGAGAACTATGGCAACTGATTTCTCTATTGTTTGGTCCTCCTCTGAGGATGTTGCACAATATGAATCATACTTCAGCTTGCCTGAATTTGTGGAGTTCCCAAATGTGATCAATGGTCAGCATGCATATGCTTATTTTTATGCTCCGTATAATAATTTTTTTCAAGGTTCATCAGACGAAAAGCCTCCCCTACTGGTCAGAACTCATGGTAAACGAATATATTATTTTTGTCCTTTTTTCTTTATGTCATTTATGATCATGACTTCATGTTACATCAGAAATAACAAGCAAAAACATTTTGTTGGATTTTATGTACTTTCTAATCAGTATGTAAAGCCGTCTCCAGCAGATTATGCAAAACACTAGATTGTACTATTCACAGAGTGAAGTTTGAAATACAAGATAGGATAAGTAAGCTGCTGAAGACAACCTAAGAGTGACAAGTGTTTGCCTGCTACTGCAGTCAGTATCTGTCAATTCAGTCTTTCGGCAACATAATCTCTTAGCATTTTGATGATAGACGTGCATACATTAGTTTATGCTAACTTGATTTTGGTCCAGATGCTTGTCAAAAGCATCACATAGTGAAAAATCTTCTTAACATTATTATAAGTTTATAGCTTCTTTATACCACATCATTGTTTAGGTGGACCCACAGATGAAGCACGAGGGGTTCTGGATCTTAGTGTGCAGTACTGGACAAGCCGAGGATGGGCATTTGTTGATGTTAACTATGGGGGAAGCTCAGGTCTTTGGCTCTTTTTTGTCTCAGCTTATATATCTGATGAAGAAATCCACATTCTTTCTACTTCCAGATCTGATATATTAATTATTCAATGATGTCCATTCTCTTATTTACAAGCACCTTAATCTATTTACTATCAAGGATTTTGATGGTGATAGTTATTGATGTCCCTTCACTTTATTGAAGGCTATGGGAGAGAATTTCGAGAGAGGCTTTTAGCACAATGGGGTGTTGTTGATGTAAATGATTGCTGCAGTTGTGCTGCATTCTTGGTATGGCTTCTTTAGACTGACAAACCCAATCCGTCGACTTCTGTAGAGGATCTAGTCAGCATTTACAGTGATTACTAAGAAAGATGAATGAACATGTTTATACCATGCTGATTATTAAGGTGGAAACTGGAAGAGTGGATGGGCAGCGGCTTTGTGTAACTGGAGAATCTGCTGGTGGATTCACAACTTTAGCCTGCCTTGCTTTCAGACAGACCTTCAAGGCTGGTTCGTCTTTATATGGGGCAAGTTTTGGTTCTCGATTTCTCATGCATTGCTCTCTTATGGATTCAGCTTAACACCAGCTAAGAACTTATACATGCGGGCTCTGCTTTGTTTATAAGCAGATAGCTGACCTAGCGTCCTTGAGGGCAGGAATGCACAAGTTTGAAGCATACTACATTGATAACCTTGTGGGTGAGGAATGCTGCACTCATGACTCATCCATACTAGCAATTTTTGATTTTATATGTTTGAATTAACAACATCACTGTACCACCAATGTTTCAGGTAATAAACAAGCTTACTTTGAGAGATCTCCTATAAACTTCGTTGAAAACTTTTCATGTCCAGTGATTTTGTTTCAAGGGTTGGAAGACACGGTAAGCCTACAAGTCCTGAACTTGTGTACTGGAGGATATGCTAAATATGTCTGGAAATCATAAATGTTAATTTAATACCATTTATGAATGAGGGGATAAGAATAAGACAGTGTTTAACACATCAACTACCTTGTGGTGTATAAAAAGGAAACTAGGTATCGATGAATAAACTCCAAACCATTAATCATGAATGAGGGAACCAGGATCGAGCGGGAACAAACTACGCCTTACCAGTTCTTAACTTCTTACCATGAACCTGAAGCTATTGATTTCAGTTTACTGGCTTTTCAATTTGATATCAGGTTGTATCACCAGATCAGGCAACAAAAATATACAAAGCCATAAAGGACAAGGGCCTTCCCGTTGCTTTGGTTGAGTACGAAGGGGAACAACATGGCTTCCGCAAGGTCCAGTGATCACTCCTTAATCCTTAGGCACCGCATCTTCTTAGTGTCACTAGTATAAGCAGGAAATTACTTAGTTAACTACCTAATGTTAAAAATCACTATCTGCTGTTGTTCTCTATCAAGTTAAGCATTTTAATTAATATAGGACAAACTTGAATTTGCATAGTGCAAACTACAGATAGCTAATACCTGACATGCTCACATGCATTCCTTTGAACAGGCTGAGAACATCAAATTTACCTTGGAGCAGGAGATGGTGTTCTTGGCAAGATTAGTGGGAGAGTTCAAGGTGCCTGATGACATAACTCCAATCAAGATTGAAAACTTCGATTAGGCCTTGTACTCACGTTTCAAACGTCAATTACCTGCCATCAACTGCTGAAGTGATCAACTTGGTGCACCTGTGCGGCAGACTTGCCATTCGCAGCTGTTCTTTCAACTGAACTCTAGGGCTCTAGGCTGTTGTTACGAGCAATAAATTGAAGCAAAGCTTATCAAAACACACTAGCTTTTCCCCGCTGTCGGTCTGTTTCCAGGTTCCACTGTCTGTGGACGCGGAGATCTCGTTGACGCGCGAGGAGACAAATGGGCCATGATTTAAGGGGTGTTTCCGTAGTTACGAAAATGAAATAAAATAGAGGGACTTAAAATTAATCCCTAGAAATCAAATGTCTCCTTAGTTTTCTTCCAAACCGTGAGTTGGATATGATTGGCCCATCAATCATGCTTCAACACGGTTTTCTACTCCCTCCGTTTCTTTTTATTAGTCGCTGGATAGTGCAATTTTGTACTATCTAGCGACTAATAAAAAGAAACGGAGGGAGTATCTTACATTTAATAAATACTAATGCAATGCCTGTATATAACTGTACATAATCATATTTGATAGTAAGAACTAAGAAGGCAACAACGACTTGCTGATCATTCGTTTGTGTATTGAAATCATGAAGTGGCAATTAAGTTAAGAAGCCCTTAAAACAATACGATGAAAACTACTGTTACGTAGAATTCAAGTTCCATATCATCAATACACCATACAAGTTTAAAGAAGAAAATTAAATGAAAAAAATAAGCAAACATACAACTAAATTCTTCCTGACGGAATCAAAGTTATCTGTATATTGTCAAATGTTGATCTTCTTGAAAGGGTGGGGGCACCAAGGAAGAGACGGGGTTTGGCGACGTCTCCAGCTGAGAGCAAGGGCATAGCCCACTTTGTTCTCCTTGGATCTATCTATAGCTCCGACGACGTCAGAAAGAATGAGACTAGATGACTAGATGTGAGAATTAGACCGAGGAGAAGGACGAGAGTCGAGAGAACTACGCCAAATCGACGAGGAGACCTAGAACAGAGATGTTTTAGTCTATCCAAACATTTAATGTTAAATAAGCATGAGGTATAAAAGGTCATAAAATTTGAGGGGGTCATAGCCTGGTGATGCTGTGTGGAACAGTGACACCACGGTGCGGCGTACTTGGGGTGGGGTAGTTTCGGGGCATCACCGCGTCCTCCTCCTCCCTCGCTGGCCACTCGGCTTCGGCGGTCCCGTGTCACTCCACCCAGGCACGCCACCACGAAGCGTCGCACGACCACGAACAGTAGTTCCAGCACCGCCACCTATCGTGTTTTCTTCTGCATTTGATGCAATATGAGAGGTTCCATGTCACCCCTACAAGACATTCTCGCCTCCTCGGGGAGCCACCAATTTGGATGGGGGCTTCCTAAGCATTGTCTATGTTGGATTTTAAAATAAGTGAATTGCTCACCTATTCTTGTCAACTTAAGATTTTGGTTGAACTGTTTGGTGCATACAACTTAATATGGTATCAATGTTAAGGACCACAAGTTTGAATCCTAGTTAGCGCAATTAAAAAATATATAATTATTTCTTGCTCCTATTACAAGTTATTGCTCACCTCTTTTTATTAGCTTAAGCGCTTTTGATTTGAACTGGTTGGTGCATGCAACTTAATTGTCTCGGTAGATTTTTGATTTTTTTTTTCTTTCTTTTTTCAGTAATAAAGCTTTATCTTAAACAATTACATCATCTTGATACAAGAGTACTAAGATTGCTCTCAACATCTACACACTAAGGTGTACACAACCAAAAAGGAAAAAAGCGAAACAAGCTCATCTCAAAGAGAGCTATCACTCACAACAGCCTTCAAGTCATCCACTAACCAGATAAAGCTAGAAGCAATATTAAGGCTCATCATAAACAATGTCTTCAGGAAGTACACGACATATAAGAATGCCATTATTGCCATGACTTAACCAACAAACGCCAGATCAAAGGTTTTTACCCAAGAGAAAAGACCCTCAATACAACCAACTAAGACTAGGACTACAAATTTTTCCTCGAAGTCAATGAGCCCGACACCCATAAGTCCCACCAAAATCAAAGATCACCGGTCTTGCCTCCACCTTTTTTCCATGCTTATGTCGACATACCACAAAGTCTTGGCTAATACAAACGTCCATAAGCTCTGTGACAGCATCTAATTTTTAGGTAGACCAATTTACGAAGACATAGTCGCGAACTAGCCAATAAACAATAGCACACGAACAGAGTCTATAGGTTGCGTCTAAAAACTGATATACCTCCATACAAATAGCCCCTTAACAATAGAGTGTAAATCCGACAAGTCTATAATTTATTTTATAACAATTTCACCAAATAGATTTATTTCACTTCACACCACACTAGTACAGAATGAAACAACATGACACAATGACTCCACCACAATGACCAATAATGAATGGTGGAAATAATGACGAACTTATACTTGATGAACCCTCCACATTATCAGATTTCACCTCTCATTCTTGCCATCTTCTTCTTCAAAGAAAGGGTAATCTGTGTAGCCAACAATAGGATCTTGCGTGTAGAAGGTGGAGCGGTCGTATTTGTTGAGTGCCACATCCAGCTCGAACCTCCTAGGCAGGTCCGGGTTAGCCAAGAACAGCTTCCCATACGCGACGAGGTCAGCATACCCTTCTGCCACCACCTTGTTGCCTTCCTCCCGATCGTACCCACCGGCGGCGATGAACGTTCCATGAAACGCCTTTCGGAACGGCAAGAGCCCGTGAGGGATCTGCCTGCGCCCGTGGGCGGTAATGCGGGGCTCCACCATGTGGCAGTAGAGCAAGCCGCTATGCCTGTTGAGCTGCTGCACCATGTAGTGGCCGAGCGCCACCGGGTCCGAGTCCACGCAGTCCACGAAGTCGACGAAGGGCGACAGCCTGATGCCGACGCGGCGCGCGCCCACCTCGCGGACGACGGCGTCCACGACCTCCACGGCGAGACGGCACCGGTTCTCCAGGCTGCCGCCGTACTGGTCCGTGCGGTCGTTGCAGCTGTCCTTCATGAACTGCTCCAGGAGGTACCCGTGCGCGCCGTGGATCTCGACGGCGTCGAAACCAGCCTGGATCGCGTTCCGTGCGGCCCGCCTGAAGTCGTCGACGATCCCGGGGACCTCGTCGGTCCGCAGCCGGCGCGGCTTCGAGTACGCCGTTCCGGACTTGGCGTCGGGGGAGATCTGCTTGTCCGTGCTCGAGATAGGCGCGTCGCCGTTGGGCTGGAGCTCTGCAAGTTGGATGGGTAACCGACTAGAACATCAGCTCCTGGTTAAGCAAGTCAAGCAAGTAGCATGATCGAGAGCTGAGAAACATGCACGTACCGTTGGTGGAGACCCTGCCCACATGCCAGATCTGGCAGACGAAGATGGCGCCCTTGCGGTGGACGGCGTCGACGATGGGCTTCCACGCCTCGACCTGCTCCTGCGTCCAGATGCCAGGAGACTCCGGGAACCCCTGCGCGGTGGCCGACACCCCCGTGGCCTCCGCGATGAGCAGGCCACCCCTGGTGGCGCGTTGCGAGTAGTACACGGCGGCGTGTGGCTGCGGCACGTTGCCGTAGGAGCGGCACCTCGTCAGCGGCGCCAGCACCACCCGGTGAGAGAGCTCGAACTGCCCCATCTTGTAAGGCGTCAGCAGCGGGATCACCTCCTTCGCGGCTTGCTGCACCATCTTGCCTGCGTTGCCTTGCCTATTTGCTCTCGGTCGGTCACTTGCTAGCTCTGCGCTTTGCTTCTGCTCTGTTGCTCGCTTTGCTTCTGCTCTGCGTCTCCCGGAAGGGGTGTCGCTGTATATTTATACGTGTCGGAGTGGGCGCTCCAGCAGGTCCAGGCGTGGTGTTTCAGTCTTAGTGAGTGTCTAGATTGTTCTCGTGCCCCTTCGCGTTGCGTCACCCTTTCCGTCATCCACTTTTCGTTCACGCAGGTTCGTTGTAACAGGCCGTTCTTTCGGCTCCAACCAACCACAGTCCACACGGCAAGTTCAGATTGCGGCCTGTTTGACTTGTGCGGCGAAAAGCCCCACGTCACCTGCACTAAGTGATGACGCAACTACCGCGTGTGGCATTTTGCATGTAGGATCTTCTTCGCTGATCATCTCTGTGTACATTTCTGTGCTCGTGCAGCCACTGATATACTACTACAACGTTCACAAATCACATTGTACTCGTACATGCATCCGAGCACTTGTCAATTAGATAAAAAGTTAGCAGACGCCAATACAAAAATACATTAATACTTCGGAGAATTCGCGAGTATTTCTTTTTAATTTCCTTGCTAAACAATAAGTTAACCAAGTTGACAAAATAAATAGTAACATCTTATTTCTCCATCTCTCCAAGGCTCTGTTTGCGTCCTTCAGTTAAGATATATTCGGATAATCACAATTTATGTACAAATTAACTAAATCGTTATGAATATACTTGTATGTTATTGTTGGTCACATAGAGAAGATACTGCATTTCTTCTTTAGTCGAGCAAATCAAACAGTATAGTAGAAACTGTAGAGTATCAATAGAGCATGGAAAGTGATAGGATCTATTTCTATCTCTCACCTCACAAATTTATAGCTTATATATAAACTTTTCAAAACTCTAGGATATGAAATTCCAAATCAAGATAGTCCAATAAATAAAGTAGATTCCAATTCCCTAAAAATGAAAGATCAAATAGAGCCTAAGTGATTTTCCATACTTCCTTTCTCCTTTACTCCTCTCTCACATGGAAGTAACACAATTCTTCAATCGTAGATACTTCATACTTTTGAGCCACCATTTCTCCAAACTCCTCACAAAACTCTTGATTTGTTGATCCAAAGATAATATCATCCTAAATATCAACTTCTTCTAATGGGTCCAGGGGTGAAAACGGGTCGGTTATACTCGTCGGGTACCGGATATGGATAGTGTAAATACTCATTTTTTCGGATATGGATTCGAGTATTTTTATATTCGGGACGGATACAGGTAATACCCGGATACTGTAGCTTCGGATTCGGGTCGGATACGGAACGAGTACTACCCGATAAATACCCAGATATTCGGGTCGGATACGGGTATCCGGAATTCAGGTACCCGTTTTTTCTTTTTCTGCATAATAATATAGTTATAAAATCATAACTTTTACATATGAAATCGAATGAAGATAAAATTTATATGAAAATTGTAGAGCTCGAAGAGATCTATAACTTTGTAGTGCATCATTTTTTTGTTTAAACATATGTTCAGGCCAAAATCATTAAAATTATGTCCAAATTTATATCAAATTAATATACTTTATCATTTTTATGTGGGTGGGGGGGGGGGGCTTAAGGTTATCTCCACGTAGGAACTTAAGGTTTTATTTATATAGACTATTTATTAGTATTGGTAACTTATTTGCAATTTTCGGTCGATGCTATGTTATTTGATGGATTTAATTATATTTTTTATGATTTTCTACGACAAGAAATTAATAATATATAAATAGCCAAAATCATGAAATTTTACGGAGGCACAACATATGTTCATATATAACTATAAAAAATGTTTGGATGATAAGATCTATAAGATCCCCGCGTTTCTTCCATTTCACGTTCACTTATTTGTATGAGTTATATGTGAAATCACTATAAGTATCCAAATTTCAACATAATTAGTACTTTACTTTATCATTTTCATACGAGGACTTAAGTTATCTTCGTATAAAAATGTTTATTTATTTTGTAACTTATTTGCAATTTTTGAGTGAAACTAGAATATTTTATGAATTTTTAATATTGTGGTGTTGGTTCTACAATGTCCTTGTAATTAGTAACTTTGAACTGCATGATGTCAATTTTATCGGTTTCTTTCCTACATGATTATGTATTGCTTAATTTATGTATTTGTTGGGTGGTTGGACAATTAATATCATCGGGACGAACTACCCGACAATTATCCGGTACCTACCCGAGTAGTATCTGTTATTCGTTTCTTACCCGCGCGGATTATTACCCGGTCCCGTCCTGTATCTGTCCCGAATCTTAACTACTCGTATCTGGTCCCGTATCCAAGCAAAATACATTAGGGTAGGATACGGGATGATCCTGTATCCGACTGTATCTAGCTTGTTTTCATCCCTAAATGGGTCAGCCGACAGGAAGCCTTAGCCTAACTTATTTAGTTCATCAATAGCTTTGTAGGACCGATGTAATTTGGGCGTTGTAGCACTAATGTATGCATAGAAACACTTGAAAATTGTATTGTATATTGAACGGAACAATGTATCGTGGAAACGACAAATTCACGTATAGAAAGGCATGTACGAACTGAACAATGGTATGTTTGCGCACGAGCTCGAGGAACATTTAACGTTGCAAATTATATTACACATCTTGTTCATCAAAAGATGTCGGTTACACAAGCAATTAAACAAAGATTTAAGAATACATGTTGCACTACCTGACACCATACACATAAAGTGATCGCCTGCCAACATTATTAAAATAACTGCGACATTTCTTCTAGGAGAAAACGACAATGATGATTGTTTTGTATATTACAGAAAAATCTACCTTAAACTAAATGAAAGATGGATTTGAAATTGAGAATAAATTCCATTTGATCCCCCAAACTTATCTTCAAGGGTCAACTGACTCAATTCTATAAAAAATATAATTGAAAAACATATATGTGTCATCAGAATTTCCCTCATCCATTAGTAATAAAAAAGCAGCACAAAAGATATGAATATTGATGCTACTACACATTCACTTCCATAATAGTGATTCATTTTTTGTTTGACAAACCACATAGGTGCAAATTGTACAAAGCTTACCAGGTTGTCGTTCATCTTTTGTCCCTCTAATCGTGCTTTATTGATCATGTTCAGGATTGAGACATCACAAAGCTGGCTTAGCACATGCCCTTGTTGACTGTAGATCAGAAGATTTTCTCTATAGAATGAGCAGCAAGCAAACATACTATAGCGGTGACCAGCAAACAAACCAGAGCGGAGGAGATATGTTTACTTTGTAGGTCGTAGGTGTGTGTATATGTGTGTGTGTTTTGTAGAGAAGGTATATATACAGTGCAATTTTTTGAAGACAAATACTATTTTTGTAGATTTTATTGGATGGTGCATTTTCATCCCCACCAACTGGACTCTGACATTTTGTATATAAAAGCATTTACCTTGACAAGTTTGTGTCATCAAAATTTCCCTCACCCATTAGTAGAGATGTCAATGGGGCCCCGAAACCCGATTACCTGTGGGAAATTCCTCTATTAGGGTTAGGGTATGGGTTAAACTTAATCCCCATGGGTATAGATTTGAGAGAAATCATTTCCCCATCAGGTATGGCGGGTATAGGTTTGGGAGGGTTAAACCCGAACCCGATTACCCATGGGACTGTTTTATCCGATTTACCACAGCATTGAGGCTTAAATGATAAAACATGTACTAAGAGATATTTCTATTTACTGTTTGACCATATTTGTGATATGTGGACATGTGGCTACTAAAAGACACTATTTATTAATGAAACTACAAAATATGCATGCTGAAATGCTGAATTGTGTCGTGTCCATATGCTGAAATTCTGAAATGCTGAATAGTCGGTTGGGTTCGGGTCCCCATGGGTATTTGGTACCCGGTCGGGATGGGTATGGGAAGATTTTCGTACCCGAGGTCGGGTTCGGGGATAGAGGCGGGTCTGTGCTCATGGGTACGGGTCTAGGGAGTTAATCCCCGGTGGGGAATTCCCCATTGACATCTCTACCCATTAGTAATACTAGTTGGTTGCCTGTGCGTTGCGACGGCTCACAACAATATCCACCAAAAAGATCTCAAGATTTTTTATTGATTGTCTCCGCTCTCCGTATAATTTTTTTTATTTAACTAACTGATGTTGTTGTTTACTCCATCCAATATGTCTTGATACAACACGGCCAATGAAAGGAGCGATTAGAAGAGAGTTCACAACGACTGAATGAACGAATAGAGATTATAGAATGACATAATTCCACCATAGGTAGCAAATCAGTGACCCCTATCCCTCGCCTCCCCACTTCCAAGGTTTCGTAGAGCAGAAAGGGAAGGGAAGAGGCGGGCATACCTATTCGTTGCCGAAGAAGGACACAACGAAGACCTGGACATTTAGAGGCGACATAGATAGTATAGCGCTAGATACATATAGGGAGAGTGCATGCAAGCGGAGAAAGAAGCCCAGCTGGAGCAGCTCCAAACCGATAGGCACCCGCACCAGGCGTCGGTCCGAGAAGGGCGAGAGAATGCGAGTGCCTTCCTAGCCCTGGACCCACCGAGGCGACACAACACCACCAACAACTCCATAGCATATGCCGACTACAGCCGCGCTACGGGCCTTGGTTGTCCAATATCTCAGACCTGGACTCCTCATCGCCAAGATAACCTAAGCGTGGCAAGCGCCACCGTGTCCTCCTCGGCAACACTTACGAAGAGAGGACAGGAGCAAGACCGACTCGCCCCGTACCCGCGTCGAAGAGTAACGGTCGGCTCGCGGCTGCGACCGTGGCGGGGGCAGTAGGTTAGGGAGGAATAACAGGGCGAATGCCGGGAAGACGAACGAGACGTCTGACGACGGCAAAAACGATGGTACGCGCATACTGTGAAACATCCTCGTGGACGTGCAATAGCCACTGCGCGGGTCGGTGTCGGGGCTAATGTTGGACGAATATGGGGAGAAGACGCCTGCTCCCACGCCCTCTGCCGAGAATGGGGTGGCGCGGAGGCGTAGGCATGAGGGGAGAGAGAAAAGCAGCAGGATGACGAACGAGGTGGCGGCAACTGAGGCGAGAACCATAATTATCGCGCGGAGGTATAGATGACCATATGGACCATGTATGACAGACCGGCCCGAGGCACGACCCATTTAATAGTGCCTGGGCCAGCTCGACATGAGCGTCGTACCGTGCTTGGGCTGTAGCCTCGGCCCGTAGTGCTGGCCCGGGCCGACACAATTATATTTTTTATTTTACAAAAAAATGTATATAAATATGTACAATGTATATTCAATATTAAAAACACCTGATCATGATGTTCTACTGGTTAGATGGCTTCACCTAGTGTCTCCCGCCCTTCTTCCATCAGGGCGTGGGTTTGAACCCCACCTCATGCACCGCTTTTTTAACATTTTACGCTAATTTAACCAAATGGCCCGACAGGCTAACGGGCCGACCCAGTACAGTCAGCAGGCTGACATGCCGTGCCTGGGCCAGAGATGTGGTCCACGGGCGTCGGGCCCGTGTCAGGCCGTCGTTTGGCCATCTATATACGGGGTGTGTTTTGGGACGTGGAGGTTGGTTGCACGAAGCGGACATGCATGCAGCGGGGTAATTTGAAATAGATGTGAATGATTATTTATAAAAAGATGACATGGGACAACCATTGCAACTGGTGCTTTAATATAGTATATGGAAAACACAGCCGAAGGGGTATGGATATTGATGCCAGGGGCCAAGGGCGTCCCTAAGCCCGTGTGGACTATGCGACCGCACATTGGCTCTAAAATTACAGGGCCTCCAATTTAATAGAGGTCCATATATATTAAATAAACACTATATTATATTCCATGTATTCTAGGCCAAAATATTTGAGATAGCCGAATAGACGGTGTCTTGTAGCATCTCGACTCTAGAACCTAAGTGGTGCTCGTTGCTCTTCCAAATCCTACACATCTAACTCAGAGCTAGACTGACGCTGGTCAGTAGTATATAAATATACAAGTGCCAGGGCTTAGGGGCAACTCATTTTTGAGGGAATCATCTACACGTGGAAGAGAGACAAGGTGAATGATAGCTAGTCCCCAAGGAGACTTGAACAGTATCAAGGTTATGACGGAAGAGCCTAAAATCTTGTTGTCACAATCCTTAGGCTGCACATAAAAGAGATGAACGATCTGCTATTGATGCAAACAACATATGTATGGAGTTGAGTTTTCTTCAAGGTCTTATTCCACATGAAAATATGGGCCCACTTGATATTCTCAATTTTTTAAACAACATGATTATTTTCAAATGCAACTATTGCATATAAAGTAATGTTGACCATTTCTATGACCTTTGTATGCAGAGTTTTCCAAAACTAAAGCTATTGAGTCCTAGTTAGGCTCTATAATCTCTACTACTTATTAAGTAAGCAATAGTAGTCTACCAGGTTCTGCCCCGACGTACAGTCCCCCACGCCACAAAATCGTTTTGCTGTGGCCTCTAACTCATTCTGAGTCTAACGTCTAAGCAACAAACAACACACACCAACACATCTGAGCAATGAACAACACACACCAACGCTTATAAGTCACGTTTCGACGCTCTCGGTGGCCGGTATGGTACTATAATTAAATAACACCATACCAGTGCTTGTGTCCGAGCGGTGGGTGCGGCCCATTCTGCAGCCCATCCTACGGCGCCTGCCGCTACAGCCCAGCCTACGGCGCCCTGATGTTGCCTAGGCATTGCAACGGGAGCCTCCACTCCAGCGACGGCGCGCTGCCTACGACCTCGACCTCCTCCCCCACGACCACGGCCTCAACCGCTCCGCTAGCTCCGCCCCCCGTGGCCCCGTTCACCTCGTTTTTTCAGCGCCTCCCTCGCCATCGACGTCGGAAACCACCCAGACCCCGGCTCCCAGATCCGTGTTCACCCTAGATCCACCAGCGTGATGCGGCAACCGCGCGGGCTCCCCTTCAAGGAAGTGGAATGGGGGCCTCCACCACCGCCGCTCGTGTGTGGCCGCTGCACACGTACGCCGGCCCAAATGATGGTGCGATGAACGCGATGGACCGACTCCAGCGCCGGAACACCCACGACCTCCGTGAGGGCCGACCTTCCAACCCCCCATCGGCATCGAGGCCCCTACGAGAGTTGGAGCCCTCCTCCACAGGTCTTTGCCTAACTCCCACCGTTTCATGTTTCTTGTTCATGAATCTCCATAGTTTTCTTTCGCTCTGAGATCCCAGCTAACTCAAGACCGAGGAGATCCAGGAGGGGGTCACGGTTGCCTCCTCTGCCAACCACAGCAGCACCTCATCCCCACGCGTGCAGCCACCGCGCCATCGATCCCGGCCATCGACCTCGGCCGGCCGCACGAAGGTCTGCCCTGGGCCTCCGCCCCCGTCGACCAAGCTGTCGGAATGTGCTCTCCTCTATTTCACAAAAGAGGAAAAAACAAAAGCCAATAATGAAAAACCTAATCCCCCAAATCCCCAATCCCTCTCGAGTTGCAATTTAATGTTCATGTTCTTCCCCTCCGATTCGATGTTCCTAACTCTGCACCCCGCGGAAATCGGACCCCGGATTGCAGAACTCGCGGTCGTTGAGGAGGTGTCCGATGCTGGTTCCAGCGCCTTGTCGTCGACACCATGACGAACAAGCTGGACACACGCTTCCCCTCTGTAAGATTCAATCTCATATGGTGTGATCAGTTTGAATTCCCGTATCTTGATTCCATTGTGTATTTGATGCTTGATACATGTGCCTTTGTTATGTGTGTAGCTGTTTGAATTTCTGATGGTGAAATCTGCTTACAATTTCTTTCTTTCTTTGTCAATAAAGCCTTCCCTATGAGTTTAATAGGTCAGTACATTCTACGCTTGTGTTTCAATAAACTTTTTGTAGTCCAATAATAAGTACATACATCAGGATACTTTAGGGCTTCGGTTGACGATTTGGTGAATTCACTGTAGATCTAAGTAGTCCATCTATACAAAGACCTGGTGCCTGATGCTCCTTGCTGCACACCCAGACTGGCAGGATCGTGCTCGGGCTGAGGTCCTAGAAGTGTGCCGTGGACAGACAGCGATGGACATCGACGTCCTTCGTCAGCTGAAAATAGTAAGAGACTCTCTCCTGGTTCCTGTGGCTACAAACAAATCATTCTTTTGGTGACGCACACTAACTAACAGTGGCATTTCCTTAACCACTTTGTCTTTGCAGGTAATCCATGTTTCATTAATTCATTTCTCATCTTGCCATTTATGAAGTGTGGTTAGTTTTGTTCTAATGTAGGAGAATTATATTGATGACTGAGAGCACCTAGAGGGGGGGTGAATAGGTGATCCTGGGAAACTTAAATTTATAACCACAAAAACTTGTTAAGTGTTAGCACAATAATCGCCAAGTGGCTAGAGAGGAGTCTCAACAAAACACAATACCACAAGAGATCAAACACAGAGATGACACAGTGGTTTATCCCGTGGTTCGGCCAAGACCAACGCTTGCCTACTCCACGTTGTGGCGTCCCAACGGACGAGGGTTGCAATCAACCCCTCTCAAGCGGTCCAAAGACCAACTTGAATACCACGGTGTTTTGCTTTGCCTTTCAATATCCCGTTTGCGAGGAATCTCCACAACTTGGAGCCTCTCGCCCTTACACTTGAGATTCACAAAGAAATACGGAGTAAGGGAGGAACTAGCAACGCACACAAGACTCAAAATCAGAGCAACAGCACGCACACAAGTCGCAACAAGAGCTCGCAACACAACTCAATGAGTTCACAACTCAACAAGAGCTCTAGATGCTATCACAATGAACCAAATGCGCGGAATCGATGTCTTGGTGCTTAGGAATGTTGTAGGAATGCTTTGTGTGCTCCTCCATGCACCCAGGGGTCCCTTTTATAGCCCCAAGGCAGCTAGGAGCCGTTGAGAGCAATCTGGGAAGGCTGATCTTGCCTTCTGTCGACTGGCGCACCGGACAGTTCGGTGCACACCGGACACTGTCCGGTGCCCGATTTCTTTCCTTAAACGGCGCAGCCGACCGTTGGTCACCAGAGAGCCGTTGGCGCACCGGACATGTCCGGTGCACACCGGACAGTCCGGTGCCCCCTTCCGACCGTTGGCCCGGCCACGTGTCGCGCGCAGATTCCGCTGCCGACCGTTGGCTTCGGCCGACCGTTGGCTCACCGGACAGTCCGGTGCACACCGGACAGTCCGGTGAATTTTAGCCGTACGCCGTCGGCGAATTCCCGAGAGCGGCCTCTTCACGCCGAGTCAGTCTGGCGCACCGGACACTGTCCGGTGCACCACCGGACAGTCCGGTGCTCCAGACCGAGCTGAGACTTGGCTGTACACATCCAAGCTTTTTGCACCTCTTTTCTTTTCTTCTTCCTTCCGTTTCTAGCACTTAGACAAGTATATTAGTACTCAAAACCAATGTACTAAGGCTTAGAAACATACCTTTACTCATGATTTGCACTTTGTTCATCCATGGGCATTAGTTCACATTTAAGCACTTGTGTTGACACTCAATCACCAAAATACTTAGAAATGGCCCAAGGGCACATTTCCCTTTCAATCTCCCCCT
This sequence comes from Zea mays, assembly GCF_902167145.1. Taxonomy (NCBI): domain Eukaryota; kingdom Viridiplantae; phylum Streptophyta; class Magnoliopsida; order Poales; family Poaceae; genus Zea; species Zea mays. The sequence goes on along the minus strand of NC_050104.1, from coordinate 8,547,383 downwards.
TTTTGGTGATTTATGCCAACACAACATAAAGCAACTAGAACAAGTGCAATATCACTTCAAATAAAAATAAATTTGAGTTTTATTCAATTTTGGCATGTATGGATCATTCTTTGCCACCACTTGGTTTGTATTTGCAAATCAAACTCAGATCTCTATCTCTAAGTTAAACACACATGTTGAAGCATAAAGAGAGTCATTCCAAAAGAGATTGATCAAAGATTTCAAAAACTCCCCCTTTTTCCCATAATCACTACTTCTCCCCACAAGAAGCCAACTTTTGACAAAAGAGACAATGAAAGAGTTTTGACAAACCAAAAACTCTACTCTACTATTTTCAAATCTCTCAAGTGGTAGCTGATCCATTTATTGCTTTGGCCCTTTATTTTCTCCCCCTTTGGCATCAAGCACCAAAACGGGATCAATCTTGGCCCTTTAACCCCATTGCCTCACCAAAATCTTCAATTAAGAGCAAATGGCAATAAGAGTTCATGAGATGAACTTGGAATAAGTTACCCTCTCATCGGAGTGCAGTGGAAGTCTTTCATGGTCCAAGTCCACCTTTTTCCTTTCAATTCTCCTTGGAGACTAAAACAAGCAAACTCAAGCATATGGTTAGTCTCAAAGGGTCAAGTTGTAACACATCTCCCCCTAAACATGTGCATCACTTTGCAACGGACTTGTGAGGTCCAGGGAGTGTTTGTACAACTTGAGCACCACAGTGAACAACAAAATGCAGAATGAACATGATCAAAGGCATAAACACATGTATGCTACGATTCAATCCAAGTTCCGCGAATCTAAGACATTTAGCTCACTACGCAGCCTGCAAAAGGTCTTCTCATCTAGAGGCTTGGTAAAGATATCGGCTAGCTGGTTCTCGGTGCTAACATGAAACACTTCGATATCTCCCTTTTGCTGGTGGTCTCTCAGAAAGTGATGCCGGATGTCTATGTGCTTTGTGCGGCTGTGCTCAACAGGATTTTCCGCCATGCGGATAGCACTCTCATTATCACATAGGAGTGGGACTTCGCTCAGATTGTAGCCAAAGTCCCTGAGGGTTTGCCTCATCCAAAGTAGTTGCGCGCAACACTGTCCTGCTGTAACATACTCGGCCTCAGCGGTGGATAGGGCAACGGAGGTTTGTTTCTTAGAGTTCCATGACACAAGGGACCTTCCTAAGAATTGGCACGTCCCCGATGTACTCTTTCTATCGACCTTACATCCAGCATAGTCGGAGTCTGAATATCCAATCAAGTCAAAGGTAGACCCCTTTGGATACCAGAGCCCGAAGCAAGGCGTAGCAACCAAATATCTAAGAATTCGCTTCACCGCCACTAAGTGACACTCCTTAGAATCGGATTGAAATCTAGCACACATGCATACGCTAAGCATAATATCCGGTCTACTAGCACATAAGTAAAGTAATGACCCTATCATTGACCGGTATGCTTTTTGATCAACGGACTTACCTCCTTTGTTGAGGTCGGTGTGTCCGTCGGTCCCCATCGGCGTCTTTGCGGGCTTGGCGTCCTTCATCCCAAACCGCTTCAGCAGGTCTTGCGTGTACTTCGTTTGGGAGATGAAGGTGCCGTCCTTGAGTTGCTTCACTTGAAACCCAAGGAAGTAGTTCAACTCGCCCATCATTGACATCTCGAATTTCTGCGTCATCACCCTGCTAAACTCTTCACAAGACTTTTTATTAGTGGAACCAAATATTATGTCATCGACATAAATTTGGCACACAAACAGATCACCATCACATGTCTTAGTGAAAAGAGTTGGATCGGCTTTCCCAACCTTGAAAGCATTAGTAATTAAGAAATCTCTAAGGCATTCATACCATGCTCTTGGGGCTTGCTTAAGTCCATAGAGCGCCTTAGAGAGCTTACACACGTGGTCGGGGTACCGTTCATCCTCGAAGCCAGGGGGTTGCTCTACGTACACCTCCTCCTTTATTGGCCCGTTGAGGAAAGCGCTCTTCACATCCATTTGGTACAACCTGAAAGAATGGTGAGCGGCATATGCTAGCAAGATACGAATTGATTCTAGCCTAGCCACAGGAGCAAACGTCTCCTCAAAGTCCAAACCTGCGACTTGGGCATAACCTTTTGCCACAAGTCGAGCCTTGTTCCTCGTCACCACCCCGTGCTCGTCTTGTTTGTTGCGGAACACCCACTTGGTTCCCACAACATTTTGCTTGGGACGTGGCACCAGCGTCCAAACTTCATTGCGCTTGAAGTTGTTGAGTTCCTCCTGCATGGCCAATACCCAATCCGGATCTAGCAAGGCCTCCTCTACCCTGAAAGGCTCAATAGAAGAGACAAAGGAGTAATGCTCACAAAAATTAACTAATCGAGATCGAGTAGTTACTCCCTTGCTAATGTCACCCAAAATTTGGTCGACGGGATGATCCCTTTGAATCACCGCTCGAACTTGGGTTGGAGGTGTCGGTTGCGCTTCTTCCTCCATCACGTGATCATCTTGTGCTCCCCCTTGATCACACGCCTCCTTTTGATGAACCTGTTCATCGTCTTGAGTTGGGGGATGCACCGTTGTTGAGGAAGAAGGTTGATCTCGTTCATCTTGTTCCTGTGGCCGCACTTCTCCAATCGCCATGGTTCGTATAGAGGCCGTCGGAACATCTTCTTCATCTACATCATCACAATCAACAACTTGCTCTCTTGGAGAGCCATTAGTCTCATCAAATACAACGTCGCTAGAGACTTCAACCAAACCCGATGATTTGTTGAAGACTCTATACGCCTTTGTATTTGAGTCATAACCTAACAAAAACCCTTCTACAGCTTTGGGAGCAAATTTAGAATTTCTACCCTTCTTCACTAGAATGTAGCACCTGCTCCCAAATACACGAAAGTAAGATACATTGGGTTTGTTACCGGTTAGTAGCTCATACGAAGTCTTCTTGAGGAGGCGATGAAGGTAGACCATGTTGATGACGTGGCAAGCCGTGTTCACGGCTTCCGACCAAAAACGCTCGGGGGTTTTGAATTCTCCAAGCATCGTCCTCGCCATATCGATTAGCGTCCTGTTCTTCCTCTCTACCACACCATTTTGCTGTGGTGTGTAGGGAGCGGAGAACTCGTGCTTGATCCCTTCCTCCTCAAGGAACTCCTCCACTTGAAGGTTCTTGAACTCGGACCCGTTGTCGCTCCTTATCTTCTTCACTTTGAGCTCAAACTCATTTTGAGCTCTCCTGAGGAAGCGCTTGAGGGTCCCTTGGGTTTCAGATTTATCCTACAAAAAGAATACCCAAGTGAAGCGGGAAAAGTCATCAACAATAACTAGACCATACTTACTTCCTCCTATGCTCAGATAGGCGACGGGTCCGAAGAGGTCCATATGCAGCAGCTCCAGAGGTCTTGAAGTGGTCATCACATTCTTGCTGTGATGTGCTCCTCCCACTTGTTTACCTGCTTGACAAGCTGCACAAGGTCTATCTTTTTCGAATTGAATGTTAGTCAAACCTATCACGTGTTCTCCCTTTAGAAGCTTGTGAAGGTTCTTCATCCCCACATGTGCTAAGCGGCGATGCCACAGGCAGCCCATGCTAGTCTTAGCTATTAAGCATGCATCTAGACCGGCCTCTTCTTTTGCAAAATCAACTAAATAAAGTTTGCCGTCTAATACACCCTTAAAAGCTAGTGAACCATCACTTCTTCTAAAGACAGACACATCTACATTTGTAAATAGACAGTTATACCCCATGTTGCATAATTGACTAACGGATAGCAAATTATATCCAAGAGACTCTACTAAAAACACATTAGAGATAGAGTGCTCATTAGAAATTGCAATTTTGCCTAACCCTTTTACCTTGCCTTGATTCCCATCACCGAATATAATTGAATCTTGGGAATCCTTATTCTTGACGTAGGAGGTGAACATCTTCTTCTCCCCCGTCATATGGTTTGTGCATCCGCTATCAATAATCCAGCTTGAACCCCCGGATGCATAAACCTGCAAGGCAAATTTAGGCTTGGGACTTAGGTACCCAACTCATGTTGGGTCCTACAAGGTTAGTGCAAATATTCTTAGGGACCCAAATGCAAGTTTTGTCTCCCTTGCATTTTGCCCCTAACTTCCTAGCAACTATTTTCTTATCCTTTCTACAAATAGCAAAGGAAGCATTTAAAGCACAATAAATTGTAGAAGGTTCATTCACTACTTTCCTAGGAGCATGAATAATGTTCTTTCTAGGCACATGATGAATAGCATTTCTCCTAGACATATTTCTACCATGCATATAGGAAGAACTAGAAACAAACATGGCATGGGAGTCAAAATCATCATAAGCATTATAACTCCTATAAGCATTTCTAGTTTGTCTCCTATCATGATACATAAATGCATGGTTTCTTTTAGTACTACTTGCCATGGGGGCCTTCCCTTTCTCCTTGGCAGAGATGGGAGCCTTATGGCTTGTTAAGTTCTTGGCTTCTCTCTTGAAGCCAAGTCCATCCTTAATTGAGGGGTGTCTACCAATCGTGTAGGCATCCCTTACAAATTTTAGCTTATCAAAATCACTTTTGCTAGTCTTAAGTTGGGCATTAAGACTAGCCAATTCATCTTTTAACTTGGAAATTGAAACTAGATGTTCATTACAAGCATCAGTATCAAAATCTTTACACCTAGTGCAAATCTCAACATGTTCTACACAAGAATTAGATTTACTAGCTACTTCTAGTTTAGTATTTAAGTCATCATTAACACTCTTTAAAGTAGCAATGGTTTCATGACAAGAAGATAGTTCACTAGAAAGCACTTCATTTCTTTTAACTTCTAAAGCATAAGATTTTTGTGCCTCTACAAATTTGTCATGCTCTTCATACAAAAGGTCCTCTTGTTTTTCTAAGAGTCTATCTTTTTCATTCAAGGCATCAATCAATTCATTAATTTTATCTACTTTAGTTCTATCCAATCCCTTGAACAAACTAGAGTAATCTACTTCATCATCACTAGACTCATCATCACTGGAAGAATCATAAGTGACATTGTTTTGATTACATACCTTCTTCTCCCTCGCCATAAGGCATGTGTGACGCTCGTTGGGGAAGAGGGATGACTTGTTGAAGGCAGTGGCGGCGAGTCCTTCATTGTCGGAGTCGGAGGAGGAGCAATCCGAATCCCACTCCTTTCCGATATGTGCCTCGCCCTTGGCCTTCTTGTAATGCTTCTTCTTTTCCCTCTTGCTCCCGTGTTCCTGGTCACTATCATTGTCGGGACAGTTAGCAATAAAATGACCAAGCTTACCGCATTTGAAGCATGATCGCTTTCCCTTGGTCCTAGTCTTGCTTGGCTGTCCCTTGCGACCCTTTAGTGCCGTCTTGAATCTTTTGATGATGAGGGCCATCTCTTCATCATTAAGACCGGCCGCCTCAATTTGCGCCACCTTGCTGGGTAGCGCCTCCTTGCTCCTTGTTGCCTTGAGAGCAATGGGTTGAGGCTCATGGATTGGGCCATTCAACGCGTCGTCCACGTACCTCGCCTCCTTGATCATCATTCGCCCGCTTACAAATTTTCCAAGAATTTCTTCGGGCGACATCTTGATGTACCTAGGATTTTCACGAATATTGTTCACCAAGTGAGGATCAAGAACGGTAAATGACCTTAGCATTAGGCGGACGACGTCGTGATCCGTCCATCGCGTGCTTCCGTAGCTCCTTATTTTGTTGATAAGGATCTTGAGCCGGTTGTATGTTTGTGTCGGCTCCTCGCCCCTTATCATCGCGAATCGTCCGAGCTCGCCCTCCACCAACTCCATCTTGGTGAGTAAGGTGACATCATTCCCCTCATGAGAGATCTTGAGGGTGTCCCAAATCTGCTTGGCATTGTCCAAGCCGCTCACCTTGTGATACTCGTCCCTGCACAAAGAGGCTAGCAACACAGTAGTAGCTTGTGCATTTTTATGGATCTGTTCATTAATAAATGAAGGGCTATCCGAGCTATCAAATTTCATTCCACTTTCCACAATCTCCCAAATGCTTGGATGGAGAGAAAATAGGTGAGTACGCATTTTGTGACTCCAAAATCCGTAGTCCTCTCCATCAAAGTGAGGAGGCTTGCCAAGTGGAATGGGGAGCAAATGAGCATTTGAGCTATGCGGAATGCGCGAATAATCAAAAGAAAAGTTTGAGTTAACCGTCTTTTGTTTGTCATAGTCGTTGTCGGCGTTGTCCTTTTGGGAAGAGGAAGATTCGTCGCTGTCGTCGTAGTAGACGATCTCCTTGATGCGCCTTGTCTTCTTCTTCCCTTCCTTCCGTCTATGGCCCGAGCCGGAGTCGGTAGGCTTGTCATCTTTGGGCTCGTTGACGAAGGACTCCTTCTCCTTATCGTTGATCACGATTCCCTTCCCCTTAGGATCCATCTCTTCGGGCGGTTAGTCCCTTTCTTGAAGAGAACGGCTCTGATACCAATTGAGAGCACCTAGAGAGGGGGGGTGAATAGGTGATCCTGGGAAACTTAAACTTATAACCACAAAAACTTGTTAAGTGTTAGCACAATAATCGCCAAGTGGCTAGAGAGGAGTCTCAACAAAACACAATACCACAAGAGATCAAACACAGAGATGACACAGTGGTTTATCCCGTGGTTCGGCCAAGACCAACGCTTGCCTACTCCACGTTGTGGCGTCCCAACGGACGAGGGTTGCAATCAACCCCTCTCAAGCGGTCCAAAGACCAACTTGAATACCATGGTGTTTTGCTTTGCCTTTCAATATCCCGTTTGCGAGGAATCTCCACAACTTGGAGCCTCTCGCCCTTACACTTGAGATTCACAAAGAAATACGGAGTAAGGGAGGAACTAGCAACGCACACAAGACTCAAAATCAGAGCAACAGCACGCACACAAGTCGCAACAAGAGCTCGCAACACAACTCAATGAGTTCACAACTCAACAAGAGCTCTAGATGCTATCACAATGAACCAAATGCGCGGAATCGATGTCTTGGTGCTTAGGAATGTTGTAGGAATGCTTTGTGTGCTCCTCCATGCGCCCAAGGGTCCCTTTTATAGCCCCAAGGCAGCTAGGAGCCGTTGAGAGCAATCTGGGAAGGCTGATCTTGCCTTCTGTCGACTGGCGCACCGGACAGTCCGGTGCACACCGGACACTGTCCGGTGCCCGATTTCTTTCCTTAAACGGCGCAGCCGACCGTTGGTCGCCAGAGAGCCGTTGGCGTACCGGACATGTCCGGTGCACACCGGACAGTCCGGTGCCCCCTTCCGACCGTTGGCCCGGCCATGTGTCGCGCGCAGATTCCGCTGCCGACCGTTGGCTTCGGCCGACCGTTGGCTCACCGGACAGTCCGGTGCACACCGGACAGTCCGGTGAATTTTAGCCGTACGCCGTCGGCGAATTCCCGAGAGCGGCCTCTTCACGCCGAGTCAGTCTGGCGCACCGGACACTGTCCGGTGCACCACCGGACAGTCCGGTGCTCCAGACCGAGCTGAGACTTGGCTGTACACAGCCAAGCTTTTTGCACCTCTTTTCTTTTCTTCTTCCTTCTGTTTCTAGCACTTAGACAAGTATATTAGTACTCAAAACCAATGTACTAAGGCTTAGAAACATACCTTTACTCATGATTTGCACTTTGTTCATCCATGGGCATTAGTTCACATTTAAGCACTTGTGTTGACACTCAATCACCAAAATACTTAGAAATGGCCCAAGGGCACATTTCCCTTTCAATGACCCAATGAAATTTTTATTGGTAGAAAATTTTATCAAAAGTAAATTTAGAAACAGCCTTTGTATGGTTCGTGGTATCTGTTATTGCCTTATTGGCAGTGAATGACCTGAAGAACACACAACATTTAAAGCTGCAATAGACTTTTTTAGCTTATTGACCTTTTCATCTAATAGTGTGCTATGCTTTTTAGGTGTATCACTATTTGGAGCCCTTGGGTTTGTTCTCTATGGAGGAAGGTAACATTTTTTACTCCACTTTGCCATAACAAAGTGTTGCTATTCTCCTGAAAATCAAGAAACATTCTTTGCTCTCTTTAATGGGTGTTATGTGTGCAGCTCCATGATCTTGCTATGCCATTTCCTTATAGAGTAGACCAAATGCCTTCTTTTGCTTAGATGGTAGTAGAGTTCTGACCAATTTTTTTCACTAAAAGATGCAGAGCAAGACTTTCTTTCTGTAACCACTATTTTACAAGCATAATCAAAATGAGTAGAAGTGGTTTTCAATGCTAGCCATAGACCACCCATTGCTAGGATGCTGAAAACTAAAATTATGCACAAACATGGATTTGAATCCTGGTTGTTGGCTCCAAAGCCACATTCACAACCATAGCCAACAAAAAATGTATATGTCTTTGTGTTCTATGATCTATATATACTCATGTATAAATGGAAACCGTGGCAACAAGAGTGATAGTCCATGCATGGGTTATTTCGTCTCGGATTATAGTTATTGTACTTGTATGGCCAAATGCTTGTTTTTGTGCAGATATACTTCATGTCTTCTCTTCTTTGCCAATAAATCTTAATTTTATCAAGCACTTTCGGTTATCTGGGTGGAAAGTGTAGGTTCCCTACTAATTTGTTAATTTGCTAACTTGTATAAAATGTCTCTATTTTTGTGCCCTTACTTTGTGGCGTTTTCCCCAATCTCAGTAATATAAGGGCAAAACCAATTGTTCTGGACCCAGGGCTCTATCTGTCAAAGAAATTTGACCTTACTATATCAATTGGTGGTAATGGTATTTTAAGATTAGATCTTTCTGTCTTTAGTAACTTCTATATCTGTGTTATGGTTACTTCTGGTAGTCAATGAAAGATGCTGGTGCTTTCCTTTGTACATTAATCTCTTTGATGCCTAATTTATCAAGTGCCTGAAAGTTCAGGTATGTGCCTCCTGCATGTTTACCCTTCACGAATATGGACTGGTCCACTCACATATACATTGATCTTGCTTGCTTCATTTTTTTGAAGTTCAAGGTTTTTGGCCTCCTGGTTCCAATGCTCTCTGTTTTTTTCTTTATCCTTTTACACTGTATGATTGTTCCTGTGGTGAATTGCATGTAAGTCAGCATATATCTTTATTCTTCTTTCTCTCATTCATTCTTTTTCGTCTACAATATCATCCGTTGGGACCACCACGTTTATCGAGCCCTCTCGCCATATTACATGTATCAATTCCTCAGGAAGACTCAAACTGGTGGCTGGATGTCACTGGGTGGAATCCTTCTCTGTGTAACAGGTACAAATAAGCTAGGCTGCTGTTGCTTAACGTTTGACTGCGGCAATACCTGAATTCTACTGATGGAAGTCTGTCATTTTTTTCTATTATTGTTAAAACTTTTAGGCTCTGAAGCTATGTATGCAGATCTTGGACATTTTTCGCAATCAACAATACAGGTATAGACGAGACTGTTACAACTTACAACAGCAAGTCAACGACTATGAAACGTGATTACTGTTATATTTATAGAATTTTATTGATTCCCAATGTTTACCATTTTCTCATAATAAAATCATATATAGCTTACCTCAGTTTCTTATTCTTTGTACAAGATACTCCAGATGTTTACACGACTCACATTAAAACTCCTATTTTCATTGTATTTGCATATCACCATCTTAACTTAGACTTCTGCAAATGTAGAAAAAATTGTAACACACTAAGAACCGTCAGTATAATTTTCTAATTGTCCTTAACATTTAAACTACTTTTTTAATCCACATTGTTTCTTTCCTTAGGAATTTTGTGTTGAGTCAGTTCCTGATCCAGTAAAATCATTCCTGAAAGCATCTGCCTCTTGACTGAAATCTTTTAATTATAGGGCTGGGAAGATTTAAATTTTCATGCAAACACTAATTACTGATTTCTTTGAAAGGTCAACCAAGTACCTGTACTCGATGCATGTTTAAGCTGTCAGCATATCTGTAATTCTTTATATTATACTCGCTATCCTTGACATCCCTGCATTTCATGAGATATTAACATTTGCGTCATCTCTGAATCTTGATTGTGCTAGCTACTCACCACACTTGAAAAAGGAAAATATAAATGTTGAACTGTCATCCGATTCTGAACGTTTTCAAAAAAAAATCCTGACAGATTGCATTCATATATGTGGTTTATCCTGCACTTGTATTGGCTTATATGGGACAAGCGTCTTTTATTTCACAACATCACAACTTCGAGAGCAGTTATCATATTGGATTTTATGTGTCAGTACCAGGTAGTTTCTTTATTTTCCCTTGTCTTTTTTTTCTTTATAAAATGGTATTATTAAAGTAATTTGTTATTATAGAATTCTATTAAAAAGACCTGCAATGTTTGAAGCACTGATGTATGCAACTTTGTTGGTAGAAACACTCAGATGGCCTGTTCTGGTGATTGCTATATTGGCAGCTGTAGTTGGGAGTCAGTCAATTATTACTGGAACCTTTTCAATCATCAAGCAGTGCTCTTCATTAAGTTGTTTCCCTGGAGTGAAGATTGTGCACACATCCTCGACAGTGCATGGTCAGATATACATACCAGAAATCAATTGGATGCTGATGATACTCTGCCTGGCTGTTACTATTGGCTTCAGAGACACAAAGCACTTGGCAAATGCACAAGGTAAAAAAAACTCGGATTCATATAGCTGATCCCAGCTACTTGTAGTGCTTGTTCATGCATTGAAGTGAATCTCATATATAATTGTTGTGGTTTTGCCTGTCTTTTCTTGGTACAGGGTTGGCAGTAATCACTGTCATGCTTGTTACCACTTGCTTAATGTCACTCGTTATTGTGCTTTGCTGGAACAAGAGTGCCCTTGGTTTCCTGCTTTTCTTTGGCGCGATCGAAGTAATCTACTTCTCAGCTTCCCTTGTCAAGTTTCATGAAGGTGCTTGGGTTCCCATTACTCTCTCCTTCATATTTATGGTGGTCATGTGTGTCTGGCACTATGGCACGATAAAGAAGTACGAGTTCGATGTGCAAAACAAGGTTTCAGTAAACTGGCTCTTAAACCTTGGTCCTTCGCTGGGCATTGTTCGTGTTCGAGGCATTAGGCTAATACATACAGAACTGATGTCTGGAATCCCAGCTATCTTCTACCACTTCGTCACCAATCTTCCTGCGTTTCACCAGGTACCTTATCACTTCAGAGCTCATAAACATACTCAAGCAACAGTTTTTCTGAATGCACTTCCCAGATATCTGGATAAACAGCATCAGTGCATGGGGGCAGTTTATGGATGCAACTTTTAGAGTTCTCACAACTGTTTTCCATCAGGTACTGGTATTCCTCTGTGTCAAATCAGTTCCTGTGCCGCATGTGCAACCTGAGGAACGATTTCTGGTGGGTCGCATTGGTCCGAAAGAGTATAGGCTATACAGGGTCATTGTCAGATACGGTTATCGCGATGTCCAGAAGGATGACCTACAGTTATCGTGATGTATTTTGCTGAAGGCTTGAAATTCATTTGTTTTTCTTTTATAGCAGATATATTTTTAAAAATAAAGCTCAACCTTTTTCCTGGGAATATATGCAGTTCGATGATCATGAAGTCAGTTGCGTTTTTGCTGAGTTCTGAAATGATTCCTTTGTGTCTGTGTGCTATTAATATGAGCAATGAGCTTTCAAAATTGTATTTACCAACCTACCCGACCATTACTGAAAACACAATTAATCTTTTATGTTTGCTCTATGCTGACTACTCAATTAATGCGCTCCTTTCTTGTTCTATTCTCCATATATCGTGATTGCTATTTGAGATATCAAACTATTTCAGTGATCAGAACTGCAGATGATGAAGTGGTGAGCTATTAACTTGCTCCAATGTCATGATTGGAGTTAGTTATTCTCCTATGATTCCTAAGTTTTAAGCCTCTGATGATCCCATCTTTATCCTTGTGCATCATATTATGAGCAGAAATATACTAAACAATGAGTGCCATTGTTTCTCTTTGAAAATCTAGACTTTAGTTTGCTATATTTCTTACTAAGATACTTAGCTAGGTTTTTTTGCATGTTTCCATGGTCAGATGAAGAATATAAAACTGCAACAATATGATGGGATTATTCTCCTATGATTCCCTCATTTTAAGTCTCTGATGACACTTCTAAATTTTTCCTGGATTTTGTTTGCATCATCCATTTCTCTCGTGACTTTGCCTTCGTAGTGACTTTGTGTCACGGTACAGAAATCGATTGTTTGTTCATATCTGGTTAAAGCTTTGTTTTTCAATTGTTGTGTTGCAGTCTTACATGGTTGTTCCCCAGGGCATGATAATATTGAATCATGAGATGGATGATGATCGCATAGAGTGCCTAAGCCACCACCTCAAGAAAGTAGTGTTGAAAGGTTACAGGGGGCAAAAACATCAGACACAACTTGACATTTTTCTTGTTAGTTATGTAGGGTTCTACATGTTTTCAACTGATTCTCCGCGCCCGGTGATTGTAGGTGTGGTGCTCCAACTGATTCTCAACACAGGTGTGGTCGTCCAGCTTCACACATATTTGTAGGACTTGGGTATCCGGTCGCTAGCCAAATATAACTAGCAGAATTTGCACATAAGAATTTCTCTTTGTTGGTGGATCATGTTGGGTTCATCTAAGGCTTATGAAATTTGTTTGAGTAAAACTTTAGTAGTGGTGTTGCATCTTAATAATTCAGATGATTATTATGTATGTATCCAAGAGCCCAGGACTATTCATGCATTCAATTTCTTTCAATGTTTACTGTGTGGTTTACTGTTGGTACCTTGTTTGACTTGCTTAGGCCTATAGACTAAGGATGCTAGGATAAATGCTTTGTTCAGCTATATCCGAGACATTTCCTGAGCCCAACCGGAGGTAGCTGCAGATGTTGTCTTTGCATTTTTTTTGGGATAAAACTACCTGTATGTGTCATGTGTATAATGTACACACCAAGATTCCTCCAATTTTATAGTTTGATTGGTTATTGAAAGTATGATGATGTAATTAGATTTCACATTTGGTTCAATATTAATATGCTATCCTGGTTTAGGTCCTTGACTTGTTTTCGACCTTCTTGTGAAGCTGCCAAGCATCACTATATCATAATTTGTTCACATCAGATGATTCTTTTTTCAGGAATCCATAACAGATGATTCTGACCACAATGTTTGTTTATCAAGGCCAGAGCTATACTACTATGAAGAACCTAAGGGGTAGGCTACCTCCATTCTGCCTCTCGCGCAGACGTCCCACGCCCAGCCAAAAACTAAAAAAGCAGGTTGCGAGGGAATTCGATCCTGCACCCCCAAGTTCTCAATATTGTGGTGGGTTCTAGCGTTTCCTTGCATTTGGGCCCGAATTGAAGTGATAGCTTTGAGCTCTCAACCTCCCGCCGCACCCCCCAAGTTCTCAATATTGTATTTTCACAACTGCTCAGATCCAAAATTTAGTTCCCCTTGTTGCTGCCCCTCAAGGAATGGTTCTTCCTATGCTTCATGAGCTTAGTTTATATTTCTTTCTACAATGTATATGTGTTGTGGGATTACATAGGCATTCGTTTACACAGTTTTTTTGAATCTACACAATAAAAGATTAGTCTGCCTCTTGTTTTTCAGTCATATGACTAATGAGATTAAATTGTACTCCTTTTTGACAGCTATAATTACATAGGATGGGTATGCCTTGATAGAAACATTTTTTTACCTTCAATACAGATCCTATTGCTCACATTACTGATCATTAACAACATGAGATGCTTATGGCTAAAAATTTATGTCATCAAGTGAACCCCATATACCATTGAGTTCCTAAGTTCCAGCAATGTATTTTATCAATATATTTTATTATAGTGTTTCTACATCTCAATGTATCTTATCATTACATGTTGACTCCGTAGCAACGCACGGGCATCCACCTAGTGAAACAAGAAAGACCGAATGTGAGAGTGAAATGCTTGATAGGATTAGTAACAAGAACATCATTGAAGATTTAATTTCTAAGAATAGTCACAGAATAATGCTTTTTAAATAAAGAATATGTAACTAGGACAATTTAGTACATACAATTTATATTATGATATATATTATTATTTTTCTATATTAAATTAAGCCCTTTTAGATATTTCGCACTGGGCCTCTGAAAATACCAGGACGCCCCTGATTGATGATACTACACATTCACTTCCATAATAGCGATTCTTTTTTGTATGATAAACCTCATATGTGCAGATTGTACAAAGCTTACCAAAAATTTTATGCATCCATGCATGATGAAGCAACTGGTCTACACAAAACTCAGCTTCTGTCTTCTCATCCTCTTCCAAAGCTTTGATTAAAGAGTTCCTCTTCTTTGTTTCCATCCTTGCAAGAGCAATACTTGCATATGATGTTTTAGGTTTTAAATGACAACTTGTACTGAATTTCGATGAGAAGACAATTATTTAATAATTACCTCTGTCATTGGAGCCCCCTTGCTTCTCCTAGCAATAAAGAGATCCATTGTCGTTGATAAAACCTAAAATATTGGAACATTATAGATTTTAAATGTCCATTTTTCCAATTGCGTAATATCACCATGAAAAAATACCTCTGCATCCAGCTCAGTGCCAAAATTAAGACCAAAATTTGGAAGTTGTGTAATGAAAGGGTCCTTTGAAGTCTCATGTTTACACAGTTCACAAAATACAAATATAACTTAATAAACTATGAACTTTGGTAACCATATCTTCCAGATGAAATTCATTATCCCTGTTGAAAACAAAGTTTAGTGAAATGAAATAATTAGAATGCAAAAGTACCAGCAGATCACAACTTTCAAAGAACCATTGAGACTTAAGTTCAAGCTTGGCTAATTTGAGAATGAAAATACTGACTTGCAGAGTTTCAGCAACCCCTTCAGAAAACTTTGTTCTAGAAGTCTTAATATTTTTGGAGCTCACATCTATCTTAGATCACTTTCATCTATGTTATATATATATAATCTATTATTGCTAAGACAGTTTATTTGGCGAACTGAGCTGAAAGGCCTCACAAAAGTGGGGTTGTAGTTTCTAGAAAAGACATCTTTACATGAGTAGATCGAATATTACTTTCTAACACACTAATAAGAGCAAAAAAAATATGTAGGAGGTACATATGTAAAAGAAAATTATGTAGGAGGTACATTTGCCATACACATGCAGGAGTACAAGCCACACTTCGACTACTTCCATGACAGGGTCAACCAGCTAGGCTCTGAGCGACCACCGCTATGCCACCGTGCTCATGTGCCTGTCCACCGTTCGCGAGGGAGGCGAGACTGTGTTCCCCAACACCAAGGTAGGTGTTGCTGCTTGCTCACACACAGGTCTCGTCGCGGGCAAGATCTTGCATCTGAAATGAAATAGGTGACAGGATGGTGCGAGTGCGACCAACTGCCAGCGTGGTGATCGTTCGTACCTGTGGATTGGAGATGTAGGGGACGACGACGGCGTAGGGGACGGCGGCGGCGTAGGGCATCAACAGTCCTGGTGAGTGTTAGACTACCCGTCTAGGGTTTGTGGTGTTCCCCTTGTAATGACCGTCATACCCCTTGTATAATGGGCCTGGCCCAGTTACTTACTCTATTAATACCACTCCCAACCCTTGTTTAGGGTATGGGTTCAGTTTCCAATATGGTATCAAATTAGGGTTACGTCCTCTCCACTGCTACAACCGACAGGGGCTTCTTCCCCCTGCAGCCGCCGCCGGCCCCCCCCCCCCCAGTCGCCGGCGTCCCCTCTCCCTCCCTCACTCCCCACCGCCCGCGCCGCCTGCTGCCTCGGCGCAGCAGGACGCCACCGCGCCCCCCCACCCTCTGGCCGGTCGCAGCCGCGACCGCTCCAGGCAGTCGCCGCGCCGCCCGCTGCCAGGGCGCCACCGCGCCCTTCCTCCCGGTTCGCCGCGCCGCTCTCTGGCCGGACGCAGCCGCGGCCTCGCCCGGTCGACGCCGCACCACCTCCCGCCAGGACGCCGCCGCGCCCTCCCCGGTTCGCCGCGCCGCCCTCTGGCCAGACGCAGCCGCGACCACGCCCGGTCGACGCCGCACCGCCTCCCGCCAGGACGTCGCGCCATCCGCAGGTCCACGCCCGACTGCAGCACTCCTCTGCCTCTCTGTCCTGTCGCCCTGCTGCGTCCACGCCCGATGGACGCACCTGCCGCCACCACGGCCGGATTCAACATCGGGGACATCACCGGCCCTGGCACACACCCCCCCATCGCCCCCGCTGCACCCAGCAGCGAGCTCACCCATGGGGGCCCCCCTACATCGCCGGCCTTGGGCCGATCCACGCCTCCTCCCCGCTGCCCCTGCGTCGCAGCTCCCCACCGGGCTTTCCCGCCTTCGCTTCACCCACCTGGAGTCACCGAGTCGCGCCCTCCACCGACTCCCCGCTCGTCGGCACCCTCGCCATGATCCAGGCCGCTGTGACGGCCTCGCGGGAGCGCGAGCGCGCTGCCTCCCTCGCCCTGGAGCGTGAGCGTGCCCTGGGCGCCGCTCTGACCACCCAGATGGCCACCACGCAGCGCCTCCTCGGCCGCCCGACACTCACCGATGCGGAGCCCCCAGAGGACCCCCACGCCTCTGACCTCGACGCCGACCTCATCGCTGCTCTCCACGCTCAAGCCGCCGGCCTGCACAACATCCGGGCCCTCGTGTCCGTGGTGTTGGATCTGGCGTCTTCCCACTACCCCCGGTGGCGAGGACAGGTCCTTCTCACGCTGCGGCGGTTCGTCCTTGACGATCACGTCCTCGTCGACCACGACACTCCGTCGCCTCGCTCCTGGTGCCTCATGGACAGCGTTGTCCTCTCGTGGCTCCACGGCACCATCACCGTTGAGCTACAGGACATCATCCGCGACCAGGCGGACACTGCGCGCCAGGCGTGGCTCGCTCTCGAGGACCAGTTCCTCGGGAATCGGGATGCTCGGGCACTCCACCTCGACGCCCAGTTCCACCTGTTCTCTCAGGGGGACCTCTCCGTGGGCGAATACTGCCGCCAGATGAAGGGCCTCGCTGACTCTCTCCACGATCTCGGCGAGCCAGTTGCCGATCGTACCTTGGTGCTGAACCTCCTGCGTGGCCTCAGCCCCCGCTACGGCCACCTGAAGGCTCTCATCAAGAGGAGCGTGCCCTTCCCCACCTTCCACGCCGCGAGGAACGAGCTTCTCCTCGAGGAGCTCACCATGGCACATGAGGCGCCCACACCCTGCCTCGGCTCTCTACAGCGCTCCTACCAGCGGTCCTCCGCCTTCAGGGGGCCAGGCCAACCGTCCTCCGACGACCGGGGCTCCCACACGCCCTCCACCCTCCGTCCCGGCGGCCCCTCGTCCGACTTCCACGACCGACGGGGGTCGTTGCTCCCGCAAGGGCGGCCGTGGAGGTGGCGGCTCCTCTCGTGGTGGTCCCTCCGGCCGGGGTGGCGACCACGCGTGGCCGTCATTCTACAACCCCTGGACCGGGACCATCGCCATGTGGCCGGGCCAGGCACCGAGTGCCTCCCGTCCTCCGGCGCCTGCACTCCTGACTGCACCTCACTACGGCACGCCTCCCTATGGTGTACCCGTCGTGCCCCAGGCTCCGTCCGCGCTCCTGTCCCCGGGGACCCACACCTCGACGCCCTGGTCCCCGCCGACCGGTGGTTGGGACAACGCATCCCTCGCTGCTGCCTTCAGCACCATGGCGATGACCCCACCCCCCTCCGACTGGGTGATCGACTCCGGTGCTTCGTACCACACCACTCCCACGACAGGCACGCTCTCTCGCTCTCTTCCCCCCCTCCCCTCTCACCCATCCTCGATCGTCGTTGGAAACGGTTCCACTCTGCCAGTCACCTCAGTAGGTGCATCGTCGTCTCGGCCATCCTGGACCCGACGTCATGACCAAGATTACCAGTAGTCTAGATCCTTCATGTAGTAGGGGACATTTTGAGGGTCTCTGTCATGCTTGTCAGTTAGGCCGACATACTCGTCTCCCATTCACTACTTCTTCCTCTCGGGCTGAGCAGGCTTTTGACCTGGTTCACTGTGATCTTTGGACCTCCCCTGTACTCAGTCTTTCTGGTTATAAATACTATTTGGTGATTTTGGATGATTTTTCTCATTTTCTCTGGACCTTCCCGCTTCGGCTGAAGTCGGACACATTCTCCACCCTCACACACTTCTTCACCTGGGTATCCACTCAGTTTCGTCGCCCGGTCCGTGCTCTGCAGTGTGACAACGGCCGCGAGTTCGATAACAACGCCTCTCGCTCTTTCTTCCTCACTCATGGCGTCCAGTTGCGTCTCTCGTGCCCCTACACCTCTGCACAGAACGGCCGAGCCGAACGCATGATCCGCACCACCACTAATATGCTCCGCTGCCTCCTCTTCCAAGCGTCTCTCCCTGCCAGCTACTGGGCAGAGGCCCTGCACACTGCTACACACCTCCTCAACCGTCTTCCCTCGAAGGCGGTACGCCACCCTACCCCTCACTTCGCCCTATACGGCACAGCCCCTTCCTATGGCCACCTTCGCGTGTTCGGCTGTGCCTGCTACCCTAACACTTCCGCTACCGCTCCACATAAGCTTTCTCCTCGCTCCACCCGCTGTCTATTCCTTGGCTACTCCCCTGACCACAAGGGGTACCGGTGTCTGGACCTCACCTCCCACCGCATCATCATCTCTCGTCATGTCATCTTCGACGAAGATGTGTTTCCCCTTGCTGGCTCCACCCCACCCACCGATCTTGACTCCCTCCTCGAGTCCGATCTGATTCCTACCCCACCTTCGGCCCCCCGTCTTGCGTCGTTACCTGCTCCTCGTGCGGCCACTACGACCTCTGTCGCGCCACGTGCGGCTCCGTCAACCCCGCCTGCGCCACGCGCGGCCCCGTCGATCCTACCTGCGCCACGCGCGGCCACGTCGACCACGCCTACGCCACGCGCGGCCCCGTCGACCCCGCTTGCGCCACGCGCGGCCCCATCGACCCCGCCTGCGCCACGCACGGCCCCGTCGACCCCGCCTGCGCCACGCGCGGCTCCGTCGACCCCGGCTCGCTTCGCCAACCCCGCCCTCGTCTACCATCGCCGTGGTCCCGCCACTCCCTCGGCACATCCCGACTCGGGCCCGTCGACGAGCGCGGTCCGATACGCCGACCCCGCCGTCGTCTACCACCGCCGCGAGCCGACCATACCCGACACTCTCGACGTCCCGGCGGTGCGCTCCGAGTCGCCCATATACCACCCGGTCGCCATCCACCGCGACCCCGGGCATGTCCACCCGATGGTGACTCGGCGCGCAGCCGGCGTTCTCCGCCCCGTCGACCGGCTGATCCTGGCAGCTACTACGTCCAGCACCCCCCCCCCCGACGCTTCCCCAGTGCCCTCCTCCGTTCGCACTGCCCTTGCCGACCCACATTGGCGTCGGGCTATGGAGGAGGAGTACGCGGCCCTCTTGGCCAACCACACCTGGGACCTGGTGCCGCGTCCACCAGGCACCAATGTGGTCACCAGCAAGTGGCTATTCCGCCACAAGCTGACCTCGGATGGCTCCCTTGACCGCTACAAGGCCCGTTGGGTCCTTCGGGGTTTCACACAGCGCCCCGGAGTGGACTACGACGAGACCTTCAGCCCCGTCGTCAAGTTCGCCATTGTTCGCGTCGTCCTCTCCTTCGCCCTCTCCCGCGACTGGGCGATTCATCAGCTCGATGTCAAGAATGCCTTCCTCCATGGCACTCTGACAGAGACTGTCTACTGCAGCCAGCCCACCGGCTTCGTCGACGCCGACCGTCCGGATCTGGTCTGCCGGCTGAACCGGTCCCTGTACGGCCTCAAGCAGGCGCCACGGGCTTGGTACAGTCGCTTTGCCTCCTACCTGGCCTCCATCGGCTTCGTTGAGGCCAAGTCGGACACGTCCCTGTTCATCTACCGGCGCGGCGACGACGCCGTCTACCTCCTGCTCTACGTCGATGACATTGTGCTCACGGCATCCACCGCCGACCTTCTACACCGCACGATCGTCGCCCTTCAGCGGGAGTTCGCGATGAAGGACCTGGGGCCCCTCCACCACTTCCTCGGCATCACCGCCGAGCGTCGGCCCCAGGGTCTCTTCCTCCACCAGCGCCAGTACGCCATCGACATCCTGGAGCGGGCTGGCATGTCTGACTGCAAGCCCTGCTCCACGCCTGTCGACACTCAGGCAAAGCTCTCTGAGGACGACGGGCCTCCGGTCGTCGACGCGACGTCCTACCGGAGCCTGACCGGCACGCTCCAGTACCTCACCTTCTCCAGGCCCGACATCGCATATGTCGTCCAGCAGGTGTGCCTGCATATGCACACTCCGCGGGAGCCCCATCTCACCGCGCTCAAGCACATTCTGCGCTACCTCCGTGGCTCCCTCGACTACGGCCTCCTCCTCCGACCGTCCCCGACGTCGGAGCTCGTGGTCTACACCGACGCTGACTGGGCTGGCTGTCCCGACACACGCCGGTCCACCTCCGGTTACGCCGTGTTCCTGGGCGCCAACCTAGTCTCTTGGGCCGCTAAGCGTCAGCCCGTCGTCTCTCGCTCCAGCGCTGAGGCCGAGTACCGTGTCGTGGCCAACGGCGTGGCCGAGGCCTCCTGGCTGCGCCAGCTCCTCCACGAGCTCCACAGTCCCCTCCAGCGCGCCACCCTCGTCTACTGCGACAACGTCAGCGCGGTCTACCTCTCAACCAACCCCGTGCAGCATCAGCGCACGAAGCATGTGGAGATCGACCTGCACTTCGTCCGCGAGTGTGTCGCTGCCGGTGACGTTCGGGTTCTCAGCGTCCCCACCACGCTTCAGTTCGCCGACATCTTCACCAAGGGGTTACCGTCGAGTGTCTTTTTAGACTTTCGATCCAGTCTCAACATCTGTACAGGATAGAGTTGTGACTGCGGGGGGTGTTAGACTACCCGTCTAGGGTTTGTGGTGTTCCCCTTGTAATGACCGTCATACCCCCTGTGTAATGGGCCTGGCCCAGTTACTTACTCTATTAATACCACTCCCAACCCCTGTTTAGGGTATGGGTTCAGTTTCCAATAGTGAGGTTCATCGACAACGGAGGGGATTGGTGGCTGCGACGGTGGGGGAACCAGCGATGGTGGTGGAGGGGACCAGCGGCATGAAGCTCGGTGAGTGGGGGGCTGGGGGCTCTCGTGGTCATGGGTCATGATGGGGAGAAACAGAGACTGTTTTTGCTAGTTTTAGCCGGTGTGGGCTAGCTAAATAATGGATATTAATATAGATAATTATTAGTTGCACTTTTAGTTGGGTTATTTGGATGCACATAGCTAATATTATAGCTAATATTATTAGCTAATTATCAGCTATAGTGCATTCCAACACCCCCTAATTAGGTTTAGGTCCCGATTGGTTCAGAGTTAGTGACTAAACTTTAGTCACTAAAAAGCCAAACAAGATGACTAAAAGAGGATGACTAAAGCTTAGTCCTCTAGACATCATAGGGGACTAAAAGTGGATTTTTACGCCCTTTACCCTCTCCCTCATTAATACCCTCCACGCCCTCCTCCTTTTTGCTTCGGGCAGCATGCTCTTGCTAGTAGTAAACAAGGGTAATGCAGTCATTTTGTGTAGTAATTAATGTTCTTTAGTCAGGTTTAGTCACTTAAACCAAACAAGATATTTTAATAACTAAACTTTAGTCATTAAATTTTAGTCAGGTGACTAAACGAACCAAACAAGGTCTTAATAGGTTTATATTATCGTTTAGTTCTCATGTGTATAATTAGTTTTATAATTAGACTATATTTATTACTTTTAATATGGTAATGAATCCCTATTTAAATGCTTTTCATAAAAGGTTAGAGCCCTTAATTAATTTTAGTCCAAAAATGAATAAAAATAGAGCTCGATCCTAATTCGATTCGATCCTTAAATTGTATGCAGTTTAAAATCTAAAGCTCATTACGAACCCTACATAGGGATGACAATGGACTCTAAATTTTACACTATAAGAGTTAAGAATCGGATGGAGTTATGATCAGGCTTTATTTATATTTATTTTTAACTAAAATTTATTTAGGACCCTAACATTTTGTGAAGAAATATTTGGATCATGATCTATTACCACCCTACTACCTAGAGAGAACCAAACAGGGCCGCATTAGCGCAGACCGGTTTATTTTTTTTATCAAGGTACAAAGACGTCATGAACACACACCACTACACACACCACACCATCGAGCACACATGTGTGTGTCCATAACATACCCAGAAATAGATTGAGAGGTCTAGACCTCTAATGCATGGAAACACGTAATACCGTTGAACGCGCAAACGTGTGTACCTTAAAACCTGATGAAATTCTAGCGGCCCTGCACTGGTTCCATAGGGCTTTGTTAAGAAACCAGTTTGGGCCCCGAAGGCCCATGTGGCCCATTTAGCCGAAACCCTAACTTTGCACTATATATAGAGGAGGACACCACCATTTGTTGTAACCTGTAAACAGAACAGATGAATGAGAATACTAGTTCCTCCCATATCTTTGTGTCTCCTGTGTTTATGAGTTAAGAAGCCTTTGGACTACACTCGGTAGCAAAGGGTTCCTAACACGTTATCAGCACGATTGCTCTTCAGGAGTTCACAAATCAGTAAGGTAAGTTCACTCGGCATTAGAAAGTTTCTGCATTTTTTTTAGCCCATTTCTCTTCCGACGGGCATAAACACAAATGCACACATGAAACGAAAGAAAAACATCTCTATAGCATATTTTATCTGTTGGCTTGAAGCTGACATGCAAATTACAAAGAAGCCAGGAAGAAAAAGCGTCATATGTTCTAATGGCTTCGGCACTACAGCCTAACAGAAAGAAGCAGAGAGGAGTTGACACTTTCACTACTGGTCAAGCACATGGCATACTGGCATGTGAACAAGCTTTAGTCATGTTTTTGTAATTACCGTGAAATTCTATGAGCCATAGCCGCCGCGCCAGAGCATGCGAACACATGGGTGTGGGCCTTGTCGATGGTGCACGCCGCCGCCGTGAGCAGGCGCACGGCCACTGGCTGTCGGCCTGTCGCCCTGCATGTGTCGAAGTTGAAGGACTGTGCTGTTGAAAGTTGCAGTGTGTGCACCAGCCACGGCACGAGCACGCAGGCGCAGAGCGGCGTAGCCGCAGCACAGCCACAGAGCGGCGTAGCCGCAGCACAGCCACGCAGGCACAGGGCACCGCCTCGCAGCTCCGGCCCAAAGGAACCCGGGCTCGAGCGCACCACCACCATCGGAGCACGGACACGGCCGCGGTTGAGCCGCCACCACCCCTGTCCTTCGGGCAGAAGAAGAGAAGAGGGAGAAAGAAAGTAAAAAGATAGAGAGGGATAGGGTTGACAAACCCTAAAAATAACTTAGATTGGGCCATTTGGGTCGTTGCACCCTATGTAAACTACGTGGTTTTTCCCCTTTTACCTCTTAAATTATAGAAAAGTTCATAAATAATCATGAAAATGCTGAAAATAGTAAAAATATTTTCATGCAATAATTGAGATCGAAATTATTCCCTATTTATATATTTATATATTGTATTACTTAGCATGTTATTATATTTTTTTAAGCATATGAACTATGAATTTGTATTACTATTGTACATTTGTTATGTTTATCCTATAGTGTAATAGGAAATTACAAGAAGTAATTTCCCTCAATCTATAGATGTATCACATAACAGTTTTTTTAAGAAAATGGATGAAGGCCTAGAATACTTTAACATTTACAAGAAGTAAATCCTAAAGCGCATTATGGAAAGGCCTAGAATACTTGACATATCACATGAAGCATTACACGTCGCACTTTGTACATGTGAGGTGGAGCACACTGCATATTATCAGAAAGAACATTACATATTATTGAAGTCCTACATAAAGTAATGGACCTTATTTTTCTCAAAAGTACATGGATCATTTTCTAAATGTATGAATAATTACATCTAAGATGTCTGAAACAACAAGAAGTGGTTTTCGGAAATTATAAATTACAAAGAAGTACTCATGATTAAACTACAATTGCAAGAAGCATTGTTGATGGTGTAAACGGGTCATGACATTTTTTTCCATTATGAAAATTGAGGTAATTTTATGGTATTATTTACCTTTACGCAATACATTTACAAACTTACTAGTGCCATTAATCTTGCATGGATATTGAATTTTATGAGAAGAATACCATATACCACTTATAGGATTACAAGTATTTTGTATATATTTTCAAATACGGAAATATGGGCAAACTTTATGTATTGTATCCACACGAATACACCATCGCTGCTGACTAGTAGTCGCCGACAAGAAGTCGATCAAGGTGTGGTATATGATTGTTGCAGATTTAAAATCGCCGACTTCTACGTTGATCAATTAATATGCACAAGTCTCATGTGTGGACACAAGGTCGATAATTCATTTGACCTGGTTGAATATATTTGACAAGAAGTCCAACACATGTGTATAAACAATAATGACCATTCACATGAACCATAGAAGGTCATCTTGTTGCTTCTAATAAGCACAACCTTTTACCTTAATTGCATCATTTTATGCATAAATAATATCCAATTTTAGTCATATGAATTGCAAAATGAAGGAACACCGAATTGATTTGTTCCAATGAAAGTTTATTGTCAAACATGCAAAAAGAAAGTCATTGACACTATGAATGGACCCTCATGAAGAGGTACCCCTTGCCCCTAGCCATATTAGAACCACATGAAGTGGATTGGAGAGGAAAAAACTCCAAACAAAAGTATTGAAATTAAAGTCAATATTTGATTTAAATGATTTTTACAAATGATCAACATCTATTGCATCCTTTTAGAATTATGGTTGTAAATATTGCATAAATTAGAAAGCCACGAAGAATAGACCCTTTTGGCAAATAATTTCCAACTCTTGAAGAGAAGGTCACAATTTTCTCATCGGTATATATGAATCTTTACTTAGTATATATTTGAAATACATTCAATATTTGTTTCCACTTTGTATGGAATCTTGCATTTACTCGATTATTATGAAGCATGAAAGTAACATAGAAGCATATGAATCATCTCTTTAATACTTTGAAAGTATCCTATTGATATAAAATCTCGAAAGAGATACCGACACAAAAAGAATTTTTTAAGAAGAGTACATCCAAGCGGGCCACAAAGGTTACCCTCTATAATGTCATTCCTCGGAGTATTTATTTTACATTATATGCATAGATTGAAAAATGTGATATTATATCAGCACTTGAAGAAGCATGATCATACGAAGCATCGTACATGCAGTACTCTCTCATGTTTAAAAGAGATACATAAGAATTCATTTCAAGAAGAAACAATGAACATCGTACCTTCACTATGAATTGTTAGGAAATATGGATGATTTTCCATATGAATTATTAAGAAAGGTTGAATGTGAAAATCATTTATGAAAATTTTCCCTTTGAAACTCAATGCACACTTGAATTGTCAAATTATTATTTGGATAAATAGTTTAGAAGCTTAGATATCCTCTCCCATTTTTGAATCATAAGAAATTTCATTTATATTTGCAAATAATGAGAAGCAATCAATTTGCAAGACCATCACATTAGCATCCCCTAAATTAAGAGGATCCTTGTGAGCACTTTTGAGCCACTGGGGAAACTAAAAGTGCAATACTCTCTTATGAAAAGTGTAATTTAAAGAATAACCCTTGCCTAGAATGCATCTAGGAGATATCCATGGTCATATAAAATCCTTATTAGGGATTTTAAGGATTTATACGTGTCAAAATATGCTTCATCAAAGTGGTCATAAGTGAGTGCGCTCCTTAGAAAACCACATACCAATGAAGTTGATAGCATTGCTCATAAGAATTATGGATATATTGGGTAATCATCACTATGAAGTCTAGCAATATGAAGGAAGATGCCAAATGAAATAAGGATACACTTGGAAAATATGGTCGTACTAGAAGAATTACCCTTTTTTTCAAGAAAAGGACATGAAGTCCATAATTTCAAAAGAAAAGAAAAGGGGCATATAGTCCTATTGCATATGACTAATGCAAATGATCATAAGAACAACTCCCCAACTTCAAATCTATGGTATATGTACTTACCACAATAATGCCCAATTATCTATTCCACGACATTAGGGGGAGGAAAAGAATACTTGAAATAAGAATGTCGGGAAATCGCTCGAAAAGCCAAAAAGATCCCCGTGCAAGACACACACTAATAAGAAAACTAGAAAATCAAGAAGCCGGGAATTCACATAGAATATTCCCATGCAATACTAATAAGTAAATTGGAATGTCAAGAAGACATTGAAACAAAGTATTGAACTGCCATTTTGTTTTGTGATTTGTAGAGCGTGATCAAGTCGCACTATTGTTTAGTGCACTAGAGAGGACTTAAGTACCATGAATGGTATTCCTCATCCTATTCTGAGGCCTCAAAGAAAAGGATAGGAAATCTAGTTACTCTAATTCCAAGTATCCGGGGACGCCTGGAGAAAAATGGATAAGAGAGCTTATCACAGCCTAGTCACGAAACACCCCAACGAAATAATGGGGAACCAGTTGAGAGCTGGTAACTGGAGAGCAGCCTGCTAGCGAGGTGCCTTCAGGATAAGAATATACCGTTAAATGAAAAAGAAGACAAAGCTGAAACAAATTTGAGCTCATCAGCTATTAATTAAGGAGCTTGCTATCGTATTGAGAAATATTAAAGTAAAGCAAGATAAAGTGCATAAAGCACCCCATGACAAACGACCGTGAATTTTGAAAAGGAATGGTAATACTTGAACAAGAGCAATTGTCATTATGTATCTATCATATAATGCAGACTATCTTGAAAAATGGTTGTAGCTTGGATACAATGACCACTAGTAGCTCAAGGTCTTGAAGATCTATTTTCCTAATCATGGGCATTATCTCCTTTGTAAGTATGTTTATCTCAGTGGCAGAAATCAACTGGAAGTTGAATAAAGGGATGGTTATATAAAGAAAATATCTAGATATGGGCTTTATATATATTTATAGGCACATAGAAGTGTCATTGCCCATAAACTAGGAAAGGCAAATAGAATTAAAGCATAGTGTAACTTCGAAAAGTTACCACAAGTATTGAAAGAATGATGAAAAGAAGCAACCATACTTGAAGTATGAGCAAACCATAACTTGAGGCATGATTGAATGAATATTTGAAACATATACCTTATCATGCTCAAAGGGTTTCAATATAAAAATGTGTATTATGAAAATGCTATTAATTGGTCGGTCATTTGTGAAGAACCTAAGGATGAGGGGGAGGAAATACCATGCCGATACAACATGAAGATAACACGAAAGGTAGACACTATGTGTCATTGTGTTGGATCGGTAATGGCACTACATATAAGTAAATACCTTGTGTGTGGATCATGAATGTCCTCCAATACATCCAAAGGGTTGAGAAATTTTGAATTGAAGATCAAGACATGAATCTAAATGTGAATATAAATTCCCTTTGTGGAAAATCAAAATTGAATTGAAGTCAGAAAGTAGACCTTTGTGTCAACAATGACAAACTCATATGGGAACCAAAGTCTAGCATAAAGATTTTGTGAAGATGTATACTTTGAATAAGAAACACTCCACGATATAAGCAATGTGGATTAAGAATCTCCACTACCAACTTATGAAATAAAGAAGCTTGTGTTGCACAAGTAATGATGGGATATATGCTATGTATGAAAAGTCCATTAAGGTATGATTAAGAAGGCATATGATGAACCATGTTAGAGTCTTGCTTAATAAGGCACAAGAGGATCTTGTAGATCTCCATTTAAGCATTGCATCCATCATTAAAAGGATGGACTTGAAGCAATTATAAAGGACTTAAAAGTATGGTTCTCAGGGGGAGAAACATGCATACTCCTAAATTGAATCTTGAGCATGAAGTTCAAATACTTAATTAGATTACATGAAGGAAAAAGTGATTTGCACTCTTTTTCCCTTAAGTGAGTTTTCAATAGAAGTTTCTCACGTAAGGTTTTTAATGAGACAAATCATGCAACACAGCAAGCGTGAGCCATGTACTCTTTCTCCAAATTTTTCCTACTGGGTTTTTGTGGAGTTTTGGGACATGTGCATCTCGCGGCAAAGGGCCAAGGGGGAGTGTTAAGAAACCAGTTTGGGCCCCGAAGGCCCATGTGGCCCATTTAGCCGAAACCCTAACTTTGCACTATATATAGAGGAGGACACCACCATTTGTTGTAACCTGTAAACAGAACAGATGAATGAGAATACTAGTTCCTCCCATATCTTTGTGTCTCCTGTGTTTATGAGTTAAGAAGCCTTTGGACTACACTCGGTAGCAAAGGGTTCCTAACAGGCTTCACGAAATATGCGTCACAGCCTCAGAACTTCAGAGTTTAGCCCAGACCAAACATTCAACCTTCATCTCAGCCTGCTGGGCTTCGAGTTCTAGGTTAAAAGAAATAGCAAATGTGGGCCGAACACAAAGCCTCACAACCGAGCCCAGCAAAGGCAGCTTTCCCTAAAGAAGTGAAAACCCGAGCCACCGCCACCGCCTTGCTGTGCTGGCTTTCTTCTACAAACAATCAAACATGATGGCGGGCGGTAGTGCCGCCGCTTTTACACTGTTTTTTTCCCCCATTTTTCTTTGTTACAGCTAACAACGCAGAAAGCGCACGTGCGCACAAAATCTTCAGCGTAGCAATAGAATAATTCTGGGCGGCGACGTTAATGTTCTACAACAAAAGTGCAAAACGAAGACATTTTGTTGGAAACCTTGAAATGTCACGAGAATTTTGATATGTTGCAACAAATTTTGGTTTGACTACCTTTCCCAACCCCACTCCTACCAATCTACCGCCTAAAAAATCGTAATTCGCACCGCCGGCGATGTCGGTGCGGGCCGGAGCTTGGGTTCACCGCGGCACCACCGACACGGAGAATTCGGTGGGCACTTGAAGCTTCTGCTCTCAGACCCGGGACTCCACTCTCCAGATACACATTGGACACCTTCCCCGCGACCCACGTATTGTCGGGCCGATCCTCCGCCGCTGCGCACCGGAGCGCCACCTCCACCAGCCTCTCCGCGGCCGACACTGGGAACGAGTACCCCAGCTCCTGTCCACCCAATTCCTCACGCCGCTTTCCACTGCGGCCACAGCAGCCGTCTCGAGGACCGACACCCGCTGGAACTCCTTGGTGCCCCTGTCGAAGCGGTACCTCGCCGGCTCCTCCCCGGAGAGGAGCTCCAGCAGCAGCACCCCGAAGGAGTACACGTCCGCCTCATGCGACGGCTCGCTCGAGCCCGGGGCAGCGTAGGGGGAGTCCTCGACCTTACTGGCGTCGGCGGGGGCCGCGAGTTCAGCCGCACCGAAGTGGGTGAGCCGCGCGCGGAGGCCCGGGTTGGACACGATCACGGCGGAGGCCGAGACTCGGCCGTGGACGGCGCCTGCGTGGTGGTGGACGTACTCGAGCCCCTGGGCGACGTCGGCGGCGACCTGGACGCGGGAGACCCAGGTGCGGAGGGCCGTGAAGCTGGGGCTGCGCGTGCTGCGGAGGCATACCGCCAGCGTGGCGGCGCCCGGCGGGAGCTCGTAGGCGAGGTAGAGGTGGGCGCCGGCGGGACACGCGCCCAGCAGCCGCGCGAGGCTGGTGTGGTGCTACCTGCCGATCCTGGCTAGTACGGCGGCATCCACACGGCCGCGGCGCCGTGGCGACGCTGGAGCTGGAAGAGGGCTGCGTCGCGGCCGCGGAGGGAACAGCTCCAGTGAGCGGTGGAGGCGGCGGCCCCGCCTGCGCGCTTGGCGAGGAGAATCCTGTCGCGGCGGGACGCCGCTTCCCGGAGGACCGGCGGGGAGAAGGTGTGACCACGGGCCGCGACGCCAACGCGTCGGAGGTGGCCCTGGGCTTGCACATCGCTGCCCGTGGCGACGGTGACCAGCTGCGGTTTCGAGTTGCAACTTGCAACCGCGCCGGGGAAGAGCATACCCCGCGGAATCTCAAACGTGCGCACAGATGGCAGTCTGCTTAAAGCAACAAAACGGGACCCCGTCTGATGCCGTGGTACTGCTGCTACGGTTTGCTTCCTGCTCTCCACAAGTCCACGGCCATCATCCAATGACCCATCACAGTTCATAGCCAGAGCCAGCCAGACATGACCAAGTATATGAAGCGAGGACAGATACCCTGCAATATACTACAAGTACGTCACCTGCCTACGCCTTGGCCTACGAGAACGGATGTGCACTAGCCAACCGAGTCAAGAAAAGATGGCTTCTGGTGAAGTGGTAATCCGGCCTCCGGGTGCCTGTTGTCTTCTCCAACTAGTGTTATCCTGTACAGTGCAGGAGTATCTCAAGCGTGCAATAAGCTATGCACGCCTGCTGTTCTAGTTGATTGGCGGCACGAATTCAAACAAGAAGCGCGCTTTGCGTTGCGTGACAGGGGATCCGGACAGCCAGTGACGACATTTGGTTTTTGAGATGCTGGTGAGTCACAGACACTCCATCGATCGTCAGTCTGCATGCCTGCCTTGACTGCCAATCGAAGCCAGGCCGGTGGCGCGGGCCCGGAGCAAGCCCGGCCAGGCCGCTTGCGGCGCGGGCCCTTGGCGTGTCTCACGGCGGCCCTCAATTGCCTCCTCTGTTCCTCGACGCGATCCCATCGCTGCAGCGACGCGTACACGTTGGACAGACTGTACGCCGCGCCGTCGTGGAGGTCCAGCTCCGATATCCGCCGCGCCGCCCACTCGCCCAGCCTCACACCGTCCTCCTGCCACCGCTGCAGGACGTGGGCGTCGAGCAGGAGGGCTCCGAGCACCTTGGCGTTGGGGCGGCCGGGCATCGCCTGCACGAGCAGCGCGGCCTCGTCCACGTGGCCCACGCGGCACAGGAGGTCCACCATGCAGCCGTAGTGCTCGGGCTGGGGCGGTAGGCCGAACACCGGCAGCATCTGGAAGAAGAACTCCCTGGCCTCGACCACCAGGCCGGAGTGGCTGCACGCCGACAGCAGCGCCACGAACGTCACCCCGTCGGGCCTGACGCTGCTCCCATTCTTCACCCTCCCCCTCCCCTCGACCATGTCGTGGAACGCAGCTACGGCGTCCTCGCCGCGGCCGTTCATTCCGAGCCCTGAGATCACCGTGTTCCAGCAGAAGAGGTTGGGGCTGCAGGGCATGGCGCGGAAGACGTCGAGAGCGCAGCCCACGCTCCCGGTCTTGAAGTACATGTCCATGAGCGCGTTGCTCAGCACGGCGTCCATCCATATCCCCGCCTGCTGGACGAGGTGATGGATCTGCCGGCCCAGTGCCAGGTCCCCCACCCGCGCGCACGCGGTCACCGCGGTGGCCATGGTGCCGTTGGTGGGTCTCAGCCTCTGCTCCCCCTCCCGCTGCCTGCGCATCAGAAGGTGGAACATCGAGATGGCGGAGGCCGGGTCCCCTCTGCGCAGGTGCCCGGCCATCATCGTGTTCCAGGTGACGACGTCCGGCAGCGAGGAGCCCATCCGGTCGAACAGCTCCCGCGCCGCGTCCATCCGCCCGGCCCTGCAGTACCCGTCGATCATCGCGTTCCACGACACGACGCTGCTGCTCGCGGCGCGGAGGCTGGCCTCGAAGACGTCCCTGGCCGCGGCGAGGTCGCCGGCCCTGCAGTAGCACGTAACCATGGTGTTCCACGACGCCGGCGTCCTGTCCGACATCCGGCCGAACAGCGCCCCGGCGTCTGTGACCCTTCCAGCGGCGCCAAGGGCGGCGAGCATGGCGTTGGTAGCGACCACGTCTCTGCGCGGCATTTCGTCGAACAGCCTCTGGGCGGGAGCCACAAGGCCACGCTTCGCGTAGCTGGTCAGCAAGGCGGTGCTGATCACCATGTCGGGCACGAGCCCCGTCTTGAAGGCGAGTGAGTGTAGGGCTTGCGCCTCCCGACAGCCGGTGCACGCAGTTATCGCTCGGAGCAGGGCGGTAGTCAGTGGCACGGGATTGTGAAAGCATCGGCATGACCGCATCTGTTGACAGGCGGCCAGGCAGCCAGGCCAAGGGCATGCGCCCGCCTGTGGCATGAACGACCAGGAGGCTGACCTTCTCTCTTTGTAGACCATTTTAGATTCCACACGCGGGAGACAATAAAGTTGATTTTTTTTACCAATTTAAAACTAAAATTTGAAGGAAAAAAAACTCTACGGTCTAGTTTGACACCCCGATTTTTTAAGGAAAATTAATTTATTTTTTGAAACAATAGAGTTGTCAAACTAGCCCTACACAAACTCTTTGGCCAAGTGTCAGTGCGGTAGGTTGTGTGGCATGGCAAAAACATTATGTCGTGTCATGAATAATGTATTAGCGCTAGGGCTGGACCTATAGGGTGGGTGTGGGGGACATATATCCCCGGGTTCACTAGAAGGCGAAAGGTCCTTGCATGGGGCCACAGACCAGTTACCCCGTAAGGTCGTCTCATCGTGGGCCGGACAAAGACCGCAAGTGAAATGGGCCGACCCAATAAGGCGATGGGCCCGTACCCGGATCATCCGTGTATTACGCGCAATCTCAAGGAAACGTCTGACTTTCCCGCGCCTGGCGCCCTCGAACGTCGGGGATAGATCAGGATGTAGTCGGCGGGTTTTCCTTAAGATAAGCTAAGTCAGTTCGCTATTAGTTAGGAGATATACTGGAAGAACGTGATCATCATGTACGTAGGGAGTATCCCACAGTCATGTATATAAGGCCCAGGGGGAACCCCATCATTTTTATCTCATCAGCCCCTCTCGATTCATGAGACGCCACTTGCAACACACCACACGGATAGAGCCACCCCAAGAAGTAGGGTATTACGCCTCTCAAAGTGGCTCGAACCTACAGAAAATCACATGTCTCTCTCTTACTTTCTCGTGCTCCTAGCACGAACCATCGAGCTACGATAAGCAACACTGTCCTACCCAAAAGCACCACGAGGGTATCCCCAGGTGTGCGGTCGGACACTAAACACCGATAGCTGGCGCGCCAGGTACCGAGTCTGTCGTTGATCAAAGCTAGCTCGATGGCCATCACCTTCAAGAACAAGATCACTCTTCGCCCAGGAGCTATATTCCGTTTTGGAACCATCTCATGCATAATAGACAAAGAAGGGACCCTACACCGCATAGCAGATCTACCCGAGAAGAAGCCTTCCTCGGGAATCCCAAGGGAAGCCGGAGCAAGACTACGGACAACACCCCCACTCGCAGCTCAGGGGAAGATGATCCCTTGCGGACCGAAATTCGAGAACCCTCGGGAAAGGAAAGATCGGTCGGAGTTTCGCTTACCCGAAAAACTATGTTGTCCACCTCACCCACAAAGGAGTGGACACGGATCACTCGGAAGAAGGAAACAAACACCCCGAGTGAGGGAAGGAGAACACGACAAGCTACCTTTCTGATACCTCTGCCCTCAAAGGAGGACGGGAAGAAGAGCACCGTCGCGCCGTCTCCCTTCTACCTCGACATCCTCTTCATCCAGGGGAAATTGGAGTCAATGCCCATCTCCGACGATGAGCCCACCATACAAGGGGAGGAACCTCCCCAGCGTGATGCCCCGCGACGGAGAAACAGACGCTGGAACGTGTGGCGACATCATGAAGCTGAGGAACGGGATTCGGCAGCCCGTATCCCGAGATGAAGCCTCGGAGGTGGGAGAAACTCCCGACGAACGAGTGCACCGAGAAAGGCGTAAGTCTCGCCGTCGCGATCACCGACAGGATCAAGATCGGGAGCGAGAGCTAGCCGAACAAGACGCCAGGCTTCGGCGAGAGAACCCTCTCCTCGCTCGGAACCTATACCCTAATTTTGCTCAAGCACTGAACACGTCGAGTGAAGTTGGAGGGGTACTGGCATAGATAGCCGACGGCCTCCCGCGAACCCTAGACGCGAAAGGTTACCGGCGGCTGCTTACTCAGGCAGCTAATCATCTTCTACCCTTCGCTCATCCTGCGAATGACCAGCGCCATGCCATCAACAGCCGACGAGACGCGCGGAGCACCATAAGCGCTTCGTGCGACCGACGACATGAAAATGAGATAAGGCACCAGAAGGAATACGACTAGGACCGCGGCGTACCGGCATGGAGCCACACCACCCGAGTTGAGTCGGCGGCAGTCTCAACCAGTGGCTCGTTCCGGGGACGGTCCAGATGACTTACTACTGACTCCCCTCCCCGGGACCGACGACATGAACACTGGTAGGAAGACACGTGCGGAGTCTCTGCGCTCACTCCATGTCTCCGGGCCATCCAATGGCCTCTGAACTTCAAGGTCTCCAACGTCGACAAGTATGAGCCTAAGCAGGACCCGGGCGGCTGGTTGGCCGTCTACACGACTGCCGCCCGAGCTACTAGGGCAACGAAGGACGTCATGATGGCGTACTTGCCCATTGTCCTAGTGCAAGATGCGCTGCAGTGGCTCCGGCATCTACCTCGGCACTACATCGATGATTGGAGCGACTTCAGTCACCGGTTTATCGCGAACTTCCAGTCTCTCTCTGATAAGCCCGTGCCTCCATGTGAACTCAAATCCATCAGGCGCCAGAACGATGAGACCCTCTGATCATTCCTTAAAAGGTTTCAAACAATGAGGAACCGCATCCCCGAAGTCGTTGAAGCGACCGTAATTGAAGACTTCTCTCGGGGGATCCAACGACTCGGCCTTCGTTCGAGCCATACTCCAAAAGGTGCTGGCCACCTCTAAGCAATTGTTCCAGGAGGCAGACATCTACATCACCGCGGACGAGCGGGCCTAGGACCTCATCGGGGACACGAAATCCACGCCACTCGTACCACGACGGGACATGAACCAGCAGCCGGACAAGCGCTGGGAGAAAAGGCCTCGTGAGGAGGTGCATACCGCTGGGCCACTTGCTGCTCAGGCCCGCGGCACGCACCGCGAAGGAATATGGACACTGGATGAAATCCTCGACTCTCAGTGTCCGTACCACAAGGACATGCGCCACACCCTGCGGAACTGCAGAGACTTCAAACATTCCGTCAGGCATGGTCGACCATTCTAGCCACTACCACCTCCCCCGCCACGAGGAGAGCCTAGCGAGCCCAGGCAGCCTCAGCAACATAAAGATGGGAGGGGTGGAGCTTTTCCGCGCGTTGACAGGGAGGTCAACGTTATCTTCGGAGTCCATGGAGCACAAGAAAACAGGAGGCAACAAAAGCTCAACGACCGACAGGTCCTTGTAACCACAACCAGTGCCCCGGCCCCTTACTGGTGGTCCGAGCATGCGATAACCTTCAGTCGAGCTGATCAATGGCTCAACTTTGATCACCCTGGCAATTATCTGCTACTCGTTGATCTGATGATCCGAGAAAGCCGGGTAAAGAAAGTGTTGGTGGACGGGGAAAGCAGCATCAACGTCACCTTCCCCCGGACACTCCAGGCCCTAGGGGTCGCTGTCAAAGACCTACTGAGTTGAATACTCCCTTCTTCGACATCGTGTCGACCAAAGGGGAGTACCCGCTCGGACACATCTACCTGTCTGTCACCTTTGGAACCCTAGAGAACTACAGAACCAAGTTCCTGAGGTTCGAGGTGGCACGCTTCGACTGCGGGTACAACGCCATCATCAGAAGACCAGGACTAGCGAAATTCATGGCTATTCCGCATTACTCATACATGATACCGAAGATGTCGGGACCTCAGGGGATTATCATCGTGCACGCCGACTTCCAAGGCGTCGTGGAGTGCTTTCGGGGCGCCATCCAAACAGCTCTCATCGTCGAGCCCCCGGTAGCCCTTCCCACACAAGCGAACATCAGATGGAGGAAGAAAGTCTCACGATCCCCTCGAACGAAGCTCAGGCCACGACCTTTATGCGACCGACTGAAGAAACTAAAATGATTAATCTGGGATTCTCTGATGAACGCAAGACTGTCATCATCAGCTCCAGCCTCGACGAGAAATAGGAAAGTGCGCTCGTCCGGTTCTTGCAAGATAACCGCGATGTATTCGCATGGCAACCTGCGGACATGCAGAGAGTCTCAAGAGAACTGGTCGAGCACAAACTTAAAGTGTATCCTCAGGCGAGACCGATTCGACAAAATCTCCATCGTTTCACGCTCGATAAAAGAGAAGTTATTCGTGCAGAGTTAGCTCGCCTAGTGTCGGTAGGATTCATTAGAGAAGTACTGCACCCTGAGTGGCTGGCAAACCCTGTTCTTGTACTCAAAAAAATAAACTTGATTGGCACATGTGCGTCGACTATACTGATCTCAACAAACATTGCTCGAAGGATCCCTTCGGACTCCATAGAATAGATCAGGTAGTTGACTCAACCGCTGGCTGCTCTATGCTCTCCTTCCTAGACTGTTACTCTCGGTATCTTTAGATCAGCCTGGCTGAAAGTAGCCTAGAGGGGGGGTGAATATGCTAATCTGAAAATTTTCACAACAAACTTCGAAAGATTGTTAAATACACAGTTCAACTGGTGCAGGCCGGTTCAACAGCTACGTGGGAAAATTGAACCACTCTGAACCAATCCAACTATTTTGTAAACTTTAGACTATAATCTACACGAAAATGTATTTTGCGAGTTCTTTTGAGAAGTGAAGTATAACTAAGTTAAATGTGAAGATGAATATATGAAAGCTATTTCACTTTTAGGTCCACTACGAGAAAATCTATATGTCAATCTTGCTAGTAAAAATATCTTAAATTAAAGACAAGCAAGAACACAAGACATAAGATTTATCCCAAGGTTCGGCCACACCACAAATGTGTCCTACTCCCTGTTGAGGAGCCCACAAAGGGCCGGGTCTTTTTCAACCCTAATCCTCCAAAAGTCGACCACCAAGGTCAAGGCAATCTCTTCTTAACTTAGCTCAAAGAGCGGGTGATACAAACTTCTTAGGGTCATCCACAAATTTGGAGACTCCCAAGCAACCTCAAACCGTCTTGAATCTTAGGGTTTCAAGAACACCAAGAACACACAAGAGGTGTTTGCAAAAGCTCAAGATCTTAAAAGAGATGGGAGAGGAAAACCAAATCGTGAGCACAAGCACAAACCTCACACCCAAGAGCTCCTCCAACAAGGTTGAATCTTGAGGAAGATTTAAGTGTGTGTGAGAGAGAGGGGGAGAAATGTGCTTTCTTCTCAAGTTAGGTGAGCAATAAATGTGTAAGTGTTCAGCGGCATTGAAGAAGGGGGTGGAGGGTTCTATTTATAGCCACGGCTCAAAAACTAGTCATTTGACCTGGAACCCCACTGAAGACCGGTTGAACCGCCCCCTAGGGTGGTTGAACCACCCCCTGGCAGGTCAGCAGACTGTCTGCCAGTCTAACTGTCAGACTAACTGGCAGACTGACCTGCAGACTGGTCAAGCTGACAAGATTGGTTGAACCGCCCCCTCACAACTCTGGTGACCTGTCTGCTAGTCTGACTAGCAGACTGCAGGTCAGAAGTCAGAGGGGACAGAGACCAGTTGAACTGCCCCTCAGGACCAGTTCAGCTAGTCTAGACCAGATAGTTTAGGAGAGAAAACCCCAGCTCAACTGCCCGGAGACAAGTTCAACTGGTGTATGGTCAAAGAGATTCACAATTGAAGTTGAAGTTCAGCTGGAGTTGAGAAAGCTCAACTCAGCTAAAGTCCAGCTCA
The DNA here is from genome assembly GCF_902167145.1 of Zea mays. Classification (NCBI taxonomy): domain Eukaryota; kingdom Viridiplantae; phylum Streptophyta; class Magnoliopsida; order Poales; family Poaceae; genus Zea; species Zea mays. The sequence goes on along the minus strand of NC_050104.1, from coordinate 8,509,805 downwards.
GCTGAAAAGCTCAGCTACAGCTGAAGAAGCTCAACTCAGCTAAAGTCAAGTTCAACTGGAGAGCTCAGCTGCAGTTGAAGAAGTTCAGCTGTTTTTCAACAATAACGCTCTAGGTTTATCAAACCTATCCACGGTCAACCATAGAATTTTAAAGTGATTTTTGGTTTTCAAAAATAGCTTTTGAATTTGGGGACTTGAGCTATAGCAAACACCATTACCTGTGCGAAAAATACTAAGGAAGAATTACATCATGCAACTCAAGATTTACATAAAATTTTATACGACCGTTGCATGAAGTCCTTGTTGCTTCCTTAAGTTTCTGTTGCTTTCTAATCATACACTGGGAACAAAAACTGTTAGTCCCCTTATTTGTTGTCATTAAATCACCAAAACCCTCACTTAGGGTTGATTGCACTTGCAATCTCCCCCTTTTTGGTGATTGATGCCAAAACAATTAAGGTCAAAAAGATAAACATTTGAAATAGTAAAGTTCTTTTGAATGATTGTATTTAGATGGCTCCCCTAAATGTGTGCACGAATGTGAATCAAGCGTGTTGACATAATATGTCATATGAGCAACACATTTAGAGATAGTGACCAAGTCCACACTAAATACAATCATCCGAGGGGTGCAAGAGTGTCATAAAAGGAGTTGTGATGCATATGACTATCTCTAAACACATATCATTTGTACTTCATAGCAAAATAATCATTACAAACTAATAGGACAAAGGATGATGGCCAAAAGACCATCATATCACATTGAATAATATGCCAGCAGTTTGATTTCATCCATTGATAAGAGGGTACAAGCCACAACAGTGGCCAAAACAAAACAATAAACAAGAGAGAAATAAAGAACCAAAAGAACCACAAACAGAATGACTTGACTAGAAATTTTAGATTTTCTCCCCCTTTTTGGCAGCAAGTACAAAAAACGAGGAGAGAGTGAGAAGAAGGCACAGGAATCAATATCCTCCAGGAGGAGGATAGGACGGAAGATAGGAGGTGTAGTTGGGAAAGAAGGTCTGCATCATGTCTTCCTCAAGTGAGGAGTCCCTAGGAGGCTCATCACCCACAGAAAAAATGGATGCAGAAGACATACACTGATGAGGAGGAGGAGGGTGGTGATGGTAACCAGAGCCAGAAGGCCGCAGGTCACCAGGAATGGGTCCCTGACCTGGGTAGGGAGGAGGAGGATAGTGATCAGAGCCGGATGGCCTGGGGTCACCGGGAGTGGGTCCCTGACCCGAATAGGGAGGAGGAGGAGGAGCCGAGGTATAGGGGTCATCAAAGTCTTCGGCCTCATCCTCCGGGGTAATGAATGGCACACCAAATTCCTATTGGTGCCACTCATTAAGGTCCATGGGGAAGGTAGGGGTCGGAGGTGGAGGGGACCCGGGAGGGAGAGGATGACATGTCTCGGCTGCATAACAAAGAAAATCCTCATGCAGCCGGTCAGTCCTGCGACGGCGCACAGACTCCTCGACCGCCTGGGTGCGGCACATGGCGAAGACACCAAGAAGGCCCTTGGCCGGACGAATGAAAAGTCCCCGGCCTCGACCCCGTCCCTGGCCCGGACCACTTCCTCTCCCGCTGCGGTCCATTGGACGTGAGGCAGCGGCGGCGCGAGAGGAGGATGGGTGATGTGGAGGCTGAGGAGGTGGCTCATCAGAAGAAGCAGGGCCTCCAGACCCTGAGGGAGCCCGCTTTGTACGAGCAGCTGGGTTGGTGGAATCAACCCAATAGGGTACATAGCGAAAGTGTTTGACATGTTTTTTGAAGTGAGTCTGGGTGACCACTTCGATCATCTTCATAATAAAGGGTGCATGAAGACACCCCTTGAGAGGAGACCAGGGAGCACGAAGGATCTCTTCCCAGATCATGTCAAACACATTGATGCGGGTGAGACTATTGGGAGCAAGGAGGAGAAGGAAGACTCGACTCGACCCAAGGACGTTCATTTGATTTCCGCCCTTCGGGAGAACGGTCATCCTGGACAAAGAGTTAAGGTACCTGTAGTACCTATGCATGTTGCGGTGGTCCAGAACTCCCGATCCAAAGAGACATGAATAAATTTTGTCTCTTCTCGCATGGGCAGCCTAATGTCATGAACTTTCATGTTGCTGCCCTGAATATCAGCATCAGAGAAGCCCAAAATGTGGGCAAAATGACGGTAGCTGACTTTGTGCCAATTCCCCTGGATAAAGAAATACATGACTGGGTAGTCATACCCATCAGCTTCTTCATCTACTTTCTTGACCCAGAGAGTGGCATAGAACTGAGCTACCACCTCGTCGTTCCAGGGGTATTCCATAGTCATAATATTTTTCAACCCCTTTCTCTCCAAGTTATGGAGAGCTGACATCATGTCAGCATCTCCCATATTCTCACACCCTTCCCAGTCAATAAAACGACGCCTAACGACTGGGTGTTTCTTTGATAAGATGACTGAATTATAGAAATCAGCCTGGAAAAGATTCTAGAACCGAGGGTTCTAGACACCAGGATGACGAGGTGTGAGAGTGGGGTTAGTGAACCTTAGACGTTGAAGGGTGTCCACCCCCTTCAAAGAGAAGTCGACTGAAGGCTCATTAGGTCCCCGGAAAACATTCGCCAGATGCATGTGCAGACCGATGATGTAGAGAGCGTCAGACGGTGGAAGATCGACTACGTCATCGAACGCTCCATCCTCCTCCTGGCAAGGAACGTATCCTGCGGAGGAGGTGCTGCGGCGAGGACGAGTGGCACCAACCTTTTGGCCTCCCGCGAGCAGGTTGCGAGGGTATCGAGGATCCCTTTCCTTCCATCTGGCCAGAGCCGCGTCCTCTCTTGGAGAGGGAACGACGAGGCGGAGGAGAGAGAACCGATGATTCTTCCTAGATCTCGTCAGAATCGCTGCTGAACTCCACCACCGAAGGGTTGCGGCGACACACCATCTTGTTGAGAGGCTTTGAGAAGATGATCGGTTGAAGTGTGAGTGTGTGAGGAGGCTCAAGAGGCTAAAATGCTAAGTACTTGAGTGTTTGTGAGTGAAGGAAAAGGGAGGGTAAGCCTATAAACAGACAACTTAACTAGTCAGGCAGGGACCGGTTCAACCGCCCCCTATAGACCGGTTCAACCGGTGTGGAGCAGAACGGTCAGACTGTGCAGGTGCGGTCAAAGGAATAAAGAAAAGAAAAAAATCTGACGCGTCTGCAAAAAGAAAAGCTGACGCGTCTGAAAAGCACAAAGTACCTGAGGCAGTCTAAAAAGGCGCGAAAAAGACACTGACGTGACATAAATTAAAGCTGCAGATTCTGTAAACAGAAAAGGCTGAAAATGCTGCAAAAGTTACTGAAAAGGTGCTGCAAAAGTTGTCCTGACGCCTGAAAAAGTGTTGCCGCAGACTGAAAAAGGCGTCTGAAAAAGGGGCTGACGCGGTCAGTCAACCGGTCAGACTGACCGGCGCCAGCGGGTCACACAATGCTAGACCGGTTCAACCGGTTCTGGACACCGGTTCAACCGGTTTCAGCCAGGGAGTTTCCTGGTGAAAACCAGCCGAGCTGAAGTTCAACTCAAGAGTTCAGCTAGTCTCTCCAGCTGAACTAGAAAGTTCAGCTGGTCAAACCAGTTGAGCTTTGAGTGAAATTTTAAAATATTTTTTAACACTAAACCTTATTTCAATTTTAAAATTTACGCAAAGTTTGAATGAACATCACTAATATTTAAACCTTTCAAACAAAAAACAGTGAATCAAGCAATCTTTGCATCCGTTTTCAAGTTAAGTTACGAGAATCCAAGATATTTAATTCACTCCTAAGAAATCAAAATCTAGTCTCATCGAGGGGTTTTGTGAAGATATCGGCTAGTTGATTTTCTGTGTTTACATGACATAATTCGATATCTTCTTTTGCTTCGTGGTCCCTCGAAAAATGGTGTCTTATGTCTGTGTTTGGTTCTAGAGTGTTGCACAGGATTATTGGCTAGTTTAATGGCGCTCTCATTGTCACATAGTAGTGGAATTCTTTTAAATTCACAGCCAAAATCCCTCAAAGTTTGTTTCATCCACAGCAACTGAGCACAACAAGCACCAGCAGCTATGTATTCGGCCTCGATAGTGGAAAGTGCAACACATATTTGCTTCTTGGAGCTCCAAGACACTAGGGACCGCCTAAGGAATTGGCAAGTCCCCGAGGTGCTTTTTCGATCTACTTTGCAACCGACATAGTCTGAGTCAGAGTAGCCAAATAAATCGAAAAAGGAGCCCTTGGGATACCAGAGACCTAGATTTTGGGTATGAACTAGATATCTCAAAATTCTCTTAACAGCCACTAGATGACACTCTTTCGGGTTAGCTTGAAAACGGGCACACATGCACACACTAAGCATGATATCTGGTCTAGATGCACATAAATACAGTAGAGACCCAATCATTGATCTATAAAGCTTTTGATCTACAGTTTTACCTTCTTCATTTAAGTCGAGATGACCACTTGAAGCCATTGGTGTCTTGGCGTGCTTAGCCTTTTCTATGCCAAACTTCTTGAGCATGTATTGCGTGTACTTGGTTTGGCACAGAAAGGTTCCTTCCTTGAGTTGTTTAACTTGAAATCCTAGGAAGTACTTGAGCTCGCCCACCATGGACATCTCAAACCTATTTGTCATAACCCTACTAAATTCCTCACAAAATGTTTCATCAGCACTGTCAAATATAATGTCATCGACATGTATTTGACATACAAATAATTGATTGTCAATTTTGCGAGTAAATAAAGTAGAGTCTACTTTTCCTATTTCAAAACCATTTTTAAGCAAGAAATCTTTAAGACATTCATACCATGCTCTAGGAGCTTGTTTAAGCCCATAGAGCGCTTTGTGAAGAAGGTAGACATGGTTTGGCTTCTTAGGATCTTCAAAGCCCAGCGGTTGCTCCACATAGACCAACTCTTGCAGTGGTCCGTTTAGGAATGCACTTTTGACATCCATTTGATACAATTTGAAATCATGGTTAGTAGCATAGGCAATTAATATTCTTATGGACTCTAACCTTGCTACTGGTGCATAGGTTTCTCCAAAGTCAAGTCCTTCCACTTGAGTGAAACCTTGAGCAACCAGCTGCGCCTTGTTCCTTGTGACCACACCGTTTTCATCTTGCTTGTTGCGGAAGACCCATTTAGTTCCAATGACGTTTTGCTTGGGTCTTGCCACTAAGGACCAGACTTTATTTCTTGTAAAGTTGTTAAGCTCTTCTTGCATAGCAATGATCCAGTCTGGATCGCTTAGTGCTTCTTCTACCTTAAGTGGTTCAAGAGAGGAGACAAACGAGTAAAATTCACAAAAATCTGCTAAACGAGATCGAGTTGTTACCCCTCTCCTGATGTTACCCAGGATGTTGTCCACAAGATGATCTCTCTGAATGCCCTGGTGCACTCGAGGGTGAGGCACTAGAGAATGTCTCTGAATTTGATCATCACTTTCATCTTGTTCAATGGATTCTTCACTAGCAACCTCTTCTTGCTCATTTTCCACAATGGTTGGCATATCTTGCGGTAGAAGCACTTCTTCAAGGATTGGATGACTTGAGGTTGATGGGTTTGCTTGGATGGAAGGATTTTCACCAACCACTCTAGCACTCCCATCAACGACCCTATTTGTCATCCAAATTATCCCTTCATCATCGTCCTTTTCTTGTGGCTTCACTTCACCTATTACAAGCTTCTTGATGGCTTCATTAGGTGGGATTTCATTTCCTGCAATATCATTAGAAGCATGCCCTTGTGAGCCATTAGATTCATCAAATGTCACGTCTATCGCTATTTCAACAAGACCGGTGGTATTGTTGAAAACACGATATCCATGCGCATTTGATGCATAACCAAGCAAGAAACCCTCGTCCACTCTAGGAGCAAACTTCGAGCTCTTGACTTTCTTGTTAAGAATGTAGCATTTACAACCAAAAACTCTAAAGTAATCAACCTTAGGTTTGTTACCGGTGAGAAGCTCATAGGCAGTCTTCTTGTAAATCTTGTGAAGATAAAGGTGGTTGATTGCATGACAGGCGGTGTTGACCGCCTCTGCCCAAAAATTGTCAGATGTCTTGTATTCATCCAACATGGTTCTGGCAGCTTCAATTAGTGTTCGGTTCTTCCTTTCCACTACACCATTTTGTTGTGGAGTGTAGGGGACCGATAACTCATGTTTGATTCCTTCTTCGCCTAAGAATTCTTCAACACCTGTATTCTTGAACTCTGTCCCATTATCACTTCTCACCTTTTTTATTTTTAACTCAAACTCATTTTGAGATCTTCTCATAAATTTCTTCAAAGTCTCTTGGTTTCACCTTTGTCACTCAAAAAGAAAACCCAGGTGAAGCGAGAAAAATCATCAACAATAACTAAACCATACTTACTGCCACCAATACTAATATGGCCACAGGTCCAAAGAGGTCCATATGAAGAAGCTCCAAAGGCCTCTTGGTTGTGACCACATTCTTTGATTGATGTGGAACGCCATGTTGCTTCCCTGCTTGACATGCGCTACATACCTTATTTTTCTCAAACATAACATTTGTTAGTCTAATAATGTGATTATCCTTTTGAAGTTTGGCCAAGTTCCTCATGCCAACATGAGCTAGCCGGCGATGCTAAAGCCAACCCTTGTCGAATTTTTCCACTAAACAAGTCTCAGGCGTCACTCTACTTGTTGTGAAATCAATAAGATAGAGTTTGCCCTTCAAGCGACCTGTAAAAGCAACAGAGGAATCCTCCCTTCTAAGAATCTTCACATCAACATCAGTAAATAGGCAATCATATCCCATTCCACAAAGTTGTGAAACGGACATCAAGTTATAGCTTAATGAATCAACTAACAAAACATTTCAAAGTGACTGGTGGTCAGAGATAGGGATGTTACCAACACCAATCACTTCACTCTTGCCACTATCTCCAAACACAATTTCTTGTGCTTCTTGAGTTAGTTGCAAGGAGTGAAACATGTCTTTCTCTCCGGTCATGTGATTTGTACATCCACTATCAAGCACCCAGCTTGACCCACCAGAGGAGTAGACCTGCAAAACAAGTTTAAGCTATGCTTTTAGGTACCCAAATTGAATTGGGTCCTGTAGTGTTAGTTATTGCTTTGGGTACCCACACACTCCTTTTCATAACATTTCTCTTAGTGTAGGCACCCACATATTTTACAACCAGTTTTCCTGAATCCCAAGTCAACATATAATCACAAAGGTAAGAATGAGAAATAGGAGCTTTAAACTTTTCTCCATTTGTGGAGATTTCATCCTTCATCTTATCCTTTGTGTAACTTAAGTTTACCTTCACTTGAGTTGACTTGTCATTTGAGGAGTGAATCCTCCCCAAGGCATCATATAGGGTGGTTCCCTCTATGAACTTGGGGGATCTCCACCCCTTATGATCTATGCTAGGGTTTACCTTATATGAGTTGTACCCAAGCCCCTTTCTCCCATTGTTGGGATTCAAGGACTTGTACTTGGGTTCAACTTTCTTTAACCCATCATTGCTAAAGCATTTCTTCAATCTTTCTTTGACCCTAACCTGTGGGCTTTTCTTCCTTGCATGGTTAGTCAAACAACAAGAAGCATGATATTTTGTACAATGTCTGCAAATATTATTATTTTAAGAGCTAGCCTTAGACTTTTCCACTAAAGATGAAGTGTTGAAGTTCTTGCAGTTTTCAAGTTGCACTTGAAGTTCTTGATTTTGAACTGTTAAGCATGACAAGCTTGATTCAAGTGCATCCTTTTCATTTGCAAGACTAACTATAGAGGTTTTTACATTAGCCATTTCTTTCTCTTTATCCTCTATAGTTGTTTTGGCTAAAGATATTTCCTTAGTCAAAACGTCAAGCATCTCATCTTTGTTGGATAGCAATTCTTGAAGCTCTAGGTTTCTCTCCTTTTCAAGGATGAGTAAGTCTTCTTGAGCATCAAGAGTTGCTTTTCTTTTATCTAGCTTCTCCATTAGTTTAGTGATTACATTGTATCCATTTAAACCAAATTCTTTAATCATCTTATTTTTCATAGCTAGTTGCTCTTCATCATCATTAATAAAGTCATCATTAAACAAATGTACCTTGTCTCCTTTTACCATGAGGCAAGTAGAAGTGTAGGAGTCATCGTGGAGGTTGGTGAAGAGTTGCGAGCTTGAAGTAGATTGGATGGCGATGTTTGCCACCTCTTCCTCTTCTTCGGAGCTAGAACTTTCTTCATCAGAGTTCCATTCTTCACCAATGTGGGCTTGACCATATTTCTTATTCTTGAAATATTCCTTGTTCTTGCCCCCCTTTTGAACTTATCCTTTTTGTATTCCTTCTTGGCTTCTTGTTCCTTTTTGTTTGGACAATCCACTATGAAATGACCGGTTTGGCCACATTCATAACATGCCCTCTTCTTTCCTTTTCTTTGATACTTATCATTTTTCTCACAAACTTCTTGAAGGTTTTGATGAACATAGATGTGTCTTCATCACTTGAACTATCTTCATCACTTGATGTTTCGACCACTTTCTTTGCCTTGTGATCTTTGTTCTTCTTGGAGGAATCTTGTTCATTTGAGATCAAGGCACGAGTGTCTCTTGTCTTGATTGGGGCTTCTTCAGACTCATGTTGTTGAATCTTTGCAAATAGTTGGTGAGGTGTCATTTCCTCATAGTCATCACGGTCCCTTATCATTCTTGCTAGACTTTTATCCTTTTCTTTGTATGCTCTCATAAATAGTCTAGTGACCTTGGAGTCACTCTAATCTTCACTTCCAAGCACTCTTATTTTGTTGACCAACACCATTAGCCGGTCAAAGAGTGATTGAAGTGACTCACCCTTAGTCCAATCATATCGTGCAAGCTCACTCTCCAAAGCTTCAATTCCATGTCTCTTAGCTTTGGGGTCTCCTTCATGTGACATTTTGAGAATGTTCCAAATGTCACGAGCATCCTCTCTTCCTTGGACTTTCCTGTACTCTTCCGGACAAAGGCTTCCTTTTATTATGCTCACCGCTTGAGCATTGCGGTGCACTTCTTGCATCATTTCCGGAGTCATCTCTTCTCCTTGGGCGGGCTTATGCATACCTATATTTACAATCTCCCAAAGACTAGGATGTACACCGATTAAATGCGACTTCATCTTATCGGCCCACTCGTCATAGTTTAACTCACTAAGAGTTGGTAACTTTCCAAGTGGGGCGGAAGAGAAGTTGGGAATAAAATTTCTAGAATAATCAAATTGAACTTTATTGAACTTGGTACCTTTACTTTTGGTGGATGATCCTTCGATGGTGAGACTTACCTTGCTCATCACCCTTGACACCAAAAGTTCTACCAAATCATCATTGTATTCAATTTTTTCCTTTCCTTTGTCTTCTTCGACCTTTCTTCTTGATTCTTCTTCTTCAGCCCTTTTCTTAGCATCTTCCTCTTTCATTTTGAGGAACATCTTCTCGGTAATCTTCATGGCAAGGTCAAGGACCTTAGGGTCCATTTCCTCTCCAGAAGATGTGACGGGGATTTCCTTGAGGAGAGGATCCTCATGGTCCCTTTGAGTAGACATGATCGTTTCCTCACGCGGTTAAGCGTAAAATGAGGTACGAAGCTCCGATACCAATTGAAAGTAGCCTAGAAAGGGGGTGAATAGGCTAATCTGAAAATTTTCACAACATACTTCGAAAGATTGTTAAATACACAGTTCAACTGGTGCAGGCCGGTGCAACAGCTACGTGGGCAAACTGAACCACTCTGAACCAATCCAACTGTTTTGTAAACTTTAGACTATAATCTACACGAAAATGTATTTTGCGAGTCCTTTTGAGAAGTGAAGTATAACTAAGTTAAATGTGAAGATGAATATATGAAAGCTATTTCACTTCTAGGTCCACACTACGAGAAAATCTATATGTCAATCTTGCTAGTAAAAATATCTTAAGTTAAAGACAAGGAAGAACACAAGACACAAGATTTATCCCGAGGTTCGGCCACACCACAAAGGTGTCCTACACCCCGTTGAGGAGCCCACAAAGGGTCGGGTCTTTTTCAACCCTAATCCTCCAAAAGCCGACCACCAAGGTCAAGGCAATCTCTTCTTGTCTTAGCTCAAAGAGCGGGTGATACAAACTTCTTGGGGTCGTCCACAAATTTGGAGACTCCCAAGCAACCTCAAACCGTCTTGAATCTTAGGGTTTCAAGAACACCAAGAACACATAAGAGGTGTTTGCACAAGCTCAAGATCTTGAAAGAGATGGGAGAGGAAAACCAAATCTGTTGCTTTCTAATCATACACTGGGAACAAAAACTGTTAGTCCCCTTATTTGTTTTATCATTAAATCACCAAAACCCTCACTTGGGGTTGATTGCACTTACACTGGCGAAAGAGGACAAGGAGAAGACCGCCTTCATCACACCATTTGGAGCCTGCATATTATACCTCCATGTCGTTCGGCCTCAAGAACGCTGGAGCGACTTATCAGAGAGTCATTCAGACATGCTTAGCCGATCACTGGGGCAAGCGGGTGGAAGCTTATATCGACGATGTGGTTATCAAGACAGAAAACTCAGAAAACTTCATCGAGGATCTACAACTAGTCTTCAACAGCTTGAGACGCTACAGATGGAAGCTAAACCCAGAAAAATGTGTATTCGGAGTGTCAGTCGGAAAGCTACTCGGGTTCATTATCAGTCATCGGGGAATAGAAGCAAATCCAAAGAAGATTGAGGCCATTATGAGGATGGAACCGTCGTGGTCACAGAAAAAGGTGCAAAGGCTCACTAGGTGAATGGCAGCGCTAAGCAGATTCATATCAAGGCTAGGCGAGAAAGGAATGCCATTCTATAAATTACTCAAGAAGGTGGACAAATTTCAGTGGACCACAGAAGCGCAGGAGGCTCTAGAGGCACTGAATAAATTCTTGACCACTCTGCCAATACTCAAGCCACCATGCCGACCTACGCCCGATCAGCCGGTAGAAGATTTGCTGCTATATATCTCTTGCACGTCCCACGTGGTAAGCACCACGTTAGTAGTCGAGCGGGCGGAAGAAGGACACACATATCCATTACAACATTCAGTTTACTTCATCAGTGAAGTCTTCGGACCCTCAAAGATAAGGTATCCTCAAGTTCAAAAGTTGTTATACGCAGTACTTCTAACTGCTCATAAGCTCTGGCACTACTTTGATGGCCACAAAGTCATAGTAGTCATAGGATTTCCAATAGGTGATATTCTTCACAACAAGGAAGCTATTGGGAGAATAGCCAAGTGGGCATGTGAGCTCGGAGCTCATGATATAGAGTTCCGACCCCGCACGGTGATAAAAACTCAGGCACTGGTCGATTTCATATCAGAATGGACTGAACACAGGTCCCGAAAAGCCAAGAGGTCACTGAAATATGGAGGATGTACTTCAATGGCTCGCTGAGGCTGCAAGGAGTAGGTGCAGGGATTCTCATTATCGCTCCTGGAGGTGAAAAACTCAAGTATGCACTCTAGCTCTTATTTCCAGCATCTAATAATGCAGCAGGGTACGATGCACTGGTCCACGGGCTGAGCATCGTTGTTTCACTCGGCATCAAGAAATTAATAGTGTACGACGACTCATTGGTGGTCATAAGTCAAGTAAACAAAGATTGAGATTGCTCGACCGACTCAATGAAAAATTATTGTGCAGCGGTGTGGAAGCTGGAGGACAAGTTCGAAGGATTAGAATTCCACCACGTGGAAAGGGATCGCAATGCAGCGGCTGACGCATTGTCAAAGCTGGGGTCCAGTCGGGCTCAAGTTCCACCTAGGGTTTTCATCCAAGAAATACAGCAACCGAGTGTCACCATAGATCAGATGGAAGAATGCCACATTCTGAGTCAGACAAAGGCAGATCCCAATGACTGGAGAGAGCCAATCATCAGATACATAAGAAATGAGGAAGAACTAGATGACAAAGTTGTGGCGGAGCGCATTGCGAGACAGTCGGGCCACTATACCATCATAGGGGGCCTATTGTATAGAAGAGGTGCAGGAGGGGTCCTCATGAAGTCCATCCACTCGACTACTGGGAGGCAGCTGTTAGATGAGATTCATGCCGGGCAGTGTGGCGTGCATGCAGCATCACAGACTCTGGTGGGAAAGGCTTTCAGATCCGGATTATACTGGCTGACAGCGAAGAATGATGCAGCCGAGTTAGTTCAGAAGTGCGAGGCGTGCCGATTTCTATCAATGCAGCAGGATCTAGCTGCACAACAGTTACAGACTGTTCCTATGACCTGGCCGTTTGTATGCTGGGGGTGGACATGATCGTGCCCTTCAAGAAAGCTCAAGGGGGATATACCCACATACTAGTTGTCATCGACAAATTCACAAAGTGGAAAGAATACAAGCCCATTGCCTCTTTGACCTCAGCAAAGGCAGTGGAGTTCATTTAGGAAATAATGTTTAGGTTTGGAATACCTAACAACATCATCACTGACCTAGGATCTAACTTCACCAGTTCGGAGTTCTTTGACTTCTGCGAGCAGAGGAGCATCCAGATCAAGTATGCATCAGTGGCACACCCAAGAGCTAATGGGCAGGTGGAAAGAGCCAACAGGATGATACTCGATGCACTCAGGAAGAAGGTGTTCGACAAAAGCAAGAAGCTCGCAGGGAAATGTATCAGGGAACTACCATATGTGGTATGAAGCCTATGAACCCAGCCGAGCCGAGCCTTGCACGGAAACACCCCATTCTTCATGGTGTATGGATCGAAGGCAGTGCTACCAGCAGATCTCATCTTTGGAGTGCCCAGATTAACATTCGAAAGCATAGCGAAGCAGAAGCAACCAGGCTAGAGGACATCGATGTGCTGGAGGAGGAACGACTAAATGTGGTAATTCAGTCGGCCAAATACCAACAGACCTTGAGGCGCTACCACGACAAAGCGGTGCGGCATCGATCCTTCGCAGTGGGAAACTTGGTCCTTCGCTGAGTGTTGATTGGGGAGGGACGACACAAACTATCACCACTGTGGGAAGGACCATTCATCATCACAAAGGTCACACGATCGGGATCCTACCGGCTCACTCAGATGGACGACATTGAAGTCAGGAATTCATGGAATATCGAGCACCTCAGGAAATTCTACCCCTAGCGATGCCTCAAAACTCTTAAGGACGAGTTGTTCTTTGTAAGCAGAAGGTTTCATTATCAATAAAGTGTCCATTTTCCAAGGCATACAAGTTCTTGATCAACAACTGACCTAGGTCGGGCTCAACTCGAAATCAGCACAACATGACTTAGGGTGATCACTATACCCTACTAACAGAGCAATCGGCTTAAGTCGGAAACGCCTTAAGTCGGTGCGACATGCTCACGATTACACGACTCAGGGTGATCACTATACCCTACTAACGGAGCAATCGACTTAAGTCAGAAACGCCTTAAGTCGGTGCGATATGCTCACGCTTACACGACTGAGGGTGATCATTATACCCTACTAACGGAGCAATCGACTTAAGTCGGAAACACCTTAAATTGGTGCGACATGCTCACGCTTACACGACTCAGGGTGATCACTGTACCCTACTAACGGAGCACTCGACTTAAATCAGAAACGCCTTAAGTCGGTGTGACATTCTCACGCTTACACGACTCAGGGTGATCACTATACCCTGTTAACAGAGCAATCGACTTAAGTCAGAAACGCCTTAAGTCGGTGCGACATGCTCACGCCTGCACGACTCAGGGTGACCACTGTACCCTACTAACAAAATAATCAACTCAGATTGGGAGCACTTCAAAGAAAAGTAACTCGTTCACATGCCCGAGGGTGGTTTCAGCACCCTGCTAACAGAACGATCAGTTCAAACGTAGCACAATTACACGCACACAGAATTCATAATACACTGTTTCACTAAAAAGTACTAACTCAATGAAAAAGTGTTTTTGATTCGAGCGAATCACTATGCAGGAGCATTTTGTAGGAAACCTCGGTTGTAGGAGTAGCATAAGAAGAGGGTCGACTCACGACAACAGGCGTGACAAGAACATCAGCAACAATGTCTTCAGGCACCACAAAGCCAGGCCTCCTCATTAGGATCCGCCCAGCGCGAACAGCCTTGTCCATGGCCTTGTCGCACATCGCCTTCATGACAATACGATCATCCTCTAAGGCCTTGATGTTGAGGCGGACGACCTCCAGCTCTTGAGTGACAAGTTTCTTTGAAGCACGCAGCTCCTTGATGACAGAGTCCTCGGAAGACAGCAGCTTACCAAGTCAAGACACTTCAAACTGGGATGTCCTCAGTTCATCTCGATGATGGTCCAGGTCTGACTTGGTGAAGCGATGACTCCTCTCCAAAATAGTCAAGGAATTGCTGGCGTCGCGATATAATCTGTCTAGATTGTCGTGAGAATCAATGAGTGTTCGTCTCTCCTCTTGCAAGCAAAAACAACACTGAGCATCGAAGCAAAGAAAGCAAAGCAGAAGCAGTCAAGAAAATTTACCTCATAAGCCATCTTCTCCTAGTCAAGTTGAGCGTTCAAAGAAGAATTCAAGGTGTGGGCACTGTCCAAGAAGGCAAAGACTTGGTTCAGGTCAGCCTGTCTCTGGGTATACTTCTCCTCAGCATCGGAGCACCGCTGAGTTAAAGCTGGTAAAGCAGTAGAGAAGAGTGCAAGATATGAGATAAGAAAAGCAATAAGTAGCAAAAAGGAAACTGTGGACTCACTAACCAAGGTTGGAGGCCTTCAGATCTTCTATCTGCTTATGAAGCAGTAGAGGGTTCCATTGCATCAAAGGTTGTAACACCACAAAAGCCATCAACTAAAAATAATGAATTTATTTATTATGTTAATTAGGGTAATACATTTTTTTATTGTTTAATTATTTATTTGCATTTTGATCATTTTCTTTGTATGCGCTTGATTGATTATCGGATGTTTATTATCAATTCTTTTTAAAGAAAAACCTAGTAAATAATATAATAATTAAATAATATAATAGTTATTAGTCAAAAAACAATTATTTTATTTATAAATAGTTTTGATGAATTTTTAGGAATTTTTGAGCTCTTTAACTATTCATTTCGAAATTTAAAAAAAAAGAAAAAAATATAATCCAAACCAGTCGGCCCACTAGGGACCCATGCCACCCCAAACCCTAACTCCACGCGCGCGCGCCCAGCCTTCTTCCCAAGCAGTCGCCGCCGCCCCCTGCTGTGCTCTCTCTCCTCTAATCCTCTCTCTCCTCTCTGCTCTCTCTCCCGCTCACACGAAGGACACCGCCAAGCCGCGCCGAGCCACCTCTGTCGCGCCCGAGCCATCCCCTACGCCTGCAGCAACCGAGCGTCCCAGCCGCGCGATGCCCCGCCGAGCCGACCTGCACCCGCGGCCAAGACACGACATCGAGCAGCGCCCGTGACCCCGTGCCAGACCGACCACCGCGCGACCAAGCCGTCCGTCCGACCGAAGCAGCAAGCCAGTCGGTCGAGCCAACGCCGCGCCGAGCGCGCCAACCCTGCACGTCCGAGCCGCGCTCCTTGCCGCGCCCGATGCCGAGCGACCGAGCTTCCTGAGCCCTGCACCAGCCGACACCGCGTGCCCCGCGACCGTTTCATTTTCTGTGATTAATGGACTTCATGCTTCTGTTTCCTTCCCTCATTCCTCCTCTCCATTACTCCCTCCCTCAATATTCTCTCTGGCAACGTAACCAGTGATGGAGCTTGAAGACAGTCGGCGCTCCATTCAAGTTCTCTCTGATCGTCCCTTTCTCCTCCCCTCCCTATCTATAAAAGGCAGCAGAGCCTCTCTCCCATCCTCCCTACCCGAGCTCTCTCCCATTCCTCGCACTCTCTCGCTCGCCGTTCGTCGCCGGAGTTTGCCGCTCGTCACCCGAGCCCGTGGAGTTCGTCGGAGCTACGCCATCCACCGTCCGTAGTCGAGCCCTGCTCTTCTCCACCCGGCCGAAAACCCGTCGATCCATCGTCGTCACACGCACGAACCCAAGGTTGAAGACGACCCAAATTATTTTGTGTATTTTATAAAAGTACTTTTTTATTCGATTCATGAGTTGTATATTTTGTTTGTTGTAACATAAACACGTGTGATTCGCAATTTATATGTATGTGCGTTGTGGAATTCTTGGTAGAGATATGCGATCGTTAGTACACCGTTATATTTCATGTTAGTCGTGGCGTTGATTTTTGGATTAGAAAGAGATGACAAAATTTAGTAGTCACACGTTGGTGATAAAAACAATAGATAGGAATTTTTGTAGGTAGATTTGGTCGCAATAAACTTAGAAACTATTTGGAGAATTATAGGTGCAATTTTAATGGATTTAGAAAATAGTATAGAACTCATGTCATATGAATAATATAGGAATTCTAGATGATTTAGTTAACTATTTTATTAACATTTTCTTTTTATAAAGAAAAGATAAAATATCATTAGTGGGATGGAAAATAGATTTTTGCTAGTCAAATAAACATGTTCACAAATTTAGCACTAAAATTGTTAGAGTACTAGTTTATGTCAAAATAACCTCGCTTGTGTTGGAAAATGTTCAATTAGCAGTTTATGTAGATTTTTAGAATATTAATATTAATAGATTCATTTTTAGCCATACTCAAATTGAGTTAGAAGTAAAAAGGATAAAAGGCATTAATTTATTTATTAGTATTAAAGACGATAATTATCAAATTGAGTTAGAAGTAAAAAGGATAAAAGGCATTAATTTATTTATTAGTATTAAAGACGATAATTATTTTCATTGATGATGTTAAAATATATTAATATTAGTTAAAATTATATTTATTGCACCCACTCATAAATTCACCATTAGGACTCACAATAATAGCTATAATTAAATTAATAAGTATTTACGCGATTAGGACGTATTTAAGATGTGATTAGTGCGATATGTTAATGTATGTAATGGTGTATGTTTATGTAATGGTGCATGTTTATTTATTGGTGTATGTTTTATTTTTGTATGTGGGCTATGCGACTTTATTAGAAGCCGACTGTGCGGTAGACGAACCGAACTCGTTCGAGGACGATCCGCAGGACTCGCTTGAGCAAGGCAAGTGGATTCTCCCTCTGCATATTCTGTTTGTACCTACTCATTGCATATAATAATGTTTACTTTTTTTGATATATTGCATAATTTGATGGGTTTATCTAGCTAAAGATTTCCTAGATTTACTACCTGTATTCCTTGTTTAACCTGGGAAAATTATTAAGCTGTGCAAAATTTATGCTATCGCTCAACTTAATGATTTTTAATGTCACTCATTAATTGGTATTAATGTTCCAAAATTGAAATTGGCAATTATGACATTAAACCCGATGGTTAAAACGACATTATTTCAAATTAATTGGAACATGGAGTGACCACCCAGGATAACAGTGCAAACACGAGTGCTATCATGGCTCTGGCTTTGGTAATTAGCTTTATATGCTTAGTGCCTAGCAACCTTACCTGAAATATGGGCAAGAGGGGGAGTGGTAGGTGCTGGCAGCCCACGTTAACATGGGGTTGTATTCTTGGCTAAGGTACCTCACCTAGGGGCCACCACCATCGTCTTTAGAAACCTTAGCGAGTTGCTTCGTATTAAGTGTATTTTGTGAAAACCTCATAATGGATCCCTAGCCATTCACCTCGACAGTGTCTAAGGGTCCGATCAACCCGGGCTAGATGGGATACATGGCTTGTGGGTAAAGTTGTACCACCTCTGCAGAGTGTAAAACTGATATATCAGTCGTGCTCCCGGTTATGAGCGACCTGGACTCCTCACATGATAATTGAACTTGAAGATGGAATCAAATTGAGATCCGATGATCAGCCAATAATTTGCTTAAGTGGTTTCACTTAAGTGTTTTTGCTATATTCATATTCCTTTGTTTAAATGGGATATTTGGGATTCACACTTATTAGTAAGACAGGTGTTGTTAATAAAACATTGACCAACTAAAATGCTTACTGCTCAACCTTAGCCTCACCTTGTTATACCTGCATTAGTTTTTCCCCCACTTGCTGAGCTCCGACCATAAGTGAGCTCACCCTTGCTAATATTTTGATCAGAGGGTGATGCTGAAGACTTTGATGGAGATTTTATCGACGACGATGAATTCTAAGTCTAACGATGCGCCGGTCATCTTCCTGTGGGAGATTGACCAGTTGTTTATTTCCGCTTTACTTTGATGTGATACTTGTTAAAGATACAATGTTTGAGATGATGTAATAAAGTATTATACTCTCTTTACGCCTTTATTGCATTGTCTTTTGATATATTACACTTGTGACGTCAACATATGTGTGGAAATGGATCCTGGCACACATATGGTATGCGCTCGGTTCTACCCCCTGGAACCGGGTGTGACAGAAGTGGTATCAAAGCTATGCTGACCCTAGGTCGTTAGATTAGTTAGAAATGGAAAGCCTAGTTGTTCAAAACTTGCTAATTTCATTCCTATAAATTCCTTTATCAGTCTTACCTGTTTGAAATTCAACTGAGTTGACACTTCTCTTGTAGATGGTTCGCACTCTCCAAACTACCCGCATCAACACCAGCTATGCCCCTCAGCCCCGGCAGATCCCGGTCTACCCAGTCCGGCGGATCTCCCTCCCATCCGAGTGGAGAATATAGTCAACCTGGAGGACAGCTCGGAGGAACAGCTGCCGACGCCCACCCCGTTGGCAGAGTCCCTGGCCTTCGCAGCTGGGTCATCGACGTCAGCACCGTCTGCACCAGCCTTCCAAGCACCTGCACCCGGAGGCGACGACCCCGACGACTCCGGAGATGACGATGACGAGGATGACGACGACGAAGAAGGTGGAGACGAACACGTCCACGAGGAAGCTGACTACGCCCAGCAGGACAACTTCATGGGGTTTGGTCCTGTTGTCGAACATTACACATCAATGTTCGAGACGGGGCACTTCCCCAACCTGCTACAAGAAGTGCTGCACGCGCTAGGCACCTACGTCCGCCCCCTGTACAAAATAAGGCGAGTGAGCGAGCCTCCCCGGGCTTGCTATTACATCACTCGCATCCACGTCAGGGTGATGGATGCAGGGGACAGGGGATTCAGGACTCTGTCTGCTCACGAGTCCCTGACACCACTGTCCACCTACGCTGCCTCGGTCAGCGATGCTGCCCGTCGGACCCTGTGGTCGCTCAGCCACACCTACCGGCAGCAGCTGCAGAACACGAGGTTCAGGCATCTTCCTCAGCGTCTGCGTGGAGGAAGTCAAACCAGCATCGTCCCAGGTGAAGCTGGTGAAGATCGCCTCAACACCCTAGCTGGTGTAGTGGCCGGTCTCAACACTGACCTGGACAGTGCCACCCTGGATCTCTATAGGGTGCACTTGGAGCTGGAGAATGCCCACGCCAGGATTGCAGCCCTGGAAGCCCAACTGCAAGGACTGGATCCACCCGAAGCTCAGGTCCCCGCCATGGCATTGTCTCCTCCCCGCAAGAGGCTGCGCTATGGAGAGCCCGGATCCGTCACTAGGCTGCTTTAAGTATTTTGAGCTATGATGTAATAAGTTAGTCTTCGCGTTAGACGATGAACACCTTTTTAAGTTATCATATTAATAAATAACAACCATGTGATGGTGATTGATTGAAATGTTTGATTTGGATCTTTGTTTGAGTGCCATGGTCTTATGGAATGATGGCCATAAGATCATATAACAAAAATAATAATAATAAACTTAGGATATTCCCCTCTAGAATCTTTTCTACTCTTCACTCCTCTAAGATGTTCACTTTCTAACCAATCAGATGGTGAACGCACGCCAAGGACCTAACAACAACAACCAGAACCAGCGTGGTCAACAAGTACCACCACCACCCCCACCGAATCCCAACATGGAGCAGTTCATCGCTGCCTAGATGCAGATTCTGCAAGGAATCACTGCGGCTGTTCAGTAGATTCAACAGAACCAGCAGAATCAGCAGCATCAGCAGTATGCACCCCCGGCCAGAGATAAGCACCGGGATTTCATGAGTCATCACCCGCCAACATTTTCTCATGCGGTTGATCCTCTGGATGCCGATGACTGTCTAAAGGTCATTGGAAAGAAGTTGGACATCACTCAGTGCAACGACCGGGAGAAGGTCTTGTACGCCTCGGGAAGACTCGAGGGTTCTGCGTCCGATTGGTGGGATGCCTTCACAATGGCACATCCCTTCAGGAATTATGAAGTTAAAGAAGAAGGAATTCCTTTCCCTTACTCAAGGGAATATGTCTGTCAGTGAGTATCGTGATCGCTTTACTCATCTTTCACGTTACGCACCTGAATATGTGGATACAGATGAGAAGCGCCAAGAGCGTTTCCTGGAAGGACTAATTGGACCTCTAAACTATCAACTTCAGAGTCACACTTTTCCCAACTTCTAGACACTGTTGAACAAGGCAATTGGCCTTGAAAGTAAAAGGAAGGAGTTATCTGACCACAAAAGGAAATTTCAAGGTCAGTCTAGCAGGAATACTCGCCCAAACAACGCTCAAGGTTCGCAGTTCCGCTCTGGAAATCAAGGTGGAAATAGTTATCAAGTGCAACGCTCTGGACAACAAAGCTAGAGAAATAATCAGAGTCAGAACCAACAAAGGAGCAACTCTCAGACCAACCAGAGGTCTGGTGGGAATTCCCAGAATCGTCAAGGTGGCGCCAGTAACACGCAGGCTAGAAATAACGCACCTGTCCAACCCAATGGCTGCTTCAAGTGCGGTGAACTGGGCTACTATGCTAACAACTGCCCAAGGCGCAACCAGCAAACACCCCAAAGGAGCAATACTCAGAAGAATGACCAGAACACCCCCGCTCGTGGATCTGCTCAGAACAAGACACCGCAGAACCAGAGCAGAGGAAGGGTCAATCACGTCACTGCAGAATCAGTGCCTGAGGATGCCAACATAGTGTATGGTATGTTTCTTGTTAACTCCATACCTGCATCAGTTTTATTTGACTCTGGAGCATCGCATTCCTTTATAACTGAGTCATTTGTGGAAAAACACAACATACCTAAGTACCCTCTTAGGAAGATATTACACATTAGTTCACCCAGAGGTGACATGAAGGCCACACACTCATGCCCCCATGTTAATATCAAGATTCAAGGAATAGATTTTTCAGTCGACCCAGTGGTCCTAGGATCCAACGGTATTGATGTGATTCTTGGATGCAACTGGTTGAAAAGTTGTGATGGAGTGATACAGTGTGCCAATGGAACAATTATGTTGACAAGTCCTCAAGGTGAAAGAATCCAAGTTAACATAGACAAGTCAACAGATGAAAAAGGGAAAACAGTGATCAATCACTTGGAAGAAAAGCCCTTGGAAAATATCAAAGTAGTGTGCGAATACCCAGACGTATTTCCGGAGGAATTACCAGGTATGCCACCTGACCGTGATATAGAGTTTTCTATTGAATTGTTACCCGGAACCGCACCGATCTCGAAAAGACCATATAGAATGGATGTCAAAGAATTAGTAGAACTAAAGAAACAAATAGAAGAATTACTAGAAAAAGGTTTCATTCGCCCAAGTTCATCCCCTTGGGGAGCCCCAGTGCTATTTGTGAACAAGAAGGATGGTTCGAGGAGAATGTGCGTTGATTATAGAAGTTTGAATGAAGTAACCATCAAGAATAAATACCCATTACCTCGGATTGAAGATTTATTCGATCAAATGAAAGGAACTAAGATATTCTCGAAGATAGATCTGAGATCGAGATATCATCAGTTAAAGATTTGAGCAGAAGATGTACCAAAGACAGCCTTCACGACGAGATATGGATTATATGAATTTTTGGTCATGTCGTTCGGACTGACTAATGCACCAGCATACTTTATGAACTTGATGAATAAAGTATTCATGGAATATCTGGATCAGTTTGTGGTCGTATTCATTGACGACATACTGATATATTCTCCGAATGAAGAAACACATGAAGATCATCTAAGGCTAGTCCTACAAAAGCTTCGTGACAACCAGCTATATGCGAAAGTTCTCGAGGTGTGATTTTTGGTTAAAGGAAGTTGCTTTCTTAGGGCATATCGTTACCGATGGTGGAATTAAAGTGGACCCAGGAAAGATAAGTGAGATACTGGATTGGAAGCAACCAAAGGATGCGTCCAAGATCAGAAGTTTTCTTGGATTGGCTGGATACTATAGAAGATTTATTGAAGGTTTTTCCAAGTTAGTGAAACCACTTACCTCTCTACTGGAGAAAGGTAAAGAGTTCAAATGGGATGAAGCTTGTCAGAATTGTTTTGAAGAACTCAAGAAAAGGTTAACCACTGCACCAATATTGGTAATGCCAGACATCCACAAGGGATTTGATGTGTATTGCGATGCATCACACCTTGGACTTGGATGTGTGCTAATGCAAGAAGGAAAAGTGATAGCTTATGCTTCAAGACAATTGAGAAAGCATGAGAAGAATTATCCTACGCATGATTTGGAACTAGCTGCCGTAGTGCATGCTTTGAAGATTTGGAGGCACTATATGATTGGAAACAAGTGCAAAATCTTCACGGATCACTAAAGCTTGAAATATATATTCACTCAGAAGGAACTCAATCTAAGAGAGAGAAGATGGCTTGAGTTGATTAAGGACTATGATTTGGAAATACAATATCACCCAGGAAAGGCAAATGTAGTAGCTGATGCTTTGAGCCGTAAGGGTCAAGTGAACAACATCACTACTCATCTGATGTCACAAGAATTGTGTTGGGAAATGGAACAACTCAACCTTGGATTGCTTTATAATGTAGAAGCAACAGTTATGGAAGTTGAATCTACTTTGGAAGAAGAGATTCGTAAAGGACAAGAGTCTGATGAGAAAATTAAGAAAATTAAAGCTTTGATTGGTTTGGGTAAAGCCCCAGATTTTACGGAAGATGAACAAGGCACAATATGGTTTAAGAAGAGAATCTGTGTACCCGAAATCGAGCACCTGCGCCAACTTATCTTGAGAGAAGCTCATGATCCAGCTTACTCTATTCACCCTGGTAGTACAAAGATGTACCAGGATCTCAAGAAAAAGTATTGATGGTACGGATTGAAAAGAGACGTTGCTACTCATGTTGCATTATGTGACGTGTGTCAGCGAGTTAAAGCCGAACACCAAAGACCAGCAGGATTGTTACAACCTCTCAAGGTACCTGAATGGAAATGGGAAGAAATCAGTATGGATTTCATAGTTGGACTACCCCGTACTCGAGATGGCTATGATTCAATATGGGTCATAGTAGACAGGTTGACTAAAGCGGCACACTACCTGTAAAGACAACTTACTCAGGAGCCCAGTTAGCAGAGTTATACATGTCGAGGATTATTTGTCTGCATGGAGTACCAAAGATGATCGTATCAGATCGAGGAACCCAGTTTACCTCGCGCTTTTGGAAAAGACTACATGAGTCCATGGATACCAAGCTAAACTTTAGTTCAGCTTATCATCCGCAAACGGATGGGCAAACAGAAAGAACAAACCAAGTGTTGGAGG
This sequence comes from Zea mays, assembly GCF_902167145.1. NCBI lineage: Eukaryota > Viridiplantae > Streptophyta > Magnoliopsida > Poales > Poaceae > Zea > Zea mays. The sequence goes on along the minus strand of NC_050104.1, from coordinate 8,486,320 downwards.
ATATGCTAAGAGCTTGCGCTCTAAAGCATGGTAGAAGCTGGGATAAAGGTTTGCCTTATGCAGAATTCTCGTATAACAGCAGTTATCAGGCAAGTCTAAAAATGGCACCATTTGAAGCACTTTATGGACGAAAGTGTAGAACACCGCTTTACTGGAATCAGACTGGAGAAAGTCAAGTATTCGGTCCAGAAATTCTCCAAGAAGCCGAAAAGCAAGTACAGATTATTAGAGAAAATTTGAAGACAGCACAGTCAAGACAGAAAAGCTATGCTGATAATAGAAGAAGAGAGTTGATGTTTGAAGTAGGAGACTTTGTCTACCTTAAAGTTTCACCGATGAGAGGAATGAAAAGGTTTAAGGTTAAGGGAAAATTATCACCTCGTTATATCGGCCCATTCAAGATTTTGGAAAGAAAAGGTGAAGTAGCCTACCAATTAGAGCTACCCAATGGATTATCGGATGTGCATGACGTATTTCACGTGTCACAACTCAAGAAGTGTTTAAGAGTACCGGAAGAACAGTTACCCATGGAAGAACTGAATGTCAATGAAGATTTGACTTATTCAGAGTACCCGGTCAGAATTCTAGAAACATCTCGCAGAATTACGCGGAGTAAAGTCATTAACATGTGCAAAGTTCAGTGGAGTCATCATTCGAAAGATGAGGCCACTTGGGAAAGAGAAGATGAACTCAGAGCAGAATTCCCCCAGTTATTCTCAGAAGTTTCTTAATCTCGAGGACGAGATTCTTTTTAAGAGGGGTAGGTTTGTAACACCACAAAAGCCATCAACTAAAAATAATGAATTTAGTTATTATGTTAATTAGGGTAATAAATTTTTTAGTGTTTAATTATTTATTTGCATTTTGATCATTTTCTTTGTATGCGCTTGATTGATTATCGGATGTTTATTATCAATTCTTTTTAAAGAAAAACCTAGTAAATAATATAATAACTAAATAATATAATAGTTATTAGTCTAAAAATAATTATTTTATTTATAAATAGTTTTGATGAATTTTTAGGAATTTTTGAGCTCTTTAAATATTTATTTCGAATTTAAAGAAAAAGAAAAAATATATAATCCAAACCAGCCGGCCCACTAGGGGCCCATGCCACCCCAAACCCTAACTCCACGCGCGCACGCCCTGCCTTCTTCCCAAGCAGCCGCTGCCGCCCCCTGCTGTGCTCTCTCTCTCCTCTAATCCTCTCTCTCCTCTCTGCTCTCTCTCTCCCGCTCACACGAAGGACGCCGCCAAGCCGCGCTGAGCCACCTCTGCCATGCCCGAGCCATCCCCCGCGCCTACAGCAACCGAGCATCCCAGCCGCGCGATGCGCGCGATGCCCCACCGAGCCGACCTGCACCCGCGGCCAAGACACGACACCGAGCAGCGCCCGCGACCCCGTGCCAGACCGACCACCGCACGACCAAGTCGTCCGTCCGACTGAAGCAGCAAGCCAGGCGGTCGAGCCAACGCAGCGTCGAGCGTGCCAACCCTGCACGTCCGAGCCGCGCTCCTTGTCGCGCCCGATGCCGAGCGACCGATCTTCCTGCGCCCTGCACCAGCCGACGCCGCGTGCCCCGCGACCGTTTCATTTTCTGCGATTAATGGACTTCATGCTTCCGTTTCCTCCCTTCATTCCTCCTCTCCATTACTCCCTCCCTCAATATTCTCTCTAGCAACGTAACCAGTGATGGAGCTTGAAGACAGCCGACGCTCCATTGAAGTTCTCTCTGGTCGTCGCTTTCTCCTCCCCTCCCTCTCTATAAAAGGCAGCAGAGCCTCTCTCCCATCCTCCCTACCCGAGCTCTCTCCCATTCCTCGCACTCTCTCGCTCGTCGTTCGTCGCCGGAGTTTGCCGCTCGTCACCGGAGCCCGTGGAGTTCGTCGGAGCTACGCCATCCGCCGTCCGTAGTCGAGCCCTGCTCTTCTCCACCCGGCCGAAAACCCGTCGATCCATCGCTGTCACACGCACGAACCCAAGGTTGAAGACGACCCAAATTATTTTGTGTATTTTATAAAAGTACTTTTTGATTCGATTCATGAGTTGTATATTTTGTTTGTTGTAATATAAACACGTGTGATTCGCAATTTATATGTATGTGCGTTGTGGAATTCTTGGTAGAGATATGCGATCGTTAGTACACCGTTATATTTCATGTTAGTCGTGGCGTTGATTTTTGGATTAGAAAGAAATGACAAAATTTAGTAGTCACACGTTGGTGATAAAAACAATAGATAGGAATTTTTGTAGGTAGATTTAGTCGCAATAAACTTAGAAACTATTTGGAGAATTATAGGTGTAATTTTAATGGATTTAGAAAATGGTATAGAACTCATGTCATATGAATAATATAGGAATTCTAGATGATTTAGTTAATTATTTTATTAACATTTTATTTTTATAAAGAAAGGAGAAAATAACATTAGTGGGATGGAAAATAGATTTTTGCTAGTCAAATAAACATGTTCACAAATTTAGCACTAAAATTGTTAGAGTACTAGTTTATGTCAAAATAACCTCGCTTGTGTTGGAAAATGTTCAATTAGCAGTTTATGTAGATTTTTAGAATATTAATATTAATATATTCATTTTTAGCCATACTCAAATTGAGTTAGAAGTAAAAAGGATAAAAGGCATTAATTTATTTATTAGTATTAAAGACGATAATTATTTTCATTGATGATGTTAAAATATATTAATATTAGTTAAAATTATATTTATTGCACCCACTCATAAATTCACCATTAGGACTCACAATAATAGCTATAATTGAATTAATAAGTATTTACGTGATTATGACGTATTTAAGATGTGATTAGTGCGATATGTTAATGTATGTAATGGTGTATGTTTATGTAATGGTGCATGTTTATTTATTGGTGTATGTTTTATTTTTGTATGTGCGCTATGCGACTCTATTAGAAGCCGACTATGCAGTAGACGAACCGAACTCGTTCGACGACGATCCGCAGGACTCACTTGAGGAAGGCAAGTGGATTCTCCCTCTGCATATTCTGTTTGTACCTACTCATTGTATATAATAATGTTTACTTTTTTGATATATTGCATAATTTGATGGGTTTATCTACTTAAGGATTTCCTAGATTTACTACCTGTATTCCTTGTTTAACCTGGGAAAATTATTAAGCTGTGCAAAATTTATGCTATCGCTCAACTTAATGATTTTTAATGTCACTCATTAATTGGTATTAATGTTCCAAAATTGAAATTGGCAATTATGACATTAAACCCGATGGTTAAAACGATATTATTTCAAATTAATTGGAACATGGAGTGACCACCCAGGATAACAGTGCAACCACGAGTGCTATCATGGCTCTGGCTTTGGTAATTAGCTTTATATGCTTAGTGCCTAGCAACCTTACCTGAAATATGGGCAAAAGGGGGAGCGGTAGGTGCTGGCAGCCCATGTTAACATGGGGTTGTATTCTTGGCTAAGGTACCTCACCCAGGGGGCCACCACCATCGTCTTTAGAAACCTTAGCGGATTGCTTCGTATTAAGCGTATTTTGTGAAAACCTCATAATGGATCCCTAGCCATTCACCTCGGCAGTGTCTAAGGGTCCGATCAACCCGGACTAGATGGGATACATGGCTTGTGGGTAAAGTTGTACCACCTCTGCAGAGTGTAAAACTGATATATCAGTCGTGCTCCCGGTTATGAGCGACCTGGACTCCTCACATGATAATTGAACTTGAAGATGGAATTAAATTGAGATCCGATGATCTGCCAATAATTTGCTTAAGTGGTTTCACTTAAGTGTTTTTGCTATATTCATATTCCTTTGTTTAAATGGGATATTTGGGATTCACACTTATTAGTGAGACAGGTGTTGTTAATAAAACATTGACCAACTAAAATGCTTACTGCTCAGCCTTAGCCTCACCTTGTTATACCTGCATTAGTTTTTTCCCCACTTGCTGAGCCCCGACCATAAGTGAGCTCACCCTTGCTAATATTTTGATCAGAGGGTGATGCTGGAGATTTTATCGACGACGATGAATTCTAAGTCTAACGATGCGCCGGTCATCTTCCTGTGGGAGATTGACCAGTTGTTTATTTCCGCTTTACTTTGATGTGATACTTGTTAAAGATACAATGTTTCAGATGATGTAATAAAGTATTATACTCTCTTTACGCCTTTATTGCATTGTCTTTTGATATATTACACTTGTGACGTCAACATATGTGTAGAAATGGATCCTGGCACACATATGGTATGCGCTCGGTTCTACCCCCTGGAACCGGGTGTGACAAAGGTGAAACTTGGTCGGGGACAGGAGCGTCACAAGATTTTAGTTGGGCAGACATAGAATCGAATACATTCTGTAATTTCAAAAAATAGCAAGAGAACCTGTTTTCTAACATGAATAGTAAGAAGCAAAAGTCGACTCACCTGAAGATTGGAGAGACATAAGGGAAGACCCAAAGTTGGAAGCATCTATGCACTGCTTGTTGAGCGGGCATCAACAGGAACAATGTTGAGAGCACGACTCGGAGACGCCTCAGCTCCACCAGCAGGCAGCAGATTCCTATCATCTGATCACTGGCCTCTAAGGTGACCGGACCGACGAGAGCAACAAATAAATTTGTCACCACGAGTTCCTCAGACCAAACCAGTGGTGATCCAACGTGAACGTCCATAGAATCAGCTGAGCCTGGCCTAACACCCTCGGGGGTTGTGTCGTCCTCAGCACCACCCTCGAGAGCTAGGTCGTCCTTAGAGGCAACATCCGAAGCTGAAGCACCCTTGGCCATGCCCAGAGGATCCGGGTGACTCTGATCAGCGTCATCGAGACCCAACGTGTCCTCGCGAGCTAGACTGCCCTCCAAGGTCGACGAAGCACAAGAAACTGTCTGGGTTACTGAAAGGGAAATGTGCCCTTGGGCCATTTCTAAGTATTTTGGTGAATGAGCGCCAACACAAGTGGACTTATGTTAATCTAGGCAAAGTGGTGGACAAGTGCAAATCAAGTAAAAAGGTATGTTTCTAAGACTTTGTACATTATTTTGGAGACTAATGTATTGTGTCTAAGTGCTGGAAACAAGAGAAATCAAGTTGGAAAAGAGATGGCTTTGTTCAGCCAAAGTCTGCTCAGTCTGGGTGCACCGGACTGTCTGGTGGTGCACCGGACAGTGTCCGGTGCACCAGACTGGCATCTGCGAACTAGCTGTTCTCAGGACTTCGACGGCGGTGTACGGCTATAAATCACCGGACTGTCCGGTGAGCCAACAGCCGGCCGGGCCAACGGTCGGCCGCACAATCCGCGCGCGACGCGTGGCAAGAGCCAACGGTTAGAAGGGGCACCGGACTGTCCGGTGTGCACCGGACAGTGTCCGATGCGCCAATGGCTCGGAATCTGCAACGGTCGGCTTCGCCAAATAAGGAAAGGGATCCGCACCGGACAGTGTCTGGTGCGCCAGGCGACAGAAGGCAAGAATTGCCTTCTTGAAATGCTCTCAACGGCTCCTAGCTGCCTTGGGACTATAAAAGGGACCTCTAGGCGCATGGAGGAGGACACCAAGCAATCCTTGAGCATTGTTGATCACTCACACTTCATTCTTGCGCACTTGTTCGACATTCTTAGTGATTTGAGCTCCGTTCTAGTGAGAACCTCGAGATATTGTCTTGAGCTCAAGTCTTGGTCTTGTGTGTGCGTATTTGCTGTGGATTTGAGTGTGTTGCTTCCCTCCCTTACTTTTTTGCTTCATATTGTTTCTTATTGTAAGGGCGAGAGACTCCAAGTTTTGGAGATTCCTCGCAAACGGGAAAAGAGAAAAGTAAAGAAGAACATCGTGGTATTCAAGTTGATCATTGGATCACTTGAGAGGAGTTGAGTGCAACTCTCGTCCGTTGGGACGCCACAACGTGGAGTAGGCAAGTTTTGTACTTGGCCGAACCACGGGATAAATCCTTGTGTCTCTTGTGCTTGTCCTTATTGTGTCTATTGTGCTTCACAAGAGCTCTCCTCTCTAGCCACTTGGCTTTACTGTGCTAACTCCTAACCAAGTTTTGTGGCATTAAAGTTCAAGTTTTACAGGATCACCTATTCACCCCCCCCTCTAGGTGCTTTCAATTGGTATCAGAGTCGTTCTCTTCAAGTAAGGGACTAATCGCCCGAAGAGATGGATCCTAAGGGCAAGGGGATGGTGGTCAATGATAAGGAGAAGGAGTCCTTCGTCAATGATCCAAAGGATGACAAGCCTACTGACTCAGGCTCGGGCCACAAAAGAAAAGACGGGAGGAAGAAGAAGACAAGGCGCATCAAGGAGATAGTCTACTACGACAGCGACGAATCTTCCTCTTCCCAAAAGGACGACGACAACGACTACGAGAAAAAGAAGACGGTTAATTCCAACTTTTCCTTTGATTATTCTCGTATTCCGCAAAGTTCCAATGCTCACTTGCTTTCCATTCCCCTCGGTAAACCTCCCCACTTTGATGGAGAGGATTACGGATTTTGGAGTCACAAAATGCGTAGTCACTTGTTCTCTCTCCATCCAAGCATATGGGAGATAGTAGAGAGTGGAATGCAATTTGATAGTACTGATAGTCCTATGTTTATCAACGAGCAAATTCACAAAAATGCACAAGCTACTACTGTTCTTCTAGCTTCATTGTGCAGGGATGAATACCATAAGGTGAGCGGCTTGGATAACGCCAAGCAGATTTGGGACACCCTCAAGATCTCTCATGAGGGGAACGACGTCACCATGCTCACCAAGATGGAGTTGGTGGAGGGCGAACTTGGGAGATTCGCAATGATCAGGGGCGAGGAGCCAACCCAAACATACAACCGGCTCAAGACCCTCGTCAACAAAATAAGGAGCTATGGAAGCACGCGATGGACGGACCACGACGTCGTCCGCCTAATGCTAAGGTCTTTTACTGTCCTTGATCCTCATCTTGTGAACAATATTCGTGAGAATCCTAGGTACACCAAGATGACGCCCGAGGAGATACTTGGGAAGTTCGTAAGCGGGCGGATGATGATCAAGGAGGCTAGATACGTTGATGATGCGTTGAATGGCCCAATCCAAGAGCCTCAAACCATTGCTCTCAAAGCAACGAGGAGCAAGGAGGTGCTACCTAGCAAGGTGGCACAAGTTGAGGTGGCCGGACTTAATGATGAAGAAATGGCCCTCATCATCAAGCGTTTCAAGACAGCGCTAAGGGGTCGCAAGGAGCATCCCAACAAGACCAAGACGAAGGGGAAGCGCTCATGCTTCAAATGTGGTAAGATTGGTCATTTTATCGCTAATTGTCCCGATAATGATAGTGACTAGGAACAAGGGAACAAGAGGGAAAAGAAGAAGGCTTACAAGAAGGCTAAGGGCGAGGCACACCTTGGAAAGGAGTGGGACTCGGATTGTTCATCGTCCGACTCCGACAACGAAGGACTTGCCGCCACCGCCTTCAACAAGTCGGCCCTCTTCCCAAACGAACATCACGCCTGCCTCATGGCAAGGGAAAAGAAGGTAAGCACTCGTGAAACTAGTACTTATGCTTCCTCAAGTGATGAAGAATCTAGCGATGATGAAATAGACTATTCATGTTTATTCAAGGGCCTAGATAGAACTAAGGTTGATAAGATTAATGAATTAATTGATGCCTTGAATGATAAAAATAGGTTATTAGAAAAGCAAGAGGATCTTTTGTATGAAGAACATGATAAGTTTGTAGAGGCACAAAAATCCCTTGATTTAAAAATTAAAAGGAATGAAATGCTTTCTTATGAATTGTCCACATGCCATGATTCTATTTCTAGCTTAAGGAGCATAAATGATGATTTGAATGCTAAGTTAGAAATAGCTAATAAATCAACATCTTGTGTAGAACATGTTGCAATTTGTAATAGGTGTAAAAATTTTAATGCTTGTAGTGAACATCTAGTTTCAAATTCTAAATTGAATGATGAAGTGGCTAGTCTTAATGCCCAACTTAATACTAGCAAAAGTGAATTTGAAAAACTGAAATTTGCAAGGGATGCCTACACGATTGGTAGACACCCCTCAATTAAGGATGGTCTTGGCTTCAAGAGGGAAGTCAATAACTTAACAAGCCATAAGGCTTCCATCTCCGCCAAGGAGAAAGGGAAGGCCCCTATGGCTAGTAGTGCTCAAAAGAACCATGCTTTCATGTATCATAATAGGAGACATTCTAGGAATGTTTATAGAAGTTATGATGTTTTTGATTCTCATGCCATGATTGCTTCTTGTTCTTCTATTATGCATGATAGAAATGTGGCTAGGAAAAATGTTGTTCATCATGTGCCTAGAAGAAATTTTGTTCATGCTCCTAGGAAAGTAATGAATGAACCTTCTACAATTTATTACGCTTACAATGCTTCCTTTGCTATTTGTAGAAAGGATAAGAAGGTAATTGCTAGGAAATTAGGGGCCAAATGTAAGGGAGACAAGACTTGCATTTGGGTCCCTAAGACTATTGTAACTAACCTTGTAGGACCCAACATGAGTTGGGTACCTAAGACCCAAGCCTAAATTTTCCTTGCAGGTTTATGCATCCGGGGGCTCAAGCTGGATTATCGACAGCGGATGCACAAACCACATGACGGGGGAAAAGAGGATGTTCTCTTCCTACGTCAAGAACAAGGATCCCCAAGATTCAATCATATTCAGTGATGGGAACCAAGGCAAGGTAAAAGGGTTAGGAAAAATTGCTATTTCATCCGAGCACTCTATTTCTAATGTGTTCTTAGTTGGGTCGCTTGGATATAACTTGTTGTCTGTGAGTCAACTTTGTAATATGGGATATAACTGTTTATTCACAAATGTAGATGTGTCTGTCTTTAGAAGAAGTGATGGTTCATTAGCTTTTAAGGGTGTACTAGATGACAAACTTTATTTAGTTGATTTTGCAAAAGAGGAGGCCGGTCTAGATGCATGCTTAATTGCTAAGACTAGCATGGGCTGGCTGTGGCATCGCCGTTTAGCACATGTAGGGATGAAGAACCTTCACAAGCTTCTAAAGGGAGAACACGTGATAGGTCTAACTAATGTAACTTTCGAAAAAGATAGACCTTGTGCAGCTTGTCAAGCAGGTAAACAGGTGGGAAGCTCTCATCATGCCAAAAATGTGATGACAACATCAAGACCTCTGGAGTTACTTCATATGGACCTCTTCGGACCCGTCGCCTATCTAAGTATAGGAGGAAGTAAGTATGGTCTTGTTATAGTTGATGACTTTTCCCGCTTCACTTGGGTATTCTTTTTACAGGATAAATCTGAAACCCAAGGGACCCTCAAGCGCTTCCTAAGGAGAGCTCAAAATGAGTTTGAGCTCAAGGTGAAGAAGATAAGAAGCGACAATGGGTCCGAGTTGAAGAACCTTCAAGTGGAGGAGTATCTTGAGGAGGAAGGAATCAAGCACGAGTTCTCCGCTCCCTACACACCACAGCAAAATGGTGTGGTAGAGAGGAAGAATAGGACGCTACTAGACATGGCAAGAACGATGCTTGGCGAATTCAAGACGCCCGAACAGTTTTGGACGGAAGCCGTGAGCACGGCTTGTCACGCCATAAATCGGGTCTATCTTCATCGCCTCCTCAAGAAGACTTCATACGAGCTTCTAACCGGTAACAAACCCAATGTGTCTTACTTTCGTGTATTTGGGAGCAAATGTTATATTCTAGTGAAGAAAGGTAGAAATTCTAAGTTTGCTCCCAAGGCTGTAGAAGGGTTTTTGTTAGGTTATGACTCAAATACAAAGGCGTATAGGGTCTTCAACAAATCATCGGGTTTGGTTGAAGTCTCTAGCGACGTTGTATTTGATGAGACTAATGGCTCTCCAAGAGAGCAAGTTGTTGATCTGGATGATGTAGATGAAGAAGATGTTCTGACGACCGCAATGCGCACTATGGCGATTGGAGATGTGAGGCCACTGGAACAAAAGGAGCAAGATCAACCTTCTTCCTCAACGATGGTGCATCCCCCAACTCAAGACGATGAACAGGTTCATCAAAAGGAGGCATGTAATCAAGGGGGAGCACAAGATGATCATTTAATGGAGGAAGAAGCACAACCGACACCTCCAACCCAAGTTCGAGCGATAATTCAAAGGAATCATCCCGTCGACCAAATTTTGGGTGACATAAGCAAGGGAGTAACTACTCGTTCTAAATTAGCTAATTTTTGTGAGCATTACTCCTTTGTCTCTTCTATTGAGCCTTTCAGGGTAGAAGAGGCCTTGCTAGATCCGGACTAGGTGTTGGCCATGCAAGAGGAGCTCAACAACTTCAAGAGGAATGAAGTTTGGACACTGGTGTCTCGTCCCAAGCAAAACATTGTGGGAACCAAGTGGGTGTTCCGCAACAAACAAGACGAGCACGGGGTGGTGACAAGGAACAAGGCACGACTTGTGGCAAAAGGTTATGCCTAAGTCGCAGGTTTGGACTTTGAGGAGACTTTTGCTCCTGTGGCTAGGCTAGAGTCAATTTGCATATTGTTAGCCTATGCTACTCACCATTCTTTCAGGTTGTTCCAAATGGATGTGAAGAGCGCTTTCCTCAACGGGCCAATCAAGGAGGAGGTGTACGTGGAGCAACCCCCTAGCTTTGAGGATGAACGGTACCCCGACTACGTGTGTAAGCTCTCTAAGGCGCTCTATGGACTTAAGCAAGCCCCAAGAGCATGGTATGAATGCCTTAGAGACTTTTTAATTGCTAATGCTTTCAAGGTTGGGAAAGCCAATCCAACTCTTTTTACTAAGACTTGTGATGGTGATATTTTTGTGTGCCAAATTTATGTCGATGACATAATATTTGGTTCTACTAACCAAAAGTCTTGTGAAGAGTTTAGCAGGGTGATGACTCAAAAGTTTGAGATGTCGATGATGGGCGAGTTAAGCTATTTCCTTTGGTTCCAAGTGAAGCAACTCAAGGATGGGACCTTCATCTCCCAAACGAAGTACACGCAAGATTTGATTAAGCGGTTTGGGATGAAGGACGCCAAGCCCGCAAAGACTCCAATGGGAACCGATGGACACACCGACCTCAACAAAGGAGGTAAGTCCGTTGATCAAAAGGCATACCGGTCTATGATAGGATCTTTACTTTATTTATGTGCTAGTAGACCGGATATTATGCTTAGCGTATGCATGTGTGCTAGATTTCAATTCGATCCAAGGGAGTGTCACTTAGTGGCTGTGAAGCGAATACTTAGATATTTAGTCGCTACGCCCTGCTTCAGGATCTGGTATCCAAAGGGGTCTACCTTTGACTTGATTGGATATTCAGACTCCGACTATGCTGGATGTAAGGTCGATAGGAAGAGTACATCGGGGACGTGCCAATTCTTAGGAAGGTCCCTAGTGTCGTGGAGTTCTAAGAAACAAACTTTCGTTGCCCTATCCACCGCTGAGGCCGAGTATGTTGCCGCAGGACAGTGTTGCGCGCAACTACTTTGGATGAGGCAAACCCTCAGGGACTTTGGCTACAATCTGAGCAAAGTCCCACTCCTATGTGATAATGAGAGTGCTATCCGCATGGCGGATAATCCTGTTGAGCACAGCCGCACAAAGCACATTGACATCCGGCATCACTTTCTGAGAGACCACCAGCAAAAGTGGATACCGAAGTGTTTTATGTTAGCACCGAGAACCAGCTAGCCGATATCTTTACCAAGCCTCTAGATGAGTCGACCTTTTGCAGGCTGCGTAGTGAGCTAAATGTCTTAGATTCGCGGAACTTGGATTGATTTATAGCATACATGTGTTTTTATGCCTTGATCATGTTCCTTAAGCATTTTTGTTGTTTATTTATGGTGCTCGAGTTGTACAAGCACTCCCCGGACCTCACAAGTCCATTTGCAAGTGATGCACATATTTAGGGGGAGATGTGCTACAACTTGACCCTTTGAGACTAACTGTGTACTTGAGTTTGCTTAATTTAGTCTCAAAGGAGGTTGGTGGTGGACTTGGACCATGCAAGACTTCCACTGCACTCCGATGAATGAGTAACTAATTCCAAGTTCATCTTTGTACTCTTATTGCCTTTTTACTCTTAGTTGAAGATTTTGGTGAGGCAATGGGGTTAAAAGGCCAAGATTGATCCCGTTTTGGTGCTTGATGCCAAAGGGGGAGAAAATAAGGCCAAAGCAACAAATGGATCAGCTACCACTTGAGAATTTTGAAAAAGTAGAGTTAGAGTTTTTGTTTGTCAAAATACTCTTGTTTGTCTCTTATTGTCAAAACATTGATCTCTTGTGGGGAGAAAGCTTGATTATGGGAAAAAGGGGGAGTTTTTGAATCTTTGATCAATTTCTCTTGGAATATCTCTCTTTATGTTTCAACAAGTGTGTTTGACCTAGAGATAGGAAATTGAGATTGATTTGCAAAAACAAACCAAGTGGTGGCAAAGAATGATCCATATATGCCAAATTTGAGTCAAAACAATTTTGAGTTCTCATTTGTATTGATGTTGCACTTCCTTTAGTTGCTTTTTGTTGTGTTGGCATAAATCACCAAAAAGGGGGAGATTGAAAGGGAAATGTGCCCTTGGGCCATTTCTAAGTATTTTGATGAATGAGTGCCAACACAAGTGGACTTATGTTAATCTAGGCAAAGTGGTGGACAAAGTGCAAATCAAGTAAAAAGGTATGTTTCTAAGACTTAGTACATTATTTTGGAGACTAATGTATTGTGTCTAAGTGCTGGAAACAGGAGAAATCAAGTTGGAAAAGAGATGGCTTTGTTCAGTCAAAGTCTGCTCAGTCTGGGTGCGCCAAGCTGGCATCTGCAAACTAGCTGTTCTCAGGACTTCGACGGCGGTGTACGGTTATAAATCACCGGACTGTCCGGTGGTACACCGAACTGTCCGGTGAGCCAACAGCCAGTCGGGCCAACGGTCGGCCGCACAATCCGCGCGCGACGCGTGGCAAGAGCCAACGGTCAAAAGGGGCACCGGACTGTCCGGTGTGCACCGGACAGTGTCCGGTGCGCCAACGGCTCAGAATCTGCAACGGTCGGCTTCGCCAAATAAGGAAAGAGATCCGCACCGGACAGTGTCCGATGGTGCACCGGACTGTCCGGTGCGCCAGGCGACAGAAGTCAAGAATTGCCTTCTTGAAATGCTCTCAACGGCTCCTAGCTGCCTTGGGACTATAAAAGGGACCTCTAGGCGCATGGAGGATGACACCAAGCATTCCTTGAGCATTGTTGATCACTCACACTTCATTCTTGCGCACTTGTTCGACATTCTTAGTGATTTGAGCTCCGTTCTAGTGAGAACCTCGAGATATTGTCTTGAGCTCAAGTCTTGGTCTTGTGTGTGCGTATTTGCTGTGGATTTGAGTGTGTTGCTTCCCTCCCTTACTTTTTGTGCTTCATATTGTTTCTTATTGTAAGGGCGAGAGACTCCAAGTTTTGGAGATTCCTCGCAAACGGGAAAAGAGAAAAGTAAAGAAGAACACCGTGGTATTCAAGTTGATCATTGGATCACTTGAGAGGAGTTGAGTGCAACTCTCGTCCGTTGGGACGCCACAACGTGGAGTAGGCAAGTTTTGTACTTGGCCGAACCACGGGATAAATCCTCATGTCTCTTGTGCTTGTCCTTATTGTGTCTATTGTGCTTCACAAGAGCTCTCCTCTCTAGCCACTTGGCTTTACTGTGCTAACTCCTAACCAAGTTTTGTGGCATTAAAGTTCAAGTTTTACAGGATCACCTATTCACCCCCCCTCTAGGTGCTTTCAGTTACCTCTTGCCCGACAGGATCGCATGGCAAAGGAACATCATCCGGGACCTCTGAACGGACGATGGAACTATCAACCTCAGGGGGCTCTGATAGAAGGTTCTCAGGGATAATCTCTTCTAATGCATGGTCAAAAGCAGACATTGACAACCCCTGGAGGCTGACAAGTTCTGATAAGGCCTGCATTGGGATGCCATTGCTTCTGCTATGGTGGCTGTTTTTGCGAATCAAGGGAATTTCTTCCTCTTCCTCCTCTTCATCTTCATCAAGCACACAACTGCCAACCCTAGCATCATCACAAGCCCTGACATCATCCTCGTGGGTGGTGCTCGTCGGACCATCACTGAGGAGTGATGTTGAGGGACCAACATCTTATTCTAAGCATGATAACCGCCAGAGTCGTTTCTTTCTCATTTTCTCCTCATAGGGCGCGGCTAAATAGCTCGTCCGAAGCGATCGCTTGCGACAAACACCTTCAGGATTCTGAACTTCTTTGTCTTCACCAAGGTTCTGCCCAATCACAACAGCCATCGACTCAGTACGGTCAAAGTCAGACAATTCTCCAGCCAACATGCTGAGAACAACGTCCATCTCAGCCTCATCAGTGTTGGTTGGCATCTGGAAGTGGGTCTGCATCTCTGCCTCAGGAAGACTCCGAAATAAAGCGATGAAAGCCTCAATGTCATCCAATGAGGGTCGCACTCTATGACCCGGACTGCCATCTTGAACAGGAGGGTTGGAAATGAATTCAGAGAAGGGACTCTGCAGAGGTAGATTCCAGGCAAAATAAGATAGGGAGGCACCAGCATTCGAAACCTTGCCCCTCAGCATCAAGTTAATCCAGCTCAACAAGTCCTCGTCAAGAATCCGTATGCTGGTAATTTTGGTAGGATCATTGACCCTAGTATATAGATAAGCTGGGTAAACTATATCCTTCAGGGGCTTGATGTTCTTGAAAACAAAGTCAGCGACCATAGTTTCAGTAGTCAGGCCCTTGTCTTTCATCGTGCATATCTCGGCAAGCAGCACCCTGGACTTGGCTAGCTCTGAACTTGTGGGGGACTCTGTCCAGCTGGGCGTGCGGACGTCGGGCTACCTCCCTGGTCGAGGAGGGAGGGACTTGTTGTGGTTCTCCAAGGTAAACCACTCAAGGCGCCATCCTTTAATGTTGTCCTTCAGGAGGATATCAAGATCCTCTATTTTCCTGCCCCGACGAAGCTACAGGCTGGCACCACCAACAAGTTGATGCTGTCCTCCGGCCATCCCAGGCCGACAATGGTAAAGGTATTTCCAAAGCCCGAAATGAGGAAGAATTCCAAGCAAAGCTTCAAAGAGGTGGACAAAAACAACAATTTAAAGAATAGAATTGGGTTTTAAGTGTGTAAGCTTTAGATCGTAAAAATTGAGGAGGCCACGGAAAAAGGGAGAAGCTGGCAGGGCCAGTCCTCGGGTGAGAAAAGGCATGAAGACGAAAACTTCGTGGGTG
This sequence comes from Zea mays, assembly GCF_902167145.1. NCBI lineage: Eukaryota > Viridiplantae > Streptophyta > Magnoliopsida > Poales > Poaceae > Zea > Zea mays. The sequence continues at coordinate 8,471,101 of NC_050104.1, read as the reverse complement.
TCCTCTGTTGGAACAGTAACCCCGCGCCAGATTCACCAGGAACACAACTCCTTCGGTGGCATAACACCGGTTTCTACGAGGTGCAAGAGGTCAGACTCGGAGACGACGGACATGTGGTTCCAGCAAACAGAAGTTGGCTATTAGGATCGATTGGCGGGATAATTGCAACATCACTCTGTCTCTTCCTCTTGGAAGCCATCACAATCTCTCAAGCAAAGCGGGCGGACTCAAGAACTCAGGAAACAGAGAAGCGGCGGAGGAAAAAGCAAGAATTAGGGTTCGAAACTCAAGGAGATACATCAGCATAAATATGAGTTGGCTCGATAAGTCGGGCGCAAAAGTGCCAGATCATAACTCGGAAAAGCGGAGATCACAAGCATCACTCGGGCATTACCTATAAATTGCCAGCGAGTCGTCAATTGCGCAAACAAAAGCATGCAACTATGAACCAGCAAAGAATTGCATTTTATTTGTAGGGGATATCATCACAAACTTGAGACCGACTCATTATGAGTCGGCCTCCTTCACCCCTTGGTCATTACATTACATACACTACTCTACTATTTACACTACTACCTAATACTACCTTAATCTACTATTATTTACTACTACTTACTACCACTACTACTGCTATCTATACTAATAACTAAACTAGCAGCATTATGCCACCGGCCTTGCCGTCACCGCCGTCGCCTTTGCCGTCGCCGTCGCCCTCGTCGTCGATGTCGCCCTTGCCGCTGTCGATGTCGCCCTCGCCGCCCTCGCCCTCACCATCGCCATCGCCCTTGCCATCACCACTGTCACCTTTGCCCTCGCCGTCACCGTCACCATCGCCCTCGTCGTCGCCACCTTCGCCATTGCTGTCGTCGCCGCCACCGCCCTTGCCGTCGTCGTCGTCGCTGCTGCCGTCGTCCTCGCTGTCATCACCCTCGCCACCGCTCCACTCCTCGGAGGAGTTGGAGGAGTCCACCTCTTCCGAGGAGACCTCCTCCGAGTCATCCGACCCACCGAGCCCCGCACGCTCGATGGAGCGTCAGTATGCTCGGGCCGCAGTGGACAGCCCCATAGAGTCATCCGAGTCCTCGGACGACGCCATGGGGAAGCATGAGCGGGCGATCGATCATACTCGGAAGAAGCTTCCTCCGAGTACTCTGAGTCACCAAAATCCTCCGAGGGAGGACTTGGGGGACACTTGCGCTTGCCGTTGGCACGGCGAGGCCAGCCCTTGCCCCTCTTACCCCTACCCATGGTCATGTGGAAAGTGGAGATGTGAAGAAAAAGAAGAAAGTAAATGATCAAGAACGAGCGAAGAAAACAACTAGGGCAAGCGGGCTATTTAAAGGGGCTGAAGGGTGACCGTCTACTTCATACCCCGCTCGCCGAACAGTCGCGAGAATTCAATAAGCAATTCAAGACGCCTAAAAGTGAGTCAGGCAACTGGCACCGTTTCGCGTAACATGGCACCGGTTGGACCCAAGTCAACTGCTCACGCAAATGATTACACCTCTCCGTCACATCAAGTTACTACTCCAGGACAACGCGATAAACACTCTGCGTACCAAGACACCCCTTGGGCACACCCATTGGGTGTATTGCCTAGAATTTTCAAGATTTTCTGAGGAAGCAATATCCACAAAATATACACAATAAATGTATCACGACAAAAGGAGGAGATCGGCTGAAATGGGAAGAAGCACAATTGTGGTTACTGAAGCGCAAGTGCAATCAACAGAAGCATTGAATCACAGAGCACGGTGTTGTCCGGCTGAAGGCCATCTGTCTCAACCAGCCAGATGTCCAACTGTCACCGATCAAATTGATTTCAGACCTAACAAGGCATGGGCAGATGGTGTTGCCTAGTTACTTTAAAAATGCTGATTTCAAAAGCATAAAATGAAGACCTTTGAATGGATTAATTCTAAAATCCACTCAAAGCTCGGGGGCTACACACATTGGGTGCACCTTCGGTGCACCCAATAGATTCACAATACCTTTAAGCCAAAATGCTGATTTCAAAAGCATAAAATGAAGACCTTTGAATTGATTATTTCTAAAATCCACTTAAAGCTCTGGGGCTACACCCATTAGGTGCACCTTCGGTGCACCCAATAGATTCACAATGCCTTGAAGCCAAAATGCTGATTTCAAAAGCATAAAATGAAGACCTTTGAATGGATTATTTCTAAAATCCACTCAAAGCTCGGGGGCTACACCCATTGGGTGTGCACCCAATAGATTCACAATGCCCTGAAGCCAAAATGTTGATTTCAAAAGCATAAAATGAAGACCTTTGAATAGATTATTTCTAAAATCCACTCAAAGCTCGGGGGCTACACCCAACAACAGTACAAAAATCAGGCCATGCAACAAACCCACAGGCAGGACCAAGAACCTTTGAGTCAATTATTTCAAAATCAACTCAAAGTTTGGGGGCTTGTGGGGGGTAGATATCCTCTGGGACCACTAGGAGGCGAAAGACCCTTGCATGGGGCCACAGTCCAGTTACCCCGCATGGTCGTCTCGTCGTGGGCCGGGCAAAGACCGCAAGTGAAATGGGCTGACCCAAGAAGGCAATGGGCCCGTACTCGAATCGTTCGAGGATTACGCGCAATCTCAATGAACCATTCGACTTTCCCGCGCCCAGCGCCCTCGAACGTCGGGGTAGATCAGGATGGAGTCGGCGGGTTTTCCTTAAGATAAGCTAAGTCGGTTCGCTATTAGTTAGGAGATATACTGGAAGAATGTGATCATCATGTACATAGGGAGTGTCCCACGGTCGTGTATATAAGGCCCAGGGGGAAACCCATCATTTTCATCTCATCAGCCCCTCTCCATTCAGGAGACGCCACTTGTAACACACCACACAGATAGAGCCACCCAGGAAGTAGGGTATTACGCCTCTCAAAGCGGCCTGAACCTGCAGAAAATCGTCTGTCTCTCTCTTACTCTTTCATGCTCCTAGCACGAACCATCGAGCTACGACCAGCAACACCGTCCTACCCAAAAGCACCACAAGGGTATCTCCGGGTGTGCGGTCGGACACTAAACACCGACACATCTGTCAAATTGCAAACTAATTACATTCCTACACTTTACATTTGCTTTGGTTTGTGTTGGCATCAATCACCAAAAAGGGGGAGATTGAAAGGGAAATGGGCTTAATCATTTCCTATAATCGATTTTGGTGTTTGCCGCTCATCACAAACCATATGGACTAACTAGTTTGCCTAGTTGCTATTTTCTCAGGTGCATAAAGTTCACATAAACAAACAAAGAAAGTGATTTGGGAAATTCAACAAAGTTTGGAGCATACAAGACTTGGCATAGTCTGTAACGCACCGGACACTGTCCGGTGCTCCAGGCTGCGGCCCGCGCAAACTGGCCGCTCTCAAGTTTTCTCAGAGGCACTCCACTATAATTCATTGGACTGTTCGGTGAGCCATCAGACTGTCCAGTGAGCCATCAGATTGTCCGGTGCGCCAACGGAGCAGCGGTCAACTTCGCCCAACGGTCGACTGTGCTGACGCAGGAACAGTGAACATGCAGAAGTCAGAACTACAAAGTCAGGATGCATCGGACTGTCTGGTGTGCCACCAGACTGTCCGGTGCTGCAAGAGGACAAAGGACTTCAACGGTCAACAGCTCTAAACCCCAATGGTTGGCTGACATGGCACCCACCGGATAGTGAACAGTGTCATGTCCGATGCACCACCAAACTGTCTGGTGTGCCCATTGACAGCAAAGTCAGCCAACAACTAGGAAGTGGTTGGAGGCTATAAATACCCCCAACCACCACCATTCAAGCCATCCAAGCCTCTTACACTTCTCATTTAATACAAGGGCAAAGAATACACTCTAAAGACAAAATCAAAACATTCAATCCTCTCCAAGTTCCAAAATCAAGCCAAGTGATCAAAAGAGTTTAGTGACTTGAGAGAGGGTGTTTTGTGTTTCATTTGTTGCTCTTGTTGCTTGGATTGGTTTCTTCTTCTCACTCTAATTCTTTCTAAGTGTTTTGTAAAGCTAGCAAGAGACACCTAATTGTGTGGTGATCCTTGCAGGGTCTTAGTGACCCGTGTGATTAAGAACAAGCACTCGACTGGTCTAAGTGACCGATTGAGAGAGGGAAAGGGTTGGAATAGACTCGACCTTTGTGGCCTCCTCAACGGGGACTAGGTTCTTTGGAACCAAACCTCGGGAAACAAATCACCGTGTTTACTTGTGTTGATCTTCACTTGATTTGTTTCTTCCCTCTCTCTAAAGTTCTCTTGCTCATATTGTCTTGAGTCTGCTCTCAAGGATATCCGCATTGATTGAGCAACTCATAGCAAGAGGAACTATCTCCCGCACTCCGAATTATTTCTAACACTAACCCCGGGTATAGTGCGAGTTCAAAGTCTATTTTTTCAGGTTTCGCCTATTTACCCCCTCTAGGCGACTTTCAGACATCGTCCGGTGGCTTATGTTAGGGTTGTCTGGCCATGTGTTATCACCGGACCCCTGCCTAGATAAGGGGCAGGCCTGGGAATAAGCGATGTTGTAGGTTCCCTAGGCTTTCTCTTGACTGTGAGTCCTGACCGCTCTCGAGGGGGCTCGGGCTTTGGTCACTCTTGTTTGGACACGAGGCGACATTGAACCTCACCTGGACTGAGGTCCGGATGGCACTCCACACGCCCCAATTCATTCTGAAGGCTTGGTGTTGTATCTAGAGAGTGGCTTCTTCTCTGAGGCTTTGTGTTCCTTTAGACCCTCTTTGTCCAGGGTTTGACGGCGAGGATTATAAGTTACGTACCCTTTCGCATTAATTAAATCTCAGTCATGAAACTCGGATTGAGCGGTGTGGAGCGTCGGTGGGTTCTTGACCCTAGGATCATGATATGATGGCTTGGCTTACATACTGTTTCAAGCAAGTCTAAATCTAATCTAGACCACGCGTTTTAGATCTAGCGGTCCATATGGGCCGATACCTCTTTGCCTGGTTAGCTTTGCAAAGAGACCCTGAAAGTCGCCTAGAGGGGGGGGGTGAATAGGCGGAATCTGAAAATTATAAACTTAAGCAAATACTACAAGCCGATGTTAGGTTATAGGTGTACATTTGGGCCGGGCCTGATGGGCCGGTCCGACGCACGAAAAAAAGTACAGTCCAGGCACGACACGACATGAAATATTTTAGTGCCGGGCCGGCACTGCTCAATATATCGGGTCGGGTTTGGGCCGAGGTCGCGGCCCATGGGCGGGCACGAGCACGTCCTATTTAAGGCAGGCACGAAATGGCCCATATAGAGGCACGAAAAGACCCATATATTTATTAAAATCACACTTCATTCCACACTTTCATGTACTTGATAAAGAACACAAAGCTAGAGATAATGTTAGTTAGATGTTTTTTGTAGCTTTGAATTAGAGTATGTGATGTAATTTTATTTTTGTTATGAACATTAGATAATGAACTGAACTTACGAACTTTATATAGAGCTGATTATACTCTTTTTCTTCCTAACAAAATGATCTGTAAACGAGATAGTCATTGCAGAGCTCTAGTAACTTAATACAAATATTAAGTTTGCTTTTGGTCAAATTTATTTGTCTTATCTTTTATTTGTTTTATTAAATTTGTTTTGAATTTCGGGCTCTGATGTGAATTTTGGGCCAAAAACTGAATTTCGGGCCTTAATGTGAATTTCGGGCTTTTTATAATTTCGGACCGCCCGAAATGAGCCCGACACGTTTAAGCAATTACGGGCCGGGCCGTGGCCCGGCCCGGCCCGGCCCGAAATTCAAACGGACCGGGCCGGCCCGAAATTCAAATAATACGAGCCTTTTTGGGCTTGGGCCGGGCGGCCCGAATGTACACCTATAGTTAGCGTTAGAAATGAATCCGAGTCCGAAAGAGAGGAAAAACAAATCAACCAAGAAATAAAGCGGATGAACACGGTGATTTGTTTTACCGAGGTTCGGTTCTAAAGAACCTAGTCCCCGTTGAGCTGGTCACAAAGACTGAGTCTCTTTCAACCTTTTCCCTCTCTCTCAAACTATCACCTAGACCGAGTGAGCTTTCTCCTTAATCAAACGGGTCACTTAGACCCCGCAAGGACCAACACACACTTGGTGTCTCTTGCTTTGATTACAATTCACTTGGGAACAAGAATGAGGAAGGAAGAAAGCGATCCAAGCAACAAGAGCATGAAGAACACGAACAAACTCTCTCTCTCAAGTCACTAAGTGGTTGTAGTGGATTTGTCACTTGGAGAGGCTTTGATTCTTTTGATTTGTGTCTAGGAGTGAATGCACTAGCTCTTGTATTGAATGAGAACCTTGGAAAACTTGGATCCTTGGAGTGGTGGTGGTTGGGGGGGTATTTATAGCCCTCAACCACCAAACAACCGTTGGAGCAGGCTGCTGTCGATGGGCGCACCAGACACTGTCCGGTGCGCTAGCCACGTCACCCAACCGTTAGGGTTTGGAGAAGTTGACCGTTGGCGCATTTGTCTTCTTGTGGCACCGGACATGCACTGTTCAATGTTCGGTGCGCTCTGACTCTACCGCGCACTGTTGCGCACTGTAGCATTGCGGTGAGCTGCTGCAGTCGACCGTTGCGCTGGATAGCCGTTACTCCGCTGGTGCACCGGACAGTCCGATGGCACACCGGACAGTCCGGTGAATTATAGTGGAGAGCGCCTGAAGAAACCCGAGAGTGGCCAGTTTAGCCCTGTACGGTCCTGGTGCACCGGACACTGTCCGGTGGCACACCGGACAGTCCGTGCGCCAGACCAGGGCACACTCGGTTTCTTTGCTCCTTTGTATTTGAACCATATCTTCAATCTTTTATTGTTTTGTGTTGAACCTTTATGCACCTGTAGATCATATACTATAGAACAAACTAGTTAGTCCAATGTTATAATCACAACAGGTCAAGAACAGGTACCGCCGGAGGAAGATTGCTACGAAGATGAGTTCAGAGAGGACTAGGTCGTTGTCTCCTAGTCAACTTTGGTTGTGTAGGATCATTGTTGTCACATGATGTATTTTATTTAGCTATTTTGTACGAAACTTTTCTTATATATTAAAGATGTGACATCAATTTCTGTGTACCCGAGTTATCATATGTGTGAGACTTGATCAAGTTACACATGTGAGTTGCATCTGAATTTGCCTTTAAATTCGGGTGTAGATAAGTTTTATCTTTATAAAATTTATTTTACTTTATAATTTTACTTATTTCTCTTTATTAATATTATACTATATAGGTTTATTTAATATTTATAAAACTTTTATAACTTTTTTATTGAGTCTTGCCTAAATAACGTCATGTTTATATTTATTAGTGAAACGGACCGGGCCGACCCGAAATTCAAATAATACGAGCCTTTTTGGGCTTGGGCCGGGACGGGCCGGGCGGCCCGAATGTACACCTATAGTTAGCGTTAGAAATGAATCCGAGTTCGAAAGAGAGGGAAAACAAATCAACCAAGAAATAAAGCGGATGAACACGGTGATTTGTTTTACCGAGGTTCGGTTCTAAAGAACCTATTCCCCGTTGAGCTGGTCACAAAGACTGGGTCTCTTTCAACCTTTTCCCTCTCTCAAACTATCACCTAGACCGAGTGAGCTTTCTCCTTAATCAAACGGGTCACTTAGACCCCGCAAGGACCAACACACACTTGGTGTCTCTTGCTTTGATTACAATTCACTTGGGAACAAGAATGAGGAAGGAAGAAAGCGATCCAAGCAACAAGAGCATGAAGAACACGAACAAACTCTCTCTCAAGTCACTAAGTGGTTGTAGTGGATTTGTCACTTGGAGAGGCTTTGATTCTTTTGATTTATGTCTAGGAGTGAATGCACTAGCTCTTGTATTGAATGAGAACCTTGGAAAACTTGGATCCTTGGAGTGGTGGTGGTTGGGGGGTATTTATAGCCCTCAACCACCAAACAACCGTTGGAGCTAGGGGTGGGCGTTCGGGTTACCCGAAATTTTCGGGTCGGGTAATTCGGGTTTTTAAAATTTCGGGTTTTTAGAATCGATACCCGAAATTACAACGGATTTTTCAATACCCGAAAATTCGGGTACCCGGAATTTCGGGTTCGGGTTCGGGTATTCCCAAACTACCCGAACTATTGTGTTGGCTTCATAAAAACGCATACACCCTATTAAATTAGTATAAAAATATAGTTTGAATAATGATATACATGGACATATAAAACACAAGCAATCTACAATCACAAGTTATGCACACTTACACATAATTATAGATGTACAAATTAATAATTAAGCATGACATGAGTACATGACACATGAAAGTTCGGGTAATTCGGGTATTTCGGGTACCCGATTGTGATACCCGAATTACCCGAAATAATTTCGGGTTTTGCAAGTTGCTACCCGAAATTCCCGAACAAAATTCGGGTTTCGGGTATTTCGGGTTCGGGTTCGGGTATTCCGGGTTCGGGTTTCGGGTTTTTTGCCCAGCCCTAGTTGGAGCAGGCTGCTGTCGATGGGCGCACCAGACACTGTCCGGTGCGCTAGCCACGTCACCCAACCGTTAGGGTTTGGAGAAGTTGACCGTTGGCGCGTTTGTCTTCTTGTGGCACCGGACAGGCACTGTTCAATGTTCGGTGCGCTCTGACTCTACCGCGCACTGTAGCGTTGCAGTGAGCTGCTGCAGTCGACCGTTGCGCTGGATAGCCGTTACTCCGCTGGTGCACCGGACAGTCCGATGGCACACCGGACAGTCCGGTGAATTATAGTGGAGAGCGCCTGAAGAAACCCGAGAGTGGCCAGTTTAGCCCTGTACGGTCCTGGTGCACCGGACACTGTCCGGTGGCACACCGGACAGTCCGTGCGCCAGACCAGGGCACACTCGGTTTCTTTGCTCCTTTGTATTTGAACCATATCTTCAATCTTTTATTGTTTTGTGTTGAACCTTTATGCACCTGTAGATCATATACTATAGAACAAACTAGTTAGTCCAATGTTTGTGTTGGGTATTCAACCACCAAAATTAATACTGAGAAAAGGTTAACCCTATTTACTTTTTGAGACCCTAGGTTTGATTGAATTAAACCTGGGTCCACCACTGTGTAAAGAACATTGCCGAACAATCCTAAATTTTGCAAATTAAACCTTAGGCTTTTGATAAATAGAACCCGACGTCCAATGTTAGATGGTATATATATATATATATATATATATATATATATATATATATATATATATATATATATATATATATATATATATATATATATATATATATATATATATATATATATAACTCCAATAAATATTTGAAGTGTATAATTAGTTCAATAAATCTTAGAAAATTCATATCTTCTTTGTTTTAACTCTGAATTTAGTGGTTCTAGAATCTACGATTTCGTCTTGACGCGTAAAATATTATTATTTAGTTTGTTTTTATGTTTAGTGTAATGTTATTTGTATCCATTGTTTGCTTATTTGTGTACATTACTACAAGTAGAAGCGAGGTTACGAGGAACCCGAAGCCCAACTTTGAGAAGCACTTGAATTCACAAGTAAAAGATAATATTTATGGTTCTGTTAATCACCATGGCACAGTCAGATTAAATTGATGGAACCTGATAGGTTACCTGGTTTTATTTACTCTGCATATTGCATACAAATGAACTATTGGATAGTATTGCTATTGCTCTACCTAGTTTTTGGGTTAATAATACTTATGAATTATGGTCACGTTTCATTATGATATATTGTTGGATTATTTATTATTGTGCATATTAAGATCACAATGGTTAATTGGAACATGGAGCAACCACTCGAGACTACAGTGCTACCACAAGGGGTGGAACATGATGCTCTTGGCCAATCAATTAGGAAAGTTGGTGATAGATTACCTTACCTGAAAGGGGCAAGCGGAGAGTGAATCGCTATAGGGCATAATGCTGGCTGTAATTACTGCGATGGGGTTAAGCCCGTGAAAAAAGGCCTATGGTCCATTTTGCCTGAAACCGTAGCATGTTTTCTCAAGCTAGTGGAACTTTGTAAAGACATTACAGTGGATCTCTAGCTATTCACATTGGAAGTGTCTAAGGGTCCAGCTAACCTAGTCTAAAAGAGAAACATGTCTTGCGGGTAAAGATGTGCAACCTCTGCAGAGTGTAAAACTGATACATTAGTGGTGCTCACGGTTAAGAGCGGCTCGGACCGTCACATGAGTAAATTATGGAATTAAACTTAATCCGTCATGCATTGCATTGTGGGATTTATTATTCATTATGATCCATTATTTAATTTGGTTGGTATACATTTATACTTAGTAAACTGCTAATAACATTTTGACCAACAAAGTTAAAAGAAAATGCCTAACATTAACTATTCTCCTTGGTAAGCCTTACACCACACTTTTCCCACACTTATTGAGCGATGAACGTATGAGAGCTTTGTTATAATCACAACAGGTCAAGAACAGGTACCGCCGGAGGAAGATTGCTACGAAGATGAGTTCAGAGAGGACTAGGTCGTTGTCTCCTAGTCAACTTTGGTTGTGTAGGATCATTGTTGTCACATGATGTATTTTATTTAGCTATTTTGTACGAAACTTTTATTATATATTAAAGATGTGACATCAATTTCTGTGTACCCGAGTTATCATATGTGTGAGACTTGATCAAGTTACACATATGAGTTGCATCTGAATTTGCCTTTAAATTCGGGTGTAGATAAGTTTTATCTTTATAAAATTTATTTTACTTTATAATTTTACTTATTTCTCTTTATTAATATTATACTATATAGGTTTATTTAATATTTATAAAACTTTTATAACTTTTTTATTGAGTCTTGCCTAAATAACGTCATGTTTATATTTATTAGTGAAACGCGGGTACGCCCAGCAGTTACTCCCTTCACGACTTCCCTCTTGCATTGCATGTAGTTGTGTTCCCCACCCGTGGGCCCCTCGATTTCAAACCACACCCGGAAACGAACAGAAACCGATGCCAAAAAGCTTTCCACGGTTCCACCACGACCCCACAGCCGAGGCGGTCCAACGCAACAAGGAGAAGCAACAAACTGAAATGCGAAAGCGGAAAAATTTCTGGCTCCTGTCCTCCGCCCTCTCCCCCTCGAAGCGATAGATAGAATAGGGGCGGGCGCCGGGCGGCTTCCTCCGTCCACAGCCACAGCCATCGCCACCTCCACCACCACCTCCTTCTCCTCCTCCTCCCGCATCTCCTCATTGCAAAACCTCGGTTCATTTTCCTGTCGCGATCTAGGGTTTCCGGTCGCTGCGGCGCCAATGGCGGACTCGCGCCGCACCTGGTCCTGGGACGTGTCGGGGTTCGAGCCGCCGCAGCCGGCGACGACGCAGGCAGCGTCGGCACCGACCGCTATGCCGCGGGCTCCGCCGACGGCCATGATGCCCCGCCCCTCCGCTGGGGCTCCCCGCGCCTCGGCCGGCGCAGTGCCCGTTGCCGACCAGCTGGACCAGCTCGTGGACAGCGTCCAGGTGCTCGTCTCGCCTCTTGAGTTCTGGTTCGGTAACGGTTGATGCCTTTTGTTTTGTCTGGTTGTAGCTCGATTTGTCCTCAGGTGTGCCGCAAGCTGGTATTGTTGGTGCTGGAATGCCGCCATTGATGAAATATTTTGCATAAGTTGAGCGGGAAAATTGGGATGACTTTGTATAGCTCCCTTGACAGGTTTATGAGTTAGCAAAAGTTCATTGACACAGTGACACAGATTGTAAGGATTATTGGTGGCTGTGGTGGTTTGATTGGATACCATTTTGCTCGATCTATTTGGTTGTGGTGGTTCTGTTGCAGATAGATGTTGGGAAAATTGAAATTTGTTGGACGGGAACACCAAAATTAGAATGTGTTAGATTGACACAAATTCAGGTGAAGGGATGTGTTTGCCAGGCCCATGTGCTTTAGTTTCATGTGGTTGGACAGATGATGCTGTTGTAGTGTGGCCTTAATATGTTTTACTTGTTGAATTATTGCAAGTGTCAGAAGTAATATTGCTGATCACTGGGAACGAACGAGTGCAAAGAGTTATAGCCCCGCCTCAGTGCCTGGTCTACCCTTTTATCCATTTTTAGTATCTTTATACCATTTTTTGGCATGATAGTATTGCATCAAATCAGATTTGTTATTGCCCATTATAGTTTATTTATCCACTTCATGCTCCTTGTCTCCCTTTGTTGCCATCAACTCAGTTATTGCCAACTGACATTTTTAAACTCCTTTTGTAGCTTGCTAGAGAGGACTGCTTGGAGCTTAGACAGGAAGCTAGCGACCTCCTTGAGTATTCTAATGCAAAATTGGGCCGTGTCACCCGTTATCTTGGATTTCTTGCCGACAGAACTCGAAAATTAGGTAAGCTCAGCATCTCTTTTTCATGTCTTTCAGTAAATTGAAGCATTTCTTGTTCTGCTACCCTTGGATCATTAAGGGAGCACCCTTGATCATCATTGAACTCAATTTTGTTTTTTCTTCTTCTATGCATTGCTTTGGTTGATCTGATAATGTTAATCATCATAGTGTTTTCTTTCCTAGGATCAGTAACAATGAGCTTGTATGTTTCTTAACATAAGTTATATGCTCTAGTGGTGTTTAGTTGATCAGCACACCATATGGTTGTTGGTGTCTTTGATACCTTGTTCTCTTCTCCCTATTTGTGTACCAATCAATTGTAGAAGTGCCAAGGGTGTTTGCTGGCAAATATCAACTCTTGTGTTCTCAAATCCATGCTCTCATTGAGCTATCATCCTTATGTTTTATATTGTTTAATCTTTTCATTGTCCTCTGAGATTTCTGTCCTTTTTCTGCTATAGATCAAGCTGCCCTTGAGACTGAAGCTAGAATCACCCCTTTGATTCATGAGAAGAAAAGGCTTTTCAATGACCTATTGACCTTGAAAGGTACCCTGCACAATGTTATTGTACTTTCTGGCTTCCAAATATCTTTTAAGTATGAAATATTTTAATTGCCCATAATAATTCAATAAATTTCACCATCTTTCAGGCAATGTCAAAGTGTTTTGTCGTTGTAGACCACTATTTGAAGATGAGGGTCCATCAGTACTAGAGTTTCCGGATGATTTTAGTATCCGTGTAAACACAGGAGATGAATCTTTAACCAATCCTAAGAAGGATTATGAGTTTGATAGGGTATATGGACCCCACATCGGGCAAGGTAAGACTGGTGGAGTGGGTTCTAAACATACTTTCTTGTGAACGTTAGGTGTACAACAATGTAGGATGCGATTTAAAGGAGCTAGATTGCGCATAATCTTGATTGAATACTGTGTTGTCTTATATTGTTCTTACACTTCTTAGCCATCGATTTTTCCTTTCAGGTGAACTTTTCCTTGATGTTCAACCATTTGTGCAATCTGCCCTGGATGGGTACAATATTTCTATATTTGCGTATGGTCAAAGCCGTTCTGGCAAAACACATACACTGGTACATCAAGTCTTTGACACCCTTGCATGTGCCACCGTTTAACTTACAATTTTAGATGAGGTCATGTGCAAGTTGTCTCTTTAACACCATATTAATTTCTTCATATGATAAATACTATCTTGAATACCACTTCATAGCACAGGGCCGCAAAGGGCTGAAACCACAATTGGAGCCCATCTGAGCTTCAATGAAAGAACAAGAATTATGGAATCTGATGCAATCGGACACTTTGCTATCGTAAACAAATACTATTTGTCAAAAGTATATTTTATTGTGTTCAAACAATCATATAGTATATGTTGATTGGCTGTGCTATTCAAGTATTCATAACAATGTAATCCATATTCTCGCAAAAGAAACATACTTTATAAAGTTATATGAATGAAACATGAGTGTCGATAGCTTACACAAAGAAACATAGTAATGTTTGCGACATGACATTCTTATATTGGTTTGGTGGATACATGTAGTATGTCATAGAGCTTTCCTAGGTGATGCTAATATTTTTATTTTTCATGATGCTAACCTTTTAGAATTACTTTGTTTGGTAAAATTTGATTTTTACTCCTTGATTATCACTATCATCTTGAAGCCAGTCAGCATTTACACAAAGTACTTATATTCTTACATGATATCTGAGTTTTTTGCTGGCATGTTTTTTTAACACGTCCGCAACAGTTTGTTTTTTTAATCATGCGCTCTTTCCAGGAAGGATCTAGTCACGATCGTGGTTTATATCTGCGGAGCTTTGAAGAACTGTTTGATCTTTCAAACTCGGATACTACTTCTACAGCACATTTTAACTTTTATTTTACTGCCTGTGAGCTCTACAATGATCAGGTGCCTTTGAGCTCTGTAATCATTTGTCACTGATTTTCTTTATGCTGTTAAGAAAACATGTTGCTCCATGTTACCTTACCCTGTATATGGTATGATGAGGAGGTAAATTTGTGTGTTCTTTCCAACACAGGTTAGGGATTTGCTATCAGAATCTAGTAGCACTGTCCCAAAAGTTCGAATGGGGGTCCAAGAATCCTTTGTGGAGCTTGTTCAAGAGAAGGTTGAAAATCCACTAGAGTTTTCTGCGGCACTAAAGATAGCACTTCAAAACCGATCAGTAAATTCGCCAAAGGCCATGGTTTCTCACCTGTATGCAAAACATCTCCTGTTTTGTTTCTGTAGAATACTATTTTTTTTGGCTGGAACTACAGCGGGCTAGATAGCAGCCTGAACATTTGTATTAGTATGCAAAAGGTGTAGCATGTACAGGTTTCAAGAGTTCATGTGAACGTGATGGGGCAGAGTATACAGCTTGTGTTTAGTTTACATGGTCAAATAACTCAGCTCAATGTCGCAGCAGTACCCTATTACCCTATGCATTGTCTCTTTAGCCCCAAAAGATTAGAGGCTGTGGCATTGTGTAGAGTTTGTCTAGCAGACACCTCTCGGCCATTGTTTCTCGAACACTATCACTGTTTAAAAAGCATCCCTATGTTTTTGAGTAATGGCGTTTAGCTGTTCAACTCTTCGTATAATTGTTTTTAGAATGTTTTTAGAATGTAATGATTCATATAAGTCAGGTGCAGATTACCAGCTCCATCTTTCTTTCTTGAGAATAGATTGCCAGCTCCATTTGTTTGCTGGTTAATTTAAAATGTCACACTTTCTCTTTACTGCTACCTTGTTAGTCATTACACTTTTTTTTGTTCTCAGCATCTGATTATAGGCTATTAATATTTCGTTTTGTAATGTCTGTTTCATCCACCATCATCTTTCTATTTAAATTTGAGTCAGCTTTTCTTTTTCAGGATCATTACCATTCATATACACTACAGAAACTATGTAACAGGGGAGCATCTATACAGTAAGCTTTCTCTAGTGGATTTGCCAGCAAGTGAATGCTTGCTTGAAGAAGATGCCAACAGGGACAATGTAACAGATTTCTTGCATGTCTCAAAGTCACTTTCTGTGTAAGTAGCTTGTTTTGAGATACTATTTCTATCTTTTCTGTTTGTTATAGTCATTGCCTGTTTGATTCCCAGTAAAATGTGCCCTTGTTATGTGGCACACTACGTTCAGTGTTTCCTTCCTTTTTAATGTCCTTATACATAAAGTTGCTCCCATTTATTGTCTGCATAGGTTGGGTGATGCATTTGCCTCTTTAAGCGCAAAGAAGGAGCCTGTTCTATATGGGAATTCAAGAATCACACAAATCTTAGCTGACTCTCTAGGTAAAGCCATTCTGAGGCTAATACTTTGATGTGTTTCTGCTGTAAATATGTTAGAATTTTTTGTTTAATAAATTGGAGGCACACCATCTGACAACGGGAAGGAACAAAATGAATGCTTAGTACTAGAGGTTGTTTAGTTGTTTAGCACTGTTTTAGCTCCTTAGGAAATGCACCTGTGTCATTGAAAACAGTCTTCTTTTGCCTACATGAAGGTATCTGCTCTCTGTGAATCAGAGGCATAACATAAACTTCAGCCTGTGGTAGTGCATGTGTTTTAACATACCTTCATTGGTGCAGGAAGTAGCTCAAAGATCTTGCTGATCGTGCATGTAAGTCCAAGTGCTTCAAATTTGTCAAGAACTTTATCCACACTCAGTTTTTCTGCAAGAGCAAGAAATGCTGAGCTGAGCCTTGGGAATCGTGACACAATAAAGAAATGGAAAGACGTGGTATGATTTGATCTTTTGACTTTTCTCTCATCGTTCCAAGTTTCTTTCTTGTGCATCTATGCACGCTAGATGTAGTTGAATTTCTGTCACATTTTCTTCTAGGGTTCTCATTTTGGTGCACTATAGTAATAGTTATAGTGTTGAGGAGGAAGAAGGTAGGGGAGATGGGTAAAGAGAACCATTGGGAGTTATGCTGGCCATGCAAAACTTTTTATAAGAGATGCCATGCCGAAGAAAATTTCTCACCATGCCTTTTACTTATTTATTTTCTCTTTTCTTGTGAAAGGGTCTCTAGCTGAGTTGTTTAGGTGGTTTGAGTAGCACTCCTTAAGTCACGAGTTAGATTCCTTGTGGGAGCGAATTTCAGGCTGGATTTAAAAAAACCCTCGTCTGTCCCACTCCAAAACACAGTTCTATGATATAATTATTTGTGGCTGTGTTTTGCTAGTTTCAGTATTACATACACATCCATTCTAGCGGGTAGAATTTTTAAAATAGTTTGTACTAATATAAATATATATGTTGTTAAGCAGCTCAATATTTTTGCCCTATTTGTTTGCTGAACCTGGCATCCACATGCAAGTTGGCACCAAGCCAGAATTGTAGTAGAACTACCTGTAACCACTTTTCTGGTTTATTTACAGGCAAATGATTCACGCAAACAATTGCATGACAAAGAAAAGGAGGTTCTAGACCTGCGGCAAGAAGTTATTGGGTTAAAACATTCTCTAAAAGAGGCTAACGACCAGTGCATACTTCTGTTCAATGAAGTTCAAAAAGCCTGGAGAGTTTCATCTTCACTCCAAGCTGATCTCAAGGTTGATATTTAATTATCTGTAGTGTTTGCTTCTGATCTTGCTAAGCCCTGTTTCTTTTAGCTTGGATATTGTCGATCACAGCTTGCAGGTTGTTACAATCTGCAAGCTGAAACAAACAGGTTCTAGACTGTTACAATCTATAGGCCAAATTGTTACAAAAAAAATAGAGGTTAAATTATTAACCAAGACATATAGGTTATTGTTTATTCTGAGCTCCAAGGTTCTTTAAGGGTGTGATTGGTTGCCTAGGCCTGTTTGTTTGGGCTTCCTGAGAGCTTTTGGACCTCCGTTTTTGATCCTTTCAAAAGCCAAAAAGCTCCCGGGAGCTGATTGGCTTTTGGAAAGTCCAAAAGCTAGTAGTCTGAAAGTGGCCAAAAGCTCAAACAAACAGGGCACATTGGGCCTTATGGAGTATAGTCTAAGCCAGCATAAATACAATGCATTGTGCTCGTGGTTTGTTGTCCTTAGATAAATTCATACGATACACTTTGTTTGGTTGCCTGATTCATATGATACTCTTTATTCTTGTGGTGAAATTATATATCGTCTCCTTCTGAACCCCATGGGCATAGCAGCTAGCTGGCTACTCCCTTCGCTTTGCTTTTCCTCCATTAACACCAGCCGCGTCCCTTCTGCCTTCTACTTGAGTCTCTCTTCCACAACAAAAAAGGGGCAGATCCAGTGCTGGCGGCTCCAAAATGAGTAGGATCTGGAAGGAATAACCAAGACAAGCCTTGCCTCTGTATTTTACAGAGAGGCTGCATCAAATCCAGTACCTTTTGCTCAGTGGGAAGGCTTCTTACCACTGCGCCAGACTTATCCTTCAAAGTGCGTCCAAATTCAAATGGACACAGCACAACACAAGCCTCCCATCTATCAAGCAAGCATCGGGTCTGCCACAAGCAAGCAGGAGCTTGGACAAATCTGTCTACACATCCACCAAACTGAAGTCCAGATACACCTAAATGATCTGCAGCTCACTGGTGTTTCTAGTCATGGGAGCTTGAAATGTAGTTCTCTTGCTGCAGTTAGTTGCTGTTGGGCAGTTTGAGGCACATGGATCTCGTGGCCATTGCAAGCAGAACATGTATCTGCATCAGATCCGATAATGTAAGCAGTGGTTGCAGCCTAGATTTTGCGGGTGCCAGCACATGCTCAAAGCTGTTGTCGTGCAGTTCAATTGACCTGCTTCTCCTGGACGTGACAGCAGGAGGCGCAGTGGTCATTTAGTGTGCGGTACATGCTGGTGGTGGCCATGCTCACCCACCTCCACGTGCCTGGGTTGACTATCATCCTGGGCCTCTGATGTGTAGCTCATAGCTGCTGAGGTAGATCTTGAGTGGCGTGCAGTGGATGCGGTATTGACAGCCATGAACTGCAAGATTTGTGCCAGCGCCGTCAACGTTGGGAGCAACATCATCCGCCACGCTCGCCCTCTTCCTCCACTGCATTCCATCACAACCCACCACTGCTTGCCGTCAACAGCCTTGCCTGATCCTCCATGGTGGTGACAGAGTGGTGGCAAGCAACAGGAGGTAAGGGGACACTTTTTGTGCGCTTGGCCGCTGGTGCAAGCTAGCATGGCCGATTTTGCCGTACTCCAAAATGCAGTTGTGGCTACCCCTTTTAAATCTGTAAGCCTGCATAAGACCCAATACGGGCAACCAAACACCAGAATCTTGCATTGGACAACTCTGGATGCCTTAATGCAGACAACCAACCACATCCACGTTAAACTGTTTTTGTTATTTAGGAATGCGAGGCGGATTTTTAAGGGAAATATTTAAACAAGCCATTCTTTTTTGTTGCCTTTCTGTTGGATCCTGTGGATTACTGTAATGTTATTGTCAAGTATATTTAACTAGGTTGCTTGTCTTCCCTGACAAAAAAGGTCTAGTTTGCTTAAGTGAATAGTCACAATTTGTTTCATCTTCCCTCTACAGTCTTACACCTGTTATGATACATCTATTAAGTCTATGTAATATGATGCTTTGGTTCTTGGTTGCATTTTACTTAACTGTACCTGTAGGACTTCGTATAGTATTCCATCCATTTCTTGTGAGTTTTTAAAAGTTAAAAATACGTGACATTTTCGCTGTCTTGTTATTGGTTGCAGTCTGAAAATTTAATGCTTGCCGAGAAGCACAAGACTGAGAAAGAGCAGAATAACCAGCTAAGGGATCAGATTTCTCATCTTTTGAAAGTTGAACAAGAGCAAAACCTAAAGATGCAGGAACGGGATTTAACAATTCAGTCACTACAGGTAAATGTTAACCCATCTCTATATTTTTCCTAACAAGCATTTTCATTGAGTCATGTTTGGCCGCACCTACTTTTTTACTACTGTTTTATTGTCTTTTCTCCTGTCACTTATCTATAAATATTGTACACTTTTGCTATTATTTTTCTTCATGATGATGTCGTGAACATGCACTATTGTCAGTATTATACACGATAATATGAAAGCTAAGCTAACATTACTTTTGTGCTTTATATGTGGGCTGCTCAGTTTATTGTTAATGTATATGTTATGTAATCCACGAGAAAGCTATTAAGTTGCACGCACCAACCAGTCCAACCCAAAAACTTAAGCCGATAGTAAGATGTGAGCAATTCACTTATATTATATTCCAACACTCCCTCTCACGTTGAGCCTTTCATGGGTCTCAGATGTGGAATATGAGCGAGCAACAATTATTTTATTTTAATTGTGTAACCAGGATTCAAATTCGAGACACCTGGCTTTAATGTCATATTAAGTTGCATGCACCAACCAGTGTAACCCAAAAGCTTAAGCTGATAGGAAGAGATGATCAATTCACTTATATTTATATTCCAACAGGCAACAATAGCAACCACTGTTTACAAATTAACCTATTAATGGTGATCACTGTTTAATTACAATTTAGTAAGGTTGGTTCTGTAGTGACAACCGTGAGATGGGATCCCATCATGTCCTGATGAGTGTTTTTGGGATGGAGCCATAAAATATATACCCCCCTTTTCAATAATCTACGCAGTGTACCACATTTAATAATGCTGTGAGAGCCTTTCCGAAAATGTTGGTTTTCACCATGGAAAAATCACCTATTTGTAAGTTAACTTACTGTGCATAGTTGTTAAGGCATCCTTAAAGCGATGCTTAGGCGCTAAGGCGTGCAGCAGCGGCAAGGTGTCCCTCTCGCTTTAGACCAGAGACTAAGGCGTCTGCCTTGGCCAGTAACGCGTCACCATGGCGCCTAGAAGCTTGCTAAGGCATTGCTTTGAAGACGCCTTGAAGGTCCGCAGGGATGGATTAAAGGGCTGCTGCAACCTGAACTGAGCACGAAGCGAGCGGGATCTGTAGCGTTGCCATTGGTCTCCGGCGGATCTGCAGCTGCGGCGGCGTTGGTCTCTGGCGGGATAGAGGGAGGAGGGAAGAGGAGAGGGGAGGGAGGAGGGAAGAGGAGAGGGGGAGGGCGCACACCCATAGCAGATTTGGTTACGGCGGTTGAGTGCTGGTGCGGTGGTGACTTGAGTGTTTGCGGCGGCTGCGGGAAGAGTATGCTGGCAACTAGGGAGGGAAGGGGAACCTAATTTTGATGGGCTATGTGAACTGTTTGCTACTATAATACTATAATCTATATCTATTTGAGACCATATTCCTATATATATATTCTATTTTTATTGTCTATTTTTATATATTACTAAGGTCTCGCCTCACCTTACGCCTTATCGCTTAAAAGTTAAAAAGGGGTCGGTCGCCTTACCTCGCCTTGCCGCCTTAACAACTATGTTATTGTGTCCAATCACACATTTGAGCTCTGCTAAGGTTATGTTTTGCTCAAGTGATCTTACATACATTTACTAGTTGGGCAATAAACCATTGAAACTTGAACATCATATCTTTATAATAGTTCTTTTTTCATTGGAGACACCGAGACAGTAACTAGTGAGACTATTGTCATTGTTAGCCCCTTCCCATCATGTTTACTTATCATGAACGGTTAGTTAAGTTGAGTTTTTCATAGGGAAATATCATTATGATCTAGCCATAGAGATTGCACCCTTAATGCTGCACACTTATGGTCTTCAGAATTGGTTTCGTCTGGTGTTTGCTCCCTATTTTATATTCTTTGTGAATCTGCTTGAGTGGTTGTGGTTCTGCTAATTGTTGTACTATGTCTAAAGCATATATCTTTTACCACGCCATGATATTCCCTTATGCTTTCCATTTATCTTCTTTTATATAATTTGCAGACTAAACTCAAGTCCATTGAGTCTCAGCTTAATGAAGCCCTCAATGCTAGCGATGCTAGATCAACTATTGGGTCTGAATCTGCTTCAGTAATTTCTTCCCCAAAGATAACAGAATCAACTGCTGACTCATCTTCAGTGACGAAAAGGCTTGAGGAGGAATTGGCAAAAAGGGATGCCCTTATTGAGGTAGATACGCAGTGGATCCTTTCATCGCTAACGCTAATTATCACCAGTTCCCCATGAAATGCATGTACTATAATAAGTTAGCTGAAAGTTTAAACAATGGGCATTCTGATTCCAGTGAATTTAAACCCATAGAGTGACCTAAAGTTGTTCATCTTCAGTTGTTTGAAATGATAGTTGCATGATAGAATTGGCAGATGGGATGGGTTCACTGATTGGAGCAATTTGCATTGAACTTATGAGCACATACTTACCATTACCAGGAAACATCACAAGTTCAGTAGTAGAACAAGGTTTCAATGTTGTGGATGATTGGATGTTCTTTTTCATGGTACCATCCTAAATAAAACATACTCCTGATATCTAAATTGAGCAAGTGTGACCTGTTAATTTCTGACTGTTCCATGTTTAACTTTTGTTTTGCTATCTTCAACTACAAGTTTAGAAATCTCCTCACACTGCAGTTTTAGTCTAAAACCTTTTGAATGGGTGTCTGATTAGAAGTTGAATTTTTGCTATCTATGCTGCCACTATTCTTGCCATCCTTGTGTGCTCCACCATGACTGTTGATGCATGATCTGTCTTTTCTGTAAGTTAACACAATTCAAGTTTTCTGTTGACTTCATGTTGAAACTTTGTTTTCTTACAGTTTGATCTAAATATCTTTTGCTCATTTGTTTGATATCATTTTTTCAAACCTTTCCTTTTTTTGTTACAAAATAAATACAGAAATTACATGAAGAGAATGAGAAGCTTTTTGACAGACTTACAGAGAAGTCAGGATTAGGAAGTGCTCCACAGGTTGCTCTCAAGTATTCTTTATGCTTTTTTGTCGTGCTCTGTGTTATGAACTAGTTCATTTTCAATTATTTTGTTGTTTTGTGGGATTGCCTTCCTGCATGTGGAAAGGGCCAAAGATTCATGTCACATTTTGCTGTGTCTACAATGTTTGTAGGATAGCTTGTGGCAATTCTCTGTTAATTATAGGAAACAACAAAATCTCAACTAAAATCTACAGTTGAGACTTTACAAAGAAGTGATTCGATCCATATCATTCATTTCTTATGGTGTCAAGTATCTACGCAAATTGAGTTTATGAGGAATACAAATATGTGTTCTGTCATTTTCTTTGTTCGTTTAACCTGATGGATTTAGTAAACATCTTGCATATATTAAAAATGCTCCTAGTGTGTCTATTGCTGCTTGTTCATTTTTGACAGAATATTTTTTCTGAAACTTTATTGAGCAAAGCCTATCTGCCTCCCTCCGTTCCAAAATGTAGGTCATTTTAGTTTTGTCCTAAGTTAAACTTATCTTTGACCAGTTCTATAGAAAAATATATTGATATGTACTCCCTCTGTTCCAAAATATAAGACGTTTTGACTCTTATAGATACATTGCTTTTGCTATGTATCTAGACATACTGTATATCTAAGTGTATAGCAAAAATTATGTAGCTTGAAAAGCCAAAACATCGAAACGTCTTATAATTTGGATTGGTGGGAGTACAATACAATTAAATACACGATCATGACATTTCTTACTAGTTTAGTTGTGGATCCCATTTAACTAATTTGCTATTGTAGATATTGGTGCATTTTTCTATAAAATTAGTCAAAGTTCGAGAAGTTTGACTTAGGACAAAGCTAAAACAACATACATCTTGGAACGGAGAGATATATATATCATTGGCTTGAGAGCTTTAGTTACTGCTTTCTTTTTCTCCGGCTCCCAAATTTCGTCTTGTATGTCAAAGTAGACAATACATTTTGATTGGTAAAATTTCTTCTTACCATACGTAATTATGTGAACTGTTAGTAAATTACTAAATTTGTCCCTAAAAATTCCCACGAGGTTTTCATGGGTAACTCCTAACTGCTTTCGTAGGCTTCAAGCCCTTCAGCAAACAAGCCAGCTAATGGTCAAGGAAGGGAGATAGGCAGGTAAAATTGACTCCACCTACAATAAGTCAATAATGCTCGGTGTAAAGAAACGCTGAGAAATGGAGTCCAAATTTAACACACTTATCTGCAGGAGTGACAGCAGCAAAAGTCGATCACCAGATGTGTTTGCATCACCAGTGTCTCAGGATAAAACTGGAAACAGTGGAGCTATTGTAAAATCAAGCAATGAGCTAGCAAAAACTACACCTGCTGGGGAGTACCTTACGTCTGCACTAATGGATTTTGATCCTGACCAGTTTGAGGGATTTGCAGCAATAGCTGATGGTGCTAATAAGCTTTTGATGCTGGTAATTAGTACCATCCCAACATATAATATTATTACTGGATTTACTATACCTTTTGTTGTGGCAACTAAGCTAGTTTTGCTTCTTCCCTTATATTGTCCTCGCCTGCCCTTGTACGGTTCATGCACACAGAATGATCAGTGGGTTCAAACCCCGCTTCAAGTTTCCCAGGATCAGAGTGTCCACCGATTTCAAACCCTGCTTCAGTGTTCTTAAGGCGTCGCCTAGGCGTCCAGGCGCCCGGGCAAAACTGGTCGCCTTGCTCGCCATTGTTACTAACCTTGGGATTGATAATAGATGATTAGTCCCTAAGGACTGTAGGTTATATATATAGCCAGTAGGCCTGGGCCTAATGGGCCTTAACACCCCTCCTCAAACTCAAGGTGGAAATGGAGGATCTGAAGCTTTGAGTTTGATCAAGTGAAACTGATGTTGTGCTCTTGTTTGTGCTTTGGTGAAGAAATCTGCCAATTGATATTCTGAGGGCACATATTGAAGATCAATAGTCTTCTGCTGACAATGTGATCGAGTAAAGGATGCATCAACACCTATGTGTTTAGTAAGTTCATGCTTCACTGGATCATGAGCAATCTGTATAGCGCTCAAGTTATCACATAACAGAGGTGTAGAAGTGTCACAAGAGACACCAAGATCAGCCAAGAGCCAGCGCAACCAAATAATTTCAGCAGTGGTAGTAGCAAGTGCCCGAAGTTCGGCTTCAGCACTAGAACGAGATATGGCCGCTTGCTTCTTGGATTTCCATGCAATGGGAGATGACCCAAGGAAAATACAGTAACCCGTAGTAGAACAACGGTCAACAGGATCACTTGCCCAAGTGGCATCTGAATACGCATGAAGCTGAAGTGGGCTATCTGAAGCATAGAGTAAACATCTGGATCTTGTCCCACGTAAATATCGAAGCACACGAAGCAAATGACCATAATGAACTGAAGTAGGTGTTGATACAAATTGGCTCAACATATGAACAGCATGAGCAATATCAGGTCTGGTGATGGTGAGATAAACAAGACTACCCACAATATGACGATACCGAGTTGGATCTGCTAGTGGGGTCCCATCCTTCGGACGAAGTTTTAAATGAATATCCATCGGTGTTGCAACAGTGCGTGTATCAGTAAGTCCAGAGCGATCAAGAAGATCTTGTATATATTTCGACTGAGACAGATAAAAGCCTTTTTGAGTCTGCTGAACTTCAATGCCCAAGAAATAGCTAAGCGGTCCCAAATCAGACATCTGAAATTCCTTACTAAGATGTTGCTTGACATGAGAAATATGTTCTGAGTTGTCACCTGTAATCAGCATATCATCCACATATAATAGAAGTAAGGTACGACCTTGTGGAGATACATGAACAAACAATGCAGGATCATGTTCACTAGAAGAAAAACCAGCAGCTGTGATGACAGAGATGAATCGCTCAAACCAAGCACGAGGAGCTTGTTTCAGCCCATACAATGCGCGACGAAGACGACAAACATGCCCTGAGGGAGTATCAACCCCTGGAGGAGGATGCATATAAACTTCTTCTTGTAGATCGCCATTAAGAAAAGCATTCTTGACATCCATCTGGGATATAGTCCAAGAAGATGAGGCTGCAACTGCAATCAAGGTTCGAACAGTAGTCATATGCGCAACAGGTGCAAAAGTTTCATCATAATCAAGTCCTTGAGTCTGTTGAAAACCACGGGCCACAAGACGAGCTTTATACCTCTCAATGGAACCATCTGATTTTGTCTTAACTTTGAAGACCCATTTACATGTGATAGGAACAGCATGCGAGGGTAAAGGAACAATATCCCAAGTACCAGTGCGTTCAAGAGCAGCCAATTCATCAATCATAGCTAGCTGCCACTCAAGAATCCCAGAAGCTTCCTGATATGTAGTGGGTTCAACAATTGCCACACCAGCCCGTGGAAAACCATAGCGATCTGGAGGTTCAATGGTACCACGGTCACGAAGACGGTATCCCTGATCAAAAACATCATTACACTCATTATTGTTAGTACAAGAATCAGGTACAGGATCAGTATCAGGACCAGCCGTAGGAATAGAGCGGGAACGACGAATGTAGGTTTGGATGATAGGTGGTTTGGAAGAGTAAGAGGTGGATGACGTGGAGGTGGAAGGTGGTGTTATGGGAATGAGAACATCAGTTGTGGATGTAGAAGATGATGGTTCAGATGCAGGAATGGAAGGAAGACACATGAAAGAAGTGGATTCTGTGGGATAATATGTTGAGTGAGTAGACTGGTTGTGAAAGAAGGGGCGATTTTCATTGAAACTTACATCTCTAGAAATTCGAATACGACGAGTGGATGGATCATAACAACGATAACCTTTGTGTTCAGGACTGTATCCAAGGAATACGCACTCTACAGATTGAGCAGTCAATTTAGTCCGCTCACGTGGTGGTAACAAGACATAACATATACATCCAAACACACGAAGATGATCATATCGTGGAGAAGTCCCAAAAAGAACTTCACCCGGTGATTTACCAGAAAGTTTAGATGAAGGTTGTCTATTAATGAGATACACGGCAGTGGAAACGGCTTCACTCCAAAAGTGTGAAGGTACAAAAGAAGATATCAAAAGAGTACGAGCACTCTCAATAATATGACGGTGTTTGCGTTCAGCAACACCATTTTGGGCATGAGCACCAGGACAAGAAAGTTGAGCTAGAGTACCCTCTATGGTCAATATCTGGCGAAAATTATCAGATAGGAATTCACCACCAGAATCTGAACGAAAATTTTTAATAGTAGCAGAAAACTGGGTGTGAACCATGCGAGTAAAGGACTTGTAAATAGAAGGCAATTCCGAGCGGCGTTTCATGAAGTAAATCCAAGTATAACGAGAATGATCATAAAATGACATAATATTTATGACCACCTTTAGAAACAAACGGAGCTGGACCCCAAACATCAGAGTGAATTAGATCAAAAGGTTTAGCAGAATGGGAATTACTAGTAAAATATGGAAGTTGTATTTGTTTTCCAAGATGACAACCTTTACAATGAAAACTAGACTCAACATGAGTAGAGCCTAAACATCCTGACTTTATTAGGGTAGACAGACGAGATCCACATAAGTGACCCAGACGATGATGCCACTGGGCGAATGACGTCGTGGGTCCCGAAGCGGCGAGCACATGAGGTGTAGTGGTAGGAGATGAAGGAAGACGCAAAGTGTCCAAGATGTAGAGGCGAGGTGAAGATTTACGGCGACGGCCAGTCCCAATCACATCCCCTGTTTTGCGATCCTGTACAAAACAAGATGAGTCATCAAATCCAACAAAACAATTATGATCGGTAATTTGACCAACTGATAGAAGATCCATGGATAACTGAGGTACAAAAAATATATTTGGAACAGTAAAAGTTGGATCAGAAAGAGAACCCTTGTGGGTGACATGACATAATGTACCATCAGCAGTCTGAACAGAAGTGCCCTCGGTGACAGGTGTAGTAGACGCCAGCCGTGACTGATCAGATGTCACATGAAAAGAAGCTCCAGAATCAAGAACCCAGGATGATGACAAAGCACCAGCAGATGAAGTAGCAGCAACCGCAACTGAGCCTCTAGGAGATGGTCCTGTACCACGACCACGAGTAGCACGACGAACACGAAAATCAGCCAACTTCTCTGGAAACTTGGCAAAGCAGTTCTCAGACCGATGAGTGGTCTTTTTGCAGTGTTCACAAGGCTGAAATGAGTTGTTTTTAGACCTCTGGGCAGCAGCCAACACACTGTGAGAACTCAGACCAGTAAGAGATGACATAGACTTTAGACGAGTCTCTTCAGCAAGCAATTCGGACAATGCCTGAGCCATGGTAAGAGTATCCGAACTGTGAAGCAGCCTTGCACGAAGGGAATCAAATTCAGGTCGAACTCCCATAACAAATCTGTAGGTAAAGAACTTCTCAATGAACTTGTGGGCTGGACAAGGCACAGTGGTACAAGCAGGCACCATGGAGGTCAATGCACTCATAAGACGATCAAAGGCTGAATAGTATTCATCAATGGACATATCATGTTGCTCAATGACATGAGTCTGTTGCATAAGGGTATGTAAAAGAGCACCGCTGTCCTGAACAAACCGATCCTTCAGATGTGACCAGATAGCCTTAGCAGTGGTGAATTTAGACAGACTCATAATCATAGTTGGTTTAGTGCTATTGACCATAGCAGCCATTACCTTGCCATCATTGATCTGCCAAGTCTTGATTGCAGCAGCATTGCTTCTATCGGCTGCTAGGACTGGTGAATCTTCAGTCAAATGAAATAGTAAACCATGACCTCTTAATGCAGTCTGAACACAAAAAGCCCATTCTGGGTAATTCTGGCCATCAAGCACAATGTTGACAACAATAGCGTTGGCCGACATATTGCAGATTAATAAATCACTGAAGAATAAGAGATCTGAAACAACTGGCTGGAAGGTACCAAAATCCCGATCTTGAGCAGCGGATGAACAGTGATGACAGACACCAAGCGCAGCAGCGCAGCAGCACCGCAGGCCGCGACTGCGCGCAGAGGACGAACGAGGAGGCCGCGACTGCGCCGGGTGGACGAAGACAGCAGCAGCAGAGGGCCGCGATTGCGACTGCAGCAGCCGCGCGGGCGCGCAGAAGGCGCGACAACAGCAGTGCCGGGCGGCCGCAACTGCAGCAGAGGGCGCGCGGATGAAGCGACGGCAGCAGGGGCAGGATCCTCGACGGCGGCTGGGGCAGGGGACGACCGCGACAGCGGCTGGGGACGGCCAGCAGCAGCAGAGGGCCGCGATTGCAACAGCAGCAGCCGCGCAGGCGCGACAGCAGCAGTGTCGGGCGGACGACCGCAACTGCGCAGAGGGCGCGCGGATGAAGCGACGGCAGCAGGGGCAGGATCCTCGACGGCGGCTGGGGCAGGGGACAGCCGCGTGGGAGAAGCCCAATCCGCGGCGACTGGGGTAGGATCCTCGACGGCGGGCGGCGGATCCGCGACGGCGGACGGCCGCGACGGCGTCTAAGGCAGGATCCTCGACGGCGGGCAGCGGATCCGCGACGGCGGCGGCTAGATGAGGAAGAGAACAGCCGCGACGGCGGCTGGGTGGGGAGTGGGAGGACAGCCGCGACGGCGGGAAGAGGAAGAGCCGCGACGGCGGCTGGGTGGGAGGACAGCCGCGACGGCGGCTGGGCGGGAAACAGCCGCGAAGGCGGCAAAAAAGATTAGGGTTTCGTAACCTGCTCTATACCATGTTACTAACCTTGGGATTGATAATAGATGATTAGTCCCTAAGGACTGTAGGTTATATATATAGCCAGTAGGCCTGGGCCTAATGGGCCTTAACAGCCATACCCGCCTAGGCGCCGCCTAGGCGCTAAGGCGGTTTTCTGGTCCACCTGCTCGCCTAGGCGCCTTAAGAACACTGCCCTGCTTCCAGTTTCCCAGACATGACCTGCTCTAAAATCTGCCTGAGGACAAGCTCTACATTAGGGTTAGCTCCAATGCTCCATTGAGCACAATATTGTTGCAGTGCTTCCACACGGTCCAGTTTCCCAGGATCATAGCATTCATTCTCTTGATCCCTTCTACCTTGGGTATTTGATTTTCTAGGTTGAATTGTCATCTTTCTCCTTACAATACACACATATGTAATTGCTATATCAGTGGGGTCTGTGTGTGTTTTGCAACTCTTCTATTAATGCAATGATACACAACTTTGCTGCGTGTTTGAAAAAAAATTGTATGGAGCTTGTACATGTTATTTTTAAAATTTTAATGGTTTCCATGCACAAGCAATAGTGGAAATGTTTTGCGTGCAGGTCTTGGCTGCAGTTATCAAAGCTGGTGCAGCTAGGGAGCATGAGATACTTGCCGAGATCCGTGATGCTGTGTTTTCATTCATTCGAAAGATGGAACCGAAAAAAGTTATGGATACTATGTTAGTTTCAAGAGTCAAGATATTATACATCAGATCTTTGCTTGCTAAATCACCTGAACTACAGTCCATCAAGGTATCATGTTTTCTCTGTTTGGTTTATATTTATTTAAATTAAGGAAAAATATATGCAGTTATCTTATCATTTGGCATTAAGACTAACAGTATACTCTATGACCTTGCTTCGTAAAGGTCTCTCCAGTTGAGCGTTTCTTGGAGAAATCAAATACTGGTCGAAGTAGAAGTTCTAGTAGGGGAAGTAGTCCTGGCAGATCTCCTGTTCACCACCATGGTCATGGTTCCCGAACTGCGCTTGTTGATGAACATGTGCATGGTTTCAAGGTGAACATTAAACAGGAAAAGAAATCAAAATTCTCCTCAATTGTTCTGAAGCTTCGTGGTATCGAGGAGGTAAATTTTTATTCTTTTTAAGTACATAAATGTTCCAAAGTGATCCTGTGCTTAATTGTTTCCAGGTAACCATGTAGTATATGGATTCTAGGTAGTTGTAGTGAAGTTAATGTGTTGAGTTTGGACATGGTATGCTATGCTCTATGCTGATCTATTGATAACATCATCTGATACGAATGACCTGGCATTTATTTTCTTTCTGAACCATTCTGGCGCTAATTTTGCAATAATTGGGCAGGAGACATGGAGACAGCATGTTACTGGAGGGAAGCTCCGGGAAATTACTGAGGAAGCTAAGGCCTTTTCAATTGGAAACAAGGCTTTAGCTGCTCTCTTTGTTCACACGCCAGCTGGTGAATTACAGCGCCAAATTCGTGCATGGCTTGCTGAAAACTTTGAGTTTCTATCTGTAACTGGTGCGGATGCTGCTGGAGGAGCCGCAGGACAGCTTGAACTGCTGTCAACCGCTATTATGGATGGCTGGATGGCTGGTCTTGGTACAGCGCAGCCCCCTACCACTGATGCTTTAGGCCAGCTTTTATCAGAATACACAAAGCGTGTTTACACATCTCAACTACAACACTTGAAGGTTTCATTTCCCAGACTCATCATCCGCTTAACTAAATGTATTAGAGCTCTTTGCCTTATTCTTCACAATTTTGCAGGACATAGCTGGCACATTGGCAACGGAGGAGGCTGATGATCCTGCACATGTCAGTAAACTCCGCTCTGCTCTGGAGTCTGTGGATCACAAAAGGAGAAAGGTGCTTACCTGAATCACTGCATGATTCTGACCATTTTTCATTGTGTTTTGGTGAATCAAATGATTCTTACTCACGTCAAGTTTCTGTAGTTTGTATGCTTTCTTTTCTTGTAATATCTGTACTTGAGTGATCCCAATCGTGCCATACTATTATCAGATCATGCAACAAATGCGAACTGACACTGCC
Source organism: Zea mays (assembly GCF_902167145.1). Lineage (NCBI taxonomy): Eukaryota > Viridiplantae > Streptophyta > Magnoliopsida > Poales > Poaceae > Zea > Zea mays. The sequence continues at coordinate 8,440,185 of NC_050104.1, read as the reverse complement.
TTGTTAACAAAAGAAGAAGGTGGCTCACCAATTCGCAATCCTCTTACTGCTGCGGAGGATGCACGATTAGCATCTCTCATATCTCTAGATAACATCTTGAAGCAAGTCAAGGTCTGATGCTTTGCCAACGCAGATATAGTTATCTAGCTATTATAATAAGTTTACTAACTTGAGGTGCGTGTTCATTCTTTGACATCAGGAAGTAATTAGACAAAGCTCTACAGGACCTATGAGAAAATCAAAGAGGAAAGCTTTGCTAGAGTTATTGGATGACCTCTTGACACAGATGCCCTCTCTTCTTGATATAGATCATCCATGTGCTCAGAAGCAGATCATGGAGGCACGGAAAGTTGTCGAGGTATGCGGATAGTACCTTGGAATCATTGCTCTGGATTAATAAGAAATACCAGTGTTTAGGCAGAGTAGCTGCCACCCAGTTTTATTAAGAAAGCACCCACCGTAGTATTAAGATGACATGATGGAGTGCTTATTCCCTCATGAGTTTGTTTTTCCTAATCTTTGCCATTCTCATCTCATCTGTATGTAGAGCTAACATTCCTATCTTTCTTCGACTTTTCATTTAACTCATTATTATTCTATTCTGCCTAACTTCACACATACAATGTTCATCGCAATGGCAGTGGGACCAGTTCTAGGTGTTTGCTGTTCAGGCGGTCACTATAGCACATAACAGTACCGTGGATTATATTGGTTTGTTAGAAAAGAGATAGGTTTGTTTCGGTAACGATATTTGCTTAGGGGTAAGCTGTTTTTATAAAAGAGAACCTTGGCAACCTTGTTCAGTTCAGATTGTAAGACAATGAATTGGGAAAAGACGATTGATTAATGAGAGCAAAGGCTCGAGTACATATAGGCAAGGATGTTCACGAGAAAAGGAAACAATCCTATCAGCGAAGATCCTTGCCTATTATAACCAACTCACCAAACCAGGGGGGGGGGGGGGGGGGCGCACAAGGCAACATGCCTGTGCAGCCGCACCATCCTAATATAGCGCACACTAAGATAGATCATGCAATCAGAACCCTAAAAAGTAGCCAGAGCCTTCAAGAGGGATGGAGAGCGACCAGTTCTTTCTGTTATCCCAACCAAATCCACTTCAACAATAACTATCCTTTTTTAACTGTAACATAAACTAGCATTTGACATTACCTATGTATTCTGCATTTCTGCTACACATCTTATGCAGAAAATTTGGCAGTCATGCTGATAGGATTAGAGCTCCTATCAGAGAGACTGCAGATTGTAGGGATGAGGCGTTGCGGGCTGACATAGGGGAGCCGTGGACGGGCGCGCGGCGGACTGGTGCAGGGGTGCTGGGGCTGCGCTGTTCTTCGACGGACACTGGACAACGGCTTTAGGAGAGGAAAACACGCCTGCTTCCTTTGGAGGAAGTAGGCTAATAGTGTTCTGCTTAATTCATATAGAGTGGTGCTTACAAGTATTTATACTCCCTTCTAGTCCTTATCTAAAGAGATCACATCTGAGATCCCCTTTTTTTCTATCTAACAAACCTTATCTCCTTAATCTTCTAATCCTTATCTAACTAATCTGCATGCCTATTGTTGGCCGCCGCCTCTGCTGTTGTCGGGCGCCTGTACTGGTGGCCGGTCATAACATCTCTCCCCGCCTGCGCAAACAACTCGTCCTTGAGCTGGAAGTCGGGGTAGAGGCCCCGAAAGTTGTCGAGCGCCTCCCATGTAGCTTCCTCCGGAGATAGGCCTTGCCACTGTATGAGGACGTGCCAGACACCGCGACGCAATTGCGCTCGCAAAGCTTTGGCCGACGTTGGTAGTAGGTGTCCATCATGTACTTGTGGTAGCGGCACTGGGTCAGCATGCGGTTCCCCCTTGTGATGCTTCAGCAGTCCTACATGGAAGACGTCGTGGAGGCGGGCGCCTGCTGGCAACTGTAGGCGATAGGCGACCTGGCTAATGAGTTCTGGAATGCGTAAAGGCCCGGCGTAGCATGGGCCAAGCTTCCCCTTCGTGTGGGCAGACATGAGCTGCTCTGGTCGGTGCAGCAGGCGCAACCAGACCCAATCTCCCTCTTGTAGCTCCAAGTCCCGGTGTGTGGCGTCGTAGTACTTCTTGGAGGCTGTTGGCGGATTTCAGCCAGCATCTCACTACGGTTGCGCAGGAGTGCGTCCCCTGTCTCCGTGCGTGCCGTCCTCGACTTGTAGGGCAGCATAGGGGGGGGGGGCGCCCGTAGACCACCTCAAATGGAGTGGCGCGTAGAGCCATATGGAAGGAAGTATTATAGCAATACTCCTCCCACGGCAGCCAATCGACCAATGCTCGCGGTCGATCTCCTGTCACAACGTAGATACATGGCAATCACCTTATTAACCACTTCGGATGTTTGCACAAAGTGTTTGGTTTGCACCTGATACGTTCCTTTTCTAGATACATAACTTTTATTATATATCTAGAAATGCCTACATCTACGTGCTTAGCAAAAACAATGTATCTAAAAAAACCAAAACAACTTATAATTAGATAGCCGTGTCCAGTTTGAAATTACATTAAAGTTTGAGAAATTATTTTTTGTGAGATAGGATCTCGCAGCAAGTACCCTATTCATTAATGTTTGTCACAGCATGCAATAGTTTTTTTTTGTTACAATTACGAAACTGTGACTCTAGTCTGTTAAAGTAGAATACATGAGATGTCACAAAGGATTGCGTCATTTCCGTGTCATGTGAGCTTCTGAGATCCAAGGAACATCATTACACAAGAAACAGTCGCACACATCATACCGAGTACAGTTATAAGTGTCTAAAGATTTCTAGTGAGTATTAGTTTAAACAACACCTCTTTATCTCCCACTAGTTCGATGCCCGTGCATTGCTACGGTTTATATATATACCACATGGGTAGGCTTTGTTTTAATAAAACAAATATGTGTTCTGTTAGTTAGATGGGTATAAATGTAGAGCTAACAATCAAGGTTCGAACTGGATGATATTGTGGAACCGTGGAAACTGGTGTTTTATATAGTAAAGATTATGAATGTTGTATGTGTACAAGGCTATAAATATTTATTCTGAGGCTACAAGCATTTATGCTGCGAAGTATACATACTATCTTTTCTTAAACAAGGTGCAAGCCAAACTTATTTTGACACAATGCTGCCATGAATTGGTGCAGTCACTGCAAGAAGACCCTGATGATCCTGCCCCACAGTCTAATGCATTGGGAGAGGGCGAGGTTTCACAGTGGAATGTACTGCAGTTCAACACGGGAACGACTGCGCCTTTCATCATAAAGTGCGGAGCAAATTCCAGTGGTGAACTGGTGATTAAGGCTGATCTGCGAGTCCAGGAGCCTAAAGGTGGCGAGGTGATCCGTGTTGTTCCAAGACCAACAGTTCTTGCGGACTTGAGTTTTGAGGAAATAAAAGGTGTGTTTGAGCAATTGCCAGAGGCAGTTAGCTTGCTTGCCTTGGCACGAACAGCAGATGGTACAAGGGCCAGGTATTCAAGATTGTACAGAACCTTAGCCAGCAAAGTGACGGCCTTGAAAGAGACTGTTGCAGAGATGGAGAGAGGTGGTGTTTTCAAAGATGTACGATAAATGCTGTGTTATTGTAGAGTTATTTATGATATTGATGTTGTATATGGATGCCATTTGTCGGCATCCCTTGTAACTGTATTTGTTTTTACTATGTGGAAACCTATGTTGTAACACTATTCTTTGGCAAGAGATGAGCCTTGCCTGCCCCAACCCGTAATACTATGGTTGTGCAAGGCATTAATGTAAATTGTAGCTGCAGCTGATAAATGTCTGCAGTGCTGCAAGTCTGAACTTTCCAGGTTATGGAACTATTCAATGTTTATTTGTATTAAGCTTTTAAGATGTTAAAATTGTGCTAGTTTTGCTACCTTTTCTTTACAACCTTTACAGGTTAAAACGCTCATACCTTATCAGTAATATGGGTATGCTGGTGAACAATACGAAATAACATATAAAATGCTAGGGTGCTCGCGTGCAATGGTCTACTCAGAAAGTGTTTTATTGATTACTCAGAATTAGAATTAGTCATTTTTCATGTAGCATCCTTTCGCAGATCAGGTGCTGTACCCGCTATGCTAATTGGGCTCATTCATGAGTTATTTTTTTTGAACAGGTAGGTAAAGTGGTATATCATTTCAAGAAAAGGATGAAACGAAGCAAAGGGAAGAAATCCTCACATACTCGACACACAATTCACGAGTTATTGTGATGCACTACATATAAAGGTTGTAATGGATCATGATTCAAATATTCTTTTATGATTTGTTTTTGTTGGATACCTTAATTAATTTTAGTTTAAAAATAAATAGAAATATAGTATGGTCCTAACATGATCTGATATTTAAATTGTATATAGTATAAAATTTGGATTTCATTACCATCTTTAATTGCTCATATAACCAACTAATTAAGGCCCAGTTTGGATCACCTATTTTCTTAGAAACTGGTTTTAAAAATCTGAAAGGTCTCAAAAAGATCATTTTTTCTATTTAGTTTCACCTTACAATCTAAGCATTCTCATTTATCCTCTCTTCTTGTAAGGGCAAATTCAATGACTAGAACTAGTCTCGTGGTTCATCAAACTATCAGAATCTTGGCTGAGGTAGTGAGGTTGCACTTAACCAAGATGATGATCTGCACTAGTGGAGGTTTGACGCTTTTGTACAGTTCTCCACTAGGTCTGCCTACATGCCTTTTTTGTCGGTTGTATATTCTTTGAGTCCTAGAAGTGGCTTTGGAAATGTTAGGCCCTAGGGAAATGCAGATGTTTATTTGGCTAGCCATTTGGAATCCTTGTTGGACTCCTGACTGTTTACAAAAAAGAGGACTTCCTCATCCTAAGAAATGTCCTCTTTGTGACTAGGAAAGGAGAATGCCCAACATAGTTTGACCTCTTGTATTTTTGCTAGACAATTTTGGTACAATATTATGTAACCATTGGATTGGTGGCATAAGTCCTTGAAGAAGGTTTAGAAATAATAGAAAAAGGATTTAACTCTCTGATCATTCTGGGAGCTTGGGTTCTATGAAAGCATCGCAATGCATGTGTTTTTGAAGGCTCTACACCTTCTATCCTAGCTATGGTGCAGGAGGTCAAGAATGAGATCCCTCTTTGGCAACTAGCTAGGACCAAAGGGCTGATGGCCCCGAATCTAGGGAGGTTGTTGGTATAACTTTTATAGATAGCTAGGTCAGGCCCTTTTGTTTTGTTAGCTGTAAGTATTTTCTTCAGTTTCTACATCTCACACTATGATCCATGGTGATATGATGGACCTTTTCTTTCTCTTAATATAAACATGCACATCTCTCCTGTATGTTCGAGAAAAAACATTAATATTATATTATTGACCTATTTTTTTGTAGGTTGACCTCTTTTTTCTTAAAAAACCTTGACCATTAATTAAAAAAATTCAAATAGTTTCACAATATGTATGAACTACATATTATAAAAGTATTTTCTTATAGTAAATTTAAATCATAAATCTTATATTACTAACCTATTTTTTAAAAAATAATATTTAAATTTAAAAATATTTAACTCATAGCAAATCTAATTGTCGGGGACCATAATTAGGGGTACCCTCAAGACTCCTGATTCTCAGCTGGTAACCCCCATCAGCATAAAGCTGCAAAGGCCTGATGGGTGCGATTAAGTCAGAGATCAGTCCATACGAGCGACTCGATCATGCCTCGCCCGAGCCTAGCCTCGGACAAGGGCAGCCGACCCCGAGGGATTTCCGTCTCGCCCGAGGCCCCCCTCCAACGGCGGACACATCTCCGGCTCGCCCGAGGCCTTGCCTTCGCTAAGAAGCAACCCTGACTAAATCGCCGCACCGACCGACCGAATTGCAGGAGCATTTAACGCAAAGGTGGCCTGACACCTTTATCCTGACACGCGCCCCCGGCAGAGCCGAAGTGACCGCCGTCACTTCGCCGCTCCACTGACCGGCCTGACAAAAGGACAGCGTCGCCTGCGCCACTCCGACTGCAGTGCTACTTGACAGAGTGAGACTGATAGGCAGTCAGGCCCTGCCAAAGGCACCATAGGAAGCTCCGCTCCGCCCGACCCAGGGCTCGGACTCGGGCTAAGTCCCGGAAGACGGCGAACTCCGCTCCGCCCGACCCCAGGGCTCGGACTCGGGCTAAGTCCCGGAAGACGGCGAACTCCGCTCCGCCCGACCCCAGGGCTCGGACTCGGGCTAAGTCCCGGAAGACGGCGAACTCCGCTCCGCCCGACCCCAGGGCTCGGACTCGGGCTAAGCCCCAGAAGACGACGAACTCCGCCTCGCCCGACCCCAGGGCTCGGACTCCGCCCTGGCCTCGGCCAAACGACCTCCGCCTCGCCCGGCCCAGGGGCTCGGACTCGGCCTCGGCCATGTAAGACAGACTCTACCTCGGCTTCGGAGGAGCCTCCACGTCGCCCAGCCTAGGGCGCGGGCCAGCCACGTCAACAGGAAGTGCCATCATCACCCTACCCCGAGCTCACTCGGGCCGCAGAGAACAAGACCGGTGTCCCATCTGGCTAGCTCCGCCAGATAGGCAATGATGGCGCCCCGCATGCTCTGTGACGACGGCGGCTCTCAGCTCTCTTACGGAAGCAGGAGGACGTCAGCAAGGACTCGACCGCTCCGACAGCTGTCCCTCCGCCAGGCTCCGCCGCTCCTCCGACGGCCACGACATCACACCAGCTGGGTGCCAAGATCTCTCCGGCTACCACATCGGCATGTACTTAGGGCGCTAGCTCTCCCCTGCTAGACACGTAGCACTCTGCTACATCCCCATTGTACACCTGGATCCTCTCCTTACGCCTATAAAAGGAAGGACCAGGGTCTTCTTAGAGAAGGTTGGCCGCGCGGGGACGAGGACGGGACAGGCGCTCTCTTGGGGCCGCTCGCTTCCCTCACCCGCGTGGACGCTTGTAACCCCCTACTGCAAGCGCACCCGACCTGGGCGCGGGACGAACACGAAGGCCGCGGGATTTCCACCTCTGTCACGCCCATCTCCGGCCACCTCGCTTCCCCCCTTCGCGCTCGCCCACGCGCTCGACCCATCTGGGCTGGGGCACGCGACACATTCACTCGTCAGCTTAGGGACCCCCCGGTCTCGAAACGCCGACACTAATGCAACATGTACAAAAGATAGAAGTATTTATCGAGTTAATAAATGGTGGAGCTCCAGATTACTTCTAGACTAGCATATAACTCGTGCTAACACTACGATCTCGCGTAGGGGGAGGGGTCGACGACAGCAACGCGGGTGAGGGGGAGGGGCGGCGTGGGGTGGCGAGGTCATGGGTGAGAGGAGAGGGAGGGATGATGTATGATGTATAATCTAAATAATATTATCCATTGGATTTGAGTGAATAAGAGAAATGAGGTTATCTAACGATCTAAACCGTTGGTTTTGAATGTGTGCTAAGTCTGGGTGTAACTTGCTTGGTGAATTTAGTGGAGGTTATAAGTGTGGTGATTTGGTTAGTTGAGTTTTGCAAAATTTAAACTGATTGATTATATAGTGATATAGATTTATTGTGGTATTCTTTATCCTGACACCCTCATATTACGAGTAGATATGCTGCAAATGCAAACATATCTCAAATTTATTGTGCTTCTTTTTATCCTGTACCACCATGCCACATTTTTGGGCCAGTTTGGCAACTCGTGTCCCCAGTTCCCCACCAGGATCCCAAGCATTTCCCGTGCCAGCAACCCACGTGAGAAATTTTCACTGGTCATTTCTTTGACTTGTTTAGGAGCATACAATACCCGCACATCCCAACCCAAACCCAAATAACCTACGTAAAATGCCCAACCTATCGACAACGGACAACCTTCCCCATCGATCGTCCCTCTCGCCTCATGTGTTGGAGGCCTCTGTTGTCCGCTCGTTGACCTTCTCGGCCTCTCGCTCCGTAAGCTCCTCCTCCACCATACACTCTGTTGCCGCCTAGGTAAGTTCATGAAAGTTTGTGTGGATGGATAGTTAATTAGCAATGCAAACGGATAACTCGTGAAATGTTAGCCTCCGAGTGGCCATATAAAAATATTCCCAGAGAGGCCTTTCCACATGGGGAAACGAGTTGACATCATAATCACCTAACGAGGTTAACTAGTCCTTATGGATTCACTTCCATATTTTTGCTAAAATCAAACCAGAAGTGTTATTGAATACCATTTCATATTTTCCTGTCTCACCAATCAACAAATAACTACGTGATTGGTTGTGCCGCCAGCCACGCCCAGGCACCGGGTACAGTTGACCATGCAAAATTTATGATTGGTTGGCTGTAGAGGATGACGGCAGCCTGCTCCCGTGCGTACCGTATAACCTTTATTTAGCTCTCTCGTCTACATGCGCGGAGATACAGCTCCGCTGCGTTTCCAGCAACCCAGACTGAAATAGGCAGACGCTCCACACTCAAGGAAAACAATCACGTGGTAAGAGCGGGAGGTCAACTAGGAAAATTTATTTACCAATCAACAAGTAGAAGTCGGAATTCAACAGAGAGAACTGGGAAGGTTAAAAGAAATAAGACGAGACCATGACATATGGGACCCACCTGCCAGTAATTTTTTCATTTTCTCTCTCTTCTATTTCTCTTCTCCGTCACTCGCATCTCGCGGGATCGGACCCCCAGCGCCGCCGACCGCCGTCCTCACTCCCTGCCCCCCCACGCCGCCACACGAACCACCTCAGCTCCCTGCGCCACTACCCTCGGCCTGCCGCCGCACGCCTCCCGCGCTGTCGTTGTCAGCCCTCCGCTCCCCGAGACGCCGCACGCTTCCCGCGCTGTCGTTGTCAGCCCTCCGCTCCCCGCGACGCCGCCCTTGGCTTTCTGCCCACCGACGTATCGACAGCGCCGCGTCCGCCCCACTTTTCCGTTCGATTTGGTGGGCCGAGGTCTCTCGCTCGTGGAGTCGTAGTACAGCGCTTCCCGCACGGCGATGTCGGCGACGCCGCTGCCCCCGCCGGGCCCCGATGGCGCGGTGGCGCTCCTGCCTCCGCCGGGTACGGACATGACTGGGATCTGCTTCCGCGACCAGCTGTGGCTCGACACTTACCCGCTCGATCGCAACCTCGTCTTCGACTACTTCGCGCTCTCCCCCTTCTACGACATCACCTGCAACAACGAGTCCCTCCGATCGCGCCAAATCCACCCCCTCGACATGTCTCATCTGACGTACAACACTTAGCTTGGCTCCCCATCTCCCACCAATTCGTCTGGATTTTTTTGGTTTGGTATTGGTATTCGATTGGTGTTGTGGTCGCAGGAAGATGACCGGGATGGAGTACCTTCTGAGCGAAGTGATGGAGCCGCACCTATTTGTGATCCGGAAGCAGAAGCGGGAGAGCCCCGAGAAATCTAGCCCCATGCTCGCCTACTACATCCTTGACGGCTCCATCTACCAGGCGCCACAGCTCTGCAACGTCTTCGCCTCACGCATAGTATATTCTCGCCTCTTTTCCTTTTATTTTGCAATGGGATTCCTAGCTGTTCATTTTTCTGATTGTCAATGACTCAATGCAATTAAAATGTTCTGCACACATTTTTTGTTAGTTTAGCCTTTCATTCTTTGGACATTTTAATTGGGCTATACTGTTGGAAATAATCCTTTGTCTAGGTGTATGCTAGAGTCTAGATTCATAACATTTACTTTAGCTAAATTTCAGCATTGAGTAGTAGGCTGATGAGTTGGGGTAACATTCTGCATTTATTAGGGATTATCACAGCTTGATTTTTAGCTCACATTGGCTATATTAGGTCCCTGTTTTGGACAACTTTTTTCCGAAGAGCTTCTCTGAGAATATGGATTCCTGAATAATCTAGCTATGACGAGAATTTGGATATCGCGGGGCTTGCGTACGGAGAAAGATGAAGGGGTCTGCACGGTTTAGGGTTTAGGAAGTGGCAAATTCCTCTTATCGTGACGATTGCATATTGTGCATTCACGTTGATTTGGACGATTTTCACCGAAGCGATTCTCACATAAGTGGGCTGAGAAGTGAAGCATTTGGCTGCCAGAAGCTGATTCAGACGACTAGAATCTGGCCAGAAGCCGAAAAAATAGGGCCTAGGACAGATCCAGTGTTGGCAGTGGCAACTTCCAGCCTTCCACATGAGTGGAGTCTGGGAAGGAATAACCGAGGCAAGCCTTACCCCTGCACGGCTGCACTTTTTTAGAGAGAACCCAGGACCTTTGGCTCAGTGGAAGGGGTTCTCACCACTGCGCTAGGCCTGTCCTTCCGCCCTTCTTCACATTGGCTATATTAGTAGGAGAGAAAATAGAAAAAATGGCTATGTCGTTCCAGCCACCAAAATACTTATGCTAGTATGTGTTCTTGTGATCTGTTGGAGTTGGAGGCTTTAGGCCTATCATATACAATGTGATTGTGTATTTTTGGTCGTAGCAACTAGCGAGTTTTACTTGAACTGTTCTTGTAACATTGCAGAGCAGGGCTATGCATCATATATCAAAAGCCTTTACCATAGCATGTTCAAAGTTGGAGAAGATTGGAAACGGTATGATCCTTGTGTGCTACCTGTTTGTACATTTAATTTCTGTTTACCTGTTTCACAGGATTGATTGTAAGGTGCCTCATCCCCATGGTGTTACATGAGTCCTGATTAAAGAATTCCATGTCTTAAATTTCATTGTGATTAAATATTTGGCCAAACTTTGTGTTGAGTTTCTACTTCTAGTGAGATACTCCTGTGAAACAATCAACTGGTCTAATTTTTCATGGCTTGCTATAGTTTACCTGTTGAATCAAACATGCACCACCAACCTGTGACGGATTTATCATATAGAACTATATAAACTTTATGAGTAGGAACATGTGACTTTTTAAAGCATCAGATATTCTGATTTATAGAATGACTCACTAAAATTGCAAAATCGTTAGACTGCTTACAATGAATTGTCGTTCTGAATTCATTTCTGATTTCTGAAGAAACTAGTGTTAGATTAGTTACAGATGCCCAAATCTAAACCCCTGATCTAATTCTCTTTGTAATAATGCCTTACAATATCGTTTCCAAAAAAGGTTACCTGCAAAATTACAACTATTTACCACCACAGCATACCACAGGAAAACTCCAGCAAGGGCTGTGCGAGATCGCTATAGTAATCACCACCACGAAACATTTAGACTTAAACAAGAACTTAAAAGGCCACACAGGATCTGCAACAATTGAACATCGTAAGCTAAATTTCTAGCATGACTAGAGGATAACTCATTGTGTTGTCGCCACTAACTAGAATGACACCAGCTAACTCGCCGTAGGAACTTGTGAACATCTTGTTACTGAGCCAAGTGTTTTCTTTACATTTTCTGATTTTTTGGCTGTCAACCTTCTAATTGTGTATTAATCTTAATCTTATGTTTGATTTGACAATACCGCTTAAACTTCCTAAACTCATTACTTTAGACAATCTGGTACATGAATCAGTAGTTCTGCTTGTTATCACTGGATAGAATAATGGGCACAACACAGTGAATGCTGGCAGTAAAAGTATGCTGGTTGTGAACACTTAGATAGGAGTGGCTATAGTTGTTCCATTCTTTTCTTTTGGTGGTGTGCTTAGAAACTAGCAGCAACCTATGCATATATTAGCAGCAGACAGATCATGGGTTGAGGCAGAACCAGCCCTAAATTGCTTCAGGCTAAAGGTTTTTTTTTTTTGCTGTCCTTCAATCTTTTTATGTGTCATGGTATAATGTTTCATTTGAGGTTAAGGCAGATAACATGTTGTGAAAAAGAGTATTTTGATAGTTTGCTACATGTTTTTGAATCTGTGACAGTAGAGTGTCCTACACTTTCTGTTGGCACAAAAGTGCACATATAATTTATGGTTTTCCAGCAACATGTTTAGTCTCTGAACTATTAACCTAGATCTAGTCGCCAGATTGCTGCTTGGCCTATCCATTTTTTAATAATTCCTCGTGGCTTGGCCACTGGAGCTCAGAAAAGAAACAAAACTGTACTACCTCTATTTTATCATATAACTTGGTGAAACTTGAGATGCTTTGACTCTCGAAGAAAGTTGGAATGGTGTAACCCTCATGCTGCATGAGAGGTCAACTTGTGACCTTTCTGGGTCGAGGCTCCGATTGAGCTTGTTTTAATATAATATCGTGGGAGTGGTCTTTCCCCTACCGGTCGAGTTTTTTTAAGTTGGGATGGAGTAGATGCAACTTAGTTTTGATGGAAAGTTTAGTTTTATCTTGAGCCTTTGGTAATGCTTGATGGTGATAATTGCATAAAAGATCAGATGCATGAAAATAGTTGCTGTGTATATTCACAAATCCCATGTTGCTTCAGCTTTGAGGTAGCTGCATCTGTGTTCTCTGTTCAACTTCCTGATACTCGGAAAAAACTAAGGTGACACCAGGAATGTCTGTCTTTACATTGCAGTGGAAACCGAGCCCGATGCAGTAGCCTCTGAATCAAAGACCCAAAAGGAAGCAATCGACCTGAAGGAACTCAAACGAATTGATCATATCCTGTCATCCTTGAAACGGAAGGTAATATGATTTTTTTCTGGAGTGGTTTGGTGTAGAATTTATACTAAATTATACACAAACCATTTCAACGCACATAGATTGAGGTGAATACATAGGTATCTAAACAAGCCCTTAGGCCTTGTTTGAATTGACTAATGAGGGATTTAATCCATTTCAATCCTCTTCGATCCAGACGCAACCGAATAAGCGGCTAAATTCATCCTCCGCTAACTTGTGACTGTTGATCCCGTTGACCTGCAGTGTGTCTTCCTTTGTTGGTTAATTATAATTTCAAAACTAACACATTTTCTATTTCAGATAGGGGCTGCTCCTCCCCCACCCCCTTACCCCGAGGGCTATGTCCCACCATCAGCAGAACAAGAGAAAGCGCCGGATGATGTGGCAGCATCAGAGGCACCGCCTCAACTTGACCCTATCATTGATCAAGGTCCTTCGAAAAGACCAAGATTCCAATGAAAGATTTGTAGCTTAAACCTGCTGACTCGACAACTTCCTGTATGCTTTAAAGTCGCCGACGTGGACTTTATAAATCCATTCTTGCTGGTTGGTTATTTACAGGCCAAAGACAGAACTAACCTCGTGGCATGATATCTCGTTCTCTGAGTTACTAGCTTGAATCTTGTAGATTGGCCAGTGCCATTTGCTCCGGGCTTGTAATCTTGTAGATAGGCCAGTGTCATTTGATCTGGTCTATCTACTTAGCTATCATAACTTATGAGGTGGTTATAGTTTTGCCTTGGTGCAAATCTGCAAGACTGGACATCTCATACATTATTTACTATGCATACTTACGTGGATTTGTCAAGTCATATGACCTGATACAGACGGTGACGGTCACCAATTGGAACTGCCATTTTCTGTTGGTGTGGATGAAGTTTGACACTATGAAAGTCCCTTGGCTGTGTAATACTAGCCTGTATAGAAGTCTAGGCCTAAGAGGGCTATGCATGTCTTAATAGTATGTACTCAATGAACAAGAGAACACCATTTTATTTTATTTATTAATTTTCTCGTGTTGTTTGGTGAAGGCAAGTTGGCCGCATGGGAGTAACGGGCTCCGTGGTGGCAGCCCAAAACGACATTTTGTTTTCTTTAATCTTTTCGTGTTGTTTGGTGTGGGGCAAGTTGGCCACATGGGAGTAACGGGGCTGCTCGTGAGGATAGTATTGCGGATTGGAGGTGACATCTAGCAGGCAGGCAGGTAGGTTGAGAGTAGAAAGGAGGAGGATTGGAGTTTGGAGCTTGTGATTGAAGGAAGATAGAAGATGAGCAGGAAGTCGGAGCTTGATTCGAATAGCACGGCTGGAGCTGCTCGGGTATGCTGCGTGAAGGCATCGGGTGACAGTAGAAGCAACATTTGAAGCATCTAGACGTCGTTTCGCTGGCTGGATGACATGGGTAGGGGAAGTAGGCTTAACTCTTAAGGCGAGCTTGTGTGTTGGCTAAGTGCTACTGGATGGTTTTGCTTCCTATAATGCTGCTGGCAGTGACGGATCCAGAATTTAATAAGTCTTAGACCGATTTTAATATGACAAAAGTATAATTATAGAACATAACACATCAAACAAAATAAAGCATAGCCTAAAAAGAGAACATATGGATCACCGAGTAATATCTCCATTCTTTATCTACTGTAGCACCAATTCTAGAGACAGAAACTAAAAAAGGAATCATATACTAAAGACATAAAATAGAGCAATAAGATATTATTGAGCAAATTATAAAACAAATATTTTGTCAATACCACTAACAACAAGAGGTAATTTAATATTCTGTATGCTCACAAATTGAAAATGTCTTAATATCTTATCATCTATAATAGTTATAAACATGTCTCTCTCGATACAACATATCGTATGATGATTTAGTCATTCATTAAACATTTTATTTCATAACTTAGTTTTATTGATATTCATAGCTGGAAAAGCACTTTCTATATAGGTAGTTGCCATCGACAATATCAAAGTCAATCCAATAAGACGATATACCAATCGTAGATTCAGCAAGCTTACCAAAGTCACTACGATGAATGTCTCAAGTTGGGTCCCTCAAGGTCTCAAGCCCTCAAGCATATATATAACCAATATTTTAGTCCTTTTGTAGACAGTATGACAAATCATTAGTTTAATCATAAGATGCATAATAAGCATAAATTCAAAACTATCCATTTGTTTCATGTAGTACACGCATGTAGTGCCAAAGGTTGGGGAGTAGGTAAATGACATGGACATCTGATGTTTGGAATTTAGTTGTTGGTGTTAGTGATGCTAGTATGAACTTGCAAGATTGTTGTCAATTCGTCCAATCTATTTAACTATTTCCATGATTTGAGGGCCAAATCATATTGTTCTGCATTTCTATTAGCGTTGTGGTCTTGAAAAATATGGTCATTTTTTCAATGGATACACTATCGACATGATTGGTTGCGTGAGGGACGGGCGCATGGCTCGACGAAGCCTGGCCGACCGTAAACGAGGTTTCTCTGCTTCTCCACGCATGCAATAAAAATGGCTCGATTTGGCCTTAGCTGCACCTGCACATGCAAGCGTGGCCCTGCACATGCAGGTATCCAAACAGAAATTGGAGGCCAGTCAACGTATGGACAGAAGCTGGCTGTGGAGAAGCACCCAACCAATCATAAGGTATAAGCTTGCAGAAACCCTGAAACTAAGGTCGTTTCTGATGGATAGTTTCATGCACTGTTTTCAAGGATGTCATGTGTTGAACACCATATTTGGCGCCTGGGTACGACCGGATAGTCCGGCCCTATGGCCCAGACGGTACGCGCCCCCATGACCAGATAAACACGGGCGAGATTACTTATCTCATGCGTGATTATCCTTACCTATCCATGGGGATCTGTTGGATCTCGCCTAGGAACTCCCCTATAAATATAAAAGGGTACGACCGATTGAGAACCGTCGAACACATTCTAATTGAATCAATCTATTACTTTCTTTATCATTCCTGCCCTAGGAGTAGATACAACATATTTGTAGGTATAGCTCTCCACATATTCACATCCACTCCTATTAACTCTACGTCGTCTAGATCTGCCTTGGGTGGCCTATCAACCCCAAGGCGACCCTAGGATCTTACCCATCCCGGGGGTGAGACCTACTTCATTCAAGATACTCTTCCTTGACTTGATTTCTTAATTTTTAGGCGACTCTACATCATATGGGGACGCCCTAGGTAGCCTGCCGACCCCGGAGTACCCTAAGATCTCCGCCATAGGGGGGGCGAGATCTAGGTTTCTGTGAGGAGGAAGACGACCTTGCACCATCACGAACCATCCAGCCTAGAGCGTGGACCGTCTACAACTACGCAGGGAAGGAGCCGCTCCTACATCGAGGTCGTGGATCGTCTAGTCCAGAGCCATGGACCCTCTATGCCATCGCAGAGGGCACCGCCAGACGTTACAATCCTAGTGTTTGGTGACACATCGGTGCCAACACACTTTTTGGTGACTCCGCTGGGGACAAAGGTTGTAGATATAAAAAATCGGCTTCTATGACCGATTCTAAAGATCTCAACTATGTTTCTCCAGACAATGACATAAGGCTGACTAATTATCTGCCGCTGAGCATGAGGAATTAGAATACTACATGAAGAAGTGGGAAGAGTAGTTCCATCGACAACAAGCTTAGAAACGTGTGTTGATGGAGAAGCGGTACCACTCACACTTCAGGATAGATCGCCACCAGAAGGTCATTCGGGAGAGAGAAATAAACTATGATTCCCTGTCAGCCTTGTTGCAGCAGCTCCCCACTGTAAGTGACGACACATCATTCGATAATTTTCAATATATTAGAATTTATTTTGATAATCAGATTAAAAGTATGATAGAGGATATAAAGAAAATGACGCATGTGTTAGAAAATTCTCATACACCTAACTTTTTATCACCTAAATTGGGAACTGAAACAACTGCGCCAAACACATCGACAACAAATGAATTTTCTTATTCCTAGCCATATTATGGTATGACAATGAACGCGTATCCGGGGCAACCGTTGTCATCATCTTCACTATATGGTGGATCGGCTTTGATCACGGTTGGACAGTCCATACACGATCTAGGACCGTCTGGCCCTCCATCGGACCATTTGACACTTTACATCGGATCTGGAGTCACACAAAGCCCACCACAAGGCTCGCAAGCGATGCCCGACACGACCGGACAGTCTGTGTATAGTACCAGACCATCCAGTCCCTTCGCAAACCGTTTGACCACACATGTCGGACCGTCCGGAATACTGGTAGCCACTTGTGACCGTACTAGTGCAGAAGGCTGGCATAAAGATAGTCGGCCACGTGAGCTCCATGATAAATATCTCGACGATAGTAGCTCAGGGGATGAGTCGAAAAAGTTACATGTCGCTGAGCTTGTTTGGCTTGCTAAGGCCAAATCTTCTGCTCGCTCTCACTTGCACTCGGCACAAAAGGGGAAAGTTAAGTCCACATTTAATGTTGTTAAGTATGATAAACTATTTGATGAGTTACTTAAGAATGGTAACATTAAATTATCGCATACAATTCTTTTGATAGAAGAATTGAAAAGGCGTGTGTATTGTAAATGGCATGACTCCTTTCTTCATAACACAAATGATTGTAATGTCTTTTGTCGACAAATACAATCGGCTATAAATGAAGGCCGGTCGAGATTTCAAGAAATGAAGATTGACAGACCACATGTCCTTGTCAACACATTAAAGCCGACGAGAAAAAATGTCTTGGTTCGGCCATGTGTGACTGATAAAGGCAAAGGTAAAAATATTATTATTGGTGACCCTCGCACGCCAAATATATCACACAGAGTGGTTACTCGAAAGGCTCCGGAAAATAGAAAGACCGGAGGTGCCAGAGGGCAAGCACAATCGAACACCTGATTACGGTCACCTGTTCTGCGTACGCTAGACGGTCCGGGCACTAAGGTCGGGCAGTCTGTGACAAGCCCGAACAGTCTGGCTATGAAGGCCGGATGGTTAGCAAACAACCAGAAGCAGCATCGATCTCAAACCGTCAGACCCCAGCGTCCTAAAATACGTACTAGAAAGCAAAACACTTCCAAGGTATTTGGCTGGCTCCATAGAGTGGGTCCTACTTTTGATCAACTGCTTGTTAAATATATGAAGGAGAAGGTCATTCCACACAACTGACGAATAAAACAAACAAAGTCAAAAAGGTAATCTGTGCAAAAGCGGTGCAACCAAGATCCCCTGGTCATCCTCCTCTAGGGATGTTATGGTGCTCTTCTGTCTACTCATCGTTGATGTGTTGTCCTACTCAAGTGTGGGGTGGTACAACGATGAATCCGTATTACTGGTCCAATCCGTTTGCGTATTTCGACAGGGGGCACCACAAGTTTTTGCCTATTAACATGTTGATTAGATAAATATGGCCGAAGAGGATGCAATCTGAAATAGCCTCTGTGCATTAGAGTTTATCAAATAGTCCTATTATCTTATCACAAGAGTCGGTGACTTACATCGGGCCAGAGTTCATATCTTGATAACAAGGCAAGTTGCAGAATCTATTATTTCCCGAGAGAGTCAGATAGTACCAGGTGCTTTTGGTTCACCAAGCTCTACTAAAAAACACGGACATGTATTAAACACCATATTTGACATATGGACACGTCCAGATGTCTCGGCCCTATGCCCCTATGACCCGAACGGTCCGCACCCCACGACCATGAATCCCTGCGGCCTCCTCATCAAGTGTTGATGAGGTCCAACGAACGGCGGGATGAACTATGCAGGCGACCAAGATAATTAGTTTACAAATTTTGATATATGTGTATGTTAGTTTATAATTTATTATTTTTTAATTTCCATTGAGGTCTAAAATAATTAATGGGAATCATATTTTTATGCGTGCAAAATATATTATATTCCAGATTGGATTGACGACATTGAATATATAAAAAAATAGCTAGACATGGTTTATTTTGCAAAACATCTTAGAAGTTATGTTGCCAAATGGTTTTTGTCATATGGCTTTGGTTGTAAAAAAAACCCATAGCTAAAGTTATTTTTTAGAAAGTTAAAGCCCTGCCAAAGGGTCCTAAATCTCAGTCAGTTTGTTGCCCAACTTTGGACCATCACGCCTAAATGCATATCATCTACTGGCTAGAACTATACTGTTTTTTTAACTCAACTTTAGACGATCTGGCAACTCCCACTCAACACAAAGTATATTATTAGAGCATGTACAACCCATATAAATATTCCATATCTTAAGGGATATTAAGGGGTAATTGCAAAAAACACAAAAGACGATATCTTAATGAAGGAATGTTTTTAGCACGATTCTTTAACAATGCGTTTGGTCTGACGATTTAGCTCATCCATCATGGCCTGGCTCCGGTTCTTGAGGAGTGAGCTGATCCCGCGTGTTAGACCCTGTTTGGTTTGAGGGACTAAAGATTAGTCTCTCCATTTTAGTCCCACTCAGTTACTAAATTGTCAAACGGTAGGACTAAAACATGGACTAAATTGCCAAACGGTAGGACTAAAGCATGGACTAAATTGCTTTAGTCCCTAGTACCTCAAGATGTGGCTAAAAGGGACTAAACCATATTAATTCCACATTTGCCCCTCATTTAGTTCAATTGTACTAATAGCAGGAGAATGTTAAAGGTCATTTTAGTCTTCTTATGAGTCAATTAGTATATTCTTACTAATTTTAGTCCCTAGAACCAAACATGTTAGGGACTAAACTTTAGTCCCCTAACTAAACTTTAGTCCCTATACTAAAGAAACCAAACATGGCCTTAGTCTGCTATTAGAACAACACAGTGACAGACGACATCGTTCCGCAATTCAAACCAAACGATGATGTACGCTTGGATGCAGGTCCGGATGACTCCGGAAGCAGTCCAACCTACAAACCAAACACGCCGTAAGTCTAGATACGGTTGTTTAGTTTAGGGTCAGATATTGGAACATAATTATTCTAGTGTTATTTTAGTTGATTCTCAAAATTGGAGGTATAAGAGAGGACACCGCTGCCCCGCAACCAAACTCATTATAAGTGGCCAGTGGGGAACAACCCGAGATCGTCATAGGCTAAGGCATGGCACCAATAAACAGTGGATTGTATTGTGCTTGTTCATAGACTAAAGTCTAAACCTAAATATTATCTAACTAGTTTTAAACGGATCTCTCGGGCTATCGTATTGGACGGCCCAAGGCCTCCCATAACAAAGAAAGTAAATAGCGAACTAATGAAGACGTTTGCAAAGAAAGTAATAAATAATTATTAAAAACGCAATAGCGAACTAATGAAGACCTTCGCAACTGTAGTACACCCGCAATAAAAAAGATCTCGATTGACTATATTTTTCTAGATTAATTTATCACCCGCACGGTATCCTCTGTCCTCACGGAAGAGCACTTTAAACTGAGTATATTTAATAGCAATTCAACGTTAGGCAGTAATTTTTCACTTATCTCCTGTACCATTGAGATTTGGTGGAAGGAGGCGAGTGAAAATTTACATGACTCATTGAATTTTTCACTTACCTCCCGTGACATCGGCACCAGAGTTAAAATGCTCATGTAGTATGATCAGGGGCGGATATTGGGCCCGGGCCATCTGGACCGCGGCCCGGGTCGTAGCCCAAAAAAGATTTATATATATAGTAGTGATTTTGGCAAAAAAAAACCCTAACGGTCTGTTTTCTGCGTTCCTATACCAAAACCAGCCGGCACTCAGTTCTCTTGCTTCTCTTTTTCTCATATTTTTTAACTAGTAAATAACAAGCTAAATACTAGATTGTTAAATGTTTCTCAAAATTCAGAATCAAAGAATGAAGAGGACAAAAACATTGAGATCGTTTTATTGTCCAGCTTCTACACCTTTGATACGAACTAATTCATCAATACCAAACCAACCTTCCCAAGAAGAACCTGTTATAGAATCAGAAACATTAGGTGTTGAGGAGGGACAAGCATCATTAGAGACAGAAGGTAGCAATGCAAATGAATCGGTGGGTTTAAGAGATAGCAATATCAATAATGTCGATCAAGTTATAGCCGATCCTGGTCTTCGCATGCCAATTGAGCAAATTGATGCAAACATTAGAGATGCTGTCAGAAGAGCATATATTGCGAAGGGTCCATGTCAACCAAAAGGTCATAAGTATCCTAAAAGAATGATAAGCAATCGCAATAGGTCTTTTCATGATGAATGGTATGTAAATAATTCATGGTTGGAGTATAGCATTGCTAAGGATGCGGCTTTTTGTTTTTATTGCTACCTTTTTAAACAACAAAGAGCTGAAAATTATGGTGTTGATACCTTCACGGTTGTTGGGTTTCGTCGATGGAAAGATGGACGTGAAACCATTGGAGCTCATGGTAATGTGAGAGCACCTAGAGGGGGGGGGGTGAATAGGTGATCCTGGAAAACTTAAAACTTAAGCCACAAAACTTGGTTAAGTGTTAGCACAATAATCGCCAAGTGGCTAGAGAGGAGTCTCAACAAAACACAATAACCACAAGATATCAATCACAGAGATGGCACAATGGTTTATCCCGTGGTTCGGCCAAGACCAACGCTTGTCTACTCCACGTTGTGGCGTCCCAACGGACGAGGGTTGCAATCAACCCCTCTCAAGCGGTCCAAAGACCCACTTGAATACCACGGTGTTTTGCTTTGCTTTTCTTAATCCCGTTCGTGAGGAATCTCCACAACTTGGAGCCTCTCGCCCTTACACTTGAAGTTCACAAAGAAGCACGGAGCAAGGGAGGGATTAGCAACTCACACAAGACACAAAGATCACAGCAAATACGCACACACAGAACCCAGACTTAAGCTCGAATGGCTAGCACACTAGAACGGAGCTCAAATCACTAGAATGGCGAACAAGTGCGCAAGAATGATGTGTAAGTGATCAATAGTGCTCAAAGGATGCTTGGTGTTCTCCTCCATGCGCCTAGGGGTCCCTTTTATAGCCCCAAGGCAGCTAGGAGCCGTTGAGAGCAATCTGGGAAGGCAATTCTTGCCTTCTATCGTCTGGCGCACCGGACAGTCCGGTGCCTGATTTCTTTCCTTAAATGGCGAAGCCGACCGTTGGCAGACTTGGAGCCGTTGGCGCACCGGACATGTCCGGTGCACACCGGACAGTCCGGTGCCCCCTTCTAGCCGTTGGCTCGGCCACGTGTCCCGCGCAGATCACGCGGCCGACCGTTGGCTCACCGGACAGTCCGGTGAATTATAACCGTACGTCGCCGGTGAATCCCCGAGAGCGGCCACTTCGCTCGAACCAGCCTGGCGCACCGGACACTGTCCGGTGCACCACCGGACAGTCCGGTGCACCACCGGACAGTCCGGTGCACCACCGGACAGTCCGGTGCTCCCAGACTGAGCAGATTCTTGGCTGCTCGAGTCAAGACATTTTCAATTGGATTTTTCCTGTTTCCAGCACTTAGACACAATACATTAGTCCATAAAACAATGTACTAAGTCTAAGAAACGTACCTTTATCCTTGGTTTGTACTTTGTCCACCATTTTACATTTAAGCACATGTGTTAGACACTAAATCATCAAAAAACTTAGAAATGGCCCAAGGGCACATTTCCCTTTCAATCTCCCCCTTTTTGGTGATTTATGCCAACACAAATTAAAGCAAGTAGAACAAATACAAACTTACTTCAAATAAGAACTCAAATCGTTTTGTTCAGATTTGACATATATGGATCACTCTTTGCCACCACTTGGTTTGTTTTTGCAAATCAAACTCAAATTTCTATCTCTAAGTCAAACACACATGTTAAGACATAAAGAGAGTCATTCCAAGAGAGATTGATTCAAAATTTAAAACTCTCCCCTTTTTCCCATAATCAACATTTCTCCCCACAAGAAGCCAACTTTTGAAAGGAGAGACAGTAAAAGAGTTTTGACAAACCAAAAGCTCTATTCTACTATTTTCAAAATCTCTCAAGTGGTAGCTGATCCATTTATTGCTTTGGCCTTTATTTTCTCCCCCTTTGGAATCAAGCACCAAAACGGGATTAATCTTGGCCCAAGAACCCCATTGCCTCACCAAAATCTTCAATAAGAATACAAAGGCAATAAGAGTACATGAGATGAACTTGGAATAAGTTCCCCTCTCATCGGAGTGCAGTGGAAGTCTTTCATGGTCCAAGTCCACCTTTTCCCTTTCAAACCTCCTTTGAGACTAAAACAAGCGAACTCAAGCACATGGTTAGTCTCAAAGGGTCAAGTTGTAACACATCTCCCCCTAAACATGTGCATCACTTTGCAACGGACTTGTGAGATCCAGGGAGTGTTTGTACAACTTGAGCACCATTATTAAGCAACAAAATGCAGAAGGAACATGATCAAAAGGCATAAACACATGTATGCTACAAATCAATCCAAGTTCCGCGAATCTAGGACATTTAGCTCACTACGCAACCTGCAAAAGGTCTTCTCATCTAGAGGCTTGGTAAAGATATCGGCTAGCTTGTTCTCGGTGCTAACATGAAACACTTCGATATCTCCCTTTTGCTGGTGGTCTCTCAAAAAGTGATGCCGGATGTCTATGTGCTTTGTGCGGCTGTGTTCAACAGGATTTTCCGCCATGCGGATCGCACTCTCATTATCACATAGGAGTGGGACTTTGCTCAGATTGTAGCCAAAGTCCCTGAGGGTTTGCCTCATCCAAAGTAGTTGCGCGCAACACTGTCCTGCGACAACATACTCGGCCTCAGCGGTGGATAGGGCAACGGAAGTTTGTTTCTTAGAGTTCCATGACACCAGGGACCTTCCTAAGAATTGGCACGTCCCCGATGTACTCTTCCTATCGACCTTACATCCAGCATAGTCGGAATCTGAATATCCAATCAAGTCAAAGGTAGACCCCCTTGGATACCAGAGCCCGAAGCAAGGCGTAGCAACTAAATATCTAAGGATTCACTTCACTGCCACTAAGTGACACTCCTTAGGATCGGATTGAAATCTAGCACACATGCATACGCTAAGCATAATATCCGGTCTACTAGCACATAAGTAAAGTAATGACCCTATCATTGACCGGTATGCCTTTTGATCAACGGACTTACCTCCTTTGTTGAGATCAATGTGTCCGTCGGTCCCTATCGGAGTCTTTGCGGGCTTGGCATCCTTCATCCCAAACCGCTTCAGCAAGTCTTGCGTGTACTTCGTTTGAGAGATGAAGGTGCCGTCCTTGAGTTGCTTCACTTGGAACCCAAGGAAGTAGTTCAACTCGCCCATCATCGACATCTCGAATTTCTGCGTCATCACCCTGCTAAACTCTTCACAAGACTTTTTATTAGTAGAACCAAATATTATGTCATCGACATAAATTTGGCACACAAATAGATCACCGTCACAAGTCTTAGTGAAAAGAGTTGGATCGGCTTTCCCAACCTTGAAAGCATTAGCAATTAAGAAATCTCTAAGGCATTCATACCATGCTCTTGGGGCTTGCTTAAGTCCATAGAGCGCCTTAGAGAGCTTACACACGTGGTCGGGGTACCGTTCATCCTCGAAACCAGGGGGTTGCTACACGTACACCTCCTCCTTGATTGGCCCGTTAAGGAAAGCGCTCTTCACATCCATTTGGAACAACCTGAAAGAATGGTGAGCGGCATATGCTAGCAAAATACGAATGGACTCTAGCCTTGCCACAGGAGCAAAAGTCTCCTCAAAGTCCAAACCTGCGACTTGGGCATAACCTTTTGCCACAAGTCGAGCCTTGTTCCTCGTCACCACCCCGTGCTCGTCCTGTTTGTTGTGGAACACCCACTTGGTTCCCACAACATTTTGCTTAGGACGAGGCACCAGCGTCCAAACTTCATTCCTCTTGAAGTTGTTGAGCTCCTCTTGCATGGCCAACACCCAGTCCGGATCTAGCAAGGCCTCTTCTACCCTGAAAGGCTCAATAGAAGAGACAAAGGAGTAATGCTCACAAAAATTAACTAATCGAGATCGAGTAGTTACTCCCTTGCTAATATCACCCAGAATTTGGTCGACGGGATGATCCCTTTGAATCATCGCTCGAACTTGGGTTGGAGGTGCCGGTTGCGCTTCTTCCTCTATGACATGATCATCTTGTGCTCCCCCTTGATCACACGCCTCCTGTTGATGAACCTGTTCATCGTCTTGAGTTGGGGAATGCACCATAGTTGAGGAAGTAGGTTGATCTTGCTCCTTTTGTTCCTGTGGTCGTACATCACCAATCGCCATGGTTCGTATAACGGCCGTCGGAACATCTTCTTCATCTGCATCATCAAGATCAACAACTTGCTCTCTTGGAGAGCCATTAGTATCATCAAATACAACGTTGCTAGAGACTTCAACCAAACCCGATGATTTGTTGAAGACTTTATACGCCTTTGTATTTGAGTCATAACCTAACAAAAACCCTTCTACTGCTTTGGGAGCAAATTTGGAATTCCTACCCTTCTTTACTAGAATGTAGCATTTACTCCCGAATACACGAAAGTACGATACATTGGGTTTGTTACCGGTTAGCATCTCATACGACGTCTTCTTGAGGAGGCGATGAAGGTAGACCCTGTTGATGGCGTGGCAAGCCGTGTTCACGGCTTCTGACCAAAAGCACTCGGGGGTCTTGAACTCTCCAAGCATCATCCTCGCCATATCGATAAGCGTCCTATTCTTCCTCTCTACCACACCATTTTGTTGTGGTGTGTAGGGAGCGGAGAACTCGTGCTTGATCCCTTCCTCCTCAAGAAACTCCTCCACTTGAAGGTTCTTGAATTCGGACCCGTTGTCGCTCCTTATCTTCTTCACCTTGAGCTCAAACTCATTTTGAGCTCTCCTTAGGAAGCGCTTGAGGGTCCCTTGGGTTTCAGACTTATCCTGCAAAAAGAACACCCAAGTGAAGCGGGAAAAGTCATCAACAACAACTAGACCATACTTACTTCCTCCTATGCTTAGATAGGCGACGGGTCCGAAGAGGTCCATATGTAGCAGCTCCAGGGGTCTTGATGTGGTCATCACATTCTTGCTGTGATGCGCTCCTCCCACTTGTTTACCTGCTTGACAAGCTGCACAAGGTCTATCTTTTTCGAAAGTAACATTGGTTAGACCTATCACGTGTTCTCCCTTTAGAAGCTTGTGAAGGTTCTTCATCCCCACATGTGCTAAGCGGCGATGCCACAGCCAGCCCATGCTAGTCTTAGCAATTAAGCATGCATCTAGACCGGCCTCCTCTTTTGCAAAATCGACTAAATAAAGTTTGCCGTCTAATACACCCTTAAAAGCTAGTGAACCATCACTTCTTCTAAAGACAGACACATCTACATTTGTAAATAGACAATTATATCCCATATTGCATAATTGACTAACAGATAGCAAGTTATATCCAAGAGACTCAACTAAAAACACATTAGAGATAGAGTGCTCATTTGAAATAGCAATTTTACCTAATCCTTTTACCTTGCCTTGATTCCCATCACCGAATATTATTGAATCTTGGGAATCCTTGTTTTTGACGTAGGAGGTGAACATCTTCTTCTCCCCCGTCATATGGTTTGTGCATCCGCTGTCAATAATCCAGCTTGAACCCCCGGATGCATAAACCTGCAAGGCAAATTTAGGCTTGGGACTTAGGTACCCAACTCTTGTTGGGTCCTACAAGGTTAGTCACAATTGTCTTAGGGACCCAAATGCAAGTTTTATCACCCTTGCATTTTGCCCCTAATTTCCTAGCAACTATCTTCCTATCCTTTCTACAAATAGCAAAGGAAGCATTTAAAGCATGATAAATTGTAGAAGGACCATCCATAACTTTACTAGCAACATGACCAATATTCTTTCTAGGCACATGATGAATATAACTCCTAGACATATCTCTATCATGCGAATAAGAAGAGCTAGAAGCAAACATAGCATAAGAATCATAGGCATGTGCATCAAAAGCA
This sequence comes from Zea mays, assembly GCF_902167145.1. NCBI lineage: Eukaryota > Viridiplantae > Streptophyta > Magnoliopsida > Poales > Poaceae > Zea > Zea mays. The sequence goes on along the minus strand of NC_050104.1, from coordinate 8,413,699 downwards.
TTATAACTCCTATGAGACTGTCTTCTATCATTGTACATAAAAGCATGGTTCTTTTTAGCATTACTAACCATAGGGGCCTTCCCTTTCTCCTTGGCGGGGATGGAAGCCTTATGGCTTGTTAAGTTCTTGACTTCTCTCTTGAAGCCAAGTCCATCCTTAATTGAGGGGTGTCTACCAACCGTGTAGGCATCCCTAGCAAATTTTAGTTTATCAAAATTACTCTTGCTAGTCTTAAGTTGGGCATTAAGACTAGTCACCTCATCACTTAATTTAGAAATTGAGACTAGATGTTTGCTACAAGCATTAATATCAAAGTCTTTACACCTATTGCAAGTTTCAACAATTTCTACACAAGATGTTGATTTACTAGCTATTTCTAACTTAGCATTCAAATCATCATTAATGCTCCTTAAGCTAGAAATTGTTTCATGGCAAGAAGATAATTCACAAGAAAGCATTTCATTTCTTTTAACTTCTAAAGCATGAGATTTTTGTGCTTCTACAAATTTGTCATGTTCTTCATACAACAAATCCTCTTGCTTTTCTAAAAGCCTATTCTTATCATTCAAGGCATCAATCAATTCATTAATTTTATCTACCTTAGTTCTATCTAGGCCCTTAAATAAACAAGAATAATCTATTTCATCCTCATCACTAGATTCGTCCTCACTTGAAGAAGCATAAGTAGAGTTTCGAGTACATACCTTCTTCTCCCTTGCCATAAGGCATGTGTGACGCTCGTTGGGGAAGAGGGATGACTTGTTGAAGGCGGTGGCGGTGAGTCCTTCATTGTCGGAGTCGGAAGAGGAGCAATCCAAATCCCACTCCTTGCCTAGATGCGCCTCGCCCTTTGCCTTCTTATAGTTCTTCTTCTTTTCCCTCTTGTTCCCTTGATCCTGATCACTATCATTGTCGGGACAGTTAGCAATAAAATGACCAAGCTTACCACATTTGAAGCATGAGCGCTTTCCTTTTGTCTTGGTCTTGCTTGGTTGCCCCTTGCGACCTTTTAGCGCCGTCTTGAATCTCTTGATGATGAGAGCCATCTCTTCATCATTAAGTCCGGCCGCCTCAATTTGTGCCACCTTGCTAGGTAGCATCTCCTTGCTTCTTGTTGCCTTGAGAGCAAGAGGTTGAGGCTCATTGATTGGACCATTCAATGCGTCGTCCACGTATCTTGCTTCTTTGATCATCATTCGCCTGCTCACGAACTTTCCAAGTATCTCCTCGGGCGTCATCTTGGTGTACCTAGGATTCTCACGAATGTTGTTTACAAGATGAGGATCAAGGACAGTAAAAGACCTTAGCATTAGGCGGACGACGTCGTGGTCCGTCCATCGCGTGCTTCCATAGCTTCTTATCTTGTTGACAAGGGTCTTTAGCCGGTTGTACGTTTGAGTTGGCTCTTCTCCCCTTATCATGGCGAATCTCTCGAGTTCGCCTTCCACCAACTCCATCTTGGTGAGCATTGTGACATCATTCCCCTCATGAGAGATCTTGAGGGTGTCCCAAATTTGCTTGGCGTTATCCAAGCCGCTCACTTTGTGGTATTCATCCCTGCACAAGGAAGCTAGAAGAACAGTAGTAGCTTGTGCATTTTTATGAATTTGCTCATTGATAAACATGGGACTATCACTACTATCAAAATGCATTCCATTCTCAATTATCTCCCATATGCTTGGATGGAGAGAGAACAAATGACTACGCATTTTGTGACTCCAAAATCCGTAGTCTTCTCCATCAAAGTGAGGAGGTTTACCAAGTGGAATGGATAATAAATGAGCATTTGTACTATGCGGAATACGAGAGTAGTCAAAAGAAAAGTTTGAATTAACCGGTTTCCTTCTCTCGCAGTCGTTGTCGTCGTTGTCCTTTTGGGAAGAAGTGGACTCATCGCTGTCGTCGTAGTAGACGATCTCCTTGATGCGTCTTGTCTTCTTCTTCTTCCCATCTTTGCGTCTGTGGCCCGAGCCCGAGTCAGTAGGCTTGTCATCCTTCGGCTCGTTGACGAAGGACTCCTTCTCCTTGTCGTTGATCACGATTCCCTTCCCCTTAGGATCCATCTCTTCGGGCTGTTAGTCCCTTTCTTGAAGAGAACGGCTCTGATACCAATTGAGAGCACCTAGAGGGGGGGGTGAATAGGTGATCCTGGAAAACTTAAAACTTAAGCCACAAAACTTGGTTAAGTGTTAGCACAATAATCGCCAAGTGGCTAGAGAGGAGTCTCAACAAAACACAATAACCACAAGATATCAATCACAGAGATGGCACAGTGGTTTATCCCGTGGTTCGGCCAAGACCAACGCTTGCCTACTCCACGTTGTGGCGTCCCAACGGACGAGGGTTGCAATCAACCCCTCTCCAGCGGTCCAAAGACCCACTTGAATACCACGGTGTTTTGCTTTGCTTTTCTTAATCCCGTTCGCGAGGAATCTCCACAACTTGGAGCCTCTCGCCCTTACACTTGAAGTTCACAAAGAAGCACGTGGCAAGGGAGGGATTAGCAACTCACACAAGACACAAAGATCACAGCAAATACGCACACAGAACCCAGACTTAAGCTCGAATGGCTAGCACACTAGAACGGAGCTCAAATCACTAGAATGGCGAACAAGTGCGCAAGAATGATGTGTGAGTGATCAATAGTGCTCAAAGGATGCTTGGTGTTCTCCTCCATGCGCCTAGGGGTCCCTTTTATAGCCCCAAGGCAGCTAGGAGCCGTTGAGAGCAATCTGGGAAGGCAATTCTTGCCTTCTGTTGTCTGGCGCACCAGACAGTCCGGTGCACACCGGACACAGTCCGGTGCCTGATTTCTTTCCTTAAATGGCGAAGCCGACCGTTGGCAGACTTGGAGCCGTTGGCGCACCGGACATGTCCGGTGCACACCGGACAGTCCGGTGCCCCCTTTTAGCCGTTGGCTCGGCCACGTGTCCCGCGCAGATCGCGCGGCCGACCGTTGGCCCGGCCGACCATTGGCTCACCGGACAGTCCGGTGCACACCGGACAGTCCGGTGCACACCGGACAGTCCGGTGAATTATAGTCGTACGTCGCCGGTGAATTCCCGAGAGCGGCCACTTTGCTCGAACCAGCCTGGCGCACCGGACACTGTCCGGTGCACCACCGGACAGTCCGGTGCACCACCGGACAGTCCGGTGCTCCCAGACTGAGTAGATTCTTGGCTGCTCGAGCCAAGACATTTTCAATTGGATTTTTCCTGTTTCCAGCACTTAAACACAATACATTAGTCCATAAAACAATGTACTAAGTCTGAGAAACGTACCTTTATCCTTGGTTTGTACTTTGTCCACTATTTTACATTTAAGCACATGTGTTAGACACTAAATCACCAAAATACTTAGAAATGGCCCAAGGGCACATTTCCCTTTCATAATGGCATAGATCACAATAAGTCTAGAAGGTCCTATGAGGACTGCAAAAATCAGAGGCAAAGTGTGTCTCATGTGATGAATCGAGGGGGTAAAAAGATGGAAGAGGAATATAAAGGTCGTTTGCTTGTCATATTGGGAGTTGTAAGATTTCTTTTATTGCAAGCACTTTACAATCGTCATGTTGTATCTCTCATTTTATACAAATATTTAACTTGCAATGTGTAGGTTCAAATTCACGTGCTAATGTTGATGAAGTTATTAGAGGCGGGGAAGGACCAAATCGTCTCTAATTAGGTATTTTTAAATTTTTTTTACCAAGTTTATTGTATTTTTAGATGCTGAATTGAAGTAAATACTATCTTAGTCTATGTTTGTGGTATATTTTGTTTTAGCGGTATATTTAGCCGCACAATATATTAGAGGTTGTTTAAAATAACCTTAGAGTGGCCCGGGACGTTAATTTTATAGAGCTCCGCCATTGAGTGTGATCTATAATACTTTATAAGGCTATGAAAGTTAGCATTAGGCATCAATAAACAATTAGCCAAAAACACATGAACTTAATCACAAGGAATTACAAAAAGATAGTGTTGGCACCGATCTGACACCAAACACTAGGAAGAACCACTTGGCAATGCTTTTTGTGACAGCACGGACGGTCAGCGGCACGGGATCGGACGGTCCGCGACCTCGGCGCATGAGCTGCTCCTTCCCTGTACGTCTATCGGACGGTCTGCGATGGCGCAGATGGTCTTCTTCTCCACGAATAACCATGATCTCGCCTCCCGAGAGGGACCCCATCGGGGAGAAGAGTTTCAGGGGTTGTCTTGGGTCGATAGGACACCCAAGACGCCTCTAGACGATGCCAGGCCAAAGATAGGTGAAATAATATGTCGAAGAAGAGTAATACTAGGGCTAGGCTAAGGCCAGATTACTCATACTGCTAAGGAATCGAAGGAACATTGCAAATAAGGTAAAATTGATAAGTAGATTTGATTGGATCGATTGTGGGGGCTTCAATCAGTCGTGCCCCTTCATCTATATAAAGAGGGAGGTCTGGACCCGTTACAAGTCGGTTCTCGAGCTTATCCCGTGGGTTTTGCTAACAAATCTCGTAAGAAATCCGGAATCCTAACTGATTATACGCACGCGCGGAACGTCCGTGCCACCACCGCGGACCGTCTGGACTATAAGACCGAACCGTTCGATGGTCAGTTTTGGTGCTCAACATATGCCCCCTTTTGGTGGAGGTTGACGAACCAAAAGCATATATATTCTAGCAGCACCCTTTGGGAAACAATAAATCTTGAGAGTTACTTTGTTCCCGAAGTACAAATTAAGCCTCATGTAAGTCACCAACTTTTCGATTTAATAGGGTAATCATTCAGCGCAAAAAAGTCGTTTAGGATTACATCTTTCTCAGCCATGACTACTTGATCAATAAGTCAATATGTGCAAAATTGTTATGCCCCCAACCTTAATAAGTAAAAGGATTATACATATAATATGGGTTCATCGCCGCACTACCCCATGCTTGAACTAAAAAATATGTCTGTGATGGATAGGCTAGTGGAAAGAACCATGACATCATCAGATGAACGAGCGACACTTGTTGCGTCGCCTTTTGGGCCGTTTTATTCGGTCGTGTTGCCTTTGCGAGTGATCTAGAGGACAAATAATATGAGTTACCTTAATGTTGCTACTTTTTGCTAGCTCGTCAAATATTTTGTCACACTTAGCAACATCCCTTTGTTGGCCAAACAAGCTCGGCGGTATACACATCTGTGGTTTCAATATCCGAAATATCACACCCCACTAGATGCATCTTATGGTTAGCCAGTTTTGATGCCTCTCTACTTCGACTTTCACAAGCCAAAGCCCGCTGGTGCAACTGCACCAATGAAAAGAACTGGGTGCCATTTTTTATATAAGATTGTAACTCATTAAAAGCCAACCCTGATAAATGTTTTTCTGCAACATGGATATGAAAGCATCAGTTTCTAGTGTCCCGGAAACTCCGGATATATTCATTAACCGATTCTTCAGGCCCCTATCGAACTGAAACTAAATCAGCTAATTCTAACTCATGTTCTCCTGAGAAAAAGTGTTCATGAAATTTCTGCTCTAATTCGTGCCAAGATTTAATAGAGTTAGGTGGCAGGGTTGCGTCCATGCGAATGCGGTACCAGTCAGGTATAACAAGAATAAACAGACATGGTAGGCTTACCTATTAGCCAATTCTAATTCTTTCTAACTTTTCTTGATCTTTTCTCATATTACCTAGATAGACATGGACAAACCTTTACCTACGCACCTTTACTTCGATTCTTTCTAACTTTTCTTGATCTTTTCTCATCTTCTACTGCTTTACTCTGATTACTCTTACCTTTTCACTTCTAAAGACAAAAGAGGATTTCACACCTTGGAATCATGTACCTAAAGTGATCCTTAGGAATAGGACACCTCGACTTTATGCTATTTAACCCACGGTCTTGACCAGTGCTAAGAGTGTTACAACTAGGTCCTAAAATTTACAAGTGACCCCCTAAGACCCTAAAGAATAGTGGTCGTAGTCCATGGGACTTTAAAATACCCAAAATAAATCCAGAAAATAGTTTTCAGTGTAAAAATAAATATAAAATATTAGGAAATTCATATCTTTTATGTTCTAACTCTGATTTGACCTGTTCAAATTGTGATAGTTTTGTAATAAAGTTTCCTACGCATTAACAACATCTATTTTGAGAGTTTTCAAAAAAAATGTTTGGTTAAACTCTAGTTATTAGATTAACTTCTAATCCAAGATAAATGTGATATTTTAATTTGATCCATGATTATAGTTTGACTAAAATATGATCTCTACTCAAATTATAACCTAAATTAAAGTTGAGTTAGTTATTTATTTAGAATATCATACTCGCATGCTTTATAAGATCAACACAGAATCTAGTTTTATTATTTAACCACGTAGATCTTCCGAAAACTATATCTTTTCAACCGTAACTCTGATTTTAGTGGTTCTTGAACCTGCGACATGTAGAAGGATAACGTGTAGTTTGTTCTTATGCTTTGGTGTAATGTTACCATATCCATTATTTGCTTGATTGTATGTATTGCTACGAGTAGAGGCGAGGTGACGAGGAATCTGGAGCCCAACTTTTGGATCAGCATCTAGACTACAAGGTTATCACAAGTATAAGGCAAGTTAACTAATAATGTTCTCGATAATCACTGTGACATGCTCAAGTTAACTTGATGGGACCTAATAGGTTACCCTAGTTTTGTTCACCCTACACCTTGCAAACAAATGAACTATTGGGTAGTCTTGCTATTGCTCTACCTGGTTATGGTATTAATGTTACTTATGATTCATTACCATGTTCCATTATGATTTATTATTGTTGGTTATCTATTATTGTTCATGATAAGATTATTTTGTTAACTAGAACATGGAGCTTAACCTGAGATAACAGTGCTAACACAAGGGTGGTATGGGACACCCTTCGCTGACTAATTAGAGAAGCTAGTGGAGGACTACCTTACCCAAAAGGGGCAACCGCGGTGTGAGGAGCTGTCGATATAGGGAGGTTCTCGGGTCGATCATGCTGCGATGGCTTTTCGGACGAGGGATTCCTATATCGCTCTCTTCTTGCAGAAACCGTAGCGGGTTTTCGGAAGCTAGTGAAACTTTGTAAAGGCCTCATCGTGGATCCCTAGCCATTCACCCCAGGAGTGTCTAAGGGCCTTGCAAACCCTAGCTAGATGAGATACACGACTTGTGGATAAACGGCACAACCTCTGCAGAGTGTAAACCTAGTATATCAGTCGTGCTCACGGTCAAGAGCGACTCAGGACTCTCACATGATTAATTTATGGAATTAAATTTAATCTGTCATTTTGCATTGTATTGTGGAAATTTATTATTAATTGCGATCAATTATTTAATTTGATTGGTATCTGCTTATACTTAGTAATGGCTAATAAAATTTTGACCAACTTATTAAAAGCGATGCTCAACCTTAACCATTCTTCTTGGTAAGCCTTACACTTCACATGAGCCCCCACCGTAAGTGAGCTCATGCATATTATTCCCCACAACTTGTTGAGCAATTAACGTATGTGAGCTCACTCTTACTAAACTCACATCAGGTCAAGATTGGGTACCAAGATGAGAGCATGAAGGATGCTACGATGAGTTCGAAGACGTCTAGGTCATCGTCTCCTAGTCAACTTTGGTTGCGGAGGATCGTTGTCGCCATATGATGTATGTTACTTAACTATTTTTGTACAAAATTATATTATATAATAAATATGTGACATTGATTTCTATACCATGAGTCATCATATGTGTGAGACTTGGTCCTAGCACACATTTGAGATGTGCGCAGGTTTGCCCTTAAATCCGGGTGTGACAGAATTGGTATCAGAGGAATGTTGACTGTAGGACGTAACCTAGATATATCTGGACAAACCCTTACCTAGTTACCTTTACTCTGATTCTTTCTAACTTTTCTTGATCTTTTTCTCATCTTCTACTGCTTTACTCTGATTACTCTTACCTTTTCACTTCTTAAGACAAAATATGATTTCACACCTTGGAATATTGTACCTAAAGCGATCCATAGGAATAGGACACCTAATCCTAGGCAAAAAAAACTATTTTTGTAGGTATCTGTACGCTTAACTGCTTGTTTTTATGATACATGTCTAATTTGGTTCTTTGATTGAGTGTGAGATAATTCATATTCACTTGATTGCCCTTTCAAGATATGAAATAGACTAAGATAAATATTACAAGTGAAATTTGGAGAACTAAGATAGAGGAAGAAAAATCACAAAGAAATCATCACACAAGACACAATGATTTTTCCCGTGGTTAGGCCAAGCCTAAAATGCTTGTTACTCCACATTGTCGTGTCCCAACGAACAAGGGTTACACTCAACCCCTCTCAAGTGATCCAATGATCAACTTGAGTGCCACAGTCTTCCTTGTACCAAATATCTCTCTCTCATAAGGAATCTCCACGAATTAGAGTTTCTTGCACCCGTAAACAAGAATCCGAGTTACAACTTAGATCACAACACAAGAGAAGGGAGAGATTACACACACAAGAGCCAAAACCAGCCATACAACAGAAGAACCATATCATAAGAGCGCAAATAGATAGAGTTACATGAATAGCTCAAACTTGCGCTCGGATCTCACTAGAATCGCTAGAATGTGTTGTGGCAGAGTGTCGGAGTGAAGTAGAGCTCATGGTATGCTTGGTGTAGTGAAGGAGGGAACCTAGGGGTCCTTTTATAGCCCAAAGAATCCCCATATCCATTGCTCCTTCCATCAAAATCTTGCTAAAATGTGCTTTCCCTAGGGGCATCGGACTGGTCCGATGAGCCTCCAAATCGGGAACAGTACTGCCCTCCATGGGATTTGACTGGCGACCTTGCTTAGTTGACTGGCACCAGACCGGTTCGGTGCACCTCCAGACCGGGTGCCATGTCAGCTAGTCGTTGGCCAACGTGCACCTACGGGAGATAGCCGTTGAAGGCGGTATGTTGCACCACCGGACTGGTTGCTGTAGACATTCAAGTAAATTTTTATAATTAAATTCCCAAGAGTTGCCTGCTTAGTCGTACTGGCGGTCTGATGCACATGGACTTGATCCAGTGCACTAGACCATCAAGCGCCTAAGTTCCAGACCCATGCAGACTTGGTTTGGTGCACCACCAGATCGGTCCGGTGCGGCCCAAAATAGCCCTAGTAAAGCTCTTTTGAGCCTAACTTCTTTAAACAGTTTTGACTGTTCTTGGTAGCTTCCCTACAACTTACCAAACATAATTAGCACATAATCCAATTGACTAAGTGTAGAGAACTCTCCTTTTACTCGGTCTTTCACCAGGATTTGTATTTTGGCTCTAACTAAGTACTAGAAGCACTTTTCTCACATAATATAGTTAGATATCAAACAAAACTGCTAAACACATAGTATTAGGCATATGCAACTTATCTAAGTACTCAACCTTAGGGTTGTACCATTTTACCCAAAGGTACACTTTCCGGCCTCAATTTCAGCTCTTTAGGACTTGATACCTTCAAATTGCATTCAATTGGACATGTGCTCATACTCATAGCAAACTAGTTAGTCCATGTTGGAGACTTAATCACAAACCATGTAGAAATTGCTATCTAGCACATTTGCCTTTCAGTCATTCAAAATTATTTACTATTGGGACAATTGTGTCAGTGCCCCTATTTTCCGAATTTTTTGCATTTTGGCTCTTTCTCGGAAAAAATCACGTTTGGACCCTAAAAAAATTAATGTCATTTTTGGACCCTTTGCTCGGCGCCAGAGCCTATGGCGCCGAGGTAACACAGCTCGGCGCCATAGGCTATGGCGCCGAGGAACGTGCTGCGCTGGCACAACCCAGGCGTCGTGGCGACGACGTGGCACCGAGCTCGGCGACATAAATCTTGGCACCAAGCTTGATTATGTAACCATAAAGCGCGTCTAGCTCAGTCGGTAGTGTGCAAGGCTCTTAACCTTGTGGTTGTGGGTTTGAGCCCCACGGTGGGCGTTTAATACTTTTTGTCTTTGTCACTGATTTGTTTTTTGTTGTCCAGATTTTTCGTTTATGTCGATGATTTGTCTGTCCAGATTTTTTTTTTGTTTTTGTGACTGATTTGTTTATTCGTCTAGATATTTTTTTGTTTATCCGGCAAACACAGCGGCTGTGTGCCACAGTGGCCGCAAGCCATCAACTTCCAACCTTGTTTGCTCAGCTAATCTACACCTAGGAAAATCTGAACCGCAAATGGACTATAATGTTTAAAACTTCTTTTGGAAATGCAATTTGAAGATTAGCATAGGAATAACAATTATGTTTCTCTTTGTCAATCAAAAAGTGACCTGCAAAATAATAGCATGGTTAGATCTATGCATCGTTCCCTTGATGGGAACTTAGCATTGAATGGAAAGGTCAATTAAATCCGCGGATTAACTATATTGTTTAGTTTAGTAGTATGTAAATTAAATATAAAAGTGAGGGACTGTATCCCCATATACACAGACACAAGCTCACAAAGTATTTTGTCCACATGAAAAACTTAAATTTGTTTGAAAAACGTCATGGTAAATGGAGGGAATGGAATTAGGTATCACCTAGTGGAGTAATTTATGCAGTAAATTCTAAAATATATCATCCATGAGACAAGTATATGATGGAGTATACTTTTATTTAGTGCAGAAGAAAAAAAGATGAATATGTGTGCTTCTTTTTACTGGAAATATGTTATTATGTATTTAGAATTTATGTTCAAAAGAACTCAATGAAAATATAATATTTTATGTGGTCATGGTTGAAGTAAGAGTGTTCTCATTTGATTTTTATTGTAGGTTAGTTGAGCAAAAAGGGGGAAGTTGATGGCTTGCGGCCACTATGGCACACAGCCGCTATGCTCGCCGGATAAACAAAAAATATCTGGACGAATAAACAAATCAGTCACAAAAACAAAAAATAACTGGATGAGAAATAAATCTGGACGAACAAATCAGCGACATAAACGAAAAATCTGGATAACAAAAAAACAAAGCAGTGACAAAGACAAAAGGTATTAAACGCCCACCGTGGGGCTCAAACCTATGACCACAAGGTTTAAAGTCTTGCGCTCTACCGACTGAGCTAGACGTGCTTTGTGGTTACACAATCGAGCTCGGCTCCAAGATCTATGGCGCCAAACTCGGTGCCACGTCGGCGCCACGACGTCCGGGTTGTGCTAGCGCAGCACGTACCTCGGCGCCCTAGCCTATGGCGTCGAGCTGTGTTACCTCGGCGCCATAGGCTATGACACTGAGCAAAAGGTCCAAAAATGACATTAAATTTTTCTAGGGTCCAAACGTGATTTTTTTCCGAGAAAGGGCCAAAATGCAAAAAAATCGGCCCTATTTTGGGGTGTAAATGTAGATTTACCCCTGTTTTCTAGACTTCGCGTGATTGCCCATATTTTTCAAAACGAAGTTGTTGTATATCCAAACTACTTTAGTTGTACTTAATGGTGTTAAGCCTTGAGAAAAAGATAAGGGACAATTACGCTAGTGCCCCTGTTTTGGGGTGTAACTGCAGATTTACCCTTATGTTTTATTTAGCGTGTGTTTGTTTAGCAGGTTGATGCGGGTTGGAACGGGCTGAACCCGCATCAACCCGTGTTTGGTTCAAAAGGTTCGCGGATTAGTTTGGTTCCGGGTTGAAATATTTCTTTAAGATGCGGGTTCTAGGAATTCCTTAAAAACAAGCGAACCACTTCGACCCATTCCCACTCCACCCCTCCTGTCACCCACGCGACCACACCATATCTTCACCCGAGCGCAGCCTGCTCAGGGGCGCAGGGCGCACCATCACCGCCGACCTGTTCTCCAGTCATTAGCTCCCCCGTCGGCCTACCCTCTTGCGCATTGTGCCCCCGACCACATCCGTCGTTAGAGTCCTCCATCGCCCTGCCCTCCAGCACCGACGTGTTCTCCGAGAGTCCGCCATCGGACTCCCCCACCAGCCTGTCCTCTGGCGCGCTATGCCCCCGTCTGCGCCTCCCAACGACGTCACCAATACCACCTATATGTCCCCTATTTACACCACCAGGTGAGAAGCAGTGACCCTTCATCTTTCATTGTGCTTATGGATTTCTCAAATACTGAAATAGTGTTGGTTTCATTTGTTTTGGATGTTGTAATATCATTTGGAATTAAATATATCATCCTTAGTGTGGTAATGTGACCAGGAAGGTGACCATATTCAGTTCATCCCTCATCACGAAACCAAAAAAGAGACAGTGCAACTTCAACCCTATAATCAAACAAGAAATTAGGTTCAACCCATCACTTAAACCAAATAAGGAACGGGTCCGACCCAACCCACAAAAATGGGTCGGTTTCGACCCAACCCTCGTGTTTGCCCCTATTATACTAATAATACAATATCCCGTTATTATGCTTAATATAATGTGGGTGTTATGTTGTTAATATGTTAAAAATATAATTAATTGGCTACCATTTTATTTTGAAAATAAATCAAATTATTGCAAATAATTTGAATTGGTTTGTGGAACTAATTTGAATTGTTGTCATGTATGTTATTATATTTGAAATATAGTCAAATTGTCATTCAAACGTGAAAGGGTATAATTGTCTTTTTATCAAGACTTAAGACCGTTAAGTATAACTATAGAGTTGGGAGTTGGGACATATAATTGTTTTGTTTTGAGAAAAAAGAGGCAAACATGCAAAGTCTAAAAGAGAGAGATAAATCTGTATTTACACTGTAAAACAAGGACACTGACGTAATTGCCCTTTTATTATTTGTTACTTATTATTTTTAACACTAATTGGTTTTCAGTATTGTTGTTGATGATTTTATTATTTTGGCTTCGTTAGGACACACGACGTGGACGTCGTTCTAAACGCTTGCATGATGCTACTGTGATTCCTCGTGCTAGTTCCAGGCCTCTTGACGTGTGAACACTTCTTTATCCTGTGGTGGCTACTGTTGATGAGGATTCCTCGTGCTACTCATAACGTTTTGAACTGTTGATGAGGATTCCTTTCATCGCCCCGAACTTTTTTATTCTCTAGTTGGCTTTCTTTCACTAGCCAGTACATCCTGTATAGTTCAGTCTAGTTTTTCCTTTGTATGTTTTCATTTCCTTGGTACGTCAGCACTTTTACTGCGTGTGTAAAAATTTGCTCATGCTATTTTACATTTCCACGCCCCATTTTTGTTGGCATCTTTTAGTAGTTTTAGTATCTACTTTTCAGTATTACTACTATAGTAGTTCTGGTATTTTTAGTAGTTGTTAGTTTTTTCCTTAATTAATGTCACTATTATTTGTATTATGATAATTATGGTAGTTTTTAAGTATATTACAATGTCTAGTATTGGTTTATAATTTTTATGTAGTTTTCAGTAATTTCATTTACTGATCGTAATTGTCATTGCATAATAACACAAGTGCCACAGAGAGGGAGAGTTATGAGCGAAGACGGTGCATGTCTATGTCACATTGAACATGGCCATGAGTGGAACTCAGCACACTGCTAGTTAAAGAGGTTCAAGCCATATTATGTGTAATACTCTATGTCCTCTTGCTACTCATCGATTGAGTAAGAAAAGGTTACAAGCTCAAATACAAGTGAGCATCAAATTCTTCTAGCTCCCCATCACTCCATGGCTATGGTGGGGGTTCTAGATTAATGCTCCCAATCCGCCTTTACGCCTCTCTAGTAGATGAACACCTGCAAGTGTCTGGAGTCAAGCCTAGTCATTGTATTTGAACATAATTTGTGTGAAATGTTGCCATATCCTCCCTTTTACAGTGCAATAGAGGAGAGAGCTTACATGAACGTTCAACTCCACAAGCTAAGACCTAACTACCTCGTTGTTATACTGATTAGAGAGTCGTACCGGGGCCCATATCCCTGGTTGTGGAAAAGTGTTAGAGGTTTTCTTTCCCAGGTGGTTGCCATACCCACCGCACCATGTATGATATGTTGCTTCATCGGGTGTTGGAACTCGTGTTGTGTAGTACGATGTAGTTTTTGTATAGTATGATGCAGTTGGTAGCCGGTGTAGCCTCTTGTACTCGATAATGCTTCATAGACTACTAGAGAAAGGGGCTTCCGGCTGAGGACATTATCAATGGTTGCTTTAGAACGAGTACTAGCATCCTTGTAGTGAGCATTATTATTGGTCGGTGCCTCCAACCGGCACTAATGTTACGTCATTAGTATCAGTTGAAGACACCAACTCGTACTAATTACGTTAACAATGGTTGAAGACTTTAACCGTTACTAGTAATTTGACTTTAGAATCGATTGGTTTCTCAAATGGGTATTAATGTACCTGCTTTATAAATCGTCTCCCTCCTTAAGTTGGCACTATGAACAGAGAGGAGCTCTGTTCATGGTGCCATAACCTTCAAGGACGGAAGGTATTGTCTATTTTTTCAAGAATTTAAAGTTTTCACCCATTTAAGTGTGGGAAAAGGTTAGCATGTTCATCCTCTTATGTAGTATGGTTGAAATGGTTATTTGTTTTGTTTATATTTCTTAAATTATGTAGTTGCTTGTATTTCAATCCAAATATTGTGTATATTATTTAGGGAAGATAGAAAATATAAGTTATATACATCTTATGAGAAATGGTATTATATGTTTTTTGTTTTATCTAGATCTGTTAATTTTTTGGTTTATTTGTAGATCCAAAATTTTAAATTTAGTGAGTCCATCCCCTAATATGTGCACATTTATAGATGCCATGCAATATTTATTTTTAAGTAGAGACATATAATGTAGTGATTTTCATTAAATCATACATTGTTCGTGTTATAATATATATGAACGAAAATATAATTTAAGGAAAATATGGTTTTTGATATTGTATTTACATCCAAATCAATCGCTAAAGAATTATTATGTAAACTATTGAGGGGATGTAGAAAACATGAGTTATATGCATCTTATGGAGGAGTATTGTAAGGGACATATCAGAGGTATCACGTGCGAGTCCATGAAGAAGATCATGACAAGTGAGTCCGGGCGCTCGACCAAGTGATCATGGACTCGAGCCACACAGTCAGGAAAATATTCTATTTGCAAGGAAGTTCTAGGAAGATAAAGATGACAACGATCATACTAGATCAGGAGATAGGATCAATATCCATGTAGATATGGTAAAATTCTAGGAGGATAAGGAAGAAGCATATAAAGGATAGGCTTCAACTTATACATAGTTCAGGGCCAACTTGGTCATGACTTGTAGTAGATAACCAACTCTATATCGAGTTTATAACCAACTCGAATGCAAACATTGTAAACACCGCTCCTCCTTGGACTATAAAAGGAGGGTCGAGGAGCCCCAAGATGGCAGATTATGATATCATATTACATAGGCGATATAAACCACCACAAAACAGAACATAGGGTGTTATCTCGCATCAAGATCTTGAACCTATATAAATCCTCGAATCTGTAATGCAATTGCTTTTAGTACTTGATATCTTAACATATCCCATACATTCACTGCCAAAAAATCCCTAACAATTGGCACTCTAGATAGGTAAAGTCATGATGATCATTAGAGATTAGATGACAACCATGGGTTTCACACAATGAGAGGAAGTTTTCTTTGGTACTGAAAGGGAAATGGCCTTAAACCATTTTCTACATTGATTTTGGTGCTTGATGTCCATCACAACCTTTCGAACTAACTAGTTTGCCTAGTCTTTGATTCACATGTTCATAAGTTTAACAATTCAGTTTCTAAGTCAAAATCGGCTCAAAACCAACCAAAAGGGGGTAAAACTTGGAATAAATGAGCTAGCACCTGGTCTACACTTTGTATAAATTCTAAACACCACTAGGAACCTATTTGACCTATCTAGAGGTGTCACACCTAAATTTGAGGACAAATCCAGATGCATCTCACATGTCTGCAAGGATCAAGTCTCACACATATTATGACTCAGTGTATAAAATACAATGTCACAACTTACAATTTATGTACAAAATAACGAAATAAAATACACCATATGAAGATAACGATCCTCCACAACCATAGTTGACTAGTAGACGATGACCTAAACCTCTCTGAACTCAACTTCACAATCCTCTTCTTAGCAGTACATGTTCTTAATCTATTATGTTTAAGGCTTACCAAGTAATGTGGTTAAGGCTGACCATAGCTTTTAACTTTCTTGGTCAATATTTTATTAGCAATTACTAAGTCCAAGTAAATGCCATCCCAATTAAATTATAGACCATAGATGAAATAAATCCCACAATGCAATGCATGTCAAGTTAAGTTTAGTTCTATCATTTAATCATGTGTGCCCGAGCTGCTCATGACCATGAGCATGGCTATATACCAGTTTTACACTCTGCAGATGTTGTGCATCTTTACCCACAAGACGTGCTCCTTTTATTGTCTCGGTTTGATCAGACGCTTAAACACTTTCGAGGTGAGTTGGCGAGGACACACTGCGAGGCCTTTACAAAGTTCCACTAGCTTGAGAAAACCCGCTACGGTTTCAGAAAAAGGGAACATAGGCCTTTTCCACGGTCTGTAACCCCGTCGCAGTAATTACAGCCAGCACTATGCTTTAAAATGATTAACTTCCTGGTTGCCCCTTTCGGGTAAGGTAATCTCTCGCTAGCTTTGCTAATTAATTGGTCAAGGGCATCTTGTTCCACCCTTGTGCTAGCATTGTTGTCTCGAGTGGTTCTCCATGTTCAAATTAACAAAATGATCTTATCATGAACAATAAATAATCCATACTAAAACATGATCATAATTCATATGTAGCATTAATCCCAAAACTATATAGAGCAATAGCAAGACTACCCAATAATTCATTTGTATGTGAGGTACATGATAAACAAGACAAGGTAACCTATTAGGTCCCATCAATTTAACCTAACACTGCAAATAGGGTGAGAACATACAAGTCAATATTATCAGGTCAAAGAATGTGGTCAAGGACACAACTTGCCTTTTTAGTGCAAATACATACAAATAAACAAATAATGGATACAAATAATATTACACCAAACATGAAAACAAAATGCGTACGGATACTCTACGCGTTGAGACAAAATTGCGATTTCAAGAACCACTAAAATCAGAGTTAAAATGGATAAGTTATGGATTTTCTAAGTTCCTGGAATTATTTTTATAATTAAAATCAAGTTTCAGATTTATTTTATAATATCCAACGAGCTCCAGATTGCGGGAACTATTTTAGGAAGCACATGGTTGGTTTTGTTAATATTTGGACCCATTTGTAGTGGTTTTTATACTACATGCGATGGCAGGTTGATTAGTGCATTACTCATGGTTTCTTTAGCAAGGTGAAGGGGTATGGCTGCTTTTGATCCGTTTAGATCCAACTCAACGGTTCTGATTAGATTGCGAACTGGCACGCATCGATTGCCGTTCGATTCAAGATCTACGATCTAGATTTTATAAGGGCGGGATCTGATCTGATTGGTCCTTTAGTAAAAGTTCCCTATGCCTGGGAACAGAATCTAGATGTCGCCTAAATGGGGTGAATAGGTGAATAATAATTATCACTTTAAAACTGAAAATTCGTACTCTACTCGAAGGCTGGATCGCAGTGGAATGAAAGACTCTTCGAGTAGGTTGCAGCGGAATTGAAGTTCTTGTCTTAAAATACCCTGCACTTCGAAGACAACTTGTACCACATATAAATATAGAAGTGCAAGTATAAACAACAAATAAGACAGAGAAACAGCACACAACACAGAGCAGAGCACACAGACACAGGGATTTATCCCGAGGTTCGGCCAAGCCTGAAATGCTTGCCTAGTCCTCGTTGGAGTTAGCCACACCTTGGCTTGGAGTCTATTTCAACTCCTTCCTCTGTTTGCTAAGATCTGTCAGTGCTACAGACAGAGCCTTCCACTATGTTGATATCAGTTACAACGATATCGTGGCTGCTTACAATCTTCTCGATAGCACTCCGGCAGAGTAACAATGCGCTCAAGATATTGCTCTAGCTCTCAGCAGCACTTCCCCTCTCTCTAAAGGCTTATAACCTCGCCTCTACACAAACTAGAGAGATACACAAGAGAGGGAGAGAAAGAATTGATCCAAATGATGTATGAACTTGTTGGCTGCACTTGTGTACTTGTTTGAGGCGCCTAGGGGTCCTTTTTATAGCCCCAAAGGGCCTAGGAGCCGTTGGAGCTTCATTTGGAAGCTCCCAGCCTTTCCTGGTTGCGGGTGCACCGGACTGTCCGGTGGCGCACCGGACAGTGAACAGTAACGAATCTGATTGACAGTTTCCTTCTCTGGAACAACTAGCTGTTGGTGCACCGGACATGTCACTATTCACTATCCTGTGCACCGAACAGGTCACTATTCACTGTCCTATGCACCGGACACAGCTACTATTCACTGGGCTGTGCACCGGACAAGGCACTATTCACTGTCCTGTGCACCGGATATGTCACTATTCACTGTCCTGTGCACCGGACAGCTACTATTCACTGTCCTGTGCACCAGCCAATAGCACACTAAGTGATTTCCCCTCCGTTCTTTCTCCGTTTGACTTCAACTTTTGGGAGGATTTTCCTGAGACTTAAACAAACACATTTAGAGTATAATCCAATTGATTTAGTCCTAGAAACTTACATCTTTCTTGTTCTTCTCCTAGCTTTTCTGTTTCTCCTCCAGCAGAGCTCAGAATGGTACTTTCTCTACAGAAAAAGTTAGAGAGCAAACCAAAGCACCAAACTTGTAGTAAGAGGTGTATGCAACATGGTTGAACACTCAAACCTTACATACTTAACCTTTTTCATCGTTTTACCCAATTTGGCATGTTTGAGGTCGATGTTGGACTCTAAACCATTAAGTCAACTTGACTTGATCTAGATTGACATATCTGAGCTCCAACTCCCTTGTTTATTTCTCGAGCTTGATCTTGAGCCTTATGACTTACACCACATAACTGTAGATGTTACCTCATTGGTTGTAAGTCATGTCCTTATGTAGTGATCCTTGATGCACCATAACTCTTAACTCGATCAACCTTGACTTTGCAAGTCTTCTTCTTCACCCCTGGCTTTGGGTTCCTGGTCTCCTTGACCTTCTCCCGTGCACTCGGTGCCTCAAAGCTCTTCTTGCCTCCATCCTTGGCTTGATCGGTTGTCTCTGAGTTACGCACACCGAGTCTCACTTAAGCAGTGTTCATTATCTATAGATAATTCAGTCTTTGGACCATCACACTTGTTCACTTGTGTTGAACCCTATTAGCTTTGCATTAAGCACCTGTTCAACACTTAGCACACTTGTTAGTCCTTTAATTGGGTTGTCATCCAAACACCAAAACCCATAAGAGAGCTTTCAATTAGCCGATCAGTGGTGACGATGTGATACATCCGAAATGGTATTGATCGTTTTAATCTCAGCCATTTGGGCATCGATCAACAGCCCACGTGTTTCCCTCCACACTCCTGCCTGCTAGATGATGTCGCCGCCCGTGGTGGAGATCCTGCCGGAGGGTGGTGATGCTACGCTACTGTGCCCCAAATCCTAATCCAAAAGGTGCCATGTAAAGCAGAGGCGAGCGCGAACCTAGGGTAGGATCTCTTACCGGCTATTGTGCCACGCAGAGCCCTGACGACGAAGGATGGCAGCTCGTCGGTGATTTTCTATCTCTGGCAAGGAATTCTCATCACTACAGTTGATCACTAACCCCAACAACACCGCGAACACACCCCGCACGCACCGGCGAACTTCTCCGATTCATTTCCCGAGACCTAGGACCGATGTAGATGGATCTCAGGTGCGACAGCTTCCTATGGTGACTCTTCTGCTCTCCTTTCTCGATGGTGATGGTGGCTCAATTGTATGGCACAGGTGACTATAGCTATGGGTCAAGGGGATCACAGGAGTTCGCTCTTTATGCATAGGGGCATTCCAGATGGCTACAAGGTCGGATCGGGCTTGGAATCCCGATGGCGGTAACAGACTTCAGATGCGTGGAGTTTGTTACCAAAGTCGAAGGAAGGGATGACAAGCGGGTCCCTTAGGCAGTGAAACACCGAGTAGGCATGGGTGAATTTGGGGAAAGGTGAGTCTGACAGTACGACCCCATGGTCAGTACCCAATCTTCGGCACGTGCTCGCGGCTAGGCGATGTTGGGCCGGCGCGGATGAGCTGCAGAGGTCTGGGTCGTGCAGACAATTGGGCCCAAGCGACAGGTTTTCCCTTTTTTCTATTTTTCTGATTTCCCTTTTAATTCATTTCAATTTCTTATTCAGATCTCTTTTGAATTTTGAACTTAGTTTAAATACACAAACATAAACCCCAACATGATGTATAATTTTATTTAGTATTTATTATTAAAGAACATGTCTCAATAATAGAACACAAACTCAAATGCTCTAGTGTTATTTCTCAAATAATAAAAGAACTAACTAAACTTATTTAAAGCCATATTTAGGGTTTACAAGAGGTGTTGGAAATCTCATATTCAACGAAACACACTTTTGGAGCTAGTTTGAGCCAAAACAAGAATACGAGTTAGATAGAGTAAAATATCCAAGATCTGTAACTTAGACTAGTTGGATTATCACTAGATATGTTTGTCTAAGTCTTAGGAACACCCTCAAGACCAGTCAAAATCATTTGAAGAAGATTTGGACAAGAAAGCAAAAATTGCTCTACTGTCTGGCGCACCAGACCAATCTGTTGCTGCACCGGACCGTGTGCGCAGGGAGGTTGGGACTCGACTTCTTCTCAGCTGGGACACTGGATCGTTCTGGTGGCTATCCAGACCGATTACACAGAGATGGTGTATTTTGGGCACTTTGGCGGAGGATAGCCCGAACCAATCCAGTGTGCACCAGACCGACTGATAGTTTGCAACAGTCGGCTTCCTCTAACGGCTACAATGATGTGGCAATGGTCTGATTGGTCACCAGACCATCTATAGTGCTCCGACCCATCAGAACGGTAACCTTATCTCACATCTTGAGAAGGGTCCGGTATGCACCGGACCAGTACTGTGCAAGGTCTGGTGCGCATGCATTAAGTACAGTTCAACCCATTTACTTTCATCGGCAATTTGGCGGTGGTTGGTGCTATAAATGCCCCCAACCAGCACTTTCGATATACAAGAGCTACACCTAACATCCATCCAAGAAGTGCAACAACTCTTGCGCATTCAAAGCTACACAAGTGCACATTCAATTGATTTGAGTGAAGAGAGACTTGGTGCTTGTGCTCTTGAGTATTGCAATCTCTTGTGCTTTTTATTTAGGTTTTCATTCTCACTCTCACCCTCATTCTCATAAGTTGTAAAGCTAAGCAAGAGACTCTATTTCTTTGTGTGGAGGTCTTTGCAAGACTTGGTGTCCCGGGAAAAGAGAAGAACACTCGATCAATCTACGTGATCGTTCGAGAGAGGGAAAGGGTTGAAGGAGACCTGTCCTAAGTAGACTCCTCAACGGGGAGTAGATTCTTTGGAACCGAACCTCAGGAAACAATTGCCTATATGTTTGTTTTTTATTCTCATTTGGGATTTGCTTCTATCTCCCTCCTCTCTCTAGTTCTCTTGCTTGTGCTTGATTTCATATCAACTTAAGTTGCTCTCAATGTAGTCCGCGATCATTTGAGCAACTTGTTCAAGAAGAATTCTTTCCTCTACACTATATTCTTGTTCCAACGCTAACTTGAGATTGAAGTTTGTGTTTTAAGCTATAAATTTCAGATTTTTCTTATTCACCCCCTCTAGGCGACTTTCAGGTACGTTTGGATTCATCACCAACTGCACAAGAATCTTGGGTTTGACCTAGACCTCCTAGTGACTTAGGTGGCCCCGTCCAAGCTTTAGTACATCTAGCATACACCTCGCCGAATCTAGGTTAACCTGACCTCATGCAACCAATTTGAACTCAAGCTTCACCTCACCACCAACATGGAGTCAAGTCCGACTCGGACGCTGACTCAAGTTCGTACTTGGATTCATATGACTCTTGAGATTGCTTTGTGTTCATGGCAAACTTCAATATCAAGATGGTCACCCTGCAGACCATGTCAACGATGATGGTGACTCGACAACAAAAGGATAGAGAAACCAAGAAGAGCTACAACAACATGGATGAGATGCTCACGACTAGATTCAAGTGGTTGACTTTCATGGCCAGCAAGTCCATACAATGGCAACCTAGAATATTATGACTGCAAAACTCCTTCTGGATATGCTTACATCACTACTCCCTCAAGACAATGTGCATGCCCATGAAGACCTAAGGAAGATAAACAACATGATGACATATGTAGCCATATGTTCAAAAGCCCCTATGGCTCTAACGTTGAGTCATGAAGCTACCTGATCGGCTGATCCTCACATGATCCAACATGGATCAAAACACAATACTCCTAGGTTACTAAGAGTAATCAGTGGGACAAATTTTAGGATCTATCTCCTCGCAATCAATGTGAGGGGGCTTAGCTACCAACTGAAAGTCACCTAGAGGGGGCTGAATAGGCAAAACCTGAAAATTATAAATTTTAAACACACACTTCACCTGGGGTTAGGGATAGAAATAAGTAATAGTGAATTCAGAGTGCGGAACATAGTTTCTCTTGCTATGATTTTCTCAATCAATGCGGATAACTTTGGGAGCAAACTCAAAACAATGTGAGCAAGAGAACTTTAGCGACAGGGGAGAGGGACAAAACAAATCGAATGACAAAGATCAAAACAAGTGGACACGGCGATTTGTTTCCCGAGGTTCAGTTCCAAAGAACCTACTCCCCGTTGAGGAGGCCACAAAGGCCGGGTCTATTTCAACTCTTTCTCTTTCTCTCAATCGGTCACTTAGACCAGTTGAGTGCTTCTTAATCTCACGGGTCCCTGAGACCCCGCAAGGATCACCACACAATTAGGTGTCTCTTGCTAGCTTTACAAATCACTTGGAAAGATTAGAGGGAGAAGAAGAAAGCAACCATGCAACAAGAGCAACAAAAGAAACACAAATCACCCTCTCTCAAGTCACTAAACACTTGACTTGATTTTGGAACTTGGAGAGGATCGAATGCTTTGAATGTGTCTTTGGTGTGTATTCTTTGCTCTTGTATTGAATGTTGAGAGTGAGAAGCTTGGATGGCTTGATTGGTAGTGGTTGGGGGTATTTATAGCCCCAACCACTATTCCAGCCGTTGACTGACTTTGCTGTCGATGGGCACACCGGACAGTCCGGTGGTGCACCAGACACAACACTGTTCACTTTTCGGTGCATGCCACATTAGCCGAGCGTTGGGGTTTGGAGCTGTTGATCGTTGAAGACCTCTATCCTTTTGGTGCACCGGATAGTCTGGTGTGATCTGACATCGCAGACTGTCTTTTGACCTCTAACAGTCAGACTGCTGCACAGTCAACCGTTGGCGAAGTTGACCGAGCGTTGAGAAAAAACCCGAGAGCGGCCAGTTCGTGGAGTGCTTCGGCCAGGGCAACAGACACTATCTAGTGCACACCAGACAATCCGGTGCGCCACTGGTTGCAGCAAGTCTGTTTTGCTCCAAAATTGTAGAATTGCCCCGCGGTCATTTTCTTTGTATGTGTATATGAACTTTATGCGCCTGAGAAAAATATCCACTAGGCAAAACTAGTTAGTCCATATGGTTTGTGATGGACGTCAAACACCAAAAATCGATTATTAGGAAATGTTGAGGTCATTTCCCTTTCACCAACTCAGTCCAACTGAACTTAGACTCCACCTCATAGGAAAACACCTTCATAAATATTAGGACCGACACCATCAATAGAAGAGCAAGAAGAGTCTTATACTTCCAGATTAAGATTACAACAAATATGAAGCAGAACATGAAGATTTCGACTATAACCGAGTTTACTAGGGCAAATCTCTAGACAACTTTATGATGGCCATCATTAAATCGTTCATGGACCAATTGAGCTAAGTTTATTGGGTAAAGAGTTTCAAATATGCTCTTGTCGAGCCATATGATGGTCGTTCTAATCTATTAGATTAACTCAGGGTTTACCAACTATCTATCACAACAGAAGGAGGGGACTCAGCAGTCATGGTGAACTATCTGCCAAAATGTCATAGCTCTACAACCTAAAAGTGGTTATTCGGTGTACTGGCAAATTCTATTGATTCATGTGAAGAGTTGAACACTAGATCATTAGTAATTTTAGCATGACCTACATGCAAGAAAAAACTCAATATGACCTCAAGCAAATTATGTATAAGGAAGTTGAGTCCCTATGTAGCTACATTAAGTGATGGCATGATGTGAGAGCCAACATATCTAGCATGACCGAGGAGACTACCATCTATGTTTTCGCAAAGGCCTCAAGGATCAAGAGCTATTTTAGAAGCTCATGCGCAAGGCTCCAACCACTTTGTACTCTCTCTTCTAGATGGTTGATAAATATGCCATTAGTGAGGAAGCCCTCCGGTAGATGTCCTCATCATAGCAAGACATGGGAAATGGAGAGTGAAAGCTAACCCAAATGAGGGATCTAATAGAAAGCAAAAGCAAGAGCGCTGAGTTGCTGCCATTGAGAGGGGACTCGAAGATGCAATATTCTTATCAAGTGGGGCAATTATAATAATAGACTTTAGATGATCTTGGAAGGGCTATGCATATATCACCCATAAGGAACGCACACAACCTAGGAATGTTGACATGTCAGAGATTTTGTGGGAAAAGTCAATTAAGAACCTAAGCATAAAACTCACAAGTCAGAGACCAACAAGACCATCAAGAAAGATGACTCAGATAAAGAAGGTGAGGCTATGTTTCTAGAACCAACACAAGACATCATGTATTTCATTGGTGGCCTCAACTCTTATAATTTCCAAAGGAACTAGCGGCTCAAAGCGAGATACTCCTACACAGAGGAATGAATAACTCTCAAGTTTCTATGGTTGTTAGAGGTGCCCATTACTGTCGATAGATCCGATCACCCTAACCATATCCCTTGACTTGGTTGTTATCCTATTATCTTGAATCTCATGGTGGATGATGCTAGATTACACCAAGTCCTCATTGACATCAGAAGCAACTTCAACTCTCTTCATCAAGACCTTCATAAAAATGGGTTCATTTGAGAGACCATTGAGGCCGAGTCTGGCACTATTATACATAATTATTTCAAGCAAGTCAACGACTCTGCTAGGACATTCTACGAAATTATTCCCAATAGAGTTTATGAACTTTGAAGTAGTGGATATTGATACATCTCACCATGTTATCATCCAAACACCATGATTCACAAAGTTTACGATTATTCCTGTCGGGGACCATAATTAGGGGTACCCTCAAGGCTCCTAATTCTCAGCTGGTAACCCCCATCAGCATAAAGCTGCAAAGGCCTGATGGGTACGATTAAGTCACGGATCAGTCCATTCGAGGGACTCGATCACGCCTCGCCCGAGCCTAGCCTCGGACAAGGGCAGCCGACCCCGGAGGATTTCCGTCTCGCCCGAGGCCCCCCTCCAGCGGCGAATATATTTCCGGCTCGCCCGAGGCCTTGTCTTTGCCAAGAAGCAACCCTGACCAAATCGCCGCACCGACCGACCAAATCGCAGGAGCATTTAATGCAAAGGTGGCCTGGCACCTTTATCCTGACGCGCGCCCCCCAGCTGGCAGAGCCGAAGTGACCGTCGTCACTTTGCCGCTCCACTGACCGGCCTGACAGAAGGACAGCGCCGCCTGCGCCGCTCCGACTGCGGTGCCACTTGACAGAATGAGGCTGACAGGCAGTCAGGCCAGGCCGAAGGCACCATAGGAAGCTTCGCTTCGCCTGACCCAGGGCTCGGACTCGGGCTAAGTCCCGGAAGACGACGAACTCCGCTCCGCCCGACCCAGGGCTCGGACTCGGGCTCAGCCCCAGAAGACGACGAACTCCGCTTCGCCCGACCCAGGGCTCGGACTCGGGCTCAGCCCCAGAAGACGACGAACTCCGCTTCGCCCGACCCCGGGGCTCGGACTCCGCCCTGGCCTCAGCTAACGGCCTCCGCCTCGCCCAACCCAGGGGCTCAGACTCGACCTCGGCCACGGAAGACAGACTCGACCTCGGCTTCGGAGGAGCTTCCACATCGCCTAACCTAGGGCGCAGACCAGCCACGTCGACAGGAGGCGCCATCATCACCCTACCCCGAGCTGACTCGGGCCACGGGAAACAAGACCGGCGTCCCATCTGGCTCGCTCCACCAGATAGGCAATGATGGCGCCCCGCACACTCGGTGACGACGGCGGCTCTCAACCCCCTTACGGAAGCAAGAGGACGTCAGCAGGGACTCAACAGCTCCGACAGCTGTCCTTCCGCCAGACTCCAGCACTCCTCCGACGGCCACGACATCACACCAGCAGGGTGCCAAAATCTCTCCGGCTGCCACGACGACATGTACTTAGGGCGCTAGCTCTCCTCCGCTAGACACATAGCACTCTGCTATATCCCCCATTGTACACCTGGATCCTCTCCTTACGCCTATAAAAGGAAGGACCAGGGCCCTCTTAGAGAGGGTTGGCCGCGCGGGGACGAGGACGAGACAGGCGCTCGCATGAGGCCGCTCGCTCCCTCTCCCGCGTGGACGCTTGTAACCCCCTACTGCAAGCGCACCCGACCTGGGCGCGGACGAACACGAAGGCCGCGGGATTCCCACCTCTCTCACGCTGGTCTCCGACCGCCTCACTTTCCCCCCTTCGCGCTCGACCTCGCGCTCGACCCATCTGGGCTGGGGCACGCGGCGACATTCACTCGTCGGCTTAGGGACCCCCCGGTCTCGAAACGCCGACAGTTGGCGCGCCAGGTAGGGGCCTGCTGCGTGTTGACGAATAGCTTCCCGTCAAGCTCCAGATGGGCAGTCTCCAGCAACCTCTCCAACCCGGGACGGTGCTCTGTTTCGGGAGTCTTGAGTTCATGTCCCTCGACGGCAGCTACGACATGATATTCCTTCCACCGCCGTGCGACAGCGACAATGGCGGCCGATAGCCCGCCCGCCGGCGGCGGGATCGACGACATCTTCCCCGCGTGGTGGAGGAACAACATTCGAGCTCACCCCGTCCTCTCCCCCGCCAACGGAGGAGGAGGCGGGGCAACCAAGGCCAAGCAGGAGGCAGCGCCTCGTCGGCTGTCGAGCGAGTCGATAGCACCAGCACCTCAACGGGAGGCGCGCTGGGCATCGACCTCGTGCTTGAGACGAAGACGAGCGCCATCTCCCCGCAACGCGCCGATTCCGGGCAAACGGACGACGCCAGCACGCTCGCGGAAGGCTTGCTGGGCGTCACCCTCGTACCTGAGACGACGGTGCAGTCAGTCCCCGACGTGACTCCATCACCGCCCGTCGACCAAGAGGTACCGACCGATTCCCATCCCACGTCTTTTGGATTCAGCCCCGACCCGCCTAGCGGCTTCGCTTTGGCGGGCGCTCTCGTAGAGGCGAGTCCAAACCCTCTGGGGTTTCGTATGCGGTCACCCTGGGACCGGCTGACGGACGTCTCGACCTACGGGCCCTCTGGGTCCGAGGAAGACGACGAGCCCAGCTTCTATTGGGATTTCTCTGGACTTGGCAACCCCAGTGCCATGCGGGACTTCATGACCGCGTGCGACTACTACCTTTCTGACTGTTCCGACGGTAGCCATAGCCTCGGCGACGAGGACTGTGGCCCAAGCTGCGAATGTTTCCACGTCGATCTAGGGGATCCCTCCGAAGGCAACCATCTCGGCATGCCGGAGGACGGTGATCCCCCTAGGCCGGTGCCTCGCGTTGACATCCCACGGGAGCTAGCTGTGGTCCCCGTTCAGGCGAGGGGCCATGACCCACAGCTCGAGCAAATCCGCGGGGTGCAGGCCAGGCTCGACGAGGGAGCAGGAGCGCTTGAGCCGATCCGCCGGGACGTCGGGCAGGCATGGACGGGCCAACCTCCGGCCGGAGAAATACGTCATCTACCCCAGGGCTTCCAGCACCGCATCACCGATGATGTCAGGGTCAGGCCGCCACCCGCATCTAGTGGGGTCGGCCAGAACCTGGCTGCAGCAGCAATGCTCCTCCACGCGATGCCGGAGCCATCAACCACCGAGGGGCGACGAATCCAGGGAGAGCTCAAGAATCTCCTGGAAGGCACCGCGGTCCGACGGGCCGAGAGCTCCGCCTCCCGAAGGCAGGGGTACCCCTCGGAACCTCATGTCGCGACTTCCCGATTCATGCGGGAAGCCTCGGTCTACACCGGGCGCACGCGCAACACAGCGCCTGCGGCCCCGGGTCGCCTCGGCAACGAGCACCATCACCGCGACCGTCGGGCCCACCTCGACGAGAGGGTGCGCCGAGGCTACCACCCCAGGCGTGGGGGACGCTACGACAGCGGGGAGGATCGGAGTCCCTCGCCCGAGCCACCCGGTCCGCAGGCCTTCAGCCGGGCCATACGACGGGCGCCGTTCCCGACTCGGTTCCGACCCCCGACTACTATCACAAAGTACTCGGGGGAGACGAGGCCGGAACTGTGGCTCGCGGACTACCGTTTGGCCTGCCAACTGGGTGGAACGGACGATGACAACCTCATCATCCGCAACCTCCCCCTGTTTCTCTCCGACACTGCTCGCGCCTGGTTGGAGCACCTACCTCCGAGGCAGATCTCCAACTGGGACGACCTAGTCCAAGCTTTCGCCGGCAATTTCCAGGGCACGTACGTGCGCCCCGGGAATTCCTGGGACCTCCGAAGCTGCCGACAGTAGCCGGGAGAGTCTCTCCGGGACTACATCTGGCGATTCTCGAAGCAGCGCACCGAGCTGCCCAACATCACCGACTCGGATGTCATCGGCGTGTTCCTCGCTGGCACCACCTGCCGCGACCTGGTGAGCAAGCTGGGTCGCAAGACTCCCACCAGGGCGAGCGAGCTGATGGACATCGCCACCAAGTTCGCCTCCGGCCAGGAGGCGGTCGAGGCTATCTTCCGGAAGGACAAGCAGCCCCAGGGCCACCCATCGGAAGATGCCCCCGAGGCGTCAACTCAGCGCGGCGCCAAAAAGAAAGGCAAGAAGAAGTCGCAAGCGAAACGCGACGCCGCCGACGCGGACCTTATCGCCGCCGCCGAGTACAAGAACCCTCGGAAACCCCCCGGAGGTGCCAACCTCTTCGACAAGATGCTCAAGAAGCCGTGCCCCTATCACCAGGGGCCCGTCAAGCACACCCTTGAGGAGTGCGTCATGCTTCGGCGCCACTTCCACAGGGCCGGGCCACCCGCGGAGGGTGGCAGGGCCCACGACACCGACAAGAAGGAAGATCACCAGGCAGGAGAGTTCCCCGAGGTCCGCGACTGCTTCATGATCTACGGTGGGCAAGCGGCAAACGCCTTAGCTCGGCACTACAAGCAAGAGCGCCGGGAGGTCTGTTCGGTGAAGGTGGCGGCGCCAGTCTACCTAGACTGGTCCGACAAGCCCGTCACCTTCGACCAAGCCGACCACCCCGACCATGTGCCGAGCCCGGGGAAATACCCGCTCGTCGTCGACCCCGTCATCGGCGACGTCAGGCTCACCAAGGTCCTCATGGACGGGGGCAGCAGCCTCAACATCATCTACGCCGAGACCCTCGGGCTCCTGCGGGTCGATCTGTCCTCCGTCCGGGCAGGCGCTGCGCCCTTCCATGGGATCACACCCGGGAAGCGCGTCTAGCCCCTCGGACAGCTCGACCTTCCCGTCTGCTTCGGAACACCCTCCAACTTCCGAAGGGAGACCCTGACGTTCGAGGTGGTCGGGTTCCGAGGAACCTACCACGCGGTACTGGAAAGACCATGCTACGCGAAGTTCATGGCCGTCCCCAACTACACCTACCTGAAGCTCAAGATGCCGGGCCCCAACAGGGTCATCACCGTCGGCCCCACGTACAAACACGCGTTCGAATGCGACGTGGAGTGCGTGGAGTACGCCGAGGCCCTCGCCGAGTCCGAGGCCCTCATCACCGACCTGGAGAGCCTCTCTAAGGAGGTGCCAGACGTGAAGCGTCACGCCGGCAACTTTGAGCCAGCGGAGACGGTTAAGGTCGTCCCCCTCGACCTCAGCGGCGACGCCTCCAAGCAGATCCGGATCGGCTCCGGGCTCGGTCCCAAATAGGAAACAGTGCTCATCGACTTTCTCCGCGTGAACGCCGACGTCTTCGCGTGGAGTCCCTCGGACATGCCCGGCATACCGAGGGATGTCGCCGAGCACTCGCTGGACATCCGAGCCGGAGCCCGACCCGTCAAGCAGCCTCTACGCCGATTCGACTTGGAGAAGCGTAGAGCCATAGGCGAGGAGATCCACAAGCTAATGGTGGTGGGGTTCATCAAAGAGGTATTCCATCCCGAATGGCTTGCCAACCCTGTGCTTGTGAGAAAGAAAGGGGGGAAATGGCGGATGTGTGTAGACTACACTGGTCTAAACAAAGCATGTCCGAAGGTTCCCTACCCTCTGCCTCGCATCGATCAAATCGTGGATTCCACTGCTGGGTGCGAAACCCTGTCTTTCCTCGATGCCTACTCAGGGTATCACCAAATCAGGATGAAAGAGTCCGACCAGCTCGCGACTTCTTTCATCACACCCTTCGGCATGTACTGCTATGTCACCATGCCGTTTGGCTTGAGGAATGCGGGTGCGACGTACCAGCGGTGCATGAACCATGTGTTCGGCGAACACATTGGCCGCACGGTCGAGGCCTACATCAATGACATCGTAGTCAAGACGAGGAAAGCCTCCGACCTCCTTTCTGACCTTGAAGTGACATTCCGATGTCTCAAGGCGAAAGGCGTCAAGCTCAATCCCGAGAAGTGTGTCTTCGGGGTGCCCCGAGGCATGCTCTTGGGGTTCATCGTCTCCGAGCGGGGCATCGAAGCCAACCCGGAGAAGATCGCAGCCATCACCAGCATGGGGCCCATCAAAGACTTGAAAGGCGTACAGAGGGTCATGGGATGTCTCGCGGCTCTGAGCCGCTTCATCTCACGCCTCGGCGAAAGAGGTCTACCTCTGTACCGCCTCTTAAGGAAGGCCGAGTGCTTCACTTGGACCCCTGAGGCCGAGGAAGCCCTCGGGAACCTGAAGGCGCTCCTCACGAAGGCGCCTATCTTGGTGCCCCCAGCTGCCAGAGAAGCCCTCTTGGTCTACGTCGCCGCGACCACTCAGGTGGTCAGCGCCGCGATTGTGGTCGAGAGGCAAGAAGAGGGGCATGCATTGTCCGTTCAGAGGTCAGTCTACTTCGTCAGCGAGGTACTGTCCGAAACCAAGATCCTCTACCCACAAGTTCAGAAGCTGCTGTATGCGGTGATCCTGACACAGCGGAAGTTGCGACACTACTTCGAGTCTCATCCGGTAACTGTGGTGTCATCCTTCCCCTGGGAGAGATCATCCAGTGCCGAGAGGCCTCGGGTAGGATTGCAAAGTGGGCGGTGGAAATCATGGGCGAGACAATCTCGTTCGCCCCTCGGAAGGCCATCAAGTCCCAGGTCTTGGCGGACTTCGTGGCCGAATGGGTCGACACCCAGCTACCGACGGCTCTGATCCAACCGGAGCTCTGGACCATGTTTTTCGACGGGTCGTTGATGAAGACGGGAGCCGGCGCGGGCCTACTCTTCATCTCGCCCCTCGGGAAGCACATACGCTATGTGCTACGCCTCCATTTCCCGGCATCCAACAATGTGGCTGAGTACGAAGCTCTGGTCAATGGGTTGCGGATCGCCATCGAGCTAGGGGTCCGACGCCTCGATGCTCGCGGTGACTCGCAGCTCATCATCGACCAAGTCATGAAGAACTCCCACTACCGCGACCCGAAGATGGAGGCCTACTGCGATGAGGTTCGGCGCCTGGAAGACAAGTTCTACGGGCTCGAGCTCAACCACATCGCTCGGCGCTACAATGAGACTGCGGACGAGCTGGCTAAAATAGCCTCGAGGCGAACAACAGTTCCCCCGGACGTCTTCTCCCGAGACCTGCATCAACCCTCCGTCAAGATTGACGACACGCCCGAGCCTGAGGCACCCTCGGCCCAGCCCGAGGTACCCTCGGCATAGCCCGAGGCACCCTCGGCTCGGCCCGAGGTACCCTTGGCCCCCGAGGGTGAGACGCTACGCGTCGAGGGGGAGCAAAGCGGGGTCACGCCTGATCAAAACTGGCAGACCCCGTACCTGCAATATCTCCACCAAGGAGAGCTACCCTCCGACCGAGCCGAGGCTCGGCGGGTGGCGCGGCGCGCCAAGTCGTTCGTCTTGCTGGGAGATGAGAAGGAGCTCTACCACCGCAGCCCCTCTGGCATCCTCCAGCGATGCATCTCCATCGCCGAAGGTCAGGAACTCCTGCAAGAGATACACTCGGGGGCTTGCGGCCATCACGCAGCGCCTCGAGCCCTTGTCGGGAATGCTTTCCGACAAGGCTTCTACTGGCCCACGGCGGTGGCTGACGCTACCAGGATCGTCCACACCTGCGAAGAGTGTCAATTCTACGCAAGGCAGACCCACCTGCCCGCTCAGGCTCTACAGACGATACCCATCACCTGGCCTTTTGCTGTATGGGGTCTGGACCTCGTCGGCCCCTTGCAGAAGGCACCCGGGGGCTTCACGCACCTGTTGGTTGCCATCGACAAATTCTCCAAGTGGGTCGAGGTCCGACCCCTAAACAGCATCAGGTCCGAGCAGGCGGTGGCGTTCTTCACCAACATCATCCATCGCTTCGGGGTCCCAAACTCCATCATCACCGACAACGGCACCCAGTTCATCGGCAGAAAGTTCCTGGACTTCTGCGAGGATCACCACATCCGGGTGGACTGGGCCGCCGTAGCTCACCCCATGTCAAATGGGCAAGTGGAGCGTGCCAACGACATGATTCTACAAGGGCTCAAGCCTCGGATCTACAACGACCTCAACAAGTTCGGCAAGCGATGGATGAAGGAACTCCCCTCGGTGGTCTGGAGTCTGAGGACAACGCCGAGCCGAGCCACGGGCTTCACGCCGTTCTTCCTAGTCTACGGGGCCGAGGCCGTCTTGCCCACAGACCTGGAATACGGCTCCCCGAGGACGAGGGCCTACACCGACCAAAGCAACCAAGCTAGCCGAGAAGACTCGCTGGACCAGCTGGAGGAGGCTCGGGATAGGGCCTTACTACACTCGGCGCGGTACCAGCAGTCCCTGCGACGCTACCACGCCCGAGGGGTCCGGTCCCGAGACCTCCAGGTGGGCGACCTGGTGCTTCGGCTGCGACAAGACGCCCGAGGGCGGCACAAGCTCACGCCCCCCTAGGAGGGGCCGTTCGTCATCGCCAAAGTCCTGAAGCCCGGAACGTACAAGCTGGCCAACGGTCAAGGCGAGGTCTACGACAACGCTTGGAACATCCAACAGCTACGTCGCTTCTACCCTTAAGATGTTTTCAAGTTGTTCATATACCTCGCTCCCACGCAAAGTTTAGTCATCAAGGAAGGGTCGGCCTCGCCTCGGCAAAGCCCGACCCTCCCTCGGGGGCTAAAAGGGGGGAACCCCCTCTGTGTCGAAATTTTCCTCGAAAAAAGATCTTTTCTGCCAGAATGTCTTTCGTGCTTTTTGACTACTTCGAAAGTGGATCCTGAAAACGACGAAGTACACGTAAGCAGCCAAGGCTGACCGAGCCGAGGGACTCCTACGCCTCCGGGATACGGATACCTCACTCATCACCTTCTGCGATAAGTAACTCACGTTCGGATAAGTGATTCCGCGAACCGAACAAGTCTTCACGTTTGGAAGCTCTTCTGCCGAAGCGATTCTTCGAGCCTTCTCGACTGCGTCGGTGACAGAGCCCCATGGACGGGTAAGAGTGCGCGTAAGCGGCAAGGACGACCGAGCCGAGGGACTCCTACGCCTCCGGGATACGGATACCTCACTCATCACCTTCCACGAGAAGCAACTCTCGCTCGCACAAACATTTCTGTTACCGACAAAAAAGTCCAGATACTCGAAACAAGAGGAAAAGAGACGCAGCTTTACAACACGGCGAGGGTGTGTTTTGGCCCCGGCGGCCGCAGGCAACACACGCTACAAAACAATCCGATCCTGCAGGCTCGGATCCTGACGCTTGAAGGGATCAGCAGCACCCTCGGCGTCGACAACACCTTCGGCGAGGTCCGACCTAGCCTCGGACAGCGACGTGGTCCGAAGATCTCCACTCTGAAGGACGGCGTCATCACCAAGCCCGGGCCGTCGCCATCAGGGTCTTCTCCGAGAGTCCAGCTCGGACAGGCGGCTCGACCGGTCACCCCGGGGCCTCGGCCAGATGTCCTCCGAGGACGCCAGCCCGACCCGAGGCCTCGGCTGGTCAATTCCGGCGTCGGTTCTGCTAACGGACGACCCGGCCAGGCTCCGGCCGACCAGGTCTTCTTTTCTGGCCAACTCTGCCTCTGTCCGCGCTGACACCGCTACCCCCGGCCTCGGCTCATCGAAGGGCGGCCGAGGGGTTCCTTTAACTGAGCAAGAGAAGCCTCGGGCAACAAGGCCGACCGAGCCGAGGGACTCCTACGCCTCCGGGATACGGATACCTCACTCGTCACCTTTGCACGGGGCGACTCACGCTTGGTGAAGCGGTTCAGACAACCAACAGGCGAGTCCTAGTGCTCGAAAATGAGGAAAAACACGGCTCCATGCCAAAATTACATACATGTTCAGGCCTCGACAGCCACAATGAACAAAAACACTGGCATTCAAAGTGCCATTACAAACGGGACTCCGGTTCCACCTCCGCAGGTACGAACAACCCCACTCGATGGGGGGGCCTGCGGAGCAACAGAAGACTGACGGGCGGCGCGCCGTCGCCCGCTCCAGCAGCGGTGACGACGACGACTTCTGCTCCGGGGGGCCGAACAGCGGCAGCGATGACCTCAGGGCAGATGCTGCTGCCAGGAGGCCCTCGCTCATGCCCAAACTCGTGAGGCAAGGACGGGCAGAAGGCCGTAGAGTTGGAGGTCGGTCCGTGGGCGGCCCTGGCTGTCTCGCCGGCGGGAGAACCTCTTCCAGCTGCCGTGGCAGAAGCCGGCGCCGAGAGCGGCTTCGAAGCCACTCACGTCCGAGAGCCAGGCACGCGGCAGCTGCCGGTGCCACGGACAACAACCACCCTTCCCCCCGATCACTGAGGGAAGGAGCGGGCCGCCGCCCACGCAGGGGCCGACCCCAACTCGGCACACTCCCCTCCCCAGCCCTGGTGATGAAAATCCTTGAGGCTGAGGGAGGGGCAGAGGCCGCAGCCCGGCTCGCTTTCCCCCACCATCAAACTGGAGGTCACCGTCTTGGGTGACCGCCGGCGGAGGGGTGCAGTCGGGCTGCATGATGAAAATCCTTGAAGCCGAACGATGGCTGAAAGGTACCAACTCCCACGGAGTTGCGTTCCTCCAACGACGAGGCGGAAAGACGGCGGGTACCCCCCATTCGGGGGCTGGGAAGGCGGAGAGACACGATGCATAAGGGAGCGCGAAGACATGGTCGCCTTCCAAGGGGGTCACCCTCCTTTTAAAGGTGACTCTCCCTACTTGCGTCCCCAGCCGTCGCGGGCTGAGTCTTCTCCAACACGCTCCAAGGTCCTCCCCTGCAGCGCGGGGGCTGGGTCCCACACGTCATGCAAGTCGGCTCAGAGCGGAAGAAGCCAAACCGCCGTGCGCAGTGCGCACAACCGCCCAACGGTTACAAGCGACTCTCCACTTTTGCCCAGACCAACGGGCGAAAGGGGCGGACAGCCATGCAGGCGGCATGCAACCGCACCAAGTGGGCGCGCTTCTCCGACTCCCAACACGCCCGGCATGCAGGCCCAGGCCCACGCGTCATGCAACCGGCGCACCGAGTGCTTCGTGCATGCAACTACACCGCCACTTGCGCCACCACCGCGCCTCCTCGACTGCGGAACCGATACCGCGACTCGAGGCGACCTAGAGCGCGACCCAGCGGCGCCAGCCTGGCGCGACGGTCAATGCGGCCAAAAATGGGTCGGCAGTAATGGCGGTGGCAGGCGGGCAGGAGCAACGGTCACGTCGCCAGTCAGGCCTACATCCCATCCGGGGGCAACGAGAGAACCCTCTCTCACGGCGTGAAGACAACGTGCCCGTGTTCCGTTCCTCGAACGGCTCGCGCACGCGCAACGACCGCCCCGCCAACCACTCGCCCCGTCGCATTAACTCCGCGGCGGGACAGGCGGCGCCTCTGGCAGGAGAAGCGGGCGACACTTTGCCTTCGCCATAATGACCGCGTCAAAAAAGGTACGCCGCGTCGTTCGATTTCGTATCCTTTTCCTTTTTCCTCTTTCTCTCTCTTGCAGCAGGGACCGGGAAAGGGGGATACCCCGAAAAGGATCCTTCCCCGTGAAGGAACCAGGCTCCGAGCCTCCCTACTGATCAGAGGTTCGAAGGCTGGCCCCTCGGAAGGGTTCGACAGCCACCTCAGATCGTGTGGGCCCTACACCCACTACTGGTCAGAGGTTCGAAGGCCGGCCCCTCGGAAGGGTTCAACGGCCGCCTCAGGCTACTCGGGCTCCGCGCCCACTACTGATCAGGGGTTCGAAGGCTGGCCCCCGAAGGGTTCACAGCCGCCTTAGACACAGAGCGAGGGATGACCATGGGTACGTTCGATACATAACCGAGGCTCGGGCTGCGCTCCCGAGGTACCCTAGGACATTTCCGAGACCAGCGGGAACGATCTTGTAACAGAATCCCATCAGAGGGAGGCATCGAGCCCTCGGACCCCGTCGCCAGGGGACCGGGTCTGGCAGATCACCCGCAGGTACTTTTGGGCGTGCCTCCGGGCCCCTAGCCGACCCCTAACGAACGGGGCACGGATGTCCACTCGGATTACCCGCCTGCAGCTCACCGGAGACACCATGTTCGGCGCCCATCGAGGGCAACATGGCGCTTTCCCCCTCCTCCTTGCGGAAAGGCGACGCAGGGGCGTATATAAAAAAGTCGAGTCTATCCCTGATCGCCCTCTCGCCCTGTGCAGAGGCTCGGGGGCTGCTCTCGCAAACCCGACTCCGGCCGAACCGTTGACAGCGTCAACATACCAGCCCGAGAACTTGGGACCCGACCGTATACCCGGGCTACGGCCAGCTCGCATGAGGGAACGACCAGACCAGCCGAAGCATTACGCGAGGCAATAAGACCTCGGAGGAGTGAAACCACTCCTCCGAGGCCTCAGGGGCTACACCCGGCGGGTGCGCTCGCGCGCACCCACCGGAACAAAACGCAACCGAGAAAGGCTGGTCCCCTTGCAAAAAAGTGCGATGAAAGCCTCCAAGCGAGTGCTAACACTCCCTTCGAGGCTCGGGGGCTACTGTCGGGGACCATAATTAGGGGTACCCTCAAGGCTCCTAATTCTCAGCTGGTAACCCCCATCAGCATAAGGCTGCAAAGGCCTGATGGGTACGATTAAGTCAGGGATCAGTCCATTCGAGGGACTCGATCACGCCTCGCCCGAGCCTAGCCTCGGACAAGGGCAGCCGACCCCGGAGGATTTCCGTCTCGCCCGAGGCCCCCTCCAGCGGCGAATATATTTCCGGCTCGCCCGAGGCCTTGTCTTCGCCAAGAAGCAACCCTAACCAAATCGCCGCACCGACCGACCAAATCGCAGGAGCATTTAATGCAAAGGTGGCCTGACACCTTTATCCTGACGCGCGCCCCCCAGCTGGCAGAGCCGAAGTGACCGCCGTCACTTCGCCGCTCCACTGACCGGCCTGACAGAAGGACAGTGCCGCCTGCGCCGCTCCGACTGCGGTGCCACTTGACAGAGTGAGGCTGACAGACAGTCAGGCCCAGCCGAAGGCACCATAGGAAGCTCCGCTTCGCCCGACCCAGGGCTCGGACTCGGGCTAAGTCCCGGAAGACGACGAACTCCGCTCCGCCCGACCCAGGGCTCAGACTCGGGCTCAGCCCCAGAAGACGACGAACTCCGCTTCGCCCGACCTAGGGCTCGGACTCGGGCTCAGCCCCAGAAGACGACGAACTCCGCTTCGCCCGACCCCGGGGCTCGGACTCCGCCCTGGCCTCAGCTAACGGCCTCCGCCTCGCCCGACCCAGGGGCTCGGACTCGACCTCGGCCACGGAAGACAGACTCGACCTCGGCTTCGGAGGAGCTTCCACATCGCCCAACCTAGGGCGCAGACAGCTGTCCCTCCGCCAGGCTCCGACAGCTGTCCCTCCGCCAGGCTCCAGCACTCCTCCGACGGCCACGACATCACACCAGCTGGGTGCCAAAATCTCTCCGGCTGCCACGACGGCATGTACTTAGGGCGCTAGCTCTCCTCCGCTAGACACGTAGCACTCTACTATATCCCCCATTGTACACCTGGATCCTCTCCTTACGCCTATAAAAGGAAGGACCAGGGTCCTCTTAGAGAGGGTTGGCCGCGTGGGGACGAGGACGAGACAGGCGCTCGCGTGAGGCCGCTCGCTCCCTCTCCCGCGTGGACGCTTGTAGCCCCCTACTGCAAGCGCACCCGACCTGGGCGCGAGACGAACACGAAGGCCGCGGGATTCCCACCTCTCTCACGCTGGTCTCCGGCCGCCTCACTTTCCCCCCTTCGTGCTCGGCCTCGCGCTCGACCCATCTGGGCTGGGGCACGCGGCGACATTCACTCGTTGGCTTAGGGACCCCCGGTCTCGAAACGCCGACAATTCCTCACTACACATATCCAATACTTATGATGTTGGGTCCTAATGGAGTAATAACCGCCAAAGGCGACTTGAGACAGTCTTGCACTTGTGACACAGAAGGGAACAACCTCACCAAATCCCAACTAATACAGGCCGAAAGCAACGACCTGAAGGAAGCCTTCAAACGAAGTCACCTTGAAGCCTGAATCTGCAGGATGAGCCCAAACTCCCCAAGTAGGCCTAGTTGGACTCTAATTAGTTAACCAAAAATTCTGACGAGACAAATTTAATACAAGATCATGTTGTGCTCATGATCATCTCTATTAGCGAATGTCGAGATGGATATTTTTTTACCACAATAAGACAATTTTAACAAACTAGGAGAATATGTCCTAGTTAGGTTCGAATAATTGAGTTCCAAGGACAAGTATACACGACTCCTACATAAAATATTGTGACAACAAAGTTTGCGCTTGAACAACTCGTATTGTTATGGCTGCCTCAACATGATTAATTGCATGTTGACCTTTGTGGCTACATATGTGTCGGGGTTTTGGAAACTGGGGGAAAATAAGATTTGTGTTCAGTGGGAATTCCAGCGCGGACTCACTCTGAAAAGTGAATCGCTGGGACTCGAACGATGAACTTGCGACAAGGGGGTTTATGCTGGTTCAGCCGGAGCCCTAGTCTAGTGTGGTGTTGATCGTGGTATTGCAATGGAACGTGTTACAACTTGTGTGCATATCTGTGTGAGAGGAAGAGGATCCTTCCCTTTTATATCTTAAGGGACAGACCTTACATTGCTCTCTCTCTCTCTCTTTTGAGAGAGAGAGAGAATGAGATGGACTCAAGAGAGTGGCCAAGGGAATATTAGCGACAAGGCATCCTACTCCCATATATTTGAGAGAGTGTGGCCAACAGAATTATTTGTAATTTCCTCATCATATTTGTGTTTGAGTGACCAAGGCGATCATGTGAACTTTGGAATGTATTGGCATTCTAAATAATTTACTTTGTAGATAACATGTTGTACATGTCTAATATATGTATAGTATAATCCACTTGAGAGTGACGAAACTTTTGAAGTTTTTCTTTTCCATATTCGTTGTCATTTGTAATGACAAGGGACTCCTCGTTATTGTCATCATGAGTTTCAATGTGAAACCCAAATTTCTAGATATCTATATAACTCAATAGGGTACAAGTTGAATCGGGATATAAGAGTACATCCTCGATTATAATCAATGTTCTCAAATAGAACATAACAATGGCCCATTTAGAGCCTGCTATTCCAACATCACATCAAGTGATTGTTAAAACATTTCATTATTCTTTGTTAGAGTCTGAAATATTTTTATTTCCCTAAGTTTAGAAATAGTGGTACAACTATCCACTAGCAACATTTCCACCATCAGATTGACTCCCATACAATCTGTATGAAATGGAGAATTTAAAATGAAAATCTCAACAAGTAAATATAGAATTTTTTGATCACATAGATATTAGGCATGCTTAATACAACAAAATTACCAAATGTGCTAGATGACATAAAACAAAGAACAATGACTATTACCACACGTGAACCATAATGATAATTAAGTATCCCAAAGGACAAGGAGCCCGAGCATAGTCTCCAAGTAGATATTTAGAAGTGTATTCTAAGATCATGTTGTCTATGTTGTCGATGTTCTCATTAGGTGGAAGAAGAGCCTTGATGTGGCTTGTTTCTGTCGGGTATAGTTGGAGCACCCTTGGGCATATTGTCAGTTGACATCAGGTTATCAGTTGAAGTGTGATGCAAATTGTTATCCACCTTGATTGGAGTGTCATTAGTTGGGGCGTCCACATCGCATGAATTTGAAGTACATGTCCACTAAGTGCTTTAGAGAGCGACATTTCTTAGTTTGGTTGTTTTAGCAAGCGCACTTTTCACAAGTGTTAGACTTGTCTTTGTTTGGCTGAGAAGTGACCTTTCCCTTAGCATCACTAGGTTTGTTTTTTCTCCTATGCTTGTTCTTGCCATTAGAGTTTCTCGGATTGCCATTGTTAGTACCACCCTTCTGTATTTTCTTCTGACTATTAGCATGTACTTCTAGCAGGGGCTTAACACCTACAGGGCGCTGTCGGGGAGTTCTAGACAAGGAGCTCATTGTGCCTTCTTTATTTTGACATAAACGTTTATGTCGATGTTCGTAGTTGATGTGAAACATTTATGAGATACATGTGAATAGTGAGACATTTGAACTATAGATATTTATGTGGTTGTTTATGCCGATGTTATATGAGTTGTGAATGAAATGATACTTGAATTATTTTATGTGCTACAAGTAAATGAGTTTTATGTAATCTATATGAAGAAATAAATAAAAACCATATAATTTTTGCAGCTGCAAATACTTAATTTTCGTTAGTTAAATAGATAGCCGATGAAAGGTAGCTCTGGCCACGCTAACTTCCATTGGCTTGCCATATAGCCCAAAAGAAGTTGAATAACTTCCATTGGCTTGACTCGATTAGTAGTCCACAGAGTTAGTTCAATAGAAGTTAGGCCTTCTTTGGAACGTAGGATTGTGAGAACACAAGAGCAGGAAAAACATAGTAATTCTGAAGGAATACATAAGCAAAACAGAGGGTTGAAAAACACAGAAAAAAATTGAGAAAACAAGTATTTGGACGAAGCATAGGAAACTTGTAGGAATAGGAATGCACAATTCTTCTTACATTTAGATGAACAGTCGCACAAAATATTGTTTTGGATGAATCATAGGAAAGTTTAGCAGCAAAAAAATAATGATTTGCCTACATGAATTAAAAAAAACGGTCCAAGCCAATGTTTTGTTTCCTACATCTTCCCTACAAAATCGGCTAGATAGGAAATTTTCCTTCACTTTTTTCTTGGTTCGTTCTAGCGTGGCTAGAGCTTAACTTTGTCAACCATACCAGATGGATATTAGCTACGTTGGTGGTTTGACGAGAGTTAAGGGGTGTTTGGTTTGAGGAATCACTCTATCCAAAATATGGTGGTGCATCATAGGTCCATTCCTCAAATTTGGTGGGATGACCTCATTCCTCATATTAGTACTAACTAAATAACTATAAGGAATGAGGTGATGATGGATCAACTCATTCCATTCCACAAACCAAACAAAAAAGTGAGGAGTGAGAAGATGATGGACTAGCTAATTCCTTAAACCAAACAGGCTTTTCCTTTTCGTCTAGGAGCACCGATCAATAACCGACATAAGTTAAACCAACAAAAATAGACTTTTTTTTTGTCAAGAGTTAACGCGATTTATATACTGTTGATCGCTTTATTAGATGTAACATTGGATTATAAAAAAACAAATAGCCAAAAAATCGAACTACCGCCCTCGCGTCACGACCACAGCTATGATTACACATCCATCAATCAGAAAACCACAGCACGTCCTTGCGATAAATAAAATGATGACACGATACGATTCTCTACAGCAACAAATCGATCGGTCACGTACCGGTACCGCACGACGACGATACTCGTCGAGTACTCCTGCTCCAAGCAAACCCGTCGGTACAAACGCTATTTACGAGGCTGATTGGTACGTTGTTGTCTAAAATTTTAACTATATCTAAAACTAGACAAAGCTAAAATTTTAGCAGCAGCTATTAAATTGGCTGCTAAAATTTGTCAATATCTTACATTTATCAATGCCAGATTCGTGACTAACTTTTTTATATTAGTTTTTAACATATTTTTTCTTGCTAAAACTTCGATATAACAATTTTTTTTTCTTCTTCTAGCCAACCAAATATGCTCCGCACCGCATACCTTCCTACCTACTCCAGCAGACCAGCACCTCTCCCAGCCGCTGCCGTTGTGGCCCCAGCTAGCGCCGTCCACGTCGTTTCAACGGGCAAATGAATTTCTCGTTGTGCTGCAGCGCCGACACGTATGCCCAGGCCCAGCCGCCCCCAGGCTTGCCAGTTGCCAGCGCTACCCGACGAACGAAACGACGTGGAAAAGCGTGAAAATGTGCAGAAAGCCGTACGGGCGCGGCAGGGCTCACGCCGGAACAGGGATACCAAAAAAAAAAAAAAACGCCGGTCCCGGCGGCGCGCGCGCGGCTCTCGTTTTGCACGCGCGCGTGCCCGCAGCGGCCAGTACTACTGTTCCTTATCAGGAAGGGGGCAAAAAACCTCGGTCTGCCCCGGGCTGGGCTGGGCTGGCCGCACTGCACGAGGCACGTGTACTAGCGCCTCCACGCCACGGGGCCCCGCATGTCATCCGGAAGCAGGCCGATATTTATGGGCCATAAACAAGGACCGGCGGTCAAGTGAGTGCCCCCCAACACACACACACCCACCCCCCCCCCCCCCCCCCCCCCCCCCCCCCCCCGCCTCATCTTGATCCAATTGTTTAAAAATAATAATCGTCTTGTACTACTGTGCTGAGGGGCGTGCAAATAGGAAACAGGAAAGGAGACCCGCGCGCGCCCCATCGCCTCGCCTCGCCTCGCCTCGCTTTCATTTGCCGTCGCTTCGGGTCTGTCCCTCCTCCTCCCCAATTGGTGGGGTCGCTTTCGTACTACTACTACTGCTAGTTGTGTCTTGTGTGCCCATGAGCCTAGCGTTTTGGGGATGTTTTCTTGCCCCTGATGGTGGATCCACTGGCCGCCGGTTTTCTCCAGCTGGAGAGCCATTCGTGGGCGTAGGACGAGAGAGAGGATCGGCGGCGGCGGCGTGTGGGAGATGGCGCGCGAGAGGCGGGAGATACGGCGGATAGAGAGCGCGGCGGCGCGGCAGGTGACCTTCTCCAAGCGCCGGCGCGGGCTGTTCAAGAAGGCGGAGGAGCTCGCCGTGCTGTGCGACGCCGACGTCGCGCTCGTCGTGTTCTCCGCCACCGGCAGGCTCTCGCAGTTCGCGAGCTCCAGGCACGCACTCTCGATCGATCACTCCGCTAGCTAGCCTAGCTACATACCTACCGTGTTTCCCTCCGCGACACGCCCATCCGACGTCACATCACATCTGCCGCCGTTCTTCGAACCCTTTTTTTCCTTTATCGCCACGCATGGCGTGTTTTCTCGTTTGAAATTGGGATCTGGATCTTCTTCTGACACGGTGGCTTGGTGTTTCGGATCCTTGCACTAGGGTTT
The DNA here is from genome assembly GCF_902167145.1 of Zea mays. Lineage (NCBI taxonomy): Eukaryota > Viridiplantae > Streptophyta > Magnoliopsida > Poales > Poaceae > Zea > Zea mays. Next base: position 8,370,021 of record NC_050104.1, on the reverse strand, counting down.
CGTGCTTGGCCATACTACAAATTCCCTCTCTCTCTCTCTCTCTCTGTGTGTGTGTGTGTGTGTGTCTTCTTTCTTAGTAGGGTTTGGCTTTCATTTGGAAGACGATATGCTGAGCGAATTCGTTTTCTGTTTGAATACGGTAGAACTTGTTGTATGCAGTGGAAATCGAGCTTCCCTTGAACATCTACCGCCTTTGTTGTGCGTGCCTATTCCCGCCAGCTCCCCGGCCAGCTTCTCAGAGAAATGGGGAATTTTCTACAGTATTTCCCTGGTTTTCTACAGTGTTTCCCGTCAGCTCGCGGATTACTCTTTTTACGGTGGGCCGAATTGCTGTAGCTCGCTGCCGAGAGCACTCCGGCCGGTGTACGCCCGCTAATTTCTGCCCGTCGCTTGTCCTGCGGTGGAAACGCTGGTGCTGCTGATCGATGGACCCGATCAAACACTGTGGATCAGCGCGTGGCGGTCGTTGATAAGCTGAGAGCTCATGTCGAACGGCCGTACCTGTGATTTTATGTGCCGGTTTTGGTTCATGCATGCACGGACTTGATCGTTCTCCCTCCCCGGCTGCTGAAGCCTTTCGTGATTCGTGCTGCTGGGATAAACTATTCTGGTCAAGTACCGCTGCTTGTGGTGCTGGCGCTGCATCTGGTTTTCGTGATTCGTACGTGCATGATTGATGACGGGCGTTTCACCATTTTTCTTTGTGGAGCACACATGGCTTGTTCCGTGCCAATCGAAGTACATAAGCAGAACATTTATATGCAATTTAGTCTGTGTTTAGTTCAGTTTTTTTTTATAAATCTGTTTCTGTTTTAAAAAAGCAGAAGCTGAATCGAAGGGGTTTATCTTTTCTGCCACTACTATGGAAAATCAGTTTTTCTTAATACAAATTTTAAAGAACTTATACTGTGCTTTTCGCTGCTTATCCAAGTTCGATATATTAATAAAGAGATAAAACAAGCAATTAAAACGAGATTCAAATTAATTAAGTGTTATAATAAATAAATAATTAATTATTAATAAAAATATTAGAATGGGATTGTAAAATTGAATTATTACTTGAATATATTAATGAAGAGACACAATAAATAGGAAATAAAATGGGATTAAAAATAATTAAGTGTTAGAATAAGTAAAATAAATATATATATTATTAAAAAATATAGCAAGTGGAGTCTAGTTTTATTAGTAAAAATATTAGGAACACAAATGTGAATTTTTTAAATTAGATATATTGATTAAGAGATATAGTTAAACAAAGTGCATAGACAATCCATAGTAATTTGAACCAAACGACTTATACCAATTTTTTTATAGTAGATAGCTCATAGTAACTTTTTTACAGCTCACTAGAATGTTTCTCTATTCTTCCTAGAGCATATGCCTATAATCGTGTTAGGGTGCTACTTATTTTATTGATAAATTCAATATGATAGTTAGAGGTTGTTTCATTATTATTTTTTGAATATTATACATGCACAAACATAACTCATCCTCAAAAGTGAATTCTTTTGGTTATTCATTATATTTGATATGTATAACGGCCATTTCATTAACTCACAATTATTTAGAATCTTTTGCTTTCCTGATTTAATTAGTGTTGCTTCTACGAACCCACATTTAACACGGAGGCTACACTACCCGACACAACCGCTTTGCCGAGTGATAAATACTCGAGAAACTTTTTTGCCGAGTGTGACTTTCGTCAAAAAAGTCTCAGCGAATTGTACATCGGCAGTGACTTCTTTGCTGAGTATTTTTTTTCGGGCACTCGGCAAAGACTCTCGGCAAAAAAAAGAAAAAAACAAAAATATACTTTGCCGAGTGTCAGAGAAAGACACTCGGCGAATAATTAATTTGTCGAGTGTCTTCTAGAGGACACTCGATAAAAAAGTTATTTTGCCGAGTGTCAACTCCGGACACTCGGCATAGCTAACGATCATCAACTATAGATGGTTGCTGACAGCCCTTTGTCGTGCGTCTCGTTTCGACGAGAGCTTGACACTCGGCAAAGACTGCTTTGCCGAGCGTCGGTGTCTGCCGAGTGTTTTGCCCTTGTCAAAGGAGGTATGTGTCGAGTGTCATTATTCGTCGAGAGTGGCACTCGACAAATCTTATTTTGTTGGCTGCCCGATAAATTACACTCAGCAAAGTGCCTGACACTCGGCAAAGATCCCTGTTTCTGGTAGTGCTAGTAGACAAGTGAATAAAATGTTAGAGCAACTTAAGAGACTCTTTATATCATTCTCAGTATATATAAATTGAGATTTTGCTGAAAAAGTACTCTCTAGCAGCGTTTTTAACTGAATCTCCAAATATAGACATCCTCTATTCTAGATTTTTCGCTAGCTAAAGATGGAGAATACATATGGCTCACTAGAGTTCACACAAGATATAGAAAACTTATTGTTGGGTAGAAAGATGTATAAAACGAATATACTCAAATTGCTTTCTAAATAATAACTTAGAGAAAAAAATTGTTGAAAAACTCTTCGAGATGCCCTTAGTTAACAGGATAAGCATATGTTTGATGTTTATCTGTATGCTTCAAAGCATGCAGGATGTGATTTTGGGCTTTCAAACCTAACGTCTGATCAAAATGCCTTGATTTTTGCTAGTGTGGATGGCATATAATAAGGTATGTTGGTGAGTACACTGTGCATAAATATCTATGATGCGGTTCAGTTTCATGGTCCCGTTGGAGCTTGTGGCTTTAGAAAATAGAAACACTGCAAGAACTGCACGTTCAATGGAGGGGCACCATGAGTTTAGGTTGTTCTATGGGAGTTCATGAGTCTAGGGACGGAGCCAGAAAACATTTTAGTAGTGAATTAAACCGCTACATTGATATAATCTTACTAAATCACTCACAATAATAGACATAAAATATATAATAATAAGATTATACTATGTTTTAGGAGAGACTTTAGTGGACTCCATAGTTTAGTGACTAATTTTCTGGATCGATGGAATTGAGGAACATGAACGTGGTACGCGGCATAATACTAAAACTACAAAAACGAAATTGTTTCCACGTTCCAGAAATGGAACGAACGTTCCCGAAACGAGGAACGCGAAGTTTTCAGTTTCCGGTTTCTTAGCTGCATAGACATGGGAGCGGTGGGAGGCTGGAGTCCCACCGCTGGATCCGTGTCTGCATGGGTCTAACCTTGCAAGTAACAGGCGCGAAGGGGCTCAGCCATTCATTGGGCCGCTATAACATAATGCTTGTTCGAGGTTGGTCATTTTTTTTCAGTTTCTGTTGCACATTTGCCTTGCTAACTTACCTTTGGGTCCCTGTATGTATGGGTGATCTCCCCCTTAGGAAAATCTTATACTCGATTCATTTTTCTTTTAATACAAAGACTTGTATATCTCTTGTGTGTTTGAGTGAAAAGCTATATGTTATGTGATTTAATCTCATTTTCTAGCTGTTCTACCTTATCTCTTTCTTTACATTGATAATTAATACATGCATGTCACTTGATCCATACATTTCCATATCCAACACTGTATGTGACTTATAGTAATCTAAAAGACTAGACAGATGCCACTACTATGACACCACAAATGCCTCTGCATAGTACTAACGTTAGATCTGGTTGCAAACATGGAATGTTTTTCTCAATTCCTACTGGAACCTAATTTTTTCCTATTAAATTTCTGCATTTCACTCTGACAACTGAAGATGCTGACATTTCTATATTGCTGTGTTTTCAAATTTCATATCCTCATTGCCATTGTAAGCTTCCATTATATGTTTTCATTATTTACCGTTTGCTTTTGCTTTTGTCAACAGTGTGAATGACATCGTTGACAAGTACAGTACACATTCTAAGAATCTGGGGAAATCACATCAGCAGCCTTCTATTGATTTGAATGTATGTTATGTTAGCAATATTTTTCCTTTTTTCTTTCCTTGAACTTTTCTTACTAATAGGCAATAGTGTAAAGCACTTTTACAGGAAAGACAGATGTTAAAAGTTAGAAATGTGTGGGAAGTCTAGTCGGTCCACAGACAGCAATTACATTTTTGTTGTGCAAACAATTTAATATGAACTACTTTTTCGTAGTTCCTTGTGATTAAGTCATGCTTCTGTGGACAGTTCTTAGCTGATGCAAACTTTCATAGCTCTTAGTATAAACTATTATAGATCAGAGTACAAGAACATTGGAAGGCATACTCAAATAAGGGGATATACATTGAATAAAGATTGCAAAGTAGTCTTTTCTGATTGATTAATTATTCTTGAGCAATATTATTAGTGTCTACACTTACTTTTATATAACTATATGTAGAAAAATCGATGTTTACCTTCTGAACAGAAGGAATTGACTGGTAAATTTATCAAGCTATCCTTTTTTTCCTTCAATGTGATATGTCAAGATACACCTTGGTGAAATGAATAATTGTTTATCCATAGTACCACATAGTATTCCTTACAATCTTAGTGTTAATCAGTCTTGGACTTCTTATCCTCCAAGTGTAGTTTGCATGCACACTACTGTTTGGAGAATTACAGTATGTGTATACGTATATTTAATGTTTCATTTAACTTATATACTAATCCTATTTTCCCTTATAATTTTTCAGGTAGAGCAGAGCAAATACAGCGGCTTGAACGAGCAACTTGCTGAAGAAACTAATGGACTTAGGTTATGTTTTGTTTCATACACAATGATTATGTGATTCAAAGAACATTTGTTTCATACACAAATGACTTTACTGTTCGATAATGTAGACAGATGAGAGGTGAAGACCTTGAGGGATTGAGTGTAGAGGAATTGCACCGAATGGAAAGGAAACTTGAAGCAGGACTGCATAGAGTGATTAGTACAAAGGTAGGGTGACTGCTCAACGAGTCCTACATCCTTCAGATTCTCGTTTGAGTTTGTGCTTAACTATTTCTCATACAATGGATATCTCTTCAGGACCAGCTATTCATGCAACAAATCGGCGAATTACTGCAAAAGGTGAGAAATGATTATATAATATGTAGTAGCAAACTAGTGGCGTTAACTGCAAAATGACATTTTTAATTAAGTTCCTTATTTGAGATCCTGCCATTTCATTAGTATGTTATATGTTTACATGGAATTTATATCAAAATCGAACGAAGTTGCAAGAATCTTGGAAAGTATGCCACCCATTCCCAGGCCCATGCATGGGATAGAAATAGAATGCAGTTTCAAAAGATAAACGATCTCGCGTCAATTTCCTTTTCTCATACTTTATTCGGAAAATCTCATCTAGATTTTACGTGTTCAAATTTTAACCAAGATCCTAAAATGATGGCTTAGCTGGTTATTCTGGTGATCAGCTTAGATTATCCCATATGTTCCAAGCGTGACCTCAGTTGGACGAGCTGATCATTTCTAGTGGAACCACACAAAGAGGATTGGTAACAACTGAATTAGTAGAAAAGAGTAGATCGAAAAGAGAGATGCTTGCTAGCTAGATAGGATATGCATATATAGCACTCATGATATGGGCCAATGAAAGTTGTAGAATTGAATTCAGTTGATATGGGTGGTAGGTCATGTGCCAGTCTCTTAAGAATGGGTAGCACAGTTTGTTAAGAAAACACTTTGACCACTATGGAGAAGCCCTCTGGGCATTAACTTTAGAGAAGTTTTCTTCAACACGACAGGCAAGAGGAGACCCCCAAACACAAACCGATATAACTCGCAAGAAGCTGGGGATATCATGGTTTATAGACGCATACATAAAAAGGGAGCAAATAAATGTGTGCCAACCGTTTTCTGTTGTTACTGTGCTTAGCACCAGGGACTTGCTAAAATTTTGGTACCTGAAATCTAGACAACGGTTAGAATTGTATTTTTTTGGAATATTGGGCTTATTATCTAGCATTTCATTAAAATAAGGGAGATGCTAACGAAGTTTACATCTTACATGGATGAGAGGCGCTCCCTCCTTTAGGCTATCTTGAGTAGATCCCTTATCACATCCTCTATTTTATATCATATTTCAAGCTTACTCTGTAAACAGTGTCATCATCTACAGTTCCGCGGCCCCTATTTCATCCTGTCTACTGGACACAGTCTTAGGCGGCGCTATCGCGGATTAGGGCTAGTTTAGAAGGAATGGATTGAAAAGGTCTAAAATTCTGTTGCTGTTAACAAATGAATAATAAAGAGATTTTAGCCTCTTCAATCTGCTCTAATTTACTTGCTCTCAAACACACTCTTGAGGCTTTGTTTAGTTGCATTAAATTCCTTTATATTCAACTTTGACTAGGAATAGGAAGAGATTTAATTAATCCCCTTCAATTTTCTTAACCGAACATGCCCTAAGGTGTCCATTAATTACTCATTACATTTTGGGCAATCAATAGGGGTGTAGCACCCCCCCCCCCCAAAAAAAAATACCAGGTAGAGTATTCATCTCTAACTTTGGAGAAAGCCGCTTGGGTCGATTTGAGATTGTTATCGGTTGTACTAAAAGTTGCAGTACCAACCTTGTAGTTAAAGTTTTTTTATTCGAGGTTGTTTGGTCGTCCAAATATGCGTCACAAGATTTTATAAAGTTAATACTAAAATAATCTGTATTGTATAGTCGTCACAAGTATGTAATGGTAGCAAACAATTAGGCGGGATGCATGAGAAACAACCAAAACAAAATTATAGATCTCTAAAAGTTATATAACTTTGTATTTCACATAAAAAATTATCTAAAGTCGTTTTAATGACAAAATATTTTAAGCTTGTGTTTCTTTGTCGTCTTCAGAAAATAGTGAACGTTATCAATATATCCTTTAGAGCGTCAATGCATGTTTTTTTTACGAAGGGGCGAAGCCCCCTATTTCATTAAGAAATAGGCAAGTTTGAAACAACCGCGCACCACGCGGTAAAACCTCCAAAAGACCAACCACGGCCAGCACCCTATCTAGACTCTAACCACTATCACGAGATCAGTGAAGAGCCTACGATAACAGGAAAAGTTTTGGCCTACGAAGGACTACATAAGACTTTCTTATTTACATCCCAACAAGACAGACAGAAGCCTCAAAATGAACTGAACAGTCTAGACAGCAAAAGACAGACAACTATCCAAATCAACTTCCCAGTTCCAGCTTCGTATCATTCAGAAATACGCCTGTCGAGAGGGCACCACCCCGAGGCCCTTCCGAAAGCTTCACTTGCCGTCTTTCGGATTAACTTGCTTCCTAGCACCACCATTCTTTGCTCCTTCTTTTTCTGACGAATCGCCCAAGAATCCAACCAGAAGAAGCAAAGAAAAATGATGTTAGACGGATCAAGTAAATGATTTTTTCCAAAGCACCAATCATTTCTAGTGCGCCAAATAGCCCAGAATAAAGCACCGCAACCAAATAACACAAGATGAGCAATCTTGTCTTTTGGTTTACAAAACCAATTGTCATACATATCTTTGATATTTTTCGGGATTGATCTCAAATTCAAAGCAACTTGAATAACTCTCCACATATATTGAGCAATGGGGCATTTAAAGAACAGGTGATCAATAGATTCATCCACCCCACAGAAGCAGCAGTTTAAAGAACCAAACCAGCACCTTTTCTTCAGGTTATCCTTAGTAAGAATCTTATTTCTTACCACTAACCAGAAGAATACCTTGATTTTATGAGGCAATTTAGATTTCCACAAAAACTTATATGGAATCAAAATTTGATTTTCCATTTTCTTTCTGTACAAAGAATTAACTGAGAAGCCTTTTTCCCCAGAGTCCACACAATTTTATCATCATGATCAGATAGACTTACCTGATTACAATAATTAATCAATTCATCAAAAAGCAACCTCAAATTACCCACAATCCTTCTTCTGAAAGTAAGAGACTCAAATTTAGATGTGAAAACCTCTTTAACAGAAACATCTTTATCATAGGTCAAGTCAAAAAGAACAGGAAACTGGATAGACAATGGTTGGTTACCCAACCAAGTGCTTTTCCAGAAACTAGTATTCAAACCATTGCCAACTTCAGTTTTACAATATTTGTAAAAGATGTCTCGTAAACTCAGGAGTTTTTTTCCAGAAATGAGAGTCATTTTGTTTTTGCTTAACCAAAATAAGGGGTTTTCCCTTAATGTACTTACTAGCAATAATCTTTTGCCATAAGCCATTCGAATTCTTAATATTCCACAACCATTTAGAAAGTAAGGAATCATTCATAACTTCAAGATTTAAAACACCCAAACCACCCTGATTTTTGGGAGAGCACACTGACACCCAATCAGCTAAATGAAATTTTTTGGACTGCTTTCCCCCCTGCCAAAGAAGCCTCCTTCTCAACAAATCAATTTTTTTTGATAACAGTCTTAGGGGCAGGATAGATCGAAAGCATATATAAAGGAACATTAGAAAGACAACTATTTAGCAGAGTAAGTCTACCACCCAGATTCAGGAATCTACCCTAAGCGTCAATGCATGTTGTATATTCATTCACGGTTCATCTGCATTATTTATATAAAACCTTATTGTTGATGCAATCTTTTGTAAACATATGATACAATCAACGATAAATTTAAGAAATCTAAACAAAAAGATAACCATTGCAACTATACCATATGAGAGGATGAACGTGCTAACCTTAATTAAGTGAAATATTCAACAAATTCTTCAAAAAAAATGTACAACACATCCTCTCTTATAGAGTATTATTTTACCTTCATACATAGTACACAATATATCAGAGGATTAACTCACACAAACGAAGAAATATTACACACCAACCCTCAAACTTATGTAGCCAATGAACAAAACTCAAATCTGATTTGCTACTGATTTCTATTACATTCAAACATATCGACTTGCTACTTTTCCTATCCTATAAATTATATAAATCAACCACAAATATCAAGAAATCTAAACAAAGAATAACTACTTCAACTCTACTATATGAGAGATTGAACTTGTTAACCTTTTTTCACACTTAAATGAGAGAAATCTTCAACGGATTCTTCGAAAAGATTGGACAACATCTCCCCTCTTTTTTCATCAGCTTATGGTGACATGAATAAAGAGTTCCATGTTCCATATTTCATGAAGACGTCGAACATGCATCTACAAATACATTTAAATTGAATGGACGCTTTAATCATGCAATCCTTTTATCCGTTTCTTGTAGGGCACACAGCTAGAAGATGAGAACAGGCGTCTAAAAGAACAAGTAACAGACCGTATATATATATTTCTCTATATATGTAGTGCCAGGACTTCGGTTGTAACAAACCGTATAATGAGGAGGACGTTTATAATTCCTTATTCTTTATAAGCAGATGCCTCAGGTGCTAACGGCTGGCACAATTAATGGTGGTTGCTGCTGCTGCAGAAAATATCCTCACTGAAGACGGGCAGTCGTCTGAATCTGTAATGACTGCATTGCATTCAGGAAGCTCGCTCGACTGTGATGATGGTTCCGATATTTCCTTGAAGTTGTCGTGAGTGCACTCCAAAACATTTATGCTTAATTTGTTGCATGAGCAATTATGAAACACTTATGCTTTGAAGTTAATAATAATATATGCCTGGAAGCTAAGTAGAAAGATTTTCATGAAAAATTAAATCGTGCATGGTTTTCTTTGTACCCATTAGATCCTTAAATCCAAAGGACTATGAACTCTTTGACCATGCAGGTTGCCTTGAAAGGAAGGACCATCGCATCGCATGTTATCTGCATGAGTGGGGCTGACACCAGTGCTTCTAAGAAGACAAAGACTGGGATAGTCCCATTCGCGGCATTATATTGGTTTAACCAGATGTGCTGTCCTTGTGCATGTCTGTACTTCAAAGTGGCTAACGCGAAATTTGTATATATAATAGTGTATGCGCTGCGTTATCTTCGTTCTAAAAATCTGTATTGTTTCGTTGCTGGCGCTATATTGTTGGTGTATTATATATATGCACTTAACTGTTATCTATACTATTCTATTAAAAATATAATATAGACATCTGATGCTACCACGGCTTCGCGCTGACGCTTTGGACCCGTCCCATGTGTCCCGACTAGATTCTCCCGCCTCATGTGCTCCGCATCAGCGTCGTGTCCCGTAGGCCCCATGTTCAGCGTTCATGCAGCTAGCCACCTACTATGCCTGTCCAACATCCGACGCCGCTCGCACCACTACCATTCTGCACAAAAAATAGTGTAGAGCCAACACTCGAACTGAAGCCTCCAACTTCATAAATTTGGGGTTAATCACTAGATTACACTTGCCTTAATGTTTAGAAATAAATAATAATTATATTTATATAAATATCTTAATGCATATTTATTTGATATATAACAATCGTAGCAAAGCATGGACGACTAGCTTATAAAACCTATGGCCTAGAGCATATAAACGTAACAGTTGGTCTAATTTGTTAAGGAAGCTTCAGGGAATCTTCGTCCAATCTCCAGTATAAAAAAACTAGCATTATTTATGCAATTTAGGTGCAGCAGTAGGTTGTTTATCTCTTTTACCCTACTTAAATATTTTTAAGATGATTTTTAAAAATTGTCTTATGTTTCCTAAGGAAAGAAGATAACCCAAACTTTATATGATCTTGCACAGTGCTTTTCTATATGCTGGAATTAATGGTTGTAATTAACTCTTCTGTAATACAACTTATAGAAAAGACATGTGTAATTAACTCTGCTCTAATCCCTTGATGTGTCACGCAAAGCTACATATTTTAAATCCATACCACTGATTTAGATACTGGAGATTTAGATACATTTTTGTACTTTCGAGGTGTATGGCTATGGAGGATGTTGACTCGTGTTTTTTTGCACGATTGTATCTCGGATAGCCTTATTTGATGGCACATATCCACTATACCACAACACCAAATTAGGATCTTGATTTTTTTCAGCTGTTAACTTATAAGATATTGAGACTGAAGCAGTAAATAAGTCACCAGCTAAATACATCTCTTTTCTTACTAGCTGGACAACATACATTTCAACGTAGATATTAACTAAATGAAAGGACACTTGAGTAGCTGCTGTCTAAAATTCATGCAGCTCAATAAGCAGCAGCAAGGTGTTGTGATCATGCAGTTCTGTTGCGTTCAACTATTGTATATTTAACTTAATCATGGAGCATTGGTGGTAGCTATTCTATAGTTTATTTTGGAATGGATTTCTAAGTAGTCTACTAATGTTTTGGGTTTTAATTTTGTCAGGAGGGAGGTCCTAGAGGTAGTAAGTCACTTGTTTACTCCATGATGACAATAGCAAGCAGATCGCGGTGGTGCCTATGGATGCTACAAGCCTACAACAAGAAAGATCAAAAGTTCTTTTGGATGGATGCAGCTACATATTTTGTGTTTTGCAAGTGAACTTAAAATTCTGAAACCAACATGTGGTTGTACTAGCTAGTATCTCTGAGCTTTGACAAGCCAAACTTAGTGTTGTTGCTGCTTATTTTGATCTTTATTACAACAAAAGCAAACTTGTGAACTTTATGTATGAATGCAGTACAATTGTTATTGTCATGAATGAAAATATGAGCTATATCAACATGAGCTATGTATGAATGCAGTACAATTGTTATCTGATGTTGATGATAATTGGAAATTGCTAGTAATATATTTTTTTAGGTTCATATAGCCGTAGCGTTTAATTGTTAGTCGTTAAAAATACATATATCGCGTCGAACAGTGTGTCGATATAAGTTCTAACAGACTGTCCGTCGGTATAAATATGTTAGTCGGTATATCTTTTTAATGTCTAACCGTTCGTTGGTATAAACATGTCTGTCGCTATACATTTATGCCGACGCCACTTACAGCGTCAGAAAGTGTTAGTCGGTATAACTCTATAGCGACTGATAGTACGTTGCTATAACGGCTTATACCGACGGTAAGTAAGTCGTTATTGCTAGGTTGTGGTATAGTGATCCTCGTCATATACCATGCGTTCTGTCGCAGCCAGTTTTAGGGTCAAAACCGAATGCATAACATATGTGTGCTAGGATTTATTTTCCACACATATGTTGACGTCACAGGTCTAATATATCAAAAGACAATGAAATAAAGGCGCAAAGAGAGTATATTAACTTTATTACATCATCCAGACATAAGTGTCTTTAAATAGTATCTTCATCAAAGTACAGCGGATAAAACATGGGCGCTCTTCCACAGGAAGATGACTGGTGCATCGTTAGGCTTAGTACTCGTCAACATCATCTGCAAAGTCTTATTCATCACCCTCTGATCAAAATATTAGCAAGAGGTGAGCTTGCTTATGGTCGGGGCTCAGCAAGTGAGAGGAGTAATGCAAGATTAACAAGGTAGGTTACGGATAAGCGGTAAGCATTTTAGTTGGTCAATATTTTATTAACAACGCCTGACTTACTAATTGTAAGTGTATCCCAAAATTTCCAATTAAACATAAGTACATGATTATATATCAAAAACACTTAAGTGAAACCACTTAAGCAAAGGAATTCTACCCGTTCACAGAATGGCATCGTCTTCATATACTACCAGAGTGATTCAAGAGGCTGATATCGAGGCTAAACATGTAGCTACGGTTCTCTACACACTTGAAGAAGCTGGTTCTACACCATCAGCGGCTTAGGGGCAAGCCGTATTTTAAGGAGTGGGGAATGTTAGCTCCACTACACAGGAGAGCACAGAGGATGTGTCGGCGTCAAGCAAGGAGCTGTTGTCAACGGAGGAAACTGAAGACACGAGCAACCTAAAAGATAGATGAAGAAAGGGCGCGGAAAGCTGGAGTTCACGAGAATAGGCCAAGGCGGAAAAAGAAACTTAATACAAAGTATCATGGGCCAACTTGAGCCATGTAATAGACATAATAAGGGTGTGTTTGGTTAGATGTATATAGAGAGATGGAATATGGTGACCACTGTTTCAATAGTGTTTTAATGAGAGTCACGCAGGGACGATGTAAACTCTAAAGTAGTTTTTAGTGACGACGTGATCTAAAAAATCGAAAGATGTTGATCCAACTCATTTCATTTTAACCTCAAACCAAACACACGCTAACATCTCTAGGTGGACCTGGGCTGTACTAGGCAGCAACGTTTCCATACAAGGGGCATTACGATACGGGAGGAAGATAACAAAGAACAGAAAGCTGATTCCGTCACATACTATCTCTCTTCTCTGCATCTCGTTCGCCTTCTTCGTCTCCAATCCTCTTCCTCTCTACCCAGTACCCACTACGCTAACATTGCGGTACCTCCACCACTCGGAACTTGCGCACCTCATCGCGTCCTCCCCCTCCCCGGAGCGCGCGCTCGACCTCTTCAACGCGGCCTCCTCCCAGCGCGGCTTCTCCCAGACGCCGGCCATCTTCTCGGCGCTCCTCGTCCGCCTCGCGCGCCGCCGCCTCCGAGCCCTGCCGGTTCCTGGAGCTGCAGTTGCTTCCGCTCGTCCGCCGCCTCCCGCCCGACCACGCGCTCGCCCTCCTCCGCTTGCTGCCGCGCTGATTCGTACGAGTGACGACTGACGAGCCGCGTGTCACACAAGGCGCAGTCTGCCTCGACCGACCGCCTCGTCTCCTCCGCGGCTGCTGCCACGGTGCCCTCGACAGGCTCCAAGAACACAGGCGAGATGCGTCTACAACATCCTCATCAGGCACTGTGCCAAAAACGGCGAGTTGGAGCCCGTCTTCAAAGTGCTCGACGAAATGCGCGAGGACACCCGCCGAGCCTGGTCACATATTAAACACTGATCGGTGGGCTCTGCCGTGGGGGGTAAGATAATGGAAGGCTTTGAGCTTATTGGAGGAGATTATCGCCAAGGACCGCATTTGTCCCTGATCAGCTGCTGTACAATGTGATCATCGGTGGGTTCTGTAGACTCCGGCAGGTGGATAAGTCTCGCACAATCTTTGGAATTTTGAGGAAGAACGAATGTGAGCTCAGTGCCTTCAATTATGTCGCGCTGGTTAATGGGCACTAGCAGACATTGAGGCAGCGAGGTCGGTGTTTCAGGAGATGAGGAATGCTGGTGTGGTGCTAGATGCTGTGAGCTACACTACACTGCGCTGATCGGCTGCCTCTGCAGGCATGGAAGTGTGGATGGGGGCATGAATCTTGTTTTGGAGATGAAGAAGGGGTGTAGAGCTGATGCCGTCACATGGACGGATAGTGGAAGCGATGGACCTGCTTGAGAGTTGTCATTGTAGAGGTAGTGCAGGATGACGGAGAGCGTGCCTAGGCTTTGGCAAACAGACTTCAGAATCAGCTGGGTCCGGTGACCTTCAGCAGAACCATTTCTGCTAAAAAAAAGTTTGGCTGAAACCCGCAACCATTTTCAGGGAGTCCTCTCTAGCGACTTGTATTTGTAGGAAGTGTGCCTGACTTCTTTTGACAGTTTCTATTTTCCGAGAGGAAATTAATTTATTTTCTCCTAGGAAAATAAAAATCTCTTGAAAAAATGGAGTTGTGAAATTACTAGCTCTTAACGAGTAACGACACTTGAGACTTCAGAAACAAAGACTCACTAATTTATTGAACCAACCTTTTCATCCATAAACACTGGTGTATCAGACAGCACGAATCATACGTCAACACACTGAGTAAATCCACACCGACTGATAGTAATAATAACTTACAAGCAGGGCGCAACAATTGGACAGGAGGAATGATCTGACTGAGAAGGCGGCATGCAGAGATCGAACAAAGACAGGACGAGATCGAGGCCACACGTACGCGCACCGACATCGGCGTCCGGCGGCGTGTCAGTCAGTCGTCGCGGCAGGCAGAGCTCTTGGGCTTGACGACGAACTTCATCTGGCCCATGGTGCAGTGGATGCCGCCGCGCTCGCCGCACACGAAGTAGTGCTGCTTGCGCTTCCGGAGCACGAACTCGAAGCCGGAGCCGGCGCCCTGCGTGACGCTGGCCACCAGCTTGGCCGCCTTGAGGTTGCACGACTGGTAGTCCGCGGCGGTGCGCATCAGGTACACGCTGTGCGCGTGCACCGTCGCGTTCGGCGGGTCGTACATGAACACTGCATATGTATATGTGTGTGTGTGTGTTCAGTTCATAGCATACCACAATAAACTTATTACACAGCAGGGGAAGAACGTTGGTGCTCTCAAACTCACCAAGGGTGTCGTTCTGGAAGAAGGGCCCCTTCCTGATGACCCAGTCCGTGTAGTTGTACCCCCACGTCCACCGCGCCGCGTCGCCGACGACGAACCGCTCCGCTCGGGACGGCTCGGCGGCGAGCACCAGCAGCAGCGCGACGGCGGCGGCGGCGGCGGCCACGGATACGAGCGCCGCGCTGCTCCTCCTCGCCTCCATCGATCTAAGCTATCTCTCTCTCGACCGTACGGTAGTCGGTAGCTGCCTCTCTATATGTCACACAGGCAGTTATTAGCTGCTACGCGTGTGCATGCACTTGCTAGCCGGCCCTATTGGATCGTCGGACGCTTCGTCGTTCGGTTGTGTTTGTGGCGGGCAATGGCATGGGACGGTGTATATATATATATAGCCTGCATCAGGCTCAGGTGGCCGGGCTGCTGGACTTGCTTGATCACCAGTCAGGAGGACGCGCGCGTAATGATGTCGCAAAGTTGACCGCTCCTCCATGGCAGGAGAGAGCTCGCTGGAAGAAGAAAAAAGGGGTGACGTGCCGGGCCAAGTCGTTGGCTCCGGATCACACGATCGATCGGCCGGCGACGACGACGACGTAGTTTTCGGTTAAAGCGACACCCACTTGCATTGGCGTGAAAACACAAGGCTGGCCATTGCTTGCATTGGTGCGCCATTAGCGCGATCAGCGTGCTTAGTGGCGGTGTTCGCTGGGCCGCGCGGCCGGGGGTTGGTGGGAGGTGGAATTCCGCACATCATCTACTAGCTAATAAGCTAGCTACTCTCCTACTCCAGATATACTCTACGCTGTTGCGCCCTACGCTTAATTTGCCGTCGCCTTTTCGACGTTATGCCGCCGCGCGGAAGGGTGCGCGTGTTTTGTGTTATTTTCCCTTGGGTGCGGGGTGCGACATGATTAGGCCGGCCGCTAGCCGATCAGTCGCATGTAATTAACTGGAAGCAACATAGGTTACCTGTATAATCGTCGTCGATCGTCCCGATGCATGCATGCTTCATGATCACGTCATGCTGAGAGTGCTAGCTACCTTCTTAATTTCAGTAATTAGCTTTTGTGTGGATTGTGGATCACGACCGACCGACCACCGTCCGTCAGACGCTCAGGTCAGCTTGTGGCAATACGGCGGTCAATAACTATTCGTCGACGACGACGACGTCCTCGGCACGGGATCCGACCGACCATTTTGTTCGCGCCCGCGCTAGCTTGTTGGAGTTGGAGTGCGCTGTACTGTACTGTACCCGAAAATCGCTTACCTTTGAAACTAACTTCAGTGTGCTCTCTCTCTATAGAAATGTTTTTAGCTTAGCTTTGGCCTTTGGGATGCAGACACACGGCCACGGGTTTTGATTTGCCGGTCTCTGTAATATAATGCGTGCACGTTCCAACAATCACAGCGTAGTACGTTATTGAGCGGGATCACACGGGGTGGGGGGCTTGCTTGCTTTGCTTCCAGCAGCGTTGCCGCCAAGAACTGCCGGAAGAACAGCGCGCGCGCGCTCACTCACTCTCAGCGTCACGCCGGCGTCACCCCTCCTGTGTCTAGCCCCTCTCTCTCTCCGCGTCTGTACTCCGCAGCGCGTGGTGTGGTACCCGGAAAGCGTACGGCACCATGATCGTCGAGTGAGCTGTTGTATTCGAGTGTTCTTCCATCGTTTCACATGCGAGAGGTCAGGGTCAGCTGCTTACACTACACTACTACAGACTGCGTGTACCACCCACGCGCGTGAAACTGCACTGCACATGCGCTTCTACGCGCTGTGTTATAGCTAGTTCGCGTCGCGTACGTACGTGAATACGTGATGTCGTCGTCGTCGTCCACATGTACAAGCGTTTCGGTGGTGCGCGCAGTACGTGGCTTGCAAGACAATGCAAGCAGGGGCTACAATGTGCGGAGCTCAATCATCGATCTCGTAGCGTGCCCATCATGACTCCATTAACAACACACTGTTTCGGCACTTAATTTGTGTTTACTTGCTTGTGGTAATGCATGGTGCATGTCTAGCGTCGTATATATATCACTACCGGAATCGACCGCTTTGCCAAGTGCCTGCCTGAAAAACACTCGGTAAAGGCTTTGCCGGGTGTCGCACTCAGCAATGAGGGTTCGGCGAACAGTACATCGGCAAAGTCTTCTTTGCCGAGTAATTTTTTTCGACACTCGGCACAGACTTTGCCGAGTGCCAAGCAGTACTCGGCAAAGAAAAGTCGCTGTCACGGCGCCGGGGTGACAGAGACGGCGTCTTTGCCGAGTGTATTAGGAGACACTCGGCAAAGAAGTTACCTTTGCCGAGTGTGCTGGCCCTGGCACTCGGCAAAGGATCCGTCAGCGGGTCCCTTTGTCGGCTTCTTTGCGGAGTGCTCTCTGTGGCACTCGGCAAAGCGTGTCTCTTTGCCGAGTGCCAGGGCCAGCACACTCGGCAAAGAAACTATACCGGTGCCCACGTATTGGTACTGTCGGCGTTTCGACCTCGGGGGGTCCCTGGACCGACGAGTAAATTGTCGTTGCGTGTCCCAGCCCAGATGGGTCGGCGCGAGATGGAACACAAGGGGGAACAAAAGAGGGAACCGCGGCTCATGTTATCCTGCACCCAGGGCGGATGCGCTTGCATTAGGGGATTACAAGCGTTCGCGAGAGAGAGAGAGAGAGAGAGAGAGCGAGAGTCTGTCCATCAGCCCGTTCTCCCGCGCGGCCACCACCTGTACGAGGGCCCTGGACCTTCCTTTTATAGACGTAAGGAGAAGGCCCAGGTGTACAATGGGGAGTGTAGCAATGTGCTAACGTGTCTAGCAGAGAGGAGCCAGAGCCCTATGTACATGCCGACGTGGCTGTTGGAGAGGTGTTGGTGCCCTGTTCATGTGATGTCGTGGCCATCGGAGGAGCGCTTGAGCCCTGTAGAAGCACAGCTGTCGGGGCTGTCGGGTCCTTGCTGACGTCTCCTTGCTTCCGTAAGGGGCTGAGAACCGCCGTCGTCATGGAGCACGCGGGGTGCCATCATTACTTGTTTACCGGGGCGAGCCAGATGGGACGCCGGTCTTGTTCCCCGTAGCCTGAGCTAGCTAGGGGTAGGGTAATGATGTACCCCCCTGCGGCGTGGTCGGTCCGAGCCCGAGGTCGGGCGAGGCGGTGAGTCCTCCGAGGTCGAGGCTGAGTCCGAGCCCTGGGGTCGGGCGAGGCGGAGACCGTCTTCCGAGGTTGAGGTTGAGTCCGAGCCCTAGGGTCGGGCGAGGCGGAGACCGTCTTCCGAGGTCGAGGTTGAGTCCGAGCCCTGGGGTCAGGCGAGGCGGAGTCCGTCGTCCGAGGTCGAGGTTGAGTCCGAGCCCTGGGGTCGGGCGAGGCGGAGTCCGTCGTTCGAGGTCGAGGTTGAGTCCGAGCCCTGGGTCGGGCGAGGCGGAGTCCGTCGTCCGAGGTCGAGGCGGGGGCCGAGCCCTAGGGTCGGGCGAGGCGGAGCTTCCTATGGCGCCTGAGGCTGGACTTGCCTGCTGTCAGCCTCACCCTGGCGGGTGGCACAACAGTCGGAGCAGGGCAGGCGGCGCTGTTTTCCTGTCAGGTCAGTCAGTGGAGGGGCGAAATGACTGTGGTCACTTCGGCCCTGTCGACTGAGGAACGCGCGTCAGGATAAGGTGTCAGGCGATCCTTGCATTGAATGCTCCTGCGATACGGTCGGTTGGTGAGGCGATCTGGCCAAGGTTGCTTCTCCGCGAAGCCTGCCCGAGCTGGGCCTCGGGCGAGTCAGAGGTGCGCCCGTTGCTTGAGGAGACCCTCGGGCGAGACGTGAATCCACCTGGGTCTGCTGTTCTTGCCCGAGGCTGGGCTCGGATGAGGCGAGATCGTGTCTCTTGAGTGGATGGAGCCTTGACCTAAATCGCGCCCATCAGGCCTTTGCAGCTTTGTGCTGATGGTGGTTACCAGCCGAGTTTAGGAGTCTTGGGGGTACCCCTAATTATGGTCCCCGACAGGTACTTTGTCGAGTGCTATGACCTGACACTCGACAAAGACCCTCTTTGCCAAGTGTAACACTCGACAAAGTGACCAGTATACATCTTTTTTATTTGTTTTTATATTTGAAAGTCGCCTAGAGGGGGGGGGGGGGGTGAATAGGGCGAAACTGAAATTTACAAAGTTAATCACAACTACAAGCCGGGTTAGCGTTAGAAATATAAACGAGTCCATGAGAGAGGGTGCAAAACAAATCGCAAGCGAACAAAGAGTGTGACACACGGATTTGTTTTACCGAGGTTCGGTTCTCGCAAACCTACTCCCCGTTGAAGAGGCCACAAAGGCTGGGTCTTTTTCAACCCCTTCCCTCTCTCAAACGGTCCCTCGGACCGAGTGAGCTTTCTCTTCTCAAATCAACCAGGAACAAAACTTCCCCGCAAGGACCACCACACAATTGGTGTCTCTTGCCTCGGTTACAAGTGAGTATTGATCTCAAGAAAGAATGAGAAAGAAGAAAGCAATCCAAGCGCAAGAGCTCAAAAGAACACAACAAATCACTCTCACTAGTCACTAAAGCTTTTGTGGAATTGGGAGAGGATTTGATCACTTGGGTGTGTCTTGTATTGAATGCCTAGCTCTTGTAAGTGGTTGGAAGTGTGAAAACTTGGATATCTTGAATGTGGGGTGGTTGGGGGTATTTATAACCCCAACCACCAAACTAGCCGTTTGGTGGAGGCTGTCTGTCGCATGGTGCACCGGACAGTCCGGTGCACACCGGACAGTGTCCGATGCGCCAGCCACGTCACCAGGCCGTTGGATTCCGACCGTTGGAGCTCTGACTGTTGGGCCCGCCTTGATGTCTGGTGGCACACCGAACATGTACTGTAGAGTGTCCGGTGCGCCACTTCGCGCGTGCCTGACTTCTGTGCGCTCTGGCGCGCATTAATTGCTGCTGCAGGTGACCGTTGGCGCGAAGTAGCCGTTGCTCCGCTGGCTCACCGGACAGTCCGGTGTACGCCGGACATGTCCGATGAATTATAGCGGAGCAAATTCCCGAAGCTGGCGAGTTCAGAGACGCTGAGTCTTGGGGCACCGGACACTGTCTGGTGTAGCACCGGACAGTCCGGTGAATTATAGCGAAGCGCCTCTGGATTTTCCTGAAGGTGAGGAGTTCAGCGTGAAGTCCCCTGGTGCACCGGACACTGTCCGGTGGCACACCGGATAGTCCGGTGCGCCAGACCAGGGGTTATCCCTTGCTCTCTTTGTTGAACCCAATTCTTGGTCTTTTTATTGGCTAAGTGTGAACCTTTGGCACCTGTATAACTTATACACTAGAGCAAAACTAGTTAGTCCAATTATTTGTGTTGGGCAATTCAACCACCAAAATCAATTAGGAAAATAGGTGTAAGCCTAATTCCCTTTCAATATTCCATCCAAACAAACAAAAGATATCACATATACATCACAAATATCATCACACCTGAGATAGAGTGGGAGTACCGCCTATGTCTCTTGCCTCCTCCGACCCTCATGAGCACATCGAGGTCGATCTGCTCGGTGCTCGGATCATATTTTGGGCCATGAACCTCTTGCGACATGGCGGTGTAGTCATGAAGGCGGCTATAGATGGCGGGGTTGTTGTAGGCCTCGGGCCTGTCATCCGGGTTGTAGGTGACGTCGGACGTCGCCTTGCCCTTATGGGCCATAGCATAGACCGAGAAGATAGAGCAAGGTCGGCCACCATGTGACGTCGACTGCAAGAAAACCAACGAGATAGTTAGAAATAAAATATCTAATCCAGTGCTATATACCTAAATAAAAAAGAGGGCGTACCCATGCTTCTGCATATTGGCCTAGACTCTGGCTGCCTTGGCGGTGGGAGGGATCTTGCATCAATAGACGCCATTCCCGGCTAGCGTTGTGCGCCTCGTCCCACTCAGGCGAGCACCACCTATTAACCATCTGCTCCCGACACAGAGGATGTGTGGCGCACCAATGTGGAATCATCTACAAAATAAACACGTAAAGTGCATATCAGAAGATAAAATAAAATTTATGCATGGAGTACTGGTACCAAACATGCATGACTTTACCTGCAGGTACTGGTCCCTGGTCAACGACATGGTTCGGGCTTGCTGCTTGGTCACCTTCTCCCCAAGGATGGAGCCGTGGTAGCTGATGATGGCCTGGATTCGGGCCTCATAGTGCATGTCCACGACGAGCTTCTTACAGCTCGTGGTGGCCACCACATCCGCCCTAGCCTCGTATCTAGCCTCGCATCTGAAGAAATCCTGCACACAAAAACCATGTATCCATACATTATTTCAAGAATGTGCAACGAATGCGACATATTTTACATTATACTAAGACTTACACACGGCTCTTGCTTCACCCGCTCCGCCTTGTTATTGAATGCCTGGCCATCCCGGTCTACTGCATCAGGGGCGACGGCGTAGTGGTCGAAGCTGTAGGCTGGGCTCGTCACTCCGGCGTACTCAACTAGTCCAGAGAAGTGTTCCCTGCACAGCAGGCCGAGGATGCCATTGGGGTTGCGACGATGACCCCCAGCATAATCCACAACCGTCCAAGACCTGTCCAAGTGATAAATAAAAAGTATCAGTTTATATTATGATTTTGAACACATAATATGAACAAGAATGAAGAACATAAAATTACATACCTCTCCCCATCCGGCCGAATTAGTGGCCGCATGTCCCAAAGTATGGGACGTTGAGGGAGACTCGCGGGACCTCACAGGTAGACGCTCCTCGAACCTGAGGTGCCAGAACCTGAGGCGGCCTGCTGAGCTTCATCGTCGTCCTGCTGCTGGTCGTCGTCGTCCTGTTACGTCGCTTGCTGCTGGACAAGGTCGTCCTGCTGCGCCGCCTGTTGTGCCTCGTCCTGCTCTGCCTTGTCCGTCGTCCTGCTCCTCCTCCCCTCCTCCTCCTCAGCCAACCGCCCACCATATTTGTCCAACAACCTGCAATTAAGAATAAACAAATAAGCACATATAAATAGATGTATTTAAAAACAGGTGCGAAATAAAAAGTCATATAGCATTACATCGATTAAAAATAATCTTCATATGTGTTGGGGTTACCCGGATCATAACTCTCATCATCACTATCAACCATTTCATAGTCAACACCATCTAAAGGCGCAAGTTCGTCATTAATGTCATTGCCTTCAAGTATTACTAAGTCATTATCATTTTGCACCTCATCATCCTCCTCATCAACAACCATTTCAATATCTACATCCATTCCGATAGCTTCGGTTAAGTCTATCTCAAATCACCCTTCTAGCCCATCTTCTTGGAAGAACTCTCCATCATATGTGTCCGGGTCTAAGTTATAATCTTCATCGTTAGGAACAGGTAATATCCCGTGCGGCGATACCTTATACACAACATCCCAACCCTTAATATGTTCTTTCGTTTGGCACTCATATGGGAGATAATACACTTGTGTGGCCTGTTAGGCCACGATATAGACATCGTCTCCTGGTAAGGTGGAATCTTGTCGAATTTCGACTATCCCAAGATTAGAATGTGTCCGTCTCGTCACTTGAGGGTCAAACCAATGGCATTTGAATATCACTGGAGTAAGAGGTTTGTAACCATAAAAATTGAGTTCATATATTTCTTTGATTCGTCCAAAATAATCAACATCATCAAGGCCGGGCGTAAAGACCCCAGAACACGTTGTTTTCTGATTGGGCCGACTTTGGTCGTAGTTTGTTGTGCGAAAACGGTATCCATTGACGTCATACCCAGAATATTTCTTGACCCTATAAGCAAAGTCGTTGGCTACTTGTCTCAACTCGACACTCATAGACAGATCTCTTTGGCCCTGTAAGTATTCATAAGTTAAAAGATGCTAAATTGAGTTCATAGACGGATCTCTTTGACAAACTAAGCACGTACCTTATGTTTGAACCAGGAAATGAAATTGGACAATCCATTTCCCACACCCTTTCTAAGAAGAGTGTCATATTCCTGTGGAGTGGGGTCCCTTGATCGACGACAGAATTCATGAAGAAATTGTTCCATGTATGGCATCACCTCTTCAAGGTTGGTCAATACATATAGCATGATATGCCGCCATTCTTCATGTGTCAGGGTCTTGGTGGTCGAGCCACTTGTGCTTCCGAGTTGGCCTCGAAATATGCTAAGGTTCGATTCATTGCCACCATCATTGTAACGAGGGGGTGGATTATGCACGCTCGGCAGTTTGTCACCATAATAAGTTGTTGTGAAGTTTGACACCTCCTCTAGAATGTATGCCTCTGCAATGGAAGCCTCGATTTTGCATTTATTTCTACATTTCTTTCGAATAGTCTTTAGACATCTCTCGATTGGATAGCACCAACATCCCTGCATAGGCCCCCCATTCGTGCCTCATAGGGGAGATGAAGAATCAAATGCTGCATTGGATTGAAGAAGCCGGGTGGAAATATCTTCTCCGGCTTACACAGTAACACGGGAGCCAATCTTTCCAAGTCTGCAACCACGGTCCGAGATAACTCTTTTGCACAAAGCTGATGGAAGAAATAGTTCAACTATGAAAGCGCTAGCCAGGCATGATCAGAGACATAGCCTCGAACCATCACAGGAAGAATCCGTTCAATCCATATGTGGAAGTCATGACTCTTCATCCCTAAGACTCGCATAGTAGATAAGTTCACCCCCTACTCAGGTTAGCTGCATACCCATCAAGGAACATCAACATCTTGATCCACTGAAATACTTCCGTCCTCTAGGCCCTGCTTAGGACGAAATTGGCCTTAGGCCTTCTCCATGTCTTTCCACCACTTGGCGACTTCATCTCTTGGTTTGGTCTATCACATAACGCTGCCAGGTCCACTCTTGCCTTTACATTATCCTTTGACTTATCAGGAATGTCCATAATTGTTGCCCAAAGTGCCTCGACAACATTCTTTTCAGTGTGCATCACGTCAATGTTGTGTGGAATGAGCAGGTCGTCATAATAGGGGAGCCGAGTCAAGCCAAACTTATGTGTCCACATATGCTGCTCACCATATCCCACAAAACCACCTTCTGTATTAGCCACGAGCCCATCTATCTGTTGACGAATTTTGGCACCAGTCATCGTTGCAGGTGGGCGGTCTGTCACTACGCCACCTTTCATAAAGTTCTTGATGTCTAGGCGGAATGGATGGTCAGGAGGGAGAAATTGTCGATGTTTATCGAAGGACGAATATTTGCCACCCTTTTTCAACCAAATGAACCTAAGAGCTTCCTTGCAAACTGGGCATGGGAACTTACCGTGAACACACCAGGCGCAGAATAGCCCATACGTCGATAAGTCATGCATGGAGTACTGGTACCAAACATGCATTCTGAAGTTTGTCTTCGTAGCTCGGTCATACGTCCATACCCCTTCCTCCCAGGCACATACCAATTTATTGATCAAAGGCTCCATGTACACGCCCATTTTATTCCCCGGGTGTCCGGAAATTATCAACGGCACGAATATATTCTGCCTTTGAAAGCACACATCGGGGGAGATTGATTGGGATAACAAACACGGGCCAACATGTGTACGGGGCAGCGCTCATTCCATAGGGATTGAACCCATCTGTGGCCAGCGCAACACGTACATTACGAGCCTCTTCGACTTTCTCACGGTGAATGGCATCAAAGTGTTTCCATGCTTCACCATCGGATGCGTGCACCATCTTGTCAGGATTGTATCGTTTTCCATTTTTGTGCCATGTCATCTGTTTCGCGGATTCCTCTGTCATGTATAGACACTGGATCCTCAGTATGAAGGGAAGGTGTCATAGGATTGTCAAGGGGATGTTGAGCTGCCTCTTCTGTCCATCACCAGAGTCTACCTCCATGAACCTAGATGATTTACACTTGGGACAGTACTTTGCCTCCGTGTATTCTTTCGTAAATAGCACGCAGCCCTTCGGACAAGCATGAATCTGCTCATACGTCATCTTGAGTGCACGAAGGAGTTTCTGTGCCTCGTACATGCTCTTTGGCAGAATGTGATCATCCAGAAGCAGGCTCCCAATAACCGTCAACAAGCCATCGAATGTGTCTCTACTCATGTTGTACTGCGACTTGAACGCCATTACACGCACAATGGCATCCAGTTGAGAAACCTTTGTCTGGCCGTGAAGTGGCTTTTGTGCCGCGTCAAACATGTCATAGAACGCCTTTGCATTCGGCTCTGGCTCGTCATCCGTACATGCTCCCGTGTACTGTGCCTCGTGATAGTCGTTCAATATATCCGCTACCCCCGCATCGGTATCATAATCCTCGACACGTTGTCTCAGCACCTCCTCTCTCGTACGATGAGCTTCACCATGAAAGATTTACCGAGTATAGCCCGACGTAAATCCATTCTTCCAAATATGTTCTACCATGACCTTCTTTGGTTTTCTTTTCTGGTTGGCACATTTGCTACACGGGCATGGGACTAGACTCGCTCCTTTAGCAGCTTCGCCATATGCCCGTTCCACAAAATCATCGGTCTTTCTAATCCATTCAGGGGTGACATCGTTCCTTCCTCTACGGCTCGCGTACATCCACTCACGGTCCTCCATCCTCTAACAGAAGCCTAGCAATAGAAAATTTCGGCAGCACCTCCCCTGCACGGGGAGGTTTATAAAACCTGCAAATGAAAGTATCAGCATGATGGCTGACAACCACGCATATTTCAATGGCACGATGGCCGACAATCACACACACACACATATATATATATATATATATATATTCAATCCACTCCATAGCCACATGCAAACTACATTTATATTTTAATCGAATCATTACCGAGTGTCGAGTGCTATCACTTAATATCAAACCTAATAATTTCATATAACCATATGTAGATCAACTACATATAACTATATGTAATTATTTCATATAACCTAATAATAATCGAATCAATCACATGTAATTTCATATAACCATATTAGATCGTACACCTTAGTCGGGGAGGATGGTGGAGATGGCGCGAGATTTACGGGGTCGAGGGCGGGATCGACGGGGAGATGGCCGGAGCGGCGGTGGTTGGCGGAGATGACCGGAGCGGGGAGGATGGCGCGAGATTGACGGGGTCGAGAGCCGGAGTGGCGGAGATGGCGCGGCGAGCGGGGGCGACAGCGCACGGGGCTAGCAGGGCATGGGGGAGGCGCGCGTGGCCGGCAGCGCGCGGGCGGCAGGGCACCGGGGCGGCGGCGCGCGGGGCGGCGGCGTGGTGGCGGGGCACGGGCTGGCGGCGGGGCAGTGCTGCATCGGGGGAAGAACGACGCTCTCGAATTGAGACAGAGTGAGCGAAGAGAAGAAGAGGAAGACAGTCGGTGTAATATTCACCGGCTTTGCCGAGTGCCAGATCGCGGGCACTCGGCAAAGAATTTTTTAAAAATTTAAAAATATATTTTGCTGAGTGCCACGGATCTGGCACTCGGCAAAGACCTCTTTGCCGAGTGCCGACAGACAGGCACTCGGCAAACACTGAACTTAGGGTTTTTGCCGAGTGCCCACCAGCTCGCACTCGGCAGAGAAAGCTTTGCCGGGTGTCTTTTTTGGACACTCGACAAAGTATATTTTTTATTTTTTTCTTTTTCCAACCAAACTTTTTGTGGTATGTTCCTACACTGTGTAGACCTACATGTACCATTTTGGGACAATTATAAAAGTGTTTTCTATAACTATTAGATTTAGTTCGTTTATTTGAATTTCTTCGGAAAATTCAAATTTGAACTGCAAGTCACTCGAAACTTGGAAACCCGTGCATGCAAAAATGATATTCATGCTATTTAGCACAAGTTATGACCGATTTTAGGAGGGGACCGGTAACTTGGAGCACCATGCTCACTGAACATGGTCGTGAACTTGTCATCCAGCTGTTTAAAAATTGTATAAAACACAAACAAAGTCAGAAAATCATGAAACTTGTCCACATGTCATGATATCGTATGTAGAGGTTGTGATAAAAATTTGATAACGTTTCGAGAAAGTTGTGAGACAATATGTGTAGAAACCTAGGAGAACTACACATGAAATCATATAGTTTCAATGTAGTTCTCTTAGGTTTCTACACATACTGTCTCACAACTTCCTCGAAACATTCTCAATTTTTTATCACAACCTCTATATATGATATCATGACATGTGGACAAGTTTCATGATTTTCTGAAACTGTTGGATTGCAAGTTCACGACCATGTTTAGTGAGCTTGGTGCTCGAAGTTTCTGGTCCGCTCCTGAAATTGGTTGTAACTTGTGCTAAATAGCATGGGTATCATTTTTGCATGCACGGTTTTCCAAGTTTCGAGTGACTTGCAGTTCAAATCTGAATTTTCCAAAGAAATTCAAATAAACGAACTAAATCTACTAGCTATAGAAAACACTGTAATAATTGTCCCAAAATGGTACATGTAGGTCTACATAGTGTAGGAACATACCACAAAAAGTTTGGTTGGCAAAATAAAAAAATAAAAATATTCAGCTGGTTGACACTCGACAAAGAATCTTCTTTGCCGAGTGTCAACGCTCGTCCCTCGGTAAAGGTTAACGACTGTCAGCTTTAGATGGCCACTGACGGCCCTTTGTCGAGCACCGCCTTCGCCGAGTGTTCGACACTCGGCAAAGAAGTCTTTGCCGAGCGTATTTCTGTGCCGAGAGTCCTACACTCGGTAAACGAGCTCGTTGCCGAGAGCAGGACTTTGCCGAGTGCGGCTCTCGGCAAAGGCTTCTTTGTCGAGTGCCCGACAAAAAGCACTCGGAAAAGCTCCTGGCACTCGGCAAAGGCCCGGATTCCGGTAGTGTATGACTACGGCCTACGGGGATGATTAGGGTGACACGTGAAAATAATTCGAGGGACCAAAGTCACTAAAGTTTGAATTACAAACTAGCTTACATTACATCTATATGGAGGCAATGCTTTATATACTAATCTCATGTCCCAAAATAAAATTCGTTTTAGTGAATTAGTGGGTTCATTCAACACTTAATGTACATGTTTTATATATTTGTCTAGGTTTATCTTTATCTAATTGAATATAGACATAAAAATCAAAAACTAAAACAACTAGTATTTTAGAACAGAGCGAGTATCTACCAAAAGAAAGTGCATAAGGGCCACCCACAATAGTGTCGTATATAGTCTGGATGGATACAGTTGTTTAGATCGGAAAGATTCGGCCGGTGTCCGCACTCTTTTCAATGTAAACAAGGGTACTCATATTCATATCTGACTAGGTCAGTGCCGGTGCGTTGCAACGGAAACATATAATACCTCGATAACTTATATATATAAATGTGTGTTATACTGTTATGAGTTGGAGAACGACATCCACGAGCCGTCCGGGATGACGTCGAAGAGAAACTCAGGCCTGTGACGCACGAGAGGCCGCCCGTTTGTGAGACACTCAAGAAGGGCTAGGTAGTATCGTGAAGGGAGCAAGGTCTAGGGGACAACGGTGGATTGGCGGCGCATGGTCACGGGGGTGGAGGCCTTGACGACAATGGTGTGCGGTCGAGAAGGTGCGCGTGGGAGCCGTCGGAGGGACGGCGCAGCGGCTGGCAGAGCCGCGTCGGGGCTTATGCCCGACGTAGCTCCGCGTGTCGTAGGGGGAGGGAGGGAGAGGCTTTAATCAGTACCAGCATCTACTGCTTGTACAATGTTTTGTCTCTATGGATTGCAGCTGCAACGGTCTGAACAGATGACTTTAATCTGAAGCGAACAACCTATCTTGGCTGGGAGCATCGACATCGCGCCTTGATGGCGGTAGCAGCGGGCACAGGGGTCATCGTAGGAGAACAACAGCGGGGGCATGGCCTTGCCCCTATGGACACACCCCTTCCACGCTTAATAGTATGGTAATGCTTAATAGTAGGGATTACCATGTTATCATTTTTTTGAAATCAAAAGGGTGGAGGGCGAATGAGATTACGTCCTATATATATAAAACTCGAGTGACCTCTCCAAATTAAGCATTCATCCGTACTTCCTACCTTTGTTGTGTTCTTCACTTCTTCTCAACCCTTGGGATCCGTAATTCGGCCAGTTAGGTAACACGATGACGTTCTGGGCGCAAGATGCTTAAGCCAAGCCATAGTAGAGACGTCACTCCAAACAAATTGGATTCAATGGATTTCATGAATCAGGTCCAAGAACATTCGACCTTCACCTGATTTGGAGAAACTTTTAAATTCATAAAATCTCCATACAAGTATTTTTTCAGTCTATTACATTATCATTATCATTTATGCTTATACGCATTCTATAGAGCCACCCATACGGTGGAAAGGTTACTGCAATACAGGCAGTCCAAGGAATCTATACAAATACAACTTCTTGTACAACAGGGTAATACTAATGCATAGTTACACTACAATAGCAATGCAGTGTAGAACTGCAGATTCCTGAAGACACTCAGGCGTTCAATCCACAGTCTCAGGAGAAGATGTAGACCTCCTCAAACGATTTCCTACCAAAAATACATGCATTAGTCAAGCTGATCAATGGATTGTACGTACATTTGTAAGGGGGTAAAGATACAGAGACTCATGATTTTTTTCCGATAAATGTTGGGATGTAGTTGTAAATTAAGTTATCCAGCACTTTGTCGGCAGGAGGCCTGTTTGGAGACTTGCATGCTTGGCTGTTCCACGACATGGAAAGGGTGAGCTAGGTAAGCATGAACTCCATTTTTCTTTCACCACTCTTGCAAGTTTCATCAAACCAAGGTCCTTTCTTGCATATGCTTAAACCAACATGAAGTATTGCCAACTTGAATTGTATAATAATGGAGGTTAAAGCCTACAACAACAAACCTGATAAAATGATTGGCAAAATGTTGAGTAACCTATATTGCATCTTTGCTGTGTGTGATGATTGGTTTCCTCCACTCAAAAATGGCTTTCTGCATCAAATGAGGACAGTTTTGTTGTGGCATAAAGCCACTTGTATTTGGTGAGTAGCCACAATTTGATATATTGTGAATATAATCTAGGAATAAATACAGTTCACAAGAGAAAAGGAAGAACCAATAATAACACTAAATGTGGAACTCCTGAAACTGCTACAACTAAATTACCTCAGGATGCCATTACGTGCAAGTGATTGGATAATTATTGGCTTGTACAGTTGAGACATAGACCTGATTTGATCAATATAGTTATTGTTTTCCGAACCATGTGGAAGCTAATGCACATACAATTCAGAGTTTCTACATACCTGCATTTGCAAACAGTATATAAAAAGGTCCATTCATTTTAAAATGTTGACCTCTTAATCTTTTCTGAAGTTTGTTGTTGAAGTAGAACACGGTGGTGGTAGTACTATTAGTATCTTCTGCACAGAATGACACATGATTTAATTTCTACAAAATGATTGTACTTATTCATGTTTAGGAGTACAGACAACTACTTGTGATTCTTTAGTACAAAGGGAAATGAATTCACATTCTTTAAGCCAGATTATTGTAGCCTACAAATTCTATTGGAAAAAGAATTCTCAAACCTGGTAATCATAGGGTAGCGAGCACTAAGCCGGGGAAAAGGTTTCTAGATGGATAAACATGTTTTTGTTAGCTAAGATGTTCATTAGCTATGATGACTATTTAAGTTGTCATTGCTAATCTTGACTTTTATCCTTCAAGACTATGTTTTTCTAAGGCAGTTGTTTATGCATCGATCTGCGATATAGACCAGTGCTGGGAAAATAGTCGAACGAAGATGGTCATATCATCTCTAAAGGGCTAGGAAGAAAGTGGAGTTACCGAGGTACAACAACATCATTTGTGTCGGCATCAGCACTATCATCTTCATCATGTCCACCTCTGAAAAGTTTTCTAGCAGTTTACTTGGCGGGGAATTTGTGAGTCCTGGACGTAAGTTGTTTTTAGGACACATATTTAGTATCTCACACAATATGGGATTAAGAGAAAACAATCCTTCATGACATTCATTACATACCTTAGCAACTTCAAGCACAATATGACCAAGATCCGAATGCTTCCTGAGATAATGTCGAACCTCATGTGCTCCATCAAAGTATGAGTTGTTCGTTAACCCAGTAATCTGCCAAGGTAACATTAGTACGCATAAAAAATTAGTAAACCAGATTTTTTAAAGCTGGCTAATAAAATCAGCGGCAGGCAGATGTTTACTACAGTTCTGCTTGTGCGAGATTCTATAACATTATAACGCATAAATACACATGAGATATAACATAGTACTGGTACAGATTTGCAACAAAATCACTGAACAGTGTACATATAAATTGGTCAGTTTGACAGGACTATCTATTGGGAAATTGCTATGAAAAAGAGAACTATTATTTTCTACCAGTATAATTCTATAAAGTGCAAATTTAAACCAAAGGGTAAACTGAAGTAATAGGCATACCTTGGCAAACAGATCTTCCCTCATACATGGTACCAAGTACTTCCAAGGCCGGATATCCAAAGTTCGGACAACACAATAATTTGTTAACACACGGGTACTCTTTAACTTCACAGAAGTTAAGTTTGGGTGCACAAGGAATCTAGCTACAACTTCAACTAAGAACTCATATATGCTAAATACACGATCAACTGGTTTCTTAGTATCGTTACAACAGAAGTTCTCTCCCTTGGCAGCTTAGAAGTTAAGCTATAGTCATCATGGCTAACAACCAGCTTGTAATCAGGATATGGCTGATAAGAATACCAAAATGTAATTAAAACTTGTAAGCAATTATCTTAAGAAAGAATATTGAAACAGAACTCATGGGACAAACACTCGCGGTTACTTCACAACAAGGAACTACAATTAAAAAGTGCTCATTCACTACATTGTGCCTAGCATGCCATGGAATGAAGTCAACAATTTACTCTTTAATTGAAGCATACATCGTGCCACAATAGTAGATTAGAAGACAAGATAAATGAAAAAGTAACTTGTTTGGTAAATTTAACTGTTTGTTGGCAATCAGTTGTCACCTTTTATATTTATAGTGGCTAGTCTCTCCTTGTGTAATGCGAAGTCAAGCCATACAAATGTATACTAATTAATGGTGAACCTGCTGTTCTGGGGAACCGTTTTCAGATCAAATACCTCATACTCATGTTGAAGCTTACAGTGTCTAGGATCACTTTTTGGATCTTCCTGAAATTTGTGAGTAGTAGGGTTGTGAACATTTGTATCTTCTATCTTGAAGTCTTCCACCCCATAAACATCAAAAGGTACTACACTCTCAGGTAAAGGATATATGTAACTATCTTTTAGAATTGAAGAATATATCTGGAGATCAGAACAAGTTATAGCAAAAGATAATGCTAT
Source organism: Zea mays (assembly GCF_902167145.1). Lineage (NCBI taxonomy): Eukaryota > Viridiplantae > Streptophyta > Magnoliopsida > Poales > Poaceae > Zea > Zea mays. Next base: position 8,337,703 of record NC_050104.1, on the reverse strand, counting down.
GTACACACTAATTAATTATTTCATTTTATGTAAACAAACAAAATGCTGAATGTGGGCAAGGCAGAAAAGAACTATATATATATAATGCAAATATCACATTTTATGTTAAATATTAGCACCAAATAAGACAACCGGTCACTATGGTATGGACAATATCAAATTGCCCACGAATTAAATTAAATTAAATATTCAATTATACAAGTGTGGATTTATTAGATTGCTCATTTCATCCATAGACAGAATATAAATCCTGTAGCACAATGAAACACAAAATAACAGATAAGAAATGTTATCCCTCTGCCCAAGATGTAAGCTAATAGCCACAACATTGATAAAAAAGGATATTAGTGAAGGGTATACATGACAAAAGAGTCAGCAGAAATATTTATAGAAAGTACTATTAAGACACAAATTTACTAAAATAATAGCTTACAAGAAATAGGATTGCTTATTCAGGAAGTGCATGTGTACCATTAAGGATTTATCTCCCCTGTTTTTCCCAATATATCACTAAAGTGGCAAACTGACATACCATAAAAAGAACCAACATTGTGTGGCATAATTAAAATCATGTGGCATCGTATGGCACCTAGGGTATGCCTCAGCGCTGCTTGCTCCCAAGAAAACATACTTTAAATCCTTGCACACAATATTATATTGTTTGATAGATTTTGTGCTAGTAAGAGACAATAGAGAAAGAATTAAATGTTAAGCTATTTAAGTGTCGAGGAGAAACAGATAGAAAAAGACATCGGCACACAAAATAAAATGTAAAAAAACACACCTCAAAGAAGGAGAATCATTGGGAGCAGAAGATTCTACTTCATCCTATTGGTCAGTACTACGCTTATTCCTTGCTCCCTGCTGGTCAGTACTACACTTATTCCTCGCTCCCTGCGACTGACCATCAAACAAAGTGCATGTTTCTCGGGTCTCTTTTGGAATTCAGCTCCAGCACGCTGCCAGACTGAAATATAAGATCATAATCTAGTCAAATACACCACAAATCAAATGAGCCAATTGAAATTTTTGAAACAATAAATTGAGTCGAGCTTCAAAATTATACCACCAACTCATGGTATGTGTCGGGGACCATAATTAGGGGTACCCTCAAGACTCCTAATCTCAGCTGGTAACCCCCATCAGCACAAAGCTGCAAAGGCCTGATGGGTGCGATTAAGTCAAGGATCGGTCCACTCAAGGGACACGATCTCGCCTCGCCCGAGCCTAGCCTCGGGCAAGGGCAGCCGACCCCGGAGGATTTATGTCTTGCCCGAGGACCCCCTCCAGCAACGGACACACCTTCGGCTCGCCCGAGGCCCAGTCTTCGCCAAGAAGCAACCTTGGCCAAGTCACCACGCCGACCGACCGTATCGCAGGAGCATTTAATGCAAAGGTGGCCTGACACCTTATCCTGACGCGCGCCCTTCAGTTTGCAGAACCGAAGTGACCGCAGTCACTTCGCCGCTCCACTGACCGGCCTGACAAGAGGACAGCGCCGCCTGCACCGCTCCGACTGCTGTGCCACTCGACAGAGTGAGGCTGACAGCAGCCAAGTCCGGCCTCAGGCGCCATAGGAAACTCCGCACCGTCCGAAGGGCTCGGACTCGGGCTCAGCCCCGGAAGACGATGAACTCCGCACCGCCCGAAGGGCTCGGACTCGGGCTCAGCCCCGGAAGACGACGAACTCTGCATCGGCCGACCCCAGGGCTCGGACTCGGGCTCAGCCCCGGAAGACGATGAACTCCGCATCGCCCAACCCCAGGGCTCGGACTCGGGCTCAGCCCCAGAAGACGACGAACTCCGCATCGCCCAACCCCAGGGCTCGGACTCGGGCTCAGCCCCGGAAGACGACGAACTCCGCTTCGCCCGACCCCAGGGCTCGGACTCGGGCTCAGCCCCGGAAGACGACGAACTCCGCATCGCCCGACCCCAGGGCTCGGACTCAGCCCTGGCCACAGCCGACGGTCTCCGCCTCGCCCGACCCAGGGGCTCGGACTCGACCTCGGCCTCGGAAGGCAGACTCGACCTCGACCTCGGAGGAGCCTCCACCTCGCCCAACCCAGGGCTCGGACCGACCACGTCACAGGAGGCGCCATCATTACCCTGCCCCAAGCTAACTCAGGCTACGGGGAACAAGAGCGGCGTCCCATCTGGCTCGCCCCAGTAAACAAGTAATAATGGCGCCCCGCATGCTCCATGACGACGGCGGCTCTCAGCCCCCTTACGGAAGCAAGGAGACGTTAGCAAGGACTCGACAGCCCCGACAGCTGTCCTTCCGCCAGGCTCCAGCGCTCCTCCGACGGCCACGACACCACACGAACCGGGTGCCAAGACCTCTCCGGCTGCCACGATGGCATGTACTTAGGGCACTAGCTCTTCTCTGCTAGACACGTTAGCACGCTGCTACACCTCCCATTGTACACCCTGATCCTCTCCTTACGCCTATAAAAGGAAGGTCTGGGGCCCTCTTACAGAGGGTTGGCCGCGCGGGGAATGACGGGACGGCGCTCGTGTAAGCCGCTCGCTCCCTCCCGCGTGGACGCTTGTAACCCCCTACTGCAAGCGCACCCGACCTGGGCGCGGGACAAACACGAAGGCCGCGGGTTTCCCCTTTTACGCCTGTCTCCCTCTGGCTTCTTCCCCCCTTCGCGCTCCGTCTCGCGCCGACCCATCTGGGCTGGGGCACGCGACGACAATTTACTCGTCGGTCCAGGGACCCCCCCGGGTTCGAAACGCCGACAATTGGCGCGCCAGGTAGGGGCCTACTGCGTGTTGACGAACAGCTTCCCATCAAGCTCCAGATGGGTAGTCTCCAGCAACCTTTCCAGCTCGGGACGGTGCTCCATTTCGGGAGTCTTGAGTTCATGTCCCTCGACGGCAGCTACGACATGATACTCCTTCCTCCGCCGCGCGACAGCGACAGTGGCGGTCGACAACCCGCCCGCCGCGCGGCGAAATCGACGACGTCTTCCCCACGTGGCGGAGGAACAACATTCGGGCTTGTCCCGTCCCCTCCCCCACCGACGGAGGAGGAGGCGGGGCAACCAAGGCCAAGCAGGAGGCGGCACCTCGTCGGCTGTCGAGCGAGTCGACGGCACCGGCGCCCCAACGGGGGGCACGTCGGGCATCGACCTCGCGTCTGAGACGAAGACAAACGCCGTCTCCCCGCAACACGCCAACTCCAAGCAAACGGACGACGCCGGCACGCTCGCAAAAGACTTGTTGGGCGTCACCCTCGTACCTGAGACGACGGTGCAGTCCGCCCCTGACGCGACTTCGTCACCGCCCGTTGACCAAGAGGTACCGACCGATTCCCATCTCGTGCCTTTTGGATTCAGCCTCGACCCACCAAGCGACTTCGCTTCGGTGGACACTCTCATTGAGGCGAGTCCAAACCCTCTGGGGTATCGCATGCGGTCACCCTGGGACTGGCTGACGGCCGTCTCGACCTATGGGCCCTCGGGTTCCGAGGAAGATGACGAGCCCAACTTCTGTTGGGATTTCTCCGGACTTGGTAACCCCAGTGCCATGCGGGACTTCATGACCGCATGCGACTACTGCCTTTCCGACTGTTCCGACGGTAGCCGCAGCCTCGGCGACGAGGACTGCGGCCCAAGTCATGAATGTTTCCACGTCGATCTAGGGGGTCCCAACGAAGGCAACCATCTTGGTATACCGGAAAACGGTGATCCCCCTAGGCCTGCGCCTCGCGTTGACATCCTTCGGGAGCTAGCTGTGGTCCCCGTCCCGACGGGGGGTCATGACCCACAGCTCGAGCAAATCCGCGAGATGCAGGCCAGGCTCGACGAGGGGGCAGGAACGCTTGAGCCATTCCGCCGGGACATCGGGCAGGAATGGGCAGGCCAACCTCTGGCCGGAGAAGCGCGTCATCTACCCCAGGGCATCCAGCACCGCATCGCCGACGATGCCAGGGCAAGGCCGCCACCGACCTCCAGTGGGGTCGGCCAGAACCTGGCTACAGCGGCAATACTTCTCTGCGCGATGCCGGAGCCATCTACCACCGAGGGGCGGCGTATCCAGGGAGAGCTCAAGAATCTCCTGGAGGATGCCGCGGTCCGACGGGCCGAAAGCTCTACCTCCCGAAGGCAGGGGTACCCCTCGGAACATCGTGCCACGACTTCCCGATTCATGCGGGAAGCCTCGGTCCACAACGGGCGCACGCGCAATACAGCGCCTGCGGCCCCGGGTCGCCTCGGCAACGAACACCCTCACCGCAACCGTCGAACCCACCTCGACGAGAGGGTGCGCTGAGGCTACCACCCCAGGCGTGGGGGACGCTACGACAGTGGGGAGGATCAGAGTCCCTCGCCCGAACCACCCGGACCGTAGGCTTTCAGCCGGGCCATACGACGGGCGCCGTTCCCGACCCGGTTCCGAACCCCGACTACTATCACAAAGTACTCGGGGGAGACGAGACCGGAACTGTGGCTCGCGGACTACCGGCTGGCCTGCCACCTGGGTGGAACGGACGATGACAACCTCATCATCCGCAACCTCCCCTGTTCCTCTCCGACACCGCTCGAGCTTGGCTGGAGCACCTGCCTCCGGGGCAGATCTCCAACTGGGACGACCTGGTCCAAGCTTTCGCCGGCAATTTCCAGGGCATGTACGTGCGCCCTGGAAACTCCTGGGATCTCCGAAGCTGCCACCAGCAGCCGGGAGAGTCTCTCCGGGACTACATCCGGCGATTCTCGAAGCAGCGCACCGAGCTGCCCAACGTCACCGACTCGGATGTCATCGACGCGTTCCTCGCCGGCACCACCTGCCACGACCTGGTGAGCAAGCTGGGTCGCAAGACCCCCACCAGGGCGAGCGAGCTGATGGACATCGCCACCAAGTTCACCTCTGGCCAGGAGGTGGTTGAGGCCATCTTCCGGAAGGACAAGCAGCCCCAGGGCCGCCCACCGGAAGATGTCCCCGAGGCGTCAACTCAGCGCGGCACCAAGAAGAAAGGCAAGAAGAAGTCGCAAGCGAAACGCGACACCGCCGACGCGGACCTTGTCACCGCTGCTGAGTACAAGAACCCTCGAAAACCTCTCGGGGGCGCCAATCTCTTCGACAAGACGCTCAAGGAGTCGTGCCCCTATCATCAGGGACCCGTCAAGCACACCCTTGAGGAGTGCGCCATGCTTCGGCGCCACTTTCACAAGGCCGGGCCACCTGCGGAGGGTGGCAAGGCCCGCGACGATGATAAAAAGGAGGATCACAAGGCAGGAGAGTTCCCCGAGGTCCACGACTGCTTCATGATCTACGGTGGGCAAGTGGCGAACGCCTCGGCTCGACACCGCAAGCAAGAGCGTCGGGAGGTCTGCTCGGTAAAGGTGGCGGCGCCAGTCTACCTAGACTGGTCCGACAAGCCCATCACCTTCGACCAGGGCAACCATCCCGACCGTGTGTCGAGCCCGGGGAAATACCCGCTCGTTGTCGATCCCGTCATCGGCAACGTCAGGCTCACCAAGGTCCTCATGGACGGAGGCAGCAGCCTCAACATCATCTACGCCGAGACCCTCGGGCTCCTGCGGATCGATCTGTCCTTGGTCCGGGCAGGCGCTGTGCCTTTTCATGGGATCGTCCATGGGAAACGCGTCCAGCCCCTCGGACAACTCGATCTACCCGTCTGCTTTGGGACACCCTCCAACTTCCAAAGGGAGACCCTCACGTTCGAAGTGGTCGGGTTTCGAGGAACCAACCACGCAGTGCTGGGGAGGCCATGCTACGCCAAGTTCATGGCCGTCCCCAACTACACCTACCTCAAGCTCAAGATGTCGGGCCCCAATGGGGTCATCACCGTCGGCCCCACGTACCGACACGCGTACGAATGCGACGTGGAGTACGCCGAGGCCCTCATCGAATCCGAGGCCCTCATCGCCGACCTGGAGAGCCTCTCCAAGGAGGCGCCAGACGTGAAGCGCCATGCCGGCAACTTCGAGCCAGCGGAGACGGTTAAGTTCGTCCCTCTCGACCCCAGCAACGACGCCTCCAAGCAGATCCGGATCGGCTCCGAGCTCGATCCCAAATAGGAAGCAGTGCTCGTCGACTTTCTCCGCGCAAACGCCGACGTTTTCGCGTGGAGTCCCTCGGACATGCCCGGCATACCGAGGGATGTCACCGAGCACTCACTGGATATCCGAGCTGGAGCCCGACCCGTGAAGCAGCCTCTGCACCGATTCGACGAAGAAAAGCGCAGAGCCATAGGCGAGGAGATCCACAAGCTAATGGTGACAGGGTTCATCAAAGAGGTATTCCATCCTGAATGGCTTGCCAACCCTGTGCTTGTGAGAAAGAAAGGAGGGAAATGGCGGATGTGTGTAGACTACACTGGTCTAAACAAAGCATGTCCAAAAGTTCCCTACCCTCTGCCTCGCATCGATCAAATCGTGGATTCCACTGCTGGGTGCGAAACCCTGTCTTTCCTTGATGCCTACTCAGGGTATCACCAAATCAGGATGAAAGAGTCCGACCAGCTCGCGACTTCTTTCATCACACCTTTCGGCATGTACTGCTATGTTACCATGTCGTTCGGTTTGAGGAATGCGGGTGCGACATACCAAAGGTGCATGAACCACGTGTTCGGCGAACACATTGGCCGAACGGTCGAGGCCTACGTCGATGACATCGTAGTCAAGACGAGGAAAGCCTCCAACCTCCTTTCCGACCTTGGAGCGACATTCCGATGTCTCAAGGCGAAAGGCGTAAAACTCAATCCCGAGAAGTGTGTCTTCGGGGTCCCCCGAGGCATGCTCTTGGGGTTCATCGTCTCTGAGCGAGGCATCGAGGCCAACCTGGAGAAGATCGCGGCCATCACCAGCATGGGGCCCATCAAGGACTTGAAAGGCGTACAGAGGGTCATGGGATGCCTTGCGGCTCTGAGCCGTTTCATCTCGCGCCTCGGCGAAAGAGGCCTGCCTCTATACCGCCTCTTAAGAAAGGTCGAGTGCTTCACTTGGACCCCTGAGGCCGAGGAAGCCCTCGGGAACCTGAAAGCGCTCCTCACGAACGCGCCCATCTTGGTGCCCCCCGCTGCCGGAGAAGCCCTCTTGATTTACGTCGCCGCTACCACTCAGGTGGTTAGCGCCGCGATCGTGGTTGAGAGACGAGAAGAGGGGCATGCGTTGCCCGTCCAGCGGCCAGTCTACTTCATCAGTGAGGTACTGTCCGAGACCAAGATCCGCTACCCACAAATTCAGAAGCTACTGTACGCGGTGATCCTGACGCGGCGGATGTTGCGACACAACTTTGAGTCTCATCCGGTAACTGTGGTGTCATCCTTCCCCCTGGGGGAGATCATCCAGTGCCGAGAGGCCTCGGGTAGGATTGCAAAGAGGGCGGTGGAAATCATGGGCGAGACAATCTCGTTCGCCCCTCGGAAGGCCATCAAGTCCCAAGTCTTGGCGGACTTTGTGGCTGAATGGGTCGATACCCAACTCCCAACAGTTCCGATCCAACCAGAACTCTGGACCATGTTTTTCGACGGGTCGCTGATGAAGACAGGGGCAGGCGCGGGCCTGCTCTTCATCTCGCCCCTCGGGAAGCACCTACGCTACGTGCTACGCCTCCACTTCCCGACGTCCAACAATGTGGCCGAGTACGAGGCTCTGGTCAACGGGTTGCGCATCACCATCGAGCTGGGGGTTCGATGCCTCGACACTCGCGGTGACTCGCAGCTCGTCATCGACCAAGTAATGAAGAACTCCCACTGCTGTGACCCGAAGATGGAAGCCTACTGCGATGAGGTTCGGCGCCTGGAAGACAAGTTCTACGGGCTCGAGCTCAACCACATCGCCCGACGCTACAACGAGACTGCAGACGAGCTAGCTAAGATAGCTTCGGGGCGAACAACGGTTCCCCCGGACGTCTTCTCCCGAGACCTGCATCAACCCTCTGTCAAGACAGACGACGCGCCCGAGCCCGAGGCACCCTCGGCCCAGCCCGAGGAACCCTCGGCTCGGCCCGAGGCACCCTCGGCTCAGCCCGAGGTACCCTCGGCCCCCGAGGGTGAGGCACTGCGCGTCGAGGAGGAGCGGAGCGAGGTCACGCCCAATCAAAACTGGCAGACCCCATACCTGCAATATCTCCACCGAGGAGAGCTACCCCTCGTCCGAGCCGAAGCTCGGCGGTTGGCGCGGCGCGCCAAGTCGTTCGTCTTGCTGGGGGACGAGAAGGAGCTCTACCACCGCAGCCCCTTAGGCATCCTCCAGCGGTGCATATCCATCACCGAAGGCCAGGAGCTCTTGCAAGAAATACACTCGGGGGCTTGCGGTCATCACGCAGCGCCTCGAGCCCTTGTTGGAAACGCTTTCCGACAAGGTTTCTACTGGCCGACAGCGGTGGCCGACGCCACTAGAATTGTCCGCACCTGCGAAGGGTGTCAGTTCTATGCGAGGCAAACACACCTGCCCGCTCAGGCTCTGCAGACCATACCCATCACCTGGCTGTTTGCTGTGTGGGGTCTGGACCTCGTTGGCCCCTTGCAGAAGGCACCCGGGGGCTACACGCACCTGCTAGTCGCCATCGACAAATTCTCCAAGTGGATCGAGGTCCGACCCCTAAACAGCATCAGGTCCGAATAGGCGGTGGCGTTCTTCACCAACATCATCCATCGCTTTGGGGTCCCGAACTCTATCATCACCGACAACGGCACCCAGTTCACCGGCAAAAAGTTCCTGGACTTCTGCGAGGATCATCACATCCGGGTGGACTGGGCCGCCGTGGCTCACCCCATGACGAATGGGCAAGTAGAGCGTGCCAACGGCATGATCCTGCAAGGACTCAAGCCGTGGATCTACAACGACCTCAACAAGTTTGGCAAGCGATGGATGAAGGAGCTCCCCTCTGTGGTCTGGAGTCTGAGGACAACGCCAAGCCGAGCCACGGGCTTCACACTGTTCTTTATAGTCTATGGGGTCGAGGCCATCTTGCCCATAGACTTAGAATACGGTTCCCCGAGGACGAGGGCCTACGCCGACCAAAGCAATCGAGCTAATCGAGAAGACTCACTGGACCAGCTGGAAGAGGCTCGGGACATGGCCTTACTACACTTGGCGCGGTACCAGCAGTCCCTGCGACGCTACCACGCCTGAGGGGTTCGGTCCCGAGACCTCCAGGTGGGCGACCTGGTGCTTCGGCTGCGACAAGACGCCCGAGGGCGGCACAAGCTCACGCCTCCCTGGGAAGGGCCTTTCGTCGTCGCCAAGGTTCTGAAGCCCGGAACGTACAAGCTGGCCAACAGTCAAGGCGAGGTCTACAGCAACGCTTGGAACATCCGACAGCTACGTCGCTTCTACCCTTAAGATGCTTTCAAGTTATTCGTACACCTCGTTCACACACGAAGTCTAGTCATCAAGGAAGGGTCAGCCTCGCCTCGGCAAAGCCCGACCCTCCCTCGGGGGCTAGAAGGGGGGAACCCCCTCTGCGTCAAAATTTTCCTCGAAAAAAGTCTTCCATCAAAAAGGCTTCTGCGTTCCCCGGCTATATCAGTAGCAGGACCCCAAGAAGCGAATGAGGGCGCATGTAAGTGGCAAGGCCGACCGAGCCGAGGGACTCCTACACCTCTGGGATACGGATACCTCACTCGTCACCTACCACGAAAAATGACTCCTACTTGGGCAAGCCACCCTGCTACTGACGAACGGGGCCGGATACGCAAAATGGAAGGAAAAGGTGCACAACCTTATACTACAATAATAAAGTGTTCAGGCCTTAGCGGCCGCAAAAGACACATATGCATTCAAAGAAAACTACTCCGGCAGAGTCAGGCGTCGCCCGGAGAAGGAGCCGCGCCCTCGGCTTCGTCCCCACCCTCGGCAAAGTCCGCCCCGGCCTCGGACGACGGCGCAGGCAGGAGGATCTCTGCCTCGAAGGTGGTTGCCAGCACTGTGCTCGGGCCCGCGGCGGCCGCGTCGAGCCTCTGGACTTCGGCTAGGGCGGCTTCATCTTTGTCGGGGAGGCAATACCCCTCGCTGACCCGCTCCAGATCCACGACATAGTGGGAAGCAAGCACGGCGAAGGCCCGCCTGACACCGTGATGTAGCGCCTCGCGGAGTCTGCCACGCGCATGGTCACCCAAGGCCTGCAGGCGACGTCGAGGGGAGCTTCCTGAGGGGACGACGTCGAAGCCAAAGACCCAGCAGAAAGCCGAGATGGCCTCGGACATGGCCGCGTGGTCGGCCTCCCTTTGCTCGGCCGCCTGAGCAAGCGCCCTGGTGGACTTATCAAGGGCAGACTCGAGCTCTGCGAACAGCCAAAGCGCAAGACCTCAAACACAAGTTGAGGAATCGAGCTGAAGCAAAAACTCAAAACAGCCAAGACATACCTCCGGCTTGGGCACGCTGCTCCGAGGATGCGGTTTGGGCTACGGCTAGGTCTGCTGCAAGGGCTCCGGCCCGGCTTTCGGCCTCGGCGGCCCGGCCCCGAGATTGGTCCCGCTCGCCGGTGACCTGGTCAAGCTCCGACTGCCGCCGCTGCACCTCTGTGCGTGCCGCTGCTGCCTATGCTCCCAGATCGGCACAGAGCAACCGAAGGTCCGCCACCTCAGCACTCTGTTGGGAGAGGCGCGTGGTAGCCCTGGCAAGCGAGGTCCTCAGGGACCGCAGCGAACCCCAGACATCGACCTCGCGGCGGATGAACAACGACTTGGCGGCGCTCAGATCTGTCAGATCCTGAGGGAAGGAAGCGGGGCGTCACAAAGGACGCCTTGATCACAAGAAAGGTATGCCTGAAATCATTACCTGGAGGATCTTGGGAACGTCCCTGCAAAAGACCTCCAAGGATGACCGGAGCGACCCCACCGTTGCTTCGGCACACTCATGGAGCTCGTCCCAAGACTGCTCCTCCCGCTCATCGTCAAGAACGAAGAAGGGATCCGAGGCCTCACGGGTCCGGAACCGAAGCAACTGGCGCCGCCCCTCGGAGCTCCACCGCGCGGGGACAAGGCTGCCGCTCGACGCGACGGGTCGAGGTCCCGCGCCCCCCTCTTCCGAGGCGCCGAGTAGCGACGCCTCGGTCATCTCAGCGTCGGCGGCGATGGGTCGCTCCACGGCCAGGTCGGCAACGGCTTCGGCAGCAGCCGGCGCCATCGCCGGCAGCATGTCTGGTGGGCCCGAGGCCACGGCCGCGCCGGCAGCCTCCCCCAGCGCGACGACCGCCTCGACAGAAGAGCCGGCCTCGGGAGCTCGCTGCACGGCAACTGGTGCCGCCTGAGCCCCCGCTGTGGGGCATCTTGCGAGGAGGTCAGCTGGCCGGCGAGGCTCGGCGCGGCACCGGCTGCGGAAGTCGACGCCGTCTTGAGGACCTTCCGGGGAGCCAGATCGGTCGGACCATGACTCCGCTTGCTAAGGAGAAAAGGAAAGTCAGGGTCGGGACATACAAAGGAGGAGCCGGGACGAAGACATCCTAAGGTACTTACCCACTTCGGGCCATGATCAACTGTGCATGTGGGGAGGTCTCTCGAACCTCGACCCCCGAAGGTACCGCCGAGGCCTGCCCCGCTGCCAGCTTCGGTACCATCCTCGCCATGGGCGCCCTAGACGCCCGAGAGACGGACTGCCCAGGCGCTGCCACGACGACCTGAGGATCGCCCTCCTGCGCAGCCGGCACGGGCAATGGTTCTCGGGGAACAGGCAGCTCGGCCTGACTCCCCGGGGTCACCTCAACTTCCCCAGCCAAGGGGTCAAGTACCCCCTCGGTCTGCCCCCGCTCTTCGGACCGGGACCCCGGCGTCCCGGCCCCGGAAACCGACGGCGCCAGCCCGCTCGGGGGCTGGCTTGACGACTCCTGGCCTAGCCTCAGACCGGGGCTGAGGCCAAGGCGGGCAGCCATATCGTCGTCTTCGTCATCATCTTCGTCGTCGTCGTCGTCGTCAGGCGTTTCCGGCGACGGCTCCCTCGGGAGTCCATCCCTCTCCTGCCGACGACGGAGCCTTTCCAAGGCGTCTCGGGCCCGCGTCCGCTCGCGGGCCCGAGCCTTCTTCGCGTCCTTTTTCTCCTTCCTCTTCTCCGCGGCAACCCTCCACGCAGCTCGGTCCACCGCGTCCTCCGGGACCGGTGGCCGGGAAGGCTTGTGGCACCCTACCTCCTGGAGACAGACGAAAAGTCTCGGCTGTGAGAACCAAGGGCAATCCGACGCAAGGAGAAAGAAGGAGCGGACACTCACCAGGGACACACACCCACGGTCAGGACGCATCAAGGGCTGGGAAAGGGCGTCGGCGTCCGGTTTCCCCAACGTGACGGCTACCCGCCTGTGGAGGTCGTCAACGGGGAGGGGATCCGAGGACATCCGCGAACCCTCCAAGTCGGCCTCCAGCGTCATCTCCTAAAGCGGCAACCGCCGCTCCGTCAAGGGAAGCACCCTCCGGCGATGAATGGCGGCAATCACTCCCGCAACGGTGAGCCCTCCTTTCCGCAGCACCTCCAGGGCCTTTAGAAGGGGCTGGAGATTCTTCTGTCTGTCGTGCGGGGTCCCGTAGCGCCAAGCATCGGCGGCGACGGTCACCACTCGCTGAGAAAACGACGGGAGCCTCCCGTCTTCATTTCGGAGATAGAACCACTGGCGCTGCCACCCTTTGTTCGAGGACGCAAGGATGGCGGGAATATACTGCGACGCCCGCGCTTGCCTCAGCTGGAGGATGCAGCCACCGGCCCGCACTGCCGCGCGGACCCTTCTCTCCCCCGTCGGCGAAGCAAAAAGCTCCGCGGAGAAGAAATGAGTCCACAGGTCCCAGTGAGGGTCAATCCCCAAGTATCCTTCGCAAACCGCTGCGAAGATGGCGGCTTGCGAGATGGAGTTGGGGCTGAGGTTGTGCAGCTCCACCCCGTAGACATGCATAATCGCCCGCATGAAATGGCTTACCGGCACTCCGAACCCCCGCTCGTGAAAGGAGACGAAGCTCACGACATACCCCGGCGGCGGGGACGGGGCGGCTCCGCTCGGGGGAGGCATCCACTCCGGCTGCCTCTCATCAGAGAGAGGGCGAAGTAAACCCTTAGCGACGAGGGCCTCCAGGTCATCCACCGTGACGGTGGAGAAAGGCCACGGGTCGCGCGGCGGAACAATGGTCACCCGGTCGGCCATCACCAAGCAGAGGAGGTGGCGGCGGAAAGGACTGAGTGGGCGGTTTCCCTTTCTCTGGCTATTCCCTCGGGTTGCGAAAACCTAAGAAGGAAGCAAGTAGCAGAGCAAAGAACCGTCACCGGACCCTCTCCCGAATATATAAGGACCTAGGCGAGACCCGTTTAACATGTCGCCCGAACCCACCGCGGGATTCAAAACTCAAAGCGAAACGCCCGTTCCTCGAACGGCTCGCGCACGTGCAACGGCTGCCCCGCGAACCACTCGTCTCGTCGCATTAACTCTGCGGCGGGACAGGCGGCACCTTTGGCAGGAGAAGCGGGCGACGCTTCGCCTTCGCCATAATGACCGCGTCAAAAAAGGTGCGCCACGTCATTTGATTTCGTATCCTTTTCCTTTTCCTCTTTCTCTCTCTTACAACAGGGACCGGGAAAGGGGGATACCCCGAAAGGAATCCTTCTCCGCGAAGGAAACGGGCCCCGAGCCCCCGTACTGATCAGAGGTTCGAAGGCTAGCCCCTCGGAGGGGTTCAACAGCCGCCTCAGAGCGCTCGGGCTCCGCGCCCACTACTAGTCAGAGGTTCAGAGGCCGGCCCCTCGGAAGGGTTCAACGACCGCCTCAGGCCACTCGGGCTCCGCGCCCACTACTGATTAGGGGTTCGTAGGCTGGCCCTCGAAGGGTTCACAGCTACCTCAGACGCAGAGCGAGGGATGACCCTGGGTACGTTCGATACATAACCAAGGCTCGGGCTACGCTCCCGAGGTACCCTAGGACATTTCCGAGGCCAGCGGGAACGATCTTGTAACGGAATCCCATCAGAGGGAGGCATCGAGCCCTGGGACCCCGTCAAAAGGGGACCGGGTTCGGCAAATCACCCGCAGGTACTTTTGGAGCGCGCCTCCGGGCCTCTAGCCGACCCCTAACAAATGGGGCACGGGCGTCCACTCGGATTACCCGTTAGCAGCTCACTGGAGACACCATGTTCAGCGCCCTCCGAGGGCAACATGGCGCTTCCCCCCCTCCTCCTTGCGGAAAGGCGATGTAGGGGCGTATGTAAAAAAGTCGAGTCTGTCCTTGACCGTCCTCTCGCCCTGTGCGGAGGCTCAGGGGCTGCTCTCGCAAACCCAGCTCCGGCCAAACCGTTGACAGCGTCAACATACTAGCCCGAGAACTTGGGACCCGATCGTGCACCCGGGCTACGGCCAGCTCGCATGAGGGAACAACCAGACCGCCCGAAACATTGCGAAACGCATTAAGACCTCGAAGGAGTCAAACCACTCCTCCGAGGCCTCGGGGGCTACACCCGGCGGGTGCGCTCGCGCGCACCAACCGGAACAAAATGCAACCGAGAAAGGCCGGTCCCCTTGCAAAAAAGTGCGACAAAAGCCTCCAAGCGAGTATTAACACTCCCTTCGAGGCTCGGGGGCTACTGTCGGGGACCATAATTAGGGGTACCCTCAAGACTCCTAATCTCAGCTGGTAACCCCCATCAGCACAAAGCTGCAAAGGCCTGATGGGTGCGATTAAGTCAAAGATCGGTCAACTCAAGGGACACGATCTCGCCTCGCCTGAGCCCAGCCTCGGGCAAGGGCAGCCGACCCCGGAGGATTTACGTCTTGCCCAAGGACCCCCTCCAACAACGGACACACCTTCGGCTCGCCCGAGGCCCAGTCTTCGCCAAGAAGCAACCTTGGCCAAGTCGCCACGCCGACCGACCGTATCGCAGGAGCATTTAATGCAAAGGTGGCCTGACACCTTATCCTGACGCGCACCCTTTAGTTGACAGAGCCGAAGTGACCGCAGTCACTTCGCCGCTCCACTGACCGGCCAGACAAGAGGACAGCGCCGCCTGCGCCGCTCCGACTGTTGTGCCACTCGACAGAGTGAGGCTGACAGCAGCCAAGTCCGGCCTCAGGCGCCATAGGAATCTCCGCGCCGCCCGAAGGGCTCGGACTCAGGCTTAGCCCCAGAAGACGACGAACTCCGCACCGCCCGAAGGGCTCGGACTCGGGCTCAGCCCCGGAAGACGACGAACTCCGCATCGCCCGACCCCAGGGCTCGGACTCAGGCTCAGCCCCGGAAGATGACGAACTCCGCATCGCCCGACCCCAGGGCTCGGACTCGGGCTCAGCCCCGGAAGACGACGAACTCCGCTTCGCCCGACCCCAGGGCTCGGACTCGGGCTCAGCCCCGGAAGACGACGAACTCCGCATCGCCCGACCCCAGGGCTCGGACTCATCCCTGGCCACAGCCGACGGTCTCCGCCTCGCCCGACCCAGGGACTCGGACTCGACCTCGGCCTCGGAAGGCAGACTCGACCTCGACCTCGGAGGAGCCTCCACCTCGCCCAACCCAGGGCTCGGACCGACCACGTCACAGGAGGCTCCATCATTACCCTGCCCCAAGCTAACTCAGGCTACGGGGAACAAGACCGGCATCCCATCTGGCTCGCCCCAGTAAACAAGTAATAATGGCGCCCCGCATGCTCCATGACGACGGCGGCTCTCAGCCCCCTTACGGAAGCAAGGAGACGTCAGCAAGGACTCGACAGCCCCGACAGCTGTCCTTCCGCCAGGCTCCAGCGCTCCTCTAACGGCCACGACACCACACGAACCGGGTGCCAAGACCTCTCTGGTTGCCACGATGGCATGTACTTAGGGCACTAGCTCTTCTCTGCTAGACACGTTAGCACGCTGCTACACCTCCCATTGTACACCTGGATCCTCTCCTTACGCCTATAAAAGGAAGGTCTAGGGCCCTCTTACAAGGGTTGGCCGCGCGGGGAAGGACGGGACGGCGCTCGCGTAAGCCGCTCGCTCCCTCCTGCGTGGACGCTTGTAACCCCCTACTGCAAGCGCACCCGACCTGGGCGCGGGACAAACACGAAGGCCACGGGTTTCCCCTTTTACGCCTGTCTCCCTCCGGCTTCTTCCCCCTTCGCGCTCCGTCTCGCGCCGACCCATCTGGGCTGGGGCACGCGGCGACAATTTACTCGTCGGTCCAGGGACCCCCTGGGTTCGAAACGCCGACAGTATGCTACATAGTATTGTGGATATCTTGCATGTGGTCCCCCAAACACATCTTGTAACATGAAGACAAAACACCATCAGAAACCATCAGTTCATTAAAATAAGAGCTACAGTTTTGCAAGCATGAAGCATATTGAACATTTTTCTTCACTATCTTCACCATCTCATGCAATCTTTCTCTCTCTGTGACATGCATGTGAAGTATACCCCCAAGGTTTTTTGTAACAGTTTCCAACTACTGAAATATACATATATCGTCAGCAATACAATGCTAATATTTTAGCAGTAGCTAAATATTAAATTTAAAAACATCATAACAAACTATACATGTTCTGCACCATATACATATTCTGGACCTCTACAATCATAAAAATATAATAGACATATTGAGCTTAACCAATTCAAAAGAATTGGGTGTTAGTGTTTGTATTCTTTTGGTGATTTTAACAAGGAAACAAAATGTGCAAGTTAAAGTTTTTAGGATTTGAATAAATTAAATAGTAAGAACCAGCCCAAATAGCCTACCACCAGTTCCTAGTAAGAATAGACAGACAAATGATAGGAACATAAATCAAAACATGACTGAACATATAATAAAAATGCTACACATAACTTAGCAGAGGATCAGGTGTTTGATCTGTGAAAGCAAAATACAAGATGACAAAAAAATCTTCAATAATTACCAGTGCTAGAGGATCAGGTGTTCGATTTTGTGGAAGCACAATACAAAACAATAGAAAAGTCTTTGACAGTTACCAATAGCCTTCCACACCTAAGACATAAAAGTAAACGACAAGTCACAGACAGACTTACACTTAGAGCAAGAAGTTGAACTTTTGGATTCCTGTGGCCAATCCGTTTCTTCAGTGCCTTGACGACATCTTTTGATTGCCTGTTACAAGCATGGATATGAACAATCAATAACATATAACCAAAAGACAGTAGGGCAAAGCAAACTAAATAGGCTTCTTTTTCAGCGGAAATGAACTAAGCATAAGCTACCTAGTAGAATGTTTGATATTTAGTCCCAATTCTTGGCCATGAACCAAATAAAAACAAAATGCATCATTAGCTTGAATCAATTGCCATCAGATTTAGATGCTCAAATATATTGTCATGTGCTAAATCAAAACATTTGGACTAAAAATATGGAAACCATAGTACAATATCTTCCCCATATTTCCAATGGTCTAGCTCACTGTTGATTCGGTTGTGCGCCTCTCATGTGCCTAAAAAGAAACCCACATGACCTAGTGGTTAGCTGCTAAGAAAAAATCGATAAGGAAATTGTTACTATTTTTGAAATGGGGGAATGAGTTCATTCCACCAAATTTGTGGAATGGACTCATGATGATGCACCACATCATTCTCGAATGGATTTATTCTTTAAACCAAACACCCCTTAGATAATGAAATGAGTATCCTTTTTATGACTGTTCAATGAAACAATTTTCTTTCCCAATAAGTAATGAGATGGGTTTGAAGTTGGCAACTTACAAGAAGATAGATCGCTATAGTAAGCATGAAGATAAGCATAGGATAATCTGGTATGAAACAAAGAAGCCATTTTGGCTGTCCATTTGGCATGCTAGACCTAAAAAAGCTTGGTCACACTGTAGAAAAGCAAAGGTATTTGAGCAACATTTTTAGTTCAGTTGAATTAACTATTGCTATATGAGAAAAAATATCAGAGTTGACCTTATATTCAGCATGCTATACAGTTATATAGGAATATATTACTGTAAGGCTAAATGGAAGTACCTCCAATAATTAGGAAAAATATATGTAGCAGTGACACAAGAATCATACCTAAGCCAAATATGGATATGAGAAATACAAGTCTCTAGTATAATCTTGTCAAGCCATCTGTCACAAATAGAGATTAATACTTCACGATCGAGTAAGCCAAGAAAACACAGGAAGAATGTAGGTAGTAAAAGATCTAATGCTTACACGAAAAGAGCCAAAGAGGCACTCCTCAACTGCTAGGTGCAATTGCGCAGGAAGATATAAACACTGTAAGAAACATAGTTCATTGTAAACTGCAACAAATCATATTGCAGGCATGTGCCACATGTTCTGGATGAACCCAGCGTGAACCATGGGATTAAACATCTTGATGGCCTTGTTCACAGAACCCTCATAGCCACAACGTGCAGCCTACATATTTGTATATTTCTAATTTTTTTGCATTCCAGACCTATTTTATGATGACGTATACGTCCTCAATGCCAAAAGCCACTTACAAAAACTTGAAAGTTTCCTATTTTATGAAATTCAATGAAATGAATCATGCACTCACACTACACTAAAAAATAAAAAAACCTACAATATAGGTATAACAGATTTTTGATAAGCCAAAAAACTTTAGGATGGTAAGTGTTTGCAACAAAAAAATTATGAAGGCAGAGAAACAACAAACTTCTGTGTTAGGTGTTGTAAACAATGAAAACAGTTAAATATGTTCATATGTACCATGGAATTGATAGAACAATGCTTCAGGAGTAGTTTCTTGTACTGACAGCGCTTAGAATTTCTGATGAGCTTATTATTAGTTTAGGCAGTGAAAGACATCTGAAACGGGAAAAACTTTGGAAATTAAATTAATAAAGTCAATAAGAAAAAACATTAGAGAATGATGAGTAAACATGAATGTGTAACATGTAAACATATGATCCTTAATTGGGAGGGAAATGGATGAGTAAACATGGATGTATAGCCTGTAAATACCAGTAGCTTAGTGGGAAAAACTATTGATTAATGCATTCCAACCAATGGTTGTATCAACATCTAGAATGTGATGTTTTAATCACCTAGCAGTAATTACACACACTTATATTAGGATCTGAAGGTTCAACAAAAAAAACTATACTCGTTGCCACATATATCACAATTCTCAGTTTTCAATACCAATACTTTTGCATATGCTTAAAGAAGGTTAAGGGTGTTGGTGTGTCAATCTAGAATGACTGCACCAGCGAATGTTGGGTTTAATTTAAAATTGTCTATCCATGTTGCCTTATATTCTTTTACCGATGGGACACAATGGGCAAAATTTCTATTGTTGATTCGAAGAGGCCAAAAACAAAACAAAGGAAACAACACTAAATAGAAGAATGGAAGGGCTAACCTTATGCATAGATGTCTGTATAGGAGAATCACCAACGCGTGTGCAGGGCTTCAGGCTCATGCTGCCAGTACTGATGCAGTCGCCGCCACCTGGGCACGGACGCCGAGCCATATAGGAACATGCATGCCTGCAATGAGTCCCACTTGCCCGGACCAACGTGGAGAATATTTTGCTTAGAAATAGATCAAGTTAGCTTGCTTGCACACTTAGAAAGATAAAAAACAGGATGTGCCTTCACACCATTGTAAATCATGTCATACACCAGAGCACGAGTTGATGGTAGATCGTTCATATCCTTAGGATTTGGTGCAGTGAAAGGATGATGTAGGACCTAACTTATAAAGGCAGAAGAATGGGCAATACTGAGAGTATAGATAGACACTGTTACTTCTACAACTTGCAAATACTCAGTATATTGGCCATAATTTCCCTCTAATTTGTAACATAGCTACACAGTTTCCCTTATCATACCATTTATAGATTCTGAATACTAAATCCAATAATAGTGGGAATTCTGGTGGTTGAATGTGATAATCAACTCTTCCAAGTTCTGCTGATGGTGTAATGCAAAGTGTCAACACAGTAAATACTAAATAATAACAAGTGTAGACATCTCAAACAATTGTAATCATAACAGTAAGTAATAGCCATTTAAATTTTGATAAAGTTTATAGATGTAGTTCTTATAATTCCCTCATCAAAGATTAAAAACAACTGATCTCATATCTTTGCTCATCGTTGTTCCATTCAAACATTGAAAATCTGTCACCCAAAGAACTGAATGTGCATACTGACAAAATATAGAAAATGGAAAGGTAAATGTTGGGGACCTTCGGCATCCGAAGGTCCTCAAAAACAGGATTTAATAGTGTTTCTGGAGTATAATGTGTGAACAGGTATCTTCGGACTCGAGTCAGGCATCACTGTAGAACAGAATAATACGAAGGTTGGTGAAGCGCCGAAGGTGCAAGCAGGAAAGCTTCGGCGAGACAGCAGCAGTTGAAACCGACTTAAGGATGAAAAGGCTATTAAGACCTCGATAGAGTACTATATGTTTATTATCAAGTGTAAAGGGCATTAATGTAATTTTGTACGGGCTGCGTCCCGTGCCTATAAATAGGTGAACAGTACTCCCGTACCGTTCACGCTGACTGGGCATTCGCTTTTTGCGTCACGCTTGTACTTTCATTTCCTTTCAATCGGAGGTACACTTGTAATTCAATAATGTCTTTGTTTATGTCTGATGATTAATATATAATTATTTATGTTGTCTTTTATATTCTTTACATTTTATCCTTCGTCACTATATAATGAACTTATGAAGATATGTCCTTCGTAACCTTCGTCCGAAAATCATTATATCCTTAGGGAAATAATGCTTCGAAGGACGAAGGATATTAACATTTAACATTTTGTGTTGCCTTGTTCTTAATTCATAGCATTTGAGAACAAGTCCCCAACATTGGCGCCCACCTCCGGTGAACTCACTTCCACTCTGAATTTTTTGAACACCTTCGGCGATCATAAATCTTCGTTATGGCGCCGAAGAAACCCTCAGCGACTGGGGCTGCAGCTCTGCAACCATTGGACCACAATCAGGAGACAGTGTCCCTGCGGGAGGCCCGAAGCCAGAAAAGGAAGGCTGTCAGCCCAACACCACCAGAGGACGAGATAGATCAAGAAATCAGAAACATGGAGATGCTTCATCAAGAAGTACGAAGGAAGAAGGAAAAGATGGCCAGGCTGGCTGAACTACAAAGGCAGATAGACGAAGCCTCTGAAGAAGTTCGTCATCTTGCTCAGGATGAGCAGTACCGAAGGCCTCAGCATCAAGATCTTCATCAGGAGGGTTTTCCCAACGAAGATGATTGGTATGACAATTTCCATCACGGAAATTTTGTTTTTGATGATGCTTCTCCTCTGTCCGCTGAGCTGCAGGCTACACCTTGGCCTCCGTCCTACAAGCCGCCCCAGCTTCCTGTATTTGACGGCCACTCAGACCCGAAGCAGTTTTTGATGAGCTACGAAGCAACAGTATCTTCGTACGGTGGCAATGCTTCAGTCATGGCCAAATCTTTCGTTATGGCTGTCAGGAGTGTTGCCCAAACCTGGTATTCCTCCCTTCGGCCAGGAACGATCACTTCATGGCAGAAGCTGAAGGACTTGTTGTTAACTAGCTTCCAAGGATTTCAGACGAAGCCGGTTACTGCTCAGGCTCTGTTTCAGTGTACCCAGGATCACGAAGAATACCTTCAGGCATATGTCCGAAGGTTCTTGCGTTTGAGGGCACAAGCACCAACGGTGCCCAAGGAAATTGTCATTGAGGCCATGATCAAGGGGCTTCGGCCAGGACCGTCAACTCAGTACTTCGCCAGGAAGCCTCCTCAAACTTTGGAGAAGTTGCTTCAGAAGATGGACGAGTACATTCGGGCCGATAATGATTTTCGCCAAAGAAGGGAGGAGGCTTTCAGGTTTTCTGAAATGACCAGGGGCTTTGGAGGGAGGTTTTACCCGAAGCACGTGAGATCAATTCATAACTCTACACAAAATGATGATAGAGGAAGCCAACAGCAAAGGCCACAATGTTCCTCACAGGCTTCGGGGCAACAGCAAAGCTCATTCCGACCACCAGCTCCAAGAGGCAGAGGTGCCAGGGGCTTCGGAGGAAGATTTGGCGATCAACCGAGAAGAATCTTTTGCTTATTCTGCGGTGAGAACAAAGGCCATACCACCAGGATGTGCCATGTTACTATTCAGAAACAAAAGGAAATAGCCGAAGCTGCAGCGCAACAAGCTCAGCCGAAGCAGGTCATGCATACAGCTTCGTATCATTCGCCCTACATCCCAGAATATGTGGGCAATCATCCTGCAGTTTCTGTTGCTTCGGCGAGTCAGCCTCAAGCTTCCTGGCAACAGCCTCCGCCTCCACCTCCGTTGCAACAAGGCCAGCAGCCAGAAGGGAGCCAGTATGCTCCGCACCAGAGGGACTTCAGAGAGCAGTCCGAAGCTCGTACAGTCAATAGCACTGTGCCAGAGTCAAAGCACATCTATTGACAAATATCCTACCTTGATAAGCAATCTTTTTCATTCAGTTTTATTTTCTGTAATAAAGGACATTGTTTGGATTTCATATAATTAGTTTCGTTGATTCCTACAAGGAAAATATGTTTTCTTCATAGGTTTAAATTGATTGAAGTTCAAGAACTTGTGATAATAAAAAGGACCTTCGAACTATCGAAAATTCTTCGAAGCAACAAAAAGTCGTTCTAAGGAACGCAGAGTAAGTTTGCCGAAGTCACAAAAAAGTCGTTCCAAAGAGAGCGCAGTGTAAGTTTTCTGCTCCAAAGTCGTTCCAAAGGGAATGCAGAGCATACAGCGAAAAGTCAACGCTGATACCGCCTAAGTAAAAGGCGAAGCGCGAAAAGTCAACGCGAATACCGCTGAAAGTAAAAGGCGAAGAAGCTCCTAAGGGAGGCTTACAGCGAAAAATAAACGCTGATTCCGCCGAAGTAAAAGGCGAAGAAGCTCCTAAGGGAGGCTTATAAAAGAATTGTGTTTTATTGCAGGAATGCGTATGTATCTTCGGAATAAACATCACCTCGCATAACATAACATCATCACATCATTTTGCATAGCATAAGCATCATACATCATTTTGCATATAGCACAAGAGGTGGACACATTATCAATGTACAGAAGAACGCTTTGAAAATATCTTTACGAAGTGTAGCTTCGGAAGTGTAGCTTCGGAAAATATCTTTACCAAGCTTGGATATTATTCATCAGAACACTGGATATTGTTGTGACAAAGGAAACTTCTTCTTCACGAAGCATGAAAAGAAGGGAAGGTGTTTTTTTCGTCAAAGACTCAAAAGTGGTACGTATAAAGTTTCATGCATCGTAAAGAATTGACTAACAAAAATAGGTATATTACATTTGGGGTTACAAGATATTACAGTATATTACATTCCAGAAGTTTATACACAAAATACTCAATCTTCTCTCAAAACGACTTCTGCAGCCTCGTTTAGGAGCCGATTGACGACTTCGTCCAAAATATCTTCAGCCATCTTTTTGATTTCGTCGTCTCCTTTCGGCTGAGGGCCCGAAGACGCTTTAGCAGGATCTGAAGTAGGACAGGACACGGCTACATTGCTATTACAAATCGCAAACAAATCGTAAAGCTTAAGATTACAACACAATAAAAACTATTAGTTAATACCTAATTGACCTTCGGCTTCTACGCTCTTTTCAGCAGCCTCAGCTACTTTTCTAGCATCATGAATCCCCTTCTCACTTTTTCGAATAATTTCACCGGCCATTTCTCGGCCACCATTTTCCCAGATATCAGTAAAAAACTTTCCACCAATTATACTAGCTTCGGCCGAAGGATCTCTTGCATCTTCAAAAGACAAAGCTGCTTCGGACTGTGCTAAAATTTTTACATGTTCGCAGCCATTCTTCTCTAAAATGGTGGCAATCCCTCTGGTGCCAGAGAAAGCACATATATCTCCACGGCTATTCAAAATTTCTTCGAAGGCCTCAGCTTCGTGGTCGATCCATTCGATAGGACCTTCGGGATTGCCTCTCATAAAGTTTTCTTCACTTGAAAAGGCGCCGACTCTGGCGAAGCTAGTTTTTAACTTCTTAACACACTCTATAGATTTATTGTAGCATCTCTTTTTGGACGAACGAAGCTCTTCAACAGTTACTTCTAGGTGATCTGCCCATTGGTCGCTGAGTTCTCGCCTTGTTTCTTCAAGCATGCGTTCTTCCTTAGCTCTGGCCAGTTGTTTCCGAAGATCTTCAATTTCGCGTTTTTGAACTTCAGCTTGACCTTTGAAAGCAGCTTCGTCTTCCTTTATTTTATTTATCAATGAGTGTAATATTTTATCTTTTTCAAGACCTTCGTTCCTCAGTTCAATAACTTCGGAACGAAGGTTGCTCAGGGCTATAGAACACCCTTCGTCTTCAGCATCTTTCTGAGCCCTGAGGGCATTGCTAAGTATCAGGCCCTATGCAGAGAAATATGTGTGTGTCAGTAGGATTAATCAAACAAAAAAAATTTTGACTCAACAAAAAATACAAGGATTGCATTTGTCGCACCTTTAAGCTATTGTAAGCCAGGCTGTCGGCCAGATCATTCTTCGACAGCACCGAGAGCCCGTCTTCTAAGGTTGGGAATCCGAAGCTCTTGCTCATCTCCCGACAGACAGTAATCTCCTTGCTGTCAGGGAGACAATACAAGAAGTCTTCTTCTCCACTGCCATTGAATATTAATGCCCCCTTTGGATACTTCAGTTTTCGGGCATAGTGCTGGGCCTCTTGCTCTTCTTTTTCTGATAATTTTCTCCCCGAAGCATGACGAACAATATAATCACGGACTTTGGGGGATGCTTCGGGGGCAATGACACCGATTTCTTCAAAAGTTGGCTTTGTTATTTTTTCTACCTCACTCTCCAAGGATTTTATCTTTGCGGGCTCTGAAGGCCCAGCTTCGGCTTCAGTTTTTTGCTCTAGAGCTTCGGTACCAGAAATTTCAGTTGTTGTTTCAGGAATGATAGCAGCCTTCTTCGGAGGTGTGCTTGAAGATTTGATCGTTTCCAGTACATCTAGCACATTAGCCATTCTCTTTCTTTTTGGAGTCACTGCTGGCACTTTTGGATTTTTTACTGTCTCAATGTTTGCCACAGGACTCAAAACTTCTGATGTTTTGGATCCCTCAGTTGCTACTTTTACCTCTTCCATTTTTTCTGAGAACGGCGTTTCGGCCTTCTCCTTCGTTTCTGATAACAAAATTTTTGATTGCTCTAATTCTATCTTTGTTGGCACTTCGGCCGTTTCTGCGACTTCTGGCAACAAGGTTGGCTCGATTGGTTT
The DNA here is from genome assembly GCF_902167145.1 of Zea mays. Taxonomy (NCBI): domain Eukaryota; kingdom Viridiplantae; phylum Streptophyta; class Magnoliopsida; order Poales; family Poaceae; genus Zea; species Zea mays. The sequence continues at coordinate 8,312,575 of NC_050104.1, read as the reverse complement.
TTTAGCTTCGGTGGCCGAAGAAGTTTCTCCGGTAAACTCAGGCACCGAAGCTGGTTCAATATACCGCGGCCGATGTGTAAGGACCTTTAACTTCTTTCTTTTCGGTTCTGGCTCGCTAGGAGCAGTTGCAGCTTCTTCTTTTGCAGAGGTTGTGTTTTTCCTCTTCTGCCTTCGAATGGGATAGCAATAGTCAGGGTAGACAAACCCGATTGCATCAAATACCCGATTCAGCCTCTTCTTTTTTCGGCCTCCGAAGGCTGCTGACATCGCAGTGTCTTCGGCCTTTGAATAAGCCCCAAGCAGTTCATCACTTAAATTTTCAATACTTTTTAACCAGTCATCATCTGGCTCAACAAACTTATCCCCAAATTTAAAAGTGTACTTCAACCTGATAAGTCCACCTTCGTCGGCCTCTTTTACGGTTTCTTGTGGCATTTCCCATTTCTCTGCGAGCGGCCATACCCTGAAGGCAATGTGCTCTTGTACTAAGTCTCTCGTTCCAATAAAAGAACAGATAACGCCGAAAGCCCTCTGGCATTCTTCGGCAGCGTCATTCATTTCAACCTTCGGCCTCCGAAGGCCGAAGCTTTGCCAAATAGGGCGCATGATTATACCCTTGATATCTTCTCGTACTGTCAGATCATTCTTCACATAAAACCACTCTGTCATCCAATCTTCGGGCCATCTCTTCCGAAAGGTTGGCACGGGGCAGCTTGACCCGGACCGGGAAACGAAACTATAGCAGCCAAAATTATTATGGTACTGTTCCTTACCCCAAGGTTTTGTTTCATATGATAATTCGTGAATATTGCAGAAGCTTTTTGCGTCAGGCTTCAGACCTTGGCTTCTCACGGCCCAAACGAAGATATTCAGCCTTATGATTGCCTCGGGGGTTAGTTGGTGCAGATAAACTTCGAAGATTTTTAGCACCTCCACGACGAAGCTGCTCAAGGGGAATCGCAATCCAGCTTTCAAAAAGCTTTGGTACACCACAACTTCATTCTCTTCAGGGTGTGGACAAGTCCTTTCCCCTTCGTCCGCCCTCACAATGGACAGATCACGGAAATACCTTCCCCTCATATTGGCAAGATGGTTTTCTTTGATAGCTGATTTGCCGAAAACCGCATGACTTGGTCGCCAGGGGCGATCTTCGGAGTCTTCCCCACCACTGTCCACATCATAGCTGTCACTATCACCAGTATCCTCAGACAAACCTTCCAGAATCTCCTTGGTGATTTTTTCTGTGTTGGTCTTTGACATCGCTATAAGAAACCCCAAATTTTTCTCTTCGTCGAGGCTTAGTTTCGTCTCAGCAGCAGTTTTCTTATCTTCGGACATCTTCGGAGACACTAAAAACTATTTTCAAAGCCGAAGCTTCAAAACTAAAAGCTTAAGCAAATCGTAGTGCACAAGAGCTAAAACTTGAGTAAGCGGAAGCAGTTGGCCTGAGAGCGTGTCAAATGCGTTTGCGGTATGGCCCTATTTATACGCCAAGTGCGTTGAAAATTGAAAGACCCCGCTTGTCAGTGAATGTTGCTATTCTAGCAAAGGGAAGGTGTTTTTTCGGACCTTCGGCGTAAAGCCTTCGTCCAGATCGCAATCTAAATTTATTATTTTGAACAAATTAATATTACGAGGGGCTACTGTTGGGGACCTTCGGCATCCGAAGGTCCTCAAAAACAGGATTTAATAGTGTTTCTGGAGTATAATGTGTGAACAGGTATCTTCGGACTCGAGTCAGGCATCACTGTAGAACAGAATAATACGAAGGTTGGTGAAGCGCCGAAGGTGCAAGCAGGAAAGCTTCGGCGAGACAGCAGCAGTTGAAACCGACTTAAGGATGAAAAGGCTATTAAGACCTCGACAGAGTACTATATGTTTATTATCAAGTGTAAAGGGCATTAATGTAATTTTGTACGGGCTGCGTCCCGTGCCTATAAATAGGTGAACAGTACTCCCGTACCGTTCACGCTGACTGGGCATTCGCTTTTTGCGTCACGCTTGTACTTTCATTTCCTTTCAATCGGAGGTACACTTGTAATTCAATAATGTCTTTGTTTATGTCTGATGATTAATATATAATTATTTATGTTGTCTTTTATATTCTTTACATTTTATCCTTCGTCACTATATAATGAACTTATGAAGATATGTCCTTCGTAACCTTCGTCCGAAAATCATTATATCCTTAGGGAAATAATGCTTCGAAGGACGAAGGATATTAACATTTAACATTTTGTGTTGCCTTGTTCTTAATTCATAGCATTTGAGAACAAGTCCCCAACAGTAAATGTTAGGAGTATGAAGCACAAACATAATCATCATAAAGAAATAGTGAATGATGGCAAAGAACAACATTTCATCGATGTGTCATGAGCGATGGACAAAGGATATCAACAACATGGATTGTTATATTCCTCAATTTGTGACTCACTATGTATATGCCCTCCAGCTTATGAGAAATAAATAATCTTATATGTCTATATTATGGTTAGCTAATGATTGTTTACCCACTGCTAATAGGATAAGAACACCCATCCTTGGGTCCAGAAGTTTCATGAGTTGGTCTTTCTTTTTAGGTTTCATACTTGATAACAGTGGACCGATTCCTCCAAGGCTCCCCTGCGAAAGCAAATTATATACAAAACAATTGTTGAAACAATGCCACAAAAAGTTGTGTAATCAAAGAACCAAGATACTTATTTTTCATTATTATATGTTTTCAATGAAATTTAGTATAGATGAAGCATTTTTTTAATATATAGTTTAGTAGGAACAAATAATTAGCAAATAACTGATAGCACAAAACTGCATTGACATTATACAATGTACACGATAAACAGCTTGAGCATGCATCCATGTCCAGTCTTAGGATATAAACCCAACAACAGCACCACAAAACCTGCTTCATTTTTCATGTTCGAACGGTATGTTAGCCCTGCAAGCAGAATGCCAAAGCTTAAAAGCCCATCTTTTCACAATATACAACTACCGTGACAAAAGATCGAATGGATACAGCGTCACACAAATAAAATCCCTACAAAATGTGAGTGCTATCTTTGGTACTACGAATTAGAGATTTAGAATCCAAGGCATATATATATATATATATATATATATATATATATATATATATATATATATATATATATATCATCCGATCAGGACCTTCTTGGACGCCAAGCTATGCACAACCTTATGTAACGTCTAAAACAAGAAGCAGCTACATTTCATATCTCACATCAATCTGTGCATTGACATTCTCATGCAGACCACATCTGACCCTAGTAAACAAAACAATTTCACAAATATTCTGCAATGAGACAAAAATAAGTAATTATGAATTTTTTCTTATGTAGTCACAAACCAGCAGCACATTAGCCGGTTCAAGACATTAGCATGGCCCATCTTCCTTCTAGCATCATTTTTCTAGTCTCCACATTCTGACTTTCAACGGCGTGAAAATTGAGCTAATCTATCTAAAAGAAAAAAGAAATATCTAGTTAGCTTAATCATGGTAAGGTAGTTATTACTTACCTGCTAAAGAAAAGGAACTCCTGGAGAGCATAGCGAAGGTTAGACTCCTGCTGCCTGAGCCCCGTATAAGAGCCACAGTGTTTGCCAGGTTAGTCCATGCGGCTGTCCTAGTAGAGTTAACTATCGCCGCACTTGGGCCTAGATCTCCATGAACCTGATGGCGTGGCTAAGGCTGAGGTCGGTGATCTTGAGCACCATGGTCTTGTGGTCATTGAGAAGGATGTGCAACTTGAGCTCCCGGTGCAGCACCTTGGGGTCGTGGACGAAGGCCACGCTGTTGCAAAGCTGGTACATCAGGATCTGCAGACACAAACGTGGATTAGACATTCACACAAACACCTGGTGTGCAGGGCGTTGGGCTGGAGGAGGAAGGGCAGGAAACCGCGTCGACCTTCATTGTGGTCGTGTGGATCTTCTCGTGGTTGCTTCGTTGCCCTCGGATGAACTTCTGGCGGCGCTCTGGTGTGTACTTCCTAGCATGGGACTGGAAGTTGGGCGGCTTAGACGCTTAGGTGCCAACACAACAGTGTTGGCAGGCGTAGAAGAGCACCTAATCCGCTCCCTATCAGGCATGATGTGTGTTGGGACTTCCTCTCAAACGCAAGGAGGCCAACAAGGGTGGGTAGTGGTGACAACAGGGTTACGAGCTAGGAGGGCAACAGCTTTGTTAACCAGGCCTCTCACGGGCACTGTGCGGGGGTATTTATAGGTACCTGAACGCCCAGCGCCTTGTGTTAAGGACGCATGTGCCCTCAGCTACCTAGGTTATCCCCAGAATATTCCCATAAAGCAGGGTTACAGACTGTAATTACAGGGATTCCTTTACAAATTAGGCCCGTAACACGCGGCGGCCACGCAGGGCCCGTTACAATGGGCCGGATTGCACGTGGGCCTCTGAGCTGGACGAGGTCGCGCCGTGGGATGCCTTCGTCGTCGGTCTTCGTCTGGTGCCGATCAAGCGAAGGGTGCCCCTGCCTGCTGTCTCTGTCAGAGCAGCGGCTAAGCAGCGGAGACTTCGAGCGAAGGGTGGCGTTTCTGCCTTCACTCCAACATTTGCCCTCCGAGGGACCAGTTCGACAAAGTCACCTGGTGCCGAAGACGTTGCTAGATGGCGGAGACGCTGCCCTCGCTCGAAGTGGTTCCGCGGGGGTTTTTGATGTGACCGTTGAGTGACGGCGTACTGTTGGATTGCGGGTTTCCCGAAGCGCCGCGCCCTGCCTATAAAAGGCGGCGGGGGCCGGCGCTTTTTGAACTTTACTTTCCGCGCTCCGCGAAAACCCTAGCCGCCCACCGCCTTGCTGCTCGTCTGCCCGCCGTGCTCTTGTTCGCCGGAGATCTAGCGCGAGTGAAGCAGACTGCCCGCCGCCGCCGACGGTACGTAGCGATGCCGTCCTCCTCTTCTTCCGCTGCCGCTACGCCGCCAGCCGATTCCTCGCCGCCGGCCGCCGCCTCGTCGGAGGAGACGCTGAGTAGTTTGATGGCGGAGGAATTGCGCGCCGGCGATTCTGTTGATTTCGGCGTGTCGCGAATGACGTCAGCCCGCGTTCAAGATATGCAGCGGTTGGGCTACTTTGGCGGCGGAGTTGCTCGTGCTCCGGGGACGGAGGAAGTCCCCGAGCCGGAGGGGGAGTTGGTCGTTTTCGAGGCGTTCTTCGCCGCCGGTCTCCGCTTGCCTGCGCACCGGTTTGTTGGCGAAGTCCTGCGTAGATTCAACGTTCAAATACATCAGCTGACACCGAATGCCGTGGTGGCGCTGTCGAAGTATGTCTGGGTGACGACTTCGTACGGCGGGCAGCCATCGGTTGAAGTTTTTGCGAAGTATTATTGCTTGCACTGGCAGAAGAGGATGATTGGGGACGAAGTTGCTCAGTTTGGGTCGTGCACATTCACGCCGAAGACCGGCAAGACTACAATGCAAGTGGTGGAGCTGGTTCCATGCGCCCGCAACAAGTGGGGCAACTGGAATGAATTTTGGTTTTACGTTGCTGAGGGTACCGTCGAAGGCCATGAGGGACTTCCCGTGTCCGAGATGTGCTCTCATTTCTACTCAGCGTATCCGCCCTTTGAAGTGGCAGAGGAGGATGCGGACGAAGGGGCCCTTCGGTGCGCCGCCGGTCAGAGCAGTGGGCGTGATTTAGTTGAAGAGTTCGTGGCGTACGGGGTGTGGCCCCTGGCGCATGGTTGGACGCTGGGCGAAGTGTGCCCTCGCCAGATGCCTTTTCATGGAGGAAGGGTGGTGCGAAGCCCTGCCTTCGCACTGAATCTGCGAAACCGCGACCCGGCCGCCTTTGTGCGCGATGCGGAGGATGGGGCGGTGCGGCTTGTGGGACGTTACGTGCCGAGGACGGAAGGCCAGCGCAGCTTTGATATCCGCGGGTCAAATGACCGTCTGAATAGGGTCTTCGAATTGAACCAACTGTCGTATGACGGCTATCCTGGTCAAGACGATGCGGACCGCCGAGGGAAGAAGCCGGTGGTGGAGACTAAAGACGACCCTGCGTCGGCGGCCGCCCCATCCTCTAAGAAGAGGAGATTAGGTACTGCCATGGGAGGACTTGGGGTTTCCGATGGCTTTGCTAGAGAGTTAATGAGGACGTGCGCGGCCCCGGGGGAAAGGATGTCTTCGCCCGAGCTCCGGGAGTCTTCGGCTCGGATGCTGGAGGTTACCGGGGGTTGCTGGCCTAGGAATGTTCCTATCCCCCGCGCGGCCAGCGGGGACGTTTTTACATCTCGCATGGTTCACAAATGGAGAGTTTTTCCTTACGGGCGGAATATTGCTGCTGTTGTGTCGGCAGTGATGGACAAGGATCGCCAGGGGGCTGCGCAAAAGCGCCAAGCGGCTGTCAGGCTTGTTGAAGCCAGGCCGAAGAGGCAGCGGGGGTCGGCGAAGGCTGCGGCCCCCGGCGGAGGCAAGCCACCGCTGGCGGCGAAGTCAGGCGTCCCTGCATCTAGCAAGGCGCCAGAGACAGCGGCAGGCGCCGGAGGCTCCAAACTGGCGAAGGCTGTGCCGCCGCCCAGCAGGGTGGCGGAGGCCGCGAAGGCGGCCCGAGCGTTGCCGTCGGCAGGCAAGCGTGTCGCCGATTTCGCCACAGACATTTGTGTGGAGGACTATCTTGGTGGTAAGTCGCTGGCTTGTTTTTTTTTAATTCGTTGATGCGTTGCAGGGTCGGACGAGGGCCAGCTTGCTACAGTTGCGCCTGCCGCGGCGATCGCAACGGCTGCCATGGTGCCGAAGGCGAGGGGCGAGGCTCTTGGCTCCGGAGGCGAGGTGTCGGCCCTCGCGGTTGTCAGGGACGAGGCGGGCGCAGCGACCCGCCGGCTGAAGGAGGTGACGGAAGCGCTGAGTCAGGTCCGCTGAGCTGTACTCTCGCGGTTTTTTTTAACCAACGGCCTTACATGTGCTCTGCAGGTGGCTGACTTCGCCAGCCGTACTGCATCGGGGGCCCTCACGGCAGCTGTGTCTGCCGAAGTCGAGAGACTTCGGACGCAACATGCTGACGCTGTCCGTGAGAAATCAGCCTCCGACAGCAAGTGTCGTAAACTGACGGACAAGGTGGCCGTACTGGAGAGGGAGAAGGCTGACCTCCGGCGCCAACTGGCGGCGGAGAGGAGGGAGGCCAACGAGGCCATCGCCAAGGAGCAGGCTGCGCAGGCGGAGGCCAAACTGGCGCGGGCGGAGGGCAATCTTGCCAAGGAGCTCGCCGAACATCTGCAGGAGCGGCTCACCGCCCAGGAGAGCCGCGCGAAGGGGGCCGAGGCCGCGATGCGTGCGGAGGCCGAACGGACGCGCACGCAGCTTATGGATACATATCGTGAGCTGGGTGCGCGGACTGGTGACTTCGAGGTGCCGGACCGAGAGCCCGGGCTTCGTTGTCTGCAATGGGTGCAGGAGGAGCTGCAGGAACTCCCCGCTGTCGTGGGGGGTTTATGTCGTACGCCTCCCTGGTCACCTGCGAGGGGGCGATGAACGCGCTCTCCCGCGAAGGGTGCCGGCACTTCGAGGTCTTCGACCAGGCGGATGAAGATTTTGATCGAGATGTCTATAAGGTTGAAGACCTCGTGGTGAAGGATTCTGCCGGGGCCCTCTACGACCGGATGTGGGGTCCGCACGGTCGCGAGGTGGTCAGGGAGCGGGCGGAGACGGCGATGGCTCAGGTAACATTTTCGTTTGTTTGGCGTTTGTTGGATGTGGGGTGTGCGTGTGTTTGCTGAATTTTGCGTGTTTTGTCTTAGGCGTTGCGTGGCGAGCGGGTGGACGACCTCGGGGTTTTGAACAGCGTGCTGCCTGACCCGGAGCCGGCCCCCGCGGAGGCCATGTCCGGGGTCGCCCTGGAGCCGACCCCGGAGACCGCGGAAGACGCACCGGATGCCCCCACATCCGCAGCGGCTGGCGAAGACCTGCCCCCGAAGGTGGCCGAAGGCGCACCTGATGCCCCCGCGGCTGCTGCGCCGAGTGCTGAAGATCCCGCGGCGGTGGCGGCGGAATCAACAGCGGAAGCAGCGGCGGAGCCAATGGCGGAGGCTTCCGCAGCGCCAGGGCCTTCGCAGGTGGCGTAGTGGGTGTATAGGGTTGGGGAATTTTGGATATGTTGCTGAACTTTGGTTGCTGCGCAGGTTCAAGATTTTGGGCCTGCGCACGCAACCGCTACTACTGAATTTTTGGCGGCTTCGACCGTGGAAGGTGGTAATGAATATGGTGGATCTGCATCTGAGTTTTTTGATTTTACTGACTCTAGGAGCTCGGTTGAGTGGACTGAGGAGTCGTCGGAGGAGGACTTGGACTATTTTGCGGCCTTGGACGTGGCTGCGGCGGAGGCCTCGCCACATGCCGCGGACGCGCAAGATGTGCCAGGTCCTAGCACCGGGCGCCGACGGCGAAGGGCGGTTGCAAAGCGTAGGGTTAGTACGGAGGAAAGGGCTCGGCTTCGTGTGAGTAGGGCTGGTCGGCAGGAACTGTTGTCTTTGCCCGCCGCCGTGAGTACAGGGGAAGGGGAACTGCGGAGTCTTTTTGCGGGTGAGGAACTTAGGATAATGTTATTTAATTATAGGGAGATGGGAATTATTCCTAAGGTTGAGCCGATGTAGAGTGTGGCGCCCTCGCTTGTATATGTGTAAAGGCTTGTACGATGAAGTCGTGTGCCCTCGCTTGCCTGTGCCTGCGAAGGCGTTGTGTACTTTGTCTGGTATGTTTTGTTATGCTGTGCTGGTGTGATTATAGTCGGTCTTAGCGCGGACGGTTTGATGCTGTCGTTTCTGCTTTTGTTGTACTAGTTCGGCTGCGCCCTTAGGCGGCTTCTGCGGGGATAGCCTTCGCGGTAGGCTTCGGTTTTTTCGCACTTGTTGTGCTAGTCCGGCTGCACCCTTGGGCGTCTTCTGCGCGGATAGTCTTCGCGATAGACTTCGGTTTTTGCACACTTGTTGTGCTAGTCCGGCTGCACCCTTAGGCGACTTCTGCACGGATAGTCCTCGCGATAGACTTCGGTTTTTGCGCACTTGTTGTGCTAGTCCGGCTGCACCCTTAGGCGACTTCTGCACGGATAGTCCTTGCGATAGACTTCGGTTTTTGCGCACTTGTTGTGCTAGTCCGGCTGCACCCTTAGGCGACTTCTGCACGGATAGTCCTCGCGATAGACTTCGGTTTTTGCGCACTTGTTGTGCTAGTCCGGCTGCACCCTTAGGCGACTTCTGCACGGATAGTCCTTGCGATAGACTTCGGTTTTTGCGCACTTGTTGTGCTAGTCCGGCTGCACCCTTAGGCGACTTCTGCACGGATAGTCCTTGCGATAGACTTCGGTTTTTGCGCACTTGTTGTGCTGTCCGGCTGCGCCCTTAAGCGACTTCTGCACGGATAGTCCTCGCGGTGGACTTCGGTTTTTGCGCACTTGTTGTGCTGTCCGGCTGCACCCTTAGGCGACTTCTGCGCGGATTTGTCGCACGCGAGGGTGGCTAGCGCTTAGCCTCGCGGTGACCTCGAATTGGTCGAATGCCGAAGACCGTTGTCGCGGTCTTTTTTCGACACATGTTTTTGCGGGGGATTTTTCTCACATATATTACATGGCTCCGCCTCGTTAAAAACCTCACCCCCCGGGAGGAAAAGAGTGCGGGCCGGTACAAGATTGTTTTTGGCGAATTACAAGGGTGAAATCATCCCTAATGAGTCAAACAAAAAATTTGCGAAGGTTGTCGATGTTCCAGGAGTGCTCCAGGTCCTCGCCGTTTGGCGTTGTGAGCCTGTAAGCGCTGGGGGAAGCTTTTGTCTTGACTATAAAGGAGCCCTCCCACTTGGGCTCCAGCTTGCCCCTGGACTCCGTCCGAGCTGTTCGGACGAGTACGAGGTCCCCCTCGCTGAACTCCCTCGGGATGACTGCGTGGTCGCGCCATGCTTTGGTCTGGGCTTGGTATTTGTTTAGGGCCTGTAGGGCGAAGACCCGGTCTCCGTCAATGAGATCTTTTGAAGTTGGCTCGTCCACGTCGGGGACGGCTGACGGAACTGTACGCGGGGACCCATGCTTTATTTCTTGCGGGGTCATGACCTCCGATCCGTATAGAAGGCGGAAAGGAGTGAACTCAGTCGCCCTGCACTCAGTTATGTTTAGCGCCCAGACTGCCTCCGGTAACAAATCGGTCCATCTGCCTTTTTTTCATCGAGGAGCATCTTCTTGACAGCTGTGAAGATTTTCCCATTGGCGCGCTCCACGACCCCGTTAGACTGCGGATGATAGACTGAAGCGAAGGCAAGCTTGGTGCCGATGGAGAAACAAAAATCCTTGAAATCTTGGCTGTCAAACTGCTTGCCGTTGTCAACTGTTAGCTCGGACGGTACTCCGAAGCGGCAAACAATGTTTTGCCAGAAGAATTTCTGGGCAGTCTTTGATGTTATTGTAGAGACAGCCCTCGCTTCGATCCATTTGGTGAAGTATTCGACGGCTACGAAGGCGAACTTGAGGTTCCCCTGAGCGGTGGGCAGGGGCCCAACGATATCCAGGCCCCAGCGCTGGAGAGGCCATGTGTGGGCAATCAGCTTTGTATACTGCGAGGGGCTGTCTGACCGAGGAGAAAACTTCTGGCAGGCTTTGCAGGACCTTGTGACCCGATTTGCGGCGCAGATCATTGCGGGCCAGTAAAACCCTTGGCGGATCACCTTGGCAGCTAGGGCCCTTGGCCCTGCGTGCGAACCGCACGTGCCACTGTGGACTTCACGTAGGATCTGCATGCCTTCGGTTTCGGTGACGCACTTAAGCATTGGCTGACTGACCCCTTTCTTGTAGAGTTGGCCCTCAATTAGTGCGAAGTCCCGGCTTCGATGTCTGAGGCGCTTGGCCTCACTGACGTCGGTTGGATGATAGTACCCCTGTAGGAACAGGGTTATTGGTGCCCGCCAGTCTTCGGTCATGATTAGGTTGACTATGCGGTGGCCCTCGCTATCATTAGTTATTTGGAGCCCTTCGGGGCTCCGGACGGCTGGCGTGCCGATGGTGTGAAAGAACACGTCGGAGGGCAAGGGCTCGCCCCTGGCGGCGGCCTTGGCCAATGCATCGGCCTCCTCGTTCTTGGCCCTATCCACATGCTGCAAGGTGAATCCCTTGAACTGTCTCTCGAGACTTCGGATGGCCGCGAGGTATTGCATGAGCGCGGGATCTTTTGCTGCAAAGTCTTTCTCGACCTGGCCGGCAACTATCTTGGAGTCTGTTTTGATGATACATGTGGTGACTCCGAGGGCCATTAGCTTGCGGAGGCCGAGGATAACCGCTTCATACTCTGCTATATTGTTTGTGCATTTGTCGGATTCCAGAGCGAAGCTAAGGCATGCTGCATATCTGTGTTTGACTCCGGCTGGTGAGGTGACGACTGCAGCGACGCCTGCCCCCGCATGGCACCATGCGCCGTCGCAATGGATAGTCCAAACCTTCTCTGTGGACGGGTCTGGCTGTGTTATTGGCCCAGTCCAGTCGACGACGAAGTCTGCCAGGACTTGTGACTTGATGGCTGTCCTGGGCTCGAAGCTGATGTGGTAGCCGGATAGTTCGGCTGCCCACTTGGCAATCCTCACCGATGCCTCCGGGTTTCTGAAGAGTTCGCCGAGTCCTCTGTCTGAGGTGACTCGGACCTTGAATGCTTCAAAGTAATGGCGCAGTTTGCGCGAGGACATAACGACTGCGTAGGCGATCTTCTCCAGCTCTGTCATGTTGCACTTGGACGGTGTCAGTACCTCGGAGACATAGTAAACAGGGCACTGTCTGACCGCACCCTCAACTGTCTGCTCCTGCACTAGTGCCGCGCTGACCGCGTGCGGCGAAGCCGCGACATAGAGCAGTAGGGGGAGCGAGGAGTCGGGGCTTGTGAGGATGGCCAGCTCCGACAGGTACTGTTTTAGTGAGGCGAAGGCCGCTGCTTGCTCCGGTCCCCAGGCGAAGTCTTTTGCACCGCGGAGTGTTTTGAGGAAGGGGAGACTTCGCTCGGCGGACCTGGAGATGAATCTGTTGAGAGCGGCCAATCTGCCTGTCAGACGTTGGACGTCCCTGGCGGACTGCGGAGGCGACATGTCTACGATGGCCTGGATCTTGGTTGGGTTGGCCTCGATGCCGCGGTGTGACACCAGGTAGCCCAATATCTTTCCCTGGCGAACACCGAAGACGCACTTTTCCGGGTTTAGGCGGAGTCGTGCATCTCGCATGTTCGCGAATGTCTCGGCGAGGTCGGCGAGATGGTCCTCCTTATTCTTGCTAGCGACGACGATGTCGTCCACATATGTAAATATATTTCTGCCAACCTGCCCTTCGAGTACTGTTTTGGTGAGTCTGGAGAAGGTGGACCCGGCATTCTTGAGACCCTCCGGCATTCTGATGAAGCAATAAGTGCCGAAGGGTGTTATAAAGCTGGTGCTAGCCTTGTCTTCCTCCTTCATGTATATCTGGTGATAGCCGGAGAAGCAGTCGAGGAGTGACATGACCTCGCATCCGGCCGCGCTATCGACTATTTTGTCGATCCGTGGCAACGGGAAATTGTCCTTTGGGCAGGCCTTATTGAGACTGGTGAAGTCTATGCACATTCGCCATTTCCTGCTTTTTTTCTGCACCATTACAACATTGGAGAGCCACATGGGGTAAGCCATTGGCTCGATGAATTTAGCCTCTAGGAGGCGGTGCACCTCCGCCTTGGCGGCCTCTGTCTTTTCGTCGGACATTTTGCGAAGCCTTTGCTTTTTTGGTCGCACCGAAGGGTCAATTCCCAAGCCGTGCTCAATTATGGATCGGCTGACTCCGACCAGGTCGAGGGCGGACCAGGCGAAGACATCTTTATTCTTGGCCAGGCAGCAGAGAAGCTTCTCTTCTTCATGTGAGGTAAGGTCTTCGCTGATAGTGACTGTCTGCTTGGGCGTGGCCTGATCGAGGGGGACAGTCTTGGTCCCGTCTTGGCTCTGCAACTGTGCCTTGTCGTGCTGCTTATCGGTTGGGCTGGCGGGCGCGGGGACCTCGCGCTGGGTCGTGAGACAGTGTACGTTCCTCTGACCAGGCACGAAGTCCCGCTCTATGTTGCGCGCCGTCTGCTGGTTGTCGTAGATCGTAATGGCGCCTAGCGGACCTGGTATCTTCATACATAGGTACAGTCCGTGGATGGCAGCTTCGAACTTATTGATGGAGCCCCGGCCCATGATGGCGTTGTATGGATATACCATGTCGACAATATCGAAGGTTACTTGCTCACTTCGGGCATTGGGTGCTACACCGAAGGAGAGGGGCAACTCTATTTTGCCAACGGGAAAGGTGCCCTTGCCGCCGAAGCCATACAACGGGTTGTCCGAAGGCTTGAGCAGGCTGTGGCTTATACCCATGCGGTCGAAGGCGTGGAGGAAGATGATGTCCGCCTGACTGCCGTTGTCGACTAGGACTTTGTGTAAGTCCCAGCCTGCCACGCTGCAATTGATGACCATAGCGTCGATGTGGGGGGCGCTGCGCAGGTCGACGTCTCGTGCGTCGAAGGTTAGCGGTATGTAGGACCACTTTGTCTGCACGACTGGGCCAGTGACGGCGACGTGGTTGATGCTGCGGTAGTGGTCCCGCTTCTGCCGCTTGGTGTCGAAGTCAGTGCTGGACCCCCCTGTTATCATGTGAATGACTCCGTGATATGGTTGATCAGCGAAGTCTTCCTGCTTTGGGGCATGGGGGATGTTTTGATGTTGCTGGTGTGGTGGTGGGGGTGGAGGAGGTACGATTTGTACTTCCTGATGGTGTTGGTAAGCGTGGTGCGGTGGATGCGGGGCGGGAGCGTGGATATATGGTGGAGGGGGTGGCTGGTAATTATGCGCGACAATTCTGGGATTGTCGGCTGGCTGCGCCCGCGCCATTCTGTCTCTGGTGGCCTTCGTTTCGGGGCAGTCTTTGGTTTGGTGGGCGCAGTCTTTGCCGTGGAAAAGGCAGTAGAACCGGCGCGGCGGCTGCGCGCGCCCTCGGCCCCTGCCACGAGTTCCATTTCCGCGGCCCTGGGGGGATATTCTTGGCGACGAGGGGGGTCAGCAGCAGGCTGCTGGTTGGCGATGTTGTGCACTTGCTGCTGACTGCGGCCATCTCGACCGGAGTCTGGCTGCGGAGTCCTCGTCCACGTGCGGCTGGACTGCGGGGCATCTTTGGGCTTCCGCTGTGACTCAACCTTGCGCTGGTGGAGCTCTTCGGATTTGGCATATTTTTCAAAGAGCTGATATAGCTCCTGCAGGTTCTTGGGTGGATCTCTGATATAGTGGTTGTAGAGGACGCCGGCCCGAAGGCCACTGATGGCGTAGTGGATAGCGATCTGATCATCGACGGAGGGCAGCTGTGACTTGAGTGTTAAGAATTTGTGGTAATACTCCCGTAGAGTCTCCTTTTCCAGCTGTTTGCAAAGCGAGAGCTCGGCCAAGGCGTCGGTGTCTGGGCGGTACCCTTGGAAGTTGAGCAGGAACTTGTCCCTGAGACTTCTCCATGAATCAATGGACAGCGGAGGCAATCTGGTGAACCAGGTGAGTGCTGGGCCCTCTAGGGCGATGATGAAAGACTTCGCCATTGTGGCGTCGTCCCCTCCGGCGGATGCAACGGCGACCTGATAACTCATTATGTATTGCGCCGGGTCGGTGCTGCCGTTGTACTTGGGATAGGTCCCTGCTCGGAAGTTAGCTGGCCAAGGCGTCACTTGCAGGTGTGGCGCCAGGGGACTTCGCTCGTCGAGGTAGTTGACCCCTTGGAATGGCGCGCCGTGCTGGAAGGTGTAGTCACGCTGGGGGAAACGCGGGTTCTCCGGCTGTGCCCGGTGGTGCAGGGGTGGGCCATGCTGCAGGCCGAGGTGGCCTTCGCGCGTGTCTTCCGGTTGTGCGCGCTGCTGGAGGGGTGGTTCTTGCTGCAGGCCAAGGTGGCCTTCGCGCTGCATCAGCGCGATCTCGCGCTCGAGGTCTTGGGCCTTCTGCTCCTCGTCGCGTATCATTTGCCGCACCTTGGCTAGTGCGGACACACGCTGGCGCTTGGCCTCTAGTATCTCTTTCTGCCTCTGGAGATTGCGGTTCTTGAGGCGCAGGGCGCGCAGCTGTAGCTGTTCTTCCGCGGAGACGCCGAGGACTTCACCGTCCTCGGTGAGGTCCGCGCCTTCCAGTGGGGCGAAGCCTGGGGGCGGCTGCGATTGTCCTTCGGGTCCGCAGGTGCGGAAGGTGTCATCTTCGCAGGTGCGGGGAACATTGTCTTCAGTGGGATCTTGGTGGGTGGATTGGGTGAGGGCGAGGGCCTTGCCCTTTCTTGCGGCGAGCAGTGCTGCCTTTGCAGCCTCGTCAGCCTTCGGGTTAGCTCTCTTGGGTGCCATCGCGGGTGGTTTTGTCGTAGCACGAACGGTGGGCGCCAAATGTTGGGACTTCCTCTCAAACGCAAGGAGGCCAACAAGGGTGGGTAGTGGTGACAACAGGGTTACGAGCTAGGAGGGCAACAGCTTTGTTAACCAGGCCTCTCACGGGCACTGCGCGGGGGTATTTATAGGTACCTAAACGCCCAGCGCCTTGTGTTAAGGACGCATGTGCCCTCAGCTACCTAGGTTATCCCCCAGAATATTCCCATAAAGCAGGGTTACAGACTGTAATTACAGGGATGCCTTTACAAATTAGGCTCGTAACACGCGGCGGCCACGCAGGGCCCGTTACAATGGGCCGGATCGCACGTGGGCCTCTGAGCTGGACGAGGCTGCGCCGTGGGATGCCTTCGTCGCCGGTCTTCGTCTGGTGCCGATCAAGCGAAGGGTGCCCCTGCCTGCTGTCTCTGTCAGAGCAGCGGCTAAGCAGCGGAGACTTCGAGCGAAGGGTGGCGTTTCTGCCTTCGCTCCAACAATGTGATGGAGCGCTCCCGCACCTAGGGACGTTGTGTGGGACGGATGCACTGAGGACGTCAGGGTACGACAGTGGTGCTATGTGAACATGCCCTCCTCATCGTCGTCCTCGTCCTCGTCGTTGGTGAAGCTGAGGCGGCTTGCCCCTGAGGCCTCGGCGTCTAATTGGGCCTGGGAACCGTTAGGGTTCTTGTCTTTGTGGCGGTGGCAGTGGAGGGCTTGGGGTGGCTGTCGCTGTCGCCATCACAGAGGGCCTCGACGAGACGACGATCAACTGGCCCTCGGTGGAGGCCACGACCACGACCACGATCACACGGGGAACCCGCACAGGCAGACGTGCCTGCCACTCACCTGCTGCCCCACCACAGCCGTCGTGGTCTTGTGGAGGCGGAGGTTGCCGAAGAAGAGGATCACCACTGTTGTGCGATATATGGGCCACAACAAACGTTGAGCCCATGACGATGGCGCTGAAATATGGGCCACAACAAACATCGAGCCCAGGACAACGACACTGCTGTGTAGTATTTACGACTCTAATTTAGTTCCATATCGACCAGTGAAATATGCAGACAGTGGCTTATAAGCATTCTGCCAGCCATAAAAATGTGGAGTCATCTGTGGCACGGGTTCGCTGGGCAGAGGCTTGAGGCAGGGTATTGTGTTCTACACGCACTATTATTTTTGTTAAATGCAATGGGTCCATTGTACATGGTTGGCAGTGGTTGGCGGCCAGAACAAGACGTGATACATAAGATACTGACAAGGAGGTCCTACCCGTCAGAGTCTGTACGGCGGATGGCAGAACAGGGAGAGGCAGAACCACGGGTGGCAAACTACTCTTACCTTAATAAGTATACCTTAATAAGTAGTAGAGATAGAGATTTAAATATTAGGTGCTAAATAAGTCTAGTTGCATTCTTTTCTGAAGATTATTCTCTTACCGGTTTCACATATCTTTCATTCGATATATAAAAAACTAAAATATCGGATACTATTCATATAAGTGAAACACAAATTAATTTGAAACCATCTAAATCTTATTATTATAACTAAATAACTATGCAAATGAAAACAATTTTAATATAACCGATGACATATTATTATTATTATTTAAAATGTATTTTAATATTACAAACAATATATACTTAAGTTTAATTAATTTGAATACGATTAATCATATTGCTTGGTATTTTTATTTTATTTATTTTTCTATAATGTATCTTTGATTATTTGAATTTATTTATTAATATATATTTCTTATATTTTATATATTTAATTATTGAAATAGTCATTAAAATATTTTTATAATTTTTTATCCAAAGTGTTATACAACTATATTTATATTGGTTTTTATTATAGTTAGAAATTAAGATAAGAAAATAGATACATGCATGTCATCTTCAATTCATGTAGATACCCAAATTCAAATCCGAATTTGAGATATCCATTTTACATGAGTATCCAATAACATTTGCATTCATTTTTAAATTCTAATTAAAAAGTGATAAATAGTAGCATCCCAATTTGCATCTATATGAGTCCAATGCAAATCCATCCCAACCTACATCATTGCACTCATAGTAAATTTTAGCAATGGCTCCTAAAGTTGCACATGGCGCAGGATAAGCGACACTACCAACCAAAAGAGTGACACTATCGGTTAGTTCTGAGAGGTTTTCGATTTGCCTCTTTTCGGACTTTCTAAAGTTTGTTTCATATTTTGTGTGTTTCTCTAGATTGATACACTTCTGAGGAACATGGTCAAGGAACATGGTAGAGGACTAGAGGGGGCACATCCGTCGACGGGCCGGCTAGCCTAGTGGTCAGGCTCCAGCGGAGGAGGGAGAGGGCGAGGGATCGAGGGAGGACTAGAGGCTAGAGCGGGTGAGGCTATGGACCTGTTTGGGACATTTTTTTCTAAAGATTTTTTTTGATAATTTGAATTTCTGGATAATCTAGTTGTCATGAGAATCTAGATATTATGGTGCTTACGTGCAAAGCAAGATGAAGGGATTTAGTGATTTACACAGTTTAGGGTTTAGGAAGCAACAGATTCTTCCCATCGCGATGACTCGACGGATTTGGCAATCACGTTGATTTAAACTATTTTTGTAAAAAATGATTCTTATATAAAAGTACTGAGAAGTAAAATATATAAAAGAAGTCGATTCTGATGGTTGGAATTAAAACACAAACGGGCCTTCGACTGCGGGGCAGGGGCGTCGGCGGCTATCGTGAAGGCGCTGGTGGATGACGCAGTAGTGACGCCTACGATTTGGTTGTGACGGGCTGCTGTCGTGGACCGTTTTCTGTTGGGTCACCGAAGGTCGAAACCTGAGCTCGTGCTGGAACTGGCTGGGCCTACGATTTGGTTGTGACGGGCTGCTGCATTCTGCTCGTACCACTAGTAGTTTGTGGTTCTTGGAATTCAAAGGACAGTACCACCATGCATAGAACGAAAAAAGAGAAGGGATCTCGTGTGTTCTTCGATTGACTTCTCCCTACAGAGTCAGAAGGCTGCATTATTGAGGCGTTCCTTAGGAGGGAGGAGTGGATGATCACCTGCCCATGCAAGGCTACAGTGAGCATGTGCCGCAGCTGCTAGGAATTTTGACAATTATATATTTAATTTAATTTAGAAAAAACAATAATATATTTACGACAACATGTATGTATATGTATATATAAAAAATTTACTACTCATAGAGCAATACTATTTATCATTATAGGTAATGATCACTAATCTTGGAATGACTTACAAATCTGTATTAATTATTAAACTATATATTTATGATTGTTTGTTAAGTCGTTTTACGGGTAGGTGATGGTCACCTATATATGCTTCTTATAGGGGGTTAGATACAGATATATGAGAATCGGGCTTCTTTTAGAGCTGGTGAATCATAAGTGCATGTACAATTCAGAGACCCTAGATTGGTTTTCCAGTACCAGAAACAGCTAAGTGACTGCACGATATAACATTGAGCCTTTAAATCATAAAATACAGTTAAGAGACACCTTTAAATCATAAAATACATTTAAGAGACAATATGTATGGAGTGTTAGGATTTATGGGCTTGGCCCAATTAAGAAATTCAAATAAATCCCAGAAAATCTCAAAAGCCCATACAAGAGGATGGCTAGAGGATAGGTGGAACCATTAGCACCATATTGCTAGCTCTAGTGGAGTAGAGCTAGCTTAAATATGGAAGCCACACTCACTCACCAAGTCATGGATGAGAGGAGAGAGTGTGGAGAGCCACACGCGCGCGCTCGCTCGCCTGGGCGGGGCGAAGGGCGCGAGCGCACGACATGCGCGTGAATGGTCCGCCGAAATCCGGCCCCTCGCCTTGCGGGGGCGCGGCTACCTTTTGCCGTTTGATTTTTTGGTTTCTTGGCTGTTACGCTTATCCTAACCGACCGCTATAAAATCTCAACTGATTGCGAGATTTTCGTGGGCGGATAAGCACGGGGGTCGCGGACTCGGCCCTATAAAAGGAGCCCGGCAGCCAGCCTCCACATCATCCCAGATCCCAGTTCGCTTTCGCCTCTCTTCATAGCTGAGCCGCCTTTTAGTTCCATTCGTCCCGACCGCAGAGGTGCATCTGCGATCAGGAGAGCAGGTCTCCGGAACCCTTTGTCTTCTAGATCCTGCACCGGGAGAGGGCGAATAAGGTTTTTGGGAAGCGTCTTCACGCGACTGCTCGTGATCTTCTGACATAGTCGACCCAGCTGATCCTGGCGCGCGCCAACAATCAGTAAGTCTAATCAGTACGCATCATCTGATTTGGCTTTTATTTCAGTTCTTCTGATTTGGTCATGATTTATATTCGGAATTTAATTTGGAATTTGTCTAATTATTCAACAATCCAAAAACCTTATTGTAGACAATTTCCTAGTTTTTCTATGGCTGCTTTTGCCGACGCGCTGAAGCCAGAAAAGTTTAATGGTATGCACTTTAAGAGATGGCAAGTCAAGGCCACGCTCTGGCTTACTGCTATGAATGTCTTCCATGTTAGTAAAGGCAGACCTGAGGGTCCACTGACTCCTGAACAGGAGAAAGAGTACGACCATGCCAATACTATGTTCACGGGAGCCGTTCTTAGCGCCCTTGTTGACCGTCTGGTTGATGCAAATATGCAGTACACAGACGGGAAAGAGTTGTGGGATGCACTTACTACTAAGTATGGTGCATCAGATGCTGGCAGTGACCTGTATATCATGGAGAGCTTTCATGATTATAAGATGGTTGATAATCGCTCTATTGTAGAGCAAGCTCATGAAATACAGTGTATAGCCAAGGAGCTCGACCACCTTAAGATAGTCCTTCCTGACCGATTTGTGGCTGGGTGCATTATTGCAAAGTTGCCTTCTACATGGAGGAACTTCGCCACAGCTCTGAAACATAAGAGACAGGAGATATCAGTTGAAAATCTGATAGCGTCTCTGGATGTTGAGGAGAAAGCTCGGGCTAAGGACACGGGATCTAAAGGCGGCGAGGGCAACTCCAGCGCCAACATGGTTCAGAAGAACCACAACAAGGGCAAAGGAAAGCCAAAATCTAACAAGCCCAACAAAACTACCAACTTCAAGAAGAAGAAGAACAAGGCTGAATTGACATGTTTCGCATGTGGCGAGGCGGGTCATTTTGCCAAGGATTGTCCTGATCGAGCGGATCGCCGTGGCAAAAAGGGCAATGTCAACACAGTGATCGCTAGCAATGAGGAAGACAAAGGGTATGGTAATTTACCTTTTATCTTCTCAGTATTTCAATCACCTAGCTGGTGGCTTGATACTGGTGCTAATGTTCATGTGTGTTCTGACATTAACTTGTTCTCTTCTTATCAGGGCGCCCGGGATTCTTCCGTGCTAATGGGGAATGGGTCACATGCTTCTGTTCATGGCACTGGCACGGTGGATCTGAAGTTTACTTCGGGAAAGATCGTGCAGCTGAAGAACGTGCATCATGTCCCTTCTATACACAAGAATCTCGTAAGCGGAACCCTTCTATGTAGAGATGGGTTCAAGGTAGTTTTGGAGTCCAATAAATTAGTTGTGTCCAAGTCTGGACAATTTATTGGTAAAGGCTATGATTGCGGAGGCTTGTTCCGCTTTTCTTTGTTAGATTTCAATAATAAGTCTGTGAGCCATATTTGTGCTAATGTTGATGATCTTGCGAGTATTTGGCATTCTCGTTTGTGTCATATTAATTTTGGCTCTATGTCTCGGCTTGCAACCATGAGTTTAATTCCGAATATCACCATAGTCAAAGGTTCTAAGTGCCATAGTTGTGTGCAGTCGAAGCAACCTCGAAAGCCTCATAAGGCTGCTGAGGAGAGACACCTGGCACCACTAGAACTCATACATTCTGATCTTTGTGAGATGAATGGTGTGTTGACAAAAGGTGGTAAGAGATACTTCATGACATTGATTGATGATGCGTCTAGATTTTGCTATGTATACTTGCTAAAAACTAAAGATGAGGCTTTAGACTACTTTAAAATCTATAAGGCTGAGGTTGAAAACCAACTAGAGAGAAAGATCAAACGTCTTAGATTAGATCGTGGTGGCGAGTTCTTTCCCAAAGTCTTTGATGATTTCTGTGCAGAACATGGCATTATTCATGAGAGGACTCCTCCCTATTCACCTGAGTCAAACGGGATTGCTGAAAGGAAAAACCGTACGTTGACTGACCTGGTGAATGCCATGTTAGACACTTGTGGTTTATCTAAGGCATGGTGGGGGGAGGCAGTCCTGACTTCATGTCATGTTCTGAATAGAATTCCTATGGGCAAAGAAGAGAAAACCCCTTATGAGAAGTGGGTTGGGAGAAAACCATCACTTTCATACTTGCGCACTTAGGGGTGCATGGCGAAAGTCAATGTACCAATTAATAAAAAGCGCAAGCTTGGTCCAAGGACAGTGGATTGTGTCTTTCTTGGATATGCTTCGTGTAGCATAGCTTATAGATTTTTAGTAGTTAAATCTGAAGTTCCTGATGTGTATGTTGATACTATTATGGAATCACGTGATGCTACTTTCTTTGAGCATATATTTCCAATGAAAGACATTCATAGCAATTCTAGATACTCTTCTGAGATAATTCCTGAACATAATACACCTATTGAGAGTTTTGAACAGCCACATGAAATTGTCCTAGAGGAGGATGACAATGATGCTCCTAAAAGGAGCAAGAGACAAAGGGTTGAAAAATCCTTTGGTGATGATTTCATTGTGTACCTTGTGGACGATACTCCTACTACCATTGCAGAAGCATTTGCATCTCCAGATGCAGATGATTGGAAAGAAGCAGTTCATAATGAGATGGACTCTATTCTTTCAAATGGTACGTGGGAAGTCACTGATCGACCCTATGGATGCAAACCTGTGGGTTGTAAGTGGGTGTTTAAAAAGAAGCTCAAGCCTGATGGTACAATTGAAAAGTACAAGGCTAGGCTTGTGGCTAAAGGCTATACTCAGAAAGAAGGAGAAGACTTCTTTGATACTTACTCACCTGTTGCTAGAATGACCACTATTCGAGTACTACTTTCTTTGGCTGCCTCGTATGGTCTCCTTGTTCATCAGATGGATGTAAAGACAGCTTTTCTTAATGGAGAGCTGGACGAGGAAATCTATATGGAACAACCTGATGGATTTGTAGTAAAGGGTCAAGAAAGCAAGGTGTGCAAGTTATTGAAATCTTTGTATGGTCTGAAGCAAGCACCAAAGCAGTGGCATGAGAAGTTTGACACGACTCTAACGTCTGCAGGCTTTGCCATTAATGAGGCAGACAGGTGTGTATATTATCGCTGTGGTGGGGGCGAAGGAGTTATATTGTGCTTATATGTTGATGATATATTGATATTTGGCACAAACATTGATGTGATCAATGAAGTCAAGTCTTTTCTATCAAAGAGTTTTGATATGAAAGATCTGGGAGAAGCTGATGTGATTCTAAACATCAAGCTGATTAAGGCAGATGGTGGGATTACTCTCTCGCAATCTCACTATGTTGAAAAGGTTTTGAAGCGATTTGGCTTCTCTGAGTGCAAACCTTCTCCAACACCTTATGATCCCAGTGTGACACTGCGAAAGAACAAGAGAATTGGTTTAGACCAATTGAGATACTCTCAGATTGTCGGTTCACTCATGTATCTTGCTGGTGCAACAAGGCCCGATATCTCGTTTGCTGTGAGCAAATTGAGCAGGTTCATGTCAAACCCCGGGACTGATCATTGGCATGCACTTGAGCGGGTTATGCGCTACCTGCAAGGTACAATGAGTTATGGAATTCACTATTCTGGTCAGCATGCAGTACTTGAAGGATATAGTGATTCGAACTGGATATCTGATGCAGACGAGCTTTATGCCACCAGTGGTTATGTCTTTACTATTGGTGGAGGTGCGGTATCATGGAGGTCATGCAAGCAGACCATTTTGACGAGGTCAACCATGGAAGCCGAGCTAGCTGCACTTGACACAGCAACCGTTGAGGCAGAATGGTTGCGTGAACTCTTGATGGACTTGCCGGTGGTTGAGAAACCAATACCAGCTATCCTTATGAACTGTGACAATCAGACAGTGATTGCTAAAGTGACGAGTTCTAAGGATAATGGAAAGTCATCAAGACATGTCAAAAGACGATTGAAGTCTGTCAGAAAGTTGAGAAACTCCGGAGTTATAAGTGTGACTTATATTTCAACAGATAAAAATCTGGCAGATCCTTTTACCAAGGGACTACCACGTAATGTGATAGAAATCGCATCGAGAGAGATGGGTATGAGACCCGAATAAAGTTGCCATGGTGGAAACCCAGTCTATGTGATCGGAGATCCCGTGAATTAGGTCCTGGGAAGAACAAGCCATTGGTGAACTGAGGAGAGTAACTTTTGACCCTCTCTAAGTAAAGATGCAATACTCTCAAATGCTGTAAGGCAGGTTGGCTTTGTGCCTTAATGTGTTCTGTTGGCTTGTATTAGCGAAGATGTTGTCCTGCAGAACATTCTTTGAAAGAACACACCTATATGAGTTAGACTGTCTAACGTCGCAGTCTATGAGATTCGGGTGATCTCTAGTAAACTCATGAAGAGACCTTGGAGTACGACGTATATGCTCCACCCGAGAAGGGGACTACTGGTAGCCAAGTACTGGTCATGACTTCAAGTGAAACCCATTCACGCAAAACTTGCAATTCAAGGCATAGTCCATTGTCCAAGTTGTGGGTTGGTGTAGCTTGGAGTTCTAGGCGGAAGTTCAACTTAACAGTCTCTGCTGAAAAACTAGTATATTAAACAGTAGTGAACAGTGGCGAAAACTGCAGATGGGCATTTGAGATCTGGTGGGGGATTGTTAGGATTTATGGGCTTGGCCCAATTAAGAAATTCAAATAAATCCCAGAAAATCTCAAAAGCCCATACAAGAGGATGGCTAGAGGATAGGTGGAACCATTAGCACCATATTGCTAGCTCTAGTGGAGTAGAGCTAGCTTAAATATGGAAGCCACACTCACTCACCAAGTCATGGATGAGAGGAGAGAGTGTGGAGAGCCACACGCGAGCGCTCGCTCGCCTGGCCTCGCCTGGCCTGGCCTGGCCGGGCCGGGCCGGGGCGGGGCGAAGGGCGCGGGCGCACGACATGCGCGTGAATGGTCCGCCGAAATCCGGCCCCTCGCCTTGCGGGGGCGTGGCTACCTTTTGCCGTTTGATTTTTTGGTTTCTTGGCTGTTACGCTTATCCTAACCGATCGCTATAAAATCTCAACTGATTGCGAGATTTTCGTGGGCGGATAAGCACGGGGGTCGCGGACTCGGCCCTATAAAAGGAGCCCGGCAGCCAGCCTCCACATCATCCCAGATCCCAGTTCGCTTTCGCCTCTCTTCATAGCTGAGCCGCCTTTTAGTTCCCTTTGTCCCGACCGCAGAGGTGCATCTGCGATCAGGAGAGCAGGTCTCCGGAACCCTTTGTCTTCTAGATCCTGCACCGGGAGAGGGCGAATAAGGTTTTTGGGAAGCGTCTTCACGCGACTGCTCGTGATCTTCTGACATAGTCGACCCAGCTGATCCTGGCGCGCGCCAACAATCAGTAAGTCTAATCAGTACACATCATCTGATTTGGCTTTTATTTCAGTTCTTCTGATTTGGTCATGATTTATATTCGGAATTTAATTTGGAATTTGTCTAATTATTCAACATGGAGAGTCGTGTAGAGACAAACTCTTCACAAAATACACGTCTTTTGTATATATACTAGGTGAGTGCCCGTGCGTTGCAACGGGAACATATAATACCATGATAATTTATATAAAAAATGTGTTTATATTGTTATAAGAAAAATGTTTCATAATCCATTTTGTGATCCTGGCCATACATAAATTTTGTTATTTTAATTTAGTTGTTTCACTACTACATTGCAACCATCAGTATCATGCAGACTTCGATATATGCCATAATTTGCATGGCCTCATTATTGGAGAGCACGTGCCACACCTGTCAGTAGAAGTTCCCTCGTACATCGTCAGTCATCATGCACACACCACCATACACGTTTGCTTAAACAAAAAGACAAGTGTGTGTGTTTGCGAAGAGAATTAAAGACAGGCCGGCACAAAAGCTACCCGGCGATGGCGAGTGGTCATTGTTGTCGGTCATCCTCTGCGTCACCTCTGGAGCCGAGATGATGCCACAGTCCTTGATATAGTAGTCATCGAACGCGCGCGACATGACGAGTACCGATGACTCTTGGCTGGGCTGCCAAACGAAGTGCACCCCGGACTCATCAGCGAGGTAATACACCTGGCCGTTGCACTACCGGATGTGCTACTCCTCTACATACATCTTGTTCGAGGACACTCACACAACGTCAGCAACGACCGTCGTCCCAGCGCACAACAATTCATGGCCGATCAGTAGCGACTTACGTAGTAGGTTGGGCTTCATGTGGATGATGAGCTGGACGAAGTGATGGCGTCGTCGTTGGATGCGGTACCCAGAACAACCCGAGAGTCGACGGCGTTGGCGACGACCATGAGGTCCCCCTGTTTGATGATGGACAGCGCGGTGCAGCTGCTCTGAACCGCGTCCAAGCGGCGGCTGCGCCGGAGCTTACCGTGCACAGCGGCGCATGCGGCCACGTAGGACTCCTTCCAGAGGTCGAACTGACAGTCGTCAAGCTTTTTCTCGTCGTCGATGAGCGACGCCAACGCGAGTGCCTCTTGTTAGTGGTGTTTGTTTGGGGTTTCCAAGTAAGAAACATGTATTCATCTTTGGCGTTGGTTTATGAAAATATTACGGAGAATAAATGTCACACATGCAAAAAAGGAATAAGTTGAAAACATTATTCAAACAAAATAAATTGCATGCAAGACTCTTCTTTAAATACTACTCTCTCCATCTAAAAATATAATTCAAGAATCTTGGTGATACTTATCTACTACTACACATTGTGCAAGGGTAGCAGGTAGGCTTCAGGAGAGATGTAGTAGATGTTTTTATTGTAATAGATGTAGACATAAACACACATGTGGTGTAGTGGTAGCTACAAGCATATTTGCTTGAGGGTTCACAGGTTCAAATCTCCTTAGGGATATTTATGTTTTTTAATTTAATTTTAGCTAGGAATGGGAATGGGCTTTGCGGTAGGGAATGGTGGCAGAACATGAGAATGAACCGTGCGGGAAGGGGAAATGGGAAAGGCAGAACAGGGTTCAAATCTTCTTAGGGTCATTTATGTTTTTTAATTTAATTTTAGCTAGGCATGCGATGTACGTGAGAATGAGAATGTGCTTTGCCGGGAGTGGGGAATGAGAAATGCATAAATGAGAATGGTAGGGAATGGTGGCAGATAATATGAGAATGGACTGTGCGGGGAGGGGAAATGAGAAAGGCAGAACAGGAAATGTGAATGACAACTGTGCGGGGAGGGGGAATGGAAAGGCAGAACACAGAATGGGAGGGGAGGAGGAATGGAAAGACAGAACAGAGAGAATGACAGAACACGGAATAACAGTCTATCCCTTACTGTCTTAATAATTTTAATAAGTAGTAGAGATTTTTTTTAAATCAATAGAGACCCCACATAGGTTGTACATGACTAGAGCGGTGGTACGAACCCGTACATGGTTTATCCTTGGAGCACCATGTGCATGGCACGGTTCGCTGCCTATATATGGATCACTTCAATTAATTTGTCGCCCCTTGCATTATAATTTGCACTTGATATATCATAAACTATAATAGAGGAGCTTTAATGCCGTATAGATTTTTTTATAAAAATAGTACTCCCTCCGTTTTTACGCTGTTGATTTTTTTAAAAAAACTTGGACCACACTCGTCCTATTCAAAATATTAAGTTATGTTCAAACAAACCTTAAGTGATAAGATAAATTATAATTCGTAATTTTTTTGAATAAGACGAGCAATCAAAGATTTTTTTTCAAAAAAAAATCAACGATATCATATATTTTAAAAGTATCATATGCCTTTTTTTTATCAGGACAGGATGTGCGGGTGCTCCGTGCTGCTGCTTATAGATGTTCAAACGGGCGGTACGGCCCGGTCCAGTCTGAGCCCGTTTGAGCCCGACCTGTTAACCGGGCCGGGCCGTGCCGCCCGACGGGCTGACTCTTCTGTCCGAGCACGGCACTACATAGGCCCATCCGTGCCGGGCCGGCCCGAAAAGTCCGGCCCACGAAGGAGCCCGGCCCAGCCCGAGCACGCCAAGTAACACAGTTCTAAATTCACACAGTTCACATTTAAACAAGCACATAAATTCACAGTTTACATTTGCATCCACATAATGACATAAAATCATAACTCACAGACACACAGTTGAGTATATACATATTCACACTTGCACACATGCACAAAACAGAAATATAAAGATAAGTAATATAAAGGATTAGAGCTGTTTGTACAATGGCTGCCTCATTAAAAACCTTTCTAGGTAAAAACTCACTCCTCGTGAGAAAACCCTAGAAAGGAAAAAAGAGTACAACCCAGCTCTGATTTAATAAGTTCATGTCTAAGAGTACAGTTTACATCACCAGATGTCCAGATCACTAGAATAGAGTAGGAATAGGAAGAATAGTAGGAGATTACAAAGTGTAGGGCCCTAGGCCCTAAGGGTCATCAAGATAAAGTCCTTCAAATGCTTCTTCAAGGTCTTCGTCCTGTGTAGAGTGTTGGCCTCTAGCTTCTCCTAGTTCCCAATCTTTCATGCAAAGTAGCATCTCTACCATTTCTGGTGCTAGGCGACGTCGTCATTCCTCAATTATCCTGCCACAAAGGCTAAATGCATATTCTGAGGAAATTGTTGAGACGGGAACAGAAATAACATCTCTAGCTAAGATAGAGAGAATAGGATAGGATAACTTATGTTCATGCCACCAGTTTAGGATATTGAAGTCCTCATCAAACTTCTGCAAAGTGTCACTGTCCAGGTAGGAGGACAGTTCTGTGTCAAGTGAACTAAGGCCAGCACTAGAGTGTGCTTGTTGAAGCAAAGCAGATCCTAATGTTCCAGCTGCAAGGTTAGGAGTACTAGAACCAGGATATGAAAACTTAGAAATAGAATCAGATCCATAAATTAATCCCCAGTTTTATTTCCTTTTACCTGTGACAGGAGGAGGAGGAGGCACTTGTTGCCTAACTGCACCAAACTTAACATCATATTTATTAAACATGGTAAACAATCCACTTTTCACACAAGTAAAATAAAGTGAGTAGTAAGTACCAGATAGACCAGATAAAATTCTTAAGATATTGCTAAAACCCCTTAGTTTGGCTCTAGGATCAAGTATAAAAGCAAATGCATAGAGCATAGGTATATCCCTCCAGTATTTAAGGAACTTAGATTTCATAGGAGCAACAACATGTCTAAGCAATGCATCATTTTCATACTGATTTAAATGCTGGATAATGTCAAGAATATTATGCATAATAAGTGGAGATGTAGGATAGTAAACCCTAGAAAGGGTCACAGTAGCATCATAAAACAGTTCAAGAAACTGAAGCAACTTTTCAGCCACATACCAATGCGAATTTGTCAACAGATTAGGTTCACCTGGTTTTCTAGGATAGTTAGTGTCCATGAACACACCAAAGGTTCCCTTGTAAGGAATTAAATGCTTAAGCATAAGATATGTAGAATTCCATCTCACGGGCATATCAATGCCAAATTTACGAGGTCGTACATTCATAGCAACACAATAACCATTAAATGCAGCAATACGCTGATTAGAAGCATTCAAGAAGACAATTGCAGTTCTAAATGAATCAAGGTAAGGTTGCAGTCTTTTCAAGCCGCATTTCACAATCAAATTGATAATATGGCAAGCACAACGTTGATGCAAGAATAAAGTACCAACATATCCAGCTAAGGATGGACTAAGCTTCTCCATAGCTTTAGAATTGGAGGAGGCATTATCCAAGGTTACAGAAAAAACTTTATTAACAACACCATAATCTTCAAGCACAGTCATAACCCTCTCAGCAATGTTCTCACCAGTGTGAGCTGTTTCAATTAGTCTAAGGCCAATGACCCTCTTTTCTAATGCCTAGTCCTTAGAAACATAATGAGCAACCACACTAAGATAGTCTTCCTTAGCATTACCACTCCAAATATCATATGTAATTGCAATAGAAGAAACAGATTGCAAGCACTCAACAACTATCTTACGACGATCATTAAAGAACTTGACAAAGTCCCTAGCAGTAGTTTGATGAGATACTTTCTTAAAGACAGGATTATGAGATAGTCTAATATACTCCTCAAAAGCAGGTGACTCAGCAAAATTAAGTGGAAGATCAAGCCTAGCAATCAACCTACACATCTGAGTTCTAGCACGACCGGGACAGTAATCCCAGTTACGAACAAAACCATCAGGGTTAAACTTAAGGATTGACTGCTTGCCTTGTTTAGCAAGCTTAACTTTGCAATCACGTTGGTGCCTAAGCAAATGACCAGTACCACTAGTAGACACAGCAGTCAATGTAGATTTGCACCAGTGACACTTACCACCATACCTTATCCTCTTGCCGTCTACAGTCTTGTAGAGCGGCTCGAAATCATGCCAAACTTTAGATGTGCAAATTCTTTTATGCTTCTTACCATCAACATTTTCTGAAGTGTCTGCAGCACCATTATTGGTAGCAGCACCCTCCTCTAGGTTAATAGGGGCAGCACTGCTACCATTGTTAATGGAGTTAGATGGATCATTATCATAACAGGGCACAACATCCAGATCATTGTTGATGAACTGAGATGGACTATTCTCACCACCAACACATTGCTCCATCACAACTCAGAGGCCGGAGCACCAGTTCCGTCGCCGTCAAGGTGGCGCGCACCGGTTCCTCACGGCCTACACGAAAGGATAAGGTATGGTCAGATAACAGCAAGGATAAGGTAAGGTAAGATAACAGAAAAGGTAAGGTATGGTCAAGATAATAGCAAGGATAAGGTAAGGTAAGATAACAGAAAAGGTAAGGTATGGTCAGATAACAGCAAGGATAAGGTAAGGTAAGATAACAGAAAAGGTAAGGTATGGTTAGATAACAGCAAGGATAGGTAAGGTAAGATAACAGCAAAGGTAAGGTATAGTTAGATAACAGCAAGGATAAGGTAAGGTAAGATAACAGCAAAGGTAAGGTATGGTCAGATACTCAGATATGGTAAGATAACAGAAAAGGTAAGGTATGGTCAGATAACAACAAGGATAAGGTAAGTTAAGATAACAGAAAAGGTAAGGTATGGTTAGATAACAGCAAGGATAAGGTAAGGTAAGATAACAGAAAAGGTAAGGTATGGTCAGATAACAGCATCACAGAGCTATTAAGAAAGGTTACTCTATTCAGTTACTCTATTAAGAAAGGTTACTCTATTAAGGTAAGGTAAGGTAAGGTATGGTCAGTTACTCTATTCAGTTAAACAAGTTATTAAGAAAGGTTACAAATCAATTAAACAAATTACTGAGCCCCGGTTCCAAAGTTGTTACTACTACACAGATCACAGATCAGTTACTCTATTCTACAGCAAGCACCATTGTCCAGTACTCTATACTACACAGATCAGTTACTCTATTCAGTTAAACAAGTTATTAAGAAAGGTTACAAATCAGTTAAACAAATTACTGAGCGCCGGTTCCAAAGTTGTTACTACTACACAAATCAGTTACTCTATTCAGTTAAACTCAAGCTGTCAAGCACCATTGTCCACTCATGCATAAATCAGGTAAACAAGTTACTACTACACAGATCGCAACATATTAGATTACCTCTGCGCCAGACACGAAGAACTCGCTGCCGTTAGTAGTAGATCCGGAGCACCGGTTCCAAAAGGACGGGTTCCTCACGGATCAATACAACTCACGGGGAAGACTTGCACAGAAAAAAGGATGAAGGGAATAAGCAGATCAGGTCACAGGAACGACATCCACAATAAGGTAGAGGTTTCCATTGAACACCAGATGTCCAGATCAGGTCACTAACCTCTGTGCCGGACGCAGAGCTGAGGCCGCCGTTAGAGGTAGTCGGTAGATCCGGTCCGGAGCCCCGGTTCCGTCGCCGACTCAAAGTGGAGATCGAGCCGACGCGCACTGGTTCCTCACGGTTACCGAAGACGAGCAGATCCGGAGCCCCGGTTCACATCACTGGCGCCGTTGAGGTCAGGAGGAGCGGAGGACAGGAGGAGTGGAGAGGGGGAGGACAGAGGAGTGGAGGACACGACGAGCTGGAGCACAAGCACCGAGATGGCGAGATCCAGCGTTACCGTGCGAGTGCGAGAGTCCGAGACTGAGAGGGACGAGGAGGACACGTCCACGGAGGCGCCGGAGCGGAGATGGAGAGGCCGAGAGCGGAGACCGGAGATGGACGAGAGGCGAAACGGCGGTCACAGTCGCAGCGGAGAGGAGAGGAGCGGCTAAGCGGGTGCGCGGCACGATAGGAAACTAGGGTTAGGGTTACGGGCGGGCGGGGCGAGAATGAGATGGCGAGTTGGTGTCTGGCGACGGCCGCGGCGCCCATATATCCAGGCGGGCGGGGCTTGCGGCTGGGCTGGGCCGCTGGCCTGTTTCGTGTGCGTGGCTGGGCCGCTGGGTTGGAATTTGTAGCGGGTCGGTTTCGAAGCCCACCAAATATCAGACCGTGCTCGGGCTAGCCCAACGGGTCGAGATGGCTGTCGAGCCCAGCACGCTCGTCGGGCCAGGCTGAGCCCGGACCCGGAATAACTCGTGTCGTGCCGTGCTCGTGTCGTGCTAAAAACTCGTGCTTCGTGCCGTGCTAACGAGCCACGTACTTTCTGGACATCTGTACTGCTGCTGCAGGCAGTAGGATGGGTGGATCCATGCATGCATGGCTGGACCGGCAAGACCGAGGGCGCCGCTGTACTTACTGGCAAGTGAGTACGCCGGCCCGTGACGGGCTCAGCACAGCTTGCATGCGGCAAGGGACCAAAAACGCAAAAAAAAAAAAAAAGTAATGCAAACAGAGCCGGCCAAAAGAAGGGCCAGGCCGGCGTCTCCCAAAAGCTAAACAAAAGCTAATGTGTTGTGTTGTGGCTTGTGGGAATCACGAGATATGACCCACAAGACTCGTCAGAATGAACCTGCGAGTCCACCGCTTTCCATGGGCGCTAGCTGAGCCTGGGTGGGCTTGTGTGTTGCGTGACGATCCATCCATTATTCCCGATTCCTAGTAGCTCGCCCGTGAGTCTGGCCGCATGCCGTCTTCTATATATATCTCGAAATGCAGATCAATGCAATAATACCCTTTTGCGGTGGTGACGCGAATGAATGACACCACCGCCGCTCGTGATGCATAGCAGCGCATTGGCTGGCTGCTCACAGGCCACAATGGCGTCACACACAGGCAGGCACCTGCATATACTACTACTACTAGTCTACTACTACGTGCCGCCGCGCCGTGAAAAGCAATAGTACGTACAGGTCTTGGCCGCCGGTGACTCGTCTGGGGTGGGTGGGTGTGTGGGTGCCGGTGTGTCACGTTGTCACGGTCAATCATCCGTCAGCGCATTAGCTTCCAGGCCAGAGGGGCAGGGACCCGGGCACCCGGCGCGCGCGGGGCCCCGGCCGGATCTCCCCATCCAGCAGATTAATTTGTGGCCAGGAGATGCGCTGCAACTGTAGTGGGCTGACGTTTTCGCTCTAGATACGTTTGTCAAAAATAAAAAAGATGACAAAGTAGCAATGGACTTTCTTTATAATTTCGTACAATAAAATCCATACCCCCCCCCCCCCCCCCCCCGGCCCGCCGTGTGCGGTGTGCTCTTTCTTGTTCTTATTTACACCCTTTAATCACGCACTTGCGGATTATTGACTATAACTGACTAAAAAAAGAACTAGGGAAGACTCAATCTGGCATTGCATCGTCACCCCCATATGTTGCACAAAGATGTCACTTCCAGTGCACGATGACAAACATTTTTTGATATCATAAGTGGTCTTATAGCTTAAAATCTATGCTGCATGGCTTAAGATTGATGGTAGATTATATAGCTTGAAGTGAGATACACGATGGGATAAGCGGTACTAATTAACCATATGAAAATAGTGATAGCGTTAACTCAAAGTCTAGATATTTTGTGTCTTATAATATTTTAATGTCGATCCTTACTGATCACAACAGTAAGATTTACATTATTTGCTCTAGCGCGACTCATAATTAATCAACAGCGGCCGCTATGGCCACCATCTCAACGCTAAGCGTGCTTGCATGTGTGTGAGCCCGCTTTTATATCCAACCGGTAGATTCACGTACCGTCTGTTTGGTTGTTGTATGGTGGTAGCCTGACCTGTATATGAGGAGCCAGGTCTCCGGTGTACAGGCTAAATCCGTGCGTATGCTTATGTTTGGCTGCTTGTTTTGATGCATTCAGGATAGATACAGCTCGTGTTTGGTTGTTTGCCTTAGACATGTACTAAAGAAAATTGTATAAATAAATCTCTAAATGTTATACAACATTTGTCGTCTAGTTTTATTCCTAAAAATCTCAAAGACAAGAATAGAAAATTGTTTCGGTGATTAAATCTTTTATTTATAAGATATAATGGAAAATAATCTAAAAAGCAATTTTCTGTTTATGTGCCGCTACATGCAGCTACTGCATGGGCTCGGCCTGCATGCCGGCGTACGTAGATCTCCAGCATCTCGCACTGGCCTGGTTGACGGTCTGTTTCTGCATCTCTTCAGCCTGTGTGCGTAGAAAAGGAAACCAAACAAACTGCGCTTTAAATCTCCGCGGATACAACTGCACGTCCCGAGAAAGAAACCAATCACGCGAGTAGTTTAATAATAAACTAGCGAGGTGCATATACGTTGCAACGGTTTTCATTTATGATTGAGCATAGAGAATATAAAGTACAAAGACATGTATGTTCTGCTGGCTAGGCGTCAATGTTGGTTTGGAGTCAACAACTATGGCTTAAATCCCTATTTATGCATATATTTTTTTAGTTTTTTACTATTTAAATATTGGGAGGAGCACGACGATGGTATACCATACTCCAATATTTTGCATGTATTACAAATACCTAAATATTCTCTTTGTGGGTTTCCAATGGCTTTCTCTCGAAGAGGCTTGCAAGCTTGCACACATACACACACTACATATCACATTCGTATTTGATGTGGCCACAAAAAATATTGCTTCCAATCATAGACTAAGATCAACCACATTGCCATTTGTATCCAAATACAGTTGACCATTTGTTCCCATTGGTGTGTGAAATGGATTTCCTTCATCCATTCCAAACTTCTATAACATATCTTTGATGTACTTGCCTTGACTCACGAATGTACCATTCTTCATTTGCTTGACTTGGAGTCCAAGGAACTAACTCAACTCTCTAACCATAGACATCTCAAAAACCTTGATCCATCATCAATCCAAACTCCTCACAAAAAATCTTGATTTGTTGATCACACAGATTTGTCACACGAACAAATTGTTTCCAATATATTGGTGAAAAGAATAGTATGAATCTTTCCCATCTTAAATCCCTTCGAGAGTATAAAGTCTCCCTCAACCGCTCATATCATGTTGTAGGTGCTTGTTTCAATCCATAGAATGCCCTCTTGATCGTTTCACATGGTTGAGTTTCTTGCTATCTTCAAATTTGGGTTATTGATGACTACATTCAACAATACACTCTTCACATTCATTTGATATAACTTGATGTCGTGAGAGCAAGCATAATACAATAGGATCCTAAGTGCTTCCAATCTTGCAATCGGGACATATGTTTCACTAAAGTCAAGACCTTTTGTCTTGAGTGTAACCTTAAGAAACTAGTCTTGCCTTGTTTCACAACATAATGATATCTTCATTTTGTTTTTTTTTCTAAACACCTATTTGGTTTCAACGTCATTGTAATTCTTTGGCTCTCAACCAATTCCAAAACTTCATTTCTTGTGAAATTATTGAGCTCCTCATGCATCACATTCATCCAATCAGCATCCATCAATGCCTCTTCTATCTTGCTAGGCTCACTTGATAATATAAAGGAGTGCTCACAAAAGTCTTGATCTAGTTTGAACACCACTTCATAAATCACCAACTATTTGGTCGAATGGATGATCTCTTGCGATAATGACTAGTTGGACAACTTGAATTTCTAAAAAAATTTGCAGACGTAAACGGAGGATTGTGAACCTCTAGTGAATCACTTGAGATATTTAGGGACTAAAAATGTAGTTTAAGAATTAGCGAACCTAGATAACATCTCTATAAGTTAATCGAGTTAACAGATCTCCGATGTATTTTACTCTATTAATATCTAGATGTATCGTTATAACTATGCATATAAAAAATCTAAAAAAATTTGTAATTTAGTACATAGGGTGTATCATCTACCATTTATCCTTCATATATATACACACTTTTTTTACTATACATTTCTCTTCAGTGCTTTTATTACATCATACAAATGGTGGAATAATAAACATCGCATCGACATAGAAAAACTGATGTAATAAACGAGCTGAGGGAGATAATATGCGCGACTGACTTTTCATTACTCTAGCAGCTGAGTGACAAAATCCAAAATAAGCTAGTGTGTTAACAAGAAATTATCTATATTGAACCCAGACCCATCTGAATTTCCTTTCTCCCCGTGTCATAGCATCTTTCTCCATTATTTACACACTCCTATGCTATGCACTCTCCTAAAAAAAAGGCCAACTAATTATACCCAGATTAATTAAAAATCTAGCTAATCTACCTTTACGGGCTTGTCAATTATACCATAGCTGGACTGATGGAGTACATCATTATTGCCCCCGCGCACTCTACCCCTTCCCCTTCCTCCAGCACCCCTTCTGCTCCTTCACTTCACCACAATGGCAACCACTACCCCTGCTGTCACGGAACCGGACAATGCTGACGCATCTCCTCCATCTCCGACGTCTCCACCGTCCAAGAAGGTCATGTACGAGCTCGCCGCCCGGAACATCT
The DNA here is from genome assembly GCF_902167145.1 of Zea mays. Lineage (NCBI taxonomy): Eukaryota > Viridiplantae > Streptophyta > Magnoliopsida > Poales > Poaceae > Zea > Zea mays. Next base: position 8,276,240 of record NC_050104.1, on the reverse strand, counting down.
ACTACGCCAAGCCTACTGCAGCGCCGAGGTCGCTCGCGCAGCTTTTGAAGCCGTGCGGCGCGGCCCCGACGCCGCCGGACTACATCCTCCGCGATGTGTCCCTCACGGCTCGGGCCGGGGAGATCCTGGCCGTCGTCGGCCCGAGCGGCGCAGGGAAGTCCACGCTGCTCGACATCCTCGCCGCGCGCACAGCGCCGACGCACGGGAGGCTCCTGCTCAACTCCGCGCCGCTGCGGCCGTCGTCATTCCGCAGGCTCTCGTCGCACGTGCCCCAGGCAGATGTCGCGCTCACCCTACTCACCGTCTCCGAGACCTTCGCGTTCGCAGCGTCGCTGCTGCACCCGGAGTCGGAGTCCGCTGTCTCGGCCGCGGTCACCGCGCTCCTCGTGGACCTCAGGCTTGCCCACGTCGCGCACACGCGGGTCTCCCCCGCGCGGCTGTCCGGCGGCGAGCGGCGGCGCGTGTCCATCGGCCTCGCCCTCCTGCGCAACCCGGCGGTGCTCCTCCTCGACGAGCCGACGTCCGGCCTAGACTCCTCCTCGGCGCACGTGGTCGTCAGTTGCCTCCGCGCCGTCGCGGCCGCCCGGGGCACAACGGTGGTGTTTTCCATCCACCAGCCAAGCGCGCGCCTCCTCTCCGCTGTGGACTGCCTGCTCCTCCTCTCCCGTGGCACCGTCCTCCACCACGGCTCCCTCGCATCCCTCGACGCTGCCCTCCTCTCACACGGCCTGGTCGTCCCCGCGCAGCTCAACCCACTCGAGTTCGCCCTTGAGGTCCTCGACCAGCTCCCTCATCCCACCCCCTCTACCCCTGAACCCAAGGCGACGACGCAAGAACTGAACTCGTCGTCGAGCCACCACAAGATGGTGGCCACGGCGACGCCGTCTACTGGTCCGCCGTCATCGTGGCTGCACGAGTTAATGGTACTGTACAAGAGGGCGTGGAAGGTGGTGTACAGGAGCAAGCAGCTGCTTCTGACCAACTTCCTAGAGGCCGTGGTCGTTGGCACGCTGCTGGGCACGATCTACATCCACGCTGGCTACGGCGAGGCCGGCGCGCACAAGCGGCTGGGTCTGTTCGCCTTCACGCTGACCTTCCTGCTGACTTCGACGACCGAGACGCTGCCGACGTTCGTGACGGAGCGGCCCATCGTTCTGGCGGAGACGGCGGCCGGACTGTACCGGCTGTCGTCTCACGCGGCGGCGGGCACGCTGGTGTTCCTGCCGTACCTTCTTGCTGTGGCGCTGCTCTACTCCGTGTGCGTCTACTTCCTTGTGGGGCTCTGCTCGTCAGCCGGCGCCTTCGCGTCGTTCGTGCTGGTGGTGTGGGCGGTGGTGCTGACGGCGAACTCGTTCGTGCTGTTCGTGAGCTCGTTCGCGCCGGACTACATCGCGGGCATGTCCCTCGTATCCGTGTCGCTGGCCGGGTTCTTCCTCTTCTCCGGCTACTTCCTGTCGCGGGGGAGCATGCCGTCGTACTGGGTGTTCATGCACTACGTGTCGCCCTACAAGTACGCGCTGGACGCGCTGCTGGCGAACGAGTACACGTGCGCGGGGAACCGGTGCTTCGGTGTGGGCGGCGGCAGCGAGTGCTCGCAGACGGGGCTCGACGTGCTGGTGGAGAAGGGGCTGACGGCGGAGGAGCGGTGGACCGGCGTCCAGGTTCTGTTCGGCTTCTTCCTTCTCTACCGGGTGCTCTACTGGGTGGTGCTCAGCCGGCGAGCGTCCAGGGCGAAGAGATGATGAGATCAGAATCAGATCAGATGAGGTGAGCAGCCGGCGAACATCGGATGCTCTCGCCTCCATGTACTACGTACGCATGCAAACAAGCTTAGCCAGCAGAGGTATGTCAAAAAAAAAATGCCAACTTGGAGAGGAGGAAGATGAAGAGGCAAGAGCGATATTAACTGGAATTAGTAATTACGCTGTCATATACTGTACTGATGTAAATTGTGAAGATAAAATTCCTTTATAAGTGTGGCGATATGGTCGAGATGCATGGATGGGTGAATAATGTGTAGACTTATATCAAATATATAAGTTTTGTGCTTCTTGTTAATTGACTCGGGTCTGGGGAATCATATATATATGTGACTGCATGAAAATTGTATCTATATGTTGGTGGGAGTTGTTAAAGATAAGTTTTGTCTTTTTGTTAGTTTTGTCTGATCTTAGTTACCCCTACTTCGAATCTGTCTGGCAGCATGTTCGTCTGTGTATTTTTTTTTGTTACGAAGAAAATAAATGGGCCAAGTTAATGTTCAGCTCATCTGATCGCATGTGTATAAAACCAAGCAAGCAACAAGAAGAAGAAAAAAAATGTACACCTTGTAAAATGTCAATAATAAAAGGGCATGCTTTTTATTAGCCGGCAGAAGTACCAAGCACTGCACTGCTGGGCTTTGTTTGACACAGCTTATTTTCAGCTTCTTTACAAATTTAAGCCGAAATTTTACCAAACAGACAGCTTCTACGTCAGCTTATGCATCCCCGGCCAGCCGTGAGAGGATCACGCGCGATCAGTTTCTGATCAATGGGGCGGGCGAGCTAGCATGGATCGGATAGCATGCTTATTATAGACTCACCATGCTGCCGAGTGTGATGTGACGGCACGAAACATTGTGTGCTAGCCTAGCTAGCAGCATATATAAAGATGGCGATGGAAAGTTGGGGACTTGGAGTTGGAAGAGCTCTCCACAGCCAGTCGTACACGATGGCACAACTGGAAATACGCTAAAAGGCAGCAAGGTGATCGTATCATGTGGATATATAGCAGTAGCAGAGAACGATGATGCCCGGAGGCGGTTTCGTCGGTTACTTTCACGGGTCCTTGGTTGCTGCTGCTGCCTCTTGTCGCACCTCTTCTGTTTCTCTCTCTCTCTCTCTCCTATTTGATCGTCGAGTGTGTCTCGTGACCCCCCCCCCCCTTTGTCCTCTGGGACAGTTAGGCACTCGCCGTCGTGTAGGGGAGCGGTGAGAGATAGAGAGAGAGATGGGGGGAGGCAAGAGCAAGACGACGCTCGTGACGCAGGAACATGCGTTCAGGGCCACACATTCCACCGAGTAAATAAAGCACAGTAGTTTCACTTCACGCGCGCCTACGGGGGGAAAAATAAATCAGTGTGCAGGATTGCTGGAGTGCAGCCACGCAAGGGTGTAGACTCCACGCCAGCGGCGCAGCGACGCTGAGTCGCTGAGAACGGGAAGGTCTCGGAGATGGTGAGGCGGTGAGCAGGGTGAGCACAGCATCTGCCTGCCTGCGTGGCGCCGAGAGCCTGCGGAATGATGGGCCACCACTATGCCATGGCTCAAAAACAGTAGCCTAAAACATGATCCAGCACAAAAAAAAAATTATAGATCTAGCTAGCACGATTCGAAGTCGAGTCTAGACCGGACCTTAAATTCCAATCCGTTCGGCCTTGGCACATCACGCACACATGGACCGGACTTCGGCCGGCACGGCCAATGGAACACATATTGTTTAATCTCATTAATTTAGTAAGCTGTAGACTTTATATTGTTGTGATATTTTGTACTTTATATGACCAAACGATGCCATCATTATTTAATATCTTTAATTCAGTAAGCTTTAAATTTTGTATGGTTATAATATCCGGGTTTTATGTGGTTAAAATATTAATTTTATTAATTTAGTAAGCTATAGACTTTATATTGTTGTGTTATTTTGACTTTATATGGTCAAGTGATGCTACCATTGTTTAATATCTTTAATTTAGTAAGCTATGAACTTTATGTGGTTATAATATTTGGATTTTTATTTGGTTAAAATATATGGATCGGCACCCCTATCGCTCTATGATCGGGTGGAAGGTCGGCGAGGTACCTGTGGGGGATGGATATCCCCCGGGTCCACTAAAAGAGCAAAAGACCTCACGAAGGGCCCAATAAATCGTAAGGTCATTCTTTCGTGGGCCTAAGGAGAGACAACCAGCAAAGCAGAGCGACATGAGGCCAGATTGGTGCAAACCCGGACGATCCACGACGTCGAGCGAGTGACCACAACAGAGATCCGACTTTCCCGCGCTGGAGCCTCCATGCAACGGAGCCATGCGAGGATAAGTCGGCGAGGGTTACGCGGAGATAAACTCAAGAGGTTCACTATCTTTTAGCTACTCGTTGTTATCATATCCACATGTATTGCCCCACGGTCGAATATATAAGGCCTAGGGGGCACCCCTTCAGATCGATCGACCCTATTACTTAGCCACCCACGTCAACTCTCTGCGTTATCGATCCAGAGAGTTCTCTTGTAACCACGTTCACCAAGCATACTCACCAGGACGTAGGGTATTACGTACCTCTAAGCGGCCCGAACCTGTAAACCTTGTCCACTGTCCCTCGTGCAATCGGCACGAACCATTTTGCTACAGTTGTCGACACTATCCTACTCCTAAAACACCTTGAGGGGCAACCCCGGGTGTGCGGTCGGACCCAAAACACCGACAGCTGGCGCGCCAGGTAGGGGTGTGTCGACGATCCAAGCTAGCTCAATGGCCGTCACCTTCTACAGCCAGATCACCCTGCGTCCCGGATCCGTATTCTGCTTCGGAACAATCTCATCTGTAGCGGATGAAGAGGGAATCCTACACCTTATCGCGGATCCGCCGGAAAAGAAGTCTCCTCCAACGAACTCCGAAAATGCCGGAGAAGCGCAACCTCCAGCTCTCCGGAAAAAGATCGTCTCCGGAAAGTCGGGGGCCGAGAGCTCGCTGACCCGGAGAACTCCACTGTCTACTTCTTCGACAACAGAATGGACACAGATCGCGAGGAAGAAGGAAACCAGGGAGAAGCAAGTTGTTCTTTCCGTTCCTCCGGCCTCAAAGGAGAACGGAAAGAAGGTTGCCACGACAGCAGCACCATTCTACCCCGACGTCCTCTTCATCGGGAGAGCGGAGTCGCCTACCGTCTCCGACGACGAGCCGACCGCACCCGGAGAAGAACCGCCTCAACGAGAATCCCGCCGACGGAGGAACCGACGCAGGAACATTCGACGACATCACGCAGCCGGAGAACGGGATCCGGAACAGCCTGTCTCGCGAGACGAGGTCTCGGAGATAGGAGAAACTCCGGAAGAACGCGTCTTCAGAGAACGAAGGAATTCCCGACGACGTGATCGCCGCCGAGCTCAAGAACAAGCCGAGCAGGATGCAAGGCAACATCGGGAGAATCCATTCTTCGGGCGCAACCTGAACCCCGACTTCGCCCGAGCTATGAACACGCCAAGTGAAGTTGGAGGAGTACTGGCTCGGATAGCTGATGGGCTTCCTCGGACTCCTGACGCTGAGGGCTACCGACGACTGTTCACTCAGGCGGCCAACCATCTTCTACCGCTTGCTCACCCGCCGAACGATCTACGACACGCCATCAACAGTCGCCGAGACGCGCGAAGCTCCATCAATGCTTCGCGCGAACGGCGGCATGAGAACGAGATTCGCCGCCGGGAGGAGTACGACAGGGATCATGGCATCCCGGCTCAGAGCCAGGCCACCAGAACTGAGTCGGCAACGGCCTCAACTGGCAGTACCACCCGAGGACGGTCGAGGAACCACAACCACAACTCCCCTCCCCGGGACAGACATCGTCCCCGACGACAGGAGGACACGTGCTGAGTGTCCGCTCTTACTCCGCGCCTTAGGGCCATTCAATGGCCTCCCAACTTCAAGGTATCCAATGTCGACAAATATGAACCTAAGCAGGATCCAGGGGGTTGGCTAGCCGTCTACACCACTGCTGCTCGAGCTGCCGGGGCGTCCGAGGACGTGATGACCGCGTATTTACCCATCATCCTTGGGCAAGACGCGCTGCAATGGCTGCGACATCTACCCCGACACTGCATCGACGACTGGGGGGACATCAGTCGACGCTTCACCGCCAACTTCCAGTCCCTCTCCGACAAGCCGGCGCAACCATGGGACCTCAAATCCATCAAGCACCGGGGGGATGAGACTCTCCGGTCGTACCTCAAAAGGTTCCAGACCATGAGAAATCGTATCCCCGAGGTTACGGAGGCGGCCGTGATCGAGGACTTCTACAGAGGATCTAACGACTCGACTTTCGTCCGAGCTATACTACAGAAGGCGCCGACTACTTCCGAGGAACTGTTCCGGGAAGCCGACCTCTACATCACCGCCGACGAGCGAGCTCAGGACCTCATCGGAGGAGCAAAGCCCGCACCGGTAGCACCACGACGCGACGCGAACCAGCCGCCCGACAAACGCTGGGAGAAGAGGCCTCGCGAAGAAGTACACGCCGCCGGACCACCTGCCTCTCGCGCCCGAGGAGGACCTCGCGGAGGCGAACGCACGCTGGACGACATCCTCGACACCCAGTGCCCGTACCACAAAGACATGCGCCACACTCTTCGTAACTGTCGGGACTTCAAGCACTCCATCGGGCACGGCCGACCCTTCCAACCTCTACCTCCTCCTCCGCCGAGGGGAGGACCAGATGAACCACGACAACCCCATCAGCAGGAGGAGGGGGGAGGAGGAGGAGCCTTCCCGCGCGTGGACAGAGAGGTCAACGTCATCTTCTGTGGACACGGATCGCAGGAGAACAAACGACAACAAAAGCTCAACGACCGCCAAATACTGGTGGCGACCACCGGTCCTCCCGCCCCATACCGGTGGTCGGAACACCCGATCACTTTCACTCAGGAGGATCAATGGCTTAACTTCGACCATCCAGGCAAATACCCGCTCCTCGTCGATCCGGTGATCCGAGAGAGCCGGGTGAAGATGGTGCTAGTAGACGGGGGGAGCAGCATCAACGTCACCTTCCCCCGAACACTCCAAGGCTTGGGAGTTCACCTCAAAGAGCTCCACGAGTCGGACACTCCTTTCTTCGGCATCGTGCCGACGGAAGGGGAATACCCGCTGGGCCACATCTACATGCCAGTCACCTTCGGAACTCCGGAGAACTACATAACCGAGTTCCTGAGGTTCGAAGTGGCGAACTTCGACTGCGGGTACAACGCCATCATCGGGAGGCCGGGGCTGGCCAAATTCATGGCCATCCCCCATTACACATACATGGTACTGAAGATGCCAGGACCGCAAGGAATCATAACTGTGCGCGCCGACTTCCAAGGCGCCGCAGAATGTTTCCGAGTGGCCATCCAAGCAGCCCTCACCACCAAGCCGCCGGCGGTTTCCTCGACACTGGCGAACTCTAAGCCTGGAGAGAACCTCGCGGTACCGGCAAACGAAGCTCAGACCGCGACCTCTATACGGCCGACTGAAGAAACAAAGAGGATCAACCTGGGGTTCGCTGATGAACGCAAGACTGCCATCATCAGCTCCAGCTTGGACGGCAAATAGGAAAGCGCGCTCATCCAGTTTCTGCAAGATAACCGAGATGTATTCGCATGGCAACCTGCAGATATGCCGGGAGTCCCGAGAGAACTGGCCGAGCACAAATTTAAGGTCTATCCCCAGGCGAGGCCGATTCGGCAAAAGCTACGTCGTTTCACGCCCGACAAGAAAGAGGCCATTCGCGCCGAGTTAGCTCGCTTGGTCGCGGCTGGGTTTATTAGAGAAGTATTACACCCTGAGTGGTTAGCCAACCCTGTTCTTGTACTAAAAAAGAATAAAGTGGATTGGTGCATGTGCGTCGACTATACTGATCTCAACAAACACTGTCCGAAGGATCCCTTCGGGCTCCCAAGGATAGATCAGGTGGTGGACTCCACCGCTGGATGTTCTGTGCTGTCTTTCTTAGATTGCTATTCCGGGTATCATCAAATTAGTTTGGCGAAGGAAGACGAGGAAAAAACAGCGTTCATCACTCCGTTTGGTGCTTTCTGTTATACCTCCATGTCGTTCGGCCTCAAAAACGCAGGAGCGACTTATCAGAGAGCCATTCAAACATGCTTAGCCGATCACTGGGGCAAGCGTGTGGAGGCCTACGTAGATGATGTGGTAATCAAAACGGAGAATTCGGAAGACTTCATCGAAGACTTACAGCTGGTTTTCAACAGTCTGAGACGGTATAGATGGAAGCTTAATCCTGAAAATTGTGTTTTCGGGGTACCAGCAGGAAAGTTGCTCGGGTTTATCGTCAGCCACCGAGGAATTGAGGCTAATCCGGATAAAATTGAAGCTATCATGAAGATGGAAGCTCCTCGATCACAAAAGAAGGTTCAGCGACTTACTGGATGTATGGCAGCTCTGAGCAGATTTATATCCAGGCTGGGAGAAAAAGGTTTGCCATTTTACAAGCTACTCAAGAAGGTGGATAAGTTTCAATGGACTTCAGAAGCACAAGAAGCTCTAGATGCACTGAAAAAATTCTTGACAACACCACCAGTACTGAAACCACCCCGGCGAGCTACGTCAACTCAACCAGCTGAAGATTTGCTGCTGTATATATCTTGCACGACTCACGTGGTAAGCACCGCGTTGGTAGTCGAGCGAGAAGAAGAAGGACATGCCTATCCAGTACAACATCCAGTTTACTTCATTAGTGAAGTTCTAGGCCCCTCAAAGAAAAAGTATCCTCATGTTCAGAAGCTATTATATGCAGTGCTTCTAACTGCCCGCAAGCTGCGTCACTACTTTGATGACCACAAAGTCATAGTAGTTACTGGTTTTCCGATAGGGGATATTCTTCACAACAAGGAAGCCATTGGCCGAATAGCCAAGTGGGCTTGCGAGCTGGGATCTCATGACATCGAGTTCCGACCTCGCACTGCTATCAAAACTCAAGCGCTGGTTGATTTCGTATCAGAGTGGACTGAACAGCAAGTACCAGATAACCCAGAGACTGCAGAAGTATGGCGAATGTATTTCGATGGCTCGCTGAAACTGCAGGGAGCGGGAGCAGGGATTCTCTTCACCGCACCTGGAGGCGAACACCTCAAGTATGCCCTCCAGTTGCTGTTCCCAGCCTCCAACAATGCAGCCGAGTATGAAGCTCTGATCCATGGATTGAACATTGCCATATCGTTGGGCGTCAAGAGATTGATGGTATATGGAGACTCTCTGGTAGTCATCAGCCAGATAAACAAGGAGTGGGATTGTTCAAGCGATTCGATGGGAAAATACCGCGCTGCCGTCCGAAAGCTGGAAGATAAATTCGAGGGTCTGGAATTCCATCATGTAGAAAGAGATCGGAACACAGCAACCGATGTACAGTCCAAGCTAGGATCTAGTCGAACTCAGGTCCCACCCGGAGTCTTCGTGCAAGAAATTCTACAGCCGAGTATCTCAATGGATCAAACAGAAGAGTGCAACATCATAGACCAACTCGAGTCAGACTCTGATGACGGGAGAAGGCCGATCATTAAGTATATAAAGAATGAAGAAGAACCAGATGACAAGAACTCGGCAGAGCGCATCGCCAGACAGTCGGCTCACTATACACTCATTAGGGAGATATTATACAGAAGGGGTGCATCAGGCGTCCTCATGAAGTGCATCCTCCCGTCCACTGGGAAGCAACTTCTGGATGAGGTCCATGCTGGGCAATGTGGAGTACATGCAGCCTCCAGAACACTAGTCGGGAAGGTCTTCAGGTCAGGATTCTATTGGCCAACAGCAAAGAGCGATGCAGCCGAGTTAGTTCAGAGGTGCGAAGCTTGCCAATACTTGTCAAAGCAACAACACCTGCCAGCACAGCAATTGCAGACCATACCAGTAACTTGGCCTTTCGCATGCTAGGAACTGGATATGATCGGACCTTTCAAGAAAGCTCAAGGGGGATACACTGATGTATTGGTGGCGATTGACAAATTCACTAAATGGATAGAGTTAAAGCCCATTGCCTCTTTAACCTCTGCTAAGGCCGTGGAATTCATACAAGACATAATATTCAGATTCGGGATACCAAACAGCATCATAACTGACTTAGGATCCAACTTCACAAGTTCAGAATTCTTCGACTTCTGCGAGCAAAAGAGCATTCAGATCAAGTATGCATCTGTAGCACATCCAAGAGCCAACGGGCAGGTTGAGCGAGCCAACGGAATGATATTGGAGGCACTCAGGAAAAAGGTCTTCGATAAGAATGAAAAAGTTGCAGGAAAGTGGATAAGGGAATTGCCTTATGTCGTTTGGAGCCTAAGAACCCAACCTAGCCGAGCCCTACATGGAAACACTCCTTTCTTCATGGTCTATGGGTCGGAGGCAGTGCTACCCGCCGATCTCAAGTTTGGGGCGCCAAGGTTGATCTTCGAAAGCATAGCAGAAGCTGAGGCCACCAGGCTGGAGGACATTGATGTACTTGAAGAAGAACGGCTAAACGCGGTAATCCAGTCAGCACGGTATCAGCAGACTCTAAGGCGCTATCACAACAAGGCTGTGCGACAACGATTCTTCTCAGTAGGAGATCTCGTCCTCCGCCGAATTCTAACGGGGGAGGGACGGCACAAGTTATCACCCTTATGGGAAGGACCCTTCATGGTAGCAGAAGTCACTCGGCCCGGATCGTATCGCCTCACTCAGATGGATGGCACAGAAGTTGGGAACTCCTGGAACATAGAACACCTCAGAAAGTTTTATCCCTAGCTGTATTTCAAAACTGCTGGAACAATGATGTATTCTGTAAAGTGGAAATATGTCATCAATAAAAAAGAGGTTTCAAAGATACTCAGTTCGTTTACGATTGACTTGCATTCTTACTTAACTCGGGGTGACCACTATGCCCTACTAACGGAGCAATCGACTTAAGTCGGCAGCGACTTAAGGCGGTGCAACATGCTCACGCTTACTTAACTCGGGGTGACCACTATGCCCTACTAACGGAGCAATCGACTTAAGTCGGGAGCGACTTAAGGCGGTGCAACATGCTCACGCTTGCTTAACTCGGGGTGACCACTATGCCCTACTAACGGAGCAATCGACTTAAGTCGGCAGCGACTTAAGGCGGTGCAACATGCTCACGCTTACTTAACTCGGGGTGACCACTATGCCCTACTAACGGAGCAATCGACTTAAGTCGGCAGCGACTTAAGGCGGTGCAACATGCTCACGCTTGCTTAACTCGGGGTGACCACTATGCCCTACTAACGGAGCAATCGACTTAAGTCGGCAGCGACTTAAGGCGGTGCAACATGCTCACGCTTACTTAACTCGGGGTGACCACTATGCCCTACTAACGGAGCAATCGACTTAAGTCGGCAGCGACTTAAGGCGGTGCAACATGCTCACGCTTACTTAACTCGGGGTGACTACTATGCCCTACTAATGGAGCGATCGGCTAAAGTCAGTGGCGACTTAAGCCGGTGCAACATGCTCATGCCTATGCAATTCAAGGGATGACTTCTATATCCCGCAAACAAATTTCATAATCATCGTGCGTCATTTCATTACTGCAAATTTACGAACTGATGAATTCTGATACAATAAGAGAGTAATTATATCATTCGAATGCTGAACTGATGTCCTCTAACAAATACTCGATCATGCTAACCGCGCGCTCAAAGCACGCGAAAGTGTTTTTCTATTTCGCAGTGTCTTTCTCAGGAGCAACCGACGAAGAAGGGCGACTCGAGGAATCAGGGGCAGCATTCACATCAGCCCTTATGTCTTCAGGAACAACCACGCCGGGTCTCCTCATCAAGATTCGTCCCGCCCGAATAGCCTTGTCCATGGCTCTGTCGCGCTGGGCTTTGAGAGTAACAGAAGTTTCTTCGGCAACTGTAGCAGCCAGTCGAGCAGTCTCTAACTCCTGGGCAATGGATTTCTTGGAAGCTCGGAGTTCTTTAATGGTGGCATCCTTTGCTGATATCAACTGCTTGAGGCGGGTCACTTCGTCCGTGGATTCTTGTAGCTTACAACGTTGATTGTCCAATTCCCCCATTGTAAAGCGATGACTCCTCTCCAAGATGGTCAGCGAGTTGCTAGAATCACGATACAATCTGTCAAGATTGTCACGAGAAGCAGCGAGGATACGCTTTTCTTCCTGCGAGCAAAAGTCAACTCCTTCAAAAACCAAGCAAGTAATAGGAGCATAGCAAGGCAAGGCACAGTTTTGTAAATTACCTTTTCAGAATCAAGCTGAGCATGAAGGGAAGAACTTAGGGCATTGGCGTCATCCAAGGCAGCAGAGACCTAACCCAGTTTAGTTTGGCTCTGAGAGTACTTCTCCTCAAAATTAGCGCACCGCTGAGCCAATTCAGCCTGATCTCGGGAATGTTTTTCCTCAAGAATTGAAATCTGCCGAGACATTCCTAGAAAGAAATAATCAAAATGGGGTCAGAAGGTAAGACAGTCCACAGCGAAGGCAAAGAGAAGCAAAAAAGCACTAACCAGCGTTGGTTGCCTCCAATTCAGAGACACGATGTTGAAGTGACACTGGATTCCAACACGCAATAGACGAAGCCACCTCTGGGACGGTAGCACCCTGCAATCTCAGCTGGCTGGCCATCCCATCCACCAAAGCCTAATGAGGAGAACAGATGAGTATAATGACAGCAGTTCATGCAATGTAAAGATCAAGCTAAAATACATCACAGTACCTGGAGGTTGGAAAAGAACGAAGGGATCCCCAAATCAGGAGAAATCAGTTGATAACCAGGCGTAAGGCCACCACCCGAAGCAGCTTGCAACGAACCAGTAGGAATCAACTCGGTGCCTTCAACAGAGCCAAACACCTGATCAGCGGGGACGCTGCCCTCTAAAGCGACTCCCTGGTCCAAGGTTTGAGCTACCACCATACAGCCAGAGTATGGAGGAGATCCCGCATGAACGTCCATGGAAGTATAGGAAGGAGACCCTGCTCGGGCACCCTCGGGGGCTGGGTCATAGTTGGCACTGCCCGCTTGAGCCGGATCACCCCCGGCAGCACCCTCGGGGGCTGGGCAGTGGCTTACACTCTTCACCCGAGCTAAGTCATCCCCGGCGACACCCTCGGGGGCTGGGCATGTGTCAGCATCATTCTTGAAGACCAAGCTCTCTGCAGTAACCACCTCTAAGGTTGACGGGCCCTCAGCTACTTCCATAGGACCAGGACGATCCAAGTCAGTCTCCCGGCCCTCGAGATCGCGCTCTAAGGTTGACGAGGCACGGGATGACCTCAACCCAGCATCGGGCACTTCAGCGCAAGCCTCCATTGCACCATCATCCACTGGCTCCGATAACAAGTCCTCTGGGACCATATCCTCCAGAGTCTGATCAAAATTGGCCAGGGACAGTTCTTGCAGACCAATGAGGGCAGACAAAGCAGAAGAGGGAACTCCACTACTTTCACCACTGGCGATGAACTGCCGACTGTTTTTCCGAGTCAAAGGAATCTCATTTTCCTCTTCCTCATCATCCACATTGGCAACACAAGCAGCACCCCCATTGGGATCAGCAACAGATGGGGCACCCACTATGGGATCAACAGCGGGTTGGGTACACCCATTGGGGCCAGCGTCAGCAAATCCAGTCGCAGGCACTTCTTCAATAGCAGGAACTGAGGTACCAGCGTCCTGATCAAAACTGGATACTCGCCGGAGGCATCTTCTTTTCTTCTTCTGCTCATCTGCAGAAGGATCAGGCTGATTGGCTCGTCAAGGGCGCCTCGGACGAGTACTGACAGGTTTCTGAACATCCAAAGTCGTATCAGCCTCTGGGAGGGGCGCCACTACGGACGTCCCAGCAGGAGCAGCATCGGATGAATCCTCAGCTAGCAAATCAAGCATAGCGCTTATCTCTGCATCACTAGGGTTCAGGGACACCTCAAAATGAACCTGCCGTTCGTCATCAGGAATCTCCCCAAGCGAGGCAACCAAAGCACTGACTTCTTCAGCAGAGGGTCGCACTCTAAGGCCCAAACTGCCATCAGTAATAGGTGGATTCGACACGAAAAGGGTGAAGGCCTTGGGAGGAGGCAAGTTCTAGGCCGAGTACGCCACTGGAGCACCAACATTTGACACCTTGCCCCTGAGGATCATTTCAAGTCGGCTCACCAAGTCTGCAGAAGGAATTCTCCTGTTGGTAACCCGAGTTGAGTCGGCTAGCCCTCGATACAGATAAGCTGGATAGGCCCTGTCTTTCAGTGGCTGAATATTCTTGAAAACAAAGTCAGTAACCACAGCTTCAGCAGTCAGACCCCTCTCTTTCAACAGTCCAACTTCAGCTAGCAACACACCTGCCTCAGCTACCTCCTGATCTGTGGGAGACTCGGTCCAGCTTGGGGTGCGAACGTCCGGCTGTCTTCCCGACCGGGAGGGGAGAGAATTCCCATAATTCTCAACTATGAACCACTCTAGGCGCCACCCCTTGATGCTGTCCTTGAAGGGGATTTCGAGATATTCAGTTTTCCTCCCGCGGCGCATCTCCAAACTGGCACCCCCGACCAACTGATGTTGTCCCCCGGCCATCCCAGGGCGACAATGATATAAATATTTCCACAAACCGAAATGTGGCAGCACGCCAAGAAAAGCCTCGCATAAGTGAGCGAAAATGGAGATTTGCAGAATTGAATTGGGGTTCAGATGGGTCAAGTTAATATGATAGAAATCAAGGAGGCCGCGGAAAAAGGGGGAGATGGGAAGGCCGAGGCCGCGGAGAAGGAAAGGGGCGTAAACAACGGACTCATGGGTATCCTCTGTCGGAACAGTAAACCCATGGCAAATCCGCCAAGAACAGAGTTCCCGCGGAGGAAGAACCCCGATGGATACGAGGTGGAGAAGTTCAGTTTCAGAAATGATGGACATATGGTTACCTGCGAAAGACAACTGGCTGTTGGGGTCGATTGGAGGAATCACCAAAGCAGACGAGCTCGCGGTCTTCCTCTTGGGTGCCATCTCGATTCTACCAGCGAGCAGAGCGGAAGGCGAATGACAGAGAGGATTCGGAAGCGGAAAAGGAAGAACTAGGGCACGGAAAGCAAAGGCGGCTAAAAGCGCAGCTCTTATGGGATATTCTCGAGCCAGATACCATTTCAAAAAGTGCCCAGTCATCACCCGGCGGTTATTTCCAAAACCCCAGCATGCCACGTGGAAACCCAGCAGTTATCTCCAGAACACCGGTGCGCCACCTCATCACTCGGCCATCGTCATCAAAATTGGCTCGCACAGCCTGCTATCACTCGGCGTTGCCTCCAAAACGCCGATTTCGTGTTCAGTCGCCCGGCATTACCTCTAAAAGTGCCAACGTCGCCTTCCAGTCGGTCGGCGTTGCCTCCAAAACGCCGACTTCGCGTTCAGTCGCTCGGCATTACTTCTAAAATGCTGACGTCGCTTTCCAATCACTCGGCGTTGCCTCCAAAACGCCGATTTCGTATTCAGTCGCCCGACATTACCTCTAAAAATGCCAACGTCGCCTTCCAGTCGGTCGGCGTTGCCTCCAAAACGCTGACTTCGCGTTCAGTCGCTAGGCATTACCTCTAAAATGCTGACGTCGCTTTCCAATCACTCGGCGTTGCCTCTAAAACGCTGATATAGTGTTCAGTCGCTCGGCGTTGCCTCTAAAACGCCGACATCACCTTTCAGTCGCTCGGTATTACCTTTAAAACGCTGACGTCGCCCTCTGGCATCATCTCAAATCGCTCGGCATTACCTCTAAAATGCCGACATCGCTTTCCAATCATCGGCGTTGCTTTTAACACACTGATACAGTCTTCAGTTGCTCGGTGTTACCTCAAAAACGCCGGCACCGCCTACAAGTTACTCGGCAGCTATTTCTGGAAGCATCAGTTTGATCCCCAAGTTATTCATCTACTGTCTCAAAGGAATCAGTTTTACAAACAAGCAAGACGAGTCATCAAGTAGAAGCCAAAGTCATTCTTTCATTAAAAGGGAAGATAACAAACTTACAAATCAACTCTTTGCGAGTTGATACTTCCCTACTATTACTACATTACATTACTACTACTACTACACTACGCTATACTACTCTACATTACTACTACATTATTCTAACTATACTATACTAATATCTAATAGACCAGTGGCATCTAGCCACTGGCCCTGTTGCTGCTGCCGCCGCCGCCGCCCCTGGTGCTGCCCCTGCTGCTGCCGCCGCCGTCACCATCCTTGCTGCCGCCGCCGCCACCGTCCTTGCTGCCGCCACCGCTGCCCCTGCCGCTGCCGCTGCCGCTGCCGTCACCGTCGCCATCGTCGTCATCATCGTCGTCGTCGTCGTCGTCGTCCTCGTCCTCGCCGCCGCCGTCCGAGTCCTCCTCATCCGAGGAGTACTCCGACTCATCCGAGCCCTCGAGCCCAGAGCGCTCGACGGCCCGGATGTACGTCCAGACCTCCGCCGCAAGCCCCTGGGAGTCGTCTGAGTCGTCAGACGACTCACGCAGGGGGACGGGAGCCGGAGACCCCTTAGACTCAGAGGAGAACTCCTCCTCTGAGTACTCCGAGTCACCAAACTCCTCCGATGGAGGAGTTGGCTCACGCTTGCGCTTATTGTTCTTGCCCATGGTGGAAGCAGAAGGGAGCGAAGAGATGTGAAAAAGCCAGAGAGACAACGACGTTATTTATAGAAGAAGAAGGCAACCGCTCATCTCCAACTGCGGTCACTGAACAGTCGCAAAGCATTCAATAAGCACTTCAACCCGTCTGAAGACACGTCAGGCGGCTGACGCCGTTTCACGCAACACTACACCCATTGGGACTCCAGTCAACAGCGCGGAGGATATGATTACACTCGCTGTCACATCACATTACTACTCAGAAGCAGCCGACTAAAACACTCAGCGTACCAAGCCGTCCCTTGCCCACACCCATTGGGGGGACGCCTAGGAATTATCAGTATATTTTTCAAAATGGTCACATCTGTGCAGAGCACGCAGTGAATACCTCAAGACAAAAATGAGATATCAGTAAGGATCAGAGGAAAGCCAAAAATAGCCAGCGAAGTACAAAATATGGCCGACAGAAGCGACGCGAAGACTAGACAGAGAACGTCCATCAGATGTCCCATCCGTCGCAGTGCAAATAAATTGCACTACCCAGCAAGATATGGATGGATTGCGAACTCGGCTGCTAAAGACAAAATATATGCTGACCTCTGAAGCAAAATATTGATGACATAATGCTGACCTCCAAAGCATAATGCAAATAACTTCATGCCAATTTCTACAAACGAAAAGGATAACTTTCAGCAAAGAGGCACGAAAGGAAGACCTTCGAATGGATTATCCTTAAAAATCCATTTGAAGGTCGGGGGCTACACCCATTGGGTGCACCTCCGGTGCACCCCATGGATTATCATTCAAAGCCAAGATAGTGCCGACTTCTAAGGCGTGGGACAAGATTAAAAGGCCAGCCCTCAACCAAAACGCAGGAGCACAAGTGGAAATAATTTCTGGGGGAGACCTTCGAGTAGATTATTTTCTAAAATCTACTCGAAGCTCGGGGGCTACACCCATTGGGTGCACCTCCGGTGCACCCAATGAAGTTCAGGATCCTACAAATTGAAATGCCGACCTCTAAGGCACAAGCACGAAACCAAGCTTCGGTCTACGAGTGATCAAAGCGGGAGAAGACAACAGGAAGTCATTTTCTTCAAATCACCTGCAAGCTGGACCTGGGATCTTTGGGCTGATTACCTCTAAATTAACCCAAAGATCGAGGGCTTGTGGGGGATGGATATCCCCCGGGTCCACTAAAAGAGCAAAAGACCTCACGAAGGGCCCAAGGGCCCAATAAATCGTAAGGTCATTCTTTCGTGGGCCTAGGGAGAGACAACCAGCAAAGCAGAGCGACATGAGGCCAGATTGGTGCAAACCCGGACGATCCACGACGTCGAGCGAGTGACCACAACAGAGATCCGACTTTCCCGCGCTGGAGCCTCCATGCAACGGAGCCATGCGAGGATAAGTCGGCGAGGGTTACGCGGAGATAAACTCAAGAGGTTCACTATCTTTTAGCTACTCGTTGTTATCATATCCACATGTATTGCCCCATGGTCGAATATATAAGGCCTAGAGGGCACCCCTTCAGATCGATCGACCCTATTACTTAGCCACCCACGTCAACTCTCTGTGTTCTCCATCCAGAGAGTTCTCTTGTAACCACGTTCACCAAGCATACTCACCAGGACGTAGGGTATTACGCACCTCTAAGCGGCCCGAACCTTTAAACCTTGTCCACTGTCCCTCGTGCAATCGGCACGAACCATTTTGCT
Source organism: Zea mays (assembly GCF_902167145.1). Lineage (NCBI taxonomy): Eukaryota > Viridiplantae > Streptophyta > Magnoliopsida > Poales > Poaceae > Zea > Zea mays. Next base: position 8,258,158 of record NC_050104.1, on the reverse strand, counting down.
ACAGTTGTCGACACCGTCCTACTCCTAAAACACCTTGAGGGGCAACCCCGGGTGTGCGGTCGGACCCAAAACACCGACAGTACCAAGGTGTCGTTTGGTTCGCGAAATATAACGTAAATGGTAATGGTAACGATTCACACTCGAATACCGGCGGTAACAAATTTGAATAGAGCAATATCCATTTATAGTGTGGTATCGATTACGATTGGTCTTAAACAAACATGATTTAAGGTTATCGGTTACCCATTATGTTACCAATATTTGAACCAAACGGCACCCAAGTGCCATTCTATTCTTCTTCTTCTTCCTTTGGAAGGTTAGTACCACAAGCAATAGAGAGAGTAGAAGCAATATACTTGGACTTGAAATATTTCAATTTTATTCTAGTCCACAGATCATGAGCATCAATAGATATTAATCATTATTACTACCCATGATGACAAAATAAGCATCTCTAGAAAGAGTCAACTAAGATGTTGCAAGCTTGGTGATTGGGAGATAAACATCTTAATTCTTCCTTAGAGGGATTTTGTCGGCGTTTCGGACCCGGGGGGTCCCTGGACCGACTAGTAAATTTGTCGTTGCGTGTCCCTGCCCAGATGGGTTGGTGCGAGATGGAACACAAGAGCGGAAATGAGCCTTGTATTATCCTGCACCAGGGTGCTCGTAGTAGGGGTTACAACGTTACGAGAGGGCGAGAGCGAGAGAGAGAGAGAGACTGGCCCTGCTCGTCTTCTCCCGCCCCCCCCTTCTTCCCCTCTGGACATCCCCTTTTATAGACATAAGGAGGTGGCCCAGCTGTACAATGGGGGTGTAGCTATGTGCTACGTGGCCAGCGGGGAAGTGCCTGGTCGCTATGCACGTGTTAACGTGTCCGTTGGAGAAGTGCATGAGCCCTGTAGAAGCACAGCTGTTGGCGCTGCATGGATCCTGCTGACGTCTCCTTGCTTCCGTAGGGGGCTTGAGAACCACCGACGTCATGGACGCACGCGGGGAACCATCATGGCCTGTTACCGGGGTAAGCTAGATGGGACGCCGGTCTTGTTCCTTCGTAGCCTGAGCTAGCTAGGAATAGGGTAATGATGTATCCCTTGTGGCGCAGTCGATCTGAGCCTGAGGTCGGGCGAGGTGGCGGCTCCTCCGAGGCCAAGGCTGGGGCCGAGGCCCAGGGTCGGGCGAGGACGTGACTCTTCCCGAGGCCGAGGCTGAGGCCGAGCCCTGGGGTCGGGCGAGGCGGAGCTTCCTGTTGCGCCCGAGGCTGAACTTGGCTGTCGTCGGTTTCACCCGGGTGGTTGGCACAGTAGCCGGAGCGGGGCGGGCGGTGCTGTTTTCCTGTCAGGTCGATCAGTGAAAGGGCGAAGTGATCGCGGTCACTTCGACCTTGTCGACTGATGCGCGCGTGTCAGAATAAGGTGTCAGGCGATCCCAGCATTGAATGCGCATGCAATATGGTCGGCTGGTAAGGCGATTTGGCCAAGGTCGCTTGCACGACAAGGCTTGCCTTTGGCTGAGCCAAGGGTGCGCCCACTGCCTGAGGAGACCCTCGGGCAAGACGTGAATTCGTCCGGGACCCCCGAGGCCGAGCTTGGACGAGGCGAGATCGCGTCCCTTGGTAGACGAAGCTTTGACTTTGACCCGAACTGTCAGTCTTTATGGTTTGCTTCTGAAGGTGTTCACCAGCCGTGTTTAGGAGTGTTGGGGGTACCCCTAATTACGGTACCCAACAGATTTGTACTAATATAAGCAGGCATAATACTTTTACTAAAGACCTGTCTCAAATGAGGATCAACACTCATGAAGGCATTAAGAATAGAGACTGCCCAAGATTTGTAATTCGATCCATCACCGATCATAAGTTCTAGGGTTACCTCTTGTGACGACATCGTCATCTCCGGACGGCTAAGCCCACGATGGAGAGGCCTAGCTCTGATATCAATTTAAAGTTCCCTTTGCCCGAGAATAGGATCTGGATGTCGCCTAGAGGGGGGTAAATAGGCGAATAAAAATTAGCACAAAAAACTTAGAACTTCTTACTCTGCTCGAATCCTGGATCGCAACGGAATGAAGATCACGTTGAGTATGTCGCAGTGGAATCAGAGTCCCTGTCTCAATATAGCCTGCATTTCAAGAACAACTTATACCAAGATGAGTAGTGAAGTGCAAATAGCAAATCGATCAAAACAAAAAGACAGAGAACAACACAAAGCAAAGCACATAGAAAACACAAGGATCTATCCTGTGGTTAGGCAAAGCCTGAACCACATTGGAGTTAGCCAACCTAGCTTTCATTCTATTTCAACTCCTTCCCCCATTTGCTCAGATTTGTCACCACTGGTCCGGGTCGATGCACCCCTAGTCTAGGATCTGATTGGGACTTTCCTTCTGCTGAATGGCATCAGATCAGTCTGCTGCACCACCAGACCGTTCGGTGACGTCATCTAGTCGTTGCTCTCTATAGCCTGTTGGAGAGAGTCATTGGAGAGGTGGTCCGGTGCACACCGAACATACACTGTTCATGGTTTTGTGATTTTTAAAGCAAAATCCTGAGACCAGTCAATTCCTCCGTACGGGTAGTTCTGTCGGCGTTTCGACCCCGGGGGTCCCTGGACCGACGAGTAAAATTGTCGCTGCGTGTCCCAGCCCAGATGGGTTGGCGCGAGATGGAACACAAGGGGGGAAACCGCGGCTCGTGTTATCCTGCGCCAGGGGGATGCGTTTGCAGTAGGGGTTACAAGCATTCGCGAGGGAGAGAGAGAGAGAGAGCGAGCCGGTTCGTCAGCCCGTCCTCCCGCGCGACCACCCTCTCGCATGAGGGCCCTGGACCTTCCTTTTATAGATGCAAGGAGAGGGTCCAGGAGTACAATGGGGGTGTAGCTATGCGCTAACGTGTCTGGTAGAGAGGTGCCAGAGCCCTGTGTACATGCCAACGTGGCTGTCGGAGAGGTGCTAGAGCCTTGTGCGCGCGGTGTCGTGGCCGTCGGAGGAGCGCTTGAGCCCTGTAGAAGCACAGCAGTCGGGGCTGTCGGGACCTTGCTGACATCTCCTTGCTTCCGTAGGGGGCTGAGAACTGCCGTCGTCATGGACGCACGCGGGGTGCCATCATTACTTGTTTACCGGGGCGAGCCAGATGGGACGTCGGTCTTGTTCCCCGTAGTCTGAGCTAGCTAGGGGTAGGGTAATGATGTATCCCCTATGGCGCAGTCGGTCCGAGCCCAAGGTCGGGTGAGGCGGAGACTCCTCCTGAGGCCGAGGCCGGGGTCGGGTGAGGACACGATTCCTTCTGAGGTCGAGGTTGAGGCTGAACCCTGGGGTCGGGCGAGGCGGAGACCATCTTCCGAGGCCGAGGTTGAGGTCGAACCCTGGGGTCGGGTGAGGCGGAGACCTCTTCCTGAGGCCGAGGCGGGGGCCGAGCCCTGGGGTCGGGCGAGGCAGAGACCTCCTTCTGAAGCCGAGGCCCAAGGTCGGGCGAGGCGGAGCTTCCTGTTGCGCCTGAGGCTGAACTTAGCTGTCGTTAGTCTCACCCTGGCGGGTGGCACAGTAGTCGGAGCGGGGCAGGCGACGCTGTTTTCCTGTCAGGTCGGTCAGTGGAGGGGCGAAGTGACTGCGGTCACTTCGGCCGTGCCGACTGAGGAGCGTGTGTCAGGATAAGGTGTCAGGCGATCCTCGCATTGAATGTGCCTGCGATACGGTCGGTTGGTGAGGCGATTTGGCCAAGGTTGCTTCACTACGAAGCCTGCCCGAGCTGGGCTTCGGGCGAGTCGAGGGTGCGCCCGTTGCTTGAGGAGGCCCTCGGGCGAGGCGTGAATTCGTCTGTGTAGCATCCCAAAAATTCAAATCCTGAAATTTTCTCAAACTTGCTCTAAATTCAAAATGAATTTCAAATTTCATTTCAAAATTTTTGTTTGCGAGTTGATATCGACAAATAAAATATAGTGGTCTATATTTCTCTCCAAAATCCTCCTCAAAATATCCTACAAATGTTTCTCGAGTGATCCCCCTCAAATTCTTTCCAGAAATACTGCTCAGATATTTCCCCAGTAACCCCCCTTTGATTTCTTTCCAGAAATACTGCCCAAATATTCCACCGATGTATCTCCGGATATTTTCCTCTTGAGAAATACCTTCAGAATCATTTTTCAAGACCCTACAAATATTTTCTTCATAACTTTCCTCATGTCCATACGTATATGTATGCCTCCAGTGTCATACGGTGAGCTCTACAAGCTAATCTCACTTATACAAGACAAATACATGCTAACCTCCCACTAATCCTCTCATCCTCCCACTAATCCTCTCATCCCTCCCCCTAATCCCCCCACCATGGCTATAAATAGAGGGGCAAGGGCCTCCTCTCATCCCACCCCAAGCCATTTCATGGCAACTCTCTCCCCCCCACACACACACCCACTCCATGTTCCACACAAGCACACACTAGCACAAAGATCGTTCGATCGTTCTTCGATCGTTCGTCCCCTGTTCTTAGTTTGTTCGTTCGTTCGTCCGATCGTTCGATCGTTCGTCCGATCGTTCATAGTTCGTTCGTCCGTTCGTCCGATCGTTCGTCCGTTCGTTCGTCCAAATAATCTTTTTCCTACTATTATGCTGCCGAAATTCCGATCGTTCGTTCATTCGATCATTCGATCGTTCATCGTTCGTTCATAGTTCCTATTCATCGTTCATCGTTCGTTCATAGTCCCTATTCATCGTTCTTCCAGATAATCTTTGTCCTGCCGTTATGCTGCCGAAATTCCGATCGTTCGTTCGTTCGATCATTCGATCGTTCATCGTTCGTTCATAGTCCCTATTCATCGTTCATCGTTCGTTCATAGTCCCTATTCATCGTTCTTCCAGATAATCTTTGTCCTGCCGTTATGCTGCCGAAATTCCGATCGTTCGTTCGTACGATCATTCGATCGTTCGTCCGTTCGTTCGTCCAAATAATCTTTTCCTGCCGTTATGCTGCCGAAATTCCGATCGTTCGTTCGTCCGATCATTTGATCGTTCGTCCGTTCGTTCATAGTTCCTATTCATCGTTCATCGTTCGTTCATACGAACTATTCACTATCACTATTCACCATTACTATTCACCATTACTATTCATCGTTACTATTCACATACACTATTCATCATCATTACTATTTATCATTACTATTCATCATCGTTACTATTCATCGATGATATCTATAATTTCTTTTCCATCGCCACTATTCATCGTTACTAGTCATCGTTACTATTCATCGGTCATCTAGTCATCCCAAATTTCAACTACTCATCCATCATGCTGTCCAGTCCACCTAAGACCAGCCAGACCCATATTCCAGTCATACGAACTCCGGTGACTGTGATTTTCCTTCCAGTAGGGAACTTCCCATCTGGTCACCCATCACAGGTTTCTCCAAGTTGAGCACGCTTGACTTTGAGATTCCTTCGAACCAGGCTTCCAAACTCAGATTCCAATAATTCTTGTTTCTAAATTCTTATCAAACTATTCCCTATCCAACCATGTCATCTCTTAAGCATGGTTCATATTCCAGAAGACTCCCAAAATACTCTTGTCCCATATTCTGCCTATAACTCTATTGTTCATACTAAGTCAGACGATTCATTCGTCAATATTCTCACCAACAGTGAACTTCACTGTGCTACACCACATACACCCAGCTATAAATACACCCAACTACCCTCTCCCTCTCCACACACACTCAACACCCTCAACCAAGGCAAACACCCCACCCACTCAGTTACTCCGCTCTGCCGGCTACACGCATAGTGTCGCTTCGCCTCCAGTCCACCCTCCTGGTAAGCATCTCCGCTCCACCACCAGTAATATCACAACACCACATGACACAGATTCTACTCAAGACTCTACCCATCCATATATCGCTTTTCTGACCACTATACTAAATATTTGTTGGTATACTTGCTTGTTTGTATGTTTGCTTATTCATGTTGCATAGTTATCGGAGCGTTCGTGCCGTCTCGTGGAGGCCAGATCCGCGAGTCTACGCTAAGCGGTGGAGCCAGAAGCCAGTTCCGCGAGCTCCCCTTCCCCCTTCGCCGAATAAGCACGGCAAGCTCACTGGATCCCTTTGATGCATAAATTACCTATGTTTTACAACCACAACCCTCAGCCTGTTATTTTATGCATGATATGATTTTAAGACAAGTTATTATGGCCACCCAGCCGCTTGCCGCAATCAATCCCTGATATATTTGTTACAAATGATTTGAAGAAAGGTGTGAGTTTTCAAAAGAAAATGTTTTTCAAAATGTGTATGATGAAGGGTATTCACCCTTATCACCTTGTGAGTGGGATAATCAGGGACTCCCTGGTTTAGGGGAGGGCCTAAGGTGATGGCTCAGCTGGTTTAGGTGTGAGCAGAAGGATTGTCCCCTCGTATAAGGACCGGTTTGTCATCTTTCACTACCTATACTCATGATAAGTACAACCACTCGAGACTGTGTGGGCAGTCACTCAATCTGAACTCGTACGGTCCAACCCCAGGGTTATGAAGGCTGGGGAGCACCGGGAGGATAAGGAGGGGGAAAGTTTTGTCCGGTTTGGACATGGTGGTGGCCTGACTCCTTCCGGATAACCGTTAAGGTTAGGACGTGCGGGGAAAGAAAGAGATTCGGATTCGGGTCTCACTAGCTATGAGATCGCAGAGCCGGACTAGTGGGTAAAGTGTACACCTCTACGCAGAGTTTAAACCTATTCGAATAGTCTGTGTCCACAGGAATGGACGAGTCTGGTATGGTATGGCAATTAATGTTTTGTTTTCCAAAAAAGAGATGGTTTTGAGAAAAGTGGTTTTTAAAAGGTTCGGCGGTTGAGCCGTGAGCTATGGTGGACGGGAAGTCCAGTAGCTGTTTTTCAAAATGAAAACCAGTGGGAACTGCTGAGATACCTGGATGGTTTAGTCCAGGGGATTTTGTTATAATACTGAAAAACTTCCTGCTTCTTTTGGAGAGGATGCGCTTTGCAAAAATACAAAATGTTTTTCAAAACAACTCTGCATCAAATATTGCTGTTTCTGCAAAATATCCTGAGCTCCACATATTCCATGCATTATATCTGATTTCCCCATTCCGTGGGTGAAGGTGGGCTGCTGAGTACGTTTGTACTCACCCTTGCTTATTTGTTGTTTTTCAGAAAAAGGAGATCGGGTAAGAGTTACGACTGTTCCCAACCTTGCCTGTGGCTGTTGGACCGCTGAATTGCTTCACTGCGTATATCGGGCTGCTTCAGCCCCACTCTGATGATATGTCACGAGTTGTGGACCAACTCTTAAAGTTGTTCGCCACCTTTATAGGTTTGTCTCGTTTAAACAGATATGGAATCATCTGATGTATAAATGTGTTTACTAGCCTCCTGGGACTAGTAATTGTATCACATTTGAGTCCCAGAGGATTGGGGACGCTTCAGGTGGTATCAGAGCTGTTAGGTTGGCCGCAGGACGTAACCCTTAGCCTGATCAAAAGTTTTTGAGTCCAAACTATTTTCTTAAAAAAATTCTTGCTCTCATCCCTTCATTTCAAAAATGCTTTCCCCCTTTCCTTCTCTCAGAAGTCAGATGGAGGTTCGCTGCCAAACCAGCTTCTGCCAGAATGAAGATGGTTTCCCCAAGTTGCTGAGAGCATGCACAGTCCGCCTCGGAATCAGGAGCCAGCCAGAGTATGATGGTCGTGAGTTCGTCGAGCATGGCGCAGAGAAGTGTGTCGTGACTGTATACATTGGATCCAGTCCACACCATGTGGAATGGAGTGTCACTGCTGCTGGGCACAGATTCAGAGACACCTGCCAAGTCATCGCTCGCAAGGCATTGAGGGCCCTGTGTCAGATCTATGAAGAAGAAGTGGCCGACACCCCGCTCAGATTCTTTCCGCCCTTTCAGAGAGACCGTCCCGCTTGGATGGCCAGGATGCGTGCATTGGAAGAGCAGCAGTTGCTTGAGGACGACCCCACAGTCGTGTACCTCACTGCATACCTGCTCACCCTTGATGCACAGTATGATTTCTTGGCTCGGCACCACCGTCAGATGATTGCCCGAGCAGAAGATGCAGAGAAGCTCAACCGTAAGCTCCATGTGGATCTCACCTTAGCTCAAGCCCGTGTAGCTGCCTTGGAAAGTCGTGAAGCCATTGCTGTTGAAGCCCTGAAGCAAGCCAAGGATGAGCATGTCCAGAAGCTGATGGAGGCCTACTTGGTAACCCATAACCAACGTAGAGCCCTGCGGATCTGTTGGGGACTTGTTCTCAAGTGCTATGAGTTAAGAACAAGGCAACATAGAAAATGTTAATCGTTAAAGTCCTTCGTCCTTCGAAACATTATTTCCCTTAGGATATAATGGTTTACGGACGAAGGTTATGAAGGACGTACCTTCATAAATTCATTAAACAATGACGAAGGATGAAATGTAAAGAATATAAAAGACAACATGAACAATTATATATTATTATCAGGCATAAACAGAAATATCGCTGAATTACAAGTGTACCTTCAATCGGAAGGAGATGACAATACAAGCGTGACGCAAAAAGCGAATGCCAGGTCAGCGTGTCCAGTACGGGGGTACTGTTCACCTATTTATAGGCGCGGGACACAACCCACACAAAATTACATTCATGCCCTTTACACTTGATAATAATTCTATAGTAATCTGTCGAGGTCTAAATAGCCTTTTCGTCTTTAAGTCGGTTCCACCTTCTGCTGTCACGCCGAAGCTTTCCTGCTTACACCTTCGGCGCTGCACCATCCTTCGTATTATTCTGGTCTACTGTGATGCCGACTTGAGTCCGAAGATACCTGTTCACACATTATACTCCAGAAATACTATTAAATCCTGTTTTTGAGGACCTTCGGATGCCGAAGGTCCCCAACAGTAGCCCCTCGCAATAATAATTTGTTTAAAATAATAAATTTAGATTGCGACATGGATGAAGGTTTCACGCCGAAGGTCCGAAAAAACACCTTCCCTTTGCTAGAATAGCAACATTCACTGACAAGCGGGGTCTTTCAATTTTCAACGCACTTGGCGTATAAATACGGCCATACCGCAAACTCATTTGACACGCTCTCTGGCCAACTGCTCCCGCTCACTCAATTTTTAGCTCTTGTGCACTACGATTTGCTAATCTTTTTGTTTTGAAGCTTCGGCTTTGAAAATAGTTTTTTAGTGTCTCCGAAGATGTCTGAAGATAAGAAGACTGCTGCTGAGATGAAGCTGAGCCTCGACGATGAGAAAAACTTGGGGTTTCTCATAGCGATGTCAAAGACCAACACAGAAAAAATTACCAAGGAGATTCTGGAAGGTTTGTCTGAAGATACTGGTGACAGTGACAGCTATGATGTGGACAGTGGTGGTGAAGACTCCGAAGATCGTCCCTGGCGACCAAGCCATTCAGTTTATGGTAAATCAACTATCAAAGAGAATCATCTTATCAACATGAGAGGAAGGTATTTTCGGGATTTGTCCATTGTGAGGGCCGACGAAGGGGAAAAAACTTGCCCACACCCTGAAGAGAATGAAGTCGTAGTGTACCGAAGCTTTTTGAAAGCTGGACTGCGATTTCCTTTGAGCAGCTTCGTTGTAGAGGTGCTGAAAATATTCGAAGTCTATCTCCATCAACTTACCCTCGAGGCAATTATAAGGCTGAATATCTTCGTGTGGGCCGTGAGAAGCCAAGGTCTGAAGCCTGACGCAAAAAGCTTCTGCAATATACATGAATTATCATATGAAACAAAACCTTGGGGTAAGGAACAGTATCACAATAATTTTGGCTGCTACAGTTTCGTTTCTCGGTCCGGGTCAAGCTGCCCCGTGCCAACCTTTCAGAAGAGATGGCCCGGAGACTGGATGACAGAATGGTTCTATGTGAAGAATGATCTGACAATACGAGAAGATATCAAAGGTATAATTATGCGCCCTATTTGGCAAAGCTTCGGCCTTCGGAGGCCGAAGGTTGAAATGAATGAAGCTGCCGAAGAATGCCAGAGGGCCTTCGGCGCAGTCTATTCTTTCATTGGAACGAGAGACTTAGTGCAAGAGCATATTGCCTTCAGGGTATGGCCGCTCGCGGAGAAATGGGAAATGCCACAAGAAACCGTAAAAGAGGCCGACGAAGGTGGACTTATCAGGTTGAAGTACACTTTTAAATTTGGAGATAAATTCGTTGAGCCAGATGATGACTGGCTAAAAAGCATTGAAAATTTAAGTGATGAACTGCTTGGGGCTTATTCGAAGGCCGAAGACACTGCAATGTCAGCAGCCTTCGGAGGCCGAAAAAAGAAGAGGCTGAATCGGGTATTTGATGCAATCGGGTTTGTCTACCCTGACTATTGCTATCCCATTCGAAGGCAGAAGAGAAAAAACACAACCTCTGCAAAAGAAGAAGCTGCAATTGCTCCTAGCGAGCCAGAACCGAAAAGAAAGAAGATAAAGGTCCTCACACATCGGCCGCGCTATATTGAACCAGCTTCGGTGCCTGAGTTTACCGGAGAAACCTCTTCGGCCACCGAAGCTGAAAAACCAACCGAGCCAACTTTGCTGCCAAAAGTCGCAGAAACGGCCGAAGTGCCAACAAAGATAGAATTGGAACAATCAAAGATTTTGTTATCAGAAACGAAAGAGAAGGCCGAAGCGCCGTCCACAGAAAAAATGGAAGAGGTAAAGGAAGCAACTGAGGGCTCCAAAACATCAGAAGTTTTGAGTCCTGCAGCAAACATTGAGACAGTAAGAAATCAAAAAGTGCCAGCAGTGACTCCGAAAAGAAAGAGAATGGCTAATGTGCTAGATGTACTGGAAACGATCAAATCTTCAAGCACACCTCCGAAGAAGGCTGCTGTCATTCCTGAAACAACAACTGAAATTTCTGGTTCTAAAGCTCCAGAGCAAGAGACTGAAGCCGAAGCTGGGCCCTTAGAGCCCGCAAAGATAAAACCCTTGGAAAGTGAGGCAGAAAAAATAACAAAGCCAACTTTTGTTGAAGAAACCGGTGTTATTGCCCCCGAAGCATCCCCCAAAGTTCGTGATTATATTGTTCGTCATGCTTCGGGGAAAAAACTATCAGAGAAAGAAGAGCAAGAGGCCCAGCACTACGCCCAAAAACTGAAATATCCAAAGGGGGCGTTAATATTCAATGGCAGTGGAGAAGAAGACTTCTTGTATTGTCTTCCCGACAACAAGGAGATTTCTGTCTGTCGGGAGATGAGCAAGAGCTTCGGATTCCCAACTTTAGAAGACGGGCTCTCGGTGCTGTCGAAGAATGATCTGGCCGACAGCCTGGCTTACAATAGCTTAAAGGTGCGACAAATGAAATCCTTGTATTTTTTTGTTGAGTCCAAAATTTTTCGTTTGTTTAAACCTATTGACGCACACATCTTTGCAGGGCCTGATACTTCGCAATGCCCTCAGGGCACAGAAAGATGCTGAAGACGAAGGGTGTTCTATAGCCCTGAGCAACCTTCGTTCCGAAGTTATTGAACTGAGGAACGAAGGTCTCGAAAAAGATAAAATATTACACTCATTGATAAATAAAATAAAGGAAGACGAAGCTGCTTTTAAAGGTCAAGCTGAAGCTCAGAAGCACGAAATTGAAGATCTTCGGAAACAACTGGCCAGAGCCAAGGAAGAACGCATACTTGAAGAAACAAAGCGAGAACTCAGCGACCAATGGGCAGATCACCTAGAAATAACTGTTGAAGAGCTTCGTTCGTCCAGAAAGAGATGCTATAACAAATCTATAGAGTGTGTTAAGAAGTTAAAAACTAGCTTCGCCAGGGTCGGCGCCTTCTCAAGCGAAGAAAACTTTACGAGAGGGAATCCCGAAGGTCCCATCGAATGGATCGACCACGAAGCTGAGGCCTTCGAAGAAATTTTAAATAGTCGTGGAGATATATGCGCCTTCTCTGGTGCCAGAGGAATTGCCACCATCTTAGAGAAGAAGGGCTGTGAACATGTAAAATTTTTAGCACAATCCGAATCTGCTTTGTCTTTTGAAGATGCAAGAGATCCCTCGGCCGAAGCTAGTATAATTGGTGGAAAATTTTTTACCGATATCTAGGATAATGGTGGCCGAGAAATGGCCGGAGAAATTATTCGAAGAAGTGAAAAGGGCATTCACGATGCTAGAGAAGTAGCTGAGGCTGCTGAAAAGAGCGCAGAGGCCGAAGGTCAATTAGGTATTAACTAATAGTTTTTATTGTGTTGTAATCTTAGGCTTTAAAATTTGTTTGCGATTTGTAATAGCAATGTAGCCGTATCCTGTCTTACTTCAGATCCTGCTAAAGCGTCTTCGGGCCCTCAGCCGAAAGGAGACGACGAAATTAAAAAGATGGCTGAAGATATTATGGACGAAGTCGTCAATCGGCTCCTGAACGAGGCTGCAGAAGTCGTTTTGAGAGAAGATTAAGAATTTTTGTAAAAACTTCTGAAATGTAATATACTGTAACATTTTGTAACCCCAAATGTAATATACCTATTTTTGTTAGTCAATTCTTTACGATGCATGAAACTTTACACGTACCGCTTTTGAGTCTTTGACGAAAAAACACCTTCCCTTCTTTTCATGCTTCGTGAAGAAGAATTTTTCTTTGTCACAACAATATCCAATGTTCTGATGATTAATATCCAGGCTTCGTGAAGATATTTTCCGAAGCTACACTTCCGAAGATCAATGATGTATCTTTTTGTGACTTTGATTTCTCCCTTTTTTCAAAGCGTTCTTCTGTAGATTAATAATGTGTCCACCTCTTGTGCCATGTGCAAAATGATGTATGATGCTTATGCTATGCGAAATGATGCGATGATGTTATGTTATGTGAGATGACGTTTATTCCGAAGATACATACGCATCCCTGCAATAAAACACAATCTTTTATAAGCCTCCCTTAGGAGCTTCTTCGCCTTTTACTTCAGCGGAATCAGCGTTTATTTTTCGCTGTAAGCCTCCCTTAGGAGCTTCTTCGCCTTTTACTTTCAGCGGTATTCGCGTTGACTTTTCGCGCTTCGCCTTTTACTTAGGCGGTATCAGCGTTGACTTTTCGCTGTATGCTCTGCATTCCCTTTGGAACGACTTTGGAGCAGAAAACTTACACTGCGCTCCCTTTGGAACGACTTTTTGTGACTTCGGCAAACTTACTTTGCGTTCCTTAGAACGACTTTTTGTTGCTTCGAAGAATTTTCGATAGTTCGAAGGTTCTTTTTACTATCACAAGTCTTTGAACTTCAATCAATTTAAGCCTGTGAAGAAAACATATTTTTCTTGTAGGAATCAACGAAACTAATTACATGAAACCTAAACAATGTCCTTTATTACAGAAAATAAAACTGAATGAAAAAGATTGCTATTAAGGTAGGATATTCGTCAATAGATGTGCTTTGACTCTGGCACAGTGCTATTGACTGTACGAGCTTCGGACTGCTCTCTGAAGTCCCTCTGGTGTGGAGCATACTGGCTCCCTTCTGGCTGCTGGCCTTGTTGCAACGGAGGTGGAGGCGGAGGCTGTTGCCAGGAAGCTTGAGGCTGACTCGCCGAAGCAACAGAAACTGCAGGATGATTGCCCACATATTCTGGGATGTAGGGCGAATGATACGAAGTTGTATGCATGACCTGCTTCGGCTGAGCTTGTTGTGCTGCGGCTTCAGCTATTTCCTTTTGCTTCTGAATAGTAACATGGCACATCCTGGTAGTATGGCCTTTGTTCTCACCGCAGAATAAGCAAAAGATTCTTCTTGGTTGATCGTCAAATCTTCCTCCAAAACCCCTGGCGCCTTTGTCTCTTGGAGCTGGTGGTCGGAAGGAGCTTTGCTGTTGCCCCGAAGCCTGTGAGGAGCATTGTGGCCTTTGCTGTTGGCTTCCTCTATCATCATTTTGTGTAGAGTTATGAATTGATCTCACGTGCCTCGGGTAGAACCTCCCTCCGAAGCCCCTGGTCATTTCAGAAAACCTGAAAGCCTCCTCCCTTCTTTGGCGAAAATCATTATCGGCCCGAATGTACTCGTCCATCTTCTGGAGCAGCTTCTCCAAAGTTTGAGGAGGCTTCCTGGCGAAGTACTGAGCTGACGGTCCTGGCCGAAGCCCCTTGATCATGGCCTCGATGACAATTTCATTGGGCACCGTTGGTGCCTGTGCCCTCAAACGCAAGAACCTTCGGACATACGCCTGAAGGTATTCTTCGTGATCCTGGGTGCACTGGAACAGAGCCTGAGCAGTGACCGGCTTCGTCTGAAATCCTTGAAAGCTAGTTAACAACAAGTCCTTCAGCTTCTACCATGAAGTGATCGTTCCTGGTCGAAGGGAGGAATACCAGGTTTGAGCAACACTTCTGACAGCCATAACGAAAGATTTGGCCATGACTGAAGCATTGCCACCATACGAAGATATTGTTGCTTCGTAGCTCATCAAAAACTGCTTCGGGTCTGAGTGACCATCGAATACGGGAAGCTGAGGCGGCTTGTAGGACGGAGGCCAAGGTGTAGCCTGCAGCTCAGCGGACAGAGGAGAAGCATCATCAAAAACAAAATTCCCATGATGGAAATTGTCATACCAGTCATCTTCGTTGGGAAAACCCTCCTGATGAAGGTCTTGGTGCTGAGGCCTTCGGTGTTGCTCATCCTGAGCAAGATGACGAACTTCTTCAGAGGCTTCGTCTATCTGCCTCTGCAGTTCAGCTAGCCTGGCCATCTTTTCTTTCTTCCTCTGTACTTGTTGATGAAGCATCTCCATATTTCTGATTTCTTGATCTATCTCGTCCTCTGGTGGTGTCGGACTGACAGCCTTCCTTTTCTGGCTTCGGGCCTCCCGCAGGGAAACTGTCTCCTGATTGTGGTCCAGTGGTTGCAGAGCTGCAGCCCCAGTCGCTGAAGCTTTCTTCGGTGACCCTTTATAGCTATAAATTCATAGTGGTAGGCCGCAGGCTTTCCTGTTAATCAACCCCCGAACTAGGTGTGTTATCGAAAAGTAATCTCTGTCTGGGTTAGACCCTTTTGGAGTAAGAGAATGTATAGTCGAGGAAGACAAAACAGAAGTGGTGAAAGCTGACAAACTAAAACCGTTAAATAGTTTACTTCTTTTATTAAGGAAAGACGATGTCAACTGTTAGCTATGAATGTTTAAGGCAATCAGGTTGAAGGGATAAATGTTCAACCTCAGGTAATACTTTCTGTGGAAAGCAGTTGAGATTGTGATAAAGGTTGAGTAGTCATTGGTTGGAGGGATTCCAGTCTTTTAAGGATAAAGAATTCAGCTATTTCATTTCTAGGAGGCATTTCTATTTTGATTTCAAATAAAACCCTAACCTAAAGGCAGACTAAGACTAAATACTCCCCTCCCACCATTAAGTGAGATATTTGCCAACCCATTCTTTATTAATCCCCGCCGCCCCCCTTGTCCTGTCCTGGGGGCTCCCCGGCCGGGGAGGCAAAGGGGATTGCTATCGTCACCCTTTCTCCCGGAAAAGAGAAAAAGTGACTAACTTTTTTTCTTTTCGGTTGGTTGGTCCAAAGAACGAGAGTCAGCTTCCTTAAGTCCGTTCTTCCTCAGTAGCTCAGTGGTAGAGCGGTCGGCTGTTAACTGACTGGTCGTAGGTTCGAATCCTACTTGGGGAGATTTGATTCATTCTGAATTCGAATTGATAGTTATCGCTTTTCTGACCCTGTCCTTCTCCTTTTTCTTTTCTAAAGACGCAGCAGAATCGTCAAACGGGACATAAAAAGTGGGAAGTTGATTGTAGGATTTCTATTCCTCACTCTCGTATAGGTGAACTTGGTTCGTTCAATGAAAAGGATCCACTGGGAATGAATGGGAAGACTGGGGTAGTATCTTCATTAGCCGGAAGGAATTAGTCTCCACTAGCGTAATTCGAAGAACGAACAAGAAAAGGCGTCACTGTTTAGGTAGGAGGATGGATGGATGTGGTCCAATGGCTAAAGCTCTGCCAGCTTCTTGTAGACTGGCAGTCTCCGAGAGGAACCTTAACCCCCCGGGGGGAGGCCGGGTGGGATGGTATACTTTTTTTTCGCCACAAGTGGGAACTCAGTCCTTGGTAAGACACAAGGGGGGAAGGAAGATCTTCACTCATTCATTTTCATTAAGTGCCTGCGGTGAGACGCGACCCACAACAAACGAAGGGGGTGGAGGGAGACCGAAGAAGGAACAATTGTCTTGAATGCTACGCTGGGATCAGCAGCTTCCAGTGAAGACAAAATGAGTCGGGCAGGAAGAGGAAGATCGTGCGGGGAAAACGGGGTTCGAACCCGCGACTTCTGGCGTGACAGACCAGCACTCTAACCAACTGAGCTATTTCCCCCTTTCGTAACTACTGTCGATTCAACAGTCACCTACCGGTTACCTTTGTAACTATACCAAAACCAAAGTAGCTGTACAACAGAATGCCCTTCGCCTTTAGTACTTTTTTTTTCTTTTGACGACAAAGAAATGGCTCTGCTCGCTTAGACTCGGGGCTCCGCGCTCTATCAGCTATCAGTTAGTTGGCGCTACGCGCGACTTCAGTTGACAAAAGCGAACAAGATAGCGCTAGCGCCCGCGGAGAACTTTCGTTTGTTCGCCTTCTAAAAGGCCTACTGACCTGCCGGTGAAAAGCCGGTTACAAAATAAATAATAAGACATAGGTAGTGCAAAAGTACCAAAACAACTGAAGCCTACATCCCACTACGTCTGGGTTCCCCCTTCCTATGAACCTTGAGTCAGAGGTCTTACCTTGAGTCAATAGGTAGGGTCAACTATACCAAACCAAAGTGGAAGGGCCACTATCTAAGCTATTAGTGGGCTGGTTTGAACTATTGATTTACTGAATCGAGTGAAGCTGTGTTGCGTAACAAGACTATAGGTCGCCAAGGCCTAGAAGTACAAGTGGTCGCCCTAACGGCCACTCTCAAACTCACTACTTGAGTGACGAAAGTCACTTAGCTTCTTTAATAGGGCTTGCCCTCCGGGGCCCCGGGAAGAGGAAGAAGGAGATAGAGCAAAGGGTCTCCTCTTTCTGTCCGCTCTTCCCGGCATGTAGAGATCCGATTGGGCTTATAGTTTAATTGGTTGAAACGTACCGCTCATAACGGTGATATTGTAGGTTCGAGCCCTACTAAGCCCATCTGACCTGCTTAATCAATGACTCCGGTAGTCACCTGAACCACTCTCTCGGATAGCCCACAGCCTCTCTTCTGGATGCGAAAGAAGATTCGATCAACGTACAAGGTTTGCCTTCTTGTGATGTGAGAAGGAGGGTTCTTAATTGTGTTCTCAGTGCAAAAGGAGTCTGGTTCAGTGAGTCTGAAGAGAGAGAAGATCAGTAGAGCAGTTCGGGGCTTTGGGATTTGCCTGATCGACCCCTACCAGTGTATTAAATGAAGATTGACATTCGTATGTACAATTTACCGGTTCTTCCTCCCGAATTGAGACCCATTGTTTATAGGTCTGGGGATAAAGTAAAGTATCGTAAAGTTAAGTTAAGTATCGTAAAGTAGTTGACAAAGCAAGTAGGAATAGGTCATGTCACAGATAGGCAAGTATAGAAGCAGGAGAAGCTGATAGACATTTGTGAATAGCAAGGCCAAGCTGTATACATATAAGCATTTTAAGGAGTTGTTTGTTGGCATATGGTTTGTTGTCACCACGGGATGCTTATTGTTGAGAAACATAAAAAAGGTAGGCATATTGTTCAGTTCACGTTTAGGTCAGTATAGAAGTAAAGCACGAGATAGGTGTTTACAAGCTAGCTAGGGTTTCTAATAGGTATAAAATGGTAAGCTAATAACCAAGTAGTAGGGATAGGTCAACGCAAGTCACGGGTAGCCAAGAGAGACGTATTTAAGACTTTTAGTTCCAGGATAGGCAGTCATGTCAAGTAAAGTATAACTTAGATAGTTCCTATAGAAGTATAGCTAGCCAAGTGACTAGGTTTAGCGGAGATAGAAATAGCGGGCGAGATATCAGGAGACAGGACTAGGACTTTGAACGAAGCAGGAATCTTGTCCTTTCTTTCCGCCCACCCAACTATAATAAGAGTTAGAAAGCTCAATCCAAGACATGAAAGCGGATAACCAAGGTAGTGTAGTCATTGGTTGGAGGGATTCGCCTACTGGTGGGAGGCTGGGAAAACATATTCAATCTCGTAGTGAGGAATGCATTTGAAGAGGGATGAAGGAGAGTTTCTGATTGAACTCCACCACACTGTTTGAATTAGAACTGGTTGCGGTTGCAGTTTGGGAAGGAGAGAAACCATTGCTCCTAGGTTTAGGGCTCAAGAGGGCACAATTTTCTTTTATGGTGGTATTCTTTTCTTTTCCTCTTACCTCCCGCTCCGTGGATCTGTGCTACAGCTCTACCTAGGATGACCTTCTATTATCATGTTATGTCCCTCAGCTCCCCATGTGGAGTCACAACCTACGTGCTATATCTGGAACATGAAAAGTGGTTTTCTAGAGCAGATTAGAATTTCTTCACCGTATCGTATGAGGTAGTACTAGCTTTCATCTCATCTGATGTTCGCCTAGTCCTAAGCAGCAACAAAGATTAGATAATCTGTAATATTGAAAATGGAAAGAGAAGGGATGCAAGGGTATCCCTTCTCTTTCTTTTTTTCTTCTGCTAATCCGGCTTGGCTTGGCCCTGCTCTTTACTGAACTTCAACAACAACCTGATCCCTATCTGTTAATCCGATTCGTGGCCCTGCTGCTTTCGTTGCTAGCACTTCCGTTTTCTTCGAAGGGCTGGCTTTCCTATGAATTGGAATTCCTTGCTTCTTGCTAAAACCGTGCCTCCTTTCCGAGTTCCTGCTTTCAAACTAGTACCCACCCAGATGAAAGGAGAGTACGGCTGAAGGCAGGGCCAGTCAGTGCATTTTCTTGCTTTTTCACACTAGGATGCTTTGCTTGACAAGGGCTATCGTTGCAAGCGTTCCTCTTTCAATTCAAAGTATCACGAGCAAAGAACATTTGTAACTAGTTTTCCTCCGTCCACCATGGAATGAAGATGATCAAATCAAGGATTTGAAAGGGAAGTAGGGTTTACTACTTGCCAACCAGGAAGGTAGGACTTACTCGGATAGGGAGCTCGGGGAGCAAGCAGTAGAAAAGCAAAATAGCGAAGACAGGGAAATGGGGGAAGGGGAAGTTCTTGGTTGAGTGCGGTTGTTCTCCGATAATCCGGTTGAGAACTTTTCCAGCGATGCAGAGGAGAGATCATTTACAAAGAAAGCTATGACTAGGCTAGGATATTCTTCATAAAGATACTCTGGACAGGATCATCGATTCGCTTCCATGGTTGAAAGTAGTGGGACTGCCACATAATACAATGAAAATGAATTCATTCTCGGTTGAGCAGGAGATTCTGATCCAGAAGATGCCGCAGAAGACTTTGAAACGGTTACAAATGGATTGGCTCACTCCGCTCTAGATTTGGTTATGCCAGCCATAGGCAAAAGTGAGAAACCTCACCCTCGGGAGAAAGGAATATGCCTCCTACTAGAAGCGTTGGCCAAGGAAATACCCCCGTATGAGCTGCTTTCGGCAATGGGTGCTGCGGTCAACTAGACCAAAGAGGAAGGGCTACTACCTCCAGCTCCAGTTATTAGTGGGCTTTTTTCTCTATGGGAATACTTAATCGAATTCAGCCGTTTTTCCGAAGAAAGAAGACTCCTCTCTATGGGGCAAGGCATAGAAGTACAAGTGGGAAAACGAGGAATGGGGCGTCAAACTGTTGGAAATAAATGGGTTAGTTAAGTGCAAAGCTGATGGGTCTGTCGATAGATAGTTGGCTCGCTTAGTAGCAAAGGGATCCGGGTAGGTAGATTAGAATGAGACATTCGTTGAAAGAAAGGCCTAGTCTGACGCTTCCTAATTGAATGAACTGATCGAACTTCTTTTCTTCACTCCAAAGCAAGGAGATTATATGATAATCAGCACCAACGATTTGAAGGCCAGGATGAAGTAATATCCCTTACGGGAATCGAACCCGTGTCTTCGACATGAAAAGACGATGTCCTAACCACTGGACGAAAGGGACCAAAAAGCAATTCTTCATATACCTAAGAAAAGAGAAGAGAATAGAAGTGGTTCCTTTTCTTTCTATACGAAATTCGACGATTTCGTTTGTGTTCATGTTGGCGATTTCAGATGTGAATGAGGCCGGTCGTCTCCCCTTCCTACGGGTTCCCAGTGACACATCAACCACGCCCCTTCCTTTTCTCCGATCATAAATAACCTGATCTCTTTCTTTGTCTTTCATCCCCTTCTTTCTAATTCAAAAAAGAAAGGGGGGCGGTAAGGCGCCTATGGTTTGACAGGCAGGCTCGCAACTTACAAAGGGCACTCGCTGCTCGCAGGCCTGCTCTTTCTATTATGATTTCTATGTCTATGAAAGCTCCTTTGACTCCAGCCCCATAAGCTATTCTTTCACCAGCACCTACGAGACGACTATTGCTATTATTTTGCATTGCCATTCTTCTGGATACTTCGAGGGGATCTGTAAAGAGAAGAAATGGACAAAAAAATGAGCTAAAGCCAAGCGAACAACTCGAGTGAAAAAGCCAGGAAAGAAAAGCTCTAACTTGAGTAAAAAAGCCAATAACCAAGATAAAAAAAGCTCAGCGAGCGAGTAGGTTAGGTAAAAGACACTAAGCTAAGATTAAAGGTAAGTAACTAGTATCGATCCACGGGAGCAAGGAACAAGAAAGGTCTTGAGCTGCCAAGAAGAATGTACCTGGGTCGGGAGCAGGGGTTGGTGGAACAACTGGACAAGCCTAAGTATCTAGCTTTGCTCACCTTGTTGAAACTAGCCCCGTTGCAATAGAGAAATCCTTTCCCGTTGAGAATGAACAGCTTTACCATTCCACTGTCTTTGCTGGAACTGCTGTCCTCACTGAACTAACTGTCCGTTTCACTTGTCCCGTAGCTGGCTTGGAATAAGAAAAGTCTTTTCTTCCTTCCCCGAAAGGAAGAGTTTTGGGCTTAAGGCATAATTGCTCTATTGCGGCTACCCTTGCTATGTTATCCGATGCTGTTCACAAAGCGGCTCTTACTATAGCTATAGACCCGGCTATCTCCGAGTTGAAATTGAACCCAGCCCCGTCCATCAATCCAGAGCTCAAGACAACCGCGATACTTAAATCGCTCAAATAGCCAGCCACCTTAGACGGACACAGCCATTAGAAGAAGAAACGGAAACTCGATGGAGTACCAGAGATCCTCGACAAAGAAAGTCCCGATTCGAGGAACGGAATACATTTCCTTGATTGAAAAGACCGGTAAGAGAAAAGAAAGTAAGCATAGTCTTCTGAAAAGACCGGGAACCGTTTGATTTTCCGTCAACGAAGAACAAAAAGTAACACTGTGCAAACTCATCTGATCCCTGTTTGGGACTTCTTCTTCATGTCACGAGCCGGAATCGAACCGTAAAATGATCATTCATTCAAAGTAGACTTTTGTCATAGGGCAAAGGAGCTTAGAAGGGTGATGTAGGGAAGTCGTAAGGGATGACCTTAGATGTTGTATGACGGAACGATGACTTAATGCTTCCATTTTTGCTTGAGAAATGACGTAGGTGATAGACTCACTCCTTCTTTCCATTTTTGATTGAGAAAGCGTCTGGCCCAAAGAGGTCTACAGTAGTGCCTTGCAAGGTCGTAGACCCGGTAACCCATCGTTCGCCTAAGATCGAAAATGCGATGTGACATCACTCTTCATTCAGTTCAGTCCATTTGCTTAACACATGCATGTCCAAAGAGATGGCGATGATTTGTCAAATCGAGATTGTGTGGGTGTTCAGTGGATCAAACCCTGTATTAATGGTTCTGGCAGGCTGCTGGCGTGGGACTTCTTTCGCTGGGCCCTTTGGACTCTAAATCCTTCCGGAGTGAGTGGTTCGATTCCACTCTCAGAACGATCAAGTTATTCCGAAAGAAAATGCAAGTGAAACGAGACGAGAATCAAATAAAATTGTAGGCTTATTTCCTAAAAGCGGTGGTTCTCGCCTCCCTGTGCCGCGGGGTGGGCGACTGCGGTTCGAGTCTTTTTCGATCGGGTAGATCCATACCATATGTTTCGGGGGGGGGGAGACGAGGTGTAGCGCAGTTTGGTCAGCGCATCTGTTTTGGGTACAGAGGGCCATAGGTTCAAATCCTGTCACCTTGATGTGGTATTCACAGGGGCCGAAGTGCAAAGCCCCGTAGCCTATCCGTGGTCGGGAAGGCAGGCGAAAAGCACGCACCAAAAAAAAAGAAAGCTATAATTTTCTTTTTTTCTTTTCTTCTTTCGTGTTTGAAACCCATTATCAGGCTTTTGCTTTTGATATTCTATATCTATCTAATATTATAAAGCTATTTCACTGGTTTGATTTACATACCTCAGTCATGTTATTTGTCTAGCCTTCAATCAGAATAGCCTCTCCACCGGTTCCGAAGATTCTTTCGGCATCAATGTGCTTTTGGAATCTTCCTATGAAACAAATAACATTCAGGAACTGTTTAGGACAGAACAGGCCGCAGATCAGTAGAAAGCGAGCTTTTTTCGCGTATAGCCAAGCCAACCTCGAAGCCCAATTAGCGCACGGGCCCTCAACTCAACCCTGGCGAGTACGCTAACTTGGTCAGGGAGCATTTAGACGATGCAGTTAGTATTGACCACTACCGCCAAGTCCATAATTCCTAAATTGATGAAGTACACATAATGGAGCTCAAAAGCCGATTACAAAATATACTTTTTTAGCATCTTGAAACCGCACATAATAAATATTATGAATGAATCACCTTACAATAACATACGAGAGACTGCTTTCGATTTTTTCGAACAACAAGTCGAACCCAATGAACAATTCCATTCAAAGGAATGTTCTAGAGGGGGCCCTTTTCCGCTATATTCGCGATATTGAACAAAATGGAAGAAATTCTTCACGATTTCTAGAGTTCCGGGATTACTTCACTGATATCGATTTTTTCCTAAACACGGCCTCTACTCTAGGTTAGTTCAAAGTGTAGTACAACGAACTATCGATACACCGAAAACGAGTAAAGATGGGTACATAAAATGAAGACATCGTGGATTACCCAAATTGGGACGACGATAGGACATTTCACTTTCTTTCGCAATATTTCTGATCATGACTCAACCACTAGGAAAGGGGATTGCTTACTCTCAGCCACGTTTTTCGCTTATGCTTAGTCAAGTGAGGATTCCATTCGAAGTAACGTAACAGGAGCACCATCTTCAAAACTTCTCGGGATCCGAAGTTTATCGAGAAAAGGTCCCATCCTTCAATATCATGATTGGGTCAACCAGGCCAGATCATAAGTTCAATAGTTTGATCGGGTCGACCAGGTCAGGCCCGATCATGAGTGAATAGAAAATCGAAAACGTACATAGCTGTTCCAGCGGAAATACTTTGTTTAATTCTACCACTTCTACTAGGAGTAGCCTTTTTAGTGCTAGCTGAACGTAAAGTAATGGCTTTTGTGCAACGTCGAAAGGGTCCTGATGTAGTGGGATCGTTCGGATTGTTACAACCTCTAGCAGATGGTTTTAAATTGATTCTAAAAGAACCTATTTCACCAAGTAGTGCTAATTTCTCCCTTTTTAGAATGGCTCCAGTGGCTACATTTATGTTAAGTCTGGTCGCTTGGGTCGTTGTACCTTTTGATTATGGTATGGTATTGTCAGATCCGAACATAGGGCTACTTTATTTGTTTGCCATATCTTCGCTAGGTGTTTATGGAATAATTATAGCAGGTTGGTCTAGTAAGACGGGGGGGGCGGCCGTTCGGTCGCCTATGATATACGGACCAATTGGTCAAAAATGGGTTTGTGCCGCAGGTGTTGAACGATCTACTCTACACAGGTGTGGGCTTACAGGGCTAGGGCTCATAAACCCTTTCTTTCATTGGGTCGGTCACTTTTCCGGGCCGGGATCGAGAAGTGGAAGTCATAAAAAATGATCTTCGCACCCGAAAGGTAGCTTGTCAAGCTGGTCTCACTATTGGAATGGAAATTCTAGCTTTCTTTTTGGCTCTTCTTCTTTGTCAACGCTACTAAGGACCTGACGGTTCGCCTACTTGATGAATGAAAGAACATGAGAAAGGGTTCTAAAAGAAAAGGCGACGAAAGTATACTACACTACACTACAGTACAGTCAAAGTCAGCGGCTGAGTGCCTCGCCTACTATTTTTTGTAGGCGAGCGAGTTAGAGAAGAGGCTTAGGGATAAGAGAGTGTCGGTGCGTACGTAGCCTTCATTCTACTACGCTACACAAAGTCACTTAGCTCGACGTTAATTAAGAGAGTAAAGGAGGAATACCCTACATAGAAGAACCGTTGTTCGCTTACAAAGGTATAACCTTTCGCTCCCCGGGGCAAAGCTGCTTCGCACCACTGATAGACGACTACTTAATTAAGATTCCATTTCAAAGGCGCTACTTTGTTTCGCAAGCCTTTGTCATTGTCAGTCAACTAAGGTTGGCCCTCGGCCCCCTGCGAATCCGTAAATCAGAGAGCATGCCGCAAAAAAAAGGATGGTCCCCTATGCATTGAATTCTTTCCGGAACGAAAAGAATTCAAGTACCTGACCCCCCCATCATGGTGAACCTCTCCTTGTGATCGGGATGAGGTAGATGCCTCCCAGCCGGGGGGCGGATCGAATCGGAGTTTCCTTAGGTAGCCACCGACCTACAGTTCTCCTTAAACTTCTGTGCTTGGTGGAAAAGAAGCGAACAAAGGTACGCTCGCTTGCTGTCTTGTTCTCTGCCGCGGACTGGGATCGCTCGCCAGCTAGGCCCTCTAGAAAAAAGTTGGAGCAACATTGTATGAGAACATATTACCCATCTTCGGGGACAAGGGGCGGAACAACCTCTCGATCTACTTACTGCAGCCCAGGACGGGCGTCGTCGTCTAGGCGTGACTTCTTGTTTTGATCTCCCCTACGCCTAGGACGTTGTCTGGGCCAAGAGCCATAGTTAGTTGCTGTTTCCATTTGGTTCTTCTTTCTCGTTGTTGATACCGGCAAGACCCAGCCAGATGATGATGTCTGCTGGTTGGTAGTGAGAGGACTCTTAGTACCCGCAAAAAAAAGGGCGCTGGTGAAAAATCATGTGATTTAGTTTCTTGCTCTCCCTTAGCAGCGGGAAAGGAGTCTATCTATCTGCCTAGCTTTGGTAGATTTCCCCCAACGCAATTCAAAAACGGAAATTCCATGAATCCCTGAGGTGGATAAGCCCGACGACTCAGCAACAGTGCGGAATTGAGTTTCTGGTCCGGTGGATCTGATCTATTCTATTCTGGGGCAATACATACCAAAAGGTTCGAAAGAAGGAAGGCGCAGTATATAACCAACCCGCCCATAGCCGGTCTAACTGCTGAGAGAGAAAAGTGCTTTTCTTTCCCTAAGAGTCCTCGAGTACACACAGCTATTGCTGATCCTTTGCGAGATCAGGATGAGACCCTTCAGAATTTCTAATCAATCCATGTTAGGTCAACATCGAGACAGAGCATCTCAGTTGGCTCTGTCAAGGAAGTGAAACAGGCATTCCTAGGTTGAGGTTACCATAGGATTGACCCTCAGTCAGGCCTCCGATTCCAAGGAGTTGATTCAGCAAGTTCCTCGTGCTACCCCGCGGGAAGTCTAATCGGATCAATCGGTGGTTCCGTAATGAGTAGTCGAATACACATTGAGGGGGCCTTGCCTCCTCCTTCCCGCCCACACCTTCATTCTTTTCCTCCTCTGATCTTAGAAAGCCAAGAGACTTGAATTTAAGGCTTCAACAGTTATAATTATACGAATTCTACATACTAATTCGAATTAGCCAATAAATTAGCTATCATCTTTTCAATATAAATTATTGCAATATCAATGAATTGCAAAAATGCAATATTCAATAAGTAAAAAACAATACTATGAAATAACCTACTAAAAAAGGATATTATTAAACACTAATAAGAAAATAAGATTTTATTTCTATTCATCTTAATGTTTCTTATTATTATATATGCCCCTTTGTTTAGGGGATTCTATGTCTAATTATTCCAAAAATTGGATTGATTGATACGAGTTGATTTCCTGTTACGATGGATGGAAGAAAGAATGGATAGTCCAATAGCTGCTTCAGCAGCCGCAAGGGCTATAACAAAAATGGCGAAAATGTAGTTGTGGAAGTAGTCTTGCCCACTTTGCCTTACGCTCATAGAGATCTATAAGTATCCCTCTTGTCTAAGTAGGTAAGTACGCTCTGCCCAGTACTTTGGCATTAAAGCCTGAGTCCTTTGACCTTCTTTCTTGAATGTTCTGGAATCCCAAAGTTAGAATTGAATGCAAAGAAAGAAAGTGAATTCCAAGTGAATCACGAAAGAAGCAAAGCCGTAACTCGCTTCCGCCAGCAAGTAGGCATGAAAAGTAAACAATGGTGACCCCTCTTGCATCTCCTCCTTCAAAACCCTATCCTCGATCAATGGTATTGGAATTTGAGCCCAGACAAAGCTTTTCTCCTCAGGAATTTAATTAATGAATTTTATTATCTTGATAGACCGATGAGCTATAATGTCTCTGGGTAGGGGGGCCCGCCTGGATCTATGATCGTCAATATTGGGGTGCTATCATAAGGTGGTTAGATCTCAACCAAGTAAAGGGCGCCCCTGAGGACGTAGACTTAAACTAGGGGGCTGAGATTGTCTGCTGAGAAGCTCTGGAATGATAGAGAAGGCAAAGGATGCTAGTACTGGACGAGTAGTAAGAAAAAAGAGTTCCTGCTGTCCAACTACCCGATTCGTTAAAGTAGCACTGGTAAATGCGTAGATAGCTGTCCAACTAGTCTATTCGAGAAAGTAAATAGCAACGGAGACATACTACTAGCACAGGTCGCGGGAAGGAAACCCGGGGGAGGAGGATGAGATAGCTTGGTGGGTTTGTTTGTAACAACTAGCAATACTCGTTCGGTTTCAAAAGTAGAGCTATAAGACCGGGTAAGCAATAGGAAAGAAATGTAGTTGTAGTATAGTACTGTACAACACAACTAGCACAGGAAAACTATTCGAATCGCTTGTAACAGCAAGCCCGGAGCTAGCCTAAAAGAATTCCATATCTGAGCGTTCTAGTCATTCCTGCGAAACTAGAAGCTACTACTCGTTCCAAGGGTGGAGGAGAAGTATCCGTCTTGTTCTTACGCCGACGATGTCTGGTTTATATTTCATAATAGAAGAGGTGGATTGGATAGTTTATATCATGGAGAAATGTGCCTATCTCTCGATCAAATAGTAATCAGATTGTAAGAAAGAAGTTATGGTAGTTTTGACTTAGGGGCCTACTGCCTATTAAGAACCTGGAGTGAACCTTATTTATTTTTGGGGAGAAATGACTCTTGTGAATTGTAGAAGCAATAGCATGTACAAAGCTAGGTTGATCTACAAAGATAAAGAAGAAATAGACCTACCTTTCCAACTATCTTTTGAAAACACTAAGCAGGGATCAAAGCACTATTAATAGGTCCTCCTGAAGTAATCCTTAACAGTTGTGAAATAATGGCTTTTCTAACCAACAGGTCTATTGTTTCAGCCAGTAATCCAACCAACAACTGAAGTTTTTCCCATCCCAAGTCTAAAGATAGAGATGAACCCTCTGCTGTTCAAGATTGGCTTAGTGTTAAATCATCCACTGCTCTCTTTCCTCTTGTTTTTGGTGAATTATCAGTGTGCAGATGAATTCAATCCACTGCTATTGAAGAAGCTTTTGGAGGCATATCCTCTCTTGTCTTGTCGGACTAAGAGCTCTTGTCTCTTTCTTTTCCCACGGTAACTAGAGATTGAATAATAGAAGCCAGATTCAATATCATAAGAAAATAGAGATTGTAGCGTAGAGTCAGGCTATCCCATGTTAGCAATAACAGCTTTGGGATCTTTCCTGTTAATGATGAATAGCTTGCCTCAACAGATAATCAGAATTCTTTCTATTCGCGGTATAACAACCGGAAAACGAATCGATCTAGATGCCCCACTCTTGCCTTGAAGGAATTGAATCATCAACTGACTTACTTGAGGAATAAATTAGCTGCTTTCGATTCTTGTCTATCGGATTCTATTGAGAAGAAGGGACAACCATCCATCCTCCCCGATAACGATAAGTGGTTGTCTACTTCCTTGAAGCCCTACTTCCCTAGAGAATTTATTTAAGCAAGTATTGTCGTAGGAGGTGCGAAACCACGGCAATGCAATGACAGATAGGGTTTTTGGAAAGCGGGTAAGGAGGCAGGTAAGTATTAGTCGGTGGATAGCTGTTTTGGAAGAACACTCGGATTAGGGGGAACCCCAAGCGCGAGCGAGGAAGTAAGAAAGTAAGAAGCTAGCAAGGGTTGTCAAACCAGCTAAGGATGTAGCTGTCATCAACCAGAAGCAAGTAAAGACGGGAAGCCCTCTACTCTAGTATTTCGCTTAGGAGGGGATGCCACCTCGGAGAGCAAGCCTGGTCTTGCAAATGAATTGAAATGAAGTAGTTGTTTATTTAAAAGCAAGGAAAGATAGCAGTTAAGGAATATCGGATCGGGTTGCTCGGGGAACAGGATCTTAATGATCAAAGAAGTGATTCAAAGAAAAGTGTCGGTAATGTAATGGTACTCCGCGCCATGGCTCTGGTACTTAGGAATGATTGGGTTGTCCCTTCACTCAGAAGATAGGGTTGTTTCTTGCTTTGGTTGAATCAACCCTTCACTCGGGCTAGACTCCTTCCTATTGATTCCCTTCTTCTATAGACAGACCCCCGGCTAGGGCAGCAGCGTTTTAAAGAAATACGAACAGTTTGGTTTTCAGTGAGCCCGCTTCTTATTCTTAGTGATAGGTTTCTAAAGTATCTATCGCTATGTGCCCCTCCCCGGAAAAAAACAAATAGGCTCGGGCAATTATCAGCTTAGGGACATCAAGCGGATAGTAGATCTGGCTCCATCCCTTGAATCCGCTGTAACTGATAGAATCTTGTACGAGAGACCCGCAAATAAATAGGGAAACCCGCTTAAAACGCTTTTTAAGTAGAAGCTGAGCCATTACCTGCTAGCATATCTCCCCACCAGGACTCCCCCCAAAGCAAAGCTAAACCCGTTCTTTAATTCAATACCTAGAGACCCGAAAGCTCCAGTCCAAGTTGAGGCGCAGTAGGAGGGATTTCTGTCACCATTATTTATGGACCACGTAAACATACTTTTTTAGTTTAGATTCTTATGCTGGACCTGCAGCCCTAGCCTGGGACACCACTGTGCGACATAAAGATCGGATCAAGTTATGATTTTCTCATTAAGAAAGAGTACCCGAGAAGAATAGATATGATCCGGAAACACTCTTATTCGACGAGGCGTAGAGCGTTTTACTTTCTTCTTTACAATTTCCTTAATGCGCATGAATGAGAGATTACAGCACTTAGTATGAGCATATCGGCCTAGCTTCTTAGCCATAAGAATAGTTCTACCTACCAAGTCAACCCTACTCTTGCCCACAAGAAATTATTATTAGATACTCAATTCTTCATTGACTAGCCCCCCCCAAGCAATTACCTATGCCCTCCCTAGCTTATCCATAAGATAAGAAGAGACATATCTGAATAGATAGTATTAGACCACTTCTCACAAGCCCAGTCATACATAAAGGAGGATTTCTTATAGGCAAAAAGAAAACACATCTATATCGGCGTCAAGAGTTACCCAAGTCCGAAGTAATGCGTCTTTCTATCTAGTCCAACATGCTTACCCAAGACCCAACTTCTTCACTACTTGACCTACTTTCTATAACTCCCAGACTCTGCTTATTATGCCCGAAGGAGCGTATTTAGACTGAATAAGTAAATAAGGCGCGGAGCGATAGAACATCTCTCAGTTCACTAAGGATGAAATACTCTTGCTAGCTTTCGATGAATGCCTCCAGTTTTGGAGTAGATATAGGCAAAATTTAGCAAGTAACATGGTTGCTGTCACAATTCCTTAATCTTCTCGGCTGGAATCTACAATGGGCTACGTACGCCCTTGTTTTTGAATCACGGAAATGCAGAGGTTTTAATTAGTGCTTACCTGCAGTCCACCCTTTCTTTGAACCTTGTAAATGATCGAATTTACAGATATGAACTGAGTGCCATTTGATGAGTAAGATCGAACAAGGGAGAGGGATATGGAAAGGATGAAGTAATGAAAGAGGAAGTCATTGCTAGTAGTAACGACTTGTCACGATCCATTGGTTCATATAGAATCCATGTCCTAGGTCTATCAAAAAACATTCTTTTCGCTAAGCGTATATAATAAAATAGAGTGAAAGGGTCCACCCCGAAACCAAGGGGGTACTAACTAACAGCTGAGTCCTCTCCGAACCGCAGGAGATAGTTGCCCATCATACGGCTCACCAACTTCACTTGCCTCTAAGGGGGGGCTCGCTCCGGGCAGGTTCGGATCACTTACTATACACGGCCCTACGAAGGGGTTAGGAGCGTTTTCAATATGATTCTTTCTTTGTCGAGACGAAAAAGGAACCCATCTTTTCGATTGAAAAATGTGAGTCTGTTTTGCCCACTTTATCCATCCCCCTCTATAAAAATGATAAAAAGGCATTTTAAATGCTTCTTATTCCCGTGTTTGATCTTATCCATCTCTGCCCCGCTTCCATGTGGGCAGAGACCCCTGTAGAGAATGAAGAGGAGCCAAGGATCTTACTCTCAAGAGTGCTTCGATAGGCTCCACTCTCTCCCCTGAATAAGTCAGGCTCCGTTAGCCTGGGCTGAGATGGGGATAACGAGTCGACGATTGAAGCCCCCAACGTTCTGCCAGACACTGGACAGGGGTAAGCTCTGTAAATGTGTAGAGCCAAGTGTAGTGTGGTGTAGTAGTAGGCACTTCTAGGCCCCTTCCCGGCTACTGGATCACTCCAGTGCTTCGGGTACTACGGACCCTCTGCCATCCATTGCAGCAGAGCCGTTTCATGAGCGGGGGGGCTAAGCGCAGTTCTTTGAATCAAAGGTTTCATGAAATCAAAATCGATTCTTTTTTAGATATCTGGATAGATGGATGGATCTATCTTTCTATTCAGATATCTTTTGCAATCAGCCCCAAATCCTTGATTTGGCCAGGAAACAAAGCACTGCTTTGGGCCCAGGAAGCGAAGCTGCTTCTCCTCCACACTTCTTTATTTCTCCGTGCCCCTTCCGCCTTCGCGCGCCATTGGCGCTTTGCTCTCCTCTTATTTCTTCATTGGAGGGTTCGGATGGACTTCGCCGTTCTTTCCCAACGAAAATGGAAAGGGCTGTATCACATCGAGATGTCGATTCGTTTTCCGCCCCAAATGAGATGGGGAATTAGTCACCTCTGTCCCTTCATCTTTATGAAAGGAATCGAGGCCCGGCTCGCGTCGTTCCAACAACCGACGGGGAGCACCCCAGTATACGATCGCGCGCAGTAACTGGGAGTCCTATTACACCTAAGGCCAACTTCCATTCACCAAACCCAGGTTCATCTCGTGTAGTGATTGTGGACTCGTACAAGGATATGGAGTCGACGGTTGATGTATCAGACTCGACCCTGTCTTTCGTAGCATGCATTCCCATCTGTGTTGCAACTGATTCGGTAAGCTACGTGTCCGGTGCACGGAAAACAGCCTTCGGTCTCCCAACCTTACTCATGGCAACCTTCCGGCCGCCCAACGACCTATAACGCTAGTCACTACTCCCACTGGGGCTAGGAAGTAAGCCCCACAACCCAAAGCGGCGAAGAACAAATAGAATTTGCTACAAAAGCCGGCTAACGGGGGTATTCCTGCGTATGAGAACATTGTAATGGAGAAGGTCATAGCCAAAATAGGATTCGTTTTGGCTAGAGCGCCCAAATCCGCTATATATTTGACACGGGTTTGCCGTAATGCTGGAACTATGGCGAATGCATCTATCGTCATTGATGCATAAATAAATATACCAATTAGTAGTGATTGAATTCCTTCTATGGTTCCACATGAGAAACCAGTACGAATATAACCTACATGTCCAATCGAACTATGAGCTAGAGGTCTTTTTACTTTCGTTTGGGCCATGGCGGCCAGTGCTCCTAAGATCATAGAAGCAATGCTGCAGAAAAAGAAGATTTGTTGTAATGTACCCCCATAGGAAGCAACAATAGAAACACGTGACATATTTGCAGAAATAGAGATTTTAGGCGCAATAGAAAGGAATGCTGTCACCGGGGTGGGTGAACCCTCATAGATATCAGGTGCCCACATATATAGAGTCAAAAGAGAGATTGAGTCCGAGGGGTTATTACTGGCCGAAAACAATGACAAAGCTCTTATCCTTTATGAGGATGGCTGCCTTGAGGTGTGGAATTCAGAAGACATTTGATCATGGTATCCCTATTGTAAGAATACCCGCGAAGGTAAAGCTAGGTAGTAATTAGGTTCTAGGTAGAGTGAAGGCTCAAGCTAGGTTTCTTTTGTTCGCCATATCAGGTTGGCTTTAAGGCTGATAGCGATAGCGGGGAACTAGGGAGGTATGTTATTAGGTATTCCAAAGCTGAGGTGGTTGGACGATAACAAATAATGCAGTTTTCCTTCATCCCCCCGGAGGGCGAGCTCGGATTCATAAAGGGAAGGGATTGGTATCCTAGGTTGAATACATAGAATAAAAGGTGAAGAAAGGATAGAGTGATTGTAAGGAAAGGAATTGATACTATAGAACGTAAAAGAAATGTGCATTTTATTGAATGTATAGCCTACAAAGTGAGATCCTTGAAAGGAAGAGTAATACCAAGGAATGGATTCTGTATCTGGACAAGAGGGAGTTAGACTCTCTTTAAAGAGAAAATGATCATCAAGCGACGTTGAAGAGATAATGCTATTATACCTCGTGAGGACGGCTTAACCCTATTCCCTCAAGCAAGACTTAGTACAGCTAATGAATTAGTAACGAATAAAAGGTTGAGTGGGTGTTGGTGGTAGTACGTCCACACTAAAAGAGTATAGTTGCACAATTATCAACCACCTATTTTTGATCGTTCTATATCAATATTGATACTATATCAACATATAAGTCGGAATTCAAGTATCCACACTCAAGAAATAAAAAGAAAGCTAATCTTTGTTTCATGATGGATAGCTACTCTCGATAGAAGGGTAGAGGGAGGTAGCTAAGGTTGGTATTACGAGGAAGGTTGCTATTATTAGATAGAATTTTTTTAACTATATATCATATTATTAACTAGGCTAACGCGGTAAAGGCAAAGGTTTGATAAAAGTAGACACAATAGTAGGGGAAAGATGTACTTCAATGAATTTATCTCCGTAATGTACAGTACATCCTTGAAGAAGGGAGAGTGCTGAAATAGATGCACCCAAGGCCTCACCCTTAATCTTTTCATCCAGTATGATAGGAGTACTCGGCTAGTATGATAGGTCTACTCGGCAGATAGGAAAGCCTACCTCGCAGAAGATATCTACCATGATGCTACTCGGCTCTTAGAGGGGCGATCGATCTTTTTTCCAACTCGCTACTCTTCACCAGCAAGGAGATTAGCTCTTCGCTTCAGCCCTCTGAACTTATACCCAACTATAGGACTGTAGAAATCAAAATGATGGGTAGGGGGAGGCCTAGTGATGGTAGATGTGGTTAGGGTTGTACCGCAGGAGTGTACCCTCGATGGTGGATAGATCTCCAGCTTTTCTTACTCGATTTTGTTTTGATTGATCTTGCGGGTTATCTTATCTATCTATTTTTTCAGCTTTCTTATCAGGGTTGTCAGACTTCTTCTTAGAAGCTTTCTTCTTACTAGAATCTTTGATATTCTGTGTACCAGATTTCATCTGTTCAGATTTAGCGAGTTCTACTCGGAGATCCTCATTCTGCTCCAGCAAGCTCTTAATTAGCTTATAGGATGTGGGATTCAAACTATTAACATCCCCATCTCCTACATGAATAGGTTTAGTTCCAACCCATTTACCATACCGGTCAAAAACGAAGTCTCGCTTCTTACTTTCTATACCCATAGTGATACGCGCTGTTTTCTTTTCCACCAGCAGCTTATGCCAGTTCCTACTGAACTTTAGTTCGTATTCGAAAGTATGCTTGAGATGAGGGTCATCTAGCTGGTTTATGAACCACTTCTCATTAGCCATTATTTTTCCAGCACCTTTATGCTTCACGATCTGCTCATCTCTTACCGTCTGTAACATGTAGGACTTGGGAGCTAGGAAGACCCCTTTAGTAACATCGTGTTCTAGCTTGAAAGCACCTAATTTGGTCGCAGATACTTCATCAGCGGGAAGAGGGTGCTTAACAACAATAGAATCCGTATCAGTATAGTAGCAATCCTCCCTTGCTATATATGGATACATATGTATCCTCGCATAGGCTGTGACGGCTGCTGAGATTTGCACTGCTGCATTAGCCGGGGGTTTTTCGCGTTTTCGCTGTAATTCAGCACTTCTTTTATTTTTGTAGGTTATGAGGAACCTATCAGCACATAGTTCTTCACTATGCATAAATCCTTCATGCTCCATAGGGAATTTGAGTGCTTCTTCTTTATTAAGAATTAAGGTGGTAGTGCTTTCAGGGTTAATACCAAACCTGCCGTAGAGACTATTCATAGTGGTCTTGTGAATAAAATCTAAAGCTTTCTCCCCTCTAGCCTTTGCTTCAAGCCTTCTTCGGTAGATATCATTCACAAAATCCTTGAATGGTGATTCCATTCTGTCAAACAGATAGCCGCAGATTGGGTAGACCTTGTAACCGATACTTACAGCATACTTTAGCTCCTCAGAAAAATAGACACCTATAAACCTACCAGTTGGAAATATGAGCGTACCGTCACTCTGTTTATAAGGTAGAAATGGCTTGTGCATGTCAGCAGGGCATATTATGAACGCTTTAATGAAACCAAACATATCCTTCAGCTCAATCTTGGTTTTCTTTAACCCAAGATTATTTTTCCATCTAGGCTTGCCCGCTGGCATCTCTGATAACATAGAATAGGGGTATAGAGAATTCACATCGTAATACTTCAAATGTTCCCCCGTAGGTAGATATACATCTGTATGACCGCCGTAGTATCCACTCCTAATGAATTGTTCTTCATTGTCGTTTAGGATGTAGATCCTATTCTTTTCACTATCGTTTATGTATTTACGCCTAAAGATGGAGAGGGCCAGTGAAGATATTGTTAATCGATTAAGTATGTCGACCTGATACAAATCATAATAGATAGCTTTTGCTTCGAGCATAACAGCGCCTAGTAGCATAATATCTTGTTTTAGGTAAGATAAGTAATCGTCCTTATATATCCCCAGATTGTCGAGCGAAACACTGTCGTGGTTGATAACACCCTTACCGTTTAGTTTAGGACAAAAACAACGGGCTAGTTCTTCTAATTTACCTTTAAAAAGGTGGTATGAGTCTTGGAACGACAATATGTTCTTTCGCCTGCCCTTGGGGGATACTGTATAGACACTTATCTTGTAAATAATACGGTTTCGAACCAAGGGTTCTACTACCAAACCCCTGTGTTCCATTGTTAAATGCCTTAGTATAAAAAGACCATCGAACTGACCTAAATTATGAAAGTATACTACCAAACATGTTCTTGCTGATCTGGCTTCTTTGATCAACCTGTTCATCATAATTGTGAGCATCTTTGTACTCATTGACTTAAAATCTTCGTATAGTATTTTGTAGTCATCAGCATAGAACATTATAATTTTATTTTCATCTAATCCCTTATCCGTATCAATCGTCATATACCCCCCTGCGTAGGGGACGTGTGTATTGTATTCGTCGTTTTCTCCTAATTTATAGGGAATCGTTTCTAGATCGGCCACTATGAATTTCGTTTTGTTCTTTATCACTTGATTTTCTTTTGTTATATAGCAATTATAGCGAGCTACTTTATGCTGGTTTTTGGGCGTCATAGGTTTTTTAAAATTAGTGATTTCGCAATACTTATAGAAAACATTCTTTAAAGAATTATCAGATTCTTCTTTAGTAGGAAGTCGTACTACATCTAAACACCCATCGGTATAACAACTTATCATGATAGCCAGGACCTCAGAATCGCCGTAGTTTTCTGCAAACACCTTGACTGCTTTATAGATTTCCTGGAAAATGAACTCCTTAGGAATTAGCGTACCGTCCGCATATGTAAGCCTAATGGCTGTGGTTATGGTAATATTAGCTATATCGTCGTCTGTTTTTAATCTAAGTTGAAGGGTGAACTTGGCCCCACCCTGGATTTGCGGATAGGCATGCATATTCATGAGCTCCATATATGCTATACTAAGCGTCTCAGTGCTAGCAGGTGTCGGGTATGGTTCCTTGAACTCCTGTACAACAGTGATTTGTCGTTCATACAAACGGTAAGATCTGGATCTTCCTCTGTAGTACTTTTGTAACTCGTTCAGATATCCACGGAAAGTATTGCCATTTTGTAGAGTAGAGCAGTCATTTTTCAATTCCATTTTCAGAGCCTCTTCCCTGGCGAATCTTTCACTCTACCCCCTCTGACTAAGACTATAGAATGTTCCTGCGAATTATGACCTTTGCCTGGAATGTGAGCAAATATATCATGTCGATTGCTCAACCGTACTTTTGCTATCTTACGTAGAGCTGAATTAGGTTTTTTCGGTGTTCTCGTCGAAACACGCAGGCATACTCCTTGCTTCTGGGGACATTGATCCGAAGCACGCCCGCCCCGTGTGCGTCTTTCACGACATGCTCTGGTCCCGGGTTTCTTCCTGTGGTCTTCTAGCGTTAGAAGAAGTCGTGTCCGTCCCGGACATCTACAACGTCCTCTCACGCCTTTGGGGGGACAAACAAAGATCAGGAAAAGACGGACCGAACCCATTCGGTGACTTTCGCGGTCGCCCTCACTGAACCGACTTGGATCTGAACTACGATTCAGATCAAGTCTTACCGAAATTGGATTTCCTTTTCGTGCCATATGTCGCTTAGACTTTACTTTTGCCCCTTTCTGCCCTTTCCTCTATTTGTTCGATAGGGTCCTCGTTCTATTCTAATTCTAAACCCATTGTCGTCCATAGTTTCCTTGTCGACGCGAAGGGGCAAGCAGCCCCCAAACAAAGTCTGAGATCAGAACTCATACCGCGGTTGTGGCCGCATGCAAGTTCTTCAATATTTAGAGAGTATGTGTTAGTACGAGATCGCGCTATCAACTTATTTAATCTTTCTCGATGAAGCAAGAAAACGGATGCGCCTAGCGCTAGTTGCTCAATCCGTTGCTTGTTTGGTTGATTAGGACAAAATTGTATCCCTTAGGAACCGTACATGCACCTTTGTTTGGATGCCGATTGAATATTGTTACAATACGAAATACTTGAAGGCCACACGCAATTGACTCACCTACATTTTATGCTCCCACCTTTTTGTAGACTCAGCTTCTGCCTCTGGGGAAGCACTCACATTATGATCGAATTACAATGTGCAGGTTTTGTGACCACCACTGATGCTTGCTGTGGGCTGGGCAAGTATGGAGGCCTATTCTATTCATGTGTGTTCTTCCACGGATGGCGTGCTGCGACGCATCGAGCCATGTCGGGTGCAATTCATCTAACTAACTCCACCTTCCTCCTACGGGTCTGCAGTCAAAAGAGTTGTTCAGTCATATGGTATGTATACATAAATCTGCTTTTCACTCTTCTGCAATGGGATTCGGACATGATCCAATCGACCTTCCTCTACTTGTTGATGGCCTGTACTGTAAAGAAGAGCCCAGCGGATGGAAGCTGTTGAGTGGAGCTTCACCTGGCTGGATAAAAGCACTCTACCTAGGCTTGTAATAACTAGTACTTTCTATAATGCTTGGTTCCAACTAATAATACATCATGGTACCTTATATTCTTTAACTACTAACGGAACTGAGATAGGCCTGCCTGGGTAAAGAATAAGAAAAAACGTTCCGGTAATAGAGATTGCCTTTAGCAGGAAGATGAGTAGATCGCTCACCTGGAACTTCTTAGCCCTCTTTCCTTTAGAAGAAAAACCTTTGTGAATGCTCGCCCTGGACCAAGGCTGGCTATAGGCGGATCGCCCAACCGATCATAATCATAGGTTCAACCACACCAGAAAAGTGTTTATACATTTGGAAGACTTACTACACTGGAACCTAGATATCAACTAAACTAGGAAGTAGAAGCTAGGGCAGAGCCGTTTGTTTACCAAACGAACTTATCGCCGTGCTCGTGGGCTATGCTTCAAGTGCGGGGAACTACCCTGTATGCGGTCCATGTACCCTCGCCTGCGGCTCCTGTGCTCATGGTCCCGTTTTTTCTCTTCGCTTCGCCAAAAAGAAAGGAAGAGAAGAGGTCGGAAAGATCACACACAGTACGAAAGCAAGCATAAACCAAACGAAAACCGATGTAGCGAGAAAGAGGGCACCGTCCTTCCTTTTTGGAGCCAAGGGAGCCTTTGGCCTATCTGTCAGTATGTTGTGCATTCTCTCACTTCCAAAATAGCATATAATGGATGTCATGTACCAGCTATCTCTGAAAAGGTAGAAGGGCCCTTTAGGGACAGCAAGAGTTGCTTAGTGCTCAATAGTGCTTGCAAAGAACGTTCAAGATAGCTGACTGACTGAGCTACTTCCATAATAGGGGTCCTTTCTTTTCAAATCCGACCCACCCCCATCGATTTTAAAATATGCATTGAGAAAGAGCTTACCGGTAAATACCCTATCCCCTGTCTGAACTCTTGGAAGAACTTAGACTTGGGCACTTGTAACATGGTTGGAGGCATAGACTTGGAGTCCAAACGCCATTCCCTAAAACCTTATGAGTAGCTTACTATCCTGCCTGGGTACTTCGCAAGTCCTGCTGCTATCCAATTAGGCTGGCTTCATTACGTAGAGCGGATCCACCCATACATAATAGGAGTACTCTTAAAGTAAGACCTTTAGAGCCTATATATAGTATAGCTTAGTAGCGGCCGGCTGTTCAATTTGAGAAAGGCCCATCTCCTGATTGTCTCAAATCGAATAAAACTCTTTAGCAATTGGTCTGACAGAACGGATGGTAAGGTGGGGGACCCATACCTTTATTCTATTCCCGTGCTTAGAGCGAGTGAATGAAAAGCTACGCCTGCTGCTTGTGTTGATTGAAAAGAAACCTGTCTAATTGAATATGCTAGTAATCAATCGCTGCGCGCCTCTCATCATTTCCTGTGCTTCTGCTCGTATGCCAATAAGTAAGTTTAAGCTTTATGCATATGGCTCAAATCTCTTTGCTTTTATTTATCAATTAACAACTTCTTTTTAGCTCTGACATGGCCTAGAAAAAGGTGGTGTCAAAGCCTGGAATGCTTGGAAATCTCATTATTGGCAAAGCAGATGCATACATAGTTAGGGTCAAAGAGTTATTGAAGAAGTCATCATGTGATCGATTGACCAGGAAATAACCTTATTTGGACTTAGAAGCTACTGGTGCGGAAGAAGGAAGCGTAGCTGAGTCATTCCTTATATCGAATCTTATTACCAGCTTTCATAGTGAGCAAAGCACCCGGCGCAGTACAAGGCTAAGATGTAAGTAGGTGCACAGTACCCTCACGCAATAGCATTTAGTGGAGCTATTAAAAAGTAGATGGAGTATGCTTTTCCGAAGAAGAGTGATCCTGGGTAAAGGCAAAGTGTGTCAAGCAGGAATATCGTTTTTGGATCCATGCATAAGTTGGCGAAGATGGTCTAACTTAAGACTTTTTAACCTGAGCATGCGTGCTGTGGATTTGATGTGGAAAGAAGGAAGAAAAGGCTGGATAGCTCTATAATTAATAAGAATCTCAAGTGAAAGGGATCTATCCTGTTGCAGTGAAGGTTATTAAAAAATAGCTTGAACATAAGTTCGGTATTCAAATAACATACCGAAATAAAAACTTTGGCAAAGAAACTAATTAGCAATGTGGGGGATATATGGCTTAAAGTGGGATGATTCTCTCATAGAAGTAGGGGCAAGAGGAGATAATGAGTCTCAATCCAGGCAGTGTTGTGGACGTCAGCGGTAGAGATAAACTCAAAGACAAAGGATGAGATTTGCATCCATTAGCCAACATTTCCAACGCTTTCTTATTGCTCTTGGTGCCTAACTCGCAGACATTAATTGGTGTACTCTCTGCATTTCACCTCAAAGTAAAATGGAAGGGTCTTCTTTCCGTTCCGCTGCGAACGCAGTTTCTGGATTTTGAGCTTGCTTTTGCTCTTATGGAAAATGAGAGGATGAATGGTAATGCTTTTTTAGAGCATAGCATGAAGCAATAGGGATGAAGGAGGGTCTTGTTCGTAATCCATGCAAAAAGGCTTAGTAGAAGCAGTGAAAAAGGTGCACACATCGGACGCTTTAGTAGCCTGCCTTTTACCACTTACTATACCACACCACAAGTACACACAGGTACTGGCCTTAATCTTTGTCATTAAGTCCGCACACCCTTCAATTTTCCATAGTATGCTACGATAGGTTCTTCTTGTAGTAGGTAGAGCAAGCAATTCTTCACTGAAACTAGGGAGAGGGCGAATAAACGACCGAACTACCATCTATCATAAGGAAAGTACCAGGGCAAGGGACTTGAATCTCATTTTGCTGGATAACTCTTTCCAAAGCTGCAAGAAAGGTAAAGAATGAAAACAAATACTTTAAAGAATACAAGCCTTAGCCTAGTTTCAAAGAAGAAGTTTGTTCCGTCTTATCTTCTATGAAGGCGGGTAGGGCTCTTTTCACATTACCAGTGGAGTTTCTCTTTATTCGACCCAGACTTTGAAGCTAAGGAAACACCTTCTAGTTTCAAAATGTATATATTAACTGGTCCCTATTCAAATAGAAAGTTTGACCTCAACCCTATTATAATCATGCTACTACACCATGGCTAGCATCCCTATGACAATGACCAGTTCGTGCCCATTCTAGCCATGCCCGTGCCAGAGACGGATCATACCCTATTGACTTAGGCTGAGCGAAGCTTTCTTCTTATGCTGTGTCATAGCCTATGGGAAAGGCCAGTTGCCCACTAGCATTTAAGAACAAGGCAACATAGAAAATGTTAATCGTTAAAGTCCTTCGTCCTTCGAAACATTATTTCCCTTAGGATATAATGGTTTACGGACGAAGGTTATGAAGGACGTACCTTCATAAATTCATTAAACAATGACGAAGGATGAAATGTAAAGAATATAAAAGACAACATGAACAATTATATATTATTATCAGGCATAAACAGAAATATCGTTGAATTACAAGTGTACCTTCAATCGGAAGGAGATGACAATACAAGCGTGACGCAAAAAGCGAATGCCAGGTCAGCGTGTCCAGTACGGGGGTACTGTTCACCTATTTATAGGCGCGGGACACAACCCACACAAAATTACATTCATGCCCTTTACACTTGATAATAATTCTATAGTAATCTGTCGAGGTCTAAATAGCCTTTTCGTCTTTAAGTCGGTTCCACCTTCTGCTGTCACGCCGAAGCTTTCCTGCTTACACCTTCGGCGCTGCACCATCCTTCGTATTATTCTGGTCTACTGTGATGCCGACTTGAGTCCGAAGATACCTGTTCACACATTATACTCCAGAAATACTATTAAATCCTGTTTTTGAGGACCTTCGGATGCCGAAGGTCCCCAACAGGATCCAAGAGCCCGCTCCATCCAACCCAGTTCAACCAAGGAGAGCTGAAGACCCCCAAATTCTTGAAGGTCACCCGGTCTCTATCAGAGGAGGGAAGAAGGCTTGGGAACTCCCAGAAGGAGCCATAGTCTTGGAAGGAATTCCAGTCTTCCCTCAGGCTATGGATAAGAAAGAGCACCACGAGTCCTCCCAAGATCCCCCGCCAGAGTTGTTTGAGCCCCTCACCATGAAGAGGATTCCAGCACCGTCTCGTGAGATCAAAGAAGAAGCTGCAAGCACCCCACCAGCACCGCCGCCCTCTGAGGAGCTACAAGAGCCAGTCCAGCTTGAAGAAGATTTCGACTGCGTCTTGCCATCTCAGTTGCCGCCAGAAGAAGTCATCAACATCAGCTCCCTGTTGACCCATCCAGGAGATATCTCAGATTGAAGTTGTGCGTCAGCCTTGCCAGAAGAGAAGTTGCCTGGTCTGAAGTTAGTATGCCCAGTCCTCTGCATGCATTGGGTAGTGAAGTTTTTCTTCACTTTGGCTAGAGCCCTGCATGTATGAGAGGTAATCGTGTAGTCCCGTGCCTTGAAAAACTCTATTTGTGTGGCCCCCTAGGGCATTTCAAAATGAATTTCGCTTGATGTTTTCTCCCCTTTTGAGTGCATATGTGATGCTTTAACGTTAGTGCTCATAAGTCGCATTTAGCATAGTTCTCAATTCAGGAGCCAAGCAATAGTAGTTATGCTTAGCCCCCGAATCTGAGTAGTCCGTGCTTTGGAAAAACTCTATCCTTCCCTTATTCAAAACATTCGATTTGTTTGTGCTTATCATTGCTGAGCTTGTGTGTTTTCTTTTTTTAAGAAAGGTTTTCTCTAAAAACATAGATCACAAATTAGATCTAATCCTCACCTTATGCTTCCATTCTCATCTTAACCCATCTCAAGAGAAAAGTTCCTTACCCAAGAAGATACCGGGAAGCTTACCCTTGAAGCCTGGAACAAGCTACAGAAGAAACCAGTCCAGCCGCTCAGTCAAAAGGACCGACCGTGAGAATCAAAGCACTGCCCCTGAGTCAAAGTAAACAGGAAAAGAGGACAGAAGGAGTTATTACCATACAGAGAGGCAAAGATTCTTGGAACCAGAGACCACAAACATCAGGGTCATCGACCCCACCACTCACCCGTGCCCCCCCCCCCCCCCCCGCATGCGTGCCTGCCTCTATGCGCACTAGCACCGCCGCCCATGCCCCCTTTGCAGCGCACTACCGCCGCCCACCCCCCTTTGCAGCGCACCCACCGCCACCATCATCGCCGGCAACACCAGACCCCCCTCCCCTTGTCGCACCCGCTGCCGCCTAGCACCTACTCCATCACCACCACTCTGCAACCAAGCACCCCCGCTCGCCTATAAAACCCCCAATCGGCTCCCTCAACTCCCATCTCGCTCAAAGCAAAGCACACTCTAGATAAACCTCCCTGCCAAATAGCAAGCAACTCCATTTTCCACTCCCTCGCCCCTAAGATCACAATGCTCGGTGATTCTTGGGTTGAAGACTGTTGCACATGGTTCATAGTCTTTGGTTTCCTCCTCTGTATGATGGTAATACTCATCGATAGACTCCTCCAGTGGGAAGAGCAAAGTGAAAGAAAGAGGCAGTGAAAAGTGAAAAGTGAGAAGAGAAAAGAAGATAGTGAAGAGAAGATAAGAAGAAGGTTCTCCCAGAATCAACCCTGTGCCAGTCATCCCTCTGCAGCCTGCTCAAGCAGCAACAGCAGTAGAAGGACCCGTAACGCCCTTGTTATGTGGTACTTCAAGGAGTTCAAATCCCCAAGATTCAAGAGTTCTACCCTCATTCTTTTTAAGTGGGGTAGTATTCCAGTAAGGTTCCTGCTATGGAGAAAAAGAAGAAGGCCGCCTATAGCAAGCTTATGGAGGACCGGATCATCGAAGCTTATAAGTTTCTGGATGAGAAGTGGTCACCCAAGTTCCGTTGATGAAGCACTAGAAGAGCAATCAAGGAAGGGACCCATGGATAAGTTCGCAAGAGAAAGGTTTGCGCGTTGGCATCGATGCTTCTTCAATAAGCTAGCTGCAAGCGAAACCTAGAAGCCTGAAGATGATCTTTGAGTAGCCAGATTCAGCGTTGCAATCGGCAACCGGATGCTCCTCAAAGGCCAGATTTTGTTGAAGTTC
This sequence comes from Zea mays, assembly GCF_902167145.1. Lineage (NCBI taxonomy): Eukaryota > Viridiplantae > Streptophyta > Magnoliopsida > Poales > Poaceae > Zea > Zea mays. The sequence continues at coordinate 8,214,371 of NC_050104.1, read as the reverse complement.
CATCTCCTCGAAGAGTCTGCAAAGTGAAGATATGTAGCTGAAGTAAAGCTATACCCATAACCCTTCTAAGCCGAATCTCGAGGACGAGATTCCTTTTAAGTGGGGTAGATTTGTAGCATCCCAAAAATTCAAATCCTGAAATTTTCTCAAACTTGCTCTAAATTCAAAATGAATTTCAAATTTCATTTCAAAATTTTTGTTTGCGAGTTGATATCGACAAATAAAATATAGTGGTCTATATTTCTCTCCAAAATCCTCCTCAAAATATCCTACAAATGTTTCTCGAGTGATCCCCCTCAAATTCTTTCCAGAAATACTGCTCAGATATTTCCCCAGTAACCCCCCTTTGATTTCTTTCCAGAAATACTGCCCAAATATTCCACCGATGTATCTCCGGATATTTTCCTCTTGAGAAATACCTTCAGAATCATTTTTCAAGACCCTACAAATATTTTCTTCATAACTTTCCTCATGTCCATACGTATATGTATGCCTCCAGTGTCATACGGTGAGCTCTACAAGCTAATCTCACTTATACAAGACAAATACATGCTAACCTCCCACTAATCCTCTCATCCTCCCACTAATCCTCTCATCCCTCCCCCTAATCCCCCCACCATGGCTATAAATAGAGGGGCAAGGGCCTCCTCTCATCCCACCCCAAGCCATTTCATGGCAACTCTCTCCCCCCCCCACACACACCCACTCCATGTTCCACACAAGCACACACTAGCACAAGGATCGTTCGATCGTTCTTCGATCGTTCGTCCCCTGTTCTTAGTTTGTTCGTTCGTTCGTCCGATCGTTCGATCGTTCGTCCGAGTCGTTCATAGTTCGTTCATCCGTTCGTCCGATCGTTCGTCCGTTCGTTCGTCCAAATAATCTTTTTCCTACTATTATGCTGCCGAAATTCCGATCGTTCGTTCATTCGATCATTCGATCGTTCATCGTTCGTTCATAGTTCCTATTCATCGTTCATCGTTCGTTCATAGTCCCTATTCATCGTTCTTCCAGATAATCTTTGTCCTGCCGTTATGCTGCCGAAATTCCGATCGTTCGTTCGTTCGATCATTCGATCGTTCATCGTTCGTTCATAGTCCCTATTCATCGTTCATCGTTCGTTCATAGTCCCTATTCATCGTTCTTCCAGATAATCTTTGTCCTGCCGTTATGCTGCCGAAATTCCGATCGTTCGTTCGTACGATCATTCGATCGTTCGTCCGTTCGTTCGTCCAAATAATCTTTTCCTGCCGTTATGCTGCCGAAATTCCGATCGTTCGTTCGTCCGATCATTTGATCGTTCGTCCGTTCGTTCATAGTTCCTATTCATCGTTCATCGTTCGTTCATACGAACTATTCACTATCACTATTCACCATTACTATTCACCATTACTATTCATCGTTACTATTTATCATTACTATTCATCATCGTTACTATTCATCGATGATATCTATAATTTCTTTTCCATCGCCACTATTCATCGTTACTAGTCATCGTTACTATTCATCGGTCATCTAGTCATCCCAAATTTCAACTACTCATCAATCATGCTGTCCAGTCCACCTAAGACCAGCCAGACCCATATTCCAGTCATACGAACTCCGGTGACTGTGATTTTCCTTCCAGTAGGGAACTTCCCATCTGGTCACCCATCCCAGGTTTCTCCAAGTTGAGCACGCTTGACTTTGAGATTCCTTCGAACCAGGCTTCCAAACTCAGATTCCAATAATTCTTGTTTCTAAATTCTTATCAAACTATTCCCTATCCAACCATGTCATCTCTTAAGCATGGTTCATATTCCAGAAGACTCCCAAAATACTCTTGTCCCATATTCTGCCTATAACTCTCTTGTTCATACTAAGTCAGACGATTCATTCGTCAATATTCTCACCAACAGTGAACTTCATTGTGCTACACCACATACACCCAGCTATAAATACACCCAACTACCCTCTCCCTCTCCACACACACTCAACACCCTCAACCAAGGCAAACACCCCACCCACTCAGTTACTCCGCTCTGCCGGCTACACGCATAGTGTCGCTTCGCCTCCAGTCCACCCTCCTGGTAAGCATCTCCGCTCCACCACCAGTAATATCACAACACCACATGACACAGATTCTACTCAAGACTCTACCCATCCATATATCGCTTTTCTGACCACTATATTAAATATTTGTTGGTATACTTGCTTGTTTGTATGTTTGCTTATTCATGTTGCATAGTTATCGGAGCGTTCGTGCCGTCTCGTGGAGGCCAGATCCGCGAGTCTACGCTAAGCGGTGGAGCCAGAAGCCAGTTCCGCGAGCTCCCCTTCCCCCTTCGCCGAATAAGCACGGCAAGCTCACTGGATCCCTTTGATGCATAAATTACCTATGTTTTACAACCACAACCCTCAGCCTGTTATTTTATGCATGATATGATTTTAAGACAAGTTATTATGGCCACCCAGCCGCTTGCCGCAATCAATCCCTGATATATTTGTTACAAATGATTTGAGGAAAGGTGTGAGTTTTCAAAAGAAAATGTTTTTCAAAATGTGTATGATGAAGGGTATTCACCCTTATCACCTTGTGAGTGGGATAATCATGGACTCCCTGGTTTAGGGGAGGGCCTAAGGTGATGGCTCAGCTGGTTTAGGTGTGAGCAGAAGGATTGTCCCCTCGTATAAGGACCGGTTTGTCATCTTTCACTACCTGTACTCATGATAAGTACAACCACTCGAGACTGTGTGGGCAGTCACTCAATCTGAACTCGTACGGTCCAACCCCAGGGTTATGAAGGCTGGGGAGCACCAGGAGGATAAGGAGGGGGAAAGTTTTGTCCGGTTTGGACATGGTGGTGGCCTGACTCCTTCCGGATAACCGTTAAGGTTAGGACGTGCGGGGAAAGAAAGAGATTCGGATTCGGGTCTCACTAGCTATGAGATCGCAGAGCCGGACTAGTGGGTAAAGTGTACACCTCTGCGCAGAGTTTAAACCTATTCGAATAGTCTGTGTCCACAGGAATGGACGAGTCTGGTATGGTATGGAAATTAATGTTTTGTTTTCCAAAAAAGAGATGGTTTTGAGAAAAGTGGTTTTTAAAAGGTTCGGCGGTTGAGCCGTGAGCTATGGTGGACGGGAAGTCCAGTAGCTGTTTTTCAAAATGAAAACCAGTGGGAACTGCTGAGATACCTGGATGGTTTAGTCCAGGGGATTTTGTTATAATACCGAAAAACTTCCTGCTCCTTTTGGAGAGGATGCGCTTTGCAAAAATACAAAATGTTTTTCAAAACAACTCTGCATCAAATATTGCTGTTTCTGCAAAATATCCTGAGCTCCACATATTCCATGCATTATATCTGATTTCCCCATTCCGTGGGTGAAGGTGGGCTGCTGAGTACGTTTGTACTCACCCTTGCTTATTTGTTGTTTTTCAGAAAAAGGAGATCGGGTAAGAGTTACGACTGTTTCCAACCTTGCTTGTGGCTGTTGGACCGCTGAATTGCTTCACTGCGTATATCGGGCTGCTTCAGCCCCACTCTGATGATATGTCCCGAGTTGTGGACCAACTCTTAAAGTTGTTCGCCACCTTTATAGGTTTGTCTCGTTTAAACAGATATGGAATCATCTGATGTATAAATGTGTTTACTAGCCTCCTGGGACTAGTAATTGTATCACATTTGAGTCCCAGAGGATTGGGGACGCTTCAGTCTGGGAGTACTGTTCCTGCCCGAGGCTAGGCTCGGGCGAGGCGAGATCGCATCCCTTGAGTGAATGAAGCCTTGACCTGAATCGTGCCCATCAGTCTCTGCAGTTTGCGCTGATGGTGGTTACCAGCCGCGTTTAGGAGTGTTGGGGGTACCCCTAATTATGTACCCGACAGTAGCCCCCGAGCCTCAAAGGGAGTGTTGGTACTCGCTTGGAGGCTTTGTCGCACTTTTTTGCAAGGGGATCGGCCTTTCTCGGTTACACTTTGTTCCGGTGGGTGCGCGCGAGCGCACCCGTGAGGTGTAGCCCCCGAGGCCTCGGAGGAGTGGTTTGACTCCTCCGAGGTCTTAATGCCTTTCGTGATGCCTCGGCCGGTCTGGTTGTTCCCTCGTGCGATCTGATTGTAGCCCGGGTGTGTGGTCAGGTTCTGAGTTTTCAGGCTGGTTTGTTGACGCTGTCAACGGTTTGGCCGTAGCCGGGTTTGCGAGAGCAGCCCCCGAGCCTGTGCACGGAGCGAGAGGACGATCAAGGACTGTCTCGACTTTTATCATACGCCCCTTCGTCGCCTTTTCGCAAGGAGGAAGGGGGAAAAGCGCCATGTGGCCCTCGGAGGGCGCCGAACATGGTGTCTCCAGTGAGTTGCTAACGGGTGATCCGAGTGAACGCTCGTGCCCCGTTCGATAAGGGTCGGCTAGTGGCCTAGAGGCGCGCTCCAAAAGTACATGCAGGTGATTTGCCGGACCCGGTCCCGTTCGATAGGGTCCAAGGGCTCGATGCCTCCCTCTGATGGGATTCCGTTACAAAATCGCTCCTATTGGTCTCGGAAATGTCCTAGGGTACCTCGGGAGCGTAGCCCGAGCTTCGGCCATGTAACAGACGTACCCAGAGTCATCCCTCGCTCTGCATGCTCTAGGCGGCTATCGAACCCTTCCGAGGGGCCAGCCTTCGAACCCCTGATCAGTAGTGGGCGTGGAGCCTGAGTGCTCTGAGGCGGCTGTCGAACCCTTCCGAGGGGCCAGCCTTCGAACCTCTGATCAGTAATGTGCCTGAAGCCTGAGTGCTCTAGGGCGGCTGTCGAACCCTTCCGAGGGGCCAGCCTTCAAACCCCTGATCAGTAGGAGGGCTCGGGGCCCGCTTCCTTTGCAGAGAAGGATCCCTTTCGGAATATCCCCTTTCCCGGTCCCTGTAGCAAGAGAGAGAAAGGGGAGGAGGAAAAGGATATGAATTTAAATGGTGTGGCACACCTTTTTTGACGCGGTCATCATGGCGGAGGTGAAACAACGCCTGCTTCGTCTGCCAAGGGCGTCGCTTGCCCTGCTGAGGAGTTAATGCGACGGGACGGACGATTCGCGGGGCGGCCGTTGCGCGTGCGCGAGTCGTTCGAGGAACGAGCGTTTCGCCTTCGAGTTTGAATTTCGCGGTTGGTTCGGGCGAAGTGTTGAACGGATCTCGCCCGGGCCTTTATATACCCAGAAGAGGGGCCGACGGTGGTTCTTTACTCTGCTGCTCGCCTTCTGCTTTGGTTTCCATAACCTAAGAGAATAGCCAGAGAAAAGGAAACCACGCACCTTTTTTTGCTCCGCCTCCACCCCCTTCGTTCGGCGATGGCCGACAAGGTGACCGTCGTTCCGCCGCGCGATCCGTGGCCTTTCTCCACCGTCACGGTGGACGATCTGGAGGCCCTCGTCGCCGATGGTTTGCTCCGTCCCCTCTCCGGTGATCCGCAGCCGGAGTGGATGGCCCCCGCGAGTGAGGCCGACCCGACTTCGCCGCCGGGGTATGTGGTCAGTTTCGTCTCCTTCCACGAGCGGGGGTTCGGAGTGCCAGCGAGCCGTTTCATGCAGGCGCTCCTGCACTACTACGGGGTGGAGCTGCACAACTTCAACCCCAACTCCATTGCGCAAGCGGCCATCTTCGCGGCGGTTTGCGAGGGTTTTTTGGGGATTGACCCCCACTGGGATCTGTGGACCCATCTCTTCTCGCGGAGCTTTTTGCCTTGACGATGGGGGAAAAGAAGGTCCGCATGGCGGTGCGGGCCGGTGGCTGCACCCTCCAGTTGAGGCAGGGGCGCGCGCAGCAGTACATCCCCGCCATCCTTGTGTCTTCGAACAAGGGGTGGCAGCGCCGGTGGTTTTACCTCCGGAACGACGACGGAAGGCTCCCATCGTTTTCTCCACGAGTGGTGACCGCTGCCGGCAGCAACTGGCGTTGGGGTGCCATGCGCGAGAAACAAGAGAATCTCCAGCCTCTTCTGGAGGTCTTGCAGAGGTTACGAGATGGGGGGCTCACCGCTGCGGGGGTGGTCGCCGCCATCCATCGCCGGAGGTTGCTCCCTTTGGCAAAGCGGCGATTGCCGCTCTTGGAGATGAAGCCGGGGGTTGATTTGGAGGGCTCGCAGATGTCCTCGGCTCCCCTTTCCGCCGACGACCTCCGCAGGCGGATAGCGGGCACAGTAGGGAGGCTGGATGTCGGCGCCCTTACCCAGCCTGTGATGCACCCCGAGCGTGGGTACGTGTCCCTGGTGAGTGTCCGCTCCTTCTCCTATTTTGTGCTGAGTTGCCTTTGATTCTCACTGTCGGGATTTCCGTTCGTCTCCAGGGGTTGGGGTTTCACAAGCCCTCCCTGCCATGGGTCCCGGAGGATGCGGTGGACCGAGCCACGCTGAGGGTCGCCGCGGAGAAGAAAAAGGAGAAGAAGGACGCGGAAAAGGCCCAAGTCTGCGAGCGGATGCGGGCTCGGGACGCCTTGGAGAAGCGCCGTCGAAGGCAGGAGAGAGACGGGCTCCCGAGGGAGCCGTCGCTAGAGACGCCTGACGACGATGATGATGATGATGACGACGAGGACGACGACATGGTGGCCCGTCTTGGCCTTAGCCCGGATCTGAGGCTGGGCCAGGGGTCGTCGAGCTAGCCTCCAAGTGGGCTAGCGCCGTCGGTATCTAGGGCCGGGACATCAAGGTCCCGGTCTGAGGAGCGGGGATAGGCCGAGGGGGTACTTGACCCCTTGGCCGAGGTAGTTGAGGTGACTCCGGGGAGTCAGGCCGACCCGCCTATCCCCCAAGAGCAGTCGCCCGTGCCGGCTGTACAGGAGGTTGATCCTCGGGCCGTCGTGATGGCGCCTTGGCAGGCCGTCTCTTCGGCGCCTCGGGCGCCCGAGGTGGGTACGGCGCCGAAGCCGGCAGCGGGGCGAACCTCGGCAGCGCCTGCGGGGACCGAGGCCTGAGGGGCCTCCCCGCAGGCACGATTGGCCTTGGTTCGAAGTGGGTGAGTATCTGAGGATACCTCTGTTTTGGCTCCTTCTTCGTGTGTCCTGAGCCTTCTTTACCTTTTCCTTTCAGCAAACGGAGGCAAGGTTCGGTCGGTCTGGCCCCCCGGAAGGCCCTTAAGACGGTGTCGGCTTCTGCAGCCAGTGCCGCAGCGCGCCACGCCGGTTGGCTGGCCTCCGCACAAGACGCCCTCGAGCGGGGGGCCCAGGCGGCACGAGTTGCCCTGGGGCAAGCCTCCCAGGTTGACCCTTCCATCGGGGCGGCCATCGTGTTGGGGGAGGCTGCTGGCGTGGCCGTGGCCCCAAGCCCACCTGTCGTGTTGCCGGCGCCGGCACCAGCTTCTGCCGAGGCCGTCGTTGTTCTGCCCGTGGAGCCACCCGTCGCTGCTGATGCTGGGATGGTTGAGGTGCCGCTGCTCGAGGTCGTCTCCGACCTTCCTAGTCTCGGCCATAAGGAGAGGGTGACCGCCATTGCCGAGGTCGGCGATCGGGAGCCCGCCTCCTTAGCCGAGGGGAGGCCCAGTACGCCGCCAGCGATGGTACCCGATGCGTCGACTGCAAGGGGTCCCGACGCCTTGGAGAAGGGGCGCGCAGAACCGCGACCCGTCTTGGGGAGCAGCGACCTCATCCCCGCGCGACGCGACCCCAATGAGTGGCGTGGGCAGGCGCTCCGGTTCTGGACCCGCGGCGCCTCGAAGACCCTTTTCGTCCTTGACGATGAGCGGGAGGAGCAGTCTCGCGATGAGCTCCATGAGTATGCCGAGGCGGCGATGGGGTCGCTTCGATCGTCCATGGAGATCCTTTCCAGGGACGTTCCTAGGGTCCTCCATGTAAGGATTTTAGTCATACCTTTCACGTGACTAGGGCATTCTTTGTAACACCCTGCTTCCCTTCCTCAGGAACTGACGGATGTGAGCACCGCCAAGTCGCTGTTCATCCGCCGCGAGACTGACGTCTGGGGTTCGCTGCGGTTCCTGAGGGCCGCGTTTGCCTAGGCTAATGAACGCCTCGCCCAACGGAGCACCGAGGTGGCAGACCTTCAGCTACTCTGTGATGAGCTGGAGGTGGAGGCAGCGGCGGCACGGGCAGAGGCGGCGTCGGCACGGACGGAGGCGCAACAGGGGCAGTTGGAGCTTGGCCATGTTATTGGCGAGTGGGACCAATCTCAGAGCCAGGCTACCGAGGTTGTAGGCCAGGCTGAGTCCCTTGGAGGTCAGCTAGCCGAGGCGTCTACTCGGGCCGGAGCCCTTGCGGAGGACCTGGCCGTGGCCGTCGGGTCTGCTCTATCCGCCCAAGCCGCAGCCTCAGAGCAGCGTGCCCGGGCTGAAGGTATGTTTCGGCCGCTTTGTGACTTCGATTCAGCTTCATTCTTCAACTCATGTCTGAAGAATTCTGTTTGGCTGTCTGCAGAGTTCGAGACAGCTCTCAACAAGTCCGTCAAGGCACTTGCCCAGACGACTGAGCAGAAGGAGGCCGACCGCGTGGCCATGTCCGAAGCTATCTCGGCCTTCTGCCAGGTCTTTGGCCTCGATGACGTCCCCTCAGGTAGCTCTCCCCAGAGTCGCCTGCGGGCCTTGGGCGGCCATGTGCGCAGCAGACTCCGCGAGGCGCTGCATCACGGCGTTAGGCGGGCCTTCGCCGTGCTCGCTTCCCACTACGATGTGGATCTGGAGCGGGTCAGCGAGGGGTACTGTCTATCCGACGAAGACGAGGCTGCCTTAGCTGAGGTTCAGAGGCTTGACGCGGCCGTCGCGGGCCCAAGCGTGGTGCTGGCGTCCTCCTTCGAGGTGGAGATCCTTCCGCTCGCACCGCCGTCCGGGGCCGGGCCAGATCTCGCCGAGGGTGGAGACGAAGCCGAGGGTGCCGCTCCCCCCCGGGTGATGCCTGATTTTGACGGAGCAGTCTATTTGGAGCATGCATGTGTTTTTCACGGCCGCCGAGGCCTAAACACTTTGTTGTCATGTTATAAAGCTGTGTTTCTTTTCCTCTCGTTTCGAGTATCCGGACTTGTTCGTCAGTAGCAGAATCGCTTATCCGAGTAAGAGTTACTTTTCGCGGAAGGTGACGAGTGAGGTATCTGTATCCCGGAGGCGTAGGAGTCCCTCGGCTCGGTCGGCCTTGCCGCTTACGTGCGCTCTTACTCGTTTTGCAGGATTCTATTATCGATATAGTCGGAAAGCACGAAAGTCGTTTTGGTAGAAAACTTTTCCGAGGAAAATTTTGACGCAGAGGGGGTTCCCCCCTTCTAGCCCCCGAGGGAGGGTCGGGCTTTGCCGAGGCAAGGCTGACCCTTCCTTGACGGTTAGACTTTATTTTTGTGTGTATAGAAAACGAGGTATATGAACGACTTGAAAACATCTTAAGGGTAAAAGCGACGTAGCTGTCGGATGTCCCAAGCGTTGTAGTAGACCTCGCCCTGATCGTTGGCCAGCTTGTATGTTCCGGGCTTCAAAATCTTGGCGATGATGAACGACCCTTCCCAGAGAGGAGTAAGCTTGTGGCGCCCTCGGGCGTCTTGCCGCAGCCGAAGTACCAAGTCTCCCACCAGGAAGTCTCGAGGCCGAACCCCTCAGGCGTGATAGCGTCGCAGAGACTGCTGATACCGTGCCGAGTGTAGTAAGGCCACGTCCCGAGCCTCTTCCAGCTGGTCCAGTGAGTCTTCTCGGCTGGTCTGGTTGCTTCGGTCGTCGTACGCCTTTGTCCTCGGGGAACCGTATTCTAAGTCTGTGGGAAAGATAGCCTCGGCCCCATAGACTAGAAAGAACGATGAGAAGCCCGTGGCTCGGCTTGGCGTCGTCCTCAGACTCCAGACCACCGAGGGTAGTTCCTTCATCCATCGCTTGCCGAACTTGTTGAGGTCGTTGTAGATCCTCGGTTTGAGTCCCTGCAGAAGCATACCGTTGGCACGCTCCACCTGCCCATTCGTCATGGGGTGAGCTACGGCGGCCCAGTCCACCCGGATGTGGTGATCCTCGCAGAAGTCCAGGAACTTTCTGCCGGTGAACTGGGTGTCGTTGTCAGTGATGATGGAGTTCGGGACCCCAAAGCGATGGATGATGTTGGTGAAGAACGCCACCGCCTGCTCGGACCTGATGCTGGTTAGGGGTCGGATCTCGATCCACTTGGAGAATTTGTCGATGGCGACCAGCAGGTGCGTGAAGCCCCCGGGTGCCTTCTGTGAGGGACCAACGAGGTCCAGACCCCACACAACAAACGGCCAGGTGATGGGTATCGTCTGAAGGGCCTGAGCGGGCAGGTGCGTCTATCTTGTGTAGAATTGACACCCTTGGCAGGAGCGTACAATCCTAGTGGCGTCGGCCACCACGGTCGGCCAGTAGATGCCTTGTCGGAAGGCGTTCCTAACGAGGGCTCGAGGTGATGCATGGTGATCGCAAGCCCCCGAGTGTATCTCTTGCAATAGCTCCTGTCCTTCAGTGACGGATATGCATCGTTGGAGAATGCCTGAGGGGCTGCGGTGGTAGAGCTCCTTTTCATCACCCAGTAAGACGAATGACTTGGCGCGCCACGCCAGTCGTCGAGCTTCGGCCTTGTCGAGGGGTACCTCTCCTCGGTGGAGATATTGCAGGTACGAGGTCTGCCAATTTCGATTAGGTGTGACCCCATTCCGCTCTCCCTCGACACGTAGTGCCTCACCCTCGGCGGCCGAGGATACCTTGGGCTGGGCCGAGGCTTCCTCGGGCTGGGCCGAGGCCTCCTCGGGCTCGGGCGTGTCGTCGGTCTTGACAGAGGGTTAATGTATGTCTCTGGAGAAGACGTCCGGGGGAACCGTTGTCCGCCCCGAGGCTATTTTAGCCAGCTCATCTGTAGTCTCGTTGTACCGTCGAGCGACGTGGTTGAGCTCGAGCCCGTAGAACTTGTCTTCCAGGCGCTGAACCTCGTCGCAGTAGGCCTCCATCTTCCGGTCGCGACAGCGGGAGTTCTTCATGACTTGGTCAATGACAAGCTGCGAGTCGCCACGAGTGTCGAGGCGCCGAACCCCTAGCTCGATGGTGATGCGCAACCCGTTAACCAGAGCCTCGTACTCGGCCACGTTGTTTGACGCCGGGAAATGGAGGCGCAACACGTAGCGGAGATGTTTCCCGAGGGGTGAGATGAAGAGCAGACCCGCGACGGCTCCTGTTTTCATCAGTGACCCATCGAAGTACATGGTCCAGAGTTCCGGTTGGATCGGAGCTGTTGGTAGCTGGGTGTCGACCCATTCAGCCACGAAGTCCGCCAGGACTTGGGACTTGATGGCCTTCCGAGGAGCGAACGAGATTGTCTTGCCCATGATCTCCACCGCCCACTTTGCTATCCTACCCGAGGCCTCTCGGCACTGGATGATCTCCCCTAGGGGGAAGGATGACACCACAGTCACCGGATGAGACTCGAAGTAGTGTCGCAACTTTCGCGGCGTCAGAATTACTGCGTACAGTAGCTTCTGAATTTGCGGGTAGCAGATCTTGGTCTCGGATAGTACTTCACTGATGAAGTAGACCGGTCTCTGGACGAGCAGTGCATGCCCTTCTTCTCGTCTCTCGACTACGATCGCGGCGCTGACCACCTGAGTGGTTGTGGCTACGTAGATCAAGAGGGCTTCTCCCGTAGCGGGGGGCACCAAGATGGGCGCGCTTGTAAGGAGCGCCTTTAAGTTTCCGAGGGCTTCCTCGGCCTCGGGGGTCCAAGTGAAGCGCTCGGTCTTCCTTAAGAGGCGGTACAAGGGTAGGCCTTTTTCGCCGAGGCGTGAGATGAAGCGGCTCAGAGCCGCAAGGCATCCCATGACCCTCTGTACTCCTTTCAAGTCTTTGATAGGCCCCATGTTGGTGATGGCCGTGATTTTCTCCGGGTTGGCCTCGATGCCCCGCTCGGAGACGATGAACCCCAGGAGCATGCCCCGGGGGACTCCGAAGACACACTTCTCGGGATTGAGTTTCACGCCCTTCGCTCTCAGACACTTGAATGTCGTTTCAAGGTCAGAGAGAAGGTCGGAGGCTGTCCTCGTCTTGACTACGATGTCATCGACGTAAGCCTCGACCATTCGGCCGATGTGTTCTCCGAACACGTGGTTCATGCACCTTTGGTATGTTGCACCTGCATTCCTCAAACCAAATGGCATAGTAGTATAGCAGTATATGCCAAAAGGTGTGATGAAAGAAGTCGCGAGCTGGTCGGACTCTTTCATCTTGATTTGGTGATACCCTGAGTAGGCGTCGAGGAATGACAGGGTTTCGCACCCAGCAGTGGAATCCACAATTTGATCAATGCGAGGTAGAGGGTAGGGAACCTTCGGACATGCTTTGTTTAGACCAGTGTAGTCTACGCACATCCTCCATTTCCCACCTTTCTTTTTCACAAGCACAGGGTTGGCTAACCATTCGGGATGGAATACCTCTTTGATGAACCCTGCAGCCATCAGCTTGTGGATCTCCTCGCCTATGGCTCTGCGCTTTTCTTCGTCGAAACGGCGCAGAGGCTGCTTCACGGGTCGGGCTCCAGCTCGGATATCCAGCGAGTGCTCGGCGACATCTCTTGGTATGCCGGTCATGTCCGAGGGACTCCACGCAAACACCTCGGCGTTCGCGCGGAGAAAGTCGACGAGTACTGCTTCCTATTTGGGGTCGAGCTCGGAGCCGATCCGGACTTGCTTGCAGGCGTTGTTGCTGGGGTTGAGAGGGATGGACTTAACCGCCTCTGCTGGCTCGAAGTTGTCGTCGTGGCGCTTCGCGTCAGGCACCTCCTTGGAGAGGCACTCTAGGTCGGCGATGAGGGCCTCGAACTCGGCGAGGGCCTCAGCGTACTCCACGCACTCCACGTCGCATTCGTACGCGTGTCGGTACGTGGATCCGACGGTGATGACCCCGTTGGGGCCCGACATCTTGAGCTTGAGGTAGGTGTAGTTGGGGACGGCCATGAACTTGGCATAGCATGGTCTCCCCAGCACCGTGTGGTAGGTTCCTCAGAACCCGACCACCTCGAACGTGAGGGTTTCCTTTCAGAAGTTGGAGGGAGTCCCGAAGCAGACGGGCAGATCAAGTTGTCCAAGGGGAAGGACGCGCTTCCCGGGGATGATCCCGTGAAAGGGGGCCGCACCATCCCGGATCATGGACAGATCAATCTCCAAGAGCCCGAGGGTCTCGGCGTAGATGAAGTTGAGGCTGTTGCCTCCATCCATGAGGACCTTGGTGAGCCTGGTGTTGCCAATGATGGGGTCGACAACGAGCGGGTACTTTCCTGGGCTCGGCACGCAGTCAGGGTGGTCGCCCTGGTCGAAGGTGATGGGCTTGTCGGACCAGTCTAGGTAGACTGGTGCCGCCACCTTTACTGAGCAGACCTCCCGTCGCTCCTGCTTGCGGTGCCGAGCCGAGGCGTTCGCCACTTGCCCACCGTAGATCATAAAACAACTGTGACCTCGTGGAACTCCTCCGCCTTGTCGCCCTCCTTCTTGTCATTGTCTTGGCCTTTGCCACCTTCCGCCGGGGGCCCGGCCTTATGGAAGTAGCGCCGAAGCATGACGCATTCCTCAAGGGTGTGCTTGACGGGGCCCTGGTGATAGGGACACGACTCCTTGAGCATCTTGTCGAACAGGTTGACCCCTCCGGGAGGCTTCCGAGGGTTCCTGTGCTCGGAGGCAGCGACAAGATCTGCGTCGGCGGTGTCACGCTTTGCTTGCGACTTCTTCTTCATGCCGCGCTGGGCAGACGCCTCGGGGACGTCTTCCTGCTGGCGTCCCTGTGGCTGCTTGTCCTTCCAGAAGATGGCTTCGACCGCCTCCTGACCAGAGGAAAACTTGGTGGCGATGTCCATCAACTCGCTCACCTTGGTGGGAGTCTTGCGACCCAGCTTGCTCACCAGGTCGCGGCAAGTGGTGCCGGCGAGGAACGTCCCGATGAAATCCGAGTCGGTGATGTTGGGCAGCTTGGTGTGCTGCTTCGAAAACCGTTGGATGTAGTCTCGCAGGGATTCCCCTGGCTGCTGGCGGTAGCTTCGGAGATCCCAAGAGTTCCCAGGGCGCACGTATGTGCCCTGGAAGTTTCCAGCGAAGGCTTTGACCAGGTCGTCCCAGTTGGAGATCTGCGCAGGAGGCAGATGCTCCAGCCAGGCTCGGGCGGCATCGGAGAGGAACAGGGGGAGGTTGCGGATGATAAGGTTGTCATCGTCCGTTCCACCCAGCTGGCAGGCCAGCCGGTAGTCCGCAAGCCACAGTTCCAGGCTCGTTTCCCCCGAGTACTTAGTGATGGTAGTCGGGGCTCGGAACCGGGTCGAGAACGGCGCCCGTCGTATGGCCCGGCTGAAGGCTTGCGGACCTGGTGGTTCGGGCGAGGGGCTCCGATCCTCCTCACTGTCGTAGCGTCCCCCACGCCTGGGGTGGTAGCCTCGGCACACCTTCTCGTCGAGGTGGGCTCGACGGTCGCGGCGGTGGTGCTCGTTGCCGAGGCGACCCGGGGCTGCAGGCGTTGCGTCCCGCGTGCGCCCGGTGTGGACCGAGGCTTCCCGCATGAATCGGGAAGTCGCCGCGCGATGCTCCGGGGGGCACCCTTGCCTTTGGGAGGCAGAGCTCTTGGCCCGTCGGACCGCGGCGTCCTCCAGGAGATTCTTGAAATTTCTCCCTGGATACGCCGCCCCTCGGTGGTGGATGGCTCCGGCATCGCTCGGAGTAGTATTGCCGCTGCAGCTAGATTCTGGTCGACCCCGCTGGAGGCCGGGGGCAGCCTTGCCCTGGCATCATCGGCGATACGGCGCTGGACGTCCCGGGACTGATGACGGGCTTCTCCGGTGAGTGCTCGGCCTGCCCACTCCTGCTCGATGTTTTGCCGGAGCTGCACAAGTTGTCCTGCTTCCTCGTCGAGCTTGGCCTGCATCTCGCGGATTTGCTCGAGCTGTGTGTCCTGACCCCCCACTGGGACTGGGACCACAGCTAGCTCCTGCAGGATGTCAATGCGAGGCGCAGGCCCAGGGGGATCGTCATCCTCCGGCATACCAAGGTGGTTTCCTTCATCGTGACCCCCTAGATCGACGTGGAAACATTCGCGACTTGGGCCACAACCTTCGTCGTCAAGGTTGTGGCCATCATCAGAGCAATCGGAGAGGCAGTAGTCACATGCGGTCACGAAGTCTCGCATGGCACTAGGAGCGCGGAGCCCGGAGAAATCCCAACCAGAGTCGGGCTCGTCTTCTTCCTCGGAACCCGGGGGCCCATAGGTCGAGACGGCCGTCAGTCGATCCCAGGTTGACCACATATGGTACCCCAGAAGGTTAGGATATGCCTTTATGAAAGCGCTCACCGAAGCGGGGTCGCTTGGTGGATCGAAGCTGAATCTAAAAGGCACAGGGTGGAAAACGGACGGTACCTCTCGATCGATGGACGGTGACGAAGTCGCGTCGGGGACGGAATGCACCGTTATCTCAGGTACGAGGCTAACGCTCAGCATGTCCTCCGCGAGAGTGCTGGCGTCATCTGTCCGCTTGGGGTTGGCACGTTGCGGGGAAATGACACTCGCCGTCGTCTCAGGCGCGAGGTCAACGCCCGACATGTCCCCCGCTGGGGTGCCAGCGTCGTCGATTCGCTCGACAGCCGATGAGATGCCGCCTCCTGCCTGGCCACGATTGCCCCATCTCCTCCTCCTGCGGCGAGGGAGGCGACGGGACAAACCCGAATGCTGCTCTTCCGCCACGGGGGGAAGGCGTCGTCGAGTCCGCCACCGCCGGGCAAGCTGACGGCCGTCGTTGTCGCTGTCGCGCTGCGGGGGAAGGAGTACCATGTCCTAGCTGCCGTCGAGGGACATGAACTCGAGACTCCCAAAACGGAGCAACGTCCCGGGCTGAAGAGGTTGCTGGAGATTACCCATCTGGAACTCAACGGGAAGTTGTTCGTCAACACGCAGCTTCCCCTACCTGGCGCGCCAACTGTCGGCGTTTCGACCCGGGGGGTCCCTGGACCGACGAGTAAAATTGTCGCGGCGTGTCCCAGCCCAGATGGGTTGGCACGAGATGGAACACAAGGGGGAAAACCGCGGCTCGTGTTATCCTGCGCCAGGGGGATGCGCTTGCAGTAGGGGTTACAAGCGTTCGCGAGGGAGAGAGAGAGCGAGCCGGTTCGTCAGCCCGTCCTCCCGCGCGACTACCCTCTCGCATGAGGGCCCTGGACCTTCCTTTTATAGATGCAAGGAGAGGGTCTAGGAGTACGATGGGGGTGTAGCTATGCGCTAACGTGTCCGACAGAGAGGTGCCAGAGCCCTGTGTACATGCCAACGTGGCTGTCGGAGAGGTGCTAGAGCCTTGTGCGCGCGGTGTTGTGGCCGTTGGAGGAGCGCTTTAGCCCTATAGAAGCACAGCTGTCGGGGCTGCCGGGACCTTGCTGACATCTTCTTGCTTCCGTAGGGGGCTGAGAACCGCCGTCGTCATGGACGCACGCGGGGTGCCATCATTACTTGTTTACCGGGGCGAGCCAGATGGGACGCCGGTCTTGTTCCCCGTAGCCTGAGCTAGCTAGGGGTAGGGTAATGATGTATCCCCTATGGCGCGGTCAGTCCGAGCCCAAGGTCGGGCGAGGCGGAGACTCCTCCTGAGGCCGAGGCCGGGGTCGGGTGAGGACGTGATTCCTTCTGAGGCCGAGGTTGAGGCCGAACCCTGGGGTCGGGCGAGGCGGAGACCATCTTCCGAGGCCGAGGTTGAGGCCGAGCCCTGGGGTCGAGCGAGGCAGAGACCTCCTCCTGAGGCCGAGGCGGGGGTCGAGACCTAGGGTCGGGCGAGGCGGAGACCTCCTTCTGAAGCCGAGGCCCAAGGTCGGGCGAGAAGGAGCTTCCTGTTGCGCCTGAGGCTGAACTTAGCTGTCGTTAGTCTCACCCTGGCGGGTGGCACAACAGTCGGAGCGGGGCAGGCAACACTGTTTTCCTGTCAGGTCGGTTAGTGGAGGGGCGAAGTGACTGCGGTTACTTTGGCCCTGTCGACTGAGGAGCGTGTGTCTGGATAAGGTGTCAGGCGATCCTCGCATTGAATGCGCCTACGATACGGTCGATTGGTGAGGCGATTTGGCCAAGGTTGTTTCACTACGAAGCCTGCCCGAGCTGGGCTTCGGGCGAGTCGAGGGTGCGCCCGTTGCTTGAGGAGGCCCTCGGGCGAGGCGTGAATTCATCTGGGACTATTGTTCCTGCCCGAGGCTGGGCTCGGGCGAGGCGAGATCGCGTCCCTTGAGTGGACAAAGCCTTGACCTGAATCGTGCCCATTAGTCTCTGCAGCTTGCGCTGATGGTGGTTACCAGCCGCATTTAGGAGTGTTGGGGTTACCCCTAATTATGGTACCCGACAAGTTCGGTGCACCACGGACCTGGTCCGATGCATCAGGCTGTCGAAGCCGTTAGCCGGTCTGGTGCGCCACCGAACCACTACTATTCATGGTCTGGTGCGCCCAGACAGGTTGCAGCGAGGGCTATCTTCTCCATTTGTTCTCCAAACGATCTCAACTCTTTGGAGGACTTCCCTATGACTTAGACATACTTGATTAGAGCTTAATTCAATTGACTAAGTCCAAGAAAGTTACCTCTTTCATTCTCTTCTTAATTTTCTATTTCTTCTTAAACAGAGCCCGAAATGGCACTTTCTCTACAAACTAAGTTAGAGAGCAAACCAAAGTACCAAACACGTAGTAAAATGTGTATGCAACATAGTTAAACACTCAATCCTTGCATACTTAACCTTTTTCATTGTTTGCCCTTTCTGGCATGTTTAAGGTGGATGTTAGACTCTAAAGCTCCAAGTCTCCATGACTTGATAATTATTGCCATCTATGAGCTCCAACACCCTGCAATGGTTACATAGAACATATCCAAAACATGAACAACCCAAACTAAAGGTCAAAGCAAACTTAGCTCTTTTGGATTGCTTCCAGGTTTTAGCTTTGGCACTACTCCTTCTTCTAGTGACCTTGTCCACTTCTTGAGTTTGATCTTGAGCCTTATGAATTACACCACATAACCATAGGTATTACCTTATTGGTTGTAATTCACGTCATTACGTCGTTATCCTTGATGTGCTGAAAGCTCTATTGTGGGTTTTGGTGCTTTGGATGACAACTCAATTAAATGACTCACAAATATGTTAAGTGTTGAACAAGTGCTTAGTGTAAAGCTTGTAAAGTTCAACACAAGTGTTCAAGAGTGATGGTCCAAAGGCCGAGTTGATTATAGTTATGGACATCACGAGTGAAGAAGAATATTGCTTAATTGAGTCTCGGTGTTCATATCTTGGAGATAGTTGATCAAGCTAAGGATGGAAGTAATAAGAGCTTTGAGGTACCGAATGCATGGGAGAAGGTCAAGGAGGCCATGAAACCCAAAGCCAGGGCTGAAGAAGAAGACTTGCAAAGTCAAGGCTGATCGAGTTGAAAAGGGCTATGGTGCATCGAAGATCACTACTTAAGGACGTGACCTACAACATATGATGTAACATTTATAGTTATGTGGTGTAAGTCATAAGGCTCAAGATCAAGCTCAAGATGTAGATTGAGAAGTCTATACATCAAATGTTCATATTCTTTATCTCCCTCTCTTGTGTACCCGTCCTATGGTGGGACCACCTCGCACTCGGAATATTTAAATCGTTTCTCGACAACGAGCTCAGGGAAGGTGTTTTCCGGACCTTCGGCATTCCGAAGCCTAAAAGAATTTTTCACGGGTCGAGCTCGTTACGAAAAACGATCTGGCACCGTGAAGGGGCTACTGTTAGGGGTCTACTTCGTCGCCGAAGGTCCTGTGAGAAGAAACACCTTTGGAAGGCCAGAACGGGAACAATGCCGAAGCTACCTGTCGGTACCCTAAATCAGGGGTACCCTCTCCTAAAGCATGAAGACACCGCACCCGTGCAACGTCTCCTAGCCACGCGGAGGACCGCGCCTGACCCCACCAGATGGGCAGGCCAAAGGGCGCCACGTGGAAAAGAAAGACGCCACACCTCAGTAAGTCCGGACCCCCCCAGAAGGACACCGGACCCCTATATACATACAAGTCCGGAGCCTCCGGGTAGGTCCAAACTCCAGCATGGTCCCGGAACGAGAAGGACCCTGGTATGTGTAGGGGTCCGATGCTGACACGTGTGCAGGCCTTGCCCTCCACTTCCCGCTCAGGCGGAGACTCGCTGCTTGTGGCCCATGACATAAGCTACCGGGCCGAACCTGACGAGAAGTCGTGCAGCCCCTGCATTTATTGAGGAAAAGACATGCCGCCTGCCACTACGCTGACGGGCAACGTGCCCACTCAGCATTTAATGTGTCCCGTCCCATCCGCTGGCAGGCGGCATCAAGGTCATCCAGCAGGCGGCGCGTCTGCTGGGTCTGCTAGCAAACAGTGCGCACGTGCCGAGCGGCACGCTATACTCATCTTCTCTTCCGCAAGAAGCTTCCCCTGCACGCCAAGGATACGCAGACCTCGAGCACCAGGGCACAAGAAGATTGCCTCGGCAACAGACATTAGAGTATCCAAGCACTATATTCTTTATGTCCCTAGGCCCACATGTCGGGGCCCAGTACTTTTTGTGCATGCCCCCCTTCAGCTATAAAAGGGGAGGCATACGACGTTACAAGTGGAGGCTCTCAGACCTAGCTTTAGGCAGACACTCATAAGTTCATACAAGCTGCCAAGCATAACATCACACAGTGGAGTAGGGTATTACGCTCCGGCGGCCCAAACCACTCTAAACCCTCGCGTGCTCTCATGTGTTGATCCACCAGCCTCATAGCAAGCAAAACGCTTAGGCCCCTCCTCTCTTTAGGATTTAGGGCGGGTGCAATCCGCCACCCGGCCGGGGAGATTTCCTCTCCGACATTTGGCGCGCCAGGTAGGGGGCCTAGGCTTCGAGTTTTTGCTTGCTTTCTCGCTCAGCATGATGGTGCGGATCATCGAGCATCGCGCCGAAACTTCAGAGGATTTCGTGATGGAGCAAGAGGTTGCATCCTCCGCGCCACGAGTGCCCGACCGCCCCGACTCTGGGACTACTGCTATACATGCCATGCAGCCACACACGCCAGCGCAGGCGTCCCGGACTCCATCGAGGGCAGCGCCTACGGCGCTATCTGCGGCCAGAGAGTTGCTACGCCACCCCCTAGCTCCATGGCATCACCGGGGGCCATGAAGCAGTGGCACAACGACGTCAACCGGCTGATCGGCATGGTGCATTCTACTTCGACCAGGTCGAGGCCTAGGTCATCCCGGCGCCAACGCGAGGTGACGACGTCTGTGCGCTCGCCCTCCGTAAGGGGTGCATAGACCGATGACCTCCGGGCGGAGCTCAACCGTAGACGTACGGGAGGAGACACCTGGGTCTCCTTGGAAAGGGCGCACGAGTGCCGCCAAAACATCGATGGCCGCGACCTCGATCAGGACTTCGCTGCGGTAGCACCGCAGACACCAATGGGCACCCTGTCCCCAACGGGTGTCCCATTGGCCGGCGTAGGCTGCGCCGCACTAGCGGATCATCTCCGCGCGGCGTCCTGGCCACCCAAGTTTCGGCCGCACCTGCCGGAAAAATACGACGGAACATCAAACCCGTCAGATTTCCTGCAGGTGTACGTTATCGCCATCACGGCAGCAGGTGGAAACACCACTGTGATGGCAACATAGTTTCATGTGGCCTTGTCTGGACCTGCCCGGACCTGGCTCATGAACTTCACCCCGGGATCAGTCTACTCCTGGGAAGAACTCTGTGCGCGGTTCGTGGTGAACTTCGCCAGTGCTTACCAGTAGCACGGTGTGGAGGCCCACCTCCATGCAGTGAGGCAGGAGCCCGGGGATCCGGAAGTTCATCTCCCGCTTCACCAAGGTACGAGGTACGATACCTCATATTTCTGATGCTTCTATCATCACGGCCTTCCGACAGGGAGTACGTGATGAAAAAATGTTGGAGAAGTTGGCCACACATGACGTGGAAACTGTCCCCATGCTCTTCGCTCTGGCCGACAAATGCGCCAGAGCCGCCGAGGGCCATGCATGGCACTCGGCCCCACAAACTGGAGCTGCCTAGTCGGGTGGCTCGGGGGCCGTCCTCTGGGATGGAAAGAAGAAAAAGAAGAAGGACCGCGACTACCAGAAGCCGCGGTCCATCGCTCTGGTGGCCGCGGCAGCGACCGGAGGCCAGGGCGACCGCAACAAACGCCCGCGACCACAGAAGGTTAGCAGAGGTTCATGCCCTGTGCACCCGCATGGTCGCGACAGCACCACGGAGTGTCACGAGATCATTGACCTCGCAAAACGCGTCAGCGAGCGGCGCGAGCAGTCCTCCAAAGACGGCTCCCCGCCTCGTCGCCGACCGAGCAAGGAAAAGGTGGACGACGGTGAGGTGGCCGCGGTTGAACGGGACCTCGGATATCAATCGCCCGAGGGGGACCTAAAGGATATCTTCGCCGGAGGCTCCTATTCCGGTGAAGACAACTAGACGGACCTCGGGGGAACTCCGTGTCCCCCGGTCTACGAAGCTAAAGCACGCCTTCCTCCGGAGGCCCTTCCGGACCCCCCACGGGTCCGAGCTGCAGACAGGTACATGCAGAAGTGATCACAGCCAGAGACAAGGGCTCCCGTGTCAAATGCAGACAGGAACCCTGGGTCGGGGCTTAGCCCCGTGGCAAGTGTCATACCAAGAGGTGCTCCGCAACTCTCCCGCAGCTGGGAAGGACCCTTCAAGGTAATGGGAGTGCACCGACCCAGGGGCAACCATCTAGCTACGACTGGAGGAGTACCTTACCCCGATGCCAAATATCTCTGTAAGTTCTATCCATAGAGCAAGACTAAGGGGTCGAGTATGTTTCCTTTTTTGTAACTAAATGACACATATGTGTATGATAACCCGGTGGGGTCTGCCCCCATGAACCCGGACTATTGGTCTGCACACATGCACGACAAGTTATGAAGAAGAAACTACCCCCCTCAGCCGCGATCTTGTGATAGTTCTATCTTGCTGCTCCATGGTCCCACCTTGCAGTCTTTCAGATAATACCTTTCAGCTAACCCACCCGTACGGTTTCCATCTGTCTGACATGGTGACATCTGAATTGAACAGCCAGGCTTGCAGTTTAGGGCCCCTAACACGAAAGTGGGGAGGTCTGACAGCCTGGGGGACGGCTCTAGAGAACGGGACCCCGTTCCATAGGGTAGTCCGGAGCCCGTGTAGCCGCTCAGCCAGGTCCTGTACCGTGGGCCTACATGCTCCACCACCCCGTGACGGGAACTTAGTAGCTGGAGTTATAAGTCCCGCAGATCTGACAACCTCGGGACCGGAGCTAGAGAATGGACATTAGTCTCCTGGGGTGGTCCAGAGCCCGTGCAGCCGCTCAGCCTGGTCCCGCACTGTGAGCCTGCACACTCCACCACCCTGCGA
Source organism: Zea mays (assembly GCF_902167145.1). NCBI lineage: Eukaryota > Viridiplantae > Streptophyta > Magnoliopsida > Poales > Poaceae > Zea > Zea mays. The sequence continues at coordinate 8,192,054 of NC_050104.1, read as the reverse complement.
CAGGTGTCCTAGTATCTAGAATCGCGACCCAAGGGGGTCCAGACACACAACTTGGCCACCTGGACTAAAACCTGCAGGCCCCGAGCATGTATCAAAGGGCGACTAATGTCAGACGGAGAACCATATGAGGTGTATCACTAACGCTCTTTAGCTAAAGTTGTATACAGATCCAGGTCTCGGTGAGGCTGTCTCCCGAAGGCCGTTGACAACTCTTTTATACACGCTAGTGTCCATCCTCGACACATCGAGCCTGCACCCCAGGCAGGGGGCCAGGTACCAAGGGAAGTTAACAACAAGATGGAGCAACACACAAATAAGTGTTAAATACTGCTTAAAAGATAATATCTATTACTTTACAGGGGAAGGCCTGGGGCCCGGTTCTAAAGAACAGATGCTCGTTCCATAGGGTTGTCCGGAGCCTGTGTGGTCGGTTAGCCTGGTCCCATACCCAAAATCCTGCACAATCCACCACTCCATGACGGGTGTCCTAGTATTTAAAACTATAGTTCTGTGCGTCCAACAACCTGGAGGTCCGGCTTTGAAGAACAGGCACTTGTCTCCTGGGGGGTCCGGAAGCCATGTAGCCGCTCAGCCTGGTCCCGTACCGTGAGCCTGCATACTCCACCGCCCTGCGACAGGTGTCTTAGTACTTGAAGCCACCATCTAGGGGGTTCAGACACGCAACTGGGCTTCCCAGGCTAAAATCCTGCATACATATGTTATTACATTTTGCTCTCAAGCAAATGTCATTACATTCCCTTACAAGTGGGACCCTAGCTCCATTTCTGCAACAATGGACTACATTGCACCAACGGGAGTCGCGCTGGAAGCTGGCTCCGGATAGCCCCACCAACGGCGGCGACCACCTCTGCATCGACGGATCGCCGGCAGCAGCGACCACCTCTGCACTAGCAGCGACAATGACCTCCGCCTCGGGCGGCTAGACAGCAGCAGCGATCGCCTCAAAGCGAGCACTACTGTGAAAAGGTCCTCGCCCCCGTCCTCCTACGGGGGGTGACAACGAGGCCATTAAAGCCAAAGAGTCGGGGACTCAGTGGCAGATGGCTCTGATGCCCTCACCAGCAGAGGTAACCACCTCTGCAAGAGGTAGCCTCACCAGCGGCGGCGACCACCTCTGCACCGGTGGGCGGCGGCTGCCTCAGCACGCACGAAGGGGTTCTCGCTCCCGTTTCGACCAACAGGAGTGAGGACAAGACCCTCCAAGAACGTCGCCGCCACCGCCGCGGCGTACGACGTCTTGTACGGTCCCCCAGTGCATCCGGTGGGCAGGGGAAGCCATGGATGTGGCAAACCCGCGCACAGCGCGACTGTCGTTCGTGCGGTGGATGGGGCAACCACGCCCCGACCAGACGGCAGGAGGCAGCCTCGGAGGCGGCACCAGAGCCATCCAGCCCCAAAGGGCTAGACACGGTGCAGCTGACAGCCTGCAGTCGGCCGACCCCGTGTAGCCAAGGTCCCCCCCCCCCACAAGATTGGTGAACACCCTTCCCCTCCGAATGCTGGAGGAAGAAGCGGGTCACTAACCCATACGGAGGGTAGGGCCCTGGCTCAACCCGCCTTCCACGACAGCGAGGATGATGAACATCCTTGAAGCTGAGGGTGGAAGAGAGGCCGCAGCCCGGCTTGCTTCTCCCCTCCACAAGGCTGGTGGCCATCCTCCTGGGTGACCGCCGGCGGGGGACTGCAGCCGGGCTGCATGATGAAAATCCTTGAAGCCGAATGGTGGAAGGATGCCAACCCCCATGGGGTTGCACCCCTCCAACAGCATAAGGAAGAAGACAAGATCAGCGACACCACCACGAGAGCACGCTCTCCGACGGTGAAGTCGCCGGAAGAGACGGCCTTGACGCGGATCCCTCCAGAGGACACTGACGCACCCCATCTGGAGGCCCGGAAGGCGAAAGGGCGCGGTGGTCGCAAGAGGAGCGAGGCATGTCTACTGCCCGGGGGATCGACCCCTTTTTAAAGGCAGATCCCCCACTCGCGCCCCTGAAGCGTCATGGGTGAAGTCTCCCCCAGCATACACCAAGGATCCCACCTTATGACACGGGGGCTAGGCCCCACATGTCATACAGACCAACCCTAAGAAGGAGTGTGCAACTGCCTTGCGGTTACGTGCTCCTCCATTTTCGGGGCAACCAGCGGTCAGGAAGGCGAACCGCCGCACATAGGGCATGCAACTGCCCCACGGTTAGGCGCCCCTTCGTCTTCGCCACACCCAGCGGTCAAAGAGGCGAATCGCAGCGCAAGAAGCGTACAACCGTCCCACGGCTGTGCGCTCCCTCAGCTATGCCACAACTGGCGGTCCAACTCAGGGGCCCAGGCCCACACGCCATGTAACCGGCGCACCGATTACCGTGTGAAAAGAAACCGCATCGCCGCCTGCGCCAATGCCACATCTTCTTGGGACTGTCACGGGAGTCTGAAAAGGTAAATTTTTTCAGAACCAGTGCAGCGACTCGAGGCAGCCCCGCTCATGGCCCAACAGTGCCGTTAAGTACGACGGTCATGGGTCAGTCAGCCGTGGGAATAGGCACGGCAGATGGCGTGGTCATAGGTGGACCGGTAGTAATTGCAGCAACAGGCGCACAGAAGCAGCGGTCCAACTGCCAATCAGACTCTGGTCCCACCTGCAGGCTCGCATCCTCCCCTAAGGCGGGACCGGGGGCCACTATCGGTACCCTAAATTAGGGGTACCCTCTCCTATAGCATGAAGACACCACACCCGTGCGACGTCTCCTAGCCACACGGAGGACCGCGCCTGACCCCACCAGATGGGCAGGCCAAAGGGCGCCACATGGCAAAGAAAGACGCCACACCTCAGTAAGTCCGGACCCCCACAGAAGGACACCGGACCCCTATATACATACAAGTCCGGAGCCTCCTGGTAGGTCCGAACTCCAACAGGGTCCTAGAACGAGAAGGACCCTGGTATGTGCAGGGGTCCGGTGCTGACACGTGTGCAGGCCTTGCCCTCCACTTCCCGCTCAGGCGGAGACCCGCTGCTTGTGGCCCATGACATAAGCTACCAGGCCGAACCTGACGAGAAGTCGTGCAGCCCCTACATTTATTGAGGAAAAGACGAGCCGCCTGCCACTGCGCTGACGGGCGACGTGCCCACTCAGCATTTAATGCGTCCCGTCCCATCCGCTGGCAGGCGGCGTCAAGGTCAGGTCTGCTGGCAAACAGTGTGCCCGTGCCTAGCGGTGCGCTATACTCATCTTCTCTTCCGCAAGAAGCTTCCCCTGCACGCCAAGGATACGCAGACCTCGAGCGCCAGGGCACAAGAAGATTGCCTCGGCAACAGACATTAGAGGATCCAAGCACTATATTCTTTATGTCCCTGGGCCCACATGTCGAGGCCCAGTCCTTTTTGTGCATGCCCCCTTCAGCTATAAAAGGGGAGGCATACGACGTTACAAGTGGAGGCTCTCAGACCTAGCTTTAGGCAGACACTCATAAATTCATACAAGCTCCCAAGCAATACATCACACAATGGAGTAGGGTATTACGCTCCGGTGGCCCAAACCACTCTAAACCCTCGCGTGCTCTCGTGTGTTGATCCACCAGCCTCGTAGCAAGCAAAACGCTTAGGCCCCTCCTCTCTTTAGGATTTAGGGCGGGTGCAATCCGCCACCTGTCCGGGGAGATTTCCTCTCCGACACTACCAATCAGGGAGCTTCGTAGTGTATTTCTAGATGCACTGACTTAAAGATGAAATGACCAATCGACCCATGATAACATATGTTATGATTGTAATCATTTGTAGAGGACATGGATGTAAATTCACACAGACTGCGCCCTGTGCCTATAAATAGGTGAACAGTACCCCCATACTGTTCATGCTTTCGCATCTTACTTTTACCTTTGCCTTCTGTCAAGCTCAAGGTATAAATGTAATTTGATATTACTCTTATGTTCTCATGATTATTTAATAATAAATATTTATATTATGATGTCATATAATTGTTTATGTTGTTTTCCTATGTTTCATAAGCTTCATCCTCTGTTTATACATGTCATACTTACGAAGGTATGTCCTTCATAAACTTTGTCCAAAGATCGTTATATCCTAAGGGAAATAATGCTTCGAAGGACGAAGGACATTGTCAGTACCCTAGATCAGGGGTACCCTCTCCTACAGCATGAAGACACCGCACCCGTGCGACGTCTCCTAGCCACGCGGAGGACCGCGCCTGACCCCACCAGATGGGCAGGCCAAAGGGCACCACGTGGCAAAGAAAGACGCCACACCTTAGTAAGTCCGGACCCCCACAGAAGGACACCGGACCCCTATATACATACAAGTCCGGAGCCTCCGGGTAGGTCCGAACTCCAGCAGGGTCCCGAAATGAGAAGGACCCTGGTATGTGCAGGGGTCCGGTGCTAACATGTGTGCAGGCCTTGCCCTCCACTTCTCGCTCAGGCGGAGACCCGCTGCTTGTGGCCCATGACATAAGCTACCGGGCCAGACCTGACGAGAAGTCGTGCAGCCCTTGCATTTATTGAGGAAAAGACGCGCCGCTTGCCACTGCGCTGACGGGCGACGTGCCCACTCAGCATTTAATGCGTCCCGTCCCATCCGCTGGCAGGCGACGTCAAGGTCATCCAGCAGGCGGCGCATCTGCTGGGTCTGCTGGCAAACAGTGCGCCCGTGCCGAGCGGCGTGCTATACTCATCTTATCTTCCACAAGAAGCTTCCTCTGCACGCCAAGGATACGCAAACCTCGAGCGCCAGGGCACAAGAAGATTGCCTCGGCAACAGACATTAGAGGATCCAAGCACTATATTCTTTATGTCCCTGGGCCCACATGTCGGGGCCCAGTCATTTTGTGCATGCCCCCCTTCAGCTATAAAAGGCGAGGCATACGACGTTACAAAGGGAGGCTCTCAGACCTAGCTTTAGGCAGACACTCATAAGTTCATACAAGCTCCCAAGCAATACATCACACAGTGGAGTAGGGTATTACGCTCCAGCGGCCTGAACCACTCTAAACCCTCGCGTGCTCTCGTGTGTTGATCCACCAGCCTCGTAGCAAGAAAAACGCTTAGGCCCCTCCTCTCTTTAGGATTTAGGGCGGGTGCAATCCGCCACCCGGCCGGGGAGATTTCCTCTCCGACATTTGGCGCGCAAGGTAGGGGCCTAGGCTTTGAGTTTTTGCTTGTTTTCTCGCTCAGCATGATGGCGCGGATCATCGAGCACCGCGCCGAAACTTCGGAGGATTTCGTGATGGAGCAAGAGGTTGCATCCTCCGTGCCACGAGTGCCCGACCGCCCCGACTCTAGGACTACTGCTATACACGCCGTGCATCAGCACACGCCAGCGCAGGCGTCTCGGACTCCGTCGAGGACAGCGCTACGACGCTATCTGCGGCTAGAGAGTTGCTACGCCACCCCCTAGCTCCACGGCATCACCGAGGGCCATGAAGCAGTGGCGCGATGACATCGACTGGCTGCTCGGCATGGCGCATTCTACTTCAACCAGGTCGAGGCCTCGTTCATCCCAACGCCAACGCGAGGCGACGGTGTCTGTGCGCTCGCCCTCCTTAAGGGGTGCATAGACCGACGACCTCCGGGCGGAGCTCAACCGTAGGCGTACGGGAGAAGACGCCCGGGTCTCCTTGGAAAGGGCGCGCGAGCGCCGCCAAAACATCAATGGCCGCAACCTCGATCAGGACTTCGCTGCGGTAGCACCGTAGACGCCAATGGGCACCCGATCCCCAACGGGTGTTCCCTTGGCCGGCGTAGGCTGTGCCGCACTAGCAAATCATCTCCGCGCGGCGTCCTGGCCACCCAAGTTCTGGCCGCACCTGCCGGAAAAATACGACAGAACATCAAACCCGTCAGAGTTCCTGCAGGTGTACGTTACCGCCATCACGGCAGCAGGTGGAAACACCACTGTGATGGCAACATACTTTCATGTGGCCTTGTCTGGACCTGCCCGGACCTGGCTCATGAACCTCACCCCGGGATCAGTCCACTCTTGGGAAGAACTCTGTGCACGGTTCGTGGTGAACTTCGCCAGTGCTTACTAGCAGCACGGTGTGGAGGCCCACCTCCATGCAGTGAGGTAGGAGCCCGGGGAAACCCTCCGGAAGTTCATCTCCCGCTTCACCAAGGTACGAGGTACAATACCTCGATGCTTCTATCATCACGGCCTTCTGACAGGGAGTACGTGATGAAAAAATGTTGGAGAAGTTGGCCACACATGACGTGGAAACTGTCCCCACGCTCTTCGCTCTGGCCGACAAATGTGCCAGAGCCGCCGAGGGTCGTGCATGGCACTCGACCCCACAAACTGGAGCTGCCCAGTCGGGTGGCTCGAGGGCCGTCCTCTGGGACTGAAAGAAGAAAAAGAAGAAGGACCGCGACTACCAGAAGTCGCGGTCCACCGCTCTGGTGGTCGTGGCAGCAACCGGAGGCCAGGGCGACCGCAACAAACGCCCACGACCGCAGAAGGGTAGCAGCGGTTCATGCCCTATGCACCCGCATGGTCGCCACAGCGCCACGGAGTGTCGCGAGATCATTGACCTCGCAAAACGCGTCAGCGAGTGACGCGAGAAGTCCTCCAAAGACGGCTCCCCGCCTCGCCGCCGGCCCAGCAAGGAAAAGGTGGACGACGGCGAGGTGGTCGCGGCTGAACGGGACCTCGGATATCAATCGCCCGAGGGAGACCTGAAGGATATCTTCGCTGGAGGCTCCTACTTCGGTGAAGACAACTAGACGGACCTCGGGGGAACTCCGTGTCCCCCGGTCTATGAAGCTAAAGCACGCCTTCCTCCGGAGGCCCTTCCGGACCCCCCACGGGTCCGAGCTGCAGTCAGGTACATGCAGAAGTGATCACAGCCAGAGACAAGGGCTCCCGTGTCAAATGCAGACAAGAACCCTGGGTCGGGGCTTAGCTCCGCGGCAAGTGCCATACCAAGAGGTGCTCTGCAACTCTCCCCCAGCTGGGAAGGACCCTTCAAGGTAACGGGAGTGCATTGACCCAGGGGCAACCATCTAGCTACGATTGGAGGAGTACCTTACCCCGATGCCAAATATCTCTGTAAGTTCTATCCATAGAGCAAGACTAAGGGGTCGAGTCTGTTTCCTTTTTTGTAACTAAATGACGCATACGTGTATGATAACCCGGTGGGGTCTGCCCCCATGAACCCGGACTATTGGTCTGCACACATGCACGACAAGTTATGAAGAAGAAACTACCCCCCTCAGTCGCGCTCTTGTGATAGTTCCATCTTGCTGCTCCATGGTCCCACCTTACAGTCTTTCAGATAATACCTTTCAGCTAACCCACCCATACGGTTTCCATCTGTCTGACATGGCGACATCCGAATTGAACAGCCAGGCTTGCAGTTTAGGGCCCCTGACACGAAAGTGGGGAGGTCTGACAGCCTGGGGGCCGACTCTAGAGAACGGTACCCCGTTCCATAGGGTAGTGAAAGCCATCTAGAGGGTGGTGAATAGGCGGAATCTGAAAATTACAAACTTAAGCACACACTACAAGCCGAGGTTAGCGTTAGAGTTAAAATCGAGTCCGAAAAGAAAGGGCAAAAACAAATCACAAGCAAATAAAGAGTGTGACGAGGTGATTTGTTTTACCGAGGTTCGGTTCTTGCAAACCTACTCCCCGTTGAGGTGGTCACAAAGACCGAGTCTCTTTCAACCCTTTCCCTCTCTCAAACGGTCACCTAGACCGAGTGAGCTTCTTTTCTCAATCAAACGGGACACTAAGTCCCCACAAGGATCACCACACAATTGGTGTCTCTTGCCTTGGTTACAATTGAGTTTGGAACAAGAAAGAAGGAAGAAGAAAAGCAATCCAAGCGCAAGAACTCAAATGAACATAATTTGTCTCTTTCACTAGTCACTATTTGATTGGAATGATCTTTGGACTTGGAAGAGGATTTGATCTCTTGTTTGTGTCTTTGAATGAAGTCTAGAGCTCTTGTATGAGGTTTGAAGGCTGAAAACTTGGATGCAATGAATGGTGGGTGGTTGGGGGTATTTATAGACCCAACCACCAAAATGACCGTTGGTGGAGGTTGGTGTCGAATGGCGCACCGGACAGTCCGGTGCACCACCGGACACTGTCCGGTGCGCCAGCCACGTCACCAGGCCGTTAGGGTTCGACCGTTGGAGCTTCTGACATGTGGGCCACCGGACAGTCCAGTGGTGCACCAGACAGTCACTGTTCACTGTCTGGTGCGCCTTCTGGTGCTGCTCTGACTTCTGCGCGCGCAGACGCACACTGTAGCGCATTTATTGTTCGTTGCAGACGACCGTTGGCGATGTGTAGCTGTTACTCCGCTGGCACACCAGACAGTCCGGTGCTACACCGGACAGTCCGGTGAATTATAGTGGAGCGGCTCCCAGAATTCTCGAAGGTGACAAGTTCAGAATCGGGTTCCCTGGTGCACCGGACAGTGTCCGATGGTGCACCGGACACTCTCCGGTGGCACATTGGACTGTCCGGTGCGCTAGATCGGGGTTGCCTTCGGTTTAACTTTGCTCCTTTGTTTTGAACCCTTTCTTTTAACTTGTATTGGTTTGTTGTGAACCTTTGGCACCTATGAAACTCATAATCTAGAACAAACTAGTTAGTCCAATTAATTTGTGTTGGGCAATTCAACCACCAAAATTCATATAGGTAAAAGGTGTAAGCCTATTTCCCTTTCAATCTCCCCCTTTTTGGTGATTGATGCCAACACAAACCAAAGCAAATATAAAAGTGCAGAATTGAACTAGTTTGCATAAGGTAAGTGCAAAGGTTGCTTGGAATGAAACCAATAATCATTTCTACTAGATATGCATGGATGACTTTCTTCTTATTTAAAATTTTGGACCACGCTTGCACCACTTGTTTTGTTTTGTAAATTCTTTTCAAAGTCTTTTTGCACATAGTCAAAGGTAAATGAGTAAGATTTTGAAATTTTCTCCCCTTGTTTCAAATGCTTTTCCTTTGACTAAACAAAACTCCCCCTTAATGAAATCCTCCTCTTAGTGTTCAAGAGGGTTTTAGATATTAATTTTTGAAGAGGGTACACCAATTATATCAAATATAAGATACCAATTGAAAAATCTTCTCTTTAACACAAATTTAAAAGACTACATTTTTGAAATTGGTGGTGGTGCGGTTCTTTTGCTTTTGGCTAATACTTTCTCCCCCTTTGGCATGAATCGCCAAAAACGGATACTTGTGAGTGAAATATAAGCCCTTTCAAACTTTCTCCCCCTTTGGTAAATACTATAGGAGTGAAGAATATACCAAATTGGAGAGCGTTGTGGAGCAACGGTGAAGGATGAATAATTCGATGGAGTGGAGTGGAAGCCTTGTCTTCGCCGAAGACTCCATTTCCCTTTCAATCTATGACTTAGCATAATATTCACTTGAAATCACATTAGTCATAGCACATGAAAGAGATATGATCAACGGTATGGAAATGAGCTATGTGTGCAAAATATCAATCAAAATCCCTAGAATCAAGAATATTTAGCTCATGCCTAAGTTTGGTAAAAGATTTCTCATCTAATGGCTTGGTAAAGATATCGGCTAATTCATCTTTGGTATTAATGTAAGCAATCTCGATATCTCCCCATTGTTGGTGATCCCTCAAAAAGTGATACCGAATGGCTATGTGTTTAGTGCGGCTGTGCTCAACGGGATTATCCACCATGCAGATTGCACTCTCATTATCACATAGGAGAGGAACTTTGGTTAATTTGTAACCATAGTCCCTAAGGGTTTGCCTCATCCAAAGCAATTGCGTGCAACAATGCCCTGCGGCAATATACTCGGCTTCGGCGGTAGAAAGAGCTACATATTTTTTTTTTCTTAGAAGCCCAAGACACCAGAGATCTTCCCAAGAACTGGCAAGTCCCTGATGTGCTCTTTCTATCAATCTTACACCCTACCCAATCAGCATCTGAATAACCAATTAAATCAAAAGTGGATCCCCTAGGGTACCAAAAGCCAAACTTAGGAGTATAAACTAAATATCTCAAGATTCGTTTCACGGCTCTAAGGTGAACTTCCTTAGGATCGGCTTGGAATCTTGCACACATGCATACGGAAAGAATAATATCCGGTCGTTAAGCACATAAATAGAGTAAAGAACCTATCATCGACCGGTATACCTTTTGATCTACGGATTTACCTCCCGTGTCGAGGTCGAGATGCCCATTGGTTCCCATGGGTGTCTTGATGGGCTTGGCATCCTTCATCCCAAACTTGGAGAGTATGTCTTGAATGTACTTCGTTTGGCTAATGAAGGTGCCCTCTTGGAGTTGTTTGACTTGAAATCCTAAGAAATACTTCAACTCCCCCATCATAGACATCTCGAATTTTTGAGTCATGATCCTACTAAACTCTTCACAAATGGATTTGTTAGTAGACCCAAATATGATATCATTAACATAAATTTGGCATACAAACAAATCATTTTCAATAGTTTTAGTAAAGAGAATAGGATCGGCTTTACCGACTTTGAAGCCATTAGTGATAAGAAAATCTCTTAGGCATTCATACCATGCTTTTGGGGCTTGCTTGAGCCCATAAAGCGCCTTAGAGAGTTTATAAACATGGTTAGGATACTCACTATTTTCAAAGACGGGAGGTTGCTCAACATAGACCTCTTCCTTGATTGGTCCATTGAGGAAGGCACTCTTCACGTCCATTTGATAAAGCTTAAAGCCATGGTAAGTAGCATAGGCAAGTAATATACGAATTGACTCAAGCCTAGCTACGGGTGCATAGGTTTCACCAAAATCCAAACCTTCGACTTGTGAATAACCCTTGGCCACAAGTCGTGCTTTGTTCCTTGTCACCACACCATGCTCATCTTGCTTGTTGCGGAATACCCACTTGGTTCCTACAACATTTTGGTTAGGACGTGGAACTAAATGCCATACCTCATTCCTCGTGAAGTTGTTGAGCTCCTCTTGCATCGCCAGCACCTAATCTGAATCTTTACGTGCATCCTCTACCTCGTGTGTCTCAATAGAGGAAACAAACGAGTAATGTTCACAAAAATGAGCACCTCGAGATCGAGTTGTTACCCCCTTATGAATATCGCCGAGGATGGTGTTCACGGGGTGATCTCTTTGAATCACTTGGTGGACTCTTGGGTGTGGCGGCCTTGGATCTTGTTCATCCTCCTTGTCTTGATCACTTGCATCTCCCTCTTGATCATTGCCGTCTTCTTGAGGTGGCTCTTCTTCTTGATCTTCTCCTTCATCATCTTGAGCCTCATCCTCATCTTGAGTTGGTGGAGATGCTTGCATGGAGGAAGATGGTTGATCTTGTGCTTGTGGAGGCTCTTCAGATTCCTTAGGACACACATCCCCAATGGACACGATCCTTAGCGCGATGCACGGAGCCTCTTCATCATCTAGTTCATCAAGATCAACTTGCTCTACTTGAGAGTCGTTAGTCTCATCAAACACAATGTCACAAGAAACTTCAACTAGTTCAGTGGACTTGTTAAAGACTCTATATGCCCTTGTGTTTGAATCATAACCAAGTAAAAAGCCTTCTACAGTCTTAGGAGCAAATTTAGATTTTCTACCTCTTTTAACAAGAATAAAACATTTGCTACCAAAGACTCTAAAATATGAAACATTGGGCTTTTTACCGGTTAGGAGTTCGTATGATGTCTTCTTGAGGATTCGGTGTAGATATAACCGGTTGATGGCGTAGCAGGCGGTGTTGACCGCCTCGGCCCAAAACCGATCTGAAGTCTTATATTCATCAAGCATGGTTCTTGCCATGTCCAATAGAGTTCTATTCTTCCTCTCCACTACACCATTTTGTTGTGGCATGTAGGGAGAAGAGAACCCATGCTTGATTCCCTCCTCCTCAAGAAAACCTTCGATTTGTGAGTTCTTGAACTCCATCCCGTTGTCGCTTCTTATCTTTTTGATCCTTAAGCCGAACTCATTTTGAGCCCGTCTCAAGAATCCCTTCAATGTCTCTTGGGTTTGTGATTTTTCCTGCAAAAAGAACACCCAAGTGAAGCGAGAATAATCATCCACAATAACTAGACAGTACTTACTCCCGTCGATGCTTATGTAAGCTATCGGGCCGAATAGGTCCATGTGGAGGAGCTCGAGAGGCCTGTCAGTCGTCATGATGTTCTTGTGTGGATGATGAACACCAACTTGCTTTCCTACTTGACATGCGCTACAAACCCTGTCTTTCTCAAAATGAACATTGGTTAGTCCCAAAATGTGTTCTCCTTTTAGAAGCTTATAAAGATTCTTCATTCCAACGTGGGCTAGTCGGCGATGCCAGAGCCAACCCATGTTAGTCTTAGCAATTAAGCAGGTGTCGAGTTCAGCTCTATTAAAATCAACTAAGTATAGCTGACCCTCTAACACTCCCTTAAATGCTACTGAATCATCACTTCTTCTAAAGACAGTAACACCTATATCCGTAAAAAGACAGTTGTAGCCCATTTTACATAATTGAGAAACGGAAAGCAAATTATAATCTAAGGAATCTACAAGAAAAACATTGGAAATAGAATGGTCAGGAGATATAGCAATTTTACCAAGTCCTTTAACCAATCCTTGATTTCCATCCCCGAATGTGATACCTCATTGGGGATCTTGGTTTTTCTCATAGGAGGATAACATCCTTTTCTCCCCTGTCATGTGGTTTGTGCACCCGCTATCGATGATCCAACTTGAGCCCCCGGATGCATAAACCTACAAAACAAATTTAGGCCTTGTTCTTAGGTACCCAAACGGTCTTGGGTCCTTTCACATTAGAAACAAGCACCTTGGGTACCCAAACACAAGCCTTTGATCCCTTGTGTTTGGCCCCAACATATTTGGCAACTACCTTGCCTGATTTGTTAGTGAGCACATAGGAAGCATCAAAAGTCTTAAAAGAAATGTTAGGCTCATTTGATGCAATAGGAGTTTTCCTTTTAGGCAATTTGGCATGGGTTGATTGCCTAGAACTAGATGCCTCACTCTTATACATAAATGCATGATGAGAGCCAGAGTGAGACTTCCTAGAATGAATTCTCCTAATTTTGTGTTCGGGATAACTGGCAGGGTATAAAATGTAACCCTCGTTATCTTGAGGCATGGGAGCCTTGCCCTTAACAAAATTAGATAATCTTTTAGGAGGGGCATTAAGCTTGACATTGTCTCCCTGTTGGAAGCCAATGCCATCCTTAATGCCAGGGCGTCTCCCATTATAGAGCATGCTTCTAGCAAATTTAAAATTTTCATTTTTAAGTCATGCTCATTAATTTTGGCACTAAGTTGAGCTATGTGATCATTTTGTTTCTTAATTAAAGCTAGGTGATCATGAATAGCATCAACATTAATGTCTCTACATCTAGTACAAATAGTGACATGCTCAACAATAGATGTAGAGGGTTTGCAAGTATTTAATTCAACAATCTTAGCATGTAAAACAACATTCTCATCTCTAAGATTGGAAACGGAAACATTGCAAACATTTAATTCCTTAGCCTTAGCAATTAATTTTTCATTTTCAATCTTAAGGCTAGAAAGAGATGCATTCAATTTGTCAATCTTAACAATTAGACTAGCATTATCATTTCTAAGATTAACAATTGAATCATCACAAACATTTGATTTCTCAACCTTAGCAATTAATTTGGCATTTTCATTTCTAAGGCTGGAAATAGTGTCATGGCAAGTGCTTAGCTCACTAGTTAATTTTTCATTTTTCTCTACCTCCTGAGCATAAGCATTTTTAGTCTTAACATGCTTTTTATTTTCCTTAATGAGGAAGTCCTCTTGGCTATCCAATAGTTCATCCTTCTCATGAATAGCACTAATCAATTCATTCAATTTCTCTTTTTGTTGCATGTTAAGATTGGCAAAAAGAGTAAGCAAGTTATCCTCATCATCACTAGAATTTTTCTCATCACTAGAGGTTGCATACTTAGTGGAGGATCTTGATTTTACCTTCTTCTTCTTGCCGTCCTTTGCCATGAGGCACTTGTGGCCGACGTTGGGGAAGAGAAGTCCCTTGTTGACGGCGGTGTTGGCGGCGTCCTCGTCGGAGGAGGAGTCAGTGGAGCTCTCGTCGGAGTCCCACTCCCGACAAACATGGGCATCGCCGCCCTTCTTCTTGTAGTACCTCTTCTTTTCTCTTCTCTTTCCCTTCTTGTCGTCGCCCCTGTCACTATCACTTGATAATGGATATTTTGCAATAAAATGACCGGGCTTACCACACTTGTAGCAAACTTTCTTGGAGCGGGGCTTGTAGTCCTTCCCCCTCCTTTGCTTGAGGATTTGGTGAAAGCTCTTGATGATGAGCGCCATCTCCTCATTGTCGAGCTTGGAAGCGTCGATGGGGACCCTACTTGGTGTAGAGTCGTCTTTCTTCTCCTCCGTTGCCTTGAATGCAACGGGTTGTGCCTCGGGCACGGAGGAGGCGCCTTGCTCGATGATCTTCTTGGAGCCTTTGATCATTAATTCAAAGCTCACAAATTTACCTATCACTTCCTTGGGAGACATTAGTTTATATCTTGGATCACCACGAATTAATTGAACTTGAGTAGGGTTAAGAAATACGAGTGATCTAAGAATAACCTTGACCATCTCATGGTCATCCCATTTGGTGCTCCCGAGGTTGCGCACTTGGTTCACCAAGGTCTTGACCCGGTTGTACATCGCTTGTGGCTCCTCCCCTTGGTGAAGCATGAATCGACCGAGCTCCCCCTCGATCGTCTCCCTCTTGGTGATCTTGGTCACCTCGTCTCCTTCGTGTGCGGTCTTGAGCACATCCCAAATTTCCTTTGCACTCTTCAACCCTTGCACTTCATTATACTCCTCTCGACTTAGAGAGGCGAGGAGTATAGTAGTGGCTTGGGAGTTGACGTGTTGAATTTGTTCGACCTCCTCTAAATCATAATCCTTGTCCCCTTCTTTTGGTACCTGCGCTCCATACTCAACAATATCCCATATGCTTTTGTGGAGTGAGGTTAGGTGATGCCTCATTTTATCACTCCACATAGAATAATCTTCACCATCAAACATAGGAGGTTTTCCTAATGGGACAAAAAGTAATGGAGTGTGTTTTGAAATACGAGGGTAGCGAAGGGGCATCTTACTATACTTCTTGCGCTCATGGCGCTTAGAAGTGACGGATGCCGATTCCGAGCCGGAGGTGGAGGGTGACGAAGAGTCGGTATCGTAGTAGACCACCTTCTTCATCTTCTTCTTCTTGTCACCCTTCCGTTGGGACTTGATGGAGGAAGAGGATTCCTCCTTGTGCTTGTGGGTGGACTCCCTTGAGTGCGTTCTCCTCGAGCTTGCAGACTTGTCGCCGGTCCAGATCTCCCTCTTGGCGGATGCTCCCGACATCACTTCGAGCGGTTAGGCTCTAATGAAGCACTGGGCTCCGATACCAATTGAAAGTCGCCTAGAGGGGGGGTGAATAGGCGGAATCTGAAAATTATAAACTTAAGCACACACTACAAGCCGGGGTTAGCGTTAGAGTTAAAATCGAGTCCGAAAAGAGAGGGCGAAAACAAATCACAAGCAAATAAAGAGTGTGACGCGGTGATTTGTTTTACCGAGGTTTGGTTCTTGCAAACCTACTCCCCGTTGAGGTGGTCACAAAGACCGGGTCTCTTTCAACTCTTTCCCTCTCTCAAACGGTCACCTAGACCGAGTGAGCTTCTCTTCTCAATCAAACGGGACACTAAGTCCCCACAAGGATCACCACAGAATTGGTGTCTCTTGCCTTGGTTACAATTGAGTTTGGAACAAGAAAGAAGGAAGAAGAAAAGCAATGCAAGCACAAGAACTCAAATGAACACAATTTGTCTCTCTCACTAGTCACTATTTGATTGGAATGATCTTTGGACTTGGGAGAGGATTTGATCTCTTGTTTGTGTCTTTGAATGAAGTCTAGAGCTCTTGTATAAGGTTTGAAGGCTGAAAACTTGGATGCAATGAATGGTGGGTGGTTGGGGTATTTATAGCCCCAACCACCAAAATGACCGTTGGCGGAGGCTGCTGTCGAATGGTGCACCGGACACTGTCTGGTGCGCCAGCCACGTCACCAGGCCGTTAGGGTTCGATCGTTGGAGCTTCTGACATGTGGGCCACCGGACAGTCACTGTTCACTGTCCGGTGCGTCTTCTGGCGCTGCTCTGACTTCTGCGCGCGCAGGCACGCACTGTAGCGCATTTATTGTTCGTTGCAGACGTCCGTTGGCGCTATGTAGCCGTTACTCCGCTGGCACACCGGACAGTCCGGTGCTACACCGGACAGTCCGGTGAATTATAGCAGAGCGGCTCCCAGAATTCCCGAAGGTGACAAGTTCGGAGTCAGGTTCCCTGGTGCACCGGACACTGTCCGGTGCGCCAGACCAGGGTTGCCTTCGGTTTAACTTTGCTCCTTTGTTTTGAACCCTTTCTTTTGACTTGTATTGGTTTGTTGTGAACCTTTGGCACCTGTGAAACTCATAATCTAGAATAAACTAGTTAGTCCAATTAATTTGTGTTGGGCAATTCAATCACCAAAATTCATATAGGAAAAAGGTGTAAGCCTATTTCCCTTTCAGGTAGTCCGGAGCCCGTGTAGCCGCTCAGCCAGGTCCTGTACCGTGGGCCTACATGCTCCACCACCCCGTGACGGGAACTTAGTATCTAGAGTTATAAGTCCTGCGGATCCGACAACCTCGGGACCGGAGCTAGAGAATGGGCATTAGTCTCCTGGGGTGGTCCGGAGCCCGTGCAGCCGCTCAGTCTGGTCCCGCATCGTGAGCCTGCACGCTCCATCACCCTGCAACAGGTGTCCTAGTATGTAGAACCGCGACCCAAGGGGGTCCGGACACGCAACTTGGCCACCCGGACTAAAACCTGCAGGTCCCGAGCATGTATCAAAGGGCGACTAATGTCAGACGGAGAACCCTATGAGGTGTATCACTAACGCTCTTTAGCTAAAGCTGTATACAGATCCAGGTCTCGGTGAGGCTGTCTCTCGAAGGCCGTTGACAACTCTTTTATACACGTTGGTGTCCAGCCTCGACACATCGAGCCTGCACCCCAAGCGGGGGGCCAGGTACCAAGGGAAGTTAACAACAAGATGGAGCAACACACAGATAAGTGTTAAATACTGCTTAAAATATAATATCTATTACTTTACAGGGGAAGGCCTGGGGGCCGGTTCTAAAGAACGGATGCCCGTTCCATAGGGTGGTCTGTAGCCTGTGTGGCCAGTTAGCCCGGTCCCGTACCCAAAATCCTGCACACTCCACCACTCCATGACGGGTGTCCTAGTATTTAAAACTATAGTCCTGTGCGTCCAACAACCTGGAGGTCCGGCTTTGAAGAACAGGCACTTGTCTCCTGGGGGGTCCGGAAGCCATGTAGCCGCTCAGCCTGGTCCCGTACCGTGAGCCTGCATACTCCACCGCCCTGCGACAGGTGTCTTAGTACTTGAAGCCACCATCTAGGGGGTTCGGACATGCAACTAGGCTTCCTAGAATAAAATCCTGCATACATATGTTATTACATTTTGCTCTCAAGCAAATGTCATTACATTCCCTTACAAGTGGGACCCTAGCTCCATTTCTGCAGGAATGGACTACATTGCACCAACGGGAGTCGCGCTGGAAGCTGGCTCCGGACAGCCCCACCAACGGCGGCGACCACCTCTGCATTGACGGATCACCGGCAGCAGCGACCACCTCTGCACTAGCAGCGACAATGACCTCCGCCTCGGGCGGCTAGACAGTAGCAGCGATCGCCTCAAGCCGAGCGCTACTGTGAAAAGGTCCTCGCCCCCGTCCTCCTACGGGGGGTGACAACGAGGCCATTAAAGCCAAAGAGTCGGGGACTCAGCGGCAGATGGCTCTGATGCCCTCACCAGCGGAGGTAACCACCTCTGCAAGAGGTAGCCTCACCAGTGGCGGCGACCACCTCTGCACCGGTGGGCGGCGGCTGCCTCAGCACGCACGAAGGGGTTCTCGCTCCCGTTTCGACCAATAGGAGTGAGGACAAGACCATCCAAGAACGTCGCCGCCACCGCCGCGGCGTACGACGTCTTGTACGGTCCCCCAGTGCGTCCGGCGGGCAGGGGAAGCCATGGATGTGGCAAACCCGCGCACGGCGCGACTGTTGCCCGTGCGGTGGATGGGGCAACCACGCCCCGACCAGACGGCAGGAGGCAGCGTCGGAGGCGGCACCAGAGCTATCCAGTCCCAAAGGGCCAGACACGCTGCAGCTGACAGTCTGCAGTCGGCCGACCCTGAGCCAAGGTCCGCCCTCCGCAGGATTGGTGAACACCCTTCCCCTCAGAATGCTGGAGGAAGAAGCGGGTCACCAACCCATACGGAGGGTAGGGCCCTGGCTCAACCCGCCTTCCACCACAGCGAGGATGATGAACATCCTTGAAGCTGAGGGTGGAAGAGAGGCCGCAGCCCGGCTTGCTTCTCCCCACCACAAGGCTGGTGGCCATCCTCCTGGGTGACCGCCGACGGGGGACTGCAGCCGGGCTGCATGATGAAAATCCTTGAAGCCGAATGGTGGAAGGATGTCAACCCCCATGGGGTTGCACCCCTCCAACAACAAAAGGAAGAAGACAAGATCGGTGACACCACCATGAGCGCACGCTCTCCAACGGTGAAGTCGCCGAAAGAGATGGCCTTGACGCGGATCCCTCCAGAGGACACCGGCGCACCCCATCTAGAGGCCTGGAAGGCGAAAGGGCGCGGTGGTCGCAAGAGGAGCGAGGCATGTCTACTGCCCGGGGGATCGACCCCTTTTTAAAGGCAGATCCCCCACTCGCGCCCCTGAAGCGTCACGGGTGAAGTCTCCCCCAGCATACACCAAGGATCCCACCTTATGACACGGGGGCTAGGCCCCACATGTCATACAGACCAACCCTAAGAAGGAGCGTGCAACTGACCTATGGTTACGTGCTCCTCCATTTTCGGGGCAACCAGCGGTCAGGAAGGCGAACCGCCACACATAGGGCATGCAACTGCCCCACAGCTAGGCGCCCCTTCGTCTTCGCCGCACCCAGCGGTCAAAGAGGTGAATCGTCGCGCAAGAAGCGTACAACCGTCTCACGGCTGTATGCTCCCTCAGCTCCGCCGCAACTGGCAACCCAACTCAGGGGCCCAGGCCCACACGCCATGTAACCGGTGCACCGGTTACCATGTGCAAAGAAACCGCACCGCCGCCTGCGCCAATGCCACGTCTTCTCGGGACTGTCACGGGAGTCTGAAAAGGTAAATTTTTCAGAACCAGTGCAGCGACTCGAGGCAGCCTCGCGCATGGCCTAACAGTGCCGTTAAGTACGACGGTCACGGGTCAGTCAGCCGTGGGAATAGGCACAGTAGATGGCGTGGTCATAGGCGGGCCGACAGTAATTGCAGCAACAGGCGCACAGAAGCAGCGGTCTAACTGCCAATCAGACTCTAGTCCCACCTACAGGCTTGCATCCTCCCCTGAGGCGGGACCAGGGGCCACTGTCGGTACCCTAAATCAGAAGTACCCTCTCCGACAGCATGAAGACACCGCACCCGTGCGACGTCTCCTAGCCACGCGGAGGACCGCGCCTGACCCCACCAGATGGGCAGGCCAAAGGGCGCCACGTGGCAAAGAAAGACGCCACACCTCAGTAAGTCCGGACCCCCACAGAAGGACACCGGACCCCTATATACATACAAGTTCGGAGCCTCCGGGTAGGTCCGAACTCCAGCAGGGTCCCGGAATGAGAAGGACCCTGGTATGTGCAGGGGTCCGGTGCTGACACATGTGCAGGCCTTGCCCTCCACTTCCCGCTCAGACGGAGACCCGCTGCTTGTGGCCCATGACATAAGCTACCGGGCCGAACCTGACGAGAAGTCGTGCAGCCCCTGCATTTATTGAGGAAAAGACGCGCCGCCTGCCACTACGCCGACGGGCGACGTGCCCACTCAGCATTTAATGCGTCCCGTCCCATCCGCTGGCAGGCGGCGTCAAGGTCATCCAGTAGGCGGTGCGCCTGCTGGGTCTGCTGGCAAACAGTGCACCCGTGCCGAGCGGCGCACTATACTCATCTTCTCTTCCGCAAGAAGCTTCCCCTGCACGCCAAGGATACACAGACCTCGAGCGCCAGGGCACAAGAAGATTGGCTCGGCAACAGACATTAGAGGATCCAAGCACTATATTCTTTATGTCCCTGGGCCCACATGTCGGGGCCCAGTCCTTTTTGTGCATGCCCCCCTTCAGCTATAAAAGGGGAGGCATACGACGTTACAAGTGGAGGCTCTCAGACCTAGCTTTAGGCAGACACTCATAAGTTCATACAAGCTCCTAAGCAATACATCACACAGTGGAGTAGGGTATTACGCTCCGGCGGCCCGAACCACTCTAAACCCTCGCGTGCTCTCGTGTGTTGATCCACCAGCCTCGTAGCAAGCAAAACGCTTAGGCCCCTCCTCTCTTTAGGATTTAGGGCGGGTGCAATCCGCCACCCGTCCGGGGAGATTTCCTCTCCGACAGACATTAACATTTAACATTTTGTGTTGCCTTGTTTTTAACTCATAGCATTTGAGAACAAGTCCCCAACACTGCATATTGCACAGAGGTCGCGTTATGCCGAAGCTCAGTTTCAGGGGACTCATTACCATGATCATGAGCTTCTCCCTTTTCTTCTCATCTGCTTTCATGTAGAACCATTCACTAGTCCACCCGGTTGGCCATTTAACATTGTGTGCTACAATTTTGCATAGTAGACCATCGGCTCTAGCCTTCGTCTGATAGTGCAATTCGTGCACTCGGTAGAACCCTTTGGCATTGGCACTTTTACCTTGGCTTCAGAGCGCCCATATGTAAATGCTAAGCCTAACAATGACATTCAATGTCAGCTGATGGAGATATATTTCAAATCTTTTCAAAACCTCCCCTATCATATCGTACAGGGCGAACCGTAGCCCTGCCCTGAAGAAGCTCTTAAACACAACAACTTCATCTTCTTTCGGCTCCGGAACTACTTCTTCTCCAGCAAAGTGAATAAGTTTATCTTCATTTTCCCCCAAATAGCCTAGCTTTTTCATCACAACCAAGTCCTCTGCTGTTACGGTCGATTTTCCAAATTCAATGTGACTATGTTTTGATGGGCTTAGAATGATGTTATCCTCCTCACTTTTGTTGTCACTTCCGCCTTCGGCCACAATCTGCTTAGCTCCGGCAGTAGCACCTTCGGCAGTAGCTTCTTCCAGCACAACCAGATCTGATTGTCTCATCACTTCTGATATCGGTGTCGTTTCAGTTACTTCGGCCTCGTCTCCTTCACGGGACACCCTAGCAGTGGATCTTACTCTGGCCATTTCAGTGTTTAGTTTCCTTAAGACGAAGCTGATCTCAAGTGACGAAGAGCTTGTTCGAAAGCGCAATGCAGAAAGCTTCGGTTTCGGTTAAAATTTTTAACAACACAACAGTGCGATGACAATGAATATTGTGGTAACTTCTCACCAACCTATCTGTTTATATAGTGCTGCGGGAGAGAAAGACGAACCGCTAGACCGTGTACACTAGCTGAACGGTGGACCACCCAATGCCCAGAATATTTTAATCGTTTCAATAACAAGCTAAGGGAAGGTGTTTTTCGGACCTTCGATATTCCGAAGCCTTCGTGTTTTTCGCGGACCGAGC
The DNA here is from genome assembly GCF_902167145.1 of Zea mays. Taxonomy (NCBI): domain Eukaryota; kingdom Viridiplantae; phylum Streptophyta; class Magnoliopsida; order Poales; family Poaceae; genus Zea; species Zea mays. The sequence continues at coordinate 8,170,389 of NC_050104.1, read as the reverse complement.
TCGTTACGAAAAAACGATCTAGCATCGCGAAGGGGCTACTGTTGGGGGTCCTCTTCCCCACCGAAGGTGCTCAAGACAGAAACACCTTCGGCAAAATAATACAGAGGCCCGTCGAAGCTATCATCAGCTTCAGTTCAACTTCTTAAGACGAAGATCTTGCGTAGAAGCAACTATGCAGAATGTCGAAGCTATCATCAGCTTCGGTTCAACTCAAGCAGAAGAAGAAAAGACCAGATAGACCTTAATAATACAGGTCGTCTGTAGATAAATGTTAAGGGTCATGAATGTAAATTTACCCGGGCTGCTTGTAGATAAATGTCAAGGGTCATGAATGTAATTTTACCCAGACTGCATCTCGTGTCTATAAATAGGTGAACAGTACCACCGTACTGTTCACGCTGAATGGTAATCACTCTTTCATGCTTTCATCTTCGAGCAAGCCGAAGGTATCAATGTAATATTAATACTGTTAATATTCGTACATGTTTCATGAAGTGTAAAGGTGTATGAATTAATAAAATGTAGTTATTATCTTCATCCTTTTACATTTCCATTCATATATTAAATGATGAAGGTAAGTCCTTCTTGATCTTCGTCTGATGAGCATTATTCTCACGTGGAAATAATGCTTCGCAGGACGAAGATCCATAATAATTGACAATTGTGTTGTCTTGTTCTTTATCTACAACATTTAAGAACAAGTGACCAACAATAGGTCTCACTCGTCAATGACTCATAAAAGTGTGGTATGATTTCTTAGCCTTGCCAAAGTGTGATAATTTTTGGCACCTTAACTATACAATTGAACATGTCCATAGCCTTATGTTCTATTCATGTATTTGCTCTTGTGTCATATTATTTGTCGTTTTAGACATGATTTAAGTTAACTTATAAAATTTTGACTACAAATAGCGGTTTTGTTATTTAGTTTTGAAACCTAATATTTATATGCATTGATTTATCTTAAAAAGTACTTTTTATAGAAGTATAAATATATTAAGAGTTTTCTTGGTATTTTAATAAAAAACATGGTTAAAGCTATATTTTGGAGATTGTATCATTATCATAAACGATAAATAATCTCTACTACTTATTAAGTTAGCAATAGTAGCCTGCCTTTTTGTGTTCTGCCATTCTGCGATCTCAGCCGTCCATTCTATCGTTCTACAATCTCAGCCGTCCATTCTATCGTTCTACAATCTCAGCCGTCCATTCTATCGTTCTACAATCTCAGCCGTCCAATCCCGCACACCAGTTTTCTGCGCGCAGAAAAAAAAATCAAATCGTGGCTGCCTAGGGATCAAACCTTGGATCTATTGAGATCCATGACTAGCCTTTCACCCTCTAGCCAACATGACTCATGTTGAATTGTGTACAACTTCAACTAAAACGTCTTTTGTGTTTAACCCACCGTCCACTCTGTATGCTCACTGAGTCTAGAAAAACATTTATAGCTTGGCCCCTGATCTTTCTGGAATTTGGGACGCAGTCCAGGAAATAAAGAAAATAGGGAAAAGGAGTTTAGAAATTGATTTTTAGTTTAAAAATAATTGCAGAAACCCATTTAATTCATGGAAATTTCATATTAAATCCAAATGAGTTCATTCCAATTTCTATAATTCTATAATATTATTTTTATCACATAATACCTCTGTTTTGTCATGAAAACAACAATAAAATTGATTTCCTAATTAATCCTATATCAAATACATAGAAACTTTGGAAATTCGTAACTTCCACATTTTAATTCCAAATTGAATCGTTCCAGTTGTGTTAGTCTCGTATGAATATTTACTACGCAGTAACAACATTGATTATACCATGTTTCATACTTTTATAATTAGATATTTATTTATCCTATGTTAATTGTGTTAATCTATGTCTATTGGATTAATTTATTTAATATATTAATATAGTATTCTAACTTTGTGGTTATACGATGTTTGACCATTAGTCTTGCAAACACACACTTATCTTTTTGTTTAAGCAAAAGCGTATGGTGGTACGTGTCAATGACTAACGATGTACGAGAGAATTTCTTCCGGTATGTGTGAAACGTGCTCTCTAATAATGAGACCATACAAATCGTGATATATATCAAAGTCTGCATGATACTGATGGTTGCAATGTAGTGGTGAAACAGATAGATTATAAATAACAAAATTTATGTATGGCCAGAATCACAAATTGATTATGAAACATTTTCTCAATAACGGTATAACACATATTTTGTATATAAGTTATCGTAGTATACTGGTATTATATATTCCCGTTGCAACGCACGGGCATTCAGCTATCATGTATAGAAGTCTGCACGGTACTGTTGGTTGCAATGTAGTGATGAAATAGTTAGATTGAAATAACAAAATTTATGTATGGCTAGGATCACAAATTAATTACGAAACATTTTCACATAACAGTATAACACACATTTGTTCATAAGTTATCATGATATTAAATGTTTCCGTTGCAACGCACGAGCACCCACCTATATGTGTTTATGTCTACATCTATGACAGGAAACACATCTACTATATCTCTCTCCAAGCTCACTTGCTACCATTGCACAATGCGTAGTAGTAGATAAGTATCACCGATATTCTTGAATTATATTTTTGGATGGAGGTAATATTATTTAAAGAAGAGCTTTGCATGCTATTTCTTTTGTTTGAATAATGCATTATACTTAAATTCCCTTTTTTGCATGTGTGAAATTTTTTCTTCGTAATATTTTTTTCCATGGATCAGACTTGTGAGTCATTTTCATAAACCAACGCCAAGCATGAATCCATGTTTCCTACTTCAAACCCCGAACAAACTCCATGAGCAGGAGGCATTCGTGTTGTCGTCGCTCATCGATGACGAGAAGAAGCTTGGCGACTGTCGGTTCGACCTCTAAAAGCAGTCTTACGTGGTCGCATGCGCCGCTGTGTACGACAAGCTCCCGCGAAGCCGCCGTTTGGACGCGGTCCAGAGCAGCTGCACCGCGCTGTCCATCGTTAAGCAGGGGGGCCTCATGGTTGTCGCCAACGTCGACGACTCTCGGGTTGTTCTGGACACCGCATTCGACGACGACGCCATCACGCCGTCCAGCTCATCGTCCACCTGAAGCCCAACCTGCCACGTAAGTCGCTACTAACCGGACATGAATTCTTGTGCGCTGGGACGATGGACGTTGCTGACGTTGTGTGAGTGTCCTCGAACATGATGTATGTAGTGGAATAGCGCATTCGGTGGTGCAACGGTCAGGGGTACTACCTCGCTGATGAGCCCGGGGTGCACTTCGTTTGGCAGCCCAACCAAGAGTCATCGGTACTCGTCATGTCGCGTGCGTTCGACGACTACTATATCGAGGATTGTGGCGTCATCTTGGCGCCGGAGGTGATACAGAGGAGGATCGACAACAGTGACCAGTTCGTCATCCTCGCCACCGTCAGGGTAGCTTTTGTGCCGGCCTGCCTTTAATTCTCTTCGCAAACACATACACACTTACCTTTTTGTTTAAGCAAGAGCATATGGTGGTGCGTGTCTGATGACTAACGATGTACGAGGGAATTTTTCCGGCATGTGTGGAACGTGCTCGTGCTCTCCAATGATGAGACCATACAAATCGTGGCATATATCGAAGTCTGCATGATACTGATGGTTGCAATGTAGCGGTGAAATAACTAGATTAAAATAACAAAACTTATGTATGGCTAGGATCACAAATTGATTATGAAACATTTTCTCATAACAATATAACACAGATTTTGTATATAAGTTATCGTAGTATACTGGTATTATATATTCCCGTTGCAACACACGGGCATCCAGCTAGTATGACATTAAAGGTAGTACAACAGTGGTGGCATGACCCGAATGAGCACCAACCCGCCCACCTCTAGAACCTCATCATATTATGGGCCTGTTTGGTTCAGCTTTTTTCTGACCAGCTTTTTTTAAAATCTGGCTGTGAGAAGAATCTGACTGTGAGAAGAATCTAAGTATCATTACGATTACGTGTGGAGGAAGATAAAATTGTTTTATAGGGCTCAGGATCTAGAAAGTGACGGATTTCTACTATTACAACGACTCAGCCGATTATGTGTTTATGTTGATTTTAGATGGTTTTTGCTCCAACAAATTTTATAGAAGCTGGCTAAAAAGCTAAGCGTTTGTCAGTTCACAACAACTTTTAGTGGTCAGAAGCTGCTAGAAGCCGAAACAAATAGGGTCTATATTTGTTGATTCTGGAACCATATGGTAGAACAAAGATGTATTAGGTTCCACTAGCTAAAGTTTAGATTATATCACACCAAATCTTTAAATATTAATTGTGAGTATTAAATATAGTTTAATTATAAAACTAATTATATATACGGATTTATTAAATCTAATTAAGTCTATATTTACTCTTTATTTATAAAAACTTGGGCGAAATAATACTCCAATGGAGACGTGAGCCAAGTCCGAAGCAAACCGGATCGCAGTTGCCCGTTGTAATTGTAGCGCCGCGTGCCAGCTGCGACTTTGTTGCAACAAGGAACTGAAACGGGTTTGACCCCCACCACACCACTGGCCACTAGTTGCCAACCCCACGCACGTTCTGCGACGAGCTACCCCATTTCCCCACCCCCAGCACCCCACTCCCCGCTTCCATTTCCTTGGACCCCACCACCGCGCCTACATCCCTCAGAGCTCAGATGCAGCCGCCGGCGACCGAGATGCACCCGGCCGCCGACGCCGCCACCTCCGCCGCCACCGCGCAGGCCGACACTACTGCTCGCGCCGCCGTCCCCGCATCCGATCCACCCCCGCCCCCGCCGGCGCCGGCGGCTGAGACGGTCGATCCGCCGCCCCCGCCGCCAGCGCCGGCGCCCAAGACGGTCACCTGGAGCGAGAAGCTCACGTCCGACTCGCCGACGCACGTGCACGCCGCCGCCGCGGCGGAGTCCAGCCAGTACGTGTCCCGTGGGCCCGCATCCTCGTCTAAGGGTAAAACCCACCGGCTAGCTCGACGCGTTGTGTCAGCTTTGCGGTTGTATTGCTCTTTTATCTAGAGGAGATTTCTTCGTTTCTGATTTCCACTATGTATGTATTGGCCCATTATCAGGCGCCGTGGAGGCGATGAGGGAGACGCTGTCAAGGTGGGGGAAGTCGTGGGGGGAGACCACCAAGCTGGTCGAGAGCCTCAGCCGCGACACGTGGCAACACTGTGAGATCTCAGCAGCCCTGCAAGCGATAGCAGGGTCTTCTCCTTTCCTTCTAAGAGTCCAATGTGCTCGTTTCTTTGCTTCATTCATTCCTTGAGCTGCACGGATTGGTAGGATGCAACCTTTCTAAGGATCAAAGGAAAGAATCGACATATATAAAGTTGCAAGCGTACTGTGCTAGACACCTTTTGAGAATTATGCTGAGGTCTGGTCTGGGGATTGTAGAGCTGGGGAAGCAGGATGCCCCAATAAAAGAAGCCAACATGAACATTTTGGTGTAGCTTTCCATATGCTTTATGCTTTGTTGGCTAAGTATCTTCATAAGTTTACTTTGTTTTAAAATAATTCTTTAAGCCTTGTTACCCAAAAACTTGTCCCAGTATAATATTAAGAGACTGAAGCATTGGTCCCGGCCGAATAAAATCTCCGAACCCTGGCCTCCCATCACTAACGGGCCGACATCAACCGTCTACTCTGCAACGGCCCAACCGGAGGGCACACCGAGGGGATTTTTTTAACCAAGCCCGAAAATTCGCCCCCGAGTATAATGGAACCCGGGACTTGGAGGTGCTACTCGAAAGCCTTAACCACTATGCTAGAGGCCCTTTTGCCAAACATCTTTGAACAGATCTAACAACAGTAAGATTATGACATTACCTTTTACGTATCAACTGATTAAGGCTTTTGGCTAAATACCTATTTTCATAAAACTTGTGATGACCAAGTTTCTTGCAGTCGACCGGTTAGAACTTTGAACTCTGGTAGTTGATTGAAGTCCCATCCAACCCAAGTTTGAAGCACAACACCTCTTAACACAGCCATGATGCAGTCCCGTGTTGTGATGTACTTCAATGAACTTATAAGATCAAACTTCAAATCATTGAAAAATTGCCTATAGTTGTAGATCATAGGCTATGTTATAGATCTTCCAAGAATTTGGCTATTGTTCCAAGTGAAGTGAGACATTGGCTGATAGTTGATAGCCAACCCGCAAGATCCTGTATTAACCTTCAAATCTAATTGAAGTCATGGGAAGTAAACCTAGGATCTATTTGATTCAATTATAGATTCCTAAAAATCCGATTCTAGCTATGAGCTAACGGTTATGGGAATGACGTGGCAACCTGACAGGAGGGACGCTGCCCTAGCCTCTTGAACGAGCCAATTCGACAGCGGGCCATTGTCGACGAGGGAGCGGTACGCTGTACCGCGGGGGTTGGGGGCCCTACGTTCGCAACGCTAGGCTGAAGCGTCGTGGTTGTAGTCACGCCTACTCCAACGCATGTATGGCACCCTACATGAGCAACATGCACAATGGCAGCAACAACTAAACCGCTAGGTGTTGCGCCATTGTCTTCCATGGGTATAGTCTCGCTGTCATTGAATATCAAAATAGGGGCTGGGGAGGTGCTGAAGGTGGTAACATCAGATGGGCACGAACAACTATTGTTTTCAGATCGCCTGATCAATCCCACTGGGCGATTAGGCGTCAATATATATATATATATATATATATATATATATATATATATATATATATATATATATATATATATATATATATATATATGTATATAGTATTTAGAGCTCTGGGCTCTATTTAACTACAGGAAACCCTGACCAGGTATGCAGACCGCACGAACCCTTTTTGGCTTATTGTACCTATCTGTGCTTACGCTAAATTATAATACAAGTTATGCTGATGTGTGTATCAGTTTATGCAAATATAGTCTGCGCATATTACGTGAATCGGGCCCACGATCCTGCCCACGCGCTCACAATTATCCAGTCCCACGCCGTCACTATAAAAACACCCACACGCCGCCAGGGATTAGGTTTTAGCGGCGGCGGCGATTCCCTCGGGCGTGCGAGTAGGCGCCCGTGAGCAGGAGAGCCCCGGCCGTCGCGGCGCTCTCCAGCCGGCGGATTGGCGGTCGTGGAGGGGGCGCGAGGAGGAGCCTCAGCGTCTGCGGCGGTACAGCTTCAGGAGACACCGGTCGGGCGCGGCGGAGTGGGCGGCGGCGGTGCTGTTCATGGTGCTGGCGGTCGTGGTGCTGCTGGGCGCCGTAGCCGTCCTTGTGGTGGTGCTGTTGCTGCAGCCCCGTGTGCCGTACGTGGCGGTGCTCCGCGCCTACCCGTTCCGCGTGCCCGCCAGGGGCGTCCTCCCGCTGGCGTACGTGGCGCGCGCGCAGGGCGCCCCGCTGGGCGACGCCGGCAGCGCCGCCATGGAGGCCGCGCTCCGCAACGGCGTGGTGCCGTTCCGGGTGGATGGGGAGGCCCAGACGCGATGGAAGGTCGCGGGGATCGTCGGCGTCGACCAGTGGACGCGCCTGGCGTGCCAGCTTCGCTTCTTCTGGTCCAACGACACCGTGCTCCCCTTCAGATGCATCTCCAAGTCCAAGTTCTTGTTCTTCTGACCGCCGTGCCCTCTGTATTGTCTAGTGGCTACTCTTCTGACCTCAGTTCCATGGCCGGGCGTGAGCGTGACGGATCAAGATTCAGGAACAACAAATGGCTTCATCGTTTTCTTTCTTGTCTTGGGTTCGTTCAGTTATTAATTCACCCCCATGTCGCATGTATAGGTCGGCAAAAAAAAAGATTTTGTCTTGGGTTCTTTTTTATTGCATTTTACGCTTCCACTAAAAAGCAAGTGCCACATTCGTCGTTTTAAAACAGATCATTGATTTACGCTAAAATTCGTATCCATTTACGCTGTTTCGGATCACGTCTTACGCTTAAATCCACCTGACCTAGAACCCGAGCACGATCGGAGCGCAATTTTGACGTCGTAATTTAGGCCACATTCGTTGTTACGAAATAGATTGATGATGTACGATAAAATTTGTACCCATTTACGCTGTTTGGTTCACGTTTTACGCTGAAATTTGACCAAGCCAAAATCCGTGCACGATCGAACGTGATCAATCTACGCTGTTTTAGCTAATATAAGATTTACGCTAAATTTCGTATTCATTTATGATGTTTTAGCTCACGTTTTACGCCGGAATCTGCCCTAGCCAGAGCCGCGCACGATTGGGTGCACGCGATTTTTACGCCGTAATTTTGGGCTTCGTTTGCTGTTACAAAACAGATATATGATTTACGCTAAATTTCGTACTCATTTACGATGTTTTAGCTCACGTTTTACGCTGGAATCCGCCCGAGCTGAACCCGCGAACTGCGGCTGTAAATTAAAATTTATTTCCTTCTACTAATGCTCCTCGAACCGTAACTGTCCCTTTATTTACGCGATTATGCAGCACGTCTTTCCTTATATCAAACCGGTCAAAATTTATATAATGCATGGTTTATGCTATCATGTTACACATCGTTATGCAGTCGTAAACGGTGTGCACATGGTAATATTCGTTTCCGTGAGTCAAGGTACAAAAGATCCCTTCTATGCATGATTTATGCGTGCGTATTTTTTTCCTCCTGTAACTGCGCCTTTATTTACGCGCACGAAGAGCACGTCTTTCCTTATCTTAAAACCGGTGGGAGATTTTAAATGTTTGCATGGTTTACGCTATCATGTATCACATCGTTATGCAGTCGTAACCGGCAAGCACATGCAAATATTCGTTCTCATGATTCGTGGCATAAAAGATTCCATTTATGCATGAGTTATGCACATTTGTATATATATTTATGCGTGCGTATATCGCATGTCGCGTCTCAGCCGGGATACGTGGCTATCCTATGCATGGCTGACGCAAGCTGGCGTCCAGTGGGCCGAACGCGACCCGATCGGCCTCCTGGCTGGGGCTTCGCCCACTAACGGAAGCCTAGAGCTTTCATTACCTCTTCCTTATATATATATATATATATATACCGCACCACCGAACCAGTCTGGCCGCTAGCCTCCGTCCCGCATACGTCCCATTCCTTGCATGCCCGCAGTTTGTTTCCATTTGCATGCGCGAGAAATTAGGAAGCGTATCCGTTAACTGCTGCATCATGTAAAAAATCTGATTTGAATGCTTTATTCCATCCATAAATATAGGATATCTATAACAGTCATGCAGCTAGGCTCGTTAGAAACATTTTATGAAATATACTGCTATTAACTATGCTACATGGTGTAGTTATTTATGCAATACGGTACGTTGCATAAAAAAATCAGTTTCCTGCTGCTGCATGTGCACAAATTTAGTGTGTCAATAATGTGTGTTGAGAGGAAATGGATTGACATGCATGGAAACAAAAAATATGATTTTAATGCTTTATCTCGTCCATAAAAATAGGATCCCTACAACAGCAATACAACTAGGCTCGTTGTATCTAGTTTATAACATATACTGATACTAATTATGCTACACTGTGTACATATTTATGCAGTGTGGTACATCACGTAAAATTTTTGTTTCCTGCTGCATGCGCACAGATTTAAGATGACAAGAATGTGCGTTGAAAAGAAAATAGATTGACATGCATGGAAACAAAAAATCTGATTTAAATGCTTTATTTTCTCCATAAATATAGCATATCTCCAACATCCATGTATGAAGGCTCGTTAACCAGTTTATGATATATACTGATACTAATTATATACTACACGGTGAAGGTATTTATGCATTGTGATAGACTGCGTAAAAAATTGTTTTCTGCTGCATGTGCACAAATTTAAGATGACAAGAATGTGAGTTGAAAAGGAAATGGATTGACATACGCGAGATTTATGGAATTTTGGCAAATGACCTCATTTCTTAGAGCAGTTATCTTTTTCTAAATTTCTATTTCATTGTGTAAATGTGTGCGTCGTAAATATATGTTATACATATGGCGTAAATGGTAGGAACCCATTACACGCTGGATTAAGTAAACGAGATAATGCATAAAATCAATAAATCGTTTGCGTAAAATGTGAATAAAAATATCATAGAGACGAATAGATGGAAGCAGAGCCTTGAACTGAAATATATGTCCTAAAAACCTATTGACATTGGCATAAATATGTATACAAAATAGCATAAACACAGGGCCGCTGCCCCACGGAACCGCGGCCTCGCATCTGGGATGTGCCACCACTTCGTGCCTAGGGGGAGGCTGTCGTCGTCGCTCGTGCCTAGGGAAGTCTGCAGTCGTCGCTCCCACCTTGGATGGCGTCGCGGTCATGCGCAGCTCAAGGGTCGACCCCCGCGCGCGTGCATCCCGGGAACCGCCGCAGCAACCGCTCCCACCTCGTCTTTGTGCGCGCCTTAGGGGTGCCGTCGTCGCTCACGTGCCCCGAGATCTGTCGTCGCGCCGCCGCAGCCCCTCCCACTTCGCTGTCGTGCACGCCTCAAGGGGCCGCTGCCGCGCGCGCCGCAGGGAGACGCTGTCGCGGTTGTGCCCCCTGGGATCCGCCGCCGCGGCCGCTGCCACCTCGCCATCATGCGCACCTCAGGGGGCCGCCGCCGCACGTGTGCCCTCGGTATCCGACGTCGCAACCGCTCCCACCTCGCCGTCGTGCGTGCCTCATGGGGGCGCCGCGACCATGCCCCCCAGATTTGTCGTCGCACGCTTGCTCCCAGAATCCGTCGCGACCGTGTGGCCTCTTGGGGGTGGAGGTCGTAACCGTCGACGTCGCTAAAACTGAACCTTAGCGGGCTGGAGCTTCTTTTATAGACGCTTCAGACCTGTTGCAGCTGAACTGGTTGGCAACATCGGGTCAGGGCTTTCACCCAGCTATTGGAAGCCTAGGGCTCCTAATATATATACATATAATAACACTATATATAGACATATACTTATATAGTATAGACTATAGAGACTTGGATATGAGGAGCTCAGCCAGAGTTATGTCTAAAATGAGAGTTTAGACATCATACTATCATAGTTCAATATAAACTCTAAAATGAGAAAAAGTTTAGACATATATCTTCAGATGAGGAGCTCATCTCTAGTCCTTGTGTTCTCTTTTCTCCTAGCCGATGTAGAGAGAAAGGTGTTGCCGTGTTGGAGCCTTGGAGGGAGAGAGAAGGATGAAGAAGGAAGAGAAGGGTGTTTTCTGATTTTCTCCCCGCCGCCAGGGAAGATGAAAAGACAGGTAGAGCTGTGTGTGTGTGTGTTGGGGGGGGGGGGGGGGGGGCGACTACCTCTATTAATCATGGGCCAGTCTAGTCAAGCAAACTGTTGGACTACCCGAGCCTAATTAATCGCGACTGATTGGCTACCAGCGATTAATCGTTCCATATCCTCGCCTAACCGTACGATATGGACGATCAGTAACACTAATCAAATCGAACACCCTAATCGAGCACAGAGAAATGATCAGCCCGACTAATCGCGATTAGTTGGACGATCTGAAAACAATGCGGGCGACATGGATGTTGAGTGTTAGAAGCGCTGAAGGATCAACGGGAACAAGTGTGACAGTTTAGGGACGACTGAGCTGCATTGTTGACTGTTGTTAGATGGGGACGGACGGTGTGGATGTTGAGCGATTAGTGTTGACTGGTCGCGGGGAACAAGTGCAATGGTTTAGGAGCCACATTGTTGACTACCGGATTCGAGTGCAGGGATGCGGTGGCAACCCTAGGTGCCGTCGAGTCCAGTGGGGGGGGGGCATCTGAATAGAAAAGAAAACAACTCAATCCTATAAACAGCGACAGGTGGGTAATATTTTGGAAAATTTGAATGGTAGGAATCTGGAAAATCTGTTGTGGGAGTGGGAGGAGATTTTGGATTGAACTAAAGGAGTATGTAGATTTCTAGGAATCTATTTACCTCTTTGGTTGGGATTTCAGCTTTTTGACAGTGAATCTAGCTCAGAAACTGAGCCAAAGGGACCCTTAATATCTTTCGTCTATTAACATGGCTTTCCCTAGGCCTGACAATATGCCATTGTATTTAACAGTCAAGACTGGACCTAGTTTTACTGAAGCTGCTATGGGACGCCTAGCACAAGGGACTAAAGTTTTAGCAGAAGGAGGCTATGAAAAAATATTTAAGCAGACCTTCGAGGTTCTTCCAGACGAGGAGCTGAAAATATGCTATGCGTGCTATCTCTCAACATCAGCAGGTCCTGTCATGGGAGTCTTGTATATTTCTACAGCGAAGATTGCTTTCTGCAGTGACAATCCTCTGTCATACAAAGCTGGAAATAAAACTGAATGGAGTTACTACAAGGTAAGGGTTACTCCCTTCTTAGCATCTAGTTATCCCTATCAAAATCAATCTTCGTTTTGCACCTCAGTTTATCATATTTGGACTGAATTGATTTCTATAGTTCATCATTGTTAGTTTTACATAGATTTATAAATTTGACTTACTACATGAGGATAGGTAAACCTTTTTAGGGTCACTGGTAAAAATGTCATTGGATTTGAGGATGAGAATGGTGATGCTCTTCAGTCCCATTCTGTTCTGAAAAAATGTATATTAAATTCTAAACAAAAAAGGTGACAACTGCAGTCTGGTTAGTTTGGAAGCCTTGCACATTTGTGATAAATTTTAGTTTGAATCATAAAAGAAGTGGCACTGGTAAATACAAGTTGATTTTATGGTCACGAAGTCACAAGGCTTATGTTACCATCTCTCTAATGAGGACATGGTCATGGTGCTTTCCCTATACATGGACGAAACCAGGTTGCATTCTGAAGCACTGACTGTCACTTAAGAAGATGCATGCTAATTTGTCAACACCTAACTTGGATCTTTTGTTCCAGTTGTTGCTTGATCCGTTTTGATGTTCAATTCCCAGTAGGACTTCAATTAAACAGATGTCTGTTCATTAAAAATGTTTTCTTCGCTTTCCAAAAAACAGGTGGTCATTCCTCTTCACCAGCTAAGAGCAGCTAATCCTTCAGTAAGCAAAGTAAATCCCGCTGAGAAGTACATTCAGGTCGTTTCCGTTGAAGGGCATGAGTTCTGGTTCATGGGTTTTCTAATGTACGACAAGGCTGCAGCCAGTCTTCAAGAAGCCTTGGCTAGTGCTCGTGAGTTGCAACCGTGAAGACACCAAGTGGTGTTCTTTCCGGTTACATACATCAGTTTCCACATCTCGAGTTCAGGCTGGGTCGCTGGGATTCTTCTCCTGTTTCAGATCCTTTTTGCTGAAGCTTTTGACACAGTACACCCACAGGCCTGCATACGTGTCAGAAATGTGTGCCATTCCTGTCAATGTTGTAATCATGACAGATATTTATATATATGGAAAAACACTGCCGCTGTCCATTTCGAATGGATGACAAACATTTAACGCACCATTTGGTTAGAGGGACTAATATTTAGTCCCGGATTTTTAGTCCTGTTTAGTCTATATTTTACCAAAACGGAAGGACTAAAGTAAAGACTAATTGGGTTTAGTCTCTAGTCCCTCACATGGGTGCTAAAAGGGACTAAAGAACAACATTTACTCCAATTGCCATTGTATAGAAAACTGGCGTGAAACAAGAAAAGGGGTATTTTGGTCTTTATGTGTTGTATTTAATGCATTTAAAATATGTTTAGCCCTTGCAACCAAACAGTGTAGGGACTAAATTTTAGTCTCTGAACTAAATTTTAGTCCTAGGACTAATAACGGGCTTAAATGTCACAGAACTATGTGGGAACTTGATTATCAGGGGCCTACATAAAATATGGAGGCAACTAGAGGCCAAAGGAAAGCAAACTGTTGGTGATGCGTTACTTTTTTTGTCGAGTGACAAAAGGGAATCAGGATTTTTAAAATGTTTCTCCGCAATCACAATATATGGAAGCTTCGATGATGGTGAGGCATGAGCCGCTTGTAGCCATGACCGTGGTCGCCAACGCTAAGCTTGGGAATTTCGGGGCCACTGGTGATCCATTTGGGTTAAAGGTTCAATGGATTGTATGAATTGATCTAAATATTACTCACTAATATGGGCTATGAATACAATCAATATTTTCTACGTATGAGATTAAGAGGTATTCTGCCCTAAACAAATGTTATTCTTTTCGAGGGTCAAACTCTTTCGATTTTGCACATGTTCGTTGCGTATTAAGCCAGCTATTTGGACTGCTGCAGCTGCAATTTATAGAGATAAAATACTGTAGAAAAAGTAGAAGCCGGTAAATTAAAGCCGCAACGAACATGCTTTTAACTAAGTACTAGGTAGATGTTCATACATCGCTACAATTTCTATATATTACATGGGTAGAAAAAAAGATAGTTATTTAAACACGTTTCAAACCTTTGTAACGAACATCTGAAAGTTCTAAGTGGTTTGCAAGGATGTTGGTGGTGGGGTTCTGCACGTGTCCTCATAGTGGCAGCGCCACGATAGGTGTCTGCATCAGCCTACCTTGAATTGAACATAACGAATTCCACATTAACTAAATTAAAAACTCATATATCCCAATTGATGACATGACAATTATGCTGCAATGACACTTGGTAGCCTCATCTGCATGGGCCATTGTTTTGATTGTGTTGCTATCTGCAGTGGCGGAGGCATAAATTTTAGAAGACTGGGCAACTTTAAAAGATCATATGATGCATGCATATAATGTGCTAGTCTCGCATGACACGAGGTAGACTCATTTTTGAGTCTTTATACTCTGAAAGCGTCGTGTTACGGTAGAATTATCAAGTTCTTTGAATAATTCCCGCTCAATGTAACACACCATCAAGTGATTGAACCATTCTTCTGAAATCATGTTGCACAGTTGAAAGTCGCCTAGAGGGGGGGGGGGGGTGAATAGAGCGAATCTGAAATTTATAAACTTAAGCACAACTACAAGCCGGGTTAGCGTTAGAAATATGAACGAGTCCGAGAGAGGGTGAAAAACAAATCGCAAGCAAATAAAGAGTGAGACACAGGGATTTGTTTTACCGAGGTTCGGTTCTTGCAAACCTACTCTCCGTTGAGGTGGTCACAGAGACCGGGTCTCTTTCAACCCTTTCTCTCTCTCAAACGGTCACTTAGATCGAGTGAGCTTCTCTTCTCAATCAAACGGGACACAAAGTCTCCGCAAGGACCACCACACAATTGATGTCTCTTGCCTCGATTACAATTGAGTTGATCACAAGAAAGAATGAGAAAAAGAAACAATCCAAGCGCAAGAGCTCAAATGAACACAAGTCACCCTCTCACTAGTCACTATTTGATTGGAAATGATCTATGGACTTGGGAGGAGATTTGATCTCTTTGGTGTGTCTTGTATTGAATGCTATAGCTCTTGTAAGGTGTGGGAAGTCAGAAAACTTGGATGCAATGAATGGTGGGTGGTTGGGGTTATTTATAGCCCCAACCACCAAACTAGCCGTTTGGTGAAGGCTGCTGTCGCATGGCGCACCGGACAGTCTGGTGCGCCACTGGACACTGTCCGGTGCGCCTGCCACGTCAACGAACCGTTGGATTCCGATCATTGGAGCTTCTGTCTTCTGGGCCACTGGACAGTCCGGTGGTGCACCGGACAGGCACTATTCACTGTCCGGTGCGCCATCTGGCTCTGCTCTGACTCTGGCGCGCACTGTAGCGCATTTAATGCCTTCTGCAGACGACCGTTGGCACGAAGTAGTCGTTGCTCCGCTGGCACACCGGACAGTCCGGTGCGCAACCGGATACTGTCCGGTGCAACACCGGATAGTCCGGTGAATTATAGCGGAGTGGCCTCCAGAATTCCCGAAGGTGAGCAGTTCAGAGTTGGAGTCCCTGGTGCACCGGACACTGTCCGATGGCACACCGGACAGTCCGGTGCGCCAGACCAGGGCACACTTCGGCTGACTTTAGCTCTCTATATTTGAATCATTTTTCGGTCTTTTTATTGGTTTGTTGTGAACCTTTGGCACCTGTAGAACTCATAATCTAGAGCAAACTAGTTAGTCCAATTATTTGTGTTGGGCAATTCAACCACCAAAATCAATTAGGAAAAGGTGTAAGCCTATTTCCCTTTCAATCTCCCCCTTTTTGGTGATTGATGCCAACACAAACCAAAGCAAATATAGAAGTGCATAATTGAACTAGTTTGCATAATGCAAGTGCAAAGGATACTAAGAGTTGAACCGATAAATTCTCATAAGATGCGCATGGATTGATTTCTTTATCTTTAACATTTTGGACCACACTTGCACCACATGTTTTGTTTTTGCAAATGCTTTTGTAAATCCTTTTCAAAGTCCTTTTGCAAATAGTCAAAGATAAATGAATAAGATTTTTGAGAAGCATTTTCGAGATTTGAAATTTTCTCCCCCTGTTTCAAATGCTTTTCTTTTGACTAAACAAAACTCCCCCTCAATCAAATCCTCCTCTTAGTGTTCAAGAGGGTTTTAGATATTAGTTTTGAAGAGGTTGTATCAATTTGAAATTCTATCAAAAATAAGATACCGATTGAAAAATCACCAATTGAAAAATCTTTTATTAACTCAAATTTTTGAAAATTGGTGGTGGTGCGGTCCTTTTGCTTTGGGCTAATACTTTCTCCCCCTTTGGCATGAATTGCCAAAAACGGATACTTGAGTGAAATATAAGCCCTTTTACTTTCTCTCCCTTAGTAAATAACATAAGAGTGAAGATTTTACCAAAGTTGGAGAGTTGTGTGGAGCAACAGCGAAGGGTGAGTAATTTGATGGAGTGGAGTGGAAGCCTTTGTCTTCGTCGAAGACTCTAATTCCCTTTCAATCTATGACTTGGTTTGAAATACACTTGAAAACACATTAGTCATAGCATATAAAAGAGATATGATCAAAGGTATATTAATGAGCTATGTGTGCAAAACATCAAAAGAAATTCCGAGAATCAAGAATATTTAGCTCATGCCTAAGTTTGTTAAATGTTTGTTCATCTAGTGGCTTGGTAAAGATATCGGCTAATTGTTCTTTGGTGTTAATATATGCAATCTCGATATCCCCCTTTTGTTGGTGATCCCTTAAGAAATGATACCGAATGGCTATGTGTTTAGTGCGGCTATGTTCAACGGGATTATCCACCATGCGGATAGCACTCTCATTATCACATAGAAGAGGAACTTTGGTTAATTTGTAACCATAGTCCCTGAGGGTTTGCCTCATCCAAAGCAATTGCGCGCAACAATGGCCTGCGGCAATATACTCGGCCTCGGCGGTAGAAAGAGCTATAGAATTTTGCTTCCTTGAAGCCCAAGACACCAGAGACCTTCCCAAGAACTGGCAAGTCCTCGATGTGCTCTTTCTATTAATTTTACACCCTGCCCAATCGTCATCCGAATAACCAATTAAATCAAATGTGGATCCTCTAGGGTACCAAAGCCCAAACTTAGGAGTATAAACTAAATATCTCAAGATTCGTTTTACGGCCCTAAGGTGAGCTTCCTTAGGATCGGCTTGGAATCTTGCACACATGCATACGGAAAGCATAATGTCCGGTAGAGATGCACATAAATAAAGTAAAGAACCTATCATCGACCGGTATACCTTTTGATCTACGGATTTACCTCCCATGTCGAGGTCGAGATGCCCATTAGTTCCCATGGGTGTCTTGATGGGCTTGGCATCCTTCATCCCAAACTTGTTTATAATGTCTTGAATGTACTTCATTTGGCTAATGAAGGTGCCCTCTTGGAGTTGCTTCACTTGAAATCCTAAGAAGTACTTCAACTCCCCCATCATGGACATCTCGAATTTCTGTGTCATGATCCTACTAAATTCCTCACATGTAGATTCTTTAGTAGACCCAAATATAATATCATCAACATAAATTTGGCATACAAACAAATCATTTGCAAGTGTTTTAGTAAATAAAGTAGGATCGACTTTTCCGACTTTGAAGCCATTAGTGATAAGAAAATCTCTTAGGCATTCATACCATGCTCTTGGGGCTTGCTTGAGCCCATAAAGCGCCTTAGAGAGTTTATATACGTGGTTAGGATACTCACTATCTTCAAAGCCGTGAGGTTGCTCAACATAGACCTCTTCCTAGATTGGTCCGTTGAGGAAGACACTTTTCACGTCCATTTGATAAAGCTTGAAGCCATGGTAAGTAGCATAGGAAAGTAAAATGCGAATTGATTCTAGCCTAGCTACGGGTGCATAGGTTTCACCGAAATCCAAACCTTCGACTTATGAGTATCCCTTGGCCACAAGTTGGGCTTTGTTCCTTTCACCACACCATGCTCATCTTGCTTGTTGCGGAAGACCCATTTGGTTCCTACAACATTTTGATTAGGACGTGGAACTAAATGCCATACCTCATTCCTAGTGAAGTTGTTGAGCTCCTCTTGCATCGCCATCACCCAATCCGAATCTTGAAGTGCTTCCTCCACCCTATGTGGCTCAATAGAGGAAACAAAAGAGTAATGTTCACAAAAATGAGCAACACGAGATCGAGTAGTTACCCTCTTATGAATGTCGCCGAGGATGGTGTTCACGGGGTGATCTCGTTGGATTGCTTGGTGGACTCTTGGGTGTGGTGGTCTTGGAACTTGTTCATCTTCCTCATCTTGATCATGGGCATCTCCCCCTTGATCATTGCCCTCCTCTTGAGGTGGCTCATTTTCTTGATCTTCTCCTTCATCATCTTGAGCCTTATCCTCATCTTGAGTTGGTGGAGATGCTTGCATGGAGGAAGATGGTTGATCTTGTGCTTGTGGAGGCTCTTCGGATTCCTTAGGACACACATCCCCAATGGACATGTTCCTTAACGCGACGCACAGAGCCTCTTCATCATATAGCTCATCAAGATCAACTTGCTCTACTTGAGAGCCGTTAGTCTCATCAAACACAATGTCACAAGAAACTTGAACTAGTCCAGAGGACTTGTTAAAGACTCTATATGCCCTTGTGTTTGAATCATATCCTAGTTAAAAGCCTTCTACAGCCTTAGGAGCAAATTTGGATTTTCTACCTCTTTTAACAAGAATAAAGCATTTGCTACCAAAGACTCTGAAATATGAAACATTTGGCTTTTTACCGGTTAGGAGTTCATAAGATGTCTTCTTGAGGATTCGGTGTAGATAAAACCGGTTGATGGCGTAGCAGGCGGTGTTGACCGCCTCAGCCCAAAACCGATCTGAGGTCTTGTATTCATCAAGCATGGTCCTTGCCATGTCCAATAGAGTTCTATTCTTCCTCTCCACTACACCATTTTGTTGTGGCGTGTAAGAAGAAGAGAACTCATGCTTGATGCCCTCCTCCTTAAGGAAGCCTTCAATTTGAGAGTTCTTGAACTCCGTCCTGTTGTCGCTTCTTATCTTCTTGATCCTCAAGTTGAACTCATTTTGAGCCCGTCTCAAGAATCCCTTTAAGGTTTCTTAGGTATGAGATTTTTCCTACAAAAAGAACACCCAAGTGAAGCGAGAATAATCATCCACAATAACTAGACAGTACTTACTCCCGCCGATGCTTATGTAAGCTATCGAGCCGAATAGGTCCATGTGTAGGAGCTCGAGTGGCCTATCAGTCGTCATGATGTTCTTGTGTTGATGATGAACACCAACTTGCTTCCCTGCCTGACATGCGCTACAAACCCTGTCTTTCTCAAAATGAACATTTGTTAGTCCCAAAATGTGTTCTCCCTTTAGAAGCTTGTGAAGATTCTTCATTCCAACATGTGCTAGTCGGCGATGCCAGAGCCAGCCCATGTTAGTCTTAGCAATTAAGCAAGTGTCGAGTTCAGCTCTATCAAAATCTACTAAGTATAGCTGACCCTCTAACACTCCCTTAAATGCTACTGAATCATCACTTCTTCTAAAGACAGTAACACCTATATCCGTAAAAAGACAGCTGTAACCCATTTTACATAATTGAGAAACGGAAAGCAAATTGTAATCTAAAGAATCTACAAGAAAAACATTTGAAATACAGTGGTTAGGTGATATAGCAATTTTACCCAATCCTTTGACCAAACCTTGATTTCCATCCCTGAATGTGATCGCTCTTTGGGGATCTTGGTTTTTCTCATAGGAGGAGAACATCTTCTTCTCCCCTGTCATATGGTTTGTGCACTCGCTATCGATGATCCAACTTGAGCCCCCGGATGCATAAACCTACAAAACAAATTTAATTCTTGATTTTAGGTACCCAAACGGTTTTGGGTCCTTTGACATTAGATACAAGAACTTTGGGTACCCAAACACAAGTCTTTGACCCATTGTGTTTGCCCCCAACATACTTGGCAACTACTTTGCCGGATTTGTTAGTCAAAACATAAGATGCATCAAAAGTTTTAAATGAAATGTTATGATCATTTGATGTAATAGGAGTTTTCTTCTTAGGAAATTTAGCACGGGTTGATTGCCTAGAACTAGATGCCTCACTCTTATACATAAAAGCATATTTAGAGCCAGAGTGAGACTTCCTAGAGTGAATTCTCCTAATCTTGTGCTCGGGATAACCGACAGAGTATAAAATGTAACCCTCGTTATCCTGAGCCATGGGAGCCTTGCCCTTAACAAAGTTAGACAATCTTTTAGGAGGGGCATTACATTTGACATTGTCTCCCTTTTGGAAGCCAATGCCATCCTTGATGTCAGGACGTCTCCCACTATAAAGCATACTACGAGCAAATTTAAAATTTTCATTATCTAGCTCATGCTCGGCAATTTTAGCATCTAATTTTGCTATATGATCATTTTGTCGTTTAATCAAGGCCATGTGATCATGAATAGCATCAATGTTAACATCTCTACATCTAGTACAAATTGTAACATGCTCAATGGTAGATGTAGAGGGTTTGCAAGATTTTAGTTCAACAATCTTAGCATGTAAAATGTCATTTTTACTTCTAAGATTAGAAATGGAAGCATTGCAAATATCTAAGTCTTTAGCCTTAGCAATCAATTTTTCATTTTCAATCTTGAGGCTAGCAAGAGAAGCATTCAATTCTTCAATCTTAGCAAGTAAACTAGCATTATCATCTCTAAGATTGGAAACTGAATCATCACATACATTTGAATCAACCTTAGCAATTAATCTAGCATTCTCATTTCTAAGGTTGGTAATGACATCATGGCAAGTGCTTAGCTTACTAGATAATTTTTCACATTTTTGTACTTCTAGAGCATAAGCATTTTTAACCTTAACATGCTTCTTGTTTTCCTTAATTAGGAAGTCCTCTTGGGTATCCAAGAGTTCATCCTTCTCATGAATAGCACTAATTAATTCATTCAACTTTTCTTTTTGTTGCATGTTTAGGTTGGCAAAAAGGGTGAGCAAATTATCCTCCTCATCACTAGAATTATCCTCATTACTAGAGGTTGCATATTTAGTGGATGGTTTTGATTTTACCTTCTTCCTTTTGCCGTCCTTTGCCATGAGGCACTTGTGGCCGACGTTGGGGAAGAGGAGTCCTTTGGTGACGACGATGTTGGCGGCGTCCTCATCGGAGGAGGAGTCGGTGGAGCTCTCATCGGAGTTCCACTCGCGGCACACATGGGCATCACCGCCCTTCTTCTTGTAGTATCTCTTCTTTTCTCTCCTCTTTCCCTTCTTGTCGTCGCCCCTGTCACTGCCACTTGATAATGGTCATTTTGCAATAAAGTGACCGGGCTTACCACACTTGTAGCAAACTTTCTTGGAGCGGGACTTGTAGTCCTTCCCCCTCCTTTGCTTGAGGATTTGGCGAAAGCTCTTGATGATGAGCGCCATTTCCTCGTTGTCGAGCTTGGAGGCGTCGATGGGGACTCTACTTGGTGTAGTGTCTTCTTTCTTCTCCTCCGTTGTCTTGAATGCCACGGGTTGCACATCGGGTGTGGAGGAGGCCCCTTGTTCGATGATTTTCTTGGAGCCTTTGATCATCAACTCAAAGCTCACAAATTTTCCTATCACTTCCTCGGGAGACATTAGCTTGTATCTAGGATCACCACGAATTAATTGAACTTGAGTGGGATTAAGAAATACAAGTGATCTTAGAATAACCTTGACCATCTCATGGTCATCCCATTTGGTGCTCCCGAGGTTGCGCACTTGGTTCACCAAGGTCTTGAGCCGGTTGTACATCGCTTGTGGCTCCTCCCCTTGTTGAAGCATGAACCGACCGAGCTCCCCCTCGATCGTCTCCCTCTTGGTGATCTTGGTCACCTTGTCTCCTTCGTGCGCGGTCTTGAGCACGTCCCAAATCTCCTTTGCGCTTTTCAACCCTTGCACCTTATTATACTCCTCTCGACTTAGAGAGGCGAGGAGTATAGTGGTGGCTTGGGAGTTGAAGTGTTCGATTTGTTCGACCTCCTCCGAATCATAATCCTTGTCCCCTTCTTTTGGTACCTGCGCTCCATATTCAACAATATCCCATATACTTTTGTGGAGTGAGGTTAGGTGATGCCTCATTTTATCACTCCACATAGAATAATATTCACCATCAAACATAGGTGGTTTGCCTAATGGGACGGAAAGTAATGGAGTGCGTTTTGAAATACGAGGCTAGCGAAGGGGCATCTTACTATACTTCTTGCGCTCATGGCGCTTAGAAGTGACGGATGCCGATTCCGAGCCGGAGGTGGAGGGTGACGAAGAGTCGGTCTCGTAGTAGACCACTTTCTTCATCTTCTTCTTCTTGTCACCCTTCCGTTGGGACCTGATGGAGGAAGATGATTCCTCCTTGTGCTTGTGGGCGGACTCCCTTGAGTGCGTTCTCCCCGAGCTTGCGGACTTGTCGCCGGTCCTGAGCTCCCTCTTGGCGGATGCTCCCGACATCACTTCGAGCGGTTAGGCTCTAATGAAGTACCGGCTCTGATACCAATTGAAAGTCGCCTAGAGGGGGGGTGAATAGGGCGAATCTGAAATTTATAAACTTAAGCACAACTACAAGCCGGGTTAGCGTTAGAAATATGAACGAGTCCGAGAGAGGGTGAAAAATAAATCGCAAGCAAATAAAGAGTGAGACACAGGGATTTGTTTTACCGAGGTTCGGTTCTTGCAAACCTACTCCCCGTTGAGGTGGTCACAGAGACCGGGTCTCTTTCAACCCTTTCCCTCTCTCAAACGGTCACTTAGACCGAGTGAGCTTCTCTTCTCAATCAAACGGGACACAAAGTCCCCGCAAGGACCACCACACAATTGGTGTCTCTTACCTCGATTACAATTGAGTTGATCACAAGAAAGAATGAGAAAAAGAAGCAATCCAAGCGCAAGAGCTCAAATGAACACAAGTCACCCTCTCACTAGTCACTATTTGATTGGAAATGATCTATGGACTTGGGAGGGGATTTGATCTCTTTGGTGTGTCTTGTATTGAATGCTATAGCTCTTGTAAGGTGTGGGAAGTCAGAAAACTTGGATGCAATGAATGGTGGGTGGTTGGGGGTATTTATAGCCCCAACCACCAAACTAGCCGTTTGGTGAAGGCTGCTGTCGCATGGCGCACCGGACAGTCCGGTGCGCCACCGCACACTGTCCGGTGCCCTGCCACGTCACCAAACCATTGGATTCCGACCGTTGGAGCTTCTGTCTTCTGGGCCACCAGACAGTCCGGTGGTGCACCGGATAGGCACTATTCACTGTCTGGTGTGCCATCTGGCTCTGTTCTGACTCTGGCGCGCACTGTAGCGCATTTAATGCCTTCTGCAGACGACCGTTGGCGTGAAGTAGTCGTTGCTCCGCTGGCACACCGGACAGTCCGGTGCGCCACCGGATACTGTCCGGTGCAACACCGGACAGTCCGGTGAATTATAGCGGAGCGGCCTCCAGAATTCCCGAAGGTGAGCAGTTCGGAGTTGGAGTCCCTGGTGCACCGGACACTGTCCGGTGGCACACCGGACAGTCCGGTGCAC
Organism: Zea mays; assembly: GCF_902167145.1. Lineage (NCBI taxonomy): Eukaryota > Viridiplantae > Streptophyta > Magnoliopsida > Poales > Poaceae > Zea > Zea mays. The sequence goes on along the minus strand of NC_050104.1, from coordinate 8,146,567 downwards.
CAGACCAAGGCACACTTCGGCTGACTTTAGCTCTCTATATTTGAATCCTTTTTCGGTCTTTTTATTGGTTTGTTGTAAACCTTTGGCACCTGTAAAACTCATAATCTAGAGCAAACTAGTTAGTCCAATTATTTGTGTTGGGCAATTCAACCACCAAAATAAATTAGGAAAAGATGTAAGCCTATTTCCCTTTCAACAGTTTGTTCTTAATTATTTTCATTGCAGAGAAGGCTCTTTCAACCGATGGTGTTGAAACTGGAGTATTAATGACAACTCAGTAAGCTTATAGACTAAAGGAAACACCATATGCTTTTCAGTTTCAACCATCTTAGGAGCAATAAATTGTGAATATTTTACTGAATAAGTATATAATTAAATTGATATGACTTGAAATACCTCTTAGGAGCAGTAAGTCTGCGCTGACCACACCAAAAATTGTGAACAATTTACTGTTGAGATGAATGATTCCCTAGTACTAATTAGAATAGTAATCAACTATTCATGTTAGGAGCAGCAATGTTTTTTATGTTGGGGTGCACGGATGTAGTAGGTTTATACTAATGTATTCACTCCCCCCGCTAGCAAGGCCATAAGCACTACCAGACACATCTGCTTTGCCGAGTGTGTCAGGCACTCGGCAAAGCCTGGAAAACACTCGACGAAGTCCTTTCCGAGTGTGACTCTCGGCAAAGAAGTCTCGGCAAATTATACATCGACAATGACTTCTTTGCTAAGTAATTTTTGTCGAGCACTCGACAAAGACTTTGCCGAGTGCCACCTGGTACTCGGCAAAGAAAAGTCATCGTCACAGTGCCAAGTGGCGGTGATAGAGCCTTTGTCGAGTGCCCTCCGTGACATTTGGCAAAGGCTCCCTCTTTACCGAGCGTTAGCTAGACTAGCGCTCGACAAAGAAGCCCCCATGGGCCCCTTTATCAGTTCCTTTGTCGAGTGCTAGCTGCACTAGCTCTTGACAGCGGGAACACCAATGGGCCCCTTTGACAGTCTCTTTGTCAAGTACCTCGGACACAACACTCGGTAAAGAAGATTTACCAGTTCCTAGGTGTGTCTTCTTTGTCGAGTGCTATGGTCATGGCACTCGACAAAGTACCTCTTTGTCGAGTGTTGCACTCGGCAAAGTGACTGGAATACCCCTTTTTAGTTGTTTTTATTATTTCATCCAAACAAACAAAAGATATATCACATAATCATCACAGATATCACAGAATCATCACATACATCATACACACCACATATCTCACAAAGACCATAAATCTCGCAAATATCACCACATCAAACAAGTTCGAACACAAACATAAGTCTCCAACATTCACAAACATAAGTCTCAAGTATCTCATAAAGCATTACCAACATCAACAAGTTCAGACCAAGTTATCTCATAAAGTATTAACAACACCAACAAATATAAGATCATGTGCACAAAGTATCTCAACGAGGTGGGCAGCTGGACTAGTTCGACGATGGGCTAGGCGATCCATGAGGGTTGTTTGATGCCGCCGATTATCCCTGTATAGAGAAGAGATTGCATGTGTGAGACCAGATGAATATATATCATATAGTACTAGAATTTCGATACTCACAAAAGTATGGAACTGAGTAGGGTCAGCTGCAGGGAACAATGGAGGTGGAGGAGTAAAACCGGATGTGGCGCTAAGGCTCTGCATGTACTAAAACATCTCCGCCATCCTATTCTCCATCTCACATTGCCTCCTTTCATCATCTAGCTGAGTCTGTAATATTGCGCCCTAATGTTACGATAATGAAAAGAGAAGATATATAATATCCAATGAACGATGAATACATAAGTAATAACCTGGAGTTGTTGTATCTGATGATGTGAGCTGTCATGCCGAGGTCGTATGGCTGGGCTCACGCTTGCGCTCCTTGCTCGCACCTGAGACTAAGTGGGAGTGGAGGACGAGTCGATTGTCCCACGGCAATCCAGTACCACCCAATCCTCTTGCTTCCTCCGCCCCTCATGAGGACATCTTCGTTGATGTCCTAGGTCCTCGGATCGTAATCTGGCCCATGGACCTCCTGTGCCATAGCAGTGTACTCACTGAGGCGGCTGTAGACGATAGGGTTGCTATACGCCTCGGGCCCATCCTCTAGGTTGTAGGTGACGTCGGACGTCGTCTTGCCCTTGTGGGCCATAGCATACGCCGAGAAGATGGAATAAGGTTGGCCACCATATGACGTTGACTGCGGGAAAACCAACGAGATGGTTAGAAATCATGCCTAATCGAAAGTTACATACCTAGATAAAAAAAGAGCGTGTATCCATGCTTCTGCGTATTTGTCGAGGCTGCGACTGCCTTGTGTCACACCCGGTTCCAGGGGGTAGAACCGAGCGCATACCATATGTGTGCCAGGATCCATTTCCACACATATGTTGACGTCACAAGTGTAATATATCAAAAGACAATGCAATAAAGGCGTAAAGAGAGTATAAAATTTATTACATCGTCTGAAACATTGTATCTTTAACAAGTATCACATCAAAGTAAGCGGAAATAAACAACTGGGCAATCTCCCACAGGAAGATGACCGGCGCATCGTTAGACTTAGAAATCATCGTCGTCGATAAAATCTCCATCAAAGTCTCCAGCATCACCCTCTGATCAAAATTAAGCAAGGGTGAGCTCACTTATGGTCGGGGCTCAGCAAGTGGGGGAAAAACTAATGCAGGTATAACAAGAAGAGGCTAAGGTTGAGCAGTAAGCATTTTAATTGGTCAACATTTTATTAACAACACCTGTCTTACTAATAAGTGTGAATCCCAAATATCCCATTTAAACAAAGGAATATGAATATAACAAAAACACTTAAGTGAAATCACTTAAGCAAATTATTGGCAGATCATCGGATCTCAATTTAATTCCATCTTCAAGTTCAATTATCATGTGAGGAGTCTAGGTCGCTCATAACCGGGAGCACGGCTGATATATCAGTTTTACACTCTGCAGAGGTGGTACAACTTTACCCACAAGCCATGTATCCCATCTAGCCCGGGTTGATCGGACCCTTAGACACTGCCGAGGTGAATGGCTAGGGATCCATTATGAGGTTTTCACAAAATACCTTAATACGAAGCAACCCGCTAAGGTTTCTAAAGACGATGGTGGTGGCCCCCTGGGTGAAGTACCTTAGCCAAGAATACGACCCCATGTTAACGTGGGCTGCCAGCACCTACCGCTCCCCCTCTTGCCCATCTTTCAGGTAAGGTTGCTAGGCACTAAGCATATAGAGCTAATTACCAAAGCCAGAGCCATGATAGCACTCGTGGTTGCACTGTTATCCTGGGTGGTCACTCCATGTTCCAATTAAATTTGTAATAAAATTATCTTAACCATCGGGTTAATGTCATAATTGCCAATTAACATTTTGGAACATTAAAACCAATTAATGAGTGACATTAGGAATCATTAAGTTGGGCGGTAGCATAAATCTTGCACAGCTTAATAATTTTCCCAGGTTAAACAAGGAATACAGGTAGTAAATCTAGGAAATCCTTAATTAGGTTATCCCATCAAGTTATGCAATTTATATAAAAAATAAACATTATTATATGCAATGAATAGGTACAAACAGAATATGCAGAGGGAGAATCCACTTGCCTTGCACAAAATCGTCCTGCGTGTCGTCTTCAAACGTATTTGGGTCCTCTACCACACAATCAGTTTCTAATAGCGTCGCACATCGTACATACAAAAGAAAACATTCACCAATAAATAAACATACACCATTACATAGGTGAAGCATACATCATACAATAAAACATACATTTAAACAAATCACATTTATAAGAAGGAATGCAAAACATGATTTGTATCTACCCTATAAATCTTAACCATATCAACGATCAATTTATTTGCTATGACTAACTACTTTGTTTCATTATCTTACTAGAAAACTTGTATGACAATTCGACTATGGATATGCATACTATATAAATTCATTTAAAATCATAGATACAACTTTAACCCAAATTCTAGGGAATCTAGTTTATTTACTAAATAATTATCTCTATCGTAAAACACGGGTCACATTCTAGTTTTAGTCTTTCTTTCTAAAAGGAAATTATATCAATTGTTAAAATATTATTTATAAATCACATAACCATAGTATTAAAGAACTAAATTAAACTACAAATTTTATCTCTACTATTTAGATTACGTTGGCCTATATTGTTTCAACGTCAATAAAATATTTACTATTTCTTAGCGAATAACCAATATAATTATATTGCGCATGAGCGTGCGAGTCTTGTCTATAAGTCAGAATCATAATGTAAGCAACGGTGAACGCATACTTATTTATCTAGCGCTTTTTGTTACTAATATGTAGTCTACCTATTCCTTAGTCCTTTACTCCAACAAACCATAATTAAATTAATTCTCAATGGGTATAACCAAATTAAAATGCACAAACTCGAAAGACAGCAGAGACACTAACTAAAATATCTTATCACATACACATGAAGTTAATCGTTCCACATACACATGATTTGGATTCCAAAATATACAAATTTAAAAATAATAAATCGCTGCAGGGGTTAGATATCTTATTCAACTTATACTTCAGGGGTAGACTAGAAGATCGCCTTCTTCTACCACTGGAATGCACATACCAGAGAAGCAGGGAGCCACGACCGTGGGGCTTTGGGCACGAAGAAGGGACAACCAGACGGCTTTGGCGCGTGACACGGCACAACACGAGCACGAAGGCCCAGGGGAGGCAGGGACGGCCTCGGGTCGTCGAACGGAGCAGGGGATGACATCGAGGCGGCCACGGGCGTCACGACGAGCTGCTTGCCGGCGACAAGGAACAGAGGCGACGACGAGCAGAGGACCGGCAGGGGTCAGCCGCGGTCGAGTTCGTCGGGCAGGGCTCGGCCAAGGCAGCAGAGGAGGTCGCCGACGCGGGGAAAGGTCGACGGCGCTCAAGGGGAGGACGGGGAACGACGTCGAGGTCTCCGGCGGTGTCGAGCTTCACTGCGGCGAGCTCCACAACGACGATGGACGACCAACAGAGGAATGAAATGCGTGGGCGCGAGCTCAAAGTGGTCGGGAACTGGCGCACGGTATTACCTTAAATAGAGAGAAGAGAGGGAGGACGCCGGGAGAGGGAGAGGCGCGGCAACCGGCGCCATGAACGGCCATCAATGGCGCCGTTTCCACGCTGGCCTTCAATGGGGCGCGAATGAAAGGGGAGAGGATAGGGCGCGACGGCGTCGTAAGTACCATCAATGGCGACGTGACCGTTTCCTGCGTAATGAGAAAGGGAGGAATGGGGGGAGAAAGAAACGGAGGTTTTGATGCTCCAATAAATCGCGAAGAAACGGAAACGGACGCGCGGGTATCACGGCATCGGGCTCGCGCGGCAGAGGCGGCGCGCTCGGTCGGTCGCGCGCGGCAGAGGCGCCTGGGTGCGCGCGGCTGGGCGGTTTCGCGCGGTGCCGCGGCTGCTCGCTCGTGGGACCGGCTTGGGGTCTTGGGGCGCGCGCAGAATGCGTAGGGCGCGGCGCTTGGAGCTCCTGCGCGAGCGAGAGAGAGAAGCGAGGGGAGAGAGAGAGATAGGGGAGGGAGAAGGCTGGCGGCGGCTGGCTTGGAGAAGCCAGCAGGGGTGCGCGCGGCGCCAAAATGGGCCCCTAGCTGGGCCTTAGGTTTAGGTTAGTTTTTGTTTTTTTTTTCTTTTTTTTTTCCAATTCTGAAATTCATTTTTAAAGAACTCTAAAAGTCATAAAAAAAATTACCAAAAATATTTATAAATGGAGTACTTGATTTTAGACTAATAATTATTATATTTCTTAATTATTGTCTAATTACTAGGATTTCTTTTTAAAAGGAAGTTAATAACAATCATCCGATAATCAATCAAGCACATGCAAAGAAAACTGATCCAAAAATGCAAATAAATAATTAATCACTTAAAAAAATTTATTACGCTAATTAATATAACAACTAAATTCATTATCTTTATTTGATGGCTTTTGTGGTGTTACACCTTGGTGGTGGGAGGGACCTTGCATCATCAGACGACATTCCCAGCTAGCGTGGTGCGCGTCGTCCCACTCGGGGGAGTGCCACCTCTGCACCATCTGCTCCCAGCACAAAGGATGTGCGGCGCACCAATAAAGAATCATCTAAAAAAACAAGTACACGACTTATCAGAAGATAAAATTAAGCGTATTTAATATGATTATTAAAGTTTTGTATTTACCTACAAGTACTGGTCTCAAGTCAATGACATGGTTCGGGTGTCCTGCTTGCTCACCTTCTCCCCAAGGATGGAGCCGTGGAAAGTGACGATGGCCTGGATTCGTGCCTCGAAATGCATGTCCACGACGAGCTTCTTATCGCTCGTGGTAGCCATCACATCCACCCTAGCCTCATATCTAGCCTCGCATCTGAAGAAATCCTACATACAAAGACGATGTATCCATACATTATTTGAAGAATGTGCAACGAATGCGACATATTAAACAATATAGTGCGGGGAAGACTTACCCACAACTCTTGCTTCACGCGCTCTACCTTGTTGTTGAATTCCTTACCGTCTCGATCAATTGCATCGAGGGCGACGATGTAGTGGTCGAAGGTGTAGGTTGGGTCCGTCACTCCGACGTACTCAACAAGTCTAGGGAAGGGTTCCCTGCATAGAAGGTTGATGATGCCATTGAGGTTGTGGCCATGACCCCCTGCATTTTCAACAACCTTCCAAGACTTGTCCAAGTGATAAAGAAAAAGTATTAGTTTCTATTATGAATTTGAACATATAATATGAAAAAGCAGCGACAACATCTAAAGTTACATACCTCTCCCCATCAGGTTGAATCAGTGGGCGCCTATCACGAAGTATGGATCGCTGAGGGTGACTCGCAGGACCTCGCAAGTAGACGTTCCTCGAACTTGAGGCACTAGAATCTGAGGTGTCCTACTGAGCATCGTTGTCATCCTGTTGCGCTTCATCGACAGCTAGCCGGCTAGGTTTCTACAAGTGTGTAACAACTTTAATGAAACAATTTCAAATTTTTATCAGTCTCTACATATGATATCATGACATCTCAACAAGTTTCATGTTTTTCTAACTTTATTTGTATTTTATACAATTTTAAAACCACTGGATCGCAAGTTCGCGGGCTTGTTTCGTGAACTCGGTGCTCGAAAATTCTGGTCTATTCCTAAAATAGGTCATAACATGTGCTAAATAACATGGATATTATTTTTTGCATTCATTGTTTTCCATTTTTCGAGTGGCTTGCAGTTAAAATCTGAATTAACCGAAGAAATTCAATTAAACGAACTAAATCTAACAGGTATAGCAAACACTTTGTTAATTGTGCCAAAATTGAATATGTAGGTATATATATTGTAGAAAGACAGTAGAAAAAGTGTCACACCCAGGTTTCACGGGTCCAAAACCCGGGCGCGAAATAAACACCAAGTGTGCAGGGACCAAGTCTCACACATATGATGACTCATATCATGTGCTCATAGTTAGAGATGACAAACCCCTTAGTGATGCGCATGATATTTGTACTACAATTAGAGATAAATTTGATGACTCCAAATATGATAGTTTATGTGATGCTTCTACTTCCTTTAGTTCTTGTGAAACTAACCCTTTGAAGGAAGAAGAAAATGATCATTGGAGACCAAACGATAAATCCACCTCTTCAAAAGGTTCATCTTCTTATAATTATCATATGTGTTGTGTCGATAATGAGAATGATAGAGGAAGCGAAAGTGATGAGGAGGATGAAAGGAGTTTCCAACAACTCTACACTCAACTAAGCAAAGAGGACAAGATGATCATGCTAAAACTTCTAAAAAGAGCGAGAGAACAAAGTGAAACTCTTCACAAGCTAGAGGATGTCCTCATTAGAAAAATCTAAAGCTTAGAAGAGTTGACCAAATAACACGAGGAGCTAAAGTGCTCTCATAGTGACCGGTTCCAAAGGTATTAAGTCATTTCTATTGAGCAAATTAATTCTTTATCATGTATCGCCCAATTAGAGAATGGAAATACCTTGCTCAAAGATAGGGTAGAAAAGCTAAAATTTTAAAATATAACTTTTCAAGAAAGACATGATATGCTCCTATGCTCACTTGAAAATTTTATGGATAATCATATCATGTTAAATATAACTCATGAGGTTGTAATAGCTAATTTAAAATCTTATCAACCTCATTCATGCACATGTGTTTAAATTGAAACTATTTTGTCATGCGCTAATGTTTGTTGCTATTAAGCAAGGTAATCTTTCATTGAGCTAGAATTTTCAGGAATAAGTAACCTTCCATGTGCAAAAGAAATCAATGTGCTCAAGAAAGAAAATGAGATATTTAGAAAGAGCTCAACTCAATTTAAATAAAATGTCATGCTCAACCTTATCAAGATAACTATAATAACACGGTGAAAAGTCTTAAGAAGAGGACAACCGTAGCATGTATAGAACCTCTTTAAGAGAGCATCAAGATTTTGAAGAAAGGCATGAGGAATGATCAAAAGAAAATCAAAGTTATAGAAGAAATGTCCATTCTATCCACCATCCTTCCTCAATAACAAATGGCCTAAATGCTCAAACAACACCGACCATAGTTATATATACACCACTAGCAAGTAAATAACAAAGAAGTGTTGCTCCTCTATATCTATTTGTTTTATGTTGTTGCTTTGCCAGTCAATCACTAGTTAGCCATTAATATTACGTATTTGTATTAAATTATGAGTTTCCACTCAATACTTTCGTTCCCGTTTGTTTTTGTTCCCGACTATTTTGGACCTAGTCCTGTTTCTAGTGATAAAATACGGAAACAAAAATGAGAGAGAGATTTTTCCAACCTATACGTTTTCATCCCTACCTCTCCGTGACTTTTCGAAGGAAATGCTCTTCGAATATTGTTAATTGTTTTAGTTACCCATTTAGAAAAAAATCAAGAGTGAATATGGTCGTGGGGACAACACAAACAAGGATAACCCTCCTAGCTGGGTGCACCATGGCCGCCTTCCATCTTCGTCAATCAAGACATAGAATTCAGATTTGGAGAGACAATTTTAGAGCAACCAATTTTCAGTTCAAGGCAAATCATTTAGACATAAAATTTCAATTTCCATTTCTTAAAAACAAGTACTTCGAATATATTTTTTTCAAACAATGTGACAACTTTTGGCAAAAAATATCCTAGCTTGTCCATCTTCGAGAAACCTAAACCGAGCAAGTGCAGTGATAACTATTGCCACAGGCACCAGCGATTTTTTTGTATTTTGGTCCTTTTTACAAAAAAAAATACGTTTAGACCCATGAACGATTATTTCTGTGTTTGGACCCTTTGCTCGGCGTCGTATGCCATGGCGTCAAGCTAACACAGCTCGGCGCCATAGGTTGTGGCGTCGAGGTATGTGACCCGCTGGCGGCGAGGGCTGACGCGGCGCTGATGTGGCACCTAGCTCGGTGTAACACCCTAAATCTAGCAAAAACAAACAACCCTATTTGGATTATTAAATTTTAGTAGAAAGGAAAAATATTTATGTTTTCAAATAAGGAGAACCTTGATATATATGATTTGAAGAATTTCTTGAATAGATAAAATTACCAAGTGTTTGTTACACTCATGCCGAAGCATATATTTTGTTTGAATTGATTTGAAAATCTAATTTATGAATGCGATCTTGTGAAGAAAATCTCATTTTACAAAACAATAATTAATTACTAAAATAAGGTTTTTAATAATTCTAGTTTATAATGGTAATCATGGTAATAAATCTTTTTATTGAAGTGTTTGTTTCATTTGGAATGATTTTTGGACTACTCATAGTTGATATTGAACATCATTTCTTCTTAAATGAAAATCCTAGTACAATATAATAATTAATAGTACAAAAATAAATATTTTATTTATAAATAGTTTTGAGTTAATTTTTATAAATTTTTAGGGTTATTTAAATATGTATTTCGAAATTAGAAAAGAGAAATTCGAAAATAAATAAATAAAAAAACCTAAACTAAACCTAACGACCCATTTGGCCCATGAAGCCAGACGCCCGCCCCCTACCCCTAACCCTAGCAGCCGCCCCCCTTGCTCCTCCCTCCCAGCTGCCGCCGCCGCCGCCAGGGACATTTTCCCTTTTTCCCCCTTTCTGCGCGCGGGCCCCACCTTTCTCTCTCCTTCCCCTTGCTTCTCTCCCATGCAGCGCCGCCCCGCCCTTGAAGCTGACCCGCGCCGACCGCACGCGCGCCGAGCACCGCGCGACCCCGAGCACCGCGAGCCCGCGCTCCAGCCTGCGCAGCTGCCGCGCCCGACGCCCTCCCCCACGGCCGACCTCGACCGGTGCCCAGACCCTGCGCGCCCAACGCCGGTCGAGCGCCCGCCCGCTGGCCCGACTCCGAGCCACCCCCGCGCGACGCCCGTGGAGCCACCTCGACGCGCTGCCACGTCCCCGACCCCGACCGGCCAGCGACCCGAGCAGAGCCGCGGCCGCAACAGACGCCAGGAAGTCCGACCGAAGCGACGTGCCGATTCAAGCCGCGCGTCCGTTTCTTCCTTCGTAATGGAGTTTAATGGAGCAGTTACTCTCTCCTATCATACCCTCTCATCAATGGCGCCTTGAACCGACCGACCTCTGCTCTTCCTGCCTCTCCTCTATGAAATCCAGCGCCAAGTTCCTCTCATCTCCCTCCCACAGCCGAGTTTGCCTCTCTCTCTTACTTTGTTGCTCGCCATCGAGCGTTGTCACCGGAGTCCGTGGAGCCTCGCCGGAGTTCGTGCTCACCATCCGTGGAACCCGGTCAGAGCTCCGCAGCACGTGGATCGCGTCGTTCCCTGCTCGACGCCAAACCCGCCGAACCCTCCCCAGTCGTCGGCGTTCATCCCTGCGCATGAGCGAGAACACAAGGTTGAAGACAACCCACTGATTTATTTTCTAAATCATGTTTTGAATCTTGCGATTTATCGTTGTAATATTGGTGCGATTTGGCGATTCACGTGTATGATTTTAGAGATTCGATATATACGTGTAACCAAAATCGAACCCCACGACAATATTTTAAATATACATATGATTTTATAATTCTAAAAATGAACACGGTCACTATTCACTAAATCAGTGATTTTCATACTAGAAAATGTTTAGAGATTTGATTTTGCTTTTGTGTGTGGAACGATAATTGTTAGTAGTGTCGGCGTTTCGACCCCGGGGGGTCCCTGGACCGACGAGTAAAATTGTCACTGCGTGCCCCAACCCAGATGGGTTGGCGCGAGATGGAACACAAAGGGGGGAAAAGAGCGGCTCGTGTTATCCTGCGCCAGAGTGGGTGCGCTTGCAGTAGGGGTTACAAGCGTTCACGAGGGAGAGACAGGGAGAGTGTGAGCCGGTTCGTCAGCCTGTCCTCCCGCGCGACCACCCTCCCGTATGAGGGCCCTGGACCTTCCTTTTATAGATGCAAGGAGAGGGTCCAGGTGTACAATGGGGGTGTAGCAATATGCTAACGTGTCCGGCAGAGAGGAGCCATAGCCCTATGTACATGCCAACGTGGCTGTCGGAGAGGTGCTAGAGCCCTGTATACGCGGTGTCGTGGCCGTCAGAGGAGCGCTGGAGCCCTGTAGAAGCACAGCTGTCGGGGCTGCTGGGACCTTGCTGACGTCTCCTTGCTTTCCTCCCGAGGTCGAGGTTGAGGCCGAGCCCTGGGGTCGGGCTAGGCGGAGACCACCTTCCGAAGCCGAGGCGGGGGCCGAGCCCTAGGGTCGAGCGAGGCGGAGACCTCCTCTTGAGGCCGGGGCCCAAGGTCGGGCGAGGCGGAGCTTCCTGTTGTGCCTAAGGCTGGACTTAGCTGTTGTCAGCCTCACCCTGGCGGGTGGCACAACAGTCGGAGAGGGGCGAGCGGCACTGTTTTCCTGTCAGGTCAGTCAGTGGGAGGGCGAAGTGACTGCGGTCACTTTGACCTTGCCGACTGAGGCACACGTGTCAGGATAAGGCACTGGGCGATCCTTGCATTGAATGCGCCTGCGATACGGTCGGTTGGTGAGGCGATTTGGCCAAGGTTGCTTCACAACGAAGCCTGCCCGAGCTGGGCTTCGGGCGAGTCGAGGGTGCACCCGTTGCTTGAGGAGGCCCTCGGGTGAGGCGTGAATTCGCCTGGACTACTGTTCCCGCCCGAGGCTGGGCTCGGGCGAGGCGAGATCGCGTCCCTTGAGTAGACGAAGCCTTGACCTGAATTGCGCCCATCAGCTCCTACAGCTTGTGCTGATGGTGATTACCAGCCTAGTTTAGGAGTGTTGGGGGTACCCCTAATTATGGTACCCGACAGTAGCCCCCGAGCCTCAAAGGGAGTGTTGGTACTCGCTTGGAGGCTTTTGTCGCACTTTTTTGCAAGGGGACCGGCCTTTCTCGGTTACGCTTTGTTCCGGTGGGTGCGCGTGAGCGCACCCGCCGAGTGTAGCCCCCGAGGCCTCGGAGGATTGGTTTGACTCCTTGAAAGTCGCCTAGAGGGGGGGTTAATAGGGCAAATCTGAAATTTATAAACTTAAGCACAACTACAAGCCGGGTTAGCGTGAGAGAGGGCTAAAAACAAATCGTGAGCAAATAAAGAGTGAGACACAATGATTTGTTTTACCGAGGTTCAGTTCTTGCAAACCTACTCCCCGTTGAGGTGGTCACAAAGATCGGGTCTCTTTTAACCCTTTCCCTCTCTCAAACGGTCACTTAGACCGAGTGAGCTTTCTCCTTAATCAAACGGGTCACTTAGACCCCACAAGGACCACTACAAACTTAGTGTCTCTTGCTTTGATTACAAGTGCCTTGAGAATAAGAATGGGAAGGAAGAAAGCACGATTGCAAAAGCCAAGCGACAAGAGCGACAAATAACACACGGATCACTCTCTCTCTCTCAAGTCACTAATCACTAATGATCACTTGTCTCAATTGTGAAACTTGGAGAGATTGGAGGCTTTGATTGTGTCTTGGAATGGATTGCTAGCTCTTGTATTGAATGTTGAAGGTTGGAATGCTTGGGTGTTATGAATGGAGGTGGTTGGGGTTGTATTTATAGCCACCAACCACTTCCTAGCCGTTGCTCCTTTCTGCCGACCGCGGACGGTCCGCCCGCCTGGTCCGGACGGTCCGCCCCTGTAGATCAACGGCTGAAAACGCAACGGTCAGCAGTAACGACTATATTGCATTTAATGTGTCGTCAGATGTCAGATAAAGCCAGTCGCGGACGGTCTGGTCGTGCACCCCGGACGGTCCGCGAGGACGCTATAATTCATTTGGTCGAACCCGTTACCTTCGGGTTTTTCGGTTCCTCACCTACCGGACGGTCCGCGCCTGAGCCCGGACGGTCCGCGCGAGGTCTCGGACGGTCCGCGCGAGGTCTCGGACGGTGCTTGCTCTTCCATCGGACGGTCCGCAGTAGAGACACATGTTTTTGCATTGGTTCTGTCCGAGGGTTATTTAGGTGTCGCGGACGGTCCGCCGCAAAGGCCCGGACGATCCGCGCTTGGCCTGATTTTCCAAAAAGCTTCTCCTGTCCGGAATAATCTACGGTATTCCGGACAGTCGATTTAGTATAGTTGTAGATGAACCTTTGGCACCTGTAGAACATATAATCTAGAGCAAACCAGTTAGTCCAATTTTTTGTGTTGGTCAATTCAACCACCAAAATCAATTAGGAAAAGGTGTAAGCCTATTTCCCTTTCAATCTCCCCCTTTTTGGTGATTGATGCCAACACAAACCAAAGCAAATATAGAAGTGCATAATTGAACTAGTTTGCATAATGTAAGTGTAAAGGTTACTATGAATTGAACCAATAAATTCTCATAAGATATGCATTGATTGTTTCTTTATATTTAACATTTTGGACCACGCTTGCACCACATGTTTTGTTTTTGCAAAATCTTTTGTAAATTCTTTTCAAGGTCCTTTTGCAAATAGTCAAAGATAAATGAATAAGATTTTTGAGAAGCATTTTCAAGATTTGAGATTTTCTCCCCCTGTTTCAAATGCTTTTCCTTTGACTTAACAAAACTACCCCTTAATAAAATCCTCCTCTTAGTGTTCAAGAGGGTTTTAGAATAGGGTGAACCAATTTGAAATTCTATCAAAAATAGGATACCAATTGAAAATTTCAAAACCTTTTCTTAACTTTAAATTTTGAAAATTGGTGGTGTGGTGCGGTCCTTTTGCTTTGGGCTAATATTTTCTCCCCCTTTGGCATGAATCGCGAAAAACAGATACCTGAGTGAAATATAAGCCCTTTTAACTAACTTTTCTCCCCCTTTGGTGAACAAAATATGAGTGAAGATTATATACCAAAGTTGGAGAGTTGCTCGGAGCGACGACGAAGGATGAGTGATTCAATGGAGTGGAGTGGAAGCCTTTGTCTTCGCCGAAGACTCCTTTTCCCTTTCAATCTATAACTTAGTTTGAAATATACTTGAAAACACATTAGTCATAGCATATAAAAGAGATATGATCAAAGGTATATTAATGAGCTATGTGTGCAAAACATCAAAAGAAATTCCGAGAATCAAGAATATTTAGCTCATGCCTAAGTTTGTTAAATGTTTGTTCATCTAGTGGCTTGGTAAAGATATCGGCTAATTGTTCTTTGGTGTTAATATATGCAATCTTGATATCCCCCTTTTGTTGGTGATCCTTTAGAAAATGATACTGAATGGCTATGTGTTTAGTGCGGCTATGTTCAACAGGATTATCCGTCATGCGGATTGCACTCTCATTATCACATAGAAGAGAAACTTTGGTTAATTTGTAACCATAGTCCCTGAGGGTTTGTGTAACACCCCAGGTGTTTATATTCCACTCAACAGTGAGTACGGATTTAAGCACGCAATATCAGTGGATAAAACGGATTTTAAATTTTAATCATCCTCGCTTATCGCGATTTTAATATTGCATTTGTTCCGTTTGTCGCGAGTTCGACATTGTTTTTATTTATTCGGGCTCTTCCAAAATTTTCGTGATATTCGGAACATCGTTGTTCCAAAAATCGGTGCGTTCGATGATTATTTAAAATTCGTCGCTCGCGCGAATACGAATTCGGAAGCCCGACTCACTCGGACGATTTTATACCGAACAGATTGAGAAGAACTCGACGGTTAAAATGCTCGAGGCAAAATAATCTGTGTCGCATGTTGTCTGAGAAAAATCATGCGCGAGGTTATAATCCAATTTATTCTTCAGCACGCTGTTTCGAAGACAAAATCGCGTATACATTCGCAGATATTGTTTCGGCTAATTTCGGTCGAATCACGCCGAACAAATTATCAGTGCCGAAATCAGTTTATTTCGGTCTGTCGTTTCTTGCCCGATCCAAAACTTTGGATATAAATGATGGGTGTAAATTCATCTGATTCCAAGTAATCGCTAAATCAAAACCGTGACTGCGCGTCCGAGAATTATAATTGAGCTTCGATTCACTGGTAAATCATTCGTGGCTGTGGAACCAGATGATTAGACCGCAGGTAAATTTATCAGATTTTTGAATCGAATCAACTGTCGCAATCACTGTCGACTCTTTTGCTATCGCTAAAAATTCTGGGTTCTAAAAATATCTGCGAATTTCTAAAAAAAGAAAAGAAATAAAAAAACTGAAAATATCCTCTCGAGCCTATCCCTTCCACCGCTCACGTTCTCGGATTTTCTTTCACTGTGTTGACCGTCGGCCTCATCCCTGGCCGTTCTTATCTGCCGCCGCCGCGGATTCTTCAAATAGCTCGCCGTACTCTGGTTCCGGCCTGCAGCTCCCCAGCCCAGGGCCGCGGGCTACAGCCGTTCCTTCTCCCTGCTCCTCTGCCCTTGCTTCTTCCACGCCTTGCTGCTTTAGCTCGGGGATAAAATCCCGTCGCGCGCAGCCTCTGCTCACCGTGGCTGGTGCGCTCATTTCCGTCGAGCTCCTTCTCTGCCATGGCCGCCGTCAAGTTCCTCCCTGAAGCTCCCCGCGCAGCAGCAAATCATCTGCTCCCTGGATATTTTCAGCGCTTAGCAATCTTTATCTCCAGCCGTGCGTTCTTCTTCTTTGCGCAGCAAATCCTCTGCTCTGCTCTCACGGACGGCTCCCTCCCATGGCGGCCGCTCGTTCCACCTCCCTGCACCGCGCCGTGAAGGTCTCTGCCTCCCTGCTCGGTTTCCGGCTCCAGCTCGCGTCGAGCTCCCTTCTCTGCTTCCTGCCGCGAAGTTCCATGGCGCTCGGCGTCTAGCTTCCTACGCGACGGCCGCCGGCCATCTCCAGCTCTCCCTTGCGCGCGCGTGCTCCCTCCCTGCTTCTCTCCCTCTTCTGCTCGGATCCCTGCTTGTGGAGCTTCATTCCGCTCCCAGCTTCCTCTGCCGGCGCCCAAGCTTGTAGTTCTTCAATCCGCGGCGCGCCCGATTCCTGCTCGCCGAGCTTCTTCCAGCCGCGCCGTCGCCTTGCTGCTCGCCCGTCCGCGCGCCACTTCGTCCATGGCCGCGCCCAGCACCTCCAGCATCCGGCCGGATCTCCCATGGCACGCGTCCCCCTGCAAGCTCCTCGCGCTGACTGAGTTCCCTGCTCCCTTGTGCGCGCTCTGCTTTCTCGCCGAGCCCGTCCCTGCAGGCCGAGGTCGCGCGCAGCTCTCCCAGCTCATCGGTGTTCCCAGCTCGCCCTGTCTGCGCGCCACGCTCCCTTATCGTGGTTTTCTGCTTCCTGGTCGCGCGCGCAGCGTTTGGTCGTCCCTCATCGTGCCGAGTTCTCCTCTGCACGTAGTCGAGTCCCTCTGCTTGGCTATGGCCACCGTCACGCCTAAGATTTGTGCATCCTTCTCTGTTCGGCCTCGGCAAAAACTCTGGACGCTCGGACCCCGACCAAGTCTTCCGTTCCTGCCGTCGTAGGTTGTCATCGTTCGCCTTCGCACTGTGTGCGACAGCATCGTCGTTTTCTCTGTGTGCTCGCGCAGTTTCCTGTTCGCCAGCGCGCCCTCTCGACTCGCTTGGCCTTAATTCTCATCGCGTCGTCGATTCCGCCGGTTAGCGTCGTTCGTCGTCGCGTCGCGTGTGTAGCTCTATATATGTCATCCTCCTATATCGTCGTCGAAGCTGTCATCTCCTACTCGACCCCCACCTCACCAGCTCGCTCTAAGCACGATCTCGTCGTCGTTCCGCGTGTCAGCAAGAAATCCCAAGAATCGGGTGAAGACGAAGCCAGCAGTGTGGTGTTCACCAAATGCGCGACAAAAAGCTCGAACATCCTGCGCGACTCAAGTTCGACTCGTCAGAATTATTCAGTCGAGGAAAAGATCTTCAGCAATTGATTACCGAAGAAAAGAGGATCCCTGGATGGCGTCAACCGGAACTGTCGTCGTGCTTGCGACTATCGCGTCAAATTAGTCAGGGTAAGTTGATTCGTATTCCCGTTAACTAGGTCTATAAATAGAGTAAATAGAATTATTTGGTCTCAATAAATGTTATTAATTTAGCATGCGTATACTGTGATGATCGATTTAGATAAATCGGTAAATCAAGTAATTAAGATACATAGTTTAAAGAGTTAATAAAAAGCTAGGAATAAAAATAGATTTCTAGTGTAATATGTCAATTTGGTTAATGTATGTAGTCGATGCCCTGTTGTGATATCCATGGTGCTTAATGCTTGGTTTTAAAGTGTTTCATCCTTTTTAGTGTAGATTATCTATATTATACTCGTTATACATGTGCTCATACATGTGCATCGTGCATCTCATGAGGTACGATAAATAATCGCGTGATGCGGAAGATGAGCCAAGTCGACCCCAAGCACGGGCTACTCCGCGTGGTGATGCTGATGGACCGACGAAACAAGTATCAGAACAAAGGATACTCGTCAAGCGTACATCGCCTAACAAACACTAACCTAGTGTTATTCAGGCAAGCCCCGGTGCATTTGCCACCCTCCTTGACGTTTTTAAAATCTTTCTCACTTGCTTGATGCATTAGGTGATAGGAGTTGATTGATAAAACAATTCCTGCATTACCTTTCTTGAATTTGATCACCCGTTTTACAAAAGATTTTTGATGCTTAGCCTTGCTTTAGAAAAACAAAAGGTTTTGTTTTTACAAAAGATGTGGCAAAAGTGGGTGGGATGTTTTCGAAAATAAAACTTGATGATGGATCCATCATGGCCGTGATGGGTTCAACATCGGAAAAGATGTACCTCTGCCAGGTACCAAACTTTGGGTTTGAAATGATTAAGCTGAGACCGGGCGGGTGACTTGCACGAGAAAGGAGTCTCGGTGTAGTCTCCGTCGGAGTCGATTAAGGACCGTCTCGATGTAGGCCTGCTGACCGAGGACCCTTTAACTGGTCACATGCCTCGTCATGGGTAAGCCTTGCCTCGGGCAGACTAAGGCCAGAATAAGATAACACAGAATGGCGTGGAGCGGTGGCGAGAGTAGCGTGTACCCTCCGTGGCAAGAGGCTGGACGGTGGTGTATCTGTGCTCTCGGTTCGTGTGAACCTGATCTGGTCTTAAGAAACCCGGTGGCGGGTTGACATATGCAAGGGTTAAGTGCTACATATGTCGTGTGATTGGAGATCCTCAGCTGAGTATAATCGATTCGGATCGCCGTACCTTCGCGGTTATGAAGACTTGGTCACTGACTTACACGTAGCAATCCACTAAAGATGATGGGTTTGTTAAGAAATTGGCTAGTGCAGGTCAAGTGATTGAACTAGGGTAGAAAGAACTCTAGTTGCAGGTAATTTTACTTAACTTGACAAATAAAACTGGATTTTTAAGGATCCACTTTTAGTAAGCATTTCTGCAAAACAGAGTCTTTGATTATTGAGAAGCCTTACCTTGACTCCCTTAAGCCAGCATACCCTTGAGAGTCTTTTCTTTAGTCGGGTAAGTCTTGCTGAGTAATTCCATACTCAGGGTTTTATTCCCTGTTGTTTTTTAGGTTCTAACTTTGTGCTGTTGTTGATGGTGTTAAGTGCCGGTGGGCTCGGCCTTCTTATAAGTCTAAGTAACCCTTCTATACTTCTTATTGAGGATGATCCCTTGAGCTAGCATATATTTCAAACTTATACTTTTGTGATCACTCCGATAAACTAATATAAAATTTTTGTAACTTGTAAAATTTGGTAGTAAGATTTCCGCTGCAACAATATTGGTGTGTGTGATTTGTGTTACTTAATCCCGCGGTTCTGGTTGAAAGTGGTTTATCCGATGTCCTTGGGGCAATCAGACAGATCCTGTTAAGTTATCTGGTGCACATGCATAGCCGTCTGAAGTCTTCGGGACAAGGACAGGTGCATGTGGGCCCAATAACTTGGAGGTTCTGCCTCAGGCTGGTATCGGAGCAGGATTAAGTATATACGGTCACATACGTATTTTAAAAACAAAGTTTTGGTTTTAGAAAACCTATTTTCAACTAAACACATAGTTTGGTTTTGAAAAACAGATTTGAAAAACTATAATGCTAGCGACATCCTCTATTAAGCCCTAGGTTAAGGACTATTGAGAGCACCTAGAGGGGAGGTGAATAGGTGATCCTGTAAAACTTAAACTTATAGCCACAAAAACTTTGATGAAGCGTTAGCACAATTATTGCCAAGTGGCTAGAGAGGAGCCAGAACACAATAACCACAAGAATTCAAGCACAGAGATGACACGGTGGTTATCCCGTGGTTCGGCCAAGTACAAAACTTGCCTACTCCACGTTGTGGCGTCCCAACGGACGAGAGTTGCACTCAACTCCTCTCAAGTGATCCAATGATCAACTTGAATACCACGGTGTTCTTCTTTCCTTTGATCTTTTCCCGTTTGCGAGGAATCTCCACAACTTGGAGTCTCTCGCCCTTACAATTGAGTTTCACAAAGAAGCACGGAGTAAGGGAGGGAAGCAACACACACAAAAACCACAGCAAAATGCGCACACACACGGCCAAGAATCGAGCTCAAAAGACTATCTCGAAGTTCTCACTAGAACAGAGCTCGAATCACTTAGAGTGACAAACAAATGCGCAAAGACTGAGTGTGTATGATCAAGATTGCTCTAAGGTTGCTTGGTGTACTCCTCCATGCGCCAAGGGGTCCCTTTTATAGCCCCAAGGCAGCTAGGAGCCGTTGGGAACAAATCTGGAAGGCCATCTTTGCCTTCTGTCTCGTGGCGCACCGGACAGTCCGGTGCACACCGGACACTGTCCGGTGCCCGATTTGTTTCCATAAACAGCGCAGCCGACCGTTGCTGCCTGTTGGAGATCTGGGAGCCGTTGGCGCACCGGACATGTCCGGTGCACACCGGACATGTCCGGTGCACACCGGACAGTCCGGTGTCCCCTTCCGACCGTTGGCTCGGCCACGTGTCTCGCGCAGATCGCGCGGCCGGCCAACCGTTGGCTCACCGGACAGTCCGGTGCACACCGGACAGTCCGGTGAATTATAGCCGTACGCCGTCGGCAAATTCCCGAGAGCGGCGTCTTCGCCCGAGGCAGCCTGGCGCACCGGACACTGTCCGGTGCACCACCGGACAGTCCGGTGCCCCAGACCGAAACAGCCTGTTGGCTGTACACACCCAACTCTTCTCTTCTTTTCTTCTTTCTGTTTCTAACACTTAGACAAGTATATTAGTACACAAAACCAATGTACTAAGGCTTAGAAACATACCTTTACTTGTGATTTGCACTTTGTTCATCCATGGGCATAGATTCACATTTGAGCACTTGTGTTGACACTCAATCACCAAAATACTTAGAGATGGCCCAAGGGCACATTTCCCTTTCAATCTCCCCCTTTTTGGTGATTTATGCCAACACAACATAAAGCAACTAGAACAAGTGCAAAAACACTTCAAATAGAATAAATTTGAGTTCTATTCAATTTTGGCATATATGGATCATCCTTTGCCACCACTTGGTTTGTTTTTGTAAATCAAACTCAAATCTCTATCTCTAAGTCAAACACACATGTTGAAGCATAAAGAGAGTCATTCCAAAAGAGATTGATCAAAGATTTCAAAAACTCCCCCTTTTTCCCATAATCACTACTTCTCCCCACAAGAAGCCAACTTTTGACAAAAGAGACAATGAAAGAGTTTTGACAAACCAAAAGCTCTACTCTACTATTTTCAAATCTCTCAAGTGGTAGCTGATCCATTTATTGCTTTGGCCTTTATTTTCTCCCCCTTTGGCATCAAGCACCAAAACAGGATCAATCTTGGCCCTTTAACCCCATTGCCTCACCAAAATCTTCAATGAAGATCAAATGGCAATAAGAGTTCATGAGATGGACTTGGAATAAGTTACCCTCTCATCGGAGTGCAGTGGAAGTCTTTCATGGTCCAAGTCCACCTTTTCCCTTTCAATTCTCCTTCGAGACTAAATCAAGCAAACTCAAGCATATGGTTAGTCTCAAAGGGTCAAGTTGTAGCACATCTCCCCCTAAACATGTGCATCACTTTGCAACGGACTTGTGAGGTCCAGGGAGTGTTTGTACAACTTGAGCACCACAATAAGCAACAAAATGCAGAATGAACATGATCAAAGGCATAGACACATGTATGCTACAATTCAATCCAGGTTCCGCGAATCTAAGACATTTAGCTCACTACGCAGCCTGCAAAAGGTCTTCTCATCTAGAGGCTTGGTAAAGATATCGGCTAGCTGGTTCTCGGTGCTAACATAAAACACTTCGATATCCCCCTTTTGCTGGTGGTCTCTCAAAAAGTGATGCCGGATGTCTATGTGCTTTGTGCGGCTGTGCTCAACAGGATTTTCCGCCATGCGGATAGCACTCTCATTATCACATAGGAGTGGGACTTTGCTCAGATTGTAGCCAAAGTCCCGGAGGGTTTGCCTCATCCAAAGTAGTTGCGCGCAACACTGTCCTGCGGCAACATACTCGGCCTCAGCGGTGGATAGGGCAACGGATGTTTGTTTCTTAGAGTTCCATGACACCAGGGACCTTCCTAAGAATTGGCACGTCCCCGATGTACTCTTCCTATCGACCTTACATCCAGCATAGTCGGAGTCTGAGTATCCAACCAAGTCAAAGGTAGACCCCTTTGGATACCAGAGCCCGAAGCAAGGCGTAGCAACTAAATATCTAAGGATTCGCTTCACCGCCACTAAGTGACACACCTTAGGATCGGATTGAAATCTAGCACACATGCATACGCTAAGCATAATATCCGGTCTACTAGCACATAAGTAAAGTAATGACCCTATCATTGACCGGTATGCTTTTTGATCGACAGACTTACCACCTTTGTTGAGGTCGGTGTGTCCGTCGGTTCCCATCGGAGTCTTTGCGGGCTTGGCGTCTTTCATCCCAAACCGCTTTAGCAGATCTTGCGTGTACTTCGTTTGGGAGATGAAGGTGCCGTCCTTGAGTTGCTTCACTTGGAACCCAAGGAAGTAGTTCAACTCGCCCATCATCGACATCTCGAATTTCTGCGTCATCACCCTGCTAAACTCTTCACAAGACTTTTGGTTAGTGGAACCAAATATTATGTCATCGACATAAATTTGGCACACAAACAAATCACCATCACAAGTCTTAGTAAAAAGAGTTGGATCGGCTTTCCCAACCTTGAAAGCATTCGTAATTAAGAAATCTCTAAGGCATTCATACCATGCTCTTGGGGCTTGCTTAAGTCCATAGAGCGCCTTAGAGAGCTTACACACATGGTCGGGGTACCGTTCATCCTCAAAGCCAGGGGGTTGCTCCACGTACACCTCCTCCTTGATTGGCCCATTGAGGAAAGCGCTCTTCACATCCATTTGGTACAACCTGAAGGAATGGTGAGCGGCATATGCTAGCAAGATACGAATGGACTCTAGCCTAGCCACAGGAGCAAAAGTCTCCTCGAAATCCAAACCTGCGACTTGGGCATAACCTTTTGCCACAAGTCGAGCCTTGTTCCTCGTCACCACCCCGTGCTCGTCCTGTTTGTTGCGGAACACCCACTTGGTTCCCACAACATTTTGCTTCGGACGAGGCACCAGTGTCCAAACTTCATTCCTTTTGAAGTTGTTGAGCTCCTCCTGCATGGCCAACACCCAGTCCGGATCTAGCAAGGCCTCCTCTACCCTGAAAGGCTCAATAGAAGAGACAAAAGAGTAATGCTCACAAAAATTAACTAATCGAGATCGAGTAGTTACTCCCTTGCTAATGTCACCCAAAATTTGGTCGACGGGATGATCCCTTTGAATCATCGCTCGAACTTGGGTTGGAGGTGCCGGTTGCGCTTCTTCCTCCATCACATGATCATCTTGTGCTCCCCCTTGATCACACGCCTCCTGTTGATGAACCTGTTCATCGTCTTGAGTTGGGGGATGCACCATAGTTGAGGAAGAAGATTGATCTCGTTCAACTTGTTCCAGTGGCCGAACTTCTCCAATCGCCATGGTTCGTATAGCGGCCGTTGGAACATCTTCTTCATCTACATCATCACAATCAACAACTTGCTCTCTTGGAGAGCCATTAGTCTCATCAAATACAACGTCGCTAGAGACTTCAACCAACCCCGATGATTTGTTGAAGACTCTATACGCCTTTGTATTTGAGTCATAACCTAATAAAAACCCTTCTACAGCTTTGGGAGCAAATTTAGAATTTCTACCCTTCTTCACTAGAATGTAGCATTTACTCCCAAATACACGAAAGTACGATACATTGGGTTTGTTACCGGTTAGTAGCTCATACGACGTCTTCTTGAGAAGCCGATGAAGGTAGACCCTGTTGATGGCGTGGCAAGCCGTGTTCACGGCTTCCGTCCAAAAGCACTCGGGGGTCTTGAACTCTCCTAGCATCGTCCTTGCCATGTCGATGAGCGTCCTGTTTTTCCTCTCTACCACACCATTTTGCTGTGGTGTGTAGGGAGCGGAGAACTCGTGCTTGATCCCTTCCTCTTCAAGGAACTCCTCCACTTGAAGGTTCTTGAACTCGGACCCGTTGTCGCTCCTTATCTTCTTCACTTTGAGCTCAAACTCATTTTGAGCTCTCCTGAGGAAGCGTTTGAGAGTCCCTTGGGTTTCGGACTTTTCCTGCAAAAAGAACACCCAAGTGAAGCGGGAAAAATCATCTACAATAACTAGACCATACTTACTTCCTCCTATGCTCAGATAGGCGACGGGTCCGAAGAGGTCCATATGCAGCATCTCCAAGGGTCTTGATGTCGTCATCACATTTTTGGTGTGATGAGAGCCTCCCACCTGTTTCCCTGCTTGACAAGCTGCACAAGGTCTATCTTTTTCGAATTGAACATTAGTTAGACCTATCACGTGTTCTCCCTTTAGAAGCTTATGGAGGTTCTTCATCCCCACATGTGCTAAGCGGCGGTGCCACAGCCAGCCCATGCTAGTCTTAGCAATTAAGCATGCATCTAGACCGGCCTCCTCTTTTGCAAAATCAACTAAGTAAAGTTTGCCGTCTAATACACCCTTAAAAGCTAGTGAACCATCACTTCTTCTAAAGACAGACACATCTACATTTGTAAATAGACAGTTATACCCCATATTACATAATTGACTAACAGATAGCAAATTATATCCAAGAGACTCTACCAAAAACACATTAGAAATAGAGTGCTCATTTGAAATTGCAATTTTACCTAAACCTTTTACCTTGCCTTAATTCCCATCACCGAATATAATTGAATCTTGGGAATCTTTATTCTTGACGTAGGAGGTGAACATCTTCTTCTCCCCCGTCATATGGTTTGTGCATCCGCTGTCGATAATCCAGCTTGAACCCCCGGATGCATAAACCTGCAAGGCAAATTTAGGCTTGGGTCTTAGGTACCCAACTCATGTTGGGTCCTACAAGGTTAGCACATATATTCTTAGGGACCCAAATGCAAGTTTTATCTCCCTTGCATCTTGCCCCTAACTTCCTAGCAATTACCTTCTTGCCCTTTCTACAAATAGCAAAGGGAGCATTGCAAGTATAATAAATGGTAGAAGGTTCATTTGCTACTTTCCTAGGAGCATGAATAACATTCTTTTTAGGAACAACATTTTTCCTAGTAACATTTCTATCATACACATAAGAAGAACTAGGAGCAAACATGGCATGAGAATCATAAACATATGAATCAAAATCATTACAAGCATTTCTAGCATGTCTCCTATCATGGTACATAAAGGCATGGTTCCTTTTTGCACTACTAGCCATAGGGGCCTTCCCTTTCTCCTTGGCGGGAATGGGAGCCTTATGGCTTGTTAAGTTCTTGGCTTCCCTCTTGAAGCCAAGCCCATCCTTAATTGAGGGGTGTCTACCAACCGTGTAGGCATCCCTAGCAAATTTTAGTTTTTCAAAATCACTTTTGCTAGTCTTAAGTTGTGCATTAAGACTAGCCACTTCATTATTTAGTTTTGAAATTGAAACTAAGTGTTCACTACAAGCATTAACATCAAAATCCTTACACCTAGTGCAAATTGTAATATTTTCAACACAAGAGTTACTTGCTACTTCTAGTTTAGCAGTTAAAACATTAATTTCACCTTTTAAAGAAGAAATGGTTTCATTACAAGTAGAAAGTTCACAAGTAAGTATTCCATTTCTTTTAACTTCTAGAGCAAGTGAATTTTGAGCTTCTAAAAATTTATCATGCTCTTCATACAATAAATCTTCTTGTTTCTCTAAGAGTTTATCCTTCTCATTCAATAAATCAATTAATTCATTAATTTTGCCAATTTTAGTTCTATCCAATCCCTTGAATAAACTAGAGTAATCAATTTCATCCTCACTAGATTCATCATCACTAGAAGAATCATAAGTATTAGCATTACGAGTGATTACCTTCTTTTCCCTTGCCATGAGGCAAGTGTGATGCTCGTTGGGGAAGAGAGCCGATTTGTTGAAGGCAGTGGCGGCGAGTCCCTCATTGTCGGAGTCGGAGGAGGAGCAATCCGAATCCCACTCCTTGCCTAGATGCGCCTCGCCCTTTGCCCTCTTGTAGTGCTTCTTCTTCTCCCTTTTTTTGTTGATAAGGGTCTTGAGCCGGTTGTATGTCTGAGTTGGCTCCTCGCCCCTTATCATCGCGAACCGTCCAAGCTCGCCTTCCACCAACTCTATTTTGGTGAGCAAGGTAACGTCATTCCCCTCATGAGAGATCTTGAGGGTGTCCCAGATCTGCTTGGCGTTATCCAAGCCGCTCACTTTGTTATATTCATCCCTGCACAATGAAGCTAGAAGAACAGTGGTAGCTTGTGCATTCTTATGAATTTGCTCATTAATGAATGAAGGGCTATCCGAGCTATCAAATTTCATTCCACTTTCCACAATCTCCCAAATGCTTGGATGGAGAGAAAATAGGTGAGTACGCATTTTGTGACTCCAAAATCCGTAGTCCTCTCCATCAAAGTGAGGAGGCTTGCCAAGTGGAATGGGGAGCAAATGAGCATTTGAGCTATGTGGAATGCGCGAATAATCAAAAGAAAAGTTTGAGTTAACCGTCTTTTGTTTGTCGTGGTCGTCGTCCTTTTGGGAAGAAGAGGACTCATCGCTGTCGTAGTAGACGATCTCCTTGATGCGTCTTGTCTTCTTCTTCTTCTTCCCATCTTTTCGCTTGTGGCCCGAGTCCGAGTCATTGGACTTGTCATCCCTTGGCTCGTTGACGAAGGACTCCTTCTCCTTGTCGTTGATCACAATTCCCTTCCCCTTAGGATCCATCTCTTCGGGCGGTTAGTCCCTTTCTTGAAGAGAACGGCTCCGATACCAATTGAGAGCACCTAGAGGGGGGGGTGAATAGGTGATCCTGTAAAACTTAAACTTATAGCCACAAAAACTTTGATGAAGCGTTAGCACAATTATTGCCAAGTGGCTAGAGAGGAGCCAGAACACAATAACCACAAGAATTCAAGCACAGAGATGACACGGTGGTTATCCCGTGGTTCGGCCAAGTACAAAACTTGCCTACTCCACGTTGTGGCGTCCCAACGGACGAGAGTTGCACTCAACTCCTCTCAAGTGATCCAATGATCAACTTGAATACCACGGTGTTCTTCTTTCCTTTGATCTTTTCCCGTTTGCGAGGAATCTCCACAACTTGGAGTCTCTCGCCCTTACAATTGAGTTTCACAAAGAAGCACGGAGTAAGGGAGGGAAGCAACACACACAAAAACCACAGCAAAATGCGCACACACACGGCCAAGAATCGAGCTCAAAAGACTATCTCGAAGTTCTCACTAGAACAGAGCTCGAATCACTTAGAATGACAAACAAATGCGCAAAGACTGAGTGTGTATGATCAAGATTGCTCTAAGGTTGCTTGGTGTACTCCTCCATGCGCCAAGGGGTCCCTTTTATAGCCCCAAGGCAGCTAGGAGCCGTTGGGAACAAATCTGGAAGGCCATCTTTGCCTTCTGTCTCGTGGCGCACCGGACAGTCCGGTGCACACCAGACACTGTCCGGTGCCCGATTTGTTTCCATAAACAGCGCAGCCGACCGTTGCTGCCTGTTGGAGATCTGGGAGCCGTTGGCGCACCGGACATGTCCGGTGCACACCGGACAGTCCGGTGTCCCCTTCCGACCGTTGGCTCGGCCACGTGTCTCGCGCAGATCGCGCGGCCGGCCAACCGTTGGCTCACCGGACAGTCCGGTGCACACCGGACAGTCCGGTGAATTATAGCCGTACGCCGTCGGCAAATTCCCGAGAGCGGCGTCTTCGCCCGAGGCAGCCTGGCGCACCGGACACTGTCCGGTGCACCACCGGACAGTCCGGTGCCCCAGACCGAAACAGCCTGTTGGCTGTACACACCCAACTCTTCTCTTCTTTTCTTCTTTCTGTTTCTAACACTTAGACAAGTATATTAGTACACAAAACCAATGTACTAAGGCTTAGAAACATACCTTTACTTGTGATTTGCACTTTGTTCATCCATGGGCATAGATTCACATTTGAGCACTTGTGTTGACACTCAATCACCAAAATACTTAGAGATGGCCCAAGGGCACATTTCCCTTTCAACTATCAGGTGGCTTAGTTTAAAACACTAACCCACAACCGGGGTTATTGCATACATGTGTATTGTTATTTTTGAGGTCATTCAGTTTTGAATGGATCGACGCTCAAGGTAAGGTGAGATGTGAGAGCATGACCAAACAACCGTCGGTCTAGGGAAGAGTGTAAAAAGCGCTTGATTATATACATGTTCCACATATGTATATATGAAAGCTGCGATGTGGAGTATTTACTTTTCTCGAAATCAGTACCCCATGAATGTGTATGGGTATACAGACATGGGAATACTGAGAAGTGTAATGTACTTGTAACGACACACCTACGCTCAGGTAAGAAGGTAAGTTACCATAATGAGTTGCCCTATGGTTGAAGTGTGGCAACGGCGCCTATGCGTGGCTCGGCGCTTAATGATGAGCTGGCCTCCATATAGCAATATATGGAGTATAAACTGTGATAAACTGTCATGTGTGACTTGCATCATTGGGAATTGGGCTGCAATGGATTTTCTACAGGTACACTAACCTCGAAAACGTATGTGTAGTTGACGACTAGCAAAATACCGTGAGAGTCGTAAGTATGCCACCGATATAGAACGCTATTGCCACATTATGTTGGCAAAATCAGTGAGGACGAATAAGACGAGCATGCATCCTGGTTGTTGCATCATGATTGTCACCTATACATCCAAAATGCTTCTCTCATCCTTATTCCAGTAACCATTGATTGTAGATAATCTAGTGTAATGTGAATTATGAACTTCGATAAAATAGCTATCCTCCGTTCCTTAGGTATTATGTTTAGATGCTATATGTGTGCTCTTGTGCTTAATGTGTCGATAGAAGGTTAGAGACTTGATTGCCTAAACCCAAAACCAGGCCATATTCTTATTTAGTGAACCATGCCCAAATTTGAATTGTCCATTATTACTCCATGACAAAGCCCATACAAATAAATGCGTATACAATTTCCTTATTGGACATAAAATGTACCTAAGCTTAAAACAAGGATCTCAAGTCATGTCTCCTTCTAGAACCATTCCTTTGTTCAGTTGATGCCTTGGTTTCCTCATGTTTATCGAAGGCATATCAACTTAATCCTTGACCTTGTGATCTCTACGGCGGGCATAGAAATATGCTTGGGGCTGAATTAACAGTTTCCCATCGTACTCCTTCCAACAAGTTTATGTTATGGCCATACTTTGTTCGTTTCATTGGGCCATGATCTATTTGACTCTCTACTTGTAACCGTTTTGACAGGTAGAGTCTCTTTGTATATTGTCGCCCTTGCTCAATCCAGTTCTGTGGTGCGAGATTTCTTATTGGTTACATCTAGTAATGGTGTTATGACTAAAACCGATGGCACCGCGATAAAACCGAGGGCCTCCTGTGGATGCATACACATGGTTGTGCTGCTCGGTACACGCTAGTATCACAGTTAGTAGTCATAATCCATTATAAGATTATATTAATAAGTTATCTCTACACAAATTGTTCTTACCACGTGAGATTCATTATTGGTGCCAGTTTTGCAATGGTGTCATGGTTAAGGACTTATGGTACCGTGGCAAAACTGAGAGCCTCCTGTGAATGCGCACACAGGATTTTGCTGCTTGGCGCATGCCGGTATCGAAGTCTCTAGTCATGATCCGTTATGGAATTACACTGATGTGTTATCTTCCGTGGACTCCTTCCTTGAAACGATTTCGGTGTTGTTTGTCGAGGTGATCAAGCAACATCTGTCATCTCCATTGGATCAAAAGGGCATACCACTTTCATGTGTGGTCTTATTTCTTTTGATCTTGGTAGTGACTACTCATACAAGTTCCCTTTACGTCTTGTGGGTAAAGGTGAATCCTTGGAGCTTTTTAGTATTGGAAAACAACTGATTAGCTCTCAAAATGGAGACTGGATTTCCCCTGCTACTGAGATGCAGGAGTTTGTTCATTCGCTCTCCTATTTAATCCATGTATTCCCGAACCAAATCTGTTCATCTCGCATGAAGCAACAGATGAACAATCTAACCAAATGGATTCCTACCCAAGTGCATGATCAACTGTTAGTATGAGTGAACTCTCAACCCTTAACTTACCGATGGTACTGAGAGGATTTGCTCAATGTCAAAAGTAGTTCAACAAGTTGGTTTTGACTAACTTGTAACTGCCCAATGAACGAAGGTTGAGTTTAGAGATCGATTTATCGAGTCATCTAAACTCACTTTGGTTCAACTCATTCGAAGAAAGTACTTTCAAGACTCAAGATTAAGTCGACCAGAAACCACCTAGTCATCGCTCTAGTCGTGTCCCGATCACCTCACGTGTGCTTTTCTAGCATGTGTGATCAAGTCGAGCCATGGTTAGTGCTTGCTAAAGTGGACTAGTTGCAAAGTCAGCCTCTCTAGGTCCCTCCACTGGTGATTCTCTTGAATCTATACCTTCTTTCGAGGACTTGAATTCTCAGGTTAGCCACATGTTAACCGCGACAGTATTCAACATCCACTCTCGTCTCGTGTGCTACGAGCTCACCGTGACCACTTGTTGGTAAACCTCCTTTCTGTGTGTTTTACCCAAGATGATGCATCTGATTCTGTGTGGGTAAAATCGCGTATTTGTCGCTCGCTCAACAGACTCAGATAGTACAATGTCATCAGAAAAAGCAAATTGCACGCATGGAACCTTATGTGTTCCTCTGGCAGGCAACGTCTCTATTTGTGGGCATTTCTAAATTGGCTTAAGTCGATACATGATATGTCCACTAGAGAAACCATATCCGGAGATACTCGCCTTTACTTGGATTGTCTTATGATTATCGCTGATATGGACATGGGTTACATGCTTCTCTACTCTTAGAAGTCTTTCATTCCGAATCTCGGGACGAGATTCTTTTAAGGGGGGAGGGCTGTAACACCCCAGGTGTTTATATTCCACTCAACAGTGAGTACGGATTTAAGCACGCAATATCAGTGGATAAAACAGATTTTAAATTTTAATCATCCTCGCTTATCGCGATTTTAATATTGCATTTGTTCCGTTTGTCGCGAGTTCGACATTGTTTTTATTTATTCGGGCTCTTCCAAAAATTTCGTGATATTCGGAACATCGTTGTTCCAAAAATCGGTGCGTTCGATGATTATTTAAAATTCGTCGCTCACGCGAATACGAATTCGGAAGCCCGACTCACTCGGACGATTTTATACCGAACAGATTGAGAAGAACTCGACGGTTAAAATGCTCGAGGCAAAATAATCTGTGTCGCATGTTGTCTGAGAAAAATCGTGCGCGAGGTTATAATCTAATTTATTCTTCAACACGCTGTTTCAAAGACAAAATCGCGTATATGTTCGCAGATATTGTTTCGGCTAATTTCGGTCGAATCACGTCGAACAAATTATCAGTGCCGAAATCAGTTTATTTCGGTCTGTCGTTTCTTGCCCGATCCAAAACTTTGGATATAAATGATGGGTGTAAATTCATCTGATTCCAAGTAATCGCTAAATCAAAACCGTGACTGCGCGTCCGAGAATTATAATTGAGCTTCGATTCACTGGTAAATCATTCGTGGCTGTGGAACCAGATGATCAGACCGCAGGTAAATTTATCAGATTTTTGAATCGAATCAACTGTCGCAATTACTGTCGACTCTTTTGCTATCGCTAAAAATTCTGGGTTCTAAAAATATCTGCGAATTTCTAAAGAAAAAGAAAAGAAATAAAAAAACTGAAAATATCCTCTCGAGCCTATCCCTTCCACCGCTCACGTTCTCGGATTTTCTTTCACTGTGTTGACCGTCGGCCTCATCCCTGGCCGTTCTTATCTGCCGCCGCCGCCTCTGGGATTCTTCAAATAGCTCGCCGTACTCTGGTTCCGGCCTGCAGCTCCCCAGCCCAGGGCCGCGGGCTACAGCCGTTCCTTCTCCCTGCTCCTCTGCCCTTGCTTCTTCCACGCCGTGCTGCTTTAGCTCGGGGATAAAATCCCGTCGCGCGCAGCCTCTGCTCACCGTGGCTGGTGCGCTCATTTCCGTCGAGCTCCTTCTCTGCCATGGCCGCCGTCAAGTTCCTCCCTGAAGCTCCCCGCGCAGCAGCAAATCATCTGCTCCCTGGATATTTTCAGCGCTTAGCAATCTTTATCTCCAGCCGTGCGTTCTTCTTCTTTGCGCAGCAAATCCTCTGCTCTGCTCCCACGGACGGCTCCCTCCCATGGCGGCGGCTCGTTCCACCTCCCTGCACCGCGCCGTGAAGGTCTCTGCCTCCCTGCTCGGTTTCCGGCTCCAGCTCGCGTCGAGCTCCCTTCCCTGCTTCCTGCCGCGAAGTTCCATGGCGCTCGGCGTCTAGCTTCCTATGCGACGGCCGCCGGCCATCTCCAGCTCTCCCTTGCGCGCGCGTGCTCCCTCCCTGCTTCTCTCCCTCTTCTGCTCGGATCCCTGCTTGTGGAGCTTCATTCCGCTCCCAGCTTCCTCTGCCGGCGCCCAAGCTTGTAGTTCTTCAATCCGCGGCGCGCCCGATTCCTGCTCGCCGAGCTTCTTCCAGCCGCGCCGTCGCCTTGCTGCTCGCCCGTCCGCGCGCCACTTCGTCCATGGCCGCGCCCAGCCCCTCCAGCATCCGGCCGGATCTCCCATGACACGCGTCCCCCTGCAAGCTCCTCACGCTGACTGAGTTTCCCTGCTCCCTTGTGCGAGCTCTGCGTTTCGTCATCTCTCATCGTGCCGAGTTCTCCTCTGCACGTAGTCGAGTCCCTCTGCTTGGCTATGGCCACCGTCACGCCTAAGATTTGTGCATCCTTCTCTGTTCGGCCTCGGCAAAAACTCTGGACGCTCGGACCCCGCCTTGACCAAGTCTTCCGTTCCTGCCGTCGTAGGTTGTCATCGTTCGCCTTCGCACTGTGTGCGACAGCATCATCGTTTTCTCTGTGTGCTCGCGCAGTTTCCTGTTCGCCAGCGCGCCCTCTCGGCTCGCTTGGCCTTAATTCTCGTCGCGTCGTCGATTCCGCCGGTTAGCGTCGTTCGTCGTCGCGTCGCGTGTGTAGCTCTATATATGCCATCCTCCTATATCGTCGTCGAAGCTGTCATCCCCTAGTCGACCCCACCTCACCAGCTCGCTCTAAGCACGATCTCGTCGTCGTTCCGCGTGTCAGCAAGAAATCCCAAGAATCGGGTGAAGACGAAGCCAGCAGTGTGATGTTCACCAAATGCGTGACAAAAAGCTCGAACATCCTGCGCGACTCAAGTTCGACTCGTCAGAATTATTCAGTCGAGGAAAAGATCTTCAGCAATTGATTACCGAAGAAAAGAAGACCTCTGGATGGCATCAACCGGAACTATCGTCGTGCTTGCGACTATCGCGTCAAATTAGTCAGGGTAAGTTGATTCGTATTCCCGTTAACTAGGTCTATAAATAGAGTAAATAGAATTATTTGGTCTCAATAAATGTTATTAATTTAGCATGCGTATATTGTGATGATCGATTTAGATAAATCGGTAACTCAAGTAATTAAGATACATAGTTTAAAGAGTTAATAAAAAGCTAGGAATAAAAATAGATTTCTAGTGTAATATGTCAATTTGGTTAATGGATGTAGTCGATGCTCTGTTGTGATATCCATGGTGCTTAATGCTTGGTTTTAAAGTGTTTCATCCTTTTTAGTGTAGATTATCTATATTATACTCGTTATACATGTGCTCATACATGTGCATCGTGCATCTCATGAGGTACGATAAATAATCGCGTGATGCGGAAGATGAGCCAAGTCGACCCCAAGCACGGGCTACTCCGCGTGGTGATGCTGATGGACCTATGAAACAAGTATCAGAACAAAGGATACTCGTCAAGCGGACATCGCCTAACAAACACTAACCTAGTGTTATTCAGGCAAGCCCCGGTGCATTTGTCACCCTCCTTGATGTTTTTAAAATCTTTCTCACTTGCTTGATGCATTAGGTGACAGGAGTTGATTGATAAAACAATTCCTGCATTACCTTCCTTGAATTTGATTACCTTCCTTGATCACTCGTTTTACAAAAGATTTTTGATGCTTAGCCTTGCTTTAGAAAAACAAAAGGTTTTGTTTTTACAAAAGATGTTGTGGCAAAAGTGGGTGGGATGTTTTCGAAAATAAAACTTGATGATGGATCCATCATGGCCGTGATGGGTTCAACATTGGAAAAGATGTACCTCTGCCAGGTACCAAACTTTGGGTTTGAAATGATTAAGCTGAGACCGGGCGGGTGACTTGCACGAGAAAGGAGTCTCGGTGTAGTGTCTCCGTCTGAGTCGATTAAGGACCGTCTCGATGTAGGCCTGCTGACCGGGGACCCTTTAACTGGTCACATGCCTCGTCATGGGTAAGCCTTGCCTCGGGCAGACTAAGGCCAGAATAAGATAACACGGAATGGGCGTAGAGCGGTGGCGAGAGTAGCGTGTACCCTCCGTGGCAAGAGGCTGGACGGTGGTGTATCTGTGCTCTTGGTTCGCGTGAACCTGATCTGGTCTTAAGAAACCCGGTGGCGGGTTGACATATGCAAGGGTTAAGTGCTATATATGTCGTGTGATTGGAGATCCTCAGCGGAGTATAATCGATTCGGATCGCCGTACCTTCGCGGTTATGAAGACTTGGTCACTAACTTACACGTAGCAATCCACTAAAGATGATGGGTTTGTTAAGAAATTGGCTAGTGCAGGTCAAGTGATTGAACTAGGGTAGAAAGAACTCTAGTTGTAGATAATTTTACTTAACTTGATAAATAAAATTGGATTTTTAAGGATCCACTTTTAGTAAGCATTTCTGCAAAACAGAGTCTTTGATTATTGAGAAGCCTTACCTTGACTCCCTTAAGCCAGCATACCCTTGAGAGTCTTTTCTTTAGTCGGGTAAGTCTTGCTGAGTAATTCCATACTCAGGGTTTTATTCCCTGATGTTTTTCAGGTTCTAACTTTGTGCTGTTGTTGATGGTGTTAAGTGCCGGTGGGCTCGACCTTCTTATAAGTCTAAGTAACCCTTCTATACTTCTTATTGAGGATGATCCCTTGAGCTAGCATATATTTCAAACTTATACTTTTGTGATCACTCCGATAAACTAATATAAAATTTTTGTAACTTGTAAAATTTGGTAGTAAGATTTCCGCTGCAACAATATTGGTGTGTGTGATTTGTGTTACTTAATCCCGCGGTTCTGGTTGAAAGTGGTTTATCCGATGTCCTTGGGGCAATCGGACAGATCCTGTTAAGTTATCTGGTGCACATGCATAGCCGTCTGAAGTCTTTGGGACAAGGACAGGTGCATGTGGGCCCAATAACTTGGAGGTTCTGCCTCAGTTTGCCTCATCCAAAGTAATTGCGCGCAACAATGGCCTGCGGCAATATACTCAGCTTCGGTGGTAGAAAGAGCTACAGAATTTTGCTTCTTTGAAGCCCAAGACACCAGAGATCTTCCCAAGAACTGGCAAGTCCCCGATGTGCTCTTTCTATTAATTTTACACCCCGCCCAATCGGCATCCGAATAACCAATTAAATCAAATATGGATCCCCGAGTGTACCAAAGCCCAAACTTAGGAGTATGAACTAAATATCTCAAGATTCGTTTTACGGCCGTAAGGTGAGCTTCCTTAGGGTCGGCTTGGAATCTTGCACACATGCATGCGGAAAGCATAATGTCCGGTCGAGATGCACATAAATAGAGTAAAGAACCTATCATCGACCGTTATACCTTTTGATCTACGGATTTACCTCCCGTGTCGAGGTCGAGATGCCCATTGGTTCCCATGGGTGTCTTGATGGGCTTGGCATCCTTCATTCCAAACTTGTTTAGAATGTCTTGAATGTACTTTGTTTGGCTAATAAAGGTGCCTTCCTGGAGTTGCTTCACTTGAAATCCCAAGAAGTACTTCAACTCCCCCATCATAGACATCTCGAATTTCTTTATCATGATCCTACTAAATTCCTCACATGTAGATTCGTTAGTAGACCCAAATATAATATCATCAACATAAATTTGGCATACAAACAAATCATTGTCAAGAGTTTTAGTAAATAAAGTAGGATCGGCCTTTCCAACTTTGAAGCCATTAGTGATAAGGAAATCTCTTAGGCATTCATACCATGCTCTTAGGGCTTGCTTGAGCCCATAGAGCGCCTTAGAGAGTTAATATACATGGTTAGGGTACTCACTATCTTCAAAGCCGGGAGGTTGCTCAACATAGACCTCTTCCTTGATTGGTCCATTGAGGAAGGCACTTTTCACATCCATTTGGTAAAGCTTAAAGCCATGATAAGTAGCATAGGCAAGTAATATGCGAATTGACTCAAGCCTAGCTACGGGTGCATAGGTTTCACCGAAATCCAAACGTTCGACTTGTGAATACCCCTTGGCTACAAGTCGGGCTTTGTTCCTTGTCACCACACCATGCTCATCTTGCTTGTTGCGGAAGACCCACTTGGTTCCTACAACATTTTGATTAGGACGTGGAACTAAATGCCATACCTCGTTCCTAGTGAAATTGTTGAGCTCCTCTTGCATCGCCATCACCCAATCCGAATCTTGCAGTGCTTCCTCTACCCTATGTGGCTCAATATAGGAAACAAAAGAGTAATGTTCACAAAAATGTGCAACACGAGATCTAGTGGTTACCCCCTTATGAATGTCGCCGAGGATGGTGTCGACAGGGTGATCTCCTTGGATTGCTTGGTGGACTCTTGGGTGTGGCAGTCTTTTTGGTTCTTCATCCTCCTTGTCTTGATCATTTGCATCTCTCCCTTGATCATTGCCGTCATCTTGAGGTGGCTCATCTCCTTGATCTTCTCCTTCATCATCTTGAGCCTCATCCCCATTTAGAGTGGGTGGAGATGCTTGTGTGGAGAAGGATGGTTGATCTTGTGCTTGTGAAGGCTCTTCGGATTCCTTAGGACACACATCCCCAATGGACATGTTCCTTAGCTCGACGCACGGAGCCTCTTCATCACCTAGCTCATTAAGATCAACTTGCTCTGCTTGGGAGCCGTTAGTCTCATCAAACGCAATGTCACAAGAAACTTCAACTTGTCCTGAGGACTTGTTAAAGACTCTATATGCCCTTGTGTTTAAATCATATCCTAGTAAAAAGCCTTATACAGTCTTAGGAGCAAATTTAGATTTTCTACCTCTTTTAACAAGAATAAAACATTTGCTACCAAAGACTCTAAAATATGAAACATTGGGCTTTTTACCGGTTAGGAGTTCATAAGATGTCTTCTTGAGGATTCGGTGTAGATACAACCGGTTGATGGCGTAGCATGCGGTGTTGACCGCCTCGGCCCAAAACCGATCCGAAGTCTTGTACTCATCAAGCATGGTTCTTGCCATGTCCAATAGAGTTCTATTCTTCCTCTCCACTACACCATTTTGTTGTGGCGTGTAGGGGGGAGAGAACTCATGCTTGATGCCCTCCTCCTCAAGGAAGCCTTCGATTTGAGAGTTCTTGAACTCTGTTCCGTTGTCGCTTCTTATTTTCTTGATCCTTAAGCCGAACTCGTTTTGAGCCCGTCTCAAGAATCCCTTTAAGGTCTCTTGGGTATGAGATTTTTCCTGCAAAAAGAACACCCAAGTGAAGCGAGAATAATCATCCACAATAACTAGACAGTACTTACTCCCGCCGATGCTTATGTAAGCAATCTGTCCGAATAGGTCCATGTGTAGGAGCTCGAGTGGTCTGTCGGTCGTCATGATGTTCTTATGTGGATGATGAACACCAACTTGCTTCCCTGCCTGACATGCGCTACAAATCCTGTCTTTCTCAAAATGAACATTTGTTAGTCCCAAAATGTGTTCTCCCTTTAGAAGCTTGTGAAGATTCTTCATCCCAACATGTGCTAGTCGGCGATGCCAGAGCCAGCCCATGTTTGTCTTAGCAATTAAGCAAGTGTCGAGTTCAGCTCTATCAAAATCTACTAAGTATAGCTGACCCTCTAACACTCCCTTAAATGCTATTGAATCGTCACTTCTTCTAAAGATAGTGACACCTACATCCGTAAAAAGACAGTTGTAACCCATTTTGCATAATTGCGAAACTGAAAGCAAGTTGTAATCTAAAGAATCTACGAGGAAAACATTTGAAATGGAATGGTCAGGTGATATAGCTATTTTACCCAATCCTTTGACCAAACCTTGATTTCCATCTCCGACTGTGATAGCTCATTGGGGATCTTGGTTTTTCTCATAGGAGGAGAACATCTTTTCTCCCCTGTCATATGGTTTGTGCACCCGCTATCGATGATCCAACTTGAGCCCCCGGATGCATAGACCTACAAAACAAGTTTAGTTCTTGATTTTAGGTACCCAAATGGTTTTGGGTCCTTTGACATTAGATACAAGAACATTGGGTACCCAAACACAAGTCTTTGACCCCTTGTGCTTGCCCCCAACATATTTGGCAACTACCTTGCCGGATTTGTTAGTTAAAACATAAGATGCATCAAACGTTTTAAATGAAATTTTAGAATCATTTGATGCAATAGGAGTTTTCTTCTTAGGCAATTTAGCACGGGTTGATTGCCTAGAGCTGGAAGTCTCACCCTTATACATAAAAGCATGATTAGGGCCAGAGTGAGACTTCCTAGAGTGAATTCTCCTAATTTTGCTCTCGGTATAACCGGCAGGTTACAAAATGTAACCCTCGTTATCCTGAGGCATGGGAGCCTTGCCCTTTACAAAGTTAGACAATCTTTTAGGAGGGGCACTAAGTTTGACATTGTCCCCCTTTTGGAAGCCAATGCCATCCTTGATGCCATAGCGTCTCCCACTATAGAACATGCTTCTAGCAAATTTAAATTTTTCATTTTCCAAGTCATGCTCATTAATTTTTGCATTAAGTTGAGCTATGTGATCATTTTATTTCTTAATTAAAGCTAGGTGATCATGAATAGCATCAATATTAATGTCTCTACATCTAGTACAAATGGAAACATGTTCAACGGTATGTAGAGGGTTTGCAAGATTTTAGTTCAACAATCTTAGCATGCAAAATATCATTTTCACTTCTAAGATTGGAAATTGTAACATTGCAAACATCTAATTCTTTAGCCTTAGTAATTAATTTTTCATTGTCATTTCTAAGGCTAGCAAGAGAAACATTCAATTCTTCAATCTTAGCAAGTAGATTAACATTATCGTCTCTAAGATTGGGAATTGAAATATCACAAACATTTGAATCAACCTTAGCAATTAAACTAGCATTGTCATTTCTAAGGTTGGAAATAATGTCATGGCAAGTGCTTAGCTCACTAGATAGTTTTTCACATTTTTCTACTTCTAGAGCATAAGCATTCTTAACCTTAACATGCTTCTTATTTTCCTTAATTAGGAAGTCCTCTTGGGAGTCCAAGAGTTCATCCTTCTCATGAATGGCACTAATTAATTCATTCAATTTTTCTTTTTGTTGCATGTTAAGGTTGGCAAAAAGAATACGCAAATTATCCTCCTTATCACTAGCATTATTCTCATCACTAGAGGTTTCATATTTAGTGGAGGATTTTGATTTTACCTTCTTCCTTTTGCCGTCCTTTGCCATGAGGCACTTGTGGCCGACGTTGGGGAAGAGGAGTCCCTTGGTGACGGCGATGTTGGCGGCGTCCTCGTCGGAGGAGGAGTTGGAGGAGCTCTCCTCGGAGTCCCACTCGCGGCACACATGGGCATCGCCGCCCCTCTTCTTGTGGTACCTCTTCTTTTCCCTCCTCTTGCCCTTCTTTTCGTCGCCCCTGTCACTATCACTAGATAACGGACATTTAGCAATGAAATGACCGGGCTTACCACATTTGTAGCACACCTTCTTGGAACAGGGCTTGTAATCTTTCCCCTTTCTTTGCTTGAGGATTTGGCGGAAGCTCTTGATGATGAGCGCCATCTCCTCATTATCGAGCTTAGAGGCGTCGATGGGTTGTCTACTTGATGTAGGCTCCTCCTTCTTCTCCTCCGTCGCCTTAAATGCGACCGGTTGTGCTTCGGACGTGGAGGGACCATCTAGCTCGATGATTTTCTTTGAGCCTTTGATCATTAACTCAAAGCTCACAAAATTCCCTATTACTTCCTCGGGAGACATTAGTGTATATCTAGGATTACCTCGTATTAATTGAACTTGCGTATGATTAAGAAAAACGAGGGATCTTAGAATAACCTTGACCATTTCATGGTCATCCCATTTGGTGCTCCCGAGGTTGCGCACTTGGTTCACCAAGGTCTTCAAGCGGTTGTACATGGCTTGAGGGTCCTCGCCTTGGTTGAGTCGGAACCGACCAAGCTCCCCCTCGATCGTCTCCCGCTTGGTGATCTTGGTCACCTCATCTCCTTCGTGCGCGGTCTTGAGTACGTCCCAAATCTCCTTGGCGCTCTTTAACCCTTGCACCTTGTTATACTCCTCTCGACTTAGAGAGGCGAGGAGTATAGTGGTGGCTTGAGAGTTAAAGTGCCGGATTTGGGCAACCTCGTCCGAATCATAATCTTCATCCCCTGGTGATGGTACCTGTACTCCAATCTCAACAACATCCCAAATGCTAGTGTGGAGTGAGGTTAGATGATGCCTCATTCTATCACTCCACATATTATAATCTTCACCATCAAACATAGGTGGTTTGCCTAATGGGACGGAAAGTAAAGGAGTACGTTTGGAAATGCGAGGGTAGCGTAGGGGAATCTTACTAAACTTCTTACGCTCATGGCGCTTAGAAGTTACGGACGGCGTGTCGGAGCCGGAGGTGGATGGCGACGAAGAGTCGGTCTCGTAGTAGACCACCTTCCTCATCTTCTTCTTCTTGTCACCGCTCCGACCCGACTTGTTGTGTGAAGGGGATCCCTTCACTTTGTTGGCGGACTCCCCGGATGGAGCCTTCCCATGGCTTGTAGCGGGCTTCTCGCCGGTCATCATCTCCTTCTTGGCGTGATCTCCCGACATCACTTCGAGCGGTTAAGCTCTAATGAAGCACCGGGCTCCGATACCAATTGAAAGTCGCCTAGAGGGGGGTGAATAGGGCAAATCTGAAATTTATAAACTTAAGCACAACTACAAGCCGGGTTAGCGTTAGAAATATAAACGAGTCCATGAGAGAGGGCTAAAAACAAATTGTGAGCAAATAAAGAGTGAGACACGATGATTTGTTTTACCGAGGTTCAGTTCTTGCAAATCTAATCCCCGTTGAGGTGGTCACAAAGACCGGGTCTCTTTCAACCCTTTCCCTCTCTCAAACGGTCACTTAGACCGAGTGAGCTTTCTCCTTAATCAAACGGGTCACTTAGACCCCACAAGGACCACTACAAACTTAGTGTCTCTTGCTTTGATTACAAGTGCCTTGAGAATAAGAATGGGAAGGAAGAAAGCACGATTGCAAAAGCCAAGCGACAAGAGCGACAAATAACACACGGATCACTCTCTCTCTCTCAAGTCACTAATCACTAATGATCACATGTCTCAATTGTGGAACTTGGAGAGATTGGAGGCTTTGATTGTGTCTTGGAATGGAATGCTAGCTCTTGTATTGAATGTTGAAGGTTGGAATGCTTGGGTGTTATGAATGGAGGTGGTTGGGGTTGTATTTATAGCCACCAACCACTTCCTAGCCGTTGCTCCTTTCTGCCGACCGCGGACGGTCCGCCCGCCTGGTCCGGACGGTCCGCCCCTGTAGATCAACGGCTGAAAACGCAACGGTCAGCAGTAACGGCTATATCAACGGCTATATTGCATTTAATGCGTCGTCAGATGTCAGATAAAGCCAGTCGCGGACGGTCCGGTCGTGCACCCCGGACGGTCCGCGAGGACGCTATAATTCATTTGGTCGAACCCGTTACCTTCGGGTTTTTTGGTTCCTCACCTACCGGACGGTCCGCGCCTGAGCCCGGACGGTCCGCGCCTGAGCCCGGACGGTCCGCGCGAGGTCTCGGATGGTGCTTGCTCTTCCATCGGACGGTCCGCAATAGAGACACATGTTTTTGCATTGGTTCTGTCCGAGGGTTATTTAGGTGTCGCGGACGGTCCGCCGCAAAGGCCCGGACGGTCCGCGCTTGGCCTGATTTTCCAAAAAGCTTTTCCTGTCCGGAATAATCTACGGTATTCCGGACAGTCGATTTAGTATAGTTGTAGATGAACCTTTGGCACCTATAGAACATATAATCTAGAGCAAACCAGTTAGTCCAATTATTTGTGTTGGTCAATTCAACCACCAAAATCAATTAGGAAAAGGTGTAAGCCTATTTCCCTTTCACTCCTCTGAGGTCTTAATGCCTTTCGTGATGCCTCGGCCGGTCTGGTTGTTCCCTCATGCGATCTGATCATAGCCCGGGTGCATGGTTAGGTTCCGAATTTTCAGGCTGGTTTGTTGACGCTGTCAACGATTTGGCCGTAGCCGGGTTTGCGAGAGCAGCCCCCGAGCCTCTGCATGGAGAGAGAGGACGATCGAGGACTGACTCGACTTTTATCATACGCCCCTTTGTCGCCTTTCTACAAGGAGGAAGGGGGGGAAGCGCCATGTTGCCCTCGGAGGGCGCCGAACATGGTGTCTCCAGTGAGTTGCTGACGGGTGATCCGAGTGGACGCCTGTGCCCCGTTCGATAAGGGTCGGCTAGTGGCCCAGAGGCTCGCTCCAAAAGTACCTGCAGGTGATTTGCCGGACCCGGTCCCATTCGATTGGGTCCGAGGGATCGATGCCTCCCTCTAATGGGATTCCGTTACAAAATCGCTCCTGTTGGTCTCAGAAATGTCCTAGGGTACCTCGGGAGCGTAGCCCGAGCCTCAGCCATGTATCGGACGTACCCAGAGTCATCCCTCGCTCTGCGTGCTCTAGGGCGGCTGTCGAACCCTTCCGAGGGGCTAGCCTTCGAACCCCTGATCAGTAGTGGGCGCGGAGCCCGAGTGCTCTGAGGCGGCTGTCGAACCCTTCCGAGGGG
This sequence comes from Zea mays, assembly GCF_902167145.1. NCBI lineage: Eukaryota > Viridiplantae > Streptophyta > Magnoliopsida > Poales > Poaceae > Zea > Zea mays. The sequence goes on along the minus strand of NC_050104.1, from coordinate 8,103,736 downwards.
CCAGCCTTCGAACCCCTGATCAGTAATGAGCCTGAAGCCCGAGTGCTCTGAGGCGGCTGTCGAACCCTTCCGAGGGGCCAGCCTTCGAACCCCTGATCAGTAGGAGGGCTCGGGGCCCGCTTCCTTCGCGGAGAAGGATCCCTTTCGAAATATCCCCTTTCCCGGTCCCTGTAGCAAGAGAGAGAAAGGGGAAGAGGAAAAGGATATGAATTTAAACGGTGTGGCGCACCTTTTTTGACGCGGTCATCATGGCGGAGATGAAACGACGCCCGCTTCGCCTGCCAAAGGTGTCGATTGCCCTTCCGTGGAGTTAATGCGACGGGACGGGTGGTTCGCGGGGCGGTCGTTGCGTGAGCCGTTCGAGGGATGGAACACAGGCGCGTCGTCTTCACGCCATGGGAGAGGGCTCCCCTGCTGCTCCAGGACGGGACGTGAGCCTGCAGGCGATTTGACTGCTGCTTCCGCTCGCCTGCTGCCGCCATTACTGTCGGCCCACTTTTGGCCATATCGACCGTCGCGCCTCCTCCCGCGGCTGACTGACCCATGACCGATGTGCTCGATTGGCACTGTTGGGCCATGCGCAGGGTTGCCTCGAGTCGCGGCACTGGTTCCGCAGTCGAGAAGGCGCGACATTGGCGCAAGTGGCGGTGCAGTTTCTCGCACGTAGTGACCGGCGCGCCAGTTACATGATGTGTGGGCCTGGGCCTCCATGCTGGATGCGTCGAAGTCGAAGGGGTGCGCCTCCGCGGTGCGGTTGCATGCCACCTGCATGGCGGTCCGCCCTTTCAACTGCTGATTTCGGCGAGGATAGAGGAGTGCTTGTAACCGCGGGGCGGTTACACGCTCCGCGCGCGGCAGTTTGGCTTCTTCTGTTCCGGGCCAACTTGCATGACGTGTGGGACCCAGCCCCCGTGTCATAGGGGGAGGACCCTGGAGCACGTCGGTGAAGACTTAGTTCGCGACGCTTGAGGACGCGAGTGGGGAGAGCCACCTTTAAAAAGGGATCGACCCCCCGGGTGGTAGCCATGCCTTCGCACTCCCCTCATGCATCGCGTCCTTCCACCTTCCGAGCCCCCAGATGGGAAGCGCTCGCGTTGCCTTCGTCTTGTTGTTGGAGGAGCGCAACCTCACGGAGGTGGGCACCCTTCAGCCATCGCTCGGCTTCAAGGATTTTTATCAGGCAGCCCGGCTGCATTCCCTCACCAATGGTCACCCAGGATGGTGACCACCAGTTCGATGGTGGGGAGAAGCAAGCCGGGCTGCGGCCTTTGCCCCGCCCTCAGCTTCAAGGATCTTCATCATCCTTGCTATGGCGGGGGGCGAGCTGAGCCGGAGTTCTACTTCCCGCATGGGCCGGCGAGCCACCTCTTCCTTCAGCATTCAGGGGAGAGGGCGCTCACCGGCCTAGCGGAGGGGGCGGACTTCGACAACGCGGGGCCGGCCGGCCGCAAGCGTCGTCAGCTCCAGCATGCCTGGCTCGCTGGCTCAGCTGGATCTGGCGCTACTTCTGGTGCCACCTCCCACCGCTGGGGCAGAGCGTGGTTGTCCGCCCACCGTACGGGCGGTTGTTGCACTGTGCACACCGGGGGACCGTCCAAGACGTCACACGCCGCTAGGGCGACGTTCGTGTTCTTGGATTGTCTTGTCCTCGCTCCGGCATGACGCCTCCGTGCAGAGGTCGGTGCCTGCCCGTCCGCGAGGACTTGAGTGGGGATCTGCCGGTGCAGGCTGGGGCGGCCGCCATTTCGTTGGCGTAGCGCCGGCGCGCAGGTGGCCGCCGTCGTCGGTGCTGGAGGTGGTGGCCGCCAGAGGAGGTTTCTCCGCCGACGAGACCGTCGGCGCCACCCGCGGATAGACCTTCGGCTCTTTGGCTTTGATGGCTTGTCCTCGCCCCTCGTGTGGGGATGTGAGTGAGGGCCTTTCTGCAACAGCATTTGCCCTAAGGTCATCGCTGCTGCTGTTTAGCCGCCTGAGTCGGCGGCGGCGAGCCACCTGGAGTTTGTCGTCCCGCAGGCCCTCCGATGTGGAGGTTGTTCATACCCGCGGGAGTGGAACCGGAGTTCCGTTTGTAATGGCACCTTGAGTGCCGGTGTTTGTTCATTGTGGCTGTCAAGGCCTGAACATCTAGGTATTTGAGTGTAATACCGTGTTTCTTCCTCATTTCGAGCACTAGGACTCGCCTGTCGGCTAGCTGAACCGCTTAACCGAGTGTGAGTTGCCCTGTGCGGAAGGTGACGAGTGAGTTATCTGTATCCCGGAGGCATAGGAGTCCCTCGGCTCGGTCAGCCTTGCCACCCAAGGCTTGTCTTGCTCAGTTATAGAACCCTCGGCTGCTCTGCGATGAGCCAGAGCCGGAGGCAGCAGTGTCAGCGTGGACAAAGGTGGAGTCGGCTCGAGAAGAAGCTTCGTCGGCCCGGGAGCACGTGGCCTCCTTGGCCGAGGAGGTGCAGCGGCGGCGGCTGGAGCTTGGCCAGGTCGTCCGCTAGCGGGACCAACCCCGGAGTCACGCTGCCGAGGCCGTGAGCCAGGCTGATGTCCTCGGGGGACAGCTGGCTGAGGCTACGGAGCGACCGGTCGAGGTGTTTGCCCGGGCCGGGACCCTTGTGGAGACCTTGGCTATGATGGCCCGAGCTTGGTGCTGGCGTCCTCCTTCGAGGTGGAGATCCTTCCGCCCGTGTCGCCATCCGAGGCCGGGCCAGATTCCGCCGAAGGTGGAGACGATGCCGAGGGTGCTGCTGCTCCCTCTGTTGATGTCTGAACCTGCAGGGAGAGTTTGTCTGTAGTGTGCGTATGTTTTTTGTGGCCGCCGAGGCCCAAACATATTATTGTCGTGTTGTAAAGCTGCATTTCCTTTCCTCTTGTTTGAGTATCAGGACTTGTTCATCGGTAGCAGAATCGTTTATCCGAGCGAGAGTTACTTTTCACGGAAGGTGATGAGTGAGGTATCCGTATCCCGGAGGCGTAGGAGTCCCTCGGCTCGGTCGGCCTCGCCGCTTATGTGCACTCTTACTCGTTCGTAGGATTCTGTTATCGATATAGTCGAGAAGGCACGAAAATCGTTCTGGCAGAAAAAATTTCGAGCGTTAAGACTTGTTCGGCAGCAGAATCGCTTATCCGAGCGTGAGTTACTTATCGCAGAAGGTGATGAGTGAGGTATCCGTATCCCGGAGGTGTAGGAGGCCCTCGGCTCGGTCGGCCTTGCCGCTTACGTGTACTCCGTCGTTTTCAGGATCCCGCTATCGAAGCAGTCGAAAAGCGCGAAAGATGTTCTGGCAGAAAGACTTTTTCCGAGGAAAATTTTGACGCAGAGGGGGTCCCCCCCTTCTAGACCCTAAGGGAGGGTCGGGCGTTGCCGAGGCAAGGCTGACCCTTCCTTGATGGTTAGACTTTATTTGTGTATGTATAGAAAACGAGGTATATGAAGGACTTGAAAACATCTTAAGGGTAAAAGTGACGTAGCTGTCGGATGTTCCAAGCGTTGCTGTAGACCTCGCCTTGATCGTTGGCCAGCTTGTATGTTCCGGGCTTCAAGATCTTAGCGATGATGAACGGCCCTTCCTAGGGGGGAGTAAGCTTGTGGCGCCCTCGGGCGTCCTGCCGCAGTCGAAGTACCAAGTCTCCCACCTGGAAGTCTCGAGGCCGAACCCCTCGGGCGTGGTAGCGTCGCAGAGACTGCTGATACCGCGCCGAGTGTAGTAAGGCCATGTCCTGAGCCTCTTCCAGCTGGTCCAGCGAGTCTTCTCGGCTGGTCTGGTTGCTTTGGTCGTCGTACGCCCTTGTCCTCGGGGAACCGTATTCTAAGTCTGTGGGCAAGATAGCCTCGGCCCCATATACTAGAAAGAAGGGCGAGAAACTCGTGGCCCGGCTTGGCGTCGTCCTTAGACTCCATACCACCGAGGGTAATTTCTTCATCCACCGCTTGCCAAACTTGTTGAGGTCGTTGTAGATCCTCGGTTTAAGTCCCTGCAGAAGCATACCGTTGGCACGCTCCACCTGCCCATTCATCATGGGGTGAGCCACGGCATCCCAGTCCACACGGATGTGGTGGTCCTCGTAGAAGTCCAGGAACTTCTTCCCAGTGAACTGGGTGCCGTTGTCAGTGATGATGGAGTTCAAGACCCCAAAGCGATGGATGATGTTGGTGAAGAACACCACCGCCTGCTCGGACCTGATGCTCGTTAGGGGTCGGACCTCGACCCACTTGGAGAATTTGTCGATGGCGACCAGCAGGTGCGAGAAGCCCCCGGGTGCCTTCTGCAAGGGACCGACGAGGTCCAGACCCCATACAGCAAATGGCCAGGTGATGGGTATTGTCTGCAGGGCCTGAGCGGGCAGGTGCGTCTGTCTTGCGTAGAATTGACACCCTTGGCAGGAGCGTACAATCCTAGTGGCATCGGCCACCGCGGTCGGCCAGTAGAAACCTTGTCGGAAGGCGTTCCCGACGAGGGCTCGAGGTGCTGCATGGTGACCGCAAGCCCCCGAGTGTATCTCTTGCAATAGCTCCTGCCCTTCGGTGATGGATATGCATCGTTGGAGAATGCCTGAGGGGCTGCGGTGGTAGACTTCCTTTTCATCACCCAGTAAGACGAACGACTTGGCGCGCCGCGCCAGTCGCCGAGCTTCGGCTTTGTCGAGGGGTAGCTCTCCTCGGTGGAGATATTGCAGGTACGGGGTCTGCCAGTTTCGATTAGGCGTGACCCCATTCCGCTCTCCCTCGACACGCAGTGCCTCACCCTCGGCGGCTGAGGGTGCCTCGGGCTGGGCCGAGGCCTCCTCGGGCTCGGGCGTGTCGTCGGTCTTGACGGAGGGTTGATGTATGTCTCTGGAGAAGACGTCCGGGGGAACCGTTGTCCGCCCCGAGGCTATTTTAGCCAGCTCATCCGCAGTCTTGTTGTACCGTCAGGCGACGTGGTTGAGCTCGAGTCCGTAGAACTTGTCTTCCAGGCGCCGAACCTCGTCACAGTAGGCCTCCATCTTCCGGTCGCGGCAGTGGGAGTTCTTCATGACTTGGTCAATGACAAGTTGCGAGTCGCCACGAGCGTCGAGGCGCCGAACCCCTAGCTCGATGGCGATGCGCAACCCGTTAACCAGAGCCTCGTACTCGGCCACGTTGTTTGACGCCGGGAAATGGAGGCACAGCACGTAGCGGAGGTGCTTCCCGAGGGGTGAGATGAAGAGCAGGCCCGCACCTGCTCCTGTTTTCATCAGCGACCCATCGAAGTATATGGTCTAGAGTTCCGGTTGGATCGGAGCTGTTGGTAGCTGGGTGTCGACCCATTCAGCCACGAAGTCTGCCAAGACTTGGGACTTGATGGCCTTCCGAGGAGCGAACGAGATTGTCTTGCCCATGATCTCCACCGCCCACTTTGCTATCCTACCTGAGGCCTCTCGGCACTGGATGATCTCCCCAGGGGGAAGGATGACACCACAGTCACCGGATGAGACTCGAAGTAGTGTCGCAACTTTCGCGCGTCAGAATTACCGCGTACAGTAGCTTCTGAATTTGCGGGTAGCGGATCTTAGTCTCGGACAGCACTTCACTGATGAAGTAGACCGGCCTCTGGACGAGCAGTGCATGCCCCTCTTCTCGTCTCTCGACTACGATCGCGGCGCTCACCACCTGAGTGGTTGCGGCTACGTAGATTAAGAGGGCTTCTCCTGCAGCGGGGGCACCAAGACGGGCGCGTTTGAAAGGAGCGCCTTTAAGTTTCCGAGGGCTTCCTCGGCCTCGGGGGTCCAAGTGAAGCGCTCGGTCTTCCTTAAGAGGCGGTACAAGGGTAGGCCTTTTTCGCCGAGGCGCGAGATGAAGCGGCTCAAAGCCGCAAGGCATCCCATGACCCTTTGTACTCCTTTCAAGTCTTTGATAGGCCCCATGTTGGTGATGGCCGTGATTTTCTCCGTGTTGGCCTCGATGCCCTGCTCGGAGATGATGAACCCCAGGAGCATGCCTCGGGAGACTCCGAAGACACACTTCTCGGGATTGAGTTTCACGCCCTTCACTCTCAGACACTTGAATGTCGTTTCAAGGTCGGAGAGGAGGTCAGAGGCTTTCCTCGTCTTGACTACGATGTCATCGACGTAAGCCTCGACTGTTCGGCCGATGTGCTCTCCGAACACGTGGTTCATGCACCTTTGGTATGTCGCACCTGCATTCCTCAAACCAAATGGCATAGTAATATAGCAGTACATGCCAAAAGGTGTGATGAAAGAAGTTGTGAGCTGGTCGGACTCTTTCATCTTGATTTGGTGATACCCTGAGTAGGCATCGAGGAATGACAGGGTTTCGCACCCAGCAGTGGAATCCACAATTTGATCGATGCGAGGCAGAGGGTAGGGAATTTTTGGACATGCTTTGTTTAGACCAGTGTAGTCTACACACATCCTCCATTTCCCACCTTTCTTTTTCACAAGCACAGGGTTGGCTAACCATTCCGGATGGAATACCTCTTTGATGAACCCTGCAGCCAGAGGCGGATCTCTGTTATGGGCCGCTGGGGCCATGGCCCTACTCGTGAGGAAAAATATATTAATACCCTTCTTAATTATTTCGGCCCATTATTCTATAGCGTGCGTCCGTACCGTCGTTTGCCCTTCCCCATGCCAGTTGATCGCGATTAGTTTCCGTCCGCCGGCGACGCCGCCGTAAAGCAAACGACGAAGCTGCCAGCCTGCTGCGTCTGGCGTCTGCTTCCTGCTTCCTGCGTCTGGCTATTGCTGCACTGCACACGCAGCACACCCTTCAGGTCAGGTTCAACAGATTAAGTAAAGTTAGTTTATTTTATTGTCTCTCAATTCTACACTCATTTTATTTATTTATTGTAGTTGTAGAAAATGAAGAGAAGTAGAACAATAGCATCATATTTTACTCAACCGATCACTCCTATAATACAATCCAGTCAACCTCCTCATGGAATAAATTTGGAACCGGTAGTAGAGACGGTAGAAACTGAAGCTCAACCTAGTAATGTGCAGCAAACTATTCCTAGTGTTGTACCTAATCAGAATGGAGTTATAGCTGATTCTGGCCTTTGAGTTCCAATTGAGGATTTGGATCCAAATATTAGGGATGCTATAAAAAGAGAGCATATTTTGATGGGTCCATGTCAACCAAAAGGTCATAGTTATCCACAAAGAATAATATGTGGGCGCAATCGACGATTTCAGACAGATTGGTTTAATAATCATGCATGGTTGGAGTACAGTATTGCCAAGGATGCAGCCTTTTGTTTTTATTGCTACCTCTTTAAGCAACCAAGAGCTGAAAATTATGGTGTTGATTCCTTCACAAATGTTGGGTTCCGTGGATGGAAGGATGGTCGCAAATTAATTGAGGGACACGATAAAGGTGTTGCTCATAATAATGCTAGAAGACATTATGAAGATTACAAAAATCAGAGGCAAAGTGTGCCATATGCTATGACATCTGGTGTCAATAAGGTGGACAATGAATATAAAAGTCGTATGATTGTTATACTTGAAGTTATCAGATTTCTTTTGCTTCAGGCTCTTGCATTTCGCGGACATGATGAGTCCTCTTCCTCGAGCAACAAGGGAATTTTTTTAGAGATGATAGAATGGTATAAGAGCAAGGATAAAAATGTTGCACATTTGCTCCGTACTAATTAAATGACTTCACCGTCAATTCAAAAAGACTTGTGCAAAGCTTGTGCTGATTTAACCAGCAAAGCTATTATTGAAGATATTGGAGGTAGAAACTTTTCAGTTCTTGTTGATGAGGCCCGAGATGCATCTATAAAGGAACAAATGGCTGTTATATTGAGGTATGTTAATGCACGAGGTCAAGTTATTGAAAGATTTCTTGGTATTGAAGAGGTTGCTGACACGACATCGTATTCTCTAAAGCAAGCTTTGGATTCTATGCTTGCTTTTCATGGGTTGTCAATATCCAGATTGCATGGACAAGGGTATGATGGGGCATCAAATATGAGGGGAGAATTTCATGGACTGCAAAGAAGAATATTAGATGAGAATCCAACCTTGTGCGACCCGGGGATACTCGATGGGGTTCACATCATAAGACCTTATGTCGTATTCTTCACATGTGGGATGCAATTCTAGAGGTGTTAGAGATTGTATCCGATGATGCCTCTAGTGGGGAAAAGAAATACACAGCAGCTGGATTGTTAAAACAAATGGAGAGTTTTGAGTTTGTTCTTGTACTGCATCTTATGATCAGACTATTGGGCAAAACTAATGATTTGTCACAGTGTTTGCAAAAGAAGGATCAAAATATTGTTCGTGCTATAGGGTTGATTGGGACAACACTGCAGAAAATGAATGACATACGGGAGAATGGTTGGGACGAGTTATTTGTAGAGGTAGAAAACTTTTGTCTTCTACATCACATCATTGTGCCAAAGATGGATGATACATTAACTGTTCGAGGTCGCTCAAGAGGTCGTGGTGGATAGTTGGTAACATATTTTCATCACTTCAAAAATGAAATATTTAATGTTTTCCATGACCAAATAATTGTGGAATTAAATAATCGTTTTGTTGAAAGGTCCACTCAACTATTGAGATGCATTGCTTGTTTAGACCCACGGAATTCTTTTGCAAACTTTGATGAAGATAAATTAATAGAACTTGCTCAAATTTATGTTGTTGACTTCACCCAATATGATTGCATTGTCCTTCGCAACCAACTTGAGATGTTTGTTAATGATGCAAGGGCGGATGCAAGTTTTACATGTTGCAATGACCTTGGAGATCTTGCTATAAAGATGGTGCAGCCTGATAGACATACAACATTTCCTTTGGTCTATCGTCTTGTTGAGCTGGCTTTGATTTTGCCGGTTACTACTGCCACAGTTGAAAGAGCTTTCTCAGCGATGAAAATTGTAAAGACTGATTTGAGGAATAAGACGGGGAGTGACTGGCTCAATCATAGGATGGTATGATATATTGAACGAGACATTTTTTCAAGTATTCCAAATGATAAGATTTTATACCATTTTCAAGAAATGAAGTCCCGCATGAAAATGTTGCCTAAACAACATCAGGCTACTAGTGTTAATGGTATGTTCAGTTTATTAAATAATTGAAGTTTGACACGGTCTTAAAATTGTTATATATATAACTTGTGTTCATTTTTTATGTAGGTCTGCAGTCTGATTCGATTGTTGATGCAGAATAAAGAAGCTAAGTGGAACAAATACAATAATTCTTCATCGATTAGGTACTTATTCTTGTCTGTCAATTAGTCTGTGCTAAATTTTTTTCGAATGGCCCTAGTCCTGTCGTGAGCAAAGTTCCGCCACTGCCTGCAGCCATCAGCTTGTGGATCTCCTCGCCTATGGCTCTGCGCTTTTCTTCATCGAAACGGCGCAGAGGCTGCTTCACGGGTCGAGCTCCAGCTCGGATATCCAGCGAGTGCTCGGCGACATCCCTCGGTATGCCAGGCATATCCGAGGGACTCCACGCAAAAACCTCGGCGTTCGCGCGGAGAAAGTCGACGAGCACTGCTTCCTATTTGGGGTCGAGCTCGAAGCCGATCCGTACTTGCTTGTAGGCATCGTTGCTGGGGTCGAGAGGGACGAACTTAACCGCCTCTGCTGGCTCAAAGTTGCCGGCGTGGCGCTTCACATCTGGCACCTCCTTGGAAAGGCACTCCAGGTCGGCGATGAGGGCCTCGGACTCGGCGAGGGCCTCAGCGTACTCCACGCACTCCACGTCACATTCGTACGCGTGTCGGTACGTGGATCCGACGGTGATGACCCCGTTGGGACTGGGCATCTTGAGCTTGAGGTAGGTGTAGTTGGGGACGGCCATGAACTTGGCGTAGCACGGTCTCCCCAGCACCGCGTGGTAGGTTCCTCGGAACTCGACCACCTCGAACGTGAGGGTTTCCTTTCGGAAGTTGGAGGGAGTCCCGAAGCAGACAGGCAGATCGAGTTGTCCAAGGGGCTGGACGCGCTTCCCGGGGATGATCCCGTGAAAGGGCGCCGCACCGGCCCGGATCGTGGACAGATCGATTTCCAAGAGCCCGAGGGTCTCAGCGTAGATGATGTTGAGGCTGCTGCCTCCGTCCATGAGGACCTTGGTGAGCCTGACGTTGCCGATGATGGGGTCGACAACGAGCGGGTACTTTCCTGGGCTCGGCACGCAGTCGGGGTGGTCGCCTTGGTCGAAGGTGATGGGCTTGTCGGACCAGTCTAGATAGACTGGCGCCGCCACCTTTACCGAGCAGACCTCCCGGCGCTCCTGCTTGCGGTGCCGAGCCGAGGCGTTCGCCACTCGCCCACCGTAGATCATGAAACAGTCGTGGACCTCGGGGAACTCCTCTGCCTTGTCGCCCTCCTTCGTGTCGTTGTCATGGCCTTTGCCACCTTCCGCCGGGGGCCCGGCCTTATGGAAATAACGCCGAAGCATGACGCATTCCTCAAGGGTGTGCTTGACGGGACCCTGATGATAGGGGCACGACTCCTTGAGCATCTTGTCGAACAGGTTGGCCCCTCCGGGAGGCTTCCGAAGGCTCCTGTGCTCGGCGGCAGCGACAAGATCTGCGTCGGCGGCGTCGCGTTTCGTTTGCGACTTCTTGCCTTTCTTCTTCGTGCCACGCTGGGCGGACGCCTCGGGGACGTCTTCTTGCTGGCGTCCCTGACGCTGCTTGTCCTTCCGGAAGATGGCCTCGACCGCCTCCTGACCAGAGGCGAACTTGGTGGCGATGTCCATCAACTTGCTCGCCCTGGTGGGAGTCTTGCGACCCAGTTTTCTCACTAGGTCACGGCAAGTGGTGCCGGCGAGGAACGCCCCGATGATGTCTGAGTCGGTGATGTTGGGCAGCTCGGTGCGCTGCTTCAAAAATCGCCGGATGTACTCCCGCAGGGATTCCCCTGGCTACTGGCGGCAGCTTCGGAGATCCCAAGAGTTCCCAGCGAAGGCTTTGACCAGATCGTCCCAGTTGGAGATCTGCGCAAGAGGCAGATGCTCCAGCCAGGCTCGGGCAGCGTCGGAGAGGAACAGGGGGAGGTTGCGGATGATGAGGTTGTCATCGTCCGTTCCACCTAGCTGGCAGGCCAGCCGGTAGTCCGCAAGCCACAGTTTCGGCCTCGTTTCCCCCAAGTACTTAGTGATGGTAGTCGGGGCTCGGAACTGGGTCGGGAACGGCGCCCGTCGTATGGCCTGGCTGAAGGCTTGCGGACCAGGTGGTTCGGGCGAGGGGCTCCGATCCTCCCCACTGTCGTAGCGTCCCCCACGCCTGGGGTGGTAGCCTCGGCGCACCTTCTCGTCGAGACATGCTCGACGGTCGCGGCAATGGTGCTCGTTGCCGAGGCTACCCGGGGCTGCAGGCGTTGCGTCCCGCGTGCGCCCGGTGTGGATCGAGGCTTCCCGCATGAATCGGGAAGTCGCGGCGCGATGCTCCGGAGGGCACCCTTGCCTTCGGGAGGCAGAGCTCTCGGCCCGCCGGACCGCGGCATCCTCCAGGAGATTCTTGAGTTCTCCCTGGATACGCCGCCCTTCGGTGGTGGATGGCTCCGGCATCGCTCGGAGCAGCATTGCCGCTGCAGCCAGATTCTGGCCGACCCCGCTGGAGGTCGGGGGCAGCCTTGCCCTGGCATCGTCAGTGATACGGCGCTGGACGTCCTAGGCCTGATGACGCGCCTCTCCAGCTAGTGCTCGGCCTGCCCACTCTTGCTCGATGTTTTGCCGGAGCTGCACAAGTTGTCCTACTTCCTCGTCGAGCTTGGCCTGCATCCCGCGGATTTGCTCAAGCTGTGTGCCCTGACCCCTCGCAGGGACTGGGACCACAGCTAGCTCCCGCAGGATGTCAACGCGAGGCGCAGGCCCAGGGGGATCATCGTCCTCCGGCATACCAAGGTGGTTGCCTTCGTCGTGACCCCCTAGATCGACGTGGAAACATTCACGACTTGGGCCACAACCTTCATCGTCAAGGCTGTGGCCATCATCGGAGCAATCGAAGAGGCAGTAGTCACATGCGGTGATGAAGTCTCGCATGGCACTCTCGATCGATGGATGGTGACGAAGTTGCGTCGGGGACGGATGCACCGTTATCTCAGGTATGAGGCTAACGCCCAGCGAGTCCTCCGCGAGTGTGCTGGCATCATCTATCCGCTTGGGGTTGGCGTGCCGCGGGGAAACGACGCTCGTCGTCGTCTCAGGCGTGAGGGCAACGCCCGACATGTCCCTCGCTGGGGTGCCAACGTCGTCGACTCGCTCGACAGCCGACGAGGTGCCGCCTCCTGCTTGGCCACGGTTGCCCCGCCTCCTCCTCCTGCGGCGAGGAAGGCGACGGGACAAACCCGGATGCTGCTCTTCCGCCATGAGGGGAAGACGTCGCCGAGTCCACCGTCGCCGGGTGGGTTGACGGTCGTCGTTGTCGCTGCCGCGCTGCGGGGAAGGAGTACCATGTCGTAGCTTCCGTCGAGGGACATGAACTCGAGACTCCCGAAACGGAGCAGCGTCCCGGGCTGAAGAGGTTGCTGGGGACTACCCATCTGGAACTCAACGGGAAGTTGTTCGTCAACACGCAGCAGGCCCCTACCTGGCGCGCCAACTGTCGGCGTGTCGACCCCGGGGGGTCCCTGGACCGACGAGTAAAATTGTCGCTGCGTGCCCCAACCCAGATGGGTTGGCGCGAGATGGAACACAAAGGGGGGGAAACCGCGGCTCGTGTTATCCTGCGCCGGAGTGGGTGCGCTTGCAGTAGGGGTTACAAGTGTTCGCGAGGGAGAGAGAGGGAGAGTGTGAGCCGGTTCATCAGCCCGTCCTCCCGCGCGACCACCCTCCCGTATGAGGGCCCTGGACCTTCCTTTTATAGATGCAAGGAGAGGGTCCAGGTGTACAATGGGGGTGTAGCAATATGCTAACGTGTCCAGCAGAGAGGAGCCAGAGCCCTATGTACATGCTAACGTGGTTGTTGGAGAGGTGCTAGAGCCCTGTATATGCGGTGTCGTGGCCGTCGGAGGAGCACTGGAGCCCTGTAGAAGCACAGCTGTCGGGGCTGCTGGGACCTTGCTGACGTCTCCTTGCTTTCGTAGGGGGCTGAGAACCGCCGTCGTCATGGACGCACGCGGGGAACCATCATTACCTGTTACCGGGGCGAGCCTGGATGGGACACCGGTCTTGTTCCCCCGTAGCCTGAGCTAGCTAGGGGTAGGGCAATGATCTACCCCCTGTGGCGTGGTCGATCCGAGCCCAAGGTCGGGCGAGGCAGAGACTCCTCCTGAGGCCGAGGCCGGGGTCGGGCGAGGACGCGATTCCTCCCGAGGTCGAGGTTGAGGCCGAGCCCTAGGGTTGGGCTAGGCGGAGACCACCTTCCGAAGCCGAGGCGGGGGCCGAGCCCTAGGGTCGAGCGAGGCGGAGACCTCCTCCTGAGGCCGGGGCCCAAGGTCGGGCGAGGCGGAGCTTCCTGTTGTGCCTGAGGCTGGACTTAGCTGTTGTCAGCCTCACCCTGGCGGGTGGAACAGCAGTCGGAGAGGGGCGAGCGGCGCTGTTTTCCTGTCAGGTCAGTCAGTGGGAGGGCGAAGTGACTGCGGTCACTTCGACCTTGCCGACTGAGGCACGCATGTCAGGATAAGGCGCCAGGCGATCCTTGCATTGAATGCGCCTGCGATACGGTCGGTTGGTGAGGCGATTTGGCCAAGGTTGCTTCACAACGAAGCCTGCCCGAGCTGGGCTTCGGGCGAGTCGAGGGTGCGCCCGTTGCTTGAGGAGGCCCTCGGGCGAGTCGTGAATTCGCCTGGACTACTGTTCCCGCCCGAGGCTGGGCTCGGGCGAGGCGAGATCGTGTCCCTTGAGTAGACGAAGCCTTGACCTGAATTGCGCCCATCAGCTCCTGCAGCTTGTGCTGATGGTGATTACCAACCGAGTTTAGGAGTGTTGGGGTACCCCTAATTATGGTACCCGACAAGTAGTATGTTAAGTATAAACTTATTTGCATGAAGAAATAGAAGAAATACTAGGCCACGTATTTCCGGTCAAATGAAAATATATATTTTACTATTCATAATAAATGTATTTATAAGTATGGCACTTAAGTACTTAGAATTAGTAAGATATTTATTTATGTCATAATAACCATGATTATGTTATTAAAAGTCTCATTTAGTAATTTACAATTAATTCTTAGTATATTAATGTTAGAAGAATTAAATAAACAATTTTTAGTTATACGTATAAATTCTATTTAGAAAAGAAAGGAGAAAACCGAAATAGTAGAATTTTATAATAATATTAAAATAACTTAATTAGGCACTCATGCTTTCCTAATAAAGAAATTGATAGTTATATTGGTAAATATAGGTTTCTTATTAAATAATTAGAGAATTTGTTTCTAACTGTAAAACGACCCTTTTAATAGACATCATGATTTTGATTAAATAAGATTCGTTATAGATGTTTAAGTATAGCCGTACTAAATAGTAATATGTCATATAACTTTTCTAATAATGATATAATTGCTTAATTAAGTGCTCACACTGCCATAACTAAAATGATAGTTAATAATATACCAATAAATATAGTATTCATTTTAATTATCTAGATCATTTGTTCCTACAATAGAATTAAAGATAATTAATAGATTAATTATCCTTTATCATATTTTATTAATCAAACCTATAGTCAATTTGTTCTTAACTAGATTTATTGCATGATTAATGATTTCATAGAATTTAGTCCACATTATATACAAATCACTTAGCTTTTCCTAACGGATAAAATAAAGTAATAAGAGTTTAAGTTCCTTTATAACTTAAAATGTTATTTAATATTGACTTCAAATAGAATAATATAGGCTATGTGTTTTCTAATGAAAATAAAAGATAGTTATTTGTTTATTATCTTTTGCATAAAAATCCACTTAAGACCCATAACCTAACTCGTCTTAAATAGGTGATTAATAATATAATTATGATCTTTTCACATAAAAAGTTGTTTAATCTATTTATAAGCTCTTTATAAAAGTAATGTCTAATAATGTGTTTCATAACTCATTAACCTTAGATATATAACCTATATTTTTTCTAAAAGGTTTAATATTGTTATAACGTGTTTTATCATCTTAATCGTAGACATATAACATATGACGTGTTATAAAAGATTAATTTGGTGAACCTAATATTTGTATATTTTAATTAAGATATTTTTTTAACCTCATGTCTTGTTTTATAAAGTATAGATTACACATTTTTTAAAAGAATACCCTCTTGTTATAACCATTACTTACGACGTTTTTGAAAAGCGAACGCTCTTTTCGTTAGACTTTCTTTTAGCTTTACGTATGGTGAATATTGTATGTTATTGAGTGGTGTTTGTTCTTCTTGTTTGTTTATGTGATATTCAGTGGTTGATCTAGTAGCTAAGAATCAAGATCTATTCCTACCCACGAAGAACCTCAAGTTTTCAATAAGCAAGGCAAGTGGACTTCTCCCTCTGCATACTCTGTTTGATCCCAAACAATACATTTAATAAAGTTTATTCTTTGATATATATATGCATAATTTGATGGGTTACCTATACAGACACACCTAACCTTTCCAACCTTATTCCTTGTTAACCTGGGTTTTGATCTAATCAAGTAGCTATGCTATTGCTACAACTTTAACTTGATGATGTTACTCCAACTGATGATATCAATGTTCCAAATGGTAAGTTACATTATTGTTGTTAATCCGACGATTAAGCAAGATCATATTGTGATAATTAGAACATGGAGTGACCACCCAGGAAAACAGTGCAACCACGAGTGCTATCATGGCTCTGGCTTTGGTAATTAGCTTTATATGCTTAGTGCCTGGCAACCTTACCTGAAATATAGGCAAGAGGGGGAGCGGTGGTGTTGGCAGCTCACGTTAACATGGGGACGTATTCTTGGCTAAGGTACCTCACCCAGGGGGCCTCCACCATCGTCTTTAGAAACCTTAGCGGGTTGCTTCGTATTAAGTGTATTTTGTGAAAGCCTCATAGTGGATCCCTAGCCGCTCACCTCGGAAGTGTTTACGGGTTTTGGCCGACCCAGGCTAGAGGGGATACATGGCTTGTGGGTAAAGTTGTACCACCTCTGCAAAGTGTAAAACTGATATATCAACCGTGCTCACGGTTATGAGCATCCTGGACTCCTCACATGATAATTGAACTTGAAGATGGAAATAAATCGAGATCCGATGATCTGCCAATGGTTTGCTTAAGTGGTTTCACTTAAGTGTTTTTGATATACTCTTATACCTTTGTTTAATGGGAATACATGGGATTCACACTTATTAGTAAGATAGGTGTTGTTAATAAAATGTTGACCAACTAAAATGCTTACTGCTCAACCTTAGCCTTACCTTGTTACCTTGCATTAGTTTTTCCCCCACTTGCTGAGCCCTCGACCATAAGTGAGCTCACCCTTGCTTAATTTTGATCAGAAGTTTGCAGATGAAGATATGATGCTGAACTCCATGGATGCTAGTCTAGTGATACCCCCGGTCATCTTCCTGTGGATGGATGTCCTTGCTCGCTGTACTTTGATGAATAAAGGTTAAGACATTATGTCTGTTTGAAGTGTAATATGTTAATATAATCGTTATTTACGCTTTTATGCATTGTTCTTTTGATATATTACACTTGTGACGTCAACATATGTGTGGAAATAGATCCTGGCACACATATGCTATGCACCCGGCTCTGCCCTTAGAAACGGGTGTGACAGAAGTGGTATCAAAGCAATGTGGCCGTAAGTCGCTAGATTAGTTAGAAATGGAAAGCCCAGTCAGTCGTTCAAAACTCGACTTAATTGTCTTCATAAAAACTTACGTTATATCAAAACTCGTCCCTTTTATTTTCAACCCTTCTTGTCTGATTCTTCGTCTATCAGAAGGTTCTAATGAGAAGCATTGCAAGATGATCAAGCTAGGATTTTGGAACTTTGAAGCGAAGTTTGCCAGAAGAAACCCTTTTCCAAGCTATCGACGATGCCCTATTCTCTGTCTTATCCCCACTCCGCAAGAAGTTTTCGTTATAGATCTCTTGGATCTATTACCATTCTTCTTGGTTAGGTTGATAGGATAGTTCTATAGTGTTAAGTTTTTGACTAGATCGGTAAAGACGATGTTATATTGTGGTTGTTTTCTAATCCATAATATTGCTATATAACCCTTGACTTCTTACACTGTTGTTTTCTTGCCATTGTATTGCCATCCTTGGCCAATATCTACCTCGACATATTGAACCCTTTGTCCCTCTACTTCTATCCGTGATAATAGATCTCTATTTTTCCCCATGATAAAACTTTACTCCTAACTCAATTCATAATATTTGGTTGTATCATTTATCCTTGCTTCACTAGTTTATGGTGACCCTATTTCACTCTTGTCAATGAACAAATATGTCTTGCCTAACTCCTTGTTATTTCTGATTTGATTCCTTTATTTTATAATCTCTCTTTCTTATTCCCAACCTTGTCTCTCCTTTAAAAAACGATGTTAAACTGTTCTCTTTTTGGTTGATCATATAGCATCGAGTTGTGTTATGCTAGTGTGTTTGAGTTCCTGTTAGCTGTCTTTGTGACCGTGTTTGATTTGCTTCTTTGTAATGATTGTTGGTGTATTGTGTGACTTCTGTCCACATTGACATCAGTTACTAGGTAAAACCTTAGGTAGTTGGGTTCTCTCTATTCTTTATAGTATGTCCTAGCTCAATCTTTCTGTCCCTTCCTTCCTTCCTATATCCATACAGATGTCAGACCTTGGAATGTCAACTACAAGTGATGTCACTAAGTGCAAAGAATACATTGTGTTGGCAACTCCTCCAGCAAAATCTCAGATGGAACAGTTCAAGAAGGTGCATGCACAGTTTCTGCAAGCAACATCTCAAGTGGCAGCTAGACTCCAACAAGTTGATTTAGCAGAATTTATAGCACCTGAGCAGACTACCGGTAACCATATGACATCAACATCACCCTCGATAGTTGACTTAAAAAGGTGTTACATGCACAAGCTCTTGTAATACAGAATGTATCGCAACTCACCTCCTCATACCAACAAGTGTTGGCAAGTCGAAACGTCACTAGAAATGAAACAACTAATAAACAAACACAAAAGGATGCACACCAACAGACAAATGATCTTGGAACATGTTGTTGTTGTGAGTACTATGGAATTCCTTGTCGCCAGATCAGTACAAACGAAAGTGAAACTACAAAACAGAAGAACCGAATTTTGTTTTCGGACATAAAAAGTCAATGGTCTTCCCAAGAACAACTAATAGCAGATGCACTGTCAGACGATGAATTGCCAGGTTTTCCAAAAAGGAAACATCACAAGGATGCTCAGCTCCAAAAAGAAGCAAATGAGTGTTACATTGATGGATGGACTATCACCTGCACACAGTTTCAGCCTCGTCGTCGCATCAGTTCCAAGAAATAAAAATGGAAACATGGAAAAAGTCAAGAAATAACTTCAAGAAAGTCTTGCTATCAATGTGGACGTGAAGGTCATTACTTTCGTAACTGTCCTGAGAAGAGTTCACTACCGGATACCTCCGAGATAAAGCTATCTCAGTCTCCAGACATGGGATATGAACCAAAATGCACAGAAACTTCTATCAACATCGTGAAGAACAACAAAAGGAATAGAAAAATGTTTGGATATATGAGTAGTCCACCTCAACCACAAACAAAAGCCCCGAAACACATGGATACCCAAACAGAAGAATCAAGCCAGACTTAGCTATACGAGATACAAACACTCAATCAACCCTCACCCCCTGTTGGTCAAGCAAAGTTGACTCGCAAAGAACTCAAAGCAAGAGGTGCTTGCTACTACTGCAAAAATGAAGGTCATGTTATTCGCGAATGCCCCAAGAAGCGTCTAGACCGAATAAAGAAGAAAGCTGCCAAGCATGACCTAAGCAATAGTTCGGAAGACCCACCATTTTATAAGTACGATGATGAAGGTCGCCTGATTAGCATTCATTGCGGAGCAAAGAAGTAAAGAAGTTCCTTAAGTTTAGAAGAGTTCAATGTGAACCAAGAATCTACGAGTAACCATATATCACCATTGTCTTCTTGCTAGCCATTCCCTAATCTCGAGGACGAGCTTCTTTTTAAGGGGGTAGGTTTGTAACACCCTAAATCTAGCAAAAACAAACAACCCTATTTGGATTATTAAATTTTAGTAGAAAGGAAAAAATATTTATGTTTTCAAATAAGGAGAACCTTGATATATATGATTTGAAGAATTTTTTGAATAGATAAAATTACCAAGTGTTTGTTACACTCATGCCGAAGCATATATTTTATTTGAATTGATTTGAAAATCCAATTTATGAATGCGATCTTGTGAAGAAAATCTCATTTTACAAAACAATAATTAATTACTAAAATAAGGTTTTTAACAATTCTAGTTTATAATGGTAATCATGGTAATAAATCTTTTATTGAAGTGTTTGTTTCATTTGGAATGATTTTTGGACTGCTCATAGTTGATATTGAACATCATTTCTTCTTAAATGAAAATCCTAGTACAATATAATAATTAATAGTACAAAAATAAATATTTTATTTATAAATAGTTTTGAGTTAATTTTTATAAATTTTTAGGGTTATTTAAATATGTATTTCGAAATTAGAAAAGAGAAATTCGAAAATAAATAAATAAATAAAACCTAAACTAAACCTAACGGCCCATTTGGCCCATAAAGCCAGTCGGCCGCCCCCTGCCCCTAACCCTAGCAGCCGCCCCCTGGCTCCTCCTTCCCAGCCGCCGCCGCTGCCAGGGACATTTTCCCTTTTTCCCCTTTCTACGCATGGGCCCCACCTTTCTCTCTCCTTCCCCTTGCTTCTCTCCCATGCAGCGCCGCCCCGCCCTTGAAGCTGACCCGCGTCGACCGCACGTGCGCCGAGCACCGCGCGACCCCGAGCACCGCCAGCTCGCGCTCCAGCCTGCGCAGCTGCCGCGCCCGACGCCCTCCCCCACGGCCGACCTCGACCGGCGCCCAGACCCTGCGCGCCCAACGCCGGCCGAGCGCCCGCCCACTGGCCCGACTCCGAGCCACCCCCGCGCGACGCCCGTGGAGCCGCCTCGACGCGCTGCCACGTCCCCGACCCCGACCGGCCAGCGACCCGAGCAGAGCCGCAGCCGCAATAGACGCCAGGAAGTTCGACCGAAGCGTCGTGCCGATTCAAGCCGCGCGTCCGTTTCTTCCTTCATAATGGAGTTTAATGGAGCCGTTACTCTCTCCCATCATACCCTCTCATCAATGGCGCCTTGAACCGACCGACCTCTGCTCTTCCTGCCTCTCCTCTATGAAATCCGGCGCCAAGTTCCTCTCTTCTCCCTCCCACAGCCGAGTTTGCCTCTCTCTCTCACACACTCTGTTGCTCATCGTCGAGCGTCGTCACCGGAGTCCGTGGAGCCTCGCCGGAGTTCGTGCTCACCATTCGTGGAACCCCGTCAGAGCTCCGCAGCACATGGATCGCGTCGTTCCCTGCTCGACGCCAAACCCGCCGAACCCTCCCCACTCGTCGGTGTTCATCCCTGCGCATGAGCGAGAACACAAGGTTGAAGACAACCCACTGATTTATTTTCTAAATCATGTTTTGAATCTTACGATTTATCGTTGTAATATTGATGCAATTTGGCGATTCACGTGTATGATTTTAGAGATTCGATATATACGTGTAACCAAAATCGAACCCCGCGACAATATTTTAAATATACATATGATTTTATAATTCTAAAAATGAACACGGTCACTATTCACTAAATCAGTGATTTTCATACTAGAAAATGTTTAGAGATTTGATTTGGCTTTTGTGTGTGGAACGATAATTGTTAGTAGTACGTTAAGTATAAACTTATTTGCATGAAGAAATAGAAGAAATACTAGGCCACGTATTTCCGGTCAAATGAAAATATATATTTTACTATTCATAATAAATGTATTCATAAGTATGGCACTTAAGTACTTAGAATTAGTAAGATATTTATTTATGTCATAATAACCATGATTATGTTATTAAAAGTCTCATTTAGTAATTTACAATTAATTCTTAGTATATTAATGTTAGAAGAATTAAATAAACAATTTTAGTTATACGTATAAATTCTATTTAGAAAAGAAAGGAGAAAACCGAAATAGTAGAATTTTATAATAATATTAAAATAACTTAATTAGGCATTCATGCTTTCCTGATAAAGAAATTGATAGTTATATTGGTAAATATAGGTTTCTTACTAAAGAATTAGAGAATTTGTTTCTAACTGTAAAACGACTCTTTTAATAGACATCATGATTTTGATTTAATAAGATTCGTTATAGATGTTTAAGTATAGACGTAATAAATAGTAATATGTCATATAACTTTTCTAATAATGATATAATTGCTTAATTAAGTGCTCACACTGCCATAACTAAAATGATAGTTAATAATATACCAATAAATATAGTATTCATTTTAATTATCTAGATCATTTGTTCCTAAAATAGAATTAAAGATAATTAATAGATTAATTATCCTTTATCATAATTTATTAATCAAACCTATAGTCAATTTGTTCTTAACTAGTGAAAGTCGCCTAGAGGGGGGGTGAATAGGGCGAAACTGAAATTTACAAAATTAATCACAACTACAAGCCGGGTTAGCGTTAGAAATATAATCAAGTCCGCGAGAGAGGGTGCAAAACAAATCGCAAGCAAATAAAGAGTGTGACACGCGGATTTGTTTTACCGAGGTTCGGTTCTCGCAAACCTACTCCCCGTTGAGGTGGTCACAAAGACCGGGTCTCTTTCAACCCTTTCCCTCTCTCAAACGGTCCCTCAGACCGAGTGAGCTTTTCTTCTCAATCACTTGGAACACAAAGTTCCCACAAGGATCACCACACGATTGGTGTCTCTTGCCTCAATTACAAGTGAGTTTGATCGCAAGAAAGAATGAGAAAGAAAGCAATCTAAGCGCAAGAGCTCAAAAGAACACAACAAATCACTCTCACTTGACACTAAAGCTTTTGTGGAATTGGGAGAGGATTTGATCACTTGGGTGTGTCTTGTATTGAATGCCTAGCTCTTGTAAGTGGTTGGAAGTGTGAAAACTTGGATGACTTGAATGTGGGGTGGTTGGGGGTATTTATAACCCCAACCACCAAACTAGCCGTTTTGTGGAGGCTGCTGTCGCATGGCGCACCGGACAGTCCGGTGCGCCACTGGACACTGTCTGGTGCGCCAGCCACGTCACCAGGCCGTTGGGTTCCGACCGTTGGAGCTCTGACTTGTGGGCCCGCCTGGCTGTCCGGTGGTGCACCGGACAAGCACTGTAGGTTGTCCGGTGTGCCACCCGCGCGTGCTCTGCTCCTCTGCGCGCATTTAATGTGTTGCAGACGACCGTTGGCGCGAAGTAGTCGTTGCTCCGCTGGCTCACCGGACAGTCCGGTGTGTACCGGACATGTCCGGTGAATTATAGCGGAGTGAATTCCCGAAGCTGGCGAGTTCAGAGTCGCTTCATTCCTGGAGCACCGGACACTGTCCGATGTACACCGGACAGTCCGGTGAATTATAGCGGAGCGCCTCTGAGCTTTCCCGAAGGTGAAGAGTTCAGCGTGAAGTCCCCTGGGGCACCGGACACTGTACGGTGGTGCACCGGACACTGTCCGGTACGCTAGACCAGGGCACACTTCGGTTTATCCCTTGCTCTCTTTGTTGAACCCAATTCTTGGTCTTTTTATTGGCTAAGTGTGAACCTTTGGCACCTGTATAACTTATACACTAGAGCAAACTAGTTAGTCCAATTTTTTGTGTTGGGCAATTCAACCACCAAAATCAATTAGGAAATAGGTGTAAGCCTAATTCCCTTTCAACTAGATTTATGGCATGATTAATGATTTCATAGAATTTAGTCCACATTATATACAAATCACTTAGCTTTTCCTAACGGATAAAATAAAATAAAAAGAGTTTAAGTTCCTTTATAACTTAAAACGTTATTTAATATTGACTTCAAATATAATAATATAGGCTATGTGTTTTCTAATGAAAATAAAAGATAGTTATTTGTTTATTATCTTTTGCATAAAAATCCACTTAAGACCCATAACCTAACTCGTCTTAAATAGGTGATTAATAATATAATTATGATCTTTTCACATAAAAAGTTGTTTAATCTATTTATAAGCTCTTTATAAAAGTAATGTCTGATAATGTGTTTCATAACTCATTAACCTTAGATATATAACCTATATTTTTCTAAAAGGTTTAAAAGGTTTAATATTGTTATAACTTGTTTTTTCATCTTAATCGTAGACATATAACATATGACGTGTTATAAAAGATTAATTTGGTGAACCTAATATTTGTATATTTTAATTAAGATATTTTTTAAGCTCATGTCTTGTTTTATAAAGTATAGATCACACATTTTTGAAAAGAATACCCTCTTGTTATAACCATTACTTACGACGTTTTTGAAAAGCGAACGCTCTTTTCGTTAGACTTTCTTTTAGCTTTACGTATGGTGAATGTTGTATGTTATTGAGTGGTGTTTGTTCTTCTTGTTTGTTTATGTGATATTCAGTGGTTGATCTAGTAGCTAAGAATCAAGATCTATTCCTACCCGCGGAAGAACCTCAAGTTTTCAATAAGCAAGGCAAGTGGACTTCTCCCTCTGCATAATCTGTTTGATCCCAAACAATACATTTAATAAAGTTTATTCTTTGATATATATATGCATAATTTGATGGGTTACCTATACAGACACACCTAACCTTTCCAACCTTATTCCTTGTTAACCTGGGTTTTGATCTAATCAAGTAGCTATGCTATTGCTACAACTTTAACTTGATGATGTTACTCCAACTGATGATATCAATGTTCCAAATGGTAAGTTACATTATTGTTGTTAATCCGACGATTAAGCAAGATCATATTGTGATAATTAGAACATGGAGTGACCACCCAAGAAAACAGTGCAACCACGAGTGCTATCATGGCTCTGGCTTTGGTAATTAGCTTTATATGCTTAGTGCCTGGCAACCTTACCTGAAATATGGGCAAGAGGGAGAGAGGTGGTGTTGGCAGCCCACGTTAACATGGGGACGTATTCTTGGCTAAGGTACCTCACCCAGGGGGCCTCCACCATCGTCTTTAGAAACCTTAGCGGGTTGCTTCGTATTAAGTGTATTTTGTGAAAGCCTCATAGTGGATCCCTAGTCGCTCACCTCGGAAGTGTTTACGGGTTTTGGCCGACCCAGGCTAGAGGGGATACACGGCTTATGGGTAAAGTTGTACCACCTCTGCAGAGTGTAAAACTGATATATCAGCCATGCTCACGGTTATGAGCAGCCTAGACTCCTCACATGATAATTGAACTTGAAGATGGAAATAAATCGAGATCCGATGATCTGCCGATGGTTTGCTTAAGTGGTTTCACTTAAGTGTTTTTGATATACTATTATATCTTTGTTTAATGGGAATACATGGGATTCACACTTATTAGTAAGATAGGTGTTGTTAATAAAATGTTGACCAACTAAAATGCTTACTGCTCAACCTTAGCCTTACCTTGTTACATTGCATTAGTTTTCCCCCACTTGCTGAGCCCCGACCATAAGTGAGCTCACCCTTGCTTAATTTTGATCAGAAGTTTGCAGATGAAGATATGATGCTGAACTCCATGGATGCTAGTCTAGTGATACCCCCGGTCATCTTCATGTGGATGGATGTCCTTGCTCGCTGTACTTTAAACATTATGTATGTTTGAAGTGTAATATGTTAATATAATCGTTATTTACGCTTTTATGCATTGTTCTTTTGATATATTACACTTGTGACGTCAACATATGTGTGGAAATAGATCCTGGCACACATATGCTATGCACCCGGCTCTGCCTTTAGAAACGGGTGTGACACTCGGCGCCACAGATCTTGGCGTCGAGCTAGGATTTAGGCCCCGTTCGACCTTTTTCCCCATTCTTTCTCTCGCTTGTCACGCTCGGGACACGCCCAACATGTGCTCGAGCCGCGGGCCACCGCCTTCTCGTCGCCCTAGCCGTGCCCCCTCGCCGTCGTCTGCTCGTCGCCCTAGTCGTGGACCGCCGCCGCCGCCCAGCCGCAACCCGCCGCCGAGATCGAGATATCGAAGTTTATTTATGGCGAGGTTTAAAATCTTGAGAAAATTAAGAAAAATAAGAAAATCTTTCATATTATCTCTTATCACTTGCACAAAGTATAGGTATTTATTATTATATAAATAAATACATATACATATCATGTATAATAAAATACATGAACAGAGAATTGACACACCCAAAAATTATTATATATATCGGATACACTTGAAGAGGCTAAGTTCATAGGTATGTAAACACGATCTCGTACGACTCACCAAACCAAAGTCCGGAAGTTCCATTTTTTTTGTTAAGAAGAGAACAAATATGTATCAATTGTTGAATCGGATACAACAATGGGCCAAAAAGGCCAAAGGGGCAATAAGAACTGCTGTTAAAAAAATGATAAACTTTGCCCGCGCCTGAAGGCCAGATACCGGTCGTCCTCCGCTCCCATTCGGTATTTATTTAGTGTTTTAGTATTGATTAGTTTATTAGCTAGTAGCTAGTGGTTAGTTAGTACTAATTTAGTTTATTATTTAGTTATTATTAACTTAGTTTATTAGCTAGTAGCTAGTGGTTAGTTAGTATTAATGTAGTTTAGTATTTATAGTATTGTCTTAGTGTTTTTCTATTTAGTTAGTATTTTAGTATCATTTTACTACTTAGCTAGCACATATTTTGTAGTATATAGTTAGATAGCTATTTAGTTGTTAGTGTATATAGTTAGCTAACTATTTAATTGTTAGTATATGTACATGGTATATGTATGTCAACCATCGTGTTGTTCTTCTGTTGTTGTGGTTTGTTTGCAGGTTTTCTGTGTTGGTTAGTGTGCATGGCAGCCATCATGTTGTTTCCTTGCAGGTTTTAGAAACCTCACCGTATAGGGTTGGTGCTGCTGAATTTTTTATAACAGTACTAAAATTTTTGTACATTAGTGTTCATCTGTCTCGACATTCGCCACCATTAGCGTGACTCATCCACGATCTCAGGTATACCTTGTTTTCGTACATTATTCGTAGATTATGTAAGTTTGTTTGTTGTGGTCATTTAATAGTCACTATATAGTTATTAGTTAGTAAGTAGTTATTATTTATTTATTACTTAGTAAGTATTTAAGCATTAGTAGATTAGTAAGTAGCTATTACTTATTTATTACTTAGTAAGTATTTAGGCATTAGTAATTAGTTAGGCATTGACACCCTATTAACACTATACCATGGAGGAAGCGTGGAGGAAGATGTTTATGGGAATGTTAGTTTTGATGGAATGAAGGTGACGGTTATCTTCGATGAAAGGCCCTCTTTTGGCCAGATTTTCGCTAGGGCGTGTGAGGAGATCCATTGTAATTTAAACGATCCTGGCATATCGATTGAGGGTTTATTGTCCCATGTTGCATCTGGAATAGTATTCTGACGGTTGATCTCCATTGGCTCTGAAGATGACTGGGTGAAATATGTCAAAATTGTGATGACGATTGTTCCTCCATGTTTGGATCTAGTCGTTCGAAAGTTATCATTAGATCATTGCGAAGCTCCAATCGGCTTATCTACACAATCGCCAAATGCATCTTCTTGTGAAGCTCCTTTGCCTGACCGTCTGGAAGAAGTGATTGTTGTGGCGGATGCTCAATCGGCCCCAAACGAGGTTGATATTTCTCATCCAGTCTGTGGCGTTTGTGGGGCCTCGAATCCCGTGGTAGCCCCCAGGAGATCCCTTTGACCCAGGATCATCCTAGTAAGTGTCTTTGTCACGCTATTCATATGCATCGTTAATTCCTTTGATGAGACTTTAATGTAGTATTTGCTCCTTCGACGCAATGCAAGAGGTCCACAACTAGATAATGGTGCTTATCTTTCTGTGCCCCTATCATCCAATATGGACCACATATGCAGGGCCTCAAATAGTGTTGATGTTCATATTGAGGAGTAGCCATATGAGGCTGCACAGGCCTTAGATTCCGATGACGACCATCCGGTTCAAGAATTGATCGAGGAAGAAATGGAACTCATCAGACGATTGTGTCCGGAACGTGACCCTGCAGTACATGAATTTAGTAGTCTAAGTCATTCCAATGGTGCATATGCAGAAGGATGAGATGATAAGCTGCTAGAGGCTCCGGATAACGCTGACAACATTGAGATTAAGAAAGGCTTAATTTTAAGGACTTGCCTACACCGAGACGATGGCTACAAGAATATTTTGTGAACCATAAGAGATCGTTTAAGGTGAGAGACTCGTATGCACAGCGACGTTACACAGTTATGTGCGAGGTATCGGATTGTAATTGTAGGGCATGTGCTAGCAAGAAGAAGGAAATTGGAAAGTTTAAGAACACAAAAATTGTAGGTCCACACACTTGTGCCCAAACAAAGCTTTCGTGGTCGTCCAGTGACCGGTCAGCATTCTTGGTGGTGGTTGGAGGAAAAATTGTAGATCACAAAAGTTGCTTGGTCTCAGCATTCATGGCCGTCCAATGACCGGTCAGGCAACACCTAGTGGTTGGAGGCAGAGGGTCGAGGCCTTCCTTGGGAGAGTGCTTCCTGAAGACCTATGAGGTAGCCACAACACAGGAGTACCACTGACCTGGCTTAGGCAGTCTTTTGGGTTGTGTCCATCTGGAGTAGACGAGTAGACGGATTGCTACCATTGTCATGGTTGGATCCTCCACCTTTTTGGCTCAGTTCTTTTCCAGACGCGACGGGTGACGGCGCGTCCTAGATGTTTCTGCCCTGGCTGACTGGGACACGGCGGGAGGCTACAGTTGGGCTTCTCGAGTATTGCCCTTCCTCTACAGGCAACTCTGCGAGGCCTGTCGTCGATCGTCGAGGTCTGTGAGCTTAAGCGGTTGTGTGTACCTATTCCAGTTGTGGATGTGGTCACACATACCCGCCGGTCGCCCGAGAGAGTTCGCTCCTCATGAGTGGTTCGTCGTAGCCGAACATCGACTACGGCCGATAGCTGCCTACCGCTAGGACCAAATCCAGGAGCCCTTCGCACGACACCAGTGTGCCTACATGGAGTACTCCAACGAGCTAGACGCAATTACGCCTTCGATGATGAGGTGTGTACATTTAGTTTGCCATTTAACTTGCTTTACGCCGTCGGTACCATTAATATAAACTTAGATGGGAATTGTAATCTTTTTTCAGGTGACCTAGCAACCATATCATGAGCCAACTTTTGCCCACATTCAGTTGAGCTCCATTTGTCTGCATGACGAGGACATTTACCTAATGAGGTGTCCCCTCATTTTCTTCTATGCCGTTGAGTACCACTTGCCCCACAGAGTGGCATGGCGGTTTAGACTGCGGCAAGAGTTTCTGGTGCAGCCCTTCTCCACTTTTGGTAGAACTCCACAAGTTAGTGTCTTTGTCCTCTCGTTAGTCTAACTATTATTTGAAATATGCAATAAAATCCTAAAAGAGATGTCTACCATTTGCAGGTTCAACAGAAAGAGCCAAAAGAAGGTCACTGACTTCGAAACCCACCACTGAGACTACATTGATGAATGGGATCAAATGGGCGACAACAACTACGGCAACAATGAGCCACACACGAACTACCACTTCCGCATGTATTTGACTTGGTATGCTGGTGTGACTAGGTGCAAGCTTAAGGGCCAGTGGACAGCTGCAGACTATGCCGAGCAAGAGTCGTCAGACGACGAAGACACTTCGTTCGACATAGCTGCTCGGCTAGGGTCGCAAGTCGAGGTTGCTCCCATCCTAGACAGAGTGATACCAAGTTGTTAACTCAATTTAGTTGTATTAATTTGATGTCATATGTTTTGTTGTGTGCATCCTCATGTTTTACTTTGTGCATAGGGAAACTCTATGTTGGTATCTGTGGGTGACCTTGAGCGTAACTCAATAACACACAAGTCATAGGTACATACGTTAAAATCGCCACAAAGGTAGAAGAAGCGAGCAGCCGTGTCTGGATGTTTGGATTGATATATCCAAGCCAGTCTGCCACAGTCACAATTAGGCACAGAAAGATCAGGAGAAACAGGAGTATCCTTACTAGATACATCCAGATATAACTTACGAGGACGACCTCTCTTCTGCCACAATGACTCTCAATACATGTCTTTCATCTAAAACGATTATATATTAACACAACTATATAGAAATAACATAAATAAATTTAACTTATAAATACATGTCTTTCACAAACTATCTAACAAACTATAGTCATCATATGAACCATATATCCTAGGAATCATAACTAATAGCAATATGCGCACCAATCAAAACTAATTAATCAAAATCATACAACACAATATATGTAACAAATTAATCAGTGAGACACCATACCTTGGTCTTCAAGAAATAAGGATCAAATCAAAGTTTTTCAACTCTAATATGAAGATTGGAGCACCTCTGAACGGTATGGAAGCAGATTGAAACAAGAGATTCAAATGGCTGGACGGAGCTCTCGGCCAGGAAACGACCAATTTATAGGTCTTCATAGCTCGGCGCCATAGAGCTATGGCAGCGAGCTAGGTGCCACGTCGGCCTCCGTGTTAGCCCACGGCACTAGCGGGTCACATAGGGCCTGTTTGGTTCAACTTTTTTTCTGACCAGCTTTTCTAAAAATCTGGCTATAGAAGAATCTGAGTATCGTGGGAATTACGTGCGAAGGAAGATGAAGTGGTTCAAACGATTCAGGATCTAGAAAGCAACAGATTTCTACTATTATGACGAATCGACTAATTCTGTGTTTTTGTTGATTTTGAACGATTTTTATCAAAACGATTATTATAGAAACGAGCTAAAAAGCTAGAGCGTTTGGCAATACGCAGCAGCTTTTGGTGACCACAAGCTGAAAAAAGCTCGAACAAACAGGGTCATACCTCAGCGCTATAGGCTATGGCGCCAAGCTGTGTTACCTAGACGCCATAGCCTCCGGTGCCGAGCAAAGATCCAAACACAGAAATAAATCATTCAAGGGTCTAAAGGTGATTTTTTCAGAAAAAAGGACCAAAATACAAAAAAAAAATGGGCCCACATAAGCCTGGCGAATGGGCACGGGACCACGGGTGTGGAAAATGAAAAAAGGTAATATGATCCAAGACAAGATGGGTGAATTTAAAAGATACATTCAATTTCACCCAGCACGTTGAACTATTCCAACTGTAGAGCATCCACATTACATTTACACCGAAAGAGGGGGAAAAAATTAAGGCAACTCAATTGACAGCTTCATATAGTTCAGAACTATGTGAGCAGATATTATTGTAATGTATTTTACCATAGAAATCAACAACCTTCTAACCAACACCTTCAAAATTGTGATCTCTAGTGGGTGAAAATAGTCTTTAAAGATTCACAATCTCATTGTTTTATTGTTTTATGCTGAATCTTCGGAGAATTTTTACTGTTTGACGTTGCCCCACCACTGCCCCAGCACAAATGAGCATGGGTCCAAGCCTTAATTCATAGCTTTGCTCAGCATTAGGTGAATCAGTAGGAGGATGCCGATTCCGACCATGACATTTTGCTTTGTCATATTTTCTGCAACTAGCTCCCACCTGTAAGTATTAACCAGTAGATAGCTGCTGATAAAGCCTGTTTAAAATTTCATCTTTATCACTACCAGAAGATACATACTAGAATGCACCGCAAAGATCAGATTCGTTATTTTCTTAAAAAAAAAGGCAACCAGTGAGTTGACACCAGTGGACTTTGCTTCTTTTGAAATTAAGTCCAATGTATGCATGTGCTTTATGTTGATTGGATAGAAAGGATAAGAGATAATAAATGGAAATTTGAAATATCAGGTGCAGTAGAAGAATAATTCAAACGAACGAATATCACAACAAAGAGATGCAAAATGAAACTAGTGAGATTATCAATTTTTGCAGAGGATACATGCTAGCATTATAAATAAGTTTATGAGCCAAACAGAATACAAAAAAGCAAAAACAGTATAGAATGGCAAATCCAGATCTATGGTGAACTGAATAGTGCAGTCAGAAAAAAAAAACACTTATCCGTTCAAATGTTACGAAGGGTGGGGGATGAATTGCTGTGTAAATGCATGTGTTGTTTGTGTGCATGTGATCATGCAATTGTGAGGATCTGACTAAACTTACCAATTTCCTGCTACAAAAGTGTTATGTTCTTTCGCAGCTTCCTCTACTGCAAATTCTTCCAGCAGCATGCGCTGACGTTCAGTAACCACCCTTCAGAATAAAATGTGTGCTATGAATTAAATCGACAGGCAAGTGGTTTACCATAAAAACAAAATAGCAACAAAGTTAAGACCATTTAATCAAGCACTTTCACTTATAATGAATTAGAAGAACGATAAGGAGTAACACAAAGGCCATCAAATGATCAAAAGTTTAATTAGCATAAACCAGGATGAAAACTGATATGTTGATGAAGAAA
Organism: Zea mays; assembly: GCF_902167145.1. Lineage (NCBI taxonomy): Eukaryota > Viridiplantae > Streptophyta > Magnoliopsida > Poales > Poaceae > Zea > Zea mays. The sequence goes on along the minus strand of NC_050104.1, from coordinate 8,072,271 downwards.
TCGCCAAGAATAAAAATAATACACATAGTAACAAGTTACAAGTGATACAAATATCAAGTTTTATTCTATTATTACTAGGCCCAATAGGACAAGCGCACACAGGAGTGCAAGAGCAAACATGCATTGAGCACAAACTAATCCAACTAGTTGTATGCCCGTAGACTGCCACAGTGCCACGGATAAAAGGAGATCTCACCAAAAGCCACCTATAACGTTGAGTTGCAGCCTGCATAAATTGCAGTCAGTGTTCAAACTGCTCTTTTTTTAAAAAAACTTCCTATACTCCGCCATGGTCTCCTAGCCTGGCTCACTACAATACCTTGTGTGGCAACACATTTTAATTTGTTGACCGAAGGAGTGACATGTTTTACATTAAGTATAAACTACTTGTGATTGTGGTTAAGTATTTTTTAGAATTTTACACTACAAGCTTCAATAGCAGTACAATGAATAAGGACAACACTTTAAACGTTTTTTATACACCTTCCCCACTGTAAGATTTTATTGAAAGAAAAGAAAAGAAGTTGTACAACACAAAAAGAAGCCTGAGAAAGGCAAGGAAACTAAGCTAGGGAATCTATAGCCCTGTTTGAGATAGTTCGAGCTCCAGGAAATTTGGTGGAGTTGGTGGAGCAGGTCATTAGGTGCTCTAGAAAATCATAGAGCTAGAGCCTTAAACCTTTAGAAAACATTTAAATAAGTTGTTTTGTTTATTGTTTAGATTAAAAAAATTAAAACTAATTAAATTGATATTATAAACTACAAATCCACACTGGAGCTGAAACCTGAAGCCATCTCAAACACCCCCTATATATAGGATAAGAAAGCAGAACACTAAGCATCACGGATTCAGGAATCAGGATATAACAAACAACGCTCACCCCTCATAACAATCTTCAGGATATAACAGCCAAACCATAAATTTCTCCCTAGAAAAATAAACAAGAAAAATATATGATAAAGCTTCACCCAGTCGCTGTCTGTTCCTTCCCAGCTTCTCTAGTTCACAAGCCAAACGCAGACAGCTAGAGTGAGCAGTGGTGGCCAGGATGTCGGAGTTCCAATTGCTAAACCACCAGGCCCAGTTATTACCCGTTTAGGGTTTTGGGTTAGACCCTTGTAATTAGTCTCACCCCTGTGTAATGGGCCAGACCCAACCCTTGATCTATTAATACATCGCCCAATCCTTGATCTATTAATACATCACCCAACCCTGAGTTAGGGTTAGAGCTTCCCATTCCAACTTGGTACCAGAGCCTGTTTCTCTCTCTCCCACCCTATTGTCGCCGGGCTTGCACCACCCACAGCCTGGCCTTTGGCTACCCTTCCCCATTGTCGATCTCGCCCTGTACCTCGTCTCCGGCCCTGGTCGCCGGACTCCTCGAATCTACGCATTGTCTTGGCCGCTGGGACCTCCCAGGCCGTCGCCACCATCCTCGGTTGCGCTAGCCGGCGCTCGAGCCGAGCTCTCTGGCCGCCGCGCCTCTTCCTCGCCTTGTCGGATCGTGCGTCGTCGCGCTCGACGCCCCTACCCGACTCGTCCACCTACTCCGGCACCGTCCTGGCCGAGCAAGGGTGGCGGGGGTCGCGGTGGCGGCAGCGGGGGCGGCAGCGGGGGCGGTGGTGGCCGTCGCCGACGTGGTGGCCGCGGTGGTGGTGGTGGTGGTAGTGGTTCCAGCAATGGTGCCCGTACCCACGCATCGTCGCCAGGACCTCAGCAGGGTGCGCCTTGGCCCACTTTCCGCCACCCGTGGTCCGAACGCATCTCCATGTGGCCGTTCCAGGGGCCCGGTTCTGAGGCTCGTCCCCCGGCGGCCATGTTCGCTGCTGCGCAGCTGGGGTTCACCTCACCAGCAGGGTTTGGTTTCGCCTCCTCGTCACCCTGGACATCGCCTGCCGCTTCGTCATGGCCCACACCGACGTCTGCTCCACCGTCCGGGCTGGTTGGTTGGGACACAGCCGCCCTGGCTGCCTTCCAGACTCCCACTCTGACACCGCCAATGGGTCCCGAGTGGATCGCGGACACCGGTGCTACCTACCACACCACTCCCGACCCTGGTATACTCACCTCTGTTCGCCCTCCTTCCTCTCTCCCTTCATCCATCATGGTAGCAAATGGCTCGTGTCTTCCTGTCACATCTGTGGGCGCCGCCGGCTCACCTGGCTCTTTTAGAATTCCCGATGTTCTTGTCGCTCCTTCTTTGGTCCACAATCTTCTTTCTATTCGTTGTTTTACCACTGATAATTCTTGTTCTGTCGAGTTTGACTCTTCTGGCCTTACTGTGAAGGACTCGAAAACTCGGCGCCCCCTCTGTCCGCACCGCCCTGCTGGACCCCCACTGGCGTCGAGCGATGGAGGAGGAGTACGCGGCGCTCGTCGCCAACCAGACGTGGGATCTGGTGCCCCGTCCGCCCGGCACCAACGTCGTCACCGGCAAATGGATCTGGACTCACAAGCGGCGGGCCGATGGTACCTTGGAGCGGTACAAGGCTCGTTGGGTCCTTCGGGGCTTCACTCAGCGCCCCGGAGTCGACTACGATGAGACCTTCAGCCCGGTTGTCAAGCCGGCCACTGTCCGCACGGTGCTCTCGCTGGCCCTTGCTCGCTCCTGGCCAGTTCATCAGCTCGATGTCAAGAACGTCTTCCTGCACGACTCCCTCACCGAGACCGTCTACTGCTGTCAGCCGGCGGGGTTCGTGGACTCCTCTCGCCCTGACATGGTCTGCCGACTCAACAGATCCCTCTACGGCCTTAAACAGGCCCCCCGGGCGTGGCACTCCAGACTGGCTACGTTCCTGGTGACACTGGGCTTCGTGGAGGCCAAGTCAGACACGTCTCTGTTCGTCCACCATCATGGAGCAGAGACTGCCTACTTGCTTCTCTACGTGGATGACATTGTCTTGTCCTCACTGCCTCTAGTCAGTCACTTCTTCGCCACCTCGTCGATGCGCTTCAGCGGGAGTTTCCGGTCAAGGACCTCGGCGTCCTTCATCATTTCCTGGGGGTCACTGCTGAGTCTCGCCCCTCAGGACTCCTTCACCAGCGGCAGTACACTCTTGACATTCTAGAGCGGGCCAAGATGATTGCCTGCAAGCCCTGCTCTACCCCTGTTGACACGCAGGCAAAGCTCTCTGAGGCCACGGGTGACCCCGTTGAGGACCCAACCGGGTACAGGAGTCTTGCCGGTGCTCTTCAGTACCTCACCTTCACTAGACCGGACATCTCCTACGCCGTGCAGCAGATCTGTCTCCATATGCACGACCCCCGAGAGCCCCACCTCGCGGCTCTCAAACGCCTCCTCCGCTATCTCCGGGGCACCGTGGACTACGGGCTACTTCTTCACCGGTCTACCTCCTCCGAGCTCGTCGTCTACACCGACGCTGACTGGGTCGGGTGCCCAAACACTCGGCGCTCCACCTCCGGCTACGCCGTCTTCTTAGGCGGCAATCTGGTGTCCTGGTCATCGAAGCGCCAGTCAGTCGTCTCTCGCTCGAGTGCCGAGGCGGAGTACCGTGCCGTGGCCAACGGTGTCGCGGAGGCTGCCTGGCTCCGGCAGCTCCTCGCCGAGCTTCATAGTCCCCTCTCCAGGAGCACGTTGGTCTACTGCGACAACATCAGCGCAGTCTACCTCTCCACCAACCCCGTGCAGCACCAGCGGACCAAGCATGTAGAGATCGATCTCCACTTCGTCCGTGATTATGTCGCCGGCGGTGCTGTTCAGGTCCTCCACGTCCCGACCACCTCCCAGTTTGCTGATATCTTCACCAAGGGCCTTCCGTCCTCGACCTTCGCCGAGTTTCGCTCCAGCCTCAACATCGGTAGTGGCTAGTTGCGGCTGTGGGGGGGATCCTATGGTGTAATGTACTCTTCCTGTTTTGAGTCTAGTCTTTAGTCTAGTCTTTGAGTCCAGTCTGTGAACTCCGCTGCGACGGATGTTCAGACTGCGGGGGGGTGTTAGAGTATATATGGTAGGCCCATGTGGCTAGGCCCATGTGGCCCATGTATTATACTATATGGCTACCCATTAGGGTTAGCCCAAGTGACTTTTACACTGCAATAGCCTCCTTGAATGTTTGGTGCGTCTGTAAATAAAACTACACATCAAGTTACTTAAAAGGTTGGTGAAAGGGAAATAGGCTTAATCATTTCCTATAATCGATTTTGGTGGTTGACGTCCATCACAAACCAAGTGGACTAATTAGTTTGCCAAGATGTCATTTATCTCAGGTGATAAGGTTCAGCACAAACCAAGAAAGAAATTCAGTTGTGGAGTCAAGTAAATTTGGAGCAAAGGACTTGAGAGTGTGCTACCAATGGTGTCTGGTGCACCAGGCCGAACAACACTCGAACAGCTCGCTCTCGGGTTTCTCCAGGGCGCGTTCCGCTATAATTCACCGGACTGTCCGGTGTGCACCGGACATATCCGGTGAGCCAACAGAGCAACGGTAACCTGGCGCCAACGGTCGTCTGCCAAAAGTGAACAGTGGTGAACAGTTCGCGGCAGAGCTCAGAGCAGAGAAGTCAGAGCACACCGGACATGTCCGGTGTGGCACCGGACTGTCCGGTGCATCTACAAGACAAGGGTTCCAACGGTCAAGTCGCTCCAAACCCCCAACGGGCGTGCTGACGTGGCACGCACCGGACAGTGAACAGTGTCTGTCCGGTGCACCACCAGACTGTCCGGTGTGCCCATCGCCAGCAGAAACAGCCAACGGCTAGGAAGTGGTTGGAGGCTATAAATACCCCCCCCCTGTTAGACTATGTGTGTGTGAGTGTGTGTGGGTCGGCACCACTGTTGGGCTGCCGACCCATTAGGGTTAGGGTTGAGTGTATATATTGTACCCATTCTCTATGCAATATCATCCACTTTACAATCCTACATGGTATCAAAGGGTTAGGTTTAGGGTTTCGTTCCTCTCACCTCCCACAGCAGCCGTTGGCCTCCTACCCCATCAGTCGTCGGCCTGCTCCAACGTCGCCGCCCCCAGGAGTTCCCTCCCGGGGGGCGGCCACCATCCCAACCGCCGGCTCCAAGTTCCCAGCCGCTGACCACCTTCTTCAGTCGCCGGCAGCTCCCTCTCCCGGCGCCCCTGCTCGCCCGCCGCCATGCACCTCCCTGGCGCCCGGATCTACGTCGTCGTCGCATGGCATGCCGCCACCGGACCGCGCCCGCCTCTCAGCCGCCTGGACCCGCGACTCCCTGCGCCGCCGGTAGCCCAGTCCGTCGCCTCTGCGCCTCCTAGCGCCACCGGCCACCCGATCCGTCGCCGCCATGACCGCGGAGCTTCCTCCCACCGACGCTGGAATGCGCCGCCGTCCAGGGGCCGCCACATCGCGCGGGTATGGTCGTCGACGCCTTGGGCTTGGCCGCCGCCACCCCCAGCCGGCGGTCTCGGGCTCCCTCCGGCCGCGTCCATCCCCTTCTCCGGTCGACGCCTTCCTCCTCCCCCAGCCGGCCCACTTCTCCCCCTTCTCCGGCGGTCGTGCTTCCCAGCCACGCCCGCGCCGCCTCGACTCTGCTCCTGCTTTGGCCTCGGACTGTTACTGCTCGATGCCGGATTGCGCCGCCAACGCCCGCACCAAACCCCCTCCCTGGCGCGCCTCCCGCTGCGTCGCTGCCAGGGCCGCACGCGCCGGATTTCCCGCCGCTGGCTGCTACTGCTCAGATGGCCCCTCCGCGGCGTTTGCGCCCCTCCTCGGCGTCAGTGCCCCCCACGCGCAGCGCCCCGTGGCCTTCCTGCGCGCCCTGCGGGCCGCTACTCCCACGGGCAGCGCCCCCCGGCCTTCCTGTGCGCCCTGCGCGCGCCGCCCTCATCGCGCTGGCCACCTAACTGCCCGCGCTGACACCAAGTAGCGCCAACCTTTCGAGCTTCTCCCATCGCCGGCGCCGTCATCATCCCTTGCCAGGTCCGACACAGGCCCCTGTCCGGCTGGACCGGCCTCGCCGCCCACCCCCTTCATCGCCTTCGTTGGATCTGTCGCCGTCGCGGCCTTCCCGGCCGGATCCACGTTGCTGCGACCTTTCCGGCGCAATCTGTCGTCCCTTTGGCTAGATCGCATCTTCCCGGCTGGATCCTTCGCTGTCGTGGCCTTCCCGGCCGGATCAGCCGTTTCCCCCTTCTATTCTGCCGTGGGCGCAGACACCATGACCGGCGCAGACGCGTGCGCTGCTGTCGGCCTCCCTGGCGGGGCTCGTTGACGCCCGGATGATCGAAGAAGCAGGAAGGTCGTCCTGTCGGTGCCCTTTTGTTGTGTTGTCCTGCCGATCGTTGACGCTCGAACGTCGACCCTTCCCGAAGATCAGACTTCTGATGTGTCTCCCGACCGCGACCACCTCGACTTCGGCTACCTCGGCATCCAGGGGCTATCGTCTTCTTGGAGCACACACCGGTCTCTACTCCAGCCGCAACATTCGCACCATCACGACGCTGCGGCTGCGGGGGGATTTCAACCCGTCGGCTCGTACCTTCGGACTCTACTCCGGTTTCATCGTGTGTGGTGCCCCCGTTGCGACTACGGGAGGATGTTAGACTATGTGTGTGTGAGTGTGTGTGGGCCGACACCACTGTTGGGCTGCCGACCCATTAGGGTTAGGGTTGAGTCTATATATTATACCCATTCTCTATGCAATATCATCCACTTTACAATCCTACACCCCCAACCACCTCCTTCAATGGCATTCAAGTTTTCTGAACTCCATATTCATTGCAAGAGCAAAGCCGAACACTCCAAGACACATTCAAAGCATTCAATCCACTCCAAGCTCCCAAAATCAACTCTAGTGCTTAGAGACTTGTGAGAGGATTATTTATGTCCTTTTGTTGCTCTTGTTGCTTAGATTGCTTTCTCCTCTCTATTCTTATTCTCATAAGTGCTTTGTAAAGCTAGCAAGAGACACCTAAGTGTGTGGTGATCCTTGCGGGGTCTTAGTGACCCAAGTGATTAAGGAGAAGGCTCATCCGGTCTAAGTGACCATTTGAGAGAGGGAAAGGATTGAAATAGACCCGGCCTTTGTGGCCTCCTCAACGGGGACTAGGTTCTTTGGAACCGAACCTCAGTAAAACAAATCTCCGTGTTCACTCGCATTGATCTTCGCTTGATTTGTTTGCCCTCTTTCCTCTCTCTAAAGTTTCCTTGCTAATATTCATTTGAGTTTGCTCCCAAACGTTATCCGCATTAATTGAGCAACTCATAGCAAGAGAATCAATCTTCCGCACTCGAATTTGATTCTAACGCTAACCTCGGCCTTAGTGTGTGTTTAAGTTTATAAATTTCAGGTTTCGCCTATTCACTCCCCCCCTCTAGGCGACTTTCAGTTGGTTATGTCCCAGTATATGTATGATCTCTAACTAGTTGATATTTTTCTATATAAAACTATTTACATTCTACATTGTATATTGCGCCATCTAACATGCCTCCCGCATAAACATGATAAATAAATCAAAACTTGCATCTTACTTCAATTAAGCCCACAGAATGACACATTTTGTCTAGCACTCGTGCTTTCATATAGTCGCATCATTAAATCAGTTCGGTAAAGCTATCTACAGTATCATACATAACAGTACACGTTATGGCAATTACAAATATTTGCATGTATCACAAATAGCAGGTTGTAAACAAAATGTCCAAGTATATACTAGCAAAATATAATTATAGATGTGTCATGTTATAACATCATCAGTATATATGTGTTATTGCAATGACTTGTATCGTTCATGCCTAGTCTACGGTGCTATTTGCATGGACCTCATTCCAAATTAATTAGTGTGTGTATCTAAAGCTTTGTCTAATTAAACAAAGGTAAGCGTAGACTCTAAATCCTATGGTTATTCAAACACTTAATAATTAAGTATGGATCTAGTCACATAAAAAATATTACTTGGTCCCATGCATATAAAACAAACATGTATGCACAAGCATGCAAGTATCCCCTGTACCCTGAAAAGCCATCCACGTATGCCTGATTGCAAAATAAAATAGATAGTGACTTGTTTACACGACAATGCTCGATTTCATACATCATAATGAAGTTCGATATTGTAGCATAGTTTGCCATACCATAGAAATAAACATGTGAAATAAAATACCTCTTGCTCTTAACATATATGCATTTGCATGATGCTAATAGTAAAGAGCTACAATAAATAAATACCAGAAAATCATGCATAGATTCCAAACACTATGGATGCACTATGTTACATCCTAAATAAAAATAAGGCAATAAAAAATCAGGAATTATAAAACATTCGCACTTCGGCTAGACTAAAGCAAGCCAACATTCATATAGTGCATTCATTTACGTTATGCATAAATGCTAAAGCGCAAGAAAAATGATGAAATCAAGTCTTGTTCGTTGAGTTGATGCTCATGGATGGAAAATAAATTAATTGTGCATGTCGCAATTTAGTATGGCGTTATAATATATTTTTATAAGATAAATATCTCGGTCTCAAACTGAATAAAATATAGCATCACACACTAAGTATATTCGTAAATGACAAAAAAATGTTGATTCATGATCTTGCATTATCCTGAAAGACTACAAAATTCATACTTCAAAATAAATTATGTGCATATGTGATACAACGCACCGCCAACCAAAGAGATAAATATTAAAAGAGATAAACTATGTCTCGTCCATCCATGATTAGGTGTATATGGTGGCTCAGAAGGCACATCTACTCAAATAATTAGACAAAGGTCGTGTGTTGAGTTATTAAAAACTTAGCGCCATGACATAGCTTCGACAAATATCAAGATACTCACAAAAAATTATGCAGACCATCCCCGACGTCGAAGCTCGTGGTCTACACTGACGCTAACTGGGTGGGCTGCCCCGACACACGCGGTAGCCCGTCGTCTCCCGCTCCAGTGCAGAGGCCGAGTACCGCGCTGTGCCCAACGGCGTGGCGGAGTCCTCCTGGATGCGCCAGCTACTCCACGAGCTCTATAGCCCCCTTCAGCGTGCCACCCTCGTCTACTGCGACAACGTCAGCGCCGTCTACCTCTCCACCAATCTCGTGCAGCGTCAGCACACGAAGCATGTGGAGATCGAACTGCACTTCGTCCGCGAGCGTGTCGCTGCAGGTGATGTTCGGGTTCTCAGCGTCCCCACCACGCTGCAGTTCGCCGACATCTTCACCAAGGGGTTACCATCGAGTGTATTTTTAGACATTCGATCCAATCTCAACATATGTAAGTTGCGACTGTGGGGGGTGTTAGGATACCCATTTAGGATTTGGGGTTTTCCCCGTGTAATTATCCTCTCACCCCTTTGTAATGGGTCTGGCCCAGTTAACTAAGTCTATTAATACAACACCCAACCCTAATCCAGGGTTAGGGTTTCCCACAGTAATCACAGTCTCACCCCTGTGTGGGCCAGACCCAACCCTCAATAAGGGTTAGGGTTTGCCATTCCAACTGTGAGGAACAAAATAGCATAGAATAAACACAAATGTTGCAATGCTGCAGCTGCAGGCCATGCTGACAGGAAGACCAGAGGATGTGGTGCCAATGAAAGGACAGCATCGACACCAGTGCCTCCAGCAGGTGGTCCACAAGTATGGACGGGTCACATTGGGAATTTAACAGATGCAAAGGCAAGCCACAAGGAGGTGAAGTCACGGAGTCTGCTAGGACAGAGGAGACTATCCGGGGGTTTCATCAGATCTGGAGACGAGAAGGAACAGAATGGCAGACAGCCTGCCGCTGCTATGCAATGATGGTTTACTCCATATGTTATTCAGTGGCAACAACCAACTAAAATACTAGATTTTCCAGAGTAGAGATGCTGAGTCTGACGGAGCAGTATATTCTAAATATTGCTTATATATAGTCCAAGCTATTGAGGAAAGGTGGTCAATCCACATATGCTTCAATGACATCTATTGATGCATATAAATTGTGGCAATTTATAATTATCTCATACTGGTACTCTTCGTTTATCATTTATATAGAGTTAGACTCATAAATAAACTGAACATGTTAACTTATTAATAGGTTATCACATGTCAATCTCAGTTAAAGCTAGCCCAATTGAACAGCTTAACCATCTGTCTTCAGACTGGGTTGACTTCAGGCTGTCCAAAGAGTTCAGGAAATCCACTAAATCTGTACAGTTTCGACTCTTTTCCGCTCCAGGGATGACTAATCATTACTTTTATTCTGAAGAATGTAACAAGATCATTTTAACAAAATGTGAGCTAACACACAACCAATCAATCAGAGACCCAATATACTTTTACTTCAAGGGCAGAGGCAGATGATCAAATAAACTGGAATACCAACAATTTGATATATATGGAGAAAAGCTATAGTAAGTCAGCAAAAGATGTTCCATGAAAAGGATAGTCGGCTTACGAGGGGAAATGAATTCGGAATCGGACATATTGGTCCCCCAAATATCCTGACGGATTTGGCAATCCTGATAGAAATTATGATCATCAGCACTTTACTAAGTCAGGTGAGGCATTTCTCAAATTTCATAAGTTACCTTTCCCCCTTAAAACTACAACTTGCCCTGGTTGGACTCCTTTGGGTATCTGGATAAATTCACCAGGCGTCAATTAGGTAAAATGATGACAATTGAAAATTTCTTCAATGCCATTGAAATCTACAACCATCCCTTATGTGACATAAAAAAGATTAGGTTCCCTTCAACGCTGTCAATTCTAATTTTTCTTTCCCTTGTGCCATTGCTGGTTACTTTGTGTGTTAGTTGGCGCTGAAAAGACAATCATACGCCTTCGATTTTTCTGTGTATTGATAAATAGGCCCATGTCCAGCCTACTGTTCCTCTTCTAAAGGGCAACGATTGTTATGCAAGCAGTCCTTCTGTGCAAGCGTGCAAGCAAACCATCCGATCCATTAGATTACGATCCAACCACAGATACAACCATGGTTTGTTAGGGGTTTTTTATAAAGATTATTGAGTTGGTGGTGGAAGGGTTTAAGTGTTAAATGTGACCTACGGTTGGATCACGATCTAATGGATCATATGGTTTGCTTGCACGCTTACACAGAAGGACTGCTTGCATAGCAGTCGTTGCCCTTCTAAAGAGCATGCACGTTCAATGGAACATTGTGATTATGTCTGTCTTGACGAAAATATAATTCTTCTATTAAGTATGTATAAAAATGAAATTCTGCAGAAAAAATGCACAATCGGCGATGTGTGATGGGTAAAATAGTCACAATTGGTGCTACTAAATGATGATTTAAAGGTGTTAGCTTCTAACTTTACTAAAAATTAGTGGTAGTGGCACAGAAGGGAAGAAAATATCCTAATGGATGGCAATAAAGGGACACTTTTTCAATGGAACATAAGGATAGTTATAGGTTATTGGCGCAATTTTCTAAAAATGTTGGGGAATAAATATATTATTTTAAACTTGAAACCTATCTACTTAATAAGTACACGCAGATATGTTTTGACAAAACAGATATTTCCATGTGCATGGAGACATGTAATTACCAGGCATTGAAATTTGAATTGAAATAGGCTCCATGCACATATGCAGTTATAGACAAGCAACACAAGAAGCGGATAAGATGATACAGTAAGTGTCTTGTAGTTTCTGTCAGTGTCAGTGCACGCATGTATGGTTCCACCAAGAATTGTTACCTTCACTTCTGTTTTCCCATTTAAAGTAGGTACTTCAACTTTTCCACCAAGCATTGCCTGCAAGTTTTATGAAAGAAAAATCAGCATGAACACATCACAAGTAAACTACAAAAGCACAAACTCAAATTCTTTACAGAAATGTCAAAGAAAATAAAAATTGTTAGAGAAGTGCCAACTTTAAAATGTTGCACAGAATTATAATAATCACATTTCCTAAATTATAACCAACTACAAATTCTGAATACACTAACACCCTAGTTGAACAACCTTGATTTGTCATGAAATGAAGTTTAGAATAATGATACAAAAACTAATAAAGGGGATGGACGATAAATATTCCATTGTTATGAAAAGTTTCCTGGGGCTGAGTAAGAAATACCATATCTTTAGAATGTTCAAATGGAAAGGAGCAAAATAGGACAACTGAAGCTATTACCTGTGTGAAGCTTATCCTTTTATCGACATGGATGTCAGCACCATCTCGGGTAAACAACGGATCAATTTCTACCTAGGATATACACAATTTGAGTGGAGAATTAGAAGATATTTTCTTTCATAAAAGACAGCAATAAAATTGCATCCAAAATATAAAAAAATCATAATGGCCACAGCTGATATAGCCTGTACTCTCAAATAATAAATACAGAAAACAGGACCCCATAACACATATAAACCCATCAGCAATCAGTAGTTACAAACAAAGAGAGGCACTGCCCGATCACTCCTAATAACAGGGTGTTGGTTATGGTCTCAACCTTACATGGTTGTGAGAATCAAACACGGTTCAAATTGCATTATATTTTGTATATCAAGCCTGGTGACAAATTGGCAAAGGACATGCATGGCATAAAGTTTGTCTCGGATTGCTGATCGTCTCCCGGGATGGAAAGCAGATTTATTAAGTCGAGCAGGAAGATCAGTACTGGTACAGTTTGTCCTCACTTCAATGGTAGTCTATTTGGCCATGGCAGTTGACCTCCCACCATGGGCTATCAAGGAAATCGATAAGATCCGAAGACGCTTTCTATGGAGAGGAAGAAAAGATCTCAAAGGTGGGCATTGTCATGTTGCATGAGATAAAGTTTGTCGCCCATTAGATCCTGGAGGCCTCAGTATTTCTGATCTCTGAAGGATGGGCTTTGGCTCCGAAAAAATGAGCCTGATCGGCCTTGGGCTGCTTTCCAGATTCAAATTCACCCTCAAGTCCGATCTTTCTTCTCTATGGCAGTTTGCACTGGGTGGGAGATGGTTCCCACACCCTTTTTTGGTCGGACAGATGGTTATTGGGGAAAAAAATATAAAGAAACTTGCACCTCGGCTCTTCTCCTTGGTCTCCAAAAGGACTGCCAATAAACTTACAGTTTTGGAGGCCCTCACTGGCCACTCTTGGGTGAATGACCTGCAGGGTGCACTCTCTGTAGGTGCTCTTGTGGACTACCTAAATCTCTGGGACACTTTGTCTCAGGTGATGCTGCAGCCTGGGAGTGATGACAGACATATATGGAGGCTTTCATTGGAGCTATTAGTAGATAGAGATGCGCACCTAGAAAAGACGGATGAAAGAGAACCTACCCTTCTGACTTCTTCTCTTGTCTGTCCTTTACGCAAAAGAAATGTCGTTTTTGCATATGGCTGGTGGCTCTTCACAAATGGTGGACTGCCGACTGTCTAGCCAGACGGGGTTTACAGCACCCTGCGTGTTGTTTTTTTGTGACCAAGATGAGGAACCATTAACCATCTTCTGTTACAAATGGTGGGTCTCCAACGCCTATCCCCACGGCCAGACACGTCCTCCTTCCTAGAATGATGGTCAGGTTCTGCTGCAGTGGTGGATGGGCAATTTCAGCAGGGTTTCAACTCCATCATCCTGCTTGGTGCTTGGCTCCTTTGGAAGCACCGTAACCGATGTGTCTTCGACAGGATCAAACCTGATGTGCAGCATGTCTTGTCCTTAACCAGAGGAGATGAGACTTTGGGGGCTTTTTTTCTCGAATATGCAGGAGAGCTGCATATCATTATATTTAAGAAGAAGAAAAAAGTCGGGCCGAAGCCCTTACAAACCATAACACTGAGGTTTAAACCCCTCAAAAAACAGAAAAAAAACAACAAACCCTTGAACAGAAATTAGTCGTGAGGAAGGTTAGCTGCTAGGAAAATAAGCCCCTTAGCCCCTGCCATCTCCCACAACCTTCGCTCTTCTTCAACCTGCTCCAGAACAGCAGCAACACTCGGATTGCCGCCCTCGAAGACACACTGATTACGGTGCTTCCATAAGGTCCATGCACCAAGCAAAACAAGGGAGTTAATCCCCATCTTCATTTGTCCAGCTGCCATTTCACTTATTGTCTTCCACCAGTCCAGGAAACTATCATTTTCTGGTTGAGGGGACAGAGTATGCAGTCCAAATTGTCTCAACAAAAGGAACCAGCACTCCCTTGAGAAAACACAAGAGACCAGAAGATGGTCTATTGTTTCACTTTCTTGTTCACAAAGAGGGCAGCTATCAGGGTGATCCAATCCTCTTTTTGCAAGACGATCAGCTGTCCAACACCTTTTTTGAGCAACTAACCACAGAAAAAACCGACATTTAGGAGGCGCCCAGGTTTTCCATATCCTCTCATACGGTTCAAAAGGAATCGAGCCAATGAAAAACCCCTCGTAGGCAGATTTTGCTGAATATTTTCCATTGACAGCCAGCCTAAAAATGTGCTTATCTTCAACATTCGGCCTTAATTCAGCAGTTAACAGTAAGTTCCAGAGGTGAAGATAATCAACAATTGCCCCCACAGATAGGGCCCCTTGAATATCCGACATCCATGCTCTTCCAGTTATAGCTTCTTGCACTGTCCTTGTATTGATTTTTCTTTTCGGAACAACTTGAAGAAGTCTTGGCGCAATATCTGCCACCCTCTGTCCTTGAATCCATCGATCCTTCCAAAAAAGAGTATTAGCACCATTCCCAACTTCCGTTTGCATCGCCATACTGAAGGTCTGGACCTTGTCCGGAACTTGGATAGTCAAGGATGACCAAGGTCGGTTAGGCTCCGTTTTTTGCAGCCATAACCAACGCATCCGCAGCGCCCAACTCAGCTCCTTAATGCTTGAAATACCAAGACCACCCAAATCAAGAGACCGACAAACTTTGCTCCAAGAAACAAGGCAATGCCCCCCATTTATCTCTTTGCGACCTCTCCAAAGAAAGCCTCTTCGGATTTTATCGATTGCTTTTGTGATATAAGTTGGGAGATCAATTGCCATTGCTAAGTAGATGAGCATCCCAGTAAGTACAAATCTCACTTGAATTGTTCTCCCAGCCCTTGTCATCAAGTCTGCCTTCCATCCAGGAAGCTGATTTGCAAATTTGTCGATAATTGGCTGCGCCTGTTCCTTGGTTATCTTTCGTAGCGTTAATGAAAGTCCAAGATATTTACAGGGGAAGGACGAAATTCCACACGGCAGCAAACCTTGCACAACTGCAATGTCACTCTCGTCGCAACGAATGGGATATACATTAGATTTCTGGACATTATTATGCAGCCGGAAGCCTCGCCGAATAGGTGAAGAATATCCACTATGGCTGCTATATCTTCGGCAGCTGGTCGCAAGAAGAGGACTACATCAGCATACATAGAGACTCGGTGATGCACAGATCTTGTAGCAAGGGGTTGAAGAAGTCCTGCCCCTTCAGCTGCAGTGACCATTCGCCCAAGCACATCCATGACTAGAATGAAGAGCATCGGTGAGAGGGGGTCACCCTGTCGTAGTCCTTGACGATGAACAATATGTTTGCCCGGAAACCCATTTACCATCACTTGAGTGGAAGAGGTTGCAAGCAGCCCACATAGAATATCCCTCCAAATCTGTCCAAATCCCATCCTTTGTAATACCTCTATGAGAAAAGGCCAGGAGACAGAATCAAAGGCTTTTGTGATGTCCAATTTCAGAAGCAAATGGGCCTGTCTTCGTCGATGGAGGAACCTCGTAGTTTGCTGAACTAACATGTAGTTATCCTGAATAAAACGACCTTTTATAAAAGCACTTTGAATGGGTGAAATCATCTCATTTAACCTTCCAGCTAGGCTATTAGCTAGCAGCTTGGTGATCAATTTTGCGAAGCTATGCACCAGGCTAATTGGTCTGAAGTCTTTTACTTGATCAGCCCCCTCCTTCTTTGGGATCAATGTGATGTATGTTGTGTTCATCCTATTGAACTGTGCAAATCTCCTGCTCCAAACTGCTGAAACTGCTGCCATTATATCCACTTTAATTATAGACCAGCAGGCCTTATAAAATCCACTTGTGAAACCATCAGGACCCGGAGCCTTATCTGAAGCAGCAATTTAACTGTTTCCCACACTTCTTTCTCCAAGAAAGGCAAGTCCAGAGCAGCCAAATCAAAGGTCGGAACTCCCACAGCTTCAAGATTGACAGAGCAATCTCTGTCAATGCTGACACCCAGCAGATTGGAATAGAATTGATCCATTAGAATGGCCTTCTCATTATGCGGCATTAGGATGTTGACTGGTCAGCTGGTTGGCGAGTAATCCTCTAGCTTGGCCCGGGTGATGTTTGTTTGTTCTGGTCGGGGTTTGTGAGTTTTTTTTTTTGGTAATCTGTTTTGGGGTTCTCTACCCCTTTTTTTTCGAAAGCGCAGGAGAGCTGCGCATCATTATATTAAGAAAGGAAAGGTCCAAAATGGACCGAATTACAACACCAAGACCAAACCCTCAAGCCTCCCCCACAAGGGGAAGCCTGACGGGCCCTACGAGACCCTATTTAAAGCGACAATAATTCCCAAACTGTCTAAATGCTTCGCTCCCGCCTTACTCCAACTAATCAACTCATCTAGAAACAACCTCTTTGTCAAATTAATGGAAGGGCTCACTCCATCAAAAACAGCCCTATTACGAGAGAGCCACAAGCACCAAGCTCCAAGGATAATGACACTATTGAAACCCCTCCTCTTGCACCTATGGACTCTTTTAGAGACCCTCTCCCACCACGCAACAAAGGACTGTTCAGCAGCAATAGGAGTGAAGTTACCAAACCCGATGGACGACAAAATGAGATGCCAAAAATCCCTAGAAAAACTGCAGTTGCAAAGAATATGCTGGATTGTTTCCTGCTCCTGATCACATAGGGGGCAACTCGCCGGGTAATGTAACCCTCTCCTCTGAAGTCTGTCCGCAGTCCAACATTTATTCCTTATAGCCAGCCAAAGAAAAAATTTGCATTTAGGGGGGGGGCCCAAGTCTTCCACAATCATTTCCAAGGCTCAAAGAAAATGGACCCCAGGAAGAAGGCATTATAGCAAGACTTTGAGGAAAACTGCCCAGAAGTCGTGTGTCTCCAAACAAGCCTGTCCGCCTCCTGTGAAAGAGTCACCTGTCCAATCTCATCCCATAATTTTAAGTACTGCTGCAGCCCAAGCATAGAAAGATGACTCCCAATATCCCTAACCCAACGCCAGTTGTCCAAAGCTTGAGCAACCGTCCGGGTCGAGCTGACTCTACTGTCCACCAGACAGACAACCTCTGGAGCAATATCAAAGATAGCCTTCCCATTCAACCATTTATCAAACCAAAAGAGAGTGCTAGTTCCATCTCCGACCACATGAAAGACCGAAAGATTGAAAAACTGTCTCACTTGCTGCTGAATAGGAAGACTCATTCCCTGCCAAGGTCTGGACGGATCGGTTCTTTGCAGCCATAACCATTTCACCTGTAGAGCCCAACTTTTGAATTGTAAATTAGAAACTCCAAGACCGCCATACTTTAGAGGCCTAGTTACTATCTCCCAAGGAACAAGACAGCTTCCACCATTAACATTCTTCCTTCCTTTCCATAGAAAACCTCTCCTGAGTTTATCAATGGACTTGATCACCCATTTAGGAACACTCATGGCCATAAGGATATAAACTGGAATTGCCGAAAGCACATGCCTCACTAATGCTGTCCTACCAGCCAGACTCAGCAAACGAGCCTTCCAGTTGGGAAGCCGGTCAGCAATCTTATTAACCCACACCATAAAATCCCTTTTCCTCAGCTTTTTATCAGAGATAGGCAGCCCCAAATAGCTGCACGGAAAGGATCCCGAACTGCATTGCAAGATATTGCAGCCAGCCTGACTCTCCAGCCCTCCACATCTAATTGGAATAGCAAAACTTTTACGCAGATTTGTTACCAGCCCCGTTGCTTCACCGAAGCAATCCAAAATCAATCTAACACAATTCAGATCATCCACCAAAGGTTTAACAAAAAGCACCACATCATCAGCGTAGATCGAGAGCCTATTCCGAATCCCAGCTGCCTCCAATCCTTGTAACAGCCCCCTGCTTTCAGCTGCCCTGAACAGACTATTAAGAACATCCATGACCATCACAAACAGCATAGGAGAAAGGGGATCACCCTGACGAAGGCCTCGCCGATGAGCAATACGAGCACCAGGCGAGCCATTAAGAAGTACTTGCGTAGAAGACGTGAACATTAGGGAGGAAATAAGATTCCGCCAGATTGGACCAAAGCCAAGATGGACAAGAATTTCAATAATGAAGGCCCATGACACGGAATCGAATGCCCTTGAAATATCTAATTTTAAGAATAGACCCGCAATCTTCCTCTTGTGCAGCGACTTAATAGACTGCTGAACCAGCATAAAATTATCATGAATTGATCTCCCTCTCACAAAAGCGCTTTGGTTGGCTGCCACCAACTCATGAAGATGAGGGCCCAACCTGTTGGCCAGCAGCTTGGTGACCAACTTAGCAAAACTGTGGATGAGACTAATGGGCCTATAATCGCATGCAGTCATAGCATCGGACCTCTTAGGGAGAAGAATAATATAGGCTGAATTCAACAGTCCAAGATTATGAGCATTTCCTTGGTGCAGAAAATTCAGGGCAGCCAGCAGATCTTCCTTAATAATGCTCCAGCAGGTCTTGTAAAACCTCCCTGTAAACCCATCAGGCCCAGGAGCCTTGTCAGAAGGCAGGTCAGCAATCGCATCCCTCACCTCCTTCTCCGAGAAAGGGCTATCCAGCTCACTGAGATCCGCTGCAGGCCTATGACAGCCCAATAAATCAATAGTAACAGACCTTGGAAAATCAGTGCCTAGAAGGTTGGTAAAGAAACCGTCCAGAACTCCTTGAATATCCTCATGATTTGTGTACACCCTTCCATCCTCCTCTAGATTTGAAATGAACTTCCTTTTTTTACGGTAGACAGCCTGTCGGTGAAAGAAATTAGTATTGGCATCTCCTTCTTTTAAAAATTGAATTCTGGACCGCAAACGTGCAATAGTTCTTTGCAAAGACGCCAATACCAGACAATGCTGTTTCAGCTGCCCCCAAAGCCAAACTCCTCCCTGGATAAGGATCTGATATCTTGCGCCATCTCCAGCCTATGCAAAACCTCACGGGCAAGACCCAACCGGGCATTGACATTCCCCACCTCTTTGTGACCCCAGGACTGCAAACACTTAGCTAATCTTTTAAACTTCAAAGATATCTTCTCAAATGGACAAAAATTCTGCAGAGGTAGACTCCACGAAGCAGCCACCACCTCCAAAAACCCCGGGATTTTTGGCCAAAAACTCTCAAAGTGAAATCTTCTCCTCCCCACGCCCCCCTCTCTAAATCTAAGAGTTAGGGGACAGTGATCCGAGACAGCAGTAGCATTACTGTGAAGAGAACAATCTGGAAAAAAATCCTCCCAGTCCGCAGTGCAGAAAACATGATCTAATTTCACAAGAGTAGGCACCTCCCTCTGATTTGACCAAGTGAATCTTCTGCCAATCAAAGGAATCTCTTTCAGCTCCACAGAATTGACAAACCCCCTGAAGCGACCCATCAATAGCCTATTAATGTTGGAATTATTCTTATCTTCCTCCAGGATGATCATATTAAAATCCCCACACAAAAACCATGGCCCCACACATTCATCACGAACCGTTCTCAATTCATGGATAAACTCCTGCTTAAAACTATCCTGGTGAGGTCCATACACACCTGTGAACCACCAGGAGGAACCAGACTCATCCTGAAACTGGACTGAGACAGAGAAATTCTTCACAACCGAAGCCACAGAAACAAAAGACCCATCACGCCAAGCAATTAGAACTCCTCCTCTAGTCCCCTGTGCGGGACTATACACAAAATTACTGAAACCAGTCCCAAGAATAGACAGCATGTCAAAGTCCGAGATAGCACACAATTTGGTTTCCTGTAGACAAACAATGGAAGGCTTGATATCAAGGACCAGAGATTTAACCGAGTCCCTCCTGGCACGATCATTTAGACCCCTAACATTCCAAATAAGAAAACAGCTATTCTCCATTGGAAACAAATCAGATCGCCCCCACCTGAGGGACCTCCCAACCAAACAAAGCTGCCAAAGCAGCCACATGTGCACTCGAAAGCCCAGAATCAAATAACTTTGCATAATTGCAGGCATCATCAAGAGAAATATTCTCCATTTCATCACAAAAACCCAGATGTCTACATACTTGTGCAGCCGCATTGGATCCAAGTTCTGGAGGGAATTTGGCCACCCTCCTACTTCTCCGTGGCCGAAAATCACTTGGCATTACCTTTTTCCTGCTTTTGGTCCTTCGGTGGGGAGGGGGTGGTAACAAGCCATCAGAAGGCTTAGTAACCGCAGACTTGAACTCCTCCAAAGGTGGAACCAATTCCACCACAGATTGCAGTAAAAGGTCGTCCTGGACCACCTGAGCCTGAGATAATCTTCTTCTGTAATAAACTTTGAACACGGGTGGCTTTGATCTCCATCTATCAGCCCGAGAAGACTGACAAGACTCAAACCTCCGCACCCTGGCAGAGACAACAGCAGGAGAACCAACAGCCACCAATTGGGAGACCCCGGAACCATGCTGCCCAGCAGTGACTGCCTCCTCCACATTAGCAGAAACACCATCGGTCAGCAAATAGGAGAACCCGGAACCATGCTGCCCAGCAGTGACAGCCTCCGCCAGTCCGGTCATAAGGTCCCCCACCAAAGGATTGTCCAAGCAAGGCCTAGCCGGCGAGATAACAACATGCGAAGACCAGCCCTCCTGACAACTGAGCCCCAAATCCTCTGCCAGATCCAACGCTAACACTGGAGGGTGACCAGGCGCCTCCAGCTCTGCAACCGAAACATCCGGGAGAGCCAGGGCATCAACTGATCCCAAATCTGGAGGGTGACCAGGCGCCTCCCGCTCCTCAACCGAAACAATCGGGAGAGCCGGAGCATCAACTGATCCCCCCTCCACCAAATCCTGATGAACAGCCACAACAGACATATCATCCACCAGCCCAGAACGACTGCGCTGACCCAGACGCAAATGAATTGGAACCCGAACAGAAGACGCAGGGCGCCCCGGCCGTTCCATATGATGCTCATGATCACTATCTTCGTCGACAAAGCCCGAAGGGGATGGCGCAGGAGGATCCACACCGGAAGTTGAACTTCCATCAGAATGAAGAACCACCACAGAAACAGGGAACACCAACGTGCTAGGAACCCAGCTCTCATCCTCTCCACAGACCATCGGCTCTTCAGCAAGGAGATCCACCACCGCCGGCAGCAGCACAGGTGACCGGCACCAAACCTTCAGTCTGAGAACAGACATGTCTTCCTCCATGACCGAGCCAGGCAAAAAACCATGAATCAAACAGAAAGCACCAAGAACAGCCTCAGCAGCCTCAATCCCCCAGAGATGCGCAGGAATTCCACGAAGTTCAACGCCAACGGGCACAAGCGGCTGTCCACCTCCAGAAGCGAAAGCCTGGCGAGACCACCTTCGAATATGCAACCTGAGCGGAGGGACATGAAGAGATTGCCCCTCCCCAATCACCCGATCAGCCACGGCAACCGAGGGGAAGAAGACAAGGAAAGAATTAGGCGGAGCACGACGTATGCGGAGCGACCCTGCTTCAAGGCAAAACCTCGAGGCGATCGCGTCACGCACCTCCACGGCGCAGCCAGAATCCTCCCTGCCTACAACACTGACGATCAGTGCACGACGGAGTTCCTCCTCAGCCCGATCAATTCTTCCACAGCGCCCGACAAAGCACACCGGCTTATCCAGGCCGAAGGCAGGCGGAGGAGACAACTGCTCCCCAGCGCCCGACCTCCTCTTCCTCTGTCCACGGCGAGTTCTCTTCCTCGCGCCTTCACCAGTCGTTGTAACAGGTCCAGTCCCGCCAGCCACAGCCATATCTCGACCGCAGACATTCTTCTCCGAAGGTCTCATAGCCACAGGTCGCCACACCAAAGTGCGTCCAGGGATGGGAGGGTCCGTCCGCCGGCGCGGGCACACGCCCACACGGTGCCCCGGCAACCGGCAGAAAAAACACCGCACGCGATTACGGCACACAGCCGCACGGTGCTCAGACGAGAAACAATTGAAGCATCTTCCGCGCAAATCCACCGGGACAGGTCTGGGGAGGGACTTCAAGGTGTTCGGACGCCGACGAACCACCGTCACCCAACCATCAACGTCCCTGGACGCAGCAGGCCTGGGAGAAAACAGAGCCTCCTTATAGGATTTCTTCCCCACGTCACCCTGAACTAGTGACGCAGCAGAGGAGGCACAAGCTCCACCGTCCTCCAGCCAGCGTTGTTCCTTCGATCTTCCGCCGCGCACAACACCAAGGGGATAATCCTCCGACGCCGGGGAGGGAAATTGAGTGGTCGCCGGTCTTGGAGTAAGAGCCGGCGAGAGGCCAGAGGAAGGAGGACACGGCGCGTAGCGCAGCACCTCCGGACGTCCGCCGCGCTGGACACCAAGGGAAGGGTCCCGCGACGCCGGCGAGGGGAGAGGGGTGGTCGCCGGTCTTGGAATAGGAGCCGGCGAGGGGCCAGTGGGGGGTGGAAACGAGGCGTCGGGAGGGGGAAGGCCAGAGGGCGGGAGCGGGAGCGTGACCGTCATAACGGCTTCACTCTTCCAGCCCTTCCTACCCCTTTTCATCTTTTTAATACAAAGATACACGGCTCTTCTGTGTGTTCGAGGAAAAAAGTCTATATTGCAGATATATCTCAAATTCGGTAAACATAAATTTTGGATAGTGGAATTTACTTAACTTATAGATGACTATGTTAAAATAGAATGTGCTTATATATCAGTCTACAGTCATATCAGATCATGGGTCCATGCGGTTGTTCTATAATAGAGGAAGACCACAATCGACTCTGATTAAATATATGATACAATTAGGCTTGATCTGTCCTAGAGATAGCAGAGTTAGAATAGGAGTCGGTTAAGGCAGTTGTAACTGACTTGGACTCCCTGTCATGTTATAATTCTGATGGCAATATTTTGCCCTATATATACTCAGCCCCCTGGCCCCCCTCGCCCTAATAGGTTAGGATGAACAGTTTAAACCTGGCATCATGTTTTCTTACATTGTAATCAGAAGCAACTCCTCCACTCAAATCTAGAACCCTAGCCGACGACAATAATAAATCTCCATGGCATCTACCTCAAACTCTGTTATGCCAACACCCCTTCTAGGGCAATCCGTGGCGGTAAAGCTTACCAAGAACAACTTCACGGTCTGGAAGGCACAAGTTCTACCTAACCTTAGGGGCGCGCAGCTGCAGGGCTACCTTGATGGCTCGACTATTGCACTGGAAGAGATCAACACCAAGAAAGATGATGTTTCGTGAAGAGATCTCAATCTAGAGTACACCTTATGGGCAGCACTTAACCTCCTTTACTCAAGAAATCATGAGTCAGTTTCAACCTATCCATCGCAGTCTAGGGTAAAGACTGATCATGAGGATTGCCCTGGCAACAACTAGAAAAGGTAACATGACTGTGCTACGTGCTAGGATATGTCACCAAGATAAAGTTTCTTGCAGACGAGATGGCATCTGCAAAGAATAGACGAAGAACTCATCTCGTACATCCTAGCGGGACTTGATGAAGAGAACAGACCAGTGGTCTCTGCGTTTGTGGTCGTGTTGAACAGATCATCATGTCTGAAGCCACATCCTAGCTTCTTAGCTTCAGCGTGAGGATGGATCTACTTCATGGAGGTCATCAAGCTTCCGCAAATACTGCTGGTCGAGGGCACAGAAGCAACAACCGCAGTCGTAGCCATGGCCAAGGCAGAGGGTGTGGAGGTCCTCCTAGTGGATGTGGTCATCAAGGTGTGTCTTTCTCCTCATCTAATGGACGCCCTCAAGCCCGACGCACTGACAAGATCTGGCAAGTACGTAGCAAAGTAGGGCATGCTGCCCTAGATTGTTGTACCGCTTTAATGAAAGCTACTCCTCTGACACTAAGATTGTTGTTGTGGCCACTCATGGCTATGGTGTAGACACCAACTAGTACCTCGACACAGTTGTGACTGATCACATCACGTCTGATCTGGACAAGCTGATGATTCAGAACATCTACAATGGCATAGATTACATCATCACAGTCAACGGCAAATCAAATATTTCATAGTCATACGGAGCATGTCGAGATTGATTTTCATTTTGTAAGAAAAAAGAGTAGCTAGAGAACTTTTCAAGGTCAGAATCGTATCTACAAAAGATCAAGTTGCAAATGGCTTTAACAAGGCACTAACTATGTAGAAGTTGGCTTCATTTAAAGACAATCTTAACTTGTGCAAGTTATTAATGGAAGGGGATGTTATAACAGAATGTGTTTGTATATACGGCCATATCAGATCAAGGGTCCACATTGTTGTTCTATAATAGAGGAAGACCTTAACCGATTTTGATTAAAGATAGAAAAGAATCAGGTTTGATCTGTCCTATAGATAGCAGGGTTAGAATAAGAGTCGATTAAGGTAGTTGTACCCGAGTTGAACCCCCGCCATGTTGTAATCCTGATGGCAGTATTCTGCCCTATATATACTCAGCCACACTCTACCCAATAGGTTAGGGCAAAACAGCTTAAACCTAGTGTCATGTTTTCTTACACGATATATATGTGTAAAAAGAACCGTGCATGGATATGGACTCTCACTTGAATTTTTATGTGTAAATTTCCAGACTGGACACCAAGTCCACCACTATCTCCAGCCTCCGGTACATTGATTGTGTCACCAGAATCAAGTCCTGTGTTGCAGAAAACAAGAAACGTCTTCAATGAATTATTACACTATTACAATGCAAACTGTAGTGTTACATGTTCAGTCTGTAGTAAACATCAGGCAGGGTGTAACTAATAACTCCTCCAGGCAACAAGCTGTATATGCAAAGAGACAAGAAACCGCCCCCGCAAACTATAAAGCAACCAAATCCTTCTAATAGAGTGAAAAGAGCAACAACGGCTACCGATGGGTATAGTATGTAAAAGCACCTGGACTTTGGCAACTAAGTGTTAGCTCAACTGCATACAAGTTGTGGTGGGAAGTTTCCAGTAGAACCAGTGCAAATATGACTCTCTGCAACTCCATTAGAATATAGGACAATTGCACAAAGTAACTTCAAAGTCCAAACAGTCTAGACTTATGAGCATGTATCTAGACAACGAAAGAAAATTGAAAAAAGGCAATTGAATCTGAGTGCACAGTACCTGCTGGCATATCCAATGTTACATGTTTCATACCACCTACTACCCCTGAACCTTGGCATGTCAAGCAGTAATCCTGTGGAGAACTATCATCCATGAGACAGGGCAAGACACACAAAACGTTTAGGGTACCTGCAGGAACATTACCTTTATTACTTTCCCGATGCCTCTGCACGAACTACAAACGGATGTGAATGGATACATAGTGACCTGCATAAACTAACATGTGATGTCCAAACTCCAAAGCAGATGAGTGTACTATATGTATCCACATGGAAATTTTGAAACTAACAGCAAATACTTACTCTTCCCAATCCTTTACATGAGGGACAAACATATATCTTTGCATTTGGCAAGTGACCTCTCCCACCTAACAGTAAAAAAAATCAGTATTAATGAGAAAAATAAAGAGAATATGGGCTAAATCAGAATGATCATTATATATACAAGAGTGGTATCCTGGTCCAAGGTTTAATAGCATTAAAAGAATACTCATACCAACAAGGTGCATCTTCTTTTTCGTAAGCATGTCTCGAAAGAACCTCGGGGTTAAGCGTGTTTGGCCCAGAGCAATCTTAGGATGGGTGACTAACCCGGAAATTTTTTCGGGTGCGCATGAGTGAGAACATAGTGCGCACAAAAGACTCGTGTTGGCCTATGAGGATGGTCTAAGATTATAGAGAGCTGCCAAGAGTGAGTACCACCGGTCCGGAAGTGGACGAGGTGTTACAAATGGTATCAAGGCTGACCCTTCACGGTTTCACAGGCGTGTGTGGGCTAGGGGTTCGGGTATATGGCGCATGGAGCATGTGAGCCTAGAGTGGTCACAAGGCATGGACGTGGCCAAGAGGGGAGGTTCCTGGCTTGGGGTTGACTGACGAGGACGTCGGTCTTCTAAGGAGGTGTGGATTGTGATATCATGTCCCAAGGCTTAATAGGATTAATAGAACACTCATACCAATACCAACAAGGTGCATCTTCTTTTTTTTTCTCGAAAAACGCAGGAGAGCTGCGCATCATTGTATTAATAAGAAGAGGAAATTAAGGTCCAAGAGGACCAGTACAAAAAAAAACCACACTATGGTGGCCAGCAACAAGCATAAATAAAACTATCCATAGGACTAGGATACAAAAAGGCGACCAAGGAAAAAAATTAGGTCGGGCCTGCTGCGCCTAGAGCAGCAGCAAGCCCAAGGCTTCCGAGGTGTTTGGCACCAGCCAGCACCCATAAGGATAGCTCGTCGATGAAGCTTCTATGCACCTTGCCAATGGTTGGCAAATCTCCATCGAAAATAACTCTGTTTCTATACAACCAAAGGCACCATGCTCCCAAAATAATGGCACTGTTGACTCCCTTTCTCTTGCTTCTGTGCACCTGAATGGTCACAAGTCCCCACCAATCAGCAAAATTAGTATCCTCTGGTCCTGGAGTTAAGTGGCCCATACCAAAGGGGGAGAGCATCTTCTTTTTTGGAAATATGTCTCGAAAGAACCTCGGGATTAAGCGTGCTTGGCCCAGACCAATCTTGGGATGGGTGACCGACCGGGAAATTTTCTCGAGTGCGCATGAGGACAAAGTGCGCACAAAAGACTCATATTGGTCTGTGAGGATGGTCTATGATCCTAGAGGGCTGCCAGAAGTGAGTACCACCGATCCGAGAGTGGACGAGGTGTAACAACAAGCAAGATGGCAGCTTTGCAAAGAAAGCTTTAGTATTAATTAATGGCAACTGTAAGTAAGCAGGATTGAGGAAGAATGATTGTTGTATAGAATGAGGGACAGACTGTGTACATATATAGGAGAGGAGGAAGAGAGGTAAAACGAAACCCCCTATGTCTATGGAAGCTAATAATACACAGGATCAATTAGATCCGGACTCCTCTCCCTAATTCCCTCTATCTATAATTACAGTGGTCGGCCGGCACAGGATTGCCAGGCTCAGGTCCTTCCATATGTAGCAGATTCTCTAACACCCCCCCCCCCCCCCGCAGTGGCAGCGTCAGTAGAACGGACGTTGAGACTGTGCCAGAATTCACAGAATACCGATGACGGAAGTCCTTTGGTGAAGATGTCGGCAAACTGAGATAGTGAGATGTCGTGGGAACATGGAGAACTCGGACATCACCAAGAGCAACACGTTCGCGGACAAAGTGAAGGTCAATCTCAATGTGCTTGGTACGCTGGTGCTGGATTTGATTAGAAGACATGTAGACTGCGCTGATGTTGTCGCAATACACGAGAGTGGTCTTGGGCAGGGGGGAGTGCAACTCATTCAGGAGCTGACGAATCCAGGCAGCCTCAGCGACTACATTGGCGACAGCGCGGTATTCAGCTTCTGCACTTGAGCGGGAAACAGTGTTTTGCCGCTTGGAGGACCAGGAGACAAGATTGTCCCCAAGAAAAACAGCATATCCAGATGTAGATCTGCGAGTATCCGGACAGCCAACCCAATCTGCATCTGAGTAGACCACCAGTTCAATCTGAGAAGAAGGGCGCACAAGTAGGCACAAGTCCAATGTCCCACGAATGTAGCGCAGTATACGCTTGAGGGCAGCAAGGTGAGGTTCTCTTAGATCATGCATATGAAGACAAATCTGTTGGACTGCATAAGAAATATCAGGGCAGGTGAATGTCAGATACTGAAGAGCTCCTGCAAGACTGCAAAAAACTGTAGCGTCTGAAACTAGATCACCATCGGCTGAAAGCTTGGGGTTTATGTCAACAGGGGTAGTGCACGGTTTGCAGTCGCGCATGCCAGCTCGATCAAGAATGTCAAGCATGTATTGTTGTTGGGACAAGTAGAGCCCAGAGCTGGTGTGCTGAACATGCATTCCGAGGAAGTGATGTAATTGTCCAAGGTCCTTCAAGGAGAATTCCTGCTGAAGAGCACTGATGGTGCGCCGAAGAAGTGACATGGAGGATGCAGTGAGGACAATATCATCAACATATAGCAGGAGATAAATTATGTCTTCACCTTTGCGATATACAAACAATGAAGTGTCTGATTTGGTTTCTGTAAAACCAAGCTGAAATAGATGAGAGGCAAAGCGACTACCAGGCACGCGGGGCTTGCTTCAGACCATATAGTGAGCGGTTGAGTCGACAAACATAATCTGGATGAACTGAATCCTCGAACCCTGAAGGTTGTGCACAATAGACTGTTTCTGACAGAGTGCCCTGAAGGAATGCATTGTTGACATCTAGTTGATGAATGGGCCAACCATGAGATAGAGCCAGTGACAGGACTGTCCGGACAGTAGCAGGTTTAACAACAGGACTGAAAGTCTCAAAGAAATCAATGCATGGACGCTGGGTGAAGCCGCGAAGAACCCAACGTGCTTTGTAGCGCTCAAGAGAACCATCAGCAGTGAACTTGTGTTTGAAAACCCATTTGCCAGTGACAATGTTGGAGTGCGAAGGACGAGGGACGAGATCCCAGGTCTTGTTATCAAGCAGTGCAGAGTATTCCTCTTCCATGGTTGTCCGCCAATTGGGATCGGCAAGAGCAGCACGATAACTCCGAGGCACTGGTGAGAGCACAGAAGCTTCAAATAGAGCTGGGAACCGCAGACCGCGCTTGCCACGAGTGGTCATGCCATGCTGATTGGTGACCGGTGGTACGGGTACCGCACCAGCGGGGACCGATGGTGGAGGCGAGGACTCAGAAGCCGGAATGCAGGGACTAGGTGTCGGTGAAG
Source organism: Zea mays (assembly GCF_902167145.1). Classification (NCBI taxonomy): domain Eukaryota; kingdom Viridiplantae; phylum Streptophyta; class Magnoliopsida; order Poales; family Poaceae; genus Zea; species Zea mays. Next base: position 8,043,415 of record NC_050104.1, on the reverse strand, counting down.
TTGGCGCCGCGGTGTTGGTCTGCCATCGAGAGTAGACCTGGCCAAGGAAGCGACCAGAAGGCCCTGGGTTGACAGAGGGGTGCTGTCCAGCGGCTGGTGGTGATGTGCAGCCGATAGTAGAAGAGCTTGGTGGAGAACCGACAGTGGTGCTCTTCCCAGCAGCAGAAGGCGATGTGGAGCTGCTGGGAGAGAAACCCGGTGGTGCCCCGGACGTCGATGAGCGCCAGGAAGGTCCATCAGGAGGGCCGGCTTAAGTAGCAGGCCCAATGAGCAGAACACCCGGTGTACGGGGGTCACCGACCGGTCCGCTGGTGGATCAAATCAAGTTCGTCGTAGGAGCAACCGGTGGAAGGCCAAGGTTGCTGGTGGTACCTGCAGTGAAGAAAGGTGACAGCTCGAAAGGAACTGAAACCGTGTTAGGTATGTCATCCAAAAAATCAAAAGTTGCGCTTGTGGGTGGAGAGAGATCCTCAGAAAAGGGAAAAGAGGTCTCCTCGAAGACCACATGGCGAGAGATGATGATGCGGTGAGAGAGACGATCAAGGCAGAGGTATCCTTTGTGGTGGGGAGAATACCCAAGGAAGACGCATAGGGTGGAGCGAGGAGATAGTTTGTGGGGTGCAGTGGGGGTGAGATTAGGGTAGCACTTGCAGCCGAAAACACGAAGATGTTCGTACGAGGGGTGTTTGCCAAGTAAGGCGAAGTGGGGTGTGCTGGAAGCAAGTGTCTTTGTGGGAAAGATATTTAGAAGATATGTGGCAGTACCGAGAGCAGCAGCCCAGAAAGTGGGAGGGATGCTGGCTTGGAAGAGAAGCGTGCGGACGACATTATTGATGGAGCGAATTATGCGTTCGACCTTGCCGTTTTGGGGGAAGTGTAAGGACAAGACATGCGTAAAAGAACTCCATGGGAGGTGAAAAAATTGCGAGCGTTGAGGTTGTCGAATTCGCGACCATTGTCACATTGGACACCCCGGATGGTGACACCAAATTGGGTGCGAACATAAGCGAAAAAATTTGTAAGGGTGGAAAAGGTGTCAGACTTAAGGTGCAAGGGAAACGTCCACAAATAGTGTGAACAGTCGTCTAGAATGGCGCAGATAATATTTATGACCGGAAACACTAGTGATTGGTGAAGTCCAAAGATCACAATGTATTAATTGAAAATTGCGAGTGGCATGTGATGAAGAATGAAAAGGTAGACGAACGTGACGTCCTAGCTGGTAGGCATGGCATATGGGGGTGTTTTTATTCGGGGTACAAGGAATGACAGAAGACTGAGCTAGCTGAGTGAGGACTGCAGATCCTGGATGTCCAAGTCGTTGATGCCACAATGAAGAGGTGGTAGCATGGAGAGAAGATGTTGTGCTCCTGAGTGGGTAGAGTGGGCTGGAGCTATCACACCGAAGGATCATGCGCCGAGTGGGAAGATCCTTCACAGAGCAGCCAAGAGGGTCAAATTCCACAGAACAATTATTGTCAGTGGTGAATTGGCGAACAGAAATTAAATCTTTAATGAGAGACGGTGAAACAAGGACATTGTTAAGACGAAAATTGTGAGAAAGTTGAGTGGTGCCAGTGGAAGTGACAGGAAGAAGGTTGCCATTGCCAACAACAATGTTAGAGGGTAGATGATGATAAGAGGAGAGGTGGGAAAGTATACCAGCGTCGGAAGTCATGTGACTGGAGGCACCTGTGTCGAAGAACCACTCTTGCTACTGGGGATGTTGAAGAGTGGTGGTTTGGGAATTGGTGACGAGTTGTTGGAGATCCCAACCAGGAGGGGGTGGAGCAGCGCCAGTGTAGTCAGGGGCCGGCCCATATGCCTGAGGGGGGGCCAGGAGCCTGCCCACTGGCCGGGAGGACCAGCAAGAAAGGCCTGAGGCGGTTGAGTTGGAGCAAGAGGCCCTGAGGTCGGTGGACGAGGTGCTGGCGGTCATGACCCTGGCCACATGTAGATGGATCCTGTCTAGGGATTGTAGTAGCTGTGGCCACCTAGGGGAGTGGAAGCGTGGCTGGAACCAACGTTGGGTGCACTGCGGTTGCCACCGGAGGATCGGCCACCGCGCTTGCCCCACTTGCCCCGGTGCTGAAAGGAGATGCCACAGCCACGCCCACCAGTCTGCTGCTGTTGATTGGGTGAAGGGGGCACCGCTGGGACGACTGGGATACACTGGAGCTGTCGATGTTGGACAGGGCAGCATGGGCAGCGGCCGGAGCAGCCTTTGCCATCATGAGTTCCTCAAGAGCCAGGACATCGCGGACCTGCAGAAAACTGGGAAGAGGGTTGGTGCGGCGCAGATGGAGACCAAGAGCCTGGAAGCGCTCGTTAAGGCCTCTGACAATGTTAAGGACTAAAGTCCGGTCAGAGACAGGTTCGCCGAGATCACGCAGATCTTCGGCGAGTTTCTTGTAGCGGCGACAGTATTCGGCGACCGGGAGATCGCCTTGGGAGAAGGACCGAAATTCTTGGTCGGCATAAAGAGCACGTGTGGTAAGATTTCCAAGGAACTGGGACTCTATAGAGAGCCAGAGGGTGCGGGCAGAGGCGCCGCGCTGAGAGATGATGTCAGCGAGGGCATCGGAAAGAGTGCCAAGAAGCCAAGTGCAGATGACGGCATTCATGCGAATCCAATCAGGTGACTCGAGAAAACGGAATCGGAGAGGACGTGGCACTCCAGGGAAAATTTGGTGAGGGTGAGAAGGAAAGATTCACACCAGCGGGCGTAGAAGGTGGAGTTGGTGTCAAGGAGAAGTGGAACAAGAGTCCGGATGTTGGTTACTGCAACAGCCTGGGCGTGAAGGTTTAGCAGCGGCTGCCTCGTGGTGGAGAAGAGCAGCATGAAGAGTTGCAGGTGGGATGTCGGACTGTCGGCGACGGCGCCAGCGCCAGACGAATGAGTATCCTCCTCCGGCTGGGGAGGAGCAGCGGTCGCGCGCTCCCGGGCGGCGCGAACGCGGGCTTCAGCCGCGTCGTGTTCCTGCTGGGCAAGCGCGGCCTCGCGGTCGACATCAGTCGCGCGCGCAAGGGCAGCCTGACGGGCGGACAGAGCCTGTCGCTCGTCCTCTTCCTTGGCGGCGCGGAGAAGATCGGCGCGCTCTGAAGAGGTGTCGGCGATGTTGGGATGCTGAAGCACCTCAGAGCCGAAGACAGCGTCGAGGGGCGACGCGGGAAGACTGGTCATGGCAGCGCCGAATGGTGGGCGCGCACTGAGGCGGAAGCGAAGTGGAAAAAAAGAAGGATCGGTCGGTAGACCTAGGCCTCTGATACCATGTAAGTAAGCAGGATTGAGGAAGAATGATTGTTGTATAGAATGAGGGACAGACTGTGTACATATATAGGAGAGGAGGAAGAGAGGTAAAAGGAAAGCCCTATGTCTAGGAAGCTAATAATACACAGGATCAATCAGATGCGGACTCCTCTCCCTAATTCCCTCTATCTATAATTACAGTGGCCGGCCGGCACAGGATTGCCAGGCTCAGGCCCTTCCATATGTAGCAGATTCTCTAACAGCAACATATCTAGTGTAAAAACGATTAGGGTCTAACATGCTAACATTAAAACTTGTCCATAAGATCCACCATCTATGGCCAAGTGCAATCCCACGTCTTCTCAAACTATTTTCTAAAGAATCCCTATGTTTTCACACAATTGGACGTGTTGTCCCCAGGTGGAATTACACTCAGTCATTAATGGTGGATCTAATAGACAAGTGTCGTTGTTTCGAGTAAGCATCGCCAAGTAAATTTGTGATACGCTTTAGGCCTGGATGGTATGCGAGGCGGACACAAGAGTTATATTAGTTCGGGTCGAATATCCCTACTCCAATCTTCGGTGGCTTACGATACCGGCACCAGATGTATTTGTTCCTACTAAGTTCATGGATAGTTTCCTATATCTTTGCTTTAGACCTCCTTAGAAGGGAATTCTTGTATGTGGGTCCATTTTGGACCATCTTATTTCTTCTTAATATAATGATGCGCATCTTTCCTGTGCGTTAGAGAAAGAAAAGGGGTTACAAGCAGACGAGAAAGTGAAGAGCTCACAAGTCTAATCTAAGTGTTCGACGGTCCGCGATGGCGCAGGGTCGTCTTCCTCCTCCTCGCTGGAATCTAGATCTCGCCCCCTGGGGGAAGAGATCTTAGGGTGCTCCGGGTCGACAGGTCACCCGGGGCGTCCCCAAATGACGTGGAGTCGCCTAGGAATTAAGAGATCAATTCAAGGAAGAGGCCTTGAGTGGACAACTAGATCTTGCCCCGGGAGGGGTAAGATCCTAGGATCGTCTTGGGGTCGACAGGCCACCCAAGACGGATCTAGACGACGTAGAGTCGAATATGGATGAAGGTGGATATGCGGAAAACTATAACTAGACTATGCTACATCTACTCCTAGGACAGGAATAATAAAGAAAGTAATTTATTCGATTGGAATATGTTCAGGGGTTCTCAGTCGGTCGTACACCTTCATATATATATATATATACACACACACACACGATAGCTAATAAACCCTACATAATTAGATGTATAACCATGCATGAGATAAAGATAATCGCCCGAGTTAATCTAATCGCGGGGGCCCGGACCGTCCGCCACTTTTGGTGTTCAACAATACGCATGCATCATTTTTTCTGTATCTGACAACATATTGAATTTCATGCACTAATTAGTTCGCCAAAGACCTAACCATGTAGGGCATTTGCATAGCAGTGCCATATAGAGTCGCTACATGTATTAGGAACCATAAACCTATTTTCTTCTGACTAAATATCTTAATTGCACGCCTCACCTGATACATAATGCCTTAGGTAAGCAGAACAACAGCTAACGGGCTTGTGATTAATTTTGCAAATGAGCAGAACAACAGGTTAGTAGAAACAATATCTCATACATCATTAGGTTTCAATAACAGTTCATTTTTTAACATGGTACACAGTTTTGCTAATTCTGTTAACAAAAGAGTATGATTAGACAGATTCAAATAATAGCTAGGTATGCAAAACCATTAACTTTTAAAAATTAATTGCACAAATGTAAAAACTTTGGGACTAATGGGCTTGTGATCGACAATCAAAATAGCCTGAGGTTTCATAGTTCCAGTTTTCTCTGTCTAAAATAACCATTAACTGTAGTTGATTAATGGGCTTGTTCAAGTACAGTGACGAGATAATTATTTCTCTGTCTAATCGCAGTTGCTGAATCAATAAGGAAAAAATGCAACAGATCATGATAATAATGAGGCATTGTTCCTTTAAACCTTTACCCGTAAATGTTGTGTTGTGCGTGCCTGAAATATTGATCCGGCATTGATCAGTGAAGCATAATGTATTCTTATTTTCTATCTTTTCAAATTTCCAGTTACCAGATTTAATCATCCCTGCGTGTCGTATACTTGTATAGCAGGGGCTGCCTCATGGGAACTTGGATGGGCCATTGATGAGGATTTTGGTTCATTTGAGGCACTTGTGTAAAGAAGATGAATGCAGAAGGCGCTGCTTTACAAGGGTCTAGATGGGTGGTATGTATATTATGTTTTGTTTATGTTTATCGAGTGTGTTCTGTTGACCATTAACCTCATGCTTCTCTGAAGTGGTTAGCTTTGGATAAAGTGGCAAAAAAAACTTTCAGTTAAAACTACAGCTAATCAGGTGAAACATGTCGTCCATATCTGTTTGTTCTTCATATGATACAACATGGTTATTCCCAGTTATCATTCTTGATCGAAGTCGTGTTAGTGACAACTTCCTTGCACCTAGGTGTCCCATAGGCAAGCTTAACAGACACATGCCATCTTTCATGCTACAATTGTTGTTGAGTGTGTCTATATGCATGATTTCCATTTGTATGCATGCTTAAGAAAGGTATCATTAATATGACATAAGAAAGAATTGTAAAATATAATCATCAAAATAAATATCTAATGGGAAATGGTTTTTGGGGATCTTATGATATTGTATATAAAAGGGTACGATTTTAGACCAAGTGAGTTACCTTCATATGTTGACCAATTTGTAAGTTATTTCCTAACCAACATGCTTTAGGATGCCAACCTTTGTGCAGTGATGAGAGCTGTCTAACTAGGTCACCAGGTTGTAGGTTCAAAATAGCCTCTCCTTTTGCGGGGGTAGGCTTGGCCCAGTTTATCCCTTCCTTAGACCCCACTCAGGCCTTCTTCGGTTGCATCTGGATCAAAGGGGATTAAGGGGGATTAAATCCTCTTCTATTCAATTTTGACTGAGAGGGATTTAATCCCCTTCGATCTAGACACAAACCAAACAAGCCTTCATGTGGAAACTTCTGGCACTGGGTCTGCCCCTTTAAGGCAATTAGCAGCCACTGATTTCCTTCCTCTTTTTGGATCTAACCCCTTTTTCTTTATGTACACTCTTAGAGAACTGATCCCATCCTCACTCTCCCTCTTTGTTTCGTTTCTCATTCTGTGGTTTCCCTTAGGGATCAAATGCTCTGGTGGGGATGCAGCAAGGTTGAAAGTCTTTAGACCCAGAGTGGTGCCTTATCCTTCCTGCCTTCTGGTTATTTGGCCAGTCCCAATGGATAGTTTTATTTTTTGTTTTCAATTGTGCCACATCAACAAATTACATTTGATGGACATTATCAAGTTTTTTGACTAATCGTGGTTAGAGGGGCTTATCGGTGCTATGGTGATCAGTTATGCACTACAATTGATTGCAATTAGTTCGTCTGGTTGATACCATGGTGACTATGTCAATTAGGTGATTTGAAAACCATTTGATCGATGTCTGAAATCTTGCATTTCTCCTTTGCCACTCTTTTGTTAGAGTAGTGTGGCCATGTCCATCTGGCTAATGCTTGTTGACCATAAAGTCGGCTCTAAACCTGGCACACTAATGGGGTTACAAGTATACTCAGAAGTTAGTATGTGTTTTCACAACATCGGTGTGAGTAGCTTTGCTATAAGATAAAGATACATTTGTAGCAAGTGTCGAAAAGGTTTTTGTTTTCCTTGTCAGATTTCTAAGAATGTTTCAAGAGCGTAGTATCTCACATTTGTGCTGTGTTAAACTCCTGTGAAATTGTGAACTATGGAGATTGGAGAGATTCGCCATCCTACCGTGATGCATGTGTTCTGTCACATACTGGTTTTCAACCTTAGGTTCTGTCACATGCGTGATCTGAAGTCCCCTGCTGAACACTAAAATAGGACTAAAATTGAGGCTTGCTTTCTCTATTCGATGTATCCTTTGTTTTTATTTTTCATTGCTTGCTAACATGCTCAAATATCATTACTTCATAACCATGAGTTGAGGGAATAAAGTAGTATTATCTTCTAAAAATTTGGTCATGTGAAGAAAGAACTATGTACTAGAATCAGTCTCCCATATGTTACTTCCTAGAGGCAATTTGTGACTTATTTGATTTATTAACATATAAACATTACCTATTATAGTTAAACTTAATTTTTATGAGCTACAATTCATTTGAAACATGATTACCCTTTATTATTTTTACGCATTTGGTTTTATAACCATGGTCTCATGTGCTATGCAGATTTGGAGAACTTATTCCCATTCTGCTATAATGTGTGGAGTCGTCAGATGGGCGGCAAACCAGTTCTCTAGGTTCCTCCTAATGGGCACTCCTTTGATGTGCCCTTTCTCATCTTTGAGTTCCGACGATGTAAAGTAGAGATGTCCGGTGAATGCCTCTTTGTAGATACTCTTCCTATTGCATGGACATTTAATTTTGTATAAACTTCAGGGAGACTGGATTTGACCATTTGGGTTTAGTTGTTTCATGTATTTAGTTCATATATTAAGTTTCATGTTTCAGTTTAATTGATATATTAAGTTTCATGTATTTAGTTCATATATTAAGATATTGACATCAATAATATGTGCTATTCGTTTTTATGTAATCGTTATGCAATAACAGTTTATCGAATAATTTATATGTCGTTGCAACGCATGGGCACATACCTAATGAACAACTAAGAATATAATGAATGTCATTTCACCATCAGCTTAAATTTTAGACGCATGGAAACAGCTATTGTACTAATGGTGTCTCGAAAGTAGGTGTCTGTTCAACAGATAAACTATTTAGATAGATGACATGCGCAAATTGATAAATAAAAAATTTAGGAAAATGTCAAAGCACAATGTACGAGGCAGTTGAAAGCTCACTTCAGAAAATTACTTCTACATAGGTGCCTACTAACAGTAGCTGCATGAAAACAAAAGCTTAAATTTTCATTTAACAGATATGCATGCAAAAGCCAAGTGAAATAAATAAATGCTCCCGAGCAATAACTTCCAGCATAAGTGTACTCACCACATGAATCACAAACATTTTTTGCATGATAGGACACTTGCTTTATGCAGCCATTGGCAGCTTCGCTAAAAGACAGATTCAACTCTACCTACTTAAGATATAAAATAAGTTCAAGGGAAAAAAAGACAAGGTAAACAACACTTAGGGTTAGTTTGGGAACCCCATTTTCCCAAGAGATTTCCATTTTCCTAAGGGCTAGTTTGGGAGCCATAAAGCCGGAGGGGATTGGAGGGGCTAAAATCCCCTCCTTATTTAAAATTGAATAAGAAGGGGATTTTAGCCCCTCCAATCCCCTCCGTTTTTTGGACTCCCAAACTAGCCCTAAGGGAAATTACTTCATTTTCCCTTAGAAAATTAGAAATCCTTTGGGGAAAAGGAGTTCCCAAACTAGCTCTTAAAATAAAAGAAAAACAGGCCTAAGAACGAACCTTAATATCATTTGCCTGAGTGTTTATGTCTTGCTGGAAAACCTGAAAACCAAGAAAACAAGTATCACTTCATACTCTGGGTCTGCACAGACATGACAAATGGAAGAAAATGTGTTTGCAGGGACAGGAAACCACCTCAGAAAATATTTTATAGAATTTACTAGAGAAATGGCCATCATTCTGTCTGCGGAATTCTGTGAAAGGATTATGTCTCTGATTATTGGATCCCGAGAATGTGTCATGATAGGACCCATCAAACTCCACCCTTGACCCTCTAGAAAATAGCTGCAATATTACAACGCAAAATAAACTTGTACCAGATTCCAAAATAAATCACTACAATCAAAGGGCTTGGAAGAATCCAAGTCATTTCCTAAAAAGGTGTAAAAAAGGAAACCAGACTATGACAAATTACCATGTCATATTGCTCCCTCTTTGAAGGGTCCCGTAGTGTCTGGAGCCCAAAATGGCCATAACAAGACTGTTAATTTTGGCGCAATAATGAAAAAAAATCAACAGGAAAACACAAATTGTGGTAACTTACTTGCCTCATATGCATCTCTTATTTCCTGAAACATCCTTTTTGCAGCAGTATTGCCTCTATTTGTGTCTGGATGATACTTTTTTGCAAGCTACACAGATTTTTGTATTTAGAAGCAGATGTGTAAATGATTCAATTAGCAAACAAAACCATCAAAATCACACTATTTGTACTTCTTAAATATACGGAACGCGAAAGGGCCACTAGCTGAGCTGGTTAGGTGGTCTGAGTAGCACTCCTCATGTCCTGGGTTCGACTCCCCGTGGGAGCGAATTTCAGGCTGTGGTTAAAAAAATCCTCTCGTCTGTCCCACGCCAAAGCACAGGTCTAAGGCTCAGCCCCGGTCGTGGTCGTTCTCACATGGGCTTCGATGCCGCTGTGTATGGGTGGGGCAGGGGTTCGGGGGTTTTCTTGACCTGTGTGAGAAGGTCTTGTTCTTAATACAATACCCGGGGGCTGTCTTACCCCCCGCAGGTCAAGTTTTTTTAAATATACGGAACATATTGCTAACATGCATGTTGAAGGTCAATCATTTCTATACTGTACCTTATTATTCACAAGTGAATCTGACCTCCTCATTCATTGTTCAACATATCTGCCTAATTTTCATCCTAATTCCAGTTTGCCAAATTCGTAAAGCATATATGTTTGAAGATCATATAAGTATATGATATCCATACAGTCTGTATAATGACAAGAATAGGTTTCCAGTGCTGGAAGGATTTAACAGCACGCCTAACGAAGCTACACAACAAGTGAAGAATCACACATGTAGTGCCTTCTTCAGAAATGTACAGCATCACACATGATGATATGATAAGATAGGAAACAGGTGAGATTGCCACTTGATCAATGGCTAGATTCACAGCATGCTCATCTTAAATAAATAGTACAATCATGAGCAAGCCTTGGAATATCTCAAGATCAACTGAACTGTAATGATACTCACAGAATGAAATGCCTTCTTGATGTCATCCTGCGATGCATCCTTGGGAACACCAAGAATTTTGTAGTAGTCCTTGTGTTTCGAACAACGGTGATCTGGCAAAAGCAACCATAAATGTTTAGTTTCCCTTTGTGATTGCAAAAGTAATTGTGATGTGCAAACCAAGTATAATAACCTGTAGCATGAAAACTCCGGCTCCATACAAATGGTATCAACATGAATCGATCATAGAACTTATTGCTAATATAGATGCCAGTAGAACTGCAAGCTGCAATTCTCCAGATGAAAACAGAAACAAACATGGGTAAGGAACAGAGAAATATGAGAGTAGCGTAAATATATATAATTGACCTGAATTTACATCTGTAAACTGCAGACATCAAGAGTTATATTGTATCTGTGGCATATAATATTTGTCTGCAACAATAAACAAAGAAACACATCCAGTATAGACAGAACAGTGCAGTTGTTCCCAAATTCCACCCACACTCATTTCAAGGAAATCATGAGTATGAACTGAGTCAGCTCGGGCCGCTCAGCTATGCCCAGAATCTAAAATTTGTTTAAGCACAATAATACTTCATATTATATTCATATCGGGACGTGAATTCTCTCGAACACGCAGGAGATCTGCGTATCATTCCATTAATAGATAGAAGAAGGTACAACACACCACACCCGACACACACCTGACACGACACACACACACATGACACAACAAGACACAAGACGCAACACAGAAACCACACACAACCACTCTGAACAAGCCACTAGTCTATCCCCCTGGGTCAAGCATAAAACGAACGAACGAGAAAAACATGCAACAATAAAACGAACGAACGAGAAAATGCATTGCACAAACAGGATTAGCAAGTCAATAGCCTGTAAAATTAACGGTTTATAAGACGTGATCAGCTGTACCGTTTTTTCTCGTGGCCAATTACCAAATTATCTAGATTTTTAATAACAGATTTTCATCAGAAAGACTGAAAGAGAAAACTTCTCTCAAACCCAACTGAACAAGAGATCAAACAAAACACACAAAATGGAACGGACATTACATGTGTTCGGCTGAATCCATGCGCGCCTCTGCAGGACCACCTGCAAGCAAAACCCTAAACAGAGTAAACAAATAGCAGTCTCGCACTCCCCAAAACCCAAACAGGAAGGGGAAATGGACAGGGAAGTAAGTGAGAGCTGGCTCGTCTGTCGTCTCACCTCGCCTGACTGAAGCGCAAGGAACCTCGACGCATGCCTGAGACACCTGAACCGACCCATGGGGGGGGGCGCACTGAGCCAATGGGGAACAGGTGGGCTCGGACTGCGGAGACTGCAACCGTCTGGAGCGCTTGGCTGAGAGGTCACCGGGCTCGGCGATCCCGAGCTCGGCGAGGAAGGGCCGGTGCCGGGGCAGCTGAGCGGCGCGGCGCGGCGTGGCCGTCGAACGGGCGGCGCACCCGTGCGAAGGCAGGCGAGGGATGGGACGGAGTGGTGGGGAGCGAGGAAGGTGAGCGGGGAGCGCGGGCTCTTTTTGCATTTTAGCCCTTTTTAATTTTCACAAATACCTCTTTTCCAGTTTCATTTTAAAAAATGGACCATCAGCTCGACATCATCACTACGTGTCGGCGCCAATTAGTTTAGCGTGTACATGTAAGAGTTGACGCCTACGTGGATCTGATGTGTCAGTACCTCGGCGTCGTGGATCTCGACGTCGAGGTCGGCGCCCTGGATCTCGGCGCCGACCACAAATTCATAGTACCTACTTGTGAGACCATAAATTCAACTGGACTAGTCCTGCAAGGATGAGTGTAAATAACTCAACTCAAACGTGCAATTCGCTATCCATTTATCCCAAAACATCCTTTTATAATATACAAGGGAATCATGCGCCAATTAAGTAACGGACTGCAATAGCCCTGCAACTAAAAGTGAACACAGAAACAGAATAGTTTAACTAAGCTCATAATTCCTTGCAAGAACACCAAGATGCATACTATAGCTTGATATGACTGAAGATAGGATAGTGGTTTGGTGCCTCAGCGCACGCCGAACTCCGACAGGTAGCTCCCCATTCTCTATCATGTAAAATATAAGGAACCGAGTATTGGTACGGTAGTCAAGCGTCAAAAATGAGAGTTAAGAGCAACCAACATTAACTGCTCGTCATAGCATAATATGACACCTGAGAAATATGAAGGCATCCCCGCGACAAGACGCTTGGCGCTCACAAAAACACTCGAACCACTTTGCAAGAGATGTCTCGGTGGCTGACCTGATGTAAATCAAATGCTAAGTAGTAATTTTTTACAGGTATAAGATCATCAACTATTCAAGTTACAATTTAGGTCACCAACAATAGAACACAAATTCATAAACCAAATAAATTAAGTATGAAGACGAATCATTGATAAAATGTCTGTTGTCAACAAAAAAACTAACGATCGGAGTGGGGATATTTATATACACGGAGGTCGCCGCCGAGATCCATGGCGCCGACCTCGGCACCGAGGTGCTGCCACATCAGATCCACGTAGACGTCGACTCTTACATGTACACGCCAAACTAATTGGCGCTGACACGTTGAATTTCAAGTGTAAGGGCGAGAGGCTCCAAGTTGTGGAGATTCCTCGCAAACGGGATTGAGAAAAAGCAAGCAAAACACCGTGGTATTCAAGTGGGTCTTTGGACCGCATGAGAGGGGTTGATTGCAACCCTCGTCCATTGGGACGCCACAACGTGGAGTAGGCAAGCGTTGGTCTTGGCCGAACCACGGGATAACCACCGTACCATCTTTGTGATTGATTTCTTGTGGTTATTGTGTTTTGACTCCTCTCTAGCCACTTGGCAATTATTGTGCTAACGATTAACCAAGTTTTGTGGCTTAAGTTTTCAAGTTTCACAGGATCACCTATTCACCCCCCCCCCTCTAGGTGCTCTCAATTGGTATCGGAGCCGTTCTCTTCACAAAGGGACTAACCGCCCGAAGAGATGGATCCTAAGGGGAAGGGTATCGTGATCAACGATAAAGAGAAGGAATCTTTCGTCAACGAGCCGAAGGATGACAAGCCTACCGACTCGGGCTCGGGCCATAGACGGAAAGATGGGAAGAAGAAGAAGACAAGGCGCATCAAGGAAATTGTCTACTACGACGACAGCGACGAGTCATCTTCTTCCCAAAAGGACAACGACGACAACGACTACGAGAGGAGGAAACCGGTTAATTCGAACTTTTCTTTTGACTACTCTCGTATTCCGCAAAGTTCAAATTCACATTTGCTCTCCATTCCTCTCGGCAAGCCTCCACACTTTGATGGGGAGGACTACGGATTTTGGAGCCACAAAATGCGTAGTCACCTATTCTCTCTCCATCCAAGCATATGGGAGATTGTTGAAAATGGAATGAAGTTTGATAGCTCGGATAGTCCGATTTTTATTAATGAACAAATTCATAGAAATGCACAAGCTACTACTGTGTTGTTAGCCTCCTTGTGCAGGGACGAGTACCATAAGGTGAGCGGCTTGGACAATGCCAAGAAAATCTGGGACACCCTCAAGATCTCTCATGAGGGGAATGACGTCACCTTGCTCACCAAGATGGAGCTGGTAGAAGGCGAGCTCGGAAGATTTGCGATGATAAGGGGCGAGGAGCCAACCCAAACATACAACCGGCTCAAGACCCTTATCAACAAAATAAGGAGCTATGGAAGCACGCGATGGACGGACCATGACGTCGTCCGACTATTGCTAAGGTCCTTTACCATTCTTGATCCTCATTTGGTGAATAATATTCGTGAGAATCCCAGGTACACCAAAATGTCGCCCGAAGAAGTCCTTGGAAAATTCGTAAGCGGGCGAATGATGATCAAGGAGGCGAGGTACGTGGACGACGCGTTGAACGGTCCAAGCCATGAGCCTCAACCCATTGCTCTCAAGGCAACAATGAGCAAGGAGGCGTTACCTAGCAAGGTGGCGCAAGTTGAGGCGGCAGGGCTCAATGATGAGGAGATGGCCCTCATCATCAAGCGCTTCAAGACGGCGCTTAAGGGTCGCAAGGGACAGCCAAGCAAGACCAAAGCCAAGGGGAAGCGCTCATGCTTCAAATGCGGTAAGATTGGTCATTTTATTGCTAACTGTCCCGATAATGAAAGTGACCAGGAACACGGGAGCAAGAGGGAAAAGAAGAAAAATTACAAGAAGGCCAAGGGTGAGGCACATCTAGGAAAGGAGTGGGACTCGGATTGCTCCTCCTCCGACTCCGACAATGAAGGACTCGCCGCCACCGCCTTCAACAAGTCATCCCACTTCCCCAACGAGCGTCACACATGCCTTATGGCAAGGGAGAAGAAGGTATGTAATCGAAACTCTACTTATGCTTCTTCAAGTGAGGACGAATCTAGTGATGAGGGTGAAATAGATTATTCATGTTTATTTAAGGGCCTAGATAGAACCAAGGTAGATAAAATTAATGAATTAATTGATGCCTTGAATGATAAGAATAGGCTTTTAGAAAAGCAAGAGGATTTGTTGTATGAAGAACATGATAAATTTGTAGAAGCACAAAAATCTCATGCTCTAGAAGTTAAAAGAAATGAAATACTTTCATGTGAATTATCTTCGTGCCATGAGACAATCTCTAACTTAAGGAGCATTAATGATGATTTGAATGCCAAGTTAGAAATAGCTAGTAAATCAACATCTTGTGTAGAAAATGATGTTATTTGCAATAGGTGTAAAGATTTTGATATTGATGCCCAACTTAAGATTAGCAAAAGTGAATTTGACAAATTAAAATTTGCAAGGGATGCCTACACAATTGGTAGACACCCCTCAATTAAGGATGGTCTTGGCTTCAAGAGGGAAGTCAAGAACTTAACAAGCCATAAGGCTTCCATCTCCACAAAGGAGAAAGGGAAGGCCCCTATGGCAAGTAATGCTAAAAAGAACCATGCCTTCATGTACCATGATAGAAAATTCTCTAGAAATGTTCATGATGATAGGAGTTGTAATGCTTATAATGCTTTTGACTCTCATGCCATGTTTGCTTCTAGTTCTTCCCATATGCATGGTAGAAATGTGTTTAGAAGAAATGTTGTTCATCATATGCCTAGGAGAAATGTTGTCAATACTCCTAGGAAAGTTAATGAACCTTCTACAATTTATCATGCCTGTGGTGCTTCATTTGCAATTTGTAGAAAGGATAGGAAGATAGTTGCTAGGAAATTAGGGCAAAATGCAAGGGTGATAAAACTTGCATTTGGGTCCCTAAGACAATTGTGACTAACCTTGTAGGACCCAACAAGAGTTGGGTACCTAAGTCCCAAGCCTAAATTTGCCTTGCAGGTTTATGCATCCGGAGGTTCAAGCTGGATTATCGACAGCGAATGCACAAACCATATGACGGGGGAGAAGAAGATGTTCACCTCCTACGTCAAGAATAAGGATTCCCAAGATTCAATCATATTCGGTGATGGGAACCAAGGCAAGGTGAAAGGTTTAGGCAAGATTGCAATATCCAATGAGCATTCTATCTCTAATGTGTTTTTGGTTGAGTCTCTTGGATATAATTTACTATCTGTCAGTCAATTATGTAATATGGGATATAATTGTCTATTTACAAATGTAGATGTGTCTGTCTTTAGAAGGAGTGATGGTTCACTAGCATTTAAGGGTGTACTAGACGGCAAACTTTATTTAGTTGATTTTGCAAAAGAGGAAGCCGATCTAGATGCATGCTTAATCGCTAAGACTAGCATGGGCTGGCTGTGGCATCGCCGCTTAGCACATGTGGGGATGAAGAACCTTCACAAGCTTCTAAAGGGAGAACACGTGATAGGTTTAACTAACGTGCAATTCGAAAAAGATAGACCTTGTGCAGCTTGTCAAGCAGGTAAACAAGTGGGAGGAGCACATCACAGCAAGAATGTGATGACCACTTCAAGACCTCTGGAGCTGCTGCATATGGACCTCTTCGGACCCGTCGCCTATCTAAGCATAGGAGGAAGTAAGTATGGTCTAGTAATTGTTGATGACTTTTCCCGCTTCACTTGGGTGTTCTTTTTGCAGGATAAGTCTGAAACCCAAGGAACCCTCAAGCGCTTCCTCAGGAGAGCTCAAAATGAGTTTGATCTCAAGGTGAGGAAGATAAGGAGCGACAACGGGTCCGAATTCAAGAATCTTCAAGTGGAGGAGTTTCTTGAAGAGGAGGGAATCAAGCACGAGTTCTCCGCTCCCTACACACCTCAGCAAAATGGTGTGGTAGAGAGGAAGAACAGGACGCTCATCGATATGGCGAGGACGATGCTTGGAGAGTTCAAGACCCCCGAGCGTTTTTGGTCGGAAGCTGTGAACACGGCCTGCCACGCCATCAACAGGGTCTACCTTCATCGCCTCCTTAAGAAGACGTCGTATGAGCTGCTAACCGGTAACAAACCCAATGTATCGTACTTTCGTGTATTTGGGAGTAAATGCTACATTCTAGTAAAGAAGGGTAGGAATTCCAAATTTGCTCCCAAAGTTGTAGAAGGTTTTTTGTTAGGTTATGACTCAAATACAAAGGCGTATAGAGTCTTCAACAAATCATCGGGTTTGGTTGAAGTCTCTAGCGATGTTGTATTTGATGAGACTAATGGCTCTCCAAGAGAGCAAGTTGTTGATCTTGATGATGTAGATGAAGAAGATGTTCCGACGGCCGCTATACGAACCATGGCGATTGGTGATGTACGACCACAGGAACAAAAGGAGCAAGATCAACCTTCTTCCTCAACTATGGTGCATCCCCCAACTCAAGATGATGAACAGGAGACGTGTGATCAAGGGGGAGCACAAGATGATCACGTGATGGAGGAAGAAGCGCAACCGGCACCTCCAACCCAAGTTCGAGCAATGATCCAAAGGGATCATCCCGTCGACCAAATTCTGGGTGATATTAGCAAGGGAGTAACTACTCGATCCCGATTAGTTAATTTTTGTGAGCATTACTCCTTTGTCTCTTCTATTGAGCCTTTCAGGGTAAAAGAGGCCTTGCTAGATCCGGACTGGGTATTGGCCATGCAAGAGGAGCTCAACAACTTCAAGCGTAATGAAGTTTGGACACTGGTGCCTCGTCCCAAGCAAAACGTTGTGGGAACCAAGTGGGTGTTCCGCAACAAACAGGACGAGCACGGGGTGGTGACAAGGAACAAGGCTCGACTTGTGGCAAAAGGTTATGCCCAAGTCGCAGGTTTGGACTTTGAGGAGACTTTTGCTCCTGTGGCTAGGCTAGAGTCCATTCGTATTTTGCTAGCATATGCCGCTCACCATTCTTTCAGGTTGTTCCAAATGGATGTGAAGAGCGCTTTCCTCAACGGGCCAATCAAGGAGGAGGTGTACGTGGAGCAACCCCCTGGCTTCGAGGATGAACGGTACCCCGACCATGTGTGTAAGCTCTCTAAGGCGCTCTATGGACTTAAGCAAGCCCCAAGAGCATGGTATGAATGCCTTAGAGACTTTCTAATTGCTAATGCTTTCAAGGTTGGGAAAGCCGATCCAACTCTTTTCACTAAGACTTGTGACGGTGATCTATTTGTGTGCCAAATTTATGTCGATGACATAATATTTGGTTCTACTAATAAAAAGTCTTGTGAAGAGTTTAGCAGGGTGATGACGCAGAAATTCGAGATGTCGATGATGGGCGAGTTGAACTACTTCCTTGGGTTCCAAGTGAAGCAACTCAAGGACGGCACCTTCATCTCTCAAACGAAGTACACACAAGACTTGCTAAAGCGGTTTGGGATGAAGGACGCCAAGCCCGCAAAGACTCCGATGGGAACCGACGGACACACCGACCTCAACAAAGGAGGTAAGTCCGTTGATCAAAAAGCATACCGGTCAATGATAGGGTCTTTACTTTATTTATGTGCTAGTAGACCGGATATTATGCTTAGCGTATGCATGTGTGCTAGATTTCAATCCGATCCTAAGGAGTGTCACTTAGTGGCAGTGAAGCGAATCCTTAGATATTTAGTTGCTACGCCTTGCTTCGGGCTCTGGTATCCAAAGGGGTCTACCTTTGACTTGATTGGATATTCAGATTCCGACTATGCTGGATGTAAGGTCGATAGGAAGAGTACATCGGGGACATGCCAATTCTTAGGAAGGTCCCTGGTGTCATGGAACTCTAAGAAACAAACTTCTGTTGCCCTATCCACCGCTGAGGCCGAGTATGTTGCCGCAGGACAGTGTTGCGCGCAACTACTTTGGATGAGGCAAACCCTCAGGGACTTTGGCTACAATCTGAGCAAAGTCCCACTCCTATGTGATAATGAGAGTGCTATCCGAATGGCGGAAAATCCTGTTGAACACAGCCGCACAAAGCACATAGACATCCGGCATCACTTTTTGAGAGACCACCAGCAAAAGGGGGATATCGAAGTGTTTCATGTTAGCACCGAGAACCAGCTAGCCGATATCTTTACCAAGCCTCTAGATGAGAAGACCTTTTGCAGGTTGCGTAGTGAGCTAAATGTCTTAGATTCGCGGAACTTGGATTGATTTATAGCATACATGTGTTTCTGCCTTTGATCATGTTCCTTATGCATTGTGTTGCTTAGTTATGGTGCTCAAGTTGTACAAACACTTCCTGGACCTCACAAGTCCGTTGCAAAGTGATGCACATTTTTAGGGGGAGATGTGTTACAACTTGACCCTTTGAGACTAACCATGTGCTTGAGTTTGATGATTTAGTCTCGAAGGAGATTTGAAAGGGAAAAGATGGACTTGGACCATGAACGACTTCCACTGCACTCCGATGAGAGGGTAACTTATTCCAAGTTCATCTCATGTACTCTTATTGCCTTTGTATTCTTATTGAAGATTTTGGTGAGGCAATGGGGTTCAAGGGCCAAGATTAATCCCATTTTGGTGCTTAATGCCAAAGGGGGAGAAAATAAAGGCCAAAGCGATAAATGGATCAGCTACCACTTGAGAGATTTTGAAAATAGTAGAATAGAGTTTTTGGTTTGGCAAAACTTTTTTAATTGTCTCTTGTCAAAAGTTGACTTCTTGTGGGGAGAAGTGTTGATTATGGGAAAAAGGGGAGTTTTTGAAATCTTGAATCAAATTCTCTTGGAATGACTCTCTTTATGTCTTAACATGTGTGTTTAACTTGGAGATAGAAAATTGAGTTTGATTTGCAAAAACAAACCAAGTGGTGACAAAGAGTGATCCATATATGTCAAATTTGAATCAAAACAATTTGAGTTCTTATTTGAAGTAAGTTTGTATTTGTTCCATTTGCTTTATATTGTGTTGGCATAAATCACCAAAAAGGGGGAGATTGAAAGGGAAATGTGCCCTTGGGCCATTTCTAAGTATTTTGGTGATTTAGTGTCTAAACAAGTGCTTAAATGTAAAATGGTGGACAAAGTACAAACCAAGAATAAAGGTATGTTTCTCAGACTTAGTACATTGTTTTGTGGACTAATGTATTGTGTCTAAGTGCTGGAAACAGGAAAAATCCAATCGAAAATGTCTTGGCTCGAGCAGCCAAGAATCTGCTCAGTCTGGGAGCACCGGACTGTCCGGTGGTGCAGGCTGGTCCGAGCAAACTGGACGCTCTCGGGAATTTCACCGGTGACGTACGGCTATAATTCACCGGACCGTCCGGTGTGCACCGGACTGTCCGGTGAGCCAACGGTCGGCCGGGCCAACGGTCGGCCGCGCGATCTGCGCGGGACACGTGGCCGAGCCAACGGCTAGAAGGGGCACCGGACTGTCCGGTGCGCCAACGGCTCTCTGGCTGCCAACGGTCGGCTGTGCCGTTTAAGGAAAGAAATCGGGCACCGGACAGTGTCCGGTGCGCCAGTCGACAGAAGGCAAGATCAGCCTTCCCAGATTGCTCCCAACGGCTCCTAGCTGCCTTGGGGCTATAAAAGGGACCCCTAGGCACATGGAGGAGACCACCAAGCATTCCTACAACATTCATAAGCACCAAGACATTGATTTCGCGCATTCGTTTCATTGTGATAGCATATAGAGCTCTAGTGGAGTTGTGAACTCATTGAGTTGTGTTGCGAGCTCTTGTTGCGACTTGTGTGCGTGTTGACACTCTGATTCTTGTGTCTTGTGTGCGTTGCTAATCCTCCCTTGCTCCGTGCTTCTTTGTGAATTTCAAGTGTAAGGGCGAGAGGCTCCAAGTTGTGGAGATTCCTCGCAAACGGGATTGAGAAAAAGCAAGCAAAACACCGTGGTATTCAAGTGGGTCTTTGGACCGCTTGAGAGGGGTTGATTGCAACCCTCGTCCATTGGGACGCCACAACGTGGAGTAGGCAAGCGTTGGTCTTGGCCGAACCACGGGATAACCACCGTACCATCTCTGTGATTGATTTCTTGTGGTTATTGTGTTTTGACTCCTCTCTAGCCACTTGGCAATTATTGTGCTAACGATTAACCAAGTTTTGTGGCTTAAGTTTTCAAGTTTCACAGGATCACCTATTCACCCCCCCTCTAGGTGCTCTCAGCCAATAGTGATGGCACCGAGCTGAGGGTCATTTTTTGAAATGAAACTAAAAAGGGTGTATTTGTGAAAATAAAACCCCGAAAGGCTAAAATGCAAAAAGACGACCGGCAACGATGCCAAGGGTAGCGTGCGGATCAGAGATGTGAATGGGGAATTCACCACCGCGTTATAGCATCCCAGATCCATCCCTATCATATTTGATCCATCCTCATACCTATCCTCATACCCATTATGGGTGCAAAACTCATCACATACTCATTCGGGTTTCGGGTAACTATCCAGATTTCAGACATCACCACATCACCAAGCACTCATCCATGATCCATTCATCCATCCATCAGAAAAGAAATCAATACTTCGGGAACGATAGAAAAATTAGAGAAATAGAGTCTACTCACCTTCCTTGGTCACCATCTGAGTTCGTTGACGCTTGAGAATCCATGGTTGTCACCGTCGTCCTAGGCTCATAGCAGTCGTCGGTGCTCCTCGTCGCTGGTGAAGTCGCCATGCAGTGCTACCGCAACTGTCCAGGCGTGCGGTGGTTGGCTGGCTGTACAGGGCATAGCGTATGGCTGGTTTTTTTAGGGTTTTGTTTTTTGCTAGTCTGCTAATTGACTTGTCGTGTTGTTTTGTTGGGCTAGGACCTGAGGCCTAGGAGTTGTTGGCCTGCTGTGCTGGGCTTGGTGGCCGACTCGGCCTCAACTCATTCATACAAACAGGACAGGTGTACACGTATGAAAATATGAAATACCCATGAGTAATCGGGTTCAGATTATTGATTCCTAAACCCATACTCGTTTACCCAATGAGTGGAAATTTTGTCCCATATCCATACCTATGGAGACAATTTTTGTCTCATACCCGTACCCTAATAGGAAAATTTCCTACAGATCAGCGGGTATCGGTCCCATTGACATCTCTAGTTCGGATCCATGGCCGTGGGGTATTTACAAAATGGCAAAAAGGTAATTTCGTTGCTTCGCAAAGTCATATCTATATACTCAATCCGCTTATTCTAGTGTTTGATTCCTTTGACTAAAATTTAATTCATGTCATATGTGAATGCTAGTTATAGGTAGTATATAATTTAATTAAAAAAATAAGAATTTATTAATTCTAATTAATCTATAGATAGCAAATGTTTATTGTAAATCACATGATTAAATCATAACATAATTAGACTCTATAGACTCGTTGTACTATTTAGTATTTACCTATGTAATTAGTTTTATAATTAGATTATGTTTAATACTCTTAACTATTATTACACATTTAATGTGATAGGGCTAAAATTTAGTCAAGTGAATCCAAAATATCTTAATTTAAATTTGATTTGATGACGAGATTAGGGTATTTAAGGATTGCATTGTTCTTCTTTTATCTTCTTTCATGTCGAGTGTAGTCACTGGTATAAGTCAAGACTAAGACCAGCTGAATGATCCAACTATAGATGGTCAATTGGCACTAACACGATGGGCCGGTCCAGGCACGACACAAAAAAGGACGGCCAAGGCACGATCCGGTACAGCTAGCATAGTGTCAGTGCCACGCACAACACGTCTATAGGGTCGTGCCTAGGCCACCATCTCGACCCGTAGTGCCGGCACAGGCACGACACAGTTACATTTTTATTTTAAAATTAGCAGTATATATATATATTTAGTATATGAATTCAACATATAACATAACAAAAATGCAGTTGCATTGGTTTTAAGCCTCTCACACATGTGGGCGCGCGTTTGAGCCTCCTAAGCGACACATTTTTTGCTGAATTATACAATATGCTCAGATGGTCCAGCGTGCTACCGAGCCGAGCCGACACAGTTAGCAGGCCGATGAGCCATGCCTAGGTCGCTATCGCGGCACGTGGACCCGTCCGGCACGGCTCGATTCGCTAGCCGGGCCTGACGGGTCATGCCTAAAATGAGTCGTGCCCAACACGAGCCGTGTCGGGTTGGGCCAAGCTGGCTCGTTTGGCCATCTATAGATCCAACTCAATAGAAGACTCTTCTGTTTGAGTCCTGTGGAACAGGGAAAGATATTTCCAAAAGCGAGAGAGAGATGGAACTCTCATTGCATTGACGTCTATAGATGGCCAAATAGATTGTTTTTGGTAGGTCGACCCGAAGCACGACCCATTTAATAGTGTATAAGTCGTTGTCTCGACCCATAGAGTTAGTTCGGTCCGACATAATTGTATTTTTTATTTTTAAAATAGTATATATATATAATATTTATATTCACTATTAATCACAAACGAGCGTGTGTTCTACTGCCAGCGGAATCCAATGTCTCCCTGGGCTTGTGCCAAGTTAGACTGGGCCGCTCGTTTGGACATCTATAGTGACGTCTTGAAACCAAAAAAATCTAATCCACACAAGTCTGCATCAGCAAAACAGAGACTAGACTCTAGCTAGGGACTTGAGGGGTTTTCCCATTTTAGGGCCCACCTATCATTGTCACGGGCTTTCTCGGTTCCTCTGATGGCGCAACAGTGGACCGCGTGCCGAGAAAGCCTAGACCGGCCCAAACAGTGTACACAAGAAGAAAGAAAGTTAATGTACTGAAGCAAACATTCCACACACGACACAAGGAGAAGCTGCAGCTAATAACTGGATTGGAAGCAGAGCATACACCTTCTCTCAAACGTGAAGCTAACTTCTCGATACGGGCCCTTTTTCGATTGTGAACCGGGCCAGACTGCTTGCTAACCTGAACCGTTTTTTAACCAGGCCAGCCCTTTTTCTGTATTTGTCTGCTATACCTGTCGATTCAACAGCGTGAAAAAACTAGAGATCTTGCTGACAGATGCATCATGCCATCAGTGTCGCCCACACGAACGTTCCAACGGCGAACGACCGTCAAGCTCTGCTCGCTTCTCGACCATCCACAGTAGTACAGTATCTCGTATTGCAGTAAGAGCCGCTGAGTGTGAAAAAATGGGAAAACCCAAATGAGTGTTTGTATGTACATCAGGAATTTCATAAGAAAATTGAGTAGCATAAATGATTCAACTCGTGTTTGGTAAAAAAATATTTCAGCAGTAATGTTCACACACGTTTCTCTCCTAGTCTTTTAGAACGCAAGAGACATGCTAATCTGCGAGATATGAAACAAAATCACAGAGAAGAAGGGAATGCATTACCGCAGTGTGCAGTCTCTTGTTGGGAGAGCTTCATTTGTAGACCCCACGAGAGGATTCAACGGACGGCACGAGCCGTGGCTCGCCATGGTTGGAGACGAGCAGCATGAGGGTCGAGGTGTGGCGGGGCTGTGGAAGCGGCGACGTGCTAGGGTTTGGTGCCCGGATTTTTCATGGAGGCCACGGAGGAGCGGAGAACTCCGAGCCGCTAGGTTTATGGTGTTGTGTGGAGAGCGCTACGTCGGTGGCATCTACCACGACGAGGGAGCAACGTCTGGTGGCGGGCACCTCGAGACGAAGCATTTGACAGCGGTTGTGGAGGGTGTTTTTTTTTGCATCCATTCGTTTTCGTTTGGACTCTGGAAGGCTCGCGAGTCCAACTTTTTTGCATTTTAGCTCCTTTTGGGTTTTTTTGCACAATTATGTCCCTTAGCAATTTCATTTCAAAAAATTGACCCCAACCTCAGCGCTATCATCATTGGTGCTGAGCTAACACATAGTAGCGTCATCATAATTGGCGCCAAATATGCCTACGTGGCAGCCGACGCGGCATGATATAGGGGGTCGACGCCATAGATCTTAGCGCCGACCCCCTGGACGGCGAATCCCACGTGGCAGGGGTCGACGCCATAGATCTTGGCGCCGACCCCCTATATACCGGTCAACGGACCACTCCCACGCCCTCGGCTACATGCCTATAAATAACCCTTTCGACCGTCTGTTTTTTGTGCTCATTTCTATTCTTTGAAATGAGAGATATCAACCTGAATTGTAGGATGTCTAGGCGTGGTAAATCTGCTAAACAAAGGTAAGTGTTGTGTTAAATCATATTTTATGAGTCTATTATATTTGTGATTGTTATAGATCTTATCGAAATTTAGGAAGGGTCCTTTGACCGAAACTGCCTTCGACCCGCTGCCTTTGCCAACTGGTGTTCCAGTGCCTATGTGTTTTTGTGGTGATCCTTGCAAGGTTGATAAGTCTGAGGATCATGACATCTATCGACAGAGGTATTGGATGTGTGCTAACTATGCATTTGAGCCAACAATTGTTCAGCGCCGGATGAATTTAATGGTGAGAATAGTCTTTTAATATGTTAACAATTTGAAGACTCAGAGTGGTGCACGTTTTCTTTGCCTACTAATCATTGCATGTTTTGTAGACTCCTCCACCGCTTTATGATTTTGAGCACTGGATTGACACACAAATCTCACTGAAAGACAAGAAGTGGTTGGAGAATCTTAAAAAGTGGGATGCAGAGAACAAATAGAGGATGAAGAAAAGTCGAGAAGAGCTTGCTGCCGAGCAACAACGGGAAGGCGAGCAGGAAATGAGGTGTGTTGTTGAATGCAAGGAAGGGAAGGAGAAGAAGCTTGAGCGTGCACGTCGTGCAAAGGAAGCAATGGAGGAGAACCCTGATGCATTTCACAAGGGCAAATGGCCCCATTGCACTCAGCAGTCTATGTGCTTATTTGATGTTATGTAGTAATGAACTTATTATTCGGTATTATGTAGTGTCGAACAATGCTATTTGGTAATGAACTACTTTAAAATTGATGAAAACGACTTAAAAAAGCAATTGATGAACAATTATGGATTCAAATTGGACTTTAAAAGCAATTGTTGAAGACGACTTAAAGAAATTGATAAAGAAAATCAACACGCTTAAAGCAATTGATACAAAAGAGCTCTCTAGTATTGCTCCCACATTCCAAATTGTGTGGACCCTTCTCCATAGTATCCTCCCATTGTTGTTGTCTGCTGTGGCTGCGGTGGAGACGTTGGAGGACCAACATTCTTGCTGTGACAAGGTCAACAACAATATGGATCTAAGCATGCTTGCACCTGTGAACCACCTCCATTGTTCTTGTCTCTTTCTTCCTCGTCATTTATGTTGCTTACTTTCCTCTCTAGATCAAATATCCTTTTCTGTAGGTAGGATATGTATTCCGCTTGCGGAAAAATAGGACGAGGATCTACCCAACGAGTGAAGCCACAATTCTGCTTGACCAATGAATGCTGCATGAATGTTTATAGTTTGTTTCACTCAACAACAAAATTATATAGAACAAAGGATTAGAAATTAATTTTTACATATGCATAAGGACATCTGAAGAAACGCCGACCTCCATCATTTCCCCCCTCGACGAACATCTGCACCAAGCAATCCTCACCATGCATGCACTTCGGCCAATCTATTCTTCTATTATTGTAGGACCTAAGTCTAACCTCTTTGTTGAAATATTTTTTACCTTGAACTGGAAAGTTAAAAACTGCCTCTTCAAAAAAAATCTGGACCAAGAGGGCCATCGAAACACATTGGAGGTAACTTCCCTCCATCCTTTCGTCTCTCATTTCCCACACCCTTGCCCCTAGAAGACCCTGAAGCCATTTGTATCGCACAATGAAGCAAAAGTACAAAGGATCGTGTATATATAGGCGAAAGGATATGTAGTGTAATGGATTATGAAAAATGTTATGTACATGCTATTGATAGGGTACAAGTAACACTCTGAAAAGGCTATGTTCTGGTTCTGAAAAGGCTAGATGTAACAACGACAACATACAATATTATTGCTCCTGAGATGGCTACGAAATGGATCTGAAAAGGCTACATGTCATACTCATAATCTATGATACTGTTGCTTCTGAAAAGGGTATGTAATAGCTCTGAAAAGGCTATATATAACAATGACATTGTTGGATATTATTGCTCCTGAAAAGGCTATGAAATGGATCTGAAAAGGCTAGATGCTTGTCCGGATATTGATGCTTCTGAAAAGGCTATGTAATAGTTCTGAAAAGGCTACATGACATATTCACAATTTTCACAAAATTTTGGCAGAGTTTTCCCTGTTTTATATCAATCCAACATATACACATAACTATTAATTAATACGAATAACTAACAGTAGCACTATTCACATTCATCACATGCAAAATAAAAATAGCACTAAGTATAAATTTTGACAGCACCTCCCCTGCACGGGGAGGATACTAAAACCTGCATATTCAACTCACATTCATCACATGCATATTCACGATAATCACATTAATAATCACGATAATTACATTAAATCAACAACTACTTATACAACAGTTGGCAAATTTAATACCTCGACTAGGAGTTCGACGGCTGAGAGCGAGACGGACGGGATCGGGGCGGTGGCGAGCAACGGCGGCGCGGCCAAACAGGCGTGGGACGGCGGGGGCAGGGCGGGGCCACCAGGGATGAGGCGGGCCGGGTCCGAGGCGTGGCCGGGTGCGGGCGGCGGCGGTGATGCCGGTGGGGCCTGGGCGTAGCCGGCCGGGGGTGGGCGGCGGCGGATGCGCGGCGGTGGAGGGCGGGGGAGGCGCGACCGAGGATGAGGGCGTGGGAGTGGTTTGTTGACCGGTGCATAGGGGGTCGGTGCCCCCCACCCCCGCCACGTGGGATTCACCGTCTAGGGGGTCAGCGCCAAGATCTATGGCGTCGACCCCCTGTCACCTGCCGCGTCGGCTGCCACGTAGGCATAGTTGGTGCCAATTATGACGACGCCACTATACGTTAGCTCGGCGCCAATGATGATGACGCTGAGGTTGGGGTCAATTTTTTGAAATGAAACTGCAAATGACATAATTGTGCAAAAAAGCCCAAAAGGGCTAAAATGCAAAAAAGTTGGCCGAAAGTATAGCAGTGTGGACTTTGGAGGCTCAGTCGCATCCGTTGGATGTCGATTGTACGGAAGAGATTTAAAAGCCTACGCGGATACCCTAGAGGTGCTTCTTTGCTCCTTGGTTTAATATATAGAAAAAAATAGAAATGGGCTGCCTCATCGGCCTAGCGGATGGGCCTTATGCTTCCTCCCTTTAACACAAATCCATGGCTTGATGGGCCTTGCTATATAGGCTCAAGAGTTCTCCGTCCTTTTGCCACGTTTGAAACTCATTTTTCATTTCACCGGAAACGACTAAATATTTGCCAAAAAGGATTTTGCAGCAAATTTGGTTCAATGAATGCGGAACATGAATACACATGTCTGGTAGCTGCTAAGACTATTTCCAGCAGACTTTCTATCACACTGCTTATCTCACTCCTTATTTTAAACTTTATTATATAAACAATGCAATCTACAATATAAAATAGTACTAGTCGGTTACCCGTGCATTGCGACGGCTCACAACAATACCCACGTAAATTATCCACCAAAAAGATCTCAAGATTTTTTATTGATTATCTCCGCTCTTCGCATAATATTTTTTATGAACGTACGAGTACCATAGGCAGTAAATCAGAGACCTCCATCCCTCGCCTCCCCCACTTCCAAGGTTTCATAGAGCAGGAGGGGAAGGGAAGATGCAAATATACCTGTTCGTTGCCAGAGAAAGACACGACGACGACCTGGACATCTAGAGGCGACATAGATAGTATACCGCTAGATATATTGGGAGAGAGCACGCAAGCGGGAAAGAAGCCCAGCCGGAGCAGCTCCAAACCGAGAGGCACCCGCACCAGGCATAAATCCGAGAAGGGCTAGAGAATGCGAGTGTCTTCCCAGCTTTGGACCCGCCGAAGCGACACAACACCACCACCAACTCTGTAGCATATGACGATTGCTGCCACGCTACGGGCCTTGGTTGTCCAATATCTCAGGCCTGGACTCCTCATCGCCAAGATAACCTAAGCGTGGCAGGCGCCACCATGTCCTCCTCGACGGCACGCACAGACAAAGGCCAGGAGCATGACCGACTCGCCCCGTACCCGTGTCGACGAGCGTCGGTCGGCTTACGGCTGCGACCGTGGGCGGGGGCAACAGGTTGGGGAGGAAGAACAGGGTGAAGGTCGGGAAGACGAACGAGACGTCCGACGACGGCGAAAACGATGGTGCGTGCATGATGTAAAACGTCCTCGTGGACGTGCAATAACCACTGCGCGAGTCGGTGGTGAAGCTGGTGTCGGACGAATACAGGGAGGAGTCACATGCTCCTACGCCCTCTGCCGAGAATGGGGTAGCGCGGAGGTGGAGGCATGACCGCATGGGGGAGAGAGAAAAGAAGTAGAATGGCTAACGAGGTGGTGGCAACTGAGGCGAGAACTATCATTATCGTGCGGAGGGCCCGTAGTGCTGGTCCAGCCCGACACGCTTTTTTTTTATTTTACAAAACATCATATATACATATATAATTTATATTAAATATTATAAACACCTTTGTTCAGTGTCTCACACTCTTCTTTCATCAGGTTGTGAGTTCAAACCCCACCTCTTGCACCGCTTTTTAATATTTTACGTTGAGTTGATTTGGAAGAAATGTAGAGACTTTTTTTTAAAAAAATGACGCAGGACGACCGTTGAAACTGATGTTTTAAGTATAGTTGTCGGGGACCATAATTAGGGGTACCCTCAAGACGCCTAATTCTCAGCTGGTAACCCCCATCAGCATAAAGCTGCAAAGGCCTGATGGGTACGATTAAGTCAGGGATCAGTCCATACGAGCGACTCGATCACACCTCGCCCGAGCCTAGCCTCGGACAAGGGCAGCCGACCCCGAGGGATTTCCGTCTCGCCCGAGGCCCCCCTCCAACGGCGGACACATCTCCGGCTCGCCCGAGGCCTTGCCTTCGCTAAGAAGCAACCCTGACTAAATCGCCGCGCCGACCGACCGAGTCGCAGGAGCATTTAACGCAAAGGTGGCCTGACACCTTTATCCTGACGCACGCCCCCCGGCAGAGCCGAAGTGACCGCCGTCACTTCGCCGCTCCACTGACCGGTCTGACAGAAGGACAGCGCCGCCTGCGCCACTCCGACTGCAGTGCCACTTGACAGAGTGAGACTGACAGGCAGTCAGGCCCTGCCAAAGGCACCATAGGAAGCTCCGCTCCGCCCGACCCAGGGCTCGGACTCGGGCTAAGCCCCGGAAGACGGCGAACTCCGCTCCGCCCGACCCAGGGCTCGGACTCGGGCTAAGTCCCAGAAGACGGCGAACTCCGCTCCGCCCGACCCAGGGCTCGGACTCGGGCTAAGCCCCGGAAGACGGCGAACTCCGCTCCGCCCGACCCAGGGCTCGGACTCGGGCTAAGTCCCGGAAGACGGCGAACTCCGCTCCGCCCGACCCAGGGCTCGGACTCGGGCTCAGCCCTAGAAGACGACGAACTCCGCTTCACCCGACCCCAGGGCTCGGACTCCGCCCTGGCCTCTGCCGAACGACCTCCGCCTCGCCCGACCCAGGGGCTCGGGCTCGGCCTCGGCCACGGAAGACAGACTCGACCCCGGCTTCGGAGGAGCCTCCACGACGCCCAACCTAGGGCGCAGGCCAGCCACGTCAGCAGGAAGCGCCATCATCACTCTACCCCGAGCCGACTCGGGCCGCAGAGAACAAGACTGATGTCCCATCTGGCTAGCTCTGCCAGATAGGCAATGATGGCGCCCCGCAAGCTCTGTGACGACGGCGGCTCTCAGCTCTCTTACGGAAGCAGGAGGACGTCAGCAAGGACTCAACCGCTCCGACAGCTGTCCCTCCGCCAGGCTCCGCCGCTCCTCCGACAGCCACGACACCACACCAGCTGGGTGCCAAGATCTCTCCGGCTGCCACATTGGCATGTACTTAGGGCGCTAGCTCTCCCCCGCTAGACACGTAGCACTCTGCTACACCCCCATTGTACACCTGGATCCTCTCCTTACGCCTATAAAAGGAAGGACCAGGGCCTTCTTAGAGGAGGTTGGCCGCGCGGGGACGAGGACGAGACAGGCGCTCTCTTGGGGCCGCTCGCTTCCCTCACCCGCGTGGACGCTTGTAACCCCCTACTACAAGCGCACCCGACCTGGGCGCGGGACGAACACGAAGGCCGCGGGATTTCCACCTCTCTCACGCCCGTCTCCGGCCACCTCGCTTCCCCCCTTCGCGCTCGCCCACGCGCTCGACCCATCTGGGCTGGGGCACGCGACACATTCACTCGTCGGCTTAGGGACCCCCCGGTCTCGAAACGCTGACAGTTGGCGCGCCAGGTAGGGGTCTGCTGCGTGTTGACGAACAGCTTCCCGTTAGGCTCCAGATGGGCAGTTTCCAGCAACCTCTCCGGCCCGGAACGGTGCTCCGTTTCGGGAGTCTTGAGTTCATGTCCTTCGACGGCAGCTACGATATGATACTCCTTCCACCGCCGCGCGACAACGACAATGGCGGCCGACAACCCGTCCACCGGCGGCGGAATCGACGACATCTTCCCCGTGTGGTGGAAGAACAACATTCGAGCTCGCCCCGTCCTCTCCCCCGCCAACGGAGGAGGAGGCGGGGCAACCAAGGCCAAGCGGGAGGCCGCGCTTCGTCGGCTGTCGAGCGAATCGACGTCCCCAGCGCCCCAACGGGGGGCGCGTCGGGCGTCGACCTCGCGTTTGAGACGAAGGCGAACGCCGTCCCCCCGCGACACGCCAATCCCGAGCAAGTGGACGACGCCAGCGCGCTCGCGGAGAGCTTGCAGGACGTCGCCCTCGTACCTGAGACGACGGTGCAATCAGTCCCCGACGTGACTATGTCGCTGTTCGTCGACCAAAAGGTACCGACCGATTCCCATCCTACGTCATTTCGACTCGGCCTCAACCCGCCTAGCGACCTCGCTTTGGCGGGCGCTCTCGTTGAGGCGAGTGCAACCCCTCTGGGGTTTCGTATGCGGTCGCCTTGGGACCGATTGACGGACGTCTCGACCTACGGGCCCTCTGGGTCCGAGGAAGATGACGATCCCAGCATCTGTTGGGATTTCTCTGGATTTGGCAACCCCAGTGCCATGCGGGACTTTATGACCGCATGTGACTACTGCCTCTCCGACTGTTCCGACGGTAGCCGCAGCCTGGACGACGAGGACTGCGGCCCAAGCCGCGAATGTTTCCACGTCGAGCTAGGGGATCCCTCCGAAGGCAACCACCTCGGCATGCCGGAGGACGGTGATCTCCCTAGGCCGGTGCCTCGCGCTGACATCCCGCGGGAGCTAGCTGTGGTCCCCGTTCCGGCGGGGGGTCACGACCCATAGCTCGAGCAAGTCCGCGGGGCGCAGGCCAGGCTTGACGAGGGAGCAGGAGCGCTTGAGCCGATCCGCCGGGACGTCGGTCAGGTATGGGCGGGCCAACCCCCGGCCGGAGAAATACGTCACCTGCCCCAGGGTTTCCAGCACCGCGTCACCAACGACGTCAGGGTCAGGCCGCCACCCGCATCCAGTGGGGTCGGTCAGAACCTGGCAGCCGCAGCGATGCTCCTCCGCGCGATGCCGGAGCCATCAACCACCGAGGGTCGGCGAATCCAGGGAGAGCTCAAGAATCTCCTGGAAGGCGCTGCGGTCCGACGGGCCGAGAGCTCTGCCTCCCGAAGGCAGGGATACCCCTCGGAACCTCATGCCGCGACTTCCCGATTCGTGCGGGAAGCCTCGGTCTACACCGGGCGCACGCGCAACACCGCGCCTGCGGCCCCGGACCACCTCGGCAACGAGCACCATTGTCGCGACCGTCGGGCCCACCTCGATGAAAGGGTGCGCCGAGGCTACCACCCCAGGCGTGGGGGTGATAGTCGCCTAGAGGGGGGTGAATAGGGCGAAACTGAAATTTACAAATATAAACACAACTACAAGCCGGGTTAGCGTTAGTGATAAAGAAAACGAGTCCGCGAGGGAGGGCGCAAAACAAATCGCAAGCAAATGAAGAGTGTGACACGCGGATTTGTTTTACCGAGGTTCGGTTCTTGCAAACCTACTCCCCGTTGAGGAGGCCACAAAGGCCGGGTCTCTTTCAACCCTTCCCTCTCTCAAACGATCCCACGGACCGAGTGAGCTTTCTCTTCTCAATCACTTGGAACACAAAGTTCCTACAAGGACCACCACAAGTTTGGTGTCTCTTGCCTCAATTACAAGTGAGTTTGATTGCAAAGAAAGGATCAAGAAAGAAGAAAGCAATCCAAGCGCAAGAGCTCGAAAGAACACAAGCAAATCACTCTCTCTAGTCACTATGGCGTTGTGTGGAATTTGGAGAGGATTTGATCTCTTTGGTGTGTCTAGAATTGAATGCTAGAGCTCTTGTAGTAGTTGGGAAGTGGAAAACTTGGATGCAATGAATGGTGGGGTGGTTGGGGTATTTATAGCCTCAACCACCAAAAGTGGCCGTTGGGAGGCTGTCTGCTCGATGGCGCACCGGACAGTCCGGTGCACACCGGACATGTCCGGTGCCCCCGCCACGTGACCAGTTCCGTTGGATTCCGACCGTTGAAGTTTCTGACTTGTGGGCCCGCCAGGATGTCCGGTGCACACCGGACATGTACTGTTTGCTGTCCGGTGTGCCAGTATGGGCACGCCTGCCTTCTGCGCGCGCAGAGCGCGCATTAATTGCTCCACAGGTAGCCGTTGGCGCGAGTTAGCCGTTGCTCCAGAGTTGCACCGGATAGTCCGGTGCACACCGGACATGTCCGGTGAATTATAGCGGACTAGCCGTTGGAGATTCCCGAAGCTGGCGAGTTCCTGAGGCCGCTCCTTCTTGGCGCACCGGACACTGTCCGGTGTACACCGGACAGTCCGGTGAATTATAGCGCGAGCGCCTCTGGAAATTCCCGAAGGTGGCGAGTTTGAGTTGGAGTCCTCTGGTGCACCGGACATGTCCGGTGGTGCACCGGACATTGTCCGGTGGCACACCGGACAGTCCGGTGCGCCAGACCAGAGGTGCCTTCGGTTGGCCCTTTGCTCTTTTGTTGAACCCAACTTTGGTCTTTTTATTGGCTAAGTGTGAACCTTTTGCACCTGTATAACTTATGTACTAGAGCAAACTAGTTAGTCCAATTATTTGTGTTGGGCAATTCAACCACCAAAATTATTTAGGAACTAGGTGTAAGCCTAATTCCCTTTCAATCTCCCCCTTTTTGGTGATTGATGCCAACACAAACCAAAGCAAATATAGAAGTGCATAATTGAACTAGTTTGCATAATGTAAGTGTAAAGGTTGCTTGGAATTGAGCCAATATAAATACTTACAAGATATGCATGGATTGTTTCTTTCTTATATTACATTTTGGACCACGCTTGCACCACATGTTTTGTTTTTGCAAACTCTTTTGTAAATCCTTTTCAAAGTTCTTTTTGCAAATAGTCAAAGGTAAATAAATAAGATTTCGCAAAGCATTTTCAAGATTTGAAATTTTCTCCCCCTGTTTCAAATGCTTTTCCTTTGACTTAAACAAAACTCCCCCTAAATGGGATCCTCCTCTTAGTGTTCAAGAGGGTTTTGATATATCATTTTTGAAATACTACTTTCTCCCCCTTTTGAACACAATAGAAAAACCAATTGATAATATTCAACATTAAGTTTTTGAAATTGGTGGTGGTGCGGTCCTTTTGCTTTGGGCTCTTTCTTTCTCCCCCTTTGGCATGAATCGCCAAAAACGGAATCATTAGAGCCCTCGAAGTAATTTCTTCCCCTTTGGTCATAAACAAATGAGTTAAGATCATACCAAAGACGAAGTCCTTTTGCTTTGGGCTTACTCTCTCCCCCAAAGACGCAGTCCTTTTGCTTTGAATTCTCCCCCTAAAGATGGAGAGAAGCGCGGAGTGGCGGCGAAGGATGAGTTACGGAGTGGAAGCCTTTGTCTTCGCCGAAGACTCCAATTCCCTTTCAATATACCTATGACTTGGTTTGAAGTAGACTTGAAAGCACATTAGTCATAGCATATGAAAGAGACATGATCAAAGGTATATAGATGAGCTATGTGCAATCTAGCAAAAGAAATTGCGTGAATCAAGAATATTGAGCTCATGCCTAAGTTTGGTAAAAGTTTGTTCATCAAGAGGCTTGGTAAAGATATCGGCTAATTGATCTTTAGTGTTAATATAAGAAATCTCGATATCTCCCTTTTGTTGGTGATCCCTAAGAAAATGATACCGAATGGCTATGTGCTTAGTGCGGCTATGCTCGACGGGATTGTCGGCCATTTTGATTGCACTCTCATTATCACATAGCAAAGGGACTTTGGTTAATTTGTAACCGTAGTCCCACAGGGTTTGCCTCATCCAAAGCAATTGCGCACAACAGTGGCCTGCGGCAATATACTCGGCTTCGGCGGTGGAAAGAGCAACCGAATTTTGCTTCTTTGAAGCCCAAGACACCAAGGATCTTCCCAAGAACTGGCAAGTCCCCGATGTGCTCTTCCTATTGATTTTGCACCCCGCCCAATCGGCATCCGAATAACCAATCAAATCAAATGTGGATCCCCGAGGGTACCAAAGCCCAAACTTAGGAGTATAAGCCAAATATCTCAAGATTCGTTTTACGGCCGTAAGGTGGGATTCCTTAGGGTCGGATTGGAATCTTGCACACATGCAAACGGAAAGCATAATATCCGGTCGAGATGCACATAAATAGAGTAAAGAACCTATCATCGACCGATATACCTTTTGATCCACGGACTTACCTCCCGTGTCGAGGTCGAGATGCCCATTAGTTCCCATGGGTGTCTTGATGGGTTTGGCATCCTTCATTCCAAACTTGCTTAGAATATCTTGAGTGTATTTCGTTTGGCTAATGAAGGTGCCCTCTTGGAGTTGTTTCACTTGAAATCCTAAGAAATACTTCAACTCCCCCATCATAGACATCTCGAACTTTTGTGTCATGATCCTACTAAACTCTTCACATGTAGACTCGTTAGTAGACCCAAATATAATATCATCAACATAAATTTGGCATACAAACAAGTCATTTTCAAGAGTTTTAGTAAAGAGTGTAGGATCGACCTTTCCGACTTTGAATCCATTTGCAATAAGAAAATCTCTAAGGCATTCATACCATGCTCTTGGGGCTTGCTTGAGCCCATAAAGCGCCTTAGAGAGCTTATAGACATGGTTAGGATACTCACTGTCTTCAAAGCCGGGAGGTTGCTCAACATAGACCTCTTCCTTGATTGGTCCATTGAGGAAGGCACTTTTCACGTCCATTTGATAAAGCTTAAAGCCATGGTAAGTAGCATAGGCTAATAATATGTGAATTGACTCAAGCCTAGCTACGGGTGCATAGGTTTCACCGAAATCCAAACCTTCGACTTGGGAGTATCCCTTGGCCACAAGTCGAGCTTTGTTCCTTGTCACCACACCATGCTCATCTTGTTTGTTGCGGAAGACCCATTTGGTTCCTACAACATTTTGGTTAGGACGTGGAACTAAATGCCATACCTCATTCCTCGTGAAGTTGTTGAGCTCCTCTTGCATTGCCACCACCCAATCCGAATCTTGGAGTGCTTCCTCTACCCTGTGTGGCTCAATAGAGGAAACAAAAGAGTAATGTTCACAAAAATGTGCAACACGAGATCTAGTAGTTACCCCCTTATGAATATCGCCGAGAATGGTGTCGACGGGGTGATCTCGTTGAATTGCTTGGTGGACTCTTGGGTGTGGCGGCCTTTGCTCTTGCTCATCCTCCTTTTCTTGAACATTTGCATCTCCCCCTTGATCTATGCCGTCATCTTGAGGTGGCTCATTTGATTGATCTTCTTCTTCATCAACTTGAGCCTCTTCCTCATTTTGAGTTGGTGGAGATGCTTGTGTGGAGGAGGATGGTTGATCTTGTGTTCTTGGAGGCTCTTCGTATTCCTTAGGACACACATCCCCAATGGACATGTTCCTTAGCGCGATGCATGGAGCCTCTTCTTCACCTATCTCATCAAGATCAACTTGCTCTACTTGAGAGCCGTTAGTCTCATCAAACACAACGTCACATGAGACTTCAACTAGTCCAGTGGACTTGTTAAAGACCCTATATGCCCTTGTGTTTGAGTCATAACCAAGTAAAAAGCCTTCTACAGTCTTAGGAGCAAATTTGGATTTTCTACCTCTTTTAACAAGAATAAAGCATTTGCTACCAAAGACTCTAAAATATGAAATGTTGGGCTTTTTACCGGTTAGGAGTTCATATGATGTCTTCTTGAGGATTCGGTGTAGATATAACCGGTTGATGGCGTAGCAAGCGGTGTTGACCGCCTCGGTCCAAAACCGATCCGAAGTCTTGTACTCATCAAGCATGGTCCTTGCCATGTCCAATAGAGTTCGATTCTTCCTCTCCACTACACCATTTTGTTGTGGCGTGTAGGGAGAAGAGAACTCATGCTTGATGCCCTCCTCCTCAATAAAGCCTTCGATTTGAGAGTTCTTGAACTCCATCCCGTTGTCGCTTCTTATTTTCTTGATCCTTAAGCCGAACTCATTTTGAGCCCGTCTCAAGAATCCCTTTAAGGTCTCTTGGGTTTGAGATTTTTCCTGTAAAAAGAATACCCAAGTGAAGCGAGAATAATCATCCACAATAACTAGACAGTACTTACTCCCGCCGATGCTTATGTAAGCGATCGGGCCGAATAGATCCATGTGTAGGAGCTCCAGTGGCCTGTCGGTCGTCATTATGTTCTTATGCGGATGATGAGTGCCAACTTGCTTCCCTGCTTGGCATGCGCTACAAATCCTGTCTTTCTCAAAATGAACATTTGTTAATCCTAAAATGTGTTCTCCCTTTAGAAGTTTGTGAAGATTCTTCATCCCAACATGTGCTAGTCGGCGATGCCAGAGCCAGCCCATGTTAGTCTTAGCAATTAAGCATGTGTCGAGTTCAGCTCTATCAAAATCTACTAAGTATAGCTGACCCTCTAACACACCCTTAAATGCTATTGAATCATCACTTCTTCTAAAGACAGTGACACCTACATCAGTAAAGAGACAGTTGTAGCCCATTTTGCATAATTGAGATACAAAAAGCAAATTGTAATCTAATGAATCAACAAGAAAAACATTTGAGATGGAATGGTCAGGTGAAATAGCAATTTTACCCAAACCTTTGACCAAACCTTGATTTCCATCCCCGAATGTGATCGCTCTTTGGGGATCTTGGTTTTTCTCATATGAGGAGAACATCTTTTTCTCCCCTGTCATGTGGTTTGTGCACCCGCTGTCGAGTATCCAACTTGAGCCCCCGGATGCATAAACCTGCAAAACAAGTTTAGTTCTTGACTTTAGGTACCCAAATGGTTTTGGGTCCTTTGGCATTAGACACAAGAACTTTGGGTACCCAAACACAAGTCTTTGATCCCTTGTGCTTGCCCCCAACATATTTGGCAACTACCTTGCCGGATTTGTTAGTCAAAACATACGATGCATCAAAAGTTTTAAATGAAATGTCATGATCATTTGATGCACTAGGAGTTTTCTTTCTAGGCAACTTAGCACGGGTTGGTTGCCTAGAGTTAGATGTCTCACCCTTATACATGAAAGCATGATTAGGGCCAGAGTGAGACTTCCTAGAATGAATTCTCCTAATTTTGCTCTCGGGATAACCGGCAGGGTATAAAATGTAACCCTCGTTATCCTGAGGCATGGGAGCCTTGCCCTTAACAAAGTTGGACAATTTTTTAGGAGGGGCACTAATTTTGACATTGTCTCCCCTTTGGAAGCCAATGCCATCCTTGATGCCTGGGCGTCTCCCATTATAAAGCATGCTACGAGCAAATTTAAATTTCTCATTTTCTAAGTTGTGCTCGGCTATTTTAGCATCTAGTTTTGCTATATGATCATTTTGTTGTTTAATTAAAGCCATATGATCATGAATAGCATTAATATCAACATCTCTACATCTAGTACAAATAGATACATGCTCAACAATAGATGTAGAGGGTTTGCAAGAATTAAGTTCAACAATCTTAGCATGAAGAATATCATTTTTATCTCTAAGATTGGAAATGGTAGCATTGCAAACATCTAGTTCTTTAGCCTTAGCAATTAAATTTTCATTTTCTACTCTAAGGCTATCAAGAGAAATGTTTAGCAAATCATCATTATTATCTCTAGGATTGGGAATTGAAGCATTACAAACATGTGAATCAACCTTAGCAGTTAAACTAGCATTTTTATTCCTAAGGTTGTCAATCATCTCACGGCAAGTGCTTAGCTCACTAGATAATTTTTCACATTTTTCCACTTCCAGAGCATAAGCATTTTTAACCTTAACATGTTTCTTGTTTTCTTTAATTAGACAATCCTCTTGGGAATCCAAAAGGTCATCCTTTTCATGAATAGCACTAATTAATTCATTTAATTTTTTCTTTTGTTCCATGTTAAGATTGGCAAAAAGAGTACGTAAGTTATCCTCCTCATCACTAGCATTTTCATCACTAGAGGTTTCATATTTAGTGGAGGATCTTGATTTTACCTTCTTCCTTTTGCCGTCCTTTGCCATGAGGCACTTGTGGCCGACGTTGGGGAAGAGAAGTCCCTTGGTGACGGCGATGTTGGCGGCGTCCTCGTCGTCGGAGGAGTCGCTTGAGCTTTCGTCGGAGTCCCACTCCCGACAAACATGGGCATCGCCGCCCTTCTTCTTGTAGTATCTCTTCTTCTCCTTTCTTCTCCCTTTCTTGTCGTCGCCCCTGTCACTATCACTTGATAATGGACATTTAGCAATGAAATGACCGGGCTTACCACACTTGTAGCAGACTTTCTTGGAGCGGGACTTGTAGTCTTTCCCTCTCCTTTGCTTGAGGATTTGGCGGAAGCTCTTGATGACGAGTGCCATTTCCTCATTGTCAAGCTTGGAGGCGTCGATTGGTTGTCTACTTGGTGTAGACTCCTCCTTCTTTTCTTCTGTCGCCTTGAATGCGACGGGTTGAGCTTCGGATGTAGATGGATCATCAAACTCGTTGATCTTCCTCGAGCCTTCGATCATGCACTCAAAACTTACAAAATGCCCGATTACTTCCTCGGGGGTCATTTTAGTATATCTAGGATTACCACGAATTAATTGAACTTGAGTAGGGTTAAGGAAAATAAGAGATCTTAGAATAACCTTAACCACTTCATGGTCATCCCACTTTACGCTCCCGAGGTTGCGTACTTGATTTACCAAGGTCTTGAGCCGGTTGTACATGTGTTGTGGCTCTTCCCCTTTGCGAAGCCGGAACCGACAGAGCTCCCCCTCGATCGTTTCCCGCTTGGTGATCTTGGTGAGCTCATCTCCCTCGTGCGCGGTTTTGAGCACATCCCAAACCTCCTTGGCGCTCTTCAACCCTTGCACTTTGTTATACTCCTCTCTACTTAGTGAGGCGAGGAGTATTGTTGTCGCTTGAGAGTTGAAGTGCTCGATTTGGGCCACCTCATCCTCATCATAATCCTTATCCCCTACAGACGGTACCTGTGCACCAAACTCAACAACATCCCATATACTTTTGTGGAGTGAGGTTAGATGAAATCGCATTAAATCACTCCACCTAGCATAATCTTCACCATCAAAAGTTGGTGGTTTGCCTAATGGGACGGAAAGTAAAGGTGCATGTTTAGAAATGCGAGGGTAGTGTAGGGGGATCTTACTAAACTTCTTACGCTCTTGGCGTTTAGAAGTTACGGAGGGCGCATCGGAGCCGGAGGTTGATGTTGATGAAGTGTCGGTCTCGTAGTAGACCACTTTCCTCATCCTCTTTTGCTTGTCCCCACTCTGATGCGGCTTGTGGGAAGAAGATTTTTCCTTCTTCTCTTTGTGGTGAGAAGAAGATTTCTTCTCCTTCCCTTTGTTGGAGGAGCTCTTCTTCTTCTCCCTCCTCTTAGTGCGGGATTCTTCCGATGAAGTGCTCCCGTGGCTTGTAGTGGGCTTTTCGCCGGTCTCCATCTCCTTCTTGGCGTGATCTCCCGACATCACTTCGAGCGGTTAGGCTCTAATGAAGCACCGGGCTCCGATACCAATTGATAGTCGCCTAGAGGGGGCGGGGTGAATAGGGCGAAACTGAAATTTACAAATATAAACACAACTACAAGCCGAGTTAGCGTTAGTGATAAAGAAAACGAGTCCGCGAGGGAGGGCACAAAACAAATCGCAAGCAAATGAAGAGTGTGACACGCGGATTTGTTTTACCGAGGTTCGGTTCTTGCAAACCTACTCCCCATTGAGGAGGCCACAAAGGCCGGGTCTCTTTCAACCCTTCCCTCTCTCAAACGATCCCACGGACCGAGTGAGCTTTCTCTTCTCAATCACTTGGAACACAAAGTTCCTACAAGGACCACCACAAGTTTGGTGTCTCTTGCCTCAATTACAAGTGAGTTTGATTGCAAAGAAAGGATCAAGAAAGAAGAAAGCAATCCAAGCGCAAGAGCTCGAAAGAACACAAGCAAATCACTCTCTCTAGTCACTATGGCGTTGTGTGGAATTTGGAGAGGATTTGATCTCTTTGGTGTGTCTAGAATTGAATGCTAGAGCTCTTGTAGTAGTTGGGAAGTGGAAAACTTGGATGCAATGAATGGTGGGGTGGTTGGGGTATTTATAGCCTCAACCACCAAAAGTGGCCGTTGGGAGGCTGTCTGCTCGATGGCGCACCGGACAGTCCGGTGCCCCCGCCACGTGACCAGTTCCGTTGGATTCCGACCGTTGAAGTTTCTGACTTGTGGGCCCGCCAGGATGTCCGGTGCACACCGGACATGTACTGTTTGCTGTCTGGTGTGCCAGTATGGGCACGCCTGCCTTCTGCGCGCGCAGAGCGCGCATTAATTGCTCCGCAGGTAGTCGTTGGCGCGAGTTAGCCGTTGCTCCAGAGTTGCACCGGACAGTCCGGTGCACACCGGACATGTCCGGTGAATTATAGCGGACTAGCCGTTGGAGATTCCCGAAGCTGGCGAGTTCCTGAGGCCGCTCCTTCTTGGCGCACCGGACACTGTCCGGTGTACACCGGACAGTCCGGTGAATTATAGCGCGAGCGCCTCTGGAAATTCCCGAAGGTGGCGAGTTTGAGTTGGAGTCCTCTGGTGCACCGGACATGTCCGGTGGTGCACCGGACATTGTCCGGTGGCACACCGGACAGTCCGGTGCGCCAGACCAGAGGTGCCTTCGGTTGGCCCTTTGCTCTTTTGTTGAACCCAACTTTGGTCTTTTT
The DNA here is from genome assembly GCF_902167145.1 of Zea mays. Taxonomy (NCBI): domain Eukaryota; kingdom Viridiplantae; phylum Streptophyta; class Magnoliopsida; order Poales; family Poaceae; genus Zea; species Zea mays. Next base: position 8,001,671 of record NC_050104.1, on the reverse strand, counting down.
ATTGGCTAAGTGTGAACCTTTTGCACCTGTATAACTTATGTACTAGAGCAAACTAGTTAGTCCAATTATTTGTGTTGGGCAATTCAACCACCAAAATTATTTAGGAACTAGGTGTAAGCCTAATTCCCTTTCAGGGGGACGCTACGACAGCGGTGGGGATCGGAGTCCCTCGCCCGAACCACCCCGTCCGCAGGCCTTCAGTCGGGCCATCCGACGGGCGCCGTTCCCGACCCGGTTCCGACCCCCGACTACTATCACAAAGTACTCGGGGGAAACGAGACCAGAACTGTGGCTCGCGGACTACCGCCTGGCCTGCCAACTGGGTGGAACGGACGACGACAACCTCATCATCCGCAACCTCCCTCTGTTCCTCTCCGACACTGCTCACGCCTGGTTGGAGCATCTGCCTCTGGGGCAGATCTCCAACTGGGATGACTTGGTCCAGGCCTTCGCCGGCAATTTCCAGGGCACGTACGTGCGCCCCGGGAATTCCTGGGACCTCCGAAACTGCCGGCAGCAGCCGGGAGAGTCTCTCCGGGACTACATCCGGCGATTCTCGAAGCAGCGCACCGAGCTGCCCAACATCACCGACTCAGATGTCATCGGCGTGTTCCTTGCCGGCACCACCTGCCGCGACCTGGTGAGCAAGTTGGGTCGCAAGACCCCCACCAGGGCGAGCGAGCTGATGGACATCACCACCAAGTTCGCCTCTGGCCAGGAGGCGGTCGAGGCTATCTTCCGAAAGGACAAGCAGCCCCAGGGCCGCCCATCGGAAGATGCTCCCGAGGCGTCAACTCCGCGCGGCGCCAAGAAGAAAGGCAAGAAGAAGTCGCAAGCGAAACGCGATGCCGCCGACGCGGACCTTGTCGCCGCTGCCGAGTACAAGAACCCTTGGAAGCCCCCCGGAGGTGCTAACCTCTTTGACAAGATGCTCAAGGAGCCGTGCCCCTATCATCAGGGGCCCGTCAAGCACACCCTCGAGGAGTGCGTCATGCTTCGGCGCCACTTCCACAGGGCTGGGCCACCCGCAGAGGGTGGCAGGGCCCGCGACGACGACAAGAAGGAAGATCATCAAGCAGGAGAGTTCCCCGAGGTCCGCGACTGCTTCATGATCTACGGTGGGCATGTGGCGAATGCCTCGGCTCGGCATCGCAAGCAAGAGCGCCGGGAGGTCTGCTCGGTGAAGGTGGCGGCGCCAGTCTACCTAGACTGGTCCGACAAGCCCATCACCTTCGACGAAGCTGACCACCCCGACCACGTGCCGAGCCCGGGGAAATACCCGCTCGTCGTCGACCCCATCGTTGGCGACGTCAGGCTCACCAAGGTCCTGATGGACGGGGGCAGCTGCCTCAACATCATCTACGCCGAGACCCTCAGGCTCCTGCGCGTCGATCTGTCCTCCATCCGAGCAGGCGCTGCGCCCTTCCATGGGATCATACCCGGGAAGCGCGTCCAGCCCCTCGGACGACTCGACCTTCCCGTCTGCTTCGGGACGCCCTCCAACTTCCGAAGGGAGACTTTGACGTTCGAGGTGGTCGGGTTCCGAGGAACCTACCACGCGGTACTGGGGAGGCCATGCTACGCGAAGTTCATGGCCGTCCCCAACTACACCTACCTGAAGCTCAAGATGCTGGGCCCCAACGGGGTCATCACCGTCGGCCCCACGTACAAACACGCGTTCGAATGCGACGTGGAGTGCGTGGAGTACGCCGAGGCCCTCGCCGAGTCCGAGGCCCTCATCGCCGACCTGGAAAGCCTCCCTAAAGAGGTGCCAGACGTGAAGCGTCATGCCGGCAACTTCGAGCCAGTGGAGACGGTCAAGGCCGTCCCTCTCGACCCCAGTGGCGACACCTCCAAGCAGATCCGGATCGGTTCCGGGCTCGACCCCAAATAGGAAGCAGTGCTCGTCGACTTTCTCCGCGCAAACGCCGACGTCTTTGCGTGGAGTCCCTCGGACATGCCCGGCATACCGAGGGATGTCGCCGAGCACTCGCTGGATATTCGGGCCGGAGCCCGACCCGTCAGGCAGCCTCTGCGCCGATTCGACGAGGAGAAGCGCAGAGTGATAGGCGAGGAGATCCACAAGCTAATGGCAGCAGGGTTCATCAAAGAGGTATTCCATCCCGAATGGCTTGCCAACCCTGTGCTTGTGAGAAAGAAAGGGGGGAAATGGTGGATGTGTGTAGACTACACTGGTCTCAACAAAGCATGTCCGAAGGTTCCCTACCCTCTGCCTCGCATCGATCAAATCGTGGATTCCACTGCTGGGTGCGAAACCCTGTCCTTCCTCGATGCCTACTCAGGGTATCACCAAATCAGGATGAAAGAGTCCGACCAGCTCGCGACTTCTTTCATCACGCCCTTCGGCATGTACTGCTATGTCACCATGCCGTTCGGTTTGAGGAATGCGGGCGCGACGTACCAGCGGTGCATGAACCATGTGTTCGGCGAACACATCGGTCGCACAGTCGAGGCCTACGTCGATGACATCGTAGTCAAGACAAGGAAGGCCTCCGACCTCCTCTCCGACCTTGAAGTGACATTCCGATGTCTCAAAGCGAAAGGCGTCAAGCTCAATCCAGAGAAGTGTGTCTTCGGGGTGCCCCGGGGCATGCTCTTGGGGTTCATCGTCTCCGAGCGGGGCATCGAAGCCAACCCGGAGAAGATCGCAGCAATCACCAGCATGGGGCCCATCAAGGACTTAAAAGGCATACAGAGGGTCATGGGATGTCTCGCGGCCCTGAGCCGCTTCATCTCACGCCTCGTCGAAAGAGGTCTGCCTCTGTACCGCCTCTTGAGGAAGGCCGAGTGTTTCGCTTGGACCCCTAAGGCCGAGGAAGCTCTCGGGAACCTGAAGGCGCTCCTCACAAAGGCGCCTATCTTGGTGCCCCCAGCTGATGGAGAAGCCCTCTTGGTCTACGTCACCGCGACCACTCAGGTGGTTAGCGCCGCGATTGTGGTCGAGAGGCAAGAAGAGGGGCATGCATTGCCCATTCAGAGGCCAGTCTACTTCGTCAGCGAGGTACTCTCCGAGACCAAGATTCGCTACCCACAAGTCCAGAAGCTGCTGTATGCAGTGATCCTGACGAGGCGGAAGTTGCGACACTACTTCGAGTCTCGTCCGGTAACTGTGGTGTCATCCTTCCCCCTGGGGGAGATCATCCAGTGCCGAGAGGCCTCGGGCAGGATTGCAAAGTGGGCGGTGGAAATCATGGGCGAGACAATCTCGTTCGCCCCTCGGAAGGCCATCAAGTCCCAGGTATTGGCGGACTTCGTAGCCGAATGGGTCGACACCCAGCTGCCGACGGCTCCGATCCAACCGGAGCTCTGGACCATGTTTTTCGACGGGTCGCTGATGAAGAAGGGAGCCGGCGCGGGCCTACTCTTCGTCTCGCCCCTCGGGAAACACCTACGCTATGTGCTACGCCTCCATTTCCCGGCGTCCAACAATGTGGCTGAGTACGAGGCTCTGGTCAACGGGTTGCGGATCGCCATCGAGCTAGGGGTCAGACGCCTCGACGCCCGCGGTGACTCGCAGCTCATCATCGACCAAGTCATGAAGAACTCCCACTGCCGCGACTCAAAGATGGAGGCCTACTGCGATGAGGTTCGGCGCCTGGAAGACAAGTTCTACGGGCTCGAGCTTAACCACATCGCTCGGCGCTACAACGAGACTGCGGACGAGCTGGCAAAAATAGCCTCGGGGCGAACGACGGTTCCCCCGGACGTCTTCTCCCGGGATCTACATCAACCCTCCGTCAAGATCGACGACACGCCCGAGCCCGAGGCACCCTCGGTCCAGCCCGAGGTACCCTCGACTCAGCCCGAGGCACCCTCAGCTCGGCCCGAGGCGCCCTCGGTTCAGCCCGAGGTACCCTCGGCCCCCGAGGGCGAGGCACTGCACGTCGAGGAGGAGCAGAGCGGGGCCACGCCTGATCGAAATTGGCAGACCCCGTACCTGCAATATCTCCACCAAGGAGAGCTACCCCTCGACCAAGCCGAGGCTCGGCGGGTAGCGCGACGCGCCAAGTCGTTCGTCTTGCTGGGCGATGAGAAGGAGCTCTACCACCGCAGCCCCTCGGGCATCCTCCAGCGATGCATCTCCATCGCCGAAGGTCAGGAACTCCTGCAAGAGGTACACTCGGGGGCTTGCGGCCATCACGCAGCGCCTCGAGCCTTAGTCGGGAATGCTTTCCGGCAAGGCTTCTACTGGCCAACGGCGGTGGCTGACGCCACTAGAATTGTCCGCACCTGCGAAGGGTGCCAATTCTATGCGAAGCAAACCCACCTGCCCGCTCAGGCTCTGCAGACGATACCCATCACCTGGCCCTTTGCTGTGTGGGTTCTGGACCTCGTCGGTCCCTTGCAGAAGGCGCCCGGGGGCTACACGCACCTGCTGGTCGCCATCGACAAATTCTCCAAGTGGATCGAGGTCCGACCTCTGAACAGCATCAGGTCCGAGCAGGCGGTGGCGTTCTTCACCAACATCATCCATCGCTTTGGGGTCCCGAACTCCATCATCACCGACAACGGCACCCAGTTCACCGGCAGAAAGTTCCTGGACTTCTGCGAGGATCACCACATCCGGGTGGACTGGGCCGCCGTGGCTCATCCCATGTCGAATGGGCAAGTAGAGCGTGCCAACGGCATGATTCTACAAGGGCTCAAGCCTCGGATTTACAACGACCTCAACAAGTTCGGCAAGCGATGGATGAAGGAACTCCCCTCAGTGGTCTGGAGCCTGAGGACAACACCGAGCCGAGCCACGGGTTTCACGCCGTTCTTCCTGGTCTACGGGGCCGAGGCCGTCTTGCCCACTGACCTGGAATACGGCTCCCCGAGGACGAGGGCCTACAACGGTCAAAGCAACCAAGCTAGCCGAGAAGACTCGCTGGACCAGCTGGAAGAAGCTCGGGACAAGGCCTTACTACACTCGGCGCGGTACCAGCAGTCCCTGCGACGCTACCACGCCCGAGGGGTCCGGCCCCGAGACCTCCAGGTGGGCGACCTGGTGCTTTGGCTGCGGCAAGACGCCCGAGGGAGGCACAAGCTCACGCCCCCCTGGGAAGGACCATTCGTCATCGCCAAAGTTCTGAAGCCCGGAACGTACAAGCTGGCCAACAGTCAAGGCGAGGTCTACGGCAACGCTTGGAATATCCAACAGCTACGTCGCTTCTACCCTTAAGATATTTTCAAGTTGTTCATATACCTCGCACCCACGCAAAGTTTAGTCATCAAGGAAGGGTCGGCTTCGCCTCGGCAAAGCCCGACCCTCCCTCGGGGGCTAAAAGGGGGGGAACCCCCTCTGCGTTAAAATTTTCCTCGAAAAAAGATCTCTTCTGCCAGAATGTCTTTCGTGCTTTCTGACTACTTCGAAAAGTGGATCCTGAAAACGACGGAGTACACGTAAGCAGCCAAGGCTGACCGAGCCGAGGGACTCCTACGCTTCCGGGATACGGATACCTCACTCATCACCTTCTGCGATAAGTAACTCACGTTCGGATAAAGTGATTCCGTGGATCGAACAAGTCTTTACGTTCGGAAGCTCTTCTGCCGAAGCGATCCTTCGAGCCTTCTCGACTGAGTCGGTGACAGGGCCTCATGGACGGGTGAAAGTACGCGTAAGCGGCAAGGCCGACCGAGCCGAGGGACTCCTACGCCTCCGGGATACGGATACCTCACTCATCACCTTCCGCGAGAAGCAACTCTCGCTCGCACAAACATCCCTGTTACCGACAAAAAGTCCAGATACTCGAAACAAGAGGAAAAGAGACGCAGCTTTACAACGCAGCGAGGGTGTGTGTTCTGGCCTCGGCGGCCGCAGAAGGCACACGCTACAAGACAATCTGATCCTGCAGGCTCGGGTCTTCACGCTGGAAGGGGGCTGTAGCACCCTCGGCATCGACGACACCTTCAGCGAGGTCCGACCCAGCCTCGGACGGTGACGCGGTCCAGGGACTTCTCCGGGAATCCGGCCCGAGCAGGCGGCTCGGCCGGTTACCCCTGGGGCCTCGGCCAACCATCTTCCAAGGGCGCCAGCCCGATCCGAGGCCTCGGCTGATCAACTCCGGCGTCGGTCCCGCAGACGGACAACCCGGCTAGGCTCCGGCCAACCAGGTTTTCATTTTCGAGCCAACTCCGCCTCTGTTCGTGCTGATATCGCTACCTGTAGCCTCGGCTCGTCGAAGAGCGGCCAAGGGGTCTCTTTAACTAAGCTAGAGGAGCCTCAGACAACAAGGCCGATCGAGCCGAGGGACTCCTACGCCTCCGGGATACGGATACCTCACTCGTCACCTTGACACGGGGCGACTCATGCTTGGTGAAGCGATTCAGATAATCAACAGGCGAGTCTTAGTGCTCGAAAATGAGGAAAAAACACGGCTCCGTGCCAAAATTACATACATGTTCAGGCCCCGACAGCCACAATGAACAAAAAACATTGGCATTCAAAGTGCCATTACAAACGGAACTCCGGTTCCCCCTCCGCAGGCACGAGCAACCCCACTCCATGGGGGAAGGCCTGCGGAGCAACGGAAGACCGACGAACGGCGCGCCGTCACCTGCTCCAGCAGCGGCGACGACGACGACTTCTGCTCCGGGGGGCCGAACAGCGGCAGCACTGACCTCAGGGCGGATGCTGCTGCCAGGAGGCCCCCGCCCATGCCCAAACTCGTGAGGCAAGGACGGGCAGAAGGCCGTAGAGTTGGAGGTCGGTCCGTGGGCAGCCTTGGCTATCGCGCCGGCGGAAGAACCTCTTCCAGCTGCCGTGGCAGACGCCGGCGCCGCGAGCGGCTCCGAAGCCACTCGCGTCCGAAAGCCGGGCATGCTGCAGCTGCCAGCGCCACGGACGACGACCGCCCTTCCCTCCGATCACTGAGTGAAGGAGCGGGCCGCCGCCCACGCGGGGGCCGACCCCAACTCGGCACTCTCTCCTCCCCAGCCCTGGTGATGAAAATCCTTGAGGCTGAGGGAGGGGTAGAGGCCGCAGCCCGGCTCGCTTTCCCCCACCATCAAGCCGGAGGTCACCATCTTGGGTGACCGCCGATGGAGGGGTGCAGCCGGGCTGCATGATGAAAATCCTTGAAGCCGAGCGATGGCTGAAAGGTACCAACTCCCACGGAGTTGTGTTCCTCCAACGATGAGGCGAAAAGACGGCGGGTACCCCCCATCCGGGGGCTTGGAAGGTGGAAAGACGCGATGCATAAGGGAGGGAGAAGACATGGTCGCCTTCCGAAAGGGGTCGCCCTCCTTTTAAAGGCAACTCTCCCTACGTGCGCCCCCAAACGTCACGGGCTGAGTCTTCTCCAACACGCTCCAAGGCCCTCCCCTGCGGCGCGGGGGCTGGGTCCCGCATGTCATGCAAACAAGCTCAAAGCAGAAGAAGCCAAACCGCCGCGCGTGGTGCACACAACCGCTCAGCGGTTACAAGCGACCCCCCACTTTTGCCCAGACCAACGGGCGGAAGGGGCGGACAGCCATGCAGGCGGCATGCAACCGCGCCAGGTGGACGCGCTTCTCCGACTCCCAACACGCCGGCATGGAGGCCCAGGCCCACGCATCACGCAACCGGCGCGCCGGATGCTGCATGCAAGCAACTGCACCGCCACTTGCGCCACCACCACGCCTCTTCGGTTGCGGAACCAATGCCGCGACTCGAGGCGACCCAGCGCACGACCCAGCAGCGCCAGCATGGCGCGACGGTCAACGCAGCCGAAAGTGGGTCGGCAGTAATGACGGTGGCAGGCGGACGGGAGCAGCGGTCGCGTCGTCGGCCAGGCTCACGTCCCATCCGGGGGCAGCAAGAGAACCCCCTCTCACGGCGTGAAGACAGGGCGCCCGTGATCCGTTCCTCGAACGGCTCGCGCACGCGCAACGGCCGCCCCGCCAACCACTCGCCCCGTCGCATTAACTCCGCGGCGGGAGAGGCGGCGCTTCTGGCGGGAGAAGCGGGCGACGCTTCGCCTTCGCCGTAATAACCGCGCCAAAAAGGTACGCCACGACGTTCGATTTCGTATCCTTTTCCTTTTTTTCTCTTTCTCTATCTCTTGCAACAGGGACCGGGAAAGGGGGATACCCCGAAAAGGATCCTTCCCTGTGAAGGAACCGGGCTCCGAGCCCCCCTACTGATCAGAGGTTCGAAGGCTGGCCCCCCGAGGGGTTCAACAGCCGCCTCAGATCGCGTGGGCCCTACACCCACTACTGGTCAGAGGTTCGAAGGCCGCCCCCCCGAAGGGCTCCACGGCCGCCTCAGGCTACTCGGGCTCCGCGCCCATTACTGATCAGGGGTTCGAAGGCTGGCCCCCGAAGGGTTCACAGTCGCCTCAGACGCTGAGCGAGGGATGACCAGGGGTACGTTCGATACATAACCAAGGCTCGGGCTGCGCTCCCGAGGTACCCTAGGACATTTCCGAGACCAGCGGGAGCGATCCTGTAACGGAATCCCATCGGAGGGAGGCATCGAGCCCTCGGACCCCGTCGCCAGGGGACCGGGTCCGGCAGATCACCCGTAGGTACTTTTGGGCGTGCCTCTGGGCCCCTAGCCGACCCCCAACGAACGGGGCACGGACGTCCACTCGGATTACCCGCTTGCAGCTCACCGGAGACACCATGTTCGGTGCCCATCGAGGGTAACATGGCGCTCTCCCCCCCTCCTCCTTGCGGAAAGGCGACGTAGGGGCGTATGTAAAAAAGCCGAGTCTGTCCCTGATCGCCCTCTCGCCCTGTGCGGAGGCTCGGGGGCTGCTCTCGCAAACCCGGCTCCGGCCGAACCGTTGACAGCGTCAACATACCAGCCCGAGAACTTGGGCCCCGACCGTGCACCCGGGCTACGGCCAGTTCGCATGAGGGAACAACCAGACCAGCCGAAGCATTGCGCAAGGCATTAAGACCTCGAAGGAGTGAAACCACTCCTCCGAGGCCTCGGGGGCTACACCCGGCGGGTGCGCTCGCGCGCACCCACCGGAATAAAATGCAACCGAGAAAGGCTGGTCCCCTTGCAAAAAAGTGCGACGAAAGCCTCCAAGCGAGTGCTAACACTCCCTTCGAGGCTCGGGGGCTACTGTCGGGGACCATAATTAGGGGTACCCTCAAGACGCCTAATTCTCAGCTGGTAACCCCCATCAGCATAAAGCTGCAAAGGCCTGATGGGTACGATTAAGTCAGGGATCAGTCCATACGAGCGACTCGATCACGCCTCGCCCGAGCCTAGCCTCGGACAAGGGCAGCCGACCCCGAGGGATTTCCGTCTCGCCTGAGGCCCCCCTCCAACGGCGGACACATCTCCGGCTCGCCCGAGGCCTTGCCTTCGCTAAGAAGCAACCCTGACTAAATCGCCGTGCCGACCGACCGAGTCGCAGGAGCATTTAACGCAAAGGTGGCCTGACACCTTTATCCTGACGCGCGCCCCCCGGCAGAGCCGAAGTGACCGCCGTCACTTCGCCGCTCCACTGACCGGTCTGACAGAAGGACAGCGCCGCCTGCGCCACTCCGACTGCAGTGCCACTTGACAGAGTGAGACTGACAGGCAGTCAGGCCCTGCCAAAGGCACCATAGGAAGCTCCGCTCCGCCCGACCCAGGGCTCGGACTCGGGCTAAGCCCCGGAAGACGGCGAACTCCGCTCCGCCCGACCCAGGGCTCGGACTCGGGCTAAGTCCCGGAAGACGGCGAACTCCGCTCCGCCCGACCCAGGGCTCGGACTCGGGCTAAGCCCCGGAAGACGGCGAACTCCGCTCCGCCCGACCCAGGGCTCGGACTCGGGCTAAGTCCCGGAAGACGGCGAACTCCGCTCCGCCCGACCCAGGGCTCGGACTCGGGCTCAGCCCCAGAAGACGACGAACTCCGCTTCACCCGACCCCAGGGCTCGGACTCCGCCCTGGCCTCTGCCGAACGACCTCCGCCTCGCCCGACCCAGGGGCTCGGGCTCGGCCTCGGCCACGGAAGACAGACTCGACCCCGGCTTCGGAGGAGCCTCCACGATGCCCAACCTAGGGCGCAGGCCAGCCACGTCAGCAGGAAGCGCCATCATCACTCTACCCCGAGCCGACTCGGGCCGCAGAGAACAAGACTGATGTCCCATCTGGCTAGCTCTGCCAGATAGACAATGATGGCGCCCCGCAAGCTCTGTGACGACGGCGGCTCTCAGCTCTCTTACGGAAGCAGGAGGACGTCAGCAAGGACTCAACCGCTCCGACAGCTGTCCCTCCGCCAGGCTCCGCCGCTCCTCCGACAGCCACGACACCACACCAGCTGGGTGCCAAGATCTCTCCGGCTGCCACATTGGCATGTACTTAGGGCGCTAGCTCTCCCCCGCTAGACACGTAGCACTCTGCTACACCCCCATTGTACACCTGGATCCTCTCCTTACGCCTATAAAAGGAAGGACCAGGGCCTTCTTAGAGGAGGTTGGCCGCGCGGGGACGAGGACGAGACAGACGCTCTCTTGGGGCCGCTCGCTTCCCTCACCCGCGTGGACGCTTGTAACCCCCTACTGCAAGCGCACCCGACCTGGGCGCGGGACGAACACGAAGGCCGCGGGATTTCCACATCTCTCACGCCCGTCTCCGGCCACCTCGCTTCCCCCCTTCGCGCTCGCCCACGTGCTCGACCCATCTGGGCTGGGGCACGCGACACATTCACTCGTCGGCTTAGGGACCCCCCGGTCTCGAAACGCCGACAATAGTATAGTATAGATTTTGCATGGCTGTTTACAGGCCTGACGGAGATGGCCTAACTTGCCACCCGTGCAGGGTCGTGCGCAGGTGCTACAGTAATAGTCAGCCCGTGCATCAGCGATGACCACCTACTGTTGGTTGTTTCTTCGTAGCCTTTGTGAACGGTATAATATACTGTACAAAATAATGTTTTGTATGGTTATATGTTCGATTTGCTGACTATAGCCTAAATAAACACATGATGAGAAATTTGCCTAGTTGACACACCTTAAATTTCTCTAAAGTTGAATTGATCTTGGCTGTTGATGACGGTTGAAGAGGCCATAGAGAAAGCTACTAGTGAGAATTCGACTGCACCTTGTGATACTTTGAGATGCCATGCTGGTTCCAGCCTTCACAACTATATCTACCACCATATCAGTTATCGAAACTACCACAACACTCCAATACATAGCTTTCACCACATCAGTTATTGATTAGTCAGTGCGGACTACCACAACACTCCAATGCATAGCTTTTATTCTCAGCCTCCAGCCACCTCACATCATATCAGATTTTCTTCTACAAACTTAACATCAAACACTACGTTTTATGAACTACGTTTTATTAAAAGTCAAATACATCTAATTACCTAATTAAGAAAATGAAATTACTTAATTCATAACGATAACAACTACATAACTCAAACACAATAATAAAAATACATAGTTTACTAATAAAATTACATAACTTAAACATAAAATTAAATAATAAATAATTCATAGATTAGATTCCATGGTTTTTTGATTTTTTTATTTTTTTTAAAAAAATAACTTTCATGTATCATCCTCCATCCTAAGATAGCTACACCCGTTGTACTTTCTGGGAGACTATGGGCCAGTTTGGTTCCTGACGCGCGCGGCGCCGCTCCTAAGCCGCGGCGGCCGAATCAGCTGTGCCACAGCTGCGGCAACAAAAGTATGGCGGGAGGTGGCAGTTTAGACGTAATACCAAACAACCTCTATGTTCAACAGACTCTCTATTCCACTCTCTATCTCACTCACTATTCCGAATTTCACTCTACAAACAGTACAATCTACAATGCAAAACAATATTTTGCACGGCCATTTACATGGCTTGCTGGAGATGGCATGAGGTCCAGTGCTACTGTCTCCATCCTGAACAAATGATACCTCAACATCTTCAAAAGTAAAAATATCAAATGGCACGCTGTACACACCTGAACATTTCGTCAGCTGAGTAACATATTGCATTACGAAGGTGTGCTACGAGATGTTCGAGTAATCCAGGATTTCTTTTTTTTTCATAAAAAAACTGGAGAAACCTAGGAGCAACTACATGACTTTATATAAGAAAGATATATGCACCAATTTTGCCTCAACTATAATTCGGATTTGAGTAGTCTATGTGTACATCCACACTTCCAATCAGCTTAGTTCCTAGAATCCAGGTTATCTTGGCATGATGATCAGGTGAATTCCCCATCCTAACGCTAGCAGCAGCAGGAAGCTTGGTGTCTTCAGCATGGATGAACCACCTAGACAGAAGATGCATATTATGGTGAGAATTTGTGAGATCCAAAACAGGCTCAGTATCTGTCCAAAAATGTCCACAGAATTAAAAAAAAGATTATTTTACAATATCTCCTTTATGCATACATGGAATCATCAGTTACTTGTTATGACAGGGTAGTACCAGAAAACACAATTTAACAATAGTCATGGCTTTTGGCTTCCGAGTTGTAAGATCAATGACGTAATAGACGAAATACAGGCATGGTTTAGCATGGCCAGTGTACTTACTGAATAATAGGTACTTATTCTTAATATTCCACTCGAAGTCCCAATGGATCATGTCATTCTTAAGTGTCCAGTACGACCACCCAAAGGTAGCGTTGGCATAAACATCCAACTGAGCACTGCCAAACTTCTGATACTCATACTGAGATGCATTTTGCACGTCCCATTCATTAACCCATTCACCTGAACAACATAGGGACACAACAGCATGTTCAGTACAAATCAGGATGATGCGTGCCAGTACGTGATTTTGGAAATAATCTAGTAGGACTGGAACAAAATAAACAGAACAAGAGGGACTGTTGGTGGTTTAGCACACATGTTTCAACTTTCAAGTGACCTCTATCCATCAGTACTGGAAAAAAATGTAGGAAGTGTAATGCCTAACTGGTCAAAACTCCAGATTTAAAAAATAAGATGGAACCAATACAGGACAATAGTATGCAGGGGGACTATTAATTTGAAGAAGGGCCAGCAAAGAAGAGCTACGGTAAAAATGTAAGTCGTAGGGTAGTAAACATACCAATGAAGACAAGAGGCCCATTCATGCCCTTAAGGTCTTGTAACTGTGGTGCTCTCATCTTGTAAATAAAATCAATATTCTGACTGGAATTCATGGTGGCAAAGTATGGATTGAACAAGTTGTAGTAGTGTAAATCAACTACGACATTTGAAAGACCAATACCAGCTTGAAACAGTTCAATTGGGTCTGCATTCCCAATTCTTTGACAGAGAATAACATATGCAGTTGACGAATGGTTTCGCACAATTTGGTATCCCCTCATATAGTAGGACACAAGAACATCTAAAGTAACTGTAGCTGCAGAAGGTTCGTTCAGAAGCTCAATACCCAAAAGGGAAGGATGGCCTCCATACCTGCAAAACACAAGTCCAGGAAAGTCGCCTATAACATTCCAAGGACAGACTAGGATATCTAAGAACATCAGAAGCTACTAGCAAATGCAGTTTTCATGCTCAGTGAGAGAAGATGCAATCGCTGACATAACCAGCTCAGGAGAATTGCAGGTAATTACTCCCTCCGTTCTTTTTAATTTGTCGCGGTTTCGTTCAAAAATGAACTAGCGGGCGACGAATATTCGAGAACGGAGGTAGTACCATTCAAACGGTTTAAGCTGAAATGATAGGTGAACGAATACCTTGTCGCCAGGAAGTCAATGACTTCCAATGTTTGTGAGATATATTCAGGAGAGGGCCAGGCCACAGAACCATCCCTGCTCGCACTATGTTCCATTCCATTTTGAGAACCAGGAGCAGCATGAAGATCGATTATACATTTCAAACCATAAGATCTAATCCAACAGAAGTAAATATAGCATCAGGAAAGGTCAGGGATATTAAATACTGCAAAGAAGAGTTTGGAGGCACGGCATACTGTGCCCATGAAAATGCTAGGTCCAGGGCTGCCAAAGACCCTCCAACAAATGGAGAAGGTGGATAAGGATCTTGTGTTATCCACCATCCGACAGGAATTCTCACAGTATTAATTCCGTGGCGAGACAGGAAATCAAAGTCCTTTGCTGTAATGAAACTTCTTCTGTGCTCCTTAAAAAGCAAAAGAGTCAAGGGATGTTATGCATAAAGTAAAGAGGATTTGTCCAGCAAATTCCAAAGAAAGTGAGTGCCAAAGACATACTTCTAAGACCATCTTCGCCTTGTCAGGGCCATAACCATTGGCAAGCTGGTAGTCCCCATGCAAGTTATTGGCAACGATCACCAATTCAAATGTCGCTAAATTATTATCCCATCCTGGTTGGAATTGATAAGTGGAAATAAGCAGATGATCGTTTGTCGCCTAAGTTAAAGGAGATTGCAATGTCTTATTAATGGCACAGCTTGCATGAAGGCGACTAAGGGACAATCACATAACAATTTTGAAATTATGGACCGAGCAATACTTGCACATAGCCTCCATTCAGAAGTCTGATATGAACCCTTCTAGCATTCCTTTCAATGGAGAAAGTTTCAGTGGACAATGGATGCTTTGAAGTAGCCAAGATCAAACCATCTTCACTGTTTGATGTCAAAAATTGACCTCCAAGGCACCGAAGCTGAAATTCATTATCTGAAACCCTCCAAAGCTGTTTTAAAAGGAAAACCACTAAGGCCATACTTAAGCTCAACCAATACTAAGAGGAATGACAATTAGAAAACCAAAAGGTGCAGGTAAATAATAGCATTATACCAATTCAATGACTTGCGGTTGCTTCAATACTAACCACATCGCAAAAGATAATAAAATGATAATGATCATATTTCTAACTATTTAAGGAAAAAAAACTGTTAAACTATAGATGTCCCATATCTGTTCATGACAATCCTACATGTAAATTGGCGTTAAAATTGTTTCGGAAGCGCATGGCTGTTGAGTGTACAAACATTTTGACCACACAACACAAAATGTACCAGCAGTCCTTCCCCTATGCAATTCAGTGTTCAATTAAACTTTCAGCGGTTTAAATTATCATTAGTTTCTTGTAATGTGATATATATCCTAATGTGAAACACCAGTGGCCATGGCCACTGATTTAATGATAATGATTAATAAGAACTAAAGAATAACAATTCATGATATCTGGTCAAACTAAGTCAGAAAAACAATATAGCAAAAGCTGAGAAATTTTACCCAGTGGCATAACTTGGAGTGCAATTAAGGGGTAGTCTATTACAACATACTTAAGGTCATAGCAAGAGAGGTATAGCTAGAATTTAGCCTGTACTTAAGCAGTTCTTGTAGGTTTACCCTAATGTAAAGTTTAACTAAAACAAACAGTAAGGCCAATACATTTCATACTTCTTTGAAATCAGACCAATACGTTTGAGATACTATCATTTGCCGTAATAACGCAGAGAATTAGCCCCTTGTAAAACAGAAAGCAGCAGACTAATATTTCTTTGAAATCAAACTAATACATTCCATGTACTCTCACCCAGAATGTCTCCCACGTTGAGGCCACATCACGGTCCACTGTCACATTTGAGCCACCACCATTGGCCGCACTAACATACTTGTTTAATACCACTGAGCGGATCTGCACCTGTGTCCCATCCTGCAAACACAACCCCATAGAGGATTAAAACCATGCAGGCATCAGTTTACCAAGAACACACAGTGAATAACTAAGATCAATCCACCTACGAGCATATCCCCATTTGGAATCCCGTCAAAAAGTGATGGCTTAATCCACCCTTCAATGACCAACCATCCTCCCAAGTTAACACCCCTCACTTTAGACAGTCCATCCACTGCAGAGAAAATAGCCACAGATGGTGTTATGCAAAACTTTTATTGAGAACACCATACAACCTAAGACTTGCAGCTTGATTACCATTTTTAACAAGAATCACTGAACTGTAAAATTTTCAGCAAATTTTACTAACTACTTTCTTCAATAGTACAAAGGTATATTTAACTCAGTTAGATAAACAATATCAACAATGTATACAGAAAATTGCATATTTCAGTTCAAATTTATTTTAAAATATACATAAGTGGAATCGCTAAAAGTATACCAAAAAACTGTATGTGAATACAGTGCAGTTCTTCAATCATCAATATCTTTTTGTCCTTGTCCATGCAGAATTCTAATACATTGGTATGTATATCATAATGGATTATTTGCATTTTGCACCAACATCTAGTGATTGGAGTTTACTATTTGCCTGAAATTAGCTCAACATAGAATCTTGCTCCCCGAAAGACATAAACTCATCAGGACTCTAAAGTGCACAAACAAGCATCTCACCTGAGAAGATGCAGGACAAGAAAAGCACCCAAGAAAACAGCACGAAGGCGGAGACAGCAAGACCACCCATGCCGATGCCCTACCAGCCCGCGGGACCAGAGTCTCAGCCACGGGAGGAAGAAGCTATTAAGGCCCCCGAGGCTTCGGATGCCTTCCTTGCCGTGGAGTTTATCCCAAGGCGCCCGCCGCAAGGCCGTACTGGCGAAGGCGGTCGCCATTGGCAATTAAGGAATGGAATTAACGCTTGCTGCTTGCCTCGTCGGGGGAGTGGTAGGAATCCACAAAAAAGAAAGGTTCTCGGCGACGGTGGCAGCCGACAGGAGAGACCGTCCGTGGAAGTAGATGCGCCCCGAGACAACGGCTTTGACTGTAACTACATCAGCAGTTTAAGATCCGTCTCTAGGTATGACAATTTTACCCGCGGGTTCGGATATCCATCGGATATCTGACATGTCGGGTACAGATTCGGACACAAAATTTGACCCATAGATCCTATTCGTACCCGACCTGATTTTATTACGGGTCGGGTATGGATTTGATTTCTTACCCGCGGGTACCCGATGGATATCCGAAAATAGTGATTTTAGATTTTCAACCTATCAGTACGCTAGCTCGCCGTCCATCCTCGACAGCTCATCCTACTGCCATCCCTCCCTGTCTGCTGATGCTTCTGATCTGGTTCTAGTACTAGTGTCAGTATGTTTGATAAAGTGCCAGTATGTAGTAACAGTGCTATCTAGTACAAGTACTTGAGCTTAGGGATGTGTCGGCGTTTCGAGACCGGGGGGTCCCTGGGCCGACGAGTGAAATGTCGCCGCGTGCCCCAGCCCAGATGGGTCGGCGCGAGGCCGAGCGCGAAGGGGGGGAAAGTGGCAGCCGGAGACGGGCGTGAGAGAGGTGGAAATCCCGCGGCCTTCGTGTTCGTCCCGCGCCCAGGTCGGGTGCGCTTGCAGTAGGAGGTTACAAGCGTCCGCGTGGGAAAGAGCGAGGGACTCTACGCGTCGCCCCGTCCTCCTGTGCGGCCAACCCTTTGTAAGAGGGCCCTGGTCCTTCCTTTTATAGGCGTAAGAAGACGATCCAAGTGTACAATGGGGGTGTAGCAGAGTGCTAACGTGTCTAGCGGAGGAGAGCTAGCGCCCTAAGTACATGCCATCGTGGCAGCCGGAGAGGTTTTGGCACCCGGTTCGTGTGGTGTCGTGGCCGTCGGAGGAGCGCTGGAGCCTGGCGGAAGGACAGCTGTCGGAGCCGTCGAGTCCTTGCTGACGTCCTCTTGCTTCCGTAAGGGGGCTGAGAGCCGCCGTCGTCACAGAGCGTGCGGGGCGCCATCATTGCCTATCTGGCGGAGCGAGCCAGATGGGACGTCGGTCTTGTCCCCCGTAGCCTGAGTCAGCTTGGGGTAGGGTAATGATGGCGCCTCCCGTTGACGTGGTCGGTCCGCGCCCTAGGTTGGGCGATGTGGAGGCTCCTCCGAGGCCAAGGTCGAGTCTGTCTTCCGTGGCCGAGGTCGAGTCTGAGCCCCTGGGTCGGGTGAGGCGGAGACCGTCGGCTGAGGCCAGGGCTGAGTCCGAGCCCTGGGGTCGGGCGAAGCGGAGTTCGTCGTCTTCCGGGGCTGAGCCCGAGTCCGAGCCCTGGGGTCGGGCGGATCGGAGTTCGTCGTCTTCAGGGGCTGAGCCCGAGTCCGAGCCCTGGGTCGGGCGGAGCGGAGTTCGCCGTCTTCCGGGGCTGAGCCCGAGTCCGAGCCCTGGGTCGGGCGGAGCGGAGTTTGCCGTCTTCCGGGGCTGAGCCCGAGTCCGAGCCCTAGGTCGGGCGGAGCGGAGTTCGCCGTCTTCCGGGGCTGAGCCCGAGTCCGGGCCCTGGGTCGGGCGAAGCGGAGTTTCCTATGGTGCCTGAGGCCGGGCCTGACTGCCTGTCAGCCTCACTCTGTTGAGTGGCGCAGCAGTCGGAGCAGCGCAGGCGGCGCTGTCCTTCTGTCAGGCCGGTCAGTGGAGCGGCGAAGTGACTGCAGTCACTTCGGCTCTGTCGACTGGAGGACGTGCGTCAGGATAAAGGTGTCAGGCCACCTTTGCATTAAATGCCCCTGCGATTTGGTCGGTTGGCGTGGCGACTTGGCCAGGGTTGCTTCTTGGCGAAGATTGGGCCTCGGGCAAGCCGGAAGTATGTTCGTCGCTGGAGGGGGGCCTCGGGCGAGACGGAGATCCTCCGGGGTCGGCTGCCCTTGCCCGAGGCTGGGCTCGGGCGAGGCGTGATCGGGTCCCTCGAATGGACCGATCCCTGACTTAGTCGCACCCATCAGGCCTTTGCAGCTTTGTGCTGATGGGGGTTACCAGCTGAGAATTAGGAGCCTCGAGGGTACCCCTAATTATGGTCCCCGACATTAGCCCCCGAGCCTCGAAGGGAGTGTTAATACTCGCTTGGAGGCTTTTGTCGCACTTTTTTGCAAGGGGGCCAGCCTTTCTCGGTTGCATTACGTTCCGGTGGGTGCGCGCGAGCGCACCCGCCGGGTGTAGCCCCCGAGGCCTCGGAGGAGTGGTTTGACTCCTCTGAGGTCTTAATGCCTCGCGCAATGCTTTGGCTGGTCTGGTCGTTCCCTCATGCGAGCTGGCCGTAGCCCGGGTGCACGGTCGGGTCCCAAGTTCTCGGGCTGGTATGTTGACGCTGTCAACGGTTTGGCCGGAGCCGGGTTTGCGAGAGCAGCCCCCGAGCCTCTACACAGGGCGAGAGGACGGTCAGGGACAGACTCAACTTTTTTACATACGCCCCTGCGTCGCCTTTCCGCAAGGAGTGGGGGAAAGCGCCATGTTGCCCTCGGAGGGCGCCGAACATGGTGTCTCCGGTGAGCTGCTGGCGGGTAATCCGAGCGGACGTCCGTGCCCCATTTGCTAGGGGTCGGCTAGAGGCCCAGAGGCGCGCCCAAAAGTACCTGCAGGTGATCTGCCGGACCCGGTCCCCTGTCGACAGGGTCCGAGGGCTCGATGCCTCCCTCTGATGGGATTCCGTTACAAGATCGTTCCCGCTGGTCTCGGAAATGTTCTAGGGTACCTCGGGAGCGCAACCCGAGCCTTGGTTATGTATCGAACGTACCCATGGTCATCCCTCGCTCTGTGTCTAAGGCGGCTGTGAACCCTTCGAGGGCCAGCCTTCGAACCCCTGATCAGTAGTGGGCGCGGAGCCCGAGTGGCCTGAGGCGGCCGTTGAACCCTTTCGAGGGGCCGGCCTTCGAACCTCTGACCAGTAGTGGGTGTGGAGCCCACGTGCTCTAAGGCGGCTGTTAAACCCTTCCGAGGGGCCAGCCTTCGAACCTCTGATCAGTAGGGAGGCTCGGAGCCTGTTTCCTTCACGGAGAAGGATCCTTTTCGGGGTATCCCCCTTTCCTGGTCCCTGTTGTAAGAGAGAGAAAGAGGAAAAGGAAAAGGATACGAAATCGAATGACGTGGCGTGCCTTTTTTGACGCGGTCATTATGGCGAAGGCGAAGCGTCACTTGCTTCTCCTGCCAGAGGCGTCGCCTGTCCCGCCGCGGAGTTAATGCGACGGGGCGAGTGGTTCGCGGGGCAGCCGTTGCGCGTGCGCGAGCCGTTCGAGGAACGGAACACGGGCGCATCGTCTTCACGCCGTGAGAGAGGGTTCTCTCGCTGCCCCCGGATGGGACGTAAGCTTGGCCGACGACGTGACCGCTGCTCCTGCCCGCCTGCCACCGCCATTACTGCCGGCCCATTTTTGGCCGTATTGACCGTCGCGCCAGGCTGGCGCTGCTGGGTCGTGTGTAGGGTTGCCTCGAGTCGCGGTACTGGTTCCGCAGTCGAGGAGGCGTGGCAGTGGCACGAGTGGCGGTGCAGTTGCTCGCACGTAGCATCCGGCACGCCGGTTGCATGACGCGTGGGCCTGGGCCTCCATGCTGGGCGTGTTGGAAGTCGGAGAAGTGCGCCCACTTGGCGCGGTTGCATGCCGCCTGCATGGCTGCCCGCCCTTTCACCCGCTGGTCTGGGCGAAAGTGTAAGGACGCTTGTAACCGTTGGGCGGTTGCATGCACCGTGCGCGGCGGTTTGGCTTCTTCTGCCCTAGGCCAGCTTGCATGACGCGTGGGACCCAGCCCCCGCGCCGTAGGGGGAGGACCTTGGAGCGTGTTGGAGAGGACTCAGCCCACGATGGCTGGGGACGCAAGTAGGGAGAGTCGCCTTTAAAAGGAGGGTGACCCCTTGAAAGGCGACCATGTCTTCGCGCTCCCTTATGCATCGTGTCTTTCCACCTTCCGAGCCCCTGGATGGGGGATGCCCGCAGTCCTTCCGCTTTGTCGTTGGAGGAACGCAACTCCGCGGGAGTTGGTACCTTTCAGCCATCGTTCGGCTTCAAGGATTTTCATCAGTCAGCCCGGCTGCATCCCCTCGCCGGTGGTCACCCGAGACGGTGACCACCAGGCCCTGGGTGGGGAGAAGCAAGCCGGGCTGCGATCTTGGTCCCACCCTCAGCTTCAAGGATGTTCATCATCCTCGCTGGGGTGGAGGCCGGGCTGAGCCGGAGCTCTACCTCCCGCGCGGTTTCGTGGGTCAGCCTCTCCTTCAGCGTTCGAGGGAGAGGGCGCTCACTGGCCCTATGAGAGGGGCGGACTTCGACAACGCGGGGCTGGTCGACGACGGGCGTCGTCAGCCTCAGCGCGTTGGGCTCGCCGGCTTGGCTCTCGGTGCCCCCCCTGCCGCGAAGGCGGTTGTCGCGCCGTGCGCCCGGGAGGACCACCCAAGATGTCGCGCGCTGCCAGGGCGGCGTTCGTGTTCTGGGGCGGTCCTGCCTTTGCACCGGTACGGCGCCTCCACGCGGAGGTCGGTGCCCTACTCGTCCGGAAGGATCTGAGTGGGGATCTGCCGGAGGGCTGACGGCCCCTGTCGTCAGTGCTGAGGTGGAGGCGGCTCGAGAAGTCCCCGTTGCCGACGGGATCACCGCCACCATCCGCGCTTCGGGCCTCCGGCTCTTTGTACTTGTCCTCGCCCCTCGAGCGTCGGCGTGGGCGAGGGCAAGGTTGCAGCAGCGTCCGCCCTGAGTCCATCGCTGCTGCAGTTTTGCCACCCGGAGCGGGGGCTGTTGTCGTTGCTGCCGGAGCGGGCGTCGGCGAGCCGCCCGTCGGTCTTCTGTTGCTCCGCAGGCCCCCCCATCGAGTGGGGTTGTTCATACCTGCGGAGGTGGAACCGGAGTTCCGTTTGTAATGGCACCTTGAATGCCGGTCTTTTGTTCATTGTGGCTGTCGGGGCCTGAACGTGTGTGTATTTTTGGCGCGGAGCCGTGTTTTTTCCTCATCTTCGAGCACTAAGACTCGCCTGTTGGTTGTCTGAACCGCTTCACCAAGCGCGAGTCGCCCCGTGCAAAGGTGACGAGTGAGGTATCCGTATCCCGGAGGCGTAGGAGTCCCTCGGCTCGGTCGGCCTTGCTGTCCGAGGCTTCTCTTGCTTAGTTAAAGGAACCCCTCGGCCGCTCTTCGATGAGCCGAAGCCAGGGGTAGCGGTGTCAGCACGGACAGAGGTAGAGTTGGCTCGAAAAGAAGACTTGGTCGGCCGAAGCCTGGCCGGGTCGTCCGTTAGCGGGACCGACGCCGGAGTTGATCTGCCGAGGCCTCGGGCCGGGCTGATGCCTTCGGGGGACAGCTGGCCGAGGCCTCGGGGTGACTAGCCGAGCCGCCTGCTCGAGCCGGATTCTTGAAGAGGACCCTGGCGGCGATGGCCCGGGCGTGATGATGATGTCGTCCTTCAGAGTGGAGATCCTCGGACCGCGTCGACGTCCGAGGCTAGGTCGGACCTCGCCAAAAGTGTAGTCGATGCCGAGGGTGCTGCTGCTCCCTTCAACTGTCAAGATCTGGGCCTGCAGGATCGGATCATCTTGTAGCGTGTGTTTTCTACGGTCGCCGAGGCCCAAACACACCCTCGACGTGTTGTAAAGCTGCGCTTCTTTTCCTCTTGTTTCGAGTATCTGGACTTTTCCGTCGGTGACAGAATTGTCTGTGCGAGCGAGAGTTGCTCTTCACGGAAGGTGATGAGTGAGGTATCCGTATCCCAGAGGCATAGGAATCCCTCGGCTCGGTCGGCCTTGCCGCTTACACGTGCTCTTGCCCGTCCATGGGGTTCTGTCACCGACGTAGTCGAGAAGGCCCGAAGAATCGCTTCGGCAGAGGAGCTTTCGAGCGTGAAGACTTGTTCGGTCCGCGGAATCGCTTATCCGAACGTGAGTTACTTATCGCAGAAGGTGATGAGTGAGGTATCCGTATCCCGGAGGCGTAGGAGTCCCTCTGTCACACCCGGTTTCAGAAGGCAAACCGAATGCGAACTATGTACGTGCCAGGATCAGAATTCACGTACACAGCGATTACATAAATGAACATCATCGCACAGTGCTCGAATAATAACATAAAAGGGTATTAACTTATTACATCACAGAGTCATAGACATCCACATAGTCATCAACTTAACAGTTAAATCAAAGTGCTAGCGAAACGCAGTAAAGATAAGGCCTTCACAGGCAGCTGACTGGGGGTTGCCGCCAACCCACACCTAAAACTCGTCGTAGTCTTGGAACTCCTGGAAGTCTCCTTCCACGACTTCGTCTTCTCCTGAGCAGTGGTTGCAATGTGGACAACCTGGTGTTTTGTGGTAAAGCAAGGATGAGTACACATCAACGTACTCAGCAAATGCCCCGTTTGGCTGAAGTGGACTAGCTTTATGTGGGGTTAGGCTCAAGCAGTTGCTTTTAGTTGGTCATGTATTTATTATTAGTAGGAGCCAAGTTTTATTAAATTACCATACCCTGAGTCGTTTCCTCGTCGAGGAAACATCACGATCATCATCGAACCAACAACATTAATAGAACCATTGTATCTCGAACCATTCGTATCTCTAATCAAAGAGGATCCCAAGGCTGCTCTTAACCGTGAGCACAACTGATATACCAGTTTCACTACCCTCTGCAGAGGTCGCACACTTTACCCATGAGCCGTGATTCCCTCTCTAGCCCGGGCTTGCAAGACCCTTATTCACTCCCAAGGTGAATGGCCAGGGATTCACTACGAAGCCTTTACAAAGATTCCCTAGAGGTCATAGCTGCCCGTTAGGTTTCTCCAGTTTGATAAACACAGTACCTCTCCCCGCAGGAGGGTGACTAAAAAACAAAACGAAAGAACCTCGGCACTCAGCCTCGGCAGAGCAAGCACTGTGCCTGGACCCCATTGACGGCACGACGGCGAAGCAACTACACTTCTAGTTCCTCTAATTAATTAGCTAAGGGCACCCCATTCCACCCTCATGGTTGCACTGTTATCCCGGGTGGTCTCTCAACGGACAGGTCCTTACGGAGAGGTACTCAGGAAACAGCCTGAGCCCCCTAGAGTATCACAAGATCAACAGTATAATCAGGATAACAGTATCGTATCATAAATAGTCACATCATGTTCATTGATTAAATTAAGGCAATAGCAAAATGCTAACCATAATCACTCAAAAGGTCATCAAGGATAAGGTAAAGTATAAAGCTAGTCAATCCTTAGATTTCAATAAAATACTGCGGGAAAGTGAATTATAAGTGAATAGGACATAATGGGTCAGAGGACACTTGCCTTCACCAAGCTGCTGCTGCTCAGGGTCTTCTCCTGCAATTCCCTCAGACTCCACGAACGACCCGATATCTACGCGAGTGCAAACATACATCCAACATTCTTGAAATGGTAGAAAACAGTACACCATACAACAGTATAGATCAAATAAATATGCACGCGACAAAGAATTCACATCTACGACTACGCGAGAACGGAACCGAGACGACTGATACTACGGTCGAGGGATATCACATGTATACTAAGCGAATATGAATTATAATATTTAATTCGGCTTAATCATATTAACAGACAATAATCACATGCCGAGTAAAATTACTACTTAGTCCCGATTAGTGTGTTGTTCGAATAACCGTTGCTTAAATATATATTTACTTAGCGCGAGCTATTCTAGGTGAGATGAATCATTAGCGTGCGTAAAACGCACGACGACACGTGTGAACAGCACGCACAACGCGCGCGGACAGCACGCGACGATTTATTGCGCGACGCGCGGGCGATGGCGAACGACACGAACGAGCACGGGGTTAGACGAGGGGTAGACAGGGGGGGTAGACGAGAGTCGTCTAGGGGTAGACGAAGGGTAGGCGAACGTAGACGGAGTCCCGTCGACGCACTGCGCGCAAGCAAACGCGAGCGCGCGCACTAGTTGCGCGACGCACGACACATTAAATAATTAGCAAACCGCGGCTAATTAATGACGTGACGACGAACAACCTATATTACGTTTAAACGCGAAAATTATATTTCTAAGTTCAATTTAGTTGACGTAAACTACTTGCGAGGATTCTACAAACAATGACGACGGCGCGCGCGATACCCGTGATTACGTGCGAAATTGCGCGCGCGAGACTGACGAGTACGCAATGCGCTAGATAACTGTAGCGAGGCACGGCGATGGTAGACGAACGGCCGGGGCGAGCTGGGCAGCGGCGAGCGCGCAGCAACGCAGTTGCGACGCACAAGGGCGAGGTTCGACGGCGAACGGCTGCTACTGCGCTAAACGTCAACGCGGCTGGGCGTGCTGCGAGTGCGCGCTGAGCTTGGGCTGCGCGGCATGGGGACGGGTCTGAGCGCGCCGAGTGCGCAGCTACTCGGCCGCTGCACGCAGGGACGAGGCGAGGGCGCGCGGGGTCTGCACGTCGGGGGATCGGGCTTGCTGCGCGCTGCAGGCCGCGACAGCAGGGAGTTCAGTCGCGCACAAGGGAGCTGGGCTGCACGCTGGCCGGAGGGGAGTCCGCGGCAGGGACGAGTCGCTGCGCAGGTCCCCCTGACCGCGACGCCGGGCAGCGACTGAGCGAGGTCTCGCCGGCGAAGTGAAACGGCGCGACGAGGGGCTACGGGTACGCAGCAGACGCGTACGGCGGGGGAGGAAGAATGGGAAAGGAGAGAGAGGATGGGGCGGGCTCACCTCGGCGGCGCGCACGACGACGGCCGCAGCGGGGCGCGGCACTCCGGCGACGGGGACGCAGAGAGCGGGGGCGAGGCGAGGCTCCGGCGGCAGATCGGCGAGGCGAAGCAGCAATGGCGAGAACTGCGCAGGGGGTCGTGGGCGTTCGTGGCGAGAAAACTGGACAACGGGTGGAAGAAATCGTGCGCAACTAGCGAAGAAAACTGCGCGCGGGCGGTTTTCTTCTCTGGAAATTCGCACAGGCGTTCCGATTTGGAAGAAGCACA
This sequence comes from Zea mays, assembly GCF_902167145.1. NCBI lineage: Eukaryota > Viridiplantae > Streptophyta > Magnoliopsida > Poales > Poaceae > Zea > Zea mays. The sequence goes on along the minus strand of NC_050104.1, from coordinate 7,976,177 downwards.
GCGCGCAAGCTTCTGACGCGCGGGCCCGGCTGGAGCGGCGGCGGCGCTGGGCGTCCACGCGCGGCTGCGTGCGCGCTACGCGCGCGGAGACCTGGGCTGGGGCGCGGCTGGGCTGGGACTAGAGCGCGCGCGCGCTGGGCTGGCGGGGGGGGGGGGGGGAATGGCGCGCTGGGCCGCCGCGGGAGCTGGGGTGGGCTGCGGCGTGCGCGGGCCCGCGAGGGGGGGTTCTGGCGCGAGGGGGGGGGGGGAAGGCCGGGAGTTGGGCCGAGCGGGGAGGGGGGGGGAGAAAGAGGGGGGAAGGGGGGGCTGGCGCGGTGGGCCGGCTGGGCCATGGAAGGGGGGCTGGGCTGAAATCTGTTTTTCCTTTTCTTTTATTTTTTCTTTCTCTTTTCTATTTATTTCAGTTTGACACTATGCGAAAATAAATAATTAGATGAAAGATTGAGCAACTCATTCATCAACCAAAAAGAACAAATGCTTTCTAACATGATGCAACAGCCATTGTTCTCTTTTCTACTAGATTATAATTACCTTTACACTTAAAAATAACCACTCTTCTTCTATAAAAAGGAGAAGGAGGAGTTTGGGGAAGATGTGAAGAGAGAAGTAACACCTGAATTTTTGAATACGAGCAAAGAAATTTTTATACCCCAAATTCAGGGTGTTACAAACCTATTCCCCTTAAAAGAATCTCGCCCCGAGATTCAGGGTTGGTCAGCAAAGAGTTCGGGGTATTTGGCTTTCAGATCATCTTCTCGTTCCCAGGTTGCTTCTTCCTCAGAGTGGTGGCCCCATCTGACTTTGCACATTCTGATGGTGCTCCTCCGGGTGACTCTGTCTGCAAACTCCAGAATCTGCGTTGGCTTCTCTATATAGGTCAGATCCTCTTGGACTTCCAAGTCCTCCACTGGCAACTGTTCTTCTGGTACTCGCAGACACTTCTTCAATTGCGACACGTGGAACACATTGTGCACTGCCGACAAACTTTCTGGTAGGTTGAGTTGATAGGCTACTTCTCCACGCTTTGCTTGAATCTGGTATGGTCCAACGTACCGGGGTGCTAGCTTGCCTTTGACTCCGAACCTTCTGACTCCTCTGATAGGTGACACCTTCAGATAGACGTAGTCTCCCACTTCAAAACTCAGTTCTCTTCTCCTTCTGTCCGCATAGCTTCGCTGCCTTGATTGTGCTATCTTCAGATTCTCCCGAACCATTTTGATATTCTCTTCGGCTTCAAGCAAAATGTCGGGGCCAAACACCTGTCTCTCTCCAGGCTGGTCCCAATGCAGCGGAGTCCTACAACTCCGTCCATAGAGCGCCTGAAACGGTGACATCTTCAAGCTGGCCTGGTAACTATTGTTGTAGGAAAATTCTGCGTAAGGTAACCTTTTGTCCCATCCTTACTTGTCTTGCAACGCACAGGCTCTCAGCATATCTTCTAGGATCTGATTAGTTCTTTCAGTCTGACCGTCTGTCTGTGGGTGATAAGCCGAGCTGAAGTTCAAATGTGTGCCCAAAGCTTCTTGTAGCTGCTGCCAAAAATGAGAGGTAAACTGTGTTCCTCGATCTGACACTATCTTCTTCGGCACACCATGAAGGCAGACTATCCGAGACATGTATAACTCAGCTAACGCTGCTCCGGTGTACGTTGTCTTCACAGGTATAAAATGGGCTACCTTTGTTAAGCGGTCCACAACCACCCAGATGGAATCATAGCCGGCCCGGGTACGAGGTAGGCCCACTATAAAATCCATCCCGATCTCATCCCACTTCCACTGAGGAATCCGCAATGGCTGCAACAATCCGGCGGGCCTTTGATGCTCCGCTTTGGTTCTTTGACAGCTATCACAGATGGCGACATATTCTGCGATTTCTCTTTTCATGCCATACCACCAAAATCTCCTTTTTAAATCCTGATACATCTTTTCACTTCCAGGGTGTATGGAGTAGGCTATCTCATGAGCTTCCTTTAGGATCAGCTCCCGAATAGGTTTGATGTCGGGAACACACAATCGGTCCTTGAACCATATTGCTCCCTCTTCATCCTCTCGAAAGTCTTTGCCTCTTCCTTCTAAGATCAGCTGCCGGATATTGTTGATGTTTTCATCATCCTTCTGCCCTTCTTTGATCTCCCGTTCTAGGGTGGGCTCTAATTCCACTGTTACTCCTTGTGTACTGTTCAGAAAACCAAGACTCAATCTGTCGAACTCTTTGGCTAACTCATATGACATTGAGTACGTGGCCATCATATTGACTTGACTCTTCCTGCTCAGAGCATCTGCAACAACATTGGCTTTGCCTGGATGGTAATGTATCTCCAACTCGTAGTCTTTGATCAATTCCAACCATCTTCGTTGCCTCATGTTTAACTCTGACTGGGTGAATATGTATTTCAGACTCTTGTGATCTGTGTAGATGTCGCATTTCTGTCCATACAGGTAATGTCTCCATGTCTTTAGGGCATGAACCACTGCTGCCAACTCTAGGTCGTGTGTGGGGTAATTCTTCTCATGGATCTTCAGCTGTCGAGATGAGTATGCTACAACTCTTCCTTCTTGCATTAGCACACATCCCAATCCGGTGTAAGAAGCATCGCAGTACACCGAGAATGGCTTGTGAACATCAGGCAGAACTAACACAGGTGCTGTAGTCAATCTATTCTTCAGTTCTTCAAATGCTTCTTGACACTTTTGGGTCCACTTAAACTCAACTTTATTCGCTAGTAACGCTGTCATTGGCCTAGCAATCTTTGAAAAGCCTTCAATGAAACGCCTATAGTATCCGGCCATTCCAATGAAGCTCTTGATCCCACGAACATCCTTCGGTGCCTTCCAATTCAGGATATCTGCTACTTTCTTTGGATCCCCAGCTAACCCATCTTGGTTTATGATGTGACCCAGAAACAAGACTTCATGAATCCAGAACTCGCATTTACTCAGCTTGGCATACAACTGATGCTCTCGTAGCCTTTGCAATACCATCTTCAAATGCTCCACATGTTCTTCCTCACTTTTGGAATATATGAGAATGTCGTCGATGAACACTACCACAAACTTGTCTAGGTAGTCCATGAACACACTGTTCATCAGATACATAAAGAAGGCTGGTGCATTTGTCAAACCAAAGGACATAACTGTATACTCATATAACCCATACTTGGTGATGAATGCTGTCTTTGGTATGTCCGAGGGTCGGATTCTGAGTTGGTGGTAACCTGACCTCAGATCTATCTTCGAGAATACGCTGGCACCTCTGAGTTGGTCAAACAGATCGTCTATTCTCGGCAGAGGGTACTTGTTCTTAATAGTGACTTCATTCAGGGCTCTGTAATCTATGCACATCCTTTTGGTACCATCTTTCTTCTCTACAAACAATACTGGAGCGGCCCAAGGCGAGGTACTTGGCCTGATGTAACCCTTTTCTAATAGCTCATCAATCTGCTTCTTGAGTTCCACCAATTCTGGTCCAGACACTCGATAGGCTCTTTTGGAAATGGGGGCGGTACCAGGGATAAGCTCTATGGCAAATTCGACTTTTCTCTCGGGTGGCATGCCCGTTAGCTCCTCGGGAAACACATCTAGAAAGTCTGACACAACCTTGATAGCCTCAAGCGGTTTGGCCTCCTTACTATCAACTGAAATCTGGTGACAATCTCCCTCCGCTGATTTAGGCATCCTTAGCTCAGCCACTACTTTCTCTTCGAGTGGAGACTTCAATGTTACGGTCCTCTTGTCACAGCTAACCTTCGCTTCATATTTCATTAACCAATTCATCCCTAGGATGACATCTACTTCAAGGGTGTCTATTACTATTAGATCACTGGGGAACCCTATCCCCTTATTTCCACCCTTATATTTGAGCATATTCTATCTGCTTGCACTTTACCACCAACCGAATTAATCCTCATGGGCGGCATCATTGCCTCTACTGAGATGTTATGCATTTCTACCCATATTGCAGTGACAAATGAATGAGTTGCACCAGTATCAAATAGCACTTTTGCGGGATGAGATTCGACTGAGAACATACCTACTGCCACATCTGGTGCATCCTGGATCGCTTCGGCCTCCAAGTGGTTCACCTTCCCATGGTTGTACGCTTGGCCACGATTACCTGCTGCCTGTTGAGGTACACCTTGCCTTGTTGGAACATTGGGGTTGGTCTGCTGCTGCGCCATCTTCTTTGGGCACTGCATCGCCCAGTGGCCTTGTTCTCCACAGTGGAAACATCCTCTGCCTCCTCCTTGTGCTGGGGCTGCTTGGTTGCTCTGATTTGCTGCTGGGGCAGGAAGGCGAGGTGCCTGGTTGTTCTGCCTCTGATACTGGTTACCTCCCTGCTGGCTGTTCTGACGATACTGCTGCTGCTGTGGATACTGCCTCTGAAACGGCTGCTGATGCGGACGCTGACTCTGATGCTGATATCCCTGTGGGTGACCATGCTTGCCTTGTTGAGATGAACTGCCTGAGAAGCGGGGGCGGCTGATGCTCCCGGACTGTGGTCCGTTCATCTTGCGCTTCCGATCTTCCATATCCTTGCGCTTTCTCTCGGTCATGATCGCCCTATCGATCAGGTGCTGGAAGGTGGGGAAGGTGTGGTTCATCAGCTGGTAATGCAGGGGATCCACCAAACCCCTCATGAACCTGTACTGCCTTTTAGCATCAGTGTTGACGTCTTCAGGTGCATAACGAGATAGCTACAGAAACCTGTCCCTGTATTCACTAACAGACAGGGGTCCCTGCCTCAGAGCCAAGAACTCCTCTTTCTTCACGATCATCAGTCCCTCTGGAACATGGTACCGACGGAAACTCTCGCTGAATTCCTCCCAAGTGATAGCTTCAGGGTCAGCATGGGTAGCAAGGTAGGACTCCCACCAGGACTGGGTTGCCCCCCTTAGCTGGCGGGGACCATACAGGACCTTCTCCCTGTCGTCACATTGGGCGGTGCGCAGTTCCCTTTCCACTGCACGCAACCAGTCTTCTGCATCCATGGGGTCAGCAGAATGGGCGAAGGTAGGAGGGTGCCCTCTCATGAACTCGCCACGCTTATCCCGTGGCATCTGGGGCATCTGCACTTGCAACGGGGGTTGGGGTTGCTGTTGAGCCTGCTGCATGGCTGCCAGAGTCTGCCCAATAGCCTGCACTGCCTGAGTCTGCATCAAAAACATCTGCTCCACTGTCATCGGGGGTGGCGGGGGAGGCTGCCTCTGATGTTCCTCCTGCTGGGCACGCTGCTCTTGCTGAGCACGCCTGTTGCATCGACGCCTATTGTCAGACATCTGTGGGAGACATTCATACATCAGCATTGATCTTACAATCCTTCAGCATAAGAAAAGGGAATACAGAATTCTTCATGACACTGAGTGAATAAAGAGCTTCACTGATCCTCATTATGATTCAACACAGCTTCTCAGATAAAAAGGAAAGTAGAAGTAAATGGTTTCCCAACTAAACAACTGACTTCATTAACATTACTAGCTAAGCCAAACTGTAGGGGAAACCCACATGTTGGCTACAGTCATTACAAAGATTCAAATCCAGCACAAGTTCATCATAACAAGCATGTAAGCAACTAATAAGCAAACTAAACTGAATGGAAGCAACTGGTAAGCAAACTAAACTGACTATCTAAGACTGAGACATCTGACTTAAGGATTATTACAAACCCCGACGCTAACGATCTAAGGATCCAGATCTATCCTGGTCTTACAGGCAGGGGAACCATAAGTGTGGTGACCACGTGGTGGCGAGCGGTATGGGTGCTGAGTCCCAACAGGAGCGGGAGAACCACCCTCCTGGTGGCGGCGCTCTGCTAGCTCAGCACGCAACTCAGCAATCTCCGTTCGAGCCCTGCTCAGCTCGTCCAGAGAGTGATCCAGCTCAGTGTTAAGCACCGCGACTAGGTTGACTGTGCTGCTCAACCTAGGGTTATCCTCACCAACAGGTGAGACAACCACACTCTCGGTGCTGCCAGTAGGACGGCGGGGGTAGTACCTAAGGTTAAGACCGTCGGCCACCCCACCGAACAAGGAACAGTACTGGGAAAGTGCACGCCGTGCTGCATCCTGCATAGCCGCCTCTGTAGTGTCCCTCTCGGAGATGGAGTAGTGCTCCGAAACGGCCTTCGCACCCCGGAGGTCATCCTCCGGACGGCGAACTAGGCAGGTAGCCTCCCAGCGGTCCGGGTACCTCCCGCGACTGTGCTGGTAGACTACACAACGATACTCGATCGACTAGGTGTGCCGGTCGAAAGCCTGGCGCAGCAAGGTGTCGAGTGCGTCGTGGAAGTGACAACCGCGAGCGGCGTCACGGGTGATGGGTCGGGCGACCCATCCTTCCGCCTCCTGCGGCTCAGAGGACTCCGTGCTGTGGTCTGAGTCGTCGTCGTCGGGGTCTCCTCCAGGACCTCCTCCAGTAGCTCCTCCAACAGCCGGGGCGTCCCGCGGTGGTGCAGGGGGCGCCTCCAGCTGGGGAACAGAGGAGCGGCGCCTCACGGACTCCACCTCCTGCTCAGGTGGGGAGGAAGAGCCCTGCTGCTCCCTGTGCTGACGCTGGCGCTCCTGCTCCTCACGCAGGCGGTGGTGCAGCCTCTCCAGGTGACTCGACTGACCGGACACGGTGCGGCGCAGAGGACGCTCCGCAAGGCGAGACGGCAGGAAAGGAATCACCGACTTACGAGCAGTGTGTCTAAGTCGAGCCATCTACAAAAGACACCGTAAGCATAAGAGTAAGAACAGAACTAATATGAGAAGTGAGTAAACCATAGACAGAACAAAATAAAATTTTAACAAGGTATAATATAGTATATATATGTAGTAAAACATAGGGTTGGTCGAGATGACCGACTTTTGAAGTAACATCAGAGGTCAAGGTGAGAGGGAAGGTCAATAGTCCTTAGTACGACCAGTGCTACTCTAGGTCAGCGGTCCTACAGTCAGCACGACTTTGATACCACTTATGTCACACCCGGTTTCAGAAGGCAAACCGAATGCGAACTATGTACGTGCCAGGATCAGAATTCACGTACACAGCGATTACATAAATGAACATCATCGCACAGTGTTCGAATAATAACATAAAAGGGTATTAACTTATTACATCACAGAGTCATAGACATCCACATAGTCATCAACTTAACAGTTAAATCAAAGTGCTAGCGAAACGCAGTAAAGATAAGGCCTTCACAGGCAGCTGACTGGGGGTTGCCGCCAACCCACACCTAAAACTCGTCGTAGTCTTGGAACTCCTGGAAGTCTCCTTCCACGACTTCGTCTTCTCCTGAGCAGTGGTTGCAATGTGGACAACCTGGTGTTTTGTGGTAAAGCAAGGATGAGTACACATCAACGTACTCAGCAAATGCCCCGTTTGGCTGAAGTGGACTAGCTTTATGTGGGGTTAGGCTCAAGCAGTTGCTTTTAGTTGGTCAGGTATTTATTATTAGTAGGAGCCAAGTTTTATTAAATTACCATACCCTGAGTCGTTTCCTCGTCGAGGAAACATCACGATCATCATCGAACCAACAACATTAATAGAACCATTGTATCTCGAACCATTCGTATCTCTAATCAAAGAGGATCCCAAGGCTGCTCTTAACCATGAGCACGGCTGATATACCAGTTTCACTACCCTCTGCAGAGGTCGCACACTTTACCCATGAGCCGTGATTCCCTCTCTAGCCCGGGCTTGCAAGACCCTTATTCACTCCCAAGGTGAATGGCCAGGGATTCACTACGAAGCCTTTACAAAGATTCCCTAGAGGTCATAGCTGCCCGTTAGGTTTCTCCAGTTTGATAAACACAGTACCTCTCCCCGTAGGAGGGTGACTAAAAAACAAAACGAAAGAACCTCGGCACTCAGCCTCGGCAGAGCAAGCACTGTGCCTGGACCCCATTGACGGCACGACGGCGAAGCAACTACACTTCTAGTTCCTCTAATTAATTAGCTAAGGGCACCCCATTCCACCCTCATGGTTGCATTGTTATCCCGGGTGGTCTCTCAACGAACAGGTCCTTACGGAGAGGTACTCAGGAAACAGCCTGAGCCCCCTAGAGTATCACAAGATCAACAGTATAATCAGGATAACAGTATCGTATCATAAATAGTCACATCATGTTCATTGATTAAATTAAGGCAATAGCAAAATGCTAACCATAATCACCCAAAAGGTCATCAAGGATAAGGTAAAGTATAAAGCTAGTCAATCCTTAGATTTCAATAAAATACTGCGGGAAAGTGAATTATAAGTGAATAGGACATAATGGGTCAGAGGACACTTGCCTTCACCAAGCTGCTGCTGCTCAGGGTCTTCTCCTGCAATTCCCTCAGACTCCACGAACGGCCCGATATCTACGCGAGTGCAAACATACATCCAACATTCTTGAAATGGTAGAAAACAGTACACCATACAACAGTATAGATCAAATAAATATGCACGCGACAAAGAATTCGCATCTACGACTACGCAAGAACGGAACCGAGACGACTGATACTACGGTCGAGGGATATCACATGTATACTAAGCGAATATGAATTATAATATTTAATTCGGCTTAATCATATTAACAGACAATAATCACATGCCGAGTAAAATTACTACTTAGTCCCGATTAGTGTGTTGTTCGAATAACCGTTGCTTAAATATATATTTACTTAGCGCGAGCTATTCTAGGTGAGATGAATCATTAGCGTGCGTAAAACGCATGACGACACGTGTGAACAGCACGCACAACGCGCGCGGACAGCACGCGACGATTTATTGCGCGACGCGCGGGCGATGGCGAACGACACGAACGCGCACGGGGTTAGACGAGGGGTAGACGGGGGGGGGGGGGGGGGTAGACGAGAGTCGTCTAGGGGTAGACGAAGGGTAGGCGAACGTAGACGGAGTCCCGTCGACGCACTGCGCGCAAGCAAACGCGAGCGCGCGCACTAGTTGCGCGACACACGACACATTAAATAATTAGCAAACCGCGGCTAATTAATGACGTGACGACGAACAACCTATATTACGTTTAAACGCGAAAATTATATTTCTAAGTTCAATTTAGTTGACGTAAACTACTTGCGAGGATTCTACAAACAATGACGACGGCGCGCGCGATACCCGTGATTACGTGCGAAATTGCGCGCGCGAGACTGACGAGTACGCAATGCGCTAGATAACTGTAGCGAGGCACGGCGATGGTAGACGAACGGCCGGGGCGAGCTGGGCAGCGGCGAGCGCGCAGCAACGCAGTTGCGACGCACAAGGGCGAGGTTCGACGGCGAACGGCTGCTACTGCGCTAAACGTCAACGCGGCTGGGCGTGCTACGAGTGCGCGCTGAGCTTGGGCTGCGCGGCATGGGGACGGGTTTGAGCGCGCCGAGTGCGCAGCTACTCGGCCGCTGCACGCAGGGACGAGGCGAGGGCGCGCGGGGTCTGCACGTCGGGGGATCGGGCTTGCTGCGCGCTGCAGGCCGCGACAGCAGGGAGTTTAGTCGCGCACAAGGGAGCTGGGCTGCGCGCTGGCCGGAGGGGAGTCCGCGGCAGGGACGAGTCGCTGCGCAGGTCCCCCTGACCGCGACGCCGGGCAGCGACTGAGCGAGGTCTCGCCGGCGAAGTGAAACGGCGCGACGAGGGGCTACGGGTACGCAGCAGACGCGTACGGCGGGGGAGGAAGAATGGGAAAGGAGAGAGAGGATGGGGCGGGCTCACCTCGGCGGCGCGCACGACGACGGCCGCAGCGGGGCGCGACACTCCGGCGACGGGGACGCAGAGAGCGGGGGTGAGGCGAGGCTCCGGCGGTGGATCGGCGAGGCGAAGCAGCAATGGCGAGAACTGCGCAGGGGGTCGTGGGCGTTCGTGGCGAGAAAACTGGACAACGGGTGGAAGAAATCGTGCGCAACTAGCGAAGAAAACTGCGCGCGGGCGGTTTTCTTCTCTGGAAATTCGCACAGGCGTTCCGATTTGGAAGAAGCACAGCGCGCGGGCCCGGCTGGAGCGGCGGCGGCGCTGGGCGTCCACGCGCGGCTGCGTGCGCGCTACGCGCGCGGAGACCTGGGCTGGGACTAGAGCGCGCGCGCGCTAGGCTGGCGGGGGGGGGGGGGGGAATGGCGCGCTGGGCCGCCGCGGGAGCTGGGGTGGGCTGCGGCGTGCGCGGGCCCGCGAGGGGGGGTTCTGGCGCGGGGGGGGGGGGGAAAGGCCGGGAGTTGGGCCGAGCGGGGGGGGGGGGGGGAGAAAGAGGGGGGAAGGGGGGGGGGGGGGCTGGCGCGGTGGGCCGGCTGGGCCAGGGAAGGGGGGCTGGGCTGAAATCTGTTTTTCCTTTTCTTTTATTTTTTCTTTCTCTTTTCTATTTATTTCAGTTTGACACTATGCGAAAATAAATAATTAGATGAAAGATTGAGCAACTCATTCATCAACCAAAAAGAACAAATGCTTTCTAACATGATGCAACAGCCATTGTTCTCTTTTCTACTAGATTATAATTACCTTTACACTTAAAAATAACCACTCTTCTTCTATAAAAAGGAGAAGGAGGAGTTTGGGGAAGATGTGAAGAGAGAAGTAACACCTGAATTTGTGAATACGAGCAAAGAAATTTTTATACCCCAAATTCAGGGTGTTACACCCTCGGCTCGGTCAGCCTTGACTGCTTACGTGTACTCCGTCGTTTTCAGGATCCACTTTCGAAGTAGTCGAAAAGCACGAAAGACATTCTAGCAGGAAGGATTTCTTTTCGAGAGGAAAAAATTCGACGCAGAGGGGGTTCCCCCCTTTTAGCCCCCGAGGGAGGGTCGGGCTTTGCCGAGGCAAGGCTGACCCTTCCTTGATGACTAAACTTTGCGTAGGAACGAGGTATGCAAACAACTTGAAAGCATCTTAAGGGTAGAAGCGACGTAGCTGTTGGATGTTCCAAGCGTTGCTGTAGACCTCGCCTTGACTGTTGGCTAGTTTGTACGTTCCGGGCTTCAGAACTTTGGCGACGACGAACGGCCCTTCCCAGGGAGGCATGAGCTTGTGCCGCCCTCGGGCGTCCTGTCGCAGCCGAAGCACCAGGTCGCCCACCTGGAGGTCTTGGGACCGGACCCCTCGGGCGTGGTAGCGTCGCAGGGACTGCTGGTACCGCGCCGAGTGTAGCAAGGCCATGTCCCGAGCCTCTTCCAGCTGGTCCAGCGAGTCTTCTCGATTAGCTTGGTTGCTTTGGTCAGCATAGGCCCTCGTCCTCGGGGAACCGTATTCTAAGTCTGTGGGCAAGATGGCCTCGACCCCATAGACTAGAAAGAACAACGTGAAGCCCGTGGCTCGGCTCGGCGTTGTCCTCAGGCTCCAGACCACCGAGGGGAGTTCCTTCATCCATCGCTTGCCAAACTTGTTGAGGTCGTTGTAGATCCGAGGCTTGAGTCCTTGTAGAATCATGCCGTTGGCACGCTCTACTTGTCCATTCGTCATGGGGTGAGCCACGGCGGCCCAGTCCACCCGGATGTGGTGATCCTCGCAGAAGTCCAGGAACTTTCTGCCGGTGAACTGGGTGCCATTGTCGGTGATGATGGAGTTAGGGACCCCAAAACGGTGGATGATGTTGGTGAAGAACGCCACCGCCTGTTCGGACGTGATGCCGTTTAGGGGTCGGACCTCGATCCACTTGGAGAATTTGTCGATGGCGACCAACAGGTGCGTGTAGCCCCCGGGTGCCTTTTGCAAGGGGCCGACGAGGTCTAGACCCCACACAGCAAAAGGCCAGGTGATGGGTTTCGTCTGCAGAGCCTAAGCGGGCAGGTGGGTCTGCCTCGCGTAGAACTGACACCCTTCGTAGGTGCGGACAATTCTAGTGGCGTCGACCACCGCCGTCGGCCAGTAGAAACCTTGTCGGAAAGCGTTTCCAACAAGGGCTCGAGGTGCTGCGTGATGGCCGCAAGCCCCCGAGTGTATCTCTCGTAGGAGCTCCTGACCTTCGGCGATGGAAATGCATCGCTGGAGGATGCCTGAGGGGCTGCGGTGGTAGAGCTCCTTCCCATCTCCCAGCAAGACGAACGACTTGGCGCGCCGCGCCAACCGCCGAGCTTCGGCTCGGTCGAGGGGTAGCTCTCCTCGGTGGAGATATTGCAGGTACGGGGTCTGCCAGTTTCGATTAGGCGTGACCCCGCTCCGCTCCTCCTCGACGCGCAGTGCCTCACACTCGGGGTCCAAGGGTACCTCGGACTGAACCGAGGATGTCTCGGGTCGAGCTGAGGGTGCCTCGGGCGGAGCTGAGGGTGCCTCGGACTGAGCCGAGGGTTCCTCGGGCTGGGCCGAGGGTGCCTCGGGCTCGGGCATGTCGTCGATCTTGACGGAGGGTTGATGCAGGTCTCGGGAGAAGACGTCCGGGGGAACCGTTGTTCGCCCCGAGGCTATTTTAGCCAGCTCGTCCGCAGTCTCGTTGTAGCGCCGGGCGATGTGGTTGAGCTCGAGCTCGTAGAACTTGTCTTCCAGGCGCCGAACCTCATCGCAGTAGGCCTCCATCTTCGGGTCGCGGCAGTGGGAGTTCTTCATGACTTGGTCGATGACGAGCTGCGAGTCACCGCGAGCGTCGAGGCGTCGGACCCCTAGCTCGATGGCGATCCGCAACCCGTTGACCAGAGCTTCGTACTCAGCCACATTGTTGGACGCCGGGAAATGGAGGCGTAGCACGTAGCGTAGGTGCTTCCCGAGGGGCGAGATGAAGAGTAGGCCTGCGCCGGCTCCTGTCTTCATCAGCGACCCGTCGAAGAACATGGTCCAGAGTTCCGGCTGGATCGGAACTGTTGGGAGCTGGGTGTCGACCCATTCAGCCACGAAGTCCGCCAAGACTTGGGACGTGATGGCCTTCCGAGGGGCGAACGAGATTGTTTCGCCCATGATTTCCACCGCCCACTTTGCGATTCTACCCAAGGCCTCTCGGCACTGGATGATCTCCCCCAGGGGGAAGGATGACACCACAGTTACCGGATGAGACTCGAAGTAGTGTCGCAACTTCCGCCGCGTCAGGATCACCGCGTACAGCAGCTTCTGAACTTGTGGGTAGCGGGTTTTGGTCTCGGACAGTACCTCGCTGATGAAGTAGACTGGCCTCTGGACGGGCAATGTATGCCCCTCTTCTCGTCTCTCAACCACAATCGCGGCGCTAACCACCTGAGTGGTCGCGACGACGTAGATCAAGAGGGCTTCTCCGGCAGCTGGGGGCACCAAGATGGGCGCATTCGTGAGGAGCGCCTTCAGGTTCCGGAGGGCTTCCTCGGCCTCAGGGGTCCAAGTGAAGCACTCGGCCTTCCTTAAGAGGTGGTACAGAGGCAGGCCTCTTTCGCCGAGGCGTGAGATGAAGCGGCTCAGAGCCGCAAGACATCCCATGACTCTCTGTACGCCTTTCAAGTCCTTGATGGGCCCCATGCTGGTGATGGCTGCGATCTTCTCCGGGTTGGCTTCGATGCCTCGCTCGGAGATGATGAACCCCAAGAGCATGCCTTGGGGCACCCCGAAGACACACTTTTCGAGATTGAGCTTCACGCCTTTTGCCTTGAGACATCGGAATGTCACTTCAAGGTCGGAAAGGAGGTCGGAGGCTTTCCTCGTCTTGACTACGATGTCATCGACGTAGGCCTCGACCGTCCGGAAAATGTGTTGGCCGAACACATGGTTCATGCACCGCTGGTACGTCGCACCCGCATTCCTCAAGCCGAACGACATGGTGACATAGCAGTACATGCCGAAGGGCGTGATGAAAGGAGTCGCGAGCTGGTCGGACTCCTTCATCCTGATTTGGTGATACCCTGAGTAGGCATCGAGGAAAGACATGGTTTCGCACCTAGCAGTGGAATCCACGATCTGATCGATGCGAGGCAGAGGGTAGGGAACCTTCGGACATGCTTTGTTTAGACCAGTGTAGTCTACACACATCCGCCATTTCCCTCCTTTCTTTCTCACAAGCACAGGGTTGGCAAGCCATTCGGGATGGAATACCTCTTTGATGAACCCTGCCGCCATTAGCTTGTGGATCTCCTCGCCGATGGCTCTGCGCTTTTCTTCGTCGAATCGGCGCAGAGGCTGCTTGACGGGTTGGGCCCCGACTCGGATATCCAGCGAGTGCTCGGCGACATCCCTCGGTATGCCGGGCATGTCCGAGGGACTCCACGCGAAAACGTCGGCGTTCGCGCGGAGAAAGTCGACGAGCACTGCTTCCTATTTGGGATCGAGCTCGGAGCCGATCCGGATCTGCTTGGAGGCGTCGCTGCTGAGGTCGAGGGGGACGGACTTAACCGTCTCCGCTGGCTCGAAGTCGCCGGCGTGACGCTTCACGTCTGGCACCTCCTTAGAGAGGCTCTCCAGGTCGGCGATGAGGGCCTCGGATTCGGCGAGGGCCTCGGCGTACTCCATGCACTCCACGTCGCATTCGAACGCGTGTCGGTACGTGGTGCCGACGGTGATGACCCCGTTGGGGCCCGGCATCTTGAGCTTGAGGTAGGTGTAGTTGGGGAAGACCATGAACTTCGCATAGCATGGCCTCCCCAGTACTGCGTGGTAGGTTCCTCGGAACCCGACCACCTCGAACGTGAGGGTCTCCCTTCGGAAGTTGGAGGGTGCTCCGAAGCAGACGGGAAGGTCGAGTTGTCCTAGGGGCTGAACGCGCTTCCCGGGAATGATCCCGTGGAAAGGCACAGCGCCTGCCCGGACCGAGGATAGATCAACACGCAGGAGCCCGAGGGTCTCGGCGTAGATGATGTTGAGGCTGCTGCCTTCGTCCATGAGGACCTTGGTGAGCCTGACGTCGCCGATGACGGGGTCGACAACGAGCGGGTATTTCCCCGGGCTTGGCACGTGGTCGGGGTGGTCGGCTCGGTCGAAGGTGATGGGCTTGTCGGACCAGTCTAGGTAGACTGGCGCCGCCACCTTCACCGAACAGACCTCCCGACGCTCTTGCTTGCGGTGCCGAGCCGAGGCGTTCGCCGCTTGCCCACCGTAGATCATGAAGCAGTCGCGGACCTCGGGGAACTCTCCTGCCTGGTGATCTTCCTTCTTGTCGTCGTCGCGAGCCCTGCCACCCTCCGCGGGTGGCCCGGCCCTGTGGAAGTGGCGCCGAAGCATAGCGCACTCCTCAAGGGTGTGCTTGATGGGCCCCTGATGATAGGGACACGACTCCTTGAGCATCTTGTCGAAGAGGTTGGCACCTCCGGGGGGTTTCCGAGGGTTCTTGTACTCGGCGACGGCGACAAGGTCCGCGTCAGCGGCGTCGCGTTTCGCTTGCGACTTCTTCTTGTCCTTCTTCTTGGCGCCGCACTGAGTTGACGCCTCGGAGGCATCTTCCGGTGGGCGGCCCTGGGGCTGCTTGTCCTTCCGGAAGATAGCCTCAACCACCTCCTGGCCAGAGGCGAACTTGGTGGTGATGTCCATCAGCTCGCTCGCCCTGGTGGGGGTCTTGCGACCCAGCTTGCTCACCAGGTCGCGGCAGGTGGTGCCGGTGAGGAACGCGTCGATGACATCTGAATCGGTGATGTTGGACAGCTCGGTGCGCTGCTTCGAGAATCGCCGGATGTAGTCCCGGAGAGACTCTCCCGGCTGCTGCTGGCAGCTTCGAAGGTCCCAGGAGTTTCCAGGGCGTACGTACGTGCCCTGGAAATTGCCGGCGAAGGCTTGGACCAGGTCGTCCCAGTTGGAGATCTGCCCCAGAGGCAGGTGCTCCAATAAGGCACGAGCGGTGTCGGAGAGGAACAGGGGGAGGTTGCGGATGAAGAGGTTGTCATCGTCCGTTCCACCCAGTTGGCAGGCCAGCCGGTAGTCCGCGAGCCACAGTTCTGGTCTCGTCTCCCCCGAGTACTTTGTGATAGTGGTCGGGGGTCGGAACCGGGTCGGGAATAGCGCCCATCGTATGGCGCGGCTGAAAGCCTGCGGACCGGGTGGTTCGGGCGATGGACTCCGATCCTCCCCGCTGTCGTAGCGTCCCCCACGCCTGGGGTGGTAGCCTCGGCGCACCCTCTCGTCGAGGTGGGCCTGACGGTCGCGGTGATGGTGCTCGTTGCCGAGGCGACCCGGGGCCGCAGGCGCTGTGTTGCGCGTGCGCCCGGTGTGGACCGAGGCTTCCCGCATGAATTGGGAAGTCGCGGCACAATGTTCCGAGGGGTACCCCTGCCTTCGGGAGGCGGAGCTTTCGGCCCGTCGGACCGCGGCGCCCTCCAGGAGATTCTTGAGCTCTCCCTGGATTCGTCGTCCCTCGGTGGTTGATGGCTCTGGCATCGCACGGAGAAGCATTGCTGCTGCAGCCAGGTTCTGGCCGACCCCACTGGAAGCGGGTGGCGGCCTCACCCTGACATCGTCGGCGATGCGGTGCTGGAAGCCCTGGGGTAGATGACACATTTCTCCGGTCGGAGGTTGGCCCGCCCATTCCTGCCCGAGGTCCCGGTGGATCGGCTCAAGTGCTCCTCCTCCCTTGTCGAGCCTGGCCGGCACCCTGCGGATTTGCTCGAGCCGTGGGTCATGACCCCCCGCTGGAACAGGGACCACAGCTAGCTCCCGTAGGATGTCAACGCGAGGCACAGGCCTAGGGAGAACACCGTTCTCCGGCATACCGAGATGGTTGCCTTCGGAGGGACCCCCTAGATCGACGTGGAAACATTCGCGACTTGGGCCACAGTCCTCGTTGCCGAGGCTGCGGCTACCGTCAGAACAGTCGGAAAGGCAGTAGTCGCACGCGGTCATGAAGTCCCGCATGGCACTGGGGTTACCAAGTCCGGAGAAATCCCAACAGAAATCGGGCACGTCGTCTTCCTTGGACCTAGAGGGCCCGTAGGTCGAGACGTCCGTCAGCCGGTCCTAGGGTGACCGCATACGAAACCCCAGAGGGTTTGGACTTGCCTCTACGAGATCGTCCGCCAAAGCGAGGCCGCTTGGCGGGTCGAGGCTGAATCCGAAAGGCGTGAGATGGGGATCGGTGGGTACCTCTTGGTCGACGGGCGGTGACGAAGTCACGTCAGGGACTGACTGCACCGTTGTCTTAGGTACGAGGGTGACGCCCAGCAAGCCTTTCGCGAGCGTGCTGGCGTGGTCCGTTTGCTCGGAATTGGCATGTTGCGGGGAGACGGCGCTCATCTTCGTCTCGAACGCGCCCCCACTGGGGCGCCGGCGCCGTCGACTTGCTCGACAGCCGACGAGGTGCCGCCTCCTGCTTGGCCTTGGTTGCCCCGCCTCCTCCTCCATCGGCGGGGGAGAGGGCGGGGTGAGCTCGAATGTTGTTCTTCCACCACGCGGGGAAGACGTCGTCGATTCCGCCGCCGGCGGGCGGGCTGTCGGCCGCCATTGTCGCTGTCGCACGACGGGGGAAGGAGTATCATGTCGTAGCTGCCGTCGAGGGACATGAACTCAAGACTCCCGAAACGGAGTACCATCCCGGGCTGGAGAGGTTGCTGGAGACTGCCCATCTGGAGCTTGACGGGAAGCTGTTCGTCAACACGCAGCAGGCCCCTATCTGGCGCGCCAACTGTCGGCGTTTCGAGACCGGGGGGTCCCTGGGCCGACGAGTGAAATGTCGCCGCGTGCCCCAGCCCAGATGGGTCGGCGCGAGGCCGAGCGCGAAGGGGGGAAAAGTGGCAGCCGAAGACGGGCGTGAGAGAGGTGGAAATCCCGCGGCCTTCGTGTTCGTCCCGCGCCCAGGTCGGGTGCGCTTGCAGTAGGGGGTTACAAGCGTCCGCGTGGGAGAGAGCGAGGGACTCTACGCGTCGCCCCGTCCTCCCATGCGGCCAACCCTCTGTAAGAGGGCCCTGGTCCTTCCTTTTATAGGCGTAAGGAGAGGATCCAGGTGTACAATGGGGGTGTAGCAGAGTGTTAACGTGTCTAGCGGAGGAGAGCTAGCGCCCTAAGTACATGCCATCGTGGCAGCCGGAGAGGTTTTGGCACCCGGTTCGTGTGGTGTCGTGGCCGTCGGAGGAGCGCTGGAGCCTGGCGGAAGGACAACTGTCGGAGCCGTCGAGTCCTTGCTGACGTCCTCTTGCTTCCGTAAGGGGGCTGAGAGCCGCCGTCATCACAGAGCATGCGGGGCGCCATCATTGCCTATCTGGCGGAGCGAGCCAGATGGGACGCCGGTCTTGTCCCCCGTAGCCTGAGTCAGCTTGGGGTAGGGTAATGATGGCGCCTCCCGTTGACGTGGTCGGTCCGCGCCCTAGGTTGGGCGATGTGGAGGCTCCTCCGAGGCCGAGGTCGAGTCTGTCTTCCGTGGCCGAGGTCGAGTCCGAGCCCCTGGGTCGGGTGAGGCGGAGACCGTCGGCTGAGTCCAGGGCTGAGTCCGAGCCCTGGGGTCGGGCGAAGCGGAGTTCGTCATCTTACGGGGCTGAGCCCGAGTCCGAGCCCTGGGGTCGGGCGGATCGGAGTTCGTCGTCTTCAGGGGTTGAGCCCGAGTCCGAGCCCTGGGTCGGGCGGAGCGGAGTTCGCCGTCTTCCGGGGCTGAGCCCGAGTCCGAGCCCTGGGTCGGGCGGAGCGGAGTTCGCCGTCTTCCGGGGCTGAGCCCGAGTCTGAGCCCTGGGTCGGGCGGAGCGGAGTTCGCCGTCTTCCGGGGCTGAGCCCGAGTCCAGGCCCTGGGTCGGGTGAAGCGGAGTTTCCTATGGTGCCTGAGGCCGAGCCTGACTGCCTGTCAGCCTCACTCTGTCGAGTGGCGCAGCAGTCGGAGCGGCGCAGGCGGCGCTGTCCTTCTGTCAGGCCGGTCAGTGGAGCGACGAAGTGACTGCGGTCACTTCGGCTCTGTCGACTGGAGGACGTGCGTCAGGATAAAGGTGTCAGACCACCTTTGCATTAAATGCCCCTGCGATTTGGTCGGTTGGCGTGGCGACTTGGCCAGGGTTGCTTCTTGGCGAAGACTGGGCCTCGGGCAAGCCGGAAGTATGTTCGTCGCTGGAGGGGGGCCTCGGGCGAGACGGAGATCCTCCGGGGTCGGCTGCCCTTGCCCGAGGCTGGGCTCGGGCGAGGCGTGATCGGGTCCCTCGAATGGACCGATCCCTGACTTAGTCGCACCCATCAGGCCTTTGCAGCTTTGTGCTTATGGGGGTTACCAGCTGAGAATTAGGAGCCTCGAGGGTACCCCTAATTATGGTCCCCGACAGTAGCCCCCGAGCCTCGAAGGGAGTGTTAATACTCGCTTGGAGGCTTTTGTCGCACTTTTTTGCAAGGGGACCAGCCTTTCTCGGTTGCATTACGTTCCGGTGGGTGCGCGCGAGCGCACCCGCCGGGTGTAGCCCCCGAGGCCTCAGAGGAGTGGTTTGACGCCTCCGAGGTCTTAATGCCTCGCGCAATGCTTTGGCTGGTCTGGTCGTTCCCTCATGTGAGCTGGTCGTAGCCCGGGTGCACGGTCGGGTCCCAAGTTCTCGGGCTGGTATGTTGACGCTGTCAACGGTTTGGCCGGAGCCGGGTTTGCGAGAGCAGCCCCCGAGCCTCTGCACAGGGCGAGAGGACGGTCAGGGACAGACTCGACTTTTTTACATATGCCCCTGCGTCGCCTTTCCGCAAGGAGGAGGGGGTGGGGAAAGCGCCATGTTGCCCTCGGAGGGCGCCGAACATGGTGTCTCCGGTGAGCTGCTGGCGGGTAATCCGAGCGGACGTCCGTGCCCCATTTGCTAGGGGTCGGCTAGAGGCCCAGAGGCGCGCCCAAAAGTACCTGCGGGTGATCTGCCGGACCCGGTCCCCTGTCGACGGGGTCCGAGGGCTCGATGCCTCCCTCTGATGGAATAAGCTCTCTCCCGTTTCCGTCCAGTTTCCCTATTTTTCCGTAAATACGGAAACAGTCGGGTCAAATGTAGAAAACGGTACGGGTCGGGACGGGATTTTTTCCGTCCGTTTTCAACCCTACTTGAGCTAAGAGAGTGTTAATACACCAGACGACTATGTTAGCTACTCTTCGATTTTGACGAGTTGGAAGTTTATTAACAAAAAACATTAGCAACACATGTCCAGGACTACATCTACACGACTGCACTGTGCAACAACATTATGTGCCTCCGGTGATCATGGCGATGTGCGACGCTCAGAACTGCACTAGACTTCATTTAGGGAGAATGCACCAAGCTGCTATATCCGAGGGATACACGATATCCGCCCGATACCCGATAGGTACGGGCACGAGTACAAAATTTTACTCGTGTGTATAGTCATGGGCGGATATGGATAATCCCCGCGGGTATGGTCGCGGGCGGGTATTTACTCTACCTGATCCGAACCCGACACATTGCCATCCCTATCCGTCTCTCTCCCCACAAACATATCTATCTGTCTTTCTAAAAGCACGACACGACAGAGAAACACATAAGATATAGAGTTAGACATCTAGACTTTTTCTCATTGCTATTTTATAAAGGTGTTTCTTTATAGAGACGTGAGACACTTTAGAAATAAAGTTGGCATTTGCTCACATAACCCTAATTAGGATTACTTAACACTCCCCCTTAGGTAAATACCGCGACCAACACATGACTCGTTAAAACTCCAAAAACTCAATGGAAAATATAGAGAAAGAGTACATGGTGACACAAATTACATTTGCAATTTGTTATCTCGTTAAAACACTTATGCGAGAAACTTCAGAAAACAAGGAAAATGAGTATAACAACTGTCATCAAGACAGACTTGATCTTCTGGATCTAGATTCCATTGAATCTTCTACAACTCACATCTTCTACAAGGGCTAAATTTAGAAACATGCTCCCCATGATCCTTGCAAAATTGTATCAATATGACAAAACATCTTCTTCTGAAAGTACATTATATGCACATAGAGATTTAGCAAACAAATCGCCTATCCTTGCAAGGATTATTTCAGAAACTTCACCTCAACTCACTTCTAGGATACACGAGGTAAGTGCACGTAACAACATAAATAAGACACTTTGATTGGTGGTGTTTGATCGACTGGATCTACATATTTGATATAAACTTTTATAAATGTTTACATATTGATCATCAAGCTGACGCCTTCAGGGCATACAATCAGTGTCTCATAATTATTATCAATATTAATCATTCGCTCTCTCTGATGATGACATGTCAAAGTCATTATCCCTCATAACTCAAACATATTTCTTCAAGATATGTGTCTCATTATTCATCTGGAATAATAAGGATGGATGGGGCTAGGGGCTACACCTTTCATTCTCTATCATACACCACAATGTATACATAGTTGTGCAAAGCAAATAATTTGTCCTTCCACATGACTTAGGGGATATTATAGTTGTAGTAGTACATATTCTAGATATGACTCATCGCTTCAGGCGTTCATTCATTACAACTTATATGATGGTGTAACATAAGTTCAGTAAAGATCGTAATCCATCACAGATTCTTCATCGATCAGATACATCGTTATAGTCTATCATTTTGGCACAATAGGGATATTTTGTCAGTAACACCTAAACCATCGGGGTTATTGTCATTAAGGCTTAGATGATATCATAATTTGACATATAGTGGAATATACCATGAGAAAACTTGTAGAATGCACATGTGCTTATTCGGTGAACTTCAAGTCA
Source organism: Zea mays (assembly GCF_902167145.1). Taxonomy (NCBI): domain Eukaryota; kingdom Viridiplantae; phylum Streptophyta; class Magnoliopsida; order Poales; family Poaceae; genus Zea; species Zea mays. Next base: position 7,954,692 of record NC_050104.1, on the reverse strand, counting down.
TTTGGTACCTCATCTTATTCCTTCTCAGGTCTGTATGGGTCTTTATCCCTTTATATGGGTTATCAAACTTTAGTGTTCAAAACACAGACCTTTTCTTCTAGAAAGGTTCCATCTGGGAACTATAATCTCAACAAGGAAATATTCTCTCTACACAGAAGAGTGATCATTCATCAGTAATGTATTATCCGATATGAGATTTATATGTTGCATATTTATAATTCAAAGATATGAGTCTTCATAGGATCTCACAACGTCTCTACCGCAATGCCTAAGTTTCAATCCTAAACAATATAAGTATAAATACAAGATTGAAACTTAAATGCTTAATATAAATGCGGAAGCTAAAGAGCAAAGTAGAGATGCAAACTCTCGTGGATGACGCCAGTATTTTTACCGAGGTATCTGGAACCACGCAAGGTTCCGACTAATCCTCGTTGGTGCCCCTACACAAAGGGAAGCCCACGTGAGGGCCAAGCACCACGGTCGAGCTTCCGGCCGAAACGCCGTGGGCCTTATTCCCTACGCAAAGGGAAGCCCACGCGAGGGTGAAGCACCACGGTCGAGTAACTCCGTAGAGAGCCGCGGGCCTTCTCCTCGCGCAAGTGGTGCTCCGCTTCCGGCTCCTCTCGGACGCTCCCCGCCGTCTCCACTAACAGGTGTCGGGGACCATAATTAGGGGTACCCCCAAGGCTCCTAATCTCAGCTGGTAACCCCCATCAGCACAAAGCTGCAAAGGCCTGATGGGTGCGATTAAGTCAAGGCTCAGCCCACTCAAGGGACATGATCTTGCCTCGCCCGAGCCCAGCCTCGGGCAAGGGCAGCCGACCCCGGAGGATTTACGTCTCGCCCGAGGGCCCCCTCAAGCAACGGACACACCTTCGGCTCGCCCGAGGCCCAGCCTTCGCCAAGAAGCAACCTTGGCCAAATCGCCACGCCGACCGACCGTATCGTAGGAGCATTTAATGCAAGGATGGCCTGACACCTCATCCTGACGCGCGCCCTTCAGTCGATAGAGCCGAAGTGACCGCAGTCACTTCGCCGCTCCACTGACCGGCCTGACAAGAGGACAGCGCCGCCTGCGCCGCTCCGACTGCTGTGCCACTCAACAGAGTGAGGCTGACAACAGCCAAGTCCGGCCTCGGGCGCCATAGGAAGCTCCGCCTCGCCTGACCCCAGGGCTCGGACTCGGCCTCGGCCCCGGAAGACGACAAACTCCGCCTCGCCCGACCCCAGGGCTCGGACTCGGCCTCGGCCCCGGAAGACGACGAACTCCGCCTCGCCCGACCCCAGGGCTCGGACTCGGCCTCGACCCCGGAAGACAACGAACTCCGCCTCGCCCGACCCCAGGGCTCGGACTCGGCCTTGGCCCCGGAAGACGACAAACTCCGCCTCGCCCGACCCCAGGGCTCGGACTCGGCCTCGGCCCCGGAAGACGACGAACTCCGCCTCGCTCGACCCCAGGGCTTGGACTCGGCCCTGGCCTCAGCCGACGGTCTCCGCCTCGCCCGACCCAGGGGCTCAGACTCGACCTCGACCTTGGAAGACAGACTCGACCTCGGCCTCGGAGGAGCCTCCGTCTCGCCCGACCCAGGGCTCGGACCGACCACGTCGCAGGAGGGGCCATCATTGCCCTACCCATAGCTAGCTCTGGCTACGGGGATCAAGACCGACGTCCCATCTGGCTCGCCCCGGCAAAGCAAATAATGATGGCGCCCCGCGTGCTCCATGGCGACGACGGCTCTCAGCCCCCTTACGGAAGCAAGGAGACGTCAGCAAGGACTCGACAGCCCCGACAGCTGTCCTTCCGCCAGGCTCCAGCGCTCCTCCGACGGCCACGACATCTCATGAACAGAGTGCCAAAACCTCTCCGGCTGCCACGACGGCATGTACTTAGGGCACTAGCTCCTCTCTGCTAGACACGTTAGCACACTGCTACATCTCCCATTGTACACCTGGACCCTTTCCTTACGCCTATAAAAGGAAGGTCCAGGGCCCTCTTACAGAAGGTTGGCCGCACGGGGAGGACGAGACGGTGTGTGCAGGCCTCTCGCTCCCTCTCACGCGGACGCTTGTAACCCCCTACTGCAAGCGCACCCGACCTGGGCGCGGGACAAACACGAAGGCCGTGGGATTCCCCTTTTACGCCTGTCTCCCTCTGGTTTTCCCCCCTTCACGCTCCGTCTCGCGCCGACCCATCTGGGCTGGGGCACGCGGCGACAATTTACTTGTCGGTCCAGGGACCCCCCGGGTCGAAACGCCGACAGTTGGCGCGCCAGGTAGGGGCCTGCTGCGTGTTGACGAACAGTTTCCCGTCAAGCTCCAGATGGGTAGTCTCCAGCAACCTTTCCAGCCCGGGACGGTGCTCCGTTTCGGGAGTCTTGAGTTCATGTCCCTCGACGGTAGCTACGACATGATACTCCTTCCCCCGCCGTGCGACAGCGACAATGGCGGCCGACAACCCGCCCGCCGGCGGCGGAATCGACGACGTCTTCCCCACATGGCGGAAGAACAACATTCGAGTTTGTCCCGTCGCCTCCCCCGCCAACGGAGGAGGAGGCGGGGCAACCAAGGCCGTGCAGGAGGCGGCACCTCGTCGGCTGTCGAGCGAGTCGACGGCGCCGGCGCCCCAACAGGGGACACGTCAGGCATCGACCTCGCGTCTGAGACGAAGACGAGCGTCGTTTCCTCGCAACACGCCAACTCCAAGTGGACGGACGACGCCAGCACGCTCGCAAAGGACTTGCTGGGCGTCACCCTCGTACCTGAGACGACAGTGCAGTCTGCCCTTGACGCGACTTCGTCACCGCTCGTCGACCAAGAGGTACCGACCGATTCTCATCTCGTGCCTTTTGGATTCAGCCTCGACCCACCAAGCGACTTTGCTTCGGTGGACGCTTTCATAGAGGCGAGTCCAAACCCTCCGGGGTACGGTATGCGGTCACCCTGGGACCAGCTGACAGCCGTCTCGACCTACGGGCCCTCGGGTTCCGAGGAAGATGACGAGCCTGACTTTTGTTGGGATTTCTCCGGACTTGGTAACCCCAGTGCCATGCGGGACTTCATGACCGCATGCGACTACTGCCTTTCCGATTGTTCCGACGGTAGCCGCAGCTTCGGCGACGAGGGCTGCGACCCAAGTCGTGAATGTTTCCACGTCGATCTAGGGGGTCCCGGCGAAGGCAACCATCTTGGTATACCGGAAAACGGTGACCCCCTAGGCCTGCGCCTCGCGTTGACATCCTTCGGGAGCTAGCTGTGGTCCTAGTCCCTGCGGGGGGTCAGGACTCACAGCTCGAGCGAATCCGCGAGATGCAGGCTAGGCTCGACGAGGGAGCAGGAACACTTGAGCCGTTCCGCCGGGACATCGGGCAGGAATGGGAAGGCCAACCTCCGTCCGGAGAAGCGCGTCATCTACCCCAGGGCATCCAGCACCGCATCGCCGACGATGTCAGGGCAAGGCCGCCACCGGCTTCCAGTGGGGTCGGCCAGAACCTGGCTGCAGCGGCAATACTTCTCCGCGCGATGCCGGAGCCATCAACCACCGAGGGGCGGCGTATCCAGGGAGAGCTCAAGAATCTCCTGGAGGATGCCGCGGTCCGACGGGCCGAGAGCTCTACCTCCCGAAGGCAGGGCTACCCCTCGGAGCATCGCGCTGCGACTTCCCGATTCATGCGGGAAGCCTCGGTCCACACCGGGCGCACGCGCAACACAGCGCCTGCGGCCCCGGGTCGCCTCGGCAACGAGCACCAACACCGAAACCGTCGAGCCCACCTCAACGAGAAGGTGCGCCGAGGCTACCACCCCAGGCGTGGGGGACGCTACGACAGCGGGGAGGATCGGAGTCCCTCGCCCGAACCACCCGGTCCGCAGGCTTTCAGCCGGGCCATACGACGGGCGCCGTTCCCGACCCGGTTCCGAACCCCGACTACTATCACAAAGTACTCAGGGGAGACAAGGCCGGAAATGTGGCTCGCGGACTACCGGCTGGCCTGCCACCTGGGTGGAACGGACGATGACAACCTCATCATCCGCAACCTCCCCCTGTTCCTCTCCGACACCGCTCGAGCCTGGCTGGAGCATTTGCCTCCGAGGCAGATCTCCAACTGGGACGACCTGGTCCAAGCCTTCGCCGGCAACTTCCAGGGCACGTACGTCTGCCCTGGGAACTCCTGGGATCTTCGAAGCTGCCGCCAGCAGCCGGGAGAGTCTCTCCGGGACTACATCCGGTGATTCTTGAAGCAGCGCACCGAGCTGCCCAACGTCACCGACTCGGATGTCATCGGCGCGTTCCTCGCCGGCACCACCTGCCTCGACCAGGTGAGCAAGCTAGGTCGCAAGACCCCCACCAGGGCGAGCGAGCCGATGGACATCGCCACCAAGTTCGCCTCTGGCCAGGAGGCGGTTGAGGCCATCTTCCGGAAGGACAAGCAGCCCCAGGGCCGCCAGCCGGAAGATGTCCCCGAGGCGTCCACTCAGCGCGGCACCAAGAAGAAAGGCAAGAAGAAGTCGCAAGCGAAACGCGACGCCACCGACGCGGACCTTGTCGCCGCCGCTGAGTATAAGAATCCTCGGAAACCTCCCGGAGGCGCCAATCTCTTCGACAAGATGCTCAAGGAGCCGTGCCCCTATCATCAGGGGCCCGTCAAACACACCCTTGAGGAATGCGCCATGCTTCGGCGCCACTTTCACAAGGCCGGGCCACCTGCGGAAGGTGGCAGGGCCCACGACGATGATAAGAAGGAGGATCACAAGGCAGGAGAGTTCCCCGAGGTCCACGACTGCTTCATGATCTACGGTGGGCAAGTGGCGAACGCATCGGCTCGGCACCGCAAACAAGAGCGTCGGGAGGTCTGCTCGGTAAAGGTGGCGACGCCAGTCTACCTAGACTGGTCCGACAAGCCCATCATCTTCGACCAGGGCGACCACCACGACCGCGTGCCGAGTCCGGGGAAATACCCGCTCGTTGTCGACCTCGTCATCGGCAACGTCAGGCTCACCAAGGTCCTCATGAACGGGGGCAGTAGCCTCAACATCATCTACGCCGAGACCCTCGGGCTCCTGCGGATCGATCTGTCCTCGGTCCGGGCAGGCGCGACGCCTTTCCACGGGATCATCCCCGGGAAACGCGTCTAGCCCCTCGGACAACTCGATCTACCCGTCTGCTTCAGGACTCCCTCCAGCTTCCGAAGGGAAACCCTCACGTTCGAGGTGGCCGGGTTCCGAGGAACCTACCACACAGTGTTGGGGAGGCCATGCTACGCCAAGTTCATGGTCGTCCCCAAGTACATCTACCTCAAGCTCAAGATGTCGGGCCCCAACAGGGTCATCACCGTCGGCCCCACGTACCGACACGCGTACGAATGCGACGTGGAGTGCGTGGAGTACGCCGAGCCCCTCGCCGAATCCGAGGCCCTCATCGCCGACCTGGAGAGCCTCTCCAAGGAGGCGCCAGACGTGAAGCGCCATGCCGGCAACTTCGAGCCAGCGGAGATGGTTAAGGCCGTCCCTCTCGACCCCAGCAACGACACCTCCAAGCAGATCCGGATCGGCTCCGAGCTCGATCCCAAATAGGAAGCAGTGCTCGTCGACTTTCTCCGCGCAAACACCGACGTTTTCACGTGGAGTCCCTTGGACATGCCCGGCATACCGAGGGATGTTGCCGAGCACTCGCTGGATATCCGAGCTGGAGCCCGACCCGTGAAGCAGCCTCTGCGCCGATTCGACGAAGAAAAGCGCAGAGCCATAGGCGAGGAGATCCACAAGCTAATGGCGGCGGGGTTCATCAAAGAGGTATTCCATCCCGAATGGCTCGCCAACCCTGTGCTTGTGAGAAAGAAAGGAGGGAAATGGCGGATGTGTGTAGACTACACTGGTCTAAACAAAGCATGTCCAAAAGTTCCCTACCCTCTGCCTCGCATCGATCAAATCGTTGATTCCACTGCTGGGTGCGAAACCCTGTCTTTCCTCGATGCCTACTCAGGGTATCACCAAATCAGAATGAAAGAGTCTGACCAGCTCGCGACTTCTTTCATCACACCTTTCAGCATGTACTGCTATGTTACCATGCCGTTTGGTTTGAGGAATGCGGGTGCGACATACCAAAGGTGCATGAACCACGTGTTCGGCGAACACATTGGTCGAACGGTCGAGGCTTACGTCGATGACATCGTAGTCAAGACGAGGAAAGCCTCCGACCTCCTTTCTGACCTTGAAGCGACATTCCGGTGTCTCAAGGCGAAAGGCGTAAAACTCAATCCTGAGAAGTGCGTCTTCGGAGTCCCCCGAGGCATGCTCTTGGGTTTCATCGTCTCCGAGCGGGGCATCGAGGCCAACCCGGAGAAAATTGCGGCCATCACCAACATGGGGCCCGTCAAGGACTTGAAAGGCGTACAGAGGGTCATGGGATGCCTTGTGGCTCTGAGTCGTTTCATCTCGCGCCTCGGCGAAAGAGGCCTGCCTTTGTACCGCCTCTTAAGAAAGGCCGAGTGCTTCACTTGGACCCCTAAGGCCGAGGAAGCCCTCGGGAACCTGAAGGCGCTCCTCACGAACGTGCCCATCTTGGTGCCCCCCGCTACCAGAGAAGCCCTCTTGATCTACGTCGCCGCTACCACTCAGGTGGTCAGCGCCGCGATCGTGGTTGAGAGACAAGAAGAGGGGCATGCATTGCCCGTCCAGAGGCCAGTCTACTTCATCAGTGAGGTACTGTCCGAGACCAAGATTCGCTACCCACAAATTCAGAAGCTGCTATACGCGGTGATCCTGACGCGGCGGAAGTTGCGACACTACTTCGAGTCTCATCCGGTGACTGTGGTGTCATCCTTCCCCCTGGGGGAGATCATCCAGTGCTGAGAGGCCTCGGGTAGGATTGCAAAGTGGGCAATGGAAATCATGGGCGAGACAATCTCGTTCGCCCCTCGGAAGGCCATCAAGTCCCAAGTCTTGGCGGACTTTGTGGCTGAATGGGTCGATACCCAGCTCCCGACAGCTCCGATCCAACCGGAACTCTGGACCATGTTTTTCGACGAGTCGCTGATGAAGACAGGGGCAGGCACGGGCCTGCTCTTCATCTCGCCCCTCGGGAAGCACCTACGCTACGTGCTACGCCTCCACTTCCCGGCGTCCAACAATGTGGCCGAGTACGAGGCTCTGGTCAACGGGTTGCGCATCGCCATCGAGCTAGGGGTCCGACGCCTCGACGCTCACGGTGACTCGCAGCTCGTCATGGACCAAGTCATGAAGAACTCCCACTGCCGCGACCCGAAGATGGAAGCCTACTGCGATGAGGTTCGGCGCCTGGAGGACAAGTTCTACGGGCTCGAGCTCAACCATATCGCCCGATGATACAATGAGACTGCGGACGAGCTGGCTAAGATAGCCTCGGGGCGAACGACGGTTCCCCCGGACGTCTTCTCCCGAGACCTGCATCAACCCTCCATCAAGACCGACGACGCGCCCAGCCCGAGGCACCCTCGGCCTAGCCCGAGGCACGATCGGCCCCCGAGGGTGAGGCACTGCACGTCAAGGAGGAGCGGAGCGGGGTCATGCCTAATCGAAACTGGCAGACCCCGTACCTGCAATATCTCCACCGAGGAGAGCTACCCCTCGACCGAGCCGAAGCTCGGCGGTTGGCGCGGCGCGCCAAGTCGTTCGTCTTGCTGGGGGACGGGAAGGAGCTCTACCACCGCAGCCCCTCAGGCATCCTCCAGCGATGCATATCCATCGCCGAAGGCCAGGAGCTCTTACAAGAAATACACTCGGGGGCTTGCGGTCATCACGCGGTGCCCCGAGCCCTTGTTGGAAACACCTTCCGACAAGGTTTCTACTGGCCGACCGCGGTGGCCGACGCCACTAGAATTGTCCGCACCTGCCAAGGGTGTCAATTCTACGCAAGGCAGACCCACCTGCCCGCTCAGGCTCTGCAGACGATACCCATCACCTGGCCGTTTGTTGTGTGGGGTCTGGACCTCGTCGGCCCCTTGCAGAAGGCACCCGGGGGCTACACGGACCTGCTGGTCGCCATCGACAAATTCTCCAAGTGGATCGAGGTCCGACCCCTAAACAGCATCAGATCCGAGCAGGCGGTGGCGTTCTTCACCAACATCATCCATCACTTTGGGGTCCCGAACTCCATCATCACTGACAATGTGTAACACCATAAAAGCCATCAATTAAAATAATAAATTTAGATATTATATTAATTAGGGTAATAAAATTTTTAGTGTTTAATTGTTCATTTACATCGTTTTCTTTGCATGCGCTTGATTGATTATCGGATGATTGTTGTTAATTTCCTTTTAAAAAGAAATCCTAGTAATTAGACAATAATTAAGAAATATAATAATTATTAGTCTAAAATCAAGTACTTCATTTATAAATATTTTTGATAATTTTTTATGATTTTTAGAGTTCTTTAAAAATGAATTTCGGAATTTTTTTTAAAAAAAAAGAAAAAAAACCAAATCCTACACTAACCGGCCCACCTAGGGGCCCAAAACCCCAAATCCTAACCCTACCGCACGCCGCGCGCCTGGCTGGCTTCCCAGCCGCCGCCGCTCCCTCTACTACTCACGTCTCTCTCCCTCACCTCACGTCTCTCTCCCTCACGTCTCCCTCTCTCCTCTCTGTTTTCTCTCTCCCTTGCTTTTTCTCTCTCACGCACAAGCAGGACAGGCAGCAGGCGGCCGAGCGCCCGCCCCGCCGCGACGCCGCACAGGCCCCGCCCTGCGCGAGCAGCGCGCTGCCGCGCCAGCCCACCGCGATGCCGAGCGCGCCCGACGACCAAACGCCGCGAACCGTCGTCCGTTTCTTGCTTCATGGCGATTTATTTCATCCGTTTCTTATTCCTATTATTTCTCCATTAGTAACCGACATATTGACGGCATTTGAAGCCTGCGGCACCTCATGACCTCCCTGGCAGACTCTTCTTCTCCCCTCCTTCTCTCTATAAATGGGGACAGCAGAGCTCTCTCTTCTCTCCTGCCTACCCAAGCGCCCCATCTCTCTAGCTCACCATTGCACTGCTCGACGCCGTCGTTCGTTGCTGTTCGCCGGAGTTCGCCGCTCGTTGCCGGAGCCCGTGGAGTTCGCCGGAGTGTGCCGTTCGTCGCCGGAGTTCACCGGAGCCACGTACTCGCTGTCCGTAGTCGAGCCCCGCTCTCCGTCCGGTCGAAACCCGTCGATCCGTCCCCGTCACACGCACGAACCCGAGGTTGTTGGCGACCCAAATTTATTTTATGTATTTTATAAATTGCTTTCGATTCGATTCATGTGTTGTATAGTTCGTTTGTTGTAATATAAACACATGTGATTCCAATTTATGTATTTGTGTGCGCTACGGAATTTGTTAAAAATATACGATTAGTAGTGCACCGTGTTATTCCATGTAATCGACGCGTTGATTTTGGTTTAGAAAAATATAGCGTAGATTTAATAGTCACACGTTGGTGATAAAAATACTAGTTAAGAAATTATAGACAATTTTGGTCACGATAAATTCTAGAAACTATTTGGAGAATTATAGGTGCATTTTTGATGGGTTAGAAAAATGATATAGAACGCATGTCATATGAATAATATAGGATTTTTGATGATTTATCTAATTATTTTATTAGCATTTTTCTTTTTATAAAGAAAGGAGAAAATATCATTAGTAGATGGCAAAATAGGCTTTGTTAGTCAAATAAACATGTTCACAGATTTAGAACTTAAAATTGTTAGAATACTAGTTTATGTCAAATAACCTCGCTTGTGTTAGAAAATGTTCAATTAATAGTTTATGTAGATTTTTAGAATATTATATTATTGATTTCATTTTTGCTATACTAACTAATTTGTGTTAGAAGTAATAAAAGGTATTAATTTATTTATTAGGATTAAAAGTTAATAAGTATTATTTATCTCCATTGATGATGTTAAAATAGATTAATATTAGTTAAAATTATATTTATTGCACCCACTCATAAATTCACCATTAGGATTCATATTAATAGCCACAATTGAATTAATAAGTATTTACGCGATTAGTACGTAATTAAGATATGATTAGTGCGATAGGTTAACGTGTGCTTAATGACGTATTGGTGTATGTTTATGAATGGTGCATGTTTATTTATTGGTGTATGTTTTATTTTTGTATGTGCGCTATGCGACCCTATTAGAAGCGGATTGTGCGGTAGACGATCCGAACTCGTTCGAAGACGATCCGCAGGACCCGCTTGAGCAAGGCAAGTGGATTCTCCCTCTGCATATTCTGTTTGTACCTATTCACTGCATATAATAATGTTTACCTTTTTGATATACTGCATAATTTGATGGGTTTCACCTAATTAAGGATTTCCTAGATTTACTATCTGTATTCCTTGTTTAACCTGGGAAAATAATTAAGCTGTGCAAGATTCATGCTACCGCTCAACTTAATGATTCTTAATGTCACTCTTTAATTGGTTTTAATGTTCCAAAAATGTTAATTGGCAATTATGGCATTAACCCGATGGTTAAGATAATTTTATTACAAATTTAATTGGAACATGGAGTGACCACCCAGGATAACAGTGCAACCACGAGTGCTATCATGGCTCTGGCTTTGGTAAATAGCTCTATATGCTTAGTGCCTAGCAACCTTACCTGAAAGATGGGCAAGAGGGGGAGCGGTAGGTGCTGGCAGCCCACGTTAACATGGGGTCGTATTCTTGGCTAAGGTACTTCACCCAGGGGGCCACCACCATCGTCTTTAGAAACCTTAGCGGGTTGCTTCGTATTAAGGTATTTTGTGAAAACCTCATAATGGATCCCTAGCCATTCACCTCGGCAGTGTCTAAGGGTCCGATCAACCCGGGCTAGATGGGATACATGGCTTGTGGGTAAAGTTGTACCACCTCTGCAGAGTGTAAAACTGATATATCAGCCGTGCTCCCGGTTATGAGCGACCTGGACTCCTCACATGATAATTGAACTTGAAGATGTAATTAAATTGAGATCCGATGATCTGCCAATAATTTGCTTAAGTGGTTTCACTTAAGTGTTTTTGTTATATTCATATTACTTTGTTTAATTGGGATATTTGGGATTCACTCTTATTAGTAAGACAGGTGTTGATAATAAAATGTTGACCAACTAAAATGCTTACTGCTCAACCTTAGCTTCACCTTGTTATACCTGCATTAGTTTTTCCCCCACTTGCTGAGCCCCGACCATAAGTGAGCTCACCCTTGCTTAATTTTGATCAGAGGGTGATGCTGGAGACTTTGATGGAGATTTTATCGACGACGATGATTTCTAAGTCTAACGATGCGCCGGTCATCTTCCTGTGGGAGATTGCCCAGTTGTTTATTTCCGCTTACTTTGATGTGATACTTGTTAAAGATACAATGTTTCAGATGATGTAATAAAGTATTATACTCTCTTTACGCCTTTATTGCATTGTCTTTTGATATATTACACTTGTGACGTCAACATATGTGTGGAAATGGATCCTGGCACACATATGGTATGCGCTCGGTTCTACCCCCTGGAACCGGGTGTGACAGAAGTGGTATCAAAGCTATGCTGACCCTAGGTCGTTAGATTAGTTAGAAATGGAAAGCCTAGTTGTTCAAAACTTGCTAATTTCATTCCTATAAATTCCTTTATCAGTCTTACCTCTTTGAAATTCAACTGAGTTAACACTTCTCTTGTAGATGGTTCGCACCCTCCAAACTACTCGCGTCAACACCAGCTACGCCCCTCAGCCCCGGCAGGTCCCGGTCTACCTAGTGGTAGTCGAGGAAGCTCCAGCGAATCTCCCTCCCGTCCGAGTAGAGAACGTGATCAACCTGGAGGACAGCTCGGAGGAGCAGCTGCCGACCCCCACTTCGTTGGCCGAGTCCCTGGCCTTCGCAGCTGGGTCATCGACGTCAGCATCGTCGGCACCAGCCTTCCAAGCACCTGCACCTGGAGGCAACGACCCCGACGGCTCCGGAGACGGCGATGACGAGGATGACGACGACGACGACGATGGAGAGGACGGACACATCAATGAGGAAGCTGACTACGCCCAGCAGGACCACTTCATGGGGATTGGTCCAGTTGTCGAACATTATACATCAATGTTCGAGACAGGACACTTTCCCAACCTGCTGCAAGCAGTGCTGCACGAGCTAGGAGCCTACGCCCGCCCCCTGTACGAGACGAGGCGAGTGAGCGAGCCTCCCCGGGCTTGCTATTACATCACTCGCATCCATGTCAGGGTGATGGATGCAGGTGACAGGGGATTCAGGACTCTGTCTGCTCACGAGTCCCTGATACCACTGTCCACCTACGCTGCCTCTGTCAGCGACGCTGTCCGTCGGACCCTGTGGTCGCTCAGCCACACCTACCGGCAGCAGCTGCAGAACACGAGGTTCAGGCACCTTCCTCAGCGCCTGCGTGGAGAGAGCCAGACCAACATTGTCCCAGGTGAACCTGGTGAGGATCGCCTCAACACCCTAGCTGGTGTAGTGGCCGGTCTCACCACCGACCTGGACAGTGCCACTCTAGACCTCTACAGTGTGCACTTGGAGCTGGAGAATGCCCACGCCAGGATTGCAGCCCTGGAAGCCCAACTGCAAGGACTGGATCCGCCAGAAGCTCAGGTCCCCACCGTGGCGTTGTCTCCTCCCCGCAAGAGGCTGCGCTATGGAGAGCCCGGATCAGTCACTAGGCTGCTTTAGGAGTTTTTGAGTCATGATGTAATAAGATATACTTCGCGTTAGACGATGATACTCTCTTTATGTTATCATATTAATAAATATCAACCATGTGATGGTGATTGATTGAAATGTTTGATTTGGATCTTTGTTTGAGTGCAATGGTCTTATGGAATGATGGCCATAAGAACATATAAAAATTTTAAAACTTAAGTCATTTTCCCTCTAGAATCTTTCTACTCTTCTCTTCTCTAAGATGTTCACTTTCTAACCAATCAGATGGTGAACCAACGTCAAGGACCTAACAACCGGAACCAGCGTGGACAACAAGCACCACCACCACCACCACCTAATCCCAACATGGAGCAGTTCATCGCCGCCCAAATGCAGATTCTGCAAGGACTCACTGCTGCGGTTCAGCAATTACAACAGAACCAACAAAATCAGCAACCCCAGCAGCAGCAGTATGCACCCCCGGCCAGAGATAAGCACCGGGACTTCATGAGTCATCACCCGCCGACATTCTCTCATGCGATTGATCCCCTGGATGCCGATGACTGGCTCAAAGTCATTGGGAAGAAGCTGGACATCACTCAGTGCAACGACCGAGAGAAGGTCTTGTACGCCTCGGGAAGACTCGAGGGAGCTGCGTCCGATTGGTGGGATGCCTTCACAGCGGCACATCCCAACGCTCATACCATAACCTGGCAGGAGTTCCAAGAGAACTTCCGCGCTCATCACATCCCCTCTGGGATCATGAAGCTGAAGAAGAAGGAGTTCCTTTCCCTTACTCAAGGGAATATGTCTGTCAGTGAGTATCGTGATCGCTTCACTCAGCTTTCACGCTACGCACCAGAAGAAGTGGACACTGATGAGAAGCGCCAAGAGCGTTTCCTGGAAGGATTGATTGGACCTCTGAACTATCAACTTCAGAGTCACACTTTTCCCAACTTCCAGACACTGCTGAACAAGGCAATTGGCCTTGAGAGTAAAAGGAAGGAATTATCTGACCATAAAAGGAAGTTCCAAGGTCAGTCAAGCAGGAACACTCGTCCGAATAATGCTCAAGGTTCGCAGTTCCGCTCTGGAAATCAGGGTGGAAATAATTATCAAGTGCAACGCTCTGGACAGCAAAGCCAGAGAAATAATCAGAATCAGAATCAACAAAGGAGCAACCCCCAGACCAACCAGAGGTCTGGTGGAAATTCACAGAACCGTCAAGTTGGCACCAACAACACGCAGGCCAGAAACAACGCACCTGTCCAACCCAACGGCTGTTTCAAGTGCGGTGAACTAGGCCACTATGCCAACAACTGTCCAAGGCGCAACCAACAAACACCCCAGAAAGGCAATAATCAGAGGAATGACCAGAACACCCCCGCTCGTGGATCTGCTCAAAACAAGACACCACAGAACCAGAGCAGAGGAAGGGTCAATCACGTCACTGCAGAATCAGTGCCTGAGGATGCCGACATAGTGTATGGTATGTTCCTTGTTAACTCCATACCTGCATCAGTTTTATTTGACTCTGGAGCATCACATTCATTTATAACTGAGTCATTTGTGGAAAAACATAACATACCTAAGTACCCTCTGAAGAGGATATTACACATTAGTTCACCGGGAGGTGACATGAAGGCCACACACTCATGCCCTCATGTTAATATCAAGATTCAAGGAATAGATTTTACAGTCGACCCAGTGGTCCTAGGATCCAACGGGATTGATGTGATTCTTGGATGCAACTGGTTGAAAAGTTGTGATGGAGTGATACGGTGTGCCAATGGAACAATTATGTTGACAAGTCCTCAAGGTGAAAGAATCCAAGTTAACATAGACAAGTCAACAGATGAAAAAGGGAAGACAGTGATCAATCACTTGGAAGAAAAGCCCTTGGAAAATATCAGAGTAGTGTGCGAATACCCAGACGTATTTCCGGAGGAATTGCCAGGTATGCCACCTGACCGTGATATAGAGTTTTCTATTGAATTATTACCCGGAACCGCACCTATCTCGAAAAGACCATATAGAATGGATGTTAAAGATTTAGTAGAATTGAAGAAACAAATAGAAGAATTACTAGAAAAAGGTTTCATTCGCCCAAGTTCATCCCCTTGGGGAGCCCCAGTGCTGTTTGTGAACAAAAAGGATGGTTCGAGAAGAATGTGCGTTGATTATAGAAGTTTGAATGAAGTAACCATCAAGAATAAATACCCATTACCTCGGATTGAAGATTTATTTGATCAGATGAAAGGAGCTAAGGTATTCTCGAAGATAGATCTGAGATCGGGATATCATCAGTTAAAGATTCGAGCAGAAGATGTACCGAAGACAGCCTTCACGACGAGATATGGATTATATGAGTTTTTGGTCATGTCGTTTGGACTGACTAATGCACCAGCATACTTTATGAACTTGATGAATAAAGTATTCATGGAATATCTGGATCAGTTTGTGGTCGTATTCATTGACGACATACTGATATATTCTCCGAATGAAGAAGCACACGAAGATCATCTAAGGCTAGTCCTACAAAAACTTCGTGACAACCAACTGTACGCAAAGTTCTCTAAGTGTGATTTTTGGTTGAAGGAAGTTGCTTTCTTAGGGCATATTGTTACCGATGGTGGAATTAAAGTGGACCGAGGAAAGATAAGTGAGATACTAGATTGGAAACAACCAAAGGATGCGTCCAAGATCAGAAGTTTTCTTGGATTGGCAGGATACTATAGAAGATTTATTGAAGGTTTCTCCAAGTTAGTGAAGCCTCTTACCTCACTACTGGAGAAAGGCAAAGAGTTCAAATGGGATGAAGCTTGCCAGAATTGTTTTGAAGAACTCAAGAAGAGGTTAACCACTGCACCAATACTGGTAATGCCAGACATCCACAAGGGATTTGATGTGTATTGCGATGCATCACACCTTGGACTTGGATGTGTGCTAATGCAAGAAGGAAAAGTGATTGCTTATGCTTCAAGACAGTTGAGGAAACATGAGAAGAATTATCCTACGCATGATTTGGAACTAGCTGCCGTAGTGCATGCTTTGAAGATTTGGAGGCACTATATGATTGGAAACAAGTGCAAGATCTTCACGGATCATAAAAGCTTGAAATATATATTCACTCAGAAAGAACTCAACCTCAGACAGAGAAGATGGCTTGAGTTGATTAAAGATTATGATTTGGAAATACAATATCACCCCGGAAAAGCAAATGTAGTAGCTGATGCTTTGAGCCGTAAGGGTCAAGTGAACAACATCACTACTCATTTGATGTCACAGGAATTGTGCTGGGAAATGGAACAACTCAACCTTGGATTTCTCAATAATGTAGAAGCAACGGTGATGGAAGTTGAATCTACTTTGGAAGAAGAGATTCGTAAAGGACAAGAGTCTGATGAGAAAATTAAGGAAATTAAAACTTTGATTAGTGTGGGTAAAGCCCCAGATTTCACGGAAGATGAACAAGGCACAGTATGGTTTAAAAAGAGAATCTGCGTACCAGAAATCGAGCACTTACGCCAACTTATTTTGAGAGAAGCTCATGATTCAGCTTATTCTATTCACCCTGGAAGCACAAAGATGTACCAGGATCTTAAGGAAAAGTATTGGTGGTATGGTTTGAAAAAAGATGTTGCTACTCATGTTGCATTATGTGACGTGTGTCAGCGAGTTAAAGCCGAACACCAAAGACCAGCAGGATTGCTACAACCTCTCAAGATACCGGAATGGAAATGGGAAGAAATCAGTATGGATTTCATAGTTGGACTACCCCGTACTCGAGATGGCTATGATTCAATATGGGTCATAGTAGACAGGTTAACTAAAGTAGCACACTTTATACCTGTGAAGACAACTTACTCGGGAGCCCAGTTAGCAGAGTTGTACATGTCGAGGATTGTTTGTCTGCATGGAGTACCGAAGAAGATCGTATCAGATCGAGGAACCCAGTTTACCTCGCGCTTTTGGAAAAGACTTCATGAGTCCATGGATACCAAGCTAAATTTTAGTTCAGCTTATCATCCGCAAACGGATGGGCAAACGGAAAGAACAAACCAAGTGTTGGAAGATATGCTAAGAGCTTGCGCTCTAAAGCATGGTAGAAGCTGGGATAAAAGTTTGCCTTATGCAGAATTTTCGTATAACAACAGTTATCAGGCAAGTCTAAAAATGGCACCATTTGAAGCACTCTACGGACGGAAGTGTAGAACACCGCTTTATTGGAATCAGACTGGAGAAAGTCAAGTATTTGGTCCAGAAATTCTCCAAGAGGCGGAAAAGCAAGTGCAAATTATCAGAGAAAATTTGAAGACAGCACAGTCAAGACAGAAGAGCTATGCTGATAATAGAAGAAGAGAATTGATGTTTGAAGTAGGAGACTTCGTATACCTTAAAGTTTCACCGATGAGAGGAATGAAAAGGTTTAAGGTTAAAGGAAAATTATCACCTCGCTATATTGGACCATTCAAGATTTTGGAAAGAAAAGGCGAAGTAGCCTACCAGTTAGAGCTACCCGATAGATTATCTGATGTGCATGACGTATTTCACGTATCACAACTCAAGAAGTGCTTAAGAGTACCCGAAGAACAGTTACCCATGGAAGAACTGAATGTTAATGAAGATTTGACTTATTCGGAGTACCCAATCAGAATTCTGGAAACATCTCGCAGAATTACACGGAGTAAAGTCATTAACATGTGCAAAGTTCAGTGGAGTCATCATTCGGAAGATGAAGCCACTTGGGAAAGAGAAGATGAACTCAGAGCAGAATTCCCTCAGCTATTCTCGGAAGTTTCTTAATCTCGAGGACGAGATTCTTTTTATGAGGGGTAGGTTTGTAACACCATAAAAGCCATCAATTAAAATAATAAATTTAGATATTATATTAATTAGGGTAATAAAATTTTTAGTGTTTAATTGTTCATTTACATCGTTTTCTTTGCATGCGCTTGATTGATTATCGGATGATTGTTGTTAATTTCCTTTTAAAAAGAAATCCTAGTAATTAGACAATAATTAAGAAATATAATAATTATTAGTCTAAAATCAAGTACTTCATTTATAAATATTTTTGATAATTTTTTATGATTTTTAGAGTTCTTTAAAAATGAATTTCGGAATTTTTTTTAAAAAAAAAGAAAAAAAAACCAAATCCTACACTAACCGGCCCACCTAGGGGCCCAAAACCCCAAATCCTAACCCTACCGCACGCCGCGCGCCTGGCTGGCTTCCCAGCCGCCGCCGCTCCCTCTACTACTCACGTCTCTCTCCCTCACCTCACGTCTCTCTCCCTCACGTCTCCCTCTCTCCTCTCTGTTTTCTCTCTCCCTTGCTTTTTCTCTCTCACGCACAAGCAGGACAGGCAGCAGGCGGCCGAGCGCCCGCCCCGCCGCGACGCCGCACAGGCCCCGCCCTGCGCGAGCAGCGCGCTGCCGCGCCAGCCCACCGCGATGCCGAGCGCGCCCGACGACCAAACGCCGCGAACCGTCGTCCGTTTCTTGCTTCATGGCGATTTATTTCATCCGTTTCTTATTCCTATTATTTCTCCATTAGTAACCGACGTATTGACGGCATTTGAAGCCTGCGGCACCTCATGACCTCCCTGGCAGACTCTTCTTCTCCCCTCCTTCTCTCTATAAATGGGGACATCAGAGCTCTCTCTTCTCTCCTGCCTACCCAAGCGCCCCATCTCTCTAGCTCACCATTGCACTGCTCGACGCCGTCGTTCGTTGCTGTTCGCCGGAGTTCGCCGCTCATTGCCGGAGCCCGTGGAGTTCGCCGGAGTGTGCCGTTCGTCGCCGGAGTTCACCGGAGCCACGTACTCGCTGTCCGTAGTCGAGCCCCGCTCTCCGTCCGGTCGAAACCCGTCGATCCGTCCCCGTCACACGCACGAACCCGAGGTTGTTGGCGACCCAAATTTATTTTATGTATTTTATAAATTGCTTTCGATTCGATTCATGTGTTGTATAGTTCGTTTGTTGTAATATAAACACATGTGATTCCAATTTATGTATTTGTGTGCGCTACGGAATTTGTTAAAAATATACGATTAGTAGTGCACCGTGTTATTCCATGTAATCGACGCGTTGATTTTGGTTTAGAAAAATAT
Organism: Zea mays; assembly: GCF_902167145.1. Taxonomy (NCBI): domain Eukaryota; kingdom Viridiplantae; phylum Streptophyta; class Magnoliopsida; order Poales; family Poaceae; genus Zea; species Zea mays. The sequence continues at coordinate 7,935,921 of NC_050104.1, read as the reverse complement.
AGCGTAGATTTAATAGTCACACGTTGGTGATAAAAATACTAGTTAAGAAATTATAGACAATTTTGGTCACGATAAATTCTAGAAACTATTTGGAGAATTATAGGTGCATTTTTGATGGGTTAGAAAAATGATATAGAACGCATGTCATATGAATAATATAGGATTTTTGATGATTTATCTAATTATTTTATTAGCATTTTTCTTTTTATAAAGAAAGGAGAAAATATCATTAGTAGATGGCAAAATAGGCTTTGTTAGTCAAATAAACATGTTCACAGATTTAGAACTTAAAATTGTTAGAATACTAGTTTATGTCAAATAACCTCGCTTGTGTTAGAAAATGTTCAATTAATAGTTTATGTAGATTTTTAGAATATTATATTATTGATTTCATTTTTGCTATACTAACTAATTTGTGTTAGAAGTAATAAAAGGTATTAATTTATTTATTAGGATTAAAAGTTAATAAGTATTATTTATCTCCATTGATGATGTTAAAATAGATTAATATTAGTTAAAATTATATTTATTGCACCCACTCATAAATTCACCATTAGGATTCATATTAATAGCCACAATTGAATTAATAAGTATTTACGCGATTAGTACGTAATTAAGATATGATTAGTGCGATAGGTTAACGTGTGCTTAATGACGTATTGGTGTATGTTTATGAATGGTGCATGTTTATTTATTGGTGTATGTTTTATTTTTGTATGTGCGCTATGCGACCCTATTAGAAGCGGATTGTGCGGTAGACGATCCGAACTCGTTCGAAGACGATCCGCAGGACCCGCTTGAGCAAGGCAAGTGGATTCTCCCTCTGCATATTCTGTTTGTACCTATTCACTGCATATAATAATGTTTACCTTTTTGATATACTGCATAATTTGATGGGTTTCACCTAATTAAGGATTTCCTAGATTTACTATCTGTATTCCTTGTTTAACCTGGGAAAATAATTAAGCTGTGCAAGATTCATGCTACCGCTCAACTTAATGATTCTTAATGTCACTCTTTAATTGGTTTTAATGTTCCAAAAATGTTAATTGGCAATTATGGCATTAACCCGATGGTTAAGATAATTTTATTACAAATTTAATTGGAACATGGAGTGACCACCCAGGATAACAGTGCAACCACGAGTGCTATCATGGCTCTGGCTTTGGTAAATAGCTCTATATGCTTAGTGCCTAGCAACCTTACCTGAAAGATGGGCAAGAGGGGGAGCGGTAGGTGCTGGCAGCCCACGTTAACATGGGGTCGTATTCTTGGCTAAGGTACTTCACCCAGGGGGCCACCACCATCGTCTTTAGAAACCTTAGCGGGTTGCTTCGTATTAAGGTATTTTGTGAAAACCTCATAATGGATCCCTAGCCATTCACCTCGGCAGTGTCTAAGGGTCCGATCAACCCGGGCTAGATGGGATACATGGCTTGTGGGTAAAGTTGTACCACCTCTGCAGAGTGTAAAACTGATATATCAGCCGTGCTCCCGGTTATGAGCGACCTGGACTCCTCACATGATAATTGAACTTGAAGATGTAATTAAATTGAGATCCGATGATCTGCCAATAATTTGCTTAAGTGGTTTCACTTAAGTGTTTTTGTTATATTCATATTACTTTGTTTAATTGGGATATTTGGGATTCACTCTTATTAGTAAGACAGGTGTTGATAATAAAATGTTGACCAACTAAAATGCTTACTGCTCAACCTTAGCTTCACCTTGTTATACCTGCATTAGTTTTTCCCCCACTTGCTGAGCCCCGACCATAAGTGAGCTCACCCTTGCTTAATTTTGATCAGAGGGTGATGCTAGAGACTTTGATGGAGATTTTATCGACGACGATGATTTCTAAGTCTAACGATGCGCCGGTCATCTTCCTGTGGGAGATTGCCCAGTTGTTTATTTCCGCTTACTTTGATGTGATACTTGTTAAAGATACAATGTTTCAGATAATGTAATAAAGTATTATACTCTCTTTACGCCTTTATTGCATTGTCTTTTGATATATTACACTTGTGACGTCAACATATGTGTGGAAATGGATCCTGGCACACATATGGTATGCGCTCGGTTCTACCCCCTGGAACCGGGTGTGACACAATGGCACCCAGTTCACCGGCAGAAAGTTCCTAGACTTCTGCGAGGATCACCACATCCGGGTGGACTGGGCCGCCGTGGCTCACCCCATGACGAATGGGCAAGTAGAGCGTGCCAACGACAAGATTCTGCAAGGACTCAAGCCGCGGATCTACAACGACCTCAACAAGTTCGGCAAGCGATGGATGAAGGAGCTCCCCTCGGTGGTCTGGAGTCTGAGGACAACGCCGAGCCGAGCCACGGGCTTCACACTGTTCTTTCTAGTCTATGGGGCCGAGGCCATCTTGCCCACAGACTTAGAATACGGTTCCCCGAGGATGAGGGCCTACGACGACCAAAGCAATCGAGCTAACCGAGAAGACGCACTGGACCAGCTGGAAGAGGCTCGGGACATGGCCTTACTACACTCGGCGCGGTATCAGCAGTCCCTGCGACGCTACCACGCCCGAGGGGTTCGGTCCCGAGACCTCCAGGTGGGCGACTTGGTGCTTCGGCTGCGACAAGACGCCCGAGGGCGGCACAAGCTCACGCCTCCCTGGGAAGGGCCGTTCGTCATCGCCAAAGTTCTAAAACCCGGGACGTACAAGCTGGCCAACAGTCAAGGCGAGGTCTACAGCAACGCCTGGAACATCCGACAGCTACGTCGCTTCTACCCTTCAGATGCTTTCAAGTCGTTCATACACCTCGTTCACACACAAAGTCTAACCATCAAGGAAGGGTCAGCCTTGCCTCGGCAAAGCCCGACCCTCCCTCAGGGGCTAGAAGGGGGGACCCCCTCCGTGTCAAAATTTTCCTCGAAAGAAGTCTTCCATCAAAAAGGCTTTCGCGTCTCCCGGCTATATAAGTAACAGGACCCCAAGAAACGAATAAGGGCGCATGTAAGTGGCAAGGCCGACCGAGCCGAGGGACTCCTACGCCTCTGGGATACGGATACCTCACTCGTCACCTACCACGAAAAATGACTCTTACTTGGGCAAGCTACCCTGCTACTGACGAACGGGCCCGGATACGCAAAACGGGAGGAAAAGGAGCACAACCTTATACTACGATAATAAAGTGTTCGGGCCTCGGCGGCCGCAAAAGACACATATGCATCCAAAGAAAACTGCTCCGGCAGAGTCAGGCGTCGCCCGGAGATGGAGCCGCGCCCTCGGCTTCGTCCCCACCTTCAGCCAGGTCCGCCCCGACCTCAGACGACGGCGCAAGCGGGAGGATCTCTGCCTCGAAGGTGGTTGCCAGCACCGCGCTTGGGCCCGCGGCGGTCGCGTCGAGCCTCTGGACTTCCGCCAGGGCGGCTTCATCTTCGTCGGGGAGGCAATACCCCTCGCTGACCCGCTCTAGATCCACGACATAGTGGGAAGCAAGCACGACGAAGGCCCGCTTGACGCCGTGATGCAGCGCCTCGCGGAGTCTGCCACGCGCATGGTCACCCAAGGCCTGCAGGCGACTTTGAGGGGAGCTTCCTGAGGGGACGTCGTCGAAGCCAAAGACCCGGCAGAAGGCCGAGATGGCCTCGGACATGGCCGCGTGGTCGGCCTCCCTCTGCTCGGCTGCCTGAGCAAGCGCCTTGGTGGACTTATCAAGGGCAGACTCGAGCTCTGCGAATAGCCAAAGCGGAAGACCTCAAACACAAGTTGAGGAACCGAGCTGAAACAAAAACTTAAAACAGCCAAGACATACCTCTGGCTCGGGCACGCTGCTTCGAGGATGCGGTTTGGGCCACGGCTAGGTCTGCTGCAAGGGCTCTGGCCCGAGTAGACGCCTCGGCTAGCTGGACTCCAAGAGCCTCGGCCCGGGTTTCGGCCTCGGCAGCCCGACCCCGAGATTGGTCCCGCTCGCCGGTGACCTGGTCAAGCTCCGACTGCCGCCGCTGCGCCTCTGCGCGTGCCACTGCTGCCTCTGCTCCCAGATCAACACAGAGCAATCGAAGGTCCGCCACCTCAGCGCTCTGTTGGGAGAGGCGCGCGGTAGCCCTAGCAAGCGTGGTCCTCAGGGACCGCAGCGAACCCCAGACACCGACCTCGCGGCGGATGAACGACGACTTGGCGGCGCTCAGATCCGTCAGATCCTGAGGGAAGGAAGTGGGGCGTCACAAAGATCGCCTTGATCACGAGAAAGGTATGCCTGAAATCATTACCTGGACAATCTTGGGAACATCCTTGCAAAGGACCTCCAAGGTCGACCAGAGCGACCCCACCGTTGCCTCGGCACACTCACGAAGCCCGTCCCAAGACTGCTCCTCCCGCTCATCGTCAAGAACGAAGAGGGGATCCGAGGCCCCACGGGTCCGGAACTGAAGCAACTGGCGTCGCCCCTCGGAGCTGCGCCACGCGGGGACAAGGCTGCCGCTCGACGGGATGGGTCGCGGTCCCGCGCCCCCCTCCTCTGAGGCACCGAGTAGCGACGCCTCGGCCATCTCAGCGTCGGCGGCGACAGGTGGCTCCACGGCCAGAACGACAACGGCCTCGGCAGCAGCCGGCGCCAGCGCCGGCAGCATGTCTGGTGGGCCCGAGGCCACAGCCACGCCAGCAACCTCCCCCAGCGCGACGGTCGCCTCGACAGAAGAGCCAGCCTCGGGAGCTCGCTCCACGGCAACTGGTGCCGCCTAAGCCCCCCGCTGTGGGGCGTCTTGCGAGGAGGTCAGCTGGCCGGAGAGGCCCGACGCCGTCTTGAGGACCTTCCGGGGAGCCAGATCGGTCAAACCGTGACTCCGCTTGCTAAGGAGAAAAGGAAAATCTGGGTCGGGACATACGAAGGAGGAGCCAGGACGAAGATATCCTAAGATACTTACCCACTCCGGGCCATAATCAATCGTGCCTGTGGGGAGGTCTCTCGAACCTCGACCCCGAAGGTACCACCGAGGTCTGCCTCGCTGCCAGCTTCGGTACCATCCTCGCCTTGGGCGCCCTAGGCGCCCGAGAGACGGACTGCCCAGGCGCAGCCACGACAACCTGAGGATCGCCCTCCCGCGCAGTCGGCACGAGCAACGGTTCTCGGGGAACAGGCAGCTCAGCCTGACTCCCTGGGGTCACCTCAACTTCCCCGGCCGAGGGGTCAAGTACCCCCTCGGTCTGCCCCCGCTCTTCGGACCGGGACCCCGACGTCCCGGCCCCAGATACCGACGGCACCAGCCCGCTCGGGGGCTGGCTTGACGACCCCTTGCGCAGCCTCAGATCCGGGCTGAGGCCAAGGCGGGCAGCCATATCGTCGTCTTCATCGTCGTCGTCGTCGTCAGGTGTCTCCGGCGACGGCTCCCTCGGGAGCCCATCCCTCTCCTGCCGACGATGGAGCCTTTCCAAGGCGTCCCGAGCCCGCGTCTGCTCGCGGGCCCGAGCCTTCTTCGCGTCCTTTTTCTCCTTCCTCTTCTCCGCGGCAACCCTCCGCGCAGCTCGGTCCACCGTGTCCTCCGGGACCGGTGGCAGGGAAGGCTTGTGATGCCCTACCTCCTGGAGACAGACGAAAAGTCTCGACTGTGAGAACCAAGGGCAATCCAACGCAAGGAGAAAGAAGGAGCTGACACTCACCAGGGACACACACCCGCAATCAGGACGCATCAAGGGCTGGGAAAGGGCACCGGCGTCCGGTTTCCCCAACGTGACGGCTACCCGCCTGTGGAGGTCATCGACGGGAAGGGGATCCGAGGACATCCGCAAACTCTCCAAGTCGGCCCCCAGCGTCATCTCCCAAAGCGGTAGCCGCCGCTCCGTCAAGGGAAGCACCCTCCGGCGATGAATGGCGGCGACCACTCCCACAGCGGTGAGCCCTCCCTTCCGCAACTCCTCCAGGGCCTTCAGAAGGGGCTGGAGATTCTTCTGCCTGTCGCGCGGGGTCCTGTAGCGCCAGATATCGGCGGCGGCGGTCACCACTCGCTGAGAAAACGACGGGAGCCTCCCGTCGTCATTTCAGAGATAGAACCACCAGCGCTGCCACCCTTTGTTCGAGGACGCAAGGATGGCGGGGATATACTGCGACGCCCGCGCCTGCCTCAGCTGGAGGATGCAGTCACCAGCCCGCACTGCCGTGCGAACCCTTCTCTCCCCCGTCGGCGAGGCAAAAAGCTCCGCGGAGAAGAAATGAGTCCACAGGTCCTAGTGAGGGTCAATCCCCAAGTATCCTTCACAAACCGCCGCGAAGATGGCAGCTTGCGAGATGGAGTTAGGACTGAGGTTGTGCAGCTCCACACCGTAGACATGCAGAATCGCCCACATAAAACGGCTTGCCGGCACTCCGAACCCCCGCTCGTGAAAGGAGACGAAGCTCACGACATACCCCGGCGGCGGGGACGGGGCGGCTCCGCTCGGAGGGGCCATCCACTCCGGCTGCGGGTCATCGGAGAGAGGGCGAAGCAAACCCTCAGCAACAAGGGCCTTCAGGTCATCCGCCGTGATGGTGGAGAAAGGCCACGGGTCGCGCGGCGGAACAATGGTCACCCGGTCGGCCATCACCAAGCAGAAGAGGTGGCGGCGGGAAGGGCTAGGTAAGCGGTTTTCTTTCTCTGGCTATTCCCTCGGGTTGCGAAAACCTAAGAAGGAGGCAAGTAGCAGGGTAAAAAACTGTCATCGGTCCCTCTCCCGAATATATAAAGGCCCAGGCGAGACCCATTCAACACTTCACCCGAACCCGCCGCGGGATTCAAAACTCAAAGCGAAACGCCCGTTCCTCGAACGGCTCGCGCACGTGCAACGGCCGCCCCGCGAACCGCTCGTCCCATCGCATTAACTCTGCGGCAGGACGGGCGTCACCTTTGGTGGGCGAAGCAGGCGACGCTTCACCTCCGCCATAATGACCGCGTCAAAAAAGGTGCGCCACGTCATTCGATTTCGTATCCTTTTCCTCTTTCTCTCTCTTACAACAGGGACCGGGAAAGGGGATACCCCGAAAGGGATCCTTCTCCACGAAGGAAACGGGCCCCGAGCCCCCCTACTGATCAGAGGTTCGAAGGCTGGCCCCTCGGAGGGGGTTCAATAGCCGCCTCAGAGCGCTCGGGCTCTGCGCCCACTACTGGTCAGAGGTTCGAAGGCCGGCCCCTCGGAAGGGTTCAACGGCCGCCTCAGGCCACTCGGGCTCCGCGCCCACTACTGATCAGGGGTTCGTAGGCTGGCCCTCGAAGGCTTAACAGCCGCCTCAGACGTAGAGCGAGGGATGACCCTGGGTACGTTCGATACATAACCAAGGCTCGGGCTACGCTCCCGAGGTACCCTAGGACATTTCCGAGACCAACGGGAACGATTTTGTAACAGAATCCCATCAGAGGGAGGCATCGAGCCCTCGGACCCCGTCAAAAGGGGACCGGGTCCGGCAATTCACCCGCAGGTACTTTTGGAGCGCGCCTCCGGGCCACTAGCCGACCCCTAACAAATGGGGCACGGGCGTCCACTCGGATTACCCGTTAGCAGCTCACTGGAAACACCATGTTCGGCGCCCTCCAAGGGCAACATGGCGCTTTTCCCCCCTCCTCCTTACGGAAAGGCGACGCAGGGGCGTATGTAAAAAAGTCGAGTCTGTCCTTAACCGTCCTCTCGCTCTGTGCGGAGGCTCGGGGGCTGCTCTCGCGAACCTGGCTCCGGCCAAACCGTTGACAGCGTCAACATACCAGCCCGAGAACTTGGAACTCGACTGAGCACCCGGGCTACGGCCAGCTCGCATGAGGGAACAACCAGACCGGCCGAAGCATCACGAAACGCATTAAGACCTCGAAGGAGTCAAACCACTCCTCCGAGGCCTCGGGGGCTACACCTGGCGGGTGCGCTCGCGCGCACCCACCGGAACAAAACGCAACCGAGAAAGGCCGGTCCCCTTGCAAAAAAGTGCGACAAAAGCCTCCAAGCGAGTATTAACACTCCCTTCGAGGCTCGGGGGCTACTGTCGGGGACCATAATTAGGGGTACCCCCAAGGCTCCTAATCTCAGCTGGTAACCCCCATCAGCACAAAGCTGCAAAGGCCTGATGGGTGCGATTAAGTCAAGGCTCGGTCCACTCAAGGGACACGATCTCGCCTCGCCCGAGCCTAGCCTCGGGCAAGGGCAGCCGACCCCGGAGGATTTACGTCTCGCCCGAGGGCCCCCTCAAGCAACGGACACACCTTCGGCTCGCCCGAGGCCCAGCCTTCGCCAAGAAGCAACCTTGGCCAAATCGCCATGCCGACCGACCGTATCGCAGGAGCATTTAATGCAAGGATGGCCTGACACCTCATCCTGACGCGCACCCTTCAGTCGACAGAGCCGAAGTGACCGTAGTCACTTCGCCGCTCCACTGACCGGCCTGACAAGAGGACAGCGCCACCTGCGCCGCTCCGACTGTTGTGCCACTCGACAGAGTGAGGCTGACAGCACCCAAGTCTGGCCTCGGGCGCCATAGGAAGCTCCGCCTCGCCCGACCCCAGGGCTCGGACTCGGCCTCGGCCCCGGAAGACGACGAACTCCGCCTCGCCCGACCCCAGGGCTCGGACTCGGCCTCGGCCCCGGAAGACGACGAACTCCGCCTCGCCCGACCCTAGGGCTCAGACTCGGCCTCGGCCACGGAAGACGACGAACTCCGCCTCGCCCGACCCCAGGGCTCGGACTCGATCTCAGCCCCGGAAGACGACGAACTCCGCCTCGCCCGACCCTAGGGCTCGGACTCGGCCTCGGCCCCGGAAGACGACGAACTCCGCCTCGCCCGACCCGAGAGTTCGGACTCGGCCTCGGCCCCGGAAGACGACGAACTCCGCCTCACCCGACCCCAGGGCTCGGACTCGGCCCTGGCCTCAGCCGACGGTCTCCGCCTCGCCCGACCCAGGGGCTCGGACTCGACCTCGACCTCGGAAGACAGACTCGACCTCGGCCTCGGAGGAGCCTCCGCCTCGCCCGACCCAGGGCTTGGACCGACCACGTCGCAGGAGGGGCCATCATTGCCCTACCCCTAGCTAGCTCTGGCTACGGGGATCAAGACCGGCATCCCATCTGGCTCGCCTCGGCAAAGCAAATAATGATGGCGCCCCGCGTGCTCCATGACGACGGCGGCTCTCAGCCCCCTTACGAAAGCAAGGAGACGTCAGCAAGGACTCGACAGCCCCGACAGCTGTCCTTCCGCCAAGCTCCAGCGCTCCTCCGACGGCCACGACATCTCATGAACAGGGTGCCAAAACCTCTCCGACTGCCACGATGGCATGTACTTAGGGAACTAGCTCCTCTCTGCTAGACATGTTAGCACACTGCTACATCTCCCATTGTACACCTGGACCCTTTCCTTACGCCTATAAAAGGAAGGTCTAGGGCCCTCTTACAGAAGGTTGGCCGCGCGGGGAGGACGAGACAGCGCGTGCAGGCCTCTCGCTCCCTCTCACGCGGACGCTTTTAACCCCCTACTGCAAGCGCACCCGACCTGGGCGCGGGACAAACACGAAGGCCGCGGGATTCCCCTTTTACGCCTGTCTCCCTCCGGTTTTCCCCCCTTCGCGCTCCGTCTCGCGCCGACCCATCTGGGCTGGGGCACGCGACGACAATTTACTCGTCGGTCCAGGGACCCCCCAGGGTCGAAACGCCGACAACAGGTGACACCTAAGAGGGGGGGGGGGTGAATTAGGCTGCTAAAACTTTCTCTAAACTAGGTCACAATTAAATCCCTAGATCAAAACCTATGCAAATAAACAAACTAGAATGTGCAAACTAGGTTTTGTCTAAGTGTTGCTATCTCTACCGCAATGTCTAAGTTTCAATCCTCAACAATCTAAGTATAAAGACAATATTGAAACTTAAATGCTTAATATAAATGCGGAAGCTAAAGAGCAAAGTAGATATGCAAACTCTCGTGGATGACGTCGATATTTTTACCGAGGTATCTGGAACCACGCAAGGTTCCGACTAATCCTCGTTGGTGCCCCTACGCAAAGGGAAGCCCATGTGAGGGCCAAGCACCACGGTCGAGCTTCCGGCCGAAACGCCGCGGGCCTCATTCCCTCCGGTACACGGTGGCGGCCGTGACACAAACTCGGTTGTCATGATCTCGCAAGACTCTCGCCCCACTCGGTACAATTACAACGGCTCACGCAAGAGCCGAGTGGTTGTGTGGTTTTTTCTAAACTCACTCAACTAACTAGGTAACTAGGATTCACCTAGAGCAAGTGCTAAAGCGGTCTAACTAACCTAAGCACTTCGCAAAGCACCTACACTAATCACCGAGTGATTCTATTAAGCACTTGGGTGTTTGAGCACTTGGAAATGTCTACACTATGACTTGGAATGTTGCTTGGGCTCCCACACCTAAGCACTTCGCAGCAGCTTTCTATCGACGGGCACACTGGACAGTCCGGTGCGCACCAGATAGGGCATTGTTCACTGTCCGGTGCCTACCACGTCAGCCGGCCGTTGGGGTCTGTAGCAGTGGACCGTTGGATCCGACCGTTACCCAGACTGTCCGGTGCACACCGGACAGTCCGTGCTATAGCCCGAGAGCGCCCGTCATGGGCCTCTCTACATAGACTATCCGGGTGTCCCACCGGACAGTCTGATGCACACTGGACATGTACTATGCACTGTCCGGTGCGCCACCAGGGCGTTGACTGACTGCCCACTTCATGGATTTCTTTGCTGATTCTTTAGGCTTCTTTTGTTCTTGAGTCTTGGACTTCTATGCTTCTATTTATGTCGTATTTTGAGGTGTTGCATCCTCATTGCCTTAGTCCAATCCTCTTCTCATTGTGTGAACTACAAACAAAAACACTAGCAAATGCATTAGTCCATAGGTAGTGTTGATCATCAAACATAAAAACCTATTGAGCCAAATGTGTCGGGGTCCATTTTCCTTACTTGGCCCATTGTCAAATCAAAGTGGCCAGTGAACTTCACTATGTCGCCACGACCACAGGGCACCTCATCCTGCCCCACTCACCCCACTCTAGTGCCCGCCGGCGACTTCACCACCGCGGAGGCTTGCCACCTTCCGTGGACAGCCCGTCCCAAGCCTCCACTGACCAAATTGATCCCACCACCGTAACCACCTACCCCTGCCCATGGTAGCCCACCTTCCTAATTCCCAAGAATCGGACCACCGGTGAGGAACCGTCGTCGAACCCGCCGGCAGCCGGTCCTCCTCCGTGGTCGGACAACCGTTTCCCCCCTAACGTCGTCCTTTTTCCCTCTCACTGGCATGTGGGCCCGTGCCCATGAAGCCGTCCCCGCGCGGCCGCGCACGCCCGCGATCGGCTTGGGCAAAATTCCCCCTCGGTCCGTTTAACCAAAAACATTTATCTTTTTCCTTTCCCCCCTTTTCACACATATTTTTATATGTTGATATTTATGCACCAAAAATGATCCAAAACACTTTATAAGTCACAAAAATGATGATTAGGAACTTGACACACCTTACTTAGCAAGCAATGTTTGATGTATTGTTTATTGCTTATTTTTGCAAGACGAAGAGGGGTTCGACTTTCCGGAACCCATAGCTCCGAAAGAAGGGAAGGAGCCCAACCTCCCAGAAATAGAACTTTTGTGCCAAGAGAGCTTCGACGATGGCAAGTTTATTCTACTCTTGATGCATAAATTACCTATTCTTTCTACCACTACCTAAGCCTGGGATATGGGATGGTTATTATGCATTGTGAGTCGAGTGATAGCCTGCATTAAAGAATACCTTTTTGCTACAAAAAAGTGGGACATGGTAATGGTTTTCAAGAGAGAAATGTTTTTTTCAAAACGTGTATGACAAAGGGTTACCACCCTTATCACCACCTGAGAGGGATGATCAGGGACTCCCTGGTTTGTGATAGTCGCCTAGAGGGGGGGGGGGTGAATAGGGTGAAACTGAAATTCTCAAAAATAATCACAACTACAAGCCGGGTTAGCGTTAGAAATATAAACGAGTCCGCGAGAGGGCATAAAAAACAAATCGCAAGCGAGTAAAGCGGTGAGACACAAGGATTTGTTTTACCGAGGTTTGGTTCTTGCAAACCTACTCCCCGTTGAGGAGGCCACAAAGGCCGGGTCTTTTTCAACCCCTTCCCTCTCTCAAACGGTCCCTCGGACCGAGTGAGCTTTCTCTTCTCAAATCAACCGGGGACAAAACTTCCCTGCAAGGACCACCACACAATTGGTGTCTCTTGCCTTGGTTACAAGTGAGCTTTGATCACAAGAAGGAATGAGAAAGAAGAAAGCGATCCAAGCGCAAGAGCTCAAAAGAACACGACAAATCTTTCTCACTTAACACTAAAGCTTTCGAGGAATTGGGAGAGGATTTGATCACTTGGTTGTGTCTTGTATTGAATGCCTAGCTCTTGTAAGTGATTGGAAGGTTGAAAACTTGGATGCATTGAAGGTGGGGTGGTTGGGGGTATTTATAGCCCCAACCACCAAACTAGCCGTTTGGTGGGGCTGTCTGTCGCATGGTGCACCGGACAGTCCGGTGCACACCGGACATGTCCGGTGCGCCAGCCACGTCACCAAAGCCGTTGGGTTCTGACCGTTGGAGCTCTGTCTTCTGGGCCCGCCTTGATGTCCGGTGGCGCACCGGACATGTACTGTAGAGTGTCCGGTGCGCCACTACGCGCGTGCCTGACTTCTGCGCGCTCTGGCGCGCATTAATTGCTGTTGCAGGTGACCGTTGGCGCGAAGGAGCCGTTGCTCCGGAGTTACACCGGACAGTCCGGTGTACACCGGACATGTCCGGTGAATTATAGCGTACTAGCCGTTGTGAATTCCCGAGGCTGGCGAGTTCCTGAGGCCGCTCTTGCTTTGAGCACCGGACACTGTCCGGTGTACACCGGACAGTCCGGTGAATTATAGCGGAGCGCCTCTGGATTTTCCCGAAGGCGACGAGTTTGAGTTGGAGTCCTCTGGTGCACCGGACACTGTCCGGTGGTGCACCGGACAGTCCAGTGCGCCAGACCAGAGGTGCCTTCGGTTGTCCCTTTGTTCTTTTGTTGAACCCAATACTTGGTCTTTTTATTGGCTGAGTGTGAACCTTTGGCACCTGTATAACTTTTGCACTAGATCAAACTAGTTAGTCCAATTATTTGTGTTGGCCAATTCAACCACCAAAATTATTTAGGAACTAGGTGTAAGCCTAATTCCCTTTCAATCTCCCCCTTTTTGGTGATTGATGCCAAACACAAACCAAAGCAAATATGGAAGTACATAATTGAACTAGCTTTCATAATGTAAGTGCAAAGGTTGCTTGGAATTGAGCCAATAAATACTTATAAGATATGCATGGATTGTTTCTTCATTTTTAACATTTTGGACCACGTTTGCACCACGTGTTTTGTTTTTGCAAATTCTTTTGTAAATCCTTTTCAAAGTTCTTTTGCAAATAGTCAAAGGTAAATGAATAAGATTTTGCAGAGCATCTTCAAGATTTGAAATTTTCTCCCCCTGTTTCAAATGCCTTTCCTTTGACTATACAAAATTCCCCTTAATGAAATCCTCCTCTTAGTGTTCAAGAGGGTATACCAATTTGAAATTATTCTTTGAAAAACTAAAGTTTTAGAAATTGGTGGTGGTGCGGTCCTTTTGCTTTGGGCTCATACTCTCTCCCCCTTTGGCATGAATCGCCAAAAACGGAATCATTAGAGCCCTTAATTACTTTCTTCCCCTTTGGTCATAAACAAATGAGTGAGGATTGTACCAAAGACGAAGTCCTTTTGTTTTGAACTCTCCCTCAAAAGATGGAGAGTTGCTCGGAGTGACAGCAAAGGATGAGTTACGGAGTGGAAGCCTTTGTCTTTGCCGAATACTCCAATTCCCTTTCAATACACCTATGACTTGGTTTGAAATAGACTTGAAAACACGTTAGTCATAGCATATGAAAGAGACATGATCAAAGGTATATAGAAGAGCTATATGTGCAAATCAACAAAAGAAGTTCCTAGAATCAAGAATATTTAGCTCATGCCTAAGTTTGTTAAAAGTTTGTTCATCAAGAGGCTTGGTAAAAATATCGGCTAATTGATCTTTAGTATTAATGTAAGAAATCTCGATATCTCCCTTTTGTTGGTGATCCCTTAAAAAGTGATACCGAATGGCTATGTGTTTAGTGCGGCTATGCTCAACGGGATTGTCCGCCATGCGGATTGCACTCTCATTATCACATAGAAGAGGAACTTTGGTTAGTTTGTAACCATAGTCCCTAAGGGTTTGCCTCATCCAAAGTAGTTGCACGCAACAATGGCCTGCGGCAATGTACTCGGCTTCGGCGGTAGAAAGAGCAACGGAATTTTGCTTCTTTGAAGCCCAAGACACCAAGGATCTTCCCAAGAACTGGCAAGTCCCCGATGTGCTCTTTCGATTAATTTTACAACCCGCCCAATCGGCATCTGAATATCCAATCAAATCAAATGTGGATCCCCTAGGATACCAAAGCCCAAACTTCTAAATATCTCAAGATTCGTTTAACGGCCGTAAGGTGAGCTTCCTTAGGGTCGGCTTGGAATCTTGCACACATGCATACGGAAAGCATAATATCCGGCCGAGATGCACATAAATAAAGTAAAGATCCTATCATCGACCGGTATACCTTTTGATCGACGGATTTACCTCCCTCGTCGAGGTCGAGATGCCCATTGGTTCCCATGGGTGTCTTGATGGGTTTGGCATCCTTCATTCCAAATTTGCTTAGAATATCTTGAATATACTTCGTTTGGCTTAGGAAGGTGCCTTCTTGGAGTTGCTTCACTTGAAATCCTAAGAAATACTTCAACTCCCCCATCATATACATCTCGAATTTTTGTGTCATGATCCTACTAAATTCTTCACATGTAGACTCGTTAGTAGACCCAAATATAATATCATCAACATAAATTTGGCATACAAACAAGTCATTTTCAAGAGTTTTAGTGAATAAAGTAGGATCGGCCTTTCCAACTTTGAAGCCATTAGTGATAAGGAAATCTCTAAGGCATTCATACCATGCTCTTGGGGCTTGCTTGAGCCCATAAAGCACCTTAGAGAGTTTATAAACATGGTTAGGGTACTCACTATCTTCAAAGCCGGGAGGTTGCTCAACATAGACCTCTTCCTTGATTGGTCCATTGAGGAAGGCACTCTTCACGTCCATTTGGTAAAGCTTGAAGCCATGGTAAGTAGCATAGGCTAATAATATTCGAATTGACTCAAGACTAGCTACGGGTGCATAGGTTTCACCGAAATCCAAACCTTCGACTTGGGAGTATCCCTTGGCCACAAGTCGAGCTTTGTTCCTTGTCACCACACCATGCTCATCTTGCTTGTTGCGGAAGACCCATTTGGTTCCTACAACATTTTGGTTAGGACGTGGAACTAAATGCCATACCTCATTCCTAGTGAAGTTGTTGAGCTCCTCTTGCATTGCCACCACCCAATCCGAATCTTGTAGTGCTTCCTCTATCCTGTGTGGCTCAATAGAGGAGACAAAAGAGTAATGCTCACAAAAATGTGCAACACGAGATCTAGTGGTTACCCCCTTATGAATGTCGCCGAGGATGGTGTCGATGGGGTGATCTCGTTGGATTGCTTGGTGGACTCTTGGGTGTGGCGGCCTTTGTTCTTCATCCTCCTTGTCTTGATTATTTGCATCTCCCCCTTGATCATTGCCATCATTTTGAGGTGGATCATTTGCTTGATCTTCTACTTCATCAACTTGAGCTTCATCCTCATTTTGAGTCGGTGGAGATGCTTGCATGGAGGAGGATGGTTGATCTTGTGCATTTGGAGGCTCTTCGGATTCCTTAGGACACACATCCCCAATGGACATGTTCCTTAGCGCGATGTACAGAGCCTCTTCAATACCTATCTCATCAAGATCAACTTGCTCTACTTGAGAGCCATTAGTCTCATCAAACACAACGTCACAAGAAACTTCAACTTGTCCGGAGGACTTGTTAAAGACTCTATATGCCCTTGTGTTTGAATCATATCCTAGTAAAAAGCCTTCTACAGTCTTAGGAGCAAATTTGGATTTTCTACCTCTTTTAACAAGAATAAAGCATTTGCTACCAAAGACTCTAAAATATGAAATGTTGGGCTTTTTACCGGTTAGGAGTTCATAGGATGTCTTCTTGAGGATTTGGTGTAGATACAACCGGTTGATGGCGTAGCAAGCGGTGTTGACCGCCTCCGCCCAAAACCGATCCGAAGTCTTGTACTCATCAAGCATGGTTCTAGCCATGTCCAATAGAGTTCGATTCTTCCTCTCCACTACACCATTTTGTAGTGGCGTGTAGGGAGAGGAGAACTCATGCTTGATGCCTTCCTCCTCAAGGAAGCCTTCAATTTGTGAGTTCTTGAACTCCGTCCCGTTGTCGCTTCTAATTTTCTTGATCCTTAAGCCGAACTCATTTTGAGCCCGTCTCAAGAATCCCTTTAAGGTCTCTTGGGTTTGAGATTTTTCCTGCAAAAAGAATACCCAAGTGAAGCGAGAATAATCATCCACTATTACAAGACAATACTTACTCCCGCCGATGCTTATGTAAGCAATCGGGCCGAATAGATCCATGTGGAGTAGCTCAAGCGGCCTGTCGGTCGTCATGATGTTTTTGTGTGGATGATGGGCACCAACTTGCTTTCCTGCTTGGCATGCGCTACAAACCCTGTCTTTCTCAAAATGAACATTGGTTAGTCCTAAAATATGCTCTCCCTTTAGAAGCTTATGAAGATTCTTCATCCCAACATGGGCTAGTCGGCGATGCCAGAGCCAACCCATGTTAGTCTTAGCAATTAAGCATGTGTCGAGTTCAGCTCTATCAAAATCTACTAGGTATAGCTGACCCTCTAACACACCCTTAAATGCTATTGAATCATCACTTCTTCTAAAGACAGTGACACCTACATCAGTAAAGAGACAGTTGTAGCCCATTTTGCATAATTGAGATACAGAAAGCAAATTGTAATCTAATGAATCTACAAGAAAAACATTGGAAATAGAATGGTCAGGAGATATAGCAATTTTACCCAATCCTTTGACCAAACCTTGGTTTCCATCCCCGAATGTGATCGCTCGTTGGGGATCTTGATTTTTCTCGTAGGAGGAGAACATTTTCTTCTCCCCAGTCATGTGGTTTGTGCACCCGCTATCGATGATCCGACTTGAGCCCCCGGATGCATAAACCTACAAAACAAGTTTAGTTCTTGTCTTTAGGTACCCAAACGGTTTTGGGTCCTTTGGCATTAGAAACAAGAACTTTGGGTACCCAAACACAAGTCTTGGAGCCCTTGTGTTTGCCCCCAACAAACTTGACAACTACCTTGCCGGATTTGTTAGTTAAAACATATGATGCATCAAAAGTTTTGAATGAAATGTCATGATCATTTGATGTATTAGGAGTTCTCTTCTTAGGCAACTTAGCACGGGTTGGTTGCCTTGAACTAGATGTCTCACCCTTATACATGAAAGCATGGTTAGGCCCAGAGTGAGACTTCCTAGAGTGAATCCTCCTAATTTTGCTCTCGGGATAACCGGCAGGGTACAAAATGTAACCCTCGTTATCCTGAGGCATGGGAGCCTTGCCCTTTACAAAATTAGACAATCTTTTAGGAGGGGCATTAAGTTTGACATTGTCTCCCCTTTAGAAGCCAATGCCATCCTTGATGCCAGGGCGTCTCCCATTATAAAGCATACTACGAGCAAATTTAAACTTTTCATTCTCTAAGTTATGCTCGGCAATTTTAGCATCTAATTTTGCTATATGATCATTTTGTTGTTTAATTAAAGCCATGTGATCATGGATAGCATTAACATCAACATCTCTACATCTAGTACAAATAGAAGTGTGCTCAACGGTAGATGTAGAGGGTTTGCAAGATTTTAACTCTACAACCTTAGCATGTAATATATCATTTTCACTTCTAAGGTTAGAAATAGTAATATTGCAAACATCAAAATTTTTAGCCTTAGCAAGCAATTTCTCATTTTCAATCCTAAGGCTAGCAAGAGAAACATTCAACTCATCAATCCTAGCAAGTAAATCTACATTATCATCTCTAGGATTGGAAGTTTAAGCATTACAAACATGAGAATCAACCTTAGCAATTAATTTGGCATTTTCATTTCTAAGGTTGTTAATAGTTTCATGGCAAGTGCTTAGCTCACTAGATAGTTTTTCACATTTTTCTACTTCAAGAGCATAAGCATTTTTAACCTTAACATGCTTCTTATTTTCTTTAATTAGGAAGTCCTCTTGGGAATCCAAAAGGTCATCCTTCTCATGAATGGCACTAACTAATTCATTTAACTTTTCCTTTTGTTCCATGTTAAGGTTGGCAAAAAGAGTACGCAAATTATCTTCCTCATCACTAGCATTATCATCACTAGAAGATTCATATTTAGTGGAGGATTTTGATTTAACCTTCTTCTTTTTGCCGTCCTTTGCCATGAGGCACTTGTGGCCGACGTTGGGGAAGAGAAGGCCTTTGGTGACGGCGATGTTGGCGGCGTCCTCATCGGAGGAGTAGTCGGTGGAGCTCTGGTCGGAGTCCCACTCCCGGCAAACATGGGCATCACCGCCCTTCTTCTTGTAGTACCTTTTCTTTTCTCTCCTCTTGCCCTTCTTGTCGTCGCCCCTGTCATTGTCACTAGATATTGGACATTTTGCAATAAAATGACCGGACTTACCACATTTGTAGCACACTTTCTTGGAGCGGGGCTTGTAATCTTTCCCCCTCCTTTGCTTGAGAATTTGACGGAAGCTCTTGATGATGAGCGCCATCTCCTCGTTGTCGAGCTTGGAGGCGTCGATGGGTTGTCTATTTGATGTAGACTCTTCCTTCTTCTCCTCCATCGCCTTGAACGCGACCGGTTGTGCTTCGGGTGTGGAGGAGGTGCCTTGCTCGATGATTTTCTTTGAGCCTTTAATCATTAGCTCAAAGCTCACAAATTTTCCTATAACTTCCTCGGGAGACATTAGCTTATATCTAGGATCACCTCGAATTAATTGAACTTGTGTAGGGTTAAGAAATACGAGGGATCTAAGAATAACCTTGACCATCTCATGGTCATCCCATTTTTCGCTCCCGAGGTTGCGCACTTGATTCACCAAGGTCTTCAAGTGGTTGTACATAGCTTGTGGATCCTCCCCTTGGTGAAGCATGAAGCGACCGAGCTCCCCCTCGATCGTTTCCCGCTTGGTGATCTTTGTCACCTCGTCTCCTTCGTGCGCGGTCTTGAGTACGTCCCAAATTTCCTTCGCACTTTTTAACCCTTGCACCTTATTATACTCCTCTTGACTTAGGGAGGCGAGGAGTATAGTAGTGGCTTGGGAGTTAAAGTGGTGAATTTGGGCCGCCTCGTCCGAGTCGTAGTCTTCATCCCCTACGGATGGTACCTGTACACCAAACTCAACAACATTCCATATGCTTGTGTGGAGTGAGGTTAGATGATGCCTCATTTTGTCACTCTACATATTATAATCTTTACCGTCAAAAACCGGTGGTTTGCCTAATGGAACGGAGAGCAAAGGAGTACGTTTTGAAACATGGGGATAGCGTAGAGGAATCTTATTATACTTCTTGCGCTCTTGGCGCTTAGAAGTAACGGACGGTGCATCGGAGTCGGAGGTCGATGGTGATGAAGAGTCGGTCTCGTAGTAGACCACTTTCCTCATCCTCTTGTGTTTGTCGCCTCTCCGATCCGACTTGTGGGAAGAGGATTTCTTCTCCTTCCCCTTCCCTTTGTTGGAGGAGTTTTTCTTCTCCTTCCTCTTGTTGCGGGACTCTTCCGATGAAGTCGACCCGTGGCTTGTAGCGGGCTTGTCGCCGGTCTCCATCTCCCTCTTGGCGAGTTCTCCTGACATCACTTCGAGCGGTTAGGCTCTAATGAAGCACCGGGCTCTGATACCAATTGATAGTCGCCTAGAGGGGGGTGAATAGGGCGAAACTGAAATTCTCAAAAATAATCACAACTACAAGCCGGGTTAGCGTTAGAAATATAAACGAGTCCGCGAGAGGGCATAAAAAACAAATCGCAAGCGAGTAAAGCGGTGAGACACAAGGATTTGTTTTACCGAGGTTCGGTTCTTGCAAACCTACTCCCCGTTGAGGAGGCCACAACGGCCGGGTCTTTTTCAACCCCTTCCCTCTCTCAAACGGTCCCTCGGACCGAGTGAGCTTTCTCTTCTCAAATCAACCGGGGACAAAACTTCCCTGCAAGGACCACCACACAATTGGTGTCTCTTGCCTTGGTTACAAGTGAGCTTTGATCACAAGAAGGAATGAGAAAGAAGAAAGCGATCCAAGCGCAAGAGCTCAAAAGAACACGACAAATCTCTCTCACTTAACACTAAAGCTTTCGAGGAATTGGGAGAGGATTTGATCACTTGGTTGTGTCTTGTATTGAATGCCTAGCTCTTGTAAGTGATTGGAAGGTTGAAAACTTGGATGCATTGAAGGTGGGGTGGTTGGGGATATTTATAGCCCCAACCACCAAACTAGCCGTTTGGTGGGGCTGTCTGTCGCATGGTGCACCGGACAGTCTGGTGCACACCGGACATGTCCGGTGCGCCAGCCACGTCACCAAAGCCGTTGGGTTCCGACCGTTGGAGCTCTGTCTTCTGGGTCCGCCTTGATGTCCGGTGGCGCACCGGACATGTACTGTAGAGTGTCCGGCGCGCCACTATGCGCGTGCCTGACTTATGCGCGCTCTGGCGCGCATTAATTGTTGTTGCAGGTGACCATTGGCGCGAAGGAGCCGTTGCTCCGGAGTTACACCGGACAGTCCGGTGTACACCGGACATGTCCAGTGAATTATAGCGGACTAGCCGTTGTGAATTCCCGAGGCTGGCGAGTTCCTGAGGCCGCTCTTGCTTTGAGCACCAGACACTGTCCGGTGTACACCGGACAGTCCGGTGAATTATAGCGGAGCGCCTCTGGATTTTCCCGAAGGCGACGAGTTTGAGTTGGAGTCCTCTGGTGCACCGGACATTGTCTGGTGGTGCACCGGACACTGTCCGGTGGCACACCGGACAGTCCGGTGCGCCAGACCAGAGGTGCCTTCGGTTGTCCCTTTGCTCTTTTGTTGAACCCAATACTTGGTCTTTTTATTGGCTGAGTGTGAACCTTTGGCACCTGTATAACTTTTGCACTAGATCAAACTAGTTAGTCCAATTATTTGTGTTGGCCAATTCAACCACCAAAATTATTTAGGAACTAGGTGTAAGCCTAATTCCCTTTCAGTTTGGTAAGGCCCCGAGATGATGGCTCAGCCGGGTTAGGTGTGAGCATGAAGGATCGTCCCACTCGTCTAAGGATCGGTTTGTCATCCTTCACTACCTGTACCCATGACCAGTACACAACCACTCGAGACTGTATGGGCAGTCACTCGGTCTGAACTTGCACGGTCCGAACCCCAGGGTTATGACGGCTGGGGAGCACCGAGACGACAAGGAGGGGGAATTTTTGTCCTGTTTTGGGCATGGAGATGGCCTTGTTCCTTTCAGTATAATCGCTAAGGTAAGGTCGTGCATGGAAGGAAAGAGTTTCGGTGTCGGATCTCATGGCAGTGAGATCGCAGAGCCGGACTAGTGGGTAAAGTGTACCCCTCTGCGCAGAGTTTGAAACCTATTCGAATAGTCCGTGTCCACTGGTATGGACGAGTCTAGTGTGGTATGACAATTTGGGTTTTCATCTTAAGAAATAGGGAAATGCGTGAGTATTTTGGGAAATAAAGATGAGGCCACGGGAGCAGGAAGCTCAGTGGTGGTTGAGGGTGAAAAGTGCTACTTCTCCCTTCTCTGGGTAAAAACATTAAGTATCGCCTTTCTCAAAGAAAAATAAAGAGTGACTACAACTCCACCATATCAAGCATGTATTGTATAGGTCCCTCTCTCATTACCAGCTTTATTTATGTTTTTCAGCTACCGAAAACTTCCTTTATGCAATGTTCGACTAAAAGGGGGTTGTGTCTGCACCCAGTCTGCCTGTGGCTCGGGTTGGTTTTCTCCCGCTCCGCTATTATTCCAAGCTTGCTAGAGTTTGCTTTTGGTATTGTAATAATTAGTATGTAAGACTCTGTACTATCTGATGAAATGGATGTATTTACTAGCCTCCTGGGACTAGTAATTGTACACATTTGAGTCCCAAAGGATCGGGATGCTTCACCAAGGCACCCAAGTGCAGCATACAAGTGTAGACATATTGCAAATAATCTCTACCTCCCTCTATTGTGTATTTCTCTCTAGTTCGTGTGTTGGCGTAGTTATAAGCCAAGAGAGAGTAGAGGAGTGTTGCTGCAAGTTAGAGTGAGCAAGATCTTGTGCAAGGGAATACTGTTACTCTGCCGGAGTGCTGTGAAGACTTGCAAATAACCACGTCTCTGCTGTAACCTCGACATAGTAGAAGCCTCGATCTGCCACCTGGTGACAGATCTGAGCAAACATAGGATGGAGTTGAAATAGACTCCAAACCAAGGTTTGGCTAACTCCAACGCGGACTAGGCAAGCATTTCAGGCTTGGCTGAACCACGACATAAATCCCTGTGTTCTGTATGCTCTGTGTTGTCTTGTTCTCTATCTCTCTATTTTGATTGTTTTACTCTTTGAACTTCTATACTTATCTCTGGTATAAGTTATTTTCGAAGTGCAGCCTATCTTGAGACAGGGTCTCTGATTCCGCTGCGACATACTCAAAGTGATCTTCATTCTGTTGCGATCCAGTCTTCGAGTAGACTATGATTTCTAAGTTTCTATGGTATTTTTTATTCATCTATTCACCCCCTCTAGGAGACATCCAGATCTTGTTCTCGGGCAATGGGAACTTTTAGGACTTTCTTGTCTTGTGTCTTGGACTCTTGATTGATGTTGGTAACTGTTTAATGAATCTTCTCATGTCTTCTTTGAGGTGTTGCTCCCTCAACACCTCAATCCAAGTCCACTCTACATCCTTTGAACTATAAACATAAACACTATCAAACACCAAAATCACTTAAGCAAATGGGTCCCATCCATTTTCCTTACAATCTCTCCCTTTTTAGTGATTGCTGACAACACAACCTGAGAAGCAATTATATGAAATATTGAATGAAAATATGTAATCTAGTTGCTAGGATGCATGTGCATAGGCAAGATGTCTGTGATACGAAATTGAAGGATTATGTTATTTTTAAACATTCTTGCTTATGGAAAATTATACCCACAATGTGTGATTATGGACTTAAGCGTCCCTCTAAGTCCATAATCCACATCCATCCTATTATGGACCGAAACCAACACAAACAATCACTTGAAAACATTTGATTTTTAAGAAAAGTGCTTTTGGTATTTGATATGTGTTGGTGGTCTTCTTCTCCGCCAAAGGTCCTCAAGACGAAGACATCGTTTGTAAGCGATGTTGGGGGTCTTCTTCTCCATCGAGGGCTCTTAAGACAAAGATATTGTCTGAAAGCAACAACGTCGAATGCCGAAGCTTTCAGCCGAAGGGCAACGACTTCGGCTCAAGGCAGCGACGAAGGTCAAACATGATGCTGAGTCGAACAGTAAAAGACTAGTTATCCCTGATGACTTATGTTACGATTATGTGTACATGTTAAGGTTATAAATGTATTTTTACTCGGGCCGCGTCCCGTGTCTATAAATAGGTGAACAGTACCCCCGTACTGTTCATACTGAATTGTATCTGCCCTCGCATCACCACCTTCGATCAAGCCGAAGGTACCAATGTAATATAAGTTTTGTTAATGTTCATGGATATATACATTACAACTTGGACACATAAATGAATAAGTGGATGAATATATAACATATTGTTTCTATGGATTATTATTTTTGATAAATGATGAAGGTGTGTCCTTCATGACCTTTGTCTGAAGATCATTATACCCAAAAGGAGATAATGACCCGAAGGACGAAGGTCCTTAATCTTTAACAATCATGTTGCCTTGTTCTTGATTCACATTATTTGAGAACAAGTGACCAACATTGGCGCCCACCTCCGGTGAACTCACTTCCACAACCACGACAATGGCTTCACAAGGTGATCAAGTTGTGACACCTTCGGCTACGAAGCTGGTGCTCTCAATCACAGGCGCTCAAGTTCCAAACTAGCCAATAAGAAGCAGAAGAAGGAGGCATAGAGAAGGGTACAACATGTTGGAGTGCAAGGACCCTTAATCAAATCTAAATGGTCTCATGTACCAATCACATTCTCTCAGGAAGACCTTCAGCTCAAGGATTACCCCCATAATGATGCAATGGTCATATCATGTGTTATCAAAGGGTTCCTGGTTCACAATGTCCTCATAGACACGGGCAGTGCAGCAAACATCATCTTTGCAAAAGCCTTCAGGCAGATGCAAGAACAGGATGACAAAATACATGATGCAACACACCCCTTGTGTGGCTTCAGAGGAAGACAATTAGTGGCACTTAGGAAAATAACAATGCCAATCAGCTTCAGTTATGTTCATAACACAAGAACAGAACAAATTGTATTTGACATTGTCAACATGGACTACCCTTACAATGCAATCATTGTACGAGGGACATTGAATGCCTTCGAAGCAAAACTCCATCCAGCATATCTATGCATGAAGATACCATCAGATCAAGGTCCCATTCCTGTGGATGGAAGTCAAGAGGCTACTAGAAGGGTACAAGGGAATTGGACAGATTCAAGGGCCATCCATAACATAGGTGAAGCCGAAGTTCATCAACAGCATAAGCATATAAGAGACAAAGCTGCTTCAACGGATCAACCAAAGTCTATGCTTTTGTGCGAAGACATAACTGAGCAGAAGGTGTTGTTTGGGTCTCAATTGTCTGATGAACAAGAAAAAGCTCTGCTAAATTTTTTGTTCAATAACAAGGATGTTTTTGCTTGGTCAGCCAATGATCTTTGTGGTGTCAACAGAGATGTTATTGAGCACTCACTCAATGTAGACCCAGCTATCAGACCGAGGAAGCAGAAGCTTCAGAAGATGTTCGATGATAAAGCCGAAGAGTCAAGAAATGAAGTTAAAAGGCTTCTCAGCACCGGAGTGATCAGAGAAGTAACATACCCAGAATGGCTAGCCAACACAGTTATGGTAAAAAAGGCCAATGGAAAATGGAGAATGTGTATTGATTTTACAGATCTCAACAAGGCGTGCCCGAAGGATGAATTCCCCTTGCCAAGAATAGATTCCCTCGTAGATGCGACAACCACTTCGGAGCTCATGAGCTTGCTGGACTGCTATTCAGGTTATCATCAAATCTGGATGAAGAAGGATGACGTGCCTAAAACAAGCTTCATAACTCCTAGTGAAACTTACTGCTACCTTTGGATGCCCGAGGGGATCAAGAATGCTAGAGGAAGCTTCAGCAGAATGACTTCCAAAGTCCTTAGCTCTCAGATTGGCAGAAATGTTCTGACATATGTTGATGATATCATAGTCAAAAGCACGAAGCAAGAAAATCATATTGCTGATCTGCAAGAAACATTTGTCAACTTCAGAAAGGCTAGTCTCAAGCTAAATCCAGAGAAATGTGTTTTTGGGGTGAAGAAGGGAAAATTTCTTGGGTGCTTAGTATCAACAAAAGGGATTGAAGTAAACCCAAGCAAAATAGAAGCTATACTTCGGATGGAGCCACCACGGACAATAAAAGGTGCTTAGAGGCTAACAGGAAGGCTGGCATCTTTGAACAAGTTCATCTCAAGATCAACAGAAAGAAATTTACCATTCTTCGAAGTGCTAAAATCAGTTGAAGTCTTCCAATGGGGACTAGTTCAACGAAAGGCCTTCGAAGATCTGAAACAATATCTAATACAGCTAACAACATTAACTCCACCTTTGTCAGAAGCCCCATTGCTATTGTATGTGGCTACTTCCCACGTCGCAGTCAGTGCAGCGTTGGTACAAGAGAGACAAGATGATCAAGCAAAGAAGCAAGTCCCAGTATACTTCGTCTCCGAAGTATTAAGTCCATCAAAAAGAAATTATACAGAGCTAGAGAAGGTACTATATGTTGTACTGATGGCCTCCAGGAAGCTTTGGCATTATTTCTAGTCACACCACATTAGAGTACCTTCATCCCAACCTCTCAAGGATATCATAAGAAACAGAGAAGCTACAGGAAGAGTTGGAAAATGGGCTACAGAATCGAATGAATTCACTACCGATTTTGTTCATAGATTCTCAATCCAATCCCAAGCATTAACATATTTCATTGCTGATTGGACGCTAGGGGCTCACGAAGAAGGATGCACAACTAACACTGAAGCTTGGACAATGTTCTGTGATGGATCGTGGGGCACCTTTGGTGCATGTGCAACTGCTATTCTAATCTCACCATCCAAAATCAAAACCTGTTATTCGGCCAGATTGGAGTTCAACTGCACAAACAACATTGCAGAATACGAAGCCCTTGTTTTGGGGCTTCGAAAGCTCAGGGCAATGGGAATAAGAAAGACAGTTCTCAAATCGGACTCACAAGTCATCACAAGGCACGTTGATAAAAGCAACAAAGCAAGATATCTAAAGTTTAAAAAGTATCTTGACACAGTACGAAGAATGGAAGCTTCCTTCGAAGGTTTTTCAGTGAAAAACATTCTAAGAGGAGAAAACGAGCAGGCAGATTTACTAGCTAAATCAGTGGCACATAGGCTCCCACTCCCTTCAGAAGTGTTCTTCGAAAGTCTCAAATCACCTTCAATCGAGCTTATGGAGCGAGCAGTGCTTACAATTTCACCTGTGCACAATGAAGATTAGAGAACTGAGATTGTATCTTTCCTCCAAGGCAATTATCCTTCGGATGAAGAAGCTTACATAAAAGGATGCAAGCCAGAACAAGACCATATATGATCATATAAGGAGAATTGTTCAAACAAGGAGTTTGTTCTCCACTGTTAAAATGTCTGTCTAGATCCGAAGATCAGGAGCTAATGAAAGAGATACACGCAGGGATATGCAGAGCTCATATCGGATCCAGACCTCTCCTTGGAAAGGCTTTTAGACAAGGATTTTACTGGCCGAAGGTAGCTTCGAACGCAGCGGACCTAGTTCAATGTGAAAACTGCGAGAAGTGCGCTAGAGATCAAAAGCAACCTTCATCTCTAACTCAGCTGATTCAGCCCACTTGGTCACCACAAAGGTGGGGTTTAGACTTACTAGGCCCACTTCCACTAGCGCAAGGGAACTTGAGATATGTTGTGGTAGCAATGGAGTACTTTTCAAAGTGGATCGAAGCTAAACCCCTAGCAACTATCACTTTGGCCACAATTCAGAAGTTCTTCTGGCAGAGCATCGTTTGTCAGTTTGGTGTGCCAAAGGCTATCATGGTTGATAATGGAACCCAATTTTATGCTAAAACATTTAAAACTTTTTGTGACCAAATTGGCACAAAGACACACTTTGCATCTGTGAGACATCGAGGATCTAATGGATTGGTAGAGCGAGCTAATGACATCATCATCACATGAATAATGAAATCAATCTTCAATTTGTCAAAAGGAAAGTGGCTAGAGGAATTGGTGAAAGTGGTATTGAGTCATAACACTGTTGTCTCAAGATCAACATGGTTTACTCCATTCAAGCTTTTTTCGGGGATGAACTAATAACATCGAAAGAAGCAAGAACAGGATCAATAAGGACTCTAGCTTCGGTAGAGGACGAAGATGCTTGCAAAATAACAAAAGACACTATAGAAGGGGGTCATACTTCAGGGAATAGACCACATCAATAAATACCAAGCCAAAACGGTCAAGTGGCGAGATAGAAAAGTATGACTAAAGAATATCAAGCCAGGACATTTAGTGCTCTGAAGAATAGCCAACCCAGACACAGTGGGGAAGCTACAATTTAAGTGGGACGATCCTTTCTTAGTAGTGTCTTCGTCAAGAACTGGATCATACAGGTTGAAGGACATGGACAGGAATGGCGTCCCAAGATCTTGGAATGCAGATGAGCTTCAAAGATATTACATGTAAACTATGTAATTTTCCTTCTTTTTCCTATGGCACCCTTTTCCTTTTAAGAGGGGACAAAGTTTTTTAATGGGGCCACAAGTTGTAATTTTCATTTTTTCTTGCGAAGCCCTATGCAATAAAAGGGCCAACTCCCCCCCACATGTAAAATGTAAAGATCTAAGATTACACCATCGAGTGTAAAAAAGTATGAAAAAGTTCCAAAGTCGTCCCTGAGGGGATGCAGAGCTAAAATACCACCTAAGTAAAAGGTGAAGAAGCTCTAAAGTCGTTCCTAAGGGGATGCAGGGCTTAGCTCCAAAGTCGTTCCTAAGGGGATGCAAAGCTAAAATGCCACCTAAGTCAGAAGTGAAGAAGCTCCAAAGTTGTTCCTAAGGGGATGCAGAGCTTAGCTCCAAAGTCGTTCCTAAGGGAATGAAGAGCTGAAAAACCACCTAAGTAAAAGGTGAAGAGACTCCAAAGTCGTTCCTAAGGGGATGCAGAGTCTGAGTGTGTATCCACGTGAGTTTTTCATCTTCGGCATACATTTGCATACACCATCACATCATTTTTTGCATCCATACGAGCATACATTAGACATTTGTAGCTTCATCGCATCATGACATATCGCACAGGGAACTAACAAAGAAGAAGAGAAGGTTTTTCCCTTCAACACGAAGATGCTTCGTTACAAACTGAGATATTTAATAGGAAAATAAATGTTTTTGCCATTGATATCGATCGGAAGGTGCTTCGATGTGAACGAAAAGAAGGGAAGGTGTTTTTCGCCTTTGGCTCAAAAAACTGAGAGCATCGGTTTCGTCCACAACAAAGCAAACAACAGTGGGATAAAAGGTAAAGCAACATTACGAGGTATTCACAAATATTTACAAAACTTTTTACATTCAATTACAATCCCTCGCTGAATAGTGCATTTTCTTGTACAGAGAAACTTCAAAAGTGTTTTTGCAGACACTAACAGAAGAAAGAAAAACTTCTGAAGCTTCCTTCTAAGCCTCAGAGTCAGCTTCGGTTCATCAGTCTCTTCCAACATCACCCTAAAAACGACAAGGCAAAGGTATTGAGAAATGTAATAAGAAAAAAAATCTGAAATAAAAACATAAAAGTAAAGAAAATTGCCATACTTTGCCAAGCAAAGCTCGAGCTTCGTCTTCGGCAGCCTCTCGGCCGCCCTTAGCCCAGATTTGAGTAATAAACCTGTTGCCTATACTTTTGGCTTCAGCTGGAATGTTAGCTAAGTCGGCAGGAGAAATAGCAAAAGTGGGCTTGTTGACGTGTTTGCATCCAGTTTTTGTGAAGATGTTGGCCGTTCCCCGGGAAGCCACCAACGCGCAGAAGTCCCCATGCCCTTCCATTACTTCGTCAAATTCATTAATTTATTTTTCCACGAAATCGAGGGCCTTTGGAATGTCTTTGATAGAGTAATTCTTTTCCCCTGATATTGCCCCAACTGAGTTGAAAATTTCACATAGGTGGGTGGAGCATCGAGCTACAAAGCCTGAGCATGTCTCCCGAAGCAACATTAGAGCTTTATATAATTTAGAACTTTTTTCGGCATTGGCTTTGATCCTATCTTTCAAGCTTCTGACTTCGTGCTCATAATGATTTTCAGCTTCCTTTAATTTTGAATGCACTTTTTAAGCTCGTTATCTTGATCACAAATGTGAGCAGCCTGATCCTTGATCCGAAGATGAGCTTTGGCCAGGTCTGTTTCGACATTTTTAATCTTCAAATATTTCTCTGCTAGTGAACTTTCAAGTTCTTTCACCCTTTTCTCCAGGTTATTGATAATGAGTTCATTCTTCATATCTTCATCTTCTTGTTGAAGTTTCAAAGCTTTACTCAGCAGTAAGCTCTATAGAAAAACAAAAGTTAGCCATAAAACCTAGAAATTTAAAAACTAAAAAGTCAAAGAGGCAGACATAAGAGTTTATACCTTACAATTCGAGTAGAATAAGCTCCCAGTAAGGTGTTGTCTCCTATAGTTACTGAGGTCCCGCTCAAGCTTCGGAAATCTGATAGTCTTTGATAAAGTATTAACAATTTTTGCTCTGGCACGGTCAGGAATACACCCCAAAATCTCTTCGTTCACGCCGCCAAAGAGCACAGATCCGGGCTTGTATCCGCGAGCAAGGGCGAATTCTTTCAATTCAGAAATATCTTCACCGGAGAGTTCTTGGCCGCCTAGGTGCCGCAGGTCCAACTCTGTGTCCTAAGAAGAAGCCTTTTTTCAATTCTTTCATTTTTAAAGCCGAAGCTTTATCAGTGGATACTTCAGCTATGTCCTTCTCGGTAGCCACATCAGATATAAGTCTGTCAATCTCTAACATTATGGTCCCGAGCTTCTCAGCTTCAGGCGCAGCTTCATTAGCTTCGGCTTCGGCATTATATTCGGCATTAGCAGGTAGAACAATTTTTTTCGCCGAGGCCGATGGCGGGGTATTTTGGATGGCTTGCATCACGTTCATCATTCGCTGTTTCTTCTGACCCCTGGCATTTCCCCGGTAGCCGAAGCAGTCTACTTTCCTCCCGAGCTTTGTTCAAATCCCTTCTCCTTTGACTGCAATAGGCTAGTCAGATCCGACCCTAGGGGACTTAGCATGGCAAACAGGAAAGGTTCAGTCATTACCTTCAATATTTCTAAAACATTGAAAGGGAAATGTGCCCTTGGGTCATTTCTAAGTATTTTGGTGATTGAGTGCCAACACAAGTGCTTAAATGTGAATTTATGCTCATGGATGAACAAAGTGCAAATCAAGAGTAAAGGTATGTTTCTAAGCCTTAGTACATTGGTTTTGTGTACTAATATACTTGTCTAAGTGTTAGAAACAGAAAGAAGAAGAAAAGAAAAGAGGTGAAAAAGGCTTGGCTGTGTACAGCCAAGACTCAGCTCAGTCTGGCACACCGGACTGTCCGGTGGTGCACCGGACAGTGTCCGGTGCGCCAGGCTGACTCAGCGTGAAGTGGTCGCTCTCGGGAATTCGACGACAGCGTACGGCTAAAATTCACCGGACTGTCCGGTGTTCACCGGACTGTCCGGTGAGCCATCGGTCGGCCGGACCAACGGTCGGCCGCGCGATCTACGCGGGACACGTGGCCGAGCCAACGGTCGGATGGGGGCACCGGACTGTCCGGTGTGCACCGGACATGTCCGGTGCGCCAACGGCTCTCTGGCCGCCAACGGTCGGCTTCGCCATTTAAGGAAGGAAATCGGGCACCGGACACTGTCCGGTGTGCACCGGACTATCTGGTGCGCCCGACGACAGAAGGCAAGGATGGCCTTCCAGATTTGTTCTCAACGGCTCCTAGCTGCCTTGGGGCTATAAAAGGGACCCCTAGGCGCATGGAGGAGAACACCAAGCAACCTTAGAGCATTCTTGATGATCCACACTCAGTCTTTGCGCATTCGTTTGTCATTCTCTGTGATTCGAGCTCCGTTCTAGTGAGAACTTTGAGATAGTCTTTTGAGCTCGATTCTTGGCCGTGTGTGTGCGCATTTTGCTGTGGATTTGTGTGTGTTGCTTCCCTCCCTTACTCCGTGCTTCTTTGTGAACTTCAAGTGTAAGGGCGAGAGACTCCAATTTGTGGAGATTCCTCGCAAGTGGGATAAAGATAAGCAAAGCAAAACACCGTGGTATTCAAGTGGGTCTTTGGACCGCTTGAGAGGGGTTGATTGCAACCCTCGTCCGTTGGGACGCCACAATGTGGAGTAGGCAAGTGTTGGTCTTGACTGAACCACGGGATAACCACCGTGCCATCTCTGTGATTGATTTATTGTGGTTATTGTGTTTTGACTCCTCTCTAGCCACTTGGCAACTATTGTGCTAACGATTAACCAAGTTTTGTGGCTTAAGTTTTCAAGTTTCACAGGATCACCTATTCACCCCCCCTCTAGGTGCTCTCAATTGGTATCAGAGCCGTTCTCTTCAAGAAAGGGACTAACCGCCCGAAGAGATGGATCCTAAGGGCAAGGGGATAGTGATCAACGATAAGGAGAAGGAGTCCTTCATTAACGAGCCCAAAGATGACAAGCCTACCGACTCCGGCTCGGGCCATAGACGGAAGGAAGGGAAGAAGAAGAAGACGAGGCGCATCAAGGAGATCGTCTACTACGACGACAGCGATGAGTCTACTTCTTCCCAAAAGGACGACGACCACAACGACTACGAGAGAAGGAAATCGGTTAATTCGAACTTTTCTTTTGACTACTCTCGTATTCCGCAAAGTTCAAATTCACATTTTCTCTCCATTCCACTTGGCAAGCCCCCTCACTTTGATGGAGAGGACTACGGATTTTGGAGCCACAAAATGCGTACTCACTTGTTCTCTCTCCATCCTAGCATATGGGAGATTGTAGAGAGTGGAATGCACTTTGATAGTACGGATAGTCCTATGTTTATTAATGAACAGATTCATAAAAATGCACAAGCTACTACTGTGTTGCTAGCCTCCTTGTGCAGGGACGAGTACCATAAGGTGAGCGGCTTGGACAATGCCAAGCAGATTTGGGACACCCTCAAGATCTCTCATGAGGGGAATGATGTCACCTTGCTCACCAAGATGGAGTTGGTGGAGGGCGAGCTTGGACGATTCGCGATGATAAGGGGCGAGGAGCCAACTCAAACATACAACCGGCTCAAGACCCTTATCAACAAAATAAGGAGCTACGGAAGCACGCGATGGACGGACCACGACGTCATCCGCCTAATGCTAAGGTCCTTTACCGTTCTTGATCCTCATTTGGTGAATAATATTCGTGAGAATCCTAGGTACACCAAAATGTCGCCCGAAGAAGTCCTTGGAAAATTTGTAAGCGGGCGAATGATGATCAAGGAGGCGAGGTACGTGGACGACGCGTTGAATGGCCCAATCCATGAGCCTCAACCCATTGCTCTCAAGGCAACAAGGAGCAAGGAGGCGCTACCTAGCAAAGTAGCGCAAATTGAGGCGGCCGGACTTAATGATGAAGAGATGGCCCTCATCATCAAAAGATTCAAGACGGTGCTAAAGGGTCACAAGGGACAGCCAAGCAAAACCAAGACAAAGGGGAAGCGCTCATGCTTCAAGTGCGGTAAGATTGGTCATTTTATCGCTAACTGTCCCGATAACGATAGTGACCAGGAACAGGGAAACAAGAGGGAAAAGAAGAAGAATTACAAGAAGGCCAAGGGGGAGGCACATCTTGGAAAGGAGTGGGATTCGGATTGCACCTCTTCCGACTCCGACAATGAAGGACTCGCCGCCACCGCCTTCAACAAGTCATCCCTCTTCCCAAACGAGCGTCACACATGCCTCATGGCCAAGGAGAAGAAAGTAAGTACTCGAAACTCTACTTATGCTTCTTCTAGTGAGGATGAGTCTAGTGATGATGATGACATAGACTATTCATACTTATTTAAGGGCCTAGATAGAACCAAGGTAGATAAAATTAATGAATTGATTGATGCCTTGAATGATAAGAATAGGCTTTTAGAAAAGCAAGAGGATTTGTTGTATGAAGAACATGACAAATTTGTAGAAGCACAAAAATCACTTGCATTAGAGATTAAGAGAAATGAAATGCTTTCTTGTGAGTTGTCTACATGTCATGATTCAATTTCTAGTTTAAAGAGCATAAATGATGATTTAAATGCTAAACTAGAAAGATCTAGTAAATTAACATCTTGTGTAGAACATGTTGTGATTTGCACTAGGTGTAAAGATTTTGACATTGATGCTTGTAGTGAACACCTAGTTTCAATTTCCAAACTTAATGATGAATTGGCTAGTCTTAATGCCCAACTTAAGACTAGCAAAAGTGAATTTGATAAGTTAAAATTTGCAAGGGATGCCTACACAATTGGAAGACATCCCTCAATTAAGGATGGGCTTGGCTTCAAGAGGGAAGCCAAGAACTTAACAAGCCATAAGGCTCCCATCCCCGCCAAGGAGAAAGGGAAGGCCCCTATGGCTAGTAGTGCTAAAAAGAACTATGCCTTTTTGTATCATGATAGGAGACAATCTAGAAATGCTTATAGGAGTTATAATGCATATGATGTTTTTGATTCTCATGCCATGTGTGCTTCTAGTTCTTCTTATGTGCATGATAGAAATGTTAGTAGGAGAAATGTTGTTCATAATATGCCTAGGAGAAATGTTGTTAATGTTCCTAGGAAAGTTAATGAACCTTCTACAATATATCATGCTTTAAATGCTTCCTTTGCTATTTGTAGAAAGGATAGGAAGATAGTTGCTAGGAAGTTAGGGGCAAAATGCAAGGGAGACAAAACTTGCATTTGGGTCCCTAAGGATATTTGCACTAACCTTGTAGGACCCAACAAGAGTTGGGTACCTAAGACCCAAGCCTAAATTTGCCTTGCAGGTTTATGCATCCGGGGGTTCAAGCTGGATTATCGACAGCGGATGCACAAACCACATGACGGGGGAAAAGAGGATGTTCTCTTCCTACATCAAGAACAAGGATTCCCAAGATTCAATAATATTCGGTGATGGGAACCAAGGCAAGGTAAAAGGGTTAGGTAAAATTGCTATTTCATCTGAGCACTCTATTTCTAATGTGTTTTTAGTTGAGTCGCTTGGATATAATTTGTTATCTGTTAGTCAATTATGCAAAATGGGATATAATTGTCTATTTACAAATGTAGATGTGTCTGTCTTTAGAAGAAGTGATGGTTCACTAGCTTTTAAGGGTGTATTAGACGGCAAACTTTATTTAGTTGATTTTGCAAAAGAGGAGGCCGGTCTAGATGCATGCTTAATTGCTAAGACTAGCATGGGCTGGTTGTGGCATCGCCGCTTAGCACATGTGGGGATGAAGAACCTTCACAAGCTTCTAAAGGGAGAACACGTGATAGGTTTGACTAACGTGCAGTTCGAAAAAGATAGACCTTGTGCAGCTTGTCAAGCAGGTAAACAAGTGGGAGGAGCGCATCACAGCAAGAATGTGATGACCACCTCAAGACCCCTGGAGCTGCTACATATGGACCTCTTCGGACCCGTCGCCTATCTGAGCATCGGAGGAAGTAAGTATGGTCTAGTTATTGTTGATGACTTTTCCCGCTTCACTTGGGTGTTCTTTTTGCAGGATAAGTCTGAAACCCAAGGGACCCTCAAGCGCTTCCTCAGGAGAGCTCAAAATGAGTTTGAGCTCAAGGTGAAGAAGATAAGGAGCGACAACGGGTCCGAATTCAAGAATCTTCAAGTGGAGGAGTTTCTTGAGGAGGAGGGGATCAAGCACGAGTTCTCCGCTCCCTACACACCACAGCAAAATGGTGTGGTAGAGAGGAAGAACAGGACGCTCATCGATATGGCGAGGACGATGCTTGGAGAATTCAAGACCCCCGAGTGCTTTTGGTCGGAAGCCGTGAACACGGCTTGCCATGCCATCAACAGGGTCTACCTTCATCGCCTCCTCAAGAAGACTTCGTATGAGCTACTAACCGGTAACAAACCCAATGTATCTTACTTTCTTGTATTTGGGAGCAAGTGCTACATTCTAGTAAAGAAGGGTAGAAATTCTAAGTTTGCTCCCAAAGCTGTAGAAGGGTTTTTGTTAGGATATGACTCAAATACAAAGGCATATAGAGTCTTCAACAAATCATCGGGTTTGGTTGAAGTCTCTAGCGACGTTGTATTTGATGAGACTAATGGCTCTCCAAGAGAGCAAGTTGTTGATCTTGATGATGTAGATGAAGAAGACGTTCCAACGGCCGCTATGCGCACCATGGCGATTGGTGATGTGCGACCACAGGAAAAATTGGAGCAAGATCAACCTTCCTCCTCAACCATGGTGCATCCCCCAACTCAAGACGATGAACAGGTTCATCAAAAGGAGGCATGTGATCAAGGGGGAGCACAAGATGATCATGAAATGGAGGAAGAATCGCAACCGACACCTCCAACCCAAGTTCGTGCGATGATTCAAAGGGATCATCCCATCGACCAAATTCTGGGTGACATTAGCAAGGGAGTAACTACTCGATCTCGATTAGTTAATTTTTGTGAGCATTACTCCTTTGTCTCTTCTATTGAGCCTTTCAGGGTAGAGGAAGCCTTGCTAGATCCGGACTGGGTGTTGGCCATGCAAGAGGAACTCAACAATTTCAAGCGCAATGAAGTTTGGACACTGGTGCCTCGCCCCAAGCAAAATGTTGTGGGAACCAAGTGGGTGTTCCGCAACAAACAGGACGAGCACGGGGTGGTGACAAGGAACAAGGCTCGGCTTGTGGCAAAAGGTTATGCCCAAGTCGCAGGTTTGGACTTTGAGGAGACTTTTGCTCCTGTGGCTAGGCTAGAATCAATTCGTATCTTGCTAGCATATGCCGCTCACCATTCTTTCAGGTTGTACCAAATGGATGTGAAGAGCGCTTTCCTCAATGGGCCGATCAAGGAGGAGGTGTACGTGGAGCAACCCCCTGGTTTCGAGGATGAACGGTACCCCGACCACGTGTGTAAGCTCTCTAAGGCGCTCTATGGACTTAAGCAAGCCCCAAGAGCATGGTATGAATGCCTTAGAGACTTTCTAATTGTTAATGCTTTCAAGGTTGGGAAAGCCGATCCAACTCTTTTTACAAAGACATGTGATGGTGATTTGTTTGTATGCCAAATTTATGTCGATGACATAATATTTGGTTCTACTAACCAAAAGTCTTGTGAAGAGTTTAGCAGGGTGATGACGCAGAAATTCGAGATGTCGATGATGGGCGAGTTGAACTACTTCCTTGGGTTTCAAGTGAAGCAACTCAAGGACGGCACCTTCATCTCCCAAACGAAGTACACGCAAGATCTGCTAAAGCGGTTTGGGATGAAGGACGCCAAGCCCGCAAAGACTCCGATGGGGACCGACGGACACACCGACCTCAACAAAGGAGGTAAGTCTGTTGATCAAAAAGCATACCGGTCAATGATAGGGTCTCTACTTTATTTATGTGCTAGTAGACCGGATATTATGCTTAGCGTATGCATGTGTGCTAGATTTCAATCCGATCCTAAGGAGTGTCACTTAGTGGCGGTGAAGCGAATTCTTAGATATTTGGTTGCTACGCCTTGCTTCGGGCTCTGGTATCCAAAGGGGTCTACCTTTGACTTGGTTGGATACTCAGATTCCGACTATGCTGGATGTAAGGTCGATAGGAAGAGTACATCGGGGACGTGCCAATTCTTAGGAAGGTCCCTGGTGTCATGGAACTCTAAGAAACAAACCTCCGTTGCCCTATCCACCGCTGAGGCCGAGTATGTTGCCGCAGGACAGTGTTGCGCGCAACTACTTTGGATGAGGCAAACCCTCAGGGACTTTGGCTACAATCTGAGCAAAGTCCCACTCCTATGTGATAATGAGAGTGCCATCCGCATGGCGGAAAATCCTGTTGAACACAGCCGCACAAAGCACATTGACATCCGGCATCACTTTTTGAGAGACCACCAGCAAAAGGGAGATATCGAAGTGTTTCATGTTAGCACCGAGAACCAGCTAGCCGATATCTTTACCAAGCCTCTAGATGAGAAGACCTTTTGCAGGCTGCGTAGTGAGCTAAATGTCTTAGATTCGCGGAACTTGGATTGAATTGTAGCATACATGTGTTTATGCCTTTGATCATGTTCATTCTGCATTTTGTTGCTTATTATGGTGCTCAAGTTGTACAAGCACTCCTCGGACCTCACAAGTCCTTGTGCAAGTGATGCACATATTTAGGGGGAGATGTGTTACAACTTGACCCTTTGAGACTAACCATATGCTTGAGTTTGGTTGTTTTAGCCTCAAAGGAGGATTGAAAGGAAAAGGTGGACTTGGACCATACAAGACTTCCACTGCACTCCGATGAAAAGAGTAACTATTCCAAGTTCATCTTTAAACTCTTATTGCCTATTTGCTCTTAATTGAAGAATTTGGTGAGGCAATGGGGTTAAAGGGCCAAGATTGATCCCGTTTTGGTGCTTGATGCCAAAGGGAGAGAAAATAAAGGCCAAAGCAATAGATGGATTAGCTACCACTTGAGAAACTTTGAAAATAGTAGAATAGAGCTTTTGGTTTGTCAAAACTCTTGCATTGTCTCTTTTGTCAAAAGTTGACCTCTTGTGGGGAGAAGTGTTGATTATGGGAAATAGGGGGAGTTTTTGAAATCTTTGATCAATCTCTTTTGGAATGACTCTCTTTACGCTTCAACATGTGTGTTTGACTTAGAGATAGATATTTGAGTTTGATTTGCAAAAACAAACCAAGTGGTGGCAAAGGATGATCTATATATGCCAAAATTGAATCAAAATAAATTTGAGTTTTATTTGAAGTGATTTTGCACTTGTTCTAGTTGCTTTATGTTGTGTTGGCATAAATCACCAAAAAGGGGGAGATTGAAAGGGAAATGTGCCCTTGGGTCATTTCTAAGTATTTTGGTGATTGAGTGCCAACACAAGTGCTTAAATGTGAATTTATGCTCATGGATGAACAAAGTGCAAATCAAGAGTAAAGGTATGTTTCTAAGCCTTAGTACATTGGTTTTGTGTACTAATATACTTGTCTAAGTGTTAGAAACAGAAAGAAGAAGAAAAGAAAAGAGGTGAAAAAGGCTTGGCTGTGTACAGCCAAGACTCAGCTCAGTCTGGCACACCGGACTGTCCGGTGGTGCACCGGACAGTGTCCGGTGCGCCAGGCTGACTCGGCGTGAAGTGGCCGCTCTCGGGAATTCGCCGACAACGTACGGCTAAAATTCACCGGACTGTCCGGTGTTCACCGGACTGTCCGGTGTTCACCGGACTGTCCGGTGAGCCATCGGTCGGCCGGGCCAACGGTCGGCCGCGCGATCTGCGCGGGACACGTGGCCGAGCCAACGGTCGGAAGGGGGCACCGGACTGTCCGGTGTGCACCGGACATGTCCGGTGCGCCAACGGCTCTCTGGCCGCCAACGGTCGGCTTCGCCATTTAAGGAAGGAAATCGGGCACCAGACACTGTCCGGTGTGCACCGGACTGTCCGGTGCGCCCGACGACAGATGGCAAGGATGGCCTTCCAGATTTGTTCTCAACGGCTCCTAGCTGCCTTGGGGCTATAAAAGGGACCCCTAGGCGCATGGAGGAGAACACCAAGCAACCTTAGAGCATTCTTGATGATCCACACTCAGTCTTTGCGCATTCGTTTGTCATTCTCTGTGATTCGAGCTCCGTTCTAGTGAGAACTTTGAGATAGTCTTTTGAGCTCGATTCTTGGCCGTGTGTGTGCGCATTTTGCTGTGGATTTGTGTGTGTTGCTTCCCTCCCTTACTCCGTGCTTCTTTGTGAACTTCAAGTGTAAGGGCGAGAGATTCCAATTTGTGGAGATTCCTCGCAAGTGGGATAAAGATAAGCAAAGCAAAACACCGTGGTATTCAAGTGGGTCTTTGGACCGCTTGAGAGGGGTTGATTGCAACCCTCGTCCGTTGGGACGCCACAACGTGGAGTAGGCAAGCGTTGGTCTTGACCGAACCACGGGATAACCACCGTGCCATCTCTGTGATTGATTTATTGTGGTTATTGTGTTTTGACTCCTCTCTAGCCACTTGGCAACTATTGTGCTAACGATTAACCAAGTTTTGTGGCTTAAGTTTTCAAGTTTCACAGGATCACCTATTCACCCCCCCTCTAGGTGCTCTCAAACATCAACAGAGGAAGACGGAGAAGTGCCGGCGGTCTTTTCTGGTACATCTTGTACCTTCGTCTCTGCAGGAGCCATCCTGACATGTTTTCGTTTCTTGGGAGTCGAATCCATTGGCTTCGCTAGAACTTTCTACTTTTTACCAACCCTCTGATCTTCTTTGACGGATCGGATGGCTTGCCTTTTCAGAATACTCACAACCCTCTTTTTCTTTGCTCCCCGACCCCTTCGTCAAGTCTTTTGTAATCGGGATATTCAAAGTTAAGAGCATCCATCACTCGATTCAGCCTTCATTTTTCCCGGGTACCGAAGGCAACTGTCATCAACTGAACTTCTTTCTTCGTGTAGTTCCCAAGAATTTCATTGCACATTGTTTCTATTAGTTCTAACCATTCAATGCAGGGCTTGCTAAGCTTTTTTGGAATTTAAACCGATAAGGAACTCGCACAAGTTCATATTTTTCCTTTCTTCCTTTTTCTTAGGCATTTCCCACCCACCAGAAGTTGGAAATGTTCTGTTTGCCAAATAGTCTTGCACCAAGTCCCTAGTGCTAATATGCTCTGCCATGACTTTATATTCCACTTCGGCCAGTTGGCAGGGGACTCCAGCTGCATGTTGCATAAGGGCTGTGTCATGCCGAAGCTCAATTTTAAGGGACTCATCATCATACTCATAAGCTTCTCCCTCTTCTTCTCGTCAGCCTTCACATAAAACCATTCATTTGTCCACCCGGTCGGCCACTTAGTGCGGTAACCAATCACAGGAGCCTTGGTGTCCTTTCAGTATGCAAAGTTGTAGCATCCAAAATTTTTGTGCAGACCATCGGCTCTAGCCTTTGTCTGATAATGGAGTTCGTGCACCCGACAAAACCCTTCAGCATTGGCACTCTTCCCTTGGCTTCGGAGAGCCTAGATGTACACACTAAGTCTAACTATGTCATTGGGGTCAGCTAATGAAGGTAAATTTCAAACTTCTTCAGAACCTCACCGATCATCTCGTATAGGGGGAACCGAAGACCTGCCCTGAAGAAGCTTTTAAAGACTACGACTTCGTCATCTTTTGGTTCTAGAATCACCTCTTCCCCAGCAAACCGAACTAGTCTATCATCATTCTCTCCAAATATCCTAGTTTTTTCATTAAAACCAGATGATCCGCTTTAACTGTGGATTTCCCGAATTCAATATGGTTGGGTTTGCTCGGGCTTAAAATGCCATCATCATCTTCTTCATTTTCACTATCAGCCTCGGCGGTGGTCGGTTCAACTTCAGCATCAACAACATCTTCTGTTGGAACTGGTTCTTTCTCTTCTTATACAACCAACCCAGAACACTTCATCATTTCTGAAATGGGGGCTATTTCAGAAGTCCTAGCCTCTTATCCTTCGCGTGCCACTCTAGCAGTAGATCTCACTCTAGCCATTTTAGTTTTTAGTTTTGACAGACGAAGCTACACTTAAATGATTGAACGTTTCTCCGAAGCGTATACCACAAGTTCGCAGAAAAGCAACAAGCTTCGGCTTCAACAAAAATTTTTAGCAGCACAATGGTGCAATAGCAATGAATGTTGTGGTAACTTCTCACCAACTCGTCTGTTTATATTGGCCCGCAGGTGAAGAAGGCGAACCACCGAGACACGCGTACTGGCTGATCGGTGGACTGGTAAGCGCCGTGAATTTTATATTCGTTTTTAATAACAAGCTCAGGGAAGGTGTTTTCGGACCTTCGGCATCCAGAAGCCTTCGTATTTTTCGCGGATCGAGCTCGTTATGAAAAAACGATCCAACACTGTAAAGGGGCTTCTGTTGGGGGTCTTCTTCTTCACCGAAGGTCCTCAAGACGAAGACATCGTTTGTAAGCGATGTTGGGGGTCGTCTTCTTCGGTGAGTGTTCTTAAGACAAAGATATTGTCTGAAAGCAACAACATCGAATGCTGAAGCTTTCAGCCGAAGGGCAGCGACTTTGGCTCAAGGCGGCGACGAAGGTCAAATATGATGCTGAGCCGAAAAGGAAAAGACTAGTTAATCCCTGATGACTTATGTTACGATTATGTGTACATGTTAAGGTTATAAATGTATTTTTACTCGGGCTGCGTCCCGTGTCTATGAATAGGTGAACAGTATCCCGTACTGTTCACGCTGAATTGTATCTGCTCTCGTATCACCACCTTCGATCAAGCCAAAGGTACCAATGTAATATAATTTTTGTTAATGTTCATGGATATATACATTACAATTTGGACACATAAATGAATAAGTGGATGGATATATAACATATTGTTTCTATGGATTATTATTTTTGATAAATGATGAAGGTGTGTCCTTCATGACCTTCGTCTGAAGATCATTATACTCGAAAGGAGATAATGACCTGAAGGACGAAGGTCCTTAATATTTAACAATTGTGTTGCCTTGTTTTCTTAATTCACAGTATTTGAGAACATGTGACAAACAACATGCTTTTATGTGTTTTGGTCCTCGAATTTCTCCTACTTTGGAATCAGCCACTGAGAAGAAGGAAGATATTTTAAAGCATATAGGAAGCATAAAAAACTTGTGACATCCCAAAAAGATTTCTCCCTTAGAGAAGTTCTCTCAATTTGGTGAAGTACTCTCCCTAATGTGAAAAAGATTTACCCACCTGTTGGAAAACTACCCCTTTGGAAACATTAATTGTAACACCTGGAAGATGGATCCAAATATTTTGACATTATGATGAATAGACTCCTCTCCTTTTTATATATAAAGAATATTCTAGAGTTGCCAAAAAGAAATTAAAGCGTATGCATAATTTGCAATATGAGACGGAGGTAAATAAAATATAAAATGTTAACCTAGTCTATTGAATAGATAATTAAAAGATACTTAGATTTTTTCCACGCCCAAATTCTCCTAGCCAACCAAACGTACCCTTCCTACGGGCGGGGGAGGTGCGGGCATGGAAGCCTTCGTGGCTGTGCCGTATGTAGGGATGGCAATCAGGCGGGTAGTACACGGATATATAGTTCGCGAATTCGTACCTGTGAGACAAAACTCAACCTATATCTGTACCCATAGACGTTCGTGGGTATAGATCTGTATCCATACCCGTACCCGTTGGGTATCCGCTATCCAGTGGATACCCGTTACCCGCTCGCCCACTACAATTTTAGCATTCAACACCAAACAACAATTTTATCACATTTCGAAATAATTGTCATTCTAGTAGCATCAAATGATAATTTTAGCACCAAACAACATGTTATGAACAAAAATTGAAAAATAAGAATTTATGATAACATATAAATTCGAATGGCCCACATGTTAGATATCGACTGGGTAATAGGTATGGATAATGGATATCCATACTCGCAAAAAATATCTGTGGATACCTTATTATATCCATAACAGTACCCACGGATACCAAATTCCACTATAATCGTATCCAATGGATAATTATCCGTAGTTATTTACCCTAGCCGTGTGTGCATGTTTTTGCTGGTGATGCGGCACGGCTACCTAACCTCGGAAATGTGTGGCGGTGCACACGTGCCAAATGCAACAGCGCGCACGCTGAGGCATCGATCGTGAGACAGGTATAGTCAACTATTGTTTTTGCGGAGATTTTCAAGCTATTCATCCATCCCTTCCACGATACTCCTCTTGCATGCTTATCGCTGCTGGTCGTGAGCTTGTGTGTGTTTTTTGTTTCCTCCATAAGAATTTACTAGCTGGATGCCCGTGCGTTGCAACGAGAAGATAAAATACTACGATAACTTATATACAAATGTGTTATAATATTATAGGAAAAGGTTTCATAATTTATTTGTAATCCTACCTATACATTAATATACAAAAACACTAATTGTTATTCTATATTTTTGTTATTATCACTAAAAGTAGATGTTTACATACCTTAAAAGATATATGTGTATATTCGTCTGTTGCTATGAAATCAATATGATAAGATACATTGATATGCAAAAATACTAATTATTATTCTATACTTTTGTTAGCATCATTAAAAGTAGATGTTTTCATATCTTAAAAGATATAATAAGGTATATGCCAGAGTAAGTCACTTTTTAAGGAATATACTCTAACATCATGAACTTAGAAAACTTGCTAGCAGCAATCCACCGCCTACTGCTTGTCTCTCTAGAAGAGGTAGCCAGCTCCCGTTCCTTCAAATACATGGAATGCTTTGTGTGATTTGAGTACACGGAATGACAATTTCTACAATCAGAAGCCGCTAACTGCATACAAGCAAAACAAAAGGAATAATTCCATTTCACATTGAATCAGAGATTAGAAGTTGGAGCACAACTCGTTTGTCAGTTTTTTTGCCGAAGCCCGACGAAAATTACAAACAGAAAATGGATAGAGCAAGAAAAGGAGTGCTCCAAATTAATGACATCTAAGTAAAATGCATCAACCTTTTCCTTTCTGCTTCTATGTACCCTAAATAAACAACCTAAGGTTGTCTCCAGCAACATCCCCTAAATTCCATCCCCTAAAGGAATATTTTCTGTCCTTTACAGCACATTCTAAAAGATTTTGTCCTCTATATATTCTCAGTCTCCAGCAGCGTCTTCTAAATTCGATCCCCTAAAGCTACAGTGTTAACAGATTCCCTTTTTCCATTTCTTTTTCTGTTTTCTTTGTTTTGTTCCCATTTCACGCTATACAAATGATGCGGAAAAAAGTGTATTTATTAATTTTTGAATTAATAATTTCGAATTGTCAAATTTAATTAACATTGTTATTCCCCTTGAGTAGGAAGTCGTTCTCGGCCACACACACCAGCACGCGCGGAGGCCTTGCGCGCCGCGTCGTCCACGAACGCCGTCTCGCCAAGTCCGGTCCATGGACAGCCGGATCTCGGGGCTGAACGCCGTCTCGCCGCCCACGGCCTCCCTACCAGTGAAGTACGGGGGCACTGAGGCGAGCCCGCGGATGGCCACGCCGGCGGCGGAGGCTCGCACGACCGTGTCGTGCGCGATGTTGGCGCCGGCGCTGCAGCTCGGCAGGAACACGCGGGACAGGTCGGCGTGCTCCAGCAGCCACGGGTCCTTGCCGAGCGTCACCGCCCACCGCAGCCCCGCCCACGCGTCATCGTACGCAGCGGGCAGCTTGTGCTCCGCGCGCGAGGCGGTAGTAGACGGACACGCCGATGGCGCCCGAGCGGGCGACGAGGTCGTTGAGGTAGCTGTGCGTGCCCGGCCGCGCCGGCGAGCCG
This sequence comes from Zea mays, assembly GCF_902167145.1. Taxonomy (NCBI): domain Eukaryota; kingdom Viridiplantae; phylum Streptophyta; class Magnoliopsida; order Poales; family Poaceae; genus Zea; species Zea mays. The sequence continues at coordinate 7,891,145 of NC_050104.1, read as the reverse complement.
ACGACGAAGCTTGCCGCGAGCGGTCCGACGGCGCAGGGGAAATGGTTGCCATACGAATGGAGAGGGAAACCTCCGCGTCGGCACGGGATTCACCAGCGGCCGATGTGTAGCGAACGCATAGAGTCCGCCACATTTACAGGATAGAAGGCGAACGGTAAAATTTAGAGTGCCATTTACCGGTCATTGCTGGAGGCACACCGAACGTCTGTATCCTCTAAACTTACCGAACAGAACCATATACAGAACCTTGTTGGAGACAGTCTAAAACCTAAAACTTAACCTCCCTAACTCTGCTCGTGTCAGCAGCTATAGGTTTCCCTATAATGTGCCATAAATTAGCCTCTCAATATCAGACTCACAGAATGGTTCCAGAATCTTGAATTCAATCTCTAAGTACTCTCTCAGAACCCGCATGTTCAAAAACTGAAAATATGGTGTTATTAGTGTATCAAAAATGAGTATATGAGTGGCATTATCTGGGGTTGGGAGGTGAGGAGAACCAGAAATGGTTTCTTCGGATGCGCTTCTTTTTTTCTGATTAGGAGAAGCACATCCTATTGAAGTTAAACAGAAGAGAAATGCTACCATTATTAAAATGCCAGAAGTTAAACAGAAGGGCAATGCATACCTATATATACACACACGCGCCCCTTATTAAGCTACGATGCAATATGTTTAAGCATGAAATTAGCATTGATAAGGGATGAACAAACCTCATGTAAAATAGAGATACAGATGAATTAGGTTACCAGACGAGTACAATGGTTCTTTTGTTGTATATTATCTGCTACTACTACTACTACTTCATTAGTTCATTCTCGTATGTTAAAATATTAAGAAATACATACCCTACCAATAGTGCCAATGATGGCAGTGACAAATGAACAAATTGAGCCAACAAATGGATAAAAAGCATTTCTACCTTTCTAATAGCAGCAGTTGGGTTGCCAGCAACACCAAGAGCATCAGTTCTCTCAGATTTTGTGGCTCATTCCAGCCATCTCAACAATACCACCAGCATTGTCACTGATTGGACCATCTCAGCAATATCATAGTGATGTTTGACCTTGACAGTGAATCTGTTAATCCCAGCAGAGCTGCTTTACGGAGCCTCTGATGCTAATGATATGGCAAGTCATTGGAAATTTGGATAGGATAAAAAATAATCTATTTAGATTAAACAAATTCAAGTCCAAGAAATATATGCACATCCTGAATTGCAACCTCACCTTAAGCATATCTTGTACATGCCGACCATCCTACATTGCATATATCACGACAAATCGATTTGAATGAAATAAAAAATCAATGGAAGCATGCAGGGAGAGGGCTCGAGACTGGACCACCTTGTACATGTTGATCTTGGTGATTTGGTAGGAGACATCACGCCAGATGGTCTTGGCGACCTTGTCGCTACTTCCTCTCCTCCCTTCTTTAGAGCAGCAGCACACCACCTCACTCGATGTTCTCGATGGAGCGCAGCACACCAACAATACAAATCATTTATTTTAAAAATGATTATTTCCTTCAAGGACAGGTCGGGTTTCTTGGGCCCTTCTTCCATTTCAGGTAAAATAAGCATCATGCATGGACAAATGCATATCAATATATATATATGGACCTGTATAAACGACACATACTATACAACATTATATGCTTCATTAATCAGGCACAGCCACAAAAGCATGTAGCATTAGTTGCTTGAATACTGACAGTACAAATTATGTATCATAGAATAAGTGTACCAAAACTATATATTGCAGACAACAACCATCTCAGATGTCAAGCACACAGATACCATCGCATCACTTATTCTAAATTACATCAAAAGTAAACAAACTCCAAACATGGTCTAATGAGAGTCTGTATTAAAAAACAGTTCCAGCATTTGATATTACTGTTGAAAGAAGTGGTACTGGTCTTCCATTCCATCACAAGAATTGTGACAATTTAAACTATGTAGGAACAAAGGAGGAGAAAATAGAGCAGCAGAAACAGGTTAGACGTCTTGCCATTTTCTAGAGCAGGCCCTTATGCCATTACAGCTTTAATTTCTTCCTCAAGCTGTTTTAGCTCTATCAACCTTGCTGCCCATGCCCGCTCTCTTGCCACAGCAGCCATCTTCCTTTCTGTTCGTTCTGCCTCCTTTCTCTTAACAGCAGCAGAATACAGAGCTCTGCGCTTCTTCTTCTCAGCCTGTACAAGTAACACATGCATTTTAAGTGTTTCATTAGAAACTAAGGGCGATACATTAGAGCTCAGATCCAGGTAACACTACTCAGCCATATCGACTAAGTTGCTTTGGTTGATACTTCAGTTTACTCATGTATCTCTATGCCAGGCTTGGGTTATGCCATTCACTTGCTTGGGTCTAGGAAAATGAACAAATTGTAAAATAGTGAATCAAAAGAAGGTTGATTTTAAACTCTGTTGAGCACCGCTAGAATTGACTGGGTGGCATAAAAAGTTATTGTGTAGATCCGTTTCATGGTGACACTTGGGACTGCTAGGCGACATCTACCTATCAACTCTCAAGATTTTATTGGTGAAAAAAATCCCCCTTCCAGCATAAAGGAAAATCAGGCTAGGCTCACATAGCATAAAACAGAATACCGTAGCAGTAAATCAAGTAATATATTTATTATAATAATAACAGTAACGGCTATAGAGAATAGGGGTGAAAACGGGTAGGGTACCCGAAACGGGTACCGGATACGGATACTCATTCGGGACCATTTTTCGGATACGGATACGGGTATTTTTATATTCGGAACGGATACGGGTAATACCCGGATAGTACAGCTTCGGATTCGGGTCGGATACGGAACGAGTACTACCCGGATATTCGGGTCGGATACGGGTACCCGGAATTCGGGTACCCGTTTTTTCTTTTTCTGCATAATAATATAGTTATAAAATCATAACTTTTACATATGAAATCGGATGAAGATAAAGTTTATATGAAAATTGTAGAGCTCGAAGAGATCTATAACTTTGTAGTACAACACATTTTTGTTTAAACATATCTTTAGGCCAAAATCATTGAAATAATGTCTAAATTTATATCAAAATAATAGACTTTAACATGAAAATGTGGGGACTTAAGATTATCTCCATGTGGGAACTTAGAATTATCTCTTTATAAACTATTTATTAATATTGGTAACTTATTCGCAATTTCCGGTCGACACTACAATATTTTTATGAATTTAATTGTATTTTGATGATTTTCTACAACAAGAAATTAATAATACACCAAATAGCCTAAAAAATTCATCAATTTTTAGTGGGACACAACATATATCTACATATAGTTCTCAAAAAACATTTGGATTATAAAATCCACAAGATGTTGGTGTTTCTTCCATTCCACTCCCACTTATTGCGTGAGTTACACGTGAAATCATTTTATGTATCGACGTTTCAACATAATTAATATTTCATTTATCATTTTCATGTGGCGACTTGAGGTTTTATTTGAATAAAATGAGACCATAAAATTCACAGGATGTCAACGTTTTTTCTATTTTATTTCCACTTATTGCGTGAGTTACACATAAAATCACTCTAAGTATCCAAGTTTTAACATAATCAATACTTCACTTTACCATTTTTATGTGGGAACTTGAGATTATATTCTATTAAATGTTTATTAGTATTAATTTACTTGCAATTTCGTGATCGAACAAGAATATTTTATGATAACCAATTAATGCATTATCCGACAAGTATCCGATATCCGATCAAATAATATCCGTATCCGTCACTTATCCGCCCGGATAAATATCCGGTCCCTGTATCCGTATCCGTCCCGTTTCTAACTATCCGTATCCGATCCCGAATCCGTTTTAAATACATTAGGGTAGGATACAGGATGAGCTACTATCCGTCCGTATCCGCCCGTTTTCACCCCTAATAGAGAATGCAAAGGGCATTCACCATGATAAAGTCCTTGCGCTGCTTGATCCGCTTCTTCTCCTTCCTCCCTCGCACGCTCCCTTGGTTCGGCTGACTAACTGGTATGGGCTCGTCTGCAGGCTTGCACTTCACCCAGTAGTACGGACCTGCGGACGAGCAGCAGCATGGACATTAGTGACAGAACTGAACAAGCGGACGAACGACGTTGAACCTATCAGGGGACCCCAGCAGAAACTCTGTAAATAAACTACAAGAACACAACCACGCTCCAATCGAGCAGCGAAAATAAGAAGAATGATATAGAACAGATGCAAAAATAACTTTCCTGACACCAGCACCCGACACCGTCCCCGAGGTCCTTTCGCGGAGGTTGGAGCTGTAGCAGGAAAACGAGGCGGGATTGCGGCGGCTGGTAGGGCGGTTCGCAGCGGTCGCAGTGGGATTGCGGCGTGGGAGCGGGTGGTAGGGCGGTTCGCGGAAGGATTTGCGGGCGGGCGGTAGGGCGGGCGGGTGGTAGGGACCGCGGTTTCCTGCGGCGAGGTTTCCGGCGTGCGGGCGGGCGGAGGCGGGCGCGGGGTTTCCGGGGGCGGGGGCGGTCTACACAACACTCTTAATTGTTAGTAGAGATTGTGTTGACACTTGACAATCTTTGCCATCGTTTAAAATGTAGTAGTACGATGATGCTATGTAACTGTCAGCTTCATAGCGATTCTTGTAGAACGACGACCATGCACTGTGAACTGTGATGACGCATCAACTCTTAACAGTCTTTTATATATCTTCTTCTCCTATTGTGAATCTAATAAAACATCAAGAACCAGTCATGAGTCATCAGTCTAATACCTGATTTTATCGACCGCTTAGCTATCGATGAGTGACGCGGTTCAACCAAAAGAAAAAGCACCGAAACATCGGTCCTCTAGCTCTAGGGACGTGTGCTTGTGCGCGCGTGCAACGTCGTAGCGCGCTCACCGGCCGGCCAAGACGGCCGGACCCAAGCGGCATCCAATCCAACCGAGCCAACCACGCGTATGGACGCACGCACCCCAACTGCCCCCAACTCACTGCCCACTGGCTCCGCCCGCGTCCGCGCAACTTCTCCAGGTCCCGCCTCCTGCGCCAATCGCCATACATATATAGGACAACGCCACCCGCACGGCACGGCCAGACCACGCCGCACCACCGCCAGCTCCCGCACGCGCGCAACCCCAACCCCACCCCACTCATTTCTTGGCCCTGTGCTGGGCTCGTGCTCGTGCAGCCGTTTCCGATCGCCGCCCAACCATGGCAGCCGGCGCCGGCAGGTCGAACCCCGCGCGGTGCATGACGCACCCGAAGCACCGGCACGCGGCCGGGGTGTGCCCTTTCTGCCTACGAGACCGCCTATCGCGCCTCTCCGCCGGCGCCGCCCACGAGTCGGCGTCGGCGTCCTCCTCCTTCTCCCCGTCCTCGCCCTCGGAGGAGACCGCAGCGCACTCGTCGTCGGCCCAGGCGCCGCGCCCCCGCCGCGGAAGCCTCGCGCTGCTGCTGCTGCACCAGGAGGGGACGGGGAGCGAGGCGGCACCGGCGCTGGCCGCGGGCCGCCAGGCGGAGCAGCAGGAGAGGAAGGCGAGGAGGGGCAACTTCTGGGCGCGGCTGCAGCAGCAGCTCTACCACGGTGGCTGGCACAGGAAAGACGACGGGTGCTCGGTGGCCGCAGAGAGACAGAACGCCGCGGCCGCGGCCGCCGTAGTGTGATGCTCGATCAGGGTGCGACCGAGAGACCGTGGCGGTGGACGAGCGCGTCGAGGTGCTCGGTTCTGTGCTGTTCCCGTGTTTACGCTGTTTCAATCAATCTTTCGGTGCCGTGGAATGGATGGCCGGGTATCGGCGAAACGAAAGGCGACCTAACGGCTCGCTCATTTTGTAAACAAACATCGAATGAAGCTTGCACTTGCACCTGGGTGTTGGCTCCTTCGCGCTGCTGTGGCTGTACCATGATGATCTCTGATCGAACTTATCGTTCACCTGTTCCAGGCTCGTTAATTAACTACTGGCCCATGCAATGCAAGCGAGTTGTTAACCTGTTTTGGCAAGTAGTGTTGGACTGTTGGGCATTCTCTAAACGTAAGGCACAGCATAATGGCTGCATCAGCAGGGGCACCAACTTTTGCTTTTCTCTGACAAAAAAAGATACTCGTCTTCTATGGCAGGTAACTAATATTCTCGCACAAGAGCCGGGTGTTTGGTGTCTAAGAACTATTTTTTAGTCCTTTCATTTTATTTTATTTTAAGTCCTAAATTGTCAAATACGAAAATTAAATTAAAGTTTTAGTTTCTATATTTGTTAATTTAGAGACTAAAATGTAATAAAATAGATGAACTAAATAATAGTCTCTAAAAACCAAATACCCACTAAAGGAGCAGTGTACAACTAAGACACTGCTTTGGTAATCCTTCATTATGCATTGTTCATTTCTTTATACATTCTCAGTTGCGCATGTTTTAGCTCTTCCACAATCGACAACTCGCAACAGATGCAGCTTATCCGTATATTAGTTAGTCCTTCACTGTTAATGCATGACCTACCCACTCTCCTTTCACAAAAAAAATGGTTCTTGTGTCTAAGATGATGATAAGTTTATAGCTCGCTTCTCTTCTCTCATCTTCTCAAGTTATTCCGAAGCAGATTCATTTGTCCTAGGCCTATGAGGTAGGCCCAAATAGAGAACTTCTTGGAGCCTATGCTTGCTCTGAAATTCCGAAGAGCCATCTTCATTGAGGCCCATGTCGAGGCCTTTCCAACAAGTGAATTAGTGTTTTATCCACAGAAGGTGACTCTTCCTTGTTCGTCATCGATGAAGTGTTGGGGAAGGTGGTGGAACCACGACTCGTGTGGCTACCTCTTTCAACAAGTGGTTGAAAAAGAGGTATCTTGGACCAAACTTATCGGGATCATCGATCCACTAAAACAAAAAACACTTCTTATAGTCCTAAACAAGTTGATGCCATAAACTTAACAATAATTTAATAAGACATAAATGAACAATAAAACAAAATATTGACAAATAATTACTTACATTAAAACTACGGTATGAGTAGGAGTAACATGAGTTGTATCTGTATGTATCAATTGAAACATGTGAGCTAGCTTACCGTAGTCAAAATTAGATATCGATAGCTTAGGAGAGGCATATGCATCTATGTAAGACATGTTCGGGTATAAATCGATGGGATGACTCTGTTTGCCATTTCTCCTCTTGCCATATGTCCTGCATGTACCAAAACAAAGATTATAAGAAAACAAGTCTCATTTCCTTATATCACAATATAAACATTTTAAATTGATGTAGACCTATACTCTAAACTAAATAACTAACAAACTAAATATTATAGTTAACAAAATAAAACCTTCACATAACAACCAAATTTATATTAACCTATATCAAAACTAAACATAATAACTAACATTATGACCTGATCATAAACCACATGCACTGATATATCAAGTACAAAGCGATGATAGAAACTAAACACATGTTTGCAAACATTTCTACCTAAATACCTTTGCTTGTACATCAAAATCAAAATTCATTTAAATCATGTCTACCTAGAAAACTATACTTACAATATAGACCTAACATAAACCAATAGAAATGTATAAATTGAGAAAGAGGAAGAATATCTTAGTCTATGAAATCCAAGCTTTAAACATTGAATCAATGGATTAGATAAAATTGAAAGGACTGGAAAGAGGGAAATAGGAAGGCAAATAAAAAATAAATAGAGGTAGGCGAGCGAGAGCTGCCAAACAAAAAAGAGAAGTCGTGGCCTAGGTGTTGGATCTCGACTAGGGATGTAATCGGATCGAATACGGACAAATATCAATGAAACCGTATTTGTTTTCATATTTTTATTCGGGTTCAAATTCGAATATGGATAGCCTTGGATACGAATACAAATACATATGTTTTCGGATGAAAATGCATTTAGTCGCGTGTTGAATATGAAACTAATCGGACTAGGATATCGTCGGTAACAAATTTTTTATTGGATACCATGTAAGACATCACTCCACACATATCGTGGTTGTAATCATTTATCCACTCATTGAGTCCAAATATTTTTAAGCATTATATGTGTACATTGTTACATCTCCGTTAAATTTCATGCATTTTCTAAGTTATTTGTGTATTATTAATTTCGTTTTGCATAAAATCATCAAAATGCAATTAAAATCATAAAATATTATAGTGTCGACAGAAAATTACAAATAAGTTACCAAGACTAATAAACATCCTATATGAAGATAACATGAAATTCCCATATGAAAATGATAAATTGAAGTATTGATTATGTTGAAACTGGATACTTAGAGTGATTTCACGTGTAACCCACGCAACAAGTGGATGTGAAAGGGAAGAAACGCTGACATCTTATGGATTTATGGTCCAAACATTTTTTAGGATTATATGTGAATATATGTTGCGCCTCCATAAAATTTTATGAACTTCTGAGGCTATTTGTGTATTATTAATTTCTTTATGCAGAAAATCATAAAAATGCAATTGAATTCATAAATGTTCTATCCTCGAAATAAATTTGTAAATAAGTTACCAAGACTAATAAAGATTCTATATGAAGATAATCTCAAGTCCTCACATAAAAATTATAAATTGAAGTATTGATTATGTTTAAACTTAGATACTTGGAGTGATTTCTCGTGTAACTCACGCAACACATGGAAGTAAAATGAAAGAAACATTGGTATATTATAGATTTATGGTCCAAATATTTTCTAGGATTGTATATGGACATATGTTGTGCCTCCGTAAATTTTCATAAAATTCTGAGGCTATTTGTATATTATAAACTTCTTTTTTAGAAAATCATTAAAATGCAATTAAATCCATAAAATATTCTAGTTTCTACCAAAAATTACAATTAAGTTACCAATACTAATAAACATTCTATAAGAATATAATCTCAAGTCTTCATATGAAAATGATATAGTGAAGTATTGCTTATATTGAAACTTGGATACTTAGAGTGATTTCTCGTGTAATTCACGCAACAAGTGGAAGTGAAATGATAAAAACATTGGCATATTATAGAATTTACAGTCCAAACATTTTTTAGGATTATATGTGGAATATTTTGCACCTTCGTAAAATTTCATGAATTCCTGAGGCTATTTATATATTATTATTATTATTATTATTATTATTATTATTATTATTATTATTATTATTATTATTATGTAAAAACATCAAAATGCAATTAAAATAATAAAATATTCTAGTGACGAATGGAAATTGCAAATAAGTTACTAAGACTAATAAAATTCTATAAGAAGATAACCTAAAGTCCCTAGATGAAAAAGATAAAGTGAAGTATTAATTATGTTGAAACTTGGATACTTAGAGTGATTTCAAGTGTAACTCACGCAACAAGTGGAAGTGAAATAGAAGAAATGTTGATATATGATGGATTTTATAGTCCAAAAATTTTTAGGATTATATGTGGACATAAGTTGTGGCTCCATATTTCATGAATTTCTGAGACTATTTGTGTATTATTATTTTCTTTCTGCAAAAAATAAACAAAATGCACATAACTATTGGTAAGATATATCTGGGAAGATAACCGAATATCTAAAATACGAAGGATATCAGACATATTGTATTCGAATTCGATATCCGAACCAAATATCTGTATTTGTATCCGTTATCCGATAAAACGTCTGAATATCCAAAATTTGCATCCAAACTTGTGTTCACCTTCTTCGAATCTAGATTCAGACGGATATTTTATGAAGCATTTTACATCCCTAATCTCGACACCATAGATCTTGGCACTGAGCTCAACACCATAACTCTATAGCGCTGAGGTGCTGCTATGTCATGTCCATGATGATGTTCGTGCGGTAGCTCGATGCTATAAGCTAGGCATCAATCCATAAGACAAAAGACAAGGAGGATAAAATAAAAAAAGGATGGTTATCATTGACCAAATGAGAAAACAAGAGAGATGAGACCCTAGGTCATAGGCTAAGGGCGAGTTTAGAAGCCTAATTCCCAGGGGAGATTCAGCCTTTCCCGAGTAGACGAAGCCCGCGTGGAGATGGTGCTCTGAGTTACCTGTTGCCTCTCTTGATTAGTACATATATTTATGCAATCTACTACTATTACTGCTTGAGTGTGATTGTACATTTGTGGGTGTATTTATTTTACTCGATGATAGTAGCATTGTAGTGTGTGTCGGTGTTTCGAACCTCGCTCCGACAAGTAAATTTCGCTGTGCGCTACCGGTACCATTGCAGATCAATTCTCGTAGTAGGGGTTACAAGCGGGAGAGAGAGTGAGGAGAGGCTCCCAAGTCTCTGTGGGGTGGAGGAAGTGGAGCTAAGGGTATAAAGTGGAGTTCTAACTAAGTCTTGGCTTGTCGTCGGGGCTATGGCCTTTGGGTCCTCCTCGGTGCATCCTCCATCCTCCAGTCGGTCCATTGTCTTTGAGTCTTGGTGTTCGTCTAGGCATCTGCTCATGTGTGTGTTTGTCTTTCTTTCGCCCTCCATGCACGAGGACCAACCTCATCCTTTTATAGGCCAATGAAGAGGTCATTCGGTGATGGCTTGTTTAGGAAGGAGTCACCGGATGATGGTAAAATCGAGCGTTCTACCACAGGGTGAAGCCATGTGCACCCATGGGCGTTGGGGTCGTCTAGTTGTCTTGTATTCTTTATAATGAACGATGCGAGCAATGTGTGACCCGAGCGCCATCATTGGAGCGACGCCGACCCCTGGCCTCAATAACCTAGGGCTTGGCACGACTTGTCTTGTTGTGCTGTGCAAGCGGTATGGGCACTTAGGCCTAGTCTCAATAGGTCATGAGTGCACCACAGTCCGAGGGGTTGTAGATCATGAGTGCACCGCAGCCCGTGGGCCTCGTAGGCTATGAGTGGGAGGCAGACCAACGCCTCTATAGGGGCTCGGTGCCAGGCATAGTTAATGCAGCTGGTCACTTATGGCAGGTCGATCTCAGAATGGATGAGGGATCCACTCGAGTGATTTGCCTTCGGTTCGTCCGACCGCCTATCTGGTTCTGCCATGCTCGACCTTGGGCTCGGTGTCGCGGGGTTTGTCCGGGGGCGGGTACATCCAAGGTAGACATTTCCTCTTTCTTCCAGCTGACTGACGGGCCCCGGTTGCCAGAGGCTTTTCCCTAGTGCGCTCGCTGGCCGATGGTCCCCGGGGATCTTATCCCTGACAACGTGACAGTCAGATGGTTTTTAGAGTGTTGATAATTTCAGCATTGTTTATTATTTTTCGAGTTGAACACAAAATTGTTGGCATATTATTTGGATTATGTTCTATTCGTTTTATTTCTGTTTACACTATCTTTATCTTAATAATATTGTTGCTTACCTTTTTGCCTATGTCACACCCGGTTTTAGAAGGCAAACCAAATGCGAACCATGTACGTGCCAAGATCAAAAATTCACGTACATAGCGATACATAAATGACTCATCATAGCACAATGCTTCGAATATTAATAAATAGTAAGTAACAATATTACAAACTAGAGTCATTTACATTATATAAATCAAAGTACACATAATATAAACATAGCCACAAACCCACCACAGGCAGCTGACCGAGGGAGGTCGCTAGCCTAATACTTGAACTCATCGAAGTCCTAGAACTCATGGAGATCTGCCTTGACACCTTCTTCTTCTTCTTCTTTACCTGAGCATAGATTGCACCAAAGGCAACCTGATGTTTTGTGAAAACAAGGGTGAGTACACATCAACATACTCAGCAAATGTCCAGTTTGGCTGAGGTGGACTAGCTTTATGTGGAGTTAGGCTCAATGCAGGTTGCTTTTACTTTCTCAAGTTTTATTCATTAATATAAGCCAAGTTTTATCATCAATCTCAAGTCATTATCCCAAAGAGTACCTCCTCATAAAGGAAACACCAGAATCCATAGTTAGAAACATCATTAATTGAACCATCATCATCATCTGTAACCAAATCCATACATAAAACCATAGTATCTCGAACCATCTGTAACTCTAATCAAAGAGGTTCCCAAGGCTGCTCTTAACCGTGAGCATGATTGATATATCATTTTCATTCCTCTGCAGATGTCTCACACTTTACCCATGAGCTATGATTCCCTTTTTGCCTCGGGTCAATCAAACCATCAAATAGTTCCAAGATGAGTCGACAATGTTTCACTATGTAGCCTTTACAAAGATTCTACTGGTGTGTAGTTGCTCATTAGGTTTCGCCAGTCGTACAAACACAGTACTCCTCCCTAAGGTGGGTGACTAACAAAATTGGCACCCACCCTTAGCAGAGCAAGCACTATGCCCTAGCCCCCATTGATGGCACAACGGTGAAGCAAACTACACCCCATGTTCCTCCAATTAATCGGCTAAGGGCGTCCCATACCACCCTCATGGTTGCACTGTTTTCCCCGTTAGTCTCTCAACGAACATGTCCTTACAGAGAGGTACTCGGGAAACAGCCCGAGTCCCCTAAAATGCCACAAGTTCAACATCATATCCAGAATAAAATCATAGTATCATATATGTATCTCATCATGTTCATTGATTAAAGTAGAGCATTAGCATAAAGATAACCGTAATAACCCAAAAGGTAACCAAGGAAAAGGTAAATAGAAAGCTAGTCAATCCTTAAGTTTTAATCACAACAACACTGTATATCATTTTCGGCGGCCGTTGTTATTTTCGGCGGCCAGGGGAGGCCGCCGAAAATAAGCTAAGAATTTCGGCGGCAGGAGCAGGCCGCCGAAAATAACCTTATTTTCGGTGGCTTCTGACACGGCCGCCGAAAATAGGCTTATTTTCGGCGGCCTACTTCCTAGCTGCCGAAAATTAGGTATTTAAAAATAGCCGGTTCCTTCTTCTCTGTTCTGTTTCTTCTCTCTCCGTCGCTCGCGCCGTCGCTTGTCCGCTGCATTTTCTCGCCGCCGCTCGCCCCACCGCGCCGCCCCTCGCCCTGCCGCGCCGCCCCCGGCCCGTCACGCCGCCCCACACGCAGACCCCGCCCATCGCGCTGCCCCACGCGCGCACCCGGCCCGTCGCGCCGCCCCCCGCAGTGCGCGGTGCCCCCCGCAGCGCCGCCGCCCATCGCGCCGCCCCACCTCAGCGGCGCCCCCGGCCCGCCGCGCCACCCCAAGCCCCCGCAGCGCTGCCCCCGGCCCACCACGCCGTCCGACGCGCCCGCAGCGCCGCCCGCCCGTGCCCCCGACGTGCCGCCGCCAAGCCCGACGCCCCGCCAGCCGACGCCACCGACGCGCCGCCGACCACGCCGCGCTCTGCCCCGTCCCGTCGACCTCGACTCCCGTCAACCTCGCATTCATTAAGATATTTTATTTTGCGTATTTTATTTTGTATTTTCGGTGGCCTTTTATTTAATTGCCGCCGAAATTAGTATATTGTAATTGTGTTTGTTGATTTGTGCGTTTGATTAATATTATTGATTAGTGCGTTTGTATATGTGTTATATGTTTAGGGAAGGCATATGTGGTATATGTGGAATGTATTAGTGGTATATGTGTTTGTTGATTAGTGTGTGTGATTAGTATTATTGTTTAGTTCGAGGCATATTGTATATGTGGTATATTTGGTTTAGTAAAGACATATGTGTTATATGCGGTTCATTCTTATATTGTTTAGTGGTAGCGAGGTTATGCTGCCGAATTTTTTTTGAGTCCTGCTAGGTTCATGTGGGTTTAGAACCTATCCTTGTCTATACATGTAGGACCGATACCCTTGACGAAGTTGAATAATTTTTTCACGATATGGTTCCGTTTAACAGTCTCAGGAATGGCTGACGATCGTGCATGGATGTACAATGGTTGGAGTAGAAATGAACGTCATTCTGATGATTGGGTAGCCAAGACCAAAGATTTTGTGGACCACGTATTCTCCTTGTCATTAACCGGCACTGTTAGATGCCCTTGTAGGCGGCACGAAAACAGTATATTTCTTAATAAGGAAAGAGTTAGTCTAGATCTTTGTCAGTTTGGATTTATGCCCGGATATGAGGTGTGGGAACATCATGGTGAGGTAGTACCCAACCGGTATGTAGAAGAGGAGGAGAACAATGATTGGGCTGGCGATGATGCGATGCTAGATTCGCTACGTCCAGAATTAAACCTAAGCTCCGAGGATCCTGCCACACTAGAGGTTTCCAGATTTTTCAAACTACTAAAAGACTCTGAAGAGCCATTGCATGAACACACAGATGTGAGTATACTCGCTTTTGTGACTCGGCTCATGGCCATTAAGTCCAAGTACTTTTTCTCGAACAATTGTTACAATGAGATTTTAAAGTTATTAGGAGATGTGCTCCCAAAGCCCAATAAGTTGCCTAAAGACATGTACCATTCAAAGACAATTATCAAAGGTCTCGGTATGGATTATGAGAAGATTGATGTGTGCAAAAATAATTGTATGCTTTTCATGAAGGAGCATGCGGAAGAGAAAAAATGTCTGAAATGTGGACAATCTAGATTTGTGGAAGTTGTTAATGATGAGGGTGAGAAGGTGATGACAGATGTTGCACATAAGCAGCTCCGCTACTTGCCACTAACTCCTCGAGTGAAACGGATGTTTCTATCTAAAAAAACCACTATGCACATGCGATGGCACAAAGAAGGTGTCCGTGATAACGATGACCTAATCGTGCACCCTTCAGATGGGGATGCATGGAAGGCTCTCGACACGTTTGATCCCGACTTTGCAACTGATCCGAGGAATGTTCGAATCGGCCTTGCGACCGATGGCTTGACACCTTTTGATCAAATGGCATCATCATACTCATGTTGGCCCGTCTTTGTTATTCCATACAACCTTCCACCTTCTCTTTGTATGAAATATGAATTTATATTTCTTTGCTTAATCATTCCTGGCCTAGACTATCTTGGAAAGAACCTTAATGTCATGTTAAAACCCTTGATTGAAGAGTTGAAGGAGCTTTTCCAAATAGCTAATTTCTTTGCTTAATCATTCCTGGCCCAGACTATCCTGACCCAGACTATCCTGGCCCAGACCGAATAGCTAATTTTCTTGTTTTTCAAGATATTCTATGTTTACCGGTGTTATCGATTCGACGGAGTTGCGTTCTCGTGGCGGCTCTTCGTCGCAGGCGGGTTGTGGTAGTAGTAGCCGTAGTCGCTGCTCTGTATCTAGCATGGAGGAGGCTATGAGGGAGCAGCAAGAAAAGTTTCGTGAAGAGCTGCGGCAACAACAAATGGCATTCCTCAAAGAGCAATCAGAGTACATAGCTGCTTACAACGCACATGCCCAACAAGCAATGAACATGAGTGTCTTATTTCTTCTCAACACGCTCGATATTGGTTCTATAACTAACATATTATATTTGCAACAGTCTTGGTTTCCACAGCAGGCACAACAGCAACCATTTGTTTTCCCTCAGTTTCAGCTGCCGATGCCTCAGTGGGGATTACATGCTCCACCACCTCCACCTCCACCTCAGGTGCTTCAATTTAGTTAAGACTTGTCGTTTGTATCAACCTAATTTCAAATCTTTACTAAACTTGATTTTGTAGAGATCCGGGGTTATGGGCCACAACAGGCCACCACCGGTCATACCAGCACCAGGAGGAGCTTATGCAGGGGAGGGAGCTACTCCAGGAGAAGTTAGTTTGAGAAATAATTTGTTTGAATAGTGGTCATACATGTAACCAATGTCGTTATTAATGTCTTCTTTTTTCTTTAGAATCCAAACCCGTTACACGACTTCGTCAACGAGTTTTTCGCTTCTGGAGGTAGTGGACACAACTCTAACGACCCCGATATGTGATGGAGTTAGCTTTGTGCCGCATTGTGCGTTGTAATAGACTATTTGTGGACTTTATGTTTGTATGGACTATTTGTGGACTTTATGTTTGTATGGACTATTTGTGGACTTTATGTTTGTATGGACTCAAGTTTTATGTTGTGGACTCAAGTATGAATTTTCTGTTATTGTATGAATTTTCTGTTATTTTATGAATTTTCTGTTATTTTTTTGCATTTTTTCAAAAAACAATTTTCTCTGAAATTGTTAATTTTCGGCGGCCTCCCTGGCCACCGAAAATTAAAAAATTTATTTTCGGCACACGTTATTTTCGGTGGCTGACTCCCTGGCCGCCGGAAATTACCTGTTATTTTCGGCGACTGACTTGGGGCCACCGAAAATAAGCTACTTTCGGCGGCTAGACCTTGGCCGCCGAAAATATGGCCTTATTTTTGGCTATTTTTTTCTGGCGGCCAGGAACCGCCGAAAATAAGCCTAAAGCCGCCGAAAATAGCTTATTTTGGCAGCTTCTGGCCGCCGAAAATGACTGTAGCTCTTGTAGTGAATTATTTAATGCGGGGAAATGAACTATCATGTGAATAGGACATAAATAGGTCAGAGGACACTTGCCTTCACCAAACACATGCTCAGGGTCTTTAACCTTGTATAACTCGAGGAGCTTGTTCACTTGGTCGCCAAGGCTTGATCGTCGGTTCACCGAAGCTCGGAAACGGACCGCATTCTAATCGCAACGCAAAGCGAAGACGAACATGCACAAGCAAACAAACATATATATATATGAATAAGAACATTACACCATTCAAAGAAAAACATAATAAAAACATGCAATATGAAATAGAGCTTGCTACTACGGTCACGCGAGGAAAAGAAACGCGACAATCGGTGCTACGGTCGAGAAGTTACAGCATTTACACCAAACAAGTATTAATAAGAATATTTAATTCAACATAATTATATTAATTGACCTTTATCAAATGTAAATTAATACTACTACTTAGGCTAACTGACTTACTATTTTAATAGTGGACGATTAAGCAAATAGATAATTAACTGGCATGAGTAAATATAAGCAAACAGTTTGACACGCGCGCGGACAGCGCCCATATCACACGTGAAATAACATGCTGCCGACGCGTGAAACGCGCGAAACATCGTGCGACAACACATGAATGCTGCAGTGGACACACGCGAAACAGCGAGCAGACAGCACACGAATAGCGGCGATGACGCGCGCAAACTACAACGCGCGCAAACGATGATGTGCGACACGCGAGTAATACTAAATAGATGACGCGTTTATACTAAACAAGTATTGAATCCAAACATTTAAGTTGGTAATAATTAAGTTAGCATTTATTTATAAAAGTGTGGGTTAAAACGATAAATTAGCTTTAATCGGAAAACTAATATTAAAATATTAGGTAAACAAATATTTAATAAATTATCTAAAATATGTGAAATGATGAGACGATAACTTTAACGCATAGATCACGTTAATATGAACCTAACGCAACTTGAATGGCTCAAAACGGATTTAAAACGGGAAAGATATGTACGTTTGAAATTAGAGGGTTCTACACTCAATTAACTATAGCTTATGAGGCTAGCAGATAAAATTACTAAGACTCAGAAATTATTGTTTTATTTACACAATTCGCTGAGGGTATTTCTGCAAAATGGTCTTCTTCTTTTGAACAAGAACAAAGAGAGAGAAAAAAGGGGACCGGCCATGCTCGCCCATGCGGGACAGGACGATCTCTCGGCAGGGGAGGGGCAGGGCCTCGGCGGCTGCGCCGGTCGCGCCCACAAGGGGCCGCGCGCAGGGGCAGGGGCACGCCCACCTGCTGCTGCGGGCAAGTAGCAGCACGTAGGGAAAACATAAGGCTGAGCGCAGCGGTAGCCACGCGACCTCCCCCTCCCCTTGCATGCAGGCTATAGACACGCCCCTGCGCGCGCAGTGCTTCCCCCTGGAAGCCCCTCTACACAGGGGAAGGGAACAGGAGCACGCTGCAGATAGCGTGAGTCCGTGACGCCCCCTCCCACTGTTTGTTTGTTAGGTGAGTTTTTAATAGGTGAAGAAAAAATGGTAATAAATGATGAGTAGGTTTGGATAGTGATATTTTATAGTTGTAGTGGGGTATAGGGGGAGAATATAGAGGGAACCGCTGCGGGAGATGAAAAAGTAGAGGATAAAATGTTGATGATGTGACGCAAAAAAGTGATATAGGGGGAAAAATTTAGAGATAACCGTTGCAGACAGTCTAAGGGAGAGGAGGGGAAGAGAGGGAGAGGGAGGGAGAGGGCAAGGCGCAGGCCATGGGGAGAAGGAAAGAGGGGGCTGGACAGGAAATGGGCTGCAACAAATTAGTGAAGAAAATGAAGAAAAGGAACCAAAATTATGGTGGCGGCTCACCTGAGAAAAAGGTGCTCACCGGAGACGAGAAGGAAAACACCGTTCGACGGCGAACCGTCGGTCGGATCGACGAATCGAAGGCACCGGGACGAAGCTCTCGACGAGATGAACGTGGCGATATCCTCGGATTTCGCCAATGATGTATGGATCTAAAGTAATTGCTCGACAGAGTTATCGCCAGAGTTATCGCCAGAGTTGGAACCGTCCCGAACTTCGACGAGCAATTCCGGGAGTTTCAGATCTAAACTGGGAATGGGGTTTCGAAATTCAGAAAAGAATCGACAAGAGGATTCCAGCCATATATATTGCTAGGGTTTGAAGATATTTTTTCGTAATTAATCCCATTTTTAAAATTAAAAGTAATTTTAGAAAAAGGCTGAAATCGTTTTTAATATCCGAAAATTATCTCGAAGGCTTAAAAAATTTTAGTAAAATTTTTAGACATGATTTGGCACCCAATGAACTCAAAAAATATATTTAGAACTTTTGAAAAATATTTTTAATTACCTCAAATAAATAGATTTTGAATTTCAAAAAAAAAAATAGAAAAAATATTCAAAAAATTATGAAAATTTACCGGAAACTTCTACAAGATATATTAACAGGTTTCAAACACTTTTCGCACATAGAAACACTATGCAACGACATGAATGCAACAACCAAAGCACCTCTTGGGCTCACTACACTAGTCTTACGCCAATATATAACAAAATAACTCACCTTTATTTAGAGAAAAGAGAAGGAAAGCAAAGGAATGAGAGGGTAACACATGAATTTGGTGGATATTAGAAGAGAAATTTTATACCCCAAATTTAGGGTGTTACACTATAATATATGATCTAAAACTGTGTTTTATATCTCGTGGGTTGTCACGTTAGTCAAGGATCTTTGAACACCATAAAGTGTTGGAGGGTTGTCTTGAACAACAACCCGCTATATTGGGAGTAATATATTTGAACAATCATGTTTATCTTATTGTCGGCGTTTCGAGACCGGGGGGTCCCTGACCCGACGAGTGAAATGTCGCCGCGTGCCCCAGCCCAGATGGGTCGGCGCGAGGCCGAGCGCGAAGGGGGGAAGAAGGCAGCCGGAGACGGGCGTGAGAGAGGTGGAAATCCCGCGGCCTTCGTGTTCGTCCCGCGCCCAGGTCGGGTGCGCTTGCAGTAGGGGGTTACAAGCGTTCCACGCGGGAGGGAGCGAGCGGCCTCACGCGAGCGCCAGTCCCGTCCTCTTCCCCGCGCGGCCCACCCCCTCTAAGAGGGCCCTGGTCCTTCCTTTTATAGGCGCAAGGAGAGGATCCAGGTGTACAATGGGGGTGTAGCAGAGTGCTAACGTGTCTAGGGGAGGAGAGCTAGCGCCCTAAGTACATGCCATCGTGGCAGCCGGAGAGGTTTTGGCACCCAGTTCGTGTGGTGTCGTGGCCGTCGTAGGAGCGCTGGAGCCTGGCGGAAGGACAGCTGTCGGGGCTGTTGAGTCCTTGCTGACGTCCTCTTGCTTCCGTAAGGGGGCTGAGAGCCACCGTCGTCAGAGAGCGTGCGGGGTGCCATCATTACTTGTCTCGCGGAGCGAGCCAGATGGGACGCCGGTCTTGTTCCCCATAGCCTGAGTCAGCTTAGGGTAGGGTAATGATGGCGCCTCCTGTTTACGTGGTCGGTCCACGCCCTAGGTTGGGCGATGTGGAGGCTCCTCCGAGGTCGAGGTCGAGTCTGTCTTCCGTGGCCGAGGTCGAGTCCGAGCCCCTGGGTCGGGCGAGGCGGAGACTGTCGGCTGAGGCCAGGGCTGAGTCCGAGCCCTGGGGTCGGGCGAAGCGGAGTTCGTCGTCTTCCGGGGCTGAGCCCGAGTCCGAGCCCTGGGTCGGGCGGAGCGGAGTTTGCCGTCTTCCGGGACTGAGCCCGAGTCCGAGCCCTGGGTCGGGCGGAGCGGAGTTCGTCGTCTTCCGGGGCTGAGCCCGAGTCCGAGCCCTGGGTCGGGCGGAGCGGAGTTCGCCGTCTTCCGGGGCTAAGCCCGAGTCCGAGCCCTGGGTCGGGCGGAGCGGAGTTCGTCGTCTTCCGGGGCTGAGCCCGAGTCCGAGCCCTGAGTCGGGCGGAGCGGAGTTCGCCGTCTTCCGGGGCTGAGCCCGAGTCCGAGCCCTGGGTCGGGCGGAGCGGAGTTTCCTATGGTGCCTGAGGCCGGGCCTGACTGCCTGTCAGCCTCACTCTGTCGAGTGGCACAGCAGTCGGAGCGGCGCAGGCGGCGCTGTCCTTCTGTCAGGCCGGTCAGTGGAGCGGCGAAGTGACTGCGGTCACTTCGGCTCTGTCGACTGGAGGACGCGCGTCAGGATAAAGGTGTCAGGCCACCTTTGCATTAAATGCCCCTGCGATTTGGTCGGTTGGCGTGGCGATTTGGCCAGGGTTGCTTCTTGGCGAAGACTGGGTCTCGGGCGAGCCAGAAGTATGTTCGTCGCTGGAGGGGGACTGTCACACCCGGTTTTGGAAGGCAAACCGAATGCGAACTATGTACGTGCCAGGATCAGAACTCACGTACACAGCGATTACATAAATGAACATCATTGCACAGTGCTCGAATAATAACGTAAAAGAGTATTAACTTATTACATCACAGAGTCATAGACATCCACATAGTCATTGTCTTAACAGGTAAATCAAAGTACTAGCGAAACGCAGTAAAGATAAGGCCTTCACAGGCAGCTGACTGGGGGTTGCCGCCAACCCACACCTAGAATTCGTCGTAGTCTTGAAACTCCTGGAAGTCTCCTTCCACGGCTTCACCTTCTCCTGAGCAGTGGTTACAATGCGGACAACCTGGTGTTTTGTGGTAAAGCAAGGATGAGTACACATCAACGTACTCAGCAAATGTCCCGTTTGGCTGAAGTGGACTAGCTTTATGTGGGGTTAGGCTCAAGCAGTTGCTTTTAGTTGGTCAGGTATTTATTGTTAGTAGAAGCCAGATTTTAGCATTAACCAACCCGTAAACCATTTCCTCATCGAGGAACAACATCATCATAGTCGAACCAAAACCATAACATAATCCTTGTATCTCGAACCATTTGTATCTCTAATCAAAGAGGATCCCAAGGCTGCTCTTAACCGTGAGCACGGCTGATATACCAGTTTCACTACCCTCTGCAGAGGTTGCACACTTTACCCATGAGTCATGATTCCCTTTCTACCCGGAGAGAGCTAATCCCCATTGACCACTACCTAGGTGGTCCGGCAGGGCATCACTACGTAGCTTTTACAAAGATTCCCTAGAGATCATAGCTGCCCGTTAGGTTTCTCCAGTTTGATAAACACAGTACCCCTCCCCGCAGGAGAGTGACTAACAAAGAGCAAAACGAAAGAACCTCGGCACTCAGCCTCGGCAGAGCAAGCACTGTGCCTGGACCCCATTGACGGCACGACGGCTAAGCAACTACACCTCTAGTTCCTCTAATTAATTAGCTAAGGGCATCCCATTTCACCCTCATGGTTGCACTGTTATCCCGGGTGGTCTCTCAACGAACAGGTCCTTACGGAGAGGTACTCAGGAAACAGCCTGAGCCCCCTAGAGTATCACCAGATCATCAACATCATCAGGATAACAGTATCATAAATAGTCACATCATGTTCATTGATTAAGTTAAGGCAATAGCAGAGTGCTAACCATAACAGCCCATAAGGTCATCAAGGATAAAGTAAAGTGTAAAGCTAGTCAATCCTTAGGTTTCAAGTAAGTAATGCGGGGTAGTAAGTTATAAATGAATAGGACATAATGGGACAGAGGACACTTGCCTTCACCAAACTGCTGATCAGGGACTTCCTCTGCAACTTCCTCGGGAAACACAGACTGCTCGTTGTCTACGTAAAGTAATCATTCACACTATGCACTTGGGAAAATAACAAACAAAAGCAATATACCAAACATATGCAACAGAGAGATCACAAGTTCATAATAGAAAAGGGATAGGCACTCTAGTGTTCCCTAGGTCTAGGGTAGAGGACTATACAAAGTGATTCATTATCCACTAATCAGGTTTAAGTCAGTGGTGGGGTTAAATCATTGCATGGTTTTAAGTCCCTGAACTTGGGTGTTCAAGTCCATAAACTTAGGTGCTCCAACTTTTATTAAAGTCTACCATCTTCTAATTATCTCAAATAGGGTTCCAATAACCTTAATCCTATCCTAATGATCAACTATTAATTTGGGACATGGAAACAGCAGGGAAACATGGTTTAAATAGATAGACAAAAATACTGTGAGCATTTTGCAATTTGAAGCACCTAATTTGGAGTTCATATGACAAAGTTATGAATTTTACAAGTTTAGGGATTAAAAATATACTCTAAATACTTATTTTGAATTAAATAAAAGGTCTGAGGACCTAACTGCGAGAATCCAGGGACGGCGGGTTAAATTTCAGAAAACCGGGGGTCTCTTTAAGAAGATGCGCGGGCGAAGGGGTATCGGGCTCTAATAGCCGTCGGATCTCAGATCAACGCGCAGGATTAGATCCGCGGGCAGGCGCGCGAGCGCGCGGCGGCCTGAGCGGCTGACAGGCGGGGCCAGGCGGGCAGCGCGGGGCGGCGGGCTGACAGGCGGGGCCAGGCGGGCAGCGCGGGCGCGGGCGGGCTGACAGGCGGGGCCAGCGAGCAGAGCGGGCGCGGGGTGTGAGGGAAGCGGCCCTGGGCCGTTGGATCTCCGGCGGACGGCCAGGATTGGGCCCGGGCTAATTGAATCAGGGCCGCCCGATCTGGGATGAACGGCGGGGGGTCGGGTGGCCGGCCTTGGCCTTTCCTACGGCTAGCAGAGACGGCGGCGCTTGTCCCCGTGGCGGAGGACTCGCCGGAGACAAGGGGCGCGGGCGCTCGGCGGGTCCCTGGGGCGACCTGAGCGGCCGGGAAGATTGGGGAGGGCGCGGGGAATCGTCCGGTGGGGACTGGGTCGGGGCAGGGGCACCAGAGGGGGGGGGCGGTCCACGGCAAAGCGGCTCGGCGGCGGCGTTAATCAACTCCGGCGAGGAATTAAGCGCAGCAGGGAGCAATAGAAAGGAAGGGAGAGGGCAGGGGAGGTTCCTTACCTCAAGGCGGGCTCCGGGGACTCCTCGGTGGCGGCAATGGCGCGACGACGGCCCGGGTCGGCGGTGGCGGACCTCCGCGGCTGCACGGAGGACGGCGGGTGAGCGCGGGCAGAGGGAAATAGGGAGGGGGAGGGGAAATTGGAGTTCGTCCCGGGTTGCGGACGTCGGGGCGAAGCTCACCGTGGCAGAGGACACGGCGGAGCTCCAACGGCGACGGGGAAACGGGCTCGGGCGGCGGCGGTTTAATGGCGGCGGCGCTCTGGCGTGTGCACGGCGCGGGGGAGGAGAGAGAGGGGTCGGCAGGTGCGCAAATGAGGGAGGGGGAGAGGGCGAGTGGGGTTCTGGGCTCAAGTGGCCGGGGGCGGGGCGGTTGCGAGCTCCACGCGCAACGTGGGCGCGGAGTCCGCGGCAGCGCGCAGCTCGGGCGGCGGTTACGCGGGGACGACGGGGCTGACAGCCTGGGCCCGCGAGCAGAGAGAGAGGGGAAAGCGGGGGCGGGCGCGGAGAAGGCGGCCACGCTGACGGGCGGGCCCGCCGGGGCAGAGAGAGGAGGGGGAGAAGAGAGCGCGCGCGGGATGGGCCTAGCTGGGCCGAAAGGCTGAGGGGGCGGGGGAAACGGGCTTCTTTCCTTTTTTCCTTTTATTCTGGAATTTGTTTTCTCTTTTCCTTTTATTTTCTCTATTTGCTTCAAATCCAAATAAGCCACAAATTCAAATTAGACTTTCTAAGAATTATGCACCAAACAAAAGTGAAATCTAGGGTTCAACAAAATGTAACAATTCATACTCCCTTGGAGTTTGAGCTAATAGACTATAATTACAAACAAAATAACCACTCTTCTCCTATAGAAATGAGAAAGAGAAGATTGGGGAAGGATGTGAAAAGAGAAGTAACACTTGAATTTGTGAATATGAGCAAAGAAATTTTATACCCCCAAATTCAGGGTGTTACAAACCTATCCCCCTTAAAAGAATCTCGCCCCGAGATTCAAGGTTGGTCAGCAAAGAGTTCAGGGTATTTGGCCTTCAGATCATCTTCTCGTTCCCAGGTTGCTTCTTCCTCCGAGTGGTGACCCCATCTGACTTTGCACATTCTGATGGTGTTCCTCCGGGTGACTCTGTCTGCAAACTCCAGAATCTGCGTTGGCTTCTCTATGTATGTCAGATCCTCCTGGACCTCCAAACCCTCCACTGGCAACTGTTCTTCTGGTACTCGCAGACACTTCTTCAATTGCGACACGTGGAACACATTATGCACTGCTGACAAGCTCTCTGGTAGGTTGAGCTGGTAGGCCACCTCCCCACGCTTTGCTTGAATCTGATATGGTCCGACGTACCGGGGTGCTAACTTTCCTTTAACTCTGAACCTTCTGACTCCCCTGATAGGTGACACCTTTAGATAGACGTAATCTCCCACTTCAAAACTCAGTTCTCTTCTCCTTCTGTCCGCATAGCTTCGCTGCCTTGATTGTGCTATCTTCAGATTCTCCCGAACCATTTTGATATTCTCTTCGGCTTCAAGCAAAATGTCGGGGCCAAACACCTGTCTTTCTCCAGGCTGGTCCCAATGTAGCGGAGTCCTACAACTCCGTCCATAGAGTGCCTGAAACGGTGACATCTTCAAGCTAGCCTGGTAACTATTGTTGTAGGAGAATTCTGCATAAGGTAACCTTTTGTCCCATCCTGACTTGTCTTGCAACGCACAGGCTCTCAACATATCTTCTAGGATCTGATTAGTTCTTTCAGTCTGACCGTCTGTCTGTGGGTGATAAGCCGAGCTGAAGTTCAAATGTGTGCCCAAAGCTTCTTGTAGCTGCTGCCAAAAATGAGAGGTGAACTGCGTTTCTCGATCTGACACTATCTTCTTCGGCACACCATGAAGGCAGACTATCCGTGACATGTATAACTCAGCTAGCGTTGCTCCGGTGTATGTTGTCTTCACGGGTATGAAATGGGCCACCTTTGTTAAGCGGTCCACAACCACCCAGATGGAATCATAACCGGCCCGGGTACGAGGTAGGCCAACTATAAAATCCATCCCGATCTCATCCCACTTCCACTGAGGGATCCGCAATGGCTGCAACAATCCGGCAGGCCTCTGATGCTCTGCTTTGGTCCTCTGACAGCTATCACAGATGGCGACATATTCTGCGATCTCTCTTTTCATGCCATACCACCAAAACCTCCTTTTTAAATCCTGATACATCTTTTCACTCCCAGGGTGTATGGAGTAGGCTGTCTCATGAGCTTCCTTTAGGATCAGCTCCCGAATAGGTTTGAGGTCGGGGACACACAATCGGTCCTTGAACCATATTACTCCCTCTTCGTCCTCTCGAAAGTCTTTGCCTCTTCCTTCTAAGATCAGCTGCCGGATCTTGTTGATGTTTTCATCATCCTTCTGCCCTTCTTTGATCTCCCGCTCTAGGGTGGGCTCTAATTCCACTGTTACTCCTTGCGTACTGTTCAGGAAACCGAGGCTCAGCCTGTCGAACTCCTTGGCTAACTCATACGGCATTGGGTACGTGGCCAACATATTGACTTGACTCTTCCTGCTTAGAGCATCCGCAACAACATTGGCTTTGCCTGGATGGTAATGTATCTCCAACTCATAGTCCTTGATCAATTCCAACCATCTTCGCTGCCTCATGTTTAACTCTGACTGGGTGAATATGTACTTCAGACTTTTATGATCTGTGTAGATGTCACACTTCTGCCCATAGAGGTAATGTCTCCAGGTCTTTAAAGCATGAACCACTGCTGCCAACTCCAGGTCATGTGTGGGATAATTTTTCTCATGGATCTTCAGCTGTCGAGATGAGTATGCTACAACTCTTCCTTCTTGCATTAGCACACATCCCAATCTGGTGTAAGAAGCGTCGCAACACACTGAGAATGACTTGTGAACATCAGGCAGGACTAGCACAGGAGCTGTAGTCAATCTATTTTTCAGTTCTTCAAATGCTTCCTGACACTTTTGGGTCCACTTAAACTCAACTTCCTTCGCTAGTAACGCTGTCATTGGTCTAGCAATCTTTGAGAAGCCTTCAATGAAACGCCTATAATACCCAGCCATTCCAATGAAGCTCTTGATCCCACGAACATCCTTCGGTGCTTTCCAGTTCAGGATATCTGCTACTTTCTTTGGATCCACTGCTAACCCATCTTGATTTATGATGTGACCCAGAAACAGGACTTCATGAATCCAGAACTCGCATTTACTCAGCTTGGCATACAACTGGTGCTCTCGAAGTCTTTGCAATACCATCTTCAAATGCTCCACATGATCTTCCTCACTTTGAGAGTATATGAGAATATCATCAATGAACACTACCACAAACTTGTCTAGATAGTCCATGAACACACTGTTCATCAGATACATAAAGAAGGCTGGCGCATTTGTCAAACCAAAGGACATAACTGTATACTCATATAACCCATACTTGGTGATGAATGCTGTCTTCGGTATGTCCGAGGGTCGGATTCTGAGTTGATGGTAGCCTGACCTCAGATCTATCTTCGAGAATACGCTGGCACCTCTGAGTTGGTCAAACAGATCTTCTATTCTTGGCAGAGGGTACTTGTTCTTAATAGTGACTTCATTCAAGGCTCTGTAATCTATGCACATCCTTTTGGTACCATCTTTCTTCTCTACAAACAATACTGGAGCGGCCCAAGGCGAGGTGCTTGGTCTGATGTAACCCTTTTCTAACAGCTCGTCAATCTGCTTCTTGAGTTCCACCAATTCTGGTCCCGACACTCGATAGGCTCTTTTGGAAATGGGGGCGGTACCAGGGATAAGCTCTATGGCAAATTCGACTTTTCTCTCGGGTGGCATGCCCGTTAGCTCCTCGGGAAACACATCCGGAAAGTCTGACACAACCTTGATAGCCTCAAGCGGTTTGGCCTCCTTACTATCAACTGAAATCTGGTGACAATCTCCCTCCGCTGATTTAGGCATCCTTAGCTCAGCCACTACCTCCTCTCCGGATGGGGACTTCAATGTTACGGTCCTCTTGTCACAGCTAACATTCGCTTCATACTTCATTAACCAATTCATCCCTAGGATGACATCTACCCCAAGGGTGTCTATTACTATTAGGTCACTAGGGAACCCTATCCCCCTTATTTCCACCCTTATATTTGAGCATATTCTATCTGCTTGCACTTTACCACCAACCGAATTAATCCTCATGGGCGGCATCATTGCCTCTACTGAGATGTTATGCATTTCTACCCATATTGCAGTGACAAATGAATGAGTTGCACCAGTATCAAATAGCACTTTCGTGGGATGAGATTCGACTGAGAACATACCTACTGCCACATCTGGTGCATCCTGGATCGCTTCGGCCTCCAAGTGGTTCACCTTCCCACGGTTGTACGCTTGGCTACGATTGCCTGCTGCCGGCTGCAGTACACCTTGCCTTGTTGGAGCATTGGGGTTGGTCTGCTGCTGCGCCAACTTCTTTGGGCACTGCATCGCCCAGTGGCCTTGATCTCCACAGTGGAAACATCCTCTGCCTCCTCCTTGTGCTGGGGCTGCTTGGTTGCTCTGATTTGTTGCGGGGGCAGGAAGGCGAGGTGCCTGGTTGTTTTGCTTCTGATACTGATTACTTCCCTGCTGGCTGTGCTGACGATACTGCTGCTGCTGTTGTGGGTACTGCCTCTGAAACTGCTGCTGATGCGGACGCTGATTCTGATTCTGATATCCCTGTGGGTGGCTAGGCCTGCCTTGCTGAGATGAACTGCCTGAGAAACGTGGACGGCTGATGCCTCCGGACTGGGGTCCACTCATCTTGCGCTTTCGATCTTCCATATCCTTACGCTTCTTCTCAGTCATAACTGCCCTATCGATCAGGTGCTGGAAGGTGGGGAAGGTGTGATTCATCAGCTGGTAATGCAGGGGATCCACCAAACCCCTCATGAACCTGTACTGCCTTTTAGCATCAGTGTTGACATCCTCAGGTGCATAACGAGACAGCTGCAGAAACTTGTCTCTGTATTCACTAACAGACATGGGTCCCTGCTTCAGAGCCAGAAACTCCTCCTTCACGATCATCAGTCCCTCTGGCACATGGTACCTGCGGAAACTCTCGCTGAATTCTTCCCAGGTGATAGCTTCGGGGTCAGCATGTGTGGCGAGGTAGGACTCCCACCAGGACTGGGCTGCTCCCCTTAGCTGACGGGGACCATACAGAACCTTCTCCCTGTCGTCACATTGGGCGGTGCGCAGTTCCCTTTCCACTGCGCGCAGCCAGTCTTCTGCATCCATGGGGTCAGCAGAATGGGCGAAGGTAGGAGGGTGCCCTCTCATGAACTCGCCACGCTTATCCCGTGGCATCTGGGGCATCTGCACTTGCAATTGGGGTTGGGGTTGCTGTTGAGCCTGCTGCATGGCTGCCAGAGTCTGCCCAATGGCCTGCACTGCCTGAGTCTGCATCAAGAACATCTGCTCCACTGACATCGGGGGTGGTGGGGGAGGCTGCCTCTGATGTTCCTCCTGCTGGTCATGCTGCTCTTGCTGAGCACGCCGGTTGCATCGGCGCCTGTTGTCAGACATCTGTGGAAGACATTCATACATCAGCATTGATCTTACAATCCTTCAGCATAAGAAAAGGGAGTACAGAATTCTTCATGACACTGAGTGAATAAAGAGCTTCACTGATCCTCATTATGATTCAACACAGCTTCTCAGATAAGAAGGAAAGCAGAAGTAAATGGTTTCCCAACTAAACAACTGTCTTCATTAACATTACTAGCTAAGCCAAACTGCAGGGGAAACCCACATGTTGGCTACAGTCATTACAAAGATTCAAATCCAGCACAAGTTCATCATAACAAGCATGAAAGCAACTGATAAGCAAACTAAACTAAATGGAAGCAACTGATAAGCAAACTAAACTGACTACCTAAGACTGGGACATCTGACTTAAGAATTATTACAAACTCCGACGCTAACGATCTAAGGATCCAGATCTATCCTGGTCTTACAGGCAGGGGAACCATAAGTGTGGTGACCACGTGGCGGCGAGCGGTATGGGTGCTGAGTCCCAACAGGAGCGGGAGAACCACCCTCCTGGTGGTGGCGTTCTGCCAGCTCAGCATGCAACTCCGCAATCTCCGTTCGAGCCCTGCTTAGCTTGTCCAGAGAGTGATCCAGCTCAGTGTTAAGCACTGCGACTAGGTTGACTGTGCTGCTCAACCTAGGGTTACCCTCACCAACAGGTGAGACAACCACACTCTCGGTGCTGCCAGTAGGACGGCGGGGGTAGTACCGAAGGTTAAGACCGTCGGCCACGCCACCAAACAAAGAACAGTACTGAGAGAGTGCACGTCGTGCTGCATCCTGCATAGCCGCCTCTGCAGTGTCCCTCTCGGAGATGGAATAGTGCTCCGAAACGGCCTCCGCACCCCGGAGATCATCCTCCGGACGGCGAACTAGGCAGGTAGCCTCCCAGCGGTCCGGGTACCTCCCGCGACTGTGTTGGTAGACTACACAACGATACTCGATCGACCAGGTGTGCCGGTCGAAAGCCTGGCGCAGCAAGGTGTCGAGTGCGTCGTGGAAGTGACAGTCGTGGGCGGCGTCACGGGTGATGGGTCGGGCGACCCATCCTTCCGCCTCCTGCGGCTCAGAAGACTCCGTGCTGTGGTCCGAGTCGTCGTCGTCGGGGTCTCCTCCAGGACCTCCTCCAGTAGCTCCTCCAACAGCCGGGGCGTCCCGCGGTGGTGCAGGGGGCGCCTCCAGCTGGGCAACAGAGGAACGGGGCCTCATGGACTCCACCTCTTGCTGAGGTGGGGAGGAAGAGCCCTGCTGCTCTCTGTGCTGGCGCCGGCGTTCCTGCTCCTCACGCAGGCGGTGGTGCAGTCTCTCCAGGTGACTCGACTGACCGGACACGGTGCGGCGCAGAGGACGCTTCGCAAGTCGAGACGGCAGGAAAGGAATCACCGACTTACGTGCAGTGTGTCTAAGGCGAGCCATCTACAAAAGACACCGTAAGCATAAGAGTAAGAGCAGAACTAATATGACAAGTGAATAAACCATAGACAGAATAAGATAAAAATTTTAACAAGGTATAATATAGTATATATATATATGTAGTAAAACATAGGGTTGGTCGAGGTGACCGACTTTTGAAGTAACATCAGAGGTCAAGGTGAGAGGGAAGGTCAATAGTCCTTAGTACGACCAGTGCTACTCTAGGTCAGCGGTCCTACAGTCAGCACGGCTTTGATACCACTTATGTCACACCCGGTTTTGGAAGGCAAACCGAATGCGAACTATGTACGTGCTAGGATCAGAACTCACGTACACAGCGATTACATAAATGAACATCATTGCACAGTGCTCGAATAATAACGTAAAAGAGTATTAACTTATTACATCACAGAGTCATAGACATCCACATAGTCATTGTCTTAACAGGTAAATCAAAGTACTAGCGAAACGCAGTAAAGATAAGGCCTTCACAGGCAGCTAATTGGGGGTTGCCGCCAACCCACACCTAGAATTCGTCGTAGTCTTGAAACTCCTGGAAGTCTCCTTCCACGGCTTCACCTTCTCCTGAGCAGTGGTTACAATGCGGACAACCTGGTGTTTTGTGGTAAAGCAAGGATGAGTACACATCAACGTACTCAGCAAATGTCCCGTTTGGCTGAAGTGGACTAGCTTTATGTGGGGTTAGGCTCAAGCAGTTGCTTTTAGTTGGTCAGGTATTTATTGTTAGTAGAAGCCAGATTTTAGCATTAACCAACCCGTAAACCATTTCCTCATCGAGGAACAACATCATCATAGTCGAACCAAAACCATAACATAATCCTTGTATCTCGAACCATTTGTATCTCTAATCAAAGAGGATCCCAAGGCTGCTCTTAACCGTGAGCACAGCTGATATACCAGTTTCACTACCCTCTGTAGAGGTTGCACACTTTACCCATGAGTTATGATTCCCTTTCTACCCGGGGAGAGCTAATCCCCATTGACCACTACCTAGGTGGTCCGGCAGGGCATCACTACGTAGCTTTTACAAAGATTCCCTAGAGATCATAGCTGCCCGTTAGGTTTCTCCAGTTTGATAAACACAGTACCCCTCCCCGCAGGAGAGTGACTAACAAAGAGCAAAACGAAAGAACCTCGGCACTCAGCCTCGGCAGAGCAAGCACTGTGCCTGGACCCCATTGACGGCACGACGGCTAAGCAACTACACCTCTAGTTCCTCTAATTAATTAGCTAAGGGCATCCCATTTCACCCTCATGGTTGCACTGTTATCCTGGGTGGTCTCTCAACGAACAGGTCCTTACGGAGAGGTACTCAGGAAACAGCCTGAGCCCCCTAGAGTATCACCAGATCATCAACATCATCAGGATAACAGTATCATAAATAGTCACATCATGTTCATTGATTAAGTTAAGGCAATAGCAGAGTGCTAACCATAACAGCCCATAAGGTCATCAAGGATAAAGTAAAGTGTAAAGCTAGTCAATCCTTAGGTTTCAAGTAAGTAATGCGGGGTAGTAAGTTATAAATGAATAGGACATAATGGGACAGAGGACACTTGCCTTCACCAAACTGCTGATCAGGGACTTCCTCTGCAACTTCCTCGGGAAACACAGACTGCTCGTTGTCTACGTAAAGTAATCATTCACACTATGCACTTGGGAAAATAACAAACAAAAGCAATATACCAAACATATGCAACAGAGAGATCACAAGTTCATAATAGAAAAGGGATAGACACTCTGGTGTTCCCTAGGTCTAGGGTAGAGGACTATACAAAGTGATTCATTATCCACTAATCGGGTTTAAGTCAGTGGTGGGGTTAAATCATTGCATGGTTTTAAGTCCCTGAACTTGGGTGTTTAAGTCCATAAACATAGGTGCTCCAACTTTTATTAAAGTCTACCATCTTCTAATTATCTCAAATAGGGTTCCAATAACCTTAATCCTATCCTAATGATCAACTATTAATTTGGGACATGGAAACAACAGGGAAACATGGTTTAAATAGATAGACAAAAATATTGTGAGCATTTTGCAATTTGAAGCACCTAATTTGGAGTTCATATGACAACGTTATGAATTTTACAAGTTTAGGGATTAAAAATATACTCTAAATACTTATTTTGAATTAAATAAAAGGTCCGAGGACCTAACTGCGAGAATCCAGGGACGGCGGGTTAAATTTCAGAAAACCAGGGGTCTCTTTAAGAAGATGCGCGGGCGAAGGGGTATCGGGCTCTAATAGCCGTCGGATCTCAGATCAACGCGAAGGATTAGATCCGCGGGCGGGCGCGCGAGCGCGCGGCGGCCTGAGCGGCTGACAGGCGGGGCCAGGCGGGCAGCGCGAGGCGGCGGGCTGACAGGCGGGGCCAGGCGGGCAGCGCGGGCGCGGGCGGGCTGACAGGCGGGGCCAGCGAGCAGAGCGGGCGCGGGGTGTGAGGGAAGCGGCCCTGGGCCGTTGGATCTCCGGCGGACGGCCAGGATTGGGCCCGGGCTAATTGAATCAGGGCCGCCCGATCTGGGATAAACGGCGGGGGGTCGGGTGGCCGGCCTTGGCCTTTCCTACGGCTAGCAGAGACGGCGGCGCTTGTCCCCGCGGCGGAGGACTCGCCGGAGACGAGGGGCGAGGGCGCTCGGCGGGTCCCTGGGGCGACCTGAGCGGCCGGGAAGATTGGGGAGGGCGCGGGGAATCGTCCGGTGGGGACTGGGTCGGGGCAGGGGCACCGGAGGGGGGGCGGTCCACGACAAAGCGGCTCGGCGGCGGCGTTAATCAACTCCGGCGAGGAATTAAGCGCAGCAGGGAGCAATAGAAAGGAAGGGAGAGGGCAGGGGAGGTTCCTTACCTCAAGGCGGGCTCCGGGGACTCCTCGGTGGCGGCAATGGCGCGACGACGGCCCGGGTCGGCGGTGGCGGACCTCCGTGGCTGCACGGAGGACGGCGGGTGAGCGCGGGCAGAGGGAAATAGGGAGGGGGAGGGGAAATTGGAGTGCGTCCCGGGTTGCGGACGTCGGGGCGAAGCTCACCGTGGCAGAGGACACGGCGGAGCTCCAACGGCGATGGGGAAACGGGCTCGGGCGGCGGCGGTTTAATGGCGGAGGCGCTCTGGCGTGTGCACGGCGCGGGGGAGGAGAGAGAGGGGTCGGTAGGTGCGCAAATGAGGGAGGGGGAGAGGGCGAGTGGGGTTCTGGGCTCAAGTGGCCGGGGGCGGGGCGGTTGCGAGCTCCACGCGCAACGTGGGCGCGGAGTCCGCGACAGCGCGCAGCTCGGGCGGCGGTTACGCGGGGACGACGGGGCTGACAGCCCGGGCCCGCGAGCAGAGAGAGAGGGGAAAGCGGGGGCGGGCGCGGAGAAGGCGGCCGCGCTGACGGGCGGGCCCGCCGGGGCAGAGAGAGGAGGGGGGAGAAGAGCGCGCGCGCGGGATGGGCCTAGCTGGGCCGAAAGGCTGAGGGGGCGGGGGAAACGGGCTTCTTTCCTTTTTCCTTTTATTCTGGAATTTGTTTTCTCTTTTCTTTTTATTTTCTCTATTTGCTTCAAATCCAAATAAGCAACAAATTCAAATTAGACTTTCTAAGAATTATGCACCAAACAAAAGTGAAATCTAGGGTTCAACAAAATGTAACAATTCATACTCCCTTGGAGTTTGAGCTAATAGACTATAATTACAAACAAAATAACCACTCTTCTCCTATAGAAATGAGAAAGATAAGATTGGGGAAGGATGTGAAAAGAGAAGTAACACTTGAATTTGTGAATATGAGCAAAGAAATTTTATACCCCCAAATTCAGGGTGTTACAGGGACCTCGGGCGAGACGGAGATCCTCCGGGGTCGGCTGCCCTTGCCCGAGGCTAGGCTCGGGCGAGGCGTGATCGAGTCCCTCGAATGGACCGATCCCTGACTTAGTCGCACTGATCAGGCCTTTGCAGCTTTGTGCTGATGGGGGTTACCAGCTGAGAATTAGGAGTCTTGAGGGTACCCCTAATTATGGTCCCCAACAGTAGCCCCGAGCCTCGAAGGGAGTGTTAACACTCGCTTGGAGGATTTTGTCGCACTTTTTTTGCAAGGGGACCAGCCTTTCTCGGTTGCGTTTTGTTTCGGTGGGTGCGCGCGAGCGCACCCGCCGGGTGTAGCCCCCGAGGCCTCGGAGGAGTGGTTTGACTCCTCCGAGGTCTTAATGCCTCGCGCAATGCTTCGACTGGTCTGGTCGTTCCCTCATGCGAGCTGGCCGTAGCCCGGGTGCATGGTCGGGTTCCAAGTTCTCGGGCTGGTATGTTGACGCTGTCAACGGTTTGGCCGGAGCCGGGTTTGCGAGAGCAGCCCCCGAGCCTCTGCACAGGGCGAGAGGACGGTCAGGGACAGACTCGACTTTTTTAGATACGCCCCTGCGTCGC
Organism: Zea mays; assembly: GCF_902167145.1. NCBI lineage: Eukaryota > Viridiplantae > Streptophyta > Magnoliopsida > Poales > Poaceae > Zea > Zea mays. Next base: position 7,856,535 of record NC_050104.1, on the reverse strand, counting down.
CTTTCCGCAAGGAGGATGGGGGAGAGCGCCATGTTGCCCTCGGAGGGCGCCGAACATGGTGTCTCCAGTGAGCTGCCGGCGGGTAATCCGAGTGGACGCCCGTGCCCCATTTGCTAGGGGTCGGCTAGGGGCCCAAAGGCGCGCCCAAAAGTACCTGCGGGTGATCTGCCGGACCCGGTCCCCTGTCGACGGGGTCCGAGGGCTCGATGCCTCCCTCTGATGGGATTCCGTTACAAGATCGTTCCCGCTGGTCTCGGAAATGTCATAGGGTACCTCGGGAGCGTAGCCCGAGCCTCGGTTATGTATGGAACGTACCCAGGGTCATCCCTCGCTCTGTGTCTGAGGCGGCTGTGAACCCTTCGAGGGCCAACCTACGAACCCCTGATCAGTAGTGGGCGTGGAGCCCGAGTGGCCTGAGGCAGCCGTTGAACCCTTCCGAGGGGCCGGCCTTCGAACCTCTAACCAGTAGTGGGTGTGGAGCCCACGCGCTCTGAGGCGGCTGTTGAACCCCTCCGAGGGGCCAGCCTTCGAACCTCTGATCAGTAGGGAGGCTCGGAGCCTGCTTCCTTCACGGAGAAGGATCCTTTTCGGGGTATCCCCCTTTCCCGGCCCCTGTTGTAAGAGAGAGAAAGAGGAAAAGGAAAAGGATTCGAAATCGAATGACGTGGCGTACCTTTTTTAACGTGGTCATTATGGAGAAGGCAAAGCGTCACTCGCTTCCCCTGCCAGAGGCGCCGCCTGTCCCGCCGTGGAGTTAATGCGATGGGGCGAGCGGTTCGCGGGGCGGCCGTTGCACGTGTGAGCCGTTCGAGGAACGACCATTTCGCTTTGAGTTTTTGAATCCCGCGGCGGGTCCGAGCGAAACGTTGAACGGGTCTCGCCTTGGTCTTTATATATCCGGGGGAGGGTCTGGCGACGGTTCTTTGCTCCGCTTCTCGCCTCCTCCTTAGGTTTTCGCAACCTGAGAGGTTTAGCCGGAGAAAAGGAAACCGCCCACCCAGTCCTTCCCGCCGCCACTCCTTTTGCTCGGTGATGGCTGACCAGGTGACCATCATCTCGCCGCGCGATCCATGGCCCTTCTCCACAGTCATGGCGGATGACCTGGAGGATCTTGTTGCTGAGGGTTTACTTTGCCCTCTCTCTGATGAGAGGCAGCCGGAGTGGATTCCTCCCGCAAGCGGAGCTGCCCCGTCCCCGCCGCCGGGGTACGTCGTGAGCTTCGTCTCCTTCCACGAGCGAGGGTTCGGTGTGCCGGCAAGCCGCTTCATGCGGGCGATCCTGTACAACTATGAGGTGGAGTTGCACAACCTCAGCCCCAACTCCATCTCGCAAGCCGCCATCTTCGTGGCGGTGTGCGAAGGATACTTGGGGATCGCCCCCACTGGGACTTGTGGACTCATCTCTTTTCCGAGGAGCTTTTTGCTTCGCCGACGGGGGAGAGAAGGGTCCGCGCGGCAGTGTGGGCTGGCGGTTGTATCCTTCAGCTGAGGCAGTCGCGGGCGTCGCTGTACATCCCCGCCATCCCCGCGTCCTCGAATAAAGGGTGGCAGCGCCGGTGGTTCTACCTCCGAAATGACGGCGAGATGCTCCCGCTGTTTTCCCAACGAGTGGTCACCGCCGCCGCCGATGCTTGGCGCTACGGGACCCCGCACGACAGACAGAAAAACCTCGAGCCCCTTCTCAAGGCCCTGGAGGTGTTGCGGAAAGGAGGACTCACCGCCGAGGGGGTGATTGCCGCCATTCACCATCGTAGGGTGCTTCCCTTGGCGGAGCGGCGGTTGCCACTTTGGGAGATGACGCCGGAGGCCAACTTGGAGGGCTCGCGGATGTCCTCGGATCCTCTTCCCATCGACGTTCTCCACGGGCGGGTGGCCGTCGCGTTGGGAAAACCAGACGCCAGCGCCTTCTCACAGCCCTTGATGCGCCCCGACGACGGGTGCGTGACCCTGGTGAGTGTCCGCTCCTTCTTTCTCCCTGCGTCGGATTGCCCTTGGTCCTTACGGTCGAGATTTTCATCTGTCTTCAGAAGGTAGGGTGGCACAAGCCTTCCCGGCCACGGGTCCCGGAGGACGCGGTGGACCAGGCAGCGCGGCGGGTTGCCGCGGAGGAGGAGAAGAAGAAGAAGGACACAGAGAAGGCTCGGGCCCGCGAGCGGACGCGGGCCCGAGACGCCTTGGAAAAGCTCCGTCGTCGACAGGAGAGGGATGGACTCCCGAGGGAGCCGTCGCCGGAAACGCCTGACGACGACGACGATGATGAAGATGATGACGAGGACGACGACATGGCTGCCCGCCTCGGCCTTAGCCCGGGTTTGAGGCTAGGCCAGGGGTCGTCAAGCCAGCCCCCGGGCGGGCTGGCGCCGTCAGTTCCCGGGGTCGGGGCGCCGAGGTCCCGGCCCGAAGAGCGGGGGCAGACCGAGGGGGTACTTGACCCCTCGGCCGGGGAAGTCGAGGTGACCCCGGGGAGTCAGGCCGAGGCGTCTGTTCCCCGAGAGCCGTCACCCACGCCGGCAGCGCAGGAGAGCGGCCCTCAGATCGCCGAGGCAGCGCTTGGACAGTCCATCTCTCGGGCGTCCAAGGCGCCCAAGGCGAGGACGGTACCGAAGCTGGTGGCGAGCGGGCCTCGGCGGTACCTTCGGGGGTCGAGATCCGAGAGACCTCCCCTCAGGCGCGGTTGATCATGGCCCGGAGCGGGTAAGTACTTTGGAACGTCTTCGTCCTGGCTCCTCATTCGCATATCCCGACCGTGGCTTTTCTTTCTTCCTCAGCAAGCGAAGCCATGGCCTGACCGATCTGGCTCCCCGGAAAGCCCTTAAGACGGCGTCGGCTTCCGCAGCCGGTGCCGCGCCGGGCCTCGCTGTTCAGCGGACCTTCCCGCAAGGCACTCCACAGCGGGGGGCTCAGGCGCCACCAGTCGCCGTGGGGCGAGTTCCCGAGGCCGGCTCTTCTGCCGAGGCGGCCATCGTGCTGGAGGAGGCGGCTGGCGCGGACGTGGCCTCGGGCCCACTGGACATGCCGCCGGCGCTGGCGCCTGCTGCTGCTGAAGCCGCTGCCGTCCTGGTCGGGGAGCGGCCTATTGCTGCCGACGCTGAGATGGCCGAGGCGTCGGCGCGCGGTGCCTCAGAGGAGGGGGGCGTGGAAACGCGATCCGTCCCGCCGAGCGGCAGCCTTGTCCCCGCACGGCGGGGCTCCGAGGGGCGGCGCCAGTTGCTCCGGTTCCGGACCCGTGAGGCTTCGGATCCCTTCTTTGTTCTTGACGATGAGCGGGAGGAGCAGTCTTGGGACGAGCTCCGCGAGTGTGCCGAAGCAACGGTGGGGTCGCTCCGGTCGTCGCTGAAGGTCTTTTGCAGGGACGTTCCCAAGATCCTCCAGGTAATGGTTTCAGGCATACCTTTTTTTGTGACCAAGGCGTCTTTTGTGACGCCCCGCTTCCTTCCCTCAGGATCTGACGGATCTGAGCGCCGCCAAGTCGTCGTTCATCCGCCACGAGGTCGACATCTGGGGCTCGCTGTGATCCCTGAGGACTTTGCTCGCCGGGGCTACTGCGCGCCTCTCCCAGCAGGCCGCCGAGGTGGCAGACCTTCGGTTGCTCTGCGCCGATCTGAGAGAAGAGGCGGCAGCGGCACGCGCGGAGGTGCAACGACGGCAGTCGGAGTTCGACCAGGTCGCCAATGAGCGAGACCAATCTCGGGGCCGGGCTGCCGAGGCCGAAAGCCGGGCTGGAGTCCTTGCAGCAGACCTAGCCGTAGCCCAGGCCGCAGCCTCGGAGCAGCGTGCCCGAGCTGGAGGTATGTCCTGGCCATTTTCGGTTTTCGTTTCAGCTTGTTTCCTCCGCTTGTGTTTGAGGCCTTGCGCTCTGGCTGTTCGCAAAGCTCGAGTCCGCCCTTGATGAGTCCACCAGGGCGCTTGCCGGGGCAGCCGAGCAGAGGGAGGCCGACCACACGGCCATGTCCGAGGCCATCTCGGACTTCTGCCGGGTCTTTGGCTTCGGCGACGTCCCCTCAGGAAGCTCCCCTCAAAGTCGCCTGCAGGCCTTGGCGATCACGTGCGCGGCAGACTCCGCAAGGCGCTACACCACGGCATCAGGCGGGCCTTCGCCGTGCTTGCTTCCCACTATGTCGTGGATCTGGAGCGGGTCAGCGAGGGGTATTGCCTCCCTGACGAAGATGAAGCCGCCCTGGCTGAAGTCCAGAGGCTCGACGCGGCCGCCGCGGGCCCGAGCGCAGTGCTGGCGACCACCTTCGAGGCAGAGATCCTCCCGCCTGCGCCGTCGTCCGAAGTCGGGGTGGACTTTGCCGGGGGCGAGGACAAAGCCGAAGGCGCGGCTCCTTCCCCGGGCGGCGCCTAACTCTGTCGGAGTAGTTTCCTTTGAATGCACGTGTGTCTTTTGCGGCCGCTGAGGCCTGACACTTTATTATCATAGTATAAAGTCGTGCCCCTTTTCCTTTTCATTTTGCCTGTCCGGCTCCGCTCGTCGGTAGCAGGGTGGCTTGCCCAAGTAGGAGTCATTTTTCGTGGTAGGTGACGAGTGAGGTATCCGTAACCCAGAGGCGTAGGAGTCCCTCGGCTCAGTCAACCTTGCCACTTACATGCACCCGCGTTCGCTTCTTGCTGTCCTGCTACCGACATAGCCGGGGGAACGCGGAAGCCTTTTTGATTGAAAATTTTGACATGGAGGGGGTTCCCCCCTTTTTAGCCCCCGAGGGAGGGTCGGGCTTTGCCGAGGCAAGGCTGACCCTTCCTTGATGACCAAATTTTGCGTAGGAACGAGGTATACGAACAACTTGAAAACATCTTAAGGGTAGAAGCGACGTAACTGTTGGATGTTCCAAGTGTTGGTGTAGACCTCGCCTTGACTATCGGCCAGCTTGTTCGTTCCGGGCTTCAGAACTTTGGTGATGACGAACAACCTTTCCCAATGGTGCGTGTAGCCCCCGGGTGCCTTCTGCAAGGGGCCGACGAGGTCCAGACCCCACACAGCAAAAAGCCAGGTGATGGGTTTCGTCTGCAGAGCCTGAGCGGGCAGGCGAGTCTGCCTCGCGTAGAACTGACACCCTTCGCAGGTGCGGATAATTCTAGTGGCGTCGGCCACCACCATCAGCCAGTAGAAACCTTGTCGGAAGGCGTTTCCAACAAGGGCTCGAGGTGCTGAGTGATGGCCGCAAGCCCCTGAGTGTATCTCTTGCAGGAGCTCCTGGCCTTCGGCGATGGAAATGCATCGCTGGAGGATGCCTGAGGGGCCCCGGGGGTAGAGCTCCTTCCCATCTCCTAGCAAGACGAACGACTTAGCGCATCGCGCCGACCGCCGAGCTTCGGCCGGGGCGAGGGGTAGCTCTCCTCGGTGGAGATATTGCAGGTACGGGGTCTGCCAGTTTCGATTAGGCGTGACCCCGGTTCGCTCCTCCTCGACGCACAGTGCCTCACCCTCGGGGGCCGAGGGTACCTCGGGCTGAACCGAGGGTGCCTCGTGCTGAGCTGAGGGTGCCTTGGGCCGAGCCGAGGGTGCCTCGGACTGAGCCGAGGGTACCTCGAGCTGGGCCGAGGGTGCCTCGGGCTCGGGCGTGTCGTCGATCTTGACGGAGGGTTGATGCAGGTCTCGGGAGAAGACGTCCGGGGGAACCTTTGTTCGCCCCGAGGCTATTTTAGCCAGCTCCTCCGGCAGCGGGGGGCCATTCGGGATGGAATACCTCATTGATGAACCCTGCCGCCATTAGCTTGTAGATGTCCTCGCCTATGGCTCTGCGCTTTTCTTCGTCGAATCGGCGCAGAGGCTGCTTGACGGGTCGGGCTCCAGCTCGGATATCCAGCGGGTGCTCGGCGACATCCCTCGGTATGCCGGGCATGTCCGAGGGACTCCACGCGAAAACGTCGGCGTTCGCGCGGAGAAAGTCGACGAGCACTGCTTCCTATTTGGGATCGAGCTCGGAGCCGATCCGGATCTGCTTGGAGGCGTCGCTGCTGGGGTCGAGGGGGACGGACTTAACCGTCTCCGCTGGCTCGAAGTTGCCGGCGTGACGCTTCACTTCTGGCACCTCCTTAGAGAGGCTCTCCAGGTCGGCGATGAGGGCCTCGGATTCGGCGAGGGCCTCGGCGTACTCCACGCTCTCCACGTCGCATTCGAACGCGTGTTTGTACGTGGGGCCGACGGTGATGACCCCGTTGGGGCCCGGTATCTTGAGCTTGAGGTAGGTGTAGTTGGGGACGGCCATGAACTTCGCGTAGCATGGCCTCCCCAATACTGCGTGGTAGGTTCCTCGGAACCCGACCACCTCGAACGTGAGGGTCTCCCTTCGGAAGTTGGAGGGTGTTCCGAAGCAGACAGGAAGGTCGATTTGTCCGAGGGGCTGGACGCGCTTCCCGGGGATGATCCCGTGGAAAGGCGCAGCGCCTGCCCGGACCGAGGACAGATCAACACGCAGGAGCCCGAGGGTCTCAGCGTAGATGATGTTGAGGCTGCTGCCTCCGTCCATGAGGACCTTGGTGAGCCTGACGTCGCCGATGACGGGGTCGACAACGAGCGGGTATTTCCCCGGGCTCGGCACGTGGTCGGGGTGGTCGGCTTGGTCGAAGGTGATGGGCTTGTCGGACCAGTCTAGGTAGACTGGTGAAGCGTCCCGATCCTTTGGGACTCAAATGTGATACAATTACTAGTCCCAGGAGGCTAGTAAACACATTCCTTACTTCAAATAGTACAGAGTTTAGATAAATTTATTACAATACCGGGGTACAAGCTCGAGAGAGCCAAATAGAGAAGCGTAGTAGGAAAATACACTAGCCCAAGCCACAGGCAGAACTGGGTGCAGACACAGCCCCCTTTAATCAAGCATAGCAGAAAAGAAGTCCTCGGCTGCTGAAAAACATAAATAAATCTGGGTGAATACACTAGGTATTCCGCAAGCCCACCCCGCTCCCGTAGAGAGAAAGAGACCTATGATGTACATGCTATATTTGGTGGAGTTGTAGTCACTCATCATTCTTTTAGAGAGAGGCAGTTGCTTGAAGGTTTTCCCATGATATTATAAGTAACCAAAAACTCAACCACCACTGAGCTTCCCGCTCCAGTGGCTTTGTTTCTTCTTCAAAACCCTTTTTAAACACACCTTTTTCCTTGTTAAGAAATTTAGAGAAAAAGTTCTAATTGCCATACCATACCAGACCCATCCATACCAGTGGACACGGACTATTCGAATAGATTTCAACTCTGCGCAGAGGGGTACACTTTACCCACTAGCCCGGTTTCTGCGATCTCACCGTCGCGAGACCCGAATGCCGGATCTCTTTCCTTACTCGTGCATCCTAACCTTAACGGTTATCCGGAAGGAGTCAGGCCACCACCATGCCCAAACCGGACAAAACTTTCCCCCTCCTTATCCTCCCGGTGCTCCCCAGCCTTCTTAACCCTGGGGTCGGACCACACGAGTTCGGATTGAGTGACTGCCCACACAGTCTCGAGTGGTTGTACGACAAAGGAGTACAGGTAGTGAAAATGACAAACCGGTCCTTATATGAGGGGGCAATCCTTCTGCTCACACCTAAACCAGCTGAGCCAACACCTTAGGCCCTCCCCTAAACCAGGGAGTCCCTGATCATCCCACTCCAGGGTGATGAGGGTGAGTACCCTTCATCGCAAAACTTTTCAAGAGGAGACTTTATTTGAAGAAAACACATTTCCTTTCTACCCGAACCACATTTCGTATCCAGAAGGTGTATGTTAATGCGGGCTATCTCTTACTCACAATGCAATATTCCCCCATGATTCCCGGCCTAGGCAGTGGTAGAGAGAATAGGTAATTTATGCATCAAGGGAAGGATGGACTTGCCTTCGTCGAAGCTTTCCTGGCACAGAAGACCTACTTCCGGAAGTTCGGGTTCTGGTCCCTCTTCCGGGGCTACGGGTTCTGGATCAACGATCCCCGCTTCTTCTAGGAAAACAGGCAATAAACAACACATCAACAGGGAATTACCAATTATAGTGTGTCATTTTCTAGCATCATTGCTATATGAGTTCTTTAGAAATTATTTGGATAATTTTTGGTGCATAAAATATTGAAGAATACTAATTAAAGGAGGAAAATGCTGAAAAAAAGAAAAAGAAAAAGGGTTTCAGCTCTGGTGGGCCGGGGGAAGGGAATCTGGCCCAGCCAGGCGCGAGTGCGCGCGGGCGCGAAGGCGCCGGCCCAGTTGCGGCCCAGGGCAAAGGAGGGCACGGGCGCGCGAAGGTGACGGCGTCGCCGTGGGCCCTACGTGCCAGAGAGAGCGGGAGGGGGAAGGGAACGGCGTCAGGGTGACGGGGGGGAATGAACCGGCCGTCCGCGGCGAGGACCCGGTCGCCGGTGGGCTCGGCGGTGATTCACCGCCGGTGGCCCGGTTCTTGGGCAACGGGTGGGTGCCTTAGCTTGGGGAGGGGCTGGCGAACCTAGGGGTGGGCTCAATTTGGCCAGCGGGGGCAGGGAGGGGGCTGTCCGCGGGGAGGTGGCGGAGCTTCACGGCGGGGTCGCCGTCGGTGAGCTCTGGGCGAGGAATTGGGGTGGAGGAGTGGTGTCCCGAGTTCGTGGTGGTGTGGCGAAGCTGAGAGGCTTGAGCAATTGCTTGATGGTCCAACGGAGGGGAAGGGAGAAGGGAGGGAAGGGCTTACCGGGGAGGAAGACGACGACGGCTCCTCTGCGAAATTGGACTCGGGCGAGGGAGGAGGATGGTGGCTGAGGCCGGTGCGAGGGAGAAAGGAGCTCGGGCGAGCTTTTTATAGGCGCTCGGGGGCGAAGGGAGCGGTGGAGCTCCCTGACTCCGGCGAGCTTCCCGGTGTCGCCATAAATGGCGCACAGCTCCGCCGAGGGGACGCTACGGCGGGGGCGGTACCGGCGAGGACGATGGTCAAGGGGAGGAGGACGGAGCGGTGCCTAACTTTCCTGTGTGGCAGGATGGCAGAGGGGAGGACGGAGGCGACGGCCGGAGGTGACCGCGGCGAAGAGACGGCGGAAGGACGACGAAGCAGCTGACAAGCGGGGCTACTCTGCCAGAGGAAGCGAGCGTGCGCGAGAGAGAGCAGCTGACGGGTGGGGTCGCTTTGCCAGAGAGAGAGAGGCGGGGTGCGAAGCGGGCTGGCGCGCGCGCGGAGGCAGGCCGGAGATGGGCCGCGGGAGGAGGAGCGCGGGCGCGAGAGAGAGGGGAGGCCGCGGGTTTGGGCCGGGAGTCGGCCCAGTAGGGTAGGGGAGGGTTTTTCTTCTTTTTCTTTTTATTTTCTAATCCCTATTTCCCTTTTTGCATCTTTTTGCACAAATTATTTTGTGGGTAATCTAGGTGTTGAAAAAAAAATAGAATCTAAGTGATGTGCTTGTGATCAAACAAGGTGTATGCATATGATGAAAGAAAATCTAAGGGGAGCTCTTGGAATTAAGGGTTGAAAAGGAGGAAAAAAAAGGGGGGTAGATTAGGGTTTCAAACCTAGGTTAGGATTTTGGGATGTTACAAACCTACCCCACTTAAAGGAATCTTGCCCTCGAGATTCAGACGGGGTTCGAGAAAAGGTAAGGGTATTCCTTCCTCAGAGAGTCCTCACTTTCCCAGGTGGCTTCCTCTTCTCCATCTCTGCTCCACTGAACCTTACAGAGCTTCACTTCTGAATTGCGGGTTCTTCTGACTGCTGAGTCGAGAATCTTCACTGGCTTTTCCCGGTACTGGAGATCTTTTTGAATCTGAATTGTTTCTGCCTCGATACGGGTTTCTGGTACTTTTAGGCATTTGCGGAGTTGAGACACATGGAACACATTGTGAATATCTGACATGGATTCCGGTAGCTCAAGACGGTATGCCACAGGTCCTATTCGAGAAATGACAGGGTAAGGACCGACGAAACAGGGTGCTAGCTTTCCTTTCATCTGAAACCTTTTGACACCACGCATCGGGGAAACTTTGAGATAAACAAAATCTCCTTCCTCAAATCTGAGCTCCCTTCGCCTATTGTCCGCGTAACTCTTCTGTCGACTCTGAGCTTCTAGTAACCTTCTGCGGATCAAGGCAACTTTTTCTTCGGCTTCTTTAACAAAGTCGGGTCCTTCTAATGTTCTTTCCCCTACATTGGACCACATTAGGGGAGTCTGGCATTTTCTTCCATACAGCGCTTCGAATGGTGACATTTTGATGCTGGACTGATGGCTGTTGTTGTATGAGAACTCGGCGTATGGTAAACTAGACTCCCAATCTCTGTCGAAGGCTAAAACGCAGGCTCTGAGTAAATCTTCAAGGACCTTGTTGACTCTTTCCGTTTGACCATCTGACTGGGGGTGATAAGCAGTGCTGAAATCCAGCTTGGTGCCTAATGCTTGCTGAAGGCCCTTCCAAAATTTTGAAGTGAACTGTGTTCCTCTATCTGATACTATCTTCCGTGGAATGCCATGCAGCCTGACTATCTCCTTAAGGTATAATCGGGCGAGGGCTGCTCCTCCAAAAGTGGTCTTTACTGGAATGAAATGGGCCACCTTGGTGAGACGATCGATTATTACCCATATGGAATCATTTCCTCTTTGGGATTTGGGCAGTCCGGTGACGAAATCCATGCCTATTTCTTCCCACTTCCATTCGGGTATTGGGAGGGGTTGAAGCAGGCCTGCAGGCTTCTGATGTTCGGCCTTTGTTCGCTGGCAGGTGTCACATCGGGCCACATACTGTGCTATCTCCCTTTTCATCCCTTTCCACCAATATCTGGTCTTAAGGTCTAAGTACATCTTGGTGGTCCCTGGGTGGATAGAGTAAGCTGAGTTGTGGGCTTCATCGAGCAGGGTTTCTCGTGTTTCTCCCACTGGCACGCACAGGCGATCCTTGAACCAGAGGGCTCCTTGATTATCCGTCCTGAGGTCCGGAAGTTGCTCCTTTCGTGCTCTTTCCAAAAGCTTGGTTGTTTCTGCGTCCAGGCGTTGGGCCTTGCGTATGAGATCTTCTAGATTTGGCTTGACTTCCAGGCCATCGTTGTCTCCCAGACATGCATTTAGCTGAGCTGATTCTTTCTTCCAATCTTCCAGAAAGTTTGCTCCCTTAACCCCGAAGGGTTTTCTGCTGAGGGCGTCTGCTACCACGTTGGCCTTTCCGGGGTGGTAGTGGATTTCGAGGTCATAATCTTTGATCAATTCGAGCCACCTTCTCTGACGGAGGTTGAGGTCCGGTTGCGTGAAGATGTACTTTAGGCTCTTGTGATCAGTGAAGATGTGGCATTTGTTCCCAATCAGATAATGCCTCCAAATTTTTAGGGCGTGCACTATGGCTGCCAATTCCAGATCGTGGGTAGGATAGTTCTGCTCGTGCGGCTTGAGTAATCGGGATGCATAAGCAATGACTTTCTCATTTTGCATTAAGACACATCCTAAGCCTTGCTTGGAAGCATCACAGAAGATGACAAAATCCTGGTGTATGTCTGGTAGGGTCAGGACTGGTGCAGTTGTAAGTTTCTCCTTGATGATTTGGAAACTTTCTTCACATTTGGGAGTCCATACAAACTTATTGTCCTTTTTGAGAAGTTCCGTCATGGGCTTTGCTATGCTGGAGAATCCCTTGATGAAGCGGCGATAATACCCTGCCATTCCCAGAAAGCTTCGAACTTCACTGACATTGGATGGTTGCTTCCAGTTTGAAACAGCTTCTACCTTAGACGGGTCCACTTCTATCCCTTCAGCAGTCAAGATATGCCCTAGGAAGGCTATCTTTTCTAACCAGAACTCACATTTGCTGAGCTTAGCATAAAGTTGATGTGCTCTGAGTCTTCCGAGGACGGTTCGAAGGTGCTGCTCATGGTCCTTGCGACTCTTGGAATAGATGAGGATGTCGTCGATAAAAACCACGACAAACTTATCCAATTCTTCCATAAATACCTTATTCATGAGGTTCATGAAAAAGGCGGGTGCGTTGGTAAGTCCAAAAGGCATTACTGTGAATTCATATTGCCCGTATCTGGTGACGAATGCAGTTTTCTGAATGTCTGCTTCCTTAATCCTGAGTTGGTGATATCCTGACCTGAGATCTATCTTGGAGAAGTACTTGGCTCCTTGCAGTTGGTCGAATAGATCATCGATCCGGGGAAGAGGGTATTTATTCTTGATTGTAACCTCGTTCAAGGACCGATAATCAATACACATCCTCATACTCCCATCCTTTTTGGTAACGAAAAGAACGGGTGCTCCCCAGGGAGACGAACTGGGACGGATGTACCCTTTTTGTTGTAGTTCTGAAATCTGAAGCTTCAATTCTGCCAACTCAGTGGGGGCCATGCGGTATGGTCTCTTTGCGATGGGAGCGGTGCCGGGAATGAGATCTATATAGAACTCTACTTCTCTTTCTGGTGGCATCCCGGGCAACTCTTCTGGGAATACATCTTCAAACTCCTTGATTACAGACATGCTTTCTACTGCCAGATTAAATATCATTGGATCATTTGCGGGCGGTTGGGCTTGACAGGAAACTGCCTTTCCTTAGTGATCTATGAGAAGAACAGTCTTGCTTGCGCAGCTGATAACACCCTTGTGCCTAGCTAGCCAATCCATTCCTAGAATTACATCAATTCCTTGGGATGGCAAGATGGTTAAGTCTGCCAGGAACACTACCCCACTTAAAAGAATTCTGACCTGGGAACACCTGAGCTTGCATAGGAGGTCTGATCCCGGGGTTCGGGTGACCAAAGGGATAGCTAGAGGTGTAGAGGGTATGCCATGCTCTTCCACAAACTTAGCGGCTATAAATGAATGGGATGCTCCCGAATCAAAAAGCACAGAAGCGGGAGTAAATTCAACGAGGAACTCACCGAGCACTACTCCCGGGGCTTGCTGGGCTTCCTGAGCGTCGACGTGGTTGACCCGGGCCCTGCCCTGGTACTGAGCCCTGCTCTGCTGGCTGCTGGAAGGAAACGCCTTGGGGGTGGGTGCGGATGGAACCTTGGGGCCATTCACCGAGTTGGAGTAAGTTGGTCCTGGTGCCTTCAACTGGGGGCAGTTGTTCTTGAAGTGATTGGGGTCCCCGCAGTGCCAACAGGCATTTGCTGGCGGCTGGTTGCTTGCAACGGAGGGTGCCTGATGGGAGCTCTGACTCTGCTGACTGAAGCGTGATGGAGAGGGTCCAGATTGTTTATGAAAGCTTGGACCCCTGGGTGGGAGCCCAAAGGGTCGAGCTCTCTGGTGACGTTCTTGCTGTTGTGCTCGGAGGACCTGGAACTTCCTCTTGATGTGCCCTTTTTCTTCCTCTTTTGCTCTCTCCACTTGAATAGCTTTGTTGGAAAGGTGAGAGAAGCTATGGAAGTCCTGGCTGGCGAGGATGGTCTTAAGCTCGGGTCTTAACCCTCTCAGAAAACGAGCCATCTTTCTGGCCTCGGTGCTGACATCCTCGGGCGCGTAGCGGGCCAACTCTGTGAACTTGTGCACATATTCACTAACTGTCCTTCCGCCTTGGGTTAGCTCCCGGAACTCATCCTCCTTGAGTTGAACTATCCCCTGGGGTACGTGGTGCTCACGGAAGGCTGCTTCAAATTCTGCCCATGTAGCGTCTCTGATGGCCTCACTGAAAGTGTCCCACCATGCTAAAGCCATTCCTGAGAGTTGATGAGCTGCCAGCTGAATACGTTGATTCTCAGGACAAGCGATGGCGTCCAACTTCCTCTTGATTGTGCGAAGCCAGTCATCTGCATCGAGGGGATTGCTGGACCCCGCGAACGTGGGCGGCTTCAGTCTCAGGAATTCTCCCATCCTGTCCTGGGGCCTTCCACCGCCTGGGCGCTGGTTCTCCAGACTTCGAGTGAGGACTTCAATGAGTCTGGTTTGATTGGCCAGAATTTGGGCTAGGTCTAGTGGTAGTTCTGGAGGTGCGGGGAGGTGGGTCTCACCCCCTTCTCCGCCAGCCTCTCCCTCAGCTCCTAGGGGAAGTCTTGCTCCAATCCCGGAGGCGGTAGGCGTGGTTCTATCCGAAGCCATCTGCCATGGGAAAAGAGTCACTATTATGCGCATGCCATTTTTTTTAACTAGTTATTTTATTCATTACATCAAGCCATTACATTACATAGCATACCACTACCACAAGCTCGTCACACACGAGTGCTACCTAAGGTACCCCTGAAATCCTTCTCTAAAGTGTCCCCAAATTCCTTGAGAAGGTCATCAAGGCTGGCCAGGGACATGTCCTCGGCGTCGGACTGGTTTCTGGGAGGATTTTCTTCCTGCTGCTCAGTCTGACATCCCTGGCTTTTGGTCTTCTTGCGGATTTTCCTTGCGGGGGCGAGCTTCTTCCGTACTTTGTCGTAGTCCATTTTGAGGGTGCGGTAGGCTTCACGGGTGTTGGTCTCTTCGCCTTCAGCTAACGAGAGGCTCTCTTGGAGGGACGCTTTTTCTTCTGAAAGTTCCCTGACTTTCTGCTCCAGGCTTTCCACCTGGGAGGTTAGGGAGGTGCAGTGGAGGGCGAGGTCATCGTATTGGTTATCAAGGGTATGAAGATATCCAGCCATGTAGACAATGGTGGGATCATTCTCAATAGGATCTCCTCCTGATAGGGCCTGAAGTCTTTTCCTCCAGGTGGGGGTATTCTTGTTGCTGGGTGGAAAGTAGCGAAGGGGGGTTTCAATGATTACTTTGTTGTAGTTCTGGCACAGCTGTCGGAGGGCTTTTCGGGCGACATTTTGGCAAGCATCTAGGAAATGGGCTCCGGTAAAAGTGACTTGGAAGGAACGTTGGTTGGGATAGCTTTGGCTTTCCCCCAGGTAGACTGCCATAGAGCATCTTATCATTCCGCCCTCGAAATGTTCCGTCCAGACGTATTCCGGCTTTTTGCGGATTCCCATGCGGAGCGCACAGCTTCGCAAGAGGCGGGGGAACCCTTCCACTTCTGAGCAGTAGGATGACTTAATGGCCAGAGAGCCTTCCATCTGGAATAGGAAAAGAAGGGTCTTGTTAAAACCGGGGAAGGGAAGGAAAAACTTTTCCTGAGGTAAGGGGTATTTTCTTTCTAAGGTAAGTTTTAGGGTCAGGGCTGCGACCTACGGCCAGTCCTATGGGCTCTGATACCACCTGAAGCGTCCCGATCCTTTGGGACTCAAATGTGATACAATTACTAGTCCCAGGAGGCTAGTAAACACATTCCTTACTTCAAATAGTACAGAGTTTAGATAAATTTATTACAATACCGGGGTACAAGCTCGAGAGAGCCAAATAGAGAAGCGTAGTAGGAAAATACACTAGCCCAAGCCACAGGCAGAACTGGGTGCAGACACAGCCCCCTTTAATCAAGCATAGCAGAAAAGAAGTCCTCGGCTGCTGAAAAACATAAATAAATCTGGGTGAATACACTAGGTATTCCGCAAGCCCACCCCGCTCCCGTAGAGAGAAAGAGACCTATGATGTACATGCTATATTTGGTGGAGTTGTAGTCACTCATCATTCTTTTAGAGAGAGGCAGTTGCTTGAAGGTTTTCCCATGATATTATAAGTAACCAAAAACTCAACCACCACTGAGCTTCCCGCTCCAGTGGCTTTGTTTCTTCTTCAAAACCCTTTTTAAACACACCTTTTTCCTTGTTAAGAAATTTAGAGAAAAAGTTCTAATTGCCATACCATACCAGACCCATCCATACCAGTGGACACGGACTATTCGAATAGATTTCAACTCTGCGCAGAGGGGTACACTTTACCCACTAGCCCGGTTTCTGCGATCTCACCGTCGCGAGACCCGAATGCCGGATCTCTTTCCTTACTCGTGCATCCTAACCTTAACGGTTATCCGGAAGGAGTCAGGCCACCACCATGCCCAAACCGGACAAAACTTTCCCCCTCCTTATCCTCCCGGTGCTCCCCAGCCTTCTTAACCCTGGGGTCGGACCACACGAGTTCGGATTGAGTGACTGCCCACACAGTCTCGAGTGGTTGTACGACAAAGGAGTACAGGTAGTGAAAATGACAAACCGGTCCTTATATGAGGGGGCAATCCTTCTGCTCACACCTAAACCAGCTGAGCCAACACCTTAGGCCCTCCCCTAAACCAGGGAGTCCCTGATCATCCCACTCCAGGGTGATGAGGGTGAGTACCCTTCATCGCAAAACTTTTCAAGAGGAGACTTTATTTGAAGAAAACACATTTCCTTTCTACCCGAACCACATTTCGTATCCAGAAGGTGTATGTTAATGCGGGCTATCTCTTACTCACAATGCAATATTCCCCCATGATTCCCGGCCTAGGCAGTGGTAGAGAGAATAGGTAATTTATGCATCAAGGGAAGGATGGACTTGCCTTCGTCGAAGCTTTCCTGGCACAGAAGACCTACTTCCGGAAGTTCGGGTTCTGGTCCCTCTTCCGGGGCTACGGGTTCTGGATCAACGATCCCCGCTTCTTCTAGGAAAACAGGCAATAAACAACACATCAACAGGGAATTACCAATTATAGTGTGTCATTTTCTAGCATCATTGCTATATGAGTTCTTTAGAAATTATTTGGATAATTTTTGGTGCATAAAATATTGAAGAATACTAATTAAAGGAGGAAAATGCTGAAAAAAAGAAAAAGAAAAAGGGTTTCAGCTCTGGTGGGCCGGGGGAAGGGAATCTGGCCCAGCCAGGCGCGAGTGCGCGCGGGCGCGAAGGCGCCGGCCCAGTTGCGGCCCAGGGCAAAGGAGGGCGCGGGCGCGCGAAGGTGACGGCGTCGCCGCGGGCCCTACGTGCCAGAGAGAGCGGGAGGGGGAAGGGAACGGCGTCAGGGTGACGGGGGGGGGGGGGAATGAACCGGCCGTCCGCGGCGAGGACCCGGTCGCCGGTGGGCTCGGCGGTGATTCACCGCCGGTGGCCCGGTTCTTGGGCAACGGGTGGGTGCCTTAGCTTGGGGAGGGGCTGGCGAACCTAGGGGTGGGCTCAATTTGGCCAGCGGGGGCAGGGAGGGGGCTGTCCGCGGGGAGGTGGCGGAGCTTCACGGCGGGGTCGCCGTCGGTGAGCTCTGGGCGAGGAATTGGGGTGGAGGAGTGGTGTCCCGAGTTCGTGGTGGTGTGGCGAAGCTGAGAGGCTTGAGCAATTGCTTGATGGTCCAACGGAGGGGAAGGGAGAAGGGAGGGAAGGGCTTACCGGGGAGGAAGACGACGACGGCTCCTCTGCGAAATTGGACTCGGGCGAGGGAGGAGGATGGTGGCTGAGGCCGGTGCGAGGGAGAAAGGAGCTCGGGCGAGCTTTTTATAGGCGCTCGGGGGCGAAGGGAGCGGTGGAGCTCCCTGACTCCGGCGAGCTTCCCGGTGTCGCCATAAATGGCGCACAGCTCCGCCGAGGGGACGCTACGGCGGGGGCGGTACCGGCGAGGACGATGGTCAAGGGGAGGAGGACGGAGCGGTGCCTAACTTTCCTGTGTGGCAGGATGGCAGAGGGGAGGACGGAGGCGACGGCCGGAGGTGACCGCGGCGAAGAGACTGCGGAAGGACGACGAAGCAGCTGACAAGCGGGGCTACTCTGCTAGAGGAAGCGAGCGTGCGCGAGAGAGAGCAGCTGACGGGTGGGGTCGCTTTGCCAGAGAGAGAGAGGCGGGGTGCGAAGCGGGCTGGCGCGCGCGCGGAGGCAGGCCGGAGATGGGCCGCGGGAGGAGGAGCGCGGGCGCGAGAGAGAGGGGAGGCCGCGGGTTTGGGCCGGGAGTCGGCCCAGTAGGGTAGGGGAGGGTTTTTCTTCTTTTTCTTTTTATTTTCTAATCCCTATTTCCCTTTTTGCATCTTTTTGCACAAATTATTTTGTGGGTAATCTAGGTGTTGAAAAAAAAATAGAATCTAAGTGATGTGCTTGTGATCAAACAAGGTGTATGCATATGATGAAAGAAAATCTAAGGGGAGCTCTTGGAATTAAGGGTTGAAAAGGAGGGAAAAAAACGGGGGGTAGATTAGGGTTTCAAACCTAGGTTAGGATTTTGGGATGTTACAACTGGCGCCGCCACCTTCACCGAACAGACCTCCCGACGCTCTTGCTTGCGGTGCCGAGCCGAGGCGTTTGCCGCTTGCCCACCGTAGATCATGAAGCAGTCGCGGACCTCGGGGAACTCTCCTGCCTGGTGATCTTCCTCCTTGTCGTCGTCGCGGGCCCTGCCACCCTCCGCGGGTGGCTCGGCCCTGTGGAAGTGGCGCCGAAGCATAGCGCACTCCTCAAGGGTGTGCTTGACGGGCCCCTGATGATAGGGGCATGGCTCCTTGAGCATCTTGTCGAAGAGGTTGGCACCTCCGGGGGGTTTCCGAGGGTTCTTGTACTCGGCGGCGGCGACAAGGTCCGCGTCGGCGGCGTCGCGTTTCGCTTGTGACTTCTTCTTGCCCTTCTTCTTGGCGCCGCGCTGAGTTGACGCCTCGGGGGCATCTTCTGGTGGGCGGCCCTGGGGCTGCTTGTCCTTCCAGAAGATAGCCTCAACCGCCTTCTGGCCAGAGGCGAACTTGGTGGTGATGTCCATCAGCTCGCTCGCCCTGGTGGGGGTCTTTTGACCCAGCTTGCTGACCAGGTCGCGGCAAGTGGTGCCGGCGAGGAACGCGCCGATGACATCTGAATCGGTGATGTTGGGCAGCTCGGTGCGCTGCTTCGAGAATCGCTGGATGTAGTCCCGGAGAGACTCTCCCGGCTGCTGCCGACAGCTTCGGAGGTCCCAGGAGTTTCCGGGGCGCACGTACGTGCCCTGGAAATTGCCGGCGAAGGCTTGGACCAGGTCGTCCCAGTTGGAGATCTGCCCCGGAGGCAGGTGCTCGAACCAGGCGCGAGCGGTGTCGGAGAGGAACAGGGGGAGGTTGCAGATGATGAGGTTGTCATCGTCCGTTCCACCCAGTTGGCAGGCCAGCCGGTAGTCTGCGAGCCACAGTTCTGGTCTTGTCTCCCCTGAGTACTTTGTGATAGTAGTCGGGGGTTGGAACCGGGTCGGGAACGGCGCCCGTCGTATGGCGCGGCTGAAAGCCTACGGACCGGGTGGTTCGGGCGAGGGACTCCGATCCTCCCCGCTGTCGTAGCGTCCCCCATGCCTGGGGTGGTAGCCTCGGCGCACCCTCTCGTCGAGGTGGGCCCGACGGTCGCGGTGATGGTGCTTGTTGCCAAGGCGACCGGGGCCGCAGGCGCTGTGTTGCGCGTGCGCCCGGTGTGGACCGAGGCTTCCCGCATGAATCGGGAAGTCGCGGCGCGATGTTCCGAGGGGTACCCTTGCCTTCGGGAGGCGGAGCTCTCGGCCCGTCGGACCGCGGCGCCCTCCAGGAGATTCTTGAGCTCTCCCTGGATTCGTCGCCCCTTGATGGTTGATGGCTCCGGCATCGCGCAGAGAAGCATTGCTGCTGCAGCCAGGTTCTGGCCGACCCCACTGGAAGCGGGTGGCGGCCTCACCCTGACATCGTCGGCGATGCGGTGCTGGATACCCTGGGGTTGATGGCGCACTTCTCCGACCGGAGGTTGGCCCGCCCATTCCTGCCCGACGTCCCGGCGGATCGGCTCAAGTGCTCCTGCTCCCTCGTCGAGCCTGGTCGGCACCCCGCGGATTTGCTCGAGCTATGGGTCATGACCCCCCCCCCCGCCGGAACGGGGACCACAACTAGCTCCCGTAGGATGTCAACGCGTGGCACAGGCCTAGGGAGATCATCGTTCTTCGGCATACCGAGATGGTTGCCTTCGGAGAGACCCCCTAGATCGACGTGGAAACATTCACGACTTGGGCCGCAGTCCTCGTCACCGAGGCTGCGGCTACCATCGGAACAGTCGGAAAGGCAGTAGTCGCATGCGGTCATGAAGTCCCGCACGGCACTGGGGTTACCAAGTCCGGAGAAGTCCCAACAGAAGTCGGGCTCGTCATCTTCCTCGGACCCCGAGGGCCCGTAGGTCGAGACGTCCGTCAGCCGGTCCCAGGGGGACCGCATACGATACCCCAGAGGGTTTGGACTCGCCTCTACGAGAGCGTCCGCCAAAGCGAAGTCGCTTGGCGGGTCGAGGCTGAATCCAAAGGGCGTGAGATGGGTACCGGTGGGTACCTCTTGGTCAACGAGCGGTGATGAAGTCACGTCAGGGACTGACTGCACCGTCGTCTCAGGTACGAGGGTGACGCCCAGCAAGCCTTTCGCGAGCGTGCTGGCATCGTCCGTTTGCTCGGAATTGGCATGTTGCGGGGAGACGGCGCTCGTCTTCGTCTCAAACGCGAGGTCGATGCCCGACGCGCCCCCCGTTGGGGCGCCGTCGACTCGCTCGACAGCCGACGAGGTGCCGCCTCCTGCTTGGCCTTGGTTGCCCCGCTCCCTCCTCTGTCGGCGGGGGAGAGGGCGGGGTGAGCTCAAATGTTGCTCTTCCTCCACGCGGGGAAGACGCCGTCGATTCCGCCGCCGACGGGTGGGCTGTCGGCCGCCATTGTTGCTGTCGCACGGCGGGGGAAGGAGTATCATGTCGTAGCTGTCGTCGAGGGAAGGAGCACCGTCCTGGGCTGGAAAGGTTGCTAGAGACTGCCCATCTGGAGCTTGACGAGAAGCTGTTCGTCAACACGCAGCAGGCCCCTACTTGGCGCGCCAACTGTCGGCATTTTGAGACCGGGGGGTCCCTGGGCCGACGAGTGAAATGTCGCCGCGTGCCCCAGCCCAGATGGGTCGGCGCGAGGCCGAGCGCGAAGGGGGGAAGAAGGCAGCCGGAGACGGGCGTGAGAGAGGTGGAAATCCCGCGGCCTTCATGTTCGTCCCGCGCCCAGGTCGGGTGCGCTTGCAGTAGGGGGTTACAAGCGTTCCACGCGGGAGGGAGCGAGCGGCCTCACGCGAGCGCCAGTCCCGTCCTCTTCCCCGCGCGGCCCACCCCCTCTAAGAGGGCCCGGGTCCTTCCTTTTATAGGCGCAAGGAGAGGATCCAGGTGTACAATGGGGGTGTAGCAGAGTGCTAACGTGTCTAGCGGAGGAGAGCTAGCGCCCTAAGTACATGCCATCGTGGCGGCCGGAGAGGTTTTGGCACCCAGTTCGTGTGGTGTCGTGGCCGTCGGAGGAGCGCTGGAGCCTGGCGGAAGGACAGCTGTCGGGGCTGTTGAGTCCTTGCTGACGTCCTCTTGCTTCCGTAAGGGGGCTGAGAGCCGTCGTTGTCAGAGAGCGTGCGGGGTGCCATCATTACTTGTCTGGCGGATGGGACGCCGGTCTTGTTCCCCGTAGCCTGAGTCAGCTTCGGGTAGGGTAATGATGGCGCCTCCTGTTGATGTGGTCGGTCCGCGCCCTAGGTTGGGCGATGTGGAGGCTCCTCCGAGGTCGAGGTCGAGTCTGTCTTCCGTGGCCGAGGTCGAGTCCGAGCCCTTGGGTCGGGCGAGGCGGAGACTGTCGGCTGAGGCCAGGGCTGAGTCTGAGCCCTGGGGTCGGGCGAAGCGGAGTTCGTCGTCTTCTGGGGCTGAGCCCGAGTCCGAGCCCTGGGTCGGGCGGAGCGGAGTTGGCCGTCTTCCGAGACTGAGCCCGAGTCCGAGCCCTGGGTCGGGCGGAGCGGAGTTCGTCGTCTTCCGGGGCTGAGCTCGAGTCCGAGCCCTGGGTAGGGCGGAGCGGAGTTCGCCGTCTTCCGGGGCTGAGCCCGAGTCCGAGCCCTGGGTCGGGCGGAGCGGAGTTCGTCGTCTTCCGGGGCTGAGCCCGAGTCCGTGCCCTGGGTCGGGCGGAGCGGAGTTCGCCGTCTTCCGGGGCTGAGCCCGAGTCCGAGCCCTGGGTCGGGCGAAGCGGAGTTTCCTATGGTGCCTGAGGTCGGGCCTGACTGCCTGTCAGCCTCACTCTGTCGAGCGGCATAGCAGTCGGAGCGGCGCAGGCGGCGCTGTCCTTCTGTCAGGCCGGTCAGTGGAGCGGCGAAGTGACTGCGGTCACTTCGGCTCTGTCGACTGGAGGACGCGCGTCAGGATAAAGGTGTCAGGCCACCTTTGCATTAAATGCCCCTGCGATTTGGTCGGTTGGCGTGGCGATTTGGCCAGGGTTGCTTCTTGGCGAAGACTGGGCCTCGGGCGAGCCGGAAGTATGTTCGTCGCTGGAGGGGGACCTCGGGTGAGACGGAGATCCTCTGGGGTCGGCTGCCCTTGCCCGAGGCTAGGCTCGGGCGAGGCGTGATCGAGTCCCTCGAATGGACCGATCCCTGACTTAGTCGCACCCATCAGGCCTTTGCAGCTTTGTGCTGATGGGGGTTACCAGCTGAGAATTAGGAGTCTTGAGGGTACCCCTAATTATGGTCCCCGATACTTATCAATCTACTTTCTTCATCTACTTGCCATGTTAAATATTAATCTGAACTTGAGTATTTATTTTTTTGTATGCAAACTTTGGAGATGCTCCTGTTATTTCCATTTTATTTATATATGTCTCTAATATTTGTGATATGATTGTTTTATTCATGATTAGAATATTTAAATATACTGGAAACATGTCACTTGTCATTTCACATGAAGTTATTACACTGCATGCAAACCATCCCAAAGTCGGATCTAAACAAGTACTCAGTTTCAAGTACGGCTAGATATCGAGCCAGCTTGGCTCGGCTCGTCCGAGTTCGAGCTGGCTTGTTAAGCTAACGAGCTAGCTCGGCTAGGCTCGTTAAGCTAACGAGCCATATAGTCAGCTCGGCTCGTTTAGCTCGCGTGCCAGAGCAAAAATACAATATGCAATTTCTAGTTAATTTTAAACTAATTAAAAGTAGAAAATAGTAATTATACTCATAGTTTCACATACCACATCAATGTAACGCCAAATTAACACAACTCATCACTCAACAATTCACACATGTTAATCAGTTTAACCCATAGTTATATTCGCATGGAGCAATTTAACACATAGACACAATTCATGAATCATTAGTTTAACTTATTGGACATAGGCACCACACATACATATAACATGTTCATCAATTGTTACGTAAATAATATAGATATAGTGTCGGTTTGTTGAAATGTGATGGCTTATTTAGCTCACGAGCTGGCTCGTTAACAACCTGAGCTGGCTCGTGAAAGAACTAAGCTAGGATGTCAGCTCAGCTCGTGAAAAAAAATTAAAACGAGTCGATTCGAGTCGAGTCGAGTCGAGCTGAGCCGACCATGATTCGAGCGAGCTGACGGGCCACGAGCATTTCGTCCAGCCTTAGTTTCAAGTGCAAAGAGAAACACAAGAACCCATGAGAACACAAGAACAAGAAACATAGATGGGTCCAACTTTAAATACCATTGCTTACAATAAGTTAATAACAAGATCATCAGTGACCATCAATTTGTCAAAATCACAAAACTAGAATGTTCAACATATCTATTGTCGGCCTATTCTTGCTCCTATAATTATGTGCTTGATAGACTGATTGTGTGCCTTTTTTTACTCTTGTAATTGCTCTCAGGCTCTGGTCCCAAGTAGCTACCTATACAAACTTTGTAATCCTCGTTCCATCAATTCAAGTCATGATTACTTTAAGACCTTGCATGCCTTCATAGTATCAGAGCCTTAAGATCCAACTTTCGCTCCTAAACTCTCACCATTGTCGTCGCAACCATGCGTAAGGCCGACGTTGATGGTGCTGGCACCAATGCTGCTGCCACTAATTGGGAATGGTGACTCCTAAGGGCATGTTCGGTTACACCAATCCAGAAGGGGATTAAATCCCCTCCTAGTCATTAAACCTCTCCAATCCCCTTCTGGATTTTGACTAGGAGGGGATTAATCCCCTCCAATCCCGTTCTAGATTGGTGTAACCGAACAAGACCTAAGCGGGGGATAAACTTGACAATCTAATTTCTTCTCTATCTATGATCTCTATTTTTATTTTAGTAAAAAATTATACAAATAATCAAGCTAACTTAGGTACAACTATGGTTTTGACCAAGTGTTGTTATCCATATTGCAAAAGGAGCTATACAACCTAGTTTCTAAATCTATCCACTAGCCTATAACTAGGCTAAAAATATAAAGCATATAACAAAGGTAATCAGATATAAATGCAAAAGTTTAAATGTGATAGAGATACAATCTTCTGTTTATATATCGTTATTTTTACCCATGTGTTAAGAAGTGTGCAAGCTTCTTCCTAGCCCCCGGCAGAGCCCTATGCAAGGAAGCCCATGCGAGTGTTAATCTCTCGTTTAGGTAACTCCGTAGATAGCCTCATACCTTTCCACACATAAGTGGTCCTTCTATTCCGGCCTTTATCGGAAGCTGCACGTCATCTCCACTATTGAGTTTATGGCTAAAACGCCACAACCTTATTTCCTTTAGTACATGGTGGTGGGATGACCATAAACTTTGCAAACCTTGGTCTTTTGATGATCGTAATGGTGAGATGCATTAATATTTGCCACCTAAACTACAAAAACTCTATTTGTAAATTCTTTTTTGTTCTAAAGGTGACTAGAACAATGCTAGAATCATCTTCAAGGACTCCACGAACAACCCCATCTTCCAGCCAAGAAAAAAGGATGTTAAGGCTATTTTCTCCATTGATAAGGACTCGATGCCATGTTGTCTTGCCCACCATTGGATTTAAGATGTGAGGATAGTGCCTAGGATGTGGCACATGATCAGGTTGATTGATCTGTCAAAAGTAATGGGTAACTCTGTCACACCCGGATTTAAGGGGGCCAGACCTGGGCACGATTCACATGTATGCTAGGATCAAGTCTCACACATATGATGACACATGGTACCGAAACAAATGTCATATCATTAATATATAATGGAGTTCTGTACAAAATAGATACATAATTACATCATATGAAGACAATGATCCAACAACCAAAGTTGACTGGGAGACAACGACCTAGACCTCTCACGAACTCATCGCGACGTCCTTCATGCACCTCATC
This sequence comes from Zea mays, assembly GCF_902167145.1. Classification (NCBI taxonomy): domain Eukaryota; kingdom Viridiplantae; phylum Streptophyta; class Magnoliopsida; order Poales; family Poaceae; genus Zea; species Zea mays. Next base: position 7,831,784 of record NC_050104.1, on the reverse strand, counting down.
CTGTGGTACATGTCCTTGACCTAGGGAATGTGAGTACAACAAGGGTGAGCTCACATATGTTCATTGCTCAACAAGGTGTGGGGAATAATGTGCGTAAACTCACCAAAGGTGGGAGCTCATGTGAAGTGTAAGGCTTATCAAAGGAGATGGTTTAAGATGAGCATTGCTTTTAGAGTTGGTCAAAATTTTATTAGCAGTTACTAAGTAAAAGTAGATACCAACCTGTTGGGGACTTGTTCTCAACTGCTATGAATTAAGAACAAGGCAACACAAAATATTAATGGTTAAAGCCCTTCGTCCTTCAAAGCATTATTTCCCTTGAGATATAATGATCTTCAGACAAGGTCATGAAGGACATACCTTCATCATCGCAATATATGTTAATGAAAGAAGAAGCATATGGAAATATGAGAGACAACATGAATATTCACATAACATTATCGATATAACTTTAGTATATCATTATAAATACACATGAACAATATTGAATTACATTTATACCTTCGGCTTGACAGAAGGTAAAAGTATAAGCGTGACGCACGAGCGAATACCAGTCAGCATGAACAGTACGGGGGTACTGTTCATCTATTTATAGGCACAGGGCGCAACCTGTGTGAAATTACATTCATGCCCTTCATGTTCACTATTGACTTAAGAACAATCTATCGAGGACTAGATAGCCTTTTCCTCCTTAAGTCGGTTCCTTTTTCTGCTATTGAGCCGAAGCTCCCTTGTGCGCAGCTTCGGCGCTGGTTCAACCTTCGTTCCGACCCTGCTTTCCATATTGTGTACAACTTCATCCCGAGTCCGAAGGTTCCTGTACATATATTACACTTGGGAAACATTGTTAATCATGTTTTTAAGGACCTTCGGAAGACGAAGGCCCCAACAGTAGCCCCTCGTAGTATTAATTTGTTATAACAACGAATTCAAACTGCGACATGAACGAAGGCCTTAAGCCGAAGGTCAGAAAAAACACCTTCCCTTTGCTAGAATAGCAACAATCAATGACAGACGGGGCCCTCCAAGTCGCAGCGTGCTGGGCATATAAATATGAACTCACACCGGCAGCATTTGATACGCTGTTTCTGCCAATTGCATTATTTTCTCAAACTTTTAGTTCTTGCTCACTAGCGCTCGCTAGATTTTCAAGCTTTTTGAGCTTCAGTTTAAAGACGTGTTTTCACCATGTCTGGGGAAAAATGACTGAGAAGGTGAAGCTGACTGAAGAGACGAAGCAGTTTGAGAAGAAGAAGGTTGCAGATCCTTACATTGCTGGATTTATTGAGTCCATGGCAAAAACAAACATAGAGAAGATTACTAAAGAGATACTGGAAGGTTTATCTGAAGATACTGGTGACAGCGATAGCTATGATGTGGAAAGTGGGGATGAAGATTCTGAAGATCGGCCCTGGCGACCAAGCCATGCTGTCTTCGGAAAATCTACCATTAAACAGAGTCATCTTGACAACATGAGAGGAAGGTACTTTCGTGACATGTCTATCGTGAGAGTTGGCGGATACAACATCGTCCCTGCCCCTGAGGAAGATGAAGTTGTTATCTACTAAAGCTTTTTAAGGCTGGTCTTCGATTCCCTTTGAGCAAGTTTATGGTTGAAGTGCTGAAGATATACCAGATCTACCTTCATCAGATCACCCCCGAAGCTATTATTAGGATGGGGATTTTTGTGTGAGCTGTAAGAAGTCAGGGGCTACTGCCAAGCGCAAAGTGCTTCTGTAGTATGCACGATCTTTTATATGAGACGAAGGCTACTGGCAAAGAACCGTACCACAACAACTTTGGTTGTTATGGATTTATTGCTCGCCCCAATGCAAGCCACCCGGTGTCAACATTCCGAAAAAGGTGGCCCAGGTCCTGGATGGGGGAGTGGTTTTACGTTAAGAATGATTTAAAGGCAAGTGAAGACATCAAAGAAATCATTCAGTGCCCCATTTGGTCTCGCTTCGGCCTCCGAAGGCCGAAGGTGGAAATTGATGACAATGTTGAAACATGCCAGAAGACCTTTAGCACTGTGTGTGCCTTTATTGGCACTAGGGATTTGGTTCAAGATCAGCGTATAGCTTTCAGGGTATCGCCACTTGTAGAGAGTTGGGATATGCCGAAAGAGACCACCGCCGATTCCACTGAAGGTGGCCTGGTCCGATTGAAGTATACCTTCATATTTAGTGAGAAGTTTGATGAGCCAAACGATGACTGGCTAAAGTGTATCGAAGCTACCAGTGTTGAGCTACTTGGGGTATACTCCAAGGCCGAAGACAATGCCTTGTCCACAGCTTTCGGGGGTCGAAGCAAGAAAAGATTAAACAGGGTATTCGATGCTATTGGCTTCGTGTACCCTGATTATCGCTACTCGCTGCAAGGGCAAGGGAAAAAGAGAAAAGCTGCCACTTCGGAACCTGCCGCCTTGGTCACCCAGTTGAGCCGAAGAGCAGAAAGGTGAAGGTTTTGACACACCGGTCACGTTACATTGAACCGGCCGTAGTACCTAAATTTGGCGTGGGAACCTCTTCAGGCGACGAAGCCGAGAAAGCTGCTTCGATTATGCAGAGTACCGAAGAGCCAACTGTAGTGCCGAAGGTGCCTACAGTCGGGCCAACCATATCCAAAGATGATAAGGCCGAAGAGCCACATGCGGAAGAAACAAAGAAAATGCCAGAAATCCTGAGCCCTTCAACAGAGGCAGAACTGCCGAAGATGCAAAAGGCTTCTGCCGCAACTCCCAAGAGGAGGAGAATGGCCAGCGTGCTGGATGCTGTGCTGGAGACTACGAAGGTGAAAGGGAATTAGGCTTACACCTAGTTCCTATATAATTTTGGTGGTTGAATTACCCAACACAAATAATTGGCCTAACTTGTTTGCCCAAGTGTATAGATGATACAGGTGTAAAAGGTTCACACTCAGCCAATAAAAAGACCAAGTTTTGGATTCAACAAAGGAGCAAAGGGCAACCGAAGGCACCCCTGGTGTGGCGCACCGGACTGTCCGGTGTGCCACCGGACATGTCCGGTGTACCAGGGGGACTCAGACTCGAACTCGTCACCTTCGGGAATTTCCGGAGGCGACTCGGCTATAATTCACCGGACTGTCCGGTGTACACCGGACAGTGTCCGGTGCGCCAAAGGAGGTCGGCCTCAGGAACTCGCCAGCTTCGGGAAAAGCCAACGACTCGTCCACTATAATTCACCGGACTATCCGGTGTGCACCGGACTGTCCGGTGCGTCTCCAGAGCAACGGCTATCTCCGCGCCAACGGCTACCTGTAGAGCAATAAATGCGCGCGCAGCGCGCGCAGAAGGCAGGCGCGCCCATACTGGCACACCGGACAGCAAACAGTACCTGTCCGGTGTGCACCGGACACACTGGCGGGCCCACAAGTCAGAAGCTCCAACGGCTAGAATCCAACGGCAGTGATGACGTGGCAGGGGGCACCGGACTGTCCGGTGTGCACCGGACTGTCCGGTGCGCCATCGAACAGACAGCCCAGCCAACGGTCAAGTTGGTGGTTGGGGCTATAAATACCCCAACCACCCCACCATTCATTGCATCCAAGTTTTCCACTTCCCAACTACTACAAGAGCTCTAGCATTCAATTCTAGACACACCAAAGAGATCAAATCCTCTCCAAACTCCACACAACGCCATAGTGATTAGAGAGAGTGATTTGCTTGTGTTCTTTCGAGCTCTTGCGCTTGGATTGCTTTCTTCTTTCTTGATCCTTTCTTTGCAATCAAACTCACTTGTAATTTGAGGCAAGAGACACCAAACTTGTGGTGGTCCTTGTGGGAACTTTGTGTTCCAAGTGATTGAGAAGAGAAAGCTCACTCGATCCGTGGATCGTTTGAGAGAGGGAAGGGTTGAAAGAGACCCGGCCTTTGTGGCCTCCTCAACGGGGAGTAGGTTTGCAAGAACCGAACCTCGGTAAAACAAATCTCCGTGTCTCACTTGCTTATTCACTTGGGATTTGTTTTTGCGCCCTCTCTCACGGACTCGTTGGACTCGTTTCTTTATTACTAACGCTAACCCCGGCTTGTAGTTGTGTTTATATTTGTAAATTTCAGTTTCGCCCTATTCACCCCCCCTCTAGGCGACTATCAATTGGTATCAGAGCCCGGTGCTTCATTAGAGCCTAACCGCTCGAAGTGATGTCGGGAGATCACGCCAAGAAGGAGATGGAGACCGGCGAAAAGCCCACTACAAGCCAAGGGAGCACTTCATCGGAAGAGTCCCGCACCAAAAGGAGGGAGAAGAAGAAGAGCTCCTCCAACAAAGGGAAGGAGAAGAAATCTTCTTCTCACCACAAAGAGAAGAAGGAAAAATCTTCTTCCCACAAGCCACATCGGAGTAAGAACAAGGAAAAGAGGATGAGGAAAGTGGTCTACTACGAGACCGACACTTCATCAACATCGACCTCCGACTCTGATGCGCCCTCCGTAACTTCTAAACGCCAAGAGCGAAAGAAGTTTAGTAAGATCCCCTTGCACTACTCTCGTACATCTAGACATACTCCATTACTTTCCGTTCCATTAGGCAAGCCACCAACTTTTGATGGTGAAGATTATGCTAGGTGGAGTGATTTAATGCGTTTTCATCTAACCTCACTCCACAAAAGTATATGGGATGTTGTTGAGTTTGGTGCACAGGTACCATCTATAGGGGACAAGGATTATGATGAGGATGAGGTGGCCCAAATCGAGCACTTCAACTCTCAAGCGACAACGATACTCCTCGCCTCTCTAAGTAGAGAGGAGTATAACAAAGTGCAAGGGTTGAAGAGCGCAAAAGAAGTTTGGGATGTACTCAAAACCGCGCACGAGGGAGATGAACTCACCAAGATCACCAAGCGGGAAACGATCGAGGGGGAACTCGGTCGGTTCCGGCTTCACAAAGGGGAGGAGCCACAACACATGTACAACCGGCTCAAGACCCTAGTGAACCAAGTGCGCAACCTCGGGAGCGTAAAATGGGACGACCACGAAATGGTTAAGGTTATTCTAAGATCCCTAATTTTCCTTAACCCAACTCAAGTTCAATTAATTCGAGGTAATCGTCGATATACAAAAATGACCCCCGAGGAAGTTATCGGGCATTTTGTTAGTTTTGAGTGCATGGTCGAAGGCTCGAGGAAGATCAACGAGCTCGACGAACCCTCCACATCCGGAGCTCAACCCGTCGCATTCAAGGCGACGGAAGACAAGAAGGAAGAGGCTACACCAAGTCGACAACCAATAGACGCCTCCAAGCTCGACAATGAGGAAATGGCGCTCGTCATCAAGAGCTTCCGCCAAATCCTCAAGCAAAGGAGAGGGAAAGACTACAAGTCCCGCTCCAAGAAGGTTTGCTACAAGTGTGGTAAGCCCGGTCATTTTATTGCAAAATGTCCTGTATCTAGTGACAGTGACCGAGGCGACGACAAGAAGGGAAGAAGAAAGGAGAAGAAGAGGTACTACAAGAAGAAGGGCGGCGATGCCCATGTTTGTCGGGAGTGGGACTCCGACGAAAGCTCAAGCGACTCCTCCGACGACGAGGACGCCGCCAACATCGCAGTCACCAAGGGACTTCTCTTCCCCAACGTCGGCCACAAGTGCCTCATGGCAAAGGACGGCAAAAAGAAAAAGGTTAAATCTAACTCCTCCACTAAATATGAATCTTCTAGTGATGATAATGCTAGTGATGAGGAGGATAGTTTGCGTTCCCTTTTTGCCAACCTTAACATAGCTCAAAAGGAAAAATTAAATGAATTAGTCAGTGCTATTCATGAAAAGGATGACCTTTTGGATTCTCAAGAGGATTGTCTAATTAAAGAAAACAAGAAACATGTTAAGGTTAAAAAGGCTTATGCTCTAGAAATTGAGAAATGTGAAAAATTATCTAGTGAGCTAAGCACTTGCCGTGAGATGATTGACAACCTTAGGAATGAAAATGCTAGTCTAAATACTAAGGTTGATTCTCATGTATGTAATGTTTCAATTCCTAATCCTAGAGATAATAATGATGATTTGCTTGCTAGGATTGAAGAATTAAACATTTCTCTTGCTAGCCTTAGAGTAGAAAATGAAAATTTAATTGCTAAGGCTAAAGAACTAGATGTTTGCAATGCTACCATTTCCAATCTTAGAGATAAAAATGATATTCTTCATGCTAAGATTGTTGAACTTAATTCTTGCAAACCCTCTACATCTATTGTTGAGCATGTATCTATTTGTACTAGATGTAGAGATGTTGATGTTAATGCTATTCATGATCATATGGCTTTAATTAAACAACAAAATGATCACATAGCAAAACTAGATGCTAAAATTGCCGAGCACAACTTAGAAAATGAAAAGTTTAAATTTGCTAGAAGTATGCTCTATAATGGGAGACGCCCGGGCATTAAGGATGGCATTGGCTTCCAAAGGGGAGACAATGTCAAAATTAGTGCCCCTCCTAAGAGATTGTCCAACTTTGTTAAGGGCAAGGCTCCCATGCCTCAGGATAACGAGGGTTACATTTTATACCCTGCCGGTTATCCCGAGAGCAAAATTAGGAGAATTCATTCTAGGAAGTCTCATTCTGGCCCAAATCATGCTTTTATGTATAAGGGTGAGACATCTAGCTCTAGGCAACCAACCCGTGCTAAGTTGCCTAAGAAAACTCCTAGTGCATCAAATGAACATAGTCTTTCATTTAAAACTTTTGATGCATCTTATGTTTTAACTAACAAATCCGGCAAGGTAGTTGCCAAGTATGTTGGGGGCAAGCACAAGGGCTCCAAGACTTGTGTTTGGGTACCCAAAGTTCTTGTGTCTAATGCCAAAGGACCCAAAACCATTTGGGTACCTAAAGTCAAGAACTAAACTTGTTTTGTAGGTTTATGCATCCGGGGGCTCAAGTTGGATACTCGACAGCGGGTGCACAAACCACATGACAGGGGAGAAGAAGATGTTCTCCTCATATGAGAAAAACCAAGATCCCCAAAGAGCGATCACATTCGGGGATGGAAATCAAGGTTTGGTCAAAGGCTTGGGTAAAATTGCTATATCTCCTGACCATTCCATTTCCAATGTTTTTCTTGTTGATTCTTTAGATTACAACTTGCTTTCTGTATCTCAATTATGTCAAATGGGCTACAACTGTCTATTCACTGATATAGGTGTCACTGTCTTTAGAAGAAGTGATGATTCAATAGCATTTAAGGGAGTGTTAGAGGGTCAGCTATACTTGGTAGACTTTGATAGAGCTGAACTCGACACTTGCTTAATTGCTAAGACTAACATGGGCTGGCTCTGGCACCGCCGACTAGCTCATGTTGGGATGAAGAATCTTCATAAGCTTCTAAAGGGAGAACACATTTTAGGACTAACAAATGTTCATTTTGAGAAAGACGGGATTTGTAGCGCATGCCAAGCAGGAAAGCAAGTTGGCACTCATCATCCACATAAGAACATAATGACGACCGACAGACCACTGGAGCTCCTACACATGGATCTATTTGGCCCGATCGCTTACATAAGCATCGGCGGAAGTAAGTACTGTCTAGTTATTGTGGATGATTATTCTCGCTTCACTTGGGTATTCTTTTTACAGGAAAAATCTCAAACCCAAGAGACCTTAAAGGGATTCTTGAGACGGGCTCAAAATGAGTTCGGCTTAAGAATCAAGAAAATAAGAAGCGACAACGGAACGGAGTTCAAGAATTCTCAAATTGAAGGCTTCCTTGAGGAGGAAGGCATCAAGCATGAGTTCTCTTCTCCCTACACGCCTCAACAAAATGGTGTAGTGGAGAGGAAAAATAGAACTCTATTAGATATGGCGAGAACCATGCTTGATGAATATAAGACTTCGGATCGGTTTTGGGCAGAGGCGGTCAACACCGCTTGCTACGCCATCAACCGGTTATATCTTCACCGAATCCTCAAGAAGACATCATATGAACTCCTAACCGGTAAAAAGCCCAACATTTCATATTTTAGAGTTTTTGGTAGCAAATGCTTTATTCTTGTTAAAAGAGGTAGAAAATCTAAATTTGCTCCTAAAACTGTAGAAGGCTTTTTACTTGGTTATGACTCAAACACAAGGGCATATAGGGTCTTTAACAAGTCCACTGGACTAGTTGAAGTCTCATGTGACGTTGTGTTTGATGAAACTAATGGCTCTCAAGTAGAGCAAGTTGATCTTGATGAGATAGGTGATGAAGAGGCTCCATGCATCGCACTAAGGAACATGTCCATTGGGGATGTGTGTCCTAAAGATTCCGAAGAACCTCCAAATGCACAAGATCAACCATCCTCCTCCATGCAAGCATCTCCACCAACTCAAAATGAGGAAGAGGCTCAAGTTGATGAAGAAGAAGATCAATCAAATGAGCCACCTCAAGATAACGGCATAGATCAAGGGGGAGATGCAAATGATCAAGACAAAGAGGATGAAGAGCAAAGGCCGCCACACCCAAGAGTCCACCAAGCAATCCAACGAGATCACCCCATCGACACCATCCTCGGCGACATTCATAAGGGGGTAACTACTCGATCTCGTGTTGCACATTTTTGTGAGCATTACTCGTTTGTTTCCTCTATTGAGCCACACAAGGTAGAGGAAGCACTTCAAGATTCGGATTGGGTGGTGGCAATGCAAGAGGAGCTCAACAACTTCACAAGGAATGAGGTATGGCATTTAGTTCCACGTCCTAACCAAAATGTTGTAGGAACCAAATGGGTTTTTCGCAACAAGCAAGATGAGCATGGTGTGGTGACAAGGAACAAAGCTCGACTTGTGGCCAAAGGATACTCCCAAGTCGAAGGTTTGGATTTCGGTGAAACCTATGCACCCGTAGCTAGGCTTGAGTCAATTCGCATATTATTGGCCTATGCTACTTACCATGGCTTTAAGCTTTATCAAATGGACGTGAAAAGTGCCTTCCTCAATGGACCAATCAAGGAAGAGGTCTATGTTGAGCAACCTCCCGGCTTTGAAGACAGTGAGTATCCTAACCATGTCTATAAGCTCTCTAAGGCGCTTTATGGGCTCAAGCAAGCCCCTAGAGCATGGTATGAATGCCTTAGAGATTTTCTTATTGCAAATGGCTTCAAAGTCAGAAAGGCCGATCCTACACTCTTTACTAAAACACTTGAGAATGATTTGTTTGTATGCCAAATTTATGTTGATGATATTATATTTGGGTCTACTAACGAATCTACTTGTGAAGAGTTTAGTAGGATCATGACACAGAAATTCGAGATGTCTATGATGGGGGAGTTGAAATATTTTCTAGGATTCCAAGTCAAGCAACTCCAAGATGGCACCTTCATTAGCCAAACCAAGTACACTCAAGACATTCTTGCTAAGTTTGGGATGAAGGATGTCAAACCCATCAAGACACCCATGGGAACTAATGGGCATCTTGACCTCGACACGGCAGGTAAGTCAGTAGATCAAAAGGTATACCGGTCGATGATAGGATCATTACTCTATTTATGTGCATCTCGACCGGATATTATGCTTTCCGTTTGCATGTGTGCAAGATTCCAAGCCGACCCTAAGGAAGCTCACCTTACGGCCGTAAAACGAATCTTGAGATATTTGGCTTATACTCCTAAGTTTGGGCTTTGGTATCCTAGGGGATCCACATTTGATTTGATTGGTTATTCCGATGCCGATTGGGCAGGGTGTAAAATCAATAGGAAGAGCACATCGGGGACTTGCCAGTTCTTGGGAAGATCCTTGGTGTCTTGGGCTTCAAAGAAGCAAAATTCGGTCGCTCTTTCCACCACCGAAGCCGAGTATATTGCCGCAGGCCATTGTTGCGCGCAATTGCTTTGGATGAGGCAAACCCTGCGGGACTACGGTTACAAATTAACCAAAGTCCCCTTGCTATGTGATAATGAGAGTGCAATCAAAATGGCCGACAATCCCGTCGAGCATAGCCGCACTAAACACATAGCCATTCGGTATCATTTTCTTAGGGATCACCAACAAAAGGGGGATATCGAGATTTCATACATTAATACTAAAGATCAATTAGCCGATATCTTTACCAAGCCTCTTGATGAACAATCTTTTAACAAACTTAGGCATGAGCTCAATATTCTTGATTCTCGCAATTTCTTTTGCTAGATTGCACACATAGCTCATTTATATACCTTTGATCATGTATCTTTCATGTGCTATGACTAATGTGCCTTCAAGTCTATTTCAAACCAAGTCATAGGTATATCGAAAGGGAATTAGAGTCTTCGGCGAAGACAAAGGCTTCCACTACGTAACTCATACTTCGCCATCACTTCAAGCTACTCTCTACTCTTTGGGGAGAAATGAGCATCAAACGAAAGGACCGAAATTCATCCTTGGGGGAGAAATGAGCCCGAGGCAAAAGGACCATACTTCATCTTTGGTATAATCTTAACTCATTTATTTATGACCAAAGGGGAAGGTCACACTTCGAGGGCTCTAATGATTCCGTTTTTGGCGATTCATGCCAAAAAGGGGGAGAAATGAGCCCAAAGCAAAAGGACCGCACCACCACCAACTTCAAAAACTTAGTGTTGAATATTATCAATTGATTTTCCTATTGTGTTCAAAAGGGGGAGAAAGTAGTATTTCAAAAATATATCAAAACCCTCTTGAACACTAAGAGGAGTATCTCATTTAGGGGGAGTTTTGTTTAGTCAAAGGAAAAGCATTTGAAACAAGGGGAGAAAATTTCAAATCTTGAAAATGCTTCTCAAAATCTCATTCATTTGCCCTTGACTATTTGCAAAAGAAATTTTGAAATAGATTTACAAAAGAATTTGCAAAAACAAAACATGTGGTGCAAACGTGGTCCAAAATGTTATATAAGAAAGAAACATTCCAGGCATATCTCGTGAGTAGTAATATTGGCTCAATTCTGAAGCAACCTTTACACTTACATTATGCAAACTAGTTCAATTATGCACTTCTATATTTGCTTTGGTTTGTGTTGGCATCAATCACCAAAAAGGGGGAGATTGAAAGGGAATTAGGCTTACACCTAGTTCCTATATAATTTTGGTGGTTGAATTACCCAACACAAATAATTGGACTAACTTGTTTGCCCAAGTGTATAGATGATACAGGTGTAAAAGGTTCACACTCAGCCAATAAAAAGACCAAGTTTTGGATTCAACAAAGGAGCAAAGGGCAACCGAAGGCACCCCTGGTGTGGCGCACCGGACTGTCCGGTGTGCCACCGGACATGTCCGGTGTACCAGGGGGACTCAGACTCGAACTCGTCACCTTCGGGAATTTCCGGAGGCGACTCGACTATAATTCACCGGACTGTCCGGTGTACACCGGACAGTGTCCGGTGCGCCAAAGGAGGTCGGCCTCAGGAACTCGCCAGCTTCGGGAAAAGCCAACGGCTCGTCCACTATAATTCACCGGACTGTCCGGTGTGCACCGGACTGTCCGGTGCGTCTCCAGAGCAACGGCTATCTCCGCGCCAACGGCTACCTGCAGAGCAATAAATGCGCGCGCAGCGCGCGTAGAAGGCAGGCGCGCCCATACTGGCACACCGGACAGCAAACAGTACCTGTCCGGTGTGCACCGGACACACTGGCGGGCCCACAAGTCAGAAGCTCCAACGGCTAGAATCCAACGGCAGTGATGACGTGGCAGGGGGCACCGGACTGTCCGGTGTGCACCGGACTGTCCGGTGCGCCATCGAACAGACAGCCCAGCCAACGGTCAAGTTGGTGGTTGGGGCTATAAATACCCCAACCACCCCACCATTCATTGCATCCAAGTTTTCCACTTCCCAACTACTACAAGAGCTCTAGCATTCAATTCTAGACACACCAAAGAGATCAAATCCTCTCCAAACTCCACACGACGCCATAGTGATTAGAGAGAGTGATTTGCTTGTGTTCTTTCGAGCTCTTGCGCTTGGATTGCTTTCTTCTTTCTTGATCCTTTCTTTGCAATCAAACTCACTTGTAATTTGAGGCAAGAGACACCAAACTTGTGGTGGTCCTTGTGGGAACTTTGTGTTCCAAGTGATTGAGAAGAGAAAGCTCACTCGATCCGTGGATCGTTTGAGAGAGGGAAGGGTTGAAAGAGACCCGGCCTTTGTGGCCTCCTCAACGGGGAGTAGGTTTGCAAGAACCGAACCTCGGTAAAACAAATCTCCGTGTCTCACTTGCTTATTCACTTGGGATTTGTTTTTGCGCCCTCTCTCACGGACTCGTTGGACTCGTTTCTTTATTACTAACGCTAACCCCGGCTTGTAGTTGTGTTTATATTTGTAAATTTCAGTTTCGCCCTATTCACCCCCCCTCTAGGCGACTATCAGAAGGCCTTAAGCCCTACTCCTTTAAAGAAAATTGCTGAAGCTACCAAAGCACAAGCCAAAACCGAAACTGGACAGGCCGAAGTCGAAACTGGACAGGCCGAAGCCAGAATTGGGTAGGCCGAAGCCGAAACTGGGCATGCCAAAGGCGAAGCTGGGCCCTCAGTGCCCAGCGAGACGAAAATTATTACACCTGAAAAGCTGATGAGCAAACTACAGATGCAATTGTGACAGCAGGGCAAGGAATGGAAGAAAGGGCAAAATCTCCTGCCTCCGAAGCACAGGCCGAAGCTACCGATTACATTTATCGTCATGCTTCGGGGAAGAAATTGTCCGACGATGAAATCGCGGAAGCAAGACATTATGCTCAAAAGCTGAAATATTCAAACGGAGCCTTAGTATTTAACGAAAGTAATGAAGATGATTTTCTGTACTGTCTCCCGGATAACAAAGAAATATCTGTTTGTCGGGAGATAGGTAGGAGCATGGGATTCCCGAAGCTAGAAGATGGTCTTTCGATTTTGTCGAAGGATGATCTTGCTGACAGCCTAGCATACAACAGTATAAAGGTATAGAAGTTAGCTTTAAATTTGAGAATGACGTATTTTATTTGTCATGCTCAATTATTTCTTCTCTTTTGTTAGAGGGTTTGATTCTTAGTAATGCCCTGAGGGCACAAAAGAATATTGAAGACGAAAGCTATATAATGGCTCTGAATAACCTTAATTCAGAGGTGATTGAACTGAGAAACGAAGGTCTTGAAAAAGACAAAATCTTAATTTCATTGGTAAACAAAGTGAAGGAAGACGAAGCTAATTTCAAAGCTCAGGCCGATGCCCAAAAGACTGAAATTGAAGACCTTCGGAGACAACTGGCTGAAACTAAGGAAAACTGCGCACTCGCACAGGCTAACCAAGAAATTAGCAAATATTGGAAAAATCATCTAGAGAAAAATGTTGAAGAACTTCGCACATCCAAGGAAAGGTGCTTTGAAAAATCCTTGGATTGTGTGGAGAAAATAAAAGCTAGCTTCGCCAAAGTGGGTGCCTACTCTGCTGAAGAAAACTTCATACGAGGCGACCCCGAAGGCGTTGTTGAATGGATAAGTGGAGAGGCCGAGACCTTCGAAGAAATTTTAAGTGATCACGGGGATGTTTGCGTGTTTTCCGATGAGTGGGGAATTTCAGCCATCTTGGAGAAGGCGGGATGTGATCACATTAAAGTCGTGGCCCAAGCCGAAGCTGCCTTCTTCGTAGATGATACAAAGGATCCATTAGCTGAAGCAACCTTGTTGGGCGGGAAATTTTACAATAATGTCTGGGTGAATGGTGGCCGAGAGATGACCCATGAAATTATAAAGAAAAGTGAAAAAGATACCCATGACGCCCGAGTAGAAGCAAGGCGAGCTGAAGAAGCTGCAGAGCGCGAAAAGCGTATAAGTATTATGTTTCGGCTTTTAGCTTTGGCATTTGTTTTTGTGGCTTCGGACTGATTAATATTTCCTACTTCAGCTGAATTCTCTCCACTGCTGGAACCGTTCGATCCCCTAGCCCATCCAGAAATGAAGGAAGCGTTGGACATTATAAACATGGCTGAATCCATTGTCGACGAAGTCGTGAACAAATTGCTGAACGAAGTTGCAGAGAAAGTCCTTAAAGAGGAATAGATTTCATTGTAATGAACATTTTGAAAAGCTTGACGTATATAACAAATGAAGGAAGATTAAGTTCCTATTGTAACAAAACTATGTAATATTTGGAGTATGTAATGTTGAATTGAATATGTAAATTATTGCAATTTATTTCTTTGCGATGTATGAAATTTACACACATATCGTTTTTGAGCCTTCGGCGAAAAAACACCTTCCCTTCTTTTCATGCTTCGTAAAGAAAAAGATTCATGCTTCGTACAGAAAAATATCCATGTTTTGTAAAGAGAGATCCCTTCTTTGTGACAAGGCTGATAAAACTTTATTTCCTGAAACTTAGTTCGTGCCTTAGTACCTTTTTATTTTGACGAAGCATTTGCCGAAGATCAGCTTCGTATTCAATTCTCATGTCACTGATGCAATATGATGTATGATGTGATGTTATGCGAAATGATGTGATGATATGATGCAAAATGATGAGGATGCCGAAGACACACACCCACACGCCCACACTGGAACACACAAGCTCTGCATCCCCTTAAGAACGTCTTTTGAGCTTCTTCACCTTCTATTTTGGTGATATAAGTTCTGCATCCCCTTAGGAACATCTTTTGAACTTCTTCGCCTTCTATTTTGGCGGTATAAGTTCTGCACCCCCTTAGGAACGACTTTTGAACTTCTTCGCCTTATATTTCGGCGGTATTTGGCTCTGCATTCCCTTTGGAACGACTTTTGAGTAGAAAACTTACGCTGCGCTCCCTTAGGAGCGACTTTTTGTAACTTCGGCAATTTAGGCTCTGCATTCCCTTAGGAACGACTTTTGAGGTCAAAACTTACGTGCGCTCCCTTAGGAACGACTTTTTGTAGCTTCGTCAATTCAGGAGCTGCATTCCCTAGAGAACGACTTTTGAGCTTCGTACAAAGAAATATTTCATTTTGATAGAAGCAAAATCATTACAAGAAATTAAAACTAAATTTACATTGCTTGTCCCTTATTAAAAAGCAAAGTGGCATAGAACATAAAAGTATTTCGAAAGCAGGATATCGCTCAGTATATGTGCTTTGATTCTGGTATAGTACTATTGACTGTACGAGCTTTGGATTCCTCCCTGAATTCACGTTGTTGTTGGGAGTGCTGGCGCCCTTCTAGCTGCTGGCTTCAGGAATAAGTAGGTTGCAGTAGTGGTGGCGGTGGGAGCTGGGGCCAAGAAGCCTGTGAATGGCTTGCCGAAGCAATAGAAGCTGCAAGTTGGTTGCCCACATATTCTGGTATGTAGGGAGAGTGGCATGAAGCAGTATGTAGGACTTGCTTCGGCTGATTCTGCCGAGCTTCTGCTTCGGCAATCTCTTTTTGCTTCAGAATAGTGATCTGGCAGGTTCTTGTAGTATGGCCTTTGTCCTCACCACATAATAAGCAATAAATTTTTCTAGGCTGATCTCCATATCTTCCTTCGAAGCCCCTTCCGCCTCTGCCCCTAGGAGCTGGTGGCCTGAAGGAGCTTTGCTGCTGTCCCGGAGACTGTGAGGTGTGCTGTGGCCTCTGAAGCTAGCTTCCTTTGTCATCATTTTGACTGGAGCTGTGGATTGATCTGACATGCCTAGGGTGGATTCTTCCTCCGAAGCCCCTAGTCATCTCAGAAAATTTGTAAGCTTCCTCCCTTCTTTGTCGAAAGTCATTATCAGCCCGGATGTACTCATCCATTTTCTGTAGCAGCTTCTCCAGAGTCTGGGGGGTTTCCTGACGAAGTATTGGGCCGTAGGTCTTGGTCGAAGACCCTTGATCATGGCCTCAATGACAATTTCATTGGCACCGTGGGCGCTTGTGCTCTCAGTCGCAAAAACCTTCGGACATACACCTGAAGGTATTCGTCCTGGTCTTGTGTGCACTGGAACAAGGCCTGAGCTATGACTGGCTTCGTCTGAAAGCCTTGAAAACTGGTTACCAGCATGTCCTTGAGCTTCTGCCATGACGTGATTGTCCCTGGCCGAAGAGAAGAGTACCATGTCTGGGCCACATTTCGGACTGCCATGACGAAGGACTTTGCCATGACAGCTGTGTTGCCTCCATATGAGGATATTGTTGCTTCGTAGCTCATCAGGAATTGCTTTGGGTCCGAGTGCCCATCGTACATGGATAGCTGAGGTGGCTTGTAGGATTGTGGCCATGGAATAGCCTGCAACTCTGCTGCCAGGGGAGAAGCATCATCAAAAGTAAAGCTACCATGACTGAAATCGTCGTACCATTCATCTTCATTGAATGAGACCTCTTGACGAAGCTCCCTGTGTTGGGGCCTTCGGTCATGGTCATCTTGGGTAAGATGATGCACTTCCTCAGCAGCTTCGTCGATCTTCTTCTGAAGGTCGGCCAGCGGGGCCATCTTCTCTTTTTTCCTTTGCACCTACTGGTGAATGATTTCTAGATCTCTGATCTCCTGGTCCAACTCCTCCTCCTAAAGTGTTGGACTAGTAGCCTTTCTCTTTTGGCTTCTAGCCTCTCGGAGAGAGAGAGTCTCCTGGTTTGTGTCCAGTGGCTGCAGTGCAGCCCCTGGCGTTGTTATCTTCTTCGGCGGCATGACGAAGGTTGATGCTTTGCCGAAGATTGTGGAAGTGAGTACACCGGAGGTGGGCACCAATGTTGGGGACTTGTTCTCAACTGCTATGAATTAAGAACAAGGCAATACAAAATATTAATGGTTAAAGCCCTTCGTCCTTCGAAGCATTATTTCCACATAACATTATCGATATAACTTTATTATATCATTATAAATGCACATGAACAATATTGAATTACATTTATACCTTCGGCTTGACAGAAGGTAAAAGTATAAGCGTGACGCACGAGCGAATACCAGTCAGTGTGAATAGTACGGGGGTACTGTTCATCTATTTATAGGCACAGAGCGCAGCCTGTGTGAAATTACATTCATGCCCTTCATGTTCACTATTGACTTAAGAACAATCTATCGAGGACTAGATAGCCTTTTCCTCCTTAAGTCGGTTCCTTTTTCTGCTACTGAGTCGTCGCTGGTTCAACCTTCATTCCGACCCTGCTTTCCATATTGTGTACAGCTTCATCCCGAGTCTGAAGGTTCCTGTACATATATTACACTTGGGAAACATTGTTAATCATGTTTTTGAGGACCTTCGAAAGACGAAGGCCCCCAACACAACCCAAATAAGTAAGAGATCAAAATTAATAACAACACCCACAATGCAATGCATATGACAAATTAAGTTTAGTTCCATAAATTACTCATGTGAGGGTCTGAGCTGCTCATGACCGTGAGCACGGCTGATATACCAATTTTACACTCTGTAGAGGTTGCGCCCTTTACCCACAAGTCGTATATCCCATCTAGCCAGGGTTTGTATGGCCCTTTATACACTTCCAAGGTGAATGACTAGGGATCTACTACGAGGCCTTTACAAAGTTCCACTAGCTTCAGAAAACCCGCTATAGTTTCTGAGAAGGGCAATATAGGAATCCCTCATTCGAAAAGACATCGCAGTATGATCGACTAGTGAGGTATGATACGTCTAGTATACGAGTACCACCAATCCGATGTTCTACAATAAAATCTGCTATGACCTGGCCTTTCATAGATTTCAATGGTTCATAGGCCAAGTCATATTCTATAAGTGCATAAGCCCATTTGCCCATTCTACCACTCATAATCGGGTTTTGCAACATGTATTTGATCACATCGGTTTGATCAGAAACAATGCAATCACTAGATAATAAATAACACCTACATTTGGTGCATGCATAAAACATGCATAGACATAACTTCTCAATGAAAGTGTACCTTGTTTCAGCGTCCACCAGCCTTCGATTTAGGTAGGTTACCACATGCTCCTTTCCTTCGATCTCTTGTGTCAGAACAGCTCCAATAACTTTATCTTCGTCTGCAATGTATAATCTAAAAGGCACTCCTACCTGTGGCGCTTTTAATACGGGAGCCGAAGACAAATATCTTCTAATAAGATCAAATGATTCTTGTTGTACTGCCCCCAGGTGAATTCAGCATCATTTTAAAGCCGAAGGACAAGAGTGAAGGCATCGATTTTCCTGGCTAGATTAGAAATAAACCTTCATAAATAATTTACCTTGCCGAGGAACTTCTGCATTTCAAGCTTGTAGGTCGGAGGTCCCACATTCGGAATGGATTTAATTCGGCCATGGTCTATCTCTATACCATGTTCATGAATGATAAATCCTAAGAACTTACCAGCCGAAACTCCAAAAACACATTTATGTGGGTTCATTTTTAGACTGTACCGACACATTTTATCAAAAGCTTTGCGCAAATCAGCTATATGAGAACTAAACTTAGCCGATTTGACTACAATATCATCAATCTAGACTTCCAAAAGTGTTTTCCAATAGCTCATGAAAGATCAAATTCATAGCCCTCTGATAAATAGCGCCAGCATTTTTCAGACCAAATGTCATGACAACCCAGAAAAAAACCAATGAAGCCTAGACTTATAAAGGTTGTTTTAGACGCATCTTCTTCGACCATAAAAATCTGATTATACCCTACATTACCATCAAGAAAGCAAATAATTCTATTTCCTGATACATTATTAATCAATGTGTCGGCTATGGGCATAGGATATTCATCTTTAGGAGTTGCTCTATTCAGATTGCAGAATCAATGCATACTCTGAGCTTACCTGATTTTTTCTTTTCCACCGGCACAATATTGGAGACCCACTCTACGTATCTGTAAGATCTAATAAAATTAGCTTCTAGCAGCCGACGAATTTCATCCTTTATTCGTGGGAGCAAGTCTGGACGAAATGTTCTGGGTTTCTGCTTGAAAGGTCTAAAACCGGACTTAATAGATAGCCGATGCTCTACTATCTCTCGGCTTAATCCTGGCATCTTAGTGTAATTCCAAGCAAAGCAATCAGAATATTCTTTTAATAGACATATCATTTCATCTCTAGAATCGGTCTCCAGGGTCTTGTTTACAAAAGTCGGCCTCAGAGTTTTACCATCTCCTATGTCGATCTCCTCCAAAGGATCGGCCGATATAAACCCCTATCCTAACTTGTCAAGATCCCTACATTCTCTATTATGCCTCCCTCAGAGGAATTAGGTGGTCTCTGTGTGGCTGCGGATCATCGGGTCTCGAAGGCCGGACCGTCCGCGACACTGGATCTATGTTGCGGCGACTGCCCGGCCTTAAGGGCCGAACTATCCTGCAAAAGATAGGACCATCCGACCTTAGGGGCTGGAGTGTCCATGACCTATGCTAAACCCTACGAATCTACTTGCCTTTCATTGGACCGTCTGGCCTCGAGGGCCGGACAGTCCGCGACCTGGGACACGTTTCTTATCGGTGTACTCATCATTTGAACTTTACTTGGGATTCAGCCGATTTTCTATCGGCTCTAGCATTATAGGCGTGAAGCCTTTCCTATCTATACTTATGAATTGATAATTAGAAAAGTCAACTCTTGTGAAAGATGTAGCGGTCTCATAGGTCCAAAGTACAGGGGCATCGGCCACGGCGATGCAGGCCGATGCATCAGCATGCACTTGTTCTACATCATCACCTACCCATTGTAGCAACATTTGATGTAACCTAGAAGGTACACATTGATTAGCATGAATCTAATCTCTGCCTAATATTAGCCTATAATTTCCTTTTACATCAGCAACGAAGAATGCAACAGCAAGGGTCTTGGTCCCGATGGTTAACTCAACGGACGTGACTCCCTTGGCTTTGATCGAACTGTCAGTCCCAACACCGCTGAGCGTCATATTGATCTTGACAAGTTCGTCGTCTTGCTTTCCTAATTTTTTGTACAATGAGTAAGGCATTAAATTTACGGTCGCCCCTCCGTCTACCAACATCTTAGCGATCGGTATCCCATCGATATGACCGCGCACGAAGAGCGGCCTCTTTAGGACCAAAATCAAATTGAGCAATGATAGGTTCATCGTCACTGATAATAGTACAATCGACGAAGAACATAATAACATTTTCGTCCATACCTAAGTGTTCTGGCGTAGCTCCATAGTCGACCAAGTCTTCTCTCAGCAGTAGGGATGGCAATTTGTACGGGTATGGGTAAATAACTATGGATAATTATTCACTAGATATGGGTATGGTGGAATTTGTTATCCGCGGGTATGGTTATGGATATAATAAGGTATCCGCGTATATTTTTTCGCGGGTGTGGATATCCAGTATCCATACCCGTTACCCAATGAATATTTAACATGTGGGCCATCCAGATTTATATATTATCATAAATTCTTATTTTTCAATTTTTATCCATAACATGTTGTTTGGTGTTGAAATTACCATTTGATGCTACTAGAATGATAATTATTTCGAAATGTGATAAAATTGTTGTTTGGTGTTGAATGCTAAAATTGTAGTGGGCGGGCGGGTAACGGGTATGTGTATGGATACAAATCCATACCCATGAACGTTTATGGGTATGGGCATGGGTTGAGTTTTGTCTCACAAGTATGGATTCGCGAACTATATATCCGTGCACTACCCGACCGATTGCCATCCCTATCAGCTAGTCGTCATCCTCCATAGGTGTTGACGCGTCATTGGAGGTGTCCTGGCGCAGAGTGGACAGTCCGTGTCATCCGCGGACAGTCCGACCTTTATGGCTGGATGGTCCGCCGTACCTACAGAGAGCTGTAACGTTGCCGTCTTGTTTCTTGTCTTCATGGTCGTTTGATTTACTTCAACGGCCTTTGGCCTCCACCTCTTTTGTGGTGGTGGGTACTGCAGATGCGTATCATTAAATATTTTTTCTGCTTCTTTTTCCTTGCTCTCCTTTGCTCTCAAGTGCTGCAATTTTTGCTTTTGAGAATATGTCAGTCCCAATGGACTCCATCGGGGCATGGAGTATTTTGAGTTGGCTGTTTTACTCACAGTCGTGTCTTCTTCGCCCGTATTGTCCGATTTACCAAAAATCATCGACCCTTCATTATTTCTATGTATGACGACGTATGTTGTACCTATTTTGATGATGTCCTTCTTTGTCGTCCTCTTGGTGGCTGCAGGTATATGCCCCCTGCCGGATTGGTCAGCCTTTGCGGCCGAGTGGTCAGGCAATCTTGCTGGGCTAGTGCCTGGTGACCCGATTGAGGGGCACTCAATCGATCTTGTACTGGAGGTGCCAACCTATCGAACACAGATGATTGGGGTGCCCTCCAAACGGGGTACTGTGGCATACCAAATGGATATGGTGGCATGCTCCACATTTGATTCAGAACATATGGCGGTGGTATGTACGTATATTGATATGGCACAGGTGGATATGGGGGTGGAGGTGTCCATGTAGGCACGTTAGGTCTTAATTGAACATTATGACCTCCCATCCTTTCCGATTAGTGAGGTGGTCCAATCGGTCTTACCTGTTGTCGCTCTTGAGTGGGTGAGCGAGGTCGCTTTGGTGGCCGGTCACTTGGGCCGGTTTTCTGTTTCGTATACTTAGACAATAATTGATCAAAGGTTGGGCTAGATTTGACCAGTCGACCAGCTACCTTTAATGTGTTAGTTTTCCACGTTCCTATTTCTGGCCGTCGTGGTTTGAAGTTACGTGGTCGTCGTGGCTCCTAGGCGTTGCCGGACCGTTCGCTTGAATGATCCGGACTCTCTGATGATGTCCCAGACCGTCCGCGTCTATGTGCTAGATCGTACACGATGCGCAGAAGAGGGACCCACGCCTGGTTACCTGTCTGCGCCTGCCCCAGCATTGGAGGTAGTGATGGTGACCTTCAGAGTCTCCCCTCCATCGGGAGTCCTCTCCGCACCACTTTCCTGCTAGAGTTTTTATTATTTTCATCGACCTTTCGCGCGTCGTCGATGATGACCTCCTTGCCTTTGCCCTTATCAGTCGCGCTAGGCTGAATCAGGACCTTTTTGCCATCGAAGTTGATCATGTTTATTGGGAAGGGCTCCGTGTCCACCTGCATTTCCTGAAATTTCAACCATCCCTCGTTAATGGCTGATTGGATTTGTCTTCGAAATACATTACAATCATTAGTGGCATGAGAAAATGAGTTGTGCCACTTGCAATATACACGACGCTTGAGTTCGTTGGCGGGTAGAACAGTATGGTTTATCTTAATGTTGCCATTTTTGAATAACTCATCAAATATTTTATCATACTTGCCAACATTAAGGGCTGATTTGGTGATCGGGGATCCCTAGGGAACAAAAACCTCTTGCTATTTAAAATTGAATTGGAAGGGGATTCCTCCCCTAGGGATCCCCGGGATCCCTAATCACCAAATTAGCCCTAAATGTAAATTTAACCTCCTCCTGTCGTTTCTTTTGAATCGGCTGCAAGGAGGAACAAGCCGAGAATTTGGCATTCTTGGGCCAAACCATTTCGGCAGCGTAAACCTCTTTTGATTCATCGTCCGAGCTACTCTAGTCGCATTCTACTATATAAATGTTGTGACGAATCGTTTTGGCAGTTTCTTTGCTTTGGCTTTCACAAGCCAAAGCTCTCTGATGTAACTGCGCTATCGTGAAAAACTAGATGCCTTCTAATCTTTCTTTTAAATAATAGCGCAATCCATTAAAGGCTAACCCCGCTAGCCGTTTTTTTGCCAACTGAATTTGGAAACGTTGGTTTCTTGTATCCCAGAATCTCCAGATGTAATCATTAACCGATTCATCTTTCCCTTATCGCAGGGCCACTAGTCTACTAAATCTAGCTCATAATCACCGGAAAAGAAATGATCATGAAATTTTTGTTTTAAATCTCCCCACGATAAAATAGAATTAGGAGGGAGTGTGGCATACCATGCGAATGCTCTTCCTGTTAAAGATAATGAAAATAAACACACACGAAACACCTCTGTGTCGGCCAATTCTCCTAATTGTGCTAGGAACTGGCCTATGTGCTCGTGTGTGCTCTTTCCTTTGTCACCCGAAAATTTCGTGAATTCCGATATCCTGGTTCCCTGTGGGTATGGGCGATGGTCAAATAGACTATCATAAGGTCTCCAATATGACTGCCCCCCAGGGATCATGCTTACTCCGAGCTTATCTCGGAACGCCCCAGCTATCTCCTCCCTTACTATATCAATGGCAGTCGGTTGGTGATCATCGGCTCTCTAGTCTAACAAGGGTGAAGTTGTTTGGTTATTAGTATGTTGCCTTCCACCCCCCCATTGGTTTGGGTTTTGTGGTGCATTACTACTTGCCCTATGCGGCTCATAGAACTGGCCATTCCTTTCCGGTATTCTATGAGGGGTCGGAAAGTACTTGCCCCCATGGGTTTGGGATGCTATATTATGGTGTTGGTACATCATATGATGTCTAGGGATGTTTGGCTGAGACGGATGCGGATTCGGATAACAATGCTCCTCGAAAAACTCTGTGCCGGACCGTTTGGTTAGATACGTGGATCGTCTAGCTGTGTGCGTGGACTGTCTAGCCATATGGCTAGACCGTCCATTGTTGTATGCTGTCCGTCGCAGTATGCGGATGGTTCGACTAGGTAGTTTAGGGTTTGCGCAGTATGTGGCGTTGGCCCGGACGGTTCGTGCTCACGTGCGGACGGTCCGGACATGCGCAGATCAGTGAATTTATCGCCGATTTGCGCAGGAGGCTATGGCTGCCTAGGGTACGTGTCTATCGTCATCCCATAAAGGGGTTATGACTGGTCGTGACAACCTGTAGCCGATGACTCACGCGTATTTTCCCCCAATTCAACCTCGTGCGAAGGAAAATTTGTAATGGTAGATTTATCAAACACACGCACTAAACTTTTATAATCATTTTGCATACCCCCTATAATCTGTTGCATTTGGTCTCGCTACTCATCTATGTAAGCTTTAAGAGATTGTAGTTTGTTCGTGTCGCTCACCTTGGGGGTAGCCGTAGTTGATCGGAGCAAAGCCAGATCTATCGCCAATTGCCGAATGACTTTGTTGTTCCTGTCCACTTTGAAGTTGGCCAGGAATTTCGCCTTTGCTTCCTTGATCAACTCCTCCTGATGCTCCTCGAACTCGAGTTGTTCTTCAGTCGACCAGGTTTCCCTAGTCGACTCTATGATATTGCTGGTGGAAACGTTAGAGCTAACTTTTGAATCGGCCATTGAGGGCCGATCTGATAGGTCTATATGCGAATTCCCTAGCGGAGTCGCCAAAAAGTGTGTTGGCGCTGATCCGAGTGCCAATCACTGCGATGATAACCGGCGGCGACGATCTCTACAGAGGCGCGGACGGTCCGCGACCAGGGGCCAGACGGTCCGCGACTTGGCGCAGGGGTGAGGGTCCTGCCTGACGAGTCAGACGGTCCACGCCTGGTGCCCAAACGGTCCGAGCGTGCACATGGGCGGCGGAGTTCGCCGACAGCGCGCCAGCGCCTGGATCTCGCTCCTAGGAGGGACCCCGTCGGGGAGGAGAGATCCTAGGCTTTGCCTTGGGATCAGGAGGCCACCCAAGATGCCCCTAATCGACATAGAGTCGAATAGAGGTAAAGATTTGAGGTAGAGAAAGGCTAAACTAGGGCTAAACTAGAACTGCTCCTAATGCATAAGGTAAAAACAGATGTAATTGATTATTGATTCGATCGTTGGTCCCCAATTGGCCATAGTCTTCCATATATATAGAGAGGGGAGGTCTGGACCGTTACAATCTGTCTCCTGAGCTAATTCCACAGTTTTAGCTAACAAATCCCGCAATAAACTCGAAACCCTAACTGATTCTACGTGAGCGTGGACCATCCGCGCCACTAGCCCGGGTCCTATGATTTTGAGGGCCCCTTGGCAAATTGATCATGGTGGGCCCTTTAGACTAAAAAAATTCTATGATATGCAGCGAAGCATATTAGTACTTCGTAAATAAATGATGATGTGTATTAAAATTAGTTTTTTAAAATATCTAAGAAGCTAGATAATATACATCGGTGTAGATTAGCACTTCACAAGTTGAGAATTAAGAACGACGTTCGCCGAATAACCTAACTTTTGATTGCTCGATTGTGCTTGCCTGGAAGCTGGCGCAGTGGTGCCCAACTCCCTGGAATCCTAGAGGGTTGGATCGGCGAGATGGAGAACGACGATCGCGTGGAGGGTGTGGTCTCATAGACGCTCGGAGACGTGAGCGTGACGACTAGGCAGTGGGCAATGCGTGCCTCATGGTCCGTGTGCACCGGGTGTCCGTGTGCCCAGCCCTACTGCCTTGTTGGCTACCTATACTATTTTACTACTAGCATTTAGCTCGTGCTAACGCTACGGTCCTGGGAAGAGGAGGAGTGGTGTGGACGATGTGGTGGTGGCGCGAGGGGAGGGATTGATGGAGGTGGGGACGTGAGGAGGGGAGGGCTAAATGATGATCAAATAATATTGTTCATTAGATTTTTGTGAGCAAGAGAGATGATATTATTGAACAATCTAAACCGTTGATTTTGATGGTGTGTTAAGTATGCATGGGTACAATTTGTTTGATGGATTTGGTAAATACTATGGATGTGTGGGGGATATTTGGTTGGATGGTTTTATAAAGTTTAAACTGGTGTATTATATAGTGTTATAGATACTAAATATTGGATCCCTAATAGTTTTGGGCCCCATGTCGTCGCCTCCTGTTGAAAACCAAATTGAGCGGACGGTCCGGCCTCGAGGCCGGACGGTCTGCGCGTGCGTAGAGTCAGTTAGGGTTCCTAGTTTCTCGCGGGATTTGTTACCTAAAACCATGGGACTAACTCAGGAAACAGTTTGAAGCGGATCCAGTCCTCCCCCTTTATATAAATGAAGGGCTACGGCCGATTAAACCCCCAACAATCGATCAAATCAAGTCTATTTCTCGTTTTTACCTTATGCATTAGGAGTAGTTCTAGTTTAGCCCTAGTTTAGTATTTCAATCCCCAAATTCT
Organism: Zea mays; assembly: GCF_902167145.1. Lineage (NCBI taxonomy): Eukaryota > Viridiplantae > Streptophyta > Magnoliopsida > Poales > Poaceae > Zea > Zea mays. Next base: position 7,805,957 of record NC_050104.1, on the reverse strand, counting down.
CCGCTTCTCTTCGACTCTATGTCGATTAGAGGAGTCTAGGTCGACCTACTGAGCCTAGACAACACCTAGGATCTCTCCTCTCCGACGGGGTCCCTCCCGGGAGCGAGATACAGGCGCCGTCGGCGATCTTCGCCGCCCCTGCGCACGCGCGGACCGTCTGTCCTGTAGGCACGGACCATCCGGCCGTCAGGCAGGGAACCCAAGCCCCTGTACCATGTCATGGACCGTCCGACCCCTGGCCGCGGACAGTCCGCGCCTCTGCAGAGGGCACCACCACCGGTTCTCGTTATAGTGAATGGCGCTCGAAAAGGTGTCAACATACTTTTGGTGACTCCGCTGGGGACTAGGTGTCTAGATCTGCTAAAAATCGACCCATAGATGGCTGGTTCTAAGGATCACACCAAGATCTCCACCACCAACATCATCAAGTCGGCCATGGAGGCGCTCCCGGCTGATGACCAAAGACCCTTTGAGGACCTCATAATGCGCGATGAGAAGGAGGTGATGCGACAATGGAACAAACAATGTGACAAGGAGGAGGCAGAATTGCTGCATAAACTCTCCGAACGACGCAAGGAGGTGGCAGAAAAGTATTTGTCACACTTCATGGTGGATCGCCACCAGAAGATCATCCGTCAAGGAGAGATCGATATGAAAGCTCTCCTACCTCCACTTCAGGGTCCTGCTGTAAGTACTCCAGATCTGTCTCTTACGACTTTCATGGATCAACGAGGAGATCAGTTAAAGCAATACGTAGATGAATCTATTAAAATGCATTTATGTTCATACGAGAAATCAACTGCTCCTAGTTTTCCATCGCGTGAGTCTAATACAGAGCCACCCGCACCAAGCGCATCGGCTACAAATGGGTCACCCTTGACCCAACCATCATGTGGTATGCCGATGCACGCTTTCGTGTCACCATCACAGCCGCTGCCATTAGGCACGCGACAAGTACTGGACACGGCCGGACCGTTCGAGCATCATCTCAGACAGTCCGGTTATACCACGGACCGTCCGACGTATTTCGCCGGACCATCCGACCCGACGCAGGCCCGCACACAAAACACTCAGGTCGCACCGTGCATGGCCGGACCATCCGGGTACAACCCCGAACAATTCGGCCCCATCACGGACCGTACGGTACATTACGTCGGACCGTCTGGATATGTCGCGGACCGTCCGGTACCTTATGCCGGACCGTCCGGATATGTTGCGGATTGTCCGCTATCTTACGCCGGACCGTCCGGATATGGCATAAACCGACTGACGTATTACGCCGGACCGTCCGACTCTACACGAGTCCACGCGCAGACCGCCCAAGTCGCGCCATATATGACCGAATCATCCGGGTACAGCCCTGGACCATCCGGCCCGATCGCAAACCATACAGCCCTTTACGACGGACGGTCCGGGTACGAGACTACCCAGGCAGCACCATATACGACTGGACAGTCCGGACACACCTTCGGACCGTTTAGCCCAGTTGCGAACCATCCGGCCCCTTACGCCAGACCGTCCGGCTATGCGTACGTAGAACCAAGAGCTGCACAACCATTCCCACGCTCATCGCAGCAACAATATGGTGCCCCACCAGCAACACATTATAACAATGCCATGCCACCTCATGAACACAGGGCTGAATACTGTTCGGCCACTAGAGAGCCTGGGAGGTATAGGGCAGGAGTTGGTGATATTAATAGGACATCTAACACACACCTCAGACATCCCTGGGAGGAAAGCCGACAGAGTGATGTCAGGCAACCTGAGATTTCCACCCACAAACTTAATGGGTGGTCGCCAGACATGGCGGAGAGGATTAGAGATGAGGTAGCCGGAATGTTCAGAGACAAACTCGGTGTTAGTATGTCAAGTATATGTCAATTGTATCGGAAGCCTTATAGCCACTGATTCGACACCGTGTCATATCCACAGGGGACTAGGATACCAGACTTCTCTAAATTTTCTAGTGAAGGTGGAAAAAGCACGCACGAACATATAAGCCAATTCATAGCACACTTGGGAGAATTGGCTAATGGGGAAGCTTACCGCGTTCGTTTAGTCTCTTTGTCCCTTACTGATACCGCATTCGCATGGTACGCAGCCTTGCCATCGAATTCTATTAACTCTTGAGAAGAATTAGAGCGGAAATTTCATGAACACTTCTTCTCAGGAGAACATGAGTTAGAATTGGCTGACTTAGCTTCAGTTCGACAGGGGTCTGAAGAATCGGTTAATGACTATATCCGGAGGTTCCGGGACACTAGAAATCGATGCTTTCAGATCCATGTCGCGGAAAAACAGCTAACAGGACTAGCTTTCAATGGGTTGTGACCCTACTTAAAAGAAAATTTAGATGGCACCCAATTCTTTTCGCTAGTGCACTTACACCAGCGGGCTATGACCTGTGAAAGCCGAAGTAAGGAAACATCAAAATTGGCTAGCCATAAGATGCATCTAGTGGGATACGATAATTCGGACGATGAATCCACGGATGTATACACCGCCGAACTGGTTTGGCCAGGACAGGCTAAACCTTCCGCATGTTCTGCTTTATAGTCGATTCGAAAGAATCGACAAGAAGAAGTTAAGTTTACTTTTAGTGTTCCCAAATGCGATAAAATATTTGACGAGTTACTAAAAAATGGCAATATTAAATTAACTCATACTATTCCTCCCCCTGACGAATTAAAGAGGCGTGCTTATTGTAAGTGGCATAATTTTTTTTCTCATGCCACCAATGATTGTAATGTTTTTCGTCGACAGATACAATCGGCCATAAATGAGGGCCGGTTGGCTTTTCAGGAGATGCAAGTAGACACACAACCATTTCCTGTTAACAATAGAACTCACATGCAAAAAGGTCTTGGTTCGGCCCGAAATAGCCGATAAAGGCAAGGGCATCGTCATTGGCGATCCTCGCATGTCAAATATACCACAAAAAGGGATTGCTCGAAAGGCTCCGAACGAGAAGGCTAAAAAGTCTGAAGGCGTCGGGGGCAGGCACAATTAATAAGCCAAGCACGGCAGCCTGGCCCGAGCATCGCAGATGGTCCGGCACCTACGTGCGGACGGTCCGGTGCTCAGATAGACGGTCTGGCTAACTCACCCGGACAATCCGCCTATGGACAAAGGCGTCAGCCTCCACACAAAGCAAGGAAAGAGGCGCAAGGGCAAAGCACATATGGTCGGCTGATCAAAGTTGACCCTACTTTTGGTCAGTTGCTCTCCAAGAGTGCTCGCAAGAAGACCGTTCTACGTGATCGGTCAACGAAGAAACCCCGGTCACCTTCTAAAACGAAACGGCCAAACAAAATGGCTCGAAAGGCGACACAACAAGCATCGCCTATTCATCCTATGGGACCAGGGTACTTTCCACATGTTTACTCATCGTCAGTATATTATCCTGTTCAAATATGGAATGGTACGACGATGAATCCATGGTACATGTATAGTCCCTTTGTCTATCCAGACTGGGGGGCACCTCCATTTTCTTTTGATCCATTGATTGAATGGTCATGGCCGAGAAAGATACAATCTGAAACGGCCTTTATACAATGGTGCTTTATTGAATGATCTCCATATTGGAAAGCTGGTGACTTACATCGTCAGGCTTAGTTCATATGCTTTTGGTTCGTCAACCTTCACCAAAAGGCACCGCCGCCAGTTCTCGGTATAGTGATTGGCGTCCGAAAAGGTGTCAACACCTCTGTCGCATATGCTCAAGGTCGGCCCTGCGCGCCACCAGCGCGAACTGTCGGACCGTCCAGCCTCAGACCCGGACCGTACGTCCCGGTCATTTCTGGTGCCCAACAACCTCCTCAAAAAGAGTTTTACCGTCATAATATTCTGGATTGGTGTTGTGTAGACTTGCTGGCCCTAATGGTCGTGGGCATCTTGGCCACGTTGACGTAGCTCTTGTCTCCTCCATTTTCTGGCCACTGCGTCAGTGTCATCTTTGGTGTGGTCCGGAGTACGCCATGAATACAAAACCATCCCCAAAGTCATAGGAATCTAAGTCTGAACCAGAGTGTACGTGTCTGAGTCGGACCTGAATCCAAGTCTGAGTAGGTGGTGAGGCGGAGTCCGGTCTGAGTCCGAGTAAGTGTCATATGATCAAATCGACCCAAATTCGGCGAGGTAGACTAGATTTGCTGAAGTTTTGATAGGGGAACAGGAGTCACTGGAAAGTCCGGGTCAAGCTATTACGGTATCGAAAAAAAAACTCACTCGTGGTAAGAAACCCATAATTTAATTTGTTAAGCTATTACGGCATCAGTATACATCCATTTTGTTAAGCCATTACGGTGAGAACCATAATACTGTGAGACTTAGTAGAAGTGGAGGCTCTTGGATGCTATGAGAGCTTCTCTCGTTTCCCTTCAGAGACTTCATTTTATAAGAATAATCTTTTTAAGGGCTTGTTCGGTTAGCTCTCAATCCATGTGGATTAAGTGGGATTGGGTGGGTTTAAATCCCAAGCAAGTCAAAGTTGTTCTAAATTTTTTCCAAATCCCATCCAATCCAGGTATTGTAAGAATAACCGAATAAGGCCTAATTGAGTCCAGATAACCCATCAAGCAAAATAATGTTTCATATTTTAAAGTTGGCTGCTATTTATTAATCTCTTCGTCACAAAATAAAATTCATTTTACATTTTTAATTGATTCATAAAATAATTATTATATTTATTTTATATATGTTTTTAGATTTATCATCATCCATTTGAATATAGAATTATATAAATAAAAATCAAGAGTTAAAGCGACTAATATTTTGAGAGTACAATTCTTCCAGTACTAGTATGTTCTCTTACTCTTACAATGAAAAGCCCGTGGACCGTCTTAAAACACATGCAGACATGCAGTGCAATAGAAGATTAATTGAATTACAGCCTTTTTGGGCTTGTTTGTTTCAAGAATAATCTATGTGGATTAATTGGTATTGAGTCAGTTTAAATCCATATAAGTCAAAATACATCCCAACACACATCACAATACATATTAATCTATGTGTAATTGAAATAACCGAAACGACATTAGATGTAACCAAAATAAACACAACTTCATAGAGCATGCAGAAATGTAACAACCAACAAGCACAAGAACACAGAACCGACACCAGAAATACATCTCGATCATCACATTCATAAAAAAACGTACAAAGAAACTGAGGGCCGGGGTTGCTTTAGATCAAAAGACGTCTCACAAAGATCATCAGTACGGATGTAGCCAACAATAAACTCAACTTCACAAAGACATCAGGATAGTAAAACACAAGAATATACGATCACAGGAAGGTCATATAGATGTCGATTATTAACTGCAGATTCCATTACCATTTGAAGTTCATCACAAGATCGTCAGTGATCGTCGCCATCCAGGGAACTGAACTTTGCAAGACCAACAGAAAGGTATACGCTGCCTCGCATCAGGCACGAGACGGAGCACCACCAGAAAGCTACTAGTACTACGACTGCTCTGCAACAGAAACGACTACTGCACTCCAGTAATTGAAAGTTTGAAACTACTAGTACGACAAGCTCATGCCAACTACGATATGGATATGGACTGCAACTACGATATGGACTGCAACTAGGAGACCTGGGAGGACCCATCCGATGCACACACCCTACTCGATCTTGATCTCGAAGACGTCCTTGCGCTCCTCGTCCTTGATCTTCGGGACGGTGACCCTGAGCACGCCGTTCTTCATGTCAGCCTTGATCTGGTCCATCTTGAAAGCCTGGGAGGAGAGGCCGATGCGGTAGCTGTACCGCGCCGGGCCCTTGTCGTCGTCGCCCTCGAGGTCCTTGCCGGCCTCCCCCTTGATCACCAGGGCGTCCTTCTCCACCCGCATCTTCACGTGCTCCTTCCCCAGCCCTGGCATCGGCACCTTCAGTTGCACCGCGTTGCCATCCTCCTTCGAGACCCACCACCCGCGCGCGGAGAAGCCGGCCATGGACGCCGCACCGCCGTCCCCCGTCAGCGCCAGCATCAGGTCCAGCCTAGCAGCATCGTCGAGCAGGTCCAGCACGTCTGCACACAAAACCCCAAATAATCATCAGTTCGCGCGCTCTTCCTATCTCTCTCTCTCTCTCTCCCACTTTCGCTTCGCTAGTCAGGTTCGAGGAAACAAGGGGAAGGAAGGGCCAAACGAGACGGTTCGGTAGTACCTCCGGTGAAGATCTTGGGGATGGAGAGGTCGCGGTCACCGTGGCGGTCGGCAGCGACGTCCTTGATGCCGTCGTCCGAGGAGCGTGGCGGCGCGACTCCGTTGCCGAAGAGGTGGCGGGCGGAGACAGCGGTGTTCCCGCAGGGGGACGGTGAGGCGATGATGTCCTTGAGGAGGACGGGCTCCTGCGGGACCAGTACGGAAGCGACGCCGGGAGCCATGGATGGAAAACCTCGCTCTCGGTCTCTCCTGTGCGATTGGGGTTTTGGCTTTGGATTCTAGCGGGGCGCTGCGAGCGAGATGTGCCTTGACAGCGACGGGAGTCGGGGGTTTATATGCTTGGGGCTTTCTTGGGGAAGGGGGGATGGCCGAGGGGACAGAAGGTTCCAGAGTGCGCACCTTGCGCCATCGACGGCTTCAGTTTGCCCGGAGTCATGCTTTGCGATTCGTGCGGTCTACCGGGACGGAGTAGTTGTGTGTTCCGGTGGGTTTTGGGAAATGGGACGACCGAGGGAACCAGTGAGTCGCTGAACCATGGGAGTTGGGGCGGACCAGTGACTTTTGGTTCTGAATTCTGATGCAAGGAATAGCATAGAATTGTGCCAAGTACTTTAAATGTTGTAAGACCAACTCCAGCAGTGTGCGACTCCGTATCCCTAAAACGCGCGGCCGACACATTCTCTCTCCTCTCCGTATCCGGCTCCGTTTCCAGCAACACTCCCCATCCCACTCCGCATGCAGTCTATGACACCTGGGGCCCGCCAGCAGGCGCGCGCGCCCGCGAGAGAGCTGCGGAGAGGAGAGAGAAAGCGTGGAAATGGGGAGTCTGGGTACACGCCGTGCGTTTTACGGAGCCGGATACGGAGCCTGCTGGACTGATGAATAGTGTGCTAGACTCCGCAAAATACGGATCCGGAGCCGCATGCGGAGTGCTGCTGGAGTTGGTCTAATGCTGAGTGGCAAACAGATGGAGAGAGACAGAGAACGACAGAACTGTGGAGAGAGACAGAGAGAATGACAGAACTGTAATCTTTATTGCAGGCACTGTAGTATATATACAAGTGTTCTCAAGGGTGTGTCACTTGGGAATAACTGTCACAATTGATGGATGGATGAGCTTTGATCACTGTACAATGTTTTGTAACACTCCCCCTTGATCAACCCAAATCCATTTGATCATCTGCAAGTTGTCTTCCAATATATCATCTCCTCAAAAACCCTGTGGGAAAAATAAGGAGTACACAATGTCTTTTGGATAATGAGAATAATCTCACTTGAACTCCAAAAGAAAATATACTTGTAATCATCATGCATAAAAACCCCTGTGCGGAAAAATCAGTGATGAAGCATATAGCTTAGTTGATATTACCTCGTTAAAAACTTTGGATGAGAAAACCTTATCAAGGCAAAACTCATACAAAGAAAAGAGTGTAATATGATGGTTCAATACAGGTCATATATCATGGAGAATTACTTCCCCTGAACTTTGCAAGCACTTAAGCCTTCTCATACCAATCCCCTCAACACATTTCTGGAACGTGGAGTATGGTAGATATTTTGTGAATAAATCAGCAAGATTATCACAAGACTTTGTTTGCAAGATATTTATATCTCCATTTTCCTGAAGTTCATGGGGATAAAACAATTTAGAAGAAGTATGTTTATTAATATTACTCTTGATATAACTTGTATCCATCTGAACAACATAAGCTGAATTATCTTCATAGATAATAGTTGGTGAGTCAAAAGAACCAATACCACAAGTTGTGAGTATATGATTCACCATTCTACGAAGCCATACACATTCACGTGATGCTTCAAATAATGCAATTATTTTAGAATGGTTGGTGGACGTGGTCACCAAAGTCTGTTTAGACGATTTCCACGAGATGGTAGTTCCACCTTGTAAAAATACGAATCCTATTTGTGATCTGCCATTGTGGGGATCAGATAAACTAAGATCATTACTTCTTTTGTAAAAGAGTCCTAGATCCTTTGTGCCATTTAGATATCGAAAAATATTCTTAATGCCAACCCAGTGTTGTTTTGTTGGAGCAGAGTTGTGTCTTGCTAGCAAATTTGCAAAAGCAATATCAGGTCGGGTATTGTTAGCAAGATACATTAATGCATCAACAGCACTGAGATATGGGAACTCTGGTCCCAATATCTGTTCTTCATCATCCCGTGGTCTGAATGGATCTTTCTCTAAATCCAAAGATCTGACCACCATAGGAGTCTTTGAAGCATAAGACATATGCATACTGAATTTTTCCAATACCTTTTGGGTATATGTACTTTGATGTACAAGGATTCCAAAAGGTAAATGCTCAAGTTGAAGACCTAAGCAAAATTTTGTTTTACCCAAATCCTTCATCTCAAATTCCATAGTTAAATGATAACGTGCTTCATCAATATCAAGTTTATTTTCTACGATGTTAAGGTCATCAGCATAAACTGATATGATACAGAATCCCACTTTGGATCTTTTGATGATGACGCACGGGCAATCATCATTTTTTGTGTATCCCTTACGTAAAAGGAATCCACTCAATCAGTTGTACCACATTCTGCCCGATTGTTTTAACCATATAATGACTTCTGCAACTTCATGCAATACATGTTGTGTTTTGCCTTTGGATTCGGTACATCTATTCCATCAAGAACTTTCATGTATATATCAGAATCTAGTGACCCATAAAGATATGCGGTCACTACGTCCATCAACTGCAAAGATAAACGATTTTGTACTACCAAATATATTAAATATCGAAATGTTATTGCACTCATAACTGGTGATTAAGTTTCGTTGAAATCAACGCCAGGACTTTGTGTAAACCCTTGTGCTACTAGCCTTTGCTTTATATCTCACTACCTCACCATTTTCATTTTGTTTCCGAATGAAAACTCACTTATATCCCACAGGGAAGATATCACGTGGTGTAGGCATTACAACCGAGAAAACTTCTCTTTTGTAAAGTGAGGCTAACTCCGCTTCAATTGCTGCCTTTCACTTGATCCAATCCGAGCGCTTAGTGCACTCTGCCATGGTCTTAGGATCTAGATCATTTTGAAGGTCCTCAACAATCTTCTCGAAGAAATATATGCCAACATTGGTAGCTTTTCTATCATATGTTTCACCGGTCTCAACATAGTTGATGGCAATTTCATAACTCCTTAGAGATTCATCAGAATTTCCCAAATTGATGTGTCTAGGGTTTTCCGATGTCCCAACCTTGGTTATGTGCACATCCGAGCTAGGTCATGAATCATCACAATCCACTTGATACATTGTATCATTTTGGTGTCTGTTTGCATTCACTATTGTTCTTTGCTTCTTAGCAATAGAATAGCGCTTATTCACCATACTTCTCTTTAGGAGTTGAGTGGTTTTACTCGGTACTTCCACTCTTTCTGGTGCATTCCTAGCAGGAAGGAATGATTTAGTGACACCTTTGTAATTAGTAAATGCATTTGGCAGTTCATTTGCAAGTCTCTGCAAATGTATAATCTTCTAAACTTGCAGTTTAGTTTATGTAGTAAGTGGATCATAACCTAGAACACTTTGAGTATTCCAATTTATTTCCTGGCATTCTTTTTGGTACTTAAAGTCTCCCCCTAATGCCGGGAAATGTTCCACATCAAAAATAGAGTCAGCAAACCGGGTTGTAAATAGATCCTCTGTCAAGGGTTCTAAGTACTTAATGATCAACAAAAATTGAAATCCCACATAAATCCCCACTTTCCTGTGTGGGCCCATAACTGTTCTCTGAGGTGGTGAGATTGGAATATATGCACAACATCCAAATTTACGCAAATGAGAAATACTTGGAGGATTTCCACGTACCATTTGTATTGGGGAAGTAGAATGATATGCAGTTGGTCGTAGTTGTATAAGGTCGGTAGCGTGCAGAACTGCATGACCCCAACACGACGAAGGCAATTTGCAATTCATCAATAATGGCCTTGCAATGAGTTTAATCCTCTTGATTAGTGACTCAGTCAAACCATTTTACATCAATAATGGCCTTGCAATGAGTATAAGGCCGAGTGCTGTACTTGAATACCCAGCGCCATACAATAATCATTGAATGCCTGAGATGTAAATTTAGCAGCATTGTCCATCCGGATTGAATTAATCCGATGTTCAGGAAAATTTGCCTTTAACTTGATAATTTGAGACATTATCTTGGTAAATGCATAGTTGCGTGTTGATAGTAAACACACATGTGACCATCTTGTTGATGTGTCAATCAGTACCATGAAATACCTGAACGGTCCAGAAGTTGGCGTAATTGGCCCACAAATATCTCCTTGAATTCTTTCAAGGAATTTAAGCGGTTCATCTTTAATTTTGAGATATGATGGTCTCAAAATAAGTTTCCCAGTTGCACATGCAGTGCAAATAAAATCTTTAGATTTGAGAAAATTTGTTGTAGGCAAATTCTGACCAATAAAATTGTCTATAATTTTCCTCATCATTCCTATACCTGGATGACCAAGTCGATCATGCCAAATCTGGAATGGATCAACATTTTGGAAAATTACCTTATATGCAACATGTGCAATGGTCTTAATATATGTATATTACAACCTAGACGTGAGCGATGGAATTTTCTCGCATATGCGTTTGCCATATTTGTTCGGCTTGGTCAAGAAGAGAAACTCTTCTTGATTTTCATCATGGGTTTCAATATGAAATCCATTTTACCGGATATTTCTAAAACTTAGGAGGGCACGAGTAGAATCAGGATACAATAATGCATCATTGATAACAATTTCAGTACCCATAGGGAGGGTAATAGTTGCTCGTCCAGAGCCAACTATCACCACATTGCGTCCGGCGATGGTCAAAACTTTCCCGTCTCTCTTTTTAAGAGTCTTAAAGTATTTGATCTCCCTAAGTATAGAGTTTGTGGTACAACTGTCCACAAGGCATAATTCCTCTTTCGTCGAGTTGACAATCATTATGCATCTATAAATAAAAGAAAAATTCTAAATAAGAATTTGTGATGCAACTTGGTACTATACATAACATGATATTAAGTATCACAATATCAAAACAATATTACAATAATGGTATGGCGACTCAACCAATGAGTTCGCACTACTCACAGGACCCAACACTGATTTGTAGAGTATTTTACATCTCAACACATGAGTTTGTATACCTCTACTTATTACAACAACATTAAAAAGACAATATAGGACAGTCACACAGGCCACAATGATCATGAATCAAATCTCCAAGCATGAGAGATTATGCCAAATCTCCAAATTGATCCTTTGACATATACTCAATGATCATATCATCAGTTTCATCTTCTTGTAGGAGAGGCTTGTTGTCAACAGCAGTGAGGTGCTCTTCACCAAGAGTGTTCTTTAGTTTAGTAGAAGCCAGTGAAGAACCTCCAACCTCAGTTGATGCTTCAGCAAAATTGAAATGAGCCTCAAAACCAGGCTTATCAGACTTTTCCTTCTTTAGGGATTCTTGATACAAAAGAACAAGGTGCTTAGAGCAAGTGCAATCCCTAGCAAAATGGCCCTCAGTACCACATTTATGTCAAACTTTATTGCCCTTAGATGGTAGATTCTTGCCTTTGTCATTTCCTTTCCCTTTCTTGTGGAATTCACGCTTATTGAATTTGTGAGGTCCAAGGGGATTCTTAAAATTTTTCTTGAATCCCTTCTTATTCTCAGTCTTATGCACATTGAAATGCACCTCAGGTAGTGGGGCAGACCCTAGAGGGCATTGCTGAGCATTCTTTAGAAGAAGCTCATGATGTTTTTCTACTTGGGTCAATGTATGCATAAGTTGAGAATATGTCTGAAAATTGTTAGAGCGATACTGCTGGTGCAATACCCTATCCTTTCGGAGCATGGTAGATAGAGTCTTCTCTATCTTGTCTGCTTCGGAGGGCTCTTTCTTGCAAAACTTTAATTTAGAACAAATACAATGAAGAGCATGGTTATATTCTACAACAGATTTAAAATCTTGCAGGCGAAGGTGGTTCCAATCATGGTTGGCTGACGGCCATATGAGTTCCTTCTGCTGTTCATAGCGCTCTTTAAGAGCTTTCCACAAGTTGTGAGGGCATCTCTCCATAAGGTACTCCTACTTGAGGTCCTTATGGATATAAAGCCTCAAAAGGAAAAGTGCAGTGTTCTTTTTCACTTCATTAGCTAGAGTAGTACCCGTGATAGGTGCTGTTATAGCATCAATGATCCCACGAGAAGCAAAAGTTATTTCAATATCTGAAGCCCAAGTTGGGTAGTTAGGCCCATCAAAGGCGAGTTCCTCGAACTCTTTGGTTGACATGTTCCTACAGTCATTACCATGGACATCCATTAATTTACGCATAAATTAAGAGTCACAATGGTGATGTTGTAAGCTCAAATGCAAAAACCTTAAAATTACATGTGATATGAGTTACATGAAGGTTCCAAACCTTCTAATTGAATAAATACTTTGAATATTAGTGAGCAATGTATAGATAATCCTCAAATTAATGAGGTAGATCTCCTAGTAGTGGGCAAGAAACTTGCTGCCTAAAAGCATGGTCTCTGGGCTGATAAGTTCATGAATGAACAAACCGCAACCAATGCTTAGGTCTCCACTACCCATGCTCGACTAATTATCAAAGTAATATTCAAGAACACCATATCCTGTTATTTTGGATAGCACGTATAGATAATCATCCCGAAAGATGTAGACCTCATAGAGATAGACATTTAAAATGCCGCTCAAGCATGGTCTCTGGGCTACTAAACTCTATAAGGGCTAGTTTGGAAACTCAAATCCCCTTCGGGGTTGAAGGGGATTGGAGAGGAAATTAGTTCATTTCCACCTCAACCCCCTCCAATCCCGAAGGGGATTTGAGGTTCCCAAAGTATGAACTTAATAAATGCTATATTTGTATGCAAACATAAAAGAATGCAAAATAATAGCCAGTAGAGATATGTGAATTATAAATGTAAAAACAAAAATAATTCACGAACTAAAGTCTGTTATATTCACAATAAAACAGACATGCATATACAATATATGTAAAACATAGTCTTATACTGAAATTTAGAATTAAAAAATGATAAACATGCCTTTTCTGGTCCATGGAAGCAGCCCAGGCGGTCTGCCAGGTGGGCCAGGCAGCAACCTGGTGGCCTGCACGCCAGCCCAGGTGGCCCAACAGAGACCAACGATAAAAGTGGGCGGCTAGGATTTGAAAACCTTAACCGCCCAAACTTCTCAGTCGCCGCCAGGGATTCTCCTAGCCGCTGCCGCCAGGGGCTCCAGCCGCCCGCGCGCCGAAGGGTCGTCGGGCCAGCCACGCTTGCCCGTGCGACGAGAAGCCACCAGAGCACGCCCAGGCCGCCGTCAAAGGCGCATCTGCACCTGCGGGCGTGCACCTGAGGCTGGCGCCTGAGCCCGCTGTCGGGGCGCTCTCGCGCCGCTCCCCCACCCCCTCCCCCAACCGGTCGTCGTGGCGGGAACCGCCACCAGCCGGGCCGAGGGCCCTTAGGCCCTCCCATTGGAGGAGGAAGATGGGGCCACCCCATTTGGGTTGTAGCTAGTGAAGATAACACGTCCGCGCGAGGCGTCGACGGCGCGAGGTGGCTGTCCACGATGAGCAGTGATGGTCTCGACGACCACTGACGCTGGTGGAGTTGGGGAACGACGTCCAACTGCCACTGCAGTGGGTGGAGGAGGCGGTGGTGCTGCCAGATTGACGTCCATCGGGGTGGTTGCCCACAACTCCGCGTCACCCACCGGCACCAGTGGTGACGGGGACGCAGTGGGGAGGCCGCACTCTACCACCGGCAGCGGTACGACCGCTGTCCACCCGTGCAGCACACAGAAGTGCACATTTTGCACTTGCACACGACATTCAGGGATGGCGTGCACTGGTGGGATCACTACGTCTTGCCCAGCAGTGAACGCCTCCAACATCGGCATCATCAACAATGTGTAGAACTTCGCGCATACGACGGATGCACAGGGGAGATGGTTTGCTCCATACCTTTCTGTTGATTTGAAGAACGCTCCCTCTATTCTTGTCAAGAAAAACAAGTCCTTCCCCTTTCTTCCTCTGATCTTCTTGAGACAGTGCTGATAACGTGTTAAATGTTGTAGTGTTAAGTGGCAAACAAATGGAGAGAGGGATAGAGAGAATGACATATGTCGGCGTTTCGAGACCGGGGGGTCCCTAAGCCGACGAGTGAATGTGCCGCGTGCCCCAGCCCAGATGGGTCGAGCGCGTGGGCGAGCGCGAAGGGGGGAAGCGAGGTGGCCGGAGACGGGCGTGAGAGAGGTGGAAATCCCGCGGCCTTCGTGTTCGTCCCGCGCCCAGGTCGGGTGCGCTTGCAGTAGGGGGTTACAAGCGTCCACGCGGGTGAGGGAAGCGAGCGGCCCCAAGAGAGCGCCTGTCTCGTCCTCGTCCCCGCGCGAGCGGGTGAGGGAAGCGAGCGGCCCCAAGAGAGCGCCTGTCTCGTCCTCGTCCCCGCGCGGCCAACCCTCTCTAAGAGGGCCCTGGTCCTTCCTTTTATAGGCGTAAGGAGAGGATCCAGGTGTACAATGGGGGTGTAGCAGAGTGCTACGTGTCTAGCGGGGGAGAGCTAGCGCCCTAAGTACATGCCAATGTGGCAGCCGGAGAGATCTTGGCACCCAGCTGGTGTGATGTCGTGGCTGTCGGAGGAGCAACAGAGCCTGGCGGAGGGACAGCTGTCGGAGCGGTTGAGTCCTTGCTGACGTCCTCCTGCTTCCGTAAGAGAGCTGAGAGTCGCCGTCGTCACAGGGCTTGCGGGGCGCCATCATTGCCTATCTGGCGGAGCTAGCCAGATGGGACACCGGTCTTGTTCTCTGCGGCCCAAGTCGGCTCGGGGTAGGGTGATGATGGCGCTTCCTGTTGACGTGGCTGGCCTGCGCCCTAGGTCGGGTGGCGTGGAGGCTCCTCCGAAGCCGAGGTCGAGTCTGTCTTCCATGGCCGAAGCCGAGCCCGAGCCCCTGGGTCGGGCGAGGCGGAGGTCGTTCGGCAGAGGCCAGGGCGGAGTCCGAGCCCTGGGGTCGGGCGAAGCGGAGTTCGTCGTCTTCTGGGGCTGAGCCCGAGTCCGAGCCCTGGGTCGGGCGGAGCGGAGTTCGCCGTCTTCCGGGGCCTAGCCCGAGTCCGAGCCCTGGGTCGGGCGGAGCGGAGTTCGCCGTCTTCCGGGGCTTAGCCCGAGTCCGAGCCCTGGGTCGGGCGGAGCGGAGTTTGCCGTCTTCTGGGGCCTAGCCCGAGTCCGAGCCCTGGGTCGGGCGGAGCGGAGTTCGCCGTCTTCCGGGGCCTAGCCCGAGTCCGAGCCCTGGGTCGGGCGGAGCGGAGTTCGCCGTCTTCCGGGGCCTAGCCCGAGTCCGAGCCCTGGGTCGGGCGGAGCGGAGTTCGCCGTCTTCCGGGGCTTAGCCCGAGTCCGAGCCCTGGGTCGGGCAGAGCGGAGTTCGCCGTCTTTCGGGGCTTAGCTCGAGTCCGAGCCCTGGGTCGGGCGGAGCGGAGTTTCCTATGGTGCCTTTGGCAGGGCCTGACTGCCTGTCAGTCTCACTCTGTCAAGTGGCACTGCAGTCGGAGTGGCGCAGGCGGCGCTGTCCTTCTGTCAGACCGGTCAGTGGAGCGGCGAAGTGACGGCGGTCACTTCGGCTCTGCCGGGGGGCGCGCGTCAGGATAAAGGTGCCAGGCCACCTTTGCGTTAAATGCTCCTGCGACTCAGTCAGTCAGCGCGGCGATTTAGTCAGGGTTGCTTCTTAGCGAAGGCAAGGCGGAAATCCCTCGCCATGTCCGCTGTTGGAGGGGGGCCTCGGGCAAGACGGAAATCCCTCGGGGTCGGCTGCCCTTGTCCGAGGCTAGGCTCGGGCGAGGCGTGATCGAGTCGCTCGTATGGACTGATCCCTGACTTAATCGCACCCATCAGGCCTCTGCAGCTTTATGCTGATGGGGGTTACCAGCTGAGAATTAGGCGTCTTGAGGGTACCCCTAATTATGGTCCCCGACAGTAGCCCCCGAGCCTCGAAGGGAGTGTTAGCACTCGCTTGGAGGCTTTCGTCGCACTTTTTTGCAAGGGGACCAGCCTTTCTCGGTTGCATTTAGTTCCGGTGGGTGCGCGCGAGCGCACCCGCCGGGTGTAGCCCCCGAGGCCTCGGAGGAGTGGTTTCACTCCTCCGAGGTCTTAATGCCTTGCGTAATGCTTCGGCTGGTCTGGTTGTTCCCTCATGCGAACTGGCCGTAGCCCGGGTGCACGGTCGGGGCCCAAGTTCTCGGGCTGGTATGTTGACGCTGTCAACGGTTCGGCCGGAGCCGGTCTTGCGAGAGCAGCCCCCGAGCCTCCGCACAGGGCGAGAGGGCGATCAGGGACAGACTCGGCTTTTTTACATACGCCCCTATGTCGCCTTTCCGCAAGGAGGGGGGGAGAGCGCCATGTTACCCTCGATGGGCACCGAACATGGTGTCTCCGGTGAGCTGCAAGCGGGTAATCCGAGTGGACGTCCGTGCCCCGTTCGTTGGGGGTCGACTAGGGGCCCAGAGGCACGCCCAAAAGTACCTGCGGTGATCTGCCGGACCCGGTCCCCTGGCGACGGGGTCCGAGGGCTCGATGCCTCCCTCCGATGGGATTCCGTTACAAGATCGCTCCCGCTGGTCTCGGAAATGTCCTAGAGTACCTCGGGAGCGCAGCCCGAGCCTTGGTTATGTATCGAACGTACCCCTGGTCATCCCTCGCTCGGCGTCTGAGGCGACTGTGAACCCTTCGGGGGCCAGCCTTCGAACCCCTGATCAGTAATGGGCGCGGAGCCCGAGTAGCCTGAGGCGGCCGTGGAGCCCTTCGGGGGGCCGACCTTCGAACCTCTGACCAGTAGTGGGTGTAGGGCCCACGCGATCTGAGGCGGCTGTTGAACCCCTCGGGGGGCCAGCCTTCGAACCTCTGATCAGTAGGGGGGCTCGGAGCCCGGTTCCTTCACAGGGAAGGATCCTTTTCGGGGTATCCCCCTTTCCCGGTCCCTGTTGCAGGAGATAGAGAAAGAGGAAAAAAGGAAAAGGATACGAAATCGAACGACGTGGCGTACCTTTTTTGGCGCGGTTATTACGGCGAAGGCGAAGCTTCGCCCGCTTCTCCTGCCAGAAGCGCCGCCTGTCCCGCCGCGGAGTTAATGCGACGGGGCGAGTGGTTGGCAGGGCGGCCGTTGCGCGTGCGCGAGCCGTTCGAGGAACGGATCACGGGCGCCCTGTCTTCACGCCGTGAGAGGGGGTTCTCTTGCTGCCCCCGGATGGGACGTGAGCCTGGCCGACGACGTGACCGCTGCTCCCGCCCGCCTGCCACCGTCATTACTGCCGGCCCACTTTCGGCTGCATTGACCGTCGCGCCAGGCTGGCGCTGCTGGGTCGTGCGCTGGGCCGCCTCGAGTCGCGGTATTGGTTCCGCAACCGAAGAGGCGCGGTGGTGGCGCAAGTGGCGGTGCAGTTGCTTGCATGCAGCATCCGGCGCGCTGGTTGCGTGACGCGTGGGCCTGGGCCTCCATGCTGGCGTGTTGGGAGTCGGGGAAGCGCGTCCACCTGGCGCGGTTGCATGCCGCCTGCATGGCTGCCCGCCCCTTTCGCCCGTTGGTCTGGGCAGAAGTGGGGGGTCTCTTGTAACCGCTGGGCGGTTGTGTGCACCACGCGCGACGGTTTGGCTTCTTCTGCTCTGAGCCGGTTTGCATGACATGCGGGACCGAGCCCCCGCGTCGCAGGGGAGGGCCTTGGAGCGTGTTGGAGAAGACTCAGCCCGTGACGTTTGGGGGCGCACATAGGGAGAGTTGCCTTTAAAAGGAGGGCGACCCCTTTCGGAAGGCGACCATGTCTTCTCCCTTCCTTATGCATCGCGTCTTTTCACCTTCCAAGCCCCCGGATGGGGGGAACCCGCCGTCTTTTCGCCTCATCGTTGGAGGAACGCAACTCCGCGGGAGTTGGTACCTTTCAGCCATCGTTCGGCTTCAAGGATTTTCATCATGCAGCCCGGCTGCACCCCTCCACCGGCGGTCACCCAAGATGGTGACCTCCAGCTTGATGGTGGGGAAAGCGAGCCAGGCTGCGGCCTCTGCCCCTCCCTCGGCCTCAAGGATTTTCGTCATCCAGGCCAAGATGGAGGATGAGGCGAGTCGGGGGGCTGCCCCCGCGTGGGTCGGCTGCCCTTTTCTTCCCCTGGCGTCTGGGGGAGAATGGCATCCTCCAGTTTCGCGGGGACTTCCTCCAGCCATGCCGGGATAGGTGGGCCGCCGTCACTCGGCTAGGGCGCAGCACTACGCCCTCCGTCCGGATGACGGTTGCGCCGCGTACCGCGAGGGCGGTGCCCACGCTCTGGGCGGTTCTGACTAGGGCGAAGACCTGCCGGCGCGCTTCGAGGCGTCGGTAGCCGGAGATGGCTTCTCTACCGATGAGATTGCCAACTCCGCCAGTAGCCCTGGGTCTCCGTCTCCTGGCCTAAATGGCTGGCTCTCGTCCTCTGCGGGTGAGAGTCCTCCTGTCGTAACACCTGCCCCGAAGCCGCTGCCGAAGCTGCTTCGCCGCCCGGGGCGGGGGTGACTGCCGCTGTTGCCGGATCGGGCGGCGGCGGGCCTCCCGTCGGCCCGCGATCGCTCCGCGAGTTCCCCAATCTTGTGGGGTTGTTCGTACCCGCGGGGACGGAACCGGAGTTCCGTTTGTAATGGCACTTTGAATGCCAGGGTTTTTTGTTCATTATGGCTGTCGAGGCCTGAACATGTATGTAATTTTGGCACGGAGCCGTGTTTTTCCTCATTTTCGAGCACTAAGACTCGCCTGTTGATTATCTGAACCGCTTCACCAAGCATGAGTCGCCCCGTGTCAAGGTGACGAGTGAGGTATCCGTATCCTGGAGGCGTAGGAATCCCTCGGCTCGATCAACCTTGTTGTCTGAGGCTCCTCTAGCTTAGTTAAAGAGACCCCTTGGCCGCTCTTCGACGAGCCGAGGCCAGGGGTAGCGATATCAGCACGAACAGAGGCGGAGTTGGCTCGAAAATGAAAACCTGGTTGGCCAGAGCCTAACCGGGTTGTCCATCAGCGGGGCCGATGCCGGAGTTGATCAGCCGAGGCCTCGGATCGGGCTGGCGCCCTTAGAAGATGGTTGGCCGAGGCCCCAGGGGTAACCGGCCGAGCCGCCTGCTCGGGCCGGATTCCCGGAGAAGTCCCTGGACCGCGTCGCCGTCCGAGGCTAGGTCGGACCTCGCTGAAGGTGTCGTCGATGCCGAGGGTGCTACAGCCCCCTTCCAGCGTGAAGACCCGAGCCTGCAGGATCAGATTGTCTTGTAGCGTGTGCCTTCTGCGGCCGCTGAGGCCAGAACACACACCCTCGCTGCGTTGTAAAGCTGCGTCTCTTTTCCTCTTATTTCGAGTATCTGGACTTTTTTGTCGGTAACAGGGATGTTTGTGCGAGCGAGAGTTGCTTCTCGCGGAAGGTGACGAGTGAGGTATCCGTATCCCGGAGGCGTGGGAGTCCCTCGGCTCGGTCGGCCTTGCCGCTTACGCGTACTTTCACCCGTCCATGAGGCCCTGTCACCGACTCAGTCGAGAAGGCTCGAGGGATCGCTTCGGCAGAAGAGCTTCCGAACGTAAAGACTTGTTCGGTCCGCGGAATCACTTTATCCGAACGCGAGTTACTTATCGCAGAAGGTGATGAGTGAGGTATCCGTATCCCGGAGGCGTAGGAGTCCCTCGGCTCGGTCAGCCTTGGTTGCTTACGTGTACTCCGTCGTTTTCAGGATCCGCTTTTCGAAGTAGTCAAAAAGCACGAAAGATATTCTGCTAAAAGAGATCTTTTTTCGAGGAAAATTTCGACGCAGAGGGGGTCCCCCCCCTTTTAGCCCCCGAGGGAGGGTCGGGCTTTGCCGAGGCGAGGCCGACCCTTCCTTGATGACTAAACTTTGCGTGGGTGCGAGGTATATGAACAGCTTGAAAACATCTTAAGGGTAGAAGCGACGTAGCTGTTGGATGTTCCAAGCGTTGCCGTAGACCTCGCCTTGACTGTTGGCCAGCTTGTACGTTCCGGGCTTCAGAACTTTGGCGATGACGAATGGCCCCTCCCAGGGGGGCGTGAGCTTGTGCCTCCCTCGGGCGTCTTGCCACAGCCGAAGCACCAGGTCGCCCACCTGGAGGTCTCGGGGCCGGACCCCTCAGGCGTGGTAGCGTCGCAGGGACTGCTGGTACCGCGCTGAGTGTAGTAAGGCCTTGTCCCGAGCTTCTTCCAGCCGGTCCAGCGAGTCTTCTCGGCTAACTTGGTTGCTTTGATCGCTGTAGGCCCTCGTCCTCGGGGAGCCGTATTCCAGGTCAGTGGGCAAGACGGCCTCGGCCCTGTAGACCAGGAAGAACGGCGTGAAACCCGTGGCTCGGCTCGGTGTTGTCCTCAGGCTCCAGACCACCGAGGGGAGTTCCTTCATCCATCGCTTGCCGAACTTGCTGAGGTCGTTGTAAATCCGAGGCTTGAGCCCTTGTAGAATCATGCCGTTGGCACGCTCTACTTGCCCATTCGACATGGGATGAGCCACGGCGGCCCAGTCCACCCGGATGTGGTGATCCTCACAAAAATCCAAGAATTTTCTGCCGGTGAACTGGGTGCCGTTGTCGGTAATGATGGAGTTTGGGACCCCGAAGCGATGGATGATGTTGGTGAAGAACGCCACCGCCTGCTCGGACCTGATGCTGTTCAGAGGTCGGACCTCGATCCACTTGGAGAATTTGTCGATGACGACCAGCAGGTGCGTGTAGCCCCCGGGCGCCTTCTGCAAGGGACCGACGAGGTCCAGACCCCACACAGCAAAGGGCCAGGTGATGGGTATCGTCTGCAGAGCCTGAGCGGGCAGGTGGGTCTGCTTCGCATAGAATTGGCACCCTTCGCAGGTGCGGACAATTCTAGTGGCGTCAGCCACCGCCGTTGGCCAGTAGAAGCCTTGCCGGAAAGCATTCCCGACAAGGGCTCAAGGCGCTGCATGATGGCCGCAAGCCCCCGAGTGTATCTCTTGCAGGAGTTCCTGACCTTCGGCGATGGAGATGCATCGCTGGAGGATGCCCGAGGGGCTGCGGTGGTAGAGCTCCTTCTCATCGCCCAGCAAGACGAACGACTTGGCGCGTCGCGCTACCCGCCGAGCCTCGGCTTGGTCGAGGGGTAGCTCTCCTTGGCGGAGATATTGCAGGTACGGGGTCTGCCAATTTCGATCAGGCGTGGCCCCGCTCTGCTCCTCCTCGACGTGCAGTGCCTCGCCCTCGGGGGCCGAGGGTACCTCGGGCTGAACCGAGGGCGCCTCGGGCCGAACTGAGGTTGCCTCGGGCTGAGCCGAGGGTACCTCGGGCTGGACCGAGGGTGCCTCGGGCTCGGGCGTGTCGTCGATCTTGACGGAGGGTTGATGCAGATCCTGGGAGAAGACGTCCGGGGGAACCGTCGTTCGCCCCGAGGCTATTTTTGTCAGCTCGTCCGCAGTCTCGTTGTAGCGCCGAGCGATGTGGTTAAGCTCGAGCCCGTAGAACTTGTCTTCCAGGCGCCGAACCTCATCGCAGTAGGCCTCCATCTTCGGGTCGCGGCAGTGGGAGTTCTTCATGACTTGGTCGATGACGAGCTGCGAGTCACCGCGGGCGTCGAGGCGTCTGACCCCTAGCTCGATGGCGATCCGCAACCCGTTGACCAGAGCCTCGTACTCAGCCACATTGTTGGACGCCGGGAAATGGAGGCGTAGCACGTAGCGTAGGTGTTTCCCGAGGGGCGAGATGAAGAGCAGGCCCGTGCCGGCTCCCGTCTTCATCAGCGACCCGTCGAAAAACATGGTCCAGAGCTCTGGTTGGATCGGAGCCGTCGGCAGCTGGGTGTCGACCCATTCGGCTACGAAGTCCGCCAATACCTGGGACTTGATGGCCTTCCGAGGGGCGAACGAGATTGTCTCTCCCATGATTTCCACCGCCCACTTTGCGATCCTGCCCGAGGCCTCTCGGCACTGGATGATCTCCCCCAGGGGGAAGGATGACACCACAGTTACCGGATGAGACTCGAAGTAATGTCGCAACTTTCGCCTCGTCAGGATCACTGCATACAGCAGCTTCTGAACTTGTGGGTAGCGGATCTTGGTCTCGGACAGTACCTCGCTGACGAAGTAAACTGGCCTCTGAACGCGCAATGCATGCCCCTCTTCTTGCCTCTCGACCACAATCGCGGCGCTAACCACCTGAGTGGTTGCGGCGACGTAGACCAAGAGGGCTTCTCCATCAGCTGGGGGCACCAAGATAGGCGCCTTTGTGAGGAGCACCTTCAGGTTCCCGAGAGCTTCCTCGGCCTCTGGGGTCCAAGCGAAACACTCGGCCTTCCTCAAGAGGCGGTACAGAGGCAGACCTCTTTCGCCGAGGCGTGAGATGAAGCGGCTCAGGGCCGCGAGACATCCCATGACCCTCTGTACGCCTTTTAAGTCCTTGATGGGCCCCATGCTGGTGATAGCTGCGATCTTCTCCGGGTTGGCTTCGATGCCTCGCTCAGAGACGATGAACCCCAAGAGCATGCCCCGGGGCACCCCGAAGACACACTTCTCGGGATTGAGCTTGACGCCTTTCGCTTTGAGACATCGGAATGTCACTTCAAGGTCGGAGACGAGGTCGGAAGCCTTCCTTGTCTTGACTACGATGTCATCAACGTAGGCCTCGACTGTGCGGCCGATGTGTTCGCCGAACACATGGTTCATGCACCGCTGGTACGTCGCGCCCGCATTCCTCAAACCGAACGGCATGGTGACATAGCAGTACATGCCGAAGGGCGTGATGAAAGAAGTCGCGAGCTGGTCGGACTCTTTCATCCGGATTTGGTGATACCCTGAGTAGGCATCGAGGAAGGACAGGGTTTCGCACCCAGCAGTGGAATCCACGATTTGATCGATGCGAGGCAGAGGGTAGGGAACCTTCGGACATGCTTTGTTGAGACCAGTGTAGTCTACACACATCCGCCATTTCCCCCCTTTCTTTCTCACAAGCACAGGGTTGGCAAGCCATTCGGGATGGAATACCTCTTTGATGAACCCTGCTGCCATTAGCTTGTGGATCTCCTCGCCTATCACTCTGCGCTTCTCCTCGTCGAATCGGCGCAGAGGCTGCCTAACGGGTCGGGCTCCGGCCCGAATATCCAGCGAGTGCTCGGCGACATCCCTCGGTATGTCGGGCATGTCCGAGGGACTCCACGCAAAGACGTCGGCGTTTGCGCGGAGAAAGTCGACGAGCACTGCTTCCTATTTGGGGTCGAGCCCGGAACCGATCCGGATATGCTTGGAGGTGTCGCCACTGGGGTCGAGAGGGACGGCCTTAACCGTCTCCGCTGGCTCGAAGTTGCCGGCATGACGTTTCACGTCTGGCACCTCTTTGGAGAGGCTCTCCAGGTCGGCGATGAGGGCCTCGGACTCGGCGAGGGCCTCGGCGTACTCCACGCACTCCACGTCGCATTCGAACGCGTGTTTGTACGTGGGGCCGACGGTGATGACCCCGTTGGGGCCCGGCATCTTGAGCTTCAGGTAGGTGTAGTTGGGGACGGCCATGAACTTCGCGTAGCATGGCCTCCCCAGTACCGCGTGGTAGGTTCCTCGGAACCCGACCACCTCGAACGTCAAAGTCTCCCTTCGGAAGTTGGAGGGCGTTCCGAAGCAGACGGGAAGGTCGAGTCGTCCGAGGGGCTGGACGCGCTTCCCGGGAATGATCCCGTGGAAGGGCGCAGCGCCTGCTCGGACGGAGGACAGATCGACGCGCAGGAGCCTGAGGGTCTCGGCGTAGATGATGTTGAGGCAGCTGCCCCCGTCCATCAGGACCTTGGTGAGCCTGACGTCGCCGACGATGGGGTCGACGACGAGCGGGTATTTCCCCGGGCTCGGCACATGGTCGGGGTGGTCAGCTTGGTCGAAGGTGATGGGCTTGTCGGACCAGTCTAGGTAGACTGGCGCCGCCACCTTCACCGAGCAGACCTCTCGGCGCTCGTGCTTGCGATGCCGAGCCGAGGCATTCGCCACATGCCCACCGTAGATCATGAAGCAGTCGCGGACCTCGGGGAACTCTCCTGCTTGGTGATCTTCCTTCTTGTCGTCGTCGCGGGCCCTGCCACCCTCTGCGGGTGGCCCGGCCCTGTGGAAGTGGCGCCGAAGCATGACGCACTCCTCGAGGGTGTGCTTGACGGGCCCCTGATGATAGGGGCACGGCTCCTTGAGCATCTTGTCGAAGAGGTTAGCACCTCCGGGGGGCTTCCGAGGGTTCTTGTACTCGGCGGCGGCGACAAGGTCCGCGTCGGCGGCGTCGCGTTTCGCTTGCGACTTCTTCCTGCCTTTCTTCTTGGCGCCGCGCGGAGTTGACGCCTCGGGAGCATCTTCCGATGGGCGGCCCTGGGGCTGCTTATCCTTTCGGAAGATAGCCTCGACCGCCTCCTGGCCAGAGGCGAACTTGGTGGCGATGTCCATTAGCTCGCTTGCCCTGGTGGGGGTCTTGCGACCCAACTTACTCACCAGGTCGCGGCAGGTGGTGCCGGCAAGGAACGCGCCGATGACATCCGAGTCGGTGATGTTGGGCAGCTCGGTGCGCTGCTTCGAGAATCGCCGGATGTAGTCCCGGAGAGACTCTCCCGGCTGTTGCCGGCAGCTTCGGAGGTCCCAGGAATTCCCGGGGCGCACGTACGTGCCCTGGAAATTGTCGGCGAAGGCTTGGACCAAGTCATCCCAGTTGGAGATCTGCCCCGGAGGCAGGTGCTCCAACCAGGCGCGAGCAGTGTCGGAGAGGAACAGGGGGAGGTTGCGGATGATGAGGTTGTCGTCGTCCGTTCCACCCAGTTGGCAGGCCAGGCGGTAGTCCGCGAGCCACAGTTCCGGTCTCGTTTCCCCCGAGTACTTTGTGATAGTAGTCGGGGGTCAGAACCGGGTCGGGAACGGCGCCCGTCGGATGGCCCGACTGAAGGCCTGCGGATCGGGTGGTTCGGGCGAGGGACTCCGATCCTCCCCGCTGACGTAGCGTCCCCCACGCCTGGGGTGGTAGCCACGGCGCACCCTTTCGTCGGGGTGGGCCCCACGGTCGCGACGATGGTGCTCGTTGCCGAGGTGGCCCGGGGCCGCAGGCGCGGTGTTGCGCGTGCGCCCGGTGTAGACCGAGGCTTCCCGCATGAATCGGGAAGTCGCAGCATGAGGTTCCGAGGGGTATCCCTGCCTTCGGGAGGCAGAGCTCTCGACCCGTCGGATCGCAGCGCCTTCCAGGAGATTCTTGAGCTCTCCCTGGATTCGCCGACCCTCGATGGTTGATGGCTCCGGCATCGCGCGGAGGAGCATCGCTGCGGCTGCCAGGTTCTGACCGACCCCACTGGATGCGGGTGGCGGCCTGACCCTGACGTCGTTGGCGACGCGGTGCTGGAAACCCTGGGGCAGGTGACGTACTTCTCCGGTCGGGGGTTGGCCCGCCCATACCTGCCCGACGTCCCGGCGGATCGGCTCAAGCGCTCCTGCTCCCTCGTCGAGCCTGGCCTGCGCCCCGCGGACTTGCTCGAGCTGTGGGTCGTGACCCCCCGCCGGAACGGGGACCACAGCTAGCTCCCGCGGGATGTCTGCGCGAGGCACCGACCTAGGGAGATCACCGTCCTCCGGCATGCCGAGATGGTTGCCTTCGGAGGGATCCCCTAGCTCAACGTGGAAACATTCGCGGCTTGGGCCGCAGTCCTCCTCGTCGAGGCTGCGGCTACCGTTGGAACAGTCGGAGAGGCAGTAGTCACATGCGGTCATAAAGTCCCGCATGGCACTGGGGTTGCCAAATCCAGAGAAATCCCAACAGATGCTGGGATCGTCATCTTCCTCGGACCCAGAGGGCCCGTAGGTCGAGACGTCCGTCAGCCGGTCCCAAGGCGACCGCGTGCGAAACCCCAGAGGGGTTGCACTCGCCTCAACGAGAGCGCCCGCCAAAGCAAGGTCGCTAGGCGGGTTGAGGCTGAGTCGAAATGACGTAGGATGGGAATCAGTCGGTACCTTTTGGTCGACGAGGAGCGACATAGTCACGTCGGGGACTAATTGCACTGTCGTCGCAGGTACGAGGGCGACGTCCTGCAAGCTCTCCGCGAGCGCGCTGGCGTCGTCCACTTGCTCGGGATTGGCGTGTCGCGGGGGGGACGGCGCCCGCCTTCGTCTCAAACGCGAGGTCGACGCCCGACGCGCCCCCCGTTGGGGCGCTGGGGACGTCGATTCGCTCGACAGCCGACGAAGCGCGGCCTCCCGCTTGGCCTTGGTTGCCCCGCCTCCTCCTCCGTTGGCGGGGGAGAGGACGGGGCGAGCTCGAATGTTGTTCTTCCACCACGCGGGGAAGATGTCATCGATTCCGCCGCCGGCGGGCGGGTTGTCGGCCGCCATTGTCGTTGTCGCGCGGCGGTGGAAGGAGTATCATGTCGTAGCTGCCGTCGAAGGACATGAACTCAAGACTCCCGAAACGGAGCACCGTCCCGGGCCGGAGAGGTTGCTGGAGACTGCCCATCTGGAGCTTGACGGGAAGCTGTTCGTCAACACGCAGCAGGCCCCTACCTGGCGCGCCAACTGTCGGCGTTTCGAGACCGGGGGGTCCCTAAGCCGACGAGTGAATGTGCCGCGTGCCCCAGCCCAGATGGGTCGAGCGCGTGGGCGATCGCGAAGGGGGGAAGCGAGGTGGCCGGAGACGGGCGTGAGAGAGGTGGAAATCCCGCGGCCTTCGTGTTCGTCCCGCGCCCAGGTCGGGTGCGCTTGCAGTAGGGGGTTACAAGCGTCCACGCGGGTGAGGGAAGCGAGCGGCCCCAAGAGAGCGCCTGTCTCGTCTTCGTCCCCGCGCGGCCAACCCTCTCTAAGAGGGCCCTGGTCCTTCCTTTTATAGGCGTAAGGAGAGGATCCAGGTGTACAATGGGGGTGTAGCAGAGTGCTACGTGTCTAGCGGGGGAGAGCTAGCGCCCTAAGTACATGCCAATGTGGCAGCCGGAGAGATCTTGGCACCCAGCTGGTGTGATGTCGTGGCTGTCGGAGGAGCAACGGAGCCTGGCGGAGGGACAGCTGTCGGAGCGGTTGAGTCCTTGCTGACGTCCTCCTGCTTCCGTAAGAGAGCTGAGAGTCGCCGTCGTCACAGGGCTTGCGGGGCGCCATCATTGCCTATCTGGCGGAGCTAGCCAGATGGGACACCGGTCTTGTTCTCTGCGGCCCGAGTCGGCTCGGGGTAGGGTGATGATGGCGCTTCCTGTTGACGTGGCTGGCCTGTGCCCTAGGTCGGGTGGCGTGGAGGCTCCTCCGAAGCCGAGGTCGAGTCTGTCTTCCATGGCCGAAGCTGAGCCCAAGCCCCTGGGTCGGGCGAGGCGGAGGTCGTTCGGCAGAGGCCAGGGCGGAGTCCGAGCCCTGGGGTCGGGCGAAGCGGAGTTCGTCGTGTTCTGGGGCTGAGCCCGAGTCCGAGCCCTGGGTCGGGCGGAGCGGAGTTCGCCGTCTTCCGGGGCCTAGCCCGAGTCCGAGCCCTGGGTCGGGCGGAGCGGAGTTCGCCGTCTTCCGGGGCTTAGCCCGAGTCCGAGCCCTGGGTCGGGCGGAGCGGAGTTTGCCGTCTTCCGGGGCCTAGCCCGAGTCCGAGCCCTGGGTCGGGCGGAGCGGAGTTCGTCGTCTTCCGGGGCTTAGCCCGAGTCCGAGCCCTGGGTCGGGCGGAGCGGAGTTCGCCGTCTTCTGGGGCTTAGCCCGAGTCCGAGCCCTGGGTCGGGCGGAGCGGAGTTTCCTATGGTGCCTTTGGCAGGGCCTGACTGCGTGTCAGTCTCACTCTGTCAAGTGGCACTGCAGTCGGAGTGGCGCAGGCGGCGCTGTCCTTCTGTCAGACCGGTCAGTAGAGCGGCGAAGTGACGGCGGTCACTTCGACTCTGCCGGGGGGCGAGCGTCAGGATAAAGGTGTCAGGCCACCTTTGCATTAAATGCTCCTGCGACTCGGTCGGTCGGCGCGGCGATTTAGTCAGGGTTGCTTCTTAGCGAAGGCAAGGCCTCGGGCGAGCCGGAGACGTGTCCGCCGTTGGAGGGGGGCCTCGGGCGAGACGGAAATCCCTCGGGGTCGGCTGCCCTTGTCCGAGGCTAGGCTCGGGCGAGGCGTGATCGAGTCGCTCGTATGGACTGATCCCTGACTTAATCGCACCCATCAGGCCTCTGCAGCTTTATGCTGATGAGAGTTATCAGCTGAGAATTAGGCGTCTTGAGGGTACCCCTAATTATGGTCCCCGACAACATAATTGTAATCTTTATTGCAGGCACTGTAGTATATATACATGTTTTCCCAAGGGGTGTGTCTCTAGGAATGGATGGATGGATGAACTTTGATCACTGTACAATGTTTTGTAACATACTCCAAGGTCCATCACAACTCATAGGT
The DNA here is from genome assembly GCF_902167145.1 of Zea mays. Classification (NCBI taxonomy): domain Eukaryota; kingdom Viridiplantae; phylum Streptophyta; class Magnoliopsida; order Poales; family Poaceae; genus Zea; species Zea mays. Next base: position 7,777,395 of record NC_050104.1, on the reverse strand, counting down.
GAATCTTTTTTAGTAAATGGGCCTTGGTATATTATGGCCTTATTAGCATTATCATAATTGGGACACGTACAGCCACATACAGTTGATTTGTACACTGATGACACATTCCGTGGATGCAAACACGTAAGAAAACGAAAATTAACCACACATTCGAGTTACACACATCATACATTCGCGGAGTGATGGTCCATTGAGCGGCCGATGTGGCAGCAGAACTCCGTGTATGACGGCAAGGCAAGCAACACTAGTAGTGAGCGCTGGACTTGAAGGGGATGGCCCTGAGGACGACCTGGTGGTACACCGCCGCAAGCGCCGCTCCGGCGAACGGGCCCACCCAGAAGATCCACTGTCACCATCCAATAATGCCAGCGTGTCAATTGCAATCTTCGGCAGAAGCTAATAAACTTACGTGGCAAATGTATATATGATGTGCATGCTAATGCATGCATCATTATGTGTATATATTATATGGTAGCTGTGCAAACAAAAACTTACGTGGCCGTGCCACCCGTGCGGGTTGTCGTAGATGATGGCGGCGCCGAGGCTCCTGGCGGGGTTGATGCCGGTGCCGGTGATGGGGATGGTGGCGAGGTGCACCAGGAATACGGCGAAGCCGATGGGCAGCGGGGCCAGCGCGGGGACGTGGGAGTCCCTGGCGGTGCGCTTGGCGTCGGTGGCGGAGAAGACGGTGTACACGAGCACGAACGTGCCCACGACCTCGGCGCCGAGGCCGTCGCCCTTGGTGTACCCGGGGCTGACGGCGTTGGCGCCGCCGCCCGCGGACTCGTACAGCGCGCTGCCGAACGCCTTCACGACGCCGGCGCCGCAGACGGCGCCCAGGCACTGCATCACCACGTAGTAGACCGCCCGCGTCAGCGACAGCTTCCGGGCGAGGAGGAGGCCGAACGTGACGGCCGGGTTGATGTGGCCGCCCGACACGCCCGCGGTGCAGTACACGAGCGCGAAGATCATGCCGCCGAACGCCCACGCGATGCCCTGGATGCCCACGGTGCCGCACTTGGAGGGGGACTTGCTCACGCCCATCACCGTCAGCACGGTCACGTAGAGGAAGAGGAACGTGGCCACGAACTCGGCGATGCCGGCGCGGTAGAAGGACCACGAGGAGAGCTCCGACGCCTCGAACAGCGGCGCCGCCGGGGGCTCGCTGTAGTCGCGGCCCAGGTCGTCCGCCGCCGTGCCGATGGGCTGCCGCTCCGGGAAACGGTCCACGCCCACGCGCACGTCCTCGGCCTCCGATCTGTCCTGCAGCGTGCCTCCTGCCATGAATACTAACTCGCTCAGCTACGATCTCGATGGCTCTAGAGACTGGAAGTGAGTGAGTAGTGCTGGGACTAGATGAAGCGACGTGTCAAGAGCTATGTGTGTAGTGTTCTTATATAGGCTGCAGCGCCACAGCATTAGTAGGACCCATCCAATTCCATGTCGAGTCATGCGTGCAGCAAATGGACAAATCGATACGGAATTAATCAATGGTTGATGGCTGAGAATGCCATGGCGGGCAAATAGTACAATTACTATCGCGTAATTCAGATGCACGCAAGAACAGGGCGACAGAATGGGCGGCAGCCGCTGCGGCATCCCTGGCCACACGCACAGGTTGCACACGCAGGAACACGCACAGGCTCAGCTGCTCAGCCGCTCAAGTGACGCAACACTCCGACCTAATCCACCTGTTGGCCTGTTGCTACCTTATAGGACACCAGTACACCACCAATGCAAATCTAATTTTCTTAACAATATTTTTTATTGTTAAGGGCCTGTTTGGAAATACGGTTTTGAAATACCATAGTTTTGAGATACCATAGTTTATAATTATATGACTTGTTTGGAAGTGTAATATTTTTGTAGTTTTGAAACAATACTATAGTATTTGACGATACTATAGTATTGGAACACAAAAGGTGTTTGGTTTGTGCAGACAAAACACAGTTTTAAATAACATGGTTTACTTAAAACCGTGGTATTTTTGGAGTTTTCGAAACTCCACTCAAGACCTCAGTTTTCTTCTCTTCTCTTTACATATACTTTATTTTTTCAATGGAACCAAACAGATCTCGGTTTTGAGCAATATTGTGGTTTTATTGTGGTAAAGTAATACCGTAGTATTTGTGTCATGTACAATTGTAAACTATAGTATCTCAAAATATCATCATTTCAAAACTACATTTCCAAACGGGCCCTAAAACCGAGATCTGTTTGGTTCCATTGGAAAACAAAGTATATTTAGAGAGGAGAAGAAAACTGAGATCCTAAGTAGAGTTTCGAAAACTCCAAAAATACCATGGTTTTGGGTAAACCATGGTATTTAAAACTGTATTTTGTCTAGACAAACCAAACACATTTTGAGTTCCAATACTATAGTATCATCAAATATCATAGTATTGTTTCAAAACTGCAAAAATACTACACTTTCAAACATGGCCTAAAAGTTTATTGTACAATTTTTTAACGGTAAATTTAAGGAAAATCTTAAAGACACACTTATGTTTGCAACTTTGCTTTGCCTTACCTTGCCTTACGTGACAAGTTTAAAATTGAATCCATCAAATCTAAAGATAGTTACCAAGTCTGCTTTTGTTTTCTACTATTTTGCGTATAGTAATAGAGAGTATATTCCTCTAGAGAAGGTGTTCTCTTCTAAAGGCACAAGAAACAACTAATCTACTATAAGTTAGAGTTTTAGACTAGAGAGTCCTCGGTACTACGTGATTTAACAGCGACGGGGAGATTACTGTCTTCGGAACCTCACTGCACTGAAGAACCTACACGGGTTGGGGCGAATAAGGTTTGGCCAATGGTCATGTGACTGCTCGCTAAGTTGATCTATATTGCGACATCTATGGACTTCAACAACACTGTGAACTTGTCTTCGACTAGGTTAGAGCAATTCTCGCTATGGGTAGTGACGAGTTCATTCAACATAGTTTTCATCTATTATGTGGACATGTTTTTATTTTCTGTGTGGCTTATCCATTATTCATGTAGTGATTGCTTTATGAATTAATTTAATCTTAAAAGTGCACCATTTTCTAACAAACCAAAAACCTAATAGACACTTTAAGATGGGTAATAGTTTTGTTGATGCTATGAAACATGATATGTTTGATGGATCAAACATTAAGAGATGGTCCACAAAACTTGATTTGTGGCTCACTGTTATGGATAGATCTTGGGTTGTCAAGCATTATGAAGGTCCTTTATTTATTAAAAAACAGGCTGAGTTCAATAAGAAAAATGTGATAGTAGTAGATTGTATCTTAAGTGTGTTGTTTGACAAGCTCTATGATGTATACATGAACATAAAGAGTGCAAGCGAGCTCATATGGAGTGGAGGTGTTGGGGGTCTTCCTCTCCGCCAAAGGTCCTCAAGACAAAGGTGTCATTGACAAAGAGATGTTGAGGATCCTCTTCCCTATCGGAGGTCCTTAAGACGAAGATGTCATCTAAGGGCATTAACAACGAATGTTGAAGCTACGATCGAAGGACAATAACTTCGGCTTAAGGTGGCGACGAAGCTCACGTATGGTGCCAAAGTCGAAGAGGAAAAGACTAGTTAACCCCTGATGATTTATGTTATGATTATGTGTACGTGTCAAGGGCATAAATGTATTTCTACCCGGGCTGCGTCCTGTGCCTATAAATAGGTGAACAGTACCCCCGTACTGTTCACGCTGGATTGTAATCGCTCTCGCGTCAACACCATCGAGCAAACCGAAGGTATCAATGTAATATGAATTCCATTCATATGTTCATAAATATATGAATTGATATACGAATGATTAATATTCATCATCTTTTAAATGATTGCTCTTGTAAGTGATGAAGGTTCATCCTTCACGACCTTCGTCTGAAGATCATTATATCCGAAGGGAGATAATGCTTCAGAGGACGAAGATCCTCAATCCTTAACAATTGTCTTGCCTTCTTCTTGATTCACAGTATTTGAGAACAAGTGACCAACATTGGCGCCCACCTCCGGTGAACTCATTTCCACAATCACGACAATGGCTTCGCAAGGTGGCCAAGTTGTGACACCTTTGGCCATGAAGCTGGTGCTCCCAATCACAGGCGAATCAAGCTCTAAACTAGCCAACGAGAAGCAGAAGAAAGAAGCACAGAGAATGGTACAACATGTTGGAGTGCAAGGACCCTTCATCAAATCCAAATGGTCTCATGTACCAATCACATTCTCTCAGGAAAACCTTCAGCTTAAGGATTACCCCCATAATGATGCCATGGTCATATCATGTGTTATCAAAGGATTTCTGGTTCACAATGTCCTTATAGACACAGGCAGTGCATCATACATCATCTTCGCAAAAGCCTTCAGACAGATGCAAGAGCAGGATGACAGAATACATGATGCAACGCACCCCTTGTGTGGCTTCGAAGGAAGGCAGATAGTGGCACTTGGGAAGATAACAATGTCAGTCACCTTCGGTTATGTTCACAATACAAGAACAGAACAAGTCGTATTTGATATTGTTGACATGGCCTATCCTTACAATTCAATCATCGGTCGAGGGACATTGAATGCTTTCGAAGTAATACTACATCTAGCATATCTGTGCATGAAGATACCATCTGACCAAGGTCCTATTGTCGTGCATGGAAGTCAAGAGGCTTCTAGAAGGGCCAAAGGGAACTGGATAGATTCAAAGGTCATCCACAACATAGATGAAGCCAAAGCTCATCAACAATATAAGCATAAAAGAGACAAGGCTACTTCAGCAGATCAACCAAAGTCTATGCGTCTGTGCGAAGACATAGCCGAGTAGAAGGTGTAGTTGGGGTCTCAATTGTCTGATGAATAAGAGAAAACTCTGCTAAAATTTCTGTTCAACAATAAGGATGTTTTTGCTTGGTCAGCCAATGATCTTTGTGGTGTCAAAGAGATGTTATTGAACATTCACTCAATGTAGACCCAGCCATTAGACCAAGGAAGCAGAGGCTTCGGAAAATGTCTGATGATAAAGCTGAAGGGGCAAGAAACAAAGTTAAAAGGCTTCTCGGTGCTGGAGTAATCAGGGAAGTAACATGCCCAGAATGGCTAGCTAACACTATTATGGTAAAGAAGGCCAACGAGAAGTGGAGAATGTGTATTCATTTTATAGATCTCAACAAGGCATGCCCAAAGGATGAGTTCCCCTTGCCAAGAATAGACTCCCTCGTAGATGTCCACTACAGGAAACACCTAAATTTTCGTGGGCCGAGATATTTTCGTCGGCCGGCCCACGAAAATACTGACGTTATTTTCGTCGGCCCCTAGGCCGACGAAAATAATGCGTATTTTCGTGGGCCCATCAATATGTTCGTCGGTAGGCCGACGAAAATACAAAAACGTATTTTCGTCGGTCACTAGGCCGACGAAAATAACGCTTATTTTCGTGGGCCGAGGCCAAACCGACGAAAATACATCATTAACCGTCCTCTATTTTCGTCGGCCAAGTGAGGCCGACGAAAATAGAGGCCCAACATCGTCGTCCTCGGCCTCGCTCGTTTCAATCGCGCGTCACTCGTTTCAATCCGCCGTCGCCTCGCCGCGCCGCCGCCCCACGCCCGCCCTCCCCTCGCCGCGCCACCGCACGCTGCCCGCTGCCCGCCGCCCGCCGGTGCCCGCGCCGACGCGCCACGCCGCCGCCCCGCGCGCCCTCACAGCAGCGCCGCCGCACGCCCGCGCCGCCGCCGAGCCCACGCCGGCCCGCCCCTGCACGCCGCCGAGCCCCACGCCGTCGAGGCCCACGCCCCCACGCCCGCCCCTGCACGCCGTGCCCCTAGCCCCTACACGCCGCGCCCCTCGCCCGTGCACGCCTGCCGAGCCCCACGCCCGCCCCGCCGAGCCCCACGCCGCCCCACGCCGCTGCCCGCACGCCCGTCGTCCGAGGCACCCCGCCCGTCCCTCGCCGCGCCGTCGTCCCGCCCGAGGCGCGCTGCACCGTATCGCGACGGCCTCCCTGCGCCGTGCCGCCGCCCACACGCCCGCCCGCTCCGTCGTGAAGGTCTCCTAGCTGCGCCGTCGCCCGCCTCGACTCGCCCGCATTTTCGCCATCAGGCAAGTATAATTGTCGAGGCTCCGAGGTCATTAATTTATATTAGTCATCTTGTCGTGTTGTGATTAGTTTAACTGTTTATTGCTTTAATTCAAATTCATATTTTGTCTCCGAGTTATGTTTTAATGTTTAGAGTTTAGTTTTAATCGTTAACCATAGCGAACCGTATGCGTCACCCATTCGGGAACGGCGAACGTCACATTGGCTTGTGAGGTTCGCCGCTCCGGAATTGTCCACGTATTTTGGACAGCCTGAGAGTGTAGGCCGATGCTTGTGATTTGTGATATGTGCCTTACGATTTACGCGGAATTTCGGTTGTGTAACTCAGTTGTTCTCCAACACACCATGTTCAGGCGTGTGCTTGGAGAGCAGCAGGGTTATGCTGCCGAAATTTCGCGGCAATCGTAGGCTACACGTCACAAATCACAAGCATCGGTCTACACTCTTGGGTGGGTTTAGGGCCTTTACCTAATAGGGAGTTCACCTAAGCCACGGACGATCGTTGATGTTCTTTGTCTTTCGTTTAGCCTTTGAAATGAACAGTGATCAGAGGGTGATGTATGACGGGTGGAGAAAGGATGGGGCACATTCGAATGAATGGATGGTTGTAACAAAGGCTTTTCTTGGGCACGCTTTCAAAGATGCAACTGGTCGTCTAGTGAAGTGTCCTTGCAATCGCTGCGAGAACAAGTGGCCTCAGAAGAAGGAAGAAATGGAGAAACACCTTTGCAAAAGTGGGTTTATGCCGAACTACCTTGTATGGTACCGGCATGGAGAGTCTATTAGACACGTTGACGCGGAGGTGGAGCTTGATGACGATCATGATAGGATGGACGATATGTTGCATGATCTTGGTAGGGAGGTTGAAATGAACGGTGAGGAGCCGGGGTAGCTTCCACGCGATGCTCAAGAATTCTTCCGGCTACTCGCTGCGGGAGAAGAGAGACTGCACGAGCACACTCAGATGTCAGTTCTTGGGACTCTCACAAGACTAATGGCGATAAAGTCAAAGCACAACATTTCAAACAGTGCTTACAACGACATCGTCCAACTTATGGGCGAGGTTCTCCCGGAGAATCATAAGTTGCCAAAGAATATGTACTTCGCAAAGAAGATGTTGGCTGGTCTTGGGATGACATATGAGAAGATCGACGTGTGTCCCAACAGTTGCATGCTATTCTTTGAGGAGGATGACAAGCTGGACCGTTGTAAGCATTGTGAAGCTTCTAGATATGTCGAGGTGACAAATGATGAGGGTGAATTGGTAGTTACGAAGGTCGCAGCTAAGCAACTTCGTCGGTTGCCCATCATTCCTCGGCTTTCAAGGTTGTTCCTCAACAAGGAAATAGCTTTGCATATGACGTGGCCAAAGAATGGTGTACGTCTCGTCACTAATCCAGACATAATGGTCCATCCGTCGGACGGTGATGCGTGGAAGGCATTTGACGAGTTTGATCCCGAATTTGCAAACGACCCTAGGAGTGTACGGCTTGGTCTATCGATGGACGGATTCACACCTTTCAATACCAGTGCAAGCCCTTACTCCTGTTGGCCTGTCTTCATTGTGCCATATAATCTTCCTCCTGAGTTGGTCAATAAAGAAGAGTTCATGTTCCTTGCACTAGTCATCCCAGGCCCCGAGCATCCAGGACCAAAGCTGAATATGTTTGTTCGCCCTTTAATTGAAGAGCTGAAACAATTGTGGAGAGGTGTGAAGGCTTATGACAGCCATACTGAAAAGGAGTTTACCATGCGCGCTGCTTATTTGTGGTCAGTGCATGATCTGCTGGCGTATGGAGATTGGTCTGGATGGTGTGTCCATGGTCGGTTGTGCTGTCCCATATGTATGAATGATACGGATGCATTCAGATTGAAGCATGGTGGGAAAGTGTCATTCTTTGATGCTCATCGACGTTGGACTCCATTCAAGCATGATTTCAGGAATTCGCTTACTGCATTCAGAGGTGGAGCCAAAATCAGAAATGGGCCACCAAAGAGGCAAACTGCACCGCAGATAATGGCATGGCATGCTTGTCTGAAGCAAGGAGAAAATGATAGGTTCCAAGGCTACGGGGAGGACCATAACTGGACCCATATTTCATCAATATGGGAGCTTCCGTATGCAAAAGCCTTGATCATGCCGCACAACATAGACTTGATGCACCAAGAGCGTAACGTTGCTGAAAGCATCATAAGCACATGTTTCGATGTGACTGATAAAACGAAAGATAATATGAAGGCAAGAAAAGACATGGCTGAAATTTGTAAGAGGCCGATGCTCGAGTTGAAAGTAAGCGATAAAGGGCATGAAAGTAGGCCGCGAGCTGATTACTGCCTCAAGCCGGATGAAAGGAAAGAAATATTTAAGTGGTTGAAGAATCTGAAATTTCTAGATCGGTATGCGGCAAATCTGAAATGGGCAGTCAATCTGAAGACCGGTAAATTGATCGGTTTGAAAAGCCATGACTACCATATTATTATGGAGAGGCTGATGCCCGTGATGTTTCGAGGCTATTTTAAGGATGAGCTTTGGAGCATATTTGCAGAGTTGAGTTACTTCTATAGGGAAGTATGCGTAAAGACGGTATCAAAGAGGTTGATGCAGAAATTTGAGAAAGAAATTCCAATTCTTATTTGTAAATTTGAAAAGGTTTTCCCGCCAGGATTATTCAATGTGATGCAACATCTAATTGTGCATTTGCCTTGGGAAGCTTTGGTAGGCGGACCAGTGCAATTCAGGTGGATGTATCCTATAGAAAGGGCGTTGAAAAAGCTCAGGGCGTCTGTTCGGAACAAGGCTAGAGTCGAAGGGTGTATTGCGGAGGCTTTTGCCCTTAAGGAGATATCTCAATTCTCAACCAGGTATTTCGCTCGAGCCAACAATGTGTTTGCGCCTTCAGTGCGACTTCATGTCGAAAATAAATCACCCCAAAGCACCCTTCAAATTTTTGTGAATCCGGGTAAAGCAGTTGGAAAAGGGAGTGTACGTCACATTGAAGCATCAGATTTGAACACGCTAATGCTATATATGTATAGCAATATTGACAGCACACAGGAGGCGTTCGAGTAAGTTTTCCTCATAGTTACGTCCATTTTCTCATCTCATAATTTCTATAGTGTGTAATCTCCATGTTTGTAATATGTCCAGCATGTTTGATGAAGAATGTTGGAAATCTACTAGTAAACCTACGGCCATCCAATTAGAAAATCTTCGACGTGATGGGTTGAAAGGTGGACCAAACTTCGTGCAGTGGTTTCGTAATTATGTTAGTAATTGTCGTTCTCTCATTGTCCATACTTAATCTTTGAATTTTGGACTTGGAAGATATAATGCATATACTAATTACTTGTATAGGTTTCCAAAAACTCTGTGCACCCGGACTTGCAGCAAATGGCACATACCTCTGTGTCCGTCCGAAACTATACTCGCTATGATGTAAATGGATATCGCTTCCGAACCGCGAAATTGGAGAAGAGTCGACCATTGGCAGCCACCACCAATAGTGGTGTGTTGGCAAGTTCATATGTTGACGATGACAAAGTAGTAGACTATTACGGTGTTCTTCAAAACATTGTAGAGTTGATTTTCGATGGCCCCAAAGAACTTAAAGTCGTGTTTTTCGAGTGCGACTGGTTTGATGCTCATAGTGGGACTCGTGTCGACAAGTATGGTAATGTCGAGGTGAAGCATAGCTCTAGGATTCCGAGCAGTATGAGCGATGTTGTCCTTGCAAATCAGGCAAAACAGGTGTACTACCTGCCATATCCTCACCCAAGCCTTAGGGCTTGGTGGGTTGCAATCAAAGTCAACCCACAAGTCGTCGCTCCAGAGAGTGCTAACTACGTGAGTACGAGCAGGGACAACGATGATGCTGTTTTTCAACCAGAAGCGGCGTCGAATCAAGACATAGCTCACCGATTCCATGTGACCAATGGAGAAGGACTTGAAAATCTCTGTTGCAATTCAAGCGACTTAATTGAAGAACCTAGGTCAAAGCGCAAACGACCTGTCGTCGTTAGAAGATTAGTAAGGATCCAACGAAATCAAGAGCGTATGAATAAACAACGAGCCGAAGAAGCATCATCGGATGTGGATGACTTTTGATTAGTATGTTTCTTTTAGTTAATCAATTAAGCTATGTATTCCAATTTCCACATTATTAATTTTCATATTATTTGTTTCATATACTATGGTTTGACATTAATTTATCTACAGTTGAACATGTTCAAGCATAGGAGATCAAGGAGGAGTGGGGGCAGCGCGGCCAGCGAGGACAGCTCGGGCAGTGGGCTTTTTCAGGGCACCTCACAGAGCCGACAGAGGCAGCAGCAACTTCTCGACTGTCTAGATGAAGTACAGGGTGAGGAGGGTGAGCAGGAGACTCCTCAGCAGGATGCTCATGTGCAGGGTGAGGAGGGTGAGCAGGATGAGGAGGGTGAGCAGGATGAGGAGGTTGACCCAATGGGGGCAGGCAGCGCGGGCGACGCGTCAGATGGTTCTACGTCCTTCAGGTATTATTATGCATATTAGTTTAATTGATATTAGTTTCTAATCATTTCATCATATTGAATTTACTTGTATACTTAGGTATAAGAAGAGCAATGCGCTTGGTCCGAGACCTGCCGAGAGGAGGCTCATCCGGCCGCATGGAGAATGGTGGGGCTTATTTCTGTTGTGTTAATTTTTTAATGTGAATGTGATTGCACTAGTTTACTTGTTTTATTAATTTTTGTAGGTCATGGGAAGACTTGACTTGGGACGGTACAGGCAGACGTCCCAAGGTGAACGCGGTGTTGGGTAGCCTCTGTCGCTTCTACTACCCTGGCATGGTGGAGCTGAATGGCGAGAGGTTCGCGGCTATGCAGTGGGCTGACTGGGGTCTAAAGGACTATGTCGAGCCAGGGGAGTCAGGGGAAAGCAGTAGCGGAGGGGGAAGTTCGGGAAAAAAAACGAAGGACTTGTCAGGTGGCTGTGTGGGACGAGTTCTGGGTGAGTTTACTTTCGTATATAAGCAATTCATTGAATTATTGCTTCTCCTAATCTTACTTTAACTTAACTTCTACATTGATATGTAGGGGAGGTTCCAATTGCCGGATGACATCGAGGAGGATCAGGCTCAGTGGACACGTGTGAAGAGGCACTTTCGGAAGTGCGCTGATAAGATAATCAAGGATGCCATGTACAATGCTCGCATCGCGGCCGTCAACTACTACTACAAGAAGATAAAGGGGCAGAAAATGAGCAAAGCATTAGGGGCCAATGAGATGTACCTCACAGAGGAGCAGTACCTGGAGAGCGTTGTGGATTGGCTGGCGAAGGACATGGAAGCCTGGAGGTGGTTGGCTAAGAGATGGGCGTCGCCTGAGTGGATTGCAGAGTCCAACAAGCACCGTGCCAACCGTGGCACTGAAGGACCGGGGCACAGGTATGGCGCCGATGGACACCTTGGTACCGCACGCCACATGGTAAGTATATAAATCAAACTTGTATGTTACATCTATGAAAATTATATGGTTTAACTCTTCTTTTTCATGCAGGAAGCTGAAAGTGGAGTTGCTCCAAGTTTTATGGAGGTTTACGTCCGTGGTCACCGTGGCCCTGATCCGGCGAACCCTGATGTGCTATGCAGCGAGGCGGCAAGGGAGAAAATGGTAAACAAGTTTGTATTTACGAATTAAATTGCATGTTTTGTGTCTAACTCCAACTTTCTTTGCAGAATGCATATGGGGAGGAAATGACTCAACGCCATGGGCCTGACTTCGACTGGATGCATTCAGACTTAGATGCCTCGGCGTTGTACCACAGTGGTGGGGGTAGAAAGCATGGCAGGTAAGGTGTTTGTGTTTGATTCGACGATTTCATTAACAAGAATGTGTCCACTTAATGGCTCAACTATGTGTATCATGCAGGTTTGCCTTTGGCACCGGCGTTGTGGAATATAACAGGACAATAGGTCAAGGGAAGGCATCGTCTTCGGGAGGGAGTTCTCGCTCCTCCAAGTCTGCTCGAGAGGCTCAGCTGGAGGAGGAGACTCGGGCAGCACAGGAGCAGGCTCGAGCAGCACAGGAGCAGGCTCGAGCAGCGCAGGAGCAGGTTGGACAGCTGACGCAATATATGGCTTCTTATTTTCAGGTAATCCGTCTATCTCATCACGTGTCGTCATTGAATTCAAAGTATAATGTTGTGATTCTAACGTTGCATCCATTTGCAGGAAATGACTACTCGACTCGGCCCTGATATGAACTTGCCCGCTTTTCGCCCTCCCCAGGTAACACTATCTGAACACTTCAATTCCATAGCAACTCTTTTTTTATTATCAAAAATGGCTCGTAGGCACAAGGATGGGGACAGTGGCCAGGACAAGCTCCAGCGTCGCAGCCACAGTGGACCGGTGTTGGGTGGACGCAGGCACCTCCAGGCACTTGGACGCCTCCACCCCAAGGATCACAGCCAGTCCCGGGATGGGTGCCACCGGTCTCCCAGCCACCGGCGGGCTCTTAGCCATTTCAAGCGTGGATGGCACCGCCACCGACGGGGTGGGTGCCACCACCTCTGGGGTGGCCAGCACAACAGTACCCGTGGATGCATGCACAACCTCCTCCTCACCATGGATCACAGGTGACGTTCCATGTTTAGTTTTATGCACATATTGACCAAACACAGCAATGTATAGGTATAGTGATAGCAAAATACAGCCTTATTTGAATGATTGATGAATTGCAGGGTTCAGCGTCACATGCTCATGGATCGGAGGGTAGTGTCAACGTCCAAGACTTCCTCGTCCATGGTGCTGGAGGGAGTGGCCACCTTCCTGGTGGCGGAGGAGGGAGTGGCCAAAACTCCCACAGCCCGCCGGAGTGAGGAGTGAGTAGTGAGTAGTGAGTAGCTTATGGACTTATGGACTCTAGACTCATGGACTAGAGTTTTGTGAATTGTGTATTTGAATGGACAATGGACTTATGGACTCTAGACTTATTTGAATGGACTATGGACTATTTATGTATATGTGAATGTGTTTTATGAATTATGTATTAGGCTTGTGAATCTGTATATGTGAATTGTGATATTGTGTATATTGCTGTGAATTATTAATAGGTGCAGAAAAATCTGTTTGGGGGGGGGACCATCAATTTTCGTCGGCCTCGATGGTGGCCGACGAAAATATGTTCCCAGGCTATTTTCGTCGGCCACCACCTAGGCCGACGAAAATAGCTTGGCACGTATTTTCGTCGACCACCACCGGGCCGACGAAAATAAATGGTCGACTGACTATTTTCGCCGGCCTTGGGAAAGCCGACGAAAATAAGTTATTTTCGTCGGTACCGACTAAAATAGCCGCCTATTTTCGTCGAACTTATTTTCGGCGGCTATTTTCGTCGGCCTGCCGACGAAAATACTCTATTTTCGTCGGTTTAGGCTTATTTTCGTGGGTTTTTGGCCCACGAAAATTTAGGTGTTTCCTGTAGTGGTCGCAGCCACTTCAGAGCTCATGAGTTTATTGGATTGCTATTCATGCTATCATCAAATTTGGATGAAGAAGGAGGACAAGCCCAAAACAAGATTCATAACCCCTAGTGGGACCTATTGCTACCTTCGGATGCTCGAGGGGATCAAGAATGCCGGAGGAAGCTTCAGCCGAATGACCTCTAAAGTCCTCAGCTCTCAGATTGGCAGGAATGTCCTTACATATGTCGATGATATCATATAAAAACACGAAGCAAGAAAATCACATTGCCGACCTGCAAGAAACATTTGCTAATTTTAGGAAGGCTGGTCTCAAGCTAAATCCAGAGAAATGTGTCTTCGGGGTAAAGAAGGAAAAATTTCTTGGGTGCCTAATATCAACAAAAGGAATTGAAGCAAACCCAAGCAAAATAGAAGCAATACTTCGGATGGAGCCACCAAGGACAAGAAAAGGTGCCCAGAGATTAACACGGCGGCTGGCCTCTTTAAACTGATTCATCTCAGGATCAACAGAGAGGAATTTGTCATTCTTCGAAGTGCTAAAGTCAGCCGAAGTCTTTCAATGGGGACCAATTCAACAAAAGGCTTTCGAAGAGCTGAAGAAATATCTAATGCAACTAACAACATCGACTCCACCTTCGTCAAGAGCCCCATCGCTACTGTATGTAGCTGCTTCCCACGCTGTAGTCAGTGCAGCGCTGGTGTAGGAGAGACAAGATGATCAAGCGAAGAAGCAAGTCCCAGTATATTTCGTTTCTGAAGTACTTAGTCCATCAAAAAGAAATTACACAGAGATGGAGAAGGTACTATATGTTGTATTGATGGCTTTCAGAAAGCTTCGACATTATTTCCAGTCATACCTCATTATAGTACCTTTGTCCCAACCTCTCAAGAACATTATAAGAAACAGAGAAGCTACAGGAAGAGTTGGAAAATGGGCTACAGAACTGAATGAGTTCACTATTGATTTTGTCTATAGCTCCTCAATTCAATCTCAAGCGTTAGCAGACTTCATTGCAGACTGGACGCCATGGGCTCAGGAAGAAGGAAGCACAACAGACACCAAAGCTTGGACAGTGTTCTGTGATGGATCATGAGGAACCTTCGGTGCAGGTGCAGCTGGTATTCTAATTTCACCATCCAAGATCAAAACATGCTATGCGGCCAGATTGGAGTTCAACTGCACAAATAACATTGCAGAGTACGAAGCTCTTCTTTCGGGGCTTCGAAAGCTTAAGGCAATGGGAATAAGAAGTGCAGTCCTCAAATCTGACTCACAAGTCATCACATGCCACTTTGATAAAAGCACCAGAGCAAGAGACCCGAAGCTTGAGAAGTATGTTGATACAGTCCAAAGAATGGAAGCCTTCTTCGAAGGTTTCTTAGTAAAGAATATTCCAAGAGGAGAAAATAAGCAGGCAAATTTACTTGATAAATCAGCAACGCATGGGCTCTCACTCCATTCAGAAGTATTCTTTGAAACTCTAAAAGCACCTTCAGTCAAGCTTATGGAGCGAACGGTGCTTACAACCTCACCTATGCACAACGAAGATTAGAGAACTAAGATTATATATTTCCTGCAAGGCAATTATCCTTCGGACGATGAAGCCTACATAAAAAGAATGCAAGCCAGGACAAGACCTTATATGATCATAGACGGAGAACTATTCAAACAAGGAGTTTGTTCTCCACTGCTGAAGTGTTTGTCTAGAGTCGAAAGTCAAGAGCTAATGAAAGAGATACATGCAGGGATATGCAGAGCTCATATTGGATCCAAGACTTTACTCGGAAAAGTTTCTAGACAAGGATTTTATTGGCCGAAGGCAGCTTCGGATGCAGCTTCAAAAATGTGAAAACTGCCAGAGGTGTGCCAGAGATCAAAAACAACCTTCGTCTCTAACTCAGCTAATTCAGCCCACTTGGCCACTGCAAAGGTGGGGTCTAGATTTACTAGGCCCACTTCCACCAGCGTAAGGAAACTTGAAATATGTTGTGGTAGCAGTGGAGTACGTTTCAAAGTGGATCGAAGCTAAACCCCTATCTACAATCACTTCGGCCACGGTCCAGAAGTTCTTCTGTCAGAATATCGTTTGCTGGTTCGGTGTACCGAAGGCTATCACGGTTGATAATGGAACTCAATTTGATGCTGAGACATTCAAAACTTTTTTGTGACCAAATTGGTACAAAAATACATTTTGCATGTGTGAGGCATCCATAATCTAATGGATTGGTAGAGCGAGCTAACAGAATTATTATAATAGGCATAATGAAGTCAATCTTCAATCT
Source organism: Zea mays (assembly GCF_902167145.1). Lineage (NCBI taxonomy): Eukaryota > Viridiplantae > Streptophyta > Magnoliopsida > Poales > Poaceae > Zea > Zea mays. The sequence goes on along the minus strand of NC_050104.1, from coordinate 7,761,573 downwards.
GCCAAAAGGAAAGTGGTCAGATGAATTGGTAAAAGTGGTATGGAATCACAACATTGTTGTTCTCAAGATCAACGGGCTTTATTCAGAGATGAAGCAATAACACCGGAAGAAGCAAGAATAGGCTCGATAAGGACTCTGGCTTCGGAAGAAGACGAAGATGCTTGTAAAATAACAGAAGACACTATAGAAGAGACCAGACTTCAGGCAATAGACCATGCCAATAAATATTAAGTTGAAACAGTCAAGTGGCGAGACAGAAAAATAAGATTAAAGAATATCAAGCCAGGACACTTGGTGCTTCGAAGAATAGCCAATCCAGACATAGTGGGGAAGCTATAGCTTAAGTGGGAAGGTCCCTTTTTTGTAGTGTATTCGTCAAGACTTGGATCATACAGGTTGAAGGACATGGATGGCAATGACATTCCAAGATCTTGGAATGCAAATGAGCTTCAGAGATATTATGTGTAAACTATGTAATTTTCTTACTTTTCCCTATGGCACCCTTTTCCTTTTAAGATGGGAGAAAGGTTTTTAATGGGGCCATAGGTTGCAATTTTTCATTTTTCTTGCGCAGCCCTATGCAATACAAGGGTCAGCTTCCCCACTTGTAAAATGTAAAGATCTGAGATTACACCATCGAGTGTAAAAAAGTATAAAGAAGCTCCAAAGTCGTCCCTAAGGGGATGCAGAGCTAAAATACCACCTAAGTCAAAGATGAAGTAGCTCCAAAGTCGTTCCTAAGGGGATGCAGAGCTAAAATACCACCTAAGTCAAAGGTGAAGAAGCTCCAAAGTTGTTCCTAAGGGGATGCAGAGCTTAGCTCCAAAGTTGTTCCTAAGGGGATGCAGAGCTGAAATACCACATAAGTAAAGGTGAAGAGACTCCAAAGTCGTTCCTAAGGGGATGCAGAGTCTGGGTGTGAATTTGTATGCGTTTTTATCTTTGGCATACATTAGCATACTCCATAACATCATCTTCTGCATTCATACAAACATACATTAGACATCTATAGCTTCATCGCATCATGACATATCGCAAAAGGCATTAGCAGAAAGGAAGAGAAGGTTCATGTTTTCAATGTGAAAATGTTTTGTTGTGAACGATGATGCTTCGTTATAAACAAAGATCATTAATAGGAAAAGAAGGGAAACCGCTTTGTTATGTATGAGGAGGCCATCTTTTGATTTTGGTCCAAAGGTGCTTCGATGTGAACGAAAAGAAGGGAAGGTGTTTTTCGCCTTCGGCTCAAAAAGCAGGGAGCATCGGTTTCGTCCACAACAAAGCAAACAACAGTGGGACAAAAAAGTAAAAGCAACAATTACAAGGTATTTATAGATATTTACAAAAAAATACATTCAATCGCTACTCGTTGAATACATTGTTTTTTCTGTACAAAGAAGCCCTAAAAGTGTTTTCAGCCATTATCTCCCGAAGCTTTCTTTAGATCGCCAGAGCAAGCTTCGGATCATCAGTGAAAGTCGCCTAGAGGGGGGTGAATAGGCAAAACCTGAAAATTATAACTTTAAACCCAGACTTGATCCCTTGATTAGTGGTTAGAACAAGATGCGCAATTATCAGAGTATAAAACTAAGTCCTTTGCTTGCAAAGAGTATTGCTTTCAAGGAATGCGGAATTAACAAAAGCAACACAACTAAAATGTTTATGGAGAATAATGCAAGAGGGCTTAGATGAGAAGAGAAATAACACAAGTTCTTTCTTGCAAGGCGTTGCTTCTATATATGAGAATTTAACTTGAGGTAACACAAAGTAATATCAACAAAGAATAGTGCAAGAGAACTTAAAGAGGGAGAAGACAAACAAATCACAAGCAATAAACACAAGTGACACGGGTGATTTGTTTTACCGAGGTTCGGTTCACCAAGAACCTAATCCCTGTTGAGGAGTCCACTAAGGATGGGTCTTTTTAAACCCTTTCCCTCCCTCCACCGATCACCAAGACTGGCGAGTGCTTCTTCTTAATCTCAAGGATAACTAAGACCCCGCAAGGACCACCACACACTTAGGTGTCTCTTGCTAGCTTTACAAGTCTCCAAAAAATTTGGAGGAAGATGAATGGGAGTCAAAACTCCACGCTCAAATGATCACAAGGTGTAGCACACACTTTCTCTCAATGATTCTCACAAGGCACTATCGCTAAACACACATGAGTAGCTCTCTTTTGCTTGATCTCTCTTTTGTGGCACTTGTGAGGCTTTGATGTGGCCTAAATCTTGTGTATGAGATATATAAATGAATGGAGGTGGTTGGGAGGGCTTGGATATGTCTACTACATGCCTTGATATGTTGCTTGGGCTCCCACACCTTGAAATGGCCGGTTGGGTGGTATTTATAGGCTCCAACCCCCATATGGCTGTTGGACAGAAAGCAGTAGCTTTTTGTTGACGAGCACATCGGACACTACATTGTTCATTGTCCGGTGCGTGCCACGTCAGTCACCCGTTGGAGTCAACCGTTGAATTCGTCTGCCCCTATGGCGCACCGGACAGTCCAGTGCGACTGACTTTCTCTGACCACTTCTGACCTTCTGTCCTCTTTGACCGCGTAGCAGTCGACCGTTGGCGAAGATGACATTTGGCCCTGGGCTCACCGGACAGTCCGGTGAATTTTAGCCGTGGAGCTCTTTGTTTTCCCGAGAGCGGCTAGTTCGCTGGGCACGCCAGCCTAGGTACTGGACACTGTCCGGTGCGCCGTAGGCTGGTGCAAGCCTGTCTTGCCCCATTGTTGGATTTCTTCGCTGACTCTTTTGGGATTCTTTTGATCTTGAGTCTTGGAATTTTCTGCTTCTTTTTATGTCTTCTATTGAGGTGTTGCATCCTTATTTTCTTTAGTCCAATCCTCTTTGTATTTTGATTCTTTCACTCATATATCTTCTTTTGCCCAATACTAGATCCACAATAGTGATATGTTGATTTCGAGCTTTCCAACCTTTCTAGAAGTGTTGAAAAGGTTCCTCGGGGTATTTAGAATTTATCCAAAGAGTATAACTATTGGTAGTTCATCTATTCCATGTATTACCCCTATTTGGTTGGAACCAAGCTGATTCTGACTTAGAAATTGAACTATTGATCTTATGAACCTGTGAATCAGAGACTAGGCAAACTGGTCAGTCCGAATGGTTGTGAAGGTCATCAAGCACCAAAATATAAGAAATGGTTTTAAGTCCATTTCCCTTTCAATCAGCCTTCATCAACATCGCCCTAAAAACAACAAGGAAAAGGCATTGAGGAATATAACAAAATCTAAAATAAAAGCAAGAAGGTAAAGAGATTTCGTATACTTTGTTAAGTAAGGCACGAGCTTCGTTCCCATCAATCTCTCGACCGCCTTTGGCCCAGATCTGAGTAATGAACTTGTTTCCTATGCTGCTGGCTTTGGTCGGAATATTAACCAGGTCAGACGGTGAGAGACTAAATTTAGGACTATTAACAGTTCTTATATGGTTGCACCCAGCCTTAACAAAAGCAGCAGTTGTGCCACAAGAGGCCACCAGCGCGCAGAAGTCTCCATGCCCTTTCATTACTTCGTCAAATTTGTTAATTTCCTTCTCCACAAAGTCGAGGGCCTTCGGAATGTCTTCGTTAGAATAATTCTTTTCCCCCGACACTGCCCCAACTGAGTTGAAAATTTCACGTAGGCGGGCGGAGCTATTTTCCACGAAGCTCGAGCATGTTTCCCAAAGCAATGTTAAAGCTTTAGATAATTTGGAACTCTGTTTTGCTTCGGCTTCGACCTTATTTCTCAAGATTCTAACCTCGTCTTCGTAATGATCTTTAGCTTCCTTTAATTTTGAATGTGTTATTTCGAGCTCTTTATCTTGATCACGCATGCGAGCAGCTTGATCCGAGATACGAAGTTTAGCTTCGGTCAAGTGTTTTTCAACATTTTAACCTTCAAATCCTTCTCAGCCAGAGAATTTTCAAGCTCTTTTACCCTTTTCTCCAGGTTGCTAATAACAAGTTCATTCTTTTGATGTTCAACTTCTTGTTGAAGCTTCAAAGCCTTACTCAGCAATAAACTCTTCCAAGAAACAAAAGTTAGCCACAAAATCTGAAAGTTTAAAAGTTAAAAAATTCAAAGGGACGGACATAAGGGTTTGTACCTTAAAGTTTGAGTAGAATAGGCTTCCAGTAATGTGTTGCCTTATATAATTACTAAGGTCTCGCTCAAGCTTCAGAAATCCAATAGTCTTTGATAGAGTATTGACAATCTTTGCTCCGCCCCGGTCAGGGATACACCCCAAAATTTCTTCGTCCACATCGCCAAAAAGCACAGATCTAGGATTGTATCCACCAGCAAGGGCGAATTCCTTCAATTCAGAAATGTCTTCATCGGACAGTTCTTGGCCACTCAGGTGCCGTAGGTCCAAATTTGTGTCCTCCGAAGCCTTACAGGTGGATACTTAGGCTATGTCTTTAAGAGAGTCACATCAGATATAAGCCTGTCAATCTCTGATATTGTGGTCCCGAGGTTTTCATCTTCAGGTCTGCCTTCATTAGCTTCAGCTTCGGCGGTATCTTCGGCATTAGCAGGCACATCAATTTTTTCCGCCGAAGCCGAGGGCGGGGTCTTTTCGATGGCTTGCATCACATCCATCATTCGCCGCTTCTTCGAACCCCCAACATTTCCCCTGGTAGCCGAAGCAGTCTCCTTTCCTTCCAAGCTTTGTTGAACACCCTTCTCCTTTGACTACAATAGGCTAGTTAGATCCGACCCCAGGGGACTTAGTATTGCAAACAAGAAGGGTTCAGTCATTACCTTCAGTATCTTTAAAACATCGACAGAGGAGGATGGAGAAGGGTCTGCAGTCTTTCCTAGTACATCTTGTACCTTCATCTCCGCAGCAGCCATTGTGGGGGACGGATATCCCCCGGGTCCACTAGAAGGTAGAAAGGCCTCGAAAAAGGCTTTGGGCCTATTGTCTCGCAAGACCGTCCCTTCATGGGCCAGGGGAGAATTGCTGGCGAAATGGGCCGACCCGAGGAGGAAGCAGACTTAGGCCCAGGCGGTTCGTTGGATTTAAGCATTACCAAGAGCACTGGTCTGATTCTCCCACGCAGCATCCTCGGACATCGGAACAAAATAAGGATAAGTCGGCAAGATTATAGGAAGATAAGTTCAATCGGTTCACTATTACTTAGGAACACATCATCATCATACACGCATGTAATGCCCCATAGTCAAGTATATAAGGCCTAGGGGGTACCCCATCAGATTCATCGACCATCTACTCAGTTCACTAGCTTTCTCCATACTGGAGACTTCCCTTGTAACCCACCACATAAAGATCCACACCAAGAAGTAGGGTGTTACGCATCTCAAAGCGGCCCGGACCTATATAAAATCGCCTACCGTCTCTCGTGCGTCTCGCACGAACCATTGAGTTACAGTCAACAACACCGTCCTACCCAAAAGCACCTCGAGGGGTAACCTTGGATGCGCGGTCGGGCTCCAAACACCGATAGCTGGCGCGCAAGGTAGGGGGTGTGTCGTTGATCCAAGCTAGCTCAATGGTTGTCACCTCCCAATGCAAGATCACTCTCTGCCCTGGATCCGTATTCTGCTTCGGGACCATCTCGTCCGTAGCAGATGAGAAGGGAATTCTGCACCGCATAGTGGATCCACCGGAGAAGAAGCCTTCCTCGGAAATCTCTGAGAAAGTCAGAACGAGACAGTAGAGAGTGCAACCTCCTGCGCCTCAAACGAAGACTGCCTCTTGCAAGTCGAGAGCCAAGAATTCACTCACCTGAAGAACCCCGTTGCCCACTTCGCCCACAGAGGAGTGGACATGGATTATAAGGAAAAAAGAAGCAAGCGTGATGGAGGCCCATCAAGTTATCCTTCCGACACCATCGCCCTCAAAGAAGGACGGAAAGGAATTCATCACCACAGCAACTCCTTTCTACCCTGACGTCCTCTTCATCGGGGGGAGAGTGGAGTCATCTCCCATCTCCTACGACGAGCCAACCATGCCAGGGGAAGAACCTCCCCAGCGAGAAGCTCGGCGACGGAGGAACATACGCCGGAATATTCGGCGACATCACAAGGCTGGGGAGCGGACCCATCATAGCCCGTATCCCGGGATGAACTCTCGGAAGTAGGAGAAACTCCTGACGAACGAGTCTTTAGAGAAAGGAGGAACTCTCGCCGACGTGATCGCCGGCAAGCTCAAGACCAAGATCGAGAACAAGCTAAGTAGGATGCGAGGTTACGCCGAGAGAACCCTCTCTTCACGCGAAACCTGAACCTTGACTTTGCTCGTGCAATGAACACGCCGAGTGAAGTCAGAGGAGTGTTGGCTCGGATAGCTGATGGCCTCCCACGGACTCCGGATGCTGAAGGCTATCGGCGGCTACTCACTCGGGCAGCTAATCACCTTCTACCCCTCGCTCATCCCCAAGCGATCTGCGGCACGCCATCAACAGTCGGCGAGACATACGAAGCTCCATCAATGCTTCACGCGAACGACGACACGAAAACAAGATAAGGCGCCGGGAGGAGTACGATCGGGACCATGGCGTCCCGGCTCGAAGTCGCGCCACCCGGATTGAGTCGGCAGCAGCCTCAACCAGTGGCCCGATCCGGGGACGGTCGAGACGACACATCAGCGACTCCCCTCCCTGGGACCGGCACCATGAACGTCGACAGAAGGACACATGTGGAGTATCTACGCTTACTCAGTGTCTCAGGGCCATCCAGTGGCCCCCAAACTTCAAGGTCTCCAACATCGACAAGTATGAGCCTAAGCAGGACCCAGGAGGCTAGTTGATCGTCTATACAACCGCTGCTCGGGCCGCTGGGGCAACCGAAGACGTGATGACTGCGTACTTGCCCATTGTTCTCGGGCAGGATGCATTGCAATGGCTACGACACCTGCCGCGACACTGCATCAACGACTGGAGCGACTTCAGTCGGTGCTTCATCGCCAACTTTCAGTCCCTCTCCGACAAGCCAGCGCAGCCATGGGACCTCAAATCCATAAGGCATCGGGGTGACGAAACACTTTGGTCGTACCTCAAGAGGTTTCAGACCATGAGAAACCGTATCCTCGAAGTCACTAATGCGACAGTGATTGAGGACTTCTACCGAGGGTCTAATGACTCGGCCTTCGTCCGAGCCATACTACAGAAAGCGCCAACCACCTCCGAGCAGCTGTTCTGGGAAGCGGACCTCTACATCACCGCTGACGAGCGGGCTCGGGACCTCATCGGGGGGAGCAAAACCCACGCCACCAGCACCACGGCGCGACACAAACCAGCAACCCGACAAGCGTTGGGAGAAGAGGCCTCGTGAAGAGGTCCACGCCACCGGACCACCCGTCTCTCGTGCCCGAGGTGCACCCCGCGGAGGCGAGCGAACACTAGATGACATCCTCGATACCCAGTGCTCGTATCACAAGGATGTGCGCCACACCCTGCGGAGCTGCAGGGACTTCAAGCATTCCGTCGGGAATGGTCGACCATTCTAGCCTCTACCACCTCCCCCACCACGAGGAGGGCCTGGCGAGCCCAGGCAGCCTCAGCAACAGGAAGGGGAAGGGGTGGAGCATTCCCGCGCGTCGACGGAGAGGTCAACGTCATCTTTGGAGGACACGGGTCGTAGGAGAACAGAAGGTAGCAAAAGCTCAATGACCGACAGGTACTGGTGGCAACCACCAGTGCTCCGGCTCCCTACAGGTGGTCGGAGTACCCGATCACCTTCAGCTGAGCGGATCAATGGCTCAACTTCGACCATCCGGGCAAGTACCCGCTCCTCGTCGATCCAGTGATCCGAGAGAGCAGGGTAAAGAAAGTACTAGTGGACGGGGGGAGCAGCATCAACGTTATCTTCCCCGGACGCTCTTGGGCTTGGGGGTCGCACTCAAAGACGTCACCGAGTCAGACACCCCTTTTTTTGGCATTGTGCCGACCAAAGGAGAATATCCGCTCGGACACATCTACATGCCCGTTACCTTTGGAACTCTAGAAAACTACAGAACCGAGTTCCTGAGGTTTGAGGTGCCGAGTTTCGACTGTGGATACAACACCATCATCGGCAGGCCAGGATTGGCCAAATTCATGGCCATTCCACACTATTCGTACATGATGTTGAAGATGCCAGGACCACAAGGAATCATCACCGTGCGTGCTGACTTCCAAGGCGCCGCGGAATGCTTTTGGGGAGCTATCCAAGCGGCCCTCACTACTAAACCGTCGACGACTTCCTCCGCACAGGCAAACACAAAGCCTGAGGAAGACCTCGCGGTACCTGCAAATGAAGCTCAAGCTGTGACCTCTGTGCGACCGACTGAAGAGACAAAGAGGATCAACCTGGGGTTCGCTAATGAACGCAAGACTGCCATCATGAGCTCTAGCCTCGACAACAAATAGGAAAGCGCGCTCATCCAATTCCTGCAAGATAACCGAGATGTATTCGCATGGCAACCTGCAGATATGCTGGGAGTCCCGAAAGAACTGGCCAAGCACAAAATGAAGGTCTATCCTCAAGCAAGGCCGATTCGACAAAAATTGCGCTGTTTCACGCCTGACAAGAGAGAAGCTATTCGCGCCGACTTAGCTCGCTTAGTGGCAGCATGGTTCATTAGCTCGCTGTGTGGCTAGCAAATCCTGTTCTTGTACTCAAAAAAGAATAAAGTGGATTGGAGCATGTGCGTCGACTATATAGATCTCAACAAACACTGTCCGAAGGATCCCTTCGGACTACCTAGAATAGAACAAGTGGTCGATTCGACCGCTGGATGTTCTATGTTGTCCTTCCTAGACTGCTATTCCGGATACCATCAGATCAGCTTGGCAAAAGAAGATGAGGAAAAAACTGCATTCATCACCCCGTTTGGAGCTTTCTGCTATACTTCCATGTCGTTCGGCCTCAAGAACACGGGAGCGACTTACCAGAGAGCTATTCAAACATGCTTAGTCGATCACTAGGGCAAGCGGGTGGAAGCTTATGTCGATGATGTGGTGATCAAAACAGAAAACTCAAAAAACTTTATTGAAGATTTGCAGCTGGTCTTCAATAGCTTGAGGCGATACCGGTGGAAGCTCAATCCAGAGAAGTGCGTCTTCGGAGTACTAGTAGGGAAATTACTCGGATTCATTGTCAGCCACCGAGGAATCGAAGCCAACCTAGAAAAAATCGAGGCCATCATGAGAATGGAAGCGCCACGATCACAGAAGAAGGTACAGAGGCTTACTAGATGCATGGCAGCCTTGAGCAAGTTCATATCAAGGCTGGGCGAGAAAGGCATGCCATTCTACAAACAGCTCAAAAAGGTGGACAAGTTTCAGTGGACCACAGAGGCACAGGAAGCTCTAGAAGCACTGAAAAAGTTCCTGACTACGCCACCAGTACTCAAGCCACCACGCCGGGCCACGCCGAATCAGCCGACAGAAGATCTGTTGGTATACATCTCCTGCACGACTCACGTGGTAAGCATCGCGTTAGTAGTCGAGCGGGTGGAGGAAGGACATACATATCTAGTACAGCATCCGGTCTACTTCATCAGCGAAGTTCTCGGACCCTCAAAAATGAAGTATCCCCAAGTTCAAAAACTACTATACGTGGTACTTCTAAACTCTCGCAAGCTCTGTCACTACTTTGACGACCACAAAATAATAGTAGTCACCGGGTTTCCAATAGGGGACATTCTTCACAACAAAGAAGCCATCGGAAGGATAGCCGAGTGGGCCTGCGAGCTGGGAGCTCATGACATAGAGTTCTGACCTCGCACAGCAATAAAGACTCAAGCACTAGTTGACTTCGTATCAGAATGGACTCAGCATCAAGTCCGAGACAACCCGGAAGCTACTGAAGTATGGCGGATGTACTTCGATGGCTCGCTGAAGCTACAGGGAGGAGGAGCAGGGATCCTCTTCATTGCTCCTGGAGGTGAACAACTCAAGTATGCGCTCCAGTTACTATTTCCAGCATCAAATAACGCAGCAGAATATGAAGCACTGATCCATGGGTTGAATATCGCCGTGTCACTGAGCATTAAGAAGTTGATGGTATATGGAGATTCACTAGTGGTCATAAGCTAGATAAATAAAGACTGGGATTGCTCGGCTGATTCTATGGGCAAGTACTGTGTAGCCGTCCAAAAATTAGAAGACAAATTTGAAGGGTTGGAATTCCACCACATGGAAAGAGACCGCAACGCAACAGTAGACGCGTTATCAAAGCTAGGATCCAGTCGGTCCCAGGTCCCACCCAGGATCTTCGTCCAAGAAGTATCACACCCGAGTATTCTCTCAAATCAGGCAGAAGAATGCAACACCTTGAACCAACCAGAGTCGGACCCCAATGACTGGAGGGAGCCTATCATCAGGTACATAAAGAATGAAGAAGAATCGGATGATAAGGCTGCGGCAGAGCACATCGCAAGACAGTCGACCCACTACACCCTCATAGGGGGCGCACTATATAGAAGGGGTGCGACTGGAGTCCTCATGAAGTGCATTTCCTCGACTACTGGGAAGCAGCTATTTGATGAAATCCACGCCGGACAGTGCGAAATACACGTAGCATCTAGAACTCTGGTCGGGAAGGCTTTCAGATATGGTTTCTATTGGCCAACAACGAAGAGTGATGCTGCCGAGTTAGTCCAGAGGTGTGAAGCTTGTCAATAGTTATCAAAACAACAACATTTACCAGCACAACAGCTGCAGACCATCCCTATAACATGGCCATTTGCATGCTGGGGGCTGGACATGATCGGACCCTTCAAGAAAGCTCAGGGAGGCTATACTCACGTGCTGGTTGCCATTGACAAGTTCACCAAATGGATAGAGTACAAGCCCATTGCCTCTTTAACCTCAGCCAAGGCAGTGGAGTTCATACAAGACATAATATTCAGGTTTGGGATACCAAATAGCATCATAACTGACCTGGGGTCCAACTTCACTAGCTCTGAATTCTTCGATTTCTGCGAACAACGGAGTATCCAGATCAAGTACGCATCAGTAGCACATCCAAGAGCCAATGGCCAGGTGGAAAGAGCCAATGGAATGATACTGGAAGCACTCAGGAAGAAAGTGTTCGACAAAAATGAAAAGCTTGCAGGAAAGTGGATCAGAGAGCTGCCATATGTGGTTTGGAGCTTGAGAACTCAACCTAGTCGAGCTCTACATGGAAATACTCTGTTCTTCATGGTTTATGGTTCAGAAGCAGTGCTACCCGCCGACCTCATGTTCGGGGCACCGAGATTGGTCTTCGAAAACATAGCTGAAGCAGAAGCTACCAGGCTAGAGGATATTGACGTGCTGGAGGAAGAGCGATGGAACATAGTAATTCAGTCGGCTAGATACCAGCAGACCTTGAGGCACTATCATGATAAAGCCGTACGACACCGATCCTTTGCAGTGGGAGACTTGGTCCTTCGCTGAATTCTAACGGGGGAAGGACGGCACAAGTTGTCACCACTATGGGAAGGGTCATTTATTGTATCAGAGGTCACTCGGCCAGGATCATACCGGCTTACTCAAATGGATGGAACAAAAGTGGGGAACTCATGGAACATAGAGCATCTTAGAAGGTTTTATCCCTAGCAGGGCCTCAAAAATTCTCGAAGCAACATTGTACTCTGTAATCAGGGGACTTCATCATCAATAAGTTTTCATTTTCAAAGGCATTCAGACTCTTGACTTTCAGCTAACCTCGATTTGATTGGACTTGAAGTCAGCACACTTACTCGACTTAGGGTGACCACTATACCCTAATAACGGAGCAATCGTCTTAAGTCGGCGATGACTTAAGTTGGCGCGACATGCTCACACTTACTCGACTTAGGGTGACCACTATACCCTACTAACAGAGCAATCGGCTTAAGTCGGCGATGACTTAAGTCGGAGCGACATGCTCACGCTTACTCGACTTAGGGTGGCCACTATACCCTACTAACGAAGCAATCGGCTTAAGTCGGTGATGACTTAAGTCGGCGCGACATGCTCACGCTTACTCGACTTAGGGTGACCACTATACAGTACTAACGGAGCAATCGGCTTAAGTTGGCGATGACTTAAGTCGGTGCGACATGCTCACGCTTACTCGACTTAGGGTGACCACTATACCCTACTAACAGAGCAATCAGCTTAAGTCGGCGATGACTTAAGTCGGTGCGACATGCTCACGCTTACTCGACTTAGGGTGACCACTATACCCTACTAACAGAACAATCGGCTTAAGTCGATAATGATTTAAGTCGGTGCAACATGCTCACGCTAACTCGGCTTAGGATGACCACTGTACCCTACTAACGAAACAATCGGCTTAAGTCGGCAATGACTTAAGTCGGTGTGATATGTTCACATCCATTTATCTTAGGGCGACCACTACGCCCTACCAGCCAAGCGATCGGTTTAAATCAGAAAACGCCCTGAAACCAGCATAACACTTTTACTTTTACAACTGTTCAGGGTGACTGCTATACCCTAACAGCAAAACAATTGGCACTCCAGGAATAAAAATAACGTTTTACTTGTTGGCATCAGGGGCACTTTCTGGCGCCCTGCTTGTAACACCTCTCGTGTTACTGTCACTAAAACTTGAGCATAACATCATGTGCATGGGCATATCATGTGTTTGTTACACCTAGAGTGCATTCACTAGGTAAGAATTTCAAACAAGTTGTACCGATGTGACTTGATGTGTGATTAACCCTAGGGTAGAGTGCTTAACCCTAAATTAGGGCTTATGGATATAAGTGAAGCCCAAATATGTGAAAACCTCAAAAGACATGAGAAATGATCATAAGGTATCACATTTAATGGACTTTGGTGGCACCAAAACCCTAAATGTGCCTAAAACCCTAAAAACAAACCCTAGAAACCCAAATTGAAACCCTAGGGGGTTAAGTGTAAATTTTGTGCACTTTTGGACCCAAGTGCAAATACCAAAGTAATAGAACACCACAAATCATGTGTTTCTCACATTTCAAGATTTGCAAGTCAAATTGTAAGATTTGGGCTTATTTGCAAAAAGGCACCCCATGCATTTCATATGCCTAAGTCCAAATTCAGTTGAATAGGGCTGACTTTGGAGCTCTATATTTCTAAATCTACAAGGAATTTGCCCAGGGTCAATACATCAGATTTATAGAGCTACTAAAGGAGTATAACTTTGTTTAAGTCATAATACATAAGTGTTGTACAAAAGTTGGAGTTAAATGGACTCAAAGTATTGCTGTCAGTCACCCATATAGTCCGATACTGGTCTGACTGTGAGTTCTGCTAAACTTTGGACTCGATTCAAACTCGAAGGAGTAAGTAAATGAGCCAGGTCTCTATAGTCGATTTGTAACTGGTTTATAGAGCTACAACTTTGATACAGATGAATGGTCAAGTTGCTACACAAAATTTGGAGCAAATCGCCCCCAAATAAGCTCTGTCATGTGTTCTGAATGGTGTTCTGATGGTACAGTGAACTGAATGAGATCATAGGTGCAGTGCACCTTGCCACCGGTGACCCCCGCGCCTGGATTCGCGCCGGCGATGCGATTCGTGCCCTTTGGTGGCCGGATAACGCTTCGGGGTGAAAAGATCTTCACCGCGGATGAGACCAAGGGCTGGCCATCATACCCACTTGCCCCATGGCCGGTCCAAATAGCCTCGCAGGAGTTGGCCACCTGCCACGCGATGGCCACATGCCTTGAAGCTTTACCACGTCGCAGTAAGCCGCTTTAGATAGCTGGTTCGTCGCCAGTAAGCCTGCCACGGTGAAAGCCACACATCTCTTTGAAAATGAAAACTTATTGATGATGAATTAAGCGTGCCATTCCAAATTCAAGAGCCACCGCCCTTGGGCCCTATAAATTAAGCGTGCCATCAGCTCCGTTAGGTAATCACGAAGCCAGACCGGCTCCTACCTCCGATTGGCCACTAGAGAGCTCCAATTTCTCTTTTCCCCAAATTGGTTTTCCGCACACCGTGAACTACCGCGTCGTGGCCAGCCTTTTGCAGGTTAGCTCGAGCCTCTTTGATTGATGTTCTAGCTTCCCTCATGTACCCTGTTGCTCACAGAATCATTCAATTGAACTAGACCGCTCTGGATCACCATGAACACGTCTAAGTGTTCTCGGTTTTCGCCGTTGATGTGGGTAGTACGATTGTGAGCTAGAACCTTGCAATTGAGTGAGGGATTATGATCGTTATGGGTGGAATTAGGTGTTAGCCACACCGGAGCACCGGCCGTTGCGTTTTCTGGCCAGGGTAAGCTCGCCGGAGCCACTGCTCCGCCGTCCACGGTAGGGGACCTCACCTTGCGAAGGAATAGAAAGGGGAGGGTCTATCTGCGATTGTCAGTGACACATGAAAATAGTGCGCAGGACTCTTAACCAGTTATTCAAACCGCCAGGGTCCTCTATGCAAAGTGAACATCGTGGGCGCACGCGGGCGCGCTTTCGCCTTTGCGTGGTCCGACTTGGGCTAGTTTCAGCCCATCACTATTCATCTTTTTACTTTTTCTTTTTCTACCAGACTTAGGAAATCCATAGAAAATTATAGAAAAATGATAAAAATATGAGACCAATTTTGTTGGGCTCCTAAATTTCTCTAGTATTTAATAAAAATAGTTCCAAGATTTTTAGTCCAAACTAGGAATTATGTAGTATTTAAAAAGACCAAAACCTAGTCTCTTGGAATTGTAGGAATTATGTAATGACTCCAAAAATCACCAAACTTTTTGGATAAGCCTAATATGGTATTTAGATCCCATGAGTGAAGCTTGACTTGATTTGGGCATTGTTTGATTCCTAAACCCAAAACCCTAGCTCCTTAGGGTAAAAATGTCTAACCCTACTAAGGTACTGACCTAGAAAAACCATAGTTTCCCTCGTGCACCGTGAAGAAAAGTTGTATTCAAGATACAACTTGGTGTATATTTTCTATTATTGCATTTTCATAAGCATTACATGAGCATTCATGGTTATACATGGTTATATATATAGAAAACGAAGAAGAAGTGACTGTTGAAGAAGAGGAGACTACCCATCAACAGAAAATCCACCTGCCGGGAACTGTTTTTACTTTGACATCTGTGGAATAGAGCCCGACTCTCCTACAACACAAGGCAAGCCCCGGTGCATTTGCCACCTCCTTGCTATTTTAAACTCTTTATCACTTGAATGATGCATTAGGTGATAGGAGTTGGGTGTTAAACCAATTGCTGCACTTCCTTCCTTGGAATTGTTTACCATTCCTTGATTACCTGTTTTATTAAAAGGTTTTCTGATGCTTAGTCCTGCTTTAGAAAAACAAATGTTTTGTTTTAAAACAAAAGGTGATGCTTCACAGTGGATGGGATGTTTTCAAGAATAAAACTTGATGATGGATCCATCATGGTCGTGATGGGTTCAACATCGTAAAAGATGTACCTCTGCCAGGTACCAAACTTTGGGTTTGAAATGATAAAGCTGAGACCGGACGAGTGACTTGCATGAGAAGAGAGTCTCGGTGTAGTGTCTCCGTCTGAGTCGATTAAGGACCGTGTCGATGTAGGCTTGCTGATCGAGGACCATTTAATTGGTCACATGCTACATCATGGGTAAGCTTTGCCTCGGGCAGACTAATACCAGAAAGGCCAACACGCAATGGGAGTGGAGAGATGGCGAGAGTAGCGTGTACCCTCCGTGGCAAGAGGCTGGACGGTGGTGTATTTGTGCTCTCGGTTGGCGTGAACCCGGTCTGGTCTTAAAAACCCCGATGGTGAGTTGACATATGCAAGGGTTAAGTGCTACATATGTCTTGTGATTGGAGATCCCCAGCTAGGTATTAATCGATTCGGATCGCCGTTACTTCTCGGACATGAAGACTTGGTCACTGCCCTACACGTAGCATTCCAGTGAATAGAAAGGGGTTGATAAAAGGATGGCTAGTACAGGCCAAGTGCTTGAACTAGGGTAGAAAGAACTCTAGTGACAGGTAATGACTTAACTTGCTAATAAAACTGGATTTTTAAGGATCCACTATTAGTAAGCATTTTTGCAAACAGAGTCTTGATTCTTGATTAAGCCTTACCTTGACTCCCTTAAGCCAGCATATCCTTGAGAGTCTTTTATTTTGACGGGTAAGACTTGCGAAAGTACACTCCGTACTCAGGGTTTTCGAACCCATGTTGTTGTAGGTGAGGAAACAACAGACTTTTGCTATTTTTGCACTAAGGTGGTGCCCAAAGAAGAAGCTCAGCACTGAAGCCACGGGAGGATGATGGCCTCCCACCTGAAAAACAATAAACTTTTATGCGGGAGGGGTTTTTGCCACCCAAGTTTGTACTAATAATACTTATGCACTCATACCCCTGGTTTTGTAATAACTATAATACTCTTTCTATGTTTTGAGGAATGTAAATTAAGTTATTGTAATTCGCTTCCGCTTATTCGTTTTCTCTGATGTGTTGTAATATCTACGTGATGGGTGAAATGCTCTTGGGCAAGGAAAAGGATAAAGATACCGAACTTGTCAAGTGATTAGGTGCATCTACAGGGTTGTCCAAGGTCCGTTGGACAAAGACAACTGTAAATGGGCCTAATAACTTGGGAGGTTCCATCACACTGCTCACAAAATATTCGAGTTCTAACATAACCGTCACATCCACATAGAATTCATATTACATCAAGTGTTGTGCAAGACATCACTGCATCGAAACATCTTTGTTAGCAATGTCTTTCACAGGAGCGACGAAAGAGGAAGGGTGACTCGAAGCATCGGGTGCAGCCTTGACATCAGCGATAATATCATCAGGCACCACGACGCCAGGCCTCCTCATCAAGATCCGTCCAGCGCGAATGGCTTTGTCCATAGCCTTGTCGCGCTGAGCCTTCAAGATAGCACAATTGTCCTCTGAAGCTTTGATTGCCAGTCGTGCGGCCTCTAGCTCCTGAACAACAAGCTTCTTGGAAGCACGCAGATCCTTGATGATGGAATCTTTAGCCGATAGCAGTTGTCCGAGTCGCAGAACCTCATCTTGGGATACTTGCAGCTCGTGACGATGATGATCCAGGTCTGACATAGTGAAGCGGTGGCTCCTTTCCAAAATAGTCAAGGAGTTACTAGCGTCACGGTATAACTTGTCCAGATTGTCCCGAGAGGCCGCGAGTGCTCGTTTCTCCTCCTATAAGCAAGAAGCAAAATTCAGCATCCAGTCAACAATAAGCATGGCAAAGTCAACCAAGGAAGTTTACCTCATGCGCCGTCCTTTCAGAGTCAAGTTGGGAATTGAGGGAGCAATTCAAAGAACGCGCGACATCCAAAGAAGCAGAGGTTTTCGGCCAAGTCGGCTTGACTTTGAGAATACTTCTCCTCGAGGTCAGAGCACTATTGAGTCATCTCGGCCCGACTTCGAGAATACTTTTCCCCAAGGTCAGAGCACCGCTGGGCCATATCCAACAACGCAGCTGAAAAGGGATGCATGACTAAGAATAAGTTGATCAATAAAAACAACTAAGGAAGTTGTAAGGTCACTAACCAGCATTCGATGCCTTCAAGTCAGCAATCTGTTTCTAGAGCAGCAATGGGTTCCACTGCATTAGAGACAGAGCTTGCTCTGGAACAGTGGCATCGCAGGATCTCAGCTGGGCAGACACTCCATCAACAAAAGCCTGTGATCATAAACAGTTGAGCGAAAGAAAGATAATTCACTAATATGAACAAAGAAAGGAAAGAAGTCGACTCACCTGAAGATTGGAGAGAAACAGTGGTAGACCCAGGGCAGGAGGAGTTGTATCATGGCTTGACGGGGGAAGGTCAGCAGGAACAATCTAAAGGGCATTATCAGGGGTGATCTCAGCCCCACCAGCAGACAGCAGGCTCCTCACTTCTAGTTCGCCGACCTCTAAGGTGACTTGTCCGGTTAAAACTGTGGAAGCATGTTGAAAGTCGCCTAGAGGGGGGTGAATAGGCAAATCTGAAATTTACAAACTTTAAGCACAACTACAAGCCGGGGTTAGCGTTAGAAATATAATCGAGTCCGAAAGAGAGAGAAAACAAATCAACAAAGAAATAAAGCGGATGAACACGGTGATTTGTTTTACCGAGGTTCGGTTCTTGCAAACCTACTCCCCGTTGAGGTGGTCACAAAGACCGGGTCTCTTTCAACCCTTTCCCTCTCTCAAACGGTCACTTAGACCGAGTGAGCCTTTCTCTTCAATCAAATAGGACACTTAGTCCACTACAAGGACCACCACAACTTGGTGTCTCTTGTTTTGATTACAAGTGAGTTGAACACAAGAATAGAGGAAGAAGAAAAGCGATCCAAGCGCAAGAGCTCAAAAGAACACAAAAGTCTCTCTCTCTAGTCACTAATTTGTTTGGAGTGATTCCGGACTTGGGAGAGGATTTGATCTCTTTGTTTGTGTCTTGGAAAGAAGTCTAGAACTCTTGTATGAGGTTTGATGGCTGAAAACTTGGATGCATTGAAGTGTGGTGGTTGGGGGTATTTATAGCCCCAACCACCAAAATGACCGTTGGTGAGGGCTTCTGTCGTATGGCACACCGGACAGTCCAATGCACCACCGGACACTGTCCGGTGTGCCAGCCATGTCACCAGGCCGTTGGGTTTCGACCGTTGGAGCTTCTGACAACAGGGCCACCGGACAGGTCCTGTTCACTGTCTGGTGCGCCTTCTGGCGCCTGCTCTGACTTCTGCGCGCGCAGTTGCATTGTTCACTGTTCACTGTAGCGTTGCAGACGACCGTTGATCTGCTTGGCACACCGGATAGTCCGGTGAATTATACCGGAGCAGCCTCCCTGAATTCCCGAAGCTAGAGAGTTGGAGAGAATCCACCCTGGTGCACCGGACACTGTCCGGTGTGCCAGACCAGGGCAGCCTTCGGTTGCTTTGCTCCTTTATTTTTGAACCCTTTCTTTGAACTTTGTATTGGTTTATTGTGAACCTTTGGCACCTGTAGAACTTATGATCTAGAGCAAACTAGTTAGTCCAATTATTTGTGTTGGGCAATTCAACCACCAAAATCAATTTGGAAAAGGTGTGAGCCTATTTCCCTTTCACATGTATCGCCGTCGCCCCATCGGACCGAGGTGGGGACGATCCAACATGGACATCCATGGAGGTGTGGGAAGGAGAGCCCACCTGAACACCCTCGGGGGCTGGGTTGCAGTTTGCGCTACCCACCAGAGCCGGATCACTACCGGCAATACCCTCAGGGGTTGGGTAACTACCAGCACCACCCTCGGGGGCTGGGTCTTCTGCAGTAGCCACCTCTAAGGCTGAGGGCTCCTCCGTCGCCTCCATGGGAGTCGGGTGACTCAGACCAGCGTCTCGGCAATGAAGACTGCCCTCCAAAGTCGACGATGCGCGAGACATAGCTCGGGTTACCCCCTGTCCACCGTCTGGGACCTCTGAACAGACAGCCGGGACATCAACGACAGTTGGCTCTGATAGCATATCTTCGGGGACGACTTCCTCCAGTGCTTGATCAAAATTTGATATAGAAAGTCCCTGAAGACTGACAAGAGCCGATAGAGCTGGAGAAGGAATATCACTACCCCCCTCGCCACCTCTATAGTGCCGGCTGTTCTTGCGGATCAGCGGGACTTCTTCTTCTTCTTCCTCCTCTTCGTCTTCATCAAATATGAAAACAGCAGCCTGTGCACAATCACAACCCTTGGCATCAACCTCAAGAAGGGCCTCTGCCGGTACCCCATCATGAACCAGAGCAGAAGGACCTGCACCCTGGTCCAAGCATGACAGTCGCCGAAGCCGCCTCTTCTTCCTCTTTTCCTCAACATGTGCAGTCGACCGGCTCACTCGGCGTGTACGCTTCGGGCGAGCACCTCTAGGCTTCCGAGTCTCCACCGCTTCACCAAGTTCTTGTCCATCTATAATAGCCATTGGCTCGGCATGGGTCAAGTCAGATGATTCCCTAGCCAGCAAACTAAGCACAACATCTATCTCCGCGTCGTCAGTGCTAGATGGCATCTCAAAATGAGTCTGCCTCTCATCCTCTGGAAGACTTCGAAGTGGGGCAATCAGAGCCTCAATGTCCTCAGAAGAGGGTCGCACTCTAAGACCCAGACTACCATCACGAGCAGGAGGGTTGGACACAAACTCGGAAAATGGCCTATGTGGTGGCAGGTTCCAGGCAGAATAGGCAACAGGAGCACCGACGTTTGAAACTCTACCCCTCTGTATCATATCCAGTCGGCTCATTAGATCTTCAGTGGGGATTCTCTTGTTCATAACCCGGGTAGAATCGTTGATGCCACTGTACAAATAAGCAGGGTATGCCATGTCCTTTAAAGGCTGGATGTTCTTGAAAACGAAATCAGCGACCACAGCCTCAACAGTCAGACCTCTGTCCTTCAGCAAGCAAATCTCGGCAAGCAGTACCTTAGCCTCTGTTATCTCCGAAGGGGTTGGAGATTCTATCCAGCTCGATGTGCGGACATCTGGCTGCCTCCCTGACCGAGGGGGGAGGGACTTGCGGTGGTTCTCCATAATGAACCACTCGAGACGCCACCCCTTGATGCTATCCTTGAGGGGGATGTCGAGGTACTCTGTTTTCCTCCCACGATGCAGCTCCAGACTTGCGCCGCCAACGAGCCGGTGCTATCCCCCAGCCATCCCGGGTCGACAATGGTACAGGTACTTCCAAAGACCGAAATGGGGGAGAATCCCGAGATAGGCCTCACACAGATGTACAAAAATGGAAACTTGCAAGATGGAATTAGGGTTCAGATGGGTCAAGTTCAGTTCGTAACACGACATCATTTGGACTAAGGTCAACTGCTCGGGCGATATGATTACACCCCGTGGTCACATCAAGTTACTACTCCAGGACAATATGCTAAACGCTCTGCGTACCAACATGTCCCTTGGACACACCCATTAGGGGGTACGTCTAGGAATTTTCAATAGATTTTTTGAACAAGTCATATCCATAAAGTATACGCAATGAATGTATTGAGACAGAAGGAAGAGATCGATAGAGATCGAAGGAAATCCAAATATAGCTACTGAAATGCAAGTCTAGTCAGCAGAAGCATTGAAGAACAGAGCGTGGTGAACACCAGCCAAGAGCCATCTACCAGACGTCCAATCTGTCACCGATCAAATAAATTTCAAACCTAACAAGGCATGGGCAGACAACATTGTTTGAATTCGCAAGAGCATGAAAAAGGCAAAATGTTGATTTCTAAAGCATGAGATTAAAGTAAAATGTTGATTTCTAAACATATGATGAAGATCTTTGAGTGGATTATTTTCAAAAATCCACTACTCAAAGCTCGGGGGCTACACCCATTGGGTGCACCTTCGGTGCGCCCAATAGATTCTTAACTCTAAAAGACAGAATGTTGATTTCTAAAGCATAGGCTGATGACAGAGCGCCAATTTCTGAGGCATGAGATGAAGACCTTTGAATGCACCAAAGGAGGACCCTTGAAGATTGTTTTTTACTAAGTCACTCAGAGTTCAGAAGCAACGTTCAATAGGTGCACCTTTGGAGCACCCATCACCAAAATGAAAATCAAGCCACAGAATCGCAAGCTGGACCTAGAATCTTTGGGCTGATTATTTCAAAATCAACTCAAAGATTGGGGGCTTGTGGGGGACGGATATTCCCCGGGTCCACTAGAAGGCAGAAAGGCCTCGTGAAAGGCTTTGGGCCTATTGTCTCGCAAGGCCGTCCCTTCATGGGATAGGGGAGAATTGCTAGCGTAATGGGTCGACCGAGGAGGAAGCAGACTTAGGTCGAGGCGGTTCGTTGGATTTTAAGCATTATCCACAGCGCTGGTCCGATTCTCCCGCGCAGCATCCTCGGACATCGGAACAAAATAAGGATAAGTCGGCAAGATTATAGGAAGATAAGTTTAGTCGGTTTACTATTACTTAGGAACACATCGTCATCATACACGCATGTAATGCCCCACGGTGAAGTATATAAGGCCTAGGGGGTACCCCATCAGATTCATCGACCATCTACTCAGTTCACTAGCTTTCTTCATACTGGAGACTTCCCTTGTAACCCACCACATAAAGATCCACACCAGGAAGTAGGGTGTTACGCATCTCAAAGCGGCCCGAACCTGTAGAAAATCGCCTATCGTCTCTCGTGCGTCTCGCATGAACCATTGAGTTACAGTCAACAACACCGTGCTACCCAAAAGCACCTCGAGGGGTAACCCCGGGTGCGCGGTCGGGCTCCAAACACCGACAGCCATCCTGACAAGTTTTCGTTTTTTGGGAGCCAAATCCTTCGGCTCCGCTAGAGTTTTCTGCTTCTTAACATCCCTATGATCTTCTTTAACAGACCGGATGGCCTGCCTGTTCAAAATACTCACAACTCTCTTTCTTTTTGCTCCCCCGGCCCTTTGTCAAGTCTGTCGTAATCTGGGTATTCAAATTTGAGAGCATCCATCACCCGATTCAACCTTAACTTTTCATGGGTGCCGAAGGCAGCTGTCATCAACTGATCTTCCTTTTTCGTGTAGTTCCTGAGAATTTCATTACACATTGTTTCTATTAGCTCCAACCATTCAGTGCAGGGTTTGCTGAATCTTTTCTGGAATTTAAACCGATAAGGAAGTCGCACAAGTTCATACTTTTTTCCTTCTTCCTTGTTCTTCGGCATTCCCCACCCACTAGAAGTTAGAAATGTTCTGTTTGCTAAATATTCTTGCACCAAATCCCTAGTTCTAATGTGCTCAGCCACGACCCTAAATTCCACTTCGGCCAGTTGGCAGGGGCCCCAGCTGCATATTGCACAAGGGTCGAGTCATACCGAAGTTCAGTCTTAAGGGACTCATTACCATGCTCATGAGCTTCTCCCTCTTTTTCTCATCAACCTTCACGTAAAACCATTCATTTTTCCAACCAATCGGCCACTTAGTGCGTTAGCTGATCATAGGAGCCTTGGTGTCCTTTCGATATGCAAAGTTATAGCACCCAGAATTCTTGTGCAAACCATCAGCCCTAGCCTTCGGCTGATAATGAAGTTCATGCACCCGATAGAACCCTTCGGCATTAGCACTCTTTCCTTGGCTTTGAAGAGCCCAAATGTACACACTAAGTCTAACAATAGCATTGGGGATCAGCTGATGTAGGAAAATTTCGAATTTCTTCAGAACCTCACCGATCATCTCGTAAAGGAGGAACCGAAGTCCTGCCCTGAAGAAGCTTTTAAAGACTACAACTTCAACATCTCTTGGCTCCGGAATCACCTCTACCCCAGCAAAACGATCCAGTCTGTCATCATTCTCTCCAAAGTATCCTAGTTTTTCATTAAAATTAGATCCTCTGCCTTAACTATGGATTTCCCAAATTCGATATGGCTGGGTTTGCTTGGGCTTAAGATATTGTCATCATCTTCATCTTCATTCTCATATCAACTTTAGCGATAGTCGGTTCAGCTTCGGCATCAGCAGCACCTTTGGTGATAGTCTCTTCTTGCACAACCAACCCAGAATGCTTCATCATCTTAGAAATGGGAGCTGTCTCAGAAGTCCCAGCCTCATCTCCCTCATGTGCCACCTTAGCAGTAGATCTTAGTCTGGCCATTTCAGTGTTCAGTCTCTGACAGACGAAGTTACACTTAAGCAATGGAACGTTTGTCCGAAGCGTAAAGCAGCAAGCTTCGGTTTTAGTAAAAAAATTCAGTAGCACAACGGTGTAATAGCAATGAATGTTGTGGTAACTTCTCACCAACTTGTCTATTTATATAGCCCCGCAGGAGAAGAAAGCGAACCGCCAAGACGCATGTACTGGCTGATCGGTGGACCGGTAAGCGCTATGAATTTTATATTCATTTTTAATAACAAGCTCAAGGAAGGTGTTTTTTGGACCTTCGGCATCTCGAAGCCTTCGTATTTTTGTGGATCGAGCTCGTTATGAAAAAACGATCTAGCACCGCGAAGGGGCTACTATTGGGGGTCTTCCTCTCCGTTGAAGGTCCTCAAGACGAAGGTGTCATTGACAAAGAGATGTTGAGGATCCTCTTCCCTGCCGGAGGTCCTCAAGACGAAGATGTCATCTAAGGGCATTAACAATGAATACCGAAGCTATGGCCGAAGGGTGATAGCTTCGGCTTAAGGTGATGACAAAGGTCAAGTATGGTGCCAAAGTCGAAGAGGAAAAGACTAGTTAACCCTTGATGATTTCTGTTATGATTATGTGTACGTGTCAAGGTCATATATGTATTTCTACCCGGGCTGCGTCCCGTGCCTATAAATAGGTGAACAGTACCCCCATACTGTTCACGCTGGATTGTAATCGCTCTCGCGTCAACACCTTCGAGCAAACCGAAGGTATCAATGTAATATGAATTCCATTCATATTGTAACGCCCTGAATTTGGGGGTAGAATTTTTTCTTCTTTTCTCACACCAAATTCGGGCGTTACTCTCTTTTCTCTTTCCTGCTTCGCTCCCTCTACCCAATTTCAAACCAGTATAGTGACAGGTGTCCATGTCATGTATAAACCAAAACCTAAGTGTCATGGGTGTTGCATCATGCCGAAGCACATTTCTTTGTCTGATGTTGCGTGTTCGTCTCGTTCCGTTTCGGATTTCAATTCGCGATTTAATTCCGTTTAGTGGTCGTGCACGTCGTGGGTTTCGATCCGCGAAGTGGCTCGGCCCAACCCAACCCAACCCGGCCCGGCCCGGCCCGGCCCTGCGCGCCCCTGGCGCCCACACCCCCCCATGCGCCCCCTCCTCTTCTCTCTCTCTCTCTCATTTGGATCTCCCGCGCAACAACTTCCCTCTCCCTCTTCCACCTCTCTCTCCCCGTGGTGCCCTAGGGATTGGAGACAGCGATCACCGGAATTTGGACCCCGAGGTGAGCTCCCCTCCCATCCCCTTCTCTCTCTCCCTCCCTCTCCCTCCTCTTCTTTCCCCCCCGCGCGCGCCCTCACTTTCCCCTACTCGCGCGCGCCCCTGCCCTCCCCGCTCGCCGGCGGCGCGGCCCCGCCCCGCCCCCTCCCTGCCCGCGGCGGCGCACGGCGGCCCCCGCCCTCCCCAGCCCGCGGCGGCGCCCTGATAGTCGCCTAGAGGGGGGTGAATAGGGCGAAGCTGAAATTTACAAATATAAACACAACTACAAGCCGGGTTAGCGTTAGAAATATAAACGAGTCCGCGAGAGAGGGTGAAAAACAAATCGCAAGCAAATGAAGAGTGTGACACGTGGATTTGTTTTACCGAGGTTCGGTTCTCGCAAACCTACTCCCCGTTGAGGAGGCCACAAAGGCCGGGTCTCTTTCAACCCTTCCCTCTCTCAAACGGTCCCACGGACCGAGTGAGCTTCTCTTCTCAAATCACATGGGAATCAAACTTCCCGCAAGGACCACCACACAATTGGTGTCTCCTGCCTCAATTACAAGTGACAGTTTGATCACAAGAAAGAATGCGAAAGAAAAGAAGCGATCCAAGCAGTTGGAGTCGGGAGAGGATTTGATCTCTTTTTGGTGTGCTTTGCAATGAATGCTAGCTCTTGTATAGTGGTTGGAAGCTGGAAAACTTGGATACAATGAATGTGGGAGTGGTTGGAGTATTTATAGCCCCAACCACCAAACTTGACCGTTGGTGGAGGCTGTCTGTCGTATGGTGCACCGGACAGTCCGGTACACACCGGACATGTCCGGTGCGCCAGCCACGTCACCAATGTCGTTGGATTCCGACCGTTGGAGCTTCTGACTTCTGGGCCCGCCTGGATGTCCGGTGCACAACGGACATGTACTGTTCAATGTCCGGTGCGCCAGTATGGGCGTGTCTGCCTTCTGCGCGCTTCTGGCGCGCATTGAATGCGCCTGCAGGTGACCGTTGGCGCTAAGTAGCCATTGCTCTGCTGGTTCACCGGACAGTCCGGTGTACACCGGACATGTCCGGTGAATTATAGCGGAGCAGCCGCTGCGTTTTTCTGAGGCGACGAGTTCCGGAGGTCGCTCTTCCTTGGTGCACCGGACAGTCCGGTGTACACCGGACAGTCCGGTGAATTATAGCGGAGTGCCTCTGGAAATTCCCGAAGGTGGCAAGTTGGAGTTGGAGTCCTCTGGTGCACCGGACACTGTCCGGCGGTGCACCGGACACTGTCCGGTGTACACCGGACAGTCCGGTGCTCCAGACCAGAGGTGCCTTCGGTTGTCCCTTTGCTCCTTTGTTGAATCCAATATTTGATCTTTTTATTGGCTAAGTGTGAACCTTTTACACCTGTATAACTTGTGCACTAGAGCAAACTAGTTAGCCCAATTATTTGTGTTGGGCAATTCAACCACCAAAATTATTTAGGAACTAGGTGTAAGCCTAATTCCCTTTCAATCTCCCCCTTTTTGGTGATTGATGCCAACACAAACCAAAGCAAATATAGAAGTGCATAATTGAACTAGTTTGCATAATGTAAGTGCAAAGGTTGCTTGGAATTGAGCCAATATTAATACTTACAAGATATGCATGGATCGTTTCTTTCATTCTTAATATTTTGGACCACGCTTGCACCACATGTTTTGTTTTTGCAAATTCTTTTGTAAATCCTTTTCAAAGTGTATTGCACTAAGTTTTTGAAATTGGTCCTTTTTGCACTAAGTTTTTGAAATTGGTGGTGGCGGTCCTTTTGCTTTGGGCTCATACTTTCTCCCCCTTTGGCATGAATTGCCAAAAAACGGAATCATTAGAGCCCTTGAAGTACTTTCTTCCCCTTTGGTCATAAGTAAATGAGTTAAGATTATACCAAAGACGAAGTCCTTTTGCTTGGTGCCAATGCTTTCTCCCCCAAAAATGGAGAGCGCTTGAAGTGACGGCGAAGGAAGAGTTACGGAGTGGAAGCCTTTGTCTTCGCCGAAGACTCCAATTCCCTTTCAATACACCTATGACTTGGTTTGAAATGGACTTGAAAAACACATTAGTCATAGCATATGAAAGAGACATGATCAAAGGTATATAAAAGAGTTATGTGTGCAATTTAACAAAAGAAGTTCCTAGAATCAAGAATATTTAGCTCATGCCTAAGTTTGTTAAAAGTTTGTTCATCAAGAGGCTTGGTAAAGATATCGGCTAATTGATCTTTAGTATTAATGTATGAAATCTCGATATCTCCCTTTTGTTGGTGATCCCTAAGAAAATGATACCGAATGGCTATGTGTTTAGTGCGGCTATGCTCGACGAGATTATCCGCCATCTTGATTGCACTCTCATTATCACATAGCAGAGGGACTTTGGTTAATTTGTAACCGTAGTCCCGCAGGGTTTGCCTCATCCAAAGCAATTGCGCACAACAATGGCCTGCGGCAATGTACTCGGCTTCGGCGGTGGAAAGAGCGACCGAATTTTGCTTCTTTGAAGCCCAAGACACCAAGGATCTTCCCAAGAACTGGCAAGTCCCCGATGTGCTCTTCCTATTGATTTTACACCCCGCCCAATCGGCATCCGAATAACCAATTAAATCAAATGTGGATCCCCTAGGATACCAAAGCCCAAACTTAGGAGTATAAGCCAAATATCTCAAGATTCGTTTTACGGCCGTAAGGTGAGTTTCCTTAGGGTCGGCTTGGAATCTTGCACACATGCATACGGAAAGCATAATGTTCGGTCGAGATGCACATAAATATAGCAAAGAACCTATCATCGACCGATATACCTTTTGATCCACGGACTTACCTCCCGTGTCGAGGTCGAGATGCCCATTAGTTCCCATGGGTGTCTTGATGGGCTTGGCATCCTTCATTCCAAACTTGTTTAGAATGTCTTGAGTATACTTCGTTTGGCTAATGAAGGTGCCCTCTTGGAGTTGCTTCACTTGAAATCCCAAGAAGTACTTCAACTCCCCCATCATAGACATCTCGAACTTTTGTGTCATGATCCTACTAAATTCTTCACATGTAGACTCGTTAGTAGACCCAAATATAATATCATCAACATAAATTTGGCATACAAACAAGTCATTTTCAATAGTTTTGGTGAATAGAGTAGGATCGGCCTTTCCGACTCTGAATTCATTAGTGATGAGAAAATCCCTAAGGCATTCATACCATGCTCTTGGAGCTTGCTTGAGCCCATAAAGCGCCTTAGAGAGTTTGTAAACATGGTTAGGGTACTCACTATCTTCAAAGTCGGGAGGTTGCTCAACATAGACCTCTTCCTTGATTGGTCCATTGAGGAAGGCACTCTTCACGTCCATTTGGTAAAGCTTGAAGCCATGGTAAGTAGCATAGGCTAATAATATGCGAATTGACTCAAGCCTAGCTACGGGTGCATAGGTTTCACCGAAATCCAAACCTTCGACTTGGGAGTATCCCTTGGCCACAAGTCGAGCTTTGTTCCTTGTCACCACACCATGCTCATCTTGCTTGTTGCGGAAGACCCATTTGGTTCCTACAACATTTTGATTAGGACGTGGAACTAAATGCCATACCTCATTCCTAGTGAAGTTGTTGAGCTCCTCTTGCATCGCCACCAACCAATCCGAATCTTGAAGTGCTTCCTCTACCATGTGTGGCTCAATAGAGGAAACAAAAGAGTAATGCTCACAAAAATGTGCAACTCGAGATCTAGTAGTTACCCCCTTATGAATGTCCCCGAGGATGGTGTCGACGGGGTGATCTCGTTGGATTGCTTGGTGGACTCTTGGGTGTGGCGGTCTTTGTTCTTCATCCTCCTTGTCTTGATCATTTGCATCTCCCCCTTGATTATTGCCATCATCTTGAGGTGGCTCATTTGCTTGATCTTCTCCTTCATCAACTTGAGCCTCATCCTCATTTTGAGTCGGTGGAGATGCTTGCGTGGAGGAGGATGGTTGATCTTGTGTATTTGGAGGCTCTTCGAATTCCTTAGGACACACATCCCCGATGGACATGTTCCTTAGCGCAATGCATGGAGCCTCTTCATCACCTATCTCATCAAGATCAACTTGCTCTACTTGAGAGCCATTAGTCTCATCAAACACAACATCACAAGAAACTTCAACTAGTCCAGTGGACTTGTTAAAGACTCTATATGCCCTTGTGTTTGAATCATATCCAAGTAAAAAGCCTTCTACTGTCTTAGGAGCAAATTTGGATTTTCTACCTCTTTTAACAAGAATAAAGCATTTGCTACCAAAGACTCTAAAATATGAAATGTTGGGCTTTTTACCGGTTAGGAGTTCATAAGATGTCTTCTTGAGGATTCGATGTAGATATAACCGGTTGATGGCGTAGCAGGCGGTGTTGACCGCCTCGGCCCAAAACCGATCCGAAGTTTTGTACTCATCAAGCATGGTCCTTGCCATGTCCAATAGAGTTCGATTCTTCCTCTCCACTACACCATTTTGTTGTGGCGTGTAGGGAGAAGAGAACTCATGCTTGATGCCCTCCTCCTCAAGGAAGCCTTCAATTTGAGAGTTCTTGAACTCCGTCCCGTTGTCGCTTCTAATTTTCTTGATCCTTAAGCCGAACTCATTTTGAGCTCGTCTCAAGAATCCCTTTAAGGTCTCTTGGGTATGAGATTTTTCCTGCAAAAAGAACACCCAAGTGAAGCGAGAATAATCATCCACTATTACAAGACAATACTTACTCCCGCCGATGCTTATGTAAGCAATCGGGCCGAATAGATCCATGTGGAGTAACTCAAGCGGCCTGTCGGTCGTCATGATGTTCTTGTGTGGATGATGGGCACCAACTTGCTTTCCTGCCTGGCATGCGCTACAAATCCTGTCTTTCTCAAAATGAACATTTGTTAGTCCTAAAATGTGCTCTCCCTTTAGAAGCTTATGAAGATTCTTCATCCCAACATGGGCTAGTCGGCGGTGCCAGAGCCAACCCATGTTAGTCTTAGCAATTAAGCATGTGTCGAGTTCAGCTCTATCAAAATCTACTAAGTATAGCTGACCTTCTAACACACCCTTAAATGCTATTGAATCATCACTTCTTCTAAAGACAGTGACACCTACATCAGTAAAGAGACAGTTGTAGCCCATTTTGCATAATTGAGATACGGAAAGCAAATTGTAATCTAGTGAATCTACAAGAAAAACATTGGAAATAGAATGGTCAGGAGATATAGCTATTTTACCAAGACCTTTGACCAAACCTTGATTTCCATCCCCAAATGTGATAGCTCGTTGAGGATCTTGGTTTTTCTCGTAGGAGGAGAACATTTTCTTCTCCCCTGTCATGTGGTTTGTGCACCCGCTGTCGATGATCCAACTTGAGCCCCCGGATGCATAAACCTACAAAATAATTTTAGTTCTTGACTTTAGGTACCCAAACGGTTTTGGATCCTTTGGCATTAGAAACAAGAACTTTGGGTACCCAAACACAAGTCTTGGAGCCCTTGTGTTTGCCCCCAACAAACTTGGCAACTACCTTGCCGGATTTGTTAGTCAAAACATAAGATGCATCAAAAGTCTTAAATGAAATGCCATGATCATTTGATGCACTAGGAGTTTTCTTTCTAGGCAACTTAGCATGGGTTGGTTGCCTAGAGCTAGATGTCTCACTCTTATACATAAAAGCATGGTTAGGGCCAGAGTGAGATTTTCTAGAATGAATTCTCCTAATTTTGCTCTCGGGATAACCGGCAGGGTACAAAATGTAACCCTCGTTATCCTGAGGCATGGGAGACTTGCCCTTAACAAAATTAGACAATCTTTTAGGAGGGGCATTAAGTTTGACATTGTCTCCCCTTTGGAAGCCAATGCCATCCTTGAAGCCGGGGCGTCTCCCACTATAGAGCATACTTCTAGCAAATTTAAATTTTTCATTTTCTAAGTTATGCTCGGCAATTTTAGCATCTAATTTTGCTATATGATCATTTTGTTGTTTAATTAAAGACATGTGATCATGAATAGCATTAATATCAACATCTCTACATCTAGTACAAATAGATACATGCTCAATTACAGATGTAGATGGTTTGCAAGATTTTAGTTCAATAACCTTAGCATGTAACATATCATTCTTAGTTCTAAGGTTGGAAATTGTAGCATTGCAAACATCAAAATCTTTAGCCTTAGCAAGCAATTTTTCATTTTCATTTCTAAGGCTAGCAAGTGAAATGTTCAATTCTTCTATCCTAGCAAGCAAATCAACATTATCATCTCTAGGATTGGAAGTTGAAACAATACAAACATGAGAATCAACCTTAGCTAACAAATTAGCATTTTCATTTCTAAGGTTGTCTATTGTCTCATGGCAAGTGCTTAGCTCACTAGATAGTTTTTCACATTTCTCAATTTCTAGAGCATAAGCATTTTTAACCTTAACATGTTTCTTATTTTCCTTAATTAGGAAGTCCTCTTGAGAATCCAAAAGGTCATCCTTTTCATGAATAGCACTAATTAATTCATTTAATTTTTCCTTTTGTTCCATGTTAAGGTTGGCAAAAAGGGTACGCAAATTATCTTCCTCATCACTAGCATTATCATCACTAGAGGACTCATATCTAGTGGAGGATTTAGATTTAACCTTCTTCTTTTTGCCATCCTTTGCCATGAGGCACTTGTGGCCGACGTTGGGGAAGAGGAGTCCCTTGGTGACGACGATGTTGGCGGCGTCCTCGTCGTCGGAGGAGTCGGTGGAGCTCTCGTCGGAGTCCCACTCGCGGCAAACATGGGCATCGCCGCCCTTCTTCTTGTAGTACCTCTTCTTTTCTCTCCTCTTTCCCTTCTTGTCGTTGTCCCTGTCACTGTCACTTGATAATGGACATTTAGCAATAAAGTGATCGGGCTTACCACACTTGTAGCAAACCTTCTTGGGACGGGATTTGTAATCCTTCCCCTTCCGTTGCTTGAGGATTTGGCGAAAGCTTTTGATAATTAAAGCCATCTCCTCGTTGTTGAGCTTTGAAGCGTCAATTGGTTGTCTACTTGGTGTAGACTCCTCCTTCTTTTCCTCCGTCGCCTTGAAAGCCACCGGTTGTGCTTCGGATGTGGAGGGATCATCAAGCTCGTTGATCTTCTTTGAGCCCTTGATCATACATTCAAAGCTCACAAAATTCCCGATAACTTCCTCGGGGGTCATTGATGTATATCTAGGATTACCACGAATTAATTGAACTTGAGTGGGGTTAAGGAAGATGAGTGATCTAAGAATAACCTTAACCACCTCGTGGTCATCCCATTTCTTGCTCCCGAGGTTGCGCACTTGGTTCACCAAGGTTTTGAGCCGTTTGTACATATCTTGTGGCTCCTCCCCTTGGCGAAGACGGAAGCGACCGAGCTCCCCCTCGATCGTCTCCCGCTTGGTAATCTTGGTGAGTTCATCACCCTCGTGCGCGGTCTTGAGTAAGTCCCAAATCTCCTTTGCATTCTTCAACCCTTGCACTTTGTTGTATTCCTCCTTGCTTAGAGAGGCGAGGAGTATGGTTGTAGCTTGAGAGTTGAAGTGCTCGATTTGGACCACTTCGTCCTCATCATAGTCTTCATCCCCTACGGATGGTACCTGTGCACCAAACTCAACAACATCCCATATGCTTTTGTGGAGTGAGGTTAGATGAAATCGCATTAAATCACTCCACCTAGCGTAATCTTCACCATCAAATGTTGGTGGTTTGCCTAATGGGACGGAAAGCAAAGGTGTATGTTTGGAAATGCGAGGGTAGCGTAGGGGGATCTTACTATACTTCTTGCGCTCTTGGCGCTTAGAAGTGACGGATGTCGCGTCGGAGCCGGAGGTGGATGGCGATGAAGAATCGGTCTCGTAGTAGACTACTTTCCTCATCCTCTTTTTCTTGTCCCCACTCCGACGCGTCTTGTGAGAAGAGGATTTCTCCTTCTTCTCCTTTTGGTGTGAAGAAGACTTCTTCTCCTTCCCTTTGGAGGAGTTCTTCTTCTCCTTCCTCTTGGTGCGGGACTCTTCCGATGAAGTGCTCCCATGGCTTGTAGTGGGCTTTTCGCCGGTCTCCATCTCCTTCTTGGCGTGATCTCCCGACATCACTTCGAGCGGTTAGGCTCTAATGAAGCACCGGCTCTGATACCAATTGATAGTCGCCAAGAGGGGGGGTGAATAGGGCGAAGCTGAAATTTACAAATATAAACACAACTACAAGCCGGGTTAGCGTTAGAAATATAAACGAGTCCGCGAGAGAGGGTGAAAAACAAATCGCAAGCAAATGAAGAGTGTGACACATGGATTTGTTTTACCGAGGTTCGGTTCTCGCAAACCTACTCCCCGTTGAGGAGGCCACAAAGGCCGGGTCTCTTTCAACCCTTCCCTCTCTCAAACGGTCCCACGGACCGAGTGAGCTTCTCTTCTCAAATCACTTGGGAATCAAACTTCCCGCAAGGACCACCACACAATTGGTGTCTCTTGCCTCAATTACAAGTGAGAGTTTGATCACAAGAAAGAATGCGAAAGAAAAGAAGCGATCCAAGCGCAAGAGCTCAAATGAACACAA
Source organism: Zea mays (assembly GCF_902167145.1). Lineage (NCBI taxonomy): Eukaryota > Viridiplantae > Streptophyta > Magnoliopsida > Poales > Poaceae > Zea > Zea mays. The sequence continues at coordinate 7,728,245 of NC_050104.1, read as the reverse complement.
CAAATCACTCTCTCTAGTCACTAAGGCTTTGTATGGAGTCGGGAGAGGATTTGATCTCTTTTTGGTGTGCTTTGCAATGAATGCTAGCTCTTGTATAGTGGTTGGAAGCTGGAAAACTTGGATACAATGAATGTGGGGGTGGTTGGGGTATTTATAGCCCCAACCACCAAACTTGACCGTTGGTGGAGGCTGTCTGTCGTATGGTGCACCGGACAGTCCGGTGCACACCGGACATGTCCGGTGCGCCAGCCACGTCACCAATGCCGTTGGATTCCGACCGTTGGAGCTTCTGACTTCTGGGCCCGCCTGGATGTCCGGTGCACACCGGACATGTACTGTTCAATGTCCGGTGCGCCAGTATGGGCGTGTCTGCCTTCTGCGCGCTTCTGGCGCGCATTGAATGCGCCTGGAGGTGACCGTTGGTGCGAAGTAGCCGTTGCTCTGCTGGTTCACCGGACAGTCCGGTGTACACCGGACATGTCCGGTGAATTATAGCGGAGCAGCCGCTGCGTTTTTCCGAGGCGGCGAGTTCCGAAGGTCGCTCTTCCTTGGTGCACCGGACACTGTCCGGTGTACACCGGACAGTCCGGTGTACACCGGACAGTCCGGTGAATTATAGCGGAGTGCCTCTAAGAATTCCCGAAGGTGGCAAGTTGGAGTTGGAGTCCTCTGGTGCACCGGACACTGTCCGGTGTACACCGGACACTGTCCGGTGTACACCGGACAGTCCGGTGCCCCAGACTAGAGGTGCCTTCGGTTGTCCCTTTGCTCCTTTGTTGAATCCAATATTTGATCTTTTTATTGGCTAAGTGTGAACCTTTTACACCTGTATAACTTGTACACTAGAGCAAACTAGTTAGTCCAATTATTTGTGTTGGGCAATTCAACCACCAAAATTATTTAGGAACTAGGTGTAAGCCTAATTCCCTTTCACGCCCCCCCCCCCCCCGCCCTCCCCAGCCCGCAACGGCGCGGCCCCCGCCCCCTGCTCGCCCGGCGCGGCCCCCGTCACGGCCCCGGCGCGGCCTCCAGCCCCCGGTGCGGCCCCCGGCGGCTCGGCCCCGGCGTAGCGCCCGCCCCGGCCCCGGCCCCCGGTGCCGCCTCATCCCCATACGCGCGTCGTCCTGGCCCTTGGCGTGGTTCGCGTGGCCTTGGCGTGGCCTCGCGCTTCCCCGTTTACCGCTAGCGCGTTCCCGCGTGCGCAAACCCGCGCTCGCGGTGATTATTTTTGGTTGGTAGTCAATGTCAAACTCCGTTAGTTAGCGTGCTGCGTCGCACGCTTCGTCGCGCGACGGATTTGTCTAATTTCAGATTCTATTTATGTGTTGCGTCATGCGCTTCATCGCGCGACGATCCATTTTAATTTCAGGTTGTTTAAGGTGTAACGTCGCGCGTGTATTCACGCGACGTTCCACTTTAGACTCAGTTTAGTCGGCGTATGTCGTCGTGCGTTTCGTCGCGTGAAGCTTAACGTCTCTTTACAATTAATGCAAAGTGTCTCGTTGTGCGCTCGGCCGCGCGGCGAGTCGTGGATTTCTTAATTCGATTTAGAGTGCTATGTCGCGCGTCTCGCCGCGCGACAATCTTTTTTATTCACCTTCATCTGCTTATAATGATTAGACATGAAACATGACTTCACTTTATGCTAAACATAGTGTCTGTATTCATGCCTTTCAATTGAGCGAGTGGTTTAATTCATAAATATGTAACGTGATCGTTCCTCGACTGTCTTTTTCTCTTTCTCTCTTAACCTTAACTGTGAGCCCGTGTGGAACGTCTGTTTACTTACTGCATTCTATTGTATGGTGTACTGTTCGTTTGTATTAAATGTGTGGATGTATGTATGTTTGCGCTCACATAGAGAACGATCCGGTTGAAGAGCTCGAAGAACTCGCAGGAGAAGCCCCTGAGCAGCAGTCGGTTGGTGGAGGCAAGTGTCCCTTGACCTATCTCTGTCATATTCGTTCTTTAATTCACCTCCCACATTACACATTTATGCCTAAGGATTTACTAGCTTTGTTATCCATGTCCTTGTTTACCTATTTGGGTTGGATTATTATTGTTTAGCTTTATGCTATTGCTCAAACTCTAATCAATGAACATGATGAGATTATCTATGATACGTTGTTTTCCCTCTCTTATTATGATGTTATACTTGTGGCCTTTAAGGGGGCTCGAGCGGTTTCTCGAGTGCCTCTCCGTAAGGACCTGTTCTTTGGATGACCGCCCGAGAAAACAGTGCAACCATGAGGGTGGAATGGGGTGCCCTTAGCTGAATAATTAGAGGATCCGGGGTGTAGTTCGCTTAGCCGTTGTGCCGTCAATGGGGCTCGGTGTATGCGGCTCGCTCTGCCAAGTTTGGGTTCGCCCCTTGGGGAGGAGTGCGGTGCATTTAGGAAACCTAACGGGCGGCTACAGCCCCGGGGAATCTTTGTAAAGGCTACGTAGTGATGCCCTGCTGGGTCACCTTGGTAGTGATCAATGGAGAGTCATGATCTCCAGGCAGAAAGGGAATCATGGCTTGTGGGTAAAGTGCACAACCTCTGCAGAGTGTTTGAAAACTGATATATCAGTCGTGCTCGCGGTTATGAGCGGCCAAGGGAGCTCCAGTGATTAGTGATACTTGATCAGAGATGTTCAGATTACAGGTGGCAATGAGACTGATGGTTTTGGCTATGTCTATGGTGCTGGTAAGTGGTATTCTTTCCGTTTGGAAAGGGTACATCGGGCTAATAACTTGGGTTAATGTTAAAACCTGGCTTTCTACTAGTAAATAATAATCTGACCAACTAAAAGCAACTGCTTGACTTATCCCCACATACAGCTAGTCCACTACAGCCAAACAGGATACTTGTTGAGTATGTTGATGTGTACTCACCCTTGCTCTACACACCAAACCCCCCCATCCCCAGGTTGTCAGCATTGCAACCACTGCTCAGGCGAAGATGAAGCTGTGGAAGGAGACTTACAGGAGATCCAAGACTACGACGAGTTCTAGGCGTAGGTTAGCGGCAACCCCCAGTCGGCTGCCTGTGAAGGCCGCGTTTATCTACGTTTCTTTTTCGCACTTTGATTTCTTGTAAAGACTATGTGGATGTCTCAGACATATGATGTAATCGACTATTATTTCCCTTTTTAATACTATTTGAGCACTGTGTGATGATGTCCATGTTATGTAATTGCTGTGTACGTGAATTGCTGATCCTGGCACGTACATGGTTCGCATTCGGTCTGCCTTCTAAAACCGGGTGTGACATAAGTGGTATCAAAGCCGTGCTGACTGTAGGACCGCTAACCTAGAGTAGAATGGTCGTTCTAAGGACTATAGACCTCTGTCCCTGCCTTGACTTTGATATCCCTTCAAAAGTTGGTCATATTGACCAAACCTATGTTCTACTATATATTATACCTTGCTGAAAATTATGTTTTATTCTAATCCTTCATTTATTTATGGTTCATTACTTGCTGGTCATATTAATTCTGTTCTCACTCTTTTGCTTGCGGTGTCTTTTGTAGATGGCTCGTCTTAGACACACTGCACGAAAGTCCGTCATCCCCTTCTTACCCTCCCGCCTTGCTGAGCGTCCGCTTCGCCGTCCCGTGGCCGGACAGTCCAGCCACTTGGAGAGACTGCACCACCGCCTGCATGAGGAGCAGGAACGTCGACGACAGGAGCAGTAGGGCTCTTCTTTCTCGCTCCACCAGGAGATAGAGTCCGTGAGGAGTTGCTCCCCTGTGCTTCCTCTGGAGGCGCCCCCTGCACCACCACAGGGCGCCCCAGCCTCTGGAGTAGCTGCTAGAGGAGACCCAGACGACGGAGGTGGCGACGGCAGCTCGAGCCACGACACCGACTTCTCTGCTGACCAGGAGCCGAAAGGATGGGTTGCTCGACCCATCACTCGCGACGCTACTCGCGGGTGTCACTTCCACGATGCGCTCGACACCCTGCTACGTCGGGCACTTAACCGGCGTACTTGGTCCATCAAGTATCGTTGTGTGGTCTACCAGCATAGTCGCGGGGTCTACTCGGACCGCTGGGAGGCGACCTGCTTGGTGCGCCGTCCGGAGAACAGTCTCCAAGGTGCTGAGGTCTGCTCAGAGCACTATTCTATCTCTGAGCGGGACTCAGCTGAGGCGGCCATGCAAGATGTCACACGACGTGCGCTTTCGCACTACTGCTCGGTTCTCAGTGGGGTAGCTGACGGTCTCAACCTGAAGTACTACCCCCGCCGTCCATCTGGCAGCACAGGAGGCATGATTGTTTCACCTGTCGATGACGACAATCCTAGGTTGAGCAGCACAGTCAACCTAGCCCCTGTGCTAAACACGGAGTTGGACCATGCGCTAGACGAGCTGAGTAGGGCTCGTGCTGAGATCGCCCTGCTGCGGGCTGAGCGCGCGGAACGTCGTCACCTGGATGATGGTTCCCCCGCTCCCGTCGGGACTCAACACCCGTACCGCTCACCTCGGCGTGGACGCCAGTCTTATGGCAATCCCGACTGCAAGACCAAGATAAATCTAGAACCATAGATCGTTAGAATCGGATCTTGTAATTAATACAAAATATATACGTAGAAGCTACAGTCTTAGCGTTAGTCTCGCTCTTAGTTAGTCTTAGTTAGACAGGGTAGTTTGCTATATCCTGTGCATTTATGTTTGTCATGATGAACTATGTTTGGTTTGGATCTTTGTAATGACTGTCACCAGAGTGTGGGTATCCCCTGCATTTTGGTTTACCTATTATGTTAATGGAGTTAGTTATATAGTTGAGAAACCTTTTATTCCACTTTCCTCTTTATCTGAGAAGCTGTGTGGTCTGTGTTGGAGATCAGTGAAGTTGCTCATCTGTTCAGTGCTGTTGAAGGATTCTATACTCTTTTCTTATGCTGCAAGATTTGTCAGATCAGTTCTGATGTGTGGTTGCATTCTGCAGATGTCAGAGAACAGGCGCAGAGGAGGAAGGCGTGCTCAGCAGGAAGAGGTACCTCAGCAACAGCACCTGCCGCCCCCGCCCCCGATGTCGATCGAGCAGATGTTTCTGATGCAGACTCAGGCAGTTCAAGCCATCGGTCAGACTCTGGCCGCCATTCAGCAGCAGCAGCAGCAACAACAACAACAGCAGGCACCACCTCAGCCTCAGATGCCTCAGATGCCCAGAGACAAGCGTGCTGAATTCATGAGAGGTCATCCACCAACGTTTGCTCACTCTTCTGACCCCATGGATGCTGAAGACTGGCTGCGCACTGTGGAGCGGGAGTTGCATACCGCTCAGTGTGACGACAGGGAGAAAGTCCTGTATGGTCCCCGTCTGTTGAGAGGAGCAGCTCAGTCATGGTGGGAGTCTTATCTCGCCACCCATGCCAACCCCGAGACCATCACCTGGGAAGAGTTCAGAGGTAGCTTTCGTCAGTACCATGTTCCTGCAGGTCTGATGACAGTGAAGAAGGAGGAGTTCCTGGCCCTCAAGCAAGGGTCATCGTCTGTCAGTGAGTACCGGGACAGGTTTCTGCAGTTGTCTCGCTATGCTCCTGAAGATGTCAACACCGACGCCAAGCGACAGTACCGTTTCCTGAGAGGCTTAGTTGACCCTCTTCAGTATCAGCTGATGAATCATACCTTCCCGACATTCCAACACCTGATTGACAGAGCAATCATGACAGAGAGGAAGCGTAAGGAGATGGAGGATCGTAAGCGCAAGATCAGTGGACCCCAGCCTAGAAGCAGCAGTTGTCCTCGTTTCTCAAGCAATCAACCTCAGCAGTTCAGGCAGAACCAACGTCCACCTCAGCAGCATCAGCAGTTCCAAAGGCAGTATCCTCAGCACCAGTATCAGAACCGTCAGAGCAATCAGTCAGGAGGTCAGTTTCAGAGGCAGAATCAGCAGGCACCTCGTCTTCCTGCCCCAGCAAACCAGCAGCGCAATCAGGCAGCACCAGCTCAGGTTGGAAACAGGGCATGTTTCCACTGTGGAGAGCAAGGCCACTGGGTGATGCAATGTCCGAAGAAGGCAGCCCAGCAGCAGTCAGGCCCCAATGCTCCAGCAAAGCAGAATGTGTCTCAGCCTGGAGCAGGCAACCGCTCTCAGCCGCGTTACAATCATGGAAGACTGAATCACTTGGAGGCTGAAGCAGTTCAGGAGACCCCCGGCATGATAGTAGGTATGTTCCCAGTCGACTCCCATATTGCAGAAGTGTTATTTGATACTGGAGCAACGCATTCTTTCATTACTGCATCATGGGTAGAAGCACATAATCTTCCAATTACTACCATGTCAACCCCCATTCAAATTGACTCAGCCGGTGGTAGAATTCGAACTGATAGCATATGTTTGAATGTAAGTGTGGAAATAAGGGGGATAGCGTTTCCCACCAACCTTATAGTAATGGGTAATCAGGGAATAGATGTCATCCTAGGGATGAATTGGCTAGATAAGTATCAGGCAGTTATCAGTTGTGATTAAAGGACAATCAAGTTGGTGTCTCCACTAGGAGAGGAAGTGGTGACCGAGTTAGTCCCGCCTGAGCCAAAGAAAGGAAGTTGTTATCAGATGGCTGTCGATAGCAGTGAAGCAGACCCAATTGAGAGGATCAAGATTGTGTCCGAGTTCCCAGATGTGTTTCCAAAGGACCTACCGGGTATGCCAACAGAGCGAAAAGTTGAGTTTGCTATAGAGCTTCTTCCTGGAACCGCCCCTATCTTTAAGAGAGCCTACAAAATATCCGGACCAGAGTTGGTTGAACTTAAGAAGCAGATTGATGAGCTGTCAGAGAAAGGTTACATCCGGCCAAGCACCTCGCCTTGGGCCGCCCCTGTCCTATTTGTGGAAAAGAAAGATGGCACCAAAAAGGATGTGTATCGATTATCGAGCTCTGAATGAAGTCACGATCAAGAACAAGTACCCCTTGCCCAGAATAGAAGATCTGTTCGACCAGTTGAGAGGATCCAGTGTGTTCTCCAAGATTGATCTGAGGTCAGGTTACCATCAGCTCAGGATCCGACCTTCGGACATTCCGAAGATGGCATTCATTACCAAGTATGGTTTGTATGAGTTCACTGTGATGTCTTTTGGTTTGACCAATGCGCCAGCCTTTTTCATGAATCTGATGAACAGTGTATTCATGGATTATCTCGATAAGTTTGTGGTGGTATCCATCGATGACATTCTGGTTTATTCTCAAAGCGAAGAAGAGCACGCAGATCATTTGAGAATGGTATTGCAGAGACTGCGAGAGCACCAGCTGTATGCAAAGTTAAGCAAGTGCGAGTTCTGGATCAGTGAAGTCCTGTTCTTGGGTCACATAATCAACAAAGAAGGATTGGCTGTGGATCCAAAGAAAGTGGCAGACATTCTGAACTGGAAAGCGCCAACAGATGCTCGAGGAATCAAGAGCTTCATTGGAATGGCCGGATATTATCGGCGATTCATTGAAGGGTTTTTGAAGATTGTGAAACCAATGACAGCGTTGCTAGGCAACAAGGTTGAGTTCAAGTGGACCCAGAAATGTCAAGAGGCCTTCGAAGCGCTGAAAGAGAAGTTGACTACAACGCCTGTTCTAGTCTTGCCTGATGTGCACAAGCCCTTCTCGGTGTATTGCGATGCTTGTTACAGAGGATTGGGATGTGTGTTGATGCAAGAGGGAAGAGTTGTGGCTTACTCGTCCCGACAGCTGAAAGTTCATGGGAAGAATTACCCAATCCATGACCTAGAGTTGGCAGCAGTGGTTCACGCACTGAAGGCATGGAGGCATTATCTGTATGGACAGAAATGTGATGTTTACACAGACCACAAGAGTCTGAAGTACATATTCACTCAGTCAGAGTTGAATATGAGGCAGCGAAGATGGTTAGAGCTGATCAAAGACTATGAGTTGGAGATCCATTACCATCCAGGCAAAGCAAACGTAGTGGCAGATGCTTTGAGCAGGAAGAGTCAGATCAATCTGATGGTTGCTCGTCCGATGCCTTATGAGTTGGCCAAGGAGTTTGACAAGTTGAGTCTCGGATTTCTGAACAATTCGCGAGGAGTCACAGTTGAGTTGGAACCTACCCTGGAGCGGGAAATCAAAGAAGCGCAGAAGAATGATGAGAAGATCAGTGAGATCCGGCGACTGATTCTAGATGGCAGAGGCAAAGATTTTCGGGAAGATGCAGAAGGTGTGATATGGTTCAAAGACCGCTTGTGTGTTCCCAATGTCCAATCCATTCGGGAGTTGATCCTCAAGGAAGATCATGAGACAGCCTATTCGATTCACCCTGGCAGTGAGAAGATGTATCAGGATCTGAAGAAGAAATTCTAGTGGTACGGAATGAAGAGGGAAATCGCAGAGCATGTGGCTATGTGTGATAGTTGTCAAAGAATTAAGGCAGAGCACCAGAGACCAGCTGGATTGTTGCAACCGTTGCAAATCCCTCAGTAGAAATGGGATGAAATCGGTATGGACTTCATAGTCGGATTGCCTCGCACTCGAGCCGGCTACGATTCCATTTGGGTAGTAGTGGACCGTTTGACCAAGTCAGCCCACTTCATACCAGTCAAGACCAACTACAGCAGTGCAGTATTGGCAGAGTTGTATATGTCTCGGATCGTTTGCCTTCATGGTGTGCCAAAGAAGATAGTGTCAGACAGAGGAACGCAGTTCACCTCTCATTTCTGGCAGCAGTTGCATGAAGCCTTGGGCACGCATCTAAATTTCAGTTCAGCCTATCATCCGCAGACAGATGGCCAGACCGAAAGAACCAATCAAATTCTAGAAGACATGTTGAGAGCCTGTGCGTTGCAAGATCAGTCCGGATGGGACAAGAGATTGCCTTATGCAGAGTTTTCCTATAACAACAGTTACCAGGCCAGCTTGAAGATGTCACCATTTCAGGCGCTCTATGGAAGGAGTTGTAGAACTCCGTTGCAATGGGATCAGCCTGGAGAAAAGCAAGTATTCGGGCCAGACATTCTGCTTGAAGCCGAAGAGAACATCAGGATGGTCCGAGAGAATCTGAAGATAGCGCAATCAAGGCAGCGAAGCTATGCAGACACAAGAAGAAGAGAGCTGAGTTTTGAAGTCGGAGACTTCGTCTATCTGAAAGTGTCACCGATCAGAGGAGTCAGAAGGTTCGGAGTCAAGGGCAAGCTAGCACCCCGCTACATTGGTCCGTACCAAATTCTCTCAAGGCGTGGAGAAGTGGCCTATGAGCTCAGTCTGCCAGAAAATTTGTCTGCTGTGCATGATGTCTTTCATGTGTCTCAGTTGAAGAAGTGCTTGCGTGTGCCGAAAGAGCAGTTGCCAGTGGAAGGTCTTGAAGTCCAGGAGGACTTGACCTACACAGAGAAGCCAGCGCAAATCCTTGAGATTGCAGATAGAGTCACCCGAAGGAAGACCATCAGGATGTGCAAAGTCAGATGGAATCATCACTCGGAGGAAGAAGCAACCTGGGAGCGTGAAGATGATCTGATGGCTAAATACTCTGAGCTCTTTGCTAGCCAACCCTGAATCTCGAGGGCGAGATTCTTTTAAGGGGGGTAGGTTTGTAACGCCCTGAATTTGGGGGTAGAATTTTTTCTTCTTTTCTCTCACCAAATTCGGGCGTTACTCTCTTTTCTCTTTCCTACTTCGCTCCCTCTTCCCAATTTCAAACCAGTATAGTGACAGGTGTCCATGTCATGTATAAACCAAAACCTAAGTGTCATGGGTGTTGCATCATGCCGAAGCACATTTCTTTGTCTGATATTGCATGTTCGTCTCGTTCCATTTCGGATTTTGATTCGCGATTTAATTCCGTTTAGTGGTCGTGCACGTCGTGGGTTTCTATCCGTGAAGTGGCTCGGCCCAACCCAACCCAACCCGGCCCGGCCCGGCCCTGCGCGCCCCTGGCGCCCACACCCCCCCATGCGCCCCCTCCTCTTCTCTCTCTCTCTCATTTGGATCTCCCGCGCAACAACTTCCCTCTCCCTCTTCCACCTCTCTCTCCCCGTGGTGCCCTAGGGATTGGAGACGGCGATCACCGGAATTTGGACCCCGAGGTGAGCTCCCCTCCCCTTCTCTCTCTCTCTCCCTCTCCCTCCTCTTCTCCCCCCCCCCCCCCCCGCGCGCCCTCTCTTTCCCCTGCTCGCGTGCGCCCCTGCCCTCCCCGCTCGCCGGCGGCGCGGCCCCGCCCCGCCCCCTCCCTGCCCGCGGCGGCCCCCGCCCTCCCCAGCCCGTGGCGGCCCCGCCCCGCCCCCTGCTCGCCCGCCCCGGCCCCGGCCCCGGCCCCCGGTGCGGCCTCCCCTGCCCCCGGCGCGGCCTCGGCCCCCTGCGCGCGTCGTCCTGGCCCTTGGCGTGGTTCGCGTGGCCTTGGCGTGGCCTCGCGCTTCCCCGTTTACCACTAGCGCGTTCCCGCGTGCGCAAACCCGCGCTCGCGGTGATTATTTTTGGTTGGTAGTCAATGTCAAACTCCGTTAGTTAGCGTGCTGCATCGCGCGCTTCGTCGCGCGACAGATTTGTCTAATTTCAGATTCTATTTATGTGTTGCGTCGTGCGCTTCGTCACGCGACGATCCATTTAATTTCAGGTTGTTTAAGGTGTAACGCCGCGCGTGTATTCACACGACGTTCCACTTTAGACTCAGTTTAGTCGACGTATGCCGTCATGCGTTTCGTCGCGAGAAGCTTAACGTCTCTTTACAATTAATGCAAAGTGTCTCGTTGTGCGCTCAGTCGCGCGGCGAGTCATGGATTTCTTAATTCGATTTAGAGTGCTATGTCGCGCGTCTCGCCGCACGACAATCTTTTTTATTCACCTTCATCTGCTTATAATGATTAGACATGAAACATGACTTCACTTTATGCTAAACATAGTGTCTGTATTCATGCCTTTCAATTGAGCGAGTGGTTTAATTCATAAATATGTAACGTGATCGTTCCTCGACTTTCTTTTTCTCTTTCTCTCTTAACCTTAACTGCGAGCCCGCGTGGAACGTCTGTTTACTTACTGCATTCTATTATATGGTGTACTGTTCGTTTGTATTAAATGTGTGGATGTATGTATGTTTGCGCTCGCATAGAGAACGATCCGGTTGAAGAGCTCGAAGAACTCGCAGGAGAAGCCCCTGAGCAGCAGTCGGTTGGTGGAGGCATGTGTCCCTTGACCTATCTCTGTCCTATTCACTCTTTAATTCACCTCCCGCATTACACATTTATGCCTAAGGATTGACTAGCTTTGTTATCCATGTCCTTGTTTACCTATTTGGGTTGGATTATTATTGTTTAGCTTTATGCTATTGCTCAAACTCTAATCAATGAACATGATGAGATTATCTATGATACGCTGTTTTCCCTCTCTTATTATGATGTTATACTTGTGGCCTTTAAGGGTGCTCGAGCGGTTTCTCGAGTGCCTCTCCGTAAGGACCTGTTCTTTGGATGACCGCCCGGGAAAACAGTGCAACCATGAGGGTGGAATGGGGTGCCCTTAGCTGAATAATTAGAGGATCCGGGGTGTAGTTCGCTTAGCCATTGTGCCGTCAATGGGGCTCGGTGTATGCGGCTCGCTCTGCCAAGTTTGGGTTCGCCCCTTGGGGAGGAGTGCGGTGCATTTAGGAAACCTAACGGGCGGCTACAGCGCCGGGGAATCTTTGTAAAGGCTACGTAGTGATGCCCTGCTGGGTCACCTTGGTAGTGATCAATGGAGAGTCATGATCTCCGGGCAGAAAGGGAATCACGGCTTGTGGGTAAAGTGCACAACCTCTGCAGAGTGTTTGAAAACTGATATATCAGCCATGCTCGCGGTTATGAGCGGCCAAGGGAGCTCCAGTGATTAGTGATACTTGATCAGAGATGTTCGGATTATAGGTGGCAATGAGACTGATGGTTTTGGCTATGTCTATGGTGCTGGTAAGTGGTATTCTTTCCGTTTGGAAAAAGTACATCGGGCTAATAACTTGGGTTAATGTTAAAACCTGGCTTTCTACTAGTAAATAATAATCTGACCAACTAAAAGCAACTGCTTGACTTATCCCCACATACAGCTAGTCTACTACAGCCAAACAAGATACTTGCTGAGTATGTTGATGTGTACTCACCCTTGCTCTACACACCAAACCCCCCCATCCCTAGGTTGTCAGCATTGCAACCACTGCTCAGGCGAAGATGAAGTTGTGGAAGGAGACTTCTAGGAGTTCCAAGACTACGACGAGTTCTAGGCGTGGGTTAGCGGCAACCCCCAGTCGGCTGCCTGTGAAGGCCGCGTTTATCTACGTTTCTTTTTCGCAGTTTGATTTCTTGTAAAGATTATGTGGATGTCTCAGACATATGATGTAATCGACTATTATTTCCCTTTTTAATACTATTTGAGCACTGTGTGATGATGTCCATGTTATGTAATTGTTGTGTACGTGAATTGCTGATCCTGGCACGTACATGGTTCCCATTCGGTTTGCCTTCTAAAACCAGGTGTGACACATATGTTCATCATAAAATAAATATATGAATTGATATACGAATGATTAATACTCATCAACTTTTTAAATGATTGCTCTTGTAAGTGATGAAGGTTCATCCTTCACGACCTTCGTCTGAAGATCATTATATTCGAAGGGAGATAATGATTTAGAGGACGAAGTTCCTTAATCCTTAACAATTGTGTTGCCTTGTTCTTGATTCACAACATTTAAGAACAAGTGACCAATAGGAGGTTATCAAACATAAGTACCATGCCTCCGATGTTGGGCTTGAGTTGTACTTGAGTGTTATCATGACTATAAGGTGGTTGATAATCGCTCTATGATTGAGCAATCTTATGAGATACAATTCATTATTCATGAGCTCCATAACTTGGACACATCTTGCCTGATGCATTTGTGGCAGGCGACATCATTGCCAAATTACCTCCAACTTGAAAGGATTTTGTATGGCTCTAAAACACAAGAGGAAAAATATAAATGTTGAGAATTTATTGGCTTCTCTTGATGTTGAAGAAAACCTCAGGCAAAGAAAGGTGCATGTGAGGCATAGTTTAGTGCTAATATCATACATGCTGGGAAAATTAAGGAAAAACCAAAGGTAGAATAGATCACCAACTTTAAGAAGAAGAAGAAGAATAAGATAAATGTGAGGTATCGTTTGCTATGTTTGTGGCAAGATGACGGAAGCCCATTCTTCCTTTAGGGCATGTTCGGTTACACCAATGCAGAAGGGGATTGGAGGGGTTTAAATCCCTTCCTAGTCATTTTGACTAGGAGGGGATTTAAACCCAGAAGGGGATTGGAGGGGAGGAGATTTAAACCCCTCCAATCCCCTTCTGGATTGGTGTAACCGAACAAGCCCTTAGGTGAGGGATCTATGAGCAATGGATCGCAAAAGAAAAAAAGTAACAGGCGGAAGGGACCTAAAAGGGAAATGGACTTAATCATTTCCTATAATCGATTTTGGTGGTTGATGTCCATCTCAAACCATATGGACTAACTAGTTTGTCAAGATATCATGTCAGGTGCATAAGGTTCAACACAAATCAAGAAAGAAATTCAGTTGGGGACTCAAATTTATTTGGAGCAAAAGGACTTAGAGTGTGCTGCCTCTAGCGCACCGGACAGTGTCCTATGCACCAGTCCTGTACACAAACGAACTAGTCACTTTCGGGAATTCAATGGGCTCGCTCTGCTATAATTCACCGGACTGTTCGATGTGCACCGGACATGCCCGGTGAGCCAGCGGAGCAACGGCTACTGCGCATCAATGGTCGACTACAAAAGTGTAAAGTGATGAACAGTGTGCGACAGAAGTCAGAGCGCAAAAGTCAGAGGTCAACGGACATGTCCGGTGTGGCACTGGACTATCCAATGTAGCTATAGGACAAGGGTTCCAACGGTCAACCAGCTCTAAACCCCAACGGGCGCGCTGACGTGGCGCGCACCGGATAGTGAACAGTGACTGTCCGATGCGCCACCGGACTGTCCGGTGTGCCCATCGCCAGTAGGAACAGCCAACGGCTAGGAAGTGGTTGGAGGTTATAAATACCCCCCAACCACCTCATTCATTGGCATCCAAGTTTTCTGAGGTTCTCATTCAATACAAGAGCAATAGCATTCACTCCAAGACACAATTCCAAAGATCAAATCCTCTCCAAGTCCCAAAATCAACTCAACCACTTAGTGACTTGAGAGAGAGAGAGAGAGAGTTTTTGTGTTCATTTGTGCTCTTGTTGCTTGGATTGCCTTCTCTCCTTCCCATTCTTATTCTTAAGTGCTTTGTAAAGCTAGAAAGAGACACCTAAGTGTGTGGTGGTCCTTGCGGGGTCTTAGTGACCCGATTGATTAAGGAGAAGGCTCATCCGGTCCAAGTGACCATTTGAGAGAGGGAAAGGGTTGAAATAGACCCGGCCTTTGTGGCCTCCTCAACGGGGACTAGGTTCTTTGGAACCGAACCTCGGTAAAACAAATCACCGTGTTCACTTGCTTTGATTCTCGCTTGATTTGTTTGCCCTCTTTCCTCTCTCTATGGTTTCCTTGCTAATATTGATTTGAGTTCACTCCCAAACGTCATCCGCATTATTTGAGCAACTCGTGGCAAGAGAAATAATCTTCCACGCTCGGATTTAATTCTAACGCTAACCCCGTCCTTAGTGTGTGTTTAAGTTTATAAATTTCAGGTTTTTCCTATTCACCCCCACCCTCTAGGCGACTTTCAATTGGTATCAAAGCCAGTGCTTCATTAAGAGTCTAACAAACTCGAAGTGATGTCTGGAGATCATGTCAAGAGGGAGATCATGACTGGCGAAAAGCCCATGGGCTCGGGGAAGACTCTCTCAAGGGAGTCCGGCAACAAGTACAAGGAGGAATCCTCTTCCTCCATCAAGTCACATAGGAGGGGTGACAAGAAGAAAAATAAGATGAAGAAGGTGGTCTACTATGAGACCGATTCATCAACACCCTCCACATCCGGCACTGAGTCGTCCACTACTTCTAAGCGCCATGAGCGCAAGAAGTATAGTAAGATGCCCCTACGCTATCCTCGTATTTCCAAGTGTGCTCCTCTACTTTCCATTCCCTTAGGCAAACCACCATATTTTGATGGTGAAGATTATTGTATGTGGAGTGATAAAATGAGGCATCATCTAACCTCACTCCAAGAAAGCATATGGGACATTGTTGAATTTGGAGCGCAGGCACCACAGATGGGGGACAAGGACTATGACTCGGACAAGGCCGCCTAAATTAGACACTTTAACTCCCAAGCAACTTCTATACTCCTCGCCTCTTTATGTCGAGAGGAGTATAATAAGGTGCAAGGGTTAAAGAATGCCAAAGAGATTTGGGACGTCCTCAAAACAGCGCATGAAGGGCACGAGGTGACCAAGATCACCAAGCGGGAGACGATCGAGGCAGAGCTCGGTCGATTCGTCCTCAACAAAGGGGAAGAGCCGCAAGCCATGTACAACCGGCTCAAAACAATGGTGAATCAAGTGCGCAACCTCGGGGGCACAAAATGGGATGGCCATGAAATGGTCAAGGTTATTCTTAGATCCCTTGTTTTTCGTAATCCTACTCAAGTTCAATTAATACGTGGGGATCCTAGATATAAACAGATGTCTCCCAAGGAGGTTATTGGCAAGTTTGTGAGCTTTGAACTTTTGATAAAAAACTCCAAACATATTGTCAACTTGGAGCAAGGCGCCACCTCCACACCCGAGGTGCAACCCGTTGCATTCAAAGCAACGGAAGAAAAGGAGGAGTCTACACCAGGTAGGCTTCCAATCGATGTCTCCAAGCTCGACAATGAGGAGATGACTCTTATCATTAAGAGCTTTCGTCAAATCCTCAAGCAAAGGAGGGGGAAGTACTACAAGCCTCGCTCCAAAAGGGTGTGTTACCGATGTGGTAAGTCCGGTCATTTCATTGCAAAATATCCATATTCTAGTGAAAGTGACAGGGAAGAAGAAAATGGAGAAAAAGAAGTATTACAAGAAGAAGAGTGGCGAGGCACACATGGGGCGGGAATGGGACTCTGACGAGAGCTTCACCGACTCCTCCTCCGACAAGGACGCTGCCAACATCGCCATCAACAAAGGCCTCCTCTTCCCCAACGTCGGCCACAAGTGTCTCATGGCTAAGGATGGCAAAAAGAAGAAGGTACATTCTAGAAGTACCCCCAAATATACTACATCTGATGATGAGGGTAGTTCTAGTGATAATGAAGATGATTTAGTTTCTCTCTTTGCCAACCTTACCATGGACCAAAATAAAAAGTTGAATGAACTAATAGAAACCATTAACGAGAAGGATGATCTCTTGGAATGCCAAGAAGACTTGCTCGTTAAGGAAAACAAAAAAATTGTCAAATTGAAAAATGCTTATGCTCTAGAAGTAGAAAAATGTGAAAGTTTGTCTAGTGAGCTTAGCATGTGCAATGATTCAATTTCATGTCTTAGAAATGAGAATGCTAGTTTAAATGCTAAGATTGAAGAATTGAATGTTTGCAAACCCTCTACATCTATTGTTGAGCATGTTACTATTTGTACTAGATATAAAGATATTAATGTTGAAGCTATTGATAATCACATTGCTATGATTAAAGAACAAAATGATCACATAGCTAAATTAAATGCTAAAATTGCTGAGCATGGGCTAGAAAATGAAAAGTTTAAATTTGCTAGAAGCATGCTCTATAATGGGAGACGTCCTGGCATTAAGGATGGGATTGGTTTCTAGCAAGGGAGCCAAAACAACACCAAACTTAATGCCCCTAAGAAATTGTCTAATTTTGTAAAAGGCAAGGCTCCCATGGTTCGGGATAGAAAGGGTTACATTTTATATCCTGCAAACTATCCTGAGCATAAGATTAGGAAAATTCATGCTAGAAAACCTCATAATATTTCTCATCATGCTTTTATGTATAAAAATGAGGCTTCTAGTTCTAGGCATACAACTCATATCAAAATGCCTAAAAAGAAAATTCCTAATGTATCAAATGAGCATAACATTTCATTTAAAACTTTTGATGTTTCTTATGTGCTTACTAACAAATCAGGCAAAGTAGTTGCCAAATATGT
Source organism: Zea mays (assembly GCF_902167145.1). Lineage (NCBI taxonomy): Eukaryota > Viridiplantae > Streptophyta > Magnoliopsida > Poales > Poaceae > Zea > Zea mays. Next base: position 7,711,230 of record NC_050104.1, on the reverse strand, counting down.
TGGGGGCAAACACAAGAGTCCCTAGACTTGTGTTTGGGTACCCAAGGTACTTGTTTCTAATGTGAAAGGACCCAAAACCGTCTGGGTACCTAAGAACAAGGCCTAAACTTGTTTTGTAGGTTTATGCATCCGGTGGATCAAGTTGGATAATCGATAGCGGGTGCACAAACCACATGACAGGGGAGAAAATGAAGTTCTCCTCATATGAGAAAAATGAAGATCCCCAACGAGCTATCACATTTGGGGATGGAAATCAAGGTTTGGTCAAAGGATTGGGTAAAATTGTTATATTTCCTGACCATTCCATTTCTAATGTTTTCTCGTAGATTCTTTAGATTACAATTTGCTTTCTGTTTCTCAATTATGTAAAATGGGATCCCATTGTCTTTTTACTGATAATGGTGTTACTGTCTTTAGAAGAAGTGATGATTCAATAGCATTTAAGGGAGTGTTAGATGGTCAGCTATATTTGGTTGATTTTAATGATAACAAGGTTGAACTAGACACTTGCTTAATTGCTAAGACTAATATGGGTTGGCTTGCCCACATTGGGATGAAGAATCTTCACAAGCTTCTAAAGGGAGAACACACTTTAGGACTAACAAATGTTCATTTTGAGAAAGACATGATTTGTAGCACATGCCAAGCAGGGAAGCAAGTTGGAGTCCATCATCCACACAAGAACATCATGACGACTGACAGGTCGCTCGAGCTACTCCACATGGACCTATTCGGCCTGATCGCTAACATAAGCATCGGCGGGAGTAAGTATTGTCTTGTTATTGTGGAAGATTATTCTCGCTTCACTTGGGTATTCTTTTTGCAGGAAAAATCTCAATCCCAAGAGACCTTAAAGAGATTCTTGAGACGGGCTCAAAATGAGTTCGGATTGAGAATCAAAAAGATTAGAAGTGATAATGGAACGGAGTTCAAGAACTCACAAATTGAAGGATTTCTTGAGGAGGAGGGCATCAAGCATGAGTTCTCTTCTCCCTACACACCTCAACAAAATGGTGTAGTGGAGAGGAAGAATAGAACTCTATTGGACATGGCAAGAACCATGCTTGATGAGTACAAGACACCGGACCGGTTTTGGGCGGAGGCGATTAACACCGCTTGCTACTCCATCAACCGGTTATATCTTCACTGAATCCTCAAGAAAACTTCATATGAACTCCTAACTGGTAAAAAGCCCAATGTTTCATATTTTAGAGTTTTTGGGAGCAAATGCTTTATTCTTATTAATAGAGGTAGAAGTTCTAAATCTGCTCCTAAAGCTGTAGAAGGCTTTTTACTCGGTTATGACTCAAACACAAGGGCATATAGAGTCTTCAACAAATCCACTGGATTAGTTGAAGTTTCTTGTGACATTGTGTTTGATGAGACTAATGGCTCCCAATTGGAGCAAGTTGATCTTGATGAACTAGATGATGAAGAGGCTCTGTGCGTCGCACTAAGGAACATGTCCATTGGGGATGCGTGTCCAAAGGAATCCGAGGAGCCCCCACAAGCACAAGATCAACCATCATCTTCCATGCAAGCATCTCCACCAACTCAAGATGAGGATCAGGCTCAAGAAGAAGAGGATGAAGATCAAGACAGTGAGCCACCTCAGGAGGAGGACATTAATCAAGGGGGAGATGAAGAAGATCAAGACAAGGAAGATGATCAAGAATTTATAGATCAAAGACCGCCACACCCAAGAGTCCACCAAGCAATTCAAAGAGATCACCCCGTCAACTCCATACTCGGTGACATTCACAAGGGGGTAACCACTAGATCTCGAGTTGCTCATTTCTGTGAACATTACTCTTTTGTGTCCTCCATTGAGCCATATAGGATAGAGGATGCACTAATGTCACATCCGGATTTAAAGGATAAAGCCGGGTGCGTCTCATATGTGCGCCAAGGAAGAACAACACATATAATAACAGAGTGCATAGAGATAAATGTTATAAATATCATAAACAACGGTCGACTGCAAAAGTACTGACGAAGTGAACAGTGTAGCAGCAGAAGTCAGAGCTGCGAAGTCAGAGGGCACCGGACTATCCAGTGTGGCACCGGACTGTCCGATGCCGCAAGGAGACAAAGCTCCAATGATCGACTTCGCTCCGAACCCTAACGGTTGGGTGACGTGGCGGCGCACCAGACAGTGAACAGTGCATGTCCGGTGGCGCACCGGACTGTCCGGTGCACCCATCGCCAGCAGCCTCCCCAACGGTTACTTTGGTGGTTGAGGGCTATAAATACCCTCCAACCACCACAACTCCAAGCATTCAAGATTTCTGAACATCACATTCAATACAAGAGCTCTAGCATTCACTCCTAGACACAAAGATCAAAGCCTCTCCAAGTCCCAAATTCATCTCAAACACTTTGTGACTTGTGAGAGAGTGATTTTGTGTTCTTTTGAGCTCTTGCCTCTTGGATTGCCTTTCTTCTTTCTCATTCTTGTTCTCAAGTGACTTGTAATCGAAGGAAGAGACACCTAAGAGTGTGGTGGTCCTTGCAGGGTCTTAGTGACCTGTTTGATTAAGGGAAAGGCTCACTCGGTCTAACTGACTGTTTGAGAGAGGGAAAGGGTTGGAATAGACCCGGTCTTTGTAACCTCCTCAACGGGGACTAGGTTCTTTGGAACCAAACCTTGATAAAACAAATCACCGTGTTCATTCGCTTGATTTCCATTTGATTTGTTTTCTCCTCTCTCCCGGACTTGTTATTTGTTCTAACGCTAACCCCGGCTTGTAGTGTGTGTTTAAAGTTGTCAATTTCAGATTCCGTCTATTCACCCCCTCCCTCTAGGCGACTTTCAATTGGTATAAGAGCCCGGTGCTTCATTAAAGTCTAACAACTTGAAGTGATGTCGGGAGAACACGCCAAGAGGGAGATCGTGACCGGCGACAAGCCCGCAAGCTCGTGGAGAACCCTCTCAAGGGAGTCCGGCAACAAGCACAAGGAGGGATCCTCTTCCTCCAACTCTATAACTTGGCAACTGATCAAAAGAAAGCTATTCCTCTTAGCCCTAGTAGCCCTAGCTATCTAATGCATACTTTCCAATAGGCCCCACCAAGTCACATCGGAGAGGTGACAAGAAGAAGATGAAGAAAGTGGTCTACTACGAGACCGACTCTTCGTCACCCTCCACATCATCAAGCTCCGACTCGTCTGTCGCTTCTAAGTGCCATGAGTGCAAGAAGTATAGTAAGATGCCCCTACGTTATCCCCGTATTTCTAAGCGCGCTCCATTACTTTCCGTTCCCTTAGGCAAACCACCATATTTTGATGGTGAGGATTATTGTATGTGGAGTGATAAAATGAGGCATCATCTAACCTCACTCCACAAAAGTATACGAGACATAGTTGATTTTGGAGCGCAGGTACTGCAGGTAGGGGACAATGACTACGACTCGGACGAGGCCGCCCAAATACGGAACTTTAACTCCCAAGCAACTTCTATACTCCTTGCCTCTCTATGTCGAGAGGAGTATAATAAGGTGTAAGGGTTAAAGAGCGCCAAGGAAATTTGGGACGTCTTCAAAACGGCGCACGAAGGGGACGAGGTGACCAAGATCACCAAACGGGAGACGATCGAGGGGGAGCTCAGTCGATCCGTCCTCAACAAAGGAGAAGAGTTGCAAGCCATGTACAACTGGCTCAAGTCGCTACCCTCATCACTAGATGTTGTATATTTGGGGTGTGCTACAAATGTGGTAAGCCCGGTCATTTTATTGCAAAATGTCCAATGTCAAGTGAAAGTGACAGGTACGAGGACAAGAAGGGGAAGAAGAAGGAGAAGAAGAGGTACTACAAGAAGAAGGGCGGTGATGTCCACGTGTGTAGGGAATGGGACTCCGACGAGAGCTCCACCGACTCCTCCGACGAGGACGCCACCAACATCGTCGTCAACAAGGGCCTCCTCTTCACCAACGTCGGCCACAAATGCTTCATGGCTAAGGATGGCAAGAAAAAGAAGGTACACTCTAGAGCCACCCCCAAATATACAACATCTAGTGATGAGGGTAGCTCTAGTGAAAATGAAGATGATTTACTTACTCTTTTGCCAACCTCAGCATGGAACAAAAGAAAAAATTAAATGAATTAATAGATGATATTCATGAGAAGGATGAACTCTTGGACAGCCAAGAGGACTTCCTTATTAAAGAAAACAAAAAACATGTTAAAGTGAAAAATGCTTATGCTCAGGAAGTAGAAAAATGTGAAAACTTAACTAAGGAGCTTAGAATTTGTCATGATTCAATTTCTAGTCTTAAAAATAAAAATGCTAGTTTAGTTTCTAAGATTAAAGAATTGAATTTTTGCAATGATTCTATTTCCTGTCTTAGAGATGAGAATGCTATATTACATGCTAAGATAGAAGAATTAAATACTTGCAAACCACCTACATCTATTGTTGAGCATGTTTCCATTTGCACTAGATGTAGAGATGTTAATGTTCAAGCTATTGATGATCACATTGCCACGATTAAACAACAAAATGATCACATAGCTAAATTGACTGCTAAAATTAATGAGCATGAACTTGAAAATGAAAAGTTTAAATTTGCTAGAAGCATGCTCTATAATCGGAGACGCCCTGGCATTAAGGATGGCATTGGTTTCCAATAGGGAAGCAATGTCAAGCTTAATGCCCCTAAACAATTGTCTAATTTTGTTAAGGGTAAGGCTCCCATGGTTCAGGATAGTGAGGGTTACATTTTATATCCTGCAAACTATCCCGAACATAAAATTAGGAGAATTCATGCTAGAAAACCTCACACTGTTTCTCATCATGCATTCATGTATGAAAATGAGGCTTCTAGCTCTAGGCATTCTACACATGTTAAAATGCCTAAAAATAAAACTCCTGCTGCATCAAATGAGTATAACATTTCATTTAAGACTTTTGATGCATCTTATGTGCTTACTAACAAATCAGGAAAAATAGTTGCCAAATATGTTGGGGGCAAACACAAGAGTCCAAAGACTTGTGTTTGGGTACCCAAGGTGCTTGTTTCTAATGTGAAAGGACCCAAGACCGTTTGGATACCTAAGAACAAGGCCTTAACTTGTTTTGTAGGTTTATGCATCCGGTGGTTCAAATTGGATAATCGATAGCGGGTGCACAAACCACATGACAGGGGAGAAAAGAGTGTTCTCCTCCTATGAGAAAAACGAAGATCCCCAACGAGCTATCACATTCAGGGATGGGAATCAAGGTTTGGTCAAAGGTTTAGGTAAAATTGCTATATCACCTGACCATTCTATTTCCAATGTTTTTCTCGTAGACTCTTTAGATTACAACTTGCTTTTAGTTTCTCAATTATGTAAAATGGGTTACAATTGTCTTTTTACTGATATAGATGTTACTGTCTTTAGAAGAAGTGATGATTCAATAGCTTTTAAGGGAGTGCTAGAGGGTCAGCTATACTTAGTTGATTTTAATCAAGCCGAACTAGACACTTGCTTAATTGCTAAGACTAACATGGGTTGGCTCTGGCATCGCCGACTAGCCCATGTTGGGATGAAGAATCTCCACAAACTTCTAAAGGGAGAGCACATTTTGGGACTAACCAATGTTCATTTTGAGAAAGATAGGGTTTGTAGCGCATGCCAAGCAGGAAATCAAGTTGGCGCCGACCATCCACACAATAACATCATGTCTACTGACAGGCCGCTCGAGCTACTACACATGGATCTATTCAGCCCAATTGCTTACATAAGCATCGGCGGGAGTAAGTACTGTCTAGTTATTGTGGATGATTATTCTCGCTTCACTTGGGTGTTCTTTTTGCAGGAAAATCACAAACCCAAGAGATCCTAAAAGGATTCTTAAGACGGGCTCAAAACGAGTTCAGACTAAGGATAAAAAAGATAAGAAGCGACAATGGGACGGAGTTCAAGAATTCACTAATTGAAGGTTTTCTTGAGGAAGAGGGCATCAAGCATGAGTTCTCTTCTCCCTACACAACTCAACAAAATGGTGTAGTAGAGAGGAAGAATAGAACTCTATTGGACATGGCAAGAATCATGCTTGATGAGTACCGGTTTTGGGCGGAAGCAATCAACACTGCTTTCTACTCCATCAACTGGCTCTACCTTCACCGAATCCTCAAGAAGACATCATATGAACTCCTCACTGGTAAAAAGCTCAATATTTCATATTTTAGAGTCTTTGGGAGCAAATGCTTTATTCTTGTTAAAAGAGGTAGAAAATCTAAATTTGCTCCTAAGGCTGTAGAAGGCTTTTTACTAGGATATGACTCAAACACAAGGGCATATATAGTCTTCAACAAATCCACTGGATTAGTTGAGGTTTCTTGTGACATTGTGTTTGATGAGACTAAAGGCTCCCAAGTGGAGCAAGTTGATCTTGATGAGCTAGATGATGAAGAGGCTCCGTGCATCGCGCTAAGGAACATGTCCATTGAGGATGTGTGTCCTAAGGAATCTGAAGAGTCTCCACAAACACAAGATCAACCGTCATCTTCCACCTACCCAAGACGTGGAACATGCTCAAGACGATGGGAATGAAGAACAAGAGGATGAGCCACCTCAAGAGGAAGACAATGATCAAGGGGAGATGAAGATGATCAAAACAAGGAAGATGATCAAGAAATACAGGGTCAAAGAATGCCACACCCAAGAGTCCACCAAGTAATTCAACGAGATCACTCGGTCAACTCCATCCTTGGTGACATTCATAAGGGGGTAACCACTAGATCTCGAGTTGCTCATTTCTGTGAACATTACTCTTTTGTTTCCTCTATTGAGCCATACAGGGTAGAGGATGCACTAAGAGATCTGGATTGGGTGCTGGCAATGCAAGAGGAACTCAACAACTTCACAAGGAATGAGGTATGGCATTTAGTTCCACGCCCTAATCAAAATGTTGTAGGTACCAAATGGGTATTCCGCAACAAGCAAGACGAGCATGGTGTGGTGACAAGAAACAAAGCCCGACTTGTGGCCAAAGGTTATTCACAAGTCGAAGGTTTGGACTTTGCCGAAACTTATGCACCCGTAGCTAGGCTTGAGTCAATTCGTATATTACTTGCCTATGCTACTTATCATGGCTTTAAGCTTTGTCAAATCGACGTGAAAAGTGCCTTCCTCAATAGACCAATCAAAGAAGAGGTCTATGTTGAGCAACCTCCCGGCTTTGAAGATAGTGAGTATCCTAACCATGTTTACAAACTCTCAAAGGCGCTTTATGGGCTAAAGCAAGCCCCAAGAGCATGGTATGAATGCCTAAGAGATTTTCTTATCACTAATGGCTTCAAAGTCGGAAAAGCTGATCCTACACTCTTTACTAAAACTGTTGCAAAAGACTTGTTCGTATGCCAAATTTATGTTGATGATATCATATTTGGATCTACTAACAAATCAACTTGTGAAGAGTTTAGTAGGATCATGATACAGAAATACGATATGTCTATGATGGGAGAGTTGAAGTATTTCCTTGGATTTCAAATCAAGCAACTCCAAGAGGGCACCTTCATCTGCCAAACAAAGTACATTCAAGACATACTTAAGAAGTTTGGGATGAAGGACGGCAAACACATCAAGACACCCATAGGAACCAATGGGCATCTCGACCTCGACACGGGAGGTAAATCCATAGATCAAAAGGTATACCGGTCGATGATAGGATCTTTACTCTATTTATGTGCATCTCGACCGGATATTATGCTTTTCGTATGCATGTGTGCAAGATTTTAGGCCGACCCTAAGGAAGTTCACCTCAGGGCCGTGAAGAGAATCATGAGGTATTTAGTTTACACTTCTAAGTTTGGGCTTTGGTACCACAAGGGATCCACTTTTGATTTAATAGGATATTCTGATGCCGATTGGGTAGGGTGTAAAATTGATAGAAAGAGCATATCAGGGACTTGTTAGTTTCTAGGGAGATCCCTGGTGTCTTAGGCTTCAAAGAAACAAAACTCAGTAGTTCTTTCCATCGCCGAAGCCGAGTATATTGCTGCAGGCCATTATTGTGTGCAATTACTTTGGATGAGGCAAACCCTTAGGGACTATGGCTACAAATTGAGCAGAGTCCCTCTCCTATGTGATAATGAGAGTGCAATCTGCATGGCGGATAATCCCGTTGAACACAGCCACACTAAGCACATAGACATTCGGTATCACTTTTTGAGAGATCACCAACAAAGGGGGATATCGAAATAGCTTATGTAAACACCAAGAATCAATTAGCCGATATCTTTACCAAGCCATTAGATGAGAAAACCTTTAGCAAACTTAGGAATGATCTAAATATTCTTGATTCTCGAAATTTGGATTGAAACGTTGCACACATAGCTCATTTATATACCTTTGATCATGTCTCTTTCATTTGGTACAAACGCGTATTTCTTATTATTCTTGTGCCAAGGCTACGACTAATGTGTTTCCAAGTATATTTCTTTACTAAGTCGTAGATTGAAAGGGAAATGGAGTATTCGGCGAAAATAAGGCTTCCACTCCACTCTAACGGTATCATTTACCCTTCGTCGTTACTCCGCATGCTCTCAATTGGTATAATCCTTCAGTCTTATTTACTTGTACCAAAGGGGAGAAAGTAAAAAAAGGGCTCCAACGTTCTCCGTTTTTGGCGATTAATGCCAAAGGGGAGAGAATATTAAGCCCAAAGCAAAAGGACCGCAACACCATAATTTCAAAAAAAAATCGAAATAAAGCATTAATTGATATTTGACAATTTCTCAATTAGTATCCATGCTTCACTTGTCTTGAGAAAGCAAAATTTCAATTGGTATCTAAATAATAGGAATCTCTTCAATTGGTATGTTTAAAGTCAATCTTTGAATTAGTATTTCATTTGGTATCTCAAAACCCTCTTGAAAGCTAAAAGGAGAATTTCATTCAGGGGGAGTTTATTTAGTCACAGAAAAAGCATTTGAAATAGGGGGAGAAATTTCAAATCTCGAAAATGCTTCTTGCAATCTTATTCATATACCTTTGACTATTTGTAAAAAATTTTGAAAAGATTTTCCAAAAGGATTTGCAAAAATAAAACAAGTGGTGCAAATATGGTCCAAAATGCTAAAGAAAAGAAAAAGCAATCCATTCATATCTAGTGAGATTATCAATTGGTTTAAATTCCAAGTAACCTATGCACTTACCATATGCAAACTAGTTCAATTCTGCACTTTATATATTTGTTTTGGTTTGTGTTGGCATCAATCACCAAAAAGGGGGAGATTGAAAGGGAAATAGGGTTAACCTTTTCCTATAATTAATTTTGGTGGTTGATCGTCAACACAAACACATGGACTAACTAGTTTGTCAAGAATTCATGTATTACAGGTGCATAAAGGTTCAACACAAACTAATAAATATTCAAGTTAGGGATCCAATTCAAAGGAGCAAAAGGAACTAAGTGTGATGTGGTCTGGCGCACCGGACAGTGACCGGTACACCAGGACCGTACAGGGTCCAAGCAGCCACTCTCGGGTTTGCGCAGGCGCGCTCCGCTATAATTCACCGGACTGTTCGGTGAACCGGCGGGCAACGGCTATCTGCGCGCAACGGTCAACTGCAAAAGTACTGACGAAGTGAACAGTGCAGCAGCAGAAGTCAGAGCCACAAAGTCAGAGGGCATCGGACTGTCCGGTGCCGCAAGGAGACAAAGCTCCAACGGTCGACTTCGCTCCGAACCCTAACGGTTGGGTGACATGGCGGCGCACAGGACAGTGAACAGTGCCTATCCGGTGGCGCACCAGACTCCGGTGCGCCCATCGCCAGCAGCCTCTCCAACGGCTACTTTGGTGGTTGAGGGATATAAATACCCTCCAACCACCACAACTCCAAGCATCCAAGATTTATGAACATCACATTCAATACAAGAGCTCTAGCATTCACTCCTAGACACAATTCAAAAGATCAAAGCCTCTCCAAGTCCCAAATTCATCTCAAACACTTAGTGACTTGTGAGAGAGTGATTTCGTGTTCTTTTGAGCTCTTGCCTCTTGGATTGCCTTTCTTCTTTCTCATTCTTGTTCTCAAGTGACTTGTAATCAAAGCAAGAGACACCTAAGAGTGTGGTGGTCCTTACGGGGTCTTAGTGACCCGTTTGATTAAGGGAAAGGCTCACTCGGTCTAAGTGACCGTTTGAGAGAGGGAAAGAGTTAGAATAGACCCGGTCTTGGTGACCTCCTCAACGGGGACTAGGTTCTTTGAAACCGAACCTCGGTAAAACAAATCACTGTGTTCATTCGCTTGATTTCCATTTGATTTGTTTTCCCCTCTCCCGGACTTATTATTTGTTCTAACGCTAACCCCGGCTTGTAGTGTGTGTTTAAAGTTGTAAATTTTAGATTCTGCCTATTCACCCCCTCCCCTCTAGGCGACTTTCACACTCGAGTGGTTCCCTTCTGACTCGTCCGGCTTCCCTTGTCAAGCTCCGCCACGCCTGACTCCTGGCTCGGTGCCGCGGGGTTTAACTGGGGCGGGTCCTTCCAGGGTTGGCGCACCTGCCTCTTCCGACTGACTAACGGGCCACTAGTTGTAATAATATTACTTCTATTTAATTATTCATTGTATATATTTAACAAAACACACTAATCTGTCTACTATTTGGTCTACTCGGTGGAGCGAACAGATCGGACCTAATTTATGGGTCTATTCGGGTTCAGTTTCTAAAATTATTTTTGAAAAAATCGGTTCTCGTTTTTCAGAACTAGAAAATTTTAAAATCCATATAGATCAAACTGAATTAACTTAATAGCCCGAATGTCCAGCCCTACCTGTATAAGAATGTACGTAGGTAATTAACACGAGTAAATTGCATTAGAAGAACTAAAATAAGAGGTTATGTAGATAACTAATGAGAGACCAAATATTCTTTTTTTAATCTTAAATTACTGTAGGGAGGACCTACAGTATTTTTTATTGCATAAAGCGAAAAAAGAAAAGAAAATACAGGAGGGTAGTTACAGGAAGGATAACAAAAATTATAGTATAGAGCACTGAATCCAGGTCTTAATTTTATCCCCTATCTCTGGTTTAACTCGGTGACACAATAAATTCATTTCTGTTTTGAACATGTCCCGACATTCCTCCACCGTGGGCGGGATCTCATTGAACACCCAATTGTTTCTGCTTTTCCAGATGCACCAGGTTAATAGGATGATAGTTTCAAGTTTCTATGTGACCTGCCAACGTCTTCTGATCCTCAAAATGGTGTTGATTAAATCAGTTGTTCGTGGCGGGGAGATTCCTATAAAGAACCAGCATCTCCTAGCAAAACTGCATCTGAAAAAAAGATGAATGGCTATCTCTTCAGCTTGTAAAATACAGTTGTCACAGGTGTATGAATCCAGTAGCATAGCTCGCTGTCTTAGAAGTGCTCGGGTATTTAATCTGTCCTTAAGTAATAGCCAGAAGAAGACCTTGTGTTTGGGTTGGCATTTTGATTTCCACAGCCAAGTGAAGATGGGATGGGTCCACTGGTTGCCCATCAAATGAGACTAAATCTTTTGTGATGAAAAGAGGCTAGAAGAAGCATTGCAGAGCCATTTGTCTCTCTGATTATTATGCGGAAGATTAACCAAAAGACCATGCAAAGCTTGAAATTGTACAAAGGCCTCTGCCGACAGTGGGGTGTGAAACATCTCATGCGAAGCTGCCATTCTTGCTTATTGGATGGTGATATCCTTGCATGAAGCGAAAGACCAAAGTTCTGGATACCGTGCCGATTTGCGTATACCATCCCAATTGTCATGCCACAAAAGAGTTGTTTTTCCATCTCCGATCTCCACCCGAGCAATTCCTTTGAAAGATTCAAGAGTTTTAAGGACGTCTCTCCACCAGAAAGAACCAACTGGTTTATCTGAGGGCAGCAAATGGCTATAATGATTGGCCCAGATGATATTGATCCACGGGATGTCAGCTCTGTTCAAGAATTTATGTAGATTCTTCATGAGAAGGGCTTTATTTTGTAATTCTAAATTTATGACACCCAACCCCCCCTGAAATTTTGGCTTGCAGACCGATTTCTAGGCTACTTGAGGGGGTTTCTTGGCATTTAAATCTGCACCTCTCCAAAGGCAGTGCCGTCTGAATTTGTCAATATGTTTGATCACCATTTTTGGGAGCTTGAGAGTGCACATGTAGTATGTTGGAAATGAGGAGAAGACTGCATTAACCATTTGTAGCCTGCCAGCCTATGATAAGAAGACAGAGGTTGACGCCAGTCGTTTCTCAATTTTCTGAATAAGAGGAAGAAAAGCACCCAGGTTGGGTCTTTGTGATCCCAAGGGGAGCCCTAAGTAAGTGAACGGCATTGATCCAATTTTGCAGTGGAAAGTATTTGCAAGGGTTTCTATTTTTTGGTCCGTGACATTGATGGGATAAATATTAGATTTGTGGTTGTTGACATGTAGCCCTGTGGATTCAGCAAAAGAATTGAACATCGCCTTTAGAAAGAAAAGTTGTCTAGGGCAAGCTTCCATTATGAGAATAGTATCATCTGCATATTGAATAATAGGGAAATCAGGACCATAATTGCTCGGCAGGGGGAGCCGTAAGATGCCACAGTCACAAGCCTTGTTGACAATTGACTGCAGAAGATCAACTGCAAGAACAAAAGGAAGTGGGGACAAAGGATCTCCTTGTCTGACTCCGCGTTTGCAGTGAAATCTTTTCCCAAGGACGCCATTCAAAAGAACTTCTGAAGTGCCGGAATCAAGAATCATAGAAACCCAGTGAATCCATTTGTCATCGAACCCTTTGTGCCTCAAAACCTCAACAATAGTTGCATGTTCCAATTTGTCAAAAGCCTTTTCAAAATCTAGCTTTAGAATGACCATTTCTTTTCTGGACTTATGGCAAAGAGAAATGTATTCAAAAGCCCAGGCTAAACAATCCTAAATTGACCTAGCCTTGATAAAACCATATTGATTCTGATGAACTAACTTTGTGATCACCTGTCGCAAACGATTGGCTAAGATTTTTGTCAACACTTTAACACTTGTGTTAAGGAGGGAGATAGGCCTATAGTCACCAACTGAATCCGGGGAGCTATTTTTGGGAATGAGAGTCACGTATGAACCATTAATGCTACACATGCAGAGGGATCCTTCAAAAAAATTCATAGAAGTCAGGAGCAATCTGTAACACCCCTGGTGTTACTGTATCTAAAACTTGAGCATGGCATCATAAACATTGGCATTGCATATGTTTGACACACCTAGAGTGCATTCACTAGGTAAAAATTTCAAACCAGTTGTATTGTTATAGCATTTTGCAAATAGAACCCTAGATAGGGAACTTAACCCTAAATAGGGATTAAAGGGGTAAGACATAACCCGAATTGAGAAAACCTAAAGCTTTAGGGGAATAGCTATAAAATGTTCCCAAGAATGAACTTGAATCACATTTATACCCCTGAGATACCAAAAACCCCCATTGGAACCCTGGAAAACCCTAAGTCCAAACCCTAGGGGCCTATGTGCAAAAACTGTGCACATTTGGACTAAAGTGTAAAAACTACAATGTCAAGACATATAAATTCCCATGGTTCACATTTGGGAAGATTTACAAGCCAAACCCTAAGTTTTGGGCTTATTTGCAAAAATCACCTCTTAAGTCCTAAATAACCTAAGTCTGAATTTCAGAGTTTTTGCTCAACTTTTGAGCTTTGCATCTTTCAAATTCTAGGGTTTTTACCCTAGGTCATCACATCAAAGTTGTAGACCAATTATAGGAGAACAACTTTGATGCAGATATCCTTTTGAGTTGTGACACAAAAAAATAAAGAAAAACATGTTCCAAGTTGCTCTGTCAGAACAGTTTCAGAAAACTGAAACTGAACCTAAGGTTAAAACAAGGTTCCAGTGAGGTGAGGTCAAGTTTGATGCGCCATATCTTCAAATCCCCTCGGTTTTGACCCAAATGTCTTGTGTAAGGATTGAAGACTGTTGAATCAAGAACAAACCTTATTAAGGAATTTTGCCCGGTTATTCACAAGAATCATGAGAGCTAGTCGATGGAAGGGGGTCGGTTCAGGCGACTGACAAAGATGTGCCATGGTATAGTGTTCGGATGGATCAGAACACTAGCTTAGCTCGCCGTCGTTGATCGCCGTCTGGATTCGTGCACGGTATAGGATGGATAACGCTGGGGAAAGGGTGACTCATACGTGGCGCCATCTCCCGAGCTCGGCCGGAGTGATTCACCGGTGGCCATCGCGTCAGCCCTTTCCGCCGCGGTGTCCTCTGCACCGTGATTCTTTCTCACTGTATCACTTCTCTACGTGTTTGGCATGCGTTTGTGATGGTATTCAGGCCGCGAGTTGATCGCCGGACCCCCGCGGCTATAAATAGCCCCCTGGATCACGGCAAGGCTCGGTCATCACGCACACCAGTGAACCAAATCGAAGTCAAATTTGCACTGCCCTCTCCACCTTCGCCCAAATTGATTGCGCACGGTGAAAGCACAGCCTCTTACGGTCCTATAGCCCCGATCCCATCTCCCAATTTCGCCCAGAGCCGCCGCGACCCCGGTTTCCCCCTTTTCTGTCTCCGGCAAGCACAAACCTCCGCGCTCCGTGGCCAGACCACCCTGGTAAGCCCCTGCCTATATCAAATGTTGTTTCTGCAGCTCTGTACACTTGTGAAGCTCACCGTGGTGCCCGTTTACTCGATTCGTCCCTGATTAAGCGGGAACGCGTGCCCATGGTCACGGTTTCCGTCGTGCACATGGATAGACCATTCTCATGGCGCTCCTGTCAAATTGATGCGTGTTCCAAGGCCATATTAGATCGGTGAAGCCTCCCCATTAGTTATCCCGAGCAGTCATCGCCGGCCATGACCGGTACGGGCCATGCCAGGGATGAACGGCGAGCGTGCCGTGACCAGGGAGGTGTTTGGAGAAGGAATAGAAATTTGAGGGCGTTTCTGCAAAGTGTCAGCGACTGTTTTGAATAGTGTTCGAACTTTCTCGGATTATTCAAAACTGTGGGGGCCTTTCTGCAAAGCAGCCAGTGCGCGGGCGCGCTTTCACCCGTTGTTGGGCCGACCTGGGTCAGAATCGGCCCAATACTGTTACAAGTTTTTCCTTTTCTTTTTATTCCAGAGCTAAAACAATTATAGAAAAATGTAGAAAAAACCTAAAATTGCCAAACCAATTTTCCTAGACTTCTTATTTTCCATAGTATTTAATAAAAATAATCTCATGATTTTTAGGGTAGATAGGGAATTTTGGGGTATTTAAAATACCCTAAAGTATCGATTCTGGATTTTTAGAAAATAAATGTTAATCCCATAATTGCCCAAACTTTTTATATGATCTCTACACATTATTTAGAAGCCTTGGGTAGAGTTTGGTTTGATTTGGACCTTGTTTGATACTTAGAACCCAAAATCCCCACCCCTGCCCTTTGAACTCCTTTACTGACTCCGGAAACCCTAAGTTCTCGGAGTTCCGTGAAGGAAAGTTGTATTCAAGACTTAGATAATAAATCCTTTATTATCTTTGCACTCTCATGAGCATTACATGGCACTCATTCTTATATATACCTATATGGTTATATTTAGAAAACGAAGAAGAGATCGAAGTGACCGAAGAGAAGACACCACCACCTTCGGAATCTCAGGCAGGAAATTGTTTCTACTTTGATATTTGTGGATCCGAGCTTGACTCACCTACTAACGAAGGCAAGCCCCGATGCATTTGCCACCTTCCTTGATGTTTTAAAATCTTTCTCACTTGCTTGATGCATTAGGTGATAGGAGTTGATTGATAAAACAATTCCTGCATTACCTTCCTTGAATTCGATTACCTTCCTTGATCACCTGTTTTACAAAAGATTTTGATGCTTAGCCTTGCTTTAGAAAAACAAAATGTTTTGTTTTTACAAAAGATGATGTGGCAAAAGTGGGTGGGATGTTTTCGAAAATAAAACTTGATGGTGGATCTGTCAAAGGCCTTGATGGATTCAACATCGGAAAAGATGTACCTCTGCCAGGTACCAAGTTTTTGGGTTTAATGATTAAGCTGAGACCGGGCGGGTGACTTGCACGAGAAAGGAGTCTCGGTGTAGTGTCTCTGTCTGAGTCGATTAAGGACCGTCTCGATGTAGGCTTGATGACCGAGGACCCTTTAGCTGGTCACATGCCTCGTCATGGGTAAGCCTTGCCTCGGGCAGACTAAGGCCAGAATAAGATAACACGAAATGGGCGTGGAGCGGTGGCGAGAGTAGCGTGTACCCTCCGTAGCTAGAGGCTGGACGGTGGTGTATCTGTGCTCTCGGTTTGCGTGAACCTGATCTGGTCTTAAGAACCCCGGTGGCGGGTTGACATATGCAAGGGTTAAGTGCTACATATGTCGTGTGATTGGAGATCCTCAGTTGAGTATAATCGGTTCGGATCGTCGTACCTTCGCGGTTATGAAGACTTGGTCACTGACTTACACGTAGCAATCCACTAAAGATGATGGTTTGTTAAGAAATTGGCTAGTGCAGGTCAAGTGATTGAACTAGGGTAGAAAGAACTCTAGTTGCAGATAATTTTACTTAACTTGACAAATAAAACTGGATTTTTAAGGATCTACTTTAGTAAGCATTTCTGCAAAACAGAGTCTTTGATTATTGAAAAGCCTTACCTTGACTCCCTTAACCAGCATACCCTTGAGAGTCTTTTCTTTAGTCGGGTAAGACTTGCTGAGTAATTCCATACTCAGGGTTTATTCCCCCGTTGTTTTTAGGTGAGGAAGCAACAAATTTTTGTTGCTTTTGCTCTAAGGTGGTACCAAAGGAAGAACACAAGGAATGAAGTGCGGGAGGAAAGGATCCTCCATATAGAACTTTTGTTTATAAACTATTGGGAGGAGTTTTTGCCTCCCTTGATATGTGTAATAATATTACTCTGCACTCCTAGGATATAACTCTGGTCTGTAATAAATAACTTGATCTTACTTTCTAAATAAATGTAAGTTTATGTAATCGCTTCCGTATTTCTATATCTCCGATGTTCTGTAATGTCTGCAAGACGGGTAAAACGCTCTTGGGAAAGGTAAGAAAGAAGATACCGAACTTGTCAAGTGATTCAGGAACATCTACAGGGTTGTCTGATGTCTGTTGGACAAGGACAACTGTAGGTGGGCCTAATTACTTGGGAGGTTCCGTCACACAATCACTAACCAACATTTCTTCACAAAGTTCGTATTAAATCCATCTGGACCTGGCGATTTATTTGAAGGCAGACATTTAATGATCTGATCAATCTCATGACAGGAGAAGGGGTGCTCAAGTTCTGACAAATTATCAATCGACTGAATCAAGGATGGTAAGTTAAAAACCATGGAAGTTTGTTGAGAAGTCCCCAATATGTTTTTGAAGGCATTAAAAAGCACAGTTTCTTTGTTTGTATGAGAAAGGGTCGTATTTCCATTATCGTCCTTCAGTGACGAAATAAGGTTGTGTCGATGCTTGACAGTAGCATTGGCGTGAAAGAACTTAGTGCCAGCATCACCTAGGGTAACCCATTTAATTTGACCTCTTTGTTTCCAATAAGTTCACTGTTTAGACAAAAGATCATGCAGATGGAGGATAAGAATTTCTTTGAAATTCCATTCCTGTATAGTTAAGTCTCTACTCTCCTCAATGAAGTCCAATAGCTGAATAACCAATTTAACCTTGTCAATCAATTTTGCTAAATTAGGGAGAGACTTATACCAACCCTGAATCGCTTTTCGTGCCCTTTTAAACTTGGCCATGAGCCTTTTAGCTGGGTCTGGTTGAAATAGAGGCTGATTCCAAGAATCTTGGAAAATTGAATGAAAATCTTCAAACTGAAGCCAATAATTTTTGAATCTGAAGATAGGCGGTTTGGGAACATTAATTTGGACATTTACCATCCAAGGAATGTGATCCGAGGTTCCTCTAGTGAGCGAAAGTGCAGAAGTGGCCGGGAAGTTGACAGACCATGCCTGCGAAACAAAACACCAATCCAACTTTTCGAGTAAAGGATGACGTTGCATATTTGACCAAGTGTAAGCTTGTCCTTTGAGAGGAATTTCTTGAACCCCAACTGACTGATTACCAAGTTGAAATTCATCATTCTGATATGGTCACCTCCAGGTTTATTGCGGTTTTCTGGAGATCTAATCATATGAAAGTCGCCAAGGAAGATCCATAGTTTGTCATCATTAATCTCAAGACTAGAGAACCAAGAGAGAAATTCCTCTCTTCTGTGAGGGGTACATGGGGCATAAATGTTGGTGAGCCACCAGGCTTGATTTGTCAACTTTGTACGGAAAGAAATCGTGTGACTGAAAGAATTTTGATCAATCACCTCAGCATCAAAGTGAGAACCTTTCCAGATTGTTAAGAAGCCCCCAGATGAACCAATAGAAGGTCCGAAAGCGAACTTATCAAGGATCTGTTGCAGAAGCGACGGATGTAGGAGTCATCGAAGGACTCTTTCTTTGTCTCTTGAATACAAATGATGTCACAATTGATTTCCATAATGTTATTGCGCAAGGAGTTCCATTTGATATCAGAGTTAATTCCTCTAATATTATGTGACAGAATTTTCAAGCTGTGGTGTAAATTCTGAGGGGAGAAAGCCATTGATGAACAATAATCTTCGCACTAAGAAATCCCGGTATGCATAGCATACATCAATAGTTCTTCATAAATAAGTTTGTCCATAAACAGAAATATCCAGAAAACCAATATATAAGCATGAAGTGGGGGACATAAATCTTCAAAGGGGCCAAACTAGAAGTTTCCAAAAGGAGCCAAGATAACAAATAACAGAAATTCCAAACACCATAATTATCCATGCCGAGAACCAAAGAGTCATCGACTCTTTCAGAGTTTGTTACGGCAAACAAAAATAGCGCCACATGCGCGCCATCACCAACAGTTATCATGTTGCTATACATGGAAAACCACTAAAAGATCCACCAACCAGGGCACAGAAAACACTGTAAGGCCCAAAAAGGGGAGGCAAAAGCCTTACAACCCCACAGGGGCACTAGATTCTGCATCATCGTCATCATCATAGGGGGAGTCCTCCGCCTGGTCTTCAGAAGTCTTGGGCTCATCGTCCTTGCTGCTGGGAGGAGCATCTGGCCTCTGAATAGCAATACCAGTGGCCTTGGATCTGCTCAGGTCATCAGGATTAAGTTTAGATGGGTCCACGTTACAAAATTCAACTCCCAACTTCTTGATGATATCGTGCTGAATGGAGGGTGGAGCGCATTGTGCGCAGCATGAACATTCCTTTTTACCAATCCCTGTGCAGGTTTTAAATCCCTTGGCCTTTGCCCGAAGCCTGGCACTCCTCCTAACTGCAGTTTCGACCATGATAGGCTGCCTTTTCCTGAGAGTTGCTTTTGCTGGAGATGGGGACTGTGGCTCAACATGGGAGTCCTGACTGGTAGGGGGCAGACACTTGGAGGGAATCTTGATTGAAATGGTGTCCATTCTGGGCTCAACGAAGGCAGAGGTAGCTCCTGACAACAGAAATTTCCTGGCCTAGTCAAAGGAATCCGGTCTCATTAGAAGGCCCATGAAGAAAGCAGCCCATACTTTTGGAACAGGAACAAAGCCAGCATTGTCAGGGAATAAATCAGCCCAAGAAGAAAAACGCTTTCTGGCCATATAGTCTTCAAAAGCAGGATCAGGGGTGGACTGCTCCAAATGCTGCATGAGGCCCACATTGATGTTATCCTCAATTTGCATGTATTCTTCTCCCTGGTCGTTATTTCCCTCCAAAATCATGTCTTCGAGAGGGAATGCTGGCAAGGAGAGAACTTTTTCAGCCGGCACCGGGGCTTCCTCCTGATGGAACTGGACTCCCTGAGGGATAATGATATCGTTAAAGTAGCCCACCGATTCATCAGAAGGAAGGTCCTCAAGACCCGACAACTGATAACTGAACTGCTCTTCTGCATTGTTCGCAATGTTTGCATTGTTCGCATTGGCCACTGGCTCAGGGGGCTACGCCTGTTGAACTGGCCAAGGGTCCCAACCTTCATCATCATTGTTGGCAATGTCTTCTTCTATATTGTTTCCTTCCATGAGGGGATGTTGAGATCGAACTGAAAATTGGCCATCGGCTGACCCATTCCAAAAAAACTCTACTGGAAGCTGGTGACCATCATGTGGGTAAGGTGGCACGGGGTCCTCATCTTGAGGTTGTGCACCAAGCAGAAATTGTTGCACGATATCACATTGGACCGTCCAAGAAACTCCCTGGAAACCTTCAGCCACCGAGAACATGATGGATTGGGGTACTTCATGTAAGGATGTCACTCGTGCCCGGACCAACAACCTAGTTGCATTATTTGGGTCAGGGTCCCACATGAGAACCCTCCCAAAGGCTCTGACCGCATTTTGGATGTGTTCGTGGGTCCAGAAGTCCAGAGGAAAACCAAGAAGAAGGAGCCAGCATTCATGGTTAAAGGTTAGGGCACACTGGTTCCAGCCCTCATTGTGTTGAATGACAGTAAAAGAAAAGCCCAGGGCTTGCTGCGGACCCATTGCCACTAAGTTGTCCCTTTCAAACGTGAACCTGAATCGCACAAGTGCCTGTCCCAAATGGGATCGCTGAATGCTCCTAACTTGAACACGCCGGACCCCCACAAGATACTCACGGATGATATCATCAAAGATGTGGAAATTAACCTCATGCTCCGGCAAAGGTTGAACAAGAACAATGCCCCAATCTTCATGTGCGGAGGGTTAAGGTCGAGTCACAGTACGTACCATGATTTCACGATGATCGACCTGCTGCGCCACAAAGCCATGGGGGAGGAACAGCGCAGGATCAACTCTATGAAAAGTCATTTCTTCAGCAGTTCTGAGTGCAGCAAATCACGAAGGCGGCGGAAGCACCACACTCAGCGGAGAGCTTGAAATCGGCAAACTCTTCCACGGCAGCGGAGAGGGATGGGGTTTTGTGAACAGTGCAAGTTCCGTGGAAGGCGAAGAGTCGCTACTCGAAAGAACCGCCCGAGTGAACTCACCGAAATTGTTAAAAAAGGGCGGAGAAGGAGGCCCACCTGTAAGCGATAGCAGAGGGGGCCTGAACCATAATCTTGGGGGATACACCCAGGAGGCATTCTCGAACTTATTGGGGAAAGAGCCAAAAGACCGTTTGCATTTCTGCCCCGAAAGACCAAATATTTGTGAATTTTTGCCTGAGAGAGAAAGGTCCCAAATATGACAGTGGCCCGTCGCCGCTGGGTCGGCAGAGCCATTAAGTCTGGGGACAGAATCCTGCCCAAAATTCCTCGGTCACTGTTCCAAAATCTTCTTGGGCCGCCAAATCAACTTCCGCGGGGGCCAAGGGAGAACGCGAGAGGCCCTTAATGATGGCCGAAATCCGGAGCTAGCAACGCGGCCGATGCTGGAGTTTGAATATTTTTGAAATTGCGAACGATCAGCACATCCTTGATCAATGGCGGAGCAAGGAGGGAAGGAAATCCGATCGAAAACCGAATGTCACTGCTTTAATCTTGAGAAAGAACGTTCGGGCCTAACCGGACGACCCAAAGGAACCAAGTTTGCACCTGATAGATCTGGCTTACGAACGATATCAGCGAACGAAACCGGCGAAGAACGGCGATGAGAAACCAATTTCCAAGACTTTGATTCTTCCTCAGAGAAACACTGCCATTCAATGATCCAATTTGGACCGCCAGAATTCCAGAGGTGCAGATACGCTTTGAACACGGAGCAGGAGTAAGAACGAAGCCGATAAACTGTGAAACCAACATTCTTGCAAGAAAGCGAGAAACGAAAGACCCGATCCGATAGGGGCGAAACCCTGAATAAGTCTGTCGCGCCACCAATGAAAGATTGAAGGAGAAGCCCCACAGACTCTGAGCACAATCGCAAGGAGCATCTGCCAAAGGAGATGACTAAAAAGAACTCGTGGCGGTCGAAATTACCCGGGAGGAGGTTGATCGGGCGATTAAACTTGCTGAAAATCCAATCCTGAAAACGAAGACCGTCGGAGAAATCCAAAGCCGAGCAGCCCAAGCCAGCCTGAGGACCCCCTATGACCACGTGCTGGAAGGCACACCAAGCCGAGACGCGCCGGCGGACGCCGAGGGCGACCAACGCTAGATCGCCATAGTCCGAGCGCTCAGGCGTGTCCGGGGATCCATGATTTCGTTTGGGTGACTCGCATTTGGTGGTGGCCGCTGCTGAGCTACCAAATATTTTTTTTTAAAATGCACTATCTTTATTTTTTTTATTTGACGCTTGATAGTTTAATTTTATACTAAGAAACGTCAAAATAAAAAATAGAGGAAGTAATTTGTAAGTAGCGAGATGCACATTTATTTAGTACAACCAAGATATCGTAACGCTGTCTTTTATTGTTTTAATGCTCATCGCCTCATCGGCGGGCCGCGGGACTGCCCTCGAGGAGGCCGAGGTGAAGCTTTTCATACGGAAAAGCAATTGACTACTACACACATACTACAATGAATGCATCGTGGTCGTGGCATGTCCTATACGCATTGACTCCAGATTTCGTTAAACTAACTAATCTCAGAGAGTATATCTAAGACTGTCGTCATATTATTGGTATAAACCTAGGGCATGTTTATTTACTTCCGGGATTATATAATTCAGCTTATAGACAATATAAGCACATATTGATATGTTTATGTATATAATCTAGATATCTATATTATATAATCCATCTAATAATATATAATGTTTGTTTACCTCTCAACTTATTTAAGCTATATTATATAATTTATAGGGTAAATAAATAGAGTCTAAGTATTAGTTCAAAAGTTATTGGATTATATAATCTGGATAGATTATAAATCTAAACAAACACCCGCTAATTAGATGTATAAAAATAACTCGAATAAAGCATTTGTATCGGATTGCTGTTTTCCATATCAACGATTAATTATGTTATTGCTATATCGATGAGAGTGATCCAGAAAGTGAGCATATATTCCTTGTCTTAGATATCGAGTCTAAGCTATATCCAAGTTCATCCTATCTTTTTCTTCAATTTTGTGCCATATAAGCAAAACATCATATGTGATGCTCGATAATTTATTTCCGTTTACATTGGGGAAAATCGTAAGGCTATATCTCTAAGTAATCAACAGTGGTGCAGTGCAATAGTGTTTTCAGCGAGGGCAGGTGTCATTCATATCTTTACACTCTTCTATTCTTTTTTATTTATCGTGGTTTAGTTAAAAAATAAACTAGCGGACAACAAATATTCGAGAACAGATGTGTAGTATATCGCAACATTATTGTATAATTCAAAGTCAACGACCTGATAGTATTAACTGATACTCCAACCTCGTACGTGTTGATCAAGTCCAAGTCTCGTACTTCTAGGCCCAAATGAGCCAAAACTGCAACTTTACGGCCCTGTTACTCCAACCTCGTACGTACAGAGCACCCTAACTAACTGATATGAAGTCAAAATCCAAAAACAAGTGCGATTGCTGTATAATCACTTTTGGCGCGGTGGCACGAGTCGCAAGTACTGCACGACTTCTTTTATTCCCTCTGAGGTAGTAAAATGGTACGAACATCTCTCATTGGCCATTGTTAGTCTAGCGTCCGAAACTGGATGGATCATTAGAGCAGTGCAACTCTCCACGCTATCTAGTTTATATAGTATTAATTTAGTCGTCACATAAGCAATTTGACGGCAAGAAAATTAATGAGAAAGAAGAGGAAACGATTTCCTCTACAAGAAATCAGGTCCACACGCGCGACAAAAAAACTACTGTTTTGGCGTTAGGATGAGCATCCGGTTTCTATATGTGGAGCCCGCACGCAGCTTAGTGGTTATGTCGTTACATCCACATTTATTACAACACCACAACAACAAAAAATAGCGTTGAAACTTATAGTTTCTGTAAGGGGTTTCTTAATGAGATGACAGTTGTGAAAACCAATTGATAGTTTCTGGGTTGTCATTGCTTTTATCCATCTACTCACGTTTAAAAAGTCCAAAAAATTATCGTCTGGCAGGACATTATGTTTTGATACACTGTTTCCAATGTTGTCACAGTAGATTTAGACTAGGTAACCGTGTATACATGGTTCCATCTTATAAAATTCTACCATCTCCCATAAAAACTGTCTATATCTTTTCTCTTGATTGCGCTGTCATGTCACAAGCATGTTGACAATAGCTTCAATGACACTAAATCTCGACCACCGTGTTATTATCCTTCCCTCAAAACTCACGCGTACCTGTGTGACTGTGTCTAATACGAGGATCAATCAAAAAACATTACTATTCAAGCGTTGGCACGGTAATCTGAATTCCTGATCGTGCACACTGAGAGGGGCGATGAAGATGATGGGTGACACTGCAAGCTCGCATAAGCTGGGCGATCTGGTGGCGGAGGCATGGCCGGCGGCGACTGCTGTCACGCGGTTGGGAAAGGAAAGGAGGTGGCGCAAGACGGGCGCGGTGCTCGTCGCCGCCGGCCTGGTAACGCTGCCCTTCCTCGTGTTCTTTACCAGCGGGCAGGAGAGCTTGTCACGAGCTTGGGAGAGCGCTGCCGCCAAGCTGACCATGATGGCTGGAGGTACTTCGCCATCATCCCTCAGTCGGTCAGTCCCTCTTGCATCCACACGTCACCTTTTTTTTCATGTCTCGCAACTCTCCATGCAGCAGGTTCCCTGGAAGCCTCTGATGCCAGGACAACGACCGGCGGTGGCGCAACCAAGGTCGGCGCCGACGAGCTCCTCGGCGGGCTGCTGGTGCGCGGCGGCTTCGACCGCGGCTCGTGCCTGAGCCGGTTCGAATCCGCGCAGTACTACAAGCACTCACCTTACGCGCCGTCCCCGTACCTCCTGCGCAAGCTGCGCGCCTACGAGGCGCGGCACAAGAGGTGCGGCCCCGGCACGCCGCTCTACGCCAAGTCCGTGGAGCAGATCCGGTCCGGCGGCGGAGGCGGCGGCGGTGCGGAGTGCAACTACCTCGTCTGGCTCCCCTACAACGGCCTCGGCAACCGCATGCTGTCCCTGGTCAGCACCTTCCTCTACGCGCTCCTCTCCGACCGCGTCATGCTCGTCCACTTCCCCGCCGACTTCACCGACCTGTTCTGCGAGCCATTCCCGGACGCCACGTGGGTGCTCCCGCCGGACTTCCCCGTCGCCAACCTGTCCGACCTCGGGATGAACCCCGAGCAGTCGTACAGGAACCTCCTCGCCAGCAAGAAGATCGCGAACGACCCGACGGTGCAGTCGTCCGTACCACCGTGGGTGTTTCTGAACCTGTGCCACGAGCAGGATATAGACAAGCTGTTCTACTGCAGCGACGACCAGCTCGCGCTCGCCAAGGTGAGCTGGCTGCTGCTGTTCAGCGACATGTACTTCGTGCCGTCGCTGTACTCGATGGGGGAGTTCCACGGCGAGCTTCACCGGCTCTTCCCGGCGATGGAGAGCGTGTGCCATCTCCTCTCCCGCTACCTGTTCCACCCTACGAACTCCGTGTGGGGCTTGGTCGCGAGGTACTACAACTCGTACCTAGCCCGGGCGGACCAGAGGATCGGCATACAGATCAGGATCTTCGAGTACTTCGCCAGGATCTCGGCGGACGACATGTATAGCCAGATCCTTGCGTGCTCCCGGCAGGAGCACATACTGCCGGAAACCGAAGATGACAACCTCACGACGACGGAGGCGGCGGCGGCGGCCGGGAACACCACGTCCACGGCCATCTTGATCGCGTCTCTGTACCCGGACTACTACGAGATGCTCAGGTCGCGGTATTACGAGCACCCTGCCAAGGGCGGCGTAAGGGTCAGCGTGTTCCAGCCTACCCACGAGAAGGTGCAGGTGACCGGACAACATGGGCACAACCAGAAGGCGCTCGCGGAGATCTTCCCTTAGTGACAGGGAACGAGGAACGATGCCGCGTTCCGCGTTCCCGGAATTTCGTCCCGAAACGAGGAACGGGAACGAACGGGAACACTCCAAGAAACGCTCGCGGAACGTCGTTTATCGAAGATAGGAACGCTTACCTTGAGGAAGTCGCGCCGCCGCGCTGCGCCGCTGCCGTCGTCCGGCCGCCGCGCTTGGATGCTGGGACGCGCTGGGACGAAGCGTCGTCTGGCCGCCGCGCTTGGACGATGTGTCGCGCTGGGACGATGCGGGCGTCGTCCGGCGGCCGCGCTGCTGTCGTCCGGCCGCCGCGCTGGGACGCTGCCGTCGCCGCCCAGCTCGTTCGCCGCCGCGCTGGGAATCAACTGGGGAAGAGGAATCGACTGACGGCTGACCGTTCGTGCAGTGGGGAATCGCGCAGTGGGGAGAAGAGGAGTTGGATCTGAAATGCGACACGGCGTGGTGGGGAAGAGGAAGAGGAATCGCGTCGCGCAGTGGGGAAGAGGAAGACTGGAAGAGCAGTCGTGCAGGTGGGAGAAGAGCAGTCGCGCAGTGGAGGAGTCGCGCAGCCGAGGGGTTAGGCATGGAGCCCGTAAGAAGAGGAAGGGATTAGACATGCAGCGCGTAATAAGTGATTAGGCAGGGAGCCGCGTACTGCCTCCTATTTAAATAGAACTGCGTTCCCTGTTTCATTACAATCGTTCCCTAACTGCGTTCCTAAATCGTTGGGAACACGTTCCACGCATCGAATGAACGTGGATCAGCTGTATACCCCTCAACGTTCCATGTTGCTTTAACAGACGTACCGTGTTCCTCGTTCCCGTTCCTCGTTCCCAACGTTCCGGGAACCTTGTCACTAAGGATCTTCCTGCTCAGCTTCTCCGAGGTGCTGGTCACGTCGGGGACCTCCACGTTCGGGTACATGAGCGGCAGCCTCGCCGGCATCCGCCCGACGATGCTGTACTCCGCGCGTCAGCACACGGTCCCCGACCCGCCGTGCGTGCGGATGGTGACCATGGAGCCGTGCTCGCACAGGCCGGCCAGCATGGAGTGCCAGGCGAAGGCCGTGGCAAAGGAGGATCTGGCCCAGCACGTCATGGCTTGCGAAGATGAAGGGGTGGGAATTAAGCTGTTTGATTAGGCGTGATGTTCCTTTGCTTTGCTACTACACGTACTACTACGAGGTTGCTACACTAATTTTTTTACACTTCTATATTTCAGTTTCTACACTTCTATATTTCACATGCAACACTCTTTAACGATCAAGTCCGAGTAAATTATTGCTCTTATAGTTTATCTTTGTATCATACTAAATTAGATTTTTGCTTTTGTTTGACTATTGAAATAATTGTTAACTAGTATAGTGCCCGTGCGTTGCGACTGCCTACAAAATTTTCGGCAAAATGTTAATGTCCTTATGTTTGTTTGTTTTTTGTTCAATGGTACATTCAAAGGAAAAACATGAAAAGAAGTAGGGACATAGTTAGCGAAATAATTAAGGACGGTTGTAAGTGCACCGTAAAAAAACATACAATGTGTACAACGGCTAGGATGCAAATAGCTTCCCCTATGGATTGTTGAAGTCATTACAACTTGCATTCTTAAGAGAGTAATCAAGAAGGACAAGTAATAACCTATGCAGTGGAAAAGATGGCCTCTCCAACCTTCTCAACATTTGATAGGTACATCAACCGTGGCAATGCGATGGCCACCCGTGGCTTGATTATTTTTGTCATAAAAGTAGTCGTAGTGGGATTTATATTTCTCACCATTCTGGTAGTGTAATATTTGAATGAATTCACCATTTTCACCATTATCTGAGCATACCAGAACCATAGAGTTAAGATGGTTAGACAACTAAAGGAAGAAAATGCAAGTTTAAAAGGGTTTTTTTTATAATGTAATTGAAGTTTTCGAGGTACCTGGTGGAAGAGATGTCCAAGCAGATATCCTCTCACTACCGGAATCGCGTTCTTTGCCGAGTGTCTAAGACACTCGGCAAAGGCTATTTTACACTCGGCAAAGGCTTTGCCGAGTGTAACACTCGGCAAAGAACACTCGGCAAATATTTCATCGGCAAAGGGTTATTTGCCGAGTGCTTTTTTCGGACACTCGGCAAAGACTTTGTCGAGTGTCAAAAAAACACTCGGCAAATTAAGAATCAAAAAAATTAAAAAAACAGCAAAACATTTTTTAAATTCTAGGAACAACTCTCCAACACTTTCTTATTACCTTACCTGTTGCCCTATCATTTTTCACTATTATTTTGAATCAAACTTATATGTTTTGTAAATGGTGAGATTCGAACTCGCAACGTCTCTCTCGCGCATACCCTCATATACCACTACATTACTATACCAATTATGTTTACATTACGTTTTCATTCCCCATATACTATAACAAATCGAGAGTAATTTGATTATTTAAGGCACTTAATTAGTTCATTTGAAAATGTGACCAACTATAAAGTTGCATAACTTTTTGAGATCTACAAGTTTTATTTTAATAGTTTCTACATCCGAGACCGTTACAAAATTTGAATTTTAAATTTGAAAACTTCACACGAAATTTTTAATGATAAGATGATTTCAAATCAAAAAATTGTCAACTACAAAGTTTCATTACATTTCAAGGCCTACAACTTTTATTTTGGTGGTTTTTCCATCCGAGACAGTTTGAAAAATTCAAACATAGTTTTGCATAACAAGATGATTTCAAACTAAAACATTGTCAACTACAAAGTTTCATACCTCTTCAATACCTGCAACTTTCATGTTGGTGGTTTTTTCTTTCGAAGTCGTTTTCAAAATTCAAATTTTAAATTTTTAAAATTCAGACGTAGTTTTCGTTGACAATATGACTTCAAATAAAAAAGTTGTCAACTATAAACTTCTATAACTTCTTAAGATCTACAAAGTTTATTTTGGTTGTTTGGTCATTTATTTATCTCAGATGATGATTCTAACAATATGCACAAATTCTATACGTCTCTCTCGTAGTTTCATAAACTACGAGAGAGAGATAGGTTTTATGAACAAATTTATTTTTATTTTGTCATATGAAGAAATGTTCAATATATAAATTGTACATCATGATGAGTTATACAAATTTGTAGTTGAAAACTTTTCCATTTGAATTAATTTACTACTTTAAAATGTGATTTTTAAATTGTCTTTGCCTAGTGTTGGAGAAAAAACACTCGGCAAAGAGCTCTTTGCCGAGTGTTGTATTTGTGACACTCGGCAAAGAGCCTTTTGCCGAGTGTCAAAAAAAGACACTCGGCAAAGAAGCTCTTTGCCGAGTGCCCAGAATAAAACACTCGGCAAAGAATATGACACTCGGCAAAGAGCCAAATTCCGGTAGTGTCTCCTCTGTTCTTGTTCGTCATATCAATGTTACATTTGGTAGTCTGTACATAGGTAATGGGCCTATTTGGCTTTTTTCTGATGAGATTTTCTGAGAATCCGTCTGTGGAGAAAATCTGAGTATCGTGGAGATTACGTGCGGAGTAAGATAAAAGAGTTCGTAGAATTTAGAATGTAGAAAGTGATGGTTTTCTACTATCTCAACGACTCAGCAGATTATGTGTACACTAGGCTTATTTGGAATGGGAACTAACACATAAGCTGAAAAACCTGAAACCCATTCCAAAAAAAGCCATGAAATGATTGGGCTTCATTTGGAACCTAGAACACTGGGCCTTCCCCGTCTTTTTCCCTGGGTGACAGGGGGCGAGGTACTGAATTTGTCCTTGTAGTCTCCTTAATTCTAGAGGTTAACTAACTAATTAAAAGTTTAGTCATCTCATCTATATAAGGATTGTACCTCTATTCGTCGTGAACCAAGAGTTCGTCCTTGCAGCCATGCACGCAATCACAGGCCTTGAGTACCGCGGGGAACAGGAGTCCGTCCCTGCACCCTGCAGCCATGCACACAGTCACATGCCTTAAGTACCGCGGGGAACATGTAGGCGTCGGGCCGCACGCCACAACAGTGCATAAGCACAAAGTACATATTCATGTTCTTTCTCATGCATATGCTACGAGAAAATCATTTGTTAGCTGGATTTTTGTTTTCCAATATTGATTCTCATTGCATTTTGTACCATCAACTATGAAGTATGGTTGTTGTAGCTTGTTATATAACTAATTCATAAATGGACACAAGAGTGGGGTAAGAGTTTGTTGTATAAGGATTATCCAATAAAATAATTAATCACCCTCACATTCTTTTTCCCTGGTGAAGGGTTGGAAACCAACAAATGAAGTCATACGGCTTATATTATGATAGTCAGAATACTGAAATAAACAAAGAATTAAACCATTAAGAAAAAATATCTTCTCCGGATGCAATAAGGGGCAAAGCATGTGCAGGAGACAAGATGACTTCTTTTATGCCATCGACCAGTGTTCCCTGGTAATAAACAACCATTGTACTGTCAAAACCATCATATGCTAGTCATATTCAGAAATTTCAGCTTATATGTTAGTTCCCATTAAATCAGTTTGCAATTCTATTTAAATTCATATTTGAGACACTCTCAAAAGTTAAGGTTGTTGCATGTATATACTTCATACTAATAAAAAAATATTCCAAACCTGAAGATCCTCCTTATTCTATAAGTTCTATCATGAAGGATTAAGATCATTTACAACCTATAAAACATGACCCTCGCAATCGATACAATATAAGAAAAACAGAAGAATCATATGTAATTCAGTTGATAAGTTAATGAACGGCAATTAGAATAGTCAGTGAGTGCAATTCAAGATGTTATTGCGATGTGCACCTCCTGCATGACCAGATCACGAGCAACCTTCATGGAGTTATTGCCGACCATCCCGGCGAGGAGGTGCCAAGCGCCAAGGTTCGTTGTCATGATGATCACGGTGTTCCTGAAGTCCATCGTCCTGCCTTGCCCATCCATCAGCCTGTCGTTGTTGAGGACCTAGAGCAGGGTGTTGAACATGGCGACATGGGCCCTCTCTACCTCATCAAAGAGGATCACGTTGTACGGCCTCCTCACTTGTTCAGTCAGCTACCCACCCTCACGGCTGACGTAGCTACAGTCATAGTTAAAAAAAATCCAGCCCAAGTCAGAACACGAGTCCATCCGATAATACAGTTAAAATACAACATATAGCAAGTATTTAAGGAGAACTGCAGTTGGGACAAAGACGATATAGTTTTCTCTCATGTTTGATTGTTGTAGAGTACTGTAGGACAAGCACAAAATATGTAGAATTTTACAGCATACCCAGAGCTATGATCTTGAGAAGATAGCCACTTCAAACAACCAAGTATGACTGACCCATAGACACCTCAAGCAACAAAGGATGACTGACCCACGGGGTTCTTTTGTGAGTGGTGCTGCTGGCTGGTAACCTACTATAAAATTGGCTAACACACTATAGAGCATGACAGGTCCGAATATTAGAGCACCAACACAATATGAAATTGTCTAGCAAGATCTGTGACATTAAAAGAACTTAGGAACTAACATAGTCATCTTTGT
The DNA here is from genome assembly GCF_902167145.1 of Zea mays. Taxonomy (NCBI): domain Eukaryota; kingdom Viridiplantae; phylum Streptophyta; class Magnoliopsida; order Poales; family Poaceae; genus Zea; species Zea mays. Next base: position 7,679,857 of record NC_050104.1, on the reverse strand, counting down.
GCCATATAAAATTTTGGACCATAACTACAAGATCACAGTCACCGATTAAGTAACCCAAATGTAAGATATAGACAGAGCAAGGGTACCTCTACTTGAATGACCTTGGTCCTCCAGAAGATAGATTTCAGTGGATAAATAGAAACTGAAACACTAACATTAAAAGTTAGGCTATAGGTATACCAAGGGAAACACTAACAGGCTAATTACAGTGGTGTCTGCACTTGAGGGGTGGTAAGGATAAATAGAAACTGAAACGTACTACAAGCATGTTTTTCAATTTATGATTATGATTTGCCTATCAATAGTGTATGAAGATAGGTAAAAAATATATAGAACACACATAAATAAAGTTTTCTTGGTATAATAACATGCGCCAACTATAACATTTTTAAAAATAAACACAATTTTCTAGACTGGATTACCTGTACACTCAGCATGGTCTTGAAAAGATATCCAAAGCTCTGATCTTGACAAGAGATGGTAAACGAAACATGATACACTACATGCACCAAAAAATGGGATGGAATCAAATGGCCTATTGTCAACTAACTCAGTCCCTGCCAGTTATTGAACAAATCATTAGATGAGGTGCAGACTGGCGATGTAGATGCAGCTAAAACATATATTATTCTCCTTTTTTCAAAAGAAAAACAAAAATGGAACATGAATACATTATTTAGTTGCTGCCAGTGTAAAGGCCGCCACAGCTTCCGCAAAAGGTCTCTGTGTGCTCCTCCTCGTCTTCGTCATACTCCTTGGCGGCAGGAGGTGCTGCTCTGGAACTCTTGGCATGGCCATATTTTCCTCTCTACGTGAGAAAGAAAGACACAACTCCTTCTGAGTAAGGTTTTCTACACGAACTGGAGGCAGAACCAAACACAGACTGGAGTGAAAGCAAAATGTTGGAAAGATTCATGTGGGCACCTTTGATGAGTGTCTGGACTTGCCGCTGCTATCAACCCCAGACCTATCTCTATCGTGTTTCCTGTCCGCGAATGCTTCTAAGATGGAAGGAAGATCACTCATCATGCTGAACAAGCGCTTCCTGAGAGATAAAAAAAGAACAAATAATCGAATCAGAGACTGCATCAATTCAGTGAAAACAAAAACATTTCCTTCTCTCGCAACCAGTATTCCAGTCGTCATCTTTAATAGTATCTTACTACTACAAACATGGCTTCAAATAGAAGAATTGCCAATTCAAATACACGTGAATAAATAGGGGTGGGTATGTACAGACTACATAGACAAAAGTACCTCAACATCGTTGAGGAATAGAAACACCCAGTCGTTCAGGTGTGCTTGGACAGCAAAATCCATGTCCTCTGTGGTTGTCCTCTCCATCCATACACCTGAATCCCCAAGTGCCATTATTCTCCACACTCCTGCTATATCTTTTTTGTTGTCATTTGTCGCAAGTCTTCACGCATCAGGATCAGTAGCAACTCATGACAGCGGATCTTAACTGCCACTGTAGCTCCACCTGCACATGCCTTCAAGCAGAGACCATCACAACTTGCAGCCCCAAATCCATAGCAAGGTGAGGCCCAGCTGACCCAAGCGCCTCCGTGATGATTGCGCCCTCTTCCATAGCCCCCTTGAAGTTATACGGAACGTCACGGACCACGCAAAGACCATCACAACTCCATCATCAGCCGCCACGAGATCCCAATGCGAGGGAGGAGAGGGTAGAAAGGGGCCACACACCGAGATATGACTGAATGGATTGCTGCAGCGCAGCGAACTTGCCGCGGTTGGCCTATGCGTGACGAATCCACCCGCTTTAGATTACAAAGGGGCTACACGCATCGAAGGCCTATGCGTGATGAATCCACCCGCGTCGCCCGCCATGACCGCAGTCACGGAGACAGGAGGAGGGTTAGATCCAAGGAGGGGGTGGGCTTGGGATGGTGAGGGCGCGAGATCTGCGACAGGATGCGAGGGAGCCGCTGCGGGCATGGACCTCGCGGACCCGAGACTCACGCTCTGCATTGTCATGGCTGCCCCGCGTCATCTCCCTCGTCCTCCACTCCCCACACGACACCTGAAAGTTCCCTTTGCCCGGGAACAAGATCTGGATGTCGCCTAGAGGGGGGTGAATAGGCGAATAAAAAATTATCACTTTAAAACTTTAGTTCTTACTCTACTCAAAGACCAGATCGCAGTGGAATGAAAGATCCTTCGAGTAGGTTGCAGCGGAATAGAAGATCCTGTCTCAAAATGCCCTGCACTTCAAATATAACTTGTACCACAGATAAGTGTTGAAGTGCAGATATAAAAAGTGAGTAAGACAGAGAGTCAGCTCACAATACAGAGCGAAGCACACAGACGCGGGAATTTATCCCGAGGTTCGGCCAAGCCTGAAATGCTTGCCTAGTCCTCGTTGGAGTTAGCCACACCTGGGCTTGGAGTCTATTTCAACTCTTTCCTCCGTTTGCTCAGATCTGTCAGTATGACAGATAGAGCCTTCCACTATGTTGAGTTGGGTTACAACAAAGCCGCGGCTGCTTACAATCTTCTTGACAGCACTCCGGCGGAGTAACAATGCGCTCAAGACTTTGCTCTAGCTCTTTGCAGCACCTCTCCACTCTCTAAAGGCTTATAACTCTGCCTTCACACAAACTAGAGAGATTTACACAAGAGGGAGAGAGAGAATCGATCCGAGTGATGTATACAATTGTTGGCTGCACTTGTGTACTTGTTTGAGGCGCCTAGGGGTCCCTTTTATAGCCCCAAAGGGCCTAGGAGCCGTTGGAGCTTCATTTGGAAGCTCCCAGCCTTCCCTGGTTGCGGGTGCACCGGACTGTCCGGTGGCGCACCGGACAGTGAACAGTAACAGATCTGATTGGCAGTTTCCTTCTCTGGAACAGCTAGCCCTTGGTGCATCGGACAGGTTACTATTCACTGTCCTGTGCACCGGACAGGTCACTATTCACTGTCCTGTGCACCGGACAGCTACTATTCACTGTCCTGTGCACCAGCCAACAGCACACTAAGTGCTTTTTCCTTCGTTCTTTTTCCGTTTGACTTCAACTTTTGGGAGGATTTTCCTGAGACTTAAACAAACACATTTAGAGTATAATCCAATTGATTTAGTCCTAGAAACTTACATCTTTCTTGTTCTTCTCCTAGCTTTTCTGTTTCTCCTCCAGCAGAGCTCAGAATGGTACTTTCTCTACAGAAAGAGTTAGAGAGCAAACCAAAGCACCAAACTTGTAGTAAGAGGTGTATGCAAAATGGTTGAACACTCAAACCTTACATACTTAACCTTTTTCATCGTTTTACCCAATTTGGCTTGTTTGAGGTCGATGTTGGACTCTAAACCATCAAGTCAACTTGACTTGATCTAGATTGACATATCTGAGCCCCAACCCCTGTTCACTTCTCGAGCTTGATCTTGAGCCTTATGACTTACACCACATAATTGTAGATGTTACCTCATTGGTTGTAAGTCATGTCCTTATGTAGTGATCCTTGATGCACCATAACTCTTCTTAACTCGATCAACCTTGACTTTGCAAGTCTTCTTCTTCACCCCTGGCTTTGGGTTCCTGGTCTCCTTGACCTTCTCCCGTGCACTTGGTACCTCGAAGCTCTTCTTGCCTCCATCCTTGGCTTGATCGGTTGTCTCTGAGTTACGCACACCGAGTCTCACTTAAGCAATGTCCATCTTACTTGTGATGTCCATTATCTATAGATAATCCAGTCTTTGGACCATCACACTTGTTCACTTGTGTTGAACCCTGTTAGCTTTGCATTAAGCACCTGTTCAACACTTAGCACACTTGTTAGTCCTTTAATTAGGTTGTCATCCAAACCACCAAAACCCACAAGAGAGCTTTCAACACCCTCGCCGCCGACCCTGTGTCCGCTCAAGCGCAGCACGGGGCTACGCCACGAACTCGACCAAGCTCTTGATGGTGTTCTTGTCCGGGCGCAGCGGCACAAAATGGCCCCAAAATGCCTCGGCGAAAGCGGTGGCACACGGAATGGCGGCGCTGGTCGGGTTCGACGCGACGGATCCGGGGACGAGCGAGGTGGCGGCAGGCTTGGCTTTAGTCTTCGGGTCGGAGATGGCGACGAGGGCATACTTGGAGGCCGCCACACGCGCAGATCTCGACGACACCAAGAACGCCCACATTGGGCGTGGGAGAACGGGGGAGGGGGAGGGCGTCGGAGCGGGGGAGGGGAGGCACACAGATTTGCGTGGTGAGGGGGAGCGGGAGACGGCGGCGCTGAGGCCGGAGGCAGACACTGGCGACGGCAGCGGGCGCGGGGGCGGGATTGGTGGGGGCGCGGGCTCGCGGCGGGATACTGGGAGGAAGATGCGCAGGGCGGCGGGGGCACGGTGATGCTGTGGACACCCTCGTTGTACCCTTAAGGTGTAGTAGAGATTAATTGTCTTAATATGTCCCAATATGGATTAGATTTTGTTGGATTTGTAGTTTATCTAATGAGTTTTTATTCTTAAAAACCGAAAAATACAGACTATACCTACGTAAATTAAAATGAATCGAATCCATAGTTTTAGTATAGACCATACATACATTGTAACATGATTCAAATTCTAATGTGAGTTTTGTGGGGATTTGTTTTTTATTAGATTCTAGTTCGTCTGACTTATATATACACCTTGTAAGTCGCACCAAATTCCTCGTATAGTGAAGATTGTCGATTGGCAATTTTTTCGCACAAGGGCTTTCCACATAAAACTTTATGTATCATGTTTGATCTATATTTACATTATTTGCTAACAAGTAGTATCAGTGCTATACATGAGGTTGAAAAAATAAAATATTTCAATCAATCTACAAATTCATCGTGGTGCAAGTATCAAACATGAGCTAATGTGTGTTTTTATCTAATGTTCGGTGTCTTTGAGATGGAGTCGATTTCTATAACATTGTTAGGTGGTGGTTGTGGTGATTTATTTGCATTAGCTGCCGTGGAGAGGAAGAGTTATTTTCAGTCAGTAAATTATATTTAGTGGGGTCTGATCTATATACAAAAGGAGAAGAAATATTCGTAGAAGTCGTGAGACCCATGTTGTTGGTTCTTTGGCAATCATCAAGTACATGTGGATCGAGCAAGCAATCAAGTTTCTCTTGCCTTATTGATGTTGATCGACAATGAAAAAAAAATAGATTTCAACTTGTTTGCTACGTGCTCCTAAGCAAATTTCGAAAAGGTTTTAAGTATATTACTGATATACATAGGTTGCTTACTAGGTTGAAGGTTTTTTTGCTAGGACTACACCTAAATTTCTGCATATTATATTTTCTTCGGTTATTGTTGTTATTTCTTCACCATGTCGATGAAGTATGATATTTAATTTTTGGGTCGCAACACAAGGCTCCCTCTATGGCAAGTCAAGAGGGTTATTCTTACATAGACAAAAGTCGATTATGCTCTTGATAAATTTGGTAAAAAATATTTAAACACTTGGACCAATGAGGAGAAGAGAAAAAGACCATAAGGCCTTGAGTCAAATTAAACTTCATCTTTCAAACAATATTTTACAAGAGAAAACTGCAGTTGCTTTATGGCTCAAGCTAGAGCCAATTTACATGTTTAAGAATTTAACAAGCAAGATGCATTTGAAGATGAAGTTATGCATGTACAAGTTACAAGAGGGTGGTTCTATGCTTAACCATCTTTCGATCTTCAAGGATATCATTTTAGATATATGAGAGTCACCTAGGGAGTGAATAGGTGATGCCTAAAATACACAACTTTAAACACAAACTTGCTCTAAATAAAAGTTAGTGCAAAACTCGATCAAGTTGGAGTGAGAAATAGGAGAGAGGTTCTCTTCACTTGATTGCTTTTTCAAGATGTATAACAAACTAAGAGCAATATTGCAAGTAAAAGAAAGAACTTAGAGAGAGGAAGAACAATCACAAAGAATAGAACACAAGAGCCACAACGATTTTTACCATGATTCAGTCAAGCCTCAAATGCTTGCTTATTCCATGTTGTGATGTACCAATAAATAAGGGTTGCACTCAACCCCTCTCAAGTGATCCAATGATCAACTTGAGTGACACAGTCTTCCTTATATCAATAATAATCCCCTCATAAGAAATCTCCACAAATTGGGGTCTCTTGAAGCCATACACAAAAATGAATGAGTCACAGCTCCAAAGTACAGCAAGAGAGAAAGGAGGGTACACACAAGAGCAAACACAGCAACACAACGCAAGAAAAAACATCACAAGAGCGCAATCACAAAGAATTACAATAACAACTTAGAACAATGCTCGAATCTCACTAGAATCACTAGGTTCCGTTGTGGTGGAGTGTGGAGTGATCAAGTGCTCTTAGTATGCTTAGGGTACTGAAGGAGGTTGCCAAGGGGGCCCTTTTATATACCAAAGTTGCCCCCTAGCTGTTGCTCCTTCCTTCTAAAGGCTACCAAAAAACTGCTCTACTCGGGGGCACCGAACCGGTCTGGTGCACCACCGAACCGTGAACAGTAGCACCTTCTCCGGGATCCGAATGGGCCATTTCCTTAACTGACTGTCACTGGACGAGCCCGGTGCACCTCCAGACCGGGTGCCACGTCAGCTAGCTATAGCGGTCTGGTGCACCACCGGACCGAGCACTGTTCAAGGTCTTTTTCTTTGCAAATTGAATCCATTTGACTTAGACTTTCTTGTGTGCTTTCCTATCACTTAGACAAACATTGTTAGCACATAATCAAATTAACTAAGTACAGGAAACTCACCTTTTATTTAATCTTTCATCATAATTTGCAGTTTAGCTCAAAACAAGCCCAAAAGTCACTTTTCTCTATAGAAGGAGTTAGAGACAAAATACAAGTGCTAGAAACAATGTAATAGGCCTATACAACATGTCTAAGGATGCAAACCTTATTGTTTTACCATTTTACTCAAAGTTATATTTTCAGACCCTGTTTCTACTCTTTTGGACTTGAAACCTTCAAATTGCATAATAGTGAACTTGCTCTCATACACTATAGCATAAAAGTTAGTTCATGATGGTGTGTTGGACACTCAATCACCAAAACAGGTAGAAATGACTATCTAGCTCATTTCCCTTTCAATCTCCCCCTTTTGTTAATTTATGCCAACACGCCTAAAGCAACTATAATTTGACTAACTTAGATGCAATATGAGACAAAAGTTGCAATTTGAAGTTCAAACTCAAACAAATGAAGTTTTCCAAAGATTTGGCATATTTGGATCATTTTATCTACCAATTGCTTTTGATTTTGTAAACAAAGCCATTTTTAGCCTTTTTTTACTTCTATGTCAAATACACTTGAGTCTTGCAAATCAAACCATTTTGAAAGAAACTTGTTTTGACCAAACACTATTTTCTCCCCCTTTTTTCTCACAAAAGAACTTCAGTTTTCACAATATGAAGACTCATCTTTGCTATCAAGAGGGTTTTAGATCAAAAGACAAGTTCAGAGCTCAAAACATTTTTTTAAAATTCAATTGGTGGTATGATCCAATTACTTTAGCCTATTGAGAGCACCTAGAGGGGGGTGAATAGGTGATCCTGTGAAACTTGAAACTTAATGCCACAAAACTTTGTTAGGAGTTAGCACAATAAAGCCAAGTGGCTAGAGAAGAGTTCTTGCAAGACACGATAACCACAAGAAGATCAATCACAGATAGACACAGTGGTTTATCCCGTGGTTCGGCCAAGTCCAACACTTGCCTACTCCACGTTGTGGCGTCCCAACGGACGAGGGTTGCAATCAACCCCTCTCAAGCGGTCCAAAGACCCACTTGAATATCATGGTGTTTTGCTTTGTTTACTTTATCCCGCTCGCGAGGAATCTCCACAACTTGGAGCCTCTCGCCCTTACACTTTGATGTTCACAAAGAAGCACAGAGTAAGGGAGGGATTGAGAGCACCTAGAGGGGGGGTGAATAGGTGATCCTGTAAAACTTAAACTTATAGCCACAAAAACTTGGTTAATCGTTAGCACAATAATCGCCAAGTGGCTAGAGAGGAGCCAAAACACAATAACCACAAGAAATCAATCACAGAGATGACACGGTGGTTATCCCGTGGTTCGGCCAAGTACAAAACTTGCCTACTCCACGTTGTGGCGTCCCAACGGACGAGAGTTGCACTCAACTCCTCTCAAGTGATCCAATGATCAACTTGAATACCACGGTGTTCTTCTTTACTTTGATGTTTTTCCCGTTTGCGAGGAATCTCCACAACTTGGAGTCTCTCGCCCTTACAATTGAATTTCACAAAGAAGCACAGAGTAAGGGAGGGAAGCAACACACACAAATCCACAGCAAAATGCGCACACACACGACCAAGAATCGAGCTCAAGAGACTATCTCAAAATTCTCACTAGAACGGAGCTCGAATCACTTAGAATGACAAACGAATGCGCAAAGACTGAGTGTGGATGATCAAGAATGCTCTGAGGTTGCTTGGTGTCTCCTCCATGCGCCTAGGGGTCCCTTTTATAGCCCCAAGGCAGCTAGGAGCCGTTGAGAGCAAATCTGGAAGGCCATCCTTGCCTTCTGTTGTCGGGTGCACCGGACAGTCCGGTGCACACCGGATACTGTCCGGTGCCCGATTTCTTTCCTTAAACGGTGCAGCCGACTGTTGGGGACTTGTTCTCAAATGCTATGAATTAAGAACAAGGCAACATAGAATGTTAAATGTCAACATCCTTCGTCCATGAAACATTATTCCCTTGAGGATAATGAGCCTTGGACGAAGGCTGATAAGAGCATAATTACGAAGCTTGAATCTTCGTAATAAAAATTCAGTAGAGATTATAAGATAACATAAAATAAAAGGTATATAAAAGAGATAAGTAAATCATAGACGAATTACATTATATTTACTTATTAAGTTATTGAATACAATAATACCTCTGCCTTGGCAAAAGGTCGAATTCCGAAAGATGCGATTGCAATTGCTAGAATGCGTGAACAGTAACGGAATACTGTTCACTATTTATAGGCACAGGACGCAGCCTGTGAGGAATTACAAGTATGCCCCTTATAAAAGCTTACAACATTGACTCAGACCTTTATGGACTAAAAGGTCATTCTATCTTTAAGTCGGTTTGCAATACCGAAGCTTCACGAAGAGGAACCTTCGGCCATTTTATACAAACAGCTTCCGCCGAAGACCGCTTCTTCCTATAAGACCTTCGGCGACGAAGCATAGGCCCAACAGTAGCCCCTTTCGCGGTGCTAGATCGTTTTTCGTAACGAGCTTGGTCCGTGAAAAAAGTCTCTTAGGCTTTGGGGAGCCGAAGGTCCAAAAAACACCTTCCCTGAGCTCGTTGCCGAGAAACGATTCAATTTCCCAGCGCGTAGCGGTCCCACCTTGCAGAGTTACTGTTTGGTCTCTGCGGCCCACCGCACAGCGAGTACAAGCGGGTGACCGCCTGGTGTAAAAATCCTGGCGCTTCGCCTTCTTACCTGCAACACTATATAAACAGACGAGTAGGTGTGAAGTTACCACAACATTCATTGCTATTTGCACTGTTTTGCTGCCAAAATTTTTAACCACCGCCGAAGCTTGTCTGTCGGAATCAAACGAAGCTCCAGTTTGAAACCTGCTTCGTCAGAAAAAACTTCGGAAGAAGAAAGTGTTAAATTTCCACATATTCATAATTAAATGGCCAGAGTGCGTTCTACCGCCAGGGTTGAGCGTGAGGGAAGCGAAACTGAAGCTTCGGAGACTGTTCCCATCTCCGAAGCCATGCAACGATCCGGGCTGGTGATTTCTGAAGAGATCCCTAGTGAAGATGCAGAACAAGCAAAACAAGCAATTGCCGGAGTAGAAGAAGAAGTTATTGAGGAAACTGATCCTGAAGACGATTATCGTATTGCCATGCCAAGCAAGCCTAGCCACTTGGACTTTGGAAAGTCTACCGTTTCGAAGGCTGATCTCTCCAAGATGGTAAAGTCAGGCTTTTTCAATGAGGATCAGAAGAAGCTATTACGCTTCGGGGGAGAAGAGACTACCCCGAAGCCGGAAAAGGATGAAATTGTGATTTTTAAGAGCTTTTTAAAGGCTGGATTAAGATTCCCCCTTCATGGGATTATTGCAGAGGTACTGAAGAGGTTCGATATCTATTTTCACCAGCTGACCCCTAACGCTATTGTTAGGCTCAGTGTTTATATCTGGGCTCTCCGAAGCCAAGCAGTGGAGCCATTTGCGGACAGCTTTTGCCGGGTTCACGAACTGCATTATCAGACGAAGGCTAGAAAGGATGGATTGCATGACAATTTTGGTTGCTACAATTTTGCTTATCGGAAAACTACGAAGTTTCCTGTAATCAGCTATCGGAGTAAATGGGCAGCAGGGTGGAAGTCTGAGTGGTTCTATGTCAAGGTCAATGATGACAAGGAGAAGCTCGTGCAAAGTCCACTCGAACTAATCTTCGGAGAAACCCGACCTCTCTGCAACATGTCAGTAGACGGTCCCACACAACAAGCAATGAATGAATTCAGAATTGTTGCAGATCATATTAGTACAAGAGACCTGGTTCAGGAGTTCTTGGCTTTCCAAGTTTTTCCTAGTTTAAAAGAATGGGAAATGCCGAAGCTGAAGGGAAAAAAGAAAGAAAGTGAACTTGTGCCTTTGCCTTACTATTACAAATTTAAGAAATACTTTAAAACACCTTGCCAAGAGTGGCTGGAAACAATTGAAGCAATGTGCAACGAAATACTTGGGAACTATTCCAAAAAAGAAGATCAACTGATGACCGCGGCCTTCGGCACCCGTCCGAAGCGAAGACTAAACCGAGTGCTGGACGCCCTGGGTTTCGAATACCCTGATTACGAAAATCTGAACAAAGGTGCCGGAGGCCAAAAAAGGAAAAGGATAACTGAAGCCTTAAATGAAGGTGAAAAAGAACAATTAAAGAAGAAAATTCCGAAGAAGAGGAAAACTTCTTCTCCGAAGCAACAAATATCCGAAGCAGAAGAAACCCCCGCATCACCTTCTGCTGCTGTCGTTGAGGAAATTCTGAAGGTAATGACTGAATCCTTACCTGCGAAGCTAAGTCCACTGGGTGAAAGGGAAATGTGCCTTTGGGCCATTTCTAAGTATTTTGGTGATTGAGTGCAAACACAAGTGCTTAAATGTGAAAATGTGCCCATGGTTGAACAAAGTGCAAATCACAAGTAAAGGTATGTTTCTAAGACTTAGTACATTGGTTTTGTGTACTAATATCTTGTCTAAGTGTTAGAAACAGGAAGAAGAAGAAAAGAAAAGAAGTGGAGAGTGGCTGTGTACAGCCAAAGGCTGTTTCGGGCTGGGGCACCGGACTGTCCGGTGTGCACCGGACAGTGTCCGGTGCGCCAGACCAGCGCGGAGCAAACCAGCCGCTCTCGGGTTTTTCTTCGGCGACTTCGGCTAAAATTCACCGGACTGTCCGGTGTGCACCGGACTGTCCCGTGAGCCAACGGTCGGCCGGGCCAACGGTCGGCCGCGCGATCGGCGCGCGACACGTGGCCGAGCCAACGGTCGGAAAGGTACACCGGACTGTCCGGTGTGCACCGGACATGTCCGGTGCGCTAACTGTGCGCAGATCTGCATCAGAAAGCAACGGTCGGATGAGCTTTTTATGGAAACAAATCGGGCACCGGACAGTGTCCGGTGTGCACCGGACTGTCCGGTGCGCCACGAGACAGAAGGCAAAGATGGCCTTCCAGATTTGTTCCCAACGGCTCCTAGCTGCCTTGGGGCTATAAAAGGGACCCCTTGGCGCATGGAGGAGTACACCAAGCAACCTTAGAGCAATCTTGATCATCCACACTCAGTCTTTGCGCATTTGCTTGTCATTCTAAGTGATTCGAGCTCTGTTCTAGTGAGAACTTCGAGATAGTCTTTTGAGCTCGATTCTTGGCCGTGTGTGTGCGCATTTTGCTGTGGTTTTGTGTGTGTTGCTTCCCTCCCTTACTCCGTGCTTCTTTGTGAAACTCAATTGTAAGGGCGAGAGACTCCAAGTTGTGGAGATTCCTCGCAAACGGGAAAAGATCAAAGGAAAGAAGAACACCGTGGTATTCAAGTTGATCATTGGATCACTTGAGAGGAGTTGAGTGCAACTCTCGTCCGTTGGGACGCCACAACGTGGAGTAGGCAAGTTTTGTACTTGGCCGAACCACGGGATAACCACCGTGTCATCTCTGTGCTTGAATTCTTGTGGTTATTGTGTTCTGGCTCCTCTCTAGCCACTTGGCAATAATTGTGCTAACACTCTTAACCAAGTTTTGTGGCTATAAGTTTAAGTTTTACAGGATCACCTATTCACCCCCCCCCCCCCCTCTAGGTACTCTCAATTGGTATCAGAGCCGTTCTCTTCAAGAAAGGGACTAACCGCCCGAAGAAATGGATCCTAAGGGGAAGGGAATTGTGATCAACGACAAGGAGAAGGAGTCCTTCATCAACGAGCCAAGGGATGACAAGTCCAACGACTCGGGCTCGGGCCACAGGCGCAAAGATGGGAAGAAGAAGAAGACAAGGCGCATCAAGGAGATCGTCTACTACGACAGCGACGAATCCTCTTCTTCCCAAAAGGACGACGACCACGACAAACAAAAGACGGTTAACTCAAACTTTTCTTTTGATTATTCACGCATTCCACATAGCTCAAATGCTCATTTGCTCCCCATTCCACTTGGCAAGCCTCCTCACTTTGATGGAGAGGACTACGGATTTTGGAGTCACAAAATGCGTACTCACCTATTTTCTCTCCATCCAAGCATTTGGGAGATTGTTGAAAGTGGAATGAAATTTGATAGCTCGGATAGCCCTTCATTCATTAATGAGCAAATCCATAAGAATGCACAAGCTACCACTGTTCTTCTAGCTTCATTGTGCAGGGATGAATATAACAAAGTGAGCGGCTTGGATAACGCCAAGCAGATCTGGGACACCCTCAAGATTTCTCATGAGGGGAATGACGTTACCTTGCTCACCAAAATGGAGTTGGTGGAAGGCGAGCTTGGACGGTTCGCGATGATAAGGGGCGAGGAGCCAACTCAGACATACAACCGGCTCAAGACCCTTATCAACAAAATAAGGAGCTACGGAAGCACGCGATGGACGGACCACGACGTCGTCCGACTAATGCTCAGGTCCTTTACCGTTCTTGATCCTCATTTGGTGAATAATATTCGTGAGAATCCCAGGTACACCAAAATGTCGCCCGAAGAAGTCCTAGGAAAATTCGTCAGCGGGCGAATGATGATCAAGGAGGCAAGGTATGTGGACGACGCCTTGAATGGACCGATCAACGAGCCGCAACCTCTTGCTCTCAAAGCAACAAGGAGCAAGGAAGCGCTACCCAGCAAGGTGGCGCAAATTGAAGCGGCCGGTCTTAATGATGAAGAGATGGCCCTCATCATCAAAAGATTCAAGACGGTGCTAAAGAGTCGCAATGGACAGCCAAGCAAGACTAAGACCAAGGGAAAGCGATCATGCTTCAAATGCGGTAAGCTTGGTCATTTTATTGCTAACTGTCCGGATAATGAAAGTGACCAGGAAAAGGGGAACAAAAGAGAGAAGAAGAAGCACTACAAGAAAGCCAAGGGCGAAGCACATATCGGAAAGGAGTGGGATTCGGACTGCTCCTCCTCCGACTCCGACAATGAAGGACTCGCCGCCACCGCCTTCAACAAGTCATCTCTCTTCCCCAACGAGCGTCATACTTGCCTTATGGCAAGGGAGAAGAAGGTGAGTACTCGAGATACCACTTATGTTTCTTCTAGTGATGATGAATCTAGTGATGAAGATGAAATTGATTATTCATGCTTGTTTAAAGGTCTAGATAGAACCAAGGTAGACAAAATTAATGAATTGATTGATGCCTTGAATGATAAGAACATACTTGTAGAAAAGCAAGAGGATTTGTTGTATGAAGAACATGATAAATTTGTTAGTGCACAAAATTCTCTTGCTCTAGAAATTAAAAGAAATGAAATGCTTTCTTGTGAATTATCTTCTTGCCATGAGACAATTTCTAAATTAAGAAGCATTAATGATGAATTGAATGCTAAATTAGAAGTAGCAAATAAATCTAACTCTTGTGTAGAACATGTTGCAATTTGTACTAGGTGTAAGGATTTTGACATTAATGCTTGTAATGAACACCTAGTTTCAATTTCAAAACTAAATGATGAAGTAGCTAGTCTTAATGCTCAACTTAAGACTAGCAAAAGTGATTTTGAAAAGCTAAAATTTGCTAGGGATGCCTACACGGTTGGTAGACACCCCTCAATTAAGGATGGACTTGGCTTCAAGAAGGAAGCCAAGAACTTAACAAGCCATAAGGCTCCCATTCCCGCCAAGGAGAAAGGGAAGGCCCCTATGGATACTAGTGCTAAAAGGAACCATGCCTTTTTGTATCATGATAGAAGACATACTAGAAATGCAAATAGAAGTTATGATGTTTTTGATTCATATGTTTATGATTCTCATGCCATGTTTGCTCCTAGTTCTTCTTATGTGTATGATAGAAATGTTACTAGGAAAAATGTTGTTCCTAAAAAGAATGTTATTCATGCTCCTAGGAAAGTAGCAAATGAACCTTCTACCATTTATTATACTTGCAATGCTCCCTTTGCTATTTGTAGAAAGGGCAAGAAGGTAATTGCTAGGAAGTTAGGGGCAAGATGCAAGGGAGATAAAACTTGCATTTGGGTCCCTAAGAATATATGTGCTAACCTTGTAGGACCCAACATGAGTTGGGTACCTAAGACCCAAGCCTAAATTTGCCTTGCAGGTTTATGCATCCGGGGGTTCAAGCTAGATTATCGACAGCGGATGCACAAACCATATGACGGGGGAAAAGAAGATGTTCACCTCCTACGTCAAGAATAAGGATTCCCAAGATTCAATTGTATTCGGTGATGGGAATCAAGGCAAGGTAAAAGGGTTAGGTAAAATTGCAATTTCTAATGAGCACTCTATCTCTAATGTGTTTTTAGTAGAGTCTCTTGGTTATAATTTGCTATCTGTTAGTCAATTATGCAACATGGGGTATAACTGTCTATTCACAAATATAGATGTGTCTGTCTTTAGAAGGTGTGATGGTTCACTAGCATTTAAGGGTGTATTAGACGGCAAACTTTACTTAGTTGATTTTGCAAAAGAAGAGGCCGGTCTAGATGCATGCTTAATAGCTAAGACTAGCATGGGCTGGCTGTGGCATCGCCGCTTAGCACATGTGGGGATGAAGAACCTTCACAAGCTTCTAAAGGGAGAACACGTGATAGGTTTGACTAACGTACAATTCGAAAAAGATAGACCTTGTGCAGCTTGTCAAGCAGGTAAACAAGTGGGAGGAGCGCATCACAGCAAGAATGTGATGACCACTTCAAGACCCCTGGAGCTGCTGCATATGGACCTTTTCGGACCCGTCGCCTATCTGAGCATAGGAGGGAGTAAGTATGGTCTAGTTATTGTAGATGATTTTTCCCGCTTCACTTGGGTGTTCTTTTTGCAGGATAAGTCTGAAACCCAAGGGACCCTCAAGCGCTTCCTCAGGAGAGCTCAAAATGAGTTTGAGCTCAAAGTAAAGAAGATAAGGAGCGACAATGGGTCCGAGTTCAAGAACCTTCAAGTGGAGGAGTTCCTTGAAGAAGAAGGGATCAAGCACGAATTCTCCGCTCCCTACACACGACAGCAAAATGGTGTGGTAGAGAGGAAGAACAGGACGCTCATCGACATGGCAAGGACGATGATATGAGAGTTCAAGACCCCCGAGTGCTTCTGGACGGAAGCCGTGAACACGGCTTGCCACGCCATAAACAGGGTCTACCTTCATCGCCTCCTCAAGAAGACGTCATATGAGCTGCTAACCGGTAACAAACCCAATGTATCTTATTTTCGTGTATTTGGGAGCAAGTGCTACATTCTAGTGAAGAAGGGTAGAAATTCTAAGTTTGCTCCCAAAGCTGTAGAAGGGTTTTTGTTAGGTTATGACTCAAATACAAAGGCATATAGAGTCTTCAACAAATCATCGGGTTTGGTTGAAGTCTCTAGTGACGTTGTATTTGATGAGACTAATGGCTCTCCAAGAGAGCAAGTTGTTGATTGTGATGATGTAGATGAAGAAGATGTTCCGACGGCCGCTATACGAACCATGGCGATTGGAGAAGTTCGGCCATAGGAACAAGATGAACGAGATCAACCGTCTTCCTCAACTATGGTGCATCCCCCAACTCAAGACGATGAACAGGTTCATCAACAGGAGGCGTGTGATCAAGGGGGAGCACAAGATGATCATGTGATGGAGGAAGAAGCGCAACCGGCACCTCCAACCCAAGTTCGAGCGATGATTCAAAGGGATCATCCCGTCGACCAAATTCTGGGTGACATTAGCAATGGAGTAACTACTCGATCTCGATTAGTTAATTTTTGTGAGCATTACTCCTTTGTCTCTTCTATTGAGCCTTTCAGGGTAGAGGAGGCCTTGCTAGATCCGGACTGGGTGTTGGCCATGCAAGAGGAGCTCAATAACTTCAAGAGGAATGAAGTTTGGACGCTGGTGCCTCGTCCTAAGCAAAATGTTGTGGGAACCAAGTGGGTGTTCCGCAACAAACAAGACGAGCACGGGGTAGTGACGAGAAACAAGGCTCGACTTGTGGCAAAAGGTTATGCCCAAGTCGCAGGTTTGGATTTCGAGGAGACTTTTGCTCCTGTGGCTAGGCTAGAATCAATTCGAATCTTGCTAGCATATGCCGCTCATCATTCTTTCAGGTTGTACCAAATGGATGTGAAGAGCGCTTTCCTCAACGGGCCAATAAAGGAGGAGGTGTACGTGGAGCAACCCCTGGCTTCGAGGATGAACGGTACCCCGACCACGTGTGTAAGCTCTCTAAGGCGCTCTATGGACTTAAGCAAGCCCCAAGAGCATGGTATGAATGCCTTAGAGATTTCTTAATTGCTAATGCTTTCAAGGTTGGGAAAGCCGATCCAACTCTTTTCACTAAGACATGTGATGGTGATTTGTTTGTGTGCCAAATTTATGTCGATGACATAATATTTGGTTCTACTAATAAAAAGTCTTGTGAAGAGTTTAGCAGGGTGATGACGCAGAAATTCGAGATGTCAATGATGGGCGAGTTGAACTACTTCCTTGGGTTCCAAGTGAAGCAACTCAAGGACGGCACCTTCATCTCTCAAACGAAGTACACGCAAGATCTGCTAAAGCGGTTTGGGATGAAGGACGCCAAGCCCGCAAAGACACCGATGGGGACCGACGGACACACCGACCTCAACAAAGGAGGTAAGTCCGTTGATCAAAAAGCATACCGGTCAATGATAGGGTCTTTACTTTATTTATGTGCTAGTAGACCGGATATTATGCTTAGCGTATGCATGTGTGCTAGATTTCAATCCGATCCTAAGGAGTGTCACTTAGTGGCGGTGAAGCGGATTCTTAGATATTTGGTTGCTACGCCTTGCTTCGGGCTCTGGTATCCAAAGGGGTCTACCTTTGACTTGGTTGGATACTCAGACTCCGACTATGCTGGATGTAAGGTCGATAGGAAGAGTACATCGGGGACGTGCCAATTCTTAGGAAGGTCCCTGGTGTCATGGAACTCTAAGAAACAAACATCCGTTGCCCTATCCACCGCTGAGGCCGAGTACGTTGCCGCAGGACAGTGTTGCGCGCAACTACTTTGGATGAGGCAAACCCTCAGGGACTTTGGCTACAATCTGAGCAAAGTCCCACTCCTATGTGATAATGAGAGTGCTATCCGCATGGCGGAAAATCCTGTCGAGCACAGCCGCACAAAGCACATAGACATCCGGCATCACTTTTTGAGAGACCACCAGCAAAAGGGGGATATCGAAGTGTTTCATGTTAGCACCGAGAACCAGCTAGCCGATATCTTTACCAAGCCTCTAGATGAGAAGACCTTTTGCAGGCTGCGTAGTGAGCTAAATGTCTTAGATTCGCGGAACTTGGATTGAAATGTAGCATACATGTGTTTATGCCTTTGATCATGTTCATTCTGCATTTTGTTGCTTATTATGGTGCTCAAGTTGTACAAATACTCCCTGGACCTCACAAGTCCGTTGCACAGTGATGCACATGTTTAGGGGGAGATGTGTTACAACTTGACCCTTTGAGACTAACCATATGCTTGAGTTTGCTTGCTTTAGTCTCGAAGGAGAATTGAAATGGAAAAGGTGGACTTGGACCATGAAAGACTTCCACTGCACTCCGATGAGAGGGTAACTTATTCCAAGTTCATCTCATGAACTCTTATTGCCATTTGCTCTTCATTGAAGATTTTGGTGAGGCAATGGGGTTCCTGGGCCAAGATTGATCCCGTTTTGGTGCTTGATGCCAAAGGGGGAGAAAATAAAGGCCAAAGTAATAAATGGATCAGCTACCACTTGAGAAATTTCGAAAATTGTAAGATAGAGTTTTTGGTTTGTCAAAACTTTTTATTGCACTTCTTATCAAATGTTGGCTTCTTGTGGGGAGAAGTATTGATTATGGGATTTAGGAGGAGTTTTTGAAATCTTTGATCAATCTCTTTTGAAATGACTCTCTTTATGCTTCAACATGTGTGTTTGACTTAGAGATAGAGATTTGAGTTTGATTTGCAAAAACAAACCAAGTGGTGGCAAAAGATGGTCCATATATGCCAAAATTGGATAAAACTCAAAGTTAGTTTTTATTTGAAGTGATTTTGCACTTGTTCTAGTTGCTTTATGTTGTGTTGGCATAAATCACCAAAAAGGGGGAGATTGAAAGGGAAATGTGCCTTTGGGCCATTTCTAAGTATTTTGGTGATTGAGTGCAAACACAAGTGCTTAAATGTGAAAATGTGCCCATGGTTGAACAAAGTGCAAATCACAAGTAAAGGTATGTTTCTAAGCCTTAGTACATTGGTTTTGTGTACTAATATCTTGTCTAAGTGTTAGAAACAGGAAGAAGAAGAAAAGAAAAGAAGTGGAGAGTGGCTGTGTACAGCCAAAGGCTGTTTCGGGCTGGGGCACCGGACTGTCCGGTGTGCACCGGACAGTGTCCGGTGCGCCAGACCAGCGCGGAGCAAACCAGCCGCTCTCGGGTTTTTCTCCGGCGACTTCGGCTAAAATTCACCGGACTGTCCGGTGTGCACCGGACTGTCCGGTGAGCCAACGGTCGGCCGGGCCAACGGTCGGCCGCGCGATCGGCGCGCGACACGTGGCCGAGCCAACGGTCGGAAAGGTACACCGGACTGTCCGGTGTGCACCGGACATGTCCGGTGCGCTAACTGTGCGCAGATCTGCATCAGAAAGCAACGGTCGGATGAGCTTTTTATGGAAACAAATCGGGCACCGGACAGTGTCCGGTGTGCACCGGACTGTCCGGTGCGCCACGAGACAGAAGGCAAAGATGGCCTTCCAGATTTGTTCCCAACGGCTCCTAGCTGCCTTGGGGCTATAAAAGGGACCCCTTGGCGCATGGAGGAGTACACCAAGCAACCTTAGAGCAATCTTGATCACCACACTCAGTCTTTGCGCATTTGCTTGTCATTCTAAGTGATTCGAGCTCTGTTCTAGTGAGAACTTCGAGATAGTCTTTTGAGCTCGATTCTTGGCCGTGTGTGTGCGCATTTTGCTGTGGTTTTGTGTGTGTTGCTTCCCTCCCTTACTCCGTGCTTCTTTGTGAAACTCAATTGTAAGGGCGAGAGACTCCAAGTTGTGGAGATTCCTCGCAAACGGGAAAAGATCAAAGGAAAGAAGAACACCGTGGTATTCAAGTTGATCATTGGATCACTTGAGAGGAGTTGAGTGCAACTCTCGTCCGTTGGGACGCCACAACGTGGAGTAGGCAAGTTTTGTACTTGGCCGAACCACGGGATAACCACCGTGTCATCTCTGTGCTTGAATTCTTGTGGTTATTGTGTTCTGGCTCCTCTCTAGCCACTTGGCAATAATTGTGCTAACACTCTTAACCAAGTTTTGTGGCTATAAGTTTAAGTTTTACAGGATCACCTATTCACCCCCCCCCCCTCTAGGTACTCTCACTGGGCCCTCAACTGACAAAGTTTTTTCAGAAGGACAAGGAGCCCGAAATATCGAAGAAAACAATCAAGGCAAAGAAGCAAAGAATTATCACTGTGACAGAGGTAATTGACAAGACGCCGCCAAGAGCTTCAGCCCAGAAAACACCAGCGGCTGCAGAGGGGACAGATATTGAAATTGCACCTTCGGAGGCCGCAGCTGCCGAAGCTGCCTCAGCTGAAAATTTGAACCTGGAGAGCACAATTGAACATATTGACCAAATACTGCTAGACATGGCTGCAGAAGAAGCTACCACCGCCGCCGAAGAGGCCGCGACCGTGGTGTCGGAGAAAGGGAAAGAAATTGCTGATGAAGCTTCGGAGAACGAAACCTTCATGTTCCAGAATTTGGTTGGAGAACAACTATCAAAAGCTGAAATAGAAGAACTTAGAGAGTACGCTAAATCCTGCGGATACAAACCCGGGGCGCTCCTCTTCGGAGGCGTTGATGATGAAAAATTAGATTGTATTCGAGATCAAACCGGAGCCAAGGTTATCGGTACTCTGTCCAAGAGTATAGGCTTTCCGAAGCTAGAAACAGACATCAGCCGCTACCGACGACAGCATGTCGTTGGTAGTTTATTTTATTCCAACTTCAAGGTGAACTACTTGTCCCTTAACTTTTATTGTTTCTAATAATAAAAACATGTCTGACGAATGTTGTTTGCGTGCAGAGTATGCTGTTGAGCAAAGCCTTGCAAATGCAGCAAGATTTTGAAGATAAGAAGCACGAAGTTATAATTCAAAATTTGGAAAGCAGAATAAAGGAGCAAACAGATGCTTTCGAGAAAAAGAATTTTGAGCTCCAGGCAACCGAAGGTCTATTGGCGGAAGCTGAAGCAAAAATAACAGAACTGAACACGAAGCTTCTCCGCCAGTCTAAGCAGTTCGAACGAGAAAAACAAGATCTTAATGCAAAACTTGAAGCCGAAGCTCAACAAAATTCAGATTTGAGAAAACTACTGACAAGTCTTCAAGAAAAATGCTTGGAATTTAGCAACAAATGCATTCAACGATTAAGAAAGATTTTTTACTCAGTTGGAGCCAGCAGTGAAAAATTCACCCCCTCAGCTGAAGATCTACCGAAAACCTTCGAACATATTGAGGGGGAGATTGACGAGCTCGACGAAGTCATAGCTGGGCATGGTGACTTCTGTGCCTGGGTGGCTTCTCGAGGCACTGCTGCAGCTTTCCTGAAGGCTGGCTGTGATCATGGAAAGATTGTCAATAGACCAAATTTCACTTTATCACCATCAATCCTGGATGACATTCCTGATCTCGCCCGAAGTATCTCGAATAGATTTGTAAAAATGATATGGACAAAAGGTGGTCGAGAAAAGGCTGGAGACGAAGCTCGTAGCCACCTTGAACCAGTAAGAAACCATACCTTGTGCTTACCTTTTCTTGTAAGCTTGATTTTGACTTACAACGACCTTATTCATGTAGGATGACGAAGCCGAAGCCGAAGATCAAAAATGACGCTGAAGCCGAAGCTCCTTGGAGATTAGATAGTAGACTGTAGACAGTACTTGAGAAACTTTTGAGATAACTTTTGTAAATGTAACCAAAACTTGTTTTTAATGTATTCTGTTCATACCTTGTAATATATCCTTATCCTTCCATTGATGTATGAGAAATGCTTTGATGTGGACGAAATTTTCTTTTTTGAGCCGAAGGCGAAAAAACACCTTCCCTTCTTTTCGTACGCAACGAAGCATAGAAAACAACATTTTCCTTCTTTCCGAAGCTCTCCCTTTTGTACACGAAGCTCTTTTTTTATTTGCCGAAGCAACCGCTTATGCTATGAAGATGATTATCCTACATATGCCTGGATGAATGTTTATGAATGCAAATGTTATGATGTAATGCGATGTGCAAATGAATGGCCAAACAATCACACTTCAAGCCATACTCATAGCCATTATTTCCTTAAAAACAATCACACCTCAGCTCTGCATCCCCTTAGGAACGACTTTGGAGCTTCTTCGCCTTTACTTTCGGCGGAATCAGCGTTGACTTTTCGCTGTAAGCTCTGCATTCCCTTAGGAACGACTTTGGAGCTTCTTCGCCTTTACTTTCGGCGGAATCAGCGTTGACTTTTCGCTGTAAGCTCTGCATTCCCTTAGGAACGACTTTGGAGCTTCTTCGCCTTTACTTTTCGGCACTCGATGGTGCGTTCTCAGTTTTTACATTTACATTCCTTGGGGGGTTTTGCTCTTATAGAACTAAAAAAGGAAATTACACGTGATGGCCCCATTAAAAACCTTTCTCCCCCTTCGGAAAGGAAAAGGGTGCCACGAAAGAAAAAATAAAAAATATGAAAAATTACATCGAATTATACATAATATCGCCGAAGCTCATCCGCATTCCAAGATCTAGGAATGTCGTTGCCGTCCATATCCTTCAATCTGTATGAACCGGGTCTTGACGAAGATGCTACTAAGAAAGGTCCATCCCATTTCAACTGTAACTTGCCCACTGTTTCTGGGTTGGCCACTCTCCGAAGCACCAAGTGTCCTGGCTCAATATTCTTTAGCCGAACCTTTCTATCTCGCCATTTAATTGTTTCGGCTTGATATTTGTTGATGTTTTCCACGGCTTGCAACCTGATCCCTTCTAAAGCATCTTTTTCCACAGAATAATCAGCTTCGGATCCTGATGCTGCCGAAGCTACTACCCTTATTGATCCGGTTTTAGCTTCTTCTGGAGTTATTGCTTCGTCACCGAATAATAACTTGAATGGGGTAAAGCCTGTAGACCTTGATGTTGTTGTATTATGGCTCCACACCACTTTGGTTAACTGATCTGGCCACTTTCCCCTTGGTTGATTGAAGATTGACTTCATTATTCCTGTCATTATAATGCCATTGGCTCTTTCAACGAGTCCATTTGACTCCGGATGTCTGACTGATGCAAAATGGATCTTCGTACCAATTTGATCACAGAAATCCCTAAAAGCTTCGGAGTCAAACTGTGTTCCATTATCCACAGTGATAGCCTTTGGTACCCCGAAACGACAAACAATATTCTGCCAGAAAAACTTTTGGACGGTGACCGAAGTTATTGTAGCTAAAGGCTTTGCCTCAATCCATTTAGAGAAATATTCCACCGCCACTACAACATATCTTAGGTTCCCTTGGGCCGGTGGTAACGGACCTAACAAGTCAAGGCCCCACCTTTGCAATGGCCAAATGGGTTGTATGAGCTGTGTCAAGGACGAAGGTTGTTTTTGATCTCGTGCACATTTCTGACAACCTTCGCACTTTTGGACTAATTCCGCCGCATCCGAAGCTGCCTTCGGCCAATAAAATCCTTGGCGGAAAATTTTTCCAAGTAACGGCCTAGATCCAATGTGAGATCCACACAGGCCTGCATGTATTTCTTTCATCAACTCTATACCTTCGGTTCTGGATAAACACTTGAGTAGCGGAGCACAAACTCCATGCTTATATAACTCTCCTTCTATCATAACATATGGACGAGCTCTTGCCTCTATCCTCTTGTTATAAGCTTCATCATCTGAAAGGAATTTCCCCTGAAGGTAAGAGATGATCTCAGTTCTCCAATCCTCGCTATAAACAGGAGATATGTTGAGAACTGCTCTTTCAAGAAGTTCCACCGAAGGTGCTTTTATTGTTTCGAAGAACACATCCGAAGGTAAAGGCAGCCCCTGTGCTGCTGACTTAGCTAGCAAATCAGCATGCTCATTTTGTCCTCGAGGGATATTTTTGACAGAAAACCCTTCGAAGGAAGCTTCAACTCTTCGAACCATATCCAGATATTTTTCAAGCTTCGGATCCTTAGCCTTGCAACTCTTGTCAATATGACCCAAAACAACCTGGGAATCAGTTTTAAGTATGGCCCTTCTGATTCCCATTGCTTTTAACTTCCGAAGACCTAGAAGCAATGCTTCGTACTCGGCAATGTTATTTGTGCAACTAAAATCAAGCTTTGCCGCATAACAAGTTTTGACTTTGGAAGGTGAAACCAACACAGCAGCCGCTCCTGCTCCGAAGGTTCCCCAAGATCCATCACAAAACACTGTCCATGCTTCGTTGTCTTTATTCGTTTCTTCCTCCTGAGCCCCTGGCGTCCAGTCAGCAATGAAGTCTGCCAACGCCTGGGACTGAATCGAAGATCTATGAACATATTCAATACAAAATTCATTGAGTTCTGCAGCCCATTTTCCAATCCTTCCAGTAGCTTCTCGGTTCCTCATAATATCCTTCAGAGGTTGTGAAGAAGGAACAATTATGTTGTAAGCTTGGAAATAGTGCCGAAGCTTCCTGGAGGCCATCAAGACAGCATACAATACCTTCTCCAACTCTGTATAATTTTTCTTTGATAAACTAAGAACCTCGGAAACAAAATATATTGGGGCCTGCCTCTTGACTTGACCATCAAGCTTCTCCTGGACAAGCGCTGCACTTACCGCTGAGTGCGAAGCTACCACATATAATAATAAAGGAGCCCCTGGCATTGGTGGAGTCAATGTTGTTAGATCTATCAAATACTGTTTCAGCTCTTCAAAAGCCTTCTGCTGGATTGGTCCCCATTGAAAGACTTCGGCTGACTTCAGCAGTTCGAAGAATGGTAAGTTTCTCTCTGCTGATCTGGATATGAATCTATTGAGAGATGCCAATCTTCCTGTCAATCTTTGAGCCCCCTTCTTTGTAGTTGGTGGCTCCATCCGAAGTATAGCTTCAATTTTACTTGGATTAGCTTCAATTCCCTTTGTTGAAACCAAGCATCCAAGAAATTTCCCCTTCTTTACTCCGAAGACGCATTTTTCTGGATTTAACTTTAAGCCAGCTTGCCTGAAACTGGCGAAGGTCTCCTGCAGATCAGCAATATGATTCTCCTGCTCCGTGCTTTTTACAATGATGTCATCAACATAAGTTAGCACATTTCTGCCTATTTGAGATTGGAGAACCTTCGCAGTCATTCGGCTGAAACTCCCTCCAGCGTTTTTGAGCCCCTCAGGCATCCGAAGATAGCAATATGTGCCACTTGGAGTTATGAAGCTAGTCTTCGGCTCATCTTCCTTCTTCATCCAAATTTGGTGATAGCCTGAATAACAGTCTAACAGACTCATGAGCTCTGAAGAAGCTGCTGCATCAACTAAAGAGTCTATCCTTGGTAGTGGGAATTCATCCTTCGGACAAGCCTTGTTAAGATCTGTAAAATCGATGCACATTCGCCACTTGCCATTGGCCTTTTTTACCATAACAGTGTTAGCTAGCCATTCTGGGTACTTCACTTCTCTGATAACTCCTGCACTGAGGAGTCTTTTGACTTCGTTGCGAGCACCTTCGGCCTTATCATCTGACATTTTCCGAAGCCTTTGCTTTCTGGGTCTGAAGGATGGATCGACATTGAGCGAGTGCTCAATAACATCTCTATTAACTCCGCAGAGATCATTGGCTGACCATGCAAAAACATCTTTATTATTGAACAAAAACCTTATCAAGGTTTTCTCCTGCTCTTCGGATAATTGAGAGCCTAACAGCACCTTCTGCTCTGCTATGTCCTCACATAAGAGCATAGGCTTCGGCTGATCTGCTGAAGCTGCTTTCTCCCTTCTAAATTTGTACTGTTCACAAGCTTCGGCTCCATCTATGTTATGGATTGCTTTTGAGTCAGTCCAATTGCCTTCGGCCCTTCTTGCAGCTTCCTGACTTCCATGGATAGCAATGGGTCCCTGATCCGAAGGTATCTTCATGCAAAGATAGGCAGGATGAAGGATTGCTTCGAAGGCATTGAGGGTACCACGACCAATAATTGCATTGTAAGGGTATTCCATGTCAACAATGTCAAACACAACTTGCTCAGTTCTAGTGTTGTTGATGAACCCGAAGGTCACTGACATGGTGATCTTGCCCAGTGCTACAATCTGTCTTCCTCCGAAGCCACAGAGAGGATGTGTAGCATCATGAATCTTATCTTCTGGCTCTTGCATTTGTCTGAAGGCCTTAGCAAATATGATGTCAGCTGCACTGCCTGTGTCAACCAAGACATTGTGGACCAGAAATCCTTTGATAACACAAGAGATAACCATGGCATCGTTGTGTGGGTAATCTTTGAGCTGAAGGTCCTCTTGGGAGAAGGTAATAGGAATGTGAGACCATCTTGACTTGATGAAGGGTCCTTGCACCCCAACATGCTGTACCCTTCTCTGTGCTTCCTTCTTTTGTTTCTTGTTAGCTGGCTCTGAGGACGAGCCACCTGTGATCGGGAGCACCAGCTTCGGGTCCGAAGCAGCTCCAGCTTGGTCGTTGAACGAAGCCATCAGCTCAAAAAGTGGAAGTGAGTTCACCGGAGGTGGGCGCCAATGTTGGGGACTTGTTCTCAAATGCTATGAATTAAGAACAAGGCAACATAGAATGTTAAATGTCAACATCCTTCGTCCATGAAACATTATTCCCTTGAGGATAATGAGCCTTGGACGAAGGCTGATAAGAGCATAATTACGAAGCTTGAATCTTCGTAATAAAAATTCAGTAGAGATTATAAGATAACATAAAATAAAAGGTATATAAAAGAGATAAGTAAATCATAGACGAATTACATTATATTTACTTATTAAGTTATTGAATACAATAATACCTCTGCCTTGGCAAAAGGTCGAATTCCGAAAGATGCGATTGCAATTGCTAGAATGCGTGAACAGTAACGGAATACTGTTCACTATTTATAGGCACAGGACGCAGCCTGTGAGGAATTACAAGTATGCCCCTTATAAAAGCTTACAACATTGACTCAGACCTTTATGGACTAAAAGGTCATTCTATCTTTAAGTCGGTTTGCAATACCGAAGCTTCACGAAGAGGAACCTTCGGCCATTTTATACAAACAGCTTCCGCCGAAGACCGCTTCTTCCTGTAAGACCTTCGGCGACGAAGCATAGGCCCAACACCGACCGTTGCTGATCTGGGAGCCGTTGGCGCACCGGACATGTCCGGTGCACACCGGACAGTCCGGTGCCTCCTTCCGATCATTGGCCAGGCCACATGTCGCGCGCAGATTCTGCGGCCGACCGTTGGCTCGGCCGACCGTTGGCTCACCGGACAGTCCGGTGCACACCGGACAGTCCGGTGAATTATAGCTGTACGCCGTCGGCGAATTCCCGAGAGCGGCCACTTCGCGCAGAGTCAGCCTGGCGCACCGGACACTGTCCGGTGCACCACCGGACAGTCCGGTGTGCCAGACCGAGCTGAGTCTTGGCTGTACACAGCCAAGCTTTGCACCTTTCTTCTTTTCTTTTTCTTTCTGTTTCTAACACTTAGACAAGTATATTAGTACACAAAACCAATGTACTAAGGCTTAGAAACATACCTTTACTTTTGATTTGCAACTTGTCCATCCATGGGCATAGATTCACATTTAAGCACTTTGTGTTTGCATCCAATCACCAAAATACTTAGAAATGGCCCAAAGGCACGTTTCCCTTTCAATCTCCCCCTTTTTGGTGATTTATGCCAACACAACATAAAGCAACTAGAACAAGTGCAAAAATACTTCAAATAAAATAAATTTGAGTTTTATTCAATTTTGGCATATATGGATCATCCTTTGCCACCACTTGGTTTGTTTTTGCAAATCAAACTCAAATCTCTATCTCTAAGTCAAACACACATGTTGAAACATAAAGAGAGTCATTCCAAAAGAGATTGATCAAAGATTTCAAAAACTCCCCCTTTTTCCCATAATCAATATTTCTCCCCACAAGAAACCAATTTTTGATAAAAGAGACACTACAAGAGTTTTGACAAACCAAAAGCTCTATTCTACTATTTTCAAAATTTCTCAAGTGGTAGTTGATCCATTTATTGCTTTGGCCTTTATTTTCTCCCCCTTTGGCATTAAACACCAAAACGGGATCAATCTTGGCCCTTTAACCCCATTGCCTCACCAAAATCTTCAATTAAGAGCAAATGGCAACAAGAGTTCATGAGATGGACTTGGAATAAGTTACCCTCTCATCGGAGTGCAGTGGAAGTCTTTCATGGTCCAAGTCCACCTTTTCCCTTTCAATACTCCTTCGAGACTAAATCAAGCAAACTCAAGCATATGGTTAGTCTCAAAGGGTCAAGTTGTAACACAACTCCCCCTAAACATATGCATCGCTTTGCAACGGACTTGTGAGGTCCAGGGAGTGTTTGTACAACTTGAGCACCATAATAAGCAACAGAATGCAGAATGAACATGATCAAAGGCATAAACACATGTATGCTACAATTCAATCCAAGTTCCGCGAGTCTAAGACATTTAGCTCACTACGCAGCCTGCAAAAGGTCTTCTCATCTAGAGGCTTGGTAAAGATATCGGCTAGCTGGTTCTCGGTGCTAACATGAAACACTTCGATATCCCCCTTTTGCTGGTGGTCTCTCAAAAAGTGATGCCGGATGTCTATGTGCTTTGTGCGGCTGTGCTCAACAGGATTTTCCGCCATGCGGATAGCACTCTCATTATCACATAGGAGTGGGACTTTGCTCAGATTGTAGCCAAAGTCCCTGAGGGTTTGCCTCATCCAAAGTAGTTGCGCGCAACACTGTCCTGCGGCAACATACTCGGCCTCAGCGGTGGATAGGGCAACAGAGGTTTGTTTCTTAGATTTCCACGACACCAGGGACCTTCCTAAGAATTGGCACGTCCCTGATGTACTCTTCCTATCGACCTTACATCCAGCATAATCGGAATCTGAATATCCAATCAAGTCAAAGGTAGACCCCTTTGGATACCAGAGCCCGAAGCAAGGCGTAGCAACTAAATATCTAAGAATTCGCTTCACCGCCACTAAGTGACATTCCTTAGGATCGGATTGAAATCTAGCACACATACATACGCTGAGCATAATATCCGGTCTACTAGCACATAAGTAAAGTAATGACCCTATCATTGACCGGTATGCTTTTTGATCAACGGACTTACCTCCTTTGTTGAGGTCGGTGTGTCCGTCGGTTCCCATCGGAGTCTTTGCGGGCTTGGCGTCCTTCATCCCAAACCGCTTCAGCAGATCTTGCGTGTACTTCGTTTGAGAGATGAAGGAGCCGTCCTTGAGTTGCTTCACTTGGAACCCAAGGAAGTAGTTCAACTCGCCCATCATTGACATCTCGAATTTCTGCGTCATCACCCTGCTAAACTCTTCACAAGACTTTTTATTAGTAGAACCAAATATTATGTCATTGACATAAATTTGGCACACAAACAAATCACCATCACATGTCTTAGTGAAAAGAGTTGGATCGGCTTTCCCAACCTTGAAAGCATTAGCAATTAAGAAATCTCTAAGGCATTCATACCATGCTCTTGGGGCTTGCTTAAGTCCATAGAGCGCCTTAGAGAGCTTACACACGTGGTCGGGGTACCGTTCATCCTCGAAGCCAGGGGGTTGCTCCACGTACACCTCCTCCTTTATTGGCCCGTTGAGGAAAGCGCTCTTCACATCCATTTGGAACAACCTGAAAGAATGGTGAGCGGCATATGCTAGCAAGATACGAATGGACTCTAGCCTAGCCACAGGAGCAAACGTCTCCTCAAAGTCCAAACCTGCGACTTGGGCATAACCTTTTGCCACAAGTCGAGCCTTGTTCCTTGTCACCACTCCGTGCTCGTCTTGTTTGTTGCGGAACACCCACTTGGTTCCCACAACATTTTGTTTAGGATGAGGCACCAGCGTCCAAACTTCATTCCTCTTGAAGTTGTTGAGTTCCTCCTGCATGGCCAACACCCAGTCCGGATCTAGCAAGGCCTCTTCTACCCTGAAAGGCTCAATAGAAGAGACAAAGGAGTAATGTTCACAAAAATTAACTAATCTAGACCGAGTAGTTACTCCCTTGCTGATATCACCCAGAATTTGGTCGACGGGATGATCCCTTTGAATCATCGCTCGAACTTGGGTTGGAGGTGCCGGTTCCGCTTCTTCCTCCTTCACATGATCATCTTGTGCTCCCCCTTGATCACACGCCTCCTGTTGATGAACCTGTTCATCGTCTTGAGTTGGGGGATGCACCACAGTTGAGGAAGAAGGTTGATCTCGTTCATCTTGTTCCTGTGGCTGCACTTCTCCAATTGCCATGGTTCTTATAGCGACCGTTGGAACATCTTCTTCATCTACATCATCACAATCAAAAACTTGCTCTCTTGGAGAGCCATTAGTCTCATCAAATACAACGTCGCTAGAGACTTCAACCAAACCCGATGATTTGTTGAAGACTCTATACGCCTTTGTATTTGAGTCATAACCTAACAAAAACCCTTCTACAGCTTTGGGAGCAAACTTAGAATTTCTACCCTTCTTCACTAGAATGTAGCACTTGCTCCCAAATACACGAAAGTAAGATACATTGGGTTTGTTACCGGTTAGTAACTCATACGACGTCTTTTTGAGGAGGCGATGAAGGTAGACCCTGTTGATGGCGTGGCAAGCCGTGTTCACGGCTTCCGTCCAAAAGCACTCGGGGGTCTTGAACTCTCCTAGCATCGTCCTCGCCATATCGATGAGCGTCCTGTTCTTCCTTTCTACCACACCATTTTGCTGTGGTGTGTAGGGAGCGGAGAACTCGTGCTTGATCCCTTCCTCTTCAAGGAACTCCTCCACTTGAAGGTTCTTGAACTCGGACCCGTTGTCGCTCCTTATCTTCTTCACCTTGAGCTCAAACTCATTTTGAGCTCTCCTGAGGAAACGCTTGAGGGTCCCTTGGGTTTCAGACTTATCCTGCAAAAAGAACACCCAAGTGAAGCGGGAAAAGTCATCAACAATAACTAGACCATACTTACTTCCTCCTATGCTCAGATAGGCGACGGGTCCGAAGAGGTCCATATGCAGCAGCTCCAGCGGTCTTGAGGTGGTCATCACATTCTTGCTGTGATGTGCTCCTCCCACTTGTTTACCTGCTTGACAAGCTGCACAAGGTCTATTTTTTTCGAATTGAACGTTAGTCAAACCTATCACGTGTTCTCCCTTTAGAAGCTTGTGAAGGTTCTTCATCCCCACATGTGCTAAGCGGCGATGCCACAGCCAGCCCATGTTAGTCTTAGCTATTAAGCATGCATCTAGACCGGCCTCCTCTTTTGCAAAATCAACTAAATAAAGTTTGCCGTCTAATACACCCTTAAAAGCTAGTGAACCATCACTTCTTCTAAAGACAGACACATCTACATTTGTGAATAGACAGTTATACCCCATGTTGCATAATTGACTAACAGATAGCAAATTATATCCAAGAGACTCTACTAAAAACACATTAGAGATAGAGTGCTCATTAGAAATTGCAATTTTACCTAACCCTTTTACCTTGCCTTGATTCCCATCACCGAATATGATTGAATCTTGGGAATCCTTATTCTTGACGTAGGAGGTGAACATCTTCTTCTCCCCCGTCATATGGTTTGTGCATCCGCTGTCAATAATCCAGCTTGAACCCCCGGATGCATAAACCTGCAAGGCAAATTTAGGCTTGGGTTTTAGGTACCCAACTCATGTTGGGTCCTACAAGGTTAGCACAAATATTCTTAGGGACCCAAATGCAAGTTTTGTCTCCCTTGCATCTTGCCCCTAACTTCCTAGCAACTATTTTCCTATCCTTTCTACAAATAGCAAAAGAAGCATTCAAAGCATGATATATTGTAGAAGGTTCATTCACTACTTTCCTAGGAGCATGAATAATATTCTTTCTAGGCATAGCATTTTTCTTAGACATATTTCTACCATGCATATAGGAAGAACTAGAAGCAAACATAGCATGAGAAAAATCATCGTACGCATTATAACTCCTATAAGCATTTCTAGTTTGTCTCCTATCATGATACAAAAAGGCATGGTTCCTTTTAGCACTAGTAGCCATAGGGGCCTTCCCTTTCTCCTTAGCGGGAATGGGAGCCTTATGGCTTGTTAAGTTCTTGGCTTCCCTCTTGAAGCCAAGTTCATCCTTAATTGAGGGGTGTCTACCGATCGTGTAGGCATCCCTTGCAAATTTTAGTTTATCAAATTCATTCTTGCTAGTCTTAAGTTGGGCATTAAGACTAGCCAATTCCTCAGTTAATTTGGAAATTGAAACTAAATGATCACTACAAGCATCAACATCGAAATCTTTACACCTAGTGCAAATCTCAACATGTTCTACACAAGAATTAGATTTACTAGCTACTTCTAGTTTAGCATTTAAGTCATCATTAACACTCTTTAAAGTTGCAATGGTTTCATGACAGGAAGATAGTTCACTAGAAAGCACTTCATTTCTTTTAACTTCTAAAGCATAAGATTTTTGTGCCTCTACAAATTTGTCATGCTCTTCATACAAAAGGTCCTCTTGTTTTTCTAAGAGTCTATCTTTTTCATTCAAGGCATCAATCAATTCATTAATTTTATCTACTTTAGTTCTATCCAATCCCTTGAACAAACTAGAGTAATCTATTTCATCATCACTAGACTCATCATCACTGGAAGAATCATAAGTGACATTGTTTTGATTACATACCTTCTTCTCCCTTGCCATAAGGCATGTGTGACGCTCGTTGGGGAAGAGGGATGACTTGTTGAAGGCAGTGGCGGCGAGTCCTTCATTGTCGGAGTCGGAGGAGGAACAATCCGAATCCCACTCCTTTCCGATATGTGCCTCGCCCTTGGCCTTCTTGTAATGCTTCTTCTTTTCCCTCTTGCTCCCGTGTTCCTGGTCACTATCATTGTCGGGACAGTTAGCAATAAAATGACCAAGCTTACCGCATTTGAAGCATGATCGCTTTCCCTTGGTCTTAGTCTTGCTTGGCTGTCCCTTGCGACCCTTTAGTGTCGTCTTGAATCTTTTGATGATGAGGGCCATCTCTTCATCATTAAGACCGGCCGCCTCAATTTGCGCCACCTTGTTGGGTAGCGCCTCCTTGCTCCTTGTTGCCTTGAGAGCAATAGGTTGAGGCTCATGGATTGGGCCATTCAACGCGTCGTCCACGTACCTCGCCTCCTTGATCATCATTCGCCCGCTTACAAATTTTCCAAGAATTTCTTCGGGCGACATCTTGATGTACCTAGGATTTTCACGAATATTGTTCACCAAGTGAGGATCAAGAACAGTAAATGACCTTAGCATTAGGCGGACGACGTCGTGATCCGTCCATCGCGTGCTTCCGTAGCTCCTTATTTTGTTGATAAGGATCTTGAGCCGGTTGTATGTTTGTGTCGGCTCCTCGCCCCTTATCATCGCGAATCGTCCGAGCTCGCCCTCCACCAACTCCATCTTGGTGAGTAAGGTGACATCATTCCCCTCATGAGAGATCTTGAGGGTGTCCCAAATCTGCTTGGCATTGTCCAAGCCGCTCACCTTGTGATACTCGTCCCTGCACAAAGAGGCTAGCAACACAGTAGTAGCTTGTGCATTTTTATGGATCTGTTCATTAATAAACGAAGGGCTATCCGAGCTATCAAATTTCATTCCACTTTCCACAATCTCCCAAATGCTTGGATGGAGAGAAAATAGGTGAGTACGCATTTTGTGACTCCAAAATCTGTAGTCCTCTCCATCAAAGTGAGGAGGCTTGCCAAGTGGAATGGGGAGCAAATGAGCATTTGAGCTATGCGGAATGCGCGAATAATCAAAAGAAAAGTTTGAGTTAACCGTCTTTTGTTTGTCATAGTCGTTGTCGTCGTTGTCCTTTTGGGAAGAGGAAGATTCGTCGCTGTCGTCGTAGTAAACGATCTCCTTGATGCGCCTTGTCTTCTTCTTCTTCCCTTCCTTCCGTCTATAGCCCGAGCCGGAGTCAGTAGGCTTGTCATCTTTGGGCTCGTTGACGAAGGACTCCTTCTCCTCATCGTTGATCACGATTCCCTTCCCCTTAGGATCCATCTCTTCGGGCGGTTAGTCCCTTTCTTGAAGAGAACGGTTCTGATACCAATTGAGAGCACCTAGAGGGGGGGTGAATAGGTGATCCTGTAAAACTTAAACTTATAGCCACAAAAACTTGGTTAATCGTTAGCACAATAATCGCCAAGTGGCTAGAGAGGAGCCAAAACACAATAACCACAAGAAATCAATCACAGAGATGACACGGTGGTTATCCCGTGGTTCGGCCAAGTACAAAACTTGCCTACTCCACGTTGTGGCGTCCCAACGGACGAGAGTTGCACTCAACTCCTCTCAAGTGATCCAATGATCAACTTGAATACCACGGTGTTCTTCTTTACTTTGATGTTTTCCCGTTTGCGAGGAATCTCCACAACTTGGAGTCTCTCGCCCTTACAATTGAATTTCACAAAGAAGCACAGAGTAAGGGAGGGAAGCAACACACACAAATCCACAGCAAAATGCGCACACACACGACCAAGAATCGAGCTCAAGAGACTATCTCAAAATTCTCACTAGAACGGAGCTCGAATCACTTAGAATGACAAACGAATGCGCAAAGACTGAGTGTGGATGATCAAGAATGCTCTGAGGTTGCTTGGTGTCTCCTCCATGCGCCTAGGGGTCCCTTTTATAGCCCCAAGGCAGCTAAGAGCCGTTGAGAGCAAATCTGGAAGGCCATCCTTGCCTTCTGTCGTCGGGTGCACCGGACAGTCTGGTGCACACCGGACACTGTCCGGTGCCCGATTTCTTTCCTTAAACGGTGCAGCCGACCGTTGCTGATCTGGGAGCCGTTGGCGCACCGGACATGTCCGGTGCACACCGGACAGTCCGGTGCCTCCTTCCGACCGTTGGCCAGGCCACGTGTCGCGCGCAGATTCCGCGGCCGACCGTTGGCTCGGCCGACCGTTGGCTCACCGGACAGTCCGGTGCACACCGGACAGTCCGGTGAATTATAGCCGTACGCCGTCGGCGAATTCCCGAGAGCGGCCACTTCGCGCAGAGTCAGCCTGGCGCACCGGACACTGTCCGGTGCACCACCGGATAGTCCGGTGTGCCAGACCGAGCTGAGTCTTGGCTGTACACAGCCAAGCTTTGCACCTTTCTTCTTTTCTTTTTCTTTCTGTTTCTAACACTTAGACAAGTATATTAGTACACAAAACCAATGTACTAAGGCTTAGAAACATACCTTTACTTTTGATTTGCAACTTGTCCATCCATGGGCATAGATTCACATTTAAGCACTTTGTGTTTGCATCCAATCACCAAAATACTTAGAAATGGCCCAAAGGCACATTTCCCTTTCAGGGATGAGCAACGCACACAAGACACAAAATCAGAGCGACAATACGCACACAAGTCACAACACGAGCTCTCAACACAACTCAAAGAGTTCTCTACTCAAATGGAGCTCTAGTTGCTATCACAAAGAATCGAATGCGCGGAATTGAAGTCTTGGTGCTTAGGAATGCTTAGAGAATGCTTGATGTTTTCCTCCATGCTCCTAAGGGTCCCTTTTATAGCCCCAAGGCAGCTAGGAGCCGTTGAGAGCAATTCAAGAAGGCAATTCTTGCCTTCTGTCGCCTGGCGCACCGGACAGTCCGGTGCGGATCTCCTTCCTTATTTGGCGAAGCCGACCGTTGGCACTTGGGAGCCGTTGGCGCACCGAACACTGTCCGGTGCCACTTCTGACCGTTGGCTCCTGCCACGCGTCGCGCGCGGATTCCGCGGTCGACCGTTGGCCCGGCTGACTGTTGGCTCACCGGACAGTCCGGTGCACCACCGGACAGTCCGGTGATTTATAGCCGTATGCCGTTAATTACTTCCCGAGAGCAGCCAGTTGACAGTCGCCGGCCTGGCGCACCGGACACTGTCCGGTGCACCCAGACTGAGCTGTCTTTGGCTGAACAAAGCCATCTCTTTTCCAACTTAATTTCTCCTGTTTCCAGCACTTAGACACAATACATTAGTCTCTAAAACAATGTACTAAGTCATAGAAACATACATTTACCCTTGATTTGCACTTTGTCCATCACTTTGCATAAGTCCACTTGTGTTGGCACTTAATCACCAAAATACTTAGAAATGGCCCAAGGGCACATTTTCCTTTCAATCTCCCCCTTTTGGTGATTTATGCCAACATAATAAAAAGCAACTAAAGGAAGTGCAACATCAATTCAAATGAGAACTCAAAATTGTTTTGATTCAAATTTGGCATATATGGATCATTCTTTGCCACCACTTGGTTTGTTTTTGCAAATCAAACTCAATTTCCTACTTCTAAGTCAAACACACTTTTGAAACATAAAGAGAGATATTTCAAGAGAAGTTGATCAAAGAGTTCAAAAAACTCCCCCTTTTTCCCATAATCAAGCCTTCTCCCCACAAGAGACCAACTTTTGACAATAAGAGACAAACAAGAGTATTTTGACAAACAAAAACTCTAACTCTACTTTTTCAAAATTCTCAAGTGATGCTCAAGTGGTAGCTGATCCATTTCTTGCTTTGGCCTTATTTTCTCCCCCTTTGGCATTAAGCACCAAAACGGGATCAATTTTGGTCCTATAACCCCATTGCCTCACCAAAATCTTCAACTAAGAGTAAAAAGGCAATAAGAGTACAAAGATGAACTTGGAATTAGTTACTCTTTCATCGGAGTGCAGTGGAAGTCTTGCATGGTCCAAGTCCACCTTTTCCCTTTCAACCCTCCTTTGAGACTAAATTAAGCAAACTCAAGCACACAGTTAGTCGCAAAGGGTCAAGTTGTAGCACATCTCCCCCTAAATATGTGCATCACTTGCAAATGGACTTGTGAGGTCCGGGGAGTGTTTGTACAACTTGAGCACCATAAATAAACAACAGAATGCATAAGGAACATGATCAAAGCATAAACACATGTATGCTATAAATCAATCCAGGTTCCGCGAATCTAAGACATTTAGCTCACTACGCAGCTTGCAAAAGGTCGACTCATCTAGAGGCTTGGTAAAGATATCGGCTAGCTGGTTCTCGGTGCTAACATAAAACACTTCGATATCTCCCTTTTGCTGGTGGTCTCTCAAAAAGTGATGCCGGATGTCAATGTGCTTTGTACGGCTATGTTCAACAGGATTATCCGCCATGCGGATAGCACTCTCATTATCACATAGGAGTGAGACTTTGCTCAGATTGTAGCCAAAGTCCCTGAGGGTTTGCCTCATCCAAAGTAGTTGCGCACAACACTGTCCTGCGGCAACATACTCGGCCTCAGCGGTGGATAGGGCAACGGAGGTTTGTTTCTTAGAACTCCACGACACCAGGGACCTTCCTAAGAATTGGCACGTCCCCAATGTGCTCTTCCTATCGACCTTACATCCAGCATAATCGGAGTCTGAATATCCAATCAAGTCAAAGGTAGACCCCTTGGGATACCAGATCCCGAAGGAAGGCGTAGCGACTAAATATCTAAGTATTCGCTTCACGGCCACTAAGTGACACTCCCTTGGATCAGATTGAAATCTAGCACACATGCATACACTAAGCATAATATCCGGTCTACTAGCACATAAATAAAGTAAAGACCCTATCATAGACCGGTATGCCTTTTGATCAACAGACTTACCTGCTTTGTTGAGGTCGGTGTGTCCGTCGGTTCCCATTGAAGTCTTTGCGGGCTTGGCGTCCTTCATCCTAAACCTCTTGATCAAGTCTTGCGTGTACTTCGTTTGGGAGATGAAGGTCCCATCCTTGAGTTGCTTCACTTGGAACCCAAGGAAATAACTTAACTCGCCCATCATCGACATCTCGAACTTTTGAGTCATCACCCTGCTAAACTCTTCACAAGACTTTTGGTTAGTAGAACCAAATATTATGTCATCGACATAAATTTGGCACACAAAAAGATCACCATCACAAGTCTTAGTAAAAAGAGTTGGATCGGCTTTCCCAACTTTGAAAGCATTAGCAATTAAAAAGTCTCTAAGGCATTCATACCATGCTCTTGGGGCTTGCTTAAGTCCATAGAGCGCCTTAGAGAGCTTACACACGTGGTCGGGGTACCGTTCATCCTCGAAGCCAGGGGGTTGCTCCACGTATACCTCCTCCTTGATTGGCCCGTTGAGGAAAGCGCTCTTCACATCCATTTGGAACAACCTGAAAGAATGGTGAGTAGCATAGGCTAACAATATGCGAATTGACTCTAGCCTAGCCACAGGAGCAAAAGTCTCCTCAAAGTCCAAACCTGCGACTTGGGCATAACCTTTTGCCACAAGTCGTGCCTTGTTCCTTGTCACCAACCCGTGCTCGTCTTGTTTGTTGCGGAACACCCACTTGGTTCCCACAACGTTTTGCTTGGGACGAGGCACCAGTGTCCAAACTTCATTTCTTTTGAAGTTGTTGAGCTCCTCCTGCATGGCCAGCACCCAGTCCGGATCTAGCAAGGCCTCTTCTACCCTGAAAGGCTCAATAGAAGAGACAAAAGAGTAATGCTCACAAAAATTAACTAATCTAGAACGAGTAGTTACTCCCTTGCTAATGTCAGCCAATATTTGGTCGACGGGATGATTCCTTTGAATCGTCGCTCGAACTTGGGTTGGAGGTGCCGGTTGCGCTTCTTCCTCCATTACATGATCATCTTGTGCTCCCCCTTGATCACATGCCTCCTCTTGATGAACCTGTTCATCGTCTTGAGTTGGGGGATGCACCATTGTTGAGGAAGAAGGTTGATCTCGCTCATTTTGTTTCTGTGGCCGCACATCTCCAATCGCCATGGTGCGTATTGCGGCCGTTGGAACGTCTTCTTCATCTACATCATCAAGATCACAAACTTGCTCTCTTGGAGAGCCATTAGTCTCATCAAATACAACGTCGCTAGAGACTTCAACCAAACCCGATGATTTGTTGAAGACCCTATACGCCTTTGTATTTGAGTCGTAACCTAACAAAAACCCTTCTACAGCTTTGGGAGCAAACTTAGAATTTCTACCTTTCTTCACTAGAATATAACACTTGCTCCCAAATACACGAAAGTAAGATACATTGGGTTTGTTACCGATTAGAAGCTCATAAGAAGTCTTCTTGAGGAGGCGATGAAGGTAGACCCGGTTGATGGCGTGACAAGCCGTGTTCACGGCTTCTGACCAAAAGCGCTCGGGGGTCTTGAACTCTCCAAGAATCGTCCTCGCCATGTCTATAAGCATCCTGTTCTTCCTCTCTACCACACCATTTTGCTGTGGTGTGTAGGGAGCGGAGAACTCGTGCTTGATTCCTTCCTCCTCAAGGTACTTGTAACAACCAAAATTCTATTTTGGTGACTTAGAAGATTCCTATGAATATTTAAAATTTTAAGTGTCTTCCGAACAAAGTTATGAATTAAAACTATTTCCCTAAAAGACAAATAAATAGGGTGGTGAATTATTTTACCTGAACCATTTCTATTGGGTTATATAATTAATGTGAATATCTTGCTTATTGAATTTCATACATGCAAATAATAATTTGAGCAAAGTAAATAAGGAGTAAAATAAATATAAAATATTTGTATTCATGCAAGCGTTCTTGGTTTTGTTGCATTTAATTTGAATTTGGAGACCTAATTTTAAATTCGAATATGGAATTTTAAATTAGAAAAAAAAACATGGAGGAAAAAGAGGGAAAAGAACCGCACCTAGGCTTCACATCCTCACCGCACGACCCATGCCCACATTCCTTTTTGTTTTGTTTATTTGCTTGCCGCCATGTGAGGTAAGGGATGACATCAGATTATTCGTATTCTCCTGACCGCTAGCATATGGGGCACTCTGGCCGATTTCTTCTTCAGAGTCCGAGCTCCAATCAAGTCTGTTACAACTGAATCTCCGTAATCTCTGCCGCAATCTCGAGATAGCTCCACAGGGCGCGGACTCGTCTCCCTGCTGAGTATAAACATCGGCTGCCTCGCTTCAATCATGTCCAAGCCAGTTGTGCGGGAAGTCGAGTGCCCAGTCGTCTAGCGTGCAGGAGAGCTGGGAAAGATCATTACCGTAGCGGCTGCAGATGGTTCAAAACATCGTTGTGTCGCAGTAAGTCTGCATGTGGTCTCATCCTGATCATGGGAAAGTCCACAGCAAGCAGGGGGAATGGCTTGCTGGAGTTCATTGTTGCCGCCAAGCCGCACGGCGACGAGAAGGGGGAATCCACAGCAAGCGGGGGAATCCACAGTGCACTGCCATCTCTCCTCGCCTTGTTTTCGTTTTCATTTTCGGTAGATCACGTCCCTCATAGTTTGCCATCACCTACACCACGTTGTGCACCGTCTCATTCTCGGGTTAGAACCTCAGTGCGGGCCGCACGCTTCTTGCTGGCTATGCTGCATCGCCATGGGTGTCCGCCGCCGTCGCTAGATGACATCGGGTAAGGTAGGATAAGCACGGACCGTTAAATTGGGGCAGGCAACTGCGACTAGAAGATGGATCCCTGACCGTTGATCCGGTTGTTGGTGAACCAGATTACGTTGTGTTTATTTAAAACTAGAACCATTGGATCGGGATCTAGTGACCAGGGTCGCGTACCGCTTCGGGACGAGTCTCATATCATCTAAGCCCTCTATTCTAGATTGAACGCTTGAGATAAACATGTACCGCTTCGCCGTGCATAATTTCCTCGAGAGCCCTCAGGATTCTAGGTATTCAGTCCGTCATCCGTATCAGTTCCAAAGTTTATACAAATTAGTCCAAAAAAATATTATTTCGGCCCTACGGATTTAGAATTTTGAAACCGACGTTCATTAAGCCCCAAGTAATTATAAAAAAGTGAATATGTAAATGATTTTTAGGTATACAAATAAATCTAGAAATCCTAGATAAATCATAACTTGACCATTTTAACTCTGATTTTGATCCGTTCAAGTTGCTTTAGTTTCGTAATAACGTTACCTACATAGTGACAATATTATTTGATCATGTCCCATAACTTTTATAAATAGGTATTTTGTTTAACCTATGTAGTAGATTAACCTTTCTGGTCAAAGTTACACTGTTTATAATAATAAGTTGGCTAACATATGATTTCTAATTAAGTTATAACTTGGATTAGGCTTAAGTTTGTTATTTTCATTAGAATATCCTTTTTCGCATGATTTATAATAATCAACATAGAACATAGTTTTCCTGTTTAATCACATAAATCTTCCAAAAGTCATATCTTTATGACCGTGACTCCGATTTTAGTGATTCTCGAGTCCACGAATCTCGTAGCGACGCGTAGATTATTATTACGTAATTTATTCTTATGTTTGGTGTGATGTTAATTTTGCATATACTATGTTTGTTTGTATTGCTACGAATAGCAGTGAGGTCACGAGAATCTGAAGATCATCCTGGTACCTGGAATCTCAAGTCTCAGGCAAGTTGTGCCCTTGATCACTTCTTTTTACCCAGCCATGTTCTGATTAATCATAATGATCTGCATAGGTTAATTTTGATGGGACCCAATAGGTTACCCCAATTTGTCTATCTTTATACCTTGTTTACCACTGAACTTTTTGGGTAGTACTTGCTAGTGCTTTATGTGGTTTTGGGTATGAAGATACATTATTCATGATTATACTTTTATTATCTGTTTATTATCACTGTTCATGATAAGATCATTATGTTAATTGGAACATGGAGCAACCACCCGGGAAAACAGTGCTACCACAAGGGTTTATGGACGCCCTTGGCTGATTAATTAGGAAAGCTAGTGGAGGACTACCTTACCCGAAAGGGGCAAGGGCAGTAGGGGACTGGTCAGTGTAGGGAGGTCCTTGGTTGATTTTGCTGCGATGGCGGTCAGGCAAGAACCCTGCATTGGAGCTTCCTATAACTGTAGCGGGTTTTCTGAAGCTAGTGGAACTTTGTAAAGGCCTCGTAGTGTTACCCTGCCTCGCCTCCTCGGTAGAGGTGTATGGGAAGTCGCGATCCCTTGGCAGATGGGTAACATGACTTGTGGGTAAAGATGTGCAACCTCTGCAGAGTGTAAAACTGGTATACTAGCCGTGCTCACGGTCATGAGCAGCTCGGACCCTCACATGATTAATTTATGGAACTTAAATTCAATTTGTCATATGCATTGCATCGCAGGTGATGTTGTTACTTCTGTTCTACTATTTAATTGGGTTGGTATTTACTTATACTTAGTAATTGCTAATAAAATTTTGACCAACTTTAAAAGCAATGCTCAGCTTCAACCATCTCCGTTGGTAAGCCTTACACTTCACATGAGCTCCCACCTTTGGCGAGTTCATTCACATTATTCCCCACAACTTGTTGAGCGATGAACGTATGTGAGCTCACTCTTGCTGTCTCACCCCCACAGGTCAAGAACAGGTACCGCAGGATGAGGCACATGAAGGATGCGGCGATGTGTTCGTGAGAGGTCTAGGCTATCGTCTCCCAGTCAACTTTGGGTTGCTGGGCCGTTGTCTCCTTATAATGTAATTACTTATTTATTTTGTACAGAACTCCTATTATATAGTAAAGATGTGACATTCGATCCTGTGCCATGATTCATCATATGTGTGAGACTTGGTCCCAGCACACCTGGTGATTATGTTCGCGCCCGGGTCTTGGTGCCCCTGAAATCCGGGTGTGACAGTACTCCTCCACTTGAAGGTTCTTGAACTCGGACCCGTTGTCGCTCCTTATCTTCTTCACCTTGAGCTCAAACTCGTTTTGAGCTCTCCTTAGGAAGCGCTTGAGGGTCCCTTGGGTTTCAGATTTATCCTGCAAAAAGAATACCCAAGTGAAGCGGGAAAAATCATCAACTATAACAAGACCATACTTACTTCCTCCTATGCTTAGATAGGCGACGGGTCCGAAAAGGTCCATATGAAGTAACTCCAGGGGTCTTGATGTTGTCATCACATTTTTGGCATGATGAGAGCTTCCCACCTGTTTACCTTCTTGACAAGCTGCACAAGGTCTATCTTTTTCGAAAGTAACATTTGTTAGACCTATTACGTGTTCTCCCTTTAGAAGCTTGTGAAGGTTCTTCATCCCCACATGCGCTAAGCGGCGATGCCACAACCAGCCCATGCTAGTCTTAGCAATTAAGCATGCATCTAGACCGACCTCCTCTTTTGCAAAATCAACTAAATAAAGTTTGCCGTCTAGTACACCCTTAAAAGCTAATGAACCATCACATCTTCTAAAGACAAACACATCTACATTTGTGAATAAATAGTTATATCCCATATTACACAGTTGACTCACATACAACAAGTTATATCCAAGCGACTCAACTAAGAACACATTAGAAATAGAGTGCTCGGATGAAATAGCAATTTTTCCTAACCCTTTCACCTTGCGTTGGTTCCCATCACCGAATATGATTGAATATTGGGGATCCTTGTTCTTGACGTAGGAAGAGAACATCCTCTTTTCCCCCGTCATGTGGTTTGTGCATCCGTTGTCGATAATCCAGCTTGAGCCCCCGGATGCATAAACCTGCAAGGCAAATTTAGGCTTGGGTCTTAGGTACCCAACTCATGTTGGGTCCTACAAGGTTAGTTACAACAGTCTTAGGGACCCAAATGCAAGTCTTGTCTCCCTTACATTTGGCCCCTAATTTCCTAGCAATTACCTTCTTATCCTTTCTACAAATAGCAAAGGAAGAATTGCAAGCATAATAAATTGTAGAAGGTCCATTCATTACTTTCCTAGGAACATGAACAATATTTCTTCTAGGCATAGCATTTTTCCTAGCCAAATTTCTATCATGCATAGAAGAACTAGAAGCAATCATGGCATGAGAATCAAAAGCATCATAACTTCTATAAACATTCCTAGAATGTCTCCTATCATGATACATGAAAGCATGGTTCTTTTGAGCGCTACTAGCCATAGGGGCCTTCCCTTTCTCCTTGGCGGAGTTGCAAACCTTATGGCTTGTTAAGTTCTTGACTTCCCTCTTGAAGCCAAGACCATCCTTAATTGAGGGGT
Organism: Zea mays; assembly: GCF_902167145.1. Lineage (NCBI taxonomy): Eukaryota > Viridiplantae > Streptophyta > Magnoliopsida > Poales > Poaceae > Zea > Zea mays. Next base: position 7,636,051 of record NC_050104.1, on the reverse strand, counting down.
GTCTACCAATCGTGTAGGCATCCCTTGCAAATTTTAGTTTGTCAAAATCATTTTTGCTAGTCTTAAGTTGAGCATTAAGACTAGCCACTTCATCATTTAGTTTAGAAATGCAAACTAGGTGTTCACTACAAGCATCAATATTGAAATCTTTACACCTATTGCAAATTGCAACATGTTCTACACAAGATGTTGATTTAGTAGCTATTTCTAACTTAGCATTCAAATCATCATTTATGCTCTTTAAGCTAGAGATATAGTCATGGCATGAAGACAATTCACAAGAAAGTATTTCATTCCTTTTAATTTCTAAAGCAAGGGATTTTTGTGCCTCTACAAACTTATCATGTTCTTCATACAAAAGATCCTCTTGCTTCTCTAATAACCTATTCTTATCATTCAATGCATCAATTAATTCATTAATTTTATCAACCTTAGTTCTATCTAGGCCCTTGAATAAACATGAATAGTCTATTTCATCATCGCTAGATTCTTCATCACTTGAGGAAGCGTAAGTACTAGTATCACGAGTGCTTACCTTTTGAAAGTCGCCTAGAGGGGGGGTGAATAGGCGGAACCTGAAAATTAAAACTTTATCCCCCAACTAGATCCCTTGATTAGTGGTTAGAACAAGATATACAAATATCGGAGAATAGAAACTAAGTTCTTGCTTGAAAGGAGTATTGCTAAATAATGCGGGAGAGATAAATCAATACAACTAATAAGTTATAGAATAACAAAGCAAGAACCCTTAGATGAGAAGAGCACTAGAACAAGTTCTTTCTTGCAACGTGTTGCTTCACTAAATGGAAATTTAACTTGAAGCAATACCAAATGAAATTAGCAAATAATGGTGCAAGAAAACTTAGAGCAAGGGAAAGCAAACAAATCACAAGCAATAAACACAATGGACACGGGTGATTTGTTTTACCGAGGTTCGGCCCTCGAAGGCCTAGTCCCCGTTGAGGAGTCCACTTAAGGACGGGTCTTTTTCAACCCTTTCCCTCTCTCCCCCGATCACACAAGGATCGGTGAGCTCTTCTTCTTCTCAAGGATCACTCTCGATCCCACAAGGACCACCACAATCTTTGGTGTCTCTTGCTAGCTTTTACAAGCCTCCAAAACTTTGGAGGAAGTTCAATGGGAGTCAAAACTCCACGCGCAAATGAACACAAAAGATGTAGCACACACTATCTCTCAATGAATCTCACAAGGCACTAATGCTAAACACAAATGAGTAGCTCTCTTTTGCTCGCTCTCTCTTTTGTGGCACTTGTGTTGGTTGTAGTGGTCTAGATCTTGTGTATAGGATTGATCAATGAATATATGTGGATGGGAGGGCTTGAGTATGTCAACTAGATGACTTGGAATGTTGCTTGGGCTCCCTCACCTTGAAGTGGCCGGTTGGGGTGGTATTTATAGCCCTCAACCACCCATATAGCCGTTGGGGCGCATCTGCCAGAAATTGCACTGGCGGACGGTCCGCGGCTAGGGCCCGGACGGTCCGCGACCCTCCAACGGTCGATTCTGACATCTTCAACGGATACTTCTGACAGATCAACGGTTAGATCAACGGCTATCTGCCTCGGTGACACCACGCGGACGGTCCGCCCTTAGTCCGGACGGTCCGCGCCAGCTATATAATTCCTTTTGCTCAACTTGTCACCTTCGGGCTGAACCAGGTCTTCACCTGCGGACTGTCCGCAAATTATAGCCGGACGGTCCGCGCGTTGTAGCTGGACGGTCCGTGGTTTACTCGGACTGTCCCTGATTTATAGTTCCTGGTCGAAGTCAAAGCGGTGACGCGGACGGTCCGCCGCAAGGGCCCGGACGGTCCGCGCGTGGTCTCGGACGGTGCTTGCTCTTCCATCGGACGGTCCGCAGTAGAGACACATGTTCTTGCATTGGTTCTGTCCGAGGTTTATTTAGGTGTCGCGGACGGTCTGCCGCAAAGACCCGGACGGTCCGCGCTTGGCCTGATTTTCCAAAAAGCTTCTCCTGTCCGGAATAATCTACGGTATTCCGGACAGTCGATTTAGTATAGTTGTAGATGAACCTTTGGCACCTGTAGAGCATATAATCTAGAGCAAACTAGTTAGTCCAATTATTTGTGTTGGGCAATTCAACCACCAAAATTATTTAGGAAAAGGTTTGAGCCTATTTCCCTTTCAATCTCCCCCTTTTTGGTGATTGATGCCAACACAAACCAAAGCAAATAAATAAGTGCAGAATTGAACTAGTTTGCATAAGGTAAGTGCAAAGGTTACTTTGAAATTAGACCAATTTACATTTAATGTTTTAGACCATGCTTGCACCAATTGTTTTGTTTTTGCAAACTCTTTTGGAAATTCTTTTCAAAATGTTTTGCAAAATAGTCAAAGGATAAATAAATAAGATTTTGAGAAGCATTTTCAAGATTTGAAATTTTCTCCCCCTGTTTCAAATGCTTTTCCTTTGACTAAACAAAACTCCCCCTTAATGAAATCCTCCTCTTAGTGTTCAAGAGGGTTTTAAGATATCAATTTTGAAAATACTACTTTCTCCCCCTTTTGAACGTAATAAGATACCAATTTGAAATTTACCAATTGAAAATCATTAGTTTTACCAATTTGAAATTAGGAGGTGGTGGTGCGGTCATTTTGCTTTGGGCCTAAAACTTTCTCCCCCTTTGGCATGAATCACCAAAAACGGATACTTTGAGTGAAATATAAGCCCTCAATTAACTACTTTCTCCCCTTTGGCAAATAAAACATGAGTGAAGATTATACCAAAGACGGAGAGACGGCGGGATACCGGCAAAGAGTGGATAATACCAATGGAGTTGAGTGGAAGCGATGTCTTTGCCGAATACTCTATTTCCCTTTCAATCTAAGACTTAATACATGAGATGCTCATGAAAACATATTAGTCTTAGCCTTGGCACACAATGAAGATAAGAAATATGCAAATGTACCAAAGGAAAGAGACATGATTAAAAAGGATATGTCAATTAAGATTAAACAATTCTATACAATATAGATTGCTCCCCCTAAATATGTGCATGGAGAGGAACATATATTTTGGCCTTAAATGCCAATTGCACATAATTAGGTTAATGAGAACATATCTATATTATACGGAATGTGAAGTGCATTGTGTAATATTATAAGTGTGATGCTCAGATCAGTTGATGCACTTATGAAAACATGTTGTAAACATTTCAAGCATTTTCCCTTAAGGATTTCAAAGAGGCTTAAGGACCATCCACCTTTGGAATAAAGGCAGCTTATCCTCGTTACAAGGTTAAGCTTTAAGCTCTTTGACAGTTAAATCACTTCATCTAGTTTCAACAAGGATGCATTAAAGCATGAATGAATTTTTGAGAAGTTAAACTAGATATGAAGCAGGGATAATACATGAACATGCTTTCTCTTCCTTTTATACAAGATATGCAAAGAATGTATAGAAAAGGAAGATTTAGGTACAAGTTTAAATGAAAGGAGATAGTTTTACCTTTATGTACCTTTACATAGGGACGCTCTCTTCATTGTGCTTGTCCTTAGTCTTAGATGCTTAAGACCAATTCTTAATGACAATATATGGAAATATTTTGCACAAGAGAGAGTTCTACAACTAGTAATCTTTTCAAGTTCTTGTTAGCATATATCAAATGGATCATAAGTTGCATAAATGTATCATGAATTATCCTTTTAACTTAGTGCATATCAAGATAGATGTCGATTGAAATTACAAATTGAAATCAAATTGAAATTGCATGAGGCACTAAGTAGCATAAGTGATAATTGAAGTTATTCAATGATCAAACAACAGATGCGATCAAAAGAATAACATAGGCATTAGATTTTTAACTAAGCTCAAAAATAGGAGAATCCAATAAGCAAGCTACTTTAGCAATGAAAGCAACAATCATTGATAAAAGCGATATTATTTTAACAAGTTGGATTGATGTGAAGTAGCATACTTTATGAGAAACATTATTCTCATGTAAGAGACTATATGAAAACAATAGTCTCAACATAATCAAAATATAGGAATGGACTCCCCCTAAAGATATGCATCAAGGAATTGAAAGAATTGATTTCGATGCATTCACTTTTAAAGACATAAAGGGAGACCCATTATACATCTTGATCAAGGCTTATAAAATTTGCAATAAACAACTTAAGCCTTGTATTCTCACAATGAAAAAGATCTAGAATGCTTACAACCACACCATTGATTGTTGTGAAGACCTTATTGTCCAAGTAGGTGTTGTTGTTCTTGATGTTCTTCCTTTTTCATCTGAGTGTCCTCCCTTTGTAGTTGTCTCTTTTTCCTTCCAAACTTATTGAAAATACTCAAGAGAGATGTCAATAGCGTAAGGGAGTACATGATGAATGATGATTTCTTTTTAGAAAATAAATATGAACAATTCATCATCCATAAGTCACACAGACATGAAGTAAAATCCTTAGCATTAGTGCATATCATAGGAAAAGAGGAATATGCACTATTTAACCATTTGATCAATCATAGGAATTTACTTCTTCATATTGAGTTTATTAATCGTTACTTTAAAAACAAGTCAATATGAGAACATTTATAGCAAAGGTATGAAATAGATTCTAATGGATAAGTGCATTAATGAGAATGAGATTGAATGCATATCTTAGCCAATTTAAGTTTAACAAAGAATCTATTTCTTCACAAAGATATAATTAGAGTGAACAATCATTGATGGGAACTAAATTTAAGAGATGAGTTCTCATACCTTTGCTTTGACTTTTCTTCCTTTTGGGTGAAGAGTACCCTTTTGAGGCTTGTGGCTTTAATCTTGCACTTTCTCTCTTGTAGATTTTCATAAGTAGGCTCAAGAGAAATGTTAATAGCAACACAAGCACTAGTTTCCCTCTTTGTAAACATTTTGATAAGGAATAAAAAGTGAATTACTAAACCATGGAAGCTGTATGATATGAACTAGGTTATTCCATGATGATATTATGCTCAAATTTTAACTAGCAAAAACAAGCATAGTTAATTTAAGATTATAGGAACAAATCTAGTTCATAACATGGAGAGTGATAAAAATAGAAGAATCATATCCAATTTAAGCAATAGGTAATACGTCATATACCATTGGATTGATTTTTCTTATCATGTTAGATAGCACATCTCCAAAGAGAAACACATTCTCTAGAAGTGAGACTACTTAGGTTACTTGAAAAAAAAAAAAAAAAAAACATTAGTCTCACTATTTTAGACATAAAGAAAGATTCCCTTTTATAAGTGTCCTTAAGGATTTGAATTCCTTTCATGACACCTTATTCTTTTAAGAACATGGAATCTTTATTTATATCTAGATTATGGCAATAATAGGATAATTAAAGTAAAACATGCCATGAAGTATTTCCAACAATTTAAAAAACATGTAGATTGTCATAATATAGAATTTGATGAATACACAATCTACCATATGAGAGGAATTCTCTTCAAAGAATGATGACATAATTTTTTAAAACATCCTTAAGTGCTTTCTATTTCTATGTGACTACACAAGATATATGACAAATTAAGATAATTGCACTTAAGAATATAAATGTTACCATCCCTTGACTTTCCTCCATGTTGTAGGCTTTGATATTCCGCACATGATGATTCTTTATTTCCTACAACATTAATATCTTGCCGAGATGATATGAGTTTTGAATACAATAAACTGAAGTAACCTTGGGTCAATCTTGAATATGTAGATCATTTGAAGATTGATAGCTTGAGTTGATAAGAATTGAATTAACTCTCTCAAGCACCCCAAAGGTTCATACCATCTCCTTCTCCTACAAATCTTGTCAAGCACATTTTGGTACCCATCGCTTGATGGGTCCGTTAAGGTTAGTAAACAAAGATCTAGGAACCCAAGTGTCCTTTGTGCTAGCGCTTGGTAAACTTGTTACCTCTCTAGCACAAGTTGCAATCTTGGGTTGCCTAGTTATATATGAATCAAATGACAAGTTAGGAGTGAGATTTTTACCAATGGGACAATCTTTGCATTGATGTCCCTTCTTTCGGCATGTGTAGCATAGGCGTTTTCCAAATTTTGAAGATTTCTTCTTTCCTTGTTTGTTGCCTGCTACATGGTTAGTAAAAACCTTCTTTTCTAACCCTATGCCTTTTTGTTTTAAATGGGGACAAGATCTAAGCAAGTGTCCCTTCTTGGAGCATTTAAAACAAAGTCTATCATCCTTGTTAATAATCAAGCCATTTTTAATGTAGGGACATGACCTAATCAAGTGCCCCTCTTTAAAGCATTCACTACACCTCTTAATGTGAAGTGTGGCTTGATCATTACCTTGGATGTTACCTTTTGTGGAGGCGTGGTTGAGGCTTTTGGAGGAGGTGTTGAATTTTTTCTTTTGTTTATTCCTCTTGGCAATCCTCAAATCCTTGACATTTTCTTCAAGGGATGTAGTGCATGCCACGGTTGTTTCCGTCTCAAGCTTCTTCACCATGTGATCACGGTTATCTTGAGAAGGTTGGGTGATGCATTTCCCTTTAAGTTGTGTCAAGCTCTTCTTTAGCCTCTCATTTTCTTCTTTGAGCTTTTGATATGAATCATCATTTGTTCCTGCAGATTCTAGCTCAAAAGAAGATTTGCTTGTCGACGAACAACAAGCATTAGCACATGGTAATATAGTATCAATTTGAATACATGTGCATGAGTGAGGTTGTTGGGATTTTAAATTTTCTATCACAACCTCATGAGCAATGTTTAATATGATATGATCATCTATAAGATTTTCATGAGAACATAGAAGCATATCATATTTATTTTGAAAAGCTAGATTTTCAATTTTTAGCTTTTCTATTTGGTCCTTAAGCAAGGTATTCCTATTTACTAATTGAGCGATACAATGTAAAGCGTTATCTTGCTCAATTGAAATAGTTTCATACCTTTGGACCAAATCAACATGAGAGCACTTTAGCTCCTCATGTTCTTTAGTCAACTCGTCAAGGTGTTGCATCTTTATGGAGAGAATATCTTCTAGCCTTTGACGAGCTTCGCTTTGTTCTCTCGCTCTTTCTAGAAGTTTGCGCATGACCGCCTTATCTTCTTGGCTTAGGCGAGCGTAGAGATGCACAAAGCTTCTTTCTTCCTCCTCATCCTCATTGGTGCTTCCGCTATCATTTTCATTAGCCACACAACACATGTGGGAATCAAAATGGGAAGACAAACCTTTTGGAGAGGTGGATTCATCGTTTGGTCTCCATCGTTCATTTTCTCCTTCTTCCTTGCAAGGGTTAGTATCACAAAAACTAAAGGAAGTAGAGGCATCAAATGAATTATTATGTTTGGACTCATCAAACTTGATTTTAATTCTAGTCCAAATATCATGCGCATCGGGAATGGATTCGTCATAGTTTGATATGAAGGCACGATAATCTTCTTTGCTAAGAGAATTGTTTAAGATGTCAAAAGCTAGGTAGTTTAAGCGATAACATCTTTGATCCTCCTCGGAATTAATTTTTCCATTAAAACTAGAGGGAAAAATACTCTTGTCAATAATTTGTTCTAATTGAGGATGTATGGTTCTAAAGGCATTTATCACACTAGTAGACCATGAATCATAATTAGAACAATCATCAAGTAATATCTCAAGAGTTACCTCCTTTTGAGTTGCGTTCGTTGGAGGAGTCTTCTTGTTCTTTTGGGATCTTCTACGAGCCATCACTTCGAGTTGTTAGACTCAAGATGAAGTGCCTAGCTCCGATACCAATTGAAAGTCGCCTAGAGGGGGGGTGAATAGGCGGAACCTGAAAATTAAAACTTTATCCCCCAACTAGATCCCTTGATTAGTGGTTAGAACAAGATATACAAATATCGGAGAATAGAAACTAAGTTCTTGCTTGAAAGGAGTATTGCTAAATAATGCGGGAGAGATAAATCAATACAACTAATAAGTTATAGAATAACAAAGCAAGAACCCTTAGATGAGAAGAGCACTAGAACAAGTTCTTTCTTGCAACGTGTTGCTTCACTAAATGGAAATTTAACTTGAAGCAATACCAAATGAAATTAGCAAATAATGGTGCAAGAAAACTTAGAGCAAGGGAAAGCAAACAAATCACAAGCAATAAACACAATGGACACGGGTGATTTGTTTTACCGAGGTTCGGCCCTCGAAGGCCTAGTCCCCGTTGAGGAGTCCACTTAAGGACGGGTCTTTTTCAACCCTTTCCCTCTCTCCCCCGATCACACAAGGATCGGTGAGCTCTTCTTCTTCTCAAGGATCACTCTCGATCCCACAAGGACCACCACAATCTTTGGTGTCTCTTGCTAGCTTTTACAAGCCTCCAAAACTTTGGAGGAAGTTCAATGGGAGTCAAAGCTCCACGCGCAAATGAACACAAAAGATGTAGCACACACTATCTCTCAATGAATCTCACAAGGCACTAATGCTAAACACAAATGAGTAGCTCTCTTTTGCTCGCTCTCTCTTTTGTGGCACTTGTGTTGGTTGTAGTGGTCTAGATCTTGTGTATAGGATTGATCAATGAATATATGTGGATGGGAGGGCTTGAGTATGTCAACTAGATGACTTGGAATGTTGCTTGGGCTCCCTCACCTTGAAGTGGCCGGTTGGGGTGGTATTTATAGCCCTCAACCACCCATATAGCCGTTGGGGCGCATCTGCCAGAAATTGCACTGGCGGACGGTCCGCGGCTAGGGCCCGGACGGTCCGCGACCCTCCAACGGTCGATTCTGACATCTTCAACGGATACTTCTGACAGATCAACGGTTAGATCAACGGCTATCTGCCTCGGTGACACCACGCGGACGGTCCGCCCTTAGTCCGGACGGTCCGCGCCAGCTATATAATTCCTTTTGCTCAACTTGTCACCTTCGGGCTGAACCAGGTCTTCACCTGCGGACTGTCCGCAAATTATAGCCGGACGGTCCGCGCGTTGTAGCTGGACGGTCCGTGGTTTACTCGGACTGTCCCTGATTTATAGTTCCTGGTCGAAGTCAAAGCGGTGACGCGGACGGTCCGCCGCAAGGGCCCGGACGGTCCGCGCGTGGTCTCGGACGGTGCTTGCTCTTCCATCGGACGGTCCGCAGTAGAGACACATGTTCTTGCATTGGTTCTGTCCGAGGTTTATTTAGGTGTCGCGGACGGTCTGCCGCAAAGACCCGGACGGTCCGCGCTTGGCCTGATTTTCCAAAAAGCTTCTCCTGTCCGGAATAATCTACGGTATTCCGGACAGTCGATTTAGTATAGTTGTAGATGAACCTTTGGCACCTGTAGAGCATATAATCTAGAGCAAACTAGTTAGTCCAATTATTTGTGTTGGGCAATTCAACCACCAAAATTATTTAGGAAAAGGTTTGAGCCTATTTCCCTTTCACCTTTTTTCCCTTGCCATGAGGCAGGTGTGGTGCTCATTGGGGAAGAGGGCCGACTTGTTGAAGGCGGTGGCGGCGAGTCCTTCGTTGTCGGAGTCGGACGACTAACAATCCGAGTCCCACTCCTTACCAAGGTGTGCCTTGCCCTTAGCTTTCTTGTAAGCCTTCTTCTTTTCCCTCTTGTTCCCTTGTTCCTGGTCACTATCATTATCGGGACAGTTAGCGATAAAATAACCAATCTTACCACATTTGAAGCATGAGCGCTTCCCCTTCGTCTTGGTCTTGTTTGGATGCTCCTTGCGACCCCTTAGTGTCGTCTTGAATCGCTTGATGATGAGGGCCATTTCTTCATCATTAAGCCCGGCCGTCTCAATTTGTGCCACCTTGCTAGGTAGCGCCTCCTTGCTTCTCGTTGCTTTGAGAGCAATGGTTTGAGGCTCTTGGATTGGGCCATTCAACGCATCGTCAACGTATCTTGCCTCCTTGATCATCATCCGCCCGCTTACGAACTTTCCAAGGATCTCCTCGGGCGTCATCTTTGTGTACCTAGAATTCTCACGAATATTGTTCACAAGATGTGGATCAAGGACAGTAAACGACCTTAGCATTAGGCGGACGACGTCGTGGTCCGTCCATCGCGTGCTTCCATAGCTCCTTATTTTGTTGACGAGGGTCTTGAGCCGGTTGTACGTTTGAGTTGGCTCCTCGCCCCTGATCATTGTGAATCTCCCAAGTTCGCCCTCCACCAACTCCATCTTGGTGAGCATGGTGACGTCGTTCCCCTCATGTGAGATCTTGAGGGTGTCCCAAATCTTCTTGGCGTTATCCAAGCCGCTCACCTTATGGTATTCATCCCTGCACAATGATGCTAGAAGAACAGTAGTAGCTTGTGCATTTTTGTGAATTTGCTCGTTGATAAACATGGGACTATCACTACTATCAAATTGCATTCCACTCTCTACTATCTCCCATATGCTTGGATGGAGAGAGAACAAGTGACTACACATTTTGTGACTCCAAAATCTGTAGTCCTCTCCATCAAAGTGAGGAGGTTTACCAAGTGGAATGGAGAGTAAATGAGCATTTGTATTTTGCGGAATACGAGAATAATCAAAAGAAAAGTTTGAATTGATCGTTTTCTTTTTCTCGTAGTCGATGTCGTCATCCTTTTGGGAAGAGGAAAATTCATCGCTGTCGTAGTAGACTATCTCCTTGATGCGCCTTGTTTTCTTCTTCCTCCCGTCTTTTCTTTTGTGGGCCGAGCCTGAGTCAGTAGGCTTGTCATCCTTTGGATCATTGACGAAGGACTCCTCCTTATCATTGACCACCATCCCCTTGCCCCTAGGATCCATCTCTTCGGGCGATTAGTCCCTTTCTTGAAGAGAACGACTCTGATACCAATTGAGAGCACCTAGAGGGGGGTGAATAGGTGATCCTGTGAAACTTGAAACTTAATGCCACAAAACTTTGTTAGGAGTTAGCACAATAAAGCCAAGTGGCTAGAGAAGAGTTCTTGCAAGACACGATAACCATAAGAAGATCAATCACAGATAGACACAGTGGTTTATCCCGTGGTTCGGCCAAGTCCAACACTTGCCTACTCCACGTTGTGGCGTCCCAACGGACGAGGGTTGCAATCAACCCATCTCAAGCGGTCCAAAGACCCACTTGAATACCACGGTGTTTTGCTTTGTTTACTTTATCTCGCTCGCGAGGAATCTCCACAACTTGGAGCCTCTCGCCCTTACACTTTGATGTTCACAAAGAAGCACGGAGTAAGGGAGGGATGAGCAACGCACACAAGACACAAAATCAGAGCGACAATACGCACACAAGTCACAACACGAGCTCTCAACACAACTCAAAGAGTTCTCTACTCAAATGGAGCTCTAGTTGCTATCACAAAGAATCGAATGCGCGGAATTAAAGTCTTGGTGCTTAGGAATGCTTAGAGAATGCTTGATGTTTTCCTCCATGCGCCTATGGGTCCCTTTTATAGCCCCAAGACAGCTAGGAGCCGTTGAGAGCAATTCAAGAAGGCAATTCTTGCCTTCTGTCGCCTGGCGCACCGGACAGTCCGGTGCACCACCGGACACTGTCCGGTGCGGATCTCCTTCCTTATTTGGCGAAGCCGACCGTTGGCACTTGGGAGCCGTTGGCGCACCGGACACTGTCCGGTGCACACCGGACAGTCCGGTGCCACTTCTGACCGTTGGCTCCTGCCACGCGTCGCGCGCGGATTCCGCGGCCGACCGTTGGCCCGGCCGACTGTTGGCTCACCGGACAGTCCGGTGCACCACCGGACAGTCCGGTGATTTATAGCCGTACGCCGTTAATTACTTCCCGAGAGCAGCCAGTTGACAGTCGCTGGCCTGGCGCACCGGACACTGTCCGGTGCACCACCGGACAGTCCGGTGCACCCAGACTGAGCTGTCTTTGGCTGAACAAAGCCATCTCTTTTCCAACTTAATTTCTCCTGTTTACAACACTTAGACACAATACATTAGTCTCTAAAATAATGTACTAAGTCATAGAAACATACCTTTACCCTTGATTTGCACTTTGTCCATCACTTTGCATAAGTCCACTTGTGTTGGCACTTAATCACCAAAATACTTAGAAATGGCCCAAGAGCACATTTCCCTTTCACCTATAATTTCTCACCTTTGGCATTAAGCACTAAAACTGAGACGATGACCATTATTATTGTGCGGAGATATAGATAGCCAAATGGGTCGTGTCTGGCGGGCCGGCCCGAGGCACGACCCATTTAATAGTTCCTGGTCCAGCCCTGCACGAGCATCGTACCGTGCTTGGGCCGTAGCCTCGGTCCGTAGTGCTGGCCCGACACGACTTTATTTTTTTTATTTTACAAAAAAATTGTATATACATATGTATAATTTATATTTAATATAAAAACATTTGAACATGATGTTCTACTGGTTATATAGCTTCAGGCCTGCAGCAGGATAATTTGAAATAGTTGAAATTGGTGATTTAATATAATAGAGATAGAGATAGAGAAGAGAGAAGAGACATATGATACCAAAAACAATCAATTATGGATCGATTGTTGTGATGTGACACAGTAATTTATATTTTGTATATTATATAATTGGGATATTATATATGAAAAATAGAATACCCCGACTAAAAACAGTTGGAAAAACACTTATGATGTCCCGTCTAGTTTCACATTTACTAAAATTAACAAGAAGTATATAAATATAAATTCGGACAGATCAATGTAGAGATCCATTATCCCCTCCAAGCTTAACTCGGGCGCGAGTAAGACGTCTTTTTCCTTTTTTTTTTCTAATCCAGACATCTGTGCGTGGATTCCGAGGTTCCGAAATCCATAGCCGCAGGACGAACCACGTATAAGGAATGGGAGAGAAAGAATAATCTAAATAATATTAACTATTGAATTTGAGTGAGTATGAAAGAAAGATTATCCAGCAATCTGAACTATTGATTTTAAGGTTGTGTTATGACTGGGTGCAATTCATTTGGTAAATTGGGATAAAGTTATAGGTAACGAGGGTAATTTAATTAGACGTGTTTTACAAATTTGAAACCGGTGGGAAGAACGTGATGGGCCAAGAAAACCCAACTACATCACAGCGTCCAGCCCACCCTGGCCTGACACGCTCCCTCCGCGGCTATATGGCCTGTTTGGTTCAGCTTTTTTCTGACCAGCTTTTCTGAAAATCTAGCTGTGGAGAGAATCTGGCTGTGAGGAGAATCTAAGTATCATTACGATTACGTGTGGAGGAAGATAAAATTGTCCATGGGGCTTAGAATCTATAAAGTGGCGGATTACTACTATTGCGACGACTCAACCGATTATATGTTTATGTTGATTTTGAATGGTTTTTACCTAAACGAATTTTATAAAAGCTGGCTGAAAAGCTGAGTGTTTGGCAGTCCGCAACAGCTTTTGATGGCCAGAAGCTGTAAAAAGCCGAAACAAACAGGTGCATAGAAAGCCCTCGAGGCCCCAGTCCATTCCCTAATAATCGGCTATCCTGTCAGTTTCCCTCTCCCCTCCCGAAACCGGATTCCGTACCGAATCTGGTCTCGCCTTGGAGCCGAGGTTGCACGCGGTTCGTCCTGCGGCCATGGAGGACGAGGAGCACGAGGTGTACGGACAGGAGATCCCTGTTGACGGCGAGGACGTCGACATGTCCGCCGGCGACGACGCGACCAAGGTACCGCTCGACGCCCATTCACACCCGACGCCGCTTCCTCGTCGCCCAAACCCTAGCGGTGGTACTGACCCCTCCCATGCGCAGCTTCAGGAGCTCGATGAGATGAAGCGCCGGCTCAAGGAGATGGAGGAGGAAGCCGCCGCGCTCCGCGAGATGCAGGCTAAGGTCGCCAAGGATATGCAAGGTTCGGAACCCTTCCTCCCCCGTCTTCGCAGCTTTCGTCGTATTAGTGATTAGAGATCTGCATCTCAATTCTCAAGAAGTGTTGTTGCGCAAAACATTTGCGTTGGCTTGCAGCTGCTTAGATAGTTGAGACTTGAGAGTTAGCTGACTGTTGGGCAAATTATGGGTTATCTGTTCCTCTCCCCGTAGATTATCCATCCTGGTGGATAATATTGAATGGGTACAGATAACACGTGGATAATCACTGGCCACCTGGTTCTTGTGCCGCCCTTGAGCAAAGAGTCAAAGACGCCTACCGGCACCCTGGTTATCAGCAAGAGGGAGGAAGCCAACCCATCCATCTCCGAGATGGATGGCAACGGCGGTGCGGCAACATCTTCCTCGACGCAGCCAGTGGCGGATCTAGCAAAAGTATATAGGGGGTGCTGAATAAAACACTCTAAAAAAGGTTGCATCACTTGCAGAGATGTTCTTGAGTCTGTGAGGTGAAGACATGCCTAGCTACAATGAAACATAGAAATGGCATACAACTTTTACTAGCAGAAAGGGTAAACTCATCTTATGTTGATACAGGAAACAGGCAAGACATTTTACTGCCTATGCCTCTACCAGTTTCTAGGTTCAAGTATTCTCTAATAATCTAATCAGAAGCACTAGTTGTTTATTCTAAGATGACAGTAACCCCTGAAATCAAAGAGAGAGAGAAAAGAATGCAATATTGCAGGCAATGGATCGACAAGCAAACTTGAAATAAGAAGGCAGATCCATGAACTAAGCTGCCTGCTGGCAGCTGCTCGCTTAACCGAGCAGCTTCTTGACGACCAAGGAATATGGCATCCTTGTCACTGATCTTGGTGCCCTGGTGGCATAGTTCTTAAGGTGGTAAGGCGAGACAATGCGTTGGACCAGCAAAACAGGAACATGGAGGAGGAAGAAAACGAAACAAAAAGAAGGAAAAAAGAAGGGAGTAGGAGGCCCAGCCCACTAGCCAGCCCATATAATCCTTCGCCCGGTTGCCCTCGGTTGCCTCTCTCCTCCATGATTCAGCCACCGGTGGCCTTCTCCCCCACGATTCGCTGCTGCCGCTGATTGAGCTGCCGCCACCTCCTCTGATCCGACTGTCGCTGCCCCCGATTTGGCCGCCGCCTTGATTCGGTACCCCCTTCTCCTTCCCCTCTGCCCTTTGTCCTCTTGCTGATTCTTACCTAGGCGACGGGGACGCCTTGGATCTTCTGGACTCCTAGGCGACACCTTTAAAACAGTGCCTGGTAGTATGACTTGAGGTAGTATTTGAACCTGTAGGGACCAGGGGAGGCCAGAGCCACTATGACCTCCCTGGCCGGCACCACCATGGCGTCAGCCCTGGGGTTGTAGAACACGCCCCCGAACAGCCGCAGCCTGTGGCCCCCAGCTGTGACACAGTGCGTGTTGCTCTGATTGGCGCTGTCGCTGATCACCTAGATCTGGTCCCTGTTGTTGACGAAGAGCCTAACGAATAATACCCGCTTTTATCCTACCCATACCCAAAACAGAATGGAGAATCCATAACCTACCCCAACACTACGGGTACGGGATTGGATGTGAGCAGTGGGTATCTACTGCCATCGTTACTGATCGAGTTTGATATTGGAAGCTATATGATCTCCTGTGATAACTGTTTCTGTTGATGTGCGGATACTACAACTGTCCTCACTCTTCGCTTGCCTCCTCCGTGACTTCACTCGCCACCTCTGCCGCCACCTGCCATTCACTCCCCCAGCCAGCGCCGCTCTGGATCTGCCGGCGCACCACCTATCTTCCTCCTCCCCCTTAGAGGATGCAGTGCCCTCTGCCTGGCGCTTAAGCGCGCTAGGCAAGCGCCTAATAGTGTCATGTGGAATGCTGTGCTGTAATATAGCTATATAATCATCCATTTGTTAGTTCTCTAACACAACCAATAATCGATCTTTTTCTGTATGTGTAGATCCCAATGCAACCACATCTGAAAACAAAGAGGAGATGGATTCTCGGTCGGTATTCGTTGGAAATGTAAGTTTTATTGGCTCTTTATGCAAATTAAGGGAACTTATGTATAGTTCAATGGGTATATGATATTATTGGGGGGAGGGGGGAGGGGTAATATTATATCGATTTTCACTTTCCAGTGAATATTATGTTTGTTTGGCTGTGCTCCACTAGAAACCCAATTTCTATAAAAATGTGATCAAACCAGCAATAAAGCATGGGATCACATTGTGTTAGTTTGCAGTTCATTTGTAAAAGTTCCATTTCATTGAACAAGTGCACATATGATCGCATTTTTATCATATATTTTTCTATTTTTTCCCCTCCTTTGTGTTGATTGAACAATGGCAATGGTCGCAGGTTAGTCTGCTGTCATCAAGCCTTTCTATCAAAGTTTTGGCATCTGGTTCAGTTTCAGCACAAGTTCTAGTGTTAGCTTCGTGGGGGAAAGAAAAAAAAGAAGGAAAAAAAATCCAAGAAAGTTCTTGAAAAAAGAAAGAAAAATAGAAAAACAATTTGAAAAAGCAAAAAAAAAAGTATACAAAAATGGAAAAAAAATAGTGATGATGTCATAGGCTAGGAATTATCCCCCAGGGTAGCCAGCAGAGAATGGGTCAGGCACATTCATGGTACTGATGTGGAGTGATATCATTAGCCATTTACTGGCAATAGCATGTAAGTTTGATCTCATATTTTTGCTGAGCATATTGAGATTGTTATATGCTTCTGTAGATGTTCTCTCTGTTATCTTACACTTGACATCTTTTGCAATTTATATATTTCATTAATCCTCTTTTACACTGAAGAATTTTTTATTTGGGACCTTTACTGTCCAGAAACCATCCATTAGTTAGCCTTGTGTGATCCTTCAATATTCTCGTCCCTACAATCCCTAAATTATCCTTTTTTCTTTATTGGCAAGTTGATTATGTTTCATAGTATAAAGTATAAACATAGTGGGGTGTTAAATCATATCAATAATCTGCCTGTGTTACGATAGATGAATTCACTATTGCAGGGATGACAAATACTTCCGTTGACGTTACACGGTTAATAATTTGATCAATTGGATTCTACGAAATTTTACCCACTACTATGGACCCTCCTATTCATGCCATAAAAATGTCAAGTATTGGAGAAGATAGAAATTTGTATTGATAGATATATACTAGAGTCGAATACTAGTAAAGGATCACATTGCTTTTTAGTCATTGTATATTATGTTTGTGGTGTATATTGACAATGTAACTGGTCTTTGGTTGTAATTTAGCTTGTTTTATGAATGCACAACCTATATGTTTATCATGCTCTGGACCCATCAATTTTCAGCTGATGTAGTGTAAATACACATTTCTTTTTTGAGAGCAAAGCATTACACATGTTTCTGACATGTTGAAGATGCTAAGTAGATGTGTACTTCAGTGAAAATTGTTGAACATTAACTTTTGATGCCCTTAAATCATAGTTTTTAAGGTGTCCGTAAGGCGATGCTTAAGCGTCGCCTAAGCGGTAAGGCGAGGGTGACTCGCCTGGCCTAAGAGCTCTCCTTAGCCCGCCTTAGCTCGCTTTAGCGTCGCCTAGGCGGTAAGGCGATGGTGGCTCGCCTCATCTCGCCTTACCGCCTTAAAAAATTATGCCTTAAATTGAATTGGTAATTTTGATACGAATTTGCTTTGTTTTGCAGTGGCCTGTGGTAATTAGAGGTTACAATGGGCTCTAAATTTTACACTATAAGATTTTAAGGACCGGATCGGATTAGGATCGGGCCTTATTTCTATTCATTTTTGAACTAAAATTTATTTAGGGCCCTACCATTTTATGAAGAAGCATTTGGATTGCGATCCATTACCACCCCTAGTGGTAATGTGGATTCATTAATTTGTTCATTTTGTGACCACCTTTGAGCATTTATTGAAACAATTTGAGGGACTGCTGATTATCCTAGTTGGAACATACTTTGGGCCACCAAACCTGATTGTGCAGTTTTATAATCAAACTGATGAATCTTTACAAATTTGAGTTAGCTCTGGACTTCGGTTCAGCTAATATCTCATATGATTTAGAGCAGCTGACTCCAATACTATTTTTGTTTATGTGAGCAGAGACATGTTATTAATGCACCGACCTATTAGTTGTTTCAAATGAATTATGTATTAGTTGTCTGCAAAAGTTTAGGTTCGAAGTTTTATTTGTATATATGTCTATTTGTCAGCTGTTTGGTTATTGAAATATGTAACATTACAAGTATGCTCAGTTTCGGTGTAATGGCAACTACAGGTTGACTATGCATGCACTCCAGAAGAAGTGCAGCAGCATTTCAATTCTTGTGGAACTGTTAACAGAGTGACAATCCTGACTGACAAGTTTGGGCAACCAAAAGGTTTTGCTTATGTGGAATTTGTTGAAGTTGAAGCTGTTCAGGAAGCTATTAAGTTGAATGAATCAGAATTGCATGGTCGCCAGCTCAAGGTGTGAATCTTTTTTTTTTTTTGCTTTTTACTAAGAACATCAACATCCAATGGGTGCTTTGTATCCCATTTTGCATCCATATCTGGACTCCTCGAGCAGCCGGTGGCATGTTGACATTATGTTTTTTTTCTCATCAGGTGGCACCGAAGAGGACTAACGTTCCTGGGATGAAGCAACCCCGCGGTCGAGGTTTCAATCCATACCGGCCATATGGTTATAGTCCTTATGGTTATGGCTATGGCTACGGGTGAGTTGTTGCTTCTTTGATCAGCATTTGACTCTGAAAACAAGAAGAGCATAATGTTGATCATTTCGTTTCATTTATTTTTACTGATGCAGGAGATTCCCCAGATTCCGCCGCCCGCGAAGACCTTATTTTTGAAGCTCGTATGTCCATATGGTTTGCAGAACATGGACGATGAGACGGCTTGACCTTATATTCCCGCGTCCTATTACTTCATAGCTTATTCGGGATGTTCTCAGACATGTTATTCCCATATTGACGATGCTTAAGATTTGTACTGTATTGTTTCAGTGACAGTTACGCAAAACGATTATGATCTAGTTACGCGGAAAGGTACTGTTGTGACGCTGCTTGGGGTGATGTGCTCAGCTAACACATATATTCAAGGCAAACGACAGATCGAATTCGATAAAATTGTTGAGAACTACGTTACCACGGATCACCAGATCCGCTCCCTTCCCTCCCGTCAGCAGTAGAGGCGCAAGAAGATGTAGAGAACCCGTCTCCCTTCCCATAAGCACGACAGAGGAAACACACGAGACACTGGATATAAGGTTGGGCCTCTGGCCTCTTTCTGATCTCTGTATTATGAAGGGGTGTACATGTTCCTTATATAGAGATGTGAGACCCCTCAGGGGCAAAGTCGGTATTTGCCCACATAACCCTAACTAGGGTTACTTAACACTCCCCCTTGGGCGAATACCGCGACCAACACATGCCTCTTTAAAACTCCGAAAAACCCAGTGGGAAAAATATGGAGAAAGAATGCATGGTGGTACAAATTGCTTTTGCACTTTGTTGCCTCGTTAAAAACCTCATGTGAGAAACTTCAAGAAAACTCACCAAGGGAAAAAGAGTACAACAACTGTCATCGAGACAGATTTCGATCCTCTGGGATCTAGATTCTATCGAATCTCCTATAAGGGCTAACTTTAGAAATGTGCTCCCCCCTGATCCTTGCAAAATCGTATCAATAAGGCAAAACATCTTCTTCTAGAAGTATATGCACATAAAGATTTAACAAACGGATTGCATATCATTGCAAGGACTATTTCAGTAACTTTACCTCTACTCACTTCTAGGATATACGAGGTAAGGGCACGTATCAACATAAATAAGCCACTTTGACTGATGGTGCTCGATCGACTGGATCTATATATTTGATAGAAAGTTCCATAAAGGTTCACATATTGATCATCAAGCTCACGCCTTCAGGGCATAGAATATGACATTTATTGTCTCACGATTGTGATCAATATAAGCATTCGCTCCCCCTGACGATGACATCTGTCAAAGTCGTTATCCCTCATAACACAAGCATATTCTTCAAGATATATGTCTCATTGTTCATCTGGAATAACGAGAATGGATGAGGTTGGGGTGCTATCATTTTCTATCTTACACCACAAATTATACATAGTTGTGCAAAGCAAATAACATGTCCTTCAATAGGACTTAGGGGATTATATAGTTGCAATAGTACATATTCTAAATATGACACATCGCTCCAGGCGTTCATCCTTTGCAACATCTATGATGGTGTCACAAAAGTCCATTAAAGATCGTAATCCATCAGGGATTTTTCATCGAGTAGATATATCATTATAGTCTGTCATTCTGGCACAATGGGGATATTTTGCCAGTAACACTTAAACCATATAGGTTTATGCCATCGTGGCTTTAGAGGATACCGTAATTCCACATCTAGTGGAAAATACCATGAGTAAAGATCGTGGAATGCACATGTGCTTATTCGGTGAACTTCAAGTCCTTTGGTACCTCATCTTATTCCTTTTCGGGTCTGTATGGGTCTTTATCCCTTTATAGGGATTATAAAACTTTTGTGTTCAACACAGACTTTGTTTCTTCTGGAAATGTTCCATCTAGGAACTATAATCTCAACTAGGAGATATTCTCTCTACACAGGAGAGTGCTCATTCCTCAGGAATATATTATCCAGTATGAGATTTATATGTTGCATATTTATAATTCAAAGATATGAGTCCTCTTAGGATCTCATGACGGATCTTCAGAATCCTATTAACTGCATATTTTAATTCATGCCATTTGCCAGATATATTACATAGCGGAACAGTGTTTATTCAACACATACGTGGGATGGGTCTCTCACAAGACCACTTGAACCATCGCATTCACCACACATTATTTCAATAGTGCCCATAAATATCCGAACTTCAAGCTCGTGACTTTCATTTTGCGATTATTGGTTCAGCCTCGATTGCATTTATAAATGACCCGATAAGAGAGCTTAAAGCACTCATGCCTAGGACTTTGTTTTGGATCCGTTTGCAATCTATAGAGGCAAGATAGGTGTCGACACATTTGTCTCCCACATTTAATAATGATCTCCACCATTTCCCAAAACGAAAGATTCATTGTTCCGTATTCCTAGCATAATGATATTGCGCGCATTGCTAGGAACTTCATCATCAAGATGAACCTCTTCATGAGGCAAATCACCATCAGGGTGAATTAATCGGAGGAAAGTTATCACAGACCATGTGAATCTGCAGTCAGAACATATGCTTTGACTAAGGCTGATGGATCATATCCGCAGGCGTCCCCGCAGAATAGATCAAATACCAATAAGTCAAATGTGGATATGATATTAATCCCGGGTATATCCACATCTACATCAGGTAGAAGCATTCAGACCAATATGGTTACTCCTCAACGATTTCTGGCAAACTCCATATACATAGGAGTACACACTAAACGACAAGTTTAGTTTGGTTTTTGTGCGTTTTATAGAATATTGAGGCATTACATTATATGGGCATTCCTCCCCCTAATGCCGAGATGTTTTAAAAGCATACAGATAAAATCCCCAACCACAATCATCCAGTTGTGGCCAATGTATGTTATTGTGGTGATTTATTTGGGAAATCTTACGCACATTACAGATCAGGGTTTTATGCAGTGAGCTTTGGACTTAGATTAATGTAGTGGCATGAATACTACATATTTTTCCTTAAATATGAAGGGTTAGTCTCAACATCCAGCGAGACACGCAACAACAAGTTGCTTCGTGGTTACAATTCTGCAAACTTATTGTTATTACTACCAAATGCATAGTCAATCATTAAGATTTATACTGATATGTGCAACACCATTTTATCCATAAGGGTCCTTCAGGGGCTCATGCATACCATTCGTCGTTTGGAGTCATTAGTTGACTTCAGATCAACAAGTAAAATGACCATCAGGGTCTAACACTCACAAAGACATTCACTGGTTGCATTGTGCGTTTAAGCACATAGGAAAACATGTGTGTAGATAATGGTAGTAAAGTGCACGACATCAGGCCAATGCTGCCAAGCAAATATTTTATATGCATAGATGTATAGTCCAGCTCGTTTTTATCACTGCCCATGGTTTACCCAATTACTCATACTGTTCTGAAATTGGGTATAGATTTATGCAACATTCTTAGGTATAATAATTTTGAGAGAGAACTTATAACAATAGTCAATTATTAATGGTGTTGCCAGCAGGGCAAATATTTCTCCTCATATTATATACCAACTTGTTCTATAAAGCATTATTTCGATCTCTTCATTGTTCAGCAAAAAGAGAAGCTTTGGAATAGAACAGACAAGGCCAAGAATTCATTTTTATCTGGGAAAATCACCATATAACTAGCTTTTCATGAAACAAATGATGATAACTGCTTGGCAAGAATGAAACAAGACTGGTATCCGCCTAGGATCCGTCTTCAACAACAAATAGTACTGCTCTCATACGAAGAAATCATCAGGAGTAGAGAGGATACAACAGGTCTCTACAAGATCTTCATATTTCGATCACAAATTATCATCACTAGTAGTCTAGTGGTCAAGACATATGACTCTTCTGGCTCCGAGGACCAAGGACATGTTAATGTCTAATTTAGCTTCAAGCTCTGTGGTGATGTGGGATTTCATAGTTATTTGTCTACTCTTCTCACTTCTGGTAGATCGGAGGTAGATAATGGTAAGCATGCCAAAGGGTGGAATTCAGTTTAGTTCGGCTACCTAAACCCCAGGTATGTGTCCATTCAGGACCGACCTTTACCATTTAGCTTACAGTGTACATCAAACTTGTCAAAGGACTATCCTGAGTCAATTCAGTGACTATAAGTATTTACAATTCCGAGATATGTATGCGACACAAGCATAGAGGTCCTAGATAGAACGAGTAAAGTGGTTCGACGGGAACACACTATGGTTTTACACCAACACAGTAAATTTTTTCTCAAAATAACCTCTCGGTATACTCGCAACTTTGTGTTGCTGGCGTTTACATGTCCTTTTATCTCATAGTTTGCTTCATGTCATTTAGCGACAAAGAGAGCAATGTGCTAACATCTGGTTGAGCAATGTATGGCTGAGATTTAGTCTTAAATCATTTAGTAAGGCCTTTTGCTTACTAATAGAATCCCAATTTGTGATGTCTTATATGCCAAAAAGGCTTCCATGCATTATATTATATATCTTCGGGTTACTTCGGGTAAAACTTTATGCATGAGATGAGAGCAGAGATTTAACTTATCTGTGTTTCATCGTATTTCGATTTAATTTCCCAGATTTAATATAGTTGTTATGGCCACTTGGCGATATATATAAATATATGATGCCACACAACACAATCAAATAAAATATATAATCAAACAAAATTATTTACGGAGGTTGCGCGTAATGTGACTTCAGGGGCTTGAACAATCCACCATAATCCACACGAATACAAGCTCAAGTGTATCCGGCGTTAATGCGTGTGCAGCCATCAGGGCTAGGACAACACAACAAGCCTTCATAACAAACGCAACAGACGCAGTTGTGACTCGATAGTCGGGGTACAAGACAAGTCCACGCAACGTGCGCAATAGGCGCAATTGTGGCTCGCGGCAGACAGATAATGCCTACAGGGCATGCGAAAAATACGCGACTCAGCGATGGCGGTCTGACTCAACGGGAGCGATCCAATTAATGGAGAGCGCGACATAGCAATCACATGACGCAGCCAAGTTCGAACGGCACAAATACTGCGTCGTGTTGCCAGGGCGCAGTCAATATTCAGCTAATGCCATAACTCAGCCGATTACCAACGCAGCCTGATCGGCGTGTCTGAGTACGCATTATACAATTTAATCGCTCGACTTGAGTCCAAAACACTCAACACATCATAAATATTTAGAGCGTATAAAAATGCTCAACATAGTCTTCACATGCATTTTTCTACTAATTATTTACTGCGAGAAATAATTGATTAAGAAAGAAACTGTAATATAAAACAAGTATTTATTCTATTTTTATTTGCAACGTAGAATAAATAGAATTAATAGCATATGTTTTATATATTTTTTGTTTTTTTTTTCTCAGCCACACGTCACGACCTGCGCCCAGCATTTTTTTTCCTCCTAACTCCCAGCCGGATGACCCGCTCGTGCATGCATGATAGGTGCGCATGGCCGCATGGGCTACTTTCATTTTGCATAGCTGAATGAGTCAACACAAATATCTTCTCCCATAACGATGCTTGCGATAATGCGGCGGATCTCAGCCCTTTGGGCAGGTGTTGCTCGCTGCATCTGCTAGTCTGCTACAGCGGCCTGCAGGGCAGGTGAAGCCAGCGTGAAGGGGCAGCACTGTGCTGCTGGTTGGAGCCGATGGAGATTGCTCCGCGGTGCTCATAAGACATGTGCGACAGGCACAAGGACGTCAGTCTACTTGCTGTCTAGCTGCGACACATTCTTCTCAGGTAAGCCGGTCTGTCTACGCAGTCGTACGAGCGCACACAGGCACGAGCAGGTAACGCGGTGGTGCTATTCTTCTTGCCACATCACGTGCCGAGAAAGTAAATCGCAGATCCACTAAAAAATTCATACCACATTTCTTGATTCAGCGGAAGCGAAGCCTGTCGCGTAGGACAGTTCGGCTAGGCCGGAGACCTGCCGGCTTGACGGAGAGTTGATGCAGATCTGATTTCACAGCAACGTCGAGGTAGAGCGTGCTGATAACGTGTTGAAAACTACGTTACCACGGATCACCAGATCCGCTCCCTTCCCTCCCGTCAGCAGTAGAGGCGCAAGAAGATGTAGAGAACCCGTCTCCCTTCCCATAAGCACGACAGAGGAAACACACGAGACACTGGATATAAGGTTGGGCCTCTGGCCTCTTTCTGATCTCTGTATTATGAAGGGGTGTACATGTTCCTTATATAGAGATGTGAGACCCCTCAGGAGCAAAGTCGGTATTTGCCCACATAACCCTAACTAGGGTTACTTAACAAAAATGACCTGCCTATTTCGCAGGAAAATAGTGATAGAATGGGAAAACAAAATGGCCTAGAGCTAGAAGCGGACGGAGGTTCCCCATGCGCGCGCGTCCTTGAGGGTCGCCGCTAGCCAACCGAGCCCCTCGTGCAGGCCCTCGCCGGTGAGCGCGCAGGCCCCCACGGCACGCGACGTCCTGTTCTTGAGGTCGTACAGGCCCAGGCGCTGCCCCACTTCGGAGGGGCTCATCGCGCCTTTCTGCCAAGAAAAAAAAAGGAACACAGATGAGATGCGAGGAGAGGCGCTTTTGTTTGGTTCTTGGATGAGTCACTAATTACCATATCCTGCTTGTTGGCGAGCACCAGGACAACGCTGCTGAGCATGAGCGGGTCCTTGACGATGGCCTGGAACTCCTCCCTGGCAACCCCAATCCGGTCCCTGTCCACCGAATCAACAACGTATATCTGCGACACACACAAAAAAAAAAAAATCATTCAGCATAACGCATCAACGAGAATGGAGTACAGGAGAGGGAAACTGGAATGGAAATACCAGGGCGTCCGAGTTGCTCAAGTACTGCCTCCACAGCGGCCGCAGCTTGTCCTGCCCTCCGACGTCCCACACCGTGAAGGCCACGTTCTTGTACTCAACTTTCTCCACGTTGAAACCTGCACACACACACACACACACACACACACAATGCTACCTCGAACCGTGGTCTACTACGAGGATCAACGTAGCTCTATGAGAGACGCATACCGATTGTCGGCACCGTCGACAGAGCTTCGCCGACGTGCAGCCGGTACAGTGCCGTCGTTTTGCCGGCGGCGTCCAGCCCAAGCATCACAACCTGCACCATACAGCAGAGCAAGCGAGCAGCTGAAACACCGGAAAAGGAATCCATTCAGACAGATCGAGCTCAGCCGTAGCACTGTCTGTCTGTCTGTCTGTACCAACGGCACGCACCACCGTCCGTCGTCACCTTCACTTCTTTCTGGCAGGAGTCGTCGAAGAAGAGCTTCATCAGAGACTGGCCCATGCCTCAATTCGCCAAGCGTTGTTTTGCCTCGCACGCACAGAACGCCCCCTTTTTTCCCCCTCCCAGTTTCTTTCTGTGCATTTATGTGAGGGTGGACGGTGGTTGTCAACCTGTCATGCAGGCCACGACGCCTCTTTGTTCCTGTATCAGTTTGTGTTCCACGCATCTCGATCGCACGGTGCCAACGTAGATTCTGCAACTAGGACGATGACATGGGGAGCACGAATGCCGCATTTCACTTCACCGACGTTTGGGTGCGTGCCAGCTGAAACTCCCATATAAACTAGAGCGCAAAAACAAACGGCTTGACAATTGTAATCCATAGAGATAATAAAAATATTGTAGAAGCCACAACCACAACTAAATTAAAGTTATACCGTCTGTTTGGTTGGGCGCGTCCGTGGGTGCATGGCCCATCAGATGCAAAAATAAAACGAGCTACGTGTTTGATTGACTAAACTTGTCTTTAGGCCAGGCCACACTCGTGCAAATTCACAGCCTCATCCAGGCCCGCGAGATACGGCCGAAATGTGCGTTCCTGGAGAGCCAGGATGCGCTTGGCCATTTGCTCTGGCTCCCCATTCGCGCAGTCACGCTAGGGTTCCCATCTCCTCTCGCCCTCCCCAGTCTCCTCTCCCCCTCGAGCTCCTCTCCCCCTCGAGCTCTCCCTCCCCCTCGAGCTCTCGCCCTCGAGCTCTCGCACCCTCGACTCCCCTCGCTGTTGAGCATCTGGTTCCTTCGGGTTTCGTCAAAAGGTAAGAGCTCTCCCTCCCCCATCTCCTCTCGCCCTCGAGCTCTCACACCCTCCACTCCCTCGCTGTTGAGGATCTGCTTCATTCAGGTTTCGTCAAAAGGTATGAGCGCTCAAATCTGAGAACCTTGGGCTAGAGATACTCCCCTTGTCCTAGTTTTGAGAAATCGGGCCCAAGCGGTCTCTGTTGCTTTGTCACTGCCGCCCGGAACCCTAACATATCACACTTGGTAGTGTGTTTTCTCAGATCTGAGAATGTTGAGTCCATGTTGAGCTCTTTCAATAGCCTACTCTTTAGCTAGATTCCAAGATATGTTCTTTAGGTCTGGTTTTTGAACCTGAGTTACCAAACTACTTAAATTTTTGGTTACTCTGTGTCCAATCCTAGGAATCAATTTTGAAACTCCAACCTTACCTGGTAAACCGTGTAGTCTTATCAATTTTCTATTGAAAAAGATTTATCAATCCTCTGTTGCTTGTGTTTTCACAGTACAGTTTGTTCATTGTTAGAATGTTGTTTCATTTTTAATTATGAGTAAATTTGTCCAGTTTAAACATATTTGACTTGAAACAAACTAAAATAAAGGAGTTTTGTCACACATAAGAATCTCAAACGGTTCAGGCCCACTTTACATGTTGAGTGAAACTAGACACTTTTACAAACTCATTTTTTGCTTCTGCCCCCTGCTCTATAAGAGCATGTTTATTTAATAGGGCTATTAAAAGAGTATGGAGACATACATTGATACACCTTTGATTTATCTCTTGTATTTGTTAAACACAAAAAATGCAATTTAATATGCTCATCTTTATGTACCCTTTTGAGTAGCACTAACCGGAAAGGCTGAAACACCTTGTAATCCTTATATGCAAGGTTAGAGACTTGTGTGCAACTCGTGTAAATTATGTAATAATGATAATGGATAATACTTCTGATAGTCAGTTCATTTGTTTCTTCTAGTTGAAGTACGATTATGGGCTTATCGTCTTATCTATGAAAGCTTGATGTTTTTAATTAACAAGTGACACATAACCTGGCTTAGGAACATTATGGATTGCACTGGTCCATAGTTATTGCATTTCGTGTCCAAGTTGTTGCAGTATCCAATAATATTGGTCCATATATGGCTAACATATTCCAGTACCATGCCATGAATATAGTACATGTTTGGTTGGTTGCTGGGACCAGCAGAGCCTGATATAGGATGTATGGGTTGATGCAAGTACACAATTTAATACATGTTTGGTTGTTTGATCCTAATTAGCCAGGATCAACATGGCACCTTTCTCAGTCCTAATTAACTAGGATCGATGATGTTGAGCTGAGTTCTATGGTTACTTTTGAATATATTCATATTTTTTATTACTCTCTGAGCTGTCGACAATGGTATGTGATGATTCAGTGCCTCTGGGTGGCGCATCTTTTGTATGTCGCAGCCGTGGCTCGTGTAAGAATTTGTTTTCATATATTTGCAAATAGCACATCACTATGTTAAAACTTTTATTTTCTGAGCTATAGATCAATGTTCTATGATGCTAGCATGCCTCTGAGCTATAGATCAATGTTTTATGAATTACATTTTAGCAACTAGCACAACACATGTGAGCCAACTTAGACCTCTAATCTCCTTTTCTATTTTATTACTCTAGCAATGGATCCTGCTATTGCACGTCATCGGCTAATTACAAAGGCAGTGGTCCTTGTAACGGTTATGTCAGCCTGGTTGGCTTCATGGTTGAGGGACCGAATGCATGCTAGGAGGTCTATCACTTATGGCCCAATGCACCAAAGAGACCAAGAGAGGCAAAACAACTTGAGATTTATTTATGAATCCACTGATGTTGAGTGTGTTGACTTACTCAGGATGAGAAGATCCCCTTTTATACAATTGTGTGAACTTTTTCGCACTAGGCAGCTATTGAGAGATAGCATTCATAGCTCAGTAGAGGAGCAGGTTGCCATGTTTTTACATGTGGTAGGTCATAACCAAAGGTTTAGAGTTATACATATGACCTTTCGAAGGTCTATTGAGACCATTAGCAGATACTTCAGGGAAGTATTGTATGCTGTTGGTGAACTGAGAAATGAAATGATCTTGCCACCTTCAACTGCTACACCAACCAAAGTTAGAGATAGCCACAGATGGTACCCTTATTTCAAGGTCAGCCCTCCAAACAGACCACTATTGATCCCTTCCTTTTCATGTTGGCTTTGTAGTAACAAATGTTTGCCCTAATGTGTAGAACTGTATTAGTGCCATTGATGGCACTCATGTGCTAGCAAGAGTTCCTAGAAATCAGAGAGCTGTCTTCCTTGGTAGGAAACACACCACAACACAGAACATCTTAGCTGTTGTAGACTTTGATCTAAGGTTTACAAATGTTCTTGCTGGCTGGGAGGGTTCAGCACATGATGCCCTTATCCTTGCTGATTCCCTTGAAAGAGAAGATGGTCTAAAAGTTCCCCAAGGTAAAAAAATAGTATTGGCCTACACAATGCACACTTTCCTTGGTATACCCTAATATATGATCTATTATGTTAGGTAAATTTTACCTTGTGGATGCTGGTTATGCTGTCAGACCTGGGTTTTTACCCCCTTACCGTGCCACACGGTACCACTTGAGTGAATATGGGGGGAGGAATCCACAAAACCCAAAAGAGCTCTTTAACCTTAGACATTCATCACTAAGGGTGACAATAGAGAGGGCCTTCAGTGCTTTGAAGAACAGATTCAAAATATTATACAACAAACCTTTCCATCCATACAAGACACAAGTAAAGCTAGTTTTAGCCTATTGTATCCTCCACAACTGGATTCTTCGTCATGGAAATGATGAACATATTCCACAAGAAGAAACATGGGCTGCAAATCAAGTTCATGAGGAAGCTCCCCATGACCTTGTCATGGACAATGCTGCCTGGTCTGCTACCAGGGACAATTGGGCTCAACAAATGTGGAAGAATAGGGCCTCACATAGGGGATAGTTGTTGTTATGTATTGTGCTAAGTTGTTGGCTGAAAACATTGTCTATTAGCAATTATGAACTATCTGCAATTTTGAACTCACTTTCTTTGTGCTAAGTTGCTGGCTGAGAACATTGTCTATTAGCAATGATGAACTATCTGCAATTTTGAACTCACTTTCTTTGTGCTAAGTTCCTTTATGTGATGTGCTCAGTTGCAATGATGACATTACTTACATCCTTATACCATTGTCGACTAGCAATGATGAACTTTCCTATGTCATTACTTACCCATGTCATCCTGATACCATTGTCTATGTCATTACTTTACTATGTTAAAACTGCAATTTTGTTACTCTTCTATGCTACTTCTACTATCTATATTACTTCTATGCTACTTATGCTATTTTCTCTTCTACTTCTACTATCTTCCCCCTAATCTCTATCTCCCCCTTAATCTTTTACTTGTTCCAGCTATGGCTGACATGGTCTCTGAGGTTGTTGGTCAGGGGGCTAGGCCTGCTCTTAGGTGGACTGCTGTATTGTCTGGGTTTGTTCTCCATCGTTTTGTTGACTTGATAGGAAATGGGGTTAAGACTAACAAGGGTTTTAAGGAAATCCACCTTAACTCTGTTGCTAAAAATGTCTCTGAGTTCTGTGGCCAAGAAGCAACAGGCCAACAAGTGTACAATCACCTTCGTAAGTGGAGGTCTAGGTGGGTCAAGGTTTGCAAACTGAAGGACATTAGTGGCGCTCTTTGGGATGAGGATAACTGAAGCGTCCCGATCCTTTGGGACTCAAATGTGATACAATTACTAGTCCCAGGAGGCTAGTAAACATATTCCTTACTTCAAATAGTACATAGTTTAAATAAAGGTTATTACAATACCGGGGTACAAGCTCGAGAGAGCCAGAATATAAAGCGCAGTAGAAAATATACTAGCCCAAGCCACAGGCAGAACTGGGTGCAGACATAGCCCTCTTAATCAAGCATAGCAGAAAAGAAGTCTTCGGCTGCTGAAAAACATAAATAAATCTAGGTGAATACACTAGGTATTCCGCAAGCCCACCCACTCCCGTAAAGAGAAAGAGACCTATATCATACATGCTTTATTTGGTGGAGTTGAAGTCACTCTTCATTTTCTTAGAGAAAGGCAGTTGCTGTAAGGTTTTTCCCCAAAGACTTAAAAGTAACAAAATACTCAACCACCACTGTGCTTCCCGCTCCCGTGGCCGTGTTTTCTTTTTTAGTACGCACTTACACACACATTTCCCTGTTCACGGAGGTTATAAAAACACTAATTGTCATACCACACCAGACTCGTCCATACCAGTGGACACGGACTATTCGAATAGGTTGCAACTCTGCGCAGAGGGGTACACTTTACCCACTAGTCCGGTTTCTGCGATCTCACCGTCGCGAGACCCGAATGCCGGATCTCTTTCTTTCCTCGCACGTCCTAACCTTAACGGTTATACCGGAAGGAGTCAGGCCACCGCCATGTCCAAACCGGACAAAACATTCCCCCTCCTTATCCTCCCGGTGCTCCCCAGCCTTCATAACCCTGGGGTTGAACCGTACGAGTTCAGATTGAGTGATTGCCCACACAGTCTCGAGTGGTTTTACTATTAAAGAGTACAGGTAGTGAAGATGACAAACCGATCCTTATATGAGGGGACAATCCTTCTGCTCATGCCTAAACCAGCTGAGCCAACACCTTAGGCCCTCCCCTAAACCAGGGAGTCCCTGATCATCCCACTCCGAGGTGATGAGGGTGAAAACCCTTCATCGCACATCCCTTTTTCTAAAAACCTTTTTTGAAGAAACACATTGCCCTATCTCCCAACCCACATTTCGTATCCAAAAGATATATGTTAATGCAGGCTATCTCTCTACTCACAATGCAAATATCCCACCCTGAAATCCCGGCCTAGGTAGTGGTAGAAAGAATAGGTAATTTATGCATCAAGGGAAGGACGGACTTGCCTTCGTCGAAGCTTTCCTGGCACAAAAGATCTACTTTCTGGAGATCAGGCTCCGGCCCTTCTTCCGGGGCTACGGGTTCCGGATCAACGGTCCCCGCTTCTTCTAGTAAAACAGTCAATAAAACAATACATCAACAGTGGTTTACTAATTGTAGTGTGTCATTTTCTAACATTATTATTACATGTGACTTTAGAAATCATTTTGATAATTTTTGGTGCATAAAATATTGAGAAAATACTAATTAGAGGAGAAAAGGCTGAAAAAGGAAAAAGGAAAGGAATTTCAGCACTGGTGGGTCGGGGGGGATTCTGGCCCAGCCAGGCGTAGCGCGCGCGGGCGCGAGGGCGCCGGCCTAGCTGCGGCCCAAGGCGGGTGACGGCACGGGTGCACGAGGGGTCGATGGCGTCTCTGCGGGGCCCACACGTCAGCGAGAGCGGAAGGGGGGGGGGGGGGAAACGGCGCTACGGTCGACGGCGGGGCGAACCGGCCGTCCGCGGGGAGGTAACCTGGCCGCCGGTGGGCTCGGCGGCGATTCGCCGCCGGTGGCCCGGTTCTTGGGCAACGGGTAGGTGCCTTAGCACGGGGAGGGGCTGGCGAACCTAGGGGCGGGCTCAATTTGGCTAGAGGGGGCCGGGAGGGGGCTGTCCGCGGGGAGGTGGCGGAGCTCCACGGCGGGAGTCGCCGTCGGTGAGCTTCGGGCGAGGGATTGGGGTGGGGGAGTGGCATCCTGAGTTCACGGCGGTGTGGCGAAGCCGATAGGCCTAACTACTTGCTCGCTGGACCAAAAGAGGAGAAGGGAGAAGAGGGGGAAAGCTTACCGGAGAGGAAGACGATGGCGGTGCTTCCGTGAATTGGGCTCGGGTGAGGGAGGAGAGGGGTGGCTGAGGCCGGTGCGGGGAAGGAAGTGCTTGGGGCGACCTTTTTATAGGCGCTCGAGGGAAGGGGAGCGGCAGAGCTCGGCGGACGCCGGTGAGGTGCACAACGCCGACATTAATGCCGCACAGCGGCAACGACGAGACCTCACGGCGGGGGCGGTACCGGGCAAGGACACGGTCAAGCGGCGAGGACGGGGCGGTGCCGAACTCTCCTGTGCGGCAAGGGGATGGGCGAGGGGACGGGGGCGATGGAGGGGACGGCGGTCGGAGGTGACCGCGACGAGCCGTACACGGGGAGGACGACGAAGCGGCTGACCGGTGGGGCCGGTCTGCCAGCGGGAGTGAGCGCGCGAGGGAGAGCGACTGGCAGGTGGGGTCAGCTCGTCAGCGAGAGAGAGAGAGAGGGAGTGTAACACCCAAATTCTGAATTTGGGATTGGTAGAAGAAATATGAGCAAAGTACCCTTGATAAATAATTAAACTTTATAATTCACCCTTTTTAAAGGTAAATGATCATAATAAAATAACGATGGTTAAAATAAATCATAATAATGATTAGACATTGGAAAAATGTTCCTATCAAAACAAAGGGAGAATTTTTGAATATACCTTTAATTCGACTACACACTCCAATAATAATATATTGCTATAATGTGGTGTGTGTACTTCATGTTAAAAACATTACCTAATTAATATAATAATAAAATAAATGAAGAAATACTATGTAGAAATTGTGCATCATGTGGAGTTTTTCTTGTGCATAAATTTGAAATTTAGAATTTAAAACTTGGTTTGAATTGAATTTGAAAATGGAAAGAAATCAAATTTGGAATTTAAAAACTGAAAATAGGGAATAGGAAACCGGCCCAATCACAAAGCCCATCTCTCCTTTGGAGCATAGCCCACGTCCCTTCCATTTTTATATGTTTTCTTGCCGCAGATGATGTCATCGTGACACCAGCATGACATCAAGTTAGCAAGCAACAATAGCCATCGTTTTGTTCACTCCGTGAAGACAACGGCTGGTGGGCCCACTGGTCATATCTGGCTTCTCCGCCTTGTTCGCGAACGCGGACTAAAATATCAACAAACCGCGCTGGATCTTCGCTTGGGTTGCCACGACTTTGCTTCACCTGATCGGACTCTGCCATGGCACTATAAGAACGTGAGCCCGCGACCATCTCGCCATCCTATCGGGGACTGGCCAAACACCCGCCATGGTCTAGCCTGGAGACGACTGGGGATCTCGGGGGCGAGTAGAAGAAGTCACGGCTTCGGTGCCGCCGCGGCTGGGCGTTCGGCTGGGGAAGAAAAGCGCCGCCTCGGTGCTGTTCTGTCTGCGCAGCCGTGCCGACCATGTGCAGCGTTGTGGTCACCCAAATCTACGGTATGGCCCATCTGGTCTGGAGTTCGCGCTTACCCCCGCCCTCTCTTACGCCAATCTACGGTTGGGAGATACGTATTCGATGGGGGCGGATGTTCTGGCAATGGCGGACTCCACTGCGATCTCTCTCGCCATCGTGTTCAATGGTCTGAGGTGGGGGATGACCTAGTAACCGCCCATTAGAAAATGAACGGCTGGGATTAGTTGGCACATACCTATTCGATGCATTAAATCCTTGACGTCAACCAGCGATCGGACGGTTCTGGGGTCACGTGATGCTCTGACCGTGGATTCCTGATCCAAGGGCTGATAGTACATACCGGTTCATGAAAGGTCATAAGTTAATCCGATCCGTTGAACTCTAATCGGATGGCTCACGTGGCTAGATACCCCTTCGTCGATCCCGTTTTGTAAAAGAGCCCCTGTACTTTCACAGAATCAACCCGCCGTCCATATGTGGGAAGCCTGAGTCTAGGAAATATTTCGAGTTAGCCCCTGCATTTCTTTGTTTTTGATGCCCATTCCAGAGAACAATGGAAATAGAAATTTAATTATAGAAAATGATTTTAATACAAAATAATTCTATAAACTTGTTTAATTCGTAGAAAATTCATATTAAGTCCGAATTGATCCATTCCAGTTTAATTAATTTTGTATTAATATTGTATACCAACCAGTAACACTGTTTAGCCATAAAACTTGAATTAAAATTGTTCATTAGGATTAATCTATTCTAAGCACTAAATAATTTCGAAAATTCATAACTTAATAACCGTAGCTCCGAATTTAGTGGTTCTTATTTCTACGATCTCGTTTTGGCGCGTAGATTATTATCACACAGTTTATTCTTATGTTTGGTGTAATGTTAATTTTTGCCTATACAATGTTTGTTTGTATTGCTACGACTAGCGGTGAGGACACGTGTCATCTGAAGAGCAAGTTGGTACCTGGAATCTCAAGTGCCAGGCAAGTTGTGCCCTTGATCACTTCTTTTTACCCACTCATGTTCTAATTAATCACAATGATCTGCATAGGTTAATTTTGATGGGACCCAATAGGTTACCCTAGTTTGTCTATCTTTATACCTTGTTTACCACTGAACTTTTTGGGTAGTACTTGCTAGTGCTTTACGTGGTTTTGGGTATGAAGATACATTATTCATGATCACACTTTTATTATCTGTTTATTATTACTGTTCATGATAATATCATTATGTTAATTGGAACATGGAGCGACCACCCGGGAAAACAGTGCTACCACAAGGGTTTATGGACGCCCTTGGCTGATTAATTAGGAAAGCTAGTGGAAGACTACCTTACCCGAAAGGGGCAAGGGCAGTAGGGGAGTGGTCAGTGTAGGGAGGTCCTTGGGATGATTTTGCTGCGATGGCGATCATGCGAGGGATCCCTGCATTGGAGCTTCCTATAAACTGTAGCGGGTTTTCTGAAGCTAGTGGAACTTTGTAAAGGCCTCGTAGTGTTACCCTGCCTCGCCTTCTCGGTAGAGGTGTATGGGAAGTCGCGATCCCTTGGCAGATGGGTAGCATGACTTGTGGGTAAAGATGCGCAACCTCTGCAGAGTGTAAAACTGGTATACTAGCCGTGCTCACGGTCATGAGCAGCTCGGACCCTAACATGATTAATTTATGGAACTAAATTCAATTTGTCATATGCATTGCATCGCAGGTGATGTTATTACTTTTCTTAATTGGGTTGGTATTTACTTATACTTAGTAACTGCTAATAAAATTTTGACCAACTTTAAAAGCAATGCTAAGCTCTAACCATCCTCTTTGGTAAGCCTTACACTTCACGTGAGCTCCCACCTTTGGCGAGTTCATGCACATTATTCCCCACAACTTGTTGAGCGATGAACGTATGTGAGCTCACTCTTGCTGTCTCACACCCCCCACAGGTCAAGAACAGGTACCGCAGGATGAGGCGCATGAAGGATGCGGCGATGTGTTCGTGAGAGGTCTAGGACGTCGTCTCCCAGTCAACTTTGGGTTGCTGGACTGTTGTCTCCTTATAATGTAATTAATTATTTATTTTGTATAGAACTCCTATTATATAGTAAAGATGTGACATTCGATCCTGTGCCATGATTCATCATATGTGTGAGACTTGGTCCCAGCACACCTGGTGATTATGTTCGCGCCCGGGTCTTGGTGCCCCGAAATCCAGGTGTGACAGGGAGCGCGGAGCGGGCTGCGCGCGCGAGAAGCAGGCCGGAAATGGGCCGAAAGGGGGGGAGTCGTGGGCGCGAGGGGGGGGAGGCGGCCGCGGCATGGGCTGGATTCAGCCCAGTTAGGTGGGGGAGAGAGTTTCTCTTTTTCTTTTTATTTTCTAATTCTTATATCCATTTTTTTATATTCTTTTCTTTTGAACAATTAATTTAATAGATAATCTAGGCGCTGGAAAATAAAATCTAAGTGAGGTGTTCATATTCAAACAAAGTGTATGCATATGATGGGAAAAATCTAGGGAAGTTTTGGGGAAAGATAATAAGAAGGGGGGGTTAGATTAGGGTTTCAAACCTGGGTTAGAAATTGGGATGTTACAAACCTACCCCACTTAAAGGAATCTCGCCCTCGAGATTCAGATGGGGCTCGGGAAAAGGTAAGGGTATTCCCTCCTCAGAGAGTCCTCATTTTCCCAGGTAGCTTCCTCTTCCCCTTCTCTGCTCCACTGAACCTTATAGAGTCTTACTTCTGAGTTGCGGGTCTTTCGGAATGCTGAGTCGAGAATCTTTATTGGCTTTTCTCGGTACTGGAGATCCTTTTGAATCTGAATTGTCTCTGCTTCGATGTGGTTTTCTGGTACCTGCAGGCATTTACGGAGCTGGGACACATGAAACACATTGTGAATATCTGACATGGATTCTGGTAGCTCAAGGCAGTATGCTACGGGTCCCACTCTGCTAATGACGGGATAGGGGCCGACGAAACGTGGCGCTAGCTTTCCTTTCATTTGGAACCTTTTGACACCACGCATCGGGGAGACCTTGAGGTATACGAAATCCCCTTCCTCAAATCTGAGTTCTCTCCGTCTGTTATCTGCATAACTTTTCTGTCGACTCTAAGCTTCAAGTAACCTCTTGCGGATCAGGGCAACTTTCTCTTCGGCTTCTTTAACAAAGTCGGGTCCTTCTAGTATTATTTCCCCTACATTAGACCACCTTAGGGGGGTCTAGCACTTTCTTCCATACAATGCTTCGAATGGTGACATTTTGATGCTGGCCTGATGCTGTTGTTATATGAGAATTCGGCGTACGACAAACTGGACTCCCAATTCCTGTCGAACGTCAACACACAGGCTCTTAGTAAATCTTCGAGGACCTTGTTGACTCTTTCTGTTTGACCATCTGACTGGGGGTGATAAGCGGTGCTGAAATCTAACTTGGTGCCCATAGCTTGCTGAAGGCTCTTCCAAAATTTTGAGGTGAACTGCGTCCCTCTATCTGACACTATCTTCTGAGGAATACCATGGAGCCTGACTATCTCTTTAAGATATATCCGGGCAAGGGCGGCTCCTCCAAAAGTGGTTTTTACTGGAATGAAGTGGGCCACCTTGGTGAGACGGTCGATTATTACCCAAATAGAGTCATTCCCTTTTTGCGTCCGGGGCAGTCCGGTTACAAAATCCATGCATATTTCCTCCCACTTCCATTCAGGCACTGGGAGGGGTTGTAGTAGGCCTGCAGGCTTCTGGTGTTCGGTCTTCGTTCGCTGGCAGGTGTCACACCGGGCCACATACTGTGCTATCTCCTTTTTCATCCCTCTCCACCAGTATCTGGCTTTGAGGTCTAGGTACATCTTGGTGGTTCCTGGGTGGATGGAGTAAGCTGAGTTGTGAGCTTCATTGAGCAGGACTTCCCGTGCTTCTCCTATTGGTACACATAGACGGTTCTTGAACCAAAGAACTCCTTGTTCATCTGCCCTTAGGTCCGGAAGTTGCTCTTTGCGAGCTCTTTCCATAAGTCTTGATGTCTCCGCGTCCAGGCGTTGAGCCTTGCATATGAGGTCTTCTAGCATTGGCTTGACTTCCAGACTACCATTGTCTCCCAGACATGCATTTAGCTGAGCTGATTCCTTCTTCCAATCTTCTAAAAAGTTGGTCTCCTTTATCCCGAAAGGTTTTCAGCTGAGAGCGTCTGCTACCACGTTGGCCTTCCCGGGGTGGTAATGGATCTCGAGGTCATAATCCTTGATCAGTTCAAGCCATCTTCTCTGACGGAGGTTGAGGTCTGGCTGAGTGAAGATATACCTCAGACTCTTGTGATCAGTGAAGATGTGGCATTTGTTCCCAATCAGATAGTGCCTCCATATTTTTAGGGCGTGCACTATGGCTGCCAACTCCAAGTCGTGGGTGGGGTAATTCTGCTCATGCGGCTTGAGTAAGCGGGATGCATAAGCAATAACTTTCTCATTTTGCATTAAGACACACCCTAAGCCTTGCCTTGAAGCATCACAGAAGATGACAAAATCCTGGTGTATATCTGGTAGTGTCAAAACGGGCGCGGTCGTGAGCTTCTCCTTGATGATCTGGAAACTTTCCTCACATTTTGGAGTCCACACAAACTGATTATCCTTCTTGAGAAGTTCGGTCATAGGTCTTGCTATGCTGGAGAATCCTTTGATAAAGCGGCGGTAATACCCTGCCATTCCCAGAAAGCTTCGTACATCACTAACGTTGGATGGCTGTTTCCATTTTGAAACGGCTTCTACCTTGGATGGGTACACTTCTATTCCTTCTGCAGTCAAGATATGCCCAAGGAAGGCTATCTTTTCCAACCAGAATTCACACTTGCTGAGCTTAGCATAGAGTTGATGTGCCCTGAGTCTTCCGAGGACGATTCGAAGGTGACACTCATGGTCCTTGCGATTCCTGGAATAGATAAGGATGTCGTCGATGAAGACTACGACAAACTTATCCAATTCTTCCATGAATACCTTATTCATGAGGTTCATGAAAAAAGACGGGTGCGTTTGTTAGCCCAAACGACATCAATGTGAACTCATATTGTCCATATCTGGTGACGAATGCAGTCTTCTGAATATCTGCTTCCTTGATCCTCAGTTGGTGATATCCTGACCTGAGGTCTATCTTAGAGAAATATTTGGCTCCCTGCAGCTGGTCGAAGAGATCGTCGATCCGAGGGAGTGGGTACTTATTCTTGATTGTAACTTCATTCATGGACCGGTAATCAATACACATCCTCATACTTCCATCCTTTTTGGTGACGAAAAGGACGGGTGCTCCCCAGGGAGACGAACTGGGACGGATGTACCCTTTTTGTTGCAGCTCTGCAATCTGGAGTTTTAATTCTGCTAACTCTATGGGGGCCATGCGGTATGGTCTCTTTGTGATGGGCGCAGTGCCAGGAATGAGATCTATATAGAACTCCACTCCTCTTTCTGGTGGCATTCCAGGCAACTCTTCCGGAAATACATCCATGAACTCTTCTATTACGAATATGTTTTCTGCTGCCAGATTAAACATCATTGGATCATTGGCGGGCGGTTGGGCTTGACAGGAAACTGCTTTTCCCTGGCGGCCGGTGAGAAGGACGGTCTTACTTGCACAACTTATGATGCCCTTGTGCTTAGTTAGCTAATCCATTCCTAGGATCACATCAATCCCTTGGGATGGCAAGACAGTTAAGTCTGTCAGGAACACTACCCCACTTAAGAGAATTCTGACTTGGGAGCACTTGAGTTGGCATAGGAGGTCTGGCCCCGGGGTTTGGGTGACCAAAGGAATTTCTAGGGGTGTAGAGGGAATGCCATGCTTTTCCACAAAACTAGTGGCTATAAATGAATGGGATGCTCCTGAATCAAAAAGCACAGTAGCGGGAGTAAATTCAACAAGGAACTCACCGAGCACTACTCTCGGAGCTTGCTGGGCCTCTTGAGCGTCGACGTGGTTGACTCGTGCTCTGCCCTGGTACTGGGTCCTGCTCTGCTGACTGTTGGAGGGAGGTGCCTTGGAGGCAGGTGCCGAGGGAATCTTGGGGCCATTCACCGAGTTGGAGTAGGTAGGTCCGGGTGCCTTCAACTGGGGGCAGTTATTCTTGAAGTGACTGGGGTCTCCGCAGTGCCAACAGGCATTTGCTGGCGGTTGGTTGCTTGCAACCGAGGGGGCCTGAAAGGAGCTCTGACTCTGCTGACTGTAGCGCGACTGAGTGGGTCCAGTTGGTCTATTGAAGCTTGGTCCCTTGGGTGGAAGCCCAAAGGATCGAGCTCTCTGGTGACGGTCTTGCTGCTGAGCTCCTGGAATTTCCTCTTGAGGTGCCCTTTTTCTTCCTCTTTTGCCCTTTCCACTTGGATGTCTTTGTTGGAGAGGTGCGAGAAGTTGAGGAAGTCTTGGCTGGCGAGGATGGTCTTAAGCTCTGGTCTTAGCCCCTTCAGAAAACGAGCCATCTTCCTGGTCTCGGTGCTGACATCGTCAGGCGCGTAACGAGCTAACTCTATGAATTTGTGCATGTATTCACTGACAGATCTTCCACCTTGAGTTAGTTCCCGGAATTCATCTTCCTTGAGTTGAACTATCCACTGGGGTACGTGGTGCTCACGGAAGGCAGTTTTGAATTCTGCCCAGGTAGCATCCCTGACGGCCTCGCTGAAGGTATCCCACCATGCTAGGGCCATCCCAGAAAGTTGATGAGCAGCCAATTGAACACGCTGATTTTCGGGGCATCCGATGGCTTCCAGCTTCCTCTTGATCGTGCGCAGCCAGTCGTCTGCATCGAGAGGATTGCTAGACCCCGCGAACGTGGGAGGCTTGAGTCTCAGAAATTCTCCCATCCTGTCCTGTGGTCTCCCACCACCTGGGCGCTGGTTTTCTAGACTTCTAGTGAGGACTTCAATGAGTCGGGTCTGATTGGCTAGAACTTAGGCCAAATCTAGTGGTAGTTCTGGAGGCGCGGGGAGGTGGGTCTCACTCCCTTCTCCGCCAGCTTCTCCTCCCGCTCTTAGGGGAAAACCTGCTCCAATCCCGGAGGCCGTAGGCGTGGTTTTATCCGAAGCCATCTGCCAGGGGAAAAGAGTTACTACTATGCACATGCCAATTTTTTTTCAACCAGTTACTTTATTCATTACACCAGTTCATTACTGAAAGTCGCCTAGAGGGGGGGTGAATAGGGCGAAACTGAAAATCTCAAAAATAATCACAACTACAAGCCGGGTTAGCGTTAGAAGTATAATAGAGTCCGCGAGAGAGGGTGCAAAACAAATCGCAAGCGAATAATGAAGTGAGACACGCGGATTTGTTTTACCGAGGTTCGGTTCTCTCAAACCTACTCCCCGTTGAGGAGGCCACAAAGGCCGGGTCTCTTTCAACCCTTACCCTCTCTCAAACGGTCCCTCGGACCGAGTGAGCTTTCTTTTCTCAATCACTTGGAACACAAAGTTCCTACAAGGACCACCACAAGATTGGTGTCTCTTGCCTCAATTACAAGTGAGTCTTGATCGCAAGAAAGAATCAAGAAAGAAAGCACGATTGCAAAAACCAAGCGACAAGAGCGACAAATAACACACGGACCACTTTCTCTCTCAAGTCAATAATCACTAATGATCTCTTTTCTCAATTGTGAAACCTGGAGAGATGGAGGCTTTGAATGTGTCTTGGAATGGATTGCTAGCTCTTGTATTGAATGTTGAAGGTTGGAATGCTTGGGTTAAGTGAATGGAGGTGGTTGGGGTTGTATTTATAGCCACCAACCACTTCCTAGCCGTTACTCCATTCTGCTGAGCGCAGACGGTCCGCCCGCCAGGTCCGGACGGTCCGCCCCTGTAGATCAACGGCTGAAAATGCAACGGTCAGCAGTAACGACTATATCAACGGCTATATTGCATTTAATGCGTCGTCAGATGTCAGACAGACCCAGTCGCGGACGGTCCGGTCGTGCACCCCGGACGGTCCGCAAGGCCGCTATAATTCATTCTTCCGAACCCGTCACCTTTGGGTTTTTCGGATCCTTGCCTACCGGACGGTCCGCGCCTGAGGCCGAACGGTCCGAGCGAGGTCTCAGACGGTCCGCGCTTATCCTCCGGACGGTCCATAGTGCAGACTCGGATTTTTGCATTTGTTCTGTCCGAGGGTCATCCTTGTGTCGCGGACGGTCCGCCGCAAGGGCCCGGACGGTCCGCGCTTGGCCTGTTTTTCCAAAAAGCTTCTCCTGTCCGGAATAATCTACGGTATTCCGGACAGTCGATTTAGTATAGTTGTAGATGAACCTTTGACACCTGTAGAACAT
The DNA here is from genome assembly GCF_902167145.1 of Zea mays. Lineage (NCBI taxonomy): Eukaryota > Viridiplantae > Streptophyta > Magnoliopsida > Poales > Poaceae > Zea > Zea mays. The sequence continues at coordinate 7,594,038 of NC_050104.1, read as the reverse complement.
ATAATCTAGAGCAAACTAGTTAGTCCAATTATTTGTGTTGGGCAATTCAACCACCAAAATCAATTAGGAAGTAGGTGTAAGCCTAATTCCCTTACAATCTCCCCCTTTTTGGTGATTGATGCCAACACAAACCAAAGCAAATATAAAAGTGCATATTTGAATTAGTTTGCATAATGTAAGTGCAAAGGTTGCTTGGAATTGAGCCAATAAGAATTCTTGCATGGATTGTTTCTTTATTTTTAACATTTTGGACCACGCATGCACCACACGTTTTGTTTTTGCAAATTCTTTTGTAAATCTTTTTCAAAGTCTTTTTGCAATTAGTCAAAGATAGATGAATAAGATTTCGAGAAGCATTTTCAGGATTTGAAATTCTTCCCCTGTTTCAAATGCTTTTCCTTTGACTTAAACAAAACTCCCCCTAAATGAAATCCTCCTCTTAGTGTTCAAGAGGGTTTTGAGATATCAAGTTTTGAAAATTTACCAATTGAAAATCATTAATTTTTAAAAATCAGGGTGGTGGTGTGGTCCTTTTGCTTTGGGCCAATACTTTCTCCCCCTTTGGCATGAATCACCAAAAACGGATACTTGGAATGAAGTATACGCCCGTTCTAGCTGCTTTCTCCCCTTTGGCAAGGAAAACATATAAGTGAAGATTATACCAAAGATGGAGAGTGATGCGGAGCGACGGCGAAGGATGAGTAGTAGAGTGAAGTGGAAGCCTTTGTCTTCGCCGAAGACTCCAATTCCCTTTCAATATACCTATGACTTGGTTTGAAATATACTTGAAAACACATTAGTCATAGCATATAAAAGAGACATGATCAAAGGTATATTTATAAGCTATGTGTGCAAATTAGCAAAAGAAATTCCTAGAATCAAGAATATTGAGCTCATGCCTAAGTTTGGTAAAAGTTTGTTCATCAAGTGGCTTGGTAAAGATATCGGCTAATTGATCTTTAGTGTTAATGTATGAAATCTCGATATCCCCCTTTTGTTGGTGATCCCTAAGAAAATGATACCGAATGGCTATGTGTTTAGTGCGGCTATGCTCAACGGGATTATCCGCCATGCGGATTGCACTCTCATTATCACATAGAAGAGGAACTTTGGTTAATTTGTAACTGTAGTCCCGCAGGGTTTGCCTCATCCAAAGCAATTGCGCGCAACAATGGCCTGCAGCAATGTACTCGGCTTCGGCGGTAGAAAGAGCGACTGAATTTTGCTTCTTTGAAGCCCAAGACACCAAGGATCTTCCCAAGAACTGGCAAGTCCCCGATGTGCTCTTTCTATTGATTTTGCACCCCGCCCAATCGGCATCCGAATAACCAATCAAATCAAATGTGGATCCCCGAGGGTACCAAAGCCCAAACTTAGGAGTATAAGCCAAATATCTCAAGATTCGTTTTACGGCCGTAAGGTGGGATTCCTTAGGGTCGGATTGGAATCTTGCACACATGCAAACGGAAAGCATAATGTCCGGTCGAGATGCACATAAATAAAGCAATGAACCAATCATCGACCGGTATACCTTTTGATCCACGGACTTACCTCCCGTGTCGAGGTCGAGATGTCCATTGGTTCCCATGGGTGTCTTGATGGGCTTGGCATCCTTCATTCCAAACTTGGTTAAAATGTCTTGTGTATACTTTGTTTGGCAAATGAAGGTGCCCTCTTGGAGTTGCTTGACTTGGAATCCTAGAAAATACTTCAACTCCCCCATCATAGACATCTCGAATTTTTGTGTCATGATCCTACTAAATTCTTCACATGTAGATTCGTTAGTAGACCCAAATATGATATCATCAACATAAATTTGGCATACAAACAAATCATTGTCAAGAGCTTTAGTGAATAAAGTAGGATCGGCCTTGCCGACTTTGAAGCCATTTGCAATAAGGAAGTCTCTAAGGCATTCATACCATGCTCTTGGAGCTTGCTTGAGCCCATAAAGCGCCTTAGAAAGCCTATAGACATGATTAGGATACTCACTATCTTCAAAGCCAGGAGGTTGCTCAACATAGACCTCTTCCTTGATTGGTCCATTGAGGAAGGCACTCTTCACGTCCATTTGGTAAAGCTTGAAGCCATGGTAAGTAGCATAGGCTAATAATATACGAATTGACTCAAGCCTAGCTACGGGTGCATAGGTTTCACCAAAATCTAAATCTTCGACTTGTGAATACCCCTTGGCCACGAGTCGAGCTTTGTTCCTTGTCACCACACCATGCTCGTCTTGCTTGTTGCGGAAGACCCACTTGGTTCCTACAACATTTTAATTAGGACGTGGAACCAAATGCCATACCTCGTTCCTCGTGAAGTTGTTGAGCTCCTCTTGCATCGCCATCACCTAATCCGAATCTTGGAGTGCTTCCTCTACCCTGTGTGGCTCAATAGAGGAAACAAAAGAGTAATGCTCACAAAAATGTGCAACACGAGATTGAGTGGTTACCCCCTTATGAATGTCGCCGAGGATGGTGTCGACGGGGTGATCTCGTTGGATTGCTTGATGGACTCTTGGGTGTGGCGGCCTTGGTTGTTCATCCTCCTTGTCTTGATCATTCGCATTTCCCCCTTGATCATTGTCGTCATCTTGATGTGGCTCATCATTGTGTTCTTCCTCTTTATCATCTTGAGCCTCGTCCTCATTTTGGGTTGGTGGAGATACTTGCGTGGAGGAGGATGGTTGATCTTGTGCATGTGGAGGCTCTTCAGATTCCTTAGGACACACATCCCCAATGGACATGTTCCTTAGCGCGATGCACGGAGCCTGTTCTTCACCTATCTCATCAAGATCAACTTGCTCTACTTGAGAGCCGTTAGTCTCATCAAACACAACGTCACAAGAAACTTCAACTAGTCCTGAGGACTTGTTAAAGACTCTATATGCCCTTGTGTTTGAGTCATATCCTAGTAAAAAGCCTTCTACAGTTTTAGGAGCAAATTTAGATTTTCTACCTCTTTTAACAAGAATAAAACATTTGCTACCAAAAACTCTAAAATATGAAATATTTGGCTTTTTACCGGTTAGGAGTTCATAGGATGTCTTCTTGAGAATTCGGTGAAGATATAACCGGTTGATGGCGTAGCAGGCGGTATTGACCGCCTCGGCCCAAAACCGATCCGGTGTCTTGTATTCATCAAGCATGGTTCTTGCCATGTCCAATAGAGTTCGATTCTTCCTCTCCACTACACCATTTTGTTGTGGAGTATAGGGAGAGGAGAACTCATGCTTAATGCCCTCCTCCTAAAGCCTTCTATTTGTGAGTTCTTGAACTCAGTCCCGTTGTCGCTTCTAATTTTCTTGATCCTTAACCCGAACTCATTTTGAGCCCGTCTCAAGAATCCCTTTAAGGTCTCTTGGGTATGAGATTTTTCCTGCAAAAAAAACACCCAAGTGAAGCGAGAATAATCATCCACAATAACTAGACAGTACTTACTCCCGCCGATGCTTATGTAAGCAATCGGGCCGAATAGATCCATGTGGAGTAGCTCAAGTGGCCTGTCGGTCGTCATGATGTTCTTGTGTGGATGTTGGGACCCAACTTGCTTTCCTGCTTGGCATGCGCTACAAATCCTGTCTTTCTCAAAATGAACATTTGTTAGTCCTAAAATGTGCTCTCCCTTTAGAAGCTTATGAAGATTCTTCATCCCAACGTGGGCTAGTCGACGATGCCAGAGCCAACCCATGTTAGTCTTAGCAATTAAGCATGTGTCGAGTTCAGCTCTATCAAAATCTACCAAGTATAGCTGACCCTCTAACACACCCTTAAATGCTATTGAATCATCACTTCTTCTAAAGACAGTGACACCTACATCAGTAAAGAGACAGTTGTAGCCCATTTGACATAATTGAGATACAGAAAGCAAATTGTAATCTAAAGAATCTACAAGAAAAACATTGGAAATAGTGTGGTCAGGTGATATAGCAATTTTACCCAATCCTTTGACCAAACCTTGATTTCCATCCCCGAATGTGATAGCTCGTTGGGGATCTTGGTTTTTCTCATATGAGGAGAACATCTTCTTCTCCCCTGTCATGTGGTTTGTGCACCCGCTGTCGAGTATCCAACTTGAGCCCCCGGATGCATAAACCTACAAAACAATTTTAGTTCTTGACTTTAGGTACCCAAACGGTTTTGGGTCCATTGGCATTAGAAACAAGAACTTTGGGTACCCAAACACAAGTCTTGGAGCCCTTGTGTTTGCCCCCAACAAACTTGGCAACTACCTTGCCGGATTTGTTAGTAAGCACATATGATGCATCAAAGGTTTTGAATGAAATGTCATGCTCATTTGATGCACTAGGAGTTTTCTTTCTAGGCAACTTAGCACGGGTTGGTTGCCTAGAGCTAGATGTCTCACCCTTATACATAAAAGCATAGTTAGGGTCAGAGTGAGACTTCCTAGAATGAATTCTCCTAATTTTGCTCTCAGGATAACCGGCAGGGTACAAAATGTAACCCTTGTAATCCTGAGGCATGGGAGCCTTGCCCTTAACAAAGTTAGACAAATTTATAGGAGGGGCATTAAGTTTGATATTGTCTCCCCTTTGGAAGCCAATGCCATCCTTGATGCCAGGGTGTCTCCCATTATAGAGCATACTTCTAGCAAATTTAAATTTTTCATTTTCTAAGTTATGCTCGGCAATTTTAGCATCTAATTTTGCTATATGATCATTTTGTTGTTTAATTAAGACCGTGTGATCATGAATAGCATTAATATCAACATCTCTACATCTAGTGCAAATAGAAACATGCTCAACGGTAGATGTAGAGGGTTTGCAAGATTTTAATTCTACAATTTTAGCATGTAGTATATCATTCTCATTTCCAAGGTTAGAAATAGTAACATTGCAAACATCAAAATCTTTAGCCTTAGCAATCAAATTTTCATTTTCTACTCTAAGGCTAGCAAGAGAATCATTCAATTCCTTAATCTTAGCAAGCAAATCATCATTATCATTTCTAAGATTGGGAATTGATATATCACATACATGAGAATCAAACTTAGCAATTAAACTAGCATTTTCATTTCTAAGGTTATCAATGGTCTCATGGCAAGTGCTTAGCTCACTAGACAATTTTTCACATTTTTCAACTTGTAGAGCATAAGCATTTTTAACCTTAACATGCTTTTATTTTCCTTGATTAGGAAGTCCTTTTGGGAGTCCAAGAGATCATCCTTCTCATGGATGGCACTAATCAGCTCATTTAATTTTTCCTTTTGTTCCATGTTAAGGTTGGCAAAAAGGGTACGCAAATTATTTTCCTCATCACTAGCATTATCATCACTAGAGGATTCATATTTAGTGGAGGATTTAGATTTAACCTTCTTCCTTTTGCCGTCCTTTGCCATGAGGCACTTGTGGCCGACGTTGGGAAAGAGGAGTCCCTTGGTGACGGCGATGTTGGCGGCGTCCTCGTCGTCGGAGGAGGAGTCGGTGGAGCTCTCGTCGGAGTTCCACTCGCGGCACACATGGGCATTGCCGCCCTTCTTCTTGTGGTACCTCTTCTTTTCTCTCCTCTTGCCCTTCTTGTCGTTATCCCTGTCACTGTCACTTGATAATGGACATTTAGCAATAAAGTGACCGGGCTTACCACACTTGTAGCAAACCTTCTTGGAACGGGATTTGTAATCCTTCCCCTTCCGTTGCTTGAGGATTTGGCGAAAGCTTTTGATGATTAAAGCCATCTCCTCATTGTCGAGCTTGGAGGCATCAATTGGTTGTCTACTCGGTGTAGACTCCTCCTTCTTCTCCTCCGTCGCCTTAAATGCCACCGGTTGTGCTTCGGACGTGGAGGGTTCATCAAGCTCGTTGATCTTCTTTGATCCTTTAATCATACATTCAAAGCTCACAAAATTCCCGATTACTTCCTCGGGAGTCATTAGTGTGTATCTAGGATTACCACGAATTAATTGAACTTGAGTGGGGTTAAGGAAAATGAGAGATCTTAGAATAACCTTAACCACCTCGTGGTCGTCCCACTTCTTGCTCCCGAGGTTGCGCACTTGGTTCACCAAGGTTTTGAGCCGGTTGTACATATCTTGTGGCTCCTCCCCTTGGCGAAGACGAAAACGACCGAGCTCCCCCTCGATCGTTTCCCGCTTGGTGATCTTGGTGAGTTCATCACCCTCGTGCGCGGTCTTGAGAAGGTCCCAAATCTCCTTTGCATTCTTCAACCCTTGCACCTTGTTGTATTCCTCCTTACTTAGAGAGGCGAGAAGAATGGTTGTAGCTTGAGAGTTGAAGTGCTCAATTTGGGCCACTTCGTCCGTATCATAGTCTTCATCCCCTATGGATGGTACCTGTGCTCCAAACTCAACAACATTCCATATACTTTTGTGGAGTGAGGTTAGATGAAATTTCATTAAATCACTCCACCTAGCATAATCTTCGCCATCAAAGGTTGGCGGTTTGCCTAATGGAACGGAAAGTAATGGAGTAGGTCTAGATGTACGAGGATAGTGTAAGGGGATCTTACTAAACTTCTTGCGCTCTTGACGCTTAGAAGTTACGGATGGCGCATCGGAGTCGGAGGTCGATGTTGATGAAGTGTCGGTCTCGTAGTAGACCACTTTCCTCATCCTCTTGTGCTTGTCGCCTTTCCGATGCGACTTGTGAGAAGAAGATTTTTCCTTCTTCTCTTTGTGGTGTGAAGAAGAAGATCTTTTCTCCTTCCGTTTGGAGGAGTCCTTTTTCTTCTCCTTCCTCTTGGTGCGTGACTCTTCCGATGAAGTGCTCCCGTGGCTCGTAGTGGGCTTGTCGCCGGTCTCCATCTCCCTCTTGGTGTGATCTCCCGACATCACTTCGAGCGGTTAGGCTCTAATGAAGCACCGGGCTCTGATACCAATTGAAAGTCGCCTAGAGGGGGGGTGAATAGGGCGAAACTGAAAATCTCAAAAATAATCACAACTACAAGCCGGGTTAGCGTTAGAAGTATAATAGAGTCCGCGAGAGAGGGCGCAAAACAAATCGCAAGCGAATAATGAAGTGAGACACGCGGATTTGTTTTACCGAGGTTCGGTTCTCTCAAACCTACTCCCCGTTGAGGAGGCCACAAAGGCCGGGTCTCTTTCAACCCTTACCCTCTCTCAAACGGTCCCTCGGGCCGAGTGAGCTTTCTTTTCTCAATCACTTGGAACACAAAGTTCCTACAAGGACCACCACAAGATTGGTGTCTCTTGCCTCAATTACAAGTGAGTTTTGATCGCAAGAAAGAATCAAGAAAGAAAGCACGATTGCAAAAACCAAGCGACAAGAGCGACAAATAACACACGGACCACTTTCTCTCTCAAGTCAATAATCACTAATGATCTCTTTTCTCAATTGTGAAACTTGGAGAGATGGAGGCTTTGAATGTGTCTTGGAATGGATTGCTAGCTCTTGTATTGAATGTTGAAGGTTGGAATGCTTGGGTTAAGTGAATGGAGGTGGTTGGGGTTGTATTTATAGCCACCAACCACTTCCTAGCCGTTACTCCATTCTGCTGAGCGCAGACGGTCCGCCCGCCAGGTCCGGATGGTCCGCCCCTGTAGATCAACGGCTAAAAATGCAACGGTCAGCAGTAACGGCTATATTGCATTTAATGCGTCGTCAGATGTCAGACAGACCCAGTCGCGGACGGTCCGGTCGTGCACCCCGGACGGTCCGCAAGGCCGCTATAATTCATTCTTCCGAACCCGTCACCTTCGGGTTTTTCGGATCCTTGCCTACCGGACGGTCCGCGCCTGAGGCCGGACGGTCTGAGCGAGGTCTCAGACGGTCCGTGCTTATCCTCCGGACGGTCCATAGTGCAGACTCGGATTTTTGCATTGGTTCTGTCCGAGGGTCATCCTTGTGTCGTGGACGGTCCACCGTAAGGGCCCGGACGGTCCACGCTTGGCCTGTTTTTCCAAAAAGCTTCTCCTGTCCGGAATAATCTACGGTATTCCGGACAGTCGATTTAGTATAGTTGTAGATGAACCTTTGACACCTGTAGAACATATAATCTAGAGCAAACTAGTTAGTCCAATTATTTGTGTTGGGCAATTCAACCACCAAAATCAATTAGGAAGTAGGTGTAAGCCTAATTCCCTTACAATTACACCAGTTCATTACAGCACACAACTACCATAAGTTCATTACACGCGAGTGCTATCTAGGGTACTTCCAAACTCCTTCTCTAAAGTGTCCCCAAATTCCTTGAGAAGGTCATCGAGGCTGGCTAGGGACATTTCCTCGGTGTCGGACGAGTTCCCTATTCTGGTAGGAGGTAGGGCTGGAGGGGCTTCTTCCTTCTGCTCAGTCTGACATCCTTGGCTTTTGGTCTTCTTGCGGATTTTTCTTGCGGGGGCGAGCTTCTTCAGCTTCTTGTCGTAATCCATCTTCAGAGTGCGGTAGGCCTCACGGGTGTTGGTTTCCTCGCCTTCTGCTATCTCGAGGCTCTCTTGAAGGGACGCCTTCTCCTTTGTAAGTTCCCTGACTTGTTGCTCCAGGCTTTCCACCCGGGAGTTTAGGTGGGTGCAGTGGGAGGCTAGGTCATCATATTGGTTATCGAGGGTGTGGAGGTATCCAGCCATGTAGACGATGGTGGGGTCATCCTCGATAGGGTCTCCTCCTGACAAGGCCTGAAGTCTTTTCCTCCAGGTGGGGGTATCTTTGTTGCTGGGTGGGAAGTAGCGGAGGGGGGGTTTCAAAGGTTACTCTGCTGTAGCCCTGGCATAGTTGTCGGAGGGCTTTTCGGGCAACATTCTGGCAAGTATCTAGGAAGCGGTATCCGGTGAAAGTGACTTGGAAAGAAGGATGGTTCGGGTAGTTTCGGCTTTCTCCCAGGTAGACTGCCATAGAGCACTTCTCCATTCCATTCTCGAGATACTCCTTCCAGACATATTCTGGCTTCTTGCGAATTCCCATGCGAAGCGCACAACTTCGCAACAGATGTGGGAACCCCTCCACCTCTGAGCAGTAGGATGTCCTAATGACCAGAGAGTCTTCCATCTAGAATAGGAAAAGAAGGGTCTGTCAATATCGGGGGAAAAGGAGAGAAGATTTTTCTTGTGGTAAGAGGTATTTTCTTTTAAGGCAAGTTTTAAGGTCAGGGCTGCGACCTACGGCCAATCCTATGGCTCCGATACCACCTGAAGCGTCCCGATCCTTTAGGACTCAAATGTGATACAATTACTAGTCCCAGGAGGCTAGTAAACACATTCCTTACTTCAAATAGTACAGAGTTTAAATAAAGGTTATTACAATACCGGGTACAAGCTCAAGAGAGCCAGAATATAAAGCGCAGTAGAAAAATATACTAGCCCAAGCCACAGGCAGAACTGGGTGCAGACATAGCCCTGTTAATCAAGCATAACAGAAAAGAAGTCTTCGGCTGCTGAAAAACATAAATAAATCTAGGTGAATACACTAGGTATTCCGCAAGCCCACCCCGCTCCCGTAAAGAGAAAGAGACCTATATCATACATGCTTTATTTGGTGGAGTTGAAGTCACTCTTCATTTTCTTAGAGAAAGGCAGTTGTTGTAAGGTTTTTCCCCAAAGACTTAAAAGTTACAAAATACTCAACCACCACTGAGCTTCCCGCTCCCGTGGCCTTGTTTTCTTTTTCAGTACACACTTACACGCACATTTCCCTGTTCACGGAGGTTATAAAAACACTAATTGTCATACCACACCAGACTCGTCCATACCAGTGGACACGGACTATTCGAATAGGTTGCAACTCTGCGCAGAGGGGTACACTTTACCCACTAGTTCGGTTTCTGCGATCTCGCCGTCGCGAGACCCGAATGCCGGATCTCTTTCTTTCCTCGCACGTCCTAACCTTAACGGTTATACCGAAAGGAGTCAGGCCACCGCCATGTCCAAACCGGACAAAACATTCCCCCTCCTTATCCTCCTGGTGCTCCCCAGCCTTCATAACCCTGGGGTTGAACCGTACGAGTTCAGATTGAGTGACTGCCCACACAGTCTCGAGTGGTTGTACTATTAAAGAGTACAGGTAGTGAAGATGACAAACCGGTCCTTATATGAGGAGACAATCCTTTCTGCTCACGCCTAAACCAGCTGAGTCAACACCTTAGGCCCTCCCCTAAACCAGGGAGTCCCTGATCATCCCACTCCGAGGTGATGAGGGTGAAAACCCTTCATCGCACATCCGTTTTTCTAAAAACCTCTTTTGAAGAAACACATTGCCCTTTCTCCCAACCCACATTTCATATCCAAAAGATATATGTTAATGCGGGCTATCTCTCTACTCACAATGCAAATATCCCACCCTGAAATCCTGGCCTAGGTAGTGGTAGAAAGAATAGGTAATTTATGCATCAAGGGAAGGATGGAATAGGTAATTTATCCATTTTTTATATTCTTTTCTTTTGAACAATTAATTTAATAGATAATCTAGGTGCTGGAAAATAAAATCTAAGTGAGGTGTTCATATTCAAACAAAGTGTATGCATATGATGGAAAAATCTAGGGAAGTTTTGGGGAAAGATAATAAGAAGGGGGTTAGATTAGGGTTTCAAACCTGGGTTAGAAATTGGGATGTTACAATAACATTGTCATAAGCTTAGAAGATGGTCATTATGCTGCTTACATCAAGGTTAGGACCAACACCTTCCATTTTTCTAACCTGTTAATGGCACTCTTCCACTTCAAATTCTCTTGTTCTAATTGAGTTGCTAACAAAATAGGATCACCCAAAAGATGTTGATTACCTCAATAGGCCCATAGAGAACTATATGCCTATGCAAATCATATTTGGAAGTGGGGTTGCTACAGGTAGGTTTGCAATGGGTTCAAATGAGCCTTTGGGCAAGCCAACTGAAGTTGTTGACATCCTAGATGATGGCATTGAAGTGACCTTAGAGTTTGTTGATTGTTCCAATCTAACTGGCAAGGGGAAGACTGTTGACAAGGGTACCCCTGGTGACTCCAATGATAGCAAGCCTAACTTAGGGAAGAGGAAGAGGTTCATGACGGATGAGGATGTTGCTGTGTTCAATGGGATGAAAGAGGTTATTTCAGATGTTGCTGTTGCTGTCCATGAAAGCATACATGCTGAAGCAGCACCTGGGATATATAATGTTGTAATCAACTGTCATGGGTTCTCTAGGGAGGCTCTCATGTATGCCCTGAACCACATGATGGAGCACAAGGCCACCTCCCTGGTGTTCATGGACATGACTCCTGATGATCGTGACCTATGGCTCAAGACTTTCCTAGCCAAGCACTACCACACCTGATCTGAACAGATTTGATACACTTGCTCTATTCCATCTATCCTAGATGCTACTTGAGAACAATGATGTTTCCCTGAGTTCTATGTATTTCCCTGTTTAAGAACAGATATGATACACTTGATCTGATGTGTCTGTCCTTTAAGAACAGATTTGGTACACTTGCTATATTCCATCTATCCTATATGCTACTTAAGAACAGAGATGATACACTTGTTGTATCCTATATGCTACTTAAGAACAATGATGTTTTTCGTGAGTTCTATGAATTTCCTTGTTTAAGATCAGATATGCTAGTATGCTACACTTGATATGATGTGTGTGTCCTTTATGCCAATGATGATAACAAAAGTGAATATTAAGCCTACTCAGTTAGCCAGCCACTAATTTGATGTTTACAAGTATTTGATGCACTTGATCTGGTTTTTGGTGTTTCAGAAATGAGAACAGAATTTTTGGTGTTTGAGAACAGATATGCTGCACTTGATCTGGTTTTTGGTGTTTGAGAATTGAGAACAAATACTCCCATCTCTATCCTTTGTCACTATCTAGTAGCTGGCTACACTGTCATGTAGGATCAATTTTGATGAGATGAGGCTAATATTAATAACTATTTCAGATTTACACTTTATCTGTTTAGCTGGCTAATATCAACTTTTTCTGATTTTTGAGTTACTTGTAACTCTTGGATACCAATCCAATATTGTAACTGATGTTTACAAGTATCTGCTGCACTTGATCTGGTTTTTGGTGTTTGAGAAGTGAGAACAGAATTTTTGGTGTTTGAGAACATACACTTGATCTGGTTTTTGGTGTTTGAGAAGTGAGAACAAAATTTTTGGTGTTTGAGAACATACACTTGATCTGGTTTTTGGTGTTTGAGAAATAAGAACAGATACTCCTATCTCTGTCCTTTGTCACTATCTAGTAGCTGGCTACACTATATAGTAGCTGGTTTTTAGTGTTTGAGAACATATAAGCCAGTTGAGTGATTAAGCCTGTGTTTTTTACTTTATATTTTGAGTTGAACCCAACGGGCCATTCTGCCAATAGAGCCTCACTGTCATGCCTGGTGCTTTGCATGATTGGTTGCCTTATGTCTTATGGAGATGGAACAGCCGATTGCAAGCCAAGCAGAATCCCATTGGTTCAAGAACATATACTATTGTAACAGTGAGGCTGTTGGATTATATATCTCTTTCCTCTGCCCAAAAAGGTCAATTGTGGAAACTCCAGGCTGTTGGACCATATATATGGTTTTTGGTGTTTGAGAACTTAGAACTGAAATTTTGATTTTCAAGTATATCTGGTGATTGTACAATTGATTCAGCTTTAAATTTTGTTTTTGGTGTTTACACTTGATTAGCTCAGTTGCTCAAGTAAATTTATAATTGTGTAATTTTATGTAATTTATGACATTGTAATTTATAATTGTGTAAATTTACAAGTGTAATTTATAACTGTGTAAATTTATAAGTGTAATTTATAACTGTGTAAATTTGTAAGTGTTTTGAAAAGCGTTTTAGTTTATGGCATTGTAATTTTAGATATGTAGTTGAGTCGTGCAGCCAAACAGCAAACCAAACAGGGGCTCTGTTGATCCTGGTTAATTTTGGACAAACAACAAAATAAGTGGAGTTGTTTTGGTTTGCACGAGTGCATGGCTTTGACCCGGATATGCTGATCCTCACAACCAAACAGCTGGATAGCAAACAAGCATAATGCTACCACACAACAAGGTCGTTGTGGTATAGACGTGTAGTGTTAACAGCTATTTCTTTCTCTCTTTTTTTCCACTTGATTGGTGGTATGTAAATGCTCGTGCTAGATTCACACGATTCCATAGCTAGCAGCGATATGTAAATGCCTTTTTTTTAAACCAACACATATATATGTCTTTAGCCGTGAAATAAATTGTCGGAAAACAATTGAACAACCAACTCGATATAGTGTGACAAAAAACAATCGTTGTGAGCGAAAGAGTCCCTAGTTGAGTTAATTAGATGGTCTGAGCAACACTTATCAGATCCCGAGTTTGACTTTCTGCAGGAGAAAATTGCAAGTTGTGGTTAAAAAAATCTCCTGTCACGTCAAAGCACGGGTCTAACGCCCGGCTCTAGTGGCGGTCGTTCTCACATGAGGTACCAATATATATATGTACGGATGGGGCAGAGCATAGATAAGGGCATGTATGTCCTAAGCCCTTGGGTCGGTTTTCCAAGTATAAGAGACAAGTAAGACCCGAGCCTCTAAAGTATAAGTATAGTTAAGATACAATATGTAAAGAGAGTTGTGTAGAGACAAGTTTTTCGTAAAGAGTCTTGTCTTATAACCGCTAAATACGTTTCAAGAGACTCATATCTATACCACTATATAATCCACCAGTTTAAACTTTCCAAAACCCACCAAACCAAATCACCCCCACGCTCATAATCTTCACTAAATCCACCAAAAAATTGCACTCATAATTAACACATCATCAAAACCAACGATTCAGATCGCTAGATAATTCACTATTCCTTACTCAAATTTAATGGACAATATTATTTGAATTTGTTAGAATTTGGCCTATTTAGCCCACTTGTGGGTGACCCAATTCATATAAAGAAGCCAAGGTGGTGTGGATGGATGTCATGAGTGGCTTTAGTCCTATATTATTTAGCCCACTTGTGGGTGACCCAATTCATATAAAGAAGCCAATGTGGTGTGGATGGATGTCGTGAGTGGCTTTAGTCTTATATTGCTTATCTAGGTAGGTGCGACACACAAAGAGCTATGAAGGCTGCTACGAACTAACCACACAAGCTCAATCGCGTTTCGTGATAGTATTAATGTTGCTTTAAAAGTCTTGCCCTCACCTCATTTGGATCTAGACCTGAAAAAAGGTTCTATTTTTTCTCCTTCCTCGACGAGTAGTATTACTCCGACCAACCGCTCCCACCTATGCCCCCATGTTCCCTCCTGCGCCCGACCGTCAACGGCGACGACGGCCACAACCACCGAGAGCATAAACTTAGCTATGCTACTCACCAGGACGTCAAGTAGTATCTCAACGAGAATAAGATAAGTGAGGACAACGCCAAGAAGACCGCCAAGAATTAGAAGGGCCTCCGCGTGACTATCAAGCTTACTGTGCAGAACCGACATGCTAAGATCTCTGTTGTCCCATCCGCTGTCGCGCTCATCATACGTTTCATGTAATCATTGTGCTCTAACACTTATCAAATAATTTATGTGTTGATTATACTAGTATGTTTAGACATGACAGATCTAGCTAGTGGCGTGGAACACGATCGATGTACACGTGAGCACGAACTTGATGGATAGCTTTGCTAGAATTCAACCGCGCTGACGTCATCACTTTCCAAGGTACGGGGAGATCCGAAAGATCATCACCACAGGCCCACAACCTGCAAGAATGTCATGACTCCATATTTTTAAGGGCATGTTTGGTATAGCTTCAACTCCAAAAAGTTGAGTGGAGCCAACCAAACTCTTAACTTGTCCTTTGATGGAACTCTAGTTCATTTTAATCATAGTTGGAGGACCTTTTTTCAAGCTCCAAAATAGACTTAGACATGAAGTTTAGTGCTACATAAAAACGATTTGTTTCTATTTCCTAAGAGCCCTATTATGATCGTGTTTTCCCTGCTGTCGCTACTCACATTTCTTAGTTGCCGCCGCCCCCGCTACAACTGCTCCTCAAATTTCTCCCGCCAGCAGCCCCGTGGCTAGCCCCGTCGCGAGTCCAAGCCGCCCTGGCCGTGCTCGCCCCTCCCCCAGCCGCGCAAGCTTCCCCGTCTCCGTTCCTCACTGGCCCCTCCCCCATTCACGGCTCCAACTCTACGTGGAAGTCCACCTAAGGCTTTCTTCGGTTAAAATGAAATAAATCCCACCATAGATTTAATCCAGGTCTGCACTGAGTAAATCCATGTCACACCCAATCACATAGTGAGATTAAATCCACTATTTAATCCATGTATCTCTCAAAGTAGTTATTCTTTTAATCCATTAATTCTAATACAAACTTGTGCAATATCTTTATAGATTTGTTCCATACCTAATGAGCTATGCATAGAATTCATACATTCTATAGTTTAAAAAATTTCCAAATCCATGGGTTATAATCCATGATGGGTTTAACCGAATAAAAAAATTGAATAGGCTTAGATTATTTTGGGACATGGATTGTGACATGGATTTAATTCTAAACCATGCTAATCCAGAGTTGGATTGGTGTACACGAACAAGGCCTAAAGTTATGACGTTGAGTAGAAATCTATAGAGTTAGAACCATCCTAAACAGGACCTAACTAACAGTCACAGTCACTGCCAAACCAAATATAGCAAGCACAGCACAGGCTTCCATTCAGGAAAACCAAAGAGACTGCTCTTGTCATCTACGCCGAAAGTTTCAGTGCAAAGGTGTTGTTCAACTAACATTACATTGCCCTCAAGGAGCCAAGGGAATCCTGAGCTGATCGTGAACTAACAAACAGGTTCCCAGAATTTAGAGCACCAGAAGATAAGTGTGATGGCACACTATGCAAACATATAGAACGCTCATTCACCCTAGATGGAAAATGACCTTCTATATGTATTCCCTTTTCTACAAACTTTGAGTAGCACCACTATACCGCCAGTCTTCACATCATACATGAGTTTCTCACGGATCATTGGTGAGCTTCCCTAAAGATGTTATTAATCCTCCCTGAAAAAAAAGAACACAGACCAATGTCCATCAACAGGCTTCATGAACAAAAATGTTGATAACAGTGAACAACAATGGTTTGTATTTGTACCCCTCCGCTTCGGATTATAAGTCATTCAAACTTTATTAAAGAGTCAAAGCATCTCAATTAGACCAAAATTATAGAGAATTACAAATACTTATGACATTAAATAGATATACTATAAAAATACAATTATTAATGAATTTAATAATACTTAGTTGGTTTCATAAATGTTATTATTTTATTATATAAATCTGGTAAAACTTGAGATGCTTTGATTCTCCGAAAAAAAAGTCAGACTGGTTTATAGTTTAGGATAGAGGGAATAACTGACAATTACTCTATTCATTTAGTGGCAGTGCTTTCAGTAATCAACTCAGGCTCATAGTATCAATCATGAAATAACACATATACCAGGCTGCAACTATAAACCGAGCAATGATGAACCATTGGAAACTGATTTATTGCACCTTCTGAAAACAGTTCATAATTTGAGCTAAATCCTAAAAAATGATCTTCTTGAGTTCTCGAGTTAGTGTAGTTGAAATGCCAGGGGAAAATGGCAGCATGTTCTTGGCCCTCCCTCTGCCATAAATCATACATTCATAGCTAGTTGCTCTATTGCATTAATAGACACTGCGCTTCAGGATTAGCTGGTCAAGGACAGAGGTGTAAAATCGTGCCTATGATTCTTCTGCAATGTGGGCAATGCAGCATACCTGACAGAATTGGGCAAAGAGTCTCTAGCCTCAAAACATGTCAAACTGTATTCATATTCTAAGTTATTTTGGACCAGCAACCAAACAAAGATGAACCATGTGGAATGAGACAATGGGTTAATGGTACACAAGTCCATTGTCCGATCCAAGTACAAAGGTACAGAAAGGACCAATTCATAAAAGTGATCAAGACAACAGTAGAAAGCCTAGAGCACATGAGTAACTAAAAGCGTATCACACTGAAATGAACAATGCTCTTAAAAAAACAAGACAATAAATTTTCAATTGATGTTTTTAAAAATAAGACCAATGAAAATTGTAGCACACTGGTATCAGGAGAACATAAGATGCTACTAAATTTCATATCAACTAATGAATTAAATGTACTAGTTCAAATATGAGCACTTTGGACAAATGAACTGGGAAGAGTCAACCTTAGCATGCAAACATTTGAACTGAATAATATCCAAAATATAACCAGAAAATGTTGGAAAGGCCATGTCGACCTTAACGAAAATGAAGGATGGCCTAATAGCTACGTCAACCTACGCTATGGCTATCATCAAGGATTGAAGAGAACTATTTAAAATTCAGTGCATGTATTATGTAAATTGCACCATAACATTAAAAATGGCTTACGAAAGGGCCTCTAGCTGAGTTGGTGATCTGAGTAGCACTCCTCAGGTCCTAGGTCCCCGTGGGAGCGAATTTCAGGCCGTGGTTAAAAAAATACCCTCGTCTGTCCCATACCAAAGCACAGGTCTAAGGTTTGGTCCTGATTGCGGTCGTGTTCTCACATGGGCTACAATGTTGTTGTGTATGGGTGACTTGAGGTGTTCTCGACCTGCGTGAAAAGGTCTTCTTCTTAATATAGTGCTCGGGGCTGTCTTACCCCGCAGGTCGAGTTAAACAAATGGCAAGCATAGCCCTTGTTCATCCTGGGTAACTATATTCCGGTAAATCATATGAATTCATTTTTATTCTAAACTTCTTCTGCTTTCAGCCACAACCATCTTCAAGCATTTTATCCAAGGTTGTTTGATTACTTTTCTGTACGTCACCTTACTAGGGTCAGAAATGATTCTCTTACACTGGAATACCGCATATGATTATCAATCATATTAATTTCAAATCTTTCCAAAATATGGCCTCAACAGTAATGACAGGAAATGCTATGGAAATTGGAAAGGCAAGACTTCGTCAAACTAGGTGACAGCAACCATTTTGGGACATCACAGACAATATTATTTGTTTAATGACAATGTCTCTGCCAAATGATTAGCCTACTAGGCAAAACAGGATACAAGAATCAATGACCACCACTGAATTTTCATAAAGGCAAAAAATGCAATGCTAATAAGGCCAAAAAAGAGCAGCCTGCATAATACTAATAACAATTTTCCAAGAAATATTGTATCTAGGGTTTCCAATTGTCAATTGATAAACTTGACATCCATTTTCGTTTTCTGAGTGATTGTCAATCATATTTGATGCCTCCTATGCGAATCTTAGTCGGGGAAAAAACTGAATTATTCCCTGCATAATTCACCAGGCAACCATTCCCTGCACTAACAACTCTTGTTGTAACCTGTAACCATGGTTCTTAAGGCGGTATGGTGAGACAAGACATTGGCCACCGCCTGGACGCCTAGGCGAGCAAGGCGCCTCAGATTGTTTGAGGGCCTGGACGCCTAGGCGACGCCTTTAAAACACTGGTTGTAACATTGAACTAATAAGACCAACTCATGGGCACCAAAACACAGGCGAGCAAAAATATAAGCGCTACAACTCATACCATTTGATTAGTGAGCCAAAGAGGAAATGCTGCATGATCGGTACTTTCTCAAGCACCTCAGCCTTGTACATCTTTAGCAGCCCACTGTTAACTTTCTTCCAATTGGCCACTCCACTGATATCATCCAACATTGGTGAATGCTCCATAAAGGGCCCCTTCTTTACCTTCTTCACATATGCAACGCACGCCAGATACATGTACTCCTTGGAGAAATTTTCCAAGATATCTGGGTTGTGAATCGACTTGGGCTTCATGTACTTGTGGTCAATCAGCTGTGCAGACCCAAATATGAACGGCAGGAAATGGTAATCATCAAGTCCCCACACGCCATGGGAGCCTGCAGGCTCCAGCTGGTACGTGTCCTGCAGCGTGCGCATGAGATCGAGGTAAGCTGTGAAGACGCGCAGAACGACGGCCGGGTAGTCGGGCTCGGTGATGAGGCCGAGCCTCGCGAGGCAGTAGAGGAAGGCGGCGAAGTTGGTTTCGTGCCCCGTCCCGTAGTCGATGCGGGTGGCGTTGCCGAAGGAGTCGAGGAGGTACGGTGCTAGCTCGACATCGGCGCCTGCGAGGTCCGCAGGGGAAGACGCGGTGGCCGTGATCCGCGAGATCAGCTCGCTGGCGGAGTCGGTGAGCTTCTCGTGCCACAGGCGGAAAGCAGGGTTGCCGTACCGAGAGCTGTGTGGAAGCGGAGGGGTGGAAGCGACGAGAGCGGCGAGAGCCGAGACGAGATCGAGCAGCGCAGCTATGGCGGGGGATGGCGGGGACGGTAGCGGGTCCGAGAGCTTGCGGCCGTGGACGGAGGCGGACAGCGCGGCGACGAACCCGAGGAAGTGAAGGCCGTGGACGGAGGCATGGAAGCGGGCGATATCGTCCGGTGAGGTGATCCGCTTGGCAGGGACCAGGAAGGCGTGGGGCGGCGCGGCGGGAGGCACGGGGAGCGGCTGTGGGACCGGGGAGAGGACTATGGCGGCTGTGTTGGTGGGCGCGTTGATGGCTGGGAGACGGATGGGGCGGTACGCCGGCGGCGGGGAGTCGGTGGTCCCTGACCAGGGTGCCGGGGTCGGCGACGTGGTGGGCGCCCCGCAGGAGCGGCAGAGAGGGGTGTGCTCGTGCTCGTGGTGAGCGGAGGCGGGCAACGAGCCGGGGTTGGACATGGCTACCGTGACGATGGGGATCGGCGGCGGTGTCGTGCCGGATCGGAGAGGCGAATTGTGGGCGTTTAGGTCGGCGTTTCGGCGAGCTATGCCTATGCTGGAGAGGCGTTGCGAATTTGCCTGAAATTGTTGACTTGGGTGAGAGGATTTGGGCCGAAAAGCCCCAGCAATCTGGGCCGAGAAGCCTTTCTAGTGGATTTTCGGCTGAGAGGTTCAGCCTTTTACACCGTGCGCGCGCGTCTTTATTAAAAGTATACATGCAATGATGCATACGCATCCTTGTGTGTTTAGTTGGATGTATAAACAGAGATGGAAGGGAACGGACATAGTTTTTATAGTGTTTGGATAAGAGTTAAGTGAGGGTGAGGTAAACACCAGAGTAATTTTTTTTGTGGCAGCGTGATCCCAAAAAATTGAGAGAACGATGTCGCCTCCACCTCATCCTACTTTGACCTCAAACCAATTACAACCTAAAATAAACTATTAGAGCACCTCTAACGGAGTACTACCTTTGTTTCCTATCTTAAGGTCACAAAAGTTTGTCCTAAGTTAAAGATTTAAAACTTTGACCAACAATAAATATAAAAATAATTGTTGGTCAAAGTTTCAAAACATTGACTTAGGACAAACCTTCATGATCTTAAGATAGGGAACGCAGGGAGTATCTATCCCCTATATTCTTGGAAGTGCTGTATTTTTCTTTCCCTTCAGGCCTAGTTTGGATACTATTGGAATGAGATAGATTAGACTGGATCAAGAGATATTGAGGATGTTTTTTATCTATTGTGAATTTAAACACTCTCGAATCCCTCCAAACCACTTCAATCCAAGAGTACCCAAACTAAGCCTTAAGATATTACCAATATATTTTAATTAAGTTGGATTGGGAGATGTGGTAAATCTCCTACATTTGAGAGAGAGGGGTGGGTTTTGAAATATTACTTAAAAACTTGTCACACCCTGATTTTAGGGACCCGGGTGTAAACATAATCATTAGGTGTACTAGAACCAAGTCTTACACATATAATGACCCATGGTACAGAAACGAATGCCACATCTTTACTATACAATAGGAGTTTTGTACAAAATAAATAAAATAATTACATCATATGAAGACAACGATCCAGCAACCCAAAGTTGACTGGGAGACGACGGCCTAGACCTCTCACGAACTCATCACAGTATCCTCCATGCGCCTCATCCTGCGGTACCTACTCTTGACCTGTGGGAGGTGTGAGACAGCAAGGGTGAGCTCACATACGTTCATCGCTCAACAAGTTGTGGGGAATAATGTGCATGAACTCGCCAAAGGTGGGAGCTCATGTGAAGTGTAAGGCTTACCAAAGAGGATGGTTGAAGCTGAGCATTGCTTTTAAAGTTGGTCAAAATTTTATTAACAATTACTAAGTATAAGTAGATACCAACCCCAAATAAGTAGTAGATCAAAATTGATAACAACATCCACAATGCAATACATATGACAAATTGAATTTGGTTTCATAAATTAATCATGCAAGAGTCTTGAGCTGCTCATGACCGCGAGCTCGACTAGTATACCAGTTTTACACTCTGCAAAGGTGGTGCCCTTTACCCACAAGTCATGTTACCCATCTGCCACGGGGTTGTACGGACCCCATACACCTCTACCAAGAAAGAGAGGCAGGGTAACACTACGAGGCCTTTACAAAGTTCCATTAGCTTCAGAAAACCCGCTACAGTTCTAGGAAGAGCAATACAGGAATCCCTCGTCTGACCGCCATCGCAGCAAAATCAACTCGAGAACCTCCCTACACGCATACTCCCCTACTGCCCTTGCTCCTTTCGGATAAGGTAGTCTTCCACTAGCTTTCCTAATTAGTCGGCCAACGACGTCCCATTCCACCCTTGTGGCGGCACGTGTTTCTCAAGTTAAGCTCGATGTTCCAATTAATATAATGGTCTTATCATGAACAGAAATAGAACAATAATAATCAATAATGACAATGTGTAATAGTTATCTCAACACCCAAAACCATATATAGTAATAACAAAGACTACCCAAAAGTTCAGGGGTAAATAAGGTGTAAAGATAACCAAAGTTGGATGACCTATTGGGTCCCATCAAAATTGACCCTATGCATGCCAAAATAATTATAGAGAACATTATTATGTAAATAAAAGTGATCAAGGGCACAACTTGCCTGTGACTTGAGATTCTAGGTACCAACTCACTCTTCAAGTGACTCATAACCTCGCTGCTAACCGTAGAAATACAAACAAACATGGTATAAGCATAATTAACATCACATCAAACATAAGAACAAACTGCATAATAATATTCTACGTGATGCTACGAGATCATGGGTTCGAGAACTATTAAATTCGGAGTTATGGTTAAGGAGTTGTGATTTATGGAAGATCTATATGATTCAATTATTAAACTATATTTTAAATTGATTAATATACACCGTATGAGAGAATATTCTATAATGATTATCCCAACTTTAATCTAAGTCATTACTTGATTAAAGATCATCTTTTAGTCAAATTATAACCATAAGCTCAGAATATTATATTAACATTAGAAAAGCTAATTCCAATAAACATAGATTAATCCAATTAGTTACCTAATTATAGAAGTACATGATATCGTATAATTAATGTTGCTACTATGTAGTAAATATTTCTATGAGGCTAACGCAATTTGAATGAATCGAATCAGAGTTAAAATGAATTAGTTACAATTTTTTGAAGTTTTAAGTGGTAGATACAAAACAAATCAAGCGCATTAATTTAACCATATGTTTCATACTAAAATAAGGTTACTAGATAATAAATAATATTATCATGAATTTATTGCAACTGAATTGGATCAAAAAGGAAATAAAATAGATTAGATATGAATTAATCAAGTCTATGGAATTATTTTTATACAAAGAAAATCAATTTCTGATTTAAATTATGAACTAGGTGAGTACCCGTGCGTTGCAACGAGAACATATAATAACATAATAACTTATATACAAAATGTGTCTTATATTGTTATAAAAAATATTTCATAATCCATTTGTAATCCTAGCCATACATAAAATTTGTTATTTTAATTTAGCTGTTTCACTACTCCATTGCAACCATCAGTATCATGCAGACTTTGATATATGCCATGATTTGCATGGTCTCATCATTGAAGAGCACGTGTCACACCTGCCGGTAGAAGTTCCTTCGTACATTGTCAGTCATCAGGTACGCACCACCATACACGCTTGCTTAAACAAAAAAGCAAGTGTATGTGTTTGCGAAGAGAATTAAAGGCAGGCCGACACAAAAGCTACCCCGACGATGGCGAGTGGTCATTGTTGTCGGTCCTCCTCTGTGTCACCTCTGGTGCCAAGATGACGCCATAGTCCTTGATATAATAGTCGTCGAACGCGCATGACATGGCGAGTACCGATGACTCTTGGCTGGGCTGCCAAACGAAGTGCACCCCGGGCTCATCAGCGAGGTAGTACACCTAGTCGTTGCACCACCGGATGTGCTACTCCTCTACATAAATCTTGTTCGAGGACACTCACACAACGTCAGTAACGACCGTCGTCCCAGCGCACAAGAATTCATGGTCGGTCAGTAGTGACTTACGTGGGAGGTTGAGCTTCAGGTGGATGATGAGCTGGACGGTGTGACAGTGCCGTTGTCGGATGCGGTGCCCAGAACAACCCGAGAGTCGCCGGCGTTGGCGACGACCATGAGGTCCCCCTATTTGAAGATGGACAGCGCAGTGCAGCCGCTCTGGACCGCGTCCAAGCGGCGGCTGCGCCAGAGCTTCCGAACACAGCGACGCATGCGGTCACGTAGTACTGCTTCCAGAGGTCGAACTGGCAGTCGCCAAGCTTCTTTTCGTCGTCGATGAGCGACGCCAATGCGAGCGCCTCCTGCCACTGGTGTTTGTTCGGGGTTTACAAGTAAGAAACATGGATTCATCTTTGGCGTTGGTTTATGAAAATGACTCACAAGTCAGAGCCATGGGAAAATATTACGGAGAATAAATGTCACACATATAAAAAAGAATTTAAGTTGAAAACATTATTCAAACAAAAGAAATTGCATGCAAGGCTCTTTTTTAAATACTACTCCCTACATCCAAAAATATAATTCAGGAATCTCGTTGATAATTATCTACTACTACACATTGTGCAAAGGTAGCAGGTGGGCTTTGTGAGAGATGTAGTATATATTTTTACTGTAACAAATATTGACATAGACACATATGTGGTGTAGTGGTAGCTACGAGCACATTTGCTTGAAGGGTCGCAGGTTCGAATCCTATTGGAGCCACATTTGTGTTTTTTAATTTAATTTTAGCTAGGCGTGGGAATGAGATTTTGGAATGGGAATGAGCTTTGCGGGGAGGGGAGAATGAGAAAGACAATGCGAGAATGGGAATGGCAGAACACGAAATGACAGCCTAACCTTACCGCCTTAATATAAATTAAAATTATGAATATTCCTACTAATTCTGGACTGGGGACACAATTTTCCAAGAACAGAGGGGCTGTAGCTTAAAAATCTGGACCTTCCTAAAACTCTCTTTATAAATGTAGGTATGGCGGGTTTATTTTGAACAAATCGAGGGGTTCATGTGCAAAAAGTCCTCGATTAAGGGGGTATCGGGCAACTATAGTTGTTGGATCTAAAACTAGTGGCCCAGATTGAATCTCGCCCAAATCAGTATACGACCTGGGCCGCCCATCCACGGTTCAGATTTCCCCGCCCGAAGGGTTACGCGCGACGCGATCACAACCGTTGAATATCGATCAACGGCCAAGGATTCTTCTTCAACCTCACGCATTTGCTGTTCGGTTACTTGGTATGCAGGTCAGGGCGGCACTGTTCATGTCTCCCGCCTAGCCAGCCAGCCCGACGACAAAAGCCATCCAACTGCAACGCGCACGTCGATAACCCTACACGGCGATACGGTGACCAACCACCAGAGCATTTAGGCGCTGGGCAGCGAGTACAGAAATTCAGAAAAAGCAACGCACCGGGGCTCGGTCGACGATGTCTGATGAATATGCCCGGTCCCGCGTGCGCACGCACCAAACCACCGGCGCCAGACAACGACTTCCTCAATTGCACTGTCGCGCAACCTCCCTGACTCTTCCCTAGCCCCGCAGAAGTTGCCTGAAAGCGCGGCTCACGTGATTAACTCTCGGTGGCTCCAAGCGCTCTCTTCTCTCTGATGGCGAGCACCGCGCAGCTCACGGGGGCAAGGTAACATGTCGATGGGAGCTCCTATTCCTTCTATGGATTATCAAGAATTCGGGATGCGGCCGACAATTTATCCCTTCGTTGGCCCGAGAATCTTGGCCGGGCAGTTACAAGCGCTAGAGATCCGTAACAACTCATAGCAACCCAAGCTTGGAGAAGGTTTTGGCGCACTGGCCCACAAATCAGCGACCCAGTTCACGGTGCGACAAGCCATGCGTGCCGTCCAGTGGCCCTTGGTTGGCAGAGAGGCTAAGCCAAAGCACCCGCGCGGAAGAGTTCAGACTTCAGAGGCCCGCTGGCATCATCCTAACGACAGGTTACATGGGTACACGGCTGGTGCAATAAAAACGAGGGGAAAAATGAGGGTCGACGGTGAATGGGCTGAGTTGCTTTCCCCCTGGGGCGGGCGGGCGGCGCGAGGGGGGGTGAGGGACTAACGCGGGCCAGGGTCAGGGAATCGGCCCACAGTTTCTTTATTTTATTTTCTGGTTCCTATTCTATTTCAATTGCAATTTTCCAAATTCAAACATGAGTTCTAGTTCCAATTTCAAACTCAATGCACAATCAAAAATCTCCAGCATGCCAATGCAAGGTATATTTCTGTTTTCTATTTCTCATTCCTTTTGAGTAATACTAGTATATAATCCATGAAAAATGAAATCACCCATGCGAATAATTTTAAAATTCTAGTTACTTTCAAATTCAAATTCTATTTTGAAGACCTAAGTATGGCTTTGAATAATTGAATTTTAGTACTACCATCTATTTATTTTAAGAGCTAATAAAATCCTTATGAAAAGCCATTTTTTGCTTTCCGAAATCTTTTGAAGGATTTTTCCTAATTTCCAAGACAAAGTTTTAGGGTGTTACAAAACTTTTAGGTATTTGGGATAGAATGACTAATCAGTTGGACTGGACTAACCATAATCTCTTATACTCTCCCTCTGTTCTTATTTACATGTCATATCAGGTTTGTTCCAAACCAAACATTAACAAAAACTATATTTTAGATTCGTGACATAAGATATATGTTTTTAGATTCACTACAAAAACTTCCATAAAATATAAATTATAAGTTGTATAAGTAAAAAATAATAAAAGATAATAATATTTAACTTAGGATAAACTTAATGTGATCTGGCAAAAAAGAATTTAGAAAGTAATTCATTTTTAAATATTACACATTAAATAAGTAGTTTGTTTGAAATTCTCTTAGGCTACTTCTAATAGCAAGAGACAGCTACTAAGGGCCTGTTTGGCGGGGCTCCGGCTCCTTTAGAAATAGCTCCAGCTCTAATTTCTCCACCAGAGCCGCTCTACCCTGAGAGCGGCTGTTTTTTCAAACCATTTGGTAAAGGACTCTGGCTCCGACTCCTCCAACGCCGGTAGCGACCTAGACTTGGAGTTCGCCTGTGTAACCCCGTCGCTCGCTCCCACAACAACAGCAAGGAGAAGTTGGTCTTCCTGCAACCCTGTTGTAGCCCCAATCCCGTCGCGTCGTTGAAGCAGTCCGGCCACAAGGCGACATCCGTTTAGAAGCATGACAAGAAGGAAAGGGAGTGAGACGAAGCCCCCAACGCTCCAAGGACATGAGGCCAAGGACGGGCCAAGCAGGCCAAAGATGGGTTGGCAAGCAGACCAATGATGGGTCGTGCGCCGCGTCATGGGTGATGGCCAGGCCGACAGGGTGGCCTCAACCAGCCCTCAACACTCCAAGGTCAAGGGGCGCTTGCACAGATCCACGACGAGCCTCCAGCCCGCTAGATTCTGGATCAGGCACAATGGATCCGTGGCCACGACCGTGACCTCGAGAAGCTGCATCAGCACCGAACGGCGAGAGTCCATGGCGGCGGCGAATGGGCTGCACGTGGGAGAGGAATAGCGGTGGGCTGCAGGTGGGAGAGGGCTTCGCGTGAGAGCAGTCCGGGAGCCGGAAATTTGGGCTCCTGCTCCATGGGCTGTTTTGGCTCCTGCTCTCTGATGAGAGCCATTTCACCAAGATACATCTGGGAGGGCTTCGGCTAGGAGCCGGAGCCGGAGTTGGAGCCGTGGGAGAGCCCTCCCAAATGGGGGGCTAACTATTTATAAGATACCTCATCATATATGCTCATCAATGGAGGTTGTTTATTTGTATATTCTCTTTCATGTAAAGAGATATAAAGGAGTTATGCCTCTTATGCATTAAGACACGTAAAGATCTTTAGCTCTTCTCTTTCTGATAAAGATTTTTGTTCCTCTTCTTCATATTACATCTAATACTAGCTTATTAGATTTGTCCATTAGGGGTGATTTTAGAGCATCACAAAATTTCTTATACTCTCTCCATCACTAAATAGAGCAATTCCTAGAAACATCAAGATGGGGTTTAGTTTGATATTCAAGACCACACAGTTAAACATAACTAAAATGGTCAAAATATCCAAGAAAGAAGTGGATAGGCTAATTTAAAATTTCTCACATAAATAAATCCTATTGAATAGCCTGATTCGCCTCTTGTGCCAAAAGTGTTATCTATTTTTAGCACAAAGATTTATACCTTAAATTCCAACCCTATTATAGTATAACAATTCTAATAATTAAAAACAAAAAATAATTGCAAAAAAGTAAATACACAAAGTAAAGGGGGGGGGTTAAGAACATGACGATGTTTTCCCGATGTATCAAAAATCGGTACTCCTCACTAGTCCTTGTTGGAGCACCCGCGTAAGGGTGTGGATTTCCTTGATCCATGCAAGGATCAAATGCTCTCTATGGATCGATTCTTCACCACTACGACATTGAATCACCTACAACTGTTTACACCATGAGTTAGGCCACACACAATCTTTACAAGTGACCACTAAACTCTTGGTCTCCACTAAGTCGTCTAGGATATATCAATTACCAAGAGTAACAAGCACAAACTTTCACTTGACCTAAATAATCCTAATGGTTATGGTGGATGTACACTTGCTACTCTCTATGCGCTAATAAGGTCCCTAATCTCGCAACTATCAAATCTCAAACACCCCATTCGGTGAAGATTATCCTTTTTATCTTCACTAGGTTTCTTCAACTAAACAAATGGGTAAGAGACCTTAAATGAAGAGGATTATTGAAACTGCATTCATTGCTTTTGTGAGTTTTGGTGATTTGGATTACAACACACTTAAAGGTCTAACAAGTTTGATAAGTGTTGAACAGGAAATTCAGTATGATGAACATACTTGAATAATGTATAATGATCAGTGAACAAAGATTCAACACAAGGTTAAATAACTAGTGAGACAATGCAAATGAATATAATATGATATCTATATTGGTTTGAATATATGGACAATACCTGAAAAATCACTACATACATATGATAAGTGATTAAGAGGATTGGTCAAGCCAAAGTGAATAAGATATGAGGAATCGTGAATTGGCTTAACCATATTACTATTAGTCCATATATGCTTCTATGAGAATCATACTAGAGCTTGATTGATCTTAGCATTTACATCTAGAAGACACTCAAGCAAGGTTCCCAATATTTAAGAAATGGTTCTCTCAATGGATGCTCAATATGATGTGACTCAAGAATGGCTTGATAGGGTGAAGATAACAAGGAAAGGGCTTCGAGGAACTAAGCGAAGGTGAAGGCCAAGCAACGGCTTGTGGACTGAGATACCATTGCTAAGGTGAAGAAGAGAGTACTTGCACTAAGTCGATGAACTAATCAGCTATGAAGAGTTATATTGTGTTGATGCATCAGTAAGGTGACTTGAAGCCGTGAGTTGAGCTCATATATGGTGAAATTGTTCAAGTCACAGGCTCGATTTGTGTTTGCTTCAATAGGTGAGACAAAGATGTTTGTGATCTTATGAAGCAACGCCATGGAGAAATCACACATGAGACACCAATGACTCAAGGAGTTTACTTAATTATATTTTATTTAACTTGAGTATAGAAATCGTCGTACTATCAAGGGGGATCCAAAAAGAAGGTTGGTGTTTGTCAAAGCTCAAGCCTCTATATTCATAAGCTATTTTGAAAAACCAAAATCCTTTGGACACTCTGTGTATGACTATTGTTAGGATTGAGAAACTGAGAGTGTTCCTGTTGAAAAGCAGTTGAGCTTTTTCAGCTGAGGTGAACTTCAGCTGAGTTGAGCTTCTTCAGTTGCAGTTGAGCTTTTTTAGCTGAGCTGAACTTCAGCTGAGTTGAGCTTCTTCAGCTGCAGTTGAGCCTTTTCAACTACAGTTGAACTTCAACTTCAACTGGGGTCTAGGCAAGTTCAACCGGGGTCCAGAGAGGTTCACTAGGATCCATGGAAAGTTCAATCGGGGTCTAGAGAGGTTCAACCGAGGTCCAGGGAAAGTTCGACCGGGTTTTTCCCCCGGACCTCACTAGTCAAAACCGGTTGAACCGGCCCTAGGGCTAGGGGCAGTTCAACCGGTGTTAGGGTCACCAGACCGGTCTGACCTTCTGACTTGCAAAGTGACTGTCAGTCTGACCACCAGGCGGTTGAACCGGCCCTAGGGGCGGTTCAACCGGTGTCAGGACCTGTTTTTGCAGTCTGACCTGCAGTCTGCCCCAGGCGGTTGAACCGGTCCTAGGGGCAGTTCAACCGGTCCTCCACAGCCAAAATCAGCCCAACCGCTAGTTTTGAAGCCCCACCTATATATACTCACTCCTACCTCTCTCCCCACACAAGAGCACGACCCAAACTCCATTTCTAACTTGAGAAACACCTCCCACTCTCTCTCACAGATCTCTTGCCTCTCCCATTTTAAATCTTTGGAGAGAAATCTTTGAGTGAGTTTGAGAACTGCGGTTTTTGTGCTTCATCTCTAAATCCCTCTTGCTCTTCTTCATTCGAGCTTTGGTACTGCATCGAGTTCTTTGTGGATTCATTACTCTTGGAGCTTCTAGCTCCTAGACGACTAGGTGTCTCTTGCGAGTCTCCAAATCTTGTGGAAGATCACAAGAAAGTTTGTATTACCCACTCGTTTGAGCAAAGTGTAACACCTCAAAATCTCATTTTGAGAATTACGTAAATTTTTTTTCCAAAGATCTTAAATTAGATTTTTTTAGAATTCCCATAACTCTTGAAGTCACATCTCCTAAAATAAAAGTTTTATAATAAAGAATCAATAAAAGATTCTTCTATAAATTATCTTTTGTTGAAACGTATAAGAACATCTTCTAATAAGTAATCACACACTAGAAACTATTTGTCTTAAAATAATTATATGTGTGCTACATATCCAAAAACATTTTCTTATGTAGGATAATAAATAAATGAATAAATAAAATAAAATGAATACTTGCATCTCATGCTGGTTCTTATGATTGTGCATTTAATTGAATTTGAAATCCAAAACCAAATTTGAAAGTGGATTTGAAAATTTAAAAATAAAAAAAAAATAGAAATGAACAAGAGAGAAAAAAAAAAGAAAACAGTTTTCTCCTGATGGGCCGAATTCCTAGCCCTTCAGCCCACTCCCTTTCCTCCTTCAACCAGCCCAATCCACGCGTTTGACACTGGCGGGTGGAACCCACCGGTCAGCCTTGGGCTTGATTCCGCCCGCGCTTGCGCTTCCCGTTGTCGCGGCTTGTCCCACTGCCAGCCTCGGCTTCGTGTTGACGTGGGGCCCACTTACCAGACACTGGTCAGCCTGCCCATCTTTTTTTCACTGATGCGGGGGCCCGGCTTGTCGGGGTTTCTTCCCCAACCGAAGCCTTGCAACAGCTTGCCGGAAATCTGGGCTACGCAACAACTCGACCGCCCCCGCCGGACGTACTCCGCGGACTCCGGGCTTCTGTATCGGACTCCGCCGCTTGGCTATAAAACCTGGGCCATGATCTCTTCCATCCTGTCTTCATCGACCACCATTGTGCGCCATGGCGGGGAAGGGACAGATCAGCCGCTAGGGGTCATAGTCAACTGCGTGTGCCGCTCGGTGCTGCTTCACCACATGGAGGAAGATTGGATGGCCGCCGAGAGCTCCTTGCCGCGCGGGGTGAGAGCTTGGATGGCGACTCCTTGGATGAACCGTGCAGCACCGCTGCAGCAATGAGGGGCCGCCAACCTCGGTCTCGCGGAAGGGCGCTGGGTTGAGGAGAAGCATCCAAGACATCTACAGGTTTGGAGGTGTCGCAGGGTCGCCCAGAACATCTTCCCTATCCTCGCGCGTGCGCCAGGGCAGAACTTCCGGGTCGCCGTCGCCGCTGTGGGGGAGGGAGGTGCGTGGGCGAGATTGAGTCCGCCGTGTCAGCCGGCCGCACGCGTGCTCTTCCGTCTCACACCACTGGCGCGTGGGCCCCTCCTGACGGGTCGTCCTCTTCCCGAAGCCACGACTCGAAACGAGCTTCGCTTCTGGCGGTGGGCTGAGTGAGGGCGGCTTCACCGGTTCTCCATGATTCACGCAGAGGTTTGGATCGGTTTGGCCAAGCTCGTCCTCGACCACAGCACGAGATCTGGGGAAGGATTGCGCCGCCACTGGCTGTCTCTGCGCGGCGAACGGTTTCACAGCTCTGATGTCTGGTAAGACCCTCTCTGCATCCTTCGCTTTGTCCTTCTTGTGGCGATTGAATTCGTTGGTTCGTGGATTGAGCAGCGGGGCGTCGTCCGTGGCCTCGCCGGCGGCTAGCGCCATCGTGGGATGCCTGCGCGTCTTAGAGGATCTGGCCGGAGGTCGGTGATGGCCTCTTGGCCGTTCGTTCGGCTGTGGATGGCTAGGATTGAATCTGGTGAGGGAGACGACCCTGGCATCGTTGGATTGTAGAGGGGTGGTCACGATTAAAGTTAGTAGTGACCTGTTGGCCCCTCCGATCCTAGCCGCCGATCAAGCCACCAACGACCAAGATTAGTCGGCCCTGTACCGTTTCATCCGGGCGATCTTGGGCCGTTGGATCGAAATCCAGTGACCCCGGGTGCGTACCGATTCATCATTTAATCTGGGCCGTTTATTGTAATCTGTGCGACCGAGATCCCACGAAACCCTTTCGGCTGCGTAACATTGCAAAAGAGTCCCTGATTAGTTTAAAAATAAACCCGCCGTCCTATGCGGCTGTACACTGAGTCTTGGAATATTTGCGACGTAGTCCCTGTGTTTTCTGTAAATAGTGCGCTCGGTCCAGAGAACAGAAAATCAAAGGAATTCATTTAGAAAATACATTTTTGTGTGAGAATAATTATAGGAACTTAATTAATTCCTAGAAAATGCATTTTAACTCCTTTTAATCTATCCCAGTCCCTATAATTTTGTATTAATATTATTTAATACTTAGTGTCTCTATTTTAACACGAAAATGATATTAAAATTCATTTCTTAGCTAATCTCGTATCAAATACATAAAACCTCAAGAAATTCGTATCTCCTCCGTTTTAACTCCGATTTGATCCGTTCAAATTGCGCTAGTCTCGTAGAAACGCATAGATCATCCTTATTCAGTTTGTTCTTATGTTTGGTGTGATGTTAATTTTAGCTATACCATGTTTGTCTGTATTGCTACGACTAGCAGTGAGGTCACGAGTCATCTGAAGATCATCCTGGTACCTGGAATCTCAAGTCCCAGGCAAGTTGTGCCCTTGATCACTTCTTTTTACCCACTCATGTTCTAATTAATCATAATGATCTGCATAGGTTAATTTGATGGGACCCAATAGGTTACCCTAGTTTGTCTATCTTTATACCTTGTTTACCACTGAACTTTTTGGGTAGTACTTGCTAGTGCTTTATGTGGTTTTGGGTATGAAGATACATTATTCATGATCACACTTTTATTATCTGTTTATTATCACTGTTCATGATAAGATCATTATGTTAATTGGAACATGGAGAACCACCCGGGAAAACAGTGCTACCACAAGGGTTTAATGGGACGCCCTTGGCCGATTAATTAGGAAAGCTAGTGGAAGACTACCTTACCCGAAAGGGGCAAGGGCAGTAGGGGAGTGGTCAGTGTAGGGAGGCCCTCGGGAGGATTTTGCTGTGATGGCGGTCCTGCAAGGGATTCCTGGGAAGGCCCTCGGGAGGATTTTGCTGTGATGGCGGTCCTGCAAGGGATTCCTGGGGAGGCCCTCGGGAGGATTTTGCTGTGATGGCGGTCCTGCAAGGGATTCCTGCATTGGAGCTTCCTATAAACTGTAGCGGGTTTTCTGAAGCTAGTGGAACTTTGTAAAGGCCTCGTAGTGTTACCCTGCCTCGCCTCCTCGGTAGAGGTGTATGGGAAGTCGCGATCCCTTGGCAGATGGGTAACATGACTTGTGGGTAAAGATGCGCAACCTCTGCAGAGTGTAAAACTGGTATACTAGCCGTGCTCACGGTCATGAGCGGCTCGGACACTCACATGATTAAATTATGGAATTAAACTCAATTTGTCATATGCATTGCATCGCAGGTGATGTTGTACAGGTGATGTTGTTACTTCTGTTCTACTATTTAATTGGGTTGGTATTTACTTATACTTAGTAATTGCTAATAAAATTTTGACCAACTTTAAAAGCAATGCTCAGCTCTAACCATCCTCTTTGGTAAGCCTTACACTTCACATGAGCTCCCACCTTTGGCGAGTTCATACACATTATTCCCCACAACTTGTTGAGCGATGAACGTATGTGAGCTCACTCTTGCTGTCTCACACCCCCCCCACAGGTCAAGAACAGGTACCACAGGATGAGGCGCATGAAGGATGCTGTGTCGAGTTCGTGAGAGGTCTAGGTCGTCGTCTCCCAGTCAACTTTGGGTTGCTGGACCGTTGTCTCCTTATAATGTAATTATCTATTTATTTTGTATAGAACTCCTGTTATGTAGTAAAGATGTGACATTCGATCCTGAGCCACTATGCATCATATGTGTGAGACTTGGTCCCAGCACACCTGGTGTTTATGTTTACGCCCGGGCTTTGGACCCCCTAAAACCCGGGTGTGACAGAAGTGGTATCAGAGGAATGTTGACTGTAGGACGAAACCTAGATAGAACTGGACAACCTCTACCTACTTACCTTTGCTACTCTGATTCTTTTCTAAACTTCTCTTAATCTTTTCTCATCTATTTCCGCTTTACTCTGATTATTCTTACCTTTTCACTTCTAAAGACAAACTTGGATTTCACACTTTGAAATCCTGTGGTTAAAGTGACTTTTTGGAATAGGAGACCTACTCTTAGGAACAAAAATAAAACTATTTTTTTTATATCTATGAATTTGAATGTTTTGTTCTTATGATACTTGTCTGATTTGGATCTGTGATTGAGTGCGATGAGTTGTGGAGTAATGTCCACAATTACATCTGCATATACATATAGAAAAAGTGCTTATAAAAATATCTAAATGAACTAGGTTATCCCTCATCAAAGAATCTAGCCTAGCAAAATCCATCTTATCTTGAAAAAGTCTATCCTACACTCATAGATCCATCTTATCCTAAAAAAAATAGATTCTCATCTTATCTTGAAAAGATTTATCTTATCCTAATAGATCTATCTGACCTCAAAAGATTCTACCTTATCCTTATGGATTCATCTTACCCCAATAAGCATATTTATCCCACGCTAGTGTAACAACCATGATCTAGCCTAAAATAAATAAGATCTTATCTAGTCAAACTAGTCACACCAATCTAACCTAGATCTGATCTAATCTAAAGTGACTTATCAAACATGTTAGATAATACTGATGAAATATATTAGACTCTACTCCTATAGAACGGGTCTTAACTTAGTTCACCCTGCACTAAATTAAGAATGACAGATCGACTTGGCCATATGCAACTACCTTAACCATCCAATAGTTGCATAACCCCACAATTTTAACCTAGCAAGAGATTCTAACCTACCTGCACCATACAATCCATCCTACTCACATATGTCCTAGCCATATGTCCTTAACTCGGATGACAACTCCAAGAAATAAAGGCCAAAGAAGACCAACCATGTCAAAGAAGGATAAGCATCAACACAAGACTTCAAAGATCAAGTTGAATCGCCAGCGGAATCAAGATCCACAGTTCAGGATGAAGTCTTTCCTTATTATACTCTTCCTTGCCACAACCTATTATCTATACTTGCCATAATCGTACCTCATCTGACCTAATAGATGGCTAGACGTATATGTCTATATTTTCCAAATCATCTACTAGCTACTATAAAAAAACATGAAACAAAACTTTTGATTCCTAAACCAAACTGGTTGCATCCCTTTTCTTCAAATCTCGAGGACGAGATTATTTTTAAGGGGGGTAGGATTTGTAACACCTCAAAATCTCATTTTGAGAATTACGTAAATTTTTTTTCCAAAGATCTTAAATTAGATTTTTTTAGAATTCCCATAACTCTTGAAGTCACATCTCCTAAAATAAAAGTTTTATAATAAAGAATCAATAAAAGATTCTTCTATAAATTATCTTTTGTTGAAACGTATAAGAACATCTTCTAATAAGTAATCACACACTAGAAACTATTTGTCTTAAAATAATTATATGTGTGCTACATATCCAAAAACATTTTCTTATGTAGGATAATAAATAAATGAATAAATAAAATAAAATGAATACTTGCATCTCATGCTGGTTCTTATGATTGTGCATTTAATTGAATTTGAAATCCAAAACCAAATTTGAAAGTGGATTTGAAAATTTAAAAATAAAAAAAAAATAGAAATGAACAAGAGAGAAAAAAAAAAGAAAACAGTTTTCTCCTGATGGGCCGAATTCCTAGCCCTTCAGCCCACTCCCTTTCCTCCTTCAACCAGCCCAATCCACGCGTTTGACACTGGCGGGTGGAACCCACCGGTCAGCCTTGGGCTTGATTCCGCCCGCGCTTGCGCTTCCCGTTGTCGCGGCTTGTCCCACTGCCAGCCTCGGCTTCGTGTTGACGTGGGGCCCACTTACCAGACACTGGTCAGCCTGCCCATCTTTTTTTCACTGATGCGGGGGCCCGGCTTGTCGGGGTTTCTTCCCCAACCGAAGCCTTGCAACAGCTTGCCGGAAATCTGGGCTACGCAACAACTCGACCGCCCCCGCCGGACGTACTCCGCGGACTCCGGGCTTCTGTATCGGACTCCGCCGCTTGGCTATAAAACCTGGGCCATGATCTCTTCCATCCTGTCTTCATCGACCACCATTGTGCGCCATGGCGGGGAAGGGACAGATCAGCCGCTAGGGGTCATAGTCAACTGCGTGTGCCGCTCGGTGCTGCTTCACCACATGGAGGAAGATTGGATGGCCGCCGAGAGCTCCTTGCCGCGCGGGGTGAGAGCTTGGATGGCGACTCCTTGGATGAACCGTGCAGCACCGCTGCAGCAATGAGGGGCCGCCAACCTCGGTCTCGCGGAAGGGCGCTGGGTTGAGGAGAAGCATCCAAGACATCTACAGGTTTGGAGGTGTCGCAGGGTCGCCCAGAACATCTTCCCTATCCTCGCGCGTGCGCCAGGGCAGAACTTCCGGGTCGCCGTCGCCGCTGTGGGGGAGGGAGGTGCGTGGGCGAGATTGAGTCCGCCGTGTCAGCCGGCCGCACGCGTGCTCTTCCGTCTCACACCACTGGCGCGTGGGCCCCTCCTGACGGGTCGTCCTCTTCCCGAAGCCACGACTCGAAACGAGCTTCGCTTCTGGCGGTGGGCTGAGTGAGGGCGGCTTCACCGGTTCTCCATGATTCACGCAGAGGTTTGGATCGGTTTGGCCAAGCTCGTCCTCGACCACAGCACGAGATCTGGGGAAGGATTGCGCCGCCACTGGCTGTCTCTGCGCGGCGAACGGTTTCACAGCTCTGATGTCTGGTAAGACCCTCTCTGCATCCTTCGCTTTGTCCTTCTTGTGGCGATTGAATTCGTTGGTTCGTGGATTGAGCAGCGGGGCGTCGTCCGTGGCCTCGCCGGCGGCTAGCGCCATCGTGGGATGCCTGCGCGTCTTAGAGGATCTGGCCGGAGGTCGGTGATGGCCTCTTGGCCGTTCGTTCGGCTGTGGATGGCTAGGATTGAATCTGGTGAGGGAGACGACCCTGGCATCGTTGGATTGTAGAGGGGTGGTCACGATTAAAGTTAGTAGTGACCTGTTGGCCCCTCCGATCCTAGCCGCCGATCAAGCCACCAACGACCAAGATTAGTCGGCCCTGTACCGTTTCATCCGGGCGATCTTGGGCCGTTGGATCGAAATCCAGTGACCCCGGGTGCGTACCGATTCATCATTTAATCTGGGCCGTTTATTGTAATCTGTGCGACCGAGATCCCACGAAACCCTTTCGGCTGCGTAACATTGCAAAAGAGTCCCTGATTAGTTTAAAAATAAACCCGCCGTCCTATGCGGCTGTACACTGAGTCTTGGAATATTTGCGACGTAGTCCCTGTGTTTTCTGTAAATAGTGCGCTCGGTCCAGAGAACAGAAAATCAAAGGAATTCATTTAGAAAATACATTTTTGTGTGAGAATAATTATAGGAACTTAATTAATTCCTAGAAAATGCATTTTAACTCCTTTTAATCTATCCCAGTCCCTATAATTTTGTATTAATATTATTTAATACTTAGTGTCTCTATTTTAACACGAAAATGATATTAAAATTCATTTCTTAGCTAATCTCGTATCAAATACATAAAACCTCAAGAAATTCGTATCTCCTCCGTTTTAACTCCGATTTGATCCGTTCAAATTGCGCTAGTCTCGTAGAAACGCATAGATCATCCTTATTCAGTTTGTTCTTATGTTTGGTGTGATGTTAATTTTAGCTATACCATGTTTGTCTGTATTGCTACGACTAGCAGTGAGGTCACGAGTCATCTGAAGATCATCCTGGTACCTGGAATCTCAAGTCCCAGGCAAGTTGTGCCCTTGATCACTTCTTTTTACCCACTCATGTTCTAATTAATCATAATGATCTGCATAGGTTAATTTGATGGGACCCAATAGGTTACCCTAGTTTGTCTATCTTTATACCTTGTTTACCACTGAACTTTTTGGGTAGTACTTGCTAGTGCTTTATGTGGTTTTGGGTATGAAGATACATTATTCATGATCACACTTTTATTATCTGTTTATTATCACTGTTCATGATAAGATCATTATGTTAATTGGAACATGGAGAACCACCCGGGAAAACAGTGCTACCACAAGGGTTTAATGGGACGCCCTTGGCCGATTAATTAGGAAAGCTAGTGGAAGACTACCTTACCCGAAAGGGGCAAGGGCAGTAGGGGAGTGGTCAGTGTAGGGAGGCCCTCGGGAGGATTTTGCTGTGATGGCGGTCCTGCAAGGGATTCCTGGGAAGGCCCTCGGGAGGATTTTGCTGTGATGGCGGTCCTGCAAGGGATTCCTGGGGAGGCCCTCGGGAGGATTTTGCTGTGATGGCGGTCCTGCAAGGGATTCCTGCATTGGAGCTTCCTATAAACTGTAGCGGGTTTTCTGAAGCTAGTGGAACTTTGTAAAGGCCTCGTAGTGTTACCCTGCCTCGCCTCCTCGGTAGAGGTGTATGGGAAGTCGCGATCCCTTGGCAGATGGGTAACATGACTTGTGGGTAAAGATGCGCAACCTCTGCAGAGTGTAAAACTGGTATACTAGCCGTGCTCACGGTCATGAGCGGCTCGGACACTCACATGATTAAATTATGGAATTAAACTCAATTTGTCATATGCATTGCATCGCAGGTGATGTTGTACAGGTGATGTTGTTACTTCTGTTCTACTATTTAATTGGGTTGGTATTTACTTATACTTAGTAATTGCTAATAAAATTTTGACCAACTTTAAAAGCAATGCTCAGCTCTAACCATCCTCTTTGGTAAGCCTTACACTTCACATGAGCTCCCACCTTTGGCGAGTTCATACACATTATTCCCCACAACTTGTTGAGCGATGAACGTATGTGAGCTCACTCTTGCTGTCTCACACCCCCCCCACAGGTCAAGAACAGGTACCACAGGATGAGGCGCATGAAGGATGCTGTGTCGAGTTCGTGAGAGGTCTAGGTCGTCGTCTCCCAGTCAACTTTGGGTTGCTGGACCGTTGTCTCCTTATAATGTAATTATCTATTTATTTTGTATAGAACTCCTGTTATGTAGTAAAGATGTGACATTCGATCCTGAGCCACTATGCATCATATGTGTGAGACTTGGTCCCAGCACACCTGGTGTTTATGTTTACGCCCGGGCTTTGGACCCCCTAAAACCCGGGTGTGACACAAAGATTAGTGTTTGGGCTTGACCTTTGTGGTCGGTGAAGGGAGGATTAGGGTTAAAAGAGACCCGACTCTTTGTGGGCGCCTCAACAAGGAAGTAGGGCACCTTTTGTGGTGTGACCGAACCTCGGGATAAATCTTGTGTCTCTTGTGTTCTTGTTCATTGTGTTTGTTCGTGTTCTTTGTTCTCTCACCATTCCGTGGAAGATTTGTTTATATCTTTTTGGTGTGTGGATTTTGAGAAGTGCTTCTCAGATCTACTACTTTGAACCCTGTGGATTATCTAGAACATCTCATTTCCAAAGTTAACTGGATGAATTTCGAGATCAATTCAGTTTTATATACCATTCTTTAGTTGAGCTCGTTCAAACCGATTGAACTGGTTTTGACACCGGCTGAGCCGGTTTTACCTAGTTTGTTTCTAGTTTTTGTTGAAAATATTTCCGCTTGCCTGTTCACCCCCTCTAGGCAACTCAATTATTTATTGTCCCATGGCATGGAACTAGCTTGAAAGCATATAGGTCCCTAATTTGGTTTCAACAATCAATAATAATGATAGATTGGACATAAATGCATTTTTGTAATGGTAACATGAGTAACGTGTGTTTTGCAAAGGCAATATGAGTTAGATCACGGTAATGGTGATTGATTGCACATATATGCATTTTTGTGCCCCTATCGATGGTATTCAATTTTAGTTTTTCAAATGATGAGCGAGAAGGTTAAGTATCGCCTAGTTCTAAGTATCATTTAGTTGATGCACATATAGATTATTGACAAGGTCTTTTATTTTTCTTTGGCTACATTATAAAGGGACATGAATGGGTAGCTTTGACATATATAAGTACAGTAATGATGTAGATTTGTAAAATCAAGTATCAGATAGCTCAATGGAAGCCTAAGACAAGTTCTTGATTAAACTCAACCTAAAGAGTATTTGAAATAGACGAGTTGGTGGTTCCACAGTAGCACACCCAATGTGCACCGAATGCAGGGCAACGAACAAGAAAGTGCCCTATGCTCATAGCAAACCGTTAATAAAATTGTAGACACTGAGGGTTTAGGTCGTCTCAACCTAGGGTCAATGGTCTTATCACTAGCGTATTGTCTTTGGTTTGGAGTCGATTCACTCAAACTCATTGCAAAATTTTTAGAGACGAATCTGTTCACTGCACGGTCGACTCACCATGCAGAACATTTTCTACGGCTTAAAAATCTTAGCAATTATTTATGTTGTCTATATCTATACCTATATACCCTTATATAATCCACTGGTTTTAACTTTGCAAAAGCCACCCAACCAAATCCCCCTACACCCATGACCCCCTAAATCCACCAAATGAATTGCACCCATAAATAACACACCCTTAAAATCAACGGCTCCTATAAGACTATAACTGGATAACTCTTTTGCCTCTTACTCATTCAAATCCAACGATCAATGTTATTTGGATCATTTATCTCTATCTTTACCCTTGTGCCTGCATCTCCCTGAAAAACTCGACAGCTTCCAAATCCTTACCATTCTGCACAGTGCACACAATAGGCAACAATCGAGGTCCAGGACGCATCAACACATAGCGCAAGTGCATACCTGCTAGCGTGCTGGCTGCTAGGCGCTAGGGTGCTCGGCACTCGGAGTCGACGTCTCGGCGGAGGAGGGCGAGCGCCGATGGCTGGAGCTAGGCCGCTGGGCGCTGGACCTCGGCGACGACAGCGACTCGGGCACTCGGCTATGACGGACGGTGACTCGGCGAGCGGGTGAGGGGCCGACGGCCGAGGTTTGAGGGGCGAGGGCGACTGGCCGCAAGACGGGAGTGACGACTGTGCGGCACGGCGGGCCTCCGGCGGCTGCGGACTGCGGTGCACCGGTGTGGCTCCAAACCCTAGCCTGCTGCGGTGCTGCCGTCGCCCGTCTGGTCGTCTGGCCGTCTGTGACTGGTGTGAGGTGTCTGGTTAAGGCTGTTAAGTAACCCTAGTTAGGGTTATGTGGGCAAATACCTGCTTTGCCCCTGAGGGGTCTCACATCTCTATATAAGGAACATGTACACCCCTCATAATACAGAGATCAGAAAGAGGCCAGAGGCCCAACCCTATATCCAGTGTCTCGTGTGTTTCCTCTGTCGTGCTTATGGGAAGGGAGACGGGTTCTCTACATCTTCTTGCGCCTCTACTGCTGACGGGAGGGAAGGGAGCGGATCTGGTGATCCGTGGTAACGTAGTTCTCAATACGTTATCAGCACGCTCTACCTCGATGTCGCTACGGGATCAGATCTGCATCAACTCTCCGTCAAGCCGGCAGGTCTTACGGCCTAGCCGAACTGTCCTACGCGACAGGCTCCGATTCCTCTACGCAACCAAATTGTGTGGTATGATTTTGTTTGTTAGTAGAATGGATCTACCTGCCCCCGCAAGGTGTGGCTAGCGCCACCACTAGAGACCGCGCCAGCAGCGCCGTCCCTCACCCGCGAGTCGGCACATAGTGCACTACGTGCATGCCGCCCGCCGCCGCATGTGCCTGCCGCAGACGTTGAATTTGGTATTGGTGTGCGAGAGCGGATCGCGACCGTCGGGAACCACACGGCCGAACTTTAGCAGCACCGTGACTGCGTGTAATGACGATACGCGCAGGTCAACTCAATGCCACGCTGCAGGCTACCCATGGGCGAGCTTCGTCCCAGCCGACGCATGCCACACGAGCGAGCTCT
The DNA here is from genome assembly GCF_902167145.1 of Zea mays. Lineage (NCBI taxonomy): Eukaryota > Viridiplantae > Streptophyta > Magnoliopsida > Poales > Poaceae > Zea > Zea mays. The sequence goes on along the minus strand of NC_050104.1, from coordinate 7,552,324 downwards.
GCCCCGGCCGTCACTTGCGCGCAAACGAGGTCCGTCGCAAGCCGCGCATGCAAGCTTTCGCCATGGCGTCAGGCGGATGGGCAAGGCTGCCATCCGCAGGCCGAGTGAACGGTCTGGCATGCGGAGAGAGGAAGCCAGATCTTTGACTGCATGCATGCACACGTTGTGGCCGAAAGAAAAGCAATCTTTGACTACATGCGTTAGTTAGAGATCCTAATTAAGTGGCTTTGAACGTGTGGTCCCAGCGGCTTAGCCCTCGGACGCACCAAGGTAGGAAGTTTGCTCCCTTAGTTATTGTGTGCATGACAGCCTGCATGCAATCTCATTCCTGCCTGATTAAATGCTATTAGGTGTAGCTAAAAAGAAAAAAGAGCAGCAACCAATAAACGGTTAGCATCTCATGCAAATGGCAGTTTGAGTATTTTTTTCTACTTTAATTAATTATTTCCAGTCGCAAATAATTATTAGAAAAAATATGTGTTTAAATATGGGAAAATACATTTTACACCTAATATGTTATGTTGATGCATTAATTTTTGTGTTTATATTTCTGCATTTATTTCCCGTAGTAAATAATTAGCAGAAAATTATTAAAATGCATGTGAAGGCTATGTTGCGTATTTTCATATCGCTCTAAATATTTATGTTGCGTTGAGCTTTTAGCCTCACGTCGAGCGATTAAATGATATTGTGGGTACCCAGACACGTTGATCAGACTACATTATTAATTGGCTGAGCATTGGCTGCGCCCTGGCAACTCGACACATTATTTGTGTCGTACGAACTTGGCTGTGTCATGTGACTGCTATGTCGCACTCTCGTTTAGTCGGACCGCTCCCGTTGAGTCAGACCGCCATCGCTGAGTCGCGTATTTTTGCATGCCCTGTAGGCACTGTGTGTCTGTCGCGAGCCACATTTGCGCCTGTTGCGCATGTTGCGTGGATTTATCGTGTACCCCAATTACCGAGTCATAATTATGTCTGTTGCGCTTATTACGAAGGCTTGTTATACTGTCGTAGCCCTGATGGCTGCACATGCGTTGACGCCAGATACGCTACAGCTTGTACTCGCGTGGATTGTGGTGGGTTGTTCAAGGTCTTGACGTCACATTATGTGCAACCTTCGTAAACAATTTTGTTTTCACTTTATATTTTGTTTGATTGTGTTGTGTGGCATCGCATATTTATTTATATATCGCCAAGTGGCCATAACAACTATACCAAGCTCTATAGTGCTTGGAAATCTGGGAAATTAAATTAAAATACAATAACATACAGATAAGTTAATTCTCTGCTCTCTCCTCATGAATAAAGTTTTACCCGAAGTAACCCGAAGATATATAATATAATGCATGAAAGCCTTTTTTGGCACAGAAAACATCACAAATTGGGATTTTATTAGTAAGCAATAAGACCTTATCAGATGAATAAATGCTAGAATCTCAGTCATACATTGCTCAACCAGATGTTGGCACATTGCTATTTGTCGCTGAACGGCATGAAGCGAACTTTGAGATAAATGGCTAGTACCTTAGCAACACGAAGTTGCGAGTATACCAAGAGATTATTATGATAATTTTTTCACTATGTTGATGTGAAAACCATAGTGTGTTCCCGTTGAACCACTTTACTCGTTCTATCTAGAACCTCTATGCTTGTGTCGCATACATCTCTCGGAATTGTAAATACTTATAGTCACTGAATTGACTCGGGATAGTCCTTTGACAAGTTTGGTATACACTGTAAATTAAATAGTAAAGGTCGGTCCTGAATGGACACATACCTGGGGTTTATGTAGCTGAACTACACTGAATTTCACCCTTTGGCATGCTTACCATTATCTACCTCCGATCTACCAGAAGTGAGAAGAGTAGACAAATAACTATAAAATCCCACATCACCACATAGCTTGTAGCTAAATTAGACATTAACATATTCTTGGTCCTCGGAGCCAGAAGAGCCATATGTCTTGACCACTAGACTACTAGTGATGATAATTTGTGATAGAAATATAAAGATCTTATGGAGACCTGTTGTATTCTCCCTAGTCCTGATGACTTCTTCGTATGAGAGTAGTACTATCTGTTGTTGAAGATGGATCCTAGGCGGATACCAGTATTGTTTCGTTCTTGCCAAGCAGTTATCATCATTTGCTTCATCAAAAGCTAGTTATATGGTGATTTTCCCAGATAAAATGAATTCTTGGCCTTGTCTGTTCTATTCCAAAGCTTCTCTTTTTGTCGAACAACGAAGAGATCGAAATAATGCTTTATAGAACAAATTGGTATATAATATGGGGAGAAATGTTTGTCCTGTTGGCAGCATCACAAATTATTAACTATTGTTATAAATTCTCTCTCAAAATTATAATACCTAAAAATGTTGCATAAATTGATACCCAATTTCAGATCGGTATGAGTAATTGGGTAAACAATGGGCAATAATAAAACGAGCTGGACTATACATCTCTGCATATAAAAATCTCTGCTTGGCAGCATTGGCCTGATGTCGTGCACTTTACTACCAATATAAACACACATTTTCCTATGTAGCACAATGCAACCAGTGAATGTCTTTGTGAGCGTTAGACCCTGATGGTCATTTTACTTGTTGATCTGAAGTCAACTAATGGCTCCAAATGACGAATGATATTCATGAGCCCCTGAAGAAGCCTTATGGATAAAATAGTGTTGTGCATGTTAGTCTAAATCTTAATGATTGACTGTGCATTTGGTAATAATAACAATAAGTTTGCAGAATTGTAACCATGAAGCAACTTGTTGTTGCGTGTCTCGCTGGATGTTGAGACTAACCCTTCATGTGAAGGACAAATATGTAGTATTCATGTCACTACATTAATCTAAGTCCAAAGCTCACTGCATAAAACCCCTATTTGTAATGTGCGTAAGATTTCCCAAATAAATCACCACAATAGCATACATTGGCCACAACTGGATGATTGTGGTTGGGGATTTTATATGTATGCTTTTAGAACATCTCGGCATTAGGGGGAGGAATGCCCATATAGTGTAATGCCTCAATATTCTATTAAACGCACAAAAGTCAAACTGAATATGTCGTTCGGTGTGTACTCCTGTGTATATGGAGTTTGCCAGAAATCGTTGAGGATTAACCATATTGGTTTGAATGCTTCTACCTGATGTAGATGTGGATATACCCGGGATTAATATCATATCCACATTTGACTTATTGGCATTTGATCTATTATGCGGGGACGCCTGCGGATATGATCCATCGGCCTTTGTCAAAGCATATGTTCTGATTGCAGATTCACGTGGTCTGTGATAACTCTCCTCCGATTAATTCACCCTGATGGTGATTTGCCTCACGAAGAGGTTCATCTTGATGATGAAGTTCCTAGCAATGCGCGCAATATCATTGTGCTGGGAATATGGAACAATGAATCTTTCGTTTTGGGAAATGATGGAGATCATTATTAAATGTGGGAGACAAATATGTCGACACCTATCTTGCCTCTATAGATTGCAAAGGGATCCAAAACAAAGTCCTAGGCATGAGTGCTTGAAGCTCTCTTATCGGGTCAATGATAAATGCAATCGAGGCTGAACCAATAATCGCAAAATGGAAGTCGCGAGCTTGAAATTCGGACATTTATGGGCACTATTGAAATAATGTGTGGTGAATGCGATGGTTCAAGTGGTCTTGTGAGAGACCCATCCCACATATGTGTTGAGTAAACAATGTTCCGCTATATGATATAATCTGGCAAATGGCATGAATTAAACTATGCAGTTAATAGGATTCAGAAGATCCGTCATGAGATCCAAGGAGGACTCATATTCTTGAATTATAAATATGCAACATATAAATCTCATACCGAATAATACATTCCTGATGAATGATCACTCCTATGTAGGGAGAATATCTCCTAGTTGAGATCATCGTTCCCAGATGGAACCTATCCAGAAGAAACAAAGTCTGTGTTGAACACCAAAGTTTGATAACCCCTATAAAGGGATAAAGACCCATATAGACCCGGAAAGGAATAATATGAGGTACCAAAGGACTTGAAGTTCACCGAATAAGCACATGTGCATTCCACGATCTTACTCATGGTATTTTCCACTAGATGTGGAATTACGGTATCCTCTAAAGCCCTGATGGCAGAAACTTATAGGGTTTAGGTGTTACTGGCAAAATATCCCCATTGTGCCAGAATGACAGACTGTAACGATGTACCTGATCGATGAAAAATCCCTGATGGATTACGATCTTATATGGACTTTTGTTACACCATCATAGATGTTGCAATGGATGAACGCCTCGAGCGATGTGTCATATTTAGAATATGTACTATTGCAACTATATTATCCCCTAAGTCCTATTGAAGGACATGTTATTTGCTTTGCACAACTATGTATAAATTGTGGTGTAAGATAGAAAATGGTAGCACCCCAACCTCATCCATTCTTTTTGTTCCAGATGAACAATGAGACATATATCTTGAAGAATATGCTTGAGTTATGAGGGATAACGATTTTGACAGATGTCATCGTCAGGGGGAGCGAATGCTTATATTGATCACAATCGTGAGACAATAAATGTCATATTCTATGCCCTGAAGGCGTGAGCTTGATGATCAATATGCGAACCTTTATGGAACTTTCTATCAAATATATAGATCCAGTCGATTGAACACCATCAGTCAATGTGGCTTATTTATATTGATACGTGCACTTACCTCGTATATCCTAGAAGTGAGTAGAGGTAAAGTTCCTGAAATAGTCCTTGCAAGGATATGCAATCTGTTTGCTAAATCTTTATGTGCATATACTTCTAGAAGAAGATGTTTTGCCTTATTGATACGGTTTTGCAAGGATCAGGGGGAGCACATTTCTAAGGTTAGCCCTTGTAGAAGATTCGATAGAATCTAGATCCCAAAGGATCGAAATCTGTCCCGATGACAGTTGTTGTACTCTTTTTCCCTTGGTGAGTTTTCTTGAAGTTTCTCACATGAGGTTTTTAACGAGGCAACAAAGTGCAAATGCAATTTGTATCACCATGCACTCTTTCTCCATATTTTTCCCACTGGGTTTTTCGGAGTTTTAACGAGGCATGTGTTGGTCGCGGTATTCGCCCAAGGGGGAGTGTTAAGTAACCCTAGTTAGGGTTATGTGGGCAAATACCTGCTTTGCCCCTGAGGGGTCTCACATCTCTATATAAGGAACATGTACACCCCTCATAATACAGAGATCAGAAAGAGGCCAGAGGCCCAACCCTATATCCAGTGTCTCGTGTGTTTCCTCTGTCGTGCTTATGGGAAGGGAGACGGGTTCTCTACATCTTCTTGCGCCTCTACTGCTGACGGGAGGGAAGGGAGCGGATCTGGTGATCCGTGGTAACGTAGTTCTCAATAAAGGCGAGGGTCCGAGGCGAGTGCCGACTGCCAAGTGCCGTCGTGGTGGGTTGTTGGCCTTGGTGGGTCACGGTCAGGCCCATCTGCGTACCTGAATCTGCCCCATGCCTCAGCTCGCGAGCCGCTCGCGAGCCTACAGAACAGGCTCGGCTCGGCTCGGTCTGAGCTCGCGAGCCACTACGAGCCGAGCCGAGCTGAGACGAGCTTGAGTTGGCTCGCGAGCCGCAAGCTATTTTTCACCTAATTTAGTTGATGTACATATAGATTACTGACAAGGTCTTTTATTTTTCTTTGGCTACATTATGAAGGGACATGAATGTGTAGCTTTGACATATGTAAGTACAGTGTTGATGTACACTTGTAAAATCAAGTATGAGATAGCTCAATGGAAGCCTAAGGCAAGTTCTAGATTAAACTCAACCTAAAGAGTATTTGAAATAGACGAGTTGGTGGTTCCACAGTGGCAAACCCAATGTGCGCTGAATGCAGGGCAACGAACAAGAAAGTGCCCTATGCTCATAGCAAACCGTTAATAAAATTGTAGATAGTGAGGGTTTGGGTCGTCTCAACCTAGGGTCAATGGTCTTATCACTAGCGTGTTGTCTTTGGTTTGGAGTCGATTCACTCAAACTCATTTTGTAAAATTTTTAGAGACGAATCTGTTTGCTGCACGGTCGACTCACCATGCAGAACATTTTCTACGGCTTAAAAATCTTAGCAATTATTTATGTTGTCTATATCTATACCTATATACCCTTATATAATCTATCAGTTTTAACTTTGCAAAAGCCACCCAACCAAATCCCCCTACACCCATGACCCCCTAAATCCACCAAATGACTTGCACCCACAAATAACACACCCTTAAAATCAACGGCTTCTATAAGACTATAATTGGATAACTCTTTTGTCTCTTACTCATTCAAATCCAACGATCAATGTTATTTGGATCATTTATCTCTATCTTTACCCTTCTTCCTCGTTCTGTGACCCCGTCGTCCCCTCCCACTCACTCACGCTACCTCCTCCCATCTTGAAGATTGTAGCGTTAGCACGATCAAACACATCTAGATTTCAACTAAAGCGAACAATAGCGCCTTGAAAATAAGGCCAAATCATGAGGGTGGAAGATAATTTGAATGGTCTTGACAATTCTGGTTTTTAGAATTAAAAAGGCTACAATGATAGTTTAGGAGGGTAAAATCAACTTCTTTTGTGTGGATGAATTATTAATTCAGAATTTGGGGTCCGTAGCAAACCGTGAGTCCATTGGCTAAGAACGGGCTAAATGGATTGTACAGGTCTATTAATTAGCGATGGGCCAACGAAATCATAACTGGACCCCGACACAATTTTGTGGCCATCAAGGCCATGGCAGCTGGGCCACACTGGGTCTATGAGAAACTGGTGCACTTCACACGTGCGCCATGTGTCATTCCGTGATGCACGCATGGCTAGCGTGCTGTCCCTATACGTACGGCAGCATGGGACAGATCTCTCCCTCACGTGATCCCGTGGTGGAGTCGTCGTCAACCCCTAGCCGATAAGCTTCCTGAGCTCTAGATTCACCTGCCACACACGCCGACACGCGATGCACCCTGCGTCTCTCCACTACAGGAAAACGACCAGTTTCCGACGGCCTAAACCGTCGGAAATAAGTCCTGAACCGTCGGAAGTAGTTACTTCCGACGGCTTAAGACGGGTCCCGTCGGAAGTAACGCCGTAGGGGATACCCAGTCGGAAGTATCAGCGTTTCCGACGGCGCCGTCGGAAGTAAACCTATTTCCGACGGCCAGGGTGGCGCCGTCGGAAATAAAGCGAGGTGGGCCCCGCAGACGGCCGGCCGCCGGCGCCTGACGCCGTCACAGCTTAGTTCCGACGGCCCCGTCGGAAATAAGCGGCCGTCGGAAGTAATTAAAAAACAGAGAAACATAATTTGTTTGCTTTTTGTTTTACAAACAATCACACAAATTCAATCTGCACACAATATCCAGTTTTCATCCAGAATCACATACAATACCACATGAAACACACAATAACACAAGTTCACAAGTTAAAGCACAAGTTCACAAGTTAAAGCACAAATTCACAATGTTCACAAGTTCACATGTTCAGATGTTCACAATAACACAAGTTCCCAATACCACAAGTTCACAAGTCCATAGTACGAGAAAAACACAAGCAGACAGGCTACTCAAATGGAGGAGGTTGATCAAATGGATGTGGTTGATTTGATCCGCTAGCTCCTCCACTGTTTAGAAGACCGTCCACAAAAGAAGCGACCGCATCTTCAGAGTCCTCATTTCCCGGAGTTAGCAAGTTTCCTGGAGGGACCTACAACATTCAAAAAAATGTGTTAGTAGTTAAATTCTTGTTATGCAACGTCAAAAGAAAAAGTCAAGTAATATAACCTGAGGTGCAGGTGTGGGCCAACTAAATTGTGGAGTCGGTACAAACTGCGGGATAGGTGGAGGAGGTGGCATAGTCATCGCTGAAAAATCTGGACGTTGCCCTAGTGCTATTTGCTGAAAGAAATTGAAAGCTATGTTACAAGGATATATTAGAAAATATGTGCTCCAATTATAGTAGAGGCTCACGAGGATCTAATTACCTGCATCATCTCCTGCTGTCGTGCAAATTGAGCAGCCCAGTACTCTTGTTGTTGCTTGTTATACTCCTCCTGCCGCCTCAAAGCTTCCTGCATCCGGATCAGCTCGGCGTTTCCTTGGGTACTAGAGCGAGGACCACGGCTAGACGACCTCGATGGACGAGACCTTTCAGGCCTCACCTGAGTCGAGTCGATAACACTACCAAACATGGGGTAACTAGAAAAAAATAGAAAGAAGTTAAACACGCAACACATCATGTTAGAAAAGATCAAATCGACGAATTAATAATAGCAAACTCACCGTCCATGAGGTTTTCCGCCTCCACTAGCATACACAACCTGAGGATCGATAGGCTGATTCATCCAATCATAGTCTTGCCCATGCTCCGACATCATGGAAGCACCATATGAGGCCTGACAAATAATAAATAATGCAGTTATATTTTTCTCGACTCTTAGAATAGAAGTGCATTGTAACTAGTTGCGAAAGTCTCACCACACGCTCAGCAGCTGTAAGACCCAAAATTAGTAGAAAAATAATAATATAATAAATCAACAAATATAGTATTAAAATGCTTTGGGAATTAGGGAATAAAAAATATGAGAAAGGAATTTGTTTAAAGGAAACCATTTATTCCTCCCATGAATAAATAACAAGGAGAAGAATAAATAATAACATTGTAAACAATTGAAGTTATATTCACATTAGTATGAATTTGGACACTTGGAAATTTGAAGAGCAAACATGGATTTGAAAAGAGTTGAGAAAGATAATTATGATAATCATGTAATTCGTCTCGAATTAAATGGTGAGGGGAGGATAAATAATAATAATAATAAATATGAAATTAGGATTTCTATCCATAATAGAATTGTGCCTAAAATTCAAAGTTGAGTCATGTTTTTGAAATAGAAATCATAAAAAGAAAATAGAAAAGAAAAAAAGAGAAAAGGAAGAAAACCTCATTTTGGGTCGAAGTCCCCACCTGCGACCCACTTCCTTCCTTGCTCCTGCTTGGCCCAGTTGGGGAAACCGGATAGCCCATTGGCGCTCCTACTCGTTGACACACGGGACCTACTGCTCAGTCTCATTCGCCACCTGGTATGCGTGCTTGGCCGACCGGCAGGTGGGACCTCCTCCTCAGATTCTTCCCCAACCATCATCCGTGACGATTTCTACCGCAAAACCTCATCCAAATCCCCAACAGATCGCGCGTGGGACCTCGCCAACCAACCGTCCCCAAACTGTAGCGCTCTTACCGTGGGGCCGCCGGTCAAGGGCGTCGTCCTCACCGGGTGAATCGGGCGGCTGGGTTCACCTTCCCCGCGGATGGCGCGACAATCTCAACAACCTGCGAGAAATCCGAGCTCTGTTCAATCCTCCCCAAACCGACCTGTGGTAGTATAAAATCGTGCCTCCCGCGTATTCCTTGACCCATCAAACCACGGCCAGGGAGCTCCTACGACGGAATTTTTCTCCGCCACCATGTGGAAAGCGCGATGGAGCAGTCCGAGCATGGAGTCTGCACGCACCAAGGATCAACTCTGCTACCGTCAGAAAATACAAGTAAGTGCTCCTAGGTTACTTGCTAACTCGTACGCATTGAGTTGATGCCTCCAGTATGGAGAACGGGGAACCAGGACGTCGAGGCATTTGCTCTACCATTGCGGCCACTATTGAGGACTCCCTCGCCGCGCGAGCCGCGAGGCCCTCTCTGTGACTCTGCACTCTCTCTCTGCTCGATTCAACGGACACATCGCGTGATGGCCGTACATCCGCGTGAATGTGGTGAGCCATGGGCGGTGGGGGTTGGGGATCCAACAGCGATCTTCACCACCGGTCTCACTGTCCTCGTCAGGTCCAGGTCGGATGGGAGTGGTTCGAATCGGATGCTGTGCTTGGCAGTCGGGGGGAGGAAGAAGCACGTTAGCCGTTTGATCTTCAACGGATGGCCGGATCGGTTGTTTGCGTATTCTCTCCCGCACATTAAATCAGAGCCATTGATCCTATCGCGTGTGGCTGTGATGGCGTAGGAGTATTCCAGATTGGCGATCTAATCGTGGCAGTCCATTACTGATCGGACGGCCGAAAAGCACCAATACCCCTTCGGATACGTAGTTTTGCATAAGAGCCCCTCGGTTTTGTTATAATAAACCCGCCGTCCCCTAAAGTTATAAAATCAATACCAACAGGCCTTGTCTTTCGCAGTTTAGACCCTGGGTTCTTTGTTATTGTGTGCGCAGCCCAGGACTCAGAGAAATAGGAGAAATGAATTTAGAAAATGAATTTCCAATATAAAAAGAATTCCAGAACTTAATTAATTCATAGAAAATTCATACGAAGTCCAAATTAATCCATTCCAATTCCTATAATTTTGTAATATTATTGTTTATCAATTAGTATCACTGTTTTGACATGAATATCATAATAAAATTTATGTGCTATTTGATCTTGTACAAAACACATAAAACCTTTAGAAATTCATAACTTAAAATCTATAACTCCAAAATTAATGATTCTTGTTCCTAGAATCTTATTTTAATGTGTAGATTATTATTATGCATTTTGTTTACATGTTCGGTGTGATGTTAATTTTGCCTATACACTGCTTGTTTGTATTGCTACGACTAGCGTGAGGTCACGAGTCATCTGGAGATCATCCTGGTACCTGGAATCTCAAGTCCCAGGCAAGTTGTGCCCTTGATCACTTCTTTTACCCACTCATGTTCTAATTAATCATAATGATCTGCATAGGTTAATTTGATGGGACCTAATAGGTTACCCTAGTTTGTCTATCTTTATGCCTTGCTTACCACTAAACTTTCTGGGTAGTACTTGCTAGTGCTATATGTGGATTTGGGCATTGAGATACATATTATTCATACTTTTGTTATCAGTTGCTATTTATTGTTCATGATAAGATCATTATGTTAATTGGAACATGGAGCGACCACCCGGGAAAACAGTGCTACCACAAGGGTTTAATGGGACGCCCTTGGCTGATTAATTAGGAAAGCTAGTGGAAGACTACCTTACCCGAAAGGGGCAAGGGCAGTAGGGGAGTGGTCAGTGTAGGGAGGCCCTCGGGAGGATTTTGCTGTGATGGCGGTCCTGCAAGGGATTCCTGCATTGGAGCTTCCTATAAACTGTAGCGGGTTTTCTGAAGCTAGTGGAACTTTGTAAAGGCCTCGTAGTGTTACCCTGCCTCGCCTCCTCGGTAGAGGTGTATGGGAAGTCGCGATCCCTTGGCAGATGGGTAACATGACTTGTGGGTAAAGATGCGCAACCTCTGCAGAGTGTAAAACTGGTATACTAGCCGTGCTCACGGTCATGAGCAGCTCGGACCCTCACATGATTAATTTATGGAACTTAAATTCAATTTGTCATATGCATTGCATCGCAGGTGATGTTGTTACTTCTGTTCTACTATTTAATTGGGTTGGTATTTACTTATACTTAGTAATTGCTAATAAAATTTTGACCAACTTTAAAAGCAATGCTCAGCTCTAACCATCCTCTTTGGTAAGCCTTACACTTCACATGAACTCCCACCTTTGGCGAGTTCATTCACATTATTCCCCACAACTTGTTGAGCGATGAACGTATGTGAGCTCACTCTTGCTGTCTTACACACCCCCACAGGTCAAGAGCAGGTACCGCAGGATGAGGCGCATGGAGGATGCTGTGGCGAGTTCGTGAGAGGTCTAGGCCGTCGTCTCCCAGTCAACTTTGGGTTGCTGGACCGTTGTCTCCTTATAATGTAATTATCTATTTATTTTGTATAGAACTCCTGTTATATAGTAAAGATGTGACATTCGATCCTGTGCCATGAATCATCATATGTGTGAGACTTGGTCCCAGCACACCTGGTGATTATGTTTACGCCTGGGCTTTGGACCCCTAAAACCCGGGTGTTACAGAAGTGGTATCAGAGGAATGTTGACTGTAGGACGAAACCTAGATAGAACTGGACAACCATTCTCTACTTACCTTTGCTACTTTGATTCTTTCTAAACTTTTCTTAATCTTTTCTCATCTATTTCCGCTTTACTCTGATTACTCTTACCTTTTTCTTCTAAAAGACAAATGTGGATTTCACATTTTGAAATCCTGTGCCTAAAGTGACTTTAGGAATAGGAGACCTCATCTTAGGGACAAAATCAAAAGTATTTTTGTAAATATTTGTATGCTTGAATGTTTGTTCTTATGACATTTGTCTGATTTGGATCTTTGATTGAATGTGATGGGTTGTGGAGTAATGACCACAAATACATCTATACATATAGAAAAAAAATGCTTATAAAAATAACTAAACAAACTAGGTTATCCCTCATTAAAATATATCTAGCTTAATAGATCCATCTTATCTTAAAATATACTCTCCTACCTTAATAGATTCATCTTAACTTGAAAAGATTTTTATCCTAATAGATCTAACTGACCTCAAAGGATTCTATCTTATCCTTATGGATTCATCTTGCCCTAATAAGCATATTTATCTCACACTAGAGTAACAACCAGTATCTAATCCAAATTAATGTGATCTAAACTAGTCTAATCTAGTCATACCAATCTAATCTAGATCCCAGCTAATCTAATATGGTCCAATCTAAAGTGAGTTACTTAACGGACTAGTTAATACTAGTGAAATAGATTAGACCCTGCTGGCCATGTTTTAACTTAAATTAGTACATCAGACCAAACCACCCATGAACAAATAATTTACCAGCATATTTATGGTGACCATCCCTCCCATCCTAGATGTTGCCATAATACATTTATCTTATGCCACCAGCCTGTTAACCATCTGTCGTTACCTACAAGTTATCCTAACTACATGTCCCTAATTCGGATAAAAACTTCAAGAACAAAGATTGAAGATGACCGACCACATCAAATCAAGGAAGGGTAAGATTCAAGCCAGATCCTCAAACGAAACATGATCCACAATCTTAGATGGAGTCTTCCCTTACCTCACTCTTTCCTACCCAAACCTATCTATACTTTAAAGACATCTTTTATCCTACATAATAAGGTGGATATAGATATACCCATGCTTTCCTAACCACCTGCTAATTTGTGTTATAAACTTGAACAAAAAAAGATCTTTATTGTATTAAAACTACTTAGAAATTGAAACCTAGACTACAAACCAAACTTGTTGCATCCTCTTTGTACAAATCTCGAGGACGAGATTTCTGTTAAGGGGGGTAGGATTTGTAAGACCCAAAATTAGTAGAAAAATAATAATATAATAAATCAACAAATATAGTATTAAAATGCTTTGGGAATTAGGGAATAAAAAATATGAGAAAGGAATTTGTTTAAAGGAAACCATTTATTCCTCCCATGAATAAATAACAAGGAGAAGAATAAATAATAACATTGTAAACAATTGAAGTTATATTCACATTAGTATGAATTTGGACACTTGGAAATTTGAAGAGCAAACATGGATTTGAAAAGAGTTGAGAAAGATAATTATGATAATCATGTAATTCGTCTCGAATTAAATGGTGAGGGGAGGATAAATAATAATAATAATAAATATGAAATTAGGATTTCTATCCATAATAGAATTGTGCCTAAAATTCAAAGTTGAGTCATGTTTTTGAAATAGAAATCATAAAAAGAAAATAGAAAAGAAAAAAAGAGAAAAGGAAGAAAACCTCATTTTGGGTCGAAGTCCCCACCTGCGACCCACTTCCTTCCTTGCTCCTGCTTGGCCCAGTTGGGGAAACCGGATAGCCCATTGGCGCTCCTACTCGTTGACACACGGGACCTACTGCTCAGTCTCATTCGCCACCTGGTATGCGTGCTTGGCCGACCGGCAGGTGGGACCTCCTCCTCAGATTCTTCCCCAACCATCATCCGTGACGATTTCTACCGCAAAACCTCATCCAAATCCCCAACAGATCGCGCGTGGGACCTCGCCAACCAACCGTCCCCAAACTGTAGCGCTCTTACCGTGGGGCCGCCGGTCAAGGGCGTCGTCCTCACCGGGTGAATCGGGCGGCTGGGTTCACCTTCCCCGCGGATGGCGCGACAATCTCAACAACCTGCGAGAAATCCGAGCTCTGTTCAATCCTCCCCAAACCGACCTGTGGTAGTATAAAATCGTGCCTCCCGCGTATTCCTTGACCCATCAAACCACGGCCAGGGAGCTCCTACGACGGAATTTTTCTCCGCCACCATGTGGAAAGCGCGATGGAGCAGTCCGAGCATGGAGTCTGCACGCACCAAGGATCAACTCTGCTACCGTCAGAAAATACAAGTAAGTGCTCCTAGGTTACTTGCTAACTCGTACGCATTGAGTTGATGCCTCCAGTATGGAGAACGGGGAACCAGGACGTCGAGGCATTTGCTCTACCATTGCGGCCACTATTGAGGACTCCCTCGCCGCGCGAGCCGCGAGGCCCTCTCTGTGACTCTGCACTCTCTCTCTGCTCGATTCAACGGACACATCGCGTGATGGCCGTACATCCGCGTGAATGTGGTGAGCCATGGGCGGTGGGGGTTGGGGATCCAACAGCGATCTTCACCACCGGTCTCACTGTCCTCGTCAGGTCCAGGTCGGATGGGAGTGGTTCGAATCGGATGCTGTGCTTGGCAGTCGGGGGGAGGAAGAAGCACGTTAGCCGTTTGATCTTCAACGGATGGCCGGATCGGTTGTTTGCGTATTCTCTCCCGCACATTAAATCAGAGCCATTGATCCTATCGCGTGTGGCTGTGATGGCGTAGGAGTATTCCAGATTGGCGATCTAATCGTGGCAGTCCATTACTGATCGGACGGCCGAAAAGCACCAATACCCCTTCGGATACGTAGTTTTGCATAAGAGCCCCTCGGTTTTGTTATAATAAACCCGCCGTCCCCTAAAGTTATAAAATCAATACCAACAGGCCTTGTCTTTCGCAGTTTAGACCCTGGGTTCTTTGTTATTGTGTGCGCAGCCCAGGACTCAGAGAAATAGGAGAAATGAATTTAGAAAATGAATTTCCAATATAAAAAGAATTCCAGAACTTAATTAATTCATAGAAAATTCATACGAAGTCCAAATTAATCCATTCCAATTCCTATAATTTTGTAATATTATTGTTTATCAATTAGTATCACTGTTTTGACATGAATATCATAATAAAATTTATGTGCTATTTGATCTTGTACAAAACACATAAAACCTTTAGAAATTCATAACTTAAAATCTATAACTCCAAAATTAATGATTCTTGTTCCTAGAATCTTATTTTAATGTGTAGATTATTATTATGCATTTTGTTTACATGTTCGGTGTGATGTTAATTTTGCCTATACACTGCTTGTTTGTATTGCTACGACTAGCGTGAGGTCACGAGTCATCTGGAGATCATCCTGGTACCTGGAATCTCAAGTCCCAGGCAAGTTGTGCCCTTGATCACTTCTTTTACCCACTCATGTTCTAATTAATCATAATGATCTGCATAGGTTAATTTGATGGGACCTAATAGGTTACCCTAGTTTGTCTATCTTTATGCCTTGCTTACCACTAAACTTTCTGGGTAGTACTTGCTAGTGCTATATGTGGATTTGGGCATTGAGATACATATTATTCATACTTTTGTTATCAGTTGCTATTTATTGTTCATGATAAGATCATTATGTTAATTGGAACATGGAGCGACCACCCGGGAAAACAGTGCTACCACAAGGGTTTAATGGGACGCCCTTGGCTGATTAATTAGGAAAGCTAGTGGAAGACTACCTTACCCGAAAGGGGCAAGGGCAGTAGGGGAGTGGTCAGTGTAGGGAGGCCCTCGGGAGGATTTTGCTGTGATGGCGGTCCTGCAAGGGATTCCTGCATTGGAGCTTCCTATAAACTGTAGCGGGTTTTCTGAAGCTAGTGGAACTTTGTAAAGGCCTCGTAGTGTTACCCTGCCTCGCCTCCTCGGTAGAGGTGTATGGGAAGTCGCGATCCCTTGGCAGATGGGTAACATGACTTGTGGGTAAAGATGCGCAACCTCTGCAGAGTGTAAAACTGGTATACTAGCCGTGCTCACGGTCATGAGCAGCTCGGACCCTCACATGATTAATTTATGGAACTTAAATTCAATTTGTCATATGCATTGCATCGCAGGTGATGTTGTTACTTCTGTTCTACTATTTAATTGGGTTGGTATTTACTTATACTTAGTAATTGCTAATAAAATTTTGACCAACTTTAAAAGCAATGCTCAGCTCTAACCATCCTCTTTGGTAAGCCTTACACTTCACATGAACTCCCACCTTTGGCGAGTTCATTCACATTATTCCCCACAACTTGTTGAGCGATGAACGTATGTGAGCTCACTCTTGCTGTCTCACACACCCCCACAGGTCAAGAGCAGGTACCGCAGGATGAGGCGCATGGAGGATGCTGTGGCGAGTTCGTGAGAGGTCTAGGCCGTCGTCTCCCAGTCAACTTTGGGTTGCTGGACCGTTGTCTCCTTATAATGTAATTATCTATTTATTTTGTATAGAACTCCTGTTATATAGTAAAGATGTGACATTCGATCCTGTGCCATGATTCATCATATGTGTGAGACTTGGTCCCAGCACACCTGGTGATTATGTTTACGCCTGGGCTTTGGACCCCTAAAACCCGGGTGTTACAGCAGCTGACTGAGAACACAACTGTTCTGGATTTGTAGGATCCGACCCCCTGTGACCTCTAAGGTAAACCTGAACATCACTCGGCGTAACACCAGAACTAGCTTCCTACAAGCAAGAGAAAATAACATAAACACATAGAAGATTCATGATATGCACGACCATAAATTACACTTACCATGCGCTTTGCCAAACGAACGTGGCCATCACCACCATATCTGTGGTGAACATCATGCCCACGATTTGAGCTGTTTCTCATTGAAACACCTTTAAATCCATCTGTTGCCCAATATTTGCATACAGCCCGCCAACCAGCCTCATTTGATGCCATCCATGGCACCGAGTCTGAAAACTTTATTTCGATCCAATGTATTGTTAGTACTAACACTTGGACATGAATTAGGATAAAAACAATTTACCTCAAGATATTCTTCTTCGGTTAAGTATTTGTTTGATGCCTCACTTTTGGAACGTGGCCGACGTCCTTCCTGCCTTAATATGTAATCAGAAGTGACCTGGATCCGAGCATAATACATCTGATCCCTAACCAAGGTAGTCGCGCTCTTGTTAAAAACGATCCGTGCACGATCGTTCATACTTCCATCTTCAGGCAACTTGTAACGTTTCTGAAAAAAACAAGAAACAAGATTTTTAGCACATTGTATAGTTGAATCAATTCAAGTTGGGCTAGAGAACATACCCAGAACTCATGCCACACAGCACCTTGGGCATTCCTATGTTCCGCATTGAACGCGAGCCCGTACTGATCCCAAGACATACAAGGCACCTCAACGCCTTTCTCCATCACTACACCAGGCCAGAGATATTTGCATATACTTCCCAAAACTTTATTCACCTGTGTGCGACGTCCTTGACCTTGAAAAGATGCATCAATCCAAGACCTGCAACCACATTGTACAAAAGAAGCATTAACAAATTTCATATAATGCATGAACAAATATTTAACATTAGAATCAACTCACTCGTCGCCACACGGTACGATCAAAATCTTATCCTCCTCACGAGCAGGAACTTTAGGAGGAGGCACCCAATGTGTTTTCCTCGACTTCCGTGCCCGAGAAGACCCTCCACCACTAGAAGCTCCAGCATCACTGCTAGGCCATGAGTCCCATCCGCCTGCTGACCATCCACCCTCAAACTGACCACCACCGGAAGACCACCCATCTCCACCTCCACCTCCAGCATCATCTTCCTGCTCATAGTCTGCATCGGCCGCATCGTAATCGGCCGCATCCTCACCCCTCGCCTCCTCCTCTCGAGTCTCGTTAACATCCTGCACATGAAACACTTTAATCATTAGATTCATATAAACATTACTATATTGAAATAAAATAATAATTTAGAGTAATCACACCTGTCCATGCATATCAGGTGGAAGATGTTCCATCAAAGCCTGTCGTCTGTTGCTCGAGAGCGACTCGGTACCCTGGAACAGACACTCCTGTGCTTTGCTTCTTCCTGAAGAAGAAGAAGAGCCCTTCGTCATGCCCTTCACAAAATTCTTCAACTTTCGAGCCGCCATCCTGCATATTGAAAATTATATTAGTATAACAATAAAGAGATAACAACATAGTATAACAATAAATTAAATTTTAATTCATCAAAATAAATATTTACTTCTTAATCATATTCGAAATCAGGATTAATTTGTTGTCTTCTCAAGCGCGTCGACTTTCTCTCGGGCGTCTTTTTCTTCTTCGACTTCCGTTTCCTTTTTGGAGGAACTATTACATCATTAAGATCGCCCGCTACTGAATCTGGCTCCATTGTTGTTTCTATATTAAAAACGGGTGGAACTTCAATTTCTTGATAAATTTCTTCAACATCAGCTTCCACCTCATTTTGTCGATAACTTGTATCACCCTTTAAATATAATCTTTCACGGGGATTTACGTTGTACACTACCCACCAGTCTTTAAGATCGATACAGGGATATGACATATAATACACTTGGTCCACTTGAAAACCAAGAACAAATTTACTACAACCACGAGTCATTATACGCTCGTGTTTGACTTCTACCATACCAAATTGGTTTTGTCGTATCCCATGTTTAGGATCGATCCAATCACATTTGAAGAACATAACTTTCAGATTTTTTCCCCCAGCGAAGTCGAATTCCAATATATCTTTGATAGTTCCATAATAATTCATCTCCCTTCCTTGCTCATCAAAAGACCAACATACCACACCAGTATTTGTTGTCACAGCTAACGGTCGAGTACATTCAAATTTGGTTGAACGAAAACGATATCCCTTGACATCATAACGACCATAGCTTCTGACTTTGACAAGTGCACGTGACATCTGACGTAAGTCCTCGTCAACGTTGGAAGTTTTTTCGCACTGTCAGTTACGAATATAGATCAATAGGAGGAACTATTAAAAAGATAAACTATATGAACACATAAGAAAACGGATGTGATATTTACATGAACTCGAAACCAATTAATGAAATTGGGAGTGCCTTCTTTTCCTTCGCGAAGCATGATTTCATACAACCTCGTCGACAGCATCACATTATACTACAACATCACATCAAATTATACTACAGCATCACATCAAATTATACTACAGCATCACATTATACTACAACATGACATTAATAAAGTTCAAAATTACCTGAATTGCCCACAGGAGTGACGGCTGGCGACCGGTGTGAAGCTGCGTGCGCGCGCTCACGTGCAGCCGCGTTCGGCCCCGTGCGAACGGCCACGTGCGCGCGCTCACGTGACAAGACTCGACGACGGCCTCGGGCTCGGGGACGGCTGCGTCCTCGGGTAACGCGGCGGCGGGCCGCTGCGGCCTCGGGCAACGGCCGCGGAGGCTGTGGACGACGGCGGGGAGGTCCCGGCGGCCACGGGCGGCGCTGGCCAGGGGCGGGGAGGCGGCGGCGTCCACCGCGGCGCTGGCCACGGGCGGCGGCGTCGGCTCTGGCGCGCGAGCCCCCCGGGCGGCGGCGGCCACGGGCGGCGCTGTCCAAGGGCGCGGGCGGCGTCTCTGGCGAGCCCCCTGACCGGCGGCGGCTCTGGCGAGCCCCCCGGCGGCGGCGGCGCGCTGTGCGGCTGCGGCGGCGCGCTGTGCGTGCGGCGCGGACGTGGGTGCGTGTGTGCGTGCGTGCGCGGGGTAACGGACGTTAGGGACTCTCTTTATTTCCGACGGCCAAGGTGGTGGGCCGTCGGAAATAGACGTATTTCCGACGGCTGGCCGTAGGCCGTCGGAAATAAGACTATTTCCGACGGTACCCTAGGAACCGTCGGAAACAGTGTAGGCCGTCGGAAACTGGTCGTTTTCCTGTAGTGCTCGTTCTCGGTCTCCCGGAACACACCAAGGACGAACATGCATGCAAGCACTGTGCATGGTACACGATGGAGTACTACAGCTTCAAGCACAGGTCGTTTATTTAGCACTGCCCTGCCCGTCACGATCGACGTCACGTCACGAACGATGATACATACTGTGTACTGTTCAGTATTTACATATACCAACATTTATTAGCCTGTGAGATCGGCTACAGCTACACTACACCAGCGTGGAGCACGCCGACGTGTCGGGGTCGAACAGCGCCGGGAGCAGGTACTTCCTCCCGCGCGCACCGTGCGCGTTGTAGCTGGCGCCCGTGGCCCGGTCCACGAGCAGCTGCCCGGCGTACCCGGGGTACGCGCCGCTGCCGTACACGCCCGCGCACGCCGTGGCGGCCTCCAGCGGCGAGCCGCGGTCGCCCTGGTAGAAGCCGTCGCCGAACGGGTTGGTGACCGCGCCGGCGACCATGCTGGCCACGTTGATCACCACGCCGTCCGTGCCCGCGTCCCCGCTGGGCGGCACCAGCGGCGGCGCCTGCGGGCCGTACGCCGGCTGGTGGAACGGCCACGCGCACTGGCCCGGGCACTGGTCGGCGGCGTCGCCCACCCACGCGTACGCCGCGCGCCCGCCGCCGCCGCCGCCGTACGACCCGTGGTGCCCGCACCGGCTCGTGCAGAAGCCCTCCACGGCCACGTCCCGCGCCGTGAGCACCAGCGCGACGCCGCCCCTCGCGGCCGCGGGGCGTGCCTTGGCCGCTAGCGCCGGAAGCTGCGACAGCTTCAGGCTCTTCCCCAGGGAGCAGCCCTCGTCGGAGGCTTGCCCGGACAGCACCACCCGCGCGCTCTTGGCGCCGCCGCCGCCGTGCGCGCCGTTCTTGCTGACGGCCGCCGCCGCCGCCGCCTTGGAGAGGTAGAGCTGGTTGACGCTGCTCCACCACTGGGCAACGGACGGCGAGCCCTGCGGCGGCGCGGCGCCGGAGAGGGCGAGGAGGAAGTCGGAGACCACGGCCTTCTGCGCCGGCGTGAAGCGGCCGTACCAGAGGATGGAGACCGGGATGTCGCCGCTCAGCACGGCGCCGTTGTGGTACGTGAGGAGGTTCGGCTGTGGCTGGACGAGGAACATGAGCTTCCTGGTCGCCGCTGACGGCGCGGCCGTGGCTGCGGCGAGCGCCGTCAGAAGCAGAAGGACACTGCTGCGCGTGGCCATTATTTGGACAGGACTCACGAGAGGGGCTAGAACTTTGGAAGTGTTCGAGTGTGAGGAGCACAGCCAAGCCGAGAGCTGCTTATGTAGAGGCGCTTCGCGCAGACTTGAATTAATGCGGGCGAAAAGAAATCACCTTGTGATACACTTGGGCCCTAGTATGTGTTACAGTAGTGTTTGAAGCATCAGAACCAAACAGTGTCAAGTGATGTAGCAGTGTTTTTGTACAGTACTCCTACCTAGCAGTGCCAGTGTTCATTCATCAGAACTCAGAAGTGTGGTTTCCGTGTCTAATAAAGAACCAAACAGTGCACTGGAAAGGGCTAGCGGTTCAGGAAAGAATGGGCTTCCCCTTCGATGCCTCGAACCATTTCCCTTTTTAATTTCGTCAAGGCTTCATCAGACCTACTCCTTCTACAAGGAGAGCGACACGGTCAGGAACTTGTGCGCAGGCAGGATCGGCATGCCCGCCATGGACACCACTAAGAGCATCTCCAACAACGTGATCTATAAAAATGTCCTATAATTTAAAAATAAGTATATTTTATAAAATTTAGGGCACCAACAAAACACTCCGCTCCAACAGTAAAGCCCTAAATCTAGATTATAGGGCAGTCCACTATGGTGTAGTATATTTGAGTCACTTGAGAGAGTGCCCTATAGTTTTTTGATAAAAAATTATAAAATAGGGCACTGTTGGAGTAGTTTTTCCTGTGTAGAGCCCTATATTTCAATTTGAGGCACTAGTTTAAAGCATTGTTGGAGATGCTCTAAAGCCTCCTTTAGAACAAAGAAAAACTGAAGGGATTTTGAAGGAAAGTCTCCTTAATTAGAACAAAGGATTGAATTTCTATAAATCCTATAAAATTCGTGAGGAATAGATTATTGTAGTGAGATTTTAGAGCATTTCTAACATGAGGTACAACCTCTTAGAATTTTTTTCTATGGAATTGCAAGTGTAGTGAAATTCTATCCCTATATCATCTCTATATTTTACCAACCCTGCATTCGAAAGGATGCCTAGACTCCTTTGGAATGCATGATTGGTGAAACATAGGAATAAGAAAGATATAGGAAGATAGTTGTATGACACTTACAATTCCATAGAAATATTTACAAGAGGTTGGACGCCATGTTAAAAATCCTCCAATATATCTCACTGCAACAGTTAGAAATTTTATAGGATTTATAGGAATTCAATCCTTTATTCCAAAGGGTTACATAGACAAAGTTTCTACAAAATTTCAATCCTTCAAAATTCCTTGGCTTCTCTTTTGTTGCAAAGGAGGTAAAATTAATTAGGAGCGAAGCTACGTTAACCTGGTTCCTATGCACGCCACGGTAAGAAGAACAAAAAAAACCATTGATTAGATAATCCTTTACCATATATTGTTATCAAAATATACATATTTCTTTTGCCGTGCACCACCATAAATCTAGAGCTCTGGCTTCGACCCAGGCTAAAAAAATATGATGGGTCTTTGCTATTGCTAGGCACGCATGTGTATGGACACTAGCGCTGGAGGATAATCATCACCGGGGCCCGGGCGTACGTGGAGGTCAAACAAAGGTACGTAGCATTGATCGGACCACGTATAATTGGAGGGCCATCCTCATCATCATGATGCTTTTGGGACGGCAGCTCCCGTCGCCCGTTGGAATGTTCCACGCCAAGGGACTTGACATAGATATCCTCCATCATTATTGATCCGTATTCGTATGTACTACTATATGTCTACATGCATGCACGCGTGAGCAATTACGGTCCACTGTCCCATAACACTATGCCTCTATTTATTTTTATTCATTAATATATATAGTTCATATATTACGAGCTCTGAGCTTTCAATAAATAGAAGAAAGCTCTGGTCTAATACTGTCATCCGGTTCAGCCACACCAGATCCCGGACATCTATAAAAAGAGCCACAGTCCGCCAGGTCATCCGGTTCAGCCACACCACAGTCCCGAGCATCTGTCTCCCAATAGAGCGCGAGGCGGTGGTGGCCTCCGGTCAGCGCAACCGACGACCAATCCCAAATCCGAAGGCGCGACAGCGGCAACTCTCCGATCCGGAGGCGCGACGACAGTGGCTCCCTAATCCGGAGGTAGGTCCTCGACGGCGCGACGACGGTGGCTCCCTGATCCGGTTGCACGACGTCGATGGCTTTCCAGAGGTGCGGCAGCGGCAGCTCCCCAGAGGCGTGTGTGAGGTTCACCATTCGCACCGCGGGCCCCGTGGCATCCTCCAATCCGACATGCTTCGGGCATCCTCCGACGAGCGGTGGTGAATCCTAGAGGCGAGGTGGCAGTTCTGCGAGCGGCGGCTCTATTTTTATGCTACTTTGTATACATAGTTTATGCCAATGTCAATAGGTGTTTACGACATATATTCCTACCATTTACGCCATATGTATAAGATATGTACGACACACTCATTTACGCAACGAAACAAAAAATAAAAAAGTAACATCTTCCGGAAATAAGGTCATCTGCCATGATTTCATAAAATCTCACGCATGCAATCCCTTGATTTATGGTGTCCATTACCGCCATAAAAAATTTATATTCCATAATCAATCCACCTCATTAAATCATATAATTAATCCTTTTTATTTATGTTGCCCGCATGGACGTGGGTGCTGTTGATTTGAACCGCATGCCAGATTTTTACGCAGTGTACCGCAGTGCATAAATACCTTCACCGTGTAGCATAATTCGTATCAGTATATATCATAAACTGGTTCTAAGGAGCCTAGATGCATGGTTGTTGGAGAGATCCTATATTTATGGAGAAAATAAAGCATTTAAAATCAGATTTTTTTCTATATGTAAGGAAAATGGACCCTGGGCCATTTGGTTAAATAAGTTTTGGTGTTTGATGATCAACATAACCTGTGAACTAATGTGTTTGCTAGTGTTTGGTTTTGTAGTTCATAGGATGCTAAAGTTACTTGGACCAAGACATTGAGGAAAGCAACACCTCAAAAGAAGACATTATGAAGATCAAGTGAAGTCCAAGAAACAAAAGAAGTGTTGCCGGCGGACTGTCTGGTCTAGAGCACCGGACTGTCCGGTGGCACACCGGATTGTCCAGTGCACCAGGAACAGTAGCCCTAACGGCTAGTTCCAAGTGGCACTGTGGAGAGAAGACCACCAGACTGTCCGGTGTGACATCTAGAGTGTCCGGTGTAAAAAGCCTGCGTGCCAACGGTCGACTGCAGTGTCAGACCAACGGCTAGGCGCACCAGACAATGCACAGTGCACTGTCCAGTGCACCACCGAATAGTACGATGTGCCACAGAGAGCATAGCTTTTCTCCAATGGCTAGTTTTGTGTTGGGGGCTATAAATACACCCTAACCGGCCATTTCAGGGTGTGGGACTTCAAGCAACATACCAAAGCATATAGTAGATATTACCAAGTGCTCATACACCCAAGTGCTTAATAGAATCACTCGATGATTAGCGTAGGTGCTTTGCAAAGTGCTTAGTGCTTAGGTTAGTTAGATCGCTTTAGCGCTTGCTCTAGGTGAACCCTAGTTAGTTGAGTGAGTTTAGATAAACCACACAACCCCTCGGCTCTTGCGCGAGCCGTTGTAATTGTACCGAGTGGGGCGAGAGTCTTGCAAGACCGTGACAACCGCGTTTGTGTCACAGCCGCTATAGTGTACCGGAGGGAACGAGGCCCGTGGCATTTTGGCCAGAAGCTCGATAGTGGAGACGGCGGGGAGCGTCCGAGAGGAGCTGGAAGCGGAGCACCACTTGCGCGTGGAGAAGGCACGCGACTATCTACGGAGTTACTCGACCGAGGTGCTTGGCCCTCGCGTGGGCTTCCCTTTGCGTAGGGGCACCAACGAGGATTAGTCGGAACCTTGCGTGGTTCCGGATACCTCGATAAAAATATCGGCGTCATCCACGAGAGTTTGCATCTCTACCTTGCTCTTTAGCTTCCGCATTCATATTAAACATTTAAGTTTCAATCTTGTCTTTATACTTATATTGTTGTAGATTGAAACTTATCCATTGCGGTAGAGATAACAAACACTTAGACAAAACCTAGTTTGCATATTCTAGTTTGATTAATTGCATGTAACACTCCAAAATCACATTCTAAATATATTAGGAAATTCATTTCATGATTTAAATAAACATGTTTTTAGATAATAGATTACCTAAAATTATTAGGTGAACTATCCTTTATGTTAAAGATCTATTCTCCAAAAAAAAGAACTAAGTTAAATTATCTCTTAATATAGAGTTTACATAAGAAATTATATTCTTTTAAATAAATATGTGAAGTCTCTAGATTTATTTTAATATACTTCTAAAATGTGGCTATGTGTTTGAATTATTTTCTTTAATAATTATTATTGTAAAACATCTTACATGAATTATTTCTACTGATTTTCATTTGCTTAAATGGATAAATTAATTAATAAAAATGCTTTGCATAAATCCTGTTGAGTTTTTGTTTGTTGCAATTTATGCTTGAAATAGAAAATTTAACTTAGCTTTAAATTAGACTTGAATTTTAAATTTAAAATAGAAAGCAGAAATTAGAAATACAAGCTAATATAATGGATTGATGTATGTTGTTTGGTTTGTTTGTAAATGATGTCCTTTAGGTAAAGTCAATACAAATTAGGATATCGCAATAAGATATTTTAAAAAATACTCCTTTCAGCTCGCGTGTAACACCCAAAAAATTATTAATTTAAAAAGTTAAATAAAAATATATTCTAATATTTATTTAAATTGAAGGTCTAATATGATTAGTATAAATTAACAACAATATTGTTGGAATAAAAGAGATAAGTTAGAGTTCCTAACAAATAGGATATGATTGTAACAGATAAGTACCAGATTAGATCTGTCATGTAACGGATTTGGTTTCGAGTGTGTTAGAGTTCCTAATATATAGGATATAGTTGTAACAAATAAGTACAAGATTAGATCTGTCATGTAACTACCCACCTTCCAACCTATATAAATACATGCCACAATAACACCTCAAGCCATCAATCCAAGACTCATCTCATCCATAGCCTTGCAGCAGCCACCGCTCGCCGGTGGGCCTACCACCGCGGGCAGGATGCCGCAGCTCCATTCCGGCGTGAACAGGATCGTGCGGGGAGAAACGACCCTGACCGTCGATCTGGTGATGAGCGCTCGCGATTGAATCTCAAATGCTCCATCGTGATTGAAAATCGTAGCCCTTGATCTCGGATCTGTTGGCCGAGATCAGATCGCGAGATCCTTTAATCTCGAGTGTTGATTTTAGATCCGACCGCTGTGATAGAATATCAGTTCAGGTGAGATAAGTCTCTAATCGCTGCCGTCGGATTTGGATCCCACGGCTAGCAATCCACCGTACCCCTTCGCCATGTCCATCTTTATAAAGAGGCCCTCGGGTTTCTTTCAAATCAACCCCTTCGCCATTATGCCGTCAATGGGGTTTTCGGGCACAGTAATTGCTCTACCGAGGCTAGGTGCCGAGGTTCGTTCGTTTTGCTTGTGTTAGTCACCCCTCTTGCGGGGAGATGTACTATGTTTATCAAACTGGAGAAACCTAACGGGCGACTTCGACCTCAGGGGAATTTTTGTAAAGGCTACGTAGTGAAACCTTGCCGACTCATCTTGGGAGTGCTTAAGGCTCTGTACTACCCGAGGCAAAAAAGGGATCACAACTCGTGGGTAAAGTGTGCGACCTCTGCAAAGGGTTATAAACTGGTATATCAGTTTTTCTCACGGTTATGAGCAGCCTTGGGAGCTCCTTTGATTAGAAGTTATTCAGGATACCTCGATGATGATGGTTATAATGATGAATTCTTGTATTTCCTCTTGGAGGGAGTACTTTTGGGGGTAATAACTTGGGATTATTACTAAAACTTGGCTCCCTACTAGTAATAAATACTCGACTAACTAAAAGATACTGCTTTGAGCTTCACCCCACATACAGCTAGTCCACTTTAGCCAAACGAGACATTTGTTGAGTACGTTGATGTGTACTCACCCTTGCTTAAAACACCAAACACCAGGTTGTCCCCATTGCAACCCCTGTCATATGGAGGAGTTTCAGGACTTCGATGAGTTCTAGAGTAGATTAGCGGCAAACCCCCAGTTAGCTGCATGTGAAGACCTTATCATACTACGTTTCATTCAGCACTTTGATTTATGTTTAAGTTCATGACTTTGTGGATGTTTCGGACATCATGATGTAATAAAGTACTACTTCTTTCCGCTATTATTTGAGCACTGTATGATGATGTGCAACTATGTAATCGTGTGTACGTGAATTTCTGATCCTGGCATGTGAAAGGGAAATAGGGTCAAACCTTTTCGTAAATGATTTTGGTGGTTGAATTGCTCAACACAAATAATTGGACTAACTAGTTTGCTCTAGATTATAAGTTCTACAGGTGCCAAAGGTTCAACACAAACCAATAAAAAGTCCAAGAAAGGGTTCAAATAAAAAGAGCAAAAGACAACCGAAGTCTGCCCTGGTCTAGCGCACCGGACTGTCCGGTGCACCAGGGAGATCAACTCCGAACTTGTCACCTTCGGGTTTCTGGGATTGCCTCTCCGCTATAATTCACCGAACTGTCCGGTGTAGCACCGGACTGTCTGGTGTGCCAGTGGAGTAATGGCTAAACAGCGCCAACGGTCGTCTGCAAAAGGTGAACAGTGAGCTACAGTGCACAGACTACGCGCGCAGAAGTCAGAGCAGGCACAATTGGCGCACCAGACAGTGAACAGGACCTGTCCGGTGCACCACTGGATTGTCTGGTAGCCCCACTTGTCAGAGCTCCAATGGTCGAACCCTAACAGTTGGGTGACGTGGCTGGCGTACCGGACAGTGTCCGGTGGCGCACCAGACTGTCCGGTGCGCCATACGACAGGAGCCTTCCCCAACGGCCACTTTGGTGGTTGGGGCTATAAATACCCCCAACCACCAACACTTCAAGGCATCCAAGTTTTCAGCCAACATTCAATACAAGAGCTAGTGCATTCAATACAAGACACAATTAGAGTGAATCAAAATCTCTCCAAGTCCCAATTCCACTCAAAGCAATAGTGACTAGAGGAGAGAGTTTTGTTGTGTTCTTTTGAGCTCTTGTGCTTGGATCGCTTTTCTTCTTCCTCTATTCTTGTTCTCAACTCAATTGTAATCAAAGCAAGAGATACAAAGTTGTTGTGGTCCTTGTAGTGGACTAAGTGTCCCGTTTGATTGAAGAGAAAAGCTCACTCGGTCTAGGTGACCGTTTGAGAGAGGGAAAGGGTTGGAAGAGACCCGGTCTTTGTGACCACCTCAACGGGGAGTAGGTTTGCAAGAACCGAACCTCGGTAAAACAAATCATCGTGTCATCCGCCTTATTTGCTTGTGATTTGTTTTTTGCCCTCTCCTTCGGACTCGATTATATTTCTAACGCTAACCCCGGCTTGTAGTTGTGCTTAAACTTTATAATTTTCAGATTTGCCTATCCACCCCCCTCTAGGCGACTTTCAATTGGTATCAGAACTCGGTACTCCATTAGAGCCTAACCACTCGAAGTTATGTCGGGAGCTCACGCCAAGAAGGAGATGGTGACCGACGAGAAGCCCGCTACAAGCCACGGGAAAGCTCCATCAGGGGAGTCCGACAACAAGAAGAGGGAGAAATCACCCCCCACGTCAAGTCGCATCGGAGTGGCGACAAGAAGAAGAAAATGAAGAAAGTGGTCTACTACGAGATCGATTCTTCGTCACCTTCCACCTCTGGCTCCGACACGCCGTCCGTCACTTCTAAGCGCCATGAGCGCAAGAAGTTTAGTAAGATCCCCTTACGCTACCCTCGCATTTCCAAACGCACTCCTTTACTTTCCGTCCCACTAGGCAAACCACCGGTTTTTGACGGTGAAGATTATAGTATGTGGAGTGATAAAATGAGGCACCATCTAACCTCACTCCACGCTAGCATTTCAGACATTGTTGAATTTGGAGCGCAGGAACCATCCGTGGGGGATGAAGGCTATGACTCGGACGAGGTAGCCCAAATCCGGCACTTCAACTCCCAAGCCACTACTATACTCCTCGCCTCTCTAAGTCGAGAGGAGTATAATAAGGTGCAAGGGTTGAAAAGTGCCAAAGAAATTTGGGACGTGCTCAAGACTGCGCACGAAGGAGACGAGGTGACTAAGATCACCAAGAGGGAAACGATCGAGGGGGAGCCCGGTCGCTTCATGCTCAACCAAGGGGAGGAGCCACAAGCTATGTACAACCGGCTCAAGACCTTGGTGAACCAAGTGCGCAACCTCGGGAGCACCAAATGGGATGACCATGAAATGGTCAAGGTTATTCTAAGATCACTTGTATTTCTTAACCCTACACAAGTTCTATTAATTTGTGGTGATCCTAGATACAAGCTAATGTCACCCGAGGAGGTTATAGGAAAATTTGTGAGCTTTGAATTGATGATCAAAGGCTCCAAGAAAATCATCGAGCAAGGCGTCTCCTCCACACCCGATGTGCAACCCGTTGCATTCAAAGCAATGGAGGAGAAGAAAGAAGAGTCTACGTCAAGTAGGCTCCCCATCGACGCCTCCAAGCTTGACAACGAGGAGATGGCGCTCATCATCAAGAGCTTCCGCCAAATCCTCAAGCAAAGGAGGGGGAAGGATTACAAACCCCGCTCCAAGAAGGTTTGCTACAAGTGTGATAAGCCTGGTCACTTTATAGCAAAATGTCTTATTTCTAGTGACAATGACAGGGGCGACGACAAGAGAGGGAAGAAGAAGGAGAAGAAGAGGTACTACAAGAAGAAGGCCAGCGATGCCCATGTTTGCCAGGAGTGGGACTTCGACGAGAGCTCCACCGACTCCTCCTCCGACGAGGACACCGCAAACATTGCTGTCAACAAGGGTCTCCTCTTCCCCAACGTCGGCCACAAATGCCTCATGGCAAATGATGGCAAAAAGAAGGTAAAATCTAGAGCCTCTACTAAATATGCAACATCTAGTGATGAAGATAACTCTAGTGATGATGAGGATAATTTACTTGCCCTTTTTGCCAATCTAAACATGCAACAAAAAGAAAAATTAAATGAATTGATATGAGCTATTCATGAGAAGGATGAACTCTTGGATAGCCAAGAGGACTTCCTAATTAAAGAAAATAAGAAGCATGTTAAGGTTAAATATGCTTATGATCAGGAAGTAGAAAAATGTGAAAAATTAACTAGTGAGCTAAGCACTTGCCATGATACTATTTCTAACCTTAGAAATGAAAATGCTAAATTAATTGCTAAGGTTGAGAAGTTAGATGTTTATGATGATTCAATTGCTAATCTTAGAAATGATAATGATAATTTGATTACTAAGATTGACAAGTTGAATGCATCTCTCTCTAGCCTTAAAATTGAGAATGAAAAATTAATTGCTAAGGCTAAAGATTTAAATATTTGCATTATTTCTATTTCCAATCTTAAGAATGAGAATGCTATTTTACATGCTAAGATTGATGAATTAAATGTTTGCAAACCCTCTACATCTACCATTGAGCATGTTACTATATGCACTAGATGTAGAAATATTAATGTTGATGCTATTCATGATCACCTAGCTTTAATTAAACAACAAAATGATCACATAGCTCAACATAGTGCTAAGATTAATGAGCATGACTTAGAAAATGAAAAATTTAAATTTGCTAGAAGCATGCTCTATAGTGGGAGACGCCCTGGCATTAAGGATGGCATTGGCTTCCAATAGGGAGAAAATGTCAAGCTTAATGCCCCTAAGAAATTGTCTAATTTTGTTAAAGGTAAGGCTCCCATGGTTTAGGATAACGAGGGTTACATTTTATACCCTGTCGGTTATCCCGAACACAAAATTAGGAGAATTCATTCTAGAAAGTTTCACTCTGGCTCTCATCATGTTTTATGTATAAGAGTGAGGCATCTAGTTCTAGGCAATCCACTCATGTTAAATTGCCTAAGAAGAAAACTCCTATTGCATCAAATGAACCTAATATTTCATCTAAGACTTTTGATGCATCATATGTTTTAACTAACAAATCAGGCAAAGTAGTTGCCAAATATGTTGGGGCCAAACGCAAGGGCTCAAAGACTTGTGTTTGGGTACCCAAGGTGCTTGTTTCTAATGTCAAAGGACCCAAGACTGTTTGGGTACCTAAGAACAAGGCCTAAATTTGTTTTGTAGGTTTATGCATCCGGGGGCTCAAGTTGGATCATTGATAGCGGGTGCACAAACCACATGACTGGGGCGAAAATGATGTTCTCCTCCTACGAGAAAAACCATGATCCCCAAAGAGCTATCACATTCGGGGATGGAAATCAAGGTTTGGTCAAAGGACTTGGTA
Organism: Zea mays; assembly: GCF_902167145.1. NCBI lineage: Eukaryota > Viridiplantae > Streptophyta > Magnoliopsida > Poales > Poaceae > Zea > Zea mays. The sequence goes on along the minus strand of NC_050104.1, from coordinate 7,520,812 downwards.
AAATTGCTATATCTCCTGACCATTCTATTTCCAATGTTTTTCTTGTAGATTCTTTAGACTACAATTTGCTTTCTGTTTCTCAATTATGTAAAATGGGCTACAATTGTCTTTTTACGGATATAGGTGTTACTGTCTTTAGAAGAAGTGATGATTCAGTAGCATTTAAGGGAGTGTTAGAGGGTCAGCTATACTTAGTTGATTTTAATAGAGCTGAACTCGACACTTGCTTAATTGCTAAGACTAACATGGGTTGGCTCTGGCATCGCCGACTAGCCCACATTGGGATGAAGAATCTTCATAAGCTTCTAAAGGGAGAGCACATTTTGGGACTAACATATGTTCATTTTGAGAAAGACAGGATTTGTAGCGCATGTCAAGCAGGAAAGCAAGTTGGTGTTCATCATCCACACAAGAACATCACGACGACTGATAGGCCGCTTGAGCTACTCCACATGGATCTATTTGGCCCAATTGCTTACATAAGCATCGGCAGGAGTAAGTACTGTCTAGTTATTGTGGATGATTATTCTCGCTTCACTTGGGTGTTCTTTTTGCAGGATAAATCTCAAACCCAAGAGACATTAAAGGGATTCTTGAGACGGGCTCAAAATGAGTTCGGCTTAAGGATAAAAAAGATTAGAAGCGACAACGAGACGGAGTTCAAGAACTCTCAAATTGAAGGCTTTCTTGAGGACGAGGGCATCAAGCATGAGTTCTCTTTTCCCTACACGCCACAACAAAATGGTGTAGTGGAGAGGAAGAATAGAACTCTACTTGACATGGCGAGGACCATGCTTGATGAGTACAAGACTCCGGACCGGTTTTAGGCGGAGGCAATCAACACCGCTTGCTACGCCATCAACCGTCTCTACCTTCACCGAATCCTCAAGAAGACATCATATGAACTCCTAACCGGTAAAAAGCCCAATGTTTCATATTTTAGAGTCTTTGGTTGCAAATGCTTTATTCTTGTTAAAAGAGGTAGAAAATCTAAATTTGCTCCTAAGGTTGTAGAAGGCTTTTTACTTGGTTATGACTCAAACACAAGGGCATATAGAGTCTTTAACAAGTCCACTGGACTAGTTGAAGTTTCTTGTGACATTGTGTTTGATGAGACTAATGGCTCTCAAGTAGAGCAAGTTGATCTTGATGAGCTAGATGATGAAGAGGCTCCATGCGTCGCACTAAGGAACATGCCCATTGGGGATGTGTGTCCTAAGGAATCCGAAGAGCCTTCACAAGCACAAGATCAACCATCTTCCTCCATGCAAGCATCTCCACCAACTCAAGATGATGAAAATGAAGATCAAGATGAGCCACCTCAAGAAGAGGACAATGATCAAGGGGGAGATGCTAATGATCAAGACAAGGAAGATGATGAGGGTCCAAGACCGCCACACCCAAGTGTCCACCAAGCAATACAACGAGATCACCCCGTGAACACTATCCTCGGCGATATTCAAAAGGGGGTAACCACTCGATCTCGTGTCGCTCATTTTTGTGAACATTACTCCTTTGTGTCTTCTATTGAGCCATACAGGGTGGAAGACGCATTAAGGGATTCAGACTGGGTGTTGGCAATGCAAGAGGAACTCAACAACTTCACGAGGAATGAGGTATGGCATCTTGTTCCACGTCGTAACCAAAATGTTGTAGGAACCAAATGGGTCTTCCGCAACAAGCAAGATGAGCATGGTGTGGTGACAAGGAACAAAGCCCGACTTGTGGCCAAGGGATATTCACAAGTCGAAGGTTTGGATTTCGGTGAAACCTATGCACCCGTAGCTAGGCTTGAGTCAATTCGCATATTACTTGCCTATGCTACTTACCATGGCTTTAAGCTCTACTAAATGGACGTGAAAAGTGCCTTCCTCAATGGACCAATCAAGGAGGAGGTATATGTTGAGCAACCTCCCGGCTTTGAAGATAGTGAGTACCCTAACCATGTCTATAAACTCTCTAAGGTGCTTTATGGGCTCAAGCAAGCCCCAAGAGCATGGTATGAATGCCTTAGAGATTTCCTTATCGCTAATGGCTTCAAAGTCGGAAAAGCCGATCCTACTCTCTTTACTAAAACAATTGCAAATGATTTGTTTGTATGCCAAATTTATGTTGATGATATCATATTTGGGTCTACTAACAAATCTACATGTGAAGAGTTTAGTAGGATCATGGTTCAAAAATTCGAGATGTCAACGATGGGGGAGTTGAAGTATTTTCTAGGATTTCAAGTCAAGCAACTCCAAGAGGGCACCTTCATTAGCCAAACGAAGTAGATTCAAGACATTCTTACCAAGTTTGGGATGAAGGATGCCAAGCCCATCAAAACACCCATGGGAACCAATGGGCATCTCGACCGCGACACGGGAGGTAAATCCGTAGATCAAAAGATATACCGATCGATGATAGGATCTTTACTCTATTTATGTGCATCTCGACCATATATTATGCTTTCCGTATGCATGTGTGCAAGATTCCAAGCCGATCCTAAGGAAGTTCACCTTAGGGCCGTAAAACAACTCTTGAGATATTTAGCTCATACTCCTAAGTTTGGCCTTTGGTACCCCAAGGGATCCACTTTTGATTTAATAGGTTACTCAGATGCTGATTGGGCAGGGTGTAAAATTGATAGAAAGAGCACATCAGGGACTTGTCAGTTCTTGGGAAGATCCCTGGTGTCTTGGGCTTCAAAGAAACAAAACTCAGTAGCTCTTTCCACCGCCGAAGCCGAGTACATTGCCGCAGGCCATTGTTGCGCACAATTGGTTTGGATGAGGCAAACCCTTAGGGACTACGGTTACAAATTAACCAAAGTTTCTCTCCTATGTGATAATGAGAGTGCAATTCACATGGCAGATAATCCCATTGAGCACAGCCGCACTAAGCACATAGCCATTCGATATCACTTTTTGAGGGATCACCAGCAAAGGGGGATATCGAGATTGCATATGTTAGCACCAAAGAACAATTAGCCGATATCTTTACCAATCCATTAGATGAGAAAACTTTTACCAAACTTAGGCATGAGCTAAATATTCTTGATTCTAGGAATTTTGATTGATATTTTGCACACATAGCTCATTTATATTCCTTTGATCATATATGTTTCATGTGCTATGACTAATGTGGTTTTCAAGTATATTTCATGCTAAGTCTTAGATTGAAAGGGAAATGGAGTACTTCGGCGAAGACAAGGCTTCCACTCCACTCCATCGAATCATTCATCCTTCGCCGATACTCCGCACCGCTCTCCAATTTGGTATAATCCTCACTCATATATTGTTTGCCAAAGGGGGAGAGCAAGTAATGAAGGGCTTATATTTCACTCACAAGTATCCGTTTTTGACGATTCATGCCAAAGGGGGAGAAAGTATTAGCCCAAAGCAAAAGGACTGCACCACCACCAATTTAAAAAATGTAGTCTTTTCAATTTGTATTAAAGAAGTTTTTTCAATTGGTATCTTACTTATGATATAATTTCAAATTGGTATGACCTCTTTCAAAATTAATATCCAAAACCCTCTTGAACACTAAGAGGAGATTTCATTAAGGGGGAGTTTTATTTAGTCAAATGAAAAGCATTTGAAACAGGGGGAGAAAATTTCAAATCTTGAAAATGCTTCTCGAAATCTTATTCATATACCTTTAACTATTTGCAAAAGACTTTGAAAAAGAATTTCCAAAATATTTGCAAAAACAAAACAAGTGGTGCAAGCGTGGTCCAAAATATTAAAAATGAAGAAAGCAATCCATGCATATCTTATGGAATGAAAAATTGGTTTAATTCCAAGTAACCTTTGCACTTACCTTATACAAACTAGTTCAATTCTGCACTTATATATTTGCTTTGGTTTGTGTTGACATCAATCACCAAAAAGGGGGAGATTGAAAGGGAAATAGGCTCAAACCTTTTCCTAAATGATTTTGGTGGTTGAATTGCCCAACACAAATAATTGGACTAACTAGTTTGCTCTAGATTATAAGTTCTACAGGTGCCAAAGGTTCAACACAAACCAATAAAAAGTCCAAGAAAGGGTTCAAATAAAAAGAGCAAAAGACAACCGAAGTCTGCCCTGGTCTAGCGCACCGGACTATGCGGTGTGCCATCGGACAGTGTCCGGTGCACCAGGGAGATCAACTCCGAACTTGTCACCTTCGGGTTTCTAGGATTGCCTCTCCGCTATAATTCACCGGAATGTCCGGTGTAGCACCGGACTCTTCGGTGTGCCAGCGGAGTAACGGCTAAACAGCGCCAACGGTCGTCTGCAAAAGGTGAACAGTGAGCTACAGTGCGCGGACTGCGCGCGCAGAAGTCAGAGCAGGCGCAGTTGGCGCACCGGACAGTGAACAGGACCTGTCCGGTGCACCACCGGACTGTCTGGTGGCCCCACTTGTCAGAGCTCCAATGGTCGAACCCTAACGGTTGGGTGACGTGGCTGGCGCACCGGACAGTGTCCGGTGGCGCACCGAACTGTCCGGTGCGCCATACGACAGCAGCCTTCCCCAACGACCACTTTGGTGGTTTAGGCTATAAATACCCCCAACCCCCAACACTTCAAGGCATCCAAGTTTTCAGCCAACACATTCAATACAAGAGCTAGTGCTTTCAATACAAGACACAATTAGAGTGAATCAAAATCTCTCCAAGTCCTAGTTCCACTCAAAGCAATAGTGACTAGAGGAGAGAGTTTTGTCATGTTCTTTTGAGCTTTTGTGCTTGGATCGCTTTTCTTCTTCCTCTATTCTTGTTCTCAACTCAATTGTAATCAAAGCAAGAAACACCAAGTTGTGGTGGTCCTTGTAGTGGACTAAGTGTCCCGTTTCATTGAAGAGAAAAGCTCACTCGGTCTAGGTGACCGTTTGAGAGAGGGAAAGGGTTGAAAGAGACTCGGTCTTTGTGACCACCTCAACGGGGAGTAGGTTTGCAAGAACCGAACCTCGGTAAAACAAATCACCGTGTCATCCGCCTTATTTGCTTGTGATTTGTTTTTCGCCCTCTCCTTCGGACTCGATTATATTTCTAACGCTAACCCCGGCTTGTAGTTGTGCTTAAACTTTATAACTTTTAGATTTGCCTATTCACCCCCCTCTAGGCGACTTTCAGCACGTACATGGTTCGTATTCGGTTTGCCTTCCAAAACTGGGTGTGACAAAATCTTATTAGAAATATGCTAATAAAGATGTGTCACAGCTTAGAAAACAACCACAACCAATTCCTAAAATGCCATCCAAACATTACATTAATATGGATGCATTTTTTATCTTTGTAGTCCCGATAAAATAAAAAATACTAGGGTTAGCAAGTACTTATGCTGCTACTTCTATAGTGTTGGGGCGAAGGCAAAGACGCCACCCTTCGCTCGAGGCCTTCGCTGCAACCACTGGTCCGACAGAGACAAAGCGGGCAGGGACACCCTTCGCAGGACTCGGCACTTTGACGAAGGCCTGCGGCAACGTCCTCCCGCGGCGCGTCCTCGTTCAGTCCCAAGGCCCACGTGTGATCTGGCCCATTGTAACGGGCCCCGCGTGGCCGCCTCTGTATTACGGGCCTAACTTGTAAAGGAATACTTGTAATTACAGTTTGTAACCCTGCTTTATGGGAATATTCTGGGGATAAAATAGGTGTCTGAGGGCACATGCGTCCTTAACACAAGACGCTGGGCACTCAGATACCTATAAATACCCCCGCACAGTGCCCGTGAGAGGCTAGATCAACAGAGCTATTGCCCCCGTGCACGTAACCCTGTTGTCACCACCATTCACCCCTGTTGGCCTCCTTGCTGCTGAGAGCAAATTCCAACATTTGGCGCCCACCGTTCGTGCTACGACAAAACCACCCGCGATGGCACCCAAGAGAGCTAACCCCAAGGCTGACGAGGCTGCGAAGGCAGCACTGCTGGCCGCAAGAAAGGGCAAGGCCCTCGTCCTCACCCAATCCACCCACCAAGAGCCCACTGAAGACAATGTCCCCCACACCGGCGAAGACGACACCTTCCGCACCTGCGGAACCGAAGGACAGTCACAGCCGCCCCCAGGCTTCGCCCCACTGGAAGGCGCGGACCTCACCGAGGACGGTGAGGTCCTCGGCGTCTCAACCGAAGAACAGCTGCAGCTGCGCGCCCTGCGCCTCAGGAACCGCAATCTCCAGAGGCAGAAAGAGATACTGGAGGCCAAGCGCCAGCGTGTGTCCGCATTAGCCAAAGTGCGGCAAATGATACGCGACGAGGAGCAGAAAGCCCAAGACCTCGAGCGCGAGATCGCGCTGATGCAGCGCGAAGGCCACCTCGGTCTACAGCAAGAGCCACCCCTCCAACAGCGCACACAACCGGAGGACTCGCGCGAAGGCCACCTCGGCCGGCAGCATGGCCCACCCCTGCAGCACCGGGCGCAGCCGGAGAACCCGCGTTTCCCCCAGCACGACTACGTCTCCCAGCACGGCGCGCCATTCCAAGGGGTCAATTACCTCGACGAGCGAAGTCCCCTGGCGCCACACTTACAAGTGACGCCTTGGCCAGCTAACTTTCGAGCGGGGGCATACCCCAAGTACAACGGCAGCACCGACCCGGCGCAATACATCATGAGTTATCAAGTCGCCGTTGCATCAGCCGGAGGAGACGACGCCACAATGGCGAAGTCTTTCATCATCGCACTAGAGGGCCCAGCACTCACCTGGTTCACCAGATTGCCTCCGCTGTCCATTGATTCGTGGAGAAGTCTCAGGGACAAGTTCCTCCTCAACTTCCAAGGGTACCGTCCAGACACCGACGCTTTGGTCGAGCTCTCGCTTTGCAAACAGCTAGAAAAGGAGACCCTGCGAGAGTATTACCGCAAGTTCTTAACACTCAAGTCGCAGCTGCCCTCTGTCGACGATCAGATCGCTATCCACTACGCCATCAGTGGCCTTCGGGCCGGCGTCCTCTACAGCCATTGTGTCAGAGATCCACCCAAGAGCTTGCAGGAGCTATATCAGCTCTTCGAAAAATATGCCAAATCCGAAGAGCTCCACCAGCGCAAGGTCGAGTCACAACGGAAACCCAAAGATGCCCCGCAGTCCAGCCGCACGTGGACAAGGACTCCGCAGCCAGACTCCGGTCGAGAGGGCCGCAGTCAGCAGCAAGTGCACAACATCGTCAACCAACAGCCTGCTGCTGATCCCCCTCGCCGCCAGGAATATCCCCCCCAGGGCCGCGGAAATGGAACTCGCGGCAGGGGTCGAGGGCGGGCGCAGCAGCCGCCGCGCCGGTTCTATTGCCTTTTCCACGGCGAAGACTGCGCCCACCAGACCAAAGACTGCCCCGAGACGAAGGCCACCAGAGACAGAATGGCGCGGGCGCAGCCAGCCGACAATCCTAGAATTGTCGCGCATAATTACCAACCACCCCCTCCACCATACATCCACGCTCCCGCTCCGCATACACCGCACCACGCTTACCAACACCATCAGGAAGTACAAATCGTACCTCCTCCACCCCCACCGCCACACCAGCAACACCAAAACATCCCCCACGCCCCAAAACAGGAAGACTTCGCCGATCAACCATATCGCGGAGTCATTCACATGATAACAGGGGGGTCCAGCACTGACTTCGACACCAAGCGGCAGAAGCGGGACCACTACCGCAGCATCAACCACGTCGCCGTCACTGGCCCAGTCGTGCAGACGAAGTGGTCCCACATACCGCTAACCTTCGACGCACGAGACGTCGACCTGCGCAGCGCCCCCCACATCGACGCTATGGTCATCAATTGCAGCGTGGCAGGCTGGGACTTACACAAAGTCCTAGTCGACAATGGCAGTCAGGCGGACATCATCTTCCTCCACGCCTTCGACCGCATGGGTATAAGCCACAGCTTGCTGAAGCCTTCGGACAACCCGTTGTATGGTTTCGGCGGCAAGGGCACCTTCCCAGTTGGCAAGATAGAGTTGCCCCTCTCCTTCGGTGTAGCGCCCAATGCCCGAAGTGAGCAAGTAACCTTCGACATTGTCGACATGGTATATCCATACAACGCCATCATGGGCCGGGGATCCATCAACAAGTTCGAAGCTGCCATCCACGGGTTGTACCTATGTATGAAGATACCAGGCCCGCTAGGCGCCATCACAGTCTACGGCAACCAGCAGACGGCGCGCAACATTGAGCGGGACTTCGTGCCCGGTCAGAGAAACGTACACTGTCTCACGACCCAGCGCGAGGTCCCTGCGCCGGCCAGCCCAACCGACAAGCAGCACGACAAGGCACAGTTGCAGTGCCAAGACGGGACCAAGACTGTCCCCCTCGATCAGGCCACGCCCAAGCAGACAGTAACTATCAGCGAAGACCTCACCTCACTTGAAGAAGAGAGACTTCTCTGCTGCCTGGCCAAGAATAAGGATGTCTTCGCCTGGTCTGCCCTCGATCTGGTCGGAGTCAGCAGAGCCATAATTGAGCACAGCTTGGGGATCGACCCTTCGGTGCGACCCAAAAAGCAGAAGCTTCGCAAAATGTCAGACGAAAAGACAGAGGCCGCCAAGGCGGAGGTGCATCGCCTCCTGGAGGCTAAATTCATCGAGCCAGTGGCTTACCCCACGTGGCTCTCCAATGTTGTGATGGTGCAGAAAAAAAGCGGAAAATGGCGCATGTGCATAGACTTCACCAGTCTCAATAAGGCCTGCCCAAAGGACAATTTCCCGTTGCCGCGGATCGACAAAATAGTCGATAGCGCGGCCGGATGCGAGGTCATGTCCCTCCTCGACTGCTTCTCCGGCTATCACCAGATATACATGAAGGAGGAAGACAAGGCTAGCACCAGCTTTATAACACCCTTCGGCACTTATTGCTTTGTCAGAATGCCGGAGGGTCTCAAGAATGCCGGATCCACCTTCTCCAGACTCACCAAAACAGTGCTCGAGGGGCAGGTCGGCAGAAATATATTCACATATGTGGATGACATCGTCGTCGCCAGCAAGAATAAGGAGGACCATCTCGCCGACCTGGCAGAGACATTCGCGAACATGCGAGATGCACGACTCCGCCTAAACCCGGAAAAGTGCGTTTTCGGTGTTCGCCAGGGCAAGATATTGGGCTACCTGGTGTCCCGCCGCGGCATCGAGGCCAACCCAACCAAGATCCAGGCCATCGTCGATATGTCGCCTCCGCAGTCCGCCAGGGACGTCCAGCGCCTGACAGGCAGGATGGCCGCTCTCAACAGATTCATCTCCAGGTCCGCCAAGCGAAGTCTCCCCTTCCTCAAAACACTCCGCGGCGCGAAGGACTTCGCTTGGGGACCGGAGCAAGCAGCGGCCTTCGCCTCACTAAAACAGTACCTGTCGGAGCTGGCCATCCTCACAAGCCCCGACTCCTCGCTCCCCTTATTGCTCTATGTCGCGACTTCGCCGCACGCGGTCAGCGCGGCACTGGTACAGGAGCAGACAGTCGAGGGCGCAGTCAGACAGTGCCCTGTCTACTATGTCTCCGAAGTCCTGACACCGTCCAAATGCAACATGACAGAGCTGGAGAAGATTGCCTACGCAGTTGTTATGTCCTCACGCAAGCTGCGCCATTATTTCGAAGCATTCAAGGTCCGAGTCACCTCAGACAGGGGGCTCGGCGAACTATTCAGGAACCCAGAGGCATCAGTGAGGATTGCCAAGTGGGCAGCCGAACTCTCCGGCTACCACATCAGCTTCGAGCCCAGGACAGCTATCAAGTCGCAAGTTCTGGCAGACTTCGTCGTCGACTGGACTGGGCCAGTAACACAGCCGGACCCATCCACAGAAAAGGTCTGGACTATCCATTGCGACGGTGCATGGTGTCATGCGGGGGCAGGCGTCGCTGCAGTCGTCACCTCGCCAGCCGGAGTCAAACACAGATATGCAGCACGCCTCAGCTTCGCTCTGGAATCCGACAAATGTACAAACAACATAGCAGAGTATGAAGCAGTCATCCTCGGCCTCCGCAAGCTAAGGGCCCTCGGAGTCACCACATGTATCATCAAAACAGACTCCAAGATAGTTGCCGGTCAGGTCGAGAAAGACTATACAGCAAAAGACCCCGCGCTCATGCAATACCTCGCGGCTATCCGAAGTCTCGAGAGACAATTCAAGGGATTCACCCTACAGCATGTGGACAGGGCCAGGAACGAGGAGGCCGATGCATTAGCCAAGGCCGCCGCCAGGGGCGAGCCCTTACCCTCCGACGTATTCTTTCACACCATCGGCACGCCAGCCGTCCGGAGCCCCGAAGGGCTCCAAATAACTAATGATAGCGAAGGCCACCGTATAGTCAACCTAATCATGACCGAAGACTGGCGGGCCCCATTAACCCTGTTCCTACAGGGATACTATCATCCAGCCGACGTCAGTGAGGCAAAGCGCCTCAGACATCGAAGCCGGGACTTCGCACTGATCGAGGGCCAATTATACAAGAAAGGGGTCAGTTAGCCAATGCTTAAATGCGTCACCGAACCCGAAGGCATGCAAATCCTGCGCGAGGTCCACAGTGGCACGTGCGGCTCGCACGCGGGGCCAAGGGCCCTGGCCGCAAAGGTGATCCGACAAGGGTTTTACTGGCCTGCAATGATCTGCGCCGCAAATCGAGTCACAAGGTCCTGCGAAGCCTGCCAGAAGTTCTCTCCTCGGTCAGGCAACCCTTCGCAATACACAAAGCTGATTGCCCATACATGGCCTCTTCAGCGCTGGGGCCTGGACATTGTCGGGCCCCTGCCCACCGCTCAGGGGAACCTTAAGTTCGCCTTCGTAGCCGTCGAATACTTCACCAAATGGATTGAAGCGAGGGCTGTTTCCACAATCACATCAAAGACTGCCCAAAAATTCTTCTGGCAGAATATCGTTTGCCGCTTCGGAGTACCGTCCGAGCTAACAGTTGACAACGGCAAGCAGTTCGACAGCCAAGATTTCAAGGATTTTTGTTTCTCCATCGGCACCAAGCTTGCCTTCGCTTCAGTCTATCATCCGCAGTCCAACGGGGTCGTGGAGCGCGCCAATGGGAAAATATTCACAGCTGTCAAAAAGATGCTCCTCGATGAAAGAAAAGGCAGATGGACCGATTTATTACCGGAGGCAGTCTGGGCGCTAAACACAACCGAGTGCAAGGCAACCGGGTTCACTCCTTTCCGCCTTCTATACGGATCGGAGGCAATGACCCCGCAAGAAATGACTGCTTGCTGCTGAGAGCAAATTCCAACATATAGTTTGGAAGTACGAGCATGACAAGCCTCTAGTCAGGCTAGAGCCTGTCAAAAAACTTCTAACACAAATTCATAGATTCGATTAATGGTACATGGTGAAATCTACTAGTAAGAGTACCTGTATTGTTGTACTCATCAATAATAATAACTACTTCAATAGTATATAAATCATGTGACTGGATTTTGAGGATATCAATCATATATCCTGTTGGGACCATGCTTCGTCGCCGAAGGTCCTGCAGGAAGAAACAGCTTCGGCTGAAGCTGTCCGCATGTGATGACCGAAGGTTCCTCTCCATGAAGCTTCGGAATTACAAACCGACTTAAAAATAGAATGACCGTTTAGACCGTAAATGTTTGAGTCGTTGTTGTAAACTTTTATGAGGGGCATAATTGTAATTCCTCACAGGCTGTGTCCTGTGCCTATAAATAGTGAACAGTACTCCTTTACTGTTCACGCATTCCTGCAGTTGCAATCGCGCCAGTCGGGAATTAATCTTTGTCAAGGCAGAGGTATAAATGTATTTAGTAATTGAATACATTAAATGGAGATAATATAAAAGTGATGTTGTTCATTTATAATTTATTTGTCTTTAATGCTTCATATTTCGTATTATTTTATATAATCTACTAGAGTTTAATTACGAAGATTTAACCTTCGTAATTGTATCATTTTTAACCTTCGTCCGAAGTTCATTAATCCTTAAAGGAATAATGCTTCATTGGACGAAGGGCATTAATATTTAACATTTTATGTTGCCTTGTTCTTAATTCATAGCATTTGAGAATGAGTCTCCAACATTGGCGCCCACCTCCGGTGAACTCACTTCCACTTTTCTGAGCTAATGGCTTCGTTCAATATTCAAGCTGGAGCTGCTTCGGTTCCGAAGCTGGTACTCCCGATAACGGGCGGTTCATGTTCAGAACCAGCCAACAAGAAACAGAAGAAGGAAGCACAGAGAAGGGTACAACATGTCGGGGTGCAAGGACCTTTCGTCAAGTCAAGATGGTCTCACATTCCTATTACCTTTTCCCAAGAGGACCTTCAACTCAAGGATTACCCACACAATGATGCTATGGTTATCTCTTGTGTTATCAAAGGATTTCTGGTCCACAATGTTTTGGTTGATACAGGTAGTGCAACTGATATCATATTCGCTAAGGCCTTCAGACAGATGAAAGAGCCCGAAGATAAAATTCTTGATGCCACACATCTCCTCTGCGGCTTTGGAGGAAGGCAGATTGTAGCACTTGGCAAAATCTCAATGTCAGTGGCCTTCGGATTCATCAACAACACAAGGACTGAGCAAGTTATGTTTGATATTGTTGACATGGAGTACCCTTACAATGCAATCATTGGTCGTGGTACTCTTAATGCCTTCGAAGCAATTCTGCATCCAGCTTATCTTTGCATGAAGATACCTTCGGACCAAGGGCCCATTGCTATTCATGGAAGTCAAGAAGCTGCCAGAAGGGCCGAAGGAAATTGGACAGACTCAAAAGCAATCCATAATATAGATGGAACTGAAGCTTGTGAGCAGTACAAGTTCAGAAGGGAAAAAGCTTCTTCGGCTGACCAGCCGAAACCCATGCTCTTGTGTGAGGATATAGCAGAGCAGAAGGTGCTATTGGGATCTCAATTGTCCGAAGAGCAGGAGAAAACCTTGATAAGGTTTTTGTTCAACAATAAAGATGTTTTTGCTTGGTCAGCTAATGATCTTTGCGGAGTTAACAGGGATGTTATTGAGCACTCGCTCAATGTTGATCCATCCTTCAGTCCCAGGAAGCAGAGGCTTCGGAAGATGTCTGATGATAAGGCCGAAGGTGCTCGGAATGAAGTGAAATGACTCCTCAGTGCCGGAGTTATTAGAGAGGTAAAATACCCAGAATGGTTGGCTAACACTATTATGGTGAAGAAGGCCAATGGTAAATGGAGAATGTGCATCGATTTTACTGATCTCAATAAGGCCTGTCCGAAGGATGAGTTCCCATTGCCAAGGATAGATTCTCTAGTCGATGCAGCAGCTTCATCAGAACTTATGAGTTTGCTGGATTGCTATTCAGGCTATCATCAAATCTGGATGAAGAAGGAGGATGAACCAAAAAACAGCTTCATAACCCCTAGTGGGACATACTGTTACCTTCGGATGCCTGAAGGGCTTAAGAATGCTGGAGGAAGCTTCAGCAGAATGACAGCAAAGGTTCTCCATTCTCAGATAGGCAGGAATGTACTAACTTATGTTGATGATATCATTGTAAAGAGTACGAAGCAGGATAACCACATTGCTGATTTACAAGAGACCTTTGCTAATTTTAGACAGGCTGGTCTAAAGCTGAATCCAGAAAAATGTGTCTTCGAAGTAAAGAAGGGGAAATTTCTTGGTTGCTTAGTTTCAACAAAGGGAATTGAGGCCAACCCAAGTAAAATCGAAGCTATACTTTGAATGGAGCCACCAAGTACAAAAAAGGGGGCTCAAAGATTGACAGGAAGGCTGGCATCTCTCAATAGATTCATATCCAGATCAGTAGAAAGAAACTTACCATTCTTCGAAGTGCTGAAGTCAGCCGAAGTCTTTCAATGGGGACCAATCCAGCAGAAGGCCTTTGAAGAGCTGAAACAGTATTTGATAGATCTGACAACACTAACTCCACCTACGCCAGGGGCTCCTTTGTTATTATATGTGGCAGCTTCGCACTCAGCGGTAAGTGCAGCACTTGTTCAGGAGAAGCTTGAAGGCCAAGTTAAGAGGCAGGCCCCAATATATTTTGTATCTGAGGTTCTTAGTTTGTCAAAGAAAAATTATACAGAGTTGGAGAAGGTACTGTATGCTGTCTTGATGGCCTCCAGGAAGCTTCGACATTATTTTCAAGCTTACAACATAATTGTTCCTTCTTCACAACCTCCGAAGGATATTATGAGGAACCGAGAAGCTACTGGAAGGATTGGAAAATGGGCTACAGAGCTCAATGAATTTTGTATTGAATATGTACATAGATCTTCGATTCAGTCCCAAGCGTTAGCAAACTTCATTGCTGACTGGACGCCAGGGGCTCAGGAGGAAGAAACAAATAAAGACGCCGAAGCATGAACAGTGTTTTGCGATGGGTCTTGGGGAACCTTCGGAGCGGGAGCGGCTGCTGTGTTGGTTTCACCTTCCAAAGTTAAAACTTGTTATGCGGCAAAACTTGATTTTAGTTGCACAAATAACATCGCCGAGTATGAAGCTCTGCTTTTGGGTCTTCGGAAATTAAAGGCAATGGGAATCAGAAGGGCCATCCTTAAAACTGATTCCCAAGTTATTTCTGGTCATATTGACAAAAGTTACAAAGCAAGAGACCCGAAGCTTGAAAAGTATCTAGATACAGTCCGAAGGATTGAGGCTTCCTTCGAAGGTTTTTCTGTCAAAAATATTCCTCGTGGAGAAAATGAATACGCTGATCTATTGGCTAAGTCAGCAGCCCAGGGGCTGCCTGTACCTTCGGAAGTATTTTTTGAAACAATAAAAGCACCTTCGGTCGAGCTTCTTGAAAGAGCAATCCTTAACATATCCCCTGTTTATAGTGAAGATTGGAGAACTGAGATCATCTCTTTCCTTCAGGGTAATTTTCTTTCAGATGACGAAGCTTATAACAGGAGAATAGAAGCAAGAGCTCGACCATATGTTATAATAGAAGGGGAGTTATACAAGCGCGGGGTCTGTTCCCCATTGCTCAAGTGCTTATCCAGATCCGAAGGTATAGAATTAATGAAGGACATACATGCAGGTCTGTGTGGATCTCACATTGGATCTAGGCCTTTGCTTGGAAAGGTTTTTCGCCAAGGATTTTATTGGCCAAAGGCAGCTTTGGACGCAGCGGATTTAGTCCAAAAGTGCGAAGGTTGTCAGAAATGTGCAAGAGATCAAAAACAACCTTCGTCTTTAACTCAGTTAATACAACCCACTTGGCCGTTGCAAAGGTGGGGTCTGGATTTGCTAGGTCCATTACCACCAGCACAGGGGAACTTAAGATACGTGGTGGTAGCAGTGGAATATTTTTCCAAATGGATTGAGGCGAAGCCCTTAGCCACAATAACTTCGTTTACTATTCAAAAGTTTTTCTGGCAAAACATTGTTTGTCGCTTCGGAGTGCCGAAGGCTATCACTGTGGATAATGGGACACAGTTTGATTCTGAAGCCTTCAGAGAATTTTGTAATCAAATCGGCACGAAGATCCATTTTGCATCAGTCCGACACCCGGAATCAAATGGACTTGTTGAAAGAGCCAATGGGATCATAATGACAGGAATAATCAAGTCAATCTTCAATCAACCGAGGGGAAAGTGGCCAGACGAGTTAATCAAAGTGGTGTGGAGTCATAACACAACCATCTCAAGATCAACAGGCTTTACACCCTTCAAACTGTTGTTTGGTGACGAAGCAATAACCCCAGAAGAGGCTAAAACAGGATCAATAAGGACAGTAGCTTCGGCAGAGGGCGAACACGAAGCTGATTGCTCCGTAGAAAAAGATGCTATTGAAGGGATCAGACTCCAAGCTGTGGAAAACATCAATAAATATCAAGCTGAAACAATAAAATGGCGTGATAGAAAGGTCAAGTTGAAGAACATTGAACCAGGACACCTGGTACTTCGAAGAGTAGCTAACCTTGAAATAGTAGGCAAATTACAGCTGAAGTGGGAAGGCCCCTTTTTGGTAGTATCTTCGTCAAGACCTGGTTCCTACAGGTTGAAGGACTTGGACGACAATGACATTCCTAGATCGTGGAATGCGGATGAGCTTCGGAGATATTATGTTTAGTTTGATGTAATTTTTTATATTCTTTTTTGTGGCACCCTTTTCCTTTCCAAAGGGGGAGAAAGGTTTTTAATGGGGCCACAACATGTAATTTTTCTTTTCCTTATTTCAATTCTATAAGAGCGATATCCCCCAAAAATGTAAATGTAAAAGCTGAGAACGCACCCTCGAGTGCAAAGAGAAAGAAAAGAAAACAGGGAGAAGCTCAAAAGTCGTTCATAAGGGAATGCAGAGCTTACAGCGAAAAATAAACGCTGATTCCGCCGAAAGTAAAAGGCGAAGAAGCTCCTAAGGGATGCTTACAGCGAAAAATAAACGCTGATTCCGCCGAAAGTAAAAGGCGAAGAAGCTCCTAAGGGAGGCTTACAGCAAAAAATAAACGCTGATTCCACCGAAAGTAAAAGGCGAAGAAGCTCCTAAGGGAGGCTTACAGCGAAAAGTCAACGCTGATACACCGAAAAGTAAACGGTGAAGCCGAAAAGTAAACGGCAAAAAGATTTTTATCATTCTTGAGAGGACGAAGGACCGTGCTTATGGTTTTTTAAGCATATGTCCTAATATTCATTTGCACATAACATATCATCATGTCATTTGCATTCATGAACATCCATTTAGACATATATAGAATCATCATCATGCTATATAAAAAAGATAGGTGCTTCAGAAAAAAAGAGAGGGGAAAAAGATTCGAAGGAAAAATTTTCTATGCTTCGTTGTGTACGAAAAGAAGGGAAGGTGTTTTTCGCCTTCGGCTCAAAAGAGAAGTTTCGTTCACAGCAAAGCAGACTGGATGCGATTAAAGAAGACAGAATATATTGCAAGGTATGTACAAATTTACATAAGTTACTCCATATCTATATTACAAAAGTTTCTCCAAGAATTTTTGCAGGAAAGCACATTATAAGCAATTTTAAGCTTCAGCTAAGGCTTCGTCTTCAGTTTTATCAAACTTCAGCGCTGTCAATCTTCAGCTTCGTCATCCTGCATATATCAAACAACACAGTAAGAAAGGTACAAATTTCAAAGGAGAAGGTAAAAGTAACAAACATAAGTTTTTTACCGGCTTAAGATGGCTTCGAGCTTCGTCGCCTGCCATTTTCCGCCCGCCATTTACCCAGATCTGGGTCATGAATCTATTTCCGATGCTTCTGGCTAAGCTTGGGATATCTAACAAATCTGAAGCTGACAGGCTGAAGTTTGGTCTGTTCACAGTGTTTCCATGTGTGCAGCCAGCCTTCAAAAAAGCAGCAGCTGTGCCCCGAGAAGCTACCAGGGCGCAGAAGTCAGCGTGCCCACCAATAACTTCGTCAAGGACATCAACTTCGCCTTCAATATGTTCTAATGTTCTTGGCAAGTTTTCAGCTGAAGGTGTAAATTTCGAAGAGCTAGCTCCGACAGAGTGAAACACGTCCTTCAGCCGCTGCACACATCGGATGCCGAAGTTTAAGCATTTCTCCTGAAGTTCTGTAAAGGATTTCTGCAGATTTGAGTATTTATCCACTTCAGTCTTCAGGCTTGCTTCAAAATATTTCTTTTCTTGCTCGAATTTTTCTGATTGACGGAGCAATTCATTCTTTAATTTATCATTTTCAGTTTGGACTTCAGCCAAAGAGCCCTCCATGGTCTGAATAATAAAATCCTTCTTTTCTAGTGCACCTTCGTGCTCTTTGACCATGATTTCAAGATCTTGAATTGCGAAGTCTTTCTTTTTTAGATTGGCTTCATGATTTTCAACTTTTTCAGTCAAATCTTGAATGACGGTTTTGTTTTTCTCTTCCTCCAGATCTTGTTGCATCTTCAGAACCTTGCTTAATAATATGCTCTGTCGAAATGATCTTCGTCAGAACACGACACAAAAGTTAATAATAATAGTAATATAATAACAAAAATATTTGTTACCTTGAAGTTAGCATAAAGCAAGCTTCCGGCGATGTGGTGTCGTTGATAACGACACAAGTCCACTTCCAGCTTCGGCAAGCCAATGCTTTTGGAAAGGGTTCTAACAATTTTGGCTTCGGTGCGGTTCCGAAGGCATCTTAATTTCCCTTCGTTGACCCCACCAAAAAGCATAGCCCCTGATTTGTATCCGCAAGATGTGGCATATTTTTTCAACTCCTCTTTTTCGGCGTCCGTTAATTCTTGTCCGAGCAAATCTTGAAAGTTAAAATCTTCTTTTTCTGAAATTTCATCAATTTGCTCTTTCCCCTTCTCAGTTGCCGTATTCACTGTAGCCACGGTAGCTTCCTCTTCAGCCATTTTCAGCAGTACGTTGTCAATAATCTCAAGTGTGGTTTCCAGGTTCGACTCTTCGGTGGCCCCAGCTTCGGCCCCGGTAGCTTCGGCTTCGCCGGATTCAGCTTCAGCAGTTTTCATTTCAGTAGCTTCGGCTTCGGCAGTTTCAGCAAAAACAGTTTTTGACACCGTTGCCGGTGGCGGCGTCTGATGGATCACATCTGTTACTTGAATAATTCTCCGCTTTTTTGGCTTCGCAGGACTTTCTACTGCCGAAGCTGCCTTGTCCTTCTGAAAAAACTTCGTCAGTTCCAGTGCTAGCGGACTTAGCCTGAAAGGCAAAGGTTCAGTCATTACCTTCATAATTTCTTCTACTTCAATAGCAGAAGGAGAAGCAGGAGTGTCTTCTTTTTGGACCGGCGTTTCCGGCTCTGGGGATACACTTTTTCTCTTTTTTGCCGTAGACACCTTCGGCTCAGGATTTAACTCTTCAGCGCTAATGTTATCAGAATCTTTCTTTTTGTTTTTTGCTGCCTTGACGACTTCTTCGTCAGTAGTGCTAGCAATCCTTTTTCGCTTCGGGACCCCAGCATCTCCGCCCAGACGACCGTAGTCAGCATATTCAAATCCTATGGCATCAAGTACTCTGTTCAGCCTTCGTTTCGGCCGAGTGCCGAAGGCCGCCGTCATCAGTTGGTCCTCTTTTTTAGAGTAATTCCCAAGAATTTCATTGCTCATTATTTCAATTGTATCAAGCCATTCTTGGCAGGGTACTTTAAAGTATTTCTTGAACTTATAATGGTAGGGCAGTCGGACGAGTTCCCCCTTCTTCTTTTCCCCTTTAAGCTTCGACATTGTCCACTCTTTCATAGTTGGAAAAACCCTGAAGGCCAGGAATTCTTGCACTAAATCTCTAGTGCCAATATGTTCTGCAATAATTTTGAATTCGCCCAGTGCAGCCCAAGTTAGACCTTCTACTTCCATTCTGCATCGGGGTCTTGTTTCTCCGAAGGTTAGTTCAAGAGGGCTCTGAACCAGCTTTTCTTTGTCTTCGTCAACTTTGACATAAAACCATTCTGATTTCCAGCCTGCCGGCCATTTGCTTCGGTAGCTGATCACGGGAAACTTCGTGGTTTTCCGATAAGCAAAGTTATAGCAACCAAAATTTTCATGCAATCCATCTTTTCTGGCTTTTGTTTGGTAATGCAGCTCATGAACTCGACAGAAGCTGTCGGCAAATGGCTCCACCGCCTGGCTTCGGAGAGCCCAGATATAGACGCTGAGCCTGACAATCGCGTTGGGCATCAGTTGGTGAAAATAGATGCCAAATCTTTGCAGCACGTCAGAGATCATCCTATTTAAGGGAAATCTTAACCCAGCCTTTAGGAAGCTCTTGAAAATGACTATTTCATCCTTTTCTGGCTTCGGGGTAGTTTCTTCCCCCTCGAAGCGAAGTAGCTTCTTCTCATTCTCACTGAAGTAACCCGACTTCACCATCTTGGAGAGATCAGCCTTAGAGACAGTCGACTTTCCGAAGTCCAAGTGGCTGGGCTTGCTTGGCACGGCAATATGGTAATCATCATCGGGATCAGCTTCCTCAACATTTCCTTCTTCTGCTTCGGCAGCAACTTGTTCTGTCTCGGCAACAGTCTGCTCTGTCTCGGCAGTACGGATTACTTCCGAGGTCACCAGTCCAGATCGTCGCATCGCTTCGGAGATGGGAACAGTCTCCGATCCTTCAGCTTCGCCTCCCTCACGCTCAACCCTAGCGGTAGAGCGCACTCTGGCCATTTAATTCTGAATTTTTTGGGAACTAAAAACTTTTTCTTCTGAAGTTTTTTCTTCTGACGAAGTAGGCTTTAAACTGGAAGCTTCGTTTGATTGCGAGAGTCAAGCTTCGGCTATGGTTAAAAATTTTGGCAGCAAAACAGTGCAATAGCAATGAATGCTGTGGTAACTTCACACCTACCCGTCTGTTTATATAGTGCTGCAGGTAAGAAGGTGAATCGTCAGGATTTTTACACCAGGCGAACAGCTGCTTACACCCGCTGCGCGGTGGACCGCAGAGACCAAATAGTAACTCTGCAGGGTGGGACCGCTACGCGCTCGAAAACTGAATCGTTTCTCGACAACGAGCTCAGGGAAGGTGTTTTTCGGACCTTCGGCTCCCTGAAGCCTAAGAGACTTTTTTCACGGATCAAGCTCGTTACGAAAAACGATCTAGCACCGCGAAGGGGCTACTGTTGGGACCATGCTTCGTCGCCGAAGGTCCTGCAGGAAGAAACAGCTTCGGCTGAAGCTGTCCGCATGTGATGACCGAAGGTTCCTCTCCATGAAGCTTCGGAATTACAAACCGACTTAAAAATAGAATGACCGTTTAGACCGTAAATGTTTGAGTCGTTGTTGTAAACTTTTATGAGGGGCATAATTGTAATTCCTCACAGGCTGTGTCCTGTGCCTATAAATAGTGAACAGTACTCCTTTACTGTTCACGCATTCCTGCAGTTGCAATCGCGCCAGTCAGGAATTAATCTTTGTCAAGGCAGAGGTATAAATGTATTTAGTAATTGAATACATTAAATGGAGATAATATAAAAGTGATGTTGTTCATTTATAATTTATTTGTCTTTAATGCTTCATATTTCGTATTATTTTATATAATCTACTAGAGTTTAATTACGAAGATTTAACCTTCGTAATTGTATCGTTTTTAACCTTCGTCCGAAGTTCATTAATCCTTAAAGGAATAATGCTTCATTGGACGAAGGGCATTAACATTTAACATTTTATGTTGCCTTGTTCTTAATTCATAGCATTTGAGAACGAGTCTCCAACATATCCCAATGAGATGTCATCGTTCTTCTCTCATCATTCATTGGATTTTGTAAGTGTTCTCTATATCTTGTGTTGACATTTCATTTATGACTATCCACTGTTTGCGTGACCTCAAACCTTTTTCATATCATCTAGGATAAAGATCCAAAGATGTCGCAAAATGGGGATTTACAATGTGGGGATCATGGATCCAGCGATTATTAATCAAAGTAACATAAAACACATATGCATTGAAGAGAATACTAGCATTATTGTAGAGGCAACATTAAATGCAATACATACTTATACTTACAACTTCAAGCTAGTGCATATTGTCCCGTTCCTAGACCTGTTCAAATGTTGGGTCAGGATCAGGTTAGGTCGTGGGTCATTTGGCAAGACCCACGCCCGACATGTGCATAATGTCTGGTCAGGTCGAGTTGCGCCGTGCCTTCCCGTCGAATGCGTTGGGTTTGGTTTTTTCGGGTTGGGTTATGTTTTTGGCTTCGGGTCGATTTTTGGGTCAAAATCATGGTCCATACTCGACCCGTGGATTGTTACGTGTCAAAAACTATGGCACGTGCCCGCCGATCGCATTGGTCGGGTCGGGTCAGATTTTTTTGAATGGGTCGGATCGGGCTAGTTGGGTCAGCTGGCCCATGCTTAGGTCTACCCATTCCATATACTTTTTTCCTATTCAAATGACTCATCTAATTTCCTATCCAAGTTTATAATTGTTCATCTTTCACTAGATAGTCCTTGTAATCATGATGGAACATGTCATTATGCAAGTGTTAGACTCAATGAGGAAGCTAACCATAAGTTATCAAGAGATTGTGCATATTCTTGGTGATTAATTGCTACATTCCAACTTAACTATCTAACCATTGCTTTTATTTGGTCATAGAACAAATACCACTCCTTTTTATGTGTAGGCCATGGAGTATTTTCGACAAAACAATGCTGACCTAAACGTAAAGCTTATGCTTAGGGCAAAAATTTTAGCTTGTTTGGACCTGCACATCTTACATATTGTTTTGTCAATAATGCTTCATAAATTGCAAATTCAATCACACATCGTAGGTAATAATACAATGAAAAAGATATCGAAATATGTGTAAAACACACATCACATATTTTCTACCAATAATATCGTATCAAAAGATTTTCTTTTACTAAATTTATTATTTGACAAATGAGAAATAATAAAAGTGAAAAGAACCCCTCGCGTTGAATGTGACCATTTGATTCGAGAACAACTCGTAGAGTTTTTATGTAACCAGGTTGTATCCAAAGATAGAGAGTTCCATTTTAGCGAAAGATTTCTTCCATTAGAATCCTAAGTTAGATGAATAAAAGTATACAATATGTTGGATACTTGATTTCAATCCTCTGAAGGCATTAAAAATCAAGGCAACACAAGTTAAATACATGAACCTTCGTTCTTAACTTTGAAGTGTTAATGTGAAGGATGAATGTCTTCAGAAGGAGATGTAAATGAAGCGATGTAGAATACAACAATATTGTATAATGAAGTATGAAACTCATCTTTTTTGCCTTAGCATTTTTATTCCATCTTCCTTTGTAGAAAATGAGTTTACAAGCATATCTTCGGCTCCTTAACACAAAGTGGCACGAAGGTACTTCGAAGGATAAGCAACACGAAGTTGTGGCCCTTGAAAAGGTACTTTATGTAGATCATTGTTCATCTATTTGTAGGGGAGCACCTTTGTACAGAATTACAACCATATCCCTGAGGGTCTTACACTCATTGTTTACAAATGATATTAGGGTAATAACGTATTTTCTCCATCCTCGGTTGAGCGGGTTAGGGCTTTGTCACTTTTTCCTTTTGTTTACGTTCGAAGTTCCTCTGCTGCTGTCGAAGCTATCGACTTTGGCTAACACCTTTTCCACTTGTATGGGTGAAGCTTCTTTGCATGCTTTCCCGCCCAAATGCTTGCTTCATCCATCACTAGAAATGCTCGTGAAATACACTTGCTTGTGCCAAAGAAAAAGTTAAACGAGGACCTTCGACATAGAAGGCCCCCAACATAATATATAATAACATTTACGATAGTAATTAGTTAGACATATTTTATTAGTTTTTTTTGAATGAAAAGGCTAAAACAATATATATTACAATATATATATATATATTGATATCAATATATAATGCTCCTATATATATATATATATATATATATATATATATATATATATATATATATATATATATATATATATATAGGGTAGGTATAACGGGAGCCCTGGGCTTCCAATAGTTAAAGGAAGCCCAGGCCGATCACCCCTTCAAACTGGTTCAACCAGCGCGCCCAAACAGGCTGTCGGGTGCGCCACCTGCCCCACGTCTGTTAGCGCAAAAAAAAGGAATGCATGCATGAGTCAAACACGATCCAATGCATGCGCATAAATTTAGGAAAGATATGTGCGGCAGTTTCTGTTTTTAAAATCATTTATTTCCTCCATAAATTTAGGATCGCTGCAACAGCCATGCAGCTAGACGCGTAAGGACCATTTTATGCTATATACTGAGACTAAATATGCTATACTGTGTTAATAATTATGCAATTCGATACACTGCGTAAAAATCTGTTACCAGCTGCATGCACACGAATTTATGATAAAAAAATGTGCAATGAAAGGAAATGAATTACACGCATAGAAACAAAAAAATCGTATTTAATGTTTTATTTCCTTCATAAATATAAGGTCCCTCCAACAGCCATGCAGCTAAAACACATTAAATCTAGTTTATGACATATACTGATACAAATTATACTATATGGTGTAGGTATTTATGCAATTCGTTACACTGCGTAAAAAATCTGGCATGTTGTTCACTGGTGGACGCACCTCCGGGTTGGAGCGTAATAACCTTAAGTTTTGAGCATAAAATCCCTCAATTATAAGCGTATATACCGAGCCAACGTGAGAGGTTGATAGCTCTAGTAGGTTGTTATTACGATCCTATTTTTATGGCAGATCCGAAAAACATGGCAGTCGCATGCATGCGGTTATACAGATCCTAAAATTATGGCAAAATGCATGCATGAGTCAATCACGTTCCCTTGCATGCGCGTAAATTCAGGAAAGATATGTGTGGCGGTTTCTATTTTAAATGCTTTATTTCCTCCATAAATTTAGGATCGCTGAAACAGACATGCAACTAAAACTCGTAATGACCATTTTATGCTATATACTGATACTAAATATGCTACACTGTGTAGATAATTATGCAATTCGGTATACTGCGTAAAAATCTGCTACAGGCTGCATGCACACGAATTTATGATGGAAAGAATATGCAATGAAAGGAAATGAATTGCATGCATAGAAACAAAAAATCACATTTAATGTTTTATTTCCTTCATAAATATAGGATCCCTCCAACAGCCATGCAACTAAACGCATTAGAACTAGTTTATGATGTATACTGAAACAAATTATACTACACGGTGTAGGTATTTATGCAATTTCTTAGACTGCGTAAAAAATCTGGCATGTTGTTCACTGGTGGACGCATCTCTGGGTGGAGCGTAAAAACCTTAAGTTTTGAGCATAAAATCCCTCGATTATAAGCGTAAATACCGAGTCAATTAGAGGTTGATAGCTTTAGTAGGTTGTTATTACGATCCTATTTTTATGACAGATCCGAAAAACATGGCAGCCGCATGCATGCGGTTTCTATTTTTATACAGATCCAAAAATTATGGCAAAATCGTGGGAGTTTCCATTGCATGCGCGCGAATTAAGAACAGCATAAATCAAGAAATTTCCTTTCAAATGTGCATGCAGTAAACTGATATACGAACTCTGTGTTAAAGCATAAAAACATACAGTTTTTAGCGTAAATAATACATGTGGTAGGCATAAAACACAATAAACGAAAAGAAAAATGCACCGGATCAGAGGATGTCACGCGCGATCATCGCTGCGCGCATCTCGCCCCTTCCGTGACGTCGCTCGCTCGAACATCGCGCCTCATGCGTCGCCGTCGCTACTCGCACGTCGACGGGCATCGCTTGCTCGCCGGCCTTGGAAGTGCCGCCTCCTCGGGGCTTCGGGGACGCCGCCGCTTGCCTGCACAAGGGCCTCGCTGCGGATCGAGGAACCTCCGCCACCACGC
This sequence comes from Zea mays, assembly GCF_902167145.1. Lineage (NCBI taxonomy): Eukaryota > Viridiplantae > Streptophyta > Magnoliopsida > Poales > Poaceae > Zea > Zea mays. Next base: position 7,495,633 of record NC_050104.1, on the reverse strand, counting down.
GTCGAGGTAATGGAGTTGCGGCCACCGGCCTAGGAATCGCCGCCACCGCACAAGGACGCTGCCGCCGCTCGCCCTCTGGATCGGGGGCCGCCACCGCCGGCCTGGAAACCGCCGCCACCACATAAGGGCGCTGCCGCCGCCGCTCGCCCTCTGGATCGAGGGCCGCCACCGTCGGCCTGGGAACCGCCGCCACCGCCGGCCTGGCAACCGTCGCTAATGAATCGAGATGGGGCGTAAAAACGGATCCCTAGCACTACGGATTTCCTTTTATAGACGTCTGGACCTGGTCCGGCTCGACCGGATTGCACTGTCTGGCCTGGGCTTCCAATAACTAAAGGAAGCCCAGGGCTCCTAATATACAATCTATATATATATATATATATATATATATATATATATATATATATGTAATGCAATCAGATATGAAGATTTAAACATGTCTTAATATAATATGAGTGATGTAAATAAATATATATGTTGTCTTTCTTTAGTACCGGTTATTACTGGTTGCTGGCTATAAAGGATAATAAAGGAGCCTACTTAATAGATCCTCTCTAGGCACGTAGCTCTATTAGGGCATGTACAACACCATTAATTAGAAAATCTTTTAAGGGAACTTCAGGGGGTAAATACAAAAATCAAGTCTACACATATTGTGTCTTGATTGTATTTATAATCTAGATGATCTGAGTTGTATCATACTATTTCTTATCTATCACTTATACTTCAAAAACCGATGCAAGGGCTATAGGTTGTATATACCCATATATAGTACTACATTCGTTCTCGAATATTTATAGTCCGCTAGTTTATTTTAGAACTAAACCGCGACAAATAAAAAAGAATGGAAGAAGTACCCTTGGTAGTAATAAAGGAGTGTCCAAAGCGTGTCTTCTCTAAAGCCATATAACTTACTAGGTCAGTACTCGTGCGTTGCAATGGGAACATATAATATCATGATAACTTATATACAAAATGTTTCTTATATTGTTATAAGAAAATATTTCATAATCCATTTGTGATCCTAGCCATACATAAATTTTGTTATTTTAATTTAGTTGTTTCACTACTATATTGCAACCATCAGTATCATGCAGACTTCGATATATGTCATGATTTGCATGGTCTCATCATTGGAAAGCACGTGCCACACCTGCCGGTAGAAGTTCCGTCGTACATCGTTAGTCATCAGGCACGCACCACCATACACGCTTGCTTAAACAAAAAATGCAAGTGTGTGTTTGCGAAGAGAATTAAAGGCAGGCCGGCACAAGAGCTACCCCGACGATGGCGAGTGATCATTGTTGTCGGTCCACCTCTGCTCACCTCCGGTGTCGAGATGACGCCACAATCCTTGATATAATAGTCGTCGAACGCGCGCGATATGGTGAGTACCGATCACTCTTGGCTAGGCTGCCAAATGAAGTGCACCCCGGGCTCATCAGCGAGGTAGTACACCTGGTCGTTGCACCACCGGATGTGCTACTCCTCTACATACATCTTGTTCGAGGACACTCACACACAACAACAATGGTCGTCATTCCAGCGCACAAGAATTCATGGCCGGTCAGTAGCGACTTACGTGGCAGGTTAGGCTTCAGGTGGATGATGAGCTAGACGGCGTGATGGCGTCGTCGTAGGTTGCGGTGCCCAGAACAACCCGAGAGTCGTCGACATTGGCGACGACCATGAGGTCCCCATGTTTGACGATGGACAGCGCGGTGCAGCCGCTCTGGACCGCGTCCAAGCGGCGGCTGCGTCGGAGCTTGCCGTACACAGCGGCGCATGGGCCATGTAGGACTGCTTCCAGAGGTCGAACTGGTAGTCGTCAAGTTTCTTCTCGTCGTCGGTGAGCGACGCCAACGCGAGCGCCTCGTGCTAGTGGTGTTTGTTCGGAGTTTCCAAGTAAGAAACATGGATTTATCTTTGGTATTGGTTTATGAAAATGATTTATAAGTTAGATCCATGGAAAAATATTACGGAGAATAAATGTTACACATGCAAAAAAAGTATTTAAGTTGAAAACATTCTTCAAACAAAAGAAATTGCATGCAAGGCTCTTCTTTAAATACTACTCCCTCAATCCAAAAATATAATTTAATAATCTCGGTGATACTTATCTACTACTACACATTGTGCAATGGTAGCAGGTGGGCTTCGGGAGAGATGTAGTATATGGTTTTACTATAATAGATGTAGACATAAATACACATGTGGTGTAGTGGTAGCTACAAACACATTTACTTGAGGGGTCGCGGGTTCGAATCCCCTTGGAGCTTGTTTTTTTAATTTAATTTTAGCTAAACGTGGGATGCACGTGGGAATGGGAATGAGCTTTGTAGGAGGGGGAATGAGAAAGACACGTGATAGCCGGGAATGGAAATGTGAATGAGCTTTGTAGGGAGGGGGAATGAGAAAGACAGGCAGCTGGGAATGGGAATGGGCTTTGCCGTGTAGTAGAGATTTAGTATGGGTTAAAAATCACCGACAGATACTAAAGACACTAATTAGTATCGAGTCATATAGCTAGGACTAAAACTTGAAATATTTAGTTTTTATTAAATAGTACTATATCCGTTTTCGAATATTTATCATCTGCTAGTTTGTTTTCAAACTAAAAGGTGATGAATAAAAAAGAACGATGGAAGTTCGAGTTAAAAATTCGATAATGTAACTCAACCGATGTTAAAGGTTATTTATGTAGTAATGGCTACTGGCTAACTTCTCTGGCCACCAACCAAACGTGCGTGCATTGGACCTGCCACACTGCCGCTCTAGATTAGTTGTATATATATTGAGTGTATATATAATCCGATCGATGATTGATGCCTAGGCCCATTATTCATCCGACCATCCCTAGAAAGCTACAAGTGTGAAGTGCATCATGCGCCGCGAGCTCCATGCATGGCCGGATAACCTAACCACCAAAGGCATACATGTCGACAAGGGTTACCGGCAAAGCAAAGATTAAACTCGAGAGGCCATCATGTTAAACCCCACAGCTGGCGCCCATGCACAGTACTGCGTAGAGCCGCGGACGTGTCGACCTGATAAGACACTGGCTGGGATCTATCGGTGGAGCCGGCACTGGCATCGGCGTCTGCAGCTCACGGCGGCAATGATGGATGCGAGTGCGGCAGCCCTGTTCTCTGAAAGGATGCAGTCGCCTGTAGCCATTGAATTCGTGCGCTGCGTGCAGTCGTCTGGGATCGGGCAGGCAGCCACGCGCATCGAGGCGACAGCCGGCCGCCGTGACAGAGCGAATGATTGCCTGGTTCAGTTTTTTTTTTCTTTTTCTAAAAATATGGCGGTAGAGAATCTGATTAAGAAAAGAAACTGAGTATTATTAAGATTGCATATACAGAAAGATAAAAAAAGTCTATAGTATTTAGGATGTAAAAAAACTGAATGTTTCTTACTATCGCGACGACTCGGGCGATTCTATGTTCATGTTAACTTTCGATGGTTTTAACTAAAGTTATGCTTATAGAAACATGATGAAAAGTTAAGTGTTTGGCAGTCTGTAGTAGCTTTTGATGACCAGAATCTAAAAACAAACTGAAACAAACATGGTCCACGTCTGTGCGACTGTGTGTATTTGACTTGATGATGGGACAAAACAAAATAATCATTCCTCGTGTAGCGCAAAGTGACTGTTCCTCGTGGCGCTGCTGTGGCCTTGTGGGCATAGCACAGCGACCGGGTCCGGCTGCAGTCTGGTACACAAAAGCCATCATTGGCAGCGGCCCAACAGGACCGCACATACGGCCTCGTAGGCGGCAGGCGGGAATGCCGGACAATCAGACTGTTTCGAAAAGCAAGCGACCTTCTGAGTGGTAGTTTAGACACATTTAATAGTGTGTCATATCATATATTTTTAATGATATGACATTATCATCTAGGAGAATTGAGTTTTGTAGGATGAAATTGATTTTATAGGGATAAAACTATGTGAGCTCGTTTCTAAGGTCTTGGAAACCGTGTCAAACCTTCAATAAGGGTGATTTGTTTCATATTCACTTATTTTACCAACTTCTATTGGTCATTGAGTTGCAACATTTAATGGATATGCTAATCTATAAAATATTGAAGTGAAATATTACGGTGGACGTGATTCCTCCCATCGATCCAAATTCTCAACTTCCATTTAGCGGTAACTATAGATCTTCCGTATCTGAATCTGAACTGTTGCATCTGGTTAGAATGTGTGTTTTTCCTCCCAAGGAGTTGAGTTTGTGGAGGGTTTGGGAAGGTGTCACTGTCCCCACCGAAGATACTCACTAATATGTCGCCTTCACCACTTTCCTGATCCGTGGTTTGGGTTTGTCAATCTCTCTGTTCTTTCACGGCCTTTTGGATTACTATCCCATCAACTTGACTCATCTGAACCCGAATTCCATTCTCTAAATAGCAATCTTTGTCCACCTCAATGAATCCTTTCTTGGTATTGCTCATCACTTTGGTCTATGGCGGTACCTGTATCACTGTAAATTGGGTATGGCATATGGACAACATCAGGTGGTCGGGGGAGCTAGTCTAGAACTTCGTTGGGGTAGGAAGGCAGAATATTTGGACATCCCATTGAAGGACAACATCAATGGTTGGAGATTTGAGTGTTTTACCATGGAAAACCATAACAATTATCCTCTTGCTCATTCTGGGAGACATCCAGACGTGTGGGTACCAAGTTGGATTGAGGGCCCAACTGACTCTAAAATCTCTGAAGCCATAGCGTTGTTGAATGAAATTGCAAATATGAAGGATAGAAGTTGGACTGTTGAAGTTGTTGTGCTTGACTTCAAATTCAAGAACATTCAGTCGTTGAAGGATGGGGGACATCCTGCTTATCTATACACTGGCGCTAGAGATCCTTCCTGGGAGACTGAAAGGGTAATCATGGAGGAAGACGTCCTAGGTTGGGTCAATGATGGTGCTCCTCAAGATTATTCTGCGTGGAACCTTCTCCCTATTGTTAGTTTCAATCACTTTGTCCTTAACTGACACCTATTATGTTATTTTGCTGTAATGATGATGATGTTTTTTGTCTTGACTTAGAGTCCCTTTGCTGAGTTTGTGTCTCGCCCCTCGGCATAGGAGAATGTGCCCTTGGATGATGGTGTGCGACCGACTAAAGAGGAGGTCAAAGCAATGCTTACGACCTATGAGGGTTTGGCTGATGAACCGAAGGTAACACATTTGGTCATTAGAAAACCTGCTAGGAGTTATGAGATTGAAGATATGTGGAATGCACTAGCTGGTTAATCAGAGATCGAGGATGCTGGTGCTATGACCGAGGCTCCTGAGCAATCATGCATTGCTAGGGACGAGCTAGGAAAACAGGTGATCTCAAAGTGACGACACGTCGATAAAACATGAGAGGTTATGAGGGAGGTGCCAAAGAAGCGAAGGCTTTGGAAAATTTTAGGGATGGATGTAATGTCTGCTGAGTCAATTGATAGTGGAGAGGCTGTTGTGGAGGAATTAGCTATTCAAGCTAATTACATGGATGGTGTGGTGGAAGGTGAAAAAGATGGAGGGGCAATAGAGGCTGGCCTCGTGTGTTGTTGGAGGCGCTCTAAGATCCAAGAAGACTTGATTGATCTAGCTCCAACGGAAGGTGCGATGAAACTGCAAGGTATTTATGTTTCTCCTTTTGATTTTCTTCTTGAAGAGGCTATCCCCTAGGATGCCCTGAGTGAGATCTCAAAGGTATGTGTTGTTGATGTTGATGTGCGTCGGGCAAGTGCGTTGTCGAATCGACAGTTGATCCGGTCAGTCCTCAGCCCCCGCCGTGGGAGAGCCATGGTTCTGGTTGTAGTCTTCACGGTGCCTCATCTCTTCTTCATGTCGTCGGGCACATGACAAGTCGATGTCGCTCCATGCGTCACGTCGGTCATTAAGACGATGACATAGATCTCCCTCCGGGTGAGCTAGCTGGAGGAGCTAGTTCACCGCTTGGGTGAGGATTTGCCTGTACTCCTCCCCTTCAGGCATCGGTGGTAGCTCGCTCGCAAGGCGGGCCAATGCTTCCCCGACTTGGCTCGGGGTCTGGGTAGCCAAATGAACTTGGGTTGTAGGTTGTGAAGGATGTGTGAATGATCGCGAGGAGGCCGGGAATGGCACCCTGTCAGCTCGCAGCCACATTCATGGGCTACTCGGTGCTAACGCCGACGAGCATTCCTTTGCAGACAAAACTCTCGCTCCTTGGAAGTTTTGTCATCCTCGGGCGCCTTGTTCTAGGAAACAGGCTGAGTCGGATCCTGATCCGCAGCGGCATGGCGTCATCGGATGTTGTGTCGACGATTTCGGTGGTGATGGGCCTCACATTGTGGGGGCTCCTCCCCTAGCAAGGTTGGCTCATCGTCGGACATGGGATCAATTTCTATTCCCCCGTTGATGCAGAGGAGGTTAGGGGTAGTAGAGAGAGGCCTTCGACGTTGCGGGCACAACCACCGACTTTGGGGTCCGACTGATCCCCGCGGTGGCTCGCCGTGCACTATCGGACTTAGAGGTGTTGAACGCCACCGTTGCACCTTGCCTCTGACTTATCTGGGTCTAGGCCTGGGCCGGCGATGTAGATAACGAGGTCTTTCAAACCAAGGACATCGTGGCATTTGGCCGAGGCGGGGATGGCATGCCTCCGCCCTCGTTGCGGTGCCCTGGTGCGTCGGATCGGCGCAAAGACGTCGTGGAGCTGAGTGGCGAGTTGGTGTAGTCTTGGCCATGATCATTTGAGGTCTGTTCATGAGAGGCGGTGGAATCACCCTCTTCTGCAACACCGGCTTTTGCTCCGTCGATCTAGTGAGGCGACACTTTGGGGCCTCCTCCTCCGCAGGTACTACGCGGTGGAGGACTCCCTTCTAGTCAGCAATGCAGGAGAGGGACCCAAAAAGGAAAACCTCTCCCATGGCAAAACGGTGGACGATGTTGAAGACGACAGGCATGGAGTTGTCAGAAATCGACGTTGCACCCCCTATCTGGCGCACCAGATGTCAGTGTTAAGTACCAGCAACACGCTACGGGGGTGGCCATGTAGCGTTTTTGAGGAAGGCAACGACGATCGCAACTCAATGGTACATGTAGAGCACATCGGAGACACAAGCGATTGCTCAGGTCCGGGCCGCTTGGTGGCATAATACTCTACGTCATGTGGTTTCTGTCTATGTATGGTTGAGTTCTCTCTGGAGCACAGGAGATGTCTAGAGGAAGAAGATGAGTTATATAGGTGTCTATCTCTTTTTGTAGGGTCCCCCCTTCAGCCTTATTCTCGAATGAATTGGGGTTACAGAGAAACTACCATGAGTCCACGGTCTCCACGTTCTGCTTGTTCTGCCTCTCGTCGCATTGGGCTACAGTCAAACAAGTCGTCCGCTGATTTCCGCGCCCTGCATGTATAGTACATGACTGGTTTCTCACGTACACGCACCTACACCTTCCTCGGACTTCAATGGCTCCACTCCGACCGAGGCCCATTGACCGGCCCATCAAGGGCTTTTCGGATGGCCCATGAAATGTCTCCGAGCTGTGGTAACCCGAAGGATATCTATCCCCCACAAGGGCTATTGTAGTAGTAGAGATTTGAAGAATTTTTCTTACATTTCTTGTTTTTGTTTTTTTGGTTGCACTATAACAAAAACCCTTAAAATACACATACCGATACATACGATCCACTTTTTTCTATTCTCTTCCTCTATATTCTCTCCAGTGGCGGATCCATGAGGGGGTTGGGTGGGCTCCAGCCCGCCCTGCGCAGGCAGCATACAAGTAGAAAGGAGTAAGAGAGAGGAAGAAAGAAGAGGATAAAGAGAGAGGAAGGGAGAAGGAAGAAGGGAGAAGAAGTAAGAAGAGGGGAAAGGGAGAGGAAGGAAGAAGAGGGGAAAGGGAGAGGAAGGAAGAAGACGGTGAAGAGAAAAAGAGAAAGAATATGAGGAAAAAAGAAGATAGTTAGCTTCTAGCCCGCCTTTGCCATGGATCCTGGATCCGCCACTACTTCTCTCCATCGATGAACTCGACCATGCTAGCAATGGCCAAGAAGGGCATTGCTAGGAGCGGCTCCGGAAGAGAGGGTGCGAGTAGGGTGGTAAAGGATCGTGATCCAAATATTTCTTCACAATTTGTTAGGGACCTAAAAATTTTAGTTCAAAAATGAATAGAAATAGAGTCTGATTCTAATACGATCCGATCCTTAAATTTTATAGTGCAAAATTTAGAGCACATTGTCACCCTAGGTGTGGGTGGGGAAGGGGAATGCTTGGGAGTGACTTCAATGATGTAGGCACGATTGACCGTCTTCTGTAAAATCATATGTGATGGAAATATTGTGTTAGTTGACATTGAAAGATTATGGTTAATTGTTATTGACATCACAAATTGGTTTAAATGATTTTGGACGTAATGCATGTGTGTAAATATATGTTTTTGATAGTTATGTAACACACTCATGCATGTGATGTTGCATGGATTAATGTTGAGTCACGGACTTGCGTTCGTACTTGGTTGCATGGATTGTGGATGTGCAGGTAATGGTTGAGGTGAAACGTGGTCGGCGGCTGCAATGTAAACTACTTTTCGATATTAAGTTTAGAGAGAAACTGAGGTACAAAACTAGGTTTGGATACTTATAAGTTTAGGGAAAACTGGAGGTCTTTAGTTGGAGATGTTGTTGGGATGTTTCGGTCGAAGCATCATTACATATCGCAATTGTGTGCATCGAAGATGTGCACAGAATGCCACATTTGAGACATATTCGAAATGTTTAAAATATGATAAACAAAAAAAGATACGGTAAGTTCTTTGCATGCACGAGCATGCATGCTTTTTGTGTGCGGCTATATATAGATGACTAGATGGGTCGCCACGCGGGTCACCACGAGGCACAACTACTTTGTTCTTGTACGGACACGACATGACATGACAGTAATTGTGCTCAGACCAACCCGAGGCCCATTGTGGGTCGTTCTTAGGCTTGGAGACAACCCTACCAAGCGGCACAAGCACAATCAGTTTACTGCCGACCCATTTAGTACGCTATCAGGCTGAGCATAGTCTAACACGTTTTGTTTGTGGTCTTACCTTAATCACCCCAACCTAACTCACCATATATACATCGATGACTGGCCGACTCCGATCTTCAATCTATTTCTGAGCCCAATTTCAAAAAATAGGAGGAAAATAAGCTATACAAAATAAAGAAATTAATCTATTTTCAAGCCCTATTACAAGATGGCCCTGAGCCACCTGCCATGGTAGTACGGCACAACACCATGACCTGACACACCATGTTTAAAACCAGTCTAACTATACTTGGCTCAAACTTTGACTCACGGATGTACGATTCGCCATTTATCCGTTACCATGTCTCAGGTCAAGATGGCAGTGGGCAAGGTATACACAAAACCATACTCATATCCACTAGAAAAAAAATGTCTCATACCCATACCCACTATCCATCATGGGTACGAAATTATGCCAAACTCATACCCATCACGGGTAGCGGGTACCCATACCCACTGTCATTACAATAGACATGATCACTTTGAATCGCAAAAGTAAGTACCGAATACAAACTTTTGAAACCGCCTACCTCACCAATAGTGAAAGATGTTAAAATAATATATTATATTTGTGCTAGCATGACAAATTTATCGAACCCAACATAATCTTATCACAGATCAACAATATTTAGTATCAAACGACAACATCATACAAGCCATGCATGAGAGAATAAGTCGCTTAATCCGAACCCACATGTCATACGTTAGCAGATTTTCTATCGGGTAGCGGGTATGAGGCAAGAGAAAATATACCCATGTCCACTATACCATATGGATATAACAAATGGCCCAATAAAATACACATGCCATAAAAGAGTTTTTACCTATCAGATTTCATCTCTAGGCCCCACTAAATTGACCCGGTCCGTGGCTCGTCCTAGAAATGTCATTGGAGAATTCTCCACCGGGTTATAGCATCCCAAACCCATCCCCATCATGTTTGATCCAACCCCATACCCATCATGGGTGCAAAACTCATCCTATACCCATCCTCATTCGGGTTTCGGGTTCCCAATGGGTCCCCATCCCCAATTAAGAGAAAACTAGGTACTAACAGCTAGCAGAAATTATCTATATTTCAGACATCACCACATCGAAAAGCACTCATCCATAAACCATGATCCATTCATCCATCTATCAGAAAAGAAATAAGTACTTCGGGACCGATAGAAGAAATGGAGAAATGGAGTCTGCTCACCTTCCTTGGTCACCATTTGAGTTCGTTGGCACCTGAGAATCCATTGTCATCACTTCCGTACTAGGCTCCTAGCATTCGACGGTGCTCCTCGTCGCGGTGAAGTCACCAATGTGCAGTGCCAGCGCAACTGTCCAGGCGTGCGGCGGTTAGCCAGCTGGGCAGGGCGTAGCATATGGCTGGTTATTTTAGGGTTTTATTTTTTGCTAGTCTGCTAGTTGCCTTGTCGTGTTGCTGAGAGCACCTAGAGGGGGGGGGGGGTGAATAGGTGATCCTGTAAAAACTTAACTTATAGCCACAAAAACTTGTTAGGGGTTAGCACAATAATTGCCAAGTGGCTAAAGAGAAGATCTTGCACAATACGACAATCACAGAGAATTCAACACAGAGGAGACACGGTGATTTATCCCGTGGTTCGGCCAAGTACAAAACTTGCCTACTCCACGTTGTGGCGTCCCAACGGACGAGGGTTGCAATCAACCCCTCTCAAGCGGTCCAAAGACCCACTTGAATACCACAGTATTTTGCCTTGCTTATCTTTATCCCACTTGCGAGGAATCTCCACAAATTGGAGTCTCTCGCCCTTACACTTAAGATTCACAAAAAAGCACGGAGTAAGGGAGGGAAGCAACACACACAAATCCACAGCGAAATGCGCACACACACGGCCAAGAATCGAGCTCAAAGACTATCTCACAGTTTCTCACAAGAACAGAGCTCGAATCACTTAGAATCACAAACGGATGCGCAAAGACTGAGTGTGGATGATCAAGAATGCTCAAGAGTTGCTTGGTTATCTCCTCCATGCGCCTAGGGGTCCCTTTTATAGCCCCAAGGCAGCTAGGAGCCGTTGAGAGCAAATCTGGAAGGCTGATCTTGCCTTCTGTCGTCGGGCGCACCGGACAGTCCGGTGCACACCGGACACTGTCCGGTGCCCGATTTCCTTCCTTAAATAGCGCAGTCGACCGTTGCTGATCAGGGAGCCGTTGGCGCACCGGACATGTCCGGTGCACACCGGACAGTCCGGTGCCCCCTTCCGACCGTTGGCTTGGCCACGTGTCGCGCGCAGAATCCGCGGCCGACCGTTGGCCCTAGTCGACCGTTGGCTCACCGGACAGTCCGGTGCACACCGGACAGTCCGGTGAATTTTAGCCGTACGCCGTCGGCGAATTCCCGAGAGCGGCCTGTTCGGCCGAGGCAGCCTGGTGCACCGGACACTGTCCGGTGCACCACCGGACAGTCCGGTGCCCCAGACCGAAACAGCCCCTTGGCTGTACACAGCCACCTTTTTCCTTTTCTTTTTCTTCCTGTTTCTAACACTTAGACAAATATATTAGTACACAAAACCAATGTACTAAGACTTAGAAACATACCTTTGCTCTTGATTTGCACTTTGTTCATCCATTGCATAAATTCACATTTTAAGCACTTGAGTTGGCACTCAATCACCAAAATACTTAGAAATGGCCCAAGGGCACATTTCCCTTTCAATCTCCCCCTTTTTGGTGATTTATGCCAACACAACATAAAGCAACTAGAACAAGTGCGAAATCACTTCAAATAAAATTCAAATTGATTTTGACTCAATTTTGGCATATATGGATCATCCTTTGCCACCACTTGGTTTGTTTTTGCAAATCAAACTCAAATCTCTATTTCTATGTCAAACACACATGTTGAGGCATAAAGAGAGTCATTCCAAAAGAGATTGATCAAAGATTTCAAAAACTCCCCCTATTTCCCATAATCAACACTTCTCCCCACAAGAAACCAACTTTTGACAATAGAGACAATAAGAGACAATAAAAGCTTTTGACAAAACAAAAACTCTATTCTACTATTTTCAAACTATTTTCAAAAATCTCTCAAGTGGTAGCTGATCCATTTATCGCTTTGGCCTTTATTTTCTCCCCCTTTGGCATCAAGCACCAAAACGGGATCAATCTTGGCCCTTTAACCCCATTGCCTCACCAAAATCTTCAGTAAGAATACAAAGGCAATAAGAGTCGAAAGATGAACTTGGAATAAGTTACCCTCTCATCGGAGTGCAGTGGAAGTCTTTCATGGTCCAAGTCCACCTTATCCCTTTCAATCCTCCTTCGAGACTAAATCATCAAACTCAAGCACATGGTTAGTCTCAAAGGGTCAAGTTGTAACACATCTCCCCCTAAACATGTGCATCACTTTGCAACGGACTTGTGAGGTCCAGGGAGTGTTTGTACAACTTGAGCACCACAATAAGCAACAAAATGCAAAAAGGAACATGATCAAAAGCATAAATACATGTATGCTACAATTCAATCCAGGTTCCGCGAATCTAAGACATTTAGCTCACTACGCAACTTGCAAAAGGTCTTCTCATCTAGAGGCTTAGTGAAGATATCGGCTAGCTGGTTCTCGGTGCTAACATGAAACACTTCGATATCTCCCTTTTGCTGGTGGTCTCTCAAAAAGTGATGCCGGATGTCAATGTGCTTTGTGCGGCTGTGCTCAACAGGATTCTCCGCCATGCGGATAGCACTCTCATTATCACATAGGAGTGGGACTTTGCTCAGATTGTAGCCAAAGTCCCTGAGGGTTTGCCTCATCCAAAGTAGTTGCGCGCAACACTGTCCTGCGGCAACGTACTCGGCCTCAGCGGTGGATAGGGCAACGGAGGTTTGTTTCTTAGAGTTCCACGACACCAGGGACCTTCCTAAGAATTGGCACGTCCCTGATGTACTCTTCCTATCGACCTTACACCCAGCATAGTCGGAGTCTGAGTATCCAACCAAGTCAAAAGTGGACCCCTTTGGATACCAGAGTCCGAAACAAGGCGTAGCAACTAAATATCTCAGAATTCGCTTCACCGCCACTAAGTGGCACTCCTTAGGATCGGATTGAAATCTAGCACACATGCATACACTAAGCATAATATCCGGTCTACTAGCACTTAAGTAAAGCAAAGAACCTATCATGGACCGGTATGCTTTTTGATCAACGGACTTACCTCCTTTGTTGAGGTCGGTGTGTCCGTCTGTTCCCATCGGAGTCTTTGCGGGCTTGGCGTCCTTCATCCCAAACCGCTTGAGCAGATCTTGCGTGTACTTCGTTTGGGATATGAAGGTGCCGTCCTTGAGTTGCTTCACTTGGAACCCAAGGAAGTAGTTCAACTCGCCCATCATCGACATCTCGAATTTCTGCGTCATCACCCTGCTAAACTCTTCACAAGACTTTTGGTTAGTTGAACCAAATATTATGTCGTCGACATAAATTTGGCACACAAACAAATCACCATCACATGTCTTTGTAAAAAGAGTTGGATCGGCTTTCCCAACCTTGAAAGCATTAACAATTAAGAAATCTCTAAGGCATTCATACCATGCTCTTGGGGCTTGCTTAAGTCCATAGAGCGCCTTAGAGAGCTTACACACATGGTCGGGGTACCGTTCATCCTCAAAGCCAGGGGGTTGCTCCACGTACACCTCCTCCTTGATTGGTCCGTTGAGGAACGCGCTCTTCACATCCATTTGGAACAACCTGAAAGAATGGTGAGCGGCATATGCTAGCAAGATACGAATTGATTCTAGCCTAGCCACAGGAGCAAAAGTCTCCTCGAAATCCAAACCTGCGACTTGGGCATAACCTTTTGCCACAAGTCGAGCCTTGTTTCTCGTCACCACCCCGTGCTCGTCCTGTTTGTTGCGGAACACCCACTTGGTTCCCACAACATTTTGCTTGGGACGAGGCACCAGTGTCCAAACTTCATTGCGCTTGAAGTTGTTTAGCTCCTCTTGCATGGCCAACACCCAGTCCGGATCTAGCAAGGCCTCTTCTACCCTGAAAGGCTCAATAGAAGAGACAAAAGAGTAATGTTCACAAAAATTAACTAATCGAGACCGAGTAGTTACTCCCTTGCTAATGTCACCCAGAATTTGGTCAACGGGATGATCCCTTTGGATCGTCGCTCGAACTTGGGTTGGAGGTGCCGGTTGCGCTTCTTCCTCCATCACGTGATCATCTTGTGCTCCCCCTTGATCACACGCCTCCTTTTGATGAACCTGTTCATCGTCTTGAGTCGGGGGATGCACCATAATTGAGGAAGAGGGTTGATCTTGCTCATCTTGTTCCTGTGGCCGCACTTCTCCAATCGCCATGGTGCGTATGGCGGCCGTTGGAACGTCTTCTTCATCTGCATCATCACAATCAACAACTTGCTCTCTTGGAGAGCCATTAGTCTCATCAAATACAACATCGCTAGAGACTTCAACCAAACCCGATGATTTGTTGAAGACTCTATACGCCTTTGTATTTGAGTCATAACCTAACAAAAACCCTTCTACTGCTTTGGGAGCAAACTTAGAATTTCTACCCTTCTTCACTAGAATGTAGCACTTGCTCCCAAATACACGAAAGTACGATACATTGGGTTTGTTACCGGTTAGAAGTTCATACGACGTCTTCTTGAGGAGGCGGTGAAGGTAGACCCTGTTGATGGCGTGGCAAGCCGTGTTCACGGCTTCCGACCAAAAACGCTCGGGGGTCTTGAACTCTCCAAGCATAGTCCTCGCCATGTCGATTAGCGTCCTGTTCTTCCTCTCTACCACACCATTTTGCTGTGGTGTGTAGGGAGCGGAGAACTCATGCTTGATCCCTTCCTCCTCAAGGAACTCCTCCACTTGAAGGTTCTTGAACTCGGACCCGTTGTCGCTCCTTATCTTCTTCACCTTGAGCTCAAACTCATTTTGAGCTCTCCTGAGGAAGCGCTTGAGGGTCCCTTGGGTTTCAGACTTATCCTGCAAAAAGAACACCCAAGTGAAGCGGGAAAAGTCATCAACAATAACTAAACCATACTTACTCCCTCCTATGCTCAGATAGGCGACGGGTCCGAAGAGGTCCATATGCAGCAGCTCCAGAGGTCTTGAAGTGGTCATCACATTCTTGCCGTGATGCGCTCCTCCCACTTGTTTACCTGCTTGACAAGCTGCACAAGGTCTATCTTTTTCGAAATGCACGTTAGTCAAACCTATCACGTGTTCTCCCTTTAGAAGCTTGTGAAGGTTCTTCATCCCTACATGTGCTAAGCGGCGATGCCACAACCAGCCCATGCTAGTCTTAGCTATTAAGCATGCATCTAGACCGGCCTCTTCTTTTGCAAAATCAACTAAATAAAGTTTGCCGTCTAATACTCCCTTAAAAGCTAGTGAACCATCACTTCTTCTAAAGACAGACACATCTACATTTGTAAATAGACAGTTATACCCCATCTGACATAATTGACTGACAGATAGCAAATTATATCCAAGACTCTCTACTAAAAATACATTAGAGATAGAATGCTCATTAGAAATTGCAATTTTACCTAACCCTTTTACCTTGCCTTGATTCCCATCACCGAATATAATTGAATCCTGGGAATCTTTATTCTTGACGTAGGAAGTGAACATCTTCTTCTCCCCCGTCATATGGTTTGTGCATCCGCTGTCGATAATCCAGCTTGATCCCCCGGATGCATAAACCTGCAAGGCAAATTTAGGCTTGGGACTTAGGTACCCAACTCTTGTTGGGTCCTACAAGGTTAGTGCAAATTTCCTTAGGGACCCAAATGCAAGTTTTATCACCTTTGCATTTTGCCCCTAACTTCCTAGCAATTACTTTTCTATCCTTTCTACAAATTGCAAAGGAAGCATTCAAAGCACAATAAATTGTAGAGGGTTCATTCACTACTTTTCTATGAACATTTGCAACATTTCTTTTAGGAACAACATTTCTCCTAGTAACATTTCTATCATACACATAAGAAGAACTAGGAGCAAACGTGGCATGAGAATCATAAACATATGAATCAAAAGCATCATAACTTCTATTTCTAGTTTGTCTTTTATCATGATACAAAAAGGCATGGTTCCTTTTAGCACTAGTAGCCATAGGGGCCTTCCCTTTCTCCTTGGCGGGAATGGGAGCCTTATGGCTTGTTAAGTTCTTGGCTTCCCTCTTGAAGCCAAGTCCATCCTTAATTGAGGGGTGTCTACCAATAGTGTAGGCATCCCTTGCAAATTTTAGTTTTTCAAATTCACTCTTGCTAGTCTTAAGTTGGGCATTAAGACTAGCTAATTCATCATTCAATTTTGAAATGGAAACTAAGTGTTCACTACAAGTATTAATATCAACATCCTTACACCTAGTGCAAATTTCAACATGTTCAACACAAGAGTTGGATTTTTGTGCTTCTACTAGTTTAGCATTTAAGTCATCATTAATGCTCTTTAATTTAGAAATTGAATCATGGCATGTAGACAATTCACAAGCAAGCATTTCATTTCTCTTAATTTCTAATGCAAGGGATTTTTGAGCCTCTACAAACTTATCATGTTCTTCGTACAAGAGATCCTCTTGCTTTTCTAGTAGCCTATTCTTATCATTTAAAGCATCAATCAATTCATTAATTTTGTCAATCTTAGATCTATCTAAGCCTTTAAATAAGCATGAATAGTCTATTTCATCATCACTAGACTCATCCTCACTAGAAGAAGCATAAGTAGAGTTTTGAGTACTTACTTTCTTCTCCTTAGCCATGAGGCACGTGTGATGCTCGTTGGGGAAGAGAGCCGATTTGTTGAAGGCAGTGGCGGCAAGTCCTTCGTCGTCGGAGTCGGACGAAGAGCAATCCGAATCCCACTCCTTTCCAAGGTGTGCTTCGCCTTTGGCCTTCTTGTAAACCTTCTTGTTTTCTCTCTTCCCATTTTTCCCTTGCTCCTGGTCACTATCATTTTCGGGACAGTTAGCAATAAAATGACCAAGCTTACCGCATTTGAAGCATGATCGCTTTCCCTTGGTCTTGGCCTTGCTTGGCTGTCCCTTTCGACCTTTTAGCGCCGTCTTGAATCTCTTGATGATGAGAGCCATCTCTTCATCATTGAGCCCGGCCGCCTCAACTTGCGCCACCTTGCTAGGTAGCGACTCCTTGCTCCTTGTTGCCTTTAGAGCAATGGGTTGAGGCTCGTGGAGTGGACCGTTCAACGCGTCATCGACGTATCTTGCCTCCTTGATCATCATTCGCCCGCTCACGAATTTTCCAAGTACTTCCTCGGGCGTCATCATCGTGTACCTGGGATTTTCACGAATATTGTTCACGAGATGAGGATCAAGAACGGTAAAGGACCTGAGCATTAGGCGGACGACGTCGTGATCCGTCCAACGCGTGCTTCCGTAGCTCCTTATTTTGTTGATAAGGGTCTTGAGCCGGTTGTAAGTTTGAGTTGGCTCCTCTCCCCTTATCATGGCGAATCGTCCAAGCTCGCCCTCCACCAACTCCATCTTGGTGAGCATGGTGATGTCGTTCCCCTCGTGAGAGATCTTGAGGGTGTCCCATATCTGCTTGGCATTGTCCAAGCCGCTCACCTTATTGTACTCTTCCCTGCACAAAGACGCTAAGAGAACAGTAGTAGCTTGTGCATTTCTATGAATTTGTTCATTTATAAGCAAAGGGCTATCCGAGCTATCAAATTTCATTCCATTCTCCACAATCTCCCATATGCTTGGATGGAGAGAGAATAAGTGACTACGCATTTTGTGACTCCAAAATCCGTAGTCCTCCCCATCGAAGTGTGGAGGTTTGCCGAGAGGAATGGAAAGCAAATGTGAATTCGAACTATGTTGAATACGAGAATAATCAAATGAAAAGTTTGAATTGACCGTCTTTTTATAGTCGTTGTCATCATCCTTTTGGGAAGAAGTAGACTCATCACTATCGTCGTAGTAGATGATCTCCTTGATGCGCCTTGTCTTCTTCTTCTTCCCTTCCTTTCGTCTATGCCCCGAGCCAGAGTCGGTAGGCTTGTCGTCCTTCGGCTCGTTGACGAAGGATTCCTTCTCTTTGTCGTTGATCACAATTCCCTTCCCCTTAGGATCCATCTCTTCGGGCGGTAAGTCCCTTTGTGAAGAGAACGGCTCCGATACCAATTGAGAGCACCTAGAGGGGGGGGGGTGAATAGGTGATCCTGTAAAAACTTAACTTATAGCCACAAAAACTTGTTAGGGGTTAGCACAATAATTGTCAAGTGGCTAAAGAGAAGATCTTGCACAATACGACAATCACAGAGAATTCAACACAGAGGAGACACGGTGATTTATCCCGTGGTTCGGCCAAGTACAAAACTTGCCTACTCGACGTTGTGGCGTCCCAACGGACGAGGGTTGCAATCAACCCCTCTCAAGCGGTCCAAAGACCCACTTGAATACCACAGTATTTTGCCTTGCTTATCTTTATCCCACTTGCGAGGAATCTCCACAAATTGGAGTCTCTCGCCCTTACACTTAAGATTCACAAAGAAGCACGGAGTAAGGGAGGGAAGCAACACACACAAATCCACAGCGAAATGCGCACACACACGGCCAAGAATCGAGCTCAAAGACTATCTCACAGTTTCTCACAAGAACAGAGCTCGAATCACTTAGAATCACAAACGGATGCGCAAAGACTGAGTGTGGATGATCAAGAATGCTCAAGAGTTGCTTGGTTATCTCCTCCATGCGCCTAGGGGTCCCTTTTATAGCCCCAAGGCAGCTAGGAGCCGTTGAGAGCAAATCTGGAAGGCTGATCTTGCCTTCTGTCGTCGGGCGCACCGGACAGTCCGGTGCACACCGGACACTGTCCGGTGCCCGATTTCCTTCCTTAAATAGCGCAGTCGACCGTTGCTGATCAGGGAGCCGTTGGCGCACCGGACATGTCCGGTGCACACCGGACAGTCCGGTGCCCCCTTCCGACCGTTGGCTTGGCCACGTGTCGCGCGCAGAATCCGCGGCCGACCGTTGGCCCTAGTCGACCGTTGGCTCACCGGACAGTCCGGTGCACACCGGACAGTCCGGTGAATTTTAGCCGTACGCCGTCGGCGAATTCCCGAGAGCGGCCTGTTCGGCCGAGGCAGCCTGGTGCACCGGACACTGTCCGGTGCACCACCGGACAGTCCGGTGCCCCAGACCGAAACAGCCCCTTGGCTGTACACAGCCACCTTTTTCCTTTTCTTTTTCTTCCTGTTTCTAACACTTAGACAAATATATTAGTACACAAAACCAATGTACTAAGACTTAGAAACATACCTTTGCTCTTGATTTGCACTTTGTTCATCCATTGCATAAATTCACATTTTAAGCACTTGAGTTGGCACTCAATCACCAAAATACTTAGAAATGGCCCAAGGGCACATTTCCCTTTCAGTTGCCTTGTTGGGCTAGGACCTGGGGCCTGATGCGCTGTCGTGCTGGGCTTGGTGGCCGGATCGGCCTAACTCATTTATACAAACACGATAGATGTACACGTATTAAGGGTGTGTTTGGTTTGACTTTTGGCTTTGGCTTTTGCCTCCTAAAAGCCAAAAGCCAACCAAAGGGCTGGATCCAGGAAGCAGCTTTTTCTAAAGCCGACTTTCTCGTAGTGCAAATCTGAAAGCACCTCTAGACCTGCTTTTAATGGCTTTTCGGATGGAACTGTGAAAACATATATCGAAGAATTTTTAACCACTTTTAGGGTGTGTTTGGTTTGACTTTTGGCTTTGGCTTTTGCCCCCCTAAAAGCCAAAAGCCAACCAAAGGGCTGGATCCAGGAAGCAGCTTTTTCTAAAAGCTGACTTTCTCGCAGTGCAAATCTGAAAGCACCCCTGGACCTGCTTTTAGTGGCTTTCGGATGGAACTGTGAAAACATATATCGAAGAATTTTTAACGACTTTTAGTGATTTTCACTAAACGATTTTTAGCTTTTTAATAGCTTACAGCATACAGCAGCTTTTTCCACAGCTCACAGCCTACAACAGCTTTTTTCACAGCCACAGCCCAACCAAACAGACCCTTAGTGGTTTCCACCAAACGGTTTTTAGCTTTTTAACAGCTTACAGCCTACAACAGCTTTTTCCACAGCTCACAGCCCACAACAACTTTTTTTACACCCATAGTCCAACCAAACAGACCTAAATATCCATAGGTAATCGGGTTCGAATTATTGTTTCCCAAACTCATATTCGTTTACCCCAATGGGTAGAGATTTTGTCTCATATCCATACACATGGAAACAATTTTTATCTTATACCCATACATAATAGAGGAATTCACCATAGGTTAGCGGGTATTAGGTCGCGTTGACATCTCTAGCTCGGCCATACACATATATGTGCGGGCAGAAAGCCTCATCGGTATGCAGCAGCTGAAGGTGTCGAGTGCATGAGGCCTACCGCGGCGGAGCAGCCCAGCGAGCCAAGGCATGGGCTCGGCCAGCTGTGGCCCGGCAGGAGGCAGCCTAGTGCGGAGGGGCAGGCAGTGTCTATTCGACAGCCCGCGCGGAGGGGCGTGGCCCACAGTTTGCACCTTGCCGTATTGGACGCAGCCCAACGAAGCATCAGGCGACGGGCCAAGGTGTGGGTTGGCTTGGTGGCCGGGCTATCCGCTGGAGGATGTGGCCGGCGAAGGAGAGTCCCAGGTTAGGTTAAATTAGGACTGCTGTCTCTAGAAACTAGAAGATGTATTTTTCTTTTTTTACTAGGTGAGTGCTCGTGCGTTGTAACGGCAACATATAATACCATGATGAATTATGTACAAATGTGTGTTTCATTATTATAGTGCTATGTACGTGCTTTACACACAATCATATTTGATACCCATAAAAAAATATATGTTCTGTACACATTTAGATCTCGAGATGTCTCATTCCCTCCAACGAAATAAGTCCAAGAAATTTTGTTTGATGCTTAAATGACCTCAAAACAAATGTTTACATTCTGACAAATCTTTTTAAGATAATAGAACATATTCGATCTTTAAAAAGAACCATAGGTTCCAATCTGAAAAATCAGCTTGCCGACATTGACTTGGCTCCACGGTGTCGTTGTCACCACCACACAGGAAAATGGGTCTCTCGTAGCCGCCACAATGTGCCCTCCCTACAACAAAAACATGTTAGTATTAATGTTAATGAAAACGTGGTCTAATTAGTTGCGCCAACAAACAAATTAACTTTATTTCTCCACAACTCTCTCTAATGAATAATGCTAATCGAGGGCAGGTTTTCTTTATGTTGGTGTTCTGGACATGTAATAAACTAAGGCAAAAGCGTATGAGCACATGTGACAACAGCCAGTAGCTGATCATAGTGTTCTGATTCTACTGCCTGGTTAAGCATGTAAATTGTGGCATTCTAAAGCTACCAGCTGCCTTCAGCAGTGACATCATGTTTCATTAGCATGGAATGTGCCTACATGGAAGAACATGGGAAACTTAGTGACATCATTATCATTGTGCATGCAGAGTTCAGGAGTATTTCCTCAACAAATAAAACAATTAGCTAACAGCCAGTTGAGTGTGAAGTTGCCTAAAAGGTTCCTTGAATTATATACGTCTAAAAATTAAGTTGATCTTTCCATGTCCTGTCAAATACCTGACGAACTTGTGAAGAATGCAAGTGCGATCCAACTGATGAAAGATTCCCCCACTCCGCTAATGATGAGAAAAGGGCCCAGATGTTCGCCATCCGCACCAACTCTACTCCGCTTATCTTAGCAACTACCATGCATGATTTGCTTCGACCTCATCATTGGTGCAGTGCAGACCAATTGACAGTTCATGGATTGGAGAAGGACGCCTCTAGTCCTAGCTTTAGGTGGCATCCGAAACTAACACTGAAAGACCTGGTGTTTGAGATAGTTGTATATACACGGTTTCACATTATTTATTCCCCTTTTTTGCTGGTGCTAATCATTCGCAAATGATACCTTTTTCTTCTTAAGATCGTTTACTAATCTCTGATAGCCTTTTTCTTTATTCAGGGGTTATGAGGTCAATATCAGCGCCAAGACCTTGGTTATGTCATATCTCCCATGTCTGTACAACTGCTGAAAACGCAGTTCTTGCTACCGCTTTTGCCTGTGAAAAAGAATATGTTAGTTCTGAGTTTCAGTTGGAGAGGAAATGGCGAAGAGCTATATACTAAGAACACTTGCAATCATGTTTCAGGCAGTAGTAAACCTGTCAAATCACTGCTACTTGTAGCTTCAAGGTACTTGATCAAACTCGGTTTAATATTGAGGAATTATTGCACAGCTAAAGTAAGCATTGACCCCCTACCGAAAACAGTAAGCAGCAGCATGATAAATTCTTTCACACAATCAAAGTCAGATTAGTGTTGATATCTTAAACCTCTGAAAAAGATTATATGAATGTAGTAGCATGCATGGTTCTTCCTTCTAGCCCTGCCCACACCCACACAAGAGTTCCTCCTGGTGCTGTGTAAAGTACAGTGTGTCAAATGCTATATCAGAGGTTCATGCATCTTAACTTTCTGAAACAAAACAAATAGGCGACGGTAGTTGCTAGCAGCAGCTTATCAGTTACCATCAGTTTTTTCAAAATTTTCAGAGATAGTTACAGGTTGCTTTTTTATGGAGGTCGCTATTTTGCTTAGCTGAAGTATTTGGTCAGTCCCTATTAATAATTAGATTTCAAGGTGAACATCCAAGTGCTTGGAGCATGAAGCAGAGAGGGCCATCAGGGATATGTTGGTGATGCTCTTCCAGGAGCAGTAGCTTCAGTATGACAACAGGTAGAGAAGCATTAAGTTGAAAGTCCAGAATCAGTCCCTGGAGGAAAAATTCAAAAAATAAGGTGGAGAAAAGCATAAAATATGGTCAGATTGTTTTTGAGGAGCTCTCAAAGGGACTTTAATTTACAGTGATTTTGGCTGTTTAATTTCAAAGGCACTGACCTGTTGCTTCGTTTTAAAATGATTATGTTATACTAACCTTGAACACTTGCAATACTTGTTATACTAACCTTGAACACTAACGTTGATGCTTTTGAAGATTCCAGAATAAGTATCTCCACCAGAACTTGTGCGATAAAGCAGTTGGACTTGAGCAGTCACAACTTTCAGCACTTGCAATACTTGTTGATTCTTTTATTCGAGTGTCAAGTTGATCAACTTCAATCTCCACTTATGATTTCCTTCCTCATAGAACCAGATGTATGTTAAATCTTAATAATCAAAATGCAATTATTTCATCTGAGCTAAAAATTTTCATAACAAAACTAAAATTACTTGAGATGGTTTGATCTACAGATTCAAAGATTTAATCACTACTATTTTATTTAGACCTAGATGCAAGTTGACTGTCTGTTCCCCACATACGACAGCACATCCACGGTGCCTGCACTGATCAATTACAATACATATATAACTAATCATATAGGTCAGAAGCTACATCTAGTCTAGCTCAGAATCCTCACATGGATTGGAGATTCACATACCTGGGCTGACAGGGCGAACAATGGAGGCGACAGAGGGCTTGGCGGTGACGACAACAAGGCAGTAGTGTTGCAGCTTGGTCGGCGGGAAGAAGTGCTGCAGTGCGCCCACTTCAGCGTGTAGAAGTTGTGCTCGCTATCGTCGATCCCTACCACCATCGTCATCTTCCTTGACAGCACTTTCGATAAGATAATAACAATAAACAAACAACATCTACAATAAAGCTATCATGTCGGTTGTTGATTTATTATTAAAAGCATGTACATGAACAGGTGTAACTGCTATACAGGTGATTACAGGATGCTTGGATGTTGCAAACAGGATCACTGAAACTGAAAGCGAATCTGTCCAGAGCTTGTTTACTTTGGTACCTAAAAATGACATGCAATGGATGCAAAACAATTCCCTGGTTGTATTGTTCATTAACTTCAATTACGGAAAAGAAATTTTCTTTATGAGAGTGATTGTGATTCAAGTGGATAGAATATTAATCGACCAATGAAAACATTGTATTTCAGCTATTCAGTTAGACAGTAGCAAAGGACAGAAATGTCTACCATAAAGGATAAGAAATGCATTTTTATTACCTACAAAATTAAATAATTAACACTGAACTGCGCTATAAAGCTAAGCTTTCATGAAGTTGCGTGAAAACTGAAGCTCGCATTTGTAACTCAAGATATATTCTACCAGAGCATCGACAATGCTTACCAAAACCAAGACCCTATATTACTACAAGCTATTCTTTGAATACATTCAACAGAACCTACTAATGAAAAATGCAAAGCTGATGGTGTCAGCTAACCAAATAAATGCATAATTTATTTTTAGATAGAAAATATATGCATATAATTAAATGGTTACGCAGCTTACCAAACAATTGCACAACGATGGAATAAAAATGTAAGAGCGCAGTTCAGTGACATGTGTTAATATCTGTAAGACAAAAAACATGACACCACAAATAAATAAAGACCCAAGGTGAGACGTGTATAGACCTGGGAAGCAATTGAGTCAAGCTCATCAAAGAAGAGGACACAAGGAGCAGATTGACGAGCCTTATCAAAAATTTCACGGACGTTGGCTTCACTCTCACCAAACCACATGATAAGCAACTCAGGACCCTTGACACTGATGAAATTAGCCTCGCACTCGTTGGCAATTGCCTTTGCCAACAAGGTCTTACCGCAACCATGAGGACCATATAACAAAACTCCTTTGGATGGAGACATGCCAAACTTCTCCAACTTCTCCGGATGCTCCACAGGATATTGAACAGTCTGCATCAATTTTGAAAGAAATCAGCAAAATGTGGAACATACACAATACCAAGAGCAGGTGGTCAATTAGCATCTAATTATCTCCTGGAGCTCCCTCTTGACATTCTCCAGCCCACCAATATCCTCCCAAGAGATATTGATGCAGACATCTTTTTCTTAGAAATTAAGAAGTGTAGATTCAGTTGGAAAGCACAAGATCCAGGCCAAGACCAGCCCAGGAAAACGGACCCTTAGCTGAACATCTTTTTAATTGCTATGGTAGTCAATCCGAGCTTTTGCCGAGGCTTCTATGACAACTGCTTATGAGAAGAAATGGATGTTCTACCTTAGCACCAAAAACACGATCCTGAAAAAATATGATGGCAGGTGCTTACATCTTTATATGCTCTTATTACCTTTTGCTTGTATATAGACAATTGGTCCTATATGTATGTGTGTGTATTTCCGTTTTGATATTATGTGACTTTGCAGGTTTAAGGACATTTTCCAGGAGGACTATGAAGCTGACTGGAAGTCCAAATTTGAGGCTGCTGGAATATGGTGAATTTCCATCTTTTTGTTGTTCGCTCGAACCTTCCATAATGTTTTCTCTCAGTGTTTTCATTATGTTGAACCTGGCAGGTATTAGCATCGTCTTATTGATGACCGAAGGCATGCCTTCCAATGCAGATTAGAAAAACCAAAACATAGAAAACATACCGAGGACCAAAACAAGTGGCTGTATTAATGCAGGTCAGCAAAACCAAAACATAGATGTAGGCATAGGGAAGATTAACGTGAGCAAGCAGTGCTACCTTTACACGAAGCGCTCCTTCTTCCTCGACTCGACGGAAACCTCCACCCATCGCTGATGGCACTGGCCGACGATACCTCCACACTCTAGTTCAAATCTACCGTACCTTGTCGCCACCGGCGTACCGTCTCTCCTCTTCGACGCCCTTAGGATACAGTTGCGTAGACGCGCCAAGACCGTGCATGATGCTCCAAGATCCGGCGGGCCTCCTTGGACAGAGAACCGGCCTCGATCACGGATGGAATCTCTAGAGTTTGGGGGAGGGGAAGAAACGAGTGAGGGAGCTTACTGTGTAGTGAACCTCCACTCGCCATCGATGACGCTCTTCGCCAGCAACGAGGTACGAGGGCGAGGAGTCCGGGTTATAGCCTTGGGCTCCCATTCCCGGTTATAGTAATAATTAATCAGATAGGCCAAATGGTTCCAAAGAACCATGCATTTACATGATAATAAAAAAGTACTTCTCTATGCAGCCAGTGAAGCTTCACTGGCCTCTTTAGGCAAGTCTAACTGTGTTACTTCATTAAATACATTATATAATTAACACTTAATAGTTAGAAATAACATTAGATAATTAACACTTAATAGTTAGAAATATTGTTGTGCTGCTAAAATGCCAACTATTATCTGCCATGCATGGATAACAGATCCGTAAAGAAGCATGCCAAGACATAACCGGTGATACAGTTTTGAAGTACCGTTACATAAACAAGCAGATCAATAGATTTAGCTCACACATGTATTTATCACCTGAAATGTTAAACATTTCTTCATTACCAATTACAGTATTGGAGCAAGCTTTCAATTCACATGCAAGCTTACCAATATAGCCAAAGTAAGAACAAACAATTAATTACATTTGGACAGCGGATGTCAGGTCATGTGCAACTTTAAACAATTGGAACTGAGCTCTGTTTTTTTGAAGATAATCAATAAAGAAAGAAATGCTTATATGGTGAGTTTGTGTTCAGCTTTAGCCAGAAAACACTCAGTCAACACAACAAAACCAGGATGTCTTTCAATTAGTTCAAAGTATTATTGCATTCCAAAAGGTGGTTGCTAATTTTGTATGAGCATGATAAACTGGAAAGCGAATATGAACCTGATTTAATTAGGTATTAAGGCTGCTAGCGAACACTAAAATAACCAAGATGGAGTCCATCTATTACTTTGAACATACATAATGATCGCAACCAAAAGATCTCATTCAAGTACTGTCACACCCGGTTTTAGAAGGCAAACCGAATGCGAACCATGTACGTGCCAGGATCAATTATTCACGTACACAGCAGTTACATAATATGGACATCATCACACAGTGCTCAAAATAGTATTAATAAGGGAAATAGTCGATTACATCATACGTCTGAGACGTCCATATAGTTCTTACAATAAATCAAAGTGCGGAAAAGAAACGTAGATAAACGCGGCCTTCACAGGCAGCCGACTGGGGGTTGCCGCTAACCCACACCTAGAACTCGTCGTAGTCTTGGAACTCCTGGAAGTCTCCTTCCACAGCTTCATCTTCGCCTGAGCAGTGGTTGCAATGCTGACAACCTGGGGATGGGGGGGGGGGTTTGGTGTGTAGAGCAAGGGTGAGTACACATCAACATACTCAGCAAGTATCCTGTTTGGCTGTAGTGGACTAGCTTTATGTGGGGATAAGTCAAGCAGTTGCTTTTAGTTGGTCAGATTATTACTTACTAGTAGAAAACCAAGTTTTAGCATTAGCCCAAGTTATTAACCCGATGTACCCTTTCCAAACGGAAAGAATACCACTTACCAGCACCATAGTCATAACCAAAACCATCGATCTCATAACCACCTGTACCAAAGTATCTCTGATCAAGTACCACTAATCATTGGAGCTCCCTTGGCCGCTCATAACCGCGAGCACGGCTGATATATCAGTTTTTCAAACACTCTGCAGAGGTTGTGCACTTTACCCACAAGCTGTGATTCCCATTCTGCCCGGAGATCATGACTCTCCATTGATCACTACCAAGGTGACCCAGCAGGGCATCACTACGTAGCCTTTACAAAGATTCCCCGGGACTGTAGCCACCCGTTAGGTTTCCTAAATGCATCGCACTCCTCCCCAAGGGGCGAACCCAAACTTGGCAGAGCGAGCCGCATACACCGAGCCCCATTGACGGCACGACGGCTAAGTGAACTACACCCCGGATCCTCTAATTATTCAGCTAAGGGCACCCCATTCCACCCTCATGGTTGCACTGTTTTCCCGGGCGGTCATCCATAGAACAGGTCCTTACGGAGAGGCACTCGAGAAACCGCTCGAGCCCCCTTGATGACCACAAGTATACATCATAATAAAAGAAGGGAAAACAGCGTATCATAGATAATCTCATCATGTTCATTGATTAGAGTTTGAGCAATAGCATAAAGCTAAACAGTAATAATCCAACCCAAATAGGTAAACAAGGACATGGATAACAAAAGCTAGTCAATCCTTAGGCATAAATGTGTAAAGCGGGAGGTGAATTAAATAATGAGTAGGACATAGATAGGTCAAGGGACACTTGCCTCCACCAACCGACTGCTGCTCAGGGGCTTCTCCTGCGAGTTCCTTGGGCTCTTCAACCGGATCGTTCTCTATGCGAGCGCAAACATACATACATCCACATATTTTAATACCAAAGAACAGTACACCATACAATAGAATGCAATAAGTAAACAGACGTTCTACGCAGGCTCGCGAGTACGGTTAAGAGAGAAAGAGGAAAAGACAGTCGAGAAACGATAACGTTACATGATTATAAATTAGCCACTCGCTTAATGGAAGGAAGTTCAATATAGACACTATGTTTAGCGTAAAGTAAAGTCATGTTTCATGTCTAATTATTATAAGCAGGTGGAGATACATAAAAGGATGGTCGCGCGGCGAGACGCGCGACAAAGCTCTCTAGAACAAATTAAGAAATTAACGATTCGTCGCGCGACCGAGCACGCAACGAGACACTTTGCCTTAGTTAAGAGGAGACGTTAAGCGTCGCGCGACAAAGCGCACGACGGCACACGTCGACTAAACTGAGTCCACAGTGGAACGTCGCGTGAATACACACGCGGCGTTACACCTTAAACAACCTGAAACAAAAATGGATCGTCGCGCGACGAAGCGCACGACGCAACATGAGATAGAATATGAATTTAGACAAATCCGTCGCACGGCGAAGCGCGCGACGCAACACGCTAATTAACGAATAATCACCGCGAGCGCGGGCGAGCGAAGATACGTTTGGGCGAGGCCGGGACGGGGGAACGGGCGGCCGAGCTGGGGCCAGGGCGGTTGAACCGGCCAGGGGGGCGGTTGAACCGGCCAGGGGCGGCCGAGCCGGCCGGGGCCGCGCCGGGGACGCGCCGGGGTCGCGCCGGCGAGCAGGGGCCACCGGGGCCGCGCCGGGCCACGCCGGGGGTGCGCCGGGGCCGCGCTGCGCGCGAGCAGGGGAGGAGCGGGGGCGGGCAGGCGAGCCGGGGGCGGACGCCGAGCGCCGCCGCGGGGAGGGGCCGAGCGGGCGGGCTGAGCGGGCGGGCCGAGCGCCGCCGGGGCCGGGGGCGGGGACGGGGACGGGGTCGCCGTGCCGGGCAGGGGCGGAGACGGGCGGGGCCGCCACGGGGAGGGGCGGGGGCGGGGGCGGGATCGCCGCGCCGGGCAGGGGAGGGGCCGAGCGAGCGGGGCCGCCGCGGAGAGGGGCGGGGGCGGGAGCCGCCGCGCCGGGCAGGGGAGGGGCCGAGCGGGCGGGGGAGAGGCCGGGGACGGGGAGCCGAGCGCCGCCGCGGGAGGGAGGCCGGGCGGGCGAGCAGGGGCGCCGCCGCGCCGGGCAGGGACGGGGTCGGGCGCGGGCAGGGGGAAGAGGGAGGGCGCGCGCGCGGGGGAGAAGAGGAGGGAGAGGGAGAGAGAGAGAGAAGGGGAGGGGAGGGGAGCTCACCTCGGGGTCCAAAATCCGGTGATCGCCGTCTCCAAACCCTAGGGCACCACGGGGAGAGAGAGGTGGAAGAGGGAGAGGAGAGGTTGTTGCGCGGGAGATCCAAATGAGAGAGAGAGAGGGGAGGGGGCGCATGGGGGGTTTTGGGCGCCAGGGGCGCGCAGGCCGGGGCGAGCCGGGCCGGTTGGGCTGGGCTAGGTTGGGCCGGGCCACTTTGCGGATCAAAAACCCACGACGAGCGCGACCACTAAACGGAATTAAATCGCGAACCGAAATCCGGAACGGAGCGAGACGAACATTCAACATCAGACAAAGAAATGCGCTTCGGCATGATGCAACACCCATGAGACTTAGGTTTTGGTTTATACATGACACGGACACCCGTCACTATACTGGTTTGAAGTTGGGAAGAAAGAGCAAACGGGGGAAAGAGAAAAGAGAGTAACGCCCGAATTTGGTGAGAGAAAAGAAGAAAAAATTCTACCCCCAAATTCAGGGCGTTACAAACCTATCCCCCTTAAAAGAATCTCGCCCTCGAGATTCAGGGTTGGCTAGCAAAGAGCTCAGGGTACTTAGCCATCAGATCATCTTCACGCTCCCAGGTTGCTTCCTCCTCAGAGTGGTGATCCCATCTGACTTTGCACATTCTGATGGTCTTCCTTCGGGTGACTCGGTCTGCAACCTCAAGGATTTGCACTGGCTTCTCAACGTAGGTCAAGTCCTCCTGGACTTCAAGACCTTCCACTGGCAACTGCTCTTCTGGCACACGCAAGCACTTCTTCAACTGAGACACATGAAAGACATCATGCACAGCTGACAAATTCTCGGGCAAACTGAGCTGATAGGCCACTTCTCCACGTCTTGCAAGAATCTGATACGGACCAATGTAGCGGGGTGCTAGCTTGCCTTTCACTCCGAATCTTCTGACTCCTCTGATCGGTGACACTTTCAGATAGACAAAGTCTCCGACTTCGAAACTCAGCTCTCTTCTTCTTGTGTCTGCATAGCTTCGCTGCCTCGATTGTGCTATCTTCAGATTCTCTCGGACCATCTTGATGTTCTCTTCGGCTTCAAGCAAAATGTCTGGCCCAAACACTTGCTTCTCTCCAGGCTGATCCCATTGCAACGGAGTTCTACAACTCCTTCCATAGAGCGCCTGAAATGGTGACATCTTCAAACTGGCCTGGTAGCTGTTGTTATAGGAAAACTCTGCATAAGGCAATCTCTTATCCCATCCGGACTGATCTTGCAATGCACAGGCTCTCAACATATCTTCAAGAATTTGATTGGTCCTTTCGGTCTGGCCATCTGTCTGCGGATGATAAGCTGAACTGAAATTCAGATGCGTGCCCAAAGCTTCATGCAACTGCTGCCAGAAATGAGAGGTGAACTGCGTTCCTCTGTCTGACACTATCTTCTTTGGCACACCATGAAGACAAACGATCCGAGACATATACAATTCTGCCAATACGGCACTGCTATAGTTGGTCTTGACAGGTATGAAGTGGGCTGACTTGGTCAAACGGTCCACTACTACCCAGATGGAATCGTAGCCGGCTCGAGTGCGAGGCAATCCGACTATGAAATCCATACCGATTTCATCCCATTTCCACTGAGGGATCTGCAACGGTTGCAACAATCCAGCAGGTCTCTGGTGCTCTGCCTTAATTCTTCGGCAACTATCGCACATAGCCACATGCTCTGCGATTTCCCTCTTCATTCCGTACCACCAGAATTTCTTCTTCAGATCCTGATACATCTTCTCACTGCCAGGGTGAATCGAATAAGCTGTCTCATGAGCTTCCTTGAGAATCAACTCCCGAATGGACTGGACATTGGGAACACACAAGCGGTCTTTGAACCATATCACGCCTTCTGCATCTTCTCGAAAATCTTTGCCTTTGCCTTCTAGAATCAGTCGCCGGATCTCACTGATTTTCTCATCATTCTTCTGCGCTTCTTCGATTTCGCGCTCCAAGGTAGGTTCCAACTCAACTGTGACTCCTCGCGAATTATTCAGAAATCAGAGACTCAACCCGTCGAACTCCTTGGCCAACTCATAAGGCATCGGACGAGCAACCATCAGATTGACTTGACTCTTTCTGCTCAAAGCATCTGCCACTATGTTTGCTTTGCCTGGATGGTAATGGATCTCCAACTCATAGTCTTTGATCAACTCTAACCATCTTCGCTGCCTCATGTTCAACTCTGACTGAGTGAATATGTATTTCAGACTCTTGTGGTCTGTGTAAACATCACATTTCTGTCCATACAGATAGTGTCTCCATGTCTTCAGTGCGTGAACCACAGCTGCCAACTCTAGATCATGGATTGGGTAATTCTTCTCATGAACCTTCAACTGTCGGGACGAGTAAGCCACAACTCTTCCCTCTTGCATCAACACACATCCCAAACCTGTGTAACAAGCATCGCAATACACCGAAAAGGGCTTGTGCACATCAGACAAGACTAGGACAGGCGCTGTAGTCAACTTCTCTTTCAGCGCTTCAAAAGCCTCTTGACATTTCTGGGTCCACTTGAACTCAACCTTGTTGCCTAGCAACGCTGTCATTGGTTTCGCAATCTTCGAAAACCCTTCAATGAATCGCCGATAGTATCCGGCCATTCCAATGAAACTCTTGATTCCTCTAGCATCTGTTGGCGCTTTCCAGTTCAAAATGTCTGCCACTTTCTTCGGATCCACAGCCAATCCTTCTTTGTTGATTATGTGACCCAAGAACAGGACTTCACTGATCCAGAACTCACACTTGCTCAACTTTGCATACAACTGGTGCTCTCACAATCTCTGCAATATCATCCTCAAATGATCTGCGTGCTCTTCTTCGCTTTGAGAATAAACCAGAATGTCATCAATGAATACCACCACAAACTCATCAAGGTAATCCATGAATACACTGTTCATCAAGTTCATGAAGAACGCTGGCGCATTGGTCAAACCAAAAGACATCACTGTGAACTCATACAAACCATACTTGGAAATGAATGCCGTCTTCGGAATGTCCGAAGGTCGGATCCTGAGCTGATGATAACCTGACCTCAGATCAATCTTGGAGAACACGCTGGCTCCTCTCAACTGGTCGAACAGATCTTCTATTCTGGGCAAAGGGTACTTGTTCTTGATCGTGACCTCATTCAAAGCTCGATAATCGATGCACATCCTCTTGGTGCCATCCTTCTTTTCCACGAACAAGACAGGGGCGGCCCAAGGCGAGGTGCTTGGCCGAATGTAACCTTTCTTTGACAGCTCATCAATTTGCTTCTTAAGTTCAACCAACTCTGGTCCGGATATTCTGTAAGCTCTCTTAAAGATAGGGGCGGTTCCAGGAAGAAGCTCTATAGCAAACTCAACTTTCCGCTCTGGTGGCATACCCGGTAAGTCCTTTGGAAACACATCCGGGAACTCAGACACTACCTTGATGCTCTTGATTGGGTCTGCTCCACTGCTATCAACAGCTATCCGATAACAACTTCCTTTCTTTGGCTCAGGCGGGACTAACTCGGTCACCACTTCCTCTCCTAGTGGGGACACCAACTTGATGGTCCTTTTATCACAACTGATAACTGCCTGATACTTATCTAGCCAATTCATCCCTAGGATGACATCTATTCCCTGAGTACCCATTACTATAAGGTTGGCGGGAAATGCTATCCCCCTTATTTTCACACTTATATTCAAACAAATGCTATCGGCTCGAATTCTACCACCGGCTGAGTCAATTTGAATGGGGTTTGACATGGTAGTAATCGGAAGATTATGTGCTTCTACCCATGATGCAGTAATGAAAGAATGTGTTGCTCCAGTATCAAATAACACTTCTGCAATATGGGAGTCGACTGGGAACATACCTACTATCATGCCGGGGGTCTCCTGAACTGCTTCAGCCTCCAAGTGGTTCAGCCTTCCATGATTATAGCGCGGCTGAGAGCGATTGCCTGCTCCAGGTTGAGGCACATTCTGCTTTGCTGGGGCATTGGGGCCTGACTGCTGCTGGGCTGCCTTCTTCGGACATTGCATCACCCAGTGGCCTTGCTCTCCACAGTGGAAACATGCTCTGTTTCCAACCTGAGCTGGTGCTGCCTGACTGTTCTGCTGATTTGCTGAGGCAGGAAGACGAGGTGCCTGCTGATTCTGCCTTTGAAACTGACCTCCTGACTGATTGCTGTGACGGTTCTGATACTGATTCTGAGGGTACTGCCTTTGAAACTGCTGATGCTGCTGAGGTGGACGCTGGTTCTGCCTGAACTGCTGAGGTTGATTGCCTGAGAAACGAGGACGATTGCTGCTTCCAGGCTGGGGTCCACTGATCTTGCGCTTACGATCTTCCATCTCCTTGCGCTTTCTCTCTGTCATGATTGCTCTGTCAATCAGGTGCTGGAATGTCGGAAATGTGTGATTCATCAGTTGGTACTGCAGAGGGTCAACCAAGCCTCTCAGAAAACGGTACTGCCGTTTGGCGTCGGTGTTGACATCTTCAGGAGCATAGCGGGACAACTGCAGAAACCTGTCCCGGTACTCACTGACAGACAATGGCCCTTGCTTGAGAGCCAGGAACTCCTCCTTCTTCACTGTCATCAGACCTGCAGGAACATGGTACTGACGAAAGCTACCTCTAAACTCTTCCCATGTGATGGCGTCAGGATGGGCATGGGTGGCGAGGTAAGACTCCCACCATGATTGGGCTGCTCCTCTCAACAGACGGGGACCATACAGAACTTTCTCCCTGTCATCGCACTGAGCGGTATGCAACTCCCGCTCCACAGTGCGCAGCCAATCTTCAGCATCCATAGGGTCAGAAGAATGAGCAAACGTTGGTGGATGACCTCTCATGAATTCAGCACGCTTGTCTCTGGGCATCTGAGGCATCTGAGGCTGAGGTGGGGCCTGCTGCTGCTGCTGCTGCTGAATGGCGGCCAAAGTCTGACCGATGGCTTGAACTGCCTGAGTCTGCATCAGAAACATCTGCTCGATGGACATCGGGGGCGGGGGCGGCAGGTGCTGCTGCTGGGGCACCTCCTCCTGTTGAGCGGCTCGCTCCTGCTGAGCACGCCTTCCTCCTCTGCGCCTGTTCTCTGACATCTGCAGAATGCAACCACACATCAGAACTGATCTGGCAAATCTTGCAGCATAAGAAAAGAGAATAGAATTCTTCAACAGCACTGAACAGATGAGCATCTTCACTGGTCTCCAACACAGACCACACAACTTCTCAGATAGAAAGGAAAGTGGAATAAAAGGGGTTTCCCAACTATATAACTAACTCCATTAACATAATAGATAAACCAAAATGCAGGGGATACCCACACTCTGGTGGCAGTCATTACAAAGATCCAAACCAAACATAGTTCATCATGACAAACATAAATGCACAGGATATAGCAAACTACCTTGTCTAACTAAGACTAACTAAAACCGAGACTAACGCTAAGACTGTAGCTTCTATGTATATATTTCGTATTAATTACAAGATCCAACTCTAACGATCTATGGTTCTAGAGTTATCTTGGTCTTGCAGTCGGGGTTGCCATAAGACTGGTGTCCACGCTGAGGTGAGCGGTACGGGTGCTGAGTCCCGACGGGAGCGGGGGAACCACCATCCAGGTGACGACGTTCCGCGCGCTCAGCCCGAAGCAGGGCGATCTCAGCACGAGCCCTACTCAGCTCATCTAATGCATGGTCCAGCTCCGTGTTTAGCACGGCGGCTAGGTTGACTGTGCTGCTCAACCTAGGATTGCCCTCACCGACAGGTGAGACAATCACGCCTCCTGTGCTGCCAGATGGACGGCGGGGGTAATACTTCAGGTCAAGACCGTCAGCTGCCCCACCGGAAACCGAGCAGTAGTGCGAAAGCGCACGCCGTGCAGCATCTTGCATGGCTGCCTCAGCTGAGTCCCGTTCAGAGATAGAGTAGTGCTCTGAACAGGCCTCTGCACCCTAGAGACTGTTCTCCGGGCAGCGCACCAAGCAAGTCGCCTCCCAGCGGTCCGGGTAGACCCCGCGACTGTGCTGGTAGACCACACAGCGATACTCGACAGACCAAGTATGCCGGTTAAATGCCCGACGTAGCAGGGTGTCGAGCGCATCGTGGAAGTGACACCCGCGAGCAGCGTCGCGAGTGATGGGTCGAGCAACCCATCCTTCCGGCTCAGGGTTAGCAGAGAAGTCGGTGTCGTGGCTCGAGCTGTCGTCACCATCTCCGTCGTTTGGGTCTCCTCCAGCAGC
This sequence comes from Zea mays, assembly GCF_902167145.1. NCBI lineage: Eukaryota > Viridiplantae > Streptophyta > Magnoliopsida > Poales > Poaceae > Zea > Zea mays. The sequence goes on along the minus strand of NC_050104.1, from coordinate 7,459,863 downwards.
TACTCCAGAAGCTGGGGCGCCCAGTGGTGGTGCAGGGGGCGGCTCCAGAGGAAGCACAGGGGAGCAGCTCCTCACAGACTCTATCTCCTGTTGGAGCGAGAAGGAAGAGCCCTGCTGCTCCTGTCGTCGACGTTCCTGCTCCTCACGCAGGCGGTGGTGTAGTCTCTCCAAGTGGCTGGACTGTCCGGCCACGGGACGGCGAAGCGGACGCTCAGCAAGGCGGGAGGGTAAGAAGGGGATGACTGACTTTCGTGCAGTGTGTCTAAGTCGAGCCATCTACAAAAGACATCGCAAGCAAAAGGGTGAGAACAGAATTAATATGACCAGCAAATAATGAACCATAAGTAAATGAAGGATTAGAATAAAACATGATTTTCAGCAAGGTATAATATATAGTAGAACATAGGTTTGGTCGGTATGACCAACTTTTGAAGGGATATCAAAGTCAAGGCAGAGACAGAGGTCTATAGTCCTTAGAACGACCATTCTACTCTAGGTTAGCGGTCCTACAGTCAGCACGGCTTTGATACCACTTATGTCACACCCGGTTTTAGAAGGCAAACCGAATGCGAACCATGTACGTGCCAGGATCAGTTATTCACGTACACAGCAGTTACATAATATGGACATCATCACACAGTGCTCAAAATAGTATTAATAAGGGAAATAGTCGATTACATCATACGTCTGAGACGTCCATATAGTTCTTACAATAAATCAAAGTGCGGAAAAGAAACGTAGATAAACGCGGCCTTCACAGGCAGCCGACTGGGGGTTGCCGCTAACCCACACCTAGAACTCGTCGTAGTCTTGGAACTCCTGGAAGTCTCCTTCCACAGCTTCATCTTCGCCTGAGCAGTGGTTGCAATGCTGACAACCTGGGGATGGGGGGGGGTTTGGTGTGTAGAGCAAGGGTGAGTACACATCAACATACTCAGCAAGTATCCTGTTTGGCTGTAGTGGACTAGCTTTATGTGGGGATAAGTCAAGCAGTTGCTTTTAGTTGGTCAGATTATTACTTACTAGTAGAAAGCCAAGTTTTAGCATTAGCCCAAGTTATTAACCCGATGTACCCTTTCCAAACGGAAAGAATACCACTTACCAGCACCATAGTCATAACCAAAACCATCGATCTCATAACCACCTGTACCAAAGTATCTCTGATCAAGTACCACTAATCATTGGAGCTCCCTTGGCCGCTCATAACCGCGAGCACGGCTGATATATCAGTTTTTCAAACACTCTGCAGAGGTTGTGCACTTTACCCACAAGCCGTGATTCCCATTCTGCCCGGAGATCATGACTCTCCATTGATCACTACCAAGGTGACCCAGCAGGGCATCACTATGTAGCCTTTACAAAGATTCCCCGGGACTGTAGCCACCCGTTAGGTTTCCTAAATGCATCGCACTCCTCCCCAAGGGGCGAACCCAAACTTGGCAGAGCGAGCCGCATACACCGAGCCCCATTGACGGCACGACGGCTAAGTGAACTACACCCCGGATCCTCTAATTATTCAGCTAAGGGCACCCCATTCCACCCTCATGGTTGCACTGTTTTCCCGGGCGGTCATCCATAGAACAGGTCCTTACGGAGAGGCACTCGAGAAACCGCTCGAGCCCCCTTGATGACCACAAGTATACATCATAATAAGAGAAGGGAAAACAGCGTATCATAGATAATCTCATCATGTTCATTGATTAGAGTTTGAGCAATAGCATAAAGCTAAACAGTAATAATCCAACCCAAATAGGTAAACAAGGACATGGATAACAAAAGCTAGTCAATCCTTAGGCATAAATGTGTAAAGCGGGAGGTGAATTAAATAATGAGTAGGACATAGATAGGTCAAGGGACACTTGCCTCCACCAACCGACTGCTGCTCAGGGGCTTCTCCTGCGAGTTCCTTGGGCTCTTCAACCGGATCGTTCTCTATGCGAGCGCAAACATACATACATCCACATATTTTAATACCAAAGAACAGTACACCATACAATAGAATGCAATAAGTAAACAGACGTTCTACGCAGGCTCGCGAGTACGGTTAAGAGAGAAAGAGGAAAAGACAGTCGAGAAACGATAACGTTACATGATTATAAATTAGCCACTCGCTTAATGGAAGGAAGTTCAATATAGACACTATGTTTAGCGTAAAGTAAAGTCATGTTTCATGTCTAATTATTATAAGCAGGTGGAGATACATAAAAGGATGGTCGCGCGGCGAGACGCGCGACAAAGCTCTCTAGAACAAATTAAGAAATTAACGATTCGTCGCGCGATCGAGCACGCAACGAGACACTTTGCCTTAGTTAAGAGGAGACGTTAAGCGTCGCGCGACAAAGCGCACGACGGCACACGTCGACTAAACTGAGTCCACAGTGGAACGTCGCGTGAATACACACGCGGCGTTACACCTTAAACAAACTGAAACAAAAATGGATCATCGCGCGACGAAGCGCACGACGCAACACGAGATAGAATATGAATTTAGACAAATCCGTCGCGCGGCGAAGCGCGCGACGCAACACGCTAATTAACGAATAATCACCGCGAGCGCGGGCGAGCGAAGATACGTTTGGGCGAGGCCGGGACGGGGGAACGGGCGGCCGAGCTGGGGCCAGGGCGGTTGAACCGGCCAGGGGGGCGGTTGAACCGGCCAGGGGCGGCCGAGCCGGCCGGGGCCGCGCCGGGGACGCGCCGGGGTCGCGCCGGCGAGCAGGGGCCACCGGGGCTGCGCCGGGCCACGCCGGGGGCGCGCCGGGGCCACGCTGCGCGCGAGCAGGGGAGGAGCGGGGGCGGGCAGGCGAGCCGGGGGCGGACGCCGAGCGCCGCCGCGGGGAGGGGCCGAGCGGGCGGGCTGAGCGGGCGGGCCGAGCGCCGCCGGGGCCGGGGGCGGGGACGGGGACGGGGTCGCCGCGCCGGGCAGGGGCGAAGACGGGCGGGGCCGCCGTGGGGAGGGGCGGGGGCAGGATCGCCGCGCCGGGCAGGGGAGGGGCCGAGCGAGCGGGGCCGCCGCGGAGAGGGGCGGGGGCGGGAGCCGCCGCGCCGGGCAGGGGAGGGGCCGAGCGGGCGGGGGAGAGGCCGGGGACGGGGAGCCGAGCGCCGCCGCGGGAGGGAGGCCGGGCGGGCGAGCAGGGGCGCCGCCGCGCCGGGCAGGGACGGGGTCGGGCGCGGGCAGGGGGAAGAGGGAGGGCGCGCGCGCGGGGGAGAAGAGGAGGGAGAGGGAGAGAGAGAGAGAGAAGGGGAGGGGAGGGGAGCTCACCTCGAGGTCCAAAATCCGGTGATCGCCGTCTCCAAACCCTAGGGCACCACGGGGAGAGAGAGGTGGAAGAGGGAGAGGAGAGGTTGTTGCGCGGGAGATCCAAATGAGAGAGAGAGAGAGGGGAGGGGGGCGCATGGGGGGTTTTGGGCGCCAGGGGCGCGCAGGCCGGGGCGGGCCGGGCCGGTTGGGCTGGGCTAGGTTGGGCCGGGCCACTTCGCGGATCGAAAACCCACGACGAGCGCGACCACTAAACGGAATTAAATCGCGAACCGAAATCCGGAACGGAGCGAGACGAACATTCAACATCAGACAAAGAAATGCGCTTCGGCATGATGCAACACCCATGAGACTTAGGTTTTGGTTTATACATGACACGGACACCCGTCACTATACTGGTTTGAAGTTGGGAAGAAAGAGCAAACGGGGGAAAGAGAAAAGAGAGTAACGCCCGAATTTGGTGAGAGAAAAGAAGAAAAAATTCTACCCCCAAATTCAGGGCGTTACAAGTACAGAGCGTACGACTTATCAGTAGAACTTTAAGTACAATACAATCATTTAAGACACATGGTAAAATAATTTAACATGAGGTACTCACAGGTAAGGACACAGATCGCCAGAAAGCAGGAGCACCCGTGAGGCCATCACCTACATGGGAGCATGATCAATCCTCCTGCTGAGGCTGACCAGACGAGGGTGGGAACGTCGCGCACTTCTGGAGGCCTTTCTTCACCTCCAAGCTGATCAACTTAGAGAAACCCGTACATATCTGAGCATCCAAGGGAGCACTGCCGTCCCCTGTGGCTTCACAGGTTTCATCAACTGAATTGCAGAGAAATGGAATATCGGCACGGGTCGGAGGGTCATCAGCAGAAGTCAGTACTGGCATTCCTTCAGGACCGTTACTGCCCGCCATGGCTCCACAAGCTTCATCGGCGTAGTGCTTCTCTGGCAGAAGCTGAATACCAGCGCTGGTAGTAGATGTCACTACTGACGCTCCCTCGAGACCACAGGAACCACCGTCCATAAAGTGACTGGTTTAGCACTTGCAGAGACACAGAGTGATACAGCAACACAGCAAACGTACAACCACGCTGCGCTACTGATGCTACAGAAACATGGACAAGAACAGATGTAGTTGTTATTCCTCCTCAATCCTCATAGACATACCACATACATCCAGATTTAGATGCTAATGCTAAGTGCCAGAGATGCAATCGTGAAGGTGAACGAACTCCAGGCATAGCCGCATAGCAAAGGTCGATCCTGAGTGGCACGAATTAAGCTTGTGGTAGACTAATAGAGTACTACGGTAGTATATTCGCTATACATACATTAACCATAACAAGAGAAGGGGTATCCAGGATCTTACCTGACCCGCAACAGCGTAGATCCGATCTCGGAAGCGATCCAGACAAATCCGATCCAACAGAAGACGGCAGCGAAAACGGCAAACAAGTCGGCGTGCGGCACGAAATCACAGGCGCGAGCAACAATTGAAGGCGAATACTCTTGTGGCAGCAGGAGCAGAGCAGCAACGGGGAGAAGTAGAAATGGAAGAGGTAAGGGTAGAGACAGGTAGATCAGGGTGGGGAGCGGGCGGGGACAAGCGTTAGGAGGACGAGGTGGGGGATTGGGCACGCCAAGACCAAGGCTTGAGGCCGTGCGCGCAGGTGGAGGGGGACGAGAGCGCGTCGTCGCGGGGGAGAAGGCGCAGGGACGAGCAGCAGCAGCAGCCCTGCACGCACGCGCCATCTCATCCTCGTCGTCGCCGAAAACCGAAGCGGCGGCGTGGGACGGCGAGCGTGCCGAGGCGAGGTGGAACTTACAGGCGCGGGAGGGGAGAAGGGGAGGAAGAGGTGGCGTCTGGGTTGGCGATAGCGCATGGCGGGAGGCGGTTGGGAGTGGGAGGAGGAGCAGGCGGGGGGCGATGCAGTGCATGGCGGGAGGTGTGATGCTTCGGGGTGGAAGAGCTGGGGAGGGGGATCGCGGGGAGATGAGCACGGGATCTGGGAGTTGATTGCGGGGGTGCCGCAGCGACGCCATCGATGGAAAGGAGTGCTGCGGGCGGGCGGGCGCTCAGGGCAGAACCGTGCACCACAGCCAATGTGGACGTCTACAATAGAGACTTATGTAGTAGTAGAGATAAGAGCATCTCCAAAAGAGGTCTTAAACTGGGTCACATCTTCAAATATAGGATCTAAGAGGAAAAAATGGCTTCCAAAAGAGTAGCTATTTTATAAATTTGTATCAAATTAATATAGGAGTCTAGACTTGATGACCCAAATGTATTACCTCTATGGACGGCTCCTATCCCCTCAAAGTCAATGAATTTATTGTTCCACATAGGGCGCCGACACACTTCCCCGCGCGTCCGCTCATCATCGGAGGGCCTGCTCCATCTCCATCCCCACGGACGAAGCGCCCATCCACCATTGCCGGACCTCCTCCATCCCCACCGATTGAAGCGCCAGATCGGCCACTTCCCACTCGGCGGGGCAGCTGTCCATGGAAATGGATCGACAGGAATCTTAGCCACATGGATGTCTGATGTGCTGTGTTGTATATTGATTTGCTTCAGTGATGTGCAGTATAGATACTAGCCCTTGCAGCTCAATTTTGTGTCTGTAGAATCTGATGAGTGCATGGAGTGCCCTGTGTCACACTAAACTAATGCATGCTGAATTTGTGGACGTTGTCGTAGCCCACTTTCGTGTTTTTCTGGAATACTGATCATGTTTACTTGAAGAAAATCTGGCCTAATTCAGACCTAATATTTTCTATGGATCATTTTGATATACATGTTTGATTGCCTGGTTACATGATTTTGATTTAATAAATTTCACGATTAAAACTGAGGGATGGAAACGGCTGCTTGCTGATTGATGAAGCTCTGTTTGCTCTGTTAAATATGAGTATATCACAATGCATTGAGATAAATTAAATTGTTCAGGTAACTTAAACTCTTCATATCTAGTAGACGAGGTCTTCTAGTCAGGCGTTGCCTGTACAGACATAATTTGAGCAGTTCCTATTTTGTTTGGTGGAAAGCGCTGTGATCACTTTCATTGCCTCTACTTTGTTGTGCCATGCGAAACTTATCTGATTTAGGGCTAGTTTGAGAACCCCATTTTTCCAAGGTATTTTTATTTTCCCAAGGAAAATTAGTTCACTCTCCCTTGGGAAAATGAAAATCCCTAAGGCCCCGTTTGTTTCGTTGGAATTGAATTTCATTTTAATAATTATAATTTAGACAAAACTAATTAATGTTCATATATTTATATATGTAATATATTTGTATATTATCTTAAATCATATAAGAGAGATAGTTATATACTACATTTATGTTATAACGAAAAGTAAAAGAGTGTGCTATAAGTTGTACATCGAAAAAATAACATATAAATCTATAGAATCAATTTCCATCTCTCGCCTCATGAATTTGAGATAGACTTATATGATAACTTTGGAAAGTGGTGGAATGTCACATTCTAAAAAAAATAGCCTATTGCAATAGTAAGATTTCAATTCCTTAAAATGAAAGAAAACAAACGGGGCCTAAGAAAAATGAAGTTTTCAAACTAATCCTTACTTAAGTCTTGTTCTTGTTGTAGGCTGTAATTAAAACGATTATGGGTATTTGAAGAAAACTGCAGCTTGCACGGAGGCGTAGTTGATGAATTTAAATATTTAATGACCTATGCATATGATAATAATAACAGCACAAGAATTATAGCGGACTGGCTCATATTCTGCTGATGCAAAGCTACAAGAAATCGCGTAGAACTGTGAATTGGAATCAACACTGCTTCAAATATACACGTGAACCGTGGGGACAAATGGGAAATGTCAAGATGGTGCCGCCAAATCGCTGGGTAATGGTTGCAATGACAGGACGGGATGAGATGAGACGATCCCTCAAATTAGGTTGTTTGGTTCTGAGTCAAGGGTTGGGACAGTACTATCCAGTGTTGTCCCCTGTTGTCCCTCAAAATTAGAAAGACGAGAGAGGACGTCAGGGGACGATCCCGTCCTAGCTGTCCCACAACCAAACACACCCTAACTGACGTGGTTTTAGGAGTCACTGTTGGAGTTAAAAAAATTGTTAATGCTCTAATTAACTTAAACCAGGCCCTATTTTGTTTTTTAGGCCCTAACGATAGGAGTCCTTCTTAGAGATACTCTAACGAGGATTATAGAGATAATAAGCTCTAGATTATATCTTTTAGGGCTAGTTTGGGAACCACATTTTTCCAAGGGATTTCCATTTTACCAAAGGAAATTAGTTCATTTTCTCTTGGGGAAATAGAAATCCCATGGGAAAATGTAGTTCCCAAACTAGCACTTAGGGGGGCTTAATCTAGTCTTTTTAGAGTTCGAGGAAGAAGTTTTTGGTGCTCTTGGAGAGCACTTTTGTACTTAGATCTTGATGATTGAAGATTTTTTTTATGATTGAAGAATTGATTACGTACGATTAGTATGAAAACATTTTTCTTCACTCTTTGTTGATTAATTGATTATGTAATTTTGATATTAGATTGATTGATTTATTTAATTGTTACTGTTGATTTGATTCGTCTAGACCATTGTTGGAGAATATATTTAGTGATCTGAAAAGTCTAGAATATTAATCTTTCATGGTTATTGCATAATTCTAAAATTAGATCTTGATTAATTCTCGTCAATCTGTGAAACAACAATCTTATTCCACCAATAACTTTAGATCTAGAAATCCGATTAACGTGATTCTAGTTGGGTTACCAGTGCTTTACTAACGAAATAGATTCCGTAATCATTTACACCGAAGTCTAAGCCTAAGTATGCGCCAAGTAGTTTTAAACGGACCGTGCCAGGATATCGTGTCGTGTCGTGCTATCGTGCCGGGCGGTCCAAGACCCACCGATTGAAGCGCCAGATCGTCCCAGGCCACCGGCGGCGGCTCCCGATCCAGAGGGCGAGCGACGGCAGTGCCCTTGTGCGGGCAAGCGGCAGCGTCCCTGGGGCCTCGAGGCGGCGACACTTTCAAGGCCGGCGAGCAAGCATCACCCTCGATGTGCGAGTAGCGACGGCAACACATGGGGCGCGAGGTTCGAGCGACGTTACGGAAGGTGCGAAGTGCGCGTAGCGACGATTGCGCATGATATCCTCCGATCCGGCGCAGTACGGGCGACCCGAATGACGACATACATATGTGCATATGTCGTCGACGACGTCCTCCGGCGACTACCTCCTCCGATTTGTGTTTTCTTTTCGATTATTGTGTTTTATACCTACCACATGTATTATTTATGCTAAAAAATGTACGATTTTATGCTTAAACACGAAGTTCGTATATCAGTTTGCTGCATGCATATTTTTTGTATGCACATTGGAAAGACAATTCCTTGATTTATGTTGTTCGTAATTTGCGCACATGCAATGAAAACTCCCACGATTTTGCCATAATTTTTGGATCTGTATAAAAATAGAAACCACATGCATGCGGCTGCCATGTTTTTCGGATCTGTCATAAAAATAGGATCGTAATAACAATCTACTAGAGCTATCGTCCTCTCACATTGACTCGGTATTTACGCTTATAATTGAGGGATTTTATGCTCAAAACTTAAGGTTTTTACGCTCCACCCGGAGATGCGTCCACCAGTGAACAACATGCCAGATTTTTTACGCAGTGTAACAAATTGCATAAATATCTACACCGTGTAGTATAATTTGTATCAGTATATATCATAAACTAGTTCTAATGCGTTTAGCTGCATGGCTGTTGGAGGGATCCTATATTTACGGAGAAAATAAAACATTAAATGCGATTTTTTGTTTCTATGCATGCAATTCATTCCCTTTCATTGCATATTCTTTCTATCATAAATTCGTGTGCATGCAGTTGGTAACAGATTTTTACGCAGTATACCTAATTACATAATTATCTACACAATGTAGCATATTTAGTACCAGTATATACCGTAAAATGGTCATTACAAGTCTAGCTGCATGGATGTTGCAGCGATCCTAAATTTATGGAGGAAATAAAGCATTTAAAATAGAAACGTCATACATATCTTTTCTAAATTTACGCTCATGCAAGGGAACGTGTTTGACTCATGCATGCATTTTGTCATAATTTTTGGATCTGTATAACCACATGTATGCGGCTGCCATGTTTTCGGATCTGCCATAAAAATAGGATCGTAATAACAACCTCTAGAGCTATCAATCTCTCACATTGGCTCGGTATTTACGCTTATAATTGAGGGATTTTATGCTCAAAACTTAAGGTTATTATGCTCCAACCCGGAGATGCGTCCACCAGTGAACAACATGTCAGATTTTTTACGCAGTGTAACAAATTGCATAAATATTTACACCATGTAGTATAATTTGTATCAGTATATATCATAAACTAGATCTTATGTGTTTAGCTGCATGGCTGTTGGAGGGGTCTTATATTTATGAAGTAAATAAAACATTAAATACGATTTTTTGTTTATATGCGTGCAATTTATTTCCTTTCATTGCACATTATTTTCATCATAAATTCGTGTGCATGCAGATGGTAACAGATTTTTACGCAGTATACCTAATTGCATAATTATCTACACAATGTAACATATTTAGTATCAGTATATACCATAAAATGATCATTACGAGTCTAGCTGCATGACTGTTGCAGCGATCCTAAATTTATGGAGGAAATAAAGCATTTAAAATAGAAACGTCATACATATCTTTTCTAAATTTACGCGCATGTAAGGGAACGTGTTTGACTCATGCATGCATTTTGCCATAATTTTTGGATCTGTATAACCACATGCATGCGGCTGCCATGTTTTTGGATCTGTCATAAAAATAGGATCGTAATAACAACCTACTAGAGATATCAATCTCTCACATTGGCTCAGTATTTACGCTTATAATTGAGGGATTTTATGCTCAAAACTTAAGGTTATTATGCTCCAACCCGGAGATGCGTCCACCAGTGAACAATATGTCAGATTTTTTACGCAGTGTAACAAATTGCATAAATACTTACACCATGTAGTATAATTTGTATCAGTATATATCATAAACTAGATCTTATGTGTTTAGCTGCATGACTGTTGAAGGGATCTTATATTTATGAAGTAAATAAAACATTAAATACGATTTTTTGTTTCTATGCGTGCAATTCATTTCCTTTCATTGCACATTATTTTTATCATAAATTCGTGTGCATGCAGATGGTAACAGATTTTTACGCAGTATACCAAATTGCATAATTATCTACACAGGGTAGCATATTTAGTAGCAGTATATATATATCATAAAATGACCCTTACGAGTCTAGCTGCATGACTGTTATAGCAATCTTAAATTTATGGAGAAAATAAAACATTTAAAAATAGAAACCGCCACACATATCTTTCCTAAATTTATACGTATGAAAGGGAACGTGTTTGACTTATGCATATATTCCTTTTTTACACGCATAGACGTGGGCGCGGGTGGTGCAACCGACAGCCTGGTACAGTCGGTGCGCTGGTTTGAACCAGGTTACAGGGGTGTCGATCTGGGTACCTAGCATCGTGCTAACTGAGCCAATAGTAAATGAGTCTTGTCCGTGCCACCAATGGGCACCTAAGCCCAAATACGACCTATGATGAATCTTGTGCCGGCCCGGTTTCTATCGCCGTGTTGTATCCATGTCGTGCCAAAATAATGCTGTCCCGTACTAGCCTATATAGTCTAGTCACCTATATTTACGCCCTTTGATTGTCTAATGAAGCGTCATACGACGTCTTCGGTTTAGCCGGCTAATCGAAGCATGAAAATGAGGTGGCTCCCTAGCCGCCCGGCCATCACGGATCTAACTAAGATCTCAATGACAGCAATGCCATGCCCTTGACTGCATTGTAGGTGGCTCCCGACGACGGCTGGGTCCCGGCAGCGAGTCGCTGGAGTGCGGAAGGAAGGGATCATGGCGAAAATGCAGAAGAGATCGACGACATGGTAGCACTGGCGGCCACACCACACCTGCCAGACTGATTGAGCGGTGTAGACCCCGATATGTAAACCAAACCGGATGTGCCCTCGAAATACAGTTTGTAACATCCCAGAGTCAAAACTGCAACTAGCAACTGATTAACGGGTTGCAACCTGACCATGTACAAAGGCTAGCTTGATCAGTGGACGAGTGACATAGGCGTTGCTTGATGCAACATTGTCAGTTCCGTAGGCTGTGGCTACAAGGAAGAAGCTACTGTCTAGTCTAGCTAATACAAATTGCAGCATATGACCCTTTATGACAGGTGTGGGCGTGTGGCCCATGTCAATTACAGATGAAGGTGTGAAAATCTCAATCCATCCCACTCAAACACCTAAATCAAACACAAGACATGCATGAATGATTCCATCCATTGCTAGTTGCAGTTTGGACTCTGGGATGTTGAGTCAAGGAAAGATCGAGCATGGAGACAAGGGGAAGAGCCCTTTCAGTCTCTAAGTTGGTCTCGTCGCGCCTGGTGGATTGAGTGCCAGCATGGCATTAGGCTGCCTGCAGCGGCAGCCGCGAGGTGCCCCCTCCTCTTTCACTGTGCATACGTAGGGTGCCAGTAGGGTGCCTCTACCAGTGCAGCGGCGCCGTCCAAATCCCCCCTACGCTCTACTCCCTCCGGTTTCCTACAACGACACGGTCTCCAAAATATAACTTTGACCAAAGTTTTTTATTAAAATACAAATGAAATCTTAATACATTTATACTTTTATAAAAGTACTTTTTATGACAAATTGGTGCATATAAATATTAGGTTTCAAAACTAAATAACGAAATAGTTATTTGTAGTCAAAATTTTATAAGTTTGACTCGAACCTTATCCAAAACGACAACTAATAGGAAACCGGAGGGAGTATAGCGCAAGAGGAGCCAGCGGCCATCCCCGAGACTAGTGGAGCGCTGTAGCGCCCCCTTCACGATCTCCCCTATTTAATAGTTGAAGGAAAAATACTAATAAAAGATGAATAAGGTTAGATAATAATATTTTATAGTTGTAGTGTGGGCTATAGGGGGAGAATATATGAAAAACCGCTATGGAAGATAAAAAAGTAGGGGATAAAATGTTGATAATGTGACGCAAAAAAGTAATATAAGGAAAAAAATTAGAGAAAACCGCTGCAGATAGCCTTAGACCTTCTTCGACGGTTGTCATAGCCCATCCCTCTCCACGCCTGTGGAGGCTACAGTCGTGAACCATTCATCCCTTCCCCCTATGTCTTTCTCTACCCTGCAACTAGAGATTGCACAGTACACCGCTAGCTGTGTGGGAGCTACAACCAACCCCCTTCCCTCGATTCCTGTGAACAACATTATTTGTTAGTAGTTGAAAATTTGGTGATGGATAATAAACAGGTATGGGAAATGATATTTTATAGAGGTAGTGTCGTATAGGGGATGAATTTAGGAGGAACCGTTGCACAGAGTGGAGATATTGAAAGGGAATTAGGCTTACACCTAGTTCCTAATTGATTTTGGTGGTTGAATTGCTCAACACAAATAATTGGACTAACTAGTTTGCTCTAGTGTATAAGTTATACAGGTGTCAAAGGTTCACACTTAGCCAATAAAATGACCAAGAATTGGGTTCAACAAAGAGAGCAAGGGATAACCGAAGGCAGCCCTGGTCTGGCGCACCAGACTGTCCGGTGTGCCACCGGACAGTGTCCGGTGCACCAGGGGACTTCACACTGAACTCTTCACCTTCGGGAAAATCCAGAGGCGCTCCACTATAATTCACCAAACTGTCCGGTGCCCCAGGGAAGAGCGACTCTGGAACTCGCCAGCTTCGGGAATTTGCTCCGCTATAATTCACCGGACTGTCCGGTGAGCCAGCAGAGCAACGGCTATTCGGCGCCAACGGTCACCTGCAGAAGCATTAAATGCGCGCCAGAGCGCGCAGAAGTCAGGCACGCGCGAAGTGGCGCACCGGACACTCTACAGTGCATGTCCGGTGTGCCACCGGACATCCAGGCGGGCCCAGCAGTCAGAGCTCCAACGGTCGGAACCCAACGGCCTGGTGACGTGGCTGGCGCACCGGACACTGTCCGGTGTGCACCGGACTGTCAGGTGCACCATGCGACAGACAGCCCCACCAAACGGCTAGTTTGGTGGTTGGGGTTATAAATACTCCCAACCACCCCACATTCAAGATATCCAAGTTTTCCTACTTCAACTACTTACAAGAGCTCTAGCATTCAATTCTAGACACACCCAAGTGATCAAATCCTCTCCAAATTCCACACAACGCCTTAGTGATTAGTGAGAGAGATTTGCTTGTGTTCTTTCGATCTCTTGCGTTTGGATTGCTTTCTTCTTTGATTCTTTCTTGCGAACAACTCAATTGTAACCAAGGCAAGAGGCACCAATTGTGTGGTGGCCCTTGCGGGGAAGTTTTGTTCCCGTTTGATTGAGAAGAAGAAGCTCACTTGGTCCGAGGGACCGTTTGAGAGAGGGAAAGGGTTGAAAGAGACCCGGTCTTTGTGACCACCTCAACGGGGAGTAGGTTTGCAAGAACCGAACCTCGGTAAAACAAATCCGCGTGTCACACTCTTTATTCACTAGCGATTTGTTTTGCATCCTCTCCCGCGGACTCGATTATATTTCTAACGCTAACCCGGCTTGTAGTTGTGATTAACTTTGTAAATTTCAGTTTCGCCCTATTCACCCCCCCTCTAGGCGACTTTCAATTGGTATCAGGGCTCGGTGCTTCATTAGAGCCTAACCGCTCGTAGTGATGTCGGGAGATCACTCCAAGAAGGAGATGGAGACCGGCGAAAAGCCCACTACAAGCCACGGAAAGGCTTCATCGGAAGAGTCCCGCAAAAAGGGAAAGGGGAAGGACAAGAAAGCTTCTTCCCGCAAGTCGCATCGGAGTGGCGACAAGATAAAGAAGATGAGGAAGGTGGTCTACTACGAGACCGACACTTCATCACCTTCCACCTCCGGCTCCGACATGCCCTCCGTAACTTCTAAGCGCCATGAGCGCAAGAAGTTTAGTAAGATTCCCTTACACTATCCTCGTACTTCTAGACATACTCCATTACTTTCTGTTCCATTAGGCAAACCGCCAACCTTTGACGGTGAAGATTATGCTAGGTGGAGTGATTTAATGAAATTTCATCTAATCTCACTCCACAAAAGTATATGGAATGTTGTTGAGTTTGGAGCACAGGTACTATTTGTAGGGGATGAGGATTATGATGAGGACGAAGTGGCCCAAATCGAGCACTTCAACTCCCAAGCCACAGCCATACTCCTTGCTTCTCTAAGTAGGGAGGAGTACAACAAGGTGCAAGGATTAAAGAGCGCCAAGGAAGTTTGGGACGTGCTCAAGACCGCTCACGAGGGTGATGAACTCACCAAAATCACCAAGCGGGAAACGATCGAGGGGGAGCTCAGTCGCTTCCGTCTACGCCAAGGGGAGGAGCCACAAGACATGTACAACCGGCTCAAAACCTTGGTGAATCAAGTGCGCAACCTCGGGAGCAAGAAGTGGGATGACCACGAGGTGGTTAAGGTTATTCTAAGATCACTTATTTTCCTTAACCCTACTCAAGTACAATTAATTCGTGGCAATCCTAGATACACACTAATGACTCCCGAGGAAGTAATCGGGAATTTTGTGAGCTTTAAATTTATGATCAAGGGCTCACGGAAGATCAACGAGCTTGACGGTCCTTCTACGTCCGAAGCTCAACCGGTCGCATTCAAAGCGACGGAAGAGAAGAAGGAGGAGTCTACACCGAGTAGAACACCCATCGACGCCTCCAAGCTCTACAATGAGGAAATGGCGCTTGTCATCAAAAGCTTTCGCCAAATCCTCAAGCAAAGGAGGGGGAAAGATTACAAGCCCCGCTCCAAGAAGGTTTGCTACAAGTGTGGTAAGCCCGGTTACTTTATAGCAAAATGTCCTATTTCTAGTGACAGTGACAGGGGCGACGGCAAGAAGGGGAGAAGAAAGGAGAAAAAGAGGTACTACAAGAAGAAGGGCGGCGATGCCCATGTTTGTCGCGAATAGGACTCCGACGAAAGCTCTAGCGACTCCTCCTCCGACGAGGACGCCGCCAACATCGCCGTCACCAAGGGACTTCTCTTCCCCAACGTCGGCCACAAGTGCCTCATGCCAAAGGACGACAAAAAGAAAAAGGTTAAATCTAAATCCTCCACTAGATATGAATCCTCTAGCGATGATAATGCTAGTGATGAGGAAGATAATTTGCGTACACTCTTTGCCAACTTAAACATGCAACAAAAGGAGAAATTAAATGAATTAATTAGTGCCATCCATGAGAAGGATGATCTCTTGGACTCCCAAGAGGACTTCCTAATCAAGGAAAACAAAAAGCATGTTAAAGTTAAAAATGCTTATGCTCTAGAAGTTGAAAAATGTGAAAAATTATCTAGTGAGCTAAGCACTTGCCATGAGACTATAGAAAACCTTAGAAATGAGAATGCTAATTTGTTAGCTAAGGTTGATTCCATTGCTTGTAATGTTTCAATTCCAAATCTTAGAAATGATAATGATGATTTGCTTGCTAAGATTGAAGAATTGAACATTTCTCTTGCTAGCCTTAGAGATGAAAATGAAAAATTGCTTGCTAAGGCTAAAGATCTTGATGTTTGCAATGTTACTATTTCCGATCTTAGAGATAAAATGATATATTGCGTTCTAAAATTGTTGAACTTAATTCTTGCAAACCCTCTACATCTATTATTGAACATGTTACTATTTGCACTAGATGTAGAGATGTTGATATTAATGTTATTCATGATCACATGGCTTTAATTAAACAACAAAATGATCATATAGCAAAATTAGATGCTAAAATTGTCGAGCATGAACTTGAAAATGAAAAATTTAAATTTGCTCGTAGTATGTTTTATAGTGGGAGACGCTCTGGCATCAAGGATGGCATTGGCTTCCAAAAGGGGGACAATGTCAAACTTAATGCTCCTCCTAAGAAATTGTCTAATTTTGTTAAGGGCAAGGCTCCCATGCCTCAGGATAACGAGGGTTACATTTTGTACCCTGTCGGTTATCCTGAGAGCAAAATTAGGAGAATTCATTCTAGGAAGTCTCACTCTGGCCCTAACCATGCTTTTATGTATAAGGGTGAGACATCTAGTTCCAGGCAACCAACCCGTGCTAAGTTGCCTAAGAAGAAAACTCCTAATGCATCAAATGATCATGACATTTCATTTAAAACTTTTGATGCATCATATGTTTTAACTAACAAATCCGGCAAGGTAGTTGCCAAGTATGTTGGGGGCAAGCACAAGGGGTCAAAGACTTGTGTTTGGGTACCCAAAGTTCTTGTATCTAATGCCAAAGGACCCAAAACCATTTGGGTACCTAAAGTCAAGAACTAAACATGTTTTCTAGGTTTATGCATCCGGGGGCTCAAGTTGGATCATCGACAGCGGGTGCACAAACCACATGACAGGGGAGAAGAAGATGTTCTCCTCCTATGAGAAAAACCAAGATCCCCAACGAGCTATCACATTCGGGGATGGAAATCAAGGTTTGGTCAAAGGATTGGGTAAAATTGCTATATCACCTGACCATTCTATTTCCAATGTTTTTCTTGTAGATTCATTAGATTACAATTTGCTTTCCGTTTCTCAATTATGCAAAATGGGCTACAACTGTCTATTTACTGATGTAGGTGTCACTGTCTTTAGAAGGAGTGATGATTCAATAGCATTTAAGGGAGTGTTAGAGGGTCAGCTATACTTGGTAGATTTTGATAGAGCTGAACTCGACACTTGCTTAATTGCTAAGACTAACATGGGCTGGCTCTGGCACCGCCGACTATCACATGTTGGGATGAAAAATCTTCATAAGCTTCTAAAGGGAGAGCACATTTTAGGATTAACAAATGTTCATTTTGAGAAAGATAGGATTTGTAGCACATGTCAAGCAGGAAAGCAAGTTGGTGCTCATCATCCACACAAGAACATCATGACGACCGACAGGCCACTAGAGCTCCTACACATGGATCTATTCGGCCCGATAGCTTACATAAGCATCGGCGGGAGTAAGTACTGTCTAGTTATTGTGGATGATTATTCTCGCTTCACTTGGGTGTTCTTTTTGCAGAAAAAATCTCACACCCAAGAGACCTTAAAGGGATTCTTGAGACGGGCTCAAAACGAGTTCGGCTTAAGGATCAAGAAAATTAGAAGCGACAACGGGACGGAGTTTAAGAACTCTCAAATTGAAGGCTTCCTTGAGGAGGAGGGCATCAAGCATGAGTTCTCTTCTCCCTACAAGCCACAACAAAATGGTGTAGTGGAGAGAAAGAATCGAACTCTATTGGACATGGCTAGAACCATGCTTGATGAGTACAAGACATCGGATCGGTTTTGGGCCGAGGCGGTCAACACCGCCTGCTACGCCATCAACCGGTTATATCTACACCGAATCCTCAAGAAGACATCATATGAACTCCTAACCGGTAAAAAGCCCAATATTTCATATTTTAGAGTCTTTGGTAGCAAATGCTTTATACTTGTTAAAAGAGGTAGAAAATCTAAATTTGCTCCTAAGACTGTAGAAGGCTTTTTACTAGGATATGATTCAAACACAAGGGCATATAGAGTCTTTAACAAGTCCACTGGACAAGTTGAAGTTTCTTGTGACGTTGTGTTTGATGAGACTAACGGCTCTCAAGTAGAGCAAGTTGATCTTGATGAGATAGGTGATGAAGAGGCTCCGTGCATCGTGCTAAGGAACATGTCCATTGGGGATGTGTGTCCTAAGGAATCCAAAGAGCCTCCAAATGCACAAGATCAACCATCCTCCTCCACGGAAGCATCTCCACCAACTCAAAATGAGGATGAAGCTCAAGTTGATGAAGGAGAAGATCAAGCAAATGAGTCACCTCAAGATGACAGCAATGATCAAGGGGGAGATGCAAATGAGCAAGATAAGGAGGATGAAGAACCAAGACCGCCACACCCAAGAGTCCACCATGCAATTCAACAAGATCACCCCGTCGACACCATCCTCAGCGACATTCATAAGGGGGTAACCACTAGATCTCGTGTTGCACATTTTTGTGAGCATTACTCTTTTGTTTCCTCTATTGAGCCACATAGGGTAGAGGAAGCACTTCAAGATTCGGATTGGATGGTGGCGATGCAAGAGGAGCTCAACAACTTCACTAGGAATGAGGTATGACATTTAGTTCCACGTCCTAATCAAAATGTTGTAGGAACCAAGTGGGTTTTCTGCAACAAGCAAGATGAGCATGGTGTGGTGACAAGGAACAAAGCTCGTCTTGTGGCCAAAGGATACTCCCAAGTCGAAGGTTTGGATTTCGGTGAAACCTATGCACCCGTAGCTAGGCTTGAATCAATTCGTATATTATTAGCCTATGCTACTTACCATGGCTTCAAGCTTTATCAAATGGACGTGAAGAGTGCCTTCCTCAATGGACCAATCAAGGAAGAAGTCTATGTTGAGCAACCTCCCGGCTTTGAAGATAGTGAGTACCCTAACTATGTGTATAAACTCTCTAAGGCGCTTTATGGGCTTAAGCAAGCCCCACGAGCATGGTATGAATGCCTAAGAGATTTTCTTATTGCAAATGGCTTCAAAGTCGGAAAAGCCGATCCTACTTTATTTACTAAAACTCTTGAGAATGACTTGTTTGTATGCCAAATTTATGTTGATGATATCATATTTGGGTCTACTAACGAGTCTACATGTGAAGAATTTAGTAGGATCATGACACAAAAATTCGAGATGTCTATGATGGGGGAGTTGAAGTATTTCTTAGGATTTCAAGTAAAGCAACTCCAAGAGGGCACCTTCCTAAGCCAAACGAAGTATACTCAAGATATTCTAAGCAAGTTTGGGATGAAGGATGCTAAGCCCATCAAGACACCCATGGGAACCAATGGGCACCTCGACGAGGGAGGTAAATCCGTCGATCAAAAGGTATACCGGTCGATGATAGGCTCTTTACTCTATCTTTGTGCATCACGACCGGACATTATGCTTTCTGTATGCATGTGTGCAAGATTCCAAGCCGACCCTAAGGAAGCTCACCTTACGGCCGTAAAACGAATCTTGAGATATTTAGTTTATACTCTTAAGTTTGGGCTTTGGTATCCCAGGGGATCCACATTTGATTTAATTGGTTATTCGGATGCCGATTGGGCGGGGTGTAAAATTAATAGAAAGAGCACATCGGGGACTTGCCAGTTCTTGGGAAGATCCTTGGTGTCTTGGGCTTCAAAGAAGCAAAATTCCGTAGCTCTTTCTATCGCCGAAGCCGAGTACATTGCCGCAGGCCATTGTTGCGCGCAATTACTTTGGATGAGGCAAACCCTTAGGGACTATGGTTACAAATTAACCAAAGTTCCTCTTCTATGTGATAATGAGAGTGCAATCCGCATGGCGGATAATCCCGTTGAGCATAGCCGCACTAAACACATAGCCATTCGGTATCACTTTTTAAGGGATCACCAACAAAAGGGAGATATCGAGATTGCATACATTAATACTAAAGATCAATTAGCCGATATCTTTACCAAGCCTCTTGATGAACAAACCTTTAACAAACTTAGGCATGAGCTAAATATTTTTGATTCTAGGAACTTCTTTTGATATCTTGCATACATAGCTCATTCATATACCTTTGATCATGTCTCTTTCATATGCTATGACTAATATGTTTTCAAGTCTATTTCAAACCAAGTCATAGGTGTATTGAAAGGGAATTGGAGTCTTCGGCGAAGACAAAGGCTTCCACTCCGTAACTCATCCTTCGTCGTCGCTCCAAGCCACTCTCCATCTTTGGGGGAGATGGACTCTGTCTTTGGTATAATCTTCACTCATTTATTTATGACCAAAGGGGGAGAAAGTAATTCTAAGGGCTCCAATGACTCCGTTTTTGGCGATTCATGCCAAAGGGGGAGAGAGTATTAGCCCAAAGCAAAAGGACCGCGCCACCACCTAATTTTAAAACTAAGGTTTTTCAATTGGTATGATTTTTCAATTTGGTATCTCCTTGTGTTCAAAAAGGGAGAGATAATAGTATTTTCAAAATCAATATCCTAAAACCCTCTTGAATACTAAGAGGAGGATTTCATTTAGGGGGAGTTTTGTTTAGTCAAAGGAAAAGCATTTGAAACAAGGGGAGAAAATTTCAAATCTTGAAAATGCTTCGCAAAATCTTATTCATATACCTTTGACTATTTGCAAAAGGACTTTGAAAAGAATTTACAAAACAATTTGCAAAAACAAAACATGTGGTGCAAGCGTGGTCCAAAATGTTAGAAATGAAGAAACAATCCATGCATATATTATAAGTATTTATATTGGCTTAAATCCAAGTAACCTTTGCACTTACATTATGCAAGCTAGTTTAATTATGCACTTCTATACTTGCTTTGGTTTGTGTTGGCATCAATCACCAAAAAGGGGGAGATTGAAAGGGAATTAGGCTTACACCTAGTTCCTAATTGATTTTGGTGGTTGAATTGCTCAACACAAATAATTGGACTAACTAGTTTGCTCTAGTGTATAAGTTATACAGGTGTCAAAGGTTCACACTTAGCCAATAAAATGACCAAGAATTGGGTTCAACAAAGAGAACAAGGGATAACCGAAGGCAGCCCTGGTCTGGCGCACCAGACTGTCCGGTGTGCCACCGGACAGTGTCCGGTGCATTACCGGAAAGTGTCCGGTGCACCAGAGGACTTCACGCTGAACTCTTCACCTTCGGGAAAATCCAGAGGCGCTCCACTATAATTCACCGGACTGTCCGGTGTACACCGGACAGTGTCCGGTGCCCCAGGGAAGAGCGACTCTGGAACTCGCCAGCTTCGGGAATTTGCTCCGCTATAATTCACCTGCCGTGTCCGGTGTACACCGGACTGTCCGGTGAGCCAGCAGAGCAATGACTATTCGGCGCCAACGGTCACCTGCAGAAGCATTAAATGCGCGCCAGAGCGCGCAGAAGTCAGGCACGCGCGAAGTGGCGCACCGGACACTCTATAGTGCATGTCCGGTGTGCCACCGGACATCCAGGCGGGCGCAGTCAGAGCTCCAACGGTCGGAACCCAACGGCCTGGTGACGTGGCTGGCGCACCAGACACTGTCTGGTGTGCACCGGACTGTCCGGTGCACCATGCGACAGACAGCCCCACCAAACGGCTAGTTTGGTGGTTGGGGTTATAAATACCCCCAACCACCCCACATTCAAGATATCCAAGTTTTCCTACTTCAACTACTTACAAGAGCTCTAGCATTCAATTCTAGACACACCCAAGTGATCAAATCCTCTCCAAATTCCACACAACGCCTTAGTGATTAGTGAGAGAGATTTGCTTGTGTTCTTTCGATCTCTTGCGCTTGGATTGCTTTCTTCTTTGATTCTTTCTTGCGAACAACTCAATTGTAACCAAGGCAAGAGGCACCAATTGTGTGGCGGCCCTTGCGGGGAAGTTTTGTTCCCGTTTGATTGAGAAGAAGAAGCTCACTCGGTCCGAGGGACTGTTTGAGAGAGGGAAAGGGTTGAAAGAGACCCGGTCTTTGTGACCACCTCAACGGGGAGTAGGTTTGCAAGAACCGAACCTCGGTAAAACAAATCCGCGTGTCACACTCTTTATTCACTAGCGATTTGTTTTGCATCCTCTCTCGCGGACTCGATTATATTTCTAACGCTAACCCGGCTTGTAGTTGTGATTAACTTTGTAAATTTCAGTTTCGCCCTATTCACCCCCCCTCTAGGCGACTTTCAGATATAGGGGGAGAGAGTTTGCTGACGTGGCGAGATAGTGAGATTTAGGAGGAGAAATATATAGGAGATCGTTGAGGCTATCCGTACTGGTTCTCCCTAAATTTTTTCCCCTATATCACTTTTTATGTCACATCATCAACATTTCATCCCCTGCGTTTTCATCTCCCGCAGCGGTTCCTCCTAAATACTTCCCCTTTACCGCACTACAACCATAAAAAATCATTTTCTATACCTACTTTTCATCCACTATCAATTTTTCTTCTACTAACAATTAATCGCGGGCCCACGGCTACAGTACCAAACAGTGTTAGTGTGCGTGGACAGTGACATGCCAGGAATGGAGGTCGAGAGAAGTGATCTGCTCACTAGGGGGCTCTGTAGGGGCAAGCGATGTGCGCGTGGGGGATCTCCTGCAGCCGGCATGCAAAGGGAGAGGGAGCTAGTGAAAGGGAAATAGGGTCAAACCTTTTCCTAAATGATTTTGGTGGTTGAATTACCCAACACAAATAATTGGACTAACTAGTTTGCTCTAGATTATAAGTTCTATAGGTGCCAAAGGTTCAACACAAACCAATAAAACTCCAAGAAAGGGTTCAAATAAAAAGGAGCAAAAGAAACCAAAGGCAACCCTGGTCTGGCGCACCGGACTGTCCGGTGTGCCACCGGACTGTGTCCGGTGCACCAGGGTGAATCCACTCGAACTGCTCACCTTCGGGTTTCTGGAATTGCCACTCCGGTATAATTCACCGGACTGTCCGGTGTAGCACCGGACTGTCCGGTGTGCCATGCGGAGCAACGGCTATCAGCGCCAACGGTCGTCTGCAAAAGTGAACAGTGAGCTACAGTGCGCGGACAGTTCGCGAAGAAGTCAGAGCAGCGCCAGAAGGCACACCGGACAGTGAACAGGACCTGTCCGGTGCACCACCGGACTGTCCGGTGGCCCCACATGTCAGAGCTCCAACGGTCGAACCCTAACGGTTTGGTGACGTGGCTGGCGCACCGGACAGTGTCCGGTGGCGCACTGGACTGTCCGGTGCGCCCATCGACATCAGCCTCCACCAACTGTCATTTTGGTGGTTGGGGCTATAAATACCCCCAACCACCACACTTCAAGGCATCCAAGTTTTTCAGCCAACACATTCAATACAAGAGCTAGTGCATTCAATACAAGACACAAATAGAGTGAATCAAAATCTCTCCAAGTCCCAATTCCACTCAAAGCAATAGTGACTAGAAGAGAGAGTTTTGCCGTGTTCTTTTGAGCTCTTGCGCTTGGATCACTTTTCTTCTTCCCATTTCTTATTCCCAAGTCATTTGTAATCAAGGCAAGAGACACCAATTATGTGGTGGTCCTTGTGGGGACTAAGTGTCCCAATTGATTGAGGAGAAAAGCTCACTCGGTCTAAGTGACCGTTTGAGAGAGGGAAAGGGTTGAAAGAGACCCGGTCTTTGTGACCACCTCAACGGGGAGTAGGTTTGCAAGAACCGAACCTCGGTAAAACAAATCACCGTGTCACACTCTTCATTTGCTTGTGATTTGTTTTTGCCCTCTCTTTCGGACTTGATTATATTTCTAACGCTAACCCCGACTTGTAGTTGTGCTTAAAGTTTATAATTTTTAGACTTGCCTATTCACCCCCCTCTAGGCGACTTTCAATTGGTATCAGAGCCCGGTACTTCATTAGAGCTTAACCGCTCGAAGTGATGTCAGGAGCTCACGCCAAGAAGGAGATGGTGACCGGCGACAAGCCCGCCACAAGCCACGGGAAGGCTCCATCGGGGGAGTCCGACAACAAGAAGAGGGAGGAATCACCTCCCCGCGTCAAGTCGCACCGGAGTGGCGACAAGAAGAAAATGAAGAAAGTGGTCTACTACGAGACCGATTCTTCGTCGCCTTCCACCTCCAGCTCCGACACGCCGTCCGTCACTTCTAAGTGCCATGAGCGCAAGAAGTTTAGTAAGATCCCCTTACGCTATCCACGCATTTCCGAACACACTCCTTTACTTTCCGTCCCACTAGGCAAACCACCGGTTTTTGATGGTGAAGATTATTGTATGTGGAGTGATAAAATGAGGCACCACCTAACCTCACTCCATGCTAGCATTTGGGACATTGTTGAGTTTGGTGCGCAGGAACCATCCGTAGGGGATGAAGGCTATGATTCGGACGAGGTAGCCCAAATCCGGCACTTCAACTCCCAAGCCACTACTATACTCCTCGCCTCTCTAAGTCGAGAGGAGTATAATAAGGTGCAAGGATTGAAGAGTGCCAAAGAGATTTGGGACGTACTCAAGACCGCACACGAAGGAGATGAGGTGACCAAGATCACCAAGCGGGAGACGATCGAGGGGGAGCTCGGTCGATTCATGCTCAACCAAGGGGAGGAGCCACAAGCCATGTACAACCGGCTCAAGACCTTGGTGAACCAAGTGCGCAACCTCGGAAGCACAAAATGGGATGACCATGAAATGGTCAAGGTTATTCTAAGATCACTTGTTTTTCTTAACCCTACTCAAGTTCAATTAATTCGTGGTGATCCTAGATATAAGCTAATGTCTCCCGAGGAAGTGATAGGAAAGTTTGTGAGCTTCGAATTAATGATCAAAGGCTCCAAACAAATCATCGAGCGAGGCGCCACCTCCACACCCGAGGTACAACCCATCGCCTTCAAAGCGACGGAGGAGAAGAAGGAAGAGTCTACGTCGAGTAGGCTTCCCATTGACGCCTCCAAGCTCGATAATGAGGAGATGGTGCTCATCATCAAGAGCTTCCGTCTAATCCTCAAGCAACAGAAGGAGAGAAACTACAAACCCCATTCCAAGAAGGTTTGCTACAAGTGTGGTAAGCCCGGTCATTTCATTGCTAAATGTCCATTATCAAGTGATAGTGACAAGGGCGACGACAAGAAGGGTAGAAGGAAGGAGAAGAAGAAGTATTACAAGAAGAAGGGCGGCGATGCCCATGTTTGCCGGGAGTGGGACTCTGATGAGATCTCCACCGACTCCTCCTCCAACGAGGATGCCGCAAACATCGCCGTCAACAAGGGCCTCTTCTTCCCCAACGTCGGCCACAAGTGCCTCATGGCAAAGGACGACAAAAAGAAGGTAAAATCTAGAGCCTCCACTAAATATGCAACATCTAGTGGTGAGAATAACTCTAGTGACGATGAAGATGATTTGCTTACACTTTTTGCCAACCTAAACATGCAACAAAAGGAAAAATTGAATGAATTAATTAGTGCTATTCATGAGAAGGATGAACTCTTAGATAGCCAAGAGGACTTCCTTATTAAGGAAAATAAGAAGCATGTTAAGGTAAAAAATGCTTATGCTCAGGAAGTAGAAAAATGTGAAAAATTGACTAGTGAGCTAAGCACTTGCCATGATATTATCTCAAACCTTAGAAATGAAAATGCAAAATTAATTGCTAAGGTTGAGAAGTTAGATGATTGTGATGATTCAATTGTTAGTCTTAGAAATGATAATGCTAGTTTGATTACTAAGATTGACAAGTTGAATGCATCACTCTCTAGCCTTAAAATTGAGAATGAAAAATTAATTGCTAAGGCTAAAGACTTAAATGTTTGCAATATTTCTATTTCCAATCTTAGAGATGAGAATGCTATTTTACATGCTAAGATTGATGAATTAAATGCTTGCAAACCCTCTACATCTAGTGTTGATCATGTTACTATTTGTACTAGATGTAGAGACATTAATGTTGATGATATCCATGATCACCTAGCTTTAATTAAACAACAAAATGATCACATAGCTCAACTTAGTGCCAAAATTAATGAGCATGACTTAGAAAATGAAAAATTTAAATTTGCTAGAAGTATGCTCTATAGTGGGAGACGCCCTGGCATTAAGGATGACATTGGCTTCCAACAGGGAGACAATGTCAAGCTTAATGCTCCTAAGAAATTGTCTAACTTTGTCAAGGGCAAAGCTCCCATGGTTCATGATAACGAGGGATACATTTTATATCCTGCTGGTTATCCCGAACACAAAATTAGGAGAATTCATTCTAGAAAGTCTCACTCTGGCTCTCATCATGCTGTTATGTATAAGAGTGAGGCATCTAGTTCTAGGCAATCCACTCATGTTAAATTGCCTAAAAAGAAAACTCCTATTGCATCAAATGATCATAACATTTCATTTAAGACTTTTGATGCTTCATATGTTTTAACTAACAAATCAGGCAAAGTAGTTGCCAAATATGTTGGGGCCAAACACAAGGGCTCAAAGACTTGTGTTTGGGTACCCAAGGTGCTTGTTTATAATGTCAAAGGACCCAAGACTGTTTGGGTACCTAAGAACAAGGCCTAAACTTGTTTTGTAGGTTTATGCATCTAGGGGCTCAATTTGGATAATTGATAGCAGGTGCACAAACCACATGACTGGGGAGAAAAGGATGTTCTCCTCCTACGAGAAAAACCATGATCCCCAAAGAGCTATCACATTCAGGGATGGAAATCAAGGTTTGGTCAAAGGACTTGGTAAAATTGCTATATCCCCTGACCATTCTATTTCCAATGTTTTTCTTGTAGATTCTTTAGACTACAACTTGCTTTCTATTTCTCAATTATGCAAAATGGGCTACAATTGTCTTTTTACGGATATAGGTGTTACTGTCTTTAGAAGAAGTGATGATTCAGTAGCATTTAAGGGAGTATTAGAGGGTCAGCTATACTTAGTTGATTTTAATAGAGCTGAACTTGATACTTGCTTAATTGCTAAGACTAATATGGGTTGGCTCTAGCATCGCCGACTAGCCCATGTTGGAATGAAGAATTTTCACAAGCTTCTAAAGGGAGAGCACATTTTGGGACTAACCAATGTTCATTTTGAGAAAGACAGGATTTGTAGCGCATGTCAAGCAGGGAAGCAAGTTGGTGCTCATCATCCACACAAGAACATCATGACAACCGACAGGCCACTTGAGCTACTCCACATGGACCTATTCGGCCCGATAACTTACATAAGCATCGGCGGGAGTAAGTACTATCTAGTTATTGTGGATGATTATTCTCGCTTCACTTGGGTGTTCTTTTTGCAGGATAAATCCCAAACCCAAGAGACTTTAAAGGGATTTTTGAGACGGGCTCAAAATGAGTTCGGATTCGGAATAAAAAAGATAAGGAGCGACAACGGGACGGAGTTCAAGAACTCACAAATAGAAGGCTTTCTTGAGGATGAGGGCATCAAGCATGAGTTCTCTTCTTCCTACACGCCACAACAAAATGGTGTAGTGGAGAGGAAGAATAGAACTCTACTTGACATGGCGAGGACCATGCTTGATGAGTACAAGACTTCAGACCGGTTTTGGGCGGAAGCAATCAACACCGCTTGCTACACCATCAACCGTCTCTACCTTCACCTAATCCTCAAGAAGACATCCTATGAACTCCTCATCGGTAAAAAGCCCAATGTTTCATATTTTAGAGTCTTTGGTAGCAAATGCTTTATTCTTGTTAAAAGAGGTAGAAAATCTAAATTTGCTCCTAAGGCTGTAGAAGGCTTTTTTACTTGGTTATGATTCAAACACCAAGGCATATAGAGTCTTTAACAAGTCCACTGGACTAGTTGAAGTTTCTTGTGACATTGTGTTTGATGAAACTAACGGCTCTCAAGTAGAGCAAGTTGATCTTGATGAGTTAGATGATGAAGAGGCTCCATGCGTCGCACTAAGGAACATGTCCATTGGAGACGTGTGCCCTAAAGAATCCGAGGAGCCTCCACATGCACAAGATCAACCATCATCTTCAATTCAAGCTTCTCCACCAACCCAAGATGAGGATCAAGCTCAAGAGGATGAAAATGAAGATCAAGAAGATGAGCCACCGCAAGAGGAGGACAATGATCAAGGGGGAGATGCCAATGATCAAAACAAGAAAGATGATGAACCAAGACCGCCACACCCAAGAGTTCACCAAGCGATACAACGAGATCACCCCGTGAACTCCATCCTCGGCGATATTCATAAGGGAGTAACCACTCGATCTAGTGTCGCTCATTTTTGTGAACATTACTCCTTTGTGTCTTCTATTGAGCCATATAGGGTGGAAGACGCATTAAGGGATTCGGACTGGGTGTTGGCAATGCAAGAGGAACTCAACAACTTCACGAGGAATGAGGTATGGCATCTTGTTCCACGTCCTAATCAAAATGTTGTAGGAACCAAGTGGGTCTTCCGCAACAAGCAAGATGAGCATGGTGTGGTGACAAGGAACAAAGCCCGACTTGTGGCCAAGGGATATTCACAAGTCGAAGGTTTGGATTTCGGTGAAACCTATGCACCCATAGCTAGGCTTGAGTCAATTCGTATATTACTTGCCTATGCTACTTACCATGGCTTCAAGCTTTATCAAATGGATGTGAAGAGTGCCTTCCTCAATGGACCAATCAAGGAGGAGGTCTATGTTGAGCAACCTCCCGGCTTTGAAGATAGTGAGTACCCTAACCATGTCTATAAACTCTCTAAGGCACTTTATGGGCTCAAACAGGCCCCAAGAGCATGGTATGAATGCCTAAGAGATTTCCTTATCGCTAATGGCTTCAAAGTCGGAAAAGCCGATCCTACTCTCTTTACTAAAACAATTACAAATGATTTGTTTGTATGCCAAATTTATGTTGATGATATCATATTTGGGTCTACTAACAAATCTACTTGTGAAGAGTTTAGTAGGATCATGATTCAAAAATTTGAGATGTCTATGATGGGGGAGATGAAGTACTTCTTAGGATTTCAAGTGAAGCAATTCCAAGAGGGCACCTTCATCAGCCAAACAAAGTACATTCAAGACATTCTTACCAAGTTTGGGATGAAGGATGCCAAGCCCATCAAGACACCCATGGGAACCAATGGGCATCTCGACCTCGACACGGAAGGTAAATCCGTAGATCAAAAGGTATACCGGTCGATGATAGGATCTTTACTCTATTTATGTGCATCTCGACCGGATATTATGCATTCCGTATGCATGTGTGCAAGATTCCAAGCCAATCCTAAGGAAATTCACCTTAGGGCCGTAAAACGAATCTTGAGATATTTAGTTCATACACCTAAGTTTGGCCTTTGGTACCCCAAGGGATCCACTTTTGATTTAATAGAATATTCAGATGCTGATTGGGCAGGGTGTAAGATCGATAGGAAGAGCACATCAGGGACTTGTCAGTTCTTGGGAAGATCCCTGGTGACTTGGGCTTCAAAGAAACAAAACTAAGTAGCTCTTTCTACCGCCGAAGCCGAGAACATTACCGCAGGCCATTGTTGCGCGCAATTGCTTTGGATGTGGTAAACCCTTAGGGACTATGGCTACAAATTAACCAAAGTCCCTCTCCTATGTGATAATGAGAGTGCAATCCGCATGTCGGATAATCCCGTTGAGCACAGCCGCACTAAGCACATAGCCATTCGGTATCACTTTCTGAGGGATCACCAACAAAGGGGGGATATCGAGATTGCTTATGTTAGCACCAAAGAACAATTAGCCGATATCTTTACCAAACCATTAGATGAGAAGACTTTTACCAAACTTAGGCATGAGCTAAACATTCTTGATTCTAGGAATTTTGATTGATATTTTACACACATAACTCATTTATGTACCTTTGATCATCTCTCTTTCATTTGCTATGACTAATGTGGTTTTCAAGTGTATTTTATGCTAAGTCATAGATTGAAAGGGAAATAGAGTCTTCGGCGACGACAAGGCTTCCACTCCACTCTATCGTATTATTTCTCCGTCGCCGTCACTCCGCATCGCTCTCCAACTTTGGTATAATCCTTCACTCATATATTGTTTGCCGAAGGGGGAGAGATTTTCAAAAGGGGTTCTAAAGACTCTGTTTTTGGCGATTAATGCCAAAGGGGGAGAGAGTATTAGCCCAAAGCAAAAGGATCGCACCACCACGCCAATTTCAAAATTTTTCGAAACAAGTCTAAGTTTTAAATGTTGTTTTCAATTGGTATTATATTTGTGATATATTTCAAAAATTGGTATCTAAAACTCTCTTGAACACTAAGAGGAGAATTTCATTGAGAGGGAGTTTTGTTTAGTCAAAGGAAAAGCATTTGAAATAGGGGGAGAAAATTTCAAATCTTGAAAATGCTTCTCGAAATCTTATTCATATACCTTTGGCTATTTGCAAAAAGACTTTGAAAAGAATTTCCAAAAACATTTGCAAAAACAAAACATGTGGTGCAAGTATGGTCCAAAATGTTAAAATGAAGAAAGCAATCCATGCATATCTTATGAAAATGTAAATTGGTTTAATTCCAATCAATCTTTGCACTTACCTTATGTAAACTAGTTCAATTCTGCTCTTATATATTTGCTTTGGTTTGTGTTGGCATCAATCACCAAAAAATGGGAGATTGAAAGGGAAATAGGGTCAAACCTTTTCCTAAATGATTTTGGTGGTTGAATTGCCCAACACAAATAATTGGACTAACTAGTTTGCTCTAGATTATAAGTTCTACAGGTGCCAAAGGTTCAACACAAACCAATAAAAAGTCCAAGAAATGGTTCAAATAAAAAGGAGCAAAAGAAACCAAAGGCAGCCCTGGTCTGGCGCACCGGACTGTCCGGTGTGCCACCGGACAGTGTCTGGTGCACCAGGGTGAATCCACTCGAACTGCTCAGCTTCGGGTTTCTGGAATTGCCACTCCGGTATAATTCACCGGACTGTCCGGTGTGCCATGCGGAGCAACGACTATCAGCGCCAACGATCGTCTGCAAAAGTGAACAGTGAGCTACAGTGCGCGGACAGTTCGCGAAGAAGTCAGAGCAGCGCCAGAAGGCGCACCGGACAGTGAACAGGACCTGTCCGGTGCACCACCGGACTCTCCGGTGGCCCCACATGTTAGAGCTCCAACGGTCAAACCCTAATTGTTTGGTGACGTGGCTGGCGCACCGGACTGTCCGGTGCGCCCATCGACATCAGCCTTCACCAACTACCATTTTGGTGTCCGGTGATTTGTTTTCGCCCTCTCTTTCGGACTTGATTATATTTCTAACGCTAACCCCGGCTTGTAGTTGTGCTTAAAGTTTATAAATTTCAGATTTGCCTATTCACCCCCCTGTAAGCGACTTTCAGCTAGCGCGACAACCCGTGCGGACAGTCTGAACACAGTCTAAGTCAAAAAAGATTAGAGATAAAAACCCAAAGTAAGAATAAATTATTTTGAAATATGATTGAGAGGATTAAAATAAAATCATGATTGTAACACTTCACAGTGAGTTTAAAAAGATATGTGGGATGGCACGACATGGAAGACCGTACACCACTTTCACTCTAACAAACAACTGAAGTGTCAGGATGAGACTATCTGCAACGCTATCCCCTATACGCCACGTCACCCATATTCCATCCTCTATTTTTCTCTCTTCTACAACTGTTTCCTCTAAATTCTCTCTCTATACCCCACTACAACTATAAAATATCATTTTCCATAATTATTCATTATCTATTACCATTTTTTCATCTATAAAAAACAATCCCACACGTGCGGACCAAGGGCAAGGGGGACTACAGCTGCTCGCTAGATCCAGAGTAAGCCTGTGCGCTGCGATATTACTGTAGCTGCTAGAGGACACAATAGCGTCGAGCGTTGCGGGGATAGAGAGGGACCCTATACACCAACAGTTCTAGAGGAGGGGATGGCTAATGGATGCCGCTGCGCATAGCCTCATACAATGCGGTATGGTGAGCAGCTCCCTAGAGTGGACAAAAAGGTTACAAATAAAAATAAAATAACATATTTTAATAATATGATTAAGAAATGGGTTAAAAAGTTCCAAATTTCTTTGTTCTAACTGTCATTTAAATTAAGAAAAAAGATGTCTAACGTGTAGAAAAAAATAAATCTATCTCCCACGACCGTAAGGCTATCTCCAGCAGACTCTTTATTTCACTCTATATTTCAAACTATATTTTACAAACAGTGTAATCTACAATGCAAAATAGTACTTTGCACGGCCGTTATACACTGCCTACTAGAGATGGTCTAACAATATTATTAGACACCACAACATAAGTGGTGCGACATGAAGCAGAAAAACAAACGACATTGGCCTACACTACAAGAAAAAAGGCAAGGAGTGTCGGCCAAAACCCCACACTCTTACTGAAATAAGCCGACACTCTTAGTATAAGAGTGTCGGTTGACCGACACTCTTAGCCGTCACTCTAAAATGGACGCTCTTATTCGTATAGAAGTGTGGGGACCGACACTCTTAAGGTAAGAGTGTCGGTTCAACACGCAACTGACACTCTTATGTTAAGAGTGTCGGCCAGTGACGTGGCGGACACTCTTACTGCACGCTCGGCCAGAAACCTACCTGGGCGCATATAAGAATGTGGGGGCCGACACTCTTAGTGAATAAATTTTTTTAATACCCAATTTTATTTTTCTCCCTCCCCGGATGGGAAGCCTCCATAACAGCACAATACAAGCACAACATTCAATATATCACAACACAAGCACAACATTCAATATATCACAACACAAGCACAATATTCAACATAACATAACACAAGCACCATATTCAATATTCATACAAGTTCAAGTCCATAAGAAAGAAGTTCAAATCCATCCGAAACAAGTTAAAGTCTATACAAAACACAATGATAGTAAGTTCCACACAAGCCTCCATATTAATTCATTCCGTTGGTGGGTCATTGGAGCCGCCGCCACTTGTGTTCATCAATAAGTCCATAAACGTGCTCTGATCCGGAGGCGGACTAGCATGATGTGAGCCCGAACCCTTTAAAAGAAATAAACATTTGTTAGTTTATCGAGTAACTAATTAAACATATACATAGACTGCAACATATACATGCATGTTTTCTAGTAACTGCTTAAACAATGAAGCAAATAGAGATGCAAAGGATATCAACTTAACGTACTGATCCTGGTGAGTGTGAGGGCAATCCTAGTGAGTGTGACTGCCCGCGAGGAGGAAATCCCCACGGCATCGGCGGTGGCATCTGTGTTTGCATCGGTGGCCAAATGCCTGGCTGGCGAGGTGCCCACGGCATCATTTGCCCTCCTATCAGACCCGATGGCATCAATTGGTCTTGGACAGAAGTTGCAGAACCCTGAAATAGAAGACACACTCTTGTTTATGATTAAGAAGTTACGGTGATCAACAATAAAAGTAACTATAGATCATGCGAATGACAAAAGTTTAAAATAGATCATGTACAAGCAAACATGTAGAAAGACAGAGAGCAAGCAACCAATGATTATCAGACAAATGATGTTTAGTAGACGATTGTACCTGTGATCCATCCGCCGCTGTAGTGGAGCGGTCTGATGATTGTCCAGACACCGGATGTGTGATGATAGGGGGTTGTTGAAAATAATATTAATGATCCTCATAAGCATATTAGATTGTGATTCAAACCAAAAAAATACTATATGGATAAGAGAGCAGAATTTCAAATACCATATATTCCCTCCATAGCACCACTAATAACATGCAGAGCTGCAGCATCATATACGTGTCGGGTTGTTGTAGTTGGTCCGAAGACCCGATCTGCATATGAATTTCATATTACACCCAGATGAACAAAAATTAACTGAAAACAAGAAGCAGCATGATTTTTTTTCATCCGTATGTGAAATCTAAGTACTGTCTTCCATACTAAAATCATAAAGTCCAGTAATATCATGATCCACCCGATCGAATACATTCCTGAAGTATTTATGCTGAAAACAACAGCTAGGTGAACCGTATTTATGCATTGACGACTTCACGTACCACATCTCCACTAGTCAGACTCACAAATCACTCTTCTCAACCAAAAGAAGAAAGAAAGAAGTATAGAAAATGTGACAAATTACGCATTATACTGGAAGTGTAGCATCGTGTGATGATACAAACTCGCATTTCACATGAAAGTTGATGGAACCCATCAAATCTCAAACCAAGCATCCATACGAGTAACTATTATAATGCTTCGATACACAAGTGTGATCCATCCATCCCCGGAAAACCAGGAACAGGTATCTGGCACATACCGTACGCGTAAGCGATGCTGTGATTCTGCTCGCCTCGCACAATGGTGTCCCCATCTGCGTACCAAGCGATCTCTTCCCCCAGCCGAACCTCCTGCGAGCTTAACACACACAGAAAGAAAAAAACCAACAAAATCAATCTGCATTGCCCAAAGATGCAAAGACGAACCCGGTTCATTAAGGAATAAGGATTAACACGAAGTCACGAAAAAATTGCAGCCACGTGCGGCGCAGCAGGGGACCCAACCTGAGCGGCCGGAAGCAGACGGTAACGGTCACGCTCTCCTTGGCCTCGGGCGTGTCGAGCGGGAACTCCGCCACAAGCCGCAGCAAGGTTGCCGCCGAAGCAGGCTGCGGCGAGTCCTTCCCTGCCATCACCGGAGTCCTTCCCGCCCGGTGTCTGGCTAGGTGAGGCCGCCCGCCCGGCGTCTAGCTCGGCTGCGAGGCCGCCCGCTGGCTCGGCGAGGCCGCCCGCTCGACGCTGGCTCGGCGAGGCCGTCCGCCCTGGCTCGGCAGGGAGACTAGGGAGAGACGGCGGCGGTGAGTAAAGCAAGACGCACGGCGGCTGTAGAATAGGATTGGGGAATTTAGGGTAACATCCATAAGAGTGTCGGTGTGGAAAAACCCCCACACTTTTAAATTAAAAGCGTCGGTTTCATCATGACCCCGACACTCTTAAATTAAGAGTATCGGTGCAGCAAAACCCACACTTTTACTTAGATTAAGAGTGTCGGCCCCGACACTCTTTAATTAACTGACACTCCTTCAACGTTTTCTTGTAGTGCTAATCATAACTATAGGGTAGATCCAGCGCTGTTGATGCTAGCTGCTTGGGGTTAGACTAAGAGTAAGTTTAATAATACACACAACCGCTAGATGTAAGCAACTTACCACTTAGTTTACCTATATAGTATTAGTTTGTTCTTCATTATTAATGTAGAACTTTACTTGTAATCATCATAAAGTTTTTTTTGTTTTTTTATCTAAACTGATAGTAAATTTATAGACCACTTCTTCTCTTGCTTATCTTCTCTCTTGTCTCGGCAAAGAGGTACTTTATCGAATAACGTGACCATAATACTCGATGAAGAAGGCACATCTGAGAACCGTTAAAGCTTCTTTGTCGTGTGTTGTGGCCGTGGCACATGGCAAAAAGGGCTTGGCGAAGGGGCCCAATGGTGCTCCCTTTGCCGAGCGCTAGTCTAGCAAGCACTCGACAAAGAGCGAGTCTTTGCTAAGTGCCTCTTGGAACACTCAGCAAAGAGGCCTATAGGAGCCTTCTTTATCTAGCGCTAGTCTAGCAGGCACTCGACAAAGAGGGAGCCTTTGCCGAGTGTTAGAGACGACACTCGGCAAAGGCTATATCACCGTCACTTGGCACCGTGACAGTGACTTTTCTTTGTCGGGTATCAGGTGGCACTCGGCAAAGTCTTTACCGAGTGCCCGACAAAAAGTACTCGACAAAGAAGTCATTGCCGATGTATAGTTTGCCGAGACTTTTTTTATCGAGAGTCACACTCGACAAAGAGTTCGCTGAATATTTTCTAGACTTTGAGAAGTGCCTGAAGCACTCGGCAAAGCAGCTGTGTCTGATAGTACCTCATTTATCTTAACATTTTGCATGCTTACACCCTCTTATTATACTTCTCCAAGAAGAGTCCTCACCCAGCCTTCTATTGTGCGTAGCCTAACTACTGACAAAGTTAAGGGAAACATGATACTATGTGACAACCTCGGCAAACATCCAGGTCTTTTCCTCTTTAGATTAGATACGAAGTTCTAAATAAATTATCTAAAATTAGCTTTAAATGTAGCGTAAGGGCGGACCCTGCAGCTGTAGAGTCTATCGTTTGTAAGTGAAAGGTCCCGGATTTAAGCCCGAGCCTCGGGTAAGATCTGGCGCTTAAATATATTTTTCACCAGACCTCGTAAAGTGCGGGAAGTCTACGACACTGGGTACACCTTTTTTTAGCTTTAAATTTAGCGTATCTCACATTAAATATTTAGATTTTAAAAATTAGTTAAAATATTCTAATTTTTTAGATATCTGAAGTTTAGAGAAATAAATCTAAATAAGTACTTAGACCTTGTTCGTTTGTGTCAAATTGCACCCGCAATCGTTCCAGCTAATCAAAGTTTATATAAATTAGAGAAACAATCCGGTTAGGAATCGTTCCAACGCACCAATCCGGCACAAACGAACAGGGCCTTAATCTATGTGTTCGAGGATCAGCATTCAACAACGTTAATGCACTGAACAACCGCCGGTATCCGTTCCCTCCTGTGATGATCGCCGCCTACCTCCCTAAACTGCACTGCGACAC
This sequence comes from Zea mays, assembly GCF_902167145.1. Lineage (NCBI taxonomy): Eukaryota > Viridiplantae > Streptophyta > Magnoliopsida > Poales > Poaceae > Zea > Zea mays. Next base: position 7,423,466 of record NC_050104.1, on the reverse strand, counting down.
ACAAAATCCCTCAGCCTACTGACCTTAATTCCAGTATAAATAAACATCATCGCGCTATCACGATGAAGCATGACGCAAGACGGCAAGAGGCTGGAAATTCTTGTTCGTGGACGTCGCTGTAGTCTAGCTCCTTGGTCACGGTAAATGGACAGAAGGCGAGCGCGACAGAGATATTTTGCCTCCCTTTAATTTCGAGATACGGACAGATCTTGGCACTGTTATTCAGGAACTCTGGTAGCCGATACAGTAGCTCGTCATAGGCGTCACATCAGTGGAAACGAATTCCTCTAGCATTACTTGGATCCGTTTTTTTATAACGTTGATTCAGATTCGAGGCCAAACACTACGAGCGTACTATCTGGAGATACTCTTTGCAGTGGTATAGACGGTCCATGGTATTGACACGAACGATCCGTAACCCCGTGGTAGGAGCGGGTCTCTTCTACTCACTGTCCGGACGGTCCACGCATTGGACCAAACGAATAATTCGCCCCCGAGAGGGACCTAGTCAGGGAGGAGAGTTCTATATGGTGTATCGAGATCGACAGACCATTCAAGACGTTCCTAGGTGACGTAGAGTCAAAGAAGGATGCTGATTTGAGGTTGGAGGAAAGCTAAGCTAAGTCTAAATTACGCCTACTCTTAATGCGATGAAGGAAATAAAGTAGATTTGATTGATTGATTCGATTGTTGATATGCGCAATCGGATATACTCCTTCATATATATAGGATCCGGGGAGGTCTAAACCTGTTTCTAGGCGTTTCCCAATAAAATCCGCGTATTTAGTTGGATAAACACGCATTGAAAAAATATCTCGCCTGATATGATCTAATCATAGACGGTTCGTGCTGATCCGCACATCATTTGGGTCCCATGGTCAGACCGTCGGCCTTTCTCGGTGCTATATATGATGCTCAACATATACTAATCACTGAGGAGATTAGGATGTGACACTGGTACATAGAAAAACAAGACGAAACATTGACAGACACGGGCATGCAGCATGAGGTCCAAGAAAAAACTACAATTTGTTGGCTTCTGATTAAAGCCGACTGTTTAGACTGTTACAGCTGTAATCTATAAAAACAAAAATACTGTAGAATCAATAGAAGACGGTACAGATTAAAACCAAACAAACATGCTTAGCTATATGCTATGAGAAAAGAATGAAGCAAAGAAAACACAAAAATAGACCGATCGCAGTACATTAAACTGGTCTCGCTCCATCCCAGATTTATTCCTGTAGAAGCAGTGCCAATTTGACCTCCCTGGCTACCTTGTAACAGTAAACACACTATCACACATTAATTAATACATCTCTATCACCCTCACAACATAACCACTGAAAGGGAAAACCTCTTGCTGCGCGCTTGTGGAACTCCTCGATCTGCCGGTCACCCACACGCATGCCGCGCCACGAAGTGCGGCGCCTATCTGTACGACTGTACCAGAGAATGAGGGATTCCTTGGTGGTTTAGAATTTCTTTTGAGTACAGAAATCCAGTTGCCAATAAAAATACTCAGTTTTTTGCGTGGTTGTGTAGACGACCAGAATCACAGTAGTTTTTTTGGGTACGCCAACCGATGTTGCTTGGTGTAGACTGTAGAGTATCGTAGTGTTTGCTCATCCGATGCGTAGGCAGTACGAACAGTGTGGTCAGTATTTGAGACCCGAGAATGACCGGATATGGATACCACGTCTCGATATATACCTGTTGGTTGCGCCGACCTACCGACAGTGGGATGCACTCTACGGTAGCGTGGATGGTACACGGCCGAGGGTTATATGGTCTGCGACTTGGTGCAGAGCCTAAGGTTCCTGCCGACGAGCCGGACAATCCACACATGCGAAGGGGCGACAATACCTGGATCTCGTTTCTAGAAAGCGACCCCGCCGAGAAGGAGAGATCCTAAGTTTGTCTTGAAATCGACATGCCACCTAAGACGTTTCTATACACGTAGAGTCGGAGAGATGTGAAGATTAGAGTGAAAAAGCTACGTTACTATCTAATCCCAGATCAAAAGGTAAAGAACAGAAGATATATTGATTGTTTATCGATGGTTGGTGATTGCAAAATATATATATATATATATATATATATATATATATATATATATATATATATATATATATATATATATATATATATATATATATATATATATATATATATATATATATATATATTAGAGCCCTGGGCTGTGTATAACTATTGGAAGCCCCGACCACCCACCGACCAGGTGCGCAGACCGCTCCGTACACTTTTTGGCTTATTGTACCCACCTGCTTACGCCAAATATTATTACGTGTTATGCTAATTTGTGTATGAGTTTATACACTTCTGGTATGCGCATGTTTCGGGCATCCGGGCCCACGAGAAGATTGTGTTCCCGCAATCTGGGCAGTCGTACTAGTCTCCACACAAATATTGATATTACGATGTCTTATGTTTCCATTTACGAAACAGTAATCCACGTGTCGGTCCATGGGCCTTCACATAGATTTCGCCCAGCAGAGTACGTGTATCGGGCCCACGAATCAACCCACGAGCACGCAGTTATTTAGCTCACCTCACCCGTAACTCATGCGGCGGCCGAACCCTAGCATTATCGCCGCCGTCTGCTTGTTCTTCTCCACCGCGGCGGCCGAACCCTAGAGACCGCCGTCGCCTTCAGCGTCTCCAACGCAGATACCGACCGCCGTCGCATTCACCTTCTCCACCGCATAGACCGAGACACCGTCGCCTTGGTCTTCTTCACCGGAGAGGGACCCGGAATCGCGGAGACCGAGCCGCCGCCCCCTTGTTCGTCTCCACCGCAGAGACCGAGCCGCATTCGCTCCACCGCGGCGGCCGAACCCTAGAGATTCTACCCGTCATCGCCTTCACCGTCTCCAACGCAGAGTCCGACCCGCCGTCAACTTCAGCGTCTCCTACGCATTGACCGAGCCACCGTCGCCTTGGTCTTCTCCACTGCAGAGGGACCCGAAATCGGCCGGTCCTCATTCCCCTCCACACACTAGTAAGTCCTCAACCGCCAACTACTTCATTTGCATATTTACACAAACTGTATCGTAAATCAACGTCACCTTATAGTAACTCAATGTTTCATTTATCAAAAAACAAATCAGCATAAATTCATTGTTAAACGGGTACACAAATTTATAATCTTCAAACGTCTCACAAGTTTATGCACTAAACAACACCGTGTTATGCTGTTTTGTTCACAAAATTATGCTATATACGTCAACGTGGTACGCCATAAACATCTCGCTGTACATTCATTGTTAAGCAGGTAAGTCATTTAGAGCCAGTACGCATGAAAGAGCCAGCTTATACATTAATTGGCTGTTGCATATGAGCAGAATTTTTATTGCTCCATAAGATTGTTTTTATACGTTTTATATGTATATGTGTTGTTTGATTTGGCAGGAAAATCATACATGAAGAACGTAGACCGACCTCCGTCTAATCCAAAGCGAATTATAATTCAGTCTACTCAAGAGTGCTTTAGTGTCGACATACCTCGTGCTCCGGTGAATACTGTCAGACACAAACCAATGCAGGCCGGTGACGAGGACGATGACTTTATGCCATTATCGAAGAAGCATAACTTTGATGACAGTCCTCCAAAAGTCTTGAAGAAGATAGTTACAAAGCGGAAGAAAGCAGTGGACCCCCCCCCCCCCCCCCCCCCCCGACAGGTTAGAATTGATGGTCAATGCTAATATATCATTTTCTGCGTGAAATTATGTTGTATTGAGATTTGATTTAAACATTGAGTTGCGATTATGCAAATGTAAATGTTTATGTTATTCATTGTATACATTATTTCAGCAGAGGCTTAATGTGAGATGCAATCCCCAAGATATTATAGTACGCATTCAGATTTTAAATGACAGACAACGTCAAGCTATTGCATGGAGGGGGTTCTCCAGTAAACTTGATATGAGAGTTGACGCGCTTGGCAGTAGACCTCATTTAGCTTGGCTGATGGAAAAGCTAGACCATAATGATATGACAATTCGAGCCGGCCCAGGGAAGGAGCTAAAAATTACAAAGGAGACGATGCACCTTATTTTGGGGTTACCAAATGCTGGGGGAGGAAAGGCATTAGGCATTGATGAAGCTGTTGCTGCAAACAATTTAAGGGTTGAACTTGGTTTATCCAAAAAAGATTTTGGTGTTGCAGCTCTTCAAGATCGTTTGAGGAAAGGGTTTGACGATGATCTAAGCATCAGATCCTTCTTCCTGATATTGTTCAATAGGTGGTTGTTCCCTACTGCAAGCTGGGGAATAACTAACCATGAGGTTCTTTTAACTAAGGAAATGGATCGTTTCCACGAGATGGACTGGTGCCAGCTAATATTCAATGATTTATGCCAAGCGGCCAAGAAGTGGCATACTAGGAGCGTTACCAATGTTTCTACAACCATTTACGGATGTTCCATCGTCATTCTTGTAAGCATATCACTTTTTTGTCTGTTTTATGTAGCCAAAATTTTTATGCAAAAATCATCTACATTAGATTATGCTTTGTTATTGTAGCTGTACTATCTGGATCATCTTCATGACTCAGCTGCACCTCAGAATAAACGTGGAACACCACACATCAAATATTTTGATAGGAATATTATTCAAGCATTGACAAGAGCTGACAAGGGCAAGATACGCCAAGGACAAGAACCATTTGGACATTGTTCGGTATTTTTTTCGCGTCTATTATATTTTTATCAATTTAATTTGCCTTATATATGGTACATGTCTAGAAGCAGTGTCGTTTTAATTTACAAATGAAACTTCATTTTATATGTGTGTATAAGTTTGTACTCCATCTTACATGCCTTTTTTAGTTCCGAAGCAGCACAGAGACCTGCTACACAGTTGTACCACCCGTTGAAACACAATTTAAGGCAAGATTCTTTTTTTATATTTTTTGTCTTAAAATTTCAACATAATATTCAGTTATATGCTGTATATTTACTTAATAATATTTATTTTACAACAGCATAAGAACAGGACAAACACTTTTGATGTACCGCGTCCTGACCCATGTGGACAACACACCATTCATATCGAACTCCCGATCATCAGGGATTTGATATCAAGCAAGCTGAATCAGCTTCCATCCCGCCACCGCCTGAGATTCATAGAGAAGTTGTCACATTATGATACAGAGGTTGGCAAGGCTTGTTCAGTTATTAAACAGACTCTTCAGCAGATTGTTGAGAAACAATACAATCTATCTGATGTTTTTGGCGAGTTAATTGATGAGGTCCTCTGTGCTGAGTCGGAGGACAATGAAGATGGTTATGATGTGCAGAAAACAACTAAAAAATTAGATGATATTCTTCCCCATTTGGCAGGTTAGTCAGTTTTATGGTCTTTACGTCAATCTAAAAAAGTTATACAAACATTTTTCGATATCGTTATGATGCCATTATTAAATCGATGTTTTTTGCTTAAATGATATGTAAAGAAGGATGTACGAGTCCGGCCACACAAACTGTACTGGATATGTCTACTCCAGCATCCCATCATGAGACGCAGTTGACAGACACACAGGTACATGAATTACTGTTAAGGCAACAACATATTCGTGTACTATTAGAAAGTTGCCCTGATGAAGCTGACATTGATCCACTGATTCATACAAATATAACAAAACAGACCAAAACACCTACAACCCTAGTGGTGATGTTTTTTTATTACTTGTATTTTCATTAAAGGTTTGTATTCATCGCTTTTTTAAATAGCATATAACCATTACATTTTTCAGGGTAAACATGGTGACGTTGTCAAGAACATGCCGACCAACACAAACGTCACTCCTCAAGCAACACCACATACAGAATCTTGCTCGTCGATATTTGATGCGACGCCGCAAATAAATATATGAGTACACCACCTCGTTGTTTTTCTATATAATTATTAGTAGTTTACTAAACATCTAATCCATTTATACCATAATTGTTAGTCTCCCGGCGGCGTCCACCAGGCGGCACAAACAGATCTCCCCGATAGTGGTCCATGCTTTGATCAGACTCCATGTGAACTTGTCAGCTCAGTAATATTCATTTTCATTATAGTTGCCAAAACTGTTCACAGATTGATATATATATTTTCATATACCTTTTTTAGGTTTCTATTGAAACCGATCCAGCTACAAACACTCTGAAAGCATCTAGGCCCCTGGTTGGTTTTAGTGATTAATGACAACGTGATATTATATGTGACTAACGTATGTTTTGCAGAGACAAATGATAAGTTAGGTCGCATGACAGGTAGAAGTACTACAACGGTGAAAACAATCCCGGAGATAAGAACTCGAAGCGACGGCTAAAACGACGAAACAAAAGGCAAAGGTCTATGGAGTCCGAGTGTCAAGGAGATGTGGACACTCGCGATTTAGTTAGGTCTTTTATTCTCTTTTAGCCGTACTATAAAGAGGGGTTGTCGATGAGTAGTTTGACCAAGAGAGTTCTAGTGTAGTGTTGGTGCACAATCACACTCACATACAGTGCTAGGTGTCACTCTAGAACTCACACACAAGTTAGAACGAAAACCGATTTGAAAATCAGCTGAAAAACAAGAGTTAGGGTTTCTGGCCCTGGGGCACCGGACTGTCCGGTGTGCACCGGACTGTCCGGTGCACTCTCTGCCAGGTGGGGCCAGGCTGGTCCGAGGAAGAAGCTTCCTCCACAGAAAACCCGAGAGCGCCTGTTTCAGAGTTGAATTTTAGTGGCGCACCGGACATCGCACCGGACTATCCGGTGTGCACCGGACAGTGACTGTTCACTGTCCGGTGTGCCATGAGTCCAACGGCTAACTATCAGAACTAGCCGTTGGAAACGACCGTTGGCGCACCGGTGGCGCACCGGACTGTCCGGTGCGCCAGTGCGCAGAAAGTTGCCTGTAACGGCTAGTTGGTGGGTGAGGGCTATTTATACCCCTTCCACCCACCATATTCAATGTCTTGCACTCCACATTTATTCCAGCACATTGCTAGAGCATTGCAAGCACCAAAAGCCTAGTGAGGAGATTAGAGAATCTCAATCCGCGTTTGTTCCTCATTAGCGCTAGCGAGAGCCACCTAGAGCACACACCACTTGCATTAGGCTTCTCTTGGTCAAGCGAAAGTCTACGACTTGTTACTCTTGGTGATCGGCATCACCTAGACGGCTTGGTGGCGTTGGGAGCTCAGTGATCACCGTGAAGATCTTGTTGGTGACCCGACTCAAGTTTGTAAGCGGTCTCGAGGGATCCACCGCGCCGGAGTGGCAAAGGATCATCTCGTAGTGAGCACTTGGTTCTTGCGAGGACCAAGGGGGAGCGATACCCTTGCGCGGGTGCTCCAACGAGGACTAGTGGAGAGTGCCGACTCTTCGATACCTCAGGAAAAATTGGAGGAGTCTTCTAAACCTTGCTTTACATTCCGCTCTTAATTCAAGCACTTTACATTGTGTATTTGTTTAGCAAGTATTTGAAGTATTGTCTTAGCATTGTTGCATTTCTAGTATTATATTCTTAGTGCTAGTTGTTGGGGTGAAGTTGGGCTCTTGCTTAGCTCTTGCTTAGGTTTTAATTAGTGTTGATTTTTAGAAAAGCCCAATTCACCCCCCCTCTTGGGCATCGTGATCCTTTCAATTGGTATCAAAGCCTTGTTGCTCATAGATTAGCTTAACCGCTAGAGTTACGATGTTCGGTGGGGATGGACCTCCTCCCGTTTTTTATGGTGACGATTTTCCTTATTGGAAAATTCGTATGGAAGCATACTTAGAGGCTATAGACATTGGTGTCTATAAAGCCGCCACACAAGGATTCCCCGAACCTAGAGATCGCACAAATCTTGTAGGTGATGAGTTCAATTATGAGAAATGGAATGCTAAGGCCAAAAACACCCTTTTTAGAGGCCTTTGCAAAGATGTGTTCAATAGAGTAAGAAATCATAAAAATGCTCATGATTTGTGGATGGACATTTGTGCTCTACACGAAGGAACTAGAAGTGAGCGTGAGGAGAGATATCACATAGCCATGCGAAAGTTAAATTCTTTTGAAATGCTTACTAATGAAAATGCAAATTCTATGTACTCACGTCTCAATATTCTTGTAGAGGAAGTTAATGGATTGGGGCTTACTCAAATCTCACAACTGGATGTTGTGAGGAAGATTCTCAGTGTCCTCCCAATAGACAAATATGGACACATTGTCACTGTGCTACATCAAATGGATCTTTCAGTTACCACACCTACACAGATTTTGGGAAAGATCAATGCCCATGAAATGTACATGCACATCAACGACAAAGAAGAATCATCTTCCAAAAGAAAGGATTTGGCTCTCAAAGCAAATCATGAAAGAAAAGGAAAAACAAAAATACAAGTTGAGGAAGAATCCTCAAGTGATGATGACCTTGATGCAAACATTGCCTTGATGGTAAGGAAGACCACCAAGATGTTGAAGAAGCTAAATAGAGAAGGCATCAAATTTGATTCAAGAAAGAAGAAATTCTTTTCCAACAAAAGAAAGCCCATTTCTGAGATGGACTGCTACAACTGTGGTGAGCTCGGTCATCTTGCTCATCAATGCAACAAGCCCAAGAAGAATAAGTTCAAGGGCAAGAAAGAAGATGACAGCGATGATGAAAAGAAGGAAAAGAAATTCTTCAAGAGGAAGGATGGGAAGCAAAAGAGGTTCCACAAGAAAAAGAATGGAAAGGCATATATTGTTGGCGACTGGCTCACCGACATCGAATCATCAAGTGGGTCTTCTTCAAGTGAAGAAGAGAAAGATGAAAAAGTTGCCGCCATCGCCGAGGACTTCTCTTAACCACCACCATCGCCATCATCAACTTCTCACCTATGCCTCATGGCTAGGGGTGAACGGAAGGTACAAAATGATATTAATATTGCTGATGATAGTGATAGTGATAGTGATGTGGAATTTGCTTCACCTTCATATGATGAGTTAGCTGACTTGCTTAAAGAATATACTCAAATCATTAGAAAGTCAAAAGCTAAATGTGATAGGTTGAAAAATGAAAATGAATCTTTAAATGCCAAATATGACATAGTTATAAAGGCTAGTGATGAAATAAAAGAAGAGAATAAAACTATGTCATCAACTATAAATGAGCTCACAAACTCCCTAAAAGATGCTAAGGAAAAATGTGACAAATTAAATGAAGCTAATAGGGAGTTGTAAAATAGACTAGTAAAGATCAAGGAAGACTATACTCAAATTAAATTTGATCATGACAATCTTCTTGTTGAAAATGAACTTTTATCTTGCAAAACACATGAGGCTATTAACCCTGTTGTTAAGTTTGATGTAGCAACCTCATGTGATGATTTGAGTCAAGAAGAGCAAACTAGTCTACATGCTGAATTGACTGAAAAAGTTGAAGTCCTGACTTTAGACAACCAAAAATTGAAGAATTACTTGACTGATGCAACTACTAGAGGAAAGGTTGCTATTGAGAACAATGGTTTCAACAATGAGTTGGCAGTGGATAATCAAAGGCTTAAAAATGAGGTCAAGAAACTAAAAAGTGAAAATGAACATCTTGCAACAAGTGTGCAAAAGTTCAACAAGGGTCAATACCTCCAAAATGAGCTGCTTATGAACACTGTTATGAAAAACAACAAGAGTGGTATTGGATACAATGCTTTTGTGCAAAAGAAAGCTACCACTCAATACAAGCCAAAGCAGACTCACAAGCCTATCAAATGCTTTGAGTGTGGAAATGAAGGTCATTTTGCCCACAACTGCAAAGCCAAACCACCAACTCCCTTGCCTAAGCACTCAAGACCATTTGCTTTCAATGCTCATTATGTTCTAAGAAAGGTTGCAAATGGAAAGGTTAAAGTTACATTCCTAGGTCCACCAAACAAGAGTAGACCTAGACAAATCTGGGTTGCAAAGTCCTTAATTGAGAGAGTTACTGGTCCTATGCAATATAGGGCCCTCAAAACTCAAGCTTGAATTGTCTGTGGATGTAGGTGAACTACAAGACCGGTGGGAGCCATTGGGTTATTGACAGTGGATGCACACAACATATGACAGGCAACCCACGGATGTTCACCTCACTGGATGAGAATGTTGATGGTCAAGATAAAATCACATTTGGAGACAATTCAAAAGGAAAAGTGCAAGGACTCGGCAAGGTGGCAATCTCAAATGATTTATCAATATCAAATGTTCTCTTAGTTGCACCTTTAAGCTTCAATTTATTATCAGTGGGTCAACTCTGTGATCTTGGACTTCAATGCTTATTCACTCCAACAGAGGTTATTGTAACAAAGATGGATGATGAATCAATGGTGTTCAAAGGATTTAGGTACAACAACCTCTACTTAGTGGATTTCACTTCAGAAGATGCAGAATTAAGAACTTGCCTCTTCACCAAAGCTTCACTTGGATGGCTCTCGCATAGGAGGCTTGCACATGTTGGGATGAGCACACTCAAGAAGGTATTAAAGAAAGATATGGTTAGAGGATTAAAGGATGTGGTGTTTGAAAAAGACAAGCCATGCAGTGCATGTCAAGCTGGAAAACAAGTTGCTAATACACATCCTACTAAAGCTTTCATGTCAACATCAAGGCCACTGGAACTACTTCATATGGATTTATTTGGACCTACAAATTATGTAAGTGCCGGTGGCAACCTCTACTGTCTAGTGATTGTTGATGACTTCTCAAGATACACTTGGGTGTTCTTTCTCCATGACAAATCCGAAGTTGCATCTATATTCAAGAAGTTTGCCAAGAAAGCACAAAATGAATTTGATTGCAAGATCAAGAAGATTAGAAGTGACAATGGCAAAGAATTTGACAACACCAACATTCATGAGTACTGTGATGAAATTGGGATCAAGCATGAAGTATCTGCAACATACACACCTCAACAAAATGGAGTTGTTGAAAGGAAGAACAGGACCTTGATCACTGTTGCAAGAACAATGATTGATGAGTATAACACACCAGAGAGGTTTTGGGCCGAAGCTGTCAACACTGCTTGTTATGCATCAAACAGGCTATTTCCTCACCGGCTACTTGCGAAGACTCCTTATGAACTGCTAAATGGGAAAAAGCCAGACGTCTCCTTCTTCCGGGTGTTTGGGTGCAAATGCTACATCTATAAGAAACACCATCACCTAGGGAAGTTTCAAAGACGTTATGATATTGGTTTTCTTTTGGGTTATTCATTAAAGTCCAAAGCATATCGAGTATTCAACCATGCCACTGGCGTGGTAGAAGAAACATATGATGTGGAATTTGATGAGACTAATGGCTCTCAAGGAGCACTTGAAAATCTTGATGATGTAGGTGATGAGCCACTTAGGGAAGCAATGAAGAACATGCCTATTGGAGCTATCAAACCAAAAGAAGATGAAGAAGAGGTGCAAATCATTGACAGGCCTTCTTCATCAAATGTACCACAAGATGATGAAAAAGATGAGAGGCATGCAAATGAAGATACATTTGTCTCTCATGAACAAGCAAGGGTACAAGCCGAAGATGTTGATGCTCCAGGATCTTCTTCCCAAGTGGTTGACAGGAGAAACTCATCACTACTTCAAGCTCATCCTCAAAACCAAATCATCGGGAGTCCTTCACAAGGGGTTATTACTCGATCACATAAACATGCTTCTTTTATTGAACATCACTCTTTTGTTTCTTGTGTTGAGCCTACCTGTATAGATGAGGCGCTACAGGATCCGGACTGGGTGAATGCCATGCATGAAGAACTTAACAACTTCACCCGTAACGAAGTTTGGACCCTGGAGAAGTCCCCACAAGATGCAAGAATCATTGGAACCAAGTGGGTGTTCAGAAACAAACAAGATGATCAAGGTGTGATTGTAAGAAACAAGGCAAGACTTGTTGCAAAGGGATTCTCTCAAGTTGAAGGCTTAGATTTTGGAGAGACCTTTGCACCGGTTGCTCGACTGGAAGCCATCCGTATCCTACTTGCATATGCATCATGCTATGATATAAAACTTTATCAAATGGATGTAAAAAGTGCATTTTTAAATGGCTTCATAAATGAACTTGTATATGTTGAGCAACCGCCTGGATTTGAAGACCCTAGATATCCTAACCATGCTTACAGGTTGTCCAAGGCGCTATATGGACTAAAGCAGGCTCCAAGGGCTTGGTATGAGCGCCTTCGCGACTTCCTCATCGAAAAGGGCTTCAAGATCGGGACCGTCGACACAACTCTCTTCACAAAGAAACATAACGGTGATATTTTCATTTGTCAAGTATATGTTGATGATATAATCTTTGGCTCGACAAATGACTATCATTGCAAGGAATTTGGTGAGTTGATGTCGAAGGAGTTCGAGATGTCAATGATTGGTGAGCTAACGTACTTCCTCGGCTTTCAAGTCAAGCAAATGAAAGATGGTAACTTTCTCTCACAAGAGAAGTATACCAAAGACTTGTTGAAAAGGTTCAACATGGAGAAGTGCAAACCAATCAAGACCCCCATGCCTACAAATGGACATCTCGACTTAGATGAGGGAGGTAACCCTGTTAATCAAACTCTCTACCGTTCCATGATTGGTAGTTTATTGTACCTTACCGCATCTAGGCCCGATATTATGTTTAGTGTCTGCATGTGTGCTAGATTTCAATCTAATCCTAAGAAAGCTCATCTTCGCGCTGTTAAGAGAATTCTTAGGTATCTCAGGCACACCACAAGCGTTGGTCTGTGGTATCCCAAAGGAGCTACTTTTGATTTAATTGGCTATTCCGATTCGGATTATGCCGGTTGCAAAATTGATAGGAAAAGTACTTCTGGGGGATGCCATCTGCTTGGTAGATCACTAGTTTCATGGACATCCAAAAAGCAAAACAGTGTTGCCTTGTCAACTGCCGAAGCGGAATACATTGCCACAGGTGCTTGTTGCACACAAATTTTATATATGAAACAAACTCTTCTAGACTATGGCGTAGTTCTAGAAAAGGTACCTTTGTTGTGTGATAATGAGAGTGCTGTTTATCGGGGACCATAATTAGGGGTACCCTCAAGGCTCCTAATTCTCAGCTGGTAACCCCCATCAGCATAAAGCTGCAAAGGCCTGATGGGTGCGATTAAGTCAGGGATCAGTCCATTCGAGCGACTCGATCACGCCTCGCCCGAGCCTAGCCTCGGACAAGGGCAGCCGACCCCGGAAGATTTCCGGCTCGCCCGAGGCCCTGCCTTCGCTAAGAAGCAACCCTGACTAAATCGCCGCACCGACCGACCAAATCGCAGGAGCATTTAACGCAAAGGTGGCCTGACACCTTTATCCTGACACGCGCCCTCCGGCAGAGCCGAAGTGACCGCCGTCACTTCGCCGCTCCACTGACTGGTCTGACAGAAGGACAGCGCCGCCTGCGCCACTCCGACTGCAGCGCCACTTGGCAGAGTGATGCTGACAGGAAGCCAGGCCCTGCCAAAGGCACCATAGGAAGCTCCGCCCGACCTAGGGCTCGGACTCGGGCTTAGCCCCGGAAGACGGCGAACTCCGCTCCGCCCGACCCAGGGCTCGGACTCGGGCTCAGCCCCGGAAGACGACGTACTCCGCTCCGCTAGACCCAGGGCTCGGACTCGGGCTAAGACCCGGAAGACGACGAACTCCGCTTCGCCCGACCCCAGGGCTCGGACTCGGGCTAAGACCCGGAAGACGGCGAACTCCGCTCCGCCCGACCCAGGGCTCGGACTCAGGCTAAGACCCGGAAGACGGCGAACTCCGCTCCGCCCGACCCAGGGCTCGGACTCGGGCTAAGACCCGGAAGACGGCGAACTCCGCTCCGCCCGACCTAGGGCTCGGACTCGGGCTAAGACCCGGAAGACGACGAACTCCGCTTCGCCCGACCCAGGGCTCGGACACCGCCCTGGCCTCTGCCGACGACCTCCGCCTCGCCCGACCCAGGGGCTCGGACTCGGCCTCGGCCATGGAAGATAGACTCGACCTCGGCTTCGGAGGAGCCTCCACGTCGCCCAACCTAGGGCACAGGCCAGCCACATCAACAGGAAGCGCCATCATCACCCTACCCCGAGCTGACTCGAGCCGCAGAGAACAAGACCGGTGTCCCATCTGGCTGTCTCCACCAGATAGGCAATGATGGCGCCCCGCATGCCCTGTGACGACGGCGGCTCTCAGCTCTCTTACAGAAGCAGGAGGACGTCAGCAAGGACACAACCGCTCCGACAGCTGTCCCTCCGCCAGGCTCCGCCGCTCCTCCGACGGCCATGACGTCACACTAGTTGGGTTCCAAGATCTCTCCGGTTGCCACATTGGCATGTACTCAGGGCACTAGCTCTCCCTCGCTAGACACGTAGCACTCCGCTACACCCCCATTGTACACCTGGATCCTCTCCTTGCGTCTATAAAAGGAAGGACCAGGGCCCTCTTAGAGAGGGTTGGCCGCGCGGGACGAGGACGGGACATGCGCTCTCTTGGGGCCGCTCGCTTCCCTCACCCGCGTGGACGCTTGTAACCCCCTACTGCAAGCGCACCCGACCTGGGCGCGGGACGAACACGAAGGCCGCGGGATTCCCACCTCTCTCGCGCCGGTCTCCGGCCGCCTCGCTCCGTTCCCCCCTTCACGCTCGCCCACGCGCTCGACCCATCTGGGCTGGGGCACGCGGCACTCACTCGTCGGCCTGAGGGACCCCCCGGTCTCGAAACGCCGACAGTTGGCGCGCCAGGTAGGGGCCTGCTGCGTGTTGACGAAAAGCTTCCCGTCAAGCTCCAGATGGGCAGTCTCCAACGACCTCTCCAACCCGGGACGGTGCTTCATTTCGGGAGTCTTGAGTTCATGTCCCTCGGCAGCAGCTACGACATGATACTCCTTCCACCGCCGCGCGACAACGACAATGGCGGCCGACAGCCCGCCCGCCAGCGGCGGAATCGACGACGTCTTCCACGCGTGGCGGAAGAACAACATTCGAGCTCGCCCCGTCCTCTCCCCCGCCGACGGAGGAGGAGGCGGGGCAACCAAGGCCAAGCAGGAGGCCGCGCCTCGTCGGCTGTCCAGCGAGTCGACGTCCCTACCGCCCCAACGGGGAGCGCGTTGGGCGTCGACCTCGCGTTTGAGACGAAGGCGAGCGCCGTCTCCCCGCGACACGCCAATCCCGAGCAAATGGACGACGCCAGCGCGCTTGCGAAAAGCTTGCAGGACGTCGCCCTCGTACCGGAGGCGACGATGCAGTCAGTCCTCGACGTGACTTCATCGCCGCTCGACGACCAAAAGGTACCAACCGATTCCCATCCTACGTCATTTATACTCAGCCTCAACCCGCCTAGCAATCTCGCTTTGGCGGGCGCCCTTGTAGAGGCGAGTACAAACCCTCTGGGGTTTCGCTTGCGGTCGCCTTGGGACCGGCTGACGGACGTCTCGACCTACGGGCCCTCTGGGTCCGAGGAAGATGACGACCCCAACATCTGTTGGGATTTCTCTGGATTTGGCAACCCCAGTGCCATGCGGAACTTCATGACCGCATGTGACTACTGCCTCTCCGACTGTTCCGACGGTAGCCACAGCCTCGACGACGAGGACTGCGGCCCAAGCCACGAATGTTTCCACGTCGATCTAGGGGGTCCCTTCGGAGGCAACCATCTCGGCATGCCGGAGGACGGTGCTCCCCCTGGGCCGGTGCCTCGCGCTGACATCCCGCGGGAGCAAGCTGTGGTCCCCGTTCCGGCGGGGGGTTACGACCCACAGCTCGAGCAAGTCCGCGGGGCGCAGGCCAGGATCGACGAGGGAGCAGGAGCGATTGAGCCGATCCACCGGGACGTCGGGCAGGCATGGGCGGGCCAACCCCTGGCCGGAGAAATACGTCACCTGCCCCAGGGTCTCCAGCACCGCGTCGCCGATGTCGTCAGGGTCAGGCCACCACCTACATCCAGTGGGGTCGGTCAGAACCTGGCCACAGTAGCGATGCTCCTCCGCGCGATGCCGGAGCCATCCACCACCGAGGGTCGACGAATCCAGGGAGAACTCAAAAATCTCCTGGAAGGCGCCGCGGTCCGACGGCCCGAGAGCACTGCCTCCCGAAGGCAAGGATACCCCTCGGAACCTCATGCCGCGACCTCCCGATTCATGCGGGAAGCCTCGGTCTACACCGGGCGCACGCTCAACACCGCGCCTGCGGCCCCGGGCCACCTCGGCAACGAGCGCCATCACCGCGACCGTCGAGCCCGCCTCGACGAGAGGGTGCGCTGAGGCTATCACCCCAGGCTTGGGGGACGCTACGACAGCGGGGAGGATCGGAGTCCCTCGCCCGAACCACCCGGTCCGCAGGCCTTCAGCCGGGCCATCCGGCGGGCACCGTTCCCGACCCGTTTCCGACCCCCGACTACTATCACAAAGTACTCGGGGGAAACGCGGCCGGAATTGTGGCTCGCGGACTACCGCCTGGCCTGCCAACTGGGTGGAACAGACGACGACAACCTCATCATCCGCAACCTCCCCCTGTTCCTCTCCGACACCGCTCGCGCCTGGTTGGAGCACTTGCCTCCGGGGCAGATCTCCAACTGGGATGACCTGGTCCAAGCCTTCGCCGGAAATTTCCAGGGCACGTATGTGCGCCCTGGGAATTCCTGGGACCTCTGAAGCTGCCGACAGCAGCCGGGAGAGTCTCTTCGGGACTACATCCGGCGATTCTCGAAGCAGCGCACCGAGCTGCCCAACATCACCGACTCAGATGTCATCGGCGCGTTCCTTGCCGGCACCACCTGCCGCGACCTGGTGAGCAAGTTGGGTCGCAAGACCCCCACCAGGGCGAGCGAGCTGATGGACATCGCCACCAAGTTCGCCTCTGGCCAGGAGGCGGTCGAGGCTATCTTCCGAAAGGACAAGCAGCCCCAGGGCCGCCCGTCGGAAGATGCTCCCGAGGCGCCTACTCCGTGCGGCGCCAAGAAGAAAGGCAAGAAGAAGTCGCAAGCGAAACGCGACGCCGCCGACGCGGACCTTGTCGCCGCCGCCGAGTACAAGAACCCTCGGAAGCCCCCCGGAGGTGCCAACCTCTTTGACAAGATGCTCAAGGAGCCGTGCCCCTATCATCAGGGGCCCGTCAAGCACACCCTTGAGGAGTGCGTCATGCTTCGGCGCAACTTCCACAGGGCCGGGCCACCCGCGGAGGGTGGCAGGGCCCGCGACGACGACAAGAAGGAAGATCACCAAGCAGGAGAGTTCCCCGAGGTCCGCGACTGCTTCATGGTCTACGGCGGGCACGCGGCGAATGCCTCGGCTCGGCATCGCAAGCAAGAGTGCCGGGAGGTCTGCTCGGTGAAGGTGGCGGCGCCAGCCTACCTAGACTGGTCCGACAAGCCCATCACCTTCAACCAAGCTGATCACCCCGACCACGTGCCGAGCCCGGGGAAATACCCGCTCGTCGTCGACCCTGTCATCGGTGACGTCAGGCTCACCAAGGTCCTTATGGACGGGGGCAGCAGCCTCAACATCATCTACGCCGAGACCCTCGGGCTCCTGCGCGTCGATCTGTCCTCCGTCCGAGCAGGCGCTGCGCCCTTTCACGGGATCATTCCCGGGAAGCGCGTCCAGCCCCTCGGACGACTCGACCTCCCTGTCTGTTTCGGAACACCCTCCAACTTCCGAAGGGAGACTCTGACGTTCGAGGTGGTCGGGTTCCGAGGAACCTACCACGCGGTGCTGGGGAGGCCATGCTACGCGAAGTTCATGGCCGTCCCCAACTACACCTACCTGAAGCTCAAGATGCCGGGCCCCAACGGGGTCATCACCGTCGGCCCCACGTACAAACACGCGTTCGAATGCGACGTGGAGTGCGTGGAGTACGCCGAGGCCCTTGCCGAGTCCGAGGCCCTCATCGCCGACCTGGAGAGCCTCTCCAAAGAGGTGCCAGACGTGAAGCGCCATGCCGGCAACTTCGAGCCAGTGGAGACGGCTAAGACCGTCCCCCTCGACCCCAGTGGCGACGCCTCCAAGCAGATCCGGATCGGTTCCGGGCTCGAGCCCAAATAGGAAGCAGTGCTCGTCGACTTTCTCCGCGCGAACGCCGACGTCTTCGCGTGGAGTCCCTCGGACATGCCCAGCATACCGAGGGATGTCGCCGAGCACTCGCTGGATATTCGGGCCGGAGCCCGACCGGTCAAGCAGCCTCTGCGCCGATTCGACGAGGAGAAGCGCAGAGCGATAAGCGAGGAGATCCACAAGCTAATGGCAGCCGGGTTCATCAAAGAGGTATTCCATCCCGAATGGCTCGCCAACCCGGTGCTTGTGAGAAAGAAAGGGGGGAAATGGCGGATGTGTGTAGACTACACTGGTCTCAACAAAGCATGTCCGAAGGTTCCCTACCCTCTGCCTCGCATCGATCAAATCGTGGATTCCACTGCTGGGTGCGAAACCCTGTCTTTCCTCGATGCCTACTCAGGGTATCATCAAATCAGGATGAAAGAGTCCGACCAGCTCGCGACTTCTTTCATCACGCCCTTCGGCATGTACTGCTATGTCACCATGTCGTTCGGTTTGAGGAACGCGGGTGCGACGTACCAGCGGTGCATGAACCATGTGTTCGGCGAACACATCGGTCGCACAGTCGAGGCCTACGTCGATGACATCGTAGTCAAGACAAGGAAAGCTTCCGACCTCCTCTCCGACCTTGAAGTGACATTCCGGTGTCTCAAGGCAAAAGGCGTCAAGCTCAATCCCGAGAAGTGTGTCTTCGGGGTGCCCCGAGGCATGCTCTTGGGGTTCATCGTCTCCGAGCGGGGCATCGAAGCCAACCCGAAGAAGATCGCAGCCATCACCAGCATGGGGCCCATCAAGGACTTAAAAGGTGTACAGAGGGTCATGGGATGTCTCGCGGCCCTGAGCCGTTTCATCTCGCGCCTCGGCGAAAGAGGCCTGCCTCTGTACTGCCTCTTAAGGAAGACCGAGTGCTTCACTTGGACCCCTGAGGCCGAGGAAGCTCTCGGGGACCTGAAGGCGCTCCTCACCAAGGCGCCTATCTTGGTGCCCCCAGCCGATGGAGAAGCCCTCTTGGTCTACGCCGCCGCGACCACTCAGGTGGTTAGCGCCGCGATTGTGGTCCAGAGGCAAGAAGAGGGGCATGCATTGCCCGTTCAGAGGCCGGTTTACTTCGTCAGCGAGGTACTGTCCGAAACCAAGATCCGCTACCCACAAGTTCAGAAGCTGCTGTATGCAGTGATCCTGACGAGGCGGAAGTTGCGACACTACTTCGAGTCTCACCCGGTAACTGTGGTGTCATCCTTCCCCCTAGGGGAGATCATTCAGTGCCGAGAGGCCTCGGGCAGGATTGCGAAGTGGGCGGTGGAAATCATGGGCGAGACCATCTCGTTCGCGCCTCGGAAGGCCATCAAGTCCCAGGTCTTGGCGGACTTCGTAGCCGAATGGGTCGACACCCAGCTACAAACGGCTCCGATCCAACCGGAGCTCTGGACCATGTTTTTCGACGGGTCGTTGATGAAGACGGGAGCCGGCGCGGGCCTACTCTTCGTCTCACCCCTCGGAAAACACCTACGCTATGTTCTACGCCTCCATTTCCCGGCGTCCAACAATGTGGCTGAGTACGAAGCTCTGATCAACGGATTGCGAATCGCCATCGAGCTAGGGGTCCGACGCCTCGACGCTCGCGGCGACTCGCAGCTCGTCATCGACCAAGTCATGAAGAACTCCCACTGCCGCGACTCGAAGATGGAGGCCTACTGCGATGAGGTTCGGCGCCTGGAAGACAAGTTCTACGGGCTCAAGTTTAACCACATCGCTCGGCGCTACAACGATACTGCGGACGAGCTGGCAAAAATAGCCTCGGGGCGAACAACGGTTCCCCCGGACGTCTTCTCCCGGGATCTACATCAGCCCTCCGTCAAGATCGACGACCCTCCCGAGCCCGAGGTACCCTCGGCATAGCCCGAGGCACCCTCAGCTCAACCCGAGGTACCCTCGGTCTCCGAGGGCGAGGCATTGCGCATCGAGGAGGAGCGAAGCGGGGCCATGCCTGATCGAAATTGGCAGACCCCGTACCTGCAATATCTCCGCCAAGGAGAGCTGCCCCTCGACCGAGCCGAGGCTCGGCGGATAGCGCGACGCGCCAAGTCGTTCGTCCTGCTGGGCGATGAGAAGGAGCTCTACCACCGCAGTCCCTCGGGCATCCTCCAGCGATGCATCTCCATCGCCGAAGGTCAGGAACTCCTGCAAGAGATACACTCGGGGGCTTGCGGCCATCACGCAGCGCCCCGAGCCCTCGTCGGGAATGCTTTCCGGCAAGGCTTCTACTGGCCAACGGCGGTGGCTGACGCCACTAGAATTGTCCGCACCTGCGAAGGGTGTCAATTCTATGCGAAGCAGACCCACCTGCCCGCTCAGGCTCTGCAGACGATACCCATCACCTGGCCCTTCGCTGTGTGGGGTCTGGACCTCGTCGGCCCTTTGCAGAAGGCGCCCGGGGGCTACACGCACCTGCTGGTCGCCATCGACAAATTCTCCAAGTGGGTCGAGGTCCGACCTCTGAATAGCATCAGGTCCGAGCAGGCGGTGACGTTCTTCACCAACGTCATCCATCGCTTCGGGGTCCCGAACTCCATCATCACCGACAACGGCACCCAGTTCACCGGCAGAAAGTTCTTGGACTTCTGCGAGGATCACCACATCCGGGTGGACTGGGCCGCCGTAGCTCATCCCATGTCGAATGGGCAAGTAGAGCGTGCCAACGGCATGATTCTACAAGGGCTCAAGCCTCGGATTTACAACGACCTCAACAAGTTCGGCAAGCGATGGATGAAGGAACTCCCCTCGGTGGTCTGGAGCCTGAGGACGACGCCAAGCCGAGCCACGGGTTTCACGTCGTTCTTCCTGGTCTACGGGGCCGAGGCCGTCTTGCCCACTGACCTGGAATATGGCTCCCCGAGGACAAGGGCCTACGACGATCAAAGCAACCAAGCTAGCCGAGAAGACTCACTGGACCAGCTGGAAGAGGCTCGGGACAAGGCCTTACTACACTCGGCGCGGTATCAGCAGTCCCTGCGGCGCTACCACGCCCGAGGGGTCCGACCCCGAGACCTCCAGGTGGGCGACCTGGTGCTTCGGCTGCGGCAAGACGCCCGAGGGAGGCACAAGCTCACGCCCCCCTGGGAGGGGCCATTCGTCATCGCCAAAGTTTTGAAGCCCGGAACGTACAAGCTGGCCAACAGTCAAGGCGAGGTCTACGGCAACACTTGGAACATCCAACAGCTACGTCGCTTCTACCCTTAAGATGTTTTCAAGTCGTTCACATACCTCGCACCCACGCAAAGTTTAGTCATCAAGGAAGGGTCGGCCTCGCCTCGGCAAAGCCCGACCCTCCCTCGGGGGCTAAAAGGGGGGAACCCCCTCTGTGTCGAAATTTTCCTCGAAAAAAGGTCTCTTCTGCCAGAATATCTTTCGTGCTTTTTGACTACTTCGAAAAGTGGATCCTGAAAACGACGGAGTACACATAAGCAGCCAAGGCTGACCGAGCCGAGGGACTCCTACGCCTCCGGGATACGGATACCTCACTCATCACCTTCTGCGATAAGTAACTCGCGTTCGGATAAAGTGATTCCGTGGACCGAACAAGTCTTCATGTTCGGAAGTTCTTCTGCCGAAGCAATCCTTCGAGCCTTCTCGACTGAGTCGGTGGCAGGGCCTCATGGACGGGTGAAAGTACGCGTAAGCGGCAAGGCCGACCGAGCCGAGGGACTCCCACGCCTCCGGGATACGGATACCTCACTCATCACCTTCCGCGAGAAGCAACTCCCACTCACACAAACATCCCTGTTACCGACAAAAAGTCTAGATACTCGAAACAAGAGGAAAGGAGACGCAGCTTTACAACACAGCGAGGGCGTGTATTCTGGCCTCGGCGGCTGCAGAAGGCACACGCTATAAGACACTCTGACCCTGCAGGCTCGGGTCTTGACGCTGGAAGGGGGCAGCAACACCCTCCGCATCGACGACACCTTCGGCGAGGCCCGACCTGGCCTCGGACGGCGACACGGTCCGAGGATCTCCGCTCCGAAGGACGACGTCATCACCACGCCCGGGCAATCGCTGCCAGAGACTTCTCCGGGAATCCGGCCCGAGCAGGCGGCTCAGCCGGTCACCCCTGGGGCCTCGGCCGACCATCTCCCAAGGGCGCCAGCCCGACCTGAGGCCTCGGCTGATCAACTCCGACGTCGGTCCCGCCAACGGACAACCCGGCTAGGCTCTGGCCAACCAGGTTTCATTTTCGAGCCGACTCCGCCTCTGTTCATACTGATATCGCTACCCCTGGCCTCGGCTCATCGAAGAGCGGCCGAGGGGTCCCTTTAACTAAGCTAGAGGAGCCTCGGACAGCAAGGCCGACCGAGCCGAGGGACTCCTACGCCTCCGGGATACGGATACCTCACTCGTCACCTTGACACGGGGCGACTCATGCTTGGTGAAGCGGTTCAGATAATCAACAGACGAGTCTTAGTGCTCAAAAATGAGGAAAAAACACGGCTCCGCGCCGTAATTACATACATGTTCAGGCCCCGAAAGCCGTAATGAACAAAAAACACCGGCATTCGAAGTGCCATTACAAACGGAACTCCGGTTCCCCCCTCCGCAGGTACGAACCGCCCCACTCGATAGGGGTGGGCCTGCGGAGCAACAGAAGACTGACGAGCGGCTCGCCGCCGCCCGCTCCGACTACGGCGACAACGGCCCCCGCTCCGGATGGCCGAGCTGCAGCAGCGCAGGCCTCAGGGTGGGCGCTGCTGCGAGCTTGCCCCCACCCACGACGACGCTCGAGGGGCGAGGACAAGTACAAAGAGCCGGAGGCCCGAAGCGCGGATGGTGGCGGTGATCCCGTCGGCGACAGGGACTTCTCGAGCCGCCTCCGCCTCGGCACCGACGGCAGGGGCCATCAGCCCTCCGGTAGATCCCCACTCAAATCCTCCCGGACGAGTGGGGCACCGGCCTCCGCGTGAAGGCGCCGTCCCGGTGCAAAGGCAGGACCACCCCAGAACACGAACGCCGCCCTAGCAGCGCGCGACATCTAGGGTGGTCCTCCCGTGTACACGGCGCGGCAGCCGCCCTCCGGCAGAAGGGGCCGCCGGGAGCCAAGCCGACGAACTCGACACGCTGGAGGTGACGACGCCTGCCGTCGACCAGCCCCGCGTTGTCGAAGTTCGGGCCGCCCGCAGGGCCAGTGAGCGCCCTCTCCCTCGAATGCCGCGGGAGAGGATGACCCACGAACCCGCGCGGGAGGTAGAGCGCCGGCTCAGCCCGGCACCCACCCCAGCGAGGATGATGAACATCCTTGAAGCTGAGGGTGGGACCAAGATCGCAGCCCGGCTTGCTCCTCCCCACCCAGGAGCTGGTGGTCACTGTCTCGGGTGACCACCAGCGGAGGGGAGCAACCGGGCTGTGTGATGAAAATCCTTGAAGCCGAACGATGGCTGAAAGGTACCAACTCCTACGGAGTTGCGTTCCTCCAACGATGAGGCGAAAAGACGGTGGGTATCCCCCATCCGGGGGCTTGGAAGGTGGAAAGACGCGGTGCATAAGGAAGCGAGAAGACACGGTCGCCTTTCGAAAGGGGTCACCCTCCTTTTAAAGGCAACTCTCCCTGCTTGCACCCCCAACCGTCACGGGCTGAGTCTTCTCCAACACGCTCCAAATCCCTCCCCTGCGGCGCGGGGGCTGGGTCCCGCATGTCATGCAGACCGGCTCCGAGCAGAAGAAGCCAAACCGCCGCGCGTGGTGCACGCAACCGCCCAGCGGTTACAAGTGACCCTCCACTTTTGCCTAGACCAACGGGCGAAAGAGGCGGGCAGCCATGCAGGCGGCATGCAACCGCGCCAAGTGGACGCGCTTCTCCGACTCCCGACACGCCAGCATGGAGGCCCAGGCCCACGCGCCGCGCAACCGGCGCGCCGGATGCTGCATGCAAGCAACTGCACCGCCACTTGCGCCACCACCGCGCCTCCTCGATTTCGGAACCAACACTGCGACTCGAGGTGACCCAGCTCGCGACCCAGCAGCGCCAGCCTGACGCGGCGGTCAACGCGGCCAAAAGTGGGCCGGCAGTAATGACAGTGGCAGGCGAGCGGGAGCAGCGGTCACGTCGTCAGCCAAGCTCACGTCCCATCCGGGGGCAGCAAGAGAACCCCCTCTCACGGCGTGAAGACAACGCGCCCGTGATCCGTTCCTCGAACGGCTCGCGCACGCGCAACGGCCGCCCCACCAACTACTCGCCCCGTCGCATTAACTCCGCGGCTGGACAGGCGGCGCTTCTGGCAGGAGCAGCGGGCGACGCTTCGCCTTCGCCGAAACAACCGCTCCAAAAAAGGTACGCCGCGTCGTTCGGTTTCGTATCCTTTTCCCTTTTTCCTCTTTCTCTATCTCTTGCGACAGGGACCGGGAAAGGGGGATACTCCGAAAGGGATCCTTCCCCGTGAAGGAACCAGGCTCCGAGCCTCCTTACTGATCAGAGGTTCGAAGGCTGGCCCCCCCGAAGGGTTCAACAGCCGCCTCAGATCGCGTGGGCCCTACACCCACTACTGGTCAGAGGTTCGAAGGCCGGCCCCCCGAAGGGTTCCACGGCCGCCTCAGGCTACTCGGGCTCCGTGCCCATTACTGATCAGGGGTTCGAAGGCTGGCCCCCGAAGGGTTCACAGCCGCCTCAGACGCCGAGCGAGGGATGACCAGGGGTACGTTCGATACATAACCAAGGCTCGGGCTGCGCTCCCGAGGTACCCTAGGACATTTCCGAGACCAGCGGGAGCGATCTTGCAACGGAATCCCATCGGAGGGAGGCATCGAGCCCTCGGACCCCGTCGCCAGGGGACCGGGTCCGGCAGATCACCCGCAGGTACTTTTGGGCGTGCCTCTGGGCCCCTAGCCGACCCCTAACGAACGGGGCACGAATGTCCACTCGGATTACCCGCTTGCAGCTCACCGGAGACACCATGTTCGGCGCCCATCGAGGGTAACATGGCGCTCTCCCCCCTCCTCCTTGCGGAAAGGCGACGCAGGGGCGTATGTAAAAAAGCCGAGTCTGTCCTTGATCGCCCTCTCGCCCTGTGCAGAGGCTCGGGGGCTGCTCTCGCAAACCCGGCTCCGGCCAAACCGTTGACAGCGTCAACATACCAGCCCGAGAACTTGGGCCCCGACCGTACACCCGGGCTACGGCCAGCTCGCATGAGGGAACAACCAGACCAGCCGAAGCATTACGCAAGGCATTAAGACCTCGAAGGAGTGAAACCACTCCTCCGAGGCCTCGGGGGCTACACCCGGCGGGTGCGCTCGCGCGCACCCACCGGAACAAAATGCAACCGAGAAAGGCTGGTCCCCTTGCAAAAAAGTACGACGAAAGCCTCCAAGCGAGTGCTAACACTCCCTTCGAGGCTCGGGGGCTACTGTCGGGGACCATAATTAGGGGTACCCTCAAGGCTCCTAATTCTCAGCTGGTAACCCCCATCAGCATAAAGCTGCAAAGGCCTGATGGGTGCGATTAAGTCAGGGATCAGTCCATTCGAGCGACTCGATCACGCCTCGCCCGAGCCTAGCCTCGGACAAGGGCAGCCGACCCCGGAAGATTTCTGGCTCGCCCGAGGCCCTGCCTTCGCTAAGAAGCAACCCTGACTAAATCGCCGCACCGACCGACCAAATCGCAGGAGCATTTAACGCAAAGGTGGCCTGACACCTTTATCCTGACACGCGCCCTCCGGCAGAGCCGAAGTGACCGCCGTCACTTCGCCGCTCCACTGACTGGTCTGACAGAAGGACAGCGCCGCCTGCGCCACTCCGACTGCAGCGCCACTTGGCAGAGTGATGCTGACAGGAAGCCAGGCCCTGCCAAAGGCACCATAGGAAGCTCCGCCCGACCCAGGGCTCGGACTCGGGCTCAGCCCCGGAAGACGGCGAACTCCGCTCCGCCCGACCCAAGGCTCGGACTCGGGCTCAGCCCCGAAAGACGACGAACTCCGCTCCGCCCGACCTAGGGCTCGGACTCGGGCTAAGACCCGGAAGACGACGAACTCCGCTTCGCCCGACCCCAGGGCTCGGACTCGGGCTAAGACCCGGAAGACGGCGAACTCCGCTCCGCCCGACCCAGGGCTCGGACTCAGGCTAAGACCCGGAAGACGGCGAACTCCGCTCCGCCTGACCCAGGGCTCGGACTCGGGCTAAGACCCGGAAGACGGCGGACTCCGCTCCGCCCGACCCAGGGCTCAGACTCGGGCTAAGACCCGGAAGACGACGAACTCCGCTTCGCCCGACCCAGGGCTCGGACACCGCCCTGGCCTCTGCCGACGACCTCCGCCTCGCCCGACCCAGGGGCTCGGACTCGGCCTCGGCCATGGAAGACAGACTCGACCTCGGCTTCGGAGGAGCCTCCACGTCGCCCAACCTAGGGCACAGGCCAGCCACGTCAACAGGAAGCGCCATCATCACCCTACCCCGAGCTGACTCGGGCCACAGAGAACAAGACCGGTGTCCCATCTGGCTGTCTCCACCAGATAGGCAATGATGGCGCCCCGCATGCCCTGTGACGACGGCGGCTCTCAGCTCTCTTACGGAAGCAGGAGGACGTCAGCAAGGACACAACCGCTCCGACAGCTGTCCCTCCGCCAGGCTCCGCCGCTCCTCCGACGGCCACGACGTCACACTAGTTGGGTTCCAAGATCTCTCCGGTTGCCACATTGGCATGTACTCAGGGCACTAGCTCTCCCTCGCTAGACACGTAGCACTCCGCTACACCCCCATTGTACACCTAGATCCTCTCCTTGCGTCTATAAAAGGAAGGACCAGGGCCCTCTTAGAGAGGGTTGGCCGCGCGGGACGAGGACGGGACAGGCGCTCTCTTGGGGCCGCTCGCTTCCCTCACCCGCGTGGACGCTTGTAACCCCCTACTGCAAGCGCACCCGACCTAGGCGCGGGACGAACACGAAGGCCGCGGGATTCCCACCTCTCTCGCGCCGGTCTCCGGCCGCCTCGCTCCGTTCCCGCCTTCGCGCTCGCCCACGCGCTCGACTCATCTGGGCTGGGGCACGCGACACTCACTCGTCGGCCTGAGGGACCCCCCGGTCTCGAAACACCGACAGCTGTTAAAATTGCTAATAATCCTGTTCAACACTCTCGCACCAAGCACATTGATATCCGTCATCACTTCCTTAGAGATCATGTTGCTAAAGGAGATATCATTTTAGAAGGAGTGAGGTTGGAAGATCAATTAGCAGATATTTTCACTAAGCCTCTTGATAAGACCCGCTTTTGCATGTTGAGGAATGAACTAAATATTCTTGATCTCAGAAATTTTATGTAAAATGTCAAATGGTGTTGTCAAGCTTGCATTGCATGTTTAAATTACTTGTATTGCATCTAGGGCTTGTCTAACCTAGTTGAGATAACCGCCAACAAAGCGAGTGAAAAAGCTTAACTCGGGTCAAACTTGACAAGTCTTAGTTTTAAGCTTTTAGCACTTAAATTCTTACTTTTTATGCAATTGTTGGTTCTTGAAATATGCATGAGGTACTGCACTTAGGGGGAGTATTCAAAACTCAAATCACTCATGAAAACCCCTAGTGCAAGCCAAAATGCAAATTTCACCATTTGCCTACCTTCTCTAAAAATTATCTAGCCTATGGCAAAATATTTTGAAAAGTATATGAGGGTGCCAATACCTGTCCCAACAAGTGTTATTTTGTGTGATCATAAGTTGGGATTTGGTTTGGTTGGGAACTAGATAGAAAATTTCAAAAAATTCAATTTTTCCCTCTGTCTGGGCTCACCGGACAGTCCGGTGTGCACCGGATACTGCACTGTGCAATGTCCGGTGCACCGGCAGCCGCGCGCTAAAAACTCCTTTCTCTGTGCGCTGTCCGGTGGTGCACCGGACAGCTACTGTGCGTTGTCCGGTGTGCACCGGACAGGCACTGTAGACTGTCCGGTGCGCCCATACTCGGTTTTTAAAAAACTCTTCTCTGCCCAAGCCCAGGCTCATTTCTTCTCCCCTGCTGCATCCTCTCTGTGTCTCTGGCACTTTTCCCCGTCGCCGGCGACCTCCCTCCCCGGCGGCGATCCTCCGGCGCCCTATGCCTGTGACCCTCGCTCGGTGAGCAGTACTCCGCTCTCCTCTCCCTCTATCCCTTTCCCTCTTGTTCTCTATCTGAGGCAGTGAAGCACCTCTGTTTTCCACCCCTTTTGCCCAATTCCAAATCCTGTGAAATCTTGTGAATCCATGTTGTGGTATGTGTGTCTCTGTGTGTATTGAGCATCCCTGCAGGTTTCTAGCTCCCTTTGGGAGGGTTTCACAACCTAATTTGCCTCAATCTCCCAAAACCTAATTCACCGCACGCCAAGTGTTCGGTGAAATGCCCAAACCAGCCAAAAATGCTCCAATTGAACCCAAATTTTTCAGGCACCTTCACAACACTTCCAGTAACATACTTGCCAAATTTCACGCCAATCCGAGATTCCAGGCTTAAATTTCACCAAATTCCCCGTTTCGAGCGATCGTTTCCGAGCCGAGTGCCCAAATCTCTTTTTCTTCGCCTAAATTCAAACCAAGCACACACTTCACTCATTTTCACCTATATAAACCTATTCGTGAAGTATCGGCTCAATTCCATGTCGTTTCGTGCCTCAATTCAAATTCCAAACCTCCTATGACACTATTTATCGTTCATACGTCGTTTTCACGCCGTTTGACCTATCGATCGTCTCGTCTCGTGTTTTATGTGCCATATTTCTCTGTGTATGTATTTATTCACATTTCACATACTTATGACTATGTGACTAATACGTGCTCACCTCTTCTGTCATTTCAGTGACCTTGATTGCCTATGTGCCGTCTCCTGTCCTGCCTGGATCGTCACCTCTCGTGTGAGCTTTCCAGGTAGTCATCTCATCTTTTGCTAATCTATCAGACATTTTCGCTCTGTGCTTAGTCACTCTCTCTCATTTGCAGACATCAGTTCAGGATGCCACGCACGGAGAATGTGTCGGCGCCAGGGGGAGGCGATGATGAGGATCCTCGTCGCCCCTTCAGGCAGGTCAAGGGCAAGACAGTTTACTTGGAGCAGCAGGAAGGCCGCAAGAAGCGGCGTACGGACAGAGCAGCCTGTGCAGCGGCAGCAGCTGCATCAGCCGCTGCGCAGGCCGAGCTTGGAGATCAGCTGCAGACTCCATCAGATCAGATCGCATACCGTGTTCGTCGTCTCGCCTCCCGGCCTCGCTTCTCCACTCACACCACTGCTTCCACTCCACCACCCACTCTGCCTGCTCTCGTCACCCCTGTTGCGCCATCCACCACCACAGCCATACCTGCTACCTCCTCTACGCCAGCTTCCACTGCTCCTCCTCCCGCTCCCGCTTCAGCTCCTCCTGTCCCTCCACCTCGTTTCCGGGAGCGCGATGAGACTGAGGTACAACCACTTGCTGTGAACCCTAGACTGTTTGACCTTCAGCGTGCTACAGCGGCACGAGTACGTAGGTTCAGATACGTACCCGTGGAGTTTTGGTTACCAGCTCAGAGGGACCCTGCAGCAGTTGACCTGTTCAGCACTCGTATTCAGGAGTCGTTTTTCAGAGCTCAGATGTCTGCTCAGATAGCTCTGCGAGAGCACCGGCTTTTAGATCTTCCAGCCTTTCTGCTTGCAGCCGGTGCTGACTCTGAGGCGCACCTCACATATCTGCCTGGCCTTCTGACCCTTTTGACTACCAGCGGCAGGTATGTTGAGGAGTGGGTACGAGTCTTCTACGCCTCTGTATGGATAAACCCGGATCACCACTGGATGAGGTTTCGTTTTGAGTGCGAGGATGTCACCATTACTGCTAGTCAGATTCGCCAGCTTTTTGGATTTCCCGAGTCGACGACTCGTCTTCACAGCCTCTGCTACGGCACTTCTGACCCTCCTCGTCGCCCTCACGGCGGTGTGGCTCCGGGTACAGCTCACGTCGCGGCTCTGTTCCGCCCGCCCTTCACAGATGGGTCGCGACGTTCACCGGCAGATTTTACTACAGCAGCCAAGTATTTATATGAGCTTATCAGACGGACTCTTCTGCCGAGGATGGGATACAGGGAGGCTACCACACATATTCAGCTTTGGCTCCTTGGTGCCCTGGTCTCTCACTCTGAGTTCGACGTCGTGGACTTCCTTATTTGTGAGATCGAGGACACCGTTTTGGATGGGATTCGTGCTCGTCGGCAGTTGCCCTATGCTCACTACTTGTGCCACATCTTTGCGCAGCTGATTCAGCCTCCTCGGTTTCAGGGCACACTTGAGGCCTCACGCCTCGTTTTTGGATCCTACCGTCCTGCGCCTGAGACTCCTGTGCCAGCTTCTGCTCCTGTTTTTGACTCTCAGGCCGAGGATGCAGCTTTTCATCAGTTCGACACTCAGGCTACAAAAGTTGATGATGATGATGATGATGATGATTTTGGGGTTCCTCTTCCGCTTCCTATGCTTCCACGCTCACATGATCATGAGGCTGGGAGTTCTAGTGCTGCACCTGCTGCCCCTCCGGCTATGGACCCTGCTCTTGCTTCGATTCTCCAGTCTATCACTCAGCAGCAGGCTCACCTGGCAGCCGAGCAGGCCCGGTTATCCGAGAGGATGCTCTCGATGTTTCAGAACATGCAGGACAGGCAGGATGCGCTTCAGCAGCAGCTACTTCAGGATCGGGCTGAGAGCAGGGCATTCATGGCTCTCATGCTACAGCATTCTGGTGTCTCAGTTCCCCCAGTTCAGTCTGCTCCACCTCCTCCGCTTCAGGCTCCAGTTGTGCCAACGATTCAGACCGGACCCCCTGTTCCTTCTGTTGGTCCCTCTACGCTCCGGCCGGTCACTTTGGCTTTCACCTCTCCGGTTGTCAGCTCTGTCTGCCCGCAGCCGCCAGTGCCACCAGCATCTGCTGTTACCACTACTGCTGTGGCAGTATCTGTGACCTCTTCTGTTCCAGCAGCTCCTGCAGCGCGGCCTCAGTCCGAGTCAGTACCAGCTCCAGCTTCTACCGCAGATCCTGGATCCGAGACTGACTCTGACCCTCCGCCGGCGTTCGCTCTGCTGCCTCGACCGCGACCGGACGCGCCCCCGCCGCCTCCTCCCGCTTCAGGTGTTTAGGTTCGGGTGCCCTTTTGGTGTTTGACGCCAAAGGGGGAGAGATATGAGTTGTGAGAGCTAGGGGGAGTTAGAGAGTTAGTAGAGAGTCATTTTGATGTAATATATGTGCTTGCTACTCTTTGTACTAGCTTGATGTTTTTGGCTCACAAACTCGATATATACTCTCGTTGCTTATGATTGACTGTGTGCATTATGTTTTCACCTTATATTTTATCACCAGTCTTCTAAGTTCTTGTTTCATTGATTTAACTTCACTTTTATATGAACAAGAATCTTATGATGTGTATGCGCTCACTCTTATTAGTATGATACACGTTCTTTCTGTCAAAGATTACTGAGTATAACTAATCATCCTTTCTATTGATAGAAACTTCAAAACAAACTACTCTGTCAAAACTTGTAGGGTTGTCATCAATCAACAAAAAGGGGGAGATTGAAAGCATCTAGGCCCCTGGTTGGTTTTAGTGATTAATGACAACGTAATATTATATGTGACTAACGTATGTTTTGCAGAGACAAATGGTAAGTTAGGTCGCATGACAGGTAGAAGTACTACAACGGTGAAAACAATCCCGGAGATAAGAACTCGAAGCGACGGCTAAAACAACGAAACAAAAGGCAAAGGTCTACGGAGTCCGAGTGTCAAGGAGATGTGGACACTCGCGATTTAGTTAGGTATTTTATTCTCTTTTAGCCGTACTATAAAGAGGGGTTGTCGATGAGTAGTTTGACCAAGAGAGTTCTAGTGTAGTGTTGGTGCACAATCACACTCACATATAGTGCTAGGTGTCACTCTAGAACTCACACACAAGTTAGAACGAAAACCGATTTGAAAATCAGCTGAAAAACAAGAGTTAGGGTTTCTGGCCTTGGGGCACCGGACTGTCCGGTGTGCACCGGACTGTCCGGTGCACTCTCTGCCAGGTGGGGCCAGGCTGGTCCGAGGAAGAAGCTTCCTCCACAGAAAACCCGAGAGCGCCTGTTTCAGAGTTGAATTTTAGTGGCGCACCGGACATCGCACCGGACTGTCCGGTGTGCACCGGACAGTGACTGTTCACTGTCCGGTGTGCCATGAGTCCAACGGCTAACTGTCAGAACTAGCCGTTGGAAATGACCGTTGGCGCACCGGACTGTCCGGTGCGCCAGTGCGCAGAAAGTTGCCTGTAACAGCTAGTTGGTGGGTGAGGGCTATTTATACCCCTTCCACCCACCATATTCAATGTCTTGCACTCCACATTTATTCCAGCACATTGCTAGAGCATTGCAAGCACCAAAAGCCTAGTGAGGAGATTAGAGAATCTTAATCCGTGTTTGTTCCTCATTAGCGCTAGCGAGAGCCACCTAGAGCACACACCACTTGCATTAGGCTTCTCTTGGTCAAGCGAAAGTCTATGGCTTGTTACTCTTGGTGATCGGCATCACCTAGACGGCTTGGTGGCGTTGGGAGCTCGGTGATCACCGTGAAGATCTTGTTGGTGACCCGACTCAAGTTTGTAAGCGGTCTCGAGGGATCCACCGCGCCGGAGTGGCAAAGGATCATCTCGTAGTGAACACTTGGTTCTTGCAAGGACCAAGAGGGAGCGATACCCTTGCGCGGGTGCTCCAACGAGGACTAGTGGAGAGTGCCGACTCTTCGATACCTCGGGAAAAATTGGAGGAGTCTTCTAAACCTTGCTTTACATTCCGCTCTTAATTCAAGCACTTTACATTGTGTATTTGTTTAGCAAGTATTTTAAGTATTGTCTTAGCATTGTTGCATTTCTAGTATTATATTCTTAGTGCTAGTTGTTGGGGTGAAGTTGGGCTCTTGCTTAGCTCTTGCTTAGGTTTTAATTAGTGTTGATTTTTAGAAAAGCCCAATTCACCCCCCCTCTTGGGCATCGTGATCCTTTCACACTCCTCAGGTTGACCAGGTTTCACTTGATTCGGAGATGCAAACTGTGTTAGCTCTACGCGAATACTTGTGTGGTACGCAATCTGACACCAGCAGGTATGAAGTCCAGACAAAATCAAAATCTGTTTATATGCTGGTAGTTACACGCGACCTCACTAATTGTTATCAAAATTTCCACAGGAACATAATAGATTATGGTGAATATTGTTCGACATGTTCTGATATATATGAATCTTTCGCCGATGGGAAGTGCCTCGACAATGTGTTCATGCAGTGCTTCATCCAATGTGTTGATGATGATACCAAAAATCAGCAGCCTTCCATGAGTTCGAACAGATTAATTCTTGACGTTAATGTTGGGGTAAATTATCGTAACATACCTATACCATATTCATATACACAATGGTATCCCAAGTATACTGACTCCATTCATATTGTTTATTGCAGTCACTACTCAACTTTGAGGAACAGGATCGACACACCCGAAACCCACAACCTTTTGATGCATCTGTACTGCACACACTTCTCGACAATACATTGCCCGAGACAGAAGAATTGGATAAATGCAAAGCGGTAACAATCATATTTCATTTTACAAACATAATTTATTTTAAATGGTACATATCATATCGTCATGCTTAACCATTTACACCGTTCATCTTTATGCTTTTTTTATACGGTCAGATCATGATTCCCATGGTAAGCAGGGGCACAGGACATTGTATGTTGTCAATACAGTCAAACGGTGCATTCACATTTTAGATTCCAATCCCTATGGGCCAACACTTGGTGGTACTACTTGGAAGGATTATCATTTTGCCCAATTGGACTTAGGTGGCAGAAAGTTACCATGGGCTAAGGTTATTATGAGTAGGTTAAACAAAGCCCTACAACATGTACGGCCCAGGACATGCTTTCCCAAATTTGGCAACTTCGCAATTGACTTGTCCCCAAACTGTCCTACCATGGCAGCAGGATCCAATGATTGTGGGTTTTATGTTATGGGATACATTCTCTTTTATGACTGCGTCGAAGGATCTCTGTGGTCAGACATAAAAGCAGTATGTACAAATTTATCAGTTAATTTTATAGTTGGCCCAAAGCAACATATGGTACACATGTATATCTAACACAATTTTATTGGCTTGCAGGGCAACACTAGTGAGATACGGTCTCTTGCGCTGCATTACATCACATTCCATCGCAAGAACAAAGCATTATCGCTGCTTGAAGACATCCAAATATTCAAGGTCTAATGGATGTAGTCTAGTTTAGATATGTAATATATTGTGTATACAATGGTTCCATAAACTTCAGCTAAGTCATGTGTGTATACTATAGGCAAAGACGGTAGACGTTTCTCATGTTATGTCAATGACAACTTGGGGATCAGTGATGTCTAAACTGGAATATTGTACCCTATGTGTTTGATCTTCATGTGTGTTTCATGCACTTGATTCTGCCAATTTACTGTACAATTTTATGATGTCAACAACATCGTGTTATGCTTATTTTGTCTCAAGTTTATGATATAAATATCACTGTTCTATGATGGAAACATCTCTTTGTATAGTTATAAGCTTTACAGTCTGACCAGTTTATGCAATAAACAACCTCGTGTTATGCATATTTGCACATACATTTATGCTACATACGACAACGTTCTATGCTTTATAAGCTTCACAATCTGAACAGTTTATGCCCCATGTTATGCATATTTGAACATACATTTATGCTACATACGACAACGTTCTATGCTATAAAAAAACTCGCTACATTCATAAATCTACATAATTGTTAAATGCTTATGATAAATTTCACATACATTTATGACATTATGTGTACATATTTATGACGCTGTCTGTGCATTGACAATTTAACATACGATTCACATTTACATCCAGAATATATTTTTCTCATAAATCTAATGGTATTCTAGTCTCTACCAGATGAATCATCATCTCCGACATACACCGTTCGTTTTTTGACGTTGATGGCTCATTCCACTATTGTGCTGCACCTATGATTTTGTTCCTTGAACCAGGAGGCTGTCCTCGCTTACGTCCAGATAGGTAAGCCAATCGAACCCTATTATCCTCCACAGTTAAACACGTACGACTGTTGTGACCATCAGCTATGCCACATTTTTGGCACTTCCTGCTCATCTTCTTAGCTCCTTTTGCACCCAATTTAAGAACTTGTTGCTCACTACTTTTGATCGTTCTTCCCTTAGGCTTGGCCTTATCTGGTCTTGCTAAGTTCACACCTTCCATATGAAACTCCAGTTTCTACAAATCAAAGATATTAAGTCAGTTTTCATATTCACATATTCATCATATACTATAGCAATGTTATTACCTTTCTAGCTTCCACATCCGTAGCATTACTATCAACCAGACGCATATCAGTATTATGTTCCAATGTTAATATCGGCATATTACATTGATCACTGTTAGCATTGCATTCATTTGTATTAGACCCCATTACAATTTCCTGTGAAATAACACAAACTCCAGTGAAGACACAAATGTTATAGAGCAGCATAAATAATAAATTATAAAATTCTGTTGCATACCTCGTTCCCGTCATCTAAATTGCGTAAATTATCTATAACTAAGTCTTCTGTTTCATACGCTTCGACCTATATCATTTAAATTACATACATGGATCATTATCGACATGTAATAATGGTGTATTCATAATAACACGATGTGCGTACCTGGATGTCATCGCCAGCACTTGTGCCACAACTCTCACCAGTACCTATATCAGGCTCCACACGCATCAATAACTCTAATATTTCGTCCGTCATCTCTAGGGCTTTATCATTCCCAGCTTTAGATAGACTCGCATGGTGTACTACTTTCATTGCCTTTTTAAGCAACATTTTCTGTCTATATGATCTAGTTTCTCCATCTTTTCCTTTCAAATTCCTATCGTCTCTTGAAAAAGCCACATCTTGTCGCGCGGAGTATGTGTATCGTTGCAAAATATACTCACTTGGGATCCATTCAATTTGTAGATGCATGAAAGCGCGTACAAGATGAACACAAAATAGGACTATAATAGATGAACCATGCAATATGTCATATATTACTCGCAAACAGTGCTATATTCGTAATAATTAATCATTTCATATAGAAATATTCGTTTAGTATAGCACACATGTATGCTCCCAATGCTTGCACTCACATGAATACTTTCTGGCATCCACATCAGCCCTTATTTTGAATTGGTGTTTCCCAAACAATTTTATTTGATCTTGTAGTATGTTTCACCACCCAATCATTTACATCACCCTCTGTATCACGGTCGATTCGGTATGCAGTTGCATATTTTACGGTCTCCTGGAACCTTGTCATTACAGCTCTAGTGTATGCCCTTGCAACTCTTATTTCAAACATATACAATGTAGTTGTATCCTTTTGACCCTGCAAATTACATAATATAGTATTAATACTGTTTTGTTTTTAATAGCATAAAACATATGTTTTTCATTTTTTTCACATACCATGCATCCTAGTGCCTCTTTGGCCTCTTTCATCTTCCTACTATGCAGGAGCTTCATCATTTGCTTTGCAAATTGATGAAGCGGTGTGTTTGCATCCACGTGGGCACTCTTCACCAGCTTGTTCATGCTCTCGCTTCGTTGTGTAGAGACCATAAGACCACAATAGTCTCCTTTGAAAAATGCAGGTACCCAATCTTTACGTATTATCTGACAAGCGTGTTGTTCTCGTGTAGCTGGAAATCATTTAGCATCATTTGCCAGGCAGCCTCGAACTCCATTTCATTCAATGGATGATGTATTATAGATTGGAACCTTGTTTTGAAATACATTTCCTCAAATCTTGCATACAATTCATTCAAGTGGGGGCATATACCTGTTTTGCACATGCCACAAACACAATCGATGTATTGTGTTTAGGAATACTCTGCCTAGTGCGATTGGCATAGCAGGGTCTTGATTTGAAATCGATAAATTTACATAACATTGGGCAAGTCAATATGATATCATATAGGACGTGTCTAATAAATACGAGCCATTTATTACAACATACATGTCAACGTCACTCATGGTCCGTCACACCCATGCATGTTTTGAACGTATTGAAGACCCACTCGAATGTATCAACTGTCTCGTCTCCTAGTAAAGAAAACCCAAATATTGTGCATTGTAGGTGGTGGTTCGAGCCAAAAAACATGCCTAATGGCTCATCATACATATTAGTCTTATGTGTAGTATCAAAGATAATTGCATCACCAAAATTAATGTACTCAGCTTGCTGGCTAGCATGGGACCAAAATATGCTTAAAATCTTCCCTTCTTTGTCCAGTTGAAAGTCAGAAAAAATTGTGGATTATCTTTCTTGCATAATGAAAAAAAGATAATAGCTTAGACACATCATTTGCATTTCTTTCCCTTTGCCATGCTTTCTTCCTGTAAAAAATGTAATGATTATGCACTACATATTTTTAACACATGTCGATTGTTTCGGTAATATATAATACCATTATTGTCAATGCATAATACACTTACAGGTTACTCATGTCCTGCATGGTTATTGGAACGTTTTCTGGACCACCATGCATTTCTGAAACAAAATCCATAATGCAACGTTGTGGAATCCTGCTTTCTTGCATCGCACTAAGGAACTCCATATAATCATGATCATGAGTTTTGTTGCATTGCAATTGCCCTCTTTCTGTATCTTTCTTCAAGAATTCATGATTATGCTCATAGTTTACCAGATCAATTCGGATGGAAATAACATTCTCTTTAGCATCATCGTAGATTTTTTTAAGTTTCATCCCAGCCTTGCACTGTGTTCGTTTTGAACATGTGTTACGTATCCTTGGATTTCCAACTACCCTTTCAGCATTCTTTCCTTCCATTGAACAATTCAACCATTTACAATTCTTCCGCTCCCTATATTTCTTCAACGGAAATCCAACCTCGTATGCATATTGACTATAAAAATTATACGCCTCGTCCACGTTACTAAATGTCATACCAACTTTAGGTATCAATCTTATATCATTATTGTCCGGTTGTGCACAGAAATTTAACATTTACGATTCAATAGCGACTAAATCTAACGTAATATAGGTACAACATTACAAAAAGTATGTACGAATCTAATATTATCATATTTGAGAGAACTTACATGGCTTTGAAGAATATGTGGTGTGTCCTATTCATGCGCCCCAATATGTCTCATGGGGATGTGTTTATCTGCTCCTACCACGTTTGCCGATCTTGTGTTCTCATCAATATGTCCAGGTGCCCTCAACGTCGCCGAGGGAGTAACAGATACACCCTCTTTGTAACCGGTGATCGCACACGCTACAGGATGTATGTCCATTGAAGTAGACGTACCTGTTGATCTATGCACAGACGCTACAGGTTGCATGTCATCACCAGCACCGGTGCTGGACATTCTCTCGCCGTTAATCGCCGCCAAAACACGCCGTCGCCCGGTGCTGTCCCTTCCGCCACCGTTAACCGCCGCCAATAACACTCAGATACAAACGTGGATCTACTGCGGTTGTAAATTAAAATTGATTTCCTTGTACTAATGCTCCTCAAACCGTAATTGTCCCTTTATTTTCGCGATTGTGCAGCATGTCTTTCCTTATCTCAAACCGATCAAGATTTATATATTGCATGGTTTATGCTATTAAGTTACACATCTTTATGCAGTCGTAAACGCTGTGCACATGGTAATATTCGTTCCCCGTGATTCAGGATACAAAAGATTCCTTTTATGCATGATTTATGCACATTACTCCATATATTTATGCATTCATATATTGCCTCACGCGTATCATCCGAGATTCGTGGCTATCGTCTGCATGGCTGACGCAAGCACGCGGTTGCTGGGCTGACCGCGTCCTGGCTGCGTCCTGGCTGGGGCTTCCCCCACTAATGGAAGTATATAGGGAAGAGGTAATGGAAGCCCTGGGCTTCCATTAGTGGGGGAAGCCCTAGCCAGGACGCGGTCAACCTACCACCCG
This sequence comes from Zea mays, assembly GCF_902167145.1. Taxonomy (NCBI): domain Eukaryota; kingdom Viridiplantae; phylum Streptophyta; class Magnoliopsida; order Poales; family Poaceae; genus Zea; species Zea mays. The sequence continues at coordinate 7,384,448 of NC_050104.1, read as the reverse complement.
CGTGCTTGCGTCAGGGTTTATGGTGGTATAACCGAGATATGGAATTTGTGTATACCATGCAAGCGACAGCCACGAGCCAGGACGATATGTGTCAGCTATTATATGAATGCATATATATATGGATTAATGTGCATAAACCATGCAAAAAGAATCTTCTGACGCGCGAATCACGTGAAACGAATTTGTCAGTTTGTTCAGCGTTTACGACTGCATAAAGACATGTAACTTAACATCATAAACCATGCAATATTGAGACATCAACCCATATATGCAATTGTATATACGTGACCAGTGTGTGTAAATCTAGATTGGTTTGAGATTAGGAAAGAAGTGATGTACAATCGCGATAAAAGTGGGACAGTTACCGCTTTCTACTCAACGTTACGGTTTGAGGAGCATTAAAATAAGGAAGCAAATATTTTTTTCAGACTTTGGCGTAGCTTTGTAGTAGCCTTTCCTGTACGGTAGCACCAGGATCGTATTCTTGTGCTCTTGGCGGCGGTTAGCGGCGGCGGGAGGGACCGCGCCAGACATACATAAGGCATTGATCAACAGGTACGTCTACTGCCATGGGCATCGAAGCTGTACCGTCTGCATTGACTAGAGACGCAGACGGTGTACCTGTTACTCCCCCGACGGCGTTGAGAGCACCTGGACATATTGATGACAACACAAGATCGACAGATGTGGTAGGAGCAGATCACTGCATCCCCATGAGACATATTGGGGCGCATGAACAGGACACACCTCACATTTTGCAAAGCGATGTAAGTTCTCTCTAAGATGATAATATCAGTTACGTACATACTTTTTGTAATGTTGTAGCAGTAGCACAGTAAATTTGGTCATCATTGATTCGTAAATGTTAAATTTCTGTGCACAGCCGGACAATATTGATATAAGATTGATACCTAAAGTTGGTATGACATTTTGTAATATGGACGAGGCGTATATTTTTATAGTCAATATGCATATGAGGTTGGATTTCCGTTTGACTGTATTGACAACATACAGTGTACAGTGCCCCTGCTTAGTATGGGAATCATGATCTAATCGTGTAAAAAACATAAATATCAATAAAAACATATATGGTTATGCATGAAGATGTGAAATGTATCATTTAACGTAAATCATGTTTGTAAATTGTAATACAATTGTTAGCGATTGGCATTTATCTAATTTGTCTGTCTCAGGCAATGTATTGTCGAGAAATGTGTGTAGGACAGTTTCATCAAAAGGTTGTGGGTTTCGGCTGTGCCGTTCCTGTTCCTCGAAGTTCAGTAGTGACTACAATAAAAAATTTAATGGAGTCAGTATATTTGGGATACCATTGTGTATATGAATATGGTATATGTATGTTACGATAGTTTACCCCAACGTTAACGTCAATAATCAATCTGCTGGAACTCATGGAAGGCTGCTGATTTATGGCATCATCATCAACACATTGAATGAAGCACTGCATGAACACATTGTCGAGGCACTTCCCGTCGGCGAAAGATTCATATATATCAGAACATGTCGCACAATATTCACCATAGTCTATTATGTTCCTGTGGACATTTTGATAACAATTAGTGAGATCGCGTACGAGTACTAGAATATCCACAAAAGTGAATTTAGTGGACTTTATACCTGCTGTTGTCAGATTGCGTACCACACAAGTAGTCACGTAGAGCTAGCACACATTGCATATCCGAATCATGTGAATCATGGTCAACCTGAGAAGTGTTTGTGTCTGGTTCGGTTTCAACAGAAACCTAATATATTATATAGATTTCAATCTCTACACAATTTTGGCAATTATAATGAAAATGTATATTAATGAGCTGACATGTTCAGATGGAGTCTGATCAAAACATGGGCCACTGTCGGGGAGATCTGTTTGTGCCGCCAGGTGGACACTTACTGGACACTGTAACAATTATGGTAGATACAGATTAGATGTTTAGTACACCACTTATTATATAAAAATACAGTGAGGGGGAGTAATCATACATTTATTTGCGGCGTCGCATCAAATATCGGCGAGCAAGATTCCGTATGTGGTATGTTGAATGTGCATTCTAGTGTTGCTTGAGGAGTGACGTTTGTGTTGCTCGGCATGTTCTTGCCAGCGTCACCGTGTTGACCTTGAAAAAATGTAATGGGTTATATGCTAATTAGAGAAAACAATGAATAGAAACCTTCAAGGAAAATACAAATAATTAAAAAAAATACCATTACCACTGGAGTTGTAGGTGTTTTGGGATGTTTCGTTATATTTGTATGCACCAGTGGATCAATGTCAACTTCATCAGGGCAACTTTGTAATAGTACACGAATATGTTGTTGTCTTAACAGTAATTCTTGTACATGTGTGTCTGTCAACTGCGTCTCAAGCTGCGATGCTGGAGTAGACATCTCCGGTACAGTTTGGGTGGCCAAACTCCTACGTCCTTCTTTACGTAACATTTAAGCAACAGAAATAAATTATTTAATAATGGCATCATAACCATATTGAAAAGGTTTGTATAACTGTTGGCAGTCACGTAAAGACCATAAAACTGACTAACCTGCCGAATGGTGATGAATATCATCTGATTTCTTGGATGGTTGCTGCACATCAGAACCATCTTCATTCTCCTCTGACTCAGCACGGAGGACCTCATCAATTAACTCAGCAAAAACATCAGATAGATTATACTGTTTCTCAACAATATGGTAAAGAGTCTGTTTGATCACTGAACAAGCCTTGCCAACCTCTGCGTCATAATGTGATAGCTTCTCTATGAATCCCAGTCGGTGACGGGATGGAAGCTAGTTCAGCTTGCTTGAAATCAATTCTCTGATTAGTGGGAGTTGGATGTGAATGGTGTGCTAGTCACATGGGTCAGGACGCGGTACATCAAACGTGTTTGTCCTATTCTTATGCTGTTGTAAAATGAATATTATTAAGTAAATGAATACAATATAACTGAACATTATGTTAAAAGTTTAAGACAAAAAGGTTATAAATAAAAGCTTGCCTTAAATTGTGATTGAACAGGTGGTACCGCTGTGTAGCATGTCTCTGTGCTGCTTTAGAACTAAAAAAAGGCGTGTAAGATACTGACTCAAATGTAACTATATTATGCAAATATGTGTTCTATACTGTGGATTATCCTTCTATTACAACATAGTACAAACTGATATAACAAAAAATGGAGTTCATTTGTACATTAAAACGACATTGCTTCTATCCATGTACCATATATAAGCCAAATAAATTGATAAAAAATATAATAGATGCGCATAAAAAAATTACCGAACAATGACCAAATGGTTCTTGTCCTTGGCATGTCTTGCCCTTGTAGCTCTTGTTAATGCTTGAATAATATTCCTATCAAAATATTTTATACGCGGTGTTCCACATTTATTCTGAGGTGCAGATGCATCATGAAGATGATCCAGATAGTACAGCTACAAAGCCAACAAAATATATTATGTAACTCTGCATAACATGAATCGTTTTTTGACACATAAGAGATCATAATCTAATGTAAATGATATTTGCATACATAAATTTGGCTACATAAAACAAACAAAAAAACGTGATATGCTTACAAGAATGACGATGGAGCATCCGTAAATGGTTGTAGAAACATTGGTAATGCTTCTAGTATGCCACTTCTTGGCTGCTTGGCATAAGTCATTGAATATGAGCTGTCACCAGTCCATCTCGTGGAAACGATCCATTTCTTCAGTCAAAAGAACCTCTTGGTTAGTTATTCCCCAGCTTGCAGTAGGGAACAACAACCTATTGAACAGTATCAGAAAGAAAGATCTGATGCTTAGATCATCGTCAAATCCTTTCCTTAATCGATCTTGTAGAGCTGCAACACCGAATTCTTCTTTGGATAAACCAAGCTCAGCCCTTAAATTATTTGCAGCAACAACTTCATCAATGCCTAATGGCTTTCCACCACCGGCATTTGGTAACCCCCAGTATAAGGTGCACCGTGTCCTTTGTAATTTTCAGCTCCTTCCCTGGGCCGGCTCGAATTGTCATATCATTATGATCAAGCTTTTTGATCAGCCAAGATAAATGAGATCTACTGCCAAGCGCATCAACTCTCATATCAAGTATACTGGAGAACCCCTTCCGTGCAATAGCTTGACGTTGTCTGTCATTTAAAATCTGAATGCTTACTATAACATCTTGTGGATTGCATCTAACATTAAGCCTCTGATGTAAAAATGTAACAATGAATATGTTATACCTCTATAATGAGATAACAATAACATAAACATTTACATCTGCATAATCACAACTCGATTTTTAATAGACATTGTTTCAGCGTACAACATATTTTCACGCAGAAAATGATATATTGGCTTGAACATAAATACTAACCTATCGGGGGGGTCCACTGCTTTCATCCGCTTTGTAACGATCTTCTTCATCATTTTTGGAGGACTGCTATCAAGGTTACGCTTCTTCAATACTGGCATAAAGTCATTGTCGTCGTCACCGACATGCATTGCTTTGTGACTGACAGACGTCGCCGGAACACGCGGTATGTCGACACTAAAGCACTCTTGACTAGACTGAATTATAATGCGCTTTGGATTAGACGGAGGTCGGTCTACATTTTTCATGTATGATTTTCCTGCCAAAACAAACCACACAGATACAAATAAACATATAAATACAATCTTTTGGACCAAAAAACTTTCTGCACATATGCAACAGCAAATGAATGTAGTAAGCCACGACAACCTACAAACCACGAATGACCATCGGTTACCAAATACCACACCTGGGCTCTTTCTTGCGTACTGACACTAAATGACTTACGCTAAATTAACATTGAATTTACGTTGATTTGTGTTTCGATAATGAAACAATTGAGTTACTATAAGGTGAAACTGATTTACGATACAGTTTGTGTAAATATGAAATGCAGGTCAATATCCGAACGTAATTAGTTCAACTACACTAATACGTAGATATCAGATGTAGGAGATCATAATAACTGAAATGTAGATATCAGATACAGGAGAGCATAATAACATTTGTAAACATTCGTGTTACGAGAGGGTTTGCTTCCGGAATCTAATCATAAAATCTTGACTTCAAGGATAGTATTATTTAGTTAATGAACAGCATAACCAAAACCAAAAAAATAAAATAAAAGATTTGATTGTTACTACCATTATCAGGCAGCATAATCGAACTATGTCTACTAGCGACTAATAAAAATTGGTCGTATATGCCAAATCGGTCTGATGGTCAATCTGAATAACCGGATGCAACTATGTGTGTTTTGCTCATATGTTGGTTGCAGCATAATCAAATGTATAATTAAAAAGGAAAACTGCCGAACTAAATGTAGAACCACGATAAAATCAACGAATCAAATAGAATGTTAGAGATTTAGAACTTACTGATAACAGCTCCTCCAATGCGATTATTTAGTGCTTCCTTCAAATGAAGTTGGGCGAACGGACGAAGTGACTCGATGTCACGAATGCGACGGAGAGAATGAAGGAGATGGCAATGGAGGACTGACCGGTGTGTGGAGGGGAATGAGGACCAGCCGATTTCCGATCTCACAGCGGTGGAGAAGATGAAGGCGACGACACGAATGCGGCGGAGAGAATGAAGGAGATGGCGGTGGACTTACCGATGTGTGGAGTGGAATGAGGACCGGCCGATTTCTGCTCTCTCTGCGGTGGAGAAGATGAAGGCGACGACGGCGGGTATGTCTAGGGTTCCGCCGCCGCGTGCGTTGCGGGTGAGGTGAGCTGGATAACTGCAAACTCGTGGGTGGGATCGTGGGCCCGATACACATAATATGCGGGATGAAATCTACGCGATGGCCCATAGACCGACACATGCATTACTGTTTCGTAAACTAAAACATATAACATCGTAATACCAATATTTGTGTGGGGACTAGTACGGCTACCCAAATTGCGGGAGCACAATCTTCTCGTGGGCCCAGATACTCGGAACGTGCGCATACTATACTTGCATAAACTGATACACATATTAGCATAACTTGTATTATAATTTGTCATAATTAGTTAGGTACAATAAGCCAAAAGGGTTCGGTGTGGTCTGTGCATCTGGTTGGTAGGTGGTCGGGGCTTCCTGTAGTTAAACAGAGCCCAGGGCTCTAAATACATATACTATATATATATGTATATATATATGTGTGTGTGTGTAGGAGGTCTGGACCGAGTCCTACGCGTCTCCCAACAACAACTGCAGGTTTAGAGGGATAAACTCGCGCGGAAAAGGGATTTGTTACGCCTGATCCGATCTGATCACAGACTGTTTGGTCCTCAGGGCCGAACCGTCTGGTCGTGCTCAGTGCCACAAATGGTGCTCAACACATGCCCTTAACTTTTAGAGAGGCTAAGCGAACCAAAATCACTGGAGCAGGCTAGAATCAACTCGATGTAACTACATCGGTTCTCTTAAGCATCTTGCCACATACTAGGATGATATTGCTTCAGGAAACGATCGTTCAGTGCCTTGGGCAAGTCTTTGCCTTGCAATGTTTGCAACATGTAGGCATTGCCAGCTTGTTAGAGAATTAGGCATTATTAGTTTTAATTTAATCCATAAAAGCAGTGTGATATATGTGACGACATGTATGCGCATGTGTGTATTGCTACTGACATAAGCAGTAAACAACAGTAAAACATACACAAATACAAAGAACAGAGTGTACTCTACGGAGGGACTGATGATCAAAGCATCTGTGGCTCCATTCACACGAGACATCTCGTATGCATGTTCGATGTAGTCATACACATTCGATGCAGGCAGGTGTACGTAGTGTAGTCCCTCGAACGGCGTCGACGACGAAGAACCAGATCAGCGTTGGTCGAGCGGACGAAGCGAGTAGTCATGAGTATGCTCCCCAAAAACTTGAATGCCCACACACCCGTGCAAGTCTAGCTCTATGGACAGCGATTTTGGAGGCATGCTCTCCCACTCTCTGTGTGCTCACAGAAGGTGGGATGTGAAGTCGTGAGCCATGAGCCACGACCTCGGCCTTAGCTCGGCCCGGCTGGCGGCGCGCGCGTGTGGCATTCCTTCATCGTCTTCTCAACTTCTCAATAGATGCACCAATGCTCCACCTATTTAAGTTGATTGGTTTGTCCCTTGAACTTCCAGTATGATACTAAATTATTAGTACATCGTAGCATTAAAGTTGGTCTTTTGCATTGACTACTATTGAATATTAATTTGGGCCAAGCCCACGTTAACCAACAATCCCCACCAAATGCTAAGTCACACTGAAATGCTCTTATCATCTCAAATGTTTGATATATTGGTGTTTCGACGGAGGCTATTAAGTTGAACATCCACCTAGAACCTAGACTACACTTAACCACAACTGCATAATGGACTCGGCCTTGAATTGGCAGTTTTGCATGGAATATGTTTCATCTAAACTCTTTACCAGTACTAGATTGCTAAGCGCATCCCCTCTATTTGGAGCATATAAGTCAAACTCTATAGCCTTTCATGGGTATCTAGAGACCACCCAGATCTCATAAACTGTGACTAGCAATTAACCCATATAGGTATGTTCCTCCAATGATGTTCTGTAGGACAACGTCTTTGCTTCACAAAGCCACTTGCTACATATTAAGGTGTAAACACCAAACTACCTTATAGTAAGGAAACATATGCATCTGAAATGAACCTTATTAAGAGTCTTTTCTCTCAGTCTACCACTAGCTTATTTCACCATTCTAATTCACGGAATCTCTGATCACATAGAACATGTTACCACTATGATAAACTTTAGGTGGGTCTCAGGTCCATCTCACTTGATGCACTATCTATCATACTACGTGATAGCTCCTTAGTAAATTGATCTGCCAGATTTTTAGATGTATGGACATAGTCCAACACTATTACTCCGGAGTTTCTCAATTTCCTGACCGATTTCAAATGCCTCTTTATGTCCTTTGTTGACTTCATATTATCCTTAGAACTATTTATCTTAATTATCACAGTTCATAGAAATGGCCGGCACAGGTTTTTCAACCATCGGTAAATCCATAAGGAGTTCACGAAGCCACTCAGCCTCAACTAAAGCGGTATTTAATGCTGTGAGTTTTGCTTCCATAGTCGACCTCGTTAAGATGGTCTGCTTGCAAGACTTATGTGAAACAACACCACCTCCAAGTGAAAACACACATCCACTTGTGGCATATATCTCATCAACATCAGATATCCAATTTGCATCACAATAACCCTCCAGTACTAATGGGTACTCGGTATAATGGATGCCTAAACTCATAGTACCTTTTAGATAATGCAGAATTCTCTCAAGAGCACGCCAGTGATCATCTTCTAGATTTGAAACAAACTGACTAAGTTTGCTCACAGCAAACGAGATGTCAGGCCTCGTAGCGCTAGCTAAGTATATGAGTGAACCAATTATTTGGGAATATCTCAATTGATGCCTATATATCCTTCAATTTTTCTTCAATAGATTACTAGGATCATAAGGTGGTGGACCAGGTTCACATTCGCTATAACAAAAGCGACTCAAAACCTTTTCCACATAATGGGATTGCACAAGTGTGATCCCACAATTGCCTTCTCTCAGTAGTTTAATGTTAAGAATAGCATCAGTTTCTCCCAAATCTTTCATTTCAAAATTATTAGACAGAAAGTCTTTTGTCTCTTTAATCACATCAAGACTCGTCCCCAAGATTAGAATGTCATCAACATACAGGCATAAAATTACTCCCTCGCCCCCACCGTACCGATAATATACACATTTGTCTGCTTCGTTCACAACAAAGCCGACAGATGTAAAAGTTCTATCAAACTTTTCATGCCATTGCTTAAGTGCTTGTTTTAGGTCATATAAAGATTTCAATAATTTACACACCATGCCTTCTTGACCGTTTGCTACAAACCCAGCTGACTGCTCCATGTAGATTTCCTCACCTAGCTCTCCATTGAGGAATGCTATCTTAACATACATTTGATGTACTAGAAGACCATGAGAGACAGCTAGAGAAAGTAGCACATGAATTGTGGTCAATCGAGCCACAGGTGAATAAGTATCAAAGAAATCCTTACCTTCCTTCTGTGAATAGCCTTTAATTACAAGCCTCGCCTTGTACCTTTCAATAGTACCATCATGCCTAAGCTTTTTCTTGAACACCTATTTACTCACAATGGGCTTACACCCATAAGGACGCTCAACGACCTCCCAAGTTTCATTAGACATAATAGAATCCATCTCACTCCTTATTGCTTCCTTCCAAAAGTCAGCATTAGGAGAGGAATATACCTCTTCAATGGTACTTGGTGTGTCATCCACAAGATATACAATGTAATCATCACCAAAGGACTTTGCAATCCTTGGTCTCTTACTTGGTGTGTTAGGCCGACTTTGACCAGACGCCCGGATGCCTAAACATGTTTGTCTTCCATGTAGCTATTTCTGGTCATCGAGGTTTGAATGTACGTGGTCATCGTTGCTCCTGGGTGCTGCCGGATCATCTGCCTGACCCACCTAGACTGTCCGGCGGTGTCCCGGACTGTCCGCGTCTATGTGTCATACCGTCCATGGTGCGCAGAACATGTGCCCGCGCCTAGCCGTCCACCTGTGCCTGCCCCAAGCTTTGGAAGCCATGATAGTGATCTTTAATGTTTCCCCTCCATCTAGGGTCTTTTCTGCCACCTCTTTTCTGCAAGAAACTTTTACGTTTTCATAGACCTCTCGTGTATCGCCGATGATGAACGCCTTTCCTTTGCCCTTATCAGCCCCGCTAGACCGAACCAGGATTCTTTTTATCATCAAAGTTGATTATATTTATTGGAAAGGGCTCTATGTAGGGCTGGACGAAATGCTCATGGCTTGTCGGCTTGCTCGGTTCGTGGTCAGCTCGGCTCAGATCGGCTCGTTTGAATTTTTTCACGAGCTAAGCTAACATCCTAGCTCAATTCGTTAACGAGCCAACTCGGTTTGTTAACGAGCTAGCTCGCGAGCTAAACGAACTGCCACATTTCAACAAAACAAAACTATATGCATATCATTTACATAATTGTTGATAAACATGTTATATGTAGGTGTGGTGTCTATGGCCTATGAGTTAAACTAATGATTGATGAACTATGTATATGTGTTAATTTGGTCTATGCGAATATAACTGTGGGTTAAACTGATGAACATGTGTGTGAATTGTGAATGATGAGTGATGAGTTGTGTTAATTTGTGTTACATTAATATGGTCCACAAAACTATGAGTATAATTACTATTTTCTATTATTAAATTAGTTTGAAATTAAATAGAAATTCATTATTATATATATTGTTTTTTCTACTCTGGGTCGTGAGCTAAACGAGTTAGCCCGAGCTCGTAAACAAGCTGAGTCGAGCTGACTCTGTGGTTCGTTAGCTTAACGACCTGAGCCAGCTTTTCAGCTTAACGAGCCAAATCAAACTCGTACGAGCCGAGCCGAGCTGGCTCGATATCCACCCCTAGCTTTGTGTCCACTTATATTTCTTGAAATTTCAACTAGCCCTCGTTAATGGCCGATGGGACCTGTCGTCGAAACACATTACAATCATTAGTGGCGTGAGAGAATGAATTGTGCCACTTGCAGTAAGCACGACGTTTAAGTTTGTCGATAGATGGAATAGTATGATTTATTTTAATGTTGCGACTCTTGATTAATTCATTAAATATTTTATCACATTTACCAACATTAAATGTAAATTTAATTTCCTCTTGTTGTTTTTTTGAACCGGCTGCAAAGAGGAACAAACTGGATATTTAGCCTGCTTTGGCCAAACCATCTCAGCAACGTACACTTCTTTTGATTCATCGTCCGAGCTACTCTGGTCACATTCTACCACATAGACGTTGTGACGAACCACTTTAGTAGTATCTTTCCTTTGGCTTTCACAAGCCAAAGCCCTCCGGTGTAACTGAGCTAGCATGAAAAATTGAATCTCTTCTAATCTTTCTTTTAAATAGTAACACTTTCTATTAAATACTAGTCCTGCTAGCTGTTTTTCTGTTAGGTGGATTTGGAAACATCGGTTTCTTGTGTCCCGGAACCTCCGGATGTAGTCATTAACCGATTTATCCTTTCCCTACCGCAGAGCCACTAAATCTACTAGATCTAACTCATAATCACTGGGAAAAATGATCATGGAATTTTTGTTCTAAACCCCCCTTGAAAAATAGAGTTAGGAGGTAGTGTGGCATACCATGTGAATGCATTCCCTGTTAGGGACAATGAGAATAAACAAACGCGGGACTCCTCTGTGCCGGCCAATTCTCCTAATTGTGCTAGGAACTGGCCTATGTGCTCGTGCGTGCTCTTGCTTTGGTCACCAAAAATTTTGCGGATTCAGATATCCTTGTTCCCTGGGGTACGGGTGATAATCAAATCGGCTGTCATAGAGTTTTCAATATGACTTCCTCCAAGGGGTCAATGCTAACTCCGAGCTTATCTCGAAACACCCCAGCTATCTCCTTTCTTACTATGTAAATGGCGGCCGGTGGTAGTCCACCGGCCCTCTGGTCTAGCATATATGTGGATGTTTGGATATTATGTTGTCTCCCCACCCACTGTCTTGGGTTTTGTGGGGCATTAATGCTTTCTCTATGCGGCTTATATGGCTGGTAATCCCTTTTCGGCCTTCTAGGGGCCGAAAAGTACTCACCCCCACATGTCTGGGATGTCATATTACGGTGTTGGGGCGCTGTAGGATGTAGCGAGAGGTTTGGCTAGGATGGATGTGTAGATGGGTAATAATAATTATCGTTGGGTTCTGTGTGCTCCGCGCCGGAATGTCGAGTCAAACATGTGGACCGTCTAGTTGTGCGTGCGGCGCGGACTGTCTGGCCGCATGACCGGACCGTCCGGTGATGTATTCAGACTGTCTGGCGTTGTGCGCGGATGATCCGTTGGTCATTTAGGGTTTGCACGGGATGCAGCGGCTCAGGCACGGGTTTCAGTAATTTGGTTCGAAAAACAGGGTCGGCCTCGACTGGCCCGGATGGTCCGCGCTCACGTGCGGACAATCCGGCCGTGCGCAGATCAGTGGGTTTAGCCCCGATTTGCGCAGGAGGCTGTGGTTGTCTAGGATATGTGTCTATCGACATCCTGTAAAGGGGTTGGGATTGGTCATGCCAATCTGCAGCCGATGAATTGTGTTTATATCTCAAATCTTTTTAGGACCTCAACCAACATCTTGTGAAGGGAAAACACAATCCAATCTTCAAAAAACTTCGGAAGGCAACCACTTCGTCCTTTTCAGGGAGAGGAACAATGTTTTTCCCTAGGTGGCACTATGGATATATCATAGAAATACTTACCCTTCATGGCCTCAATATGCCCATTCTTCACAATAGATTTTCCGAAGTTAACATAACTTGGTCTCCACGGCCGATCTTCGGCATCATCAACACCACTGTCAACATCAAAATCTTAAATGTCTTTGGAGTCATGCGACAACCCGGCTAGTATCTCATCAGCTATCTTCGCAGCATTACTCCTTTATATGGCTTTGTAAAACCCAGCTAGTGCAAGGTCTTCACTTTTCTTGCCCTCAACCATCCCAACTTAAGCTAAAAGAGCAACCGAAGCTAAAAAAACAAATACAATTCAATGGCTAAAAAGTAGCAAGACAACTCAACAACATGATGGATATTTTATGATGACTGTCTTATTTATACACAAAATACCACTGCAAAATGGCCCCCCCACATTTCATAAGTTTCGTTATTCTAACAACATGAAGGTGTTTTTTCGGACCTTCAGCATAATGCCTCCGTCCATGTCGCAGTCTTAGTTCATTACAAGGAAACGAAGTAATACTGCGAAGGGCTTCTGTTGGGGACCTTCGTCTTCCGAAGGTCCTCAAAAACACAATCAACAATTGGTTGTTAGCACATCTTTAAGTTTTGCAGGTGCTTCGGAGTTTAATACCTTCGGAACAGAACAAGGAGAAAGACGAAGATGTTAGCTTCGTCACAACTACACAAAGAAATGAAGGCAGAAGTGAAACAAGGCTAGGAGAAGGTGTTTACAAGACTCTATAGCCAAAACGATAAAAGATAGAAGACAATATTACCCCTCCGTTATTTGTAAACCATATGTACAAGTCTTGTGGGTATACTTGTAATTTTATATGAAGCGGTACCTTTGCACTATAAATAGATGACCTGTCCTGCATAAAGTACTTTAAGCCGGGTGCAACATCTATGCATAAGTTCAATCTCCGAAACACCTTCGCGCTATCTTGCATCAAGAAGCCAAAGGTATAATTGTAAACTTATTTGATACGCCAGGCACTTGAGATAAGTTATCATGTTTAACCTTGTTACAATTTTTTGTGTAATCATTATTATATTCTTATGTAATCCATTCGATTATATACTAACCTTCATCTTTGAGGGGTTGTTCCGAAGGAAGAACACTCTAAGGATGAAGGTTACTAATTTTTAACATTGTGCTGACTTGTTTTTGATTGTATACAACAATTGAAAAACAAGTGTGTCTGGATATATAGAGTTTCTCTGTACTAGTGTACTTGAGTAGTGTGATCATTAGTATTTGAGATTCATGAGAATGACCCGATATGGATACCACGTCTCGATATATACACCCACAACGTTGATCATACTACCACCACATAGAGAACAATCTCAGCCTTTAATTTTGGCCAATGTACCGGCACGGCGGCAGATTCGCCTCGTTTTCCAAGCACAACAAGAGGCCATATGCCGGTCACGTTCCGACGGCCCACCCAACCAAATCTGAGCGCCCGGGTTTGACGCGGCGCGCTCCGCGTTCCTCGCTGCCCCGCCCATGTGTAGAATTGACACCCGACAGTGACCGCGCAGCGAGTTCCTCGTGCCAATTAATATTCTTCGCTGGCACACGACACGAGTCCCTCGTCGTACTACTACATAAACTAACAGCGAGCGAGCACAGCTAGCTAAGTAGCTAGCACGCGGTGCTCACAGACGACTATAGGAGGCGGCAGCTCTCGGCCGGCCTTGGGCAGTTGGGCTGGTCGCGGCGCGTGCACAGCTAGCAGGTGGGCGGATCGATCATTGATGGCTATGGAAGCGGAGACGACGGTGCTACGACGGCCGCTGTCGGCGTTCTTGGCAGCGGGCGGCGGCGGCATCGGGGAGGAGGTGTCGTCGGGCAGGCAGCAGGTCCCTCCGGTGTTCCTTGCCACGGAGAAGGACGACGACCGGCCGGCGGTGGACCCAGTGATCTGGGCCGACGAGAAGCGGATGAAGCGGGAGCTGCTGGTGTGGGCCAAGGCCGTCGCGTCCATGGTGGCCAGCAACAACACCTCCTGCTCCTCTCCGCCGTCGTCGTGGTCGTCCACGAGACACAGGGGATAGCTAGTATACGTACGTCCGGTTGGGTTTCTTGATGGTTCAGCTTGTATGTTTTTGGCTAGCCTTGAAGATGGATCGATCGACCGGTGACGTGAGCCTTCCCTTGGTGTGTTTTTGTCTGGCTTATTTTTTTTGTGCTCAATTGGTGCATCTATCTAAGCTAGTTTCGCTTGCTTGATTTGGGGAAGGTTGCTCTATTTTTTTTTATGTTCTATTTATCTAGAATCTAGGGCTAGCTACTTAATTGTTATATATGTGTACAATTTCCCTATATGTCTCATTTTCTATTTTCGCTGTACAAAGATATATGAATATAAGGCCATCAGTTATATCTTGGTTAGTTGGGCACTACTGTTTTGAGGTTTGTAAACTATATTGTTAACCCTTGGCCACTGTAAGGATGATCAACCTTTTGCTCAATTAGGGCATGAGTTTGGGCTAATTTATCTACCCATAGGTTTGTTAATCGGTTCAAACAGAAACTCAATGAGTACGTGGGTATGTGTTTATTCTTTCACTACTCATACCCACGAACCCATGGGTTTTAAAACCCACCTTAAAATTAATATAACTTATAGATATGCCTCATAATATTATCAATTAAATATGTTCTAGTTCAAATAAACTCTATGTAACAAATTTTAAGCCAAAATTAGTTATCGCTTATTTCTTTTATCCTAGCTTATTAATATATTTACTATTATTTATATACGATGAATTATTTTTTATGTTAACGTTAGTGGGTATGGAAAATCTATTGGTTACCCGAAATCCGCATGGGTATAGGTTTAGACAAAAGTTTATACCTGTCATGGGTATAGATTTTTTAGCAGGTGAATTTTTTCTTCGTGGATATGACTTTGGACAAGTGATACCCAACGAGTTTTAATCCATTATCATCTCTAGTCATGACCTCCCCAATGACAGCAGGCCGAGGCATGGCTGGCCGCACCAGGAGATGGGGGCAGGGGGGCTATTGTATTTCTCACCGAACCTGCAGGAAGAAGTGCAGGATCTAGAGATCCATTTAGCGATGAAGGTACCTAGTGGGGCTGTTGGAAGGGATGAAGTGGTGGTGCTGGTGCATGGAAGACGACACCCGATCACTAGCGCGAATGAGAGAGTCAATGGTGACCAACCTGGCCATGAAAACACCATATTTAAATTTTCTGGTGATTGGCTGTGGAGTTATTGTCCCCACTGGCTTGGTGAACTTGATGGTGAGCCAATTGGATGAAGCTTCCGAGAGAAGTGGTCGTAGTCTTGAGGAAACGATCAAGAAGCAGAACAGGGGCAACAATTCTCAAAATGCAAGATCAGCGGTTGTTGCGAGTGGCAACCCCCACCGGGCATACAAATAGCAATTTCCAGTTTTAAAACTTCCATCTGCAACGTAGGCAGGGCATTCTTAGTTTCTATGAAATATATACATTTGAGTGTTAGTGACTGGTATTTTCTCTGTAAATGGCATTTGGTATTCTACAAAGCAAAACTCTACATGTTCTCAACTTCTGATTCCATATGGAAACTCTCTACATGCTATACAAACGTTTACTACAAAACTGTACAACAGTACAAGCCACATCAGAGGATCGGTTGACACCAACAAGCAACAGCTCAGTGAACTCCAAACGGTCACAGGTTCCAAATTCCTTGCTTTTCGGTGCGGCAGATCATGAGCATCTCTTCAAACTTGGAAGCATTGACGAAACCCCACAGCTGCGTCAGGTAGGTTATTGCAATCAGGTTTCATCGTGACAAATGTTGCAAACTGAAGCACGTGCAGAACCTACATCTTAGAGTATAGAAGATTGTGTACCTCGACATCTTTGATTTTGAATTCCTGGGTATGGGATAAGCATGGGTTGTTAAAAGTCTCGGAGGTGGAGCTAGAACCAGTCATACTGCACAGGCCAACAGAGCAGCCAAGAAAAATACGGGAGATGCATAAGATATAATATAAGACCGATGGAAGACAAAATGACGTGCTGGCATATACTACATCAACCTTTCTAGGAATTTTCCATCAATATACATACAAAACCTAGAAACTAGGAACTTTGTGTCATGTGATGGAAAGGAAGAACAGAGATTACAGGTCTCCATCGAGATAAAGTGCGAAGTGACCACCACCTCCCATTGCCATATAATCGGTAGAGCAAAATGTAAAATAGTTATTAGCACCTGAAATTGAAAATGTAAAATTCTTGATATTACAGTTTATAAATATGATGCAACCTAACATAAGCCAATAACAATGCCCAACTGTCTTAAAAGCGATATTCCACGGCTATATGAACACTGGTTAAAGATGTAAGCATTCCAGATCTAGGCATTTACAAAGATAATAACAGGGACTCGGGGAGTAACCAAAATGCCACATAGCAGATCTAGTAGTCCGGAACTCAGAAGTGTAGGAAACCAATGGACCATACAAATGTGCACTACCTGTTTTTGAGGTGGTTGTAAAATCTAATAATGTAAATGATAGGATCCGGGGTCCTATTGCGGCTGCATAGGTTGTATGGGTAGAAGATCGATGGTCAGGATGTATAGCCCAACGGCGCATAGGAGCCATGGTCGTGCACATGGAGCATGATAGGAAGTGACGTGGGAGATAGCTCTTGAAGCCAAACAATATAGTTTGTGTTGCTTGATTAGATTGATACATCTCTCCTTATATAGAGAGGTTTACTTGACCCTTAAGCAAATGGTCCTTAATTTTATAAAAATCTCCTAACAAGAATCAAGAATCAGTAATGATCCAATTTTCAAAAATCAATCATGAAAACAATACAAAATATCTAACGAAGCAAAATCCTAGGCATTTCACCCCTAACTGGCCGCGTGGTCCCGAGGCCTATAGGTGATTTTGGTTTGTAACATCTCCCCCCTCCCCCCCCCCCCCCGGAACAGCTCGTCCTCGAGTTAGACGTCCAAGTAAAGGTCCTTGAATTGTTGAAGCGACTCCTAAGTGGTGTCGTCACTAGACAGGCCACACCGCTGAACAAGGAAATCTCAGGCACCCGGTGTATTTGGGACCGCAACACACACTCTGGTGTGAGTAGTAGTCAACCATCCTATGCGGGCTAGACAGGCGGTGGAGTTGTGAGGGTCCTTGTGCATCGGCTTGAGCAACACCACGTGGAACATGCCATGGAGACGAACGCCCTCTAGAAGCGAAAGGCGATAGGCCACCTGCCCGATACGCTCCAACACCTTGGACCAAGACTCCAGCAAATGCGTCGGTTGGTGGAAACGAAGTCACACCCAATTGTCCACGTCAAACTCAAGTTCACAATGGCAGATGATGTAGTAGCGCTTGGCATACTGCCAGGCTAGAGAAGACGCTCGTGAACCTCCACAAGGAAGGCATCACGATCGCATAGAAGGCTATCCATTACCTATCTGAGTGGCCCCTGAGGCAGCGGGATCGACTCTACACCACCCAAAGGGCATGGCGTGGAGCGCCATGTAGAACAAAGTAGGAAGCCAATTAAACAGACGTATGGACGGTCCCCCGTGACACAACAGAGCTACACAACAATCACCTTGTTGACGACGTTCGACGGACCGTCTGTCAGAGGGTGGAACATCGCGTCGTGCTCAAGCGAAGCTTGACACCGACCATCTTGAAGAGGTCAAGCCACATGTGACTGGTGAGGACAGGTTCGTGGTTGCAAACAATGGAGATGGGGAAATCGTATAGACAAACGATGCCCTCGAAGAAGGCACGGATGACTGAGGCGGACCTCTACAGGTGGCTGAGGGCGATGAAGTGAGCGTACTTAAAGAAGCGGTCGATAGAGTTAAAAATGATAGACTTCTCGTAGACCTTAGGAAGGCCCTCGATGAAGTCCATCGAAATGTTAGCCCACACCTAGGACGGCACATCAAGCGGCTGGAGGACACCGACCAGCTACAGGGTCAACGTCTTGTTGCGCTGGCACGTGACATATGTGCAGACGTAGTCCTGTATGAGCACCTAATTGCTAAGATGTAGAAATCTGTGTCCAATCGCTGGAGGGTCTTTCTATATTCCCTCATGGCCAACAGTATGAGCCAACGTAAGCACGTGCTGGCACACGTTGGGTTGTGATGGCATGGAGACGTGGTTATCATGGAGCAGGAAGTTGTTGGTAGTTCACCATGGCACCATGAGGAACATGTCCTGCAACTACTGGTGGAGGCGGCCTACCTCCTCATCCACGATTGTGGCACGGATCTCGTCGAGTAGGTGGAATGAGGGCCCCAAGAGGGTGTATAGTTGTACAGAGTCCCGGTAGTGTCAGTATCACAGCGTAAGAGGGCATCTGCTGCCAAGTTGAGGCATTAAGGGTGGTACTTGACGACGAAATCGAAGGCAAACAACTTGTTGATCCACTAGTGCTGGGGAACGGTCAACAGTCCCAAGTCAAGGAGAAACTTAAGGCTATAGTGGTCGATACGGACGAGAAAAAGGCAACCCCAGAGGTAAAGCAGCAAGTGCCGCATAGCCTAGACCAGGCCGATGAGCTCATACTCGTATGTCGCCAGCTTGTGGCAAAGAGCGGTGAAGGGTCGGCTAAAGAAGGCCATGGGACCACCCGCTAGTGGAGAACGGCGCCAAAACCCATTCCCAAAGCGTCGCAGTTGACGACAAACTGTCGATTGAAGTCCAGCATCTGTAGGACTGGCCACATGGAGAGGGCGCGCTTGAGCGCCACAGGCACCTCCATAGCCTCAAGAGTCCATGCAAAGGCATCCTTGTGCAGCAGTCGTGTGCACAAAGGGCGCCAAGTACGTCATCGAAGAAGATGAGCACAAACCTGCAAAGGGTCGAAGGATGTCGTTCATGATAGAATGTGGTCAGCGCATTGGAGAGGCCGAAGGGCATGACAAAAACTCAAAATCGCCATGGTGGGTATAGAGCGTCTTCTCGATGTCCTCGGGTTGCATCCTTGTGATAGCTAGATCGCAAGTCTAGCTTGGTAAAGTACTTGGCACCATGGAGCTCATCGACGATAGGGAAGGAGAACTTGTCCTTGGACATCTTATCGTTTAGCGCATGGCAATCGATGCAAAACCTCCAGAAATCCTCCACCTTCTTGACCAACAGCACCGTGCCGAGGACAAAGAAGTGTTGGACCAGATGATGCCTTGCTCCAGCATGGCAGGGCACTGCCGCTCGAGCTCATCCTTCTACAGTTGCAAGTAGCGGTAAGTGTAGATGGCCACTAGCATTGTCCGAAAGTAGGTACATTCGGTAATTGTAGGGGCACGTTAGTGGCAGCCAACGGGGCTCATCGAAGACCTTGCCGTACTACTAGAGGTGGTCCAGCAACGCCGAAGATGGAGTGGAGCACCGACTGTAGTGTGTCGTTGTGAGGGGAACCCATGCCCTTCTAGAGGATGCAGAGATCGTCCCTCGAGAATGTCATGAAGAGGGCCTCAAAGTCTCACAGGATGGGCCCCAAGGTCCGGCGATAGGTCACACCCAGGACGAGGTCGAACCTAGGTCAAACCCACTAGGTCAATGCTGAAGCAGCTGATGGTGAACTCTGATCGATGTGCATGGCCATGTTGTGTTCCACACCGTCGCAAGGAGTGTGGTCACCATTGGCCACAATAACCCACATTTTGGTGTTGTCCACCGTCACCAATCCGACGCGACGCATACCCTGGCATTGATGAAGTTGTGGATTGAGTCGTTGTCCAGGGGGAAAAGGGCCGGTGACAATGGATGTAAGTGTGGAGGTGCATGGTGTCCTCGGTGTGTATATCAGTGATGGCGAGGAGTGAGATGACTAGGGCGTAGGGTCAATCCTCAAGAGTCACCTCGACACCCTCGTCCTTGGGTGCCTCATCGAGCAAGTAGTCGGCGGCCTCAAGATATAATAGATGCTAGCACTAGTGACCTCGCATGAACAATTTGTTGCAGTTGTAATACGACACTTGACGACGGCACTAAGCCATCTCGATCGGTGTGAGGCGACATAACCAGCACGAGGGAGCAAGCAGGGCCACCATTGGAGGTGGTGCGAGCAGCAGAGGTGCAATTGTGCCCATAGAAGTTTTGTGCGACAAGGCAGGTAGTGCCAAAATACATGCGCTAGGGAGGTTGAGCGGCCCGCTAAACACCAGGGCTGGCATGGTGGCCACGGTGTGGCGCCCTTAAGCCCACACCAGGTGCTTGGTTGTTTGAAGGTCCTAGGGTTCTTGGAGCTCGACATCAACCTGAATGTGCTATGAAAGACCCCTAATGAAGAGGTCATCCTTTTGGAGAGGGAGAAGATACAGTGTGTGGCACACAAGCATGTTGAAGCGCTCTTGGTAGTACTGGATCGGGGCATGGAAGTGGAGCCTCGCCAATTCAGCAACACGATTGTTGCAGATGATCGAGCCGAACCGTAGATGGCAAAGATCCTTGAACCGCTCTCACGATAGCCTACCCTCATTTTGATTTACAACATAGTACCATGTTTGGGTCGTGCCCATGAGGTGGTACAAGGCGAGCCAGACCTAATATGAGGTGAACAGACACTTCCCGCAAAAGAAATGCTCGAAATTGTTGAGCTAGTTCAAGGCTTCTATTAGAGTGGATGCACTAACCAGTTCAACCAAAAATCTTAAGCTGATGAGAGAAGGTAGTCAATCCACTTATACACTTCAACACCCTCACTCACGTGCAGCTAGAGAGAAAGACGCAAACGTGGAAATAAATGGGTGGAGGCACAAATAAAGCCTCTGCTAGGATTCGAACTCGAGACCTCTGGTTTTGATACCATGCTAGAGTGGACGCACTAACCAGTTTAACCCAAAAGCTTAAGCTTATGGGAGAAGGTAGTCAATCCACTTATACACTTCAATAGATTCCTTGTCGTAGGTGGAAAAGTCGAGCTTGCTGAAACAAGGAACGCCAAAACTAGTAGCCATGCCAAGCGTCTACACTGAAGGGCGCTCGCCAAGATGAGAAAGACGACCCCTACAAAAATGTTGCCAGTGGCGATGGCAAGGAGGGGAAGTTGATCTAGTGGATGGGTAGGGAGGCAAACATGGCAACGGTAGTTGTCACGGTGTGCAGGAGGGTAGCGGGCGACACAACAACGACAATGAAGATGGGGACATTGTAACACCCCTGGTGTTACTGTTACTAAAACTTGAGCATGACATCATAAGCATTGGCATTGCATATGTTTGACACACTTAGAGTGCATTCACTAGGCAAAAATTTCAAGCAAGTTGTATTGTTATGGCATTTTGCAAATAAGACCCTAGTGTGGGTGCTTAACCTTAAATAGGGATCTGAGGGGTAAAACAGGACCCAAATAGAGAAAACCCTAAAGCTTAAGAGAAATACTCATAAAATATTACTAAGGATGGGTCTAAGTTACATTTACACCCCTGAGATACCAGGAACCCTAATTGAAACCATGGAAAACCCTAAATCCAAACCCTAGGGGCCTATGTGCAAAAATAGTGCACTTGTGAATTAAAGTGCAAAAACCATGTTAAATAAGTATCTTAAGTACTATGGTTCACAAGAAGGTGGATTTGCAATCTAAACCCTAAGTTTTGGGCTTATATGCAAAAAACCACACTTTTTCTCAAATGATTAAGTCTGATTTTCAGTGATATTAGCTCAACTTTGGAGCTCTATATCTTCCAAATTATGGAGAATTTGCCCTAGGTCACCACATCAACTATGTAGATCTATCTTAGGTGAATAACTTTGCTTAAGAGAGTAAGCATGGTTGTTGTGAAGAATTTGGAGAAAAGTGCACTCAAAGTTGAACTTTCAGGCTGTCTGGAGTATGAAATTCAGACTAACAGTGGTACTGAGTCAACTTTGAACTGGAAATCAACCTTGATCTAATAAGAATTTGGCTATGGTTGCTATAGCAAGATTGTTGTTAGATCATCAGACAACAACTTTGTTACTGGTCGATCCACTGGTTGCCATTGAAAATCGGAAGAAAATTAGCGCCAAACTTGCTCGGTCAGTCCAACTGAATGAGGAAGTCCCATGGTACAGTACTGCAACTGAAATAGATCAGATCAACAACTCAGCTCGCCGCCGACGAGCCGCGCCCAGATTCGCGCTCATCCCGCCGTGATTCGTGCTTGAATCGTGTGGATAGCGTCTGGGATCGAATAAGAGTCCTCGCTGTGGATAGACTCCGGCCATTAAACAACTCCGGCCACCGTACCGTACTTGCCACGGCCACTGCAGATAAGCTCGCCGGTGACAGTCGTCGCACGGCTTGGCGCCACGTGCCCTGACACCTCCGTCGCGTCGCCGTGACTCTCTATAGCCGTCTAATCGTCGCCGGTGAGTTCGCCACGACGGAAGACACCAATCCACTGCGCCAGTACCCTTTCTCCCCTCCGGCCGCCGCGCGTCGTCGCCCAAATTCACGGCCACCGCTCGCGGGCTCTATAAATTGACCGCGCCCTCAGCTCCGTCATGTAATCAAGCAGCTAGCGCATCCACCTGCACCTCAAATCCTCCACCAGAGAACTCGAATTTTGGATTTCCCCCAATCTGCTCAAGAACACTGCATAGTTTAGCCTCCCCGCGGCCAGCGCGATTCAGGTCAGTCCATGTCTTCTGCTTCCCCGTTTAAGTATTCTCATGTGTCTGCGATGCTCGCCGACCCACCTAATTGAGCTAGACCGCCGCCAATCGCCGGGAACGCGTGGTTCTTTGGTTCATCCGCGCGGTTACCGTGGCCAGACCAAATTAGCTCATCATTCTTGAAATTAACTTGGGGAAAACATTGAATAGGACTTGAATTCGGTTTCAACCGAAGTAGGGCACCAGTCCTTAAGTAAATCACCCGGTACAAGCTCGCCGGAGCTCGGCTCTGCGCTTGTCGCCGTCGGGGACTTCGGGCGGCGAAGAATTAGAACTCGGGGGACATTTCTGTAAACTGTCAGTGACCTATTACAACAGTACGATGAACTCGGTTCAAGATATTCAAAACCGCGGGGGCCTCCGTGTAAAATCTGCAGGCGTGCGGGCGCGGGCGCGCTTTCACCCGTTGTTGGGCCGACCTAGGCTAGATTCGGTCCAATAACTGTTACAAGTTTTTCTTTTTCTTTTTCTTCCAGAGCCAAATAAATTCTAGGAAATTGTAGAAAAATCCTAAAAATGTCAAACCAATTTTGCTAGATTCCTAATTTTCCATAGGATTTAATAAAAATAGTTTCATGATTTTTAGATCAAATAGGGAATTTTAGAGTATTTAAAATAGCCTAAAACCTTGTGTCTGGATTTTTAGAAAATAGAATAATTCCAAAAATGCCCAAACTTTTTATTTGAACTCTAAACATTATTTAGAAGCCTTGGGTAGAATTTGGTTTGATTTGGACCTTGTTTGATACTAGAACCCAAAACCCTACCCCCTGCTCTTTGAACTTCACTAATGACTCCGGAAACCCTACGTTCTCGGAGTTCCGTGAAGGAAAGTTGTATTCAAGACTTTAGATAATAAACTATTATTATCTTTGCACTCTCATGAGCATTACATGGCATTCAGTCTTATATATATATATATATATATATATATATATATATATATATATATAGAAAACGAGGAAGAAGTTGAGATAGAAGAAGAGAAGACTGCACCACCACCACCTGCGGAACATCAGGCAGGGAATTGTTTTTACTTTGACATCTGCGGATCCGAGCCTGACTCACCTATAAACGAAGGCAAGCCCCGGTGCATTTGCCACCTCCTTGTGTTTTAAAAATCTTTTTCACTTGCTTGATGCATTAGGTGATATGAGTTTATTGCTTAAACAATTCCTACATTACCTTCCTTGGATTTGATTACCTTCCTTGAAATCCCTGTTTTACAAAAAGATTTTGATGCTTAGCTTTGCTTTAGAAAAACAAAATGTTTTGTTTTACAAAAGATGATATGGCAAAAGTGGGTGGGATGTTTTCGAAAATAAAACTTGATGGTGGATCCATCATGGCCGTGATGGGTTCAACATCGGAAAAGATATACCTCTGCCAGGTACCAAACTTTGGGTTTGAAATGATTAAGCTGAGACCGGGCGGGTGACTTGCACGAGAAAGGAGTCTCGGTGTAGTGTCTCCGTCTGAGTCGATTAAGGACTGTGTCGATGTAGGCTTGATGACCGAGGACCCTTTAACTGGTGACATGCCTCGTCATGGGTAAGCTTTGCCTCGGGCAGACTAAGGCCAGAATAAGATAACACGCAATGGGAGTGGAGCGATGGCGAGAGTAGCGTGTACCCTCCGTGGCAAGAGGCTGGACGGTGGTGTATCTGTGCTCTCGGTTGACGTGAACCTGGTCTGGTCTTAAGAACCCCGGTGGCAGGTTGACATATGCAAGGGTTAAGTGCTACATATGTCGTGTGATCGAAGATCCTCAGCTGAGTATAATTGATCGTCGTACCTTCGCGGTTATGAAGACTTGGTCACTGCCCTATACGTAGAATTCCAGTAAAGATGAAGGGCTTGTTAAGAAATCGGCTAGTGCAGGTCAAGTGTTTGAACTAGGGTAGAAAGAACTCTAGTTGCAGGTAATCTTACTTAACCTGACAAATTAAAATTGGATTTTTAAGGATCCACTTTAGTAAGCATTTCTGCAAACAGAGTCATTGATTATTGATAAGCCTTACCTTGACTCCCTTAAGCCAGCATACCCTTGAGAGTCTTTTTTTTAGTCGGGTAAGACTTGCTGAGTAATTCCATACTCAGGGTTTTATTCCCCGTTGTTTTTAGGTGAGGAAGCAACCAACTTTTGTTGCTTCTGTTCTAAGATGGTACCGAAGGAAGAACACCAGGAGTTAAGCTGCGGGAGGAAAGGATCCTCCATAAGAACTTTTGTTTGATACTTATCGTGGAGGGGTTTTTGCCTCCCTTGGTTCTGTATAATAATACTATGCACTCGTAGGTTATATCCTGGTCTGTAATATATAACTTTGTCTTACTTTTAAAATAAAGGTAAGTTCATGTAATTGCTTCCGCATTCTCGTAATTCCGATGCTTGTAATGTTTGCGTGACGGGTGAAACGCTCTTAGGAAAGGTAAGAAAAGCAGATACCGAACTTGTCAAGTGATTTAGGAGCACCTACAGGGTTGTCTGAGGTCCGTTGGATAAGGACAACTGTAGGTGGGCCTAATGACTTGGGAGGTTCCGTCACAGACATCATCGCTAGCATCCTGCTAGGGAAACTAGTGCACGAGGCCCACAGAAGAGGACGCATGTTGGTGCTCCACGGACAACATGCAAGTGAAGAGATTGGCCAGCTGCGTGGCAACTGGCAATTTCCGCTAGGGCTTTCGCGGTGGCGCCAGTGGCCGACAATGGTGACACCGACAGTTGCTTCTCAAAGTCATCATCATGCGGCATCTCTGATACCATATTGATAGGATCCAAGATCCTATCGTGGTTGTGTAGGTTGTACGAGTAGAAGATTGACGATCAGGGCATGTACCCCGGCGGCGTATAGGAGCCATGGTCACACATAGAGAGCAGACAAGTGAGAGAGAGAGAGAGAGATGTGGGAGATGGACCTTGAGGCCAGGCAAGATAATTGTCTTGCTTGATTACATTGATACATCTCTCTTGATATAGAGATGCTTACTTGACCCCTACACAAGGGATCCTTATTTTTATGGAAAACTCCTAACAAGAATCAATTGTGATCCTATTTTTTTTGGAAATAATCAAAACATCTAAGGAAAGAAAATCCTAGGCATTTCGCCTACCAGTTATAGCAGTAAACTTAGCAAAAATAAATTACCTGTTGGATGGCATATAACAGGACAACCATCTACGTTGGTGAACACAAAGCAGTCATTAGTTCCCTGAAACATTAGATGAAATACATTCAGCGTAGTGTGAAATAGGCATCCTGAAATCAGCAACAGCATGCATATCAAACCTGATACTTCCTTTTTACGATAGGTTGCAGTGGGGCCTCGACCAAGCCACCAAAAACTGCCCCTCTTCGATCCCCAACTATCTGCAACAGCAAACAACAAATTATCATGTGGATAGCAGTAACTAAATTGTAGTATCATTCCTCAATCCTCGCCCACAATGTATGATCAAAACAAGTGCACTGTCATCAACAGCTCAAATAGCTGGATAATACAATTATGGAAATCTGATGTGCTGCTGAAGGATATGTATTTCTTTGGCAAGCTTTCCAAGGCAGCAAAACCCAGTCAGCACAGCAGCTGAAGGAAAGGAATTATCACATGAATAGAATTTGTTTTACATGGGTGTATTTGTAATTGTTGGACTAAGAAACATTGCCATATTAAGGTCTTTAATTGAACTAGTATGTGCACTACATAAAAATGCAAGAAAATATGGAAAATTCCTGGTATCTGAAAGGGTACCATAATTCATAAGGTTTGGGCATGCATGATAAGAGTGACAGTGTTCTGGTTTTTGGAGGATACTGTATTGACATGGCATTGCATGCACTAAAATTCCCAGTGATATTGTATTGTATAATCTGTATTATTTGACATTATAGAAAAAATAACAACTAGAGTGGTGTAATCATATTTCATGCAAGGGTAAGAGGAAAAAAGAGTGTATCATGTTTAGTGTAACATAAGGGCAAAATATGAACAATACATAAAAATACCAAAAGTGAGTAGCCAGCACAAAGCCTGCTTCTTCGATACAGAGTAGACAAAGATATTCCATGCCTCCAGGTGCTGAAATGGTGCGAACACAGATATCAGAAAACCAACTATATTACAAAGATGGCAATAATCAAAGCAACATATTTATGTTCTAGAGATGTGTCCAACCTATATACCAGCATCCAGTTCCTTCCTTGAACAAGTACAGGAAGAGATGTATAAAGAACAGCTCGCATCATTTCTGTCAGAAGAAGAGAAGGTTCAGACATAGCTGGCAATTTATCGTGCAAAGTTGATTCTTTTGAACCCTTCACTTCAAATCTAGGTGCAACTGATTCGGTTTGGCCTATGATTTCACCATCAATGCTGTGGGTCTGTTTCTGTCTCAAATTACCAAGTCCTGCTTTGCTAATAATCCTACCAAGGGAATGCTTCCCTCTACTAAACAGGCCTTTCCTCCCACTGCACGCCTTCCCAACAGGTGTTAAAGTTGGGTATTCCACATCTAGATTATGCTCAGGTATGGTCTCCATTGAATTCTTGCTGGCAGTTGAGGAAGGCACAAAGGACATCAGAAATGCTCTGAATGAAGATGTGTCAGGACCATCAGAATTTTGGTCAGAATCATCGTCAACGAATAGTGTGTCTTCTCCTTCAGTGGCCTCCTATAAGAGAGAAAGAAACATTAAGCTTTTAAATGAATGGAATGGTTGACTTTTAAGTGCCAATTTATTTGCCAGTTATTCAGAGACTACACAATTCATCAGTATTCCAGCTCATTATCGACCAAGAAATCAATCAAGAAGTTATAACCCAAATATTGCCTTCTCTTTCAGTGTGATAGCCATTGCAGCGCCACCGGAGTTCAAGTGTTCAGTTCTGTGTCCATTTTCATCCCATCACTACTCCCTCGACCCTAGACACTTCCCTACCCCTGGCGCTGATAGAAAAAAATATTTTCAAAACAAAGAAGCCTAATAAACTGGCAACATATTGAAGTACACTCTGTCTGTAAACACATTGAAGAAGAAACTTAGGACCTAATTAAAATATGATTATTAGCTAACTGTGTGGTTTGTTGCTACTCTAATACAATTGAGTCAATAGTTTTGCTCTACACTTCAATAGCCAAAGTAATATCCATAACAGGCCTCCATGGCACTCTGACAGTGCATAGGTCATCCACGAGGACCGATTCCGATGAATTATCACCCGCAACGCACCTCTAGGCTCGCATTTAGCAGCACCATAACGAAGAGAAACTAAACCTCCCGAAACCAAACAAAAAACATAACAGATCAACAGAATATACACGCCTATGCTACACTCCAATCTTCAATGGAGAGACACCCTAATCAGCAATTGATCGAATCGAGACACCTGCCTGGAAATGGAACGGGATTTCCGGAGCATGTCAATAATCCCGTGGGACGAAGCGGGGATAGAAAGGCGGTTGTGCAGAAGGAACTCACCGGGAGGTGGGTGGGGTGGTGTGGCTGGCGCTCGCGCTCGGAGACGGGGTTCAGGATGACAGTGGCGAGGTCGTTCACCAGGTGGGCCGCCTTCCCGCCCAGCGCCGGCAGATACCCCATCCCGGCTTGAGACCGCGCCGCCCTCGCGCTGGTGAAAAGAGGTTGAGATCAGGAAGCAGGCAAGGAGTCCGATCACATGCCCTAGCTCCACCTCCTGCTGCTGCCGGTGTCGAGAGTCGAGAGCGTACCAGTGCGGTGGTTGGTTGGGTAAAGGGACGGTGGAGAGAGAAGTGGAAGCGCAGAGTTCGCTGCGCCTGTGATGGACTGATGGGTGTTGGCGTGTTGCCGTGTTGGGGATGGATCCGTGTGCAACATGGGATGGGACTAGCCGACTAGGACAGGAGGGAAGGCCGGAGTAGTGTGGTACCGGACTAGGGTCATAATTTAAATGCTCATTTATAATAATAATTATAGTTTAAAAATAAATAGAAATATAGTTTAGTTCTAATCCGATTCGATCTTTAAAGCTTGTAATATAAAATATAAAGTCCATTATTATTTACCACCTCTAACCGGGAGCAAGGGACAAGACTAGAGTTCTAAACGAAGACAGGACAGAAAACACCCATATTTCCTCGCGGGGACTTGCAATGTTTTTATATAATAGTTAATAATAAAAAATAAATAATTATTTTTGTTAAGAGATTAATTATTGTATAAATATATTTATTTTGATATACATATAGTGATTTCTTGCATCTCACAATGTGTATAAGTGATAATGTTTTGCATTAATAACAAATTATGTATGTTATAATTATAATTTAAACGAGGACGGAAATCCTCGTCGGGGATTTATCCCCACGTATAGGGGTGCAAATGGTGTGGATAATTATCTGGTCCGATTTAAATCCTAATTATATGGATATAGTATAGGAGTTTATATATCCATGGGAATATGAATAATCGATAATCCGAATCCGATTTATGTGCGGATGCAAAGTAGGATATGGTATCACTAAAATCCAACAGATATGGAGTATCGATATTTTGAACGCGGATTGTCCGATGTTGCAAATAGGATAATATCTGATTGGTTTGGCAAATACATAGAAGACATAAAGTCAGTCGACAAATGATTGATTATTGTCCAAGTTATTTAGTAGTAGTACAAAAACTTACATTTAGCCACCAAATCATCACTGTTCGGCTTATTTAGTAGTACAAAAACTTAAGTCATCTTTTTTTATCCAGGCCAGTAAACGGATTTGCATGATCATATGTACGGTTAAAAGTGCAGATTGTAGAAGATTAAAGGACAGAAAATAAAAAAGCTTCTTCTAGTTAATTAAGCATCTATATTTTGCTCACTACTTTTATACTCGATGAACTTCTATTATGTTTTGTGTGCTACGAAGTATTTGACATAACATAATACTACTTATTATTTATGAATTGATTGCTTTAAAAAATAGACATAGAATATAGGCATGTATTATCTGATCTTTAAAATCCACTTCCGTTGTGACACCGGTCCGACTCCATACCATTTCGGACGTCTAAAAAATCCATATCATATCTACAACCGCATAATATCCTATCCGATCTGAATCCGATGAAAAAATAGGGTTAGGATATGGAAAAGAAATTACCCACTCCAATCTGATCCGTTTGCACTCCTACCCACGGAGAACGGGGGTGAGGAAGAAATGTCTCTCGCAAGCGTTCGTGGGGATCCCGTGGGAAAAATTTTCGTCACGGGAATGGGATGGGGAGCTATTCTCTGATGGGGAATTCCCCATTGCCATCCATGCACCAGAGTGTGCCTTTGAGGCCTGACGTGGTCGAGCCAGTGGTCGCCGGCTCCGGTATCGATCATTTCGACGGTCAATAGGTCCATCGATCGAAATAAAACTCATCTCTACTCCTATAAAGCATCGATTTTCTAGCTTCCACTATCGTCCCTTTTATAAAAACACCTTATACTTATTTTTTAATCTACTCTTAGCACCAGTTTTCTTGTTTTTACTGTCCTTCCTTTTGCACAACATACCTTATACTTTTCTTTAATATAACCATGGTCCAAACATGTGTGTTGTGTGTCATGCACGAAACGTAGGTCTTTTCCGCTCCCCTGCTTCTCGCCTACCAGTGGGATGTTATCCCATAGATGAGCCGCGAGAAACCACCCAAGCCTAACATGACAGGAAGTCGCACATAACACAACACTCCTACATAGTACCATCTTGCTACCTGAAGGAGGACGAGCGAGCTATAAAAAAGGGGTCGTGCTTCTTTTTAACTTATACCTCTCTTGGCCTTTTGGCTAGGATAAAGTGTAATACTTGTTCTTATCAATTTAATATCAAATACTAGGACAAAAGATTTGGCACGACGATGGAGTCGTTGTGCATCCATTTTGTCTAAACGAAGCACATCGTGGAGTAGATAGTCCTGATATGGGGTTCTCTAGTCGTCCTCACGGTCCAAAGGGATGTCCTAATCACCTTCTATGATAAAGAATATGGCAGCGGCCGACCGGGGGCTAGCTTTCAATGTGGGTGGTGTAGCCCCTAAGGGCTTGTTCGGTTATTTTCAATCCATATGAATTGGAGGGGATTGATACGGATTGGAATAGATTTTGACATACTAGGGATTGAAACCCCCTCAATCCATATGGATTGAGGTAGAACCGAACAAGCCCTAAGGAGGTTAGGTCAGCGTCGTCGATCCGAGGAGGGGGTCGATTGTTGTTCTGCCTACTTCCCCATAACGGACCTGGGTTTGAAAATGTCACTAGCAAAAACTCTGTCCAAGACCATCCCTCGTCTGGACACTATTTTTGCTGAGGTGTTGGCCGCCTCGTTGTCCCATCATGGGACATGATTGAGTTTGCGGCCATTGAACTTGTCCTCGAGGTGATGCACCTCTTTGCAGTATGCATCCATCTTGGGGTCGCGACAATCGGATTCCTTCATCACATGTTTGATGACGAGTCGGGAGTCACCCCAGACATCCAAATGTTGGATGCCTAGATCGACGATGATGCATAACCCATTTACGGGCGCTCCTTATTCTGCCACGTTGTTAGTGAGAGCACCTAGAGGAGGTGAATAGGTGATCCTGCAATAATACTTAACTAAAACAACAAACTTCGTCTATAAACGGGGTTAGTGAAATCTAAAACCAAGTTCAATTAAAAATAGAAGGAGGATCTCTTCACTTAATTGCTCTCACATGATGTGTATTGAAATTAGGGCAATAACGAAAGTGAATGGAGAGCTCGGAAGAACAAAATCGCAATGAAACAAAGTAAACAATGGGATACAACGATTATCTCGTGGTTCGGCCGAGGCCTACCTCCACATTGTGGCGTTCCAATGGATGAAGGTTGAACTCAACCCCTCCCAAGTGATCAAGAGATCAAACTTGAGTAGCACAATTGTCTTCCTTATAGTATTTTCCCGTTTGTGAGGAGTCTCCACAAGTTGGAGTCTCTCACACCTTACACAGTATGATCACAATCAAGAACAATAGTAAGGGAGGGATTAACAACACACACAAGAGCACAAATGCAACAAGACCACGCACACAAGTGAAGAAAAGAGTGCACGAATGAAAACCAACACAGACTCAACTCAAAAACGCGCTCAGATCTCTCTTGAATGAACCAGGCGTGATCGGAATCTAGGAGTGTTGTATTCTCTTGTGTTTTTCTCGGTGTGTTGCATGGGTGCCGCTCCATGGCGCCTAGGGGATCCTTTTATAGCCCCAAGGAGCCTAGGAGTCATTGGATCTCCATTGGGGAAGCAATCAGCCTGTCTGCGTGCACCGAATTGTCAATCAGTGATATGTTTCCTTCATCAGTTGAGCCGACTGTTGTGCGCCTTTTGTCACATGGCACACAAGACACGATTCGCCCGAGGCCACAACTTGTCCGAGGGCACAACGCGCCCGAGGCAGTAGCTCGCCCGATGCCACAACTCACTCGAGGCAGTAGGGTCTCGCTTGAGGCAGTCACAACTCGCCCGAGATAGTCATGCCTCGCCCAAGACATTCATGATTTGCCCGATGCCACCCGTAGCGAAAGACATAGTCCTGGCACGCCTGAGGCCATCCTCGGACGGGAGACAATCATGGTTCGCCCGAGCGCAATTACGACTTGCCCGAGCGTAGTCCTGACTCGCACGAGCACATCTCGGGTGACTGTTCGATGAGGCTGAGACTGGCCCAAGTTTGGCCATATTTAGCCAACCTTCTTCACTACATTTTGGCTCGACTTGAGAAGTTCCCTAGCACTTGATGAATATTGTTAGCACCTAAAACAAATGACTAATTGCTAGAAACATACCTTTGCTTCAATTTGCTTTCTAAACACATGTGCTCATGCTCATAAGATGAGTGTTAGTTCTTAGTAATGTGTTGAGCATTTGTCACCAAAACAACTGGAAATGACCCAAGGGCACATTTCCCTTTCATTTGGAGTCTAGGAAATGGAGTTGTATCTTGTATTTCATTTGTACCCTAGCAACAAGACGAATGCCACCCTAGCCCTGGCCCCTCCATTCATCAACGAGCCATCAAAATACATCGTCTAATACTCCTTTTCTACTAGAATAGGTGGCATTTGGACCTTGGTCTATTCCTTGATGAAGTCAACGAGTATTTGCAATCTAATTGTTGTTCAAGGGGTGTAGGTGATAACTTGTCCCATCAGCTCAAGGGCCCATTTCCTAATTCTCCATGTGGCTTCCGAGCTCTGAATGACTTCGTCTAGGGGGGACAAGATGACCATTGTCATGGGGTGTGTCGAGTACCAGGAATGGGGTACGTAAGGCAAGGCCCACAAACCTCTCTCTGGCCCATTTACCAAGACCCCACCGAGCAAATCTGTGAGGCGGGGCAAATGACCAAGTCCGCGCCGACTGTCGGGTACCATAATTAGGGGGTACCTAGATCACAACCCTAAAGTACCTAGATGCTTGAGTAAAAAGGGGTCATAAGCAAACATGCTCCCAACCTTACCAAGGCACAAGGAACCTAAGTCACGGCTCGCCCAAGACCAACCTCAGGCGGGATACATAGTCACGACTCGCCCGAGGCCAACCTCGGGTGAGAGACGCACTCACGACTCGCCCCAGGTTGGCCTTAGGCGAGAGACATAGGCACAGCTCGCCCGAGGCCAACCTCGGATGAGAAGCGCATTTCTGACTCGCTCGAGGGCGTCTCGGGCGATGCTCTGAAAGGTTCCCAACTCCGCTTACCAAGTCTGCGAGGCAGACTAGACAACCAACTCTCCACCAATCAACTCCGTACAACCAACTCACTATCGAGCAAAATGGGCAAAGATCTGAGTCCAGTGCTACTGATCCACGTCAGCTACGATGGGATGCGTCACCATCAATCCACATCCGAACATACACACAACATGGTAAATGGGCACCGGGGTCTCTACAGTGACCCA
The DNA here is from genome assembly GCF_902167145.1 of Zea mays. Classification (NCBI taxonomy): domain Eukaryota; kingdom Viridiplantae; phylum Streptophyta; class Magnoliopsida; order Poales; family Poaceae; genus Zea; species Zea mays. The sequence goes on along the minus strand of NC_050104.1, from coordinate 7,350,502 downwards.
TACGTACATCTGAAGGACGGGACGACACGCCATACCGAATGTACGCCTGCGCACACTAACCGATGACAAAGGGCTCATGACGACATGAGAAGCCACGCCACGTACGATCGCACCATGAGACTGATCCGTGGAAGCCGTCGTGCACCACTACAAAGACATCAGCGATGGACTCACTACAGGAGGCAGAGTAACAAACGACGCCATACCGAGAGTACGATTACACATGACCCTACGAAGGACCCACCATGACAACCTGGGGAGCAGATCTCTCTCCCTCCCTCCCTCCCTCTCTCTATCCAGTAGAATACAAGTCCCACTGTAAGGTCCTACCCTTGAGATATAAAAGGGTAGGCCCCCTCCTCCTTCGGGGAGAGAGGCACATGAACACACAAGCACACCAGCCGTAACACGCTCTACTACAATACTACGATCAACACTACACTAGACTAGGGCTCCAGCCTGAACCAGTATAACTCAGTGCCTCAATTCTTTGCTAGAATCTCCATGATCCACCATTCAAAGTGAGTTTGTGCTTGCATCCCCACTGAACACAAATATTATTGTCCCCCGGTTTCTGAAACCACGACAGTTGGCGCGCCGGGTACGGGACCGCGAGCGTGCCAAAGTGACTTTTTCACTCTGATGGCTAGTTCATCAGCACCTACCAGCATTATGCTATAAACAGGCTTGTTAGACAATTTTATTATGAAGCTAACACAACTGGAACGGGCCAAAACGGAGTTAAAACGAGAAAGATGGATTTTACAATTTTATGGAATTATTTTCATATTAGAAATCCAATTTCGGCTTATATTATATAGATCCTATCTCCTAATGGACCACGACCACAATTCCCTAGAAAAGAAGGGCTAATCTATTAAAAATAGGGCTCACGTGTAAAGTTCTTTGTGCATGAGTGGACTGCGGGTTAATTTTTGGAAACCAGATGGTCTCTTTATAAAGATGGACATGGCGAAGGGGTATGATGGATTGCTAGCCGTGGGATCCAAATCCGACGGCAGGATCATAGAGTTATCTCACTTGAATCGGTATTCTATCACAGCGGACGGATCTAAAATCAACGCTCGAGATTAAAGGATCCCACGATATGATATCAGCCAACAGATCCGAGATCAACGACTACGATTTTTTATCACAATGGGGTATTTGAGATTCAATCGTGAGCGCTCATCACCAGATCGATGGCCAGGGCCGTTTCTCCCGCGCACGATCCTGTTCACGTGGCAACGGGGCTGCGACATCCTACCCACGGTGGCAGGCCCACCGGCGAGCGGTGGCTGCTACGAGGCTATGAATGAGATGAGTCTGAAAGGGAATTAGGCTTACACCCAGTTCCTAAATAGTTTTGGTGGTTGAATCGCCCAACACAAATAAATTGGACTAACTAGTTTGCTCTAGATTACATGTTCTACAGGTGCCAAAGGTTCATCTACAACTATACTAATTCGACTGTCCGGAATACCGTAGATTATTCCAGACAGGAGAAGCTTTTTGGAAAAACAGGCCAAGCGCGGACCGTCCGGGCTCTTGCGGCGGACCGTCCGCGACATCGGGATACCCCTCGGACAGAACCAATGCAAAAACACAAGTTTCCACTACAGACTGTCCGGAGGAAAAGCGAAGACCGTCCGAGCCCTCGCACGGACCGTCCGGCCTCAGGCGCGGACCGTCCGGTCGGTAAGAAACCGAAAAACCCGAAGGTGACGGGTTCGGAGAAATGAATTTTAGCGGCCTCGCGGACCGTCCGGGCCAGGCGGGCGGACCGTCCGCGACTGGCTCTGTCTGACATCTGACGTCGCATTAAATGCAATATAGCCGTTGATATAGCCGTTACTGCTGACCGTTGCATTTTCAGCCGTTGATCTACAGGGGCGGACCGTCCGCACCAGGAGGGCGGACCGTCCGCGCTCAGCAGAATGGCCCAACGGCTAGGAAGTGGTTGGTGGCTATAAATACAACCCCAACCACCTCCATTCACTCCATCCAAGCATTCCAACCTTCAACATTCAATACAAGAGCTAGCACTCCATTCCAAGACACATTCAAAGCCTCCACCTCTCCAAGTTTCACAATTGAGAAAAGAGATCATTAGTGATTAGTGACTTGAGAGAGGAAGTGATCCGTGTGTTACTTGTCGCTCTTGTTGCTTGGCTTTTTAATCGTGCTTTCTTGATTCCTTCATTGCGATCAAACTCACTTGTAATTGAGGCAAGAGACACCAAACTTGTGGTGGTCCTTGTGGGAACTTTGTGTTCCAAGTGATTGTGAAAAGAAAGCTCACTCGATCCGTGGATCGTTTGAGAGAGGGAAGGGTTGAAAGAGACCCGGCCTCTGTGGCCTCCTCAACGGGGAGTAGGTTTGCAAGAACCGAACCTCGGTAAAACAAATCTTCGTGTCTCACTTGCTTATTCGCCTGGGATTTGTTTTGCGCCCTCTCTCGCGGACTCGTTTCTTTATTACTAACGCTAACCCGGCTTGTAGTTGTGTTCATATTTGTAAATTTCAGTTTCGCCCTATTCACCCCCCCCCTCTAGGCGACTATCAATTGGTATCAGAGCCCGGTGCTTCATTAGAGCCTAACCGCTCGAAGTGATGTCGGGAGATCACGCCAAGAAGGAGATGGAGACCGGCGACGACAAGCCCACTACAAGCCAAGGGAGCACTTCATCTTCATCGGAAGAGTCCCGCACCAAGAGAAGAGAGAAGAAGAAGAAATCCTCCAAGCGGAAGGAGAAAAAATCTTCCTCTTCTCACCATAAGGAGAAGAAGGAAAAATCTTCTCACAAGCCGCATCGGAGTGGGGACAAGCACAAAAGGATGAGGAAGGTGGTCTTCTACGAGACCGACACTTCATCAACCTCCACCTCCGGCTCCGACGCGGCGTCCGTCACTTCTAAACGCCAAGAGCGTAAGAAGTATAGTAAGATCCCCCTACGCTACCCTCGCATTCCTAAACATACACCTTTACTTTCCGTCCCATTAGGCAAACCACCAACTTTTAATGGTGAAGATTATGCTATGTGGAGTAATTTGATGCAATGTCATCTAATCTCTCTCCACAAAAGATTATGGGATATTGTTGAGTATGGTGTACAGATACCAGCCGTAGGGGATGAGGACTACGACACGGACGAAGTAGCCCAAATCGAGCACTTCAACTCTCAAGCCAAAACCATTCTCCTTGCCTCCTTAAGCAAGGAGGAATACAACAAAGTACAAGGGTTGAAGAACGCCAAGGAGATTTGGGACCTACTCAAGACGGCGCATGAGGGTGATGAACTCACCAAGATCACCAAGCGGGAAACGATCGAGGGGGAGCTCGGTCGCTTCCGTCTTCGCCAAGGGGAGGAGCCACAAGACATGTACAACCGGCTCAAGACCTTGGTGAACCAAGTGCGCAACCTCGGGAGCACAAAATGGGATGACCACGAAGTGGTTAAGGTTATTCTGAGAGCCCTTATTTTTCTTAACCCTACTCAAGTACAATTAATTCGTGGCAATCCTAGATATACACAAATGACCCCCGAGGAAGTCATCGGGAATTTTGTTAGTTTTGAATGCATGATTAAGGGCTCCAAGAAGATCAACGAGCTTGATGAGCCTTCCACATCCGAGGCGCAACCCGTGGCCTTCAAGGCAACGGAGGAGAAGAAGGAGGAGTCTACACCAAGTAGACAACCAATTGACGCCTCCAAGCTCGACAACGAGGAGATGGCCCTAATCATCAAAAGCTTCCGGCAAATCCTCAAGCAACGGAAGGGGAAGGACTACAAATCCCGTTCCAAGAAGGTTTGCTACAAGTGTGGTAAGCCCGGTCACTTTATTGCTAGATGTCCATTATCAAGTGACAGTGACAGGGACAACGACAAGAAGGGCAAGAGGAAGGAGAAGAAGAAGTACTACAAGAAGAAGGGCGGCGATGCCCATGTTTGTCGGGAGTGGGACTCCGACGAAAGCTCAAGCGACTCCTCCGACGACGAGGACGCCGCCAACATCGCCGTCACCAAAGGCCTCCTTTTCCCCAACGTCGGCCACAAGTGCCTCATGGCCAAGGACGGCAAAAAGAAGGTAAAATCAAAGTCCTCCACTAAATATGAAACATCTAGTGATGAGGATGATAAAAATGAGGAGGATAACTTGCGTATTCTTTTTGCCAACCTTAACATGGAACAAAAAGAAAAATTAAATGAGCTAATTAGTGCTATCCATGAAAAGGATGATCTCTTGGACTCCCAAGAGGACTTCCTAATCAAGGAAAACAAGAAACATGTTAAGGTTAAAAATGCTTATGCTCTAGAAAGAGAAAAATGTGAAAAATTATCTAGTGAGCTAAGCACTTGCCATGAGATTTTAGACAACCTTAGAAATGAAAATGCTAATTTGTTGGCTAAGGTTGATTCTCATGTTTGCATTGATCCTAGAAATGATAATGTTGATTTGCTTGCTAGGATTGATGAATTGAATGCTTCCATCGCTAGCCTTAGAAATGAGAATGAGAAATTAATTGCTAAGGCTAAGAATTTTGATGTTTGCAATACTACTATTTCTGACCTTAGAACTAAGAATGATTTGTTGCATGCTAAGGTTATTGAATTAAAGTCTTGCAAACCCTCTACATCTACTATTGAGCATGTGTCCATTTGCACTAAATGTAGAGATATTAATGTTGATGCTATCCATGATCACCTTGCCTTAATTAAAAAACAAAATGATCACATAGCACAACTTAATGCTAAAATTAGAGAGCATGACTTAGAAAATGAAAAATTTAAATTTGCTAGAAGCATGCTCTATAATGGGAGACGCCCGGGCATTAAGGACGGCATTGGCTTTCAAAGGGGAAACAATGTCAAAATTAATGCCCCTCCTAAGAACTTGTCTAACTTTGTTAAGGGCAAGGCTCCCATGCCTCAGGATAACGAGGGTTACATTTTGTACCCTGCCGGGTATCCTGAGAATAAGATTAAGAAAATTCATTCTAGGAAGTCTCACTCTGGCCCTAATTATGCTTTTATGTATAAGGGTGAGACATCTAGATCTAGGCAACCAACCCATGCCAAGTTGCCTAGAAAGAAAACTATTAATGCATCAAATGATCATGCCATTTCATTTAAAACCTTTGATGCATCTTATATGTTGACTAGCAAATCTGGCAAGGTAGTTGCCAAAATTGTTGGGGGCAAACACAAGGGCTCCAAGACTTGTGTTTGGGTACCCAAAGTTCTTGTATCTAATGCTAAAGGACCCAAAACCGTTTGGGTACCTAAAACAAAGAACTAAACTTGTTTTGTAGGTTTATGCATCCGGGGGCACAAGTTGGATACTCGACAGCGGGTGCACAAACCACATGACCGGGGAGAAAAGGATGTTCTCCTCATATGAGAAAAACCAAGATCCCCAACGAGCTATCACATTCGGGGATGGAAATCAAGGTTTGGTCAAAGGTTTGGGTAAAATTGCTATATCACCTGACCATACTATTTCCAATGTTTTTCTTGTAGATTCTTTAGATTACAATTTGCTTTCCGTATCCCAATTATGTAAAATGGGCTACAACTGTCTTTTTACTGATACTGGTGTTACTGTCTTTAGAAGAAGTGACGATTCAATAGCTTTTAAGGGAGTGTTAGAGGGTCAGCTATACTTGGTAGATTTTGAAAGAGCTGAACTCGACACTTGCTTAGTTGCTAAGACTAACTTGGGTTGGCTTTGGCACCGCCGACTAGCCCATGTTGGAATGAAGAATCTTCACAAGCTTCTAAAGGGAGAACATATTTTAGGACTAACAAATGTTCATTTTGAGAAAGACAGGATTTGTAGCGCATGTCAAGCAGGGAAGCAAGTTGGCACTCATCATCCACACAAGAACATAATGACTACCGACAGGCCACTGGAGCTCCTGCACATGGATTTGTTCGGCCCGATCGCTTACATAAGCATCGGCGGTAGTAAGTATTGTCTCGTAATTGTGGATGATTATTCTCGCTTCACTTGGGTATTCTTTTTACAGGAAAAATCTCAAACCCAAGAGACCTTAAAGGGATTCTTGAGACGAGCTCAAAATGAGTTCGGCTTAAGGATCAAGAAAATAAGAAGCGACAATGGGACGGAGTTCAAGAACTCTCAAATTGAAAGCTTCCTTGAGGAGGAGGGCATCAAGCATGAGTTCTCTTCTCCCTACACGCCACAACAAAATGGTGTAGTGGAGAGGAAGAATCGAACTCTATTGGACATGGCAAGAACCATGCTTGATGAGTACAAGACACCGGACCGGTTTTGGGCCGAAGCGGTCAACACCGCCTGCTACGCCATCAACCGGTTATATCTTCACCGAATCCTCAAGAAGACATCATATGAACTCCTAACCGGTAAAAAGCCCAATATTTCATATTTTAGAGTTTTTGGTAGCAAATGCTTCATTCTTATTAAAAGAGGTAGAAAATCAAAATTTGCTCCTAAAACTGTAGAAGGCTTTTTACTTGGTTATGACTCAAACACAAGGGCATATAGGGTCTTTAACAAGTCCACTGGACTAGTTGAAGTCTCGTGTGACGTTGTGTTTGATGAAACTAACGGCTCTCAAGTGGAGCAAGTTAATCTTGATGAGATAGGTGAAGAACAGGCTCCATGTATCGCGCTAAGGAACATGTCCATCGGGGATGTGTGTCCTAAGGAATCCGAAGAGCCTCCAAGTACACAAGATCAACCATCTTCCTCCATGCAAGCATCTTCACCAACTCAAAATGAGGATGAGGCTCAAAATGATGAAGAGCAAAATCAAGAAGACGAGCCACCTCAAGGTGATAGCAATGATCAAGGGGGAGATACAAATGATCAAGAAAAGGAGAATGAGGAAGAACTAAGACCGCCACACCCAAGAGTCCACCAAGCAATCCAACGAGATCACCCCGTCGACACCATCCTCGGCGACATTCATAAGGGGGTAACTACTCGATCTCGGGTTGCTCATTTTTGTGAACATTACTCTTTTGTTTCCTCTATTGAGCCACACAGGGTAGAGGAAGCTCTCCAAGATTCGGATTGGGTGGTGGCGATGCAAGAAGAGCTCAACAATTTCACGAGGAACGAGGTATGGCATTTAGTTCCACGTCCTAATCAAAATGTTGTAGGAACCAAATGGGTCTTCCGCAACAAGCAAGATGAGCATGGTGTGGTGACAAGGAACAAAGCTCGACTCGTGGCCAAAGGGTATTCACAAGTCGAAGGTTTGGATTTTGGTGAAACCTATGCACCCGTAGCTAGGCTTGAGTCAATTCGCATATTATTGGCCTATGCTACTCACCATGGCTTTAAGCTCTATCAAATGGATGTGAAAAGTGCCTTCCTCAATGGACCAATCAAGGAAGAGGTCTATGTTGAGCAACCTCCCGGCTTTGAAGACAGTGAGTACCCTAACCATGTCTATAGGCTCTCTAAGGCACTTTATGGGCTCAAGCAAGCCCCAAGAGCATGGTATGAATGCCTAAGAGATTTCCTTATTGCAAATGGCTTCAAAGTCGGCAAGGCCGATTCTACACTCTTTACTAAAACTCTTGAAAATGACTTGTTTGTATGCCAAATTTACGTTGATGATATTATATTTGGGTCTACTAACGAGTCTACATGTGAAGAGTTTAGTAGGATCATGACACAGAAATTCGAGATGTCGATGATGGGGGAGTTGAAGTATTTTCTAGGATTCCAAGTCAAGCAACTCCAAGAGGGCACCTTCATTAGCCAAACGAAGTACACTCAAGACATTCTTGCTAAGTTTGGGATGAAGGATGCCAAACCCATCAAGACACCCATGGGAACTAATGGGCATCTCGACCTCGACACGGGAGGTAAGTCCGTGGATCAAAAGGTATACCGGTCGATGATTGGTTCATTGCTTTATTTATGTGCATCTCGACCGGACATTATGCTTTCCGTTTGCATGTGTGCAAGATTCCAATCCGACCCTAAGGAATCACACCTTACGGCCGTAAAACGAATCTTGAGATATTTGGCTTATACACCTAAGTTTGGGCTTTGGTACCCTCGGGGATCCACATTTGATTTACTTGGCTATTCGGATGCCGATTGGGCGGGGTGCAAAATCAATAGGAAGAGCACATCGGGGACTTGCCAGTTCTTGGGAAGATCCTTGGTGTCTTGGGCTTCAAAGAAGCAAAATTCGGTCGCTCTTTCCACCGCCGAAGCCGAGTACATTGCCGCAGGACATTGTTGCGCGCAATTGCTTTGGATGAGGCAAACCCTGCGGGACTACGGTTACAAATTAACCAAAGTCCCTTTGCTATGTGATAATGAGAGTGCAATTAAGATGGCCGACAATCCCGTCGAGCATAGCCGCACTAAGCACATAGCCATTCGGTATCATTTTCTTAGGGATCACCAACAAAAGGGGGATATCGAGATTTCTTACATTAATACTAAAGATCAATTAGCCGATATCTTTACCAAGCCACTTGATGAACAATCTTTTACCAGACTTAGGCATGAGCTCAATATTCTTGATTCTAGAAATTTCTTTTGCTAAGCTTGCACACATAGCTCATTTGAATACCTTTGATCATATCTCTTTTATATGCTATGACTAATGTGTTTTCAAGTTTATTTCAAACCAAGTCATAGGTATATTGAAAGGGAATTGGAGTCTTCGGCGAAGACAAAGGCTTCCACTCCGTAACTCATACTTCGCCACCACTCCGAGCAACTCTCTCCTCTTTGGGGGAGAAATGAGCATCAAGGAAAAGGACTTCATCCTTGGGGGAGAGAGTAAAAGCTCAAACGCAAAAGGACTTCGTCTTTGGTATAATCCTAACTCACTTATTTATGACCAAAGGGGAAGAAAGTACTTCTAGGGCTCTAATGATTCCGTTTTTGGCGATTCATGCCAAAAAGGGGGAGAAATGAGCCCAAAGCAAAAGGACCGCACCACCACCACCAAATTCAAAAACTTAGTGCTTTTCAAAAGTCTTTATCATTTAGTATCCTATTGTGTTCAAAAGGGGGAGAAAGTAGTATTTCAAAAATGGTATATCAAAACCCTCTTGAACACTAAGAGGTGGATCTCTTTTAGGGGGAGTTTTGTTTAGTCAAAGGAAAAGCATTTGAAACAGGGGGAGGAAATTTCAAATCTTAAAAAATGCTTTTGCAAACTCTTATTTATTTACCTTTGACTATTTGCAAAAGATCTATGAAAAGGATTTACAAAAGGTTTTGCAAAAACAAAACAAGTGGTGCAAACGTGGTCCAAAATATTATATAAGAAAGAAACAATTCATGCATATTTTGCAAGTATTTATATTGGCCCAATTCCAAGCAACCTTTGCAGTTCAATTATGCACTTCCATATTTGCTTTGGTTTGTGTTGGCATCAATCACCAAAAAGGGGGAGATTGAAAGGGAATTAGGCTTACACCCAGTTCCTAAATAGTTTTGGTGGTTGAATCGCCCAACACAAATAAATTGGACTAACTAGTTTGCTCTAGATTACATGTTCTACAGGTGCCAAAGGTTCATCTACAACTATACTAATTCGACTGTCCGGAATACCGTAGATTATTCCAGACAGGAGAAGCTTTTTGGAAAAACAGGCCAAGCGCGGACCGTCCGGGCTCTTGCGGCGGACCGTCCGCGACATCGGGATACCCCTCGGACAGAACCAATGCAAAAACACAAGTTTCCACTACAGACTGTCCGGAGGAAAAGCGAAGACCGTCCGAGCCCTCGCACGGACCGTCCGGCCTCAGGCGCGGACCGTCCGGTCGGTAAGAAACCGAAAAACCCGAAGGTGACGGGTTCGGAGAAATGAATTTTAGCGGCCTCGCGGACCGTCCGGGCCAGGCGGGCGGACCGTCCGCGACTGGCTCTGTCTGACATCTGACGTCGCATTAAATGCAATATAGCCGTTGATATAGCCGTTACTGCTGACCGTTGCATTTTCAGCCGTTGATCTACAGGGGCGGACCGTCCGCACCAGGAGGGCGGACCGTCCGCGCTCAGCAGAATGGCCCAACGGCTAGGAAGTGGTTGGTGGCTATAAATACAACCCCAACCACCTCCATTCACTCCATCCAAGCATTCCAACCTTCAACATTCAATACAAGAGCTAGCACTCCATTCCAAGACACATTCAAAGCCTCCACCTCTCCAAGTTTCACAATTGAGAAAAGAGATCATTAGTGATTAGTGACTTGAGAGAGGAAGTGATCCGTGTGTTACTTGTCGCTCTTGTTGCTTGGCTTTTTAATCGTGCTTTCTTGATTCCTTCATTGCGATCAAACTCACTTGTAATTGAGGCAAGAGACACCAAACTTGTGGTGGTCCTTGTGGGAACTTTGTGTTCCAAGTGATTGTGAAAAGAAAGCTCACTCGATCCGTGGATCGTTTGAGAGAGGGAAGGGTTGAAAGAGACCCGGCCTCTGTGGCCTCCTCAACGGGGAGTAGGTTTGCAAGAACCGAACCTCGGTAAAACAAATCTTCGTGTCTCACTTGCTTATTCGCCTGGGATTTGTTTTGCGCCCTCTCTCGCGGACTCGTTTCTTTATTACTAACGCTAACCCGGCTTGTAGTTGTGTTCATATTTGTAAATTTCAGTTTCGCCCTATTCACCCCCCCCCTCTAGGCGACTATCAGAGTCTTTGATTGATGGCTTGAGGTGTTATGGTGGCATGTATTTATATAGGCTGGGAGGTGGGTGGTTACATGATAGCTCTAATCTGGTACTTATCACAACCATATCCATTATATTATAAACTCTAACAAACTCGAAACTAAATCTGTTACATAATAGATCTAATTTGGTACTTATCTGTTATAATAATCCTATCCTATATATTAAGAACTCTACCAAACTCAAAACGAAATATGTTACATAATAGATCTAATCTGGTACTTATCTGTTACAATCCTATCCTATCTATTAGGAACTCTAACAAACTCGAAATCAAATCCGTTGCGCAGGTGAGAAGTTTGATCGGGCGATTACAATAACTACGGTGGTTAGTTTGTTACGAATAGCAAGGGATGGCCGATGTCATGGATGATGTAACAGTGATGCAAGATCCGGCAAGTGGAATAAAAAAATAGGAGAAAAAACTCACGTGGGTTGTGTTCCTTAAGTGGCCGATTAGGTAAGCCTTTTATTTTCTATTCTTTTTTTTGTTTTTTATTTCTAGATTTAATATCCCAATTCAAATCTGATTTTAAATTTTGAAACCAAATTATATGCACAACCAAAATACCAACATGGATGCAAATATCTTACACTTATTTACTCCTTATTTACTTTGCTCAAATAAGTATTTGTATGCATGAAATTTAATAAGCATGGAATTCACATAGTTATATAACACAATAGAAATAATTTATTTAGAATAACTCACTATCCTATTTATTATAGTTTAAGTATATAGCCAACATTTTATATTTACTATTTATTAAATTGTAGGGAAGATAGTGTCAATTCATAACTTTGTTATAATACGTTTGAAATTTTAAATCTTTAGAGAATTTTATTAATTCACCAAGATATGATTTTGGAGTGTTACATATTCTACCCCGTTAAAAAGAATCTCGTCCTCGAGATTAGTAAGAAAGAGGATATAGAACGAATGGTTTGTAATTTAGCTTTTAGTTTCTAATTAGTTCAAAAATCAAGAGCCCCCTTTTTATAAGAATCATTAATGGGTGATTAAGAGAGTATAGATATCTAGCCACTTATTATGTGGGATAAGAGATGGATAGGTTGTGGTAAGAAGGATTATGGCAAGGAAATACTCCATCTTGGATGGTGACGCGTCTGAAGATTTGGTTTGACTTTTATCATTCCTTGACGAGGTTGATGTTCTCTTCTTGAGTCTGAGTTAGGGACCTTCAGTCTTGGTGTTAGATACTATTATCCGAGTTGGGATAACAATTGTGGGTGCATGGGGTAGGTAGGTTAAACAGAGTTTTACTTTACTTTTGGGATAGATGGATGAGGCAACCTGTGATGTAGGTTAGGTTTTTGTTCATGAATGAGTTGGTCTAAGACATTAATTTAGGTTAATATATGTTTGTAGAAGCAGTGTCTAATCCATATCACCAGATTAACTAACCTGTTAAGTAACTCACTTTAAATTAGATCATATTAGATGGGATCTATATAAGGTTGGTATGGCTCAGACCGGATTGGATCTAATTAATTTCGATTAGATCATGGTCAGGGTGGGATAAGTATGTTTATCAGGACAAGATGAATCTATTGGGATAAGATAGAATCTTTTAAGATAAGATGGATTTATTTAAAATAGATATACTTCAATGTAGGATAATCTAGGTTGTCTAGTTATCTTATGAATATATTTTTTATGCCTATATGTATATGTAGATGCAATTGTGGATATTACTCCACAACCCATCACACTCAATCAAAGAACCAAATCAAACAAGGTTCATAAGGACAAGCATTAAAGTGCATAGATACATATAAAAATAGTTCTTTCCCTAGAATTAGGATTCCTATTACTAAGGGTCACTTTAGGTATATGATTCCAAGGTGTGAAATCCATTTGGTCTTTAGAAGAGATAAGATAAGACTTAAGAGTAATCAGAGTATAACAACAATAGGGAAGTTTAGAAAGAATCAGAGTAGCAAGGGTAAGTAGGTAAGGGTTGTCTAGTTCTATCTAGGTTCGTCCTACAGTCAACATTCCTCTGATACCACTTATGTCACACCCGGATTTAGGGGGGTCAAATGTGTGCTAGGATCAAGTCTCACACATATAATGACTCATGGTACAGAAACAAATGTCACATCTTTAATATATAATGGAGTTCTGTATAAAATAGTTAAATAATTACATCATAGGAAGACAACGATCCAGCAACCACAGTTGACTGGGAGACGACAGCCTAGACCTCTTACAAACTCATCGCAACATCCTTCATGCTCCTTATCTCGTGGTACCTATCCTTGACCTGGGGGGATGTGAGTATAGCAAGGGTGAGCTCACATACGTTCATCACTCAACAAGTTGTGGGGAATCATGTGCATGAGCTCACTTACAGTGGAGGCTCATGTGAAGTGTAAGGCTTACCAAAGGAGATGGTTAAAGCTGAGCATTGCTTTTAAAGTTGGTCAAAAATTTTAGCGGTTACTAAGTATAAGTACATACCAACCCAAATAAATAATATATCATAATTAATAATAACACCCACAATGCAATGCATATGGCAAATTAAGTTTAGTTCCATAAATTACTCATGTGAGGGTCCGAGCTGCTCATGACCGTGAGCACGACTGATATACCAGTTTTACACTCTACAGAGGTTGCGCATCTTTACCCATAAGACGTGTTTCCCGATTAGCCAGGGTTAGCTAGACCCTTAGACACTTCCAAGGTGAATGGCTAGGGATCCACTGCGAGGCCTTTCCAAAGTTCCACTAGTTCGAGAAAACCCGCTACGGATTCAGGAAGAAGAAAGCATAGGAATCCCTCGTCTGAAATGCCATCGCAATAGTTCGACCCGAGAACCTCCCTATACTCTGCAACGACGCCTCCCCGCTTTCCCCTTTTGGGTAAGGTAATCTCTCCCTAGCTTTCCTAATTACTTAGCCAAGGGCATCTCATTCCACCCTTGTGGTAGCACTATTGTCCCGGGTGGTTCTCCATGTTCCAATTAACATGATGATCTTATCATGAACAATAATTAAAACAACAATATAATTAGAACATGATCATAATATAACATTAATTTCCCAAAACTAGGTAGAGCAATAGCAAATCTACCCAACAGTTCTTTTGTTTGCAATGTGTAAATAATACTAGGGAAACCTATTGAGTCCCATCAAATTAACCTCAGCATGTCACAGTGATTACCAGGAACATTATTAGGTGAAGAAGAGTGATCAAGGGCACAACTTGCCTTAGACTTGAGATTCCAGGTACCTCACCAAATTGGTCTTTAGGTGACTCGTAACCTCGCTGCTACTCGTAGCAATACATACAAATAGACAAGAAGTACTTAAAATAACAGTACACTAAATATGAGAATAAACAACGTAAGAATATTCTATGCGCTGCTACAAGTGCGTAGGTTGGAGAATCACTAAAATCGAAGTTATGGTGAAAAAGATATGATTTTCAGAAGACCTATGTGATTATATATGAGGATTATGTTTTATCTGGATTAACGTAAAGCATGTGATAAAAAGGTAACTAACTCCATCCAACTTTTAATTCAAGTGGCCACTAGTTCACATTCTAGTCAACTTATAGATGACCTAATTTCAATTATTAACTTAGACAAGTTAATCCAATAAACAGGGGTTAAACATATTAGTTCTAAAAGTAGTTGTTATGCTATAAACAGGGTTGTTACTTTGTAGACAATTTTATTATGAAGCTAACACAACTGGAACGGGCTAAAACAGAGTTAAAACGAGAAAGATATGGATTTTACAATTTTCTAGAATTATTTTCATATTAGAAATCCAATTTCGGCTTATATTATATAGATCCTATCTCCTAATGGAGACGACCACAATTCCCAAGAAAAGAAGGGGCTAATCTATTAAAAATAGGACTCACATGTAAAGTTCTTTGTGCATGAGTGAACTGTGGGTTAATTTTGCGAAACCGGAGGGTCTCTTTATAAAGATGGACATGGCAAAGGGGTATGGTGGATTGCTAGCAGTGGGATCCAAATCTGACGACAGGATCAGAGACTTATCTCACTTGAACCAGTATTCTATCACAGCGGTCGGATCTAAAATCAACGCTCGAGATTAAAGGATCCCGCGATATGATCTCGGCCAATAGATCCGTGGGTTGTGTTCCTTAAGTGGCCGATTAGGTAAGCCTTTTCTTTGCTATTCTTTTTTCTGTTTTTATTTCCAGATTTAATTATCCCAATTCAAATCTGATTTCAAACCATATTTATATGCACAACCAAAACAACAACATGAATGCAAATATTTTACACTTATTTACTCCTTATTTACTTTGCTCAAATAAGTATTTGTATGCATGAAATTTAATAAGCATGGAATTCACATAGTTATATAACACAATAGGAGTAATTTATATAGAATAACTCACTATCCTATTTATTATAGTTTAAGTATATAACCAACATTTTTATATTTACTATTTATTAAATTGTAGGGAAGATAGTCTCAATTCATAACTTTGTTATAATACGCTTAAAATTTTAAATCTTTAGGGAATTGTTGGGGACCTTCGGCGTCCGAAGGTCCTCAAAAACAGGATTTAACAGTATTTCTGTAGTACAATGTGTGAACAGGTACCCTCGGACTAAAGTTGGCATTGCAGTAGACCGGAATAATACGAAGCTTGATACAGAGCCGAAGGTGTTGAGCAGGAAAGCTTCGGCGTAACAGCAAAGAGTGGAACCGACTTAAAGATGAAAAGGCTATTCAGACCTCGATAGACTACTATAGAGTTATTATCAAATGTAAAGGGCATGAATGTAATTTTGTAAGGGCTGTGTCCCGTGTCTATAAATAGGTGAACAGTATCCCCGTACTGTTCACGCTGACTTGGCATTCGCTTTTTGCGTCACACTTGTATTGTCATTTCCTTCCGATTGAAGGTACACTTGTGATTCAATAATATTTTTATTTATACTCAATAATAAATGATTGTTCATGTTTTCTTTTATATTATTTATATTTTATCACCTTCGTCATTGTCTGATGAGTTTATGAAGGTATGTCCTTCATAACCTTCGTCCGCAAGTCATTACATCCTAAGGGAAATAATGCTTCGGAGGACGAAGGACATTAACGATTAACATTTTCTATGTTGCCTTGTTCTTAACTCTTGAAGTGCTTGAGAACAAGTCCCCAACATTGGCGCCCACCTCCGGTGAACTCACTTCCATTTCTTGAGCTTTTCAACATCTTCGGCAAGCGTTACCTTCGTCATGCCGCCAAAGAAGGCTTCAGCACCAGGGGCTGGCACGCTGCAGCCGCTGGACCCCAATCAAGACGTCCTTTCTTTTAGAGAGGCACGAAGCCAGAAGAGGAAGGCTACTAGTCCAACACCTCCGGAGGATGATCTAGATCAGGAGATTCAAAATCTGGAAATCCTTCAGCAGCAGGTTCAACGCAAGAAGGAAAAGATGGCCAGGGTAGCTGAACTGCAGAGGCAGATAGACGAAGCCTCTGAAGAAGTTCGTCATCTTGCTCAGGACGAGCAACACCGAAGGCCTCAGCATCAAGACCTTCATCAGGAGGGTTTTCCCAACGAAGATGATTGGTATGATAATTTCCATCATGGGAATTTTGTTTTTGATGATGCTTCTCCTCTGTCCCCTGAGCTGCAGGCTACACCTTGGCCCCCGTCCTACAAGCCGCCTCAGCTCCCTGTATTCGATGGCCACTCAGACCCGAAGCAGTTTTTGATGAGCTACGAAGCAACAGTGTCTTCGTATGGTGGCAATGCTTCAGTCATGGCCAAATCTTTCGTTATGGCTGTCAGAAGTGTTGCTCAAACCTGGTATTCCTCCCTTCGACCAGGCACGATCACTTCATGGCAGAAGCTGAAGGATTTGTTGTTAACCAGCTTTCAAGGATTTCAGACGAAGCCGGTCACTGCTCAGGCTCTGTTCCAGTGCACTCAGGACCACGAAGAATACCTTCAGGCATATGTCCGAAGGTTCTTGCGTCTGAGGGCACAGGCACCAACGGTGCCCAATGAAATTGTCATCGAGGCCATGATCAAGGGGCTTCGGCCAGGTCCGTCAGCTCAGTACTTCGCCAGGAAGCCTCCTCAAACTTTGGAGAAGCTTCTCCAGAAAATGGATGAATACATTCGGGCCGACAATGATTTTCGCCAAAGAAGGGAGGAGGCTTTCAGGTTTTCTGAAATGACCAGGGGCTTCGGAGGGAGGTTTTACCCGAGGCATGTGAGATCAATTCACAATTCTACACAAAATGATGACAGAGGAAGCCAACAGCAAAGGCCACAATGCTCCTCACAGGCTTCTGGACAACAGCAAAGCTCCTTCCGGCCACCAGCTCCAAGAGGCAGAGGCGCCAGGGGCTTCGGAGGAAGATTTGACGATCAACCGAGAAGAATCTTTTGCTTATTCTGCGGTGAGAACAAAGGCCATACTACCAGGATGTGCCATGTTACTATACAGAAGCAAAAGGAAATAGCTGAAGCAGCAGCACAACAAGCCCAGCCGAAGCAGGTCATGCATACAGCTTCGTATCATTCGCCCTACATCCCAGAATATGTGGGCAACCATCCTGCAGTCTCTGCTGCTTCGGCGAGTCAGCCTCAAGCTCCCTGGCAACAGCCTCCGCCTCCACCTCCGTTGCAACAAGGCCAGCAGCCAGAAGGGAGCCAATATGCTCCGCATCAAAGGGACTTCAGAGAACAGTCCGAAGCTCGCACGGTCAACAGCACTGTGCCAGAATCAAAGCACATCTATTGACAAATATCCTACCTTAATAGCAATCTTTTTTATTCAGTTTTATTTTCTGTAATAAAGGACATTGTTTAGGTTTCATGTAATTAGTTTCGTTGATTCCTACAAGAAAAATATGTTTTCTTCACAGGCTTGTGATAATAAAAAGGACCTTCGGACTATCGAAAATTCTTCGAAGCAACGAAAAGTCGTTCTAAGGAACGCAGAGTAAGTTTGACGAAGTCACAAAAAGTCGTTCCGAAGGGAGCGCAGTGTAAGTTTTCTGCTCCAAAGTCGTTCCAAAAGGAATGCAGAGCATACAGCGAAAAGTCAACGCTGATACCGCCTAAGTAAAAGGCGAAGAAGCTCCAAAGACGTTCCTAAGGGAATGCAGAGCTTACAGCGAAAAGTCAACGCTGATACCGCCTAAGTAAAAGGCGAAGAAGCTCCAAAGACGTTCCTAAGGGAATGCAGAGCTTACAGCGAAAAGTCAACGCTGATTCCGCTGAAGTAAAAGGCGAAGAAGCTCCTAAGGGAGGCTTATAGCGAAAAGTCAATGCTGATTCACAAAAAGATTATGTGTTTTATCGCGCAAATATGCGTGTATCTTCGGAATATCACCTTACATAGCATTGCATCATCACATCATCTTTGCATAACATAAGCATCATACATCATACTGCATGTGGCATAAGGAAATATGATATCAATCTTCGGAAAAACGCTTTGAAAAAGGGGCAAATCATGCCAAGTAACAAGGAGAAACAATATTGATCTCTGAAGTATAGCCTTGAAGAATGTTTCTACGAAGCTTCAAAACTTTCCAGGATACTTCGGATATTGTTGTGATAAATGGTAATTCTTCTTCACGAAGCATGAAAAGAAGGGAAGGTGTTTTTTCGCCAAAGACTCAAAAAAGGTACGTATGTAAAGTTTCATGCATCGTAAAGAATTGAATCATAAAGAAAAATAAAACAAATATGTTACATACAGGATTACAAGATATTACACATGTTACATTTAAAATGTTTTTACAATAGCATCTAGTCTTCCCTAAGTACCACTTCTGCCGCTTCGTTCAACAGTCGATCGACAACTTCATCCATAATAGCTTCAGCCATCTTTTTAATCTCATCGTCACCCTTAGGCCGTGCACCCGGAGATACTTCAGTAGGATCTGAGGAAGGACAGCACACGGCTACTTTGCTATTACAAATCGCAAACAAATCTTAAAGCCTAAGATTACAACACGATAAAAACTATTATTTAATACCTAATTGACCTTCGGCTTCTGCGCTCTTTTCAGCAGCCTCAGCTACTTCTCTAGCATCGTGGATGCCCTTTTCACTTCTTCGAATAATTTCTCCGGCCATTTCTCGGCCACCATTATCCCAGATATCGGTAAAAAACTTTCCACCAATTATGCTAGCTTCGGCCGAAGGCTCTCTGGCATTCTTCGGCAGCTTCATTCATTTCAACCTTCGGCCTGCGAAGGCCGAAGCTTTGCCAAATAGGGCGCATAATTATACCCTTGATATCTTCTCGTGCTTTCAGATCATTTTTTACATAGAACCATTCTGTCATCCAGCCGCTGGGCCATCTTTTCCGAAAAGTTGGCACGGGGCAGCTTGATCCAGACCGAGAAACAAAATTGTAGCAGCCAAAGTTATTGTGATACTGTTCCTTACCCCAAGGTATTGTCTCGTATGATAATTCGTGCATATTGCAGAAACTTTTTGCATCAGGCTTCAGACCTTGGCTTCGCACGGCCCACACGAAGATGTTCAGCCTTATAATTGCCTCGGGGGTAAGTTGGTGAAGGTAGACTTCGAAAATCTTCAACACCTCCACGACGAAGCTGCTCAAGGGCAATCGCAGCCCAGCCTTCAAAAAGCTTCGAAACACTACGACTTCATTCTCTTCGGGGTGTGGACAAGTCTTCTCCCCTTCGTCGGCCCTCACAACGGACAAATCCCGGAAATACCTTCCTCTCATGTTAACAAGATGATTCTCTTTGATAGTTGATTTACCATAAACTGAATGGCTTGGTCGCCAGGGGCGATCTTCGGAGTCTTCGCCACCGCTGTCCACATCATAACTTTCACTGTCACCAGTATCTTCAGACAGACCTTCCAGAATCTCTTTGGTGATTTTTTCTGTGTTGGTCTTCGACATCGCTATAAGAAACCCCAAGTTCTTCTCTTCATCAAGACTCAGCTTCACCTCAGCAGCAGCCTTCTTAGCAGCTTCAGACATCTTCGGAAACACTAAAAACTGTTTTCAAAGCCGAAGCTTCAAAGCTGAAAGCTTAGCGAATCACAGCGCACAAGAGCTAAAAATTGAGTGAGCGGGAGTGGTTGGCCAGAAAGCGTGCAAAATGAGTTTGCGGTATGGCCGTATTTATACGCTCGGTGCGTTGAAAGTTGAAAGACCCCACTTGTCATTGAATGTTGCTATTCTAGCAAAGGGAAGGTGTTTTTTCGGACCTTCGGCGTAAAGCCTTCGTCCATATCGCAATCTAAATTTATTATTTCAAACAAATTAATATTGCGAGGGGCTACTGTTGGGGACCTTCGGCGTCCGAAGGTCCTCAAAAACAGGATTTAACAGTATTTCTGTAGTACAATGTGTGAACAGGTACCCTCGGACTAAAGTTGGCATTGCAGTAGACCGGAATAATACGAAGCTTGATACAGAGCCGAAGGTGTTGAGCAGGAAAGCTTCGGCGTAACAGCAAAGAGTGGAACCGACTTAAAGATGAAAAGGCTATTCAGACCTCGATAGACTACTATAGAGTTATTATCAAATGTAAAGGGCATGAATGTAATTTTGTAAGGGCTGTGTCCCGTGTCTATAAATAGGTGAACAGTATCCCCGTACTGTTCACGCTGACTTGGCATTCGCTTTTTGCGTCACACTTGTATTGTCATTTCCTTCCGATTGAAGGTACACTTGTGATTCAATAATATTTTTATTTATACTCAATAATAAATGATTGTTCATGTTTTCTTTTATATTATTTATATTTTATCACCTTCGTCATTGTCTGATGAGTTTATGAAGGTATGTCCTTCATAACCTTCGTCCGCAAGTCATTACATCCTAAGGGAAATAATGCTTCGGAGGACGAAGGACATTAACGATTAACATTTTCTATGTTGCCTTGTTCTTAACTCTTGAAGTGCTTGAGAACAAGTCCCCAACAGGAATTTTCTTAATTCACCAAGATACGATTTTGGAGTGTTACAAATAGTCATCATCATTAAGCATCATCTTAAAAGTATTTAGAGTAACTCTAATCAAAGGAGCTCCCAAGGCTGCTCATAACCGCGAGCACACTGATATACTAGTTTCTAACACTCTGCAGAAATTGCACACTTTATCCACGGGGCGTGATTCCCTTTCTGCCTGAGGAGCGCTACTCCCCATTGACCACTACCTAGGTGGTCTGGCAGGGTATCACTACGTAGCCTTTACAAAGATTCCCTTGGTGTGTAGTTGCTCGTTAAATTTTGCCAGTCGTACAAACATAGTACTCCTCTCTAAGTTGGGTGACTTACAAAACCAAATCGAATGAACCTTAGCACCCACCCTTAGTAGAGCAAGCACTATGCTCCAGCCCCCATTGACGGCACAACGGCAAAGCCAACTACACCCACAAGTTCCTCTAATTAATCAGCTAAGGGCGTCCCATTCCACCCTCATGGTTGTACTGTTTTCTCGGGTGGTCATCCAGCGAACAGCCCGAGTCCCCTAAAATATCACATGTTCATCATCATAATCAAGATTGCATCGTCGTATCATAAATGTTCTCATCATGTTCATTGATTAAAGTAAAGCAATAACATGAAGCTAACCATAGTAACCCAAAAGGTAATCAAGGACAAGGTAAATAGAAAGCTAGTCAATCCTTAGGTTGATCATGGTATGCGGGACATTGAATTATAAAGTAAATAGGACATAATGGGTCAGATGACACTTGCCTTCACCAGGTTGCTGCTTAGGGAAGTATCATACAACACACTCGGAAACCTCGGACTGCTCGTTGTCTATGCAAAGCAATCATTCATTCAACACATTTGGGAAATGACAAAAGAACAATACACCAAACATATGCAACAGGGTGAACAGAAGTTCAATAGAAAAGTATAAACACGAAAGTGAAATCTTGGTTCTAGGGTAGATTAATATACCTAGAGGTCTGTGGTTTTCCAACTACTGTCTATCTCAGTAGATTACATTAATTAACTATATCTATCTTAATGAGTTATTTACTTAACTAAAGTTATTCTAGAGATAGAATCATATATTAAATATGATTATTACAAAGTTAACCACTTAACTATTCATTAGGGTTTCACTTTTATTCTCCCTTTAATAGACATTCCATTACTTTAAATTAACCTAGAGTTTAGCCATAAAATTAATACATGTGATAGTCGCCTAGAGGGGGGGTGAATAGGGCGAAACTGAAATTTACAAAAATAATCACAACTACAAGCCGGGGTTAGCGTTAGTAATAATAAATGTGTCCGCAAGAGAGGGCGCAAAATAAATCGCAAGCAAATAAGGAGAGTGACACGCGGATTTGTTTTACCGAGGTTCGGTTCTTGCAAACCTACTCCCCGTTGAGGAGGCCACAAAGGCCGGGTCTCTTTCAACCCTTCCCTCTCTCAAACGGTCCCTCGGACCGAGTGAGCTTTCCTTCTTCTCAATCAACCGGGAACAAAACTTCCCCGCAAGGGCCACCACACAATCAGTGCCTCTTGCCTCGGTTACAATTGAGTGTTGATCACAAGAGCAAAAGAGAAAGAAAGAATGCGATCCAAGCGCAAGAGCTCAAAAGAACACGGCAAATCTCTCTCTCTAATCACTAGGGTTTTGTGTGGAATTGGAGAGGATTTGATCTCTTTGAATGTGTCTAGAATTGAATGCCTAGCTCTTGTAAGTGGTTGAGAAGTGGGAAAACTTGGATGGCAATGAATGTGGGGTGGTTGGGGTATTTATAGCCCCAACCACCAAACATGACCGTTGGCTGGAGGCTTCTGTTCGATGGCGCACCGGACAGTCCGGTGCACACCGGACAGTCCGGTGCCCCTGCCACGTCAGCGTTGCCGTTGGATTCTAGCCGTTGGAGCTTCTGACTTGTGGGCCCGCCTGGGTGTCCGGTGCACACCGGACATGCACTGTTTGATGTCCGGTGCACCGGTATGGGCAGCCCTGACGTCTGCGCGCGCTGCGCGCGCATTTAATGCAGCGCAGGGAGCCGTTGGCGCCGCAGGGAGCCGTTGCTCCGCTGGCACACCGGACAGTCCGGTGCACACCGGACAGTCCGGTGAATTTTAGCGGAGCGGCTGCCGCGCGAACCCGAGGCTGGCGAGTTCCGGGGGCCGAGCTTCCTTGGAGCACCGGACATGTCCGGTGCACACCGGGCAGTCCGGTGAATTATAGCGCGCCGGCTTCCGAGAAATCCCGAGGGTGAAGAGTTTGAGACTGGGTCCCCTGGTGCACCGGACAGGTACTGTTCACTGTCCGGTGGCACACCGGACAGTCCGGTGTGCCAGACCAGGGGTGCCCTCGGTTGCCCCTTTGCACGTTTATTGAATCCAACACTTGGTCTTCTTATTGGCTGAGTGTGAACTTTTTACACCTGTATAATCTATACACTTGGGCAAACTAGTTAGTCCAAAGATTTGTGTTGGGCAATTCAACCACCAAAATTATATAGGAACTAGGTGTAAGCCTAATTCCCTTTCAATCTCCCCCTTTTTGGTGATTGATGCCAACACAAACCAAAGCAAATATAGAGGTGCATAATTGAACTAGTTTACATAATGTAAGAATAAAGGTTGCTTGGAATTTGAGCCAATAAAACTACTTACAAGATATGCATGGAATGTTTCTTTCTTATATAACATTTTGGACCACGTTTGCACCACATGTTTTGTTTTTTGCAAATTCTTTTGTAAATCCATTTCATAGATCTTTTGCAAATAGTCAAAGGTAAATAAGTAAGAGTTTGCAAAAGCATTTTCGAGATTTGAAATTTCCTCCCCCTGTCTCAAATGCTTTTCCTTTGACAAAACAAAACTCTCCCTAAAAGAGATCCACCTCTTAGTGTTCAAGAGGGTTTTGATATCCCATTTTTGAAATACTACTTTCTCCCCCTTTTGAACACAATAGGATACCAAATGATAAAGACTTTTGGAAAGCCCTAAGTTTTTGAATTTGGTGGTGGTGGTGCGGTCCGTTTGCTTTGGGCTTATTTCTCCCCCTTTTTGGCATGAATCGCCAAAAACGGAATCATTAGAGCCCTCGAAGTGCAATCTTCCCCTTTGGTCATAAATAAGTGAGTTAAGATTATACCAAAGACGAAGTGCTTTTGCGTTTGAGCTTTTACTTTCTCCCCCAAGGATGAAGTCCTTTTCCTT
Organism: Zea mays; assembly: GCF_902167145.1. Classification (NCBI taxonomy): domain Eukaryota; kingdom Viridiplantae; phylum Streptophyta; class Magnoliopsida; order Poales; family Poaceae; genus Zea; species Zea mays. The sequence goes on along the minus strand of NC_050104.1, from coordinate 7,326,623 downwards.
GATGCTCATTTCTCCCCTGAAGAAGAGAGAGTTGCTCGGAGTGGTGGCGAAGTATGAGTTACGGAGTGGAAGCCTTTGTCTTCGCCGAAGACTCCAATTCCCTTTCAATATACTTATGACTTGGTTTGAAATAGACTTGAAAACACATTAGTCATAGCATATAAAAGAGATATGATCAAAGGTATTCAAGTGAGCTATGTGTGCAAGTTAGCAAAAGAAATTTCTAGAATCAAGAATATTTAGCTCATGCCTAAGTCTGGTAAAAGATTGTTCATCAAGTGGCTTGGTAAAGATATCGGCTAATTGATCTTTAGTATTAATGTAAGAAATCTCGATATCCCCCTTTTGTTGGTGATCCCTAAGAAAATGATACCGAATGGCTATGTGCTTAGTGCGGCTATGCTCGACGGGATTGTCGGCCATTTTGATTGCACTCTCATTATCACATAGCAAAGGGACTTTGGTTAATTTGTAACCGTAGTCCCGCAGGGTTTGCCTCATCCAAAGCAATTGCGCGCAACAATGTCCTGCGGCAATGTACTCGGCTTCGGCGGTGGAAAGAGCGACCGAATTTTGCTTCTTTGAAGCCCAAGACACCAAGGATCTTCCCAAGAACTGGCAAGTCCCCGATGTGCTCTTCCTATTGATTTTGCACCCCGCCCAATCGGCATCCGAATAACCAATTAAATCAAATGTGGATCCCCTAGGGTACCAAAGCCCAAACTTAGGAGTATAAGCCAAATATCTCAAGATTCGTTTTACGGCCGTAAGGTGTGATTCCTTAGGGTCGGCTTGAAATCTTGCACACATGCAAACGGAAAGCATAATGTCCGGTCGAGATGCACATAAATAAAGCAATGAACCAATCATCGACCGGTATACCTTTTGATCCACGGACTTACCTCCCGTGTCGAGGTCGAGATGCCCATTAGTTCCCATGGGTGTCTTGATGGGTTTGGCATCCTTCATCCCAAACTTAGCAAGAATGTCTTGAGTGTACTTCGTTTGGCTAATGAAGGTGCCCTCTTGGAGTTGCTTGACTTGGAATCCTAGAAAATACTTCAACTCCCCCATCATCGACATCTCGAATTTCTGTGTCATGATCCTACTAAACTCTTCACATGTAGACTCGTTAGTAGACCCAAATATAATATCATCAACATAGATTTGGCATACAAACAAGTCATTTTCAAAAGTTTTAGTAAAGAGTGTAGGATCGGCCTTGCCGACTTTGAAGCCATTAGCAATAAGGAAATCTCTAAGGCATTCATACCACGCTCTTGGGGCTTGCTTGAGCCCATAAAGCGCCTTAGAGAGCCTATAGACATGATTAGGATACTCACTGTCTTCAAAGCCGGGAGGTTGCTCAACATAGACCTCTTCCTTGATTGGTCCGTTGAGGAAGGCACTTTTTACGTCCATTTGATAGAGCTTAAAGCCATGGTAAGTAGCATAGGCCAATAAAATGCGAATTGACTCAAGCCTAGCTACGGGTGCATAGGTTTCACCAAACTCCAAACCTTCGACTTGTGAATACCCTTTGGCCACGAGTCGAGCTTTGTTCCTTGTCACCACACCATGCTCATCTTGTTTGTTGCGGAAGACCCATTTGGTTCCTACAACATTTTGGTTAGGACGTGGAACTAAATGCCATACCTCGTTCCTCGTGAAATTGTTGAGCTCCTCTTGCATAGCCACCACCCAATCCGAATCTTGGAGAGCTTCCTCTACCCTGTGTGGCTCAATAGAGGAAACAAAAGAGTAATGTTCACAAAAATGAGCAACCCGAGATCGAGTAGTTACCCCCTTATGAATGTCGCCGAGGATGGTGTCGACGGGGTGATCTCGTTGGATTGCTTGGTGGACTCTTGGGTGTGGCGGTCTTGGTTCTTCCTCATCCTCCTTTTCTTGGTCAATTGCATCTCCCCCTTGATCATTGCCATCATCTTGAGGGGGCTCATCTTCTTGATTTTGTCCTTCATCAACTTGAGCTTCATCCTCATTTTGAGTTGGTGGAGATGCTTGTGTGGAGGAGGATGGTTGATCTTGTGCATGTGGAGGCTCTTCGGATTCCTTGGGACACACATCTCCAATGGACATGTTCCTTAGCGCTATGCATGGAGCCTGTTCTTCACCTATCTCATCAAGATCAACTTGCTCTACTTGAGAGCCGTTAGTTTCATCAAACACAACGTCACATGAGACTTCAACTAGTCCAGTGGACTTGTTAAAGACTCTATATGCCCTTGTGTTTGAGTCATATCCTAGTAAAAAGCCTTCTACAGTTTTAGGTGCAAATTTAGATTTTCTACCTCTTTTAACAAGAATAAAGCATTTGCTACCAAAAACTCTAAAGTATGAAATGTTGGGCTTTTTACTGGTTAGGAGTTCGTAGGATGTCTTCTTGAGGATTCGGTGAAGATATAACCGGTTGATGGCGTAGCAGGCGGTGTTGACCGCTTCGGCCCAAAACCGGTCCGGTGTCTTGTACTCATCAAGCATGGTTCTTGCCATGTCCAATAGAGTTCGATTCTTCCTCTCTACTACACCATTTTGTTGAGGTGTGTAGGGAGAAGAGAACTCATGCTTGATGCCCTCCTCCTCAAGGAAGCCTTCAATTTGAGAGTTCTTGAACTCCGTTCCGTTGTCGCTTCTTATTTTCTTGATCCTTAAGCCAAACTCATTTTGAGCCCGTCTTAAGAATCCTTTTAAGGTGTCTTGGGTTTGAGACTTTTCCTGTAAAAAGAATACCCAAGTGAAGCGAGAATAATCATCCACAATAACTAGACAGTACTTACTCCCGCCGATGCTTATGTAAGCGATCGGCCCGAATAGATCCATGTGTAGGAGCTCCAGTGGCCTGTCAGTCGTCATTATGTTCTTGTGTGGATGATGAGTGCCAACTTGCTTCCCTGCTTGGCATGCGCTACAAATCCTGTCTTTCTCAAAATGAACATTGGTTAGTCCTAAAATGTGTTCTCCCTTTAGAAGCTTATGAAGATTCTTCATCCCAACATGGGCTAGTCGGCGGTGCCAGAGCCAACCCATGTTAGTCTTAGCAATTAAACATGTGTCGAGCTCAGCTCTATCAAAATCTACTAAGTATAGCTGACCCTCTAACACACCCTTAAATGCTATTGAATCATCACTTCTTCTAAAGACAGTGACACCTATATCAGTAAAAAGACAGTTGTAGCCCATTTGACATAATTGGGAAACAGAAAGCAAGTTGTAATCTAATGAATCAACAAGAAAAACATTGGAAATGGAATGGTCAGGTGAAATAGCAATTTTACCCAAACCTTTGACCAAACCTTGGTTTCCATCCCCGAATGTAATCGCTCGTTGGGGATCTTTGTTTTTCTCATAGGAGGAGAACATCCTTTTCTCCCCTGTCATATGGTTTGTGCACCCGCTGTCGAGTATCCAACTTGAGCCCCCGGATGCATAAACCTACAAAACAAGTTTAGTTCTTTGTTTTAGGTACCCAAACGGTTTTGGGTCCTTTAGCATTAGATACAAGAACTTTGGGTACCCAAACACAAGTCTTGGAGCCCTTGTGTTTGCCCCCAACAATTTTGGCAACTACCTTGCCAGATTTGCTAGTCAACACGTAAGATGCATCAAAAGTTTTAAATGAAATGGCATGATCATTTGATGCATTAGGAGTTTTCTTTCTAGGCAACTTGGCACGGGTTGGTTGCCTAGAGCTAGATGTCTCACCCTTATACATAAAAGCATGATTAGGGCCAGAGTGAGACTTCCTAGAGTGAATTCTCCTAATTTTGCTCTCGGGATAACCGGCAGGGTACAAAATGTAACCCTCGTTATCCTGAGGCATGGGAGCCTTGCCCTTAACAAAGTTAGACAAATTTTTAGGTGGGGCATTAATTTTGACATTGTCTCCCCTTTGAAAGCCAATGCCGTCCTTAATGCCCGGGCGTCTCCCATTATAGAGCATGCTTCTAGCCAATTTAAATTTTTCATTTTCTAAGTCATGCTCTCTAATTTTAGCATTAAGTTGTGCTATGTGATCATTTTGTTTTTTAATTAAGGCAAGGTGATCATGGATAGCATCAACATTAATATCTCTACATCTAGTGCAAATGGACACATGCTCAATAGTAGATGTAGAGGGTTTGCAAGACTTCAATTCAATAACCTTAGCATGCAACAAATCATTCTTTGTTCTAAGGTCGGAAATGGTAGCATTGCAAACATCAAAATCCTTAGCCTTAGCAATTAATTTTTCATTCTCATTTCTAAGGCTAGCAAGAGAAATGTTCAATTTTTCAATCCTAGCAAGCAAATCATCATCATTATTTCTAGGAATTGAAACATTGCAAATATGAGAATCAACCTTAGCTAACAAATTTGCATTCTCATTCCTAAGGTTGTCTATAGTCTCATGACAAGTACTTAGCTCACTAGACAATTTTTCACATTTTTCCATTGCTAGAGCATAAGCATTTTTAACCTTAACATGCTTCTTATTTTCCTTGATTAGGAAGTCCTCTTGGGAGTCCAAGAGATCATCCTTTTCATGGATAGCAGTAATTAGCTCATTTAATTTTTCTTTTTGTTCCATGTTAAGGTTGGCAAAAAGAATACGCAAGTTATCCTCCTCATTTTTATCATCCTCATCACTAGATGTTTCATATTTAGTGGAGGACTTTGATTTTACCTTCTTTTTGCCGTCCTTGGCCATGAGGCACTTGTGGCCGACGTTGGGGAAGAGGAGGCCTTTGGTGACGGCGATGTGGGCGGCGTCCTCGTCGTTAGAGGAGTCGCTTGAGCTTTCGTCGGAGTCCCACTCCCGACAAACATGGGCATCGCCGCCCTTCTTTTTGTAGTACTTCTTCTTCTCCTTCCTCTTGCCCTTCTTGTCGTTGTCCCTGTCACTATCACTTGATAATGGACATTTAGCAATAAAGTGACCGGGCTTACCACACTTGTAGCAAACCTTCTTGGAACGGGATTTGTAGTCCTTCCCCTTCCGTTGCTTGAGGATTTGCCGGAAGCTTTTGATGATTAGGGCCATCTCCTCATTGTCGAGCTTGGAGGCGTCAATTGGTTGTTTACTTGGTGTAGACTCCTCCTTCTTCTCCTCCGTTGCCTTGAAGGCCACGGGTTGCGCCTCGGATGTGGAAGTCTCATCAAGCTCGTTGATCTTCTTGGAGCCCTTAATCATGCATTCAAAACTAACAAAATTCCCGATGACTTCCTCGGGGGTCATTTGTGTATATCTAGGATTGCCACGAATTAATTGTACTTGAGTAGGGTTAAGGAAAATAAGGGCTCTCAGAATAACCTTAACCACTTCGTGGTCATCCCATTTTGTGCTCCCGAGGTTGCGCACTTGGTTCACCAAGGTCTTGAGCCGGTTGTACATGTCTTGTGGCTCCTCCCCTTGGCGAAGACGAAAGCGACCGAGCTCCCCCTCGATCGTTTCCCGCTTGGTGATCTTGGTGAGTTCATCACCCTCATGCGCCGTCTTGAGTAGGTCCCAAATCTCCTTGGCGTTCTTCAACCCTTGTACTTTGTTGTATTCCTCCTTGCTTAATGAGGCAAGGAGAATGGTTGTGGCTTGAGAGTTGAAGTGCTCGATTTGGGCCACTTCGTCCGTGTCGTAGTCCTCATCCCCTACGGATGGTACCTGTACACCATACTCAACAACATCCCATAATCTTTTGTGGAGAGAGGTTAGATGAAATTGCATCAAATTACTCCACATAGCATAATCTTCACCATTAAAAGTTGGTGGTTTGCCTAATGGGACGGAAAGTAAAGGTGTATGTTTAGGAACGCGAGGGTAGCGTAGGGGGATCTTACTATACTTCTTACGCTCTTGGCGTTTAGAAGTGACGGACGCCGCGTCGGAGCCGGAGGTGGAGGTCGATGAAGTGTCGGTCTCGTAGAAGACCACCTTCCTCATCCTTTTGTGCTTGTCCCCACTCCGATGCGGCTTGTGAGAAGATTTTTCCTTCTTCTCCTTATGGTGAGAAGAGGAAGATCTTTTCTCCTTCCGCTTGGAGGATTTCTTCTTCTTCTCTCTTCTCTTGGTGCGGGACTCTTCCGATGAAGATGAAGTGCTCCCTTGGCTTGTAGTGGGCTTGTCGTCGCCGGTCTCCATCTCCTTCTTGGCGTGATCTCCCGACATCACTTCGAGCGGTTAGGCTCTAATGAAGCACCGGGCTTTGATACCAATTGATAGTCGCCTAGAGGGGGGGTGAATAGGGCGAAACTGAAATTTACAAAAATAATCACAACTACAAGCCGGGGTTAGCGTTAGTAATAATAAATGTGTCCGCAAGAGAGGGCGCAAAATAAATCGCAAGCAAATAAGGAGAGTGACACGCGGATTTGTTTTACCGAGGTTCGGTTCTTGCAAACCTACTCCCCGTTGAGGAGGCCACAAAGGCCGGGTCTCTTTCAACCCTTCCCTCTCTCAAACGGTCCCTCGGACCGAGTGAGCTTTCCTTCTTCTCAATCAACCGGGAACAAAACTTCCCCGCAAGGGCCACCACACAATCAGTGCCTCTTGCCTCGGTTACAATTGAGTGTTGATCACAAGAGCAAAAGAGAAAGAAAGAATGCGATCCAAGCGCAAGAGCTCAAAAGAACACGGCAAATCTCTCTCTCTAATCACTAGGGTTTTGTGTGGAATTGGAGAGGATTTGATCTCTTTGAATGTGTCTAGAATTGAATGCCTAGCTCTTGTAAGTGGTTGAGAAGTGGGAAAACTTGGATGGCAATGAATGTGGGGTGGTTGGGGTATTTATAGCCCCAACCACCAAACATGACCGTTGGCTGGAGGCTTCTGTTCGATGGCGCACCGGACAGTCCGGTGCACACCGGACAGTCCGGTGCCCCTGCCACGTCAGCGTTGCCGTTGGATTCTAGCCGTTGGAGCTTCTGACTTGTGGGCCCGCCTGGGTGTCCGGTGCACACCGGACATGCACTGTTTGATGTCCGGTGCACCGGTATGGGCAGCCCTGACGTCTGCGCGCGCTGCGCGCGCATTTAATGCAGCGCAGGGAGCCGTTGGCGCCGCAGGGAGCCGTTGCTCCGCTGGCACACCGGACAGTCCGGTGCACACCGGACAGTCCGGTGAATTTTAGCGGAGCGGCTGCCGCGCGAACCCGAGGCTGGCGAGTTCCGGGGGCCGAGCTTCCTTGGAGCACCGGACATGTCCGGTGCACACCGGGCAGTCCGGTGAATTATAGCGCGCCGGCTTCCGAGAAATCCCGAGGGTGAAGAGTTTGAGACTGGGTCCCCTGGTGCACCGGACAGGTACTGTTCACTGTCCGGTGGCACACCGGACAGTCCGGTGTGCCAGACCAGGGGTGCCCTCGGTTGCCCCTTTGCACGTTTATTGAATCCAACACTTGGTCTTCTTATTGGCTGAGTGTGAACTTTTTACACCTGTATAATCTATACACTTGGGCAAACTAGTTAGTCCAAAGATTTGTGTTGGGCAATTCAACCACCAAAATTATATAGGAACTAGGTGTAAGCCTAATTCCCTTTCAACATGCAAACAGTGAATGATTATAATTTTATTAGATAGAGAATAACATTATGAACATTTTGCAATTTGAACCACCCAATTTGGAGTTCATATGCAAAAGATATGAAATATACATGTTTTAGAATTCAAAACTACTAAATTAAACCCATATCTGTGATTAAAATAAAGTTCAGGGCCTATCTACAAGAAAACAGGGGTCTGAGCACAAGAACACAGGACGACGAGTTAATTCTCGGAAACCCAAGGGGACTTTTAACAAGTTTCCCAAACGAACGGGTATCGGGTTCCCTCGGCCATTAGATCTCGGATCAACGACCGAGATTAGATCGGTGGGCGAGCGCGTGGGCGCGGGCGGGCGAGCGAGGCTGACACATGGGGTAGGGAAGGCAGCGGCCTGGGGTCAGCGGGGCTGACAGGCTGGGCCCGTTGGTAGGGGTGCGGGTCAGGGGACGAATCCGAGCGGCCGGATTCCAAGTGAACGGTTGGGATTATCCTTGACCTAATTAAACCCGGGCCGCATGATCTCAGGTGAACGCCTGAGATCCAACGGCAAGCCCGAGCAGGGCTCCCTGGCCACCAGCGGTGGCACCGCTCACACCCACGGTGGGGTCCGCCAGAGACGAGGGCGCGCTAGGGCCCTAGGGCGCCGAGAAAGACTTAGGGAGGTCGGGGGTGATGCAACGAACATGGAGGTGGGCACAACATCGGCGTAGAAGCACAAGAGGGTGGCGGTCCACGGCGAGATGGCTCGGTGGCGGCGTTGTCTCACTCTAATGTGCAATTGCGCACAACCGAGGGCAGCCAAGGGAAAAAATAGGGGCGGGGTAGGTTGGTTACCTCGAGGGAAGGCTTCGGGTCACCTGAACAGTGGCGGGGACACGACGAGGCCTCGGGTCGACGGTGGCGGAGCGGCTAAGGCGCGGAGGAAAGGCTGGTGAGCATGGACCGAGGGAAATAGAGGGAGCAAACCGAGGGGTCTCTCGGGTTGCTGGTGATGAGGCAAGGCTCACCGGGACAGCAGACACAACGAGGGCTCGACGGCGTCCGCAAAACAAGCACGGGACCATGGCAGACGGTGGCGATTTCTTCGTTGGCGCTCGCGCGACGTGAGGTGAGTGCGGGAGCTCTGTAGGGAGTGCGAGTGAGGGAGGGGGAGAGGGAGTGGGTGCGGGCCGCCAGAAATGGTCGAGGTGGGGCGGGCGCGACCTCGGCGTGCGTCATGGGCGCGAAGTCCATGGCGTGCGCGCAAGTCGTGCGCGCGGACGCTTTGGGGGCGAGTCTGACAGGTGGGGTCCACGAACCAGCGGGAGAGGGCGCGTGAACGGGAGGGGCGGACCCATGGGCAGAAAAGGAAGGGGGCGCGCGCGAGCGATGGAATCGGTGTCGACAGCTCGGTCCCACCTGCCAGAAAGAGAGGGAGCGGGTGCGCGAGCACGCGTGGGCGAAGGGATCGGCGCCGACAGGTGGGTTCCACCGCACAGCGAGAGGGTGCGGGTGCGCGCGGGCGCGCAAGCTGGGCCAAGTGGCTAAGGCTGGGCTGCTTTGGTTTTTCATTTTTCTTTTCAATTTCTAATTCCTTTTCTTTTTATTTTCTCTATTGAATTCAAATCAAATCAAACTACTAATTCAAATTCAAATATTTCAAACATGTGCATCAACCAAAAACAAAGTTTAAGCTCAGCATGATGCAATATTTCATGTCTCTCCTAAGTTTTAATTATCTAAAAAATAATACCCCTCTCACATAAATAACCAAAATTCTATTAAAAAGAAGAGGAAGGAAAATCTATAGAGGCGAGAAAAGTAGTAACACCTGAATTTGGTAGATAATAAAGAAAAAAATTTATACCCCAAATTCAGGGTGTTACAAGAGGTTTGACCGGGTGCACACAGACGTGGGATGTGGGTGGGCGCGCCGGTGCGGTCCAACCAGGTCGCAGGGTGGCCGACCAGAGCTTCCTCTAGCGCATATGGAAGCCCATTGCAACGTATTCAAGTGTTGTAGTCGTTTGATGGTTACAATTCTGTTGCAAGAAGATATTTTGCAACATTTAATTTAGCTGAAAAAACTCTATTGCCACAACATATTTCATGGTAATAAGTGTTAATGCCACATTTGAATCGGTTGCAAATGACTTTGTTATCACAAGATGCTTCATGACACAAAACACTAGTGCCACGTAAGTGACTCGTGGTAACAAGATGTATTATCATGCAAGTGATTTCATTGCATTTGATCATTTTGCAACATAATTTGTCTCATGGCTATATGACCTTTTTACTAAAAAATAATATGTGGTAAGAATTGTTATGGCAACAAAAAACATCATTTGTAACTAATTATGTTGCAACAAGGAGAAAATGTTGCAACTACTGAAGTCTCAACGAAATATATCTATAGTAATTGCATCTTATTGTAACAAAAAAACATTGAATTAATGATGTCGCAACTACAAAGATAATGCAAATGAACCATACAACAACCAACAAAATTGTTGTATTTACATATATTCAAACCCACAATTTATATGACAATGTATCTTGCATTTCTATTGGGTATAAAATGTTATGCAAAAGAATTATATTTTGCATCTATAGTGTGTGTATATACTTCCAATAGTTAAAGGAAGCCCAGGCTGACCACCCTATAACGTGGTTCAACCCAACGCGACGACTCAATCAGGCTGTTGCGTGCGCCACCCGCCCCATGCGCGTAAAAAAGGAATGCATGCATGAGTCAAACACATTCCCTTGCATGCGCGTAAATTTAGGAAATGATATGTGTGACGATTTCTATTTTTAAATGCTTTATTTCCTCCATAAATTTAGGATCGCTGCAACATCCATACAACTAGACTCGTAAGGACCATTTTATGACATATACTGATACTAAATATGCTACACTGTGTAGATAATTATGCAATTCAGTATACTACATAAAAATATGTTACCAGCATGCGCACGAATTTATGATGGAAAGAATGTGCAATGAAAGGAAATGAATTGCACGCATAGAAACCAAAAAATTGTATTTAATGTTTTATTTCCTTCATAAATATAGGATCCCTCCAACAGCCATGCAACTAAACACATTAGAACTAGTTTATGATATATACTGATACAAATTATACTACACGGTGTACGTATTTATGCAATTCGGTACACTGAAAAATCTGGCATGTTGTTCGGACGTATCTCCGGGTTAGAGCGTAAAAAGTTTAAGTTTTGAGCATAAAATCACTCAATTATAAGCGTAAATACCGAGCCAATGTGAGAGGTTGATAGCTCTAGTAGGTTATTATTATGATCCTATTTTTATGGCATATCCGAAAAACATGGCAGCCACATGCATGCTGTTTTTATTTTTATACAGATCCAAAAATTATGGCAAAATGTATGCATGAGTCAAACACGTTCTCTTGCATGCGCGTAAATTTAGGAAAGATATGTGTGGCGGTTTCTATTTTAAATTCTTTATTTCCTCCATAAATTTAGGATCGCTACAACAGCCATACAGCTAGACTCGTAATGACCATTTTATGATATATACTGATACTAAATATGCTACACTGTATAGATAATTATGCAATTCGGTATACTGTGTAAAAATCTGTTACCAGCTGCATGCACACGAATTTATGATGGAAAGAATATGCAATGAAAGGAAATGAATTGCATTCATAGAAACAAAAAATCGTATTTAATGTTTTATTTCCTTCATAAATATAAGATCCCTCCAACAGCCATGCAGCTAAATGCATTAGAACTAGTTTATGATACATACTGAAACAAATTATACTACACTGTGTAGGAATTTATGCAATTTCTTACACTGCGTAAAAAATCTAGCATGTTGTTCACTGGTGGACGCATCTCCGGGTGGAGCGTAAAAACCTTAAGGGCTGATTTGGTGGTAAGGAATCCCAAAGGGATCCATGGGAGAGAAATCCCCTTGCAATTCAATTTTGAATAACAAGGGGATTCCTCCCCCATGAATCCCCTTGGGATCCCTTAGCACCAAATCAGCCCTAAGTTTTGATCATAAAATCCCTCAATTATAAGCGTAAATACCGAGTCAATGTGAGAGGTTGATAGCTCTAGTAGGTTGTTATTACGATCTTATTTTTATGACAGATCCGAAAAACATGGCAGCCGCATGCATGCGGTTTCTATTTTTATACAGATCCAAAAATTATGGCAAAAATCATGTGAGTTTCCATTGCATGCGCGCAAATTACGAACATCATAAATCAAGGAATTGTCTTTCCAATGTGCATGCAAAAAATACGCATGCATCAAACTGATATACGAACTTCGTGTTCAAGCATAAAATCGTACAATTTTTAGCGTAAATAATACATGTGGTAGACATAAAACACAATAATCGAAAAAACACAAATCAAAGGAGGTAGTCGTCGGAGGACGTCGTCGACGATATAAGCACAGATGTATGTCGTCATTCGGGCCGACCGAACTGCGCCAGATCGAAGGATGTCATGCGCGATCGTCGCTGCGCGCACCTCAAACCCTTCCGTGACGCCGCTCGAACCTCGCGCCTCGTGTGTCGCCGTCGCTACTCGCACATCGAGGGGTGTCGCTTGCTCGCCGGCCTTGGAAGTGTCGCCGCTTCGGGGCCCCGGGGACGCCGCCGCTTGCCCGCACAAGGGCACTGTCGTCGCTCGCCCTCTGGATCGGGGAGCCGCTGCCGACTTAGGAACCGCCGCCTCTACTCCGGATCGAAGAATCGCCGCCACCGCATGTCGAGGTCGGGGAGCCACGGCCACCGCAGCCACTGGCCGGGGGTCCACCGCCGCGCACGCTATCGGGCAACCGCCGTCGCTAATGAATCGGGATGGGGCGTAAAAAACTGAACCCTAGCACTTCAGATTTTTTCTTTTATAGACGTCTGGACCTGGTCCGGCTCGACCGAGTTGCACTGTCTGGTCTGACCTTCCTCTAGTTATTGGAAGCCCAGGGCTCCTAATATACAATATATATATATATATATATATATATATATATATATATATATATATATATATATATATATATATATATATATATATATATATATATATATGTTAGTTTTTGCATTATGAGTGCTATAATGATTAAAATGTGATATTTAGCAATGAAAAAGAATATTGGGGAGACATTAATATGCAATGCGGATGTTGATGTGATTTGTTGGACCATGTTTATACCACATATATAGGTCAAGGTAGGCAATAGATAAAGAAAAGTATAACATAACACGTAGATTGCTCATGGCTAGAGCTAGGCTAGCTTGTCTCGGTTCGACCGAGCTCGATCCGACTCATTAGATTAATAAGCTGGTTTGGCTCGTTAAAAAAACCAAGCTAGAGAATTAGCTCGACTCAGCTTATTTACGAGCTCAAGCTGGCTTATTTAGCTCGCGAGTAATAATTTAAAACTATATATATATATACCTATGTGATGGACCACCGTACCCTAGCGTGCCCGCCCGCCCACCTAATGCACGCACCCACGCGTGGCTCTGTCCCCCGCTCAACAAGACGACCGAGCCAGCCAGCCTAGCCAGCAGGCCGAGCCGCCCCCGCACCCGCCCTACCAAGTCACCGTGAGCCGAGTCATCTCGTTTAAAATGACTTAGGGTGTGTTTGGTTTGACTTTTGGCTTTGTCTTTTGCCCCCCTAAAAGCCAAAAGCCAACCAAAGGGCTGGATCCAGGAAGCAGCTTTTTCTAAAAGCCGACTTTCTCGTAGTGCAAATCTGAAAGCAACCCTGGACCTGCTTTTAGTGGCTTTTCGGATGGAACTATGAAAACATATATCGAAGAATTTTTAACGACTTTTAGTGGTTTCCACCAAACGGTTTTTAGCTTTTTAACAGCTTACAACCTACAACAGCTTTTTCCACATCTCACATCTCACAGCAACTTTTTTCACAACCACAGCCTAACCAAACAGACCCTTAATGTTTTTGAATTACTTAATGTAGCCTAAAATGACTTAAATGTTGCCTAGACTTTAGAATGACTTAAAGTTACATACAATAAATTAAATGTTGTTTGTCCGCTAGAATGACTTAATATTTTTTTGGAATGAATGAACCAATAACATAAGAATTGTCTGAGATGTTAAAACGAATTCTAGCTCATTCGAGCTAATAAGCTGGTCCGAGCTCGATTTGAGTTGACTCGTTAACAAACCGAATTGAGATGTTAGTTTCGCTCATGACAAATTAAAACGAGCCAAGTTGAGCTTACCATGAGTCGAGTAGGCTGACAAGTTGTCCAATCCTGCTTATGACTCATGAGGAACAACTGTTTCAGATCACACTAGCGCTAATAAAGATCTTTACTTTTGAGTAGGACATGATAGTCAAATCAAAAGATTGCTTATGAGGACAGCTATTTCAGAATTCAGAGGGCTTTATTCTAAGTTATACAAAATCCTAAGAACTTGGCCCTTTTTTAACATCTCGATTTTTTTAACTGGCATTGAGATTGAGGGGGTGTTTGAATGCACTACAACTAATAGTTAGCTGCTAAAATTAGCCGAAAACATCTAAACAGCTTAGCTAATAGTTCAACTATTAGCTACTTTTAGTAAATTAGCTAATAGTTAGATAAATATTTATTAGCTAGCTAATTCCACTAGCAATTTTTTAGTCAACTAACTATTAGCTCTAGTGCATTCAAACACCCCCTGAGAATAAGAGAAAGGACAAGAAAAAGGTTGACCGGGGCAAACGAACAGATGCCCTGCTTTGCTGGCATTTCAAGCAGGCTTTTCACACAAGTCCCTCCCGACCACCCAATTACCCTTCATTTCCCCGTCGTCTACCTCCACCACATTTCTCGCTCGATAGCTTGGATGGGCAGAGCACCCTTCGCGGCAGACTCGAGGCGGCAGAAATGGCGGAAATCTCCGGGTTCCTCCTCAAGCAACAGACCACGTGAACTACGACGAGGAGCCAGGCAACGGTCAGGCCCCTCTCACGTCCTGCGATCCAGCAGTGTCGCCATGGCGGAAACTGGAAACGGGATTACATTCTGCAATGCGCGTTTCTGATTGCGCCCGTTTGTGTTCACAGGGCGCCATGTCCAACGTCTTCGACATGAAAGGGAGGGACATGAATGGTGCAGGTTAGCACATGCTCGCATCATCGTCAATTTCAGTTCTACAGCAATTTGGCAAACTGGTTGTGTGCAAGAGTTTCAGATAATTTGTGCGCCGCAGTGCAAATGCAAATACATAAAATTTCGCTGATGCTGCAGATGCGCAGAGCTGCAATGCAGCACGGGCGCGGTTGAAGAGCGCGAGCCTGCACCATGTGGATTTGCCCAGCAACAGGCAAAAGGATGACACACGCCAGTACCAGTAATTAATCACGATCGATGTTCAATTGATCTGAACCTTATATGACGCTGATAAAATCATGTAATGCTAGCTCCTACGTACAGAAGATGACATGGCCATGACCTCTCCGACTAATACGTGGATGCAGGATGTTTGTTGCCACATGGAATGTTGGAGGAAAGACTCCGAGCAACAGGCTCAACTTGCAAGATTTTCTCCAGGTTGAAGAATCGCCTGACATTTACGTCTTGGGGTACGGCCACATCCGCATTTCGTAATAAATTTGTGTTTGGATGTCTTGTCTGTATATTTGGTACGTACGTACTTTTTGCATGGTTCTGAAGTAATCTGACGCCACGAGTATAGGTTTCAGGAGATAGTTCCCCTGACCGCCGGAAACGTGCTGGTCGTGGAGGACAACGAGCCGGCGTCCAGGTGGCTGGGGCTCATCCACCAGGCGCTGAACGAGACCCAGGAGCAGCCCGACGACGACGACGACCCGCCGCCGCCGGAGCCGCCCGCAGACTCCCGGCGCCACCACCGCCGCCGCGACTCCTCGCTCTTCTTCCAGACGCCGTCGCTCAAGGTGCTCAGCAACAGCTACCGCGTCGACAGCGCGCTCGTCAAGACCTGCAACTGCTCCACCGAGCCGTCGTCCATGCGCCGCCGGGCAGCGGAGATACGCGCGTCCGTGTACCGCGCCGATGCAGAGGCCGAAGCGGCCGCCGGCGACGGCGAGACATCCACCAGCGGGTGCAACAACGACACGGAAGCAGCAAGCCACGGCGGTGGCGCTGGCACGCCGACGGCGCAGTGCGAGCCTGGCTGCGGCGGCGGCGGCAGCATAAGCTACTGCCTGATCGGGAGCAAGCAGATGGTGGGGCTGTTCCTGTCGGTGTGGGTGAAGAGGGAGCTGGTGGAGCACGTCGGCCACCTCCGCGTCGACTGCGTCGGCAGGGGCATCATGGGCTGGCTCGGCAACAAGGGCTGCATTGCCATCAGCATGACGCTGCACCGCACCAGCCTCTGCTTCGTCTGCAGCCACCTGGCCTCCGGCGAGAAGGAGGGCGACGAGCTGCGCCGCAACGCCGACGTCGCCGAGATCCTCCGGAGCGCGCACTTCCCCCGCGCCTGCAAGCTGCCGGCCAGCCATAGAGTCCCCGAAAAGATTCTTGAGCACGAGTAAGCTTTAGAGTAGAACGAAAGCAACCACCTATATGAAAACCTAACGGCGCCATAAGATTGCAGTGCTCACGCCAAATTCACAATGCTAAATAACACAGCCGGATGATATGGCTTGGGGACCTGAACTACCGAGTGTCGCTAAGCTACGAAGAGACGAGAACGTTGCTCGAGGAGAATGACTGGGACGAGCTTCTGAAGAAAGATCAGGTAACTATGAACCATCTACACAGCAGTTTTGATCATCGTCAGTGTAAGATCTGGTAAAACACAACAATTTCTGCATGCAGCTGATAATCGAGAGAGAAGCAGGAAGGGTGTTCAGTGGCTGGAACGAGGGCAAGATCTGCTTCGCGCCCACGTACAAGTACACGCACAACTCCGACGCGTACGCCGGCGAGACGGCCAAGTCCAAGAAGAAGCGGAGGACGCCGGCATGGTACGTACTCGATCGGTCGATCACTCCGACACTGTCATGCTTCATCTCTCGACCACGTATGCGTTACCGAAGGCCATACATGTCAGTGTAGGTGCGACCGGATACTGTGGCGCGGCGACGGCATCGAGCAGCTGCAGTACCTGCGCGGCGAGTCCAGGTTCTCCGACCACCGGCCGGTCTGTGGCGTGTTCGCCGTCGAGCTGGACGCCGACGATGGCAGCAAGATCAGGAGAGCGTACTACTCCGTGAACGCGCGGATCGGCTATGACAAGACGGCGGCGTAGAGCTTCTGCGAGCCACCGTAGTGGAATGTTGTGTGTAGGCAAGATGACTAGACCAGTACAGATTGTACAGACCATTGATGCATGGCAGTGGCAGCTCAAGTCTGAGGAGCACGCTTTCGTTGTGTATTTGTGTGCCGTCTGTGCCTGGCGGAAAAGATCCAACGGTGTCCGGTGTCCCCTACAACACATGCAGATAGCAATTCTTTTCTCTTGTCCTCTTTTTTTTTTAAAAAAAAAGCAGGACTTACCAAACCATAGTATCACATGTTCTTCCTCATCATGGTGTTATGGGCAGAGTCTGCAAGGAGGTGGTTACATTTTGTGTGTTTTGAAAAAAAAGTGTTGAAATTCTCATTGCCAAGTTAGATAATTCTGCAGCCATACAATATCAATGTTCAAGTGCGTCGACCTCCAATAATCATGTAAATTCTATTGAACAAATTGAAGGCCTTTTCTCAAGACCGCTCAGCAAGGATTAGATGGACGCAATTATGGAGATGGCAAATCAAGGGAAGGGGAAGAAAGGAAGCAAGTTCAGGGGACGCAGAGTGTCGCCACTTAAGGCCTCCATCATCAAAGCTGCTTCGGGAAAATGAACCGCTCGTCCTGATTGAGTTATCAGTGGTTCTAGTTTTTATATTATGTGTTCAAAGTTAATTCTCCCTTGCTCTTGTCTGGGGGTAGAGCATGGTGTGCTGCAGGTTCTTTTGCTAGACTATTGGCCGTTGCATGGTATTTGGTAGTCCTGGTGGTGGTGTTCGAATCATTGGATCCTCATCCCTCTGTATCTTACTAATTTATGGTTGGAACTATTATGTGTGTTGTGGGTCATGTGTATCTGTTCTAGAATGTTATTGGTGATCATGGCTGCCAGTCTGCATCAGGTGTTAAGTTACCTCTATTATCTCCTTTATGTGGTAATGTCTATTCAAGTAGAGGAGTGTTTATCATCTAATGAATACAAACTGTTGTACTTTATATTGGAATGTGAGGGGTTTAAATGACCCTGCTAAGCGTGAAAGTGTGAGGCAAACAATTCTTTCTACAAGCGTAACTTTGGTTTGTCTTCAAGAGACAAAAATTATGAATTGGACTAAAGGTTTATTGAAGGACACTATGGGTTACAAGCTTGCAAAGCATACTGCGCATTTACCCTCTCAGGGAGCATCAGGTGGAATTCACTTGGTCAAATGAATAAGGGAGCAATCAACAGTAGAATAATGAGGAAGTTCAACCAAACTATTGACGCTCTACAGCTCCTAGAGCTGGACCTTATTGGTAAAAAATTCACTTGGTCGAATGAACAGGATGATCCTACGATGTCTAGGATTGATATATTGATGGCAACTACTGAGTGGTATGATCTCTATCTATCGGCTAATTTGCAGGCAATTTGTACCATGACTTTGGACCACTATCTGTTATTAATGCAGGGTCATTCTTCTTGTAATTTCTATAAAGGGTTTTGTTTTGAATCCTATTGGGTACACATAGACAGATTCAAAGAAGTAGTTCAACAAGCTTGGACGCCCACAGTTAACTCCTCTAGTGCCATCCTTCGGCTACATGTTAAAATGGTTCGCACGGCCAGAGCTCTTAAAGCCTAGAGACGACGCACGATTAGTAACATCAAAGTGCAACTGGCTATCATTCAGATTGTCCTTACCATGTTGGAAAAGGCACAGAAAAATAGAAGACTTTCTAGCGATGAGCTTGACTTTAGGAGAAGGTTAAAATCAAAATTCTTTGCCTTGCAGGCATCCAGTTATCAATTGCTAGACAACATGCCAGACAGACTTGGGTGCGGTTAGGTGATGCGAACACAAAAAAATACATTTGATGGCCAATCATAGAAAAATAAAAAAATTATTAGATCATTGAATCGTGGAGACTGCCTGTTAACTAGTCAGGAAGACAAGCTACAAGAGGCTCATCGACATTTCCTTGAGATTCTTGGCAGTAGAGGTGGGAGGAACAGTGTTGTTCGTTGGGAAAATCTGGGCTACTCGCCTTTTGAGTTATCCGATTTGTACGCCATGATCAATGATGATGAGATTAAGAATGCAGTTATGGGCATGCATCTAGAGAAAGTGCTTGGACCTGATGAATTCATAGGGCTTTTCTACAAGGGTTGTTTTGAGGTGATTAGAGAAGACCTTTCCAAAGCGATCAATGATTTTTATCACCATAAATGCAAAAGCCTACATCTGGTCAATGAGGCAAACATTGTTCTTCTACCAAAAAGGTAGAATCCTGACATGATAGATATGTTTAGACCAATCAACCTTACAAATAGTCGTATGAAGATTATAACCAAAATCATGGCAACAAGGCTGGCGTCGCAAATGAATGAAATTGTCTCCACTGCCCAGAATGCTTTCATTCAAAACGATGAATTCATGATAACTTCCTCTACATCCAGAAGGTGATTAAAAAACTTCATAAGAGCAAACAAGCAACTCTATTCATCAAGCTAGACATATCAAAAGCTTTTGATTATCTTAATTGGGCATATCTTCTAGACGTCTTAAGAGCCCTCGGCTTCACCCAAAAATGGAGAGATTGGATTGCTACCATCCTTGGTTAATCTTCTTCCAAAATCATTATTAATGGTCAGCAAACCGAAACAATCAAGCACATGTGAGGGGTGCATCAGGGAGACCCACTATCGCCTTTTCTCTTCATCCTCGTAATGGACCCCCTTCAGCGTATGATTGAAATGGCAGCTCATGAGGGGCTCTTGGGCCAGGTATTACCCAATAGGGCAAAATTTTGTTATTCTCTATATGCAGATGATGCAGGGGTGTTTGTTAGAGCAGACAAACTAGACCTCAAAGTTTTGAAAAGAATTCTAGAAGCTTTCGAAGGGTGTTTAGGTCTAAAGATCAATTTTGAGAAAACATAGATTTTTCTAATACATTATCCAAAATCTTTATGGCTAAATTTAATGGAAGTTTTTTCGGGCAAGTATTCTAACTTCCCTGGAAAGTATCTTGGGCTACCTCTTCACTTAAGGAATATAAAAAGAATAGAGTTTCAACCTCTAATTGAGAAAAACAATAAGAGGCTTGCTAGGTGGAAAGGTAGACTTCTTTCAAAGACAGGTAGGGAAACCTTGGTTAAATCTGTGTTGATCGCACAATCGATTTATCTTCTAACTATTTTCCCAGCTCAGAAATGGTTACTTAAAATGATTAGCAAGATCAGAAGGAACTTCCTTTGGAAAGGAGAAAATTCGGATTCATGTAATGGGGGTGATTGCCTGATCAACTGGGCTACAACTTGTTTGCCAAAGAATAAGGGAGGTCTTGGCATCCTTGATTGTAACGCCCCGAATTTTCGAGTTGCATTTTTTCTTTTTTCCTTCACTCGCTAAATTCGGGCGTTACCTCTCTTTTCCCATTTCTTTTCGCTAAACCTTACCCATTTCCAAAACTCTATGTCATGTATTAGTAAATCCTAGAAGTGGGTTTCTTTGGTTGTTGCATCATGTTGAACCACACATCAATTTCCCTTGTGTGTAATGGCTTGGTTTACATAAAGCATGCACTTAGTAGAAGGTTATAGCTAAATAAGAAATAGAAAATAGAAAGGAACCCCCCTTCTCTCTTGGGCCAGCTTCCTTGCGTAGCCCAACCAGCCTTCCCCCCCGCGGCCCAGCCGCCCTTTCCCCCCGGCCTGCTTCCCCCTCTCCCCTTCCCCTCCGCGTTGTGGGCCGGTGTCGCCGTGGCCCAGCCGGTGCCCCCCTTCCCTCTTCCCCCTTGGGCTGGCTGGCTCGGCAGCCCAGCTCGCCCCCGCGGCCCCCCCTCGCGCCTCCCCTCCTTTGGGCCGGCGCGCGCGGCCCAGCCGCACCCCCCCCGTGTCCCCCACGCGCGGACGGTTACGTCGCCGCCGCCGTCGCCCCTGGTGGGGCCCACCTGTCATCCCTAACGCCCAAAAACCACCTCCCTACTCTCCTCTACCCCCCCGACGCGCGATCTCTCTCTCCCTCCTCTCCACGACACTCTCGCCGCCCGAAATCGCCTTGTCATCCTCGCCCGCGGTGAGCCCCTCCCCCTCCTCTTCCCCCGCCCCCTCCCTTCTTCTTCCTTGGCCCAACCGCGACCTCCTCCCTCTTCCCCGCCTCGCACGGCCACGGTGGCCCGCCTCGGTGCACGCGGCAACGACGCCGTTTGGTCCTGCGCGGCCGGCTCGACGCGGCTCCCTCCTTGACGCGCCTGCCCCGGCTCGGCGCCCCCCTCCCTGCGTGACGCGCCCGCGCAGCCCCCTGCCCAGGTCGTGGCGCGGCCCGGCCTCGGCGGCCCCGGCGCGCTCGCGCCCGCTCGCCCCGCACGGCTCGCGGCCAGGGCGCTCGCCTGCGCCTGCTTGCGGCGGCCCCCGGCTCCCCCTCCCTCGCGTCCCGTCCCGGCGCGGCCGTGGCGCGTCCGTCCGCCCTAGCCCCTCCCTGCGCGCGGCGGCTCTCGGCCTCGGCGCGGCCCACGACCCCTGCACCCCGCCTCGTCCCGGCAAGCTCCCCTGCTCCGGCCCCGGCGAGCTCCCCTGACGCGACCATGGCGCCCGCCCCCGTCCCCGCGGCCCGACGTGGTGGCGCGGCGCCCTGCGCGCGCGCTTGCCCCCGGCTCCGGCCCCTGCCCCTACCCGGCGCGGTGCGCCCGCGGCCATGGCGCTCGCCGCCCTGGCGCGCACGGCCCCCGTCCCGGCGAGTGCGCGGCCCGGCGTGGTGCGCACACCCCTGCGCGGCTTGCCCCGGCCATGGCGCGGTCCAGCCTCGGTGCGACGCCCTCGCCCGCGCTCACCCGTCCTCCCCGGCACGCTCGCAGTGGCCCGGCCTGCTCGCCATGGCGCGACGCGTGTCTGCCTCGGCCGTGGTGGCGCGGCCCGGTCCCTGCCCTTGCACAGCGTGGCCCCTACGTAGCGCGACCCCGGCCAGGCACGACTTCGGCTCGCACGGCTGCAGTGCCCTTGTGTAGCGCGGCGCGACGCGTGCGCGGCTCGGCCCCGGCGTGCGCGCGCTTGCTCGCGTGGTCCGCGCGGTGCTTTGGCACGGCTCACCGTGCCCTCGGCGCGCTCGTCTACCCCTAGACGTGCCTGTGTACCCCCCCGTATATTTTATGCGCGTTGATCATGTTATTTATATCAATAAATGGAAACTCAATTCAGAAATTGATTACATTAGTTATTTCATGTAGTTAATCATTGACCTTGTTTAATGATGACCAATTGAAAATAGTTATAATTCTATTAGTGCATGTGACTAATACTTGTTAGTGTAACTAGGTGGAACTAGATCACGTAATAATTAGTTATGCATCTACCCGTACTACGCTTCGACTATAGCTTTAACCACTGCGAGACCTTCCTTCTTCTCTTTCTAGCCATGGCAAATGCAATATCGTATGTCATATCTTATGCATATTTGACTTATCTGCTCTCTTGTATGGTGTACTGTTTATTTCCTAATTCGAATGGATGGATGTATGTATGTTTGCGCTCGCATAGAGAACGATCTGGTTGAGGAGCCCGAATAACTCACAGTAGAAGCCCCTGAGCAACAGCTGGTTGGTGGAGGCAAGTGTCCCTTGACCTATCTTTGTCCTATACATTCTATAATTCACTTCCCGCATTTACACAGTTATACCTAAGGATTGACTAGCTTTTGTTATCCATGTCCTTGTTTACCTATTTGGGTTGGGTTATTATTGTTTAGCTTCATGCTAGTGCTTAACACTAGTCAATGAACATGATGAGATTTATCAATGATACGTTGTTTTCCTTCTTTATTATGATATTATACTTGTGGCATTTAAGGGGGCTCGAGCGGTTTCTCGAGTACCTCTCCGTAAGGACCTGTTCGTTGGATGACCGCCCAGGAAAACAGTGCAACCATGAGGGTGGAGTGGGACGCCCTTAGCTGAATAATTAGAGGAACCGGGGTGTAGTTCGCTTAGCCGTCGTGTCGTTAATGGGGCTCGGTGTATGCGGCTCGCTCCGCCAAGTTTGGTTCGCCCCTTGGGGAGAAGTGCGGTGCATTTAGGAAACCTAACAGGCAGCTACAGCCCCAGGGAATCTTTATAAAGGCTACGTAGTGATACCCTGCTAGGTCACCTTGGTAGTGATCAATGGAGCGTCATGATCTCCGGGCAGAAAGGGAATCACGGCTTGTCGGTAAAGTGTGCAACCTCTGTAGAGTGTTTGAAAACTGATATATCAGTCGTGCTCGCGGTTATGAGCGGCCAAGGGAGCTCCATTGATTAGTGGCACTTGATCAGAGATGTTCGGATTACAGGTGGTAATGAGAATGATGGTTTTAGCATTGGCTATGGTAAGGGTAAGTGGTATTCTTTCCGTTTGAAAAGGGTACATTTGGGTTAATAATGTGGGTAAATTCTAAAACCTGGCTCTCTCTACTAGTAATAATAATCTGACCAACTAAAAGCAACTGCTTGAACCCCCACATAAAGCTAGTCCACTACAGCCAAACAGGACACTTGCTGAGTATGTTGTTATGTACTCACCCTTGCTCTACACACCAAACCCCCCCATCCCCAGGTTGTCCACATTGCAACCACTGCACAGGAGAAGATGAAGCCGTGGAAGGAGACTTCCAGGAGTTCCAAGATTACGACGAGTTCTAGGCGTGGGTTAGCGGCAACCCCCAGTTGGCTGCCTGTGAAGGCCGCGTGTATCTACGTTTCTTTTCCGCACTTTGATTATTGCAAAGACTATGTGGATGTCTCAGACATATGATGTAATCAACTATTATTCCCCTTTTATGTTATTATTTGAGCACTATGTGATGATGTCCAGTTATGTAACTGTTGTGTACGTGAATTGCTGATCCTGGCACGTACATGGTTCGCATTCGGTTTGCCTTCTAAAACCAGGTGTGACATTGATCTAGAGCGCTTTGCAAGAGTGTTAAGACTTCGATGGATGAATAGAGATAAAGCATGGGCTGCTTTGCAACTACCTTGTGATAAAGCAGATGTCGATCTATTTAATGCATCTACAATTGCAACAATTAGTGATGGCAAAATGGCAGATTTCTGGAGATCGAGCTGGATTCAAGGTCAGGCGCCAAGGAACATTGCACCAACCTTATTCATGAAAGCAAAGAGGAAGAATATCTCGGTGTGCCAAGCCCTTACAAACAATCGTTGGATGCACTTCTGTTCTCCTTACACATAAGAGGAAGAAATAAAAGAATTCATCTCCGTCTAGCAAGGTATCGATAACATGCATGAACTCAATGATCTCGACGATACTATTTTATGGAGGTGAACAACGAATGGGAGATACAGTTCAAGTAGTGCATATTAAATTTAGTTCACCACGAATTTTTGTAAAATCAAAATCTCTCCTAGCTGGAAGACGAGAACTGATCCAAAATGTCGTTTTTTGCATGGACCCTGTTGCATAACAGAATTCTGACTACGGACAACCTACAAAAGCGGGGATGGCCTTGCAATCCAATTTGTTGCCTTTGCAACTTATCACAGGAAACTATGCCCCCATTTAGGCAAAGACTGCTCGTTTTCTACAGAGGTATGGGACATGATCCTATCTTAGGCCAATCTGTCCTTCCTATGTGGCGTTTCTAACCTCGGGTTGTTGTATGATTGGTGGAAGAGATTAAGGAGTCTTTGCTGCAAGGAGTCAAAGAAGATTTTCGATGGACTCCTCATCTGTTTCTGGTGGAATATATGGTTGGAAAGAAATAATAAAATCTTCCATGGACTTCAAAGATCTGCGGTCTAGGTTATTGGTGAAGGATCAAATTGGGGGATTTAGTGTATCTTAGGTAGATGAGTGAATGGTGGTTTTTTGTTGGTTTTTAGTTTGTTTTCCTTTTGCTTGGTCTTGTGGAGACTCCTATTCATTTCTCTTCTAATACATTGAAGAGGCAAGTCTTTTTGTCGCTTCCTTTCAAAAAAAGTATTTTCCTTTTAAAAAATAAATTGGATTGATAGCCATCTATCTTCCTTCATCCCCAATCTTTTGCTTTGGCTAATCTTGCTTATGATAGGGTTGTGCTCATCAAGAAACAAGCGCCCTCTACTTTTGGAATTTTAGTTAATCTAAACCATGCTACTATAAATATCACGGTCTAAAGATCTACCATCAGTACATTACTATTCATCTATTTGAAAAGATGCCACTGCAATTTATATGTTGCTCGAATCATACCACTTTCTACGCTTTGAATTTCTTTGGATACACCTGCAAACCACCATATTTTCTTATTACCCAAAATGTCCCTTTCTTCTCCTCCGTTTCTTCTCCCCACTCGTGTGACATGGATGTAAAGATTTCTCACTGTCTCTTGTCATCAGAGATCATACCAATAACTAACCACCCACACCCTCACTTTCCATGATATAGTCATTGCCTATCTGCTGCCACATCCATCATGCGACCTCTTCAAGTCCTCGTCTCAACACAGGGGTGGACCCATAAAGCCTTATATGGAAGCAAGAGTAATGAAGGGAATTGAGGGGCTAGAATCCCGGCCTCACCATCCAATTTTAAATAGCGAGGGATTCTAGCCCCTTCAATTCCCTCCATTACACTTGCTCTCAAACAAGCCCTAAGGGTGCAAAGTGGGCATGACCCCCTCAATTTTGTAAACCCTCTATACCTAATGTTTATTTAGAGCTAAGTATAAAAAATGAATTTTAAGGTGGAGTAAACTAACCCTGGAACATCTCGTCGGATAGACCGAGTCCTCCCAAGGCTGGGACGACAAATTTGGAGGCCCTATCCAAAACTTTAAAACATGCCCTATTTTTTAATCATATTTTCTAGATAAGTTTTTGAACGACATGACTTTGACGCTCACTATTTGTGCATGTATATATTAAAAAATAAATCAATATTTAATAGGGAGCTTATTATGCTAATCAAGTGGAACAAAAAGGAAAATTTTGTTAAATGTAGGTTAAGAAAATTACCTATAAACACAAGTGGCAGCATGGTAGGAATGCAAGAGCCTTTATATAGGGATTATGGAGCAGTTAGCCAGTAACTTTATCACAAATACAGCCGCAAGGGCTGTAGGAAGATGGATGCATCATAAGAGGCGTCAGGGCGTTAGGCGAACAAAAGAACATCGCCATCAGTCATCCAAGACGAAGTCAAAAGAAAAAAGAATAGCAACGGTCGGGCTAAGTAGTGGACGAGGCGTAATTGATCGATCGTGAATACAGAAAGACAGAAGAGTGGCAGTCAGCCTCAGGATAGGAGGTAGTCCAGCTACTAGCTGGGCTCGACTTAGATGATGTATTGTTGTCCTGCTCAGTGTTGCATAGTGTTTAGGGCTACTACTATACTACAATAAAATTTTTTGGGCCCCACCGAATTTTGGGTCCTATGTCGTCGCACACAAAATAGGGAGATCAACTATATTCTCTTTGTATATATTTTTAGGTATTACGCTAACTCATCTAAAATCAACTAACAACTATTAGCCGACTAACAATTAGCTCCATAGATTTAGAACATGGCCCAAGACATTTTGTGATGACCCAATCGCCGTCATGGCCTGAAGGTTCTCCAGCCATCATTTTTAGATTTAATAATATTAGGATTCAGAGCTACTAACGAATATTTTATTTTATAGGTTTTAGCCGAGTCAGGATAACAAGATAGACGGCAACGATAATGACATATCTAGAATAAAAATTCACCCAGGACGAACTTTGTGTTACTAGTTAATGCGAATCATATAAAGAAAATTAGCAATATTTTTAAATTATATGTATCCATAACTATGTCACAATCTCATAAATGAAGTGCTGCATATACTAGAGATTAACGAATAATAGATAATAAATATCACTTAAGATGAATTCAAACATGCACGACTCTAATGATGGGGAATGAACAACTAATGGAAGCACGAACTCTTGTACAACATCGTTCTTGTGCAAATTCTTAACAGCGATGGTTGATGGATGGCGAGACAAATTTATTTTCCGCCCTGTGCAATATCATCTCGTGTAGTAGGTGCAGCAATGCCTGCAAGCCTGCAACATCACTCATCTTCCATACAAGGCCAAAGGCCCACACTCCTTATAAGGCCCGAGACTGGGCTCAAAGATTAAAAAACGGTTCGTCTTCGTTCTCGTCGAGTCTTCGTGTGCCTCGGTCGAAAAACAGGAACAGAAGAATATGGCCGCCGCCCGCCCGCCCGCCTACCGCGCGCCCAAGGGATAGCTAAAGGCCGCGTAGAGGAGGGGGCGTTCGCCGGCGGGGAGGTCTGGCGGCCTCCATACCTCGTCGTAATGGTGGATCTGCCCCTGGGCAACGACTGTCTATGGATGCAATCATGCAAGGCCGCCGCTTGGAGGTTCGCTGAAATTGGATTGCGGCCAGTAATTTCAGATTCGAGAATACTGGTAGTGGTAGATAGAGTATGCAAATTATGGATAACTATTTGTGATGAAATTGTTTTCTTTCCTTTCCAATCTTTATTGAAAAGGTGACGACACTATTTATTTCAGTGGCTTGATTCTATCATGGCTCTCCGAAGGCATTAGACGAATTGCTGTGTCCAATAAATGAAATTCTAATGAAAGGTCATGCACCGCCGCAATGACAAAAAAAAAAAAGAAGAAGGAACCGACTGCTTTACCGTACACATGATTGTTGATCTACATTTTTTACATGTAACTGGTGGGATTACATAGAAAAATAGCAAGTAAGGCCTATTTAGGAACAAAGTTTTTGAAAACCACATTTTTTGGAATACTACATTATACTTTAGTCATGACAATATCACATTTTAAAATACTACAGTTTTAAAAAATAAGGTCCAGATCTAAGTTTTGAATACTTTAAAACTGTAATACCCAGATTATAGTAAATAAAACTGAGAGTTTTTTTGGTGATACCTTATGTGGTTTTTCCTATTTAGCATATATATGTATATGAGTTAACTTGTCTAAGTGGTTAAATACATTAATAATTAATAATTTAAAAAGTTATTGCATCATGAGATGCATCTGGATTTGGTCTTAAATCCGGGTGTCACAAAAACAACTACAATATTTACAATACTTTAGTTTTGAAACTAAAGATTTTAGCTAGCTTACCAAGCATCTTTTTTATATAATACTACAGTATTTGAGAATACTACAGTATTTTTTTTTCCAAAACTATGAAAAAACTTCAATCCCAAATATCCCCTAAACATGCCATTGGTCCGCACTCCAGACGTTCAAGACACATATAGGGTCGTTCTCAACTTCTTTCTTTCTTTTTTTGAAAGCTGCTGTTAAGTTCCATAAACTTCAAGAGGAGGCAGAGAAACACTGAACCTGCACACACTCTCCGTTAACCACTCCGATCGATCCTGATCCGATGCCCATCGGAGCTGGCATCATCATGCGCGTGTGCATATACCATGCCATCTCGATGCATGCATTGCCATTGCTCCTAACCGACGGCACACCGGACGAATCTGTGCGTGGTAAACGCTGTGACGACGATCCAACTGCTGCATATGCGTACCCCCACCCCCATGCATCCATGCAAGATGCAAGCAACGGGGGCGTCGATCCGTGTGCACGCATTCCACTAGCGCCCCTAAAATACCATCGCGCGCGATTTCAGAGAGCTGCATCAGTCGATCTGACTCTGCGGTTTTCAGAGCTCGCAACCACCGGTACGACTGCATCCGGCGCGTAAAATAGCCCGCCACATGATCAATGGACGCACATAAAATGCAGACGCGCAGCGGCTACAAAAAAGCCATGCATGCATGGAGGTTTGCGGTCTGCACGATCGACGATGCTTTTCTTTTCTTTTCTTTTTGCTGATGGGATCGCAAGTTCTGACCTTGCAGCTAGTAGAACTGTATTTGTTTGATTAGTTTTGAGGCTCTTTGCTCGTCAGGGAGTGACAGAATTCCTGCGCTCCGTCCAGCGGTGCGTGGGGATTACGGCGCTGCCTAGTCGCCAGCAGACAAGAAGATCCTTGCACGTGCGTGGGGATTGCAGGGAGAGCAGCCGCGACACGCTGACTTTGCACTGCAGCAAAAGTCAATGCACAACTGGCAGTACGTTGCTGCTGCTTGTTTATGGTCTTTGGATCATTGGATGAGGAACTCCGCGAACCAGTTTTGCATTGCAAGCAAGACGACGCGACTTCCATTGCTGGTGTGGGAGAGCCAGCTAGCCCCAGTAGCGGGCTATACAAAATAGCGATATCATTTGGCATACCTATAGCAAACAGCGGATTTATAAAAATATAAAAATATATATAATTCATGTAAAAAAAATGGAAGTCAAGATACTTAACTAAGAGCAATATGTTTCCAAGGCTTGAGGAGACTAGTGCCATTACACAATAATACATGTTTCATGGAATTCAAATGTTTAGCACTTCAATAGCATAATTAGCCACTAGCTAGGTAGCTGCACAACATGATAATTAATAGTTTTACTTAGCTCTAAATTACTAGAGTAATAAAGAATCTACCAGCTCACTAATATGGTAGCAACACAATACCATGATTTAGTACCTAGCTAAAAAACTTATTAGTGCTAGTGAACGACCAGTAGTGCAATCTATTGATCAAGCTTAGAGTCATTGGAATAAGAATAATGAACACTTGAGGACTATTGATCCATATCAATAGCATGTGCATAATCTTATTATGTATAAAGCAAGTTCAGGTTGTTATTAAGAAGCAAAGTTTATGTCCATATCTTTATTACATTCATTAATATTATTGAGCTTCCTTATCCTTATTCATACATTCATTAATTTTTTGGCCTACCATAAAAAATAGAAATAACGTGGTTATTTAGCGCTAAAGCTGCAACATTTAACAGAGCTAAATCGAGCTACAACGATTGTAGCTGAAATAGCGACTAAAAGAGAAATACCGTAGCTTTAGGTCCTCTAAAAGACTATAGCGCCACTATAGCCCGCTACATGTCTAGAAAAAAGCTCGAGCTCGACGAGTAGGCTCGGGCTTACAGCGGCTTGGCTCGACGCACCTTGGTGCTTAGAACTAGCCCGAGCCGAGCATGTTTTGGTGGCTCGAGAAAAGAGTGAGTCAGCTCGACTCAGCTCGCGAGCTAGCTCATGGCTCGACCTAACAACAATTTGATACAAAATATCTTAATTAGCATATAAAGTTAGTACCAAATAGACAATTAGATTATGTTATTTGAGATTAATGTACAAAATCAATCTATTTTCTAAATGATATTGGTAATATATTTATTTACAAATTTTAAATATGTTATTTAAATTATTTTAAGATTTTATATTATAATTTAGAGGGTGAATTCACATTTATGGCTAGGCTCGGCAAGCCGGCTTGCAAGTCAGCAGCGAGCCGAGTCGAGTCTACTCTTAAGGCTCTTGACCGGGCCGAGCTCAACTCGGCTCGGCTCGTTTCCAGCCTTAGCTCACTATTTTAAACCTTGATCTATATAGCGGTGGTTCTGAACCTATTTACACTGACGTTTTTCAGAACCGCTAGTGCTAGTAGAAATAATCATTAGTGCATAAAGGACAACCGCCGGTGGAACATTGAGGTAAAAGATCCGCCAGTGATAATCATTTTAGGAAACATAAAATTGGTTTTAGAAATAGCAAAAAAGTTTATCTTAATTAGGGAGGCCTCGCCCGCCTGACGTCGAGGTCACAAATCAGCGAAGCGTCCTCTACCATAAATTAATTGTTTGAGGCGGTAAACGAATTCAAATAAAAATGTTGTCATCAACAAAGTTGAATAACTTTTGAAGTTTTACAACTTTTGTTTTGATACCTTTTCATTCGAGGTCGTTTGCAAAATTTGAAATTTAAATTCGACAAATCGAGTGCAATTTTTTGAGAGCCAAATGATTTCAAATCAAAATGTTGTCAACTACAAAACTTTCATAACTTTTAGAGATTTACAACTTTTGTTTTAGTGGTTTTTTTTTCATACGAGGTTATTTGAAAAGCTCAAAAAATTAAGGATAAATATGATTTGTACTTGCGGTTTTTAAGGAACTGTTTGAAGAAATATAATTTGTACTGGTGATTTTTTTCTTAAGGAGCCGTACCTATAAATATCACTGACGTTTGATAACCGAATCTGGCTATAAAAATTAGACATGGTGGCAGTCTTAGACTTTTTTTCTACTAGTGAATGTCAGTGCAAACTGTTTGAGCTGTAGCTTTGCCTGTGCGTTCGAGTCCAAACCACCTTCTGTTGATCTTGAGGTCTTGACGACAAAAGCTAGTTTAAAACCCCGAGCAACAAGCAAGCATGCATGCATATGCTTATCTCGCGAGCAATTGGATCACATCGTAATCAAGCTTATATACTCCAACTTGCATTGCGCGTCCCGTCCCACTCCCATGTCGATCGCCACGTACGGCGCTTACTTCTTGTGCAGTAAATAAAGGAGCCATTTGCTCTGCCGCTACGCATTCTGTGGGATCATGTCAGGCGCTGTCGCGGCGCGCGCGAGCTCGATCCGAATCGGAGGAACAACAGCAGCTGACGTGTGAGTGGCGAAGGAATCGTGCATCGCCATTATGTACGCGGCGAGCTCGGGCCGGGGTCGGGGAAGGAATCATAGACAATGGGAGTCCTTCTGGGCTGGCATGCGCTGTTCCCGCTGCTCCCCGATCCGTATCCATCCTATTGCTTCATCGTATCCGTATTCACGTGGCCCTCATCTTCTTCGTCTTCCTCCAGCGCTCGCCCGCGAAGCGGTTCCCGATCGAGCTCGTGTCAGTCCAACTACTGTCCTTTTCTTGTGATGCCTGCCTGCCTGCCGTTGGCGAGCTCGGCTCAATTGACCTGTGACCATACGTTCGTTGGAACAAGGCTTGTTATTGGCGAGCTCGGCTCAATTGACCTGCGACCACCCATCGTTTTTTTATATATTGCCCGTGTAGATATGAGCTAGCTAGGTACAAGCGACCACCCATCGTTGGAACAAGGCTTATTTTGTTCTAAATTTTATGTTATTTAGACTTTTCTGGATATATATTTTTTTCTTAAGGATCCGGGAAAAAAAACAATTATTCAACATCTATCTATGCTAAGTTTTTTTAGCGTCCGTATCACTGCATTAAAAAGCCGTTCCCCGGTGAGAGCTTTATGGAAGTTTTATTCTTATTAAATGACATGCCATCTAAACAAATATGATGGCATAGCATGGAGATTAAAGAAGAGAGACATGTATGAGAGAGTTTTGGGGGCACCATTTGTGATTGGTAGCACCTTAAGGATCGACAAGCCATTGGTAATTTTGTCATTATCATATTTGTGGGTTTCGGCGGGCTCACAAATTATAGACATAGGTGGTTCACCAGCCATACACACGCAATGACATAATAACAGAGAACCAAAGATAAAAGTGGCAAAATAACAAATTTCTCGAGGATCAATATGTCGTCTTTCTCTGATTCCGGCACGTCAAAATTTGGATCGGAGTTGATATAGCAACGCAACACGGATGGCCTTTTTGTTTTCTGAACTGGACAATAATTTCGAATTCCTTTTCATGATACATTTGACATCTATCGTGCAAGTTGTGGTAGCTTTTTTTTATCTTAAAGAATAACTTCGAAACGATGCCCAGTCGATTATGAGGTTGATGGCGTAATTTATCCAAAAAATAGTGTGGACGGGATGGTTTATTTGTGTAGTGAAATGTTTCGTTTAGAAAAAAAAAATGATAGTAGGTATCAGCTATTTGCAATGTATGTTATAGAATTGTTAAGTCGTGGCTTTGCTATCTATAGGACAGTTTAGGAAAAGATAGATATATTTGACGTAGGATGTGACCACCATAGCAATGATATTATACAGTAATGATATTATGCACGGCTTAGTTTAAAAATAAACTAACAGACGACAAATATTTAAGAACGCAGAAAGTAAGTCCTGGAAGAAAGAATGCTTGTAAAAAAAGGTGTATACTTCTCTTGCTAGTCGGTGGGAGCATCATTTTTTTCTTAAAAAATGAACCGTATATCAACAAACGCCACGAGTTATGAGCAGTGATGCAAACTCAGGTATGTCTCTCTCCCCCAACCCCTTCTCCAGCCTAGCCGCCCGCCCCATCCCCGCCGCCTGCACCAGCCCCCAACCCCTAGATCCAGCAGCAGAAATTGCCCAGCGGGCGGAGCTCCGTTCCCTGGTTGCGGGTTCTTCGTCCGGAAGGCTTCTTCGCAAGGGAAGTGTTGCCGTCTCTCCAGATGCGATTGAGGTGGAATCTGCTGGGTCGGTTCAGGATTTGCGATGCGGTGATGTTCGTCCTACTCATTCTCTCTGCATCAGTCCGGCGAAGGTTGCGGATTTGGTGTAGTAAGGATGTTCGTTCAGAGTTGGTCTTCAAGGCAGATCTTACGGAGCAGATTTCGCAGAAGAGGATCTCTGCATCTGAGAAGTTGAAATGGGGACTAGATGAGCACGTCTTCAATGCTTTCGGGGTCTTGAATGCTGGTGGTGACTTGTCCCATCAGCGTGGGGTGTTCGGCCCCACAGTACCGACGGTCACTTCTCGTCGCCCTATCCGTAGGTCGTGCAGCTGGAAGGGGATGACAGGTGCTTCGTCGATCATTGATGGAGGCTGGTCCATGGTACAGCCAAAATTCTGGTGGAGGAAGAGCTATGATTCTCATGGAGAGTTGCCTCTAAAACAGCATAGGGAGATGAAGGGCACCCGTTTTTTAAAGAAGAAATTAAGTGGCAAATGCTTCAGCTGTCTGGCATCTGGCCACTACGCCTTTCTTTGCTCGGCGCCGGTACGCTGCTGGCAATGTCTGCAGGCTGGACACAGGGCTAGGTCTTGTCCTAGAGATATTTCCCAGGGGAGATCTCATTCATTTCGTGACCTACCTGTTTCACTCAAGCATTCAACTCAGAGAGGCAGCTCTTTCTCCTCGAGCCATCAACAACTGAAACCTTTCTCAGGCCCTCTTCAAAAGGGGCTGGAGTTGCATCCTGTGCAAGCACCACCCACTTCTTCTTTGCTGCAACGGAAGTCTTACCTCCAGGCTGTCCAGGGTGGTCAGACAATGGATGCTCGCTACCCCGGAGACCCAAGGGCTCGGCCTGCAAGAGCTGTCTGTGCCATCATCGCGACTGGTTTGATCCATCGACGTAGGGATGAGTTAATCAGTAAGGCAGTGGTTTGCTCCTTTGATGGGAACAGTCATGAGGTGGACGTGCTGGCAGCGGGGGATATGCTGAGGGATTCTTTTCTTCATCACAGTCAGTATCAACTTGTCAAGCATTTTCCTGAACAGTTCTTTATCATCTTCGCTGATTCAAGAACCAAGCAGTGGGCTCTGGATAGGAGGTCGGTCTCCTATCGTGGTCGGGTTTTTCACTTTGGGGACTGGTCTGAAGAGTGTTATGCCAGGAAAACTTGCTTTGAATTCAGAGTGAAGGTTAGGGTTGAGGGGATTCCAGTTCACTATTGGGGTGAAGTTGTGGCTGCTAGGGCTTTGGGCAGGAGCTGTGCTATTCACTATGTTCAGGAGCGCTCAAGGCGCAGGGATCGCACTAGGTCCTTCGATCTTTGGGCTTGGTGCTCGGATCTTTGTGATATCCTCAAGGAGGTCTGTTTAACGGTCACAGTTCCTGATAGGGAGCTTCCTCCTTCTAGTGCCCCTCTACCTCTAGTTGGGGCACTACATGACTCACCAACTGATTAAAGGATGGCCATGTGTACACCATTCGCAACCACATTGAAGTTGTCGAAGATCTCTCCTTCATCCAAGGAAGGGATGTTAGAGGGGGTCCCCCTGGTCGTAGACCACACAGAGAATTTGTATGGAGCTACCTGTGCTAGATTCAGTTGGAGAAAAGAGAGATAGATCAGAGGATCGCAGAGGCAGGGAATTCATTCGACGCGACTGGGGTCACGATGATGATGAGGATTTTCAGCAGACTAGGCGTCATGGCACCCGGAGACATCACAGTCTCTCTGGCTGGGCGTGTTCAGTGTCATGGAGGTCCGGGGGATTGCATCAGTTCGAGCGGCAGATACAGACCTTCCACTCCATTCTGTCGTTGTGGTTTGGTGATTGGGCCGACTGTGCGCTGGATTCCAAATATTTAGACCAAGTCGGTCTCTTTTGCTGACCCCCTCATATCTGTTGTTTGGTCTCCAGCTGCTGTAGGCGAGCTAGGTGGTGAAAAAAGTATGAAACCTGCTAGCAGATCGACCCCCATCGACCTGGAAGTTCAGCAACCTCTTTTTGCTGCTCCTTCAAAGGTATGTGGTTCAGAGCAAATATTTATTTCAGATAATGTGTTAAGTTGTAATTCAGCAGAGGCTGCTTTTGCTATTCCTAGTTCAAACATGAGTTCTATACAACTACTAGATACACAAAGGACGGCAGCAACTCCTAATTCACCAAACCAGCTGTTGACTATGGACTCTCAAGCTCTGGAACATTCTGATTTTAATAGTACTCCAGTCATTCCGTGCAATAACACAAGTTTGCAACTAGTTGAGGTAGCAAGGGTGGCAGCAGCCCCTTTTTTACCAAATTAGATGTTGAATTTAGAATCTCAAGCACCCCAACTCTCAGATTTTATTAGCTCATCAGTCATGCCGCATAGTTTATTAAATTCAGACTTAGTCCCTGTCGCTCCGTCATGTGACATACCAGATCCCTCAAACAATAGTCTAGAAGATTTCATTATATCTATCTCTGAAGCTCCTGAACCACCGCTAATTCGATCACAGCCTAACACTAGCTTAGTCGCAAATTTCATGGTTGAGGGGGGGGTCAGTGCAGCCTGTTGTTGATGCGGGTGTGATCCCCTCTCCTATTGGCAAGAGATCTAGTGCTAGGTTGGCTGCAAAGAAAAAATTGAAGATTGGGAGAAATAGAAATGCCATAGTCAAAGCACAAGAAATTCTAGTTGCTAAGTTAAATAATTCTGCTTCATCACATTTTCAAAATTCAAAGGCTTCATTTTCTAATGACCAGGTGGATTTGGTTGAGCAGCTTGCGAGGCATTTCTCTAGGCCTCTTACCAAGGAACAAATGGAGGCAATTATGGAGCTAGCAACTCAAGGGAAGGAAAAGGAAGGGATCAAGAAGAAGGGCAGCAAGGTGACACCTCTCATGGCTCCTATCATCGAGGCTGCTGAGATGCTCTGAGTTGTATTATGAGATGTGTGGGTAGTTCTAGTGCATCATGTTATTTCGTCGGTGTACTTGCCTATGGGTCGCCCAGGATCTTTTGTTGGCTGCTTTGTGTAGCAGGCTGTTGTCTGGGCAGTGGTGTTTGTTTCTTTGGCTGGCAATGACTGTGTTTCTGTCTATCTTAGTTTCTGTTGTAAGTCGCTGGTTGTTCACTTCTGGAAGTGTGTTATAGACGGTGGAAGGCCGGTTGGTTCCTGTTTTCCTTTCCTATCCTATGTACCACATGTGTGACATTATTTGTTTAAGTAGGGGAGCTGTTTTTGATTAATGAATATCAACTGTTGTATTCTGTCTTGGAATGTGAGGGGGCTAAATGACCCAGCTAAGAGAGAAAGTGTGAAACAAAAGATTCTCTCTTATGGAGCAACTATTGTTTGTCTTCAAGAAACAAAGATAATGAGCTGAAACTGCAACTTATTAAAGGAAACACTGGGGTGTAAGTTAGCAACTCTGACGATTCATTTACCATCCCTTGGAGCCTCAGGTGGGATTCTAATCGCTTGTGATGCGGATTTTTTCGAAATGGTTACTATTCCCTACCCATCTGTATATTCGTTATCTGTTAGGGTCTGCTCCCGTCTATGCGATGTGGCGTGGGACCTTATAGGAGTTTATGGCCCTCAACCTGAGAATGAGAAAATGACTTTCCTAATAGAGCTGCACAATATTCGAAATATGATGAAGCCAGAATGGTTGATCTTAGGTGATTTTAACATGATAAGGAGAGCAAAGGAGAAAAACAAAGGTTCAATAAATAGAAGAGTGATGAGACAATTCAATCACACAATTGACTACCTTCAGCTTTTAGAGATCGATCTCAACGGTAAATTATACACTTGGTCAAACGAACAAGACGACTCTACGATGACTAGAATTGACAGATTTTTGGCGACTATGGAGTGGCATGATACGTTTCCTCAGGCTGATCTGCAAGCCATTGGGACCATGACCTCGGATAATTGCCCTCTAGTTATGCAAGGTTGCTCGGATTTTGGTTTCTATAGGGGGTTTAGATTTGAGGCTTTTTGGACAAAAATTGATGGGTTCAATGAGGTGGTTTATCAAGCGTGGACGTCTAGTGTTAGCTCCTCAGATGCCATCCTTCGGCTGCATGTGAAAATGTCCCGAACGGCTAAAGCTCTAAAGATCTGGAGTCGAAAGACTGTAGGCAATTTTAAAGTGCAACTAGCAATCATTCAGACCGTCCTTACCTTCCTTGAGAAAGCGCAGGAATCCAGACAGCTCTCTGGGGATGAGCTATAATTCAGGAGAAGTCTTAAATTGAAAATCCTCAGAATAGTGTCAGTTCAAAAGGCAAGAGCTAAACAACATTCAAGACTCGTCTGGATGTGCCTGGGTGATGCAAACACAAAAATTTTTCACTTGATGGCAAATAACAGAAGAAAAAAAACTTTATTAGATCGCTGGTTCGAGACGACAGACTGCTCACTAGTCAGGAAGATAAATTGCACGAGGCCCATAATCATTTCACTCAAGTTATTGGCAGGACGGGTGCTAGACAACGTGCTATTCGTTGGGACAACTTAGGCTATAGCCCTTTTGAGTTATCAGATCTGGACTCTATGATCAACGATGATGAGATTAAAAATGTGGTTATGGGGATGCACTCTGAAAAGGCGCCGGGTCCAGATGGTTTCATAGGGTTATTTTATATGTGTTGTTTTGAGCTGATTAAGGACAATCTATCCAATGCTATTCATGATTTCTATAATCATAGATGCAAAAGCCTGCATCTTGTTAATGAGGCAAATATCACTCTTTTGCAAAAGAGGGAGGGGGCTGACAGGATCGACATGTTTAGACCGATCAGTCTCATCAACAGTTTTATGAAAATTTTAACCAAGATTTTAGCAAATAGACTTGCGCCAAGAATGAACGAGATCGTCTCCACAGCCCAAAACGCGTTCATTCAGAAATGATCAATTCATGATAATTCTTTCCTCTACGTTCAAAAAGTTACTCAGAAACTTTATAAGAGCAAACAACCAGTACTTTTTGTCAAGCTTGACATATCAAAAGTGTTCGACTCCATCAACTGGGCATATATGTTAGAGGTTTTAAGAGCTTTACGATTTTCTCAGAAGTGGAGGAATTGGATCGCCACATTATTGGGCTCTTCCTCCTCCAAAATCTTAATCAATGGCCAACAAACAAATGCAATCGGGCACATGCGTGGTGTTCGTCAAGGGGATCCGCTATCCCCGTTCCTGTTTATTTTAGCTATGGACCCTCTACAGAGGATGATTGAGATGGCGGCAGATGCTGGGTTTATGGGGCAGGTTCTGCCAAGAGCGGCTAAGCTTCGCTGTTCTCTTTATGCTGATGATGCAGGAGTGTTTGTTAAAGTAGATAAAGAGGATTTGAAAGTTCTGAAAAGGATTCTAGAAGTTTTTGAAGAGTGTTCAGGGCTGAAGATCAATTTTGATAAAACTGAAATTTTCCCGATTCGTTACCCCGAGACTCTCTGGCCAGAACTGATGGATGTGTTTCCTGGCAAATACTCAAAATTACCAGGGAAGTATCTTGGTCTACCGCTTCATTTTAGGACTGTTAGGAGAGTGGATTTTCAACCATTAATTGATAAAATTACTAATAGGCTAGCAGGATGGAAAGGCAGGATGCTATCTAAGGCAGGTAGGGAAACCTTGGTTAAAGCTTAGCCTATTTACCATCTGACGATCTTTCCGGCACAGAAATGGCTTCTTAAAAGAATTGACAAATTAAGAAGAAGCTTTCTTTGGAAAGGGAATAGTCCAGAATTTTGCAGTGGGGGTCATTGCTTGATTAACTGGCCCACAACTTGTCTGCCAAAGAATAGGGGGGGGGGTCTAGAAATTCTTGACTTGGAGCGTTTTGCAAGAGCGCTAAGACTAATATGGTTGTGGCTACGGTGGACGGTTAAAGAAAAAGCATGGGCTGGCATGCCATTACCATGCGATAAGGTGGATGTGGATCTCTTCAACGCTTCAACAATTGTGACTATTGGTAATGGGAAGATGGCAGACTTTTGGGGTTCCAGTTGGATTGAAGGGCAGGCTCCAAAGAATATGGCACCAAATCTATACAAGAAAGCAAGAAGAAAAAACATCACGATGTTTAAGGCTCTTCGAAATAATTACTGGATACAGTTCTGCGCGCCGTTCACTCGGGAGGAGGAAGTGAGAGAATTTGTCTAACTTTGGCATTCAATCAGCAGCACACACAGCCTCAATGATCTCGACGACACCATTTCTTGGAGATGGTCGGCAGATGGGAAATACAGTTCAAGTAGTGCCTACTAAATTCAGTTCTCAACAAACTTCTGTAAAATTAAAATCAATCCCATTTGGAAAGCAAAAACTGAACCAAAGTGTCGTTTCTTTGCTTGGACTTTGTTGCACAACAAAATCTTAACTGTTGACAATTTGCAAAAAAAAGGGATGGCCCTGCAATCATAATTGTTCTCTTTGTACTTTGTCTCTGGAAACAGTGACACATCTTTGTAAGGATTGCCCCTTCGCTACGGAAGTGTGGAGCATGATTTTGTCTTGGGCTGATCTGCGGTTCCTTGTCGGTATTTCAAAGACGGGAACGCTTAGTGAATGGTGGTTTAGACTGAGGATGCTCTGTAGCAAGCATTCAAGAAAAAGTTTCGATGGCCTTCTAATTTATTTCTGGTGGAGCTTATGGTTGGAGAGAAACAACAGAATCTTCAAGGGTCAACAGAGAATGACAGAGCAAGTGGTGCAGATGGTGAAAGATCTTGTGGGTAGAGGTCTGGCCTGCTAGTAGTGTCGGGGGGCCTGGTCAGGGGGTTAGATTTTTTTTCTCTTTTTTTGGTGTCAGTGTTCTAGCTAGGTCTTGCTTGGCTAGCTGTTTTGGTGTTGGCGTCAGCTTTGGTGCCAGTTTTTGTACAGTGTTTTCTCTTTTCGTCTAATATATTGGAATGACAATTCTTTTGCCTTTCCCTTTCAAAAAAACAAACGCCACATAATTCCCTGAAGCGAGGACAGCGCGCAGTGGCTCGGCTGGTCCAACGTTAATTAATGTGGATGATGTTATCATCAGATATCATACATGCGAGGTCCTCCTGTCAGCTTTGGGGGGGGCGATGTGTACCTATATTTGCTGAGTGGATTCGAGGCCCGGTTGCCCTTGAATCTGACTGCGGCACGATTTGACAACACACGGATGCAATGCAACGAAAAGGAGCAGCTGGGTACAAGGCTTAAAAACAAACTCGATCCACCTGTGTGTGACATCAGCTTCTAGTTCTAGGTATTGTGACGGTACCGTAGCTCATGTGGAACTAGACTGACCATGGATGTTCGAACTAGACCACCCGATCTACCGGAACAGCTTGCTTTGCCGAGTGCTGTAACTATTTCGCAAAGCCTGAAAAACACTCGGGAAACTTTTTGCCGAATGTGACTCTCGGCAAAGAGGTCTCGTCGTCTCGATCAAATATACATCAACAGCGGTTTCTTTGTCGAGAGCTTTATGTTGGACACTCTGCAAAGAAACGTTATCGTGACGACGACAAGTAACAGAGACTTTACCGAGTGTACTCCATGACAAGTTACCGCCTCTGTGCCGAGTGTGCCGACCGACACTCGACAAAGGGAGCTTCTTTGCCCAGTGCCAGAACCACAACACTTGGCAAAGAAGCTTTACTGGTTCCCAGATGTGCCTTCTTTGCCGAGTGTAACATTCGACAATGTGACCAGAAACCACATTTTTATTTGTTTTTGTTATTCCAACCAAATAAACAAAACATATATCACATAATCATCACATATACAGCACAAAGTTCACAGAATCATCACATACATAATAGAGACCACATATATATCTCACAAAAACCAAAAATCTCACAAGTTTTTCACAAATATAAGTATGACAAAGACCACAAATCTTATAAGTTCAGACCAAGTTTCACAAACATAAGTATTACCGGTCCCACACAAACATAAGTATCTCAAGTCTGAATCTGCATAAGTCTCACAAGCACAACTAAGAGATCATCAGCGAGGTGGGTGGTTTGACTGGTTCGACGATGGGCTGAGCAATCCATAGGGGTTGTTTGATATCGCTGATTGTCCCTATATAGAGAAGAGATTCATGTGTGGGACAATATGAATATATATCATGCAAGAATTTTTTTGATAGTCACAGGAGTATGGAACTAAGCAGGGTCAACTGGAGGGAACGGAGGTGGTGGAGCAAGATCATTTGCAGTGTCAAGGCTCTGTTTGTACTGAAACATCTCTGCCATCCTCTGCTGATCTACCAAGCGAGCCGCATGCTCCGTCCTCGTCCTCGCCTCCATCTCCATACGTTCCCTCCTCTCTTCTTCTAGCTGGACCTATAATATTTCATCCCAATGTTATAATAATGCAAAGAGAAGGTATATATCTCAATGAATGATGAGGCACAGAAGCACTAACCTGGAGTTCCTAGATGCAATGTTGTGAGTTGTCCTGTCGAGGTCGTATGGCTGGGCTCGCTCTTGTGCTCCTTGCTCACACCTGAGACAAAGTGGCATGGAAGACGAGTCGATTGTCCTATCGGCAATCCAGTACCACCCATGCCTCTTGCCTCCTCCAACCCTCATGAGGACTTCTCCGCCGATGTCCTTGGTCCTTAGATCTTAATCTGGCCCATGGACCTCCTTTGCCATGGTGGTGTACTCAGTGAGGAGGCTATTGACGATGGGGTGTTGTATGCCTCGGGCCCATCCTCTGGATTGTATGTGTCGTCGGACGTCGCCTTGCCCTTGTGGGCCATAGCATACGTCGAGAAGATGGAACAAGGCTAGCCACCATGTGATGCTGACTGCGAGAAAACCAACAAGATGGTTAGAAATCATGCCTAATCGAAAGTTAGACTAAATAAAAGAGAGTGAGTACACATGCTTCTATGTATTTGTCGAGGTTGCGACTGACTTGTTGGTGGGAAGGACCTTGCATCATCAAACGCTGTTTTCGGCTAGTGTTGTGCGCCTCGTCCCACTCGTTCGAGCACCACCTTTACACCATCTAATCCCAGCACTCAGGATGTGCAGCGCACCAATAAGGAATCATCTACAAAAAATCAAGTACACAACATATCAGAAGATAAAATTAAGCATATTTAATACCAATATTAAGGTTCTGTTTTTACATGCAAGTACTACTCTCGAGTCAACGACATGGTTCTAGTGTCTTTCTTGTTGGCCTTGTCTCCAAGGACAGAGTCGTAGTAAGTTATGATGGCCAGGCTACGCGTCTCATAGTGCATGTCCACGATGAGCTTCCTACAACTCGTTGTAACCACCACATCCGCCCTAGCCTCGTATCCAGACTCGCATCTGAAGAAATCCTGCATACAAAGATGATGTATCCATACATTATTTTAAGAATGTGAAATGAATACGATGTATTAAACAATATAGTGCGAGAAAGACTTACCCATAACTCTTGCTTCAACCGCTCCGCCTTGTTATTGAATTCACTACCGTCCCAATCTACTGCATCGGAGGCGACGACGTAGTGGTCGTAGGAATAGGTCGGGCCTGCCACTCCAGCGTACTCAACAATACCAGGGAAGTGTTCCCTGCACAGAAGGGCGAGAATGCCATTGGAGTTGCTTTTGCGACCCCCTGCATTATCCACAACCTTCCAAGACCTGTCCAAGCGATTAAGAAAAAGTATTAGTTTCTATTATTAATTTGAACATATAATATGAAGAAGCACCGAAAACATCTAAAGTTACATAGTTTTCCACATCAGGTTGAATCAGTGGGCGCCTGTCACGAAGTATGGGTCGCTGAGGGAGACTTATGGGACCTCGCAAGTTGACTCGCCCCGAACATGAGGCGCCAGAACCCGAGGCATCCTGCTGCACCTCATCATCTTCCGGCTGAGCATCGTCGTTTTCATCCTACTGTGTCGCATCAACGTCCTGCTGCTGAGCCTCGAAAT
Organism: Zea mays; assembly: GCF_902167145.1. NCBI lineage: Eukaryota > Viridiplantae > Streptophyta > Magnoliopsida > Poales > Poaceae > Zea > Zea mays. The sequence goes on along the minus strand of NC_050104.1, from coordinate 7,283,695 downwards.
AAGTAAAGTACCTTATGTTTGAATCATGAAACGAAATCAAGCAATCCATTTCTCGAACCCTTTATAATAAGGGTATCATATTCCTATGGAGTTGGATCCCTTGATTGATGCTAGAATTCATCAAGAAATTGCTCCATGTATGGCGTCAGCTCGTCAAGGTTGGTCAACAGATATAGCATGATATGGCGCCACTCTTCATGTCTTAGGGTATTGGTGGTCGAACCACTTGCACTTTCGAGTTGCCCTCGAAAATTGTTGAGGTTCGATTCATTTTTGACATCATTGTAATGAGGGGGTGGATTATGAACGATCGGGAGTTTGTCACCATAGTAAGTTGTTGTGAAGTTTGACACCTCCTCCAGTATGTATTCCTCTACAACGGAAGCCTCGATTTTGCATTTATTTGTACATTTCTTCCGAATAGTCTTTAGGCATCTCTCGATTGGATAGCACCAACGTCCATGTACACGTCCCCCCACTCGTGCCTCAAACGGGATATGTAGAATCAAATGCTGCATCAGATTGAAGAAGCCGAGTGGAAAGATCTTCTCCAGCTTACAAAGTAACACAGGTGCCATTCTTTCCAAGTCTACAGACATAGTTCGAGATAACTCTTTTGCACAAAGCTGGTGGAAGAAATATCTCAAATCTGCAAGCACTAGCCAGAGATGCTCGTGGATATAGCCTCGAACCATCACTGAAAGAATTCGTTCACTCCATATGTGGAAGTCATGACTCTTCATCCCTAAGACCCGCATAGTAGATAAGTTCACCCCTACACAGGTTAGCTGCATACCCATCAAGGAACATTAACGTCTTGATCCAATATAGTACTTCCTTCCTCTCGGCCCTGCTCAGGACGAAATTGGCCTTAGGCCTTCTCCATGTATTTCCACTACTGGGAGACTTCATGTCTTGGTTTGGTCTATCACATAACGCTGCAAGATCCACTCTTGCCTTTACGTTATCCTTTGACTTATTAGGAATGTCCATGAGTGGTGTCCAAAGTGCCTCGATGACATTCTTTTCAGTGTGCATCATGTCAATCTTGTGTGGAAGGAGGTCATCGTAATAGGGGGATCGAGTCAAGCTTGACTTATTCGTCCAAGTATGCTGCTCACCATATCCCACAAAACCACCTTCTGGATTGACCACAAGACCATCTATCTGTTGACGAACTTCAGCACCAATCATCATTACAGGTGGGTTGTCTATCACCACCTTTCGTGAAGTTCTTGATGTCTAGTCTGAATGCATGGTCGGGAGGGATAATTTGTCGATGTTTATCGAGCGACGAATATTTGCCACCCTTTTTCATAGAAATGAACCTAAGAGCTATCTTGCAAACCGCGCATGGGAATTTGCCATGAACACACCAGGCGCAGAATAACCCAAACGTTGGGTAGTCATGCATGGAGTACTGGTACCAAACATGTATTTTGAAGTTTGTTTTTGTAGCTCGGTCGTATGTCCATACCCCTTCCTTCCAAGCACAGACAATTCATCAATGACAGGCTCCATGTACATGCCCATTTTATTCTCTGGATGTTCAAGAATTATCAACGACAAGAATATGTTTTGTCTTTAAAAACATACACTGGGGCAGATTGAGGGAGATAAAGAACATGGGAAAACATATGTATGGGACAACCAGCAGTCAATAGGGATTGAACCCATTTGTGGCCAGCGCAATACATACATTATTAGCCTCTTTGGCTTTCTCATGGCGAATGGCATCAAAGTTGGTCCATGCTTTACCATTGGATGCATGTACCATCTTGTCAGAATTGTATCGTTTGCCTTTTTTGTGTCATGTCATCTGTTTCGTGGATTCCTCAGTCATGCACAGAAGTTGGATCCTCGGTATGAACGGAAGGTGGCGTTGGATTGTCACGGGGATGTCGAGCTACCTCTTATGTCCATCACCAGAGTCTACCTCCATGAACATAGACAATTTACACTTCAGACAATACTTTGCCTCCGCGTATTCTTTTCTAAATAGGACGCAACCCTTTGGACAAGCATGTATCTGCTCATACATCATCTTGAGTGCACGAAGGAGTTTCTATGCCTTGCACATGCAATTTGGTAGAATGTGATCCTCTGAAAGTAGGCTACTAATAGCTATCAACAAACCATCGTAGGCTTCTTGACTCATGTTGTATTGTGACTTGAACGCCATTATAGTCCAATGTCATCCAACTAAGAAATCTGTCTTGTCGTGAAGGGGTTTCTGTGCCGTGTCAAACATGTCGTGTTACGCCTTTGCGGTCGCCTCTGGCTTGTCCTCCATATATCCTTCGGTGAACTGTGCCTTGTGATAGTCATTCAACATGTTTTCTCACCGTGTTGTCTCATCACCTCCTCGACGTGTTGTCCCAGTGCCTCTTCTCTCATACGATCCACTTCACCATGAAAGATCCATCGGGTATAGTTTGGCCTAAATCCATTCTTCCAGATATGTTCTCCCATGGCCTTTTTTGTTTTTCTTTTCCTATTGGCACATTTATTGCATGGACATGGTACTAGACTCACTCATTTAGCAGCTTCGCCAAATGCCCATTCGAAGAAAGCATAGATCTTTGTAATTTATTTAGGGGTGACATCATTCCTTGTTACGTGGCTCATGTACATCCACTCACGGTCCTCCATCCTCTAGCAGATATAACTGATTATTGTGTAATATAAACATGTAATGCATGTACACTACGTTCCTACCTTCTAATAGATGAGAATATGTACTAATCCCACCCGTGGTTGCGTAGATGGGGTTAGTTTTCATGCTATACTACAATCCGAGATACCTGCTGTTCTTCGAATACATGTCATGGTAGGGAGAGTGTTTATCGGGAGAACAACAGGGAGGTGACACCGAAACTCTGTCTCAGACCAGAGTAGAGCATGAAAACTAACCCATCTACGCAACAGTGGCCTGTCCAAAAAACATGGACAATTCGAAACAGATACATTTATAGATATGCAAAGGTTTACATATCTACACCATATCTCTTTCAAACGAGATACTTTCGTGAAAGTTGTCACACACTATGTGTAAAAACCTAGCCGGTCTCCATTGAAGTTTTACGATTTCATGTGAAGGGCGGCTAGGTTTCTACATATAGTGTGTGATGACTTTGACGAAACAATGTCAAATTGTTATCAGAGTCTCTACATGTTGACAGGTTTCATGATTTTCTGACTTTATGTTTTATACAATTTTAAAACAACTGGATCACAAGTTTGTGGTCATGTTTCGTGAGCATGATGTTCAAAAAATTTAGTCTGTTCCTGAAATAGGCCGCAAATTGTGCCAAATAATATGAATATCATTTTTTGCATTCACTATTTTGCATTTTTCAATTGACTTGCAGTTCAAATCCGAATTATCCAAAGAAATTTAATTAAACGAACTAAATCTAATAGTTATAGCTAACACTTTGATAATTATACCAAAATTGAACATGTAGGTCTATATACCGTAGGAACACACCACAAAAAAATTAATGAAAAAATAAAAAAAATACTTTGCCGAGTGTCAAGGAAAGACATTCAGCAAACACTCTATTTGCGGAGTGCCCATCAGGGAACACTCGGCAAAGAGGATAGTTTACCGAGTGTGAACTCCCGACACTTTCATAGATAACGATCGTCAACTATAGACGGCTGCTGACGGCTCTTTGTCGTGCGTCTCGTTTCGCTGAGAGCTTGACATCCGGCAAAGACTCCTTTGTTGAGCATCAGTGTGTGCCGAGTGTTTTGCACTCGACAAAGGAGGTCTATGTCAAATGTCATTATTCGCTGAGAGTGGCACTCGACAAAGCTTGTAAATTACCCTCGGTAAAGCTTTGATCACTCGGTAAAGAGTCTGATTCCAGTAGTGTATGAGGCTTCAACATAGTGCAGTTAGGTGTTTTCCTTTTCCTTCTTATGTTGAGCATCTTGTAGTTCACGATTATAATTCGGTTCCTCTCCAACAAAATTCTCTTTTATCGCAAAACAGAACACCAAAAAAAACATTATCATAGAGACTAATTTTGCTACTTTTACAATTAAGTCTGTGGTTCTGCAAGTATACTTCAATAAGTGAATAATATCTATACAAACCATGGGTAGCAAAGTGCATGTCCTTTTTACGTTCAATTTTGTTTCTATTGCAGTAGAATTTGTTTTTTGGTTGTTGGTTTAAAAACTACTACCTCCGTTCTCGAACATATGTCGCATGCTAGTTCATTTTTGAACTAAATCGCGACAAAAAAAAATCGAGGGAGTATCATGCATGGTGCTAGCTAGCATTCTACTATATTAAAGGCGGACGCAAAGCTAAGCATCTACGATATCCACGTCGTCTTTTTTTCTCCAGCCGTGTGATCACGATCCGATGCCTAAAAATGTTTCACGTTTCCTTACTGCAAAGTCGCGGTCCGGCGCGGAATCGGTGTCATGACGCTTCGAGACCCCTCTCCCATAGTCTCATCCACTTCTCTGTCGTCGCCTCTCTCCTACCGCTGGGCCATCCCCCGCCAATGCTCTCGAGTAGACCACCGTGCTCCCCTGCGACGAGGTTCTCTTCTAGCACGTCCTCCACCACCTCTCTCCTCCTCGTCCAAGACCTCTCGCTTCATCACCCTCGACGACCTCAACGCCAGCACCCTTCCCTGCCGCTGCGTTGCCACCGTGGTGAAGATGTCGAAGTAAAAACCAAATTCAGGTTCTTGTGCTAGATGCATTAATTCTTGGAATGATAAAACCAAACACCATGCCAGGGAATGGTTCGGGATATGCTTGGGAATAGGTACTACATTGGTGCTTTCAAGGTACCGAACTGAGTATCATTCCTCCTTTATTCCTTTTTTTAATGATATAAGATGCACTAAAGTGACTCCGTTGCTATGCCCAACCATTTTGATTGCGCTCGACATCCCTTTTTTATGGTTCATTTTCCTGGACCATCTCATGGTGTAGTAGACAATGGGCATATTTGGGTTTCTCTGTCTCTGGGTCGTGCTGCTGAAGCAGGGTTGCAACTCTTAATCTGCTCTCCTGCTCCAATCTTCAGCAAAGAGGCCATGGAGTTGCATAGAGGAGAATCAGGCTCGAAGTTAACTGTTGCTTGATATCCTTATACGTACAATGGATAGAGGGAAGCCTCTCCCCAAGGAGTACCTATACTACTGCCTAAAATCAACATGCTGTTGGAGCTCTTGCTCTTGCGCCTTCCATCACAAACAAGGATATTTCTCATGCTTCACCTGTAGTCCAGTACCTCTGACAACTCTTGCAAAAATATTTGGTTGCTTAATGTTGCAAAAATATTGCAAAAATTTTGTTGTATCCATGGAGTCCAATTTGAAGGTCCTGAGGGTTATGTGAAGATAGAGGATTTTCTCTGGCTGCTTTAGGACCTTCACTCCACTCGATACATAACCCCGAGTCATGGTGACCTCCAAATTAGACTCTGATCTGGGTATTTCATCATTGCTGGTTGTTTGATTTTCACACTCACTGGAGGCTAGAACTATTTGCCTGACCACCACGTAATTCCCGATATGTGCATTGCTTTTCCCCACAGACACTCATGTCCCCTCTATCTTCACATACAACATGACAAATATAAGAATACTAAGTAAAATAAATGTATCATGATAGCAGAAAATATGATTTGTAAGATGCTGCAAAATATGTTTATATAAGAAAAAAGGTCAAATAACATAACTTTAGAAATCCAAGGCGTCAAGCAAGTACTCAATGCTTATTTATTGTGCTATAGATTAGAATTACTCTTATTTATTCTGTTATATGCATGACATTGTTCCATTATAAATGGTCTCCGTCTGATTTATAGAAGCTATCTATCCCCCCATCCCCCTCCCCAAGAAGTTCTTTTTTGGCTGACTGCGCTATATAGGTTGACCTTGCTTTGGTTTATTTGCTACGTTATGGTAAGGTGTTGACCTGTGAGCATAACTAAGGTAGCACATATTGTTTCCTTGGTTTCATACTCGGTTTTATTTAAAACCAAGTATCATGTGCAGTATTATAATGGATTAGAATTACTATTTTTTTATATTCATGATATTGTTCCATTATAAATGGTATGATATAGATGTTATCTATTTCCCCCAAAAAAGTTCCTTTTGGGTGACTGCGCTATAGGTTGACCCTGTTTTAATTAGTGAATTCACTTGCTAAGTCTATTCTATGTTCACTCTTATCACATTATGGTGAGATGTCACCACAATTAAGATAGCAAATATTGTTTCCGTTACTAAGGTACCAACTCATAGATACAGATCTTATATAGAAAAAAAACAATTACACATGGTTTGCATGTCGTCAAGCTAATTACCTTTCGGGCATGGTTTGCTGTGTTACTGGACAAACTCCATGTGAACTTTATTTTAGTGTACAATTAATTTGTGATGGCTAAGACCCAATGTAAGATAACATCAAAACTGCTTATGATGCTATGTTTGCAAATTCCAAGTTTTCATTATTGTAAAAGTATGCACACTTAATTATGTCTCTACTATGTACGTGATTCTTTCATTATTGTGAAAGTATGCATACTAATTATGTCCCTACTATGTACATGGTTCCAATATATACCAATACAACTATATATTGTTCATGTATATCAATAACTTTTTTCTTGATGTATATGTACATCAAACCAACTGCTTTAAAAATATCGTTAAAAGGCTCGCGCGGAGCGCGAGCAAGTTACTAGTCTTGATCCAGAAAGAAACAACCAAGCCAATTCAATGTATTATTATTTTTTCCATCAGAAACAGCTGACTTACGTACAGATAATTTATTCTAGAGAAATTATACACGAGAGAGATAGATGGTCGTCTATCTGAACCTATCATGCAAACCATGATGTGATGCCCCCAAACAATTTCAGGCCATCCATTTGATCCTTCCATGGCAACGCAGGCTTTCGCTTACCTCACCAGCCCGAAAAGGTAATTAAGAAGAAGAAAGGGGTGAGAAATTAATAAAGAGAAACAAAGAGAAAAGGAACGTGCGTGCAGTAGTAGAGCTGCAGACGACACCTGCTCCCAGGTTTTATTATCTGTATCTTCTGGATGAGAGAGCATGACATGTCTCCATCCTGACGATCTGCTCCATTCCTATCCTCCTCAATTAACAAAACCTCTTGCTCGCTAATATATACACAGATATCATAGATAAACCAGTTTACACAAGCATACAAGCTAGCTACCCCATTTGAGTGGAGGGTGTTGGTGAACGAGGTCGTCCAACTTAGGTACGACTTGATCTGCGTGGCGTTGCATGCATTGATTAACGGCTTTGGATTAGCAGCTTGCCCCACAGAAAGCTAAGGGAACGGTAGGCCACCGTTTCTGTCTTCGCCTTTGGCCACATGTAAACGTGACGTACGTGTAAATCTCAAGCAACTTACTCATCTCCGTGTCCTATTTCAAACTCCACTCCATAAACATTACGATCTACAATGTCAAACAATACAAAACAATATTTTCTACGTCCATATGCATGATTTGCTGGTCATATATATATATATATATATATATATATATATATATATATATATATATATATATATATATATATATATATATATATATATATATATATATATATATATATATATATATAGGGTAGGTATATCGGGAGCCCTGGGCTTCCAATAGTTAAAGGAAGCCTAGACCGACCACCTCTACAAACTGGTTCAACCCAACGTGCCGAACTAGCCTATCGGGTGCGCCACCTGCCCACGTCTGTTAGCGCAAAAAAAGGAATGCATGCATGAGTCAAACACGATCCAATGCATGCGCGTAAATTTAGGAAAAAATGTGTGGCGATTTCTACTTTTAAATGCTTTATTTTCTCTATAAATTTAGGATCGCTGCAACAGCCATATAGCTAGACACGTAAGGACCATTTTATGAAATATACTGAGACTAAATATGCTACACTATGTAGGTAATTATGCAATTTGGTATACTGCGTAAAAATCTGTTACCAGCTGCATGCGCATGAATTTATGATGAAAATAATGTGCAATGAAAGAAAATGAATTGCATGCATAGAAACAAAAAATCGTATTTAATGTTTAATTTGCTTCATAAATATAGTATCCCTCCAACAACCATGCAGCTAAACACATTAGAACTAGTTTATGATTTATATTTATACTAATTATACTACACGGTGTAGGTATTTATGCAATTCGGTACACCGCGTAAAAAAATCTAGCATGTTGTTCACTGGTGGACGCATCTCCACGTTGGAGCGTAAAAACCTTAAGTTTTAAGCATAAAATCTCTCAATTATAAGCATAAATACCTGGCCAATGTGAGAGGTTGATAGCTCTGGTAGGTTGTTATTACGATTCTATTTTTATGACAGATTCGAAAAATATGGTAGCCGCATGCATGCAGTTTCTATTTTTATACAGATCCAAAAATTATGGCAAAATGCATGCATGAGTCAAACACGTTCCCTTGCATGCGCGTAAATTTAGGAAAGATATGTGTGGCAGATTCTATTTTAAATGTTTTATTTCCTCCATAAATTTAGGATCGCTGCAACAGGCATGCAACTAAAACTCGTAATGACCATTTTATGATATATACTGATACTAAATATGCTAAACTGTGTAGATAATTATGCAATTTGATATACTGCGTAAAAATCTGCTACCAGTTGTATACACACGAATTTATGATGGAAAGAATATGCAATGAAAGGAAATGAATTGCATGCATAGAAACAAAAAATCACATTTAATGTTTTATTTCCTTCATAAATATAGGATCCCTCCAACAGCCATGCAGCTAAACGCATTAGAACTAGTTTATGATGTATACTGAAACAAATTATACTACACGGTGTAGGTATTTATGCAATTCCTTACACTGCGTAAAAAATTTGCCATGTTGTTCACTGGTGGATGCATCTCCGGGTGGAGCGTAAAAACCTTAAGTTTTGAGCATAAAATCCCTCAATTATAAGCGTAAATACCGAGTCAATTAAAGGTTGGTAGCTTTAGTAGGTTGTTATTACGATCCTATTTTTATGACAGATCCGAAAAACATGACAGCCGCATGCATGCGGTTTCTATTTTTATACAGATCCAAAAATTATGGCAAAATCGTGGGAGTTTCCATTGCATGCGCGCAAATTACGAACAACATAAATCAAGGAATTGCCTTTCCAATGTGCATGCAGTAAACTGATATACGAACTCTGTGTTCAAGCATAAAACCGTACAGTTTTTAGCGTAAATAATACATGTGGTAGGCATAAAACACAATAATCGAAAAGAAAATTGCGCCGGATCGGAGGATGTCACACGCGATCATCGCTGCGCGCATCTCGCGCCTTCCGTGACGTCGCTCGCTCGAACATCGCGCCTCATGCGTCGCCGTCGCTCGCACGTCGACGAGCGTCGCTTGCTCGCCGACCTTGGAAGTGCCGCCTCCTCGGGGCTTCGGGGACGCCGCCGCTTGCCCTCATAAGGGCCCCGCTGTCGCTCACCCTCTGGATCGGGGAACCGTCGCCACTACTCCGGATCGAGGAACCTCCGCCACCGCGCGTCAAGGTAATGGAGTTGCGGCCACCAGTCTGGGAACCGCCGCCACCGCACAAGGGCACTGCCGTCGCTCGCCCTCTGGATCGGGGGCCGCCGCCGCCGGCCTGGGAACCGCCGCCACCGCATGTCGAGGTCGGGGAGCCGCGGCCACCGCAGTCACCGACCGAGGGTCCACCGCCACGCGCGCTATCGGGCAACCGCCGTCGCTAATGAATCGAGATGGGGCGTGAAAAAACTGATCCCTAGCACTACAGATTTTCTTTTATAGACGTCTGGACCTGGTCCGGCTCGACCGGATTGCATTGTCTGGCCTGGGCTTCCTTTAGTTATTGGAAGCCCAGGACTCCTAATATACAATATATATATATATAGTATTTAGAGTACTGGGCTCTATTTAACTATAGGAAGCCCCAACCACGTACCGACCAGGTGCGCAGACCGCACCAGACCCTTTTTACTTATTATACCTAACTGCTTACGACAAATTATAATACGAGTTATGCTGACGTGTGTAACAATTTATGCAAATATATGGGCCATCGTGTAGATTTTGTCCCACATATTACGTGCATAGGGCCCACGATCCCACCCACGTGCTCGCAGTTATCCAGTCCCACGCCGCCACTATAAAAACACTCCCACGCCGTCAGGGATTAGGTTTTAGCGGCGGCGGCGGTTCCCTCGGGCGTGCGAGCGCCGGTGATCCTGGGGGCCAGCAGCGGTGCCGCCCCGAGGCAGGCGACCAACGGCGGCGCTCCACCAGGAATGAGCGACAGCGACGCTCCCGAGGTGGGCGCACAAGCGGCGACGGCGTTCTCGAAGCGGACGGACGGCGGCAGCGCACCCTAGGCCCGATGGCAACGGCGTTTGTCCCGTCCGTCTCTGCGATGACCACCGCCGCTGCCGCTCCAGCGTCTGTGGCGTCGTCCCCTGCGCCAAAGGCCAACAACAGCAGGAAGGCGGTGGTGCCTAGGATGACTGGGTACGAGCTGCTCAAGCGCGTCAAGGAGTCGGTGGCGCTCAGGGACATCCTCGTCATGTGAGAACGTGCCCACCCGCATCACCCGCTTCCTGGAGGAGTTCGACCCGTGCCTCGCCGTAATTTAGGCTCTATTCGTCGTTACGAAATAAATTGATGATGTACGCTAAAATTTGTACCCATTTACGCTGTTTTGGTTCACGTTTTACGCTGAAATTTGACCAAGCCAGAATCCGTGCACGATTGAACGTGTGCAATTTTCATGTCGTCTCCTATTTCAAACTACACTCCCTAGACATTGCAATCTACAGTGTCAAACTATACAAAACTATTTTCTAATATATATATGATAGGGGCATAGGGCAAGGCGCAGGTCTTCATATGATCATCAGGCCTATCACGATCAGCCTAACAGCCAGCAATTTAGGAGTTCAAACAAGCAACCTAACTATGGTTGGAACCGCACATCACCAACACCTTTGGGGTGAATATATATAAAGCTACGTACTACATCTGCAAGTAGGAGTACGAACTACATCCATTGTAGTTGTTTCAACTTTTTGGTGAAGAGAGAACGAACGAAAACCATGGGCTTATTAACTGATCAACAACACAAATCCAATCAAAAGCAGTAGTAGGAGTGCCAAAAGGCCCGCACAAATGATTCGGAAGAAATCCCAAAAAAAACACAAAACCTCTCCAAGAAAACCCTTGAACAAATCCCAAAAACATTTTAGGGCTTGTTCGATTCTACCCCAATCCATGGATTGAGGAGGATTAAGAGAATTTCAATCTCTAATAAGTCAAAATCTCTCTCAATCCGTATCAATCTCTTACAATACATATTGATTGAAAATAATCGAACAAGTCCTTCAAGAAAAACGTATTTTATGTTCTCCAACACAGTATCATTCGCATCCCACATCCATTAGCTTTTCTCCCTTAAATTTTCGCGTGACACATTGTTCCCCAATCGCCCCAGCACGTGCATCCCGTCCCGCGTGTGACTTTGGTGTTCGTTGTTCACGTGTATTTTTCTGCTCACAGATAGGGATGGCAATTCTGCCCGCGGGCACGAATATCCGTGGGTTTCGTACCCGATGGGCATGGATACGGGTAAGAAATCGCCCATGGGTAAGGATACGGGCAACACTTCTCACCTGCGGGTAATTGACGGATATAAAATTTTGCCCGCGGGTATTACCTGTTACCCGCTTAATTTACTAGCCCATCAAAATATCCCCATGCCACCGGCCCACAGGCCACAGCCCAGTCGATCATGTTTATGGACTTATGTTTGAGACTTATGTTTGTGGATGATCGATCATGTTTGTGGACTTTGAAGTTTGAACTATGTTCCTTGCCATTATATTATGCCTGTCAAGTCGTTGATGTTCTTGCTGAAATGAACATGACCACATACTCTTTTGGTATTTTCTGGCGGGTAACGGGTTGCCCAATATCCGCGGATATCCTGCGGGTACGGGTCAAAAAATTTACCCGCAAGCTCTCGCGGGCACGGGTAAGCACTAGAGGCGCGGATATGTTGGCAGGCGAGTAAATGGCTTACCCGCACTTTACCCGACCCGCTGCCATCCCAACTCACAGATTGGGCACAGCTTGTTCGCTGCATGAACGGTCAACGGATAGACACACACCACAGCTAATTGGCTCGTTGTTCGATGCATGCCGCGACCCACATAATTGTTTCAAAAAATTGCAGATTGATTATTAGCAATCTGCTATGAGTTTAGATTTTTTAGGAATTTTTTTACAACAATCCCCAATAACAAGTTTTGGGGAATAGTTTTTTAGTAGCCTATTGGAGTTGCTTTCAAGCCTTGTTCAGTTGCGTCTAGATCGAAGATGGTCTCTAATCTCCTTCGATTTAGACGCAACCGAACAAGCCTTAAAAAATGGACCAGTGTGTTTGTCCTTGGCCCACCAGTAGGATCCTGCTAGTGTTCGTTTTTTGATCGGAAGAACCGATGAACCGACCCTCCCTCCCCCAGAATTCTTCCGGGCTTGTTTAAGAGAAAAGGAAATTGGAGGGGGCTAAAATCTTCCTTCAATTCAACTTTGAAGAGAAAGATGGTTTTAGCACCCTCAATCCCCTGCTCTCAAACACACCCTTCTTGTGCCAGCTCACACCACTATAGGGTTTGTGGTGAAGCAATGTGGGCGCTCCTGAACCTGAAGATGTGGGCGCTGCTGAAGACTCGGAAGAACCTAAACCTGAAGAATGGCGTGGTGCTGGATGCGGAATGGGAGAGGAAGTGAGGCGACGTTCCAGTCGCACAAAGAAGGCCAACTCCAAAGTAAATGGGCCGACGTGGGTGAATTAAGGCCCATGTAAGAGGGTACATATAGGCGTGCATGTGGAGAGTGAGAGTTATGTGGTAACTGAGTTCTGTAAACCTTTTTCTTCTTCTCCAAGACTGCTAGCGTCGCCTTCCTGTACCACTTCCTTCTTCTACTTCTCTGCTAGCGATCTGTGAAGTTAATAATTGGTATTCAGAGACAGCGATCTTGGCTTCTGGATTCGTCACACACTGGATTTCTTACCGGATCACAGGTACTTCACTCGTCTGCAGCACCGATAAGGGATCATGAACCCGGACACGCAAATCATCCTGGAAGAGATCTCCAAGCGCTTCGTCGACCAAGATACCAAGTGGGATCAACGGTTCGCCGAGCACGACGCGTGCTAGGAAATGACGTTCTTGGCAGTCACTACCGGATAGGAGCAGCGCATCACCACCATTGAGCGCGCCTTTGGGGTGTTCGACGAGTGGCACAAGTCCATGGAGGGTGTGGTCGATGATCTGCGCTTGGAGGTCGGCAAGATTTCCAAGAATTGGAACAAGCGGTGGTGGACAAACCGCTATCCATGATGGGTGTCCTCTCCCCTTCTCCTGCGGCTATCGGGCGCTGACCTACCGGACTTCCAGCCAACCCGCCCTACAGGCACCTGGCCGAATTAACTAACCAGGAGGATGGTTTGGCTTGGTAACGACCCTACTTCATCCCCCGGTAAAAGGTACGTCCTCACCACTATTTCTTAGCACAATTTTCTTAGCTCGTCATCGGGTCCTCCGGTTATTCCAGTGTCAGGCTATGAGGATGATCCAGAGAATGGGTTCAGGGAGCAATTCGGGGTCGGTTGCCGAAACGCAATTTTCCTACCTTTTATGGTACAAACCCCAAGTTGTGGATTCAATGTAGCCAAGATTATTTTTGATATGTATGCAGTGGAGTCATCGATATGGATTCGTGTCGCAGCCAAGCACTTCGTGGGTGCCGCGGCTCGATGGCTTTCATCATTTGGCGAGTAGTACCCTGCATCGTCATGGCCATGATTTTGTCAGCTCTTGCTCGATCGTTTTGGCAAGGACGAACATGAACTCTTTATCCGACATTTATTGCACATTACACATACCACAACACTAGCTGAATATTTGGAACAGTTCAATACTTTAGTGGATAACCTGGTTGCTTATGGTTGTCCTATGGATCCCATGTATTTTGTCCAAAAATTTGTAGACAGGATACATGCTGACATTCGTGCCCCTGTCTTTGTTCAACTCCTTCATCCCTGGATGCTGCTTGCGTTGTTGCAGGAAGAGGTGGTCGGCTCCGAGAAGAAGGATACTCACCACACTGAATGGCCATGGACCAGCAAGCCATCGAGCAAGGGACCACTAACGCTGCCACTTCCGCCCACTACTAAGTAAAGAGGTATACCGGTTGCCGATGGACATCTAGGGGAACTTCAGTGTTCTAGATGTGTCGATGACAAATTGACGGCACTGTGTGCTTACCGCCTTACCAGGGGCAGTGTTGTTCTAAAAAATGGTCGAAGGACAACCGTTGCCCACAGACAGCTCATGAGAACAAATCCTGAATTGCTTGGCGATGCAGCTCAGTGTTTGGCATTTTTGGCAGTGGTTGTGCAAGGTGTCGAGGCAGCGAATGCGATGAAGTTTCAAGGCTCTATTCAAGGCATTCCAATTCTCATCCTGGTCGATTTGGGCAGTTCTCGTTCCTTTCTGGCTTCCATAGTGGCACACCAACTAACTGAAGTTTCAGCAGTAGCTTGTCCTGTCTCCGTGAAGATAGCAAATGGTGGTACAATGCAGTGTTCTCAACAGCTCTTGGGTGCTACCTAGACAGTTCAGGACTGTGATTGTGTTAGATTTTCGTGTCTTGGCATTGTCCGCATATCAGCTTATTGTGGGAATGGATTGGTTATCACAACACATCCCTATGAAGATTCATTGGTTGTACAAATGGATGTTGATTCCCTATGGACAGTCACCAGTGTTCTTACATGGGTTAAAAGCATCATTGCTTCCCAGCTCAGTGGTGGAGGTGGCAATAGTAGATGGCACTGAGCCTACTTTTGCTAATATGAATCTACCAGCCTCATTAGTTGCCATCCTATCTAAGTTTGCTTCTGTGTTTGATCCTCCAGTCGATATGCCTCCATCGAGGGACTGTGATCATACAATTCCTCTCGTGTTGGGGTCCACGCCAATGCATGTAAGGCCTTATCGTTACCCACCAGATATTAAGGATGAAATAGAGAGACAAGTGGCAGTAATGCTCCAGTCGGGTCTGATTCAGCCTAGTACCAGTCCATTCTCTTCTTTGGTTTTGTTGGTGAAGACAAAAAAATAATTCCTAGCATTTTTGTGTGGATTTTCGCCACTTGAATGCCATCACAAGGAACTCGGTATTCCCTGTTCCGATCATTGAGGAATTGTTGGATCAGTTGGGTAACACTTGTTGGTTCACAAGCTTGGACCTTACTATCGGGTATCATCAGATTCACCTAACACCCTTGGACACTCACAAAACGGCGTTTCAGATGCATTTCGGCCATTATGAGTTCCGGGTGATGGCTTTTGGACTCACGGGAGCGCCGACAACATTTCAACATGCGATGAATGTCACATTGGATGCTCTGTTATGCCGTTGTGTGTTGGTCTTTTTCGACGATATTTTGGTGTACGACAATAGTTGGGAGGCTCACCTAGACCATGTTCGTCAGGTGTTGGAACTGTTGGCAAGAGATAAGTGGTAGGTCAAGTTATCGAAGTGCTCTTTCGCTCAGTCCCAGCTTGTTTATCTTAGACATGTTATTTCAGCTAATGGAGTGACGACCGACCCATCGAAGATTTAGGTAGTGGCTTAGTGGTCAACACGATCCAATGTTAAGGAGTTGTGCAGCTTCCTCAGGCTTGCCAGCTATTATCATCGGTTTGTAAGGCATTTTGGGGTAATTACCAAACCATTGACATTACTTCTTAAGAAAGGAGCTCTATTTGTCTAGACATCGGATCATGAATCATCATTCCAAGCACTGAGACATGCATTAGTGACAGCTCCAGTGTTGGCCCTACCCAATTTTTCCTTACCATTTTGGAAAGAAACGGATGCTAGTAATGCTGGAGTTGGTGTTGTCTTAACACAGGCTAGTCATCCAATTGCTTATTTGAGCAAGGCGTTGGGCCCCAAGGTGAAAAGGTTGTCAACATATGAAAAAGAGTTTTTTCCATAATCATGGCGATGGATCATCGACGTCATTATCTTCAGTTAAAGGGATTCCATATCCACACAGATCATCGTAGTTTGATTCAGCTGGATGAACAACATCTCAATACTTCGTGGCAAAATAAGATGTTCACTCTTCTCTTAGGGCTGCAATATCGGATTATCTATAAGAAAGGGGTGGACAATACTACAACCGATGCCTTATCCAGACAACACCATGTGATGGAATCGTGTCTAGCAATGTCTTCTGAAACTCCCTTGTGGATTACTGAAGTAGCTTCATCGTATGCTCAGGATGCAGTAGCATCAGCAATGATCACCAAGTTAGTTGTCGATGAAAATACAGTGGCGAACTACTCTTTGAACGATGGCCTGGTATGCTATAAAAATAGAATATGGGTCGGGTTTTTGCTAGAATTACAACACCGGTTGATTGAGGTGTTTCACACAACATCTATTGGGGGTCACTCAGGAATCCAATCACCTATGCCAGTTTGAAGCAGCTCTTCGCTTGGCATGGTATGAAGAAGGCAATAAAGAGTTTTGTTCGTCAATGTCTCATCTGTCAACAAGCAAAGGCTAATCGCTCCCATTTACCTGGGCTGCTGCAACCGTTATTGGTGCCAATAACTTTGTGGCAGATGATTACTATGGACTTCATTGAGGCCTTGACAGTTTCATAGTCATATACATGTATTTTGGTGGTTGCTGATGCCTTCACCAAGTATGCAAACTTCCTTCCTCTCAAACATCTGTTCACGGTGTTGTCAGTAGCCCGAATGTTTCATGACCAAGTATACAAGCATCATGGTCTGCCTCAGTCAATCGTGTCTGATCATGATAAAAATTTTCTTAGCACTTTATGGCAGGAACTGTTTTGGTTGACCGGAGTACAACTGCGGATGAGTTATGTGTACCATCCTCAAACGAACGGTCAGTCGGAGCGTGTGAACCAATGCCTAGAAACTTTCCTTTGTTGTTTTGTGCACGCGTGCCCGCATTAGTGAAGTAAGTGGTTGTTCGTAGCACAATTTTGGTATAATTCCACTCCCCATTCTGCCATCAGTGTTTCTCCGTTTCAGGCCCTCTATGGTTCTCAACCCCGATAGTTTGGAATCACCTCTGAAGCTATGGTCAATTCTCGCGATCTCAGTGCTTGGTTGCAGGAGAGGCAGTTGATGTCTAAGTTAATCAAGCAACATTTGGAACGGGCCAAACACCGTATGAAGCGTCAAGCTGATAAAGGACGGTCAGAGCGATCTTTTGTTGTCGGTGATTGGGTTTTTCTTAAACTCCAACCATATGTACAATCATCTGTTGCCGTGAGATCTCACCGAAAATTGGCATTCAAGTTCTTCGAGCCATTTCAGATTGAGCAAAATGTGGGCCCGGTTGCATATAAATTACAACTTCCAGTGCCATCCAAGATTCACCCTGTGATACTGAAAGGGAAATGTGCCCTTGGGCCATTTCTATAATGTTTTGGTGATTAAGTGTCCAACACATAGTAAGTGAGTTGCTATGTGCCAAACAAGCAAGAAGTGCAAATCATATAACAAGGTATGTTTCTAGACTTAGTAATTGGTTTTTGTATACTAATGTATATGTGTAAGTGTTAGAAACAGAGCAGAGAAGAAAAGAAACAAATTGCAAAAGACTTGGCTGTGTGCAGCCAAATTCCAGCTCGGTCTGGCACACCGGACAGTCTGGTGGTGCACCGGACAGTGTCCGGTGCGCCAGGCTGGTCTCCGATGAAAGTGTTGTTCTCGAGAATCGACGGCGGCGTACGACTATAATTCACCGGACCGTCCGGTGGTGCACCGGAATGTCCGGTGAGTCATCCGCGGCGAACTCATCGCCCTCGGGAAAAGCAAAGGGGCAACGTGGCTATAATTCACCGGATTGTCCGGTGGTGCACCGGACTGTCCGGTGAGCCAACGGTCGGTCGCGCAATCTTCGTGCGACACGTGGACTGCTCCAACGGTCGGCTGGGGCACCGGACTATCCGGTGCGCCAATCAGCCCAGAGGAGCAACAGTCAGAGATGCCAAATCAGGAAGGAGATCAAGCACCGAACCGTCTATAGGACCTGTCCGGTGGCGCACCAGACGGTCCGGTGCGCCACTCGATAGAAGGCAAGGATGGCCTTCCAAGTTTGTCTCCAACGGCTCCTAGCTGCCTTGGAGCTATAAAAGTGTCGGGGACCATAATTAGGGGTACCCTCAAGGCTCCTAATTCTCAGTTGGTAACTCCCATCAGCACGAAGCTGCAAAGGCCTGATGGGTGCAACTAAGTCAGGGATCGGTCCATTCGAGGGACTCGATCACGCCTCGCCCGAGCCCAGCCTCGGGCAAGGGCAGCCGACCCCGGAGGATCTACGTCTCGCCCGAGGCCCCCTCCAGTGACGAACATACTTCCGGCTCGCCCGAGGCCCAGTCTTCGCCAAGAAGCAACCCTGGCCAAATCGCCACACCAACCGACCAAATCGCAGGAGCATTTAATGCAAAGGTGGCCTGACACCTTTATTCTGACGCACGTCCTCCAGTCGACAGAGCCGAAGTGACCGCAGTCACTTCGCCGCTCCACTGACCGGCCTGACAGAAGGACAGCGCCGCCTGCGCCGCTCCGACTGCTGTGCCACTCGACAGAGCGAGGCTGACAGGCAGCCAGGCCCAACCTCAGACACCATAGGAAACTCCGCTTCGCCCGACCCAGGGCTCGGACTCGGGCTAAGCCCCGGAAGACGGCGAACTCCGCTCCGCCCGACCTAGGGCTCGAACTCGGGCTAAGCCCCGGAAGACGGCGAACTCCGCTCCGCCCGACCAGGGCTCAGACTCGGGCTAAGCCCCGGAAGACGGCGAACTCCGCTCCGCCCGACCCAGGGCTCGGACTCGGGCTAAGCCCCGGAAGACGGCGAACTCCGCTCCGCCCGACCCAGGGCTCGGACTCGGGCTCAGCCCCTGAAGACGGCGAACTCCGCTCCGCCCGACCTAGGGCTCGGACATGGGCTCAGCCCCTGAAGACGACGAACTCCGCTTCGCCCGACCCCAGGGCTCGGACTCAGCCCTGGCCTCAGCCAACGGTCTCCGCCTCGCCCGACCCAGGGGCTCGGACTCGACCTCGGCCTCGGAAGATGTAGCATCCCAAAAATTCAAATCTTGGAATTTTCTCAAACTCGCTCTAAATTCAAAATGAATTTCAAATTTCATTTCAAAATGTTTGTTTGCAAGTTGATATCAACAAATAAATTATATTGGTCTATATTTTCTCCAAAATCCTCCTCAAAATATCCTACAAATATTTCCTCAGTGACCCCCTCAAATTCTTTCCAGAAATACTGCCCAGATATTTCCCCAGTAATCCCCCTCATGTTCTTTCCAGAAATATTGCCTAGATATTCCACCGATATATCTCCAAGTATTTTCCTCTTGAGAAATACCTTCAGAATCATTTTCAAGTCTCTATAAATATTTTCTTCATAACTTTCTTCATGCTCATACGTATACGTATGCCTCCAGTGTCATACGGCGAGCTCTACAAGCTAATTACACTTATACAAGACAAATACATGCTAACCTCCCACTAATCCTCTCATCCTCCCACTAATCCTCTCATCCCTCGCCCTAATCCCCCCACCATGGCTATAAATAGAGGGGCAAGGGCCTCCTCTCATCCCATCCCAAGCCATTTCATGGCAACTCTCTCCCCCCCCCACACACACACCCACTCCATGTTCCACACAAGCACACACTAGCACAAGGATCGTTCGATCGTTCTTCGATCGTTCGTCCCTGTTCTTAGTTTGTTCGTTCGTTCGTCCGATCGTTCGATCGTTCGTCCGATCGTTCATGGTTCGTTCGTCCGTTCGTCCGATCGTTCGATCGTTCGTCCGTTCGTTTGTCCAAATAATCTTTATCCTGCCGTTATGCTGCCGAAATTCCGATCGTTCGTTCGTTCGATCATTCGATCGTTCATCGTTCGTTCATAGTTCCTATTCATCGTTCATCGTTCGTTCATAGTCCCTATTCATCGTTCTTCCATATAATCTTTGTCCTGCCGTTATGCTGCCGAAATTCCGATCGTTCGATCGTTCGTCCGATCATTCGATCGTTCGTCCGTTCGTTCATCCAAATAATCTTTATCCTGCCGTTATGCTGCCGAAATTCTGATCGTTCGTTCGTCCGATCATTCGATCGTCCGTTCGTCCGTTCATAGTTCCTATTCATCGTTCATCGTTCGTTCATAGTCCCTATTCATCGTTCTTCCAGATAATCTTTGTCCTACCGTTATGCTGCCGAAATTCCGATCGTTCGTTCGTCCGGTCATTCGATCATTCGTTCGTTCGTTCATAGTTCCTATTCATCGTTCATCGTTCGTTCATACGAACTATTCACCATCACTATTCATCATTACTATTCACCGACACTATTCACCATCGTTACTATTCATTGTTACTATTCGTTATCGTTGCTATTTATCGTTACTATTCATCATCGTTAGTATTCATCGATGATATCTATAATTACTTTTCTGTCACCACTATTCATCGTTACTAATCATCGTTACTATTCATCGATCATCCGATCGCCCCAAATTTCAACTACTCATCCATCATGCTGTCCAGTCCACTTAAGACCAGCCAGACCCATATTCCAGTCATACGGACTCCGGTGACTGTGATTTTCCTTCCAGTAGGGAACTTCCCATCTGGTCACCCATCCTAGGTTTCTCCAAGTTGAGCATGCTTAACTTTGAGATTCCTTTGAACCAGGCTTCCAAACTCAGATTCCAATAATTCTTGTTTCTAAATTCTTATCAAATTATTCCCTATCCAACCATGTCATCCCTTAAGCATGGTTCATGTTCCAGAAGACTCCCAAAATACTCTCGTCCCATATTCTGCCTATAACTCTCCTGTTCATACTAAGTCAGACGATTCATTCGTCACTATTCTCATCTACAGTGAACTTCACTGTGCTACACCACATACACCCAACTATAAATACCCCCAGCTACCCTCTCCCACTCCACACACTCAACACCCTCAGCCAAGGCTAACACCCCACCCACTCAGTTACTCTGCTCTGCCGGCTACACGCATAGTGTCGCTTCGCCTCCAGTCCACCCTCCTGGTAAGCACCTTCGCTCCACCACTAGTAGTATCTCAACACCACATGACACAGATTCTACTCAAGACTCTACCCATCCATATATCGCTATTCTGACCACTATACTAAATATTTGTTGGTATACTTGCTGGTTTGTATGTTTGCTTGTTCATGTTGCATAGTTATCGGAGCGTTCGTGTCGTCTCGTGGAGGCCAGATCTGCAAGTCTAGGCCAGGCGGTGGAGCCAGAAGCCAGTTCCGCGAGCTCCCCTTCCCCTTCGCCGAATAAGCACGGCAAGCTCACTAGATCCCTTTGATGCATAAATTACCTATGATTTTTCAACCACAACCCTCAGCCTGTTATTTTATGCATGATATGATTTTGAGACAAGTTATTATGGCCACCCAGCCGCTTGCCGCAATCAATCCCTGATATATATATGTTCCAAATGATTTGAGAACATGTGTGAGTTTTCAAAAGAAAATGCTTTTCAAAATGTGTGTGATGAAGGGTTTTCACCCTTATCACCTTGTGAGTGGGATAATCAGGGACTCCCTGGTTTAGGGGAGGGCCTAAGGTGTTGGCTCAGCTGGTTTAGGCGTGAGCAGAAGGATTGTCCCCTCATATAAGGACCGGTTTGTCATCTTCACTACCTGTACTCTTTAATAGTACAACCACTCGAGACTGTGTGGGCAGTCACTCAATCTGAACTCGTACGGTCCAACCCCAGGGTTATGAAGGCTGGGGAGCACCGGGAGGATAAGGAGGGGGAAAGTTTTGTCCGGTTTGGACATGGTGGTGGCCTGACTCCTTCCGGATAACCATTAAGGTTAGGACGTGCGGGGAAAGAAAGAGAGTCGGATTCAGGTCTCATTGGCCATGGGATCGTAGAGCCGAACTAGTGGGTAAAATGTACCCCTCTGCGCAGAGTTTGAAAACCTATTCGAATAGTCTGTGTCCACAGGAATGGACGAGTCTGGTGTGGTATGGCAATTAGTGTTTTGTTTTCAAAAAAGAGGTGCTTTTGAGAAAAGTGGTTTTTATAAGGACCGACAGTTGAGCCATGAGCTATGGTGGACGGGAAGTCCAGTAGCTGTTGTTGAAAATGAAAACCAGTGGGAAACTGCTGAGATACCTGGATGGTTTAGTCCAGGGGATTTTGTTCTAATATTGAAAAACTTCCTGCTCCTTTTGGAGAGGATGCGCTTTGCAAAATACAAAATGTTTTTCAAAACAACCCTGCATAAAATATTGCTGTTTCTGCAAATATTCGGAGCTCTACATATTCCATGCATTATATCTGATTTCCCCATTCCGCGGGTGAAGGTGGGCTGCTGAGTACGTTTGTACTCACCCTTGCTTATTTGTTGTTTTTCAGAAAAAGGAGATCGGGTAAGAGTTACGACTGTTCCCAACCTTGCCTATGGCTGTTGGACCGCTGAATTGCTTCACTGCGTATATCGGGCTGCTTCAGCCCCACTCTGATGTTATGTTCCGAGTTGTGGACTAACTCTTAAAGTTGATCGCCACCTTTATAGGTTTGTCTCGTTTAAGCAAATCTGGAATCATCTGATGTATAAATGTGTTTACTAGCCTCCTGGGACTAGTAATTGTGTCACATTTGAGTCCCGGAGGATTGGGGACGCTTCAGGTGGTATCAGAGCTGTTAGGTTGGCCGCAGGACGTAACCCTTAGCCTGATCAAAAGTTTTTGAGTCAAAACTATTTTCTTAAAAAAATTCTTGCTCTCGTCCCTTCATTTCAAAAATGTTTTCCCCTTTCCTTCTCTCAGAAGTCAGATGGAGGTTCGTTGCCAAACCAGCTTTTGCCAGAATGAAGATGGTTTCCCCAAGTTGCTGAGAGCATGCACAGTTCGCCTCGGAATCAGGAGCCAGCCAGAGTATGATGGTCGTGAATTCGTCGAGCATGGCACAGAGAAGTGTGTCGTGACTGTATACATTGGATCCAGTCCGCGCCATGTGGAATGGAGTGTCACTGCTGCTGGGCACAGATTCAGAGACACCTGCCAAGTCGTCGCTCGCAAGGCATTGAGGGCCCTGTGTCAGATCTATGAAGAAGAAGTGGCCGACACCCCGCTCAGATTCTTGCCGCCCTTTCAGAGAGACCGTCCCGCTTGGATGGCCAGGATGCGTGCATTGGAAGAGCAGCAACTGCTTGAGGACGACTCCACAATCGTGTACCTCACTGCATACCTGCTCACCCTTGATACACAGTATGATTTCTTGGCTCGGCACCACCGTCAGATGATTGCCCGAGCAGAAGATGCAGAGAAGCGCAACCGTCAGCTGCATGTGGATCTCACTACAGCTCAAGCCCGTGCAACTGCCTTGAAGAGTCGTGAAGTCATTGCTGTTGAAGCCCTGAAGCAAGCAAAGGATGAGCACGTCCAGAAGTTGATGGAGGCCTACTTGGTCACCCATAACCAACGTAGAGCCCTGCGGATCCAAGAGCCCGCTTCATCCAACCCTGTTCAACCCATCAAAGCTGAAGACCCCCAGATTATTGAAGGTCACCCGGTCTCTACCAGAGGAGAAAAGAAGGCTTGGGAACTCCCGGAAGGAGCCATAGTCTTGGAAGGAATTCCAGTCTTCCTCAGGCTATGGATAAGCAAGAGCACCCCGAGTCCTCCCAGGATCCCCCGCTAGAGTTGTTTGAGCCCTTCACCTTGAAGAAGATTCCAGCACCGTCTCGTGAGGTCAAGGAAGAAGCTGCAAGCACCCCGCCAGCACCACCGCCCTGTGAGGAGCTACAAGAGCCAGTCCAGCTTGAAGAAGAGTTCGACCGCGTCTTGCCATCTCAGTCGCCGCCAGAAGAAGTCATCAACATCAGCTCCCTCTTGACCCATCCAGGAGATGTCTCAGATTGAAGTTGTGCGCCAGCCTTGCCAGAAGAGAAGCTGCCAGATCTGAGTTAGTTATGCCCAGTCCTCTGCATGCATTGGGTAGTGAAGTTTTTCTTCACTTTGGCTAGAGCCCTGCATGTATGAGAGGTAATCGTGTAGACTCGTGTTTTGCAAAACTCTAATTGTGTGGCCCCCTAGGGCATTTCAAAATGAATTTCGCTTGATGTTTTCTTCCCTTTGGAGTGCATATGTGATGCTTTAATGTTAGTGCTCATAAGTTGCATTTAGCATAGTTCTCAATTTAGGAGCCAAGCAATAGTAGTTATGCTTAGCCCCCGAATCTGAGTAGTCCGTGCTTTGGAAAAACTCTATCCTTCCCTTATTCAAAACATTCGATTTGTTTGTGCTTATCATTGCTGAGCTTGTGTGTTTTCTTTTTTTTAAGAAAGATTTTCTCTAAAAACATAGATCACAAATTAGATCTAATCCTCACCTTATGCTTCCATTCTCATCTTAACCCATCTCAAGAGAAAAGTGCCTTACCCAAGAAGATACCGGGAAGCTTACCCTTGGAGCCTGAAACAAGCTACAGAAGAAACCAGTCCAGCCGCTCAGTCAAAAGGACCGACCGTGGGAATCAAAGCACTGCCCCTGAGTCAAAGTAAACAGGAAAAGAGGACAAAAGGAGTTATTACCATACAGAGGCAAAGATTCTTGGAACCAGAGACCACAAACATTAGGGTCATTGACCCCACCACTCACCCGTGCCCCCTGCACGCGTGCCCGCCTCCATGCACACTACCACCGCCACCCATGCCCCCTTTGCAGCGCACTACCGCCGCCCACCCCCCTTTGCAGCACACCCACTACCGCCATCGTCGCCGGCACCAGGCCCCCCTCCCCTTATCGCACCCGCTGCCGCGTAGCACCTACTCCATCACCACTACTCCGCAACCAGACACCCCCACTCGCCTATAAACCCCCCCCCACTAGCTCCCTCAACTCCCATCTCGCTCAAAGCAAAGCACACTCCAGATAAACCCCCCTGCCAAATAGCAAGCAACTGCATTTTCCACTCCCTCGCCCCTAAGATCACAATGCTTGGTGATTCTTGGGTTGAAGACTGTTGCACATGGTTCATAGTCTTTGGTTTCCTCCAGTGTATGATAGTAATACTCTTTGATAGAATCCTCCAGTGGGAAGAGCAAAGAGAAAGAAAGAGGCAGTGAAACGTGAAAAGTGAGAAGAGAAAAGAAGATAGCGAAGAGAAGATGAGAAGAAGGTTGTCCCAGAATCAACCCTATGTCAGTCATTTCTCCGCAGCCTGCTCAAGCAGCAACAGGAGAAGAAGGCCCCGTAACACCCTTGTTATGAGGTACTTCAAGGAGTTCAAATCCCCAAGATTCAAGAGATCTACCCTCATTCATTTTAAGTGGGGTAGTGTTCCAGTAAGGTTCCTGCTATGGAGAAAAAAGAAGGCATGTAGCAAGCTTGTGGAGGACCAGATCATCAAAGCATATAAGTTTCTGGATGAGAAGTGGTCACCCAAGTTTTGTTGATGAAGCACCAGAAGACTAATCAAAGAAGAAATCCATGTGGAAGTTCGCAAGAGGAAGGTTTGCGGGTTGGCATCGATGCTTCTTCAATAAGCTAGCTGCCAAGCGAAAGCTAAAGCCTGAAGATGATCTTTGAGTAGCCAGAATCAGTGTTTGCAATCGGCAACCAGATGCTCCGCAAAGGCTAGATTTTGTTGAAGTTCCATCTCCTCGAAGAGTCTGCAAAGTGAAGATATGTAGCTGAAGTAAAGCTATACCCATAACCCTTCTAAACCGAATCTCGAGGACGAGATTCCTTTTAAGTGGGGTAGATTTGTAGCATCCCAAAAATTCAAATCTTGGAATTTTCTCAAACTCGCTCTAAATTCAAAATGAATTTCAAATTTCATTTCAAAATGTTTGTTTGCAACTTGATATCAACAAATAAATTATATTGGTCTATATTTTCTCCAAAATCCTCCTCAAAATATCCTACAAATATTTCCTCAGTGACCCCCTCAAATTCTTTCCAGAAATACTGCCCAGATATTTCCCCAGTAATCCCCCTCAAGTTCTTTCCAGAAATATTGCCTAGATATTCCACCGATATATCTCCAAGTATTTTCCTCTTGAGAAATACCTTCAGAATCATTTTCAAGTCTCTATAAATATTTTCTTCATAACTTTCTTCATGCTCATACGTATACGTATGCCTCCAGTGTCATACGGCGAGCTCTACAAGCTAATGACACTTATACAAGACAAATACATGCTAACCTCCCACTAATCCTCTCATCCTCCCACTAATCCTCTCATCCCTCCCCCTAATCCCCCACCATGGCTATAAATAGAGGGGCAAGGGCCTCCTCTCATCCCACCCCAAGCCATTTCATGGCAACTCTCTCCCCCCCCACACACACACCCACTCCATGTTCCACACAAGCACACACTAGCACAAGGATCGTTCGATCGTTCTTCGATCGTTCGTCCCCTGTTCTTAGTTTGTTCGTTCGTTCGTCCGATCGTTCGATCGTTCGTCCGATCGTTCATGGTTCGTTCGTCCGTTCGTCCGATCGTTCGATCGTTCGTCCGTTCGTTCGTCCAAATAATCTTTATCCTGCCGTTATGCTGCCGAAATTCCGATCGTTCGTTCGTTCGATCATTCGATCGTTCATCGTTCGTTCATAGTTCCTATTCATCGTTCATCGTTCGTTCATAGTCCCTATTCATCGTTCTTCCATATAATCTTTGTCCTACCGTTATGCTGCCGAAATTCCGATCGTTCGATCGTTCGTCCGATCATTCGATCGTTCGTCCGTTCGTTCATCCAAATAATCTTTATCCTGCCGTTATGCTGCCGAAATTCTGATCGTTCGTTCGTCCGATCATTCGATCGTTCGTTCGTTCGTTCATAGTTCCTATTCATCGTTCATCGTTCGTTCATAGTCCCTATTCATCGTTCTTCCAGATAATCTTTGTCCTGCCGTTATGCTGCCGAAATTCCGATCGTTCGTTCGTCCGGTCATTCGATCATTCGTTCGTTCGTTCATAGTTCCTATTCATCGTTCATCGTTCGTTCATACGAACTATTCACCATCACTATTCATCATTACTATTCACCGACACTATTCACCATCGTTACTATTCATTATCGTTACTATTTATCGTTACTATTCATCATCGTTAGTATTCATCGATGATATCTATAATTACTTTTCCGTCACCACTATTCATCGTTACTAATCATCGTTACTATTCATCGATCATCCGATCGCCCCAAATTTCAACTACTCATCCATCATGCTGTCCAGTCCACTTAAGACCAGCCAGACCCATATTCCAGTCATACGGACTTCGGTGACTGTGATTTTCCTTCCAGTAGGGAACTTCCCATCTGGTCACCCATCCTAGGTTTCTCCAAGTTGAGCATGCTTAACTTTGAGATTCCTTTGAACCAGGCTTCCAAACTCAGATTCCAATAATTCTTGTTTCTAAATTCTTATCAAATTATTCCCTATCCAACCATGTCATCCCTTAAGCATGGTTCATGTTCCAGAAGACTCCCAAAATACTCTCGTCCCATATTCTGCCTATAACTCTCCTGTTCATACTAAGTCAGACAATTCATTCGTCACTATTCTCATCTACAGTGAACTTCACTGTGCTACACCACATACACCCAACTATAAATACCCCCAGCTACCCTCTCCCACTCCACACACTCAACACCCTCAGCCAAGGCTAACACCCCACCCACTCAGTTACTCTGCTCTGCCGGCTACACGCATAGTGTCGCTTCGCCTCCAGTCCACCCTCCTGGTAAGCACCTCCGCTCCACCACTAGTAGTATCTCAACACCACATGACACAGATTCTACTCAAGACTCTACCCATCCATATATCGCTATTCTGACCACTATACTAAATATTTGTTGGTATACTTGCTGGTTTGTATGTTTGCTTGTTCATGTTGCATAGTTATCGGAGCGTTCGTGTCGTCTCGTGGAGGCCAGATCTGCAAGTCTAGGCCAGGCGGTGGAGCCAGAAGCCAGTTCCGCGAGCTCCCCTTCCCCTTCGCCGAATAAGCACGGCAAGCTCACTGGATCCCTTTGATGCATAAATTACCTATGATTTTTCAACCACAACCCTCAGCCTGTTATTTTATGCATGATATGATTTTGAGACAAGTTATTATGGCCACCCAGCCGCTTGCCGCAATCAATCCCTGATATATATATGTTCCAAATGATTTGAGAACATGTGTGAGTTTTCAAAAGAAAATGCTTTTCAAAATATGTGTGATGAAGGGTTTTCACCCTTATCACCTTGTGAGTGGGATAATCAGGGACTCCCTGGTTTAGGGGAGGGCCTAAGGTGTTGGCTCAGCTGGTTTAGGCGTGAGCAGAAGGATTGTCCCCTCATATAAGGACCGGTTTGTCATCTTCACTACCTGTACTCTTTAATAGTACAACCACTCGAGACTGTGTGGGCAGTCACTCAATCTGAACTCGTACGGTCCAACCCCAGGGTTATGAAGGCTGGGGAGCACCGGGAGGATAAGGAGGGGGAAAGTTTTGTCCGGTTTGGACATGGTGGTGGCCTGACTCCTTCCGGATAACAGTTAAGGTTAGGACGTGCGGGGAAAGAAAGAGAGTCGGATTCGGGTCTCATTGGCCATGGGATCGTAGAGCCGAACTAGTGGGTAAAGTGTACCCCTCTGCGTAGAGTTTGACAACCTATTCGAATAGTCTGTGTCCACAGGAATGGACGAGTCTGGTGTGGTATGGCAATTAGTGTTTTGTTTTCAAAAAAGAGGTGCTTTTGAGAAAAGTGGTTTTTATAAGGACCGGCAGTTGAGCCGTGAGCTATAGTGGACGGGAAGTCCAGTAGCTGTTGTTGAAAATGAAAACTAGTGGGAAACTGCTGAGATACCTGGATGGTTTAGTCCAGGGGATTTTGTTCTAATATTGAAAAACTTCCTGCTCCTTTTGGAGAGGATGCGCTTTGCAAAATACAAAATGTTTTTCAAAACAACCCTGCATAAAATATTGCTGTTTCTGCAAATATTCGGAGCTCTACATATTCCATGCATTATATCTGATTTCCCCATTCCGCGGGTGAAGGTGGGCTGCTGAGTACGTTTGTACTCACCCTTGCTTATTTGTTGTTTTTCAGAAAAAGGAGATCGGGTAAGAGTTACGACTGTTCCCAACCTTGCATGTGGCTGTTGGATCGCTGAATTGCTTCACTGCGTATATCAGGCTGCTTCAGCCCCACTCTGATGTTATGTTCCGAGTTGTGGACTAACTCTTAAAGTTGATCGCCACCTTTATAGGTTTGTCTCGTTTAAGCAAATCTGGAATCATCTGATGTATAAATGTGTTTACTAGCCTCCTGGGACTAGTAATTGTGTCACATTTGAGTCCCAGAGGATTGGGGACGCTTCAGAAGACAGACTCGACCTCGACCTCGGAGGAGCCTCCACATCGCCCAACCTAGGGCGCGGACCGGCCACGTCAACAGGAGGTGCCATCATTACCCTACCCCAAGCTGACTCAGGCTATGGGAAACAAGACCGGCGTCCCATCTGGCTCGCTCCGCCAGACAAGCAATGATGGCGCCCCGCACGCTCTATGACGACGGCGGCTCTCAGCCCCCTTACGGAAGCAAGAGGACGTCAGCAAGGACTCGACAGCCCCGACAGCTGTCCTTCCGCCAGGCTCCAGCGCTCCTCCGACGGCCACGACACCACACGAACCGGGTGCCAAAACCTCTCTGGCTGCCACGATGGCATGTACTTAGGGCGCTAGCTCTCCTCCGCTAGACACGTTAGCACTCTGCTACACCCCCATTGTACACCTGGATCCTCTCCTTGCGCCTATAAAAGGAAGGACCAGGGCCCCCTTAGAGAGGGTTGGCCGCGCGGGAGGACGGGGCGACGCGTAAAGTCCCTCGCTCTCTCCTACGCGGACGCTTGTAACCCCCTACTGCAAGCGCACCCGACCTGGGCGCAGGAAAACACAAAGGACGCGGGTTTCCCCTTTTGCCTGTCTCCCTCCTTTGTTCCCCCCTTCGTGCTCCGTCTCGCGCCGACCCATCTGGGCTGGGGCACGCGGCGACATTTTACTCGTTGGTCCAGGGACCCCCCCGGTCTCGAAACGCCGACAAAAAGGGACCCCTAGGCGCATGGAGGAGACACCTAAGCATTCACTAAGCATTCTAAGACTCCAAGACTCCAACTTCACGCATTTGATTCTTTGTGTTAGTGATTTGAGCTCCATTTGAGTTGTGAACTCCGTGTGTTGTGTTTCGAGCTCAAGTCGTCACTTGTGTGCGTGGTTGTGCTGCGTATTTGAGTCTTGTGTGTGTTGCTCTTCCCAACCTTACTCTTGTGCGTTCTTTGTGATCAATATTGTAAGGGCGAGAGGCTCCAACTTGTGGAGATTCCTCGCAAACGGGAAGAAGACTATAAGGAAGAAAACCGTGGTATTCAAGTTGATCATTGGATCACTTGACAGGGGTTGAGTGCAACCCTCGTCCATTGGGACGCCACAACGTGGAAGTAGGCAAGTGTTACTTGGCCGAACCACGGGATAAAATCGCGTGTCTCTTGTGATTGCTCTCTCTGTGATTATTTGTGTTCGCAAGAGCTCGTCTCATAGACTTGATTAACTTGCGCTAATATCTCTTTAATCAAGCTTGTTGGAATTTAGTGTTGAATTTTACAGGATCACCTATTCACCCCCCTCTAGGTGTTCTCAGATACACGTATCTCAGTTGAAGCGTGTAGTGGGTTCGGGGTTTGTTGCTTCTCGTTCATTACTTACTGATGATTATCATTATCATTTCAGTGTTCTTGTGAAAATTTTCAGAGGCAGACTATTAACCGTGGCGTTAATTCGGTTGCCCAAGTGTTGGTTCAATGGTCTTTCATGCACCGGCCTTAGCAACATGGGAGAATGAGCAGGAGTTTCGCTCGCAGTTTCCTAATGGAGCTGCTTGGGGGCAATCAGTCATTCTAGCAGGGGGAATGTGGGCACTGCTAAAGAACCTGAACCTAAAGATGTGGGTGCCACTGAAGACTCTTAAGAACCTGAACCTGAAGAAAGGTGTGGTGTCGTTCCAGTCGCACGAAGAAGGCCAACTCCAAAGTAATTGGGCTAGCGTGGATGAATTAAGGCCTATGTAAGAGGGTACATATAAGCGTGCATGCAGAGAGTGAGTGTTATGTCGTAACTAAGTTATGTAAACCTTCTTCTTCTCCAAGACTGCTAGCACCGCCTTCCTCTACCACTTCCTTCTTCTACTTATCTGCTAGCGATCTATGTAGTTAACAACCAGCACCACAATGACATAACCCTAACAAAGAGGTCAGTTCAAGCTCCATGTGCCAGAGACCCGTTGTCTTAGTCCTGTGTGCGTCGACACACATGGGTGGTGCATGGGCAGCGTCTAAGGACACCCAAAAATTTATATGACACTAGGGCACTAGGGTTGGGCACGCGCTGGTTGCTGGGGTCTAGGGGCACCAACCACATTGGCAAGGTGCCGACACACTAGCGCAGCCGACACTTAGGGCCTGGATCGCTCGCCGTTTGCTTCTAGATGCCTTGGGTAAGTTGTTGAGTTGGAGAAGCCGGGTGCAGCCGCAGGGGCAGAGGGTAGAGGGCACTAACGCAGAGGGAGGGACAGTGGACGTCCAGTAGGGATGACAAAAGCCCTCGGGCGTTTGTGGGGTGACCATGAGCAGGAGAGGGATGGGTAGTTGCGACATATGAAGGGTAGGGGTGTAGGGGTATTGAACTGGCTTTAACTGTTCCCTCTTAAATCCTCCTATACACATTTTGTATCCATATTTAAATATCTTCTTTTTTAAAAAAATTATTCTCTTTATTTCACCTTCTCTCCTACTATTTCTCTATTGAGCACCCCTTTACTCTTTAACAAATATATTTGACTTTTTTACATCAGTTTTTAGAGTTTTAAAAATTGTACAATATTTGTCATACTATAATACACATTGTTATCAGGTAATTAAACTTGAAAAGTGTTAATTTAGTTGTTAAAGAGTAAAGGGAAATGTGTCTTCCCCCTTGCATGCAGGACCTGAGAAGGCGTCATTGGAGTCTAAGACCGTGCCCAACATTTTAGTCATCTAAATCACTATTTTATATTCTAAACTGCACTATTCATAAATGGAAGTTTGAATATGGATACGAGAAATATATGTTATTGGAGATAGCCTTTCGTGTGCCTCCACCCCGAAGCCGACAGGGAGGAGGATAAGCCGTTGGAGCTCGCCTTGGTAGGCTATGTACCTGGTTATGAACTCGCTACTATGGACCGATTTCGATTTGGTACACTAGTACACACAGCCTCTATAGTGGCGGTTCTAGAGACGTTTTCACTGGCGCTTTTCAGTGCCGCCAGTGCTAGGGGCCAGTGGAAATCGTCATTTCCACTGGCGGTTATTCTAGAACCGCCAGTGGAAATGCTATTTTCACTGGCGGTTTTCTTAAGCAACAGCCAGTGGAAATGCTATTTTCACTGGCGGTTTTATAAAGAAAACCGCCAGTGAAAATAGCATTTCCACTGGCGGTTTGTTTTATTTAGCCACCAGTGGAAAGTTTTCCCGCCTTTTTTTAAATTTTCAATCAGTACTGAAATTTATATATATTTACACACACAAAACATATATATATATATATATTGATATTAAAAGCAACATGGAATTAAATTCTATCATACATTTATATACATCAAAGTCTTGTTTACAACCATGTATGCATCACACATTATATACATCAAAGTTTTCACTTAAGCTCTAATAACTATCTCGGCTAAGAGATAGTCTACTAATTTCTGTTAGTATTCTAAACTCTGGCAAAGCTAATGTTCCGGAAGCATCGTGATATTTCCCTTCTGCGGGAATGACCTCTTTCAATATGAATGTGCACAGGTCCTCAACTATGCCATACAATGCACCTTCAGTCAAGTTCTCCGGGCTTCCTTGTTGAAATTGCTGTAAAGGAAGTTTATAAACATCATCTATTTATACTCAATAATAACACATTTGCATCTTTAATGACATAAATACATACGTGACTATTACTAATAATACCTTGCCAGGGTTCGTGATGTATCGTTCGTTCATTCTCATGAACTCGCACACGTAGAACCCACATAGGACCGATCCGGGTGGTTGCTTGTGGCACTACATAACGGGAGATTGGTTATTTAGTTGCAACATTGTCCTATGTACGTACATGTATGATATGTATTCATAAATTCACATACTTACCGGCCAGTTATAATGGATGTCTAGTGGCACGGCTTTTTTGGACGTGTCGTACTTTCCACCTTGAAACTTATAAAACCTAAATGCCCTGTGATCTCAAATAGAATCACCATGTTATTCTACAATTCTCATCGATATAAGTATGCATGCATAGAAAAGGCTTACGGCTCTAAGATGCTGAGGAATTTTGAATAGGCCGAAGGCTCGGTGTGCAAGGAGTCGAGCACCAGCACCTTTCCAACCTTAGGATAAATGAAGAAGCATATCCAGTGGTCCCTGTACGAATCAAACTTGTGATACATGTGTATTGAAATTATTGATTTTATTTATGCAAAATCACACTTACTTAAAGTTGTACGGGGCCACTATGGATTCCCTGTCTTGAAATTGAAGCATTGCGTGTCCTATGTAGGTGGCGTATCTTGCTTCAAAATCCTTCTTCAGATCCTGGATACGCACCTCAATTTCTTCGTCTGTTAGCCCCTGTAATGCTTCGTTGCCTTTTCTGATTCTAAAAGTGTGGTTATCCTCGCATATCTTTATTGAGTTGAGATACCCAACCCTTTTACTGGCACTAGCATTGGGATTGGTACCATAAAGGATCTCCTGCTGATCATGTTGCATTCTGCAACGCACACGTGCATGTCAGATATTGAAAATTTATACAACTCACTAATAATAACACATATATGGAGTATGAGTGACACTTACAATGCAAATATGGTTACAAGTTGCACGTCGAGTCTCTGAAGGTTCATCATTAACCACATGTCCTCGAATGTAACAACGACTTTTTGATTTGAACCAATAAAAGCATGGGCTGGTATATTAACACTGATGGTGTCGATGCCAACTGAAGATGCCCGCATGTACCAATCATGCAACCTTTTAATATTAGCCGGGACCTTCCTTAGTTTCTCAAAAGTGAGTAGTGGTCTGCCTGGCACATATTTTTTAGGCACGTTTTTATAATCTGCCTTAGTTGGCTTCTTTATCTTTGCGGCCATTGCCTCAGCCTTTTTTGCGGACTCCTCGAGATCGGCCAAATCAACATTGTCTGACGTGAGGCTCCGTCCAATCCCTTTCAAAAAACGAACAGTGCCAGCAGTGGATTTACTCTTCTTTTTCTTATCATACGGGGACACTACTTTTGGTATAGAAACTTTAGATGGTCGTGGAGATGGCTGTGGAGAAGGTGGATCCCTGAAGGGCGATGTATGTGGCGGAGACGGTGGGCCACCATGAGGATGAGGAGAAGGAGGGTCAGAAAGAGGATGAGGAGCAGCATGTGAAGTTTGAGGAGGTGATGATGGATGTACAATAGGAACAGCAATTTGAGAAGGCGGAGACGGTTGAGCCTGCGACGAATTCGACCAATCAAGCAATTCGACATCCCTTCGAGGCCAAAGGATAAAATTCTTGATAGCTTGTCCAAGTGTCTCGATACCTTCGGGCCCAGGGATGTCTAGCATGTCGTCCTCGTATCCTTGGACGACTGTCGTCACTTCTACCCTGCAATATTCTTCTGGAATGTCGTTTCCATTGAACTTGCGTCCTGGGATCGCAATGCCTGTGGCTACTTTCCTTGTACGCTGATTGTTAATACCATATCTTATAACTAGTGTGCATGCCACAGGCCTTGTGATGTCATCAACTGGATAGCGGACCTTATTTCCCGTTGACGCGACAGAGCTTGGGATGGTCGTACCCTCGGTGGCAGCCGGCATTTGAGCTGCTGGAATTATTTACATCTGTGGAGTGGTCATTTGTTGAACAGACATCGCACTCGCCATCGCCAATTGCTGCATCAATTCTGGAGGAGGATTCGATAGCATTTCAGACATCAGGTATTTGAACTCTTTCTTGGCCTCCTCCTTAAAATAATTTGCCATCTCTTCCTTGTATCGATCACGTTTCTTGTACAGACCTTCCCATTGTGGTCCGAATCCTTCCTTCCATCCTTCCTTAGATGATATTCCTCGTACACGACCAGGATGCTCAGGGTTACTGAGACCAACCGTTAGAATGTCTTTCTCCCTTTGCGGCTTAAATGTTCCTTCGCTCTGCTTAGCTGCAATTGCATATATGTTTTTTGCCGCTTCTTCGACATTGGGATCATCAAAAGATACACCAGACTCAGTTTCCCTTGGTTTTCTAGCACAGATCCAATTAGCTGTCCTTTCACCGAGTTGCTCGGACAGCGTCGGCAACCCTGCAGCCTTCTTCTCGGCGTCTTCTTGTCTCCATTTAGGAACCTGACGCTTGTAACCACCTGTGCCAAGGTGGTGGCGGTATTTGTTCTTCTTAGACAGTTCTGAATTTGCCTCACTTAGCGATATGAAATCAGGGCTGCTCCTCTGCTCTAGAAATACTGCCCACTGACCTGCTGAGATTTTATATTTTTTCGTCGGGTCTAGGTCTTTCTTTGCAAACTTTGTATTCATCTCAGACCTCCAGTTTCGGAAATTTATTGCAAACTGCTTCATCGTGTATTTTTTCACGAGTTCTTCTGAACCCCCAGGCAAAACGAACCTCGTTACTAGCTTATTCCACATTTGATTCTTGACATCATCTGATACATCTCTCCACTGTCGGATTGTGATGTCAAGATTATCTCTAACTAAGAACCCAAGTGCATTCCGAAACTTAGGCAGTGCCTCTTCTGGAGCTAGGGGCTGACCATTCAGGCTCACGTTTGTGATTTTATATGTCTTGTCAGGAAACTTGTTTAGCCCCCTGTCACCTCTGTTTCGATCGCTCTGCTTTCTTTTCCTTGACCTCTCGGTGGTTGTCTCGGTCGATTCCGGTGCGCCTTGGGTCGGTTCCGGTGCGCCTTGGATCGGTTCCAGTGCGTCTTGGTATTGTGTCGCAGCTTTTTCGAGCATCGCACGAAATTCAGACAAGACCTCCTATTCATGTAATAAAATGCACAAGAAATCATGCATGTGTAATAGACATTGTGAAATCGGCTAATTAATTAGGTACACACACGAAATTAAGGATGTGTAATTTACCTCATGTTCTTGTGGATCATAAGTAGGGTCACGTTGCAACTCACGCGCAGCGGCCCTATCTATCCTAGTGGTAGGAAAAGGGTCGCTAGGCGTTTCATATCCTTCACTGCTGGATTCTTCTTGAGCAACACTCTTGTCCATGTGGTCGGGCCCTAATCCTTGGTCCTTGGTTGGAGAACTCATTGAGCTACATATTAACATAAGCAATAATTAAATTCGTATTAACAAATACCCTAACCCTTATCGAGGAGGAGTCGTATAGAACGTATAGAGAGAGAGAGAGAGGGAGAGAGGAGGAGTCGTATAGGACGTATAGAGAGGGAGAGAGGGAGATGGAGAGTCGTATAGAACATATAGAGAGAGAGAGGGAGAGAGGAGGAGTCGTATAGGACGTATAGAGTCGTATAGAACGTATAGAGAGAGAGAGAGAGAGGAGGAGTCGTATAGAACGTATAGAGAGAGAGAGGGAGAGAGGAGGAGTCGTATAGGACGTATAGAGTCGTATAGAACGTATAGAGAGAGAGAGAGAGAGGAGGAGTCGTATAGAACGTATAGAGAGAGAGGGAGAGAGGAGGAGTCGTATAGGACGTATAGAGAGGGAGAGAGGGAGATGGAGAGTCGTATAGAACGTATAGAGAGAGAGAGGGAGAGAGAACTCGCTCTGGTCAAGTGGGGTTCAGATGAGTTGCTCTTAATCGAAACAACGCAAGTGTGTCGTACGTCGTCTTCTAATTTCACTAGCTAATAGTACTACAATGGAATACGTAGTTTACTAGTGAATCTAGTCTACATTTTACAATGGAATACGTTGTTTACAATGAAATACGTTGTTTACAACAGAATACAATAGAATATGTTGTTTACAATTGAATACGATGGAAAAAAACATGCTTTCCGTTGCTCTCTCCTCTCTCTCTCTCTAATCTCCCTCCCTTTCCTCTCTCTTCCCTCCCTCCCTCTCCCTCTCTTTCCTCTCTCTTCCCTTTCCCCCTCTCTCCTCTCTCTCTCCCCTTACACTCTCTTTCCTATATATACACTCCCTCTCCCTCCTCTCTCTTCTCTCTCTCTCCCTCCCTCCACTCTCTTTCCTCTCTCTTCCCTTTCCCTCTCTCTCCTCTCTCTCTCTCTCCCTCCACTCTCTTTCCTATATATACACTCCCTCTCCCTCCTCTCTCTTCTACTCTCTTCCCTCTCCCTCCTCTATCTTCTCTCCCTCTCTCTCTCTCTCTCTCTGCAGAGACACGCGCAGGGTCTCCCTCTCTTCCCTCTTCCTCCTCTCTCTTCCCTCTAACTCTCTCACTCTTCCTAGTCTTAGGGTTTAGCCGCGGCGCGTGCTCGGCGGCGGCGCTTGCACGGCAGCGGCGGCGGCGCGCATGCCCGAGCGATCATAGTCGAAGAAAGGGAGAGAGAGAGAGAGAGAGAAGAACATACCTACGGCGCGGGGACGACGGCGTGGATGACGGCGTGAACGACGGCGGCGCACGGCGGAGAAAATCGCCGGGCGAATTTTTGGCAGCCTGACGGCGGGAAGATGGAAAGACAGGGCGCCAGACTTAGCGAAAATTTTTCGGCCCCGCGCGCGCGCCTTTATATAGGAGATATTTCTACTGGCGGTTCTCTATGACAACCGCCAGTAGAAATCATTTATACTGGCGGTTGTCATAGAGAACCGCCAGTAGAAATGCCATCCACAGACTGTGGAGGCCATTTCTACTGGCGGTTCTCTATGACAACCGCCAGTAGAAATCATTTATACTGGCGGTTTTCGTTGTGAACCGCCAGTAGTAATGTTTTTAGTATATTATTTTTTATTGTATATTCATACATTAATTATATATATTTTTATACATATTAAATATATAAATATATATATATATATATATATATATATATTTAGTATACATAATATATATATTTACCTCTCTCTCTCTCCCTCTCCCCTCTCCCTCCTCTCTCTTCCCTGATTCCCTCTCTCTCTCTCCTCTATCTCTCCTCTCACTCTCCTCTATCTCTCCTCTATCTCTCCTCTATCTCTCCTCTCTCTCTTCCCTCTCTCTCTCTCTTCTGTCTCTCCTCTCTCTCTCTCTCTCTTCTCTATCTCCTCTCCCTAGCTCCTTTCTCTCCCCTCTCCCTCTCTGTCTCTCTCTCCTCTATCTCTCCTCTATCTCTCCTCTCTCTCCTCTATCTCTTCCCTCTCTCTCTCTCCTCTATCTCTCCTCTCTCTCTCTCCTTTCCCTAGCTCCTCTCTCTCCCCTCTCCCTCTCTCTCTCCAAGTCCTCCCTGCTTTTATTTTACCTCGCGTTCTAGGTGATAAACCATGACCGGGAAAAAGACCACGGCTTCCTCTGACGACGGCACTCCAAAGAAAGCCAAGGTGGTGGTGGAGGATGAGGAAGAGGCGGGGTTGGAGGATGAGGAAGAGGCGACTGTGACACTATCCGTGGAGAAGGACGCGCTGGAGTGCGACATCTGCTGCCTACCCTTCCAGTCCGAAGTTTTCATGGCAAGTCAGATTACCATGCATGTATATATACAGTACATATTGATCGGTAGGCTCCAACATGATGTTCTGCTCTGTGTAAAATCAGTGCAAGAACGGGCATTCTGGATGTGCAAAGTGCTGCATCCGCACGGACGGTAAGTGCTGGACCTGCTCCGAGCGCATTGGCAACAATAGCTCTCTCTCCCTCTCCCTCTCCTCTCTAGAAAGTCGTGTAAAATTACATGACATGTCCTAACAATAATCAATTACATGACAACTATATAATCTAGGGAGCTATTGTTCTGCCTTGTCCATCGTGGCGTACCCAGGGCATCGAATTGCGTGGGATGCTTCGCTCAACGTTCCTTATCTTGGTTGGATGGTCTATGAAAAGAGACATGTCGTTGAACTGGTTAAAATCCTCTAAATCAGATACACCATCAACTCCTATAGCTTGTTGTTTTCCAGGAAAAACTACATGCTTCGGTTTGTCGGTGCTTTTCTTCTCAATGTTAGAAATGATCTGTTCAGCATAGAAGACCTGTGCAACACGATTAGCAAGGATCCATGGGTCATCTTTGTAACCTACCTTACTTAGATCAAGAACTCTGACCCCATAGTTGTCTACCGTGACATGTTTGTCTTCAACCCATTGACATCGGAAAACCGATATCTGAAATGTACCATAGTCTAGTTCCCATATGTCCTCAATAAAGCCAAAATATGTAATAATCTCACCAGTTTCATCATCTATGGCCTCGCATCGAACACCACTGTTTTGTGACATGCTCTTTTTGTCCTTGGACTTTGTACAAAATGTGAATCCACTAATGTCATAGGTTTGCCATGTTGTGACCTGGCGTGAAGGTCCAGATGCCAACCCCTTGATGGTTTTTTCTTCTATTGTTTCTCCACGTGGAATGTCCTTCACCATTAGCCATGTGTTGAACCGCTTCTTATGTTGCTTCATTACCCAATCAGCTGTATGCCCAGGATTTTGCTCGTGAAGCTCATTGATGTGTTGTTGGATAAATGGCTCTATTATCGCTAGCTGATGTAGGATGCTGTGATGTGCCTCAAGTACTGTATTGTAATCTGGTGGAATGAAAGATTTCCGTCCCATCCTCCCGCTTCCATACAATCTACCCTCGTGTCGTGACGGAGGCAGACCTATTGCAACCTGATCTTTTAGGATATTATTGCAGAATGGACCTCCCGACTCAATGGCCTCTTCAGTACAGTACCCCTCTATCATGGATGCCTCGGGACGAGCACGGGTTGATACATAGCCATTCAGTATTGACATGAAACGCTCGTACGTCCACATTTTATGTAAGTACATAGGACCCAATGCCTCTATTTGTGGCACCAAGTGCACCACAAGGTGCACCATAATATCAAAGAACGATGGAGGGAAACACATCTCAAACTGTGTTATTGTCTCCACTGCGAATTCCTGAAGAGATGCCAACTCATCACGGTCAATTACCTTTTGTGAAATTCTGTTGAAAAAGTAGCACAACCGTGTGATTGCCATCTTTAAAAACAAAGGATTTATAGCCCTGATGGCAATAGGTAGGAATATAGTCAGCATGACATGACAATCATGTGAGTTGTAGTTGGTGACTATCAGGTCTTTCATTGACACAATACTTCGTATGCTAGAGCAGAATCCGGATGGGACATTCAAATTCTTAAGCCAAACACACATCGCATGTTTCTCATCTACATTGAGATTGTAGCTTGCTGCTGGGAGATGATACTTCCCATTTTCTTGAAGAACAGGATGTAGTTCCTTTTTTATGCCTAAATTTACCAAGTCCATGCGTGAATTGAGCCCTTCTTTTGTTTTGCCCTTTATGTCTAGCAAGGTGCCAATTATGCTTTCAAACACGTTCTTCTGAACGTGCATACCATCGATCGCATGCCGCACATCTAACTCTTTCCAGTAAGGCAAGTACTCGAAGAAAATAGACTTTTTCTTGAATATAGCCCCCGGAGCTGGTTTGACATCTTTCCTTGTTTTTCCGTCTTTTGTCTTCTTCCCGAAAACAAACTTGATATTCTTGACTATTTCAAAAACTCTATGACCTTTATTGTTACCCGATGGAGCAGTAGAATGTAGTTCACCATTATTGTCAAAGTACTTATCCATCTTTCGCATGCGGTACCTGTGTCCTTCCAATAAAAAGCGTCTGTGCCTCATGTACACTATCTTCTTGGATGCAGTAAGGGACACGTAAGCAGTTTCAGCAATGCATACTGTGCAGCCAACCTTTCCCTTAAACTGGCCTGATAATGTGAAGAGTGCATGGTAATCGTTGATCGTAACAAAAATAATTGCTCTCAGCGTGAATGAATCTTTACGATACTCATCCAACATTTGAACACCCGTTACCCACAATATTTTCATATCCTCCATTAAGGGCTCTAAAAATACATCCATATCAACTCCAGGTTGTGTAGGTCCAGAAATAAGCATGGTTAGCAAAATGTACTTCCGTTTCTGCATCAACCATGAAGGAAGGTGGTATATGGTGAGGATCACTGGCCATGTGCTATGCTTGCTGCTCCTTTCAGCAAATGGATTCATTCCATCAGTACTCAGTGCGAACCTAACATTTCTTGGTTCATCGGCAAAGTCTCGGTGGTTCTCATTGAAATCTTGCCACTGCTTCCCATCGGCTGGATGTCGAAGCTTCCCATCGTTTTTGTGCTCATTAGAAGCATGCCAGCTCATAAGTTTGGCATCCTCAGGGTTAGCGAACAAACACCTCAATCGATCGACGACGGGGAGGTACCACATCACCAAAGCAGGAATCTTTTTGAGCGCATAATAGTCTACTTCTTCTTTTTCTTTGCTCGTGGATTTTGAAGTCTTCTTTTTGGCTTTCTTTCGCTTCTTCCCTTTAGACACAGATGCAACACACTCTTCCTCTCGATAGTCTTTATTCGTCTTGTACCTACTTGCACCACACTTTGGGCAGCTCTCTAAGTCTTTATAATCATCACCTCGATAAAGGATACAGTGATTTCTACACGCGTGGATCTTCTCCACGCCCATAGTGAGTGGACTGATTAGTTTCTTTGCATAGTACGTGTTAGCAGGCACTTTGTTCTCCTTTGGAAGCATGTCTGTGACAATACTCAAGAACGCATCGAAGCCAACATCAGACAGACCATATCTAGCTTTTAACATCAACAACTTTAACACAGACCAGAGCGTCGTGAACTCTTTGGTACAGCCCTTAGACTCGTTGTACAAAGGCTCTTCTGCTGCCTTCTTCAGGGACTCCATACCATTCATGAAGAACATCGATGGATCTGTATGACGACGCAACATTGCCTCTAACAACTCTGCATCTTCCTCGTCCATAACATTTGGCAGAACATGAGTTCTTTCACGTTCATTTCCTCCGGCGTAACCATGATCAGTAACATTTGGCACTACATGTTCGCTCTGTGGAAGAGGTTGTTGTGTCTCATGAACGAACTGAAAGATGTCGTCGATGTTCGCAGGGTTTCCAGCTGTATAAGGTGAAGAGCTACCCTCTCCATGCTTTGTCCAAATTATGTAATCTTTCACAAATCCTCGGCATACCAGATGAGATATGATTTGTTCTGTGTCATCAAATACAACATCATTTTTGCAGTCCATGCATGGACAATATATGTGCTTTGTCTTTGTTCTCCAAGCATGGTTCTTAGCGACAACAATAAACTTATGGACCTCAGATATGTATGATGGATCTAGCCTTGATAAGTTATACATCCAGGATATCCTCTCCATCATCACCTGTAAAAAAGTAACATAAAACACATGGTGAAACCCTATATCCAAAAATGTGGCTAAAATGTGAAACTCTCTCTCTCTCTCCTCTCTCTCTCTATCCTCTCTCTCTCTCCTCTCTTTTAGTCGAATAGTCCTTCCTGCTTTTATTTTACCTCGCGTTCTAAGTGATAAACCATGACCGGGAAAAAGACCACGGCTTCTCTATGGAGGATGAGGAAGAGGCGGGCTTCTCTACGGCGGCACTCCAAAGAAAGCCAAGGTGGTGGTGGAGGATGAGGAAGAGGCGGGGTTGGAGGATGAGGAAGAGGCGACTGTGACACTATCCATGGAGAATGACGCGCTGGAGTGCGACATCTGCTGCCTACCCTTCCAGTCCGAAGTTTTCATGGCAAGTCAGATTACCATGCATGTATATATACAGTACATATTGATCGGTAGGCTCCAGCATGATGCTCTGCTCTGTGTAAAATCAGTGCAAGAACGGGCATTCTGGATGTGCAAAGTGCTGCAACCAAAATGTGCCTAAAATGGAGGAAAAATGAACAAAATTTGGCAAAAGAAACATAAGCTAAACTTTCCTAACTACTAACAAACAAAAAAATTTAATACCCAAACCTATCTCTAACACATGGTGAAAGCCTAGTTTCAAAATGTAGTTAAAATTGAAACATAATTAAACAACCTTCCATACAACACATTCACCATTCATTAAGCAATTAAATATGTGTTATGGATAAACTTAATTGAGAACTAAACATGAAAAAGGAGAGGGAATAGACAAAAACTGAACATCTTAAACAACCTCATTTGAGGAAATAGAGAAAATAACCTAGCTATACTCTTCTCTCTCTCATGTAAAACCCTAGATCCAAAATGTGGCTAAAATTGAGCAAGAATGAACAAAAATTGACAAAGAAACATAAACCAACCTTTCTTATCCACCTTCTTCCAAGAAATGAAGACCAAAACCTCCCCCCTTATATTTTTGTGAAATCTGGACCTCCAAAATCGCCTCCAATGGAAGTTGGCTGCGAGCATACAGTTCACTGTCGGGGGGAAGAAGAGGGATATTTATAACAGACAGTTCACTGGCGGTTGGCTTTAAAAACCGCCAGTGGAGTGGAAACCTATTTCCACTGGCGGTTATCTTAACACAACCGCCAGTGGAAATAGGATGTTTCCACTGGCGGTTGTGTAACACCAACCGCCAGTGAAAATTGATTTCCACTG
This sequence comes from Zea mays, assembly GCF_902167145.1. NCBI lineage: Eukaryota > Viridiplantae > Streptophyta > Magnoliopsida > Poales > Poaceae > Zea > Zea mays. The sequence goes on along the minus strand of NC_050104.1, from coordinate 7,239,759 downwards.
GCGGTTATCTTAACACAACCGCCGGTGGAAACATCCTATTTCCACTGGCGATTGTTTTAAGATAACCGCCAGTGGAAATAGGTTTCCACTGGCGGTTCCCAAGACGGGCCCACCTCGTTTTTTTTACTGGCGCACGATAACTGAAACCGCCAGTGATAATTTATGGGTGTCGCAGGCTATGAGCTCTTTTCTACTAGTGGTAGACCGCTAAATTAGTGAGGGGTACTAGAAAATTTCTATGGACCATGGTATATATGACGAACACCATACTTGCGATATCGGGTCCTCTCGAGCCTGCCCCGGCACGGACATCATCTACGCGCCAACCTTGGCGGAGTATTTGCCAGCGCCAACAGGAGCTTGCCAGCGGCCGTGTCCTGCACCAACAATTTGTTTTGAGGAGGGATCTTAATTCAGGCACGTCAGGATATAACGCTCGTTCATTCAGAATGAAAGTGCAGTTCAGATCAGTTTACGTGGGTGAACGAACTAAAGTATTTACTCCGTTCTACATTATAGTAAGTTAGTATCTCAAGTTTTATCGAGATTATAGAAAAAAATTTATAAAGATTTATAATATCAAATAGATATACTATAAAATATTATTGATAAAAATCTAATAATATTTATTTTGTACCATAAAAATATTATTATTATACTATATAAATCTAGTTAAATTTGAATATATTTTCACTCTAAATATAAAATAATTTATAATGAAGATTAGGATAAAACAACACTTTAGAATAGTTAATATTGGTGTACAAATGACACTACTGCTATTAAGGGTACTACAACGCTATTAAATACTATGTCTATTGAAGAATCTCTAGGGGTAAGTGAAAAAAAAAATAGAAGACTATCTTTCCATAAAAAATCAGTATCTTACATGATTTTTAAGCATAATAGACTCTATTATGTGTATAACCTTAGTTAATACCTATCTATTAAGCTATTGAGAGTTAGTACATTTGTAATTTAGCGACACTCCGTTGTATAATATATAGAGTCTCCTAGTTGTCTGTGGTGCTAGAAAACCATTCCAATGCTCATTGCACAAACCACAAATCATATTTATTCCATGTTCCTCATCGATTCTTGATTTCTTCGTATGATTTCTCTTTCTCCCATACCGCTCATGTTTCAGACACAACCACAGGACGCTTCATGTGGCAGTGGTAGCAGTGCATATTAAGCCAACTTGGCTCGATATAGCTCGAGTTGTTATGACTTCGAGCCAGATCGGTTTGACTCGTAATACTAACAAGCTAAACACCTGACTCAACTCAACTCGTCAGAGAGCTCAAGCCAGCTCAATAAACTCACGAACAACGGACTAAGCATAAAGATTCATGTAAACAAATATATAACATAAAACACAATCATAATTTAAATGTTTAACACTACATATCCAAAACCAATATAACATTGTTGCCATACTATTATCTTAGGTTCTAACTTCCAATATTAAATCGAGCAACCAACTATGCATTGAAGTTACAGACCTACAGACCCTTCTTATAACAAGATAGCAACCAACACTATTTTAGATTAATCCATCATTCATTCCACAAATATGCAACATTTGATTGCACAACACTAATGTTGTATGTTACTAGCAACCACAAGTTCACAAGGCCACAACCAATAACCAAATATTAAATATGCAGTGTAAGTATGCAGTCATGCAATAATGCACTTATGCAAATATTTAACCACATGGCATATCTACACATGTTCATATTACATTTCATAATAGATTCACTATCATAGTCTTAGTCTCTTAAACTCACTCATAGCCCCACTCATACCATAAAAATGATAGGAACACTTAAAGGTGATTAGGGAGACACCATCTATTCCAGAAGTCCCTAGTTCCATCCCATATTCTCTTGATCCTGTTAGGTAAAGCATCATCGCATAAGTACTTGTTTGTTTTAGTTTGATATATAACACTCTTAATTGACAAGTCTTGAACACTTAACTAGTTGCTTGCCATGACATCTTTAGAAAAACTCCATAGATTCGCCGCTAGAGGAGATGAGGAGTTAAGCGAGACTGTAAGAGGGCAAGACTACTAGAGACAAGACGATGCCAACGACCATATGAACTTATGTTGTGGCTTGCTTTGACTCGTTTCACTTGTAGCTTGAGGTGACTCATTAGGGAATCGAGCTAGAATGTTAGCTTAGTTCACTATAGAGCTGATATTTGGTCAGCCCTAGTAACAATGCGCATAACTACGATGGATACATTCTGCGGCGCCGCGGAGACGATGGCGCGACAGATGTACAAAAAGCTCGAAGCCCAAAATCTCGGATCGAAGCACGTTTTTTGGCCCGGTACGAGCCCTATTCAGCCCGAGACGAATAAACGGGTCGGACCCGGACATAAAACTAAGTCTCGAGGGCCAGCCCGACCCCGTTTACCGCTAGGCCCGCTAAACCCGCTTTTTACACTAAATCGTGCTTACCGACCCGTTTTTTCCGTGCTTGCCGGGACGGCCTAGCCCATTTAGGCCTGTAGCGGGCTAAGCTCGAATAAGGGAATGAGCATGCAGGCTTGAAATGCTCGGACCAATTTTCTAACCGTTTCTAACGGATCGGGCCCAAACCGCGCCGGGTTTCACCGGTCCGGGCAGGCGGCCCTGAAAGTAGCCTAGAGGGGGGTGAATAGGCTAATCTGAAAATTTTCACAACAAACTTCGAAAGATTGTTAGATACACAGTTCGACTGGTGCAGGCCGGTTCAACAGCTACGTGCGCAAGTTGAACCACTCTGAACCAATCCAACTGTTTTAAAAACTTTAGACTAAAATCTACTCGAAAAGTATTTCGCAAGTTCTTGAGAGAAGTAAGATATAGCTAAGTGAGGATGAAAAGATGAATATGTAAAGGCTATTTTACTTCTAGATAAACTCTACGGAGAAATCTTTATGTCAATCTTGCAAGTAAAAATATCTCAAGTTGAAACAAGCAAGAACACAAGACACAAGATTTAATCCGAGGTTCGGCCACACCACAAAGGTGTCCTACTCCCCGTTGAGGAGCCCACAAAGGGCCGAGTCTTTTTCAACCCTAATCCTCCAAAAGCCGACCACAAAGGTCAAGGCAATCTCTTCTTATCTTAGCTCAAAGAGCGGGTGATACAAACTTCTTAGGGTCGTCCACAAATTTGGAGACTCCCAAGCAACCTCAAAGATCTTGAAACCTAGGGTTTCAAGAACACCAAGAACGCACAAGAGGGGTTTGCACAAGCTCAAGTCTTTGAAAGAGAGATGGGAGAGGAAAACCAAATCGTGAGCACAAGCACAAACCTCACACCCAAGAGCTCCTCCAACAAGGTTGAATCTTGGGGAAGATTTAAGTGTGAGAGAGATGGAGAGATGAGTGCTTTGTCTCAAGTTAGGTGAGCAATAAATGAGTGAGTGTTCAGCCGTATTGAAGAAGAGAGAGAGGGGGGTCTATTTATGGTCACGGCTCAAAAACTAGCCGTTTGACCAAAAACCCCGTTGAAAACCGGTTGAACTGCCCCCTAGGGCGGTTGAACCGCCCCCTGACAGGTCAGCAGACTGTCTGCCAGTCTGACTGGCAGACTGACTGGCAGACTGACCTGCAGGCGGGTCAGACAGGCCAGGACCGGTTGAACCGCCCCCTGACACCCCTGGCGACCTGACTGCCAGTCTGACCGGCAGACTATAGATCAGAGGTCAGAGGGTCAGAGACCAGTTGAGCTGCCCCCCAGGACCAGTTCAGCTGGTCTAGACCAGAGAGTTTTGGAGAGAAAACCCCAGCTCAGCTGCCCTGGGGCAAGTTCAGCTGGGTATGGTCAGAGAGGTCCATAGCTGAAGTTGAAGTTCAGCTGGAGTTGAAAGTTCAACTCAGCTGAAGTCCAGCTCAGCTGAAAAGCTCAGCTGCAGCTGAAGAAGCTCATCACATCTGAAGTTAAGTTCAGCTGGAAAGCTCAGCTGCAGTTGAAGAAGTTCAGCTGTTTTTCAGCAAGAACACTCTAGGTTTCTCAACCCAAACCATGGTCAGCCAAATAAAGTTAAAGTGATTTTTGGTTTTCAAAAATAGCTTTTGAATTAGAGGACTTGAGCTATAGCAAACACCTGTACCTGTGCGGAAAAGAACAAGGAAGAATTACATCATGCAACACAAGATTTTACATAAATTTTATATGTCCGTTGCATGAAGTCCTTGGTGCTTCCTTAAGTTCCTGTTTCCTTCTAATCAAACACTGAGAACAAAAACTGTTAGTACCCTTATTTGTTTTGTCATTAAATCACCAAAACCCTCACTTGGGGTTGATTGCACTTACAATCTCCCCCTTTTTGGTGATTGATGCCAAAACAATTAAGGTCAAAAGATATATATTTGCAATAGAAAATTTCTTTTGAATGATTGTATGTAGATGGCTCCCCCTAAATGTGTGCACGATTGTGAATCCAACGTCTTGACATAATATGTCATGTGAGCAACACATTTAGAGATAGTGACAACAACCATACTAAATACAATCATCCGAGGGGTGCAAGAGTGTCATAACAGGAGTTGTGATGCACATGACTATCTCTAAAAACCCATTATTTTTACTTCATAGCAGAGTAGACATTACAAACTGATAGGACACAAGATGATGGCCAGAAGACCATCATATTACTTTGAATAACAATCCAACAGTTTTATTTCATACAATGGTAAAAAGGGTACAAGCCACAACTAGGGCTGGAAACGAGCCGAGCCGAGCCAGGCTCGGCTCGGCTCGGTGAGGCTCGGTGGAATAGCGAGCCGAGCCAGGCTCGGCTCGGTCACTTACCGAGCTCGGTAATGAGGCTCGGCTCGGCTCGATATAGGCTCGTGAGCCGGCTCGGCTCGGCTCGCGAGCCTGTACACTCAAGTACTCAACAACATTAATTATAGTCATTAGCTCAAATTTGAAGCACAATATGTTCCATGTAATAAAAAATTATGTCCCTGCACTCTAGTTCCTTGTGAGTTGTGACCAAAACAGCACAATTACACACTGGTTAACGGAGATTCGAGTAAGCAGTAGTTTGGACCGAGCCTCGAGCCGGCTCGCGAGCCTCACCGAGCCGGCTCGGCTCGGCTCGTTAGTGTAGCGAGCCGTAGAATTAGGCTCGGCTCGGGCTCGTTTAGGCTCGCGAGCCTCACCGAGCCGAGCCGAGCCTGATCGAGCCCGAGCCGGCTCGCGAGCCTCGAGCTTTTTTTCCAGCCCTAGCCACAACAGTGGCCAAAAACAAAAATAATCCAAAAGAAAAACGAAAGAACCACAAACTAGAAGTTGGATTTTCTCCCCCTTTTTGGCAACAAGTACCAAAAACAGAGAGAGAGACAAGGATACAAGAATCAATATCCTCCAGGAGGAGGATATGACGGAGGATATGATGGAGGATATGAAGTGTAGTCAGGGAAAAAAGTCCTCATCGCGTCCTCCTCAAAAGTGGAGTCCCGAGGTGGCTCATCAGCCGCAGAAAAAACAGATGCCGAAGATGTACGATGATCAGGAGGAGGTGGAGGGTGGTGGTGGTAACCAGAGCCGGATGGCCTAGGGTCACCAGGAATGGGTCCCGGACCCGGGTAAGGAGGCGGAGGGTGGGAGGATGATTGACCCGGATCCCCATGGTAGGGAGGCGGGGCAAACTCCTCGCGATCATCAACATAGACTTCTTCATCTTCATCGTCTGCAGACATAAAAGGCACCCCGTAGGCCTGCTGGTGCCACTCATTGATCTCCGGGGGAGGAGGATGGAGAGGCACATCAGGCGAACGAGGGACAAAAGGCATGCCCATGGAGGAAGTTTGACGATGAAGATTGTCGTCAGTCTCCCGCTGACGCCGTGCCACCTCATGGACATCAGCAGAAATGTTGCGGCACATGGAGAAAAATGCCGCAAACCCATGGACCAAGCGAGCACCCATCCCGTGGCCACGACCTCGACCACGAGCACGTGGCATGGGAGAGCCGCGGCCAGGAGAGGGACGCGAGGCAGCAGCGGGGGGAGAGGAGGATGGATGATGGGGAGGCTGGCGAGGTGGCTCAGAGGAGGAGGCAGGGCCTCCAGACCGTGAGGGAGCCCGCTTCGTACGAGCAGCTGGGTTGGAGGAATCGACCCAGTAGGGTACGTAGCGGGAGTGTTTGACGGGTTTTTCGAAGTGGGTCTGGGTGACCACTTCGATCATCTTCATGATAAAGGGTGCATGAAGACACCCTCTGTGAGGAGACCAGGAAGCACGGACGATCTCTTCCCAGATCATGTCAAACACATTGATGCGGGCGAGACTGTTTGGAGCAAGGAGGAGGAGGAAGACTCGACTCTCCCCAAGGACGTTCATTTGATTACCGCCCTTCGGGAGAACGGTCATCCGGGACAAAGAATTAAGGTACCTGTAGTACCTATGCATGTTAGCGGTTGTCCAGAACTCCCGCTCAGTAGAGACATGAATGAATTCCGTCTCTTCCCGCATGGGCAGCCGAATGCCATGCACTCGCATGTTGCTGCCCTGAATGTCTGCATCAGAGAAGCCCAGAATATGGGCAAAACGACGATAATTGACTTTGTGCCAGTTACCCTGGATGAAGAAATACATGACTGGGTAATCATACCCATCGGCTTCCTCATCTACTTTCTTTATCCAGAGGGTGGCATAGAACTGAGCTACCACCTCATCGTTCCAGGGGTATTCCATGGTCATAATGTTTCGTAACCCCTTTCTCTCTAAGTTTACGAGAGCTGACGACATGTCAGCATCTCCCATATTCTCACAACCCTCCCAGTCAATAAATCTATGTCGGACGACTGGGTGTTTCTTGGAAAGAATGACAGAATTGTAGAAGTCAGCCTGGAAAAGATTCCAGAACCGAGGGTCCTGGACACCAGGATGACAAGGAGTGAGAGTAGGGTTGGTAAACCTCAGACGCTGAAGGGTGTCTATTCCCTTCAGAGTGAAGTCGACGGGAGATTCATGCGGACCGCGGCTGACGTTCGCCGGATGCATGTGCAGTCCGGTGACGTAGAGAGCATCAGGCGCCGGAAGGTCGACGAAGTCGTCGAACGCCCCATCCTCCTCCTGGCAGGGAGCATACCCAGAGGAAGACGTGCTACGACGAGGACGAGAGGCGCCAACCTTTTGGCGTCTCCCGCGAGTCGGCTGCGAAGGCATAGAAGAGCCCTCGGCATCCTTCCGACCAGAGCCACGTCCTCTCTTAGAGAGGGAGCGACGAGGCGGAGGAGAGGGGACGGGAGATTCCTCCTGAATCTCGTCGGAGTCGCTGCTAAACTCAACCACAGAGGGGTTGCGATGACGCCCCATGATTGAAAAGGTGGTGAAACTGTGAACCGGTTGAAGTGTGTGAAGGAGAGGCTCTAAAGGTTGTGAAGCGACCAAGGCGAGAGTGAATGAAGTGGGAGAAGAGAAGGGGAGAGTCAAGTATATATAGGCAGTTGAGCTGGTCCTCAGGACCAGTTCAACCGCCCCCATGGGCCAGTTCAGCTGGTTCTGACCAGTGTGGTCAGAGAACCAGAAATAGCAGAGGGAAGATGCAAAAAAATTCAAATTTCTGACGCAGGATTCTGAAAAAGTGTACTGCAGAGATTCCATGCAAAAAAAAAAACAAAACCAAGTGTCTGCGCAGATGAGACCGGACAGGAAAAGAAAAAGAACCGCACAAAAGAAAAGTTCTGCGCGCCCTGTATCCCTCACACTGCTGCACGGAAGTGACAAAAAAAATGTTTCCTTGCTGCGCGGGTGACACAGCGACTGGTCACAAGGCAGTAGTGTGGGGCTGTAAAAAAAATGTGCGCGCAGCTGCTGGAAGCGACTGGACAGGAAAGAAAAATTGGCGCCCCTGACACGCATGCATGGCGCGCGGGCTGAGCAGGAGCGTCCAAAAAAAAAAACGTGCGCGCCCAGCAAAGAAGTGACCGGACAGAAAAAAGATTCTGCATGTACACCAGCTGTTAACCGAACTCCAAAAAAAACTGTGCGCGCAAGGACGCTAGTGCACAGCGGATACTGCATGGCGCCCTGACATTTTGCATGCAAGCTGAGACCAGACAGTGACAAAAAAAAGATTCTGCGCACGCGTGAAGTGACCGGACAGGGAAAAGTGGCGCGCGCAAGAAGTGACCGGTAAAAAAAATCCTGCGCGTCTGACACTGCTGCAGCTGACAGACCTGCGTGAACAGGCCTGCGCGGTCAGACCGGGCAGAGACCGGTTCAACCGGTCCACCATGCCGGTTCAACCGCTTTTAACCAGGATGGTCCTGGTAAAAACTGGTTAAAAGCAGCTGAGCTGAAGTTCAGCTGCTAAGTTCAGCTGGCTTCCTCCAGCTGAACTAGAAAGTTCAGCTGGTCAAGCCAGTTGAGCCCCCAAAAAAAATCTTAGCACTAAAATGTATTCGAATTTTAACATTTTCACCAAGTTTTTGAAAGATCATCACATAGCTTTAAAATTATCAATCAAAAATAGTGAATCAAACAATTTTTTTTGACCGTTTTCAAGTTAAGTTACGAGAATCCAAGATATTTAATTCACTCCTAAGAAAGCAAAACCTAGTCTCATCGAGGGGTTTTGTAAAGATATCGGCTAGTTGATTTTCGGTGCTCACATGAAACAATTCGATATCTCCTTTGGCTTCGTGGTCTCTCAAGAAATGGTGTCTGATGTCAATATGTTTAGTTCTAGAGTGTTGCACAGGGTTGTTTGCAAGTTTTATGGCACTCTCATTGTCACACAAAAGTGGAATTTTGTTAAACTCACAACTAAAATCTCGAAGGGTTTGCTTCATCCATAACAACTGTGCACAACATGCCCCAGCTGCTATGTACTCAGCTTCTGCAGTGGAAAGTGCAACACAATTTTGTTTCTTGGAACTCCATGATACTAAGGATCGCCCAAGGAATTGACAAGTCCCAGTTGTGCTTTTTCGATCTACTTTGCAACCGGCATAATCTGAGTCAGAATAGCCAAGTAAATCGAAAAGGGAGCCTTTGGGATACCATAATCCTAGGTTTTGGGTGTGAACTAAGTATCTTAGAATTCTCTTAACTGCTACAAGATGGCAATCTTTAGGATTTGCTTGAAAACGTGCACACATGCAAACACTCAACATAATATCAGGTCTAGATGCACATAAGTAAAGCAGTGATCCTATCATTGATCTATATAATGTTTGATCTACGGGTTTACCTTCCTCATTTAGGTCGAGATGTCCATTTGATGACATTGGAGTCTTGGCGTGTTTTGCCTTTTCCATGCCAAATTTCTTGAGCATATCTTGTGTATATTTGGTTTGGCATAGAAAAGTACCTTCCTTGAGCTGTTTGACTTGAAATCCCAGGAAGTATTTAAGCTCGCCCATCATAGACATCTCAAACTTGTTCGTCATTACTTTGCTAAACTCTTCACAAAATTTTTCATTAGTACTACTAAATATAATGTCATCAACATATACTTGGCACACAAATAATTCATTGTCAACTTTTCTAGTAAATAAGGTAGAGTCAGCTTTTCCTATTGTAAACCCATTCTTAATTAAAAATTCTTTAAGACAGTCATACCAAGCTCTAGGGGCTTGTTTAAGCCCGTAGAGTGCCTTGTGAAGAAGATAAACATGATCTGGCTTCTTTGGATCTTCAAAACCCGGTGGTTGCTCCACATATACTCTCTCTTGTAGTGGTCCATTTAGAAATGCGCTCTTGACATCCATTTGATATAGCTTGAAATCATGGTTAGTAGCATATGCAATTAATATTCTAATTGATTCTAACCTTGCTACCGGCGCATATGTTTCACCAAAATCGAGTCCTTCCACTTGAGTATAGCCTTGGGCAACCAACCGTGCCTTGTTTCTTGTAACCACGCCATGTTCATCTTGCTTGTTCCTAAAGACCCATTTAGTCCCAATCACATTTTGTTTGGGTCTTTGGACTAAGGACCAGACTTCATTCCTAGTGAAGTTGTTCAACTCCTCTTGCATGGCAATTATCCAATCCGGATCACCCAATGCTTCTTCAACCTTAAGTGGCTCAAGAGAGGAAACAAACGAGTAAAATTCACAAAAATTAGCTAAACGAGATCGAGTTGTTACCCCTCTCCTGATGCTACCCAGGATGTTGTCCACTGGATGATCCCTTTGTATTGTTTGATGGACTCTAGGATGAGGCACTGATGGATGTCTTTGTATTTGCTCCTCCTCATCAATTACTTGATCAAGAGGCACTTCACCATCAATACTTTCTTGTTCATCTTCTACCACTGTTGGCATCCTTTGATGATTTTCTTCGTGGCTTGGATGACTTGAGGTTGATGGGTTTGCTTGGGTGGAGACTTTGTCACTCACCACCCTTGCACCCACATCAACTATCTCATTGGTCATCCATAAGGTTCCTTCTTCATCATCCCTTTCTTGAGGTCTCACCTCACCTATTGCAAGTTTCTTTATGGCCTCACAAGGTGGTTCTTCATTTCCTGCAGTGTCATTAGAAACATGCCCTTGCGAGCCATTAGACTCATCAAATGTCACGTCTATCGCTATTTCAACAAGACCGATGGTATTGTTGAAAACACGATATCCATGCGCATTTGATGCATAACCAAGCAAGAAGCCCTCGTCCACTCTAGGAGCAAACTTTGAGCTCTTGACTTTCTTGTTAAGAATAAAACACTTACAACCAAATACTCTAAAATAATCAACTTTAGGTTTGTTACCAGTGAGAAGCTCATAAGCAGTCTTTTTGTAGATCTTATGAAGATAGAGACGGTTGATTGCATGACAGGCGGTGTTGACCGCCTCTGCCCAAAAGTTGTCAGGTGTCTTGTACTCATCCAACATGGTTCTTGCAGCTTCAATTAGAGTTCGGTTCTTTCTTTCCACAACACCATTTTGTTGTGGAGTGTAAGGCACCGAGAACTCATGCTTGATTCCCTCTTCTCCTAAGAATTCTTCGACACCTGTGTTCTTGAATTCCGTCCCATTATCACTTCTCACTTTCTTGATTTTGAGCTCAAATTCATTTTGAGCTCTCCTCATGAATTTCTTCAATATTTCTTGAGTTTCACCTTTATCACTTAAAAAGAAAACCCAGGTGAATCGAGAAAAATCATCAACAATGACTAAACCATACTTACTACCACCAATGCTAATGTAGGCCACAGGTCCGAAGAGGTCCATGTGAAGAAGCTCCAATGGCCTCTTTGTTGTGACCACATTCTTTGATTGATGTGGGACTCCATGTTGCTTTCCTGCTTGGCATGCGCCACAAACCCTATCTTTCTCAAATACAACATTTGTTAGTCCAATGATGTGATTGTCCTTTTGAAGTTTGGCCAAATTCCTCATACCGACATGGGCTAGCCGGCGATGCCATAGCCAACCCTTGTCGGACTTTGCCACTAAACAAGTCTCAGTCGTCACTTTACTTGTTGTGAAATCAACAAGATAAAGCTTGCCCTTCAAGCGACCGGTAAAGGCAACTGAGGAGTCCTCCCTTCTAAGGATCTTCACATCCACATCTGAAAATAAACAGTTATAACCCATTCCACAAAGTTGTGAAACGGACAACAAATTATAGCTTAAAGAATCTACCAATAAAACATTTGAAAGTGATTGTTGGTCAGAGATAGGAATTTTACCAATACCAATCACCTTACTCTTGCCACTATCTCCAAACACAATTTCTTGTGCTTCTTGAGTTAGTTGCAATGTATGAAACATGTCTTTCTCCCCGGTCATGTGATTTGTACATCCACTGTCAAGCACCCAACTTGACCCACCAGAGGAGTAGACCTGCAAAACAAGTTTTAGGCTATGCTCTTAGGTACCCAAATTGAATTGGGTCCTACAGTGTTAGTTATAGCCTTGGGTACCCACACACTTCTTTTCATGACTTTTCGTTTAGTGTAGGCACCCACATATTTAACAACCAATTTTCCTAAATCCCAAGTCAACATATAATCACAAAGATATGAGTGGGAAATGGGAGCATTAGATTTTTGTCCACTTGAGGATCCCACTTCCTTCATCTTACTCTTTGTGGAACTCAAGTTGACCTTTACCTGAGGTGACTTGTCATTTGAGGAGTGAATCCTCCCCAAGGCATCATATAGGGTGGTTCCCTCTATGAACTTGGGGGATCTCCACCCCTTATGCACTGTGCTAGGGTTTTCCTTGGATGAGTTGAACCCAAGCCCCCTTCTTCCATTGTTGGGCTTAAGGGACTTGTACTTGGGTTCAACTTTCTTTAACCCATCATTGCTAGAGCATCTTTTTAAAATTTCTTTGACCTTCACCTGTGGGCTATTCTTCCTTGCATGGTTAGTTAGACAACAAGAAGCATGATATTTGGCACAATGTTTGCAAGAATTATCATTTAAGCTAGACTTAGATTCAAGCACTAAAGATGAGGTATTGATGTTCTTGCAATTTTCAAGTTGCACTTGAAGTTCTTGATTTTGAACATTCAAGCTTAACATGCTTGCTTCAAGTGCATTCTTTTCATTTGCAAGATTAGCTATAGAGGTTTTCATGTTAATTACTTCTTTTTCTTTATTCTCTGTAGTTATCTTGACTAAAGATACTTCCTTAGTCAAGACATCTAGCATTTCATCTTTATTGTGAAGCAATTCTTGAAGCTCTAGGTTTCTTTCCTTTTCAAGGATAAGCAAGTCTTCTTGAGCATCAAGAGTTGCTTTTCTTTTATCTAGCTTCTCCATTAATTTGGTGATAACATTGTATCCATTCAAGCCAAATTCTTTAATCATTTTATTTTTCATGGCAATTTGTTCATCATCATCATCATTTGAAAAATCATTACTAAATAAGGTTACCTTATCTCCTTTTGCCATGAGGCAAGTTGGAGTGTAGAATTCGTCTTGTAGGTTGGTGAAGAGTTGCGAGCTTGATGTAGATTGGATGGCCACGTTGCCACCACTTCCTCTTCCTCGGAGCTAGAACTCTCTTCATCGGAGTTCCATTCTTCACCAATATGGGCTTGACCATATTTCTTCTTCTTGAAGTATCCCTTGGTCTTGCCCCCCTTTTTGAACTTGTCCTTCTTGTATTCCTTCTTAGCTTCTTGTTCCTTCTTGTTAGGACAATCGCTATGAAATGACCGGATTGGCCACATTCATAGCATGCCCTCTTCTTTCCTTTCCTTTGTAACTTGTCATTTTTCCTTACAAATTTCTTGAATGTTTTGATGAACATAGCAGTGTCTTCATCACTTGAGCTATCTTCATCACTTGAGGTCTCGACCACCTTCTTTGCTTTGTGGTCTTTGTTCTTCTTGGGGTTGTCTTGTTCATTAGTGATCAATGCATGAGAGTCCCTTGACTTGATAGGGGCTTCTTCGGACTCGTGTTGTTGAATCTTTGCAAATAATTGATGAGGTGTCATATCCTCATAGTCATCACGATCCCTAATCATCCTTGCAAGACTCTTATCCTTTTCTTTATAAGCTCTCATGAACAATCTTGTGACCTTGGAGTCACTCCAATCTTCACTCCCAAGAACTCTTATTTTGTTGACCAACACCATCAAGCGATCAAAGAGTGATTGAAGTGACTCACCCTTTGTCCAATCATATCTTGCAAGCTCACTTTCCAAAGCCTCAACTCTATGTCTTTTAGCTTTGGGATCTCCTTCATGTGACATTTTAAGAATATTCCAAATGTCACGGGCATCTTCTCTTCCTTGAACTTTCTGGTATTCTTCCGGACAAAGACTTCCTTTAATTATGCTCACTGCTTGAGCATTTCGATGAACCTCTTGCATCATTTCCGGAGTCATCTCTTCTCCTTGGGCGGGCTTGTACATACCTACATTAACAATCTCCCAAAGACTAGGATGCACACCGATTAAATGCGACTTCATCTTGTCGGCCCACTCATCATAGTTCAACTCACTAAGAGTTGGTAACTTTCCAAGTGGGGCGGAAGAGAAGTTGGGAATATAATTTCTAGAGTAATCAAATTGAACTTTGCTAAATTCATTACCTTTGCTTTTGGTAGATGATCCTTCGGTGTTGAGACTTACCTTGCTCAATACCTTAGACACCAAAAGATCCACTAGATCGTCATTATAATCAAATGTTCCCTTACCTTTATCTTCTTCGGCCTTTATCTTAGCATCTTCCTCTTTCATTTTGAGGAACATTCTCTCGGCAATCTTCATGGCGAGGTCGAGGACCTTGGGGTCCACTTCCTCACCGGAAGATGTGATGGGGATTTCCTCGAGGAGAGGATCCACATGGTCCCGTTGAGTAGACATGATCGTTTCCTCACGCGGTTAAGCGTAAAACGAGGTACGAAGCTCTGATACCAATTGAAAGTAGCATAGAGGGGGGTGAATAGGCTAATCTGAAAATTTTCACAACAAACTTCGAAAGATTGTTAGATACACAGTTCAACTGGTGCAGGCCGGTTCAACAGCTACGTGCACAAGTTGAACCACTCTGAACCAATCCAACTGTTTTAAAAACTTTAGACTAAAATCTACTCGAAAAGTATTTCGCAAGTTCTTGAGAGAAGTAAGATATAGCTAAGTGAGGATGAAAAGATGAATATGTAAAGGCTATTTTACTTCTAGATAAACTCTACGGAGAAATCTTTATGTCAATCTTGCAAGTAAAAATATCTCAAGTTGAAACAAGCAAGAACACAAGACACAAGATTTAATCCGAGGTTCGGCCACACCACAAAGGTGTCCTACTCCCCGTTGAGGAGCCCACAAAGGGCCGGGTCTTTTTCAACCCTAATCCTCCAAAAGCCGACCACAAAGGTCAAGGCAATCTCTTCTTATCTTAGCTCAAAGAGCGGGTGATACAAACTTCTTAGGGTCGTCCACAAATTTGGAGACTCCCAAGCAACCTCAAAGATCTTGAAACCTAGGGTTTCAAGAACACCAAGAACGCACAAGAGGGGTTTGCACAAGCTCAAGTCTTTGAAAGAGAGATGGGAGAGGAAAACCAAATCGTGAGCACAAGCACAAACCTCACACCCAAGAGCTCCTCCAACAAGGTTGAATCTTGGGGAAGATTTAAGTGTGAGAGAGATGGAGAGATGAGTGCTTTGTCTCAAGTTAGGTGAGCAATAAATGAGTGAGTGTTCAGCCGTATTGAAGAAGAGAGAGAGGGGGGGTCTATTTATGGTCACGGCTCAAAAACTAGCCGTTTGACCAAAAACCCCGTTGAAAACCGGTTGAACCGCCCCCTAGGGCGGTTGAACCGCCCCCTGACAGGTCAGCAGACTGTCTGCCAGTCTGACTGGCAGACTGACTAGCAGACTGACCTGCAGGCGGGTCAGACAGGCCAGGACCGGTTGAACCGCCCCCTAGGGCGGTTGAACCGCCCCCTGACACCCCTGGCGACCTGACTGCCAGTCTGACCGACAGACTGCAGATCAGAGGTCAGAGGGTCAGAGACCAGTTGAGCTGCCCCCCAGGACCAGTTCAGCTGGTCTAGACCAGAGAGTTTTGGAGAGAAAACCCCAGCTCAGCTGCCCTGGGGCAAGTTCAGCTGGGTATGGTCAGAGAGGTCCATAGCTGAAGTTGAAGTTCAGCTGGAGTTGAAAGTTCAACTCAGCTGAAGTCCAACTCAGCTGAAAAGCTCAGCTGCAGCTGAAGAAGCTCATCACAGCTGAAGTTAAGTTCAGCTGGAAAGCTCAGCTGCAGTTGAAGAAGTTCAGCTGTTTTTCAGCAAGAACACTCTAGGTTTCTCAACCCAAACCATGGTCAGCCAAATAAAGTTAAAGTGATTTTTGGTTTTCAAAAATAGCTTTTGAATTAGAGGACTTGAGCTATAGCAAACACCTGTACCTGTGCGGAAAAGAACAAGGAAGAATTACATCATGCAACACAAGATTTTACATAAATTTTATACGTCCGTTGCATGAAGTCCTTGGTGCTTCCTTAAGTTCCTGTTTCCTTCTAATCAAACACTGAGAACAAAAACTGTTAGTACCCTTATTTGTTTTGTCATTAAATCACCAAAATCCTCACTTGGACTTGATTGCACTTAGAGGCCATGGCTACTAGGCGGGACCGAAGGTGTGTCATCAGGGATGTATAGAGCGGTGCGAGTATTGTCCACTCCTAGCACAGAGGAACCATCCGGGCCCACGCGCCAGGGACAGCAGCATTTATTCACCGCATGAAGTTAAATCCACGGCACCACCATGTCCGCCCGCCACTTGCAGATTGCAGACCCGGAGACTGACCTCCCATGCTATATAAACACCAGCGCCAGTGGCCAGCAATCCCCAAGAGAGACTCATCCGCCCCCACCACTCCCACACGCACAAGCCTTCCCACCCCCTCCCTCTCTCCATCCTCCGGCCATCCCGACCCAGAACCCACTCCACTTCCCCGGTGAGGCTGAGCGATCCACCACCACCACCACGGCAACGACGACGACGGCTAGGAGCCACCGCGCGCACGGTGGCAGCAGGTTTGTTCTCTGAACCCTTCTCGTAGAATACAAGCTAGGAAAAAAAAGGAGGCCTTTCTTGCTGCTGCTATTTGATCGAGCAAGGAAGTGTGAACGAAAAAGACTGGAGCTTTTATTGCAAACCGTTCGTCTTCCTCTTTCCTTGCAAGTAGGAAGAACAGAGATCCGGAGAACCTTTTTTTGCCTCCTGGATTAAGCTGTCTGTTCTTGCACGCCTTTTTGTTGTTGTTTCTTTTAGCTTCTTTTGTTTTGGTTCTTCCTTTTAGCAAGCAAGAAAGGGTCGTTTTTAAGCCCCCTTTCAGGCTGCACCAACCAAACCATTGACCAAACCAACCATCCTCCTGTTCTTCGCTTTTATACTGAGGAAACAGGCCTTATTTTTCCAATTTTTTCTTTTAGATAGTTCCATCTCCAGCTCAGTTTTTGCAAACAAACACAAAAAAAAAAGATTCGAACTTTTCCCCCCATTTTTACTCTTGCAAATCCTTTTCGTATTTTCCCAATGGCAACAACAGATTTGTACACAGGCCAGCTGAGCTTCTCCTCGTCGTCCTCCTCGGACCAGGAGCTCATGAAAGCACTCGAACCTTTTATCCGGAGTGCTTCTTCACCTACCTCCTCCACCACCTCTCCTTTCTCGTACTCATCATATTCATACCCCTACTCCTCTGTTCTGCCTCAAGATTCGTACTACCTCCCCGCCACATCCTCTTACACCGCGCTCCCGCCACCACCTCTTGCTCCCACCGCCACCTCCTTCTCACAGCTCCCGCCTCTGCCCCAGTCCTCCTCGTCGTACGCCTCTCCGGCGTCGTCGTCGTGCCCGACGTCGTCGGTGGACGCCGCGTCGGGGCTGGCGCTGAACCACCTGGGCCCGGCGCAAATCCACCAGATCCATTCGCAGCTCTTGGCACAGCGGCGGCAGCAGCATCAGAGGGGCCAGCTGGCGGCGGCGTTCCTCGGCCCGCAGGCGCAGCCCATGAAGCACGCCGGGGCGCCGCCGCTGGCGGCTGCAAAGCTGTACCGCGGCGTTCGGCAGCGGCACTGGGGCAAGTGGGTGGCGGAGATCCGCCTGCCCAGGAACCGGACGCGGCTGTGGCTCGGCACCTTCGACTCCGCCGAGGACGCGGCGCTCGCCTACGACAAGGCGGCCTTCCGCCTCCGCGGCGACGCGGCGCGCCTCAACTTCCCATCCCTCCGCCGGGGCGGCGCGCACCTCGCGGGCCCGCTCGACGCCTCCGTCGACGCCAAGCTCACCGCCATCTGCCAGGGCATCACCGCCGAGCCCACCTCCAAGGCCGCCGCCGCCGCTCCCTCGGACTCGCCCAAGGCCTCGGCGTCCACGACCACGACTGAGGGCGACGAGTCGGTGCACTCCGCCGGCTCGCCTCCTTCCCTCCCCACGTTCCCGCAGCAGCAGCAGCAGGTGACGCCGCCGCTCCCCGAGATGGCGAGCCTGGACTTCACGGAGGCGCCGTGGGACGAGTCCGCCGCCTTGCACCTCAACTCGTACCCGTCCTGGGACATCGACTGGGACTCCATCCTCTCGTGATCAATCAACCCAACAAGCAAATGCCTAGTCACGCGCTGTAATTTTTGTCAGTGGATTTAATTAACTAACCGTAGCTGCTTCGGATCCGATGGAATATTAGACATCGGCCGTAGCGACTACGGGTAGGGTTTAAGGAGTTCGTCGGACGTAGAGGAGGGTTTAGGCTCAAGCTTTTCCATCTAGTCAACATGGAGCAGTATTACTGTTAAGATTATTCATTAGCGTCGTGTGCCTCCTGGTTGCTTGTCCGGTTGTTTTTTTCTCTCCCGGCAGGACCAGTTGAGGGTGTAAGTGTAATGGAGTGTCATGTAACTACCGTTGGTTACTACTGAATTTGAATTTGTCTAGTCATTACAAATGTTTGTCTGTGTTTCCAGTAGCACTGAATTTGAATTTGTCTGGAGACTTCTATTATGCATTCCATCTCAATACAAATGGAAGGTCTTCTTGAACTCAGCTACCTTCTGTTCTGCCTACAAAAGTATTCCCTCCGTTTCTTTTTATTTGTCGCTGGATAGTGCAATTTTACACTATCCAGCGACAAATAAAAAGAAACGGAGGGAGTACATATTGAGGTCTATCTAGTAACTAGATTCAAAGATGTACTTTGCTCTGGTTGTATGCTACACGATCCTTGTTCCATAATCCAAAACCACATGTTCATCGACGATAGATGGAGCTAGCGCGTATTGGGCTTGGTGCAATAATCTTGTAAAAAAAATTGTGGAGAGTATCCATTTTCCTAGCCCCTGAGTGCAAGGGACATTGTAGCTTGTTTTAAACACTGGAATGCAGAAAAGGTAAGGAACAATTGAAGTTAGGAGGAAAAAAGAATGCTTGGTCAAAAGGGGCAGTATTCTTCCTTTGCAATCCTACTATTTTACAGTTGCGCGTGCAAACTTGAGAATCACTCAAGCACCACGAAACAGGGCCATTTGCAGGTGTTTAAATATACATATTCAGTTGAAAATTTACACAAGGACCATCCCCTTCTAGATTGCTCACCAGTCACCTCAATGACTTGTCTTCAGAGTTTTTAAATTTTAAATCTTATTTAAAATTATTTATAAATATAATATGGCAGAAAAACTATTTTCAGAACTAGCCTATTTTACCGCGGCAATCTTATTAGTGTGGCTAAACTAAACGGTTGTGCTGCACCAATCCACCCAGCAACGGAGCTGTCGTAACTGTTGTAGAAATAGCAACACTTAAACAAAATGAAGTGACCGCTCTGACGTGTCACCAACACCGGCACTGTTCCTACCACGCTGACCCGCCTAGCGCAGCAAAGGGTGGATACAGAGTCGTGTTGGGCTCCCTTATCCTAGAAAGGATGGTAACTATGGAAAGGATGTTGAAGGCCACAAATAATAATAATAAATGCTCAACATGAAAAGAGGTAGGAGAAAAAGAAAAATATAAGGCTATCCACAACCGTTACCCCTAAATTTTTCTCCCTATATCACTTTTTCCCCTATTTCCCCCCTATTTTTTCATCTCCCGCAACGGTTCCCCTTAAATACTCCCCCTATATCCCACTACTACTATAAAATATCATTTTCTATATCAACTATCAATTTTTTATCTACTAACAATTACTCATGAACCCACGACACAGTGTTTAGGGGGATAAACAGTGACACACTATATCTGAGGGGAGAGAGAAGGAGACCGGCGCGTAGGGAGCGCCGTAAGGGGCACCGCTGCGGCCGTAGAGTGCCCCCTACGCGCCGCATGCAAGGGGAGGGGGCTGCCAAGGGGGCAGCGTTGCGCATAGCCTAAGGGCTCAAGTCAAAGGTATATCTAAAGTATTTTGTTTTGCCAGTCAAGATGTAATAGAGTACCTGGTTGAAGTTAGGATAAATGGCTATACAATTAAGTGGGGAGATTAATTAGAAAATTTGGCCATATAAAGCCACTAGTTGTTGGAATTATGCGCATTGCGTATAGGCCTAGTGACATAATTGGAAAAGAAGCGAAAATGTTTTTTTAAACACTTTGAAAAATGCTAACTATGTTCTAATATGTTTATATAGGGATGAAAACGTACACTTATTCATATATCAATTTTTTTGGTTTTTTTTCTTTGATTGTGAATAAATAGAATATAGATTCTTCTATGCAAATTCGTATTCTTATTTTTAGCATTGAGCTTGTAAATATTCATAAAAGATTTATCATATATTTTCTCAAATGATAGATATAAAATTCGGATATAGATACATATATTTTCATCTTTCTGTAGGGAGCAAATTATGCATAAAAAATTATGCAAAATTTATTCTTATTTGTAATAATGTGCTCGATAAAATAAGAAAAAGATCAACATAAAATTTCATATATATCTATTTAAAATATTAAATTTGTCCTAACAATTTGGATACCCACTTTCATCCCTAGTTTGGCAAAACATTTGAGAGTTGTCACACATGAGAAGAGATGAAGAAGTGCACTTTATGCAAATTTTCTATATGCACCGGATGTGTGCATCGGACATGAGGTAGGTTCACACGCACTGCAAAGTTTTTAGCCAAGCACAACAAAGTCTATTATGCATTGCATATATCTCACTGGATGTGTTTGGTGTAGCACTGGATGACACACAAGACAAGGAACATAGAGATCATGAAATTTAGTATATGAGCTCTAACGCTCACCAAACATGTCCAATGTAGCACTGAATAGTGAGAGCACCTAGAGAGGGCGGGGTGAATAGGCGATCTTGCAAAAATAGCTAAAAACAACACAAACTTGGTCTAATAATTAAGTTAGTGAAAACTAAAACCATGTTTGAGTGGAGAAGACGATAGAAAAGTTCCCTTCACTTGATTGCTCTTCCAAGATATGAAATATTCTAAGAGAAATATTCCAAGTGACTTGATAGAACTAACGAAGAAAGAAAAATCGCAATAAAATAAATGAGACAACAGATACGACGATGTGTATCTCGTGGTTCGGCCAAAGCCTACCTCAATGTTATGGTATCCTCCTTTGGACAAGGGTTGCAATCAATCCCTCTCAAGTGATCACCAAGATCATCTTGAGTGCCATAGTTTCTTCCTTATATCAGTATTCCTGTTTGTGAAGAATCTCCACAACTTGGAGTCTCTCACATACTTACAAATGATCAAAATCACAACTCAAAGTAAGGGAGGAAGATAGAGTACACACACAAGCACAATGCAGCAACACACACAAGAATCACAAAGAAATAAGCGCAAGAACACAAGATCACAAAAATAGCACAGAACTAGCACTCAGATCTCACTAAAATCACTAACAGGCATGGTCACAGCATGTCGAAGTGTTGTATAGCTCTTGGAGTGCCTAGATGTAGGTTGGAGGCACCTAGGGGTCCCTTTTATAGCCCCAAGGGGCCTAAGAGCCGTTGTCTCCATATGTAAGCCCAAAAGAATTCCTTTATGCGGGCACATCGGACCAAGTCATGTAGCCCCCCAGTCCTGGATCCTGATTGGCCACCTTCCTTAGCTGACGGGCACCGAACCAGTCTGGTGCACCATTGGACCGTCCAGTGACGTCGGCTAGCTGTTGGTTCCTTGGCACCACTAGAGATAGCCGTTGAAGAAGCGGTTCAGTGATTTTTAAAGAAAAAAAATCCTCAGAGCGCGAGTTCGGCTAGGTCGCACGGACCCGGTCTGGTGCTCCCCAGATCTCCAAACATTTTTGGCTTTCTTTGGTAGCTTCCCTACGACTTAGACAAACATAGTTATCACTTAATCCAATTGACTATGTGTAGGAAACATACCTTTTCTCCTTGGTTTCACCATTGCAATATGCTCGAAACTAAGTCCAAAAGTCACATTTCTTGTAGAAGAGAGTTAATAACCAAACCAAGGTGCAAGAAACATAGTAATGAACATGTGCAACTTATTTAGACATTAAAACCTCATGTTTGTATTGTTTTACCCAAATTTGCACTTTTGGCCCTTCATTCTGTCTCATTTGGACTTGGTCTCTTCAACTTGCCTTTAAGTCAACCTGTGCTCATACTCATATGGAGATAGTTAGTTCAAGATGGTGTGTTGAGCACTTAATCACCAAAATAGGTAGAATTGTCCTAATGTTACATTTCCCTTTCAAATAGGCACTTAGAAAGCATGTAAACTTTGCACCTAGATATAATGCGCACCACACATGTCTTGTTCTATGTTCGGTGTAAGCATGGTACCCGATTGAGGGTAATGGATAGTTTATAGCCATTGAGAATTATTGCTATTGGGAAGGGACCATACATGTGGGATGCAGGAACCAACGATAAACCAAACATGCCTAGTGCCCCTAATTTTATCCGACAAAGAGGTAATGGTTGGATTTCAATGTGGGTCTATAAATAGACTAATTGACCGGTCTTGGTTAGCATCCTTATACTCCAAACACTTGTGAACACCTATTGAGGCTAGAGAAACACACTCCACTCGCTTGCCTCTTATAGACCATCATTTAAGTGAGATTAAAGAGCTCCTATGCATCACATATAGTTGTTGCATCTTGTAGCACTAGTTGAGTGACTTGGGCTAGTTCTACTATTGTTACCTTTGGTGATTGTCGTCACACAGATGACCTAGAGTTAGTGGGGTCGTTGAGTGACTATTGGAGATTGTTGGTGGATTCTATCATCATTTGTGAAGGTCTCTTATGCTAATTCCCTGTAGGAGATTCGCAAGAGAAAGTCTAGTGAACTAGTATCTTGTTGGAGTGTCTCTCTAGTGTGGTTCTTATGACATCCTAATTATGCTTGGCATGTGATACCAATTAATGCCTGAACCACTAGAGTTTCTATGCACTACTTATATTCTTAATTTGAAGTTCAAGGAAGTAACTTAGCTCACCAATCATTATCATTTAAAATTCATGAGCCATCATATCTCCAAATACTTTACAAATCTCTTGATTTGTTGATCCAAAAATAATATCATCAACATAAATTTGGCATACAAATAAATCGTTTCAAATCTTCTTTATGAAGAGAGTTGTATCAACCTTTCCCAATTTGAATCCTTTATAGAGTAGGAAATAACTTAATCTCTTAATGTGCTTGTTTTAATCTATATAATTCCTTTTTGAGACTGTACACATGGTTGAGTTTCTTACTATCTTCAAAACTAAGTGAAAGAGAAATGTGCCCTTGGGTCATTTCTAAGTATTTTGGTGATTGAGTGCCAACACAAGTGCTTAAATGTGAATTTATGCTCATGGATGGACAAAGTGCAAATCAAGAGTAAAGGTATGTTTCTAAGCCTTAGTACATTGGTTTTGTGTACTAATATACTTGTCTAAGTGTTAGAAACAGAAAGAAGAAGAAAAGAAAAGAGGTGAAAAAGACTTGGCTGTGAACAGCCAAGACTCAGCTCAGTCTGGCACACCGGACTGTCCGGTGGTGCACCGGACAGTGTCCGGTGCGCCAGGCTGACTCGGCGTGAAGTGGCCACTCTCGGGAATTCGCCGACAGCGTACGGCTAAAATTCACCGGACTGTCCGGTGTGCACCGGACTGTCCGGTGAGCCAACGGTCGGCCGCGCGATCTGCGCGGGACACGTGGCCGAGCCAACGGCTAGAAGGGGGCACCGGACTGTCCGGTGTGCACCGGACATGTCCGGTGCGCCAACGGCTCCAAGTCTGCCAACGGTCGGCTTCGCCAATTAAGGAAGGAAATCGGGCACCGGACACTGTCCGGTGTGCACCGGACTGTCCGGTGTGCACCGGACTGTCCGGTGCGCCCGACGACAGAAGGCAAGGATGGCCTTCCAGATTTGTTCTCAACGGCTCCTAGCTGCCTTGGGGCTATAAAAGGGACCCCTAGGCGCATGGAGGAGAACACCAAGCAACCTTAGAGCATTCTTGATCATCCACACTCAGTCTTTGCGCATTCGTTTGTCATTCTCAGTGATTCGAGCTCCGTTCTAGTGAGAACTTTGAGATAGTCTTTTGAGCTCGATTCTTGGCCGTGTGTGTGCGCATTTTGCTGTGGATTTGTGTGTGTTGCTTCTCTCCCTTACTCCGTGCTTCTTTGTGAACTTCAAGTGTAAGGGCGAGAGACTCCAAGTTGTGGAGATTCCTCGCGAACGCGATAAGAAAAGAAAAGCATAACACTGTGGTATTCAAGTTGATCATTGGATCACTTGAGAGGAGTTGAGTGCAACTCTCGTCCGTTGGGACGCCACAACGTGGAGTAGGCAAGTTTTGTACTTAGCCGAACCACGGGATAAACCACTGTGTCTTCTCTGTGTTGAACTTCTTGTGGTTATCGTATTGTGCAAGATCTTCTCTCTAGCCACTTGGCATTAACTGTGCTAACGCTTAATCAAAGTTTTGTGGCTTAAGTTTTTAAGTTTTACAGGATCACCTATTCACCCCCCCTCTAGGTGCTCTCACTAAGTGGTTGTTCAACGAGGACTAACTCGTTGATAAACCATTGATAATTGCACTATTGACATCCATTCGATATAACTTGATGTTATAAGCATAAGCATATGCCAATAGGATCCTTATTGCTTCCAATCTTGCAACCGAACCATATGTCTTTAAAAAATCAATACCATCCACTTGAGTGTATCCTTGTGCAACTAGTCTTGCTTTATTCCTTATAATTATATAATATTCATTTTGCTTGTTTCTAAAACCCATTTTGTTTCAATCACATTGTAGTTCATAGGCATTTCAACCAATTCCCATATTTCATTTCTTGTGAAGTTGTTGGGTTCTTCATGCATAGCACTAACCCAATGAACATCCATTAATGCTTATTCTATTTTTGTTGATTTGGTGGATGATATAAATGAGTAGTGCTCATAAATGGTGTGTTGGAGTGCCTCTCTAGAGTGATTCTTATGATGCCCTAGTGAAATAGTGGCTTGCTAGAGTGCCTCTCTAGTATGGTTCTTACATTGCCCTAATGTGGGCTTGGCATGTGATGCCATTAGTGCATGAATCACCTAGCTTAGACTTGTCGCAACGACAGCTTAGGTTGCTAGTAACCAACCAAACCTCGGGGATATATCTTGTGCCGTATATTGCCCCTTGTGTTTTTCTCATTATATTTACTCTAGAAAATACAATTATCTACTTGTTATATGATATCTGTTCAACTAGCCCTATGTAGATTATATTAATAATTGAACTTTATTAACATCTCTTGCTAACTAAGTAGCTTGCATCGATTAGTATAAACTAAAGATCAAGCTACTAGAATTATTTAGAGGCTTCCTGAAAGGGAAATGACCTCAACGTTTCCTATAATCGATTTTGGTGTTTGACGTCCATCACAAACCTTATGGACTAACTAATTTGTCTAGTTGATATTTTCTCAGGTGCATAAAGTTCATATACACATACAAAGAAAATGACCTTGAGCCAATTCTGCAAGTTTGGAGCAAAATAGACTTGCTACAGCGTGAGGCGCATCGGACTGTCCGGTGTGCACCGGACAGTGTCCCGTGCCTAGGCTGGAGCACTTCGCGAACTGGGCGCTCTCGGGAAATCAAAGCGCTCCTCGACTAAAAATCACCGGACTGTCCGGTGTACCACTGGACTATCTGGTGAGACCATGAGCAACGGTCATCTTCGCCCAATGGTCGACTGCACCGCAGTTTGAAGCGTCAGAAGTCAGAAGACAGTCTGCGACGTCAGGTCGCACCGGACAGTCCGGTGCACCAAAAGGACAGACGACTTCAACGGTCAACAGCTCCAAACCCCAACGGTTGGCTGACGTGGCACGCATCGGATAGTGAACAGTGCAGTGTCAGATGCGCACCGGACTATCCGGTGTGCCCATTGATAGACAGAACAACCAACTACTAGAATAGTGGTTGAGGCTATAAATACCCCCCAACCACCACCATTCAAGTCATCCAAGCTTTCCACTCTCTACACTCAATACAAGAGCAAAGAATACACTCCAAAGGCACATTCAAAGCCTTCAATCCTCTCCAAGTGCCATAATCAAGTCTAGTGATCAAAAGTGTTTAAGTGACTTGAGAGAGGGTGATTTGTGTTTCAACTGTGGCTCTTGTTGCTTGGTTGCTTTCTTCTTCTCCTTCTAAACTTTCCAAGTGTTTTGTAAAGCAAGCAAGAGACACCTAATAGTGTGGTGATCCTTGCGGGGTCTTAGTGACCCGTGAGATTAAGAAAAAGCACTCGACCAGTCTAAGTGACCGATTAAGAGAGGGAAAGGGTTGAAATAGACCCGGCCTTTGTGGTCTCCTCAATGGGGAGTAGGTTCTTTGAAAACGAACCTCGAGAAAAAAATCACCGTGTCCACTTGTGTTGATCTTCACCATTCGATTTGTTTCTTCCCTCTCCCCTCTCACTAAAAGTTCTCTTGCTCATATTGTGTTGAGTTAGCTCCCAAAGTTATCTGCATTGATTGAGCAACTCATAGCAAGAAGAACTATCTTCCGAACTCCGAATTCACAATTATTTATTTCTAACCCTAACCCCGGGTGAAGTGCGTGTTCAAAGTTTATAATTTTTAGGTTTCATCTATTCATCCCCTAGGCGACTTTCACTTCCATAGGGTGAATTAGTGCTAGTGCAAGGTAGTTAATGTAACACCATTTTCGTAGTAATCAAACTTGGCTCTAATGACTTGTGAGTTTGTAGGATAATTTTTATAGGCTATTAACCTCCCTCTAGTCATCTAGATCCTGTCACCCTCACCCCCTCTAGCTTTTCCACTGCCTTACCACTTGTCCACGCGACCACGCCTCATGTCATTTTGTTTTATGAGACACTAATAAACAATAATATTTTTATATATTATTCATCGATCCCACTTCAATTACCTAAAATGAGGAATATTTTCTTGCTAGGATTCTAGACATGCAGATAATATAGAATCTAAAAAATGCATTGATCATTACATGGAATTCTATTAAGATATTATATGAAAGTCGAATTTCTTCCATTCTCATTTGAGAATGCGAACACAAGGAGGTATTTTGTGTTTGTGAAAGTCCGAAGAAAAAAGGATTTGGAATCTACCTTTTCTTTTGCTCTTTCCCTTATAAAAATAACTCAATCAAAACCAAGTATCTACTCTACAAGAATGAAATGCTTGTTATGCCTAATATACTTAGTTTAACATGTATCTGTTGTAATTATGTTTTTTTGTCTAACTAGCTTTTTCTTCGCCAAATTACCCGAAGCCTATGCCATTTCAACCCAATCGTGGATGTTATGTCTGTCATACCTGTACTCTTTTTTCTATTAGCGTTTGTTTGGCAACCCGCTGTAAGTTTTTGATGAAATCTTTACTATTCTGCCTGCCAAATTGAATGATGTATTCATTCCAAAAAATGGATAAGAGCCGAGAAGTCTTATATTATGAACCTTTGATTCTAAAATCCAAATTCTTCTACATTGAATGTATAGCTACAATAGTAAATTTTGATTAGCCTTTCTACCCCTGTGCCTACATTGAATAGGTACCCACACAATACCTAAACTATTTTTTTATTGATAAGAGTGCTTATTATAAAGCTATTCTTGCATTTTTTTTAGGAATTGATTTTTGCATTTTTAGCTAGAAAAATACAGAAAACCCAACCTAGTGGATCCATGTGGTAAGAAAAAATGGGTAATCTATTCCTTAACAAAAAAATTTAGAGATTATGTAATGCTTACTCTCAAACTTTTTGTTTATATAGTAGTGATATTTTATGTTTCCCTCATTATCTTTGGATTCTTATCTAATGACCCAGGATGTAATCCTGAGCGTGAGAAGTAAAAATTCAAAAAATGGATTTTGTCCTTATAAATTTAAATTGGATTTATTTCGTACATTTATTTATGAGAATATCTAGGAGTTAGAACTACTTACAATTCAAAAGTCCTAAATGATCCGAGGGCAAAACAAGAGGGATTCGGAACCTCGATACAAAAAATGCACAACAGATTAGGAATCTGTCGCTTTAGTCCACTCAACCATCTCTCCCCGTTCCAAATCGAAAGGTTTTCATGGTGTGACAGAGGCAAGAAATAACGATTGCAAAAATCCATCCTTTTTCTTTCACTCCAGAAGTGCATAAAATTATATAGCCAGTTCCATTTTAATTGTATTCTTTTTTTAATGTTAATAAAAAGGAAGAAAATTCTGGTTTTTTCTTTCCAAAATTCGATATAGGATGAAAGATAATCAAATCTTTTTTCTCTTCAGCTAGCAGTTCCATATAGAATTTGTTAGAATAAAACAGGTGGGTTATAAAAAACTCATTTTTTATTTATCCACAAAGCAAAAAAGGTTCTTATCAAACCCATAATAAAATGGGAAAGAAAGATAAAATAAGTAGACCTAACCACTTGAATGATGCCTCTATCCGCTATTATGATATATAAATTCGATGTGGATGAAATTGGTGTATAAACACTTTTTTTATTTCCATAGACTTAGATCATGCAACACAAGAAATTTTCGCTGTTTACTATTTCATATTCTTGTTACTAGATGTTCTATAGGATAAGAAGAAATCACAACTATTTTCCGTTACACATAATAAATAGGGGTTTCAAAAGTCATTTTTTTGTTTGAATATCTTTCTTCTTTCAGAATTCTATTTTGTTCTTCCTCCCATGCAATAGAGAGCGAATGAGAAAAGAGGGGTTTTCCCTTAAAAATAGACTTTGAAATAGAAATAATGGAATAATGCTGAATTCAAATGTTTATTTCTTATCTATAGTATAAGAAAAATAAAATAAATTAAATTAAATTAGTAGATTTAGCACGACCTTGGTTCTGACCCCATAGATAAAAATACGAAATTTCTACATCCGAGTCAACTGAAAAAGGGCATTGAACGAGAAAGAAACCGTCCACAGATATTAAACTATCGTATGCCCTAGAAGTAATACGAGGTGCTCGAAAAGGGTTGAAGTAATTGAATAGGAGGATCACTATGACTATAGCCGTTGGTAGAGTTACTAAAGAAGAAAACAATCTATTTGATATTATGGACGACTGGTTACAAAGGGACCATTTCGTTTTTGTAGGATGGTCCGGCTTATTGCTCTTTCCTTGTGCTTACTTCGCTTTAGGGGGTTGGTTTACAAGGACTACTTTTGTAACTTCTTGGTATATCCATGGATTGGCTAGTTCCTATTTGGAACGTTGCAATTTCTTAACTGCGACGGTTTCCACACATGTCAATAATTTAGCCACTCTTTGTTGCTACTATGGGGTCTGGAAACATTGGGAGATTTTACTCATCGGTGTAAATTAGGTGGTCTTTGGACTTTTGTCGCGCTCCATGGAGCTTTTGCACTAATGGATTTCATGCTATGTCAATTTGAACTTGCTTGGTTTGTTCAATTGTGGACTTATAATGTAATTTCATTCTCCTGGTCCAATCGCTATTTTGTTTCCCTACCTTATTTATCCACTGGGACAATCTGGTTGGTTCTTTACACCGAGTTTTGGCATAGTAGTTATATTTCGGTTCATCCTTCCCTTCCAAGGATTTCATAATTGGACGTTGAACCCATTTCAGACGATGGGAGTTGCCAGAGTATTAGGCGCAGCTCTGCTATGCGCTATCCATGAGGATACCGTAGAAAACATTCTATTCAAAGATGGCGATGGTGCATATACCTTTCGTGCTTTAACCCATCTCAAGCTGAAGAAACTTATTCAATGGTCACTGCTAACCGCTTTTGGTCCCAAATATTTGGTGTTGCTTTTTGCAATAAACGATGGTTACATTTCTTTATGCTATTTGTACTCGTCACCGGTTTATGGATAAGTGCTATTAGCGTAGTTGGTCTAGCTCTGAACCACGTGCATATGACTTCGTTTCCCAGGAAATCCGTGCAGTGGATGATCTTGAATTTAAGACTTTCTGTACCAAAAAATATTCTTTTAAACGAGGGTATTCGTGCGTGGATGTCAGCTCACGATCAACCTCATGAAAATCTTATATTCCCTGAGGAGGTTCTACCACGTGGAAACACTCTTTAATGGAACTTTTGTTTTAGCTGGTCGTGACCAAGAAACCACCGACGCAACCTACTCCCTTTGCTTCTTCTAAATATACCACTCATTTGTACATAGATGTTTGTGTGAAGTACAACTCTTTCCAACGCTTGACGACAAACCTTCTATTTATGGAGCTTAACGTAACTATAGACAAGTTGAGGTCCACACTTTAACTTTTGTTGCATTACTTTCTTGTGCATGATTATAACTATGAATTCATCTCTACCTGAGAAATACCCCCATTTACATTTTCTAGTGCCCTATTGAAAAATTAGTTATTAAATATTACAAGTTTAGTATGTAGTTTCTTTAAAAGGCATAATTGCATAATCATAATCGATCATATAGCCAAACCAATGATCTATTCTAAGCTCCAAATAAACTAGACTATAGTTGACTTCAATGCCACATTTGCGCGATACACGGAGGGGGCTACGTTATGCTCATTCCACTTCACCTTTTTATTTAGCTCTAGCTAATGAGCCTTAGGTCCACAGACCCAGCCACTAAAATGGCACTTCTAATATTTTGTTGTAAATGATAGAAAATTATTAATTTGGGCAGGTAAATACATGGTTCAAGAGAAACAAAGATGCGCTTACTTCATGCTTGTTACCACATTAAGCTCAAGCACACTTCTTGGTGCAAGGATAGTTGAATCTCCATAATCACTTAGAGAAGGTCTCAAGTTTTTTATTGGCAACTTTGCTCTCCTCTTTGTCCATTATTGGTGGAGGGTTTGGGGACGTGGGACCCACTATTGGAAGTGTTGATGGCGAGCGCCTCCACTAGTTGTTGAAGAGAAGATATCTCGGGTCATACTTGTCAGGATCATGGATCCACTAAAAGAAGTAGCACCTCTCCTCGTTCTAAACAAGATGATTACATAATCTTATCAATAATTTAATAACAAATACCAAGGAACATCAAAATAAAATATTTACAGACAATTGCTTACACAACAATTGCCGCATTTGTAGAAGCATCAGACAACTATGTCTGGATGCCTCGATTGATACATGTGGGCAAGCTTACCACAATCATAGTTTGGCACTTGTAGGTCAGGATGGATAGGTGCATCCTTGCAAGACGCATGTGAGTATAAATCTTTGGGATAGCTTTGTTTTTGCTCCACTTCTCTATATATACGCCACATGTACCTCATCCATCAAAACACAGGTTATAAAAAATCTCATTGCCTGAAACACTAACCTAGTACTTGATATGAATGTAGACATATAACCTATGCTAACTAACTAACTAATTAATTAACTAAACTAAACTAAAACTAAACCCAAACATTAAAACTGACAAACTAAAACTTACATATACCGACCAAATTTAATTTTAACCTTAACATCCCAACTCAACTTTTGAACTAACTAATATTAATTTTATTTATTTCCTGCTGAGAATCCTAGTGCTGGATTTTTCGTCATTCTAAGCACGCTCGTACGTATTGATTTCGAGAACACAAAAGACACTTGTAAGTAGACACAATGATTTGTTTTACCGAGGTTCGGTTCCAAAGAACCTAATCCCTGTTGAGGAGGCCACAAAGGCCGGGTCTATTTCAACCCTTTCCCTCTCTCTCAAACATTCACTTAGACCGAGTGAGCCTTCACTTAATCACATGGGTCACTTAGACCCACAAAGACCACCACACACTTGGTGTCTCTTGCTTAGCTTTACAAATCACTTGAGAAAAGAAATGAGAAAGGAAGAAGGCAATCCAAGCGACAAGAG
Source organism: Zea mays (assembly GCF_902167145.1). NCBI lineage: Eukaryota > Viridiplantae > Streptophyta > Magnoliopsida > Poales > Poaceae > Zea > Zea mays. Next base: position 7,208,004 of record NC_050104.1, on the reverse strand, counting down.
CAACAAAAGAACACAAAACACCCTCTCTCAAGTCCTTAATGGAATTGAGTTGATTTGGAGGCTTGGAGAGGATTTGATCTATTGAATGTGTCTAGGAGTGAAGTCTTTTGCTCTTGCAATGAATGTAATGTTCAGAATGCTTGGGTGCCAATGAATGTGGTGGTTAGGGGGTATTTATAGCCCCCAACCACTTTGTAGCCGTCGGCAAGGGCTGCTGGTGATGGGCGCACCGGACAGCCACTATGCACTGTCCGGTGTGCACCATGTCAGCACAACCGTTAGGGTTCAGAGCAGTTGACCGTTAGAAGCGCTTGTCGTCTTGCTGCACCGGATAGTCCGGTGCCCTTTGACTTCTGTTGAGGCACTGTTCACCGTAGAACACTTTTGCAGTCGACCATTGGCGCCAGTTAGCCATTGCTCCGCTGGCTCACCGGACAGTCCGGCGGCATACCGGACAGTCCGGTGAATTATAGCAGAGCGCGCCTCAGAATTCCCGAGAGTGGCCTGTTCGGAGGGCAACTGGCCTGGTGCACCGGACAGTGTCCGATTTGCCAAAAATCAGCACACTCAAGTCCTTTGCTCCATTTTTTGATTGAGTCCCCAACTTGAATTCTTTCTTGGTTTATGCTGAACCTTATGCACCTGAGATACATGACATCTAGACAAACTAGTTAGTCCATATGGTTTGTGTTGGACGTCAACCACCAAAATCTATTTATAGAAAATGGTTAACCGTATTTTCCTTTCAAACACAATTGTTAATCATTAAGGACCTTCGTCCTCCGAAGCATTATCTCCTTGCGGGTATAATTCTTCTCAGACGATGGTCAAGAAGGACGTACCTTCATCATATCAATACAAAGATAAGAATGCGAAGAAATAAATATGATAATTATATCTTAATAATTCATTTATTCTTGCATTCTATAAAACATATATGAATATCAACAATGTTAATATTACAGTGATACCTTCGGCTTGCTCGAATGCGAGGATGCGAGAGAGTGAATACAATCTAGTGTGAACAGTACCGGGGTACTGTTCATCTATTTATAGGCACGGGACGCAGCCCGGGTAAAATTATATCTATGTCCTTGAATCATTTGTTTACAAGCAACTAAAACTAATAAGGTCCATCTAGTCCTTTTTCCTTCTTTGCTTGGTCTTGGCCGAAGTTACCGAGCTTCGACATTCCACATTGTTGCTTCTACGCAGAGTCTTCATCTTGAGGACCTTCGGCAGAGGAGAAGACCCCCAACAGCAAGTGACACGGTGATTTTATCCCGTGGTTCGGCCAATGCTTACTTCACGTTGTGGTGACCTCCTTCGGTCAAGGATTGCACTCAATCCCTCTTAAGCGATCCAAAGATCAAACTTGAGTACCACAGTTTTCTTCTGTTTCTCAAGAATTCCCTTTGTGAGGAATCTCCACAAGTTGGAGTCTCTCACCCTTACAATATTGATCATAATTAAACCATAAGAGTAAGGGAGGGAATAGAAACACATGCAAGAGCTAGAGTCACAGCAACGACACACACACAAGTTAAGAAACGAGCACAAGAAACAACGCAGAGGAGTGACAACTCAAAGAAGTGCAATCTCAATTGTGATGAACCAAATGCGTGCTTGCGGAGTCTAGGCGTCTTAGGATGTTCAATGGAGGCTTGGTATACTGCTCCATGCGCCTAGTGGTCCATTTTATATCCCCAAGGCAACTAGGAGCCGTTGGAGCTCCATTTGGAAGGCCATTGTGCCTTCTATCTGTGGGTGCACTGAACTGTCCGGTGCACACCGGACAATGAACAGTACGCTGCAAAGAATCCCCTGATTGGCTTGTTTCCGCTTCTGGGGGGCACCGGATTGTCCGGTGCGCCTGTCGACCGTTGGCCAGCGCTGATGTGGCCACTAGCCGTTGCACGGCTAGTACACCGGAGTGTCCAGCGCCTCGTGCGGATTGTTCGGTGATTTTTAGCCGACATAGTCTGAAAAACCCGAGAGCGGCGAGTTCAACTGGACCGTGCACCGGACCGTCTGGTGATATGCAGTCCAACAGCTTTTCTCTGTTTCTCGCTTTGTCTTCTTTTGTTCCTTTTGGACTTTACTTAGCTGAGTCCCTGGCACTTAGACAAATATGATTATTACTCAAATCAATTGGCTCAGTGTCCAGAGCATACCTTTAGCTTGATCCATATAGCTTTGCACTAAGTCCTCTTCCGAGCTCATTTTGACTCAAAAACTTTTGCTCAACATTATGTTAGTTTAAATATAATGTGTTGTGCATCTAATCGCCAAAACAATATAGAGATGGCCCAAGGGCACATTTCCCTTTCAGTGAGACCCACTATTGGAAGTGTTGATGACGAACGCCTCCACTAGTTGTTTAAGAGAAGATATCTCGGGTCATACTTGTTAGGGTCATGGATCCACTAAAAGAAGCAGCACCTCTCCTCGTTCTAAACAAGGTGATTACATAATCTTATCTATAATTTAATAACTTATACCAAGGAACATCGAAATAAAATATTTACAAACAATTGCTTACACAATAATTGCCACATTTGCAGAAGCATCGGACAACTATGTATGGATGCCTCGATTGATACATGTGGGCTACCTTACCACAATCATAGTTTGGCACTTGTAGCTAAGGATGGATAGGTACATCCTTGCAAGACGCATCTGAGTATAAATCTTTGGGACAACTTTGTTTTTGCCCCTCTTCTCTATACATACGCCACATGTACCTCATCTATCGAAACACAAGTTATAAAAAAGTCTCATTGCCTTAAACACTAACCTAGTATTTGATATGAATGTAGACGTATAACCTATGCTAACTAACTAACTAACTAACTGACAAACTAAAACTTACATATACCGACCAAATTTAATTTAAACCTTAACATCCCAACTCAACTTTTGAACTAACTAATACTAATTTTATTTCTTCATTTCCTGCTGAGAATCCCAGTGCCGGATTTTTCGTCATTCTAAGCACGCTCGTACGTATTGGTTTCGTCGAGAACACGAAAGACAGCTACGCGATGCACGAAAACGCGCTAGTGTGTTTTCACTCACTGTACTGTACGTTTGTTCTCAGCATCTCCGCATGACACTGGTACCCTAGGCCAGAAGTTGGAAATTCCAACTTGGAATGCTCTACAAGATGTCAAGATTATTATATATAGAAGAAGCTAAAGCTTTATTTGAGCGTACACACTTATAACGAATATTCCTGGGGAATTAATCCCGCGATGACTCTGTGTAACACTAAGCTGATGCTGTAGAACGGAACAGATGCTGGCTCCCGTTTTTCCACGTTACGGCCAAGGACGGACCCCCATGATCATCAGTGACAGCTGATTCCAAAGATATCTTGTTAATTCACCCGTGCGTGGGGGTGGGGTGGGGTGGGGGGGGGGGGGGGGGTTGGTGTTGGGTTGAGGGATATGAACGGATTCGATGACTGGAAAAAGGTCGCCGGGAGCATCCGGTGCCGTTCACATTGGCAGGCCGGGGGCAAAAGACATCGATGTCTACAAACAACGCAACCCAACGACATGGCGACAGCCAGCACGCCTGCAAGACACAGCAAATGGTGTCCCCGGTGTTCTCTCAGTTTTCCGGATTGTTTCGCTAATTCGCCAGTTCAGCTCGCTATGCATGGGAGGATGGACGGCGGATTAATTGGCTTTTGTTTTTGTTTATGCCTTTTCTTTCTTTTCTAAGGCCATGTTCCAAACATTTAGGATTGATTTGGTGACAGGGATCCATTGTGAGAAATCATCTTGCTATTCAAAACTAAATAGAAAGGGAATTCCTCCTCATGGATTCCCTGGTAATCTCTGATCACCAAATCAGCCATTGGAACTTCTTTTGGACGAGATTTAGGGGGCCAAATACCTTACTATTCAATTTTGAATACTAAGGCTTCTATTATTGACCTCAATCCACATGTGTTGAGGTGGATTGAGTTGTACATTAGTTTAAGTTACACCCAAATCCACCTCAATACACGTGAATTGTGGTCAATAATAGAATACCCAAACTAGGCCTAAGTAATTTTGCCCCCCAATCCCCTCTATTGCGCTTGCTCCCAAACAAGTCCTTAGCGCTAATTGTTAGTCAGCTAATAAGAGCTGGGTTGGACTAGCTAAGAGAATCTCCAAAAGTCTTTCTAAATTCCACCTTTTAAATTATCATTTGGAGAGTCATTTTCATAAAACCACTTTCTATATCATTTCAACCTCCAACTATCATTCTATATCTTGTTTGCACTCTAGAGAGCCATTCACATTTTCTATATTTGGCTAGCGAGAAACTCAGAATAGAAGATGTCTTTATTTGGATAGCCATTTAGATTAGGTGTTGGAGGGTATTTTTAAACTAAAACATCTATTTATATAGATTACGAAGAATATAGAGAGCCGAATTACTCTAACAACTAATAGCTATTTAAAAGGTATATATATAACAATTAGCTAGTCTATTAGTTGGCCTCTTCTAAATCTCCTAATTAATTTTAGTTGCTAATTATTAGTTTTACAGGTTTAGACATGCAGATGACATGAGCCCGGAAGGAATTGCTAGCTCGGCGCCAAGATCTATGACGCTGATCTACTGCCGTGTAGGTGCCAACGCAGCAGAGGAAGTCCAGCGCACCACGTAGATCGACGTCATAGATTATGGCACCGAGCCGTGTTACCTCGCACGTCATGACCTACGACGAACAAAGGGTCCAAAAACCACATTAAGTCGTTCACGGGTCCAAACGTGATTTTTTTTCAAGAATAGAGCTAAATTGTCAAAAATTTGATGCATATGGCGAGGCAATGTCTAGTTAGCATATACCATACTATGACTGGAGGACCAACCTATTGATCCTCATGTTGTGTATTCTAGTGGTGGAAAACCTCATGGAAGGTGCAGATTGTATATATCTTTTCTTGTTTTATGGATGCAAGTAGAAAATATGTATTCTAAATAGGTCGTCTTGTTACTTATTTGTGGATATTCAATGTTCGATAACATGATCGACTTGAGTCAGGTGAGGGTTTAGAGGGAAGGGTCATCGATGTCTACTACTCATAGCTCTTGTCGCTCCACCTAGGATATAGAAGAAGTGGAGCAACTACGAGCGGAGCATAGTCAACAGCAGGAGCGACAAAGGGCCTAGGAGGAATACCTGAGGCAAGTTGCACAGCAACAAGCCTACTTGAAAGGGAAATAGGGTCAAACCTTTTCCTATATAATTTTGGTGGTTGAATTGCCCAACACAAATAATTGGACTAACTAGTTTGCTCTAGATTATAAGTTCTACAGGTGCCAAAGGTTCAACACAAACCAATATAAAGTCCAAGAAAGGGTTCAAAAGAAAGGAGCAAAAGACAACCGAAGGCTGCCCTGGTCTGGCGCACCGGACTGTCCGGCGTGCCACCGGACAGTGTCCGGTGCACCAGGGAGATCCACTCTGAACTGCTCAGCTTCAGGTTTCTGGGGAGCCACTCCGCTATAATTCACCGGACTGTCTGGTGTAGCACCGGACTGTCCGGTGTGCCAAGCAGAGCAACGGTCGCCAGCGCAACGGTCGAGTTCAACGGTCGGCTGACAACGCTACAGTGCGCGAACTGCGCGCGCAGAGTCAGAACTGCGCCAGAAGGCGCACCGGACAATGAACAGTGACTGTCCGGTGCACCACCGGACTGTCCGGTGGCCCCACTTGTCAGAGCTCCAAGGGTTGAACCCTAACGGTTGGGTGACGTGGCTGGCACACCGGACTGTCCGGTGCGCCCGTCGACAGACAGCCTCCCCAACGGCCACTTTGGTGGTTGGGGCTATAAATACCCCCCAACCGCCACACTTCAAGGCATCCAAGTTTTTCAGCCAACACATTCAATACAAGAGCTAGTGCATTCAATACAAGACACAATTAGATTGAATCAAAGCCTTTCCAAGTCCCAATTCCACTCAAAGCAATTAGTGACAAGAAGAGAGAGTTTTGCCCGTGTTCTTTGAGCTCTTGCGCTTGGATCACTTTTCTTCTTCCCCATTTCTTATTCCCAAAACATTTGTATCAAAGCAAGAGACGCCAATTGTGTGGTGGTCCTTGTGGGACTTAGTGTCCCAATTGATTGAGGAGAAAATTAAAGCTCACTCGGTCTAAGTGACCGTTTGAGAGAGGGAAAGGGTTGAAAGAGACCCGGTCTTTGTGACCACCTCAACGGGGAGTAGGTTTGCAAGAACCGAACCTCGGTAAAACAAATCATCGTGTCACACTCTTCATTTGCTTGTGATTTGTTTTCGCCCTCTCTTTCGGACTCGCTTTTATTTCTAACGCTAACCCCGGCTTGTAGTGGTGCTTAAAGATTATAAATTTCAGATTTGCCTATTCACCCCCCCTCTAGGCGACTTTCAATTGGTATCAGAGCCCGGTACTTCATTAGAGCCTAACCGCTCGAAGTGATGTCGGGAGCTCACGCCAAGAAGGAGATGGTGACCGGCGAGAAGCCCGCCACAAGCCACGGGAAAGCTCCATCGGGAGAGTCCGGCAACAAGAAGAGGGAGGAATCACCTCCCCGCCTCAAGTCGCACCAGAGTGGTGATAAGAAAAAGAAAATGAAGAAAGTGGTCTACTACGAGACCGATTCTTCACCGCCTTCCACCTCCGGCTCCGACACGCCGGCCGTCACTTCTAAGCGCCATGAGCGTAAGAAGTTTAGTAAGATCCCCTTACGTTATCCTCGCATTTCCAAACACACTCCTTTACTTTTTGTTCCACTAGGTAAACCACCGGTTTTTTGATGGTGAAGATTATTGTATGTGGAGTGATAAAATGAGGCACCATCTAACCTCACTCCACGCTAGCATTTGGGACATTGTTGAGTTTGGAGCGCAGGAACCATCCGTGGGGGATGAAGGCTATGACTCTGACGAGGTAGCTCAAATACGACACTTCAACTCCCAAGCCACTACTATACTCCTCGCCTCTCTAAGTCGAGAGGAGTATAATAAGGTGCAAGGGTTGAAGAGTGCCAAAGAGATTTGGGACGTGCTCAAGACCACGCACGAAGGAGATGAGGTGACCAAGATCACCAAGCGGGAAACGATTGAGGGAGAGCTCGGTCGATTTATGCTCAACCAAGGAGAGGAGCCACAAGCTATGTACAACCGGCTCAAGACCTTGGTCAACCAAGTGCGCAACCTCGGGAGCACAAAATGGGATGACCATAAAATGGTCAAGGTTATTCTTAGATCACTCGTTTTTCTTAATCCTACTCAAGTTCAATTAATTCGTGGTGATCCTAGGTATAAGCTAATGTCTCCTGAGGAAGTTATAGGAAAGTTTGTGAGCTTTGAATTGATGATCAAAGGCTCCAAACAAATCATCGAGCGAGGCACCACCTCTACACCCGAGGTGCAACCCATTGCCTTCAAAGCAACGAAGGAGAAGAAAGAAGAGTCTACACCAAGTAGATTCCCCATCGAAGCCTCCAAGCTTGACAACGAGGAGATGGAGCTTATCATCAAAATCTTTCGCCAAATCCTCAAGCAAAGGAAAGGGAGAGACTACAAACCCCGTTCTAAGAAGGTTTGCTACAAATGTGGTAAGCCCGGTCACTTTATAGCAAAATGTCCTATTTCTACTGATAGTGACAAGGGTGACGACAAGGGAGGGAAGAAGAAGGAGAAAAAGAGATACTACAAGAAGAAGGTCGGCGATGCCCATGTTTGTCGGGAGTGGGACTCCGATGAGAGCTCCATCGACTCCTCCTCCGACGAGGACACCGCCAACATCGCCATCAACAAGGGTCTCCTCTTCCCCAACATCGGCCACAAGTGCCTCATGGCAAAGGACAACAAAAAGAAGGTAAAATCTAGAGCCTCCACTAAATATGCAACATCTAGTGATGAGAAGAACTCTAGTGATGATGAGGATAACTTGCTTGCCCTTTTTGCCAACCTAAACATGCAACAAAAAGAAAAATTAAATGAATTGATAGGTGCTATTCATGAGAAGGATGAACTCTTGGATAGCCAAGAGAACTTCCTTATTAAGGAGAACAAGAAGCATGTTAAGGTTAAGAATGCTTATGCTCAGGAAGTAGAGAAGTGTAAAAAATTGACTAATGAGCTAAGTAATTGCCATGATATTATCTCAAACCTTAGAAATGAAAATGTAAAATTAATTGCTAAGGTTGAGAAGTTAGATGTTTGTGATGATTTAATTGTTAGTCTTAGAAATGATAATGCTAGTTTGATTACTAAGATTGACAAGTTGAATGCATCACTCTCTAGCCTTAAAATTGAGAATGAAAAATTAATTGCTAAGGCTAAAGACTTAAATGTTTGCAATATTTCTATTTCCAATCTTAGAGATGAGAATGCTAGTTTACATGCTAAGATTGATGAATTAAATGCTTGCAAACCCTCTACATCTACTGTTAGTCATATCTCTATTTGCACTAGATGTAGAGACATTAATGTTGATGCTATCCATGATCACCTAGCCTTAATTAACCAACAAAATGATCACATAGCTCAACTTAGTGCTAAAATTAATGAGCATGACTTAGAAAATGAAAAATTCAAATTTGCTAGAAGCATGCTCTATAATGGGAGACACCTGGGATTAAGGATGGCATTGGCTTCCAACAGGGAGACAATGTCAAGCTTAAAACCCCTAAAAGATTGTCTAATTTTGTTAAGGGTAAGGCTCCCATGGCTCAGGATAACGATGGTTACATTTTATATCCTGCTGGTTATCCCGAGCACAAGATTAGGAGAATTCATTCTAGGAAGTCTCACTCTGGCTCTCATCATGCTTTTATGTATAAGAGTGAGGCATCTAGCTCTAGGCAATTAACCCATGTTAAATTGCCTAAAAAGAAATCTCCTATTATATCAAATGAGTCTATTGTTTCTTTTAAGACTTTTGATGCTTCATATGTTTTAACTAACAAATCAGGCAAAGTAGTTGCCAAATATGTTTGGGCCAAACACAAGGGCTCAAAGACTTGTGTTTGGGTTCCCAAGGTGCTTGTTTCTAATGTGAAAGGACCCAAGACCGTTTGGGTACCTAAGAACAAGGCCTAAATTTGTTTTGTAGGTTTATGCATCCGGGGGCTCAAGTTGGATAGTTGATAGTGGGTGCACAAATCACATGACTGGGGAGAAAAAGATGTTCTCCTCCTATGAGAAAAACCATGATCCCCAAAGAGCTATCACATTCGGGGATGGAAATCATGGTTTGGTCAAAGGACTTGGTAAAATTGCTATATCACCTGACCATTCTATTTCCAATGTTTTTCTTGTAGATTCATTAGATTACAATTTGCTTTCTGTTTCTCAATTATGCAATATGGGCTACAACTGTCTATTCACTGATGTAGGTGTTACTGTCTTTAGAAGAAGTGATGATTCAGTAGCATTTAAGGGAGTGTTAGAGGGTGAGCTATACTTAGTTGATTTCAATAGAGCTGAACTCGACACTTGCTTAATTGCTAAGACTAATATGGGTTGTGTTGGGGACTTGTTCTCAAATGCTATGAGTTAAGAACAAGGCAACATAAAATGTTAAATGTAAATGTCCTTCATCCTTCGAAACATTATTTCCCCTAGGATATAATGATCTTCGGACGAAGGTCATGAAGGACATACCTTCATCATCACAGTACACATTAATGAAAGATGAAGCATATGAAACATGAAAGATAACATGAATAATAATATAACATCATTAATATAATTTTATTATCTCATTATGGAAAAATAGAAACAATATTGAATTACAAATGTACCTTCGGCTTGATAGAAGGTAAAAGTACAAGCGTGACGCACGAGCGATTACAAGTCAGCGTGAACAGTACGGGGGTACTGTTCACCTATTTATAGGCACAGGACACAGCCTGTGAGAAATTACATTCATGCCCTTTACATGTATTATTAACTCATACAATTCTATGAGGACTAGATAGCCTTTTCCCCTTTAAGTCGGTTCCTTTTTCCACCATGTAGCCGAAGCTTCCTAGCATATAGCTTCGGGATTGATTCGACCTTCGCCGCCATCTACCTTCGTCCCGATCATGCTCTCCGTAGTATATATATATGCCTTTGACCCGAGTCCGAAGGTGCCTGTTTACATGTCACACTTGGAAAATATTGTTAAATCGCGTTTTTGAGGACCTTCGAAGGACGAAGGCCCCCAAAAGTAGCCCCTCGCAGTATTAATTTGTTTAAGATAACGAATTCAGGCTGCGACATGGACGAAGGCCTTAAGCCGAAGGACCGAAAAAACACCTTCCCTTTGCTAGAATAGCAACAGTCAATGACGGACGGGGCCCCCCAATTTGGAGCGTGCCGAGCGTATAAATAAGAACTTGCACCGACCTTATTTGGTACGTTGCTTGTGCCATTTGCTTTGTTTTCTCAATTTTATAGCTCCTGCTCACTAACACTTGTAGTTTCTCAAGCTTCCTAAGCTTTGGTTTGAAAGACACCTTTTCGTCATTTTCGAAGGAAAAATGTCTCAAGACAAGAAGGTTGTTGCTGAAACGAAGCTGACTGAAGAGGATAAGCTCTTTGAAGAGAAGAAGGCTGCAAATCCTTATATAGCTGGGTTTATCGAGTCAATGGCCAAATCAAATACAGAGAAGATTACTAAGGAGATACTGGAAGGACTGTCTGAAGATACCGGTGACAGTGATGATTATGATGCTGAAAGTGGGGGAGAAGATTCTGAGGATCGGCCGTGGAGGCCCAGCCATACAATTTTTGGGAAATCTACAATTAAACAGAGTCATCTTGACAACATGAGAGGAAGGTACATCCGAGATATGTCTATTGTGAGAGTTGGTGGAGACAACAACGTCCCTGCCCCTGAGGAAGACGAAGTTGTGATTTACCGAAGTTTTTTCAAAGCTGGGCTTCGGTTTCCATTGAGCAGGTTTGTGGTTGAAGTATTGAAAATTTATCAGATTTACCTTCATCAGATAACCCCCGAAGCTATTATTAGAATGGGGATTTTTGTCTGGGCTGTGAGAAGCCTGGGACTGGAGCCAAGCGCGAAATGCTTTTGCAGCATGCATGAACTTGCATATGAGACGAAGGCCATGGGCAAAGAACAATATCATAACAACTTCGGCTGTTATGGATTTGTCGCCTGCCCCAACGCAAGTTACCCGGTGCCAACATACCGAAAACGGTGGCCCAGGGCCTGGATGGAGGAGTGGTTTTACGTGAAGAATGACTTGAAGGTAAGTGAAGATATTAAGGAAGTTATTATGCGCCCCATTTGGTCCCACTTCGGCCTCCGAAGGCCGAAGGTTGAAATTGATGAAGCCCCCGAAGCATGTCAAAAGGCATTTGGTATTGTGTGCTTCTTTATTGGTACGAGAGATTTGATTCAAGAGCACATAGCATTCAGTGTATGGCCGCTTGTAGATAGCTGGGAAATGTCGAAGGAGACCATCACTGAATCTCGTGAAGGTGAACTGGTCCGGCTGAAGTACACATTCAGATATGGGGATAAATTCGATGAACCAAATGATGACTGGTTAAAATGCATCGAGGTTACAAGTGATGAACTGGTTGGATCATATTCCAAGGCTGAAGACAATGCATTATCCACAGCCTTCGGGGGCCGGGGAAAAAAGAGATTGAATAGAGTTTTTGATGCCATCGGTTTCATCTACCCCGACTACCGCTATCCACTGCGAGGTCAGGGAAAGAAGAGGAAAACTGCTGCTTCGGCCACTCCAGACGATCCTGCGCCAAAGGGCAAAAAGTTGAAGGTCCTTACCCACCGGCCACACTATATTGAGCCGGCCGTGGTGCCTGAGTTTGGCGGGGAGGCTTCTTCAGCTGCTGAATGAAGAGAACCCGTTCCTCCTACGCAGAAGGCTGGAGAGCCGGCTATAATGCCGAAGGCAGCTTCGGTTGATCTAGCTGAGTCGATGATTGAGAAAGACAAGGCTGAAAAACCAAATATTGAAGAAACAAAAGCGCTAGAAATTTTAAGCCCTTCATCAGAAGTAACAATGTCGAAGGCACAAAAAAGTTCTGCCGCAACTCCCAAGAGGAGAAGGATGGCCAATGTACTGGATGTGTTGGAAACAGTAAAGACTTTAAATTCTACTCCTTTAAGAAAAACTATCGAGGCTTCAAAAGCGCAAACCGAAGCTAAAACAAAGCCGGCCGAAATTGAAGCTGCAGTAATCCAAGCTGGTACCGAAGCTGGGCCTTCAGAGCCCGCTGAGAAAAAGCCTTCGGAAATTGAAGAAAAGCAACAGAAGAAAAGGCTAGAGTGCAAATTTTGCCTGAAAAAGTTGCCACTCCTGCTCCCGAAGCTTTAAAAGAGAGCATTGATTACATCATCTGCCATGCTTCAGGAAAGGGACTCTCTAAGGAAGAAGAACGAGAAGCTCAACATTATGCCCAAAAACTGAAATACCCAAAGGGGGCATTAGTGTTCAATGGCAGCAGGGAGGAAGACTTTTTGTACTGTCTCCCGGATAGTAAAGAGATATCCGTCTGCCGGGAGATGGGTAGAAGCTTCGGATTTCCAAAGCTAGAAGATGGCCTTTCAATACTATCAAAGGATGAATTGGCTGACAGCTTAGTGTATAATAGCATAAAGGTATAAAAGTCAATTTTGTATTTAAAAACGAATTACTTCATTTATTTATACCTAATGTTGTCCTCCTCTTACATGGCTTTATCCTTAGCAATGCTCTTAGAGCACAGAAAAACATTGAAGATGAAGGGTATACAATGGCTCTAAACAACCTTCGTTCGGAGGTGACTGAACTAAGGAATGAAGGTCTTGAAAAAGACAAGATATTAATTTCATTGGTAAACAAAATAAAAGAAGACGAAGCTAGTTCCAAGGCTCAAGCTGAGGTCCAAAAGAATGAAATCGAAGACCTTCGGAAACAATTAGCAGAAGCCAAAGTAAAATGCGCAGTTGCTGAAGCTGATTGAGATGCCAGCGAATATTGGAAAATTATTTAGAAAAGACAGTTGAAGAGCTTCGCGCATCCAAGGAAAGATGTTTTGAAAAATCTTTGGGCTACGTGGAGAAGATAAAGATTAGCTTCGCCAATGTGGGCGCCTATTCAAGCGAAGATAACTTCATACGAGGCGACCCTGAGGGAGTTATCGAGTTGATCAGCGGTGAATCCGAAGCTTTTGAGGAAATTTTAAGTGATCGTGGGGACGTCTGCGCGTTCTCTGGTGCGAGAGGAGTTTCAGCCGTCTTGGAGAAGGCGAGTTGCAATCATGTTAAAGCCTTGGCCCAGACCGAAGCTGCCTTCTCCGTAGATGTCACACCCGGATTTCGGGGCACCAAGACCCGGACGCGAACATAACCACCAGGTGTGCTGGGACCAAGTCTCACACATATGATGAATCATGGCACAGGATAGAATGTCACATCTTTACTAAATAACAGGAGTTCTATACAAAACAAATGAATAATTACATTATAAGGAGACAACGGTCCAGCAACCCAAAGTTGACTGGGAGACGACGACCTAGACCTCTCACGAACTCGTCATAGCATTCTCCATGCACCTCATCCTATGGTACCTGTTCTTGACCTGTGGGGGGGTGTGAGACAGCAAGAGTGAGCTCACATACGTTCATCGTTCAACAAGTTGTGGGGAATAATGTGCATGAACTCGCCAAAGGTGGGAGCTCACGTGAAGTGTAAGGCTTACCAAAGAGGATGGTTAGAGCTGAGCATTGCTTTTAAAGTTGGTCAAAATTTTATTAGCAATTACTAAGTATAAGTAAATACCAACCCAATTAAATAGAAGAACAAAAGTAACAACCTCACCTGCGATGCAATGCATATGACAAATTGAGTTTAGGTTCCATAAATTAATCATGTGAGTGTCCGAGCTGCTCATGACCGTGAGCACGGCTAGTATACCAGTTTTACACTCTGCAGAGGTTGCGCATCTTTAATCGAGCTGCTCATGACCGTGAGCACGGCTAGTATACCAGTTTTACACTCTGCAGAGGTGGCGCATCTTTACCCACAAGTCATGTTACCCATCTGCCAAGAGACGGCCAATCTCATACACCTCTACCGAGGAGGCGAGGCAGGGTAACACTACGAGGCCTTTACAAAGTTCCACTAGCTTCAGAAAACCCGCTACAGTTTATAGGAAGCTCCAATGCAGGAATGCCCCGCATGACCGCCATCGCAGCAAAATCATCCCAAGGGCCTCCCTACACTGACCACTCCCCTACTGCCCTTGCCCCTTTCGGGTAAGGTAGTCCTCCACTAGCTTTCCTAATTAGTCAGCCAAGGGCGTCCATAAACCCTTGTGGTAGCACTGTTTTCCCGGGTGGTTCTCCATGTTCTAATTAACATAATGATCTTATCATGAACAGTAAATAACAACTGATAATAAAAGTATAATCATGAATAAAATGTATCTCCATACCCATAACCACATAAAGCAATAGCAGGTACTACCCAAAAAGTGTAGTGGTAATCAAGGTGTAAAGATAGTCAAACTGGGGTAACCTATTGGGTCCCATCAAAATTAACCTATGCAGATCATTATGATTAATTAGAACATGACTGGGTAAAAAGAAGTGATCAAGGGCACAACTTGCCTGGGACTTAAGATTCCAGGTACCAGGATGATCTTCTTCAAATCCTCGTGACCTCACTGCTAGTCGTCGCAATACAAACAAACATGGTATAGACAAAATTAACATCACACCAAACATAAATACAAACTGAATAATAATAATCTACGTGTCATAACGAGATCGCGGGCTCGAGAACTACTACGATCGGAGTTACTAGTAGGGAGTTACGATTTTATAGAGGATTTATGTGATTAAAATATTAAACTATATTATAAATTGGTTAATATTAACCATATGAGATATTATTCTATAAATAATTATCTCAACTTAAATTTAAGTTATAAATTGACCATAAATTATATTTTGGTAGATTATAATGATAAGCAAATTAATGAGACTAACCAACATAAGTTAAATATGATCTAATTATAACGGAATGTGACATGGCACAATAAATGTTTTTACTGCGTAGTAAATACTTGTACGAGACTAACACAACTTGAACGGATCAAATCGGAATTAAAATGGAGGAGTTATGAATTTCCTATGGTTTTATGTATTTTGTATAAGATTAATTAGGAGATAAATTTTAAAGTGGCTTTCATGTCAAATCAGTGGCACTATTTGATAAACAATAATATTATAAAATTATAGAAATTGGAATGGACTTATTTGGACTTAATATGAATTTTATATGAATTAAACAAGTTTCCATAATTAATTTTGTGTTAAAAATCATTTCTTAAATGAGTTTCTCTGTTTTCCTAGAGGCCTGGACTGCGTATCAATTTCTGGAAAATACAGAGTTCCTGGGGTAAGATTGCCTAAGACACAGAGCTATCCCGCGGGGGATGGCGGGTTCAATTAAAAGAAGTCCGAGGGCTCTTAAGTAAAACTTCCCGGCCGAAAGGGTACGCGACGATATCCACCGTCCGATCAGGCTCCCACGCTCCAGATTAAATTAGGGCACACGGGAACCGGTACGGAATGTCCCCCACAGGATCACCCGTCAACGGTGGCGATTTAAAATCCTACTATCAAATTCTATCCGCACATCTCCTGATCTAGGGTCCCCAATTTACTCCCGCCACATCCGATCGCGCACCATCCATCAGCAAACGGACGGCCCACATACGGTCCGGTCGAATCGTTATCGCCCGCCTAATCTCCACCCTTCATCCTGGATCAGATGGCACTCCAGCTTCTCCTTCCTCCCGGTGTTCTTCCATGGCGGGGCATCCCTACCCCACGGCGGCGCACAAAATCGGCGACCAGAACGACGCCCTGGAGCCCCAACAGCTACCCCGGATGGTGCTACGTGTATTCGAGACATAGACGAGACTGTGGAAGCAGTTCTTACCAAGCTTGGCGGCACGAAATTCCCTGGCCACGGTGAAGGCGGATCTGCGGCGGAGCGTAGGTCGATGGCGAGAAATTGCAGCGCCGCAGAGAACTCCCACTCACTTCCTCCACTATGAGACGTCTTAGCTTGATCACATGAAGCTCCGATCTTGCCCTGAGGGCCGCCGACGGCTGTGAACCGTGGAATCGACCCCCGACGTGCACGGCGGCGTCGTGCGGCAAACTGCGGCGTGGGAGCTGAGCCAATCGCTCGGTGGAGAAGTAAGGGAAGGCGTCAACGGGTCCGGCTTTTATCCTCCCGTTCCCAGCAACAAACCTGACGCAAGGTGCCCGCCATTATCGTGCTCGGTTGAGATCGCGCAGGAATCGGTCGTGTTTGTTGTGTGGCGTGGATAGGGGATAGGAACGAGCCTGATGCATGCGGTCTATGCAGCAGAGACACACGCGGCGCGCAGGACGACCGAGGGACTGGACACGCGGGCCACCGGTCAGTATTTGTTCACGCGCGAGCAGAGATTGACTGGGTGGTCCCACATGTAAGTGAAATGGTGGAACATGGAGGAAAGCCGGCGCGCGCGAAGGAGTGGCTGACGGGGATGGCCCACACGTCAGCGCCACAGCAGGGATGGGCCGAGTGCGCGTTTTAGTGATTGTTGGGCCAAAACTGTAGTCAGGGGCCCAATTAAGTTTCCTTCTCCTTTTCTTTATATTTTCTTTTCTTCTCTCTTCCATTTCAAATTTAAATCTCAAATTTGAATTCCACTCAATCTGTCACTTTCAACTCATCTTTAACAGTACCAGTTGATCCTACTATTATGGCGGAATTTTATTTATTTATTTATTCTGTTTAGTATTTTCTCCTCTTTTCTTTGTAAATTCCCATTTCTAAATATTCAAGTTAGTCATTTAATCCACAATTTGGATTATTAATTTATTTCCATTAATGTGACTACTATTATTATTAAATACAAATAAAAGCCAACATGGTGCTCAAATTAGTGATGTGTCATTTGTTAATTATTTACTTTTAAATGTGGTATTCACATCTGTTAATGAGTGGTAGCCACACTTAAAGGGATAAATCACTATTTTCATTATTTACCATTTGGGTACTACAGTAGATGACACGAAGGACCCCTCGGTCGAAGCAAGTTTAATAGGCGGAAATTTTTTCACTGATATCTAGGAAAATGGCGGCCGAGAAATGTCTCACAAAATAATGAAGAAAAGTGAAAAAGATATTCATGACGTTTGAGAAGCGACTAAAAAAGCTGAAGAAGCTGCCGAACGCGAGAGACGGATATGTATCATTTAATGGCCTCTAGCTTCGTCGTTTGTTTTCGTGACTTCAAACTAATTGATGTTTTCTACCACAGCTGAATTATCTCCTCCACTAGAGTCGTTCGATCCGCTGGTCGACCCAGAAACAAAGAGATCAATAGAAATCATCAATATGGTCGAAGCTATTATTGATGAAGTTTTAATAAATTGCTTAACGAAGCTGCAGAGAAAGTTCTGAAAGAAGAATAATAGTTATTGTAAAAACATTTTTAGGCTATTAATGTAACATTTGCTAAACTAAGTCTGTAATATTCGATGTGTATAATTTTGAATCTAATATGTAAGTTGTTTGTAACTCAGTTCTTTACGATGCATGAAATTTTATGTACATACCGTTTTTGAGCCTTCGGCGAAAAAACACCTTCCCTTCTTTTCATGCTTCGTAAAGAAGAATGTTTATGCTTCGTGAGAATATCCATACTTCATAGAGAACATCCAAGCTCCATAAAAACATCAATGCTTCGTAAACGATAGATCTCTTCTTCCACATGATGAAGATGTAATTCTCAGCTTGCTTTGTGCCTTAGCACCTTTTCATTTTTGTAAAGCATTCTCCGAAGATCATCTTCGTTTCCAACTCGTATCATTGATGCGATATGATGTATGATATGATGCTATGTAGGATGATGCGATGATATGATGCAAAAAATGATGTTGATGCCGAAGACACACACCCACGCTGAAACACACAATCTCTGCGTTCCCTTAAGAACAATCAAAATCTATTTGCCGTTTATTTTTCGGCTTCACCGCTTATTTTTCGGTGTAAGTTCTGCATCCCCTTAGGAACGTCTTTTGAACTTCTTTGCCTTCTATTTCGGCGGTATTCACGTTGACTTTTCGCGCTTTGCCTTATATTTCGGCGGTATTTGGCTCTGTATTCCCTTAGGAACGACTTTTGAGCAGAAAACTTACACTGTGCTACCTTAGGAACGACTTTTTGTAGCTTCGGCAAAACTTACACTGCTATTTTTAGCTCTGCATTCCCTTAGGAACGTCTTTTGAGCTTCAGCATTTTTTTGAGCTTCGTAAGTCTATGAAGAAGATATATTTCATTCTGATAGAAGCGACGCTATTACAAGAAATTGAAACTAGGTTTACAATGATTATTCCTTATTAAAAACAAAATGACAATAAACGTAAAAATGTTTCAGAAGTAGGATATCTCTCAATAGATGTGCTTAGATTCTGGCACAGTAATGTTGACTGTGTGGGCTTCGGATTCCTCCCTGAATTCCCGTTGCTGTTGAGAATACTGGCGCCCTTCTGGCTGCTGGCTTCGGGAATAGGTCGGTTGTAGTGGTGGCGGAGGCGGGAGTTGCGGCCAGGAAGCCTGTGAATGGCTAGCCGAAGCAACAGAAGCTGCAGGATGATTGTTCACATACTCTGGTATGTAGGGAGAATGACACGAAGCAGTGTGCAAGACCTGCTTCGGCTGATTCTGCCGAGCTTCGGCTTCTGCTATTTCTTTTTGCTTTTGAATGGTAACGTGGCACATTCTTGGAGTATGGCCCTTGTCCTCACCACAAAATAAGCAGTAGATCTTTCTAGGCTGATCCCCAAACCTTCCTCCAAAGCCCCTGGCGCCTCTGCCCCTTGGAGCTGGTGGCCTGAAGGAGCTTTGTTGTTGCCCCGAAGATTGTGAGGTATATTGTGTCCTCTGAGACTGACTTCCTTTATCGTCACTTTGAGTGGAGTTGTGGATTGACCTGACATGCCTCAGATGGATTCTTCCTCCAAAGCCCCTAGTCATTTCGGAGAATCGGTAAGCTTCCTCCCTTCTTTGGCGAAAATCATTGTCAGCCCGGATGTACTCATCCATCTTTTGAAGCAGCTTCTCCAGAGTTTGTGGAGGCTTCCTGGCGAAATATTGGGTAGTAGGTCCTGGGCAAAGACCCTTGATCATGGCCTCAATTACAATCTCATTGGGCACCGAGGCGCTTGTGCCCTCAATCGCAAGAACCTTCGTACATATGCCTGAAGATATTCTTCGTGGTCTTGCGTGCATTGGAACAGGGCCTGAGTTGTGACTGGCTTCGTTTGAAAGCCTTGGAAACTGGTCACCAGCATGTCCTTGAGCTTCTGCCATGACGTAATTGTCCCTGGCCGAAGGGAAGAATACCAAGTCTGGGCCACGTTCTGGACAGCCATGACGAAGGACTTAGCCATGACAGCCGCATTGCCTACTTATGAGGATATTGTTGCCTCATAACTCATCAGAAATTGTTTTGGGTCTGAATGCCCATCATACATTGGTAGCTGAGATGGCTTGTAAGATTGTGGCCATGGAATAGCCTGCAGTTCTGCTGCCAAGGGAGAAGCATCATCAAAAGTAAAGGCATCATGATTAAAATCATCATACCATCCATCCTCGTTGAATAAGCCTTCTTGAAGAAGCTCCCTGTGTTGGGGCCTTTGCTCTTGTTCATCTTGAGCAAGATGACGCGCTTCTTCAGTGGCTTCATCGATTTTCCTCTGAAGATCAGCTAGTCGCGCCATCTTCTCCTTCTTTCTTTGTACTTGCTGATGAATGATCTCCATGTCCCTGATCTCCTGGTCCAACTCCTCCTCTTGGAGTGTTGGACTGGTGGATTTTCTTTTCTGGCTCCGAGCTTCTCGGAGAGAAAGGGTTTCCTGGTTTGGGTCTAATGGCTGCAGTGCAGCTTCCCCTGTTGCTGAAGCTTTCTTCGGCGGCATGACGAAGGTCAATGCTTGCCGAAGGTGGTCGAGAAGGGTTCACCGGAGGTGGGCACCAATGTTGGGGACTTGTTCTCAAATGCTATGAGTTAAGAACAAGGCAACACAAAATGTTAAATGTTAATGTCCTTTGTCCTTCGAAACATTATTTCCCCTAGGATATAATGATCTTCGGACGAAGGTCATGAAGGACATACCTTCATCATCACAGTACACATTAATGAAAGATGAAGCATATGAAACATGAAAGATAACATGAATAATAATATAACATCATTAATATAATTTTATTATCTCATTATGGAAAAATAGAAACAATATTGAATTACAAATGTACCTTCGGCTTGATAGAAGGTAAAAGTACAAGCATGACGCACGAGCGATTACAAGTCAGCATGAATAGTACGGGGGTATTGTTCACCTATTTATAGGCACAGGACACAACCTGTGAGAAATTACATTCATGCCCTTTACATGTATTATTAACTCATATACAGTTCTATGAGGACTAGATAGCCTTTTCCCCTTTAAGTCAGTTCCTTTTTCCACCATGTAGCCGAAGCTTCCTAGCATATAGCTTCGGGATTGATTCGACCTTCGCTGCCATCTACCTTCGTCCCGATCATACTCTCCGTAGTATATATATGCCTTTGACCCGAGGGCGAAGGTGCCTGTTTACATGTCACACTTGGAAAATATAATTAAATCACGTTTTTGAGGACCTTCGAAGGACGAAGGCCCCCAACAGGTTGGCTCTAGCATCGCCGACTAGCCCATGTTGGGATGAAGAATCTTCACAAGCTTCTAAAGGGAGAGCACATTTTAGGACTAACAAATGTTCATTTTGAGAAAGACAGGGTTTGTAGCGCATGTCAAGCAGGGAAGCACGTTGGTGTTCATCATCCACACAACAACATCATGATGACTGACAGGCCGCTTGAGCTACTCCACATGGATTTATTCGGCCCGATCGCTTACATAAGCATCGGCGGGAGTAAGTACTGTCTAGTTATTGTGGATGATTATTCTCGCTTCACTTGGGTGTTCTTTTTGCAGGAAAAATCACAAACCCAAGAGACTTTAAAAGGATTCTTGAGACGGGCTCAAAATGAGTTCGGATTGAGAATCAAAAAGATAAGAAGTGATAATGGAACAGAGTTCAAGAACGCTCAAATTGAAGGCTTTCTTGAGGACGAGGGCATCAAGCATGAGTTCTCTTCTCCCTACACTCCACAACAAAATGGTGTAGTAGAGAGGAAGAATAGAACTCTACTTGACATGGCGAGGACCATGCTTGATGAGTACAAGACTTCGGACCGGTTTTGGGCGGAAGCAATCAACACCGCTTGCTACGCCATCAACCATCTCTACCTTCACTGAATCCTCAAGAAGACATCTTATGAACTCCTCACCGGTAAAAATCCCAATGTATAATATTTTAGAGTCTTTGGTAGCAAATGCTTTATTCTTGTTAAAAGAGGTAAAAAATCTAAATTTGCTCCTAAGGCTATAGAAGGCTTTTTACTTGGTTATGATTCAAACACAAGGGCATATAGAGTCTTTAACAAGTCCACTGGACTAGTTGAAGTTTCTTGTGACATTGTGTTTGATGAGACTAACGGCTCTCAAGTAGAGCAAGTTGATCTTGATGAGCTAGATGATGAAGAGGCTCCATGCATCGCACTAAGGAACATGTCCATTGGGGATGTGTGTACCAAGGAATCCAAAGAGCCTCCACAAGCACAAGATCAACCATCATCTTCAAATCAAGCAACTCCACCAACTCAAGATGAGGATCAAGCTCAAGATGATGAGAATGAGGACCAAGAAGATGAGCCACCTCAAAAGGAGGACAATGATCAAGGGGGAGATGCCAATGATCAAGACAAGGAAGATGATCAGGGTCCAAGACCACCACACCCAAGAGTCCATCAAGCGATACAACGAGATCACCCCATGAACTCCATCCTCGGCGATATTCATAAGGGGGTAACCACTCGATCTCGTATCGCTCATTTTTGTGAACATTACTCCTTTGTGTCTTCTATTGAGCCATACAGGGTGGAAGACGCATTAAGGGATTCAGATTGGGTGTTGGCAATGCAAGAGGAACTCAACAACTTCACGAGGAATGAGGTATGGCATCTTGTTCCACGTCCTAATAAAAATGTTGTAGGAACCAAGTGGGTCTTCTGCAACAAGCAAGTTGAGCATGGTGTGGTGACAAGGAACAAAGCCCGACTTGTAGCCAAAGGATATTTACAAGTCGAAGGTTTGGATTTTGGTGAAACCTATGCACTCGTAGCTAGGCTTGAGTCAATTCGTATATTACTTGCCTATGCTACTTACCATGGCTTTAAGCTTTACCAAATGGACGTGAAAAGTGCCATCCTCAATGGACCCATCAAGGAGGAGGTCTATGTTGAGCAACCTCTCGGCTTTGAAGATAGTGAGTACCCAAATCATGTTTACAAACTCTCTAAGGTGCTTTATGGGCTCAAGCAAGCCCCAAGAGCATGGTATGAATGCCTAAGAGATTTCCTTATCGGTAATGGCTTCAATGTCAGAAAAGCCTATGGCGGAACTGCCCGAATTATTCCAACTTAAGTGCCTAAGTCCCGCCTTAGAGGCTAGACCACACTTAAATGGGAATAACCCGTCAATCCCTCGGATCTAGTCCGACAAGGCCACTGACAGGATCAAGTACCATAATCTCACTCGATGGTGAGTCACAGAGCAAATACAATAAAGCATACAACCATGCATTAAAGAGTATTAAATTATTACATCATCATCGGAGTTTTGCAAAAGTAGTCATCATTGTTCGAAGTGCAGCGGAATAAAACTAACAGTAAATAAACAGAGAGATGGGGAAGCCTATCCCATCACTCCTCATGCTCCTCCTCAGCCGAGGTAGGGTCCCACTCGACAGTCCAACCCGGTGGCAAGATGGACGGCCAAGTCACTCCAGCAACCATGTCCCCCAGAGAACCTGTAAAATTATGCCACAAGCAAGGCTGAGTATACTAATACTCAGCTAGACTTACCCGGTGTGAGGAGTCTACTCCTCTACCTCTAGACATGCAGCTGTTTGGCTGTGGGGTTTGGTTGCCAAAAGCACTAGCTGAGTTTCTAAGTCAAGTTTTAACTTTGTCAAATTAAGTGTGACCCTCTTAAGGCTAAAAGTGTACTATCTACTCATACATGGTATCAAACATATTTAGCAATCAACCTCTTGTGTCAACTCATCACATTTCCACTTGTTACTCAATGTAGCAGCATGGATCAAGCAGTCTCATTAGCTGCGAGAAGCAGACCATTCGAATCGAGTTTTCATCCTTGCAAGATAAACCTAAACACACGACATGTAGGGGCACTCCGTTCCCACACACATCAACCTTCCCCATCGATTCCCCGTCAGCAGATCAGGGCTCACCGCCTTGGCGTACAATGCCTCACTGACCCCGACTGCCGTCGTGCAGTGACCGCACTTGTACCCACCATAACCGGAATGGGAGACCACGTCTCAGGTCGCGTGAGGGGATATGTCCACTGCCAGGTTCACTCAGGTACTAGGCTTACCGATTTACCATATTTCTTGGCATGTGCTTAGTACGTTCAAACGTTTGACTCACGGTACCACACCTTAATCCTTATTCCAATTTTTATCCTATAGACAACCAATCCCCATGGATTGTTGCCCACGAACCAACATCAATATGATAAGAAAGTGGATACAGCCAATTCCTGACCTCGCGTGAGTGCTAGAAAAATCACTCGACTTCTACCGAGATCCTAATTAATAAAGCAGCTACTCGACTTAGCATACTAGTATTCACCTCAATGGGATTCCTGAGATCATGCAACTAGGGTTTCAAACAACTCCTACACTTAAGTGCACAATCAATCCTACAATCATTAAGTAAATTAAAATAGCATAATTAACAGGTTATGCATAAAACCGGGGCTTGCCTTCCAAAGCAGTGGCAGGCAGGTCCTCTGGTGCAGGCTCTGGTGCTGGATCTGGGGCTACCTCCTGAGCAGCTCCTTGCTCCGGCACGAGGACGTACTCTCCGTCAGCAAGGTTACAGTCTATCGAAATGCAATGAACATGTATGTCATGATTATGCAGGTTTAATAACATTATGCTAAGAGAAGAAAAACTAAGTTAATGAGTAACTTAGGGTTTTCGGGTCATATGTGGCTTTTAATGGTTGATGCTTATCACTTCTAGGTTTAGGTTTTGCTAGGGATATGCATAGGGAATTTGTATTGCCTCTATATATTTCAGTGGACAAGTTAATAAGGGTTTTAGGATGACACTAGTTCCTCTTATTCATTTTTCCCTTTCTTTATTTCCTATTTAGGGTTTCTAGTGTAGGTTTGAATTACAACAGTGGTCTAATATTTTCCAAAAATTCTGTAAAAATTACAGTGGGTTGCCAAGGGTCATTATAGCCTATTCTAGGAATTTGGGGTTTAAAATAGAAAGGCTATGCTTTAGACAAAAATGACAACAGTTGTGTAAAATGGGCCACTTTACACTACATCTCTTAATTAGAGGTGAGTTCTTCCCTAGGGGTTATTTTTGTTGGCATCTAACAGTAATAATAGGCTTCTGTGCCAAAAATCACAGAAAGCTTAAGGGATGGTCATTTAGTTATGATTTTCTAAAGTTAAATGCCAAAAAGGCACTTTCTACTACATTGTTATTTGAAAAATGTCAAACAGCAGATTTCATATTTTTCCTAAGTTCTTATTAACAAAACATTAATTATCCCAAGGGTTGGGGTGTTTTCATCTTGGGGTTATTTTTGTAGGGTTTTTCTAAGTTTTCCTTGTTTTCTCAAAATAAAAGGGATCCTACTTATTTTATACTAAACCAGGGTATGATAGATTTTTCTAGTGAACTACATTGAATAAGTACCCTAACAAAAATAGGGGTGCCCTCTGGTTCATTATTTAAATCACCTTTTCTATTTTTCTTAACCTTAAACATATTGTAAATTAAATGGCAAAAACTAACTTAATGGGTTGGACAGAGAGGTTTAACATTTTTAAACAGATCAGTAGGTGGATATAAACTTCTCCAAATTTTTCTAACCCTAGTCTAATAGTGCAACTATTTTTAGCCTTATTATTTAGCTTTTGGCCAAAAGAATAATTAAATCAGAACCTTATAGTTTTCTGTAGTACTCAAGGGTTTTATATTTTTCCTAAGCAGTTTACATTATTTAAAGTCTGGCAAAATTGGTTTGACCAAATTTGGATGAACTAAACAGAAGTTATGAATTATTAAAGTTTCTGTTCAAATTTAAAATCAGATTTAATAAAGGTTTTCTGGAAAAGCAGTTTACACCGAGGACCCTGGGGTATTTCCAAACTAACTCTCTCAGTTATACCCCCGCGTTACTATTCATTTTAGTCTTTGACGTTTCACAAAACCGCCCAGACTTCTTTTCTTCTCCCCCGCGGTCCTTCCCTAGGTTTAAACAGTGCCCGCAAGAAAGAAAAGGGTGGCGCGGCTTACCGGCGGCGAGATAGGTCCGGTGAGGGGCGGGGTTGGCTTGGGGAGGCTCTGGCGGTCACAGCGATGTACGACTCGACGGCGGGGATGGCCAGAATTGCTCGGTCCACGTGCGCAGGCAGGTGTCTTCGTCAGCGGCGGGTGTGCCGACCAAATCACGGCGATCTGGTTCAATCTAAGGGCACGGTGAGCTTCACGGGGTGACGGAGAGACTGTGTGCACAAGGAATCGAAAAATGGTTCAGTGGATTACCCGGTCCACGCACTCCGGTAGGGTTGTGAACTCCGGCGACCGTGGACTGGCCTCTCCGGCGAAGCAGGCTTCGATTCCTCGCTCGGGGAGCTTCACTGAGGTGTGCTCAGTCGTCTCCGGGGGTCGGACGGGGTTGGGAAAGGCTGGGTTGGCCGGTCTACGGCGGCAGGGGCTCGGGTGGTCGCGGACACGCCGTGCACGGGCAAACGACGGTGAGCTGAGCTCCGGTGAGGTTTGAGCGTGCGCGGAAGAGTGTAGTCGACGCCCGAGCGGGCTTTATAGGCGCGGGCGCGGGCCATGGCGTCGGCTGGCCGTTGGCGCGACGCGGGGCGCGCGCGGGTGTGCTCTGGCACACACAGAGCGCGTCGAACACGTGGAGCTTTTCTTCTGCCCGTGTTCCACAGCTCACCCAAGTCGCAAACGTGCGAATCTTGGCAAAAATCCGGCGCGAGTCTTTTCCTGGCACCTAGGGCTGTCTCTCATCAGTGAGTTGCCATGGCAG
Source organism: Zea mays (assembly GCF_902167145.1). Lineage (NCBI taxonomy): Eukaryota > Viridiplantae > Streptophyta > Magnoliopsida > Poales > Poaceae > Zea > Zea mays. Next base: position 7,181,719 of record NC_050104.1, on the reverse strand, counting down.
ATATGGCCTAGGTAGGGAGATCTTCGGTCGCCAAATCAGGTATGTCACTCTGCCCACCTCGCGACAAAAACCATGCCAAGGCATGTCAAACGTCAAGATCTCGGGCTCAACTTTTTCCAGTGTGTGCCCTAGGTGGTATGCCACATTTTTGGTATAGAACTTAGGTGGTTTTAGTGCCAGCTTCGAGGTGAACACGGTTGATCTTTAGTGTAGGTGTAGTTTTTAACTTAGAGAGAATTAGAGAGCTCTAGCTCTTTCTCTACTTAGAGAATGGATTTGGGGTTTCTCCAGGGGTCTTTTTGCAATATTTCCTTCCCACAATTGCTGGTTATAAGGTTACTCAAAGTTTGGTTAAAGATTACTCATGGTTTGCACATTTGCTCACTCTCTCCCCCCTCTTAACCATGGCTTTGGGAGATAGGGTTCAAGAGAGGTCTAGGGTTTTCCCTCCTCTTGCCCAAGGTAGTAAGTGCACAAAGGTTTGAGTAATACTTCTTAGGTCATTAGAAATCTTGGTTAACACATGGTCTCCAAGGTTCTTATGTTCTCCTTAAGTTATTACCACATGTGATTACAGTCCTTAGTACCAAGGTGTGCTCTAGCCATGGTAACACCTGAGGTGTTACAGCCCTCCCCCCTTAAAGGAATCTCGTCCCGAGATTTTAGGCAGAGTCCTCTAGATGGTGCTATGAGGCACGCGGGTGTGCTACTCTTTCTTATACTCAAGTTTCTCTTGTTAACTGCTCTTCGAATGTCATTCTCTTTGCAACTTCAGAAGGAAGCCCTTTTTAAGCTAAATCCACAACTTAGACTATCCTTGTTATCCAAGTTTTTCTTATAATTGAATTCAAAGGGCAGGTGGGGGTGGGGTTTTGGGGTACGTACCAACTCCTTTGGGCAGAAAGTCGGGGAAGCGGGAGCGTAGAAAATCCTCAGTCTCCCATGTAGCTTCTTCTGCTGAATGGTGACTCCACTGAACTTTATACATTCTGATTGACCTTGCCCGTGTTGATCTCTCCTTCTGATCCAATATCTTGACTGGGTACTCTTGATAAGATAAGTCTGGTTCTATCTCAAGATTTGGTTCAGGTAGCACTTCAGTGGGTAGGCAGACACATTTTCGCAGCTGAGATACGTGAAATACATTGTGAACTGCTGACATGTGAGGTGGCAATTCCAATTGGTAGGCTACGGGTCCACAAGCTTCCTTGATCTCGTAGGGTCCAATGTAGCGAGGAGCTAACTTGCCCTTAATTCCGAATCTCTGGACACCCTTGGTGGGTGATACCTTAAGATAAACATGATCTCCCACTTCAAACTGTAGAGGCTTCCGCCTCTTGTCATGATAGCTCTTTTGCCTGGCCTGAGCAGCTTCTAAGTTCTTCTTGATGATTCTGACCTTTGCCTCTGCTTCAAGTACCAAATCTGGCCCAAATATTTCCCTTTCTCCTACTTGAGACCAATTGAGCGGGGTTCTGCATCTTCTCCCATATAAAGTTTCAAAAGGTGCCATCTTTAGACTGGACTGGTAGCTGTTATTATAGGAAAACTCAGCCAAGGAAAGACACTTGTCCCAATCCTTTCCGTAGTGCAGTACACATGCCCTTAACATATCTTCCAAAATCTGGTTTACCCTTTCTGTCTGGCCATCGGTTTGGGGATGGTATGCTGAGCTTCGTATGACATGGGTCCCAAGTGATTCCTGCAATTGTTCCCAAAATCGTGCCACAAATGGTGCTCCTCTGTCTGAGACTATAGTCCTTGGTATCCCATGCAGACGAACTATCTGGTCAATGTAGATCTCTGCATACTTCTCTGTCCTGTGGGTGGTGTGCACTGGCAAGAAGTGAGCGGTCTTGGTCAATCTGTCCACAATAACCCAAATGGAATCATGGTGCCTGGAGGTATTGGGCAATCCTATGATAAAGTCCATGCAGATGTCTTCCCATTTCCAAGATGGTATGGGAAGGGGTTGCAAAGGGCCTGCTGACTTTAAATGACTAGCTTTGATCCTCTGGCAGGTGTCACACTCGGATATGTACTTGGCAATTTCCCTCTTCATTCTGGTCCACCAATATAAAGATCTGAGATCATGATACATTTTGTTGCTACCAGGGTGCATGGAGAACTTGGAAAGGTGAGCTTCATCCAGTATCTTCTTTCTGAGCTCAGGGTCCTTGGGAACAACTAATCGATCTCCAAACCATAGAATTCCCTTGTTGTCCTGCCGGAAGCACTTGTATTTCTCTGTCTTCTGCTTGATCATTTCTTTGATAACCTCAACACCCTTATCCTCAATCTGTGCCCTGACTATTTGCTCTTGCAATGTGGGCTCTACCGAGATATAACTTAAGGCACCTGAAGAAACAACTTCCAGGTTCAACTTGCACAACTCATCACACAGGGTGGTGACTCTTGCATCCATGTTCATACAATTGCACTGGGCCTTTCTGCTCAAGGCATCTGCCACAACATTGGCTTTACCAGGATGGTAATGCACCTCTAAATCATAATCCTTGATCAACTCCAACCATCTCCTCTGCCTCATGTTCAGATCTGCCTGAGTGAAGATGTATTTGAGACTCTTGTGATCGGTGTAGATGTTACAGTGAGCTCCCATCAAGTAGTGTCTCCATATCTTAAGAGCATGAACCACAGCTACCAATTCCAGATCATGTGTAGGGTAGTTCTGCTCATGGGGTCTGAGTGCTCGGAAAGCATAAGCAATGACTCTGTTATCTTGCATCAAGACACAACCCAATCCCGTACCAGAAGCATCACAATAAACTTCAAATGGCTTGGTGTTGTCAGGTTGAGCCAGCACTGGGGCTGTTGTCAAATGCTGCCTCAAAGTGTGAAAGGCATCTTCGCACTTGTGGCTCCAATCATACTTGACTCCCTTCTTCAACAGTTCAGTCATTGGTTTGGCAATTCTGGAGAAATCCGGAATAAATCGTCGATAATACCCTGCCAAACCCAGAAAACTTCGAATTTGCTTCACTGTAGTCGGGGGTTTCCAATCCATTACCTCTTGCACCTTCTCAGGATCAACTGATATCCCATCCTGAGAAATTGTGTGACCCAAGAATTTAATCTCCTTCAGCCAGAATTCACATTTAGACAACTTAGCATAAAGACGATGATCGCGCAATCGCTGAAGCACGATGTGGAGGTGCTCAGCGTGTTCGTCTTCATTCTTGGAATAGACCAGAATATCATCAATGAAAACGACCACGAACTTATCCAACTCTGGCATGAATACTGAGTTCATTAGGTACATAAAATAAGCCGGGGCATTGGTCAGCCCAAAAGACATCACCAAAAACTCATACAGCCCATATCTGGTTGAGAAGGCCGTCTTGGGAATATCACTGGTTCGAATCTTGATCTGATGGTAACCTGAGCGAAGATCTATCTTGGAGAATACCTTGGCTCCTACCAACTGATCGAACAGAACATCAATGCGGGGCAGTGGGTATTTGTTCTTGATAGTCACCGCATTGAGAGGGCGGTAGTCAACACACATTCTCAAACTCTCATCCTTTTTCTTCACGAATAAGGCGGGACATCCCCATGGTGAAGTACTTGGGCGAATGAATCCCTTGTCCAGCAACTCTTGCAATTGCTTCTTCAGTTCTGCCAATTCTGCGGGAGGCATCCTATAGGGTCTCTTGGAGATAGGAGCAGTCCCGGGTTGCAATTCAATGGCGAACTCGATGTCTCGGTCAGGTGGCATCCCTGGCAATTCATCCGGAAAAACATCCGGGTACTCACAGACCACTGGGATCTTTTCCACTGGGGATTCTATCATAACGAAGGCACAAGAACGGGTGCATCCCTGGTCAGGCAAATATAGTGTGGTTTCACCATAAGTCGGTGAGTGCACCTCAATGGCCCTAGCTGCAATATCAATCATAGCCTGATGTTTGGTCAACCAGTCAGTTCCTAATATGATATCCACACTATCCAACCCCAAAATGAGGAGGTTGGTTTTAATTATCAGACTACCAAACTTTATAGGCACATTCTTGTTAATTTGGTAAGTGGCAACCCTGCCTCCTGGTGTTGAAATTGTAATGCCCCCATTGGTGTGGTGAAAAGGTAATTGGCACTTGGCACTAAATTTGGCACTGATAAAACTATGCGATGCACCAGAATCAAAAAGAATAATGGCAGGATAATTCAAAACTGTAAAGATACCAGTCATAACGGGTGCTCCCTCTGGGATATCAGTCATGGTGGTGAAGTTTAGCCTGCCTTGCCTCACTTGCACCTTCTGCCTCTTGCCTTGATTCTGATTAACATTCTGCCCCTGCCTCTGCTGGTTCCTGGGGCAATTCTTGGCATAGTGTCCGGTGTTGCCGCAAGTGAAACACCTGTTGTCATTCCCCTAACGATACGGCTACTGCTGCTGATTGTTCCTCTAAGCTGGAAACTGGGTGCGGTTGGGTGCCTGCTGCTGTGGTCGGATCACCCATCTCCCTGGCTGCTGCTGGGGTCCCCTGTTCTGAGTGTCGGACATAATCCTGAAGCGCTGTGGCTGAGCTGAGGGTCCTGCCACAGAGGTCTTCCTCTTCTTTTCTGCCTGTCGGGCTGTGATGCAATCCTCCTGGGAGATAGCCATGTTGACCAACTCATTGTAACTGTTGGCCCTGACGATGTTGAGACGGTCACGGAGCTTAGTGCTGAGCCCCCTCCTGAACCTGTCTCTCTTCTTCTCATCCGTATCTACATGATATCCAGCATACTGGCACAAGTCATTAAAAGCCTGAGCATACTGCAACACGGTCCTGTTGCCCTGAGTGAGTGCCAGAAACTCGTTGAGCTTTCGGTCCATAATCCCGGCTGGTATGTGGTGTCCCCGGAAAGCTGCCTTGAACTCTCTCCATTCCACCTCTCGATCCTCTGGCTGCATGGCAAGAAAATGGTCCCACCAAGTCCTTGTGGGTCCGCGAAGCTGCTGGGTGGCGAACCTGACTTTAGTGACCTTTGAACAAGCCCCATGGAGTAGCAGGAATTTGGATTCCACTACTCTTAACCACACATCTGCATCAAGTGGGTCCTCTGCCCTTGTGAACAATGGAGGCTGGGTACTGAGGAACTCCTGGTAGGTAGCTGTCGCGGGGTGACGCTGATGGTCTCCACCACCATAATGCTGAGGTGGCGGCTAGCGCTGAGCTAGCTGCCTCAAGATCTCATTCTGCTGAGCCATCAGCTCCTGCAGAGTGGGAGGCGGTGGCGGCGGTGGAGGAACGCGCTCATTCTAGCCACGACGCTGCCTCCTGGCCATCTGAAAAAACCACATATATACTTAACACCATATCTCCAAGTTCAAGGTTTAATCACGGCGAAAGAGTCAAAAGCAAATTGATAGATTCTGACTTAAACAAAAAGGATTTAAAAAGGCATAAATTTTCCTTCCAAATTTAAAACTGATAACATCCATCAGCCAGGCTTCCAAAAGAGTTTAACACGATTACATCAAGGGTCCCAAAAAGACTCAACTCTATCTAGCCTAGTACCCCAAGGGTGCAAAAGCTAAGCTAGCTGCGAGGAGTCCTACCATCACCGACGTCTAACTCTATCCCGGACACCTAGTGAGCGAACGAGGCAACACTCGACTCGGGGGAAGGTGGTCTCCCTGAGCCAGCAGTGTCCACACTAGAGGCAGGCTCCTCTCCTCCCTCGATGTCGACGTCCTCGTTGGCCTCCATATCCTGGATCTCCTGGTGATGCATATCCAAGTGCTCATTAGCCTCAGCAAGCTGCTGCTGAGTGTTAATGAGCTGATCCTCGAGAACCTCGATGGTGTTCTCCCTGGTGCCCACTAATTCCTCCAACTCTTGGATATCATTGGATAGCTGCTCCACCTGCAAGTCCTTTTCCACCATCTCAGTGGACAAATCGACCACGAGCTCCTCTCTGTTGTCCAAAGTGATCTTGGTCGCCTCCAATAGTGCCATCAGATGGGACATCGCCTCACCGAGCATCACTTGCAGACGGTACAGAGCATTCATGCACCGTACGGTCAAGTGCGTAGTCTGTCCTAGGTAGATGGCCCAGATATCCTTGGCATGCTCCACCCGATCCTTCCACATTGGGTCGTCCTCCCTTTCGGCGGGGAACAAGCCAATGGGGTGGGTAGACAGCTCCAAAGGATGGAATTCGCAGAAAGTGGTCAACCCGTGCAGAGGGATCGCCTCGATCGTGTCCTCAGCCCGGTATCCAAAGGACTCAGAGTCCAATGAACGCCAGCCTGGCTGTAGGGGATGAGGCTCCAGGGTCATCCTCACCCTACAGCGGGGCACTCGATGCTTCTCGAACTGCTGCACCGCGTACTGAGGAGGCGTCGTGTATCCGGCCCCCTGAAGTACCTCCCACAAAATGCGGGGAAAACCCTCTGGTGCAAGCCCGTCAGTGTGGGATAGTGCATTTCCGTCATCTGAGGATCCGTGCGAAGTCATCTGTGTATGGTTAAGCGTAAGTAAAAGAAAAAGAAATATAAAAAGAACAAGAAAATAAGACTCAGCCTTTCTCTAGTTAAATAAAATGGTACTCGGGAACTTAGTTGGTTATCATCTTGTTTTTAAGTCTTTACTCAAATATCCATTTGTTTAATTTAAGAATGCATGCATGCTCGTCCTGAACGACCTCACCAATGTAAAGGGGATAGGGAAGAACTCCCATCCTTTAAGGTGGCCTGTAGGGCCTAATCACTTAGCCACCTAGCTACCCTTCTATCCTCCTAAGGCTTCACGTCCTAGGTCTATCCTGCTCGTCCTACTATCTATCCAACATTGTTTCTATCAAGTTTTACTTTGGAAAAAGATGGTATTTATATTTTATTGATTCCTCTGTGGTGGTACAAGCTCCGATACCAGCTGTGGCGGAACTGCCCAAATTATTCCAACTTAAGTGCCTAAGTCCCGCCTTAGAGGCTAGACCACACTTAAATGGGAATAACCCGTCAATCCCTCGGATCTAGTCCGACAAGGCCACTGACAGGATCAAGTACCACAATCTCACTCGATGGTGAGTCACAAAGCAAATACAATAAAGCATAAAACCATGCATTAAAGAGTATTAAATTATTACATCATCATCGGAGTTTTGCAAAAGTAGTCATCATTGTTCGAAGTGCAGCGGAATAAAACTAACGGTAAATAAACAGAGAGATGGGGAAGCCTATCCCATCACTCCTCATGCTCCTCCTCAGCCGAGGTAGGGTCCCACTCGACAGTCCAACCCGGTGGCAAGATGGATGACCAAGTCACTCCAGCAACCATGTCCTCCAGAGAACCTGTAAAATTATGCCACAAGCAAGGCTGAGTATACTAATACTCAGCTAGACTTACACGGTGTGAGGAGTCTACTCCTCTACCTCTAGACATGCAGCTGTTTGGCTGTGGGGTTTGGTTGCCAAAAGCACTAGCTGAGTTTCTAAGTCAAGTTTTAACTTTGTCAAATTAAGTGTGACTCTCTTAAGGCTAAAAGTGTACTATCTACTCATACATGGTATCAAACATATTTAGCAATCAACCTCTTGTGTCAACTCATCACATTTCCACTTGTTACTCAATGTAGCACCATGGATCAAGCAGTCTCATTAGCTGCGAGAAGCAGACGATTCGAATCGAGTTTTCATCCTTGCAAGGTAAACCTAAACACACGACATGTAGGGGCACTCCGTCCCCACACACATCAACCGTCCCCATCGATTCCTCGTTAGCAGATCAGGGCTCACCGCCTTGGCGTACAATGCCTCACTGACCCCGACTGCCGTCGTGCAGTGACCGCACTTATACCCACCATAACCGGAATGGGAGACCACGTCTCAGGTCGCGTGAGGGGATATGTCCACTGCCAGGTTCACTCAGGTACTAGGCTTACCGATTTACCATATTTCTCGGCATGTGCTTAGTACGTTCAAATGCTTGACTCACGGTACCACACCTTAATCCTTATTCCAATTTTTATCCTGTAGACAACCAATCCCCATGGATTGTTGCCCACGAACCAACATCAATATGATAAGAAAGTGGATACAGCTAATTCCTGACCTTGCGCGAGTGCTAGAAAAATCACTCGACTTCTACCGAGATCCTAATTAATAAAGCAGCTACTCGACTTAGCATACTAGTATTCACCTCAATGGGATTCCTGAGATCATGCAACTAGGGTTTCAAACAACTCCTACACTTAAGTGCACAACCAATCCTACAATCAATAAGTAAATTAAAATAGCATAATTAACAGGTTATGCATAAAACCGGGGCTTGCCTTCCAAAGCAGTGGCAGGCAGGTCCTCTGGTGCAGGCTCTGGTGCTGGATCTGGGGCTACCTCCTGAGCAGCTCCTTGCTCCGGCACGAGGACGTACTCTCCGTCAGCAAGGTTACAGTCTATCGAAATGCAATGAACATGTATGTCATGATTATGCAGGATTTAATAACATTATGCTAAGAGAAGAAAAACTAAGTTAATGAGTAACTTAGGGTTTCCGGGTCATATGTGGCTTTTAATGGTTGATGCTTATCACTTCTAGGTTTAGGTTTTGCTAGGGATAGGCATAGGGAATTGGTATTGCCTCTATATATTTCAGTGGACAAGTTAATAAGGGTTTTTGGATGACACTAGTTCCTCTTATTCATTTTTCCCTTTCTTTATTTCCTATTTAGGGTTTCTAGTGTAGGTTTGAATTACAACAGTGGTCTAATATTTTCCAAAAATTTTGTAAAAATTACAGTGGGTTGCCAAGGGTCATTATAGCCTATTCTAGGAATTTGGGGTTTAAAATAGAAAGGCTATGCTTTAGACAAAAATGACAACAGTTGTGTAAAATGGGCCACTTTACACTACATCTCTTAATTAGAGGTGAGTTCTGCCCTAGGGGTTATTTTTGTTGGCATCTAACAGTAATAATAGGCTTCTGTGCCAAAAATCACAGAAAGCTTAACGGATGGTCATTTAGTTATGATTTGCTAGCGTTAAATGCCAAAAAGGCACTTTCTACTACATTGTTATTTGAAAAATGTCAAACAGCAAATTTCATATTTTTCCTAAGTTCTTATTAACAAAACATTAATTATCCCAAGGATTGGGGTGTTTTCACCTTGGGGTTATTTTTGTAGGGTTTTTCTAAGTTTTCCTTGTTTTCTCAAAAATAAAAGGGATCCTACTTATTTTATACTAAACCAGGGTATGATAGATTTTTCTAGTGAACTACATTGAATAAGTACCCTAACAAAAATAGGGGTGCCCTCTGGTTCATTATTTAAATCACCTTTTCTATTTTTCTTAACCTTAAGCATATTGTAAATTAAATGGCAAAAACTAACTTAATGGGTTGGACAGAGAGGTTTACCATTTTTAAACAGATCAGTAGATGGATATAAACTTCTCCAAAATTTTCTAACCCTAGTCAAATAGTGCAACTAGTTTTAGCCCTATTATTTAGCTTTTGGCCAAAACTATAATTAAATCAAAACCTTATAGTTTCTGTAGTACTCAAGGGTTTTATATTTTTCCTAAGCAGTTTACATTATTTTAAAGTCTGACAAAATTGGTTTGACCAAATTTGGATGAACTAAACAGAAGTTATGAATTATTAAAGTTTCTGTTCAAATTTAAAATCAGATTTAATAAAGGTTTTCTGGAAAAGCAGTTTACACCGAGGACCCTGGGGTATTTCCAAACTAACTCTCTCAGTTATACCCCTGCGTTACTATTCATTTGAGTTTCTGACGTTTCACAAAAACCCCCAGACTTCTTTTCTTCTTCCCCGCGGTCCTTCCCTAGGTTTAAACAGTGCCCGCAAGAAAGAAAAGGGTGGCGCGGCTTACCGGCGGCGAGATAGGTCCGGCGAGGGGCGGGGTTGGCTTGGGGAGGCTCTGGCGGTCACAGCGATGTACGACTCGACGGCGGGGATGGCCGGAATCGCTCGGTCCACGTGCGCAGGCGGGTGTCTTCGTCGGCGGCGGGTGTGCCGGCCAAATCACGGCGATCTGGTTCAATCTAAGGGCACGGTGAGCTTCACGGGGTGACGGAGAGACCGTGTGCACAAGGAATCGGAAAATGGTTCAGTGGATTACCCGGTCCACGCACTCCGGCGGGGTTGTGAACTCCGACGACCGTGGACTGGCTTCTCCGGCGAAGCAGGCTTCGATTCCTCGCTCGGGGAGCTTCACTGAGGTGTGCTCAGTCGTCTCCGGGGGTCGGACGGGGTTGGGAAAGGCTGGGCTGGCCGGTCTATGGCGGTAGGGGCTCGGGTGGCCGCGGACACGCCGTGCACGGGCAAACGACGGTGAGCTGAGCTCCGGTGAGGTTTGAGCGTGCGCGGAAGAGTGTAGTCGACGCCCGAGCGGGCTTTATAGGCGCGGGCGCGGTCCATGGCGTCGGCTGGCCGTTGGCGCGACGTGGGGCGAGCGCGGGCGTGCTCTGGCGCACACAGAGCGCGTCGAACACGTGGAGCTTTTCTTCTGCCCGTGTTCCACAGCTCACCCAAGTCGCAAACGTGCGAATCTTGGCAAAAATCCGGCGTGAGTCTTTTCCTGGCACCTAGGGTTGTCTCTCATCCGTGAGTTGCCATGGCATATATGGCCTAGGTAGGGAGATCTTCGATCGCCAAATCAGGTATGTCACTCTGCCCACCTCGCGACAAAAACCATGCCAAGGCATGTCAAACGTCAAGATCTCGGGCTCAGCTTTTTCCAGTGGGTGCCCTAGGTGGTATGCCACATTTTTGGTATAGAACTTAGGTGGTTTTGGTGCCAGCTTCGAGGTGAACACGGTTGATCTTTAGTGTAGGTGTAGTTTTTAACTTAGAGAGAATTAGAGAGATCTAGCTCTCTCTCTACTTAGGGAATGGATTTGGGGTTTCTCCAGGGGTCTTTTTGCAATATTTCCTTGCTGGTTATAAGGTTACTCAAAGTTTGGTTAAAGATTACTCATGGTTTGCACATTTGCTCACTCTCTCCCCCTCTTAACCATGGCTTTGGGAGATAGGGTTCAAGAGAGGTCTAGGGTTTTCCCTCCTCTTGCCCAAGGTAGTAAGTGCACAAAGGTTTGAGTAATACTTCTTAGGTCATTAGAAATCTTGGTTAACACATGGTCTCCAAGGTTCTTATGTTCTCCTTAAGTTATTACCACATGTGATCACAGTCCTTAGTACCAAGGTGTGCTCTAGCCATGGTAACACCTGAGGTGTTACAAAGCCGATCCTACTCTCTTTACTAAAACTATTGCAAATGATTTGTTTGTATGCCAAATTTATGTTGATGATATCATATTTGGGTCTACTAACAAATCTACTTGTGAAGAGTTTAGTAGGTTCATGATTCAAAAATTCGAGATGTCTATGATGGGGGAGTTGAAGTATTTCTTAGGATTTCAAGTGAAGCAACTCCAAGAGTGCACCTTCATCAGCCAAACCAAGTACATTCAATACATACTCACCAAGTTTGGAATGAAGGATGCCAAGCCCATCAAGACACCCATGGGAACCAATGGGCATCTCGACCTCGACACGGGAGGTAAATCCGTAGATCAAAAGCTATACCGGTCGATGATAGGATCTTTACTCTACTTATGTGCATCTCGACCGGATATTATTCTTTCCGTATGCATGTGTGCAAGATTCCAAGTCGATCCTAAGGAAGTTCACCTTAGGGCCGTGAAACGAATCTTGAGATATTTAGTTCATACACCTAAGTTTGGTCTTTGGTACCCCAAGGGATCCACCTTTGATTTAATAGGTTATTTAGATGCTGATTGGGCAGGGTGTAAAATTGATATAAAGAGCACATCGGGGCCTTGTTAGTTCTTGGGAAGATCCCTGGTGTCTTGGGCTTCAAAGAAACAAAATTCAGAAGCCCTTTGTACCACCGAAGCCGAGTACATTGACGTAGGCCATTGTTGCACGCAATTGCTTTGGATGAGGCAAACCCTTAGGGATTATGGTTACAAATTAACCAAAGTCCCTCTCCTATGTGATAATGAGAGTGCAATCCGCATGGCGGATAATCCCGTTGAGCACAGCCGCACTAAGCACATAGCCATTCGGTACCACTTTTTGTGGGATCACCAACAAAGGGGGGATATCGAGATAGCTTATGTGAGCACCAAAGAACAATTAGCCGATATCTTCACCAAGCCATTAGATGAGAAAACCTTTACCAAACTTAGGCATGAGCTAAACATTCTTGATTCTAGGAATTTTGATTGATATTTTGCACACATAGCTCATTTATGTACCTTTGATCATCTCTCTTTCATGTGCTATGACTAATGTGGTTTTCAAGTGTATTTTATGCTAAGTCATAGATTGAAAGGGAAATGGAGTTTTCAGCGAAGACAAGGCTTCCACTCCACTCAAGCGTATTATTTCTCCTTCGTCGTCACTCCGCATCGCTCTCCAACTTTGGTATAATCCTTCACTCATGTATTATTTGCCAAAGGTGGAGAGAGTTCAAAAAAAGGGCTCTAAAGACTCCGTTTTTGGCGATTAATGCCAAAGGGGGAGAGAGTATTAGCCCAAAGCAAAAGGACCGCACCACCACACCAATTTCAATTTTTTTTCAAAACAAGTCTAAGTTTTAAATGTTGTTTTTAATTGGTATTGTATTTGTGATATATTTCAAAAATTGGTATCTAAAACCCTCTTGAACACTAATGGGAGAATTTCATTAAGGGGGAGTTTTGTTAAGTCAAAGGAAAAAGCATTTGAAACAGGGGGAGAAAATTTCAAATCTTAAAAATGCTTCTCGAATTCTTATTCATATACCTTTGACTATTTGCAAAAAGACTTTGAAAAGAATTTCCAAAAGAATTTGCAAAAACAAAACAAGTGGTGCAAGTATGGTCCAAAATGTTAAAATGAAGAAAGCAATCCATGCATATCTTATGAAAATGTAAATTGGTTTAAATCCAAGCAACCTTTGCACTTACCTTATGCAAACTAGTTCAATTCTGCACTTATATATTTGCTTTGGTTTGTGTTGGCATCAATCACCAAAAAGGGGGAGATTGAAAGGGAAATAGGGTCAAACCTTTTCCTATATAATTTTGGTGGTTGAATTGCCCAACACAAATAATTGGACTAACTAGTTTGCTCTAGATTATAAGTTCTACAGGTGCCAAAGGTTCAACACAAACCAATATAAAGTCCAAGAAAGGGTTCAAAAGAAAGGAGCAAAAGACAACCGAAGGCTGCCCTGGTCTGGCGCACCGGACTATCCGGTGTGCCACCGGATCGTGTCCGGTGCACCAGGGAGATCCACTCCGAACTGCTCAGCTTCGGGTTTCTAGGGAGCCAGTCCGCTATAATTCATCGGACTATCCGGTGTAGCACCGGACTGTCCGGTGTGCCAAGCGGAGCAACAGTCGCCAGCGCAACGGTCGAGTTCAACGGTCGGCTGACAACGCTACAGTGCGCGGATTGCGCGCGCAGAGTCAGAGCAGCGCCAGAAGGCGCACCGGACAGTGAACAGTGACTGTCTGGTGGCCCCACTTGTCAGAGCTTGTAACACCCACTTTGTAATTACTAGAAATAATACCAATAGAGAAACAATTTCTCTTTGTGTGAGTTTGACCTTTATGCATCATCTTATGTGAAAATCATGCCCAAAAACAATTAATAAAAGAATATATACCACTAAATTGTGCATCATGCTGGGCTTTTATTGTGTGTGCATTACGTGTGACAATGTAAAAACAATATAAAAAAAATGAATAAGTTAAAACTAGAGTGGAATTTAAGATTTAAAAAGGGAATTCTAGAAAATGGAGGAAAGAGAAAACAACATTAAACAAATGAGGTAAAATAAAATATATAGATAAGAATATATTTATTTACTCAAAAATTTGAATTTGGTACACTTTGATCATCAAGGAATCTCAAAACAAATTTAAATTCAAATGTGAATTCTAAAAATAAAGGGGAGAAGAAATAAAAAAAAGTGTTAACTCGGTTGGGCCCCAAAGCCACCAAATCGGCCCATTTGACCAACTTCCGTGCAGCCCAACTATGATGCGGTGCCGACAAGTGGGCCCTGCCCGTCGGCCTCCCACGCGCCTGCGCATCTCTCTGTTACACCGACGTGCTAGGCCCGTTGCCAGTCGCACCCACCTCGCGTGAGCCCTCTGCCGCATGGACCCCGCTTGTCATCCCCGACTTCTTCGCGCACGGGTGGGCGCAGCTGCCGCCGAGCTTCTCGGCATGGCGTGACCGCGTGGACCGTTGAACCCGACCGCGGGGGACGGGATTTGGTGGACCCGAGTCGATCCCCCTGCGCCTATAGATGCTCGAGCCGCGACCCCCTCGTCCTCGCTCGCAAGCCTTATTCGCCGGAATCCCCGTGCCCACTACCGATAGATAGCCATCGTCGTCCTTCGTGCTCGGCACCCAATTGGACCCCCGTGTGCGGTCCGAAGGCTTCGCCCGAGCCCCTGGTCCGTTTCGGTGGCGATTACGGGGCCGGAGGGTGACCGGAGCGCGCCCAGTTCGTCACCGCCACCGCGCGTTTGCGGCTCGCCGTGGACCGATCGAAGCAGCTCCGTACTTAGGGTAAGGACCCGCTCTCCTGGCTCGCCTTCATCTTAATTTCATTCCGCGCCCAGCGTATTAGAGTTTGGCGCACTGGAGCTTCGGATTGACCTCCTCCGGCGAGGCCTCCGTCGTGGGGGAAACGGGTGCGACACCGTCGCGGTGCCGGGGGTAGAAGACGAGTTGATGGTCGTTGGTTCGGTGATCAATGGTGTAGCTTATTTCCTGCGCGTACCTGTTCGTGGAATGATCCGGACCATTGATCCAGTGGTGAACGGCTGGGAACCGAGGATACCGATTCGGCCTGGGAATTTTACTAGAGAACCCCCCAGAAACCCTGTAAATAACCCGCCGTCCACTGAACAGCCCTCTGTGTCTGTGGAGTCTTGCGCCAGAGCCCCTGATTTTCCCAGAATTTGACGCCCAGTCCAGAGCAGTGTAAAACCAGAGAAAATAATTTATAAACGGATTTTCAATAGGAAAATAATTGCTAGAACTTTGATAATTCATAGAAAATGTATATAAAGTCCAAAATTACCCATTCCAGTTCCTAAAATTTTATAATTTTATTCTCTATCACTTAGAGCCTCTGTTTTATCATGAAAACAGTAAGAAAATGTAATTCTCACTTAATCCTATTTTAAACACATAAAACCTTTGAAAATCCATAACTTAAATTCTATAACTCCAAAAATTATGATTCCTGTTCCTAGGATTTTATTTTAATATGTAGATTATTACTGTGTATTTTATTTATATGTTTGGTGTAATGTTAATTTCTCTATATACACTGTGCTTGTTTGTATTGTGGCGAGTAGAAGAGCCCGTTGCTGAGGATCCTGGTGAGCAGCAGGTTGAAGTAGCTGAGCAGGAGCTCATTGAAGGCAAGTTGTGCCCTTGACCACTTTTTACCCAATAATGTTCTTTAATACCATTTATTCATGCATAGGTTAATTTTGATGGGACCCAATAGGTCACCCTAGATTGTTTATCTCATTACCTTGTTTACCCCTGAATCACTTGGGTAGTTTGCTATTGCTTTACATGGTTTTGGGATAATCATTTATTATATCTATGTTCCAATTATTCTTGTTATTCTATTTATGTTCATGTCAAGTTCATTAATGTTAATTGGAACATAGAGCTTAACTTGAGAAACACGTGCCACCACAAGGGTTTAATGGGACGCCCTTGGCTGACTAATTAGGATAGCTAGTGGAAGACTACCTTACCCGAAAGGGGCAAGGGCAGTAGGGGAGTGGTCAGTGTAGGGAGGTCCTTGGTTGATTTTGCTGCGATGGCGGTCAGACAAGAACCCTGCATTGGAGCTTCCTATAAACTGTAGCGGGTTTTCGGAAGCTAGTGGAACTTTGTAAAGGCCTCGTAGTGTTGCCCTGCCGCGCTTCCTAGGTAGAGGTGTATGGGATTCGTGACCCCTTGGCAGATGGGTAGCATGACTTATGGGTAAAGGGTACAACCTCTGCAGAGTGTAAAACTGGTATACTAGCCGAGCTCACGGTCATGAGCAGCTCAGGACTCTCTGATGATTAAATTATGGAACTTAAATTCAATTTTGTCATTTGCATATGCATGGGTTTATTATCAATTTTGTTCTATTATTTATTAAGGTTTGGTATTTACTTACATCTAGTAAATGCTAATAAAAGTTTGACCAACATTAAAAGCAATGCTCAGCTTTAACCATTCTCTTTGATAAGCCTTACACTCCATGAGCTCCCACCTTTGGTGAGTTCATGTCACATTATTCCCCACAACTTGTTGAGCGATGATCATGTGTGAGCTCACCCTTGCTGTCTCACCCCCCCCCCCACAGGAGAAGAGCAGGTGGTTCAGGAGGAGCCACAAGGCGAGGAGTATGATCTAATCTAGGTGGCGTTTCTCAGTTGACATTGGCGCCGACAATCCTTAGTTCGTTTTATGTTTATTCTTTTATTTTGTAATAAGTCTTCCGCTATGTAATAAATACTCTGATGTTTTATGACATTTATCTCTATGCACTCTGTTATTATATATGTTGTCTTCTTGGCACATGTATGAGATGCACTTGGCTTTGTTCCTTAAAGCCGGGTGTGACAGAAGTGGTATCAGAGGAAATGTTGACTGTAGGACGAAACCTAGATAGAAATGGATAAACCCTTACCTACTTATCTTATTCTGATTCATTCTATACTTACCTTACTCTAATTCATTCTATACTTATCTTACCTTCATCCTGTCTCACCTTTTGCTGTCTAACTCTGATTATTCTTACCTTTTCTACTCTGAGACAAGATGGATTTCACACCTGGGAATCCTACATTTGTGATCTTTTTAAGAGATAGGAGACCTAAGACAAAACTAAAACTATTTTCTCTATTTTAAAAAAAATGTTGGTTGATTGTTCTGATGATAAATGCTTGATTTGCTTCTTTGATTGATTGAAACATTATAGTTGGGCATCTTAGCATGTACCACCATAAGGTAATGTATTAGCTTTAGTGGGTGACACACTAATCTACTTAGCTAATAAATCCCCCGCAGTAACATTCCTTGTAATTACTCGACTTGTCCACAATTCTTCCTTTCTTACCCTGTGTTTCTAACCCAGAAGGGCTACCCCTATAGTGTTAGAAGAGAGCACTATAGACGTGATCCTTGGTATATCATGGTTAAGAAAGGCAAAGGCAGTATATACACTATGGTAAGGGAACCATAGAACTCACCAGTTCCAAAGGAGAAAGATTTCAAGTTAATATTGCAGTAACCTCCTCATCCATGTGTGCAATGTTCTTTATACCTGAGGAGTTTGTTGGTGACAACATCCGGGTGGTTAGAGATTTTCCGGATGTCTTTCCAGAGGAGTTACCAGGGATGCCACCTGATAGAGAAGTTGAGTTTGTTATTGATCTCTTACCTAGAACCGCCCCTATTTCTAAACGGCCATATAGGATGTCCGTAGAGGAGTTGAAGGAACTTAAGAAGCAGTTAACTGAGTTACAAGATGCTGGGTACATTCGTCTGAGTTCCTCACCGTGGGGAGCACCGGTACTGTTTGTACAGAAGAAAGATGGATTGCAAGGGATGTGTGTGGATTAAAGGTCCCTTAATGGTGTCACTATGAAGAACAAGTATCCATTACCCCGCATTGAAGATTTATTTGATCAGATGAGAGGTGCAAGGGTATTCTCGAAGATTGATCTCCGATCGGGTTATCACCAAATGAAGATTAGGCCATCGGATATTCCCAAGACAACTTTCTCAACCCGATATGGATTATATGAGTTCACCGTTATGTCGTTTGGATTAACTAATGCACCAACTTATTTTATGAATTTGATGAATAAGGTGTTCATGGAGTATTTGGATAGGTTCGTCGTAGTAGTTATCGACGATATTCTTATCTATTCTAAGAGTGAAAGTGATCATGAGGAACACCTGAGATTGGTGCTACAGAAGCTAAGAGATAATCAACTCTACGCCAAGTTTAGCAAATGCGAGTTCTGGATTGACGAGATGCCAGTCCTTGAACATATCATGGAAGGATATCAGTGGATCGTGCTAAAGTTAAGGAGATAATGGAGTGGAGAGTACCCACTACAGTTACTGAGATTCGAAGTTTCTTGGGACTAGCAGGATATTATCGGAGATTTATTGAAGGATTTTCTAAAATCGCTAAGCCTATGACCTTGCTTTTGGAGAGAGGAAGAGAATTTAAGTGGGACGATAAGTGCCAGGATAGTTTTGATCAATTGAAGAAAAGATTGATGTCGCCACCAGTATTGGTTATGCCAGACTTACAGAAAGGATTTGATATCTATTGTGATGCATGTGGCCAAGGCTTAGGATGTGTGCTCATGCAAGAGGGACATGTGATTGCCTATGCTTCTCGTCAATTGCGGAAACATGAATTGAACTACCCCACTCATGACTTGGAATTGGCAGCCGTTGTGCATTGTTGGGGACTTGTTCTCAAATGCTATGAATTAAGAACAAGGCAACATAAAATGTTAAATGTTAATGTCCTTCGTCCGCTGAAGCATTATTTCCTCAAGGATTTAATGGACTTCGGATGAAGGTTAAAACGACACAATTACGAAGGTTGAATTTTCATAATTAAATTCTCAAAGAGTATATAAAATAATGTGAGATATAAAGCATTAAAGACAAGTAAACTATAGGCAAACAACATCATTTTCATATTATATAAACTTGATGTATTCGAATACAATATTAGATACATTTATACCTCTGCCTTGGCAAGGAATAATTCCCGAGTGATGCGATTGCAATTACAGGAATGCGTGAACAGTAAAGGAATATTGTTCACTATTTATAGGCACAAGACACAGCCTGTGAGGAATTACAATCATGCCCCTCATAAAAGATTACAACAATGACTCAAACACTTGTGGACTAAAAGGTCATTTTACTTTTAAGTCAGTTTGCAATTCCGAAGCTTCATGAATAGCAACCTTCGGTCATCACGTGCAGACAGCTTCAGCCGAAGCTGTTTCTTCCTGCAGGACCTTCGACGACGAAGCATGGTCCCAACAGTAGCCCCTTCACGGTGCTAGATCGTTTTTCGTAACGAGCTTGATCCGTGAAAAAAGTCTCTTAGGCTTCAGGAAGCCGAAGGTCCGAAAAACACCTTCCCTGAGCTCGTTGTCGAGAAACGATTCAGTTTCCGAGCGCGTAGCGGTCCCACCCTGCAGGGTTACTATTTGGTCTCTGCGGTCCACCGCACAGCGGGTGTAAGCAGCCGTTTGCCTGGTGTAAAAATCCTAACGATTCACCTTCTTACCTGCAGCACTATATAAACAGACGGGTAGGTGTGAAGTTACCACAGCATTCATTGCTATTGCACTGTTTTGCTGCCAAAATTTTTAACCATATCTGAAGCTTGACTCTCGCAAGCAGACGAAGCTCCAGTTTTAAAGCCTACTTCGTCAGAAGAAAAAGTTTCGGAAGAAAAACTTCTTTAGTTCCCAAGAAATTCAGAATTAAATGGCCAGAGTGCGCTCTACCGCTAGAGTTGAGCGTGAGGGAGGTGAAGCCGAAGGAGCGGAGACTGTTCCTATCTCCGAAGCGATGCAACGATCCGGACTGGTGACCTCGGAAGGAATCCGTACTGCCGAGACAGAGCAGACTGCTGTCGAGACAGAAGAAGCTGTTGCCGAAGCGGAAGAAGGAAATATTGAGGAAGCTGATTCTGATGATGATTACCATATTGCCGCGCCAAGCAAGCCCAGCCACTTGGACTTCGGGAAGTCGACTGTCTCCAAGGCTGATTTCTCCAAGATGGTGAAGTCGGGTTATTTCAGTGAGAATGAGAAGAAGCTACTTCGCTTCGGGGGGAAGAAACTACCCTGAAGCCAGAAAAAGATGAAATAGTTATTTTTAAGAGCTTTCTAAAAGCTGGATTAAGATTCCCCTTAAATAGGATGATATCTGATGTGCTGCAAAGATTTGGTATCTACTTTCACCAACTGACTCCCAACGCAATTGTTAGGCTCAGCGTCTATATCTGGGCTCTCCGAAGCCAGGCGGTGGAGCCATTTGCTGACAGCTTCTGTCGAGTTCATGAGTTGCATTATCAAACTAAGGCCAGAAAAGATGGATTGCATGAAAATTTTGGCTGCTATAATTTTGCTTATCGGAAAACCACGAAGTTTCCCGTGATCAGCTACCGAAGCAAATGGCCGGCAGGCTGGAAATCAGAATGGTTTTATGTCAAAGTTGATGAAGATAAAGAGAAGCTGGTTCAGAGCCCTCTTGAATTAATCTTCGGAGAAACAAGACCCCGATGCAAAATGACAGTAGAAGGTCCAACTTGGGCTGCACTAGGCGAATTCAAAATTATAGCAGAACATATTGGCACTAGAGATTTAGTGCAAGAATTCCTGGCCTTCAGAGTTTTTCCAACGATGAAAGAGTGGACAATGCCGAAGCTTAAAGGGGAAAAGAAAGAGGGGGAACTCGTTAGGCTACCTTATCATTATAAATTCAAGAAATATTTTAAAGTACCCTGCCGAGAAGAAGATATTCCTGCTTCTCCTTCTGCTGTTGAAGTAGAAGAGATTATGAAGGTAATTGTTGGGGGCCTTCGGCTTCCGAAGGTCCTCAAAAACAGGATTTAACAGTATTTCTGGAGTATAGTGTGTGAACAGGTATCTTCGGACTCAAGGTGTGAGCAGGAAAGCTTCGGCGTGGCAGCAAAAAAATGAAACCGACTTAAAGATGAAAAGGCTATTCAGACCTCGATAGATTACTATAGAATTATTATCAAATGTAAGGGGCATAAATGTAATTTTGCATAGGCTGTGTCCTGTGCCTATAAATAGGTGAACAGTACCCCCGTACTGTTCACGCTGATTTTGCATTCACTTTTGCGTCACGCTTTTACTCTCATCTCCTTCAAGTTGAAGCATCTGAGAACAAGTCCCCAACATTGGCGCCCACCTCCGGTGAACTCACTTCCATTTCTTGAGCTTTGAACACCTTCGGCAAGCATCACCTTCGTCATGCCGCCGAAAAAAGCTTCAGCAACAGGGGCTGGCACGCTGCAGCCGCTGGACCCCAATCAAGACGTCCTTTCTCTTAGAGAGGCTCGGAGCCAGAAGAGGAAGGCTGTCAGTCCAACACCTCCGGAGGATGATCTAGATCAGGAAATTCAAAATCTGGAGATCCTTCAGCAGCAGGTCCAACGCAAGAGGGAGAAGATGGCTCGTCTAGCTGATCTTCAGAGACAGATAGATGAAGCTTCGGAAGAGGTTCGTCATCTTATTCAAGATGATCAAAGCCGAAGGCTTCCACGCAGAGAGCTTCATCAGGAAGGCTTCCACAACGAGGATGAATGGTATGAAGATTTCCATCATGGAAACTTTGCTTTTGATGATGCTTCTCCTCTCTCAACAGAATTGCAGGCTACACCTTGGCCACAGACTTACAAGCCACCTCAGCTTCCCATATATGACGGTCACTCAGACCCTAAGCAATTCCTAATGAGCTATGAAGCAACTATATCTTCGTACGGTGGCAATACGGCAGTTATGGCAAAATCCTTTGTCATGGCCGTCAGGAGTGTTGCTCAGACTTGGTACTCTTCTCTTCGGCCAGGGACAATCACTTCTTGGCAGAAATTGAAGGATATGCTGATAACTAGCTTTCAAGGGTTTCAGACGAAGCCGGTCACCGCTCAGGCTCTCTTCCAGTGTACCCAAGACCATGAAGAGTACCTTCAGGCGTATGTCCGAAGGTTTCTGCGTCTAAGGGCACAGGCGCCGACAGTGCCCAATGAGATTGTCATTGAGGCCATGATCAAGGGGCTTCGGCCGGGGCCATCAGCGCAGTATTTTGCCAGGAAGCCACCACAAACGCTGGAGAAGCTGCTCCAGAAGATGGACGAATACATTCGAGCTGACAATGATTTTCGTCAAAGAAGGGAGGAGGCTTTCAGGTTTTCTGAGATGACCAGGGGCTTCGGAGGGAGGTTCTATCCGAGGCACGTCAGATCAATTCATAACTCTACACAAAATGATGATAGAGGGAGCCAACAGCAAAGGCCACAATGTTCTTCACAGGCTTCGGGGCAACAGCAAGGCTCCTTCCGACCACCAGCTCTGAGAGGCAGAGGCGCCAGGGGCTTCGGCGGAAGATTTGGCGATCAACCGAGAAGAATCTTTTGCTTATTCTGTGGTGAGAACAAAGGCCATACCACCAGGATGTGCCATGTTACCATCCAGAAGCAAAAGGAAATAGCCGAAGCCGCAGCAAAACAAGCTCAGCCGAAGCAGGTCATGCATACCGCTTCGTATCATTCGCCTTACATCCCAGAATATGTGGGCAACCACCCTGCAGTTTCTGTTGCTTCAGCGAGTCAACCTCAAGCTTCCTGGCAACAGCCTCCGCCTCCACCTCCGCTGCAACAAGGCCAACAGCCAGAAGGGAGCCAGTATGCTCCACACCAAAGGGACTTCAGAGAGCAGTTCGAAGCTCGTACAGTCAACAGCACTGTGCCAGAGTCAAAGCACATCTATTGACAAATATCCTACCTCAATAGCAGTCTTTCTTATTCAGTCTTATTTTCTGTGTAATAAAGGACATTGTTTAGATTTCATGTATATAATTTCGTTGTTTGCCACAAGGAAAATATATTTTCTTCACAGGCCTAAGTTGTTGAAGTTTAAAGATTTGTGATAACAAAGAGGACCTTCGAACTATCGAAAATTCTTCGAAGCAACAAAAAGTCGTTCTAAGGAACGCAGAGTAAGTTTGCCGAAGTCACAAAAAGCCGCTCCAGAAGGAGTGCAGTGTAAGTTTTCTGCTCCAAAGTCGTTCCAAAGGGAATGCAGAGCATACAGCGAAAAGTCAACGCTGATACCGCCTAAGTAAAAGGCGAAGCGCGAAAAGTCAACGCGAATACCGCTGAAAGTAAAAGGCGAAGAAGCTCCTAAGGGAGGCTTACAGCGAAAAATAAACGCTGATTCCGCTGAAGTAAAAGGCGAAGAAGCTCCTAAGGGAGGCTTATAAAAGATTATGTGTTTTATTGCAGGGATGCGTATGTATCTTCGGAATAAACATCACCTCACATAACATAACATCATCGCATCATTTCGTATAGCATAAGCATCATACATCATGTTGCATATGGCACAAGAGGTGGATACAATATCGATCTACGGAAGAATGTTTTGAAAAAAGGAAAAAATCACAATGTCACAAGGAGATACATTATTGATCGCCGGAAGTGTAGCTTCGGAAAATATCTTCACGAAGCCTGATATTATTCATCAGAACACTGGATATTGTTGTGACAAAGAAAAATTCTTCTTCACGAAGCATGAAAAGAAGGGAAGGTGTTTTTTCGTCAAAGACTCAAAAATGGTACGTGTAAAATTTCATGCATCGTAAAGAGTTGAACAATAAAAACAGGTATATTACATTCAGGGTTACAAAATGTCACAGTATATTATATTTCAGAAGTTTTTACAATAATACTTAATCTTCTCTCAAAATGACTTCTGCAGCCTCGTTCAGAAGCCGATTAACAACTTCATCCATGATAGCTTCAACCATCTTTTTAATTTCGTCGTCTCCTTTCGGGGGAGGTCCCGAAGACGCTTTAGTAGGATCTGAAGGAGGACAGGATACGGCTACATTGCTATTACAAATCGCGAACAAAATTTAAAATCGAAAATTACAACACAATAAAACCATTAGTTGATACCTATTTGCCCTTCGGGCTCTGCGCTTTTTTCAGCAGCTTCAGCCACTTCTCTAGCATCGCGAATGCCCTTTTCACTTTTTCGAATAATTTCTCGGGCCATTTCTCGGCCACCATTATCCCAGATATCGGTAAAAAATTTTCCACCAACCATGCTAGCTTCGGCCGAGGGATCTCTTGCATCTTCGAAGGACAAAGCAGCTTCGGATTGCGATAGAATCTTTACGTGTTCGCAGCCTCTTTTCTCTAAAATGGTGGCAATTCCTCTGGCACCCGAAAAAGCACATATATCTCCACGGCTATTTAAAATTTCCTCGAAGGCCTCAGCTTCGTGATCGATCCATTCGATGGGACCTTCGGGATTGCCTCTCGTAAAGTTTTCTTCGCTTGAGAATGCGCCGACCCTGGCGAAGCTAGCTTTTAACTTCTTAACACACTCTATACATTTGTTATAGCATCTCTTCTTGGACGAACGAAGCTCTTCAACAGTTCCTTCTAAGTGATCTGCCCATTGGTCGCTGAGTTCTCGCTTTGTTTCTTCAAGTATGCGTTCTTCCTTGGCTCTGGCCAGTTGTTTCCGAAGATCTTCAATTTCGCGCTTCTGAGCTTCAGCTTGACCTTTAAAAGCAGCTTCGTTTTCCTTTATTTTATTTATCAATGAGTGTAATATTTTATCTTTTTCGAGACCTTCGTTCCTCAGTTCAATTACTTCGGAACGAAGGTTGCTCAGGGCTATAGCACACCCTTCGTCTTCAGCATCCTTCTGTGCCCTGAGGGCATTGCTAAGTATCAGGCCCTGCAAAGAGAAATATGTGTGCGTCAATAGATTTAAACAAACGAAAAATTTTGGTCTCAACAAAAAATGCAAAGATCCCATTTGTTGCACCTTTAAGCTATTATAGGCCAGGCTGTCGGCCAGATCGTTCTTCGACAGCACCGAGAGCCCGTCTTCTAATGTTGGAAATCCGAAGCTCTTGCTCATCTCCCGACAGACAGAAATCTCCTTGCTGTCAGGGAGACAATACAAAAAGTCCTCTTCTCCACTGCCATTGAATATTAATGCCCCCTTTGGGTACTTCAGTTTTTGGGCGTAGCGCTGGGCCTCTTGCTCTTCTTTTTCTGATAGTTTTTTCCCCGAAGCATGACGAACAATATAATCACGAACTTTGGAGGATGCTTCGGGGGCAATGACACCGATTTCTTCAACAAAAGTTGGTTCTGTTATTTTTTTCTTCCTCAGTTTCCAAGGATTTTATCTTCGTGGGCTCTGAGGACCCAGCTTCGGCTTCAGTTTCTTGCTCTGGAGCTTTAGTATCAGAAATTTCAGTTGATGCTTCAGGAATGGCAGCAGTCTTCTTCGGAGGTGTGCTTGAAGATTTAATTGCTTCTAGTACATCTAGCACATTAGCCATTCTCTTTCTTTTCGGAGTCACTGCTAGCACTTTTTGATTTTTTACTGTCTCAACATTTGCTGCAGGACTCAGAACTTCTGATGTTTTTTCTTCAGTTGGTTTTTTCACTTCTTCCATTTTTTCTGTGGATGGCGCTTCGGCCATCTTTTTGGTTTCTGGTAGCAAAATCTTCGGTTCTTCCAATTCTATCCTCTTTGGCGCTTCGGCCATTTCTGCGATTTCTGGCAGCAAGGTTGGTTTGGTTGGCTTTTCAGCCTCGGTGGCCGAAGAGGTTTCTCCGGTAAACTCAGGCACCGAAGCTGGTTCAATATAGCGCGGCCGGTGTGTGAAGACCTTTATCCTCTTTCTTTTCGGTTCTGGCTCGCTGGGAGCAATTGCAGCTTCTTCTTTCGCAGAGGTTGTGTTTTTTCTTTTCTGCCCTCGAATGGGATAGCGATAGTCAGGGTAGACAAACCCGATTGCATCAAACACCCGATTCAGCCTCTTCTTTTTTCGGCCTCCGAAGGCTGCTGACAGTGCAGTATCTTCGGCCTTCGAATAAGCCCCAAGAAGTTCATCACTTAAATTTTCAATGCTTTTTAACCAGTCATCATCTGGCTCAACGAATTTATCTCCGAACTTAAAAGTGTACTTCAGCCTGATAAGTCCACCTTCGTCGGCCTCTTTTATGGTTTCTTGCGGCATTTCCCATTTCTCCGCGAGCGGCCACACCCTGAAGGCAATATGCTCTTGTACTAAATCTCTCGTTCCAATAAAAGAACAGATAACGCCGAAAGCTCTCTGGCATTCTTCGGCAGCTTCATTCATTTCAACCTTCGGCCTCCGAAGGCCGAAGCTTTGCCAAATAGGGCGCATAATTATACCTTTGATATCTTCTCGTGCTTTCAGATCATTTTTCACATAAAACCATTCTGTCATCCAGTCGCCGGGCCATCTCTTCCGAAAGGTTGGCACGGGACAGCTTGACCCAGACCGAGAAACAAAATTGTAGCAGCCAAAGTTATTGTGATACTGTTCTTTACCCCAAGGTTTTGTCTCGTATGATAATTCGTGTGTGTTGCAGAAGCTTTTCGCATCAGGTTCCAGACCTTGGCTTCTCACGGCCCATACGAAGATATTCAGCCTTATAATTGCTTCGGGGGTAAGTTGATGAAGATAGATTTCAAACATTTTCAGCACCTCCACGACGAAGCTGCTCAAGGGAAATCGCAGCCCAGCTTTCAAAAAGCTTCGGTACACTACGACTTCATTCTCTTCAGGGTGTGGGCAAGTCTTCTCCCCTTCGTCGGCCCTCACTACGGACAAATCCCGGAAATACCTTCCTCTCATGTTGACAAGATGATTCTCTTTGATAGTTGATTTACCATAAACTGAATGGCTTGGTCGCCAGGGACGATCTTCGGAGTCTTCACCACCGCTGTCCACATCATAACTGTCGCTGTCACCAGTATCCTCAGACAAACCTTCTAGAATCTCCTTGGTGATTTTTTCTGTGTCGGTCTTCGACATTGCTATAAGAAACCCCAGATTTTTCTCTTCATCGAGACTCAGTTTCATCTCGGTAACAGCCTTCTTATCTTCAGACATCTTTGGAGACACTAAAAAACTGTTTTCAAAGCCGAAGCTTCAAAACTAAGAACTCAGCAAATCTTAGTGCACAAGAGCTAAAAATTGAGTGAGCGGGAGCAGATAGCCAGAGAGCGTGCCAAATGAGTTTGCGGTATGACCGTATTTATACGCCCAGTGCGTTGGAAATTGAAAGACCCCGCTTGTCAGTGAATGTTGCTATTCTAGCAAAGGGAAGGTGTTTTTTCAGACCTTCGGCGTAAAGCCTTCGTCCATGTCGCAATCTAAATTTATTATTTTAAACAAATTAATATTGCGAGGGGCTACTGTTGGGGGCCTTCGGCTTCCGAAGGTCCTCAAAAACAGGATTTAACAGTATTTCTGGAGTATAGTGTGTGAACAGGTATCTTCGGACTCAAGTCAGCATCACAGCAGACCAGAATAATACGAAGGTTGATACAGCGCCAAAGGTGTGAGCAGGAAAGCTTCGGCGTGGCAGCAAAAAAATGAAACCGACTTAAAGATGAAAAGGCTATTCAGACCTCGATAGATTACTATAGAATTATTATCAAATGTAAAGGGCATAAATGTAATTTTGCATAGGCTGTGTCCTGTGCCTATAAATAGGTGAACAGTACCCCCGTACTGTTCACGCTGATTTTGCATTCACTTTTGCGTCACGCTTTTACTCTCATCTCCTTCAAGTTGAAGCATATGAGAACAAGTCCCCAACAGTAATAACTGAACCCTTGCCTATCAGGCTAAGTCCACTGGCACTGGAACTGACGAAGTTTTTTCAGAAGGACAAGGCAGCTTCGGTAGTAGAAAGTCCTGCGAAGCCGAAAAAACGGAGAATTATTCAAGTAACAGATGTGATCCACCAGACGCCGCCACCGACAATGGTGCCAAAAATTCCCTTTGCTGAAACTGCCGAAGCCGAAGCTACTGGGATGAAAACTACTGAAGCTGAAACCAGCGAAACCGAAGCTACCGGGGCCGAAGCCGGGGCCACGGAAGAGTCGAACCTGGAAACTACACTTGAGGTTATTGACAATATTCTCCTGAAAATGGCCGAAGAAGAAGCTACTGTGGCTGCAGTGAATACGGCAACTGAAAAGGGGAAAGAGCAAATTGATGAAATTTCTGAAGGAGATGATTTTAACTTTCAGGACCTACTTGGACAAGAGTTAACAGACGCTGAGAAAGAGGAGTTGAAAAAATATGCCATATCTTGCGGATATAAATCAGGCGCTATGCTATTTGGTGGGGTGAACGAAGGGAAACTAAGGTGTCTTCGGAACCGCACCGAGGCCAAAATTGTCAGAACCCTTTCCAAAAGCATTGGCTTGCCGAAGGTGGAAGCGGACTTGTGTCGTTATCAACGACACCATATCGCCGGAAGCTTGCTTTATACTAACTTCAAGATAACGAATATTTTTGTTATTTTATTACTGTTATTATTAACTTTTGGGTCGTGTTCTAACGAAGATCATTTCGACAGAGCATATTATTAAGCAAGGTTCTCAAAATGCAACAAGATCTGGAGGAAGAGAAAAATAAAGCCGTCATTCAAGATTTAGCTGAAAAGGTTGAAAACTACGAAGCCAATCTGAAAAAGAAAGACTTTGCAATCCAAGATCTTGAAATCATGGTCAAAGAGCACGAAGGTGCATTAGAAAAGAAGGATTTTGTTATTCAGACCATTGGGGGCTCTTTGGCTGAAGTCCAAACTGAAAATGACAAATTAAAGAATGAATTGCTCCATCAATCAGAAAAATTCGAGCAAGAAAAGAAATATTTTGAAACAAGCCTGAAAGCTGAAGTAGATAAATACTCAAATTTGCAGAAATCCTTTACAGAACTTCAGGAGAAATGTTTAAGCTTCGGCATCCGATGTGTGCAGCGGCTGAAGGACGTGTTTCACTCTGTCGGAGCTAGCTCTTTGAAATTTACACCTTCAGCTGAAAATCTGCCAAGAACATTAGAACATATTGAAGGCGAAGTTGATGCCCTTGACGAAGTTATTGGTGGGCACGCTGACTTCTGCGCCCTGGTATCTTCTCGGGGCACAGCTGCTGCTTTTTTAAAGGCTGGCTGCACACATGGAAACATCGTGAACAGACCAAACTTCAGCTTGTCAGCTTCAGATTTGTTAGATATCCCAAGCTTAGCCAGAAGCATTGGAAATAGATTCATGATCCAGATCTGGGTAAGTGGCGGGCGGAAAATGACAGGCGACGAAGCTCGAAGCCATCTGAAGCCGGTAAGAAACTTATGTTTGTTACTTTTACCTTCTCCTTTGAAATTTGTACCTTTCTTACTGTGCTGTTTGATATATACAGGATGACGAAGCTGAAGATTGACAATGCTGAAGTTTGACAAAACTGAAGACGAAGCCTTAGCTGAAGCTTAAAATTGCTTGTAATGCGCTTTCCTGCAAAAATTCTTGGAGAAACGTTTGTAATATAGATATGGAATAACTTATGTAAATTTGTACATACCTTGTAATATATTATGTCTCCTATAACCGCATCTAGTCTGCTTTGCTGTGGACGAAACTTCTCTTTTGAGCCGAAGGCGAAAAACACCTTCCCTTCTTTTCGTACACAACGAAGCATAGAAAATTTTTCCTTCGAATCTTTTCCTTATTTTCTGAAGCACCTGTCTTTTTTGTGTAGCATGACGATGACTCTACATATGTCTAAATGGATGTTTATGAATGCAAATGACATGATGATATGTTATGTGCAAATGAATATTAGGACACATGTTCAAAAAACCATAAGCACGGCCCCTCGTCCCCTAAAGAATGATAAAAATCTTTTTGCCGTTTACCTTTCGGCTTCACCGTTTACTTTTCGGTGTATCAGCGTTGACTTTTCGCTGTAAGCCTCCCTTAGGAGCTTCTTCGTCTTTTACTTTCAGCGGAATCAGCGTTTATTTTTCGCTGTAAGCCTCCATTAGGAGCTTCTTCGCCTTTTACTTTCAGCGGAATCAACGTTTATTTTTCGCTGTAAGCTCTGCATTCCCTTAGGAACGACCTTTGAGCTTCTCCCTGTTTTCTTTTCTTTTTTTCTTTGCACTCGAAGGTGCGTTCTCAGCTTTTACATTTACATTTTGGGGGATATCGCTCTTATAGAATTGAAATAAGGAAAAGAAAAATTACATGTTGTGGCCCCATTAAAAACCTTTCTCCCCCTTTGGAAAGGAAAAGGGTGCCACAAAAAAGAATATAAAAAATTACATCAAACTAAACATAATATCGCCGAAGCTCATCCGCATTCCACGATCTAGGAATGTCATTGCCGTCCATATCCTTCAATCT
This sequence comes from Zea mays, assembly GCF_902167145.1. Lineage (NCBI taxonomy): Eukaryota > Viridiplantae > Streptophyta > Magnoliopsida > Poales > Poaceae > Zea > Zea mays. The sequence continues at coordinate 7,151,653 of NC_050104.1, read as the reverse complement.
GTAGGAATCAGGTCTTGACGAAGATACTACCAAAAAGGGGCCTTCCCACTTCAGCTGTAATTTGCCTACTGTTTCAGGGTTAGCTACTCTTCGAAGTACCAAGTGTCCTGGTTCAATATTCTTTAGCTTGACCTTTCTATCACGCCATTTTATTGTTTTAGCTTGGTATTTATTGATGTTTTCCACAGCTTGAAGTCTAATCCCTTCAATAGCCTCTTTTTCCACAGAGCAATCAGCTTCGTTTTCGCCCTCTGCCGAAGCTACTGTCCTTATCGATCCTGTTTTAGCCTCTTCTGGGGTTATTGCTTCGTCACCAAACAATAGTTTAAAGGGTGTAAAGCCTGTTGATCTTGAGATGGTTGTGTTATGACTCCACACCACTTTGATTAACTCGTCTGGCCACTTTCCCCTTGGCTGATTGAAGATTGACTTCATTATTCCTGTCATTATGATCCCATTGGCTCTTTCAACAAGTCCATTAGATTATGGGTGTCGGATTGATGCAAAATGGATCTTCGTGCCGATTTGATTGCAAAATTCTCTGAAGGCTTCAGAATCAAACTGTGTCCCGTTATCCACAGTTATAGCCTTCTGCACTCCGAAGCGACAAACAATGTTTTGCCAGAAAAACTTTTGAATAGTAAACGAGGTTATTGTGGCTAAGGGCTTTGCCTCAATCCATTTGGAAAAATATTCCACTGCCACCACCACATATCTTAAGTTCCCCTGTGCAGGTGGTAATGGACCTAGCAAATCCAGACCCCACCTTTGCAATGGCCAAGTGGGCTGTATTAATTGAGTTAAAGACGAAGGTTGTTTTTGATCTCTTGCACATTTCTGACAACCTTCGCGCTTTTGAACTAAATCCGCTGCATCCGAAGCTGCCTTTGGCCAATAAAATCCTTGGCGAAAAACTTTCCCAAGCAAGGGCCTAGATCCAATGTGAAATCCACACAGACCTGCATGTATGTCCTTCATTAATTCTATACCTTCGGATCTGGATAAGCACTTGAGCAATGGGGAACAGACCCCGCGCTTGTATAACTCCCCTTCTATTATGACATATGGTCGAGCTCTTGCCTCTATTCTCCTGTTATAAGCTTCGTCGTCTGAAAGAAAATTACCCTAAAGGAAAGAGATGATTTCAGTTCTCCAATCTTCACTATAAACAGGGGATATGTTGAGGATTGCTCTTTCAAGAAGCTCGACCGAAGGTGCTTTTATTGTTTCAAAAAATACTTCCGAAGGTATAGGCAGCCCCTGGGCTGCTGACTTAGCCAATAGATCAGCGTATTCATTCTCTCCACGAGGAATATTTTTGACAGAAAAACCTTCGAAGGAAGCCTCAATCCTTCGGACTGTATCTAGATACCTTTCAAGCTTCGGGTCTCTTGCTTTGTAACTTTTGTCAATATGACCAGAAATAACTTGAGAATCAGTTTTAAGAATGGCCCTTCTGATTCCCATTGCCTTTAATTTCCGAAGACCCAAAAGCAGAGCTTCATACTCGGCGATGTTATTTGTGCAACTAAAATCAAGTCTTGCCGCATAACAAGTTTTAACTTTGGAAGGTGAAACCAACACAGCAGCCGCTCCTGCTCCGAAGGTTCCCCAAGACCCATCGCAAAACACTGTCCATGCTTCGGCGTCTTTATTTGTTTCTTCCTCCGGAGCCTCTGGCGTCCAATCAGCAATGAAGTCTGCTAATGCCTGGGACTGGATCGAAGATCTATGAACATAATCAATACAAAATTCATTGAGCTCTGCAGCCCATTTTCCAATCCTTCCAGTAGCTTCTCGGTTCCTCATAATATCCTTCAGAGGTTGTGAAGAAGGAACAATTATGTTGTAAGCTTGAAAATAGTGCCAAAGCTTTCTCGAGGCCATCAAGACAACATACAGTACCTTCTCCAACTCTATATAATTTTTCTTTGATAAACTAAGAACCTCGGATACAAAATATATTGGGGCCTGCCTCTTAACCTGGCCTTCAAGCTTCTCCTGAACAAGTGCTGCACTTACCGCTGAGTGCGAAGCTGCCATATATAATAACAAAGGAGCCCCTGGCGTAGGTGGAGTTAATGTTGTTAGATCTATCAAATATTGCTTCAGTTCTTCGAAGGCCTTCTGCTGGAGTGGTCCCTATTGAAAGACTTCAGCTGTCTTCAGCACTTCGAAGAATGGTAAGTTTCTCTCTGCTGATCTAGATATGAATCTGTTGAGAGATGCTAGCCTTCCTGTCAATCTTTGAGCCCCCTTTTTTGTACTTGGTGGCTCCATTCGAAGTATAGCTTCGATTTTACTTGGGTTGGCCTCAATTCCCTTTGTTGAAACTAAGCAACCGAGAAATTTCCCCTTCTTTACTCTGAAGACACATTTTTCTGGATTCAGCTTTAGACCAGCCTGTCTAAAATTAGCGAAGGTCTCCTGTAAATCAGCAATGTGGTTATCCTGCTTCGTGCTTTTTACAATGATATCATCAACATAAGTTAGTACATTCCTGCCTATCTGAGAATGGAGAACATTTGCTGTCATTCTGCTGAAACTTCCTCCAGCATTTTTAAGCCCCTCAGGCATCCGAAGGTAGCAATATGTCCCACTACGGGTTATGAAGCTGGTTTTTGGTTCATCTTCCTTCTTCATCCATATTTGATGATAGCCTGAATAGCAATCCAGCAAACTCATGAGCTCTGATGAAGCTGCTGCATCAACTAAGGAATCTATCCTTGGCAATGGAAACTCGTCCTTCGGACAGACTTTATTAAGGTCAGTAAAATCGATACACATTCTCCATTTACCATTGGCCTTCTTCACCATAACGGTGTTAGCCAACCATTCTGGATATTTTAATTCTCTAATAACTCCGGCACTGAGAAGTCTTTTCACTTCATTTCGAGCACCTTCGGCCTTGTCATCAGACATCTTCTGAAGCCTCTGTTTCCTGGGTCTGAAGGATGGATCAACATTGAGCGAGTGCTCAATAACATCCCTGTTAACTCCGCAAAGATCATTAGCTGACCAAGCAAAAACATCTTTATTGTTAAACAAAAACCTTATCAAGGTTTTCTCCTGCTCTTCGGACAATTGAGATCCCAATAGCACCTTCTGCTCTGCTATATCCTCACATAAGAGCATGGGTTTCGGCTGGTCAGCCGAAGCAGCTTTTTCCCTTCTGAACTTGTATTGCTCACAAGCTTCGGTTCCATCTATATTATGGATTGCTTTTGAGTCTGTCCAATTTCCTTCGGCCCTTCTGGCAGCTTCTTGACTTCCATGAATAGCAATGGGCCCTTGGTCCGAAGGTATCTTCATGCAAAGATAAGCTGGATGCAGAATTGCTTCGAAGGCATTAAGAGTACCACGACCAATGATTGCATTGTAAGGGTACTCCATGTCAACGATATCAAACATAATTTGTTCAGTTCTTGTGTTGTTGATGAATCCGAAGGCCACTGACATTGAGATTTTGTCGAGTGCTACAATCTGCCTTCCTCCGAAGCCACAGAGGGGATGTGTGGCATCAAGAATTTTATCTTCAGGCTCTTGCATCTGTCTGAAGGCTTTAGCAAATATGATGTCAGCTGCATTGCCTGTATCAACCAAAACATTGTGGACCAGAAATCCTTTGATAACACAAGAGATAACTATAGCATCATTGTGTGTGTAATCCTTGAGTTGAAGATCATCTTGGGAGAAGGTAATAGGAATGTGAGACCATCTTGACTTGATGAAGGGTCCTTGCACCCCGACATGCTGTACCCTTCTCTGTGCTTCCTTCTTCTTCTTCTTGTTGGCTGGTTCTGAACATGAACCGCCTGTTATCGGGAGTACCAGCTTCGGAACCGAAGCAGCTCCAGCTTGAATATTGAACGAAGCCATCAGCTCAGAAAAAGTGGTAGTGAGTTCACCGGAGGTGGGCGCCAATGTTGGGGACTTGTTCTCAAATGCTATGAATTAAGAACAAGGCAACATAAAATGTTAAATGTTAATGTCCTTCGTCCGCTGAAGCATTATTTCCTCAAGGATTTAATGGACTTCGGACGAAGGTTAAAATGACACAATTTCGAAGGTTGAATTTTCATAATTAAATTCTCAAAGGGTATATAAAATAATGTGAGATATAAAGCATTAAAGACAAGTAAACTATAGGCAAACAACATCATTTTCATATTATATAAACTTGATGTATTCGAATACAATATTAGATACATTTATACCTCTGCTTTGGCAAGGAATAATTCCCGAGTGATGCGATTGCAATTACAGGAATGCGTGAACAGTAAACGAATACTGTTCACTATTTATAGGCACAAGACACAGCCTGTGAGGAATTACAATCATGCCCCTCATAAAAGATTACAACAATGACTCAAACACTTGTGGACTAAAAGGTCATTTTACTTTTAAGTCGGTTTGCAATTCCGAAGCTTCATGAACAGCAACCTTCGGTCATCACGTGCAGACAGCTTCAGCCGAAGCTGTTTCTTCCTGCAGGACCTTCGGCGACGAAGCATGGTCCCAACATGCATGCACTTAAGATTTGGAGACATTACGTTATGGGAACCAAGTGCCAAGTATATACGGATCATAAGAGTTTGAAGTATATATCCACTCAGAAGGATCTCAACCTTAGGCAACGCCGTTGGTTGGAGCTTATTAAGGATTATGATTTGGAGATTCACTATCACCCAGGCAAGGCGAATTTGGTTGCAGATGCCTTGAGTCGAAAGGAGCATGTTCATTCAGCTGTTGTTGCCCAGCTAACCGATGAGATTGTTGAGGATTTCATGAGACTTAACCTGGGGATAGTTGCTCACACTGAAGGAATTACTATTGATGTGGAGCCTACTTTGGAGCAAGAGATCCGCAAAGGACAAATTGGTGATGCTAAAATAAAAGAGATCAAGGATCTGATTACTGAAGGTCGAGTTCTGGAATTTATGGAAGATGAGCAAGGCACTGTATGGTTCAAGGACAGAATGTGTGTTCCTGATATTGAAAGCCTTCGAGAGACTATTTTAAAGGAGGCCCATGATTCGGATTATTCTATTCATCCTGGTAGTACTAAGATGTATCAGGATTTGAAGCGGAAGTATTGGTGGTATGGATTGAAGAGAGATGTGGCTGCACATGTAGCTATGTGCGATGTATGTCAAAGAGTTAAGGCTGAACACCAGAGGCCAGCTGGACTACTGCATCCACCGAAGATACCCGAGTGGAAATGGGAAGAGATTGGTATGGATTTCATCACTGGATTGCCTCGCACCCAGAAAGGATATGATGTTATATGGGTGATTGTGGATAGATTGACTAAAGTGGCTCACTTTATTCCTGTAAAGACTACTTATAAAGGTTCTCAGCTAGCAGAGTTATGTATGGCTCGGATTGTGTGTTTGCATGGAGTACCAAAGAAGATCGTGTCTGATCGAGGTTCGTAGTTTACCTCAAGATTTTGGAGAAGCTTTCATGAGAATATGAGTACGAAGTTGAATTTTAGTACAGCCACCCTCAGACTGATGGACAGACTGAAAGGACTAATCAAGTATTGGAAGATATGTTGAGAGCATGTGCCCTTCAGCATGGAGGAAGTTGGGATAAAAGTCTACCGTATGCTGAGTTCTCATATAATAATAGTTATCAGGTGTTGGGGACTTGTTCTCAAATGCTAGGAATTAAGAACAAGGCAACACAAAATATTAAATGTTAATATCCTTCGCCCTTCGAAGCATTATTTCCCTAAGGATATAATGATCTTTGGACGAAGGTTATAAAGGACATACCTTCATCAGCATAAAATATAATAATGAAGAAAGAATCATATGAAACATATAAGTTAACATGAACGGTTATGTATTATTGACAACTCATCTCTATTTTACTATGATGGAAGAATAGAAATGATATCAAATTATAAATGTACCTTCAGCTTGTGAGAAGGTAAAAGTACAAGTGTGACACAAAAGTCAATGCCCAATCAGCGTGAACAGTACAGGAATACTGTTCACCTATTTATAGGCACGGGTCGCAGCCCATGCAAAATTACATTAATACCCATTACATTTAACAATAACCCTATAGTAATTCTTTGAGGTCTAATTTGGCTTTTCATCTTTAAGTCGGTTCCCCTTTTCTGTCGTTATGCCAAAGCTTTTCTGCACATAGCTTCGTGATCGTCTTATCCTTCGTCGTGATCGCCTTTCGTCCCAGTCAAGCTTCGTCTTTAACCGTGCTTTTGTATACCCGCAACCTAACTTCGAAGGTGCCTGTTTACATATTTCTCTTGGAAAACATTGTTAAATCATGTTTTTGAGGACCTTCGGAAGCCGAAGGCCCCCAACAGTAGCCCCTCGCAATATTAATTTGTTAGAATGATAAATTCAGATTGCAAAATGGACGAAGGCTATAAGCCGAAGGTCCGAAAAAACACCTTCCTTTTGCTAGAATAGCAACAGTCATTGGCAAATGGGGCCCTCCAGTCTCCGACATAATAGGTTTATAAATACGGGCTCGCCACAATTTATTGGGCACGCTCTCTTGCCATCTGTTTTTCCTGCTCAAATAGTTTTCTGCCTACAAAAATTTGGTTGCCTCCCTAGTTTTAAGCTTCGGAAGCGAGAGGCAAGAATTACGAAGGAATGTCTGAGGAGAAGAAGGTTGCTGCCGAAATGAAGCTGAGCCTTTCTGAAGATATGCATCTGGGTTTTCTTGAGTCAATGGCGAAGACGAATACGGAGAAGATTACAAGGGAGATTTTAGAAGGTTTATCTGAAGATACTGGTGAGAGTGACAGTTACGATGCAGATAGCGGGGGTGAAGATTCCGAAGATCGGCCATGGCGACCAAGCCATTCAGTCTTCGGAAAATCAACTATTGGGCAAAGTCACCTTGAAAACATGAAGGGCAGATACTTTTGAGATATGTCCATTGTGAGAGCAGATGCCGGAGAAAGAACTGTGCCGAGCCCTGAAGATGATGAAGTCGTTATCTTCCGAAGCTTTTTAAAAGCTGGGCTACGATTTCCTTTAAGCAGATTCGTGGTAGAAGTTCTGAAAATATATCAGGTTTACCTTCATCAACTTACCCCTGAAGCAATAATAAGAATGGGAATCTTCGTCTGGGCTGTGAAGAGTCAGGGTCTAGAGCCAAGTGCGAAAAGCTTTTGCAATATACATGAATTGTTATATGAAACGAAACCCTGGGGTAAAGAGCAATATCATAACAACTTTGGTTGCTATAACTTCGGTGCTCGCTCTGGATCAAGCTGTCCCGTGCCCACCTTTCGGAAGAGATGGCCCGGAGAATGGATGAAAGAATGGTTCTATGTAAAAAATGATTTGAAGGTTCGAGAAGATATTAAGGATATCATCATGCGCCCCATCTGGCAGCGCTTCGGACTCCGGAAACCGAAGGTGGAAATGGACGAAGTAGCCGAAGAATGCCAACGGGCCTTCGGCGCAGTCTGCTCTTTTATCGGGACAAGGGATTTAATACAAGAGCACATTGCTTTCAGAGTGTGGCCTCTTGCAGATAACTGGGAAATGCCGAAAGAAACTGTTAAAGAAACTGACGAAGGTGGGCTAATCAGGCTAAAATATACATTCAAGTATGGAGACAAATTCGTTGAACCCGATGATGATTGGTTAAAGAGCATTGAGACTTTAAGTGATGAATTGCTTGGGGTATATTCGAAGGCCGAAGATACTGCAATGTCAGCAGCCTTCGGAGGCCGAAGAAAGAAAAGACTGAACCGAGTTTTTGATGCAATTGGGTTCGTGTACCCCGACTACCATTATCCAGTGCGAGGGCAGAAAAGGAAAGGTACTGCTTCAGCTGCTCCTAGCGAGCCAGCGCCGAAGAGAAAAAGGGTGAAAGTTCTCACACACCGGCCACGTTACATTGAACTAGCCACAGTGCCTGAATTCGGCAGTGGAACATCTTCAGCCCCCGAAGCTAAGGAACCAACTCCGTTGCCCGGAGCCAAAGAGCTGGCCGAAGTGCCAACAACAAAAGAATTGGAAGAATCAAAGACTCTGTTACCAGAAACCGAAGAGCTAGCCGAAGCGCCATCGACAGAAAAGATGGAAGAAGCAAAAGCATCAACTGAGGGAGTGAAAATATCAGAAATTTTGAGTCCTTCAGAAGAAATTAAAGCAGCAAAAATTAAAAAGGGGCCAACAGCGACCCCAAAAAGAAAAAGAATGGTTAATGTGTTAGATGTTTTGGAAACAATTAAACTTCCAAGCACAACCCCAAAGAAGACTACTGAAACTTCTGAGGCGCTTGCTGAAGTATCCGTTGCTGAGGCTCCGAAGCAACAGACTGAAGTTGGAACTGGGCCTTCAGAACCAACCAAGGTAATACCTTTGGAAGCAGAAGAAGCAAAAATTGCAAGGGCAACTGAAGAAATGAAAATGTCAGAGCCTACTTTGGTCGAAGAAATTGATACTGCTGTCCCCGAAGCAACTTCCAAAATATACGATTATATTGTGAGTCATGCTTCGGGGAAAAAGTTATCGGAAGAAGAAGTTTTTGAAGCTAATCACTATGCCAAAGAATTGAAATATCCGAAGGGGGCACTAGTGTTCAATGGGACTGACGAAGAGGATTTCCTATACTGCCTCCCAGACAATAAAGAATTATCCGTCTGTCGGGAGAAGTCTAGAAGTATGGGGTTTCCGAAGCTTGAGGCTGGATTATGTGCTATGACAAAGGAGGATCTTGCGGATAGTCTTGCGTACAATAGCCTGAAGGTATGGGAATTGGATGTTTACAAATTTTATAATTCGTAACTCATTCTTTTATTCTTATACCAACCTTTTTTCATATAGGGTTTAATTTTAAGCAACGCATTGAGAGCACAAAAGAGTGTCGAAGATGAGAGCTATGAAATTGCGTTCAATAACCTACGATCAGAAGTTATTAAACTGAGAAATGAAGCTCTGGAAAAGGATAAAATTCTGCTTACATTGGTAGACAAGGTAAAAAAGGACGAAGCTACCTCAAAGGCTCAGGTCGAAGCCCAAAGACGTGAAATTAAAGATCTTCAGAAACAGCTAGCTAGAGCTAAAGAAGAGCGTATACTTGAAGAAACAAAACGCGAGCTTAGTGATCAACTGGCCAATCATTTGGAGATGAGTGTTAAAGAGCTTCGTGCGTCCCAGAGGAAATGTTATGTTAAATCCATAGAGTGCGTCAAAAAGATAAAATCTAGCTTCACCAGCGTTGGCGCATTCTCTAGTGAAGAGAATTTTTCAAGAGGCAATCCTGAAGGTCCAATGGAATGGATTAGTCACGAAGCAGAGGCCTTCGAGGAAATTCTGAATAGCCGTGGTGACATCTGCGCTTTTTCTGGTGCTAGGGGGATTGCTGCTGTTTTGGAGAGGAAAGGCTGCGAGCATGTAAAATCCTTAGCGCAGACCGAAGCTACCTTGTCCTCTGAAGACATTAAAGACCCCTCACCCGAAGCAAGCATGGTTGGTGGGAAATTCTTCACCGATATCTGGGATAATGGCGGCTGAGAATTGGCGCAAGAGATTATTCAGAGGAGTGAAAAAGGCATCCACGATGCTAGAAAAATAGCGGAAGCTACCGAAAAAAGTACAGAGCCCGAAGGGCAAATAGGTATTAATTAGTGGTTTTTATCATGCTGTAATTTTTAATTCCAGACTCTGCTCTCGGTTTGTAATAGTAATATAGCCGTATCTTTTCTTCCCTCAGAACCTGCTGAGGCATCTCTGGGCCCCCACCCGAAGGGGGACGACGAAATTAGAAAAATGGCCGAAGCCATTATGGACAAGGTTGTCAACCAACTATTGAACGAAGCTGCGGAGATAGTACTTAAAGAGGATTGAATGCTATTGTAGAAACATTTGAAACGTAAAGATGTGTAATATATGGTAACTTTAAATGTAATATATAATCTATTTATAGTTTAGTTCTTTACGATGCATGAAACTTTGCATACATACCGTTTTTTGAGCCTTCGGCGAAAAAAAACACCTTCCTTTCTTTTCATGCTTCGTGAAGAAAATCCTTTCTATATCACAAGAATTCGCTTACTTCTCCGATGAAAAATGTCCAAGCTTCGTGAAATATTTTCCGAAGCTATAAAAAAAAGTGTTGTGTTGCGTTTCCGATGTGGCTACACTTCATCTCGATTTGTCTTGTGCCTTAGCACAATTTTCTCTTTTCTAAAATATGTTCCGAAGGTCAACACTGTATCCCCTTATTGTTCCAGGTGCATTATGTTGTATGATGCTTATGTTATGCAGAAATGATGTGATGATGTTATGCTATGCAAAATGATATTTGTGCCGCAGATATATACCCCTGTAATAAAGCACACACACTTTTTATATCAGCGCTGACTTTTCGCTGTAAGCCTCCCTTAGGAGCTTCTTCGCCTTTTACTTTCAGCGGAATCAGCGTTTATTTTTCGCTGTAAGCCTCCCTTAGGAGCTTCTTCGCCTTTTACTTTCAGCGGAATCAGCGTTTATTTTTCGCTGTAAGCCTCCCTTAGGAGCTTCTTCGCCTTTTACTTTCAGCGGAATCAGCGTTTATTTTTCGCTGTAGGTTTAGAAAACTTACACTGTGCTCCCTTAGGAACGACTTTTTACCGTTTCGAACAATTTGTACTGTGTCCATTAGATCAAATTTTTGATAATTCAAAGGTCCTTCAAATCAGTATAAGTTTGTATGCTTCGGCAACTCAAGCCTATGGAAAAAAACATATTTTTATTATGGTAAAAAACGAAAGTATTACAAGGAATTGAAATTCAATAAAAGACATTTAAACTCTTCATAATTGTTTCTTATTGACAAAAGGGTAATAGTGAATGTAGAAAATGCAAAAGAACTGCTGTTGAGGTAGGATATTTGTCAATAAATGTGCTTCGACTCTGGCACAGTGCTGTTGACTGTGCGAGCTTCGGACTCCTCTCTGAAATCCCTCTGAAGATGATTGTGCTGACTCCCTTCTGGCTGTTGTCCTCGCTGGGTCGGTGGTGGCGGTGGAGGTTGCTGCCAAGATGCTTGGGGTTGGCTCGCCGAAGCAACAGAAGCTGCAGGGTGGTTGCCTACATATTCTGGAATATAAGGTGAGTGATACGAAGCAGTATGTATTCGTCCATCTTCTGGAGCAGCTTCTCCAGCGTTTGTGGTGGCTTCTTGGCAAAGTACTGTGCTGATGGTCCCGGCCGAAGCCCCTTAATCATGGCCTCAATGACAATTTCATTGGGCACTGTTGGCGCTTGTGCCCTCAGGCGCAGAAACCTTCAGACATACGCTTGAAGGTACTCTTCATGGTCCTGGGTACACTGGAAGAGAGCCTGAGCGGTGACTGGCTTCGTCTGAAACCCTTGGAAGCTAGTTATCAGCATATCCTTCAACTTCTGCCAAGAAGTGATTGTCCCTGGCCGAAGAGAAGAGTACCAAGTCTGGGCAACGCTCCTGACAGCCATGACAAAAGATTTTGCCATGACTGCCGTATTGCCACCATACGAAGATATGGTTGCTTCATAGCTCATTAGGAATTGCTTCGGGTCTGTGTGACCGTCATACATGGGGAGCTGGGGTGGCTTGTAAGACTGTGGCCATGGTGTAGCCTGCAATTCTGTTGAGAGAGGAGAAGCATCATCAAAGGCAAAGTTTCCATGATGGAAATCTTCATACCAGTCATCCTCATTGTGGAAGCCTTTGTGATGAAGCTCTCTGCATGGAGGCCTTCGGCTCTGATCATCTTGAATAAGATGACGAACCTCTTCGGAAGCTTCGTCTATCTGTCTCTGAAGATCAGCTAGACGAGCCATCTTCTCCTTCTTGCGTTGCACCTGTTGCTGAAGGATCTCCAGGTTTTGGATCTCCTGATCCAGGTCATCCTCCGGAGGTGTTGGACTAACAGCCTTCCTCTTCTGGCTTCGGGCCTCTCTGAGAGAAAGGACATCCTGATTGGGATCCAGCGGCTGTAAAGTACCAGCCCCTGTCGCTGAAGCTTTTTTCGGCGGCATGACGAAGGTGATGCTTGTCGAAGTTGTTCAAAACTCAAGAAATGGAAGTGAGTTCACCGGAGGTGGGCGCCAATGTTGGGGACTTGTTCTCAAATGCTAGGAATTAAGAATAAGGCAACACAAAATATTAAATGTTAATATCCTTCGCCCTTCGAAGCATTATTTCCCTAAGGATATAATGATTTTTGGACGAAGGTTATGAAGGACATACCTTCATCAGCATAAAATATAATAATGAAGAAAGAATCATATGAAACATATAAGTTAACATGAACGGTTATGTATTATTGACAACTCATCTCTATTTTACTATGATGGAAGAATAGAAATGATATCAAATTACAAATGTACCTTCAGCTTGTGAGAAGGTAAAAGAACAAGTGTGACGCAAAAGTCAATGCCCAATCAGCGTGAACAGTACAGGAATACTGTTCACCTATTTATAGGCACGGGTCGCAGCCCATGCAAAATTACATTAATACCCATTACATTTAACAATAACCCTATAGTAATTCTTCGAGGTCTAATTTGGCTTTTCATCTTTAAGTCGGTTCCCCTTTTCTGCCGTTATGCCGAAGCTTTTCTGCACATAGCTTCGTGATCGTCTTATCCTTCGTCGTGATCGCCTTTCGTCCCAGTCAAGCTTCGTCTTTAACCGTGCTGTTGTATACCCGCAACCTAACTTCGAAGGTGCCTGTTTACATATTTCTCTTGGAAAACATTGTTAAATCATGTTTTTGAGGACCTTCGGAAGCCGAAGGCCCCCAACATCAGGCCAGTCTGAAGATGTCACCTTTTGAAGCTTTATATGGAAGAAAGTGCAGGACTCCTTTGTATTGGGATCAAACTGGAGAAAGACAATTCTTTGGGCCTGAACTGATTCAAGAAGCAGAAGAACAAGTCCGTATAATTCGAGAGAATTTGAGGGTGGCTCAAACCAGGCAAAAGAGTTATGCTGATAATAGAAGGAGGCCACTGGAATTTGAAGAAGGAGGTTATGTGTATCTCAAGGTGTCACCACTTCGTGGAATGAGGAGATTCAAAGTTAAGGGCAAATTGTCCCCTCGCTATATTGGACCATACTTGATCTTTAGGCGAGTTGGGGAGATGGCATACCAACTTGAGTTACCTGATAGTCTATCGGGTGTGCATAATGTGTTCCACGTATCTCAACTTAAGAAGTGTCTCCGTGTTCCTGAGGAACAGTTACCAATGGAAGAGCTCGTTGTTCAGGGTGAGTAGACTTACACGGAGTACCCGATCAAGATTTTGGATACTTTAACTCGAGTTACAAGAAATAAAGTGATAAAGATGTGCAAAGTCCAATGGAGTCACCACGGTGAAGATGAAGCAACTTGGGAAAGAGAAGAAGAGCTTCGCATAGATTTTCCCCATCTTTTCCCTCGTTCTTCCTAAATCTCGAGGACGAGATTATTTTTAAGGGGGGTAGGATTTGTAACACCCACTTTGTAATTACTAGAAATAATACCAATAGAGAAACAATTTCTCTTTGTGTGAGTTTGACCTTTATGCATCATCTTATGTGAACATCATGCCCAAAAACAATTAATAAAAGAATATATACCACTAAATTGTGCATCATGCTGGGCTTTTATTGTGTGTGCATTACTTGTGACAATGTAAAAACAATATTTAAAATGAATAAGTTAAAACTAGAGTGGAATTTAAGATTTAAAAAGGGAATTCTAGAAAATGGAGGAAAGAGAAAACAACATTAAACAAATGAGGTAAAATAAAATATATAAATAAGAATATATTTATTTACTCAAAAATTTGAATTTGGTACACTTTGATCATCAAGGAATCTCAAAACAAATTTAAATTCAAATGTGAATTCTAAAAATAAAGGGGAGAAGAAATAAAAAAAAGTGTTAACTCGGTTGGGCCCCAAAGCCACCAAATCGGCCCATTTGACCAACTTCCGCGCAGCCCAACTATGACGCGGTGCCGACAAGTGGGCCCTGCCCGTCGGCCTCCCACGCGCCTGCGCATCTCTCTGTTACACCGACGTGCTGGGCCCGTTGCTAGTCGCACCCACCTCGTGTGAGCCCTCTGCCGCGTGGACCCCGCTTGTCATCCCCGACTTCTTCGCGCACGGGTGGGCGCAGCTGCCGCCGAGCTTCTCGGCATGGCGTGACCGCGCGGACCGTTGAACCCAACCGCGGGGGACGGGATTTGGTGGACCCGAGTCGATCCCCCTGCGCCTATAGATGCTCGAGCCGCGACCCCCTCGTCCTCGCTCGCAAGCCTTGTTCGCCGGAATCCCCGTGCCCACTACCGATAGATAGCCACCGTCGTCCTTCGTGCTCGGCACCCAATTGGATCCCCGTGTGCGGTCCGAAGGCTTCGCCCGAGCCCCTGGTCCGTTCCGGTGGCGATTACGGGGCCGGAGGGTGATCGGAGCGCGCCCAGTTCGTCACCGCCACCGCGCGTTTGCGGCTCGCCATGGACCGATCGAAGCAGCTCCGTACTTAGGGTAAGGACCCGCTCTCCTGGCTCGCCTTCATCTTAATTTCATTCCGCGCCCAGCGTATTAGAGTTTGGCGCACTGGAGCTTGGGATTGACCTCCTCCGGCGAGGCCTCCGTCGTGGGGGAAACGGGTGCGACACCGTCGCGGTGCCGGGGGTAGAAGACGAGTTGATGGTCGTTGGTTCGGTATCAACGGTGTAGCTTATTTCCTGCGCGTACCTATTCGTGGAATGATCCGGACCATTGATCCAGTGGTGAACGGCTGGGAACCGAGGATACCGATTCGGCCTGGGAATTTTACTAGAGAACCCCCCAGAAACCCTGTAAATAACCCGCCGTCCACTGAACAGCCCTCTGTGTCTGTGGAGCCTTGCGCCAGAGCCCCTGATTTTCCCAGAATTTGACGCCCAGTCCAGAGCAGTGTAAAACCAGAGAAAATAATTTATAAACGGATTTCCAATAGGAAAATAATTGCTAGAACTTTGATAATTCATAGAAAATGTATATGAAGTCCAAAATTACCCATTCCAGTTCCTAAAATTTTATAATTTTATTCTCTATCACTTAGAGCCTCTGTTTTTTCATGAAAACAGTAAGAAAATGTAATTCTCACTTAATCCTATTTTAAACACATAAAACCTTTGAAAATCCATAACTTAAATTCTATAACTCCAAAAATTATGATTCCTGTTCCTAGGATTTTATTTTAATATGTAGATTATTACTGTGTATTTTATTTATATGTTTGGTGTAATGTTAATTTCTCTATATACACTGTGCTTGTTTGTATTGTGGCGAGTAGAAGAGCCCGTTGCTGAGGATCCTGGTGAGCAGCAGGTTGAAGTAGCTGAGCAGGAGCTCATTGAAGGCAAGTTGTGCCCTTGACCACTTTTTACCAAATAATGTTCTTTAATACCATTTATTCATGCATAGGTTAATTTTGATGGGACCCAATAGGTCACCCTAGATTGTTTATCTCATTACCTTGTTTACCCCTGAATCACTTGGGTAGTTTGCTATTGCTTTACATGGTTTTGGGATAATCATTTATTATATCTATGTTCCAATTATTCTTGTTATTCTATTTATGTTCATGTCAAGTTCATTAATGTTAATTGGAACATAGAGCTTAACTTGAGAAACACGTGCCACCACAAGGGTTTAATGGGACGCACTTGGCTGACTAATTAGGAAAGCTAGTGGAAGACTACCTTACCCGAAAGGGGCAAGGACAGTAGGGGAGTGGTCAGTGTAGGGAGGTCCTTGGTTGATTTTGCTGCGATGGCGGTCAGACAAGAACCCTGCATTGGAGCTTCCTATAAACTGTAGCGGGTTTTCGGAAGCTAGTGGAACTTTGTAAAGGCCTCGTAGTGTTGCCCTGCCGCGCTTCCTAGGTAGAGGTGTATGGGATTCGCGACCCCTTGGCAGATGGGTAGCATGACTTGTGGGTAAAGGGTACAACCTCTGCAGAGTGTAAAACTGGTATACTAGCCGAGCTCACGGTCATGAGCAGCTCAGAACTCTCTGATGATTAAATTATGGAACTTAAATTCAATTTTGTCATTTTCATATGCATGGGTTTATTATTAATTTTGTTCTATTATTTATTAAGGTTTGGTATTTACTTACATCTAGTAAATGCTAATAAAAGTTTGACCAACATTAAAAGCAATGCTCAGCTTTAACCATTCTCTTTGATAAGCCTTACACTCCATGAGCTCCCACCTTTGGTGAGTTCATGTCATATTATTCCCCACAACTTGTTGAGCGATGATCATGTGTGAGCTCACCCTTGCTGTCTCACACCCCTCCCCACAGGAGAAGAGCAGGTGGTTCAGGAGGAGCCACAAGGCGAGGAGTATGATCTAATCTAGGTGGCGTTTCTCAGTTGACATTGGCGCCGACGATCCTTAGTTCGTTTTATGTTTAGTCTTTTATTTTGTAATAAGTCTTCCGCTATGTAATAAATACTCTGATGTTTTATGACATTTATCTCTATACACTCTGTTATTATATATGTTGTCTTCTTGGCGCATGTATGAGATGCACCTGGCTTTGTTCCTTAAAGTCGGGTGTGACAGAGCTCCAACGGTCGAACCCTAACGGTTGGGTGACGTGGCTGGCGCACCAGACAGTGTCCAGTGGCGCACCGGACTGTTCGGTGCGCCCGTCGACAGACAGCCTCCCCAACGACCACTTTGGTGGTTGGGGCTATAAATACCCCCCAACCCCACACTTCAAGGCATCCAAGTTTTTCAGCCAACACATTCAATACAAGAGCTAGTGCATTCAATACAAGACACAATTAGATTGAATCAAAGCCTCTCCAAGTCCCAATTCCACTCAAAGCAATTAGTGACTAGAAGAGAGAGTTTTGCCCGTGTTCTTTGAGCTCTTACGCTTGGATCGCTTTTCTTCTTCCCCATTTCTTATTCTCAAGACATTTGTAATCAAAGCAAGAGACACCAATTGTGTGGTGGTCCTTGTGGGACTTAGTGTTGAAAGAGACCCGGTCTTTGTGACCACCTCAACGGGGAGTAGGTTTGCAAGAACCGAACCTCGGTAAAACAAATCATCGTGTCACACTCTTCATTTTTTTTGTGATTTGTTTTCGCCCTCTCTTTCGGACTCGCTTTTATTTCTAACGCTAACCCCGACTTGTAGTGGTGCTTAAAGATTATAAATTTCAGATTTGCCTATTCACCCCCCCTCTAGGCGACTTTCACTACTATGTAGCTCAGTTCCAACAGTAACAAGCATTCCTTCAAGTAAGTTTCAATGATAATAGGTTTCACTTTAAGTTATGTATTGATTCAAACACTAACATGGATGAATTCAGCACCTTTTAGCAACTAGCACAAGGCAAGAAGATACAGGTCCCAGTGGTGCCACCACTCGTACAGTTTCTTTGGCCTTCACTAGGACCTCAGGTATGCGACTTCATCATCATTATATTGTCAACTACTTGTTGTTATATTGATATGTAACTCGACAAATGCCTTTTACATAGGTATACCAGACCCCACCAACTTACCGTCATGAATGAGATGAGTGTTCGAGGACACGAAATTCACAATGACATACTATGGAAAGGTTGCACGTAGTTGAGGCCGAACAAAAACTTGGCTAAGGCCATGCGGGCAGTGACAGACATGGCAAAGCCATCATCAGAAGAAGGACGTCACAAGCTTCAAGTGATCAAAGATATACTTGTGGCAATATCCACATAACAACTTGAGGTGTCAGTAACTCAAAGCTAACAACACTCGAGGGACTCATGGCTAGTTAATGAAGGGCCATGGTGAACATTAGCCTCAAGAGCCCTAATGTCACTCCATCCATGATCACATGGGCGATAAAAGATATATTCAACTCACTATTGATGCGTGAAAGAATGATACCAGAGCACACATCTATGAGCACAAGAGGTACAACAAGAACATCCACGCTCATTGGTCCCTAGGCCCGAAAAATGAGCATCCACATTTGTTTGGGCTAAAGGCACCCAAAAATCCCTACATTTGGTTTTGGTAATCGAGAAAACTAGTGGACTAACTTCTACATCAAGTGTTGTGATTGAGATAGGTTATGCACACACCAAGATTATGCGTGGATGGCACTCCTAGAGGTGATGAGAGGTGGCCAGAAGTTGATCAAGTGCTCACATTTCGAAAAAAGAAAAAAACTACTAATTGAAGGCAAATGTATAAATAGGGATTTTATTTTGCCAATCATGACACAATAGAGTGCACGATCGAATTTAGAATAGGTATTCATACTATTAATAGGGGATCAATGAGCGGCTATTGGTGATTGTTGGTGGCTTGATCAAGCAATTGTAAGAGGCTTTTGTTCTCGTTTCCATGAGAGAACATAAAGAGAAACTCTAATGGAATCATGGTTAGTCGCTTTCCGTGGTTTCTACCAAACAACTTTTAGTTTTTTGCAGCTCACAGCCCACAACAACTTTTGCACAGCTCACAACAACATTTTACACAGCCACAACCCAACCAAATAGACCCTTACTTAGGTGAAAGTAGTGCTAGTGCAAGACGAGACTATTTGAATTTTTATTTTACTAATCTCTTTGTATTTGTTTTTTGTGAAGTTTGTAGGAAAAATTTTGTAGGTTATTCACCCTCTTTAGCCATCTAGGTCCTTTTAAGTGGTATTAGAGCCAATTCGCCATCTATTTCAAGGTCAAATAACCTACAATGTAGTGAAGACTACAAATCATATTGGTAGGCCACCACACTTTGATGGCTGAATGTGCATGCATTTGAAGGCTATGAGTAGAAAAATCTGAGGTGTTGTGTATGAGTCATTTACTAAGTTATTGTACTACTTTAAGTGGTTTATAAATTGTTGGAGTAATTTGCGTCCTGTGCTAAGTTGTTGTATGGTAAATATAGCGGCTGATTGGTTGAGTGCCTCCCGCACGCAGGCCTCCCGCGCACCTGGCTCCTCAGCAATTGTTATCGGCACCATCTCCACACGTGCAGGTAGTGAAAAAAAAGGGTAGCCTGTACGCCCGCATGCTGGCCAACATTCTCATATCCAAGCAACCAATTAGAATCCCGTGCTTGGTCAAAGCATGCGGGGAGCCTGGTTATCTCTATACAGTCAACCAATCACGTAGATAATGTACTTACTAGTCGGTTGCCCGTGCGTTGCAACGGCTTATAACAATACCTACGTAAACTATCCACCAAAAACATCTCAAGATTTTTTATTTATTGTCTCCGCTCTCCGTATAATATTTTTTTATTTGGCTAACGATGTTATTGTTTACTACATCCAATATGTCCCGATACAACACAACCAATAAAGTGAGCGATTAGAACAGAGTTTACAACGACTAACTTAACGAACAGAGGTTATAGAATGACATAATTCTACCATACAGATACCAAATAAGAGAAAGTTTGTGAGCTCAAGTTTCTAAAATAAGTCACACGAATACAAACTTACACTACACGACGGTTCACTTACAGCGACCTACGGTTGGTTGCTAAAACGGCCTTCAGCGACGTACGGTTGGTCGCTAAAAACTTTTAGCGACCCATAAGGATGGTCGCTGTAAGTGTCGTCGCTAAAGGCTTTAGCGACCGACATCTCTTTAGCGACCGACCGTCCGTTGCTAATATTGTATATTTAGCGACCAACTGTGAGTTGTTGTACTATAGATTTAACAACCAATCGTGAGTCGTTATACTATACATTTAGCAACCAACAGAAAGTTGCCCCTAGTTATAGTCGTTAATAATGATAATATACCATTAATTAGCATTCAACAACTGTTATATATACAAAAGCATCACAAATCACCAATTTTTATACACATAATCACATATATATACAAATTTAATTAGTATTGCACAATGATAGATCCACATCACATAAACCATCAACAAGCACCACAACAAAATCATTCACAAAACCTACACATGTTATTATGTTTCGCACATATTTGCAAACACTTTACAAAATCATTCACAAAAGTACTAACGGTTCAAGTGATTCGCAAAAGCCTTCACAAAAGCACTCCAACTTCTTGTAACCTCTTGTTTTAAGGCACAAGCTTGTAGGGGTTGTGATGTCGCCACTTACTTGATGCTAACAAGACATTTCCTTCACCAAAGCCATCTTCAACACTTCGCCCATAAAAAAGATCAATTATCATTTTCAATTGCATGTCTACAAGACAAGTGATAATTGCAATAAGTAAATTATAATCTACATTTATATAATCTAGACTACCAAACAGCTACATATAGACATATAGTAGACTAACGAACAGCTTGGTATGCTAGCTGCTGCAGTGAGCCAATGAGGTACAGGATGTTCTATGGTCTAGAACTTCAGTTCATGTTCATCCCATTTTGATTGCCAATTCCAATTTTTTGGCATGAATAATTGATTCTAAATTGCTACATAGAGTGGCATTTGTTTACATCCATGGAAGATAAAAAAAATACTAAAGTGCCTTTTGTCCACAAGAAACACTATGTTATATGTCATCCCGATCATTTTAAATGTATCCTATTATTTCTATTCATCATTACATCTATCAAGTTGTTTATTTAGTTTATGACTGATAAAAATTTCTACCTTTTAATTATTTAGCCCCCCTTTGATCCACTTATAGATCCGTCAAAGGGTATTGTGAATATTCTGGTAATTAAACTGGCACACCGACATACAACTGAACAGTAACGAAAATAAAAGCGAAATGGTAAGAACACTAAACATGGTACATGACTGAACTGAACATCATGATCCAACAAAAGTAACAATTCGCAATGAAGGATCTTATATATAATTCTGCATATTAGATGACCGGGGCAATATTAAGCAAGATGTGTAACATAACATAAGCTTATCACTTAATCCATCTCCGTCTCTTTCTGTTGTGGATGAAATAGGATGTTGTTAAAGTGAAACAATGAAAATTGGTGCAGGAAGTTGATCCGTGTGATAAGGAAGCGGTAAGTATATCGGCATAGTTGAGCGTGTACGAGAGGCCGTTGCAACCTCGTGCTTTGACGCCGAGACGCAGAAATGGACGCTGCCTGAGGCTGAGGAGCTGCCGGATCAAATGTGGAACCAACAACAAAATATTAAAAAAATCGGCAATACATAATCATCTACAAGTAAATGCCTTCTTGGGAAGCTGGTTTTGGCTTGCAACTAGGGGTCGTTTTGGGTTTCAAAGCAAACACTTCGTACCAGGCAAACTTGTTGGTATTACTGCTCTCATCGTGCTTGTGAGATGAGTGAGTGATCATTAACTAACAGGAACAAGCTAAAACAAATAAAGACGGGAGAAAATGGCAAGTAAAAAATTACGAGAAAAAATCATCGTGCTTGATTGACGTATAAAATATTTTTGAGCGTGACTTGCTACTTGAGTAGGTGTTCTTGAGACCACAAAATTATGAGAAATTCCTCGCCAATCCCCTTTCCCGAGCTTTTGTAATCCCAGCAAAAACCTCCGGTGTTCTTCTTCAGTCCAAGGAACACCTGTCAGAGCAACCTTAATCAGCAACATGGCATAGAAAGCCCAAAATGCAGCCATGAAGGCAGGCAGCAATATGTGTAGCTACAAGAAGACATTGAACTGTAATGAATCAACAACAGCGTATTAACAGAGCATGGTAAAAGTTAGCACCGCCACTTTGTTGTTGAACAAGTCATATAGAAAGGGTGCCATTGACAAATAGAAGAATAACCAAACAGCACCAAATCAGAGGAGAGCTAAAAAAGGGCATAATCTGAAGCAGGTGCCAGTTGACTTAAAAAAGGGCACGAAATCAGGTGACCGGTGTTCGTGCTCATCCAGGCGCTGCTCGGCTGCTATGCTGTGTGCGCTGCGCGGTGCGCCTGTGGCCTGTGCGGGTGTGCGGCGGCGGCCGGGAGCACGGGACTGCGGGGTGTGCGTGTGGCTGGGCGGCTGGCTGTGGGTAGGGTAGCTGTGCTGTGCGGCCAGGACTCCTTAGGTTTACTTGATGGGTCGGCCGATCAAGCAGCCCAATAGGAAGTAGGCCCAAGCCGAATCCACAATCCTTTTTCTAAATTTGAAATATATTTTTAAATAACCCTAAAATTCATAGTAATTAAACCAAAATTATTTATAAATAAAATATTAATTTTTGGGCTAATAATTATTATATTTTTTATTTACTAGGATTTTCATTTAAGAAGAAATGTTATTCAATAACCAAAAATCAATCATGCGCAATAAAAAATTATTCCAAATGCAAATACATAACAAACACTTAAAAGAAAATTCATTACCATAAATATCATTAATAACTAAATGCATTATTTTTATTTTATGATTTTATGGTGTTACAGTTTTCTTTTCCATAATTCTTTTTTTCTTTTCTACAATTCTTTTTTTTCTTTACTACAATTTAGCTATCAATGTTTACTTGTTTTAATTAATTTTTAGTCACTAACATCTACAGGTACGTTCAGGCTATAAGATTTGATAGTGATCCTTGCTCTATAGCGACCCACCGCTAGTCCCCGACAATATCTATAGCGACCAACCATAAGTTGTTACATTTCTAGACTTTTAGCGACCAATCGACCGTTGCTACAAAAGGATTTAGCGACTGACCGTCGGTCCCTAACCTTTAGCAACCAACAGTTGGTACCTAATAAGGGTCGCTAAAGATCAACCGTCGTGTAGTGTTATAAGAAAAGATAGATTAAAATATGGAGTGGTTGCTAAAGTAAGGCATCAATAAAAATTGGATGCGCTCCATATAAATTATGCTACTTTGTAGCAATTACTAACGTTTAAAACCAACAAATAACCTTTCATTTTACTGTTAGTGTAACAAATCATTGTTGCTCCATCCAATCCAGCAACCTCAAATACCATGGAGTACATTGCGCCAATATAGTCTCAGAAATGACCTAATGCTTGCAAGAGCCAAGAACGCGGTGCCGTGCTTGAGCTGTAGCCTTGGCCCGTAGTGTTGGCCCGATCCGACACGATTATATAATTTTATTTTACAAAAAACGTATATACATATATTCAATTTATATTCAATATTTAAAACATTTGAGCATAATGTTCTACTGGTTAGACAACTTCACCTAGTGTCTCTCCCCCTTCTTCCATCAGGACATGGGTTCAAACCCCACCTTCTGCACCGTTTTTTTAACATTTTACACTGATTTAATCAAATGGGTCGACGGGCTAATGGGCTGGCCCGGCACAGTCAGCAGGTCGGCATGACATGTCTGGGCCAGAGTTGTGGCCCATGCTGGGTCGCCGTTTGGCGTCGACGGGCTAACGGGCTGGCCCGGCACAGTCAGCAGGTCGACATGACGTGTCTGGGCCAGAGTTGTGGTCCGTGGGCGTCTGGCCCGTGCCGGGTCGCCGTTTGGCCATCTATAGGCGTGCAACGGATTAATTTGAAATAGCTATGAGGGGTTATTTGTAAAAAGATGACGCATGACGACCGTTGAAACTGGTGCTTTAAGTATAGTATAGATATAGATTAATAAAAAAATAGAGAGGCAAACTTTAGCTCCTTTCCGAACGAGCCGGGCCAAGTTGTTATGCCGACGAGGTCTCCCGAACAGGATCCGCGCGTGTGTGGCGTGGACAGGACCCGAACCAGGCCATGTAGGCTGGACGGCCCAATATATTATTTGGGTTTAGCGACAATGTGCTGTGGAAGGACCGAAGGCGCAAAGAACGGCTGAACGGGCATTTATCTGCAGAAATCATTTTCTTTATTGGGCCACAGTAGGCGAAATGGCTGGGACCAAAATTTTGGCCCAATGCGGCAGCCCAATAACGTTTCCTGTGTTTAAGTCAGAAACGAACCGTGTACGGGCCTTGAACATGGGAATCCTCGTCTCGGCAATTTTCTTTTCAGCTGTTGATGTACGTGTATGCGATCGAACACGTCATTAAACGACGCATAAAGTTTGTCTCACCGTCGTCCTGCTGAAGGCTCCATAGTCTAGCACCAGCATTGTTTTATAAGCTATTCTGTTTGCAAAAAGTCATCACGCATACGCTTATAGCTTCTCTTGTAGTAGTTCGGAATATAGGAGTAGATACGTTCCCCTTTTGAGGGAAAAAAACATAAACATAACTGTATGTATATACGTACGTGGTCGTGGTGCATGCGTAATAAATATAGTTAAGTGTAAGAATTTTAGTTACATAACATGAGCATGAGCACGCGTGATCTAAACGTAACA
The DNA here is from genome assembly GCF_902167145.1 of Zea mays. Taxonomy (NCBI): domain Eukaryota; kingdom Viridiplantae; phylum Streptophyta; class Magnoliopsida; order Poales; family Poaceae; genus Zea; species Zea mays. The sequence continues at coordinate 7,127,425 of NC_050104.1, read as the reverse complement.
ATCATGATGCGGATTATTACAATTTTAATTAAAGAAATTAGAAGATGAGATCGATGCAATAGAAGCATACCCAGCGGTAATAGAGACGATGCTAGGTGACACTGTTTATCGTTGTAATAATTATTACAATTTTATCCGACTCGATGCCGGGCAAAAAGGTACTAACAGCACTGATTATCACCTCTTCCTTTGAAATAAGAGATCAAATAGTCGGGAGGAGGAACGAACGAGCGGTCCCATGAAATATGCTCCATAAAAATCTGATTATCCTGTGCACGCAGATATAAGAACAGGATCTTCTGCATACCCTAATGAGAATTAGAAGACGTTTGCAAGTCCCCTGGAGGCTTGAAGCTATTATCATCATGACGTCACTACCGGAATCCGAGGCTTTGCCGAGTGTGGGCTTCTTTGCCGAGTGCCTTTTGTCGGGCACTCGGCACAGAAAGCTTTGCCGAGTGCCGCACTCGGTACAGTTAGGCACTCGGCAAATCGTGCTTTGCCGAGAGCTGAACACTCGGTACAGAACGACACTCGGCAAAGACAACTTTGCCGAGTGTCAAACACTCGGCAAAGGGGGCTCTCGGCAAACGGCCGTCAGCGCAAGTTTCATTTGTAGTTCTCTTAGGTTTCTACACATAGTGTCCCACAACTTTCTCCAAACATTCTAAAATTTTTATCGCAGCCTGTACATATGATATCATGACACGTGAACAAGTTTCAGGATTTTCTGACTTTGTTTGTGTTTTATACAATTTGTAAACATGTGTATGGCAAGTTCACGGCCATGTTTAGTGAGCATGTTGCTCGAAGTTTCCGGTCCGCTCCTGGAATCGGTCGTAACTTATGCTAAGTAACATGAATATCATTTTTGCATGTACGGTTTTCCAAGTTTCGAGTGACCTACAGTTCAAATCTAAATTTTCCGAAGAAATTCAAATAAACGAACTAAATCTACTAACGATTGAAAACTCTGTTAAAATTGTCCACAAATGATACATGTAGGTCTACATAGTGTAGGAACGCACCACAAAAAGTTTGGTTGCAAAAAATAAAAAAAATACAAAATACTTTGCCGAGTGCTGTCCAGTTAACACTCGGCAAAGACAACTTTGCCGAGTGCCTGTCCTTGGGCACTCGGCAAAGCCTGTACAACACATCTTTGCCGAGTGCTCTACAGCTAGCACTCGGCAAAGGCGACTTTGCCGAGTGCCCGAGATCCAGCACTCGGCAAAGTTTATTTTTTAATTTTTAAAAAATCTTTGCCGAGTGCCAGATCGCGGGCACTCGGCAAAGAAGTAAAATATACTTCGCGGCCGGGTTCTTCTTCTTTCTCTCCTCTCACTCTCTCTGTTTAACCGCGCCTTTGCCGCCGCCGCCTAAATCGCCGCCGCGCCGCCGCGCTGCCCCGCCGTGCCCTGTGCAGCCGCCGAGCCCCTCCCCACGCGCCCCGCCGCCGCGCCCCGCCGTCGCGGCCACCGCCGGCCGCGCCCACCGCCGAGCCCCGCCCACCGCCACCGCCGGCCTCCCCACCGCCACCGCCGGCCTAAACCCCGCCCACCGCCGAGCCCCGCCACCGCCACCGCCGGCCTCCCCACCCACCGCCGAGCCCCGCCACCGTCGTCGCGCCGCCGGCCTCCCGCACCCGCGCGAGCACCGCCGTCGCGCCCACCGCCGGCCGCGCCACCGCCATCGTCGACCGTACATTAGTGAGTATAATAAATTTAATTAGTTTAGTATGTATTTATTGAGTTTATAGTATATGTGTTTAGTATATTTAGTGATTTTCGTGAGTTTAATTAGTTTAGTATGTATTTGTTGAGTTTATAGTATATGTGTTTAGTGGATTTAGTGAAATGCGTGTGATGGTGGATATGGATGTCACTTAGATGTGACTTGCATTCATCGTGTCGTTTGTATATGTGCGTGTCAGCCATCGTGCTGTTAGATCTATTTGCAGGTTTTGGAAACCTCCCCGTACAGGGGAAGTGCTGCCGATTTTTTTGACATGCTTGTTTATTTTTTACAGAGAAGATACTTGTCTTCCTAGCCACTGCGGGTCTGCCTGCACCGCGTCGCGTCGCCACTGCACCGACCCGCCACAGCCCCGCTAGCCTGATTCCACCGTCACCCTAGGTATAACCTCTACATCCGCATCATGGTCGTAGATCACGTAACCCAGTTAGGCGTCTCCCGTTCGAAAGAGATACAGTGTAGATATGCAGATCTTTGCATATCTACAAATGTATCTGTTTCGAATTGTCCACGTTTTTTGGACAGCCTGCGGTTGCGTAGATGGTATTAGTTTCCATGCTCTACTCCGGTCCGAGATAGAGTTTCGGCGTCACCTCCCTGTTGTTCTCCGGACAGTACACTCTCCCTGTCAGGACGTGTATCCGGAGAACAGCGGGTAGGTGCTGCCGAAATTTTATCTCGGATCGGAGTAGAGCATGGAAACTAACTCCATCTACGCAACCGCGGGTGGGATTAGGACCTATCATCACCTATTAGAAGGTAGGAACGTAGTGTACATGCATTACATGTCTATATTAAACTATACTCGGTTATATATGTTAGAGGATGGAGGACCGTGAGTGGATGTACACGGGCCGCGTTCGACGTAATGATGTCACCCCAGAATGGATTAGGAAGACCGATGCTTTCGTGGAACGGGCATATGGCGAAGCTGCTAAAGGAGCTAGCCTAGTCCCTTGTCCGTGCAGCAAATGTGACAACCGGAAAAGAAAACCAAAGAAGGCATTCTACGACATGTTTGACGCGGCACAGAAACCCCTTCATGACAAGACAAAGGTTTCTCAACTGGATGCCATTGGGCGTATAATGGCGTTCAAGTCGCAGTATAGCATGAGTCGAGACGCCTTCGATGGTTTGTTGACAGTTATTGGCAGCCTGCTTCCGGAGGATCACGTTCTCCCAAAGAGCATGTACGAGGCACAGAAACTCCTTCGTGCACTCAAGATGACGTATGAGCAGATACATGCTTGTCCGAAGGGCTGCGTCCTATTTAGGAAAGAACACACTGAGGCAAAGTACTGTCCGAAGTGTAAATCGTCTAGGTTCATGGAGGTAGACTCTGGTGATGGACAGAAGAGGCAGCTCGACATCCCCGTGACAATCCTACGCCACCTTCCGTTCATACCGAGGATCCAGCGTCTATACATGACAGAGGAATCCGCGAAACAGATGACATGGCACAAAAAAGGCAAACGATACAATCCTGACAAGATGGTTCACGCATCCGATGGTGAAGCATGGACCCACTTTGATGTCATTCACCATGAGAAAGCTAAAGAGGCTCGTAATGTTCGTGTTGCGCTGGCCACAGATGGGTTCAATCCCTATGGAATGACCGCTGCCCCATACACATGTTGGCCTGTGTTCGTTATCCCCATCAATCTCCCCCCCGGCGTATGCTTTCAAAGACAGAACATATTCGTGTCGTTGATAATTCCTGGACACCCGGGGAATAAAATGGGCGTGTACATGGAGCCTTTGATTGATGAATTGGTCCGTGCTTGGGAGGAAGGGGTATGGACGTACGACCGAGCTACGAAGACAAACTTCAAAATGCATGTTTGGTACCAGTACTCCATGCATGACTTTCCGGCGTACAGGCTATTTTGCGCCTGGTGTGTTCACGGTAAGTTCCCATGCCCAGTTTGCAAGGAAGCTCTTAGGTTCATTTGGTTGAAGAAGGGTGGCAAATATTCGTCATTCGATAAACATCGACAATTTCTCCCTCCTGACCATGCATTCCGACTAGACATCAAGAACTTTACGAAAGGTGTCGTGGTGACAGACCGCCCACCTGCACTGATGACTGGTGCCGAAGTTCGCGAAGAGATAGATGGTCTCGTGGCCAACCCAGAAGGTGGTTTTGTGGGATATGGTGAGCAACATATGTGGACACATAAGTCGGGATTGACTCGGCTCCCCTATTATGATGGCCTGCTCCTTCCACACAACATTGACGTGATGCACACTGAAAAGAATGTCGCCGAGGCACTTTGGGCAACAATTATGGAGATTCCTGATAAGTCAAAGGATAACGTAAAGGCAAGAGTGGATCTGGCAGAGTTATGTGATAGACCAAACCAAGAGATGAAGCCGCCTAGTGGTGGTAAGACATGGAGAAGGCTTAAGGCCGATTTTGTCCTGAGCAGGGCCCAGAGGAAGGAAGTACTAGAGTGGATCAAGATGTTAATGTTCCCTGATGGGTATGCAGCTAACCTTAGTAGGGGAGTGAACTTATCTACTCTGCGAGTCTTAGGGATGAAGAGTCATGACTTCCACATATGGATTGAACGAATTCTTCCGGCGATGGTTCGAGGCTATGTCCCTGAGCATGTCTGGCTAGCGCTTGCTGAGTTGAGCTATTTCTTCCGCCAGCTTTGTGCAAAAGAGTTAGCTCGGACCATGATTGCAGACTTGGAAAGGATGGCACCCGTGTTACTATGTAAGCTGGAGAAGATCTTTCCACCCGGCTTCTTCAATCCGATGCATTATTTGATTATTCATCTCCCGTATGAGGCACGAATGGGGGGACCCGTGCAGGGACGTTGGTGCTATCCAATCGAGAGATGTCTAAAGACTATCCGAAAGAAATGTAGAAATAAATGCAAAATCGAGGCTTCCATTGCAGAGGCATACATACTGGAGGAGGTGTCAAACTTCACAACAACTTACTATGGTGACAAACTGCCGAGCGTGCATAATCCACCCCCTCGTTACAATGATGGCGACAATGAATCGAATCTCAGCATTTTTCGAGGGCAACTCGGAAGCGCAAGTGGTTCGACCACCAAGACCCTGAGACATGAAGAGTGGCGCCATATCATGCTATATGTATTGACCAACCTTGAAGAGGTGACGCCATACATGGAGCAATTTCTTCATGAATTCTGGCGTCGATCAAGGGACCCAACTCCACAGGAATATGATACCCTTCTTCGAAAGGGTGCGGGAAATGGATTGCCCGATTTCATTTCCTGGTTTAAACGTAAGGTACGTGCTTAGTTTGTCATTTGAAGTTGCTCTTACGTGCGAATAATATAACAATCTAGCGTGTTTGAACTTGCAGGGCCAAAGAGAGCCGTCTATGAGTGCCGAGTTGAGACAAGTAGCCAATGGCTTTGCCTATAGGGTCAGGAAATTTTCTGGGTATGACGTCAATGGATACCGTTTTCGCACAACAAGCTACGACCAAAGCCGGCCCAATCGAAAAACCACGTGTTCTGGAGTCTATACGCCCGGGCTTGACGAGGTCGAGTATTATGGAAGAATTGAAGATATATATGAACTCAATTTTTATGGTTCCAAACCTCTTACTCCAGTGATATTCAAATGTCATTGGTTTGACCCTGAAGTTACGAGACGGACACATTCTAATCTTGGGCTAGTCGAAATTCGACAGGATTCCACCTTACCAGGAGACGATGTCTATATTGTGGCCCAACAGGCCACACAAGTGTATTATCTTCCATATGCGTGCCAAACGAAACAACATCTTAAGGGTTGGGATGTTGTGTATAAGGTATCACCGCATGCTAAATTACCTGTTCCAAACGATGAAGATTATAACTTAGACCCGGACACATATGACGGAGAGTTCTTCCAAGAAGATGGGCTCGAAGGGCAATTTGAGATAGACTTAACCGAAGCGATCGGAATGGAAGTAGATATTGAAATGGTTGTTGATGACGAGGATGATGAGGTGCAAAATGAGAATGACTTAGAAATACTTGAAGGCAATGCCAATGAAGAAATTGCGCCTTCAGATGATGTCGACTATGAAATGGTTGATAGTGATGATGACACTTATGATCCGGCTAACCCGGACACATATGAAGATTATTTTTAATCGATGTAATGCTATATTTCATTTATTTTGCATATGTTTCTAAATACATATTTTTTATCTGTGCTTAATTGTTTACTCTTAATTGCAGGTTGTTGGACAAAGATGGTGGGCGGTGGGACGAGGACGAGGAGGGGGAGGGGGAGGGGGAGGAGGAGCACCCGTAGGACGGAGGAGCAGGCGCAGCAGGACGACGCCGTACAGCAGCAGGTGGAGCAGCAAGCCGCTGTCGATGCGGCACAGCAGGACGACGACGATGCGGCGCAGCAGGACGACGACGACGACGACGCCGCTCAGCAGGACGTCTCAGGTTCTGGCTCCTCAGGTTCGAGGAGTATCTACCTGCGAGGTCCCGCGAGCCTCCCTAAGCGACCCATACTTCATGACAGACGTCCGCTAATACGACCCGATGGAGAGAGGTAGGTAACTTTAGATATTGTTGCTGCCTTTTCATATTATATGTTCAAATTAATAATAGAAACTAATACTTCATCTTAATCACTTGGACAGGTCTTGGATGGTTTTGGAGACTGCAGGGGGTCACGGCCGCAACCCCAATGGCATCCTGGGCCTTCTATGCCGGGAACACTTCCCTGGACTTGTCGAGTACGCCGGAGTGACGAGCCCAGCATACACCTTCGACCACTACGCCGTCGCCCCCGATGCAGTAGATCAGGACGGCAGACAATTCAACAACAAGGCGGAGCGGGTGAAGCAAGAGCTGTGGGTAAGTCTTCATCGCACTATATTGTTTAATAAGTCGCATTTGTTGCATATTCTTGAAATAATGTATGGATACATCGTCTTTGTGTATGTAGGATTTCTTCAGGTGCGATGCTGGATATGAGGCCAGGGCGGATGTGGTGTCTACGACATGCTGTAAGAAGCTCGTCGTGGACATGCACTACGAGGCGCGCATCCAGGCCATCGTCACTTACCACGGCTCCGTCCTTGGGGAGAAGGTGAACAAGAAGGATGCCCGAACCATGTCGTTGACTCCGGACCAGTACTTGCAGGTAAATACAAAACTTTATTATTGGTACTAAATATGCTTCTGATATGCTGTGTACTTATATTTTTTTAGATGATTCCTCATTGGTGCGCCGCGCATCCTGAGTGCTGGGAGCAGATGGTGCAGAGGTGGTGCTCGGCTGAGTGGGATGAGGCGCACAACGCTAGCCGGGAACGGCGTTTGCTGATGCAAGGTCCCTCCCACCATCAAGGCAGCCACAGCCTGGGCAAATACGCGGAAGCATGGGTACGCGCTCTTTTTTATTTAGGTATATAACTTTCGATTAGACATGATTTCTAACCATCTCGTTGGTTTTCTCGCAGTCGGCGGCACATGGTGGCGCGCCTTGCTCCACGTTCTCGGCATATGCCATGGCCCACAAGGGGAAGACGACGTCCGACGTCACCTACAACCCGGATGACAGGCCCGAGGCGTACACCAACCCCGCCATCCACAGCCGACTCAGTGAGTACACCGCCATGGCCAAGGAGGTCCATGGGCCAGATTACGATCCGAGGACCGAGGACATCGACGGAGATGTCCTCATGAGGGTCGGAGGAGGCAAGAGGCATGGGCGGTACTGGATTGCCGACGGGGCAATCGACTCGTCCTCCACTCCCACTCTCTCTCAGGTGCGAGCAAGGAGCACGAGCGCGAGCCCAGCCATACGACCTCGGCAGGACACCTCACAGCATCGTATCCAGCAACTCCAGGTTATTCCTTATCTATTCATCGTTCATTGATTTTTATATATCTTCTCTTTGCATTATCGTAACATTAGGGCGAAATATTACAGACTCAGCTAGATGATGAGAGGAGGCAACGTGAGGAGCTAGAGAAGAGGATGGCGGAGATGTTCGCGTACATGCAGAGCCTTGGCGCCGCACAGGGTCATGCTCCACCACCTCCGTTGTTCCCTGCAGCTGACCCTACAGAGTTCACTACTCCTGTGAGTATCAAAATTTTAGTACTGCATGATATATATTCATATGTTCTCACACATACAATCTCTTCTCTGTGCAGGGTCAATCGGCGGCGTCGAACAACCCTCATGCTTCGTCCAGCCCTTCGCCGAACCAGTCCAGATGCCCACCTCGTTGATGATTTGTTTTGTGATGATCCAGACTTACCTTTATGAGTGTTGGTGATGTTAGTTACACTTTATCTTGTGAGATACTTGGTGATGTTAGTGATGATGCAGACTTGTATCTGTTTTGTGATGATCCTGACTTTAGTGAGACTTGTGATCTGTTTTGTGAGACTTTGTGATATATATGGTGTTGATGATAAATGTGTTCATTCTGTGATGTGCTTGATATATAATGTGATGTGAATGATATATATCTTTTGTTTGTTTGGATGGAACAACAAAAGCAAATAAAAAAGGGACATCCTGGTCACTTTGCCGAGTGTAACACTCGGCAAAGGGGAGCTTTGCCGAGTGCTATGACCATGGCACTCGGCAAAGAAGGAAACCTGGGAACCGGTAAAGACATCTTTGCCGAGTGTTGACAGTGGCACTCGACAAAGAAGGAAACCTGGGAACCGGCAAAGACATCTTTGCCGAGTGCTTTTGCCAAGACACTCGGCAAAGATACTGGTAAAGGGGCCCACTGGAGGGTTCTTTGCCGAGTGCCAGGCCACCAGACACTCGGCAAAGAAACCGCCTTTGCCGAGTGCCACTAGGGCTCTCGGCACAGGGACTGGCTGTGGGGTCCACTGGACCAGTCTTTGCCGAGTGTCGCCGTAGGCACTCGGCAAAGGATCCGTCACCGTTACTTGGCGCCGTGACGGTGACTTTTCTTTGCCGAGTGCCAAATGGCACTCGGCAAAGACTTTGCCGAGTGCCCGACAAAAAGTACTCGGCAAAGAAGCTGTTGCCGATGTACAGTTCGCCGAGCGTTCTTTGCCGAGTGTTACACTCGGCAAAGCCTTTGCCGAGTGTAAAATAGCCTTTGCCGTGTGTTTAGAACACACGGCAAAGGAGCTGATTTCGGTAGTGCGTGGTGCATTTGGAGGTGCAGAAATAATTGGATCTTCAATGAAATTCCCCCTTCGGTTCCTGAGTGCAAGACTATGTTTAGGAGTGAAATTGCCCTGTTATGCCATAGAGTCAAGCCTGCTTTTAAAGAAGACATTGCATCTTGGCTACTCAATTTAGGGCTGTAACTTCTTCCGTTCGGCTCACTCTATCTTCCATTTCTTTGTAATCTTCCTTTTCCTCTCTAAACTCATTTCTATTGTTTTAATAATATTACTGTAGGACCCTCCTACAGTACCTTTACTTCAAAAAAAATGACAAGGAGCATCATAACAACAGTGTAGTGGTGTCGGCGTTTCGAACCCGCGGGGTCCCTGGACCGACGAGTAAATTGTCGCCGTGTGCCCCAGCCCAGATGGGTCGGTGCGAGACGGAGCGCGAAGGGGGAAGAAGCCGGAGGGAGACAGGCGTGAGAGGTGAAATCCCGCGGCCTTCGTGTTTGTCCCGCGCCCAGGTCGGGTGCGCTTGCAGTAGGGGTTACAAGCGTCCACGCGGGAGGGAGCGAGCGGCCTTACGCGAGCGCCGTCCCGTCCTTCCCCGCGCGGCCAACCTTCTGTAAGAGGGCCCTGGATCTTCCTTTTATAGGCGTAAGGAAAGGATCCAGGTGTACAATGGGGGGTGTAGCAGTGTGCTAACGTGTCTAGCGGAGGAGAGCTAGTGCCCTAAGTACATGCCATCGTGGCAGCCGAAGAGGTTTTGGCACCCGATTCGTGTGGTGTCGTGGTCGTCGGAGGAGCGCTGGAGCCTGGCGGAATGACAGCTGTCGGGGCTGTCGGGTCCTTGCTGATGTCCTCTTGCTTCCGTAAGGGGGCTGAGAGCCACCGTCGTCATAGAGCGTGCGGGGCGCCATCATTACTTGTTTGGCGGAGTGAGCCAGATGGGACGCCGGTCTTGTTCCCCGTAGCCTGAGTCAGCTTGGGGTAGGGTAATGATGGCGCCTCCTGTGATGTGGTCGGTCCGAGCCCTAGGTTGGGCGAGGTGGAGGCTCCTCCGAGGTCGAGGTCGAGTCTGTCTTCCGAGGCCGAGGTTGAGTCCGAGCCCCTGGGTCGGGCGAGGCGGAGACCGTCGGCTGAGGCCAGGCCTGAGTCTGAGCCCTGGGGTCGGGCGAAGCGGAGTTCGTCGTCTTCCGGGGCTGAGCCCGAGTCCGAGCCCTGGGGTCGGGCGAAGCGGAGTTCGTCGTCTTCCGGGGCTGAGCCCGAGTCCGAGCCCTGGGGTCGGGCGAAGCGGAGTTCGTTGTCTTCCGGGGCTGAGCCCGAGTCCGAGCCCTGGGGTCGGGCGAAGCGGAGTTCGTCGTCTTCCGGGGCTGAGCCCGAGTCCGAGCCCTGGGGTCAGGCGAAGCGGAGTTTCCTATGGCGCCTGAGGCCGGGCTTGGCTGCTGTCAACCTCACTCTGTCGAGTGGCACGGCAGTCGGAGCGGCGCAGGCGGCGCTGTTCTCTTGTCAGGCCTGTCAGTGGAGCGGCGAAGTGACAACGGTGACTTCGGCCCTGTCGACTGGAGGGCGTGCATCAGGATAAAGGTGTCAGGCCACCTTTGCATTAAATGCCCCTGCGATTCGGTCGGTTGGCGTGGCGACTTGGCCAAGGTTGCTTCTTGGTGAAGACTGGGCCTCGGGCGAGCCGAAGGTGTGTTCGTTGTTGTAGGGGGTCCTCGGGCGAGACGTAAACCCTCCGGGGTCGGCTGCCCTTGCCCGAGGCTGGGCTCGGGCGAGGCGCGATCGCGTCCCTTGAATGGACCGATCCTTGACTTAATCGCACCCATCAAGCCTTTGCAGCTTTGTGTTGATGGGGGTTACCAGCTGAGATTTAGGAGTCTTGAGGGTACCCCTAATTATGGTCTCCGACAGTAGCCCCCGAGCCTCGAAGGGAGTGTTAATACTCGCTTGGAGGCTTTTGTCGCACTTTTTTGCAAGGGGACCAACCTTTCTCGGTTGCGTCTTGTTCCGGTGGGTGCGCGGAGCGCACCCGCCGGGTGTAGCCCTCGAGGCCTCGGAGGAGTGGTTTGACTCCTTCGAGGTCTTAATGCATTTCGCAATGTTTCGGCCGGTTTGGTCGTTCCCTCATGCGAGCTGGCCGTAGCCCGGGTGCACGGTCGGGTCCCAAGTTCTCAGGCTGGTATGTTGACGTTGTCAACGGTTTGGCCGGAGCCGGGTTTGCGAGAGCAGCCCCCGAGCCTCTGCACAGGGCGAGAGGACGGTCAAGGACAGACTCGACTTTTTTACATACGCCCCTGCGTCGCCCTTCCGCAAGGAGGAGGGGGGAAAGCGCCATGTTGTCCTAGGAGGGCGCCGAACATGGTGTCTCCAGCGAGCTGCTGACAGATAATCCGAGTGGACGCCCGTGCCCCATTTGTTAGGGTCGGCTAGAGGCCCGGAGGCGCGCTCCAAAAGTACCTGCGGGTGATCTGCCGGACCCGGTCCTCTTTTGACGGGGTCCGAGGGCTCGATGCCTCCTTCTGATGGGATTCCGTTACACGATCGTTCCCGCTGGTCTCGGAAATGTCCTAGGGTACCTCGGGAGCGTAGCCCGAGCCTTGGTTATGTATCGAACGTACCCAGGGTCATCCCTCGCTCTGTGTCTGAGGCGGTTGTGAACCCTTTGAGGGCCAGCCTACGAACTCCTGATCAGTAGTGGGCGCGAAGCCCGAGTGGCCTGAGGCGGCCGTTGAACCCTTCCGAGGGGCCGGCCTTCGAACCTCTGACCAGTAGTGGGCGCGGAGCCCAAGCGCTCTGAGGCGGCTGTTGAACCCCTCCGAGGGGCCAGCCTTTGAACCTCTAATAAGTAGGGAGGCTCGGGGCCTGTTTCCTTCGCGGAGAAGGATCCCTTTCGGGGTATCCCCCTTTCCCGGTCCCTGTTGTAAGAGAGAGAAAGAGGAAAAGGATACGAAATCGAGTGACGTGGCGTACCTTTTTTGACGCGGTCGTTATGGCGAAGGCGAAGCGTCGCCCGCTTCTCGTGCCAAAGATGCCGCATGTCCCGCTGCAGAGTTAATGCGACAGGACGAGTGGTTCGCGGGGAGGCCGTTGCGCGTGCGCGAGCCGTTCGAGGAACGGAACACGGGCGCGCCGTCTTCACGCCGTGGGAGAGGGTTCCCTTGCTGTCCCTGGATGGGACGTAAGCTTGGCTGACGACGTGACCGCTGCTTCCGCCCGCCTGCCACCGCCATTACTGCCGGCCCATTTTTGGCCGTATTGACCGTCGCGCCTGGCTGGCACTGTTGGGTCATACGCAGGGTTGCCTCGAGTCGCGGTACTGGTTCCGCAGTCGAGGAGGCGCGGTAGTGGCGCGAGTGGCGATGCAGTTGCTCGCACGTAGCAAACGGCACGCCGGTTGCATGACGTGTGGGCCTGGGCCTCCATGCTGGGTGCGTTGGAAGTTGGAGGGGTGCGCCCACTTGGCGCGGTTGCATGCCGCCTGCATGGCTGTCCGCCCTTTCACCCGCTGGTCAGGGCGATAGTGGAGGAATGCTTCTAACCGCTGGGCAGTTGCATGCACCGCGCGCGGCGGTTTGGCTTCTTCTGTCCTGGGCCAGCTTGCATGACGTGCGGGACCCAGCCCCCGTGCTGTAGGGGGAGGACCTTGGAGCGTATTGGAGAAGACTCAGCCCGCGATGGCTGAGGACACAAGTGGGGAGAGTCGCCTTTAAAAGGAGGGTGATCCCCTTGAAAGGCGACCATGTCTTTGCGCCCCCTTATGCATCGTGTCTTTCCACCTTCTGAGCCCCCGGATGGGGAACACCCGCAATCCTTCTGCCTTGTCGTCGGAGGAACGCAACTTCGGGGAAGTTGGTACCTTTTAGCCATCGTTTGGCTTCAAGGATTTTCGTCAGGCAGCCCGGCTGCATCCCCTCGTCGGTGGTCACCCAAGACGGTGACCACCAGCCCCTGGGTGGGGAGAAGCAAGCCAGGCTGCGGCCTCTGCCCCTCCCTCAGCTTCAAGGATGTTCATCATCAGTGCTGGGGAGGGGAGTGCGCCGAGTTGGGGTCGGTCCCTGCGCGGGCGGCGGCCCGCTCCTTCCCTCAATGATCGGGGGAAGGGTGTTCGCCGTTCGTGGCGCTGGCAGCTGCCGCGTGCCTGGCTCTCTGACCCGAGTGGCTTCGGAGCCGCTTCCGGCGCCGCCTTTCGCCACGGCAGCCGGAAGAGGTTTCTCCGCCGACGAGATAGCCGGTGACGCCCACGGACTGACCTCCAACTCTACGGCCTTCTGCCCGTCCTTGCCTCTCGAGTGAGGGCATGGGCGAGGGCCTTATGGCAGCAGCATCCGCCCTGAGGTCATCGCTGCTGCTGTTCGGCCCCCCGGAGCAGAAGTCGTCGTCATTGCTGCTGCTGGAGCGGGCAACGGCGAGCCATCCATCGGCCTTCTGTTGCTCCGCAGGCCCCCCAATCATGTGGGGTTGTTCGTACCTGCGGAGGTGGAACCAGAGTTCAGTTTGTAATTGAAAGTAGCCTAGAGGGGGGGTGAATAGGCTATACCTGAAAATTTTCACTAAAAACTTCGAGATAGGTTAAATTAAAGTTGCACTGGTGCAAACCGGTTCAGTCGATTTTAATTACAACTGAACAAGTTTGAACCTGCTCAACTTAAATTAGATAATCTGTTGAACAAATACGAAGTAGTGAAGAATATAGCTAACGACTTGCCCTACACAAAATCTACTCGAATGAATAATATGGACCAACCACCGAATATAAAGCGCTTGACAAGAACACACAAGAACATGCGAAATAACCCGAGGTTCGGCAACCACCACAAAGGTGTCCTACTCCTCGTTGAGGAACCCACAAAGGGCCTGGTCTTTTCCAACTCTAATCCTCCACAAGCCGACCACAAAGGTCAAGGCAATCACTTCTCAAATCAGCTCAAAGAGCGGGTGATACAAATTTCTTGGGGTCGTCCACAAATTTGGAGACTCCCAAGCAACCTCTAACCGTCAAGGAACACGAGGTTCCAAGAGTAACAAATCCACACACGGTTAAGTTTGCAACGAGCTCAAGAACAAAGAGAATGGGAGAATCGAGATGAAATTGACAGCGAGTTCGATCGAGTTCACCTCACACCAAGGGTCCTTCAAATGATTGAAGGACATGCGATTGCGGGTGTGAAAGGTGAAATGAATGCGCTTGTTTGAAGGTTGGTCAGCCAAGAATTCGTGGGAGAGGCAGGAGTAAATGAGAGAGAGAGTGTGAGGGGGTATATAAAGGATCCCCCAAAAGCTGGCAGCCGTTGGGAGAAAAGGAGCAAAAACCGGTTGAACCAGTTTTCAGACCGGTTGAACCGGTTTCTACCAGGGGGATCCCGGTCCACTGAGCTACTCAGCCGGAGACTCGACCGGTTTCAAAACCGGCTGAGTAAGGAAAAAATTCGGCTCAACCGGTTTTAGAAAAATATCTGCTGCGACTTTTCTGACAGCTCTGACTGTCAGACAGGTCAGAGCAGAGGTGGCAGGTGAACAGTACCGAAACCGGTTGAACCGGTTTTAGGACCGGTTGAACCGGTTTTGGGGGCTGAAACCAAATTTTGAGTATTTTGAAGGGAACAAAAGTGGAGTATTTGTGGGAAATAAAATTTGTTTTTCTCAAGGGCATTCATGATCTGGAAAAATGTTCTCCAAGAAGTTTTCAAAAGATTTTGAACTTGGCTCATTTCACAACTTACTTAACCGTCGCGGATCCCTCTTAATTGTACGGCGATTCCTATGACTCAAGAATTATAAATTTAGCACCGCCGTTGTTTCTAGGCACTTGGAGCACGCCATTTGATGTGGAATTTTAAATCCGCTGTGCTTTATACTTTTATGCTCGTAAGATCTGTGCTTCTCCTGTCTGTAGAAATACTGTGTACATACTAGGAGCAAACTTGTTAGAATCTCAGTTTGTTTTGTCATTAATCACCAAAACCCTCAATTAGGGTTGATTGCACTTACAGTAATGGCACCTTGAGTGCCGGCGTCTTGTTCATTGCGGCTGTCGGGGCCTGAACATGTATGTATTTTCGGCACGGAGCCATGTTTTTTCTTCATTTCTAGCACTAAGACTCGCCTTTCGACTATCTGAACCGCTTCACCAAGCGTGAGTCGCCTCGTGCAAAGGTGACGAGTGAGGTATCCGTATCCCGGAGGCGTAGGAGTCCCTCGGCTCGGTCGGCCTTGCCGTCCGAGGCTTTTCTTGCTTGGTTAAAGGAAACCCTCGGCCGCTCTTCGATGAGCCGAAGCCGGAGGTAGCGGTGTGAGCACGAACAGAGGCTGAGTTGGCTCGAAAAGAAGACTTGGTCGGCCAGAGCCTGGCCGGGTCGTCCACTGGCGGGACCGACGCCGGGGTTGAGTTGCCGAGGCCACGAGCTAGGCCGATGCCCTCAGGGGACAGCTGGCTGAGGCCTCGGGGTGGCCGGCCGAGCCATCTGCTCGAGCCGGATTCCTGGAGAAGACCTAGGCGGCGATGGCCCGGGCGTGGTGCTGATGTCGTCCTTCGGAGTGGGGATCCTCCAACCGCGTCGCCGTCCGAGGCTAGGTCAGACCCCGCCGAAGGTGTAGATGACGCCGAGGGTGCTGCTGCTCCTTTTAACTGTCATGGTCCGAGCCTGCAGGATCGGGTTATCTTGTAGTGTGTGTATGTTTTCTGCGGCCGCCGAGGCCCAAACACACCATCGTCGTGTTGTAAAGCTACGTTTCTTTTCCTCTTGTTTTGAATATCTGAACTTATTTGTCGGTAACAGAATTGTTTGTCCAAGCGAGAGTTACTTTTCACGGAAGGTGATGAGTGAGGTATCCGTATCCCGGAGGCGTAGGAATCCCTCAGCTCGGTCGGCCTTGCCGCTTACGTGTACTCTTACTCGTCCATAGGGTTCTGTCACCGACGCAGTCGAGAAGGCCCGAAAAATCGTTTCGGCAGAGGAGTTTTCGAGCGTGAAGACTTGTTCGGTCCGCGGAATCACTTATCCGAGCGTGAGTTACTTATCGCAGAAGGTGATGAGTGAGGTATCCGTATCCCGGAGGCGTAGGAGTCCCTCGGCTCGGTCAGCCTTGGCTGCTTACGTGTATTCCGTCGTTTTCAGGATCCACTTTCGAAGTAGTCAAAAAGCACGAAAGACATTCTGGCAGAAAAGATCTTTTTCCGAGGAAAATTTTGACGCAGAGGGGGTTCCCCCCTTTTAGCCCCCGAGGGAGGGTCGGGCTTTGCCGAGGCAAGGCTGACCCTTCCTTGATGACTAAACTTTGCGTGTGAACGAGGTATATGAACAACTTGAAAGCATCTTAAGGGTAGAAGCGACGTAGCTGTCGGATGTTCCAAGCGTTGTTGTAGACCTCGCCTTGACTGTTGGCCAGCTTGTACGTCCCGGGCTTCAGAACTTTGGCGATGACGAACGGCCCTTCCCAGGGAGGCGTGAGCTTGTGCCGCCCTCGGGCGTCTTGTCGCAGCTAAAGCACCAGGTCGCCCACCTGGAGGTCTCGGGACCGAACCCCTCGGGCGTGGTAGCGTCGCAGGGACTGCTGGTACCGCGTCGAGTGTAGTAAGGCCATGTCCCGAGCCTCTTCCAGCTGGTCCAGTGAGTCTTCTCGGTTAGCTTGATTGCTTTGGTCGGCGTAGGCCCTCGTCCTCGGGGAACCGTATTCTAAGTCTGTGGGCAAGATGGCCTCGGCCCCATAGACTAGAAAGAACGGTGTGAAGCCCGTGGCTCGGCTCGGCGTTGTCCTCAGACTCAAGACCACCGAGGGGAGTTCCTTCATCCATCGCTTGCCGAACTTGTTAAGGTCGTTGTAGATCCGAGGCTTGAGTCTTTGTAGAATCATGCCGTTGGCATGCTCTACTTGCCCATTCGTCATGGGGTGAGCCACGGCGGCCCAGTCTACCCGGATGTGGTGATCCTCGCAGAAGTCCAGGAACTTTCTGCCGGTGAACTGGGTGCCGTTGTCGGTGATGATGGAGTTCGGGACCCCAAAGCGATGGATGATGTTGGTGAAGAACGCCACCGCCTGTTCGGACCTGATGCTGTTTAGGGGTCGGACCTCGATCCACTTGGAGAATTTGTCGATGGCGACCAACATGTGTGTGTAGCCCCCGGGTGCCTTCTGCAAGGGGCCGACTAGGTCTAGACTCCACACAGCAAACGACCAGGTGATGGGTATGGTCTGCAGAGCTTGAGCGGGCAGGTGGGTCTGCCTTGCGTAGAACTGACACCCTTCGCAGGTGCGGACAATTCTAGTGGCGTCGGCCACCGCCGTCGGCCAGTAGAAACCTTGTCGGAAGGCGTTTCCAACAAGGGCTCGAGGTGCTGCGTGATGGCCGCAAGCCGCCGAGTGTATCTCTTGTAGGAGCTCCTGGCCTTCGGCGATGGAAATGCATCGCTGGAGGATGCCTGAGGGGCTGCGGTGGTAGAGTTCCTTCCCGTCTCCTAACAAGACGAACGACTTGGCGCGCCGCGCCAACCGCCGAGCTTCGACTTGGTCGAGGGGTAGCTCTCCTCGGTGGAGATATTGCAGGTACGGGGTCTGCCAGTTTCGATTAGGCGTGACCCCGCTCTGCTCCTCCTCGATGCGCAGTGCCTCACCCTCGGGGGCCGAGGGTACCTCAGGCCGAGCCGAGGGTGCCTCGGGCCGAGCCGAGGGTGCCTCGGGCTCGGGCGTGTCGTCGGTCTTGACGGAGGGTTGATGCAAGTCTCGGGAGAAGACGTCCGGGGGAACCATTGTTCGCCCCGAGGCTATTTTAGCCAGCTCGTCCGCAGTCTCGTTGTAGCGCCGGGCGACGTGGTTGAGCTCGAGCCCGTAGAACTTGTCTTCCAGGCGCCGAACCTCATCGCAGTAGGCTTCCATCTTCGGGTCGCGGCAGTGGGAGTTCTTCATGACTTGGTCGATGACGAGCTACGAGTCACAGCGAGCGTCGAGGCGTCGGACCCCTAGCTCGATGGCGATGCGCAACCCGTTGACCAGAGCCTCGTACTCAGCCACATTGTTGGACGCCGGGAAGTGGAGGCGTAGCACGTAGCGTAGGTGCTTCCCGAGGGGCGAGATGAAGAGCAGGCCTGCGCCTGCTCCTGTCTTCATCAGCGACCCATCGAAAAACATGGTCCAGAGTTCCGGTTGGATCGGAGCTGTTGGGAGCTGGGTGTCGACCCATTCAGCCACAAAGTCCGCCAAGACCTGGGACTTGATGGCTTTCCGAGGGGCGAACGAGATCGTTTCGCCCATGATTTCCACCGCCCACTTTGCAATTCTACCCGAGGCCTCTCGGCACTGGATGATCTCCCCCAGGGGGAAGGATGACACCACAGTTACCGGATGAGACTCGAAGTAGTGTCGCAACTTCCACTGCGTTAGGATCACCGCGTACAGCAGCTTCTGAATTTGTGGGTAGCGGATCTTGGTCTCGGGCATACCTCACTGATGAAGTAGACTGGCCTCTGGACGGGCAATGCATGCCCCTCTTCTCGTCTCTCAACCACAATCGCGGCGCTAACCACCTGAGTGGTCGCGGCGACGTAGATCAAGAGGGCTTCTCCGGCAGCGGGGGGCACCAAGATGGGCGCGTTCGTGAGGAGTGCCTTCAGGTTCCCGAGGGCTTCCTCGGCCTCAGGGGTCCAAGTGAAGCACTCGGCCTTCCTTAAGAGGCGGTACAGAGGCAGGCCTCTTTCGCCGAGGCGCGAGATGAAACGGCTCAGAGCCGCAAGGCATCCCGTGACTCTCTGTACGCCTTTCAGGTCCTTGATGGGCCCCATGCTGGTGATGGCCGCAATCTTCTCCGGGTTGGCCTCGATGCCCCGCTCGGAGATGATGAACCCCAAGAGCATGCCTCGGGGAACCCCGAAGACACACTTCTCGGGATTGAGCTTCACGCCTTTCGCCTTGAGACACCGGAATGTCACTTCAAGGTCGGAAAGGAGGTCGGAGGCTTTCCTCGTCTTGACTACGATGTCATCGACGTAGGCCTCGACCGTTCGGCCAATGTGTTCGCCGAACACATGGTTCATGCACCGTTGGTACGTTGCACCCGCATTCCTCAAACCAAACGGCATGGTGACATAGCAGTACATGCCGAAGGGTGTGATGAAAGAAGTCGCGAGCTGGTCGGACTCTTTCATCCTGATCTGGTGGTACCCAGAGTAGGCATCGAGGAAAGACAGGGTTTCGCACCCAGCAGTGGAATCCACGATTTGATCGATGCGAGGCAGAGGGTAGGGAACTTTCGGACATGCTTTATTTAGACCAGTGTAGTCTACACACATCCGCCATTTCCCTCCTTTCTTTCTCACAAGCACAGGGTTGGCAAGCCATTCGGGGGTGGAATACCTCTTTGATGAACCCTGCCGCCATTAGCTTGTGGATCTCCTCGCCTATGGCTCTGCGCTTTTCTTCATCGAATCGGTGCAAAGGCTGCTTCACGGGTCGGGCTCCAGCTCGGATATCCAGCGAGTGCTCGGCGACATCCCTCGGTGTCGGGGACCATAATTAGGGGTACCCTCAAGGCTCCTAATTCTCAGCTGGTAACCCCCATCAGCACAAAGCTGCAAAGGCCTGATGGGTGCGATTAAGTCAGGGATCGGTCCATTCGAGGGACTCGATCACGCCTCGCCCGAGCCTAGCCTCGGGCAAGGGCAGCCGACCCCGGAGGGTCTCCGTCTCGCCCGAGGCCCCCCTCCAGCGACGAACATACTTCCGGCTTGCCCGAGGCCCTGTCTTCGCCAAGAAGCAACCCTGACCAAATCGCCGCGCCGACCGACCAAATCGCAGGAGCATTTAATGCAAAGGTGGCCTGAGACCTTTATCCTGACGCGCACCCTTCAGTCGACAGAGCCGAAGTGACCGCAGTCACTTCGCCGCTCCACTGACCAACCTGACAGAAGGACAGCGTCGCCTGCGGCGCACCGACTGCAGTGTCATTTGACAGAGTGAGGCTGACAGGCAGTCAGGCCCGACCTCAGGCACCATAGGAAGCTCCGCCCCGCCCGACCCAGGGCTCGGACTCGGGCAAAGCCCCAGAAGACGGCGAACACCGCTCCGCCCGACCTAGGGCTCGGACTTGGGCTAAGCCCTGGAAGACGGCGAACTCCGCTCCGCCCGACCCAGGGCTCGGACTTGGGCTCAGCCCCAGAAGACGACGAACACCGCTCCGCCCGACCCAGGGCTCGGACTCGGGCTAGGCCCCTGAAGACGGCGAACTCCGCTCCGCCCGACCCAGGGCTCGAACTTGGGCTAAGCCCCGGAAGACGGCGAACTCCGCTCCGCCCGACCTAGGGCTCGGACTTGGGCTCAGCCCCAGAAGACGACGAACTCCGCTTCGCCCGACCCCAGGGCTCGGACTCAGCCCTGGCCTCAGCCGACGGTCTCTGCCTCGCCCGACCCAGGGGTTCGGACTCGACCACGGCCGCGGAAGACGGACTCGACCTCGACCTCGGAGGAGCCTCCACATCGCCCAACCTAGGGCGCAGACCGACCACGTCGACAGGAGGCGCCATCATTACCCTACCCCAAGCTGACTCAGGCCACGGGGAACAAGACCGGCGTCCCATCTGGCTCGCTCCGCCAGATAGGCAATGATGGCGCCCCGCACGCTCCGTGATGACGGCAGCTCTCCGCCCCCTTACGGAAGCAAGAGGACATCAGCAAGGACTCGACAGCCCCGACAGCTGTCCTTCCGCCAGGCTCCAGCGCTCCTCCGACGGCCACGACATCACATGAACCGGGTGCCAAAACCTCTCCGGCTGCCACGATGGCGTGTACTTAGGGCGCTAGCTCTCCTCCGCTAGACACGTAGCACTCTGCTACACCCCCCATTGTACACCTGGATCCTCTCCTTACGCCTATAAAAGGAAGGACCAGGGCCCTCTTACAGAGGGTTGGCCGCGCGGGGACGAGGACGAGACAGGCGCTCGCGTGAGGCCGCTCGCTCCCTCTCCCGCGTGGATGCTTGTAACCCCCTACTGCAAGCGCACCCGACCTGGGCGTGGGACGAACACGAAGGCCGCGGGATTTCCACCTCTCTCACGCCCATCTCCGGCCACCTCACTTCCCCCCTTCGCGCTCGGCCTCGCGCCGACCCATCTGAGCTGGGGCACGCGGCGACATTTCACTCGTCGGCCCAGGGACCCCCCGGTCTCGAAACGCCGACAGTTGGCGCGCCAGGTAGGGGCCTGCTGCGTGTTGACGAACAGCTTCCCGTCAAGCTCCAGATGGGCAGTCTCCAGCAACCTCTCCGGCCCGGGACGGTGCTCCATTTCGGGAGTCTTGAGTTCATGTCCCTCGACGGCAGCTACGACATGATACTCCTTCCCCCGCCGTGCGACAGCGACAATGGCGGTCGACAGCCCGCCCGCCGGCGGGGGAATCGACGACGTCTTCCCCGCGTGGTGGAAGAACAACATTCGAGCTCACCCCGTCCTCTCCCCCGCCGACGGAGGAGGAGGCGGGGCAACCAAGGCCAAGCAGGAGGCAGCGCCTCGTCGGCTGTCGAGCGAGTCGACGGTGCCAGCGCCCCAACGGGGGGCGCGTCGGGCATCGACCTCGCGTTTGAGACAAAGACAAGCGCCGTCTCCCCACGACACGCCAATTCCGAGCAAACGGACGACGCCAGCACGCTCGCGAAATGCTTGCTGGACGTCACCCTCGTACCTAAGACGACGGTGCAGTCAAAACCCGACGTGACTTCATCACCGCCCGTCGACCAAGAGGTACCGACCGATTCCCATCTCATGCCTTTCGGATTTAGCCTCGACCCGCCAAACGGCTTCGCTTTGGCGGACGCTCTCGTAGAGGCGAGTCCAAACCCTCTGGGGTTTCGTGTGCGGTCACCCTGGGACCGGCTGACGGACGTCTCGACCTACGGGCCCTCGGGGTCCGAGGAAGATGACGAGCCCGACTTCTGTTGGGATTTGTCTGGACTTGGCAACCCCAGTGCCATGCAGGACTTCATGACCGCATGCGACTACTGCCTTTCCGACTGTTCCGACGGTAGCCGCAGCCTCGGCGACGAGGACTGCGGCCCAAGCTACGAATGTTTCCACGTCGATCTAGGGGGTCCCTCTGAAGGCAACCATCTCGGTATGCCGGAGGACGGTGATCTCCCTAGGCCGGTGCCTCACGTTGACATCCTATGGGAGCTAGTTGTGGTCCCCGTTCAGGCGGGGGGCCATGACCCACAGCTCGAGCAAATCCGCGGGGTGCAGGCCAGGCTCGACGAGGGAGCAGGAGCGCTTGAGCCGATCCGCCGGGACGTCGGGCAGGAATGGGCGGGCCAACCTCCGGCCGGAGAAATGCATCATCTACCCCAGGGCTTCCAGCACCGCATCGCCGACGATGTCAGGATGAGGCCGCCACTCGCTCCCACTGGGGTCGGCTAGAACCTGGCTGCAGCAGCAATGCTTCTCCGTGCGATGCCAGAGCCATCAACCACCGAGGGGCGGCGAATCCAGGGAGAGCTCAAGAATCTCCTGGAGGGCGCCGCGGTCCGACGGGCCGAGAGCTCCGCCTCCCGAAGGCAGGGGTACCCCTCGGAACATCATGCCGCGACTTCCCGATTCATGTGGGAAGCCTCGGTCCACACCGGGCGCACGCGCAACACAGCGCCTGTGGCCCCGGGTCGCCTCGGCAACGAGCACCATCACCGCGACCGTCGGGCCCACCTCGACGAGAGGGTGCACCGAGGCTACCACCCTAGGCGTGGAGGACGCTACGACAGCGGGGAGGATTGAAGTCCCTCGCCCAAACCACCCGGTCTGCAGGCCTTCAGCCGGGCCATACGACGGGCGCCGTTCCCGACCCGGTTCCGACCCCCGACTACTATCACAAAGTACTTGGGGGAGACGAGACCGGAGCTGTGGCTCGCGGACTACCGGCTGGCCTGCCAACTGGGTGGAACGGACGATGACAACCTCATCATCCGCAACCTCCCCCTGTTCCTCTCCGACACCGCTCGCGCCTGGTTGGAGCACCTGCCTCTGGGGCAGATCTCCAACTGGGACGACCTGGTCCAAGCCTTCGCCGACAATTTCCAGGGCACGTATGTGCGCCCTGGGAATTCCTGGGACCTCCGAAGCTGCCGACAGCAGCCGGGAGAGTCTCTCCGGGACTACATCCGGCGATTCTCGAAGCAGCGCATCGAGCTGCCCAACATCACCGACTCGGATGTCATCGGCGCGTTCCTCGCCGGCACCACCTGCCGCGACCTGGTGAGCAAGCTGGGTCACAAGACCCCCACCAGGGCGAGCGAGCTGATGGACATCGCCACCAAGTTCGCCTCTGGCCAGGAGGCGGTCGAGGCTATCTTCCGGAAGGACAAGCATCCCCAGGGCCGCCCACCGGAAGATGCCCCCGAGGCGTCAACTCAGCGCGGCACCAAGAAGAAGGGCAAAAAGAAGTCGCAAGCGAAACGCGGCGACGCCGATGCGGACCTTGTCGCCGCTGCCAAGTAAAAGAACCCTCGGAAACCCCCCGGAGGTGCCAACCTCTTCGACAAGATGCTCAAGGAGCCGTGCCCCTATCACCAGGGGCCCGTCAAGCACACCCTTGAGGAGTGCGCCATGCTTCGGCGCCACTTCCACAGGGTCAGGCCACCCGCGGAGGGTGGCAGGGCTCACGACGACGACAAGAAGGAAGATCACCAGGCAGGAGAGTTCCCTGAGGTCCGCAACTACTTCATGATCTACGGTGGGCAAGCGGCGAACGCCTCGGCTCGGCACCGCAAGCAAGAGCGTCGGGAGGTCTGTTCGGTGAAGGTGGCGGCGCCAGTCTACCTAGACTGGTCCGACAAGCCCATCACCTTCGACCAAGCCGACCACCCCGACCACGTGTCGAGCCCGGGAAAATACCCGCTCGTTGTCGACCCCGTCGTCGGCGACGTCAGGCTCACCAAGGTCCACATGGACGGAGGCAGCAGCCTCAACATCATCTACACCGAGACCCTCGGGCTCCTGCGTGTCGATCTGTCCTCGGTCCGGGCAGGCGCTACGCCTTTCCATGGGATCATCCCCGGGAAGCGCGTCCAGCCCCTCGGACAACTCGACCTTCCCATCTGCTTCGGAACACCCTCCAACTTCCGAAGGGAGACCCTGACGTTCGAGGTGGTCGGGTTCCGAGGAACCTACCACACGGTACTGGGAAGGCCATGCTACGTGAAGTTCATGGCCGTCCCCAACTACACCTACCTCAAGCTCAAGATGCCGGGCCCCAACGGGGTCATCACCGTCGGCCCCACGTACAAACACGCGTTCGAATGCGACGTGGAGTGCGTGGAGTACGCCGAGGCCCTCGCCGATTCCGAGGCCCTCATCGCCGACCTGGAGAGCCTCTCTAAGGAGGTGCCAGACGTGAAGCGTCATGCCGGCAACTTCGAGCCAGCGGAGACGGTTAAGTCCGTCCCCCTCGACCCCAGCAGCGACGCCTCCAAGCAAGTCTGGATCGGCTCCGAGCTTGATCCCAAATAGGAAGCAGTGCTCATCGACTTTCTCCGCACGAACGCCGACGTCTTCGCGTGGAGTCCCTCGGACATGCCCGACATACCGAGGGATGTCGCCGAGCACTCGCTGGATATCCGAGCCGGAGCCCGACCCGTCAAGCAGCCTCTGTGCCGATTCGACGAGGAAAAGCACAGAGCCATAGGCGAGGAGATCCACAAGCTAATGGCGGCAGGGTTCATCAAAGAGGTATTCCATCCCGAATGGCTTGCCAACCCTGTGCTTGTGAGAAAGAAAGGAGGGAAATGGCATATGTGTGTAGACTACACTGGTCTAAACAAAGCATGTCCGAAGGTTCCCTACCCTCTGCCTCGCATTGATCAAATCATGGATTCCACTGCTGGGTGCGAAACCCTGTCTTTCCTCGATGCCTACTCAGGGTATCACCAAATCAGGATGAAAGAGTCCGACCAGCTCGCGACTTCTTTTATCACACCCTTCGGCATGTACTGCTATGTCACCATGCCGTTCGGCTTGAGGAATGCGGGCGCGACGTACCAGCGGTGCATGAACCATGTGTTCGGCGAACACATTGGTCGGACGGTCGAGGCCTACGTTGATGACATCGTAGTCAAGACGGGGAAAGCCTCCGACCTCCTTTCCGACCTTGAAGTGACATTCCGATGTCTCAAGGCGAAAGGCGTGAAGCTCAATCCCGAAAAGTGCGTCTTCGGGGTACCCCGGGGCATGCTCTTGGGATTCATCGTCTCCGAGCGGGGCATCGAAGCCAACCCGGAGAAGATCGCAGCCATCACCAGCATGGGGCCCATCAAGGACTTGAAAGGCGTACAAATAGTCATGGGATGTCTTGCGGCCCTGAGCCGTTTCATCTCGCGCCTCGGCAAAAGAGGCCTGCCTCTGTACCGCCTCTTAAGGAAGGGAGAGTGCTTCACTTGGACCCCTGAGGCCGAGGATGCCCTCAGGGACCTGAAGGCGCTCCTCACGAACGTGCCCGTCTTGGTGCACCACCTCCCCCCCCATTGCTGGAGGAGCAGGCTAAAATAGCCTCGGGGCGAATAACGGTTTCCCCGAAAGCCTTCTCCCGAGACCTGCATCAACCCTCCGTCAAGATCGACGACACGCCCGAGCCCGAGGCACCCTCGGCCCAGCCCGAGGTACCCTTGGCTCGGTCCGAGGTACCCACGGTTCGGCCCGAGGTACCCTTGGCCCCCGAGGGTGAGGCACTGCGCATCGAGGAGGAGCGAAGCGGGGTCACACCTAATCGAAACTGGCAGACCCCGTACCTGCAATATCTCTGCCGAGGAGAGCTACCCCTCGACCGAGCCAAAGCTCGGCGGTTGGCGCGGCGTGCCAAGTCGTTCGTCTTGCTAGGAGATGGGAAGGAGCTCCACCACCGCAGCCCCTCAGGCTTCCTCCAGTGATGCATTTCCATCACCAAAGGCCAGGAGCCCCTACGAGAGGTACACTCGGGGGCTTGCGACCATCGCGCAGCACCCCGAGCCCTTGTTGGAGACACCCGGGGGCTACACGCACCCCTGGGAAGGGCCGCTCGTCATCGCCAAAGTTCTGAAGCCCGGAACAAACAAACTGGCCGACAGTCAAGGCGAGGTCTACACCAACACTTGGAACGTCTAAGAGCTACGTCACCTCTACCCTTAAGATGCTTTCAAGTTCTTCGCATACCTCGCTCCCACGCAAGTTTTAGTCATCAAGGAAGGGTCAGCCTTGCCTCGGCAGAGCCCGACCCTCCCTCGGGGGTTAAAAAGGGGGAACCCCTCTGCGTCAAAATTTTCAATCGAAAAGGCTTTTGCGTTCCCCTGGCTATGTCGGAAGCAGGACCCCAAGGAGCGAACGCGGGTGCATGTAAGTGGCAAGGCTGACTGAGCCGAGGGACTCCTACGCCTCTGGGTTACGGACACCTCACTCGTCACCTACCACGAAAAGTGACTCCTACTTGGGGAAGCCACCCTGCTACTGACGGGAGGGGCCGGACACGCAAAATGAAAGGAAAAGGGGCACGACTTTATGCAACGATAATAAAGTGTTCAGGCCTCAGCGGCCGCAGAAAGACACACGTGCATCCAACAGAAACTGCTCCGACAGAGTTAGGCGTCGCCCAGGGAAGGAGCCGCGCCTTCGGCTTTGTCCCCGCCCTCGGCGAAGTCCATCCCGGCTTCGGACGACGGCGCAGGAGGGAGGATCTCTGCCTCGAAGGTGGTCGCCAGCATTGCGCTCGGACCCGCGGCGGCCGCGTCGAGCCTCTGGACTTCTGCCAGGGCGGCTTCATCTTCGTCAGGAAGGCAATACCCCTCGCTGACCCGCTCCAGGTCCACGACATAGTGGGAAGCGAGCACGGCGAAGGCCCGCCTGACGTCGTGGTGTAGCGCCTTGCGGAGTCTGCCGCGCACATGATCGCCCAAGGCCTGCAGGCGACTTTGAGGGGAGCTTCCTGAGGGGACGTCGCCGAAGCCAAGGACCCGACAGAAGTCCGAGATGGCCTCGGACATGGCCGCGTGGTCGGCCTCCCTCTGCTCGGCCACCCCGGCAAGCGCCTTGGCGGACTCACCGAGGGCGGACTCGAGCTCTGCGAACAGCCAGAATGAAAGATCTCAAACACAAGCGGAGGAAACAAGCTGAAACGAAAACCGAAAATGGCCAGGGCGTACCTCCGACTCGGGCACGCAGCTCCGAGGCTGCGACCTGGGCTACGGCTAGGTCGGCTGCAAGGGCTCCAGCCTGGCTTTCGGCCTCGGCAGCCCGGCCCCAAGATTGGTCTCGCTCATTGATGACCTGGTCGAACTCCGACTGCTGTCGTCGCACTTCTGCGCGTGCCGCTGCCGCCTCTGCGCGTGCCACTGCCGCCTCGGCTCTCAGATCGGTGCAGAGCAACCGAAGGTCCGCCACCTCGGCGCCCTGCTGAGAGAGGCGCGCAGTAGCCCCGGCGAGCGAGGTCCTCAGGGATCGCAGCGAGCCCCAGACGTCGACCTCGTGGCGGATGAACGACGACTTGGCGGCGCTCAGATCCGTCAGATCCTGAGGGAAGGAAGCGAGGCGTCACAAAAGACGCCTTGGTCACAAAAAAAAGAGGTATGTCTGAAACCGTTACTTGGAGGATTTTGGGGACGTCCCTGCAGAATACCTCCAACGACGACCGGAGCGACCCCACCGTTGCTTCGGCACACTCGCGGAGCTCGTCCCAAGACTGCCCCTCCCGTTCATCGTCAAGAACGAAGAAGGGATCCGAGGCCTCACGGGTCCGGAACCGGAGCAACTGGCGCCGACCCTCGGAGCTCCGCCGCACAGCGACAAGGCTGCCGCTCGGCGGGACGGATCGCGTTTCCACGCCCCCCTCCTCCGAGGCACCGAGCGCCGACGCCTCGGCCATCTCAGCGTCGGCAGCAACAGGTCGCTCCCCGACTGGGACGGCAGCGGCTTCAGTAGCAACAGGTGCCAGCACCGCCGGCACGTCCGGTGGGGCCGGGGCCACGTCCGCATCAGCCGCCTCCTCTAGCACGATTGCCACCTCGGCAGAAGAGCCAGCCTCGGGAACTCGCTCCGCGGCGACTGGTGCCGCCTGAGCCCCCTGCTGTGGAGCGCCTTGCGAGAAGGTCAGCTGAACGGCAAGGCCCGGAGCGGCACCGGCTGCGGAAGCCGACGCCGTCTTGAGGGCCTTTCGGGGAGCCAGATCGGTCAGGCCATGGCTTCGCTTGCTGAGGAGGAAAGAAAAATCGCGGTCGGAACATACGAATGAAAAGCCAGGACGAAGACATTCCAAGATACTTACCCGCTCCGGGCCATGATCAACCGTGCCTGAGGGGAGGTCTCTCGGATCTCGACCCCCGAAGGCGCCGCCGAGGTTCGCCTCGCCGGCAGCTTCGGCACCACCCTTGCTTTGGGCGTGTGACACCCGGTTTGCAAAGAAGAGAAGTTGGAGGGTATTCTTTTTGTTTTTTTCTCTCTTTCGGTGGTTGCATTTTGGGAATTTGGAATTTGAGGAAAAACATTCACCAGTAGGGCAGTAGAATTTCTTTGGTTAGGCGCTTGCATCGGGGTCGGGAGCCGTCACGTGGGCGTGTTGGGCCGCAAATCTTGTTTCGGCCCACTAACCCCCATAACCCTAGCCGCCCTTCCCCTAAACCCCCCCCTCTTTGTGCAGCCCCCCCCCCATTCCCCTACCCTCTTGGCCACCCCCCCTCCCATCTCCTCCTTTCTCAAGCACTTGCTGCCACACATCAAACCCTAGCCGCCCCCCCCCCCCCCATCTCCTCCTCCCATGGTGCCATTCGTTGCCGCTCGGATCTCTGTTGCGTGGTGCAAATCTTCAACGGTTTTCGGTGGAGGGAGGAAGAGAGGAAGAAAAGAGGGAGAACCCAAGGTGATTCTTGTGTTTATCTCTTGTTCATTTTATGCGGCAATCCAATTGTTTAGATGTTGCGTGTGCGATTTGGTAGAAGGGCTGTCCAGAATTTTAAGGGGGTGGACGAACAGCAGAAGAATTAGTGATTTCTGGGCATTTTTCGTGGAGAATTAAGGGGAATCAGTTTGGGAATCATGTAGAACTTTGGCATACCTTTCTAACGAGTATTTATGCGCTCGATTCGGAGTTATAATTTAGGAGATATCGTTGTTTGAATCCGGTTATGTTGCTGTCCAAAAAACAGATTTTTCAGGTGGGTGAACAGCAGTGGTATTAGCAGTTTCTGGGAATTTTTCGTGGGTAATTAGTGTTAACCAGTATGATAATCATGTAGGGATTTGTCTTATCTTTCCAATGAGTACTTATGCGCTTGATTTGGAATTATATTTTAAAAGATATCGCTGTTTGAATCCGGGTATGTCGCTGTCCAAAAGACAAAGAAAAACAGATTACAGGGTTCATCTTGTGGACTGTTTTGGGCTAATTAGACATTGGAATTTAATTATAAATTGTATACAAAACTTGTGGGGAATTTTATGTAGATGCCTCTGGAGTTTTTGTTTGTTACCACTGCCATCATAATTTTAAAGTTATGAAATTATTAAGCAGCGCCGCTGCAGTTTGGTGGGTGTAGGGAGAGATGTAACCCGCGGCGGGGTTTGAGTTGGTGCGTAGGTGCGGCGTCGCTTATGAGCCTGATTATGTGAACTTGTTGTGCTAAGTTGGATGTCAAAAACAGGTGGTGGACTTCCGGATCGTACGTAGGGATTTGCCCGAACTTCCGGTAAAGGCAAGTAAATACAGTGGTGGTTGCTACCGTTTGGTTTGCATCCTATTCCCTGTCATTGAGTATTCATAAGTTTTAATTATGTTAATCATTGAATTCTATGATGAAGTTTATTTGTTTGGAAGTATTAATTCTCAATTGTCTAATATTATGGATGATCATAATTTGGTAATGATATATGTGGTTGATTCCCATCTGGATGAAGTTGAAGTGTCTTTTTGAATCATGTTATATGAAGTGTTGTAGGCATGACATGCACATCGCATCATCCATCTTGCATTTTGAAGTTATGTCGTGATCTTATGGTCCGACCGTACCGGTACATTTTTAGCATCGTACGTTGCCCAAGGAGGGGTACGATGCGGCTTCATATCCTTAGAGGTATGAAGGCAGAAGTCATCCTTGCATTTGCAGACATTTGCACTCATGAGGAATATATGAAGTGTGACATTACTATGTTACTATTGTGGTTTCTACCTGCGAGGTGTGGTAACTAGGTGTGTTGTACGTTGTATACGTGCTGCACCTTCGTAATAAGAAGGTTGTGGAATCAAGTGGTGGTAAAACAATGTTCTTATGTGGTTAAACTGTTTGATATTATTTTACTTGCTGAGATGTGTCATCTCACTCTTGCATTACTCAATGCAGGTACTTGATACATGTTGGGAATGAGGGGAGTAGCAGCACGTCCACTTTCACTCTCACAATAACGCTGCCCAGGCGTAGCCATGATTTAATTAGAAACTTATTGTCAAAGGAAGTTTGTTTATTTTTTTTATATGGTCGTGCGCACTGGTCAATTCAGTTCAGGTCATATGTTTATCTTTCCTTGCTAGCCGATTAATAATACTTAGTATGTTTTAGTCATGATATATGTTTATACTCTGTTGTCCCCTCCTTCATGCAATTTTGCAAAGGGGGATGCTGCCGAAATTTTATATATAGATGTCAGAAGTGTTGTTTAGTAGCATTCCGGGGTGTTTGTGGACCTCGGGGTGTTACAGTTGGTATCAGAGCATAGGCTTTAGATTCTACGCAATTTGAGGATATTATGCAAGTGAAGCATGTTACTTCTATTTAACATTGGTTTCTTGATGTGGTTGTTATTGAAGATATTATGCAAGTGAAGCTACTAATGTACTTGTTTTATATACATATCGTCATGATGTTTTTTTTAGAATGCAATGTTTTCAAATCTCTGAGCTATTACCATCATATATTTCTATATGCTTGACTGTGGATGTTTTATTTTCCAAAAGGATTCTTGGGTTCTTGTACTTATAGGACCGATTGTTTATTGCGCTTGTGTATAGTGGGTCTAATCCGACTTGGTGTAGTGTGAAAACACTATATAATGTAGTTTTATGGTGTTGTTGAGTTTGATTGACTGTTGGCTTACAACCCAACTTATCAATGTAATGTTTCCATGGGTGCAATGCTTTGCGCCTCACTTTTTTTTAGGCTAGTGTGGCTACTTGCTAACTTGATCTTAGTATAAAATTGGTTTGTCTCTATAGAGCGGAGGCAACGTTGTAATGTCTACGAAATCTTTAGACTGGTAGAACTCTAGTGAATTTGTGAGATGACGTAGATTGATAAGTCCAACCATGTCTACCTTATAGATTTTCTTATTATGTGCAACCTTATTTTTTTACAATAAATAGGGTGGTTTCAAGTGGATTTTATGTCATACATGTTTTCCTTCTATGGCTTGTTTCAATAGCCATAAGGCTATGCATAATTTTTAGTTGTTGCAGGCTAGTCATGTGGGCGATATTGACAACCCGTTTTATATTTTTTTTATTTGCCAACATTGTATGGCAGTTTGATTTTTTTTATGAGCAGTTTCTCTATGCATGCTTGTTGAATCATTATTTGGACCGCTTTATCTTAAACAAAGTCAATGCTTAACTGGGAGTTGCTTATGTTTGTTAGTCATCTATCTCTTTAGTGATGGTGTTGTTGCATCGGATTGAAAATTTTCTTATATGAATGATGGTCTGATAGATCATGTATGTCTACTACTTTGAATGCATCTTGTGATATCACGAGGTACAAATTGTTCAAGTGCAGTAATAGTAGGTTTTGTTGTATGTGAGGTTAATCAAGGTAGTTTGGTTATGTGGATTGTCTTATTGACGTCCAATTACTCCTGTTGAGCATAGTATCGTGTTATTATTTTAGTATTGAAAGTAATATTTATGAAGCTTTTGCATGAGTCTGTGTCAAGAAGTACATTAGTTCTTTCTTGTTGTTATCCCTCCATTGCTTTATGAGTATTGCAAATTTTATCTCTTTTGAGAGGAGGAAAAGACGTTACATGACATGAGCACCATTTGCTTCACGTCAACAGAATAGTTGTGGGGAGCTCTAATAGTTGGATTCTAGTGTAATAACAACCATGTTTTATAGTGCTAGAGACGGGTATGTTAGGTGTTTCATACCTTGTCGATACATGGATGTTTGACCTTAGTGGCATTAACAAATGAGGTTGTTGAATTCGTTGATTGATGTGCTTAGTGTTCTAACCTATTAGGTGAAGTGTTGCTTAAAGGCTTTGGGGAGTTGCATCCCCATTTGGTAGTGGAAAATCCTAGTGTTGATTGCACCTGCCAATGCCTTGGGTTTTATTTTATATTGTTTTTTTATTATGGGTAAGGTGTTGTTTTGTTTTGGGAGTCATTTTAAATTAGTTGGAGGCTGAATCAGGCTTCACTTATCTAGAATGTTTTGTAGTAGGTTTCTTCATCTTTGCATCGGATGCTCAATCACCCAGTTTGGTCTAAACATTTGAGAGTTATGGGTTTCCTATAGCAGCCTTAATTTTGTACGGAAGTATAGACATTGAATACGGTAAATTTTGGGTTTTGTGGGATTATGAAAGTTTTATTAATTTCATGATCTTTTCAAAGAGTATGGGTTTCTAATTCTCATTGCATATAGTTGGAGTTAGGTTGCTCTGAAGTTGTTGCACTGTTGTGTCTGAACTTTAGGCGTCATTATAATCACCAATAAATCGACCACGTTTTGATAGTTGCAGAGCACAAATTTGCGAATTCTCTTTAAGCAAAACTTGTAGGTCTTTTCAGTACCTTTTTAATGGGTATTTACTTGTAACTGTCTGTTAAATAGATTTGGAGAGGTGGTTGCCCGGATATAAGTCGAATCTCTAATGTGCAGTATCTCAGGCTGAGTTTAGCTGTAGGTCATGCAGAGTTGAGGGCTATAAGGATAAATTTAGGTGCAACTTTATTGCAAAAGTCGTGGACAATTTTCAAAACTTTTCCAACGCGTGTTCGTTGTAGTTTAAGTTGAGTATAGCAGGAGTTATAGGTTTTTGAATTTTAGTTGTCCATTGTTTCAATATTATCTGTTTTGAAACAAAAGAGTTGCATTGTTTTATCGGTTTGGAAACCAATTCCGAGACACTCATTATAATAAAAGTTCTATGGAATGTTATAATCTTTTCAAGGAGTTTATATTTGCAAAATTTTGTTAGCTACAGGGAGTTATGATATCATGTATAGAATGTGCTTGGATGAATATGTGGGCAGACATAACATGCTTAAATTGATTCTTGTTTGCATGAGGT
The DNA here is from genome assembly GCF_902167145.1 of Zea mays. NCBI lineage: Eukaryota > Viridiplantae > Streptophyta > Magnoliopsida > Poales > Poaceae > Zea > Zea mays. Next base: position 7,094,301 of record NC_050104.1, on the reverse strand, counting down.
GAGATTAGGCTTAAATGATTTAAAAAGTTATCATATTGCTTCTATACTTATATTTGTTCTAGGTGTCTCGTAATGAAGAACCTAAAGTTATTAGTCTTTCGATGAACGCTTAATCTTAGAAGAGTAATGAACCTGAAAAAAATCTATTGCTTGCTATTGGGACTGCATGACCAGTTTTAGTATGCAGCTAGTTCAATGAAGTAAACCATCTTTTCTGTAGAGATGTTATATATAAAAGTTGTAGCCAACTTCTTTATCTTACTTGTGTAAAAATTTCATGACCATAGGTCTAGTAGTTTGGGAGTTATGATTTTCTCAAGTCCAGTCTTGAAATCTGTGCAGATTCTGTACAGATTTCGAAGCTGACCTTGTTTGCCCAATTTAAGCTTCGAATAACTTATTATAAATTATAAAGAAATTGTAGTACTTTTCTTAATCGTTTCAACAAATTTTGGATTACTTTTTTTGGAGATCGATAAGTTAAGTTACAGCTGTTTTAAGTGTGATCTCTGAATCTGTCCAAATTTGGACAGCAGAGCCTTTCTCGTGTCTTTTGACCTTAATATGCATTGAATTAACTTGATATGTTTATAAATGAATTATAGACAATTCTACTAGCTTTCTAAAAAGTCTGGGAGCACCTGAATTGGATGATTGAGACTCCAATTATGGATTTTGAATTGAGTAGTTGAATTATGTCCAAGTCTGGACAGAATTTACGTTTAGCATTGTTTGACCTTTCTAAGTGTCAAATCTCGTTGTGATGATAATACCAAGAGTATAGTGGACTTTATAAGTTTTCCATAAAGTCCTAGTTTACTAATTTTCGATGCATATTTTGTGAGTTAGGAGCAAAACAATTAACCGCGGTGATGCTATCTAGAAATATGCAAGCATTAAGTTGCTCTCTTGAAGTTGCTCTTATTTGGCTAAGTTTGGTTTAGGCTATAGGAACCTTATATGCCTTGCATTCATATATACATTCCTTGAAGTACTTGCATATGTCAATGATTGATTTGGTGTCAGGAAAGCTTGGTCCGAGGTATATAGGACCGTCTACTATCTTGGCCGAGTTGGCAGCTGGGCTTAGCACATGTAATTGTCGGAATATGTGATCAGAGTACACCAAGTATTCCATGTCTTTTTGTTGAGGAAGTATTTGCGGAATCCAGACCATCAAATCGAGCTAGAGCTGATTCCTGTGTAGCAAGAGCAGACTCTAGAGTGTCGTCTGCTGCGTATCTTAGAATCCTAGGAGCTTGAGGAGCTGATGCGGCAGAAGTACTCGAACTTTTCTTTATGTGTGAGTTTTGTTGATTCATTAATCTTTCTTTTGTTGTTCTGATAGAAGCGTCGGAATTCGAGGTCGAATTCTTTTTAAGGGGGGTAGAGTGTGACACCCGGTTTGCAAAGAAGAGAAGTTGGAGGGTATTCTTTTTGTTTTTTTTTCTCTCTTTCGGTGGTTGCGTTTTGGGAATTTGGAATTTGAGGAAAAACATTCACCAGTAGGGCAGTAGAATTTCTTTGGTTAGGCGCTTGCATCGGGGTCGGGAGCCGTCACGTGGGCGTGTTGGGCCGCAAATCTTGTTTCGGCCCACTAACCCCCATAACCCTAGCCGCCCTTCCCCTAACCCCCCCTCTTTGTGCAGCCGCCCCCCCCCATTCCCCTACCCTCTTGGCCGCCCCCCCCTCCCATCTCCTCCTTTCTCAAGCACTTGCAGCAAAACATCAAACCCTAGCCGCCCCCCCCCCCATCTCCTCCTCCCATGGTGCCATTCGTTGCCGCTCGGATCTCCGTTGCGTGATGCAAATCTTCAACGGTTTTCGGTGGAGGGAGGAAGGGAGGAAGAAAAGAGGGAGAACCCAAGGTGATTCTTGTGTTTATCTCTTGTTCATTTTATGCGGCAATCCAATTGTTTAGATGTTGCGTGTGCGATTTGGTAGAAGGGCTGTCCAGAACTTTAAGGGGGTGGACGAACAGCAGCAGAATTAGTTATTTCTGGGCATTTTTCGTGGAGAATTAAGGGGAATCAGTTTGGGAATCATGTAGAACTTTGGCATACCTTTCCAACGAGTATTTATGCGCTCGATTCGGAGTTATAATTTAGGAGATATCGTTGTTTGAATCCGGTTATGTTGCTGTCCAAAAAACAGATTTTTCAGGTGGGTGAACAGCAGTGGTATTAGCAGTTTCTGGGAATTTTTCGTGGGTAATTAGTGTTAACCAGTATGATAATCATGTAGGGATTTGTCTTATATTTCCAATGAGTACTTATGCGCTTGATTTGGAATTATATTTTAAAAGATATCGCTGTTTGAATCCGGGTATGTCGCTGTCCAAAAGACAAAGAAAAACAGATTACAGGGTTCATCTTGTGGACTGTTTTGGGCTAATTAGACATTGGAATTTAATTATAAATTGTATACAAAACTTGTGGGGAATTTTATGTAGATGCCTCTGGAGTTTTTGTTTGTTACCACTGCCATCATAATTTTAAAGTTATGAAATTATTAAGCAGCGCCGCTGCAGTTTGGTGGGTGTAGGGAGAGATGTAACCCGCGGCGGGGTTTGAGTTGGTGCGTAGGTGCGGCGTCGCTTATGAGCCTGATTATGTGAACTTGGTGTGCTAAGTTGGGTGTCAAAAACAGGTGGTGGACTTCCGGATCGTACGTAGGGATTTGCCCGAACTTCCGGTAAAGGCAAGTAAATACAGTGGTGGTTGCTACCGTTTGGTTTGCATCCTATTCCCTGTCATTGAGTATTCATAAGTTTTAATTATGTTAATCATTAAATTCTATGATGAAGTTTATTTGTTTGGAAGTATTAATTCTCAATTGTCTAATATTGTGGATGATCATAATTTGGTAATGATATATGTGGTTGATTCCCATCTGGATGAAGTTGAAGTGTCTTTTTGAATCATGTTATATGAAGTGTTGTAGGCATGACATGCACATCGCATCATCCATCTTGCATTTTGAAGTTATGTCGTGATCTTATGGTCCGACCGTACCGGTACATTTTTAGCATCATACGTTGCCCAAGGAGGGGTACGATGCGGCTTCATATCCTTAGAGGTATGAAGGCAGAAGTCATCCTTGCATTTGCATACATTTGCACTCATGAGGAATATATGAAGTGTGACATTACTATGTTACTATTGTGGTTTCTACCTGCGAGGTGTGGTAACTAGGTGTGTTGTACGTTGTATACGTGCTGCACCTTCGTAATAAGAAGGTTGTGGAATCAAGTGGTGGTAAAACAATGTTCTTATGTGGTTAAACTGTTTGATATTATTTTACTTGTTGAGATGTGTCATCTCACTCTTGCATTACTCAATGCAGGTACTTGATACATGTTGGGAATGAAGGGAGTAGCAGCACGTCCACTTTCACTCTCACAATAACGCTGCCCAGGCGTAGCCATGATTTAATTAGAAACTTATTGTCAAAGGAAGTTTGTTTATTTTTTTTATATGGTCGTGCGCACTGGTCAATTCAGTTCAGGTCGTATGTTTATCTTTCCTTGCTAGCCGATTAATAATACTTAGTATGTTTTAGTCATGATATATGTTTATACTCTGTTGCCCCCTCCTTCATGCAATTTTGCAAAGGGGGATGCTGCCGAAATTTTATATATAGATGTCAGAAGTGTTGTTTAGTAGCATTCCGGGGTGTTTGTGGACCCCAGGGTGTTACAGGGCGCCTTGGACGCTCGGGAGACGGACTGCCCAGGCACTGCCACGGCGACCTGAGGGTCGCTCTCCTGCGCTGCCGGCGTGGGCGACGGCTCTCGGGGAACAGACGCCTCGGCCTGACTCCCCGGGGTCACCTCAACTCCCCCGGCGGAGGGGTCAAGTACCCTCTCGGCCTGCCCCCGCTCTTCGGGCCAGGGCCTCGGCGTCCCGACTCCGGGGACTGACGGCACCAGCCCACTCGGGGGCTGGCTTGACGGCTCCTGGCCTAACCTCAAGCCCGGGCTGAAGCCGAGGCGGGCAGCCATGTCGTCATCCTCGTCATCATCATCATCATCGTCGTCGTCATCAGGCGTTTCCGGCGACGGCTCCCTCGGGAGCCCCTCCCTCTCCTGCCGACAACGGAGCTTTTCCAAGGCGTCTCGAGCCCGCATCCGCTCGCGGGCCCAGGCCTTCTCCGCGTCCTTCTTTTTCTTCTTCTCCTCCGCGGCAACCCGCCGCGCTGCTCGGTCCACCGCATCCTCCGGGACCCATGGCAGGGAAGGCTTGTGCCACGCTACCTCCTGGAGACGGATGGAAATCCCGACCGTAAGAACCAGGGGCAACCCGACGCAAGAAGAAGGAAGGAGCGGACACTCACCAGAGTCACGCACCCTTGGTCAGGGCGCATCAAGGGCTGGGAAAGGGCGCTAGCGTCCGGTTTCCCCAACGCGACGGCCACCCGCCCGTGGAGAACGTCGACGAGAAGAGGATCCGAGTACATCCGCGAGCCCTCCAAGTCAGCCTCCGGCGTCATCTCCCAAAGCGGCAACCGCCGCTCCGCCAAGGGAAGCACCCTCCGGCGATGGATGGCGGCAATTACTCCCGCAGCGGTGAGTCCCGCTTTCCGCAGCGCCTCCGGGGCCTTGAGAAGGGGCTCGAGGTTCTTCTGTCTGTCGTGCGGGGTCCCGTGGCGCCAAGCATCGGCGGCGACGGTAACCACTCGCTGGGAAAACGGCGGGAGCATCTCGCCGTCGTTCCGGAGGTAGAACCACCTGCTCTGCCACCCTTTATTCGAGGACGCAAGGATGGTGGGAATGTACAACAACGCTCGCGACTGCCTCAGCTGGAGGATGCAGCCGCCGGCCCGCACTGCCGCGCGGACCCTTCTCTCCCCCGTCGGCGAAGCAAAAAGCTCCGCGGAAAAGAGATGGGTCCACAAGTCCCAGTGGGGGCGATCCCCAAATACCCTTCGCACACCGCTACGAAGATGGCGGCTTGCGAGATGGAGTTGGGGCTGAGGTTGTGCAACTCCACCCCATAGTTGTGCAGGATCGCCCGCATAAAGTGACTTGCCGGCACACCGAGTCCCCGCTCATGAAAGGAGACAAAGCTCACGACGTACCCCGGCGGCGGGGACGGAGCAGCTCCGCTCGCAGGGGGAATCCACTCCGGCCGCTTCTCATCAGAGAGAGGGCGAAGTAAACCCTCAGCAACAAGATCCTCCAGGTCACCCGCCATGACCGTGGAGAAAGGCCATGGATCGCGCGGCGAAATGATGGTCACCCGGTCGGCCATCACCGAGCAAAAGGGGTGGCGGCGAAAAGGACTGGGTAAGCGGTTTCCTTTTCTCTGGCTAAACCTCTCGGGTTGCGAAAACCTAAGGGGGAAGCGGAGCAAAGAACCGTCGCCAGACCCTCCTCCGAGTATATAAAGGACAAGACGAGACCCGTTCAACGTTTCGTCCGGACCCGCCGCGGGATTCAAAAAACCCAAAGCGAAACGGCCGTTCCTCGAACGGGTCGCGCACGTGCAACGGCCGCCCCGCGAACCGCAAGCCCCGTCGCATTAACTCCGCGGCGGGAAAGGCAGCGCCTCTGGCAGGGGGAGCGAGCGACGCTTCGCCTTCGCCATAATGACCGCGTCCAAAAAAGGTACGCCACGTCGCTCAATTTCGAATCCTTTTCCTTTTTTCCTCTTTCTCTCTCTTACAACAGGGACCGGGAAAGGGGGATACCCCGAAAAGGATCCTTCTCCGTGAAGGAACCAGGCTCCGAGCCTCCCTACTGATCAGAGGTTCGAAGGCTGGCCCCTCGGAAGGGTTCAACAGCCGCCTCAGAGCGCGTGGGCTCCACACCCACTACTGGTCAGAGGTTCGAAGGCCAGCCCCTCGGAAGGGTTCAACGACTGCCTCAGGCTACTCGGGCTCCGCGCCCACTACTGATCAGGGGTTCGAAGGCTGGCCCTCGAAGGGTTCACAGCCGCCTCAGACACAGAGCGAGGGATGACCATGGGTACGTTTGATACATAACCAAGGCTCGAGCTACGCTCCCGAGGTACCCTAGGACATTTTCGAGACCAGCGGGAACGATCTTGTAATGGAATCCCATCAGAGGGAGGCATCGAGCCCTCGAACCCCGTCGACAGGGGACCGGGTCCGGCAGATCACCCGCAGGGTACTTTTGGGCGCGCCTCTGGGCCTCTAGCCGACCCCTAGCAAAAATGGGGCACGGACGTCCGCTCGGATTACCCGCCAGCAGCTCACCGGAGACACCATGTTCGGCGCCCACCGAGGGCAACATGGCGCTTTCCCCCCCTCCTCCTTGCGGAAAGGCGACGCAGGGGCGTATGTAAAAAAGTCAAGTCTGTCCCTGATCGTCCTCTCGCCCTGTGCAGAGGCTCGGGGGCTGCTCTCGCAAACCTGGCTCCGGCCAAACCGTTGACAGCGTCAACATACCAGCCCGAGAACTTGGAACCCGACCGTGCACCCGGGCTACGGCCAGCTCGCATGAGGGAACAACAAGACCAGCCGAAGCATTACGCGATGCATTAAGACCTCGGAGGAGTCAAACCACTCCTCCGAGGCCTCAGGGGCTACACCCGGTGGGTGCGCTCGCGCGCACCCACCGGAACAAAACGCAGCCGAGAAAGGCTGGTCCCCTTGCAAAAAAGTGCGACAAAAGCCTCCAAGCGAGTGTTAACACTCCCTTCGAGGCTCGGGGGCTACTGTCGGGGACCATAATTAGGGGTACCCTCAAGGCTCCTAATTCTCAGCTGGTAACCCCCATCAGCACAAAGCTGCAAAGGCCTGATGGGTGCGATTAAGTCAGGGATCAGTCCATTCGAGGGACTCGATCACGCCTCGCCCGAGCCTAGCCTCGGGCAAGGGCAGCCGACCCCGGAGGGTCTCCGTCTCGCCCGAGGCCCCCCTCCAGCGACGAACATACTTCCGGCTTGCCCGAGGCCCTGTCTTCGCCAAGAAGCAACCCTGACCAAATCACCGCGCCGACCGACCAAATCGCAGGAGCATTTAATGCAAAGGTGGCCTGAGACCTTTATCCTGACGCACGCCCTTCAGTCGACAGAGCCGAAGTGACCGCAGTCACTTCGCCGCTCCACTGACCAACCTGACAGAAGGACAGCGCTGCCTGCACCGCACCGACTGCAGTGCCATTTGACAGAGTGAGGCTGACAGGCAGTCAGGCCCGACCTCAGGCACCATAGGAAGCTCCGCCCCGCCCGACCCAGGGCTCAAACTCGGGCTAAGCCCCGGAAGACGGCGAACACCGCTCCGCCCGACCCAGGGCTCGGACTTGGGCTAAGCCCGGGAAGACGGCGAACTCCGCTCCGCCCGACCTAGGGCTCGGACTTGGGCTCAGCCCCAGAAGACGACGAACACCGCTCCGCCCGACCCAGGGCTCGGACTCGGGCTAGGCCCCTGAAGACGGCGAACTCCACTCCGCCCGACCTAGGGCTCGGACATGGGCTAAGCCCCGGAAGACGGCGAACTCTGCTCCGCCCGACCCAGGGCTCGGACTTGGGCTCAGCTCCAGAAGACGACGAACTCCGCTTCGCCCGACCCCAGGGCTCGGACTCAGCCCTGGCCTCAGCCGACGGTCTCCGCCTCACCCGACCCAGGGGTTCGGACTCGACCACGGCCGCGGAAGACGGACTCGACCTCGACCTCGGAGGAGCTTCCACATCGCCCAACCTAGGGCGCAGACCGACCACGTCGACAGGAGGCGCCATCATTACCCTACCCCAAGCTGACTCAGGCCACGGGGAACAAGACCAGCGTCCCATCTGGCTCGCTCCGCCAGATAGGCAATGATGGCGCCCCACACGCTCCCTGACGACGGCAGCTCTCCGCCCCCTTACGGAAGCAAGAGGACGACAGCAAGGACTCGACAGCCCTGACAGCTGTCCTTCCGCCAGGCTCCATCGCTCCTCCGACGTCCACGACATCACACGAACCGGGTGCCAAAACCTCTCCGGCTGCCACGACGGCGTGTACTTAGGGCGCTAGCTCTCCTCCGCTAGACACGTAGCACTCTGCTACACCCCCCATTGTACACTTGGATCCTCTCCTTACGCCTATAAAAGGAAGGACCAGGGCCCTCTTACAGAGGGTTGGCCGCGCGGGGACGAGGACGAGACAGGCGCTCGCGTGAGGCCGCTCGCTCCCTCTCCCGCGTGGACGCTTGTAACCCCCTACTGCAAGCGCACCCGACCTGGGCGCGGGACGAACACGAAGGCCGCATGATTTCCACCTCTCTCACGCCCATCTCCGGCCACCTCACTTCCCCCCTTCGCGCTTGGCCTCGCGCCGACCCATCTGGGCTGGGGCACGCGGCGACATTTCACTCGTCGGCCCAGGGACCCCCCGGTCTCGAAACGCCGACACTCGGTATGACGGGCATGTCCGAGGGACTCCACGCGAAAACGCTGGCGTTTGCGTGGAGAAAGTCGACGAGCACTGCTTCCTATTTAGGATCGAGCTCGGAGCCGATCCGGATTTGCTTGGAGGCGTCGTTGCTGGGGTCGAGAGGGACGGATTTAACCGTCTCCGCTGGCTCGAAGTTGCAGGCGTGGCGCTTCACGTCTGGCGCCTCCTTAGAGAGGCTCTCCAGGTCGGCGATGAGGGCCTCGGATTCGGCGAGGGCTTCGGCGTACTCCACGCACTCCACGTCGCATTCGTACGCGTGTCGGTACGTGGGGCCGACGGTGATGACCCCGTTGGGGCCCGGCATCTTGAGTTTGAGGTAGCTGTAGTTGGGGACGGCCATGAACTTAGCGTAGCATGGCCTCCCCAGTACTGGGTGGTAGGTTCCTCGGAACCCGAGCACCTCGAACGTGAGGGTCTCCCTTCGGAAGTTGGAGGGCGTCCCAAAGCAGACGGGTTGATCGAGTTGCCCGAGGGGCTGGATGCGTTTCCCAGGGATGATCCCGTGGAAAGGCGCAACGCCTGCCCGGACGGAGGACAGATCGATCCGCAGGAGCCCGAGGGTCTCGACGTAGATGATGTTGAGGCTGCTGCCTCCGTTTATGAGGACCTTGGTGAGCCTAACGTTGCCGACGACGGGGTCGACAACGAGCGGGTATTTCCTCGGGCTCGGCACGCGGTCGGGGTGGTCGTCTTGGTCGAAGGTGATAGGCTTATCGGACCAGTCTAGGTAGACTGGCGCCGCCACCTTTACCGAACAGACCTCTCGACGCTCTTGCTTGTGGTGCCGAGCCGAGGCGTTCGCCACTTGCCCACCGTAGATCATGAAGCAGTCGTGGACCTCGGGGAACTCTCCCGCCTTGTGATCTTCCTTCTTATCATCGTTGCGAGCCCTGCCACCCTCCGCGGGTGGCCCGGCCTTATGAAAGTGGCGGCGAAGCATGGCGCACTCCTCAAGGGTGTGCTTGACGGGCCCCTGATGATAGGGGCACGGCTCCTTCAGCATCTTGTCGAAGAGGTTGGCACCTCCGGGAGGTTTCCGAGGGTTCTTGTACTCGGCGGCGGCGACAAGGTCCGCGTTGGCGGCGTCGCGCTTCGCTTGCGACTTCTTCTTGCCTTTCTTCTTGGCGCCGCGCTGAGTTGATGCCTCGGGGACATCTTCCGGTGGGCGGCCCTAGGGCTGCTTGTCCTTCCGGAAGATAGCCTCAACCGCCTCCTGGCCAGAGACGAACTTGGTGGCGATGTCCATCAGCTCGCTCGCCCTGGTGGGGGTCTTGTGACCCAGCTTGCTCACCAGGTCGCGGCAGGTGGTGCCGGCGAGGAACGCGCCGATGACATCCGAATCGGTGATGTTGGGCAGCTCGGTGTGCTGCTTTGAGAATCGTCGGATGTAGTCCCGGAGAGACTCTCCCGGTTGCTGTCGGCAGCTTCGGAGATCCCAGGAGTTTCCAGGGCGCACGTACGTGCCCTGGAAATTGCCGGCGAAGGCTTGGACCAGGTCGTCCCAGTTGGAGATCTGCCCCGGAGGCAGGTGCTCCAGCCAGGCGCGAGCGGTGTCGGAAAGGAACAGGGGGAGGTTGCTGATGATGAGGTTGTCATCGTCCGTTCCACCTAGTTGGCAGGCCAGCCGGTAGTCCGCGAGCCACAGTTCCGGTCTCGTCTCCCCTGAGTACTTTGTGATAGTAGTCGGGGTTCGGAACCGGGTCGGGAACGGCGCCCGTCGTATGGCGCGGCTGAAAGCCTGCGGACCGGGTGGCTCGGGCGAGGGACTCCGATCCTCCCCGTTGTCGTAGCGTCCCCCACGCCTGGGGTGGTAGCCTTGGCGCACCCTCTCATCGAGGTGGGCCCGACGGTTGCGGTGATGGTGCTCATTGCCGAGGCGACCCGGGGCCGCAGGCGCTGTGTTGCGCGTGCGCCCGGTGTGGACCGAGGCTTCCCGCATGAATCGGGAAGTCGCGGCGCGATGTTCCGAGGGGTACCCCTGCCTTCGGGAGGCGGAGCTTTCGGCCCGTCGGACCGCGGCATCCTCCAGGAGATTCTTGAGCTCTCCCTGAATTCGCCGCCCCTCGGTGGTTGATGGCTCCGGCATCGCACGGAGAAGTATTGCCGCTGCAGCCAGGTTCTGGCCGACTCCACTGGAAGTCGGTGGTGGCCTTACCCTGACATCGTCGGCGATGCGGTGCTGGATACCCTGGGGTAGATGATGCACTTCTCCAGCCGAAGGTTGGCCCGCCCATTCCTGCCCAATGTCCCGGTGGACCGGCTCAAGTGTTCCTGCCCCCTCGTCGAGCCTGGCCTGCATCTCACGGATTTGCTCGAGCTGTGGGTCATGACCCCCCGCCGGGATGGGGACCACAGCTAGCTCCCGAAGGATGTCAACGCGAGGCACAGGCCTAGGGAGATCACCGTTCTCCGGCATACCAAGATGGTTGCCTTCGTCGGGACCCCCTAGATCGACGTGGAAACATTCACGACTTGGGCCGTAGTCCTCGTCGCCGAGGCTACGGCTACCGTCGGAACAGTCGGAAAGGCAGTAGTCGCATGCAGTCATGAAGTCCCGCATGGCACTAGGGTTACCAAGTCCGGAGAAATCCCAACTAAAGTCGGGCTCGTCATCTTCCTCGGACCCCGAGGGCCCGTAGGTCGAGACGGCCATCAACCGGTCCCAGGGTGACAGCATACGATACCCCAGGGGGTTTGGACTCGCCTCTATGAGGGCGTCCACCAAAGCGAAGTCGCTTGGTGGGTCGAGGCTGGATCCAAAAGGAGTGAGATGGGAATCAGTCGGTACCTCTTGGTCGACGGGCAGTGACGAAGTCACGTCAGGGGTAGACTGCACCACCTTCTCAGGTACGAGGGTGACGCCCAGCAAGTCCCTTGCGAGCGTGCTGGCATCGTCCGTTTGCTTGGGGTTGGCGTGTTGCGGGGAGACGGCGCTCGTCTTCACCTCAGACGCGAGGCCGATGCCCGACGTGCCCCCCGTTGGGGCGCCGGCGCCGTCGACTCGCTCGACAGCCGACGAGGTGCTGCCTCCTGCTTGGCCTTGGTTGCCCCGCCTCCTCCTCCGTCGGCGGGGGAGGGGACAAGACAAGCCCGAATGTCGTTCTTCCACCACGTGGGAAAGACGTCGTCGATTCCGCCGTCGGCGGGCGGGTTGTCGGCCGCCATTGTCGCTGTCGCGCGGCGGGGGAAGGAGTATCATGTCGTAGCTGTTGTCGAGGGACATGAACTCAAGACTCCCGAAACGGAGCACCGTCCCGGGCTGGAAAGGTTGCTGGAGACTGCCCATCTGGAGCTTGATGGGAAGCCGTTCGTCAACACGCAGCAGGCCCCTACCTGGCGCGCCAACTGTCGGCGTTTCGAACCCAGGGGGTCCCTGGACCGACGAGTAAATTGTCGCCGCGTGCCCCAGCCCAGATGGGTCGGCGCGAGACGCAGCGCGAAGGGGGGAAGAAGCCAGAGGGAGACAGGCGTGAGAGGTGAAATCCCGCGGCCTTCGTGTTTGTCCCGCGCCTAGGTCGGGTGCGCTTGCAGTAGGGGGTTACAAGCATCCACGCGGGAGGGAGCGAGCGGCCTTACGCGAGCGCCGTCCCGTCCTTCCCCGCGCGGCCAACCTTCTGTAAGAGGGCCCTGGATCTTCCTTTTATAGGCGTAAGGAAAGGATCCAGGTGTACAATGGGGGTGTAGCAGTGTGCTAACGTGTCTAGCGGAGGAGAGCTAGTGCCCTAAGTACATGTCATCGTGGCAGCCGGAGAGGTTTTGGCACCCGGTTCGTGTGGTGTCGTGGCCATCGGAGGAGCGCTGGAGCCTGGCGGAAGGACAGCTGCCGGGGCTGTCGGGTCCTTGCTGACGTCCTCTTGCTTCCGTAAGGGGGCTGAGAGCCGCCGTCGTCATAGAGCGTGCGGGGCGCCATCATTACTTGTTTGGCGGAGCGAGCCAGATGGGACGCCGGTCTTGTTCCCCGTAGCCTGAGTCAGCTTGGGGTAGGGTAATGATGGCGCCTCTTGTGACGTGGTCGGTCCGAGCCCTAGGTTGGGCGAGGTGGAGGCTCCTCCGAGGTCGAGGCCGAGTCTGTCTTCCGAGGCCGAGGTCGAGTCCGAGCCCCTGGGTCGGGCGAGGCGGAGACCGTCGGCTGAGGCCAGGGCTGAGTTCGAGCCCTGGCGCCTGAGGCCGGGCTTGGCTGCTGTCAGCCTCACTCTATCGAGTGGCACGGCAGTCGGAGCGGCGCAGGCGGCGCTGTCCTCTTGTCAGGCCTGTCAGTGGAGCGGCGAAGTGACAACGGTCACTTCGGCTCTGTCGACTGGAGGGCGTGCATCAGGATAAAGGTGTCAGGCCACCTTTGCATTGGTTGGCGTGGCGACTTGGCCAAGGTTGCTTTTTGGTGAAGACTGGGCCTCGGGCGAGCCGAAGGTGTGTTCGTTGCCGTAGGGGGTCCTCGGGCGAGACGTAAACCCTCCAGGGTCGGCTGCCCTTACCCGAGGCTGGGCTCGGGTGAGGTGCGATCGCGTCCCTTGAATGGACCGATCCTTGACTTAATCGCACCCATCAGGCCTTTGCAGCTTTGTGCTGATGGGGGTTACCAGCTGAGATTTAGGAGTCTTGAGGGTACCCCTAATTATGGTCCCCGACAAGTGGTCATTAGGAAGCACATTCATTTTTGTGCTGTCAATACATACTCACTTGACAAAATTTATTTGCTTTTTTATTTTTCCCCCAATTTTTTTGTGTGTTCTCACGGTCTTTAGACCTACATGTTCAATTTTGGCACAATTATCGAAGTATTTGCTATACCTATTACTGTTAGTTCATTTAATTGAATTTCTTCGAATAATTCAAATTTGAACTGCAAGTCACTTGGAAAATGAAAAACAATAAATGTAAAAATGATATTCATGTTATTGAACACAAGTTACAACCTAATGCAGGAACAGACCAGAAATTCCGAACACCATGTTCATGTAACATGACCGCGAACTTGCAATCTAGTTGTTTTAAAATTATATATGACACAAACAAAGTCAGAAAATCATGAAACTTATCAACATATATGATATTATAAGTATAGGATGTGACAAAAATTTGACACTGTTTCATGAAAGTTGTCACACATGATGTATACTAACACAGGCGTAGAAGGTTTAGGGTTTCATGTGAAGGTCGCATAGGTTTGTACATATCGTACGTGACAACTTTCATGAAACAATATCAAATTTTTATCACACCCTCTACATATGATATCTCGACAAGTTTTATAGTTTTTTGACTTTGTTTGTGTTTTATACAATTTTAAAACAACTATATCACAAGTTCGCGGTCATGTTACATGAATATGGTGTTCGAAATTTTTGGGTTGTTCCTGAACTAGACCGTAACCTATGCTTAATAACATGAATATCATTTTTGTATTCATTATTTTCCATTTTTCAAGTGACTTACCGTTCAAATTAGAATTATCCAAAGAAATTTAATTAAAGAAACTAAATATAACAGGTATAGAAAATACTTTGATAATTGTGCCAAAATTGAACATGTAGCAGAGACCGTAGGAACACACCAAAAAATGTTAGGGAAAAAAAGAAAAATAAACAAATAGACTTTGTCATTTTGACACTTTTTTTTACATTTTTAACATTAGTATTTAATATAAAACAATACATAGTTAAATTATTTAAGTGAGTGAAAGCATATCTTAGATATTAGCTATACTATATATATAATTTTTCATATATATTTAGGGTATCCCGTGAAGTTCGTTCTAGAGCCCATATTTCATGAGATGGCTCTGTATATATATTTTCCCCTCTCCCGTGTGATGGGCTCATTATTATATATGACGACACGAGGTGCTGGTTGCTTGGTTCCATGCATGTTCCTGCTCATGCACGATCGAAATGGTATCACCGCGTTAGCTGTTTCTGGTCACTTTGCAGATTCCATGTCACGTCCCCCGAGGAGAATCTAGGTCACAATGCAAAAGTGTGGCAGCTCTGGAACGAACGCGGGACCCCGCCAAGTGCCAGCGTGGTAGACAGGGATGGCAGCTAGGAATTTTTTATTGGGTTTTAGCTCCTCATTTCCATTCCCACTGCGAAAAAATTTACTCGCTAGAATCCCCATTAACAACTATTTTTTAACATTTCTTTCTCATCTCCGTTCCCCGCGGAAATAAATCCCTATCATAGATCCCCGTTCCTGGCAAAGATAAATCCCCGTCAAGGATCTCTGTCTCCGCTTAAATTATAATTAGTACATAATTCATATGTTATTAATGCAAAATATTTTTACTTATATACATTGTCAGATATAAAAAAATCATTATATGTACATCAAAATAAAGACATTTGTACCATGAGAAATCTCTTGGCAAGGTAATTATTTGTTTTTATACATAACTATCACATGAAAAAAAAATCGTTACATGTAAGTTTGACGAGTCCCTACGAAGAACGGGGATAGAAAATGCTTCCTCGTCCTGTTTACACGGAGGTGGGGTGTGGAAAGAAACTTATCCATCTTTATCCCCATTCTCTAATGGAAGAATTCATTCTCTAATGGAAGAATTCCCCGAAGGGAATCGTGAATGGGGTCCCGTTGCTATCTCTATTGTTACTTAGTGTTTGCATCGGTTGGTTGAACTGTATATGAATGAGAGCTGAAGAGATGAGTGTTGGGGCGAAGGCAAAGACGCCACCCTTCGCTCGAGGCCTTCGCTGCAGCCGCTGGTCCGACAGAGACAAAGCGGGCAGGGACACCCTTCGCAGGACTCGGCACTTTGACGAAGGCCTGCGGCGACGTCCTACCACGGCGCGTCCTCGTTCAGTCCCAAGGCCCACGTGCGATCTGGCCCATTGTAACGGGCCCCGCGTGGCCGCCTCTGTATTACGGGCCTAACTTGTAAAGGAATACTTGTAATTACGGTCTGTAACCCTGCTTTATGGGAATATTCTGGGGATAAAATAGGTGTCTGAGGGCACATGCGTCCTTAACGCAAGACGCTGGGCACTCAGATACCTATAAATACCCCCGCACAGTGCCCGTGAGAGGCTAGATCAACAGAGCTATTGCCCCCGTGCACGTAATCCTGTTGTCACCACTGTTCACCCTTGTTGGCCTACTTGCGGCAGAGAGCAAGTTCCAACATTTGGCGCCCACCGTTCGTGCTACGACAAAACCACCCGCGATGGCACCCAAGAGAGCCAACCCCAAGGCCGACGAGGCTGCGAAGGCAGCACTGCTGGCCGCAAGAAAGGGCAAGGCCCTCGTCCTCACCCAATCCACCCACCAAGAGCCCACTGAAGACAATGTTCCCCACGCCGGCGAAGACGACACCTTCCGCACCTGCGGAACCGAAGGACAGTCACAGCCGCCCCCAGGCTTCGCTCCACTGGAAGGCGCGGACCTCACCGAGGACGGTGAGGTCCTCGGCGTCTCAACAGAAGAACAGCTGCAGCTGCGCGCCCTGCGCCTCAGGAACCGCAATCTCCAGAGGCAGAAAGAGATACTGGAGGCCAAGCGCCAGCGTGTGTCCGCATTAGCCAAAGTGCGGCAGATGATACGCGACGAGGAGCAGAAAGCCCAAGACCTCGAACGCGAGATCGCGCTGATGCAGCGCGAAGGCCACCTCGGTCTACAGCAAGAGCCACCCCTCCAACAGCGCACACAACCGGAGGACGCGCGCGAAGGCCACCTCGGCCGGCAGCATGGCCCACCCCTGCAGCACCGGGCGCAGCCGGAGAACCCGCGTTTCCCCCAGCATGACTACGTCTCCCAGCACGGCGCGCCATTCCAAGGGGTCAACTACCTCGACGAGCGAAGTCCCCTGGCGCCACACCTACAAGTGACGCCTTGGCCAGCTAACTTTCGAGCGGGGGCATACCCCAAGTACAACGGCAGCACCGACCCGGCGCAGTACATCATGAGTTATCAAGTCGCCGTTGCATCAGCCGGAGGAGACGACGCCACAATGGCGAAGTCTTTCATCATCGCACTAGAGGGCCCAGCACTCACCTGGTTCACCAGATTGCCTCCGCTGTCCATTGATTCGTGGCGAAGTCTCAGGGACAAGTTCCTCCTCAACTTCCAAGGGTACCGTCCAGACACCGACGCTTTGGCCGAGCTCTCGCTTTGCAAACAGCTGGAAAAGGAGACTCTGCGGGAGTATTACCGCAAGTTCTTAACACTCAAGTCACAGCTGCCCTCTGTCGACGATCAGATTGCTATCCACTACGCCATCAATGGCCTTCGGGCTGGCGTCCTCTACAGCCATTGTATCAGAGATCCACCCAAGAGCTTGCAGGAGCTATATCAGCTCTTCCAAAAATATGCCAAATCCGAAGAGCTCCACCAGCGCAAGGTTGAGTCACAGCGGAAGCCCAAAGATGCCCCGCAGTCCAGCCGCACGTGGACGAGGACTCCGCAACCAGACTCCGGTCGAGATGGCCGCAGTCAACAGCAAGTGCACAACATCGTCAATCAACAGCCTGCTGCTGATCCCCCTCGCCGCCAGGAATATCCCCCCCAGGGCCGCGGAAATGGAACACGCGGCAGGGGTCGAGGGCGGGCGCAGCAGCCGCCGCGCCGATTCTATTGCCTTTTCCACGGCGAAGACTGCGCCCACCAGACCAAAGACTGCCCCGAGACGAAGGCCACCAGAGACAGAATGGCGCGGGCGCAGCCAGCCGACAATCCCAGAATTGTCGCGCATAATTACCAGCCACCCCCTCCACCATATATCCACGCTCCCGCTCCGCATCCACCGCACCACGCTTACCAACACCATCAGGAAGTACAAATCGTACCTCCTCCACCCCCACCGCCACACCAGCAACACCAAAACATCCCCCACGCCCCAAAACAGGAAGACTTAGCCGATCAACCATATCGCGGAGTCATTCACATGATAACGGGGGGGTCCAGCACTGACTTCGACACCAAGCGGCAGAAGCGGGACCACTACCGCAGCATCAACCACGTCGCCGTCACTGGCCCAGTCGTGCAGACGAAGTGGTCCCACATACCGCTAACCTTCGACGCACGAGACGTCGACCTACGCAGCGCCCCCCACATCGACGCTATGGTCATCAATTGCAGCGTGGCAGGCTGGGACTTACACAAAGTCCTAGTCGACAACGGCAGTCAGGCGGACATCATCTTCCTCCACGCCTTCGACCGCATGGGTATAAGTCACAGCTTGCTGAAGCCTTCGGACAACCCGTTGTATGGTTTCGGCGGCAAGGGCACCTTTCCAGTTGGCAAGATAGAGTTGCCCCTCTCCTTCGGTGTAGCGCCCAATGCCCGAAGTGAGCAAGTAACCTTCGACATTGTCGACATGGTATATCCATACAACGCCATCATGGGCCGGGGCTCCATCAACAAGTTCGAAGCCGCCATCCACGGGTTGTACCTATGTATGAAGATACCAGGCCCGCTAGGCGCCATCACAGTCTACGGCAACCAGCAGACGGCGCGCAACATTGAGCGGGACTTCGTGCCCGGTCAGAGAAACGTACACTGTCTCTCGACCCAGCGCGAGGTCCCTGCGCCGGCCAGCCCAACCGACAAGCAGCACGACAAGGCACAGTTGCAATGCCAAGATGGGACCAAGACCGTCCCCCTCGATCAGGCCACGCCCAAGCAGACAGTAACTATCAGCGAAGACCTCACCTCACTTGAAGAAGAGAGACTTCTCTGCTGCCTGGCCAAGAATAAAGATGTCTTCGCCTGGTCTGCCCTCGATCTGGTCGGAGTCAGCCGAGCCATAATTGAGCACAGCTTGGGGATTGACCCTTCGGTGCGACCCAAAAAGCAGAAGCTTCGCAAAATGTCAGACGAGAAGACAGAGGCCGCCAAGGCGGAGGTGCATCGCCTCCTGGAGGCTAAATTCATCGAGCCAGTGGCTTACCCCACGTGGCTCTCCAATGTTGTGATGGTGCAGAAAAAAAGCGGAAAATGGCGCATGTGCATAGACTTCACCAGTCTCAATAAGTCCTGCCCAAAGGACAATTTCCCGTTGCCGCGGATCGACAAAATAGTCGATAGCGCGGCCGGATGCGAGGTCATGTCCCTCCTCGACTGCTTCTCCGGCTATCACCAGATATACATGAAGGAGGAAGACAAAGCCAGCACCAGCTTTATAACACCCTTCGGCACCTATTGCTTTGTCAGAATGCCGGAGGGTCTCAAGAATGCCGGATCCACCTTCTCCAGACTCACCAAAGCAGTGCTCGAGGGGCAGGTCGGCAGAAATATATTCACATATGTGGACGACATCGTCGTCGCCAGCAAGAATAAGGAGGACCATCTCGCCGACCTAGCAGAAACATTCGCGAACATGCGAGATGCACGACTCCGCCTAAACCCGGAAAAGTGTGTTTTCGGTGTTCGCCAGGGCAAGATATTGGGCTACCTGGTGTCCCGCCGGGGCATCGAGGCCAACCCAACCAAGATCCAGGCCATCGTCGATATGTCGCCTCCGCAGTCGGCCAGGGACGTCCAGCGCCTGACAGGCAGGATGGCCGCTCTCAACAGATTCATCTCCAGGTCCGCCGAGCGAAGTCTTCCATTCCTCAAAACACTCCGCGGCGCGAAAAACTTCGCCTGGGGACCGGAGCAAGCAGCGGCCTTCGCCTCATTAAAACAGTACCTGGCGGAGCTGGCCATCCTCGCAAGCCCAGACTCCTCGCTCCCCTTATTGCTCTATGTCGCGGCTTCGCCGCACGCGGTCAGCGCGGCACTGGTACAGGAGCAGACAGTCGAGGGCGCCGTCAGACAGTGCCCTGTCTATTATGTCAGCGAAGTCCTGACACCGTCCAAATGCAACATGACAGAGCTGGAGAAGATTGCCTACGCAGTTGTTATGTCCTCGCGCAAGTTGCGCCATTATTTTGAAGCATTTAAGGTCCGAGTCACCTCAGACAGGGGGCTCGGCGAATTATTCAGGAACCCGGAGGCATCAGTGAGGATTGCCAAGTGGGCAGCCGAACTCTCCGGCTACCACATCAGCTTCGAGCCCAGAACAGCTATCAAGTCGCAAGTCCTGGCAGACTTCGTCGTCGACTGGACTGGGCCAGTAACGCAGCCGGACCCATCCACAGAAAAGGTCTGGACTATCCATTGCGACGGTGCATGGTGTCATGCGGGGGCAGGCGTCGCAGCAGTCGTCACCTCGCCAGCCGGAGTCAAACACAGATATGCAGCGCGCCTCAGCTTCGCTCTAGAATCCGACAAATGTACAAACAACATAGCAGAGTATGAAGCAGTCATCCTCGGCCTCCGCAAGCTAAGGGCCCTCGGAGTTACCACATGTATCATCAAAACAGACTCCAAGATAGTTGCCGGTCAGGTCGAGAAAGACTATGCAGCAAAAGACCCCGCCCTCATGCAATACCTCGCGGCTATCCGAAGTCTCGAGAGACAATTCAAGGGATTCACCCTGCAGCATGTGGATAGGGCCAAGAACGAGGAGGCCGATGCCTTAGCCAAGGCCACCGCCAGGGGCGAGCCCCTGCCCTCCGACGTGTTTTTCCACACCATCGGCACTCCGGCTGTCCGGAGCCCCGAAGGGCTCCAGATCACTAATGATACCGAAGGCCACCGTATAGTCAACCTAATCATGACAGAAGACTGGAGGGCACCAATAACCCTGTTCCTACAGGGGTACTATCATCCGGCCGACGTCAGTGAGGCAAAGCGCCTCAGACATCGAAGCCGGGACTTCGCTCTGATCGAGGGCCAACTGTACAAGAAAGGGGTCAGTCAGCCAATGCTCAAGTGCGTCACTGAAACCGAAGGCATGCAGATCCTACGCGAAGTCCACAGTGGCACGTGCAGCTCGCACGCAGGGCCAAGGGCCCTGGCTGCCAAGGTGATCCGTCAAGGGTTTTACTGGCCCGCAATGATCTGCGCCGCAAATCGGGTCACGAGGTCCTGCGAAGCCTGCCAGAAGTTCTCCCCTCGGTCAGGCAACCCCTCGCAATATACAAAGTTGATTGCCCATACATGGCCTCTCCAGCGCTGGGGCCTGGACATCGTCGGGCCCCTGCCCACCGCTCAGGGGAACCTTAAGTTCGCCTTCGTAGCTGTCGAATACTTCACCAAATGGATTGAAGCGAGGGCTGTTTCCACAATCACATCAAAGACTGCCCAAAAATTCTTCTGGCAGAACATCGTTTGCCGCTTCGGAGTACCGTCCGAGCTAACAGTCGACAACGGCAAGCAGTTCGACAGCCAAGATTTCAAGGATTTTTGTTTCTCCATCGGCACCAAGCTTGCCTTCGCTTCAGTCTATCATCCGCAGTCCAACGGGGTCGTGGAGCGCGCCAATGGGAAAATATTCACAGCTGTCAAAAAGATGCTCCTCGATGAAAGAAAAGGCAGATGGACCGATTTATTACCAGAGGCAGTCTGGGCGCTAAACACAACCGAGTGCAGGGCGACCGGGTTTACTCCTTTCCGCCTTCTATACGGATCGGAGGCAATGACCCCGCAAGAAATAAAGCATGGGTCCCCGCGTACAGTTCCGTCAGCCGTCCCCGATGTGGATGAGCCAACCTCAAAAGATCTCATTGACGGAGACCGGGTCTTCGCCCTGCAGGCCCTAAACAAATATCAGGCCCAGACCAAAGCATGGCGCGACCGCGCAGTCATCCCGAGGGAGTTCAGCGAGGGGGACCTCGTACTCATCCGAACAGCTCGGACGGAGTCCAAGGGCAAGTTGGAGCCCAAGTGGGAGGGCCCCTTCATAGTCAAGTCAAAAGCTTCCCCCAGTGCTTACAGGCTCACAACGCCAAACGGCGAGGACCTAGAGCACTCCTGGAACGTCGACAACCTTCGCAATTTTTTTGTTTGACCCATTTAGGGCCGATTTCGCCCTTGTAATTCGCCGCAAACAATCTTGTACCGGCCCGCACTCTTTTCCTCCCGGGGGGTGAGGTTTTTAACGAGGCGGAGCCATGTAATATATGTGAGAAAAATCCCCCGCAAAAGCATGTGTCGAAAAAAGACCGCAACAACGGTCTTCGGCATTCGACCAATTTGAAGTCACCGCGAGGCTAAGCGCTAGCCACCCTCGCGTGCAACCAATCCGCGCAGAAGTCGCCTAAGGGTGCAGCCGGACTTAGCACAACAAGTGCGCAAAAAACGAAGTCTATCGCGAAGACTATCCGCGCAGAAGTCGCCTAAGGGTGCAGCCGGACTTAGCACAACAAGTGCGCAAAAAACGAAGTCTATCGCGAAGACTATCCGCGCAGAAGTCGCCTAAGGGTGCAGCCGGACTTAGCACAACAAGTGCGCAAAAAACGAAGTCTATCGCGAAGACTATCCGCGCAGAAGTCGCCTAAGGGTGCAGCCGGACTTAGCACAACAAGTGCGCAAAAAACGAAGTCTATCGCGAAGACTATCCGCGCAGAAGTCGCCTAAGGGTGCAGCCGGACTCAGCACAACAAGTGCGCAAAAAACGAAGTCCATCGCGAAGACTATCCGCGCAGAAGTCGCCTAAGGGTGCAGCCGGACTCAGCACAACAAGTGCGCAAAAAACGAAGTCCATCGCGAAGACTATCCGCGCAGAAGTCGCCTAAGGGTGCAGCCGGACTTAGCACAACAAGTGCGCAAAAATCCGAAGTCTATCGCGAAGACCATCCGCGCAGAAGTCGCCTAAGGGTGCAGCCGGACTTAGCACAACAAGTGCGCAAAAATCCGAAGTCCATCGCGAAGACTATCCGCGCAGAAGTCGCCTAAAAGATGCAGCCGGACCAAGCACAAACGCGCAAAAATCCGAAGTCTATCGCAGAAACCGCCTAAGGGCGCAGCCAGCACAGTATAACAAAAAGCAGAAACGACAGCAAGACCAATCAATCAATCACACCAGACAAAGTACACAGCGCCCTCGCAGGCACAGGCACGCGAGGGCACACAACTCCATTTTACAAGCCTTTACACATACACAAGCGAGGGCACCACGCCCTACATCGGCTCAACCTTAGGAATAATCCCCATCTCTCTATAATTAAATAACATTATACTAAGCTCCTCACCCGCAAAAAGGCTTCGCAGCTCCCCTTCCCCTACACCCGTGGCGGCCGGCAAAGACAGCAGCTCCTGCCGGCCAGCCCTACTAACGCGAAGCCGAGCCCCTTCCTCCGCACTAATCCTACGCTTTGCAACCGCCCTTCGTCGTCGGTGCCCGGTGCTAGGACCGGGCACGCCTGGCGCGTCCGCAGCATGTGGTGCAGCCTCCGCCGCAGCCACGTCCAAGGCCGCAAAATAATCCAAGTCCTCCGACGACTCCTCAGTCCACTCAACCGAGCTCCCAGAGTCAGTAACATCAAAAAACTCAGAAACAGACCCACCACATTCATTTCCATCTTCCGCGGTCGAAGCCGCCAAAAACTCAGTGGTAGCGGTTGCGTGCGCAGGCCCAAAATCTTGAACCTGCGCAGCAACCAAAATTCAGTACAACATCCAAAAATCCCTCAACCCTAAACACCACCTATGCCACCTGCGAAGGCCCGGCCGCTGCGGGAGCCTCCGCCTCTGCCTCTGCTGGATCTTCAGCGCTCGGCACAGCAGCTGCGGGGGCATCTGGCGCGCCTTCGGCCACCTTTGGGGGAAGGTCTTCGCCGGCCGCGGCAGATGCAGGAGCGCCCGGTGCATCTTCCGCAGTCTCCGGGGTCGGTCCCGGGGCGACTCCAGTCGCGGCCTCCGCAGGGGTCGTCTCCGGCTCAGGCAGCGCGCTGTTCAGCGCCCCGAAGTCGTCCACCCGCTCGCCGCGCTCCGCCTAAAACAAAACGCACAAAAACTCAGCAAACACACGCACAGACCGCATCCAGCAGACGCCGGGCAAACGACAACGTTACCTGAGCCCTCGCAGCCTCGGCCCGCGCCCGGACCACCTCACGACCGTATGAACCCCACATCCGGTCATAGAGGGCCCCGGCGGATTCCTTCACCACGGGGTCTTCGACCTCAAAGATATCACGCCCAAAATCCTCATCCACCTGGTCGAGGGCCTCAAAGTGCCGGCAGCCTTCGCGAGAGAGCGCGTTCATCGCTGCCTCGCAGGTGACCAGGGAGGTGAACGCCATCAACCCCGCCAAGACAGTGGGGAGCTCCTGCAGTTCCTCCTGCACCCATTCCAGGCAGCGAAGCCCGGCCTCTCGCTCCGGCACCTCGAAGTCACCCGTCCGCACACCCAGCTCGCGATATGAAGTCATGAGCGGCGTGCGCGTCCGTTCGGCCTCCGCTCGCATCGCGGCCTCGGCCCCCTCCGCGCGGCTCTCCTGGGCAGTAAGCCGCCGCTGCAGCTCTCCGGCGAGCTCCTTGGCGATATTGCCCTCCGCCCGCGCCAGCCTGGCCTCCGCCTGCGCAGCCTGCTCTTTGGCGATGGCTTCGTTGGCCTCCCTCCTCTCCCCCGCCAGCTGGCGCCGGAGGTCAGCCTTCTCCTTCTCAAGGGCGGCCACCTTCTCCGCCAGTTTGCGGCACTTGCTGTCGGAGGCCGACTTCTCACGGACAGCGTCCGCATGTTGCGTCCGAAGTCTCTCGACCTCGGCAGACAACGCTGCCGTAAGGGCCCCCGACGCAGTGCGGCTGGTGAAGTCAGCCACCTGCAGAACACACGTAAGGTCGTTGTGTAAAAAAAAAGTATAGCTCGGCGGACCTGACTCAGCGCCTCCGTCGCTCGACTCAGCGCCTCCGTCGCTCCCTTCAGCCGACGGGTCGCCACGCCCGCCTCGTCTCTGACCAGCGCGAGGGCAGACACCTCGCCTCCGGCGCCAAGGGTCTCTCCCCCCGCCTTCGGCGCTGGCGCAGCCGTCGCGATCGCCGCGCCAGGCACAACTAGAGCAAGCGGGCCCTCGTCCGACCCTGCAACGCGTCAACAAATTAAAAAAAAGGGTATATATATATTCATATAGACTTACCCCCAAGATAATCATCCACATCAATCTCGGTGCCGAAGTCGGCAACGCGTTTGCCAGGCGGCGGTAGCGATCGGGCCGCCTTCGCAGCCTCCGCCACCCCGCTGACAGACGGCACCACCTTCGACAGCTTGGGGCCTCCGGCGCCCACCGTCGTCTCCGGCGCCTTGCCAGGCGCGGAGGCGCCCACCTTCGTCGGCAGCGGCGGCTTGCCTCCGCCAGAGGCCTCAGCCTTCGCCGTTCCCCGCTGCCTTTTCGGCCGGGCTTCGTGAACCCTCACAGTCGCCTGGCGTTTTCGCGCCGCGCCTTGGCGATCCTTGTCCATCACTGCCCACACAACATGACCGATATTTCGCCCATAAGGAAAAACTTTCCACCGATGAACCATACGAGATGTAAAACAGTCCTCCTCAGCCGCGCAGGGGATAGGAATGTTTTTAGGCCAACAACCCCCGGTAACCCTCAGCATCCGAGCCGAAGACTCCCGGAGCTCGGGCGAAGACATCCTCTCCCCCGGGGCCGCACACGTCCTCATTAAATCTCTAGCAAAACTATCAGACACCCCAAGTCTTCCCATCGCAGTACCTAATTTTCTCTTTTTCGAGGAGGCGGCGGCCACCAGCGCAGGGTCGCCTCCAGTCTCCACCGCCGGCTTCTTCCCACGGCGGTCCGCTTCGTCTTGTCCAGGGTAACCGTCGTACGGCAGTTGATTTAATTCGAAGACCCTGTTCAAACGTTCATTTGACCCGCGGATGTCAAAGCTGCGTTGGCCTTCCGTCCTCGGCACGTAACGCCCCACGAGCCGCACCGCCAAGCCCTCCGCATCACGCACAAAGGCGGTCGGGTCACGGTTTCGCAAATTCAGTGCGAAGGCAGGACTTCGCACCACCCTTCCTCCGTGAAAGGGCATCTGGCGAGGGCATACTTCGCCCAGCGCCCAGCCGCGCGCCAAGGGCCAGACCCCGTACGCCACGAACTCTTCAACTAAATCTCGACCGCTGCTCTGACCGGCGGCGCACCGAAGGGCCCCTTCGTCTGCATCCTCTTCTGCCACTTCATAAGGTGGATACGCAGAGTAATAGTGAGAGCACATTAAGGACACGGGGAGCCCTTCATGGCCTTCGACAGTAGCCTCAGCAACATAAAACCAAAATTCATTCCAATTGCCCCACTTGTTGCGGGCGCACGGGACCAACTCCACTACTGGCATTGTGGTCTTGCCGGTCTTCGGCGTGAATGTGCATGACCCGAACTGGGCAACTCCGTCCTCAACCATCCTTTTCTGCCAATGCAAACAATAATTCTTCGCAAAAACTTCAACTGACGGCTGTCCGCCGTACGAAGTCGTCGCCCAGACATACTTCGCCAGCGCCACTATGGCGTTCGGTGTCAGCTGATGTATTTGAACGCTGAATCTACGCAGGACTTCGCTGACAAAACGGTGCGCAGGCAAGCGGAGTCCGGCGACGAAGAACGCCTCGAAAACAACCAACTCGCCCTCCGGCTCGGGGACTTCCTCCGTCCCCGGAGCACGGGCGACCCCGCCGCCAAAGTAGCCCAACCGCTGCATATCTTCAATACGGGCTGACGTCATCCGTGACACACCAAATTCAACAGAGTCGCCGGCGCGCAACTCCTCCACCTCCACGTTACTCAACGTCTCCTCAGACGAGGCGGCGGCCGGCGACGCGGCGTCGGCGGAGGAAGAAGAGGATGGCATTGCTACGTACCGTCGTCGGCGGCGGGCGGTCTGCTTCACTCGAGCCAGAACGCCGGCGAGCTAAGGGAGCAGCGGAGGAAAAGGAGCAGCAAGACGGCGGGCGGCTAGGGTTTTACGGAGCGCGGAAGGCAGAGTCCAAAAAGCGCCGCGCCCCCGCCCCCCTTTTATAGGCGGGGCGCGGCTCTTCGGGAAACCCGCAATCCGACAGGCCGCGACGCTTCGGAAAACCCGCAATCCAACAGTACGCCGTCCATCAACGGTCACATCAAAAACCCCCGCGGAACCACTTCGAGCGAGGGCAGCGTCTCCGCCATCTAGCGACGTCTTCGGCACCAGGTGACTTTGTCGAACTGGTCCCTCGGAGGGCAAATGTTGGGGCGAAGGCAAAGACGCCACCCTTCGCTCGAGGCCTTCGCTGCAGCCGCTGGTCCGACAGAGACAAAGCGGGCAGGGACACCCTTCGCAGGACTCGGCACTTTGACGAAGGCCTGCGGCGACGTTCTACCACGGCGCGTCCTCGTTCAGTCCCAAGGCCCACGTGCGATCTGGCCCATTGTAACGGGCCCCGCGTGGCCGCCTCTGTATTACGGGCCTAACTTGTAAAGGAATACTTGTAATTACGGTCTGTAACCCTGCTTTATGGGAATATTCTGGGGATAAAATAGGTGTCTGAGGGCACATGCGTCCTTAACGCAAGACGCTGGGCACTCAGATACCTATAAATACCCCCGCACAGTGCCCGTGAGAGGCTAGATCAACAGAGCTATTGCCCCCGTGCACGTAATCCTGTTGTCACCACTGTTCACCCTTGTTGGCCTACTTGCGGCAGAGAGCAAGTTCCAACAATGAGCAAGTGGCCATTTGCCATTACTACCTCCTAGCTAGCTAGCTAGCTAGCAGTAGCACTGCTGCCAAAGGACATACAGTACAGTGTATATGCCAACGGCCGCGACGGCGTCCACTTCTATAAAACGACTCCCGAGTCGATCTGACGAGAGAGACGGATCGGTCGAGATCAACCAGGCGCGCGGCCGGCCGGGCCACGTGAAGGCCTCATTGTACGTACAGTACGCACGTAGCCATCTCTGTTTCCCCTCGGGATGCGTGCTCCCGGGAGCTACCGCATGCATGCATGCATGCGTGTGCGATGCAAGTTGGCGAGCCCTTCTCGCAACAATAATATACGTCTAAATGTACGTACGCGGCCGGCGGCCCGATCGATCGAAGGGTCTAAAACTAGGCCGACGATCTTATCGTCTCGGCGGCCGGCCTCAATAATTATCGAAGCCCCCATGTGTTGTGTATCGGAAGAGAGTATGTACAGTGAGGTGAGGTGAGGGGTGAGCCCTGCACTGGTCAGCTCCACGCCAACATGCATCTACTTAAATTATGAATTAATATAGGCTTTGCTGAGCACGTAATCGCGACAAATAATCTCGTGTATTATTTGGATTCAGGGGTATCGTCCGCGTATGCATACATATGCCAGAAGAGAGTGAGAGAGAGAGGCGCAGGATCTTCTCTACTGAATGCATGCAGTACTGCACCGGCAAACAGAGGCCGCGACACAGTGACAGGCAGTGGCGTAGGCCGTAGGGCACCGGAGCGCATGCTGCTCAGTCCGCGCGAGCCGGGGAACGTGCACGGCCGCCTCGATCATCAGCCACAGCGCTACCTGCCAGGTCGTACGCGTGCACATGCACGCAAGCCCACCGGCAAGGCGCGGCTGGCTGTGGCATGTGGACTGTGGGGCAGTGGCAGCTACACCAGCTGCGTGTGCGCGCGAGCGCACGGGTGTGGGTAAACGTTGGGTTCAGGTCAGGTCGGGGGGTCATTTATCACAGCCTATATCTTATCCGTGCATAGTATCGTGTCGGGTCAGCCCGTGTCTCCCTATTTGACGTGTCGGATCAGATTTTTTGGCTTTTTTGGCTTTAGGTCGTGTTTTTCGGGTTGGATTGAGTTTTGGGTCAAAAATCACGGCCCGTACTTGGCTCGTGATTTATTACGGGTCAAAAATTACAACTTGTACCCCCCATTGCATTGGTCGGGTCGCGTCGAACCGGGTTTTTTTTCGGGTAGGTCGGGTCGGATTGGTTGGGTCGGGTGACCCATGATCAGGTCTAGTGGGGTTGTGCTCACCATGCGCATAGATGTACAATTATTGGCCCATGGCCCGTAAGCACGAACGAAAGGCCGCTTTGTTGGCCTAGCACTAGGCCTGGCCCGGCCCGCTTTTAATGGGTCCGTGCCAGCCCGGTCCGGATAGGAGTGCTGAGCCCGTGCATAGTACTCAGCCTGTTCGGCCAGTATGGCATGACCCAGATTTTTAAGCAAGCCCGATTTAAGCGTTATTTTCTAGCCCGCTTGTAAAAGCATCCCTCGGTCCATAGCCTCGTGGCCTCTCCACAGGCCACAGCCCACTCGGCACTCACGGACTCGCCCGTCGCCCACACCTTACCCTAATCCTAAAGCACACACGCACACTCACTCGATAGTCGGCAGACTGTAGCGGCCAGCGGCACATCGTCTCGGACTCTCGGTAACCCTAACCCCTAATCTAGCTCTCGACACCTCTGTTGGGACTGACATACACGTGGTTGTGTGGGCCGAATCACTCGGGAAGGTGAGAGCTCAGGTGCACAACAAAACAGTAGGTAGAGAACTATAGCATCTTGTTATACGTGTCCCGTCCATGTACAATGCAGAGGTATTTATAGGTAACCGAGTGGTTAGGTGTGTCCCCTATGTACATATCGTCTTGTTACGCTCTTTGTTGACGCTTACCGCGACTTGGGTGCTGAAGCAACCCCCTTCGACAAAGTCTAAGGGGAGTTGGGGACTCGCTTCCTTAGCTGGCTCTAGGAGGAGCTAGAGACTCTCCCGTCGAGTGTGACGGGGTTGATGTCCTATGCTTCCCTTGTTACCTGCGAGGCTGTTGCCAACACATTGTCCCGCGAAGGCTGCCATCACTTTGAGGCCTTTAAACAAAGCAACGAGGATTTTGATCGGGGGGGGGGGGGGGTTAGAAGTTGAAGACACATTATTGAATGGTCTGCTGGCGCGTTGTATGATTGGATGTGCGGGCAGCATGGTTGTTCTGTCGACAGGGAGAGGGCTGGCTGGGCGCTGGAGCAGGTGTTTTTTGGCACGGAGGGTTTTGTGTTTGTACTCTGATGATTTGTTTCCTGTGACAGGCGCGGAGGAACAAGGAGGTTGAAGACCTCACCGGCCTAGAGTGCTCGATGGCCACTCTGGACGACACCCCGGAAAAAGGGACGGAGGAGCAGTCTTCGCGCGTTTAGGCTAATACTGGCGAACCTAGCGCAGCGGGGGCTTCGTGCCATGCTGCTGATGAGAAGCTGTAAATGGGGGTAGACTTTCAGAGTGGTGATACTGTTGATATATGTTGACTCTAAAGTTGATTGTTGCACATGTTCCTGTGACTGGGCCTACGCAGGCAAATTTTGGCTACTTGGATAAAGGGAAGGAAATCGTTGGGTTGTCGAATGCGTCACGCCGTTGTCCCACCGGAGTTCGATTGTGTGTAGCGGCGAGGACTCTAGGTTTGGGTCGCGGTCGTCGGGTAGCGAACGGTGGCTGAGCCTCTTCATGAAGATGGACGAGGAGTCTTCTGAGAAGGATTTAGATTTTTTTCGTTGCGTCGGATGTTGTGTCTACGGTAGAATCTAGAATGGATGAGGGGTGCTCATTTAGGGCCCTGATACCTACGATAAAGGGCAAAAGGAAGCGAGTTTGTGTTCCGAAGCGAAGGTTGGGGAGTGTTGACGCGCCTGCATGTGGTGGCGAGGGTTGTCGAAGACGTCAGTGTATGTGATTGGGCGGGCCTCGCTCGTGGGTTTCGCTGAGCGAGGCGCTTCGCATGTCGCCCTCGTGTCCTCATGAAAGGGAGAGGGCGCGGTCGGAAGAGGGACCTCGCCGAATTGTTCTAGCACAGACGACTGAAAAGGGATTTGAGGAGCGGGAACTTAGGGCGCTTTTTGAAGGCGAAGAGCTTGATCTTATGTTGTTTAATTTTTGGGAGGCCGGCGATAAGCACAAAGAGCACAAGGAGGAATCTGCCGGCTCCATCAAGTCACATAAAAAGGGTGAAAAGAAGGAAAAGAGGATGAAGAAGGTGGTCTACTACGAGACCGATTCTTCCTCACCCTCAACCTCCGACGTCGAGTCTACATCTTCGAAACGCCAAGAGCATAAGAAGTATAGTAAGATTCCTCTTTGCTATCCTCGCATCTCCAAACGCGCTCCTCTACTTTCTGTTCCCCTAGGCAAACCACCATATTTTGATGGTGAATATTATTTTATGTGGAGTGATAAAATGAGGCATCATCTAATCTCACTCCATGAAAGCATATGGGATATTATTGAGTTTGGAGCGCAGGTACCACAGGTGCACGATGAGGACTACGACTTCGATGAGGCCGCCCAAATAAGGCACTTCAACTCCCAATCCACCTCCATACTCCTCGCTTCCTTGTGTAGAGAGGAGTATAACAAGGTGCAAGGGTTGAAGTGTGGAAAGGAAATTTGGGACGTCCTCAAAACGGCGCATGAAGGGGACGAAGTGACCAAAATCACCAAGCACGAAACGATCGAGGGAGAACTCGGTCGATTCATCCTCAACAAATGGGAAGAGTCACAATGAATGTACAACCAACTCAAAACGATGGTGAACCAAGTCCACAACCTCTGGAGCACCAAGTGGGATGACCATGAAATGGTCAAGGTTATTCTAAGATCTCTTGTCTTTCGTAACCCCAGTCAAGTACAATTAATTTGTGGAGATCTTAGATATAAACAAATGTCTCCCGAGGAGGTAATTGGCAAGTTTGTGAGCTTTGAACTAATGATCGAAGACTCCAAACATATTGTCAACTTGGAGCAAGGTGCCACCTCCACACCTGAGGTGCAACCCATTGCATTCAAGGCAACAGAAGAAAAGAATGAAGAGCCTACACCAACAAGTAGGCTCCCAATTGACGCCTCCAAGCTTGACAACAAGGAGATGGCTCTTATCATCAAGAGCTTCCGGCAAATCCTTAAGCAAAGGAAAGGGAAGGACTACAAACCCCGCTCCAAGAGGGTTTGCTACAGGTGTGGTAAGTTCGGTCATTATATAACTAAATGTCCATATACAAGTAACAGTGACATGGACGACGACAAGAAAGGGAAGAAGAAAAGATACTATAGCAAGAAGAAGGGTGGCGAGGTGCACATAGGACGAGAATGGGACTCCGACGAGAGCTCCACCGACGAGGTTGCCGCCAACATTGCCGTCAACAAAGGCCTCTCTTCCCCAATGTCGGCCACAAATGTCTCATGGCCAAGGATAGCAAAAAAAGAAGGTACATTCTAGAGATACCCCCAAATACACCACTTCTGATGATGAGGGTACCTCTAGTGAAAATAATGATGATTTATCTTCTCTTTTTGCAAACCTTACCATGGAACAAAAGAAGAAAATTAATGAATTAATAAAAACCATTAATGAAAAGGATCAGATCTTGGAATGCCAAGAGGACTTGCTCGTTAAGGAAAATACAAATTTTGTTAAGCTAAAAGATGCTTATGCTCTTGAAGTTGAAACATGCCAAAACTTGAATAAAGAGGTAGATATATGCAATGATTCAATTTCTTGTCTTAGAACTGAAAATGTTAATTTAATTGCTAAGATTGAGGAATTGAATACTTGCAAAGTTTCTACATCTACTATTGAGCATGTTACTATTTGCACTAGATGTAGAGATGTTAATGTTGATGCTATGAATGATCACCATGCTATGATCAAAGAACAAAATGATCACATAGCTAAATTAAATGCTAAAATTGTCGAGCATGAGCTAGAGAATGAAAAATTTAAATTTGCTCGTAATATGCTTTATAATGGGAGACGCCCTGGCAATAAGGATGGTATTGGCTTCCAACCTGGGAGCCAAAGCAACATCAAACTTAATGCCCCTAGAAACAAGCTTTCTAACTTTGTTAAAGGGCAAGGCTCCCATGGTTCAGGATAGAGAAGGTTACATTTTATATCCTGAAAACTATCCTGAGCATAAGATTAGAAAGATTCATGCTAAGAAATCTCATTCTGTTTCTCATCATGCTTTTATTTACAGTAATGAGGCTTCTAGCTCTAGGCATACAACTCATATCAAAATTCCTAAGAAAAAGATTGTTAATGCATCAAATGAACATATCATTTTATTTAATACTTTTGATGCATCATTTGTGCTTACTAACAAATCAGGCAAGGTAGTTGCCAAATATGTTGGGGGCAAACACAAGAGTCCAAAGACTTGTGTTTGAGTATCAAAGGTGCTTGTTTCTAATGTAAAATGACCCAAGACCGTTTGGGTACCTAAGAACAAGACCTAAATTTGTGTTGTAGGTTTATGCATCCAACGGAACAAGTTGGATAATCGACAGTGGGTGCACAAACCATATGATAGGGGAGAAAATGATGTTCTCCTCATATGAGAAAAATGATGATACCCAAAGAACGATCACATTCGAGGATGGAAATCAAGGTTGGTCAAAGGATTGGGTAAAATTGCTATATCTCCTGACCATTCCATTTCTAATGTTTTTCTTGTAGATTCTTTAGATTACAACTTGCTTTCTGTTTCTCAATTATGCAAAATGGGCTACAACTGTCTATTTACTGATGTTGGTGTTATCGTATTTACAAGAAGTGATGATTCAATAGCCTTTAAAAGAGTCTTAGATGGTCAGCTATATTTAGTTGATTTCAATGATAACAATGCTATACACTTGCTTAATTGCTAAGACTAACATGGGGTGGCTCTGGCATCGTCGACTTGCTCATGTTGGGATGAAGAATCTTCACAAGCTTCTAAAGGGGGACACATTTTAGGACTAACCAATGTTCATTTTGAAATGACAGGATTTGTAGTGCATGTCAAGCAAGGAAGCAGGTTGGAGTTCATCATCCACACAAGAATATCATGATGACCGAGAGGCCACTTGAGCTACTCCACATGGATCTATTCGGTCCGATTGCTTACATAAGCATCGGCGGGAGTAAGTATTGTCTTGTAATTGTGGATGATTATTCCCGCTTCACTTGGATATTCTTTTTGCAGGAAAAATCACAAACCCAAGAGACCTTAAAGAAATTCTTGAGACGGGCTCAAAATGAGTTTGGATTGAGAATCAAGAAGATTAGAAGTGACAATGGAACGGAGTTCAAGAACTCTCAAATTGAAGGATTTCTTGAGGAGGAGGGCATCAAGCATGAGTTCTCTTCTCCCTACCGTTTGACTTGTTGGTTTTTTATCGCCTACACTCTAATATTCAGAATTATGGAATTCTTTCATAATTGAACTCTATGGTAATGCTTTACTTGCTTGTATTATACTGATGCTCAACCATATATTGATGATGATTATGGTTCAAGTATGACCCATGAGATTAATTCACACCCCTGAAGGTAAACGAAGTATTATTTGAGGTTTGTATTGTATGTGAAGGAAGTGAAGTATATTGATAAATGCAGCATGCCATATACATTGCATGATTCACTTGCATCTAAAGTTTTGTCGTGACCTATTGTCCGACCGTACCGGTACAACTTAGCATCGTATGTTGCCCGAGGAGGGGTACGATGCGGCTTCATACCTTAGAGGTATGAAGACAGAGGACATATGCATTGCATTCATATGCATTCATTGAAGTGATATTTGCAGATGATGTGGTTTTATACCCTCAGAGGTATGAAGACAGAGGACCTACACATTGCATTCCTATGCATACATTGAAGTGATATTTGCAGGTATTGTTGACGCAGGGAAGTGTTATACAACATATTGTGGTTGTTCGAGGAAATGAGATGATATTGGTTATATTGGGACTACTGAGTTCTATATCTACAAGTATTTCTGATCTTAATTGTGATTCTTTTAAAAATGTTGATTAACTCAATTTGTGGTTTAAATATCTCGTCAAAACAATTTACTTGCTGAGATGTTTCATCTCACTCTTGCATTACTCAATGCAGGTGCTTGTTGCTCATCAAGGGGAGTGGGAAGTAGCAGCACATCCACCTTCACTCATAATAACGCTGCTTAGGCGCAATCATGATTTAATTAGAAACTTCTTGTCAAAGGATGTTTGTTTTTAACTAGTTTTGCGCACTGGTTAATTCAGTTCATGTCGTTATGGTTGTTTTCCCATTGCTAGCAGATTATTAATGTCTATTATGTTTTCTTATCATGATATCTATTTATACTTTGTTGCTTCCCTGTTTATGCAATTTTCAAAGGAGATGATGTCGAAATTTTATATATGAATGTTAGATGTGTAGTTTAGTAGCATTCTGGGGTGTTTGTGGATCCCGGGGTGTTACACTAATGGCTCTCAAGTAGAGAAAGTTGATCTTGATGAATTAGATGATGAAGAGGCTCCGTGCGTCGCGCTAAAGAACATGTCCATTGGAGATGTGTGTCCAAAAGAACCCGAAGAGCCTTCACAAGCACAAGATCAACCATCATCTTCCATACAAGCATCTCCACCAACTCAAGATGAGGATCTGGCTCAAGAAAAAGAGGATCAAGATCAAGACGATGAGCCACCTCAAGAAGAATGCATCGATCAAGGGGGAGATGAAGACGATCAAGAAAAGGAAGATGAATAAGAGATTCAAGATCAAAGACCACTGCACCCAAGACTCCACCAAGCAATTCAAAGAGATCACCTCGTCAACTCCATACTTGGTGACATCCACAAGGGGGTAACCACTCGATCTCGAGTTGCTCATTTTTGTGAACATTACTCTTTTGTGTCTTCTATTGAGCCATACAGGATAGAGGATGCACTAAGAAATTCAGACTGGGTGGTGGCAATGCAAGAGGAGCTCAACAACTTCACAAGGAATGAGGTATGACATTTAGTTCCACGTCCTAACCAAAATGTTGTAGGTGCCAAGTGGGTATTCCGCAACAAACAAGATGAGCATGGTGTGGTGACTAGGAACAAAGCCCGACTTGTTTCCAAAGGATATTCACAAGTCGAAGGTTTGGATTTTGATGAAACCTAAGCACCCGTAGCTAGGCTTGAGTCAATTCGAATATTACTTGCCTATGCTACTTACCATGGCTTTAAGTTATATCAAATGGACATGAAAAGTGCTATCCTCAATGGTCCTATCAAGGAAGAGGTGTAAGTTGAGCAACCTCCTGGCTTTGAAGACATTGAGTATCCTTCACATGTGTATAAGCTCTCAAAGGCGCTTTATGGGCTCAAACAAGCCCCAAGAGCATGGTATGAATGCCTAAGAGACTTTCTTCTCACTGGTGGCTTTAAAGTCGGAAAAGCTGACCCTACTCTCTTAACTAAAACAATTGACAAAGACTTGTTTATATGTCAAATTTATGTTGATGATATCATCTTTGGGTCTACTAACAAGTCATCTTGTGAAGAGTTTTGTAGAATCATGATACAGAAATTTGAGATGTCCATGATGGGGGAGTTGAAGTATTTCCTTGGATTCCAAATCAAGGCTCCACACAAGAAACAAAGGAGTGATGTTCAATAAAAGAAGCATGTTTATGTGATCGAGTAATAACCCCTTGTGAAGGACTCCCAATGATTTGGTTTTGAGGGTGAGCTTGAAGTAGTGATGAATTTCTCCTGTCAACCACTTGGGAAGAAGATCCTGGAGCATCAACATCTTCGGCTTGTACCCTTGCTTGTTCATTAGAGACAAATGTATCTTCATTTGCATGCCTCTCATCTTTTTCATCATCTTGTGGTACATTTGATGAAGAAGGCCTTTCAATGTTTTGCACCTCTTCTTCATCTTCTTTTGGTTTGATAGCTCCAATTAGCATGTTCTTAATTGCTTCCCTAAGTGGCTCATCACCTACATCATCAAGATTTTCAAGTGCTCCTTGGGAGCCATTAGTCTCATCAAATTCCACATCATATATTTCTTCTACCACGCTAGTGGCATGATTGAATACTCGATATGCTTTGGACTTTGATGAATAACCCAAAAGAAAACCAATATCACAACGTCTTTGAAACTTCCCTAGGTGATGACGTTTCTTGTAGATGTAGCATTTGCATCCAAACACCTGGAAGAAGGAGACGCTAGCTTTTTCCCATTTAGCAGTTCATAGGGAGTCTTCGCAAGTAGCCGGTGAGGAAATAGCCTGTTTGATGCATAACATGCAGTGTTGACAGCTTCGGCCCAAAACCTCTCCGGTGTGTTATACTCATCAATCATTGTTCTTGCAAGTGTGATCAAGGTCCTATTTTTCCTTTCAACAACTCCATTTTGTTGAGGTGTATATGTAGCAGATACTTCATGCTTGATCCCAATCTCATCACAGTACTCATGAATGTTGGTGTTGTCAAATTCTTTACCATTATCACTTCTAATATTCTTGATCTTGCAATCAAATTCATTTTGAGCTTTCTTGGCAAACTTCTTGAATATAGATGCAACTTCAGATTTATCATGGAGAAAGAACACCCAAGTGTATCTTGAGAAATCATCAACAATCACCAGACAGTAGAGGTTGCCACCAGCACTTGTTGAACTTTTGCACACTTGTTGCAAGATGTTCATTTTCACTCTTAAGTTTCTTGACCTCATTTTAAGCCTTTCATTATCCACTGCCAACTCATTGTTGAAATCATTGTTCTCAATAGCAACCTTTCCTCTAGTAGTTGCATCAGTCAAGTATCTCTTCAATTTTTGGTTGTCTAAAGTCAATACTTCAACCTTTTCGGTCAATTCATCATGTAGACTAGTTTGCTCTCCTTGACTCAAATCATCACATGAGGTTGCTACATCAATCTTAACAACAGGGTTAATAGCCTCATATGTATTGCAAGATAAAAGTTCATTTTTAACAAGAAGATTATCATGATCAAATTTAATCTTAGTATAGTCTTCCTTGATTTTCACTAGTCCATCTTTCAACTCCCTATTAGCTTCATTTAACTTGTCACATTTATCCTTAGCATCTTTTAGGGAGGTTGTGAGCTCATTTACAGTGGATGACATAGTTTTGTTTTCTTGTTTCATTTCATCACTAGCTTTCATAACTATGTCATATTTGGCATTCAAAGATTCATTTTCATTTTTCAACTTATCACATTTAGCTTTTGACTTCCTAATGATTTGAGTGTATTCTTTAAGCAAGTCAGCTAGTTCATCATAGGAAGGTGAAGCAAATTCCTCATCACTATCACTATCACTATCATAAGTAATATCAATATCATTTTGTACCTTCCGTTCACCTCTAGCCATGAGGCATAGGTGAGAAGTCGATGATGGCGATGGTGGTGGTGAAGAGAAGTCCTCGGTGATAGCGGCAACTTTTTCATCATTCTCTTCTTCACTTGAAGAAGATCCACTTGATGACTCAATGTCAGTGAGCCAGTCACCAACAATATATGCCTTTCCATTTTTCTTTTTGTGGAACCTCTTTTGCTTCCCATCCTTCCTCTTGAAGAATCTCTTTTCCTTTTTCTCATCATCGCTGTCATCTTCTTTCTTGCCCTTGAACTTGTTCTTCTTGGGCTTGTTACATTGATGAGCAAGATGACCAAGCTCTCCACAGTTGTAGCAATCCATCTCAGAAATGGGCTTTCTTTTGCTGGAAAAGAATTTCTTCTTTCTTGAATCAAATTTGATGCCTTCTTTGTTGAGCTTCTTTAACATCTTGGTGGTCTTCCTCACCATCAAGGCAATGTTAGCATCAATGTCATCATCACTTGAGGATTCTTCCTCAGTTTGTGCTTTAGCTTTTCCTTTTCTTTCTTGATTTGCTTTGAGAGCCAAATCCTTTCTCTTGGAAGATGACTCGTCTTTGTCATTGATGTGCATGTACATCTCATGAGCATTGATCTTTCCCAATATCTGTGTAGGTGTGGTAACTGAAAGATCCATTTGATGCAGTACAGTGACAATATGTCCATATTTGTCAATTGGGAGGACACTGAGAATCTTCCTCACAACATCAGGTTGTGAGATTTGAGTAAGCCCCAATCCATTTACTTCCTCTACAAGAATATTGAGATGTGAGTACATAGCATTGGCATTTTCATTAGCAAGCATTTCAAAAGAATTTAACTTTCTCATAGCAATGTGATACCTCTCCTCACGCTCACTCCTAGTTCCTTCATGTAGAGCACAAATGTCCATCCACAAATCATGAGCATTTTTATGATTTCTAACTCTATTAAACACATCTTTGCAAAGGCCTCTAAAAAGGGTGTTTTTGGCCTTAGCATTCCATTCTCATAATTAAACTCATCACCTACAAGATTTGTGGGATCTCTAGGTGCGGGGAATCCTTGTGTGGCGGCTTTGTAGACACCAATGTCTATAGCCTCTAAATATGCTTCCATACGAATTTTCCAATATATGGAAAATCGTCACCATCAAAAACGGGAGGAGGTCCATCCCCACCGAACATCGTTACTCTAGCGGTTAAGCTAATCTATGAGCAACAAGGCTCTGATACCAATTGAAAGGATCACGATGCCCAAGAGGGGGGTGAATTGGGCTTTTCTAAAAATCAACGCTAATTAAACCCTAAGCAAGAGCCCAACTTCACCCCAACAACTAGCACTAAGAGAATAATACTAGAAATACAACAATGCTAAGTCAATACTTCAAATACTTGCTAAACAAATACACAATGGAAAATGCTTGAATTAAGTGTGGAATGTAAAGCAAGGTTTAGAAGACTCCTCCAATTTTTCCCGAGGTATCAAAGAGTCGTCACTCTCCACTAGTCCTCGTTGGAGCACCTGCGCAAGGGTATCGCTCCCCCTTGGTCCTCGCAAGAACCAAGTGCTCACTACGAGATGATCCTTTGCCACTCCGGCGCGGTGGATCCCTCACGACCGCTTACAAACTTGAGTCGGGTCACCAACAAGATCTCCACGGTGATCACCGAGCTCCCAATGCCACCAAGTCGTCTAGGTGATGCCGATCACCAAGAGTAACAAGCCATAGACTTTCGCTTGACCAAGAGAAGCCTAATGCAAGTGGTGTGTGCTCTAGGTGGCTCTCGCTAGCGCTAATGAGGACCAAATACGGGATTAAGATTCTCTAATCTCCTCACTAGGCTTTTGGTGCTTGCAATGCTCTACCAATGTGCTGGAATTAATGTGGGCAGCAAGACATTAAATATGGTGGGTGGAGGGGTATAAATAGCCCTCACCCACCAACTAGCCGTTACCAGCAAAGTTCTGCGCATGGGCGCACCGGACAGTCCTGTGCGCCACCGGTGCGCCAACGGTCGACTCCAACGGCTAGTTCTGACAGTTCACCGTTGGGTTGATGGCACACTGGACAGTGAACAGTCACTGTCCTGTGCACACCGGACAGTCCGGTGCACTATCTGGTGCGCTGTCCGGTGCGCCACTAAAATTCCACTCGGGAACCTTGCGCTGTCGGGTTTCTGCGTGGGGAAACCCTTCGCCTGGGCCAGCCTGGCCCCACCTGGCAGAGAGCGCACCAGACAGTCCGGTGCCCCAAGGCCAGAAACCCTATTTTCTGTTTTATGTTGTTTTCAATTCGGTTTTCGTTCTAACTTGTGAGTGTGTTCTAGAGTGTCACTTAGCACTATATGTGAGTGTGAATATGCACCAACACTACACTAGAACTCTCTTGGTCAAACTACTCATCGACAACCCCTCTTTATAGTACGGCTAAAACAAAATAAAAGACCTAACTAAATCATGAGTGTCCGCAACTCCTTGACACTCGGACTACGTAGACCTTCACTTTTCGATTCGTCGATTTAGCCGTCGCTTCGAGTTCTTATCTCCAGGATTGTTTTCACCGTTGTAGTGCTTCTACCTATAATGCGACCTAACTTACCATTTGTTTCTGCAAAACATACGTTAGTCACATATAATATTACGTTGTCATTAATCACTAAAACCAACCAGGGGCCTAGATGCTTTCAGTTCCCGATCCCACGATCTCGTAGCTTCGCGTAGATCATTATTATTCAGTTTGTCCTTATGTTTGGTGTGATGTTAGTTTTGTACATACCATGTTTGTTTGTATTGCTACGACTAGCAGTGAGGTCACGTGTCACCTAAGGATTATCCTAGTACCTGGAATCTCAAGTCCCAGGCAAGTTGTGCCCTTGATCCACTTTTGTTACCCAATAATATTCTTTATTATCACTATTCAATGCATAGGTTTAATTTTGATGGGACCCAATAGGTCACCCTATCTGATTATCTTTTACCTTATTTACCCCTGAATCATTTGGGTAGTTTTGCTATTGCTTTATATGGTTTTGGGTTAATATTTCATTATATCCATGTTCCAATTATTCTGTTATGTTATTTATGTTCATGTCAAGATCATTATCTTTAATTGAAACATGGAGCTTAACTTGAGAAACACGTGCCACCATAAGGGTGGAATGGGACGCCCTTGGCTGACTAATTAGGAAAGCTAGTGGAAGACTACCTTACCTGAAAGGGGCAAGGGCAGTAGGGGAGTTGCATGCAGGGAGGTTCTCAGGTTGATGTTGCTACGATGGCGGTCAGATGAGGGATTCTTGCAAGTGCTCTTCCCATAAACTGTAACGGTTTTTCGGAAGCTAGTGGCACTTTGTAAAGGCCTCGTAGTTTTACCCTGCCTCGCTTCCTTGGTAGAGGTGTATGGGATTCATGACCCCTTGGCAGATGGGTAACATGACTTGTGGGTACAGGGTACAACCTCTGCAGAGTGTAAAACTGGTATACTAGCCGAGCTCACGGTCAAGAGCAGCTCAGAACTCTCGCATGATTAAATTATGGAACTTAAACTCAATTTGTCATATGCATTGCATTATTATTAATTTTGTTCTATTATTCTTATTATGGTTTGGTATTTACTTACATTTAGTAACTGCTAATAAAATTTGACCAACTTATTAAAAGTAATGCTCAGCTTTAACCCGTATTGATGATCAGCCTTACACATCACATGAATTCCCACCTTTGGTGAGTTCATGCACATTATTCCCCACAACTTGTTGTAACATCCCAAAAATCTCAACACAAGGTTTGGAACCCTAATCTCCTGACCCCCCCCGCTTATTTCTATTTTCTCCCTAAACTCCACCCTTAGGTCATCTCATCATATGCATACACTTGGATTGTTAGGAACACCTCACATAGATTATGTTCAACACTTAAGATTATTTAGCAAGTTGTTGAATCAAAAGAAAAGGAAATAAAAAGAAAAAAATAGAAAATGGAAAAGTGAAATAGAAATCAGAAAAAGAAAAAGGAAAAACCCTCCCCCCCTCGGCTGGGCTGTTTCTGGCCCAAGTCGCGCCCGCACCCGCGTTCCCCCCCCTCTCCTCCCCGGCCCAAGCGGCCCAGCTGCGCGTGCCACGCCGCGCCTGGCAGCCCGGCCCATCCAGTTAGCGGCTCCTCCCCTCTACCTCTCGCGACGCTCTCCCCCTGGCAGCCCGGGCCCGCCTGTAAGGACCATCGTCCAGCCCATGCCATCACCGGCGCGTTCGCCGCCGACCACCTCCCGCCCCGTCGCTTCGCCATTAACGCTCGCACCGACCTCAGCTATCTCCCCGCCACTGTACCCGAGCCATCCCCTCACCCCTCGCCTGCCCGAGCCATCCCGTCGCCGTTTGCTCCATCCCCGCCATCATGGCGAGCTCGTCGGCGCTCGCCGTCCCCTCCCTTCCTCCCCCCTCCCGGGCGCCTATAAAAGGGACCGCCCGAGCTCCGCATTCTCCACACCAGCCCCGACCACCTCTTCCACTCCTCCCCGAGCCCAATTGAGCTAGCGCCGCCTCGTTCCCCCCTCACTCCGGTGAGCTTCGTTCTCTCCTCTCTAGTAGCTTTCGGTCGAATTACTTTGGTGCTTGAGCTCCGCCACTCACTCACGATCGCAATGCACCCATCCCCACCTCCTATTGCGCTCGGCTGCCTCGCCGGCGACCTCACCGCCGCGAGTGCCTGCCACCGTGCCGTGGACCGGCCACCCTAGGTCTCCGCCGGTCAAATTGACCCCACCCCCGTGACCCCCTACCACCGCCCGTGCCTCGCCACCGCTCCCCCGCCACAGAACCGGACCCACGGCGGAGAACCGCCGCGGGATTTCACCGGCGGCCAAGCCCCGATCGACTTTCCCCCCTCCGTCGCCCGCTCCGCGCCGTTAACCCCTCCTCCTCTCGCTGACGTGTGGGCCCGCGCCACGGCGCCGTCCCCCGCCGTCTCCCCCGCTGATGGGCCGAGTGGGCCGCCTGTCGGGCCCGGATGGGCCAAAATCACCCCCCGGCCCAGCAAGCAGGAAAACCCTTTTCCTTTTCTTTTCCCATTTCTTTTTCCCATTTTCATATATATATTTATATGCTGATATTTCATGCACCAAAAATAGTTTAAATAAATCATAGGGCACAAAAATAATAAGGTATAAGAATTGGCACACCCCACTAAAGTCACCATGATTGATGTATTGTTCTTATCTGTGC
This sequence comes from Zea mays, assembly GCF_902167145.1. Classification (NCBI taxonomy): domain Eukaryota; kingdom Viridiplantae; phylum Streptophyta; class Magnoliopsida; order Poales; family Poaceae; genus Zea; species Zea mays. The sequence continues at coordinate 7,051,768 of NC_050104.1, read as the reverse complement.
TTATTAGCGAAAGAGGGATCTGATCCTCCGGGATTTGTAGCTCCGGAAGAAGGGCAGGAACCCGACCCCTCCGAGATAAATCTTTTGTGCTAGGAAAGCTTCGACGAAGGCAAGTCCATCCTTCCCTTGATGCATAATTTACCTATTCTCTCTACCACTACCTAAGCCAGGACTAAGGGATGGAATCTATTTGCATGGTGAGCATGAGAGCCCGCATTAACTAATACCTTTTGATCACAAGATATGGGATGGGAAAAGGTTGTAACCAACGATGTTTTCAAAAAAATGTGCGATGAAGGGTATTCACCCTCATCACCTGGTGAGTGGGATGATCAGGGACTCCCTGGTTTAGGGGAGGGCCTAAGGTGATGGCTCAGCTGGTTTAGGCATGAGCAGAAGGATTGTCCTCTCATATAAGGACCGGTTTGTCATCCTTCACTACCTGTACTCATGAAAAGTACAACCACTCGAGGCTGTGTGGGCAGTCACTCGATCTGAACTCGTATGGTCCAACCCCAGGGTTATGAAGGCTGGGGAGCACCGAGAGGATAAGGAGGGGGAATGTTTTGTCCGGTTTGGACATGGCGGTGGCCTGACTCCTTCCGGTATAACCGTTAAGGTTAGGCCATGTGAGGAAGGAAAGAGATTCGGATTCGGGTCTCATTGGCCATGAGATCGCAGAGCCGGACTAGTGGGTAAAGTGTACCCCTCTGCGCAGAGTTTAAACCTATTCGAATAGTCCGTGTCCACTGGTATGGACGAGTCTGGTGTGGTATGACAATTAGTGTTTCTACAACAACCGGGAACAGGGAAATACGTGTGTGTGAGTGTGTCTCTGGAAAAGAAAATGGTGCCATAGGAGCGGGAAGCTCAGTGGTGGTTAAGCAAGTGTTATTCTATTTCTTTGGGAAAACCCTAAAAACAAGTACTGCATTTCTCTAAGAAAAAGAAGAGTGACTTCAACTCCACCATATGAAGCATGTATGATATAGGTCTCTTTCTCTTTACGGGAGCTGGGTGGGCTTGCAGAATACCTAGTGTATTCACCCAGATTTATTTATGTTTTTCAGCAGCTAAAGACTTCTTTTCTGCTATGCTTGATTGAGGGGGTTGTGTCTTCACCCAGTTCTGCCTGTGGCCTGGGCTAGTTTATCTTCCACTGCGTTTTATAATTCCGGCTCACTCTCGAGCTTGTACCCTGGTATTGTAATAACATTTACTCAAACTCTGTACTATTTGAAGTAAGGAATGTGGTTACTAGCCTCCTGGGACTAGTAATTGTATCACATTTGAGTCCCAAAGGATTGGTACGCTTCACTTGTTGAGCGATGAACATGTGTGAGCTCACCCTTGCTGTCTCACACCCCCCTACAGGAGAAGTACAGGTGGTTCAAGAGAAGCCACACAACGAGGAGTTTGACTTGATCTAGGTGGCGTCTCCTAGTTGACTTTATGGCACCAAGGATGGAATTTAGTTTGTTTTATATTTATCTTTTATTTTGTAAGATTTCCGCTATGTAATAAGTACTCTGGTGATATTGTGACATTTATCTCTATACACTTTGTTATTATATGTGTTGTCTTCTTTGGCGCATATATGAGATGCACCCGGCTTTGTCCCTTAAAATCGGGTGTGACATAAGCGAACAAACACCTCAATCGATCAACAACGGGGAGGTACCACATCGCCAAAGCAGAAATATTTTTGAGCGCATAATAGTCTACTTCTTTTTCTTTGCTCGTGGGTTTTGAACTTTGTTGGGTCTTCTTTTGGGATTTCTTTTGGTTTTTTCCTTCAGACACGGATGCAACACACTCTTCCTCTCGATAATCTTTATTCGTCTTGTACCTACTTGCACCGCACTTTGGATAGCTCTCCAAGTCTTTATAATCATCACCTTGATAAAGGATACAATGATTTCTACACATGTGGATCTTCTCCACACCCATAGTGAGCGGAACAGTTAGTTTCTTTGTATAGTACGCGTTAGCTGGCACTTTGTTATCCTTTGGAAGCATGTCTGTGATAATACTCAAGAACACCTTGAAGCTAGCATCAGACAAACCATATCCAAGTTTTAACATCAATAGCTTTATCACAAACTGGAAGCATCGTGAACTCTTTGGTACAACCCTTAGACTCGTCGTACAAAGGATCTTCTGTTGCCTTCATCAGGGACTCCATACCTTTCATGAAGAACATCGATAGATCTGCATGATGACGCAATATTGCCTCTAACTACTCTGTATCTTCCTCATCCATAACACTGGCAGAACATGAGTTCTATCACATCCATTTCCTCTGTCGTAACCATGATCAGTAACATTTGGCACTACATGTTCGCTCTGTGGAAGAGGTTGTTGTGTCTCGTGAACGAACTGAAATATGTCGTCGATGTTCACAGGGTTTCCAGTTGTATAAGGCGAAGAGCTACCCTTTCCATGCTTTGCCCAAATAATGTAATCCTTCATAAATCCTCTTCATACCAGATGAGATATGATTTGTTCTTTTTTGTCAAATACAACAATATTTTTGTAGTCCATGCATGGATAATATATGTGTTTTGTCTTTGTTCTCCAAGCATGGTTCATAGCGACATCAATAAACCTACGGACATCAGATATGTATGATAGATCTAGCTTTGATAAGTTATACATCCAAGATGTCCTCTCCATCATCACCTGTAAAAAAGTAACATAAACACACAAGACCATAAATTGGCAAGAGAGACACAAACCAACATTTCCTAACAACTAAATATATCATGGATAAACAAAAATTGGCAAAAGAAACATAAACCAACCTTTTTTAGCGACCTTCTTCCAAAAAAATAAAGATTTAGACCTCCCCCTTGTATTTTGTGAAATCTGGTTGTCCAATGAAAGTTGGGATGCGAGCTACAGTTACTTCGGGAAGGAAGAAGAGGTGGAACCCTACATCCAAAATGTGGCAAAAATTGAGAAAAATGAACAAAAATTGGCAAGAGAAACATAAACCAAACTAGCTATACTCTGCTCTCTAACACATGATGAAGGCCTAGTTCCAGAATGTAGCTAAAATTGAGCAAAAATGAACAATAATTGGCAATTGAAACATAATTAAATCAATCTTTCATTGCAACCAATAAAAACAATCTTAATTACCAAACTTATGCACCATTCATTAAACAACTTAACATGTCATGTATAAACTGATTTGAGAACTAAACATGACAAAAAGAGAGGATAGACAAAATCTAACCAACTTAAACAATCTTATTTGAGAAAATAGAGAAAATAAGCTAGCTATACTCTTTTCTCTCACATGGTGAAACCCTAGATCCAAAATGTGGCTAAAATTGAGCTCGTGAACAAAAATTGACATTAGAAACATAAACCAACCTTTCTTAGCAACCTTCTTACAAAAAATGTAGATCAAAACTTCTCCCCTTGTATTTGTAAAATCCAGACCTCCAAAATCGCCTTCAATGAAAGTTGGCTGCGAGTCTTGTCGGGGAGGAAGAAGGGGTATTTATAGTACCAATGTCACTGACGGTTTATGTAAAGAGGACCGCCAGTGAAAATAGATTTCCACTGGCGGTTCCTTAAGTCGGCTGCATCTTTTTTTTCACTGACGTTTGATAATCAAAACCATCAGTGAAAAATTGAACGTACCATTAGTTTTAGGGGATGTTTGAATGCACTAGAGCTAATAGTTAGTTGGTTAAAAATTTGCTAGTAGAATTAGCTAGCTAACTAGTAGCTAATTTACTATAAATAGCTAATAGCTAAAATATTAGCTAGGTTGTTTGGATGTCTCTAGCTAATTTTAGCCACTAACTATTAGCTCTAGTGCATTCAAACACTCTTTTAAGCTATTTTTGATTGTATTAATTGCTGGCTGCACATGGCCGACGTCCGGCGCCGCAACCGGCGGCTGGCCGGGGCCCTCGCCCGAGCGCGCGCTGCCAGCGTCGTATGCGCAGCCGTGCAGTGTCGTCGCCCGTGGTCCCCGTTCGACCGTGCTCGTGCACGGGGGCGCGCACTGGTCGCAGGTCACCCCGTCGGCCAGCTGATGCGTCGCGTCGTCGTCGATCCGGTTCCGGTCCCCCCTCTCGCTTGCTCGCTCGTTCTCTCTCCATCTGGCCGGGGCATTCCTGGTTGACGTGAAATCACATACAATTGCTGGGGATGACGACCGGCCGGAGCGGTGGCCGGCCGGCCTGTGGCTGAAAGCGAGCCGCCAGAGAGCGCCGACTCCAAGCACACAGATCGAGTAACATGCAGTAAATAACAGACGTCGACAGCGGTGTGGCCACATGCAAATGCAATGTTCGGTGATAGGGTGGGTGGGTGGATAGAGACGAAGGGCGAGAGAAACTGCCGGCGAGATAGCCCAGCCCCGCTGTTTCGGATTTGGGGGCCCGGGCGGGCGTTGGTACTTGGTGACTCTCGGTCTTTGGTCAAGCTATAGGCCGATGGCCATACTGCTATACAGCCAAGTGCAAAAGCTACTGCTCAAGTAGTTCGACACCAATCATCGTGGTCGTTGGTGCACTGCTCTGCTCAAGTTTGGTCCCCATACCTATACCCACGTATAGGTGTCACTGCGTGATTGGAACCATGCATCCGGCCGGGCTACATCCTTTCCGGTGCAAGGAACCTCGTGCATGTTTGGATGACCGGACGCTGGTTCATTTTATCGATAAAGAAAAAATATCGGAGCTCACCAATACATACGAAAATTGAGTTTATCGGAGACCCTATCGCTGATAAAGATTTCCCCCCGAAAATCGATGTAGTAGGGCGTTCGGAGCAGGTCAAGCCGGTATGCAGCGATCAGCCTTGGCCCTCGGACCTGCCCGAGCAGACACAAGCACACGGGCACCTCCGAGCCATCGAATAAAAAGTTGTGCTCCCTACGTCGCACTAGGGTTACCGCTCGCACTCCCTACCCTCTTGTAGTCACGCTCCCCGTTCCCTCCACTCGCCGTGCCGATCGTCGTCTCCCACCTCTTTGCACCGACACCTTCTGTTATCGACGGTTGTCTACCACCCCCTCCCCCTCTCCTCGTCGACTCTCTGAACATTAGATCAGGTCTAGCAAATGTCGTGGCAGTGATACTGCCCATCCTCTCCAGTCTCTCCCCATCTAATTTGTATGATGTGCTAGTGGATCTATCGATTTGGTAGTGGATCTAGTGTTTTACAAGTGTTTAGTGACTGCATAGTTATTTTTTGTTTTGCTTCGGTGCCTCACTAGCTATTACTTGTTCTTGTACATAGTGTCGGCCCTAGAGGGGGTGATAGGGACGGTCGCGCGCGTCGGCCCAACGAATGCCCCGATCTTAGGGGCCCCACCCCAGGTATATGTATATGTGTTACTTCGCTAGATATGCAATGCGAGTATATGTTTATGAGTCAAAGATGTGGGTCAAAATTAGCTTTAGACCTAACTGGCAATGGCAGACGAACAACTACCACGTACGAAAATTAACAAGCATGCGTCGATGGGCGCACATGTGAATAGACACCCAGGCATGCATGGGCACACAGAAGCACACACATGCTGGATGCCGCCAGCTGCCGCATGCCATCCATGACATACAAATTCAAAACCTAGACTCGAGGCTAACTTGCTGGCGACGTGCACGATCACGGCGTGCATCATCTCTGCTACAACTAGTCGTCTCACCATGTGCCCGCGTCGCGGCGAAGGCACATTACCTTAGAAGAAACTTTTAAGATATAACACTTATTTTAGATTGTTTTTTGTATGATTCAATATTCTAAATGTCTTTATTAATATGTTGGTAATATCAATATATATTTATATATATTCTTAGAAGTAGTAGTAGTAGGAGGAGGAGGAGGCCCCTATTTGAAACCTCACCTTGGGCCTTTGAAATGTTAGGACCATCGCTAATACATAGCCTTCTCTAGCGTTTTACAAATGCATTGCATATTTAAGAGTAGATTATTGTGATGCAACGTGGCATATTGTCTATGACTTTATATGCGTCGCATCATCTCTTGATGCACTAGTCTTGGCATATAATATTGACTTGATTTATTTACTTAAATGCGCAGAAGCAACATTTCAAGGTTAGGGGAGTAACGATTCACTTCAACATAGTTCACACCTACATTACATAATGGTCATCTTTTGCTTATTTCGTTTAGGATTGTGTAGGAGCTATCGATGGCACACATGTTTAGAGCTGGAAAATAAGCTCGAGGCTCGCGAGCTGAGCTGAGCCTATATTTTGGGCTCGTCGGTCAAGCGAGCTGAGTCGTTCTGGCTCACGAGCTACGTCAACTATGTTGAATTAATCAATCTGTAGAATCATTATGGATCATTGATTCATTTCTTAGTTTTTAATGATGGATATATGATAAATAAAAATTTAGATTGCTCATAATATCGAATAATAATTATATATTTCATATTTAAATGCTACTCCCTTCGTCCCAAATTAAAATTTGTTTTAGTTAATTAATAGATTCATACAATATTTGGTGTATGTGTTTTATATATGTGTCTATGTTCATCTTCATCCATTTGAATATAGACATAAAAACTAATAGCTAAAACGACTACTATTTTGGGACGGAGGGAGAATTAATTTAATATATAATACAATTATATTTACCAAGGTGTGGCTCACAAGCCGAGCCGAGCCAGCTTGTGAGCCAACTTCGAGTCAAGTCGAGCCTTATCTTTGAGCTCGTACAGTAGTTGAGCCGAGCCAAGACGAACTTAGTCACCCACCGACCCGAGCCGAGCTCGGCTCATTTCCAGCCCTACACATGTTCTAGCTATAGTTTCTAGACGGCAAGTTGCTTTTATGGGCAGAAAGCACACTACCACTCAAAATGTCCTTGCTCTCGTGAACTTCAACTTGAGGTTCACCTATGTGCTTGCAGGGTGTGAGGGGTCCACAAATAACTTGAGTTCAATTACAATTGAATAGTTTGCATGGTTAACCCACTAACACCACACTTTTGTTGAGTGAGCTGACTACAGTGACACTCGGACCCTAGATAGAGCGGAATTCACCCTATGATTGTCGTAGAAAGTGAACATAGACTGACTACTAGCTATCTGTTGATTGTTGTATTTACATTGTGAACACTGGACTGTGGTGTACTTTCACGTGGTTCTAACACAACTGCTATTTTTGTATAACACAGGGATTGGTCATACCTTGTGATGTGTGGGGCTGGTGGCATCATGTGAAGCATGGATTTTTATGGATGCTTGATGCATTGGCATGTTTCATGATTTGATTACTATGATGGTTTTATTTCTATGATCAAGTTATGATATTGATCTTGTTTTCTTATTGTCATGTTCTTGTCATTGTTTAGGTCATTTGTGTGTTTCTTTTAACATTATTGTTTGCATCTTCTTTACCTAACTTGTACATGCTACAAGACTAAAAGGTCAAATGATTACTGTCACAAATCTGAGTCCAAATATCATTCATTTACAATCATGTGTCTGCCACATTATTGTTGTCATAACCACATTTGTACTACTAACACTTGTGTTCTAATTAAGATTAGTTACAATGGCTTGGTACATGGTGTTTCATGGATGACGGCTGGGAGTGTATGCAACATGGCATGGATGTCATGATCAGGTGACCGATTTTAGCAATTGCTTTTATAAGGGATATCTGATGAAACAAGAGGCTACCAAGGCTTGCAACTCTTTTTATTTTGTTAAGGAAGATGGTCTGCAGGTTGTTAAGTATTGCAATGTTACAAGTAACAAGAAGGTTGCTCATTGGATGTGGCTCATAATAATAGTTCGATTCAATCTCATTGTATTCCTTGCATTTTAGTTGATTTAAGAATCTATAATGGAGAGGATATGAACTTGTATCTATTAAATTCCATGTAATGTTGTGGTTAGACAAGTATGATGTGGGATCAAGGTCCTCTTCTCAATCACATGATTTAGGGAGGAAACAATCACCAATTCCACTCACTAATCATCAAAGATCCAACCATCTATAGGTGGCAGCAATGATCAAGATTAATAAGAACTCTCAACTTCACAATCACTATTGCCACCAAGATGCAATCAACAAATGTAATGCCTAGTGATGAATCAGTCTCTCTCTCTCAGTGTTTTCAAGAGCACAAGAGCGAGAGTGAGGAGATTCTTTGCTTAGCTTTCAATGAATGTAGGAAGTTTAACAAATGGCCAAAAGAGCTCCTACAACCGACCAAACCAGAATTTATAAAGGTGGGCAAGCAAGGTGGTTGTTAGGCCTTGCAACCAGCTCAATCACCCATGGTGGTCTAAAAGTGGGTGTAGGCAATCCAACCACCACCTCCCTAATGTATATAGTTAGGTTTCCAATTGTCGAAATCATACCCCTAGTGTGTGGACTAACAATTTTTATAGAAGGGTTTCACATTTACGACCTGGTGTGTTCCATAGAGGCCAAATCAACACCATACTATTCTGATGGTTCACACCAGACCAAGGGTTGTTTTGAACTTTTGATGCCCTATTGCTGCTACTGATGACTAGTTGTGCAACTAAGAGTGGGTGTAATCCCACCATCGTCCAAATATGGCGTGGCTTTCTCTTGCATGGATCGATGCAATTGTGCCCTAAACCATCGAGTGGTATGACATCCTCCTTTTTGAAAGGCTAAAGTCCCAAACATGCTACTGAGCCTAGGGGCCCTTAGTGGACCCGCTGCTAGCAGGGGCAATTCCACCACAAGTGCATCTAGCCCTTAGATAGCTCTCATGTTCAACATTATTTTATGTGTAGTGTTTAGTCTAATGTTTATAGTCCAAGGTCCAATGCATAGTGTCTGATGGCTATAAAAATATCCCATCAATCCCTCTTTTCATAGCATTTTAAAAGTTCTTAAATCCTCTAAGTGAGTCAACTTTTCAAATGTGCGAGTTAGCATTTTCACCCATTTTGAAAGAGTTTTTGACTTGCACATCTTCATGCAACTAAGTGTTATGCATATGAAATGTAGATGATAGTTAGTGGCACTAGATAACCATGCAACATAAGAGCTCCCCTCTATCACACACTTTATTGTGACTTTACCAGAAAAACAAATACCCGATCTTATAATTTTGCCTTATGTCCAAAGGGTTATGTTTTCCACTTTCTTCTTTTTTAAGAATTTAGCACTTGATCAAACTATGGTCACCCCACATCTCCTTCAAAATTGCCCTCTTTCTCAACCTTGGTGTGGACTTAACCTATCTCAATCACAACACTAGAGTAGTAATTCACTAGTTATCTCAACTACTAAAACCTAACATAAGGCTTTCATGTGGTAGAACCAATTGTTAGGTTGTGGGTTTGATTCGCCAAAGTCACAATTTTTTGTTTTTGGGTTTTCTAGAGACCATTAATGAAGGTGGGCATACTAAGGCGTCTATCTCCATAATTACATTAATAGAGGTGTATCTAAAGGCATTGTCTCCATTATTGTTATTAACAAAGGCATATAGGGTGCATGGAACTGCTCCTCTATTTGCCTCTAAGACATGTTGGATTCGGGCTAGAGTGATGTGTATCATCAGAACTTGGGTCCTAAAAACAAGAAGGAAGAGCCAAACCTTCATGTGTTTGTCTAACACTGCTAATTCAAGTTGAGCCATGTATCAACTCGCATGTTTGAAGATCATGGTGTTGTCGCTGCTGTTGAATTTGGAAAATCTAGGCACCTTGAACTTTAGTGGGGGCAGCATCCGATCAAATTCCTCTGGATAGGACTTTGCATACCTGATCACTTTTTGTTTGGGGAGGATCCCAACAAATCCTTCTAAGCTCTACCTCCCAAAAAGGTGGCATGACTGCTGAGAGCTGGTCTGCTATCATACTTGGTTTGCCACTCGAGTAACTAAAAATCGTCAATCTTATTTTTATCATGAGTGGCATGTAATAGCAAGTGTGGTGGTTGCTCCCCCTCGCGTAGCGGACTGTATTGTAGCTTGCACTTGAATCACTATGGTATGTATGCTGGTGGTTGGTCATAGGCCGAGGGATGTCATGCAGTGCCCTAAGATAGTTGATGATAAAATCTACCTTCATGTCTTTAGGTGCTTTGATCTACATCGCCTCCATCGACCAAGTACAGAACAACTTATCTCCTTGGTCATCCCAAAACATGGTTCCTAGTGCAGTGTAGCTAGCATAAATGGACCTAGCCACTTGTGCAATGACCCTCTCCTAGAGTTGATGATGATCTCTGAATGTCATGCCATCACCTGATGAATAATGTAGTTCATCTCATGTTGGAGGGTGGTGTTATGCTCCTCCAAGGGTGAGGCGAGCTTGACTTGCTCCAACAGCGTCTTTAGGTTCTCGACAACCTTGACACCACAGGTATGGGTCCATGTGAAGCGGGTATGGAGCTCATTGGCTAGGGTCTTGAGGACTCGGTCATAGTACTCGAGTACCTCTTAGTTGAGGTCCTTGAGCTAGGTGGCTTGGTCTTGCCTTCTGGCAATCGACTCTGGTTGTCGCTGGTACTGGCCAAGTCCTTCCTTTGAGTAGTTATATTAATGAAGAGGTGATGTAGTTGTCCCACTATGTGTGGCAAAAATGTGTCATTAAGGGAAACCGGTGGGTGATCGTTTGGGCAACTGACATACGTGGAGGCGAGAGATACGTTTATCGCTACGATCATCTCTCCTAAATACAGCTTTGACAACCTGTGACTGCTAGGGTCGGTCAAGTTTTATACATGCCATCTATCTTGATCTATCAATAAGGAAGGTTGTGCAGTGATTGATGGATCACTCTATAGATTCAAAACAACAAATAAAACATCAAATTCTGGCCTGATCCCGTGGATTGACCCATGTTGGTCGCACTGATTGGCTCTCTTGGGCCATTTGTCCACTTTTTCGAGTCAGCTAAAATTAGTAAATAAACATGCACAGAAAAAGTCTAAAAATAAAATAAACCTACCTAAAATATGATTTACACGATCATTGTTCCTAGATCGATGCATGCAACACGCACAACCAAAGGCAGAGAAATGGGCTAGACAACCATCAAGATTATTGACACCATATACCAAAATGAAGGCCAGATAAATGTTGAGCCATTCATAAGAACATCCCTGATCTGATCTACAATATATATCATATTGTTGATGCTAGGAACATCCATAACCACGAGTCGATGCCCATGCGTGCAAACAAAAGATCAAGGCCTCTAAAGAGGTCGATCTAGAACAAATGACATGACTAAGACATTTAAGGCAGAGTGCTAAATGCATATTAGACCCTCGAGTTGTCATAGGCACATGTTGCATACACATGTGAAGGATAGTAGCAATCGTGCGAGCGATACAAATCTAGCCATATAAATTCAATCTATAACATGAAGCTTAAACGAAACAGTAGATCGATACTGCATAGGATAACTAACATATCTTGCCAACAATAATACTTAGTACAAGATCTACCAAAATAAGTCAATCTACTAGAAACCACATTAGGGTAGCATGACGCTTACCTTAGAAAACCTTTAGAAATGGTGGTGATGTGCCAAAGAGATGATGAAATTGTACATTTTATAGACCATAGACTCTAATTGATGGAAACTTCCTAACTAACCTATTTGATTAATGCTTGTCTACATATACATAGCCCATTGGGCCACTTTGTCGCTAAACATGTTCAAACATTGGGTCGGGTCGAGTTGGCCCGTACTTCCCTATTGGACGTGTCGGGTCGGGGGGTTGGGTCGGATTTTGGATCAAAAATCATGGCTCGTGCTTGGCCCGTGGATTGTTGTAGATCAAAAACTATGGCCCATATCCGCTTGTTGTATTGGTAGGGTCGGGTTCGGTCAGATTTTTTCGGGCGGGTCGGGTTGTTGGTCCATGCTCAGATCTATTTATCTCATAGGTCGATTGGCTTCTAGATAAAATACTAAACCATCGACCAACTCCTATTGCACCAATCTAGCTAGGATTTAGCAGCAACATATCCCTTAGAGCCTAGGGAGGCATGTGCTATGATGTCTCTAGGGTGTCATTTACTTTTGATGGAGCATGTACGTAAGTGGGGTCAACGGGAACAACACCGTTATACGTACTAGGTAGTGTCCTCCTGCCTAAGGCGGTGAGGACAAGTCTAAATAGGATTGCGACACTATTTGTGTTGTGGCTCATGATTGGAGTTCCTGGAGCTGGTGTTAGAGGTGATTAATCCATTGTGCGAGTGTGCTAGTGATTCCATTGTTGCACTGCATAGCAAAGCACACGAACAAATCAGACCTGTACTTATGCCAAATATCATCCTATAATGACACTAGGGTACCAAAGGTACCTGAGAGGATGGATGATTGAAGGATAGAGTGAGGGGTGCAGGCTAGAGGCATGGTAATCCTAGGTACTTCCTAGATACCGACACATGAGAATTTATAGAGGTTCATGCCACAAATCTGTATTACATTATGTTCTATTTGTGTATGGTAGATTTATGGATGCAATGAAGATGATTACATGCTTAGATATCAACTAAGCTTTCCTTTCCCTTTTGGTTCTTGTGAGAATTCTCTAGATTATCTATTCCCTAGTTTACCTATGTGTTTCTCATAGTCTGGAAGCAAACAACATAATTAGAAGCCAAATGCTAACATGTTTGAACCCTAGAAAATCCAAGATCCTCCTTTATGATGCTATACTTTTCTCTTTAATAGCTCAAATGTGAGAGCGATACATGAATTTTGAGTGGTGGAACTTGCCTAGCATATACTCAACTACTCCTATCTTGTCTTAGACATCGAGTCGTACATGGTGTATGCCTTAGTCGTGCCACAATGTTGAGCTCATCTTGTTGTAAGGGTTGGTACATTCTATCGTAGCGGCATGACTAAAGATCACATCGCCACACATGTCATAGTTGGTAAATGTTATAGTTGATTATACTTTATAATGCTTGCTAGCACGTTAGCATGTTCAGGCATGGCTACAAGGACGATGGAACATATTTCATAGTGACCTCAAGTACCCTAGATGTCTATTGTTGTGGCTACATGGAAGGTGGCATGCATTGGGCCTCGAGTATACATATGACATCTAACGTGGCCACAATGCACTTCCTTATCTGCAATATCGTATTACATTTAATGTGATGTACGAAAGTCTTATCGTGACTACACAATACTAGGCAGTTGTCATGAGTAAGGCAGACATGGCACGAGAGTAGTAGTGCTAGGGGCCAGTCTAGCCCTGGTGGGATCTTCGCCTAGAGCCATCCTATCTTGGGGGTTTCTACTTATGGGACTGCTTCGCTTCAAGGGGGATATTAATGGATTCCTTGGAGGTATAGTAATAGTCCCAAGTCTATAGAGCCCCCAACCTAGGTTGAGTAGTTAGTTTGGTTCCCAACCTGCTAGATGTTCTCAGGCGCGACCGAGAGGGTTTCGAAGATCTAAAAGGCTGACCACCTTGTATGGAAGGCACCAGAGGCCGAGAGAGCCCTGGAGGTCTGAAATTCTCTAGGACCTGATTGTCCTTTGGTGTGGTGGACCCCTGACTTTGCAAGAGCCGAGCAAGGCCCCTTGGTGCGTGGCCCTGGCCCTATGGACACGCGGTTGACGTTAGCCGGGCTATCGTCGAGTACTCAAGTTTCCTTTTGTTAATGGGATTTCCGGAAGACGTATTATTAGTATCCTAAAGTATGACCTTATTGAGACGCCAACAAGTTTATATTATTGAGATTCCATGTGAAAAGTTATATTTTTAAGGATAGTTTGGGAAGTCTATTTTTCCGAGAGATTTTCATTTTCCCAAGGAAAAATAAACTAATTTTCCTTGGGAAAATGAAAATCTCTTATGAAAATAGTGTTTCCGAACTAGCCCTTATAAAGTAATATATAACTATCAATTGTTGACAAAAACCAGCGGTAATCGACGGGTTTTTATTGCTCTGGTTCGTGGCTACAACGACTGGTGATATATCACTGTTATTATCGTTGGTTGTAATTATAAACCTACGATAACAATAATTCAACAATTACTGTTGAATATACTGTTATTATCGATTTAAATCATAAAATAAGGATTCTAATTTAACGGCCAATGGTAGTCCGATAGCGTTCTATCCATCCATAACCACATCGAGCACCAGTCGCAAGAACAGCAGCCTCGATGTGCACAAAACTAGTATACGTGTATGCTCTATATCTAACTCACTATTTTTGTTTGGTTCGTGAAATGGAATGAGTTGATCCATCACCACCTAATTTCTAATAGTTAGTTAGTACTAATACGAGAAATAAGGTCATCCCACCAGATTTGAGGAATAAGCTCATGATGCACCATCTCAATTTAGATAGAGTGATTCCTCAAACCAAACACCCTTTATACAGCCGTCCCAACCCAAAACAGTACTTATAATTTCTATAGCATCCACGTCATCTAGAAACTACTACTAGACACTACCTCTCCAATGCAAATATTATTACTTAGGGGGTGTTTGGGAGTGAAGTTTTTTCACAGTTTTGGAAGAATACTGCAGTATTCTCAAATACTGCAGTATTATATACAGAATGATGTTTGGCAAGCTGACTAAAATATCTGTTTTCAAAACTGAAGTATTGCAAATACTATAGTTGTTTTAAGGTATTCTAAACTTAGGTCTGGACCTCAGTTTCCAAAATTGTGGTATTGTAAACTGCGGTATTGTCATGACTAAAGTATACTGTAGTATTTCAAAAACTGTGGTTTTCAAAACTTTGTTCCCAAACAGGGCCTTAACTGAATTTAATACCCCTCTTCTCTCATCGTGTATTGGATATCGTGTTGAAACCAAGTCTTATGCAAGAACTAATTTCTTACTCTTTCTTCATTTAATTGATTGTCACATCATCTTTTAACTTATATGGCAGCTGAATTAATGCTATAAAAACTAGATTACGTTGTGGGTTGGGACTGCACTTACCACTATGTATGCATGCATGCGTTGTGTGTCCCGGAGCCATGCATGACTCTCGACAATATCAAGCAGCTATATATATGGAGGAACCATACCACGCTAATCCCTCGTCAACGCAAAAACGCGGATTAACAATAATTGGTTAGCATCAATGCATATGCGTGTGGTAGTGGCCTAGAGAAACGTGCCTGCCTAGGCAACAATCTCAAAGGTAAGATTTTGAGGGGAAAAGTTATCTAACAGCAAGGTTATAACATAACCTATAGTAGGCTTTATGTTGTTACATATAACTAACTAAAAGTCTACGCACATATAATCAGGGATAAAGCTACATGGTGGATTGTGGGTGCACATGCACCCCCAAAAATCCAAAATTCAGTTCTAATAGTCAATTTTTTTACTATATATGTATCACCCACATCCTATCTCTATGCATCTACAAGAGAGGTGCACCCCTTATATTTGCTTTGGCTTCGTTGCTGCATATAATAACTCTTTTCTGATATAAATTATATATTTAATACTTGGTCAATCTCTTTCTGTCATAAAGAGTCTTGGAGTGTACGTGTAGCACATTCCCAATTGACTACTAGTGAGCAGTCCACTCACTTTCTCTCTCCATTTCTCTTTCTTCCACATCACCACAAATATGATGTGGCATCTCTTGTAGCCCGCATACATCATCTTATTATAACTGCTCTAAAAGCAAGTACAATAACAAGCTATAAGCTAGCTAAATGTTGAGATGGAGGAGCGAGAAGATAAGAGAGAAGAAGCAGACTGTAAACGTACATTCGGCTTAGACACGTGAACTAAGAAACCTTGTGA
Source organism: Zea mays (assembly GCF_902167145.1). Lineage (NCBI taxonomy): Eukaryota > Viridiplantae > Streptophyta > Magnoliopsida > Poales > Poaceae > Zea > Zea mays. The sequence continues at coordinate 7,036,012 of NC_050104.1, read as the reverse complement.
GAGAAACAAATGAGTCACCCATCAATATTGAAGAACTAACTATTATATAAGTGGACTAAGAAGTTGGTTGTAAAGATTCTTATAGCCAGCAATCGGCCATATTATTAGTCTTGCTCTAAGGGCAGTTGTAGAGAGGTAGTGCTATAGCTTTCTTCTATGTCGTGACATGTGTCTGCCTACTAGAAATTAGCGGTTGTTTTTTTGTCTCATGGTCGAAGCAGATGAGAAAAAAGGCAAAGCTAGCAAACCAATATTTGTCTAGGAAACACTGTATATAGAGCTTTATCTCCATGAAACTCCCTCATCTTCCAGGAAACGGTCTCATATCTCTTTTTATTTAATTGCATGCATATCATCATGTTTGCTTAGGTGGCATGTCATTTAATGCACTAGTAAACAATCACCCTCTTGCAATGGGAAAAATATCATTGCAAAAGGCCATAATTCGTGGCAAGTTCTACCATTTGCTATAATATCACTTTCGTTGCCAATCGTTGCAGAAAACAGAGTGGCAAAAGTTTATGGCAACTGTTTTTAGTCTCATTACAATAGCTCCAGTTGTCGCAACAAAACAAAATGTTGTTGTCCATATTAGTTGCCTCGGCCAAATAACACTAAAAAAGAAAAAATGGTCAAATTTGGGAACACATGTCTCATTGTCTATACCAAACAACTCTGCCACTAGACTACTATATTTATTGTTAATAAAAATAACTAAATATTTGATTATGATTATTTTTTACAATGACATTACAACTTCTGCAACAAAATCAATATATATTGCCTCCATTCAGATCTTCGTCACAATACACAACATGATTTTGCAACAATCAGTAAGACCATAGCAACACAAGATATTTGTGGCAATATAGGTAACTATATTACAACCAATTTTTAATTTGTGGCAAGAAGCATCACAATTTTGCAACGGAATTCAATAGTATTGCAACCACATGCAACTCGTGGTAATACTGATTAACATATTGCAATGGTTTTGCAAATTGTAGCCATAACACCTACCTCTTACAACAAAACTAAAAATTGTTGCAACATAAAAAAAATTATGGCAACAAAGTCTACATATCGCAACCATTTTTCAAAGTTGTGGGAATAACACATAGCTATGCAATGAAATTTGTGTTGTTGCTATAATCTATGGCTATAGACCAATTTTCTAGTAGTGATGAGAATAAAACTCTCATGAAAGTTCCAATTAGAATCGCCTTAGTAGGGCATGTACAACAAACATAAATGAGAGTGGCCTTAGTAGGGCATATACAACATACATAAATGACACGTATCTTAAGAGATCGCTAAGGCGTAAGTGTAAAAAAACACTAGAGACATATCATGGTGAAGTAACGTCTCTAGCACAATTTTCTAAGTCTAATATATGGCTTCACCCATACAACCCACATAAATAAGTAGTGTCTTGAGGGGTTGTAGTGAATAAGATACAAGGGTAAATGTATTTATGGGTGGACCCATATTGAATCAAAGGTATTCAACTGAATACTCATTATTTTTGGTGAAACAAATTATGATACATGTATATATAATATATGCACTATCACCTCTCTACATGCTCAACGTGCGACGTGACGCACATGCAACCCTATCCCAATGAACGATGGTGGCACGCTGCCCACGGCGACTTACAACCAGTGCCAAACAATGTCGCAACCTGCATCCAGCCACTAAATTATTTCTATGTATCTTAGATATTGCCACTAGTCACTTGATTACATCAAACAATTAATACTTTCATATGTTGAGTGTTGAATAATATTATCTTATGATTTATTTTTTGTTGCATGAGTTATGGTTTACTAGTTGTGTAATGTGTATGCCCAGTTATGTGCTATATATTCTCTATACAATGAAACTACTTCTATATAATACTATAATTAATTATATATGTCTAAACGCTACAAAACTAGTCTTTAGTCCGTCAAAAAATGTGTTCCACTAAAGTTTCAAATACCCACATCTAAATCTAGGGCCCGCCCCTAGATGTATTGGATTGAATGAACGAGTTTTTAGTGTATTTATGTCACACCCGAATTTAAGGGCAAACCCGAGCATGAATCAAATCTGTGCTAGGATCAAGTCTCACACATATGATGACTCATGGTATAGAAATAAATGTCACATCTTTATTATATAAGAGGGGTTCTGTACAAAATAGCTAAATAATTACATCATATGACGATAACGATCCTCCGCAACTATAGTTGACTGGGAGACGACAGCCTAAACCTCTCACAAACCCATCACGACATCCTTCATGCTCCTCATATTGCGGTACCTGTCCTTGACCTGGGGTGAGTACGACAGGAGTGAGCTCACATACATTCATCGCTCAACAAGTTGTGGGGAATAATGTGCATGAGCTCACTTATGGTGGGGGCTCATGTGAAGTGTAAGGCGTACCAAAGGGAATTGTTAAGGTTGAGCATTGCTTCTAACAAGTTGGTCAAAGTTTTATTAGCAGTTGCTAAGTATAAATAGATACCATCCCATTTGAATAAGAGATCACAATTAATAATAATTCCTGCAATGAAATGCATATGACAGATTAAGTTTAATTCCATAAGTTAATCATGTGAGGGTCCGAGCCGCTCATGACCGTGAGCATGGCTAATATACCAATTTTACACTCTGCAGAGGTTGCACATCTTTACCCACAAGATGTGTTTCCCATTTAGCCAGAGTTTGCAAGACCTTTAGATACCCCCAAGGTGAATGGCTAGGGATCCACTGCGAGGCCTTTACAAAGTTCCACTAGATGAGAGTACCCGCTACGGATTCTGGGTCGAAGGCGATATAGGAATCCCTCGTCCGAAAAGGTTTACAGATAGTCCGACCCGAGGACCTCCATATACCTGCACTCCACCCCGCCTGCCCCTTTCAGGAAAGGATTAAGTCACACTAGCTTTCCTAATTATTCAGCCAAGGGCGTCCCATTCCACCCTTGTGGTAGCACTATTTTTCGGGGTGGTCGCTCCATGTTCCAATTAACATAATAATCTTATCATGAATAATAATCAAATCAAAAAAATAATGGAACATGATCATAATTCGGTATAACATTAATCCTGAAGGAAACAGTGACGCCTAAGAGGGGGACTGAATTAGGACTTCTAAAAAACTTTATCTAAACTAGGCCACAATTAAATCCCTAGAGCAAAACCTACGCAAATCAACAATCTAGAATGTGCAAACTAGGTTTTGTCTAAGTGTTGTTATCTCTACCGAAAACCCTAAGTTTCAATCCTAAATAGTCTAACTAGAAAGGCAAGATTGAAACTTAAATACTTAATATAAATGCGGAAGGTAAATAGCAAGGTAGAGATGCAATCTCTCGTGGTTGACGCCGGTGTTTTTACTGAGGTATCCGGAACCACGCAAGGTTCCGACTAATCCTCGTTGGTGCCCCTACGCAAAGGGTAGCCCACGCGAGGGCCAAGCACCTTGGTCGAGTAACTCCGTAGAGAGCCGCGGGCCTTCTCCACGCTCAAGTGGTGCTCCACTTCCGTCTCCTCTCGGACGCTCACTGCCATCTCCACTATCGAGCTTCCGACCAAAACGTCATGGGCCTCATTCCTTCCGGTACACGGAGGCACCCATGACACAAACGCGGTTCTCACGGCCTCGTAAGACTCTCGCCCCACTCGGTACAATTACAACGGCTCGTGCAAGAGTCGAGGGGTTGTGTGGTTTTTCTAAACTCACTCAACTAACTAGGATTCATCTAGAGCAAGCGCTAATGCAGTCTAACTAACCTAAGCACTTCGCAAAGCACGTACATTAATCATAGAGTGATTATATTAAACACTTGGGTGTTTGAGCACTTGGAAATGTCTACAATATGCCTTGGTATGTTGCTTGGGCTCCCACACACTCAAATGGCCGCTTGCAGCGGTATTTATAGCCTTCCTTCTCAATTATAGCCATTGGACAGAAAGATGTTGTTTCTGTCGACAGGCGCACTGGACAATCCGATACACACTGGACATGCATTGTTCACTGTCCGTTGCTCTGGCCACGTCAGCCGACCGTTGGGGTCTGTAGCAGTCGACCGTTGGATTCGACCATTACCCAGACTGCCTGGTGCATACTAGACAGTTCGGTGCTACAGCCCGAGAGCACCTAGTTGCGGGCCTCTCTGCGCAGACTTCTTGGTGTCCCACCGGACGGTCCGGTGCACACCGAACAGGTACTGTTCATTGTCCATTGTGCCACCAGTGTGTTGGCTGACTGTCCACTTCATGGATTTCTTTGTTATTTCCTTGGGCTTCTTTTGTTCTTGAGTCTTCGACTTCTACGCATCTTTTATGTCTTCTTTTGAGGTGTTGCTTCCTCAGTGCCTTAGTCCAATCCTCTTCGCATCCTGTGAACTATAAAAACAAACACTAGCAAACACATTAGTCCACAAGGTTATGTTGATCATTAAATACCAAAATCACTTAGCCAAATGGCCTGGGGTCCATTTTCCTTACAATCTCCCCCTTTTGGTGATTGATGACAACACAACCAAAGCAAACAAATATAACAAACATTTCAATGAAAATATGAAATCTATTTGCTAGGATGCATGAGTGTCCCCTCAAAGTTAGATTATGGACTTAAGCCTCCCCCTAACTCCATAATTCACTTACTTCCTATTTTAGACCAATGATACTTGAAAGACCAAAACCACTTGTAAGATAAAAAAAATTAAAAAATTTAAATTGGGTGGTGTTTGATATATTTTTCATGCTTTGGTCCCTAAAACTTCTCCCCCTTTGGCATCAACCACCGAAAAGGAAGACATTAAAAGCATATAGGAAGCAAATAAAAGTCATGCCCTCTAAAAGGAATACTCCCCCTAAATGAGTATTCTCCCTTTTGAAAGAGTATTCTCCCCCTTTGTCACAGACGAAGAAATACTCCCCCTGACGGAGATCCTCTACTTAGGAAAAGCATATGAGAAAGAGAGATGCAAGATATAGTTTGATTAAAAGATATATTTTGACAACATATGCTTTTATAGCAACATGGTAAGTAAAAGATATGAAATATAGTCTAATCAAAAGACATGTAAATGATACCAATTGTGGAATGAAAGCACTTGTGGAATCAATTGAAAATTCTTGTAGATTTATAGTGGAAGCTTATTGTCTTTCTCCAGGGACTCCATTTTCCTTGATTGAGACTACTACACATAATAGACTTGAAAAACAAGTATTAGTCTAAAAAACTTAGATTAGAGAGTAACCTACCCCTGAAAGTGTGCATACAGGTTTTGAATACTTGTAGGAGACTTGCACTTTGATTTTGATATGAAGAGGGGCAAATTATCTATAATTCGAACCTTGACACATATAAGTTAAATGATACCAATTGAAGCGTTGAAGGATATTAATTGTAGGATATGTCGTATGAAAATAACAATTGTAGGACATGCATTTATAATTTAAAAGTATATTCGAAATTTGACATTCACTCCCTATTATTTAATTTAGGTGAGGCTAATATATAATAGTTAGTTACTTTATTTCATTAAAAATACTATTTGCACCTTTTAAAAGTTTACTCAAATCTCAATATTACTTGTTTATTTTAATAGAAAATATCCTCTGGTGTCCTTTGTTGTTTTTTCCCGTCCCAAATTCAATGTCTACTTTCAAAAGTTAAATCTACGTTTGAACCATTTGTAATTATTATTTATCCACACACTTCTAAGGAAGAAAGTTCTTAGTAATAATATTTTTAATTCGTAACGTTTGAAGAACCTGTTTATAAATTTTAAAACAGGATTTTGGTTGTTACAATTTAATCTTTGAAAGTATCTAGGTACGCATCGGTCAAAGCTGTCTGACATGAAACAGCCAAACAGAATGCTAATGTCGCGCGCCTACCAAAAAAACGATGCATCCGTGCGTGCATGCATGCAGATTGCAGCCACAGTAATGGCGACGGCAGGCCAGTGGAGAGGCACGTCATGGACGGACGGACGGACGGACGGAAGAGCGTTGGCCGAGCCATTGCAGGCCCGCACGTGGCCGCGCTAGTGGCCGTCTGGTCCTGCATGTAACTGGTGTGACTGGTACGTAACCGCAGCCGTACGTAGCAGCGTGACTGGTAGCAGCTGTCTCTCGGACCAGACCACCGGAACTGCATGGCCATGGATGAGTATGAGATTTTACACCACTTTCTTTATATCTATTATTTATATCTGTCATTTACAATTCGCTCTAAAAAATTACACCTTCTATATCTTCTTCCTATCCAATAACGTCCTCTAAATCACATCTTCTATATGTAAATATCTATATTAGAGATATTTTAAAAATTTTAATTTTTGTACATACATATTTGTCATACTCTCAAATGTGTTGTACATATTTTAGTTTTGCAAAACCAGTTGTTTAAAGTATTCAAATGGATAGAGTAGAGGAGAGAAAAACTCTATATATAGAGGATCCAACAACGTCCTCTAAATTTAGAGGACGTTTAGATGACGTTGCTGGAAGGATTAGGGGACGAGAATCTTCTCTATAATTTAGAGTACATGACCCTTTACAGGGTCTGTCTGAGCCGACGGTCAGTAAACTAGAGAAAAAAGAAATAAGGCCCTGTTTGTTTCTCTTCATTTGGAGAAATTAAAATCTAACTAATAGAGTAGGCTATTTCTTTAGAACATGACATTCCATAACTTTCCAAAATTTATATGTAAGGCTATCTCAATTCATGGGGTCAGAAATGGAAATTGATTTTATAGATTTGTATGCTATTTTTCTAATGTACAACTTATAGCACGCTCTTCTACTTGCTTCTCTGTAGTATAAGTGTAACACCCCATTTTCCCAAACATAATGGATGTCACCAAAACACTTTCCCCAAATTGTTATGTATAAAAAGATGAAGACGGAAAGGAAAAATTTGGCAGCACCTCCCTTGAAAGTTGCATAACGAAGAAACCACAATGTTTAAACATGATGCAAGAGAAAGGTAATCCACAGTGTATAAACATGATGCAAGAGAAAAGTAAACATTCAGAACAAGATTAATTCAGCTAGCCAAAAATACACCACCATAATGACTAGAACATATTAGACCACTTGCACACACTATTTAGAAATGACCAACAATCTTGACCCGAAGCCCCTGATTAAAACCATCACTAAGCAGTGGTAAAGTTGTTTAGAGGTGTAGTGATCGTGCTGCTACTTCACTCCTTTCCCCAAGCAAGAGTGGGATGACACATCTCAGCAAGTAAAATGATCAAGCAACAGTTGCACAACGTAAAGAATAGTGTTTTACCAACCACGGAGTTCACAACTCCCTTCTTAAATATTAGAGTGAAACAAGTATACAAAGTACCAAACGCCCAGTTCCAAAATCACAAAGAAAAGATCCACAATATTAACATATCCATGACAGGTTCAACATATTCCTCATGAGTGCACATGACTACAAATGCAATAATGACTTCTGCCTTCATACCTCTAGGGATATGAACCTGCATCGTACCCCTCCACGGGCAACATACGATGCTTATTGTACCGGTACGGTCGGACCATATGATCATGACGAAACTTCAATGCAAAGAATGATGGATGCACTATGCATGACAAACCAACATAAGTCCACCCCATTTAACATGTGTTAGATAGATACTTCCACTTTCTCAAAATAAGAATCAACACATATAACATGCTCGAACAATGCCCTCAATATATTTAAAATAGTAGAACATGAATAACTTCAAACAACAATTCTTATAATGAAATTCGATGATAAACACATTTGATACTTATATGAATCAAGAACAGGACACATAATACAACCGAATGATATAAACCATCACTGTTTTTACTTGCCTTCACCGGGGATTTGGAAAGGTACTAAGTACGATCCGGAGGTCCACCACCTGTTTTGACACACAACTTAGTGCACATATTCACATAACAATCGCTAATAAACAACGCCGCACCTAAGCATAATTCCAACCCGTTGCGAGCAACAACTCTCCTCATCACCCACCAAACTACAGCGGCGCTGCTTGATAATTTTATAACTTTAAAATTATTACAGCAGTGATACCAAACAAAAACTCTAGAAACATCTACATAAAATTCCCTACAAGTGTTGTATTCAAAATATAATTAAATTCCAATATCTCGATGCCCCCAAATAGCCGACAAAGTACACCCTGCGTTCAGTTTTTGGACAACAACCTAGCTTAGTTCAAAATGCGATATCTCCTAGAATATTCCACCGAATCGAACACATAAGTAATCTATGGAAATATATGACAAAGCTCTACATGATTTTCACAGTGATTACATCTAATTACCCCCTCAAAAATCCTAAAAACTACCCACACTACTGCTGTCCGCCCGCCACCAAAATTAGGACAGTACTACTACTAATTCGCCTAGCTGAACGGATAATAAAATGTAATTGCAGCACAAATACAAAATAAACACAAGATCACCTTGAGTTCTTCCTTCATCCCTTTCTTCTTCCTCCCACCAATTTCTCCAATTAGAGGCTTGCACTAACTCGATGGAGATCCAAGGGAGGAGAGGTGACTGCACCTTGGGGAGTAGGAAATGGTGAGGGCGGCTAGGGTTTGGTGTGATGGGGGGCAGCTGCAGCAATGGGAAAGGGAGGAAGAGAGGGAGGGGGCGGCGGCTGCAAGGGGGTGGGGAGGGTGAGAGGGGAGGGCAGCTAGGGTTAGAGAGGAGAGGGGGCCTCCCATCCACGGATGCGAATCAACGACCCAAAACTCACTCTCTCAACAGAGCTCCCGGTCCCAGCGAAAGAATGCCAAAAAAATCTACTGTTTCCCTAAGGTAATTGCCTCCTAAAACTACAAATCCCAAAGAGCACGAAAAAAAAGAAAAAAAAGAAATTTAACTTCTTTTCAGAAAATTGGGTATCACAATAAGTGTACTGTATAACTATTTCTCTCATATCATTTAGGATAATACACAAATATAACACATATACAAATATATTAACTTAATTAGTTTGTGTTTAAAGTATGATTATTAGAATGGAATTCAATTCCAACAAAACAAACGTGGCATAAAGGGAGTGTTTGGTTTGAAGAATCAATCCATTTTAAACGAGATGGTGAATCGTGAGTCCATTCAACAAATTTGGTGAAATAAACTTATTCCTCATATTATTACTAATTATTAGGCTATAAAAAATAGAATAGTGATTAATCAACTTATTTCATTACACAAACTAAACAAATTGAGGAGTGAGAAGATGATGAACTAACTCATTACTCAAACCAAACACACTAAAAATGTACTCCCTCTCTCAATAAATATAGTTCTTTCTAGCCATTTTTCCACCCAAATTCATTCAAATGATAATGAACATAGACATACATGCAAACTATATTCATATGTTACTTAATGAATGTATGATTAGTCTAAAATGAATTACATTTTAGCGGAGAGAGTAGTTTACAATTAGCTAAAGCATAAGAACTGAGAAATTTTATAAGGGAAAGGAAGGGACTATATATAAGTGAACTACCTACTATATAAGTTGGTTTGATAAGAAAGATGAAAGTGTTTATACAATCACTGAAGGTTATATTGTTAACCTTACTCTTACAGTATACACAAATGTTCATCGAGTTTTTACATTATGAATATTCCTATGAGATTACAAGTATGAGAGTTGCCAAAATTTTGGTGTCTTATCCAAACTTATGGCCATGCACGCTTTAACAGTCGCTTAATTGTTCGTTTAAGTGTTACTAATTATTAGCCCATTAACAGACCATTAATGCTCCGCGTATACGATGGTTTGGTTTTCGTTTAATTGTCCGTTTATATTTTTAAACAACTATTTTATTCGTTGAAGTGATCATTTAGATTCAATAATAGCTAAATAAAAATGATTAATTGTCAAAGAAACACGAATGCCAGAGTGAGTGAATTAAGATTTCTATTTTTCACTCTAATCTAAGCCATAAATAGTTCTCCTAAGGAAAACCTATGCAAATAACTAAGCAGTAGTGTGTAAACTAGATTTTGTCAAAGTGTTACTATCTCTACCGCAAAAAGAAGTTATACAACCTAAGTTCCAATCTTAAATATTCCAAACTAATAATATTGCAACTTAAGTAATCAATTTAAATGCGAAAGTTTAAAGAAAAAGGTAAAGAAAGCAAACTCTTTTAAAGAAAAAGGTAGAGAAAGCAAACTCTTTTAAAGAAAAATGGTCTCCCCTTCAAAGGAAGTTCTCCCCATTTGGTGAAATAATCTCCCCCAATATGAAAAAGATATACTACGCTTGTCGGAAAACTCTCCTTAACTGGAAAACATGAATTTAAAGAACAAATGAGAGCCTCAAAGCATGAAGAATAGACTGGACTCCCGCTTTTCTATGCGTATTTATACGAAGAAAGATATTCTAGGGATATCAATTGAAAAATTTAAAGCATATGCATAATGGCAACATGAGGGGTAAAAGATACCTAGTTAGATGTCATAGTCTATTCAAAAAGGAGATGACATGAAATAAGGTACTGATTGAAAAATCATCATCTTGGCAGTGGAAGCTTTTTGTCAATCTCCGGGGACTCCATTTTCCTTCAATGAGACTACTACTCACATAATAGGCTTGAAAATGTATTAGTCTCAAAGAATCATATTATAGAGTAACCTTACCCTAAAAGTGTGCACACAAGTTTTGAATACTTGTAGAAGACGTTCACTTTTACTTTTAAGATCAAGTAGGGGCAAATTATCTATAATCCAAACTTTGGAACACACTCAAAATGATACTAATTAAAGGATACCAAATGAAAGGTACAAGAAAATATCATATATCTAGGAGTTTAATTAAGCTATGTACCATGCTTTTTGCTAAACATTTTAAACCATGTAGGTTTGCTCAAAGTATGCATTTGAACCAAGCAATCCTACCACATGATATACCTAGTATGCATGCAATTCAATTGAAACTAATTACCAATTGAAAAGATAAAGGCATGAACTGAATCAATGGAAAAAGTTCTACAATTGAAAGCAATACTATGCATGAATGGTAAACTAGATACAAGAAAATAGATATGCATTCCTAAAAACATGGAATAAATCTAGTTACCTTAGTCATGGGTGGGAATTTAGGTCTATAATGTTCACTAACCCACTTGACAGTGGACTTGATCAGATACGATGTATCCCATGATATACATCTCAATTTTGCCAAGTCTCCAAATTCCCCGAAGTCTTTCAGACCTCTCACTTTCCTCTCGAGACCCAAACTTTCTTGGTGCTTTTTATGTTAGAAATAATTTCCTTCGGCACCTAGATCTGTTTGGCCCCCTTTCCGTTGTTGGCTTGCTTGTTGGCCTTGATGGCTATCACCTTCCCATTCTTATTTTTCTTGACCAAGTACGGTGTATCCATCTTTTTGTCCACCTTGTTGGTGCAGGTGTTGGAGATCTTGCTTGTTGGCTTTTCCTTGTTATCTCCTTCGGTTTTCACCTTGCCTTGATAAGACTTGTGTCCTTCTTTGTGACATAGCCAACAAACCACGATTTCATCCTCCACATGCTTGTTGAGTCCCAAAGTATTTTTATCCTGAAGAGACTGGGTTTGTTTGGCTTTGCCTTTCTTATCGTACAAAGCCTTACCAAGGCGAGCCAATTCTTGCTTTAACAATCCATTCTCCATAGCAATCTCATCAGAACAAGTTTCTACAATAACATTATTAACATGGACTTGATTGCATGGTTTATAATTAACACCGATGAAATCTAAGCAAGAAGTAGAAGCATCCATTTTAATAATTTTAGAAATTTCAGCTAAAGGTGCTTCTAGGTACTACTAATACTTTCTAGCTTAGTTCTTAGCTTATTATTATGTATGCTAAGAATTTCTATTTTCTCTAGCAAGTTTTCAATAGCATCTTGAGAGCTAGCTTACTTAGCCTTAACTTTTTCATTCTTTTTAAGCAGGCTATCATTAGTAGATGACGATGGAGCTTTAGACTCTAACTACTCAATTTTAATTGTTAGATTAACATTCAATTTTGCAAAACATTCAATTTTTCCTAGCAAATTCTTATAATCATTTTGAGAGTTAAGAAACTTAAATTTTAGCACTTTTCATTGAGCCTTTTGTTTGGTGCATACATCCTCAAAACATTTAACATCATGCTCAAGTTCATCTATAGAGGGCTTATCATCATCACTTGAGGATGGGATACTCGTGTTACCTCTAGCCATAAGGCATTTGTGTGATGAACGTGAAGAGCGTGATGAAGAGTGATGGTCGCGGATCCTTGGAGGTTCATCTTCACTTAAATACTCATCCCAAGTCTTGACACATGTGAGCGATTTGCCTTTGCTCCTCCTCTTCTTAGGTTCAGCCATATTTGGGTAATTATCATGGAAGTTGCCCTTCTCTCCGCATGCGAAGCATCCACTCTTTCTTTGCTTTTTTCCTATCAATGTTAAAGACAAGATCCTCTACCTGTAGTGGCACACCTATTAGATTAATCTTGCAAATTATCCACATTACCTTTTCGACGTGACAGATTGTTTCTTCATCCTCGGAGGATGATAGAGAGGGTTGATCATATTTATCTTCTTCTTCATATTCCTTTTCTTCACTCGAGGAACTTGAGCTTTGTGCCTTCTTCTTATCTTTCACCTTTTTGTGATCATCACAGGCAAAAGCATATGGCCTTGATGAAGTAAGCTCCTCTTGACCCATCTTGCATGACATTTCAAATGCCAGAACCTTTTCGATCAAAATTGTTAGGATCATTTGTCTCAAATCCTCCAAGTTCTGAAGGATGGTGATGATGCTCTCATATTTTTTGTTGAGGTAGTATGGAGATGATCTTCCTCACAATGTTCACATCACCTAGTTTCTTAATTCCAATACAATTGGGCACAGTGATAATAAGATTCCAACTAGAATATATATCTCTAACAATGTCATTTTTTATTTTTAAAAGAATTATACTCATTCAAGACTAGACATTGTTTTTGCTCATGGACATTTGATGTGCCTGCCATCATGGAGCTCATGCAATTTTAGCCAAATCTTATTAGCAGTTTTTAGAGTAAATACTTGATTGAAAATTTCCCACCTAAAGGATTCATACAAGCAATTTTTGGCTCTAGCATTCGAATGAATTTCTTTCTCGTCAGTCGTGGTAAGCTTTTCGAGGTTCTTAGGGGGGTTTCGCCCCATCAGGAGTGACTCTCAAAACACCAATATCAACAACTTCTAAGTAACAAGCCATTCTAGCACTATAATAGGGTAAGTGAAAGGGAAATGTGCCCTTGGGCCATTTCTAAGTATTTTGGTGATTGAGTGCCAACACAAGTGGACTTATGTTAATCTAGGCAAAGTGATGGACAAAGTGCAAATCAAGTAAAAAGGTATGTTTCTAAGACTTAGTACATTATTTAAGAGACTAATGTATTGTGTCTAAGTACTGGAAACAGGAGAAATCAAGATGGAAAAGAGATGGCTTAGTTCAGCCAAAGACAGCTCGATCTGGGTGCACCGGACTGTCCGGTGGTGCACCGGACAGTGTCTGGTGCGCCAGGCCGGTGTCTGTCAACTGGCTGCTCTCGGGAAGCAATTAACGGCGTACGGCTATAAATCACCGGATTGTCCGGTGGTGCACCGGACTGTCCGGTGAGCCAACAGTCGGTCGGGCCAACGGTCGGCCGCATAATCCATGCGCGACGCGTGGCAAGAGCCAACGGTCAGAAGGGGCACCGGACAGTGTCCGGTGCGCCAACGGCTCCAAAGCGCCAACGGTCGGCTTCGCCAAAGAAGGAAAGAAATCCGCACAGGACAGTGTCTGGTGGTGCACCGGACTGTTCGGTGCGCCAGGCGACATAAGGCAAGAATTGCCTTCTTGAAATGCTCTCAACGGCTCCTAGCTGCCTTGGGGCTATAAAAGGGACCCCTAGGCGCATGGAGGAGTACACCAAGCATCCTTTGAGCATTGTTGATCACTCATACTCCGTTCTTGCACACTTGTTCGACATTCTTAGTGGTTTGAGCTCCGTTCTAGTGAGAACCTTGAGATATTGTTTTGAGCTCAAGTCTTGATCTTGTGTGTGCGTATTTGCTGTGGTTTTGAGTGTGTTGCTTCCCTCCCTTACTCTAGTGCTTTATATTGATTCTTATTGTAAGGGCGAGGGACTCCAAGTTGTGGAGATTCCTCGCAAACGGGAAAGAGTAAAGTAAAGAAGAACACCGTGGTATTCAAGTTGATCATTGGATCACTTGAGAGGAGTTGAGTGCAACTCTCGTCCGTTGGGACGCCACAACGTGGAGTAGGCAAGTTTTGTACTTGGCCGAACCACGGGATAAATCCTCGTGTCTCTTGGGCTTGTCCTTATTGTGTCTATTGTGCTTCACAAGAGCTCTCATCTTTAATCACTTGATTTCATTATTCTAACTCTTAATCAAGTTTGTGGTGTTAAGTTTTAAAGTTTTACAGGATCACCTATTCACCCCCCTCTAGGTGCTCTCAGTAAGTTAGTGTCGTAAAAGTATGGTGGCCTATGGGTATCCATCCCTTCTCTCTAAAAAGCATCGACTTGATTAGCGGTTAAGCTAAAAAGTTCTAAATGAGCCAAACCGGGCTCCGATACCAATTGAAAGGAACACAGAAGCCTAAGAGGGGGTGAATTAGGACTTCTATTTTTCGCGCTAATCTAGGCCACAAATAATTCTCCTAAACAAAACCTATCCAGATAACTAAACAATAAAGTGCAAACTAGATTTTGTCTAAGTGTTGCTATCTCTAGTAAAAAAGGAGTTATGCAACCAAGGTTCCAATCTTAAATATTCTAAACTAAGAATAGTAAAGATTGCAACTAAGTAATCAATGTAAATGTGGAAGCTTAAAGGCAAAGGTAGAGAAAGCAAACTCCCATGGATGCGGCAGTATTTTTACCGAGGTATCCAGAACGACGCATGGTTTTGGCTAATCTTCGTTGGTGCCCGTACACTAAGGGAAGCCCACGCGAGGGCTAAGCACCTCGGACAGGTAACTCCGTAGAGAGTTGTGGGTCTTCTCCAAGCGCAAGTGGTGCTCCGCTTCCGACTTCCTCTTAGATGCTCCTTGTCGTCTTCACTATCAAGCTTCCGGCCAAAACATTGCGAGCCTCGTTCTCTTTGGTACACGGTGGCAGCTACACCACAAACACAGTTAGTGTGGTCTAGCAAGACTCTCTCCCAACTGGGTACAATATTACAATGACTTGCGCAAGAGTCGAAGGTTTTGAGGGTTTTTCTAACCTCACTCAATCAACTAGGAACTAACCTAGAGCAAGAGCAATAGTAGTCTAACAAATGTAAGCACTTCACAAAGCACCTACGCTAATCATCGAGTGATTTTATTAAGTACTTAGGTGTATGGAGCAATGGATGTGTGTATCGCTTCAATGGCAAAGTTGCTCAACTCTCCACACTTGCAAATGGTCGACTAGGGGGTATATATAGTGCCCAACCCCAATTATAGCCGTTGGAGGAAGCATCTCTGTCTATGTCGCACCGGACTGAGCGTCCGGTGCCTCCATGTTAGCTATCCTTTGGAACTCACTAGATTCTTTGCAGTGTCGCAGTGGTTTGGTGCATACATACTCGATTTGGTGCCCAGAGAGCCATCGGAACTAGCTATTGCCGACCTTTGAAACTGATCTGGTGCACGATCCAGTGCATTAGCAGGACGAGTGTCTAAAAAACATCGGCACTGAGTAATCGATTTGATGTACACCCACATGATCGAGTGTGCCAGTTTGCCAAAGTGGTCTGGTGCACCCAGTTTTAGCCCATCCTTGATTTCTTCAATCCTCTTTGCTTGGGCTTGATTCTTGTCTTCTGTCTTGGACTTTTCTTGATATTTGAAGGTCTTATATGAGTCTTTAGGTGTATTCTTGGAGGTGTTGCAACCTCAATGCTTAAGTCCAATCCACTTCACATCCTGTGAACTACAAAACACAAACATTTGGAAAACCATTAGTCCACAGGTTATGTTGTTCTTCAAACACTAAAATCACTTAGTCAAATGGGATGGGTCCATTTTCCTTACAAATGGTTTACTATTTAAGACAATACTGGTTATAGTTGTAGGTGAGAGACTTGAGTTCAAGATGGTGGTGCGGGTTTAGAGGAGGCGACACGAGCAACTCTAAGGGCATGTTCGTTTTCCTATCAATCCATTTGGCTTGGAGGAGGATTGAGTGGGTTCATCAATATATACCTCCACGATGATTCCTAATAACTCATGGAAGATAAAAATTTATAGCCCTGTCATAGGTGGCACCAGAATTCTTTAACCTAAATGTCATGACAACCCACTCGAATAATCCAATAAAGCCTAGACATATAAAGGCTATTTTTGGAAGCATCTTCTTTGACCATAAAGATTTTATTATATCCGACATTTCCATCAAGAAAACTAATGACTCTATTTCCTGACACATTATTAATCAAGATGTTGGCTACATGCATAGGATATCCATCTTTTGGAGATGCTCTATTTAGATTACGGAAACCAATGCATACTCTGAGTTTACCAGAGTCTTTCTTTTCCACTGGCAAAATATTAGAGACACAATCTGCATACCTGCAAGGTCTAATAAAGTTGGTCTTTGCTTGAATGGTCTGAAACAAATCGAGAATCGATGCTCCACTAGCTTAAACCTGGCATCTCAGTATAACTCCAAGCAAAGCAATCAGAGTATTCTTTTAATAACCCGGTCATTTTTTTCTTAGGATCATATTTTAGGTTCTTGTTTACAAAAATTGTCTTGGAGTGCTACCATCTTCTATGTCAACTTCTTCCAAAGGATCGGTCGATGTAAACCCTTGACCTAACTTGCCTAAATCCCTAAACTTCTCTATTGTGCTTATGTTAGAGCAGTTTGACGCCTTCTGTTGGGTGGCGGACCGTCCGACCGTAAGAGTTTGACCATCCATGAGAGGAGCTGCGAACTAAACCTCTCTGCTGGACTCCAGACCGTCCGACCATAGGGGCCAAACCATCTGCAAGACAGCCTGCACATTGCAGACCTCTTTGCTGCACTCCGGTTTGTCCAGCCTCAAGGCATGGACTGCTTGCAACCTGACATTTTTTCCTGGTGTATGCATCATATTCACTTATGATTTAGTCCATTTTCCATTGGCTCTAATATTACACAATTGAAGCCTTCGCTTCATACGTTTATGAATTGGCAATCTGGAAAATCAACCTTTGTCAAACATTTTGCAGTTTCGTAAGTCCAAAGTATAGGGGCATCAGCCATTGCAATGCAAGTCGATGAGTCTGCATGTACTGTTTCTACTTCATCGCCTACCCATTATATTAATATTTGATGTAAAGTAGAAGGTACACATTGATTGACATGTATCCAATATCCGCCTAAGATAACACTACAATTTCCTTCTACTTCAACGACAAAGAAAGCAATAGCGAGGGTCTTTGTGCTGATGGTTAATTCAGTGGACGTGACACCCTTAGCTTTGATCGAAATGTTGCTCCGAACACCCACTACAACACAAACACCCCTATAGCAACACATACATTGCAACAAAACGGTTTATGCGTTGCAAGAAATTAGGTAGCAACGGATGCTAGCAACACACATATTTATATGTTGCAAGAAAATCAACTAGCAATGTTTACCATGCATTGCAAGTGTCATCCGTAGAATATACAAATTACCTACAATGTTTGCCATGCGTTGCAAGGGTCATTCGTAGTATTCATGTCACCTAACAACATTTCTCATGCAGTGTAAGTGTCATCCATACTATTTGTGTTACATAGCAATGCTTATCAAGTGTTGCAAGCATTATTTGTAGTATTTATGCAAACCACTATATTAATTTTGATACTTACAAAGTACTCCCTCCATCACAATTTTTTAGATCGTTTGATTTTTTGGACAGCAAGTCTGTGTTACTCACCTTATTAAAAAATCATAATTACTACTTATTTTTAGTATGGTTTAATTTTTCCCATAATTCTCAGGTCTGCTTCCTTTGCCTCGCCACCCCGACCTAGAATCCGAGCCCACCACAATCGGATGCTGCCGCCGAGCGTCGCCATCGCAAGCGCTGCCTCCGCATGGAGCTCCCTCTCTCCCGAAGCACCGCACCACAGCGAGCGTCGGGGTCTCTCCGCTTCCCTGTTCTCCTCCTCCACCCTTCCCATACATAGCTAAACCCTAACCCTACCTGTTGCAGCCGCCGTTGTCGATGTCGCTGCCTCCTCGCCTTCCCGATGCCCTAATCCGAGGCGTCCCCGCCGCCTACTCCGGCCACCGCAGAGCCCACGGTACCAAAAAAGACCTCCTCGTCCCCGGCGGTGGGCAGCGCACGTCCCCTGTTCCTCTAATCTCTCTTGTGCTAAATCTAATTTATGTTTTTTGTTCCATGCCAGCCTCCTCCCGATCCCAAAGTCCAGTGCAGGATCGAGGAGGTTACGATGCTATTTGTTTTGACGTGGAGCTGATATAAAAAATAGGTATACTGCTTGGGCTCGACCCCAACCCCTGCCTCCTCCATGCCCTCACCACCATGTGCGAGCTACACCAAGCTAGGTCAATATTGCGCTAGGTTAGTGCTGCTATGCCTCACTAGTCACTCATCCGCTCCTACCTCTCTCCATCCCTTTATTTGTCTTCCTCCTGAGAGTTTAATTAAATTTTGTTCTATTCATGTGAGCCCTTCTCCTCCGTGTGCTTCTTCTTGCCTCACTTGATTGTTGCTTCCAACTTCACAGCATTGACTAGATTGAGATAACCTTATACTAAACCAAAAGGCTGACTGGAAGGTATCTGTTGTCCTGCAGTTTTTGCTTCTGAGGCTCCATGCCAATAATCAATTTTGCTCCTAATGCTTCATGCAAATAATTAGTTCAACTTTACCACATGGATGCATAGTTCTAGACTTATTTCATACAGCTTTGCATGTGCAGCTACTCCAACGTTTAATATCATGAACACAAGAATTTGCAGAATTGCTTCTTTGATTACATCCTAACCATTTGTTTCCCTGTGCAGACAGCTTCAGTTACGTGTAGCTGACACATTGTTCAATAGCTCGAACACAAGGAGTGCATTTACAGTTGGGAAGCTGGCCAATTTGCTCTTGGTGCGTAGTCTACTCTAGAGTTCTGTATGCATCAATGTAATTTCATTATGCACATTTACAATATGATTAGGCACGGTTACTTTAAACCTATCAACAGGACAATGTCGAGTTTTGAGTTAGTGTTTTGTGAGTTCTTGTTTGACACCTACTCTATTGTTGTACGAGCTGTCGCTGCTATGTTGTCTTAAGATGTCACTCTGCTAACTTTTTTTCTTTAAAAACATTCTGAAAGGAGCCCACAATCTTTATTAACCATGTGTTTATTTTTTCTTTACCTTATTCAGTTGGTCATTTATGTTGTTACATGTTAATATATTTATTTGGCTTCAAAACATTCTGCAAGGAGCCCACAATCTTTTTAAATCATATGTTTACTTTGCCCTTTACCTTATTTAGTTGGTCATTTATACTGTGGTTTTTGCAGTGTTCGGTTTCTACGGTTTCTGGGAAATTAGATTTTGCACCAAATCCAATGCAAATGATATTTCACTATTTCTTCCTGCAAGAGTTCAAGTTGATCGAAAGCGTAGAGCTGGCTCCTCTCAGGAAGCTGATCGATCCCCTGACAGGTCAGTACTGAATACTAAACCAGCAATACATTTTACAGGCAGTTGGTTGGTAATTCACAATAACTATTTCATCTCCTAGCAGTACATTTTAAGTATGTGAGCATATCGTTTCAACGTTCTTGCTTTTATTGATGGTGTCAGTTATATATGTTTATCGATTTCACTATTTCTTCCTGCAGGGGTTCAAATTGATCGAAAGCGTAGATCTGGCTCCTCTCAAGGAGCTGATCGATCCCCTGACAGGTCAGTACTCAGTAGCCTAAGACTATGATTAGTGGTGCTGCTGGGAGTTCTTTGAGCATTGAACAACCATTCTTGGATTGACCGAGGCTTCGATGATAGTACTAAATGACAAGTAAAATCTTAGTGCACTTGGTAAGCACAAGAATGAGAATCATTCTGGTGGCAGTGAATCAACTGAGCATATATTGCAGATGCTTCGCCAGTTGCCAACCAAAAATATATCTGATAAGATAAGCCATGATGAGATTACAGATGATTCTATCTCCAATGTCAATAATTCCTTTGCTGATAGAAAGGCACTGCATGTGAAGCGGACCAAAAAATGGCTTGAGTAAACAACTAGTAATGTTGATAAATTGTTGTGTGCTACATTCCCACATGTGCGTTTTCCTTGTTTCTTACAGTTTAAAATAAATGAGTCACCTGTTAGGAACATGGGATTTTCCCCTATTCCTGCGTTTTTCCTATGAAATTGAACTGATCCATTTGAAATTCATGTATGATTCCTGTGTTCCAAACGGGGCCTTATTCTTTTAAGTTGACACTCATTTTTTTGCAGCTTGCTATTCATTCATCTGAGAAGGTAAGGAAGGCAGTGGTTAGTGGTGTAAAAGGGCTTTTGTCTAGTTGCAGTTCTACATTAAAAAGAACCAAGATGCTACTTTTGGTATGTGAACTTTAGTATTTTGTTACCTTTTGAGAGCATGGAAGCTATAGTTATGTACACGTATTTTACAACTTTGTCATCATAGTTGCATTCATTTTATCATTTGAAATTGATTTACCATGCATTCGATGGCCTTTCGTAGCAGCCTCTTAGTGCTTGACCCAATGCTATATTTATTTTTTGTTTTGTAATTTTATCGTTGCAGGAATGTTTATGTGTTCTGGCATGTGATGATGCTGCAGCTGTGTCTGAGGCTACACAAGATGCTCTTGATCATCTTTTCAACCAAGGCCACAATCTCGTAACAGAAAATGAGATTTCTGATACCTTTACTAGGTTTGTGCCACTTCTAGTTTTGAAATAGCTAAAGTTGATGATGGCCTGTGACAACAAAGTTTTAATTGTTCTTTATATTATAAGCAGGCTGGTTGAAAGGCTACCACAAGTGGTACTTGGAAGCGAGGAGACAACCACACTTTCACATGCTAGGATGTTGTTGGCTTTGACCTTTTATGTTGGTCCCTAGTTTCTGATAAATCATCTTCACCGTTCTCCTGTGAGCTCACTCTCTCTTGGATGTTCTCGACATTTCTTACATAGATATATGGTTCCCCTGTTGACTTTTAATTTGATTCCTTGTGTGGATCTGCCATTTTTCTGTTGACTTTGAAATTGATTACCCTGGCAGGTCATTGCTGCTCGTTTCTTTGATTGTTTGGGTTTATGCATAGGTCATAGCTCACAGTTTTCTGGTTCCATGGACAAGCTAATTGTATCAAAGCCACTATCTATTGGGTATCTTTATTCAGTTGCTGAGTTGAACAGTGGCGCCTATTCTAAAGATACAACTAACATATCTCTGCATGCCACGTCAACATCTGCAGCCTCCAAAATATCTGTTATCCATGATAATGCTTTGCCAATTGCATTACTTGGTACAGTTGAATATGAGTTGCCCCATATGCCTCCATGGTTTTTTCATGCTGGTAGCCAGAAGCTTTATGGGGTTCTTGCTGGAATAATTAGACTTGTTGGCCTATCAACAATGTCAGGTACCTTGTGAATTATTTTGCTTGTCAAATCTACGATTCATGGACTGTTCTATTTTTTAATGCTGAGTCAGTACTAAACCAAAGATCATAACCTGTTCCTAAGAGGAACCCAACAATATGTAACTAAAATTTATTATCAGTTCCCTTTATCTTTATCTGTTCATGACTTTGCTTATTGTTTCCTACTCAAGATGGTCGTGCATGGAGCTTTGTTCGGCACCAATGGCACAATATGTTCTCTACATATTACAATATGCAGTTGATGGGTTCGATTCCTTAAAGCTAACAGTAGTGGTCACTAGCCCTTGAAAAATAAATTTTGGACAACCAAATTTCATAGCAGCTTTGACTACTGTTGAAGTTGATCTGTTTACTACTTTAGATTGTCGTTGATGTAAATGTTCTTAGTGGTGCTTTGAGATGACTAAGGATCTATATCTGTCTTAAGATATGTCTTTTCCTTACAAGTGAAGAGATTGTGTGGTTCAATGAAGTAATAACCTATGATCTATGGGCCAGGTCTTTGATGAGTACCTTAACTTGCAGGATAGCATACTCATACAGTAATATCGTTGCCTGTCGCTCTTAACAAATTTCATTCAGGAACCAGGCCATGTTGATGTTCAAAAGAGTTGTCAGAAGTTCATGACATCTGGTATTTATTATATCTTCTTTTGTAGTGGGATGGTGTGGTCTGCTTAGCAGCAGGTAATTTTGCTATTGAAAATTAATCTATTACCTTAAGCTTGGTGACTGAGGTAGACATTTGATTTATACTTAATCTAACTGTTTCTCTATGTGAATGTATACATATAATAACTCAGGTAGCACTACAACCAGCAATGTATGGATGAATTGAAGGTAGTAAAGAACGTAGGCAATCTTATAGAAACTCTGCATCTTGAAACTGACATGATTGACAAAGAAGCTGGATGCACCCTTTGGATTGGTGTCTTCTTATCACCAAGCAGTAATGTGAAACAAGTTCATTTGTTGACTAAGAACAGATGAGCACAAATTAGTGAAGAGTTCGTTGCACTAGAGATGGAGGATGGATAGGTGGTAGATTTCAATATGGCTTTGATACTATTGTTTCTCTTTACAATCTTTGTACAGAACAAGAAAAATGATGTTGTATGTGGATACTTTTGTAATTCAAGAATTTATTTCTGAATAATAAATATATTTGTTTATAATTTGTGTATGGGTTTGGTATAATATATAAATTTTCAACTATATTGATTACATTTGTATTTAAATTAAATTATTGTAATAATAATATGTATTACCTGGTTCATTCCTTGCTACACATGGAAGCGTTACTATAGTCCTCGGATATCCGTTGTAGCATGGCAACGCTTAACTCTTGGTTTTACCAACGCATGTATAAGTGTTGTTATAGATCCTAGCAACGACAATATAGGCAACACATAATTATGTGTTGGTATAGATCTTAGCAACACATATATGAACTTTTTGCAACGCATATATGCGTTGCTAAAGGGGTGGTTGTTTTGTAGTGACCTTTGATCGTCATATTGGTCCTTATCAACTCGTTATTCTACTTACCAAGCTTCCAGTACAGGGACTAAGGCGTTAAATTGACGACAACTCCTCCATCAATCAGCATTCTAGAAATTGGTGTCCCATTGATGTGACCGTGCACATAGAGTGATATCATATGATTGACTAATTCCTTGGGTTTGGTGAAGATCATTTCGACCATCGTCACCGATGATAGTATAATTGGCCAAAACATAATTACATTAATCTCCATACTTGGTTGCTCTAGCGATGCCTCGTAACCCACCATCTTCTCCCTAATAGATCATCCTCGTCGCCATCTTGGTCCATGGTAACTAGCAAGTCCTCGAGAGCTTCTTGGTGGGGCGCAAATGGTCCGGGTACTAGACGTGGACTGTACGCCTGGGAGCCATACAGTCCGACTGCTAGAGTCGAACGATTTCCCCGAACCTGCATAGTTGTCGTTGTATTTTGTTTTTTATGGTCACTTGTTATTTTGTGTTAGATTCAGCGACCTTCGATCTCCATTTTTTCTATGGTGGTGGGAACAATGCATTTGTATCATTAAATATCTTTTCTGCCTCCATTTCTCTATTTTCCTTCGCTCTCAAGCACTAAAGTTTGTGCTTTTGAGAGTGTGTTAGTCCCGATGGACACCATCGAGGCATGGAGTACTTTGGGTCAGACATTTTACTAGTAAGAATTTTGTCCTTTTCCTCATTTGTTTTGGTCGACTCACCAAAGACCATCGACCCCTCATTGTTGCTTTCTATGATGACCTCTATTGTGCCTATCTTAATTATGTCCCTAATTGCCATTCTTTTGGTAGTGGTAGCTACAATTGTAGACGTTTTCTCCCTAAGCTCCCTACCAGATTGGTTGGCCTTTGTGGCTGAGGTGTCCGACATTCTTGTTGTGATTGAACCTGCTGACTAGATTGAGGAACACCCAATCGGACTTGCACCGGTGGTGTTAGCCTATCAAACAACGATATCTAGTGTGCCCCCCAAGCTGGGTGTGGTGTCATACCATAAGGATATTGTGGGTGGATCATGGGCATCCCCACATTTGGGTAGTCACATATGGTGGAGGTGTATGCGTAAGGATATGGATATTGAGGTGGGTATGCCATAGGTGCATATTGAGGTGGAGGTGCCCATGCTAGTGTGTTTGGTGTTAATTGGACAATATTTCGGGCTGATTTATTTAGCCTTATTTTTTTGAGATGACCCAATTGCTTTTGCCTGTCTTTTTTTGGGTGGGCGAGCGAGGTCGTTTTGCTGGCCAGTCACGAGGCCCGGCCCTTTTGTTGACATATTTGGACAACGATTGAACAAAAGTTGGGCCAACATTAATCAGCTGACTAGGTGCTTTTGCTAAATTTTGCTTACACATACCTATTTTGGGTCATCGTGGCTTGAAGGTGCGTAGTCGCTATTGTCCCTGGATGCTGTTGGACCGTCCGCTCAAGTTGCTCGGGCCGTTCGATGGAGATTCGGACCATCCACGATGTCCAACCGGACCGTCCACAATGCGCAGAACAGGTGACTAAGCCTAGCCACCTACCTGTGTCTGCCCCCTAGCAATGGCGGGTCTGATGGTGATATTCAATGTTTCTCCTCCACCTGGGGTTCATTCTGCAAGAACTTCCCTAGAACATAATTTTGTGTTTTCATTGAGGGCCCGAGGGTCACCAATGATAACACCTTTGCCTTTGTCCTTATCAGCCACCTTTGACCGAACCAAGACTTTTTATCATTAAAATCCATCACATTGACAGGAAAATGTTGTTTGTCAACCTGCATTTCTTGGAAATTCAACCGGTCCTCATTAATGGCTGATTGTACCTGCCGACAAAACACGTTACACTAATTAGTGGCATGAGAAAATGAGTTATGCCACTTATTATAAGCACGCTGCTTGAGCTCATCAACAGATGGAATAGTATGATTTATTTTAACAATGCCACTTTTAAGTAATTCATCAACTATTTTATCATATTTGGCAATATTAAAACTAAACTTAACCTCTTCTTGCCGGTTATTTTGAACCAGCTATAAAGAGAAGCAAGCTGATGGTTTGGCTTTTGCCGGCCAAACTAATTCAGCATCATATATCCTAGAGACTCATCTTCTGAATTACTCTCGTCACACTCAACTATGTGAATGTTGTGATGAGTCCTCTTAGATGTTTTTTTGCTTCAGCTTTCACAAGCCAAAGCCTGCGGGTGCAATGGATCTATTGTAAAGAATTGAATGCCTTCTAATTTTCTTTTAAGTATGACCTCATCCAATTAATAGCTAACCCTGCTAGTTTTTTATCTCCAACGTGAATCTAGAAACATCGGTTTCTTGTGTCTCGGAGCCTTCATATGTAATCATTAACCGTCTCATCCCATCCCTATCGAAGTGCTGCTAAATCTATCAAGTCTAACTCATAGTCTCTGGAGAAAAAATGGTCATGGAACTTCTGTTCTAAATCCCCCAAGAGTAGATGGGGCTAGGTGGCAGGGTGGCATTGAAAGAGAAATAGGGTTAACCATTTCCTATAATTAATTTTGGTGGTTGATGACCAACACAAACAAGTGGACTAACTAGTTTGTCTAGAATTCATGTATTACAGGTGCACAAGGTTCAACACAAACCAAGAAAGAAACCAAGTTAGGGACTCAATAAAAAACCGGAGCAAATCCTTGAGTGTGCTAAAAATTGGTGCACCGGACTGTCCGGTGTGCCACCGAACAGTGTCCGGTGCACCCGGCCGTACAGTGATGAACCATCCACTCTCAAGAATTCCAGAGCACGCTCCGCTATAATTCTTCGGACTGTCTGATGTGCCATCGGACTGTCCGGTGAGCCAGCGGAGCAATGGCTAGCTCGCGTCAATAGTCGACTGCAAAAGCGCCTGCCACGGTGAACAGTGCGCGACAGAGTCAGAGCAGCAAAGTCAGAGGGCACCGGAATGTCCGGTGCCACAAAAAGACAAAGGCTCCAACAGTTGACCAGCTCCGAACTCTAACGGTTAGCTGACGTGGCGAAGCACCGGACAATGAACAGTGGGTGTCCGGTGGCGCACCGGACTGTCCGGTGCGCCCTTCGCCAGCAGCCTTCACCAACGGCTATGGAAGTGGTTGGGGGCTATAAATACCCCCAACCACCTCATTCATAACTATCCAAGCATTCCAAACATCTCATTCAATACAAGAGCGAAAGAGTCCACTCCAAGACACATCAAATAGATTGAATCCTCTCTAAGCCTCCAAATCAACTCAACTCCATTAGGGACTTGAGAGAGGGTGTTTTGTGTTCTTTTGTTGCTCTTGTCGCTTGGATTGGCCTTTTTCTTTTCCCATTCTTATTCTCAAGTGCTCTGTAAGCGAAGCAAGAGGCACCAAGTGTGTGGTGGTCCTTGCGGGGTCTTAGTGACCCGTGAGATTAAGGAAGAAGGCTCAATCGATCTAAGTGACCATTTGAGAGAGGGAAAGGGTTGAAATAGATCCGGTCTTTGTGACCTCCTCAACGGGGACTAAGTTCTTTGGAACCGAACCTCGGTAAAACAAATCACCGTGTTCACTCGCCTTGATTCTTGTTTGATTTGTTTCCCCTCTCTAACGTCTCCTTGGTAGTGTGAATTTGAGTTGGCTCCCATACATCATCTGCAATCCTTGAGCAACTCCTAGCAAGAGAGATATTCTTTTGGACTTGAATTTAATTCTAACACTAACCCCCGACGTTAGTGTGTGTTTAAGTTTATAAATTTCAGGTTTCGCCTATTCACCCCCCTCTAGGCGACTTTCAGGCATACCACGCAGAAGCAGTACCAGATAGGGATAATGAAAATAAGTGAATGCAGAAAGCCTCCCTATCAGCCAATTCTTCTAATTGTGCTAGGAACTGGCCTATGTGCTCATGTGTACTTTTGCTCTGGTCACCTGAAAATTTTGAAAATTTGGGTATCCTTGTCCCCTATGGGCATGGGTCATAATCCAATTGGTTGTCATATGGTTTCCAATACGACTGCCCCTTGGGATATGTTAAATTTGAGTTTGTCTTGGAATGCCCTAGATATTTTTCCCTTACTATATCAATGGCGGACGGTGGTAATTCGCTGGTCTTGGCTCCATAGATGTGGGTGAGTGTGTATCATTATGTTGTCCCCTTGTCCATGGGTTGGGGTTCGATGAGGCATTAACGTTGGCCCTAGGTGCCCCATATTGTGGATGAAATCTTTCTAGACTCTTGGGGCCGAAAAGGGCTCATACCCATGCATTTGTGGAGCCAACCCATGATTTTGAGGAGTTGTGGATGGTAGGGAGATGTTTGCGGAGGTGGGAAGAAAGATTGCTCGTAGTTACTTACATCCTGCTCTATGTATCCTATGCCGGACGATCTGGTGTGATATTTGGACGGTCTAGAGGTGTACTCTGACTGTACGGTGTGATATGCGGACGGTTCGAGCATGGTTGTTACCCCTCGCACAAGGTACGGTGGTCCTACCACGGACCTCGGTGGTTCATCATCAAGGACGGGCCAACCGCTGCTGGGGCGAACGGTCCGAGCTCAGACCCGAACGATCCGGCTATGCACAGGGTCATGGGTTTATCCCAAATCGGCGGAGGAGGTTGTGGTTACACTGCGTATGAGTTCATTGCCATACCATAAGATGGCTGGGTTTGTTAAAGCCCACTTGTAGTTGATGAATTGTGTGTGATGGGCACAACATCACTATCATACGATGGAAAATTAGGAATAGTAGATTTCTCAAATGTGCGCTTAATTTTCCTAACATCTTTCGTCATGCTCCCCATGCATTGTTTCATATGACCTCATTGTTCATCTATATAATGTCTAAGAGATTGAATGTCATTTGATTTACTTACATTAGGGCGGGTGCAGTGGGTCGAAGAGATGATAGGTCAAACTCCTTTTGCCGGACAACCTTTTGATGTATGTCCACCTTGAAATTGGCTAAATACTTCGTCTCGCCCTCCTCGATCAGTTGCCTTTTGTACTCTTCGAATCCTTGCTGATCTTTAGCCGACAAGTTCTCCATAGTCGGTTTCATGATGTTGCTTAGGGAGAAATCGGAGTGATCCTTTAAACCTGCCATCTATGGTAGATCTTCGATAGATCACACCTAACTATATCCCAAACGAAGTTGCCAAAAAATATGATGGCTCCGATTTGGGGCCAAACACTAGGGGTGTACCTCCAAGCGTTGCTCGCTATGGGAGCGCGGACGGTCCACAGCATGGGGACAGATGATTCGCGACCTCGCTGCAGGAGCGTCACCTCTCCACATCACGCCGAACAGTCCGCGCGTAGGGCACAGACGGTCCGTGATGGTGCAGAGCGTGTGTTGGCGGAGTGGAACCCTAGATCTCATCTCCCGGGAGGGACCCTGTCGGGGAGGAGAGTTCGAAGGGGTGCTCCGGTTTGTACGACTAGGCTAATTACTACTACTACTAGGGTAAGAAAGTAAAGGAAATTAAATATTGATTGATTGGTTCGATTGGTGATGCGCGCAATCGGTCGTACCCCTACATGTATATAGGGGGTCTGGACCTAGTACTAGACATTCCTCAACAGAATCCACGTGATTAGTTTGATAAACACGCACATAAAAAGAGGATATCTCTCCTAATCTAATCTAATCCCGAAATGTGCGGGATAACCCGCGGACCATCTAGTGTGCGGACCGTCCGGACCACATGGCCGAACTACGGGCCTTCTATGGTGCCACATATGGTGCTCAAGAAATGTGAACCAAAGTATCGCTGACAACTAGTGGGTATATATTGCTATATTTATGATTGCTTTTCTGTTCTAGAAAAAAGCCCCAAAAGGTACAAATATATATTCCAACTATTCTACTTAAAAACGGATCTCGTTATTTTTTTTGGAAATATCTCATTAGGTTTCCAAGATTAGTTTATCTACAAGTCTTTAATTCGAAATTTAAAGGGGTTGCCTTTTTTTTGTACCTCCTTAAATACTAAAATGAATTTGACCTAGTGCAGGCTCCAAAATGTAAATTCTTAATGATAACAATTTTTCAAAAATATAGTTGACTGGCATCTTTCGATGTTTAAAATGAAATATTACAATCAGAGCTAGAGGCACACGCCATAAACTCTGTGGCCTGTGGGGCCGTCACGCGACACACATGCATATAACATGACGCACTGTCCAATCCATGGACCAGCAGCGTCCGGCGTGTACGAACTGGTCAGCGTCGCCGCCGCCACCACACAAATCGCGCAAACATCTCGTTTCATGCACGGTTATTAGTATTGTCTGTCCAATATTAACGTGCATTTTCACACTTTTTATATATCATATGAATATACTTTGTATAATAAGAGATAAAAATATATAGATTCTATTAGTTAGATGAGTATAAATATGGAGCCAACAACTAAAGTTTAAATCTTAGTGCACAATATTACTTTATTTTTGTATTAAACGGAAAGGAGAAGTGTGACGTGAGACCACCAATTGAAAAGGAGCTCAACCCTTTTTTATAGCTCGTTTGGTTAATTACATGTCCTTTGTGGAATGTTGCGCTGCGTGCGACTCTTTTCGTATTGGCTTGTGTGGTTTCTCACGACACATTTATGGGATAACAAGTAACATGCCACTAATGGGGGACTAGTATGGGAAGGAGTAGACCTACATGTTTTACGAGTAGGATGATCGTCGAAATTGATGCTTTTTAGTATTAGAGATTGGTCAGATGCTCGTGCATTGCTACGGATTCTATATATCATATGGGTAGAATTTGAATAGAACACAAAAATCATATGTAATATCCATAAAAAGTAATATCAAAATGAATATATGGTCCACATATCACATATTAAACTGATAAAAACAAATATTACACATTCTTTTAGCCAAAAGGCCGAGACATTTATAAGTTGGACAAGAGTTCGACCTCCTTTGTTATAGATGACTCACTCGTTCATTCTCCTTCAGGCTCCAGCTCGCATGGCAGTACTATGTGAGAACGCTTTGCTACATGTGGCTTCCTACCATGTTAAACTTGGGTGGTTTCTCATAGCCCATTTGTGATGTAAAGTGTATATGGACGTGCAAAACACAGTGCAAACTGTCTGTTTATATAGTAAAGTTTTAAATAGGTATTTACAAAGTGAAGTTTTAAATAGGTAGTGAGATAGAGAGTGAGATATGGACGTTGTTGATGATAGTCTAACGACCTATCTGTGTAACGGTCTATTGGTAGGCGATAAGCAGGAGAAAGAAATAAGCATACACGCTTCTTCATAGGTGACGTATGGCGTACGGCTCATGAAACCGGTGCTTTAACATAGTAGTATAGTAAAAAGAAAATTTTGTTTTAATAAAACACAAAATTCATACGTAATATCTGAATTTATTGAGACAAAATATTGTACAAGCCGCAGCCAAATTAAAGCTCCAATATTGTCCTCCTTTAGCTTGTGAGATGGTACTATGTGGGGGCGCTGCACTGCGTGTGGTTTCGTGTCATGTTGAATTTGGATGGTTTATCACGGTGCATCTGTGATGTAAGGCCATCTCCGGCGGATCGGAACGTGTATATGGACGTGTAAAACACAGTTTTGCACTATAGTGTGAAGTTTGAAATATAGAGTGAGATAGAGAGTGACGTACAGACGTTGTTGGAAATAGCATGACGGTCCATCTATATAACAGTTTATTAGTAGACTACTAGAAGCGGGAGTCGCATCAGCCGTATCCATGATACCATCGAACTCTCCGCTGCTCAGGGCAAATATATGCACACGTATACGCTGTCGTCGGTCGTCGAGTCCCCCGTCGGAACCCTTTCGATCTCGGCCGTCGTCGTCGTCGGGTTCCGACGAGATGCCATCGTCTCTCGCCGTCGTCAGCACTAACCAACGGCGCAGAGAAGCAGCGAAATTTCGACTCCCTTTCACAGAAACATGGCGGACTAGCTCGACAGGTAGCAATAACCAGTATACATTCAATGTTAACTATAACCACTATATATACAGTCTTAGTGCAGGTGTCTGACTATAGAGACGTCAATGGCACATGCATGCACGGAGCGAAACTAATGACGGACTAGCCCATGCTCGTGTGGCCGATCGATCGGACACAAACTGGGGAAAAAAATATAAGATGCGGGATTGGTTGTACATATGGGCCACCTCAGCGTGTGGTAAGTACACGTGGGATGGCCCACGTATACGTACCTGTGAGATCAGACAATGAACGGTTCTGATCAATCAAATGACTTTGGCAAGATGCACTTATGCTGGTTCCCATGCATATGGTTGATATTTACTGCCATACTACTGTCGACCGGTCTGTACATGCTATAGTGTCAGTCTTTATCCATAAGAATTTTTCAGGGCACGGTTTTTACCGTCAGCCTACAGTCATATCATTGTCACGTCAGCTTTTCTTCTATAGACTCATATACTTAGCGAAATAAGATTTTAAATTCAAATAAAAATGTGAAATATAAACACATTAAAAACATAGTTAGTTAAAAATTACATAAATTAAACAAAGTTCACAAAATACGATAAATTTAGAAACAAATAAAGCACAAAGGGAATATAAAAACTACTTGTCATCGTCCTTGTCCTCGTCCACCTCGCCTTCTTTCTTGTTTCCTTGATCATCTAGTTTTAAGTGTTTGACCAACCGTCTAACGACCACAATATGGACCCTTCTCATGTCTTTGGTCACGTTGTCGGTGTTCTGATCCATCAATTTGGAGAATCAATCATACAACTTTGCATAATTTTAACTTCTCGCTGGCCTTATACGTCGCCTGTTGCATGCCCTTTGCCCTTGTGCTGCGCTCTCGCCCTTTCGCAACCAATAGGGTTTGTTGCTTCAACACTTTTGCCTAATCATGAGCTATAATCCACATATAGGTTGAGGTGGTTGTGTTTGCTCGCATCGTTAGAGTTACCATGGCGCGCGTACCACTTTGGTCGACTAATATAAGGATGTGCAAGTCACATATGGTCAAGCTTAAATTCTTTCTCATCTACCTTGGTGCGAAAGCTATTTTTTGCCGCTTGGAGTAGCTGAGTATCATATGTTCTGCCAGGACAGGCCGCGGCATAGCGGTTGTATATTTCATTGAAAAAATTGATTTTTTGGATGGTCGTAGACCATCAATCGTTCAGTTGCTTGGCGGTACAATGGTGAGGACGTGCGGTGCTAGAGTTGAACATGTCCGCTATTTGGGCCCAAAAGGAAAACACCTTTTTGCCATTGCCCTCAATAAGGTCAATGGAGTGGGTTAACCATGCATGCACCTAAAATGTGAACAGTCACGAAATCTTCGCTTCATACAAAATTGATAGATTTTATAAATATATTTACTTACAAGCATTTCATCCCTTGTATTTGTCCAATCACGTCGGTGTTGGCCCTATGACGCAGTAGAGAACGTAGACAGGTTTGAGGTTTCATCGCTATGGTTGCTTGGTGGCACTGGAGCGCCTGTGGGAGCACAAGAAGGGGCATAGGATCCATATGCGGGAGGAACACCATATGTGGGAGGGAACGTAGGGGGAGCCTGAAAGGGAATTAGGCTTACACCTAGTTCCTAAATAATTTTGGTGGTTGAATTGCCTAACACAAATAATTGGACTAACTAGTTTGCCCAAGTGTATAGATCATACAGGTGCAAAAGGTTCACACTCAGCCAATAAAAAGACCAAGTTTTGGATTCAACAAAGGAGC
The DNA here is from genome assembly GCF_902167145.1 of Zea mays. Taxonomy (NCBI): domain Eukaryota; kingdom Viridiplantae; phylum Streptophyta; class Magnoliopsida; order Poales; family Poaceae; genus Zea; species Zea mays. The sequence continues at coordinate 7,003,060 of NC_050104.1, read as the reverse complement.
AAAGGGGCAACCGAAGGCACCCCTGGTCTGGCGCACCGGACTGTCCGGTGAGCCACCGGACATGTCCGGTGCACCAGGGGGACTCTGATTCAAACTTGCTACCTTCGGAAATTTTTGAGGGCGACTCGGCTATAATTCACCGGACTGTCCGGTGTACACCGGACAGTGTCCGGTGCGCCAAGGGAGGTCGGCCTCAGGAACTCGCCAGCTTCGGGAAACGCCAACGGCTAGTCCGCTAAAATTCACCGAACTGTCCGGTGTGCACCGGACCGTCCGGTGCGCCTCCGAAGCAACGGTCATCTCCGCGCCAACGGCTCTCTGCCGCGCATTTAATGCGCCCTCTGCGCGCGCAGAAGTCAGAATCGCCCATGTTGGCACACCGGACATCAAACAGTACCTGTCCGGTGTGCACCGGACATCCAGGCGGGCCCACAAGTCAGAAGCTCCAACGGTCAGAATCCAATGGCAGTGATGACGTGGCAGGGGGCACCGGACTGTCCGGTGTGCACCGGACTGTCCGGTGCGCCATCGAGCAGACAAGCCTCCCAACGGCCACTTTTGGTGGTTGGGGCTATAAATACCCCAACCACCCCACCATTCATTGCATCCAAGTTTTCCACTTCCCAACTACTACAAGAGCTCTAGCATTCAATTCTAGACACTCCAAAGAGATCAAATCCTCTCCAATTCCACTCAAGCCTTTAGTGACTAGCGAGAGAGATTTGCCGTGTTCTTTTGAGCTCTTGCGCTTGGATCGCTTTCTTTCTTTCTCACTTGTTCTTGTGATCAAAACTCAATTGTAACCAAGGCAAGAGGCACCAATTGTGTGGTGGCCCTTGCGGGGAAGTTTTGTTCCCGTTTGATTGAGAAGAAGAAAAGCTCACTCGGTCCGAGGGATCGTTTGAGAGAGGGAAGGGTTGAAAGAGACCCGGCCTTTGTGGCCTCCTCAACGGGGAGTAGGTTTGCAAGAACCGAACCTCGGTAAAACAAATCCGCGTGTCACACTCTTTATTTGCTTGCGATTTGTTTTGCCCCCTCTCTCGCGGACTCGTTTATATTTCTAACGCTAACCCGGCTTGTAGTTGTGTTTATATTTGTAAATTTCAGTTTCGCCCTATTCACCCCCCCTCTAGGCGACTATCAATTGGTATCAGAGCCCGGTGCTTCATTAGAGCCTAACCGCTCGAAGTGATGTCGGGAGATCACGCCAAGATGGAGATGGAGACCGGCGAGAAGCCCACTACAAGCCAAGGGAGCACTTCATCGGAAGAGTCTCGCACTAAGAGGAAGGAGAAGAAGAAGAGCTCCTCCAACAAAGGGAAGGAGAAGAAATCTTCTTCTCACCACAAGGAGAGGAAGGAGAAATCCTCTTCTCACAAGCCACGTCGGAGAGGGGACAAACACAAGAGGATGAGGAAAGTCGTCTACTACGAGACCGACACTTCATCGACATCTACCTCCGACTCCGACGCGGCTTCCGTCACTTCTAAGCGCCAAGAGCGCAAGAAGTATAGTAAGATCCCCCTACGATACCCTCGCATTTCCAAACATACACCTTTACTTTCCGTCCCATTAGGCAAACCACCAACTTTTGATGGTGAAGATTACGCTAGGTGGAGCGATTTAATGCGATTTCATCTAACCTCGCTCCACAAAAGCATATGGGATGTTGTTGAGTTTGGCGCGCAGGTACCATCCGTAGGGGATGAGGACTATGATGAGGATGAGGTGGCCCAAATCGAGCACTTCAACTCTCAAGCAACAACAATACTCCTCGCCTCTCTAAGTAGAGAGGAGTATAACAAAGTACAAGGGTTGAAGAGCGCCAAGGAGATTTGGGATTTACTCAAGACCGCGCATGAAGGTGATGAGCTCACCAAGATCACCAAGCGGGAAACGATTGAGGGGGAGCTCGGTCGGTTCCGGCTTCGCAAAGGAGAGGAGCCACAACACATGTACAATCGGCTCAAGACCTTGGTGAACCAAGCGCGCAACCTCGGGAGCGTAAAGTGGGATGACCATGAGGTGGTTAAGGTTATTCTAAGATCTCTTATTTTCCTTAACCCTACTCAAGTTCAATTAATTCGTGGTAATCCTAGATATACTAAGATGACCCCCGAGGAAGTTATCGGGAATTTTGTTAGTTTTGAGTGCATGATCGAAGGCTCGAGGAAGATCAACGAGCTTGATGATGCCACCACATCCGAAGCTCAACCCGTTGCATTCAAGGCAACGGAGGAGAAGAAGGAGGAGTCTACACCAAGTCGACAACCAATAGACGCCTCCAAGCTCGACAATGAGGAGATGGCGCTCGTCATCAAGAGCTTCCGCCAAATCCTCAAGCAAAGGAGGGGAAAGGATTACAAATCCCGCTCCAAGAAGGTTTGCTACAAGTGTGGTAAGCCCGGTCACTTTATTGCTAAATGTCCATTATCAAGTGATAGTGACAGGGGCGACGACAAGAAGGGGAGAAGAAAGGAGAAGAAAAGGTACTACAAGAAGAAGGGCGGCGATGCCCATGTTTGTCGGGAGTGGGACTCCGACGAAAGCTCTAGTGACTCCTCCGACGACGAGGACGCCGCCAACATCGCCGTCACCAAGGGACTTCTCTTCCCCAATGTCGGCCACAAGTGCCTCATGGCAAAGGACGGCAAAAAGAAGGTTAAATCTAAATCCTCCACTAAATATGAATCCTCTAGTGATGATAATGCTAGTGATGAGGAAGATAATTTGCGTTCCCTTTTTGCCAACCTTAACATAGCTCAAAAGGAAAAATTAAATGAATTAGTTAGTGCTATTCATGAAAAGGATGACCTTTTGGATTCCCAAGAGGACCTCCTTATTAAGGAAAATAAGAAGCATGTTAAGGTTAAAAATGCTTATGCTCTTGAAATCGAGAAATGTCAAAAATTATCTAGTGAGCTAAGTACTTGCCATGAAACAATAGACAACCTTAGAAATGAAAATGCTAATTTGTTAGCTAAGGTTGATTCTCATGTTTGCAATGTTTCAATTCCCAACCCTAGAAATGATAATGATGATTTGCTTGCTAGGATTGAAGAATTGAACATTTCTCTTGCTAGTCTTAGATTAGAAAATGAAAATTTGATTACTAAGACTAAAGATTTTGATGTTTGCAATGCCACTATTTCCGACCTTAGAAGTAAGAATGAAATATTGCATGCTAAGGTTGTAGAACTAAAATCTTGCAAACCCTCTACATCTACCGTTGAGCACACTTCTATTTGTGTTAGATGTAGAGATGTTGATATTAATGCTATTCATGATCACATGTCTTTAATTAAACAACAAAATGATCATATAGCTAAATTAAATGCTAAAATTGCCGAGCATAACTTGGAAAATGAAAAATTTAAATTTGCTAGAAGTATGCTCTATAGTGGGAGACGCCCTGGCATCAAGGATGGCATTGGCTTCCAAAGGGGAGACAATGTCAAACTTAGTGCCCCTCCTAAGAGATTGTCTAATTTTGTTAAGGGCAAGGCTCCCTTGCCTCAGGATAACGAGGGTTACATTTTATACCCTGCCGGTTATCCTGAGAGCAAAATTAGGAGAATTCATTCTAGGAAGTCTCACTCTGGCCCTAATCATGCTTTCATGTATAAGGGTGAGACATCTAGCTCTAGGCAACCAACCCATGCTAAGTTGCCTAGAAAGAAAACTCCTAGTGCATCAAATGATCATGATATTTCATTTAAGACTTTTGATGCATCTTATGTTTTGACTAACAAATCCGGCAAGGTAGTTGCCAAATATGTTGGGGGCAAGCACAAGGGCTCCAAGACTTGTGTTTGGGTACCCAAAGTTCTTGTGTCTAATGCCAAAGGACCCAAAACCATTTGGGTACCTAAAGTCAAGAACTAAACTTGTTTTGTAGGTTTATGCATCTGGGGGCTCAAGTTGGATACTCGACAGCGGGTGCACAAACCACATGACTGGGGAGAAAAGAATGTTCTCCTCATATGAGAAAAACCAAGATCCCCAAAGAGCTATCACATTCGGGGATGGAAATCAAGGTTTGGTCAAAGGTTTGGGTAAAATTGCTATATCTCCTGACCATTCCATTTCAAATGTTTTTCTTGTTGATTCCTTAGATTACAATTTGCTTTCCGTATCTCAATTATGTCAAATGGGCTACAACTGTCTTTTTACTGATATTGGTGTCACTGTCTTTAGAAGAAGTGATGACTCAATAGCATTTAAGGGAGTGTTAGAGGGTCAGCTATACTTGGTAGATTTTGATAGAGCTGAACTCGACACTTGCTTAATTGCTAAGACTAACATGGGTTGGCTCTGGCACCGCCGACTAGCTCATGTTGGGATGAAGAATCTTCATAAGCTTCTAAAGGGAGAACACATTTTAGGACTAACAAATGTTCATTTTGAGAAAGACAGGATTTGTAGCGCATGCCAAGCAGGAAAACAAGTTGGCACTCATCATCCGCATAAGAACATAATGACAACCGACAGGCCACTGGAGCTCCTACACATGGATCTATTCGGCCCGATCGCATACATAAGCATCGGCGGGAGTAAGTACTGTCTAGTTATTGTGGATGATTATTCTCGCTTCACTTGGGTATTCTTTTTACAGGAAAAATCTCAAACCCAAGAGACCTTAAAGGGATTCTTGAGACGGGCTCAAAATGAGTTCGCCTTAAGGATCAAGAAAATAAGAAGCGACAACGGGACGGAGTTCAAGAATTCTCAAATTGAAGGCTTCCTTGAGGAGGAGGGCATCAAGCATGAGTTCTCTTCTCCCTACACGCCACAACAAAATGGTGTAGTGGAGAGGAAGAATAGAACTCTATTGGACATGGCAAGGACCATGCTTGATGAGTACAAGACTTCGGATCGGTTTTGGGCCGAGGCGGTCAACACCGCTTGCTACGCCATCAACCGGTTATATCTACACCGAATCCTCAAGAAGACATCTTATGAACTCCTAACCGGTAAAAAGCCCAACATTTCATATTTTAGAGTTTTTGGTAGCAAATGTTTTATTCTTGTTAAGAGAGGTAGAAAATCTAAATTTGCTCCTAAAACTGTAGAAGGCTTTTTACTAGGATATGACTCAAACACAAGGGCATATAGAGTCTTTAACAAGTCCTCAGGACTTGTTGAAGTTTCTTGTGACGTTGTGTTTGATGAGACTAACGGCTCTCAAGTAGAGAAAGTTGATCTTGATGAGATAGGTGAAGAACAGGCTCCGTGCATCGCGCTAAGGAACATGTCCATTGGGGATATATGTCCCAAGGAATCCGAAGAGCCTCCACATGCACAAGATCAACCATCCTCCTCAATGCAAGCATCTCCACCGACTCAAAATGAGGATGAAGCTCGAGTTGATGAAGTAGAAGATCAAACAAATGAGCCACCTCAAGATGATGACATTGATCAAGGGGGAGATGCAAATGAGGAAGACAAGGAGGAAGAAGAGCAAAGACCGCCACACCCAAGAGTCCACCAAGCAATCCAACGAGATCACCCCGTCGACACCATCCTCGGCGACATTCATAAGGGGGTAACTACTCGATCTCGTGTTGCCCATTTTTGTGAACATTACTCGTTTGTTTCCTCTATTGAGCCACACAGGGTAGAGGAAGCACTCCAAGATTCGGATTGGGTGGTGGCAATGCAAGAGGAGCTCAACAACTTCACTAGGAATGAGGTATGGCATTTAGTTCCACGTCCTAACCAAAATGTTGTAGGAACCAAGTGGGTCTTCCGCAACAAGCAAAATGAGCATGGTGTGGTGACAAGGAACAAAGCTCGACTCGTGGCCAAAGGGTATTCACAAGTCGAAGGTTTGGATTTCGGTGAAACCTATGCACCCGTAGCTAGGCTTGAGTCAATTCGAATATTATTAGCCTATGCTACTTACCATGGCTTTAAGCTTTATCAAATGGACGTGAAAAGTGCCTTCCTCAACGGACCAATCAAAGAAGAGGTCTATGTTGAGCAACCTCCCGGCTTTGAAGACAGTGAGTACCCTAACCATGTTTATAGGCTCTCTAAGGCGCTTTATGGGCTTAAGCAAGCCCCAAGAGCATGGTATGAATGCCTTAGAGATTTCCTTATTGCTAATGGTTTCAAAGTCGGCAAGGCCGATCCTACTCTATTCACTAAAACTCTTGACAATGATTTGTTTGTGTGCCAAATCTATGTTGATGATATCATATTTGGGTCTACTAACGAATCTACCTATGAAGAATTTAGTAGGATCATGACAAAGAAATTCGAGATGTCTATGATGGGGGAGTTGAAGTATTTTCTAGGATTCCAAGTCAAGCAACTCCAAGAGGGCACCTTCATTAGCCAAACGAAGTACACTCAAGACATTCTAACAAAGTTTGGAATGAAGGATGCCAAACCCATCAAGACACCCATGGGAACCAATGGGCATCTCGACCTCGACACGGGAGGTAAGTCCGTGGATCAAAAGGTATACCGGTCGATGATTGGTTCATTGCTTTATTTGTGTGCATCTCGACCGGACATTATGCTTTCCGTTTGCATGTGTGCAAGATTCCAATCCGACCCTAAGGAATCCCACCTTACGGCCGTAAAACGAATCTTGAGATATTTGGCTTATACTCCTAAGTTTGGGCTTTGGTACCCTCGGGGATCCACTTTTGATTTGATTGGTTATTCGGATGCCGATTGGGCGGGGTGCAAAATTAATAGGAAGAGCACATCGGGGACTTGCCAGTTCTTGGGAAGATCCTTGGTGTCTTGGGCTTCAAAGAAGCAAAATTCAGTCGCTCTTTCCACCGCCGAAGCCGAGTACATTGCCGCAGGTCATTGTTGCGCGCAACTACTTTGGATGAGGCAAACCCTGCGGGACTACGGTTACAAATTAACCAAAGTCCCTTTGCTATGTGATAATGAGAGTGCAATCAAAATGGCCGACAATCCCGTCGAGCATAGCCGCACTAAGCACATAGCCATTCGGTATCATTTTCTTAGGGATCACCAACAAAAGGGAGATATCGAGATTTCTTATATTAACACTAAAGATCAATTAGCCGATATCTTTACCAAGCCTCTTGATGAACAAACTTTTACCAAACTTAGGCATGAGCTCAATATTCTTGATTCTCGCAACTTCTTTTGCTAGATTGCACACATAGCTCATTTATATACCTTTGATCATATCTCTTTTATATGCTATGACTAATGTGCTTTCAAGTCTATTTCAAACCAAGTCATAGGTATATTGAAAGGAAATTGGAGTCTTCGGTGACGACAAAGGCTTCCACTCCGTAACTCATACTTCGCCATCACTCCAAGCAACTCTCTATTCTTTGGGGAGAAATGAGCATCAAAGAAAAGGGCTCTAATGATTCCGTTTTTGGCGATTCATGCCAAAAAGGGGGAGAAATGAGCCCAAAGCAAAAGGACCGCACCACCACCAATTTCAAAAACTTAGTGCTTTCCAAGAGTATTTATCAATTGGTAACCCATTATGTTCAAAAGAGGGAGAAAGTAGTATTTCAAAAATGATATATCAAAACCCTCTTGAACACTAAGAGGTGGATCTCTTTAAGGGGAGTTTTGTTAAGCCAAAGGAAAAGCATTTGAAACAGGGGGAGAAAATTTCAAATCTTAAAAATGCTTTGCAAACTCTCAGTCATTTACCTTTGACTATTTGCAAAAGACTTTTGAAATGGATTTACAAAAAGAATTTGCAAAAACAAAACGTGTGGTGCAAACGTGGTCCAAAATGTTATATAAGAAAGAAACATTCCATGCATATCTTGTAAGTATTTATATTGGCTCAATTTCAAGCAACCTTTGCACTCATATTATGCAAACTAGTTCAATTATGCACTTCTATATTTGCTTTGGTTTGTGTTGGCATCAATCACCAAGAAGGGGGAGATTGAAAGGGAATTAGGCTTACACCTAGTTCCTAAATAATTTTGGTGGTTGAATTGCCTAACACAAATAATTGGACTAACTAGTTTGCCCAAGTGTATAGATCATACAGGTGCAAAAGGTTCACACTCAGCCAATAAAAAGACCAAGTTTTGGATTCAACAAAGGAGCAAAGGGGCAACCGAAGGCACCCCTGGTCTGGCGCACCGGACTGTCCGGTGAGCCACCGGACATGTCCGGTGCACCAGGGGGACTCTGATTCAAACTTGCTACCTTCGGGAATTTTTGAGGGCGACTCGGCTATAATTCACCGGAGTGTCCGGTGTACACCGGACAGTGTCCGGTGCGCCAAGGGAGGTCGGCCTCAGGAACTCGCCAGCTTCGGGAAACGCCAACGGCTAGTCCGCTAAAATTCACCGGACTGTCCGGTGTGCACCGGACCGTCCGGTGCGCCTCCGAAGCAACGGTCATCTCCGCGCCAACGGCTCTCTGCCGCGCATTTAATGCGCCCTTTGCGCGCGCAGAAGTCAGAATCGCCCATGCTGGCACACCGGACATCAAACAGTACCTGTCCGGTGTGCACCGGACATCCAGGCGGGCCCACAAGTCAGAAGCTCCAACGGTCAGAATCCAACGGCAGTGATGACGTGGCAGGGGGCACCGGACTGTCCGGTGTGCACCGGACTGTCCGGTGCGCCATCGAGCAGACAAGCCTCCCAACGGCCACTTTTGGTGGTTGGGGCTATAAATACCCCAACCACCCCACCATTCATTGCATCCAAGTTTTCCACTTCCCAACTACTACAAGAGCTCTAGCATTCAATTCTAGACACTCCAAAGAGATCAAATCCTCTCCAATTCCACTCAAGCCTTTAGTGACTAGCGAGAGAGATTTGCCGTGTTCTTTTGAGCTCTTGCGCTTGGATCGCTTTCTTTCTTTCTCACTTGTTCTTGTGATCAAAACTCAATTGTAACCAAGGCAAGAGGCACCAATTGTGTGGTGGCCCTTGCGGGGAAGTTTTGTTCCCGTTTGATTGAGAAGAAGAAAAGCTCACTCGGTCCGAGGGATCGTTTGAGAGAGGGAAGGGTTGAAAGAGACCCGACCTTTGTGGCCTCCTCAACGGGGAGTAGGTTTGCAAGAACCGAACCTCGGTAAAACAAATCCGCGTGTCACACTCTTTATTTGCTTGCGATTTGTTTTGCCCCCTCTCTCGCGGACTCGTTTATATTTCTAACACTAACCCGGCTTGTAGTTGTGTTTATATTTGTAAATTTCAGTTTCGCCCTATTCACCCCCCCCTCTAGGCGACTATCAGAGCCTCTAAAGGGGGACCATAAGGAGGAGGAACACCATACGAGCCATACGACGAGGGAGCGTATGGATACTCCTACGAGTATGGAGGAAGATATGGATAAGTGAAACGATGGGGAGGACAAGCTTTGGTAGATGCGGATTCATTGGTGCTACGAGGAGGAGCTTCATCGGTTGGAGGCTCAGTAGTACCGGGAGGGGACCAACATTTGGTCAGTAAACAAATGGAGTAGGAGGATATGGGTAAGGAAAGAGGGGTTGAGTCGTTAGGCCATAAGGTCGAGTAGGGACTTCCTCTCGTCGATGTCGAAACAACTTGTCCGACACACACATGGGACTCAAGATGTTGGGGAGATTGCTCGTTTAGCAAGTACGTGAAAGTATCGAAGTTGGGACTCCACCTTGAATACATATAAAAAGGAAGTCACTACACCAAAATAGTTAACATCCTAGAGCCTAAACTCTAGGAAGTTTTCCCTAAACTCTAGGAAGTTAGCGAAACCCTCAGAAGTAAAGCTAACCCGTCGGAAGTTTGGTTCTCGTAAATTTTTTGTCGGAAGTTAGCTTAACTTCCTAGAGCCCTCTAGGAAGTTAGCTAACATCCTAGAGCCAGCGGTCCCTCTCGGAAGTTAGTAGGTTCACACCGTTAAGTTATGTAGCAACGTCAGCCCATTGGAAGTTAGCCAGCTAACTTCCTACGACTTTCTGTTGAACAAAGAGATTGCAGGAAGAATATTCCAGAGCACAAAGGTCATGGGGTTGCAGTGATCTGATCCTTGTTGAACTAATTCAGAGACGGGTTCACCTGCTATTGTTTTCCTTTAGTTCATACACAACATGCTTTTTTGTTCCCCTGACTTGCTAAATGGAGTATTGGCAAACATAGAAGATAGTAAATGATAAGTTGTTGCCAACAAAAAAGAGCAAACTGTGGAATTAAATGGAAACATGGTTACCTCATGCACTGCTTTAGAAAGATTATACATGGTCAATACAAGACGATTATCCTGAAAATAACATTTTTTAAGAAAAATTGATAAACAGAACGAACACGTGTAAACTGATAAAACCGCGCTTACCAATTTAGCAATTTAGATAGGTATGAAGCGACGTACGAGAGGGAGCGAGGCAGGTGCAACGGATGAAGGACGGAGACGCCGATGCCGAAGAAGGTGTAGGGCGACCACCAAGGCGCGCGCTCATGAGTTCGATGACATCTCCACGTGCGAGTGCGATGCAAGCCCGTCAAGCAGTCGAGCATCATGAGCATGGGGGGGCAATGGAGCCCGTCGGACAGCCGGGCATCATGAGCGCGGGGGAGTGCAGGGGAGGAAAACCAACTTACTCGTGGGTTGAGGGGCAGGCGGCCGGGGAGGACGGGGACCAGGGGCGCCACCACCGTGGGCGTGGTGGTGGTGGTCATGGTGGATAAGTGAAAGGATGGGGAGGGCAAGCTTTGGTAGATGCTAATTCATTGGTGCTATGAGGAGGAGCTTCATCGGTTGGAGGCTCATTAGTACCGAGAGGGGATCAACATTTGGTCAGTGAACAAATGGAGCAGGAGGACATGGGTAAGGAAAGAGGGGTTGAGTCGTTAGGCCATAAGGTCGAGTAGGGACTTCCTCTTGCCAATGGTGAACAGGAGAAAGGCCATCAAAACAACTTGTCCGACACCCATATGGGACTCAAGATGTTGGGGAGATTGCTCGTTTTAGCAAGTACATGAAACTATCGAAGTTGGGACTCCACCTCCAATACATATAAAAAGAAAGCTAGGAAGACCCTAAACCCTAAACGGAGATAGAACTATGTGAACGTTGGAGGCACTTGAGAACTGGAGGTGAATGCGGGTGAAAGAAGGGAAGAACCATGTTCTATTTATATGGAAAAAAATCAAATTTTGTTTTGATTTTTTGGGATTTTTTAAAATTCAAATAGTTCGAATTGAATGGGTGAATCAGATGTTGCCACTGGTATAAAAGCTAGGCAGTACCGACCGCGCTCGCCGGTTTCAGTAGTGGCCCCAACGCATGGTCAGTATCGGTCGGTCGGTACCGACCATACGGGTTCCAACGAGGGCTCTATCGCCCAAACCGACTAGTTGATAGCCTAGCCGGCCGTTGCCACATGCCGGTCAGTACCAACCGCCTGGGTTGCCATGTCAGCGGTCAGTATCGACTGGCGTTGGACCCAACCTTAGTATATATCATCTAACGAAGGAATGGTACATGATAGATACCTACAGTATTATGCATTATATTTTTGCAACATAGATATTTTTCTAAAGATACTAAAATTGAATCCTAGGCTAATAATACAAAAATCTTTTATTTAGAGATAGTTGGATCTAAAGTAATCTCAATTGATAGAGGCGACTGCAGTGACAGACCTATGATTTGACCACAGAGTATGCGATGCAAAAACATATCTTATGTAATTCGGTAAATCATATACAATTGGTAAAACAATATTTTAATTCGGTAAAACCATAGTACGACGACATATCTTGATACAAATTGTTAAAATGAAATACAAATACTCTAAAATATAGCTATAGAAGAGACTTAAAATATTACCTGTTGATCCTCCACTTTCTCAATGACATGAATGTCTCAACTATATCATCTTTATGAACTTGGAAGAAAATATCCCGCTCAATAAATGTGAGTAGACAATCATCCAAAATAGTATTACCTAGCTTATTCCTTGATCTTGATTTCAGCTACACGTGGGCTGCAGCACTTGACCTCCTCCACGACTACCCTCGGGCCATGTCACTTAATGGACTATGGGCTTCCCGATGTCAATTCGTCAAGGTGTTCGGCGTCTAGGTATTTTTTTGTTTTTCCTTTTTATATATACGAGCATGGGGCATACGATGTATATATAGTATATGGTTGTATGCCGCTGGTTTTGCAGGGTATGCCGATGCATACCCGACATACCCTGTGGATCCATCCCTGGGCGACTGGATTTAGAACCGTCTCTAAAAATACATGCAACACAGTAAATTTTATAACTTTTATGATTGAAGTCTAATTAATGTAAACTTTATACCAAAGTTACTTATCTCGAGTATGTGCAACTTTGTTGTTTAGAATATTTTAATTTAAAAAAAATAAACTCCATAAATTATTTTCAAAGTTCTCACATTTTAAATTTCATTTTTTGAATTTTTCAGATGGGCTTGATTAGAGAAATGGCCAAAATAAAAATTGTAGATTTAAAAATATCTAAAACATTGTGGTTGTTAAGCTTTTCATTTCAAAAAATATAAGGTCCCAAAATTTAGGGTGAAGCACGAAGGACAAACATCTACCAGTAAATTGTGCTCCTAGTCATCTATTCTTGTACTTGACTATGTTTGGCTTATAAAAAACACTTGTGGTAACTAAAGGCATGGGTAGTTAACCACTAAGACTCACCTTTGCCACATAAAACTCCTAGTCACTCTAGCATCATTCACTAAGAACCATTCCCACTAAGTAAAGGGTCTCATCATTCCTCACACACCAAGTCATCGTTGTTACAGATTATCAGTGTTTGATGATCGATAACCTTACTATAGGATTCCAAGGGTAAAGTTAGCTGGTATCAACGAAAAATCAAATTCAATGGCAATGGCAAGACATCGATTTAGATATGTTCAAGTTGCTGGATAGTGTAATACCCTACGTCCTATATGTTGGATTGCCATATGTCGAATTATTGAATATGATCTATTACAAGGGGAGTACCACTACCTCTATATAGTCCTGAGTATAGGTGCATGATTCTAGTCCTATCTGTGTATGATAGAGTAGTTCTAATTCTATTATAATGATTGTCCTTCCTATAGCTGACTAACTTAGTTTGCTTGTCATGGAATTCACACCACTTTTTTGTCTTCCTAGCATTTTTGTGTGTCGATCACACAACTTTTTGTCATGGAATTCACACCACAATGAGGAACCCTTAGGATCTTGGTCCATCAAGCCCTCGAGCTCTTCTTGGTTGAACTTTGAAGTCTTCTTAAACCTCCATGTTATCTCTATGTAGAATCAAGAAGTATTTGAGTACCTGCTAGAGTGAAGCCATGAAGTGCTCTTTAAATCTTCTTCAAAAGGTGTGCACTTTGATGCAAAGCGTACCAACTAGGTGTAGCCTCCAAGCCTCAGTGTTTATCACCAAGAGCTTGAGGGTCAATTCTATAATCTTCTAACTTTAATGTGTCTATTATTCAAAAGTTTTTAAATGTATCCACTAAGGACATATGTCTCATGCCATCGAGCCTAAAAACCGAGTACCCGAATATACAAAATCGATTATTGGGGTCTTATACATCCTTAGACATTTTGTAGAGTACCACCCCATGGCAATGATCAAATAACATTTGTCATTGAGTGGTTTGCCACATGTGAATCACTTATAAATGGTGGTGAAAAAACTTTAATCCTATCCACTATGACAGAGTACCACCTGTTGAGCTTATACACACATAGTGGTAACTACACCCCAAAACTTAGTCATATGGCCTTAAAATTAATAATATACGCAATCCTCGAGCCCCTCGACATAGTCAGGAATAAGTGAAAAAGCTTGCAATCTTGTCTTGCTCGAGTATTGTTTATCTATGTATTTGGCAAGTAATAGTTCCAAGTATCCACTATGTGTGTTTACTCTAGATTGACCACCACATAATTGATGGTCAAACCAATAACAACCTCCTCAATTAGAAACATGGTAGAAAATATGCCCATAGGCCTCTCTATCGGTAAAACATTACATCCATTAGGGCCATGTCAATATCCTTGATGATAACATAACCTATATTGCTAAGGTCATCAATGGCTTGGTAAAGCTAAGAAGCATAAGCTACCATGTGTCCAGTGGAGAAGCCAGATGGGATGTATAGGGGTAGCGATGCTAAAACTGTGCCAAGGACATGGCCTTGATCTTCCGTGATACAAAAGGCTTAGTGAAGGAGGTTCTTTTGCCCAAATGTAGTGAGGGCCTTCTGAGCGTGGAATTGATGTGGTTGCTATGTTGTATGTCCCTTCTTCCATTTTATCTTCAAACTCGGCGTTTAGCAAGCGGATGGCAAGCGACTACTCCCCCTCTTGCGTGGATGGTTTCGAACCCTGCAGGTGCAAGTTCCCTGAGCTAGTCAACAATGAAAACTAGTTTGCTAAAACCGATTTTGTTGCCAGTATTAATGAAGTTGAATATATGACCCATTTGAGACAACTAATTTATATGCAAAATACCACTACCTAGCACGCCAATTGTTGAAATTTATTACTCTAACAATATGCATCAATATATCTATGCATAGGAAACTAGAAGGATGGCACATAAAACATAAGGTTTATAATAGTTTAGGTACATGTTACCACATATCTAGTTTGAACTAGATCTTTGTTCGTATGCTTAGTTACCGAGAATGCTGATTATAGCATTGCTTATGATGGATGTGTTGATGAATATCGAGGGTCCCCTACCCCTCCTTATATAGTCTCGGGGCAAGGTTGATTGGCTAACCGATATGTTTCCTAGTTTGTTACATAGAAAATGCAACATATTATCTATTCATATCTCGTAAAATAAACAAGACACAATCTTATCTATGTCTAGCGTCTTGATCTTCATGTCTACTATGACATTTGGCAATTGTGGGCCTCATAATTTTTGACCCAACCAATAGTCATGCGATAATATACAAGTGGTAAGGTATCCTAATCTCATATATATGATACCTAACATATTGTTCAACATGTATGGTACAGTCAGGTGTGCTTGTTGGACACTTCGATAATACCATACTTGTTGGACACCTGCCATACTATCCAACTCATATATCCGACACATGACACCTAGGATACTATCAAATAGACATGTTTATGAATTGGAAGAGATCCCATGCTATGTGATTGTCATGTTTTCTGTCAGAATTTCCACACTCTTGTTGTCTATCTGTGACATTGTTTAATCGAACCTTTAAGTAAGAAATGCACACATATAATTTTCTTATTAGTAGCATAGACAAAATCTTTTGTTTCTATTTCCTCTTTTTCTATGAGATGCTATGTAACCTTTGTTCTATATCCCTAGATCTTTTTAGGACCAGCTTTCCTATAAAATAGAACTGGTGAAAGAATATAAGAGAACGTATAGATGTCTTCCTAGGTACTCAAATAAATAAGCATAACTCTTTTAGAATCTTTGAGTTATGCTTACTATTTATTTATTTGAGTACAAAGCAGGATTGCTAAGCTAAATATTTTTGAACAGTGAAAATCATCATGGCTGCTTCTAAAATCCTCTGGCTGCATTGTTGAGCCGCAATTGGGGTGCCCCGAGGACAAGCCTGCCATCTCGGTCCCGTTCTTCGAAACCAATTCTGTGCCCCCCTCTCGAAAGCCTTAACGGGGATAAATCCATCCTCATCCCCCATACCTGTAGATCCCCATTCCCCATTTGGGCCCCACGGGGAACACTCCATCATAAAAATTCTCTCTAATATAGTGATAATAAAGGCACCACCACATGATAAAAATTATAAACATATCAATCATCAATAGGCAATAACAAGACAAAAAATAAAAGGTGCATTATTGTATACACATGATATACAAACGTTATATATATACAGTGATAGTAGGCTTGGAAATTTAATTTTATAGGCTATCCGGGTTCCAGTAAAGTGCAACACCTTGAATTTTAGAGTATAAAAATTTCTTTGCTCTATACTCAAAATTCAGGTGTTACCCTTTCCTTTCTTCACTTTCCCCTTTATTTAAACAATACAGAGTTATTTTGTTCTATGTTGGTGTGAGCCCTATAAGTGTCATGGTTGTTGCATTCATGCTGTTGCATAGTATTTCTAAGTGCAAGAAGTGTTTGAAACAAGTTAATTTGTCTTGTAAAAGTTTCCTGTAATTTTTCATATTTTCTGAATACTTTTATATTTTCTGAAGTTCAAAATCTATTTATTTGAGGTACTTAAGAACTTTTTCAAAAGTTCTAAATATGTTTTTTGAGTTTATTGGGTGCCAAATTATATCTAGGAATTTTCCTAGAATTTTATGAGCCTTCGAGATATTTTTCAGATATTAAAAACAATTTCAGCCTTTTCTGAAATTACTTTTAATTTTAAAAAATGGGATAATTATGAAAAATAAAATATCTTCAAACTCTAGCAATATATATATATCCCTTTCCAAATTTTGAAACCCCATCCCCAGTCTAGATCCGAAACTCCTGAAATTGCTCGCCGAAGTTCGGGACCATTCCAACTCCGGTGAGCAATTACTTTCAATCCGTGCATCGTTGGCAGAATTCGAGGGTAGCGTTGCGTTTGTCTTGTCAAGAGCTTCATCCCGGTGCCTTCAATTCGTCGATCTGACCGACGGTTCGTCCTCAATCGACGAATTTGTGCTCAGCTCCGGCACGAGTTTCTTCTGCGGTGAGCCTCCCCTCCATTTTTAACATGGTGTTCTTCGTTTTCGTCCTCCCTGCGCAGCCTCTCCCTCTCCTCCCTCTCTCTCCCTAACGGTGGCACCTCCCTCCCCCTCGATTTTGCCCCCCTGCGCCTCAGCGTGCGTGCCCGGCGACGCCCCCTGGCCACGGCCCGGGCCCCCTCCTTCCCCTTGCGTGTCGTCCCCTTCCCTCCTCTCTCCTTCTCTTCCATGGTTGAGAGGGAGGAGAAGCAAGTGGAAGAAGAATGTTGTTTTGTGAAAAACACCCCCGGACGAATTCAAAACTTTGTATAAAAATTTATTTCAATTTAAATTCGTGATATGTTTTGCGTTTTAAATATGATTCACTCCGTTCAAGTTGTGTTAGATTCGTATTAAAATTGTCTACATGTTAGAAGTATTATTCTCTGTTGTTGCACATTTTATTTAATTTTTTTAATGTTTGTTTGACCGATGGTTACTAGAAAGGCGTTTTAATTTAAATTTAATTTAGGATTTCGATTTGCGCATTTATAATTAAACACCAGCATGGTTAACCTTAACTGAAATATTCTTTATTAATAATTGTTTAGTTTAATTGTGCTATATATTTATTAGTTCTCGCGTGTCGTGTCGGCCTGCGCACCGTACGCGTGTTGTACATGTATTGTACACGTACATGTTAGTGCTCTACCCTAATCAACGAACATGATGAGAATTACTTTATGATACTATGATTCATTATGATTATGAACTTGTGACATTTTAGGGGGCTCGGGCGGTTTTCCGAGTGCCTCGTAAGGACCTATTCGTTGAGAGATCACCCGTACAACCATGAGGGTGGAATGGGACGCCCTTAGCTGATTAATTAGAGGAACTTGGGGTGTAGTTTTCTTAGCGATTATGCCGTCAATAAGGTTTGGGGCACAGGGCTTGCTTTGCTAAGGGTGGGTGCCGAGGTTCATTCAATTTGATTTTGTTAGTCACCCACCTTAGTGGGGAGTAATGTGTTTGTACGACTTGCGAATCCTAACGGACTGCTACACACTAGGATAATCTTTGTAAAGGCTACATAGTTAAACCTTGTCGACTTACCTTGGTAGTGTTTGAGGATTTGATCGACCTGAGGCAAAAAGGGATCATGACTCATGGGTAAAGTGTGCAACCTCTACATAGTGTTAGAAACTGGTATATCAGTCGTGCTCATGGTTAAGACCAGCCTTGGGATCCTCTTTAATTAAAGATACTATGGATTCATTTATATTGATGATTTAATGATGATAGCTATACTTATGATATTTGGTACGTTCCTCTTTGAGGAAGTGCTCTCTTTTGGGAATATCAACTTGGGTTTTATGATAAAACTTGGCTTCTATTAATGATAAATACCTGACCAACTAAAAATAACTGCTTTGAGCTTAACCCCACATACAACTAGTCCACTTCAACCAAACGGGACATTTGCTGAGTACGTTGATGTGTACTCACCCTTGCTTAAACATTAAACATCAGGTTGTTCCTATTGCAACCATTGCTCGGGAAAAGACGAAGGAAATGAGGTGGATTTTCAGGAGTTTCAGGACTTCGAGGAATTCTAAACTAGACTAGCGGCAAACCCACAGTTGGCTGCCTGTGAAGGCCTTATTTTACTACGTTTCGTTCAGCACTTTGATTTATGTTTAAGTTTATGACAATGTGGATGTTTTGGACATCATGATATAATAAAGTTATACTTATTTTCGCTATTATTTGAGCATTTTGTAATGATATCCAATTATGTAATTGATGTCTACGTGAATTTCTGTTTGTAGCATGTATATGGTTCGCATTTGGTTTAACTTCTAAAACTGGCCGTGAGATAAAGCTCCGCTAGAAAAAACTTAAAACACCCGCCTATTCCCATCCACACCCATTTTTTGTTTTTGGGGGCCTTCACTGCCAGTCCCGCGGAGAACTCGGCTCCGTCCCTACACCGAGGGCTGATTTGGTAGATCGGTAAATAGATGGGATCCATGGGAGTGAAATCATCTAGCTATTCAAAATTGAATAGCAACTCTTTGTCCACCCAACCAGCACTCGGGATGGATCGGGGGCATTTTGCCACCCCTAGCGGCAACGAACATATTTCAGTGCGAATGTATGCTGCACCTTGTGTTTCATTTCAGGGCAACTGAACGTGCATTATTGATGGCATGGCACGATTGGACGGCTGCAAAGCATGCCACCTCCGCCCGAGTGTGTTAGCAGCGAGCCAGCAACGGTCTCCGAGATGCCAGTCCGCTCTATATAAAGTGCCGACACTTCCGGCTCACATCCTGGCAGTCTGGCACTCGCACCGCACCCAAGAAAACCGCCGGCTGCCTTGCAAAACAGCCAACCTCACAGCTCACAGTCACACTAGCGTTGTCCTCTCGCGGAAGCAAAGGCCTGCTGGGGTGCGCGTGTCCGTCCGTGTGCGCGGGCGCGCCACAGCCATGACGAACCAGGACGTGGTGGTCCCGGACATGGGCATTGCGGCGGCTGCGGCCTTGCCGCCCCCCGGCCTCTTCGCGTGCCGCGGCGTCGCGGGGGCCGTGTCGTCGCTGCGGGGCACGTACGGCAGCCTTGGCCTCCCCGGCGGCGCCGCCGCCGACGGTGGCGAGTTCCGTTCCCCCGTGGCGGCGGCGGCGAATGCGCCGCCGGGTCGGACCAGCTGCACCAGCCGGGTCGTCGAGGCCATCCGCGCGTCGTCGCCCGCCCGCTGCCCCGCCGTCGACGAGTACGACGCGTGGACGGTGAGCTCGTCGCCGCGCGCGCCAGCCAGCCATTCCTTCTTGTGTTGTGTACCGGGCCGCCGGTCGTTGGTTGCGTTGCGTCGTCGTTCGGTTCGGTTCTAAATCTCTTGTCGCGCTTGCGCAGAGGAAGCACCCGTCGGCGCTGGGCAGCTTCGACCAGATCGCGGCGGCGGCTAAGGGGAAGAGGGTCGTCATGTTCATGGACTACGACGGCACGCTCTCCCCGATCGTCGCCGACCCCGACATGGCGTTCATGACCCCCGAGGTGACCGTTCCGATCCGTTGTGCTCGTCGATTTGAGGTTACGTTGCCATGAAAAATCCTATCGCTCACGCGTAAGAGCGTAACTATATAACGGCGGTATGCGCTCAGCAGATGAGGGCGGCGGTGCGCAACGTCGCGAAGCGCTTCCCGACGGCGATCGTGACCGGCCGGTGCATCGAGAAGGTATTACGCGCGCGCATGCATTCAAGCATCAAGCATCATCATTTCGACTCCTAATCAAGTACTGTACGTTTCCTTGTTTCCGGTTCAGGTCTGCAGTTTCGTCGGCCTGCCGGAGCTCTACTACGCCGGAAGCCACGGGATGGACATCAAAGGCCCAAACTCCAAGGTAGCCGGCCATCGTCTATCTATTCGTTCAACTAGCTAGCGACGACGACACTGCCCATGCAGCATCAACGCTCAATGATATATACTAGTACATCTTTTTGCCAACATTTTCATTCGCCTCGCTATACATACATCTATCTTCCGCGGCCAACAATTTCCAGGAGGACAAGACGGTCCTGCTGCTGCAACCAGCTCGCGAGTTCCTGCCGGTGATCGACAAGGTACATCTATATCATCTACCGGCGCACGCACGCACGCGTACACACGCTCCGACGATTACATGTATATATATATGTATATGGCCAGGCTTACAAGGCTCTGGTGGAGAAGACGAAGGACACGACGGGGGCCAGGGTGGAGAACAACAAGTTCTGCCTCTCCGTGCACTTCAGATGCGTCGACGAAAAGGTGATTCTTCCCCGGCCGGCCGGCGGCCGGCGGCTTCTTCTTCACCGAGTCTTACAATACCTTTGATTTAGTCGATGACGACTCCCTCTTTCGATCTACTAGTAGTAGTAATTTAGTCCCGCAGGTCAAACAAGAAGCTTAATAATGCATGTCAGCTAGTAGGCTAGCTAGCTCATATTATTGAAATGGCGATGAGCAACCGTCACGCATGAATGCATGTGGCCTGGCTAGTTATTAGCTCCTCGTGCACGCGTCATCTTCAACAACTGCTCCCCCCTCCCCCTGCAGAGCTGGAGCTCATTGGCTGAGAAGGTCAAGGCCGTGCTCCGGGACTTCCCCGAGCTGGAGCTCACCGAGGGCAGGAAAGTCGTGGAGGTCCGGCCGTCGATCATGTGGGACAAGGGCAAGGCCGTTGAGTTCTTGCTCAGGTCGCTCGGTAAGTACGTACGTGCCAGTGCCACTGCACACACATCATGCATGCTGCCGTCTTCTCTGTCGTCGTCCTTCCGCGCGCGACGAGAGAGAGTAAAAATCTTCTCTGATGGATCCCTTAGGATTCGACGACGACCGCACCAACGTCCTGCCGGTGTACATCGGGGACGACCGGACCGACGAGGATGCTTTCAAGGTGTGCATATATTTTTATACACATGAACTACTATACTATCGACGGCATTTCTACTACATGTACACACAGCAGACAGTACTACACGGACAGAGAGACACCAGCAAAACTGATGGCACCACCTTAAAAAACCCAAAAAAATAAACCTTAAGCCTTGTCTTCTTAGGTGTTGAGGGAGAGAGGTCAAGGGATAGGGATCCTTGTTTCGAAATGCCCCAAGGAGACTGATGCCACCTACTCTCTCCAAGATCCCACTGAGGTATGTGTATATATATATATACAATTACTGTGTCAGCAGATGAATAAACTAAGCAAGCTGTCGGTTAATAACACCTCCATGTCCTTGGTTTTCCAGGTCATGGAGTTCTTGGTCCGTCTGGGGCAGTGGAATCCACTGCGATCACCATCGCCGGCGGCGCGCCCAAGGGGGCGAAAGCAGTAACAGACGACGACAACAACAGATCGCTAAGCGTGTTTAATTTAATTATAGTTAGTTAGTTAGTTTATTAATTGTTGCACTACTCTAGGAGTAATAACCCTCCTCGACGATCTACATACATTACCCCATCGTCTCAGCTCAGCTCCCGGCCCCAGATGTGAACTCTGGCCGGCCAACCTGCTGATTGTGTTCGATCAGACGTTCTTCCATATGGGTTTTAGAGGCACAGGCAGGCATCCATGTGCAAAGCTGCCTGCCGCCTTTGATTAGCTTAACCCAGGAAGGTTCATCTGCTGTATGAGTTGTGTAGTGACTACCTAGCTATGACCTTAGCAGCTTAATTATTAGCCCGTCTACTGTAAAATGTAACATATAAGCAACTGGCAGAATTTTAATATGCACTTCCTTTGCTCTGAGGACCCAACCTCATTGCATGTGCTGTGTTGAATTTGTAGTGGCTTCAAATTGTCGTCTAACTGTCCAGCTTAGACACATTTACATTGCCTTTTTTTTTAACCAACGACACAAGAATGTGCTCGTTTCTATTAATAAAGAAGAGAGTCAAGCAGGGGCCAAGAAGCACCGCAACAAGCAACGAACGAGAGTACAAATAGATTACATAATTACACCTGCAACACCCCACAACCTTGCCTCCACCTTAATTGCTGCTAGTAGAGATCTGCCACTCGCCTCTATCGCCTTTGGAAAGTGTGGGCGTTCCTTTCTAGCCAAATTTGTCAGACCACCAGCAGAAGCAGGGAGCGCGTCCCCTTTTTTGGCACAACGAATGAGCCAACCATGAACCACCACTGCTTGATCGAAGAAGGGCCGATGGATAGCCAAGATGCGAGGGCCTCCCAAATTCTTCTCGAGTAGCGGCAACCAGCAATAATGTGATGAGCTGTCTTGAGGTGCCACTTGCATAGCGGACAAGAGGGACTATGTGGCCATCCACGAGCTGCAAGCCTATCAGAGGTCCAAACTCGGTTGTGGATGATGAGCCAAGCGAAGAGTTTGCATTTAGATGGCCCCCATGGATTCTAGATAAAGGCTTTGGGATTGAAACAAGTGTGACCCATAAATTGAATCCTGTGAGCAGAGGCTGCAGAATATTCACCAGAGGCGTTGTAGATCCAGTCAATGTGATCCTCTATGTTCGGCGACAAGGAGACCGAATGGGCGAAGGACCAGAGTTCCACAAACTGTTTTTAGTGATCAGTCGTGTGGATCCCCTGAAGATCAATGTGCTCACCCAATCTTTTTTAGTCAAGGCCTCCCAAACAGAGAGATTGCGGTCATGAGAGGCAGCGAAGATGTCAGGCGCAATGTCCTTGGGTCATCGACCCTTGACCCAAGCGCAATGCCAGAAGGAGGTCATGGCTCCATCAGCAATTGTGACTTTCATGGCTACTGCAATGTGGACTTTATCAGTTTCATTGCAAGGAGTTTCTAGGCCACCCAAGGGACATTTGGATCCTCCCATTCCCGTCACAGCCAACGAAGCCGTAGAGCTCTCGCAAATTGGCGGAAATTGGCAGATGTCGAGGACGCCAATCAAGCCCCCCAAGATCCAATGGCCTCACCATCGTCAACCAGTGAACCTTGAACTTGTCCTCGATGTGGTTCTCATTCCCTGCCTAGAAGAATCACCTCCTAAATTTGTCAATTTCTTTGAGCACCTCCTTTGGTACATTAATGGTTGTAAGTGTGTGAATAGGCTGCACATACAACATGGATTTTACTAAGGCATGTCTTCCTGCAAAAGTGAAACTACGACCTTGCCAGCATGTCCACCTGTTACTAACTTTATCGAGTAGATACTGGAAGTCAAATTTTTTGAGCCTCGCAACCATCAAGGGGATCCAAGGTATTTAATAGGGAAGCTCATTCTTGAAGCAGGGAAGCCAGCAAGAATTTCATTGAGGTTGAGGCCAGTACATTTGATAGGCACGACTAAAGATTTCTAAATATTGGTACGCAAACCAGTCACCTCCCCAAAAAGATGTAGTAGAGCTGCAAAAGAATCCAACTCTCTCTTTTTAGGCTTGACAAAGATGATGGCATCATCCGCATACAAAGAGGTCCGGAGACGTGTTCTAGCTTTAGCAACTCTGGACAGAATGCCTGCCTCGGTAGCTAGGTGGAGGAGGGGCTACAAGGGATCACTAGCGAGCACAAACAAGAGTGGAGAGAGGGGGGTCTCCTTGCCTTAGGCCCCAACCATGAGTGACTGATTGACCAGGGATTCCATTTAGGAGCACTTGGGAATTGGAGGTAGCCAGCAAAGATGCCACCCAATCTCGCCATTTTGTAGGGAAGCCAAGATGAGCTAGGAGAACGAGGAGGTAATCCCACCAAACAGAATCAAAGGCTTTTGAGATGTCAAGCTTGACTAGAAGCATGGGAGTTCTGTTGCGGTGTTATCTCCTGGCCATGTTGCGGATGAAAAGGAAATTATCATGGATGCTTTGACCTTTGATGAACGTAGCCTGGCATTTGGAGATGATATTCCTCATGGCGGCCACAAGCCTCATGGAAAGCAGCTTCGTGAAGAGCTTCGTGACACTGTGGATGAGGCTAATGGGCCTGAAGCTTGATAAATTCTAAGCGTCATCATGCTTTGGTAGTAGCACAATGTTGGCCCTATTTAGGAGGTCAAAATTTAGGAATCATTGACCATGCAGAGAATTCATGATCTCCATTAAATCTGCCTTGATGATAGGCCACCATGATCTGTAGAAGGCACCCGTGAAACCATCCGGGCTCAGTGCCATGTCTAAAGGTAGGTTCCTAATTGCCTCAAATGGCTCTTCCTCAGTGAAAGGGGCTTCCAATTAGGTCAACTCAAAATGTGGGATGTTTAAGGCTCCCAATTTAGGTCGAACACCCTTGAGCCAGGTGCTCCCAACACAACGTTGAAGTAATCGTGCACAAGCTTTTCCTTGTCCTCGTGAGATGTCACCCAAATGCCTTCTTGGTTTATCCTTTGGATGCAGTTTTTGCTTCTCCTTGAATTTATCCTCGAGTGAAACAACTTAGTGTTCGCATCACCCAGTTTAAGGTTACTGGCTATCGAAGCCTGACTCTTGCAGGCTTGCTCAATGATGGCAAGTGTAGTCACACGACACTTAAGGCCTGATCCCAGATGGCGCTCAATCTCGAAAAGCTCTATGGTCTCTTGTGCAACGTCGAGACGGTGGATTACATCTAGAGCCATTACGAACTTTAGCCTCGCATCGGAGATGATCGAGCGGCTCTAAGCTCTCAAGTGTCTGGCCATATATAGTAGCGAGTTTATGGTGCAGCACCTGGACAGAATGCACAGAGGGCGTAGGCGTGGCCCATGCCTTCTTAACCTCGTCTTGGAACCCAGAAAGTCTTGTCCAGAAATTCTCGAAACGAAACGGGCACGGTCGGCGGGGCCCAGTAAGACTAGAAAGGAGTAAAGGGCACTGATCTGAGATCGAGGTGGCTAGCGCTTGTAGACCATGAGAATCAAAGGAAAGATCCAGCTCTCATTACAAAAGACTATGTCAAGCTTGACCAAAGTGCACCGATTACGCTCATTGCTCCAAGTAAATTTTCGGTTTTGTAGGTGAATTTAATTTCATGAAGCTCACAAAAAATTAGCGTTGCCCGAAATAGCCCCATCTGACGTAGGTTCAAATTCCGATTGTTCTTAGCACGCGCAGCAAGGTAAAGGATTCTCAGTTGAACTCGAAGAATTTTAGTACATGCATGTAGTGAAGAAAGGATTTCTGCATCTCCGAGACATGAAGAGTTCCTCTGCAGTAACTTAGAGGAAGGTAGAACTCTCGTACCGTTGGATGCTAATCCAAGGAACCCAAGGATATCGCGCTTTGTTTAGGCCCATAGTTCAGAGACGGTGGGAGCTTTACCTCCCTGTAGCGCAATGGCACCTACTCCTGAATCCTGATACATTTCATGGATAAAAAAACACTTTTTTGTTGTATGGAATGCATGGCTCAGCCTTGACTAGCTTGTAATTGTCAATTGGAGCGCCCTTGTATACTTGTTCAGAGGGGGTGGCCGGGTGGGGGTGGGGAGCGCTCGACTACTGTGCCGCATCATAAATTTGCTGAATAAAGAAAGAAAAAACCAAAGAACTTATCTGGGACAGGCCTTACATATACAAGGCGTTCACTCAAAGAGTAATTTAGTTGATTCGCTTGGGTTTCCTCCTGCATGTCTTGCCGCACAAAATCTGACTTGTTTAAAAACATGCAGCTTGTGTACACAACAAAATTGCAAAAGGCATTCCTTAGGAAGCGAACTGTTTTTTTTTTGTGCATGTGCTTGTTTATCAGGGTGTACAAGTAGAACATGTACACTCGTGTGTTCTTGACGCACCTCTTGTCAATGAGCACAAATCATGCATATACATACGCTTGTGCCTGAATTATGATTTATGAAGGGTGTTCATATTTAAAAAAAACATGTGTATATACATGGAACTCTTAGGTTATCTTTGTACCTCGGTGATAGATTAGAGCATCTTCTAGAGACTCTTCATTTTTTACTCTCTATTTAACTATCTATTACATTTTTTATAAAAATTACACTGTATATATAATATCTCACTCCAACAAACTATTTCTGTAGTAGAAAAAGGCTTAAAGCCTGCGGTGCGATATATTTTTACAGGCAGATTCGGTTATCAACCGCCTGCACTATTTTTAGTGGCGGTTCCTCAATAAAACTGCCACTAAAAATCGAACCGCCACTAAAAATCGTATTTCTACAGGTGGTTCCTTCGGAAAACATCGATTTCTAGTGGCCATTAGAAATCATTTTTATCCTTAATTTTTCGAGTTTTTCAAACGACCTCAGATGATTGAATCATCAAAATAAAAGTTGTAGATCTCTAAAAGTTGTGAAACTTTGTAGTTGACAACTTTTTTATTTGAACTCATTTTGGTTCTAAAAATTGAATCTAAGTATGTCAAATATAAAATTCAAATTTTGCAAACTACCTCGGATGAAAAAAGTGTCAAAATGAAAGTTGTATAACTTCAAAAGTTATTCAACATTGTAGTTGACAACTTTTTAATTTAAATTTGTTTACGGTCTCAAACAAGCAATTTAAACTTAGTTGGTTTAAAAGCCCATAAAAAAACTACAAACTAGACACAAAGCATGTCATAGGCATAGTGGTAGTAGAGGGTTCGCGCGAGGGTGAGGTCGACGGTTCGATTCCTAACAACCGCGTAGCGCGCGAAAAATGAAGCGACTTCGACGGAGACTGTTTTTAAAACCCGTTTAATGTTTCTGAAAATAATTTTTACTAGCGGTCCTCAGTTACCCGCCTGTAAAAATAATGATTTCTATTGGCCCATAGCACTGACGGTTATAAGAAACGCCAATAAAAATAGGTTCACAACCGTCACTATAGAGCTTCTTTGTACTAGTGTTTATCTAATTTGACTAGTCAGATGGCTAGCCAAATTTAGCTAGTGAGAGAGCCAATTTAGAGAGTCAGATAACTTGACGAGTCAGATAGCTAGTCTGTGTATGTTGGATAGTTATTTTGCTATTGAGTAGCCAAATTTTAGCTTGGCCAGTTATTTAGCTCGTCTCTTGGAGATGCTCTTAAGCTGCCACTGTTATCGGACCAGACATTATTAGAGTACATGAAATACTTACTAATCTACAAGACACTAATTCGTATGGACACTAAAGTGGTGTTTGGTTTAAGGAATCATTCCATCCAAAATGAGGTGGTGCATCATGTGTTCATTCATCAAATTTGGTGGGATGACATCATTTCTTTTATTAGTACTAACTAAATTACTACGAGGAATGAGCACTACAGGAAACGCCTAAATTTTCGTGGGCCAAAAACCCACGAAAATAAGCCTAAACCGACGAAAATAGCCGCCGAAAATAAGTTCGATGAAAATAGGCAAATATTTCCGTCGGTACCGACGAAAAGACCTATTTTCGTCGGCTTTCCCAAGGCCGACGAAAATAGTTGGTCGGTTGACTATTTTCGTCGGCCTCGATGGCCGACGAAAATGGGGACGTGATTTTAGTCGGCCCGGTGGTGGCCGACGAAATTAAGTGCCCAGGATATTTTCGCCGGCCACCACCAAGGCCGACGAAAATTGATGGTTCCCCCCCCAAAACAGATTTTTCTGCACCTTTTATTAATTCACAGCAAAATACACAATATCACAATTCACATATACATATTCACAAGCAAAATACACAATTCACAAAACACATTCACATATACATAAATAGTCCATAGTCTATTCAAATAAGTCCAGAGTCCATAAGTCCATTGTCCATTCAAATACACAATTCACAAAACACACTCACTACTCACTACTCACTCCGGCAGGCTGTGGGAGTTTTGGCCACTCCCTCCTCCGCCACCAGGAAGGTGGCCACTCCCTCCAGAACCATGGACGAGGAAGTCTGGAACGTTGACAACACCCTCCGATCCATGAGCATGTGACGCTGAACCTTGCAATTCATCAATCATTCAAATAAGGTTGTGTTTTGCTATCCCTATACCTATACATTGCTGTGTTTGCTCAATATTTGCATAAAACTAAACATGGAACGTCACCTGTGATCCATGGTGATGAGGAGGTTGTGCATGCATCCACGGGTACTGTTGTGGTGGCCACCCCAGAGGTGGTGGCACCCACCCCGTCGGTGGCGGTGCCATCCACGCTTGAAATGGCTGAGAGCCCGCCGGTGGCTGGGAGACCGGTGGCACCCATCCTAGGACTGGCTGCGATCCTTGGGGTGGTGGAGGCGTCCAAGTGCCTAGAGGTGTCTGCGTCCACCCAACACCGGTCCACTGTGGCTGCGACGCTGGAGCTTGTCCTGGCCACTGTCCCCATCCTTGTGCCTGCGAGCCATTTTTGATAATAAAAAAAAGTTGCTATGGAATTGAAGTGTTCATATAGTGTTACCTGGGGAGGGCGAAAAGCGGGCAAGTTCATATCAGGGTCGAGTCGAGTAGTCATTTCCTGCAAATGGATGCAACGTTAGAATCGCAACATTTTACTTTGAATTCAATGACGACACGTGATGAGATAGACGAATTACCTGAAAATAAGAAGCCATATATTTGCGTCAGCTGTCCAACCTGCTCCTGCGCTGCTCGAGCCTGCTCCTGTGCTGCCCGAGTCTCCTCCTCCAGCTGAGCCTCTCGAGCAGACCTGGAGGAGCGAGAACTCCCTCCCGAAGACGATGCCTTCCCTTGACCTATTGTCCTGTTATACTCCACAACGCCGGTGCCAAAGGCAAACCAGCATGATACACATAGTTGAGCCATTAAGTGGACACATTCTTGTTAATGAAATCGTCGAATCAAACACAAACACCTCACCTGCCATGCTTTCTACCCCCACCACTGTGGTACAACGCCGAGGCATCTAAGTCTGAATGCATCCAGTCGAAGTCAGGCCCATGGCGTTGAGTCATTTCCTCCCCATATGCATTCTGCAAAGAAAGTTAGAGTTGGAGTTAGACACAAAACATGCAATTTAATTCGTAAATACAAACTTGTTTACCATTTTCTCCCTTGCCGCCTCGCTGCATAGCACATCAGGGTTCGCCGGATCAGGGCCACGGTGACCACGGACGTAAACCTCCATAAAACTTGGAGCAACTCCACTTTCAGCTTCCTGCATGAAAAAGAAGAGTTAAACCATAGAATTTTCATAGATGTAACATACAAGTTTGGTTTATATACTTACCATGCGGCGTGCGGTACCAAGGTGTCCATCGGCGCCATACCTGTGCCCCGGTCCTTCAGTGCCACGGTTGGTACGGTGCTTCTTGGACTTTGCAATCCACTCTGGCGACGCCCATCTCTTAGCCAACCACCTCCAGGCTTCCATGTCCTTTGCCAGCCAATCCACAACGCTCTCCATGTACTGCTCCTCTGTGAGGTAGATCTCATTGGCCCCTAATGCTTTGCTCATTTTCTGCCCCTTTATCTTCTTGTAGTAGTAGTTGACGGCTGCGATGCAAGCATTGTACATGGCATCCTTGATTACCTTATCAGCGCACTTCCGAAAGTGTCTCTTCACACGTGCCCACTGAGCCTGATCCTCCTCGATCTCATTCGGCAATTGGAACCTCCCCTACATATCAATGGAGAAGTTAAGTTAAAGTAAGATTAGGAGAAGCAATAATTCAGTGAATTGCTTATATACGAAAGTAAACTCACCCAGAACTCGTCCCATACAGCCACCTGACAAGTCCTTCATTTTTGTTCCGAACTTCCCCCTCCGCTACTGCTTTCCCCTGGCTCCCCTGGCTGGACATAGTCCTTTAGACCCTAGTCGGCCCACTGCATAGCCGCGAACCTCTCGCCATTGAGCTCTACCATGCCAGGGTAGTAGAAGCGACAGAGGCTACCCAACACCGCGTTCACCTTGGGACGTCTGCCTGTACCGTCCCAATTCAAGTCTTCCCATGACCTACAAACATTAATAAAATAAGTAAACCAGTGCAATCACGTTCACATTAAAAAATTAACACAACAGAAATAAGCCCCACCATTCTCCATGCGGCCGGATGAGCCTCTTCTCGGCAGGTCTCGGACCAAGCGCATTGCTCTTTTTATACCTAAGTATACAAGTAAATTCAATATGATGAAATGATTAAAAACTAATATCAATTAAACTAATATGCATAATAATACCTGAAGGACGTAGAACCATCTGACGCGTCGCCCGCGCTGCCTGCCCCCATAGGGTCAACCTCCTCATCCTGCTCACCCTCCTCATCCTGCTCACCCTCGTCACCCTGCACATGAGCATCCTGCTGAGGAGCCTCCTGCTCACCCTCCTCACCCTGCACTTCGTCTAGATAGTCGAGAAGTTGCTGCTGCCTCTGTCGGCTCTGTGAGGTGCCCTGAAAAAGCCCACTGCCCGAGCTGTCCTCGCTGGCCGCGCTGCCCCCACTCCTCCTCGATCTCCTATGCTTGAACATGTTCAACTGTAGATAAATTAATGTCAAACCACAGTATATGAAACAAATAATATGAAAATTAATAATGTGAAAATTGGAATACATAGCTTAATTGATTAACTAAAAGAAACACACTAATCAAAAGTCATCCGCATCCGATGATGCTTCTTCGGCTCGTTGTTTATTCATACGCTCTTGATTTCGTTGGATCTTTACTGATCTTCTAACGACAACAGGTCGTTTGCGCTTTGACCTAGGTTCTTCAATTAAGTCGCTTGAATTGCAACAGAGATTTTCAAGGCCTTCTCCATTGGTCACATGGAATCAGTGAGCTATTGTCACACCCGGTTTTAGAAGGCAAACCGAATGCGAACCATGTACGTGCCAGGATCAGTTATTCACGTACACAGCAGTTACATAATATGGACATCATCACACAGTGCTCAAAATAGTATTAATAAGGGAAATAGTCGATTACATCATACGTCTGAGACGTCCATGTAGTTCTTACAATAAATCAAAGTGCGGAAAAGAAACGTAGATAACGCGGCCTTCACAGGCAGCCGACTGGGGGTTGCCGCTAACCCACACCTAGAACTCGTCGTAATCTTGGAACTCCTGGAAGTCTCCTTCCACAGCTTCATCTTCGCCTGAGCAGTGGTTGCAATGCTGACAACCTGGGGGGGTTTGGTGTGTAGAGCAAGGGTGAGTACACATCAACATACTCAGCAAGTATCCTGTTTGGCTGTAGTGGACTAGCTTTATGTGGGGATAAGTCAAGCAGTTGCTTTTAGTTGGTCAGATTATTATTTACTAGTAGAAAGCCAAGTTTTAGCATTAACCCAAGTTATTAACCCGATGTACCCTTTCCAAACGGAAAGAATACCACTTACCAGTACCATAGCCATAACCAAAACCATCGATCTCATAGCCAACTGTACCATAATGTCTCTGATCAAGTACCACTAATCACTGGAGCTCCCTTGGCCGCTCATAACCGCGAGCACGGCTGATATATCAGTTTTCATAACACTCTGCAGAGGTTGTGCACTTTACCCACAAGCCGTGATTCCCTCTTGCCTCGGGCCGATCAAACCCTTAAACACTACCAAGGTGAATAGGCAGGGTTTCACTACGTAGCCTTTACAAAGATTCCCCGGGGCTGTAGCCACCCGTTAGGTTTCCTAAATGCACCGCACTCCTCCCCAAGGGGCGAACCCAAACTTGGCAGAGCGAGCCGCATACACCGAGCCCCATTGACGGCACGACGGCTAAGTGAACTACACCCCGGATCCTCTAATTATTCAGCTAAGGGCACCCCATTCCACCCTCATGGTTGCACTGTTTTCCCGGGCGGTCATCCATAGAACAGGTCCTTACGGAGAGGCACTCGAGAAACCGCTCGAGCCCCCTTGAATACCACAAGTACAACATCATAATAAGAGAAGGGAAAACAGCGTATCATAGATAATCTCATCATGTTCATTGATTAGAGTTGAGCAATAGCATAAAGCTAAACAGTAATAATCCAACCCAAATAGGTAAACAAGGACATGGATAACAAAAGCTAGTCAATCCTTAGGTATAAAGGTGTAATGCGGGAGGTGAATTAAATAATGAATAGGACAGAGATAGGTCAAAGGACACTTGCCTCCACCAACCGACTGCTGCTCAGGGGCTTCTCCTGCGAATTCCTCGGGCTCTTCGACCGGATCGTTCTCTATGCGAGCGCAAACATACATACATCCATCCACATATTTAATACAAAAGAACAGTACACCATACAAGGGAACAAATAAAGTGAGTATGCATCAAGTATGACATTCGATATCACATTTGTTATGGTTAGAAAGAAACGGGAAAGGGTCTCGCAGGGGGTTAAATCTTATGCACTAACGATCAATTACAATTGGTTCTTAACAAAAGAATTCCGTTATATGCACTAGTGGGAACCTAATCATTTTAAGTTGTTCAACATCGCACGAGATAAACAATTAACTACATAAATAAATTAGCATAACGGAATTTTAAATTAAGCTTCATATTTCAATAACATTAACAATGATTAGCCTACCTAAAATAAAATAGCTATGATCACAGAAAGAAAATAAAATAAAATAAAAAAAATAAAAAACAGAGGGGGGGGGGGGCGGTTGAACCGGCCCTAGGGGCGGTTGAACCGGCCCTAGGCAGGGCGGCCGAGCAGGGCGGCCGGGGCGGCTGAGCCGGCCCGGTTGAACCGGCGGCCAGGCGAGCGCGCGGGGGGGGGGGGTCGGGGTGGCCAGGCGGGCGAGCCGGCCAAGCGGCCAGGCGAGCGCGCGACCAGGGCGGCCAGGCGGGCGGCCGAGGGCGGCCAGCGGGGGGGTTGGGGTGGCCGGGGGCGCGGCCAAGGCCGGCCGGGGGCCAGGGGCCAGGCGGGCGCGCCAGGGCGCGGCCGGGCGGGCGGCCAGGGCGAGCCGGCCATGGCGGCGGCCATGGCGCCGAGCGGCGAGGGGAAAAGGGAGGGGGGATGGGGGGAGGGAGGAGAGGGGGAGGGGGCCTCACCGGCGACGGGGACGGGGACGGGGCGGGGCGGCCGAGCGGGGCGGCCGATCGGCGACGGGGCAGGGGGCGGCGGCGGCTTAGGGCAGGGGTAGGGGCGGCGCTAGGGAGAGAATGAGAGAAAATGAGAGGGAGAGGGAGAGGGTTTGGGGAAAAAAGGGGAGGTGGGGGGGCGGCATGGGCCAATTGGGCCCAAGGGGGGGCGCCAGGGGCGGCTGGGCCGGCCGGGGTCGGCCCACGGCGCGGGAGAGAGAGAAAAAGAGGAGAGAGAAAGAGAGAGAAAAAGAAAGAAAAGATCTTCTCCTCATTTTCGAAATCCGATCTTTCTACATGAATGCATTTGCACTTTCAAAGCAATCAAAAGAAATGCAAGGTTCGGCATGGTGCATCAAACAACATAAAGTATTTAGGGTTTTTCTTACACGGGAATTCCAAACCGAATCCCGCTAGAACTTTGGAAAAGGTCAAGGTTTAGCGAAGGGAAAAAGAAAAAGAAAAGGTAACGCCCGAATTTTGGCGAGTAAAGAAAAGAAAAAATTCAACTGCAAAATTCGGGGCGTTACAAACCTATCCCCCTTAAAAGAATCTCGCCCTCGAGATTCAGGGCTGGCTAGCAAAGAGCTCTGGGTACTTGGCCATCAGATCATCTTCACGCTCCCTGGTTGCTTCTTCCTCAGAGTGGTGATTCCATCTGACTTTGCACATTCTGATGGTCTTCCTTCGGGTGACTCGGTCTGCAACCTCAAGGATTTGCACTGGCTTCTCAACGTAGGTCAAGTCCTCCTGGACTTCCAGACCTTCCACTGGCAACTGCTCTTCTGGCACACGCAAGCACTTCTTCAACTGAGACACATGAAAGACATTATGCACAGCAGACAAATTCTCGGGCAAACTGAGCTGATAGGCCACTTCTCCTCGTCTTGCAAGAATCTGATACGGACCAATGTAGCGGGGTGCTAGCTTGCCTTTCACTCCGAATCTTCTGACTCCTCTGATCGGTGACACTTTCAGATAGACAAAGTCTCCGACTTCAAAACTCAGCTCTCTTCTTCTTGTGTCTGCATAGCTTCGCTGCCTCGATTGCGCTATCTTCAGATTCTCTCGGACCATCTTGATGTTCTCTTCGGCTTCAAGCAAAATGTCTGGCCCAAACACTTGCTTTTCTCCAGGCTGATCCCATTGCAACGGAGTTCTACAACTCCTTCCATAAAGCGCTTGAAACGGTGACATCTTCAAACTGGTCTGATAACTGTTGTTATAGGAAAACTCTGCATAAGGCAAACGCTTGTCCCATCCGGACTGATCTTGCAACGCACAGGCTCTCAACATGTCTTCAAGAATTTGATTGGTCCTTTCAGTCTGGCCATCTGTCTGCGGGTGATAAGCTGAACTGAAATTCAGATGCGTGCCCAAGGCTTCATGCAACTGCTGCCAGAAATGAGAGGTGAACTGCGTTCCTCTATCTGACACTATCTTCTTTGGCACACCATGAAGACAAACGATCCGAGACATATACAATTCTGCCAATACTGCACTGTTGTAGTTGGTCTTGACAGGTATGAAGTGGGCTGACTTGGTCAAACGGTCCACCACTACCCAAATAGAGTCGTAGCCGGCTCGAGTGCGAGGCAATCCGACTATGAAATCCATACCAATTTCATCCCATTTCCACTGAGGGATCTGCAACGGTTGCAACAATCCAGCTAGTCTCTGGTGTTCTGCCTTAATTCTTCGACAACTATCGCACTTAGCCACATGCTCTGCGATTTCCCTCTTCATTCCGTACCACCAGAATTTCTTCTTCAGATCCTGATACATCTTCTCACTACCAGGGTGAATCGAATAAGCTGTCTCATGAGCTTCCTTAAGAATCAACTCCCGAATAGACTGGACATTGGGAACACATAAGCGGTCTTTGAACCATATCACGCCTTCAGCATCTTCTCGAAAATCTTTGCCTCTGCCATCTAGAATCAATCGCCGAATCTCATTGATCTTTTCATCATTCTTCTGCGCTTCTTTGATTTCGCGCTCCAAGGTAGGTTCCAACTCAACTGTGACTCCTCGCGAATTGTTCAGAAATCCGAGACTCAACCTGTCAAACTCTTTGGCCAACTCATAAGGCATCGGACGAGCGACCATCAGATTGACTTGACTCTTTCTGCTCAAAGCATCTGCCACTACGTTTGCTTTGCCTGGATGGTAATGAATCTCCAACTCATAGTCTTTGATCAACTCTAACCATCTTCGCTGCCTCATATTCAACTCTGACTGAGTGAATATGTACTTCAGACTCTTGTGGTCTGTGTAAACATCACATTTCTGTCCATACAGATAGTGCCTCCATGTCTTCAGTGCGTGAACCACTGCTGCCAACTCTAGATCATGGATTGGGTAATTCTTCTCATGAACCTTCAGCTGTCGGGACGAGTAAGCCACAACTCTTCCCTCTTGCATCAACACACATCCCAAACCTGTGTAGCAAGCATCGCAATACACCGAAAAGGGCTTGTGCACATCAGGCAAGACTAGGACAGGCGCTGTAGTCAACTTCTCTTTCAACGCTTCAAAGGCCTCTTGGCATTTCTGGGTCCACTTGAACTCAACCTTGTTGCCTAGCAACACTGTCATAGGTTTCGCAATCTTCGAAAACCCTTCAATGAATCGCCGATAATATCCGGCCATTCCAATGAAACTCTTGATTCCTCTAGCATCTGTTGGCGCTTTCCAGTTCAAAATGTCTGCCACTTTCTTCGGATCCACAGCCAATCCTTCCTTGTTGATTATGTGACCCAAGAACAGGACTTCACTGATCCAGAACTCACACTTGCTCAACTTTGCATACAACTGGTGCTCTCGCAATCTCTGCAATACCATCCTCAAATGATCTGCATGCTCTTCTTCGCTATGAGAGTAAACTAGAATATCATCAATGAATACCACCACAAACTTATCAAGGTAATCCATGAATACACTATTCATCAAGTTCATGAAGAATGCTGGCGCATTGGTCAAACCAAAAGACATCACTGTGAACTCATACAACCCATACTTGGAAATGAATGCCGTCTTCGGAATGTCCGAAGGTCGGATCCTGAGCTGATGATAACCTGACCTCAGATCAATCTTGGAGAACACGCTGGCTCCTCTCAACTGGTCGAACAGATCTTCTATTCTGGGCAAGGGATACTTGTTCTTGATCGTGACCTCATTCAAAGCTCGGTAATCGATACACATCCTTTTGGTGCCATCTTTCTTTTCTACGAACAAGACAGGAGCGGCCCAAGGCGAGGTGCTTGGCTGAATGTAACCTTTCTCTGACAGCTCATCAATTTGCTTCTTAAGTTCATCCAACTCTGGTCCAGATATTCTGTAAGCTCTCTTAAAGATAGGGGCGGTTCCAGGAAGAAGCTCTATAGCAAACTCAACTTTCCGCTCTGGTGGCATACCTGGTAAATCCTTTGGAAACACATCTGGGAATTCGGAAACAACCTTGATACTCTCAATTGGGTCTGCTTCACTGCTATCAACGGTCATCTGATAACAACTTCCTTTCTTTGGCTCAGGCGGGACTAGCTCGGTCACCACTTCCTCTCCTAGTGGGGACACCAACTTGATTGTCCTTTTATCACAACTGATAGCTGCCTGATACTTATCTAGCCAATTCATCCCTAGGATGACATCTATTCCCTGAGTACCCATTACTATAAGGTTGGCGGGAAACGCTATCCCCCTTATTTTCACACTTATATTCAAACAAATGCTATCGGCTCGAATTCTACCACCGGCTGAGTCAATTTGAATGGGGGTTGACATGGTAGTAATTGGAAGATTATGTGCTTCTACCCATGATGCAGTAATGAAAGAATGCGTTGCTCCAGTATCAAATAACACTTCTGCAATATGGGAGTCGACTGGGAACATACCTACTATCATGCCGGGGGTCTCCTGAACTGCTTCAGCCTCCAAGTGATTCAATCTTCCATGATTATAGCGCTGTTGAGGGCGATTGCCTGCTCCAGGCTGAGGCACATTCTGCTTTGCTGGGGCATTGGGGCCTGACTGCTGCTGGGCTGCCTTCTTCGGACATTGCATCACCCAGTGGCCTTGCTCTCCACAGTGGAAACACGCTCTGTTTCCAACCTGAGCTGGTGCTGCCTGACTGTTCTGCTGATTTGCTGGGGCAGGAAGACGAGGGGCCTGCTGATTCTGCCTTTGAAACTGACCTCCTGACTGATTGCTCTGACGGTTCTGGTACTGATTCTGAGGATACTGCCTTTGAAACTGCTGATGCTGCTGAGGTGGACGCTGGTTCTGCCTGAACTGCTGAGGTTGATTGCCTGAGAAACGAGGACGACTGCTGCTTCCAGACTGCGGTCCACTGATCTTGCGCTTACGATCTTCCATCTCCTTGCGCTTTCTCTCCGTCATGATCGCTCTATCAATCAGGTGCTGGAATGTCGGGAAGGTGTGGTTCATCAGCTGATACTGCAGAGGGTCAACCAAGCCTCTCAGGAAACGGTATTGCCGCTTGGCATCGGTGTTGACATCTTCAGGAGCATAGCGAGACAATTGCAGAAACTTGTCCCGGTACTCACTGACAGACAATGGCCCTTGCTTGAGGGCCAGGAACTCCTCCTTCTTCACTGTCATCAGACCTGCAGGAACATGGTACTGACGAAAGCTACCCCTGAATTCTTCCCAGGTGATGGTGTCGGGGTTGGCATGGGTGGCGAGGTAAGACTCCCACCATGACTGGGCTGCTCCTCTCAACAGACGGGGACCATACAGAACTTTCTCCCTGTCATCGCACTGAGCGGTATGCAACTCCCGCTCCACAGTGCACAGCCAATCTTCAGCATCCATGGGGTCAGAAGAATGAGCGAACGTTGGTGGATGACCTCTCATGAATTCAGCACGCTTGTCTCTGGGCATCTGAGGCATCTGAGGCTGAGGTGGGGCCTGCTGCTGCTGCTGCTGCTGAATGGCGGCCAAAGTCTGACCGATGGCTTGAACTGCCTGAGTCTGCATCAGAAACATCTGCTCGATGGACATCGGGGGCGGGGGCGGCAGCTGCTGCTGCTGGGGCGCCTCCTCCTGTTGAGCGGCTCGCTCCTGCTGAGCACGCCTTCCTCCTCTGCGCCTATTCTCTGACATCTGCAGAATGCAACCACACATCAGAACTGATCTGGCAAGTCTTGCAGCATAAGAAAAGAGAAGAGGATTCTTCAACAGCACTGAACAGATGAGCATCTTCACTGATCTCCAACACAGACCACACAGCTTCTCAGATAAAGAGGAAAGTGGAATAAAAGGTTTCCCAACTATATAACTAACTTTATTAATATAATAGGTAAACCAAAGTGCAGGAGATACCCACACTCTGGTGACAATCATTACAAAGATCCAAACCAAACATAGTTCATCATGACAAACATAGATGCACAGGATATAGCAAACTACCCTGTCTAACTAGGACTAACTAAGACTGAGACTAAAGCTAAGACTGAAGCTTCTATGTATATATATTTCGTATTAATTACAAGATCCAACTCTAACGATCTATGGTTCTAGAGTTATCTTGGTCTTGCAGTCGGGATTGCCATAAGACTGGTGTCCACGCTGAGGTGAGCGGTACGGGTGCTGAGTCCCGACGGGAGCGGGGGAACCACCATCCAAGTGACGACGTTCCGCGCGCTCAGCCCACAACTGGGCGATCTCAGCACGAGCCCTACTCAGCTCGTCTAATGCATGGTCCAGCTCCGTGTTTAGCACGGCGGCTAGGTTGACTGTGCTGCTCAACCTAGGATTGCCCTCACCGACAGGTGAGACAATCACGCCTCCTGTGCTGCCAGATGGACGGCGGGGGTAATACTTCAGGTCAAGACCGTCAGCTGCCCCACCGAAAACCGAGCAGTAGTGCGAAAGCGCACGCCGTGCAGCATCTTGCATGGCTGCCTCAGCTGAGTCCCGCTCAGAGATAGAATAGTGCTCTGAACAGGTCTCTGCACCCTGGAGACTGTTCTCCGGACAGCGCACCAAGCAAGTTGCCTCCCAGCGGTCCGGGTAGACCCCGCGACTATGCTGGTAGACCACACAGCGATACTCGACGGACCAAGTATGCCGGTCAAATGCCCGACGTAGCAGGGTGTCGAGCGCATCGTGGAAGTGACACCCGCGAGCAGCGTCGCGAGTGATGGGTCGAGCAACCCATCCTTCCGGCTCAGGGTTAGCAGAGAAGTCGGTGTCGTGGCTCGAGCTGTCGTCGCCATCTCCGTCGTCTGGGTCTCCTCCAGCAGCTACTCCAGAAGCTGGGGCGCCCAGTGGTGGTGCAGGGGGCGGCTCCAGAGGAAGCACATGGGAGCAGCTCCTCACGGACTCTATCTCCTGGTGGAGCGAGAAGGAAGAGCTCTGCTGCTCCTGTCGTCGACGCTCCTGCTCCTCACGCAGGCGGTGGTGTAGTCTCTCCAAGTGGCTGGACTGTCCGGCCACGGGACGGCGAAGCGGACGCTCAGCAAGGCGGGAGGGTAAGAAGGGGATGACTGACTTTCGTGCAGTGTGTCTAAGTCGAGCCATCTACAAAAGATATCGCAAGCAAAAGGGTGAGAACAGAATTAATATGACCAGCAAGTAATAAGTAAATGAAGGATCAGAATGAAACACAATTTTTTTTAGCAAGGTATAATATATAGTAGAACATAGGTTTGGTCGGTAGGACCAACTTTTGAAGGGATATCAAAGTCAAGGCAGAGACAGAGGTCTATAGTCCTTAGAACGACCATTCTACTCTAGGTTAGCGGTCCTACAGTCAGCACGGCTCTGATACCACTTATGTCACACCCGGTTTTAGAAGGCAAACCGAATGCGAACCATGTACGTGCCAGGATCAGTTATTCACGTACACAGCAGTTACATAATATGGACATCATCACACAGTGCTCAAAATAGTATTAATAAGGGAAATAGTCGATTACATCATACGTCTGAGACGTCCATGTAGTTCTTACAATAAATCAAAGTGCGGAAAAGAAACGTAGATAACGCGGCCTTCACAGGCAGCCGACTGGGGGTTGCCGCTAACCCACACCTAGAACTCGTCGTAATCTTGGAACTCCTGGAAGTCTCCTTCCACAGCTTCATCTTCGCCTGAGCAGTGGTTGCAATGCTGACAACCTGGGGGGGGGGGTTTGGTGTGTAGAGCAAGGGTGAGTACACATCAACATACTCAGCAAGTATCCTGTTTGGCTGTAGTGGACTAGCTTTATGTGGGGATAAGTCAAGCAGTTGCTTTTAGTTGGTCAGATTATTATTTACTAGTAGAAAGCCAAGTTTTAGCATTAACCCAAGTTATTAACCCGATGTACCCTTTCCAAACGGAAAGAATACCACTTACCAGTACCATAGCCATAACCAAAACCATCGATCTCATAGCCAACTGTACCATAATGTCTCTGATCAAGTACCACTAATCACTGGAGCTCCCTTGGCCGCTCATAACCGCGAGCACGGCTGATATATCAGTTTTCATAACACTCTGCAGAGGTTGTGCACTTTACCCACAAGCCGTTATTCCCTCTTGCCTCGGGCCGATCAAACCCTTAAACACTACCAAGGTGAATAGGCAGGGTTTCACTACGTAGCCTTTACAAAGATTCCCCGGGGCTGTAGCCACCCGTTAGGTTTCCTAAATGCACCGCACTCCTCCCCAAGGGGCGAACCCAAACTTGGCAGAGCGAGCCGCATACACCGAGCCCCATTGACGGCACGACGGCTAAGTGAACTACACCCCGGATCCTCTAATTATTCAGCTAAGGGCACCCCATTCCACCCTCATGGTTGCACTGTTTTCCCGGGCGGTCATCCATAGAACAGGTCCTTACGGAGAGGCACTCGAGAAACCGCTCGAGCCCCCTTGAATACCACAAGTACAACATCATAATAAGAGAAGGGAAAACAGCGTATCATAGATAATCTCATCATGTTCATTGATTAGAGTTGAGCAATAGCATAAAGCTAAACAGTAATAATCCAACCCAAATAGGTAAACAAGGACATGGATAACAAAAGCTAGTCAATCCTTAGGTATAAAGGTGTAATGCGGGAGGTGAATTAAATAATGAATAGGACAGAGATAGGTCAAAGGACACTTGCCTCCACCAACCGACTGCTGCTCAGGGGCTTCTCCTGCGAATTCCTAGGGCTCTTCGACCGGATCGTTCTCTATGCGAGCGCAAACATACATACATCCATCCACATATTTAATACAAAAGAACAGTACACCATACAAGGGAACAAATAAAGTGAGTATGCATCAAGTATGACATTCGATATCGCATTTGTTATGGTTAGAAAGAAACGGGAAAGGGTCTCGCAGGGGGTTAAATCTTATGCACTAACGATCAATTACAATTGGTTCTTAACAAAAGAATTCCGTTATATGCACTAGTGGGAACCTAATCATTTTAAGTTGTTCAACATCGCACGAGATAAACAATTAACTACATAAATCAATTAGCATAACGGAATTTTAAATTAAGCTTCATATTTCAATAACATTAACAATGATTAGCCTACCTAAAATAAAATAGCTATGATCACAGAAAGAAAATAAAATAAAATAAAATAAAAAATAAAAAACTGAGGGGGGGGCGGTTGAACCGGCCCTAGGGGAGGTTGAACCGGCCCTAGGCAGGGCGGCCGAGCTGGGCGGCCGGGGCGGCTGAGCCGGCCCGGTTGAACCAGCGGCCAGGCGAGCGCGCGGGGGGGGGGGGGGGGGGGGTCGGGGTGGCCAGGCGGGCGAGCCGGCCAAGCGGCCAGGCGAGCGCGCGACCAGGGTGGCCAGGCGGGCGGCCGAGGGCGGCCAGCGGGGGGGTTGGGGTGGCCGGGGGCCAGGGGCCAGGCGGGCGCGCCAGGGCGCGGCCGGGCGGGCGGCCAGGGCGAGCCGGCCATGGCGGCGGCCATGGCGCCGAGCGGCGAGGGGAAAAGGGAGGGGGGATGGGGGAGGGAGGAGAGGGGGAGGGGGCCTCACCGGCGACGGGGACGGGGACGGGGCGGGGCGGCCGAGCGGGGCGGCCGATCGGCGACGGGGCAGGGGGCGGCGGCGGCTTAGGGCAGGGGTAGGGGCGGCGCTAGGGAGAGAATGAGAGAAAATGAGAGGGAGAGGGAGAGGGTTTGGGGAAAAAAGGGGAGGTGGGGGGGCGGCATGGGCCAATTGGGCCCAAGGGGGGGGGCGCCAGGGGCGGCTGGGCCGGTCGGGGTCGGCCCACGGCGCGGGAGAGAGAGAAAAAGAGGAGACAGAAAGAGAGAGAAAAAGAAAGAAAAGATCTTCTCCTCATTTTCGAAATCCGATCTTTCTACATGAATGCATTTGCACTTTCAAAGCAATCAAAAGAAATGCAAGGTTCGGCATGGTGCATCAAACAACATAAAGTATTTAGGGTTTTTCTTACACGGGAATTCCAAACCGAATCCCGCTAGAACTTTGGAAAAGGTCAAGGTTTAGCGAAGGGAAAAAGAAAAAGAAAAGGTAACGCCCGAATTTTGGCGAGTAAAGAAAAGAAAAAATTCAACTGCAAAATTCGGGGCGTTACAGCTATGTCTTGATTCGACGCCGCTTCTGGTTGAAAAACAGTATCATCGTTGTCCCTGCTCGTACTCACGTAGTCAGCACTCTCTGGAGCGACGACTTGTGGGTTGACTTTGATTGCAACCCACCAAGCCCTAAGGCTTGGGTGAGGATATGGCAGGTAGTACACCTATGTTTTGCCTGATTTGCAAGGACAACATCGCTCATACTGCTCAGAATCCTAGAGCTATGCTTCACCTCGACATTACCATACTTGTCGACACGAGTCCCACTATGAGCATCAAACCAGTCGCACTCGAAAAACACGACTTTAAGTTCCTTGGGGCCATCGAAAATCAACTCTACAATGTTTTGAAGAACACCGTAATAGTCCACTACTTTGTCATCGTCAACATATGAACTTGCCAACACACCACTATTGGTGGTGGCTGCCAATGGTCGACTCTTCTCCAATTTCGCGATTCGGAAGCGATATCCATTTACATCATAGCGAGTATAGTTCCGGACGGACACAGAGGTATGTGCCATTTGCTGCAAGTCCGGGTGCACAGAGTTTTTGGAAACCTATACAAGGAATTAGTATATGCATTATATCTTCCAAGTCTAAAATTCAAAGATTAAGTATGGACAATGAGAGAACGACAATTACTAACATAATTACGAAACCACTGCATGAAGTTTGGTCCACCTTTCAACCCATCACGTCGAAGATTTTCTAATTGGATGGCCATAGATTTACTAGTAGATTTCCAACATTCTTCATCAAACATGCTGGACATATTAGAAACATGGAGATTACACACTATAGAAATTATGAGATGAGAAAATGGACGTAACTATGAGGAAAACTTACTCGAACGCCTCATGTGTGCTGTCAATATTGCAATACATATATAGCATTAGCGTGTTCAAATCTGATGCTTCAATGTGACATACACTCCCTTTTCCAACTGCTTTACCCGGATTCGCAAAAATTTGAAGGGTGCTTTGGGGTGATTCATTTTCGACATGAAGTCGCACTGAAGGCGCAAACACATTGTTGGCTCGAGCGAAATACTTGGTTGAGAATTGAGATATCTCCTTAAGGGCAAAAGCCTCCGCAATACACCCTTCGACTCTAGCCTTGTTGCGAACAGACGCCCTGAGCTTTTTCAACGCCCTTTCTATAGGATACATCCGCCTGAATTGCACTGGTCCGCCTACCAAAGCTTCCTAAGGCAAATACACAATTAGATGTTGCATCACATTGAAGAATCCTGGTGGGAAAACCTTTTCAAATTTACAAATAAGAATTGGAATTT
Source organism: Zea mays (assembly GCF_902167145.1). Classification (NCBI taxonomy): domain Eukaryota; kingdom Viridiplantae; phylum Streptophyta; class Magnoliopsida; order Poales; family Poaceae; genus Zea; species Zea mays. The sequence continues at coordinate 6,959,166 of NC_050104.1, read as the reverse complement.
CTTTCTCAAATTTCTGCATCAACCTCTTCGATATCGTCTTTGCGCATACTTCCCTATAGAAGTAACTCAGCTCTGCAAATATGCTCCAAAGCTCATCCTTAAAATAGCCTCGAAACATCACGGGCATTAGCCTCTCCATAATAATATGGTAGTCATGGCTTTTCAAACCGATCAATTTACCGGTCTTCAGATTGACTGCCCATTTCAGATTTGCCGCATACCGATCTGGAAATTTCAGATTCTTCAACCACTTAAATATTTCTTTCCTTTCATCCGGCTTGAGGCAATAATCAGCTCGCAGCCTACTTTCATGCCCTTTATCGCTTACTTTCAACTCGAGCATCGGCCTCTTACAAATTTCAGCCATGTCTTTTCTTGCCTTCATATTATCTTTCGTTTTATCAGTCACATCGAAACATGTGCTTATGATGCTTTCAGCAACGTTACGCTCTTGGTGCATCAAGTCTATGTTGTGCGGCATGATCAAGGCTTTTGCATACGGAAGCTCCCATATTGATGAAATATGGGTCCAGTTGTGGTCCTCCCCGTAGCCTTGGAACCTATCATTTTCTCCTTGCTTCAGACAAGCATGCCATGCCATTATCTGCGGTGCAGTTTGCCTCTTTGGTGGCCCATTTCTGATTTTGGCTCCACTTCTGAATGCAGTAAGCGAACTCCTGAAATCATGCTTGAATGGAGTCCAACGTCGATGAGCATCAAAGAATGACACTTTCCCACCATGCTTCAATCTGAATGCATCTGTATCATTCATACATATGGGACAGCACAACCGACCATGCACACACCATCCAGACCAATCTCCATACGCCAGCAGATCATGCACTGACCACAAATAAGCAGCGCGCATGGTAAACTCCTTTTCAGTATGGCTGTCATAAGCCTTCACACCTCTCCACAATTGTTTCAGCTCTTCAATTAAAGGGCGAACAAACATATTCAGTTTTGGCCCTGGATGCTCGGGGCCTGGGATGACTAGTGCAAGGAACATGAACTCTTCTTTATTGACCAACTCAGGAGGAAGATTATATGGCACAATGAAGACAGACCAACACGAGTAAGGGCTTGCACTGCTATTGAAAGGTGTGAATCCATCCGTCGATAGACCAAGCCGTACACTCCTAGGGTCGTTTGCAAATTCGGGATCAAACTCGTCAAATGCCTTCCACGCATCACCGTCCGACAGATGGACCATTATGTCTGGATCAGTGATGAGACGTACACTATTCTTTGGCCACGTCATATGCAGAGCTATTTCCTTGTTGAGGAACAACCTTGAAAGCCGAGGAATGATGGGCAACCGACGAAGTTGCTTAGCTGCGACCTTCATAACTACCAATTCACCCAGTGGCGGAGGACGGATAAAAATTTTGGTATGGCTCTACGTCGTATAATATTTAGCATACAACCAATTAAATTATAGAAATAAAATACACAAACATATATAAAAGTAGAACACCATCTAAAATGAGAATAAATTGTTAAGAAACATGTGCGCGGCAAAAAAATAGATAATACAATGTTATACTGATAATTTTTCTAGATAAGTCTTGGAGACCCAGATAATTGCATTTGCCTATCATTGTACTTAAATGACTTCTTAATACTTAAAAGGCGAGTTGTGAATTATATGATTTGTGACCATTATCACCTTTCTTAATTAGGTATGGCTTGAGCTATACATAGCCACAATAGGCCCTCCGCCCCTGAATTCACCCTCATCATTTGTCACCTCGACATATCTAGAAGCTTCGCAATGCTTACAACGGTCCAGCTTGTCATCCTCCTCAAAGAATAGCATGCAACTGTTGGGACACACGTCGATCTTCTCATATGTCATCCCAAGACCAGCCAACATCTTCTTTGCGAAGTACATATTCTTTGGCAACTTATGATTCTCCGGGAGAACCTCGCCCATCAGTTGGACGATGTCGTTGTAAGCACTGTTTGAAATGTTGTGCTTCGACTTTATCGCCATTAGTCTTGTGAGAGTCCCAAGAACTGACATCTGAGTGTGCTCGTGCAGTCTCTCTTCTCCCGCAGCGAGTAGCCGGAAGAATTCCTGAGCATCGCGTGGAAGCTGCCCTGGTTCCTCAGCGTTCATTTCAACATCCCTACCAAGATCATGCAACATGTTGTCCATCCTATCATGATCGTCATCAAGTTCCACCTCCGCGTCAACGTGTCTAATAGACTCTCCATGTCGGTACCATACAAGGTAGTTCGGCATAAACCCACTTTTGCAAAGGTGTTTCTCCATTTCTTCCTTCTTCTGAGGCCACTTGTTCTCGCAGCGATTGCAAGGACACTTCACTAGACGACCAGTTGCATCTTTGAAAGCGTGCTCAAGAAAAGCCTTTGTTACACTCATCCATTCATTCAAATGTGCCCCATCCTTTCTCCACCCGTCATACATCACCCTCCAATCACCGTCCATTTCAAAGGCTAAACAAAAGACAAAGAACATCAACGATCGTCCATGGCTAAGGTGAACTCCCTATTAGGTAAAGGCCATAAACCCACCCAAGAGTGTAGGTCGATGCTTGTGATTTGTGTTGTGTAGCCTACGATTGCCGCGAAATTTTGGCAGCATAACCCCGCTGCTCTCCAAGCACACGCCTGAACATGGTGTGTTGGAGAACAATTGGGTTACACAACCGAAATTCTGCGTCAATCGTAAGGCACATGTCACAAATCACAAGCATCGGCCTACACTCTCAGGCTGTCCAAAATACGTGGACAATTCCGGAACGGCGAACCTCACAAGCCAATGTGACGTTCGCCGTTCCCGAACGGGTGACGCATACGGTTCGCTACGGTTAACGATTAAAACTAAACTCTAAACATTAAAAAATAACTCAGAGACAAATATGAATTAAAAAATAAACATTAAAAAATAACGGTTCGCTACGGTCCAAATACGCGTGTGCCGAAGCGGTCCGACCCCGACCGGCCGGCCGGACTCGTCGTCAGTCCCACGTGTGCGCTGACGGGTCCGCGACGCCGGTCCTCGGCTGGCTGGCGGCAGCCCTCTCCTCCCCGTCACGCCCCGCTAGCTAGCTAGCGCCAAGTCGCAGGCCGCAGCCACGTCCCTCCCCCAGCCACTTGGCACAGGCCGGACGGACGAATACCAAAGCAGCGAGCGTTGAACGGGCGTGCACGGCGCCGAAGACGAATTCGCTGCACAAGACAGAGGGGGAAGAAGGGAGACGGGGAGGCTCACCGCGGGGAACGAGGGCGTCGTGGACGGACGGCGGGCGCGCGCGATGGAGCTCGGCGTGGACGGACGGCGGGCGCGCGCGACGGACGGCGTGGACAGTCGAGCTCGGCGTGGACGGACGGGTGCGCGCGACGGACGGCGAGGGCAGGCGGGGCGCGCGCGACGGACGGGCGCACGCGACGGAGAGTGCGGCGGCGAGGGGAGTGCGACGGCGAGGGGAGTGCGGCGAGCGGCGGCGAGGGGAGGGCCGGGCGTGCGAGCGCGCGACGCACGGCGAGGGCAGGCGGGGCGCGCGCGATGGACGGGCGCCCGCGACGGAGAGTGCGGCGGCGAGGGGAGTGCGACGGCGAGGGGAGTGCGGCGTGCGGCGGCGAGGGGAGGGCCGGGCGTGCGAGCGCGCGGCGATGGGAGTGTGGCGGCGGCGCGCAAAACAGAGAAAAGAGCGAGAGGGAGAGAGAAGGTGCGGGCACGCGACCGGGACGATTTAGGGCTTCTATTTTCGTCGGCCGCATTGAGGTCGACGAAAATAGATATCGTATTTTCGTCGGCCCCACTGAGGCCGACGAAAATAGATGTCATATTGTCGTCGGCACAGCCCTGGCCCACGAAAATAACCCCTATTTTCGTCGGTTACTAGGCCGACGAAAATATCTTCCTTATTTGCGTGGGCCTGCCGACGAACATATGCCCTTGCCCACGAAATTATCCTTTATTTTCGTCGGTGACGAGGCCGACGAAAATATCTTCCGTATTTTTGTGGGCCGGCCGACGAAAATATCCGGGCCCACGAAATTTTATGCATTTCCTATAGTGGAGGTGGTGATGGATTAAATTATTCCATTCCATAAATCAAACGAAAAAAGTGAGGAGTGAGAATGATGATGCACTAGCTCATTATTCAAACCAAACACCTATAAATCTATAATATGATTGAGTAGTGCCTTTCTTACTTTACAGCGGTGGCCCCACACTGCCCCAGTTCCTAAAAAGCGTCTTTGTTGTGCTCGAGCTCTGTCGTCCTGTGAATGGCGCTGAAGCGGGTAGTTCTTAGTTCTCCTTTTATATTGCATCGATGCACCCCGAAGTCTTGATACAGCGACATCTGCGAAGCAAAGCTGCGCATTTAGAACTGACGCATGCGCGGTGGGTACGTACTTCAACACACATCATAGCAACGAGATTTTTTTAATCATCCTTTGCGTACGCGATATAGAGCTAGCAGTTCCCCAGGACACACACGTACACATCACTGATATGGTAACCAAACGGCGCACGCGCGATCGTGTCATGTAAACAATGATGGTCCCAACGCGGTTTATAACAGCCTTTACCTCATTATCTAGCGCGTGCACTTCTTTAGGGCATGTACAGTGCTTAGATAGCTGCCGTCTGTAAGCGCTTAGAAGTACGTATATAGACAACATAATAGACAGTTTATACAGTGGGTTGTCTGTTTACACTGTCTACATAGTTTTAAATTTGTATAATGTCTTTTATTTCTATAAGAGATCCCACGTATAAACTGTCTTTGTTACTATTGTGTTTCTTATTCATGAACTACAATAAAATAAATGAATTAGGAATAAAAGAAAAAATTTAAAATATATATTATCATTTGTAATTAAAAGATATAACATAATTGATATAAATAGTAAATGGCATGATAGCTCTATGTAGACCTATTTTGACGGTTTCCAAATTTGTGTACAATATTTGCAACTAAATCTCTCTTCAGTTGAGTGTGAGTCGAGCGAGCACGGATAGCAGAATTCCTTTGTAGCACTTCAACGAAGCAAGGGTCGGGATTGTCACTAGTCTGCACTTCTGGCGGTAGCACAATTGTTGCTCCTAGGTTTTCATTTAAATCCAATGGAATTTTAACTGCTTCTTTTTCATCTTCAACAATCATGTTGTGAAGGATAACACAAGCTTGCATTATGTTCACAACATCCCCCCGCTTCCATAAACGAGCATCTCTGTGAACAATGTCAAAACGGGACTGGAGAACACCAAAAGCGCACTCAACGTCCTTCCTTGCTGATTCTTGATGTTTTGCATACAATTTGTCTTCCTCCGATTGAGGACGATGTATTGTCTTCACAAATACCGCCCACTCAGGATATATTCCGTCGGCAAGATAATATGGTGTGTCATATTGATTCCCATTGACAGTGTAATGTACTCTTGGAGTTTTCCCTTTTAGCATGTCAATAAAAAGTGGTGACTTATTCAAAACATTGATATCATTTTGAGATCCAGCAGTACCAAAAAAAGCATGCCATATACGAAGATCACGGGATGCCACTGCTTCAAGAATCATAGTAGGGCAACCTTTGTCACCCGCCAAAAGATTGGGGAAAAAAAATTCAAGATTGAACTGAAAAAACGAGAGGAGAAGCTATATGGGGAGGAGAAAAAATGGCGCGCGCAGGAGCAAATTCATCCATGCCGCCCGCCAAAAGCTCCCGCGCGCAGGTAATCCGTCGTCGCTGCCGCCTCGCTCTACAGCCGTTGCTTCGTCCGTCGCTTGGTTCTTGGAGCACGGGACGAAGCCGTCGCCTCACGAAACGACGACTGCACTCTCTCTCTTCCCTAATTGCTGTCCACGTAGGATTATTCTCTTTAATGTTAGCTCTTAGAGACGACTAATTGAATGCCGCTGTACATGCCCTTAGTTAGGTAGATGATGAAGCATAATATGAATATTTCATTTATCTTAATTTATAACTAGCTAAGTGCCCGTGCGTTGCAACGGGAACATATAATACCACAATAATTTATATACAAATGTGTTGCACTGTTATGAGAAAATATTTCGTAATCTATTTGTGATTCTAGTCATACATAAAATTTGTTATTTTAATATATCTATTTCACCACTACATTGCAACCATCGGTATCATGCAAACTTCTATATATGATAGTTAAGTGACCGTGCGTTGCAACATCACATTAAATGTTTGCTCTTTCATTCACGGACAATGTTGAGAAGCATTTCAAGTAATGTGTTATATGCTTAATAATAAATACCATATTCAGGAGAAACTATCAATCAGAACAACACCGAGGCTATTGTCCCTTACCAACTATATTATATCAGTGCTCGAAACACCTTCTATTCTTGTAACACATAAACTTTTCGCTAACACATATGCATCAGTACCATCAAGTAATAGACAAGGACCATATCTCCATGAATAATGTAATCAATGTTGTTCTTGTTGAAAAGAGTGGTCATGAATTCTTCTAATAACTCATAAAGATGGCATGCAGATCTTCACTTGCACACTGGATAAGAAGGTAAGATAACCAAAAATATTATAATCAAGCAAGCAAACAAACACTATAATCAGAGATAATAAAAAATCACAAGAAACTAAATCAAATAGTGTCTGATTCAGTATGGCCAGCTGATACAAACAGGCAGATTCCAATAGGAAGTTTGCACCTATCTAGATTTGATTTCTTTGATGTCACAATGAAAATTGAATCTTCCTTCAAGGCCTATTGGTTCGAACTTACCTTGTCATAACCGCACCTTGAAATTGTATTAGAAATTGATTCGAACTTACCTTGTCAGCAATACTTTCAAGAAGGTCTAGATCAGTGGTAGGAGAACCAGTCGATTTCTTCAGCTTGAGGAAGACGATAGGTGACAGAACATGGCTGGAAATTTCAAGCTATGCAGTTTCTGATAGTTCTGCAGATTGAATATAAAGAGTGTTGAGATGGTGGCCACCAATTCGTTACACTGTAAATAAGAAACTGTGTTGTATCTCAAATCATAAGTTCACCAGAAATATCATGGCTACAAAAGATGAGTGTTGGTGACTTGTTCTCAGATGCTAAGAATTAAGAACAAGGCAACATAAAAAGTGTTAAATATTAAAGTCCTTCGTGCTTCAAGACATTATGTCCCTTCGGGTATAATGAATTCCGGACGAAGGTTATGAAGGAAAAAACCTTCGTAAGCACAATAGATGATAAGGAAAAATTCATATGTGAAATACGAAGAATAATATAGATATTATCATCAACTTATTTTTATTTGCATTATCATATCCAGAATAGCAAATTATAAATGTACCTTCGGTTTGACGGAAAGTAAAGGTACATGCGTGATGCAAAAAGCGAATGCCAAGTCAGCGTGAACAGTACGGGAGTACTGTTCATCTATTTATAGGCAAGGGACGCAGCCCCTGTAGAATTACATTAATGCCCTTTACATTTATCAATAACTCTATAGTAATTCTTCGAGGTCTAATTTGCCTTTTCATCTTTAAGTCGGTTCCCCTTCTCTGCTATCATGCCGAAGCTTTTCTGCGCACAGCTTCGTGATCATCTTATCCTTCGTCATAATCGCCTTTCGTCTCGCTCAGGCTTCGTCCTGACCATACTCTTGTATACTCATAACCCGATTCCGAAGATACCTGTTCACATATTTCACTTGGAAAACATTGTCAAATCATGTTTTTGAGGACCTTCGGAAGCCGAAGGCCCCCAACAGTAGCCCCTCGCAATATTAATTTGCTAGAATGATAAATTCATATTGCGACATGGACGAAGGCCTTAAGCCGAAGGTCCGAAAAAACACCTTCCCTTTGCTAGAATAGCAACAGTCATTGACAAGCGGGACCCTCCTGTTTTCAACGCACTAGGTGTATAAATAAGAGCTCACCACGAGTTTATTTGGCACGCTTTCTTGTCATCTGCTATTGCTCACTCGACTTTTAGCCTGTGCGCAACAACACTTGCTTGGCTTTTTAAATTTTTAAGCTTCGGTTTCGAGAGCATTTTCTCAGCATTTGCGAAGATGTCTGAAGATAAGAAAGCTGTTGCTGAATCGAAGCTGAGCCCTTCTGAGGAGATGCATCTCGGCTTTCTTCAATCAATAGCAAAGACCAATACAGAGAAGATCACTAGGGAGATTTTGGAGGGTTTATCTGAAGACACTGGTGACAGTGACAGTTATGATGTGGATAGTGGTGGTGAAGATTCCGAAGATCGACCTTGGCGACCAAGCCATGCGGTTTTTGGTAAATCAAGTATTAAACAAAGCCATCTTGTCAATATGAGGGGTAGATATTTTCGGGACTTGTCTATTGTGAGGGCTGACGAAGGAGAGAAAACTTGTCTGACTCCCGAGGAGAATGAAGTCGTGATATTCCGAAGCTTCTTAAAGGCTGGACTGCGGTTTCCCTTGAGCAGTTTTGTCGTGGAAGTACTGAAGATATTTGAAATCTGCCTTCATCAACTTACTCCCGAAGCAATCATAAGGATGGGCATCTTCGTGTGGGCCGTGAGGAGCCAAGGTTTCGAACCAAATGCAAAAAGTTTCTGCAACATACATGAGCTATTGTATGAGACAAAACCCTGGGGTAAAGAGCAGTATCACAACAATTTTGGCTGCTACAGCTTCGGCGGCCGGTCTGGGTCAAGCTGTCCCGTGCCAACCTTTCGAAAGAGGTGGCCCGGCGACTGGATGACGGAATGGTTTTATGTGAAGAGTGACTTGAAAACACGGGAAGATATTAAAGATATCATTATGCGCCCTATCTGGCAACGCTTCGGCCTCCGGAAGCCGAAGGTGGAAATGAATGAATCAGCCGAAGAATGCCAGAGAGCCTTCGGCGTGGTTTGCTCTTTTATTGGGACAAGGGATTTGGTCCAAGAACACATTGACTTCAGAATATGGCCACTTGTAGAAAAGTGGGAAATGCCGAAGGAGACCGTTAGAGAAACTGACGAAGGTGGATTAGTTAGGCTGAAATACACATTCCAATATGGAGATAAATTCGTCGAGCCAGATTGAAAGGGAAATGTGCCCTTGGGCCATTTCTAAGTATTTTGGTGATTGAGTGTCAACACAAGTGCTTCAATGTGAAAATATGCCCATGGATGAACAAAGTGCAAATCACAAGTTAAGGTATGTTTCTAAGCCTTAGTACATTGGTTTTGTGTACTAATATTCTTGTCTAAGTGTTAGAAACAGGAAGAAGAAGAAAAGAAGTGGAGAGTGGCTGTGTACAGCCAAAGGCTGTTTCGGGCTGGGGCACCGGACTGTCCGGTGTGCACCGGACAGTGTCCGGTGCGCCAGACCAGCGCGGAGCAAACCAGCCGCTCTCGGGTTTTTCTCCGGCGACTTCGGCTAAAATTCACCGGACTGTCCGGTGTGCACCGGACTGTCCGGTGAGCCAACGGTCGGCCGGGCCAACGGTCGGCCGCGCGATCGGCGCGCGACACGTGGCCGAGCCAACGGTCGGAAGGAAGCACCGGACTGTCCGGTGTGCACCGGACATGTCCGGTGCGCCAACTGTGTGCAGATCTGACTCAAACAGCAACGGTCGGATGCGCTGTTTAAGGAAACAAATCAGGCACCGGACAGTGTCCGGTGTGCACCGGACTGTCCGGTGCCCCACGAGACAGAAGGCAAAGATGGCCTTCCAGATTTGTTCCCAACGGCTCCTAGCTGCCTTGGGGCTATAAAAGGGACCCCTTGGCGCATGGAGGAGTACACCAAGCATTCCTTGAGCACTCTTGATCACTCACACATCAATCTCGCGCACTTGTTCGACATTCTAGTGATTTGAGCTCCGTTCTAGTGTGCTAGTCTTTTGAGCTCAAGTCTGGGTCTTGTGTGTGCGTATTCGCTGTGATCTTTGTGTCGTGTGTGAGTTGCTAATCCCTCCCTTGCTCTGTGATTCTCTGTGAACATCTTTTGTAAGGGCGAGAGGCTCCAAGTTGTGGAGATTCCTCGCAAACGGGATTGAGAAAAGAAAAGCAAGAACACCGTGGTATTCAAGTTGATCATTGGATCACTTGAGAGGAGTTGAGTGCAACTCTCGTCCGTTGGGACGCCACAACGTGGAGTAGGCAAGTTTTGTACTTGGCCGAACCACGGGATAACCACTGTGTCATCTCTGTGATTGGATTCTTGTGGTTATTGTGTTTTGACTCCTCTCTAGCCACTTGGCATAAACTGTGCTAACACTTAATCAAGTTTTGTGGCTATAAGTTTAAGTTTTTACAGGATCACCTATTCACCCCCCCCCCCCTCTAGGTGCTCTCAATTGGTATCGGAGCCGTTCTCTTCAAGAAAGGGACTAACCGCCCGAAGAGATGGATCCTAAGGGGAAGGGAATTGTGATCAACGACAAGGAGAAGGAGTCCTTCGTCAACGAGCCAAGGGATGACAAGTCCAATGACTCGGGCTCGGGCCACAAGCGAAGAGATGGGAAGAAGAAGAAGACAAGACGCATCAAGGAGATCGTCTACTACGACAGCGATGAGTCCTCTTCTTCCCAAAAGGACGACGACCACGACAAACAAAGGAAACCGGTTAATTCTAACTTTTCTTTTGACTACTCTCGTATTCCGCAAAGTTCAAATTCACATTTGCTTTCCATTCCACTCGGCAAGCCCCCACACTTTGATGGGGAGGACTACGGATTTTGGAGCCACAAAATGCGTAGTCACCTATTCTCTCTCCATCCTAGCATATGGGAGATTGTAGATAGTGGAATGCACTTTAATAGTTCGGATAGTCCTATATTCATTAATGAGCAAATCCATAAGAATGCACAAGCTACTACTGTTCTTCTAGCCTCATTGTGCAGGGATGAATATAATAAAGTGAGTGGCTTGGATAACGCCAAGCAAATCTGGGATACCCTCAAGATCTCTCATGAGGGAAATGACGCTACCTTGCTCACCAAAATGGAGTTGGTGGAGGGCGAGCTTGGACGGTTCGCGATGATAAGGGGCGAGGAGCCAACTCAGACATACAACCGGCTCAAGACCCTTATCAACAAAATAAGGAGCTACGGAAGCACGCGATGGACGGACCACGATGTCGTCCGACTAATGCTCAGGTCCTTTACCGTTCTTGATCCTCATTTGGTGAATAATATTCGTGAGAATCCCAGGTACACCAAAATGTCGCCTGAAGAAGTCTTAGGAAAATTCGTCAGCGGGCGAATGATGATCAAGGAGGCAAGGTATGTGGACGACGCCTTGAATGGACCGATCAACGAGCCGCAACCTTTTGCTCTCAAAGCCACAGGGAACAAGGAGGCTCTACCCAGCAAGGTGGCGCAAATTGAGGCGGCCGGTCTTAATGAAGAAGAAATGGCCCTCATTATCAAGAGATTCAAGACGGTGCTAAAGGGTCGCAATGGACAGCCGAGCAAGACTAAGACCAAGGGGAAGCGATCATGCTTCAAATGCGGTAAGCTTGGTCATTTTATTGCTAACTGTCCCGATAATGATAGTGACCAGGAAAAGGGAAACAAGAGGGAAAAGAAGAAGCATTACAAGAAGGCAAAGGGCGAGGCGCATCTAGGCAAAGAGTGGGACTCGGATTGCTCCTCGTCCGACTCCGACAATGAAGGACTCGCCGCCACCGCCTTCAACAAATCAACCCTCTTCCCCAACGAGCGTCACACATGCCTTATGGCAAGGGAGAAGAAGGTATGTACTCGCAACTCTACCTATGCTTCTTCAAGTGAGGACGAATCTAGTGATGAGGATGAAGTAAATTATTCATGTTTGTTCAAGGGCTTAGATAGATCTAAGATAGACAAAATTAATGAATTAATTGATGCCTTGAATGAAAAGAATATACTTTTAGAAAAGCAAGAGGATTTGTTGTATGAAGAGCATGATAAATTTGTTGAGGCACAAAAATCCTATGCTTTAGAAGTTAAAAGAAATGAAATGCTTTCTTTTGAACTATCTACTTGTCATGAAACCATTTCTACTTTGAAAGGTGTCAACAATGATTTAAATGCTAAATTAGAAGTAGCAAATAAATCCAATTCTTGTGTAGAACGTGTTGAAATTTGTACTAGGTGTAAAGATTTTGACATTAATGCTTGTAGTGAACACCTAGTTTCAATTTCCAAGCTTAATGATGAACTGGCTAGTCTTAATGCTCAACTTAAGACTAGCAAGAATGATTTCGATAAGCTAAAATTTGCAAGGGATGCCTACACAATTGGTAGACACCCCTCAATTAAGGATGGACTTGGCTTCAAGAGAGAAGCTAAGAACTTAACAAGTCATAAGGCTCCCATTCCCGCCAAGGAGAAAGGGAAGGCCCCTATGGCTAGTAATGTGCAAAAGAACCATGCTTTTATGTATTATGATAGGAGACAAACTAGAAATGCTTATAGGAGTTATAATGCTTTTGATGATTTTGACTCTCATGCCATGTTTGCTTCTAGTTCTTCCTATATGCATGGTAGAAATATGTCTAGGAGAAATGCTATTCATCATGTGTCTAGAAAGAATGCTATTCATGCTCCTAGGAAAGTAGTGAATGAACCTTCCACAATTTATTATGCTTTAAATGCCTCCTTTGCTATTTGTAGAAAGGATAAGAAAATTGTTGCTAGGAAGTTAGAGGCAAAATGCAAGGGAGACAAAACTTGCATTTGGGTCCCTAAGGATATTTGCACTAACCTTGTAGGACCCAACATGAGTTGGGTACCTAAGACCCAAGCCTAAATTTGCCTTGCAGGTTTATGCATCTGGGGGTTCAAGCTGGATTATTGATAGCGGATGCACAAACCATATGACGGGGGAGAAGAAGATGTTCACCTCCTACGTCAAGAATAAAGATTCCCAAGATTCAATCATATTCGGTGATGGGAATCAAGGCAAGGTAAAAGGGTTAGGTAAAATTGCAATTTCTAATGAGCACTCTATCTCTAATGTGTTTTTAGTAGAGTCACTAGGATATAATTTACTATCTGTTAGTCAATTGTGCAATATGGGATATAACTGTCTGTTTACAAATGTAGATGTGTCTGTCTTTAGAAGAAGTGATGGTTCACTAGCTTTTAAGGGTGTATTAGACGGCAAACTTTATTTAGTTGATTTTGCAAAAGAAGAGGCCGGTCTAGATGCATGCTTAATGGCTAAGACTTGCATGGGCTGGCTGTGGCATCGCCGCTTAGCACATGTGGGGATGAAGAACCTCCACAAGCTTCTAAAGGGAGAACATGTGATAGGTCTAACCAATGTTCATTTCGAAAAAGATAGATCTTGTGCAGCTTGTCAAGCAGGGAAACAGGTGGGAGGAGCGCATCACAGCAAGAATGTGATGACCACTTCAAGACCCCTGGAGCTGCTGCATATGGATCTCTTCGGACCCGTCGCCTATCTAAGCATAGGGGGAAGTAAGTATGGTCTAGTTATTGTTGATGACTTTTCCCGCTTCACTTGGGTGTTCTTTTTGCAGGATAAGTCTGAAACCCAAGGGACCCTCAAGCGCTTCCTCAGGAGGGCTCAAAATGAGTTTGAGCTCAAAGTGAAAAAGATAAGGAGCGACAACGGGTCCGAGTTCAAGAACCTTCAAGTGGAGGAGTTCCTTGAAGAAGAAGGGATCAAGCACGAGTTCTCCGCTCCCTACACACCACAGCAAAATGGTGTGGTAGAGAGGAAGAACAGGACGCTCATCGACATGGCGAGGACGATGCTAGGAGAGTTCAAGACCCCCGAGTGCTTTTGGACGGAAGCCGTGAACACGGCTTGCCACGCCATCAACAGGGTCTACCTTCATCGCCTCCTCAAGAAGACTTCGTATGAGCTTCTAACCGGTAACAAACCCAATGTATCTTACTTTCGTGTATTTGGGAGCAAGTGCTACATTCTAGTGAAAAAGGGTAGAAATTCTAAGTTTGCTCCCAAAGCTGTAGAAGGGTTTTTATTAGGTTATGACTCAAATACAAAGGCGTATAGAGTCTTCAACAAATCATCGGGTTTGGTTGAAGTCTCTAGCGACGTTGTATTTGATGAGACTAATGGCTCTCCAAGAGAGCAAGTTGTTGATTGTGATGGTGTAGATGAAGAAGATGTTCCGACGGCCGCTATACGGACCATGGCGATTGGAGAAGTACGGCCACAGGAACAAGATGAACGAGATCAACCTTCTTCCTCAACTATGGTGCATCCCCCAACCAAAGATGACGAACAGGTACCTCAAGTGGAGGCGCTTGATCAAGGGGGAGCACAAGATGATCAAGTGATGGAGGAAGAAGCGCAACCGGCACCTCCAACCCAAGTTCGAGCGATGATTCAAAGGGATCATCCCGTCGATCAAATTCTGGGTGACATTAGCAAGGGAGTAACTACTCGATCTTGATTAGTTAATTTTTGTGAGCATTACTCCTTTGTCTCTTCTATTGAGCCTTTCAGGGTAGAAGAGGCCTTGCTAGATCCGGACTGGGTGTTGGCCATGCAAGAGGAGTTAAACAACTTCAAGCGCAATGAAGTTTGGACACTGGTGCCTCGTCCGAAGCAAAATGTTGTGGGAACCAAGTGGGTGTTCCGCAACAAACAGGACGAGCACGGGGTGGTGACGAGGAACAAGGCTCGACTTGTGGCAAAAGGTTATGCCCAAGTCGCAGGTTTGGATTTCGAGGAGACCTTTGCTCCTGTGGCTAGGCTAGAGTCAATTCGAATCTTGCTAGCATATGCCGCTCACCATTCTTTCAGGTTGTACCAAATGGATGTGAAGAGCGCTTTCCTCAACGGGCCAATCAAGGAGGAGGTGTACGTGGAGCAACCCCCTGGCTTCGAGGATGAACGGTACCCCGACCATGTGTGTAAGCTCTCTAAGGCGCTCTATGGACTTAAGCAAGCCCCAAGAGCATGGTATGAATGCCTTAGAGACTTTCTAATTGCTAATGCTTTCAAGGTTGGGAAAGTCGATCCAACTCTTTTTACAAAGACATGTGATGGTGATTTGTTTGTGTGCCAAATTTATGTCGATGACATAATATTTGGTTCTACTAACCAAAAGTCTTGTGAAGAGTTTAGCAGGGTGATGACGCAGAAATTCGAGATGTCGATGATGGGCGAGTTGAACTACTTCCTTGGGTTCCAAGTGAAGCAACTCAAGGACGGCACCTTCATCTCCCAAACGAAGTACACGCAAGATCTGCTAAAGCGGTTTGGGATGAAGGACGCCAAGCCCGCAAAGACTCCGATGGGGACCGACGGACACACCGACCTCAACAAAGGAGGTAAGTCCGTTGATCAAAAAGCATACCGGTCAATGATAGGTTCTTTGCTTTACTTATGTGCTAGTAGACCGGATATTATGCTTAGCGTATGCATGTGTGCTAGATTTCAATCCGATCCTAAGGAGTGTCACTTAGTGGCGGTAAAGCGAATTCTTAGATATTTGGTTGCTACGCCTTGCTTCGGGCTCTGGTATCCAAAGGGGTCTACCTTTGACTTAGTTGGATACTCAGACTCCGACTATGCTGGATGTAAGGTCGATAGGAAGAGTACATCGGGGACGTGCCAATTCTTAGGAAGGTCCCTGGTGTCATGGAATTCTAAGAAACAAACATCCGTTGCCCTATCCACCGCTGAGGCCGAGTATGTTGCCGCAGGACAGTGTTGCGCGCAACTACTTTGGATGAGGCAAACCCTCCGGGACTTTGGCTACAATCTGAGCAAAGTCCCACTCCTATGTGACAATGAGAGTGTGCTATCCGCATGGCGGAGAATCCTGTTGAGCACAGCCGCACCAAGCACATAGACATCCGGCATCACTTTTTGAGAGACCACCAGCAAAAGGGAGATATCGAAGTGTTTCATGTTAGCACCGAGAACCAGCTAGCCGATATCTTCACTAAGCCTCTAGATGAGAAGACCTTTTGCAGGTTGCGTAGTGAGCTAAATGTCATAGATTCGCGGAACCTGGATTGAATTGTAGCATACATGTACTTATGCTTTTGATCATGTTCCTTTTTGCATTTTGTTGCTTATTATGGTGCTCAAGTTGTACAAACACTCCCTGGACCTCACAAGTCCGTTGCAAAGTGTTGCACATGTTTAGGGGGAGATGTGTTACAACTTGACCCTTTGAGACTAACCATGTGCTTGAGTTTGATAATTTAGTCTCGGAGGAGGATTGAAAGGGAAAAGGTGGACTTGGACCATGAAAGACTTCCACTGCACTCCGATGAGAGGGTAACTAATTCCAAGTTCATCTCATGAAATCTTATTGCCATTTGCTCTTAATTGAAGACTTTGGTGAGGCAATGGGGTTAAAAAGGGCCAAGATTGATCCCGTTTTGGTGCTTGATGCCAAAGGGGGAGAAAATAAAGGCCAAAGCAATAAATGGATCAGCTACCACTTGAGAAATTTTGAAAATAGCAGAATAGAGTTTTTGTTTTGTCAAAAGCTTTTATTGTCTCTTATTGTCTCTATTTTCAAAAGTTGGCTTCTTGTGGGGAGAAGTGTTGATTATGGGAAATAGGGGGAGTTTTTGAAATCTTTGATCAATCTCTTTTGGAATGACTCTCGTTATGCTTCAACATGTGTGTTTGACTTAGAGATAGAGATTTGAGTTTGATTTGCAAAAACAAACCAAGTGGTGGCAAAAGATGATCCATATATGCCAAAATTGAATAAAACTCAAAGTCAGTTTTTATTTGAAGTGATTTTGCACTTGTTCTAGTTGCTTTATGTTGTGTTGGCATAAATCACCAAAAAGGGGGAGATTGAAAGGGAAATGTGCCCTTGGGCCATTTCTAAGTATTTTGGTGATTGAGTGTCAACACAAGTGCTTCAATGTGAAAATATGCCCATGGATGAACAAAGTGCAAATCACAAGTTAAGGTATGTTTCTAAGCCTTAGTACATTGGTTTTGTGTACTAATATTCTTGTCTAAGTGTTAGAAACAGGAAGAAGAAGAAAAGAAGTGGAGAGTGGCTGTGTACAGCCAAAGGCTGTTTCGGGCTGGGGCACCGGACTGTCCGGTGTGCACCGGACAGTGTCCGGTGCGCCAGACCAGCGCGGAGCAAACCAGCCGCTCTCGGGTTTTTCTCCGGCGACTTCGGCTAAAATTCACCGGACTGTCCGGTGTGCACCGGACTGTCCGGTGAGCCAACGGTCGGCCGGGCCAACGGTCGGCCGCGCGATCGGCGCGCGACACGTGGCCGAGCCAACGGTCGGAAGGAAGCACCGGACTGTCCGGTGTGCACCGGACATGTCCGGTGCGCCAACTGTGTGCAGATCTGACTCAAACAGCAACGGTCGGATGCGCTGTTTAAGGAAACAAATCAGGCACCGGACAGTGTCCGGTGTGCACCGGACTGTCCGGTGCCCCACGAGACAGAAGGCAAAGATGGCCTTCCAGATTTGTTCCCAACGGCTCCTAGCTGCCTTGGGGCTATAAAAGGGACCCCTTGGCGCATGGAGGAGTACACCAAGCATTCCTTGAGCACTCTTGATCACTCACACATCAATCTCGCGCACTTGTTCGACATTCTAGTGATTTGAGCTCCGTTCTAGTGTGCTAGTCTTTTGAGCTCAAGTCTGGGTCTTGTGTGTGCGTATTCGCTGTGATCTTTGTGTCGTGTGTGAGTTGCTAATCCCTCCCTTGCTCTGTGATTCTCTGTGAACATCTTTTGTAAGGGCGAGAGGCTCCAAGTTGTGGAGATTCCTCGCAAACGGGATTGAGAAAAGAAAAGCAAGAACACCGTGGTATTCAAGTTGATCATTGGATCACTTGAGAGGAGTTGAGTGCAACTCTCGTCCGTTGGGACG
This sequence comes from Zea mays, assembly GCF_902167145.1. Classification (NCBI taxonomy): domain Eukaryota; kingdom Viridiplantae; phylum Streptophyta; class Magnoliopsida; order Poales; family Poaceae; genus Zea; species Zea mays. Next base: position 6,941,358 of record NC_050104.1, on the reverse strand, counting down.
CCACAACGTGGAGTAGGCAAGTTTTGTACTTGGCCGAACCACGGGATAACCACTGTGTCATCTCTGTGATTGGATTCTTGTGGTTATTGTGTTTTGACTCCTCTCTAGCCACTTGGCATAAACTGTGCTAACGCTTAATCAAGTTTTGTGGCTATAAGTTTAAGTTTTTACAGGATCACCTATTCACCCCCCCCTCTAGGTGCTCTCACAGATGATGACTGGCTAAAAAGTATTGAGGCCATAAGTGATGAATTGCTTGGACTATACTCGAAGGCCGAAGACACTGCACTATCAGCGGCCTTCGGAGGCCGAAAGAAGAAGAGACTCAACCGAGTATTTGATGCAATTGGGTTTGTCTACCCCGACTACCGTTATCCAACGCGGGGTCAAAAAAGAAAGAATACATCTTCTGCGAAGGAGGTTGCTTCAGCCGCTCCTAGCGAGCCGGCGCCGAAGAGGAAAAGGGTAAAGGTTCTCACACACCGGCCACGTTATATTGAACCGGCCACAGTGTCTGAGTTTGTCGGAGAGACCTCTTCGGCCATCGAAGCTAAAGAACCAACCCCTCTGCCGAATATTGAAGGGCTGGCCGAAGTGCCGGCGACGGATAAAATAGAAGAACCGAGGGCTGAAGAAACAAAGACATCAGAAATTCTAAGTCCTTCAGCAAAAATTGAGGTGCCAATGCCAATGACGACCCCAAAGAGAAAAAGAATGGTTATTGTACTGGATGTATTGGAGACAATAAAGTCTTCAAGCACTACTCCGAAGAAATTTGGCGAGACTTCCGAAGTGCAAATCGAAGCATTTGATGCCGAAGCTTCAAAGCATCAATCTGAGACTGAAGCTGGGCCTTCAGAGCCCACCAAGGTGAAATCCTTGGAAGCCGAAGAAACAGAAATAGCAGAAGAAATTTCGGCTGAAAAAACTGGCACTACCGCCCCCGAAGCATCTTCCGAAGCCTTCGATTATATTTTACGTCATGCTTTGGGGAAAAAGTTGACTGAAAAAGAAAAGCAAGAGGCCCAATTTTACGCCCAAAAACTGAAATATCCAAAGGGGGCATTGATATTCAACGGCAGTGGAGAAGAAGACTTTTTGTATTGTCTCCCTGACAGCAAGGAGATTTCTGTCTGTTGGGAGATGAGCAAGAGCTTCGGATTCCCAACACTAGAAAACGGGCTCTCGGTGCTATCAAAAGACGAGCTAGCCGACAGCTTGGCGTACAATAGCTTAAAGGTGCAAAAATGAGGTTTTTGTATTATTTGTTGAAATCAAAATTTTTCATTTGTTTAAACTTACTGAAACCAAACTTTTTGCAGGGTCTCATACTTAGCAATGCCCTCAGGGCTCAAAAAGATGCTGAAGACGAAGGGTGCGTTATGGCCCTGAGCAACCTTCGTTCCGAAGTAATTGAACTAAGGAACGAAGGTCTCGAAAAAGATAAAATATTATATTCATTGATAAATAGAATAAAAGAAGACGAAGCTACTTTTAAAGCTCAAGCTGAGGCTCAGAAGCGTGAAATTGAAGATCTTCGAAAACAACTAGCCAGAGCTAAAGAGGAGCGCACACTTGAGGAAACAAAACGAGAAATCAGTGAACAATGGGCAAATCATTTGGAGAAAAATGTTGAAGAGCTTCGTGCATCTAAGAAAAGATGCTATGAAAAATCTATGGAATGTGTTAAGACAATAAAAACCAGCTTCGCCAGCGTTGGCGCATTCTCAAGTGACGAGAACTTCGTAAGGGGTGACCCCGAAGGCCCAATTGGATGGATCAGCCACGAAGCTGAAGCTTTTGAAGAAATTTTAAGCAGTCGAGGAGACATATGCGCCTTTTCGGGTGCCAGGGGGATTGCTACCATTTTGGAGAGGAAAGGCTGTGACCACGTGAAATTCTTGGCACAATCCGAAGCCGCCTTATCCTCCGAAGATATAAAAGACCCCTCGGCCGAAGCGAGCCTGGTCGGTGGAAAAATTTTCACCGACACCTGGGACAATGGTGGCCGGGAAATGGCCCAAGAAATTATACGAAAAAGCGAAAAAGGCATTCATGATGCTAGAAAAGTAGCAGAGGCCGCTAAGAAAAGTGCAGAGCCCGAAGTGCAAATAGGTATTGACTAGTGGTTTTTGACTATGTTGTAATTTTTTGATTTCGAACTTGTTCACGGTTTGTAATAGTAATATAGCCGTATCTTCTCCCACAGAACCTACCGAGCCATCTGCGGACCCCCACGCGAAGGGGGACGACGAAATTAAGAAAATGGTCGAAGCCATCATGGATAAAATTGTTGATCAGCTACTAAACGAAGCTGCAGAAATAGTTCTAAGGGAAGATTAGTTGTTATCGTAAAAAGATTTAGAATGTAACATTTGTTGAGAAACATGTGTAATATTTTGTAACTTTGAATGTAATATATTAGCTGTTTACAGTTCTATTCTTTACGATGCATGAAACTTCATATACATACCGTTTTTGAGCCTTCGGCGAAAAAACACCTTCCCTTCTTTTCATGCTTCGTAAATAATATCCGCGTTCTCATAAAATCAGTAACCAATCCTCGTAAAATCAATAATCAATAGATCTTTTCATTTCAGAATTTGACGAAGGTATAATTCCTCGATAGTTATTTTTGTGCCCTGTCACTGTTTCTTCGACACAATCTTCGAATATCAATACTGAGACCCCCTTCTTGCGTTGTTGATGCAATATGATGTATGATGTTATGCTGTGAAAATGATGTAATGATGTGATGTTGTGCAAAATGATATTTGCCGAAGATCGACGTTTTTTTACTGCAAGCCTCCCTTAGGAGCTTCTTCGCCTTTTACTTTAGCGGAATCAGCGTTTATTTTTCGCTGTAAGCCTCCCTTAGGAGCTTCTTCGCCTTTTACTTTCAGCGGAATCAGCGTTTATTTTTCGCTGTAAGCTCTGCATTCCATTCGGAACGACTTTTGAGCAGAAAACTTACACTGCGTGTCACACCCGGTTCTAGGGGGTAGGACCGAGCGCATACCATATGTGTGCCAGGATCCATTTCCACACATATGTTGACGTCACAAGTGTAATATATCAAAAGACAATGCAATAAAGGCGTAAAGAGAGTATAATACTTTATTACATCATCTAAAACATTGTATCTTTAACAAGTATCACATCAAAGTAAAGCGGAAATAAACAACTGGGCAATCTCCCACAGGAAGATGACCGGCGCATCGTTAGACTTAGAATTCATCGTCGTCGATAAAATCTCCATCAAAGTCTCCAGCATCACCCTCTGATCAAAATATTAGCAAGGGTGAGCTCACTTATGGTCGGGGCTCAGCAAATGGGGGAAAAACTAATGCAGGTATAACAAGGTGAGGCTAAGGTTGAGCAGTAAGCATTTTAGTTGGTCAACATTTTATTAACAACACTTGTCTTACTAATAAGTGTGAATCCCAAATATCCCATGTAAACAAAGGAATATGAATATATCAAAAACACTTAAGTGAAACCACTTAAGCAAATTATTGGCAGATCATCGGATCTCAATTTAATTTCATCTTCAAGTTCAATTATCATGTGAGGAGTCCAGGTCGCTCATAACCGGGAGCACGGCTGATATATCAGTTTTACACTCTGCAGAGGTGGTACAACTTTACCCACAAGCCATGTATCCCATCTAGCCCGGGTTGATCGGACCCTTAAACACTACCGAGGTGAATGGCTAGGGATCCATTATGAGGTTTTCACAAAATACGCTTAATACGAAGCAACCCGCTAAGGTTTCTAAAGACGATGGTGGTGGCCCCCTGGGTGAGGTACCTTAGCCAAGAATACGACCCCATGTTAACGTGGGCTGCCAGCACCTACCGCTCCCCCTCTTACCCATATTTCAGGTAAGGTTGCTAGGCACTAAGCATACAGAGCTAATTACCAAAGCCAGAGCCATGATAGCACTCGTGGTTGCACTGTTATCCTGGGTGGTCACTCCATGTTCCAATTAATTTGAAATAATATTATCTTAACCATCGGGTTAATGTCATAATTGCCAATTAAATTTTTGGAACATTAAAACCAATTAATGAGTGACATTAAAAATCATTAAGTTGAGCGATAGCATAAATTTTGCACAGCTTAATAATTTTCCCAGGTTAAACAAGGAATACAGGTAGTAAATCTAAGAAATCCTTAATTAGGTAAACCCATCAAATTATGCAATATATCAAAAAGTAAACATTATTATATGCAATGAGTAGGTACAAACAGAATATGCAGAGGGAGAATCCACTTGCCTTGCTCAAAAGCGTCTTGCGGGTCGTCCTCGAACGTATTCGAATCGCCTACCGCACAATCGGCTTCTAATAGAGTCGCATAGCGCACATACAAAAATAAAACATAAACCAATAAATAAACATGCACCATTTCATAAATATACACCAATACGTCATTAAGCACACATTAACATATCGCACTAATCATATCTTAATTACGTACTAATCGCGTAAATACTTATTAATTCAATTATAGCTATTAATGTGAATCCTAATGGTGAATTTATGAGTGGTGTAACAAATATAGTTTAAATATATTTTAACATCATTAATAAAACTAAATAATATTTATTGTCTTTTATACTAATAAATAAATTAATACCTTTTATCTCTCTTTATTTCTAACTCAATTATTGAACATAGCAAAAATGAATATAATATTCTAAAAATCCTTATAAACTACTAATTGAACATTTTCTAACACAAGCGAGGTTATTTGATATAAACTAGTACTCTAACAATTTTAAGTTCTAAATCTGCGAACATGTTTATTTTACTAGCAAAAAACCTATTTTTTCCATCTACTAATGATATTTTCTCCCTTCTTTCTAAAAAGAAAATGTTAACAAAATAATTAACTAAATCATTTAGAAATCCTATATTATTCATATGACATCTATATCATTTTCCAAATCCATTTAAAATGCACCCATAATTCTCCAAATAGTTTCTAAAATTTATCGTGACCAAATTTGACTATAAATTCTTATCTAGTATTTTTATCACCAACGTGTGACTATTAAATCTACGTCATATTTCTCTAAACCAAAATCAACGCGTCGATTAACATGAAATAACACGGTGCACTACTAATCGCATATCTCTAACAAATTCCATAACGCACACATATACATAAATCGGAATCACATGTGTTCATATTACAACAAACACAATATACAACTCATGAATCGAATCAAAAAGCACTTTATAAAATACATAAAATAAATTTGGGTCGTCATCAACCTCGGGTTCGTGCGTGTGACGGGGATGGATTGACGGGTTTCGGTCGGGTGAAAAAAAGCAGGGGCTCGACTACGGACGGCGAATACGTGGCTCCGGTGAACTCCGGCGACGAACGACACACTCCGGCGAACTCCACGGGCTCCGGCGACGAACGACGAGCGGCAACGAACGGCAACGGCACTAGCGATGAGCGAGGAGTGCTAGAGAGAGAGACAAACTCGAGTAGGGAAGAATGGGGAGGCTCTGCTGCCTTTTATAGAGGGAGGGAAGGAGAATGGTTTGCCAGAGAGAGTAACGCGGTCTTCAATGGCCATCACTACGTTAGTTTTTTCTCGGCATCAATGGTGTGAGGAATGGGGAGGAGAAATGGAAGAAATTGATCTCCATTAACACAAGAAACGGACGGCGGTTTCAGCAACGGGCAGCGCTACTCGCGGCATCGGGCGCGGCTGGCGGCTGCAGGCGTCGCACGCGATGCAGGGCGGGCTTGCGCGGTGCCGCGACTCGGCGGCCGGGCTGCTCGCGCGCGGGTGGCGGCTGGGGCTCGATCCTGTGCGCGCGCGTGTGAGAGAAAGAGCAGAGAGATGAGGGAAATGAGAGGAGAGAGAGAGAGAATAGAGGGAGAGAGGAGTGTTGGGAGGCGGCGGCGGGACACAGGCGGCGGCGGCTGGGAAAAATCCTAGGGGCGCGCGCGCAGTGCATAGGGTTAGGGTTTGGGGCATGGGCCCCAAGTGGGCCGGCTGGGTGTAGGTTTAGTTTTTTTTCTTTCTTTTTTTTAAATTCCGAAATACCTTTCTATATAGCTCAAAAATTCATAAAACTTCACCAAAATTATTTATAAATAACATTTTATTTTTAGATTAATAATTACTATATTTCTTAATTATTGTTTAATTACTAGGATTTCTTTTTAAAAGGAAATTAATAACAATCATCCGATAATCAATCAAGCACATAGAAAGAAAATGATCAAAATGCAAATAAATAATTAAACACTAAAAAAATTATTACCCTAATTAATATAATAACTAAATTCATTATTTTTATTTGATGGCTTTTGTGGTGTTACAAACCTACCCCTCTTAAAAAGAATCTCGTCCTCGAGATTAAGAAACTTCCGAGAATAAGTGGGGGAATTCTGCTCTGAGTTTATCTTCTCTTTCCCAAGTGGCTTCATCTTCCGAATGATGACTCCACTGAACTTTGCACATGTTAATGACTTTACTCCGTGTAATTTTGCGAGATGTTTCTAGAATTCTGACCGGGTACTCCGAATAAGTCAAATCCTCATTAACATTCAATTCCTCCATAGGTAACTGTTCTTCCGGTACTCTTAAGCACTTCTTAAGTTGTGATATGTGAAATACGTCACGCACATCCGATAAACTATCGGGTAGCTCTAACTGGTAGGCTACTTCACCTTTTCTTTCCAAAACCTTGAATGGGCCAATATAGCGAGGTGATAATTTCCCCTTAACCTTAAACCTTTTCATTCCTCTCATCGGTGAAACTTTAAGGTAGACAAAGTCTCCTATTTCAAACATCAATTCTCTTCTTCTTTTATCAGCATAGCTTTTCTGTCTTGACTGTGTTGTCTTCAAATTTTCTCTGATAATTTGCACTTGCTTTTCCGCCTCTTGGAGAATTTCTGGACCAAATACTTGACTTTCTCCAGTCTGATTCCAATAAAGCGGTGTTCTACACTTTCGTCCGTAGAGTGCTTCAAACAGTGCCATTTTTAGACTTGCCTGATAACTGTTGTTATACGAAAATTCTGCATAAGGCAAACTTTTATCCTAGCTTCTACCATGCTTTAGAGCGCAAGCTCTTAGCATATCTTCTAACACTTGGTTTGTTCTTTCCGTTTGCCCATCCGTCTGCGGATGATAAGCTGAACTAAAATTTAGCTTGGTATCCATGGACTCATGAAGTCTTTTCCAAAAGCGCGAGGTAAATTGGGTTCCTCGATCTGATACGATCTTCTTTGGTACTCCATGCAGACAAACAATCCTCGACATGTACAACTCTGCTAACTGGGCTCCTGAGTAAGTTGTCTTCACAGGTATAAAGTGTGCTACTTTAGTTAACCTGTCTACTATGACCCATATTGAATCATAGCCATCTCGAGTACGGGGTAGTCCAACTATGAAATCCATACTGATTTCTTCCCATTTCCATTTCGGTACCTTGAGAGGTTGTAGCAATCCTGCTGGTCTTTGGTGTTCGGCTTTAACTCGCTGACACACGTCACATAATGCAACATGAGTAGCAACATCTCTTTTCAAACCGTACCACCAATACTTTTCCTTAAGATCCTGGTACATCTTTGTACTTCCAGGGTGAATAGAGTAAGCTGAATCATGAGCTTCTCTCAAAATAAGTTGGCGCAAGTGCTCGATTTCTGGTACACAGATTCTCTTCTTAAACCATAATGTGCCTTATTCATCTTCCGTGAAATCTGGGGCTTTACCCAAACCAATCAAAGTTTTAATTTCCTTAATCTTCTCATCAGACTCTTGTCCTTTACGAATATCTTCTTCCAAAGTAGATTCGACTTCCATCACCGTTGCCTCTACATTATTGAGCAATCCAAGGTTGAGTCGTTCCATTTCCCAGCACAATTCTTGTGACATCAAATGAGTAGTGATGTTGTTCACTTGACCCTTACGGCTCAAAGCATCAGCTACTACATTTGCTTTTCCGGGGTGATATTGTATCTCCAAATCATAATCTTTAATCAACTCAAGCCATCTTCTCTGTCTGAGGTTGAGTTCCTTCTGAGTGAATATATATTTCAGGCTTTTGTGATCCGTGAAGATTTTGCACTTGTTTCCAATCATATAGTGCCTCCAAATCTTCAAGGCATGCACTACGGCAGCTAGTTCCAAATCATGCGTAGGATAATTCTTCTCATGTTTCCTCAACTGTCTTGAAGTATAAGCTATTACTTTTCCTTCTTGCATTAGCACACATCCAAGTCCAAGGTGTGATGCATCGCAATACACATCAAATCCCTTGTGGATGTCTGGCATTACCAGTATTGGTGCAGTGGTTAACCTTTTCTTGAGTTCTTCAAAACAATTCTGACAAGCTTCATCCCATTTGAACTCTTTACCTTTCTTCAATAGAGAAGTAAGTGGTTTCACTAACTTGGAAAAACCTTCAATAAATCTTCTATAGTATCCTGCCAATCCAAGAAAACTTCTGATCTTGGACGCATCCTTTGGTTGCTTCCAATCTAGTATCTCACTTATCTTTCCTGGGTCCACTTTAATTCCACCATCGGTAACGATATGCCCTAAGAAAGCAACTTCCTTCAACCAAAAATCACACTTCGAGAATTTTGCGTACAGTTGGTTGTCACGAAGCTTTTGTAGGACTAGCCTTAGATGATCTTCATGTGTTTCTTCATTCGGAGAGTATATCAGTATGTCGTCAATGAATACGACCACAAACTGATCTAGTTATTCATCAAGTTCATAAAGTATGCTGGTGCATTAGTCAGTCCAAACGACATGACCAAAAACTCATATAATCCATATCTCGTCGTGAAGGTTGTCTTGGGAACATCTTCTGCTCGAATCTTTAACTGATGATATCCTGATCTCAGATCTATCTTCGAGAATATCTTAGCTCCTTTCATCTGATCAAATAAATCTTCAATCCGAGGTAGTGGATATTTATTCTTGATGGTTACTTCATTTAAACTTCTATAATCAACGCACATTCTCCTCGAACCATCCTTCTTGTTCACAAATAGCACTGGGGCTCCCCAAGGGGATGAACTTGGGCGAATGAAACCTTTTTCTAGTAATTCTTCTATTTGTTTCTTCAGTTCTACTAAATCTTTGACATCCATTCTATATGGTCTTTTCGAGATCGGTGCGGTTCCAGGTAATAATTCAATAGAAAACTCTATATCATGGTCAGGTGGCATACCTGGTAATTCCTCTGGAAATACGTCTGGGTACTCGCACACTATCTTGATATTTTCCAAGGACTTTTCTTCTAAGTGATTGATCACTGTTTTCCCTTTTTCATCTGTTGACTTGTCTATGTTAACTTGGATTCTTTCACCTTGAGGACTTGTCAACATAATTGTTCCTTTGGCACACTGTATCACTCCATCACAACTTTTCAACCAGTTACATCCAAGAATCACATCAATACCGTTGGATCCTAGGACCACTGGGTCGACTGAAAAATCTATTCCTTGAATCTTGATATTAACATGAGGGCATGAGTGTGTGGCCTTCATGTCACCTCCCGGTGAATTAATGTGTAACATCCTCTTAAGGGGGTACTTAGGTATGTTGTGTTTTTCCACAAATGACTCAGTTATAAAAGAATGCGATGCTCCAGAGTCAAATAAAACTGATGCAGGTATGGAGTTAACAAGGAACATACCATACACTATGTCGGCATCCTCAGGCACTGACTCTGCGGTGACGTGATTGACCCTTCCTCTACTCTAGTTCTGCGGTGTCTTGTTCGGAGCAGATCCACGAGCGGGGGTGTTCTGGTCATTCCTCTGATTATTGCCTTTCTGGGGTGTCTGCTGGTTGCGCCTTGGGCAGTTGTTAGCATAGTGGCCTAGCTCACCGCACTTGAAGCATCCATTGGGTTGGACAGGTGCGTTGTTTCTGGCCTGCGTGTTACTGGTGCCACCTTGACGGTTCTGTGAATTTCCACCAGACCTCTGGTTGGTCTGGGAGTTGCTCCTTTGCTGGTTCTGGTTTTGATTATTTCTCTGGCTTTGCTGTCCAGAGCGTTGTACTTGATAATTATTTCCACCCTGATTTCCAGAGCGGAACTGCGAACCTTGAGCATTATTCGGACGAGTGCTCCTGCTTGACTGACCTTGGAACTTCCTTTTATGGTCAGATAATTCCTTCCTTTTGCTCTCAAGGCCAATTGCCTTGTTTAGTAGTGTCTGGAAGTTGGGAAAAGTGTGACTCTGAAGTTGATAGTTCAGAGGTCCAATCAATCCTTCCAGGAAACGCTCTTGGCGCTTCTCATCAGTGTCCACTTCTTCTGGTGCGTAGCGTGAAAGCTGAGTGAAGCGATCACGATACTCACTGACAGACATATTCCCTTGAGTAAGGGAAAGGAACTCCTTCTTCTTCAGCTTCATGATTCCTGAGGGAATGTGATGAGCGTGGAAGTTCGCTTGGAACTCCTGCCAGGTTATTGTATCAGCATTGGGATGTGCCGCTGTGAAGGCATCCCACCAATCGGACGTAGCTCCCTCGAGTCTTCCTGAGGCGTACAAGACCTTCTCCCGGTCGTTGCACTGAGTGATGTCCAGCTTCTTTCCAATGACCTTGAGCCAGTCATCGGCATCCAGAGGATCAACCGCATGAGAAAATGTTGGCGGGTGATGACTCATGAAATCCCGGTGCTTATCTCTGGCCGGGGGTGCATACTGCTGCTGCTGGGGTTGCTGATTCTGTTGGTTCTGTTGTAATTGCTGAACAGCTGCAGTGAGTCCTTGCAGAATCTGCATCTGGGCGGCGATGAACTGCTCCATATTGGGATTTGGTGGTGGTGGTGGTGGTGCTTGTTGGCCACGCTGGTTCCGGTTGTTGTTGTTAGGTCCTTGGCGTGCGTTCACCATCTGATTGGTTAGAAAGTGAACATCTTAGAGAAGAGAAGAGTAGAAAGATTCTAGAGGGGAAATGGCTTAAGTTTTAAAATTTTTATATGTTCTTATGGCCATCATTCCATAAGACCATTGCACTCAAACAAAGATCCAAATCAAACATTTCAATCAATCACCATCACATGGTGGTCATTTATTAATATGAAAACTTAAAAGAGAGTATCATCATCTAACGTGAAGTATAACTTATTACATCATGACTCAAAACTCCTAAAGCAGCCTAGTGACGGATCCGGGCTCTCCATAGCGCAGCCTCTTGCGGGGAGGAGACAACGCCATGGCGGGGTCTTGAGCTTCTGGCGGATCCAGTCCTTGCAGTTGGGCTTCTAGGGCTGCAATCCTGGCGTGGGCATTCTCCAGCTCCAAGTGCACCCTGTAGAGGTCCAGGGTGGCACTGTCCAGGTCGGTGTTGAGACCGGCCACTACACCAGCTAGGGTGTTGAGGCGATCCTCACCAGGTTCACCTGGGATAATGTTGGTCTGGCTTTCTCCACGCAGACGCTGAGGAAGATGCCTAAACCTCGTGTTCTGTAGCTGCTGCCGGTAGGTGTGGCTGAGCGACCACAGGGTCCGACGGGCAGCATCGCTGATCGAGGCAGCGTAGGTGGACAGTGGCGTCATGGACTCATGAGCAGACAGAGTCCTGAATCCCCTGTCACCTGCATCCATCACCCTGACGTGGATGCGAGTGATGTAATAGCAAGCCCGGGGAGGCTCGCTCACTCGCCTCGTCTCGTACAGGGGGCAGACATAGGTGCCTAGCGCGTGCAGCACTTCTTGCAGCAGGTTGGGGAAGTGCCCCGTCTCGAACATTGATGTGTAATGTCCGACAACAGGACCAAACCCCATGAAGTTGTCCTGCTGGGCGTAGTCAGCTTCCTCGTTGACGTGTCCGTCTTCTCCATTGTCTTTGTCGTCGTCATCCTCGTCATCACCGTCTCCGGAGTCGTCGGGGTCGTCGCCTCCAGGTGCAGGTGCTTGGAAGGCTGGTGCAGACGATGCTGACGTCGATGACCCAGCTGCGAAGGCCAGGGACTCGGCCAACGAGGTGGGGGTCGGCAGCTGCTCCTCCGAGCTGATCACGTTCTCCACTTGAACGGGAGAGAGATTCGCCGGAACTTCCTCGACTACCACTGGGTAGACCGGGATCTGCCGGGGCTGAGGGGCGTAGCTGGTGTTGACGCGGGTAGTTTGGAGAGTGCGCACCATCTACAAGAGAAGTGTCAACTCAGTTGAATTTCAAAGAGGTAAGACTGATAAAGGAATTTATAGGAATGAAATTAGCAAGTTTTGAACAACTAGGCTTTCCATTTCTAACTAATCTAACGACCTAGGGTCAGCATAGCTTTGATACCACTTCTGTCACACCCGGTTCTAGGGGGTAGGACCGAGCGCATACCATATGTGTGCCAGGATCCATTTCCACACATATGTTGACGTCACAAGTGCAATATATCAAAAGACAATGCAATAAAGGCGTAAAGAGAGTATAATACTTTATTACATCATCTGAAACATTGTATCTTTAACAAGTATCACATCAAAGTAAAGCGGAAATAAACAACTGGGCAATCTCCCACAGGAAGATGACCAGCGCATCGTTAGACTTAGAATTCATCGTCGTCGATAAAATCTCCATCAAAGTCTCCAGCATCACCCTCTGATCAAAATATTAGCAAGGGTGAGCTCACTTATGGTCGGGGCTCAGCAAGTGGGGGAAAAACTAATGCAGGTATAACAAGGTGAGGCTAAGGTTGAGCAGTAAGCATTTTAGTTGGTCAACATTTTATTAACAACACCTGTCTTACTAATAAGTGTGAATCCCAAATATCCCATGTAAACAAAGGAATATGAATATATCAAAAACACTTAAGTGAAACCACTTAAGCAAATTATTGGCAGATCATTGGATCTCAATTTAATTCCATCTTCAAGTTCAATTATCATGTGAGGAGTCCAGGTCGCTCATAACCGGGAGCACGGCTGATATATCAGTTTTACACTCTGCAGAGGTGGTACAACTTTACCCACAAGCCATGTATCCCATCTAGCCCGGGTTGATCGGACCCTTAAACACTGCCGAGGTGAATGTCTAGGGATCCATTATGAGGTTTTCACAAAATACACTTGATACGAAGCAACCCGCTAAGGTTTCTAAAGACGATGGTGGTGGCCCCCTGGGTGAGGTACCTTAGCCAAGAATACGACCCCATGTTAACGTGGGCTGCCAGCACCTACCGCTCCCCCTCTTGCCCATATTTCAGGTAAGGTTGTTAGGCACTAAGCATACAGAGCTAATTACCAAAGCCAGAGCCATGATAGCACTCGTGGTTGCACTGTTATCCTGGGTGGTCACTCCATGTTCCAATTAATTTAAAATAATATTATCTTAACCATCGGGTTAATGTCATAATTGCCAATTAAATTTTTGGAACATTAAAACCAATTAATGAGTGACATTAAAAATCATTAAGTTGAGCGATAGCATAAATTTTGCACAGCTTAATAATTTTCCTAGGTTAAACAAGGAATACAGGTAGTAAATCTAGGAAATCCTTAATTAGGTAAACCCAACAAATTATGCAATATATCAAAAAGTAAACATTATTATATGCAATGAGTAGGTACAAACAGAATATGCAGAGGGAGAATCCACTTGCCTTGCTCAAAAGCGTCTTGCGGGTCGTCCTCGAACGTATTCGAATTGCCTACCGCACAATCGGCTTCTAATAGAGTCGCATAGCGCACATACAAAAATAAAACATAAACCAATAAATAAACATGCACCATTTCATAAACGTACACCAATACGTCATTAAGCACACATTAACATATCGCACTAATCATATCTTAATTACGTACTAATCGCGTAAATACTTATTAATTCAATTATAGCTATTAATGTGAATCCTAATGGTGAATTTATGAGTGGTGTAACAAATATAGTTTAAATATATTTTAACATCATTAATAAAACTAAATAATATTTATTGTCTTTTAATACTAATAAATAAATTAATACCTTTTATCTCTCTTTATTTCTAACTCAATTATTGAACATAGCAAAAATGAATATAATATTCTAAAAATCTTTATAAACTACTAATTGAACATTTTCTAACACAAGCGAGGTTATTTGACATAAACTAGTACTCTAACAATTTTAAGTTCTAAATCTGCGAACATGTTTATTTGACTAGCAAAAAACCTATTTTTTCCATCTACTAATGATATTTTCTCCCTTCTTTCTAAAAAGAAAATGTTAACAAAATAATTAACTAAATCATTTAGAAATCCTATATTATTCATATGACATCTATACCATTTTCCAAATCCATTTAAAATGCACCCATAATTCTCCAAATAGTTTCTAAAATTTATCGTGACCAAATTTGACTATAAATTCTTATCTAGTATTTTTATCACCAACGTGTGACTATTAAATCTACGTCATATTTCTCTAAACCAAAATCAACGCGTCGATTAACATGAAATAACACGGTGCACTACTAATCGCATATCTCTAACAAATTCCATAACGCACACATATACATAAATCGGAATCACATGTGTTCATATTACAACAAACACAATATACAACTCATGAATCGAATCAAAAAGCACTTTATAAAATACATAAAATAAATTTGGGTCGTCATCAACCTCGGGTTCGTGCGTGTGACGGGGATGGATCGACGGGTTTCGGCCGGGTAAAAGCAGGGGCTCGACTACGGACGGCGAATACGTGGCTCCGGTGAACTCCGGCGACGAACGACACACTCCGGCGAACTCCACGGGCTCCAGCGACGAACGACGAGCGACAACGAACGGCAACGACACTAGCGATGAGCGAGGAGTGCTAGAGAGAGACAAACTCGAGTAGGGAAGAATGGGGAGGCTCTGCTGCCTTTTATAGAGGGAGGGAAGGAGAATGGTTTGCCAAAGAGAGTAACGCGGTCTTCAATGGCCATCACTACGTCAGTTTCTTCTCGGCATCAATGGTGTGAGGAATGGGGAGGAGAAACGGAAGAAATCGATCTCCATTAACACAAGAAACGGACGACGGTTTCAGCAACGGGCAGCGCTGCTCGCGGCATCGGGCGCGGCTGGCGGCTGCAGGCGTCGCACGCGGTGCAGGGCGGGCTTGCGCGGTGCCGCGGCTCGGCGGCCGGGCTGCTCGCGCGCGGGTGGCGGCTGGGGCTCGATCCTGTGCGCGCGCGTGTGAGAGAAAGAGCAGAGAGATGAGGGAGATGAGAGGAGAGAGAGAGAGAGAGAATAGAGGGAGAGAGGAGTGTTGGGAGGCGACGGCGGGACACAGGTGGCGGCGGCTGGGAAAAATCCTAGGGGCGCGCGCGCAGTGCATAGGGTTAGGGTTTGGGGCATGGGCCTCAAGTGGGTCGGCTGGGTGTAGGTTTAGTTTTTTTTCTTTCTTTTATTAAATTCCGAAATACCTTTCTATATAGCTCAAAAATTCATAAAACTTCACCAAAATTATTTATAAATAACATATTTATTTTTAGACTAATAATTACTATATTTCTTAATTATTGTTTAATTACTTGGATTTCTTTTTAAAAGGAAATTAATAACAATCATCCGATAATCAATCAAGCGCATAGAAAGAAAATGATCAAAATGCAAATAAATAATTAAACACTAAAAAAATTATTACCCTAATTAATATAATAACTAAATTCATTATTTTTATTTGATGGCTTTTGTGGTGTTACACTGCGCTCCCTAAGGAACGACTTTTTGCTGCTTCAAAGAAATTACGCTGCGTTCCTTAGAACAAAATTTTTGATAATTCGAAGGTCCTACTTGCCACCATAAATTCTTATGCTTCGGCAACTTAAGCCTATGGAGAAGATATATTTTCATTAAATTAAAAAGCGAAACTGTTACAAGAGATTAAAAACGACAAAAAGCACTTAAGCCTCCCATAATTGTTCCTTATTAAAAAGAAAATAATACTGAATGCGAAAAACTGCTGTCGGGGTAGGATATTTGTCAGTAAATATGCTTCGACTCTGGCCCAGTGCTATTGACTGTGCGAGCTTCGGACTCTTCTCTGAAGTCCCGTTGAAGGTGAGTGTGCTGACTCCCTTCTGGCTGCTGGCCTCGTTGTGTTGGTGGTGGAGGTGGAGGCTGTTGCCAAGATGCTTGAGGTTGGCTTGCCGAAGCAACAGAAGCTGCAGGGTGGTTGCCTACATATTCTGGAATGTAAGGCGAATGGTACGAAGCAGTATGCATGACTTGCTTCGGCTGACTCTGTTGTGCCGCAGCTTCTGCTATCTCCTTTTGCTTCTGGATGGTAACATGGCACATCCTGGTGGTATGGCCCTTGTCCTCACCACAGAATAGACAATAAATTTTCCTTGGCTGATCCCCAAATCTTCCTCCGAAGCCCCTGGCGCCTCTGCCCCTTGGAGCTGGCGGACGGAAAGAGCTTTGCTGCTGCCCCGAAGCTTGCGAGGAGTACTGTGGCCTTTGCTGTTGATTCCCTCTATCATCACTCTGAGTAGAGTTGTGAATTGACCTGACGTGCCTCGGATGGAATCTTCCTCTGAAGCCCCTGGTCATTTCAGAGAACCTGTATGTTTCCTCCCTTCTTTGGCGGAAGTCATTGTCAGCTCGAATATACTCGTCCATCTTCTGGAGCAACTTCTCCAAAGTTTGAGGAGGCTTCCTGGCAAAGTATTGAGCTGAAGGTCCCGATCGAAGCCCCTTAATCATGGCCTCAATGACAATTTCATTGGGCACTGTTGGTGCCTGTGCCCTTAGACACAGGAACCTTCGGACATACGCTTGAAGGTATTTTTCGTGGTCCTGGGTGCACTGGAATAAAGCCTGAGCAGTGACCGGTTTCGTTTGAAAACCTTAGAAGCTGGTTATCAGCATGTCCTTCAGCTTTTGCCATGAGGTGATTGTTCCTGGCCGAAGAGAGGAATACCAGGTTTGTGCAACACTCTTGACAGCCATGACGAAAGATTTTGCCATGACTGCAGTATTGCCACCATACGAAGATATGGTTGCTTCATAACTCATCAAGAATTGCTTCGGGTCTGAATGACCGTTGTACATGGGGAGCTGGGGTGGCTTGTAAGACTAGGGCCAATGTGTAGCCTGCAGTTCTGTTGACAGAGGAGAAGTATCATCAAAAGAAAATTTTCCATGATGGAAATCTTCATACCAGTCGTCCTCGTTGTAGAAGCCCTCCTGATGAATCTCTCTGTGCGGAGGCCTTCGGTTCTGGTCATCTTGAGCAAGATGACGAACTTCTTCAGAGGCTTCGTCTATCTGCCTTTGCAGGTCAGCTAGACGAGCCATCTTTTCCTTCTTCCGTTGGACCTGTTGATGGAGCATCTCCAAGTTTTGGATTTCTTGATCCAAGTCGTCCTCCGGAGGCGTTGGGCTGGTGGCCTTCCTCTTCTGGCTTCGGGCCTCCCTAAGATAAAGGACATCTTGATTGGGGTCCAGCGGCTGCAGAGTGGCAGCCCCTGTTGCTGAAGCTTTCTTCGGCGGCATGACGAAGGTGATGCTTGCCGAAGGTGTTCAAAACTCAAAAAATGGAAGTGAGTTCACCGGAGGTGGGCGCCAATGTTGGTGACTTGTTCTCAGATGCTAAGAATTAAGAACAAGGCAACATAAAAAGTGTTAAATATTAAAGCCCTTCGTCCTTCAAGACATTATGTCCCTTCGGGTATAATGAATTCCGGACGAAGGTTATGAAGGAAAAAACCTTCGTAAGCAATAAGGAAAAATTCATATGCGAAATACGAAGAATAATATAGATATTATCATCAACTTATTTTTATTTGCATTATCATATCCAGAATAGCAAATTATAAATGTACCTTCGGTTTGACGGAAAGTAAAGGTACATGTGTGATGCAAAAAGCGAATGCCAAGTCAGCGTGAACAGTACGGGAGTACTGTTCATCTATTTATAGGCAAGGGACGCAGCCCGTGTAGAATTACATTAATGCCCTTTACATTTATCAATAACTCTATAGTAATTCTTTCGAGGTCTAATTTGCCTTTTCATCTTTAAGTCGGTTCCCCTTCTCTGCTATCATGCCGAAGCTTTTCTGCGCACAGCTTCGTGAGCATCTTATCCTTCGTCATAATCGCCTTTCGTCTCGCTCAGGCTTCGTCCTGACCATACTCTTGTATACTCATAACCCGATTCCGAAGATACCTGTTCACATATTTCACTTGGAAAACATTGTCAAATCATGTTTTTGAGGACCTTCGGAAGCCGAAGGCCCCAACAATGAGTGTATCTCAAATCATGGTAAAACATACTCTACAAACAATAAACCGTCATGGCTATAAAAGATTAGGATTTGCAACAAAAGAGGGAAAAAGGGATGAATTACCATTCAAAGCTCACCAGAAATATCAAAATAAAAGGAACTGTTATCTACCAGCATTACCTTCTCAGCTATATCAGCAAACTTGAGGAGAAACTATTATCTACCATTCAAAGTTGTTGCTGGAATTATTGATTTGTTAGTAGATCACATAGCTCCCAAGATCAAACTCGATCGGCTAATTCCCAACTACTGCTAAGCAGCTGCAAGCCAACACAATGTTTTGTGTACTGACTTTACTTGACACAGGGAAAGCTGCACACACAAGGGAGGGAGGATTTTGAACCTTGCATCTCCTTGGTGACCTTTGCCTGCATGTAATCACTAGTTCACCACTAATGCCACCCTTGCAGTATACATTTTTGCCTAGAATTTTACATCAAATCTTGTACTAATACAATTTGTGCGAAATAGTGCTAGTTTAAGCAACTAAGAAAAAAATGTACCCATGGAGATGATCAAAAATTAACCAAGGTAGTGTATAATCAAAATAAGCATGAAGACCTGATAATTAAAGATCTCAATGGAGGGCTTGAGGCGGAGGCCAGGGCACGACTGCTGGCTCTTTAGCGACGGGCCCTTATCCTCGTCGTACAGATCAGCCATGGCCACCATAGCACAATGCAGCTACCCTGCCAGGCCCTGAGATGCTGTCGATCTCTCACTCCCTCGCCGTTAGGGGTGGTGGCGGGTGAGTGGAGGCGAGAAAGAGGGGGAGGCCTGCAGTCGTCCCCTGGTCGTCGCTCGCCTGTATCAGAACAAAATCGACGTCGCGCCCCGGAATTCAGAAATAGCAGGAAACCCCAACACAATCGAATCAGAATGAAGAAGATGTTGTAACCTGGTCCCGTTGGTGTTCGTCGTCCTTGGATTGGCATGGAGTTACGGGCGCAGCCAGATCTTCATCGTCGTAGTCGACATCGCGCGGGGGGTGCTCGTGCTGGACGACGACGCAGTCACAGTTGTTCGCCCACCAGGTTTGCTCCACCCATGCGTCGTCAAAGTACTTGTTGAACCGGTTCCTGCAAAGGTAGTTCCTGTCGTCGCCGTACTCCACGGCGTTGTCGTTTGGCCGGTAACGCGCATGACACAGTGCAAGATGTTGTAAACCTAGAGGATCATCTTTCTTGGCATATGCAAACAGAAGCTCAAGCATGACATTATTTTGGTAAAAGAGGGAAACAACTATTTAGAGCAGCAACATATTTCAAATATAATGAAGATTAAGAACATAGTTACCTTGCTAGAGAAAAGATTCACTGGACATATGAATAAAATAGATCTGTAAGAGCATGAAGAATTAAAGAGTTCTGGTGTGGCTATGAAAATAATGCAAACATAATCAATTACGCAAACAATAATGACTGGCCATTTCAATCAAGACCAAGAGATCTCTTACCAGCAATGTTATGACCGTGCTGCTCAAATCCAAATTAAGTCACAAAGCTTGTTCCTGAAATCAGTAGGTTAAGAAGCAACTGATGGGATGAAATTTGGAAGGAAATCAACGAAATGAAGAGAAATAAAACAACATATATGAGATTAAGGTAACTAACTAAACTAATATGTCTGCAATTACTACATACACTTTTATGATGTGTTTTATTACTAAAGGTCACAGATACTATTTTGCAACGCATGCTTCCCTTTCCATGGCATAACCAA
This sequence comes from Zea mays, assembly GCF_902167145.1. Lineage (NCBI taxonomy): Eukaryota > Viridiplantae > Streptophyta > Magnoliopsida > Poales > Poaceae > Zea > Zea mays. The sequence goes on along the minus strand of NC_050104.1, from coordinate 6,921,373 downwards.
TTCCAGTAAGTCACATTACCCTATCATATGAACTCAGAGTTCACTCATTCTCCAACCCACAACACGAAACGTTCAATCCATTGGTATTCCTCTAATGGAGGCACCATCTACTCGGTGATCACCCCTGAATCTGTGAAATCTCTTGAAGCACCAGTCTCCTGAAACAATTCACAGCACAAAATCATCGTGCACTTGTGCAGCACCCACCAGAGCACCAATTCCCACTGCTCCCTAAAACTGCATGGACTAATCTTGAACCCTCGCACCTCAGCAGACAACATTCCGAGTAAAAACATGGAGCCCATGAGCAAAAGGCACGGCCAGCATACATCATACAAGCAAAGTTTCATTTTTCCAACTGGTTCAGGCATGCCAAAACCAAAATCCATGTTTGCAGGAGATGGGCTTGAAGGCAACAGGTGAGCGATCGAACACAATTAAGCTTGATAATAATGCTGAAATGAACAGTGTCGATACTGCTGGAGTGGAGGACCTGATGGACACTATCGAGGAAGTTAAACCTTGCTGGACCAAACCAAGTCCAAGTAACACCGCATTTTAAAACCTACAAATTCTTCAGATCTGAACCTTTAACCTGAACAATGTGGTTACTGATATTACTAATTACTGCAGAAATTCAGCCATCTAATGGTTTTGTTACATTCTCCTTGACTATGGACCCTGAATATCACATCTCACAGGTGAGCCTGTAACTCTGGACTTTTCTGGCATCATTGATTGTGTAAGCAAAAATCAAGCTATACGCCTGTATATTCTATTTGATTGAATACTTGGAACACCATTTCCCAATTCGTATCTACATATCACAGATGTTGTGGTTGTTGCGAGGTATCTAGGTGCAACATTTGTACTCCCAGACATCAGAGGAAATGAATTAGGAAATAAGCGGTATGCTTCTTTGACAAGAAGACAATTTTCAATTTCCTTAAGATGAACCCTGTTACAGATACATAAATAATGCAAATGTTTGTCCATACAGTATGGGCCTTTACCTCTAGGAATTCAAAATTGTTCTCGTAAATGTCACAATTCTTGCCCATCTCAACTGATGACATAAGTTTTGCTTACAGAAAATTCCAAGACATGTACAATGTGGATAAATTTGTGAGGAGCCTAGATGGTGTTGTCGAAGTAATAGATGAAATACCTGATGAAGTGAGTGCTAAGAAGCCAGCAATTATCAGAGTACCAAACCATGTGACTGAAAGCTTCATCATGGACACCATCTAGCCCATCTTTCAAAAAAAACAAGTACTTAAGACTTGCGGTCATTTTCTCTTCAGTAAGTTTAAGGCCAAAGGAGACGAGTAACAAGAACTTGGATGCAACTGCTTGCCTTGCAATGTTCAGTGGCCTCGAACTGAAGCATGAATATTCTGAAGTCGCCAGAAAAATGTTGGATAGGCTTCAAGAATTAAGCAAGAAATCAGATTGGAAGGTCTTAGCAATCGTGCTGGAAAAGAAGAGTTGCAAGACAACCAGTGGCGCTCGAAGAAAAGGCTGCTATAACCCTGATGAGGTCCTGGATTTCCTGAGGAGTGTTGGATTCTCTGCTAATACTACCATCTACTTGACAGAGACGTGGTGGCACAAAGGCCTGAATGATCTGAAGGAGGAATTTCCAAATACTTATACCAAGGCATGGAACTTACTACACATCTAACGCTGAAAGATAATCTCTTGTTGCTTTGCCTCGGTATAAAAGCTGTCAATAGTATTCTGTCTAATGCTAATTGACACAAAAGGTAGTCTTCTATAAAAGTTGTTAATAGTACTCTATCTTATGCTAATTGACACAAAAGGTGGTCTTTTATAAAAGCTGTCAATAATATTGCATAGAAAAACAAACATAGAGCTCTTAGGATACACCCGTTTGTGCATCACATTTTTTGGACTTCATGTACTCAATCATGCTTTTTAGGTAAATTAAGTAGTGCACTTTGTGTTTCTGCAGGATGACATTATGCCAGCTGAGAACAAAGGTGAATTCCTGAAATCGAGCAATGTAGACCTAGCAAGGGCTTTGGACCTTGAGATCTGCTCGCAGAGTGACATGTTCATCCCTGCTGTTGCTGGCCTGTTCTACGAGCATGTCACAGGTAAGAGGATTGCATCTGGTCGTACCCAGATCATTGTGCCTTCTCAGTCCAGCACCTCGACTCATGCTTCAGATTTAACCTCCACCTACATCTCCAACAAGAACCACCTAGCCTACACATGCTATTGTTAGCATGCTTTTGTACTGCCATTAATAAGATCAGCTGAAGTGAGCCGTAGGGTAGTGCTCTAGGTGCATATACAAGTACCTCTCGTTAGTCGTTAACATGCTGCTGTATACTGGTTGATGTTATGTTACGAGGAATAAATATTAGGTGTTGTTTACTTGTTTGGATATTAAACTTTGGAACAACAGCAAGGAGCAGAATGACTGCTTGTATGCTGTAAAATGAACATGAGGTTAGGCATGTGAAAAGAGTTTGCTTCATGTACCTTGATGCGCTCATCACCTTCTGTCTGCTCACCAATTGATGTAGTAATTTCTCTGGAAGTCTCCATGGAAACAATGTATAGATGTGCGTGAGATTTGTTAATCTGTTGTGTGGACGCCGAATTGTGACTAAAGGGCATTGTAATTTGGAGCCAATTGCGACTCAAGGGTATCGTTTGGTAGAGCTTTTAGGCTGAATCTAAGCTGTCAGAATGTCCTTTTTACAGAGGTGATTTTCTTAAATGTAGTGATTTTCTGAAAATAAATCAGCTGGTTGGAAGCTGGAAAAGGTAAATTATTCTTGACTCGCTCTACACATAATCACTTTTTACTTGAAATTTATCCTAGAGAATTATAAACAATCTTCTCTTCCTTGTAAAAAAACATTACTTGTCACTTTCGTAGAGAATCAGGAGCTCTATCAAACAGCCTCCGATTTCCATCAATGGTAGCGAGGTATCTGCCAGGGCATGTTCAAGCTGGTCGTGCGTTTTGTGGATGAGCAAAAGCATCTAAGAGCCAAACAATATCGGAAGGGAAATGAGCAAAGCATCTCGGACAAGATTGGATCTCATACCAAAGTTGAAGCGGATATAGCTCATGAGAGCCTTGTTGCATATGACGATGGAGACAGAGGATACCACTGAGAGGCTGAGTGCACCCACCGTTCTAGCTGGAACTTCTCCCCTGCCACCCCCATCTCCACCTCGTCGCTACAACAAGACAGGCAGAGTTGCGGATAGGGGATGACTACGCCGCAGATAGGGGATAACGAATTTGTTGTGGGAGAGGGAGCGAGGCGGCTGCGGATAGGGGATGACTACGCCACGCGGTGCGGACGGGCGGGTGGGGGTGACGCTGCTAGGCAGGGCGGACTGGTGGTTGGGGTTGGGGGCTACTATCGCGGGTGGTTATGAGGACATGATGGAGCGGCCGAGGGGTGGCGGATGGATCGGACGATGCGGCGAAGATCACGGGATATGGGCGGTGGCGTACTTGGAAGAGTTGATGGAAGGGCGGGGAGCGCGGGGGTGGGGACGTACCTAGACGGGCGCCGATGGAAGGGCGAGGAGTGGGGCTGAGGACCGTGGAGGCGATAATCGCGGAGGCGGGGGAGAACGGTGGTTGTCCAAGGTCAGAGAGTGAGTGCGGAGGCGAGGATTACGACGGCAAGATTTGAAGATAATCCTTCTATGGGAGGAGCGGATCTGGCGCAGTGGCTGGTGCTGGTGCCGCCATTCACGGGTGGGCGCGGGTGGAGACGCGAACGGCGAGCGGACAACAGAGAGTACAGCAGGGGCGAGAGAGACGGCCAGGCGCACGCAGATGGCGGGCGGGGATGGCGGCTGGTGCTGGTGCTAGGTTCACGCATGCACGAGATGTGAAGGCAGAACCGTGCACCATACATTGTGGACGCCTACACTACTGTCTTAATGAGTAATATAGATTCGTTTGATTTTTTAGGCTAAGTACGTTTGATCGGCTCATCTTATTCAAAATTTTGTATGAGAAAAATAAAAAAAATTCAAAACCATACTTAAAGTATATTATATAGTAGACAATTTCATAGTAAAAATTAATAATAATTGTGAATTTTTTCAAATAAGACGAGTCGATCAAAATTAAGATAAAAAAGTTATATGAAATATAAATTATGGAACCGATGGAGTATATGTTTTGTCGATCTCTATTAACGCATATATCATAGAGATAAGCCTAGGCTGTTGCTTGTCCCGAGCGAGGATGCAGGCGTACCAGGCTACGAAGAGGTGTAGGTGTAGCCGACCGGCACCTCGCTTAGGACAGGCATCAGCCCAAGCTGGCCTGACAGCGACCCACCGATGCCGGATAAGAGCGGCCCAACCGGCCCACCAACGAAGGCCTGATGAATCGACCAAACTGGCCCACGGTGTTGCTGATGAACTAGTGCAGGGGGGCGAGAACCAGGAAGCGGCCCGCATTGTGCCCTAGGCCACATCTTGATGAGCCGAGTCCACGGATTATAAAACAAAGGCCACGACAGAGTACTGTTGTTGTTCTTGCTTTTGCATTTCTTCTTGGACGCAGGATGGGGAGCAGAGCGAGGTGCATGCGATGGAGTTGAAGCGCCTGGAGCTGCCCCGATAGAAGGATGTGGGGCAGTGGCTACAAGCGCCTGCGGGGGCGCTGCAATCTTGGCCACAGAAATCTCCTCAACCAGGAGATCGGTCTTGACCTCAGTGAACAAGGGAAAAGGCTTATGGCGCTTGAGGATAGCACCCATGTACGCGAACCGCTCATTCAAACACGAAGAACTAAAAGCACAAGGGTTCGATCAGGGACAGGCTCACCCAAGTCGCCAAGAGAATCTGCCATGGACTTGAGCTTGTGATAGTAGTCTGAAACAGAAAGATCTCCTTGAACGAAGTTGCGAAATTCGGCGTCGAGGATGAGCATGCGAGTCTCCTTGTTGCCGACGAACTAATCTTCAATGGCGAGCATGACCTCGCTGAGGAGCTCAGGAGTGATGGAGGTTGTTGGGAGCCTTCCTCTTCCGAAGGTCCTTAAAAATGTGAATAATTATATGTTTTTAGCATAATTATGAATAGTTACAAGAAGCTTCGGCTTTGGAATGGAAAACTTCTCTCGTGACAGAACGAAGGGAAGTAAAGAGTGGACGACGAAGCTAGAAGCCAAAGGACTTCGTCTGGACATGTTGACGAAGCTCAAGTATGATAACGACTGAAGAAGGATAAATACCATACAATCCTTACTACTTCTTACTAATAATATAGATAGTTATCAGGGACATAAATGTACTTTTATCCGGGCTACGTCCCGTGCCTATAAATAGATGAATAGTAACACCATACTATTCACGCTGAATTGTAATCACTCTCGGGTCATCCTCGTTCTCTCACCTTTTGGCAAGCCCAAGGGCCAAGGTACCAATGTAATATGAATATTATTGATGCTTATTCACATTTATGGAATATAAGAATAAAATGGATCATTGATACATAACAATTATTATCTTTATTCTTTATTCTTTTGTATTCCTTCGCTTTCTTATTTGCATTCACGTTAATATATTGAAATGATGAAGGTATGTCCTTCACGACCTTCGTCTGAAGATCATTATATCCGAGACGAAATAATGTTTCAAAGGACGAAGGTCTTTAACCCTTAACAATTGTGTTGCCTTGTTCTTGATTTATATCATTTGAGAACAAGTGACCAACATTGGCGCCCACCTCCGGTGAACTCACTGCCACAAACCTTCGGCAAAGCATCAACCTTCGACATGCCGCCGAAGAAGACAATGGTGTCAGGGGCTGCTCTGCAACCATTGGACACAAATCAGGATGCACTCTCTCTGTGAGAGGCCAGGAGCCAAAAGAGAAAGGCCATCAGCCCAACTCTTCAGGAGGAGCAGATTGACCAAGAAATCAGGGATTTAGAAGCAATCCATCAACAAGTGCAAAGGAAGAAGGAGAAGATGCTTCGCCTGCCTGATCTTCAAAAAAGGATTGACGAAGCCGCTGAGGAGATGCGTCATCTTACTCAAGATGATCAGGACCGAAGGCCTCAGCACAGGGAGCTTCATTAGGAGAGCTCATTCAACGAAGATGAATGGTATGGTGATTTTCATCTTGGTAACTTTATTTTTGATGATGCTTCTCCTCTAGCAATAGAATTGCAGGCTACCCCGTGGCCACAATCCTACAAGCCACCCCAGTTGCCCATGTATGATGGGCATTTAGATCCAAAACAATTTTTGTTGAGTTACGAGGCAACAATATCCTCGTATGGGGGCAATGCTGTTGTCATGGCAAAATCCTTCGTCATGGCGGTCAGAAGTGTGTCCCAGACCTGGTATTCCTCCCTTCGGCCAGGAACAATCACATCATGGCAAAAGCTCAAGGATATGCTAGTCACCAGTTTCCAAGGCTTTCAAACGAAGTCAATCACTGCTCAGGCTTTGTTTCAATGCACACAAGACCATGAGGAGTACCTTCAGGCGTATGTTCGAAGGTTTCTGCGTTTGAGAGCACAATCGCCTACAGTGCCCAACGAAATTGTCATTGAGGCCATGATCAAGGGGCTTTGGCCTGGACCTACAGCCCAATATTTTGCCAGGAAGCCCCCACAAAACCCTGGAGAAGCTCCTTTAGAAGATGGATGAGTACATTCGGGCCGATAACGATTTTCGCCAAAGAAGGGAGGAAGCATACGAGTTTTCTAAAATGACCAGGGGCTTCAGAGGAACACTTCATCCTAGGTATGTTCGGTCTATTCATAACTCTAATGCCAATGATGAAAGGGCAAGCAATGCTCAGAGTAGCCATCATCGCTCACTGTCTTCGAGCATGCAGCAGACTTCTTTTAGACCACCAGCTCCGAGAGGCAGAGGAGGAAGAAGCTTCAGTGGAGGAAGGTTCAACAATCAACCAAGAAAGTTGTACTGCCTTTTTTGTGGCGAGGACAAGGGCCATACAACAAGAACATGCCAGGTCACAATTCAGAAGCAAAAGGAAATTGCTGAAGCCGAGGCGCGACAGGGTTAGCCGAAGCAAGTCCTCCACACTGATTCGTGCTACTCTCCATATATCCCAGAATACATAGGAAATCAACAGCCTACGACTTCTATGGCTTCGACAAGTCATTCTCGAGCTTCCTGGCCTCAGTTGCCAACACCACCACCACTGGTTCACAATCAGCAGCCAGAAGGGCACAACCATACTCAGCAACAACGCGACCTTTGGGAGGAGTCCGAAGCTCGCATAGTCAACAGTACTGTGCCTGAATCGAAGCATATTTATTAAAGGGACTATAGTGGCTCCTGAGGAATATGTTGATCTAATGTATCTTAACTCTTTTTGCCTTTACATTTTCTTGAAAGAAAAACAATACAAGAGGGATTAACTTTCAACTTGATGTAATAATAATGTCGTTACACCATCGAGTGTGGTAGAGTAAGTTCCGAAGCTACAAAGTCGTTCCTAAGGGAGCGTAGAGTAATTTTCGAAGCTCAAAAGCCGTTCCTAAGGGAGCGCAGAGTAAATTCCAAAGCTTCATAGTCGTTCCTAAGGGAACGCAGAGTAAGTTCCGAAGCTCAAAAGTCGTTCCTAAGGGAATACAGAGCCAAAATGCCACCTAAATAAAAGGTGAAGAAGCTCCAAAGTCGTTCCTAAGGGGATGCAGAACTTAGCTCTAAAGTCGTTCCTAAGGGAATGCAGAGCTGAAATACCACCTAAGTAAAAGGTGAAGAGACTCCAAAGTCGTTCCTAAGAGGATGCAGAGTCTGGATGTGTATTCGTGTGGATTTTTTATATTCGACATAAACATCATTTCGCATCATACCATCATAACATGTCGCATAGCATCGCATCATACATCATCATACATCAGAAAAAGGCTGAGGAGAAAGAAGGGAAATCACTCCTTCACAAATACTTGTCGAAATGCAAAAGAACGTGATATGGCACAACATATATTTTCGGCGGATATAACTTATTATATGAAGCAAACCTTCGTCGCCACTGGCATAAGGAAAATTCTCTTTGCGAAGCATGAAAAGAAGGGAAGGTGTTTTTTCGCCGAAGGCCCAAAAATGGTATGTACACAAATTTCATGCATCACAAAGAAATATATTACATTAGAATACGTACAAATATCCAATGTTTGACCCGTACACATTACGGCAACCATACACAAGCATTACATTTATTAGTATGCAAAAATTTAATCTTCTTTCAATATTTTTTCAGCGGCTTCATGTAATAGTTTGTCGATGACTTCGTCAACAACATCGTTAGCAATCTTCATCACATCTAAGGCCTCTTTTATAACTGGGTTAGCCTCAGGGTTGTATAGCTCCGGTGGTGGCGAGAGGCCGGTTGTAATAAAGAACATAATTGTGAATTTCGAAGCTAGAAACAAACAACGAGACAAAAAAGCTTTAAAAAGAATACCTATAATCATTGCGCGTAACAGCTTCTTTAGCTTGCTTGGCCTCTTCTCGGGCATCACGAGATTTTTTCACTCTTTTTTATGGCTTCATCAGCCATCTCACAGCCGCCCTTCATTCACACATCAGAATAGAATTTCCCGCCTATCAGAGAAGCATCGGCCGAAGGTTCCTTCGTGTTGTCTGCTGAGAAGATGGCTTCTGCCTGGGCTACAGCCTTAATATGTTCGCAGCCGTTTTTTTCCAAAATTGCTGCAATCCCTCGTGCACAGGCAAAGGCACAAAAGTCTCCACGGTCGCTGAGAATTTCTTCAAAAGCTTCGACCTCTTCGCCAATCCACTAGATAACCCCTTCGGGATCACCACAGATAAATTTTTGCTCTGATGAATATGCTCCCACCTTTGTGAAGCTATCCTTCAGTTTCTTCGCGCATTACATGGATACTTCGTATCATTTTTCTTTAGAATCCCGAAGTTCTTCAATATTCTTATGCACCCTGGCTCTTTCCATTTCACTTATTTCTTGCTTAGCCTTCGCAACATCGAAATTTTCATTTATTTCAGCAAGTTGTTTCTGTAAATCTTCAACCTCGGCTTTGTGAGCATCGGCTTGTGCGTTAACCTTGGCTTCGCTGGTTTTCAGCCTATCCACTAAGGAGAGCAGCATTTTGTCTTTTTCAAAAGCTTCATTCCATAGTGTAATAACCTCTGATCGAAGATTTCCGAGAGCCAACTAGCAGCTTTCATCTTCTGCTTTCTTCTAGTCCTTTAAAGCCTTGTTCATAATTAAGCCCTACAAAAACAAAGGATGAGCACCTACTGATAAAGAAATAAGCTACAAAAATAATCTATCTTCCAACAAGATAAAATATTCTCGCCTTCAGACTGTTATAGGCAAGGCTATCTGCAAGCTGGTCCTTCGTCATTACAGACAAGCCTAGTTCAAGCTTCGGATATCCTACATTGTCTGCCATCTCCCGACAGACATGTATCTCCTTATTGTCTGGCAGACAATAAAGGAACTCATCTTCGTCATCGCCATTATACACCAAGGACCCTCGAGGGTACTTCAGATCCCTAGCATAATGTTGCGCTTCGATAATTTGCCCCTTCGATAATTTTCCCCGAAGCATGTCGCACTATGAATTCCAATTCTTCGATAGACGCTCCGGGGGCATGAGATTCAGATTCTTTAGCACCACCTTCTTTTTCCAACATTAATGGTGCTCCAGCAGCCTCCGAAGGTCTTGTTTCGGTACCTTCTTCAACAACCTCCGAAGATTTTGCTTCGGCGAGGACTGATGGACCAGCTTCAGCAGTGGTCTGCGTTGTGGTAGCTTCGCTAGATTTTTTTAGGGTTTCGCCCTCTGTAGCAGGTGCTGAGGCAGGAGTTGGCACCTTTACAGATTCTATAACAGCGTCTAATATGCTGGCCATCCTTCTTCTCTTCAGAGTTACTGAAGCAATCTTTGGTACCTTCGGTAGTTCTGTTTCTTGCAATGGACTCAAAGCTTTCAGCTGCTCTGCTGCTATCTTTGGTTTTGGCTCTTTGGCCGATTATGTCTTAGCTTCGGCAGGAGCGAAGTGACTTGACTCAAAAGCAGAAGAAGACCGTTCAGCAGGCCTCGGCTCTTCGGCCGTCTCAACACGCTTGGGGCGATGTGTCAAAACTTTAACTTTTTTCAGCTTCGGTGTAGTAGAAATCGTCGAAGCAGCAACTCTCCTTTTCTTTCCTTACTTTCACGAAGGATAACAGTAATTTGGGTATACGAAACCAATGACATCAAAAACCGTATTCAACCTTTTCTTGCCTCGACCTCCGAAGGCCGCTGTCATAGCATCATCGTCGGTCTTGAATAAGCACCAAACAATTCATCGCTGGTTGCTTCGATGGCATCTAGCTAGTCGTCGTTTGGCTCATAAAATTGGCTCCTATATTTGAATGTATACTTCAAATAAATTAAGCCACCTTGGCTAGACCCAGCAGCAGCCTCTTTCGGCATCTCCCACCCACTTCCGAGTGGCCACACTTTGTAAGAAATATGCTCCTGAACTAAGTCCCTGGTGCCTATGTAAGTGCATACTGTGTTAAAGGCAGCTTGGCATGCTTGTATGTCGTTTCCAAGGGCAAGGGGTGGTCTCCTAATGCCGAAGTGAGACCATATAGGACGTTGGATAATCTCCTTGGTGTATTCCCTTTCAACTAGATCATTTTTCACATAAAACCATTCTTGCATCTAGGCCCCTGGCCATCTCTTGCGAAATGCTGGAACTGGGTTGCTAACCTCAGAGCGGGTCACAAAGCTGTAGCAACCAAAGTTGTTGTGATATTACTATTTTTCGGTGGCCTTCGTCTCATAAGACAATTCATGCATATTGCAGAAACATTTTGCATTTGGTTCTAGCCCTTGGCTCCTCACGACCCAAATATAAACCCCCATCTTGATGATGGCTTCGGGGGTAAGCTGATGATGGTAAATTTCGAAAGTCTTCAGAACTTAGACCAACATCTTATCTAGAGGAAACTGAAGCCCTGCTTTCATGAAGCTTCTATAGACAACCACCTCATCAGCTTCGGGCAGAGGAACACTATTCTCCCCTCTAGTCCTCACAATAGAAATGTCACGAAAGTACCTTCCCCCCATCGCATCAATTTGTCCTTGCTTGATCGTTGACTTCCCGAAGACAACATGGCTTGGTCTCCAAGGCCGATCTTCGGCACCCTCATTCTCACTTTCTACATCAAAGTCTTCACTGTCACTGGAACCCTCAGATATCCTAGCTAGTGTCTCATGCGCAATCTTCTCTGCATTTGTTCTTTTCATGGCTTCGTAAAATTCGGACATCACCGGGTCGACAGTCTTCTTTTCGTCAGCCATTAAAACAAACCTTGTTGAAATGTCGAAGCTTAAAATCCGATCAAAACTTGACAAAGCAAGAAAGTTTAAAATAGCGAGTACAGCGTAAGCAACTGAAATGAGAACAAGAAATGCTTTCAATACAAGCTACTATTTATATGCCTACCGCCCCATGATTTGGTGGGTCCGGCATGTCAGTGTCGTTCGCTATTCTAGCGAAGGGAAGATATTTTTTTGGACCTTCGGCTAAATGCCTTCGTTCACGTCGCAGTCTAAATTTGTTACAAGAAAACAAATTAATATTGTGAGGGGCTACTGTTGGGGGCCTTCCTCTTCCGAAGGTCCTAAAAAATGTGACTAATCATATGTTTTCAACATAATTATGAATAGTTACAGGAAGCTTCGGCTTTGGAATGGAAAACTTCTTGAAAGGGAAATGTGCCTTTGGGACATTTCAATAATGTTTTGGTGATTAAGTGTTCAACACATAGTAAGTGAGTTCATTATGCGCCAAACAAGCAAGAAGTGCAAATCATAGAACAAGATATGTTTCTAGACTTAGTAATTGGTTTTTGGTATACTAATATATCTGTCTAAGTGTTAGAAACAGAGAAAAGAAGACAAGAAAAGAATTGCATAGGAGTTGGCTCGGTGCAGCCAAACTTAGCTCAGTCTGGCACATCGGACAGTGTCCGGTGCGCCAGGCTGGTCTCCGGTGAAAAGGCCACTCTCAGGAAAAATCGGCAGCGTACGACTATAATTCATAGGACTGTCCGGTGGTGCACCGGACTGTCCGGTGAGCCAACGGTCGCCAGCGCAACGGTCGGCCGCGCAATCAGCGAGCGACGCGTGGCCCACGCCAACGGTCGGTAGGGGGCACCGGACAGTGTCCGGTGCACCAATTGGCCCGGCGCTGCAACGGTCATCTATGCCAGAAAAGGAAGGAGATCCGCACCGGACCGTCTACAGTGACTGTCCGGTGGCGCACCAGACTGTCCGGTGCACCACCCGACAGAAGGCAAGGATGACCTTCCTTGTTGGCCTCCAACGGCTCCTAGCTACCTTGGGGCTATAAAAGGGACCCCCTAAGCGCATGGAGGAGCCACCCAAGCATTCACTAAGTATTCTAAGGCATCTAGACTCTGCTCCCGCGCATTCGCTTTGTTGTGTTAGAGATTTGAGCTCCATTCGAGTCAAGAACTCCCTGTGTGTCATTTGAGCTCAAGTCTTCACTTGTGTGCGTTGGTGTGCTGCGTTTTTGAGTCTTGTGTGCGTTGCTCTTCCCAACCTTACTCTTGTGCGTTCTTTGTGATCAATCTTGTAAGGACGAGAGGCTCCAACTTGTGGAGATTCCTCGCAAACGGGAAAAGATATAAGGAAGAAAAGCCATGGTATTCAAGTTGATCATTGGATCACTTGAAAGGGATTGAGTGCAACCCTCGTCCATTGGGACGCCACAACGTGGAAGTAGGCAAGTGTTACTTGGCCGAACCACGTGATAAAATCGCGTGTCTTGTGATTGCTCTCTCTTTGATTGTCCGTGTTTGCAAAAGCTCATCTCATTGACTTGATTAACCCGCACTAATACCTTTATAATCAAGGTTGTTGGAATTTAGTGTTGAATTTTACAGGATCACCTATTCACCCCCCTCTAGGTGCTCTCAATTGGTATCGGAGCCGTACTATTCACGTAAGGGACTAATCACCCAAAGAGATGGATCCTAAGGGAAAGGGGATGGTGGTCAACGACAAGGAGAAGGAGTCCATCTTCAACGAGCCAAGAGATGACAAGCCCACTGAATCTAGCTCGAGTCACAAGAAGAAGGACGGGAAGAAGAAGAGGCACATCAAGAAGATCGTCTACTACGACAGCGATGAATCTTCTTCTTCACCAAGAGACAACGACGACGACGATTCTTCGTCAAAGAAGAAACCGGTTAATCAAAACTATTCATTTGATTATTCTCGTATTCCATTCAATTCTAATGCTCATTTGCTATCAATTCCACTTGGTAAACCTCCACACTTTGATGGAGAAGACTACTATTTTTGGAGTCACAAAATGCGTAGTCACTTATTTTCTCTCCATCCTAGTATTTGGGAGATAGTTGAAAATGGAATGCATTTCGATAGTACGGATAACCCTGTGTTTATTAATGAGCAAATTCATAAGAATGCACAAGCTACCACTGTTTTGCTAGCATCTTTGTGCAGGGATGAATACAACAAGGTGAGCGGCTTGGACAACGCCAAGCAAATTTGGGACACCCTTAAGATATCTCATGAAGGAAATGATGCCACCATGATCACCAAAATGGAGTTGGTGGAAGGCGAGCTGGGGAGATTTGGAATGATCAGGGGAGAGGAGCCAATGCAGACCTACAACAGGCACAAGACCCTCATCAACAAGATTAGAAGCTACGGAAGCACAAGATGGACGGACCACAACACCGTCCGACTTATGCTAAGGCCATTCACGGTAATTGACCCCCATCTTGTCAATCTTATTCGTGAGAACCCTAGGTACACCAAGATGATGCCCGAGGAGATACTGGGAAAATTCGTGAGTGGGCGCATGATGGTAAAGGAGGCTCGATACGTGGATGACGCCTTGAACGGCCCACTGCCTGTCTACGAGCCGCAGCCCGTTGCGCTCAAGGCAACAATGTAAGACCCAAAATTAGTAGGAAAAAAATATAATTATGATAAAATAAATAAACAAATATAGCTATTATAGTGCTTTAGGAATAGGAAATGGGAGGGAAAGTTTCAACTAAGCCATTTTTTTATCATTCCTCCAAATAAATGACAAGGGAAAAATGATAAAAAAATGATATTAGAAACAATAGTGGATATATTCACACTAAAGTATTAATTCTGATATTTGGAGAATATAAAATTCGAAATAGGGGTTTTGAATTTGAAGTGAGTTTGAAATGAGAGCTCTTAAATAGAAAAGAAAAAGAAAACCTGTGCATGGGCCGTTTTCTCCCTTGGCCGGCCCATTCATCTCCTATTTCCCCACTCCCGCCAGCCCACTCTATTCCCTCCCCTGTTCTTTTTCCTTTGTGCTAGTGACGTGTGGGTCCCACTCGCCAGCCTCTTGTGCCATGCTTGCGTTCAATGACTGGTGGGTCACCCCTCGTCAGGCTCATCTCCTCCCTAACCCGCTCGATGCCTGGGATTTCCGAGCTGCGCTGAACCCTGGCGAGATCCCCGTGCGGGTGCGTCGCCCTCGCCCACTTGCCGACCCTGAAACGCGGGACCCACGTGGTCAGGCGCTTCATCCCCACACGAAAAGAACGAGCCCTGGATCAGTGTCCGCGCGGAGATCGCGCAGGTTTGGCCACCGGTGTCCGTGATCCGATCTCCAAACTCCCCAGCCGAGATCCTCGCTGCCTGCCCCTATTTAAACACCAGTCGCGGCTTGGCCTGGCTCCATCTTCAGCCGGCCAAGGTTGCTGTCAAACTTGGGAATCGCTCGCCGGAGCTGTAACTCTGCCGCAGATCCGCCTTCTCTGTGGCCGAGGAATTCCACGCCGCCAAGCTTGGTAAGAACTGCTTCCATCGTTTCGTCTTTGTCTCGAATACGTGTAGCGCCATCCGGGGTAGTTGTTGGGGCTCTAGGGCGTCAATCCGGTCGCCGGTTTTTGGGCTCCGCCGTGAGGGAGGCTCGGGTCACCTACTCTGTGTCCTGCTGGTGACGATGCGGCCGAGCCGTTGATGGCCGACGCGCGGATCAGGTTATCCTGGGGGATTTGTTGGATTGGGTAGTTGACCATGGGGTCACCGGTTGGGAGGCTGGTCGGCGTAAGTATTGTGACCAAGCTTTGGGCGCCGCCGTGACTCGTGGCGGGTTGAAGAAGAAAGCATGAGGACCGCGGGATCTGGCTGGGATGGTGGGGATTTGATCAGGGTCAGGGGTGATGTGAACCGTTAGATCTAGGTGAGCGTGCGGCTTGGATTGCGTTTGGTTGTTGGAGTAATGTGATCCGTGGATCTCCAATCCAACGGCTGCTGTGGCGTACCGGTTCGGGTATGATTGGTTCTAATCTGGGCCGTGGAAACACAATCGGGCGGCTCTGGTTGCTCCTTACCCCTTCGTCGTTGGCATTTTTCTTATGAGACCTTGGGGTTTCATTTATTCAACCCGCCGTCCACGCGGGGTGAATATGGGTCTTGGGATCTTTTGCGCCGAACCCCCTTCACTCTCTAACAATAGTGCGCCCAGTCCAGTACTGGCTTAAATCGATTAAATGATTTAGAAATCGAATTTATAATATGAAAATAAACCCTAGAACTTGTAAAACCCATAGAAATTCCATTTTTAGTCCAAATTAATCCATTACAATTCCTATAATCCTATAATAATGTTGTTTATTACCCTGTATCTTTGTTTTGACATGAAAATGGTATTAAAATTTATCTCTTGATTAATCTCGTATAAAATACATAAAACCTTAGGAAATTCATAACTTAATAACCGTAGCTCCGAATTTAGTGATTCTTATTCCTACGATCTCGTAGCAACCCGTAGATTATTATTACGTAGTTTATTCTTATGTTTGGTGTGATGTTAATTTTGTATATACCATGTTTGTCTGTATTGCTACGTTTAGCAGTGAGGACACGTGTCACCTGAAGATCATCCTGGTACCTGGAATCTCAAGTCCCAGGCAAGTTGTGCCTTTGATCACTTCTTTTTACCCAGCCATGTTCTGATTAATCATAATGATCTGCATAGGTTAATTTTGATGGGACCCAATAGGTTACCCTAGTTTGATTATCTTTATACCTTGTTTACCACTAAAACTCTTTGGGTAGTACTTGCTAGTGCTTTATGTGGTTTTGGGTATGAAGATACATTACTCATGATTATACTTTTGTTATCCGTTGTTATTTATCGTTCATGATAAGATCATTATGTTAATTGGAACATGGAGCGACCACCCGGGAAAACAGTGCTACCACAAGGGTTTAATGGGACGCCCTTGGCTGATTAATTAGGAAAGCTAGTGGAGGACTACCTTACCCGAAAGGGGCAAGGGCAGTAGGGGAGTGGTCAGTGTAGGGAGGCCCTCGGGAGGATTTTGCTGCGATGGCGGTCCTGCAAGGGATTCCTGCATTGGAGCTTCCTATAAACTGTAGCGGGTTTTCTGAAGCTAGTGGAACTTTGTAAAGGCCTCGTAGTGTTACCCTGCCTCGCCTCCTCGGTAGAGGTGTATGGGAAGTCGCGATCCCTTGGCAGATGGGTAACATGACTTGTGGGTAAAGATGCGCCACCTCTGCAGAGTGTAAAACTGGTATACTAGCCGTGCTCACGGTCATGAGCAGCTCGGACCCTCACATGATTAACTTATGGAACTAAATTCAATTTGTCATATGCATTGCATCGCAGGTGATGATGTTACTTCTGTTCTACTATTTAATTGGGTTGGTATTTACTTATACTTAGTAACTGCTAATAAAATTTTGACCAACTTTAAAAGCAATGCTCAGCTCTAACCATCCTCTTTGGTAAGCCTTACACTTCACGTGAGCTCCCACCTTTGGCGAGTCCATGCACATTATTCCCCACAACTTGTTGAGCGATGAACGTATGTGAGCTCACTCTTGCTGTCTCACACCCCCCACAGGTCAAGAACAGGTACCACAGGATGAGGCGCTTGGAGGATGCTGTGATGTGTTCGTGAGTGGTCTAGGCCGTCGTCTCCCAGTCAACTTTGGGTTGCTGGACCGTTGTCTCCTTATAATGTAATTATTTATTTTGTATAGAACTCCTGTTATATAGTAAAGATGTGACATTCGATCCTGTGCCATGATTTCATCATATGTGTGAGACTTGGTCCCAGCACACCTGGTGATTATGTTCGCGCCCGGGTTTTGGACCCCTAAAATCCGGGTGTGACAGAAGTGGTATCAGAGGAATGTTGACTGTAGGACGAAACCTAGATAGAACTGGACAACCATTCTTTACTTACCCTTGCTACTCTGATTCTTTTCTAAACTTATCTTAATCTTTTCTCGTCTATTTCCGCTCTACTCTGATTATTCTTACCTTTTCTTTCCAAAGACAAATGTGGATTTCACACTTTGAAATCCAGTACCTAAGGTGACCTTTAGGAATAGGAACCTGCTCTTAGGAAAAAAAAATCAAAACTATTTTTGTAAATATTTGTATGCTTGAAATGCTTGTTCTTATGATACTTGTTTGATTTGGATCTTTGATTGAGTGTGATGAGTTGTGGAGTAATGTCCACAATTACATCTGCATATACATATAAAAAATGTTTATAAAAATAACTAGATAAACTAGATTAGTCCCCTAAAAAAATAAAATATCTAGTATTCTGTATCTATCTCATCTTATCAGATTATATCTTACCTTTGGACATTCACCTCATACAACTAGTTACCCTAGTCTTGACATAAAATATCTGGTCAAGCCCTACCAAAGAATCTTCAGTACATAACCAACTATTAGCTTAATCATTCTGCCTACCAAATGATTCCCTTGCAAAACTATCTTACGATATGCTTCTAACTTAGATGGTCAATACTAGGAGGGGTGGTGGAATTGATTTACCTCCTAATCGACACACTCGGCGGATATATAGACAACCCCAGCCACAACCAGCAGAGATGAATCCTCCTAATCCTCCACCAGGCGGAGTTGACCCACTGATTGCAGCTCAAATGAGAATGATGCAGCAAATGGCTGACACTATGGCAGATATGCGCGCCCAAATGCAGCAAGAACGCCAGGAAATGCGCCAGGAAAGAGAGGATGCACGTCGGGAGATGCACCAAGAGCGGGAAGAGATACGCCAGGAGAGAAGGGTGCAACAACAGCAGCTGCAACAACAACTTCAACAACAGCAGCAACAGCAACATGTGCCATTGCCTCCACCTCCACCACCGGTTCCATCCCGAGATAAGCATCGGGAATTCATGAGCCACAAACCACCAACCTTCTCCAACTCCACGGATCCACTACAAGCTGATGACTGGCTAAAGTCTATAGAGAAGATGCTCAACATAGCTCAGTGCTCGGACCGAGAGAAAGTACTCTACGCATCAGGTCGTCTCGCTGGTCCTGCTGCAGATTGGTGGGATGCGTACTGCGCTGCTCATGCTGCTGTCGATACAATTACCTGGGCAGAATTCTCCACACAATTCAGGAATTACCATATTCCTGCTGGACTCATGAAGATTAAGAGAAAGGAGTTTCTCTCCCTCAAGCAAGGAAGTATGTCCGTGAGTGAATATAGGGACAAATTCATCCAGTTATCTCGATATGCTCCTAGAGATGTTGAGGATGATGAGCAAAAGCAGGAGCTTTTTCTGGACGGTTTGATTGGACCCTTGCAATATCAACTGGTATCGCACACATTCCCATCCTTCCAAAGGCTACTGGATAAAGCTATTGCTGTAGAAAACAAGAGGAGTATATTTGGAGAGAAAAGAAAGGCTGCTAACCAAGGGCAGGCTGGAAGTAGTTCCCGTCCTCGCTATACTACCACTCCAAGTACACCAGCTAGTGGAAGTACCGGGCAACAAACTCAACAGGCACCAACTGCTCCTCCGAAAGCAAGCACCCCAGCAGGACCCGTTGCTCCTAACACAACCACCAACAGGGCATGCTTCAAGTGTGGACAACCGGGACACTACGCCAACTACTGTCCCAACAGGGCTGCCTACACTACACCAGCTCCAATGAAACAAGGTCAGGCCTCGGCGGGAAAGAGTCAGCCCCTATCTGTCAACCGAGGACAAGCCTATCATGCAGAAGTAGAAGCTGAACCAGGTGAACTGGAAATTCAAGAAGAAGAACCAGTGGAAGAGGAAATAGTCGGTGAAGAGGTCAATGAACAACAAGAATAGAGATAAACATAAACATAGATATATATTTTACTATTCGTAAGGCCTAAATATTAGTTTAGCTAGTAGCAGTATTTTACTCTTTTAGTAATAATAATAAGGTCTGTTGACCCTATGTGTTGCTAATGAGTTATGCATCATGCTCAGATTTCTTTGTTTGTGCATATGTTCCCACAACAATATGAGTATATATATCCTTTCTCTTACAAATCTCGAGGACGAGATTTCTGTTAAGGGGGGTAGGATTTGTAAGACCCAAAATTAGTAGGAAAAAAAATATAATTATGATAAAATAAATAAACAAATATAGCTATTATAGTGCTTTAGGAATAGGAAATGGGAGGGAAAGTTTCAACTAAGCCATTTTTTTATCATTCCTCCAAATAAATGACAAGGGAAAATGATAAAAAAAATGATATTAGAAACAATAGTGGATATATTCACACTAAAGTATTAATTCTGATATTTGGAGAATATAAAATTCGAAATAGGGGTTTTGAATTTGAAGTGAGTTTGAAATGAGAGCTCTTAAATAGAAAAGAAAAAGAAAACCTGTGCATGGGCCGTTTTCTCCCTTGGCCGGCCCATTCATCTCCTATTTCCCCACTCCCGCCAGCCCACTCTATTCCCTCCCCTGTTCTTTTTCCTTTGTGCTAGTGACGTGTGGGTCCCACTCGCCAGCCTCTTGTGCCATGCTTGCGTTCAATGACTGGTGGGTCACCCCTCGTCAGGCTCATCTCCTCCCTAACTCGCTCGATGCCTGGGATTTCCGAGCTGCGCTGAACCCTGGCAAGATCCTCGTGCGGGTGCGTCGCCCTCGCCCACTTGCCGACCCTGAAACGCG
The DNA here is from genome assembly GCF_902167145.1 of Zea mays. Classification (NCBI taxonomy): domain Eukaryota; kingdom Viridiplantae; phylum Streptophyta; class Magnoliopsida; order Poales; family Poaceae; genus Zea; species Zea mays. The sequence goes on along the minus strand of NC_050104.1, from coordinate 6,901,331 downwards.
GGACCCACGTGGTCAGGCGCTTCATCCCCACACGAAAAGAACGAGCCCTGGATCAGTGTCCGCGCGGAGAGCGCGCAGGTTTGGCCACCGGTGTCCGTGATCCGATCTCCAAACTCCCCAGCCGAGATCCTCGCTGCCTGCCCCTATTTAAACACCAGTCGCGGCTTGGCCTGGCTCCATCTTCAGCCGGCCAAGGTTGCCGTCAAACTTGGGAATCGCTCGCCGGAGCTGTAACTCTGCCGCAGATCCGCCTTCTCTGTGGCCGAGGAATTCCACGCCGCCAAGCTTGGTAAGAACTGCTTCCATCGTTTCGTCTTTGTCTCGAATACGTGTAGCGCCATCCGGGGTAGTTGTTGGGGCTCTAGGGCGTCAATCCGGTCGCCGGTTTTTGGGCTCCGCCGTGAGGGAGGCTCGGGTCACCTACTCTGTGTCCTGCTGGTGACGATGCGGCCGAGCCGTTGATGGCCGACGCGCGGATCAGGTTATCCTGGGGGATTTGTTGGATTGGGTAGTTGACCATGGGGTCACCGGTTGGGAGGCTGGTCGGCGTAAGTATTGTGACCAAGCTTTGGGCGCCGCCGTGACTCGTGGCGGGTTGAAGAAGAAAGCATGAGGACCGCGGGATCTGGTTGGGATGGTGGGGATTTGATCAGGGTCAGGGGTGATGTGAACCGTTAGATCTAGGTGAGCGTGCGGCTTGGATTGCGTTTGGTTGTTGGAGTAATGTGATCCGTGGATCTCCAATCCAACGGCCGCTGTGGCGTACCGGTTCGGGTATGATTGGTTCTAATCTGGGCCGTGGAAACACAATCGGGCGGCTCTGGTTGCTCCTTACCCTTTCGTCGTTGGCATTTTTCTTATGAGACCTTGGGGTTTCATTTATTCAACCCGCCGTCCACGCGGGGTGAATATGGGTCTTGGGATCTTTTGCGCCGAACCCCCTTCACTCTCTAACAATAGTGCGCCCAGTCCAGTACTGGCTTAAATCGATTAAATGATTTAGAAATCGAATTTATAATATGAAAATAAACCCTAGAACTTGTAAAACCCATAGAAATTCCATTTTTAGTCCAAATTAATCCATCCAATTCCTATAATCCTATAATAATGTTGTTTATTACCCTGTATCTTTGTTTTGACATGAAAATGGTATTAAAATTTATCTCTTGATTAATCTCGTATAAAATACATAAAACCTTAGGAAATTCATAACTTAATAACCGTAGCTCCGAATTTAGTGATTCTTATTCCTACGATCTCGTAGCAACGCGTAGATTATTATTACGTAGTTTATTCTTATGTTTGGTGTGATGTTAATTTTGTATATACCATGTTTGTCTGTATTGCTACGTTTAGCAGTGAGGACACGTGTCACCTGAAGATCATCCTGGTACCTGGAATCTCAAGTCCCAGGCAAGTTGTGCCCTTGATCACTTCTTTTTACCCAGCCATGTTCTGATTAATCATAATGATCTGCATAGGTTAATTTTGATGGGACCCAATAGGTTACCCTAGTTTGATTATCTTTATACCTTGTTTACCACTAAAACTCTTTGGGTAGTACTTGCTAGTGCTTTATGTGGTTTTGGGTATGAAGATACATTACTCATGATTATACTTTTGTTATCCGTTGTTATTTATCGTTCATGATAAGATCATTATGTTAATTGGAACATGGAGCGACCACCCGGGAAAACAGTGCTACCACAAGGGTTTAATGGGACGCCCTTGGCTGATTAATTAGGAAAGCTAGTGGAGGACTACCTTACCCGAAAGGGGCAAGGGCAGTAGGGGAGTGGTCAGTGTAGGGAGGCCCTCGGGAGGATTTTGCTGCGATGGCGGTCCTGCAAGGGATTCCTGCATTAGAGCTTCCTATAAACTGTAGCGGGTTTTCTGAAGCTAGTGGAACTTTGTAAAGGCCTCGTAGTGTTACCCTGCCTCGCCTCCTCGGTAGAGGTGTATGGGAAGTCGCGATCCCTTGGCAGATGGGTAACATGACTTGTGGGTAAAGATGCGCCACCTCTGCAGAGTGTAAAACTGGTATACTAGCCGTGCTCACGGTCATGAGCAGCTCGGACCCTCACATGATTAACTTATGGAACTAAATTCAATTTGTCATATGCATTGCATCGCAGGTGATGATGTTACTTCTGTTCTACTATTTAATTGGGTTGGTATTTACTTATACTTAGTAACTGCTAATAAAATTTTGACCAACTTTAAAAGCAATGCTCAGCTCTAACCATCCTCTTTGGTAAGCCTTACACTTCACGTGAGCTCCCACCTTTGGCGAGTTCATGCACATTATTCCCCACAACTTGTTGAGCGATGAACGTATGTGAGCTCACTCTTGCTGTCTCACACCCCCCACAGGTCAAGAACAGGTACCACAGGATGAGGCGCTTGGAGGATGCTGTGATGTGTTCGTGAGTGGTCTAGGCCGTCGTCTCCCAGTCAACTTTGGGTTGCTGGACCGTTGTCTCCTTATAATGTAATTATTTATTTTGTATAGAACTCCTGTTATATAGTAAAGATGTGACATTCGATCCTGTGCCATGATTTCATCATATGTGTGAGACTTGGTCCCAGCACACCTGGTGATTATGTTCGCGCCCGGGTTTTGGACCCCTAAAATCCGGGTGTGACAAACAAGCAGCAAGGAGGCGCTACCAAGCAAGGTAGCTCAAGTGGAGGCTGTCGACCTCAACGAAGATGAAATGGCGCTAATCATCAAGCACTTCAAGACCGCTCTGAAAGGACGCAAGGAGTACCCCCAACAAGAACAAAGCAAGGGGAAAGCGCTCCTGTTTTAAATGTGGTAAGACTGGTCATTTCATAGCACAATGCCCCGATAATGTTAATGACTAGGAACAAGAAAAGCATGGGAAGAGGGAGAAGAAGAAGGTGTACAAGAAGGCGAAGGGCGAGGCGCACCTTGGCAAAGAATGGGATTCGGACTGCTCTTCATCCGACTCCGACAATGAAGGACTAGCAGCCTTGGCCTTCAACAAATCTTCGCTCTTCCCCAACGAACGCCACACTTGCCTCATGGCCAAGGAGAGGAAGGTAAGTGTTCGAGATTCCCCTAGGTACTCTACTTCTAGCGATGATGATTCTTCCGATGATGAAGTAGATTACTCTAGCTTATTCAAAGGATTAGATAGAGCTAAGGTAGAAAAGATCAATGAATTAATTAATGCTCTAAATGAAAAGGATAGATTGTTAGAGAAACAAGAGGATATTTTATATGAGGAGCATGATAAATTTGTTAGTGTGCAAAAATCTCTTGCTTTAGAGATCAAAAGTAATGAAATGCTATCTTCTGAGTTATCTGCTTGCCATGAAACTGTATCTAGTTTAAAAAGTTTAAATGATGATTTAAATGCTAAGCTAGAGGAAGCTAATAAATCTAGTTCATGTGTAGAGCATGTTAGTATTTGTAATAGATGTAAGGACTTTGATGTTGATGCTTGTGATGAACACCTTATGTCTATTACCAAATTAAATGATGAGGTGGCAAGTCTTAATGCTCAACTTAAGACTTGCAAAATTGATTTTGACAAATTAAAATTTGATAGGGATGCCTACACTGTTGGTAGACACCCCTCAATTAAGGATGGGCATGGTTTTCGAAGGGAAACCAAGAACTTAACAAGCCATATGTCTCCCATTCTCAACAAGGAGAAAGGGAAGGCTCCTATGGCTAGTAATCCTCAAAGGAATAATGCCTACATTTATGATAGAAAATATTCTAGGAATGCTCATAGGAGTTATGATCATAATGCTTTTGATTTACATGCTATGTTTGCCTCTAGCTCTACTTTTGTGCATGGTAGAAGTAGGCCTAAGAGAAATCATGTTATGCATCATGTGCCTAGGAGAGTGTGTAATGAATCTTCTACTATTTACCATGCTTGCAATACTTCTTTTGCGCTCTTATGTAAGAATGAAAAAGTAGTTGCTAGAAAGTTGGGATCCAAATGCAAGGGAGACAAGACTTGTATTTGGGTTCCAAAGGCTATTGTGACTAACCTTGTAGGACCCAACAAGAGTTGGGTACCTAAAACCCAAGCTTAAATTGCCTTGCAGGTTTATGTATCCGGGGGATCTAGCTGGATAATCGACAGTGGATGCACAAACCACATGACGGGGAAGATGTTCACCTCCTACATCAAGAACAAGGATTCCCAGGATACGATTATTTTTGGAGATGGGAACCAAGGCAAGGTCAAAGGTTTGGGAAAGATAGCCATCACAAGCGAGCACTCTATTTCAAATGTATTTTTAGTAGAGTCATTAGGATACAACCTCCTGTCTGTAAGTCAATTGTGCCACATGGGCTACAATTGTTTTTATACAAATGTTGATGTTTCTATCTTTAGGAGGAGTGATGGTTCATTAGCGTTTAAGGGTGTATTAGATGGCAAACTCTACTTAGTTGATTTTTCGAAAGAGGAGGCCGATCTAGATGCATGCTTAATAGCTAAGACTAGCATGGGCTGGCTGTGGCATCGCCGTCTAGCACATGTTGGGATGAAGAACCTTCATAAACTTCTAAAGGGAGAACATGTGTTAGGACTAACCAATGTCTGCTTCGAGAAAGATAGACCTTGTGCAGCTTGTCAGGCAGGGAAACAGGTGGGAAGCACTCATCACATCAAGAATGTGATGACAACATCAAGACCACTAGAGCTTCTTCACATGGACCTCTTCGGACCCATCGCCTACCTTAGCATCGGGGGAAGTAAGTATGGTCTTGTAATTGTTGATGACTTTTCCCGCTTCACTTGGGTGTTCTTTTTGCAGGATAAATTAGAAACCCAAGGGACCCTAAAGCGCTTTCTAAGGAGGGCTCAAAACGAATTTGAGCTCAAGGTGAAAAAGATAAGAAGCGACAACGGGTCCGAGTTCAAGAATCTTCAAGTGGAGGAGTATCTTGAGGAAGAAGGCATCAAGCACGAGTTCTCCGCTCCCTACACACCACAGGAAAACGGTGTGGTAGAGAGGAAGAACATGACGCTTATCGACATGGAGAGGATGATGCTTGGAGAGTTCAAGACACCCGAGCGGTTTTGGTCGGAAGCTATGAACAGAGCCTGCCACGCCATAAACCGGCTATATCTGCATCGTCTCCTCAAGAATACCTCCTACGAACTCCTTACAGGTAACAAACCCAATGTCTCTTACTTTCGTGTATTTGGGAGCAAATGCTACATTTTGGTGAAGAAAGGTAGACATTCCAAATTTGCTCCCAAAGCTGTAGAAGGGTTTTTACTAGGGTATGACTCAAATACAAAGGCGTATATGGTCTTCAACAAATCATCGGGTTTGGTTGAAGTCTCTAGCGACGTTGTATTTGATGAGACTAATGGCTCTCCAAGAGAGCAAGTTGATCTTGATGACATAGATGAATATGATGTTCCAATGGTCGCAATATGCACCATGGCGATTGGAGATGTGCGACCACAGGAACAACAAGAGCAAGATCAACCTTCTTCCTCAACGATGGTGCATCCCCCAACTCAAGATGATGGACAGGTTCCTCAAGAAGAGGCGCGTGATCAAGGGGGAGCACAAGAAGAACAAGTTATGGAGGAAGAAGCACCACCGGCCCCTCCAACTCAAGTCCGAGCGACGATTCAAAGAAATCACCACGTCGATCAGATTCTGGGTGACATAAGCAAGGGAGTAACAACTCGCTCACGTTTAGCTAATTTTTGTGAGCATTACTCTTTTGTCTCTTCTATTGAGCCTTTCAGGGTAGAGGAGGCCTTGCAAGATCCGGACTAGGTGTTGGCCATGCAGGAAGAGCTCAAAAACTTCAAGAGGAACGAAGTTTGGAGCTTGGTGCCACGTCCCAAGCAAAATTTTGTGGGAACCAAGTGGGTGTTCCGCAACAAGCAAGACGAGCACGGAGTGGTGACAAGAAACAAGGCTCGACTTATGGCAAAAGGTTATGCCCAAGTCGCAGATTTGGATTTTGAGGAGACTTTTGCTCCTGTGGCTAGGCTAGAGTCTATTCGAATATTATTAGTCTATACCGCTCACCACTCTTTCAGGTTGTTTCAAATGGATGTGAAGAGCGCTTTCCTCAATGGGCCAATCAAGGAGGATGTGTATGTGGAACAACCCCCTGACTTTGAGGATGATAGGTACCCCAACCATGTGTTTAAGCTCTCTAAGGCGCTCTATGGACTTAAGCAAGCCCCAAGAGCATGGTATGAATGCCTTAGAGATTTCTTAATTGCTAACGCTTTCAAGGTTGGGAAAGCCAATCCCACTCTTTTCACTAAGACTTGTGCCAAATTTATGTTGATGACATAATATTTGGTTCTACTAATCAAAAGTCTTGTGAGGAGTTTAGCAGGGTGATGACACAAAAGTTCGAGATGTCAATGATGGGCAAGTTGACCTACTTCCTTGGGTTCCAAGTGAAGCAACTCAAGGATGACACTTTCCTCTCCCAAACGAAGTACACACAAGATCTTCTCAAGCGGTTTGGGATGAAGGACGCCAAGCCCGCGAAGACACCAATCGGAACCGACGGACATGTTGACCTCAACAAAGGAGGTAAGTCCGTTGATCAAAAGGCATACCGGTCTATGATAGGGTCATTACTTTATTTATGTGCTAGTAGACCGGATATTATGCTTAGCGTATGCATGTGTGCTAGATTTCAATTCGACCCCAAGGAATGTCACCTTGTGGCCGTTAAGCGAATTCTTAGGTATTTAGTTGCTACGCCTTGCTTCGGGATCTGGTATCCAAAGGGGTCTACCTTTGACTTGATTGGATATTCAGACTCCGATTATGCTGGATGCAAGGTTGATAGGAAGAGTACATCAGGGACGTGCCAATTCCTAGGAAGGTCCCTGGTGTCATGGAGTTCAAAGAAACAAACCTCTGTTGCCCTATCCACCGCTGAGGCCGAGTATGTTGCCGCAGGACAGTGTTGCGCACAACTACTTTGGATGAGGCAAACCCTCCGAGACTTTGGCTACAATCTAAGCAAAGTCCCACTCCTATGTGACAATGAGAGTGCAATCTGCATGGCGGATAATCCTGTTGAACAGAGTCGCACTAAGCACATAGACATCCGGCATCACTTTCTGAGGGATCACCAGCAAAAGGGAGATATCGAGGTGTACCATATTAACACCGAGAACCAGCTAGCTGATATCTTTACCAAGCCATTAGATGAGAAAACCTTTTTGAAAGGGAAATGTGCCCTTGGGCCATTTCTAAGTATTTTGGTGATTGAGTGCCAACACAAGTGGACTTATGTTAATCTAGGCAAAGTGATGGACAAAGTGCAAATCAAGTGAAAAGGTATGTTTCTAAGACTTAGTACATTGTTTTGGAGACTAATGTATTGTGTTTAAGTGCTAGAAACAGGAGAAATCAAGTTGGAAAAGAGATGGCTTTGTTCAGCCAAAGACAGCTCGGTCTGGGTGCACCGGACTGTCCGGTGCGCCAGGCTGGCGTCTGTCAATTGGCTGCTCTCGGGAAGCAATTAACGGCGTACGACTATAAATCACCGGACTGTCCGGTGGTGCACCGGACTGTCCGGTGAGCTAACAGTCGGCCGGTCCAAGGGTCGGCCGCGTAATCCGCACGTGATGCGTGGCAGAGCCAACAGTCAGAAGGGGGCACCGGACTGTCCGGTGTGCACCGGACAGTGTCCGGTGCGCCAACGGCTCCAAACCGCCAACGGTCGGCTTCGCCAAAGAAGGAAAGAAATCTGCACCGGACAGTGTCCGGTGCGCCAGGCGACAGAAGGCAAGAATTGCCTTCTTGAAATGCTCTCAACGGCTCCTAGCTGCCTTGGGGCTATAAAAGGGACTCCTAGGCGCATGGAGGAGCACACCAAGCATTCCTTGAGCATTGTTGATCACTCACACTTCATTCTTGCGCACTTGTTCGACATTCTTAGTGATTTGAGCTCTGTTCTAGTGAGAACCTCGAGATATTGTCTTGAGCTCAAGTCTTGATCTTGTGTGTGCGTATTTGCTGTGGATTTGAGTGTGTTGCTTCCCTCCCTTACTCTAGTGCTTTATTGTGATTCTTATTGTAAGGGCGAGAGACTCCAAGTTGTAGAGATTCCTCGCAAACGGGAAAGAGAAAAGTAAAAAAGAACACTGTGGTATTCAAGTTGATCATTGGATCACTTGAGAGGAGTTGAGTGCAACTCTCGTCCGTTGGGACGCCACAACATGGAGTAGGCAAGTTTTGTACTTGGCCGAACCACGGGATAAATCCTCGTGTCTCTTGTGCTTGTCCTTATTGTGTCTATTGTGCTTCACAAGAGCTCTCCTCTCTAGCCACTTGGCTTCATTGTGCTAACTCCTAATCAAGTTTTGTGGCATTAAGTTTCATGTTTTACAGGATCACCTATTCACCCCCCTCTAGGTGCTCTCAATTGGTATCAGAGTCGTTCTCTTCAAGAAAGGGACTAATCGCCCGAAGAGATGGATCCTAGGGGCAAGGGGATGGTGGTCAATGATAAGGAGAAGGAGTCCTTCATCAATGATCCAAAAGATGACAAGCCTACTGACTCGGGCTCAAGCCACAAAAGAAAAGACGGGAAGAAGAAGAAAACAAGGCGCATCAAGGAGATCGTCTACTACGACGACAGCGACGAGTCCTCTTCTTCCCAAAAGGACGATGACAACTACGAGAAAAAGAAAACGGTCAATTCAAACTTCTCTTTTGATTATTCTCGTATTCCGCAAAATACAAATGCTCATTTACTCTCCATTCCACTTGGTAAACCTCCTCACTTTGATGGAGAGGACTACGGATTTTGGAGTCACAAAATGCGTAGTCACTTGTTCTCTCTCCATCCAAGCATATGGGAGATAGTAGAGAGTGGAATGCAATTTGATAGTAGTGATAGTCCCATGTTTATTAATGAGCAAATTCACAAAAATGCACAAGCTACTACTGTTCTTCTAGCTTCATTGTGCAGGGATGAATACCATAAGGTGAGCGGCTTGGATAACGCCAAGAAGATTTGGGACACCCTCAAAATCTCACATGAGGGGAACGACGTCACCAAGCTCACAAAAATGGAGTTGGTGGAGGGCGAACTTGGGAGATTCGCAATGATCAGGGGCGAGGAGCCAACCCAAACGTACAACCGGCTCAAGACCCTCGTCAACAAAATAAGGAGCTATGGAAGCACGCGATGGACGGACCACGACGTCGTCCGCCTAATGCTAAGGTCTTTTACTGTCCTTGATCCACATCTTGTGAACAATATTCGTGAGAGTCCTTGGTACACCAAAATGACGCTCGAGGAGATACTTGGAAAATTTGTAAGCGGGCGAATGATGATCAAGGAGGCAAGATACATTGACGATGCATTGAATGGCCCAATCCAAGAGCCTCAAACCATTGCTCTCAAAGCAACAAGGAGCAAGGAGGCGCTACCTAGCAAGGTGGCACAAATTGAGGCGGCCGGGCTTAATGATGAAGAAATGGCCCTCATCATTAAGCGTTTCAAGACGGCACTAAGGGGTCGCAAGGAGCATCCAAACAAGACCAAGACGAAGGGGAAGCGCTCATGCTTCAAATGTGGTAAGATTGGTCATTTTATCGCTAACTGTCCTGATAATGATAGTGATCAGGAACAAGGGAACAAGAGGGAAAAGAAGGCTTACAAGAAGGCTAAGGGCGAGGCACACCTTGGAAAGGAGTGGGACTCGGATTGTTCGTCGTCCGACTCCGACAACGAAGGACTCGCAGCCACCGCCTTCAACAAGTCGGCCCTCTTCCCCAACGAGCATCACACCTGCCTCATGGCAAGGGAGAAGAAGGTAAGCACTCATGATACTAGTACTTACGCTTCCTCAAGTGATGAAGAATCTAGCGATGATGAAATAGACTATTCATGTTTATTCAAGGGCCTAGATAGAACTAAGGTTGATAAAATTAATGAATTAGTTGATGCCTTGAATGATAAAAATAGGTTATTAGAAAACTAAGAGGATCTGTTGTATGAAGAACATGATAAGTATGTAGAGGCACAAAAATCCCTTGCTTTAGAAATTAAAAGGAATGAAATGCTTTCATGTGAATTGTCTACATGTCATGACTCTATTTCTAGCTTAAAGAGCATAAATGATAATTTGAGTGCTAAGTTAGAAATAACTAATAAATCAACATCTTGTGTAGAACATGTTGTAGTTTGCACTAGGTGTAAAGATTTTAATGTTGATGCCTGTAGTAAACACCTAGTTTCAATTTCTAAATTGAATGATGAAGTGGCTAGTCTTAATGCCCAACTTAAGACTAGCAAGAGTGAATTTGATAAACTAAAATTTGCAAGGGGTGCCTACACGATTGGTAGACACCCCTCAATTAAGGATGGTCTTGGCTTCAAGAGGGAAGTCAAGAACTTAACAAGCCATAAGGCTTCCATCTCCGCCAAAGAGAAAGGGAAGGCCCCTATGGCTAGTAGTGCTCAAAAGAACCATGCTTTCATGTATCATGATAGGAGACATTCTAGGAATGTTTATAGAAGTTATGATGCTTTTGATTCTCATGCTATGATTGCTTCTAGTTCTTCTACTATGTATGATAGAAATGTGGCTAGGAAAAATGTTGTTCATCATATGCCTAGAAGAAATATTGTTCATGCTCCTAGGAAAGTAATGAATGAACCTTCTACAATTTATTATGCTTGCAATGCTTCCTTTGCTATTTGTAGAAAGGATAAGAAGGTAATTGCTAGAAAATTAGGGGCCAAATGCAAGGGAGACAAGACTTGTATTTGGGTCCCTAAGATTATTGTAACTAACCTTGTAGGACCCAACATGAGTTGGGTACCTAAGACCCAAGCCTAAATTTGCCTTGCAGGTTTATGCATCCGGGGGCTCAAGCTGGATTATCGACAGCGGATGCACAAACCACATGACGGGAGAGAAGAGGATGTTCTCTTCCTACGCCAAGAACAAGGATCCCCAAGATTCAATCATATTCGGTGATGGGAACCAAGGCAAGGTGAAAGGGTTAGGAAAATTTGCTATTTCATCCGAGCACTCTATTTCTAATGTGTTCTTAGTTGAGTCGCTTGGATATAACTTGTTGTTTGTGAGTCAACTTTGTAATATGGGATATAACTGTTTATTCACAAATGTAGATGTGTCTGTCTTTAGAAGAAGTGATGGTTCATTAGCTTTTAAGGGTGTACTAGACGGCAAACTTTATTTAGTTGATTTTGCAAAAGAGGAGGCCGGTCTAGATGCATGTTTAATTGCTAAGACTAGCATGGGCCGGCTGTGGCATCGCCGTTTAGCACATGTGGGGATGAAGAACCTTCACAAGCTTCTAAAGGGAGAACACGTGATAGGTCTAACTAATGTAACTTTCGAAAAAGATAGACCTTGTGCAGCTTGTCAAGCAGGTAAACAGGTGGGAAGCTCTCATCATGCCAAAAATGTGATGACAACATCAAGACCCCTGGAGTTACTTCATATGAACCTCTTCGGACCCGTCGCCTATCTAAGTATAGGAGGAAGTAAGTATGGTCTTGTTATAGTTGATGATTTTTCCCGCTTCACTTGGGTATTCTTTTTGCAGGATAAATTTGAAACCCAAGGGACCCTCAAGCACTTCCTAAGGAGAGCCCAAAACGAATTTGAGCTCAAGGTGAAGAAGATAAGGAGCGACAATGGGTCCGAGTTCAAGAACCTTCAAGTGGAGGAGTATCTTGAGGAGGAAGGAATTAAGAACGAGTTCTCCGCTCCTTACACACCACAGCAAAATGGTGTGGTAGAAAGGAAGAACAGGACTGTTGGGGCGAAGGCGAAGACGCCACCCTTCGCTCGATGCCTTCGCCGCAATCGTTGGACCAACGGAGACAAGACAACGGACAGGCTCACCCTTCGTCCCATACGTCATCGGACGAAGACCTGTGACGAGGTCGTCCCATCTTGCGACCACGTCCAGCATGGAGGCCCACGTGTGATCCGGCCCATTGTAACAGGCCCTGCGTGGCCGCTGCGCGTTACGGGCCTAATTTGTAAAGGCATCCCTGTAATTACGGTCTGTAACCCCGCTTTATGGGAATATTCCGGGGATAACCTAGGTGTCTGAGGGCACATGCGTCCTTAACACATGACGCTGGGCACTCAGATACCTATAAATACCCCCGCACAGTGCCCTTGAGAGGCTAGATTAACAGAGCTTTTGCCATCTCGTGCGAGAACCCTGTTTACGTCAACTCTCACCCCCGTTGGATCCCCTTGCACCTGGTAGCAAGTTCCAACATTTGGCGCCCACCGTTCGTGCTACGAAAAAACCACCCGCGATGGCACCCAAGAAAGCTAGCTCGAAGGCTGACGAGGCTGCGAAGGCAGCACTGCTGGCCGCAAAAAAGGGCAAGGCCCTCGCCCTCACCCACTCCACCCACCAAGAGGCTACTGAAGACGACGTTCTCCGCACCTGCGAAGACGACGCTCTCCGCACCTGCGGCCTTGAAGGACAATCACAGCCTCCCCCAGGCTTCGCCCCACCGGAGGGCGCGGACCTCATCGAGGACGGTGAAGTCCTCAACGTCTCAGCGGAAGAACAGCTACAGCTGCGCGCCCGGCGCCTCAAGAACCGCAATCTCCAGAGGCAAAAAGAGATAATGGAGGCCAAGCGCCAGCGCGTGTCCGCACTAGCCAAGGTGCGGCAAATGATACGCGACGAAGAGCAGAAGGCCCAGGACCTCGAGCGGGAGATCGCGCTGATGCAGCACGAAGGCCACCTCGGCCTGCAGCACGGGCCACCCCTGCAACAGCGCGCGCAAATGGAAGACCCACACTTCTCCCAGCGTTACCACGCCTTCCCACACGCCACGCCTTTCCAAGGGGTCAACTACCTCGATGAGCGAAGTCCCCTGGCACCACACCTGCAAGTGACACCCTGGCCTGCCAACTTCCGGGCAGGGACCTACCCCAAGTACAACGGCAGCACGGACCTAGCACAGTACATCATGAGCTATCAGGTCGCCGTTGCATCTTCCGAAGGGGACGACGCCACGATGGCCAAGTCTTTCATCATCGCCCTCGAAGGCCCAGCTCTCACCTGGTTCACCAGGTTGCCCCCACTGTCCATTGACTCCTGGAGAAGCCTCCGGGACAAATTCCTGCTCAACTTCCAAGGGTACCGCCCAGACACCGATGCCTTGGCCGAACTCTCACTTTGCAAGCAGCTGGAAAAAGAGACTCTGCGGGAGTATTACCGCAAGTTTCTAACACTCAAGTCACAACTGCCCTCAGTTGATGACCAGATCGCCATCCACTACGCCATCAGTGGCCTTCGCGCCGGCGTCCTTTACAGCCACTGCATCAGGGACCCGCCCAAGAACCTCCAGGAATTATATCAGCTTTTTGAAAAATATGCCAAATCCGAAGAACTCCACCAGCGCAAGGTTGAGTCCCAGAGGAAACCCAAAGATGCTCCATAGTCCAGCCGCACGTGGACAAGGACTTCGCAGCCAGACTCCGGTCGAGACGGCCGCAATCAGCAGCAAGTGCACAACATCGCCAACCAGCACCCCGCTGCTGACGCCCCTCGCCGCTAGGAGTATCCCCCTAGGGCCGCAGAAACGGAACTCGCGGTAGGGGTCGGGGGCGTGCGCAGCCACCGTGCCGATTCTACTGTCTTTTTCATGGCGAAGACTGCACCCACCAAACCAGAGATTGCCCAGAAACGAAGGCCACCAAAGACAGGATGGCACGGGCGCAGCCAGCCGACAACCCTAGAGTTGTCGCACACACTTATCAGCAACCCCCTCCACCATACATCCACGCCCCCGCCCCGCATCCACCGCACCACGCATACCAACACCACCAGGAAGTACAAATCGTACCTCTCCCACCCCCACCTCCACACCAGCAACATCAGAACATCCCCCACCCCCACGCCCCAAAACAAGAAGACTTCGCCGATCAGCCGTATCGCGGAGTCATTCATATGATCACTAGGGGTCCGGCACCGACTTCGACACAAAGCGGCAGAAGTGGGACCACTACCGCAGCATCAACCACGTCACCATCACCGGCCCAGTCGTGCAGACGAAGTGGTCCCACGTACCGCTAACCATCGACGCACGAGACATCGACCTGCGCAGCGCCCCCCACATCGACCCCATGGTTATCAACTGCAGCGTGGCAGGCTGGGACCTGCACAAAGTCCTAGTCGACAATGGCAGTCAAGCAGACATCATTTTCCTCCATGCCTTCGACGCATGGGCATAAGCCACAGCCTGCTCAAGCCTTCGGACAACCCATTGTATGGTTTCGGCGGCAAGGGCACTTTTCCTGTCGGCAAAATAGAGCTGCCTCTCTCCTTCGGTGTAGCACCCAATGCCCGAAGTGAGCAAATAACCTTTGATATCGTCGATATGGTGTATTCGTACAATGCCATCATGGGCCGGGGCTCTATCAACAAGTTTGAGGCAGCCATTCACGGACTGTACCTGTGCATGAAGATACCAGGTCCGTTAGGCGCCATTGCGGTCTACGACAATCAACAGACTGCGCGCAACATAGAGCGAGACTTCGTCCCCGGACAAAGAAACATGCACTGCCTCACGGCCCAGCGCGAGGTCCCTGCGTCCGTCAGCCCAACCGACAAAGAGCACGACAAGGCACAGCTGCAGAGCAACGACGGGACCAAGACTGTTCCCCTCGACCAGGCCACGCCCAAGCAGACAGTCACTATCAGCGAAGACCTCACTTTGCATGAAGAGGAGAAACTCCTCTGCTGCTTGTCCAAGAACAAAGATGTCTTCGCCTGGTCAGCCCTCGACTTGGTCGGGGTTAGCCGATCCATAATTGAGCACAGCTTGGGAATCGACCCTTCGGTGAGACCGAAAAAACAGCGGCTTCGCAAAATGTCCGACGAGAAGACAGAGGCCGCCAAGGCAGAGGTACACCGCCTCCTGGAAGCCAAATTCATCGAGCCGGTGGCTTACCCCACGTGGCTCTCCAACGTTGTGATGGTGCAGAAAAAGAGCGGCAAGTGGCGAATGTGCATCGACTTCACCAGTCTCAACAAGGCCTGCCCAAAGGACAACTTCCCATTGCCGCGGATCGACAAAATAGTCGATAGCGCGGCCGGATGCGAAGTCATGTCACTCCTCGACTGCTTCTCCGGTTACCACTAGATATACATGAAGGAGGAAGACAAGGCTAGCACCAGCTTTATAACACCCTTCGGCACATATGGCTTCATCAGAATGCCGGAGGGACTCAAGAACGTCGGGTCCACCTTCTCCCGGCTTACCAAAACAGTGCTCGAAGGGCAAGTTGGCAGAAATATATTCACATATGTGGACGACATCGTCGTCGCCAGCAAGGGCAAGGAGGACCATCTCGCTGACCTCGCCGAGACATTCGCGAACATGCGAGACGCACGACTTTGCCTGAACCCGGAAAAGTGCGTCTTCGGCGTTCGCCAAGGGAAAATATTGGGCTACCTGGTATCACACCGCGGCATCGAGGCCAACCCAACCAAAATTTAGGCCATCATCAACATGACGCCTCTGCAATCCGCAAGAGACGTCCAACGCCTGACGGGCAGGTTGGCCGCCCTCAACAGATTCATCTCCAAATCCGCTGAGCGAAGTCTCCCTTTCCTCAAAACTCTCCGTGGCGCAAAAGACTTCGCTTGGGGACCAGAGCAGGCAGCGGCCTTCGCCTCATTAAAACAGTACCTGTCGGAGTTGGCAGTCCTTACAAGCCCCGACTCTTCGCTACCCCTGTTGCTCTATGTTGCGGCTTCGCCGCATGCGGTCAGCGCGGCACTGGTGCAGGAGCAGACAGTTGAGGGCGTGATCAGGCAGTGCCCAGTTTATTACGTCTCCGAAGTGCTAACACCGTCCAAATGTAACATGACAGAACTGGAGAAGATTGCCTACGTAGTTGTTATGTTTCCACGCAAATTGCGCCATTATTTTGAAGCATTCAAGGTCCGAGTCACCTCAGACAGGGGACTCGGTGAATTGTTCAGAAACCCGGAGGCATCGGTGAGGATTGCCAAGTGGGCGGCCGAACTCTCCGGCTACCACATCAATTTCGAGCCCAGGACAGCCATCAAGTCACAAGTCATGGCAGACTTCGTCGTCGACTGGACTGGGCCAATAACACAGCCGGACCCGTCCGCAGAGAAGGTTTGGACGATCCACTGCGACGGCGCGTGGTGCCATGCGGGGGCAGGCGCCGCTGCAGTCATCACCTCACCCGCCGGGGTCAAGCACAGATACGCAGCACGCCTCAGCTTCGCTCTGGAATCTGACAAATGCACAAATAACATAGCAGAATTCGAAGCAGTCATCCTCGGCCTCCGCAAGCTGAGGGCCCTTGGGGTCACCACCTGCATTATCAGAACAGACTCCAAGGTAGTTGCCGGCCAAGTCGAGAAAGACTATGCAGCAAAGGACCCCGCACTTATGCAATACCTCGCGACCATCCGAAGTCTCGAGAGACAATTCAAGGGATTCACCTTGCAGCATGTGGACCGGGCCAAGAATGAAGAGGCCGACGCACTGGCCAAGGCTGCCGCCAGAGGCGAGTCCCTGCCCTCCGACGTGTTCTACCATGTCATCGGCACGCCAGCCGTCCGGAGCCCCAAAGGGCTCCAAATAACCAATGACAGCGAGGGCCACCGCATTGTCAACCTTATTATGACCGAAGACTGGCGAGCACCAATAACCCTGTTCCTACAGAGGTACTACCACCCAGCCGACATCAACGAGGCCAAGCGCCTCAAACATCGAAGCCGGGACTTTGCACTGATTGAGGGCCAACTCTACAAGAAAGGGGTCAGTCAGCCAATGCTTAAATGTGTCACCGAGACCGAAGGCGTCCAAATCCTGCGCGAGGTCCACAGTGGTACTTGCGGCTCTCATGCAGGGCCAAGGGCCCTAGCCGCAAAGGTGATCCGCCAAGGTTCCTACGGGCCCGCAATGATCTGCGCCGCAAATCGAGTTGCAAGGTCCTGCGAAGCCTGCCAGAAGTTTTCTCCTCGATCAGGCAGCCCCTCGCAATTCACAAAACTGATCGCCCACACATGGCCTCTCCAGCGCTGGGGCCTGGACATCGTCGGGCCCCTGCCCACGGCTCAGGAGAACCTTAAGTTTGCCTTCGTCGCTGTCGAATACTTTACCAAATGGATCGAGGCGAGGGCTGTTTCCATAATAACATCAAAGACTGCACAGAAATTCTTTTGGCAAAACATTGTTTGCCGCTTCGGAGTACCGTCCGAACTAACAGTCGACAACGGCAAGCAGTTCGACAGCCAAGACTTCAAGGATATTTGCTTCTCCATTGGCACCAAGCTTGCCTTCGCCTCAGTATATCACCCGCAGTCCAACGGAGTTGTGGAACGCGCCAATGGGAAAATTTTCACAGCTGTCAAAAAGATGCTCCTCGATGAAAAAAAGGGCAAGTGGGCCGATTTGCTAACTGAGGCAGTCTGGGCGCTAAACACGACTGATAGCAGGGCGACCGGGTTCACCCCTTTCCACCTTCTATATGGATCGGAGGCCATGACCCCTCAAGAAATAAAACATGGGTCCCCGCGAACAGTTCCGTCAGCCGTCCCCGACGTGGACGAGCCCACTTCGAAGGATCTCATCGATGGAGACCGAGTCTTCGCCCTACAGGCTCTAAATAAATACCAAGCCCAGACAAAAGCATGGCGCGACCACGCAGTCATCCCGAGGGAATTCAGCGAAGGGGACCTCGTACTCGTCTGCACAGCTCGGACAGAGTCTAGGGGCAAGCTGGAGCCCAAGTGGGAGGGCCCTTTCATTGTCAAGACGAAGGCCTCCCCCAGCGCTTACAGGCTCGCAACGCTAAACGGCGAAGACCTGGAGCACTCCTGGAACATCGACAATCTCCGCAAATTTTTTGTTTGACTCATCAGGGCCGATTCGCCGTTGTAATTTGCAAAAACAATTTTATTCTGGCCCGCACTCTTTTCCTCCCGGGGGGTGAGGTTTTTAACGAGGCGGAGTCATGTAATATACAAGTGAAAAATACCCCGCAAAAACCTGCGTCGAAAAAAGACCGCGCCGACGGTCTTCGACATTCGACCAATACAAAGTCACCGCGAGGCTCAGCGCTAGCCACCCTCGCGTGCGACAACTCCGTGCAGAAGTCGCCTAAGGGTGCAGCCGGACTAGCACAACAAGTGCGAAAAATCGAAGTCTTCCGCGAAGACTATCTGTGCAGAAGTCGCCTAAGGGTGCAGCCGGACTAGCACAACAAGTGCGAAAAATCGAAGTCTTCCGCGAAGACTATCCGTGCAGAAGTCGCCTAAGGGTGCAGCCGGATTAGCACAACAAGTGCGAAAAATCGAAGTCTTCCGCGAAGACTATCCGTGCAGAAGTCGCCTAAGGGTGCAGCCGGACTAGCACAACAAGTGCGAAAAATCGTAGTCTTCCGTGAAGACTATCCGTGCAGAAGTCGCCTAAGGGTGCAGCCGAGCTAGCGCAACAAGTGCGCAAAATCGAAGTCTTCCGCGAAGACTATCCGTACAACAGTTGCCTAAGGGTGCAGCCGGACGAAGCTTAACAAGTGCGAAAACGACTACACCAAACTGTCTGCACAAAGACCAACTACATGCGCACCAGACCAACATAACAAATACACCAGACCAAGTACGTAACGCCTTCGCGAATATAGCTGAATGTGCGAAGGCACACAACCTCATCATACAAGCCATTACACATGTACAAGCGAGGGCATCACACTCTACATCGGCTCAACCTTCGGAATAATTCCCATCTCCCTATAGTTAAATAACATTATCCTAAGCTCCTCACCCGCAAAAAGACTTCGCAACTCCCCCTCACCTGCACTCATAGCGGCCGGCAAGGACAACAGTTCCTGCCTGCCAGCCCTACTCACACGAAGCCGACCGCCATCCGCCCCACTCACTTTACGGTTCGCAACCGCCCTTCGCCGCCTACGCCCAGTACTCGAACCAGGCACAACTTCAGCATCCGCAGCATGCGGCGAAGCCTCCACCGCTGCCACATCCAAAGCCGCAAAGTAGTCCAAGTCCTCATCCGATGACTCCTCAGTCCACTCAACCGAGCTCCCAGAGTCACCAAAATCAGAAAACTTAGATGCAGACCCATCCGATTTATTACCATCATCCACGGTCGAAGCCGCCAAAAAATTAGTAGTAGCGGTTGCGTGCGCAGGCCCAAAATCTTGAACCTGCGCAGCAACCAAGATTCAGCAACATATCCAAAATTCCCTAACTACCCACACCCACTAAGCCACCTGCGAAGGCCCAGCCGTCGCGGGATCCTCCCCTGTCGGCTCCGCCGCCACCTTCACAGGATCCTCAGCCCTCGGCGCGGCAGTTGGCGACGGGCCTCCGCCGGCCGCAGTGGCTGCGGGGGCATCAGGAACACCTTCGGCGGTTTCCGGGGGCGGCTGCAGGGCGGCCTCGGACACAGCCGCCGCCGGGTTCGGCTCCGGGTCAGGCAGCACGCTGTTCAAAGCCCCGAAGTCATCCACCCTCTCGCCACGCGCCGCCTGAGACACAGCACACAGATTCAGCAGACCCACATATAGCCCACATTCAACAAACACCAAACAAAAGCCAAACATTACCTGACCCCTCGCCATCTCGGCCCGCTCCCTGACCACCTCCCGACCGTGGGGGCCCCACATCCGGTCGTAGAGGGCTCTCGCGGATTCCTTCACCATAGGGTCTTCAACCTTGTAGATATCGAGCTCGAAATCCTCATCAGCTTGGTCGAAGACCTCATAGTGCCGGCACCCTTCGCGAGAGAGCGCGTTCATCGCCCCCTCGCAGGTGACCAAGGAGGCATAGGACATAAACCCCTCCACGATGGCGGGAAGCGCCAGCAACTCCTCATGTATCCACTCGAGGCAGCGAAGTCCGGGCTCTCGGTCCGGCACTTCGAAGTCAGCGGTCCGCGCGCCCAGCTCATGGTATGAATCCATAAGCTGTTTGCGTGTTCGCTCAGCCTCCGAGCGCGTCGAGGCCTCGGCCCTCTCCACACAGGTCTGCAGAGCGTTGAGCCGGTCCTCCAACTGCTCGGCACACTGCCTGGCAAGACTGCCCTCTGCCCACGCCAAATTGGCCTCCGCCTGCGCAGATTGCGCCTTGGCGAGGGCCTCATTAGCCTCCTTCCTCTCCTCCGCCAGTTGGCGCCGGAGGTCAGTCTTCTCACCCTCCAGCGCGGCCACCTTGTCCGCCAGCTTGCGGCACTTACTGTCGACGGCCGACTTTTCCCGGACGGCGTCAGCATGTTGCGTCCGAAGTCTCTCGACTTCGGCAGACACAACTGTCGTGAGGGCCCTCGACGCCGCGCGGTCTGCGAAGTCAGCCGCCTACAAGACACACATAAGACCGCAGCCCCAACGAAGCCGGCAAAAAACCGAAGTCTAGCTCAACGTACCTAACTTAATGCCCCTTTCAGCTCCTTCAGCCGGCGGGACACAGCACCCGCCTCGTCCCTGACGGCAGTGAGTGTCGGTATCTCGCCACCGGCACTAAGAGCACTGCCCTTCGCCCTGGGCACCACGGCAGCCGCCGCGGTCGCCACGGCAGGCGCAACAACAACAAGTTGGCCCTCGTCCGACCCTACGACGTATCAGCAGATTAAAAAAAAACTCGAGCCAACGACTTACCAACAAGATAATCTTCCACACTAATGTCGGTGGCGAAGTCGGCGACGCGCTTGCCCGGCGGCGGCAACTCTCGGGCCGCCTTCGCAGTCTCTGACACCCTGCTGGACACAGGGGCGGCCTTCACAGACTTGGAACCACCGGCGGCAGCCGCCTTCGCAGCCGCCGGCGCCCGGCTGGATGCAGGGGCGACCGATTTCGCCGCTGGCTGGCTTCCGCCGGGGGCAGCAGCCTTCGCAGCCCCCCGCGGCCTCTTCGGCCTGGCCTCATGAAGCCTGACGACCGCCTGGCGCTTCTGCGCAGCTCCCTGACGATCCTTGTCCATCACAGCCGACACAACAGCAGCAATATTCCGCCCGTAACGAAACACTTTCCAATCACGAACCATGCGAGATGTAAAAAAGTCTTCGCCGGCCGCGCGGGGGATAGGAACATTCTTAGGCCACCAACCCCCGGTAACCCTCAGCATCCGCGCCGAAGACTCCCGGAGCTCGGGCGAAGACATCCTTCCCCCCGGTGCCGCGCATGTCCTCATCAGTTCCCTAGCAAAACCATCAGAAACCCCCAGTCCTCCCATAGCAATACCTAGTTTCCTCTTCTTAGAGGACGGGGCGGTCGCCGGCGCGGGGTCGTCTCCAGTCTCTACCACCGGTTTCTTCCCGCGACGATCCACATCGTCTTGGCCGGGATAACCGCCATACGGCAGACGGTTCAACTCGAAAACCCTGTTCAAGCAGTCATTAGACCCGCGAATATCCCAGCTACGCTGGCCCTCTGTCTTCGGCACGTACCGACCGACGATCCGCACCGCCCCATCCTCCGCCTCACGCACAAAGGCGGTCGGATCGCGGCTATGCAGATCCAGTGCGAAGGCAGGACTCAGTGTTCAGCGTCTCCTCCACCGCCACAGTGCTCAGCGTCTCCTCAGACGACGCGTCGGCCGGCGGCGTAGCGACAGCAGAAGAAGAAGAGGTCGGCATCGCTACGTACCGTCGGCGGCGGCGGGCGGTCTGCTTCACTCGGGCCAGATCTCCGGTGAACAAGAGCAAGGAGGGCAGACGAGCAGCAAGAAGGTGGAAAAGGCGGCTAGGGTTTTCACGTAGTGCGGAAAGATAAAGTTCAAAACGCGCCGCCCCCGCCCCCTTTTATACACAGGGCGCGGCGCTTCGGGAAACCCGCAGTCCAACAGTACGGTGTCAATCAACGGTCATGTCAAAAACCCCCGCGGAACCACTTCGAGCGAGGGCAGCGTCTCCGCCATCTAGCGACGTCTTCGGCACCAAATGACTTAGTCGAACTGGTCCCTCGGAGGGCAAATGTTGGGGCGAAGGCAAAGACGCCACCCTTCGCTCGATGCCTTCGCCGCAATCGTTGGACCAATGGAGACAAGACAACGGACAGGCTCACCCTTCATCCCATACGTCATCGGACGAAGACCTGTGACGAGGTCGTCCCATCTTGCGACCACGTCCAGCATGGAGGCCCACGTGTGATCCGGCCCATTGTAACAGGCCCTGCGTGGCCGCTGCGCGTTACGGGCCTAATTTGTAAAGGCATCCCTGTAATTACGGTCTGTAACCCCGCTTTATGGGAATATTCCGGGGATAACCTAGGTGTCTGAGGGCACATGCGTCCTTAACACAGGACGCTGGGCACTCAGATACCTATAAATACCCCCGCACAGTGCCCTTGAGAGGCTACATTAACAGAGCTTTTGCCATCTCGTGCGAGAACCCTGTTTACGTCAACTCTCACCCCCGTTGGATCCCCTTGCACCTAGTAGCAAGTTCCAACAAGGACACTACTAGACATGGCGAGGACGATGCTTGGTGAATTCAAGACGCCCGAACGGTTTTGGACGGAAGCCATGAGCATGGCCTGTCACGCCATAAACCGGGTCTATCTTCATCGCCTCCTCAAGAAGACTTCATATGAGCTTCTAACCGGTAACAAACCTAATGTGTCTTACTTTCGTGTATTTGGGAGCAAATGTTACATTCTAGTGAAGAAAGGTAGGAATTCTAAGTTTGCTCCCAAAGCTGTAGAAGGGTTTTTGTTAGGTTATGACTCGAATACAAAGGCGTATAGGGTCTTCAACAAATCATCGGGTTTGGTTGAAGTCTCTAGCGACGTTGTATTTGATGAGACTAAGGGCTCTCCAAGAGAGCAAGTTGTTGATCTTGATGATGTAGATGAAGAAGACGTTCCAACGGCCGCAATGCGCACCATGGCGATTGGAGATGTGATGCCACTGGAACAAAAGGAGCAAGATCAACCTTCTTCGTCAACAACGGTGCATCCCCCAACTCAAGACGATGAACAGGTTCATCAAGAAGAGGCGTGTAATCAAGGGGGAGCACAAGATGTTCATGTGATAGAGGAAGAAGCGCAACCGGCACCTCCAACCCAAGTTCGAGCGACGAATCAAAGGAATCATCCCGTCGACCAAATATTGGGTGACATAAGCAAGGGAGTAACTACTTGTTCTAGATTAGTTAATTTTTGTGAGCATTACTCCTTTGTCTCTTCTATTGAGCCTTTCAGGGTAGAAGAGGCCTTGCTAGATCCGGACTGGGTGCTGGCCATGCAAGAGGAGCTCAACAACTTCAAGAGAAATGAAGTTTGGACACTGGTGCCTCGTCCCAAGCAAAATGTTGTGGGAACCAAGTGGGTGTTCCGCAACAAACAAGACGAGCACGGGGTGGTGACTAGGAACAAGGCACGACTTGTGGCAAAAGGTTATGCCCAAGTCACAGGTTTGGACTTTAAGGAGACTTTTGCTCCTGTGGCTAGGCTAGAGTCAATTCACATACTGTTAGCCTATGCTACTCACCATTCTTTCAGGTTGTTCCAAATGGATGTGAAGAGCGCTTTCCTCAATGGGCCAATCAAGGAGGAGGTGTACGTGGAGCAACCCCTTGGCTTCGAGGATGAACGGTACCCCGACCACGTGTGTAAGCTCTCTAAGGCGCTCTAT
Source organism: Zea mays (assembly GCF_902167145.1). Lineage (NCBI taxonomy): Eukaryota > Viridiplantae > Streptophyta > Magnoliopsida > Poales > Poaceae > Zea > Zea mays. Next base: position 6,877,685 of record NC_050104.1, on the reverse strand, counting down.
GGACTTAAGCAAGCCCCAAGAGCATGGTATGAATGCCTTAGAGACTTTTTAATTGCTAATGCTTTCAAGGTTGGGAAAGCCGATCCAACTCTTTTTACTAAGACTTGTGATGGTGATCTTTTTGTGTGCCAAATTTATGTCGATGACATAATATTTGGTTCTACTAACCAAAAGTCTTGTGAAGAGTTTAGCAGGGTGATGACTCAAAAGTTTGAGATGTCGATGATGGGCGAGTTAAGCTATTTCCTTGGGTTCCAAGTGAAGCAACTCAAGGATGAGACCTTCGTCTCCCAAACGAAGTACACGCAAGACTTGATCAAGCGGTTTGGGATGAAGGACGCCAAGCCCGCAAAGACTCCAATGGGAACCGACGGACACACCGACCTCAACAAAGGAGGTAAGTCCGTTGATCAAAAGGCATACCGGTCTATGATAGGGTCTTTACTTTATTTATGTGCTAGTAGACCGGATATTATGCTTAGTGTATGCATGTGTGCTAGATTTCAATCCGATCCAAGGGAGTGTCACTTAGTGGCCGTGAAGCGAATTCTTAGATATTTAGTCGCTACGCCTTGCTTCGGGATCTGGTATCCAAAAGGGTCTACCTTTGACTTGATTGGATATTCAGACTCCGACTATGCTGGATGTAAGGTCGATAGGAAGAGTATATCAGGGACGTGCCAATTCTTAGGAAGGTCCCTGGTGTCATGGAGTTCTAAGAAACAAACTTCTGTTGCCCTATCCACCGCTGAGGCCGAGTATGTTGCCGCAGGACAGTGTTGCGCACAACTACTTTGGATGAGGCAAACCCTCAGGGACTTTGGCTACAATCTGAGCAAAGTCCCACTCCTATGTGATAATGAGAGTGCTATCCGCATGGCGGATAATCCTGTTGAACACAGCCGCACAAAGCACATAGACATCCGGCATCACTTTTTGAGAGACCACCAGCAAAAGGGAGATATCGAAGTGTTTTATGTTAGCACCGAGAACCAGCTAGCCGATATCTTTACCAAGCCTCTATATGAGTCGACCTTTTGCAAGCTGTGTAGTGAGCTAAATGTCTTAGATTCGCGGAACCTGGATTGATTTATAGTATACATGTGTCTTATGCCTTGATCATGTTCCTTAATGCATTTTGTTGTTTATTTATGGTGCTCAAGTTGTACAAGCACTCCCCGGACCTCACAAGTCCAATTGCAAATGATGCACATATTTAGGGGGAGATGTGCTACAACTTGACCCTTTGAGACTAACTGTGTGCTTGAGTTTGCTTAATTTAGTCTCAAAGGAAGTTTGAAAGGGAAAATGTGGACTTGGACCATGCAAGACTTCCACTGCACTCCGATGAAAGAGTAACTGATTCCAAGTTCATCTTTGTACTCTTATTGCCTTTTTACTCTTAGTTGGAGATTTTGGTGAGGCAATGGGGTTAAAGGGCCAAAATTGATCCCGTTCTGGTGCTTGATGCCAAAGGGGGAGAAAATAAGGCCAAAGCAAGAAATGGATCAGCTACCACTTGAGAATTTTGAAAAAGTAGAGTTAGAGCTTGCTTTTTGTTTGTCAAAATACTCTTGTTTGTCTCTTATTATCAAAAGTTGGTCTCTTGTGGGGAGAGTATTTGATTATGGGAAATAGGGGGAGTTTTTGAAATCTTTGAATCAATTTGTCTTTGACAACTCTCTTTATACCTCAACAAGTGTGTTTGACTTAGAGATAGGAAATTGAGTTTGATTTGCAAAAACAAACCAAGTGGTGGCAAAGAATGATCCATATATGCTAAATTTGAATCAAAACAATTTTGAGTTCTCATTTGTATTGATGTTGCACTTCCTTTAGTTGCTTTTTATTGTGTTGGCATAAATCACCAAAAAGGGGGAGATTGAAAGGGAAATGTGCCCTTGGGCCATTTCTAAGTATTTTGGTGATTGAGTGCCAACACAAGTGGACTTATGTTAATCTAGGCAAAGTGATGAACAAAGTGCAAATCAAGTGAAAAGGTATGTTTCTAAGACTTAGTACATTGTTTTGGAGACTAATGTATTGTGTTTAAGTGCTGGAAACGGGAGAAATCAAGTTGGAAAAGAGATGACTTTGTTCAGCCAAAGACAGCTCGGTCTGGGTGCACCAGACTGTCCGGTGGTGCACCGGACTGTCCGGTGAGCTAACAGTCGGCCAGGCCAACGGTCGGCCGTGTAATCCGCACGCGACGCGTGGCAGAGCCAACAGTCAGAAGGGGGCACCGGACTGTCCGGTGTGCACCGGACAGTGTCCAGTGCGCCAACGGCTCCAAACCGCCAACGGTCGGCTTCGCCAAAGAAGGAAAGAAATCTGCACCGGACAGTGTCCGGTGGTGCACCGGACTGTCCGGTGCGCCAGGCGACAGAAGGCAAGAATTGCCTTCTTGAAATGCTCTCAACGGCTCCTAGCTGCCTTGGGGCTATAAAAGGGACTCCTAGGCGCATGGAGGAGCACACCAAGCATTCCTTGAGCATTGTTGATCACTCACACTTCATTATTGCGCACTTGTTCGACATTCTTAGTGATTTGAGCTCCGTTCTAGTGAGAACCTCGAGATATTGTCTTGAGCTCAAGTCTTGATCTTGTGTGTGCGTATTTGCTATGGATTTGAGTGTGTTGCTTCCCTCCCTTACTCTAGTGCTTTATTGTGATTCTTATTGTAAGGGCGAGAGACTCCAAGTTGTGGAGATTCCTCGCAAACGGGAAAGAGAAAAGTAAAGAAGAACACTGTGGTATTCAAGTTGATCATTGGATCACTTGAGAGGAGTTGAGTGCAACTCTCGTCCGTTGGGACGCCACAACGTGGAGTAGGCAAGTTTTGTACTTGGCCGAACCACGGGATAAATCCTCGTGTCTCTTGTGCTTGTCCTTATTGTGTCTATTGTGCTTCACAAGAGCTCTCCTCTCTAGCCACTTGGCTTCATTGTGCTAACTCCTAATCAAGTTTTGTGGCATTAAGTTTCAAGTTTTACAGGATCACCTATTCACCCCCCTCTAGGTGCTCTCACTTTTGCAGACTGCGTAGTGAGCTAAATGTCTTAGATTCGCGTAACTTGGATTGATCTATAGCATACATGTGTTCTATGCCTTTGATCATGTTACTTTATGCATTTATGTAATTTGTTGCTTATTCATGGTGCTCAAGTTGTGCAAAGGATCCCCGGACCTCACAAGTCCATGTGTGAATAATGCACATATTTAGGGGGAGATGTGCTACAACTTGACCCTTTGAGACTAATCCGTTTGTTGGAGTATACTTGATGTAATCTCAAAGGTGGATTGAAAGGGAAAGGTGAACTTGGACCATGCAAAGACTTCCACTGCACTCCGGTATTAGTGTACTTAATTCCAAGTTCATTCTTATGCTCTTATTGCCTTTTTGCTCTTAATTGACATTTTTGGTGAGGCAATGGGGTTAAAGATCCAATAATGATCCCGTTTTGGTGCTTAATGCCAAAGGGGGAGAAATTAAGGCCAAAGCAAATGGATCAGCTACCACTTGTGAATTTCGACAACAATAGAGTTAGAACTTTTGATTTGTCCAAAATGCTCTTATTGCAAAATTTAGTCTCTTGTGGGGGAGAATTTATGATTACAGGAAAAAGGGGGAGTTTTTGGCTCTTGATCAATTTCACTCTTGGATTATCTCTCCTTATGCCCAAACAAGTGAGTTTGAGTTAGAGATAGGAGAATGAATTTGATTTGCAAAAACAAACCAAGTGGTGGCAAAGAATGATCCAAATATGCCAAATTAGAGTCAAAAACAATTTGGTATTCAATTGCATTGATATTGCACTTCTTTTAGTTGCTTTTGGTTGTGTTGGCATAAATCACCAAAAAGGGGGAGATTGAAAGGGAAGTGTGCCTTTGGGCCATTTCAATAATGTTTTGGTGATTAAGTGTTCAACACATAGTAAGTGAGTTCATTATGTGCCAAACAAGCAAGAAGTGCAAATCATAGAACAAGGTATGTTTCTAGACTTAGTAATTCGTTTTTGGTATACTAATATATATGTCTAAGTGTTAGAAACAGAGAAAAGAAGACAAGAAAAGAATTGCATAGGAGTTGGCTCGGTGCAGCCAAACTCAGCTCAGTTTGGCACACCGGACTGTCCGGTGCGCCAAGCTGGTCTCCGGTGAAAAGGCCACTCTTGGGAAAAATCGGCGGTGTACGTCTATAATTCACCGGACTGTCCAGTGGTGCACTGGACTGTCCGGTGAGCCAACGGTCGCCAGCGCAACGGACAACCGCGCAATCCGCGGGCGACTCGTGGCCCGCGCCAACGGTCGGCAGGGGGCACCGGACTGTCCGGTGTGCACCAGACAGTGTCCGGTGTGCACCAGATAGTGTCCGGTGCGCCAACTGGCCCGGCGCTGCAACGGTCATCTGCGCCAGAAAAGGAAGGAGATCCGCACCGGACCGTCTACAGTGACTGTCCGGTGCGCCACCCGACAGAAGGCAAGGATGGCCTTCCTTGTTGGCCTCCAACGGCTCCTAGCTGCCTTGGGGCTATAAAAGGGACCCCTAGGCGCATGGAGGAGCCACCCAAGCATTCACTAAGTATTCTAAGGCATCCAGACTATGCTCCCGCGCATTCGCTTTGTTGTGTTAGAGATTTGAGCTCCATTCGATTCAAGAACTCCATGTGTGTCATTTGAGCTCAACTCTTCACTTGTGTGCGTTGGTGTGCTGCGTTTTTGAGTCTTGTGTGCGTTGCTCTTCCCAACCTTAATCTTGTGTGTTCTTTGTGATCAATCTTGTAAGGGCGAGAGGCTCCAACTTGTGGAGATTCCTCGCAAACGGGAAAAAGATATAAGGAAGAAAAGCCGTGGTATTCAAGTTGATCATTGGATCACTTGAAAGGGGTTGAGTGCAACCCTCGTCCATTGGGACGCCACAACGTGGAAGTAGGCAAGTGTTACTTGGCTGAACCACGAGATAAAATCGCGTGTCTCTTGTGATTGCTCTCTCTTTGATTGTCCGTGTTTGCAAAAGCTCGTCTCATCGACTTGATTAACCCTCACTAATATCTTTATAATCAAGGTTGTTGGAATTTAGTGTTGAATTTTACAGGATCACCTATTCACCCTCTCTAGGTGCTCTCACTTCTCTCATGATAGAACGAAGGGAAGTAAAAAGTGGACAACGAAGCTAGAAGCCAAAGGACTTTGGCTGGACATGTGACGAAGCTCAAGTATGATAACGACTGAAGAAGGATAAAGACCATACAGTCCTTACTAATTCTTGCTAATATTATAGATAGTTGCCAAGGATATAAATATACTTTTATCCGGACTGCGTCTGGTGCCTATAAATATATGAACAGTAATACCGTACTGTTCACGCTGAATTGTAATCACTCTCACGTCATCCTCGTTCTCTCAACTTTTGGCAAGCCAAAGGTACCAATGTAATATGAATATTGTTGATGCTTATTCACATTTATGGAATATAAGAATAAATGGATCATTGATACATAACAATTATTATCTTTATTCTTTATTCTTTTGTATTCCTACGCTTTCTTATTTGTATTCACGTTAATATATTGAAATGATAAAGGTATGTCCTTAATGACCTTCGTCTGATGATCATTATATTCGAGAGGAAATAATATTTCGAAGGACGGATGTCTTTAACTCTTAACAATTGTGTTGACTTATTCTTGATTTATAGCATTTGAAAACAAACTACCAACAGATGTGTACATTGAGGAACGCACGGTGCACTCCATGACGTCCCAGTCATTGGTGACTGGCGGCGCCGCGTCGAGGTGGATGTGATCTGTTAGAATTATAGGCATTTTCCGTATCATTTTAATTCCATAAATTAATATTATGATGATGACATATAAAAGATAATTAACCATAGAAATCGTAATCTCAATCATATCCATAACAATATGGATCATGAGAACACAAAGCATATGAATCATATAGATCATATAAATACGATAAACATATAAACTGACTGAACAATTGAAAATAAACAAATAGAAACATAAACAGCATGATTGTAAAATTAAAACAAACAGATATAACACATTATAAGGTAACAGAACAGATGAGATAAACTCTTTGCTATACATGAAACAGTACAAATGCATATATAAAACATATATAATCTGTAGAACGCAAAACAGTAAGGAATTAAACTGATCATACCCTCCCATGCGCTCTGATCCAGATCCTTGTCCAACTTCCTTTGTTATGTCGCAGATGTTTTGGGCAGTCGCGTAGACGCTCCCCAAAAACCTAATTGCCGATCCCCCGTGCAAGGTCTCGAACGACACCGGCTTCGGAGGCACCTGCCCTCTCGCTTCTCTGTGCGCGCAGAGTCACGAGATGGAAATACCCTCACTCGGCGGCTGGACTGTGATTCTGAAAGTGGTGTGTTCGCGTGTCCCGAGTGACAGGGATGCTCCTCTATTTAACCTCTCGCAGAGGGAAGCTGAAGGAGAAAGGTCGCCGAGTCACGCCAAGAGTCAGCCAGCTCTGGCCGAGTTATGCCATGAGTCGGCCAGCTCTTGCCGAGTCACGCCATAAGTCGGCAGCTGAAGGAGAAGGGTCACTCGGCTGGCTGACGAAGAGACAGGGTCACTCGACAGACGAAGAGACAGAGTCACTCGGCTGACGTACGCGGTTAGTGAGTGCTAAAAATTAACACAACCACACCACACCACGCCCGCCCGCTCGCTCGCTCGCCTGCCTGCCTGCCTGCCTCGCCTCGCCTCGCCTCGCCACGCCCGGCCCGGCCGGCGGCGGCGGCGGCGCGCGCGCGCGCGTGTGGCACGCCCTTGTCCATTTCTTGACTTCTCAAGATAAGTGGAATAAATCCCACCATATAAGTCAAGGAAAAAGACCCTTGGACTTCCAATGTGGTACTATTGGTATTCTCCACCATTACACACCATAGAGTTTATTCAATAAATGGGCCAAGCCCATAAAAGATCCAACAATCCCCACCAAACTCTAGGGTTTGTAATGATGAAGTATCAGAATCACAATCCTTTGATATACCAGTGTTTCGATGGAGACTGTTAAGTTGAACATCCATCTAGAATAAGAGTTTCACTCATTCACAACTGAACAATGGACTATGCCTTGAATTGACAGTTTTGTGCGAAATAAGATTCACTCAAATCCTTTGCTGATACTAGGCTGCAGAAGGGTATTCCCGCTGTTTAGAAGCATATAAGTCACACTTTAGTGCCTTTCATGAGTATTTAGGGATTACCCAAATCCCATAGACTGTGACTAGCAGTCTGACTCATATAGGTGTATTCCTCAGAAGATGTTCTGTAGGACAACATCTCACCTTTATAAGACTCTTGGAATACATTAAGGTAAAAACCATCCTGCCTTACAGATAGGAAAGATGTGCATCAGAAATGAGTTAAGGAAGGGATCTTTCCTCACAATCTACTCCTAGCTTGTTTCTCCACTCTACTTCACGGGATCTCCGATCACATAGAGCAGGTTACCACTAGAGTAGATCTCACATGGGTCTCATACCCATTTCCCTCGATGCACTTTCTATCACATTGCGTGATAGACCCTTAGTGAATTGATCTGCCAGATTATTTGATGTGTGGACATAATCCACAGTAATAACTCCGGAGTTTTTCAACTTTCTGACAGATTTCAATCTCCTCTTAACATGCCTTGTAGACTTCATGTTATTCCTAGAACTGTTAACCTTTGTAATCACCGTTTGATTGTCACAGTTCATGGAAATAGCCGGTATCGGTTTTTCAACTACCGGTAAGTCCAATAGGAAATCACGAAGCCACTCGGCCTCAGCCCCAGCAGTGTCTAATGCTGCGAGTTCTGCTTCCATTGTAGACTTCGTTAAGATAGTCTGCTTGCAAGACTTCCAGGAAACAGCGCCACCTCCAAACAGAAACACATATCCGCTTGTGGCATAAAGCTCATCAGCATCAGAAATCCAGTTGGCATCACAATAGCCTTCCAGCACTTTTGGGTTTCCGGTATAATGAATACCGTATGTCATAGTACCTTTCAAATACCGCAACACTCTCTCAAGAGCACGCCAGTGATCATCTCCTGGTTTCGACACAAACCGACTTAGCTTACTCACAGCATAAGAGATGTCTGGCCTTGTTGCACTTGCAAGGTACATGAGCGAGCCAATGATTTGGGAGTATGTCAATTGATCCCTTGCTATTCTCCGATTCTTTCTCAATAGCACACTGGGATCATAAGGTGTTGGAGCAGGATCACAGTCACTAAAACCAAAGCGACTCAATACCTTTTCCACATAATGGGATTGTAACAAAGTTACCCCACCATCAGCTTCTCTAACAAGCTTGATGTTTAGAATGACATCAGCTTCTCCCAAATCTTTCATCTCGAAATTGCTCGATAGAAGATTTTTAACTTCCTCAATCACATTGAGATTTGATCCAAAGATCAAAATGTCATCAACATAAAGGCACAGCATAACAGACTCACCCCCACCATACCGATAGTATACACACGTGTCAGATTCATTTACAACAAAGCCAGCTGCTGTAAGAGTATTATCAAACTTTTCATGCCATTGCTTAGGTGCTTGTTTTAGGCCATACAATGATTTTATCAACCTGCACACCTTGTTCTCTTGACCATCCGCAATGAACCCTTCTGGCTGATCCATATAGATCTCCTCATCCAACTCTCCATTTAGGAAAGTTGTCTTAACATCCATCTGATGAATGATAAGACCGTAAGAGGCTGCCACAGCTATTAATGTGCGAATTGTAGTCAATCGAGCCACTGGTGAGTAGGTATCAAAGAAATCTTCACCCTCCTTTTGGGTATATCCTTTGGCCACAAGCCTTGCCTTGTACCTCTCGATTGTACCATCAGGCCTAAGCTTTTTCTTGAAGATCCATTTGCAACCTATAGGTTGACAACCATAAGGACGGTCAACAACCTCCCAAGTTCCATTAGACATAATAGATTCCATCTCACTCCTTACTGCTTCCTTCCATAAGTCAGCATCAGGAGAGGAATATGCCTCACTAATGGTAGTTGGTGTGTCTTCCACAAGGTACACTATAAAGTCATTACCAAAGGATTTTGCAACCCTCTGTCTCTTGCTCTTTCGAGTGACTATAGTGTCATCCTCCTCATGGATGTGCACGTGAGAATCCTCAGCATGATCTATAGGAATCGACAGTTCGTGCTCATGGGGAATTATAGTCTCATGACTTGTATCACTAGGTGTATTCTTCATGGGAAACTCATTCTCAAAAAATGTTGCGTCTCTTGATTCCATGATAGTATCAACATACATATCAGGCACATCAGATTTTATAATTAAGAACCTATACCCAGTGCTGTGAAAAGAGTACCCAAGGAATATACAGTCAACAGTTTTAGGTCCAAGTTTACGCTTTTTGTTGATTGGCACATTCACTTTAGCCAAGCAACCCCAAGTGCGCAAATATGAGAGATTTACTCTTCTCTTTTCCCATTCCTCAAATGGAGTGATCTCTTTGTTCTTTGTTGGAACTCTATTCAGGACATGACATGCCGTCAAAATCGCCTCACCCCACCATGCCTTGGATAATCCCGCTGTACTCAACATGGCATTCACCAAATCTGTTAGAGTGCGGTTTTTCCTTTCAGCAATCCCATTGGATTGTGGTGAGAATGGCGGTGTCCTCTCATGAATAATACCATGTTCCACGCAGAACTCATCGAACACATTAGAGAAATATTCTCCACCTCGGTCGGACCTTAAACGTTTTATTTTTCTCTCAAGTTGGTTCTCTACTTCAGCTTTATAGGCCTTAAAATAATTGAACGCTTCATCTTTTGTTTTTAAGAGATACACATAACAAAATCTAGTGGAGTCATCTATAAAAGTGAGAAAGTATCTTTTACCACCTTTGGTCAAAATTCCATTCATCTCGCACAGATCAGAATGAACAAGTTCTAGAGGTGCCAAACTCCTCGCCTCAGCAGCCTTGTGAGGCTTGCGAGGTTGTTTTGATTCAACACACACATGGCACTCAGACTTTTTAACCAAGTTAAATTTAGGAATTAAATTTATATTTGCTAACCGCATAAGACAGCCAAAGCTTGCATGACAAAAACGTGAATGCCATAAATCTGACTCATCAGAAAAATGAACAGAATTCACCAGTTTATTACACACATCATGCAGTGACAAGCGGAACAGGCCTCCGCAGTCATATCCTTTACCAACAAAAGTACCATGTTTCGACACAACACATTTATTAGACTCAAGAACAACTTTGTATCCATCTCGACATAGCATAGAAGCGCTAACGAGATTCTTCTTGATAGAGGGCACATGCTGCACGCTCTTCAATGGCACCGTCTTTCCCGAAGTAAACTTCAGAATGACCGTACCAACACCAAGAACATGAGCACGCGACCCATTTCCCATCAACAAGGCGCCAGACCTCCCGACCTGATAGGAAGTGAACATAGATGCATCAGCACACACATGAATGTTTGCACCACTGTCCATCCACCACTCAGGTGAATTACAGACTGAAAGAACAAATGGTAAAGAATTACCATACCTAGATGTTCCTCCTTCAGTTTCAGTGGTTACAACATTAGCTGATTTCTTGTCTTGAGTGAACTTGTGATCAGGGCACTCTCTTGCCCAATGTTGATCACTGCCACAGACAAAGCAACCTCCCTTTCCCTTGTTGTTGTTGTTCTTCTTTTTAAACTGTGCTGTATGAACAGGTTTATTTGCGTTCTCTGGTTTGTTTTGGTTTTTCTTCTTGTTAAACTTGCGGAAGTTTCTCTTCTGCACCACATTAGCAGTAGAGGTCTCCACACCTTTTCCATTGTCCTTTGTTCTAGCCCTTTCCTCAACATCAAGAGTACCAATGAGCTCTTCCACATTGAACTCTTGTCTCTTATGTTTTAGAGAGGTAGCAAAGTCCTTCCAAGAAGGTGGTAACTTGGCGATTATACCGCCAGCCACAAACTTGTCAGGCAAAGGACAAGGAAAAAGTTCGAGTTCCTTAGCTAGTGCCTGAAACTCATGAGCCTGTTCCACTACAGATCGGTTCTCAACCATCTTGTAGTCATACAGCTGCTCCATGAGATACAGCTCGCTACTAGCGTCAGTAACTCCAAACTTTCCAACAAGAGCATCCCACAGCTCTTTCCCCGTGGGAAGGATGATATAGCTTTTCTGGAATTTTGTATCCAGTGCGCTAATTACTGCTCCTCGAAAGAGGTTGTCTTCAGCCTTAAACTTAGCCTCATCCTCAGGAGGTAAGTTTGCAGGCTTGCCCTCAGCGTCATGAAAACAAGACATTGCAGTTAGCCACAATTCCATTTTAGCTTTCCATATCAAGAAGTTTTTACCATCAAAAGGATCAGGCTTTAGCACAGCAGCAAAACCTCTGACAGAAAAATGCCTAACATTAGGTTTTTGGATTGTTAGAATTATAGGCATTTTCCGTATCATTTTAATTCCATAAATTAATATTATGATGATGACATATAAAAGATAATTAACCATAGAAATCGTAATCTCAATCATATCCATAACAATATGGATCATGAGAACACAAAGCATATGAATCATATAGATCATATAAATACGATAAACATATAAACTGACTGAACAATTGAAAATAAACAAATAGAAACATAAACAGCATGATTGTAAAATTAAAACAAACAGATATAACACATTATAAGGTAACAGAACAGATGAGATAAACTCTTTGCTATACATGAAACAGTACAAATGCATATATAAAACATATATAATCTGTAGAACGCAAAACAGTAAAGAATTAAACTGATCATACCCTCCCATGCGCTCTGATCCAGATCCTTGTCCAACTTCCTTTGTCATGTCGCAGATGTTTTGGGCAGTCGCGTAGACGCTCCCCAAAAACCTAATTGCCGATCCCCCGTGCAAGGTCTCGAACGGCACCGGCTTCGGAGGCACCTGCCCTCTCGCTTCTCTGTGCGCGCAGAGTCACGAGATGGAAATACCCTCACTCGGCGGCTGGACTGTGATTCTGAAAGTGGTGTGTTCGCGTGTCCCGAGTGACAGGGATGCTCCTCTATTTAACCTCTCGCAGAGGGAAGCTGAAGGAGAAAGGTCGCCGAGTCACGCCAAGAGTCGGCCAGCTCTGGCCGAGTTATGCCATGAGTCGGCCAGCTCTTGCCGAGTCACGCCATAAGTCGGTAGCTGAAGGAGAAGGGTCACTCGGCTGGCTGACGAAGAGACAGGGTCGCCCGCCCGCTCGCTCGCTCGCTTGCCTGCCTCGCCACGCCCGGCCCGGCCGGCGGCGGCGGCGGCGCGCGCGCGCGTGTGGCACGCCCTTGTCCATTTCTTGACTTCTCAAGATAAGTGGAATAAATCCCACCATATAAGTTAAGACAAAAGACTCTTGGACTTCCAATGTGGTACTATTGATATTCTCCACCATTACACACCATAGAGTTTATTCAATAAATGGACCAAGCCCATAAAAGATCCAACATGATCAGCGAGACATACATGCCCAGGGTGTTGAGGAAGAGACCGCGCCATTGGTTATATTGCATCAAATGGCGATCGAGGACGATGGGCACCAGAGCACGGAAGTTTTGGACCGCGACAGCTTGAGCATGGTGAGAAGCGACGAGGGCCTAGGCGTTGGCAACGAGCTCGCGCTCAGTCGCTGCAGCAATCGCGGCCTGTTCGCGTTGCTCTATGGTGATGTGGGCATCATCGGCCCCGGACATGGTGAGCAGGAGAGGAACTGCTGATACCATGAAGGAGGGACTGATTCTCATAATCACGCAATGCATTGATAGATAGCAGGGATTACAAAATATAGCAGCTCCTCAACCGGATTTATAGAAATAGGTTCCGGATGATCAATCAACGCTATACAAGAAAGGCGTGTATATGGAAAGCTGAAATCCTATTCCATCTTTAATCAAATCATCCTATTCTAACATGCCAGACCAATCCAAGTCAAGCATGCCCATTGCCCAAAAGAAAAGATCCAGGCCCGGATCCGGATGCACCCTGTTTCTTGTGTTTCTACGCAAGAGCCCGACCCCGCGACGACGGGCCAGGCAACAATGCATATTATTGGAGCGAACTCGTCAACTCCCATAGTCCCATGCATCGATCGAGATCGTCAGTCAATATAATATGAGATGCGGCCATTATTGGGTCGGATGCAGAGGTTACTTGCCCACTTTTTGTTGCAGGTCAGGCTGTGTGTGTATATATTACAAGTGAATAATTCTAATCTATGTTTTATGATAAAACAGAGTTAACAGGTGATAATGCTGACACAGAGGTAAATCATCAGGTAAATACAGCAGTTAGGCTTGACCATCCCAATGTTCAAACAGAACCTGATGAGGACTGTGCCTGCTAGTTGTCTACACTAGAATAGAAGAGACAATATTTGTAGTATATAGTTAGATAGACTGTTGAAACTATTTTTGTAATATAAAACTATTTAGAGAAGAACGGTCATGACTCTCACGCGCGATGGCACTTGAATACGCACGATTAAGTGATTTTACTATTCTGCTCCCCTCTATTCTAAATTACCTGACATTCCAACTTTATTTAATGGTCTAGTCACGGCATCTGAAATTAACCAAATTTATATAATGAAATAATAGTATTTACGATATCAAATAAGTATTATTAGATTCTTCATTAATTGTATTTTCATAATTATTTGATATTATAATTTTTTTGAAAATGTTTACATGATTTCGGTCAATGAGTTTTGGGGCAAAGATATGTCCTGTTTTAAATTTTTTGTCACGTATCCTTCCCGGCCGAAAGACACTGTGCTAGTGGAAATAGACAAGAAGCCTCTTGCCATAAAAAAACAATATAGTAGAAGATAGGCATCAAAGAGACAGCTAATGCAAGTGTTGGAGGACTTATCTCAAATGCTATGAATCAAGAACAAGGCAACATACAATGTTAAATAATAATGTCTTTCGTCCGCTGTAGCATTATCCTCCCCAAGGATTTAATGAACTTCGGACGAAGGCCACGAGCTTGATACCACGAAGGTCATACCTTCGTGATCAGTCATAAAACAACGTGAAATAAAATATAAAATATTAAACATTACGAAAAGATCTATTGAAAACAAATAACATTATTCACATATTTTATGATATGAACCTAAATATTAAAACACAATATTCAAGTACGTTTATACCTTCGCCTTGGCAGAAAGTAATAATTCCAGCGTAATGCGTTAGCGATTACAGGATTGCCTGAACAGCACAGGGATACTGTTCACCTATTTATAGGCACAGGGTGCAGCCTATGTAAAATTACATTTATATCCTTTACAATCGATTACAATAATGACACAAAACATCATGGGTCTTTAAGTCAATCCATCTTTAAGTCGGTTCACCCCTTCGTCTTGAGATCTGTCACTATGTCGAAGCTCTATAGGTAATAGCTTCGGCGTTGCTCCTAAGAGGATCTGCCGAAGGTGTTCTCCTTCTTTAGGATCTTCGGCTATGAAGCATACCCCCAACAGTAGCCCCTTCGCGGTGCTAGATCGTTTTTCGTAACGAGTTTGATCCGTAAAAAAGTCTTCTAGGCTTCGGGATGCCGAAGATCCGAAAAACACCTTCCCTGAGCTCGTTGGCGAGAAACGATTAAAATAATCCGCGCGCGAGATGGCCCATCTTGCAGCAGTTACGCGCGCCCCAGCGATTCACCTTCTCGGACCCTGTGGCCCACCGTTCAGCGAGTGCGGGTAACTGTTTGTTCGGTGCGGGAGACCTTGACGATTAACCTTCCCACCTGCGGCACTATATAAACAGACTGGTAGGTGTGAAGTTACCACAACATTCATTGCTATTGCACTGTTTTGCTGCCAAAAATTTAGCCATAGCCGAAGCTTAATCATCGTGCTCAAACGAAGCACCGCTTTTGATTCTGCTTCGTCACAAGAGGAAGAGCTTCGGGAAAATCAAAAAAGTCAACAACAAAAATTTCAAGAAAGTCATAATCAAATGGCCAGAGTTCGTTCCACTGTCAGGGTTGATCGTGAGGGAGGTGAGACCGAAGCTACTGAGACTGTTCTAATTTCCGAAGCGATGAAGCGGTCTGGACTGGTAACATCGGAGGATGTCCCTGCCGCTGAAGCAGAGCAGGCTGATGTTGAGGAGACCGAGTCTGAAGATGATTACATTAGCGCGGTGTTAAGTAAACCCAGCCATCTGGATTTCGGAAAATCCACCATCTCCGAAGGTGACTTGCCTAAGATGTTGAATTTGGGCTATTTAAGTGAAGCAAAGAAAGAGCTGGTTCGTTTTGGTGGGGAAGAAACTACTCCGAAGCCAGGAAAAGATGAAGTAGTGATCTTTAAAAGTTTCTTTAAAGCTGGTTTAAGATTCCCTTTGAACAAGATGATTGCTGATGTGCTGAAGAAGTTTGGGATCTACCTTCATCAGCTAACTCTTAATGCTATTGTTAGGCTTGGCGTTTATATTTGGGCTCTCCAAAGCCAAGGGGTGGAACCATTTGCCGAAGGTTTCTGCCGAGTGCACGAGCTTCATTATCAGACCAAGGCTAGAGGAGATGGGCTACATGAAAACTTTGGCTGCTACAATTTTGCCTACCACAAGACTACAAAATTTCCAGTGATCAGTTACCGAAGCAAATGGCCAGCTGGCTGGAAATCTGAATGGTTTTACGTCAAAGTTGACGATGACAAGGAGAAGCTGGTCTAGAGTCCGTTAGAGTTGATCTTCGGAGAGACCAGACCCCCGTGCAATATGACACCAGAGGGTCCAACCCAAATTGCCTTGGCTGAATTTAGAGTTATCGCGGAGCATATCGGCACTAGGGACTTAGTGCAAGAATTCTTAGCTTTCAAAGTGTTTCGAACTATGAAAGAATGGGTCATGCCAAAGCTTGAAGGAAAAAAGAAGGAAGGGGAACTTATCCGGTTGCCTTATCATTACAAATTCAAGAGACATTTCAATGTGCCTTGCCAAGAATGGCTGGACATAATCGAAGTAATGTGCAATGAAATACTCGGGAATTATTCTAAAAAAGAAGACCAATTGATGACTGCGGCCTTCGGCACCCGTCCGAAGCGAAGACTAAACCGAGTAATGGATGCTCTGGATTTTGAATATCCTGACTACGAGCGGCTAGACAAGGGTGCCGAAGGCCAAAAGAGGAAAAGAGTAGCCGGTGCTCTGAATAAAGACGATGAAGATCAACCAAAGAAGAAAAAACTAGAGTCTGAGGCGAAAACAGGTGTCTTGAAGAAGAGAAAAGCTTCGACTCCGAAGCAAAAAGCAATTGACGAAGAAGAAGGAACTTCTGCAACACCCTCTGCTACCGAAGTAGAGGAAATCTTAAAGGTAATGACTGAATCCTTGCCTGTCAAACTAAGTCCACTGGGGCCACATCTGACGAAGCTTTTTCAGAAGGAAAAGGAGCCCGCAAAAATGAAGGCAGCTAGGCCAAAAAGGCAGAGAATCATTACTGTGACAGAAGTCATTGAAGGAACACCACCAGGAGCTTCAGCTCCGAAGGCGCCGGCTATTGAAAGCATGACAGCTACTGAAGCTGTACCTTCGGAAGCTGCCACAGAAAAGGCCAGAGCCGAAGCTGCCAGAGCCGAAGATATTAATTTAGAGAGCATGGTTGCTGATATAGATAAAATGCTACTAAACATGGCCGCGGAAGAAGCTACCGCAGCCACCGAAGAGACTACGGCCGCAAAGCCCGGGAAGGAAGAAATGACCGAAGACACTTCGGAAGATGAAGCTTTTAACTTTCAAAACTTAGTTGGTCAAGAGCTGACAAAAGCTGAAAAAGAAGAACTAAAAGAATATGCTATATCTTGCGGGTATCGGCCGGGAGCGCTTCTCTTCGGTGGTATTGACGACGAAAGGTTGGGCTGCGTGCGGGATCAGACCGGCGCGAAGGTTATCGGTACTCTATCAAAGAGTATCGGTTTCCCGAAGCTCGAAACAGATATCAGCCGCTACCGACGACAGCACATCGTCGGTAGTTTATTTTATTCCAATTTCAAGGTAAACAACTTTTCTCTGACTTTTATTGTTTTTAATAACGAAGATGTTTTCTAACGAAAGTTGTTTGTGTGTAGAGTATGCTGCTGAGCAAAGCTTTGAAAATGCAGCAGGACTTGGAAGATTAAAACAAGAGGTTATAATTGAAAATTTAGAGAGCAAAATAAAAGAGCAATCGGCTGTTATTGAAAAGAAAGACTTCGAGCTTCAAACAACCGAAGGCTTATTGGCGGAGGCTGAAGCTAAAATAACAGAATTAAATACGAAGCTTCTCTCTCAATCAGAAAACTTCGAACAAGAAAAGCTGAAGCTTAATGCAAAATTTGTGGCCGAAGTCCAAAAAAGTTCAAATTTGAAAAAATCGTTGACAAGCCTTCAGAATAAATGTCTGGAATTCAGCAATCGATGCGTTCAACGGCTGAAGCAGGTCTTCTATTCAGTTGGAGCCAGCAGCGAAAAATTTACTCCTTCGACTGAAGACCTGTCGGGTGCCTTCGAACATATCGAAGGTGAGATTGATGACCTTGACGAAGTTATAGCTGGACATGGTGACTTCTGTGCCCTGGTAGCTTCTCGGGGCACAGCTGTTGCCTTCCTGAAGTCTGGCTGTGAACACGGAAAGGTTGTCAATAGACCCAATTTTAGCTTATCACCAGCAGATTTGGATAACATTCCCAACCTTGCCCGAAGCATAGCCAACAGATTTATAAAATTGGTATGGACAAAGGGTGGACGAAGCAAAGCTGGTGATGAAGCCCGAAGTCATCTTAAGCCGGTAACAAAATTATACCTTGTGCCTACCTTTTCCTTCAAACTTAAATTTTGCTTACCATACTTTGATTCATACAGGATGACGAAGTCGAAGCCGAAGCTGAGGAGTAAGGAGACGAAGCTCCATGGATACTGACGAAGCTTGAGTAGTCTGTAGAAAAAGCTCAAAAAACTTTTGTAATAACTTGTGTAAAGAATGATGTAATTATATTTTACTTCGTGGACTTTATCCATACCTTGTAATATATTCTTACCTTTCCATTAATGTATAAAGCGCTTTGGTGTGGACGAAATTAGTCATTTTTGAGCCGAAGGCGAAAAACACCTTCCCTTCTTTTCGTACACAGTGAAGCATAAAATTTGTTTCTTTTTTCCAAAGTCGTCTCTTTAGAGCCGAAGCAACTGTCTATGTTATGATGATGATGATCCTATGTATGTCTAAATGAATGTTTATGAATGCAAATGTATGATGTGATGTATCGTGCAAATGAATGTCCAAACCCACACATACGAAGCCACAACCAAAGCCTTCGTTCCCTTAGGAACAACCAAAGTCTCTGCCGTTTATTTTTCGGCTTCACCGTTTATTTTTCGGTGTATCAACGCTGACTTTTCGCTGTAAGTTCTGCATTCCCTTAGGAACGTATTTTGAACTTCTTCGCCTTCTATTTCGGCGGTATCGCGTTGACTTTTCGCGCTTCGCCTTATATTTCGGCGGAATCGGCGTTGACTTTTCGTTGTAAGCTCTGCATTCCCTTTGGAACGACTTTTGAGCAGAAAACTTACGCTGCGCTCCCTTAGGAACGAATTTTTTGTAGCTTCGTCGTGCTCTGCATCCTCTTAGGGACGTCTTTCGAGCTTCTCCCTATTTTTTCTTTTCTCTTTGCACTCGATGGTGCATGCTCATCTTTTACATTTACATTTTTTGGGGATATTGCTCTTGTAGAGCTGAAAATAAAAAAAATAAATTACATGCTATGGCCCCATTAAAAACCTTTCTCCCCCTTTGGAAAGGAAAAGGGTGCCATAGGAAAAAAGGATAAAAATGATTACATCAAACTACACATGATATCGCCGAAGCTCATCCGCATTCCAAGATCTAGGAATGTCGTTGCCGTCCATATCCTTCAATCTATAAGAACCGGGTCTTGACGAAGATACTACCAGAAAAGGTCCTTCCCACTTTAACTGCAGCTTGCCTACTGTATCTGGGTTAGCAACTCTCCGAAGCACCAAGTGTCCTGGCTTGATATTTTTTAGCCGAACCTTTCTATCACGCCATTTTATTGTTTCGGCTTGATATTTGTTGATGTTCTCCACAGCTTGAAGCCTGATCCCTTCTATAGCATCTTTTTCCATAGAATAATCAGCTTCGTCCTCCGCCGAAGGCACTGTTCTTATTGACCCAGCTTTAGCTTCTTCTAGGGTTATTGCTTCGTCACCAAACAGTAATTTGAATGGTGTAAAGCCTGTTGACCTTGACATTGTTGTGTTGTGGCTCCACACTACTTTGATTAATTCATCTGGCCACTTTCCCTTGGGCTGGTTGAAGATTAACTTCATTATTCTTGTCATTATAATGCCGTTAGCTCTTTCGACAAGTCCATTTGACTCCGGATGTCTAACCGATGCAAAATGAATCTTCGTGCCAATTTGTTCACAAAACTCTTTGAAAGCTTCGGCATCGAACTGTGTTCTGTTGTCCACAGTAATAGCCTTCGGCACTCCAAAGTGACAAATACTATTTTGCGAGAAGAATTTCTGAACGGTGGCCGAAGTTATTGTGGCTAAAGGCTTCGCCTCGATCCACTTAGAAAAATATTCTACTGCCACCACAACATATTTTAAATTTCCTTGTGCTGGTGGAAGTGGGCCTAACAAATCAAGGCCCCATCTTTGTAACTGCCAAGTGGGTTGTATTAACAGAGTCAGAAACGAAGGCTGTTTTTGATCTCTTGCACATTTTTGACAGCCTTCGCATTTTTGGACTAATTCTGCTGCATCTGAAGCTGCCTTCGGCCAATAAAATCCTTGACGAAAAACTTTTCCCAGCAAGGGCCTAGATCCGATGTGAGATCCACACAGGCCTGCATGTATTTCCTTCATCAATTCTATATCTTCAGCTCTGGATAAACATTTGAGCAATGGAGAACAAACTCCATGTTTGTATAATTCGCCTTCTATTATTACATATGGTCAGGCTCTTGCCTCTATTCTCTTATTATAACCTTCGTCATCTGAAAGAAAATTGCCCTAGAGAAAAGACATGATCTCGGTTCTCCAATCTTCACTATAAACAGGAGATATATTGAGCATTGCTCTTTCAAGAAGTTCGACCGAAGGTGCTTTTATTGTTTCAAAGAATACTTCCGAAGGCAAAGGCAGCCCCTGTGCCGCTGACTTGGCTAGCAGATCAGCGTGCTCATTTTCTCCTCGTGGAATATTTTTGACAGAAAACCCTTCGAAGGAAGCTTCAAGCCTTCGAACTGTATCCAAATATTTCTCTAGCTTCGGATCTCTTGCTTTGCAACTCTTGTCAACATGACCAAAAATAACTTGGGAATCAGTTTTGAGAATTGCCCTTCTTATCCCCATTGCCTTCAACTTCCGAAGCCCCAAAAGCAAAGCTTCGTATTCAGCAATATTATTTGTGCAGCTGAAATCAAGTTTCACTGCATAGCATGTTCTAACTTTGGAAGGTGCAATTAAAACAGCAGCTGCACCTGCCCCGAAGGTTCCCAAGGAATCGTCGCAGAACACTGTCCAAGCTTCGGCATCTTTACTTGCTTCTTCCTCCTGAGCCCCTGGCGTCCAGTCAGCAATGAAGTCTGCTAACGCCTGGGACTGAATCGAAGATCTATGCACATAATCAATGCTGAATTTGTTGAGTTCCGCAGCCCACTTTCCAATCCTTCCAGTAGCTTCTCTGTTCCTCATAACATCCTTCAAAGGCTGTGATGAAGGAACAATTATATGATATGCTTGAAAGTAGTGTCGAAGCTTCCTGGAAGCCATTAAGACAGCATATAACACCTTCTTCAATTCTGTATAGTTTTTCTTTGATAAACTAAGAACTTTGGAGATGAAGTACACTGGAGCTTGCTTTTTAATTTGTACTTCAAGCTTCTCTGGACAAGCGCCGCACTTACTGCAGAGTGCGAAGCTGCCACATACAGCAGCAGAGGAGCCCCTGGCACTGGTGGAGTTAGCGTCGTTAGATCTATCAGATACTGCTTCAGCTCTTCGAAGGCTTTCTACTGAGCTGATCCCCATTGGAAGACTTCGGCCGACTTCAGCACTTCAAAGAATGGTAAATTTCTCTCTGCTGATCTAGATATAAATCGATTCAAAGATGCCAATCTTCCTGTCAGCCGCTGAGCCCCTTTTTTGTGCTTGGCGGCTCCATGCGAAGAATGGCTTCAATTTTATTGGGATTAGCTTCGATCCCTTTTGTTGAAACTAGACAACCAAGGAATTTGCCCTTCTTTACTCTGAAGACATATTTTTTTGGATTCAACTTCAGGCCAACTTGCCTAAAGTTAGCAAATGTTTCCTGTAGATCAGCAATGTGATTTTCTTGCTTCGTGCTTTTTACTATGATATCATCAACATATGTTAGCACATTTCTGCCTATCTGAGAATGAATAACTTTTGCTGTCATTCTGCTGAAGCTTCCTCCAGCATTCTTGAGCCCCTCAGGCATCCGAAGGTAACAATATGTACCACTGGGGGTGATGAAGCTGGTTTTTGGCTCATCTTCCTTCTTCATCCAGATTTGATGGTAACCTGAATAAAAATCTAGTAGACTCATGAGCTCTGATGAAGCTGCTGCATCTACCAGAGAATCTATCCTTGGTAATGAAAATTCATCCTTCGGACAAGCCTTGTTGAGATCAGTAAAATCAGTGCACATTCTCCATTTACCATTGGCCTTCTTCACCATAACAGTGTTAGCTAGCCATTCTGGGTATTTTACTTCTCTGATGACTCCAGCGCTGAGGAGTCTTTTCACTTCATTCCGAGCACCTTCGGCTTTGTCATCAGACATCTTCCGAAGCCTCTGCTTTCTGGGTCTGAAGGATGGATCAACATTGAGCGAGTGTTCAATAACATCCCTGTTAACACCACAGAGATCATTAGCTGACCATGCGAAGACATCTTTGTTGTTGAACAAAAACCTTATTAGGGTTTTCTCCTGTTCCTCAGACAATTGAGATCCCAATAGCACCTTCTGCTCTGCTATATCCTCACATAAGAGCATGGGTTTCGGCTGATCAGCCGAAGCAGCCTTCTCCCTTCTGCACTTGTATTGCTCACAAGCTTCGGCTCCATCTATATTATGGATTGCTTTTGAATCTATCCAGTTTCCTTCGACCTTTCTGGCAGCTTCCTGACTTCCATGAATAGCAATAGGCCCTTGATCCGAAGGTATCTTCATGCAAAGATATACTGGATGAAGAATTGCTTCAAAGGCATTGAGTGTCCCACGACCAATGATTGCATTGTAAGGGTATTCCATGTCAACAATATCAAACACAACTTGCTCAGTCCTTGTATTGTTGACAAATCCGAAGGTCACTGGCATCGTGATCTTGCCGAGCGCTACAATCTGCCTTCCTCCGAAGCCACAAAGAGGGTGTGTAGCATCATAAATCTTATCGTCTGGCTCTTGCATCTATCTGAAGGCCTTAGCAAATATAATATCCACTGCACTGCCTGTATCAACCAGAACATTGTAGACCAGAAACCCTTTGATAACACAAGAAATAACCATAGCATCATTGTGAGGGTAATCCTTGAGCTGAAGGTCCTCTTGGGAGAAGGTAATTGGGATGTGGGACCATCTTGACTTGATGAAGGGTCCTTGCACCCCGACATGTTGTACCCTTCTCTGTGCCTCCTTCTTCTGCTTCTTGTTGGTTGGCTCTGAGCATGAGCCGCCTATTATCGGGAGTACCAGTTTTGGAGTCGAAGCAGCTCCAGCTTGGTTGTTGAACGAAGCCATCAACTCAAAAAACTGGAAGTGAGTTCACCGGAGGTGGGCGCCAATGTTGGGGACTTGTTCTCAAATGCTATGAATCAAGAACAAGGCAACATAGAATGTTAAATAATAATGTCCTTCGTCCGCTGAAGCATTATCTCCCCAAGGATTTAATGAACTTCAGACGAAGGCCACAGGCATGATACCACGAAGGTCATACCTTTGTGATCAGTCATAAAACAACGTGAAATAAAATATAAAATATTAAACATTACGGAAAGATCTATTGAAAACAAATAACATTATTCACATATTTTATGATATGAACCTAAATATTAAAACACAATATTCAGGTATGTTTATACCTTCGCCTTGGCAGAAAGTAATAATTCCAGCGTAATGCGTTAGCGATTACAGGATTGCCTGAACAGCGCAGGGATACTGTTCACCTATTTATAGGCACAGGGCGCAGCCTGTGTAAAATTACATTTATGTCCTTTACAATCGATTACAATAATGACACAAAACATCATGAGTCTTTAAGTCAATCCATCTTTAAGTCAGTTCGCCCCTTCGTCTTGAGATCTGTCACTATGCCGAAGCTCTATAGGTAATAGCTTCGGCGCTGCTCCTGAGAGGATCTGCCGAAGGTGTTCTCCTTCTTTAGGATCTTCGGCTACGAAGCATACCCCTAACAGCAAGTATGGAACTAGTTACCCAAGGAGAAGCAGCCGCATCGAAGAACTGCTCCGGAGCTGTGTTGTAATTTGTAAAAATGGAAACAGATTAGCACAAGAAAACAGGAGGTAGAGGGAGGATAACAGAAATAAAACCAGCTTTGTCACAGAAACACCTTTAATAGCGTGGGCAAATGACACAGCTACAGCAGCAAATAACACAGTGAATGTATACATGGCGTCATGGCCACAACTGGAACAAGTTACTTTAGAAGTGTTGAGTTGATGGGCTACAAAAGAACAACTTATATTAGTTTATTAGTTCCTTCCAAAAATGTCACTGATATAAAGAATAGCTATGTGAAGAAATTAAACTTGTGCTTAATAGATGCAATGACATTTTTAAAACACTAAAGAATATATATTCTGCATAATTTAACATTATTTGCCAATTATTCTTAGTGTGTAATATATTCAAAATTCCCTATATAGACACTACATAATCCAAAATTATAATTATGACACGGAAAGCCATACTAAGTACACTATATATACACAAATCTTCCAACACATTTATAACCTATGACATGACAATTAAAATGCCATCACTACCGGAATCCGACACTTTGCCGAGTGTCTAGAGCTTTACCGAGTATAACACTAGACAAAGAGAACACAACTTGGAACTGATAAAGCTTCTTTGTCGAGTGCTATGATCCTAACACTCGACAAAGAAGCTCCCTTTGCCGAGTGCCAGCTAGCGATAATCGGCACAAGGGCTGGCGTTGGGGCCTTTGGAGCTCCCTTTGATGAGTGTCAGGTCAGTAGGCTCTCTTTGCCGAGTGACAGTCTGCACACTCGGCAAAGGCTCCGTCACCGTTACTTGGCGCCGTCACGACGATTTCTCTTTGTCGAGCACTCGACAAAGAGGTCGTTGCTGATGTACAGTTCACTGAGTCCGCTTTGCCATATTTGTGGTACTCGACAAAGAACTCTGTTCTGATAGTGCATAGTCCCCAACAAAATTATTCGAAACTCTCGGTGCCACGCAATTCAGAGTACGACTTATATATGCACATTGTAACTAACCAAAGCTTCCAACTTGAAGTTTAAGTATTTAACTGAATGAGAAATAGCATGAAAGGAATGCCTTAGCCAAAAAAACACTAGTACAAGAACCTCTATAGAAGAAGTTTAGAACCTATTTATATTTGCGTTTTTCAGAACCACCGGTACTAGGGACCAGTAGAAATAATTATTTGTATAGCCGAGTAACTGATAACCATCAGTGGAAATCGATTTTCACTGACGGTTGAGCTAAGAAAACCGCTGGTGGAAATCGAATTCTACGGGCAATCGAGATAATAAACTGCCAGTGAAAATCTTTTCCAAAAAAACATAAAATGGATGTTTAATATAGTAAAAATATTTTAATTAGGGAGCCCTCACCCGTCTCTATTGAAGTCGCAAGTCACACTTACTTTATGTTTATATTACAGTTTTGTTACCCGCATATTGTAATTAACTGAGTGTAAATTGATTGTTTGAGGCATAAATTAATTCAAACAAAATAATTGTCAACTATAAAGTTCAATAACTTTTGAAGTTTTACAACTTTTATTTTGCTACCTTTTTCTTTCGATGTCGTTTGCAAAATTTGCAATTTAAATTTGATAAATTTATATGCAATTTTTTAGAGCCGAAATAATTTCAAATAAAAAAATCGTCAACTATAAAGTTTCATAACTTTTAGAGATCTATAACTTTTATGTTGATAGTTTTTTCATGAGATGTCATTTGAAAACTCAAAAATGCATGATAAAAATTAATTTCTAGTTACGGTTTCTTAAAGATACCGTACATCTTAAAAAATAGAATTAAATTATCATTGACGCTTGATAACCGAAACTGTTTGTAAAAAATAGAGTCCACCGCAGACAAAGTTATTTCCTAATGTGAAAAACAATATATGCAAGCATCATGTAATCAGAACCACACTTAATTTTCTAGATCTGGATGTAGTGCGCTTACCTAGCACAGGATGGGAATCTCCCTGGCTACTGGGCTGCCGTCGGTGATGAGGTAAGGAACGTGGTGCAGCGATGGGTGCAGTAGGTGTTGCAGCCAACAGCACCGTGAACCTATGGATGGAGACTGGACAGACAGATGGATTCAAGGAGTACCTGAAGGACAGGCGCCAGCAGTGGAGAGGCGAGGCGAGGCTCGCCGATGGATCTTGGCGATCTTGGAGAGGCACACAGAAGTGATGTTGTCGTGCCCGCGCGTTCGAGATCGATCAAAGAATCGGCTTGGGCCGCAAGACGGATCTTGGCGAGAATTGGATCTCCGGAAGTAGGGCGCTGTGCCTGTGCCGCCGCCGCCACGCCACCGCCCTCCACTACCGGAATCAGCTGCTTTGCCGAGTGTCTAAAACACCAGAAAAACTTAAAAAACACTCGGCGAATACTTACCGAGTGTGACAATCAGCAAAGAAAGCTTGACGAACTGTACATCAGCAATGTCTTCTTTGTCGAGTGCTTTTTATCGGGTACTCGGCAAAGACTTTACCGATTGTTAATGTTGGATCTTTTATAGGCTTGGCCCATTTATTAAATAAACTCTATGGTGTGTAATGGTGGAGAATACCAATAATACCACATTGGAAGTCCAAGGGTCTTTTGCCTTGACTTATATGGTGGGATTTATTCCACTTAACTTGAGAAGTCAAGAAATGGACAAGGGCGTGCCACACGCGCGCGCGCGCGCCGCCGCCGCCGCCGTCGGCCGGGCCGGGCGTGGCGTGGCGTGGCGTGGCGGGCGGGCGGGCGGGGTGTGTTAATTTTTAGCACTCACTAACCGCGTACGTCAGCCGAGTGACCCTGTCTCTTCGTCAGCCAGCCGAGTGACCCTTCTCCTTCAGCTGCCGACTCATGGCATAACTCGGCTAGAGCTGGCCGACTCTTGGCGTGACTCGGCGACCTTTCTCCTTCAACTTCCCTCTGCGAGAGGTTAAATAGAGGAGCACCCCTGTCACTCGGTACAGGTGAGAAACACTTTCAGAATCACAGAGGGCAGGTGCCTCCGAAGCCGGTGCCGTTCGAGACCTTGCACGGGGGATCGGCAATTAGGTTTTTGGGGAGCGTCTACGCGACTGCCCAAAACATCTTCAACATGACAAAGGAAGCTGGCCAAGGATCTGGATCATCAGAGCGCATAGGAGGGTATGATCAGTTTATTTATTAACTGTTTTGTGTTCTGGAGATTATATATGTTTCATACTTTCATCTATGCTGTTTCATATTTACGAATGATTTTATCTTATCTGTTCTGTCTTATTATAATATGATAGATCTGTCTGTTTTAATTTTACAGTCATGCTATTTATGTTTCTATCTGTTTACTTTCATTTGTTCAGTCAGTATACATGTTTATCGTATTTATATGATTTATATAATTCACATGCTCTATGTTCTCTTGATTCATACTGGTATGGATCAATTTGAGATCACAATTTCTATGGTTAATTATTTGTTATATGTCATCATCATAATGTTGATTTATGGAATTAAAATAATACGGAAAATGCCTATAATTCTAACAATCCAAAAACCTAATGTTAGGCATTTTTCTATCAGAGGTTTTGCTGCTGTGCTAAAGCCTGATCCTTTTGATGGTAAAAACTTCTTGATATGGAAAGCTAAGATGGAATTGTGGCTAACTGCAATGTCTTGTTTTCATGCCGCTGAGGGCAAGCCTGCCAACTTACCTCCTGAGGATGAGGCTAAGTTTAAGGCTGAAGACAACCTCTTTCGAGGAGCAGTAATTAGCGCACTGGATACTAAATTCCAAAAAAGCTATATCATCCTTCCCACAGGGAAAGAGCTGTGGGATGCACTTGTCGGAAAGTTTGGAGTAACTGACGCTGGTAGCGAGCTGTACCTCATGGAGCAGCTGTATGACTACAAGATGGTTGAGAACCGATCTGTAGTGGAACAGGCTCATGAGTTTCAGGCACTAGCTAAGGAACTCGAACTTTTTCCTTGTCCTTTGCCTGACAAGTTTGTGGCTGGCGGTATAATCGCCAAGTTACCACCTTCTTGGAAGGACTTTGCTACCTCTCTCAAACATAAGAGACAAGAGTTCAATGTGGAGGAGCTCATTGGTACTCTTGATGTTGAGGAAAGAGCTAGATCAAAGGACAATGGAAAAGGTGTGGAGACCTCTACTGCCAATGTGGTGCAGAAGAGAAACTTCCGCAAGTTTAACAAGAAGAAAAACCAGAACAAACCAGAGAACAAACCAGAACATCTGGGTATGGTAATTCTTTACCATTTGTTCTTTCAGTCTGTAATTCACCTGAGTGGTGGATGGACAGTGGTGCAAACATTCATGTGTGTGCTGATGCCTCTATGTTCACTTCCTATCAGGTCGGGAGGTCTGGCGCCTTGTTGATGGGAAATGGGTCGCGTGCTCATGTTCTTGGTGTTGGTACGGTCATTCTGAAGTTTACTTCGGGAAAGACGGTGCCATTGAAGAGCGTGCAACATGTGCCCTCTATCAAGAAGAATCTCGTTAGCGCTTCTATGCTATGTCGAGATGGATACAAAGTTGTTCTTGAGTCTAATAAATGTGTTGTGTCGAAACATGGTATTTTTGTTGGTAAAGGATATGATTGCGGAGGCTTGTTCCGCTTATCACTGCATGATGTGTGTAATAAACTGGTGAATTCTGTTCATTTTTCTGATGAGTCAGATTTATGGCATTCACGTTTTTGTCATGCAAGCTTTGGCTGTCTTATGCGGTTAGCAAATATAAATTTAATTCCTAAATTTAACTTGGTCAAAAAGTCTAAGTGCCATGTGTGTGTTGAATCAAAACAACCCCGCAAGCCTCACAAGGCTGCTGAGGCGAGGAGTTTGGCACCTCTAGAACTTGTTCATTCTGATCTGTGCGAGATGAATGGAATTTTGACCAAAGGTGGTAAAAGATACTTTCTCACTTTTATAGATGACTCCACTAGATTTTGTTATGTGTATCTCTTAAAAACAAAAGATGAAGTGTTCAATTATTTTAAGGCCTATAAAGCTGAAGTTGAGAACCAACTTGAGAGGAAAATAAAACGGTTAAGGTCTGATCGAGGTGGAGAATATTTCTCTAATGTGTTCGATGAGTTCTGCGTGGAACATGGTATTATTCATGAGAGGACACCGCCATTCTCACCACAATCCAATGGGACTGCTGAAAGGAAAAACCGCACTCTAACAGATTTGGTGAATGCCATGTTGAGTACAGCGGGATTATCCAAGGCATGGTGAGGTGAGGCGATTTTGACAGCATGTCATGTCCTGAATAGAGTTCCAACAAAGAACAAAGAGATCACTCCATTTGAGGAATGGGAAAAGAGAAGAGTAAATCTCTCGTATTTACGCACTTGGGGTTGCTTGGCTAAAGTGAATGTGCCAATCAACAAAAAGCGTAAACTTGGGCCTAAAACTGTTGATTGTGTATTCCTTGGGTACTCTTTTCACAGCACTGGGTATAGGTTCTTAATTATAAAATCTGATGTGCCTGATATGTATGTTGATACTATCATGGAATCAAGAGACGCAACATTTTTTGAGAATGAGTTTCCTATGAAGAATACACCTAGTGATATAAGTCATGAGACTATAATTCCCCATGAGCACGATCTGTCGATTCCTATAGATCATGCTGAGGATTCTCACGTGCACATCCCTGAGGAGGATGACACTATAGTCACTCGAAAGAGCAAGAGACAGAGGGTTACAAAATCCTTTGGTAATGACTTTATAGTGTACCTTGTGGAAGACACACCAACTACCATTAGTGAGGCATATTCCTCTCCTGATGCTGACTTATGGAAGGAAGCAGTAAGGAGTGAGATGGAATCTATTATGTCTAATGGAACTTGGGAGGTCGTTGACCGCCCTTATGGTTGTCAACCTATAGGTTGCAAATGGATCTTCAAGAAAAAGCTTAGGCCTGATGGTACAATTGAGAGGTACAAGGCAAGGCTTGTGGCCAAAGGATATACCCAAAAGGAGGGTGAAGATTTCTTTGATACCTACTCACCAGTGGCTCGATTGACTACAATTCGCACATTAATACCCGTGACAGCCTCTTATGGTCTTATCATTCATCAGATGGATGTTAAGACAACTTTCCTAAATGGAGAGTTGGATGAGGAGATCTATATGGATCAGCCAGAAGGGTTCATTGCGGATGGTCAAGAGAACAAGGTGTGCAGGTTGATAAAATCATTGTATGGCCTAAAACAAGCACCTATGCAATGGCATGAAAAGTTTGATAATACTCTTACAGCAGCTGGCTTTGTTGTAAATGAATCTGACACGTGTGTATACTATCGGTATGGTGGGGGTGAGTCTGTTATGCTGTGTCTTTATGTTGATGACATTTTGATCTTTGGATCAAATCTCAATGTGATTGAGGAAGTTAAAACTCTTCTATCGAGCAATTTCGAGATGAAAGATTTGGGAGAGGCTGATGTCATTCTAAACATCAAGCTTGTTAGAGAAGCTGATGGTGGGGTAACTTTGTTACAATCCCATTATGTGGAAAAGGTATTGAATCGCTTTGGTTTTAGTGACTGTGATCCTGCTCCAACACCTTATGACCCCAGTGTGCTATTAAGAAAGAATCGGAGAATAGCAAGGGATCAATTGACATACTCCCAGATCATTGGCTCGCTCATGTACCTTGCAAGTGCAACAAGGCCAGACATCTCTTATGCTGTGAGTAAGCTAAGTCGGTTTGTGTCGAAACCAGGAGATGATCACTGGCGTGCTCTTGAGAGAGTGTTGCGGTATTTGAAAGGTACCATGACATACGGTATTCATTATACCGGAAACCCAAAAGTGCTGGAAGGCTATTGTGATGCCAACTGGATATCTGATGCTGATGAGCTTTATGCCACAAGCGGATATGTGTTTCTGTTTGGAGGTGGCGCTGTTTCCTGGAAGTCTTGGAAGCAGACTATCTTAACGAAGTCTACAATGGAAGCAGAACTCGCAGCATTAGACACTGCTGGGGCTGAGGCCGAGTGGTTTCGTGATTTCCTATTGGACTTACCGGTAGTTGAAAAACCGATACCGGCTATTTCCATGAACTGTGACAACCAAACGGTGATTACAAAGGTTAACAGTTCTAGGAATAACATGAAGTCTACAAGGCATGTTAAGAGGAGATTGAAATCTGTCAGAAAGTTGAAAAACTCCGGAGTTATAACTGTGGATTATGTCCACACATCGAATAATCTGGCAGATCAATTCACTAAGGGTCTATCACGCAATGTGATAGAAAGTGCATCGAGGGAAATGGGTATGAGACCCATGTGAGATCTACTCTAGTAGTAACCTGCTCTATGTGATCGGAGATCCCGTGAAGTAGAGTGGAGAAACAAGCTAGGAGTAGATTGTGAGGAAAGATCCCTTCTTTAACTCATTTCTGATGCACATCTTTCCTATCTGTAAGGCAGGATGGTTTTTACCTTAATGTATTCCAAGAGTCTTATAAAGGTGAGATGTTGTCCTACAGAACATCTTCTGAGGAATACACCTATATGAGTCAGACTGCTAGTCACAGTCTATGGGATTTGGGTAATCCCTAAATACTCATGAAAGGCACTGAAGTGTGACTTATATGCTTCTAAACAGCGGGAATACCCTTTTGCAGCCTAGTATCAGCAAAGGATTTGAGTGAATCTTATTTCGCACAAAACTGTCAATTCAAGGCATAGTCCATTGTTCAGTTGTGAATGAGTGAAACTCTTATTCTAGATGGATGTTCAACTTAACAGTCTCCATCGAAACACTGGTATATCAAAGGATTGTGACTCTGATACTTCATCATTACAAACCCTAGAGTTTGGTGGGGATTGTTGGATCTTTTATGGGCTTGGCCCATTTATTGAATAAACTCTATGGTGTGTAATGGTGGAGAATACCAATAGTACCACATTGGAAGTCCAAGGGTCTTTTGCCTTGACTTATATGGTGGGATTTATTCCACTTAACTTGAGAAGTCAAGAAATGGACAAGGGCGTGCCACACGCGCGCGCGCGCGCCGCCGCCGCCGCCGGCCGGGCCGGGCGTGGCGTGGCGTGGCAAGCAGGCAGGCAGGCAGGCAGGCGGGCGTGGTGTGGTTGTGTTAATTTTTAGCACTCACTAACCGCGTACGTCAGCCGAGTGACCCTGTCTCTTCGACTGCCGAGTGATCCTGTCTCTTCGTCAGCCAGCCGAGTGACCCTTCTCCTTCAGCTGCCGACTCATGGCATAACTCGGCTAGAGCTGGCCGACTCTTGGCGTGACTCGGCGACCTTTCTCCTTCAACTTCCCTCTGCGAGAGGTTAATTAGAGGAGCACCCCTGTCACTCGGTACAGGTGAGAAACACTTTCAGAATCACAGTTCAGCCGCCGAGTGAGGGTATTTCCATCTCGTGGCTCTGCGCGCACAGAGAGGCGAGAGGGCAGGTGCCTCCGAAGCCGGTGCCGTTCGAGACCTTGCACGGGGGATCGGCAATTAGGTTTTTGGGGAGCGTCTACGCGACTGCCCAAAACATCTTCAACATGACAAAGGAAGCTGGCCAAGGATCTGGATCATCAGAGCGCATAGGAGGGTATGATCAGTTTATTTATTAACTGTTTTGTGTTCTGGAGATTATATATGTTTCATACTTTCATCTATGATGTTTCATATTTACGAATGATTTTATCTTATCTGTTCTGTCTTATTATAATATGATAGATCTGTCTGTTTTAATTTTACAGTCATGCTATTTATGTTTCTATCTGTTTACTTTCATTTGTTCAGTCAGTATACATGTTTATCGTATTTATATGATTTATATAATTCACATGCTCTATGTTCTCTTGATTCATACTGGTATGGATCAATTTGAGATCACAATTTCTATGGTTAATTATTTGTTATATGTCATCATCATAATGTTGATTTATGGAATTAAAATAATACGGAAAATGCCTATAATTCTAACAGTTACCACGTACTCGGCAAAAAAAAGTCACCGTCATGGCGATGGGTAACGGAGACAGAGCTTTTGCCGAGTGCGCTGGCTGACACTCGGCAAAGAGTACTCCTTTGCTAAGAGTATTAGGTGACACTCGATAAAGAGTTTTTCTCTTTGCCGAGTGTCCGCCAGCACTCGGCAACGAGGTCGCCAGCGGGCCCCTTGTCAGCAACTTTGTCGAGTGCCTTAGGAGGCACTCGGCACATGTTGCTTCTTTGCCGAGTGTCGAGGACATAGCGCTTGACAAAGAAGCTTTACCGGTGTCTAGGTGTTCCATCTTTGCTGAGTGTTATGACTTGGACACTCGGCAAAGCACCTCTTTGTCGAGTGTTACACTCGGCAAAGTGACTAGTATACCCCTTTTTTATTTGTTTTTCTATTACATCCAAACAAACAAAAGATATATCACAAAATTATCACACACACACACACACATATATATATATATCAATCACAGATATCACATATATAATAGAGACCACATATTTCAAAAATCTAACAAGTTTTTTCACAAACATGTCTATGTTCATACCAAGTTTCACCAACATAAGTATTACCAACTCTCAAACATAAGTTCAGGACAAGTTTATCACACAAGTCTCACAATCACAACTAAGCTAAGAGATCATCCGCGAGGTGGACGGATGGACTGGTGCGGCGGTGGGCTAGACGATCCATGAGGGTTGTTGGATACCGCCTCAGATTGTCCCTGCAAAGAGAAGAGATTACATGTGTTATACCAGATAAATATATATAATGCATGACTAGAATTTTGATACTAACAGGAGTATGGAACTGAGCAGGGTCAACTGTAGGGAACAACAGAGGTGGTGGAGCAAAACCCTATGCGGCGCCAAGGCTCTAAATGTACTGGACCATCTCCGCCATCCTCGCCTCCATCACCTGTCGTTCCCTCCTCTCTTCTTCTAGCTGGGTCTGTAATATTCTAACCCAATGTTATAGTAATTCAAAGAGAAGGTATATAACTTAAGGAATGACGAGTTACAAAAGCACTAACCTGGAGTTGTTGTATCTGATTATGTGAGTTGTCCTGCCGAGGTTGTATGGCTGGGCTCAAGCTCGTGCTCCTTACTCGCACCTGAGACAGAGTGACAGTGGACGACGAGTCGATTGCCCCGTCGGCAATCCAGTACCGCCCATGTCTCTTGCCTCCTCCGACCCTCATGAGGACATCTCCGTCGATGCCCTCAGTCCTCGGATCGTAATCTGGCCCATGAACCTCCTGTGACATGGCGATGTACTCATGAAGGCAGTTGTAGACGGCGGGGTTGCTATACGCCTCAGGCTCATCATCCGGGTTGTAGGTGACGTCGGACGTCGTGTTGCCCTTGTGGGCCATAGCATAAGCCGAGAAGATGGAGCAAGGCTGGCCACCATGTGACGCCGACTACAAGAAAACCAACGAGATAGTTAGAAATAATATCTAATCCAGTGTTATATACCTAAATAAAAAAAGAGGGCGTACCCATGCTTCTGCATATTTGCCTAGGCTGCGGCTACCTTGATGGTGGGAGGGACCTTGCATCATTAGACGTCGTTTCCGGCTAGCGTTGTGCACCTCGTCCCACTCAAGAGAGCACCACCTATCAACCATCTGCTCCCAGCACTGAGGATGTGCGTCGCACCAATAAGGAATCATCTACAATGTAGAACAAGTAAACTGTACATCACAAGATAAAATTAAGGAAAACTTTTGTCATGGATATTAAAGTGTTGTATTTACCTGCAAGTATTGGTCTCTGGTCAATGACATGGTTCGGGCTTCCTGCTTGGTCACCTTCTCCCCAAGGACAGAACCGTGGTAGCTGACGATGGCCTGGATTCGTGCCTTGTAGTGCATGTCCACGACGAGCTTCTTACAGCTCGTGATGGCCACCATATCCGCCCTAGCCTCGTATTTAACCTCGCATATGAAGAAATCCTGCATACAAAGACGATGTATCCATACATTATTTCGAGAATGTGCAACGAATGCGACATATTTTACATTATAGTAAGACTTACCCACGACTCTTGCTTCACCCGCTCCGCCTTGTTGTTAAATTCCTTGTTGTCCCGGTCTACTGCATCGGGGGCGATGGCGTAGTGTTCGAAGGTGTAGGCTGGGCCCGTCACTCCGGTGTACTTAACCAGTCCAGGGAAGTGTTCCCTGCACAGCAGGCCGAGGATGCCATTGGGGTTGTGGCCGTGACCCCCCGCATTCTCCACAACCTTCCAAGACCTGTCCAAGTGATAAATAAAAAGTATTAGTTTATATTATGAATTTGAACACATAATATGAACAAGTCGGGAGAACATAAAGTTACATGCCTCTCCCCATCTGGCCGAATCAGCGGCCGCCAGTCTTGAAGTATGGGACGCTGAGGGAGACTTGCGGGACCTCATAGGTAGACGTTCCTCGAACCTGAGGCGCCAGAACCTAAGGCGTCCTGTTGAGCGTCGTCATTGTCCTGTTGCGCCGCATCGATAGCGGCCTGCTGCTCCACCTGCTGTTGGACGTCGTCGCCCTGCTGTGCCTCCTCCGCCGTCCTGCGGGTGCACCTCCTCCCCCTCCTCGTCCTCATCCCACCGCCCACCATCTTTGTCCAACAACCTGCAATTAAGAGTAAACAAATAAGCACATATAAAAAAGATGTATTTAGAAACAGGTGCGAAATAAAAAAATAGCATTACATCGATTAAAAATAATCTTCATATGTGTCGGGGTTAGTCGGATCATAACTCTCATCATCACTATCAACTCTTTCATAGTCAACACCATCTGAAGGCGCAAGTTCATCATTAGTGTCATTGCCTTCAAGTATTACTAAGTCATTCTCATTTTGCACCTCATCATCCTCCTCATCAACAACCATCTCAATATCAACTTCCATTCCGATAGTTTCGGTTAAGTCTAGCTCAAATCGCCCTTCTAGCCCATCTTCTTGGAAGAACTCTCTGTCATATGTGTCCGGGTCTAAGTTATAATCTTCATCGTTAGGAACAGGTAATTTACCGTGCGGTGATACTTTATACACAACATCCCAACCCTTAAGATGTTCTTTCGTTTGGCACACATATGGGAGATAATACACTTGTGTGACCTGTTGGGCCACAACATAGACATCGTCGCCTCGTAAGGTGGATCTTATCGAATTTTGACTATCCCAAGGTTAGAATGTGTCTGTCTCGTCACTTGAGGGTCAAACCAATGACATTTGAATATCACTGGAGTAAGAGGTTTGGAACCATGAAAATTGAGTTTATATATTTCTTCGATTCGTCCAAAATAATCGACCTCGTCAAGGCCGGGCATAAAGACTCTAGAACACATTGTTTTTTGATTGGGCCGACTTTTGGTCGTAGCTTGTTGTGCGAAAACGGTATCCATTGACGTCATACCCAGAATATTTTTAACCCTATAAGCAAAGCCGTTGGGTACTTGTCTCAACTCGGCACTCATAGACGGATCTCTCTGGCCCTGCAAGTATTCGCATGTTAAAAGACGCTCAATTGAGTTTATAGACAAACTAAGCATGTACGTTATGTTTGAACCAGGAAATGAAATCGGGCAATCCATTTCCTGCACCCTTTGTAAGAAGGGTATCATATTCGTGTGGAGTTGGGTCCCTTGATCGACGCTAGAATTCATGAAGAAATTGTTCCATGTATGGCGTCACCTCTTCAAGGTTGGTCAATACAGCCACTCTTCACGTGTTAGGGTCTTGGTGGTCGAACCACATGCGCTTCCGAGTTGGCATCGAAATATGCTGAGGTTCGATTCATTGTCGCCATCATTGTAACGAGGGGGTGGATTATGCACGCTCGACAGTTTGTCACCATAGTAAGTTGTTGTGAAGTTTGACACCTCCTCTAGAATGTATGTCTCTACAATGGAAGCCTCGATTTTGCATTTATTTTTACATTTCTTTCGAATAGTCTTTAGACATCTCTCAATTGCATAGCACCAACGTCCCTGCACGGCCCCCCATTTGTGCCTCATAGGGGAGATGAAGAATCAAATGTTGCATTGGATTGAAGAAGCTGAGTGAAAATATCTTCTCAAGCTTACACAATAACACGAGTATCTATGTTTCCAAGTTTGCAATCACGGTCCGAGATAACTCTTTTGCACAAAGCTGGCAGAAGTAATAGCTCAACTTTGTAAGCGCTAGCCAGACATGCTCGGGGATATAGCCTCGAACCATCGCAGGAAGAATCCATTCAATCCATATGTGGAAGTCGTGACTCTTCATCCCTAAGACTCGCAGAGTAGATAAGTTCACCCCCTACTCATGTTAGCTGCATACCCATCAGGGAACATCAACACTTGATCCACTTAAGTACTTCGTTCCTCTAGGCCATGCTTAGGACGAAATCGACCTTAGGCCTTCTCCATGTCTTTCCACCACTAGGCGGTTTCATCTCTTGGTTTGGTCTATCACATAACGCTTCTAGATCCAGTCTTGCCTTTACATTATCCTTTGACTTATCAGAAATGTCCATAATTCTTGCCCAAAGTTCCTCTGCGACATTCTTTTCAGTGTGCATCACGTTAATGTTGTGTGGAAGGAGCAGGTCATCATAATAGGGGAGCTGAGTTAGGCTCGACTTATGTGTCCACATATGTTGCTCACCATATCCCACAAATCCACCTTCTGGATTGGCCACGAGCCCATCTATCTGTTGACGAATTTCGACACCAGTCATCATTGCAGGTGGGCGGTCTGTCACTATGACACCTTTGGTAAAGTTCTTGATGTCTAGGCGGAATGGATGGTCAGGAGGGAGAAATTGTTGATGTTTATCGAACGATGAATATTTGCCACCCTTCTTCAACCAAATGAACCTAAGAGCTTCCTTGCAAACTGGGCATGGGAACTTACCGTGAACACACCAGGTACAGAATAGCCCATACGCCAGTAAGTCATGCATGGAGTACTTGTACTAAACATGCATTTTGAAGTTTATCTTCGTAGCTCGGTCATACGTTCATACCCCTTACTCCCAAGCACGTACCAATTCATCAATCAAAGGCTCCATGTACATGCCCATTTTATTCCCCGCGTGTCCAGGGATTATCAACGACACGAATATGTTCTGCCTTTGAAAGCATACATCGGGGGGAGATTGATTGGGATAACAAACATGAGCCAACATGTGTACGGTGCAACACTCATTCCATAGGGATTGAACCCATCTGTGGCCAGCGCAACACGTACATTACGAGCCTCTTCGACTTCCTCATGGTGAATGGCATCAAAGTGTTTCCATGCTTCACCATCGGATGCGTGCACCATGTTGTCAGGATTGTATCGTTTGCCATTTTTGTGCCATGTCATCTGTTTCGCGGATTCCTCGGCCATGTATAGACGCTTGATCCTCGGTGTGAATGGAAGGTGGCGTAGGATTATCACGGGGATTTCAAGCTGCCTCTTCTGTCCATCAGTAGAGTCTACCTCCATGAACCTAGACGATTTACACTTCGGACAGTACTTTGCCTCTTCGTATTCTTTACTAAATAGCACGCAGCCCTTCGGACAAGCATGTATATGCTCATACGTCATATTGAGTGCACGAAGGAGTTTCTTTGCCTCATACATGCTCTTTGGCAGAACGTGATCCTCCGGAAGCAGGCTGTCAATAACTGTCAACAAGCCATTGAATGTGTCTCGAGCCATACTATACTATGACTTGAACGCCATTACACGCCCAATGGTATCCAGTTGAGAAACCTTTGTCTTGCCATGAAGGGGCTTCTGTGCCGCTTCAAACATGTCGTAGAATGCCTTTGCGGTCGGCTCTGGCTCGTCCTCCGTACATCCTCCGACGAACTGTGCCTCGTGATAGTCGTTCAACATATCTGCTACCCCGGCATCAGCATCGTAATCCTCGACACGTTGTCTCACCACCTCCTCTCTTGTACGATGCGCTTCACCATGGAAGATCCACCGAGTATAGTCCAACGTACATCCATTCGTTCAATTATGTTTTACCATGGCCTTCTTTGATTTTCTTTTTCGATTGACACATTTGCTGCACGGGCATGGGACTAGACTCGCTCCTTTAGCAGCTTCGCCATATGCCCGTTCCATGAAAGCATCGGTCTTTCTAATCCATTCAGGGGTGACATCATTCCTTCCTACACGGCCCGTGTACATCCACTCACGGTTAGAGGTGACAATGGGCTCTCAATTTTACACAATAAGATTTAAGGATCGGATTAGAATCGAGCCCTATTTCTATTCATTTTTTAACTACAAATTATTTAGGGCCCTACCATTTTGTGAAGAAGCATTTGGATCACGATCCATTACCACCCCTTCTCACGGTCCTCCATCCACTAACATATATAACAAGCATGTCAACAATAGAGTGAGTAATAAGATTTATATTGTTTGAATGAACCCAACTCACTCTACAATATTATTTTATATCTATACAACTTGAATGAACTCTATCCAATTTACAATAAAGTGAGTACTAAGATGTGATAAGAGTGAAAATTGTAGTTCGGATGTCACCCATTATACACCCCAGCAGATAGTAAAGTTTTAAGTCCGGCTTCCTGCCCTCCTTATATTAGCATGCTTCCTTCGCTCCAATAGGCCACGATAGCCTTGGCTCTCTCAGTCGTGCCTCTTTGCCTTCGACTCGGCTTTCGGGCGCCTTCTCGCCACTCTTGGCTCCTCTCATCTCCTTCCCATGACACACATTAGGCCGCTGGTAGGTAATTAATGCGTAGCGATAACCTGATGAAAGGACTGATTTATGTATTCTCTCATTTTCTTCACAGCGTTGCTACTCCTTGCAACTTTTGGTTTCTTCCCAGAGTTTTTTTCCCCGGCCGCTGATGGAGCCGGACATGTTCTGGGCGCCGATTGAACAAGAAGAGCAGAGACTCTATGGCTTTCTAACGCATCTAGTGTCTAGGGATCATATACAAATTCTAATTACCTAGTCGCCAGAGATCATATACAAATTCTATCACAAACTCTAACTATCCATCACAAACACACATAGAGAAGGACTTACCTAGCCTTGTTTGCGACGATGGTGGGGGCGCGGCGGCGGTGGAGACCCGATGGCGTGGGGTCGGGCGCGGCGACGTGGGGCCGGGCGCGACAGCGACGGTGCCCTGGCGGTGTGGGGGCGCGGTGGCGGCGGTGAGGGCGCGACAGCGGTGAGGACGCGGCAGCGGCCGGTGTCTGTGAAGGGAAAGAAAAGTGAAGTGAAGAAGAAGGCCGATCCTGGCTATGTAAACAGACTTTGTCGAGTGCCCGCGATCTGGCACTCGGCAAAGTTTTTTAAAATCAAAAATATACTTTGTCGAGTGCCAGATCGTGGGCACTCGGCAAAGATAGCTTTGCCGAGTGCCCATCGATAAGCACTCGGCAAAGATTGCTTTAGTATTTTTAAAATACACTTTGTCGAGTGTCGCCCAGATAACACTCGGCGAACTATGCTTTGCGTAGTGTCAATGTTGGACACTCGGCAAAGTATATTTTTTTCCTTTTCCAACTAAACTTTTTGTGGTATGTTCCTACACTATGTAAACTTAAATGTTCCATTTTGGCACAATTATAAAAGTGTTTGCTATAGCTATTAGATTTAATTCATTTAACTGAATTTCTTCAGGTAATTCAGATTTGAACTACAAGTCACTCGAAAAATGGAAAATCGTGAATGCAAAAATGATATCCATGTTAGGTAACACAAGTTACGACCGATTTCAAGAGCAGAACAGAATTTTCGAGCACCATGCTCACTAAACATGACTGTGAACTTACCATCAAGTTGTTTCAAAATTGTATAAAACACAAACAAAGTCAAAAAATCATGAAACTTGTCCACATGTCATGATATCATATATATGTAGAGGTTGTGATAAAAATTTGAGAATGTTTCGAGAAAGTTGTGACACACTATGTGTACAAACCTAAGTGGCCTACACATAAAATCATAGAGTTTCAACGTAGACCGGCTAGGTTTCTACACATAGTGCATCACAACTTTCTCAAAACATTCTCAATTTTTTTATCATAGCCTCTACATATATGATATCATGACATGTGGACAAGTTTCATAATTTTCTAACTTTGTTTGTGTTTTATACAATTTTTAAACAACTTGATGACGAGTTTACGGTCATGTTTAGTGAGCATGGTGCTCAAAAATTCTGGTCTGCTCCTGAAATCAGTCGTAACTTGTGTTACCTAACATGGATATCATTTTTGCATTCACAGTTTTCCATTTTCGAGTGACTTGCAGTTTAAATCTGAATTATCCGAAGAAATTCAATTAAACGAACTTAATCTAATAGTTATAGCAAACACTTTTATAATTGTGCCAAAATGGAACATTTAAGTCTACATAGTGTAGGAACACCCCATTAAAAGTTTGGTTGGGAAAAGAAAAAAAGAAAAATATACTTTGTCGAGTGTCCAAGGATGGCACTCGACAAACGTAACGGCTGTCAGCTATAGACAGCTGCTGATGGCCCTTTACCGAGCATCTAAGTTCGTCGAGAGTTTGGCACTCGACAAAGCATTCTTTGCCGAGTGTTTCCCTGTGCCGAGTGTCCTGTGCTCGATAAATGTGGTCATTACCGAGAGTAGGACTTTGCCGAGTGCGACCCTCGACAAAGATTGCTTTGCCGAGTGCCCGATAAAAAGCACTCAGTAAAGCACCGAGCACTCGACAAAGAGCCGAATTCCGTTAGTGATTGCGGCCCAAGCTGTCATGATTGAGGGCATGGTCGCATAATACAGTACTTTAGGCGTTGTTTATTTATCTTTGTCTCTACTATATAAAGCACAAGTTTCAAGTCTCATATCACCCTTTCTCTTTTCACTTAACAAAACATAAAGTAAGGCTTGTTTGGTTTTGGGGTTGTCGAGTAAATGATCTTCGGTCCCTGAGACCTGCCGGCCAGTGAGTGCACTGAGGAAAGATATCCCATGGGTCCTTATGAGCACGGAAATGTTTCATGGGCTACTAGATGGGTCACAGACAGTTTGCCTAGCAAGACATATAGTTGGGCCGCGACTAGGCTGAACGAGTTCGACTAAGAAAGGTGACGACCGAAATAGCCGAGTTATACACGGCTGATACAGGAAGAACACTGATGCCTCGCGTGCATAGTTCACGTGTACCCAAAGAGCTAGATACTTAGGAGACTTCTCGGAGGAAAGGTGACCAAACTCTGGATAAGCAGAAGCACCTGTCGCGTCGAAGATAGACTCAGATAGAGTTAGATAGACTTCAAGACTTGTAAAGTAATATCCCTTCGGTCACCTATATAAGGATTAGGGGGTATCCCTACAAAACCATCTCATCTCATTCCCATCTCATATCTCATCATCCCTCTCATAGCAACCATGTTGTCATTGGATTGATAGGAGAACTCATCCATCACCACCCACAACTCATCTCTAACATGTGCACACCAACAATACTCAATACTCAGCATCAACAGGACGTAGGGTATTACGCATTCGAGCGACTCGAACTTGTATAAACTCTCTTGTGTTCTAACATGCATCCACATGTACCATCGAGTCACGATCAACGATGTCGTCCTTTCCAAAAGCATCATGTGGGATACCCTTTGGTGCACAGTCGGGTTATAAACACCGATAGCTGGTGTGCTAGCTAGGGGGTGCGACGTTGATTCACAACAAATCCATGGCCATCGTCTTCAACACCTCGATCATCTTCAACGTCGGGGAGGTTTT
The DNA here is from genome assembly GCF_902167145.1 of Zea mays. Classification (NCBI taxonomy): domain Eukaryota; kingdom Viridiplantae; phylum Streptophyta; class Magnoliopsida; order Poales; family Poaceae; genus Zea; species Zea mays. Next base: position 6,835,373 of record NC_050104.1, on the reverse strand, counting down.
CCACTTTGGATCCCTCCTCTGCATCACAGACCGGAAAGGCATCCTGCACCGCATTGCAAACCCATCCGAGAAGGGATCTTCCCTTATGGCACCGATCGCGGATGCAGGCTCGCCCCACCTAGGGATGGTAATGGGGATTCTCCGTCAGGGAATAGCTCCCCATACTTGTCCTCGCGACACAAAAAATTCCCCATGGGGAACCCCACGAACGCTTGCGAAGGACATTTCTTTCTCATCCCCGTTCCCCCAGGAATAAATCCCCGACGGGGATCCCCGTCCCCATTTAAATTACAATTAGGAAATACAATGATTATGTGAACATATTGTTAGATGTAAGAAATCATTATGTGTACATCAAAATGATCACATTTGTACAATGATTGAACTCTTGACAAGATAATTATTTATTTTTATCATTAACTAGTACACGAAAACATCATCAAGTGCAGGTTTAATAGGTCTGCGCGAGGAACAGAGATGGGGAATGCTTCCCCGTCCCCATCCCCGTTTACCCGTCGGTGGAAGAATTTCCCCGTTTACATCCCTATGGGGGAAGAAACTTCCCCATCCCATCCCTTTATGGAGGAATTCCCCGCGGGGAATCGGGGATCGGGCCCATTGCCATCTTTAGCCCCACCTAACCTCAGCAAAGACTACTCTAACAAACTCTAAAGCACGAAGACCTCAACCAACCTCTACCCCGCACAAGATTGCACCCGTGTTGGGTGGGCCTAGGGCCATAGCAGCGCTTGTGGCCAGGCCGACTTAGGTAGCTGAAAGGGAAATGTGCCCTTGGGCCATTTATATAAATTTTTTGGTGATTAGATGCTCAACACATATTTTTTTGGTTGATACAAGCTAAGTGTCAAAGAGATGCAAATGGAAAAAGCAAGGTATGATTCTAGCCTTAATAAATTGTTTTTGGTACTAACATTATTCTACTAAGTGCTATGAACCTTGTCAAATCGAGAGAAATCAGATTGGATAAGTTTGGCTAAGTCCAGCCAAACCTGCACCAGCCTGTGGCGCACCGGACAATGTCCGGTGCAAAGGCTGGCGCGCTCAGCGAACTAGCCGCTCTCGAAAAAAAACGCAGGGCACCGCAGCTATTGATCACTAGACTGTCCGGTGTGCCAGCCGTGCGCCCAGCCAACGGTCGACCGAGCGATCAATGGATGACACGTGGCTCTGCCAATGGTCAGGAGGCGGCACCGGACAGCCAACGGTCAGGAGGCGACACCGAACTGTCCAGTGCCGCCTCCTGACCGTTGGCTGAGCCACGTTTCATCCGCTGATCGCGCGATCGACCGTTGGCTATAGGACTGTCCGGTGTGCCACGTGGCTAACAACGGTTGGCTTCGCTAGAAAAGGAAGGAAATCATGCACTGTTCACTGTCCGGTGGCGCACCAAACTGTCCTGTGCGCCCATAGACAGAAGGCAACCAGGGCCTTCCAAATGGAGTTCAAATGGCTCCTAGCTGCCTTGGGGCTATAAAAGGGACCTCTATGCGCATGGAGCACTACACCAAGCCTCCATTGAACATCCAAAGACGCCTAGACTCCACAAGCACGCATTCGGTTCATTGCGTTTGAGATTTGAACACTTCTTTGAGTTGCAACTCCACTGCATTGTTTTGTGTGCTTAGTTCTTGACTTGTGTGCGTGTTGTTGCTACGACTCTAGTTCTTGTGTATGTTTCTATTCCCTCCCTTACTCTTGTGGTTCTTGTGATCAATCTTGTAAGGGTGAGAGGCTCCAACTTCTGGAGATTCCTCACAAAGGTAACACTTGATAAAAGGAAGAAAACTGTGGTACTCAAGTTTGATTGTTGGATCACTTGAGAGGAATTGAGTGCAATCCCTGACCGAAGGAGGTCACCACAACATGGAGTAGGCATTAGCCGAACCACAGGATAAAATCACAGTGTCACTTGCGCATCTTTCTCTATGATTGTTTTCTTCCATAGAGTTCTCATATATTCACTTGTGCTATTATTCCTAAGTTCAATACATATTCTAAAGGAACAATCAAGTGAAGAGTTCTCTCCTCTCTATTCACAACACCTTGTTTTTTATATCACTAACATTTATTATAAACCAAGTTTGTGTTGTTTAGACTTGATTTTTGCAGGATCACCTATTCACCCCCCTCTAGGTGCTCTCAATTGGTATCAGAGCCATACTCTTCATTTAGTGACTAACCGACCGAAGAGATGGATCCTAAAGGCAAGGGGATGGTGATCAACGACAAGGAGAAGGAGACTCTCTATGTTGATGAGCCAAAAGGTGACAAGCCCATTGACTCAAGCTCAAACAACAAGAGAAAGGATGGAAAGAAGAAGAGGCGCATCAAGAAGATCATCTACTACGACAGTGACACCTCCTCTTCTTCACTAAGGGATGACGACGACGAAGACTCTTCGTCGAAAAAGAAAATGGTTAATCAAAACTACTCTTTCGACTATTCTCGCATCCCTCATAATTCGAATGCTCATTTATTATCTATTCCACTCGGTAACCCCCCTCACTTTGATGGAGAAGACTATTCTTTTTAGAGCCATAAAATGTGTAGCCATTTCTTTTCTCTCCATCCTAGTATTTGGGAAATTGTGGAAAATGGAACACAATTTGATAGTAGTGACAATCATGTATTGATTAATGAATAAATTCATAAACATGCCCAAGCTACTATTGTTTTGCTAGCATCTCTATGCAGGGATGAGTATAACAAAGTTAGCGGCTTGGACAATGCCAAACAAATTCGGGACACCCTCAAGATTTCTCATGAGGGAAGCGATGTCACTATGATTACCAAAATGGAATTGATGGAATGTGAGCTTGGGAGATTCGCCATGAAAAGGGGAGAGGAGCCAACCAAAACGTACAACAGGCCCAAGACCCTGGTGAACAAAATTTGAAGCTATGGGAGCACAAGATGGATGGATCATGACGTCGTTCGACTCATGCTAAGGTCATTTATTGTTATTGATCCTCATCTTGTAAACTTTATTCGTGAGAATCCTAGGTACACAAAGATGATGCCTGAGGAAATTCTTGGAAAATTTGTAAGCGGGCGCATGATGATAAAAAAGCAAGGTACGTTGATGACATCTCCAATGGACCACTCCCACTCTACGAGCCGCAGCCCATTGCTCTCAAGGCAACAAGCAGCAAGGAGGTGCTACCTAACAAGGTGGCACAAGTGGAGGCTGTCGGGCTAAATGAGGAGGAAATGACGCTTGTAATCAAGCACTTTAAGACCACTTTGAATGGATGCAAGGAGTATCCCAACAAGAACAAATCAAAGGGAAAGCGCTCATGCTTTAAATGTGGTATGTCCGGTCATTTTATTGCACAATCTCCCAGTAATGAAAATGACCAGGGACAAGAAAAGAAATGGAAGAAGCAGAAGAAGAAGAACTATATGAAGGCAAAGGGTGAGGCACACATCGGTAAAGAATTGGACTCGGACTGCTCTTCATCCGACTCCGATGATGAGGGACTAGCTGCCTCCGCCTTCGACAAGTCCTCCCTCTTCCCCTACGAACATCACACATGCCTCATGGCTAAGGAGAAGAAGGTACGTACACGATATACTCACAAGTACACTTCTTCTAGTGATGAGGAATCTGATGATAATGATGTAGACTATAGTGATCTCTTTAATGGTTTAGATAGATATAAAGTAGATAAAATCAATGAATTAACTGATGCCCTTAATGAGAAAGATAGGTTGTTAGATAAACAAGATGATATTCTTTACAAAGAACATGATAAACTTGTTAATGCTGAAAAATCTCTTGCTTTAGAAGTTAAGAGAAATGAACTTCTTTCTTCTGAAGTATCTTCTTGTAATGATGCTATTTCTAGTCTTAAAAGTTTAAATGCTGATCTAAATGCTAAGCTAGAAAAATTGAATATCACTAGTTCATCTATGGAGCATGTGTCTATTTGTAATAGGTGTAAAGATTTTGATATTGATGCTTTCAATGCCCATGCTTCCATGATTCTTAAGTTGAACAATGATATTGCAAGTCTTAATGCTCAACTTAAGACTTGCAAGAATGAAAATGATAAAATAAAATTTGCTAGGGATGCCTATACCATTGGTAGACATCCCTTCATTAAGGATGGACTTGGTTTCCAAAAGGAAACCAAGAACTTAACAAGCCAAAGGACCTCCAATCTCAACAAAGAGAAAAGGAAGGCTCTTATGGCTAGTTCTCTCTTTCTTCTCATGGTAGAAAGAATCATGCTTATTTGTATGCCCATGTTAAGAATGCCTCTAACATTGCTCATCATGATGGTTGTTATAGTCATGTTGTTTTACCTGTATGTCATGATGCTGCTTTTGATTCTCATGCCATGTTTGCATCATCTACCTCTTCTTACGCTCATGGTAGGAATAGACCTAGGCACCATGTTCATCATGTTGCTGCTCATGCGCCTAGGAATGCATCAAATGGACCAACCATGCTTTATCAAACTTATGATGCTTCATTTGTTCTTATGTGCAAAAATGATAAAGTAGTTGCTAGAAATTTGGGGCCTAAGTGCAAGAGAGACAAAACTTGCATCTGGGTTCCAAAGTCTTATGTGACTGACCTTGAAGGACCCAACAAGAGTTGGGTACCTAAAACCTAAGCTTAAATCATCTTGCAGGTTTATGCATCCGGGGGCATAGCTGGATCATTGATAGCGGATGCACAAACCACATGACGGGGGAGAAGAAAATGTTCACCTCCTATGTCAAGAATAAGGATTCCCAAGACACGATCATCTTTGGAGATGGGAATCATGGCAAGGTCAAAGGTTTAGGTAAAATAGCCATCACTACCGAGCATTCAATTTCTAATGTGTTCTTAGTAGAATCGTTCAGTTACAACTTACTGTCCGTAAGTCAATTATGTCATATGGGACAAATATTGATGTATCTGTCTTTAGAAGAAGTGATGGTTCATTAGCTTTTAAAGGTGTATTATACGACAAGCTCTACTTAGTTGATTTCTCTAAAGAGAATGTTGATCTAGATGCATGTTTAATAGCTAAGACTAATATGGGTTGGCTCTGGCACCGTCGTCTAGCACATGTTGGAATGAAGAATCTTCATAGGCTTCTAAAGGGAGAACAAGTGTTAGGACTAACCGATGTCTGTTTTGAAAAAGACAGACCTTGTGCAGCGTGCCAGGCAGGGAAGTAGGTGGGAACTACTCATCAAAGCAAGAACGTGATGACAATGTCAAGACTACTAGAACTCCTCCACATGGATCTCTTTGGGCCCGTTGCTTATCTTAGCATTGGGGGAAGTAAGTATGGTCTTGTTATTGTTAATGACTTTCCCACTTCACTTGGGTATTCTTTTTGCAGGATAAATCAGAAACCCAAGGTACTTTGCACTTCCTAAAGAGAGCTTAAAATGAGTTTGAGCTCAAGGTGAAGAAGATCAAGAACGACAATAGATCTGAGTTCAAGAATCTTCAAGTGGAAGAATATGTTGAGGAGGAAGGCATCAAGCATGAGTTCTCCGCTCCCTATACACCACAACAAAATGGTGTAGTAGAGAGAAAGAATAGGACACTAATCAACATGGCGAGGAAAATGCTTGGAAAGTATAAGACGCTTGAGCGGTTTTGGTCGGAAGCTGTAAATACAACTTGCCATGTCATAAACAGGCTCTATCTTCATCGCCTCCTCAAGAAGACATCTTATGAATCCTAACTAGTAACAAACCTAATGTTTCGTACTTTCATGTATTTGGGAGAAAATGCTACATCTTAGTAAAGAAAAGTAGACATTTGAAATTTGCTCCCAAAGTTGTAGAAGGGTTTTTACTAGCGTATGATTCAAATACAAAGGCATATAGAGTCTTCAACAAATCAGCGGGCTTAGTTGAAGTCTCTAGTGACATTGTATTTGATGAGACTAATGGCTCTCCAAGAGAGCAAGTTGATCTTGATCATGTAGATGAAGATGAGGTTCCAACGGCCACAATGCGAACTATGGCAATAGGTGATGTGCGACCGCAGGAACAACAAGATCAAGATCAACCAACTTCCTCAACTCTGGTGCATCCCCCAACTCAAGATGAGGAATGGGTACCTCAAGATGAAGGCATAGATCAAGGGGGAGCACATGAAGAAAAGGATAAGGAGGAAGAAGCACAGCAAGCACCTCCAACTCAAGTCCAGGCAACCGTTCAAAAAAACCATCCGGTGGATCAAATTCTGGGTGACATCAACAAGGGAGTAACTACTCGCTCACGTTTAGCTAACTTTTGTGAGCATTACTCGTTTGTTTCTTCTATTAAGCCTTTTAGGGTAGAAGAAGCCTTGCAAGATCTGGACTGGGTGTTGGCCATGCAGGAAGAGCTCAATAACTTCAAGAGAAATGAAGTATGCAGCCTGGTGCCACGTCCAAAGCAAAATGTTGTGGGAACTAAGTGGGTATTCCACAATAAGCAAGATGAGCATAGGGTGGTGACAAGGAACAAGGATCGACTTGTGGCAAAAGGCTATGCCCAAGTCAGAGGTTTGGATTTTGAGGAGTCTTTTGCTCCTGTAGCTAGGCTCGAATCAATATGCATATTATTGGCCTATGCTGCTCACCACTCGTTTAAGTTGTTCCAAATAGACGTGAAAAGTGCCTTCCTCAATGGACCAATCAAGGTGGAAGTATACTTGGAACAACCTGAAAGGGAAATGTGCCCTTGGGCCATTTCTATAATTATTTTGGTGATTAGATTTCCAACACATTGTTTTGAGTTTATAAGTGCCAAGATGCAAATCAAGGAACAAGGTATGTATCCGGACTTAGTAAATTGTTTTTGGGTACTAACATGTTTATCTAAGTGCTAGATACATGGCCAAGAAAAGAGAAAAAGGGCCGAAGAAGAAGTGGTTGTGACCAGCCCAACCAGCACCAGCCTGGCACACCGGACTGTCCGGTGGTGCACCGAACAGTGTCTGGTGCCCAGGCTGGCCCGGGGGCGAAGTGGCTGCTCTCGGGAATCGGCGGGGCGACGTGGCTATAAATCATCGGACTGTCCGGTGGTGCACCGGACTGTCCGGTGAGTCGTCAGCGCCTGTGCCCAATCACTTCGGTGACGAACTCGTCGCTCTCGGGAAAAGGAGAAGGTGTCGCGGCTAAAAATCACCGGACTGTCCGGTGGTGCACCGGACTGTCCGGTGAGCCAACAGCGCCCGCGGCCAACGGTCATTTGCGTGATCAACGGGCGACACGTGGCTGAGCCAACGGTCGGATGGTCACACCGGACTGTCCGGTGTGCACAGGACTGTGTCCGGTGCGCCAATAGGACCAAAGATCCAACGGTCGGCTTTGCCAGAAAAGGAAGGAGATCAAGCATCGGACATGTATTGTTCATGTCCGGTGGTGCACCAGACTGTCCGGTGCGCCACCCGACAGAAGGCAAGAATTGCCCTCCAAATTGATCTCCAAACGACTCCTTGCTGCCTTGGGGCTATAAAAGGGACCCCTAGGCGCATGGAGCAGAATACCAAGCATTCTCTAAACATCTTAAGACTCCTAGACTCCACCTCCACGCATTTGGATTGTTGTGTTAGTGATTTGAGCTCCGTTTGAGTTGTGAACTCCCTGCGCCATGTTTTGAGCTTAAGTCTTGGCTTGTGTGCGTGTGTGTGCTGCAGATTGAGTCTTGCGTGTGTTGCTCTCCCTCCCTTACTTCTGTGCTTCTTGTGTGATTAACATTGTAAGGGCGAGAGGCTCCAATTTGTGGAGATTCCTCGCAAACGGGAAGAGAACTCCAAAAAGAAAAGACCGTGGTATTCAAGTTGATCATTGGATCACTTAAAGGGGTTGAGTGCAACCCTCGTCCATTGGGACACCACAACGTGGAAGTAGGCAAGTGTTACTTGGCTGAACCACGGGATAAAAACAGCGTGTCTCTTGTGTTGTTGTTTCTATAAATGTTTTGGTGATTAGATGCTCAACACATATTGTTTGGTTGATAGAAGCTAAGTGTCAAAGAGGTGCAAATGGAAAAGCAAGGTATGATTCTAGCCTTAGTAAATTGTTTTTGGTACTAACATTATTCTACTAAGTGGTAGGAACCTTGTCAAATCGAGAGAAATCAGATTGGAGAAGTTTGGCTAAGTCCAGCCAAACCTGCACTAGCCTGTGGTGCACCAGACTATTCGGTGTGCAACGGACATTGTCCGGTGCTAAGGTTGGCACGCTCACCGAACTAGTCGCTCTCAGGAAAAACTCAAGGCGCCGCAGCTATAAATCACCGGACTGTCTGGTGTGCTAGCCGCGCGCCCAGCCAACGATCAACCGCACGATCAGCGGATGACACGTAGCTCAACCAATGGTCAGAAGGTGGCACCGGACTGTCTGGTGTTCCACCAGACTGCCCGGTGTGCCACGTGCCCCGTGACTGACAACGGCCGGCTTCGCCAGAAAAGGAAGGAAATCGCGCACTGTTCCTTGTTCGGGGGCGCACGGGACTGTCTGGTGCGCCCATGGACAGAAGGCAACCAGGGCCTTCCAAATAGAATTCAAACAGCTCCTTGCTGCCTTGGGGCTATAAAAGGGAACCTAAGCGCATGGAGCAATACACCAAGCCTCCATTGAACATCCTAAGATGCCTAGACTCCGCAAGCACGCATTCGGTTCATTGTGTTTGAGATTTGAGCACTTCTTTGAGTTGTGACTCCACTGTGTTGTTTTGTGTGCTCAGTTATTGACTTGTGTGCGTGTTGTTGCTGCGACTCTAGTTCTTGTGTGTGTTTCTATTCCCTCCCTTACTCTTGTGGTTCTTGTGATCAATCTTGTAAGGGTGAGAGGCTCCAACTTACGGAGATTCCTCACAAAGGGAACACTTGATAAAAGGAAGAAAATCGTGGTACTCAAGTTTGATCGTTGGATCACTTGAGAGGGATTGAGTGCAATCCCTGACCGAAGGAGGTCACCACAACATGGAGTAGGCATTGGCCGAACCACAAGATAAAATCATCGTGTCACTTGCGCATCTTTATCTATGATTGTTTTCTTCCATAGAGTTCTCATATATTCACTTGTGCTATTGTTCCTAGGTTCAATACATATTATAAAGGAACAATCAAGTGAAGAGTTCTCTCCTCTCTATTCACAACACCTTGGTTTTGATCTCACTAACGTTTATTATAAACCAAGTTTGTGTTGTTTGGACTTGATTTTTATAGGATCACCTATTCATCCCCCAGTATGTGCTCTCAGCGGCACCCTTGACACCGCGGACTCCTTTGTCCACATCACCCACCCGGCCCGGGTGTGGACCCAGATCACTCAGCAAAAAGGAGCAGAAAGCCCCGACACTGGCGTAGCCGCAGGAGCAATACCAAAGATTATCCCAGTCACCCCGCCCACATGAGAGACAGCTAGAATGCAAGAGGCAGCTTCGAGCTCTTTCTTCCCGGATATCCTCTTAATCCAAGGAAGAATAGAGGACAATCCTATCTCCGACGATGAGCCCACTGTACCGGGGGAGGAGCCACCATAATGCGAGGCACGCCAATGTTGGAACAGGCACCGTAAAGTTTGGTGTCATCATGAGGCCGAAGAATGGGACCCTGCTCAGCCCGTATCCTGGGACGAGGCATCCGAAGCAGGAGAAACTCCTGACGACAGGATGTTTCGCAAGCGTCGCAATTCCCGACGTTGTGATCGTCGCCACGCCTAGTAGCGCGAGCGGAACGAGCAAACATGACGGCGTGACAACCCGCTCCTTCCTCGAAATCTACTACCCGACTTCGCTAGAACCCTACAAATGTTGAGTGAAGTCGACGGAGTTCCAGCTCAAATCGCCAACGGTCTGCCATGTACCCCGTACGCGGAAGGCTATCGATAGGTCCTTACCCAGGCGGTGAACCATCTTCTTCCCCCCACTCATCCGGGTTCGAACATGCACCACGTCATCAACAGTCGGCGAGACATGTGGAGCAACATCAATGCTTCACACGATCATCGGCACGAGAGTGAGATAAGGCAGCAGGAAGAATATGATCTGGATCACGATGGTCCAACACATAGTTGCACAACGCGGACGAAGTCAGTGGCAGTCTCTACAAACAACACAGTACCAGGCACATCGACTTGGGAGAGGCTACGTGACCCTTGACGTCAGTCGCATCCTAGGGACTGTCATCACAAACATGTTCGGGAAGACCATCTGGAGGCCCGGAGGACGTGCACAATCTCAGCCCTTTCCCTCGGCTCTAGGCGATTCAATGGCCGCCCAAACGTCGACAAGAATGAGCCCAAGCAAGACCTGGGTGGCTGGTTGGCTGTCTATACGACTATCGCCCTGGCCGCCTAGGCAACGAAGGACGTCATGATAGCATACCTGCCCATCGTTCTCGGGTAGGACGCGCTGCAGTGGCTTCTACACTTTCCCCACCACATCGACGACTGGATCGATTTTTGCCACCGGTGTGTCGTGAATTTTCAATCCCTTTCCGACAAGCCGACGCAACCCTAGGACCTCAAATTCATCAAACGCCAAAGTGACGAGTCCCTCTGCTTGTTCCTGAAGCATTTCCAAACTATGAGGAATTGTATCCCTGATGTCGCTAAGTCTGCCATGATGTAGACTTCTACAGTGGATCTAATGACTCGACTTTCATCCGAGCCATCCTCCAGAAAGCTCCAGCCACCTCGGAATAGCTCTTTCGAGAAGTAGACATCTACATCACCGCTGACGAGCGGGCCTAGGACCTGATCAGCCACACAAAGCCTGCACCTCAGGCACCGAAGAAGGAAGGGAACCAGCAGCTAGACAAGTGCTGGGACAAGAGGCTGAGAGATGAATTGCATGCTGCATGGCCCCTGGTGGCTTGGCCCCGCGACATGGTACGAGGCAACACCTAGACACTGGACGAGATCCTCGACGCCAAGTACCCATACCACAAAAAGATGTGTCACACCCTGTTTAATTGGAGGGACTTCAAACACTGAGCCAACCACTTCAACCTCTCCTGCCACCTTCGCCGCAAAGAGAGCAGGTCGTATAAGAACAAACGTCACCGCATGTAGGGGGTGGTGGCAGTGCCTTCCCACGCATTGACAGGGAGGTCAATGTCATCTTCAGGGGCCATGGGTCCCAAGAGAACAACACGAAGCAGAAGTTAACCAACCGACAGATCCTGGTGGCAACCCACAGAACTCCAACGCATATCGGTGTTCGGAGCACTCCATCACGTTCAGCCGAGCCGATCAATGGCTTAAATTTGATCACCTTGGCAAGTACCATCTGCTTGTCAATCCCATGATCCAAGAAAGTTGGGTCAAGAAAGTTCTAGTGGATGGGGGCAGCAGCATTAATGTCACCATTCCTAGAACACTCCAGGCCCTCGGGATCCCTACTACTGGCCTCATTAAGTCGGATACCACTTTCTTCAGCATTGTCTCGACTGAAGGAGAGTACTCGTTGGGGGCACGTCTACATGTTGGTGACCTTTGGTGCTCCAGACAACTACTGAACCGAGTTCCTGCATTTCGAGGTAGCTCGGTTCGAGTGTGGATACAACACCATCATTAGGAGGCCGGGACTGGCCAAGTTCATGGCCATCCCACACTACCCCTACATGATACTCAAGTTGCTTGGACCTCAAGGCATCATTACTATCCAGGCTTACTTCCAAGGAGCGGCAAAATGCTATCAGAGGGCCATCCAGATGGCCCTCACCGCCGGACCCTCGATAGCACCATAGCAACCAACGACGAATGTCGACACATCTCTGGGGGATACCTCATAATCCCAGCAAAGGAAGACCATGCTGCCAATTGAAGAAACCAAGAAATCCAACGTCGACTTTTCCGATGAACGCAAGACGACGATCGTCCGCTCCAGCCTCACCGCCAAATAGGAAGACGCGCTCATCTATTTTCTATAGGACAAGTAGGATGTATTCCTGTGGCAACCCACGGACATGTCGGGCATCCCCGGAGAGCTGGTCGAGCACAAGCTAAAGGTGTATCCTCAAGCAAAGTCAATCTGACATAAGCTGCGCCGCTTTACGCCCGACAAAAGAGAGGCCATAAGGGTCGAGTTAGCTCACCTAATAGTATTAGGTTTCATTAGAGAAGTAATGCATCCCGAGTGGCTTGTGAACCCTGTTCTTGTACTAAAAAAGAATAAACTTGATTGGCGCATGTGTGTCGACTATACCGACCTCAACAAACAGTGCCTTAAGGATCCATTCGGGCTCCTTAGAATAGATCAAGTGGTCGACTCCATTGTCGGCTGCTCCATACTCTCCTTCCTGGACTGTTACTTAGGATATCACCAGATCAGTCTATCGGAGGAGGTCCAAGAAAAAACGACATTCATTACGACCTTCGGGGCCTTCTGTTATACCTCCACGCCATTTAGCCTAAAAACGCTGGAGCAACCTATCAGCGGGCCATCCAAACATGCTTAGCCGACCACTATGGCTAGAGGGTGGAGGCCTATGTCGATGATGTGGTAATCAATACCATGGACCCAAAAAACTTCATTGACGACCTCTAATAGGTCTTTAATAGCCTGAGATGATACCACTGGAAGCTTAACATGGACAAGGGTGTGTTCGGGGTACCAGCCGGGAAGCTACTTGGTTTCATTGTCAGCCACCGGTGGATCGAGGCCAACCCGGATAAAATCGAAGCCATCCTAAGGATGGAGCCGCCACGATCACAAAAGAAGGTCCAGAAGCTTACAGGCTGCATGGCGGCACTAAGTCACTTCATCTCGTGGCTCGGTAAGAGAGCCATATCGTTCTACAAATTGTTCAAGAAGGTGGATAGATTCCAGTGGATCCCTGAAGCTCAAGAAGCATTTGAAGCACTCAAGAAATTCCTGACCACCCCACCAGTCCTCGAACCACACAACCGAGCCACCACTGACCGACCGGCTAAAGCTCTATTGCTATACATTTCATACATGACTCACGTGGTAAGCACCGCATTAGTAGTAGCGGATAGAAGAAGGGCACGCACATCAAGTCCAACACCTCGTCTACTTCATCAGCAAAGTCATCGGGCCCTCCAAGATCAGATACTCTCAAGTCCAGAAACTACTATACACCGTACTCACCGCACAAAAGTTGCCCCACTACTTTGACGACCACAAAGTCGTAGTAGTTACAGGCTTCTCGATAGGAGACATACTCCGCAACAGAGAAGCAGTGGGAAGAACAACCAGGTGGGCGTGCAAACTCGGAGCTCATGACATAGAATTCCGGCCTCGCACAGCGATCAAGGCCCAAGCTCTAGTGGATTTCATATTAGAGTGGACCGAGCAGCAGATCCCTGAAAATCCTGAGTCAATGGAAGTGTGGAAAATGTACTTCGACGGGTCGCTAATATTACAGGGAGTAGGGGTAGGTGTCCTCTTCATCGCCCCAAGGGGAGATCAACTCAAATATGCACCGCAACTCCTACTTCCTGCCTCCAACAACAGTGTGGAATATGAAGCCCTCATACACGGTCTTAATATCACCGTGTCACTCGGAATCAAAAGGTTGATGGTATATGGAGATTCACCGCTAGTGATCAGCCAAGTCAATAAAGATTGGTACTGCTCCACGGAATCCATGGGCAACTACTATGTTGCGGTTAGGATAAGGATAAATTCGAGGGACCGGAGTTTTGCCATATAGATAGAGATCGCAACATGGCAGCTTATGCTTTATCCAAGCTAGGGTCAAGCTGGGCGCAGGCCCCGTGGGGTGTCTTCGTCCAAGACGCATAGCAGCCCAGCGTCACGTTAGGACCAGGAGAGGAATGCAAAGCAATAGAGCAAGCAGTACCAGATCCGAGTGACTGGAGGGCACCGATCAACAAATACATCAGAAATGAAGAAGAAATAGACGATAGAGCCACAATCGAGCGTATCGCAATCATAGGCGATGCACTATACAAAAGAGGGATAGCAGGTGTTTTCATGAAATGCATTGACACAGGCGCAGAAAAAACGCCTACAGAAAGAAATCCACGCTGGGCAATGTGGGGGTGCACGTTGCGTCAAGAACACTCATCGGAAATGCATTCAGAGCTGGTTTCTAGACGAACAGAGAGGCCTAGACGGACACCTAGACATGGATACGACGAACCGATAGAGTAAGGAGGACGCACCGACGAGGATCCAGAGGCTGAAGCCTCACCGCTAAGCCAAGACTTAGTTAGGACTCCACTTTGCAGCCCTTAGTGTAACCACCTCCACAACAAGAGACTTGGAAGCCTCTCCTCCCCGTCCGCTTGTAACTCCTGCTACAAGCATTGGTCAGCAACGTTACTGGTAGCGCAAGCCGCCAAAGACTAGATGCAGGATGTTTTTTTTTGAACCAATATAAATCTTGCACCCACTACGCACATCATTCGGAACCTAGAACGTGCACACAAATTTACTTGTCGAAGCGAGATTAGAAACACCGACAGCTGAGTGCTTGCAAGTGACGTACAATATCTCGTTCATCCACTGAAGCTGAATATAAACACTAGCTAATGGCACCGCTGAAGCTACCTGGATGCAATCATTTCTCAAGGAACTTCGTACTATGGAGTTGTGTCCTCCTGTTGTTTGGTGTGGTAATTTGGTAGCCACGTAATTAAGTGCAAATCCTGTTTTTCATGGTAGAGTAAAACATGTCGAGGTGGATTTTTATTTTTGTTAGGGAGAAAGTGGCTCTTCGAACATTGCAGGTCCGACTCATATCTTCTAGAGATCAGATCGCCGATAAATTCACTAAGGGTGTGTTTGGTTTGGCTTTTGGTTTTGGCTTTTGCTCCCTAAAATTCAAAAGCCAACCAAAGGGCGGGATCCAGGAAGCAGCTTTTTCTAAAAGCCGACTTTCTCGCAGTGCAAAACTAAAAGCACCCCTGAACCTGCTTTTAGTGGCTTTCGGATGGATCTGTGAAAACATATATCGAAGAACTTTTAACGACTATTAGTTGTTTCCACTAAACTGTTTTTAGTTTTTAACAGCTCACATCCTACAGCAGCTTTTTACACAGCTCACAACTCACAACAACTTTTTTCACAACCACAGCCCAACCAAATAGACCCTAAGCCTACAACCAAACAAATGTTGAGCTCGGTCATTCCAATGTTAACCTTGTGTCCACCGGTTAATATTGCGGGGATGTTAACGTGAAGTTAAGATCATGCAGCCGTTAGTCCATAGCTCAGGTTTTTGAACCAGGATATAGGTATTCTGTTGTATCTAAATAAACTACCGTGCGTTTTGACGACATACCTATAATATTTAATGATATAGTGCAACAACTATATGACACGCAAGGGCCCAGTGGCAAACGAGTGTGATGGACTCTCTCCACAAAAAATTAAGTTTAGAATTAAAGTGGACACACCCCACAAAAAAATCTTAGGCCCCTTTGGCAGGGCTGAGGCCGGGCTCCTCTAAAAATAGCTTCGACTCTAGCTCCTTGGCTTTTTTGGAGGTGCTAGGATCGTTTTACAATTCGTTTGGCAAAACAACTTATCTTTTGTTTTTTTCGAATGGTGTATGAGGAAAATACATGAGCTGGTAGAAGTCAGGTTTCTGGTGCTCTGGCTCTCAATAAGAAAACGACTCTAGCTCTTGGAGGGCTCTTGACGAGAAACCATTTTTCGTGACCGTTTGGTAGGGCTTCACGATAAGTTGTAGCTCAAGCCATCCAAAGTGTCGTACCAAAGGGGCCCTTAGAATTAGTGTGGATATGTGACCAACAAACTAGATATTAAACTGCAAATACTTTACTTATCTTAGCCAAAAGGTCGAGAAATGTATGAGTTGAAAAGAAGATCTGCCCCTTTTTTATAGCTCACTCGACCGCTCATCCACATTCAGCTAGCAAGGTGGTAGTATCCAGGAGCGCTGCGCTGCGTGCGGCTTCGTGTCGTGTTAGATTTTGATGTTTTTTGATAGCATATCTATAGAGGTGACGATCCACGTCACTTGATGACAGTAGACTATGAAAATTTATGCTTTAAATGAGTAGATAAGAGATATAAGAATACTGGATTAGCTCTTAGAGCAACTCCAACAGAGCGCGCTAAAACACCCCAAATAAGATTTATTAGCAAAACAACTCTTTTCAGCGCTCCAACAGTCCATCTATTTCCCCCAAACATTTCGCATCCCGAATAACCAGCGCTCGTCCCCGCATATTTTCGCGTCACGACTCCGTCCCCAATCTTACGCGTGCGTGAAATCTGCTATTCCCGCGCCAAAATTTGCTGAAGCAAGTTCGCGTTCGTGTTGGAAGGAGCTGCTCCATGGCGGGATCTAGCTTGAGCGGCGGAGGCAGTACCGGAGGGGAGGATTGGGCAGCATTGGAGGAGGCGGACGCGGTCGCGGCCGCGGCTGTGGAGGAGCAGGGCGATTCGGTGGTGCAGGAGGAGCCGAACATGGTGGAGGAGGCGGACTCTGTGTTGGGGCAGGAGGAGGACACGGCGGTGGAGGTGGTGGAGGTGGACGCGGCGGCGACTACTGGAAGTGTGGATCAACGTCTGCTCGATCTGCGACTCCTACTGTTCCGGCAAACTCCATTGGCGGTGGGTTCCCCCAAATGCATGTCACCTGCGGAGAAGAAATCGACCTCGACGGTGGACATACCGTGCCAGGCACATTCCATGGTGGACCTTTCCGGCCAGCTGTGCCTGCACGTGCGAGAGTCGTCGCAGATCCGTTAGCGTCGACCATGTTCAGCTGCAGGGACGAGTTGCCTTCATCCTTCAACCAAGGGGAAGGTATGAACTGAAGCTTGTCTCGTTGATAGTGGTCAGACACAAGTCTGATGCAGTCTGAAATGTTAATGACCTGCATATTGTTGATTCAATATAGTGAGCCTTATTGTTCAGTAAATGAATAGGTAGCTTATAGCAGTATAGAAAGAAAAGAAATTGTGTGTACATGCTTTGTTTGAGCATATGAATACAAGACTAGGCATAATATTGCTTATGTGTCGATGTTGCTTGAATATATATCCATTCACTTTGCAAGATAACTTAGTGTGTTCAGTTGTCTCAGTTTGGTTCATGCTTTGTTTGAGCATATATTTTGTCCAGAAGGTTGGCTTCCTGCCTGAACTTGCAGTCACCATGTACCATTTATGTGAGGCATAGTAGACCTGTCTTGACTTTACAGTACCATTTTTTAGATGTAGTTCGAGGGAATGGATACTTTTCAAACATGATGATGGATGACAACATTGAAGGAGAATTTGATAATAATAGCAATACATGTCCTGATATTCAGCCACAATCAATGCAAGTTGGACCAATAGTCCCCACATCGAGGCCAAACCATAAGAGATCAAAAAATTTCAGTGATCAAGAAGATGAAATTTTGGTTTCAGCGTGGTTGAATATCAGTATGGATCCTGTGGTAGGTAAAGATCAAAAAGTAGGAAGGTATTGGTCTCGTATCTACGAATACTTCAATGAACATAAACCATGCCAATCACAATGTACTGTTAATTCTCTAATGCACCGATGGGAGACAATTCATAAATGTGTTAACAAGTTTTGTGGTTGTTTAACAAGGATTCAGTTAAGACGACAGAGTGGTACTACAATGCAAGACATGGTAATTAATCATCATGCAGTATCACATTTTCTTTCATTTTTAGTATTTGAGCCTAACACATGCAAATGTTTTGCCCAGGTTGCACAGTCATGTGCATTATACAAGTCCGAAGATGAACATGAAAAAGGATTTCAATTCATGCACTGCTGGAATAAGCTCAGATTACAACCCAAATGGCTTGGTAAAGTAGATGATTTGGCTGTTGCTAAACCTTCAAACAAGAAACAGAAGACCACTCGTGAAGGGGATGCCAATGGAACATTACCATATGAAACCAAAGAATCTCAAGTTCAAGTCGTAGAGAATTACCAATTGACCCGGCCTCCCGGGAAGAAAATAGCTAAAGCAACACTAGTACAAGAGAAGAGGAAAAGTGTGACTGTAGCAATAGAAAATTTGTGGGCTGCAAAGAAAGAAAGTGATGCTGAGAAAGAGCAGAAGAAAGAGGAGAGATTCAATAAAGCATTTGCACTTGAAGTTGATCGAGTTAACACAGAAAAGGCACTTATGGAGGTGAGGAAACAGGAGATTGAATTACAGAAGCGAAGAGACGAAGAGAGGATAATAAATATGGATCTTAGTGGGTTGACAGAAGAGCAACAGAGTTACTACACGAAGTTGCGAGCTAAGATTTTGGACCAACTTTCTGATGCTTAGGTAAAAATGCCTTGATTCACAATTACTTATTACTTGTGGCTGCAATTATAACTTACACAAATTCCTATCTACTTGTATGTTGCTGGTGCTCACCAATCTACTTGTAGGTTGTATGGTGCTCGACGGTTAGTGCTACCAGTTTACTAGTCTCATATAGTGGAGTCCATTTCAGTGTTTCAGTTGATGTTTACTAGTCTCGAATAGTTCTGTCATTGCTTCCAGTTTATTTACTGTTTTCAGTGGATACTTGTTATTTATGATAGTAGTCTCAAATCAGTGGATACTTGCTATTTACCTTTGGGTTCTCTCTTCCTAATTTATTGGCTTTGTTCTTTCTCTAAATTTATGTTCCTATTTGTAAAACGAAGGTGTGTGAATGGGTGTGACGCATGGATTTTAGAAATCATTTTCTGCTGACGCATGGGTTCACTAGAGCACCTTCTATAGTTCTATGGCAGCCTGAAGAGCATCATCAGATGCAAATGCAGTATCGATCTGTATTTTGGGGTACTAGTTGATGCCTGACGAATGACGCTGGTAGCTGGTGGTCGAACTTTATTTTGCAGCTCCAGGATGTACCTATGATATTGTAAATATGTATGTTTCATTGCTTCCAGGGTATTTACTGTTTAAGATCTGGTAGGTGTCCATCTTTGTCAAATCACAGGAGTCGTTGATACAAATCACTATACAAGTGTTCAGCCAACACTATGATTATATGGCTTGAAAAGCATTTCTGATCTCATAGTAATAGTACTTCAGTGCAAATTTTTGTTTTGCATATATATGGTTCAGTTTGCCTTCTTCCTGTTTGAGACCAACAATTTAGCACATTATTGTTTTGCATATATATATGGTGTTAGGGACTTGTTCTCAAATGCTAAGAGTTAAGAACAAGGCAACATAAAAAGTGTTAAATGTTAAAGTCCTTCGTCCTTCAAGACATTATATCCCTTCGGATATAATGAATTCTGGACGAAGGTTATGAGGGAAAAAACCTTCGTAACCTCGATAGATAATAATGAAGAATACATATATGAAATACAAATAATAACACAGATATTATCATCAACTTATTTTTATTCGCATTATCAAATTCATAATGACAAATTATAAATGTACCTTCATATTGATGAAAAGTAAAGGTACAGGCGTAATGTAAAAAGCGAATGCCAAGTCAGCGTGAACAGTACGGGAGTACTGTTCACCTATTTATAGGCACGGGACGCAGCCCGTGTAAAATTACATTGATGCCCTTTACATTTATCAGTAACTCTATAATAACTCTTCAGGGTCTAGTTTGGCTTTTCATCTTTAAGTCGGTTCCCCTTTTCTGCTATCATGCCGAAGCTTATCTGCGCATATCTTCGTTATGATCTTATCCTTCGTCACAATCGCCTTCCGTCCCACTCAAGCTTCGTCTTGACCATACCCGATTCCGAAGATACTTGTTCACACATTTCACTTGGAAAACATTGTCAAATCATGTTTTTGAGGACCTTCGGAAGCCGAAGGCCCCCAACAGTAGCCCCTCGCAATATTAATTTGCTGGAACAATAAATTCATATTGCGACATGGACGAAGGCTTTAAGCCAAAGGTCCGAAAAAACACCTTCCCTTTGCTAGAATAGCAACAGTCTTTGACAAGCGGGACCCTCCAGTTTTCAACGCACTAGGTGTATAAATAAGAGCTCACTACAAGTTTATTTGGCACGCTCTCTTGCCATCTGCTTTTACTCACCCAACTTTTAGCCTGCGCGCAACAATACTTGCTTGGCTTTTAAAATTTTTAAGCTTCGGTTTCGAGAGCACTTTCTGAGTGTTTGCAAAGATGTCTGAAGATAAGAAAGCTGTTGGTGATTCGAAGCTAAGCCTTTCTGAGGAGATGCATCTGGGCTTTCTTCAATCAATATCGAAGACTAATACAGAGAAGATTACTAGGGAGATTTTGGAGGGTTTATCTGAAGATACTGGTGACAGTGATAGTTATGATGTGGATAGTAGTGGTGAAGACTCCGAAGATCGACCTTGGCGACCAAGCCATGCGGTTTTTGGTAAATCCAGTATTAAAGAAAATCATCTTGTCAATATGAGGGGCAGATATTTTCGGGACTTATCCGTTGTGAGGGCTGACGAAGGAGAGAAGACTTGTCCAACTCCTGAGGAAAATGAAGTCGTGGTATTCCGAAGTGTTGGGTCTATGCTTCGTCGCCGAAGGTCTTCTAGGAAGAAGCGGCTTTCGGCTGAAGCTGTTTGTATAAGATGGCCGAAGGTTCCTCTTCACGAAGCTTCGGGTATTACAAACCGACTTAAAGATAGAATGACCTTTTAGTCCATAAAGGTCTGAGTCAATGTTGTAAACTTTTATAAGGGGCATACTTGTAATTCCTCACAGGCTGCGTCCTGTGCCTATAAATAGTGAACAGTATTCCTTTACTGTTCACGCATTCTGGTAATTGCAGTCGCATCTTTCGGAATTCAACCTTTGCCAAGGCAGAGGTATTATTGTATTCAATGATTCAATATACTAAGTAAATATAATATAATTCGTCTATGATTTATTTACCCCTTTTATACCCTTTATTTTATGTTGTCTTATAATATCTATTGAAATTTTATTACGAAGATTTAAGCTTCGTAATTATACTTTCATTTACCTTCGTCCAAGATTCATTATCCTCAAGGGAATAATGTTTCATGGACGAAGGACGTTAACATTTGACATTTTATGTTGCCTTGTTCTTAAGGCAGAGCTTTTGAGAACAAGTCCCCAACATTAGCGCCCACCTCCGGTGAACTCACTTCCACTTTTTGAGCTGATGGCTTCGTTCAATGATCAAGCTGGAGCCGCTTCGGACCCGAAGCTGGTACTCCCAATTACAGGTGGTTCGTCCTCAGAGCCAGCCAACAAGAAACAGAAGAAAGAAGCACAGAGAAGGGTACAGCATGTTGGGGTGCAAGGACCCTTCATCAAGTCAAAATGGTCTCACATTCCTATTACCTTCTCCCAAGAGGACCTTCAGCTCAAGGATTACCCACACAACGATGCCATGGTTATCTCTTGTGTTATCAAAGGATTTCTGGTCCACAATGTCTTGGTTGACACAGGTAGTGCAGCTGATATCATATTTGCTAAGGCCTTCAGACAAATGCAAGAGCCAGAAGATAAGATTCATGATGCTACACATCCTCTCTGTGGCTTCGGAGGAAGACAGATTGTAGCACTGGGTAAGATCACCATGTCAGTGACTTTCGGGTTCATCAACAATACTAGAACTGAGCAAGTTGTCTTTGACATTGTTGACATGGAATACCCTTACAATGCAATTATTGGTCGTGGCACCCTCAATGCTTTCGAAGCAATTCTTCATCCTGCTTATCTTTGCATGAAGATACCTTCGGATCAAGGACCCATTGCTATTCATGGAAGTCAGGAAGCTGCCAGAAGGGCCGAAGGCAATTGGACTGACTCAAAAGCAATCCATAGCATAGATGGAGCTGAAGCTTATGAACAGTACAAATTCAGAAGGGAGAAAGCAGCTTCAGCAGATCAGCCGAAGCCTATGCTCTTATGTGAGGACATAGCAGATCAGAAGGTGCTGTTGGGCTCTCAATTATCCGTAGAGCAGGAGAAAACCTTGATAAGGTTTTTGTTCAACAAAAAAGATGTTTTTACATGGTCAGCCAATGATCTCTGCGGAGTAAATAGGGATGTTATTGAACACTAGCTCAATGGTGACCCATCCTTCAGACCTAGAAAGCAGAGGCTTCAGAAAATGTCTGATGATAAGGCCGAAGGTGCTCGTAACGAAGTCAAAAGACTCCTCACTGCAGGAGTTATCAGAGAAGTAAAGTACCCAGAATGGCTAGCTAACACTGTTATGGTAAAAAAGGCCAATGGCAAGTGGCGAATGTGTATCGATTTTACAGATCTCAACAAGGCTTGTCCGAAGGACGAATTCCCATTGCCAAGGATAGACTCTTTAGTTGATGCAGCAGCTTCTTCAGAGCTCATGAGTCTGCTAGACTGTTACTCAGGCTATCACCAAATCTGGATGAAGAAGGAAGATGAGCCGAAGACTAGCTTCATAACCCCAAGTGGCACATATTGCTATCTTCGGATGCCTGAGGGGCTCAAAAACGCTGGAGGAAGTTTCAGCAGAATGACTGCGAAGGTTCTCCAGTCTCAGATAGGCAGGAATGTGCTAACTTATGTTGATGACATCATTGTAAAAAGCACGAAACAGGAAAATCATATTGCTGATTTGCAGGAGACCTTCGCCAGTTTCAGACAAGCTGGCTTAAAGTTGAATCCAGAAAAATGCGTCTTCGGAGTAAAGAAGGGGAAATTTCTTGGATGCGTGGTTTCAACAAAGGGAATTGAAGCTAATCCAAGTAAAATTGAAGCTATACTTCGGATGGAGCCACCAACTACAAAAAAGGGGGCTCAAAGATTGACAGGAAGGTTGGCATCTCTCAATAGATTCATATCCAGATCAGCAGAGAGAAACTTACCATTCTTCGAAGTGCTGAAGTCAGCCGAAGTCTTCCAATGGGGACCAATCCAGCAGAAGGCCTTTGAAGAGCTGAAACAGTATTTAATAGATCTAACAGCATTAACTCCACCTACGCCAGGGGCTCCTTTGTTATTATATGTGGCAGCTTCGCACTCAGCGGTAAGTGCAGCACTTGTCCAGGAGAAGCTTGATGGCCAAGTCAGGAAACAGGTCCCAGTGTATTTTGTATCTGAAGTTCTTAGTATATCAAAGAAAAACTACACAGAATTAGAGAAGGTGTTATATGCTGTTTTGATGGCATCCAGGAAGCTTCAGCACTATTTTCAAGCTTACAACATAATTGTTCCTTCTTCACAACCTCTAAAGGATATTATGAGGAACCGAGAAGCTACTGGAAGGATTGGAAAATGGGCTGCAGAGCTCAACGAATTTTGTATTGAATATGTTCATAGATCTTCGATTCAGTCCCAGGCGTTAGCAGACTTCATTGCTGATTGGACGCCAGGGGCTCAGGAGGAAGAAACAAATAAAGACGCCGAAGCATGGACAGTGTTTTGCGATGGGTCTTGGGGAACCTTCGGAGCGGGAGCGGCTGCTGTGTTGGTTTCACCTTCCAAAGTTAAAACTTGCTATGCGGCAAAGCTTGATTTTAGTTGCACAAATAACATTGCCGAGTACGAAGCCATGCTTCTGGGTCTTCGGAAGCTAAAAGCAATGGGAATCAGAAGGGCCATACTCAAAACTGATTCCCAGGTTGTTTCGGGTCATATTGACAAGAGTTGCAAGGCTAAAGATTCGAAGCTTGAAAAATATCTGGATATGGTTCGAAGAGTTGAAGCTTCCTTCGAAGGATTTTCTGTCAAAAATATCCCTCGAGGACAAAATGAGCATGCTGATTTACTAGCTAAGTCAGCAGCACAGGGGCTACCTTTACCTTCGGATGTGTTCTTCGAAACAATAAAAGCACCTTCGGTGGAACTTCTTGAAAGAGCAGTCCTCAATATATCTCCTGTTTATAGCGACGATTGGAGAACTGAAATCATCTCTTACCTTCAGGGTAAATTTCTTTCAGATGACGAAATTTATAACAGGAGGATAGAGGCAAGAGCTCGTCCATATGTTATGATAGAAGGAGAGCTGTACAAGCATGGAGTTTGTGCTCCGCTACTCAAGTGTTTATCTAGGACCGAAGGCATAGAGTTGATGAAAGAAATACATGCAGGCCTGTGTGGATCTCACATTGGATCTAGGCCGTTACTTGGAAAAGTTTTCCGTCAGGGGTTTTATTGGCCGAAGGCAGCTTTGGATGCGGCGAAATTAGTTCAAAAGTGCGAAGGTTGTCAGAAATGTGCAAGAGATCAAAAACAACCTTCGTCCTTAACACAGCTCATACAACCCATCTGGCCATTGCAAAGGTGGGGCCTTGATTTGTTAGGTCCGTTACCACCGGCCCAAGGGAACCTAAGATATGTTGTAGTGGCGGTGGAATATTTTTCTAAATGGATTGAGGCAAAGCCTTTAGCCACAATAACTTCGGCCACTGTCCAAAAGTTTTTCTGGCAGAATATTGTTTGTCGTTTCGGGGTACCAAAGGCTATCACTGTGGATAATGGAACACAGTTTGACTCCGAAGCTTTCAGGGATTTCTATGATCAAATTGGTACGAAGATCCATTTTGCATCAGTCAGGCATCCGGAGTCAAACGGACTCGTTGAAAGAGCCAATGGCATTATAACGACAGGAATAATGAAGTTAATCTTCAATCAACCCAGGGGAAAGTGGCCAGATCAGTTAACCAAAGTGGTGTGGAGTCACAATACAACAACATCAAGGTCTACAGGCTTTACTCCATTCAAGTTATTATTCGGTGACGAAGCAATAACTCCGGAGGAAGCAAAAACTGGATCAATAAGAGTAGTAGCTTCGGCAGAATCAGGTTCTGAAGATGCTTATTCTGTGGAAAAAGATGCTTTAGAAGGGATCAGGCTTCAAGCTGTGGAGAATATCAATAAATATCAAGCCGAAACAATCAAGTGGCGAGATAGAAAAGTTCGGCTAAAGAATATTGAGCCAGGACATTTGGTGCTTCGAAGAGTGGCCAACCCAGACACAGTGGGCAAGTTGCAGCTGAAATGGGACGGACCTTTCTTAGTAGCATCTTCGTCAAGACCCGGTTCATACAGATTGAAGGATATGGACGGCAACGACATTCCTAGATCTTGGAACGCGGATGAGCTTCGGCGATATTATGTGTAACTTGATGTAATTTTTTATGTTTTTTCTTTTTTATGGCACCCTTTTCCTTTCTAAAGGGGGAGAAAGGTTTTTAATGGGGCCACCATATGTAATTTCCTTTTTTAGTTCTATAAGAGCAAAATCCCCCAAGGAATGTAAATGTAAAAGCTGAGTGCACCATCGAGTGCCGAAAAGTAAAAGGCGAAGAAGCTCCAAAGTCGTTCCTAAGGGAATGCAGAGCTTACAGCGAAAAGTCAACGCTGATTCTGCCAAAAGTAAAAGGCGAAGAAGCTCCAAAGTCGTTCCTAAGGGAATGCAGAGCTTACAGCGAAAAGTCAACGCGGATTCCGCCAAAAGTAAAAGGTGAAGAAGCTCCAAAGTCGTTCCTAAGGGAATGCAGAGCTTACAGCGAAAAGTCAACGCTGATTCCGCCGAAAGTAAAAGGCGAAGAAGCTCCAAAGTCGTTCCTAAGGGAATGCAGAGCTGATGTGTGATTGTCTCTAAGGAAATAATGGCTATGAGTATGGCTTCGGATTCGCGTTTGGACATTCATTTGCACGTCACATCATAGCATTTGCATTCATAAACATCCATCCAGGCATATGTAGGATAATCATCATCATGGCATAAGTGCTTGCTTCGGCAAAAAGAAAAAAAAGGAAGAAAGAGCTTTGTGTACAAAAAGGAGAGCTTCGGAAAGAAGGGAAATGTTGTTTTCTATGCTTCGCTGCGTACGAAAAGAAGGGAAGGTGTTTTTTCGCCTTCGGCTCAAAAAAGAAAATTTCGTCCACATCAAAGCACTTCCCATACATCAATGGAAGGATAAGGATATATTACAAGGTATGAACAGAATTCATTAAAGACAAGTTTTAGTTACATTTACAAAAGTTATCTCAAAAGTTTCTCAAGTACTGTCTACAGTCTACTATTTAATCTCTAAGGAGCTTCAGCTTCGGCGTCATTTTCTAATCATCAGCTTCGGCTTCGTCATCCTACATGAATAAGGTTGTTGTAAGTCAAAATCGAGCTTGAAGGAAGAGGTAAGCGCAAGGTATAATTTCTTACTGGTTCAAGATGACTCCGAGCTTCGTCTCCAGCCTTTTCTCGCCCACCTTTTGTCCATATCATTTTTACAAATCTATTAGAGATACTTCGGGCGAGATCAGGAATGTCATCTAGGATTGATGTTGATAAGGTGAAATTTGGCCTATTGACAATCTTTCCATGATCGCAGCCAGCTTTTAGGAAAGCTGCAGCAGTGCCTCGAGAAGCCACCCAGGCACAGAAGTCACCGTGCCCAGCTATGACTTCGTCGAGCTCGTCAATCTCACCCTCAATATGTTCGAAGGTCTTCGGTAGATCTTCAGCTGAGGGGGTGAATTTTTCACTGCTGGCTCCAACTGAGTGGAAAATTTTTCTTAATCGTTGAATGCATTTGTTGCTAAATTCCAAACATTTTTCTTGAAGGCTCGTCAATAGTTTTCTCAAATCTGAATTTTGTTGAGCTTCGGCTTCAAGTTTTGCATTAAGATCTTGCTTTTCTCGTTCGAACTGCTCAGATTGGCGGAGAAGCTTCGTGTTCAGTTCTGTTATTTTTGCTTCAGCTTCCGCCAATAAACCTTCGGTTGCCTGGAGCTCAAAGTTCTTTTTCTCGATAGCATCTGAGTGCTCCTTTATTTTGCATTCCAAATTTTCAATTATAACTTCGTGCTTCTTATCTTCAAAATCTTGCTGCATTTTCAAGGCTTTGCTCAACAGCATACTCTGCACGAAAACAACCTTCGTCAGACATGTTTTCATTATTAGAAACAATAAAAGTTAAGGGAAAAGTAGTTTACCTTGAAATTGGAATAAAATAAACTACCAACGATATGTTGTCGTCGGTAGCGGCTGATGTCTGTTTCTAGCTTCGGAAAACTGATACTCTTTGACAGAGTACCAATAACTTTGGCTCCAGTTTGATCTCGAATACAATCTAATTTTTCATCATCAATGCCTCCGAAGAGGAGTGCTCCAGGTTTGTATCCGCAGGATTTGGCATACTCTTTAAGTTCTTCTATTTCAGCTTTTGACAGTTGTTCTCCAACTAAATTCTGGAACATGAAGGCTTCGTTTTCTGAAGCTTCATCAGCAATTTCCTTCCCTTTCCCCGACGCTGCGGTCGCGGCCTCTTCGGCGGCGGTGGTAGCTTCTTCTGCAGCCATGTCTAGCAGTATTTTGTCAATGTGCTCGATTGTGCTCTCCAGGTTCAAATCTTCAGCTGAGGCAGCTTCGGCAGCTGCGACCTCCGAAGGTGTAATTTCAATATCTATCCCTTCCGCAGCCGCTGGTGTTTTCTGAGCTGCAGCTCTTGGCGGTGTCTTGTCAATTACCTCTGTCACAGTGATAATTCTTTGTCTCTTTGCTTTGGTTGTTTTCTTCGATTTTTCGGGCTCCTTGTCCTTCTGAAAAAACTTTGTCAGTTGAGGCCCCAGTGGACTTAGCTTCGCAGGTAGGGATTCAGTCATTACCTTCAGAATTGCCTCCACATCAGTGGCAGAGGGTGATGCTGGGGATTTTTCTTCGTCGGATATTTTTCGTTTCGGAGAAGACGCTTTCCTTTTCTTTGGAATTTTCTTCTTTGGTGTCTCTTTTTCATCTTCATTTGAGGCTTCGGTTATCCTTTTCCTTTTCTGGCCTCCGGCACCTTTGTTCAGATTTTCATAGTCAGGGTATTCAAAACCCAAGGCGTCCAGCACTCGATTTAGCCTTCGCTTCGGACGGGTGCCGAAGGCTGCGGTCATCAATTGATCTTCTTTTTTGGAATAATTGCCAAGTATTTCATTGCATATTACTTCAATTGTATCTAGCCACTCTTGGCAAGGTGTTTTAAAGTACTTTTTAAACTTGAAATAGTAAGGTAAACGTACAAGTTCACCTTCTTTCTTTTCCCCCTTTAGCTTCGGCATTTCCCATTCTTTCAAACTGGGAAAAACTTTGAAAGCCAAAAACTCCTGAACCAGGTCCCTTGTGCTGATATGCTCTGCAATAATTCTGAATTCATTCATTGCTTGTTGTGTTGGACCTTCGGGTGTCATGTTGCAGTGAGGTCGGGTTTCTCCGAAGATTAGTTCGAGTGGACTTTGCACAAGCTTTTCCTTGTCGTCATCAACCTTGACATAGAACCACTCTGACTTCCAGCCTGCTGCCCACTTGCTTCGGTAGCTAATTACAGGAAACTTTGTGGTTTTCCGATAGGCGAAGTTATAGCAACCAAAATTGTCGTGCAATCCATCCTTTCTAGCCTTCGTCTGATAATGCAACTCGTGAACCCGGCAAAAGCTGTCCGCAAATGGCTCCACTGCTTGGCTTCGGAGTGCCCAGATATAAACACTAAGCCTGACGATAGCGTTAGGGGTTAGCTGGTGAAAATAGATACCGAACCTCTTCAGTACCTCTGCAATAATCCCATGTAGGGGGAATCTTAATCCAGCCTTTAGAAAGCTTTTGAAAATAACAATTTCATCCTTCTCCGGCTTTGGGGTAGTCTCTTCTCCCCCGAAGCGTAATAGCTTCTTCTGATTTTCAGTAAAAAAGCCCGACTTTACCATCTTGGAGAGATCAGCCTTCGAAACAGTAGATTTCCCGAAGTCCAAGTGGCTGGGTTTGCTTGGCATGGCAATGCGATAATCATCTTCGGGATCAGTTTCCTCAATATCTTCTTCTTCTGCTTCAGCGATTGCTTGTTCTGCATCATCACTAGGGATCCTTTCCGAAGTCACCAGCCCGGATCGTTGCATGGCTTCGGAGATGGGAACAGTCTCCGAAGCTTCAGTTTCGCCTCCCTCACGCTCAACCCTGGCGGTAGAACGCACTCTGGCCATTTAATTATGAATTTGTGGAAATTTAATACTTTTTTCTTCCGAAGTTTTTTCTTCTGACGAAGCAGGCTTCAAGCTGGAGCTTCGTTCGATTCAGAGAGTCAAGCTTCGGCAATGGCTAAAGATTTTGGCAGCAAAACAGTGCAAATAGCAATGAATGCTGTGGTAACTTCACACCTACTCGTCTGTTTATATAGTACTACAGGTAAGAAGGCGAAGCGCCAGGATTTTTGCACCAGGCGGACACCCGCTCGCACTCGCTGCGTGGTGGACCGCGGAGACCAAACAGTAACTCTGCAAGGTGGGGCCGCTACGCGTTGGGTAATTGAATCGTTTCTCGACAACGAGCCCAGGGAAGGTGTTTTTTAGACCTTCGGCGCTCCGAAGCTTAAGAGACTTTTTTCACGGATCAAGCTCGTTACGAAAAACGATCTAGCACCGCAAAAGGGGCTACTGTTGGGTCTATGCTTCGTCGCCGAAGGTCTTCTAGGAAGAAGCGGCTTTCGGCTGAAGCTGTTTGTATAAGATGGCCGAAGGTTCCTCTTCACGAAGCTTCGGGTATTACAAACCGACTTAAAGATAGAATGACCTTTTAGTCCATAAAGGTCTGAGTCAATGTTGTAAACTTTTATAAGGGGCATACTTGTAATTCCTCACAGGCTGCGTCCTGTGCCTATAAATAGTGAACAGTATTCCTTTACTGTTCACGCATTCTGGTAATTGCAGTCGCATCTTTCGGAATTCAACCTTTGCCAAGGCAGAGGTATTATTGTATTCAATGATTCAATATACTAAGTAAATATAATATAATTCGTCTATGATTTATTTACCCCTTTTATACCCTTTATTTTATGTTGTCTTATAATATCTATTGAAATTTTATTACGAAGATTTAAGCTTCGTAATTATACTTTCATTTACCTTCGTCCAAGATTCATTATCCTCAAGGGAATAATGTTTCATGGACGAAGGACGTTAACATTTGACATTTTATGTTGCCTTGTTCTTAAGGCAGAGCTTTTGAGAACAAGTCCCCAACACGAAGCTTCTTGAAGGCTGGACTACGATTTCCCTTGAGCAGTTTTGTTGTGGAAATACTGAAGATATTTGAAATCTACCTTCACCAACTTACCCCTAAAGCAATCATAAGGATGAGCATCTTTGTGTGGCCCATGAGGAGCCAAGGTTTGGAACCTAATGCAAAAAGTTTCTGTAATATACATGAGCTATTGTATGAGATAAAACCCTGGGGTAAAGAGCAGTATCACAACAATTTTGGCTGCTACAGCTTCGGCGCCCGGTCTGGGTCAAGCTGCCCCGTGCCAACCTTTCGAAAGAGGTGGCCTGGTGATTGGATGATGGAATGGTTTTACGTGAAGAATGACTTGAATTCACGGGAAGATATTAAAAGTATCATTATGCGCCCTATCTGGCAACGCTTCGGCCTCCGGAGGCCAAAGGTGGAAATGAATGAAGCAGCCGAAGAATGCCAGAGAGCCTTCGGTGTTGTTTGCTCTTTTATTGGGACAAGGGATTTGGTCCAAGAACACATTGCCTTCAGAGTATGGCCACTTGTGGAAAAATGGGAAATGCCGAAGGAGACCATTAAAGAAACTGACGAAGGTGGACTAGTCAGGCTGAAATACACATTCAAATACGGAGATAAATTTGTTGAGCCAGATGATGACTGGTTGAAAAGTATTGAGGCCATCAGTGATGAATTGCTTGGTGTATACTCAAAGGCCGAAGATACTGCATTATCAGCGGCCTTCAGAGGCCGAAAGAAGAAAAGGCTCAACCGAGTATTTGATGCAATTGAGTTTGTCTACCCCGACTACCGTTATCCAGCGCGGGGTCAAAAAAGAAAGAATACATCTTCTGCGAAGGAAACTGCTTCAGCCGCTCCTAGCGAGCCGGCGCCGAAGAGGAAAAGGGTAAAGGTTCTCACACACCGGCCACGTTATATTGAACCGGCCACAGTGCCTGAGTTTGTCGGTGAGACCTCTTCGGCCACCGAAGCTAAAGAACCAATTCCACTGCCAAAAATCGAAGAACTGGCCGAAGTGCCAGCGGCAGAAAAGATACAAGAACCGAGGACTGAAGAAACTAAAACGTCAAAAGTTTTAAGTCCTTCAACAAAAATTGAGGCAATAAAAAGCCAAAAGGGTCCAGCAGTGACCCCGAAAAGAAAAAGGATGGTTAATGTGCTGGATGTTTTGGAGACAATTAAGTCTTCAAGCACAACTCCGAAGCAAATTGTTGAAACTTCTGAAGTGCATACTGAAGCCTTTGTTGCCGAAGCTTCAAAGCAACAATCTGAAACAGAAGCTGGGCCTTCAAAGCCCACCAAGGTAAAACCCTTGGAAGCCGAAGAAACAAAAATGGCAGAGCCAACTTTGGTTGAAGAAACTGACACTGCTGCCCCCGAAGCATCCTCCAAAACCCTCGATTATATTGTACGACATGCTTCGAGTAAAAGATTATCTGAAGAAGAGATTTTTGAAGCTAATCACTATGCCCGAGAATTGAAGTATCCAAAGGGGGCCTTAGTATTCAATGGCACGGACGAAGATGACTTCTTATACTGCCTCCCAGACAACAAAGAATTATCTGTCTGCCGGGAGATGGCTAGGAGTATGGGGTTCCCGAAGCTTGAAGCTGGCCTCTGTGCTATGACAAAGGACGATCTTGCAGATAGCCTTGCATATAATAGTCTGAAGGTATGAAAATTGTATATTTGGAAATCTATAATTTTTAAATTATTCTTTTATTGTTATACTAATTCTTTTCATATAGGGTTTAATACTTAGCAATGCTTTGAGAGCGCAAAAGAATGCTGAAGACGAGAGCTATAATATTGCTTTCAACAACCTACGAAGAGAGGTTATTAAGCTGAGGAACGAAGCTTTGGAAAAAGATAAAATTCTGCTTACATTGGTGGATAAGATAAAGGAAGACGAAGCTACTTCTAAAGCTCAAGCTGAGACTCAAAAACGCGAAATCGAGGATCTTCGGAAGCAGCTAACCAGAGCTAAAGAAGAACGCATACTTGAAGAGACGAAACGAGAACTTAGTGATCAGTGGGCAAATCATTTAGAAAGAAATGTTGAAGAGCTTCGTGCATCCAAGAAAAGGTGCTATGACAAATCCATAGAATGTGCTAAGAAAATAAATCCAGCTTCGCCAGCGTTGGCGCATTCTCTAGCGAAGAAAACTTCACAAGGGGTAACCCCGAAGGCCCGATTGAATGGATCAGTCACGAAGCTGAGGCCTTTGAGGAAATTTTGAATAGCCGCGGAGACATATGCGCCTTTTCAGGTGCCAGAGGGATTGCTACTATTTTGGAGAGGAAAGGCTGTGAGCATGTGAAATCTTTGGCACAATCCGAAACTGCCTTGTCCTTCGAAGATATAAAAGACCCTTCGGCCGAAGCAAGCCTGGTCGGTGGAAAATTTTTCACCCACATCTGGGACAATGGTGGCCAAGAAATGGCCCAAGAAATTATTCAGAAAAGTGAAAAAGGCATCCATGATGCTAGAAAAGTAGCAGAGGCTGCTGAGAAAAGCGCAGAGCCCGAAGGGCAAATAGGTATTAATTAGTGGTTTTTGGCTCTTCATTGTAACATTTTGATTTCAAACTTGTTCACAGTTTGTAATAGTAATATATCCGTATCTTCTCTTCCCTCAGAACCTGCTGAGCTATCTCCGGGCCCCCACACGAAGGGGGATGACGAAATTAGACAAATGGCTGAAGCCATACTGGATAAAGTTGTTGATCAGCTACTAAACGAAGCTGCAGAAGTAGTCCTAAGGGAAAATTAGATGCTTGTTGTAAAAACGATTAGAATGTAATGTTTGTTGAAAATCATGTGTAATATTGTGCAACTTTGGATGTAATATATTAGATCTTTATAATTCTATTCTTTACGATGCATGAAACATCATATACATACCGTTTTTGAGCCTTCGGCGAAAAAACACCTTCCCTTCTTTTCATGCTTCGTAAAAATCAGTAATCAATCCTCGTAAAATCAATAATCAATAGATCCTTCCACTTCAGAGTTTGACGAAGGTATAACTTTTCAATGGCTATTTTTGTGCCTTGTCACTATTTCTTCAAAACAATCTTCGAATATCAATATCGAGACCCCCCTTCTTGCGTTGTTGATGCACTATGATGTATGATGTTATGCTATGCAAATGATGTAATGATGTGATGTTGTGCAAAATGATATTTGTCGAAGTTTGACATTTATTTTTCACTGTAAGCCTCCCTTAGGAGCTTCTTCGCCTTTTACTTCAGCGGAATCAGCGTTTATTTTTCGCTGTAAGCCTCCCTTAGGAGCTTCTTCGCCTTTTACTTTCAGCGGAATCAGCGCTTATTTTTCGCTGTAAGCCTCCCTTAGGAGCTTCTTCGCCTTTTACTTTCAGCGGAATCAGCGCTTATTTTTCGATGTAAGCTCTGCATTCCCTTCGGAACGACTTTTGAGCAGAAAACTTACACTGCGCTCCCTTAGGAACGACTTTTTGCTGTTTCGAAGAAATTGCACTGCGTTCCTTAGAACAAATTTTTGATAATTCGAAGGTCCTTCGTGCCACCATAAATTCTTATGCTTTGGCAACTCGAGCCTATGGAGAAGATATATTTTCATTATGGTAAAAAGCGAAACTGTTATAAGAGATTGAAAAACGATAAAAAACACTTAAACTTCCCATAATTGTTCCTTATTAAAAAGAAAGTAATACTGAATGCAAAAATGCGAAAAGCTATTGTCGAGGTAGGATATTTGTCAATAAATGTGCTTCGACTCTGGCACAGTGCTATTGACTGTGCGAGCTTCGGACTCTTCTCTGAAGTCCCGCTGGAGGTGAGTGTGCTGACTCCCTTCTGGCTGCTGACCTCGTTGTGTTGGTGGTGGCGGTGGAGGCTGTTGCCAAGATGCTTGGGGTTGGCTTGCCGAAGCAACAGAAGCTGCAGGGTGATTGCCTACATATTCTGGAATGTAAGGCGAATGGTACGAAGCAGTATGCATGACCTGCTTCGGCTGACTCTGTTGCGCTGCAGCTTCTGCTATCTCCTTTTGCTTCTAGATGGTAACATGGCACATCCTGGTGGTATGGCCCTTGTCTTCACCACAGAATAAGCAGTAAATTTTTCTTGGTTGATCCCCAAATCTTCCCCCGAAGCCCCTGGCACCTCTGCCCCTTGGCGCTGGTGGCCGGAAAGAGCTTTGCTGCTGCCCCGAAGCTTGCGAGGAGTACTGTGGCCTTTGCTGTTGACTCCCTCTATCATCAGTTTGAGTAGAATTGTGAATTGACCTAACGTGCCTCGGATGGAATCTTCCTCCGAAGCCCCTGGTCATTTCAGAGAACCTGAATGCTTCCTCCCTTCTTTGGCGAAAGTCATTGTCAGCTCGAATATACTCGTCCATCTTCTGGAGCAGCTTCTCCAAAGTTTGGGGAGGCTTCCTGGCAAAGTATTGAGCTGAAGGTCCTGGCCGAAGTCCCTTAATCATGGCCTCAATGACAATTTCATTGGGCACTGTTGGTGCCTATGCCCTCAGACGTAGGAACCTTCGGACATACGCCTGAAGGTACTCTTCGTGGTCCTGGGTGCACTGGAATAAGGCTTGAGCAGTGACCGGCTTTGTCTGAAACCCTTGGAAGCTGATTATCAACATGTCCTTCAGCTTTTGCCAAGAAGTGATTCTTCCTGGCCGAAGAGAAGAGTACCAGGTTTGTGCAACACTCTTGACAGCCATGACAAAGGACTTTGCCATGACTGCAGTATTGCCACCATACGAAGATATGGTTGCTTCATAGCCCATCAAGAATTGCTTCGGGTCTGAATGACCGTCGTACATGGGGAGCTGGGGGGGCTTGTAAGACTGGGGCCATGGTGTAGCCTGCAGTTCAGTCGACAGAGGAGAAGCATCATCAAAAGCAAAATTTCCATGATTGAAATCTTCATACCAATCGTCCTCATTTTAGAAGCCCTCCTGATGAAGCTCTCTGCGCGGAGGCCTTCGGTTCTGGTCATCTTGAGCAAGATGACGCACTTCTTCCGAAGCTTCATCTATCTGCCTCTGTAGGTCAGCTAGACGAGCCATCTTTTCCTTCTTTCGTTGAACCTATTGATGGAGCATCTCCAGGTTTTGGATTTCTTGATCCAAGTCGTCCTCTGGAGGCGTTGGACTGGTGGCCTTCCTCTTCTGGCTTCGGGCCTCCCTAAGAGAAAGGACATCCTGATTGGGATCCAGCGGCTGGAGGGTGGCAGCCCCTGTGGCTGAGGCTTTCTTCGGCGGCATGACGAAGGTGATGCTTGCCGAAGGTGTTCAAAACTCAAAAAATGGATGTGAGTTCACCGGAGGTGGGCGCCAATGTTGGGGACTTGTTCTCAAATGCTAAGAGTTAAGAACAAGGCAACATAAAAAGTGTTAAATGTTAAAGTCCTTCGTCCTTCAAGACATTATATCCCTTCGGATATAATGAATTCTGGACGAAGGTTATGAGGGAAAAAACCTTCGTAACCTCGATAGATAATAATGAAGAATACATATATGAAATACAAATAATAACACAGATATTATCATCAACTTATTTTTATTCGCATTATCAAATTCATAATGACAAATTATAAATGTACCTTCGGATTGATGAAAAGTAAAGGTACAGGCGTAATGTAAAAAGCGAATGCCAAGTCAGCGTGAACAGTACGGGAGTACTGTTCACCTATTTATAGGCACGGGACGCAGCCCGTGTAAAATTACATTGATGCCCTTTACATTTATCAGTAACTCTATAGTAACTCTTCAGGGTCTAGTTTGGCTTTTCATCTTTAAGTCGGTTCCCCTTTTCTACTATCATGTCGAAGTTTATCTGCGCATATCTTCGTTATGATCTTATCCTTCGTCACAATCGCCTTCCGTCCCACTCAAGCTTCGTCTTGACCATACCCGATTCCGAAGATACCTGTTCACACATTTCACTTGGAAAACATTGTCAAATCATGTTTTTGAGGACCTTCGGAAGCCGAAGGCCCCCAACATATGGTTCAGTTCAATTTCTATTTAAATACATGGTTGTTTTACATATGGTTCAGTTCACTTTCTTCCTGTTTGAGACCAACAAAAAAACACAACATATCTTTACTTTCTATTTGAATCCTGATGAATGAGTGCAAAATGGTGGCTGCCAACTCCGAATCCTGATGATTGAGTGCAAAATGGTGGTTGTCCTGCTTATGTAGTGCTGACAGTGTAAATCTTTTGAACATCGCTAAACTAGTTGTACCCTAAAAATTTCTAGCCGTTTCTCCCCTCTTTTGTTCCTATTACTCTCCTGAACTGAACTAGTATGTCAAAACGTTAAAAGGAAGAAAAGCAAGGTCTGACTAGTGGCCTGTGGCTGTGTATCTGCGAGATGTTGGACAATATCACCGAGAGCAGCACAGAGGACGAGAGAAAGCTACAGTTACTTGTATCTACGAGATGTTGGTTTATTTTACCGTAAGTGATTTTGTTGACCACAAATGTGTGCTTGCTTTGTATCTAATCTGCACAACTGATACACCACTTGTGCTCCTTTGCCAAATTCAGAAAATACGCCCTGATGAAATGGTGGCGGCGTATGCACAAAACACCACCCTGATGAAATGGCGGAGGCCCATGTTCCCTTTAAATTTTTTTAGGGATGAGTTTTTAGCAAACTGCTGTGCGATAACATATTTTTTGGTGGATTTTATTTTCGAACAGCCCCTAATAAGAGATTTTGGGGGGAAAATTTTAGTGCTCTTTTGGAGCTGCTCTTAGGCTGTTTCATTTGTACCTATCACGTGATGTCTATTCGAAGAAAGCAAGCAAGCACCGAAAATGTGTGCCACCGAAATAATCTCGCTATTAGTCTTCGAAAAGGTGTGCATGTTCGGTTCGTGGCTAACTTTGTCTAAAGTTAGTTGTCCGAATTAACTAACCTTAGATACAAAAGTTAAATAAAATATGGTAAGCTAGACAACAAACCAAACATACATACCGTACATATTGTGAACTTCTGGCTATTATCCGAGGAACAGAACTTGATAAGCTTTCGCGGTTCCAGATCTCCAAAGAAGAGTCAACCATCATGAAGTTATCCAGGCAACTCCGAACCCCGATAGGTGCGCGTAAATGCCTCTGAAGTCCGTACGGACATATATAAGTCGGTCGCTCGGTCCACATAAATACGACTCCCTAGTCCCTACGCAGATCGCCAGCACCATTGACGCCCCGGCTCGCAGCGACAGACACCGCAAACCTGTGACTCAATCATCCTTGCCTGCCGCCGCTACGCCGATGAGTTTCCAGGACGTGTGCCACGGCATGGAGGCGGGCCTCCCTCCGCGTCCTCCGCCGCCGCCGCAGGCCTTGGTGGCGCATTGCGTCTTCCAGATCAACACCAAGGTGTCCGAGCTCCGCCGCCTCGAGCGCGAGCTCGCCGCCGTCGCCGTCGGGGGCGATGCCCGCGTGGTCCGCGAGCGCATCCACAGAGCGCGCGCCGATGTCACGCGCCTGGCTCGGAACGCGGCGCGGAGGCTGGCCGACCCCGCCGCTGCCGCCGCCGTCATGTCCAAGCTGGCCACAGACTTCCAGGCCGCGCTCCGGGTGTTCCTGTTGGTGCACGGCCGGATCATCGAGGACGATCGCCACGAAGCCACCGCCGCTGCCCGTCGTGCGCCGACGATGTTTCGTTTTCGTCCACGGTCGCCGCCGAGCTACGGTTCTCGCATCGGATCACAACTGACCAATGCCAATACCAATGCCAATGCTACTGCCGGCGCCGATCAGCAGTGCGACATCCAGATACAGCAGCAGCACCTGGTTGAATCACGGAGGATGCAGGAGCTAGCCCTTCTGGACAACGACATCGCCTTCAGCGAGGCCCTCATCGAGGAGAGGAAGCTGGAGATACGCAAGATTCAGCGGGACATGGACATCGCTGAGATCAACGAGATTTTCGTGCACCTCGCAAAACTAGTCCATGACCAGCAAGGCGCCATCGATATCGTCGAGTCCAACATGGAGAAGGCTACCATGGACACAAGCAAGGCGAAAGAGCAGCTATCCAGGGTCGCACTGACGCATGAGACGGACTCGGCGATGAAGTGCTCGCTGACCACTGTTTTTGGGCTCGTCAAGTTGATCTTTGCGTGCGTGTTGGAACTGTACTATTTTGACGACGATTGAGCTTTGGGTGAAGAATTGTTTCGTCGCTTTTCTTTTTGTAAAAAAAGGCACCGAGGGAATTTGCAAATATCATGATTGATTTAGGTTGAGATAATCTACAAATTTTTTAACCTCACGGTTGATGAACACCTCCGTTAGGGGTTCCATTAGAGTAGGATTTGTTGGATAATAGAGTTTGTTTAAGTATGTTGCGTAAATATTGGTTTGTTTCGTGACGCACCTCTTAGCATAGAAGATAGGAATAGAGTTTATTGAGGTGATCACGCATGTAACAGAATCATTGTAATCTCCGGCTTCTTTTGCCCATATTAACATACAAGCTCGATAGAGAACAAATGCCAGAGTTTAATCAAAAGGCTTCCGCTCCTCTGATTTCTCACATGGTAATCGGAGCCATCACCAAATAGGAAACTCATACCACGATCCCATCTTCAAGCTCTTCAGTTATAGCTCTCATGGCTAGAGCATCATCATCTACTATCCCAAACCTCACCACCATGAATCTCCATCCTATACAGTGGCGGACCCAGGATTTGAGGACAGCCTAGGCAAGATTAAGTTGCTATCCTCTATGCCTGTGCTTGCTTGCTTCTCTCCATTGCCGTAGGATTAAGCGTATGGTGCTTGCTTGCTTCTCTCCATTGTCGTAGGCAAAGCAGCCCAGGCCACCGCCTGTGGTGCCTGGGTGGTGAGTCCGCCACTGATCCTATAGTTGACAAGCTCGACAAAGGAAATCATCCAATCTGGAGTGCACAAGTTATGGCCACCATTCGTGCGCGCACGCCTTGAAGGGTTCTTAACAGGGAAGAAGATAAAGCCAGCAGAAGAAGTAGAAATCAAAGATGTTGACGGCAATCTCATCAGGACTGCAAATTCAGAATATGAAGACTAGATCGCTACAGATCAGCAGGTTCTCACCTACTTGCTCGCATGTGTGTTCAAGGACATTTGGATGCAGGTGGCGTCCAAGAGTTCTGCAGCAGAAGCATAGAGCACCATTGAAGTGCTCTTCACATCCCAGACTTGTGCGCGTGCTGTCAACACACGCCTTGCACCGCCAACCACAAAGAAGGGTGCAATGAAGGCCACCGAGTACACTGCCAAGATGCATGCACTCGGTGATGAGATGGCCGCTGTTGGCCGTCCTCTACAAGAAGAAGAATTGGTCGATTACATACTAGCACGACTCGACGAAGAAAATGATTCGGTGGTGAACTCAGTTCTCGCCAAGACCGAGCCTACCACCGTAAGCGAACTAGTTGCCCAATTTTTTGCTTTTGAAACTCGTGTTAATCTACACAGTTATGATTCTTCTGGATCACCAGTGAATGCCACAAGCCATGGTCGTGCCCGTGGTGGACCATCACGTAGCGGATTCGGTCGCGGACGTGGTGGTGGTCGGGCGTTCAACTGCTCGACACAAGGTGGTCGGGGGTCCTTCCACAATAATAACCCTCGGTCTAGTGGTCGTGGTGTCATCAATCACCCACAATGCCAAGTCTATGGAAAATTTGGACACACGGCCGATCGTTGCTGGCAAAATTTGACACCTGGGGTGTTACAATTCTATTCCTTTTTGCACGTCTCTTCACTTATAATATTGATCTAAGTTAACACTCATATTGCGAGAGCAATTAAATGAAGAAGTTCTCTCCTCTCCCGCTATTCATTCAAACATGGTTTTGATTTTACTAATCCACTTTAGACCAAGTTTGTTTTTGTTGAGCTGTTTTTACAGGATCACCTATTCACCACCTCTAGGTGCTCACAAATATTTTTTTTCTCTTGTGGATGCGGGTATGACCACCTTATGTGTCTATTGTGTATCTTACCTACTGCCATCAATATTGGTGGGGCCAGCTATTGCTAGGTACTATGCTGTTAGTGACACGATACAATGTGGGTGTTTGACGAAATGCCAATGGTAACGCACATAATCAAACAAAAACATACCACATGTTTGGTTGTCTTCGTCAGGAGAACTATACTCCTTCCATGCATTGACTATGATAATACACGTGTTTAGTTCGTTCCACGTATACGCGAAACGGAAAATGGTCGTATCGGGCGGACTAAGCTCACGTGACACTGGCTCCGTGCATACATCCATCCAATAAGATCGACCGTCCAATTAGACGGATAAACGATGCAACAAAGTAATAAAGCCAACCAAACTGTACCAAGTATTTACACTTGTGCAAGCATAGTCTCGTGTGAGTAGCTATGCATTAGAAAATACATTGAAAGATATGGACTTTTAAGCTCGTAGCAATGCTCGGCCTCGGATATAGTTTTTCTGTGAATTTTCTATGATCGAACTAGTTTTTAGGGTTTATAATTTCTTAATTTTTGATAAAAACTATGTGGCTAATTTTTTGATAAAATATTTATTGTTTGATCTACCTCATGACTTATTAATATACTAGTATCCCGTGCTAACACTACGATTATGGAGAAGAGAGGTCCACGGCGACGCGAGTGAGGGGGAGGGGTATAACTTAGAAATTGCCACCAGCACACCAGCGTGGGGATACGGGCTACAGGTACAGGTGATTATGTCGTGATTTGGCATTAAAGCAGCTCGATTGAGCAGACATCATTACAACGCTGCCTGCCTCATTTCCTGCGAGACGAAGGTACACTACACTGTACACGGTGCACTAGAGTCGTAGCATTCGTTCCGTTGGGGTTGGTTGCTGGCGGTTGACCGGCGAATTTGAGGCGGTCCGCCCCGGCCTCCCGACAAACTCTCTCCTCCTACCAAACCCAGCCGGCCTAGCTGCTACCTGCTACATCATCTGCAGGCATGCATGCATCCCCGACGACCCTAGCCTCCTCCCTAGCTCAGGCCTCATCCTCTTCGTCTGATACTAGTAATCTATAGAGAGTGATTCTCAGCATCATATCGTCAGCCATGGGCCGCGTGAAGCTGCAGATCAAGAGGATCGAGAACAACACCAACCGGCAGGTGACCTTCTCCAAGCGCCGCAATGGCCTCATCAAGAAGGCCTACGAGCTCTCCGTCCTGTGCGACATCGACATCGCGCTCATCATGTTCTCGCCCTCCAATCGCCTCAGCCACTTCTCCGGCAGGCGCAGGTCCGTCCGTCGCCATTCCCGGCCCTGCGGTTGCCATGCTGCATGCGCGCGCGCGCGCCTGACTTTCCTCCTTTTTCCTCTCCTGCTCCGGCCGAATTCAGGCAAAACTTATTATATACAGGAGTATATATAATATTTGGTGAAATCACATTTTTTTGTTAATTTTGCTTGTGTAGGATCGAGGACGTGATCACTAGATACATCAATCTCCCGGAGCACGAGAGAGGAGGAGGAGGAGGAGGGTACGTTCGTCCGGATGCCTAATCTTCTTCCTTCAGAACCTAATTTTGTTAATTTTTGTTAAGGCAACCGCAAGTTTTGTTAGGACTATCTTGTTTATCGTCCGATCTTATTTGCTGTGATGCAGAGTCGTTCGGAATAGAGAGGTGGCGTGCCAAATTTGTCTCATACTACAGTTTTATCGTGATGCCAAATTCAATGCAGTATCTGATTTTACTATCATAATGTTAAAAAAACGTGTCTCCAAATACAGTATCTGATGAACATGCTTACGCAACTCAAACGCGAGGGTGACATTGCCGAACAGCTCACACCACCCAAGTATATATATATCGACCCCCTCTTAACATTATTTGCAGCTATATATGGTTTCTTCCGGATGGGAATTATATTAGCTGTGTTGATCATCTTTCTTTATATTTATTTGCATTGGTTATCTTTTTTTTTTTGTCTCGTTTTCTCGCTATTTATATATGTGCTCTCGTTGTTTCTCATTCATCTACTTTGTTATATTACCTTCTTCAATCAGTAAAGGTCCAGCGAACTCCAACATAGAGGTAATGATAAAGTATCTCTTATAGGCATGAATCATCTTCGAGCTAGCAAAAGACAACGTACATTTTAAAACCATCAAAACATACGGTATTCCTGACTGTTAGTTTGTTTTGTTGTCTAATTTTGCACGTACAGGATCTTCAGCACGAGATTAGAAATTACAGACATCAGGTCGAAGAGTTGGAGAAGCAAATTAGGTTCTACACAAACTCCATCCATGCATCCATGCATGCATGCATTTTCTATGTATTTTTATGCTCAAATATACACCAGGTTACGGTCTCATTTTCACTAGATAGACAATTACTAATTCCTTTTCTAAAACCGGACGTTAATTTAGATCCCATGCAAGCTACCACGTCGTCACTCCAAATAAGGATGCAATCAATCCAGTCATGCCATCACTATGGTTGAGATAGAGTGCTCAAGCCTATAACATACTTGATACTCCACTCTAAGCGAGCGCATATATATGTAGGACTCATTCAAAGTGGGGCCAGTAATACCATCACTATCGCTCTATATGGGGTGTGTGCGAGCTTTGCCACGTAGGAATAGTTAGATACTGGTAGTTTTAATGAAGGAAGAAAAAAGGAAATAAAGTTATAGTAGCATTTTACTATAATTCGAAATTCTATTTTAACAATATTATATAGCATTTCTTAAGGAAATGGGTATATCTAATAATTGATGAGATCTAACTAACTACTAACAGCTAGTGATAAGTTAGATTAATAGGACAAATAACTAATTAGCTAATTTCTAATACTTAAGAATATAAACACGCAGATTAATTGTTAATCCACTAGATGTTAGTCCTAGTCTATATAAATAAACTAGAAAAATAATATTAACGACAACATGATATAATTACTATTATTTCATCATATATGATCGTTAGTTTAACAACAACTTTATCTCATTTATAAGAAAGAGCACCACTCAAATAAAAAAACCAAACATTAGCAACATATACAATAATAACAAGTCATTATTAAAGTGGGATGTCTACTAATTTCAAATATTAATATCAGTGTATAATATTAAAATACTAATATGGTAAATAATTAATAATTATATAGTTTACTGTCTTTATTATTTTACTGCTCACATGAAAGATTTTTTATTTGGATATATTTCTAAATTATGTTGTTTTGTACCTTTAAAAAAATATATAACGGTTTTCCAAAACAACTAATTGGTTAGTTCAACCACTTACCACACATATTCATATATTATTTTTAAATAATAATTCAACTTAGTTGTAAAAACTTATTTCCAAAATCATATATACTTTTTTATTAGTTGAATATTCAATTTCTTTCTTCATGTAGAATTGTTCCACAGAAAGTATTAAATTAGCTAACCATTATTTTAAAATATAAATTTTGATAACTTTATTGTCGATTTCATAAAATTTGTAATGTCACTAAGATTATCAATATTTCACGTCACCTATAATTATTTGTATTTTAACAATTATTATGATTGGACATTCCAAGTCTTGTTTTCCAATCCATTAGTTTCTGTGAACGTTTATATTGTTTATGTAATTAAAAAATAATTAGTTTATTGGCCATCTAAATAAGTATGTTAAGTATTAGTATGACACATCTATGTCCCGTTACTCTATCCTTTAAATATACCACTGTCGTGTATTTGGCATTTTATGTTGTTACGGGGTGGAAAAGCACTGCAATAGTTTCGTTATACTGGTGCAATGCAAGTAGCGCTGGTAATGGATCGTGATTTAAATGCTTCTTAACAAAATGGTAAGGTTTTAAATAAATTTTTGTTAAAAAATGAATATAAATATGACTCAATCATAATCCGATCCGATTTTTAAATTTTATAGTGTAAACTTTAGAGCTCATTGTCACCCCTAGGTGCAAATGGCAACCATCCAAAGATATCACATAAAAAATAAAATTTACTCTAGAAATACTAATCGTTATATAAAACTGAGATAATTTATACCACTACTTAATCCATTCTTACTTCATTATGAAGAACGGGTAGTATCTTTTTTTTTCTTTACAACAAAGACAATTCTAGGATTTTCTTAAAGCTTTCAATCCTTTAGCATCTATCACATTGGTGTGTCGTCAGGATGTTCGAGCCAGATCCGGCGGTGTTGGTGTTGACGA
Source organism: Zea mays (assembly GCF_902167145.1). Classification (NCBI taxonomy): domain Eukaryota; kingdom Viridiplantae; phylum Streptophyta; class Magnoliopsida; order Poales; family Poaceae; genus Zea; species Zea mays. The sequence goes on along the minus strand of NC_050104.1, from coordinate 6,791,259 downwards.
ATGAAGCCGAGACGTGCGAGAAATTCCTCATGGACACACTCACCCGTGTCGAGGAGCGTATGGTTAGTCTACAAAATATGTTTTCATGTAAGAGTATATATATATATATATATATATATATATATATATATATATATATATATATATATATATATATATATATATATATATATATATAAATAAAGAACGTGCCAAATTTCAAAATAAAAAATATCGAACAAGTAGAATATGTTCATTTTAATTTTATTTTCCATGTTTCCACCTAGCTATAGTAGGTGATTTTATTTCCCTCCATATTTTGCACTTGGCTGGTTATTATTATGGTTAAATTTGTTCCGTGTCTTCTAAAGACCAAAAAAGAGAGAGTCTTATATTAACCATCGTGAATATTAATAGCGTACATTGCCTGCAGAAATATCTGTCGTGCAACCAGCTGGGCCCGTTCGAACCGTCACCCACCGACATACACGACGTATGTGATCGAGTTTAATGCATCATGGTCTCCCATCCCATGCATCGGTCGTAGTTCATGATCATGCATGCATGCATGGGTCATGCATCGATCGAGCACGTAATTAATTACTACTCCTGATCATGGGTGGGTGCAGGTATTCGGTGTGTCGCAGCAGCAGCAGCAGCAGGGGGACCTGAGCGCATTCGGGGCCGGCGACGTAGTATCGTATTTCGCTGGCGGAATGGCGGCGTCGGACATCTTCTCCGGTGTTGGCCCGATGTCGTCTTTCAGGTGGGCCGAATCCTCTCCCCAGTCGGATGGGCTACATTCACCAGCTATCTTTCCTACTTCCAACCGTGGGCCGAGCCCATGCATGGTTTACTATTGTGAGAGCTCATGCATGTGCATGCTGATCTCCAGCGAGCAGACGATTTTCGACTCGATGCGGCCGGACCCGGCCGTCATGGCTGGACTGGACCCGGGAATAGCCACGATCTGCACCGTCGACCAGCAGCCTCCCAGTCTCAACTGGGAGGACGCGTACGCGTCTGCGGGGCTCCTCTCCGCGCTCATTCCGTCCACGCCCTTCCCCCTCGATGAAGACCAGCAGGCGAGTTGAGTACCATCCAATTCGACAACTACTGCTTTAGTTTCCCCCCTGATTTGCTAGCTAGATACTACGGTATGGTCTCCAGATACAGGACGCCATGGCGCCGGTGCTCACGTCTCCGATGGTGCCGCCGCCGCCGCATCACGTGCACGAGGAAGTGGAGGCGCCGGAAAGCTGCTCCAACGTGTCGACGGACGGGGACCGCGCCGCTACAACCGCCCCCGCCGCCGTCGGTCAAGAGCACGGGCTGCCCAGTGCGGTCGTCGACTAGCTAGCTGCATCTGCTTGTCCGCAGACTGTTTTGCAGCATCACTTCTTTACCCAGCATAGCAGTTGGAAAGCCTACAGCTAGCCAACTAGCTAGACAGCCAAGGATGGATTATACCTCTTCCTCTAAAAGAATTAATGCTTCAAATTCTCCTTATTTAAAAATCAAACGCCAAAACATAAGATATCAGTAGTATAAGGGAGGGTCAACAAGTTTTCATGATAGCATCCCTCGTGTGCGTCTATATAAGACTACGTCGACGAGAATTTTCTAGCGCGCTTTCACACATCGTTACGCTAAGTTATGTTTTCCCGGCTCTGTGTTCTTGTCCGCACAAGACACGTAGTAAGAAGGGCTCCGAAACCATCGTCGTTGTAACAGATTCTGCTCGGGATAGGCAGCCGATCGGGTTTTTGGGGAGCGCACAACGTGACTGCTTGATCGACATTGACTCGTTGGTGACATCGGCATGTTTGCGAAATCGACATCGGCTTGTTCACGAAAACCTGATCGTCTTGTTCCTGGTGGCTGTTCGCCAGACTACACTGCGAACATCGTCCTGGGTCGAATTCCGATCGACTACATCGAACATACATGCCTCGCGTGAATAGAGCCAGCGGTGTCTTGAGCATTGTTTCTTATTTTTGCGCATGTTATTTTGTTGTTTGCTGCTACTATGAGTAGTTATACACACATGCACATAGCTGTCATCACGTTTATCGCGCTATATATTTCTCAACTAAATTGAATCTGAAAATGTCTAAATTCCTAACACTAAATAAGACAGTTTCTACAATGTAAGTCATGGGCTGCTCAACTTGACGAAAGAAATGGTGAAGTTGAGGTGAACTTCACCTTTTTTATGATGTGGGGTAAAAGGGTGCTTCACAAACACTAATTTTTAACTGAGAGATAATTACCAACCATTACCACCAATTACAAAAAAAAGGGGTTCATTCTTTTTCCTCTCGGTAGGCGATACACCTTTTCCCTTCCTTCTTCGCTACCGCAACAGATGGCAACACCGGCCGGCGCCACAACCGGGCAGAACTCGACGCCGGAGATCGCCGAGGACATGGGACACGATCCGCCGCCGGGTCCGTGCGGTGGAGGAGTCGCCCGTTGAGCAGAACCTGCGATTGCTGGGCGACGCGCAAGCAAGACCGTCCGCGATCTGGGCACCAACACTACCGTCGTCGCCTTGCTCGAAGAAGCCGTAGCCGCCAGAACCGTCTGCGCCGTTGGACGAGAAGGCACAATACGGGATCCATCCACGCCACCAGATCCGTCCGTGCCGTTGGATTAGTATTTTGATTTTTTTTTTCCAGTTTTCTTACGACAGGTGCTTCGTTGTTTCTTGAGCGTTTAATAATCAACTTGGAAACTTGGCATATCAACGCATGCATCCATATGCGAGGGCACGAACGAGTTCCTTTGTTTTTTTTGAAAGCTGTGACTTGGATAAAAAATGGGACTTTTTCGAGTAAGATCTTATTTTTCTGTGGAGTCGATCTACAAGGCAAAACACTCTCGAAAACTCTACAGCTTAAAGCAATTAAAGGCTTAAAGCTTATCAAGTTGAGCCGGTTTCTATAAAGTTAAGCGGTCCCAAACACCCCTATGATTCCTGCATTGTAAAGGAACCGGTGGTGTTGGGAGTTTTCTGAACCGGCATTGATATATGGTGAGATCTAGCGTTGATTTGGTCTGATACAGAGACAAATTAGCATAATAAATTTTAAAAGCAACAGTTTACTTGTAGTGAGCGTGTTGATTAAAATTATCTAAAAATTTAGGAGAACAACTGTTGTGCAAGGAGTCTTTCTTTGCAAGCGTGCAAGCAAACAATCTGATCCATTAGATTACGATCCAACCGTAGGTCACGTTTAACACTACTCTTCCACTATCAGCTCAATAATCTTTATAAAAAACCCCTAACAAACTATGGTTGTATCTGTGGTTGGATCGTAATCTAATGAATCAGATGTTTTTCTTGCACGCTTACAAAGAAAAACTGCTTGCATAGCAGTCGTTGCCAAAATTTAGACACGGCCGGAGAAGTAAAAAAAAAAGGTAATGGCCAAAAGGGTACTCGTATTTTTTTAAAAAAAAATATATAAGGGTAAGAATCGATGGCTGATCGAGCTAGCCAAGTTGTGGCAACGCAATTTGTCGCCAAGCAGCCACACACACCACATGAAATCGACAACGAGACTAGTAGTAATATCTGCAATTCTAAAAGGGGATGCCTTCCCCCATCCATGGTAGGGCATGCACCACCGTACCGCTGCCGAACCCCGGGGCCGGGGACCACCAGAGCTCCGTCCTGACGGCGCACGCCCGGCACGAAAGCCATGGATCACCGAACGCTCAGGCTCCGCTCCCCACCACGCGACCTGATGGATGGATGCTAGCTTGCGGTGATGGCTACCCTCCCAAGTAAAGTAAAGCTACGCTTAAGCTAATCATACGGTTCCCCCATCAAAGTGCGTGCCGGTAAGCCGTCGCAGTAATCTTCTAATCATCGAGTTCCGAGTTCACAACAAGCAAAACTACCAATTTCCGACGGCTAGCTGGACTATTCGGACGGCCTGGTAGCCAACCGGACTTTTAACTTTACTTCTGACGGCTCCGAATGATCCTCGGAGATAAACTTATCACCGACGGTTTATCTGCTAGCTGTCGGAAGTAATCCTTATGTCCGACGGTTTGTATGAAGACTGTCAGATAGTGGGACTCACTAGTGACAGTTACGGTCATTAACGGTTACAAATGCCGATAGACATAACTTATTTTCGACCAGCTGTCGTCGGACAAAATGTTATTTCGAATCAATTAAGGCCGAGGGACTACTGCCGTCAGATATAAGCCGAAGGTCGTCAGAAATAAATTATTTTCGATGATATAGGTCTTATTTCCGACAGCTTTGACCGTCGAAAATTCGATGTATTACTGCTATGGTTGCGAGATTCATATATATATTGTATTCATGTGTAGCGTCATGCCACACAAACACGTAGCCTTTGCGGCGATACGTCGTCCGTCCATGTTGAGATGGTGCTCTACTATCATCAAGCTTTACTCCTCACCAGAGGATCTATATCACACTGTCTATATTTTAAACTTCATGCTTTGATACGGTTTTTATATATTATATAAATAAATATTAATAAAATTATTTTTTAGTTCTAGAGTGTCAGCGCGGAATGTGAGACCGTGGTCCACGTACCCACGTTAGGTTCCTAACGTATTTTCTACTCTCTTTTTTTACACCTACTCAGGATAGCCACTGCATGCAGGATCGCACTTAAACGAAAGATACTTATTACACACGACATTTTCAGCGGTTTGGTTTCGTGGATCTGACGTTGTTCTAGCTCGACCCGACAGGGGTCCTTCGTCCATATGTGCAGTCGTGCAGATGTGTGCTAGCTCTCATCAGCTCCTCCGGTAATATAATATATAATATAAAGTAGCCTCCATTCACAACCAAAGACGGAGACGTGCTGAGGGCGAGGCCAATTTCGGACTGCAGTTGCATGTCCCACATGTGCATCTCTTTGATTATATATACCTGCTTCTTTTCTTTCTTTCAGGGGAGACGACGCATTGAGCGTACTAGCTAGCCTAGCTAGTACGAATTGCGCGCATTGGGAGAGAATAGTTTGGTAAAGAAGTCATGTGCGATCATATGCATGCGATAGTTTGAAGTTAGACTAATCTGGACCGCATATGTAACCAGAGTGGCACATGCACACATATGACATATGCAGCTAGATCATACAGAGCCAAAGTAGGAAGTTTCAAAATATATATTTAAATTGTCCGTCTCTTTGCCTTTCAAAACCTTGAATTAATAGGCTGTCTCTGGGTTCTTTTTGACGAGCCGTTCTGTAGATAGGACGTTGAGTTTGAAAACAAACAGATCGAGTGAAAGCCACTGTTCAAGTGTCTATGTAGGCTGTATTGATTACATAGAACATTTGCGTTTATTAAAAACAGCAGAGTATCATGCATGCATGATATATATTATAAGGGATGGTATGAAAGAGTACAAAATTGTATCCGAGTAGCGTAGAAGAAGGGAACTGGTCTCCTGGCTGCTTTCGCTTGTTGGAGCTAGCTACAAGCTGAAGCCTTATTTGAACGGCCTTGATCATTATTGTCATGCCCTTGCTTCCTAAAAGCAAGCTTTTGGATTATTATTCTTTTTTTCTTGATCTTTGTACGTGTTTCACATAGTTGAGTATGACTCTTGAGTCTTTCTTTCTCTTCCAGAAACTATTCAAAATTCAAGTCCAGGTTCTATTTGTCCTCAACTGTGTAGTATATATTATAGTAGTGCACATGAAAAAGTCTCATATTCTTTTGGAAAATACTTCATAATCACATATGCACTACAAATTCCTCAGGTAGAGACTGTCCAATGTACTTGTTGAGCTTAGCTATATAGTGGACGTCATTTTCTGAATGTAGTAGGCACGCACCCCCATTGTCATCATATCTTATGTTAATGAAATCACTCATTATAGTCCTAGTATAAGCTTTCAATGACCCGGTGAACTGGACAGTCACTCTGTTCAGAGATAATCTCTGGCTGTTTCGCACTCTAGTATAGACCCTGTAATCGGAACTCTACTGAGGCTCTTGATTATCATAAAACACTTCATGTTTGATCTATCCCATTTCACCTATTCTATGTAATATTGCATCATCTTTTGCTCATATTATGACACACGTCCTCTTTGGGTCCAATTGATTTCTTGTTCTAGAGTGTGTAGTCAAGTTCACTCAGAGAGCTAGCACTACATCAATCTTTTTCTCGACGAACCGGATAATTGCCACCACTTAAGGCCATGTTCGTTTGATCCCAAAACCATAGGGATTGAGGGAGATTGGAAGGGATTGGAGAGGATTTTAACTTGTAGGGGATTTAATCCTCCTCAATCCCTATGGATTAGCATAAAACGAACAGGGCCTAACGGTTCTATCTGCCCCAATTGGCATTTGGACCTTTGCAAAGAAAATAATAAATTTAGGACTAATCATGGTAAAAATTCTGAAAATAAGATAATACTTACATAAATTAAATATTCAATATTGGTCAAATCATAACCATGTTTTTTAAATCTCTAATTCTTAACATTCTAAATTATAGTTGGATGAAATAGAAAAATAAGGTACTTAATAAAAGTACTCAACTTTAGTCAAGTATTGTTGTGCCACAAAAGAACAATCCTCATAAATAGATAGAATAATGCACAAAAGTATTCTAAAAAATTATGCAGCGGGAAAATAGTCCATGAAAAATTTTATATCTCCGGAAAAATCTTCTACTATTTTTTCCCATTTTCTATTTTCTTTAATTCTATTTTTGTATAAATGGAAAAGAAAATGAATAATTATTAGAAAAAATTTAAAAAAAAACTAATTTCAATATATTCTCCTTTATTATTCGGCCTTTCGGTCTGTTACTATTTGGCCTAGTGGCCACTATGTAGAGGGTGTGCGTGCCAGGGCTGTAACTTAGGCCCGGGTTGCCAATTCGGCAAGTGGCAACCACGCGCTCACCTCGCCTGAATCTAGATTGTAGGATTCAATTCAATGGTCACCTCTAAAGCATCGTAGTATAAAATATAAGTTGTCTCGCGCAAGCCCAAAACCCTAGCTCATTCTCTTCTCATCCTTGCTACACTCACCTCTTTGTTCTCCACCTTCTGTTCTTCTCTGGCAAGGCAGAGAGCAAAGCATAGTGGTGCTCTTCTAGGTGAGCGTGTCACCGTCAAGGTGTCTTGTGGACGGTGTCGTAGCACCAAGAGCTCTCCAAGCACCGATGGCGGTGGTCCTCTTCACGACGTTGGCGCATCATCGACTATGGCCTAGGCCAAAGTGAGTTCGTCACCCCATCTACCCTCTATTCCCTTCCCCCTCTGGTTTCAGAAAGATTTTTGGATTTATATGGGTTATGGTTTTGATTAGGGATAGGATTCTTCCATTAGGGGTTCAAGTTTTCTATCGGGCCCCTTTCTAAGTTCTTATCTAAGGGATCAGGGTTGGTGAACCAAACCCTAAGTCTTTCTATCTTAAACTTGAAGAATTGGGGTTATTGTTCTTATTCCTAAATCTCTTTGTTTTTATCTAATTCTCTTTCACTTTCTTGGTTTTTTCTAAGTTGGATCTGAGGCGCTTGGGATAGGGGTTCTACCCTGATTCTCCCTCAGGTCTAGATTTAGGGTTAGGGTTTGGGTCTTTGGCAAAGCTACCTAGATAGTGACTAGAAATTGTGTTTTTATGTCTTGGATCAAAGTTTGAACGACAAACTATTTAGCCATGGGGTTCTACTTTCCGTCAATCTTTTCTCAACAACGAACCATTACTTGGATTGTATGAGTTCAAATAATGCTTTACAAAAGACTATCCAAGTCTCTAGGTCGGACTGTTCGTTATACTATTTCAAGTGATGGATAGAAACTTTGAACATTCCATGTAGGTGTGTTAGTTTTTTATTGAACAACGAGCTATTTGGGACTGTATGCATATGTCTGTCATATTATATCAATTAGTAGATAGAAACTTAGAAGTTTCTCGATATGTTAAATATTGACTGTTGGTATAGGTGTACATTCGAGCCGCCCGGTCGGCCTGGCCCAAGCCCGAAAAGGTTCGGTCCGTTTAAATTTTGGGACGGCCCGACACGTTTTAATTTCGAGCCGGTCCACAGGCCTGGCCCTTGGCCCACGGCCTGGCGCATAATTGCTTAAACGTGTCGGGCTCATTTCGGACAACCCGAAATTATAAAAAGCCAGAAATTCAATTTTTGGCCCGAAATTCACATGAGAGCCCTAAATTCAAAACAAATTTAATAAAACAAACAAAAGATAAGACAAATAAATTTGATCAAAATCAAACTTAATATTTGTATTAAGTTACCAGAGCTATGCAATGACTACCTCATTAAAAACATTTTGTAAGAAGGAAAAAGAGTATAATCAGCTCTAAATAGAGTTCGTAAGTTTAGTTCATTATCTAATGTGCATAACAAAAGTAAGATTACATCACATGCTCTAATTCAAAGCTACAAAAAACATCTAACTAGCATCATCTCTAGCTTTGTGTTCTTTATCAAGTACATGAAAGTGTGGAATTAAGTGCAGTTTTAATGCCATTTCGTGCCTCTATATGGGCTATTTCGTGCCTGCCCTAAACAGGTCGTGCTCGTGTCCGCACATAGGCCATGATCTCGGCCCAAACCCAGCCCGATATATCGGGTGGGCTGTACTTTTTTCTTGTTTCAGGCCAGCCCATCAGGTCCGGCCCAAATGTACACCTATAACCGTTGGACTATCCATGCCTTTGTGGTGGACTGTTCACCAATGACTTATTGAGTTGTCTAGCATGGTTTTAATTGAAATATAATTGTTTCATTTTGAATGCATATTGTTCGTGGGTTGTATCTCTCACTGTTCGAGAGTGTGTTGTTTTCTTAAAAAAAAGTCTTATATCAGCTAGTTGTGGGATGTGAGGCTATAAATAGAAGGTGCGCGGGTGTGTGCACCTTAGCCTAAGCACCATGATCACTTATTAAGCATACGTACTTGAGCCATCCCACACCTCTTACTTATCAAGTCGGTTTATAAAGCAAGTAGATTGTTGGTAGAGGAGCAGATGGAAGTTATTAAATCCACCTTAACGAGACTAGGGGTGCATGAATTACGTCTCTCGTGTGGTGAATTACGTCATCGAGACCACGAGATATATTCCGTCTCTCTCGTGTGGTGAATTCTTTTCGTGCTTTTTTATTTCCATTGTTGTGATTATTTCTTACGCACTTACATTCGTAGAGATTATGACACCTTATTATCCTAGGTTGCGAATCCAATAATTCCTAGCTTAGCAAAGGCTAGAAGATTTGATTTTTTTCTTACGATTCTAATTAATTTTGCTTAGTGGCTTTTGTTTTTAGTAAAATCTATATCTATTTACCACACACACACACACCCCGCTTGTATGAATTAGGCATCGACACGCGTCCAGCAATTTTACTGGTACGAATTCCGGTTTTACAGTATACTTAGGCTCCGTTTCAATCTCACGGGATAAACTTTAGCTTCCTGCTAAACTTTAGCTATATGAATTGAATTGCTAAAGTTTAGCTTCAATTACCACCATTAGCTCTTCTGTTTAGATTAAAAATGGCTAAAAGTAGCTAAAAAAAAACTGCTAAAGTTTATCTCGCGAGATTGGAACGGGCCCTTATAGTACTTGATTGTTGTCGACTTGTCGTGGCGTACGGACGGACGCATTTACTAGCGTAACCTGTACTACTGTCGCGTTGCAATTTGTCGCCATGCTTTGCCACGTCACGCACGATGCGTACGTACATGGGCAATTTTTAAAACCAGGCGCGGATCGGCCATGGCTTCCTCCATCCACGGCAGGCGGAGCGGAACCCCGGCCCCCGGGGGACAGACAGGGTCGTGGGGACGAAAGCCACGCAGCACCAGACCCCACCACCACGAGCTGCCGATGATGCATGCAAAGGTAAAGCTAGTAGTACGCTTAAGCTAATTAATCTCATGATTCCCCATCCATCAAAGCGAGTGCCGCTACCCAGTTTCTTGAACCGCGAGCAGGCTAGGCTAGCATCTGCTACGCCTCTCTGTTCGTGCACGCGAGGGAACCGTCGTCGGGTCATTGTGGCCCTTGGATCAGGAGCGACGTGCAGTCACACGTTTCGAGCTCGGATTGGCGTCTCCGGCCCGTGGCTGGCGTGAGGGGGGATTTGTCCCTGCAATTATTATATACTCCATATCGGGGTTTGGGACTCTTTGGGAAGCGTCGTCAACAAACGCCAGAGCAAAGTTGCACCAACTTGCATGTTGTAAATAACGGCTTTGGTGTGCCCTCCCTCCTCCATCGGTGAAGCTGCGAGCCCTTTCCCAGTGGTTAGGAATAAAGATGTAACAGAAAAAGGATATCTCCCAATAGTTTCTTTAAATACTTATCTGAATGTACATACAGATGCTCTTAGGCTATTGGCGTGCGGCAGCACGGTGAGATAGAAATGCATCTATACATACCGTCTGGATCCTTGGAATTGAATTTCATTCTACTAATCGTAATTTAGGTATAGATCAATTAAGCTAATACGGTTTTTATACAAAACATATATATATTTGTATACTATTGTTAGTCATATGAGGAAAAAAAATATTTATATGCTACATTTTTTATTATAGAGAATTAGCGAGTCGAAGAGCGCGTTATAAGTTGAGGAGTAGAAACATAGACTAGTGATACATCAAATCAATTTCCACCCTCTCACTCCTATAAATTTGAGATAGACCTATATCTATGCTTTTTGCAAAGTGGTGGATTGTAGAAATTCTAAACCAAATAACATATTCTATTAAGTAGATTCCGATTCCTTGAAGGGACCAAAACGGCTGTCTCGTGTGTTATTCATGTTATATAAAAAAAACAAATATAGTAGATTTCTAAAACTAAAAGTCTTCTTATAGGAAAGCAAGTATTGATTTTATGTATCACTAAGCTATGTTTCTACTCCGCAGATTATAACACGCTCTTCAGCTCGCTCCTCGGCCTATAGTAGAAATAACACTGTGGCCTGGGCTGCTTCGCCCGCCAGAAGAAAAGCATGGAAGATAGAAGCAAGCGAGCAGCTAGTGTGTGTGTATATATATATATATATATATATATATATATATATATATATATATATATATATATATATATATATAGAGAGAGAGAGAGAGAGAGAGAGAGAGGGTGTAGGTGTAGAGGATCACAGTGTAATCTTGCTTAGGCTGTCTCTAAATCTTGGGTCTGCCACCACTGCGCCACCTACGGTGTGAGAGCTAGAGCACATGAGAGCACTACCAAAGATATAGATTGGTGGATAGCTCAATAGTGGCTAATTGTTAGTCGGAGGACGGGCAAACTGTTTGCTCATTAGCCATTTGACCTTGCTAATAGGTGCTAGGACTATCTCCAGCATCATACCCATGCATATACCTATATATTCAAACTCCACTATTGCGAGCACTGCGGAAGAATGCAAATCTGCTGGAGTCGGCCTAATAGATCGTGTAAAGAGAAAAAAGACATCTATTGTCCAAGTCTCCAAACATACCATGGCATAATATTTGCATCTCCAACAATAAACCCTAAATAAAGCCCTAAATTGTGAAATAAAACAGTATTTAGAATGTTTAGGGTCTCGAAAGAAATGTTTACTCCAACAGTCAGGCATTAAATCATGTTATTAAGGAATAGACGGTTGGAGATTAAGTGGAGACGAGGATAGGGCTCCAGTATATGTGGTTTTGAGCCCTATATTTAGAATAGGATGGTGTTTAGAGTCTCTCTTGGAGATGCTCTAAGGGCTTGTTTTAGGTACTCCAGTATTCATTCCAATACGCATGAGTTAAGGAGGATTGTGTCGTAAATTAAACTAATTTACACTCTAATACCTCTCAACACATGTGTATTTAGGTGAATATTAGAGTATGGAAACATAGCATAGAAGACCTACACTACGTGTATCTTTGGTACTCCCTCCGTTTCTTTTTAGTTGTTGCTGGATAGTTTAATTTTGTACTACCAGCGACAATTAAAACGAAACGGAGGGAGTATATGAGTACGAGTACACCAGGTCATCCCTGTACCATGCACGACTCGTCAACGTGTTTCCCTTTTATAGATAGATATGCTGTTGCCGGTCACTTCATCGCAGAGATTGCACGGCACGGTGCAGTGCAGATGCGCCTCGGCTACCGCCTGGCCTGTCTGGACTATGGACAGGCCATGTGACCCAGCTGCTCGGCACGCGCCGCGCCACTGCACCGGCCCCGGCCCCGGCCGTACCCGCAAAAGCGACCGGGCGGTCACGGTTGCGCGCGGACGCCCCGAGACGAGGCGCGGTTCGCAGTCACCCGTTCCGTCCGTCCGTCCGCGCCTCCCGCCACGTCCACGTTCCAGAGCCAGATTGGGCCGCGCGTCCACGTCCGTCACGCTCCTCGCGCCGTGGCCGACCCTGGGTGTGTCTGGCGGTTGTCCTTGTCCCCCCGCCTCGCCTCGCCGAGGCGCCGGCGGCGGCCGATTGCCCACGGCGTTTTCTGTTGGTTTGTTGTTTCCTTGCGCGGGCGCGGGGCACGGAGCTGCGCGAGCACTGGCCGTATAGTGGCCAACGGCGCTGCAGATTCCATTCTCGGTGGGTGTAGGGCTGGAAACGAACCGAGTCAAGCTCGGCTCGGCTCGGTGCAGCTCGGTGGCTGACCGAGTTCGGCTCGGCTCGGCTCGATCATTTCACGGGCTGAGGAACCAGGCTTGGCTCGGCTCGGCTCGCGAGCCACACCCTGATATTATTTAATTGCATTATATAATGAATTATTAGTATATAAATATGAAATATATAATATAATTCATTATTATGAGGAATCTAAATTATTAATTGTCATATATCTATCATGAAAGATAAGAAATAAATTGATAGCCTATAAAACTAGCCAATATCCATCAGTATTATACATATTAAGTAATTTGACATAGCTCGCGAGCCGGAACGAGCCAGCTCGGCTCGGCTCGCTACGGGAACGAGCCCAAAAGGCAGGCTCGGCTCGGCTCGGCTCGAGGCTCGCGAGCCGCTCCGAGCTCGAGCCGAGCCTCGAGCTTATTTTCCAGCCCTAGGTGGGTGCACCAAGGTATCACACCCTTTCCCTTCTCCTGATTCTGTTCCCTTTTGTTTTCCTCCTCTCGGCTTGGGTCTCTCCGTCGGATTCTAATCCTCGCCGAATCGGACGGACGGACCCGTCCCACCTGCTCACCTGTGCGGTTCCATTCTCGTGGCGACAAGTGTCCACAGTTCACGTCCTTCTCCACGGTGAAGAAGAAGAAGAAGAAGAAAATTAATCAGTTCCCTTGTTGTTGGCTTGAATTGTATCGTATGCTTCTCCGTACTTGTCGCTCTCCTCCCTTCCGAAACCACGGCCGGCCAGGAGGCGCTCTGAAATTGCTAGATCGCGACGGGATCTCTCCAGTCTCCAGGGTCCAGGCTGGCATAGTCGCCGTCCGCCTTTTAGGATTCTCTTTTTGGGGTGGCCTTTCGTTTCACTTGCAGAGTTATGAGCCAAATTCGCTTTATTTGTAAAAACTTCGTGTGGCATGTACGTAGTGATAGATAGATAGTTTCGTAACAAGTCAATCCCACTTATCTCTATAGAGGATGTATGGATGGAGTCGGTTTTTTTTTCTTCTTATCGTAGGGCAAATGGGGAACGGCAAAAAAAAAAAAAAATCAAAAATGGAACTTACATGCAAGTGCACTATGATCATGGATGGACTACGACGACGATTACACGAGGATCAGATCTGCCACGGCCAGCAGTTAGGGGAGTGCCTCTCTGCCAAAGGTCCTCAAATTAATTAATCTCAATTGTCTTCAAGTTTATTGCAGGAATGATAGAATGACCTTCATCGTAGCGATCTCCACAGATTAAGGAAACATGTGGTAGCTTCAGCACTAATACTTAGACGAAACCCTTTTGAAGTATCTGAAGCACACGAGGTGAATGGAGATTCCAGCGACGTGCATAACACGTATCTGAGTGAAAAAGAAAATGACACCCTCAATAGACAATAGTCTCGGTTCGTAGATCATGTGTATAAAATTTAAGAATATAAGTGTAATTTCATATAAAATTGTATGTCGCACCACCACCACTGTAAATAGAGGTACATTGTCCATACACACGGGCACCTTTTTTTTGTTGTTCACGTATGTGCTTATCCTCGAATCGCTCAGCATCCGAAGCTATAAGATGCAAACATTTCTGAATCATCTTCTAATCTTCTAAATGTATCTTTGTAACCGTATCAAGCTAAAAGAATGAAAATAAAAGGGATAAAACTCATGACTTACGACTTATGTGTAACCATATTTTCATGATTCATCTTGTTGAATATTTCCACTTACTCATTTTAACCTTCTCCCTTTTGATTTACTCATTCATTGCGAGTAAATCAAAGATAAAGGGAGAGACAACCATATTGATTTACTCATACATTGTGGGTAAATCGAAGGGAGAGGGAACCATATTAATTTAATCATGTTGCCCTATTTTGGTTTTCCCGAGGAATCTTGACAAGTGCCCAACACCAGTCGTGTGTGCGTCGAGAGGAAGACAAAATGGTGACCCGCTACATACGAGATAAGTGAACAAAGAAAATAGAATGAATCGATATAACGAGAAATAAGCGTAATTGACGGCAGTGGCCGGTAATTTCCACCCAACTTTACGACGACCAATGAAAGAGATCTCATGGAGTACCTCTTGAGTTCTCCAAAAAAACAGAAATCTAGCCACTAGATTCACCGTTTTAGTGAAGCTAGAGCGTTTGAAAAACTTTTTGTGTGGTAGAACTATTTTTTTATAGATTTTAGAGTTGAAAGAGTTGTCAGTGTTTGGTACTGCTCTGAGTTCCAGCTTCAACGTGAAGCTATGATGTATAATATAAATTTAGACGGTTATAAAATATTTTAATCTAAATAAAAAAACAAAATGACTTATTTAAATATATTCGAAAACTTTACAACTTTATTTAATTTTTTTTAAGCTTATAATGACCTACTTCATCAAGTTTTGTGAACATTAAACGGTCCCGAACATGATATATACGGACAAAATAGAGCACGGCCCACGTGTTGCTGTCCGAATCTCTTTTTTTCATTGAAATGAGTAAAGGTTATTAAGACCACTTGTAATTTTTTAGTGGAAATCACATCGTTCAACTTTGCTTTCCCATGGGATTGCCGAACGCCGATGGAATGTAACAAACTGCTCTTATAGGGTAAATCGATCTAATTTTAGGCCGCTCAGTGTTCGCTAAACAAAAAACTTTCACGAAAATATTTGTAAAGTTCGATGAGAGAAAGGATTTTTAGCAACAATTTGGAGAACTTATGTTCTTCTTCCTGTCCAGATCACAACTCCTACTTTGCACCTGGATTTAACACAGCCCCTTGTGCTCGAGCCCCATCCCACCCCACCCCACCCACACACAGGCACAGATGAGATGATGCATTGCAAACCATGCCCCCAGTTGGAATCCCTACATCCTTCCCCTTCCCACCAATATACACACACAGTGACTCCAGAAATACAGGATATACATAGGCTGATGGAAACTGCTGCGTTTTTGGGGCCTACACCACCAGGGCTCCAAAAATTTTCTTCGTTGTTATTACCCCTCTGGCGATGCTAGGCGGCCGCTACGGTGCTGCTCTTGCCGGGCTGATCTGAGCCTCCACCGCCGCCGCCACCGACGCCACCGCCGCCGCCGCCAGCCGGAGTGGAGCACTTCTTCTCCATGAGCTCGTCGAGGTTCATCTGCTGCTGCCTACACTCCTGGCTGCAGAAGGCCACCTCACCCCTGCATGCGCAGACAATAAAAAAAAGTTTAATCCTAATGATGGCTGACGAGTACACGATAAGTTTGTATCTGAGCTGGTCCTGGATGCATGAGAGGCATTTGTATTTTTGCTAACTAACAATCTTTCTGCTAACAAAATAGAGGGGGCGGCAGATCTTTGAGTGTTGGACAAGTGTTATGTTGGAGACCTATGCACATGTCCATGAACAGAACGCATGTCGAGGTTGGTTATGGACTTTACGGTTACTGAGCAACGCCACTTGCTCAGGAACTGAACCACTCGGAGAAGAGGAAAACAAAAGATTCTTTTTCGTTTCTCTCTCTAAGAGAAATGAGTTCTCTTTCACTCATATTAAGAGGAGGAAAGCAATGGACAAGAGATATTACTAATACAAAAGTGCATCAGTGATTCTCCAGCAACCCAAGGGGCAGATGGCTCTTGTTTTCCTCTCAATCAACTTGTTCGTTTCATTTTCGTTCTGTCCACTTGGCCCGTTCAAACTGGCATCCGTATATATAGGATCATCATGCATCACCAAGCATTTGTAACAGCAAAGAAAAAAAAGAGAGAGAATCTAACACGATAAACTCGCAGAATATTCCTCAGGCAAGGAGACATAGGCAATGCGATCAAAATTTTTTTATCTCATTTTCTTTTTTTCAGGCAAAAATGGATATAAACTAATCGCACATAGTTCCTCTAAAACAAAAGGAAGCCAGATCACCCAAAAATATCCTGCGCCAAAGAAGCACCGAGATCAAAGCAGTTGCGCGGAAACGATCTTGGAGCGAGGGAAAGAACAAGCAGCAGATCGACAGGCTGAAAGAGATTCGACCAACAGCAGAAACATTGGCTGGCTACGCATACCTAAAAAAAAGCAGAGCCCACGCAACAAATCCGGCCAAAAGAAAGCAGAGAGGCTTACGCACATGTAGATGAAGGTGTCACGGCCGGGGCCGAGGCGGCGGTTGCAGATCCCGCAGGCCTTGAGGAAGGCTGCCGTCTCCATGGCGGGGAGGAAGTCCGCCGAGTGCGTCATCGTCATCTCGGCGCCCCACGCGGTCCCTGGCCCTGCCACCGCATGCCCCCTCGCCGCCCGCGTCTTGGGCCTCCCGGAGAGATCCGGCGGCGGCGCGAGGTCCGACAGGCTCGTCGTCCGACGCATCGCGGACGACGACGACGACGTGGAGCCGTTGGTTTTCCTGGGACGCTTCCTCGTAGGCGTAGACATGGTCACCTCGGACGGATCTCGTGACGGCGGCACCTTGCTGTCGTCGTCGTCGTCTTCTTCTTTGGGAGCGGAGGGGGCGGAGTGGCGAGTGGGGAGGTTCGCTCAGGACTTGTGGAGGGAGAGATGAGCCGTGGGGTGGTTAAAAAAGGAGGGAGAGGAAGGTGAGGGAATCGGCGGATCTGCGCCGTCCATCGGAATCTAATCGATCGATGGATACCATCCCTCACCAGCGAAGTGACGCCGATGAATTGAATTATTATTATTTTATTATATATACGGGTACAATTTAGATAGATCCACTTCAGGACAGCTTAGTTTTTTTGGGGTTAATCTAAGCTATTTTTAAAAACTGTCAGTAAAACAGCTTCATATATATGGTTTAGAGAGGACAACGAAGAGAGAGCTGTGAAAAACTAATTGTTTTTAGCTTTACCTCTCTCTAAAGAGAAAGTTGTGGCCACTTCTCTTCCTTCTTATGTAAGAGCATAAAAAAAGAGTTTTTATCTATAAAGTCATTTTGAAAATAGGTGTTTGATAAAAAAAACACGTAGTAATAACTTGTAAAGCTGTTATTAGTAAAGTTATACAAACGTGATCGTCCTAATGTTCACATTTTTTCTATTTTAAAGGATAAGGTTTATTTATGACGTGAGGTTTTGGGTTATTGAGACTTAGAGCAACTCCAGTAGTTCTCTAACAGACTTTCTAAATCAACAATTTAAGTAGTTAACACAAAAATTCATCTCCAACAGTTCTCTAAATGAACTTTCTAAATTTAACAACTTCTCATCTAACCTTATTTCCTCTCTACATTTGGCAACCATTTAGCAATTCCCTAAACAAAAAATATTTACTGCATTATGTAGATAACGAAGGTAATTGATGTCATCTATGACTTTATTTTTTATGTGGATAGATATAAAACAAAACTACAACCTATATTTAGAGAACTATTGGAGAACTCACATTTTTTTACTCCCAAAGTTATTTAGCAATTTCTTAAATCTGTGATTTAGAGAGCTAAAATTTACATAACTATTGGAGTTGCTCTTAGAGAGTGGCGTTTGTCCTTTACATATACGTGGAATACTTCTGGTTCCGGGCTTGCCGTGCAGCTGCTGTAGTGTGATGAGCAAGGTCGATGACATGTGGGGGCCAAGATATGCGAGGCCAATTATCGGTGAGAGGCTGACATGCAGGGACAATTATCACGGCACGGGAGGACAGTTGTTGGCATCTGCGTGCAGTATGCTTGTCGCACTGCAAAATGTCGGCTATCCTTGTCAAGACCCATGATGTTACCAAAGATTTTTCTATTTGACGTATAATTTGTCTCATGTACTCTCCGTAGCAGTCACCATAGTATGATACAATCTATAATAAATAAGTAATCCTTAGTCCGCTTAAGTCGTATTTGATTTATAGAGACTAATACTTAGTTCATTCAATTTTATTTTCTATATTTAACATTTTAGTTCCTAAATTATTAAATACAGAATCTAGTTTCTAATTTTTCAAAATTTTGAGTGGCATGTTTCCAACTGACTCTTCTTATATGCATAATAAATATGTATCTAAAAATGTTAAAACACCTTATAATTTAAATGGAGAAAAAAACCATCTAAACGTATGAAAAAATGGCATTCCCTATCTTATGAATATAACACAAATGTATCTCGTTGAGGACAAACTATTTATTTTTTTTACTAATTAATTAATTTATCATAAAGTTATAAAAATAGAAAAATCGGTTAAAATGGTAGAAAACCAAGTCTCCTTTCGCTATACTTTGATCCACACATGTTGGGGGAAATTGGGCTGAAAAATAAGCTGGATTGGTATTGCAGACCGAGAAAGAAAACTGTACGGGCGCACTTTAAATCGTGTCGGATTGGGTCGCCGCTCATTTGACCATCTATAGTCGAGTACCTAACCCTAACCATCTATGATCTGCGAGCGTGGAAACAAAAGTGAGAAAGAAAACTTCATCTTGTCTCACATTACACCACACACTTTACCGCTCGTCATCTCCGCCTCTCTTTTCGTCATATCGTCGTCCGACGCCTTTAGAACAAAATCTTAGGTGAACCGCGAGGCACAACTGGATCCGTGCGATCCAACCCTAGAAGCGTGTCGTACGCCTAGCTCACCATTGGTTTGGCTTGATCTGGAGGCACGTCGACTCCCGACGTATGTGCTGACCCAATCCTAGTCCCATGTTGTCTTCCTTTGGCACGACCAAAGAATCTATGAGTTTCAATAATTATACCATTTGAGCGAAGTCTAACTATAGAAACCGTAGCAGTGTACGAGATACTTAACTAGTATCTTATATAATTTAGATCCGAGAGAGTACTTGCAAGGAGCTTAGATGCACAGGTGTATCTATAATATACAAAATCAACTTCAGATGTTATCATCTAGGAATTCAACGTCTCCTCATCTGTGATTGTGCCTTTCTATCTCCCTGTGTTTTATGTACGGCGTGCACACTCTGCAGTCACCAAAGTGAAGCTGAAGAACAGGGTACAGAGTACGAAAGAGCTCAGCATGGCTCCAGGTGGATGAGCTGGCGAGGAATGCCAAAAGCAACTGACGTTTGCTCCAATCTTTGAATTATTTGGTTCATCCCCCCTCCGAAGTTCCTTCCCTACGACTGAAGCATGGCCTGACAGGTGTTGACTACAGAACTGTCCCCTGCTCGCCCGAGAGAGGAACAGAGTAACCTCCGCTCTCACAAAATAGGCAACGACTAATACGCGAGTAACCATTATGTATAAAGCGTACAAGCAGGTTTTTTAGTCCGTTGGATCTAGATCCAACCGTATATGTAATCGTGGTTTGTTAGGTTTTTTTTATAAATCTACACGAGGTGGTGGTGAGAGGATTTAAATGCTAAATATAACATATCGTTAGATCTAGATCTAATGGACCAAAAGACCTGCTTGCACGCTTGCACATAATGGCTGCTTGCATATTAGTCGTTGCCAACAAAATATGACCTCTCCATATGGTTGTCTCCGCATGGTTGTGTTGTGTCAAAAAATATGGGCATCTCACACTAAACGAAGTCATAAAATTGCAACAAATTATCGGATTCGAACCGATGACTTCTGTCTTACCAAGACATTATTCTACCACTAAGCGAAAAGCCCTTTATCAGATTTGAACCGATGACTTATGCCTTACCATGGCATTACTCTACCACTGAGTTAAAAGGGCTTTTTTATTCAATAATTAGCCACTTTCATTTACCATTATGGGTCTACTGCAAAGATTTCCCACTCCTTAGCCGTAAAGATATGTGGCCATGAAAAAGGAGGGGATTTAGTGGAACAGGATTGGCCGGGCGGTAGAGTCGTGGAAACACTTGTTGATTCCTATTTTGGACCCTAGCTCCATGGAACAATATGCTACTGCGGAAACATGGAAGAATTGCAATCTTAGATCAAAACACTATGTATGGGATGATATGAACTGCCTAACTGTTCACTTATATGGTCACTCAAAAAACTTTTTACACTATAGACTACATTGTTCGTAAATTATAGTTTGAATATGGATATGAAAATGAATAAGCTGCTAGGGATATCCTAAGGCAGTGGCGGATGCAGGACGAGAATTCATAGAAGGCCAAGAAAACTACTGCCTCCTAAAATTTGTTTTAGGTATTTAATAGATTTATACAAAAAATAAGGTGTGTGTTCTGTATATACGTCTAGATTTATCATCTATTTGAATATAGACATAAAAATCAAGTGCTAAAGTGAATACTAATTTGGGATGGAGGGAGTACATGACAAAATCAAGCAAGATCGTATATATTCATCATCATTGAAGGCTAGGAACGTTGGGAAAGGGGCGGGGTAAGATGATGTCTCCGGCTGAGTCAGGACTCGCTAGTTTGTCAAGCTCACCGGCGTGGAGAATAGGTTGCATCGTTGCAATGAGCGAGATCAGGCCCATTGAGCGGGCCGACGTCGCGATGATGATGAGTGGGACAAGAGCACTAGGAAGGGCATGGGGTAGCAATGTCGCGCGTCGGAAAGATGGTCGATGACGGGAAGGTGATATCGGGCCGGACTATCTCGTTGGCGTCGAGAAGAATGGGACCAGATGGATAGATGTTGTAAGAGTGATTGGATCAATACTGTTTTGTATTGATCTCAATTGTAATATTTATACACGTACAAGTAATGGCTAATACGCTGTGACACGGTCCAGTTAGTTAGTGTTGAGAGTCTCCTTCTCTGTCGAATGTCCTCAAGACGGAGAAGTTGTCTATAAGCAACAAGATTGAATGCCGAAGCTACAACGAGCATGTGTAAAAAGTCGAAGGATGACAACTTTGATTTAATGGTGGTTACGAAGGTAAACCATAATGTTGAGTTGAAGAGGAACGAATCAGTTAATCCCTGATGTTTTGCATTAGGATAATGTGAATACATTAGGGTCACAAATGTATTTTTACCTGGCCTGCGTCTCGTGTCTATAAATAGGTGAACGGTACCCCCGTACTGTTCACGCTGGATTGTAACTGTCCTTGCATCTTCACCTTCAAACAAGCCGAAGGTATTAATGTAATACAAACTTTGACCGTGCTTGTATATTTATTATGAAATGAATATGTGGCATAATATCAGATCTCACAAGTATATTTTCACATTTGCGAATAATGAGGACTTGTTTTTCATGACATTTATCTAAGATTTATTAAACCCGAGAGAGAATGATGCTTCGAAGGACGAAGGTATTTAACATATAACGAATGTGTTGCCTTGCTCTTGATTCACAACAATTGAAAACAAGTGACCAACAGTTAGATTGTGGACGACGCAAGCCCAGATGACACGGTCATGGTCGTTGGGTCGTTGCAGTTGTTAACAGATACAAGGTGTTGGCGCCGATCTGGCACCAAACACCAGGAAGAACAACTCGGCGGTGCTCTCTGCGGGGCGTGGACGATCCGTAGCCCTGGACCGGACCGCCCGCGACCTCGCTGCAGGAGCAGTTTCTCCCTGTACGCTTGTCGTACGGTCCGTGCTCGGGGCTCAGACGGTCTGCGCGTGCGCAGAAGGTGTTCTTCTCCACAACGAACTTGAATCTCGCCTCCCGGGAGGGACCCCGTCAGGGAGGAGAGATCTTGGATGTGTCTTAGGATTGGCAGACTGTCCAAGACGCCTCTAGACGACACCGGGCGGAAGAGAGGTGAGGAAATAGGTTGAGGGAGACTAATACTAAGGTTAGAGTACTCCTACTCCTAAGTAATAGAAAGAACAGTGCAAATAAGTTAAATTTGATAAGTAGATTTGATTGGATTGGTTGTGGGGGCTTCAATCGGCCGCACCCCTTTATCTATATAAAGGGGAGGTCCGGACCTATTATAAGTCGGTTATCGAGTGAATCCTACATGTTTTGCTAACAAATTTAGCAAGAAATCTGGAACCCTAACTGATTTTATGCATGCGCGGACAATCCGAGCCGTGGAAGATCAAGCCTTAGGACCGTCCGCTCGGTCATATTTGATGCTCAACACAAGGATTGGTCCGATAAGTAAAACGAAAGTCGGGAAAACTGTACCGATCCGATGAGAAGACATAGGATATGACTGTTTTAGCTCACTTAAATCTTTATTTTTTTTCCTATGCTGAACAGTAAATAAACGTTGGATATAAAATGGTACATATATAAAATTGAGGGGCGTTCCATGGTTGCGGTGCTGTGCTGTGATCAGCAAAAACCTAAGAAGTCATGCAGCTCTTTGGTGACATCAACATAAACTAACCTTGACCTGAGGCCAGGGAGTAAGATCGTCCTGTCGTTGGTGTGCTTCTTCTATTGGCGAGAAAAGCAAACATGGTGAGCAACTGAGCAGCCGGTGCTGTCATAGCAGCAGCAGCAACAGTGGATGGATAGTCCGATCCGCATTTGCGCGGCTAATGTTTGCCTCGTCAGTGGCCACGAGCAGGTACTGCTAGCTATTATACATTCCCCTCCGTATAAAAAGGCAGCCACGATCGATGACCAATACGAGCCTCGGCCTTGCAATGATGGACGCGCGCGACGCCATACGCGCGTCGTGAGAGCGCGCACGTCCTCCCGCACCAGAGGCAAAAGAGGTGGGGGACGAACAGCCAGGCATGAGCATGACGGTGAGCTCAGAAGCTGGCCTGGCACTACCGTAAAGCGAAGCGAAGCGAAGCGAAGCAGAGGAATGGAAAGGAGTGCTGCTGAGTTCACGTCGCCGGCTGCTTTTCGCGTCCCTTGGATCCTGATGCTGTCACCATGAACTCCACTAACTCCGGGGCCGGCGATCTGCCTTTTGCGTGAGTGAGATCTTGCGTGCATGAGCATGAGAAAAATGCGCTGCGAGCTGTCAGCTCAGTGGCTATAGATGGCCAAATGGGACGTACGTGACGCGCTCGTTCGAAGCATGGCCCGTTTAATAGTGCCGGACCGGGTTCGGTACTGAGAGTCGTACTGTACTTGGGCCGCTACCTCAGCCCGTAGTGCCAACCCGATGCTGCACGATTATAATTTTTTATTTACAAAATATAGTATATATATATTTAGAATTTGTATTCATTATTTATAACAAATACACTAGAGTTCTCCTGGTTAGTCTCCTTCACGTAGAGTTTTCTAGCCTTAGACTATAAGGGTGTGAGTTTGAAACCCCGTCCCACACTATTTTTTTTTTGTTATTTTCCCGATTTAATTGGATAGTGTAGACAGGTTAACGGACCGGTCTGGCACGGCTACCAGAACGTGTGCCGTGCCTAGGCCGCGGCCACGGCACGTGGTCCGGACGGGCATGACCCGATTAGATGTCGGGCCTAACGGGACCATGCCGGGACGGGCCGCCTGTTTGGGCAACTATATCAGTGGTCAGTGTGATGGTCACCGGCATCTCTCGTTTCTTCCATCGGCTGCCAGCTATGTGCTTCATGACCATCACATCACTGGTATCTCTCACTCCCTATTTTAAAATTCATTCTATAAAATAATACGGTGTATAGTACAAAATTTGCACGACAATATACATGCTCTACTGCGCATAGCCTAACAAGTGTCAAGCAGGACCAAATGTGGCAGGTGTTAGCAACATGAACATAGTTAGAGACTACGCATGAGCTATTAAGCCTGATATACTCCGAGCGAATGGTCACTGAGAAAAAAGAACCAACAAAATGAAACATAAACATTGGGAGATTACAGAAAAACTGGCCCATGAATCCATGATAAGTACACTGTTTTATCTTTTGTTCTTTCTCATTTGTTTACATTCTAAAGCAATACTAATATCGATACTCTGCAATCTTCAGTCGGTTATGATAGACTTCAGTTATAATTACGCCACACGCATTTCCGTTCACATTTCATTGTTTTTTCCCCTTCACGCCACACCAAACATGTGTGTTTCACCAAGAGTTTAGTTCAAACTTTAGCACAGTGTACGGGTTCAACATGGAAATCAGTATACTCATCATCACTTCGTACAGACATGCATAAGGGTCCGCATCATGTGTGTATTCCTTGGTTAGTTTTTTCTATACCAAGCAGAAGGATCACAACCTGTTCGTTTTAATCTCAATCCATGTAACAGGATTTGAGTGGGTTTAGATCCACAACAAGTCAAAATTTCTGCTAATTTTTTCTAATCCTGTTTAATATGAGAATAACCGAACACGAGAACCCATGCCAAAAGAGGTTCATGAGCAAGGTTCACAAAACCCAACAGCTAATCCAGCTTACCAGTTGGCTAATCACAAATCAGCGTCGGTCGGTAACGCTGACACGCTGGTTTTAAATTTTGAATTTGGGATAAGTTGTAAATTTTGAAAACTTTTGATGTAAATTTTTATATAAATGCTATAGATTATTTGAAGACTTTCTGTTGAAACCAAATTTCAAAATACACAATGGATTTTAAACTAAAAATCGTGAAAATTTCAGATAAATAAAAAATAAAAAAATTGTATATCAGATAGGATTGCTAATTAACTGCTCCCCAAAGCCAATAAATCAATGTGTATGATTGATTAGCCGACGACCGAGTAGGAGCTAGGGTTTAGGGGATTTTCCCTCTTTTCACTAGAATCTTTTCAAATTACCACTAGCTAACAATACTTGTAATAATAGATCATGTTATTGCTATTTTCAGAATGTCGGATCAAATCGATCTGGTTCGGGAACATGGGGACAACATATATCTTGGATTCATGAGCAACTATTGCAAGATACATTGGATGATAAATGTAGGAAATCATGGACGTGGTGACAGAAATTGGTCCAAACATGTGGTTCAGATTGTCACTAATAATGTAGTGAACTACAAAAAGGCATGTCGTACGGTAATCGCGAAGCATCCTTCTATTATGTGACAGCCGTGTGTGGCTCATACATAAATTTGATGCTGAAGAAGATTGGAATTTTTTTGGAGCATGATGTTGTGATTCAAAGTGCTAGGTAGATATCATGGCTTATTTACAATCATAGCAAGTTACAGTCCATGATGAAGGAGGCAATCGGTGGGGAGTTGGTTTGGTGGAATGCCACCATATTTCAAACAAATTACACATTCTTAGAGAGCTTTCTGTGCCAGAAGGAAAAGTTCATGGAATGGATGGGTTATTAGGGATTCTTACAAAGCAAGTTCAACACATACCAGATGCAAAGTACACATATGAAACCCTTATGAGCTTGTCATGGTGGGACCAAGTGAAGTATGTGGTTGATACAATAGAACCATTATTTTGTTTTCTTTGTTTCACTAATGAAGACAAGAAGGGAACACTAGTATGATTTTCAATGTTCATGTCATGAATCACTAATAACTACATCTTTCACAACGACTGCTTTGAACCCTCGGACACACTATGTGTACAATTTTCAATGTATTTAAACTACTAAATATAGTTATTGGACTTGTGATAACTTTGGTCCGTTTTTTGTTCAATTGTTGTGACCTAAACGTAATTTTATTTTTCCAAAAAACAAGAGGTTCAGTTTCACCTGATCAGTTGTTAGTTTATCGGTTTTAGAATCGATTAATTGGTCATATCAGCTGTACCGACCGATAAATCAGCTAAAAACAGAGCCAATTCAAAATTTGGTTTGGATTTGAATTCGACTGGTTTCTATTGGTATATGACGATTAATCATGATTTATCGTGGTGCTAACTGTTTTTTGTGGCATCGATATGGGGAACCATATTCATCAAGTGTGTGTGTATATATACTAGCGTTATTTGTCACCTAAGGTGAAACTTCACCTGGCCCAGTCCCACCCCGTGTGTCACACCAATCTAACGTGCACCCAGCCCCGCGCACCTACTGACTCACCAGCGCGTCCTCTGCGTCGCGCGAGCCTGGTCACCCCGAGATCGAGTCCCCCTACCACCCCGCGTGCCCGATCCAACTTGTCAGTTAACTGAATGTTCCATTAGTAATTTCTAAATGTTTCATCAGTAATTACCGAACATTGCTTCACTATAGAAGTGATACATTACTAAATGTTTCGTCAGTAATTGCTCTTTTTGCACTAACAATTACTATGCTTACTAATACTTACTAAAATTGAGTGATAAATGACTGAAAGAGCACAACGTTAGTAATTACTAATCGTTTTTGTCAGTAATTACTGAACGTTTCATCAATAATTACCAAATGTTTTTTCACTACTTAAGTGATAAATTACTGAATAGTTCGTGTAAGGAAAATGGATCCTGGGCCATTTGGCTAAAGGGATTTTGGTGTTTGATGATCAACATAACCTGTGGACTAATGTGTTTGCTAGTGTTTGTATTTGTAGTTCACATGATGCGAAGAGGATTGGACTAAGGCACTGAGGATGCAACTCCTCAAAAGAAGACAGAAAAGAAGCATAGAAGTCCAAGATTCAAGAACAAAAGACGCCCAAGGAAACAATGAAGAAATCCATGAAGTGAACAGTCAGCCAGCGCACTAGTAGCACACCAGACAGTGAACCGTAACATGTCCGGTGTGCACCGGCACCGGACAGTATGCGCAGAGGGGCCTGCAACCAGGCACCCTCGGGCTATAGCATCAGACTGTCCGGTAACGGTCTGATCCAACAATCGACTGCTACAGACCCCAACGATCGGTTGACATGGCCAGGGCACCAGACAGTGAACAGTGCATATCCGGTGTGCACCGGACTGTCCGGTGCGCCTGTCGACAGAAAGGTGTTGCTTCTGCCCAACGACTATAATTGTGAGGGGAGGCTATAAATACCCCCTAGCCGACCATTTGGAGGTGTGAGATCCCAAGCAACATACCAAGGCATATTGTAGACATTTTCAAGTGCTCAAACACCCAAGTAATTAATACAATCACTCGGTGATTAGCGTAGGTGCTTTGCGAACTGCTTAGGTTAGTTAATCCGCTTTTACGCTTGCTCTAGGTGAATCCTAGTTAGTTGAGTGAGTTTAGAAAAACCACACAACCCATCGACTCTTGCATGAGCCGTTGTAATTGTACCGAGTGGGGCGAGAGTCTTGCGAGATCGTGACAACCGAGTTTGTGTCACGGCCGCCACCGTGTACCGGAGGGAATGAGGCCCGCGGCATTTTTGCCAGAAGCTCAATAGTGGATACGGCAAGGAGCGTCCGAAAGGAGCCGGAAGCGGAGCACCACTTGCGCGTGGAGAAGGTCCGCAGCTCTCTACGGAGTTACTCGACCGAGGTGCTTGGCCCTCGCGTGTAATACCCAAATAATTGTGAATAAAGGAGTTAGAGTATTTGATGTTTATGGGATTTTTCTTTCTATTTGACACATGCATGAATATACATATACAAGATAGATTGGAATAAATTCCTTAATGAATAAAAAACAAAATATATAATATAATGGAAACACATCTTCATGATGTCACTTTTGCTTGTGCATTAAGCGTGTAAGTGAAAACCACAAACAAATTTGAAATTCAAATATGAGATTTTGAAATTGAGAAATGTTACTAAATAAAAGAAAATACATGCACCTATACCTACATACGTAAACTTACAAAAAAATAATATAGAAAAGGTGTAGCATGCAGGTAGTATTCTGATTTAGCATGTTAGAAGGGAACCTTGAACACCAAACCAAAACTTAAAGTACAAAATAGAAATTTCAGTTTGAATTTAAAAGGGAAGAGAATGAAAACAGAAATCTGTACTACTTATTAAGTACGTAAGAGTAGTCTGCCTCTCTCTGTTCTGCCGTTCTGCCATCTAGCTATCTCGATCGTCCGATATGCCGTGGATCTCCTCCCCCGTCCGATGCGCGTTCCCTCCACCAACGCACACCCTCCCACGATCCCCGCATCGCTCTCCCCCTCGCCCACCAGCCCTTCCCCGTCCTCCCGGCCGCCAACCGCCCCCGTCCGTTTGCCCGCACAACCCGCCTCTGCAACGCCCGTCCAGCCGCCGCCGGCGAGCTCGTCAGCGATGAGCACCGCCAGGGCGCCGCCCAAGCTGTGCCCGGTGACCGAGACACCCACATCTCGTGAGAAGCCGCCACCCCTCTTCTTCTCTCTCGAGTCTCGTTCACCCCCTCCTCCCAAAACCCTAACCCCTCGACTTCCCGATATGGCGTCGCATCCCCCCATTAGCCGTCGTGGCGTCCGGATCGCAGCCACCACGGATCCAGTTGGCAGCATCAGCCCCGCGCCCGTGTCCACCGCACTGCCGGTGGTCGTCGTCAAGTTCGAGACATCGTTCATGCTCTTGGCCCAACCTGCCGCGACGCTCCAACCAGGTATGCGACGTACTTGTCCATCTTGGAGAAGCCCCCGCTGTGACCTCTGCCGCTCCCTCAACACCCCTCCCTGCGCGCGATAGGATCTGGGAGCGGCAAGAAGTCGCCCCCATCTTCAGCAACGAGCTCATACCTTCCTCCCCTCCCCACCACCATCACCCCGCCAAGCGGGCCCACTGCTTCCTGTCCCGCCGGAGGGAGGTTCTGCTCCACCACCTCCTCCCCCTCTTCCTGGACATGGATCCCAGGCCATCTCTATGCTTTACTCGTTTGTTTTTTTACAAGTTCAGATCCACAAGCATACTCACATAGTGGACATACCCACGTGATTTTGTTATGCGCATGTGTAACCACCATAAGAATTAGGAACAAGCTTTAATGTTTATGCTCATTTTATATATGAAATTCTTACACTAAAAATGCATGTGCTATTCTTGCTTGAGAACAACAAAATCTATTTATCTTATACTTTTTCATAGGTTGTTGCTGTCAAACCAAATTATGTGCCTATATAAGTTGCGCTTATGGATTATGCGTTCGAGTATAAATTGCACCTGCATTTTGGTATGTCGTTGCTTATTTTGGTAATTTATCATCCTCTTATTTCTCTTTGTGTTCATTATGTGCGCTCTCATTTCTGCTTCTATGACCCTACAGGTTCTCGTTGGTGTTCAGTAAGGATTTGGTCATCAGCAATGATGTGTTTTAAGTTTCTCTTCTCTTGTATGTCGACGTGCATCGACTCAGGTATCCATTTCACTTGATTGTGCTCCTGCCTGCTCTTTTTGGCGAAGATAGGTGCCTTGGAATGCCTTTACAAAATGCATTTCCATGGTCTTTCCATGTTCTCATTTGTTTCATGCCTACAAGTGCCTTGTCCGTATACTGTTTCACGCTGATTTGTTGAGCAACCTGTCTTTGTATAGCCAGCCATCTTTCAATGAGTTGTGAGTGGATGCTCATGTCATTCTCCCAATTTTCCTTGTTGAATTTTACCATGCCTCTGTATTACAGATATTTATACATTCCTATGTCTTCTGACCTGTAAGTAAAGTCTACATATGACAATTTCAGTACATTATTTCATACTAAAAAGAAACGTTTGGACTATAGAAAGCTTTCTGTTAGCCACATGTTACCTTTTGGTAGATCTACTACGTTCTGGTACTCTGATTTGTCAAACTAACAACATAGAATTTAACAGATTTTAAAGATCATGTGATTGAACATTTAAGTTATTGCCTTTGAAGAATATTTAAATTTCGCGACAACAGCCCCATCAGAGGCATGAATCCTAAAGACCATGCCATCAACTCCTGTCGTACTGCCCTTGTTCTTATAAATTGTGTTTTCTCGATGTAACATTGCTCTGATTTATGTGTACTAACTAACACTAGATTATTTTTTCTTCCAATCTATTACCTATGGTTATAAATGTAACATAATTTATAATTTATTGATCTTTTAAGATGCTCATGACATTTCCCAATGCAACAAAATATCTGAAAAGTAAGTTCAATAAATTTTCTGGCTATGTGGATAAGCTATAATGTACTCACAATCTTTTATTCTTGTTTTAAGCAATTATAATCTTTGGTAAGGTTGATCCTGGGCACAAGGAAAAAGTTGAACAGATATGTAGTGCATTTTAGTGAGTATCATATGTTGATCTGGTGTACTGTTACACGATTAGTTGACAATAGTTGCTCTCATCTAAAACTAAATCTGTTTTGTACTTCAACTTTCGTTAAATAGAAAGCCTGGCCTTTTCTCAGAGTGGTCGATGGTTGCGTGGAAGAGGTGGGGGGCTACCGCGTCGGCTACGACATCAAGCTCTCCGGCATCGAGTCCCCTAGGTCGGTCACGGGGCTCGAGGGCGTCCGCGTCCGTGTGCTATTTGCCTGGGTGCCCATCACCAGTGTCGAGGCGGCCGACGGAGAGGTCACTGTCCACATCGGGCCAATCAGGAAGTCGTTCCCCGCCGTTGGGTTCAAATCCAGCCCCCGGTGCATCATCGGATTGGCGGCGGTAGATATCTTGCCTCCTTTGGTAGAACAATAGCCATGCCTTATTTTTTTTGTTATTTTTTCTTTGCATCAATGGAGTATGCCTATTGCTATGAGTTTATTTATTACATAGAAACTTAGTGTGCTTTTATTTAGATATGTAGTGCATTTTAGTTAGTATCATATGTTGATCTGGTGTACTGTTACACGATTAGTTGACAATAGTTGCTCTCATCTAAAACTGAATCTGTTTTGTACTTCAACTTTCGTTAAATAGAAAGCCTGGCCTTTTCTCAGATTGTTTATAGGTTACACTTCTCTTATCTGATTGGTTAGTGGTCACTTGTCAGGGGGTGGATTTGAACCCAACACCGCATGGCGCACGTTCTGCCGCGCCCGCATCCCGTGTACGCCCGCAGCAGCCCTAGCCGCGCATCCTGCAGCCGCGCCGCGCCGCATCCCGCAGCCTCCCCGCTCCTTCCATCCTCGCGAGGATCCCCCAGCCGCTCCTTCCATCCTCGCGGATCCGGATCCGCGCATCCCGCAGCCACCCCCCGCACGCATCGCGCAGCCGCTCCTTCCATCCGCGAGGATCCCCAGCCGCGCATCCCATCCTCGCGAGGATCCCCCAGTCGCTCCTTCCATCCTCGCGGATCCGAGCGTGACCCCTGGCCCCGGCGTCGGCGGGCGTGGCCCCTAGGCCACAGCGACGGGCGCGACCGTCCCAGCCTGCGTGGGTGCGGCGGCTCCGTTCGCACGGCTGCGGGACGGCGCACGGGCAAGCGTCCCCGGTGCGCGGGCGCGCGACGCTCGGTGGCAGCGGCTCCGTTCGCACGGCTGCGGGACGGCGCGCGGGCAAGCGTCCCCGGTGCGCGGGCGCGCAGCGCTCGGTGGTGGCGGCTCCATTCGCACGGCTGGGGGACGGCGCGCGGGCAAGCGTCCCCGATGCGCGGGCGCGCGGCACTCGGTGGCGCGTGGGCACAGGCACGGCGGACGGCCCCCGGTCTGCGCTATTGCCGCGGCCTCGGCATGCGGCAACGGAGCCCCATTCGCACTTGAGCAACATCGATTTTTTGGTAATCGAAGCCCCTCTTTTCCTTCTTGCCAGCGGCATATTCTTCTTCTTTCTACAACAGCAACTTCTCTCTCGCGAGCACTGCTGATAACAAGCTCATCGATTTTCAACTGTTGCTTGGTTTTAGGAATACTGCTAAGTGATACTGGACTTCCTTGGTGGTTTGCGTTCATCCATTCAAGATGGGGTACTGATGCTCTTTTTGCGCTACCCAGGGAGATGACGAATGAAGGAGAAGCGTTACGTTCGAAGCCTGAATACGACGAGTACTTGATTCTGGCATGGATGCTCCAGATCCACCAGGCTGGATTCGTTCGCTGCGTTTAGATCCACTCCGTTTGAATTAACGGTGTCTCCGCCATTATTGATGCAGTGGAGCAACATGTCTTTCCCTTTTTCTGTTATAGCAATTTATTGTTAGAAGTTTCTGGGTTCTACCGAACCTATGTCACATGATAATTCTATCCTGGAGTTTTATGTTTTTATCCCGTATATCTTGATATCTCCACGGGAAAACGGAGACTGAAAGGGGAAAAAGAGAGAGGCAATCTTAAGAATCGAATTGATTTATATTCTATGATTTTTTTGCAGGTTGTGAGGTTCTTGATTGAGCGGTCACAAGACCTGTCACTGCAATGGTCAGCAAGATGTTGCCATGCTCAACAATGACTACCATGTCTCAAGGGGCAAGGTTTGCAATTTAGCCTTCTTTTTGGAATACAAAAACTGTATAGCATATGGATATGCATCATTTAATTTTTGGTTGCAGGAGCACATCTTTTCAGCAGGTTTGAGTGAGCAATGCTGCTCCTTGAAGGTATATTGGTGTTCGTAGTTTTCTTCATTACATTATACTCATTAGTTCCAGCTGGTGGAGAAGAAGCAGTAATGTCTTAGCTTCTCTTGGTAATTTCAGGGGGACTTCATGAATATGCCAATAGCTGATAACACCTTTGATGCGGCCTATGCAATACAGGCTACATGTTACGCACCAGAGGCAGTATGTCTCCCATCATACTTGTGTCCGAGTCAAAGTTAAGGTTTCACAGGAATACCACAAATTCAGTGTTTGTTTTATCCCAGGTTATCGCAGCAAGGCGTCTATAGTGAGGTCTATCGTGTGCTGAAACCTGGGCAGTATTTTGCACTGGATGAATGGTGCCTGACTGACCGATTTGATCCCAACAACGCAAAGCATTTGACCGCCAAGGCTGAGATTGAGCTTGGCGATGGCCTGCCTGACATCCGTACTGAAAGGGAATTAGGTTTACACCTAGTCCCTAATTAATTTTGGTGGTTGAATTGCCCAACACAAATCTTTGGACTAACTAGTTTGCCCAAGTGTATAGATTATACAGGTGTAAAAGGTTCACACTCAGCCAATAAAAAGACCAAGTTTTGGATTCAACAAAGGAGCAAAGGGGCAACCGAAGGCACCCCTGGTCTGGCGCACCGGACTGTCCGGTGCGGCACCGGACATGTCCGATGCACCAGGGGACTCAGACTCAAACTCGCCACCTTCGGGAATTCCCTGAGGCGACTCGGCTATAATTCACCGGACTGTCCGGTGTACACCGGACAGTGTCCGGTGCACCAAGGGAGGTCGGCCTCAGGAACTCGCCAGCTTCGGGAAACTCCAACGGCTAGTCCACTATAATTCACCGGACTGTCTGGTGTGCACCGGACTGTCCGGTGCAACCTCGGAGCAACGGCTACTTCGCGCCAACGGCTACCTGCAGCGGCATTTAATGCGCGCGCAGCGCGCGCAGGAGTCAGAATCGCCCATGCTGGCACACCGGACATCAAACAGTACCTGTCCGGTGTGCACCGGACACCAAGGCGGGCCCACAAGTCAGGAGCTCCAACGGTCAGAATCCAACGGCAGTGATGACGTGGCAGGGGGCACCGGACTGTCCGGTGTGCACCGGACTGTCCGGTGCGCCATCGAACAGACAGCCTCCCAACGGCCACATTTGGTGGTTGGGGCTATAAATACCCCAACCACCCCACCATTCATTGCATCCAAGTTTTCCACTTCCCAACTACTACAAGAGCTCTAGCATTCAATTCAAGACACACCAAAGAGATCAAATCCTCTCCAAACTCCACACAACGCCATAGTGATTAGAGAGAGTGATTTGCTTGTGTTCTTTCGAGCTCTTGCGCTTGGATTGCTTTCTTCTTTCTTGATCCTTTCTTTGCAATCAAACTCACTTGTAATTGAGGCAAGAGACACCAATCTTGTGGTGGTCCTTGCGGGAACTTTGTGTTCCAAGTGATTGAGAAGAGAAAGCTCACTCGATCCGTGGATCGTTTGAGAGAGGGAAGGGTTGAAAGAGACCCGGCCTTTGTGGCCTCCTCAACGGGGAGTAGGTTTGCAAGAACCGAACCTCGGTAAAACAAATCTCCGTGTCTCACTTGCTCATTCGCTTGGGATTTGTTTTGCGCCCTCTCTCGCGGACTCGTTTCTTTATTACTAACGCTAACCCCGACTTGTAGTTGTGTTTATATTTGTAAATTTCAGTTTCGCCCTATTCACCCCCCTCTAGGCGACTATCAATTGGTATCAGAGGAGGTTGCTTCATTAGAGCCTAACCGCTCGAAGTGATGTCGGGAGATCACGCCAAGAAGGAGATGGAGACCGGCGAAAAGCCCTCTACAAGCCATGGGAGCACTTCATCGGAAGAGTCCCGCACCAAGAGGAAGGAGAAGAAGAAGGACTCCTCCAAACGGAAGGAGAAAAAGTCTTCCTCCTCTCACCACAAAGAGAAGAAGGAAAAGTCTTCTTCTCACAAGCCGCATCGGAGAGGAGACAAGCACAAAAGGATGGGGAAGGTGGTCTACTACGAGACCGACACTTCATCAACATCGACCTCCGACTCCGATGCGCCCTCCGTCACTTCTAAGCGCCAAGAGCGCAAGAAGTATAGTAAGATCCCCCTACGCTACCCTCGCATTTCCAAACATACACCTTTACTTTCCGTCCCATTAGGCAAACCACCAACTTTTGATGGTGAAGATTACGCTAGGTGGAGCGATTTAATGCGATTTCATCTAACCTCGCTCCACAAAAGCATATGGGATGTTGTTGAGTTTGGTGCGCAGGTACCATCCGTAGGGGATGAGAACTATGATGAGGATGAGGTGGCCCAAATCGAGCACTTCAACTCTCAAGCAACAACAATACTCCTAGCCTCTTTGAGTAGAGAGGAGTATAACAAAGTTCAAGGGTTGAAGAACGCAAAGGAGATTTGGGATTTACTCAAGACCGCGCATGAAGGTGATGAGCTCACCAAGATCACCAAGCGGGAAACGATTGAGGGGGAGCTCGGTCGGTTCCGGCTTCGCAAAGGGGAGGAGCCACAACACATGTACAATCGGCTCAAGACCTTGGTGAACCAAGCGCGCAACCTCGGGAGCGTAAAGTGGGATGACCACGAGGTGGTTAAGGTTATTCTAAGATCACTTATTTTCCTTAACCCTACTCAAGTTCAATTAATTCGTGGTAATCCTAGATATACTAAAATGACCCCCGAGGAAGTTATCGGGAATTTTGTAAGTTTTGAGTGCATGATCGAAGGCTCGAGGAAGATCAACGAGCTTGATGATGCCACCACATCCGAAGCTCAACCCGTTGCATTCAAGGCAACGGAGGAGAAGAAGGAGGAGTCTACACCAAGTCGACAACCCATAGACGCCTCCAAGCTCGACAATGAGGAAATGGCGCTCGTCATCAAGAGCTTCCGCCAAATCCTCAAGCAAAGGAGGGGGAAGGATTACAAGTCCCGCTCCAAGAAGGTTTGCTACAAGTGTGGTAAGCCCGGTCATTTTATTGCTAAATGTCCTATATCTAGTGACAGTGACCGAGGCGACGACAAGAAGGGGAGAAGAAAGGAGAAGAAGAGGTATTACAAGAAGAAGGGCGGCGATGCCCATGTTTGTCGCGAGTGGGACTCCGACGAGAGCTCAAGCGACTCCTCCGACGACGAGGACGCCGCCAACATCGCCGTCACCAAGGGGCTTCTCTTCCCCAACGTCGGCCACAAGTGCCTCATGGCAAAGGACGGCAAAAAGAAGGTTAAATCTAAATCCTCCACTAAATATGAATCCTCTAGTGATGACAATGCTAGTGATGAGGAAGATAATTTGCGTTCCCTTTTTGCCAACCTTAACATAGCTCAAAAGGAAAAATTAAATGAATTGGTTAGTGCTATTCATGAAAAGGATGACCTTTTGGATTCCCAAGAGGATTGTCTAATTAAAGAAAACAAAAAACATGTTAAGGTTAAAAAGGCTTATGCTCTAGAAATTGAGAAATGTGAAAAATTATCTAGTGAGCTAAGCACTTGCCGTGAGATGATTGACAACCTTAGACATGAAAATGCTAGTTTAAATGCTAAGGTTGATTCACATGTTTGTAATGTTTCAATTCCCAATCCTAGAGATAATAATGATTTGCTTGCTAGGATTGAAGAATTAAACATTTCACTTGCTAGCCTTAGAGTAGAAAATGAGAATTTAATTGCTAAGGCTAAAGAACTAGATGTTTGCAATGCTACCATTTCCAATCTTAGAGATAAAAATGATATTCTTCATGCTAAGATTGTTGAACTTAATTCTTGCAAACCTTCTACATCTATTGTTGAGCATGTATCTATTTGTACTAGATGTAGAGATGTTGATGTTAATGCTATTCATGATCATATGGCTTTAATTAAACAACAAAATGATCGTATAGCAAAATTAGATGCTAAAATTGCCGAGCACAACTTAGAAAATGAGAAATTTAAATTTGCTCGTAGCATGCTTTATAATGGGAGACGCCCGGGCATTAAGGATGGCATTGGCTTCCAAAGGGGAGACAATGTCAAAATTAGTGCCCCTCCTAAGAGATTGTCCAACTTTGTTAAGGGCAAGGCTCCCATGCCTCAGGATAACGAGGGTTACATTTTATACCCTGCCGGTTATCCCGAGAGCAAAATTAGGAGAATTCATTCTAGGAAGTCTCACTCTGGCCCAAATCATGCTTTTATGTATAAGGGTGAGACATCTAGTTCTAGGCAACCAATCCATGCTAAGTTGCCTAAGAAAACTCCTAGTGCATCAAATGAACATAGTCTTTCATTTAAAACTTTTGATGCATCTTATGTTTTAACTAACAAATCCGGCAAGGTAGTTGCCAAGTATGTTGGGGGCAAGCACAAGGAGTCAAGGACTTGTGTTTGGGTACCCAAAGTTCTTGTGTCTAATGCCAAAGGACCCAAAACCATTTGGGTACCTAAAGTCAAGAACTAAAATTGTTTTGTAGGTTTATGCATCCGGGGGCTCAAGTTGGATACTCGACAGCGGGTGCACAAACCACATGACTGGGGAGAAAAGGATGTTCTCCTCCTACGAGAAAAACCAAGATCCCCAACGAGCTATCACATTCGGGGATGGAAATCAAGGTTTGGTCAAAGGATTAGGTAAAATTGCTATATCTCCTGACCATTCTATTTCCAATGTTTTTCTTGTAGATTCTTTAGATTACAACTTGCTTTCCGTATCTCAATTATGCCAAATGGGCTACAACTGTCTATTTACTGATGTAGGTGTTACTGTCTTTAGAAGAAATGATGATTCAATAGCATTCAAGGGAGTGTTAGAGGGTCAGCTATACTTGGTGGATTTTGATAGAGCTGAACTCGACACTTGCTTGATTGCTAAGACTAACATGGGTTGGCTCTCGCACCGCCGACTAGCCCATGTTGGGATGAAGAATCTTCATAAGCTTCTAAAGGGAGAACACATTTTAGGACTAACAAATGTTCATTTTGAGAAAGACAGGATTTGTAGCGCATGCCAGGCGGGAAAGCAGGTTGGAGCCCATCATCCACACAAGAACATCATGACGACCGTCAGGCCGCTTGAGCTACTCCACATGGATCTATTCGGCCCGATTGCTTACATAAGCATCGGCGGGAGTAAGTATTGTCTTGTAATAGTGGATGATTATTCTCGCTTCACTTGGGTATTCTTTTTACAGGAAAAATCTCAAACCCAAGAGACCTTAAAGGGATTCTTGAGACGGGCTCAAAATGAGTTCGGCTTAAGGATCAAGAAAATAAGAAGCGACAACGGGACGGAGTTCAAGAACTCTTAAATTGAAGGCTTTCTTGAGGAGGAGGGCATCAAGCATGAGTTCTCTTCTCCCTACACGCCACAACAAAATGGTGTAGTGGAGAGGAAGAATCGAACCCTATTGGACATGGCAAGAACCATGCTTGATGAGTACAAGACACCGGACCGGTTTTGGGCCGAAGCGGTCAACACCGCCTGCTACGCCATCAACCGGTTATATCTTCACCGAATCCTCAAGAAGACATCTTATGAACTCCTAACCGGTAAAAAGCCCAACATTTCATACTTTAGAGTTTTTGGTAGCAAATGCTTTATTCTTGTTAAAAGAGGTAGAAAATCTAAATTTGCTCCTAAAACTGTAGAAGGCTTTTTACTTGGTTATGACTCAAACACAAGGGCATATAGGGTCTTTAACAAGTCCACTGGACTAGTTGAAGTCTCATGTGACGTTGTGTTTGATGAAACTAATGGCTCTCAAGTAGAGCATGTTGATCTTGATGAGATAGGTGAAGAAGAGGCTCCATGCATAGCGCTAAGGAACATGTCCATTGGGGATGTGTGTCCTAAGGAATCCAAAGAGCCTTCAAACGCACAAGATCAACCTTCCTCCTCCATGCAAGCATCTCCACCAACTCAAAATGAGGATGAAGCTCAAGCTGATGAAATAGAAGATCAAGCAAATGAGCCACCTCAAGATGACGGCAATGATCAAGGGGGAGATACAAACGATCAAGACAAGGAGGATGAAGAGCAAAGACCGCCACACCCAAGAGTCCACCAAGCAATCCAACGAGATCACCCCGTCGACACCATCCTCGGCGACATTCATAAGGGGGTAACTACTCGATCTCGTGTTGCCCATTTTTGTGAGCATTACTCTTTTGTTTCCTCTATTGAGCCACACAGGATAGAGGAAGCACTTCAAAATTCGGATTGGGTGGTGGCGATGCAAGAGGAGCTCAACAACTTCACTAGAAATGAGGTATGGCATTTAGTTCCACGTCCTAACCAAAATGTTGTAGGAACCAAATGGGTCTTCCGCAACAAGCAAGATGAGCATGGTGTGGTGACAAGGAACAAAGCTCGACTTGTGGCCAAGGGATACTCCCAAGTCGAAGGTTTGGATTTCGGTGAAACCTATGCACCCGTAGCTAGGCTTGAGTCAATTCGCATATTATTGGCCTATGCTACTTACCATGGCTTTAAGCTTTATCAAATGGACGTGAAAAGTGCCTTCCTCAATGGACCAATCAAGGAAGAGGTCTATGTTGAGCAACCTCCCGGCTTTGAAGACAGTGAGTATCCTAACCATGTTTATAGGCTCTCTAAGGCGCTTTATGGGCTCAAGCAAGCCCCAAGAGCATGGTATGAATGCCTTAGAGATTTCCTTATTGCAAATGGCTTCAAAGTCGGAAAGGCCGATCCTACACTCTTTACTAAAACTCTTGAAAATGACTTGTTTGTATGCCAAATCTATGTCGATGATATTATATTTGGGTCTACTAACGAGTCTACTTGTGAGGAATTTAGTAGGATCATGACACAGAAATTCGAGATGTCTATGATGGGGGAGTTGAAGTATTTCTTAGGATTTCAAGTGAAGCAACTCCAAGAAGGCACCTTCATTAGCCAAACGAAGTACACTCAAGACATTCTTGCTAAGTTTGGGATGAAGGATGCCAAACCCATCAAGACACCCATGGGAACTAATGGGCATCTCGACCTCGACACGGGAGGTAAGTCCGTGGATCAAAAGGTATACCGGTCGATGATTGGTTCATTGCTTTATTTATGTGCATCTCGACCAGACATTATGCTTTCCGTTTGCATGTGTGCAAGATTCCAATCCGACCCTAAGGAATCCCACCTTACGGCCGTAAAACGAATCTTGAGATATTTGGCTTATACACCTAAGTTTGGGTTTTGGTACCCTCGGGGATCCACATTTGATTTGATTGGTTATTCGGATGCCGATTGGGCGGGGTGCAGAATTAATAGGAAGAGCACATCGGGGACTTGCCGGTTCTTGGGAAGATCCTTGGTGTCTTGGGCTTCAAAGAAGCAAAATTCGGTCGCTCTTTCCACCGCCGAAGCCGAGTACATTGCCGCAGGTCATTGTTGCGCGCAATTGCTTTGGATGAGGCAAACCCTGCGGGACTACGGTTACAAATTAACCAAAGTCCCTTTGCTATGTGATAATGAAAGTGCAATCAAAATGGCCGACAATCCCGTCGAGCATAGCCGCACTAAGCATATAGCCATTCGGTATCATTTTCTTAGGGATCACCAACAAAAGGGGGATATCGAGATTTCTTACATCAACACTAAAGATCAATTAGCCGATATCTTTACCAAGCCTCTTGATGAACAAACCTTTACCAAACTTAGGCATGAGCTCAATATTCTTGATTCTCGCAACTTCTTTTGCTAGATTGCACACATAGCTCATTTATACTTTTGATCATATATGCTATGACTAATGTGTTTTCAAGTCTATTTCAACCCAAGTCATAGGTATATTGAAAGGGAATTGGAGTCTTCGGCGAAAGACAAAGGCTTCCACTCCGTAACTCATCCTTCGCCATCGCTCCAATAAATGGACCTTGTCTTTGGGGGAGAGAGTAAGAGCCCAAAGCTAAAGGACCGGACTTCGTCTTTGGTATAATCTTAACTCATTTACTTATGACCAAAGGGGAAGATAGTACTTCGAGGGCTCTAATGATTCCGTTTTTGGCGATTCATGCCAAAGGGGGAGAAAATATGAGCCCAAAGCAAAAGGACCGCACCACCACCAATTTCAAAAACTTAGTGCTTTCCAAAAGTATTTATCAATTGGTATCCTATTGTGTTCAAAAGGGGGAGAAAATAGTATTTTAAAATGATATATCAAAACCCTCTTGAACACTAAGAGGAGGATCTCATTTAGGGGGAGTTTTGTTTAGTCAAAGGAGAAGCATTTGAAACAGGGGAGAAAATTTCAAAACTTGAAAATGCTTTGCAAAATCGTATTCATTACCTTTGACTATTTGCAAAAGAACTCTGAAAAGAATTTACAAAAGAATTTTGCAAAAACAAAACATGTGGTGCAAGAGTGGTCCAAAATGTTTTATTGAAAGAAACAATCCATTCATATCTTATAAGTATTTATATTGGCTCAATTCCAAGCAACCTTTGCACTTACATTATGCAAACTAGTTCAATTATGCACTTCTATATTTGCTTTGGTTTGTGTTGGCATCAATCACCAAAAAGGGGGAGATTGAAAGGGAATTAGGTTTACACCTAGTCCCTAATTAATTTTGGTGGTTGAATTGCCCAACACAAATCTTTGGACTAACTAGTTTGCCCAAGTGTATAGATTATACAGGTGTAAAAGGTTCACACTCAGCCAATAAAAAGACCAAGTTTTGGATTCAACAAAGGAGCAAAGGGGCAACCGAAGGCACCCCTAGTCTGGCGCACCGGACTGTCCGGTGCGGCACCGGACATGTCCGGTGCACCAGGGGACTCAGACTCAAACTCGCCACCTTCGGGAATTCCCTGAGGCGACTCAGCTATAATTCACCGGACTGTCCGGTGTACACCGGACAGTGTCCGGTGCACCAAGGGAGGTCGGCCTCAGGAACTCGCCAGCTTCGGGAAACTCCAACGGCTAGTCCACTATAATTCACCGGACTGTCCGGTGTGCACCGGACTGTCCGGTGCAACCTCGGAGCAACGGCTACTTCGCGCCAACGGCTACCTGCAGCGGCATTTAATGCGCGCGCAGCGCGCGCAGGAGTCAGAATCGCCCATGCTGGCACACCGGACATCAAACAGTACCTGTCCGGTGTGCACCGGACACCAAGGCGGGCCCACAAGTCAGGAGCTCCAACGGTCAGAATCCAACGGCAGTGATGACGTGGCAGGGGGCACCGGACTGTCCGGTGTGCACCGGACTGTCCGGTGCGCCATCGAACAGACAGCCTCCCAACGGCCACATTTGGTGGTTGGGGCTATAAATACCCCAACCACCCCACCATTCATTGCATCCAAGTTTTCCACTTCCCAACTACTACAAGAGCTCTAGCATTCAATTCAAGACACACCAAAGAGATCAAATCCTCTCCAAACTCCACACAACGCCATAGTGATTAGAGAGAGTGATTTGCTTGTGTTCTTTCGAGCTCTTGCGCTTGGATTGCTTTCTTCTTTCTTGATCCTTTCTTTGCAATCAAACTCACTTGTAATTGAGGCAAGAGACACCAATCTTGTGGTGGTCCTTGCGGGAACTTTGTGTTCCAAGTGATTGAGAAGAGAAAGCTCACTCGATCCGTGGATCGTTTGAGAGAGGGAAGGGTTGAAAGAGACCCGGCCTTTGTGGCCTCCTCAACGGGGAGTAGGTTTGCAAGAACCGAACCTCGGTAAAACAAATCTCCGTGTCTCACTTGCTCATTCGCTTGGGATTTGTTTTGCGCCCTCTCTCGCGGACTCGTTTCTTTATTACTAACGCTAACCCCGGCTTGTAGTTGTGTTTATATTTGTAAATTTCAGTTTCGCCCTATTCACCCCCCTCTAGGCGACTATCACGTACCACTCGCCAGTGTGTCCAAGCTATGAAAGATGCAGGATTCGAGGTACCACAAGCATATATTATGAACCACAAATGTTATATTCATGGGCACTGGACTGATCTTGTTCTTCTCTACTATTAAAGGTCGTTTTTGCAAAGGATCTTGCTCAAGCGTTTTCCTTGCCCATGGTACCAGACGATGGATCCTAACTACTTTTCATGGGCTAACTTCCAATGCACATGCCCAGGACGGATCATCACCCGTGCAATTGTAAGACTATGAGCCTGTTTGGTTTGATGCCCGTAGTTTGGTTAACTTTTTCTGCCTAAAGTTAGTTTTTAAATTTCACCGACTAACCTTATTCAAGTTGTGATGGCCTGATGGGGTTAACCGAAAACTAAGCAGACCCTATATACGATCATCCATTGAGATAATTTTCTATTAGTTACGTGATCTATCATCTTTGGACTTGAGATGTTTTACTCTGAGTTAATTCTTTTTTCTCAGGTCAATACACTAGAGTTCCTCCGTATTGCCCCAGCAGGCAGCGTGGGAGCCTACAACGTCCTGACGAGTGCCTCTGATGGCCTTCTAAAAGGTGGTCGGTAAGTCCTCGTTTCACCATTTTAAGCTAACTTTTATCTTTTATCGACTGCCTATTATAAGAAATTTGTCCTCTCTCTCTCTCTCTCTCCCAATGCACCCCTAATTCCGTAGGAGCCATTAATTATTTTAGCTAATTCCCATGTAAATAATGTAAAATACCCACTTACAGCCCCCTCAATCTGATTGCTCCCCCAATCTCAAATTCTGGCTTTGCCCTTGTACATAAGAGAATAGCCAAATTAATCCAAATCTGATGAAACTAACAACCCCACATGCATGATTTCAGGGAAGGTATCTTCACAGCGTCCTTCTTTGTCCTGGGCCGCAAGCCTCTCAAGGAAACTGAAATAGTGAACGACGGCAACCTTTGAGCTGCAACATAAGTATGGGGTTGTACTTATAAGAGCTATGAATCATGGCTCTTGCGTGTCCTGTATCTGCTTGTTGTGTGTTGTACTATGAACTGTCTGAATAAAAATGTTGTTTACGTGTTGTATTAATCGCACCATTTCTTTGCAACACGGCTTTGATCGGACCAATGTATTGTCTGGATCTATCATACGAGAATTCATCTATAAAGTATTCTCCATCTTATGAATAAATTGTCCCATGCAGAATTCAGAGAATAAACTGCAACATAAGGCTTATAGAGTGAAGTTTGGTATAACGATTCAGAAGCGAAAGTTGCTAACCGGAGTTGTACAACTGAGAATAATTCCAGGGGTAAGATGGAGGTCGTGCTTTGTTTTTCCTATTTGCGATCCATTATACTGCATTGAGTGCATCGGGAGGACTCATAGGTAAGTAGTGTTTGGTGTTGTCATATCATTCAGTTTGATGGAAAGATAATGTGGCAATAAGACCTATGTGTCATAACTCGTGCTTTCGGATCATGTGAATTGTACTGTAATTCAGTTTAAGTAATTTAACACTACTGTACATGAATTCTTTTAGCTATTTAAAACCAAAGGTCTCTGGTTCATTGACACTAATTGGCAAAGGTCTCTGGTTCATTGGCAATTAGTTTTTCTTTTTTCTACCATGTTAGTATTTTGTAGTTGATTGTCAAGTATAAACCTATCTCTTTTTTTGTCTAATCATTTGTAAAATAAATTTGCGACCAAAGTAGATCCACGAGATCAAGGACTTCCTTCTCACAGCGAGGAGGAATGATGTCCATTCCGTGAAGATCAAGAGGAGCAAGGATATTGTCAAGTTCAAGGTGCACTGCTCCAAGTACTTGTACACCCTCTGTGTCTTTAATGCTGAGAAGCCAAACAAGTTGAAGCAATCTCTTCCCCAAGTAAGCACAACTTTAATTGACATTTGTTTCTGTCCTGGTAACATGAAAACTCCATTATGGTAGTATTGCCTTGAATTATCATCCACACTGCTGGTGGTCTATTCGATTATGTATTTTAGTTGGATTGATGCCATTTTCTTGGGTTTAAGTATCCAATCAAGTATGCGACGACT
Organism: Zea mays; assembly: GCF_902167145.1. NCBI lineage: Eukaryota > Viridiplantae > Streptophyta > Magnoliopsida > Poales > Poaceae > Zea > Zea mays. Next base: position 6,746,645 of record NC_050104.1, on the reverse strand, counting down.
GATTTTTTCAGTCAAGTATCCACGATGCACCAAAAAATTAGGAATTTGCTCTCATGACTAAGTTGACTATTCTGTCCTAAAAAATCTTGTTCAGAGTAGTATGCTCCAATAGAATGTACCCTGGATTGGTGCTGCATAGCGTTCTATTCCATACTTTGCATAATACTGCTCTGAAAGTCTGAACTACACCATGATCCTCTTCATTTCCCCTTTATTTATATCCTAAATTATCACCACTACTTTTCATAGAAAGGCACTCTATATGTTTTTAGATGACATGCCATGATTCTATGTTGGATACCATACACTAACTTCTAAGTTTGTGCAAATTAACAAAATTAAGCAATTTGACTAAACAATTTTTGTTGTAAAGTATAGTTCAAATTGCTAACGTCTTTTAGCAGGAACATGTAGTTCAAAAATATAGGAGAGCTTTCCACTGAAGACGAACACACATGGAGCATATATGTTGTTAGCTAGAGTGCTGACAGAAACCCAAAGAAACCGAAAGCGACTGCCTCCAAGACCATGTGATTGTTATCATTCTACCATCCTTTGCTTTGACCGAACCATCGTCCAATACTTTGATATCTGGCTATGCAAACAATGCCTGAGTTTGCTTATCAATCAGTGAGACAACAATTCGTGAGATATTGATGTTGTTTGTTTTTTAATCATTATGCACTAATGTATTCTTGCACTGACGTGCTTTTAAATCCAAGCAGACTGCTATTTTTGATTATGTGATTGAGTTTATAAGTTATTGTGATATTATATGTCCCCGTTGCAACACACGGGCACTCACCTAGTAAGTAAATAAAAGGAAGCCTCCACTAGGCGTCTCAGCCAAATCCTCTCAGCTCGGCTCATCGTCGGCCTAACTTCGCTCCACGCGAGCGCGCGCTCCACCCAGCGTCGTCCGCGCTAACTGGCATGTGGGGCTCACTGCTCGGTCTCCCCTTGTGCGCGCCCTGAACGTTCCTTGCACCGATAACATGGTCCCACTCGCCAGTCTAATCCCGCTCACGCGTCGGCTGCACTCGCTGAGTCGTGGACCCAGGGTCGTGCCCCTTCCCTTCACTCCGCGACGAACTCTGATTGGCGCATGAGCATAGCCCTTCGCGCTTAAAATCCAGGCTGTTGGCGGTTCATCCGACGGCCGAGAACCATCCCTACCTCTTCGGCCAGGCTGCTTTATAGAAGAGACCTTGACATTTTTTTAAAAACAACCCGCCATGCATATTAAGCCAAAAACAGTTGCAACTAGGTCCTAAATTTTATGAATTTGACCCTAGGCTTTCCAGAATAGAATTTATGCGTGCAATCCAGAGACTATATAAATTAAGTAAATTAATATGGAAAATGGTTTTAGTATAAAAATAATTCCAGAAACTTGTTTAATTCATAAGTAATTCATTTTAACTCCTTTTTGATCCATTACAGTTGCATTAGACTCATATTAATATTGTTTATCATCTAGTAAATTTATTTTGTTATGAAACATAGGATAAATTTAACATTTAATGTGTTTTATAGCTAACACTTAAATCATCGGAAAATCGTAACTCTTTAACCGTAACTCCGAATTTAGTGATTCTCGAACCTACATTCTCGTTACGATGCGTAGAACATTACTATGCACTATGTTCTTATATTTTGTGTGATGTTAATTTTTCTTGTACCGTGTTTGTTTGTATGGTTGCGAGTAGACGAGCAAACAACCGAGGATCCCAGTACCCAACAGGTGGAAAATACTGAGCAGGAGCTCGTTGAAGGCATGTTGTGCCCTTGATCACTTTTATTTACCCAATAATGTTCCTGTTAATCATTATGATCTACATAGGTTAATTTTGCTGGGACCCAATAGGTCACCCTAGTTTGGTCATCTTTATACCTTGTTTACCACTGAACTTTTGTGTAGTACCTGCTATTGCTTTATGTGGTTTTGGTTGTTAAGATACACATTATTCATGATCATGCTTTTATTACAAATGAGTTATTTACTATTCATAACAAGATCATTATGTTAACTGGAACATGGAGTAACCACCCGAGAAATAGGGCTATCACAAGGGTGGTATGGGACGCCCTTTGCTGACTAATTAGAAAAGCTAGTGGAGGACTACCTTACCCAAAAGGGGAAAGGGCGGTAGGGGAGTTATCGATATAGGGAGCACTGAGGATGAAACTCCTCAAAAGAAGACACAAAAGAAGCATAGAAGTCCAAGACTCAAGAACAAAAGACGCCCAAGGAAACAGTGAAGAAATCCATGAAGTGGTCAGTCAGCCAGCGCACTAGTAGCACACCAGACAGTGAACCGTAACATGTCCGGTGTGCACCGGCACCAGATAGTCTGCACAGAGGGGCCCGCAACCAGGAACCCTCGAGATATAGCATCGGACTGTCCGGTGTGCACCAGACAGTCTAGGTAACGGTCGGATCCAACAATCGACTGCTACAGACCCCAACGATCGGTTGACATGGCCAGGGCACCGGACAGTGAACAGTGCATGTCTGGTGTGCACCGGACTGTTCGGTGCGCCCGTCGACATAAAGGTGTTGCTTCTGTCCAACAGCTATAATTGTCAGGGGAGGCTATAAATACCCCCAACCGGCCATTTGGAGGTGTGGGATCCCAAGCAACATACCAAGGCATATTGTAGACATTTCCAAGTGCTCAAACACCCAAGTGATAAATAGAATCACTCGGTGATTAGCGTAGGTGCTTTACGAGCTGCTTAAGTTAGTTAAACCACTTTTACGCTTGCTCTAGGTGAATCCTAGTTAATTGAGTGAGTTTAGAAAAACCACACAACACCTCGGCTCTTGTATGAGCCGTTGTAATTGTACCGAGTGGGGCGAGAGCTTTGCGAGATTGTGACAACCGATTTGTGTCACGATTGTCACTGTGTACCGGAGGGAACGAGGCTTGCGGCGTTTCGGCCGGAAGCTCGATAGTGGATACGACGGAGAGCCTCTGAGAGGAGCTGAAAGCGGAGCACCACTTGCGCGTGGAGAAGGCCCACAGCTCTCTACGGAGTTACAGTTACTCGACTGAGGTGCTTGGCCCTCACGTGTAATACCCAAATAATTGTGAATAAATGAGTTAGAGTATTTGATGTTTATGGGATTTTTCTTTCTATTTGACACATGCACGAATATACATATACAAGATAGATTGGAATAAATTCCTTAATGAATAAAAAACAAAATATATAATATAATGGAAACACATCTTCATGCTGCCACTTTTGCTTGTGCATTAAGCGTGTAAGTGAAAACCACAAACAAATTTGAAATTCAAATATGTGATTTTGAAATTGAGAAAGGTTACTAAATAAAAGAAAATACATGCACCTATACCTACATACGTAAACTTACAAAAAAAATAATATAGAAAAGGTGAAGCATGTAGGTAGTATGCTGATTTAGCATGTTAGAAGGGAACCTTGAACACCAAACCAAAACTTAAAGTCCAAAATAGAAATTTCAGTTTGAATTTAATAGGGAAGAGAATGGAAACAGAAATAAGTAAATAAAAGGAAGCCTCCACTAGGCGTCTGGGCCAAATCCTCTCTGCTCAGCCCATCGTCGGCCCAACTTCGCTCCACGCGAGTGCGCTCCGCCCAGCGCCGTCCGCGCTGACTGGCATGTGGGGCCCACTGCTCGGTCTCCCCATGTGCGCGCCCTGAACGTCCCTTGCACCGATAACGTGGTCCCACTTGCCAGTCTAATCCCGCCCATGCGCCGGCTGCACTTGCTGAGTCGTGGACCTAGGGTCGTGCCCCTTCCCTCCACTCCGCGGCGAACTCCAATTGGCGTGTGAGCTTACCCTTTCGCGCTTTAAATCCGGGCCGTTGGCGGTTCATCCGACGGCCGAGAACCATTCCTACCTCTTTAGCCAGGCTGCTTTATAGAAGAGACCTTGACATTTTTTAAAAATAATCCACCATGCATATTAAGCCAAAAACAGTTGCAACTAGGTCCTAAATTTTATGAATTTGACCCCAGGCTTTCCAGAATAGAATTTATGCGCGCAATCCAGAGACTAGATAAATGTAATACCCAAAATTGTAAATCAAATAAAAGGAGGTAGTTATTCCTATATAATATTCCTCCCTTGTGATATCATGTGTGAATGACCTTAGTTAAGTGAGTACTTAAAGTAAATGACATCTAAAAATAATTTGTGCATCATGCCGAGGTTAATTGTTTGTGCATTCACTCATGAAGACAATGATAATAGAAAAATACTAAAGTTGAAAAGGGCATTAAACCTAATTTGGAAATTAGGTTTTGGAGAAAAGAAGAAAGGATATGAAAATATAAATAATATATTTATATTTATATTTCTAAAATTGGTACTTCTAATCTCACAATATAATTTGAGGATAATTTGGCACAAGATTTGAATTTAAATCTGAATTAAAAATAGAATTTGGAAATAAAGAAAAGGGATAAATAAAAGAAAATTAAAATAGAAAAGGGGTTATAACCTAAATGGGCTGCGGCCACCCAATTCGGCCCAGCTAGAATGTCCCCTGCGCACACAGCTCAGCACGACCGGCTGATGCGCCGTCAGGTGGACCCCGCGGGTCATCCCCCTACGCGCGTTGGATGGACCTCTGCTGAGCGGACCCGGGGCGGTCAGCCGCGTGCGCCGCGTGGGTGCCGCTGCGGGTGGGCCTGGGAAGCTGTAGATCTTCCCCGTTGGACAGTTGCGGGCGCGCGAAGCTGGGGTTGTTACAACGACGCCCCGATTTTCTCTGCGCCTAGCTCGGTGGCCTCGTCTTCGTGGTTAAAAGCCGGGTGTGTCGTGCTCTCTCCACCGCTTGCGCCCACCTCTTCCTTCCCTAGTTCCCCCGAGCACAATCGTAACGCTCTTATCATCGCCATTGGCGGTGCGAGTGGAAGCAGTGCGATCACCGGCGTAGTAACACTGGTGCCGGGTCTGGGGTTCGGACAGTCGTATACCGGGATCGTCGGCGGCGAAGCATTGGCCGTCGGCGGCAGGCGGGATCTACCGATGGCCCATCTGCGGTGAGTCGGTTTTTCTTTTTATGCGGTACATTGGGGATCCGTTGGACGTCGCGGGAGCGTGGGTAGGAAGCGGTCTCGGGGCCGGTGCACCGACGAAGGACGGCGATGGTGACCACTGGATGGTCTCGGCCGGGCAGAGCGCTGGTTGGCCGGCAGGGAAGAGGGAGCCGGGTATGGCGCGGTGTCTAGGCCTGGGCGGCGAAAGGTTGAAGACGCCAGGGCATCCGTAGATTAGGAAACTGACGACTGAGATCCGTGCGCAGGCAAACGTTTCCTGGTAATGCTCTTGACCGTTGATCTCATACGAACGTCTCAGATTAGAATAAAGGGTAGCGCTTCGCGCGGGGATCAGATCCATTGGATCGTGATCGGATGGTCTTGGGTTGATCACGTATATTTAGAATCTGTGCCGTAGATGCGGGATCCGGCGGCTATCGTGGCATACCGCTTTAGGGAAAAATGCGATCTAATCCTGGCCTCTGGATCTGATCTGAACGGCCCACATCAACCGATACCCCTTCGCGATTGCAGTTTTGCATATGAACCCTCAGCCTTTACGTAAATAGGACCCGCGGTCCGATGAGCATGGCTGTGGGTTAACTCTGAGTCTTGGAACAATTATGAATTAGCCCCGGGACTCCTGAGTATTAATGCGTGTGGACCAGAACAGTAGGAAAACCAAGGGAATTAATGATTTTTAAGGTAAAAATAATTTTAGAATTTGTTTAATTCCTAGAAATTCCATTTTTAATCCTTTTTGACCTGTTCTAGTTGCATTAGTCTTGTAAGAATATTGTCTATCATCTAGTGCCACTGTTTAGCCATGAAAACTTGAATTAAAATTGTTCGTTTGGATTAACCTATTCTAAGCACCAAATAACTTCGGAAATTCACAACTTAATAACTGTAGTTTCGAATTTAGTGGTTCTTGTTTCTACGATCTCGTTACGCAGCGTAGAATATTATCATGTATTCTGTTATATTGCTTAGTGTGATGTTAATTTTTGCTATACTATGTACGTTTGTATTGGTGCGAGTATACGAGCAAGCCACAGAGGATCCTGGTGCCCAGCAGGTAGAAGTTGCTGAGCAGGAGCTCGTTGAAGTCAAGTTGTGCCCTTGATCACTTCTTTTTACCCAGTCATGTTCTTATTAATCATAATGACCTGCATAGGTTAATTTTGATGGGACCCAATAGGTTACCCTAGATTTTTACTATCTTTATACCTTGTTTCACCACTGGTTTTACTACTAAATTTTTGGGTAATACAGGCTATTGCTTTATGATATTCATCACTCATTGTTATACTTTTTATTATCTGTTTATTATTTACTGTTCATGATAAGATCATTATGTTAATGGGAACATGGAGAACCACCCGGGAAAACAGTGCTACCACAAGGGTTTAATGGGATGCCCTTGGCTGATTAACTAGAAAAGCTAGTGGATGATTACCTTACCCGAAAGGGGCAAGGGCAGTAGGGGAGTGGTCAGTTCAGGGAGGTCCTTGGGTTGATTTTGCTGCGATGACGGTCAGGCGAGGGATTCCTGCACTGGAGCTTCCTATAAACTGTAGCGGGTTTTCTGAAGCTAGTGGAACTTTGTAAAGGCCTCGTAGTGGTACCCTGCCTCGCTTCCTAGATAGAGGTGTATGGAGTCTGATCAACTCCGTGGCAAATGGGTAACACGACTTGTGGGTAAAGATGTGCAACCTCTGCAGAGTGTAAAACTGGTATACTAGCTGTGCTCACGGTCATGAGCGGCTCGGACACTCACATGATTAATTTATAAAACTTAAATTCAATTTGTCATTTCATTGCATTGGGATTATTTTATTATTACTTTTACTTATTATTACTATGGTTTGGTATTTACTTACACTTAGTAACTGCTAATAAAATTTTGACCACTTTATAAAATCAATGCTCAGCTTCAACCTTCATTTTGTTGATTAGCCTTACACTTCACATGAACTCCCACCTTTGGCGAGTTCATGCCACATTATTCCCCACAACTTGTTGAACGATGAACATGTGTGAGCTCACTCTTGCTGTCTCACACCCCCCACAGGAGAAGAACAGGTGGTCGAAGAGGAGCCGCCTAACACTGAGGCTTTCGACTTGATCTAGGTGGCGTCTCTCAGTCAGCTTTGTGGCGCCAGGAAATAATATTTAGTTCGCTTTACTTTATCATTTATTTTTGTAAGACTTCCGCTATGTAATAAGTACATTTATGATATTTATGACATTTATCTCTATGCACTATGTTATTATATGTGTTGTCTTCTCCGACGCATATATGAGATGCACCCGGCTTTGTTCTTTAAAGCCCGGGTGTGACAATAAATTAAGTAAATTAATATGGAAAATAGTTTTTAGTATAAAAATAAATCCAGAAACTTGTTTAATTCATAAGTAATTTATTTTAACTCTTTTTTATCCATTTCAGTTGCATTAGACTCATATTAATATTGTTTATCATCTAGTAACTTTATTTTGTTATGAAATATTGTATAAAATTTTACACTTAATGTGTTTTATAGCTAACACTTAAATCATCGGAAAATCGTAACTCTTTAACCGTAACTCCGAATTTAGTGATTCTTGAACATACATTCTCGTTACGATGCGTAGAACATTATTATGCAGTATGTTCTTATGTTTGGTGTGATGTTAATTTTTATTGTACCATGTTTGTTTGTATTGTTGCGATTAGACAAGCAAACAACCGAGGATCCTAATACCCAACAGGTGGAAAATACTGAGCAGGAGCTCGTTGAAGGCAAGTTGTACCCTTGATCACTTTTATTTACCCAATAATGTTCCTGTTAATCATTATGATCTGTATAAGTTAATTTTGCTGGGACCCAATAGGTCACCCTAGTTTAGTCATCTTTATATCTTGTTTACCACTGCACTTTTGGGTAGTACCAGATATTGCTTTATGTGCTTTTGGGTGTTAAGATACACATTATTCATGATCATGTTTTTATTACAAATGAGTTATTTACTGTTTAAGATAAGATCATTATGTTAATTGGAACATGGAGCGACCACCCGGGAAAACAGTGCTACCACAAGGGTGGTTTGGGACGCCCTTTGCTGACTAATTAGGAAAGCTAGTGGAGGACTACCTTACCCGAAAGGACAAAGACGGTAGGGAAGTTGTCGATATGGGGAGGTTCTCGGGTTGATCTCGTTGAGATGACTTTTCAGACGGAGGATTCCTATATTGTGCTCCTCAGAAACCGTAGCGGGTTTTCTGAAGATAGTTGAACTTTATAAAGGTCTCGTAGTGTTACCCTGTCTCGCTTCCTTGGTAGAAGTGTATGGAACCCGTACAATCCCATAGCAGATGAGTAACATGACTTGTGGGTAAAGATGTGCAACCTTAGCAGAGTGTAAAACTGATATATCAACCGTGCTCACGATCATGAACGGCTCGGATCCTCACACGAGTCACTTATGAAATTAAATTTAATTGATCATTTACATCACATTGTGATTTATTTAAAAATTAGCAAATAAACATGTACTGGTTATAGACCGCAAACGTCCATTCCGTAGGAGAAAACCTAACCACAGCATATACTTATTCTGTTTACACCCCTTTACAAAGACAAAAAACCGGGGTAAAAAATAAACGAATGAAGCCTGTCACAATCAGTACAGAACGCCTGACAACTCATCTGTTTATATCTCACAGATCGTACAGCAAACGACAACTTTCTCTGCCTGCTATTTACAATGATGCACAAACAGGGTAACCTTCAGCAGAGTACAAAACCACTCAACCTCTTATCTTTAACTTACAGAGAACACCTAAATTATGTAGGTAATACAGTTATTTGTTTGACCACTGGAACTCGATTTCCAGGTTTCTATTGGGGCCGCTTTTGCTCTCAGGTAGCAGGGTGTATTCACCGGCGACCGACCCCAGCATGACAACCCTGTCTATCTGGATCGTCACTTTACCGAACGATTTCTGCAACCAAAAATTTTAGATAACGGGGACTCAACCACAGTGATGTGAAGTCGAAAAGGAATGTAAAGTGATTGATGTGCTATATCTATCCTATTATCGCACCTTTCCAAATTTGCTGTTGTTTTTGCAAGAGATATGCAGCTTCTGGCCCTTGGGAGGACTGTCAAATGCCCATGCAAAGGCTTCATCCCATTCAGGTGTTGCACCAGTCGAGACAATCTATGAATTAGGCCACGTAAGTTTAGGTCAGCAACACTCCATGCAATAAAATTAGGAATGTCCCAAACCAATAGTCAAAGAAGCATGCCAATAAAAGCTAATGCAAGCTGTAGCAAGCAAAGTCTCGGAACGAGGATAATGGATAGAGAAGGACCGATATCCCTAGAATCAGAAGCACAAGGATTTCGGTGTACCTTTGTCAGCCTTGGCGGATTGTTTCCAAGAGTAAGCTTGCAGAAGGCACTAGGGTTTCCAACTGATTGCTTTAGATTGTTGCCACGTTTTATCGTAACAGTAAGAGTCCCAGGCAAGCACTGAAGAAGCAATTCTGCCTTTTCTTGAAACCGCGGTGGGCCAGACTGTATCAAGTACTGAAGTAGAGGAATAGCCTCCGATGCAGCGACTGATTGTGCTTTAAATACTTCAGCTGGGCAAGCTGACCAAGCTTGCCTGAGAAGATATAGTGAATCTAGTGCTGCCTCTTGAGTTGCCTCAGAACCAGTTTTAAGGGATGTTACAAGATGAGGAATGCACAATGTGGCAGGTTCAGTGACCCTCAGACGAGGGAAGTTACTCAGCAAAGCATTGAGTGCTTTGAGATACTCTTCGTTAGCACTTCCAGAAGCCCATATATCCTTTTCAATAGAAGCTGCATGAAAAATGTAAGCATTAAATGTATAAAAGCTGGGTATGATCGTAAACATATACATATTCCAGCTGGCTAGGAGAAATAACTAAACTAAGATAGATTGCCTCTTGGGCTATAAACATTCACGTGTGAATGCTGATGCCGGATTATTTTCCTTTATCTAAAAAAAAGATGGCCTCCTTTCACATACTGTACACAGAATGTTTGATTAGAACTCACAAAGTACAGGTGAACTTCACAAACGTGACTCGATTCAAGTATTTGCTAGACATTACATAGAAATTCCATAAATCTCATACTAAAGGTGGATATTGACATCTTTAGCATGGCAGGCATTGATAACAATGAATTTGCTATGCAAAATGAACATGACAGAACAAGAAAGGGATATTGTTTACCAGTTATAACTCTGACTGTTTCACTGGTTGCATACTCTTGGATAGTATGGTTATTGAATAGAAGTTTGACAAACATTGCAGCCTGAACAGAAGTGTCAGGATTGCTTGAACTGATAAGATCCAGCAGGACCTGAACACCACCGGATTCTGCAATTGCTCTCTTATTTGCTCGGCTGTACATGACTAGATTCTGTAAGGCACATATTGCTACCACTTTCATCTCTTCAGTTGGTTGATCTTCAAGAAGATTGACTAGAGCGCGGCATGCTGCAACAGCATCAGTAGAACGAGCAAGACCTTCGTTTTGGAAAAGATCTCCAAGAGCAAGAGCAGCAAGCAATCTTCCCTGTTGCGATTGTGTCTGTGGATCCAGAAGGTACATGGACAATGGTGCAATAGCATTTTTAGCAGCCTTTGCCTCCCTTATTCTTACATTGTTCAGCAATGCCTCGATTAGTCTGGCAGCAGTTTCCTCACACTGATGACTCCTCAAGAGATCAAGCAATGCTTCCACAGCACCACTTTCAGCCATTGCTTCTGCACTTGTTGAGTCATCACTCTCCAATACAAGAAGGGCATTCAAAGCACCGACAACTGTGCTTTCAGTTCCAGACCTGAGCAATTGCACTAGTACTGCAACAGGTACCTCAAGGAAAAACTCAGTACTGTACTGTAGAATGCTAGACAATACCGACGCTGCAGATTCCCACACAACATGAGGCAAAGGCGGGTCAGATTGCAACAACACTTTGGACAACTCAAAAACACCACCCTCCTTTGCAATTGTATTCGGCCAAGCTATTGCAAGGTTAGCAAGAGCTTTTATAGCTCTCTGCTGTAGATTTGGCAAACCTGAAGAAAGAACTTGAATAAGAGGAGTAATCGCCTGCTCTGTTATTGTGTCCTTTTGGAGGTTGTCTTCTAGAAGAAGATGTGACAGGAGTTCTGCAGCTAATTGCTGCACAGCTGGTGGAGATGAATTCAATAAGGTTATCACTGGCTCAATAGTTTGGCGAGGTGTCAAGTTATAATCAGCACGGCATTCGGGATGCTCCAAAATATTCACAAGAACCTGCAATGTGCTATACTGCCCTTCAGGACCCATGTCCGCCTTAGAAAGCAAAGAGAAAAGAGGTTGTACTACTTTGGCTACAGATGGACCTTTCGCTATGGTAGCATTGTTTGTCAAAATCCGAAGCATTTCTGCCAATGCGATGCAAAGAAAATCTGGAGCGTCATGGAGAATATCAAGAATGCTCTCAATTACACCAGCCTTGACCATTTCCAATTTGCAAGCTGGTCTGTCCTTTCCAAGTTTCACCAAAGCTCCAGCAACTGCCTCATGAAGCATGTAGTTTTTGCCATACAAAAACCCAACAAGAGGAATGACAGCACCATGTGCTGCCACTAATTCTGCCAGTTGCTCATCATCTAGAAGCCTATCCAATGCACGAACAACAGAAAGCTGGGCAGGGTTAGCTTCACTAACCAGTAAACCAACCAAGGGTTCCACACAACGAGCGGCCGCCATTGTGGAACGGATCCTTGTATTGTTAAATAGAACACAGCATAGTTCTGCAGCATCTCCTTTCAACTCCACTGAACAATCAGAAGAAAGAATCCGGCACAAAACATCCACAGCATTCATCTCAACATCTGCAACTGCAAGTGCTCTTGAAGGATTGTCAGAAAGAAGCCTAACAAGGGCTGATATAGCTGCATGCTGCTCCCTCTCCATGCCAGTACTCAGAATCTCCACAAGGGGTTGGATAGCCTGCCTAGCTGACTCACTGTTCCTCACATGGTCAGCAAAAAACAAACTCTCTAATGCCTTTGCAGCACTGTAACGTGAATTCCTTCCTCCTAGACGAAGGACTGCAACAAGTTGGTTAACAACACCAAGTGCTGATTCATGATGCCTTATTTCTGGACTACTGAAAAGAATGCCCAGCAATTCAGTTGTAGCTTCTTCTGTTGCATCTTGTGGACTAAGAGATAAGTATTTGGTAAGTGCTTCTAGTATTCCAGCTTCAGCCATTAGCAGCATGTTTGGGGGGCAATCAACAGCTAACTGGGTCAGAAGACCCAAAGCCAAGAAAGGAGCACCAGGTCTTTCAGGAATGGGTTTAAGTAGATCAACAAGAAGAGGAATAGATTTTCTAGAAGTTGCACCAATCCTGATGTCATCAACTCTAAATAGCCTCTCTAATGCAATTTGATCAGGATTAGGCACCAACATGAATTCCTCTGATAATTCCAAAAGATCGGCTATATCGACATCAGCGCATCCAAGCAAAGATACAAGTCCAATGGCTGCCCCAGAATTAGCGACAGCCAGAAGTGTTCCTCTGCTACCATTACAAACCAGACTTGACAAAGCTTGTGCAGCAAAGTACCTGTATGCTGGCTCGTCTGACCTTAACAAGTTTGAGAGCACAGGAATGGAATGTGATGCAGAGTTTGATCGAATTATCTCTCTTTCTTGGAATAGCAAAGCAAGAAGCAAGGAACACACCCATGAGGTGCTATCTTCTTCACCCTGACAAGAGCATGAACATACGTTAAGTCATCAGTAACAGGCCTGCTGCAATGTGAAAGAAAAAACTTAACAAGATACATGCAGCAAGATGATAAATAGCAGGTAAGCCCCAAAAAAATTGACACAAGCAAGAATGAGTTGCAACAGGTACTTTCAGGCTTTATATTCCATATGTATAATAAAGATTTTTTTTGTACAATATGCAGGAGACCTGTGTATCATTACATCAACGAGATAACAAATAAATTACAACACACCCACCACGGCCACACAAACATGCACAGTGACAAACTTGTACTGGAAGCAAACACACCTTTTACATTAAACCACAACCCAACCCGACAAACACCTTCATCTTATCATCTATTAGCGACCTAAGTCAACATGATGGTTGGGAGTATATTTTTGTCAGAGAGAGTAGCTCTTTAGCAATGATTACACACAGAGAAAACCAATATTTATGACCTCAACCAACAATAACCCCCTCAAATTCTGTAGAGATTAGTTAGTGCAGTTCCATATTTCATGGTTATGTATCCGAATTTAATACAGAGCTCCAAGAGTGGCAAGGATTAACTAGATTATTTTTTCCATGTACAATAGATGAAATGCTTACAACCAATTTGGTCAAATGCAGTACTCCAATCTATCAATAAGTACTTTAACATTACCGCTTACCTTGGTTCTAGCAACTTGATGATTCTAGATAAGCATCAATGAGTTTATGATTTATGAAACAGAAGTTTCGTCCACAATGTCACTTGGAAAACTAGGACAACAAAGCATTATACTAGTGTGACCAGATTAACCTGCAATGTAAAGCAGAAAGACTGTTCTACGGTGCTATTGTAAACTCTATTATCTATATGTAGTTTGTTTTTGTACTGTAAAATTACTAAAGCTTAGGAGACACTAGCATTCATCAAATGACGACAAAAGCAAAAGGTAATGGAAATAAGTAGAGCTTTCACATACGACATATTGGAATGCATTTTGTGAAATCTTCTCAGTGAGCATTTCAACTGCTCCAGCTTCTAGGAGTTCTGCTCTTGTTTTGCTGTCATGACGAGAAAAGACAGCAAGTAGCCATAGTGGAATCATGTTGCCTGAGATTACAGCAGTACGGCACACAGTTTCACCATCACTGTAGTTTTCTTTGGAGTGTCTGGAAATTCTAATATCTGATATGCTTTCACTGCTGACATTTTCAGCAGGCGTGTTTGCCATATGGATCATATCAATTAGAGAATGGATTAGTTGAATATACAGACTTGCATCATTCAGAACCTCTATTTGCTTCTGACAATGCTCTTTTGCAGCACAGACGAGAAGAGCACATCCACCAACTTTAACTTTAAGCGTGTTGGAGCCAATGATGCGCCATGCAATGGATGATATGCAACCTGGAGTTTCAGAAACCAGACCACCAATAACATCATGTTGGTCGGAACAGAGCCTTGACACAACTTCTATGGCTTTATCTTGTAAGGAGGCTGCAGCATCAGCAATACATGAAACAAGGGGAAGTATCGTGTGAGGGTTTTCTGCAAGAATTGCCCAGGGAGCCTTGGTGTGCCCACTTGATGCCTTTGATCGCGATAACAGCACCAGTGCATCAAGAACTTCTGATGTTGCAGCAGCTTCACCGTTGGCAACTTCCAAGAGCTCAGCTAGAGCAAGGACAGACCCAGAGCGGTTAATAGTATCTGAAAGTGGCTGATTAACAGTTCGGCACTGTAAAAGACGAGCTATTGCTGCAGCTGCATGAGTTCTTCCATCAATAGTTCCCTCTCTTAGCACACGTGTTACACGGAAGAGATTTTCTTCAAAAGACACCTGGAGGGATAATTCCTGATCAAGGAAAAGATTTGCCAAAGCTCTAGTCGCTTGTTCTGCCACTTCAATAACTGAAGAATTTGCAAGTGAGACAAGTGGGGTTAAGGCATCCCGGGCAATTGCAGCAACCTCCTTATTTTGCTTAATTGAAAGAAAAATGGCAGCAAGGCAACATGAGGCCCCCATTAGTATTTTGTTAGACTGCATATGAAGCAGCTTCATGAGCGACCAGAGTGTCTTCACTGCAATATGAGTTTCTCGCAGGTCCTTGCGGCAATGAAATAGACCAGCAAGAGCAGTTGCTGATGTAGCCTGAGTCTCTTCCTTGGGTGAGCTTAGAATTTTAATCATTGTCTCAACCGCATCATTTGCTGCACTTCCCTCATGTAGAATATCATCAAGTGGTGCAACAGAAAGCAAGCTTTTCAAAGCATCCAGAACATAAACTTTTGACTCAGGCTGTTCACTTGTTAAGAGAGCAGACAGCTGACTAATAGTTCCTGTATCTGATTTGTGGATGAGATGATTCAGTGTTTTAGAAGCTATCTCCTTCCCATTATCACTTCCATTTTTCAGAAGCCATAGTAAAGCAGGAACAGCATCAGCACTTTCAACACATGCTCTTATGTCTTCACTGTGATTGCATAAATTGCCAAGGATGGTTGCTGAATCTTCTTTGGCTTTGGGAGATCCAGTTTCCAAAATTTGAACAAGTGGGGGTATGCCACCAGCAGCAGTGATAGCCCATTTGCTCTCATCATTCTCCTTTGAAAGAAGCGCAAGCAGAGCAACAGCACATTCCTGCTGCTGTTCTGATGAAAGACCAAGTAAAGAAATCAATAGCTGGACACCTTCACGGCCTTGCAGAGCTTGCCATAGGTCACAATCCTTTTTGCAGAGAGCAAACAGTGATTTTGTGAGGTCATCTTGCACCTCAGTAGCTGCCATGGTTATTAAACCAACAAGCAAGCGTTTTGCATCAGAATCTGCTAGTGTCTTGCAGAGAACCGGGTTACTATACAAGCTAGCCAAAGCTTCAATTATGCGCTCCTGCACAAGGAAAGGAACCTTAGGCTTAAACTGCTTCAACAGTGTCTTCTCAATGTCAACAGGATCAGAAGCACTGATAGATTCCGCATTTGTGTCATATATCATCAAGGCTGAGGCCAATGCACCAAGAGTATCTGCAATCTGTGCAGGCGAAGAACATGACTCGAGACTCTCACCAAGGCTTGAGATTACATAGGACAAACCGCCAGATATATTTGCTAATGCACACATTGCATTCTCTTGCAATGATTGAGCAGATTCACCTTGCATGAATTCTTTTGATGGAGCAATAGTCGCATTTATAAGAGCAGGAATACCATTAGAATTAGCTATCTGACGTCTGGCCTCTTTACTCTGTGCAGAAAGGAACTTGAGAGCCCCAGCAGCCTCAGCTCTAATAGAAGTTTCATTGCCAGGACCAAGTAACTTTAAGAGCTGCTTAGTTGTTTCTCCAGATAAAACTTTAGAACAAACAGAAGAGTCTTCCATCATCAAAGACCCAAGGAGATAGCAAGCATTTGCAAGGGTATTTGTTTGTCCAGAACTAACCAGCTTTATAAGTATATCAACTCCACCACATTGCACAGTTGCTGACCAAAACCCCTCTGTATTCTTTGATAAATTCTTCAGTGCTCCAGTTAGAAGGCCATCCACCAAACTCTCATTCTTGAGACTAATTTTAAGTTGCTCCCACAGTACAGGAACAACATTTTCCGTAAAGAAAATCTTTGATCCAACATGATCCCTTATCCCACCTTGTGAAACTGCATAGATGGTTTTGGCAGCTGCAGTTTGGCTTTCAGCTGACTTCGATCTGAGAAGAGCAAGCAATGGAGGGATGCAACCACCAAGTAAGACTTTCACCCTTAACTCCTCTTCCTTGCAAAGAGACCCAAGAACAGTAGCAGCCAGCATCTTAACTCCAGATGGCCCAGATCTAAGAAGAGATACAAGTATTGGAACAGCCTGTGAATGCGATCCAACAGCTCCGAATGCAGTATCACGAGTTTGAACAAGATCTAATAACTGCTTCAAAGAGCTCTCTTTGTCCTGTGAGGATGAAGAACTCTGTCGTAGATGCTCAATACATTGAGCAACGCTTGAAAGTGTCTCCTCATCCTCCACATTAACTCGGTTCCTGCAAATACATACAGAATTATAAGATTCACAGTTCTAGTGTTCTATAGTTACCAACGGCTCCAATATGTTGCATATTTGCATGAGCGCAATTTTAGCTCTAGATAATTTTCAAAAGGAGAAAAAAAGTAACGCTAAATGATACATGATGGAGGTTATTACTTGAAATGTATTATGGAAACAAACTGATAAAGGGTTGAATGATATAAATATCCATACAGTACAACCCCATGTTCATTACAAGATGATAAGTATGTATATATAGCAATTTCCATGTAGGTAATATGCAAATAACATATTTACTTTATGTGAACATTAATAATTTAGTTGTGGTTACTGCTTAGCCGAGGTAAAGTTGTATTGAAACTAGAGCAACTGTACCACAAATTTTAGTTCTCTCTTTTTACAAAAATTCATCAATTGTTTCCAACTAAAAAAATTCTATTGCTAGACCCTATAGGCATATAATCCCACATTCTCTTTTCATTTTAGAATTTGGCAACTGATCTTTACAAGCTTTGGTCCAAAAAAAACATGCATACAATTAATAAACTTAGGATGAGGCGGTTAAGAGAGATATTAAGGAGTTAATATTTCCAAGGAATTAGCTAAGAATAAACGCGCTTGGAGACTAGCAATCAACGCGCCTGAACCATGATCTTTGTCCCTTTTTCGTTTTCTGTTTACCCATAACTCTACCATCTGTCTTTTACCCTTTCAGTGTTCTTTTTTTTCTATCCTTGTTTCTTGTGGGTTTCATCTCTAGCCTACCCCAACTTGCTTGGGACAAAAGGGTATGCTGTTGTTTTTGTGACATGAAAATTATACTAGCAGGATTCCCACCAAAGAATATTCTGATGGCAGTGTTTTTTTACTCCCTTCCAAATTATAGGTCGCTGACTCTTCTAGATACATAGTTTTTATTATGTATCCAGACACAGCGCATATGTAGGTGTATAAGCTAAGTACCTAGAAAAACTAAAACAACATACTACATCCGTTCTTTTTTTATTTGTCGTGTTTTAGTTCAAAAATGAACTAGTGGGCGACAAATATTCGAGAACGGAGGTAGTATAATTTAGGAGGGAGTATATCTTTTGCTAAACCATAGATGAAAAATAAGGCTGTAGAAGTTAAGTTTCTACCCCAAGCAGCACATTTTTTATGATGGTTGGAGCAAATGTAAAAAACAGGAGATAGTTCATTCTAAAACAAAATTGTTTCCAAAGCCAGTTATGTATCCCTCATGTGGACAGAAAAGAAACATAAGTATTTAGGACTTAGGGTTTGTTACTTTGTTTTCCATTTATAGGCCAACAATAAACAGAAATTTTTTTATCACTCATGAAGGTTAACTGTGGCTGTATTGAGTGATACGATTGAAGAGAAAGTTATACAGGCTCATGACAAATGAACCTGACATGTTAGAGTCGCATGTGTCTCTTAACTACCAAGAAGCACAGCAAAACTTACTTGCCCATTTTCATGACTGACATAGGAGTTGGTGGCTCTGAGTCTTGAACTTTGTCCACGTGCCTTTCCTGTTGATGATAGAAGAGCATTTATTATCAAAAGTCCAAGATGTGAACCATATACCTTCTTTAATGAGGTGATATCATCGCACACGTACTGGACAATAAATTCTGAGTTCAAGGAAATGATAACACTTAAACGGTCAAATGAGAACACAATCTTAAAGGTATGCAAATAATAGAACCAATGATTTATGAAATAGGTGGATGCTGAGATTAAAGGATGTGTTGTTAGATTAACCACTTGCATTTTTAATGATAAACAAGATACAAAAGAATGACTGAATGAGCATCTTCTAAAGTGTGACGAAGAGCAGCTGAAAAGTCTATCTCCTCAAAAACATGTGACCTAGGTCACTAGGTGCATCTTAAACTGCTATTCATTTATAACAAAAAAACTTGCCACACTACAGAAAAACTAAAAGTTGGAACTTCTTTATGGTCTCCAGATTTGTTTTCCCTGGTTAATTGGATGTTTGTTTCTAATTCATATTAGCACATGCTTTTCACAAGAATGCTCCTAGATCATAATATCAAGCTGTTGACACCACACATGATTTTTATAAGCAAAAGGGGGACTCAAGGCTGTTAGAATATGCTATACATAGGCTATGGTCTTAGTTGTCCAAGATCCTCTTGGATTAGATTAGAAACCGACTCTGATTAGAAGTTAGAGATAAAACAGAACACGACTGCATGTCAGTGTTTTCTAGTTGTCCGACTAATCGCGATTGGTCGTGATTATAGGTCCTATAGACTCAAATAAGGCTCCCCGACATGATCAGTTCAAACTAGAAACCTAGACGTGACTAGTCGTCCGACTAGGGTGTCTAGCGATTAGCCCAATTCGTGATGGCTGATGGCAATGGAATGGGCTTTGAGGCTGCCTCTTGAGGAGTTTTGGCCCAATAGTTTCAGAATACCCTTCTCTCATCCTCTCTTCTCTGCCCTTGAAACCGAGCGCCTCCTCTCTCTCGTCTCTCCATCCCGTGCGTTCATGTGATGCCAAGACTGCTCCCTGGAGAGGGCCGCTGCTGCCAGGACCTGGAGAGTGGAGAGAGCCATCGCCCCAGGACCTAGAGAGGGCTACCTTCGCCAAAGACTGCCGCCAAGTGCCAACCCGCCACCGATGACCCTTGGAGCCCTGGAAATGAGCTCCTTGTTAGATGGTATGGCTCTGCTGATCTGCTATACTCTCATGCTCTGCTCTTTGGGTTCTGGTGTTCTGCTGCAGTGTTGTGTTGACCTGCTGCAGTGCTGCTGCACCATACTGCTCTAGCATCTATTACTATTAGTGTATGACCAGTTGGCCCTCATGGTGCTGCATGATGCAGATGTGGATCGACAACGGCGTGATGCGGTGCAAGTGTTGATTCAGAGGTGGCACATCTGATGCCACGACTTCATCAGTTGCATCGGGTGCTGCCTCGGCTTCCCCTAATGCTACAGATGGGTCTTCCATGGAAGAGAAGACCATAGCTGCACTGCCAACGAAAATGGTAGAGATGGGTCTTTCATGTGCTTTCATTTCATAGAAAAAGCTACATTACATCAAAGTTAATTTGCAATTGTTTCCCCATGGTCATAGATGTCAAAAGGAAACATATTGTAAGAACGTGATTTAACTATTCAATTTTATTATGTGAAAAAAGATCTCGGATCTGTTCAGCCCATTTTACCATCATTTAACATATGTATATACACGACAGATGAATACAATCATGTTCCTGTTTTCTTACAAAGGATGACACAAATGACATAACAGTTTCCTAGTTTCTCAAGACAGATATTGGAAACTAGAATGTCAACCTTAGCTAAATGGGCTTTAAAAAAAGTACAGCTCCATGAAAACTCCACTTATAATTTTGCACAAGGGGGACACTTTCCTCCAGTGGACTGAATAGCGAATACTAACCTTGCTTTCAAAGAATATTCTACTGCAACACTATTCCCAGTTACATCAAAAAAATGAACGAAATACCATGCAAATGAAACAATGTCTTTCAAGCGGCAGGAAAACAGAATTGCGGAACATAAGAAAGCCAGAGGCTGCCAAATGAGAAGCTCAGAGACAGAATCCAAGACGGAACCAACCAGATCGGCGCTGCCATGGGTGCCGCCATTGCTTCCATTGAACCGCCATGTCAATGCCGCCGCCATACTCAAATATTAAACTCGTTCAGCAGAGTAGATCAGAGTATCCACTTCTCCAGTGCCTAGTTGTCAACCTGAAACACACTCGAGAGCAAACAATTGGCGTCAGATCCACGATGGCACACGATCCAATCAACAGCAATGCATCGAATAACCACAAATTCGTTACGGGCATGAGCAATTAACCCAGATCTAGACATACACATCTGCTACAGCTACCGCTACGATCAAGTGAATCAGACACCCCCGAATTGCAAAGCCATCAAACCAGTTTCGACGAGTAGCTGCATTTAGCGGCGATTACCCAGCGACATCCCAACCCGCCCAGCTAGATCACGAGCCGCCGCTACCAACCACTCAGTCTCTCAGCCACCGAAACCAGCACCCAAACCAGCAGCACTGCGCTGCGCTGCATTGACGGAGTTACTAACGTCGCGGCGCGCGAAACCCCTCCACCGACCAAAAAAATACCCAGAAAACTCGAGATAAATCCGGCCAAGTGAAACCAGTAAGAAAGAGATCGAGTGAGAGACCTCTCATGGAATCGCCGCGACGGGGAGTGGCCGCAGATCCAGCCGGGAGGGCGGCGCCCATACAAAGACAGCGCGCGTCTGTTGCTCTCTTTTGTTTTCAGACGATTTGGCCCGGTTTGGATCTGTTTCCCAGAACCGAGAAGCTGGACGCGGCCTTCCGCTTATTTTCGACGGGAATCTCCCGGAACCAAAGGCAATTTCGCTAATTTCCGCGCCCTAAAAGGATCGGCGTTTATATAGCAGGCGAGCTCTCGTCTTCCCAACGACTGCCGACAGTGGCAGTGCGGAAGCAAGTTGCCTTGCAGCCAGCTATGAGTGCCACTTCTGCAATGGAGTTCCTCTTCCTCCAGTAGTTCACTTACGAAGCTTTACACGGGACGGGAGTGTGTCACTGAAGCTTCATCTTGAATACCGACGAAGCTGAGGGTGTTTATGTAAGGTTATGGATTTTTGTGTTGTTGAGCTTTCGTGTTAGATTAAGCAGGGAATGGATTTGTTAATTAAGGAGCACGATACGGTGGATGATGGGGATGGTGGTTGATGTGTGCCAGTCTGCATGGGCTGGCCGCCGAGCGGGAGGTTTTTTTTTCGTCTTCTACAAGACAAAAAATCAACAGGTGGGAGAGGTATCTGCCAACTCCCAAATAGCTGTAAAATCAGTGACTAGGAGAGCATCCAGCACCAACAAATCAGTGGCCTATGAGAGAATCCAGCACCAATGGGCATTCTCTTTTTCTCGTTTCTTTTGTTAAAATTAAATTTCATTTTAATAATTATAATTTAGACGCAAACTAATTAAATTAATATATTTATATATTATTCTAAATTTTATGAGAGATAGTTATATACTATACTTATGTTATAGATAAGCAAACATAAATGTGTAGAAGAATGTGCTATAAGTTGAACATTATAAAGTAGCATATAAATCTATAGAATCAATTTGCATCCCTCAACCCATGAATTTGAGATAGGCGTACATACAAACATTGAAAATTTGTGAAATGTCACATTATAAAAATAAATAACATACTACATTAGTTAAATTCCAAAATAAAAGGGAAACAAACGGAGCCTTATAGAAATTATTGTGATGCCACACGTAGGGACGGACTCACTGTAAAATGGGGTGAGAACACTTTTGGACGAACGAGCACCAAAATATTAGAGCGAAAGCATCTAAATTAGACTAAGCAAAGGATCTCATAGCGAAAGCATCCAGATTAGACTAAGCAAAGGATCTCATGGTGAAAATTTAAACTCTACTATTTGCAATAGAGAAATGAGCAGAGGCTTGCAATAGAGAAATGATCAGAGGCTTAGGCTCTCACTCAGGCCTACGTAGGTCAGGTCTGGGCACACGTAAAATGTTTGTCTAAATTGAGAACCATACTTATTAACTCTATATAAGCTATTAGGCTATTGCCAGCAGGTTATATATATGGCCTTGCAAAACACTATTGATTGTATTGTTTGTAGAGTGATGTTTGAAATAAGAGGTAGGATAGAGGTAAAATGCATATGTGTTGGAGATAGGCATATACCATAAAGTAAAATAAGTCACAGATTCCATGTATTGTGTTGGATTAAGGACATGACTTATATTTTATTTAACTAAACTAAATTAATTCTAGATATATATTAAATACCTTCGAGCGCTCATATAGCCCTGGGACGTCCTAGGGCTCCTGGCATTCAGGACATACAGTGCCACAATGGTCCGTCCTTAAGATGTTAGGAGGCCCATGGCTCGGGAGACTAAAAAGATCAAGATATGATGAATTAGACTTTTTATTTTATTTTCTAAATTAAAACCTATAAACAAGCCTAATTATACCCCTTACGTCTAATAGTGTGATTAAAAGTTTTACACTCTAAATTCTAATTCTATACTAACATGGTAATTCTAGTAAGCAAGTATTCAAAAAAAATTGCTCAGATATAAATGATTAAAGTAAAAAAGGATTTGAATGCCTCGGTATTTTCAGAGAGTCGGCACCCCTCACTAGTCCTCGTTGGAGCACTCGCACAAGGGTGTCACTCTCACTTGATCCACGCAAGGATCAAGTACTCTCTACGAGCTCGTTCTTCGGCTCTCCGGCATGGTGAACCGCTCACAACTATATACAAAGCTTGAGTTAGGTCACCCACAAGCTCTTTGAATGATCACCACACTTCTGACCTTCACCAAACCGTCTAGGTGATACTGATCACCAAGAGTAGCAAGCACAAACTCCTCATTTGACCTAAGCAAGGCTAATAAGAACAATGGGTGTTCATTAGCTACTCCCAATATGCTAATAAGGTTGTTAATTAGGTGATTATCAACTCTCATGACCCTCAGTAGGCGAAGGATCTTCCTCATAATTAAATGGGCTTCTTCAATTGTTAGAACGGACAAGAGAACTATAATGGATGAGTTGAGGGTATATTTATAACCCCCAACCAGACAACTAGTCGCTATAGTAACTCTAGACAAAATTTGAAGTATTTGGATCGTCCGATGATTAGGCATTGAACCATTAGCCTTGGTCTGATGATACACAACAGTCATAATATAGTTACTATGCCAGACACAGAGTATATTGTATATAGTGTATGGTTCGATGTCCTTTGTCGGACCAGTCTGACGCTCACGAAACCTCTCTAGACACTCTCTAGAGCGTCGAACTAGGACCCGATGGTCTAACGATTACCCTATTCATATGGTCCTATGCTCTAGGAGGATGGCCCCATTGGACCAGTTCCAACGCACCCTAAAACTCTCTAGTTTTTTCTAGACGGTCGTGCTCGTCCACATTGGTCCGATGACCCTATTCATATGGTTTGATGATCATGCTCTCCCTAGCATTCAATGTGAAAGCGTCAAACCATATCCATTGGTCCCACGACTATGATTCGTAAGTTCAAACACCTCTAAAACTTCTCAAACACTTCTAATTTAAACATTGCGAATATGATGTTACAAACTACTTTTGGGCCTCATATGAGCTATCTAAAGCTAAATACAACTAGTATAAGCTCATTAGACTCACCTACGTCAAGCTACTAACTCATACCCTCATTTATAATATAGTTAAAGGAAAAATGAAGTCCTAAACTATTTAAGTGTCTCTCAACTCTAATAAACACTTAGAACTAATCCATTCTAAACCATGCCATCCATCCTTTGAAAACTAAAATGAATTCCATACTTAGGGGCATGAAAATATTGAATACCCAAACGATCACCATCATTTTCACCTAGCTTAAATTGCCTCTATAGAGTACATGTTAGTCAGAATAATCTTGTGTCGTCATTAATCATCGAAACCACTGAGGGTCTAGATGCTTTCAATCTCCTCTTTTTTGGTGATTGATGCCAACACTACCTCGAGTATGTGAAAGAATTGAGTTTTTAAAGTGTTTGATATGGAAGAGAACATGGCTTTAAAATATGAGTATAAAATGCAAGTTCATATAAATCATGTACACAACATGTACCATGAAGAGAAATGATTAAGCACAAGTATGTGTTCTAGCTCATTTGCATGAAGTATGAAATGAAAGATTATACACGAGCAAATATGACATGATATAGGATAAGTAATGAAAGCAAGCATGTCACGTTATCACACACATATCATACAAATGTAAAGCATAAAGTATATGTTACAATGCATGAGACATATGAAAGTGTATATGAGAGTATCACACATAGAGAACATAAAAATCAACTCATGGGTCTCTCACTCCTCCGTATCACTCTCCTCCCACTGTCTCACATACTCTATGCCCTATCCTCTTTGGCATCGAGCACCAAAACCTAAGATGATGCATGTGGTGAGGAAACAAAAATCGCCACCTGAAACATGATAGGTAAGCTAAAACTATTGCACATATGGTATATCATCTAAGCCTGTGTTGTTAGCTATTGTTTAAGTCTGAGACTGGGTAGGAGGCACTAAAGTCGGGTCAACTGACCGAGTCTCAACATTGGTGCTCTCAAGTGCTATTGTTGTAAAGTGACTAGGTGTCTTTAAAGATATTGAAAGGAAAATGTGCCATTGGACCATTTCTATAAATGTTTTGGTGATTAGATGTCCAACACATATTGTTTTAGTTCATATGTGCTAAGTGGTTGAGAAGTGAAAATCAAGAATCAAGGTATGTTTCTAGACCTAGTAAATTCTTTTTGGATACTAGCATATCTCTCTAAGTGCTAGTGAAACTGCCAAGAAAAGTGGAAATAAATTGAAGAAGTTTTGGCTGAGTTCAGCCAAACCAGCACCAGCCTGTGGTGCACAGTGTCCGAAGCCCAGGCTGGCCCGGCGACGAACTCGTCGCTCTCGAGAAAAAGCGAAGGCGCCGCGGCTAAAAAATCACTGGACTGTCCGGTGAGTCAATGGCGCCCGCGACCAACAGTCGATAGCGCGCTCAGCGGGCGACGCGTGGCCCGCGCCAACGGTCAGTTGGTCACACCGGACTGTCCCGTGTGCACCGGACAGTGTCCGGTGCGCCAACGAGACCAAAGGTTCAACGGTTGGCTGCACCTGATAAGGAAGGAGATCGGGCACCGGACAACTACTGTTCATGTCCGGTGGTGCACCGGTAGGACTGGGCGTTCGGTTCGGTTCCTCGGTTCTTATAGAAATTTGGTTCTTCAAAAAGTAGAACCGAAATAGCAAGATAAAGAAACTAGAACCTGCTAGTTTGGTTCTTGGTTCTTTGGTTCGGTTCTTCGGTTCTAACCGAACTGTAACAGCCACTCTAAAATTCTGAATAACGACAACATTTGTGAGAAATTTCAGCAGCATCTCCCTACAAACAACCACAAATTCACAATGCCCAAAATTTCATAGAAAATACATGGATGATTAGAGGTTCAACATAAGTCGATAAACCAACATCCGAAGTTACAAACACATGTAACAAATTGAATATGGTACTTTCGGTTTTTCGGTTCTTTGGAGTGCAGAACCGAA
This sequence comes from Zea mays, assembly GCF_902167145.1. NCBI lineage: Eukaryota > Viridiplantae > Streptophyta > Magnoliopsida > Poales > Poaceae > Zea > Zea mays. The sequence continues at coordinate 6,720,608 of NC_050104.1, read as the reverse complement.
AATATCTCATTTATTTCGGTTCTCAAAAAACCAAAACCGAATTTCATAACGGTTCCTTTGGTTTCGGTTCTCAGTTATTTTGGTTCGGTTCCGGTTCTTTGCACCGGACTGTCTGGTGCGCCACCCGACAGAAGGCAAGAATTGCCTTCCAATTGGATCTCCAATGGCTCCTAGCTGCCTTAGGGCTATAAAAGGGACCCCTAGGCGCATGGAGCACTACACCAAGCATTCACTAAACATCCTAAGACGCCTAGACTCTGCAATCACGTAATCGATTCATCGTGTTAGAGATTTGAGCACCGTTTGAGTTGTAAACTCCCTGCGACGTGTTTTGTGCTCACATCTTGGCTTGTGTGCGTGTGTTTGCTGCGAATTGAGTTTTGCGTGTGTTTCTTTCCCTCCCTTACTCTTGTGCTTCTCTTGTGATCAACATTGTAAGGGCGAGAGGCTCCAACTTGTGGAGATTCCTCGCAAACGGGAAAAAAACTCTAAAGAAAAGGACTGTGGTATTCAAGTTGATCACTGGATCACTTGAAAGGGGTTGAGTGCAACCCTCATCCATTGGGATGCCACAACGTGGAAGTAGACAAGTGTTACTTGGCCGAACCACGGGATAAAACATCGTGTCTCTTGTGTTGCTTTCTCTATGATTGATTTCTTCTTAAGAGCTCGCTCTATAGCAACTTGGTTTAATCTAACTAACATTTTATAAACCAAGTTTGTTCTATTAGTGTTGAATTTTGTAGGATCACCTATTCACCCCCCTCTAGGTGCTCTCAATTGGTATCAGAGTCGTACTCTTCATGTAAGGGACTAATCGTCCGAAGAGATGGATCCTAAGGGCAAGGGGACGGTGATCAACGACAAGGAGAAGGAGTCCCTCCTCAACGAGCCTAGAGAGGACAAGCCCACTGACTCAGGCTCAAGTCACAAGAAGAGGGACGGGAAGAAGAAAAGGTGCATCAAGTAGATTATCTACTACGACAGCGATGCCTCGTCTTCTTCACCAAGGGATGACGACGACTCCTCATCCAAAAAGAAAATGGTTAATCAAAACTACTCCTTTGATTATTCTCGTATCCCATACAATTCAAATTCTCATTTACTTTCTACTCCACTTGGAAAACCCCCGCACTTTGATGGAGAGGATTACTCATTTTGGAGCCATAAAATGCGTAGTCACCTATTTTCCCTCCATCCTAGCATTTGGGAAATTGTATAAAGTGGAATGCGTTTCGATAGTACTGATAACCCTGTGTTTATCAATGAACAAGTTCATAAGAATGCCCAAGCCACTATTGTTTTGCTAGCATCTCTATGTATGGATGAATATAACAAGGTCAGCGGCTTGGACAACGCTAAACAAATCTGGGACACCCTTAAGATTTCTCATGAGGGGAATGATGCCACCATGACCACCAAAATGGAACTGGTGGAAGGCGAGCTGGGGAGATTTTTCGCAATGATAAGGGAAGAAGAGCCAACACAGACATACAACAGGCTAAAGACCCTTGTCAACAAAATCCGAAGCTACGAGAGTACAAGATGGACGAATCATGACGTCATCCGACTCATGCTTAGGTCATTTATGGTCGTTGACCCCCATCTTGTAAATCTTATTCGTGAAAACCCCAGGTACACCAAGATGACGCCCGAGGAAATCCTCGGAAAATTCATAAGAGGGCGCATGATGGTAAAGGAGGCAAGATATGTGGATGACGCCTTGAACAGTCCACTTCCCATCTATGAGCTGCAGCCCGTTGCTCTCAAAGCAACTAGCAGTAGGGAGGCGCTACCTAGCAAGGTAGCACAAGTGGAGGCTGTCGGGCTCAATGAGGATGAGATGGCGCTCATCATCAAGCGCTTCAAGACCACACTAAAAGGACACAAGGAGTACCCCAACAAGAACAAGTCAAGGGGAAACGCTCCTGCTTCAAATGCGGTAAGACTGGTAATTTTATAGCTCAATGCGCCGATAATGATAGTGACCAGGCACAAGAAAAAGCATGGGAAGAGGGAAAAGAAAAAGAACTACAGGAAGGCCAAGGGTGAGGCGCACATCGGGAAGGAATGGGACTCCGACTATTCCTCATCCGACTCCGAAGATGAAGGACTAGCTGCCTCGGCCTTTAACAAGTCTTCACTCTTCCCCAACGAACGACGCACGTGCCTTATGGCGAAGGAGAGGAAGGCACATATTCGATATACTCCATAGTATTCTTCTTCTAGCGATGAGGAATCTTCCGATGATGAGATAGATTATAGTGATTTATTTAAAGGACTAGATAGATCTAAGGTAGATAAGATAAATGAACTAATTGATGCTCTTAATGAAAAAGATAGACTTTTAGGAAAGCAAGAAGATATACTCTATGAGGAACATGATAAGTTTGTTAGTGTTCAAAAATCTCTTGCTATAGAAATTAAGAAGAATGAACTGCTGTCTTCCGAATTGTCTACCTGCCATGAATCTATTTCTAGTTTAAAGAATTTAAATGATGATTTGAATGCTAAGCTAGAAAAAGTAAATGAAACTAGTTCATGTGTAGAGCATGTTGTTATTTGCAATAGATGTAAATACCTTGATGTTGATGCCTGTAATGAACATGCCTCTACTATTGCTAAGTTAAACAATGATGTTGCAAGTCTTAATGCTCAACTTAAGACTTGCATGGATAATTATGAGAAACTTAAATTTGCTAGGGATGCCTACACTGTTGGTAGACACCCCTCAATTTAGGATGGACTTGGTTTTCGAAAGGAAACCAAGAACTTAACAAGCCAAAGGACTTTCGGTCTCAACAAGGAGAAAGGGAAGGCTCCTATGGCCAGTAGTTCTTCACATGATCAAAAGAACCATGCTTATCTTTATGCTCATGTCAAGCAAGTTTCTCATCATGATAAATGTTATAATCATGCTGCTTTACCTACTTATCATGATTCACATGCTATGTTTGCTTCTAGTTCCACATATGTTCTTGATAAGAGTAGGCCTAGGCGTAATCATACTATTTCTCGTGCGCCTAGGAAAGTTTACACTGGTCCAACCACTATGTATCAAACATGTAATGCTTCTTTTGTATTGTTATGCAAGAATGCCAAAGTAGTTGCTAGAAAATTGGGATCTAAATACAAGGGAGACAAAACTTGCATTTGGGTTCCAAAAGTTGTTGTAACTAACCTTGTAGGACCCAACAAGAGTTGGGTACCTAAAACCCAAGCTTAATTGCCTTGCAGGTTTATGCATCCGGGGGCTCAAGCTGGATTATCAACAGCGGATGCACAAACCACATGACGGGGGAGAAGAAAATGTTCACCTCCTACGTCAAGAACAGGGATTCCCAATACACCATCATTTTTGGAGATGGGAATCAAGGCAAGGTTAAAGGATTGGGCAAGATAGCCATCACAACCGAGCACTCAATATCAAATGTGTTTTTAGTAGAGTCGCTTTGGTATAATTTATTGTGTGTAAGTCAATTGTGTCATATGGGCTACAATTGTTTATTTACAAATATTGATGTATCTGTCTTTAGAAGGAGTGATGGTTCATTAGCTTTTAAGGGTGTATTAGACGACAAGCTCTATTTAGTTGATTTCTCAAAGGAGAATGTCGATCTAGATGCATGCTTAATCGCTAAGACTAATATGGGCTGGCTTTGGCATCGTCGTCTAGCACATGTTGGGATGAAGAACCTTCATAAACTTCTAAAGGGAGATCATGTGTTAGGACTAACCGATGTTTGTTTTGAGAAAGACAGACCTTGTGCAGCATGTCAGGCAGGAAAGCAGGTGGGAAACACTCATCACACCAAGAATGTGATGACGACATCAAGACCACTGGTGCTCCTACACATGGATCTCTTCGGCCCTGTTGCCTATCTCAGCATCGGGGGAAGTAAGTATGGTCTTGTTATAGTTGATGATTTTTCCTGCTTCACTTGGGTATTCTTTTTTGCAGGACAAATCTAAAACCCAAGGAACCCTAAAGCGCTTCTTAAGAAGAGCTCAAAATGAGTTTGAACCAAAGGTGAAGAAGATAAGAAGCGACAACGGGTCCGAATTCAAGAATCTACAAGTTGAAGAATATCTTGAGGAGGAAGGGATCAAGCACGAATTCTCCGCTCCCTACACACCACAACAAAATGGTGTGGTAGAGAGGAAGAACAGGACGCTAATCGACATGGCGAGAACGATGCTTGGAGAGTACGAGACGCCTGAGTGGTTTTGGTTGGAAGTTGTGAACACAGCTTGCCATGCCATAAACCGGCTCTATCTGCACCGTCTTCTCAAGAAGACCTCCTACGAACTCCTAACTAGTAACAAACCCAATGTTTCTTATTTCCGTGTATTTGGGAGTAAATGCTACATTCTGGTGAAGAAAGGCAGTCAAAATTTGCTCCCAAAGCAGTAGAAGGGTTTTTACTAGGATATGACTCAAATACAAAGGCGTATAGGGTCTTCAACAAATCATCAGGGTTAGTTGAAGTCTCTAGCGACATTGTATTTTATGAGACTAATGGCTCTTCAAGAGAGCAAGTTGATCCTGATGATGTAGATGAAGATGAGGTTCCGACGACCGCAATGCGAACTATGGCGATAGGTTATGTGCGAACACAGGAACTACAGGAACAAGATCAACCCTACTCCTCTACGATGGTGCATCCCCCAACTCAAGACGATGAACAGGTACCTCAAGAAGAGGGGCAGGATCAAGGGGGAGCACAGGAAGAACATGTTATGAAGGAAGAAGCACCACATGCCCCTCCACCTCAAGTCCGAGCAACGATTCAAAGAAATCACCCAGTGGATCAGATTCTGGGTGACATCAGCAAGGGAGTAACAACTCGCTCATGATTAGCTAATTTTTGTGAGCATTACTCATTTATTTCTTCTATTGAGCCTTTCAGGGTAGAAGAAGCCTTGCAGGATCCGGACTGGGTATTGGCCATACAGGAAGAGCTCAACAACTTCAAAAGAAATGAAGTCTGGAGCCTGGTGCCACGTCCAAAGCAAAATGTTGTGGGAACCAAGTGGGTGTTCCGCAACAAGCAAGACGAACACGGAGTGGTGACAAGAAACAAGGCTTGACTTGTGGCAAAAGGTTATGCCCAAGTCGCAGGTTTGGACTTTGAGGAGACTTTTGCTCCTGTGGCTAGGTTAGAATCAATTCGAATTTTATTATCCTATGCCGCTCAGCATTCCTTTAAGTTGTTCCAAATGGATGTGAAGAGTGCTTTCCTAAATGGACCAATCAAGGAGGAGGTATACGTGGAACAACCCCCTGGCTTTGAGGATGACAGGTGTCCCGACCATGTGTATAAGCTCTCTAAGGCGCTCTATGGACTTAAGCAAGCTCCAAGAGCATGGTATGAATGCCTTAGAGATTTTCTAATTGCTAATGCTTTGAAGGTTGGGAAAGCTGATCTCACTCTATTCATAAAGACTTGTGTTGGTGATCTTTTTGTTTGCCAAATATATGTCGATGACATAATATTTGGTTCTACTAATCAAAAGTCTTGTGAGGAGTTTAGCAGGGTAATGATGCAAAAGTTCGAGATGTCGATGATGGGCGAGTTGAACTACTTCCTTGGATTTCGAGTGAAGCAAATCAAGGAAGGCACCTTCATCTCCCAAACGAAGTACACTCAAGATCTTCTCAATAGGTTTGGGATGAAGGATGCTAAGCCCACGAAGACACTGATGGGAGCTGACGGACATCTAGACCTCAACAAAGGAGGTAAGTCTGTTGATCAAAAGGCATACCGGTCAATGATAGGTTCATTACTTTATCTTTGTGCTAGTAGACCAGACATTATGCCTAGTGTATGCATGTGTGCTAGATTTCAATCCAACCCCAAGGAGTGTCACCTTGTGGCCGTTAAGCGAGTTCTTAGATATTTAGTTTCTACGCCTTGCTTTGGGATCTGGTATCCAAAGGGGTCTACCTTTGACTTAATCGGATACTCAGATTCCGACTATGCTAGGTGCAAGGTTGATAGGAAGAACACATCAGGGACGTGCCAGTTTCTAGGAAGGTCACTGGTGTCCTGGAGCTCCAAGAAACAAACATCGGTTGCCCTATCCACCGCTGAGGTCGAGTACGTTGCCGCAAGACAGTGTTGCGCGCAACTGCTTTGGATGAGGCAAACCCTCCGGGACTTTGGCTACAATCTGAGCAAAGTCCCACTCCTATGTGACAATGAGAGTGCAATCCGCTTGACGGATAATCCTATTGAACACAACCACACTAAGCACATAGACATCCGGCATCACTTCCTGAAAGACCACCAGTAAAGGGGAGATATCAACATTTACCATATTAGCACCGAGAACCAGCTAGCCAATATCTTCACCAAGCCTTTAGATGAGAAAAGGTTTTGCAGGTTGCGTAGTGAGCTAAATGTCTTAGATTCGCGTAACTTGGATTGATCTACAACATACATGTGTTTTATGCCTTTGATCATGATACTTTAAGCTTTACTGTTGAGAGCACCTAGAGGGGGGGTGAATAGGTGATCCTGTAAAAACTTAACTTATAGCCACAAAAACTTGTTAAGGGTTAGCACAATAATTGCCAAGTGGCTAAAGAGGAGATCTTGCACAATACGACAATCACAGAGAATTCAACACAGAGGAGACACGGTGATTTATCCCGTGGTTCGGCCAAGTACAAAACTTGCCTACTCCACGTTGTGGCGTCCCAACGGACGAGGGTTGCAATCAACCCCTCTCAAGCGGTCCAAAGACCCACTTGAATACCACGGTGTTTTGCCTTGCTTATCTTTATCTCACTCGCGAGGAATCTCCACAGATTGGAGTCTCTCGCCCTTACACTTAAGATTCACAAAGAAGCACGGAGTAAGGGAGGGAGCAACACACACAAATCCACAGCGAAATGCGCACACACACAGCCAAGAATCGAGCTCAAAGTCTATCTCAAAGTTCTCACAAGAACGGAGCTCGAATCACTTAGAATAACAAGCGGATGCGCAAAGACTGAGTGTGGATGATCAAGAATGCTCAAGAGTTGCTTGGTGTTCTCCTCCATGCGCCTAGGGGTCCCTTTTATAGCCCCAAGGCAGCTAGGAGCCGTTGAGAACAAATCTGGAAGGCCATCTTTGCCTTCTGTCGTCGGGCGCACAGGATAGTCCGGTGCACACCGGACAGTGTCCGGTGCCCGATTCCTTTCCTTATTTGGCGAAGCCGACCGTTGCAGATGCAGGAGCCGTTGGCGCACCGGACATGTCCGGTGCACACCGGACAGTCCGGTGCCCCCTTCCGACCGTTGGCTTGGCCACGTGTCCCGCGCAGATTGCGCGGCCGACCGTTGGCCCTGCCGACCGTTGGCTCACCGGACAGTCCGGTGCACACCGGACAGTCCGGTGAATTTTAGCCGTACGCCGTCAGCAAATTCCCGAGAGCGGCCTCTTCGGCCGAGGCAGCCTGGCGCACCGGACACTGTCCGGTGCACCACCGGACAGTCCGGTGCCCCAGACCGAAACTGCCTCTTGGCTGTACACAGCCAACTCTTCTCTTTTCTTCTTCTCTCTGTTTCTACCACTTAGACAAGTATATTAGTACACAAAACCAATGTACTAAGACTTAGAAACATACCTTTGCTCTAGATTTGCACTTTGTTCATCCATAGACATTGATTCACATATAAGCACTTGTGTTGACACTCAATCACCAAAACACTTAGAAATGGCCCAAGGGCACATTTCCCTTTCAATCTCCCCCTTTTTGGTGATTTATGCCAACACAATATAAAGCAACTAGAACAAGTGCAAAATCACTTCAAATAAAGCTTAAATTGATTTTGATTCAATTTTGGCATATATGGATCATCCTTTGCCACCACTTGGTTTGTTTTTGCAAATCAAACTCAAATCTCTATCTCTATGTCAAACACACATGTTGAGGCATAAAGAGAGTCATTCCAAAAGAGATTGATCAAAGATTTCAAAAACTCTCCCTATTTCACACTTCTCCCCACAAGAAGCCAACTTTTGACAAGAGAGACAATAAGAGACAATAAAAGCATTTGACAAAACAAAAACTCTATTCTACTATTTTCAAAATCTCTCAAGTGGTAGCTGATCCATTTATCACTTTGGCCTTTATTTTCTCCCCCTTTGGCATCAAGCACCAAAACGGGATCAATCTTGGCCCTTTAACCCCATTGCCTCACCAAAGTCTTCAATTAAGAGCAAATGGCAATAAGATTTCATGAGATGAACTTGGAATAAGTTACCCTCTCATCGGAGTGCAGTGGAAGTCTTTCATGGTCCAAGTCCACCTTTTCCCTTTCAATCCTCCTTCGAGACTAAATCATCAACTCAAGCACATGGTTAGTCTCAAAGGGTCAAGTTGTAACACATCTCCCCCTAAACATGTGCATCACTTTGCAACGGACTTGTGAGGTCCAGGGAGTGTTTGTACAACTTGAGCACCATAATAAGCAACAAAATGCAAAAAGGGACATGATCAAAAGCATAAGTACATGTATGCTACAATTTAATCCAGGTTCCGCGAATCTAAGACATTTAGCTCACTACGCAACCTGCGAAAGGTCTTCTCATCTAGAGGCTTAGTGAAGATATCGGCTAGCTGGTTCTCGGTGCTAACATGAAACACTTCGATATCTCCCTTTTGCTGGTGGTCTCTCAAAAAGTGATGCCGGATGTCTATGTGCTTTGTGCGGCTGTGCTCAACAGGATTCTCCGCCATGCGGATAGCACTCTCATTGTCACATAGGAGTGGGACTTTGCTCAGATTGTAGCCAAAGTCCCGGAGGGTTTGCCTCATCCAAAGTAGTTGCGCGCAACACTGACCTGCGGCAACGTACTCGGCCTCAGCGGTGGATAGGGCAACGGAGGTTTGTTTCTTAGAGTTCATGACACCAGGGACCTTCCTAAGAATTGGCACGTCCCCGATGTACTCTTCCTATCGACCTTACATCCAGCATAGTCGGAGTCTGAGTATCCAACTAAGTCAAAGGTAGACCCCTTTGGATACCAGAGCCCGAAGCAAGGCGTAGCAACCAAATATCTAAGAATTCGCTTCACCGCCACTAAGTGACACTCCTTAGGATCGGATTGAAATCTAGCACACATGCATACGCTAAGCATAATATCCGGTCTACTAGCACATAAGTAAAGCAAAGAACCTATCATTGACCGGTATGCTTTTTGATCAACGGACTTACCTCCTTTGTTGAGGTCGGTGTGTCCGTCGGTCCCCATCGGAGTCTTTGCGGGCTTGGCGTCCTTCATCCCAAACCGCTTTAGCAGATCTTGCGTGTACTTCGTTTGGGAGATGAAGGTGCCGTCCTTGAGTTGCTTCACTTGGAACCCAAGGAAGTAGTTCAACTCGCCCATCTCGAATTTCTGCGTCATCACCCTGCTAAACTCTTCACAAGACTTTTGGTTAGTAGAACCAAATATTATGTCATCGACATAAATTTGGCACACAAACAAATCACCATCACATGTCTTTGTAAAAAGAGTTGGATCGGCTTTCCCAACCTTGAAAGCATTAGCAATTAAAAAGTCTCTAAGGCATTCATACCATGCTCTTGGGGCTTGCTTAAGTCCATAGAGCGCCTTAGAGAGCTTACACACGTGGTCGGGGTACTGTTCATCCTCGAAGCCAGGGGGTTGCTCCACGTACACCTCCTCCTTGATTGGCCCATTGAGGAAAGCGCTCTTCACATCCATTTGGTACAACCTGAAAGAATGGTGAGCGGCATATGCTAGCAAGATACGAATGGACTCTAGCCTAGCCACAGGAGCGAAAGTCTCCTCAAAGTCCAAACCTGCGACTTGGGCATAACCTTTTGCCACAAGTCGAGCCTTGTTCCTCGTCACCACCCCGTGCTCGTCCTGTTTGTTGCGGAACACCCACTTGGTTCCCACAACATTTTGCTTCGGACGAGGCACCAGTGTCCAAACTTCATTGCGCTTGAAGTTGTTGAGTTCCTCCTGCATGGCCAACACCCAGTCCGGATCTAGCAAGGCCTCCTCTACCCTGAGAGGCTCAATAGAAGAGACAAAGGAGTAATGCTCACAAAAATTAACTAATCGAGATCGAGTAGTTACTCCCTTGCTAATATCACCCAGAATTTGGTCGACGGGATGATCCCTTTGAATCATCGTTCGAACTTGGGTTGGAGGTGCCGGTTGCGCTTCTTCCTCCATCACTTGATCATCTTGTGCTCCCCCTTGATCAAACGCCTCCACTTGAGGTACCTGTTCGTCATCTTCGGTTGGGGGATGCACCATAGTTGAGGAAGAAGGTTGATCTCGTTCATCTTGTTCCTGTGGCCGTACTTCTCCAATCGCCATGGTTCGTATAGCGGCCGTCGGAACATCTTCTTCATCTACATCATCACAATCAACAACTTGCTCTCTTGGAGAGCCATTAGTCTCATCAAATACAACGTCGCTAGAGACTTCAACCAAACCCGATGATTTGTTGAAGACTCTATACGCCTTTGTATTTGAGTCATAACCTAACAAAAACCCTTCTACAGCTTTGGGAGCAAACTTAGAATTTCTACCTTTCTTCACTAGAATGTAACATTTGCTCCCAAATACACGAAAGTAAGATACATTGGGTTTGTTACCGGTTAGTAGCTCATACGAAGTCTTCTTGAGGAGGCGATGAAGATAGATTCTGTTGATGGCGTGGCAAGCCGTGTTCACGGCTTCCGACCAAAAACACTCGGGGGTCTTGAATTCTCCAAGCATTGTCCTCGCCATATCGATTAGCGTCCTGTTCTTCCTCTCTACCACACCATTTTGCTGTGGTGTGTAGGGAGCGGAGAACTCGTGCTTGATCCCTTCCTCCTCAAGGAACTCCTCCACTTGAAGGTTCTTGAACTCGGACCCGTTGTCGCTCCTTATCTTCTTCACTTTGAGCTCAAACTCATTTTGAGCTTTCCTGAGGAAGCGCTTGAGGGTCCCTTGGGTTTCAGACTTATCCTGCAAGAAGAATACCCAAGTGAAGCGGGAAAAGTCATCAACAATAACTAAACCATACTTACTCCCTCCTATGCTCAGGTAGGCGACAGGTCCGAAGAGGTCCATATGCAGCAGCTCCAGGGGTCTTGAGGTGGTCATCACGTTCTTGCCGTGATGCGCTCCTCCCACTTGTTTACCTGCTTGACAAGCTGCACAAGGTCTATCTTTTTCGAAATGCACGTTAGTCAAACCTATCACGTGTTCTCCCTTTAGAAGCTTGTGAAGGTTCTTCATCCCCACATGTGCTAAGCGGCGATGCCACAGCCAGCCCATGCTAGTCTTAGCTATTAAGCATGCATCTAGACCGGCCTCTTCTTTTGCAAAATCAACTAAATAAAGTTTGCCGTCTAATACACCCTTAAAAGCTAGTGAACCATCACTTCTTCTAAAGACAGACACATCTACATTTGTAAATAGACAGTTATATCCCATATGACATAATTGACTAACAGATAGCAAATTATATCCAAGACTCTCTACTAAAAATACATTAGAGATAGAATGCTCATTAGAAATTGCAATTTTACCTAACCCTTTTACCTTGCCTTGATTCCCATCACCGAATATAATTGAATCCTGGGAATCCTTATTCTTGACGTAGGAAGTGAACATCTTCTTCTCCCCCGTCATATGGTTTGTGCATCCGCTGTCGATAATCCAGCTTGATCCCCCGGATGCATAAACCTGCAAGGCAAATTTAGGCTTGGGACTTAGGTACCCAACTCTTGTTGGGTCCTACAAGGTTAGTGCAAATTTCCTTAGGGACCCAAATGCAAGTTTTGTCTCCCTTGCATTTTGCCCCTAACTTCCTAGCAATTACCTTCTTACCCTTTCTACAAATAGCAAAGGGAGCATTGCAAGCATAATAAATGGTAGAAGGTTTGTTCACAACTTTTCTAGGAACATGAGCAAAATTTCTCCTAGGCATATGCACAACATTTCTCCTACACATATCTCTATCATGCTTATAGGAAGAACTAGAAGCAACCATGGCATGAGAATCATAAACATGTGAATCAAAATCATTATAAGCATGTCTCCTATCATGGTATAAGAAAGCATGGTTCCTTTTAGCACTACTAGCCATAGGGGCCTTCCCTTTCTCCTTGACGAAGATGGGAGCCTTATGGCTTGTTAAGTTCTTGGCCTCTCTCTTGAAGCCAAGACCATCCTTAATTGAGGGGTGTCAACTCACCGTGTAGGCATCCCTTGCAAATTTTATTTTATCAACTTCACTCTTGCTAGTCTTAAGTTGAGCAATAAGACTAGCCACTTCATCATTTAGTTTTGAAATTGAAACTAAGTGTTCACTACAAGCATTAACATCAAAATCCTTACACCTAGTGCAAATTGTAATATTTTCAACACAAGAGTTACTTGCTACTTCTAGTTTAGCAGTTAAAACATTAATTTCACCTTTTAAAGAAGAAATGGTTTCATTACAGGTAGAAAGTTCACAAGAAAGTATTCCATTTCTTTTAACTTCTAGAGCAAGTGAATTTTGTGCACTAACAAATTTATCATGTTCTTCATATAAAAGGTCTTCTTGTTTCTCTAAGATTCTATCCTTTTCATTTAAGGCATCAATCAACTCATTAATCTTAGCTATCTTAGTTCTATCCAATCCCTTGAATAAACTAGAGTAATCAATTTCATCCTCACTAGATTCATCATCACTAGAAGAATCATAAGTATTAGCATTACGAGTGATTACCTTCTTTTCCCTTGCCATGAGGCAAGTGTGATGCTCGTTGGGGAAGAGAGCCGATTTGTTGAAGGCAGTGGCGGCGAGTCCTTCGTCGTCGGAGTCGGACGAAGAGCAATCCGAATCCCATTCCTTTCCAAGGTGTGCTTCGCCTTTGGCCTTCTTGTAAACCTTCTTGTTCTCTCTCTTCCCATTTTTCCCTTGCTCTTGGTCACTATCATTTTCGGGACAGTTAGCAATAAAATGACCAAGCTTACCGCATTTGAAGCATGATCGCTTTCCCTTGGTCTTGGCCTTGCTTGGCTGTCCCTTTCGACCTTTTAGCGCCGTCTTGAATCTTTTAATGATGAGGGCCATCTCTTCATCATTAAGACCGGCAGCCTCAATTTGTGCCACCTTGCTGGGTAGCGACTCCTTGCTCCTCGTTGCCTTTAGAGCAATGGGTTGAGGCTCGTGGAGTGGACCGTTCAACGCGTCGTCGACGTATCTTGCCTCCTTGATCATCATCCGCCCGCTCACGAATTTTCCAAGTACTTCCTCGGGCGTCATCATCGTGTACCTGGGATTCTCACGAATATTGTTCACGAGATGAGGATCAAGAACGGTAAAGGACCTGAGCATTAGGCGGACGACGTCGTGATCCGTCCAACGCGTGCTTCCGTAGCTCCTTATTTTGTTGATAAGGGTCTTGAGCCGGTTGTAAGTTTGAGTTGGCTCCTCTCCCCTTATCATGGCGAATCGTCCAAGCTCGCCCTCCACCAACTCCATCTTGGTGAGCATGGTGATGTCATTCCCCTCGTGAGAGATCTTGAGGGTGTCCCATATCTGCTTGGCATTGTCCAAGCCGCTCACCTTATTGTACTCTTCCCTGCACAAAGATGCTAAGAGAACAGTAGTAGCTTGTGCATTTCTATGAATTTGTTCATTTATAAGCATAGGGCTATCCGAGCTATCAAATTTCATTCCATTTTCCACAATCTCCCATATGCTTGGATGGAGAGAGAATAAGTGACTACGCATTTTGTGACTCCAAAATCCGTAGTCCTCCCCATCGAAGTGTGGAGGTTTGCCAAGAGGAATGGAAAGCAAATGCGAATTCGAACTGTGTTGAATACAAGAATAATCAAACGAAAAGTTCGAATTGACCGTCTTTTTGTAGTCGTTGTCATCATCCTTTTGGGAAGAAGTAGACTCATCACTATCGTCGTAGTAGATGATCTCCTTGATGCGCCTTGTCTTCTTCTTCTTCCCTTCCTTCCGTCTATGCCCCGAGCCGGAGTCGGTAGGCTTGTCGTCCTTCGGCTCGTTGACGAAGGATTCCTTCTCTTTGTCGTTGATCACGATTCCCTTCCCCTTAGGATCCATCTCTTCGGGTGGTTAGTCCCTTTCTTGAAGAGAACGGCTCTGATACCAATTGAGAGCACCTAGAGGGGGGGTGAATAGGTGATCCTGTAAAAACTTAATTTATAGCCACAAAAACTTGTTAAGGGTTAGCACAATAATTGCCAAGTGGCTAAAGAGGAGATCTTGCACAATACGACAATCACAGAGAATTCAACACAGAGGAGACACGGTGATTTATCCCGTGGTTCGGCCAAGTACAAAACTTGCCTACTCCACGTTGTGGCGTCCCAACGGACGAGGGTTGCAATCAACCCCTCTCAAGCGGTCCAAAGACCCACTTGAATACCACGGTGTTTTGCCTTGCTTATCTTTATCTCACTCGCGAGGAATCTCCACAGATTGGAGTCTCTCGCCCTTACACTTAAGATTCACAAAGAAGCACGGAGTAAGGGAGGGAGCAACACACACAAATCCACAGCGAAATGCGCACACACACAGCCAAGAATCGAGCTCAAAGTCTATCTCAAAGTTCTCACAAGAACGGAGCTCGAATCACTTAGAATAACAAGCGGATGCGCAAAGACTGAGTGTGGATGATCAAGAATGCTCAAGAGTTGCTTGGTGTTCTCCTCCATGCGCCTAGGGGTCCCTTTTATAGCCCCAAGGCAGCTAGGAGCCGTTGAGAACAAATCTGGAAGGCCATCTTTGCCTTCTGTCGTCGGGCGCACCGGACAGTCCGGTGCACACCGGACAGTGTCCGGTGCCCGATTCCTTTCCTTATTTGGCGAAGCCGACCGTTGCAGATGCAGGAGCCGTTGGCGCACCGGTCATGTCCGGTGCACACCGGACAGTCCGGTGCCCCCTTCCGACCGTTGGCTTGGCCACGTGTCCCGCGCAGATTGCGCGGCCGACCGTTGGCCCTGCCGACCGTTGGCTCACCGGACAGTCCGGTGCACACCGGACAGTCCGGTGAATTTTAGCCGTACGCCGTCAGCAAATTCCCGAGAGCGGCCTCTTCGGCCGAGGCAGCCTGGCGCACCGGACACTGTCCGGTGGACCACCGGACAGTCCGGTGCCCCAGACCGAAACTGCCTCTTGGCTGTACACAGCCAACTCTTCTCTTTTCTTCTTCTCTCTGTTTCTACCACTTAGACAAGTATATTAGTACACAAAACCAATGTACTAAGACTTAGAAACATACCTTTGCTCTAGATTTGCACTTTGTTCATCCATAGGCATTGATTCACATATAAGCACTTGTGTTGACACTCAATCACCAAAACACTTAGAAATGGCCCAAGGGCACATTTCCCTTTCAACTGTCTCATTTGCTTATATTTAGTGCTCAAGTTGTACAAGTCATTCCCAGACCTCACAAGTCCCTATGCAAATAATGCACATGTTTAGGGGGAGATGTGCTACAACTTGACTCCTTTGAGACTAACCTGGTTGTTTGAGTGCACTTGAAGTAGTCTTGAAGGAACATTGAAAGGGAAAGTGAACTTGGACAAGGAAAGAGCTTCCACTGCATTTCGGTAAAATGTATCTTATCCTAAGTTCCTTTTTGTGTTCTCATTGCCTTTTTGCTTCAATTTGACATTTTGGTGAGGCAATGGGGTTAAAGGGCCAAAAGTTATCCCGTTTTGGTGCTTAATGCCAAAGGGGGAGAAAATTAAGGCCAAAGCAAATGGATCAGCCAACCACTTGTGAACTTTGAAAATAGTAGAGTTAGAATTTGTATTTTGTCCAAAATCCTCTTATTGCTAAATTTGGTCTCTTATGGGGAGAATTTTGATTATGGAAAAAGGGGGAGTTTTTGGCACTTGATTAAAATTACTCTTGAAACATCTCTATATTTTCCCAAACAAGTGCTTTTGACTTAGAGATAGGAAAAAGAATTTGATTTGCGAAAATAAACCCAGTGGTGGCAAAAGTGATCCAAATATGCCAAATCTCAAGTGAGAAAATTTGGTCTTCAAATATGCACTTTTGAGAATGATGTTGCACTTTTAGTTGCTTTTTAATGTGTTGGCAAAAATCACCAAAAAGGGCGAGATTGAAAGGGAAATGTGCACTTGGACCATTTCTATAAATGTTTTGGTGATTAGATGTCCAACACATATTGTTTTAGTTCATATGTGCTAAGTGGTTGAGAAGTGAAAAATCAAGAATCAAGGTATGTTTCTAGCCCTAGTAAATTGTTTTTGGATACTAACATATCTCTCTAAGTGCTAGGGAAACTGCCAAGAAAAGTGGAAATAAATTGAAGAAGTTTTGGCTGAGTTCAGCCAAACCAGCACCAGCCTGTGATGCACCAGACTATCCGGTGGTGCACCAGACAGTGTCTGGTGCCCAGGCTGGCCCGGCGATGAACTCGTCGCTCTCGGGAAAAGCGAAGGCGCCGTGGCTAAAAATCACCGAACTGTCCGGTGTGCACCGGACTGTCCGGTGAGTCAATGGCGCCCACGACCAACGGTTGGCAGCGCAATCAGCGGGCGACGCGTGGCCCGCGCCAACGGTCAGTTGGTCACACCGGATTGTCCGGTGTGCACCAGACAGTGTCCGGTGCGCCAACAGGACCAGACGTCCAACGGTCGACTGTGCTTGATAAGGAAGGAGATCGGGCACCGGACAACTACTGTTCATGTCCGGTGGTGCACCGGACTATCCGGTGCGCCACCCGACAGAAGGCAAGAATTGCCTTCCAATTGGATCTCCAATGGCTCCTAGTTGCCTTGGGGCTATAAAAGGGACCCCTAGGCGCATGGAGCACTACACCAAGCATTCACTAAACATTCTAAGACGCCTAGACTCCGCAATCACGTAATCGATTCATCGTGTTAGAGATTTGAGCACCGTTTGAGTTGTAAACTCCCTGCGACGTGTTTTGTGCTCACATCTTGGCTTGTGTGCGTGTGTTTGCTGCGAATTGAGTCTTGCGTGTGTTTCTTTCCCTCCCTTACTCTTGTGCTTCTCTTGTGATCAACATTGTAAGGGCGAGAGGCTCCAACTTGTGGCTCCAACTTGGCTGCACCTGATAAGGAAGGAGATCGGGCACCGGACATCTACTGTTCATGTCCGGTGGTGCACCGGTAGGACTGGGCGTTCGGTTCTTCGGTTCGGTTCCTCGGTTCTTATAGAAATTCGGTTCTTCAAAAAGTAGAACCGAAATAGCAAGATAAAGAAACTAGAACCGGCCAGTTCGGTTCTTGGTTCTTTGGTTCGGTTCTTCGGTTCTAACCGAACTGTAACAGCCACTCTAAAATTCTGAATAACGACAACATTTGTGAGAAATTTCAGCAGCATCTCCCCACAAACAACCACAAATGCACAATGCCCAAAATTTCATAGAAAATACATGGATGATTAGAGGTTCAACATAAGTCGATAAACCAACATCCGAAGTTACAAACACATGTAACAAATTGAATATGGTACTTTCGGTTCTTTTGGTTTTTCGGTTCTTTGGAGTGCAGAACCGAAAATATCTCATTTATTTCGGTTCTCAAAAAACCAAAACCGAATTTCATAACGGTTCCTTTGGTTTCGGTTCTCAGTTATTTTGGTTCGGTTCCGGTTCTTTGCACCGGACTGTCCGGTGCGCCACCCGACAGAAGGCAAGAATTGCCTTCCAATTGGATCTCCAATGGCTCCTAGCTGCCTTAGGGCTATAAAAGGGACCCCTAGGCACATGGAGCACTACACCAAGCATTCACTAAACATCCTAAGACGCCTAGACTCCGCAATCACGTAATCGATTCATCGTGTTAGAGATTTGAGCACCGTTTGAGTTGTAAACTCCCTGCGACGTGTTTTGTGCTCACATCTTGGCTTGTGTGCATGTGTTTGCTGCGAATTGAGTCTTGCGTGTGTTGCTTTCCCTCCCTTACTCTTGTGCTTCTCTTGTGATCAACATTGTAAGGGCGAGAGGCTCCAACTTGTGGAGATTCCTCGCAAACGGGAAAAAAACTCTAAAGAAAAGGACTGTGGTATTCAAGTTGATCACTGGATCACTTGAAAGGGGTTGAGTGCAACCCTTGTCCATTGGGACGCCACAACGTGGAAGTAGGCAAGTGTTACATGGCCGAACCACGAGATAAAACACCGTGTCTCTTGTGTTGCTTTCTCTGTGATTGATTTCTTCGCAAGAGCTCGCTCTATAGCAACTTGGTTTAATCTAACTAACATTTTATAAACCAAGTTTGTGCTATTAGTGTTGAATTTTGTAGGATCACCTATTCACCCCCCTCTAGGTGCTCTCAGATATCATTGATGCTACCACTACAGTCTCTGGAGTAGTCATGATTAGCACTGTAGGAAGTTGACTTATTGGATGCGCTCACTTTAACGAGGCGATAGAAGATGGGAGTCACTTTGTATGCACTATATGCTCATCTGTTGTAGTCAATGACACTAGTAATGGAGGAGTGGGGTATCTATGACGTGTTTGGATTGCAGCATCATGTAGCCCGGAGTTAAATCATCCGTCATGGGTTAGAGATCAGAAGGACGAGGTCATCCGCTGCTTTTTCAAGGAACCAGCTCGACCGTCAACTTATACCTATGGAGAAAGCTATGAAGGATGGCTTGATGACGGATGGGTTTACCTCGTGACACAAACCAAACAGAACATGCATGTTCGGATTTAGGTTCGGATGATTCCGGACGAGTTCATTTGTCAATCCAAACAGGTCGCTAGTGATCCCACTGAAGGTGATAGACATACACAAATTGGCTAAGACCAAGTGTGTGGTTTGAATCAACATGGTCTGAACAGCTGGAGTCTACTGGTGAGTTGTACTATGCTAGGTAGCTTCCCTAATCCTAGAGTAGCGAAAAGACGAGTGAACTAGAGCAAGGACGAAGCTAACTAAAAATAGATGAACCTTAGCTATGATGTCTGCACTATTGTTGACGTATATTATTCCATGTTTTTTACCATCAACTATACATAGGATGATGGAGATTTTCATGGACAAAGTAACTAACCTTTATACTAATTGAGTTCCATAAGTTATGTTTGGAATATTTGAGTCCAGGTTATAGAAACTAGCAAATATAAGTGGAAAATGGCCAAGTTTTGGAGGGATGATGACCGATCAACGACCATGGTCAGCCTCCCACCCACTGGCTGCCTAGCCACCTTACCAAACCAAGTACACCCCATGTTGGTCATGCATGCTTGACACGATAAAATTCAATGCAACTTCAAGGTGTAGCCACCTGGATGGCACATTAAGGACCAGAAGACTACGACATTTGTTCGATGTACCGCTTATCTATCCCTAGGCCACCTCGACACCTCAGAATTTTGCTCAAAGTAAGACCATAGCTTGTGTTTGTTTATCAATAGGTTAATAGAAAATAATCCTTTGTATAGTAGTAGAAATATAGTTTGGACCTCTATCTCGCTTGTTGTTCTCCCAGACAACTTTACCTAGTTACTGACCCTAGGGTCCTTATCTATTCTTCCTCATACATATAGCTTTCCTACTCCTAGATTGCACTTTCCTCATACAGAGTTCAAGAACTCCCAAATTGAAGGATTTCTTGAGGAGGAGGGCATCAAGCATGAGTTCTCTTCTCGATACACACCTCAACAAAACGGTGTTGTGGAGAAGAAGAATAGAACTCTATTGGACATGGCAAGGACCATGTTTGATGAGTACAAGACACCAGATCGGTTTTAGGCAGAGGCGACTAACACCGCTTGCTACTCCATCAACCGACTCTACCTTCACCGAATCGTCAAGAAAACATCATATGAACTCCTCACTGGTAAAAAGTCCAATGTTTCTTATTTTAGAGTTTTTGGATGCAAATGCTTTATTCTTATTAAGAAAAGTAGAAACTGTAAATTTGCTCCTAAAGCGGTAGAAGGCTTTTCACTTGGTTATGACTCAAACACAAGGGCATATAGAGCCTTCAACAAGTCCACTGGATTAGTTGAAGTTTCTTGTGACCTTGTTTGATGAGACTAATGGCTCCCAAGTGGAGCAAGTTGATCTTGATGAAGATGAAGAGGCTCCATGCATTGCGCTAAGGAACATGTCCATTGGGGATGTGTGTCCAAAAGAATCCGAAGAGTGTTCACAAGCACAAGATCAACCATCATCTTCCATACAAGCAACTCCACCAACTCAAGATGAGGAATTAGCTCAAGAAGAAGAGAATGAAGATCAAGACGATGAGCCACCTCAAGAGGAGGACATTGGTCAAGGGGGAGATGAAGATGACCAAGAAATTCAAAGTCAAAGACCACCACACCCAAGAGTCCACCAATCAATTCAAAGAGATCACCCCATCAACTCCATACTTGGTGACATTCACAAGGGGGTAACCACTCAATCTCGAGTTGCTCATTTTTGTGAACATTACTCTTTTGTGTCTTCTAGTGATCCATACAGGGTAGAGGATACACTTAGAGATCCAGACTGGGTGGTGGAAATGAAAGAGGAGCTCAACAACTTCATGAGGAATGAGGTATGACATTTAGTTCCACGTCCTAACCAAAATGTTGTAGGTACCAAGTGGGTATTCCGCAACAAGCAAGATGAGCATGGTGTGGTGACTAGGAACAAAGCTTGACTTATTGCCAAGGGATATTCACAAGTCAAGGTTTGGATTTCGGTGAAACCTATGCACCCGTAG
This sequence comes from Zea mays, assembly GCF_902167145.1. Classification (NCBI taxonomy): domain Eukaryota; kingdom Viridiplantae; phylum Streptophyta; class Magnoliopsida; order Poales; family Poaceae; genus Zea; species Zea mays. The sequence continues at coordinate 6,699,881 of NC_050104.1, read as the reverse complement.
CTTGGCTTGAGTCAATTCGTATATTACTTGCCTATGCTACTTACCATGGGTTTAAGTTATATCAAATGGACGTGAAGAGCGCCTTCCTCAATGGCCCTATCAAGGAAGAGGTATATGTTGAGCAACCTCCCAGCTTTGAAGATAGTGATTATCCTACACATGTTTATAAGCTCTCAAAGGCGCTTTATGGGCTCAAGCAAGCCCCAAGAGCATGGTATGAATGCCTGAGAGACTTTCTTATCACTAATGGCTTCAAAGTTGGTAAAGCTGACCCTGCTCTCTTCACTAAAACTATTGCTAAAGACTTGTTGATATGCCAAATTTATGTTGATGATATTATATTTGGGGTCTATTAACAAGTCATCTTATGAAGAGTTTAGTAGGATTATGATACAGAAATTCGAGATGTCTATGATGGGGGAGTTGAAGTATTTCCTTGGATTTCAAATTAAGCAACTCCAAGAGGGCACCTTCATCTGCCAAACTAAGTACATTCAAGACATACTCAAGAAGTTTGGAATGAAGAATGCCAAACCCATCAAGACACCCATGAGAACAAATGGGCATCTTGACCTCGACATAGGAGGTAAATCCATATATCAAAAGGTATACATGTTGATGATAAGATCTTTACTCTATTTATGTGCTTCATGATCGGATATTATGCTTTATGTATGCATGTGTGCAAGGTTCCAGGCAAATCCTAAGAAAATTCACCTTAAAGTCGTGAAAAGAATCATGAGATATTTTGTGATACCCGGTTTGCAAAGAAGAGAAGTTGGAGGTTATTCTTTTTTTGTTTTGTTTTTTCCCATTCGGTTGATGCATTTTGGGGATTTGGAATTTGTGGAAAACATTCACCAGTAAGGCAGTAGAATTTCTTTGGTTAGGCGCTTGCAACGGGGTCGGGAGCTGTCGCGTGGGCGAGTTGGGCCGCGAATCTTGATTCGGCCCACTAACCTCCCCTAACCCTAGCCACCCTCCCCCTAACCCCCCTTCCTTTGTGCAGCCGCCCCCCCATTCCCCTAACCTTTGGCCCCCGCCCCCCTCCCATCTCCTCCTCCCTCAAACCCTTGCAGCCACACCACCTAACCCTAGCCCCCCCATCTCCTCCTCCCAAGGTGCCATTCCTTGCCGCTCGGATCTACGTCGCGTGGTGCAAATCTTCAATTGTTTTCGGTGGAGGAAGGAAAGGGGGAGAATTCAAGGTGATTTTTGTGTTGATCTCTTGTTCATTTGTGCTGCAATCCAATTGATTAGATGTTGCGTATGCGATTTGGTAGAAGGGCTGTCCAGAATTTTAGGGGGTGGACGAACAGCAGCAGTATTAGTGGTTTCTGGGCATTTTTCGTGGGAAATTAATGGGACTCAGTTTAGGAATAATGTAGAACTTTGGTATACCTTTCCAACGAGTATTTATGCGCTCAATTTGGAGTTATAAATTAAAAGATATCACCGTTTGAATCCGGGTATGTGGCTGTCCAAAAAAACAGATATTCAGGTGGACGAACAGCAGCAGTATTAGTGGTTTCTGGGCATTTTTCGTGGGAAATTAATGGGAATCAGTTTGGGAATCATGTAGAACTTTGGCATACCTTTCCAACGAGTATTTATGCGCTCAATTTGGAGTTATAAATTAAAAGGTATCACCGTTTGGATCCGGGTATGTGGCTGTCCAAAAAACAGATTTTCAGGTGGACGAACAGCAGCAGTATTATCAGTTTCTGGGGATTTTTCGTGAGTAATTAGTGTTAATCAGTATGAGAATCATGTAGGTCTTTTTCTTACCTTTCCAACAAGTACTTATGCGCTTGATTCGGAATTATATTTTAAATGTTATCGCTGTTTGAATCCGAGTATGTCGCTGCCTAAAAGAGAAAAAAATAGATTACAGGGTTTATCTTGTGGACCGTTTTGGGGTAGTTAGATGTTGGAATTTAATCATAAATTGTATACAAAACTTATGGGGAATTTTATGTAGTTGTCTCTGGAGTTTTTGTTTGTCATCACTGCTGCCTTAATTTTAAAGTTATGGAATTGTTAAGCAGCGCCGCTGCAGTTTGGTGGGTGTGGGGAGAATTGTTACCCGCGGCGGGGTTTGAGACTGCACGTAGGTGCGGCATTGTTTTTAGGCTTATTATGTGAATTTGGTGCACTAAGTTGGGTATCAAAAACAGGTGGTGGACTTCCAGATCGTACTTAGGGATTTGCCCAAACTTCTGATGAAGGCAAGTAAAACAGTGATGGTTATTCCGTCTGTCGAATGAAGAGTCTTATACTTGATTATGTTGTGCTATTGTGTTCGTATTCATATTTTTAATTGAGTACCATCATTTGAAGATATTCGTGTTTTATTGATTACATATGTTGAGTTTGTGGTTTGACCATGTTACTCAAGTGGTTATTATGTGGAATGGGTGGAAGTATATGTCTAGCACATTTTATTTGGGAAGAACTCATGTTGTTGTCATGCATAATGCATTCATTATTCACTGCATGGAAGTTCATCGTGATCTTATGGTCCGACCGTACTGGTACATTGAGCATCATATGTTGCCCGAGAAGGGGTATGATGCAGCTTCATATCCTCAGAGATATGAAGGCAGAAGTCATTACTGCATCTGTAGCCATGTGCATTCATGGGAGAGGTGTGGAATTTATTATGTGGATGTGAATAGTGTGGATTTTTACATTGTGATTCTTCTTGGCGTTAAGTAATTAGTTACTTTCTTACTTGCTGCAAATTACTATTCAAGAAAGAAGTTTTGAACTACGTGGTTGTTTAAGCACAGTTGGTTTACATTGTCCAATTGTGGTTTGCTATGTTTACTTGCTGAGATGTGTCATCTCACTCTTGCATTGTTTAATGCAGGCACCTGATTTCTGCTTTGGGAAAAGAGGGATGTAGTAGCACGACCACTACACCTTTAATAAAGGAACCACTGCTTAATAATGTTGTTAATCAGGGAGGGTCAAGTCTAGGGAATTGATATGTTCTAGCTTTTCATGGTGGTTGAGCTGTTTTTGGGGTGGGCTGAGTTACCTATCCTTTTATTTGGTCATGAATGTGTTTCACCACTTTTGCTTTTAGATTCTACTACGTGAATTATCTCTTTTATATCATGTATGAACTCTATGTTTTCCCCCTGTTATGCTTCTATCAAGGGAGGTGCTGCCGGATTTTGTAATACTTTCTCTCTCTATTCCATTTCTTGTGTTGCATAAGTTTAGTGGGAAGGGTATTTGGTAACATCCAATGTGTGGGACCAGAGGGGGTGTTACATATTTAGTTTACACTCCTAAGTTTGGGCTATGGTACCCCAAGGGATCTACCTTTGATCTAATTGGGTATTCCGATGCCGACTATACCGGATGTAAAATTGATAGGAAGAGCATATGAGGGACTTGTCAGTTTCTGGGGAGATCCATGGTGTCTTGGGCTTCAAAGAAACAAAACTGAGTAGCTCTATCCACCGCCAAAGCCGAATATATTGTTGCAGGACATTGTTGTGCACAATTACTCTGGATGAGGCAAACCCTTAGGGACTATGGCTACAAGTTGAGCAAAGTCCCTCTCCTATGTGATAATGAGAGTGCAATCTGCATGGCGGATAATCCCATTGAACACAGACGCACTAAGCACATAGACATCCGGTATCACTTTTTGAGAGATCACCCACAAAAGGGGATATCGAAATTGCTTATGTTAGCACCCACAACCAATTATCTGATATCTTTACCGAGCCCTTAGATGAAAAGTCTTTTAGCAAGCTTAGGAATGAGCTAAACATCCTTGATTCTCGGAACTTTGATTGAAACATTGCACACATTGCTAATTTATATACCTTTGATCATGTCTCTTTCATTTGGTACAAATGCATATTTCTTCTTGTGCCAAGGCTAAGACTAATGTGCTTCCATGAGTATATCTATGTTTAGTCCTAGATTGAAAGGGAAATGGCGAACTCGGCAAAGGCAAGGCTTCCACTACGACTCTATCGGTATCATTTATCATTTGCTCATCTCATAAACTTTCATTCATATCATTTTACACAAAGGAGAGAAATTAATAGGCCTATCAAGTTTCTTCATTTTTGGCGCTTAATGCCAAAGGGGGTGAAATTAATAAGTCCCAAAGCAAAAGGACTGCACCACCACCCTATTTTTCAAAAACTATTTCACAAAGGGGGAGAACATATTTCAATTACAAAATAAAACCCTCTTGACAGCTAAGGGGAGAACTTTCTTCAGAGGGAGCTTTTATTTAGCCAAAGGAAAAGCATTTGAAATAGGGGGAGAATTTTCAAAATCTCGAAAATGCTTTTTGAAATCAGATTCTCATACCATTGGCTATTTGCAAAAGAATTTGAAAAGACTTTACAAATGATTTGCAAAAACAACCTAAGTGATGCAAATGTGATCCAAAATATCAAACTAGAAGAAAGCAATCATGTATACTTAAAAATACTTTCAATTAGTTTAAATTCAAAGTAACTTATGCACAACTGTCAAATTGCAAACTAGTTATATTTCTACACTTTATATTTGCTTTGGTTTGTGTGGGCATCTATAACCAAAAAGGGGAGACTAAAAGGGAAATGAGCTTAAACAATTCCTATAATCGATTTTGGTGTTTGAAGTCCATCACAAATCACGTGGACTAACTAGTTTGCCTAGTTGTCATTTATCTCAGGTGCATAAAGTTCAATATAAACTAACAAAGAAAATGAGTTGGGGTACTCTACAAAGTTTGGAGCAAAAACAAGTATAGGTGCAGTCATTGGCGCACCGGACACTGTCCGGTGCCGAGGCACCTCACGAACTAGCCGCTTTCGGGTTTTTGAGAGTCAATCCGCTATAATTCACCAGACTGTCCGGTTAGCCAACGAAGCAACGGTCAACTACGGCCAATGGTTGACTGTGATGAACAGTGAACAATGAACAATGGACAGAGTAGAAGTCAGAACTACAAAGTCAGAACGCACCGGACTGTCCGGTGTCGCAAGAGGACAAAGGACTTCAACGGTCAACCGCTCCAAACCCCAATAATCAGCTGACGTGGCACGCACCGGACAGTGAATAGTGCAGTGTTCAGTGCACCACCTTTCTGTCCGGTGTGTCCATCGACAGCAATGGCTGGAATAGTGATTGGGGCTATAAATACCCCCAACCACCACCATTCAAGCCATCCAAGTTTTCAGAACTTCACATTCAATATTAGAGCAAAGGAAAACACTCCAAAGACACAATCAAAGCATTCAATCCCCTCCAAGTTCCAAAATCAACTCAATTGCTTAGAGACTTGAGAGAGGTTCATTTGTGTTTCTTTTGTTGCTCTTATTGCTTGGATTGTTCTCTTCTTCTCACTCTAAACTTCTTAAGTGCTTTGTAAAGCTAGCAAGAGACACCTAAGTGTGTGGTGATCCTTGTGGTGTCTTAGTGACCCGTGTGATTAAGGAGAAGCACTCAACCGGTCTAAGTGACCGATTGAGAGAGGGAAAGGGTTGGAATAGACACGGCCTTTGTGGCCTCCTCAACGGGGACTAGGTTCTTTGGAACCGAACCTCGGTAAACAAATCACTGTGTTCATTTGTGTTGATCTTCACTCGATTTTTTTCTCCCCTCTCCTCTCTCTAAAAAGTTCTCTTGCTCATATTGTTTTGAGTTGGCTCCCAAAAGTTATCTGCATTGATTGAGCAACTCATAGCAAGGAGAACTATCTTCCACACTCCGAATTATTTCTAACACTAACCCCGGACATAGTGCGTATTCAAAGTTTATAATTTTCAGGTTTCGCCTATTCACCCCCCTCTAGGCGACTTTCAGTTTTGCTAGTTGATACTAAGGACCTGGTTTATGGAAAATGGTCCCCAAATTGGCATTGCCCATATTATATCAAAGAAATTGCTCTAGGTAACTCATATCATATGGAAACATTGGAAGGTGTCCAATTAGCAGGAATGTCAATGGGTAGTATCTAAATAAATATTATCCAAGTTTGTGGATTAGAACCTGCTAGCAAAAGTCAGTACATCATTATCAACTAAAAACTAAAAAAGCGGAATAGTCAATGCATTGTCATTGCCTCTAGATAAAAATATGTAATAAACAAAGTATAGTAAAGCCGATAAATGGATAGAAGATTGTAGAAGGTTTTAGAGGTTCCATGGGCTCCTCAGGAGGCATCATGAGTCAACACGCCATTTGAGGAAAGCTAGTTGATGTCATTTGCAAGCCCCAATGGCAGTTAGTTAGGAACACCATTGTCCTAGGAAGAGCCAACAAAGATAGGATTTTCTATCAGCTAATAGGATGATGTGGAGACAATCTAGCAACAATGGGAATGACAAGGAGGTCATTCAAATGCATAAAGAACAAGGAACATGAACATAGTAGATTGGATTGACCAAAATGTACCAAGCACAATGAAGCATAAATAAAAACAGATTGACCAAATTTTTTATTTATTTCATCGAGAAGGAGTTGAAAACCATATCTATAAAAGGCAAAGATATCTAGTTGACCTCCTATGCTTCTGCTTTGGCTCCTCCTTGCCATCGTTGTTGTCATCGTCATCACTAGGGAAGCTCTCCTTGGTGGGATCATTGCTAAAATCCCAACTGAGGTCCTCCTCGGGCTCCTCGCTAGTGGAACCGCCGCTGCATGGCCACATCTCCACCCCCTCTAACACCTTAGAGGAGACTTCCTCCTTAGTCATGTCGATGTATGCCTTGTTGTAGTCCCAACCATTGTCTAAGGACAAGAGGATAAGGGGAGCAGTTATGAGGTGGCCAGCTCGCGCAACAGCCGACGAGTCTGCTTCAAACTTGCTGACGTCCATTGAAGCATAATTGATTGAGAAGGGATTAGTGTATTGATGGAAGTACTAATATTCCTTGACTACATGAAGCAAGGGTGGTGGAGTAGGTTCATAGGGAGGGGTGATGAGAGAACCATATGGATAGGAGTAGGAAAAGTCACTGTTGTAGGTGGGAGAAGGGGCACCATTACTTATGATGGGTTAGTGCTATTTGGAGAGTTCCTATGCATACTAACACTAGTATAAGGTGACGAACGACTTGAAGTGGAAGCGTCGAAATGAATCCCAAGGTAGAGTTGTGTACTGAATAATCGGTTGAAATGACTTGATTGCTGATAGAGGTGTCAATCCTCCATAATGCATAGATTTAGTGTCGTCATAAAAGATTCTATCAAAACTAGGGGCATGTGTTGGCACAAATTCTAGCTAAGTCTAGGATGCCTTTTGGGCCAAATCTCAACCAGGCTCACACTACTGTGGTTGGCTGAAGGGTTCCACGAAGAAGTATTTGACCATAAGGGAAATAAACATGTAATTTAAAAATAGGCTTTTGTACCAAAAAAGAAATAGATTAGATGAAAATGTAACTTATGAAGTTCTTAATACTTCAATCCCACAGGGCTATATATTGTAATGGATATGATCATGAATAAACTGAAAGCCATTCGTTCAGCAAGCAGCAGGTGCTTCCCATCCTCTCAGTGCATCGCCACCCCTTCTCTAAGGGTTTTTCCAAGCTAAGCACCATGCTACACTAATGCAGTGTCTAATCGTGTCAGTGGGGCATGGTGTCACCACCCCCGGTAGAACTTGTACTAAGATGTATTTTATTGGCAAGATCTATTGGTTATCATATGTAGTTTCAATCTATATTTTCCTTTATGCTTTATGTTAATACATTGATTTTATACCACCGCATGTGTATTCCTTGATCAGTCACCACATTTCATAACATGCAAGTTGTACATGTCCACATGGCATCTCGAAAGTCCATGACACCCTGTATTACATGCTTAGTCTTATTGTTTAGTCTGACTAAACTTCTTTGAAGTCCCAATCCATGTTCATGTGCATGGTCATCAGTTCTTAGTAATGGGCATTCCTAGGTTTATCGGTATGATACATGTAGTAGATCAAATCTAGAATGTTTCTATAGATGGTTTACTATTTATTTGGCCCTATATTTGGTTAATGGTGTGTGTAATAATGATGGTCCTTTGGCCTACCACTCCCTTCTTGGTCATGCACGTAGCCTGCATCGCTCTAAAGTAAACAGTCGGGTTCAACCATGTTTTAGACATATTTACTTTCTTCGTTAGTCACTTTCATTACATGATCACATTTATTTTATGATAATAGCTGACTCAAAAAAGGATGACAATTGCCTCAATGAGCCAATTGGTGCAACCAGCACAGGCTGATCTGCACGATTTGCCCAGAATTTAACATTTGATTGATTCTTCTGCATCTGCAGAGTGGTACATCAACACCAACTCCCTTCTTCCTAGCTGCAAGTCAAGCTAGATACACGGAGTTATTATTGTCACCATTGCAGGCCAAACACTAAATGAACCCTAGGGCCCATGCGCGCCGTGCAGGAACTTAGGGTCCTCTCTACGAAAGAGTGGACCATTCGCGATTGGCAGCCAGACCATCCATGACTACACAAAGAGATGTGCACCTCCTCTACAGGAATGGAGATCATCCGCGTATGAGTGGCGGACCATCCGTGATGTGTAGAAAACTGTGGTAAAAAACAAGATCTTGCCTCCTGGGAGGGACCCCATCGGAGAGGAAGGATCTTAGGGTTGCTTTAGCGCTGGCAGGACACCCAAAGCGTCTCTAGATGACATAGAACCAAATAGAGGTAAAGATTAAGATTGGAGAACTAGAATTATACCTACACTACATCTAAACCTAAGGCATGAAGATAAATAATGTAGATAGACTGGTTTGATTCGATTGTGTGTTTGCAATCGGCTATACTCCTTCATATTTATAGGGAAGGAGGTATGGACCTTATCCTAAGCAAAGTCCAATAAGATAACATAAGAAACAGGGAAGATCTCACAACAAATCAGGACTCCTGCTCGAACTAATCTAATCCTAGACGGTCCGATATAACAAGCTGGAGCATCCAGGCTTACCCGCAGACCATCCAGTGGTACCATTGCTACCAAATTTGGTGTTCAACATATGCCCCTCCTTTTTGGTGGATGTCACAAACTAAAAACACATATACTACTAGCGTGGTGTAGTCACTGGCTCTTTCAACCAAACAATATAGCCATTTAATAAAATTATAATGCATAAAGGCCATTTAGGATTGCGTTTTCTTTGGCCATGACTATCTAATCAATATGTCAAAAAGAACAAAATTGTGGTTCCCTTAGCCCAAATAAGCAAATGGACTATGCATATAATACAAATTCATCATCGTACTAACCCACACATGAGCATGACAAAACATCTGTAATGAGTATTGTTGGGGACTTGTTCTCAAATGCTATGAATTAAGAACAAGGCAACACAAAATGTTAAAGGTTAATGCCCTTCATCCTTCGAAGCATTATTTCCCTTAGGATATAATGATCTTCAGACGAAGGTCATGAAGGACGTACCTTCATGATCGCAGTATATGTTAATGAAAGAAGAAGCATGTGAAATATAAGAGACAACGTGAATAATCATATAACATTATTAATTCAACTTTATTATATTATCATGGGTAAACAGAAATAATATAGAATTACATTCGTACCTTCGGCTTGACAGAAGGAGAAAGTACAAGCGTGACGCACGAGCGAGTACAAGTCAGCGTGAACAGTACGGGGGTACTGTTCATCTATTTATAGGCACAGGGCGCAGCCTGTATGAAATTACATTTATACCCTTTACAATCGATTACAATCATGACACAAACTATCATGGGTCCATCTGTCTTTTCATCTTTAAGTCGGTGCAGCCCTTCGTCTCAAGGCATGTCGTTATGCCGAAGTTCCCTGGAAGGTAGCTTCGACGTTATTTTTGTGCTGATCTTCCGAAGGTGTTTCTTCTTACAGGACCTTCGGCTACAAAGCAGACCCCCAACAGTAGCCCCTTCGCGGTGCAAGATCGTTTTTCGTAACGAGCTTGATCTGTGAAAAATTGTCCTAGGCTTCGGAATGCCGAAGGTCCGAAAAACACCTTCCCTGAGCTCGTTGCCGAGAAACGATTAAAATAATCTGAGCGTGAGGTGGCCCCGCCATGCAGCGGGTACGCGCGATCTAGCGATTCATCTCCCACGCACCGTGGTCCACCGTTCAGTGGGTGCGGGTGACTGTTGAGCGGGTACGGGCAACTTGACGATTCACCTTCACACCTGCAGCACTATATAAATAGACGGGTAGGTATGAAGTTACCACAACATTCATTGCCATTGCACTGTTGTGCTGCTGAAAAATTTAACCATAGCCGAAGCTTTCTCATCGCATTCTCAAGCAAAGCATCATTTTGATCTAGCTTTGTCATAAGAGGGAGCTTCGTCAAAACTATAAAAATCATCAACATTTGTAAGAACTGCAAGGAATTCAACACCTGATGGCCAGAGTATGTTCAACTGCTAGAGTGACCCGTGACGGAGAGGAGGTCGAAGCCACAGAGACTGCCCCGATCTCTGAAGTGATGAAACAATCGGGACTGGTTGTGACAGAGGGAGCTATTGACGAAGGTGCATCTGCTGCCAAAGCTGAATATGTTGACCTCGAAGAAGATGTTGTTGATGAAGAAGGGGAAGATTATAACACTCTTATGCCAGCCAAACCTAGCCACTTGGACTTTGGAAAATCTACCGTTTCTGAGGCTAATATGCCCATGATGATAAAGCTAGGCTACTTCGAAGAAGCTGAGAAGAAGCTAATTTGCTTCGCCGGGGAAGAAACCACTCCAACACCGGAAAATGATGAGGTGGTAGTCTTCAGGAGTTTCTTCAGAGCAGGATTGAGGTTTCCTTTGAACGAAATGATTGAGGAAGTTTTGGAAAATTACGAAATCTATCTTCATCAGCTGACTCCTAACGCTATTGTTAGGCTCAGCGTCTACATCTGGGCACTCTGAAGCCAAGGAATGGACCCGAATGCCGAAGCTTTTTGCCGAGTGCATGAGCTTCATTATCAGACGAAGGCTAGAGAAGATGGACTTCATGAAAATTTTGGTTGTTGCAACTTCGCTTACCGCAAAGATATGAAGTCTCCGGTGGTTAGCTATCGCACCAAGTGGCCAACCGGTTGGAAAATGAGTGGTTTTATGTTAAGGCCGATGAGAAGAAGAGGGAGAAGCTCAAGACACTAGTACTGAGCCCGCTGAGCTTAAGCTTCGGGTTGACTAGGCCCCTATGTCGCATGTCGACGGGGTCACCGTGCCAAGAAGTTGTGGCAGAATTTCGGGTGGTAGCCGAGCAGATCAGCACCAGAGATCTAGTCCAAGAATATTTGGCCTATAAGGTGTTCCCGATGTTGAGTGAATGGAACATGACGAAGCTAAAGGGGACAAAGGAGAAGAATGAACTTGTGCGACTGCCTTATCGGTTCAAATTTGAGAAACAGTTTAAAGGGCCATGCCAAGAATGGTTAGAAATGATAGAAACCATGTGCAATGAAACTTTGGGTAATTACACTAAAAAAGAAGATCAGTTGATGACTGTGGCCTTCGGCACCCGACCGAAGCGAAGGTTGAATCGGGTGATGGATGCATTGAATTTTGAATATCCTAACTATGAGCGATTGAACAAGGGTGCCGAAGGCCAAAAGAGAAAGAGGATTGTTAGTGTTCGGAGCAGGCAAGCTGCTAGAATGGTGAAAGAAGATGAAGAAATTATAAAAAAGAGAAAATCTAGCCCTGAGCCGAAGGTGGCTGCTCCAAAGAAGAGGAAAGCTACAGCTCCGAAGCCAAAGACAACTGAGATAGAGGAAGAGACTCCTTCAACACCTTCTGCTGCTGACGTAGAAGAAATTCTAAAGGTAATGACTGAATCCTTACCTATCAAGCTAAGTCCACTAGGGCCGCATCTGACGAAGCTTTTACAGAAGAAGAAGGAGCCTTCGGCAGCCAAGAAGTCTGCTAGGCCAAAAAGGTGGAGGATTATTACTGTAATTGAAGCTATTGAAGAAACACCACCGCCGGCCTCAGCATCAAAGATAACACCTGCTTCCTAAGTTGCTACAGCTACCGAAGCTGCTCCCGCCGAAGCTACAACTGCCGAAGCTGCAACGGTCGAAGATACAAATCTGGAGAGCACATTTTCTGATATTGATAAAATGTTGTTGAATATGGCCACGGAAGAAGCTGCTTCAGCTGCCAAAGAAACCCTAGCCACAGTGCCTGGAAAAGGGAAGGAGATCGCCGAAGATATTTCGGATGAAAAGGATTTCAATTTTCAAAATATAATTGGTCAAAAGTTATCTAAGACTGAGAAAGAGGTGCTAAGAGATTATGCTATATCTTGTGGCTACCAGCTAGGAGCGTTGCTCTTCGGTATTGATGAAGAAATCTTAGGATGTCTCCAAGACCGAACTGGAGCGAAGGTTATCAGTACTCTGTCAAAGAGTGTTGGTTTCCCGAAGCTCGAAGCTGACATCAGTCGCTACCGACGACAGCATATCGTTGGTAGTTTATTCTATTCTAATTTCAAGGTAAAATATTTACCTTCGGCTTTTCATTGTTTTACGATGAAGGTAATTGCTGATGAAGGTTATTTTGCACAGAGTATGCTATTAAGTAAAGCCTTGAGGATGCAATAAGACCTCGAGGATAAGAAAACTGAGGTTATAATTAAAGGCTTGGAAAGAAAAATTAAAGATCATGAAGCTGCTCTTGAGAAGAAAGATTTTGTTCTTTAGACGATGGAGGGTTCACTGACAGAAGCCCAAGCCGAGATCGCTATTAAACAGTGAACGCCTCCTGAAATCAGAAAATTTTGAGCAAGAAAAGAAGAATCTTGATACGAAGCTTAAAGCCTAAGTCGAAAAGAGTTCAAATTTGCAGAAATCATTGAAGGAGCTTCAGGATAAATGCCTAGACTTCGGTAACCGATGCGTGTAACGGCTGAAGCAGGTCTTCAACTCAGTTGGAGCCAGTTCTGAGAAATTTGAACCTTCAGTTGAAGACCTGCCAGGCACCTTCGAACATATTGAGGGCAAAGTTGATGCACTTGACGAAGTTATAGCTGGGCATGGTGACTTCTGTGCTCTTCTAGCTTCTCGGGGCACAGCTGTTGCTTTCATGAAAACTGGTTGCACACATGGGAAGATCGTCAATAGACCTAACTTCAGCTTATCACCAGCAGATTTAACTGATATCCCCAGCCTGGCCTGAAGCATAGGAAATAGATTCATAACACAAATCTGGACGAAGGGTGGGCGAAGCTTAGTTGGTGACGAAGCTCGAAGTCACCTCAAGCCGGTAATAAACTCATACCTGGTGCTTACCTTCTCCTTGAAACTTGAGTTTACCTTATAACGCTTTGTTATGTACAGGATGACGAAGTCGAAGAGCAATGATCCGAAGTTTGGCGGATAATGATGAAGTGATGAAGCTGAAGACAATGCTATGAAAAAGCTCTAGAGAAATTCTTGAATTAATCTTGTAAAAAATATTGTAATTTAGGAATCAGATATTACTCTCTAAATTTGTCTATATCTTATAATATATTTTTACCTTTCCATCCATGTATGAACTGCTTTGATGTGGACGAAACTTGTATTTTTTGAGCCGAAGGCGAAAAACACCTTCCCTTCTTTTCGTACACAACGAAGCATAAATATGCTTCTTTTTGCTCTCGCTGAAGCCTTGTCATTAGAGCCGAAGCAACTGTCTGTACTTCTATGATATGATGATGATCCTACGAATGTCTAAATGAATGTATATGAATGCAATGAATGATGTGATGTATTGTGCAAATGAATGTCCATACAAACGCTTACGAAGCCACATCCAGACTCTGCATTCCTTTAGGAACGACTGAAATCTTTTTGCCATTTATTTTTCGGCTTCACCGCTTATTTTTCGGTGTAAGTTCTGCATCCCCTTAGGAACGTCTTTTGAACTTCTTCGCCTTCTATTTCGGCGGCATAAGTTCTGCATCCCCTTAGGAACGTCTTTTGAACTTCTTCGCCTTATATTTCATCGGTATTTGGCTCTGCATTCCCTTAGGAACGACTTTTGAGAAGAAAACTTACGTTGTGCTCCTTTAGGAACGACTTTTTGTAGCTTCATCGTGCTCTACATCCCCTTAGGGACGACTTTTGAGCTTCTCCCTGGTTTTTTTTCCTTTTTTCTGCACTCGATGGTGCGTGCTCAGATGTTACATTTTACATTCTTTTGGGGAATTTTGCTCTCGTAGAGATGAATAAGAAAAGAAAAATTACAAGCTATGGCCCCATTAAAAACCTTTCTCCCCCTTTGGAAAGGAAAAGGGTGCCATAGGAAAAAATGAAAAAAAGATTACATCAAATTACACATAATATCGTTGAAGCTCATCCGCATTCTAAGATCTAGGAATGTCGTTGCCGTCCATATCCTTCAATCTGTAAGAACCGGACCTTGACGAAGATACCACCAGAAAAGGTCCTTCCCACTTCAGATGTAGTTTGCCTACTGTGTCCGGATTAGCCACGCTCCGAAGCGCCAAATGCCATGGTTTAATATTTTTCAACCGAACTTTTCTATCGCGCCATTTTATTGTTTCAGCTTGATATTTATTGATATTCTCCATAGCCTGAAGTCTGGTCCCTTCTATAGTATCTTTTGCCACGTGATAATCAGCTTCGTCTTCTGCAGAAGCTACTATTCTTATTGACCCCGCTTTAGCTTCTTCTGGAGTTATAGCTTCGTCACCAAATAATAACTTGAACGTCGTAAAACCTGTTGATCTTGATATGGTTGTATTGTGGCCCCACACCACTTTAATCAACTCATCTAGCCACTTTCCTCTGGGCTGATTGAATATTAACTTCATTATTCCCGTCATTATAATGCCATTTGCTCTTTCGACAAGTCCGTTTGACTCCGGATGCCTGACTAATGCAAAATGAATCTTCGTGCCAATTTGATCATAGAATTCCTTAAAAGTTTCGACATCAAACTGTGTTCCATTGTCCACACTTATAGCCTTCGGCACGCCAAAGCGACAAACAATGTTTTGCCAGAAGAATTTCTGGACTGTGACCGAAGTTATTGTGGCCAAAGACTTCACTTCAATCCACTTAGAAAAATATTCTATAGCCACCACAACATATCTTAAATTGCCTTGTGCTGGTGGAAGTGGGCCGAGCAAATCGAGGCCCCATCTTTGCAACGGCCAGGTGGGCTGTATTAGCTGAGTGAGAGATGAAGGTTGTTTCTGGTCTCTTGCACATTTTTGATAATTTTCACATTTTTGGACTAGCTCTGCTACATCCGAAACTACCTTCGACCAGTAAAATCTTTATCGAAACACTTTTCCCAGCAAGGGCCTAGACCCAATGTGAGATCCACACAGACCTACGTGTATCTCTTTCATTAATTCAATACCTTCAGCTCTTGATAAACACTTGAGAAGTGGAGAACAGACTCCATGTTTATACAATTCCCCTTCTATTATCACATATGGTCTTGTCCTTGCCTCCATTCTCTTATTATAAGCTTCGTTATCTGAAAGACAATTACCTTGGAGGAAAAATATAATTTCAGTCCTCCAATCTTCACTATGTACTGGATAAATAGTAAGCACTGCTCTCTCCATGAGTTCAACCGAAGGTGCCTTTATTGTTTCAAAAAATACTTCCGAAGGTAGAGGGATCCCTTGAGCCGCTGATTTGCCTAGCAAATCTGCATGCTCATTTTCACCTCTTGGAATATTCTTGACAGAAAAACCTTCGAAAGAAGCCTCCATCCTTCGAACTGTATCCAGATATTTTTCAAACTTCGGATCTCTTGCCTTGCTACTTTTGTCTACATGGCCAGAAATGACTTGAGAATCAGTTTTCAGGATGACCCTTCTTATTCCCATTGCCCTTAACTTCTGAAGCTCCAACAGAAGTGCTTCATACTCAGCAATATTATTTGTGCAACTGAAGTCAAGCTTGGCTGCATAACATGTTCTAGCTTTTGAAGGTGCCACTAGGACAGCAGGCGCTCCTGCACCGAAGGTTCCCCAGGATCCATCACAGAACACCTTCCAAGCTTTGGCGTCTTTGTTTATTTCTTCTTCCTGAGCCCCTGGCGTCCAATCAGCGATGAAGTCTGCCAACGCCTGGGACTGAATTGAAGATCTATGCACATAGTCAATGGTGAATTTATTAAGTTCTGTAGCCCATTTCCCAATCCTTCCAGTAGTTTCTCTGCTCCTCATAATGTCCTTCAGAGGCTGTGATGAAGGAACAATTATGCGATATGCTTGAAAGTAACGCCGAAGTTTTCTGGAAGCCATTAACACAGCATATAGCACCTTCTCCAATTTTGTATAATTTTTCTTTGATAGGCTTAAAACTTCGGAGACAAAGTACACTGGAGCTTGCTTTTTGACTTAGCCATCTAGCTTCTCCTATACAAGTGCCGCACTCACTGCAGAATGCGAAGCTGCAACATATAAGAACAATGGAGCCCCTGGCGAAGGTGGAGTTAATGTTGTTAAATCAATCAAATATTGCTTCAACTCTTCGAAGGTTTTTTGCTGAGCTAGGCCCCATTGAAAGACTTCGACTGACTTCAGTATTTCAAAAAATGGGAGATTTCTTTCTGCTGATCTGGATATGAATCTGTTTAATGATGCTAATCTACCTGCCAGCCGTTGAGCTCCTTTCTTTGTGCTTGGCGGTTCCATCCGAAGGATAGCTTCAATCTTGCTTGGGTTGGCTTCAATTCCCTTCGTTGATACTAGACAGCCAAGGAACTTACCCTTCTTTACCCCAAAAACACATTTTTCTGGATTTAACTTCAAACTAGCTTGCCTGAAGTTGGCAAATGTCTCTTGCAAATCAGCAATGTGATTTTCTTGCTTTGTGCTTTTAACTATAATATCATCAACATAGGTCAGCACATTCCTGCCTATTTGAGAATGAAGGACTCTGGTTGTCATTCTGCTGAAGCTTCCTCCAGCATTTTTAAGCCCCTCGGGCATCCGAAGATAGCAATATGTGCCACTGGGGGTTATGAAGCTAGTCTTCGGCTCTTCTTCCTTCTACATCCAGATTTGGTGGTAGCCTGAGTAACAATCTAGTAGACTCATAAGCTCTGACGAAGCTGCTGCATCTACTAGAGAATCTATTCTTGACAATGGGAACTCATCCTTTGGACAAGCCTTGTTAAGATCTGTAAAATCAATGCACATTCTCCATTTACCATTGGCCTTCTTCACCATAACTATGTTAGCTAGCCACTCTGGGTATTTGACCTCTCTGATAACGCCAACGCTAAGAAGCCTCTTCACTTCGTTCCGAGCACCTTCAGCTTTGTCATCGGACATTTTCTGAAGCCTTTGTTATCTTGGCCTTAAAGATGGATCCACATTGAGTGAATGCTCAATGACATCTCTGTTGACACCGCAAAGATCATTAGCTGACCAAGCAAAGACATCTTTGTTGTTGAATAGAAATCTTAGCAAATTCTTTTCCTGCTCTTCAGATAACTAAGACCCCAGCAGTACCTTTTGTTCTGCTATATCTTCACATAGAAGCATAGGCTTCAGCTGATCCACCGAAGCAACCTTCTCTCTTTTGTATCGATACTGCTCACATGCTTTGGCTCCATCTATGTTATGGATTGCCTTTGAATCTGTCCAGTTTCCTTCGGCCTTCCTGGCAGCTTCTTGACTCTCATGAACAGCAATTGGCCCTTGTTCCAAAGGTATCTTCATGCATAGATATGCTGGATGAAGTATCGCTTCGAAAGCATTAAGTGTCCCACGACCAATGATTGCATTGTAGGGATACTCCATGTCAACAATGTCAAAGACAACCTATTCAGTCCTTGTGTTATGAACAAAGCCGAAGGTCACTGGCATTGTGATTTTGCCGAGTGCTACAATCTGCCTTCCTCCGAAGCCACATAGAGGATGTGTAGCATCATGAATCTTATCCTCTGGTTCTTGCATCTGTCTAAAGGCCTTAGCAAATATGATATCTGTTGCACTGCCTGTATCAACCAGAACATTATGGACCAGAAATCCCTTAATGACACAAGATATGACCATAGCATCATTATAAGGGTAATCTTTGAGCTGAAGGTCCTCCTGGGAGAAGGTGATTGGGATGTGGGACCATTTTGACTTGATGAAGGGTCCCTGTACCCCAACATGCTGCACCCTTCTCTGTGCTTCCTTCTTCTGCTTTTTGTTAGCCGACTCTGAACCTAAGCTGCATGTTATCGGAAACACCAGCTTCGTAGCCAAAGATGCTTTGGCTTGGTTGTTGAACGAAGCCATCAGCTCAAAAGTGGAAGTGAGTTCACCAGAGGTGGGCGCCAATGTTGGGGACTTGTTCTCAAATGCTATGAATTAAGAACAAGGCAACACAAAATGTTAAAGGTTAATGCCTGTCGTCCTTCGAAGCATTATTTCCTTTAGGATATAATGATCTTCAGACGAAGGTCATGAAGGACGTACCTTCATGATCGCAGTATATGTTAATGAAAGAAGAAGCATGTGAAATATAAGAGACAACATGAATAATCATATAACATTATTAATTCAACTTTATTATATTATCATGGGTAAACAGAAATAATATAGAATTACATTTGTACCTTCGGCTTGACAGAAGGAGAAAGTACAAGCGTGACGCACGAGCGAGTACAAGTCAGCGTGAACAGTACGGGGGTACTGTTCATCTATTTATAGGCACAGGGTGCAACCTGTATGAAATTACATTTATACCCTTTACAATCAATTACAATCATGACACAAACTATCATGGGTCAATATGTCTTTTCATCTTTAAGTCGGTGCAACCCTTCGTCTCAAAGCATGTCGTTATGCCGAAGTTCCCTGGAAGGTAGCTTCGACATTATTTCAGTGCTGATCTACCGAAGGTGTTTCTTCTTACAGGACCTTCGGCTATGAAGCAGACCCCCAACAAGTATGCATGTGGAAAGTACCATGACATCCCTAGAGATAGACGAGCCATGAGTGGATGACATTTGTCGTGCCACTTCCTAGGCCGATTTAGTTAGCTTTTCCCCGCATAGATCACTTCTTTCCTTCAAATGACTTTGATTGTTTTGCTAGACAATTGTGTAGAATGGCCTTCTTGTTTATATATTTAGAGAGAAGCAGGTCAAAAGTAGGACCGACACTAATGGATGTATTTTGCTTCCATGTTCTTATTTCTAGATGTCACGGTCTAAATGTTTAGGGTTACTGGTGCCTCTATCGTCTTTAGATCATCTGCGGTAGGTAGTCGGACTGTCCTCGTGGAGTCTGGACTTTTCGATCTTAGGGCCTAGACCGTCCAGTGGGCACTGGGCAGAATACTTTTGGTCTAATGTTTGATCGTGCTTGCTTGCCGGCACCCTTAGATCTAATGGCCAATTACTTCCTTGGAGTCGTCCTTTGGGCAATTTCTGCTAGGAGTTGTCCTTTTGGGCAATTACTTCCTTGCAAAGAATGTGAGTTGCCTTGTCGAGTGTGTGAGGCTCACCGATGACAATACTCTTGCCTTTGCCTTTATCGACCATCTAGCCAAACCAAGACCTTCTTGGATGTTAGCTCTAGTGTGTTGACATGGTTCCCTATCAATCTATATGAGAAAAAGAGGTATACCACTTACAATAAAGCATGTCTTTTCAACTCATCCATCGATGGAATGGTATGAGTTATCTTAATGTTGTCACTTTTAAGTAACTCGTCAAATATCTTGTCACACTTGGCAACATTAAATGTAAATTTAACTTCTTCTTGCCGATTCTTTTGAACTGGCTGTAAAAAAGAGCACGCTAGAAGTTTGGCCTTAGCATGCCAAACAAGTTCAATGGCATATACATACTTAGACTCATCATCTAAGCTATCATGATGTACATTATGATCAGCCATTTCTAGAATTTCTTTGCTTCGGCTTTCACAAGCCAAAGCCCACTGATGCAGTTGAGCTAGTGAAAAGAATTGGGTGCCATCCACTTTTTATTTTAAGTATGAACATAACCTATTAATAGCTAAACTAGCTAACTGTTTATTTGCGACATAGATCTAGAAGCATCGGTTTATAGTGTCCCAGAATCTCTAGGTATAATCATTAACCGATTCTTCATGTCCTTGTCGGTGTGATACTAGATCAACCAACTCTAATTCATATTCCTCGGAGAAAAGTGCTCATGAGATTTATGTTCTAAACCCCCCTAGGAATTAATTTAGTTAGGAGCCAAAGCAACATACCATACAAAAGCAATACTGGTAAGGGACAAAGAAAATATGCGGACACAAAAGGCTTCTTTATCAACCAGTTCTCCCAATCGTGCTAAAAACTAGCCTATGTGCTCATGTGTGCTTTTACCACACTCACCAAAAAAATTAGAGAAATCTAGTATCCTAATCCCTTGTGGGTGTGGTATAACGTCAAATCAGTGATCATATGGTTTCTAATATGATGACCCTAAATTGGACATACTTATATCTAGCTTGTCTCAGAATAATTCCGCTATTTCTTCTCTAATTTTATCCATGCTAGCCAGTGGTATAGGTCTGGATCCTGAGACATGAGGCTTAGGTGGCTGGGCATTGTTATGTCGGTTACCCGTATGAGAATAATCTGTGTGTGGTGGTGTGAACCCCTCTAACTCTTTATGCGTTGGGTGATACTCGACCCTGGGTGTGGGAAAGCTTCGGCTTTGGTGGACTGAAGGTGGAGGATGGTAGTGCTGCTATGGTGTAGAGTGTGGCTGTACATTATGAATATTGTACCAATCTGAGTGTTGTACACTAGACGATCCATGCTAGGTCATCGAATGCTCCACACGGGGCGCCAAACGGTCCGTGGTGGGTTATCGGACGGTTTGGTCTAGGGACGAATGGTTCGAGACTATACTCAGACGATTTGTCCGTGTTCAGGGGTGTTGTCATCTGCATAGGGGTTGTGGGGCAGTGGTTGCCCTAGATATGAGTTCATTGGCATATCATATAATGGCTGGGACTACAGAGGCCCATTTGTCACCGATGTGTCTAGCGATTTCGCCTCTACTGTGATCTCATGAGATGGAAAACTAGGGATAGTAGATTTTTCAAACACACGTGTGAGTCTCTTGAGTGATTCTTTCACCCTCCTATACGGTGTTCTAATTGATCCCTTTGCTTATCTATATAATGGTTAACTAGATATGTGCCCGTGCGTTGTTACGAGAGTTAAAAAACTGTATAAAACATAGATATGTAATGACAACTGTCACTATGATATGAAAAAACCGTGTAGCAAAATATCACCTTAACACTAATATTATACTCTAAGTATATACCGAATGCTTTGGTATCTATTCACAGTCGAAGATTTAACTGGGAAAACTTGATTAATCATTCATTGCCCAGATGCAACTGAGAACACAACAAGAACCCAATTTGGAAGGACGAGAAAGAACCAAATGCACACGGTTCAGTTCATCCTTCCGAATTGAACATCCATAAAAGCTAGTATAGCATAACTGTATGCATTGATAAGTAGGTTAAAATAGATCAAACAATATGGGAGATAAATAATGTACTCTTGTGAGTAGCTAACACGACATTTGGTATAAGTTTCATATCCTTACTTTTCACATATGAGCATTCATATCTGCTAGTTATAAGCAGTATGTTGTAAAATTGTTGTGGAAATGATTGAGTAAATTTGACAGTAGTTGATAGTTAGTCACCATTTTCTATATATTGTGCACAAAGAGAAGTATGCCTAAGAAACTGGGTATAACTATTAAAAAAACTTGACCAACATAAAAGGGTTTTTAATTAAGAACACATGTAAAAAATTGCCTCGACGATGACTTGGACTTGAGGGGTCGGGTCTGGGCGTATATGCATACTGTCGACCAACTAAGCTACATTCAGATTTTTCAGATTTTCATTTTAATTAAGAACACATGCAAAAATTTGTCTCGACAAGAACGCATGAAGCCTGAGCGGAGGGAGCCACGCGGCCTAGCTTCGGCGATTGCATGCAGCATGAGTGGATGAGGGGGGCACCCATAGCTTGCATAGTTGCATGCTTGCATGCAACGTGAGTGGGAGAGCAGGTGCATGTAGGGATGAAAACGGAAACGGTAATTTTTGGATACCGGGAATTGTTTTCGAAATTTTACCGAAATTTAGATCTAAACGGAAACGGAAACGGAAACAGTTACCGAAAATACGGAAATGAAATCGGTAGAAAAAATCGGAATCGGAAACCGAAACAGTTTAGGCTTTTTCCGACCGTTTCCGGAAATTACCGTTTTCATCCGGTATTTTACCGTCGGTAATGAATTCGGTATTTTTCAGAAAAATATTAAATCTGAGATGACCTTTATAAATTCATAATAAATTCATCTTAGCTTAGAAAAATGTGAAACTAATTTTATTATTTTTCTAAAATCAAGATCTATCTAATGATATATAGTTTAGAATCGTTTGAAACTTTTATAAATCTTATTTATCTTTTCTTATCTATTATTACTCTTGATACATATATTTATAATTTACACGAGAACTTAAGAAGGACTAAGAGGACACTAATTATATTGACTATGCCAAGTAGTAGGGGTACAAATAGAATGTTAGTGTCATATCATTATACATATCTTGATTCTACTTTATTTAAATGCATAATAATGATTTTATTATTGTATACTTCTTACCTTATATATTTATTGTGATCTCCTACCTTATATATTATTACTAATTTTATATAAATGTATGACTTGCGTGATTTTTTGAAGTCAATTGAGGGTACATGTTAAAGTTTTTACCGATCGAATTTTAGATTCCGATCGTAACTGGTGTAATTTTCGTACCGAACTTTCGTTTCCGATGTTTCCGAATTACCGATGTCGTTTTCGTTTCCGGAGTTACCGTTTCCGATCTCGTTTCCGAGGAAAAATATGAAAACGAAAATGATTTTAGTGTTTACCGATCGTTTCCGACCGTTTTCACCCCTAGGTGCATGCCACACACATAAGGTGCGCGGGGGCAGGTCTTGGTCTATGTTACCTTCTTAATAGTTAGTAGAGATAGATTAATTGTCATTAGAATTACTTACATTGTTGTTTTAGAGCGAAGTTGTGAGGGAGCCAAGCCTGATCTCCCCTTGCTTGATAATCTTCTGATGTCGATCCACCGTGAAATGTGACAAGAACTTTTTCTTCGCTGTGATCTTCGCACACTCAGGCACGTTGTAGTAGTGCCTCATCATCCTATTGATTCATGAGGTCTTTAAATCGTCGCTGCTCATCGGTTGACATACTCTCCATAGTCGACCTAAGGATATTATCTAGAGACATTAGAACTGACCATCGTGGTCGATCTAATAGATCTGAAACACACTCGTCCCTAGTGGAGTCACCAAAAAGTGTGTTGGCACCTTTTTGGGCCAAACACTAAATGAAGCCTAGGGCCCATGCACGTCATGCATGACCTTGGGTTCCTCTTTGTAGGAGTGTGGACCATCCGCGATATGTAATCAGATCGTCCGTGACTATGTAGAGAGATGTGCTCCTCCTCTGCAGGCGCGTGGACCGTCTGCATATGAGTGGCGAACCTTTCGCGATGGCATAAAGAACTCTGGTAAAACCAAGATCTCGCTTTTCGGTAGGGACCTCATCGGGAGGAAGGATATTGGGTTGCTTTGGTGTCGGCAGGCCAGCCAAAGCACCTCTAGACGACGTAGAGCTGAATAGAGGTGAAGATTGAGATTAGGGAACTACAACTAGAGCTACGCTGCATCTAAACCTAAGACATGAAAACAAATAATGTAGATAGATTGGTTCAATTGGATTGTGTGTTTGCAATCGGTCGTAGCCTTTCATACTTATAGGGGAGGAGGTCTGGACCTTATCCTAAGCGAAGTCCAACAAAAATATCACAAGAAACAAGGAAGGTCTCGCAACAAATCAGTCGCTTGAACTGATCTAATCCAGAACGGGCCGGGATAACAAGCTAGACTGTCGCAGGGCCAGATCGTTCGAGCTTACACGTGGATCGTCCGGCAAAACTAGTACTGCCAAATTTGGCGTTCAGCAGTCGTGTTAAGAAGGTATGACCGCAGTAACGCACCTCCCGGATCCTCGTACGTTGGCTGCCAAGGCGACCCTGCGACGACACGAATATAACATTATGTTCTCAAAATACATTTTCTTTTTCACGATGCATCTCTACCTCTGTTATTTCTCTATCTTTCTATTATACGTACTACTCCTTTCGTTTTTTTATTTGTCGCTGTTTAGTTCAAAAATGAACTAGCGGACGACAAATATTCAATAACGAATGGAGATAACGGACCGAGGTAGTACATCTTTTTTACTTCTTCTAAATTACCCGTGTCTAAATTTACAACGTCAACTATTTTAGAACAGAAGGAAAGAGTAGTTTAGAATGGAGGGGAGTAGCCAACGATACAATCCCGTAATGAAAATTGTATCGGACAGAGCATGAAACATGGGAAAAGGCATGTCCATGAATCATGATTCGTCGAACATCACTCTGACAGTCTGAAGCTGATAACATGCTAGATCCTCCGTCTGATGAGGATCCCTCGCCCTTTTCCTTTCTTTTTATTATGCCGGGGAATTGCCTAATCAGTAGGTCAGGGCGCTGGACCATGCCTCCGAGCGAAAAGACAGTGCAGCCCTAGCTAGGCACTGCACCCCAGCTCGGCGTGGCCATGTGCACGAGGATCACTGAATTATTGATTATTATTAAGCTTTCAAGTTGGTTAAGCTTTGTCAGGTTGTTAGTATAACCCTCCCAAAGGATAGCTCCAAGAGAAGGAACAGTGGCATCTGAACTACCACAGCTGATAACCTGATAGTCCTGTCATATACTCATATATATATATATATATATAAGCTATAAGAGATGATATTCTCGTTGACAACTGGGTGGGTCATGGGTGACTGACTAGGTCTCTATTCTTGCCCTAGCTACTTACCTTTCTTTTTTTTTCCTCTCTCCTAACACGGGAATGGTTTGGAGACAGAGAGGTTTCGTTCACGCAAGACGAAGCTTTTAGCTTGCGCGCGGGGATCGTTTTTCTCCGGATGGTGAACTGATGTAGACGGCGCAGCCGCCGGTGGCGACGGCGTTCTTTGGGTGAATGAGACGGCGGGACACGGCCAGGCCCACCCGCCCAGGACACGGTGACCCGGCGGTAAGAGCATCTCCAAGATATATAAAAATACTCAATAATTTAAAAATAAGTATATTTTATAGAATTTAGAATACCATCAAAAAATCACGCTCCAACAATAAAGTCTCAAATTTAGATTATAGGGAAACCCACTATATATTTGAGATACTTGAGATTGTACCCTATAATTTTTTTGACCAAATTTTATAAAATAAGATATTGCTGGAGTGTTTTTTCTACGTATAGCCTTATATTTCAATTTAAGGCACCGATTTAAGGTATTGTTGGAGATGCTATAACTAACCCATTCTTGGAGATGGAGAACCAGTAATTAACTGCTTACTACCCCCCATATTTTAGTGCGTGTGTTCGCATAAGCCGTGAGCCCTAACTGCTGGATGGCGATGCACTTGCCATTAGGCTGTCCGCAGACCCTATAAAATAGGGTATTTGCACTATAAATTATACTGTATATATAATAGAGTTTGAAATAAAGAGTAAGATATGTGATAGTATACTATACTCATTCGCTCGCTCAGGTCAGTTCAAATCAAGGGTAGTTTCTCAACAGTTACGTACTTTTAAATTAATTTGCGTGAACATCCACATATGACTGACTGTATAGCCAGGAAAGAGCACCCACAGCCACAAGTGAGGTCACACGAGCATGGAAACAACACATGGCACCGACTGTCCATGATGGCGTAGCTTGGCTAGGAGCTACTCCCTTCGTTCCCTATCTGAATGTTACGAAGGTTTATTTTAAATCAAAGTTTTGAAACTTTAATCTATAGTATCTATAAAAATAATTATTTTTAAATTAAAGAAATTATATATTGTGCTAGATGTTTTAATAATAAATGCAATAGTTTTATTTTTATTTAGTCAATATTTATGAATATTTTGTTATTAACAATCAAAGTTTTAAAACATTGACTTATATGACAAACTTTGGTGATCTTTAAGGGTGCGTTTGGTTGAGGAATGGGGAAGAATAGAATGACTCCATTCCAATTTTTTGGATGTTTGGTTTCCAATGAAATAAGAGTGGAGCGGCTCCTGGATCTCCATGGAAATTTACTATAAGTAGTTGGAACGCTCCCGCTCCATAAAAACGATCGGATGCGAGCGCTCTCCTTCATCTCCTCCCCTCTACACCTATATGGCTCTTGAACCAAAAAAAAATGGAACGGCTCCGCTCTATTTTACTCTTCAACCAAACAAAAAATGGAACGATTCTGTTCTTTTTACCAAAAGCAGAATAAAACGGCTCCATTCTCAAATACCGGAATGGAGCCACTCTATTCTATTTGACTCTCCAACCAAACACACCCTAAGATAGAGATCCGAGGAAGTACTCTTTCAAATTCCTTTTTTCAGCTAACCTAACAGCTATAGCTAGCACTCGGCCATACCCGTCTTCGTGTCCGTATCTGTGTCCTCCTAGCTCCTACTAGTACCATAGATAAACGGAACTGCAACTGCCGGAACTACCGTAGATAGGACTACAGGAGGAGGACACACTACCTATTCTCGTGACGGCCACACAAACGGAACCGCCGCCGCGCAACTCAACGGCGATAGCAACAGGTTGCCACGACCTCGAGAAATACGATGTTGTCTTTCCTCCACAGCAAATTCGACTCAAGATGTTCCACCGAGCCGACCTGAAGAGCGACGTTGCCGTCCCGTCCCGTCGTCCCCGTGCATCCTCATCCCACTGATTTGTATTCATCACAGATTCCCATGTCACCCGGGCAGGTGCCCGAACTGTTGGTATCTGTACGTGGGCGATTATTAGTGCAAGTGCAACCACCGCCACGAATAGGTGATAATGGATCGCAATTTAAATGTTCTTCATAATTCCTTATATTCCTAAATAAATTTTAGTTCAAAAAAATAAATAAAAATCGAGTCTGATCATAATCTGATCTGATCCTTAAATTTTATAGTGTACAATTTAGAACTTATTGTCACCCTTACCATCACGACATCAATGGTCGAACCAGTGGCCCACGCCGTACCATACGGCGTGGAGCACCGCACTCTCTTTTGCTGTTGTTGCACCACATGTGTCCCGCCCCGTGGGGCCTGTCTCCGCTGCTCTTGGGCACGAGCGGGCATCAAAGTTGACCCGCGGTCTCGCACCACCGCCGCCAGAGAGAGACACGCCCTACCATCGCGCGTGCTCGATGGATCTCCACCTCTGCATCTGCATGCGCTCGCCACCATATCTTCATCTCGTCAAGCACTTGCACCAGATCTCAGTCTGCCCGCATCGCCTTTGGAACCGCCACCGCCGCAGACAATGAGATCCGCCACTGTGGGTGCCCCCGTCATCGCGGACAACGAGACCCACAACCACAAGATCCACAACCATCGCGAGGTCCGCCTTGGACGTCGGGGGTGGCTACACCGCCACCAGGAGAGGAGGTCGTGCTGCAGTAGGAGAGGAGGATGTGTCCTTGCGCATGCTCCGAGATAGAGAGGCGGTTGTAAGGATAGGCTGAATATGTGCAAGGTGATCCGAGGTGAAGACAGAGCAAAATCGAGGAGGCTGTATTTAGCTTTGTGGATGTATAAGATTTTTTAAGGGGTGCATATATAATAAAAATTTAACTAAATTTATAAGATTTACATTTTGAATGGTGCATTTGCACCCATTAAGAATTACCTAGCTTCTCCCCTGATGCGAACAGTTCCTCTATTGTAATGTCCAATAGCTGTCGTGTTGGGCTAGGCCACAGTCGGTCGTTAGCCGGCTAGCTGTCGCAGATGTTGCTGCAAAGGATCTCGTCAACAAAGGGTGTATCTCGAGCTGATCCTGACATCTTCAGGGTGGGTTTAGTCGTCGACGACACGAGTTAGGGGAGGAGTAGAGAGAGTGAGAAGAAAAATATCTCATCGTTAGATGTAGAGAGACAAAGGATATGGGGCTGGGAAGGGTTTAGGGTTCTATAGCAAATTAATTTTATTTGTGATACTAAAACATGAATTTTTGAATAAAGAATATATTGTTGCGCTTATGAGAACATCTAGTTTTTTTATAGAATTTTATTTTCCCATATTTTTTGTGATTCTTTGAAATCCAAAAATTCAGAACGAAAAATTCTAAAAATATGTTGAGATTTCGATCTCGTCTAACAGCGGGAACGGGAAAAAATCCCGGATTTCGTTGAAACCCAAGCGGTACAACCCTGCATAGGGCTTTGCTCTTGATCAAGATTCAAATTATGTTATTCGTGCAAAAAATGTTTCGAGCTTTTCTAATTACATTACAAATGTTTGTATACCATCTATTATTAATATTAATAAAAATGTTTTATTAACTGTGGTAATGTATACACACTTTTACTACATTGATTCTTCCATCTATTTTTCTTGTTTTGCCTATAATTTAGACTCATGACCCAATGCAGAACAATATGCATCTAATCTAGCGATGTGTGAAGTCTTATTCAAAGACGTGTGAGCAATTGGGAAGCTAGAGGCAAACTTATAGGTATGACTGTCTTATGGGTGCATAGATATCAAATATTGGAGATACATGTAAGGTGAAAATTTACTCAATATAACTATTTTTGTATTTTAAGGGTTGCGGATGCACCCCTAAACTGTATATAGCTTGGCCCGTATGTATGAGCGTGTCCACTGATGCTAAAGCATGTGTCCTGTATGTATCTAGGTTGGACTACCGCATGTATTTATATGAGTTGGAATAATGCACGACTAGTGACAATATTGGGTGTAACTTCAAGACACTTCGAGTGACATTATAGAGCCCCATTGCAAGATGTATAAAAACAAACGATATGATTGTTGTCGGGGAAATGATCCTCGGTCTCTGTGACCCACCGATCAGCAAGCACACTGGGGGAAAGGATCTCTGGTCGCTACGACATGCCGGTGAGTTGGGAGAGATAGATACGTCAACCTTGAAAGGACCCACTCAGGTCGAATCTCGCGGCACCGAGCCTAGGGTCGAGCGTGGCGGAACCTGACAGGAGAGACCGGGTGTGTCGGAAGGGAACTACTCGAATGGATCCCGCGCCCGGCCCAAGACTTACTCGCCATAAATAGTCGATCGCATTCAACCACGCATGGCACCGAGCCACAACGCGGCGCCGGTCCACTTCCCGCTCATGACCTTCGAGCACTTCGGGTCGCATAGCACTCATGACCTACGAGCCTCTCGAACCGCGGCACATTGATGGCCCATGCACCCCTCGCCCTACGACACACTTATGGCCTATTGAACTAGGCCTGAGTACGTAGACCTCCCACAGGGCACTATACGACGGGCTACATCGAGCCCCAGGCTACGAAGGCTAGGGATTGGTATAGTCAAAATGATGATGCCTGAGGCCATCGCCGCCCCCACATCATTCGCCACAGGAAACATGAGACAACTAGGCAACCCTATCGCCCTAGGCCCCACGAGTACGTGTGGCTCCACACGAGGTAAAATGTTGGTTTTACCCTTGCTTTACGACTTCTTCCTAGGGAAGCCACCGCTGGTCGACCCCCCTCTCATCCTATAAAAGGGAGAGGCTAGCCTCCAGACAAGGGGATCGATCAGTCCAAAGGAGAGACCAGGAGGCCAGAGCCCAGCCAAGCCAAGACTTAGCTAGAACTCCACCCTTCAGCTTCTAAGCTCCACTTTGACCTCGATAAAGAGACTTAGGAGCGTCTCCTCCCTCACTCGACCGCTTTAATCCCTACTACGAGTTTGATCATCAATGGTGCTGGTAGAAGCCATCGATGACTGAAAGTAGGGATGTTCTACCCGAACCATTATAAACCTCATGCTCTCCACGCACACGCTCCGGAGCTCGAAACGCTACAATAAATTTACTTGTCGGAGCGAGGTACAAAACACCGACAATTGTTAAATAAATTTTGTAGTCACAACGTTTAACAACTAATTGTATTTTCCATTATAACATACTACCTTCATTCTCAAATATTTATCACCCTTAAATTACTTTTGAACTAAAATGCGACAAATAAAAAGAACATAATAGTATTTCCCTTGTTCTAAAATGTAATACCTGCACAGATTTTAAATTGAAATCGTATTACTTTAACTAATAATTAACCTAATCATATAAAAATCTTATAATACAAAAGGAGTTGTATTAGATTTTTATTTAGAAGTACTTTTTAATATCAAACTTTTATTTCTATGAATTATATATTATAAGATAAGAAAAATATTAGTCAAAGGAAGACCACAATAAAGTCCAATGTTACGGATATTAAAGTTTACTACGTGACACATAGGATGTTTAAATTACATAGCTGAGATTAAAAGACGAGACAAATTTATTAAATCTAATCAATGCATGATTAACAAATATCTACTATAGCATCATAGGGTCAAATTATGAACTAATTATGTTTAATAGATTTGTCTTAATTCTCATCAACTTTTGATTATGTGTCATCAGTTTTAAAAAAACCCCTTTGAATATGTGTTAAGAAGTACTAAATATCAAGATCGTAGAGGGTGTATGTATTAAATCGCCCACAATTCCCTGTCCTCCGCGGCTCCGCCTCGATACGGCCGTCTCCTCCCCGCTTTGCTCCCCACGAAGCAATTCTAAATCCTCGCGCAGAAGATCGGATCCTCCGTCGGATCCGGATCGGTGCTTGCCCTCCCTGCTCGGATTTCTGGCAGCCCTTTCCTACCCCCTGAATTCCTGTGCGGATTCCCTCCCCTGCCCTGGCGGTTGCTCCTGTTGCCTGGTGGGAACTTGAGAGAAGAGGAGGGGTTGGTGGGGTGGAAGGCGCTCGTGACCCGGCCCGTGGAGATGGCTGGCGTGAAGGAGCCGATCGAGGTGAAGTTCCGGCTGTCCGACGGCACCGACATCGGGCCCAGCAAGTACGATCCCAACACCACCGTCGCCGCGCTCAAGGAGTTCGTCCTCGCCCGGTGGCCGCAGGGTGGGGAGACCTGTCGAGTGTCGACTGCCCTGCCCCCTCTTCTTCTCTATCTATACTATGCGCTCGCTTCAGTTGCGTTGCGTATATATACAGCTCTGCTATGTTGACGCTTGCTGTTTTGGGAGGTTGCTTGTTCCGCTGTCCTGTCTTTACCCGTTCGGCCGTTTGGGAACAAGAAACGCCATTTTGGACCATGGTTCTAGTGGGTTGTGGGGTTGGAGCTGTTAGTTTTCGTGATGGGATTTGCTTTCTATCGAAGACCCACTGGCTATGTTGCTGCATCTAATGGGATGTGTGTGATAGTCGTATGATGAAGGGGGTGTTTGGTTAGAGGGACTAAAGATTAGTCTCTAGTTTTTAGTCCCTTTTAGTCCCTTTTTTGCCAAACACTAGGACTAAAATATGGACTAAAATGATTTAGTCTTTAGTCCTTCACATAGGTGCTAAAAGAGACTAAAAGCTCATAATTATCATGTTGCCCTTACCTTTTTATAGATAACTAATATTATGAGTATATTCTAAGGGTATTTGAGTCTTTGGACAATGTATTTAATGACTTTAGAATCTATTTAGTCCCTAAAACCAAACATATAGGGACTAAAGTTTAGTCCTAGGACTAAAGTTTAGTCCTAGAACTAATTGAAACCAAACATGCCCGAATTCAGTGCGCTGTTTGTTCTGTTCTTGGGGTAGTCGGTTATTCAGACCCTTGTCCAGGTGATGTTTTTTAAAGCACCCTTACCTATAGTAGCAACACTGCTACCTTCCATGCCAGAGTATAGATATAGAAATTATTTTCTTGTATTTGAGATGGATAGATATGCCTGTGCTTGGTTTTCCTCTTTATTGCATGGCGTATAGGGATGCGCAGAGGATTTTTGTTCCTGATTGTATGACCTGAATTTTTTTTCTACCTGCTAGAACTCTTAGTACATATTTGGTAATGGTCCTTTGCAAAGATGTGATGGTAGGGCCGTTTCCTGATATTCTGTGGCTCAATGTGACTGCCAGTTTTCTTACCTCGTCATGTCCATAGATGGGCATCAAAATATTTTGTGTTTTTTTTTTTTACTTTATTCTGAACAACTAGGGGATCCTCCTCTTAGTAGTACTTTGTTGAAGCCAGCCATCAGAATGTTTTCGTTTGTTATTAAGACAGATATGACTGGATTAAGCTTGTAACTGCATGAAAGTACTAGAAGAAACAACATTATATGCAGTATGAGCTTTGTCTACCATATCTGTGTGATAGTTCCACAAGTAAACGCTATTGATTTTGTGAAGCTGTGCTGCTGTTTATGTTTGGTGAAGTTGACAAATTCTAGCGGGCTTAAACTGAAAGAATTCATAGGTGGCAAGAAGCTTCAGGTCTTATTAGCGAGTGATTAATAGCAATGGAAAGTTCACAGTAATAAGAAAACAATAATACCACAATATGAAAAGTTTACATTATTAAGGAAACAATGATAACACAATTAATCATATTTCAGGGTTTTTCCGTGATGATTGATAATCTGTCTAAATCTGAGAGTTAACATTTTTTAGTCATCTTATCGTCTTTTTTTAAAATATTTTAAACACTTGCCTTTTTGACATTTCCTCAGAATATTTTTATGTAGCTACTGGCATATTTCAGTCCTCCAGAACCTCGGTGAACTATATCTGTGTTGATACTATTTTCCATATATGTTCACAGATAAAGAAATAGCTCCAAAAACTGTCAATGATGTGAAGCTCATCAATGTTGGAAGGATACTGGAGAATAGCAGAACTCTTGCTGAATCTCGTGTCCCAGTTGGAGAAGTTCCTGGAAGTGTGATTACAATGCATGTTGTTGTGCGGCCTCCCCAATCTAAAAACAGTGGTAATATTCTTTTGTCCTCGAAATTGTTCGTGTTAATTTCCTAGTCTGTTTGATGTTTTCCCTGTTCTAAGCTCGAGATGCTTGAAATTTCTTGTGCTACTGTAATTGAAAGTTTGACCATCACCATCTAGATACAATCCGTTAAATGCTTCTGCTGAGCTATGTTTGCAATCTCACCCCAAAATAGAAAGAATGTGGAATGCTTATTTAGGTGTATTTATGCAGGTCATCATTGTTAATTTCTAGGCCGTACTCCACTTTAGGTTGGTTTGTTAGTCAAATATTTTGGGCCCTTAATTCTTTGTGCAACTTGTGACTTAGGCATTGGATTGAATTTAGTTCTTCTATCCTTAGTGCTGTTCTGTATAGCTTCTTTTGTATTTTCTGCTTTTGTTGATCACTGACTAGAATAAGTTGCTGGTCAAAAACATGCCTAGTCAAAACCATAGAAAATCTGATCAGGTATGGAGCTGGGTTGACATGGAAGGCATAACAGAAGTTATATTTTTCAGTTGATTGATTTGTTTGCCCATTATATGAAGGCGTGTTAGCTAGCTAGCTTGCAATATCTGCTGATCGGTCTTGTATCTATATTGGTGTGTCCTTAAAATGTTGTACCTCCCCTTTTCAGAGAAGCAACAGTCAAACTCTCCGAAGCCAAACAGATGTGGATGCACGATATTGTGACGTTGATGCAAGTAGCAATGTGTATATCGGTGTCCACAGAGATCAATCACAAGTTCATTTAGCAATTGATTCAATCTATTCTTCACAACCTAAGCCTAGAGTTGGTGTTACGGCCAGTCACATCTGGCTTGAGAAATTGATGCTTGCGGTCGTGTTCGAGTGTGCAAGGAGTTCACAGGGTCCTGGTAAAACCCTGAAATCGGTGTGGACTCAAGGAATTGGATGTTTGCTATTCTGTAATGTGTGGAGACAGTGATACCAGAAGTGAGTTGCTGCATAGTTACATCGGAGACAATTCTTTTTTCGTAACTCGGTTGCGTGTATCAGTATTTCTGTTTTGTAATAGAAAAAGGTTGACCGGCTATTGTTGGCATAAAGTGGTAAGGAATGGGGGTCCCCTAAGGAATGCTGTGGTTTGACATGGGAAGATGAAAGTGAATAATGAGTACCATTCTGGTTCACCTTTTCGTTTTTTACTGTACCAAAATTTCGTTTTGGCTAGCAATGTGGACTTTTCATATTTTAAAATTTGGAACCAAAATATACAGAAAACCAAACCGAAAAATACATCCCGTACTCGACGGGCATCGGTAAATTTACTGGTTTCTCGATCTCGCTCGAAAAATCGAACCCTATATATATATCTTGACTATTGTGGGACACTCAGGCCTGGTCTCCATCCGTCGACCTCGCGAACAAAGGAAAATAGAGAAATTCAAGAGAATTAGAATATACCCTCTTTTGAAACAAAGTAAAAGAGAAACTATAATAGTTAGACTTCTATAGAAAATTCCCTATGAAGCTTTTTGGATCAAAGGATCGAGTTCTTACTGATCTTATTATTTTTTTAATGGAATGGCTTGTCTTAGAGAAATTATACTAATATGTTGAACAATATTAGTCGCAATATAATAATTCTCCAAATGGATTGAAGCGAAGGCGCTAGCAACTATAACTTCGGCTACTATGTAGAAATTCTATTGGCAGAATATGATATGTCGTTTTGGGGTTCCAAGATCTTTAACTATAGATAATGAAACACAATTTGATTCCAAAACGTTCAGATGTTTTTGTAGTAAAGTAGGTACAACTATACATTTTGCATCAGTTAGACACCCAGAATCTAACGGGTTAGTAGAAAGTGCTAATGGCATCATCTTATTGGGAATTTCAAAGCTCTTGGTTGGATTGTCGAAGGGTAAATTGTCTGATAAATTAACTTAGTTTGGAGTCACAACACTTTGGTGTCTCGATCCACTGGCTTCACTCCTTCAAGTTTCTCTTCGAGGACGAAGCCGTTTCTCTAGAAGAACTAAAAAGAGGATTAGCAAGGGTCATTGCTGCAGCCGAATATACCAACAGAGTTTTTTTTTCAAAGATACCATAGAAGAAGTCAGACTCGAAGCAATTGAGAAGATTAGTAAATATCAAGCTGAAACAACAAAGTGGAGATACATAAAAGTTAAGTTGAAAAATATAATGCTATGACATCTTATGATTCGAAGTGTGGTCAACCCTGACACAGCAGGCAAGCTTCAGTCAAAGTGGGAAGGTTCTCTCCTAGTTGTTGCTTCGAATTGACCAGGGTCATACAGATTAAAGGACATGGAGGGAAATGCAATCCCAAGGTCATGGAATGCTGACGAGCTTCGTAGGCATTATGTATTATATATATGTATTTTTTTGTGTTTTCAAGGCTAGTACCCTTTTTCCTTACAAGGGGATTTTCGTTTGATAAAGTAAATTTATTGTAAGTTTTTTTATTGGACTGCCTTTGTAACACATGTAACTTTGCCCATCACTTATAAGGGAATACCCCCACTCATGTAATTTACTCTAAGGTTGCACCTTCAAGTGTAAAAAATGGAAAATAAAAGGACTATGAAGTCCTTCATGCGGAAGACAGAGTCACAATAGAAAAAGATCCCAAAGACCATCGTATGAAGGCATGATCGGTCACCCAGTAATAGTGACAAACCTCTAAAGTTCTTCAAGTGGAAGGCAAAGTCAGAATAAAAAAGATCCTAAAGACCTTCGTATGAAGACGGGACAAATCACCTAGTAATTATGATAAGGCTCTAAAGACCTTCGGATGGATGGCAGAGTCAAATCATTGAAAAGATTTATGTCAAGTTTACAATTGTGCGTTTGAAAACGACTATTGTTTAGTTATTTTACCCTCATTATTTTGACACCTTCGGCATAATAAACTATATTATTCATGATTTTTTATAGCTATATTGTTTGACGAAACAAAGGGAAAATTGTCATCAACTTCAGTGAAAATGAGTAGGTAATAGTGGTAAGATTTGCTTTTGCATCACTTTGTTCTGCGTGAAAAGAATGGAAGGTGTTTTTCGCCTTCAGCTCAAAAAGGTACTTTCGGGTTTCACTCGTAACAAAGCACAACATGAGAAAGGCACAATAGTCATAAAAAATCATACATTCAAGCCAAATCTACATTTCAACGTTCGTCAATTCCTTCAACTAGAATACAGTGTTATATTAATAATTACAATATACTTGAATATCCTATGCCTAGGAACGAATGTCCCTCATCTTTCAATAGGTCTTGAAGCTTGCCTTTCAGATTCGACATCCTTGGCGGCTCCCTTGTCCTAGAGTAGGCACAATATGTTTATATAACCTTCTCCATATAGGCTTTACCTTTAGCTACCACTAACACATTTCCACTCTTGGCCCAAATACGGGTAAAAACCGACTAGCCACATTAAACGTGTCACCAGATGGTTTCTTTATATCGGATGCTCGGTCGACATTATAATATTTTATGGATTTAATTGCATTTTAATGATTTTCTATAGAAAGAAAATAATAATACACAAATAGCCTAAAAATCATGAAATTTGATGGAGGGGTAACATATGTACACATTGAATTCTAAAAAAATGTTTGGACCATAAATTTCATAATGTGCCAGGGATTCTTTCATTTCACTTCCACTTATTGCGTGAGTTACATGTAAAATCACCATAGGTATCCAAGTTTCAACATAATCAATATTTCACTTTATCATTTTCACATAGGGACTTCATATTATCTTTCATAGAATGTTTATTGGTCCTGGTAACTTATTTGCATATGTCCATATAGCATCCTCAAAAATGTTTGAACCATAAAATCCACAAGATGTCATCAATTATTTCATTTTATTTCCACTTATTTGTGAAACCCGTAACGATATCCAACAAAAATATTCGTTACCGACGCTATCTATGTCCGATTAGCTCTGTATTCGATCCACGACTATCCGTATTTGTATTCGAGAACATCCGTATTTGTATTCGTATTCTAAGCTATCCGTATTCGAATTTGAATCCGAATAAAAATATGAAAACAAATATGATTTGATTGATATCCGTCCGTATTCGATCCGATTACACCTCTAGTAGCCCGTGTAGGATAACCAAGTGCTTCAACATACTCCTCTAACTCATTTGATCCTTCTATGTCAAGCTCTTTGTCGATAATGTGTTTGACATAAAAAGTTGATTTTCCTTTCACCCCTTCTTCGGGCAGGGATATTGCTTCAGATTCCTTCTCGGCTTTGGGGGTCTTCGCTGCTTCTTCTATAAAAGCAGTGAGAGAACCTAGAGGGGGTGAATAGGTGATCCGACAAAAATAGTTAAAAACAACACAAACTTGGTGTAACAATTGAGTTAGAGAAGACTAAAACCAAGTTTGAGTGGAGAAGACGATAGAAAAGTTCCCTTCACTTGATTGCTCTTCCAAGATATGAAAGATTCTAAGAGCAATATTAGAAGTGAGAAAAAAGAACTTAGGAAGAAGAAAAAATTGAATAAAGTAAATGAGACAAGAGACACGACGATTTTTATCATGTGGTTTGGCTAAAGCCTACCTGCAATTTGTGGTGTCCTCCTTTAGATAAGGGTTGCAATCAACCCCTCTCAAGTGATACCCTAGATCAACTTGAGTGCCACAGTTTCTTCCTTATATTAGTATTCCCGTTTGTGAGGAATCTATAGAACTTGGAGTCCCTCATAGCCTTACAAAAATGATCACAATCACAACTTAGAGTAAGGGAGGGACATAGAGTACACACACAAGAGCATAATGTAGCAACACACACAAGAATCACAAAGAAACGAGTGCAAGAACACAAGATCACAGAAACAACACATACTCACGCTCAGATCTCACTAAAACCACT
Organism: Zea mays; assembly: GCF_902167145.1. Lineage (NCBI taxonomy): Eukaryota > Viridiplantae > Streptophyta > Magnoliopsida > Poales > Poaceae > Zea > Zea mays. The sequence goes on along the minus strand of NC_050104.1, from coordinate 6,662,064 downwards.
AGTAGGTGTGGTCGTAGGGTGTCGGAGTGTTGTATAGATCTTGGAGTGCATGGGTGCAGGTTGGAGGTGCCTAGGGGTCCCTTTTATAGCCCAAGGGCCCTAGAGTCGTTGTCTCATTCATATGGAAGCCCAAACAATTTTCTGTCTCCGATGCACTGCACCAGTCTGGTGCACACCGGTCTGGGATCCTGATTGGCCACCTTCCTTAACTGACGGGAACCGGACTGGTCTGGTGCGTCACTAGACCTTGGTGATGTCAGCTAGTCGTTGATCACTACAAAGCCATTGCAAAGGCAGTCCGTTGCACTAGACCGACACTTCTCACGGTCCGATGATTTTAAAGAAAAAATCCTGAGAGCGTCAAGTTTGGCTCGATCGCAAGTTCAACTCTTTTGAGCATAACTTCTCCAAAAAATTTCGGCTTTCCTTGGTAGCTTCCCTACGACTTGGACAAAGATAATTAGCACTTAATCCAATTGACTAAGTGTGGGAAACATATATTTTCTCCTTGGTTTCACCGGGATTTGCAATTTAGCTTAAATCAAGTCCAAAAAGCACTTTTCTTGGAAAAAATGACTTAGTAGCCAAATCAAGACGAAAGAAACATAGTAATAGACATGTGCAACTTATTTAGACACTCAAACCTCATGTTTGTATCGTTTTACCCAAAGTTGCACTTTGGGCCCTCTATTTTGGCTCATTTGGACTTTGTCTCTGCAACTTGCCTTTAATTCAACCTATGCTCATACTCATATGAAGATATTTAGTTCAAGATGGTCTGTTGAGAACTTAATCACCAAAACAGGTAGAATTGGCCATATGACACATTTCCCTTTCAAGTAGCAACAACAACTTCAACGTCCTATCTTGGATTTGGGCTTTTGCTACCCCCTTCGATAGAAGGGGTCCCAAACACAGCCTTCATAATAGATTGCATATGATGACCTTTCTTGCACAATTTTGGTGCCACTTCTTCTATAGTATCTTTCATAGAAGTTTTTCCTTCTGCGTTATAACACCTGAAGCTTGGACTACCACTCCTTCATCATTCTTCTTATCCTTAACAACGAGCAACATGCTGATCAGGTCTGATACTAGCAGACTTAAAGAAGTAACAGATAGGGGTTTTGTCATTACCTCTAATATTTGTGTGACCCATAGTGATGAAGTTGAAGCACTTCCCCCATATTTTCTCTTCTTTCCATTTTATCCCCTTTTATAGGCATTTCCTCTGCTTTGTTGCCAGTGGCCTTCCTTTCCTTCCTCTCAATGAGGGTGAGGTCCTCATATCTGAGTGAGAGGACCCTTCATCATCACCTATTGTTACCTTCGGTTTCTTGGTCACCTTTAGTTTTTGTTTTGCCTTTTTTGCCTCAATCATTATAATGGCTTCTTGTTCCATAATACTAGCTATCATCTTTCTCTTTACTCTAGCTTTGGCCTCTTGGGCTAAGTTAGGATAGTCCACGAATTCATATTCCAGTGCATCCATTACTTCATTCAATCTTTGCTTCCCTAGGTCCCAAAGGATGTTGCCACCAACTAGTCTTCTTTGATTATGTGGTTCCCGGGGATTTTGTTGCATACCATCTCAATGGACTTTACCCACTCGGGGCACATGTGTTTGAACAAAGGTTATTGCTTGAAGCGATATGGAAGAGTAATCAAAACTCTCGATTTTACCTCTTCATCACCTTTCTTAGGCTTTGCATACCCCAACCGGATCTTACAGGGAACACCATGTTTGCAAGAAATTCTTGCACTAAATCTCGAGTGTCAATCCTGTCTACCACATTGTTGAACACAATAATAGTCGTTTGGACGGTTTTGCCCTTGTTGTAGATGGGTCTCTTTAAGCCAAAGCCTATCTTCAATGGCCTCTTCACTATATCTTTAAACTCCTTCCTCTTCTTCGTGTCTACCTTAGCATAGAACCATTCCTTAGCCCACTCACTTGGCCATTTGGTCTAGTAGGCCAATACATGAAACTTTGAATCCTTTTGGTAAGCAAAGTTGTAGCATCTAAAGTTGTTGTGCAAATTATCTGAAGGTCTCGCCTTTGTCTCATAGTGCAATTTATGCACTCTACAGAAGCACTTGGTGTCGGCTCGTGCACCCTGGTTTTGTACAGTCCATATAATGACACCAAGCCTTACTATTGCATTTGGTGTCAACTCTTACATGTAGATTTCGTACTTCTTCAACACTTCAGCAGCCATTGTGTGTATCGGCAGCTGAAGGCCTGCCTGGAAAAAGCTCTTAAACACCACGATTTCATCTTCCTGTGACTCAGGGATAGTCTCCACATTAATTTTTTGTCATCAATGCATCCAAGCATTTTCAAAACCTTTAATTCACTGGGTTTATGAGAGACCGTCCCATGTCAATGTAGCTAGGCTTGGACGACCAAAGATCATACTCATCTTCCACAATAGCATCACCCTCGGCATCAGAAGCATTCTCCTCTAACCATTCACCTTCTTTGGCTACTTCACCTGCTTTCCTCTTGTTCGGCACAACTGTCGCCTTTGTCATAGGAGCTCCGCATGCAGACCCCTACATAACTTCGGTGTCTGGAACCTCTTCATCTCTCTATAGTGTCTCTAATGATGTTGGTGTTTTTAGCTTAGCAGTTGTCCTGATTCTTGCCATATGAATGTCTTTAAAATGCTCGAGTTCCCACAGCTCATAGAAAAGCCAGAGGGGTGAATGAGCTTAGGAGGTAGAGAATTTATCAGCAGTTTGGTACCAGTAGTAAATGCAGTGCGGTCAAACTAGGCCCGACCAGGCTATATAGTTAAAGAGGCATAGAAGTCGAGGAGCCACACTAGTTTTGCTCGTTGTCTTGTGGACCACCGATGCAGGTCCTCGCCACGTCGCCAGCTGTGCAAGACATGTTTATGCGATTCTGTTTTTAAAGACGTGCTCAAGGAACATGTTTTTTTGACCTTCAACACAAGGCCTTCATTTGTTCCGTGGATCTGAGCACGTTATGAAAAAATGAACTAATCTTGCGAGGGGCTATTTTTGGGGGTGAGCCTTAACCGAAGGTCCTCAAAACTAACCATTTTAACCACTTTCTGATTTGTTTTAGGAATAACCAATTCACGTTTGCCAAAGTCGCTAATATAGGTTAAAGAGAGAAGGAAGCTTTGACATTAGTGTCTAGCCGAAGCATCTCATGGCACAGGAACCAAGCAACGGGGAAATGAAGGAGGAATTGAGATGCGTGTGCACCACATTTACAAGGGGAAAAGACGGTGACACCCTTAATGCACCTTATAGTTCATAGGTGTAGGATCTAAGGTCATAGTTTTGCTATACCTACAAATAGGTGAAATGTTCCAATGCATAAGGACATTCCTCTTTTCGAATGGTGAATACGCCCAAGCAATCTTGAATCGTTCCGTGTCTGAAGCTCCAAAGCATTTGGACCTTCATGTACTCTTCAAATTCTTCAAAGGTACACTTGTAATCAATTATAGTCAGCAAAGGGTAAATAAATAAATAAGTTCACAGTTGTCTCTTGTTTTAATTACATATTTGTGGTTGTTTCAACCTTCTCCCTTTAATCTATTCCATCTTCAAGCGCAGATTAAAGGAAAGAAGGCCCTATAACTTTAATTGTGTTGCCTTGTTTTGGTTCTCTTCAAGAATCTTAACAGGTGACCAGCTCTACCCTAGTGAAGACGATGACAACAATGACGACGACGATAAAAATGACAGAAGCGACAATGATGAGGACGAGCAGCCACCAGCAAAGCATAGAGGATTGTAGGTAGCATCATAGGACCATAGGGGTTGATCCCCTTCAACTTTTGTAATGGCATTACATTGTAATGCTCATCAATTTTTGTTGTAAATATATGCTTTGATGAGTTAAATCTGCTTCAAATGTGTCTTCTTTCTTTCCTATATTACCAAGATCATCGATTTCTTCCTTGTTTGCAGTGTTGTTGTATCAATTTTGTAGCATTTTGTTAGCAGATGAGAAAACTTCATCCTCTTCGATTCTTGTTCATTGGCAAAGTTCTAGCTGACTCATGTCAACTCCCAAAGTTGAAATTGACAAACTTTCCAAGAAGGGTGATGTTTGACTGGTCATGCCCCTCGAGTAGTTGATTGCAATGCCCACACTTCCATGGGATGATAGTCATTCACCAACTTATTGATATTGTTATTTTTATTATTTAATTCTAAATCCTATGGTGAAACATCGGCTTAGCGGCTTCTTTTGGCCGATGGTAACACATTGGCTGACCGCTATCTTCAACTGATGATGTCGCATGGACTATTGGTTCTCAGGATTCGATCCATAAGCTTGGATAACATTTCTTCACATACTTTCCATTGACATTTCTATCAAACCTAACACCCTCAAAAGTTTCCAAGTGATGGGAGTTGCTTGGAGTGGTTTCCATGATGCGTTAGGGGTCATGCCAATTGGATGACCACTTTCCATAGGTCGGATGTTTAGTCCCAACCGACAATACAACTCCTAGACAAGGTTGTCAGTTTGAAATGACTTGGGCTTGAACTTTTTGTTGTAGGCTCGAGCGAATTTGGCCTTGTTATCCTTGATCTTTTCTAGAGACCATAACCTCAACTCTGCCAAGTCCTCGGCGTTGATGTTCATCATAGTCGTATACTCATCATCTGATAAATCATTCTAGAATGTTACTCTTCTCGAGTGGATCCTGATTTCCCATGGCATTACAACCTCTTAGTTGTATACTAGCTGGTAAGGCATTTTTTTGTTGCTCCATGATAAGACATCCGATATACCCATAATGCCTCTGTCAACCTACCGTGCCATTGCCTTGAGTATTCATCAATCTTCCATTTGATTAGCTTTATTAGTATTTTATTTGAGGTCTCGACCTGCCCATTTGACTAAGCATAATATGACAATGACTGGCTCAGGATGATCCCCATCCCTTATGCGAACTTCTTGAATTTATCTATGATAAATACAAACCCTTGATCCATATTGATCGTTTGAAGTATCCTAAATTTGTATATGAATTGTTTTTCACAAACCTAATCACATCCTTGATCATGGCATTCTTCATCGGAATGGCTTCTATCCACTTGGTGAAATAGTCAGTGCATGCTAGTATTCATTTGTGTCCCTTACTGGTGGATAGATTGATTTGGCTGATCATATCCATGCCCCAACCCCTAAATGGCCATGGCTTGATGATGGAATTCAAAGCACTAGATAGAGAAATTTGAACGATCCCAATTTTTTACACTATTGACAACACATGTAGTATTTGAAACAATCTTTTAGGAGTGTCGACTAATAGTAGCTAGACCTTCTAATTAACCACTTTAGTTTATGAGCCAACTGGTGTGTGCCACGCGTGCCTTCATGCACGTCAAGCATCAGCTCCAACGTTTGGGTAGGGCCAGGAATTTCAAAAGTAGTCCTTCAAGGGTATGATAATATATTTCATTCCCAATGAGTATATACCTTAAGGCTTTGTACCTTACCCCCTACTTATCCCCCCGAGTTGGATCCTTCAAGTAATTGAAGATATCAGTTCTCCAGTCGGCTCCATCGACCTATAGGATTTTCACTTTATCATCCTGGTTGATAGGCATGTATATGAATGCCATCTAGGACAATCTGTTGGCTTATAAGTTATGTTCCTATGGCAGCCATGTCAGCGTGATGAATCAGAATTTTGTCAACAACTCTCAGTAGTTGCTTAAGTATGACTATATAGTGTCACTGGCAGAGTTGAAATCCCCTATGAGTTGAATGATTACCACTTTTGAGTCTCCAAATATTTCTACAACCATACTCCGACTTCTAGAATGAGCTCCATCCCTTTCTAAATAGCTTCATACTCTGCCTGATTGTTGGTACATCATGCTTCAAGCGATAGTGCAAAATTGAATATTGCCCCTCGAGGGGAGACCACCTACACGCCAATACTATGCCTATGTTGCAAGTCGACCCATCAAAGAAGAGTACTCGTGTTTTGAGGCTAACTATCAATGTTGATGTAGGTGCTCTTTTGGTGATAAGATATACTAGGGCCTGCCCCTTGACAACCTTTGCTAGTTTATACCGTAGATCAAATTGTGATAAGGCATACATCCATTTAATTTCCCTAGACGACCTTTCAGAATTGGGCCTGAGAGCATATGTTTGATGACATCAGCCTTGCATAAGATTCTGGCTTTAGTGTTGATCGAGTAATATCAAAGCTTGGTGCATGTAAAGTATAGGCATGAACATAGTCTCTCCAACTTGGTGTACCTTATTTTGGTGTCGAGGAGACGACTGTGTAGGAAACGGGTGACGCCTAAGAGGGGGGGGGGTGAATTAGGACTTCTAAAACTTTCGCTAAACTAGGCCACAATTAAATCCCTAGAGCAAAACCTATGCAAATAGTCAAACTAGAATGTGCAAACTAGGTTTTGTCTAAGTGTTGCTATCTCTACCGCAAAGGCTAAGTTTCAATCTACACTAGATATGTATGAATACAAGATTGAAACTTAAATGCTTAATATTAATGCGGAAACTTAAAGAGCAAAGTAGAGAAGCAAACTCTCGTAGATGACGCCGGTATTTTTACCGAGGTATCCGGAACCGTGCAAGGTCCCGACTAATCCTCGTTGGTGCCCCTACGCGAAGGGAAGCCCACGCGAGGGCCAAGCACCTCGGTCGAGTAACTCCGTAGAGAGCCGCGGGCCTTCTCCACACGCAAGTGGTGCTCCGCTTCCGGCTCCTCTCGGACGCTCCCCGCCGTCTCCACTATCGAGCTTCCGGCCGAAACGCCGCGGGCCTCGTTCCCTCCGGTACACGGTGGCGGCCGTGACACAAACGCGGTTGTCACGGTCTCGCAAGACTCTCGCCCCACTCGGTACAATTACAATGGCTCACGCAAGAGCCGAGGGGTTGTGAGGTTTATCTAAACTCACTCAACAATCTAGGGTTCACCTAGAGCAAGCGCTAAAGCGGTCTAACTAACCTAAGCACTTCGCAAAGCACCTACGCTAATCACCGAGTGATTCTATTAAGCACTTGGGTGTTTGAGCACTTGGAAATGTCTATAATATGCCTTGGTATGTTGCTTGGGCTCCCACGCTTGAGAGTGGCCGGTTGGGGTGGTATTTATAGCCTCCACACCCCAAACTAGCCGTTGGACAGAAAGCAGCAGCTTTCTGTCGTCGGGTGCACCGGACAGTCCGGTGCACCACCGGACACTGCACAGTGGATGTCCGGTGCACGCCACGTCAGCCGACCGTTGGCGCCTGTAGCAGTCGACCGTTGGATCCGACCGTTGCCGTCTGCCCATGGCACACCGGACAGTCCGGTGCACACCGGACAGTCCGGTGCTATAGCCAGAGAGCGCCTGTCTGCGGCCTCTCTGCGCAGACTGTCCGGTGCACACCAGACATCAATGTCCGGTGCGCCACCAGGCGCTGGCTGACAGCCCTCATCTTGGATTTCTTCGCTGATTTCTTCGGGCTTCTTTTGTTCTTGAGTACTGGACTCCTATGCATCTTTTTATGTCTTCTTTTGAGGTGTTGCATCCTCATTGCCTTGGTCCAATTCTCTTCGCATCCTGTGAACTATAATTATAAACACTAGCAAACATATTAGTCCACGGATTGTGTTGTTCATCAAACACCAAAACTCAATTAGCCAAAAGGCCCGGGGTCTATTTTCCTTACAATCTCCCCCTTTTTGGTGATTGATGACAACACAACCAAAGCAAGCAAATAATACAAGTATTTGAATGAAAATATGCAATCTACTTGCTAAGATGCATGATTGTCCCCACAATGTGATATTATGGACTTAAGCCTCCCCCTAACTCCATAATTCACTTACTTCCTATTTTTGGACCAAATAACCAAAACCACTGGAAAAACCATTTGGAGATATAAAATTTTAAATTGGTGGTGTTTGGTGTTTTATATAGTTTTCATTGCTTTGGTCCCTAAACTTCTCCCCCTTTGGCATCAACCACCGAAAAGGAAGACATTAAAAGCATGTAGAAAGTAAATAAAAGCTTGCCCTCAACAAGAATTGTATCAAATGATATCACTAGAAGGATATTAAAATAACCATATGAATGATATCAGTTGAAAGGATTACTCCCCCTAAATGAGTGTTCTCTTTAGAAAGAAGTTTCTCCCCCTTTTTAGAGATGAAGAAATACTTCCCCTGACAGAGATCCTCTACTTAGGAAAAAGCATGTGAAAAATTAGAGGAGCAAGACAAGGTTTGAAAAGACTAACTTCCCTTATGCATAGGTAACAGAATATGAGTTAACTACTTATGCATTTTTAGCAACATGGAAGCATATGATATGAAATATAGTCTAATCAAATATTGGAGAAGACATGTAAATGATACTGAATGTAGTCTCAAAAGCTACCAATGAAAATCAATGGCGAGCTTGAGAGACAAGAGAGTTCTTGGAGATTTTGCAGTGGAAGATTGTTGTCTTTCTCCGGGGACTTCATTTTCCTTACAATGAGACTATCACATGAAATAGACTTGAAAAGGTGTTAGTCTCAAAGTGTTAGATTATAGAGTAACCTCCCCCTAAAGGTGTGCATACAAGTTTTGAATACTTGTAGGAGACATGCACTTTGATTTGATATCAAGAGGGGCAAATTATCCATAATCCAAACTTTGGCACATATAAGTTAAATGATACACTTTGTAGAAATCAAAATTTTCAATTGATGCATCATTTACTATGGAGTGATATAGAAGCTATGTGCCGTGCTTAAATAAACATTTTAAGCCATGTAGGTTTGCTTAAGAATATGAATTAAAAACAAGCAATCCTACCATATGATTTACCCAGTATGCATGATTTTAAACAAAAGTACATAACAAATGTAATACTAGGCAAGAAAGGTAAACTAGATAAAAAGTAAATAGATACACATATCTAAAAACAAAGAATACAATAAAACTAGTTACCTTAGTCATGGGTGGGAAATTTGGGTCCAAAATTTTCACTAACCCACTTGGCAATAAACTTGATCCAATATGATGTATCCCATGATATACATCCCAAACTTGCCAAGTCTCCAAATTTCCCGCAGTCCTTCGGTCCACTCACTTCCCTTTCGGGATCCAAACCTTCTTGGTGCTTTTCATGGTTGAAATTATCTCCTTTGGCACCCAGATACGTTTGGCCCCCTTTCCTTTGTTGGCTTGCTTGTTGGCCTTGATTGCTATCATCTTTCCGTTCTTTTTCTTCTTGATCAAATATGGTGTAGCATCCTTTTTGTTTACCTTTTTGATGTAGGTGTTGGAGATTTTGCTTGATGTCTTTTGCTTGAGCTTTTGCCTTTGTTTATCCCCGGTCATCGCCTTGCATTGGAAAGACTTGTGGCCTTCCATGTGGCATAGCCTGCAAATCACAGTTTCTCCCTCTACAGGCTTGTTCACTCCCGCAGTGGTGTTATCCTGTGAAGGTCGGATTTGTTTGGCTTTGCCTTTCTTGTCATACAAGGCCTTGCCAAGGCGAGCCACTTCTTGCTTTAATTGTTCATTTTCCTTTGCAACCTCATCCGAACATGTCTCTACAACAATATTCTCAACAACGACTTGGTTGCAGGGGTTAGAATCATCAATTAAATCAAAGCAGGAAGTAGAAGCATCTTTCTTAATTATTTCAGGTATTTCAACTAAAGATGCTGCTGGGGTGCTACCAATGTTTTCTAGCTTAGTAGTTAGCTCATTATTGTGTATGCTAAGAATTTCCATTTTCTCTAGCAAATTTTCAATAGCTTCTTGGGAGCTAGCTAACTTAGCCTTAAGTTTTTCATTCTTTTTAATAAGGCTATCATCGGTAGCAGTGGATGGAGCACTAGATTCTAATAGCTCAATTTTAGTTGATAGCTCACTATTTAAGTTTGCAAAAGTTTCAAATTTTTCTAGCAAGCCTTTGTAATCATTTTGGGAGCTAACCAACTTATTTTTCAAAGTTTTAAGTTGAGCTTTTTGCTTAGTGCAAACATCCTGGAAAAAATCTACGGCTTCCGCAAGCTCATCTAGAGAGGGCTTTCCCTCACCTTCATCATCACTACTACTTTCATCACTAGAGGATGGAATGCTTTTGTTACCTCTTGCCATAAGGCATTTGTGTGATGACCGTGATGATCGTGACGAGGACCGGTGGCTGCGCGTCCTTGGAGGTTCATCTTCACTTGAAGAATCATCCCAAGTTCTAACACTTGTTAGTGCCTTGCCTTTGCTCCTCTCCTTTTTGGGCTTGGCCATATTTGGACAGTTGTCCCTGAAGTGGCCCTTCTCCCCACATGCGAAGCATCCTCTCTTCCTTTGCTTTTTCCTGTCAATGTTAAAGAGAAGATCCTCGACCTGCAGGGGCACACCCATTAGATTAATCTTGCGGATCATCCCCATTACCTTTCCGACGCGTCGGATTGTCTCTTCGTCCTCGGAGGATGATGTGCATTGTTGATTATCTTCATCATCATTACTTTCTTCTTCTTCCTCTTCTTCACTTGAGGAACTTGGAGTGGGAGCCTTCTTTTTGCCCTTCCTTTCATCACATGCAAAAGCATATGGTCTTGAGGAAGTTGGCTCCTCTCCCCGACTCATTTTACGCGACATCTCAAAGGCCGCGATTTTCCCAATCACAGTGGTCGGGGTCATGTTGCTCAAGTCCTCCATGTTGTGAAGGATGGTGATGATGCTCCCATATCTTTTTTGTGGTAGCAGGGAGATAATCTTCCTCACAATGTCCGCATCACCTAGCTTATTAATGCCAATAGAATTGAGCTCATTGATAATTAGATTCAGACGAGAATACATGTCTCTAACAAGCTCATCATCTTTCATAGCAAAAGAATTATACTCATTTAAGACTAGGCAATGTTTTTGCTCACGGACATTGGATGTGCCGTCATGGAGCTCATGCAATTTTAGCCAAATCTCATTAGCAGTTTTTAAGGTAAATACTTGATTGAAAATATCCATGCTAAGAGATTCATACAAGCAATTTTTGGCTCTAGCATTTAAATGGATTTCTTTTTCCTCACTCGTGGTGGGTTTCTCGGGATTCTTGAGGGGTTTCATCCCGTCACGAGTGACTCTCCAAACACCTAGATCAACGGCCTCTAGGTAACAAGCCATTCTAGCACTATAATATGGGAAGTTAGTGTCGTCGAAGTGTGGTGGCCTATGGGTATCCATACCTTCCTCTAAAAAGCGTCGGCTCTTTTAGCGGTGAAGCTAAAGCGTTTCAAATGAGCCAAACCGGCTCTGATACCACTTGTAGGAAACGGGTGACGCCTAAGAGGGGGGGGGGTGAATTAGGACTTCTAAAACTTTCGCTAAACTAGGCCACAATTAAATCCCTAGAGCAAAACCTATGCAAATAGTCAAACTAGAATGTGCAAACTAGGTTTTGTCTAAGTGTTGCTATCTCTACCGCAAAGGCTAAGTTTCAATCTACACTAGATATGTATGAATACAAGATTGAAACTTAAATGCTTAATATTAATGCGGAAACTTAAAGAGCAAAGTAGAGAAGCAAACTCTCGTAGATGACGCCGGTATTTTTACCGAGGTATCCGGAACCGTGCAAGGTCCCGACTAATCCTCGTTGGTGCCCCTACGCGAAGGGAAGCCCACGCGAGGGCCAAGCACCTCGGTCGAGTAACTCCGTAGAGAGCCGCGGGCCTTCTCCACACGCAAGTGGTGCTCCGCTTCTGGCTCCTCTCGGACGCTCCCCGCCGTCTCCACTATCGAGCTTCCGGCCGAAACGCCGCGGGCCTCGTTCCCTCCGGTACACGGTGGCGGCCGTGACACAAACGCGGTTGTCACGGTCTCGCAAGACTCTCGCCCCACTCGGTACAATTACAATGGCTCACGCAAGAGCCGAGGGGTTGTGAGGTTTATCTAAACTCACTCAACAATCTAGGGTTCACCTAGAGCAAGCGCTAAAGCGGTCTAACTAACCTAAGCACTTCGCAAAGCACCTACGCTAATCACCGAGTGATTCTATTAAGCACTTGGGTGTTTGAGCACTTGGAAATGTCTAAAATATGCCTTGGTATGTTGCTTGGGCTCCCACGCTTGAGAGTGGCCGGTTGGGGTGGTATTTATAGCCTCCACACCCCAAACTAGCCGTTGGACAGAAAGCAGTAGCTTTCTGTCGTCGGGTGCACCGGACAGTCCGGTGCACCACCGGACACTGCACAGTGGATGTCCGGTGCACGCCACGTCAGCCGACCGTTGGCGCCTGTAGCAGTCGACCGTTGGATCCGACCGTTGTCGTCTGCCCATGGCACACCGGACAGTCCGGTGCACACGGGACAGTCCGGTGCTATAGCCAGAGAGCGCCTGTCTGCGGCCTCTCTGCGCAGACTGTCCGGTGCACACCGGACATCAATGTCCGGTGCGCCACCAGGCGCTGGCTGACAGCCCTCATCTTGGATTTCTTCGCTGATTTCTTCGGGCTTCTTTTGTTCTTGAGTACTGGACTCCTATGCATCTTTTTATGTCTTCTTTTGAGGTGTTGCATCCTCATTGCCTTGGTCCAATTCTCTTCGCATCCTGTGAACTATAATTATAAACACTAGCAAACATATTAGTCCACGGATTGTGTTGTTCATCAAACACCAAAACTCAATTAGCCAAAAGGCCCGGGGTCTATTTTCCTTATAGACTGCTAATGTAGAAGACCACCCTTTCCCTACCTTCGAAATCTTGAATCATCACTGATAGAGGTTGCTTCGGTCGACAGGTAAACCAAGAACGTCATATTGGGTTGTGGTGCTGGTGGTGCCAATACTGGTAGTGAGGCTAGATAGGACTTTATGTTGTCGGATGGTATCTGCTGCTCTGGTCCCCATACAATTCACTAAGGTGTCGTTTGGTTCACATATTGATATCGTAATGAGTAATCGATAACGTTAAATTATGTTTGTTTAAGTCCAACCGTAATTGATACCATGCTAGAAATGGATATCGGCTTATTCAAACTTGTTACCACCAGTATTCGAGTGTGAATCATTATCATTACCATTTACATTACATTTTGTTTACCAAACGGCACCTATATTTATTGATTTAGCAAGTAAATTGTCGAAAACACCTAAAATTGCTCTAAGGATTACTAATTTTATCCTTACCGCCGCCGCTATTGATGATGATACAAACTTTTGATATGTGGAGGATGAATGCACGAGTACGGATTGCTGGGTTGGCAACTACAACGGGATACCACAACAGATTGGAACGTGGAGAACTGGAGACAGAGAGAGGGAGAGCGAGAGAGGAGGAAGGGGCATCGATGAGGGAGACTGGGAGAGAGGGAGATAATGGGACTATGGAGGGAGACAGATAGACCAAAATCTGGAATGACCGAAGCTTGTTTGGACATAGATAACACCCATGATAAGTCCAGCTCAAATGCATTTTGAGAGTGCTGGAACCTGAATAACACCACGAGCAAATTTAAGGACCACCCACGTATTTTCCTCTTTCTAATTTATACTAGGATCATGTGTTCCAAAGAAAAAAAATCACAATAATTCGAGATTGGACATGTGTTATACTATTACTTAAAAAAAGGTACTTTGAGCGTGATGTTTGGGACATTCTATTTTCAGTCAACCATCATGAACAATTAGAATATAATTAGAATGCAATTCATGTTTTGATTTGAACAAATATAAACAATGAAACATCGACTCTTGATCAGTACAATGAATTATAATATGACAATCATTGGTCTAAGGTAATCATTGGGAAGCTGATCTTTCAAATCTAGCTTCAAATATTTCTAATGTCAAGCTAATCCAGTGTTTTCTAGAAATACTTGACAGAGGTTTGTGTTTACCAGAATGGAATTTCAAGGAAATACTAAATGGCAAGCTCCTCACTCTACTAATCAGCAGAAAAGAAACAATTAAATGGGTCAAACACTCAAACTTAGAGATGAGGGGAATCGAATATTTTCATGCAAATGCAACAATTAAGGATAGAAAAAATAATCTAAGAACGAAGATGGCAACCCTGATTTTGCTCATAATGAGAAAGAACTGCTCTGGACAACATTTAAAGAAAGGTTGGGCACCTCAGAAGTGCACCAAATGCATTTTGACCTTACAGCCCTGCTCCTTCCTTCAGATGACTTGTCCTGCCTAGAAGAAACCTTCAAATGACTTGTATCCTCAAGTATTCTAACACTTTAGTCATTTTTCTGTCTGTTGCATCAGTTCCTTAACTGCTGTCCTCATCTTTCACACCTTTTTTTTCGAAAACGTAAGAGAGCTGTGTATCATTATATTAAGAAGGAAAAGATGAGGTAAAAAGAAAATCTCATACAACTCCACACAAACCCACACACTCTAGTCTAGATACAATTTTACAAAGAGAGAAAACTAGACCCTTTTATTGAAAGGCTTACATATTACAACTTTCAGAACCTCAACTCAAGGAACAGAGAAAATGTGCACGTGACTTTGTACAGATGCGACAGCAATATGCATGAGGGTACACACAGTTCTGTGTTCTTTTGTGTCGCACTTTCCACCATTGATCTGATCCCTTCCAGGTTCAGTGATTTGTTTAATTTTAATGATGATTTTTTGAGATCATTTACATGGATTTCAACTCCTGGGTTTTCCAAAGCTGACAAAGTTGGTGCCAGTGATACATTTGCTTAGTGAGTGAGCGAGCAAGAAATAAAGAACAGAATGTTTACACGTAAGTGTCAAAGAGTAGATGGAGAATAAATACGTCAATCTTGAAATTTCAGAAAGGGTGATTCAAAGATAAAAACACCAAACTACAAATGATGACTCCATTTTAGAAACATAGATTTCATACTTACTGCTGAAAGTTGTCAAGTGTCAGCCCCATCCCTCCCATCCTCTCCTAATATAAGTGAACGACAATGAAATTTTTATAGAACTTTATGACAATACCAAGACAGATGCATCAATAATCCTAGCAGATGAACAGAGCACGTAAGGACATATTCAAAGCAGTACCAAATTGATTTGGTTCCATTAGTAACATAGGCTTACAACAAGATCAAGTAGTCTAGAAAAAAGCAAGTATCAACTACTAAGACACATTTTTTCTGACCCAAATTTCAAACAACTGAATCTGAAATGAAGTCAATGGAAACAGCTAAAAAATCAATTCATGACAAAAACCCTAATGGTGCAATAGTGTAGAAAAACTCGCTCTACATGTCAAAAACTCTGTTAACTCATTTGATTTGTGTGTGTGTGTTGGGTGTGTGTGGCTGAGCAGTTAGACAATTATATTCATTTACCTCGACATTCTTCCAAGTTCTGTACTTGAGTAATGAAGCAATTTTTCACTAGACCATATGATAGGTATTATGTAATCTTTGTAGCGCTCGGGTAACAGTATGGAAAGCATCTGCCTGTGGCCTGCCCCTCACGTTCCTTGATGCGCTGACCATGGCTGTACTCACCTTCTAACCTCTTAATGAAACTGATAGGAATCGGGGCTGATTCCCGGATTGATCGCAGGTTGTAGTGGTGGGTGATTGGTGGCCGGGGTTTGGGGCGCGATGCACAGCGGCGGGTCGCCGTGTTCACCGCGCGTGAGAGGAGAGAGGCGCGAGGAAAGGGGCAGCTAGGTCACAGTAATCTCCCGGCTCCCTCTGGGAAGCCGGAACAATCTTGTTTCTGCTTGATCTATAGAGTGGTGCTTACAATTATTTATACTCCCTTCTAATCCTTATCTAATGAGATAGATCTCCTCTTTTCTCTCTAACAAATTTTATCTTCTAATCCTTATCTGCATGCAATCTTATCTTCTAATCCTTATCTGCATGCAATCTTATCTTCTAATCCTTATCTGCATGCAATCTTATCTTCTAATCCTTATCTGCATGCTTTATGCTGTTGCCCGGCGCCTATAGTGGCGGCCGGTCATAACATCTCTCCCCGCCTGCGCAAACAGCTCGTCCTCGAGCTGGAAGTCTAGGTAATGCGCCTGGAACTCGTCGACTGTCTCCCACGTTGCGTCGTCTTCAGGGAGGCCGTGCCACTTGATCAGCACGCGCCAAACGCCCCGGCGCTGCTGCACCTGAAGGGCGCGCTCCGACCCCGGGAGGATGCGTCCATCCATGACCGGCGGAAGGGAGGCCGGAGTTGCTGGAGGTTCGCCATGGTGAGGCTTCAGCAGCCCTACGTGGAAAACGTCGTGGATGCGCGCCCCGTCCGGAAGCTGTAGACGGTAGGCGACGCTGCCGATGCGTTCCACCACTTGAAATGGTCCCGCATACCGCGGCCCAAGCTTGCGCTTGGCACGGGGGTCCAAGGACTGCGCCGTTCGGTGCAGCAGGCGCAGCCAAACCTAGTCTCCCACAACATACTCCACGTCGCGGTGGTTGGCGTCGTAGTATTTCTTGGACATCTGCTGGGCTTGAAGAAGACGTTGACGGACTTCAGCAAGTATCTCGTCCCGACTGCGTAGAAGAGTCTCAGTCGCCTCTGTCCGCGCTGACCCTGGTGTATAGGGCAGGATGGGTGGCGGGGAACGACCGTAGACCACCTCAAAGGGGATGGCTCGCAGAGCGGTGTGGAAGGAGGTGTTGTAGCAGTATTCCGCCCACGCGAGCCAGTCGACCCACGCACGGGGTCGATTGCCTGTGACGTAGCGTAGGTACATAGCGAGCACCTTGTTGACCACCTCGGACTGGCCGTCCGTCTGTGGATGGAAGGCGGTGCTCATGCGCAGCTTCACGCCTGCCATCCCGAAGAGGTCGCGCCAGACGTGCCCCGTAAAGACGGGGTCTCTGTCGCTGACGATGGAGGAGGGGAAGCCGTGTAGACGAACAATGCCCTCAAAGAACGCTCGAGCGACCGTTGTCGCAGTGTAGGGGTGCCCGAGCGCGATGAAGTGTGCATATTTGGAGAAGCGATCGACGACCGTTAGGATCAACGACTTGCCACCCACCTTGGGCAATCCTTCAATGAAGTCGATGGAGATATCAGCCCAGACTTGCGAGGGCACTTCCAGCGGTTGCAGCAGCCCTGCCGGCTGCGATGTTGTCGTTTTATTGCGCTGGCATGTGGTACAGGTGCGCACCAAGTCCCGCACCAATGCCCGGTCGCCGGGGATGTAGAAATCCGCTCGTAGGCGATGTAGAGTCTTCTGGATGCCCTCATGGCCGGCGGAGTGGGCCAGGGAGAGGGCCTGGTGGCGCAGGTCAGCATGGCCCGGCACGTAGATGCGGTTACCATGGAGTAGTAGCCCGTCGTCGATGCGCCATGGGCCTTGCAGCTCGCCCGCCTCGAAGCGCCGACGCACATCCTTAGCATCGTCCGCGTGCGACGTAGCGTGGCGGATGTCGTCGATGAAGGTGAAAGATGGCCCCGAGCGCACGCATAAGGCCGACCCGAAGCTGGTGCTGCCCTCCTCAGTGTCGCGGCGGGACAAGGCGTCCGCTACGACGTTGAGGCGTCCTGGACGGTACATGACGTCGAAGTCGTAGCCAAAGAGCTTGCTGATCCATTGGTGCTGAGGCACGGTCGACAAGCGCTGGTCCAGCAAGAACTTCAAGCTGTAATGGTCAGTACGAATAATAAAATGACGCCCCCACAAGTAAGGGCGCCAATGGCGTACTGCCTGCACCAGCCCAATCAGCTCGCGCTCATATGCCGCCAGCTTGAGGTGGCGAACGGCGAACGGCCTGCTGAAGAAAGCGAGAGGCTCGGCGCCCTGGTGTAGGACAGCGCCGAACCCCACGCCGGAGGCGTCGCAGTCCACCATGAATTCCTTGTCGAAGTCGGGCATCTGGAGGACCGGTCCCGTGGTGAGGGCGCGCTTGAGCGCTTGGAAGGCCTCCGCGGCCTCCTCATCCCATGCGAAGGCGTCTCGGCGCAGAAGACGTGTCAGGGGCGCTGCGATGAGGCCGAAGTCCCAGATGAATTTCCGGTAGTAACCGGCCAAGCCCAGGAAACCACGGAGACCCCGGGCGGAGCGCGGTGTTGGCCACGAGGTGACTGCCGCCACCTTGGCGACATCCATGGCCACACCGTCCTTGGAGATGACGTGGCCCAAATAGGCCACCGAAGGCGCCCCGAATGAGCACTTCGAGCGCTTTAGGTGGAGCTGGTGCGCCCGAAGCTCATTCAGGACGATGGCGACTTGCTGCAGATGCTCTGCCCATGACGAGCTGTAGATAAGAATGTCGTCGAAGAAGACGAGCACAAACCTCCTTAGGTACGGCCATAGGACGTCGTTCATCAAGGCCTGGAATGTCGCCGGGGCATTGGAAAGCCCGAACGGCATCACTAGGAACTCATAGTGGCCATGATGAGTGCGGAATGCCGTCTTGGCGATGTCGTCGACGCACATCCGCACCTGATGATAGCCCGAGCGCAAATCGAGCTTGGTGAAGAAGCGAGCCCCATGGAGCTCGTCGAGAAGCTCGTCCACGACGGGTATGGGAAACTTGTCCTTGGCAGTCTTGGCGTTGAGGGCGCGGTAGTCGATGCAGAAACGCCAGGACTTATCCGCCTTGCGAACAAGGAGTACCGGCGCCGAGAATGGCGAAGTGCTAGGGCGGATAATCCCCTGGGTGAGCATGGCGTCGCACTGGCGCTCCAGCACATCCTTCTGCAGTTGGGGGTATCGGTATGGTCGCACGGCGACCGGTGCTGTTCCCGGGAGCAGATGGATGCGGTGGTCGTATGGTCGGGCCGGCGGCAGGCCTCGGGGCTCCTCGAATGTGGAGGCATGCTGAAGAAGAAGCCGGTCCAGCATGGGTTGCTGGTCACTTGCGGCTACCACCGCTGCTACGGAGGCTCGAGGGTCAGGAGGGTCAGCACCCCCGATGCCCCGCCACAATACACGGTGGTCGTCGCGCTGGAATGCCATCGTCATGGCCTCGAGGTCCCAAGTGATGGGCCCTAAGGTCCGCAGGTAGTCGACGCCGAGGATGAAGTCGAAGCAACCCAAGTCGAGGCCGACGCACGTGATGGAGAAGTGCTCGTTCTCGATGGAGATGGGCACATCGCGGGCCACCCCGGCGCAGCGAAGGTTGTCACCATTTGCGACAGTGACCCTGAGGTGCTCCCCTGCGGCGGGTACCAGCCCCAAACGACGCATGGTGGCACTCTGGAGGAAGTTATGCGTGGAGCCGGTGTCCAGCAGAGCCATAAGTCGCTCCCCCTTGACCATCACCGGAAGCACCATGGAGCTCTCTGTGCGAATGCCTGCGAGTGCCTGGAGGGAGACCACAAAAGCAATAGCGGCCTCAGGGTCCTGGACGGACGCAGCCTGCAGTCCTGCGTCATCGGTAGCCGCGGGCGCGCCCTCGTCGACGATGTAGTCCCCGCACTCCAAATAGAAGAGGCGCTGGCATACGTGACCCGGAACATATGGCTCGTCGCAGTTGTAGCACAGCCCTTGACGGCGTCGCTCTTGCATCTCCGCCGGTGTGAGCCGACGAAAGGGGCGCCCCCCTGGAGGTGTATGCGCCGCTGCAGGAGGTTGCCCCCCCACTTGCGCACGCGTCGGTGGCTGCTGGGGCGGACGAGGGGCGTGTCGCGTGGGGCGGGACGTCGGAGCCGGCTGTGCGGCCGCCGTGCATAGCTCAAATGCGCGAGCATAGTACATGGCGGTCTGAAGATCCCGTGGATGGTGCATCTGCACTTGCACCCGTATGTGGTCGGGAAGGCCGCCGACGAAGAGTTCCGCCCGCTGAACCGAGGATACACTGTCGACGTGACACGCAAGCGCTTGGAAGCGCTCGGCGAACTCCTGCACCGTGGACTGAAAGGGAAGCCGACCCAACTCCGCAAGTCGGCTGCCCTGTATTGGCGGCCCGAAACGCAGGTGGCAGAGTTCTCGGAACCGTTCCCACGTCGGCATGCCCTCGTCCTGCTCGAGGGCGTAGTACCACGTCTGGGTCGTACCCCTCAAGTGGTATGAGGCCAGCCATGTGCGGTCGGAAGCGAGCGTGCGTTGGCCCCGAAAAAACTGCTCACATTGATTGAGCCAATTGATGGGGTCAGCAGCGTCGTCGTATGTTGCGAACTCCAGTTTGTAGAATCGTGGAGGCAGGGGATTGGATGCCGCGGGTGCCGTCGGTGCTGCTGCTGGCGGGGACGAGCACTGGCCCCTGGATCCCGGGGGCGGAACGCTGCTGCCGTGGAACAGCGACCCATCCACCCCGCCGTAGAGGACACCGGCCGCCGATGAGCCCCCGTGAGAGGGAACTCCCCCAGCGGCTGGCTGAAACGGTACGTGTGGTTGTATGGCGGCCAATCCGAAGACGGGCGCCGATGTCACGGTCGCCCACGCCGGCAGTGGTGAGGGCGAGGGCGGAAATCGGACCATATGGATGGGGAGGCCCTGGGACGCCTGTGGTGAAGAAGATGAAGCGGAACCTGCCCAGTCCGGCGGCATCCCGTATTGGTACGAGGGCGCCGACGCGGGCGGTTGCTGCGGCGGAGGTAGCTGCGGTGGCGGCGTATAGGGCCCTGCCAGGAAGGCGCGGATCCCGGCCACCGCCTGGCCCAGCTCCAAGATGGTCGCCGTCATCTCATGAGGCGTGAATGACTGGAGGCGGGAAGAGCCTGCCAGGACGTCGGCTGGCGGCGCAGTAGGCACCAGTGCGGCCGCCGTGTGATCGCCGAGCATGGGGGCGGTCGTCCCCTGGGATGCCGGTGCCTACAGCTGGGCACCCGGCGGCTGGAACAGCCCCGGAGATGGTGGCGGCTGCGGGTGGTGGGGAGAAGGTGGAGGGTTGGGGCTGGACATGGTGATCGAACCTGAAATTGCTGATACCAGGTTGATAGGAATCGGGGCTGATTCCCGGATTGATCGCAGGTTGTAGTGGTGGGTGATTGGTGGCCGGGGTTTGGGGCGCGATGCACAGCGGCGGGTCGCCGTGTTCACCGTGCGTGAGGAGAGAGGCGCGAGGAAAGGGGCGGCTAGGTCACAGTAATCTCCCGGCTCCCTCTGGGAAGCCGGAACAATCTTGTTTCTGCTTGATCTATAGAGTGGTGCTTACAATTATTTATACTCCCTTCTAATCCTTATCTAATGAGATAGATCTCCTCTTTTCTCTCTAACAAATCTTATCTTCTAATCCTTATCTGCATGCAATCTTATCTTCTAATCCTTATCTGCATGCAATCTTATCTTCTAATCCTTATCTGCATGCTTTATGCTGTTGCCCGGCGCCTATAGTGGCGGCCGGTCATAACAGAAACACATGCATAAAGCATGTTCACGAAAAAAGCAATATGTCAATGATATTTGCAGCTATAGTCCAGTAACCTCTTAGAATTTGTACATGAACAATATCAAAATATGTTTCATTGTCAGTTTGTCACAAACCTTGTAGATTGTGAAAATATTGAATGATAACAGTCATGGAGCGATTTCAATTCAAAGCTTGCACAGTTATCACAATTTTTTGGTTCTGCTTCCAAGGCACTTCTCGAATTGTTATGCGAACCCAGGAGTTCATGCAAGTAAGATAACTTTGCATCTTCTAAGAACTTTTTAACTTGATGAGCCCTCTGGACAGTAACATGGTGGTCAAGAGTATGTATGTCATCCACTTTCATCCGTACTTTTGACTAGAAATGCAGTCACATCACTTGAACTCTCCTCAAGGAGCACATGTTGTGTTTAGTAGGGCTGCAAGTGACCAGTGTGCCAGCATTTTTACCAGTAATCTCTGCAGGAACAATGTCCATCTTCGAAACGGTGGAATCTTGCCCTGTCCCGAATAATGATCACCCGATTATAGGCTTTAGAGATAAGTTTTGCCACCACATGACAGTCTCCACATGTTCGGAGGTTTTTGATCACTCGAATAGTCTCCCCAGGTGGTGTAGAAATTAACCCAAATGCAATAGCCAGCTTCTCGCTGTGGTAGCTTAAAGCATACTGCTTCTCCTCCTCCCCAATGTCATGTAGCACATTGCTCGTTTCTGGCTCATACCCCAGAGCACAGATTCTTGACCCAATTTCATCTAATGCTCTATATATTTCCCTCCACCTCATGTGTTCTTTGTCACCATTTATGAACTTATGCATTACGCCATCTATTTCTGTGTAGCTGAAGCCAGGGACTTTTTTCACATCATTACTTCGCATGGTGTCACGGACTCGACCAACATCCACCCATCGGGACTTGGATGCATATACATTGGACAGGAGCACATAGTCACCATCAACGTTAGAGCCAAGATCAGCAAGCTTTGTGGCAGCCAACTCCGCTAGATCCACATTACCATGCATCTTGGCAGCACCTAGCAATGTCTGCCAGAGGACAATATCCGCTGGAAATGGCATAGACATAATCATGTCATATGCCTCAGCAAGGCGGCCTGCACGGCCAAGGAGGTCCACAATGGTCCCGTAGTGCTTCATATTGGGAGGAACCCGCATGGAATCAAAAACCCTGCGCCCATCATCAACAAGCCCAGCATGGTTGCACCCACCCATCACAGCAAGGTAAGTGATTTCGTCCGGTTCAATACGAGCTGGCATTTCATCAAACAGCTTCAGTGCATCTTCCCCATGCCCATGGATGGAAAGCGCCTGAATTGTAGCATTGTAGGACACAAGTGTTCGGTCTTCTAGCTTGATGGAATGGAACACTTCAAGAGCCCGGCTCAGTGAGCCACACTTGGAGTACATGTCAATAAGTGCGTTGCCGACACAAACATTGTCCACAGCTCCTATTGTACGAGCAAACTCATGCACAGCCAATCCATCCTTTAAGGTTCCAAGTTGTGCACATGCAGAAAGTGCAGCGACAACAGTCACCGCATTTGGCTCCTCCCTTGGCGGCAACTCCCGAAAGCTCCCTGCCAGCCTGCGGAATAGCAATAGAGCGAGATTCGGCTCCGTCCCCTGCGCCAGCCCTGCGAGCAGCGCGTTCCATGTGGCCACGTCGCGCACGGGCATTTCGTCAAACACCTTCCGTGCGGACGCGACGTCGCCGCACTTGGCATAGGAGTCCAGCAGCGTGGTCATCAGGCGGACATCAGCAGCCACACCGAGGCGAAAAAGGGTCGCGTGGAGCTGGAGTGTGGCGAACGCGTCGGAGCATCGGGCTGTGGCCTTCAGCGCGAAGGAGAGGGAGAGCGCATCGAGGCGAGGCCGTGGCGGGGCGGGAGCAGGGAGGAGGCGGCCGGCAAGGAGGAGGAGAGAGCGCGCAGGGTGCGGGGAGGCGGCTAGGCCGCGCAGGGCGGCGTTGAAGTCGTTGGTTGCGGGGGACGGGAGGGAGCGGAGGAGGAGTAGCGCGTGCGGAAGCGCGTCGGCGTGCGGCAAGAGCGCTAGGCGGTCGAGGAAGCGCGCGCGGAGGGAAGGGTAGGAATGGAGCGTGCCCAAGGCATGGAGGCGCGCGTGGAACTGCTTGTAATGGGAAAGCGTGGACAAGTGCGGGAGGAGGGGCTCCAGCTGCAGCGCCGCCGCCGCTGCCGTGGACGGCGGCGGCGATGGCATTGGGTGGGCGATCTTTACCGGAGTGTGTCGGACTGTGGGATGGGCGCCTCTACAAGAGCCCCCTCTACTTGGGTAGTTGAATAAAGTAATGATGTTTTTCATGGGCTCGAAAAAAAGTTGGGCTTATTTTGTTTAATATTTTATTTTTAAAAAATTACTTAATTAGCTTTAAAAATATCTTTAGTTACTTGCACGTCTTTTTGTTAGTTTTGGTACTTACAGATGATTTTATCCTTGAGTGAAAAGTCATTTTAGTACGAAGTTTAATTTATCTATGATAATTTTGAGGAATATTTTGTATGGTTTAAAATTATTTCACAAAATTAAACAGAGATAAACTAAGCTCTGCACTGATTCACTTTCACTCCGGAACAAAAACATCATTTCATCCTTAATTTATGGTTGTTAAATAAGTTCAAAAATAAAAAGAAGAAGAAAGTAAGCTATAAACTTCCTTCATGGCCAAAAAGATAATTCTCTTATTACAATTCACTTTAACAGGCTATAGACACACGTGACCAGGATTCACTAAACTGGTCACCCTAAAAAAAACCGGCCACCACCAATTACCGATTAATCGTGGTTAATCAGCTAAAACCGATAAAAACCAGCCAAATTCGAATCTAAAGCAAATTTTGAACTAGCGTACTTCCAGTCGATTAACCGGCCAATACAACCGTTTAATCAGTTCAAAATCAGATAACCGTTAGGAGAGAGGGGAAACCCAGCCTCTTGTTTTTGTTAAATAAAACCCATTAAACTTATGAAAATTCAACAAAAACTATCCAAATGTTATCACAAGTCCAATAACAATATTTAGCGGTTCAAAGACATTACATGCCATGATTTCATAATTTAGAAATAACATCAAAGATGTAATACACCCTTTGCTAAAGATCATTCCCACGGGTATGCACTCCGCTAATCGTGTGCTATTATACTCCCACGGTGAGAGCAACATAATACCCCTACATAGTTATGAAAGTATGGTTAGATATCAATCACTAATGTATGAAATGGAATGAAAATGATAAACTATGGATTCACACTCACCATGTTTTTGTATCTTTAAATGTGTTGATGAAATATGGATCGTTAGCTTTATGCACTGTAATTGCCTCAACATAAAACTACTTAGCCTATTGCTTACCAATGAAATGGACCACATTCTTTCCTGCCTTCGAAAACGGGCCCTTATCAATCCTTGGCTGGATCATGTGTGGCTTCTCCTTCCTAGAGGGAGTTCTCCCAAACATGCCATGAACACCGCCTATGGGAGGAGCCACCACCCGTCTCATACATGCCACCACTCGCACGAGCATGCCTCCTGAGTTTCTCCTCTCTCGAAGCACGCATTGCGGGCTGCAACTCGTCGTCGTCGTCATCGGCACGAGGCAAACCCATCATTGCCAACTTCATTGTACTCTCACTAAATGAATTAACAAAGAAGGGTGTTATGTTCCATTGGGGATAAAAATAAGAAGCAACCTTTATATTTTAAAGGACAAGCTTACCAATGAAATATTGTTATAACTTCCTTATTGTGTTAAAACTTTTGAGCTTGAATGTGATGCTAGTGAAATTGACATTGGTGGTGTTTTGTTGTAAGAAGGTAAACCTAAATGGGGTTATTCTTAATATTCCACGTATGACAAAGAACCATATGCGATTGTTCGTTCGTT
This sequence comes from Zea mays, assembly GCF_902167145.1. Lineage (NCBI taxonomy): Eukaryota > Viridiplantae > Streptophyta > Magnoliopsida > Poales > Poaceae > Zea > Zea mays. The sequence goes on along the minus strand of NC_050104.1, from coordinate 6,636,903 downwards.
AGAGATGTGTCGACATTATTTATAGCCTAAAGAATTTGTATTCACTTTGATCATGAACCACTCAGATATATTTGGAGTCAAGGAAAACTAAATGATAGACATGCTAAGTGGGTTGAATTTATCAATTTTTTTTACTTATATAATCAAACACAAGAAAGGGAAGGATAATATTTATCGTTGCTTTGTCTAAACAATATACCATGCTAGTCCAACTTGGTTGTCATATATTTGGTCTTGAATCAATTAAAGAATAATATGTTAATGATGATGAATTTAAAGATGTGAGGGAAAATGTAATGATGAACGCACATAGTGCAAATATGTGATACATGATGGGTTTTTGTTTAAAGCTAACTGCCTATTCATTCTAGTTGGTTCCATTCATCTTTTGTTATTGTAGAAGGGAGAAGGCACATAGAGACGACTTGATGGGATATTTTGGTGCCAAGAATATAAAGGAGATTCTAGCCACACACTTCTTTTGGCCAAGGATGAGACAATATGTAGAGTGGTTTATGGCTCGATGCGCCACATGTCAAAAGCTAGTCAAACATGAACCCACATGGTTTATATATGCCTCTTCCTGCTCCTTCTATTCATTAAGAATATATACCTATGAACTTTGTTTTAGGATTGCTAAGGACTAATAGTGGGAGGGATAGTATTTTGTGGTGGTTGATCATTTTTCTAAGATGACATATTTTATTCGTTTGTCATAGAAGTAATGATTTTGTTCATATCATTGACATATACGTTCAAGCAACATTCACATGTAGGGTATGCCTTCTACTATTGCTTTAGATCACGATGCAAAGTTCTTGAGTCAATTTTGGCGTACTTTATGGAATAAATATGTTGTTTTCTACAACTTGTCATCCCCAAACTAACGAACTGTCACACCCGGTTTTGGAAGGCAAACCGAATGCGAACCATGTACGTACCAGGATTAGTAATTCACGTACACAGGGATTACATAAATGACTCATCATAGCACAATGCTTCGAATTACAATAAAGAGTAAGTAATAATATTACATAATAGAGCCATTTACATAATATAAATCAAAGTACACAGAATCGAAACGTAGCCAACGTAAACAACCCACCACAGGCAACTGACTGGGGGAGGTCGCTAGCCTAATCCTCGAACTCATCGACGTCCTGGAACTCCTGGAGATCCACCTCGACGCCTTCTTCTCTTTCTTTACCTGAGCATGGATTGCATCAAAGGCAACCTGGTGTTTTATGAAAGCAAGGGTGAGTACACATCAACGTACTCAGCAAATGTCCTGTTTGGCTGAAGTGGACAAGCTTTATGTGGGGTTAAGTCAAGCAGTTGCTTTTAGTTGATCAGGTAATTATTACTAGTAGAGAGCCAGGTTTTAACATTAACCCAAGTTGTTAACCCAAAAGTACCCTTTCCAAACGGAAAGAATACCACTTACCATTACCATAATCATAATCAAAACCATCATCTTCATCACCACCTGTAAACCAACCATCTCTAATCAATGTGTCTCTAATCAATGGAGCTCCCTTGGCCGCTCATAACTGCGAGCACGGCTGATATATCAGTTTCATAACACTCTGCAGAGGTTGCGCACTTTACCCACAAGTCGTGATTCCCTTTCTGCCCGGAGAGAGCTACTCCCCATTGACCACTACCTAGGTGGCCTAGCAGGGTATCACTACGTAGCCTTTACAAAGATTCCCCGAGGCTATAGCCGCCCCGTTAGGTTTCCTAAATGCACCGCACTCCTCCCCAAGGGGCGAACCAACCTTGGCAGAGCGAGCCGCATACACCGAGCCCCATTAACGGCACGACGGCAAAGCGAACTACACCTCGGTTCCTCTAATTATTAAGCTAAGGGCGTCCCATTCCACCCTCATGGTTGCACTGTTTTCCTGGGCGGTCATCCAACAAACAGGTCCTTACGGAGAGGTACTCGAGAAACCGCTCGAGTCCCCTAAAGTATCACCAGCCAACATCATAATCATAATGACAACATCGTATCATAAGTGTTCACATCATGTTCATTGATTAAAGTAAAGCAATAGCATAAATCTAACCATAGTAGCCCAAAAGGTAATCAAGGACCAGGTAAATAGAAAGCTAGTCAATCCTTAGGTTGTTCATAGTATGAGGGACACTGAATTATAAAGTAAGTGAGACATAATGGGTCAAGGACACTTGCCTTCACCAAACGGATGCTCAGGGTCTTCATTCTTGTAGAACTCGGAGAGTTCAGTCTCTTGGTCGCCGAAGCTTGACTGTCGATTCCTCGAAGCTCGGAAACGACTCACGATCTATTCGCGACACGCAACGAATACAAATAGACACAAGCAAACATATACTTGCATAAGAACATTACACCATACAAGATAAAATACTATCAAAACAAGCATAATAAAATAGAGAGCGCTTCTACAGTTACGCGAGGAAAAGAATCGCGATAGTCGAAGCTACGGTCGAGAAGTTATAACGTTTATGCTAAAAAAATATTAGTTAGAACATTTAATTCGACGCAATCACATTAATTGACATCAAATGTAGATTAAAACTACTATATAGTTATGACTAACTTACTAGTTTAATAGTGGACGATTAAATAGTTAATTAACTGCCATGAGTGATTATAAGCAAACGACTTAATCTCACGCGCGGATAACATCTGATACGCGCGAACGTCGAGCGACAACGCGTGCGGACAGCACACGCGACACTCGCGAACGACACGCGCGAAATAGCACGCGCAACATGCGCGAGCAACACACGGCGAGACGCGCGACACACGCGAAAGGCGCGTGACAAACACATAATTAACATTATAAATTTGATTCGATTGAGTTGTTAATTGAATGACCGACAAATAAATAGGAAATCACTTATTTAACAATAACGAAGTGACATAACGATTTTATTAAAGTGTGTGAATAGCGACTCACGCTAACAACGCGACGATATGCTAAAATCACTAATCGATACCGCATTCATATTAAATTAGAATGTCATTTTATTAACCATTAGACAAGCAAACAATACACTAGTTAGCCAAAACCTGTGATGCGACAACATACTATTATTAACGTGCATTCGGCATGATTATGAAGTTATCACAATTAGAACATGATCAGATGTATCTGCTATACATACACATTGAATACATACTCGTTCACGATTCGATACGATGGGATCTCACGTGGCCACAATCCATCTCACCCACGAACCAGTCTTGCGCGACGTGCAAGGGCACGAGTGGCTGTGTCAGGGCTGCTCGAGCCACGCTAGCTGCGCGAGGGCGACGTGAGCCATGTCGGGGTCGCTCCTGGGCGAGCCGTGGGCACGCAGGTCACGCGGCGCACGAGGGGAGCTCGGCCATGCTGAGCACCAGGGGCGAACCGGCCGGGGAGGACGCGACTGGGCCACCGCGTAGGCCAGAGGCCGCGTGGGCTGGCCACGCCGAGTCGCTGGGGGCCACAAGCCTACGCGTCGGGGCTGCCCGCGCGCCGGGGGGCGCATCCGCACGCCGTTGGGCCGGGGGCGCGCAGGCAGGCCACGCCGAGCCGCTGCTGGCTGGCCGCGACGAGCCGCCGCGCTGGCTGGCTGCGCCTCGCGCCATGCCCTCGCTCGTCGAGGCCGCATCTACACCGCTGTTGGGGGCCACACCCGCGCCGGGCCTGTGCCCACGCGTGCCTGGCCAGGGAGGTTCGGCTGGGCTGGCCGCCGCGCAGGCTACGCGGGCTGGCTGTCGCGTCGCCGTGCCGACTGGCCGCCGGGGCTGGCCTCCGCGCGCGCCGCGAGCAGGCAACGACAACCGCCACGCCGGGGGCCGGGGGGAGCAGATGAACTGGGCGTCGTGGGGAGAGGATGGAGAGGGGAGGCGGCTCTGCGGGCGCGCGAGTGGGCGCCGAAGGGAGCGGACGGGCGGTTGAAGACGACGCCGCCTGGCACGTGGGCCCCGCGGGCAGTGGCGGCGGCTGGGCGAGCGCTACACGCTGAGAGCGCGCACTAGGGTTTGGGGAAAATGGGCTGCACGCGCCAGGTGGGCCGTGGGGAGGGGCAAACGGCGGCTGGGCCGCGCGGGGGTGTTGGGCTTCTTTCTCCCTTTTTTCTATCTTCTTTTTTTTATTTATTATTTTTCTTTTCTTTTTAATTTAATTTATTCACAAGAAAGAGTCACGGATTTAAATGGATGCACACCCAAGCAAACCATCGAACAAATATAAATGTATTCCAGCATGATACAACAATCATTATTCTCATAGGGTTTTACTTTCCTATGATTGATATTTATATAATACAAAATAACCCCTCAATATTTCACGAAAAAAGAATTAAAACAAAGTAAGGAGAGGGTAACACCTGAATTTGGTGGATATTAGAAAAAAAATTTATATCCCAAATTCAGGGTGTTACAAATCTAACCCCCTTAATAGAATCTTGCCCTTGAGATTCATGGGGAGGCTAGCAAGAAAATGAGATTGGTTTATTGGTTTTTCATAGCTTTTCCTGACTCAACTTTGACTCTGGCAACTTTAACTTGTGGCCTGGTTGCTTTGACCTTCAGATGCTTGAGACTGATCAATGCAATTCTTGAGGATCTCTTGGACATGTGGGTTAGGACCCAAACACGCTTTCGTTGTGCCACTCTGATCTTGTTGGTTGATGTTGATCGCATTGTCTTCATTGGGGTTAGCGGCTAACCCCCTTAACAGGAGCGTTGATATGCACTTGGTGAAGATGCTACCGACTCTGATCTTGACTGATTTGGTGGAGTTGGAGGTTGCCAAATGGACAGGTGCAAAAGGAAAGAATAGCGAGAAAAGGTAAGTATAGACGGATTAGAGAGAGCAGGGGGAGAACCCAACTACTTAACTCTATGGCACTCACCTAGTAAACATATGCCATTGTGGACCAAGGGTCACAACACATCAACACTCATTCCAAAGAAGCAACTAAGTCACAACACAAGGACAAACAACACAAGCATACAACAACAAACATCTCGTTGCTACACGTTAATGTTAACTAGATGGTGGTATTTCATTACAAAGTGGAAACTACTCTAAGGCCAACAAAAGGCAAGGGGAATAATAAGACATGGAGGGTAGGGGCATGAGCATAATAAAGGATGGAGCTAAAGCAATGATTGTAACCGACAAGGGAGAGAATGCAACCAAGGTCAAGATAGGTAAAACACCATTCTCAAATCGAGATAGAAAAGATGATATTTCAAAAGGTAGGCATAAGATAACATCATGGAAAGGTCTAGAGATTACAAGGGTAAGGGAGGTGAAAGGCAAAAACACACCAAAAGATAGAGTTAGGACAAGACTTGCAACGCGACAGAGGAAAAAGGGAACGAACAAGAGCGGGATAGGTAAGACATCACTCTTGAAATGAAATGGGAGAGGAGGCTTTAAAATGCAGGTGCGAGATAAGCGTCATGGTAAAGATCAAGGGATGACAAGGGTTAAGGTGATAACAGACAAACACAACCAAGGATGTATTTTAGACAAAACTTGTGAGGCATCAAAGAAGGGGAAGCAATCAATGGTGAAGTAGGTGAGGCATTATCCTCAAACAGCGATGAAAAATAGGAGGCTTTAAAGGGTAGGTTCAAGATAAGCATGAGGGCAAGGGCATAGATATCACGAGGGTTCTAAAGGTAATAACGGAAAAGGATGTAGGAGAGGAGGTAAATAGGCATAAGACAAAAGTTATAAGTACCATAAAAGATGGAGTTAAGACAGGACCTACAAATGGAAAAGAAGAGGGTGTGTCCAAAGGCCAGATAGGTAAACTGTCACTCTCAAATTGAGGTGGAAGAGAGGGGATTTTTAAGAAGTAGGAATAAAGATGAGTGTCCAAGAAAGATCGATGGATGACAAGGTGATGGTGATAGTGAATAAAAACACAGCGAAGGGTGGGATTAAGACAAAACTTGTAAGGTGACAAGGAGGGGAAAGAAATAAAGGGAGAGATAGGTAACTCGCAACTCTCAAACTTTCTCAAAATAAAGGAGAGGCTTTTAAAGGATAAGTTTAAGGTAAGCATTTAGGTAGAAGACATAAATAACGCAAGGGCCAAAGGCGATAACAGAGAAGGGTGTAAGAGAAAAGATAAAGGCATAGAAGAGCAAGTGGTACAAATACAATAACGAATGGAGTTAAGTCTAGGACTACACGCGGTAAAGAAGAGGATATAGTCAAGGGTGAGATAAGTAAAACATAGCTCTCGAATTGAGTTAGAAAAGAGGGGATTTCAACAAGCAGACCTAAGATAAGTATCAAGGCAAGATCTACAGATTACAAAGGTAAGGATGATATCAAACAAAAGCTCAACAAAGGATGAAGTTAAGGTAAGACGAAACTTGCAAAGCGACAAAGGGAAAGGAAACGAACAAGAGCGGGATAGGGAAAACAACACTCTCGGATTGAAATGGAATAAGTGAGGCTAGAAAACAAATAGGTAAACATCATGGTAAATATGGAGAGAGGTCAAGGGTCAAAGGTGATAATAGGCAAGGATATAAAGGAAGAGGTAAATGTGCATAAAAACAGGAATCTAGGTACAATCAAGAATAGAGATAAGATAAGTCTTGCAAGTGGTAAAGTATAGGATATAACCACGGGTGAGATAAGTAAGAGACCACGCTTGAAATAAGGTGGGAGATTGGAGGTTTTAGATAACGAACATAGCGTAATCACCAAGGTAAGATTGAGAGATGAGAAGGGTAAAGGCAATAAGAAACAAAAGCACAACAAAGGATGAGGTTACAAACTCGCGAGCCAAAGAAGATGATACGACCAAGAGAAAGAAGGTATGAGACGGAAGAGGGGCGATTTTAAAGGGCAGGTATGAGACAAACATCAATGTAGGATATAGAGGTGTCAAGGGTGCATATGATAATAATTAAAAGCATAACAAAGGATATAGTTAAGGCAAGACTCGCGAAACGACAAAGTGGAGAAAACAATCAAGGGTAAGATCGGTAAGGTTCCAACAGAAGGGTTGAAGCAAAGATTCATTACCGAGTGGAGTTACAAGGGAACAACGAGATTACCACAGGTGTGCAAAATAAAATGATCACTCATGGATCATTAAGAAACAAGGGTGGTCAAGGATATATTAACTGAAATGTCTTGAACAGTCATTGGGGTATGAAAGATAAGCATACATAAAAATATGAGAGTATGCAAGACTCCAAGGACACGAGCATACTAAGACCAAGGGAATAGAAATTGTTGAAAGGTAATGACTTAACAACGAAATAGGAAGGGATCTCGAAAGATAGGAAGGTCATGAAAACATAAACTGAAATGTAAAAATAGACAACCGAGTTTTCATAGGTAAGTATTTGAAACAAGAGTATTGAAGAATCTAGGGATACGAGCATGTCAATACTAAGGGAATAAAGATGGTCAAAGGGTAGCAATTTAATGATGGAAGAGGGAAGGATCCCAATAGACAAAAAAGGCTATGGTCAGGGGGCATCTACAAGGATGTTGCAAGCACAAGAGTGAGATCAGATCTAATGGATTGAGATAAGTATAGACCATGCTAGAACAAAATACTTTTGGCAAGGGGGCGTATAGGAGCACAACATAGAATTAGTCGAGGTGACTAATATTTTTGAAGCAGAAACAAGGATGAGGTGAAATAACAGTCAATAAGTCCTTAAAACGGCCAATGCTACTCTAGGCTAGCAGTCCTACAGCCAGCATGGCTTTGATACCACTTATGTCACACCCGGTTTTGGAAGGCAAACCGAATGCGAACCATGTACGTGCTAGGATCAGTAATTCACGTACACAGCAATTACATAAATGACTCATCATAGCACAATGCTTCGAATTACAATAAAGAGTAAGTAATAATATTACAGACTAGAGCCATTTACATAATACAAATCAAAGTACACAGAATCGAAACGTAGCCAACGTAAACAACCCACCATAGGCAACTGACTGGGGGAGGTCGCTAGCCTAATCCTCGAACTCATTGACATCCTGGAACTCCTGGAGATCCACCTCAATGCCTTCTTCTCTTTCTTTACCTGAGCATGGATTGCATCAAAGGCAACCTGGTGTTTTGTGAAAGCAAGGGTGAGTACACATCAACGTACTCAGCAAATGTCCCGTTTGGCTGAAGTGGACAAGCTTTATGTGGGGTTATGTCAAGCAGTTGCTTTTAGTTGATCAGGTAATTATTACTAGTAGAGAGCCAGGTTTTAACATTAACCCAAGTTGTTAACCCAAAAGTACCCTTCCAAACGGAAAGAATACTACTTACCATTACCATAATCATAATCAAAACCATCATCTTCATCACCACCTGTAAACCAACCATCTATGACCAATGTGTCTCTAATCAATGGAGCTCCCTTGGCCGCTCATAACTGCGAGCACGGCTGATATATCAGTTTCATAACACTCTACAGAGGTTACACACTTTACCTACAAGTCGTGATTCCCTTTCTGCCTGGAGAGAGCTACTCCCCATTGACCACTACCTAGGTGGCCTAGCAGGGTATCACTACGTAGCCTTTACAAAGATTCCCCGAGGCTGTAGCCGCTCGTTAGGTTTCCTAAATGCACCACACTCCTCCCCAAGGGGTGAACCAACCTTGGCAGAGCGAGCTGCATACACCAAACCCCATTAACGGCACGACGGCGAAGCGAACTACACCCCGGTTCCTCTAATTATTAAGCTAAGGGCGTCCCATTCCACCCTCATGGTTGCACTGTTTTCTCGGGCGGTCATCCAACGAACAGGTCCTTACGAAGAGATACTCGAGAAACCGCTCGAGTCCCCTAAAGTATCACCAGTCCAACATCATAATCATAATGACAACATCGTATTATAAGTGTTCACATCATGTTTATTGATTAAAGTAAAGCAATAGCATGAATCTAACCATAGTAGCCCAAAAGGTAATCAAGGACCAGGTAAATAGAAAGCTAGTCAATCCTTAGGTTGTTCATAGTATGCGAGACAGTGAATTATAAAGTAAGTAGGACATAATGGGTCAGAGGACACTTGCCTTCACCAAACGAATGCTCAGGGTCTTCATTCTCGTAGAACTCGGAGAGTTCAGTCTCTTGGTCGTCGAAGCTTGACTGTCGATTCCTTGAAGCTCGGAAATAGCTAACGATCTATTCACGACGCGCAACGAATACAAACAGACACAAGCAAACATATACTTGCATAAGAACATTACACCATACAAGATAAAATACTATCAAAACAAGCATAATAAAATAGAGAGCGTTTCCACAGTTACGCGAGAAAAAGAATCGCGATAGTCGAAGCTACGGTCGAGAAGTTATAACGTTTATGTTAAAAAGTATTAGTTAGAACATTTAATTCGACGCAATCACATTAATTGACATCAAATATAGATTAAATCTACTATATAGTTATGACTAACTTACTAGTTTAATAGTGGACGATTAAATAGTTAATTAACTGCCATGAGTGATTATAAGCAAACAACTTAATCTCACGCGCGGATAACATGCGATACGCGCGAACGTCAAGCGACAACGCGTGCAGACAGCACGCGCGACACTCGCGAACGACACGCGCGAAATAGCACGTGCAACATGCGCGAGCAACACGCGGCGAGACGCGCGACACACGCGTAAGGCGCGTGACAAACACATAATTAACATTATAAATTTGATTCGATTGAGTTGTTAATTGAATGACCGATAAATAAATAGGAAATCACTTATTTAACATTAACGAAGTGACATAACGATTTTATTAAAGTGCGTGAATAGCGACTCAAGCTAACTGAAAGGGAATTAGGCTTACACCTAGTTCCTAAATAATTTTGGTGGTTGAATTGCCCAACACAAATAATTGGACTAACTAGTTTGCTCTAGTGTATAAGTTATAACAGGTGTAAAAGGTTCACACTTAGCCAATAAAAAGATGAAATATTGGATTCAACAAAGGAGCAAAGGGACAACCGAAGGCACCTCTGGTCTGGGGCACCGGACTGTCCGGTGTACACCGGACAGTGTCCGGTGCACCAGAGGACTCCAACTCAAACTTGCCACCTTCGGGAATTTCCAGAGGCACTCCGCTATAATTCACCGGACTGTCCGGTGTACACCGGACAGTGTCCGGTGCTCTAAGGAAGAGCGGCCTACGGAACTCGCCAGCCTCGGGAAAACGCAGCGGCTGCTCCGCTATAATTCACCGGACATGTCCGGTGTACACCGGACTGTCCGGTGAACCAGCAGAGCAACGGCTACTTCGCGCCAACGGTCGCCTGCAACAGCAATAAATGCGCGCCAGAGCATGCAGGCGTCAGGCACGCCCATGCTGGCGCACCGGACACTCTACAGTACATGTCCGGTGCGCCACCGGACATCCAGGCGGGCCCAGAAGTCAGAACTCCAACGGTCAGAATCCAACGGCTTTGGTGACGTGGCTGGCGCACCGGACATGTCCGGTGCGCACCGGACTGTCCGGTGCACCATACGACAGACAGCCTACACCAACGGTCAAGTTTGGTGGTTGGGGCTATAAATACCCCAACCACCCCCACATTCATGGTATCCAAGTTTTCCAGCTTCCAACCACTATACAAGAGCTAGCATTCATTGCAAAGCACATCAAAAGAGATCAAATCCTCTCCCAACTCCATACAAAGCCTTAGTGACTAGAGAGAGTGATTTGTAGTGTTCATTTGAGCTCTTGCGCTTGGATCGCTTCTTTTCTTTCGCATTCTTTCTTGTGATCAAACACTCACTTGTAATCAAGGCAAGAGACACCAATTGTGTGGTGGTCCTTGCGGGAAGTTTGATTCCCAAGTGAATTAAGAAGAGAAGCTCACTCGGTCCGAGGGACCGTTTGAGAGAGGGAAGGGTTGAAAGAGACCCGGCCTTTGTGGCCTCCTCAACGGGGAGTAGGTTTGCGAGAACCGAACCTCGGTAAAACAAATCTGTGTGTCACACTCTTCATTTGCTTGCGATTTATTTTTGCACCCTCTCTCTCGCGGACTCGTTTCTATTTCTAACGCTAACCCGGCTTGTAGTTGTGTTTATATTTGTAAATTTCAGTTTCACCCTATTCACCCCCCCTCTAGGCGACTATCAATTGGTATCAGAGCCCGATGCTTCATTAGAGCCTAACCGCTCGAAGTGATGTCGGGAGATCACGCCAAGAAGGAGATGGAGACCGGCGAAAAGCCTACTACAAGCCATGGGAGCACTTCATCGGAAGAATCCCGCACCAAGAGAAAGGAGAAGAAGAACTCCTCCAAAGGGAAGGAGAAGAAGTCTTCTTCACACCAAAAGGAGAACAAGGAGAAATCCTCTTCTCACAAGACACGTCGGAGTGGGGATAAGAAAAAGAGGATGAGGAAAGTGGTCTACTACGAGACCGATTCTTCATCGCCATCCACCTCCGGCTCCGACGCGGCATCCGTCACTTCTAAGCGCCAAGAGCGCAAGAAGTATAGTAAGATCCCCCTACGCTACCCTCGCATTTCCAAACATACACCTTTGCTTTCTGTCCCATTAGGCAAACCACCAACTTTTGATGGTGAAGATTACGCTAGGTGGAGTGATTTAATGCGATTTCATCTAACCTCACTCCACAAAAGCATATGGGATGTTGTTGAGTTTGGTGCACAGGTACCATCCGCAGGGGATGAAGACTATGATGAGGACGAAGTGGCCCAAATCGAACACTTCAACTCTCAAGCTACAACCATACTCCTCGCCTCTCTAAGCAAGGAGGAATACAACAAAGTGCAAGGGTTGAAGAATGCAAAGGAGATTTGGGACTTACTCAAGACCGCGCACGAGGGTGATGAACTCACCAAAATCACCAAGCGGGAAACGATCGAGGGGGAGCTCGGTCGCTTCCGTCTTCGCCAAGGGGAGGAGCCACAAGATATGTACAACCGGCTCAAAACCTTGGTGAACCAAGTGCGCAATCTCGGGAGCAAGAAATGGGATGACCACGAGGTGGTTAAGGTTATTTTGAGATCACTTATTTTCCTTAACCCCACTCAAGTTCAATTAATTCGTGGTAACCCAAGATATACACTAATGACTCCCGAGGAAGTAATCGGAAATTTTGTGAGCTTTGAATGTATGATTAAAGGATCAAAGAAGATCAACGAGCTTGATGAACCCTCCACGTCCGAAGCACAACCAGTGGCATTTAAGGCGACAGAGGAGAAGAAGGAGGAGTCTACACCGAGTAGACAACCAATTGACGCCTCCAAGCTCGACAATGAGGAGATGGCTTTAATCATCAAAAGCTTTCGCCAAATCCTCAAGCAACGGAAGGGGAAGGACTACAAATCCTGTTCCAAGAAGGTTTGCTACAAGTGTGGTAAGCCCGGTCACTTTATTGCTAAATGTCCATTATCAAGTGACAGTGACAGGGATAACGACAAGAAGGGCAAGGGGAAAGAAAAGAAGAGGTACCACAAGAAGAGGGGCGGCGATGCCCACGTGTGCTGCGAGTGGAACTCCGACGAGAGCTCCACCAACTCCTCCTCCTCCGACGAGGACGCCGCCAACATCGTCGTCACCAAGGGACTCCTCTTCCCCAACGTCGGCCACACGTGCCTCATGGCAAAGGACGGCAAAAGGAAGAAGGTTAAATCTAAATCCTCCACTAAATATGAGTCCTCTAGTGATGATAATGCTAGTGATGAGGAAAATAATTTGCGTACCCCTTTTGCCAACCTTAACATGGAACAAAAAGAAAAGTTGAATGAATTGATTAGTGCCATTCATGAAAAAGATGACCTTTTGGATTCCCAAGAGGATTTTCTAATTAAAGAAAATAAGAAACATGTTAAGGTTAAGAATGCTTATGCTCTAGAGGTAGAAAAATGTGAAAAATTGTCTAGTGAGCTAAGCACTTGCCATGAGACCATTAACAACCTTAGAAATAAAAATGCTAAACTAATTGCTAAGGTTGATTCTCATGTCTGTATTGATTCAACTTCCAATCCTAGAAATGATAATGTTAATTTACTTGCTAGGATTGATGAATTGAATGTCTCGATTGCTAGCCTTAGAAATGAGAATGAGAAATTAATTGCTAAGGCTAAAGAATTAGATGTTTGCAATGTTACAATTTCCAATCTTAGAGATAACAATGATATATTGCATGCTAAGATTGTTGAACTTAATTCTTGCAAACCCTCTACATCTACTAATGAGCATGTGTCTATTTGTGATAGATGTAGAGATGTTGATATCAATGCTACTCATGATCACATGGCTTTAATTAAACAACAAAATGATCATATAGCGTTATTAGATGCTAAAATTGCCGAGCATAACTTAGAAAATGAAAAATTTAAATTTGCTAGAAGTATGCTCTATAATGGGAGACGCCCTGGCATCAAGGATGGCATTGGCTTCCAAAGGAGAGACAATGTCAAACTTGATGCCCCTCCTAAAAACTTGTCTAACTTTGTTAAGGGCAAGGCTCCCATGCCTCAGGATAACGAGGGTTACATTTTGTACCCTGCCGGCTATCCCGAGAGCAAAATTAAGACAATTCATTCTAGGAAGTCTCACTCTGGCCCTAACCATGCTTTTATGTATAAGGGTGAGACATCTAGCTCTAGGCAACCAACCCGTGCCAAGTTGCCTAAAAGGAAAACTCCTATTGCATCAAATGATCATAGCATTTCATTTAAAACTTTTGATGCATCTTATGTGCTTACTAACAAATCCGGCAAGGTAGTTGCCAAGTTTGTTGGGGGCAAACACAAGGGTTCCAAGACTTGTGTTTGGATACCCAAAGTTCTTGTTTCTAATGCCAAAGGACCCAAAACCGTTTGGGTACCTAAAGTCAAGAACTAAAGTTGTTTTGTAGGTTTATGCATCCGGGGGCTCAAGTTGGATACTCGACAGCGGGTGCACAAACCACATGACAGGGGAGAAGAAGATGTTCTCCTCATATGAGAAAAACCAAGATCCCCAACAAGCTATCACATTCGGGGATGGAAATCAAGGTTTGGTCAAAGGATTGGGTAAAATTGCTATATCACCTGACCATACTATTTCCAATGTTTTTCTTGTAGATTCTTTAGATTACAATTTGCTTTCTGTATCTCAATTATGTCAAATGGGCTACAACTGTCTCTTTACTGATGTAGGTGTCACTGTCTTTAGAAGAAGTGATGATTCAATAGCATTTAAGGGTGTGTTAGAGGGTCAACTATACTTGGTAGATTTTGATAGAGCTGAACTCGATACATGCTTAATTGCTAAGACTAACAAGGGTTGGCTCTGGCATCGCCGACTAGCCCACATTGGGATGAAGAATCTTCATAAGCTTCTAAAGGGAGAGCACATTTTAGGATTAACCAATGTTCATTTTGAGAAAGACAGGGTTTGTAGCGCATGTCAAGCCGGGAAGCAAGTTGGCACTCATCATCCACACAAGAACATCATGACTAGTGACAGGCCACTGGAGCTCCTACACATGGACCTATTCGGCCCGATCGCTTACATAAGCATCGGCGGGAGTAAGTACTGTCTAGTTATTGTGGATGATTATTCTCGCTTCACTTGGGTGTTCTTTTTGCAGGAAAAATCTCAAACCCAAGAAACCTTAAAGGGATTCTTAAGACGGGCTCAAAACGAGTTTGGCTTAAGGATCAAGAAAATAAGAAGCGACAACGGGACGGAGTTCAAGAACTCTCAAATTGAAGGATTCCTTGAGGAGGAGGGCATCAAGCATGAGTTCTCCTCTCCCTACACCCCTCAACAAAATGGTGTAGTGGAGAGGAAGAATCGAACTCTATTGGACATGGCTGGAACCATGCTTGATGAGTACAAGACTTCGGATCGGTTTTGGGCGGAGGCAGTCAACACCGCTTGCTACGCCATCAACCGGTTGTATCTACACCGAATCCTCAAGAAGACATCATACGAACTCCTAACCGGTAAAAAGCCCAATATTTCATATTTTAGAGTCTTTGGTAGCAAATGTTTTATTCTTGTTAAGAGAGGTAGAAAATCTAAATTTGCTCCTAAGACTGTAGAAGGCTTTTTACTAGGATATGACTCAAACACAAGGGCATATAGAGTCTTTAACAAGTCCTCTGGACAAGTTGAAGTTTCTTGTGACGTTGTGTTTGATGAGACTAACGGCTCTCAAGTAGAGCAAGTTGATCTTGATGAGATAGGTATTGAAGAGGCTCCGTGCATCGCGTTAAGGAACATGTCCATTGGGGATGTGTGTCCTAAGGAATCCGAAGAGCCTTCAAATGCACAAGATCAACCATCCTCCTCCACGCAAGCATCTCCACCAACTCAAAATGAGGATGAAGCTCAAGTTGATGAAGAAGAAGATCAATCAAATGAGCCACCTCAAGATAACGACATAGATCAAGGGGGAGATGCAAATGATCAAGACAAGGAGGATGAAGAACAAAGGCCGCCACACCCAAGAGTCCACCATGCAATCCAAAGAGATCACCCCGTCGACACCATCCTAGGCGACATTCATAAGGGGGTAACTACTAGATCTTGTGTTGCACATTTTTGTGAGCATTACTCTTTTGTTTCCTCTATTGAGCCACACAGGGTAGAGGAAGCACTCCAAGATTCGGATTGGGTGGTGGCGATGCAAGAGGAGCTCAACAACTTCACTAGGAATGAGGTATGACATTTAGTTCCACGTCCTAATCAAAATGTTGTAGGAACCAAGTGGGTCTTCCGCAACAAGCAAGACGAGCATGGTGTGGTGACAAGGAACAAAGCTCGACTCGTGGCCAAGGGGTATTCACAAGTCGAAGGTTTGGATTTCGGTGAAACCTATGCACCCGTAGCTAGGCTTGAGTCAATTCGTATATTATTGGCCTATGCTACTTACCATGGCTTTAAGCTTTATCAAATGGACGTGAAAAGTGCTTTCCTCAATGGACCGATCAAGGAAGAGGTCTATGTTGAGCAACCTCCCGGCTTTGAAGATAGTGAGTACCCTAACCATGTTTATAAGCTCTCAAAGGCGCTTTATGGGCTCAAGCAAGCCCCAAGAGCATGGTATGAATGCCTTAGAGATTTCCTTATTGCTAATGGCTTCAAAGTCGGAAAAGCCGATCCTACGCTCTTTACCAAAACACTTGAGAATGATTTGTTTGTATGCCAAATTTATGTTGATGATATTATATTTGGCTCTACTAACGAATCTACATGTGAAGAGTTTAGTAGGATCATGACACAAAAGTTCGAGATGTCTATGATGGGGGAGTTGAAGTATTTTCTAGGATTCCAAGTCAAGCAACTCCAAGAGGGCACCTTCATTAGCCAAACGAAGTATACTCAAGACATTCTAAACAAGTTTGGGATGAAGGATGCCAAGCCCATCAAGACACCCATGGGAACCAATGGGCATCTCGACCTCGACACGGGAGGTAAGTCCGTGGATCAAAAGGTATACCGGTCGATGATAGGTTCTTTACTCTATTTATGTGCATCTCGACCGGATATTATGCTTTCTGTATGCATGTGTGCAAGATTCCAAGCCGACCCTAAGGAAGCTCACCTTATGGCCGTAAAACGAATCTTGAGATATTTGGCTTATACTCCTAAGTTTGGGCTTTGGTATCCTAGGGGATCCACTTTTGATTTGATTGGTTATTCGGATGCCGATTGGGCGGGGTGCAAAATCAATAGAAAGAGCACATCGGGGACTTGCCAGTTCTTGGGAAGATCCTTGGTGTCTTGGGCTTCAAAGAAGCAAAATTCAGTCGCTCTTTCCACCGCCGAAGCCGAGTACATTGCCGCAGGCCATTGTTGCGCGCAATTGCTTTGGATGAGGCAAACCCTGCGTGACTACGGTTACAAATTAACCAAAGTCCCTTTGCTATGTGATAATGAGAGTGCAATCAAGATGGCGGATAATCCCGTCGAGCATAGCCGCACTAAACACATAGCCATTCGGTATCACTTTTTAAGGGATCACCAACAAAAGGGAGATATCGAGATTTCATATATTAACACTAAAGATCAATTAGCCGATATCTTTACTAAGCCTCTTGATGAACAAACTTTTAACAAACTTAGGCATGAGCTAAATATTCTTGATTCTAGGAACTTCTTTTGTTGATATTGCACACATAGCACATTTATATACCTTTGATCATGTCTCTTTCATATGCTATGACTAATGTGTTTTTCAAGTCTATTTCAAACCAAGTCATAGGTGTATTGAAAGGGAATTGAAGTCTTCGGCGAAGACAAAGGCTTCCACTCCGTAACTCATCCTTCGCCGTCGCTCCGAGTCACTCTCCATCTTTGGGGGAGAGAGCAAAAGGACTTCGTCTTTGGTATAATCTTAACTCATTTATTTATGACCAAAGGGGAATAAAGTAATTCGAGGGCTCTAATGATTCCGTTTTTGGCGATTCATGCCAAAGGGGGAGAAAGTATGAGCCCAAAGCAAAAGGACCGCACCACCACCAATTTTCGAAAACTTAGTACCCTATTATGTTCAAAAGAGGGAGAAAGTAGTATTTCAAAAATGATATATCAAAACCCTCTTGAACACTAAGAGGAGGATCTCATTTAGGGGGAGTTTTGTTTAGTCAAAAGAAAAGCATTTGAAACAGGGGGAGAAAATTTCAAATCTTGAAAATGCTTTGCAAAATCTTATTCATTTACCTTTGACTATTTGCAAAAGAACTTTGAAAAGGATTTACAAAATTGTTTGCAAAAACAAACATGTGGTGCAAGCGTGGTCCAAAATGTTAAAAACGAAGAAACGATCCATGCATATCTTGTAAGTATTTACATTGGCTCAATTCCAAGCAACCTTTGCACTTACATTATGCAAACTAGTTCAATTATGCACTTCTATATTTGCTTTGGTTTGTGTTGGCATCAATCACCAAAAAGGGGGAGATTGAAAGGGAATTAGGCTTACACCTAGTTCCTAAATAATTTTGGTGGTTGAATTGCCCAACACAAATAATTGGACTAACTAGTTTGCTCTAGTGTATAAGTTATAACAGGTGTGAAAGGTTCACACTTAGCCAATAAAAAGATCAAATATTGGATTCAACAAAGGAGCAAAGGGACAACCGAAGGCACCTCTGGTCTGGGGCACCGGACTGTCCGGTGTACACCGGACAGTGTCCGGTGCACCACCGGACAGTGTCCGGTGCACCAGAGGACTCCAACTCAAACTTGCCACCTTCGGGAATTTCTAGAGGCACTCCGCTATAATTCACCGGACTGTCCGGTGTACATCGGACAGTGTCCGGTGCTCCAAGGAAGAGCGGCCTCCGGAACTCGCCAGCCTCAGGAAAACGCAGCGGCTGCTCCGCTATAATTCACCGGACATGTCCGGTGTACACCGGACTGTCCGGTGAACCAGCAGAGCAACGACTACTTCGCGCCAACGGTCGCCTGCAACAGCAATAAATGCGCGCCAGAGCGCGCAGGCGTCAGGCACGCCCATGCTGGCGCACCGGACACTCTACAGTACATGTCTGGTGCGCCACCGGACATCCAGGCGGGCCCAGAAGTCAGAACTCCAACGGTCGGAATCCAACGGCTTTGGTGACATGGCTGGCGCACCGGACTGTCCGGTGCGCACCGGACTGTCCGGTGCACCATACGACAGACAGCCTACACCAACGGTCAAGTTTGGTGGTTGGGGCTATAAATACCCCAACCACCCCCACATTCATGGTATCCAAGTTTTCCAGCTTCCAACCACTATACAAGAGCTAGCATTCATTGCAAAGCACATCAAAAGAGATCAAATCCTCTCCCAACTCCATACAAAGCCTTAGTGACTAGAGAGAGTGATTTGTAGTGTTCATTTGAGCTCTTGCGCTTGGATCACTTCTTTTCTTTCGCATTCTTTCTTGTGATCAAACACTCACTTGTAATCAAGGCAAGAGACACCAATTGTGTGGTGGTCCTTGCGGGAAGTTTGATTCCCAAGTGATTTAAGAAGAGAAGCTCACTCGGTCCGAGGGACCGTTTGAGAGAGGGAAGGGTTGAAAGAGACCCGGCCTTTGTGGCCTCCTCAACGGGGAGTAGGTTTGCGAGAACCGAACCTCGGTAAAACAAATCCGCGTGTCACACTCTTCATTTGCTTGCGATTTGTTTTTGCACCCTCTCTCTCGCGGACTCGTTTCTATTTCTAACGCTAACCCGGCTTGTAGTTGTGTTTATATTTGTAAATTTCAGTTTCGCCCTATTCACCCCCCCCTCTAGACGACTATCACTAACAACGCGACGATATGCTAGAATCGCTAATCGATATCGCATTCCTATTAAATTAGAATGTCATTTTATTAACCATTAGACAAGCAAACAATACACTAGTTAGCCAAAACCTGTGATGCGACAACATACTATTATTAACGTGCATTCGGCATGATTACGAAGTTATCACAATTAGAACATGATCAGATGTATCTGCTATGCATACACATTGAATACGTACTCGTTCACGATTCAATACGATGGGATCTCACGTGGCCACAATCCATCTCACCCACGAACCAGTCCTGTGCGACGCGCAAGGGCGTGAGTGGCTGTGCCGGGGCTGCTCGAGCCGCGCTGGCCACGCGAGGGCATCGTGAGCCATGCCGGGGCCCCTTTTGGGCGAGCCGTGGGCACGCAGGTCGCGCGGCGCACGAGGGGAGCTCGGCCATGCTGCGCACCAGGGGCGAACTGGCCGGGGAGGACGCGACTGGGCCGCCGCGCAGGCCAGAGGACGCGCGGACTGGCCGCTAGCCGCTAGCCGCCACGCTGGCCGCGCCAAGCCGCTGGGGGGCCGCGAGCCTGCGCGTCAGGGCTACCCGCGCGCCGGGGGCGCATTCGCACGCCGCCGAGCCGGGGCCGCGCCGGGCTGCCGAGCTGGCAGGCCGCGTCGAGCCGCCGCGCTGGCTGGCTGCGCCGCGCAACATGCCCTCGCGCGTCGAGGCCGCATCCGCACCACTGCTGGGGGCCGCACCCGCGCCGGGCCTGTGCCCACGCGCGCCTGGCCGGGGAGGTTCAGCCGGGGCCGGCCGCCGCGCCGGCTACGCGGGCTAGCTACCGCGCGCGCCGCGAGTAGGCAACGACGGCCGCCACGTTGGGGGCAGGGGGAGCAGATGAACTAGGAGTCGTGGGGAGAGGATGGAGAGGGGAGGCAGCTTTGTGGGCGCGCGAGTGGGCGCCGAAGGGAGCGGGCGGGCGGTTGAAGACGACGACGCCTGGCACGTGGGCTCTGCGGGCAGTGGCGGTGGCTGGGCGAGCGCTGCGCGCTGGGAGCGCGCACTAGGGTTTAGGAAAAAATGGGCTGCGCGCGCCAGGTGGGCCGTGGGGCGGGGCAAACAGCGGCTGGGCCGCGTGGGGGTGTTGGGCTTCTTTCTCCTTTTTTCTATCTTCTTTCTTTTATTTATTCTTTTCTTTTCTTTCTAATTTAATTTATTCACAAGAAAGAGTCACGAATTTAAATGGATGCACACCCAAGCAAATCATCGATCAAATATAAATGTATTCCAGCATGATACAACAATCATTATTCTCATAGGGTTTTACTTTCCTATGATTGATATTTATATAATACAAAATAACCCCTCAATATTTCACGAAAAAGAATTAAAACAAAGTAAGGAGGGGGTAACACCTGAATTTGGTGGATATTAGAAAAGAAATTTTATACCCCAAATTCAGGGTGTTACATGAACAAATTGATGTAGTGAATCGAACATTGTCCACCATGTTGCGAACAATCTTAAAGTGTAGTTTGAAGATGTGGGAAGAGTGTTTATCATATATGGAGTTTGCACATAATAGGGCGGAACATTCCACAACTAAGGTAAGTCCCTTCCAGGTAGTGTAAGGACCTAACCATTATGGTTCTATTGACCTTTGCCTTTACCAACCAATGGGCGAATACATAGTGATGTTAAAGAGTGTGGTGGGATTATTCCTAAATTACATGAAACCACTAAGGAAAAAATTTAAAAATGAACAAAAAGTATAGAATTATCAGTAGTGAAGGTAGAATGGAAGTTAAACTTAAACTAGGTGACTTGCTATGGTTGCACTTGAGAAAAGATTGATTTCCAAAGCTTCGCAAGTCTAAATTAACACCAAGAGCTATTGGTCCTTTTAAGGTAACTAAAATGAATTATAATGCATATAAAATTGAGTTGTCACCCGAGTTCAGGGTTAGTTCCACCTTTACCATTACTGATTTAAAGCCATGCTTGGGAGAAGAAGATGAGCTTGAATTGAGAATGACTCTACTTCAAGAGGGGGTGATAAGGACAACACTCCTTTGGATGCACCTCCTAATTGTCCAACCATTATGCAAGGTCCAATGACGAAGCTCAAATGTGACAATTAAATTTAGAGGTGAGCTCATTCTTAAGTGATCATTTTCATTGTTTTGGGAATAAATTGCTACAAACTAATGTTATCTTGCTTACAAACATTGGATAGGGTCATGGAGTACTTTAAAAAAGGTGTGGAGGTGGGAAAGATCAGCAAAGATTTCTAGGACTAGTTGGATGCCTAGTCCACCTCAAGTTTGAGTCAGCATCGGTCTTCAGAACCGGCTTGTAAAAATAGACACCCGAGATGCGTAGATATTCCATTTTTATGATCTATTTAGGGGTGGAAAGCTAATTTCATAAGCTAACTGAGGACTTTAGTTTGAGGTCTAAATGCTATTAGAGTCAATGACAATCATTGAAAAAATCAACATCCAAGATGAGTTAGGGTGTTGTGTCACCGTCTTTTGGTTCGTTTAGTCATGTATCATGCTAGAGTGTATGACGATTCTTAGACTATATATTCAATAGCTACCACCCATGTTAGGACTCTGGTTTTGCTTGAGATTAATATGTCTTTGAACATTTGCCTTGTGATTTGTGAAACCCCAATGGTTAATCATACATCCAAAATTGTCGCTATACTTGAGTTGCATTTTATCTTATTCTTGCTTGTGTTCTTTGATACTTAGCAGGGATTAACCTTCTTAGCAAGGTCAACCAGATTGTGACATTGTTTATAACCAAAGATGTGGTGCCAAGGTTGCAGGGTTCGAGTCTTTCTGATTTAGAATTGGATTAATGTGTCTCTCTCCATCAATTCGATAACTATCTTGAACCTGATTGAAGATTAGGAATCCCGCCTCATCAGCACCCGTCCTGATCGGCCATGCAACTCTTTCTCCTCTCCATTCCCTCACTTTGATCGCGACCACCCCAACCATCCCATCTGCCATGGTGCGCTTGGTACAGTCCTGACTAGCCACGGTTGTTCTCGGCACGACGATGTCGTGGTCTGTCATCAACCGCCATGATGAACCCTAGACGTGCCCTGAAAGAAGTTGTGTTTTTTAGAGGTGGAAGAAAGGAACATTGACAAATGGAGCATATCACTAAGGCAAAAATAGTTCATTATCACAATAGGAACATGATTCATTTTTGTCGGCCTCATTTATTTTTGCTAGCTAAATTTTGACGGTTGTTGGTGGCCACCGAAAACAGGACTTATTTTCGACGGTCTAGCCCTGACCACAGAAAATAAACGGATTACAAAAATCACCAGCCCTTTCTTCTCTCTTTCATTCGCACGCGTGCCTGAGCTGTGAATCCCTATCGCGCTGTCGTCTGAATCACCACTGACGCCCTACCCCCGCCGCGGCTGTGGGCACCATGCCCTGCCCCAGCCTCGGCCACCGCCAAAAATTAGCTATTTTCAGTGGCACCCCCTTGGTCGCCAAAATTTAACGTCTACTTTCGACCAACGATTTGTGGTGGACGGCCGCCACCGAAAATAAGGTCTTTGCTGCTGAAGTTAGGTTATTTTCGACGTCGAATGTCTTATTTTCGGCGACACCTGGCTACCAAAAACAAGTGGATAACCAAAATATCATTGATTGGACCTAGAGTTGTTGTCTAGCCAAACACTTTCTAGGTGAATCTTAGATTCACTAATAAAGTTGTTGCATAGTAAATCTTAGACTGGCCTTGTTTGGAACCACTAGAGCTAATAGTTAGTCAGCTAACAAATGTTAGTTGTGTTGAGCCAGCTAATGAACTAAATATTAGTTGTCCGATAGCTAACAATTAGCTGGGTTATTAGTTGGGGATGTTTGAAACTTCTTCAACTAATTTTAGCTACTAACTATTAGATCTAGAGGTTCTAAACAAAGTTTTAGCATAGATTCACTCTTTGGGTGGTGAATCCTTATCCAGATTCAGTAGAGAAGTCATTGCTTTAGAGGTTGTTCGTTTATCTTGGATTGAAGCCAGGAACTATTCCAGCTAGTTTCTATGATCTGGTAGTGTAATTGACCACCATCAGTGTCCCTCAACACTAGTTTCTATGATCTCTCACGTCATAGTGAGATGATATTTATGCCTTATAGTCATCAGTTTGATCATGTATTTCTTTTTTTTCCCCTGTAGCTTCATCTCTGGCTCGCTGATAAAAAAAACTCTCTGGTGTGATGTTTAAATGATCGCTGATAAAAAAAACTTTCCGTATCATGTACGTACTACGCTAATGCTGCTAGAGAGTTTATTCTAATCCTCAAATAAATTTGACGTAACAACGCGATATCTGTTCTCAAATACTAAAAATGACCTGTAGTAGTTGGGTTTATTTCCTCTCGTCATGATCTGCTGTTACAGGTTTACGAAACTTTGACGAATAATTTATTTAATAATAATAATAAAAAAAAGATAGTGATAAGCTAACTCTTCGTAAAGAGCTAGGTAAGCTCATACATTTTCTTTTCATAATTTCTTTATTCTATCTTATCTACTCCTTTCATCCTAAAATAAATCTCCAACTCACATTTTCGAGGAGTTAAATAATCGAAACCTTAACTAAATATATATATATTTAGTATTTGTGATACCATATAAGAATCATTAGACTGGCCATATCATATGTTTTTACAATAAATCTATTTAGAGATATAAATATTGATATTGTTTTCTATAATCCTAGCTAAAACTACGACGAATTGATTTATTGGAATAAGAGGTAGATTATTAATTTATTTTGATATGGGAGGAGTACATACTAGGGATGGCAATGGGTACCCGAAACCCGAAACCCGATGGGTAAAAACCCTATTAGGGCACGGGTATGGCGGATTTTGATACCCATGGGTATTTTATTGGGTCATTTGTTATGCCCATCGGGTATGGTGGGCGTGGGTATGTTCTCTGTTGCCCCATACCCGCTACCCGATGGGGAACCCGCTAATATATGACATGTGGGTCCGGATTTATATGTCTCATATAAAATGACTATGTTTTGTCCACAATTTTGTAGAATCAATGCTATGTTTTGTGTGATTTGGAGGCATGATATTGCCATTTAATGTTGAATATTGTTGAACATGTGATAAAATTATGTTGAGTTCGATACATTTGTTATGCTGGTACTTATTTTTGCGATTCAAATGATCATGTCTATCGTAATGTTAATGGGTATGGGTACCCGATGGGTACCCGCTACCCATGGTGGGTATGGGTATGGCGTAATTTTGTACCCATGATGGGTAGTGGGTATGGGTATGGGTCAATTTTTTCCTAGTGGGTATGGGTATGGCTTCGTGTGCCCACTGGGTACCTTACCCACTGCCATCCCTAGTACATACTAAAAAAAAGGGTCAAATAACTAAATTCGCTATAAGGCGAAACACGCAACGGCGGCACACCTGACCTGCGCTACCAGTCTACCACAACAACGAAACAAGAAGCCCAGTGCGGAATGGGGGATGGCGGCCCGCTATCACTTGACTTTTGGAACGGACAAAATTATGCCACAGGCTGCAGCTTTGAAGTGTGCGCTAGACGACACTTCACCACCGACCCTCACCCGACTGCAGCTGCCAATGTGCGGTAGGTTTCAGGCAATCAGACGTCAAATTCGGATGACCGGATGCCGCTGAATCGTGCGTGCCGACCTGCAGCACCGTCCTCCGTCGCCTATGGAGACGTCGTGCCAGCCACCAAACCCAATAACCCGGTCGTACGTCCGGCACGAACGCCTACTCCCTTTCCTGTCGGTTCCATTCTTCCGTACTCCTACTCAACTCACCAAATAGTCAAATAACTAAAATAACTAACTTGGCTACAAGCCGAGATTAGTGCGTGATTCACGGACACGCATCGCGGTTAAGAAAAAAATGTACCAAAAACACTTTCTGCGCGGTTTAAGATGTGGGTTAGAGCAGTGGAGTGAATGCATGTCATATGTAACGTCATTTGCTATAGTGCAAAGCACGGTAGTCGAGCTTTGTAGTACTGGATTGTACTGCTCTCGCGCCACTTTACAAATTGGAACCGAAAGCGCGCCGTGCCGTGCAGTGGTGTGTTTTCCGTTATGCCGTTCGTTTCCGTCACTAAGAGAGGGGTTAACCATTAACCTACTGAAAGGATGAAGAATACGCGGATGTCCATCTGTTAAGCGGTCTCGAGCAGATTTATTTATTTTATATCTCCTATCTCAGACTTTATTCGGTAAACAACACAATCTTAATCTACGATGTAAAACAGTACAAAACAGATTTTGCACGGCCAGATATGTATTCACGGAATCATCAAAGTTAGGGCGAATGTAACCGTATACTATTTTATATTTATATATTTTAGAGGTATTTATAGAAGATATCACTTCTATTATTTGCTATATAAATCTTAAAATATTATTGAGTCAATCATCTGTCCCCCTATTCTATGGGGTAAACTATACGCAGGGGCGGATCTAGGAGAGGGCTGCCGGGGCTGCAGCCCCGATCACCCTCCATAACACATATTTTATGACGTATCCTAATAATTATACGTATCTGTCTTAAAATAGTAGTCGTTATTTTAGATAATTAGTAGGTTTATACAATTTTTGATTGATACACGTGTTTTATATATGTGTCTAGATTCATCATTATCCATTTGAATATAGACATAAAAACCAAGAGCTAAAAGGACAACTATTTTAGAACATGGAATTATATTATAACATAAATACAACCTATAAAGGTTAACTAAGATAGACTACAACCTTCTTTCTGATCGTGTCATTCAGCACATGTATTTGGCCTCCATCTGTGCCACCAGCACGCTAGGTGGTAGCGCGTGCATCCACGCTGGACCCCGTCCATGCTTCAGCAGTGCAAATCCATGCCACCACACAGGACGCAGTCATGAGCCAGCGCGCACGACCAATGCATATCTAACAGTTAGCAGCGCGCATGTGCCCAACGCAAGGGGCTGCAAGCAGCACCATGGTAGACCTCCTGCAGCACGCTAGTACATCAGGCTGAGAACGTCGTCGTGGCACTCACCCTCAAGATGGCCGCTGGTGGCTTCACCAAATATGCTTTAACTTATAGCCCCTCCTTTGATCCAATCCTGGATCCGCTACTGACTATACATTTGTAATTTTTTATGTAAGTTCTAAGTGATCTTTAGGCATGTAGTCTTGAGTTACAGAGCTTTTGCGCCCTAGAGATGAATTGTCCCAGCCTCAGCCATTTTAAGACATACTTCCTAGCGAAGTGCATTGATTAGCTTCGCTCTTTCATCTTCAGCGAAGAGAGCCAAAACGGCTTCATTTTTCATCTTCATGTTTACACGAAGCGAATCGATCGTCTTCGCTTCATATTCTTGCTTGTTTAAGTGAAGTGACCTCCAAATATAGGTATTGGTATTGTTAAAGGAATCACTAGTCGAGAACGAAGCATCAGCGACCATGTTTGTCGAAGGTCAAATCTCCAACAGGAGCCCCTCATGGCCGAACATGCTTCAAAGGTTTGGATTATTCCACGGATTTTAGTTTTGGACGAAGGTAAAACACCATCCCAAGCTTTAGAGTCAGTTGTTGGGAGCTTGTGGAATGGATAGTTTGTTATTTTGAATTATAATGGTCGATTTTGATCAAAGTCAAGTATATAAGGAAGTTGAATGGACATCTTTAACCAAAGTTGCCTATAATATTGCGCTAAATGTCTCAACTTTTACCACTTCGGTAAAAAAAATGAGAGGTGTTGTTGCTCATTTTTTAGAAACAAAGCTTTTTTTAGAGTTTTTCTGCCCACGGGTTTGGGTTATGTGGGCCATTAAGGCTTGCCCCTGGTGGCTCATATGGCTGGTCATCTCTTTCCGACCTTCTAGGGGGTCAAAAAGTACTCACCCCCATGTGTCTGGGTTGTCGTATTATGGTACTGGGGTGCTACAGGGTGTAACGAAAGGTTTGGCTAGCACGGGTGTAAGGATGAGGAATGATAATTAATATTACGTTTGGTATACTCCGCGCTGGACTGTCTGGTCTGATACGTGTATAGTCTAGCTGTGTTCGCGGACTGTTCGGTCATATAGCCGTACAATCCAGTGATGTATTCGGACTGTCCGACCATATATGTGGATGGTCTGAAATAGTCTATTAGGGTTTGCGTAAAATGCGGTGGCCCTAGCGCGGATTTCGGTAACTTGGTTTGAAAAACGGGGCCAACCACCGCTGGTCCGGACAGTCCACACTCAGGGGCGGGCGGTCTAGCCTTGCGCCCGATATGTGCAGGAAGTTGTGGTTGTCCAGGATATGTGTCCATCGACATCCCATAAAGTGGTTGGGATTGATCATGCCAATTTGCAGTTGATGGATCACGTGTATTTTCCCTAGTCTTACCCTCGTGCGATGGAAAACTAGTAACATCGGATTTATCGAATGCACGTGGTAGCCTCTTATAATCCTCTTCCATACCCCTAGTATTTGTTGCATTTGTTCTCGTTACTCATCTATGTAAGATCTCAGGGATTGGATTTCATTTGTTTCACTTACTTTGGGGGTAGTTGTAGTAGGTCGGAGCAAACCAGATCAGTCGCTCGCTGTCGAACGACCTTTTGATTTCAGTCCACCTTGAAGATGGCCAGGAACTTCGCCTGGGCCTCCGTGATCAGATGCTCCTTGTGCTCCTCGAACTCTTGCTCATCCTCAGTTGATAGAGTCTCCATAGTCGGCTCGATAATGTTGCTGGGAGAAACGTCGGAGCTATCCTTTAAACCGGCCATCGGGGCTGATCTTTTAGATCTTTATGCCTCCTCCCAAGCGGAGTTGTCAAAAATTGTGTTGGTGCCGATCTGAGCGCCAAACACTACGATGAGTACCGGCGGCGGTGCTCTCTGCGGAAGCGCGGACGGTCCGCGACCAAAGGTCGGACAGTCCACAACCTAGCGCAGAGGCTAGGGTTTCTGCCGACAAGCTGGATGGTACGCGTGTGCGCAGAGACGACGAAGTTCGCCAACAGTACGTGGACCTCGTTCCCGGGAGGGACTCCGTCAGGGAGGAGAGACCCTAGGGTTTGTCTTGGGATCAGCAGGCCATCCAAGACGCCTTTATACGACATAGAGTTGGAGAGATGTGAAGATTAGAGGAAGAAAACTATCTTACTGTCTACTCCTAAAGCAAAATGCAAAGAACAAAAGATATATTAATTGTTTGATCGATTATTGGTGTTTCAATCTGTCGTACCCCTTCAAATATATAAGGGGAAGGTATAGACCCGTTCCTAGGCGTCCTCTGACGGCTACCGCGAGATTAGATGTATAAACATGTTTGGAGATTAGTTTAATCGTGATCTAATCCTGTCGCGGACTGTCCGCGTCTATGGCCGGACTGTTCGCAGGCCGGACCGTCCGGCCCGGCCATATGGCCAGTGCCACAAATGGTGGTCAACAATAGTCAAGTTGTTCAAGGCTAAATCTGTAACATCACCGGTGCACAGTATATATGATTATCTTCTTCTTGACAATGGAGCAAGACATTAGTTGGTGCAACTATCTTAATCTATCTCACCGCGTAAGGTTCCTCATCGACAGAGAGAGGCAGAAAGCAGTCTAACTGAACTGGGACTGGCAAAAGAAGAGCTGTATTTGGGTTTGTTAATAAAGCACTATTTTACACCACTTGGTATCAACACCATTATATGCATGACTAGCTGGTAGTTGGCCGTCCTAAGCTAAGACATCTCCTCTCGCAGGTGTCAACTGCCAGACAAACACCATCGTGCAAACCTTGACTACCCATCGCGCCCCTCTCTCTCAGTTTTTTTAATAAGAAACAAAGCATCGTGTTTATATGAGTAAAGCTAATCATGGTTTAATTAAAAGACGTGTGCAGGGCAACCAACACGCAAAAGCAGCAAGAGACGGTTCAAGGTAAAGCGCGAGAGGTGGACCGGTCACTGGCACCAGATCATACGAGAAGAGGCAGGGCACGGCACTCGCGTATGACTATTGACACACACACAAAAAAAACACGCGACAATGTCACGTCTCACCTCACGAGCCATGCTCGCTAAAACAACAGCAAAAAGACAGGGCTGTTTGTTTCGTCTTCTGGCAGCTTCTGACCACCAAAAGCTGCTGCAGACTGTCAAACGCTCATCTTTTCAGTCAGCTTCTATAAAATTCGTTGGGGGCAAAAACCATCCAAAATCAACATAAAACACATAATTGGTTGAGTCGTTGTAATAGTAGGAATCTGTCACTTTCTAGATCCTGAGCCCTATGAACAACTTTATTTTCCTCCACACTTAATCGTAATGATACTCAAATTTTTCCCACAGCCAGATTTTCAGAAAAACTGGTCAGAAAAAAGCTGAACCAAACAGACCCAATATCACGTCTCACCTCACGAGCCATGCTCGCTAAAACAACAGCAAAAAGACCCGCGCGCGGTGGCGCTTGACATCTTGTGGCTAGAGATGGCAATGGGTACCCGAAACCCGAATACCCGACGGGTTTTACCCGATATGAAGGCGGGTACGGGATGATTTCTCTACCCGCGGGTATGTTAATGGGTAAAAACCTCTACCCGTTGGGTAGACGGGTACGGGTATGGGTTGGTACTACCCATACCCGTCTACCCGTGGGTAAAATATACCCGCATCAATAGCACTATAAACATCTAATAGAGTCCAACTTAGCTAGAATAAAACTCTTCTCTAATTATCATTTGTCTAGATACCAAGTTATGTAATCATATAATTTGTTATATGTGAAATTAAAGTTGTTTTTATATGTTTCTTTAATATTTTGAGTGATTGGTATATTGGAATTTAATTCTTTCCTTGCGGGTATGGGTTACCCGACGGGTAAAAATACCCACGCGGGTACGGGTATGGGTAAGATTTTATACCCGCGAGTATATATGGGTAACCCGACGGGTAGAATTTTTTTGATGGGTACGGGTATGGAATGGTACTACCTGACGGGTATGTACCCGTTGCCATCGCTACTTGTGGCAGAAGCCTGAAGCTTGGTCATAGGCAGGCTGCAGGCAGGCGCCTGCTCGCATCGTTCGTTCCGTTCCGTTCCGTTCCAGCGCTGGCCGATGGGTTCGAAGTAAAAACGGACCCCGGCCGGGCCGGCGGCCGGCCAAAGCTGTGCACGGAAACGGCATCGATCCGGCTTTAGCCAACAAAAGTCGTCGAGCAGTAGCTTTTTTTTTTTGCTTCCTTTTGTCCAGAGAGAGCAGTAGAAGATCATTACTTTTTGTATAGAAGGATTACGAATTCAGTTGAATTTGGACGCCGGACCGGAGGCCGGATATATACTTAACCGCTGGCACGTGCTGGTGGCTTATGATTATTACTCGCATCGCATCGGCAGGCGCTGTGTGCACTCGTCAGGGATCAGCTCAGCTGTCGCGCCCAATGCTCTTACTGCCGGAATGATAAGCTCTCATGCGTCTGCCGCCCTGCGCGGGAATCCGTCGGTGTCGGAAACTTGTGATGGGCACAGAACCGCAGAAGGGTTTATCGTTACGTACGTGGCCGGATAAAGCGAGTAAACCCGTTAGCCAGTTGCCCAGTTCAAAATCTTGAAGTGGACGCCTGACCTGACCACGCAAGTTAACGAGAGAAGAAAAAAAAAATAACCATCAACGGTTTTTCTTTTGAAAAACAAAATAAAGAAGGAAAAAGCCGGAGTCGTTCCAACAGAAGGAAGGTTGGAGTCGATACGATACGATACGATACTACGACGGCGCAACTCCCGTCCCGTGCACACAGCTCACGAACGGGGAATGCGTCGCGCGGCCGGGAACGGGTCCTTGTCGATGCCGCAACCTTTCTGCGTCGAAATTCTTCCAGACCTTTCGTTTCGCCATTACTCCCCCTGATGTGATGACAAGAGACCATCCGCCCCCGCAGCAACTGCACGGCTGCGGCTGCTACTGAGGCTGCGGCACACAGGGTGGGAGTGGGGAGTGGGAATGCGCCGCGCCGTGCAGTACCGAGAGCGAGGCACATGGTTTCAGTGCCGCGGATAGAGAATTCCACGCGCACAGGCACAGCGCCACGGTGCGCGTACGTTTCAGTACGCCGCCTGGGCACCGCCTAAATGCACCGGCCTCGTCCAGTCGTCCGCGAAAGGGCGGTGGTGCGTATGCGTTCCCTCCCTCCCGACCCGGGCTCTGCTGCCTCTCGTGATCTCGTCGCGGACCGCTTCCCACCCAAGATTTCCACTAGTTTGACCTCCCGACCGGGTTCTAGCCGTTCCCTCCTCCTCCTCCTACTCCACCCCGCAGTTCAACGGCAGGCAGCGTCAGGTTCTTGATCGAGTTGCTCCCTTCCCTTCCTTACCCGCCGCCGCGGCCCACGGTGCACGTGCATGGGCTGCAAGGGCTCCAAGCACGCGCTGCATGGGGCCACTGGACTGCCGGCGCGGGCGCCAGAGCCGCAGAGCCGATCGGGCCGCTGGGCCCCGCCGCGGCACTCCGTCGCGCTGCGCTCGTCCACGCTCGGGACGCTCAGCCTCGACCGCGCCGCCGCGGCCGTCGCGGCGGCGGGCCTTTCTTTCGACGCTGCAGGACGAGGCGCCGGCGGCGGGGACGAGTCGGGCACGATGACGAAGGCCGGCGGCAGCGACGGCGTCGACGGTGGCGCAGGGACCAAGCTGTTGGGGCCGTCGCTCGGCGGATGGCGCCCGAAGAGGGTGGAGGCGCCGCGGAGGGCCGTCGCGCCGCGGACGCCGAGCAAGACGCCGGGGCGCGACCCCGAGGAGATCAACGTGTGGGAGCTCATGGAGGGTCTCGACGACGACGACGAGGAGGACGAAGCGACGGACGACAACGTCCGCGGCGTCGGCGACGGCGACGGCGTCGAGCGGAAGGCGCAGTCGGCGCCCGGGTCCCCCGCGCACCCGGTGCTCGACCCGGACCTCCTGGACGCGTTCCGGAAGGCGCTCGACGACCTGACGGCGACGCCAGCAGGCTCGCCTTCGCCACTTCCTGGTTCCGCCGCGAAACGCAACGGCGGAGGCGGCGGCGGCGACGTCGAGACGCGCGGAATCCCGACGTTCCCGGGCATCGTGCGGGCGCGGGTCGACGTGTTCCAGGAAAAGATCAACGCCAGGAGTAGGACGAGGACGAAGCTAGCCAGGAAGGCCTCTCCGCCGGCGCCGGCGCCGGACAGCGCGGGCCGAGTCGTCGTGTACCTCACCAGCCTCCGCGGGGTCCGGCAGACGTACGAGGACTGCTGGTCCACGAGCGCGCTGCTCCGCGGATACGGCGTCCGCGCCGACGAGCGCGACCTGTCCATGCACGCCGGGTTCAAGGACGAGCTCCGCGCCGCGCTCGCGCTCGGCGACGGAGGCCGCCTGCCGCCGCTCCCGCAGGTGTTCGTGGACGGCCGGCGTCTGGGCGGCGCCGAGGAGGTCCGCCGCCTGCACGAGGCCGGGGAGCTCGGGGCGGCCCTCGGCGTCTGCGACGCGGCGCCGTGCACCGCCGCCGCCAAGGGAGGCGCCGGCGCGCAGGACGCCTGTGCCGCCTGCGGCGGGGTGCGGTTCGTGCCGTGCGACGGGTGCTCTGGCAGCTGCAAGGTGTTCGTGGAGGACGAGGATGATGCCTGTGCCTCCCGTGGCGGAGCGTTCAGGCGGTGCCCCAAGTGTAACGAGAACGGGCTAGTGAAATGCGTCGTTTGCTAGAGGAGTGGCGGGTTTGCAAAAAAAAAAAAAAAAATTTGCGAGTTTGTGTGGAGTTTTTTACAGCTCCATTCTTGTTTGATTTGATGAGCGGTCTCGATCGTGATCGACTACTTGTACAGCAGATCAACAGAAAACAAACGACCATTTGGATTTCGATGAGAATATCAGAGTGGAAGACCAAAACCAAATACTCTATCCGCCCGCGGCTCTAGCACGGAGTCGGCCATTACCTTGTGGGAAGCGAAATTTACATTCGGACAACGCTTGGCAGTCAGGCAGTGGCAAACTAACAGTAGGCCAGTGGCAGGAATCAGTAACTGCAAGTGCTTCCAGATCCCTCAACAAAGCACACAGACACTGGAACTATACAATCTGATACTCACTGCAAGAGGAATAGAGAGTTCGAAAAAGCAGCAAGGGAAGGGATCGAAGATAGGAGATCCAACAGGCCGTGGAAGGGAGAGAAACCAAAGATACATTGAGAACTACAGGAGCAATAGAGAGGGATTCAGAACAGGTAGAACGCATGAAGGAAAGAGTCTGTTGGCTTCTGAATAATTCTTCGATGCCTCTCACAAGTTACGTTGTTTCCTTTCGTACTCTTCAGTGCCACGACACAGCCCACGGGCCCTTTTGTTTGCTGCCCATAGTAGTCTGACATTCCTCCCGTCCTCCAGCAGGCCGTGTAAATTACTGTTTTATATTATAAATAGCATTATTTGCAAAATGGAGTTTGAAATAAAGAGAGATAGAGAGTGTGACAGAGATTCTGCTGGATTAGTTCCTTGAAATACAGCTTGTCCCCAAGCCGCTATATGGAAACCATCAATATCTCTTGGCTCTTGGAGTCTAACATCGGCGTCTATCGTTATTCCTTTAGTTGTCGCTTCGCTTCTCAAAACATCACACTGGCACACAGTATGAAGAACTGAATACCCTGTGCCTGTCATCAACCAATCTTGGCATAGTTGGAGTTATACAGTTGCTGAATGGCACCGACAGGAGCATTCAGTAGAAGCAATA
The DNA here is from genome assembly GCF_902167145.1 of Zea mays. Taxonomy (NCBI): domain Eukaryota; kingdom Viridiplantae; phylum Streptophyta; class Magnoliopsida; order Poales; family Poaceae; genus Zea; species Zea mays. Next base: position 6,602,918 of record NC_050104.1, on the reverse strand, counting down.
CCTTGTGGTGGACTGCATCGTCAATAACCTCAAGCAAAATAGTACCCAAAAACGAATGTACCTCATTTCTGATAGTGAAGAATCCATCAGCTCACATCTCGTCTCTATCAGAATAACTCGTTGTGTCTACAAACCCTGAATATGGGGTATCCACTCTTGCTATGTCAAGGTGAGACCCCGATGGCCAGCCCAACGCGGGGCTAAGGCCCACCATATGGAGTTGTGGCCAGGTCGGGCTTGTCTCCTGGGCTGGTTCACCATCTCCATCAAGCCCCATAAAGGTAAGAATCAACAACTTCAACTATAGATCTGGGACCTTGCAAATAGGACCCGTACCTCCTTGTGGGCCCGTTGGATCCTTGGTGAAAGGGGCCCAGAGGGAGCACAAAAACCCGGAGAAGAAAACACTCTCTAGCTGCAGCATCGAACCTTCAAAGTGGCTCCGAGTCCATAAAATACAATTCGGACCTCATGCCAGGTGAGGTCCGGTGTCACCACGTGTCCGGACAGGTGCGATCGAGACCTGGACCCCTTCGGGTGCGGTCTGAGCCCACGGTCAGGGAAGGCCTAGGAATGTCATGTCATCACTTTATTTCTGGGTATGCCCCTTGTCCAAGCAGAGGTCCGGTGCGTAAGCGACTGGATAATGCCTAATGGAAGCCTCTGACATAGGGTCCGCTAGCATTGAGTGCGGATGGGATGCATACTTGTCCGCCAGTGGCGGGTAGCGTATCTCTGACATTAAATGCACGGGGCGCGCTAGACCTGCAACATGTGGATCTTACTGTTACTCGCACGTTACCGAGGCAAAGGCATTGTGTCACACCCGGTTTTGGAAGGTAAACCGAATGCGAACCATGTACGTGCACTTATTGAAAGGGAAATAGGGTGAAACCTTTCCCTAAATATTTTTGGTGGTTGAATTGCCCAACACAAATAATTGGACTAACTAGTTTGTTCTAGATTATACATTCTACAGGTGCCAAAGATTCAACACAAACCAATCAAAAGAACAAGTTAGGCTTCAAAAGAAAGGAGAAAAAAGGAAACCGAAGTGTGCCCTGGTCTGGCGCACCGGACTGTCCGGTGCGCCACCGGACAGTGTCCGGTGCGCCAGGGTGAATCAGCTCAAACTCTTCAGCTTCGGGTTTCCCAGGCGCACCTCCGCTATAATTCACCGGACTGTCCGATGTGCCAGCGGAGCAACGGCTATCTGCGCGCAACGGTCGACTCTGCAAAGTAAACAGTGCAATTCAGATGTCAGAGCAGATGGTCAGAGGGGCACCGGACTGTCCGGTGTAGCACCGGACTGTCCGGTGCCGCATGAGGACAAAGCCTCCAACGGTCGACCAGCTCCAACCGACCACTTCAAGGTGTCCGGTGGCGCACCGGACTGTCCGGTGTGCCCATCGCCAGTAGCCTTCTCCAACGGCTACAATTTGGTTGGTGGTTATAAATACCACCCCAACCGACCACTTCAAGGTGTGGGAGCCCAAGCAACATTCCAAGTCATTTAGTTGACATACTCAAGCCCTCCCAACCACATATATTCATTGATCCATCCTATACACAAGATTTAGACCACTACAACCAACACAAGTGCCACAAAAGAGAGAGCTAGCAAAAGAAAGCCTCTTGTGAGAGTTTAGCTCTAGTGCCTTGTGAGATTGATTGAGAGATAGTGAGTGCTACATCTTTGTGTTTGTTTGCGCGTGGAGTTTTGACTCCCATTGAACTTCCTCCAAAGTTTTGGAGGCTTGTAAAAGCTAGCAAGAGACACCAAAGAGTGTGGTGGTCATTACGGGATCTTAAGTGATCCTTGAGAAGAAGAAGAGCTCGCCGGTCTTTGGTGATCGGTGGAGAGAGGGAAAGGGTTGAAAAATACCTGTCCTTAGTGGACTCCTCAACGGGGACTAGGCCTTCGAGGGCTGAACCTCAGTAAAACAAATCACCCGTGTCTCGTGTGCTTATTGCTTGTGATTTGTTGGTTCTTTCCCTTTCTAAGTTTTTTCTTGTGCTATTCTTTGCTAAAACTATTTGGTGTTGCTTTAAGTTAAATTCTCATTTAGTGAAGCACACCTTGCAAGAAAGAACTTGTGCTATTGCTCTTCTTATCTAAGCCCTCGTGATTTATTCTCATAGACTTATTAATAGTATTGTTTTATCAATTTCGCATTATTTGAAAGCAATACTCTTTACAAGCAAGGACTTAGTTTTTATACTCTGATAAATGTATATCTTGTTCTAACCACTAATCAAGGGATCCAGTTGGGGGATAAAGTTTTAATTTTTAGGTTTCGCCTATCCACCCACCTCTAGGCGACTTTCAATTGGTATCAAAGCTAGGCACTTTATATTGAGTCTAACAACTCGAAGTGATGGCTCAAAGAAGATCCCAAAAGAACAAGAACACAACTCGGAAGGAGGTAACTCTTGAGATTTTATTTGATGATTGTTCTAATTATGCTTCTTGGTCTACTAGTGTGATAAATGCTTTTTGAACTATAGATCCACGATTAGAACAAATTATAGATGAGAGTATCATACCCTCTGATTATGATGCTTCCGAGGAAGGTCAAAGATGTATACGCTTAAACCATCTAGCTCTTGACATCTTAGGCAATTCTCTTAGCGAAGAAGATTAGCATGCCTTCATTACAAATTATAATGAACATATTCCTGATGCGCATGATATTTGGACTAGGATCAAAAGTAAATTCGATGAGTTCAAATATGATAGTTCATATGATGCTTCTACTTCCTTTAGTTCTTGTGATACTAACCCCTTGAAGGAAGAAGAAGAAAATGAACGATGGAGACCAAACGATGAATCCACCTCTCCAAAAGGTTTGTCTTCCATTTTGATTCCCACATATGTTGTGTGGCTAATGAAAATGATAGCGGAAGCACAAACGAGGATGAGGAGGAAGAAAGAAGCTTCATGCAACTGTACGCTCGCCTAAGGCACGAAGATAAGGCGGTCATGCTCAAACTTCTAGAAAGAGCGAGAGAGCAAAGCGAAGCTCATCAAAGGCTAGAAAATGTTCTCTCCATGAAAATGCTATACTTTGACGAGTTGACTAAAGAACATGAGGAGCTAAAGTGCTCTCATGTTGATTTGGTCCAAAGGTATGAAACTATTTCAATTGAGCAAGATAACACTTTACATTGTATCGCTCAATTAGTAAATAGGAATGCCTTGCTTAAGGACCAAGTAGAAAAGCTAAAAGATGGAAATCTAGCTTTTCAAGAAAAATATGATATGCTCCTATGTTCTCATAAAAATCTTATGGATGATCATATCATATTAAATGTTGCTCATGAGGTTGTGATAGAAAACTTAAAATCCCAACAACCTCACTCATGCACATGTATTCAAATTGAAACTATATTACCATGTGCTAATGCTTGTCCGTCGACAAGCAAATCTTCCTTTGAGCTAGAATTTGCAGGAACAAAAGATGATACATATCAAAAGCTCAAAGAAGAAAATGAGAGGCTAAAAATGAGCTTGACACAACTAAAAGGGAAGTGCATTGCTTAACCTTCTCAAGATAACCGTGATCACATGGTGAAAAAGCTTGAGACGGAGACAACTGTGGCATGCACTAAATCCCTTGAAGAAAATGTCAAGGACTTGAGGATTGCCAAGAAGAGGGAACAAAAGAAGAAAATCAATACCTCTTCCAAAAGCCTCAACCATGCCTCCATACAAGGTAATATCCAAGGTAATAATCAAGTCACACTTCACACTAAGAAAAGTAAGAAGTGTAGTGAATGCTTTGAAAAGGGACACTCGATTAGATCTTGTCCCTATATTAAAAATGGCTTGATTATTAACAAGGATGATAAACTTTATTTTAAATGCTCAAAGAAGGGACACTTAATTAAGTCTTGTCCCTATTTGAAACAAAAAGACATAATGTTAGAAAAGAAAATATTAACTAACCATGTAGCAAGCAAGAAGCAAGGAAAGAAGAAATCTTCAAGACTTGAAGATCGCCTATGCTACATATGCCGAAAGAAGGGACATCAATGCAAAGATTGTCCTATTGGTAACAATCCCACTCCTAGCTTGTCAATTAATTCTCATGTAACTAGGCAACCCAAAATTGCAACTTGTGCTAGAAAGGTAATTAGTTTACCAAGCGCTAACACAAAGGACTTTTGGGTTCCTAGATCTTTGTTGACTAACCTTGATGGACCCATCAATAGATGGGTACCAAAATATGCTTGACAAGCTTTGCAGGAGAAAGAGATGATATGAAACCTTGGGGTGCTTGAGAGAGTCAAGTCAATTCTTGTTAACTCAAGCTATCAATCTTCAAAGATCTATATCCATGATTGACCCAAGGTTATTTTTCAATTTACCATATCTTAAATTCATATCATCTCGAGGGAAGATATTGATGTTGTAGGAAATAAAGAATTATCCTATGCCAAAAAGTCAAGACCTACAACATGGAGGAAAGACAAAGGATGGTAGCATTTATGCTTTTTAAGTGCAAGTACCTTAAAATATCATTTCTTATGTGTCTTGTGTAGTCACATAGAAAAAGAAAGCACTTCAAATGTTTTTAAATTATGTCATCATTCTTTGAAGAAACTCCTCTCATATGGTAGATTGTATATTCACCATTTCCATATTATGGCAATCTACATGCTTTAAATTATTGCAAGTTCCCCATGGCATGTTTTACACTAATTATCTTATTATTGCCATGATTCTAGATATAGAGAAATATTCCAAGTTCCTAAAAGAATAAGGTGTCATGTAAGGAATTCAAATCCTTAGGACACTTATAAAAGGAAAATTCTCTCTATAACTAGAACAGTGAGACTAATGCTTTTATCTAAGTAACCTAAGTAGTCTCACTTGTAGAAAATAAGTTTCTCTTTGGAGACGCGCAATCAAACATGAAAAGAAAAGTCAATCCAATGATTTATGTTGTTTTGCCTCTTGCTTAAGTTGGATATGATTTTTCTATATTGTTCGCTCTCCATGTTATGAATTAGATTTATTCCCATAATCTTAAAGAATTAACTATGCTTGTTTTATAAGTTAAAACTAAGCATATATCATGGAATAATCTAGCTCATATTATAAAGTTTCCATGCTTTAGTAATCCACTTTTCATTCCTTGTCAAAATGATTACACAAAGGGAAACTAGTGCTTGTGTTACTAATGACATATCTCTTGAGCTTACTTATGAAAATCTACAAGAGAGTAAGTGCAAGCTGCAAGCCTCATGGGTTACTCTTCACCCAAAGGAAGAAAGGTAAAAGCAAAGGTATGGGAACTCATCCTTTTAATCAAATATAGTTCCCATCAATGGTTATTTACTCTAAATTCTACCTATGTGAAGAATAGATTCTTTATTGGACTTAAGTCAGCTAAATGTGCATTCAATATCATTCTCATAAATGCCTTGTCCATTAGAATCTAATTCATGCCTTTGCTATATCTATTCTCATATTGATATGCTTTTAAGTCCTAATAATAAATTCAATATGAACAAGTAAAATTCCTATGATTGATCAAGATATTTAAAAGGTGCTTATTCCTCTTTTCTAATAATATGCACTAATGTTAAGGATTTTACTTCATGTCTATGTAACTTGTGGATGATGAATTATTTATATTTCTTATCTAAAAGAAATCATCCTTCATCTTATACTCCCTTGTGCTATTAACATCTCTCTTGAGTATTTTCAACAAGTTTGGAAGGAAAAAGAGACAACCTCAAAGGGAGGACACTCAAATGAAAGAGGAAGACATCAAGAACAACAACACCAAATTGGATAATGAGATCTTCAAAACAATCATGGTATGGTTGTAAGCATTCTAAATCTTTTTCATTATGAGAATAACTAGGCATAAGGTATTTATTGCAAATCTTATAAGCCTTGATCAATATGATTAATGCTTCTCCCTACTTGTCTTTAAAAATGAGTGCATCTATCCAATTCATTCAAATTCTTGGTGCATATCTTTAGGGGGAGTCTATCTCTATATCTTGATTATATTGAGACTAACACTTTATTTTAATAATCTCATATAGTCTCAAGTATGTGAATAAGTTTCTCATGATGTATGCTACTACATATCAATCCAACTTGTTAAAATAATGTCGCTCTTATCAAGGATTGTTGCTTTCATTGCTAAAGTAGCATATTCACTGGATTCTTCTACTTCAAAGCTTATCTAATGCATATGTTGTTCTTTTGATCACGTCTGTTATCTGTTTGATCATTGAATGAACACTTATGTTTCTTAGTGTCGCATGTTCTATCAATCAATATCTCTTGATATGCACTAAGTTAAAAGGAGAATTCATGATACATCTATGCAACTTGTGATCCATTTGATATATGCTAACGAATCCTTGGAAAAGGATCACTAAGTTGTAGAACTCTCTGTTGTGCAAAATATTCCCATATATTGTCTTGAGTATAGGTCTTAAGCAACTAAGACTAAGGACAAAGCACAATGAAGAGAGCGTCACTATGTGAAGGTACAAAAGGGTAAAACCACTTCCTTTCATTTAAAATTGTACCTAAATCTTCCTTCTCTATACATTCTTTGTATATCTTATATAAAAGGAAGAGAAAGCATGTCCATGCATTAGCCCTGCTTCATATCTAGTTTAACTTCTCAAACATTTCATTCCCGCATTTATACATCTTTGTTAAAGTTGGGTGAAGTAATTTTATTGTCAAAGAGCTTAAAGCTTAACCTTGTAACGAGGATAAGCTGCCTTTGTTCCAAAGGTGGATGGTCCTTAAGTCTCTTTGAAATCCTTAAGGGTAATTGCTTAAGATGTCTCTAACATGCTTTCACAAGTGCATATTCTGTCATGAGCGTCACACTTATACTATGACACAATGCACTTCACATTCTATATGATATAGATATGTTCTCATTAACTTAATTATGTGCAATTGGCATTTAAGGCCAAAATGTGTGTCCCTCTCTATGCACATAGTTAGGGGGAGCAATCTATATTATATAGAACTTTGATTATGCTTAATCGACATATCCTTTTAATCATGTCTCTTTCCTTTGGTACATTTGCATATTTCCTATCTCTATTGTGCCAAGGCTAAGACTAATATGTTTCCATGAGCATCTTGTGTATTAAGTCTTAGATTGAAAGGGAAATGGAGTATTCGGCAAAGACATCGCTTCCACTCTACATCTTCGGTATTATCCTTCCTTGCCGGTATTCCGCCAGCTCTTCAATTTGGTATAATCTTCACTCATATATTGTTTACCAAAGGGGGAGAGAACATAAGAAGGGCTTATATTTCACTCAAGTCTCTGTTTTTGGTGATTCATGCCAAAGGGGGAGAAAGTATTAGCCCAAAGCAAAAGGACCGCACCACCACCAATTTCAAAAAAAATTGAGTTAAGAAAAGAATTTTCAAATGGTGATTTTCCAATTGGTATCTTATTTCTAATAGAATTTTCAAATTGGTATAACCCCTTTCAAAATTAATATCTAAAACCCTCTTGAACACTAAGAGGAGAATTTCATTGAGGGGGAGTTTTGTTTAGTCAAAGGAAAAGCATTTGAAACAGGGGGAGAAAATTTCAAATCTTGAAAATGCTTCTCAAAATCTTATTCATTTACCTTTGACTATTTGCAAAAAGACTTTGAAAAGAATTTCCAAAAGAGTTTGCAAAAACAAAATAAGTGGTGCAAGTGTGGTCCAAAATGTTAAATATATAAAGAAAGCATCCATGCATATCTTATAAAATGTATATTGGTTTAATTCCAAGTAACCTTTGCACCTACCTTATGCAAACTAGTTCAATTTTATACTTATATACTTGCTTTGGTTTGTGTTGGCATCAATCACCAAAAAGGGGGAGATTGAAAGGGAAATAGGGTGAAACCTTTTCCTAAATAATTTTGGTGGTTGAATTGCCCAACACAAATAATTGGACTAACTAGTTTGTTCTAGATTATACATTCTACAGGTGCCAAAGATTCAACACAAACCAATCAAAAGAACAAGTTAGGCTTCAAAAGAAAGGAGCAAAAAGGAAACCGAAGTGTGCCCTGGTCTGGCGCACCGGACTGTCCAGTGTGCCACTGGACAATGTCCGGTGCACCACCGGACAGTGTCCGGTGCACCAGGGTGAATCAGCTCAAACTCTTCAGCTTCGGGTTTCCCAGGCGCACCTCCGCTATAATTCACCGAACTGTCCGGTGTGCCACCGGATTGTCCGGTGCACCAGCGGAGCAACGGCTATCTGCGTGCAACGGTTGACTCTGCAAAGTAAACAGTGCAATTCAGATGTCAGAGCAGATGGTCAGAGGGGCACCGGACTGTCCGGTGTAGCACCGGACTGTCCGGTGCCGCATGAGGACAAAGCCTCTAACGGTCGACCAGCTCCAAGCCCTAACGGGAGGATGACGTGGCGGCGCACCGGACACTGTCCGGTGGCACACCGAACACTGTCCGGTGCGCCCATCGCCAGCAGCCTTCTCCAACGGCTACAATTTGGTTGGTGGCTATAAATACCACCCCAACCGGCCACTTCAAGGTGTGGGAGCCCAAGAAACATTCCAAGTCATTTAGTTGACATACTCAAGCCCTCCCAACCACATATATTCATTGATCCATCCTATACACAAGATTTAGACCACTACAACCAACACAAGTGCCACAAAAGAGAGAGCTAGCAAAAGAAAGCCTCTTGTGAGAGTTTAGCTCTAGTGCCTTGTGAGATTGATTGAGAGATATTGAGTGCTACATCTTTGTGTTCGTTTGCGCGTGGAGTTTTGACTCCCATTGAACTTCCTCTAAAGTTTTGGAGGCTTGTAAAAGCTAGCAAGAGACACCAAAGAGTGTGGTGGTCCTTGCGAGATCTTAAGTGATCCTTGAGAAGAAGAAGAGCTCGCCGGTCTTTGGTGATCGGTGGAGAGAGGGAAAGGGTTGAAAAAGACCCGTCCTTAGTGGACTCCTCAACGGGGACTAGGCCTTCGAGGGCCGAACCTCGGTAAAACAAATCACCCATGTCTCGTGTGCTTATTGCTTGTGATTTGTTGGTTCTTTCCCTTTCTAAGTTTTTTCTTGTGCTATTCTTTGCTAAAACTATTTGGTGTTGCTTTAAGTTAAATTCTCATTTAGTGAAGCAACACCTTGCAAGAAAGAACTTGTGCTATTGCTCTTCTTATCTAAGCCCTCGTGATTTATTCTCATAGACTTACTAATAGTATTGTTTTATCAATTCCGCATTATTTGAAAGAAATACTCTTTACAAGCAAGGACTTAGTTTTTATACTTCGATAAATGTATATCTTGTTCTAACCACTAATCAAGGGATCTAGTTGGGGGATAAAGTTTTAATTTTTAGGTTTCGCCTATCCACCCCCCCCTCTAGGCGACTTTCACTTATGTCACACCCGGTTTTGGAAGTTAAACCGAATGCGAACCATGTACGTGCCAGGATTAGAACTCACGTACACATCGATTACATAACTAGACTTCATCACACAATGCTTGAATTAAATAGCGGAAAGGTACTTAGTTACATCAAGATGTCTGAGACATCCACAGAGTCTATTACATAAACATAGTGTTTAACAATAATATCAAAGTGCGGAGTATCGAAACGTAGAATGTAAGCCTACACAGGCAGCTGACTGGGGGTTTGCCACTAAAGTAAACTAGAACTCGTCGTAGTCCTAGAACTCCTCAAAGTCCTCCATGTTACCAGCTTCACCTCATGAGCACTGAGTACAGTGGGGACAACCTGGGGTGCGGTGGTTTGTAAAGCAAGGGTGAGTACACATCAACGTACTCAACAAATGTCCCGTTTGGCTAAAGTGGACTAGCTGTATGTGGAGTTAAGGTTAAGCAGTTTCTTTTAGTTGGTCAAGTTTTATTACTATAAGTAGAGCCAAGTTTTAGTAATAACCCAGTTATTACCCAGAGGCACTCCCTCCAAGAGGAATTACCAGAGATCAGATTTATAATCATCATTGCTATTCATCATCATAAAAGTAACCAAAGTTCTTCTAATCGAAGAGGATCCCAAGGCTCCTCATAACCGTGAGCACGGCTGATATACTAGTTCTAACACTCTGCAGAGGTTGCACACTTTACCCACAAGCCGTGATTCCCATTCTGCCCGGGGTTCTAGCCTCCCCATTGATCACTACCAAGGTAACCTAGCAGGGTCTCACTACGTAGCCTTTACAAAGATTTCCCAGAGGTCATAGTCACCCGTTAGGTTTCTCCAGTTTGATAAACACAGTACATCTCCCCAAAGGAAGGGTGACTAACAAAACCAAATCAAAGAACCTCTGCAACCAGCCTCGACAGAGCAAGTACTGTGCCTGGACCCCATTGACGGCCCTACGGCGAAGCCAACTACTCATCTGGTTCCTCTAATTAATCAGCTAAGGGCGTCCCATTCCACCCTCATGGTTGCACTATTATCCCGGGTTGTCACTCCCCAAACAGGTCCTTACGGAGAAGTACTCAGGAAACAGCCCGAGCCCCCTAAAGAATCATAAGAACCTCATCGGGATAACATCATCGTATCATAAAAGATCACATCATGTTCATTGATTAAGTTAAAGCAATAGCATAAACTAACCATGATTAACCCAGAAAGGTAAACAAGGGAAAGGTAAATACAGACTAGTCAATCCTTAAGTTTCAATAATGTAATGCGGGACAGTGAATTATAAAGTAAAGTAGGACATGATAGGTCTTAGGACACTTGCCTTCACCAGGTTGTTGCTCAGAGGGATCTTCGGCAACACACTCAGGAACCACGAGCTGCTCATTGTCTAAGTAAAATGAGCATGCATTCAATACATTTGGAAGGTAAAAATGAACATCACATCAAACATGTACAAACATTGTCACACAACTCAAAAAGGTATAGTATTAAGTACAGAGGAATGAGGTCAAGTTATAAAATGGACTAATCCTAATTGGGGAATTGATTACTCTCTAAATGTTTGGAACATAGCTCAAAAAGGTTAAGTAATGATTAAAACAAAGGAAAGCTAAAATTATAAGATAAACTACTCTCATTTAGGAATTTGATTATCTTTTAAGTATTATCCATAATTACATTCCTAATTCTATTTATGTCATTAAGGCCTAAAGGATAAGCCAAAAATAAATCCAAGTAATGCATAACACTAATCTCATAAGATTGAATATACTTTATTCCTAGGGTTCTCTTTTTATTTATTTTATTAAATAAATAAATCAACATATACTTTAATTCTATATTCTAAGTGTAAAAATTAAAGTATACAGATTACAGTTGGTCATATTTTATTTGAACAGAGAATAATTTTGTGAACATTTTCCAATTTGAACCACTAAATTTGGAGTTCATATGAAAAAGATATGAAATAAACAAGTTTTGAAGTTTGAAATATGAAATTAGGGCTAAATCTATGATTAAATAAAAGTCCAGGGGTCTAATTAAAACAAATTAGGGACCTATGCGCTAAAACAGAGGACGGCGGGTTGATTTCCAAACACCAGGGGGTTCTTAAGCAAAACAACCACGCGAAGGGGTATCGGGCTCCCTCAACCGTTGGATCAGAAACCGACGACTGAGATTAGATCGCGCGGGCGCGGGCGCGCAGGCGCGGCTGACAAGCGGGGCCAGGGCGTCAGCGGGTCAGGGCGGGCTGACCGGTCGGGCCCAAAGGCAGAGGCGGGGGTGAGTGAGAGCACCTAGAGGGGAGGTGAATAGGTGATCCTGTAAAATTCAACAACTAATAGCCACAAAACTTGGTTATAAAGATGTTAGTGCTCAAAAGAACCAAGTGGCTATAGAGTGAGCTCTTGCGAATCACAATAGTCACAAAGAAAGACAACACAAGAGACACAGTGATTTATCCCGTGGTTCGGCCAAGTATAACACTTGCCTACCTCCACGTTCTGGCGTCCCAATGGACGAGGGTTGCACTCAACCCCTTTCAAGTGATCCAAAGATCAACTTGAATACCACGACTTTTCTTGCTTATATCTTTTCCCGTTTGCGAGGAATCTCCACAAGCTGGAGCCTCTCACCCATACAACAAAAGATCACAATAAAAACACAAGAGTAAAGTTGGGAGCAACACACACAAATCCGTAGCGCACACACGTACACAAGCCAAGACTTGAGCTCAAATGAAGCACAGAGAGTTCACAGCTAGAACGGAGCTCAAATCACTAACACGATCGATCAAGTGCGTGGAGACGGAGTGTGGAGACTTAGAATTGCTTTGTGACTGCTTGGGTGACTCCTCCATGCGCCTAGGGGTCCCTTTTATAGCCCCAAGGCAGCTAGGAGCCGTTGGAGACCAACAAGGAAGGCAATTCTTGCCTTCTGTCGGGTGGCGCACCGGACAGTCCGGTGCACCACCGGACAGACACTGTAGCATGTCCGGTGCGGATCTTCTTCCTAATTTGGCGCAGCCGACCATTGCAACTCCGGGCTGGTTGGCGCACCGGACACTGTCCGGTGCCCCCAGCCGACCGTTGGCGCGGGCCACGCGTCGCCCACGGATTGCGTGGCCGACCGTTGCGCTGGCAGCCGTTGGCTCACCGGACAGTCTGGTGCACCACCGGACAGTCCGGTGTATTTTAGCCGTACGCCGTTGAACTTTTCCCGAGAGCGACGACTTTGCCGCGGACGACTCACCGGACAGTCCGGTGCACCACCGGATAGTCCGGTGAATTATAGTCGTATGCCGTCGTCGAGTCCCGAGAGCGACCGGTTCACCTTGGACCCGTCTGGCGCACCGGATAGTCCGGTGCACCCAGACCGAGCAACAGTTGGCTGTACACAGCCAACTCTTTCCCAATCTATTTTCTCCTGTTTCTAGCACTTAGACACAATATATTAGTACCCAAATCAATGTACTAAGTCTAGAAACGTACCTTGTTACATGATTTGCACTTCTTCAATCTTTGGCACAATTTAACACTTAGAGAATGTGTTGGGCACTTAATCACCAAAACAATATAGAAATAGCCCAAGGGCACATTTCCCTTTCAATCTCCCCCTTTTTGGTGATTTATACCAACACATCAAAAGGCAAATGCAAAACATGCAACATTGATTCAAATTGAAGACTAAATTGTTTCTGACTCAAATTTAGCATATTTGGATCATTCTTTGCCACCACTTGGTTTGTTTTTGCAAATCATATTCATTTTCCTATCTCTAAGTTAAACTCAGTTGTTTGGGCATTAAGAGAGACAATCCAAGATTGAAAATGATGAAGATCCAAAAACTCCCCCTTTTCCCATAATCATAAATTCTCCCCACAAGAGACCAAATTTTGATAATAAGAGTATTTTGATAAATCAAAAGTTCTAACTCTACTTTTTTCAAAATTCTCAAGTGGTAGCTGATCCATTTGCTTTGGCCTTAATTTCTCCCCCTTTGGCATTAAGCACCAAAACAGAATCATTTTTGGCCCTTTAACCCCATTGCCTCACCAAAAATGTCAAATTAAGAGCAAAAAGGCAATAGGAGCTTAAGAATGAACTTGGAGGTTAGTACACTAATACCGGAGTGCAGTGGAAGTCTTTGCATGGTCTAAGTTCACCTTTCCCTTTCAATTCACCTTTGAGACTACATTAAGTAAACTCAAGCACAAATGTTAGTCTCAAAGGGTCAAGTTGTAGCACTTCTCCCCCTAAATATTGCATCATTCACACATGGACTTGTGAGGTCCGGGGATCCCTTGCACAACTTGAGCATCATACAAAACAACAAATCTCATAAATGCATAAGGTAACTTGATCAAAGGCATAAAACACATGTATGCTATAAATCAATCCAAGTTACGCGAATCTAAGACATTTAGCTCACTACGCAGCCTGCAAAAGGTTGTCTCATCTAAAGGCTTGGTAAAGATATCAGCTAGCTAATTCTCGGTGCTAATATAGAACACTTCGATATCTCCCTTTTGCTGGTGGTCTCTCAAAAAGTGATGCCTGATGTCTATGTGCTTAGTGCGGCTGTGTTCAACAGGATTATCCGCCATGCGGATTGCACTCTCATTGTCACATAGGAGTGGGACTTTGCTCAGATTGTAGCCAAAGTCCCGGAGGGTTTGCCTCATCCAAAGTAGTTGCATGCAACACTGTCCTGCGGCAACATACTCGACCTTAGCTATGGATAGGGCAACGAAGGTTTGTTTCTTAGAGCTCCAAGGCACCAGGGACCTTCCTAGGAATTGGCACATCCCTGATGTACTCTTCCTATCAACCTTACATCCAGCATAATCGGAGTCTGAATATCCAATCAAGTCAAAGGTAGACCCCTTTGGATACCAGACCCCGAAGCAAGGCGTAGCAACTAAATATCTAAGAATCCGCTTAACGGCCACAAGGTGACATTCCCTTGGGTCGGATTAAAATCTAGCACACATGCATACGCTAAGCATAATATCCGGTCTACTAGCACATAAATAAAGCAAGGAACCTATCATAGACCGGTATGCCTTTTGATCAACAGACTTACCTCCTTTGTTGAGGTCGACATGTCCGTCGGTTCCCATCAGCGTCTTCGAGGGCTTGGCGTCCTTCATCCCAAACCTCTTGAGAAGATCTTGAGTGTACTTTGTTTGGGAGAGGAAGGTGCCATCCTTGAGTTGTCTCACTTGGAACCCAAGAAAGTATGTCAACTCGCCCATCATCGACATCTCAAATTTTTGTGTCATCACCCTGCTAAACTCCTCACAAGACTTTTGATTAGTAGAACCAAATATTATGTCATCGACATAAATTTGGCACACAAAAAGTTCACCGTCATAAGTCTTAGTGAAAAGAGTGGGATCGGCTTTCCCAACCTTGAAAGCATTAGCAATTAAGAAATCTCTAAGGCATTCATACCATGCTCTTGGGGCTTGCTTAAGTCCATAGAGCGCCTTAGAGAGCTTAAAAACGTGGTCGGGATACCTATCATCCTCAAAGCCAAGGGGTTGTTCCACGTACACCTCCTCCTTGATTGGTCCGTTGAGGAAATCGCTCTTCACATCCATTTGAAACAACCTGAAAGAATGGTGAGCGGCATAGGCTAACAGAATGCGAATAGATTCTAGCCTAGCCACAGGAGCAAAAGTCTCCTCAAAATCCAAACCTGCGACTTGGGCATAACCTTTTGCCACAAGTCGAGCCTTGTTTCTTGTCACCACCCTGTGCTCGTCTTGCTTGTTGCGGAACACCCACTTGGTTCCCACAACGTTTTGCTTTGGACGTGGCACCAGGCTCCAAACTTCATTTTGCTTGAAGTTGTTGAGCTCTTCCTGCATGGACAACACCCAGTCCGGATCTTACAAGACCTCTTCTACCCTAAAAGGCTCAATAGAAGAGACAAACGAGTAATGCTCACAAAAGTTAGCTAATCTTGAGCGAGTAGTTACTCCCTTGCTTATGTCACCCAGTACTTGATCAACGGGGTGATTCCATTGGATCGTCGCTCAGACTTGAGTTGGAGGGGCTGGTTGTGATTCTTCCTCCATAACTTGTTCTTCTTGTGCTCCCCCTTGATCACACACCTCTTCTTGATGAACCTGTTCATCTTCTTGAGTTGGGGGTGCACCATCGTTGAGGAAGAAGGTTGATCTTGCTCTTGTTGTTCCTGTGGTCGCACATCTCCAATCGCCATGGTGCGTATTGCGGCCGTCGAAACATCATCTTCATCTATAGCATCAAGATCAATTTGCTCTCTTGGAGAGCCATTAGTCTCATCAAATACAACGTCGCTAGAGACTTCAACCAAACCCAATGATTTGTTGAAGACTCTATATGCCTTTGTATTTGAGTCATAACCTAGTAAAAACCCTTCTACAGCTTTGAGAGCAAATTTAGAATTTCTACCTTTCTTCACTAGAATGTAACATTTGCTCCCAAATACACGAAAGTATGATACGTTGGGTTTGTTACCGGTAAGAAGTTCATACGAGGTCTTCTTGAGGAGGTGATGAAGGTAGAGCCAGTTTATGGCGTGGAAAGCTGTGTTCACAGCTTCCGACCAAAACCGCTCAGGCGTCTTGAACTCTCCAAGCATCGTCCTTGCCATGTCGATAAGCGTCCTGTTCTTCCTCTATACCACACCATTTTGCTGTGGAGTGTAGGGAGCAGAGAACTCGTGCTTGATGCCTTCCTCCTCAAGGCACTCCTCCACCTGCAGATTCTTAAACTAGGACCCGTTGTCGCTTCTAATCTTTTTTACCTTGAGCTCAAATTCGTTTTGAGCCCGCCTTAGAAAGCGCTTAAGGGTCCCTTGGGTTTCTGATTTATCCTGCAAAAAGAACACCCAAGTGAAGTGGGAAAAATCATCAACAATAACAAGACCATACTTACTTCCTCTAATGCTAAGGTAAGCGACGGGTCCGAAGAGGTCCATATGGAGAAGCTCCAATGGTCTTGATGTAGTCATCACATTCTTGTTGTGATGAGTGCTTCCCACCTGTTTCCCTGCTTGACAAGCTGCACAAGGTCTATCTTTTTCGAAGCAGACATTGGTTAGTCCTAACACATGCTCTCCCTTTAGAAGTTTGTGAAGGTTCTTCATCCCAACATGTGCTAGACGGCGATGCCACAGCCAGCCCATACTAGTCTTAGAGATTAAGCATGCATCTAGATCAGCCTCCTCTTTCGAAAAATCAACTAAGTAGAGTTTGCCATCTAGTACACCCTTAAACGCTAATGAACCATCACTTCTTCTAAAGACAGATACATCAACATTTGTAAACAAACAATTGTAGCCCATGTGGCACAATTGACTTACAGACAGGAGATTATAGCCTAGTGACTACTAAAAATACATTGGAAATAGAGTGCTCACTAGTGATGGCTATCTTTCCCAAACCTTTGACCTTGTCCTGATTCCCATCTCCAAATATGATTGTATCCTGGGAATCCTTGTTCTTGACGTAGGAGGTGAACATCTTATTCTCCCCCATCATGTGGTTTGTGCATCCGCTGTCGATAATCCAGCTTGAGCCCCAGATGCATAAACCTGCAAGGCAAATTAGGCTTGGGTTTTAGGTACCCAACTCTTGTTGGGTCCTACAAGGTTAGTTACAATAGCTTTTGGTACCCAAATGCAAGCTTTGTCTCCTTTGCATTTGGATCCTAATTTTCTAGCAACCACTTTTTCATTTTTACATGAAAGCACAAACTTAGTGTTGCAAGCATAAAAGACAGTAGTAGGTTTATTACACATTTTCCTAGGAGCATGAGACACAAAATTTCTCCTAGGCCTACTATTAGAACTTGAAGCGAACATAGCATGTGAATCATAAGCATCATAATCATATTTCCTATTATGACTAACAATTTTCCTATTATACATGAAAGCATGATTCTTTTGAACGCTACTAGCCATAGGGGCCTTCCCTTTCTCCTTGTTGGAAATGGGAGCCCTTTGGCTTGTTAAGTTCTTGGCTTCCTTTCGAAAGCCAAGTCCATCCTTAATTGAGGGGTGTCTACCAATAGTGTAGGCACCCATAGCAAATTTTAGTTTATCAAAATCAACCTTGCAAGTCTTAAGTTGAGCATTAAGACTTGCTACCTCATCATTTAATTTAGCAATAGAAGCAAGATGTTCATCACAAGCATTGATATCAAAATCCTTGCATCTATTGCAAATAACAACATGTTCAACACATGAACTTGATCTATTTGCTACTTCTAACTTAGCACTTAAATCATCATTCAAAGTCTTTAAACTAGAGATAGATTCATTGCAAGTAGATAACTCAGAAGATAGTAATTCATTCCTCTTAATTTCTAAGGCAAGAGACTTTTGAACACTAACAAATTTGTCATGTTCCTCATTGTCACACCCGGTTTTAGAAGGCAAACCGAATGCGAACCATGTACGTGCCAGGATCAGTTATTCACGTACACAGCAGTTACATAATATGGACATCATCACACAGTGCTCAAAATAGTATTAAAAGGGGAAATAGTCGATTACATCATACGTCTGAGACGTCCATATAGTTCTTACAATAAATCAAAGTGCGGAAAAGAAACGTAGATAACGCGGCCTTCACAGGCAGCCGACTGGGGGTTGCCGCTAACCCACACCTAGAACTCGTCGTAATCTTGGAACTCCTGGAAGTCTCCTTCCACAGCTTCATCTTCTCCTGAGCAGTGGTTGCAATGCTGACAACCTGGGGGGGGTTTGGTGTGTAGAGCAAGGGTGAGTACACATCAACATACTCAGCAAGTATCCTGTTTGGCTGTAGTGGACTAGCTTTATGTGGGGATAAGTCAAGCAGTTGCTTTTAGTTGGTCAGATTATTATTTACTAGTAGAAAGCCAAGTTTTAGCATTAACCCAAGTTATTAACCCGATGTACCCTTTCCAAACGGAAAGAATACCACTTACCAGCACCATAATCATAACCAGAACCATCAATCTCATAACCACCTGTACCAAAATATCTCTGATCAAGTACCACTAATCTCTGGAGCTCCCTTGGCCGCTCATAACCGCGAGCACGGCTGATATATCAGTTTCATAACACTCTGCAGAGGTTGTGCACTTTACCCACAAGCCGTGATTCCCTCTCTAGCCCGGGCTTGCAAGACCCTTATTCACTCCCGAGGTGAATGGCCAGGGATTCACTACGAAGCCTTTACAAAGATTCCCCGGGGCTGTAGCCACCCGTTAGGTTTCCTAAATGCACCGCACTCCTCCCCAAGGGGCGAACCCAAACTTGGCAGAGCGAGCCGCATACACCGAGCCCCATTGACGGCACGACGGCTAAGTGAACTACACCCCGGATCCTCTAATTATTCAGCTAAGGGCACCCCATTCCACCCTCATGGTTGCACTGTTTTCCCGGGCGGTCATCCATTGAACAGGTCCTTACGGAGAGGCACTCGAGAAACCGCTCGAGTCCCCTTGAAAACCACAAGTATAATCATAAAGGAGAACGGGAAAACAGCGTATCATAGATAATCACATCATGTTCATTGATTAGAGTTGAGCAATAGCATCAGACTAAGTAGTAATAATCCGACCCAAATAGGTAAACAAGGACATGGATAACAAAAGCTAGTCAATCCTTAGGTATAAATGTGTAATGCGGGAGGTGAATTAAAGAATGAATAGGACATAGATAGGTCAAAGGACACTTGCCTCCACCAAACGACTGCTGCTCAGGGGCTTCTCCTGCGAATTCCTCGGGCTCTTCGACCGGATCGTTCTCTATGCGAGCGCAAACATACATACATACATCCACATATTTAATACAAAAGAACAGTACACCATACAAGATAACAAATAAAGCGAACATGCATCAAGTATGACATTCGATAACGCATTTGTTATGGTTAGAAAGAAACGGGAAAGGTCTCGCAGGGGGTTAAATCTTATGCACTAATGACACAATTGGTTTTTAACAAAGTAATTCTGTTATATATATTTATATATACTAATGGAAACCTAATCACTTTTAGTTGATCAACATTGCACAGGGTAAACAATTAACTACGTGAATCAATAACATAACGGAATTTTAAATTAAACTTCCTATTTTCCCATAGCATGAACAGTGATTAGCCTACTTAAAATACAGTAATTATGATCACAGAAAGTAAATAAAATAAAAATAAAAATAAAAAAAAAAATAAAAAAAACAGAGGGGGGGGGGGCGGTTGAACCGGCCCTAGGGCGGTTGAACCGGCCCGGGGGCAGGCGGCCGAGCTGGGGCGGCCGAGCGCGGGGGGGGGCGGCCGAGCTGGGGCCGGGGGCGGCTGAGCCGGGGCCGAGGGCGGCTGAACCGGCCCGGGACAGGGGGGGCGCGACCAGGGGCCAGGGCGGGCGGCGGGCGCGGCCAGGGGGCCGAGCGGGCGGCGGGCGCGGCCAGGGGGCCGAGCGGGCGGGGCTGGGGGCGGCCGGGTGGCCGGGCGGCGCGGCCAAGGGCCAGCGGCCAAGGGGAGAAGGAGGGGAGGGGGAAGGAGAGAGGAGGGAGAAGGGGGAGGGGAGGGGGCTCACCGGCGAGGGGGGGGGGGGGCCGACGGCGAGGGCGCGCAGCCGGGGTCGGGGCAGCGGCGGCGGCTAGGGCAGGGAGGTGGGTGGGGGCGGCGGCTTGGGTGGGGAGGGAGAGAGGGAGAGAATGAGGGAGAGGGAGAGGGGATTTGGGGAAAAAGAGGGGGGGGTGGGGGCGGCTGGGCCTATTGGGCCCAAGGGGGGGCGCAAGGGGGCGACTGGGCCGGCCGGGGTCGGCCCAGGGCGCGGGAGAGAGAGAGAGAGGGGAGAGAGAAAGAGAGAGAGAAAAGAGAAAGAAAGATCTTCTTCTCATTTTCGAAATCCGGTCTTTCTACATGAATGCATTTGCACTTTCAAAGCAATCAAAAGAAATGCAAGGTTCGGCATGGTGCATCAAGCAACATAAAGCATTTAGGGTTTTTATACGTACGGGAATTCCAAACCGGATCCCGCTAGAACTTTGGAAAAGGTCAAGGTTTAGCGAGGGGAAAAAGAAAAAGAAAAGGTAACGCCCGAATTTTGGCGAGTAAAGAAAAGAAAAAATTCAACTGCAAAATTCGGGGCGTTACAAACCTATCCCCCTTAAAAGAATCTCGCCCTCGAGATTCAGGGCTGGCTAGCAAAGAGCTCCGGGTACTTGGCCATCAGATCATCTTCACGCTCCCAGGTTGCTTCTTCCTCAGAGTGGTGATTCCATCTGACTTTGCACATTCTGACGGTCTTCCTTCGGGTGACTCTATCTGCAACCTCAAGGATCTGAGCTGGCTTCTCAACATAGGTCAAGTCCTCCTGGACTTCCAGACCTTCCACTGGCAACTGCTCTTCCGGCACACGCAAGCACTTCTTCAACTGAGACACATGAAAGACATCATGCACAACAGACAAATTCTCTGGCAAACTGAGCTGATAAGCCACTTCTCCACGTCTTGCAAGAATCTGATACGGACCAATGTAGCGGGGTGCCAGCTTGCCTTTGACTCCGAATCTTCTGACTCCTCTGATCGGTGACACTTTCAGATAGACAAAGTCTCCGACTTCGAAACTCAGCTCTCTTCTTCTTGTGTCTGCATAGCTTCGCTGCCTTGATTGCGCTATCTTCAGATTCCCTCGGACCATCTTGATGTTCTCTTCGGCTTCAAGCAAAATGTCTGGCCCAAACACTTGCTTTTCTCCAGGCTGATCCCATTGCAACGGAGTTCTGCAACTCCTTCCATACAGCGCTTGAAACGGTGACATCTTCAAACTGGCCTGATAACTGTTGTTATAGGAAAACTCCGCATAAGGCAATCGCTTGTCCCATCCGGACTGATCTTGCAACGCACAGGCTCTCAACATATCTTCAAGAATCTGATTGGTTCTTTCAGTCTGACCATCTGTCTGCGGGTGATAAGCTGAACTGAAATTCAGATGCGTGCCCAAGGCTTCATGCAACTGCTGCCAGAAATGAGAGGTGAACTGCGTTCCTCTGTCTGACACTATCTTCTTTGGCACACCATGAAGACAAACGATCCGAGACATATACAATTCTGCCAATACTGCACTGTTGTAGTTGGTCTTGACAGGTATGAAGTGGGCTGACTTGGTCAAGCGATCCACTACTACCCAAATGGAATCGTAGCCGGCTCGAGTGCGAGGCAATCCGACTATGAAATCCATACCAATTTCATCCCATTTCCACTGAGGGATCTGCAACGGTTGCAACAATCCAGCTGGTCTCTGGTGCTCTGCCTTAATTCTTCGACAACTATCGCACATAGCCACATGCTCTGCGATTTCTCTTTTCATTCCGTACCACCAGAATTTCTTCTTCAGATCCTGATACATCTTCTCACTACCAGGGTGAATCGAATAAGCTGTCTCATGAGCTTCCTTAAGAATCAACTCCCGAATGGACTGGACATTGGGAACACACAAGCGGTCTTTGAACCATACCACACCTTCAGCATCTTCTCGAAAATCTTTGCCTCTGCCATCTAGAATCAATCGCCGAATCTCACTGATCTTTTCATCATTCTTCTGCGCTTCTTTGATTTCGCGCTCCAAGGTAGGTTCCAACTCAACTGTAACTCCTCGCGAATTGTTCAGAAATCCGAGACTCAACCTGTCAAACTCCTTGGCCAACTCATAAGGCATCGGGCGAGCGACCATCAGATTGACTTGACTCTTTCTGCTCAAAGCATCTGCCACTACGTTTGCTTTGCCGGGATGGTAATGGATCTCCAACTCATAGTCTTTGATCAATTCTAACCATCTTCGCTGCCTCATGTTCAACTCTGACTGAGTGAATATGTATTTCAGACTCTTGTGGTCTGTGTAAACATCGCATTTCTGTCCATACAGGTAGTGCCTCCATGTCTTCAGTGCGTGAACCACTGCTGCCAACTCTAGATCATGGATTGGGTAGTTCTTCTCATGAACCTTCAGCTGTCGGGACGAGTAAGCCACAACTCTTCCCTCTTGCATCAACACACATCCCAAACCTGTGTAACAAGCATCACAATACACCGAGAAGGGCTTGTGCACATCAGGCAAGACTAGGACAGGCGCTGTAGTCAACTTCTCTTTCAGCGCTTCAAAGGCCTCTTGGCATTTCTGGGTCCACTTGAACTCAACCTTGTTGCCTAGCAACGCTGTCATTGGTTTCGCAATCTTCGAAAACCCTTCAATGAATCGCCGATAATATCCGGCCATTCCAATGAAGCTCTTGATTCCTCTAGCATCTGTTGGCGCTTTCCAGTTTAGAATGTCTGCCACTTTCTTCGGATCCACAGCCAATCCTTCCTTGTTGATTATGTGACCCAAGAACAGGACTTCACTGATCCAGAACTCACACTTGCTCAACTTTGCATACAACTGGTGCTCTCGCAATCTCTGCAATACCATCCTCAAATGATCTGCATGCTCTTCTTTACTTTGAGAATAAACCAGAATGTCATCAATGAATACCACCACGAACTTATCAAGATAATCCATGAATACACTGTTCATCAAGTTCATAAAGAATGCTGGCGCATTGGTCAAACCAAAAGACATCACTGTGAACTCATATAAACCATACTTGGTAATGAATGCCGTCTTCGGAATGTCCGAAGGTCGGATCCTGAGCTGATGATAACCTGACCTCAGATCGATCTTGGAGAACACACTGGCTCCTCTCAACTGGTCGAACAGATCTTCTATTCTGGGCAAAGGATACTTGTTCTTGATCGTGACCTCATTCAAAGCTCGATAATCGATACACATCCTCTTGGTACCATCTTTCTTTTCCACAAATAGGACAGGGGCGGCCCAAGGCGAGGTGCTTGGCCGGATGTAACCTTTCTCTGACAGCTCATCAATTTGCTTCTTAAGTTCATCCAACTCTGGTCCAGATATTCTGTAAGCTCTCTTAGAGATGGGGGCGGTTCCAGGAAGAAGCTCTATAGCAAATTCAACTTTCCGCTCTGGTGGCATACCCGGTAAGTCCTTTGGAAACACATCCGGGAACTCGGACACAACCTTGATCCTCTCGATCGGGTCTGCTTCACTGCTATCAACAGCTATCTGATAACAACTTCCTTTCTTTGGCTCAGGCGGGACTAACTCGGTCACCACTTCCTCTCCTAGTGGGGACACCAACTTGATTGTCCTTTTATCACAACTGATAACTGCCTGATACTTATCTAACCAATTCATCCCTAGGATGACATCTATTCCCTGAGTACCCATTACTATAAGGTTGGCGGGAAATGCTATCCCCCTTATTTCCACACTTACATTTAAACAAATGCTATCAGCTCGAATTCTACCACCGGCTGAGTCAATTTGAATGGGGGTTAACATGGTAGTAGTTGGAAGATTATGTGCTTCTACCCATGATGCAGTAATGAAAGAATGTGTTGCTCCAGTATCAAATAACACTTCTGCAATATGGGAATCGACTGGGAACATACCTACTATCATGCCGGGGGTCTCCTGAACTGCTTCAGCTTCCAAGTGGTTCAGTCTTCCATGATTATAGCGCTGCTGAGAGCGATTGCCTGCTCCAGGCTGAGGCACATTCTGCTTTGCTGGGGCATTGGGGCCTGACTGCTGCTGGGCTGCCTTCTTCGGACATTGCATCACCCAATGGCCTTGCTCTCCACAGTGGAAACATGCCCTGTTTCCAACCTGAGCTGGTGCTACCTGACTGTTCTGCTGATTTGCTGGGGCAGGAAGACGAGGTGCTTGCTGATTCTGCTTCTGAAACTGACCTCCTGACTGATTGCTCTGACGGTTCTGGTACTGATGCTGAGGATACTGCCTTTGGAACTGCTGATACTGCTGACGCTGCTGATGCTGCTGAGGTGGACGCTGGTTCTGCCTGAACTGCTGAGGTTGATTGCCTGAGAAACGGGGACGGCTGCTGCTTCCAGGCTGGGGTCCACTGATCTTGCGCTTACGATCTTCCATCTCCTTGCGCTTCCTTTCTGTCATGATTGCTCTGTCAATCAGGTGCTGGAATGTCGGGAAGGTGTGGTTCATCAGCTGATACTGCAGAGGGTCAACCAAGCCTCTCAGGAAACGGTACTGTCGCTTGGCGTCGGTGTTGACATCTTCAGGAGCATAGCGAGACAATTGCAGAAACCTGTCTCGATACTCACTGACAGACGATGACCCTTGCTTAAGGGCCAGGAACTCCTCCTTCTTCACTGTCATCAGACCTGCAGGCACATGGTACTGACGAAAGCTACTTCTGAATTCTTCCCAGGTGATGGTGTCGGGGTTGGCATGGGTGGCGAGGTAAGACTCCCACCATGACTGGGCTGCTCCTCTCAACAGACGGGGACCATACAGAACTTTCTCCCTGTCATCGCACTGAGCGGTATGCAACTCCCGCTCCACAGTGCGCAGCCAATCTTCAGCATCCATGGGGTCAGAAGAGTGAGCAAACGTTGGTGGATGACCTCTCATGAATTCAGCACGCTTGTCTCTAGGCATCTGAGGCATCTGAGGCTGAGGTGGTGCTTGCTGCTGTTGCTGCTGCTGCTGCTGCTGAATGGCGGCCAGAGTCTGACCGATGGCTTGAACTGCCTGAGTCTGCATCAGAAACATCTGCTCAATCGACATCGGGGGCGGGGGCGGCAGGTGCTGCTGCTGGGGCACCTCATCCTGCGGAGCGGCTCGCTCCTGCTGAGCACGCCTTCCTCCTCTACGCCTGTTCTCTGACATCTGCAGAACGCAACCACACATCAGAACTGATCTGGCAAAGCTTGCAGCATAAGAAAAGAGTATAGAATTCTCCAACAGCACTGAACAGATGAGCATCTTCACTGATCTCCAACACAGACCACACAGCTTCTCAGATAAAGAGGAAAGGAGGATAATGGGTTTCCCAACTATATAACTAACTTTATTGACATAGTATGTAAACCAAAATGCAGGGGATACCCACACTCTGGTGACAATCATTACAAAGATCCAAACCAAACATAGTTCATCATGACAAACATAAATGCACAGGATATAGCAAACTACCCTGTCTAACTAAGACTAACTAAAACTGAGACTAACGCTAAGACTGAAGCTTCTATGTATATATTTATTTCGTATTAATTACAAGATCCAACTCTAACGATCTATGGTTCTAGAGTTATCTTGGTCTTGCAGGCGGGATTGCCATAAGACTGGTGTCCACGCTGAGGTGAGCGGTACGGGTGCTGAGTCCCAACGGGAGCGGGGGAACCACCGTCCAGATAACGACGCTCCGCGCGCTCAGCCCGCAGCTGGGCGATCTCAGCACGAGCCCTACTCAGCTCGTCTAATGCATGGTCCAGCTCCGTGTTTAGCACGGCGGCTAGGTTGACTGTGCTGCTCAACCTAGGATTGCCCTCACCGACAGGTGAGACAATCACGCCTCCTGTGCTGCCAGATGAACGGCGGGGGTAATACTTTAGGTCAAGACCGTCAGCTGCCCCACCGAAAACCGAGCAGTAGTGCGAAAGCGCACGCCGTGCAGCATCTTGCATGGCTGCCTCAGCTGAGTCCCGCTCAGAGATAGAATAGTGCTCTGAACAGGCCTCTGCACCCTGGAGACTGTCCTCCGGGCAGCGCACCAAGCAAGTAGCCTCCCAGCGGTCCGGGTAGACCCCGCGACTATGCTGGTAGACCACACAGCGATACTCGACGGACCAAGTATGCCGGTCAAATGCCCGACGTAGCAGGGTGTCGAGCGCATCGTGGAAGTGACACCCGCGAGCAGCGTCGCGAGTGATGGGTCGAGCAACCCATCCTTCCGGCTCAGGGTTAGCAGAGAAGTCGGTGTCGTGGCTCGAGCTGTCGTCGCCTCCTCCGTCGTCTGGGTCTCCTCCAGCAGCTACTCCAGAGGCTGGGGCGCCCAGTGGTGGTGCAGGGGGCGGCTCCAGAGGAAGCACAGGGGAGCAGCTCCTCACAGACTCTATCTCCTGGTGGAGCGAGAGGGAAGAGCTCCGCTGCTCCTGTCGTCGACGCTCCTGCTCCTCACGCAGGCGGTGGTGCAGTCTCTCCAAGTGGCTGGACTGTCCGGCCACGGGACGGCGAAGCGGACGCTCAGCAAGGCGGGAGGGTAAGAAGGGGATGACTGACTTTCGTGCAGTGTGTCTAAGTCGAGCCATCTACAAAAGACATCGCAAGCAAAAGGGTGAGAACAGAATTAATATGACCAGCAAGTAATAAGTAAATGAAGGATCAGAATGAAACATAATTTTCAGCAAGGTATAATATGTAGTAGAACATAGGTTTGGTCGGTAGGACCAACTTTTGAAGAGATATCAAAGTCAAGGAAGAGACAGAGGTCTATAGTCCTTAGAACGGCCATTCTACTCTAGGTTAGCGGTCCTACAGTCAGCACGGCTTTGATACCACTTATGTCACACCCGGTTTTAGAAGGCAAACCGAATGCGAACCATGTACGTGCCAGGATCAGTTATTCACGTACACAGCAGTTACATAATATGGACATCATCACACAGTGCTCAAAATAGTATTAAAAGGGGAAATAGTCGATTACATCATACGTCTGAGACGTCCATATAGTTCTTACAATAAATCAAAGTGCGGAAAAGAAACGTAGATAACGCGGCCTTCACAGGCAGCCGACTGGGGGTTGCCGCTAACCCACACCTAGAACTCGTCGTAATCTTGGAACTCCTGGAAGTCTCCTTCCACAGCTTCATCTTCTCCTGAGCAGTGGTTGCAATGCTGACAACCTGGGGGGGGTTTGGTGTGTAGAGCAAGGGTGAGTACACATCAACATACTCAGCAAGTATCCTGTTTGGCTGTAGTGGACTAGCTTTATGTGGGGATAAGTCAAGCAGTTGCTTTTAGTTGGTCAGATTATTATTTACTAGTAGAAAGCCAAGTTTTAGCATTAACCCAAGTTATTAACCCGATGTACCCTTTCCAAACGGAAAGAATACCACTTACCAGCACCATAATCATAACCAGAACCATCAATCTCATAACCACCTGTACCAAAATATCTCTGATCAAGTACCACTAATCTCTGGAGCTCCCTTGGCCGCTCATAACCGCGAGCACGGCTGATATATCAGTTTCATAACACTCTGCAGAGGTTGTGCACTTTACCCACAAGCCGTGATTCCCTCTCTAGCCCGGGCTTGCAAGACCCTTATTCACTCCCGAGGTGAATGGCCAGGGATTCACTACGAAGCCTTTACAAAGATTCCCCGGGGCTGTAGCCACCCGTTAGGTTTCCTAAATGCACCGCACTCCTCCCCAAGGGGCGAACCCAAACTTGGCAGAGCGAGCCGCATACACCGAGCCCCATTGACGGCACGACGGCTAAGTGAACTACACCCCGGATCCTCTAATTATTCAGCTAAGGGCACCCCATTCCACCCTCATGGTTGCACTGTTTTCCCGGGCGGTCATCCATTGAACAGGTCCTTACGGAGAGGCACTCGAGAAACCGCTCGAGTCCCCTTGAAAACCACAAGTATAATCATAAAGGAGAACGGGAAAACAGCGTATCATAGATAATCACATCATGTTCATTGATTAGAGTTGAGCAATAGCATCAGACTAAGTAGTAATAATCCGACCCAAATAGGTAAACAAGGACATGGATAACAAAAGCTAGTCAATCCTTAGGTATAAATGTGTAATGCGGGAGGTGAATTAAAGAATGAATAGGACATAGATAGGTCAAAGGACACTTGCCTCCACCAAACGACTGCTGCTCAGGGGCTTCTCCTGCGAATTCCTCGGGCTCTTCGACCGGATCGTTCTCTATGCGAGCGCAAACATACATACATACATCCACATATTTAATACAAAAGAACAGTACACCATACAAGATAACAAATAAAGCGAACATGCATCAAGTATGACATTCGATAACGCATTTGTTATGGTTAGAAAGAAACGGGAAAGGTCTCGCAGGGGGTTAAATCTTATGCACTAATGACACAATTGGTTTTTAACAAAGTAATTCTGTTATATATATTTATATATACTAATGGAAACCTAATCACTTTTAGTTGATCAACATTGCACAGGGTAAACAATTAACTACGTGAATCAATAACATAACGGAATTTTAAATTAAACTTCCTATTTTCCCATAGCATGAACAGTGATTAGCCTACTTAAAATACAGTAATTATGATCACAGAAAGTAAATAAAATAAAAATAAAAATAAAAAAAAATAAAAAAAACAGAGGGGGGGGGGGGCGGTTGAACCGGCCCTAGGGCGGTTGAACCGGCCCGGGGGCAGGCGGCCGAGCTGGGGCGGCCGAGCGCGGGGGGGGGGGCGGCCGAGCTGGGGCCGGGGGCGGCTGAGCCGGGGCCGAGGGCGGCTGAACCGGCCCGGGACAGGGGGGGCGCGACCAGGGGCCAGGGCGGGCGGCGGGCGCGGCCAGGGGGCCGAGCGGGCGGCGGGCGCGGCCAGGGGGCCGAGCGGGCGGGGCTGGGGGCGGCCGGGTGGCCGGGCGGCGCGGCCAAGGGCCAGCGGCCAAGGGGAGAAGGAGGGGAGGGGGAAGGAGAGAGGAGGGAGAAGGGGGAGGGGAGGGGGCTCACCGGCGAGGGGGGGGGGGGGGCCGACGGCGAGGGCGCGCAGCCGGGGTCGGGGCAGCGGCGGCGGCTAGGGCAGGGAGGTGGGTGGGGGCGGCGGCTTGGGTGGGGAGGGAGAGAGGGAGAGAATGAGGGAGAGGGAGAGGGGATTTGGGGAAAAAGAGGGGGGGGTGGGGGCGGCTGGGCCTATTGGGCCCAAGGGGGGGCGCCAGGGGGCGACTGGGCCGGCCGGGGTCGGCCCAGGGCGCGGGAGAGAGAGAGAGAGGGGAGAGAGAAAGAGAGAGAGAAAAGAGAAAGAAAGATCTTCTTCTCATTTTCGAAATCCGGTCTTTCTACATGAATGCATTTGCACTTTCAAAGCAATCAAAAGAAATGCAAGGTTCGGCATGGTGCATCAAGCAACATAAAGCATTTAGGGTTTTTATACGTACGGGAATTCCAAACCGGATCCCGCTAGAACTTTGGAAAAGGTCAAGGTTTAGCGAGGGGAAAAAGAAAAAGAAAAGGTAACGCCCGAATTTTGGCGAGTAAAGAAAAGAAAAAATTCAACTGCAAAATTCGGGGCGTTACACTCATACAAAATGTCCTCTTGCCTCTCTAGTAGTCTATCTTTTTCATTTAAAGCATCAATCAATTCATTGATCTTTTCTACCTTTGCTCTATCTAAGCCTTTGAATAAGCTAGAATAATCTACTTCATCATCACTAGAATCATCATCACTTGAAGTAGTATACTTAGGGGTTTCTCGAACGCTTACCGTTTTCTCCTTTGCCATGAGGCAAGTGTGGCGTTCGTTGGGGAAGAGAGAAGATTTGTTGAAGGCCGAGGCTGCCAGTCCTTCATCATCGGAGTCGGATGACGAGCAGTCCGACTCCCATTCCTTTCCAAGATGTGCCTCGCCTTTAGCCTTCCTATAGCTTTTCTTCTTCTCCTTCTTCCCATTTCTTTCTTCCCCCTGGCCATTTTCATTATCAGGACATTGAGCAATAAAATGACCTGTCTTACCACATTTGAAGCAGGAGCGCTTTCCCTTTGCTTTGCTCTTGTTAGGATACTCCTTGCATCCTTTTAGCGCGGTCTTGAAGCGCTTGATGATGAGAGCCATCCCATCTTCGTTTAGCTCGGCCGCCTCAACTTGTGCCACCTTGCTTGGTAGCGCCTCCCTGCTACTTGTTGCTTTGAGAGCAACGGGTTGAGGCTCGTAGATGGGTAATGGGCCATTAAGTGTGTCGTCTACATATCGGGCTTCTTTTACCATCATGCGCCCGCTCACAAACTTTCCGAGTATCTCCTCGGGCGTCATCTTTGTGTACCTGGGATTTTCACGGATGAGGTTCATAAGATGAGGGTCGATAACGGTAAAAGACCTGAGCATAAGTCGGACGACGTCGTGGTCCGTCCATCTCATGCTCCCATAGTTCCTAATCTTGTTGACCAGGGTCTTGAGCCTGTTGTACGTCTGTGTTGGCTCCTCTCCCCTGATCATAGCGAACTTTCCCAGCTCTCCTTCCACCAACTCCATTTTGGTGATCATGGTGGCGTCATTTCCCTCATGTGATATTTTGAGGGTGTCCCAGATCTGCTTGGCGTTGTCCAAGCCGCTCACCTTGTTGTACTCATCCCTGCACAAAGATGCTAGCAAAACAGTGGTAGCTTGTGCATTTTTATGGATTTGCTCGTTAATAAACATAGGGTTATCCGTACTATCAAATTGCATTCCATTTTCGACTATCTCCCAAATACTAGGATGGAGAGAGAATAGATGACTACGCATTTTATGACTCCAAAAAGAGTAGTCCTCTCCATCAAAGTGTGGAGGTTTACCAAGAGGAATTGAAAGCAAATGAGCATTGGAGTTAAAAGGAATACGAGAATAATCAAATGAATAATTTGAATTAACCAGTTTCTTTTTCACGTCGTCGTCGTCTCTTGGTGAAGAAGAAGATTCGTCGCTGTCGTAGTACATGATCTTCTTGATGCGCCTCTTCTTCTTCTTCCCGTCCTTCTTTTTATGACTCGAGCCAGAGTCAGTGGGCTTGTCATCTCTAGGCTCGTTGAAGAAGGACTCCTTTTCCTTGTCGTTGACCACCATCCCCTTTCCCTTAGGATCCATCTCTTCGGGCGATTAGTCCCTTACGTGAAGAGAACGGCTCTGATACCAATTAAGAGCACCTAAAGGGGGGTGAATAGGTGATCCTGTAAAATTCAATAACTAATAGCCACAAAACTTGGTTATAAAGATGTTAGTGCTCAAAAGAACCAAGTGGCTATAGAGTGAGCTCTTGCGAATCACAATAGTCACAAAGAAAGATAACACAAGAGACACAGTGATTTATTCCGTGGTTCGGCCAAGTATAACACTTGCCTACCTCCACATTGTGGCGTCCCAATGGACGATGGTTGCACTCAATCCCTTTCAAGTGATCCAAAGATCAACTTGAATACCACAACTTTTCTTGCTTATATCTTTTCCCATTTGCGAGGAATCTCCACAGGTTGGAGCCTCTCGCCCTTACAACAAAAGATCACAATGAAAACACAAGAGTAAGGTTGGGAGCAACACACACAAATCCGCAGCACACACACACACACACACAAGCCAAGACTTGAGCTCAAATGAAGCACAGAGAGTTCACAGCTAGAACGGAGCTCAAATCACTAACACGATCGATCAAGTGCGTGGAGACGGAGTGTGGAGACATAGAATTGCTTTGTGACTGCTTGGGTGACTCCTCCATGCGCCTAGGGGTCCCTTTTATAGCCCCAAGGCAGCTAGGAGCCGTTGGAGACCAACAAGGAAGGCAATTCTTGCCTTCTATTGGGTGGCACACCGGACAGTCCGGTGCACCACCGAACAGTCACTATAGCATGTCCGGTGCGGATCTCCTTCCTAATTTGGCGCAGCCGACCGTTGCAACTCTGGGCTGGTTGGCGCACCGGACACTGTCCGGTGCACACCGGACAGTCCGGTGCCCCCAGCCGACCGTTGGCGCGAGCCACGCGTCGCCCGCGGATTGCGCGGCCGACCGTTGTGCTGGCGGTCGTTGGCTCACCGGACAGTCCGGTGCACCACCGTACAGTCCAGTGAATTTTAGCCGTACGCCGTTGAACTTTTCCCGAGAGCGACGACTTCACCGCGGACGACTCACCAGACAGTCCGGTGCACCACCGGACAGTCCGGTGAATTATAGCCGTACGCCGCCGTCGAGTCCCGAGAGCGGTCGGTTCACCTTGGACTCGTCTGGCGCACCGGACACTGTCCGGTGCACCCAGACCGAGCAGCAGTTGGCTGTACACAGCCAACTCTTTCCCAATCTATTTTCTCCTGTTTCTAGCAC
Source organism: Zea mays (assembly GCF_902167145.1). Classification (NCBI taxonomy): domain Eukaryota; kingdom Viridiplantae; phylum Streptophyta; class Magnoliopsida; order Poales; family Poaceae; genus Zea; species Zea mays. The sequence goes on along the minus strand of NC_050104.1, from coordinate 6,570,550 downwards.
TTAGACACAATACATTAGTACCCAAATCAATGTACTAAGTCTAGGAACGTACCTTGTTACATGATTTGCACTTCTTCAATCTTTGGCACAATTTAACACTTAGAGAATATGTGTTGGGAACTTAATCACCAAAACAATATAGAAATGGCCCAAGGGCACATTTCCCTTTCAGTGAGGGGGAGAGAGGGGGCGGTCAGATCCCGATCGAAGGGCTAGGATTAGATCTACTCGGGTTGAGTCCGAACCACCCGATCTCGGACAGACGATCGAGATCTAACGGTCAGGGCTGGCTTGGGCGCGGTGGTGCCGCTCGGTCCCACGGTGAGAGTTCGCTGGAGACGAGCAGACCGACCACAGCGGGGCGCTAGAGGCTCGGGGACTAACCTAGGCACAATCAGGGAGGTCTGGCGAACTCAGCCATGGCCTACACGCTGGCGCAGGAGCACCAGAGGGCGCAGACCACGGTGGAGCAGGCTAACGGCGGTGTTGGATTGCTCCGACGAGCAATCGCGCGAGCTACTGAGCGAGGATAACCAAATTAAGGGCATGAGCAGGTTGCTCACCTTGAGTAGAAGCGCTAGCGTCGCGAAGCAGCGGCGGAGGCGTAGAGGCTCAATGGGGCGACAGTGGCGGACTCCTGCTGCGCAAGAAAACGCTTCGGTGAGCGTGGACCGGGCGCAGCAGGGAGGGAGAGGGCACACCAAAGGGTGTCCTGAGTAGGTGACGGCAAGGTGAAGCTCACCGTGACACTGGCGCAACAGTGGCCACGGAACAGACGGTGGGCGTCGGCGGGCGGTGTTGGAGCTCTCGGTTTGCGCAGGCAGAGCGAGAGAGAGAGGGCGAGGGAGCTAGGCATAGGGCGCAAATGAGAGAGGGGAGGTGGGCGAGCAGGACGCAGAGGTCAAAAGGGGCACGGGGGGCTCGGACGTGGCCGGAGAACGCGCGGTCGTGGGCGCGTCCACGGCGGGAGATTGCAGGCGAGAGGTTAGAGACAGCTGACAGGTGGGGACGGCGGGACAGAGAGAGGGAGAGCGGGTGCGCGCGAGAGAACTAGCGCCGACAGGTCTGGCCCACGAGACAGAGAGAGAGGGAGGGAAGCGCGCTCGGGTTGGCGCCGACAGGCGGGACCCGCCTGTCAGACGCAGGGGGCGCGCAGGCTAGGCTAAATGGGCCGACTTGGGCTGAAATGGCCTTTTCTATTTTCCTGGAATTTCTATTGCCTTTTCTATTTTTTTCTCTAGGGTTTTCAATTCAAATTCAAATCAAATCAACCATGTGCAACAATTGAAAGAATATTTGGGGTTCAACATGATGCAACATTCCATGACTCATATGTTTTGGGCAAAATAAAATAAATAATCCCTCACTAATACAACTAACTCTAATTAAAAGAGAAATATAGAGGGAAAACTAGAGAGAGAGAGAGAGAGACTAAAGTGAGATAGAGAAGAGTAACACCTAAATTTGGATGATCATAAGAAATTTTATACCCCCAAATTCAAGGTGTTACACATTGGCCCGATGCGCCATTTGGGACGCCCTTCTTCGTGTGTTACCGAGGAATGAAGACCCGATGCGTTGTTTGGGGTGCCCTTCGTACACTTTGACGACCTGAACCACTCTAAACACTTGTGTTCTCATGTCCATCTGAAGGGTCAGGCAAACACCTAAGCTTACTCCTCATCTGAGGACCAGGGTGGTTGCAATCCGCCACCCGACCGGAGGATTCATCCTTCGACACCCTTGCCTGATATCAACCAATCTTGACATAATTAGCGTTATACAGTTGCCGAATGGCACTATAGGAGCATTCAGTAGAAGCAATACCTTGTGATGGACTGCATCATCAATGACCTCAAGCAAAATAGTACCAAAAAACGAATGTAGCTCATTTGTGATAGTGAAGAATTCATCAGCTCATATCTCGTCCCTATCAAAACAACTCGCTGTGTCTACAAAACCATTGAAGACTTCTTAAGCGATACTATCACCAACATCACCAATAAGGGGTTCATTCATTTTTTGATCACCAAGAGTAACAAGCACTAACTGTCAGTTGACCTAACCAAATCTAATAAGGTGGTGGATGCACACAAACTACTCTCAACGCACTAGCGAGGCTGCTAAGCACGTGGTTGTCGACTCTCAAGTCTCTGACTAGGCAATGACTCTTCCTCACTCTCAAATAGTTCCTTCATCGGTTCAAATAGGCAAGAGACCTCATTTCACCGAGTCAGAGGGCATAAATAGCCCCAAGTAATAGAACTAGCCGCTACAATCCAACTCAATGTGGTTAGATGCATCGTGTCCAATACACACCAACTTCATACATCTGATACATATGGTGCTCAAACTGGTGCTACACTAAACACGTCTGATGAGTACAACCTTGAATGCATGGTTGCAGACCTCTTTAAGTGGTTTGTCCGGTGTTGTGTCTGGTGGCACACTAGACACGTTCGATGAGTACTTAGCCTCTCAAAAGCAGTTTAAACCCTTTTTGGGTATCCTGTGAGGTGGTGCATAGGACATATCCCGTGAGTATGGGTCTGACGCCACTTCTGCAAGCTCTCTGAGTGCCATGTTCGGTACACCATATTTGACGCACATTGTACACATTGGTGCTACATTGAATGCAACAGAGCACACTGCTGTTCGATGGCCCATACCTGGTGCGTACCGGACATGTTCAGTGCTATCGTAGAATCATCAACTCACTTGTTTCAATCACTTTTTGAGTTGAGTTCTATTTCAAACTTCTCATGGGTTTACCTAGCACTAATTTTTCATAAGTGTGCATCACCACACCTAACTAAACTTGCCGAAGTCAAGCTACCCATTTCATGCTCCCTTTATAATACAACTAAAGGAAAATTAAGATCATATCACAACCTTAAGTGTCCAACAACTTATACACTTAGAACTAGCTGACCCTTAACCTTATTGATCAATTTTTAAAATCAACCATTGATATCCATCAATATGAATACCACATAAGCCATCATATCCCATTATTCTGATCTAATTTACCTTATTTTTTTTTGCAAAGCACATGTAAGTCACATAACCTTATGTTGTCACTAATCATCGAAACAAAACTGGAACCTAGATGCTTTCAGTCTCCCCCTCTTTAGTGATTGATGACAACCTATTCTTGAGTATGTGGGAAAAGTTTTGAAGGAACCTTGTTTATATGAACTTTTTACATTGACACATGAAATTTTAGTGTAAAATGATCAATCCATATACATCCACCATAAATAAGAAGGTTAAGCTCATCCACATGAATGAATAAGCTTGTTCGCATGAGATATTAAATGAAAGGTTATGAACCAGCACATGTGACATATTATAAGATATAAAGTAAAAACAAGTGATATCACACCATAACACACATATCATACATATGCAAGACATAAAGTGGATAATACAAAACATAAAACATGTGAAAGTACATATGGGAGTATCACACATAGAAAATATGGTAAGTCAACTCATGTGTCTCTCACTCCCCCTATCACTCTCACTTCCCATGTATTACATACTCTCATCTTCCCCTTTGCCATGCAGCACCCAAATCTTCACATGTAGACGGTCCGTGCCAGCTCTAAAATTCCCTTTACTCAACTTGTCACCTTCGGGCTGAACCAGATCTTCACATGCAGACGGTCCATGAATTATAGCCGGACGGTCTGCACTTTATAGCCGGACGGTCCGCACTTTATAGCCGAACGGTCCGCAATTTTAGCTAGACTGTCCATGATTTATAGTTCCTGTCCGAAGTCATAGTGGTGTCGCGGACGGTCCGCCAGAAGGGGCCGGACGGTCCACACTTGGCGATTTCAGAACTTGAGTTTCTGACTCGTCATTGATCTTTGAACAATCTTCTCCAAGTTGTTTTGGCTAAACTTGAGAGAGATCCTATGACTTAGAAAATATTTCAAGTGGCTTTCCATCTAGTCTAAGTCATGGATCATGAACATTTTGATTCTCTAACTCGTATTTCTTATTTTGCTAACTAGCTCCAAAATAGTGAGATGTTGATTTCGAGCTTTCCAACCTCTCTAGAAGTGTTGAATAGGTTAGTCGGGGTGTTTATAACTTATCCAAAGAGTAGAACTATTGGTAGTTCATCTATTCCATGTTTGCCCCCTATATGGTTGGATTTGAGCTGATTCTGACTTAGAAACTAAAATGTTGCTCTTATGAACCTGTGAATCAAAGACTAGGAAAACTAGTTAGTCTAAATGGTTGTGATGGTCATCAAGCACCAAAATCAATATAAGAAATGGTTTAAGGCCATTTCCCTTTCAGGCAGAAATCAAATGAATGTGCTTGGAGAGAGTAGAATCTTTCTACTCTTCATGACTCCTAGTAGTAGAGAGAGGATCAATGTATTTAATATGATTTGGGAAGAAATTGTCCATGCATCCTGGTATCCGTTGAAGGTTGTATTCATGCACCCTACATCATGAAGATGATTGAAGTTGTCACTTAGATCAGATATGATATGGATGCATGTCAGGCACAACCGCTATACCCCTACTGGATTGATCCCAATAATCCAGCAGACCGGTCAAAGCGGGCTCCTGTTGGCTCTGGTGGTCCAACATCCTCTAATGAGACAGCTCCTCATCCTCTCCTCCATGAGTCTTCCTCCTATCCTACTGCCGCCTCTCGTCCGATGGACCGCGATGATCGAGGAAGGGGTCATGTAAGGAGGCCAACTCCCTTCATGTGTATGGCGAGAGGTCTTGTAGGCATGTTTGCCATTTGTCGTAGCCACACCGCTGACACTGTGGAGCAGCGACGTGAGGCACGTGAGCATGATGACAACATGCACCAATTTGCTGCTCATATGGGTTACAACATGCCTCCCCACCAGCATAATGCCCCTTTGCCAGTCTATCTAGAGGACTTAAATTTGTGGCACTATCAAGAGTATGTGGTGCCTTTTATTAATCTAGAGGATGAAGAGGAAGAATTTGTTGATGATGGATCCTTTTAGTCTGCTCCTGCTCGTGGTGTTGTACTAAGTGATCCTCGACCCTCTTCTTTAGCTCTGCCTCCTCCTCCAATGTCCTTCTTCCTCTACCCAGCCGCCTGTAGAAGACCCTCCACGTGAGTCGTCTTTTGCAGATCAATGGGTTGAGTCTTTGTTTCCATCTTATCCTCCTCCTCCTGGTTCTTATGGCGGCCCTGGTGGATGGTGAGTTGGGTTCTCTTCTCATTTTGGTGCTTGGTGCCAAAAATGGGGATAAATGTGTTGGAGATTGAAGATGGTATTGCTTGAAGATGCTAGAAGGAAAAGATAAGTTGAAGAAGACGTTTTTGTGGCCCTTGAGAGCGACCTTTTGTTCTATATGTTATCTATTCATGTATTGAACTCTGGCTTATAATAACTATACTATGTGATGATGTTTGAACTTGTGATGTATGATGGCCACTGACCATGAACACTTGATGATGCTCTATCTTTATTGTAATAACTGTTAGAACTTTTTATGATGATCTACTATGCCATTTGCTATTCCTTGATGATATGTGATGAGCTATGTGCATGAATTGTTACTTGCATCATGATTTCTTATATGACACTATGGGGTGTTTGGTTTCTAGGGACTAATTTTTAGTCCCTTTATTTTATTCCATTTTAGTCCCTAAATTGCCAAATGCGGAAACTAAAATATTACTGGACGCAATCCATATATCATATCACCTGAATAAAACTTTTCATGTTTCATAAATATTACTTGTATATATTAAGCAATTAATTAATCAAATTAAACTTTATACGAAGTAAAGCATGTCTAAACTTTTCCACCCATAAAAAAGAAAGATAACAACAATTACAAGAATTTTTGTGGAAACTCTAGTAACCCTATAATTAGGTGCGCATTATTGACACAAGCATGCAAATTTTTAACGAAAATATTTATCAAATGGGATCAACACAGTCAAAGACACTTGCCTTGGTCTAAATAGTGTTGTTCGGTAAACTCTAATCCTTGCTCTTGATATCCATGTAACATTTTCTGGACCGTGTTCTTGTCTACGGTGATCGGTCACACAAGCATACATAAGAGAAAACAACAATCAATATACACACAAAAATAATGGAGGCATAAGTTTATCAAAAAAAAATATATTTTTATGATTTTTGGATAATTTTTAAAAATATATTTAGTTTGATTTACCTCGCTGAACTTTCAATCCAATCTGATTTATTTTTAACGCTACGTCAGTAAAATCATCCAAGAGAAAAAAATATAGTTTCTAAAGTTAAGAGGTTTGATAAACTGATTTTACAGTTTAACGAGAAGAAATCGAACCACCATATAGTCGAGAAAACTTTCAACTTTCTCCACCGGCAACGAAATCAGTGAGCCTATTGGGCTGCTGTATAAGTTACTGTTGCAATGGACATCCTAATGGCCTGTGCACATGGCAGGCCAAAGTTTTTTTGGATCGGCAAACAGGTCCAGATGGTCCTGGCTTTAGGCTTTTGAAATACCTGTCTTTTTATTGGCCTCATGACAACGGGTCATATGAAATCCTGCCCCATCTCTTCTTCTTGCAAGTTGCAACCTGAGTGACGGTTTTGCGTTCACTTGGGGACATGGATCTTTTTTTTATGTACAACTGCAGCAAGAATTCGAAAATTGACCTGACCTATTGAAATTTAACAAATCTCTAAAAATTGAAAATAAACAAGGGTCCATAACAGTTGGATGTACACCCCGACAACTCCTTTCCCGACACAGCGACATGCCATCCAAGAACTGATCGACCACGAAAGTGTCGCAAAAAGAGAAGACGCCCAAAAGTTCATCGATGTGGACTATTCATGGATTGTCAATGGCGGATGCGTCTATATGTCGCTAACAATTCGTCGTCGGCTTCTGCACAGCCAGACATGAGGCACCCAGTGTTGCATCAGCCGGTTGTGTACTCTATCTACCAACAAATGTGTCCTGACTTCTGAATCCCTGCGTTTCGGCCACGTCCAAAGCCCCGCTGGCCCACAATGGGTTATACAGGTGTGTGTATGCCCTCTACCTCTACTGCGAGGATGCATGTGTTTTCTAGCGACCTACAGTGCGCCTGACATGGATGTATGATTAAATATGTGTCTAAGACTCTAAGAGACAATTAATTTATAAAAAATCTAATGAATATTTAAAATAAAAGCCTATCAGTTTAGTTTGCTCTTCTTATAAGACCTTGTTCGGTTAAAAGGGATAATCTCACCATAGATTGGGTCTGGATCGGATGAATCCATACCTCACGTCCAATCCTATGGTGAGATTAAATCCACCATTTAATTCATATATCTCTCAAAACTAGTTATTCTTTTAATCCATTGATTCTAATATAAACTTGTGCAATACCTTCATAGATTTGTTCCATACTAATGAACTATGAATAGAATCCATGCCTTCCGTAGTTTAAAAAATTCTCAAACCTTTGGGTTATAATCCATGATGGGTTTAAACGAATAAAAAAACCGAGTAGGTTTGGATTTTTTTGGGGCATGAATTATGACATGAATTTAATTCCAATCCATACTAATCTAGAGCTGGATTGATGTAAATGAACAAGGCCTAAACTGGCTATGAATACGATCCTTTGGTCTCTCCCTTTAAGATGAGCTGTTCATTTTCAACTTTCACACAAATAACATATATGAAATCTATAGGATGCTTAAGAAATCCAAGAAAGCATTAAAAAGAACTCTAATCATATAATGATAGTTTAAAAGGACGATAAGAAACAGAAATGCTTTTATAAAGCATAGAACGAGAACAAGACTAAAGATGATATTTCAAAGACAATACAGAGCCCAAGTTTAGACATTCTCCTAAAGACAAATGCTTATGTTATGGTGATCTTGTACATTGGTTTAAAAAGTGCAAGTACTAGGAAGAAAAGAAAAAAAAAGGCTAGCGTGACTTCTACTTCAGGTATATATGTTATTGAAATTAATATTGTTGTTTCTTCTAGTGAATCCTGAGTATTTGATACTGGAACAATGATTTACATGGACTAAAAAGGACCCAAATTTTTGAAAGAGGCGAGCCGAATGTGCGTGGTTGCAATAGAGCAAACATTGATATATTGGTTATCAACACTTATCATTTATCATCACCATCATCATTATTTTTGGAATTCAATAATTGTTATTATATTGTAGCTTTGTGCAAGAAAATTATATCTTTTTATATTTAGAGGAAGATGGTGGCTATAAGATAATAATTGAGAACAAATTTTGTTCTATTTATTTGAATAACCTGTTTTATGCATGATGTCCATTGATGAATGTATGTCCTAGATCTTGACTATCACACCCGGATTTAAGGGATAAAGTCAGGTGCGTCTCATATGTGCGCCAAAGAAGAACAACACATATAATGATAAAGTGTATAGAGATAAATGTCACAAATATCATAAATGTTATTATTACATAGTGGAAGTCTTACAAAAATAAATGATAGTAATAAAGCGAAGTAAACGTCCATCCTTGGTGCCATAAAGCTGACTGGGAGATGCCACCTAGATCAACTCGTACTCCTCATTGTACGGCTCCTCCTGGACCACATGTTCTTCTTCTCTGAGGGGGGAGGTTATGTATCGCAAGTGTGAGCTCACAAAAGATCATAGCTCAATAAGTTGTGGGGAATAATGTGCATGAACTCACCAAAGGTGGGAGTTCATGTGAAGTGTAAAGCTGATTAACAATAGGGGTTCAAGCTGAGCATTGCTTTTAATAAGTTGGTCAAATTTTATTAGCAATTACTAGATGTAAGTAAATACCATACCAGAATAATAATGGAACAAAATTAATAATAAAACTCAATGCGATGCTGTCGGCGTTTCGAGACCGGGGGGTCCCTAAGCCGACGAGTGAGTGTGCCGCGTGCCCCAGCCCAGATGGGTCGAGCGCGTGGGCGAGCGCGAAGGGGGAAAGCGAGGTGGCCGGAGACGGACGTGAGAGAGGTGGAAATCCCGCGGCCTTCGTGTTCGTCCCGCGCCCAGGTCGGGTGCGCTTGCAGTAGGGGGTTACAAGCGTCCACGCGAGTGAGGGAAGCGAGCGGCCCCAAGAGAGCGCCTGTCCCCGTCCTCGTCCCCGCGCGGCCAACCTTCTCTAAGAAGGCCCTGGTCCTTCCTTTTATAGGCGTAAGGAGAGGATCCGGGTGTACAATGGGGGTGTAGCAGAATGCTACGTGTCTAGCGGGGGGAGAGCTAGTGCCCTAAGTACATGCCAATGTGGCAGCCGGAGAGATCTTGGCACCCTGCTGGCGTGATGTCGTGGCTGTCGGAGGAGCAACGGAGCCTGGCGGAGGGACAGCTGTTGGAACGGTTGTGTCCTTGCTGACGTCGCCCTGCTTTCGTAAGAGAGCTGAGAGCCGCCGTCGTCACGGGGCTAGCGGGGCGCCATCATTGCCTATCTGGCGGAGCTAGCCAGATGGGACACCGGTCTTGTTTTCTGCGGCCCGAGTCGGCTCGGGGTAGGGTGATGATGGCGCTTCCTGTCGACGTGGCTGGCCTGTGCCCTAGGTTGGGCGACGTGGAGGCTCCTCCGAAGCCGGGGTCGAGTCTGTCTTCCATGGCCGAGGCCGAGTCCGAGCCCTGGGTCGGGCGGAGCGGAGTTCGTCGTCTTCCAGGGCCTTAGCCCGAGTCCGAGCCCTGGGTCGGGCGGAGCGGAGTTCGTCGTCTTCCGGGGCCTTAGCCCGGGTCCGAGCCCTGGGTCGGGCGGAGCGGAGTTCGTCGTCTTCCGGGGCCTTAGCCCGAGTCCGAGCCCTGGGTCGGGCGGAGCGGAGTTCGCCGTCTTCCGGGGCTTAGCCCGAGTCCGAGCCCTGGGTCGGGCGGAGCGGAGTTCGCCGTCTTCCGGGGCTTAGCCCGAGTCCGAGCCCTGGGTCGGGCGAAGCTCCCTATGGCGCCTTTGGCAGGGCCTGGCTCCCTTTGCGTTAAATGCTCCTGCGGCTTGGCCGGTTGGTGCGGCGATTTAGTCAGGGTTGCTTCTTAGCGTAGGCAAGGCCTCGGGCGAGCCGGAGACGTGTTCGCCGTTAAAGGGGGGCCTCGGGCGAGACGGAAACCCCTCGGGGTCGGCTGCCGTTGCCCAAGGCTAGGCTCGGGCAAGGCGTGATCGAGTCGCTCGTACGGACTGATCCCTGACTTAATCGCACCCATCAGGCCTCTGCAGCTTTATGCTGATGGGGGTTACCAGCTGAGAATTAGGCGTCTTGAGGGTACCCCTAATTATGGTCCCCGACAGTAGCCCCCGAGCCTCGAAGGGAGTGTTAGCACTCGCTTGGAGGCTTTTGTCGCACTTTTTTGCAAGGGGACCAGCCTTTCTCGGTTGCGTTCTGTTCCGGTGGGTGCGCGCGAGCGCACCCGCCGGGTGTAGCCCCCGAGGCCTCGGAGGAGTGGTTTCACTCCTTCGAGGTCTTAATGCCTTGCGTAACGCTTCAGCAGGTCTGGTTGTTCCCTCATGCGAACTGGCCGTAGCCCGGGTGCACGGTCGGGGCCCAAGTTCTCGGGCTGGTATGTTGACGCTGTCAACGATTTGGCCGGAGCCGGGTCTGCGAGAGCAGCCCCCGAGCCTCTGCACAGGGCGAGAGGACGATCAGGGACAGACTCGACTTTTTTACGTACGCCCCTACGTCGCCTTTCCGCAAGGAGGAGGGGGGGAGAGCGCCATGCTACCCTCGATGGGCACCGAACATGGTGTCTCCGGTGAGCTGCAAGCGGGTAATCCGAGTGGACGTCCGTGCCCCATTCGTTAGGGGTCGGCTAGGGGCCCAGAGGCACGCCCAAAAGTACCTGCGGGTGATCTGCCGGACCCGGTCCCCTAGCGACGGGGTCCGAGGGCTCGATGCCTCCCTCTGATGGGATTCCGTTGCAAGATCGCTCCCGCTGGTCTCGGAAATGTCCTAGGGTACCTCGGGAGCGCAGCCCGAGCCTTGGTTATGTATCGAACGTACCCTTGGTCATCCCTTGCTCGGCGTCTGGGGCGACTGTGAACCCTTCGGGGGCCAGCCTTCGAACCCCTGATCAGTAATGGGCACGGAGCCCGAGTAGCCTGAGGCGGCCGTGGAACCCTTCGAGGGGCCGGCCTTCGAACCTCTGACCAGTAGTGGGTGTAGGGCCCACGCGATCTGAGGCGACTGTTGAACCCTTCGGGGGGCCAGCCTTCGAACCCCTGACCAGTAAGGAGGCTCGGAGCCTGGTTCCTTCACGGGGAAGGATCCCTTTCGGGGTATCCCCCTTTCCTGGTCCCTGTTGCAAGAGATAGAGAAAGAGGAAGGAAGAAAAAAGGATACGAAACCGAACGACGCGGCGTACCTTTTTTTGGCGCGGTTGTTTCGGCGAAGGCGAAGCGTCGCCCGCTTTTCCTGCCAGAAGCGCCGCCTGTCCCGCCGCGGAGTTAATGCGATGGGGCGAGTAGCTGGCGGGGCTGCCGTTGCGCGTGCGTGGGCCGTTCGAGGAACGGATCACGGGCGTGTTGTCTTCATGCCGTGAGAGGGGGCTCTCTCGCTGCCCCCGGATGGGACGTGAGCTTGGCTGACGACGTGACCGCTGCTCCCGCGCGCCTGCCACCGTCATTACTGCCGGCCCTCCTTTGGCCGCGTTGGCCGCCGCGTCAGGCTGGCGCCGCTGGGTCGCGCGCTGGGTCGCCTCGAGTCGCGGTGTTGGTTCCACAATCGAGGAGGCGCGGTGGTGGCGCAGGCGAGGCAGTTGCTTGCATGCAGCATCTGGCGTGCCGGTTGCGCGACGCGTGGGCCTGGGCCTCCATGCTGGCGTGTCGGGAGTCGGAGAAGTGCGTCCACTTGGCGCGGTTGCATGCCGCCTGCGTGGCTGCCCGCCTCTTTCGCCCGTTGGTCTGGGCAAAGGTGGAGGATCACTCGTAACCGCTGGGCGGTTGCGCGCATCACGCACGGCGGTTTGGCTTCTCCTGCTCGGAGCCGGTCTGCATGACATGCGGGACCCACCCCCCGCGCCGTAGGGGAGGGCTTTGAAGCGTGTTGGAGAAGACTTAGCCCGTGACGGTTGGGAGCGCAAGCAGGGAGAGTCGCCTTTAAAAGGAGGGTGACCCCTTTCGTAAGGCGACCATGTCTTCTCACTCCCTTATGCGCCGCGCCTTTCCACCTTCCAAACCCCCGGATGGGGGGAGACCGCCGTCTTTTCACCTCATCGTTGGAGGAAAGCAACTCCGTGGGAGTTGGTATCTTTCAGCCATCGTTCGGCTTCAAGGATTTTCATCACATAGCCCGGTTGCTCCCCTCCGCCGGTGGTCACCCAAGACGGTGACCTCCAGCTCCTGGATGGGGAGAGGCAAACCGGGCTGTGACCCCGATCCCGCCCTCAGTGTTGAGGGTGTTCGCCATCCTCGCTGAGGCGGGGAGCGAGGCGAGCCGGGGCTCTACCTCCTGCGCGGGCCGGCGGACCACCTCCTCTTCCAGCTTCTGGTGGTGGCAATCGCCCTCTAGCCCTGAGGCGGAGACGTCCTCCAGCCATGCCGGGGAAGGCGAACTGTTGCTGCCCAGCTAAGATGCAACATTCCGCCCTCTTCCTCGCAGTTGCGGCGAGGACGGCAGCGAGGATCTTCCGGTGCGCTTGGGGGCGACCCGCGTTTGCTGGTGATTCACCCAGAGCTTGTCGCTCCACGGGCTTCCCCGGCGTGGAGGTTGTCCATACCCGTGGGGACGGGACCGGAGTTCCGTTTGTGATGGCATCTTGAATGCCGATGTTTTGTTCATTGCGGCTTTCGGGGCCTGAACGTGTATGTAGTTACGGCACAGAGCCGCGTTTTTTCCTCATGTTCGAGCGCTAAGACTCGTCTGTTGATTATCTGAATCGCTTCACCAAGCATGAGTCGCCCCGTGTCAAGGTGACAAGTGAGGTATCCGTATCCCGAAGGCGTAGGAGTCCCTCGGCTCGGTCAGCCTTGACTGCTTACGTGTACTCCGTCGCTTCCAGGACCCACTTTTCGAAGTAGGCAAAAAGCACGAAAGATATTCTGGTAAAAGAGATCTTTTTTCGAGGAAAATTTTGACGCAGAGGGGGTTTCCCCCCTTTTAGCCCCCGAGGGAGGGTCGGGCTTTGCCGAGGCGAGGCCGACCCTTCCTTGTTGGCTAAACTTTGTGTGGGTGCGAGGTTTATGAACGACTTGAAAACATCTTAATGGTAAAAGCGACGTAGCTGTTGGATGTTTCAAGCGTTGCCGTAGACCTCGCCTTGGCTGTTGGCCAGCCTGTACGTTCCGGGCTTCAGAACTTTGGCGATGACGAATGGCCCCTCCCAGGGGGGCGTGAGCTTGTGCCTCCCTCGGGCGTCTTGCCGCAGCCGAAGCACCAGGTCGCCCACCTGGAGGTCCCGGGGTCGGACACCTCGGGCGTGGTAGCGTCGCAGGGATTGCTGATACCGCGCCGAGTGTAGTAAGGCCCTGTCCCGAGCCTCTCCCAGCTGGTCCAGCGAGTCTTCTCGGCTAGCTTTGTTGCTTTGCTCGTCGTAGGCCCTTGTCCTCGGGGAGCCGTATTCCAGGTCAGTGGGCAAGACGGCCTCGGCCCCGTAGACCAGGAAGAACGGCGTGAAACCCGTGGCCCGGCTTGGTGTTGTCCTCAGGCTCCAGACCACCGAGGGGAGTTCCTTCATCCATCGCTTGCCGAACTTGTTGAGGTCGTTGTGAATCCGAGGCTTGAGCCCTTGTAGAATCATGCCGTTGGCACGCTCTACCTGCCCATTCGACATGGGATGAGCCACGGCGGCCCAGTCCACCCGGATGTGGTGATCCTCGCAAAAATCTAAGAATTTTTTGCCGGTGAACTGGGTGCCGTTGTCGGTGATGATGGAGTTTGGGACCCCGAAGCGATGGATGATGTTGGTGAAGAACGCCACCGCCTGCTCGGACCTGATGCTGTTCAGGGGTCGGACCTCGATCCACTTGGAGAATTTGTCGACGGCGACCAGCAGGTGCGTGTAGCCCCCGGGCGCCTTCTGCAAGGGACCGACGAGGTCCAGTCCCCACACAGCAAAGGGCCAGGTGATAGGTATCGTCTGCAGAGCCTGAGCGGGCAGGTGGGTCTCCTTCGCATAGAATTGACACCCTCCGCAGGTGCGGACAATTCTAGTGGCGTCGGCCACCGCCGTTGGCCAGTAGAAGCCTTGCCGGAAAGCGTTCCTGACGAGGGCTCGAGGCTCTGCATGATGGCCGCAAGCCCCCGAGTGTATCTCTTGCAGGAGTTCCTGACCCTCGGCGATGGAGATGCATCGCTGAAGGATGCCCGAGGGGCTGCGATGGTAGAGCTCCTTCTCATCGCCCAGCAAGACGAACGACTTGGCGCGTCGCGCTACCCGCCGAGCCTCGGCTCGGTCGAGGGGTAGCTCTCCTTGTCGGAGATATTGCAGGTACGGGGTTTGCCAGTTTCGGTCAGGCGTGGCCCCGCTCCGCTCCTCCTCGATGCGCAGCGCCTCGCCCTCGGGGGCCGAGGGTACCTCGGGCTGGATCGAGGGTACCTCGGGCTCGGGCATGCCATTGATCTTGACGGAGGGTTGGTGCAGATCCCGGGAGAAGACGTCCGGGGGAACCGTCGTCCGCCCCGAGGCTATTTTTGCCAGCTCGTCCGCAGTCTCGTTGTAGCACCGAGCGATGTGGTTAAGCTCGAGCCCATAGAACTTGTCTTCCAGGCGCCGAACCTCATCGCAGTAGGTCTCCATCTTCGGGTCGCGACAGTGGGAGTTCTTCATGACTTGGTCGATAACGAGCTGCGAGTCGCCGCGAGCGTCGAGGCGTCGGACCCCTAGCTCGATGGCGATTCGCAATCCGTTGATTAGAGCTTCGTACTCGGCCACGTTGTTGGACGCCGGGAAATGGAGGCGTAGCACGTAGCGTAGGTGTTTCCCGAGGGGCGAGATGAAGAGCAGACCCGCGCCGGCTCCCGTCTTCATTAGCGACCCGTCGAAAAACATGGTCCAGAGCTCCGGTTGGATCGGAGTCGTTGGTAGCTGGGTGTCGACCCATTCGGCTACGAAGTCCGCCAAGACCTGGGACTTGATGGCCTTCCGAGGCGCGAACGAGATGGTCTCGCCCATGATTTCCACCGCCCACTTCACAATCCTGCCCGAGGCCTCTCGGCACTGGATGATCTCCCCCAGGGGGAAGGATGACACCACAGTTATCGGGTGAGACTCGAAGTAGTGTCGCAAATTCCGCCTCGTCAGGACCACTGCATACAGTAGCTTCTGAACTTGTGGGTAGCGGATCTTGGTTTCGGACAGTACCTCGCTGACGAAGTAAACTGGCCTCTGAACGGGCAATGCATGCCCCTCTTCTTGCCTCTCGACCACAATCGCGGCGCTAACCACCTGAGTGGTCGCGGCGACATAGACCAAGAGGGCTTCTCCATCAGCTGGGGGTACCAGGATAGGCGCCGTTGTAAGAAGCGTCTTCAGGTTCCCGAGAGCTTCCTCGGCCTCAAGTGTCCAAGTGAAGCACTCGGCCTTCCTTAAGAGGCAGTACAGAGGCAGGCCTCTTTCGCCGAGGCGTGAGATGAACCGGCTCAGGGCCTCGAGACATCCCATGACCCTCTGTACGCCCTTTAAGTCCTTGATGGGCCCCATGTTGGTGACGGCTGCGATCTTCTCCGGGTTGGCTTCGATGCCTCGCTCGGAGACGATGAACCCCAAGAGCATGCCCCGGGGCACCCCGAAGACACACTTCTCGGGATTGAGCTTGACGCCCTTTGCCTTGAGACACCGGAATGTCACTTCAAGGTCGAAAAGGAGGTTGGAAGCCTTCCTCGTCTTGACTACGATGTCATCGACGTAGGCCTCGACGGTGCGTCCGATGTGTTCGCCGAACACATGGTTCATGCACCGCTGGTACGTCGCGCCCGCATTCCTCAAACCGAACGGCATGGTGACATAGCAGTACATGCCAAAGGGCGTGATGAAAGAAGTCGCGAGCTGGTCGGACTCTTTCATCCGGATTTGGTGATACCCGGAGTAGGCATCGAGGAAGGACAGGGTTTCGCACCCAGCAGTGGAATCCACGATTTGATCGATGCGAGGTAGAGGGTAGGGAACCTTTGGACATGCTTTGTTGAGACCAGTGTAGTCTACACACATCCGCCATTTCCCCCCTTTCTTTCTCACAAGCACAGGGTTGGCAAGCCATTCGGGATGGAATACCTCTTTGATGAACCCTACTGCCATTAGCTTGTGGATCTCTTCGCCTATCACTCTGCGCTTCTCCTCGTCGAATCGGCGCAGAGGCCGCCTGACCGGTCGGGCCCCGGCCCGAATATCCAGCGAGTGCTCGGCGACTTCCCTCGGTATGCCGGGCATGTCCGAGGGACTCCACGCAAAAACGTCGGCGTTTGCGCGGAGAAAGTCGACGAGCACTGCTTCCTATTTGGGGTCGAGCCCGGAACCGATCCGGATCTGCTTGGAGGTGTCGCCACTATGGTCGAGAGGGACGGCCTTAACCGTCTCCGCTGGCTCGAAGTTGCCGGCATGTCGCTTCACGTCTGGCACCTCTTTGGAGAGGTTCTCCAGGTCGGCGATGAGGGCCTCGGACTCGGCGAGGGCCTCGGCGTACTCCACGCACTCCACGTCGCATTCGAACGCGTGTTTGTACGTGGGGCCGACGGTGATGACCCCGTTGGGGCCCGACATTTTGAGCTTTAGGTAGGTGTAGTTGGGGACGGCCATGAACTTCGCGTAGCATGGCCTCCCCAATATCGCGTGGTAGGTTCCTCGGAACCCGACCACCTCGAACGTTAGAGTCTCTCTTCGGAAATTAGAGGGCGTTCCGAAGCAGACGGGAAGGTCGAGCCGTCCGAGGGGCTGGACGCGCTTCCCAGGAATGATCCCGTGGAAAGGCGCAGCGCCTGCTCGGACGGAGGACATATCGACGCGCAGGAGCCTGAGGGTCTCGGCGTAGATGATGTTGAGGCAGCTGCCCCCATCCATCAGGACCTTGGTGAGCCTGACGTCGCCGATGATGGGGTCGACGACGAGCGGGTATTTCCCCGGGCTCGGCACGTGGTCGGGGTGGTCAGCTTGGTCGAAGGTGATGGGCTTGTCGGACCAGTCTAGGTAGACTGGCGCCGCCACCTTCACCGAGCAGACCTCCCGGCGCTCTTGCTTGCGATGCCGAGCCGAGGCATTCGCCGCATGCCCACCGTAGATCATGAAGCAGTCGCGGACCTCGGGGAACTCTCCTGCTTGGTGATCTTCCTTTTTGTCGTCGTCGCGGGCCCTACCACCCTCTGTGGGTGGCCCGACCCTGTGGAAGTGGCGCTGAAGCATGACACACTCCTCGAGGGTGTGCTTGACGGGCCCCTGATGATAGGGGCACGGCTCCTTGAGCATCTTGTCGAAGAGGTTGGCACCTCCAGGGGGCTTCCGAGGGTTCTTGTACTCGGCTGCGGCGACAAGGTCCGCGTTGGCAGCGTCGCGTTTCGCTTGCGACTTCTTCTTGCCTTTCTTCTTGGCGCCGTGCGGAGTAGACGCCTCGAGAATTTCTTCCGACAGGCGGCCCTGGGGCTGCTTGTCCTTTCGGAAGATGGCCTCGACCGCCTCCTGGCCAGAGGCGAACTTGGTGGCGATGTCCATCAGCTCGCTTGCCCTGGTGGGAGTCTTGCGACCCAACTTGCTCACCAGGTCGCGGCAGGTGGTGCCGGCGAGGAATGCACCGATGACATCTGAGTCAGTGATGTTGGGCAGCTCGGTGCGCTGCTTTGAGAATCGCCGGATGTAGTCCTGAAGAGACTCTCCCGGCTGTTGCTGGCAGCTTCGGAGGTCCCAGGAATTCCCGGGGCGCACGTACGTGCCCTGGAAATTGCCGGCGAAGGCTTGGACCAAATCATCCCAGTTGGAGATCTGCCCCGGAGGCAGGTGCTCCAACCAGGCGCGAGCGGTGTCGGAGAGGAACAAAGGGAGGTTGCGGATGATGAGGTTGTCGTCGTCCGTTCCAACCAATTGGCAGGCCAGGCGGTAATCCGCAAGCCACAGTTCCGGCCTCGTTTCCCCCAAGTACTTTGTGATAGTAGCTGGGGGTCGGAAACGGGTCGGGAACGGTGCCCGCCGGATGGCCCGGCTGAAGGCCTGCGGACCGGGTGGCTCGGGCGAGGGACTCCGATCCTCCCCGCTGTCGTAGCGTCCCCCGCGCCTGGGGTGGTAGCCTCGGCGCACCCTTTCGTCGAGGTGGGCTCGACGGTCGCGACGATGGTGCTCGTTGCCGAGGTAGCCCGGGGCCGCAGGCGCGGTGTTGCGCGTGCGCCCGGTGTAGACCGAGGCTTCCCGTATGAATCGGGAAGTCGCAGCATGAGGCTCCGAGGGGTATCCCTGCCTTCGGGAGGCAGAGCTCTCGGCCCGTCGGGCCGCAGCGCCTTCCAGGAGATTCTTGAGCTCTCCCTGGATTCGCCGACCCTCGGTGGTTGATGGCTCCGGCATCGCGCGGATGAGCATTGCTGCGGCTGCCAGGTTCTGACCGACCCCGCTGGACGCGGGAGGCGGCCTGACCCTGACGTCGTTGGCGACGCGGTGCTGGAGACCCTGGGGTAGGTGACGTATTTCTCCGGCCGGGGGCTGACCCGCCCATACCTGCCCGACGTCCCGGCGGGTCGACTCAAGTGCTCCTGCTCCCTCGTCGAACCTGGCCTGCGCCCCGCGGACTTGCTCGAGCTGTGGGTCGTGACCCCCCGCCGGAACGGGGACCACAGCTAGCTCCCGCGGGATGTCGGCGTGAGGCGCCGGCCTAGGGAGATCACCATCCTCCGGCATGCCGAGGTGGTTGCCTTCGGAGGGATCCCCTAGCTCGACGTGGAAACATTCGCGGCTTGGGCCGCAGTCCTTGTCGTCAAGGCTGCGGCTACCGTCGGAACAGTCGGAGAGGCAGTAGTCACATGCGGTCATAAAGTCCCGCATGGCACTGGGGTTGCCAAACCCGGAGAAATCCCAACAGATGCTGGGGTCGTCATCTTCCTCGGACCCAAAGGGCCCGTAGGTCGAGACGTCCGTCAATCGGTCCCAAGGCGACCGCATACGAAACCCCAGAGGGGTTGCACCCGCCTCAACGAGAGCGCCCGCCAAAGCGAGGTCGCTAGGCGGGTTGAGGCCGGGTCGAAATAATGTAGGATGGGAATCGGTCAGTACCTTTTGGTCGACAAGGAGCGACGTAGTCACGTCGGGGACTGATTGCGCCGTCGTCTTGGGTACGAGGGCGACGTCCGGCAGGCCCTCCGCGAGCTCGCTGGCGTCGTCCACTTGCTCGAGATTGACATGTCGCGGGGGGACGGCGCTCGCCTTCGTCTCGAACGCGAGGTCGATGCCCGACGCGCCCCCCGTTGGGGGCGCTGGGGACGTCGATTCGCTCGATAGCCGACGAAGCGCGACCTCCCGTTTGGCCTTGGTTGCCCCGCCTCCTCCTCCGTTGCCGGGGGAGAGGACGGGGCGAGCTCGAATGTCGCTCTTCCACCACGCGGGGAAGATGTCGTCGATTCCGCCGCCGGCGGGCGGGTCGTCGGCCGCCATTGTTGTTGTCGCGCGGCGGTGGAAAGAGTATCATGTCGTAGCTGCCGTCGAGGGACATGAACTCAAGACTCCCGAAACGGAGCACCGTCCCGGGTTGGAGAGGTTGTTGGAGACTGCCCATCTGGAGCTTGACGGGAAGCTGCTCGTCAACACGCAGCAGGCCCCTACCTGGCGCGCCAACTGTTGGCGTTTCGAGACCGGGGGGTCCCTAAGCCGACGAGTGAGTGTGCCGCGTGCCCCAGCCCAGATGGGTCGAGCGCGTGGGCGAGCGCGAAGGGGGGAAAGCGAGGTGGCCGGAGACGGACGTGAGAGAGGTGGAAATCCCGCGGCCTTCGTGTTCGTCCCGCGCCCAGGTCGGGTGCGCTTGCAGTAGGGGGTTACAAGCGTCCACGCGGGTGAGGGAAGCGAGCGGCCCCAAGAGAGCGCCTGTCCCCGTCCTCGTCCCCGCGCGGCCAACCTTCTCTAAGAAGGCCCTGGTCCTTCCTTTTATAGGCGTAAGGAGAGGATCCGGGTGTACAATGGGGGTGTAGCAGAGTGCTACGTGTCTAGCGGGGGGAGAGCTAGTGCCCTAAGTACATGCCAATGTGGCAGCCGGAGAGATCTTGGCACCCTGCTGGCGTGATGTCGTGGCTGTCGGAGGAGCAACGGAGCCTAGCGGAGGGACAGCTGTTGGAACGGTTGTGTCCTTGCTGACGTCGCCCTGCTTTCGTAAGAGAGCTGAGAGCCACCGTCGTCACGGGGCTAGCGGGGCGCCATCATTGCCTATCTGGCGGAGCTAGCCAGATGGGACACCGGTCTTGTTTTCTGTGGCCCGAGTCGGCTCGGGGTAGGGTGATGATGGCGCTTCCTGTCGACGTGGTTGGCCTGTGCCCTAGGTTGGGCGACGTGGAGGCTCCTCCGAAGCCGGGGTCGAGTCTGTCTTCCATGGTCTTAGCCCGAGTCCGAGCCCTGGGTCGGGCGGAGCGGAGTTCGTCGTCTTCCGGGGCCTTAGCCCGAGTCCGAGCCCTGGGTCAGGCGGAGCGGAGTTCGTCGTCTTCCGGGGCCTTAGCCCGGGTCCGAGCCCTGGGTCGGGCGGAGCGGAGTTCGTCGTCTTCCGGGGCCTTAGCCCGAGTCTGAGCCCTGGGTCGGGCGGAGCGGAGTTCGCCGTCTTCCGGGGCTTAGCCCGAGTCCGAGCCCTGGGTCGGACGGAGCGGAGTTCGCCGTCTTCCGGGGCTTAGCCCGAGTCCGAGCCCTAGGTCGGGCGAAGCTCCCTATGGCGCCTTTGGCAGGGCCTGGCTCCCTTTGCGTTAAATGCTCCTGCGGCTTGGCCGGTTGGTGCGGCGATTTAGTCAGGGTTGCTTCTTAGCGTAGGCAAGGCCTCGGGCGAGCCGGAGACGTGTTCGCCGTTAAAGGGGGGCCTCGGGCGAGACGGAAACCCCTCGGGGTCGGCTGCCGTTGCCCGAGGCTAGGCTCGGGCGAGGCGTGATCGAGTCGCTCGTACGGACTGATCCCTGACTTAATCGCACCCATCAGGCCTCTGCAGCTTTATGCTGATGGGGGTTACCAGCTGAGAATTAGGCGTCTTGAGGGTACCCCTAATTATGGTCCCCGACAGATGCAAATGACAAATTAAATTTAATTCTATAATTTTATCATGCGAGAGTCCTGAGCTGCTCATGACCGCGAGCACGGCTAGTATACCAGTTTTACACTCTGCAGAGGTTGTACCCTATACCCACAAGTCGTGTATCCCATGTCGCCAGGGTTAGCTAGACACTTAGACACTACCGAGGTGAATGTCTAGGGATCCACTATGAGGCCTTTACAAAGTTCCACTAGCTTCAGAAAACCCGCTACGGTTTCTAGGAAGAGCAATGCAGGAATCCCCCGTCTGACCACCATCGCAGCAAAATCAACACGGGAACCTCTCTACACACCTACTCCCCTACTGCCCTTGACCCTATCGGGTAAGGTAGTCCTCCACTAGCTTTCCTAGTTAGTCAGCCAAGGGCGTCCCATTCCTCCCTTGTGGTGGCACGTGTTTCTCAAGTTAAGCTCCATGTTCCAATTAAAATAATAGTCTTATCATGAACAGAATAAATGTGGTCAAGGGCACAACTTGCCTTCAATGAGCTCCTGCTTAGCATCTTCTACCTGCTGAACACCCGGATCCTCGGCCACTGGCTCTTCTATTCACCACAATACAAACAACCATGGTAAAAGGAAGAAATTAACATCAGACCAAACATGAATACAGATTACACAATAGTAATCTACACATTAAAGCGAGATCATAGGAAAAAGAATCACTAAATTCGAAGTTACAGATTTCGAGTTATAAATTTCCGAAGGTTTTATGTGTTTGGTATAAGATTAATTAAGTGGTTAAATTTAACATGAGTTTCATGTTAAAACAGAGACACTATGTGATGAACAATATTATTACAAAATTATAGGAACTGGAATTGACTAAAAAAGGAGTTAAAATGAATTTTCTAGAGATTAAACAAGTTCCTACAATTATTTTTACACAAAAAGTATTTTCTATTTGAATTTAAATCTGATTTTCTGCTTCTATGGATAGAGCGCACTATTAACAGAAGACACAAGGACTTCTACGTAAAAGTACACAGACTCAAGACTCCCCTGCGTAGGACTGCGGGTTCATTTACTAAAACCCGAGGGGTTCATACGCAAAAAGTTAGCCACGAAGAGCATGGGCATTTCCCCGTCGTCAGATTAGAAACAGACGACGTAGATTAGACTGTCCACATCCCGAACCCGTACGCGAACACAACCCTAGGATCTAAAGTTAGCGATCGCGATTCAATTAGTCCTACTCGAATCCTGGACGCCCGATTAAACCTCAATGGCTTGGATCCAACAGACCGAAGCGGTATGCCCTGATATAATCTCGACCGCTCAAACCAGATCGAACGGTGGGCGACCCATCTCCCCTAGCCGAGACCAGGTAACAGCGGTGGTCGCGCCCTCATGGCGGCGCCACCACTAGCGAACATCTCGGGCTTGATTCCAGGTTCCAAACTCTAATCCGAAGGCACTGCGCAAAGTGGACATGATGTTGTATAACTAAAGACAACTCTTTTTGAGACTCAAAGAAGCACCCAACGCATTCTATGGTGCGCGGCGAACGACGAAGTCCGGTGACGAATTTCGGACGCCTCCGTGGTCAATTCCTCCCTAATTGGCCACGAACGTGTTGCCTGTGACCCCACAATCCTCTAGACACGACCCTAGCCTACTAGCTCCCAGGCGAATACGAGATTGGCATTGGCGGCCAGCGGTCTTCCTAAATATTGACGGCGGCACGGTGGTCATGCTTTTGGCGTGGGTCGAAAGGGGTTTGTGACGCACGCCAGAGTACCGTCTTATACCAGGGCCGACCCACGACCCGACCGAGATCCCCGGAGCGCCCCAGCCTAAAATCTCGGTGCATCCGTTGGCATGGCCGACTTCCACGGTGAGGAGGACGTGCCTGACCGATGGGTCCCAAGTGTACGTGATCATGCGCACGCGTATCGTCTGGGGGCGCTAAGGTTTGGGGCCCGCTTGTCAATGGGGCGCGATCGCGTGTGAGGGATAAGTGTGAGGCTGACAGCGAGGCCCCGCCATCCAGCGAGCACGCTGTGGGTGAGGTCGGCCGCGCGGGCGAGTGGACGAGGTGGGCCACAATGGCTTCCTCTAGCCCAAGTAGCCAATCCTCTCCTTTTCTTTTTCTTTTAGAATTTCTAATTTCTTTTCCCTTTCATTTTCTTGATTTCAAATTTAAATTTGAATTTTGTCATGAGTCTCACATTTGAGCTAAGTATCCAAATTCAAATCCTAGTGAAAGAATGATATATTTATCCATTTATTTTAATTTGTATAATATTTTCTTTCTCCTCCTTCCCTTGTTATTTCCCACTCTTAAATATTCAAAATAGGTATTAGATCCTCAATTTGGGACATTAATTTATTTCCATTAATGTGATTACTGTTTTTACTAAATGCACATACAAACAAAACCAACATGATGCACAAATTATTTTAGGTATTATTAGTTAATTACTTGCTTTTAAATGTGGTGTTCATATGTTTAGTTGAACAGTGGCAAAACACATAAGAGAATTCTTTCCTTTAATATAGTTTACAAGTTTTGGTATTACAAATCCTACCCCCTTAAAAAGAATCTCGTCCTCGAGATTAGGTAGGACTAGGGAAGAGGTGGGGAAATTCTATCCGAAGCTCTTCTTCTCTCTCCCAAGTAGCCTCATCTTCACCATGGTGACTCCATTGCACTTTGCAAATCTTTATCACTTTATTTCTTGTAACACGAGTCGAAGTGTCAATGACCTTGATAGGATATTCCATATAGGTTAGATCTCCCTGCACGCTAAGCTCTTCCATTGGTAGCTGTTCCTCGGGAACACGGAGGCACTTCTTGAATTGAGACACATGGAATACATCGTGCACATCAGACAGATGGTCAGATAGTTTAAGTTGATAGGCCATCTCCCCAACTCGCCTAAAGATTCTGAAGGGTCCAATAAAGCGAGGGGATAGCTTGCCTTTAACTTTGAATCTTCTCATTCCATGAAGTGGTGACACCTTGAGGTACACGTGGTCACCCTCCTCAAATTCTAGTGGTCTTCTTCGATTATCAGCATAGCTCTTCTGCCGATTTTGTGCCACCCTCAAGTTCTCCTAGATTATACAGACTTATTCCTTTGCCTCTTGAATAATTTCTGGCCCAAAAAATGTCTCTCTCCAGTCTGATCCCAATATAGAGGAGTCCTGCACTTTCTGCCATATAAAGCTTCAAATGGTGACATCTTCAGACTGGCCTGATAACTATTATTATAAGAGAACTCAGCATATGGTAGACTCTTGTCCCAACTGCCTCCATGCTGAAGGGCACAAGCTCTCAACATATCCTCTAGTACTTGATTAGTCCTTTCAGTCTGGCCATCAGTTTGAGGATGATAGGTCGAACTGAAGCTCAACTTTGTATCCATATTCTCATGAAAGTTTTTCCAAAATCTTGAGGTAAACTGTGAGCCTCGATCTAAAACGATCTTCTTCGGTACACCGTGTAAACACACAATTCGAGCCATATATATCTCTGCCAACTGAGATCCTTTATAAGTAATCTTGACCGGAATGAAGTGAGCCACTTTGGTCAGTCTATCCACAATCACCCATATCGAATCATAACGTTTTGAGGTGTGAGGCAACCCGGTAATGAAATCCATACTAATTTCTTCCCATTTCCATTCAGGTACCTTTAACGGGTGCAATAATCCAGCTGGTCTTTGGTGTTCAGCTTTGACTCTTTGACACACATCACACACAACCACGTGTGTAGCCACATCTCTTTTCAACCCATACCACCAGTACTTTTGCTTTAGATCCTGATACATCTGAGTGCTACCAGGATGAATAGAGTAATCAGAGTCATGGGCTTCCTTCAGTATAGTCTCACGGAGGCTGTCAATCTCAGGAACACATATCCGGTTCTTGAACCATATTGTGCCTTGCTCATCCTCCGTAAATTCTGGACCTCTACCTTCAGTAATCAGATCTTTGATCTCTTGGATTTTAGCATCACCAATCTGACCCTTGCAGATTTCTTGCTCCAAGGTAGGTTCCACTTCAATAGTGACTCCTTCAGTGTGTGCAACTATTCCCAGGTTGAGTCTTCCAAAATCTTCAACTAGCTCATCGGGTAACTGGGCAACAATAGCTGCATGGACGTGCTCCTTTCGACTCAAGGCATCTGCAACCAGATTCGCCTTACCCGGATGGTAATGAATTTCCAAGTCATAATCCTTGATGAGCTCCAACCAACGGCGTTGCCTAAGGTTGAGATCCTTCTGAGTGAAGATGTATTTCAAGCTCTTGTGATCAGTGTAGACTTGGCACTTGGTTCCCATAATATAATGTCTCCATATCTTGAGCGCATGCTCTACGACTGCCAGTTCTAAGTCATGAGT
This sequence comes from Zea mays, assembly GCF_902167145.1. Classification (NCBI taxonomy): domain Eukaryota; kingdom Viridiplantae; phylum Streptophyta; class Magnoliopsida; order Poales; family Poaceae; genus Zea; species Zea mays. Next base: position 6,545,039 of record NC_050104.1, on the reverse strand, counting down.
GTGGGGGACAGATATCCCCCGGGTCCACTGGAAGGATAAAAGACCTCACAAAAGGCCCAAGAGCCCAATAAATCGTAAGGTCACTCCTTCATGGGCCTGGGAAGGAACGACCAGTGAAGCAGATCGACATAAGGCCAGGTTGGTGCAAACCCGGACGACCCCACAGCGTTGAGCAAGCGACCGCAACAGAAGATCCGACTTTCCCGCGCTGGAGCCCCATACGACGGAACCAGGCGAGGATAAGTCGACAGAATCATAGGAAGATAGACTAAAACAGTTCACTATCTTTTAGGTGCACATTGTTATCATATTCACATGTATTGCCTCACGGTCGAATATATAAGGCCTAGTGGGCACCCCTTTAGAACGATCGATCCCATTATTACTCAGCCATCCACCCCATCTCTCTACGCTCTAACTTCAAAGAGCTACCTTGTAACCCGTTACGTAAAGCACACTCGCCAGGACGTAGGGTGTTACGCATCTCAAAGCGGTCCGAACCTGTAAACACTGTCTATTATTCCTCGTGCATCTGGCACGAACCATTTAGCTACAGTCGGCGACACCGTCCTACTCCTAAAACACCTTGAGGGGCAACCCCGGGTGTGCGGTCGGACCCAAAACACCGACAGCTGGTGCGCCAGGTAGGGGGTGTGTCGCCGATCCAAGCTAGCTCAATGGCCGTCACCTTCCACCGCAAGATCACCCTCCGTCCCGGATCTGTGTTCCGCTTCGGGACTATCTCGTCCATAGCAGATGAAGAGGGAACTCTACACCGCATCGCCGATCAGCCAAAGAAGAAGTCCACTCCAACACGCTCCGAGAATATCGGGATGAAGAAGGAAAAAGCGCAGCCTCCAGCGCTCCGAAAAAAGATCGCCTTCGGCAAACCAGGGGCCGAGAGCCCGCTAACCCAGAGAACTCCACTGTCTACTTCCTCGACGAAAGAATGGACGCAAATCGCAAGAAAGAAGGAGGCAAACAAGACCGGGAGGAAGCAAGTTGTTCTTTCCGTTCCTCTGCCCTCAAAGGAAAACGGAAAGAAGATCGCCACGACCGCCGCACCATTCTACCCCGACATCCTCTTCATCGGGAGAGTGGAGTCGCCCCCCGTCTCCGACGACGAGCCAACCATGCCCGGAGAAGAACCTCCTCAGCGGGAATCCCGCCGACGGAGGAACTGACGCCGAAATATCCGGCGACATCACAAGGCCGGAGAGCGGGATCCAGAGCAACCTGTCTCGCGAGACGAGGTCTCAGAGATAGGAGAAACTCCGGAGGAACGCATCTTCAGAGAACGAAGGAACTCCCGACGGCGTGATCGCCGACGAACTCAGGAACAAGCCGAGCATGACGCAAGGCAACGCCGGGGAAATCCACTCTTCGGGCGTAACCTGAATCCCGACTTCGCCCGAGCCATGAACACGCCGAGTGAAGTCGGAGGAGTACTAGCTCGGATAGCTGATGGACTCCCTCGGACTCCTGACGCCGAGGGCTATCGACGACTGTTCACCCAAGCAGCCAACCATCTTCTACCTCTTGCTCACCCGCCGAACGATCTGCGACACGCCATCAACAGTCGCCGGGACGCGCAAAGCTCCATCAATGCTTCGCGTGAACGACGACATGAGAACGAGATCTGCCGCCGGGAGGAGTACGACAGTGATCATGGCATCCCAGCTTGGAGTCAGGCCACCAGAACCGAGTCAGCAATGGCCTCGACTGGTGGTACTACCCAGGGACGGTCGAGGAACCACAACAACTACTCCCCTTCCTGGGACAGACATCATCCCCGACGACAGGAGGACACGTGTGGAGTGACTGCCCTTACTCCATGCCTTAGGGCCATTCAGTGGCCCCCTAACTTCAAGGTATCCAATGTCGACAAATATGAACCTAAGCAAGATCCAGGAGGCTGGCTGGCCGTCTACACCACCACCGCCCGAGCCGCCGGAGCGTCCGAGGACGTGATGACTGCGTACTTACCCATTGTCCTCGGGCAAGACGCACTACAATGGCTGCGACACCTACCCCGACACTGCATCGATGACTGGAGCGACTTCAGTCGATGCTTCACCGCCAACTTTCAGTCCCTCTCCGACAAACCAGCGCAACCATGGGACCTCAAATCCATCAAGCGCCGGGGGGACGAAACTCTCCGATTGTACCTCAAAAGGTTCCAGACCATGAGAAATCGTATCCCCAAGGTCACGGAGGCGGCCGTGATCGAGGACTTCTACAGAGGATCCAATGACTTGGCCTTCGTCCAAGCCATACTGCAGAAAGCACCGATTACCTCCGAGCAGCTGTTCCGGGAAGCCAACCTCTACATCACCGCCGACGAGCGAGCTCAAGACCTCATTGGGGGAGCGAAGCCCGCACTGGCGGCACCACGACGAGACGCGAACCAACAACCCGACAAACGCTGGGAGAAGAGACCGCGTGAAGAAGTACACGCCGCCGGACCACCTGCCTCTCGCGCCCGGGGAGGACCTCGCGGAGGCGAGCGCACGCTGGACGACATCCTCGACGCCCAGTGCCCGTACCACAAGGACATGCGCCACACCCTTCGGAACTGCAGGGACTTCAAGCACTCCATCAGACACGACCGACCCTTCCAACCTCTACCTCCTCCTCCACCGCGGGGAGGACCAGAAGAACCACGACAACCCTAGCAACAGGAGGAGGGGGAAGGAGGAGCCTTCCCACGCGTTGACAGGGAGGTCAACGTCATCTTCGGTGGACACGGATCGTAGGAGAACAGAAGACAACAAAAGCTCAACGATCGCCAGATATTGGTGGCGACCACCGGTCCTCTCGCTCCGTACCGATGGTCGGAGCACCCGATCACTTTCACTCGGGCAGATCAATGGCTCAACTTCGACCACCCAGGCAAATACCCGCTCCTTGTCGATCCGGTGATCCGAGAGAGCAGGGTGAAGAAGGTGTTAGTGGACAGGGGGAGCAGCATCAACGTCACCTTCCCCCGGACACTCCAAGGCTTGGGAGTTCACCTCAAAGAACTCCGCGAGTCAGACACTCCTTTCTTCGGCATCGTGCCGACTGAAGGGGAATACCCGCTGGGCCACATCTACATGCCCGTCACCTTTGGAACTCCGGAGAATTACAGAACTGAGTTCCTGAGGTTCGAAGTGGCAAACTTCGACTGCGGGTACAACGCCATCATCGGGAGGCCAGGATTGGCAAAATTCATGGCCATCCCGCATTACACGTACATGATATTGAAGATGCCAGGACCACAAGGAATCATAACTGTGCGCGCTGACTTCCAAGGCGCCGCAGAATGTTTCCGAGTGGCCATCCAAGCGGCCCTCACCACCAAACTGTCGGCGACTTCTTCAACGCAGGCGAACTCTAAGCCTGAGGAAGACCTTACAGCACCGGCGAATGAAGCTCAAGTCGCGACCTCTATGCGGCCGACTGAAGAAACTAAAAGGATCAACCTAGGGTTTGCTGATGAACGCAAGACTGCCATCATCAGCTCTAGCCTGGACGATAAATAGGAAGGTGCGCTTGTCCGGTTTCTGCAAGACAACCGAGACGTATTCGCATGGCAACATGCGGATATGTCGGGAGTCCCGAGAGAACTGGTCGAGCACAAACTGAAGGTCTACCCCCAGGCAAGGCCGATCCGGCAAAAACTACGTCGCTTCACGCCCGACAAAAGAGAGGCCATTCGCGCTGAGTTGGCTCGCTTGGTCGCGGCTGGGTTTATTAGAGAGGTGTTACATCCCGAGTGGTTAGCCAACCCTGTTCTTGTACTCAAAAAGAATAAAGTGGATTGGCGCATGTGCGTCGACTATACAGATCTCAACAAACATTGTCCAAAGGATCCCTTCGGGCTCCCTAGGATAGATCAGGTGGTAGACTCCACCGCTGGATGTTCTGTGCTGTCTTTTCTGGACTACTATTCCGGATACCATAAGATCAATTGGGCAAAGGAAGACGAGGAAAAAACAGCGTTCATCACTCCATTCGGTGCTCTCTGCTATACCTCCATGCCGTTTGGCCTCAAAAACGCTGGAGCGACTTATCAAAGAGCTATTCAAACATGCTTAGCCGATCACTGGGGCAAGCGTGTGGAAGCCTACGTGGATGACGTGGTAATCAAAACAGAGAACTCGGAAAACTTCATCGAAGACTTACAGCTGGTTTTCAACAGTCTACGACGATATCGATGGAAGCTCAATCCCGAAAAATGTGTCTTTGGGGTACCAGCAGGAAAGCTACTCGGATTTATTGTCAGCCATCGGGGAATTGAAGCTAATCCAGATAAGATTGAAGCTATCATGAAAATGGAGGCACCACGATCGCAAAAGAAGGTTCAGCGACTTACCGGATGTATGGCAGCCCTGAGCAGATTTATATCCAGGCTGGGAGAAAAAGGCTTACCATTTTACAAGCTACTCAAGAAAGTGGATAAGTTTCAGTGGACTTCAGAAGCACAGGAAGCTCTAGATGCACTGAAGAAATTCTTGACAACCCCACCAGTACTGAAGCCGCCACGGCGAGCCACATCAACTCAACCAGCTGAAGATCTGTTGCTGTATATCTCTTGCACGACTCACGTGGTAAGCACCGCGTTAGTAGTCGAGCGAGCAGAAGAAGGACATGCCTACCCAGTGCAACATCCTGTTTATTTCATCAGTGAAGTTCTGGGTCCCTCGAAGAAAAAGTATCCTCAAGTTCAGAAGCTATTATACGCAGTACTTCTAACTGCCCGCAAGCTACGTCACTACTTTGATGACCACAAAGTCATAGTAGTCACTGGTTTTCCGATAGGGGACATCCTTCACAACAAGGAAGCCATTGGCCGAATAGCCAAGTGGGCCTGTGAACTGGGATCTCATGACATCGAATTTCGACCTCGCACTGCCATTAAAACCCAAGCATTGGTTGACTTCGTATCAGAATGGACTGAACAACAAGTACCAGAGAACCCAGAAACTGCAGAAGTATGGCGGATGTATTTTGATGGCTCGCTGAAGCTGCAGGGAGCAGGCGCGGGAATTCTCTTCATCGCACCTGGAGGCGAGCACCTCAAATATGCCCTCCAGTTGTTATTTCCAGCCTCTAACAATGCAGCCGAGTATGAAGCTCTGATCCATGGACTAAACATCGCTATATCATTAGGCATCAAGAGACTAATGGTATACAGAGATTCTTTGGTAGTCATAAGCCAGATAAACAAAGAATGGGACTGTTCGAATGATTCAATGGGAAAATACTACACTGTCGTCCGAAAACTAGAAGATAAATTTGAAGGCCTGAAATTTCATCATGTAGAAAGAGATCGAAACACGGCAGCCGATGTATTGTCCAAGCTAGGATCCAGTCGAACTCAGGTCCCACCTGGAGTCTTTGTACAAAAAATACCACAGCCAAGCATCTCAATGGATCAGGCAGAAGAGTGTAATATCGTGAATCAACCAGAGTCAGACTCTGATGACTGGAGAAGGCCGATCATCAGATATATAAAGAATGAAGAGGAGCCGGATGATAGAAATGCAGCCGAGCGCATCGCTAGACAGTCAGCTCACTACACACTCATTGGGGAGACACTATACAGAAGGGGCGCATCAGACATCTTCATGAAATGCATTCTCTCATCTACTGGGAAGCAACTTCTGGATGAGGTTCATGCTGGACAATGTGGAGTACACGCAGCGTCCAAGACACTAGTCGGGAAGGTCTTCAGGTCGGGATTCTATTGGCCAACAGCGAAAAGTGATGCAGCCGAGTTAGTTCGGAGGTGCGAAGCTTGCCAATACTTGTCAAAACAACAACATCTACCAGCACAGCAACTGCAGAACATACCGGTGACTTGGCCCTTCGCATGCTGGGGGCTAGATATGATTGGACCTTTCAAGAAAGCTCAAGGAGGATACACTCACGTGCTGGTAGCAATCGACAAATTCACTAAATGGATAGAGTTCAAACCCATTGCTTCTTTAACCTCAGCTAAAGCCATGGAATTCATACAAGACATAATATTCAGGTTCGGAATACCGAACAGTATCATAACCGACCTGGGATCCAACTTCACAAGTTCAGAGTTCTTCGATTTCTGCGAGCAAAAAAGCATTCAGGTCAAATATGCTTCGGTAGCACACCCGAGAGCCAACGGGCAGGTTGAACGAGCTAACAGGATGATATTGGAGGCACTCAGGAAGAAGGTCTTCGATAAAAATGAAAAGTTCGCAGGAAAGTGGATAAGGGAATTGCCCTACGTCGTTTGGAGCCTAAGAACCCAACCTAGCCGAGCTCTGCATGGGAACACTCCTTTTTTCATGGTCTATGGGTTAGAGGCAGTACTACCCGCTGATCTCAAGTTTGGGGTGCCAAGGTTGATCTTTGAAAGCATAGCAGAGGCTGAAGCCACTAGGCTGGAAGATGTTGATGTACTCAAAGAAGAGCGGCTGAATGCAGTAATTCAATCGGCACGGTACCAGCAGACTCTGAGACGCTATCACGACAAGGTCGTGCGGCAACGATCCTTTTCAGTGGGAGATCTCGTCCTCCGCCGAATTCTAACAGGGGAGGGACGGCACAAGTTATCACCCTTATGGGAAGGACCATTCATAGTAGCAGAAGTCACTCGGCCGGGATCATATCATCTCACTCAAATGGACGGCACAGAAATTGGGAACTCCTGGAATATAGAACACCTCAGGAAGTTTTATCCCTAGCTGTATTTCAAAAGCTATCGGGACGACGATGTACTCTGTAAAATGGGAAATATGTCATCAATAAAAAAGGCTTCAAGAATACTCAGTCTGTTCATGATTGACTTGCATTCTTACTTAACTCGGGGTGACCACTATGCCCTGCTAACGAAGCAATCGGCTTAAGTCGGCAACAACTTCAGGCGGTGCAACATGCTCGCGCTTACTTAACTCGGGGTGACCACTATGCCCTGTTAACGGAGCAATCGGCTTAAGTCGGCAACGACTTAAGACGGTGCAACATGCTCACGCTAACTTAACTCAGGGTGATCACTATGCCCTGCTAACGGAGCAATCGGCTTAAGTCGGCAACGACTTAAGGCGGTGCAACATGCTCGCGCTTACTTAACTCGGGGTGGCCACTATGCCCTGCTGACGGAGCAATCGGCTTAAGTCGACAACGACTTAAGACGGTGCAACATGCTCGCGCTTACTTAACTCGGGGTGACCACTATGCCCTGCTAACGGAGCAATCGGCTTAAGTCGGCAACGACTTGAGACGGTGCAACATGCTCGCGCTTACTTAACTCAGGGTGACCACTATGCCCTACTAACAAAAGCAATCGATTTAAGTCAGCAACGACTTAAGGCGATTTCGCATGCTTACGAATACTCATATAGGGGTGACTTCTATATCCCGTAAACAAGTTTCAAAACCATCACACAGCATTTTACTACTGCAAATTTACGTACTGTTGAATTCTAAAACAATAGGAAAGTAACAATATCATTCAAATGCTGAACTGGTGTCCTCTAACAAATATTCGATCATGCTAACCGCGCGCTCAAAGCACGCAAAATATTTCTCTATTTCGCAATATCTTTCTCAGGAGCAACCGACGAAGAAGGGCGACTTGAGGAATCAGGAGCAGCGTTCACGTCAGCCCTTATATCATCAGGAACAACCACGCCGGGTCTCCTCATCAAGATTCGCCCCGCGCGAATGGCTTTATCCATGGCTCTGTCGCTCTGGGCTCTCAGAGTAATGGAAGTTTCTTCAGCAACTTTGACAGCCAATTGAGCGGTCTCTAGCTCTTGGGCGATGGATTTCTTGGAAGCACGGAGTTCTTTGATAGCAGCATCCTTAGCCGATATCAACTGCCTGAGACGGATCACATCATCCGCGGATTCCTGCAGCTTACAACGATGATTGTCTAATTCCTCCATGGTAAAGCGATGGCTCCTCTCCAGGGTGGTCAACGAGTTGCTAGAATCATGATACAGTCTGTCAAGATTGTCGCGAGAAGCAACAAGGGCACTTTTTTCTTCCTGCAAACAAGAATCAACTCCTTCAAACATCATGCAAGCAATAAGAACACATCAATACAAGGCACAGTTTCATAAGTCACCTTTTCAGAATCAAGCTGAGCGTGAAGAGTAGAGTTCAGCGTCTTAGCGTCATTTAGAGCAGCAGAGACCTGGGCCAGTTCAGTCTGGCTTTGAGAATACCTTTCCTCAAAATCAGAACACCGCCGGACCAGTTCGGCCTGACCTTGAGAATGTTTTTCTTCAAGAATGGAAATCTGCCGAGCCATATCTAGCGAGAGACAATCAAGCAAAAAGGGTCAAAGTGTAAGGCAGTTCAGCAAGGTGGACGAAGAGAAGCAAAAGAGCACTAACCAGCATTTGTCGCCTCCAAGTCAGAGACACGATGTTGAAGCAACACCGGATTCCAACGTGCCAGAGACGAAACTCCTTCTGGAACAGAAGCACCTTGCAACCTCAGCTGACTGGCCATCCCATCCACCAATGCCTGATATGGAGAACAGATGAGTGTAATGACAGCAGTTCATATGGTGTAAAAGTCAGGCTAGGATATATCACAGTACCTGGAGGTTGGAGAAGAACGAAGGGACTCCCAAATCGTGAGAGATCAATTGATGACTCGGCATAGGGCCATCACCCGAATTAGCTCGCAACGAACCAGCAGGAACCAACTCAGTGCCATCAACAGAGTCCAAAACTTGGTCGGCGGGAACACTAACCTCTAAAGCGACTCCCTGGCCCAAAGCTTGAGCTACCACCATGCAACCAGAGTGTGGAGGAGATCCAGCGTGAACATCCATGGAAGTACAAGAGGGAGACCCCGCTCGGACACCCTTGGGGGCTGGGCCATAGTTTGCGCTACCCACTTGAGCCGGATCACCTCCGGCAGTACCCTCGGTGGCTGGGCAGTGGCTTGCATTTCCAGCACAAGCCGAATCATCCCCGGCAACATCCTCGGGGGCTGGGTAGGTGTCAGCACCATCCTTGAGGACCAAGTTCTCTGCAGTACCCGCCTCTAAGGCTGAGGGTCCCTCAATTACTTCCATGGGAGCAAGACGATCCAAGTCAGTTTCCCGACCCTCAAGACCGCGCTCTAAGGTCGATGAGGCGCGGGACGCTGCCCGGGATGACCCCAACCCGGCGTCGAGCACATCAGCACAAACCTCCATCACACCATCATCCGCTGGCTCTAATAACAGGTCTTCTGGAACCATATCTTCAAGAGTCTGATCAAAGTTTGCCAGGGACAATTCTTGTAGACCAATGAGGGAAGACAGAGTAGGAGAAGGAACTCCACTACTTTTCCCACTGGCGACATACTGTCGACTGTTCTTCCGAGTCAAAGGGACCTCATCTTCTTCCTCCCCATCGTTTTCATCAGCAACACAGACAACACACCCATTGGGGTCAGCAGCAGATGGAGCACCCCCATTGGGGTCAGCAACAGATGGAGCACCCCCATTGGGGTCAGCAGCAGATGGAGCACCCCCATTGGGGTCAGCAGCAGATGGAGCACACCCATTGGGGTCAACGTCAGTAAATTCAGGCATAGGCACTTCTTCAGCAGCAGGAACTGAAGGACCAATGTCCCGATCCAAACTAGATACTCGCCGAAGACGTCTCTTTTTCTTTTTCTGCTCATCAGCAGAAGGATCAAGTTGATTGGCTCGGCAAGGGCGTTTTGGGCGAACACTGACAGGTCTCTAAATATCCAAGGTTGTATCAGTTTCTGGGAGAGGCGCCACCACCAATGTCCCAGCAGAAGCAGCGTCAGAAGAATCCTCAGCCAGCAAATCAAGCATAGCACTTATCTCTGCGTCACTAGGATCCAAAGGCACCTCAAAGTGGACCTGCCGCTCATCATCAGGAATTTCCCCGAGCGAGGCGACCAAAGCGCTAACTTCTTCGACAGAGGGTCGCACTCTAAGGCCCAAACCGCCATCAGCGACAGGTGGATTCGACACAAAATGAGTGAAGGCTTTGGTAGGAGGCAGGTTCCAGGCCGAGTATGCCACTGGGGCGCCAACATTCGATACCTTGCCTCTAAGAATCATTTCAAGTCGGTTCACCAAATCTGCAGCGGGAATCCTTCTATTGGTAACCCGGGTCGAGTCAGCTAGACCTCGGTACAGATAAGCCGGGTATGCCCTATCCTTCAACGGCTGAATGTTCTTAAAGACAAAATCAGCAACCACAGCCTCAGCAGTGAGACCCCTCTCCTTCAGCAGTCCAACTTCAGCTAGCAAAGCCCCTGCCTCAGCCACCTCCTGATCTGTGGGGGACTCGGTCCAACTCAGGGTGCGAACGTCCGGCTGTCTCCCCGACCGTGGGGGGAGAGAATTTCCATGGTTCTCAATAATAAACCACTCCAAGCGCCATCCCTTAATACTGTCCTTGAGAGGGATTTCAAGATAATCAGTCTTCCTCCCACGGCGCATCTCCACACTAGCGCCCCCAACCAGCTGATGCTGCCCCCCGGCCATTCCAGGGCGACAGTGATACAGATACTTCCACAGTCCAAAATGTGGCAGGACGCCAAGAAAAGCTTCGCACAAATGAACGTAAATGGAAATTTGCAGAATGGAATTGGGATTCAGATGGGTCAAGTTAAGACGATAGAAATCAAGGAGGCCGCGGAAAAAGGGAGAAATGGGGAGAGCGAGACCGCGGAGAAGAAAAGGAACGTAAATCACGGATTCATGGGTATCCTCTGTCGAGACAATGACCCCATGGCAAATCCTCCAAGAACAAAGCTCCCTCGGGGGAAGGACCCCGATGGACACGAGGTGGAGAAGGTCAGGCTCGGAGACAACAGACATATGGTTACCTGCGAAAGGCAACTGGCTGTTGGGGTCTATGGGAGGAATCACCGCAGCAGATGAACTCGAGGCCTTTCTCTTGGGCGCCATCTCAACTCTACTGGCGACTAGAGCGGGAGCCGAATTGCAGAGAGGATCTGGAGGCAGGAAAGCAAGAACTAGGGCACGGAAAGCAGAGGCGGCTGAAAGCGCAATATATGTGGGATATTCCCGAGTCAGATACCGTTTCCAAAAGCGCCCAGTCAGCACCCGACAGTTACTTCCAAAACACCGGCGTGCCACGTTGTCACCCGACAGCTACTTCTAAAACCCTGGTGTGCCACATCGTCACTCGGCTATTATCCTCAAAGTGGCCGACACGACCCGTTCTAACTCGGCTGTTATTTCTAAAATGCCGACGTTATCACCAGTCGCTCGACATTTATCTCTAAAGTGCCGACGATGTCTTTAGTCGCTCGGTGGCTATCTCTAAAGCGCCGATGATGTCTTCAGTCGCTCGGCGGCTATCTCTAAAGCACCGACGATGTCCTCAGTCGCTCGGCGGTTATCTCTAAAAAACGCTGGCGTCGTCACAAGTCACTCGGCTGTCACCTCTAAGAGCGCCGACGTGGTCAACAGTCATTTCGACGCTGACATGGTTTCGTCATCACTCGGACTCTATTTCAAATGCATAAATGTTGACAATAGTAGCTCGGCCATCACCCCCGAAGCGGCGATATGATGCCCGAGTTATTTAGTTACTATTCCGAATGAATCAACTTCACAAATAAGAGATCAACTTACTACGAAGCAAAGTAATTGGTACAGGAGGAGACAAAGTCATTCTTCATTAAGGGAAGTAAGAGTACTTACAAATCAACTCATTATGAGTTGATACTTCCCTACTGCTACTACTACTACTACTACGCTACACTATACTACTCTACACTACTAATACTACTACATTATTTCATTATACTATACTAACATCTAAAAACTAGTGGCATCTAGCCACTGGCCTTGTTGCTGCCCTTGCTGCTGCCGCCGCCGTTGCTGCCCCTGCTGCTGCCGCCGTTGCCACCCTTGCCGTCGTCGCTGCCGCCGTTGCCACCCTTGCCGTTGCCGTTGCCGCCCCTGCCGCCGCCGTCACCGTCATCGCCGTCGTCGCCTCCGTCGTCGTCGTCGTCGTCGTCATCGCCGTCCTCCTCGGGCAAGTCCTCCTCGTCCGAGGAGTACTCCGACCCATCCGAGCCCTCGAGCCCGGAGCGCTCGATGGCCCGGATGTAAGTCCAGACCTCCGTGGCAATCCCCTGAGAGTCGTCCGAGTCATCGGACGACGCTGGGGGAGAGACGGGAGTTGGAGACCCCTCAGACTCAGAGGAGAACTCCTCCTCCGAGTATTTCGAGTCGCCAAAGTCCTCCGATGGAGGAGTCGGCTCGCGCTTGCGTTTGTTGCTCTTGCCCATGGTAGAAATGCAAGGAGAGGAAGAAAGCAAGCAGCGGAGAACAGCAAGAGATGTGAAAAAACTAGAGAGGCAAAGACACTATTTATAGAAGAAGAAGGCAACCGCTCACCTCCAACCACGGTCACTGAACAGTCGCAAAGCATTCAATACACACTTCAACCCGTCTGAAGATATGTCAGGCGGCTGACACCGTTTCACGCAACGCAACACCCATTGGGACTCCAGTCAACCGCGCGGGCGATATGATTACACCCGCCGTCACATCACATTACCACTCAGAAGCAGCCGGCTAAAACACTCAGCGTACCAAGCCGTCCCTTGCCCACACCCATTGGGGGGGGGACGCCCAGGAATTATCAGTATATTTTTCAAAACTGTCACATCCGTGCAGAGCATGCAATGAATACCTCAAGACAAAAATGAGATATCAGTAAGGATCAAAGGAAAGCCAAATATAGCCGGTGAAGTACAAAATCTGACCGACAGAAGCGACGTGAAGACTAGCCAGGGAACGTCCATCAAATGTCCAATCAGTCGCAGAGCAAATAAATTGCACCACCTAGCAAGATATGGGCGGATCACGAACTCGGCTGCAAAAGACAAAATACATGCTGACCTCTGAAGCATAATATTGATGACATAATGCTGACCTCTAAAGCATAATATTGATGACATAATGCCGACTTCTAAGGCATTCGAAAAAAGAAAAGATGACCCTCAGTAAAAAGACACGAAATGAAGACCTTCGAGTGGATTATCTTCAAAAATCCACTCGAAGCTCGGGGGATACACCCATTGGGTGCACCTCCGGTGCACCCAATGAATCACCATTTCAAGAGAAGACAACACCAACTTCTAAGGCAAGATTGAAGGCAAGATTGACCCCCAATCAAAGTGCAAGTGGAAAATAAAAATAATTTCTGATGAAGACCTTCGAGTGGATTATTTTCTAAAATCCACTCGAAGCTCGGGGGCTACACCCAATGAAGTTCAGGGTCCTACAATATGAAATGCCGACCTCTAAGGCACAAGCATGAAACAAGGCTCCAGTTTACGAGTGATCAAAGCAGAAGGAGACGGTAAAAAATCATTTTTACCAGACTGCTTGGAAAGCATTTCTTATCATAAACAAAGACCGCAAGCTGGACCTAGGATCTTTGGGCTGATTATCTCAAAATCAGCCCGAAGATCGGGGGCTTGTGGGGGACAGATATCCCCCAGGTCCACTGGAAGGATAAAAGACCTCAGGAAAGGCCCAAGAGCCCAATAAATCGTAAGGTCACTCCTTCATGGGCCTGGGGAGGAACGACCAGTGAAGCAGATCGACATAAGGTCGGGTTGGTGCAAACCCGGACGGCCCCACAGCGTTGAGCAAGCGACCGCAACAGAAGATCCGACTTTCCCGCGCTGGAGCCCTGTACGACGGAACCAGGCGAGGATAAGTCGGCAGAATCATAGGAAGATAGACTAAAATAGTTCACTATCTTTTAGGTGCACATTGTTATCATATCCACATGTATTGCCTCACGGTCGAATATATAAGGCCTAGGGGGCACCCCTTCAGAACGATCGATCCCATTATTACTCAGCCATCCACCCCATCTCTCTACGCTCTAACTTCAAAGAGCTACCTTGTAACCCGTTACATAAAGCACACTCGCCAGGACGTAGGGTGTTACGCATCTCAAAGCGGCCCGAACCTGTAAACACTGTCTATTATTCCTCGTGCATCTGGCACGAACCATTTAGCTACAGTCGGCGACACCGTCCTACTCCTAAAACACCTTGAGGGGCAACCCCGGGTGTGCGGTCGGACCCAAAACACCGACAATGAGTGGGGTAGTTCAACTCATGTTTCCGCAACTGACAAGACGCGTAGGCAATCACATGTCATTCTTGCATAAGAACACATCCCAAGCCTTGGCCGCACACATCACAATAGATATCAAATCCCTTTTGTAGATCCGGCATAATCAACACTAGGGGTGACATCAATCTTAACTTCAGTTGATTAAAACTATCTTGGCACTCCTAAGTCCATTTAAACTCCTTTCCCTTCTCTAGCAGCGAGGTCATAGGCTTAGCAATCTTTGAGAACCCTTCAATAAATCGCCGGTAGTAACCTGCAAGTCCCATGAAACTCCAGATCTCAATAACCGTGCTGGGTATGCTCCACACCACTATCTCCCTGACTTTAGCAGGATCCACTGATATTCCACCATTAGAGATGATGTGTCCAAGGAATGACACTTCGTCAATCCAGAACTTGCACTTGCTAAACTTGGCATAGAGTTGATTATCCCGTAGCTTTTGTAGCACCATCCGCAGATGTTCCTCGTGATCACTATCATTCTGGGAATAGACTTGAATGTCGTCGATGAATACCACGACGAATCTATCAAGATACTAAACGAACACCTTATTCATCAGATTCATGAAATAGACTGGTGCACTAGTTAAGCCAAACGACTTGACTGTGAATTCATATAAACCATATCGGGTTGAGAAAGCCGTGTTGGGAATATCAGATGGCATAATCTTCATTTGGTGATAACCCGATCGGAGATCAATATTAGAGAACACCCTGGCGCCTCTCATCTGATCGAATAAGTCTTCAATACGGGGTAGAGGATACTTGTTCTTAACAGTAACATCACTAAGAGATCTATAATCCACACACATCCTCTGTGATCCATACTTCTTCTATACGAACAGAACCGACGCTCTCCAAGGTGAGGAACTCGAACGAATGTACCCTGCCTCTTGTAATTCTGTTAACTGTTTCTTAAGTTTTTTTTAATTCATCTACGGACATCCTGTATGGCCATTTTGAAATAGGAGCGGTCCTAGGTAAGAGATCAATGACAAACTCAACTTCCCTATCTGGTGGCATCCTAGGTAACTCCTCTAAAAAGACATCGGGGAAATCTCTAACCACACGGATGTTGCTGCCTACAAACTTCCCATCTACTAGACATACGACGGGTCTGGTAGAGACAGTTACGGTAATTTCAACTTCAAATCTTTCTCCTTTAGAGCTGGTGAGTTCTATAGTTCCCCTAGCACAATGTATAACTGCTTTTGCTTTTATTAACCATGACATTCCAAGGATCAGGTCTATGCTGCTTTCTTCTAATACTATAGGGTAGCCCAGAATTCTCTTCCCATTATTTGTCAAGGTTAATCTGTTGGTCATATAATTTGCTTCAACAGACCTTTTAGGTGTAATTACTACCATTGGTGTTTTCATAGTTTGAAGTGGTAATTCATTTGTGGTGGCATAGCGAGCAGAAATAAAGGAATGTGTAGCACCAGAATCAAATAATATTGCTGCAGAAATTGCATTAATATAAAACATACCAATTGCGATGTCAGCTCCATCAGCGATAGCATTAGCACTGACTTGATTAACCCTGGCAATGTTGAATCCCTTGCCAGATTCTAGAGTCTGCTACTTGTTTTGGGTAGGGGTACTAGCAATCCTCTGTGAACAAACATTGGCATAATGCCCAGTCTGACCGCACTTGTAGCATGTGGTACCTACACTCTGTCCTATGAACCTCGCCGGGGTGCCAGTGGGGTCCCCTGTGGTGTAAACTGAGCTGGGCGTTGACCTCCTCCAGTGCGAGCCGGTGTACCCTAGGGTGGAACATAGCGAGGACGAACGCTACTTGAAAGGGAAATGTGCCCTTGGGCCATTTCTAAGTATTTTGGTGATTTAGTATCCAACACAAGTGCCTAAGTGTTAAATGGTGGACAAAGTACAAATCAAGTATAAAGGTATGTTTCTCAGACTTAGTACATTGTTTTAGAGACTACTGTATTGTGGCTAAGTGCTAGAAACAGGAAAAATCAAGTTGAAATTAAAGATGGCTTTGTTCAGCCAAAGTCAGCCTTGTCTGAGTGCACCGGACTGTCCGGTGGTGCACCGGACAGTGTCCGGTGAGCCAGGCTGGCTCAGGCAAACTTGCTGCTCTCGGGAAGTGATTAACGGCGTACGACTATAATTCACCGGACTGTCCGGTGTGCACGGGACTGTCCGGTGTGCACCGGACTGTCCGGTGAGCCAACGGTCGGCCGCGCGATCCGCGCGAGACACGTGGCCGAGCCGACGATCGGAAGGGGGCACCGGACTGTCCGGTGCGCCAACGGCTCCAAAGCGCCAACGGTCGGCTTCGCCAAAGGAAAGAAATTCGCACCGGACTCTCCGGTGCGCTAGGCGACAGAAGGCAAGAATTGCCTTCCCGGAATGCACTCAATGGCTCTTAGCTGCCTTGGGGCTATAAAAGGGACCCCTAGGCACATGGAGGAGTATACCAAGCATTCTCTAAGCATTCCTAAGCACCAAGACTTCGATTCCGCGCATTTGATTCTTTGTGATAGCAATTAGAGCTCTCTTTGAGTTGTGAACTCGCCAGGTTGTGTTGTGAGCTCTTGTTGCGGCTTGTGTGCGTGTTGGTACTTTGATTTCGTGTCTTGTGTGTGTTGCTCATCCCTCCCTTACTCTGTGCTTCTTTGTGAACATCAAAGTGTAAGGGCGAGAGACTCCAAGTTGTGGAGATTCCTCGCAAACGGGATATAGTAAAGCAAAGCAAAACACCATGGTATTCAAGTGGGTCTTTGGACCGCTTGAGAGGGGTTGATTGCAACCCTCGTCCGTTGGGACGCCACAACGTGGACTAGGCAAGTGTTGAACTTGGCCGAACCACGGGATAAACCACTGTGCCATCTCTGTGTTGATCTCTTTGTGGTTTTCGTGTTGTGCAAGCTCTCCTCTATAGCCACTTGGCTTAACTGTGCTAACTCTAATCAAGTTTTGTGGATTAAGTTCTAAGTTTTCACAGGATCACCTATTCACCCCCCTCTAGGTGCTCTCAATTGGTATCAGAGCCGTTCTCTTCAAGAAAGGGACTAATCACCCGAAGAGATGGATCCTAAGGGAAAGGGGATGGTGGTCAACGATAAGGAGAAGGAGTCCTTTGTCAATGATCCAAAGGAGGACAAGCCCACTGACTCGGGCTCGAGCCACAAAAGAAGAGATGGGAGGAAGAAGAAAACAAGGCGCATCAAGGAGATCGTCTACTACGACGACAACGATGAATCCTCTTCTTCCCAAAAGGACGACGACAACGACTACGAGAAAAAGAAGACGGTTAACTCAAACTTCTCTTTCGATTATTCTCGTATTCCGCATAGCTCAAATGCACATTTGCTTTCCATTCCTCTTGGCAAACCTCCTCATTTTGATGGAGAGGACTACGGATTTTGGAGTCACAAAATGCGTAGTCACTTGTTCTCTCTCCATCCTAGTATATGGGAGATAGTAGAGAGTGGAATGAAATTTGATAGCTCGGATAGTCCTTTATTTATAAATGAACAGATCCATAAAAATGCACAAGCCACTACTGTGTTGTTAGCCTCATTGTGCAGGGACGAGTACCATAAGGTGAGCGGCTTGGACAATGCCAAGCAAATCTGGGACACCCTCAAGATCTCACATGAGGGGAATGACGTCACTATGCTCACCAAAATGGAGTTGGTGGAAGGCGAACTCGGGAGATTCGTGATGATTAGAGGGGAGGAGCCAACACAGACGTACAACAGGCTCAAGACCCTCGTCAACAAGATAAGGAGCTACGGAAGCATGCGATGGACGGACCACGATGTTGTCCGCCTAATGCTAAGGTCCTTTACCGTCCTTGATCCACATCTTGTGAACAACATTCGTGAGAATCCTAGGTACACGAAGATGACGCCCGAGGAGATCCTTGGAAAGTTCGTAAGCGGGCAGATGATGATCAAGGAGGCTAGATACGTCGATGATGCATTGAATGGCCCGATCCAAGAGCCTCAAACTATTGCTCTCAAGGCAACAAGGAGCAAGGAGGCGCTACCTAGCAAGGTGGCGCAAGTTGAGGCGGCCGGGCTTAATGATGAAGAGATGGCCCTCATCATCAAGCGATTCAAGACGGCGCTAAAGGGTCGCAAGGAGCACCCCAACTAGAACAAGACGAAGGGGAAGCGCTCCTGCTTCAAATGTGGTAAGATTGGTCATTTTATCGCTAACTGTCCCGATAATGATAGTGACCAGGAAAAGAAGAGTGGAAAGTGGGAAAAGAAGAAGAACTACAAGAAGGCGAAGGGTGAGGCACATCTTGGAAAGGAGTGGGATTCGGATTGCTCCTCGTTAGACTCCGACAATGAAGGACTCACCACCACCGCCTTCAACAAGTCATCACTCTTCCCCAACGAGCATCACACTTGCCTCATGGCAAGGGAGAATGTAACACCCCGTCCAATCCCTGGACCGGCGGTACTTACTCCTGGCAGCTCTCTAGGATCATATATTGTCCCCACAGACCAACACGAGTCTTTTATGCGCACTTTGTCCTCACTCATGCGCATCCGAGAAAACTTCCCGGTCGGTCACCCATCCCAAATTGCTCCAAGCCAAGCACGCTTAACTTGGAGGTTCTTTCGAGATAGGCTTCCGAAAAAGAAGATGCACCTTGTTGGTATGATTACACTATTAATTCTATTAAGCCTTGGGCCAGGACATCCCATCCCAGGGGCCAGGATATCACAATCCACCCCCCTTAGAAGACCGACGTCCTCGTCGGTCAACCCCAATCCAGGAACCTCCCCTCTTGGCCACGTCTGTATGTCTAGTGTCGTCATATGCCATGCCATGTGACCACTCCGGGCCCACATGCGCCATGCGCCATATACCCGAACCCCCTAGCCCACACACGCCCGTGAAACCGCGAGGGTCGGCTCTGATACCACTTGTAACACCCCGTCCAATCCCTGGACCGGCGGTACTTACTCCTGGCAGCTCTCTAGGATCATATATTGTCCCCACAGACCAACACGAGTCTTTTATGCGCACTTTGTCCTCACTCATGCGCATCCGAGAAAACTTCCCGGTCGGTCACCCATCCCAAATTGCTCCAAGCCAAGCACGCTTAACTTGGAGGTTCTTTCGAGATAGGCTTCCGAAAAAGAAGATGCACCTTGTTGGTATGATTACACTATTAATTCTATTAAGCCTTGGGCCAGGACATCCCATCCCAGGGGCCAGGATATCACAGAGAAGAAGGTAAGCACTCGTAATACTAGCACTTATGCTTCTTCAAGTGAGGATGAGTCTAGTGATGATGATGAAATAGATTATTCATGCTTATTCAAGGGATTAGATAGATCTAAAATTGATAAGATTAATGAGTTGATTGATGCTTTGAATGACAAGAATAGATTACTAGAAAAACAAGAGGATCTTTTATATGAGGAGCATGGTAAATTTGTTAGTGCACAAAATTCTCTTGCTCTAGAAATTAAAAGGAATGAAATGCTCTCTTGTGAACTATCTACTTGTCATGAAACCATTTCTACTTTAAAAGGTGTTAATGATGATTTAAATGCTAAACTAGAAGCAGCAAATAAATCTAACTCTTGTGTAGAACATGTTAAGATTTGCAATAGGTGCAAAGATTTTAATGTTGATGCTTGTAGTGAACACCTAGTTTGCATCTCTAAATTAAATGATGAAGTGGCTAGTCTTAATGCCCAACTTAAGACTAGCAAGAGTGATTTCGATAAACTAAAATTTGCTAGGGATGCCTACACGGTGGGTAGACACCCCTCAATTAAGGATGGGCTTGGCTTCAAGAGGGAAGCCAAGAACTTGACAAGCTAGAAGGCTCCCATCTCCATCAAGGAGAAAGGGAAGGCCCCTATGGCAAATAGTGTGCAAAAGAACCATGCTTTCTTATACCATGATAGGAGATATTCTAGGAATATTCATCATGATAGAAATTGCAATGATATTGTCTCACATGCTTATGATTCAAATGCAATGTTTGCTTCAAGTTCTTCCTATATGCATGGTAGAGATATGCCTAGGAGAAATGTCATTCATCATGTGTTTAGGAGAAATGTTGCTCATATTCCTAGGAAGACTAATGAACCTTCTACAATCTATCATGCTTGCAATGCCTCTTTTGCGATTTGTAGAAAGGATAGGAAAATAATTGCTAGAAAATTAGGGGCAAAATGCAAGGGAGACAAGACTTGCATTTGGGTCCCTAAGACTATTGTGACTAACCTTGTAGGACCCAACATGAGTTGGGTACCTAAGACCCAAGCCTAAATTTGCCTTGCAGGTTTATGCATCCGGGGGCTCAATCTGGATTATCGACAGCGGATGCACAAACCATATGACAGGGGAAAAGAGGATGTTCTCTTCCTACGTCAAGAACAAGGATCCCCAAGATTCAATCATATTCAGTGATGGGAACCAAGGCAAGGTGAAAGGGTTAGGAAAAATTGCTATTTCATCCGAGCACTCTATTTCTAATGTGTTCTTAGTTGAGTCGCTTGGATATAACTTGTTGTCTGTGAGTCAATTATGTAATATGGGATATAATTGTCTATTCACAAATGTAGACGTGTCTGTCTTTAGAAGAAGTGATGGTTCATTAGCTTTTAAGGGTGTATTAGACGACAAACTCTATTTAGTTGATTTTGCAAAAGAGGAGGCCGGTCTAGATGCATGCTTAATTGCTAAGACTAGCATGGGCTGGCTGTGGCATCGCCGCTTAGCACATGTGGGGATGAAGAACCTTCACAAGCTTCTAAAGGGAGAACACGTGATAGGTCTAACTAATGTTACCTTTGAAAAAGACAGACCTTGTGCAGCTTGTCAAGCAGGGAAATAGGTGGGAAGCTCTCATCATGCCAAAAATGTGATGACAACATCAAGACCCCTGGAGTTACTTCATATGGACCTCTTCGAACCCGTCGCTTATCTAAGCATAGGAGGAAGTAAGTATGGTCTTGTTATAGTTGATGATTTTTCCCGCTTCACTTGGGTATTCTTTTTGCAGGATAAATCTGAAACCCAAGGGACCCTCAAGCGCTTCCTAAGGAGAGCTCAAAACGAGTTTGAGCTAAAGGTGAAGAAGATAAGGAGCGACAATGGGTCCGAATTCAAGAACCTTCAAGTGGAGGAGTATCTTGAGGAGGAAGGAATCAAGCACGAGTTCTCTGCTCCCTACACACCACAGCAAAATGGTGTGGTAGAGAGGAAGAACAGGATGCTTATAGACATGGCGAGGACGATGCTTGGAGAGTTCAAGACCCCCGAGCGCTTTTGGTCGGAAGCTGTGAACACGGCTTGGCACGCCATCAACCGGGTCTACCTTCATCGCCTCCTCAAGAAGACTTCGTATGAGCTACTAACCGGTAACAAACCCAATGTTTCGTATTTCCGAGTTTTTGGGAGTAAATGCTACATTCTAGTGAAGAAGGATAGGAATTCCAAATTTGCTCCCAAAGCCGTAGAAGGGTTTTTGTTAGGTTATGACTCAAATACAAAGGCGTATAGGGTCTTCAACAAATCATCGGGTTTGGTTGAAGTCTCTAGCGACGTTGTATTTGATGAGACTAATGGCTCTCCAAGAGAGCAAGTTGTTGATCTTGATGATATAGATGAAGAAGACGTTCCAACGGCCGCAATGCGCACCATGGCGATTGGAGATGTGAGGCCAATAGAACAAAAGGAGCAAGATCAACCTTCTTCCTCAACAATGGTGCATCCCACAACTCAAGAAGATGAACAGGTTCATCAAGAGGAGGCATGTGATCAAGGGGGAGCACAAGATGATCAAGTAATGGAGGAAGGAGCACAACCGGCACCTCCAACCCAAGTCTGAGCGATGATTCAAAGGGATCATCCCGTCGACCAAATTTTGGGTGACATTAGCAAGGGAGTAACTACTCGATCTCGATTAGTTAATTTTTGTGAGCATTACTCCTTTGTCTCTTCTATTGAGCCTTTCAGGGTAGAGGAGGCCTTGCTAGATCCGGACTGGGTGTTAGCCATGCAAGAGGAGCTCAATAACTTCAAGAGAAATGAAGTTTGGACACTGGTGCCTCGTCCCAAGCAAAATGTTGTGGGAACCAAGTGGGTGTTACGCAACAAACAAGACAAGCACGGGGTGGTGACAAGGAACAAGGCACGACTTGTGGCAAAAGGTTATGCCCAAGTCGCAGGTTTGGACTTTGAGGAGACTTTTGCTCCTGTGGCTAGG
This sequence comes from Zea mays, assembly GCF_902167145.1. Classification (NCBI taxonomy): domain Eukaryota; kingdom Viridiplantae; phylum Streptophyta; class Magnoliopsida; order Poales; family Poaceae; genus Zea; species Zea mays. Next base: position 6,522,672 of record NC_050104.1, on the reverse strand, counting down.
CTAGAGTCCATTCGCATTTTGCTAGCATATGCCGCTCACCATTCTTTCAGGTTGTTCCAAATGGATGTAAAGAGCGCTTTCCTCAACGGGCCAATCAAGGAGGAGGTGTACGTGGAGCAACCCCCTGGCTTCGAGGATGAACGGTACCCCGACCACGTGTGTAAGCTGTCTAAGGCGCTCTATGGACTTAAGCAAGCCCCAAGAGCATGGTATGAATGCCTTAGAGACTTTTTAATTGCTAATGCTTTCAAGGTTGGGAAAGTCGATCCAACTCTTTTTACTAAGACTTGTGATGGTGATCTTTTTGTGTGCCAAATTTATGTCGATGACATAATATTTGGTTCTACTAATCAAAAGTCGTGTGAAGATTTTAGCAAGGTGATGACTCAAAAGTTTGAGATGTCGATGATGGGCGAGTTAAGCTATTTCCTTGGGTTCCAAGTGAGGCAACTCAAGGATGGGACCTTCATCTCCCAAACGAAGTACACGCAAGACTTGATCAAGCGGTTTGGGATGAAGGACGCCAAGCCCGCAAAGACTCCAATGGGAACCGACGGACACACCGACCTCAACAAAGGAGGTAAGTCCGTTGATCAAAAGGCATACCGGTCTATGATAGGGTCTTTACTTTATTTATGTGCTAGTGACCGGATATTATGCTTAGCGTATGCATGTGTGCTAGATTTCAATCCGATCCAAGGGAATGTCACTTAGTGGTGGTGAAGCGAATTCTTAGATATTTAGTCGCTACGCCTTGCTTCGGGATCTGGTATCCAAAGGGGTCTACCTTTGACTTGATTGGATATTCAGACTCCGACTATGCTGGATGCAAGGTCGATAGGAAGAGTACATCGGGGACATGCCAATTCTTAGGAAGGTCCCTGGTATCATGGAGTTCTAAGAAACAAACTTCCGTTGCCCTATCCACCGTTGAGGCCGAGTACGTTGTCGCAGGACAGTGTTGCGCGCAACTACTTTGGATGAGGCAAACCCTCAGGGACTTTGGCTACAATCTGAGCAAAGTCCCACTCCTATGTGATAATGAGAGTGCTATCCGCATGACGGATAATCCTGTTGAACACAGCCGCACCAAGCACATAGACATCCGACATCACTTTTTGAGAGACCACCAGCAAAAGGGAGATATCAAAGTGTTTCATGTTAGCACCGAGAACCAGCTAGCCGATATCTTTACCAAGCCTCTAGATGAGCAGACCTTTTGCAGGTTGCGTAGTGAGCTAAATGTCTTAGATTCGCGGAACCTGGATTGATTTATAGCATACATGTGTTTATGCATTTGATCATGTTCCTTATGCATTTTGTTGCCTATTTATGGTGCTCAAGTTGTACAAACACTCCTCGGACCTCACAAGTCCTTTTGCAAGTGATGCACATATTTAGGGGGAGATGTGTTACAACTTGACCCTTTGAGACTAATCGTATGCTTGAGTTTGCCTGATCTAGTCTCAAGGGTGAATTGAAAGGGAAAGGTGGACTTGGACCATGCAAGACTTCCACTGCACTTCGATGAGAGGGTAACTTACTCCAAGTTCATCTCTATGATCTTATTGCCCTTGTACTCTTAATTGAAGATTTTGGTGAGGCAATGAGGTTCAAGGGCCAAGATTGATCCCGTTTTGGTGCTTGATGCCAAAGGGGGAGAAAATAAGCCCAAAAGCAAGAAATGGATCAGCTACCACTTGTGAATTTTGAAAATAGTAGAGTTAGAGTTTTTGTTTGTCAAAATACTCTCGTTTGCCTCTTATTGTCAAAAGTTGGTCTCTTGTGGGGAGAAGGCTTAATTATGGGAAAAGGGGGAGTTTTTGAATCCTCGATCAATTTCTCATGAAATAGCTCTCTTTATGTTTCAACATGTGTGTTTGACTTAGAGATAGGAAATTGAGTTTGATTTGCAAAAACAAACCAAGTGGTGGCAAAGAATGATCCATATATGTCAAATTTGAATCAAAACAATTTTGAGTTCTTATTTGAATTGATTTTGCACTTGTTCTACTTGCTTTATGTTGTGTTGGCATAAATCACCAAAAAGGGGGAGATTGAAAGGGAAATGTGCCCTTGGGCCATTTCTAAGTATTTTGGTGATTTAGTATCCAACACAAGTGCCTAAGTGTTAAATGGTGGACAAAGTACAAATCAAGTATAAAGGTATGTTTCTCAGACTTAGTACATTGTTTTAGAGACTAATGTATTGTGTCTAAGTGCTGGAAATAGGAAAAATCAAGTTGAAATTAAAGATGGCTTTGTTCAGCCAAAGTCAGCCTTGTCTGAGTGCACCGGACTGTCCGGTGGTGCACCGGACAGTGTCCGGTGCGCCAGGCTGGCTCAGGTGAACTTACTGCTCTCGGGAAGTGATTAACGGCGTACGGCTATAATTCACCGGACTGTCCGGTGAGCCAACGGTCGACCGGGCCAACGGTCGGTCGTGCGATCCGCGCGAGACACGTGGCCGAGCCGACGGTCGGAAGGGGGCACTGGACTGTCCGGTGCGCCAACGGCTCCAAAGCGCCAACGGTCGGCTTCGCCAAAGAAGGAAAGAAATCCGCATCGGACAGTGTCCGGTGGTGCACCGGACTGTCCGGTGCGCCAGGCGACAGAAGGCAAGAATTGCCTTCCCGGAATGCACTCAACGGCTGCTAGCTGCCTTGGGGCTATAAAAGGGACCACTAGGCGCATGGAGGAGTATACCAAGCATTCTCTAAGCATTCCTAAGCACCAAGACTTCAATTCCGCGCATTTGATTCTTTATGATAGCAATTAGAGCTCTCTTTGAGTTGTGAACTCGCCAGGTTGTGTTGTGAGCTCATGTTGCGGCTTGTGTGCGTGTTGGTACTCTGATTTCGTGTCTTGTGTGTGTTGCTCATCCCTCCCTTACTCTGTGCTTCTTTGTGAACATCAAAGTGTAAGGGCGAGAGACTCCAAGTTGTGGGGATTCCTCGCAAACGGGATATAGTAAAGCAAAGCAAAACACCGTGGTATTCAAGTGGGCCTTTGGACCGCTTGAGAGGGGTTGATTGCAACCCTCGTCCGTTGGGACGCCACAACGTGGACTAGGCAAGTGTTGAACTTGGTCGAACCATGGGATAAACCACTGTGCCATCTCTGTGTTGATCTCTTTGTGGTTTTCGTGTTGTGCAAGCTCTCCTCTATAGCCACTTGGCTTAACTGTGCTAACTCTAGTCAAGTTTTGTGGATTAAGTTCTAAGTTTTCACAGGATCACCTATTCACCCCCCCTCTAGGTGCTCTCACTACTGCTCCCCTAACCCTGGGTGATCACCTTCCTCTTCATATCCCCGAGCTGAACACGCTTGTGTTCAATAGCTAGGGCCTTGTCAAGCAGCCTCTAGAATGACGGGAAGGAGTGAGCCACCTGTGCATACTGCATTGGTCCATTAAGTCCTTCAATGAAGTATTTCTGCTTCCTTTCATCCTCAACGACTTGATCTGGTGCATATCTTGAGAGTTGAATAAATTTGTCGCGGTACTCGATGACTGACATGTTGCCCTTCTTCAGCGATAGAAACTACTTCTTTATCTTCATCAGTCTAGCAGGAATGTGATAGTTTTTGAACTGAGTAGCAAATTCTGCCCAAGTGATAGTATCGGCAGTGTCATGGGCAACGGTGTAGGAATCCCACCAATCAGTAGCAGGACCAGTAAGACGAACAGAAGCATATAGAACCTTCTCCCGGTCAGAGCACTGAGCAATAATCAACATCTTCTCTGCTGACTTCAGCCAATCATCAGCGTGCAGAGGATCTGGAGAGCTAGCGAGCGTCGGTGGCTTGTGGCTCATGAAATCCCGATGCTTGTCCCGGGGTGGAACTGGTGGTGGTGGTGCGGGAAATGGTGCTTGTTGCTGTCGCACCATTCTTTCTTGACGCATTTCCTTCCTCATCTCTTGTCTCTCCTGGTGTGTCTCTTGACGCTCCTGTCGCATCTGCGGCTGCATATCTTGCATCGTATTCACCATCTGTTGCAGCATCTGCATCTGAGCTGCAACCACTATATCAGTCTCAGCCGGTAGAGGATTCGGAGGATCCATTTCTGCTTGTTGTTGCCTAAGCACTCTTCGGTTGAATGGGTTGGCAGGTAGATCAATTCCACCTCCCTTCCTGCTATTAACCATCTGAGTTAGAAACACATGGTAAGAAAGAATTGTAGACAAGACGAGTAATTACGAGACATGTTACTTTGGGGGTTTTATTAGCTAAGTAGATTAGTGTGTCACCTACTAAAGCTAATACATTACCTTATGGTGGTACATGCTAGAATGTCCTTCTATAATATTTCAATCAATCAAAGAAGCAAATCAGACATTTATTATCAGAACAATCATCCAATATTTTAACTAGAGAAAATAATTTTAAATTTTGTCTTAGGTCTCCTACCTCTTTAGGGGGTCATAAATGTAGGATTCAAAGGTGTGAAATCCATTTGTCTTAGAATAGAAAAGATAAGAGTAATCAGAGTAGAACAATAGAAGGTGAGACAGGATCAAGAAAAGTATAGAAAGAATCATAGTAAAGTAAGTAGGTAAGGGTTTTGTCTAGGTCTATCTAGGTTTCGTCCTACAGTCAACATTTGCTCTAATACCACTTCTTTCACACCCGGATTTAAGGGATAAAGCCGGGCGCGTCTCATATGTGCGCCAAAGAAGAACAACACATATAATGACAAAGTGTATAGAGATAAATGTCACAAATATCATTATTACATAGCGGAAGTCTTACAAAAATAAATGATAGTAATAAAGCAAACTAAACCTCCATCCTTGGCGCCATAAAGCTGACTAGGAGACACCACCTAGATCAACTCGTACTCCTCATTGTACGGCTCCTCCTGGACCACCTATTCTTCTCCTGTGGGGGGTTTATATGTCGCAAGTGTGAGCTCATAAAAGATCATAGCTCAACAAATTATGGGGAATAATGTGCATGAACTCACCAAAGGTGAGAGTTCATGTGAAGTAGATGTAGCCTTGATCACGGGTGAGTGTTGAGCGCGGCCGCGCGGGCGTCAAGGAGTCTGTGATAGGCGGTTGAGCGGCCAGAGATGATCCAAGAAGCAGTGGCCCTTGGATATGAGTAAGAGAGAGAGGGTAAATAAAGTGATATGGATGGTTGGTTTTAGGGCTAGTTTGGCAACCACATTTTTCCATGGGATTTTCAATTTCCCAAGAGAAAATAAACTAATTTCCTTTGGGAAAACGAAAAACCCTTACAGACCGTTTGGATCCCTTCATTTTAGAGAAATTGGAATTCACTCAATAAAGTAACTTATTTAGTTTGGAATTTGACATTCCACCACTTTCCAAAGTTCAGATATAAGTCTATCTCAAATTCATGGGGTGGAAGATGAGAAAAGATTTTTATGCATTAGTAGAATTTGTTTCTATTCTGTAACTTACATGACACTCTTTGTCTCACTCATCTATAGTAAATATATAGAACATAAATATCTCCGACATCTTGCTAATAATAGTATAAAAATATATTTTGCATAAAACTGACTTAGCTTAATTGATATATACCTAAATTACTATTATTATAATGGAATTCAATTCTAATGATCCAAACGGGACGTTAGGAAAATGAGGTTCCCAAACTAGCCTTTAATGATGAGGTTTGGCTATGGGTATTTTGATGAGTGTATCTGTAGTGTTGTTTGAACTGATGAGTTATATAGGGGTATAGATAGATATATATAGATTATATTTTCACCATCAATTTTCAACGTTCATGCACTAGCCACTGGGCATTGCTTCCAACCACCAACTCAGGATCATTTTGGATCAAATCGATGGACCCTTGCATGCATCATATCTATATATATCCATTGCGTACGTGGTCGAACGAATCGGCGACGTCACACATGCGGTTGTCGCAAGGCAGGCAGGCGCAGTGTGCGCCACCGGTAGGTGCCTGCCCGGAGGCAGGCGGACACCGTGCTCGCGGCCGCCCACACAGGCGGCGACCGGGTCCCCGCACGTCCCGTCGGAACACATGGTCCCTGGGGCGCTGGGCATGTCGTGCTTAACTGCCCGGCCGCCAACCGTAGCGCCGCGACCGATCCAGGCGGTGCGTGACGTGCGTCTCTCGATACGGCGTGCGCTATCGGATTGGATCCTGGACACGAGACGCATGGTACGTAGGGCAGTGCCTGGAAGCTAGAAGATGCAATGCCTTGATTCCACCGCTACTCCGAGCAGAAGCTGTACGTATGACTGTGGACTGACGATGTGGCGTGTCGAGTGGCGGCCATGAGGACCTCAACGCACTGTGGCTCTGTTTGTTTCAATTTTTTTTCAGCTCCTGACTATTAGAACCTGCTGTAGACCGCTAAACACAAATTTTTATAAGAATCACTTTAGTCAAAACTGTTCAAAATCAATGTGAACATATAATCACCCTTATCATTGCAATAGTAGAAAATCGTCAATCTCTACGTCCTAAACCCTATATAAGTTTTTTATTTTACTCTATACATAATCTCTATGATACTTAAATTCTCTCTACAACCAGATTTATCACAAAGCTAGACTCTCATAAAAGCTTCTCGGAAAAAGCTGATTCAAACAGGCCCCAGAGCGAGTGAAACTATAGTACCATATTTGTAACTAGTATTTAGTAATAGATACTAAAGACATTAATCTTCAGTCCCGATTGACCTCCGGTAGTTCTAGCTCAAAACCAGTATTAAATTTGAATTTTTAGTATTGGTCCAGTCAAGCACATGTAGTAAAAGGATATTTTGTATCGATTCTAAGCTAAGAACTGGTACGGGTATTGATGGATATTTAATATATATGTATATTTATTAATATGTGCACTTATAAATATATAAGCAAGTTTTTTTCTAAATGTACATTTATTAATTTGTGCATTTATAAATGTATAAGCAAGTTTTTTTTCTAAAATATTTACAAAAGAAACAACATTTCTTTTCAATAGGACATATGTTCAAATGTACAAGCAATTCTTTTTTCTTTTCAAAATCAAGACACTTTATTGAACCTAAAGGGAAGAACATATTTTTCAATACAAATAGATAAGGAAGTTTTTTTTCTTCTAGGTTCCTTTTTTCATGCCCGTTCCTTCTTCGTCTCAGTTCTTTCCTCGTCCCACATTTTTTTTGAGTAATTGCTACCAGGTTCCCTCTGATGTTACCAGCTTATATAACCATTTACTTAAAAGAGAGATGTTCTTTATATTTAGGTCTTCAATCCCAAGGCCCCATTGCTCCTTAGGTTGGCACAAGATGTCCCATCTGGCCAATCGATATTTTTTCTTGTTCTCGTCCCCTTGCCAGTAGAATCGAGAACGAAAATAATCGAGTTTTTGAAGGACTCCCTTTGGAATAGCAAAGAAAGACATCATGTACATTGGTAGGCTAGACAAGATTGAATTTATCAGAGTCAACCTTCCCCCCACTGAAAGATGCTTGCCATGCCAATTGCATAACCTTTTTTCAAACCTCTCTTCTATTTTCCTCCAATCTGTGTTCCTTAATTTTTTGTAATGGATTGGGATTCCTAGATAGCACATTGGTAGCTGCCCCTGCTTACAACCAAAGATTTCTGCGTATTGATCCGAGGCATCTCGAGCCTCCCCAAAACAGAATAGCTCGCTCTTATGAAAGTTGATTTTTAGCCCTGATATTTGTTCAAAGGCAGCAAGTATCAACTTCATGTTGCGAGCTTTATCCAAATCATGTTCCAGAAATAAAATTGTATCGTCTGCATATTGTAAGATAGACAGACCTCCCTCTATTAAGTGAGGCACTATGCCACCAATTTGTTCATGTTCTTCTGCCCTCCGTAATAACACAGCCAACATATCTGCTACTATATTAAAGAGGAGAGGGGATAATGGGTCTCCTTGTCTGAGCCCTTTTTTTGTTTGAAAGAAGTGGCCAATGTCATCATTAACATTTACTGCGACACTTCCCCCTGAAATGAAAGTATGTATCCAAGAAATCCATTTGGCTGAGAAGCCTTTCATTCATAGGGTTTGTAGTAGGAACGGCCATTTAACCTTGTCATAGGCCTTTTCAAAATCAATTTTAAAAATTATTCCACTGAGGTTCTTCCTATGCATTTCATGTACAGTTTCATGAAGAATGACGACCCCTTCTAGGATGTTCCGTCCCCGCATGAAGGCTGTTTGAGTCGGGCTAATCACTTTGTCCGCCACCATATTCAGTCTGTTCGTTGCTACTTTTGTGAAAATCTTGAAGCTCACATTAAGCAAGCAAATTGGTCTATACTGTTGTATGACATTGACCTCTTGGAGTTTGGGTATTAGAGTTATCACGCCAAAGTTCAAACTAAACAGAGGTAAGTTACCATGAAACAGATCGTTGAACATGAGCATAATATCTCCCTTGATAATTTCCCAGAATTTTTGATAGAACTTCGCAGGAAAGCCATCAGGCCCAGGTGCTTTATTCTTTTCCATTTGGAAAATAGCTTCCTTTACCTCCTCAATTGTGAATGGAGCTGTTAAGAATTCATTTTCCGAGGGTGAGACTTGTGTAATATCCTGAATGATTTCCTCATCAAGGGAGATATTGTTATCCAAAGGATCACCAAAGAGGCCCTTATAGAACTCAGTTATATAGTTCTTGAGGTTTGTTTGACCTTCAATTTTTCCCCCTTCGTGGTCTAAGGAACGAATTAGTTTCTTTCTATGTTTGCCATTAGCAATCATCTGAAAGTACCTAGTATTGTTGTCCCTTAGGATAATGTCCTTCGCCTTTGCCCTCTGGTAATATTTTATTTCCTCTTCCCGAAGAAGTTTAGATAGGTCCTCCCTGGCACGAGCAAGTTGCTCTTGCTCTTCCTCATATAGGTCCCTACCCTCAGCAGTTACATCCAAATCATTTATCGTTATCTGGAGCTCATTTTTATGGTGCTTGTATATACCTCTGTCATGTCGTGACCACCCTCGAAGAAAGCTTCGAAGGGCGCCAAGCTTACGGTTCCAACGTTGTACAGAGTTATTGCCTTTTACTGGTTTATTCCACATATCAACCACCTTTTCGAAGAAGTCCTCACGAGCGAACCAGCTAAGTTCAAACCTGAACGGCTTGGAGCCCCCTGGGAAAACTGGTGATCCTGTGTCAATGTAAAGAGGCGTATGATCCGAAACGCCTCTGTCTAACGCTTGGACAGAGACTAATGGGTATTTAACTTCCCATTCGGTCGACATAAGCACTCTATCTAATATGTTCAAATGTACAAGCAATTCTTTTTCCTTTTCAAAATCAAGACACTTTATTAAACCTAAAGGGAAGAACATATTTTTCAATACAAATAGATAAGGGAGTTTTTTTCTTCTAGGTTCCTTTTTCATGCTCGTTCCTTCTTTGCCTCAGTTCATTCCTCGTCCCACATTCTTTTTGGGCTCAATTCCTCCTTCGTCTCCGACCTGGGTGAAGATGCTCTTAACCTCCAACTAACCCCTAGCATAGGAAATAAAAATATATTCAACCAAGAGTTAATTTGTACTTGTACGTATTTTCTTATTTTCTGTCTGATGACTACTTCATGATTCAAGTTCTTGTCCATTTCATAGTGTGATATCCTGGCTTTAGTGGATGGTGATATCCTGACTCAAGGCTTAATAGAATTAATAGAGTACTCATACCAACAAGGTGTATCTTTTTTTCGGAAGCCAATCTCGAAAGAACCTCCAGGTTAATTAAGTGTGTTTGCCTTGGAGCAATTTGGGGATGGGTGATCGACCAGAAAGTTTTCTCGGGTGTGTATGAGTGAGGACAAAGTACGCACGAGAAGTTTTCTCGGGTGAGTATGAGTGTCTTGATATATGATCGTAGAGGGCTGCTAGGAGTAAGTACCGTCAGTCCGAGAGTGGACGGGGTGTTACAAATGGTATAAGAGCTGATCCTTGCAGTTCATGGGCATGTGTGGTCTAGGGGTTCGGGTATATGGCGCATGTGGGCCTGGAATGGTCAAATGACATGGCATATGACGACACTAGCCATACAGACGTGGCCAAGAGGGGAGGTTACTGGCTTGGGGTTGACCAACGAGGACGTCAGTCTTCTAAGGGGTGGATTATGATATCATGGCCCTAGTGGATGGTGATATCTGGGGACAAGGCTTAATATAATTAATAGAGTACTCATACCAACAAAGTGCATCTTCTTTTTCGGAAGCCTATCTCGAAAGAACCTCCAGGTTAAGCGTGCTTTATTTGGAGCAATTTGGGGATGGGTGACCGACCAGGAGGTTTTCTCGGGTGCGTACAAGTGAGGACAAAGTGCACACAAAAGACTCATATTGGTCAGTGGTGATGCTATATGATTCTAGAGGGCTACCAGGAGTAAGTATCACCGGTCCAAGAGTGGACGAGGTGTTACACATAGAGATCAATATTAGCATGAATCCTACGAAAAACATATAACATAGGAAACAAATTAGAATTTATTGTTGAGTTTGAGAATAATTAATGTACTTGTTAAAATAAGCAATATAAGCAAGATGGATAGCAAACAAAAAGGAAAAAACAAACTCTATGTAAAATATACATAAGAATAATGCATAAGAGCTTTTGATGTGCTCACCTGAGGGATAGGACATCACTGCTACATGCAATGTCCTCAAACTCAGACTTAGTAGTGGTGCTCACCAAAGATAAATGTTTGAGAAAGGCAAAATTTATAAGGGGAAACTTTAGTATTAGTTCTAACTAAGAACCGATACTAAAGACGTTTGGATGGGAACTAAAGTTATGGGTGGGAACCGTAGGTTATTTTACCTGTTCTTAAAAGGAAGTGGTACTAAACCCTTTAGAAAAATATAGGCATGAACTTTAGTAATAGTTCTTTTTAAGAACTGATACTAAAGTAATTTAGGTGAACCCTAAACTTCTAGGTGAGAATGTTAAATGCCTTTTAGTACATGTTCTTTACTAGAACTGGTACTAAAGCACGTAGGTCAAAAGCATACTTTTTGGAATCGTCCCACGTACGTACACCTTTGGACCACAACTGTAAAAGTTCATCTACCAATTGTTTAGGTACACATTTATGTTATTGTTAGGTTGTTTTGGGCCTTGAATGAATGATGGCATTATAATGAACTTTTGCTTTAAGCACAACCAAAGAAGTAGGTTGTACATACATAGAGTCACATACCAAGTGCTATTACCATTGCTCTACTCACTAAAAGGGTTCATACTATTAGCGCTTAAACCAAACCATACATTCCACGTATCCTCTACAAACTCTAGAAACGTTATGTCGACTTTCTCCCATTTCAAACCATCAATGAGGTGCCTCAACATAGCATCTACCTTACGCTATTCTTTATGTAACTTCATTATTTTAGCGTGCTCTTTGGTACGAAACAAATTCTTTAAACATGGTATTATAGGGAACTACCACATGACCTTATATATATCTGTTTTGTAGGGGGGTTTGCCCTTAACGTCACTAGGGCCATCACGCCTTACCTTATATCATGATGTATTACACACTGACAAACTTCTAATTTGTTATTCTCCTCATCACGATACATGATACATTCATTATGGCGTGCATGCATCTTGTGCACTTGTAAATGAACTGGGTAAGCAATCTCTTTGGCTTTATATGTTGATGTTGGCAATTTGTTCTTCTCTTGAAGGAACTTCTTTATAAGTTTTAATATCTCATTAAAACCTTTGTCACTAATACCATTTGCTAACTTTCACTGCAACTAATGTGCCACATAACTTTTTGTTGCCCTCTTTACAATCTAGGCACAACAAAATTTTATGGCCCTCTAACATATGCTTCAGCTTTTATCTAACCTTTTCATTGTCATAAACGTTCTCTTCATATGCAACAATTGTGCCAGAGCATTGTTTTCATTAGGCTCTTCAGTCTCAACCTTAACGCATATGCAAAGGAACTATTGTAACACCCCGAATTTGAGAGTTGAATTTTTTTTCATTCTCCAGCACTCATCAAATTCGAGCGTTACCTTTCCTCTTTCTTTTTCTTCTCGCTGAGTCTTGTCCATTTACAAAGTTCTAGCAAGATTTAGCTCGATATCTTATGTAAGTAAACCCTAGAAATACTTTCTTTTGTTTGTTGCATCATGCCAGTCCATGCATTTGTTTTGGTTGAGTGAATTTGTGAAATCATTCATTTAGAAAATAGATTAGAAAAGGGGAAAACTTTTTTTCCTTCTCTCCCCTCCCCCTCCCCTTGCGGCCCAGCCAGGCGCGCGGCCGGGCCGGCCAACCCCCTCCCCCGCGGCCCAGCCGCCTTCCTCGCCCCCCACGCGCGTCGTGCGCGCAGCGGTTAAGCCGCCGCCGCCACCCTGCCCCCCGTGGGAGCCACCCGTCAGCCGCCTCCCCCCAAACCCCCTTTCTCTCTCTCTCCCCACGCCCCTCGCGTAACTCGTCTCCCTCGCCCGGCTCGCCCGCCGCTCGAAACCAACGCCCGCCCGCACCATCGTCTCCCCTGCGCGGTGAGCCCCGACTCCCTCCCCTTCCTCGTCTAGCCCCTTCTTCTTCTTCCTCGACCCCTGCTCGTCGCGTCCGTGCCCCGGCGCGCTCCCCCGGCCATGGCGCGGCCGTGGCGCGTGCGCCCGCCCCGGCCCCTCCCTGCGTGCGGCGGCGCTCGGTCCGGCTAAGCCCGCGACCCCGGCGTCCTGCCCCGCCCTGGCGCGGCCCCCTCCCTCCTCCGGCCATGGCGCTCGCCCGCCCTGGCACGCTCGGCCCCGCCCCAGCCTGCCCCGGCGTGCACGACCCCGCCCAGCCCCGACGCGCTTCCCCCTGGCCATGGTGTGCCCTGCCTCGGCGTGCCCGCTCTCGCCCTTCCCGGCGCGCTCGCGGCGACTCCGGCGTGCTCGCCCCGGTGCGACGCGCGCCCGCCCCGGCCCCCTCCCTCCCCTGTTGGCGCGGCCTTGGCTCGCCCCCGGCGCTCGGTGCGGTGTGGCCTCGGCGCGCAGCCACGGCGTGGTGGCGCGGCGTGGCGCCCTGCGCATGCGCTCGCCCCAGCCTGCCTCGGCGTGGCGCGACGCGCGGCCTGGCACGCGGCCCCCTCCCTACGTAGCCCGCGGCGGCGCGACATGGCACGTCCGCCCCTACTCGCGGCGCCCGGCGTGCGAGCCCGCCTCGGCGTGCCCCGCCCCTGCCCTTGCGCGGCCTTGAGCTCAGCCCAGCGTGCCTATGGCGCGTGGCCCCCCGGCGCTGTCCCGCTGCCCGTCATGTGCGCGGCTCGTCCGTGGCGCGTCAGCGCGGCCTTGCGCGCGCGCGTGCTCACGTGGTGCGCATAGTGCTTTTGCGCGGCTCGCCGTGCCCTCGGCGCGACGCGTAGCGCCCTGTCACGGGCGACGTGCTCGTCTACCCCTAGACGTGCCCGTCTACCCCTAGCCACCCGTCTACCCCTCTCCGTGTATTCTATGCGTAGTGATCATGTTATTTATATTAATGAAATGGAAACTCAACTCAGAAATTGATTACGTTAGTTATTTCATGTAGTTAATTATCGACTTAGTTTAATGTCAACCAATTGGAAATAGTTATAATTCTATTAGTGCATGTGATTAACACTTGTTAGTGTAACTAGGTGGAACTAGATCAGGTAATGATTAATTATGCATTTACCCGTAATACGCTTCGACTATAGCTTTAACCACTGCGAGACCATTCTTCTCTTTCTAGCCATTGCGAATGCAATATCGTATGTCATATCTTATGCATATTCAGTTTATCTGCTCTCTTGTATGGTGTACTGTTTATTTCCTAATTCAAATGGATGGATGTATGTTTGCGCTCGCATAGAGAACGATCTGGTTGAGGAGTCCGAAGAACTCGCAGGAGAAGCCCCTGAGCAGCAGCTGGTTGGTGGAGGCAAGTGTCCCTTGACCTTTGTTTGTCCTATATATTCTATAATTCACTTTCCGCATTTACACAGTTATACCTAAGGATTGACTAGCTTTTATTATCCATGTCCTTGCTTACCTATTTGGGTTGGATTATTCTGGTTTAACTTCATGCTAGTGCTTAACACTAATCAACGAACATGATGAGATTTATCAATGATACGTTGTTTCCCTTCTTTATTATGATGTTATACTTGTGGCATTTAAGGGGGCTTGAGCGGTTTCTCGAGTGCCTCTCCGTAAGGACCTGTTCGTTGGATGACCGCCCGAGAAAACAGTGCAACCATGAGGGTGGAGTGGGACGCCCTTAGCTGAATAATTAGAGGAACCGGGGTGTAGTTCGCTTAGCCGTCGTGCCGTTAATGGGGCTCGGTGTATGCGGCTCGCTCTGCCAAGTTTGGTTCGCCCCTTGGGGAGGAGTGCGGTGCATTTAGGAAACCTAACGGGCGGCTACAGCCCCGGGGAATCTTTGTAAAGGCTACGTAGTGATACCCTGCTGGGTCACCTTGGTAGTGATCAATGGAGAGTCATGATCTCCGGGCAGAAAGGGAATCACGGCTTGTGGGTAAAGTGCGCAACCTCTGCAGAGTGTTATGAAAACTGATATATCAGTCGTGCTCGTGGTTATGAGCGGCCAATGGAGCTCCATTGATTAGTGATACTTGATCAGAGATGTTCGGATTACAGGTGGCAATGAGAATGATGGTTTGGCATTGACTATGGTAATGGTAAGTGGTACTCTTTCCGTTTGGAAAGGGTACGTTTGGGTTAATAATGTGGGTTAATTCTAAAACTTGGCTTTCTCTACTAGTAATAATAACCTGACCAACTAAAAGCAACTGCTTGACTTACCCCCACATAAAGCCAGTCCACTACAGCCAAACAAGACACTTGCTGAATATGTTGATGTGTACTCACCCTTGCTCTACACACCAACCCCCCCCCCTTCCCCAGGTTGTCTGCATTGCAACCACTACTCAAGAGAAGATGAAGCCGTGGAAGGAGATTTCCAGGAGTTCCAAGATTACGACGAGTTCTAGGCGTGGGTTAGCGGCAACCCCCAGTCGGCTGCCTGTGAAGGCCGCGTGTATCTACGTTTCTTTTCCGCACTTTGATTATTGTAAAGACTATGTGGATGTCTCAGACATATGATGTAATCGACTATTATTCCCCTTTTATATTATGATTTGAGCACTGTGTGATGATGTCCAGTTATGTAACTGCTATGTACGTGAATTGCTGATCCTGGCACGTACATGGCTCGCATTCGGTTTGCCTTCTAAAACCGGGTGTGACATAGGTGGTATCAAAGCCGTGCTGACTGTAGGACCGCTAACCTAGAGTAGAATGGTTGTTCTAAGGATTATAGACCCCTATTCTCACCTTGACTTTGGTATCCCTTCAAAAGTTGGTCATATCGACCAAACCTATGTTCTACTATATATTATACCTTGCTAAAAATCTTTTTGTTTATTCTAATTCCTCATTTATTCATGGTTTACTTGTTGGTCATATTAGTTCTGTTCTCACTCTTATGCTTACGGTGTCTTTTGTAGATGGCTCATCTTAGACACACTGCTCGGAAGTCAGTCATCCCCTTCTTGCCCTCTCATCTCGCTGAGCGTCCGCTTCGTTGTCCAGTGACTCGTTAGTCTAGTCACCTAGAGAGGCTACACCACCGCCTGCATGAGGAGCAGGAACGTCGACGACAGGAGCAGGAGCAGCAGGGCTCTTCTTTCTCGCTCCAGCAGGAGATAGAGTCTGTGAGGAGCTGCTCCCCCGTGCTTCCGCTGTAGGCGCCCCCTACACCACCACTGAGCGCCCTAGCCCCTGGAGTAGCTGTTGGAGGAGACCCAGACGACGGAGGTGGTGACGATAGCTCGAGCCACGACACCGACCTTTCCGCCGATCAGGAGCCGGAAGGATGGGTTGTTCGACCCATCACTCGCGACGCTGCTCGCGGGTGTCACTTCCACGATGCGCTCGACACCCTGCTACGTTGGGCACTCGACCGGCCTACTTGGTCTATCGAGTATCGCTGTGTTGTCTTCCAGCACAGTCGCGGGGTTTACCAGACCGTTGGGAGGCGACCTGCTTGGTGCGCCGTCCGGAGAACAGTCTCCGGGGTGCGGAGATCTACTCAGAGCACTATTCCATCTCGACGTGCGGCCAAGCAAGATGCCGCACGACGTGCACTTTCGCACTACTGCTCAGTTCTCGGCGGGGTAGCCGATGGTCTCAACCTGAAGTACTACCCTCGTCGTCCATCTAGCAGCACAGGAGGCATGATTGTCTCACCCGTTGGCGAGGACAATCCTAGGTTGAGCAGCACAGTCAACCTAGCCGCCGTGCTAAACACAGAGCTAGACCATGCATTAGACGAGCTGAGTAGGGCTCATGCTGAGATCGCCCAGTTGCGGGCTGAGCGCGTGGAGCATCGTCACCAGGAGGATGGCTTCCCCGCTCCCGTTGGGACTCAGCACCCATACCTCTCACCTCGGCGTGGACACCAGTCTTATGGCAACCCCGACTAAGGGACCAAGATAAATTTAGAACCATAGATCATCAGTGTTGGGTCCTGTAATAAATGCTTAATATAGAAGTTTTAGTCTTAGTCTCAGTCTTAGTCTTAGCCTCAGTTTTACCCTTAGTTAGTCTTAGTTAGACAGGGTAGTTTGCTTATCCTGTGCTTTTATGCTTGTTATGATGAGCAATGTTGGAGTTGGATCTTTTGTAATGACTGTCACCAGAGTGTGGGTATCCCCTGCATTTTGGTTTATCTGTTATATATTAATGAAGTTAGTTATCTTGTTGGGAAGCCTTTTTATTCCACTTTCCTTTTTATCTGAGAAGCTGTGTTGGTCTGTGTTGGAGATCAGTGAAGATGTTCATCTGTTCAGTGTTGTCGAAGGATTCTATACTCTTTTCTTATGCTGCAAGCTTGCAAGATCAGTTCTGATGTGTGGTTGCATTCTGCAGATGTCAGAAAATAGGCGTAGAGGAGGAAGGCGTGCTCAGCAGGAGCAGGCAGCACCGCAGGATGAGGCGCCCCAGCAACAGCAGCTGCCACCCTCACCCCCGATGTCCATCGAGCAGATGTTCCTAATGCAGACTTAGGCAGTTCAAGCCATTGGTCAGACTCTGGCCGCCATTCAGCAGCAGCAGCAGCCACCACCTCAGCCTCAGATGCCTCAGATGCCCAGGGACAAGCGTGCTAAATTCATGAGAGGTCATCCCCCAGTGTTCGCTCATTCTTCTGACCCCATGGATGTTGAAGACTGGCTGCGCACTGTGGAGCGGGAGTTGCATACCGCTCAGTGTGACGACAGGGAGAAAGTTCTGTATGGTCCCCGTCTGTTGAGAGGAGCAGCCCCGTCTTGGTGGGAGTCTTACCTCGCCACCCATGCCAACCCTGACATCATCACCTGGGCAAAATTCAAAGATAGTTTTCGTCAGTACCATGTTTCTGCAGGTCTGATGACAGTGAAGAAGGAGGAGTTTCTGACACTCAAGTAAGGGTCAATGTCTGTTAGTGAGTATCGAGACAGGTTTCTGCAACTGTCTCGCTATGCTGCTGAAGATGTCAACACCGACGCCAAGAGGCAGTATCGTTTCCTGAGAGGCTTGGTCGACCCTCTGCAGTATCAGCTGATGAATCATACCTTCCCCACATTCCAGCACCTGATTGACAGAGCAATCATGACAGAGAGGAAGCGCAAAGAGATGGAGGATCGCAAGCGCAAGATCAGTGGACCCCAGTCTGGAAGCAGCAATCGCCTTCGTTTCTCAGGCAATCCACCTCAGTAGTTCAGGCAGAACCAGCACCCACCTCAGCAGCAGCAGTTCCAAAGGCAGTATCCTCAGCACCAGCATCAGAATCGCTAGAACAATCAGTCAGGAGGAGGTCAGTTCTAGAGGCAGAATTAGCAGGCACCTCGTCTTCCTGCCCTAGCAAACCAGCAGAACAGTCAAGCAGCACCAGCTCAAGGCAGAAACAGAGCATGTTTCCACTATGGAGAGCAAGGCCATTAGGTGATGCAATGTCCAAAGAAGGCAGCCCAGCAGCAGTCAGGCCATGGCGCCCCAGCAAAGCAGAACATGTCTCAGCCTGGAGCAGGCAACCGCTCTCAGCCACGCTATAACCATGGGAGACTGAACCACTTGGAGGCTGAAGCAGTTCAGGAAACCCCCGACATGATAGTAGGTATGTTTCCATTCGACTCCCATATTGCAGAAGTGTTATTTGATACTGGAGCAACACATTCATTCATTACTGCATCATGGGTAGAAGCACATAATCTTCCAATAACTATCATGTCAACCCCCATTCAAATTGACTCAACTGGTGGTAGAATTCGAGTCGATAGCATTTGCTTGAATGTAAGTGTGGAAATAAGGGGGATAGCGTTTCCCGCTAATCTCATAGTAATGGGTACTCAGGGAATAGATGTCATCCTAGGGATGAATTGGCTAGATAAGTATCAGGCAGTTATCAGTTGTGATAAGAGGACAATCAAGTTGATGTCCCCACTAGGAGAGGAAGTGGTGACCGAGTTAGTCCTGCCTGAGCCGAAGAAGGGAAGTTGTTATCAGATGGATGTTGATAGCAGTGAAGCAGACCCACTAGAGATCATCAAGGTTGTGTCCGAGTTCCCAGATGTGTTCCCAAAGGACCTACCAGGTATGCCACTAGAGCGGAAAGTTGAGTTTGCTATAGAGCTTCTTCCTAGAACCGCCCCCATCTTTAAGAGAGCTTACAGAGTATCTGGAGATCGATGAGCTGTCAGAGAAAGATTACATCCGGCCAAGCACCTCACCTTGGGCCGCCCCTATCCTGTTCGTGGAGAAGAAAGATGGCACCAGAAGGATGTGTATCGATTATCGAGCTCTGAATGAGGTCACAATCAAGAACAAGTACCCCTTGCCCAGAATAGAAGATATGTTCGACCAGTTGAGAGGACCCAGCATGTTTTCAAAGATAGATCTGAGGTCGGGTTATCATCAGCTCAGGATTCGACCTTCAGACATTTCGAAGACGACATTCATTACTAAGTATGGATTGTATGAGTTCATTATGATGTCTTTTGGTTTAACAAATACACCAGCCTTCTTCATGAATCTGATGAACAGTGTATTCATAGATTATCTTAACAAGTTTGTGGTGGTATTTATTGATGACATTCTTATATATTCTCTAAGTGAGGAAGAGCATGTGAATCATTTGAGGATGGTTTTGCAGAGATTGCGAGAGCACCAGCTGTGTGCAAAGTTGAGCAAGTGTGAATTCTGGATTGAAGAAGTCCTGTTCTTGGGTCACATAATTAACAAAGAAGGATTGGCTGTGGATTCGAAGAAAGTGGCAGACATTCTGAATTGGAAAGCGCCAACAGATGCCCGAGGAATCAAAAGCTTCATTGGAATGGCCGGATACTATCGGCGATTAATTGAAGGGCTCTCGAAGATCGCGAAGCCAATGACAGCTTTACTAGGCAACAAGGTGGAGTTCAAGTGGACCCAGAAATGCCAAGAACCCTTTGAAGCGCTGAAAGAGAAGTTGACTTCAGCGCTTGTCTTAGTCTTGCCTGATGTGCACAAGCCCTTCTCGGTGTATTGCGATGCTTGTTACACTGGTTTGGGATGCGTGTTGATGCAAGAGGGAAGAGTTGTGGCTTACTCGTCCCGACAGCTGAATGTTCATGAGAAGAATTACCCAATCCATGACCTAGAGTTGGCAGCAGTGGTTCATGCACTGAAGACATGGAGGCACTATCTGTATGGGCAGAAATGTGATGTTTACACAGACCACAAGAGTCTAAAGTACATATTCACTTAGTCAGAGCTGAATATGAGGCAAAGAAGATGGTTAGAGTTGATCAAAGACTATGAATTGGAGATTCATTACCATCCAGGCAAAGCGAACGTAGTGGCAGATGCTTTGAGCAGGAAGAGTCAAGTCAATCTGATGGTCGCTCATCCGATGCCTTATGAGTTGGCCAAAGAGTTTGACAGGTTGAGCCTCGGATTTCTGAACAATATGCGAGGAGTAACAGTTGAGTTAGAACCCACCCTAGAGCGGGAAATCAAAGAATTGCAGAAGAATGATGAGAAGATCAGTGAAATCCGGCAACTGATTCTAGAGGGCAAAGGCAAAGATTTTCGGGAAGATGCAGAAGGTGTGATATGGTTCAAGGACCGCTTGTGTGTTCCCAATGTCCAGTCCATTTGGGAATTGATCCTCAAGGAAGCTCATGAGACCACTTATTCTATACACCCTGGAAGTGAGAAGATGTATCAGGATCTAAAGAAGAAATTCTGGTGGTACGGAATGAAGAGGGAAATCGAAATGGACTTCATAGTCGGATTGCCTCGCACTCGAGCCGGCTACGATTCCATTTGGATAGTGGTGGACCGCTTAACCAAGTCATCCCACTTCATACCCGTCAAGACCAACTACAGCAGTGCTGTATTGGTAGAGTTGTACATGTCCCAGATCGTTTGTCTTCACGGTGTGCCAAATAAGATAGTGTCAGACAGAGGAACACAGTTTACCTCTCATTTCTGGCAGCAGTTGCATGAAGCCTTGGGTACACATCTAAATTTCAGTTTAGCCTATCATCCGCAGACAGACGGTCAGACCGAAAGAACTAATCAAATCCTCGAAGACATGTTGAGAGCCTGTGCGTTGCAAGATCAGTCCGGATGGGACAAGAGGCTACCTTATGCAGAGTTCTCCTATAACAACAGTTACCAGGCCAGCTTGAAGATGTGAAAGGGAAATGTGCCCTTGGGCCATTTCTATAAGATTTTGGTGATTAAGTGCCCAACACACATTAAGGGAATGAGTATATGCCAGAGGGTGGACAAAGTGCAAATCAATACAAAGGTATGGTTCTAGACTTAGTACATTGATTTTTGTGTACTAACATATTTGTCTAAGTGCTAGAATCAGAGAAAAGACATTTGGAAAAGACTTGGCTCGAGCAACCAAGACTCTGTTCAGTCTGGGTGCACCGGACTGTCCGATGGTGCACCGGACAGTGTCCGGTGGCGCACTGGACAGTGTCCGGTGCGCCAGGCTGGCTCTAGTGAAAAGGCCGCTCTCGGGAATTCGTCGGCGGCATACGGCTAAAATTCATCGGACTGTCCGGTGTGCACCAGACTGTCCGGTGAGCCAATGGTCGGCCGAGCCAACGGTCGGCCGCGCAATCCACGCGTGACGTGTGGCCGGGCCAACGGTCTGAAGGGGGCACCAGACTGTCCGGTGTGCACCGGACAGTGTCAGGTGCGCCAACGGCTCCAAACCTTCAATGGTCGGCTGCGCCAGAACATGAAAGAAATCCGCACCGGACAGTGTCTGGTGGTGCACCGGACTATCCGGTGCGCCAGTCGACAGAAGGCAAGAATTGCCTTCCTGGAATGCTCTCAACGGCTCCTAGCTACCTTAGGGCTATAAAAGGGACCCCTAGGCGCATGGAGGATGAAACCAAGCACACTTTGAGCCTTCTTGATCATTCACACTTCGTCTTTGCGCACTCGTTTGACATTCTTAGTGATTTGAGCTCCGTTCTAGTGAGAACTTTGAGATATTCATTTGAGCTCAAGTCTTGGTCGTGTGTGTGTGTGTGCGTATTGTTGTGGACTTGTGTGTGTTGCTCATCCCATCCTTACTTCCGTGTTCATTTGTGATCATCTTTTGTAAGGGCGAGAGACTCCAAGTTGTGGAGATTCCTCGCAAACGGGATATAGTGTAAGAAAAAGAAATACTGTGGTATTCAAGTGGATCTTTGGATCACTTGAGAGGGGTTGAGTGCAACCCTCGTCCGTTGGGACGCCACAACATGGAGTAGGCAAGTGTTGAACTTGGCCGAACCACGGGATAAATCAATGTGCCTCTCTGTGTTGATATCCTTGTGGTTATTGTGTTTTGCAAAGAACTCCTTTCTAGCCACTTGGCTTTATTGCTCTAACACTTAATCAAGTTTGTGGCATTAAGTTTTAAGTTTTTACAGGATCACCTATTCACCCCCTCTAGGTGCTCTCAATTGGTATCAAAGTCGTTCTCTTCAAGAAAGGGACTAATCGCCCGAAGAGATGCATCCTAAGGGAAAGGGGATGGTGGTCAACGACAATGAGAAGGAGTCCATCTTCAACGAGCCAAGGGACGACAAAGTCAATGACTCCGGCTCGAGTCAAAAGAAGAAAGATGGAAAGAAGAAGAGGCGCATCAGGAAGGTTGTCTACTACGACAGCGACGAATCTTCCTCTTCTCAAAAGGACGACAAATACGAGGAGAAAAATAAAACGGTTAACTTGAACTTTTCTTTTGATTACTCTCGTATTCCACAAAATTCCAATGTTCATTTGCTTTCTATTCCACTTGGTAAACCTCCTCACTTTGATGGAGAGGACTACAGATTTTGGAGTCACAAAATGCGTAGTCATTTGTTCTCTTTTCATCCAAGCATATGGGAGATAGTAGAAAACGGAATGCAATTTGATAGTTCGGATAATTCTATGTTTATTAATGAACAAATCCATAAGAATGCACAAGCTACTACTGTTCTTCTAGCATCCTTGTGCAGGGAAGAATACAATAAGGTGAGCGGCTTGGACAATGCCAAGCAGATCTGGGACACCCTCAAGATCTTACATAAGGGGAACGACATCACCATGCTCACCAAGATGGAGTTGGTGGAAGGCGAACTAGGAAGGTTCGCAATGATCAGGGGGGAGGAGCCAACCCAAACGTACAACAGGCTAAAGACCCTCGTCAACAAAATAAGGAGCTATGGAAGCACGCGATGGACGGACCACGACGTCGTCCGACTTATGCTAAGGTCTTTCACCGTCCTTGATCCTCATCTTGTTAACTCTATTCGTGAGAATCCTAGGTACACCAAGATGACGCCCGAGGAAATACTTGGAAAGTTTGTAAGCGGGCGGATGATGATCAAGGAGGCAAGATACGTTGATGATGCGTTGAATGGACCAATCCACGAGCCTCAACCCATTGCTCTCAAAGCAACGAGGAGCAGGGAGGCGCTACCTAGCAAGGTGGCGCAAGTTGAGGCGGCCGGGCTTAACGAGGAAGAAATGGCCCTCATCATCAAGCGTTTCAAGACGATGCTCAAAGGTCGCAAGGAGCATCCCAACAAGAGCAAGACGAAGGGAAAGCGCTCCTGCTTCAAGTGTGGTAAGGTTGGTCACTTTATTGCTAATTATCCCGATAATGATAGTGACCAGGATCAAGAAAAGAAGAGGGAAAAGAAGAAGACCTACAAGAAGGCTAAGGGCGAGGCACACCTTGGCAAGGAGTGGAACTCGGATTGTTCATCGTCCGACTCCGACGACGAAGGACTCGCCGCCTCGGCCTTCAACAAATCTTCCCTCTTCCCCAACGAGCATCACACATGCCTAATGGCAAAGGAGAAGAAGGTAAGTACTCGAAATAATACTAAGTATGCTTCTTCAAGTGATGATGAAATAGACTATGCATGTTTATTCAAAGGATTAGATAGAACTAAAATTGATAAGATCAATGAATTGATTGATGCCTTGAATGAGAAGAATAGACTTTTAGAAAAGCAAGATCTTTTATATGAAGAGCATGATAAATTTGTAAGTGCACAAATTCTCTTGCTTTAAAAGTTAAAAGAAATGAAATGCTTTCATGTGAATTGTCTACATGCCATGAATCCATTTCTAGCTTAAAGAGTATCAATGATGACTTGAATGCTAAGTTATAAATAGCTAATAGATCAACCTCTTGTGTAGAACATGTTATGATTTGCAATAGGTGTAAGGACTTTAATACTAATGCTTGTGTTGAGCACCTTATCTCTTGCAAAATTAAATGGTGAAGTGGCTAGTCTTAATGCCCAACTTAAGACTAGCAAAAGTGAATTTGATAAACTAAAATTTGCAAGGGATGCCTACACTATTGGTAGACACCCCTCAATTAAGGATGGGCTTGGCTTTAAGAGAGAAGCCAAGAACTTAACAAGTCATAAGGCTCCCATTCCCGCCAAGGAGAAAGGGAAGGCTCCTATGACTAATAGCGCTCAAAAGAACCATGCTTTCATGTACCATGATAGGAGATATTCTAGAAATGTTCATCATGGTAGGAGTTGTAATGCTTATGATTCTAATTCCATGTTTGCTTCAAGTTCTTCCTATGTGCATGGTAGAGATATGCCTAGGAAAAATGTCATTCATCATATGCCTAGGAGAAATGTTGCTCATGTTCCTAGGAAAATAGTTAATGAACCTTCTACAATTTATCATGCTCGCAATGCTTCCTTTGCAATTTGTAGAAAGGATAAGAAGGTGTTTGCTAGGAAATTAGGGGCAAAATGCAAAGGAGATAAAACTTGCATTTGGGTCCCTAAGACCATTGTTACTAACCTTGTAGGACCCAACAAGAGTTGAGTACCTAAGACCCAAGCCTAAATTGCCTTGTAGGTTTATGCATCCGGGGGCTCAAGCTGGATTATCGACAGCGGATGCACAAACCACATGACGGGGGAAAAGAAGATGTTCACCTCCTACGTCAAGAACAAGGATTCCCAAGATTCAATCATATTCGATGATGGGAACCAAGGCAAGGTTAAAGGACTAGGAAAGATTGCTATTTCTTCCAAGCACTCCATTTCTAATGTGTTTTTAGTTGAGTCGCTAGGTTATAACTTGTTGTCCGTTAGTCAACTTTGTAATATGGGTTATAATTGCCTATTCACAAATGTAGATGTGTCTGTCTTTAGAAGAAGTGATGGTTCATTAGCTTTTAAGGGTGTACTAGACGACAAACTTTATTTAGTTGATTTTGCAAAGGAGGAGGCCGGTCTAGATGCATGCTTAATAGCTAAGACTAGCATGGGCTGGCTGTGGCATCGCCGTTTAGCACATGTGGGGATGAAGAACCTTCACAAGCTTCTAAAGGGAGAACATGTGTTAGGTCTAACAAATATAAATTTCGAAAACGATAGACCTTGTGCAGCTTGTCAAGCAGGTAAACAGGTGGGAAGCTCTCATCATATCAAAAATGTGATGACCACGTCAAGACCTTTGGAGTTACTTCATATGGACCTCTTCGGACCCGTCGCCTACCTAAGCATAGGAGGAAGTAAGTATGGTCTTGTTATAGTTGATGATTTTTCCCGTTTCACTTGGGTATTCTTTTTGCAGGATAAATCCGAAACCCAAGGGACCCTCAAGCGCTTCCTAAGGAGAGCTCAAAATGAGTTTGAGCTCAAGGTAAAGAAGATAAGGAGCGACAACGGGTCCGAGTTCAAGAACCTTCAAGTGGAGGAGTATCTTGAGGAGGAAGGAATCAAGCATGAGTTCTCCGCTCCATACACACCACAGCAAAATGGTGTGGTAGAGAGGAAGAACATGATGCTCATAGACATGGCGAGGACGATGCTTGGTGAGTTCAAAACGCCCGAGCGGTTTTGGTCGGAAGCCGTGAACACGGCTGCCACGCCATAAACTGGGTCTACCTTCATCGCCTCCTCAAGAAGACTTCATATGAGCTACTAACCGGTAACAAACCCAATGTGTCATACTTTCATGTTTTTGGGAGCAAGTGTTATATTCTAGTGAAGAAAGGTAGAAATTCTAAGTTTGCTCCCAAAGCTGTAGAAGGGTTTTTGTTAGGTTATGACTCAAATACAAAGGCGTATAGGGTCTTCAACAAATCATCGGGTTTGGTTGAAGTCTCTAGCGACGTAGTATTTGATGAGACTAATGGCTCTCCAAGAGAGCAAGTTGTTGATCTTGATGATATAGATGAAGTAGATTGTCGGGGACCATAATTAGGGGTACCCTCAAGACTCCTAATTCTCAGCTGGTAACCCCCATCAGCATAAAGCTGCAAAGGCCTGATGGGTGCGACTAAGTCAGGGATCAGTCCATTCGAGCGACTCGATCACGCCTCGCCCGAGCCTAGCCTCGGACAAGGGCAGCCGACCCCGGAGGATTTCCGTCTCGCCCGAGGCCCCCCTCCAACGGCGAACATATTTCCGGCTCGCCCGAGGCCCTGCCTTCGCTAAGAAGCAACCCTGACTAAATCGCCGCACCGACCGACCAAGTCGCAGGAGCATTTAATGCAAAGGTGGCCTGACACCTTTATCCTGACGCGCGCCCCCCGGCAGAGCCGAAGTGACCGCCGTCACTTCGCCGCTCCACTGACCGGCCTGACAGAAGGACAGCGCCGCCTGCGCCACTCCGACTGCGGTGCCATTTGACAGAGTGAGGCTGACAGGCAGTCAGGCCCCGCCGGAGGCACCATAGGAAGCTCCGCTTCGCCCGACCCAGGGCTCGGACTCGGGCTCAGCCCCGGAAGACGGCGAACTCCGCTCCGCCCGACTCAGGGCTCGGACTCGGGCTAAGTCCCGGAAGACGGCGAACTCCGCTCCGCCCGACCCAGGGCTCGGACTCGGGCTAAGTCCCGGAAGACGGCGAACTCCGCTCCGCCCGACCCAGGGCTCGGACTCGGGCTAAGTCCCGGAAGACGGCGAACTCCGCTCCGCCCGACCCAAGGCTTGGACTCGGGCTAAGTCCCAGAAGACGGCGAACTCCGCTCCGCCCGACCCAGGGCTCGGACTCGGGCTAAGTCCCGGAAGACGGCGAACTCCGCTCTGCCCGACCCAGGGCTCGGACTCGGGCTAAGTCCCGGAAGACGGCGAACTCCGCTCCGCCCGACCCAGGGCTCGGACTCGGGCTAAGTCCCAGAAGACGATGAACTCCGCTTCGCCCGACCCCAGGGCTCGGACTCCGCCCTGGCCTCAGCCGACGACCTCCGCCTCGCCCGACCCAGGGGCTCGGACTCGGCCTCGGCCACGGAAGACAGACTCGACCTCGGCTTCGGAGGAGCCTCCGCATCGCCCAACCTAGGGCGCAGGCCAGCCACGTCAACAGGAGGCGCCATCATCACCCTACCCCGAGCTGACTTGGGCCACAGGGAACCAGACCGGCGTCCCATCTGGCTAGCTCCGCCAGATAGGCAATGATGGCGCCCTGCATGCTCTGTGACGACGACGGCTCTCAGCCCCCTTACGGAAGCAAGAGGACGTCAGCAAGGACCCAACCGCTCCGACAGCTGTCCCTCCGCCAGGCTCCATCGCTCCTCCGACGGCCACGACATCACACCAGCTGGGTGCCAAAATCTCTCCGGCTGCCACGACGGATGTACTTAGGGCGCTAGCTCTCCCCCGCTAGACACGTAGCACTCTGCTACACCCCCCATTGTACACCTGGATCCTCTCCTTACGCTTATAAAAGGAAGGACCAGGGCCCTCTTAGAGAGGGTTGGCCACGCGGGGACGAGGACGAGACAGGCGCTCGCTTGGGGCCGCTCGCTCCCTCTCCCGCGTGGACGCTTGTAACCCCCTACTGCAAGCGCACCCGACCTGGGCGCGGGACGAACACGAAGGCCGCGGGATTCCCACCTCTCTCATGCCGGTCTCCGGCCGCCTCGCTCTCCCCCCTTCGCGCTCGCCCTCGCGCTCGACCCATCTGGGCTGGGGCACGCGGCGACACTCACTCGTCAGCCCAGGGACCCCCGGTCTCGAAACACCGACAGTTGGCGCGCCAGGTAGGGGCCTGCTGCGTGTTGACGAACAGCTTCCCGTCAAGCTCCAGATGGGCTGTCTCCAACAACCTCTCCAACCCGGGACGGTGCTCCGTTTGGGGAGTCTTGAGTTCATGTCCCTCGACGGCAGCTACGACATGATACTCCTTCCACCGCCGCGTGACGACGACAATGGCGGCCGGCAGCCCGCCCGCCGGCGGCGGAATCGACGACCTCTTCCCCGCGTGGTGGAAGAACAACCTTCGAGCTCATCCTGCCTTTTCCCCCGCCGACGGAGGGGAAGGCAGGGCGACCAAGGCCAAGCAGGAGGCAACGCCTCGTCGACTGTCGAGCGAGTCGACAGTCCCGGCACCCCAACAAGGGGCGCACCGGGTATCGACTTCTCGCTTGAGACAAAGACGAGCGTCGTCTCCCCGCGACACGCCAATCCCGAGCAAGCGGACGATGCTAGCGCGCTCGCGGAGAGCTTGCTGGACGTCAACCTCGCACCTGAGACGACGGTGCAGTCAGTCCCCGACGTGACTTCATCGCCGCTCGTCGACCAAAAGGTACCGACCGATTTCCATCCTACGTCATTTGGATTCAGCCTCAACCCGCCTAGCGACCTCGCTTTGGCGGACGCTCTCGTAGAGGCGAGTCCAAACCCTCTGGGGTTTCGCATGCGGTCGCCTTGGGACCGGCTGACGGACGTCTTGACCTACGGGCCCTCTAGGTCCGAGGAAGACGACGGGCCCAGCATCTGTTGGGATTTCTCTGGACTTGGCAACCCCAGTGCCATGCGAGACTTCATGACTGCATGTGACTACTGCCTTTCCGACTGTTCCGACGGTAGCTGCAGCCTCGGCGACGAGGACTGCGGCCCAAGCCGCGAATGTTTCCACGTCGATCTAGGGGGTCCCTCCGAAGGCAATCATCTCGGCATGCCGGAGGACGGTGATCTCCCTAGGCCAGTGCCCCGCGTTGACATCCCACGGGAGCTAGCTGTGGTCCTCGTTCAGGCGGGGGGCCATGACCCACAGCTCGAGCAAATCCGTGGGGCGCAGGCCAGGTTCGACGAGGGAGCAGGGGCGCTTGAGCCGATTCGCCGGGACGTCGGGCAGGCATGGGCGGGCCAACCCCCGGCCGGAGAAATACGTCATCTGCCCCAGGGTTTCCAGCACCGCGTCGCCGACGACGCCAGGGTCAGGCCGCCACCCGCATCTAGTGGCGTCGGCCAGAACCTGGCTGCCGCAGCGATGCCGGAGCCATCAACAACCGAGGGCCGGCGAATCAGGGGGAGCTCAAGAACCTCCTGGAAGGCGCCACGGTCCGACGGGCCGAGAGCTCTGCCTCCCGAAGGCAGGGATACCCCTCGGAACCTCATGCCGCGACTTCCCGATTCATGCGGGAAGCCTCGGTCTACACCGGGCGCACGCGCAACACCGCGCCTGCGGCCCCGGGTCACCTCGGCAACGAGCACCATCACCGCGACCGTCGGGCCCGCCTCGACGAGAGGGTGCGCCGAGACTACCACCCCAGGCGTGGGGGACGCTACGACAGCGGGGAGGATCGGAGTCCCTCGCCCGAACCGCCCGGTCCGCAGGCCTTCAGCCGGGCCATCCGACGGGCACCGTTCCCGACCCGGTTCCGACCCCCGACTACTATCACAAAGTACTCGGGGGAGACGAGACCGGAACTGTGGCTCGCGGACTACCGCCTGGCCTGCCAACTGGGTGGAACGGACGACGACAACCTCATCATCCGCAACCTCCCCCTATTCCTCTCCGACACCGCTCGCGCCTGGCTGGAGCACCTGCCTCCGGGGCAGATCTCCAACTGGGACGACCTAGTTCAAGCCTTCGCCGACAATTTCTAGGGCACGTACGTGCGCCCCGGGAATTCCTGGGATCTCCGAAGCTGCCGACAGCAGCCGGGAGAGTCTCTCTGAGACTACATCCGACGATTCTCGAAGCAGCGCACCGAGCTGCCCAACATCACCGACTCGGATGTCATCGGCGCGTTCCTCGCTGGCACCACCTGCCGCGACCTGGTGAGCAAGCTGGACCGCAAAACCCCCACCAGGGCGAGCGAGTTGATGGACATCGCCACCAAGTTCGCCTCCGGCCAGGAGGCGGTCGAGGCTATCTTCCGAAAGGACAAGCAGCCCCAGGGCCGCCCATCGGAAGGTACTCCCGAGGCGTCAACTCAGCGCGGCGCCAAGAAGAAGGGCAAGAAGAAGTCGCAAGCGAAACGCGACGCCGCCGACGCGGACCTTGTCGCCGCCGCCGAGTACAAGAACCCTCGGAAGCCCCCCGGAGGTGCCAACCTCTTCGACAAGATGCTCAAGGAGCCGTGCCCCTACCACCAGGGACCCGTCAAGCACACCCTTGAGGAGTGCGTCATGCTTCGGCGCCACTTCCACAGGGCCGGGCCACCCGCGGAGGGTGGCAAGGCCCGCGACGACGACAAGAAGGAAGATCACCAGGCAGGAGGGTTCCCCGAGGTCCGCTACTGCTTCATGATCTATGGTGGGCAAGCGGCGAACGCCTCGGCTCGGCACCGCAAGCAAGAGCGCCGGGAGGTCTGCTCGGTCAAGGTGGCGGCGCCAGTCTATCTAGACTGGTCCGACAAGCCCATCACCTTCGACCGAGACGATCACCCCGACCATGTGCCGAGCCCGGGAAAATACCCGCTCGTCGTCGACCCCGTCATCGGCGACGTCAGGCTCACCAAGGTCCTCATGGACGGAGGCAGCAGCCTCAACATCATCTACGCCGAGACCCTCGGGCTCCTGCGCGTCGATCTGTCCTCCGTCCGAGCAGGCGCTGCGCCCTTCCACAGGATCATTCCCGGGAAGCGCGTCCAGCCCCTCGGACGACTCGACCTTCCCGTCTGCTTCGAAACGCCCTCCAACTTCCGAAGGGAGACTCTGACGTTCGAGGTGGTCGGTTTCCGAGGAACCTACCACGTGGTACTGGGGAGACCATGCTACGCGAAGTTCATGGCCGTCCCCAACTACACCTACCTGAAGCTCAAGATGCCGGGCCCCAACGGGGTCATCACCGTCGGCCCTACGTACAAACACGCGTTCGAATGCGACGTGGAGTGCGTGGAGTACGCCGAGGCCCTCGCCGAGTCCGAGGCCCTCATTGCCGACCTGGAGAGCCTCTCTAAGGAGGTGCCAGACGTGAAGCGTCACGCCGGCAACTTTGAGCCAGCGGAGACGGTTAAGTCCGTCCCCCTCGACCCCAGCGGCGACGCCTCCAAGCAGATCCGGATCGGCTCCGGGCTCGATCCCAAATAGGAAGTAGTGCTCGTCGACTTCCTCCGCGCGAACGCTGATGTCTTCGCGTGGAGTCCCTCGAACATGCCCGGCATACCGAGGGATGTCGCCGAGCACTCGCTGGATATTCGGGCCGGAGCCCGACCCGTCAAGCAGCCTCTGCGCCGATTCGACGAGGAGAAGCGCAGAGCGATAGGCGAGGAGATCCACAAGCTAATGGCGGCAGGGTTCATCAAAGAGGTATTCCATCCCGAATGGCTTGCCAACCCTGTGCTTGTGAGAAAGAAAGGGGGAAATGGCGGATGTGTGTAGACTACACTGGTCTCAACAAAGCATGTAAGAAGGTTCCCTACCCTCTGCCTCGCATTGATCAAATCGTGGATTCCACTGCTGGGAGCGAAACCCTGTCTTTCCTCGATGCCTACTCAGGGTATCATCAAATCAGGATGAAAGAGTCTGACCAGCTCGCGACTTCTTTCATCACACCCTTCGGCATGTACTGCTATGTCACCATGCCGTTCGGCTTGAGGAATGCGGGCGCGACGTACCAGCGGTGCATGAACCATGTGTTCGGCGAACACATTGGCCGCACGGTCGAGGCCTACGTCGATGACATCGTAGTCAAGACGAGGAAAGCCTCCGACCTCCTTACCGACCTTGAAGCGACATTCCGATGTCTCAAGGCGAAAGGCGTCAAGCTCAATCCCGAAAAGTGTGTTTTCGGGGTACCCCGAGGCATGCTCTTGGGATTCATCGTCTCCGAGCAGGGCATCGAAGCCAACCTGGAGAAGATCGCAGCCATCACCAGCATGGGGCCCATCAAGGACTTGAAAGGCGTATAGAGGGTCATGGGATGCCTCGCGGCTCTGAGCCGTTTCATCTCACGCCTCGGCGAGAGAGGTCTACCTCTGTACCGCCTCTTAAGGAAGGCCGAGTGCTTCACTTGGACCTCTGAGGCCGAGGAAGCCCTCGGGAACCTGAAGGCGCTCCTCACAAAGGCGCCTATCTTGGTGCCCCCAGCTGCCGGAGAAGCCCTCCTGGTCTACGTCGCCGCAACCACTCAGGTGGTTAGCGCCGCGATTGTGGTCGAGAGGCAAGAAGAGGGGCATGCATTGCCCGTTCAGAGGCCAGTCTACTTCGTCAGCGAGGTACTGTCCGAAACCAAGATCCGCTACCCACAAGTTCAGAAGCTGCTGTACGCGGTGATCCTAACGCGACGGAAGCTACGACACTACTTCGAGTCTCATCCGGTAACTGTGGTGTCATCCTTCCCCCTGAGAGAGATCATCCAGTGCCGAGAGGCCTCGGGTAGGATTGCAAAGTGGGCGGTGAAGATCATGGGCGAGACAATCTCGTTCGCTCCCCGGAAAGCCATTAAGTCCCAGGTCTTGGCGGACTTCGTGGCTGAATGGGTCGACACCCAGCTACCGACGGCTCCGATCCAACCGGAGCTCTGGACCATGTTCTTCGACGGGTCGCTGATGAAGACAGGGGCCGACACAGGCCTACTCTTCGTCTCACCCCTCGGGAAGCATCTACGCTACGTGCTACGCCTCCACTTCCCGGCGTCCAACAATGTGGCCGAATATGAGGCTCTGGTCAACGGGTTGCGGATCGCCATCGAGCTAGGAGTCCGACGCCTCGACGCTCGTGGTGACTCGCAGCTCGTCATCGACCAAGTCATGAAGAACTCCCATTGCCGCGACCCGAAGATGGAGGCCTACTGCGATGAGGTTCGGCGCCTGGAAGACAAGTTCTACGGGCTCGAGCTCAACCACATCGCTCGGCGCTACAACGAGACTGCGGACGAGCTGGCTAAAATAGCCTCGGGGCGAACGACGGTTCCCCCGGACGTCTTCTCCCGAGACCTGCATCAACCCTCCATCAAGTTCGACGACACGTCCGAGCCCGAGGTACCCTCGGCCCAGTCCGAGGCACCCACGGCTCAACCCGAGGCGCCCTCGGCTCAGTCCGAGGCACCCTCGGCTCATCCCGAGGCACCCTCAGCTCGGCCCGAGGCGCCCTCGGTTCAGTCCGAGGTACCCTCGGCCCCCGAGGGTGAGGCACTGCGCGTCGAGGAGGAGCAAAGCGGGGTCGCGCCTAATCGAAACTGGCAGACCCCGTACCTGCAATATCTCCACCGAGGAGAGCTACCCCTCGACCGAGCCGAGGCTCGGCGGGTGGCGCGGCGCGCCAAGTCGTTCGTCTTGCTGGGAGATGAGAAGGAGCTCTACCACCGCAGCCCCTCAGGCATCCTCCAGCGATGCATCTCCGTCGCCGAAGGTCAGGAACTCCTGCGGGAGATACACTCGGGGGCTTGCGGCCATCACGCAGCGCCTCGAGCCCTTGTCGGGAATGCCTTCCGACAGGGCTTCTACTGGCCGACGGCGGTGGCCGACGCCACAAGAATTGTCCGCACCTGCGAAGGGTGTCAATTCTATGCGAAGCGAACCCACCTGCCCGCTCAGGCTCTGCAGACAATACCCATCACCTAGCCCTTTGCTGTGTGGGGTCTGGACCTCGTCGGCCCCTTGCAGAAGGCACCCGGGGGCTACACGCACCTGCTGGTCGCCATCGACAAATTCTCCAAGTGGATCGAGGTCCGACCTCTGAACAGCATCAGGTCCGAGTAGGCGGTGGCGTTCTTCACCAACATCATCCATCGCTTCGGGGTCCCGAACTCCATCATCACCGACAATGGCACCCAGTTCACCGGCAGAAAGTTCTTGGACTTCTGCGAGGATCTCCACATCCGGGTGGACTGGGCCGCCGTGGCTCATCCCATGTCAAATGGACAAGTAGAGCGTGCCAACGACATGATCCTACAAGGGCTCAAGCCTCGGATCTACAACGACCTCAACAAGTTCGGCAAGCGATGGATGAAGGAACTCCCCTCGGTGGTCTGGAGCCTGAGGACGACGCCGAGCCGAGCCATGGGTTTCACGCCGTTCTTCCTAGTCTACGGGGCCGAGGCTGTCTTGCCCACAGACCTGGAATACGGCTCCCCGAGGACGAGGGCCTACACCGACCAAAGCAACCAAGCTAGCCGAGAAGACTCGCTGGACCAGCTGGAAGAGGCTCGGGACAAGGCCTTACTACACTCGGCGCGGTACCAGCAGTCCCTGCGACGCTACCATGCCCGAGGGGTCCTGTCCCAAGACCTCCAGATGGGCGACCTGGTGCTTTGGCTGCGACAAGACGCCCGAGGGAGGCACAAGCTCACGCCCCCTGGGAGGGGCCATTCGTCATCGCCAAAGTTCTGAAGCCCGGAACGTACAAGCTGGCCAACAGTCAAGGCGAAGTCTACGGCAATGCTTGGAACATCCAACAGCTACGTCGCTTCTACCGTTAAGATGTTTTCAAGTTGTTCATATACCTCGCACCCACGCAAAGTTTAGTCATCAAGGAAGGGTCGGCCTCGCCTCGGCAAAGCCCGACCCTCCCTCGGGGGCTAAAAGGGGGGGAACCCCCTCTGCGTTGAAATTTTCCTCGAAAAAAGATCTCTTCTGCCAGAATGTCTTTCGTGCTTTTTGAGTACTTCGAAAAGTGGATCCTGAAAACGACGGAGTACACGTAAGCAGCCAAGGCTGACCGAGCCGAGGGACTCCAACGCCTCCGGGATACGGATACCTCACTCATCACCTTCTGCGATAAGTAACTAACGTTCGGATAAGTGGTTCCGCGGACCGAACAAGTCTTCACGTTCGAAAGTTCTTCTGCCGAAGAGATCCTTCGAGCCTTCTCGACTGAGTCGGTGACAGAGCCTCATGGACGGGTAAAAGTGCGCGTAAGCGGCAAGGCCGACCGAGCCGAGGGACTCCTACGCCTCCGGGATACGGATACCTCACTCATCACCTTCCGCGAGAAGCAACTCTCGCTCGCACAAAAAAGTCCAAATACTCGAAACAAGAAGAAAAGAGACGCAACTTTACAACACAGCGAGGGTGTGTGTTCTGGCCTCGGCGGCCACAGGAGACACACGCTACAAGACGATCTGATCCTGCAGGCTCGGGTCTTGACGCTGGAAGGGGGCAGCAGCACCCTCGGCATCGACGACACCTTCGGCGAGGTCCGACCTAGCCTCGGACGGCGACGCGGTCCAAGGATCTCCGCTCTAAAGGACGACGTCATCGCCACACCCGGGCAATCGCTGCCAGGGTCTTCTCCGGAAATCTGGCCCGAGCAGGCGGCTCGGCCGCTCACTCTAGGGCCTCGGCCAACCATCCTCCAAGGGCGCCAGCCCGACCCGAGGCCTCGGCTGGTCAACTCCGGCGTCGGTCCCGCTAACGGACGACCCGGCTGGGCTCCGGCCAACCAGGTTTCATTTTCGAGCCAACTCCGCCCCTGTTCATGCTGATATCGCTACCCCTAGCCTCGGCTCATCGAAGAGCGGCCAAGGGGTCCCTTTAACTAAGCTAGAGAAGCCTCAAACAACAAGGCCGAATGAGCCGAGGGACTCCTACGCCTCCGGGATACGGATACCGCACTCATCACCTTGACACGGGGCGACTCACGCTTGGTGAAGCGGTTCAGACAACCAACAGGCGAGTCCTAGTGCTCGAAAATGAGGAAAAAACACGGCTCCGTGCCAAAATTACATACATGTTCAGGCCTCGACAACCACAATGAACAAAAAACACTGGCATCCAAAGTGCCATTACAAACGGAACTCCGTTTCCCCCTCCCCAGGGACGAACAACCCCACTCGATGGGGGAGGGCCTGCGGAGCAACAGAAGACCGACGAACGGCGCGCCGTCGCCCGCTCCAGCAGCAGCGACGACGACGACTTCTGCTCTGGGGGGCCGAACAACGGCAGCACTGACCTCAGGGCGGATGCTGCTGCCAAGAGGCCCCCGCCCATGCCCAAACTCGTGAGGCAAGGACGGGCAGAAGGCCGTAGAGTTGGAGGTCGGTCCGTGGCCGGCCCTAGCTATCTCGTCGGCAGAAGAACCTCTTCCAGCTGCCGTGACAGACGTCGGCACCGCGAGCAGCTCTGAAGCCACTCGCGTCCGAGAGCCAGGCACGGTGCAGCTGCCGGCGCCACGGACGATGACCGCCCTTCCCTCCGATCACTGAGTGAAGGAGCGGGCCACCGCCCACACAGGGGCCGACCCCAACTCGGCACACTCCCCTCCTCAGCCCTGGTGATGAAAATCCTTGAGGCTGAGGGAGGGGCAGAGGCCGCAGCCCGGCTCGCTTTCCCCCACCATCAAGCTGGAGGTCACCATCTTGGGTGACCGTCGGCGGAGGGGTGCAGCCGGGCTGCATGATGAAAATCCTTGAAGCCGAACGATGGCTGAAAGGTACCAACTCCCACGGAGTTGCATTCCTCCAACGATGAGGCGAAAAGACGGCGGGTATCCCCCATCCGGGGGCTTGGAAGGTGGAAAGACACGATGCATAAGGGAGCGCGAAGACATGGTCGCCTTCCAAGGGGGTCACCCTCCTTTTAAAGGCGACTATCCCTACTCGCGTCCCCAGCCGTCACGGGCTGAGTCTTCTCCAACACGCTCCAAGGCCCTCCTCTGCGGCGCGGGGGCTGGGTCCCACATGTCATGCAAGCCGGCTCAGAGCAGAAGAAGCCAAACCGCCGCGCGCGGTGCACACGACCGCCCAGCGGTTACAAGTGACCCTCCACTTTTGCCCCGACCAACGGGCGAAAGGGGCGGGCAGCCATGCAGGCGGCATGCAACCGTGCCAAGTGGGCGCGCTTCTCCGACTCCCAACACGCCCAGCCTGGAGGCCCAGGCCCACGCGTCATGCAACCGGCGCGCCGACTGCTTCGTGCATGCAACTGCACCGCCACTTGCGCCACCACCGCACCTCCTCAACTGCAGAACCAATACCGCGACCCGAGGCGACCCAGCGCACGACCCAGCAGCGCCAGCCTGGCGCGGCGGTCAGTACGGCCAAAAATGGGCCGGCAGTAATGACGGTGGCAGGCGGGCAGGAGCAGCAGTCACGTCGTCAGCCAAGCTCACATCCCATCCAGGGGCAGCGAGAGAACCCTCTCTCACGGCGTGAAGACAACGCGCCCGTGTTCCGTTCCTCGAGCGGCTCGCGCACGCGCAACAACCGCCCCGCCAACCACTCGCCCCGTCGCATTAACTCCGCGGCGGGACAGGCGGCGCCTCTGGCAGGAGAAGCGGGCGACGCTTCGCCTTCGCCATAATGACCGCGCCAGTAAAGGTACGCCGCGTCATTCGATTTCGTATCCTTTTCCTTTTTTCCTCTTTCTCTCTCTCTTGCAACAGGGACCGGGAAAGGGGGATACCCCGAAAAGGGTCCTTCCCCGTGAAGGAACCAGGCTCCGAGCCTCCCTACTGATCAGAGGTTCGAAGGCTGGCCCCTCGAAGGGTTCAACAGCCGCCTAAGATCGCGTGGGCCCTACACCCACTACTAGTCAGAGGTTCGAAGGCCGGCCCCTCGAAGGGTTCCACGGCTGCCTCAGGCTACTCGGGCTCCGTGCCCATTACTGATCAGGGGTTCGAAGGCTGGCCCCCGAAGGGTTCACATCTGCCTCAGACGCCGAGCGAGGGATGACCATGGGTACGTTCGATACATAACCAAGGCTCGGGCTGCGCTCCCGAGGTACCCTAGGACATTTCCGAGACCAGCGGGAGCGATCTTGTAACGGAATCCCATCAGAGGGAGGCATCGAGCCCTCGGACCCCGTCGCCATGGGACCGGGTCCGGCAGATCACCCGCAGGTACTTTTGGGCGTGCCTCTGGGCCCCTAGCCGACCCCTAACGAACGGGGCACAGACGTCCACTCGGATTACCCGCTTGTAGCTCACCGGAGACACCATGTTCGGCACCCATCGAGGGCAACATGGCGCTTTCCCCCCCTCCTCCTTGCGGAAAGGCGACGCAGGGGCGTATGTAAAAAAGCCGAGTCTGTCCCTGATCGCCCTCTCGCCCTGTGCAGAGGCTCGGGGGCTGCTCTCGCAAACCCGGCTCCGGCCGAACCGTTGACAGCGTCAACATACCAGCCTGAGAACTTGGGACCCGACCGTACACCCAGGCTACGGCCAGCTCGCATGAGGGAACAACCAGACCAGCCGAAGCATTACGCGAGGCATTAAGACCTCGGA
This sequence comes from Zea mays, assembly GCF_902167145.1. Classification (NCBI taxonomy): domain Eukaryota; kingdom Viridiplantae; phylum Streptophyta; class Magnoliopsida; order Poales; family Poaceae; genus Zea; species Zea mays. Next base: position 6,484,802 of record NC_050104.1, on the reverse strand, counting down.
GGAGTGAAACCACTCCTCCGAGGCCTCGGGGGCTACACCCGGCGGGTGCGCTCGCGCGCACCCACCGAAACAAAAACGCAACCGAGAAAGGCTGGTCCCCTTGCAAAAAAGTGCGACGAAAGCCTCCAAGCGAGTGCTAACATTCCCTTCGAGGCTCGGGGGCTACTGTCAGGGACCATAATTAGGGGTACCCTCAAGACTCCTAATTCTCAACTGGTAACCCCCATCAGCATAAAGCTGCAAAGGCCTAATGGGTGCGACTAAGTCAGGGATTAGTCCATTCGAGCGACTCGATCACGCCTCGCCCGAGCCTAGCCTCGGACAAGGGAAGCCGACCCCGGAGGATTTCCGTCTCGCCCGAGGCCCCCCTCCAACGGCGAACATATTTCCGGCTCGCCCGAGGCCCTGCCTTCGCTAAGAAGCAACCCTGACTAAATCGCCGCACCGACCGACCAAGTCACAGGAGCATTTAATGCAAAGGTGGCCTGACACCTTTATCATGACGCGCGCCCCCCGGCAGAGCCGAAGTGACCGCCGTCACTTCATCGCTCCACTGACCGGCCTGACAGAAGGACAGCACCGCCTGCGCCACTCCGACTGCGGTGCCATTTGACAGAGTGAGGCTGACAGGCAGTCAGGCCCCGCCGGAGGCACCATAGGAAGCTCCGCTTCGCCCGACCCAGGGCTCGGACTCGGGCTCAGCCCCGGAAGACGGCGAACTCCGCTCCGCCCGACCTAGGGCTCGGACTCGGGCTAAGTCCCGGAAGACGGCGAACTCCGCTCCGCCTAACCCAGGGCTCGGACTCGGGCTAAGTCCCGGAAGACGGCGAACTCCGCTCCGCCCGACCTAGGGATCGGACTCGGGCTAAGTCCCGGAAGACGACGAACTCCGCTCCGCCCGACCCAGGGCTCGGACTCGGGCTAAGTCCCGGAAGACGGCGAACTCTGCTCCGCCTGACCCAGGGCTCGGACTCGGGCTAAGTCCCAGAAGACGGCGAACTCCGCTCCGCCCGACCCAGGGCTCGGACTCGGGCTAAGTCCCGGAAGACGGCGAACTCCGCTCCGCCCGACCCAGGGCTCGGACTCGGCCTAAGTCCCGGAAGACGGCGAACTCCGCTCCGCCCGATCCAGGGCTCGGACTCGGGCTAAGTCCCAGAAGACGACGAACTCCGCTTCGCCCGACCCCAGGGCTCGGACTCCGCCCTGGCCTCAGCCGACGAGCTCCGCCTCGCCCGACCCAGGGGCTCGGACTCGGCCTCGGCCACGGAAGACAGACTCGACCTCGGCTTCGGAGGAGCCTCCGCATCGCCCAACCTAGGGCGCAGGCCAGCCACGTCAACAGGAGGCGCCATCATCACCCTACCCCGAGCTGACTCGGGCCACAGGGAACCAGACCGGCGTCCCATCTGGCTAGCTCCGCCAGATAGGTAATGATGGCGCCCCGCATGCTCTGTGACAACGGCGGCTCTCAGCCCCCTTACGGAAGCAAGAGGACGTCAGCAAGGACCCAACCGCTCCGACAGCTGTCCCTCCGCCAGGCTCCATCGCTCCTCCGACGGCCACGACATCACACCAGCTGGGTGCCAAAATCTCTCCGGCTGCCACGACGGCATGTACTTAGGGCGCTAGCTCTCCCCCGCTAGACACGTAGCACTCTGCTACACCCCCCATTGTACACCTGGATCCTCTCCTTACGCCTATAAAAGGAAGGACCAGGGCCCTCTTAGAGAGGGTTGGCCGCGCGGGGACGAGGACGAGACAGGCGCTCGCTTGGGGCCGCTCGCTCCCTCTCCCGCGTGGACGCTTGTAACCCCCTACTGCAAGCGCACCCAACCTGGGCACGGGACGAACACGAAGGCCTCGGGATTCCCGCCTCTCTCACGCTGGTCTCTGGCCGCCTCGCTCTCCCCCCTTCGCGCTCGCCCTCGCGCTCGACCCATCTGGGCTGGGGCACGCGGCGACACTCACTCGTCGGCCCAGGGACCCCCCGGTCTCGAAACGCCGACATAGATGTTCCAACGGCCGCCATACGCACCATGGCAATTGGAGATGTGCGACCACAGGAACAAACGGAGCAAGATCAACCTTCTTCCTCAACAATGGTGCAACCCCCAACTCAAGATGATGAACAGGTTCATCAAGAAGAGGCGTGCGATCAAAAGGGAGCACAAGATGATCATGTTATGGAGGAAGAAGCACATCAAGCCCCTCCAACTCAAGTTCGAGCGACGATTCAAAGGAATCATCCCGTCGACCAGATATTGGGTGATATTAGCAAGGGAGTAACTACTCGCTCTAGATTAGTTAATTTTTGTGAGCATTACTCTTTTGTTTCTTCTATTGAGCCTTTTAGGGTAGAAGAGGCCTTGCTAGATCCGGACTGGGTGTTGGCCATGCAGGCGGAGCTCAACAATTTCAAGAGAAATGAAGTTTGGACACTGGTGCCACGTCCCAAGCAAAATGTTGTGGGAACCAGGTGGATGTTCCGCAACAAACAAGACGAGCACGGAGTGGTGACAAGAAACAAGGCACGACTTGTGGCAAAAGGTCATGCCCAAGTCGCAGGTTTGGACTTTGAGGAGACTTTTGCTCCTGTGGCTAGGCTAGAGTCAATTCGCATATTGTTAGCATATGCCGCTCACCATTCTTTCAGGTTGTTCCAAATGGACGTGAAGAGCGCTTTCCTCAACGGGCCAATCAAGGAGGAGGTGTACGTAGAGCAACCCCCTGGCTTTGAGGACGAACGGTACCCCGACCACGTGTGTAAGCTCTCTAAGGCGCTCTATGGACTTAAGCAAGCCCCAAGAGCATGGTATGAATGCCTTAGAGACTTTTTAATTGCTAATGCTTTCAAGGTTGGGAAAGCCGATCCAACTCTTTTCACTAAGACATGTGATGGTGACTTATTTGCGTGCCAAATTTATGTCGATGACATAATATTTGGTTCTACTAACCAAAATTCTTGTGAAGAGTTTAGCAGGGTGATGACTCAAAAGTTTGAAATGTCGATGATGGGTGAGTTGAACTACTTCCTTAGGTTCCAAGTGAAGCAACTCAAGGACGGCACTTTCATCTCCCAAACAAAGTACACGCAAGACTTGATCAAGCGGTTTGGGATGAAGGACGCCAAGCCCGCAAAGACTCCAATGGGAACTGACGGACACGTCGACCTCAACAAAGGAGGTATGTCCGTTGATCAAAAAGCATACCAGTCTATGATAGGTTCCTTACTTTACTTATGTGCTAGTAGACCGGATATTATGCTTAGTGTATGCATGTGTGCTAGATTTCAATCCGATCCAAGGGAGTGTCACCTAGTGGCCGTGAAGCGAATTCTTAGATATTTAGTTGCTACGCCTTGCTTCGGGATCTGGTATCCAAAGGGGTCTACCTTTGACTTGATTGGATATTCAGACTCCGATTATGCTGGGTGTAAGGTTGATCGGAAGAGTACATCAGGGACGTGCCAATTCTTAGGAAGGTCCCTGGTGTCCTGGAGTTCTAAGAAACAAACTTCCGTTGCCCTATCCACCGTTGAGGCCGAGTATGTTGCCACAGGACAGTGTTGCGCGCAACTACTTTGGATGAGGCAAACCCTCCGGGACTTTGGCTACAATCTAAGCAAAGTCCCACTCCTATGTGATAATGAGAGTGTTAGCACATAGACATCCGCACAAAGCACATAGACATCCGACATCACTTTTTGAGAGACCACCAGCGAAAGGGGGATATCGAAGTGTTTTATGTTAGCACCGAGAACCAGCTAGCCGATATCTTTACCAAGCCTCTAGATGAGAAGACCTTTTGCAGGCTGCGTAGTGAGCTAAATGTCTTAGATTCGCGGAACTTGGATTGATTTATAGCATACATGTGTTTTATGCCTTGATCATGTTCCTTATGCATTTTGTTGCTTATCCATGGTGCTCAAGTTGTACAAGCACTCCCCGGACCTCACAAGTCCATTTGCAAGTGATGCACCTATTTAGGGGGAGATGTGCTACAACTTGACCCTTTGAGACTAACCATGTGTTTGAGCTTGCTTGATTTAGTCTCAAAGGTGGATTGAAAGGGAAAGGTGGACTTGGACCATAAAAGACTTCCACTGCACTCCGATGAGAGGGTAACATACTCCAAGTTCATCTCCATACTCGTATTGTCTTTTTGCTCTTAATTGACAATTTTGGTGAGGCAATGGGGTTTAAGGGCAAAAAATGATCCCGTTTTGGTGCTTGATGCCAAAGGGGGAGAAATTAAGGGCCAAAGCAACAAATAGATCAGCTACCACTTGAGAATTTTGTACCACTTGAGAATTTTGAAAATAGTAGAGTTAGGACGTTTGATTTGTCAAAATTCTAAATGTCTCTTTTGTTGTCAAAAGTTGGTCTCTTGTAGGGAGAATGTTTGATTATGGGAAATAGGGGGAGTTTTTGAATCAGTGATCAATTTCTCTTGGAATATCTTTCTCTATGCCTCAACAAGTGAATTTGACTTAGAGATAGGAAATTGAGTTTGATTTGCAAAAACAAACCAAGTGGTGGCAAAGAATGATCCAAATATGCCAAATTTGAATCAAAACAAATTTGTGTTCTCATTTGCATTGATGTTGCACTTCTTTTAGTTGCTTTTTGTTGTGTTGGCATAAATCACCAAAAAGGGGGAGATTGAAAGGGAAATATGCCCTTGGGCCATTTCTATAAGATTTTGGTGATTAAGTGCCCAACACACATTAAGGGAATGAGTATATGCCAAAGGGTGGACAAAGTTCAAATCAATACAAAGGTATGATTCTAGACTTAGTACATTGGTTTTTGTGTACTAACATATTTGTCTAAGTGCTAGAATCAGAGAAAAGACAATTGGAAAAGACTTGGCTCGAGCAGCCAAGACTCTGTTCAGTCTGGGTGCACCGGACAGTGTCCGGTGGCGCACCAGACAGTGTGTCCGGTGCGCTAGGCTGGCTCTGGTGAAAAGGCCGCTCTCGGGAATTCGTCGGCGGCGTACGGCTAAAATTCACCGGACTGTCCGGTGAGCCAACGGTCGGCCGAGCCAACGGTCGGCCGCGCAATCCCCGCGTGACGTGTGGCCGGGCCAACGGTCTGAAGGGGGCACCGGACTGTCCGGTGTGCACCGGACAGTGTCCGGTGTGCCAACGGCTCCAAACCTTCAACGGTCGGCTGCGCCAGAACAGGAAAGAAATCTGCACCGGACAGTGTCCGGTGGTGCACCGGACTGTCCGGTGCGCCAGTCGACAGAAGGCAAGAATTGCCTTCCTGGAATGCTCTCAACGGCTCCTAGCTGCCTTGGGGCTATAAAAGGGACCCCTAAGCGCATGGAGGATGAAACCAAGCACACTTTGAGCATTCTTGATCATTCACACTTCGTCTTTGCGCACTCGTTTGACATTCTTAGTGATTTGAGCTCCGTTCTAGTGAGAACTTTGAGATATTCATTTGAGCTCAAGTCTTGGCCGTGTGTGTGTGCGTATTGCTGTGGACTTGTGTGTGTTGCTCATCCCATCCTTACTTCTGTGTTCATTTGTAATCATCTTTTGTAAGGGCGAGAGACTCCAAGTTGTGGAGATTCCTCGCAAACGAGATATAGTGAAAGGAAAAGAAATATCGTGGTATTCAAGTGGATCTTTGGATCACTTGAGAGGGGTTGAGTGCAACCCTCGTCCGTTGGGACGCCACAACGTGGAGTAGGCAAGTGTTGAACTTGGCCGAACCACGGGATAAATCACTGTGCCTCTCTGTGTTGATATCCTTGTGGTCATTGTGTTTTGCAAAGAACTCCTTTCTAGCCACTTGGCTTTATTGCTCTAACACTTAATCAATTTTGTGGCATTAAGTTTTAAGTTTTTACAGGATCACCTATTCACCCCTCCTCTAGGTGCTCTCAAGATGTCACCATTTTAGGCGCTTTATGGAAGGAGTTGTAGAACTCCGTTGCAATGGGATCAACCTGGAGAAAAGCAAGTGTTTGGGCAAGACGTTTTGCTTGAAGCTGAAGAGAACATCAAGATGGTTCGGGAGAATCTTAAGATAGCACAATCAAGGCAGCGAAGTTATGCAGACACAAGAAGAAGAGAGCTGAGTTTCGAAGTTGGAGATTTTATCTATTTGAAAGTATCGCCTATCAGAGGAGTCAGAAGATTCAGAGTGAAAGGCAAGCTAGCACCCCGCTACATCGGTCCGTATCAGATTCTCGCAAGGCGTGGAGAAGTGGCCTATCATCTCAGCTTGCCAGAAAATTTGTCTGTTGTGCATAATGTCTTTCATGTGTCTCAGTTAAAGAAGTGTCTGCGCGTGCCAGAAGAGCAGTTGCCAGTGGAAGGTCTTGAAGTCCAGGAAGATTTGACCTATATTGAGAAGCCAACGCAAATCATTGAGACTGCAGACAGAGTCACCCGAAGGAAAACTATCAGAATGTGCAAAGTCAGATGGGGTCATCACTCCGAAGAAGAGGCAACTTAGCAGCGTGAAGATGATCTGATGGCTAAATATCTCGAGCTCTTTGCTAGCCAACCTTGAATCTCGAGGGCGAGATTCTTTTAAGGGGGATAGGTTTGTAACGCCCCGAATTTGAGAGTTGAATTTTTTTATTTCTCCAGCACTCATCAAATTCGGGCGTTAAGTTGCCTTTCCTCTTTCTTTTTCTTCTTGCTGAGCCTTGTTCATTTTCAAAGTTCTAGCGAGATTTAGCTCGATATCTTGTGTAAGTAAACCCTAGAAATACTTTCTTTTGTTTGTTGCATCATGCCGGTCCATGCATTTGTTTTGGTTGAGTGAATTTCTGAAATCATTCATTTAGAAAATGGATTAGAAAAGGGAAAACCCCTTTTTTCCTTCTCTCCCCTCCCCCTCCCCTTGCGGCCCAGCCAGGCGCGCGGCCCAGCCGGCCAGCCCCCTCCGCCGCGGCCCAGCCGGCGCGCGTGGCCCACCTGGCGCGCGGCCCAGCCGCCTTCCCTTCCCCCACGCGCACCGTGCGCGCGGCGGTTAAGCCGCCGCCACCCCCCCCGTGGGACCCACCCGTCAGCCGCCTCCCCCCAAACCCCCTTTCTCTCTCTCTCCCCACGCCCCCACGCGACTCGTCTCCCCCGCCCGGCTCGCCCGCCGCTCGAAACCGTCGCCCGCCCACGCCGTCGTCGTCCCCACGCGGTGAGCCCTGACTCCCTCCCCTTCCCTATATACCCCTTTCTTCTTCTTCCCTGGCCCCTGCTCGTCGCGTCCGTGCCCCGGCGCGCTCCCCCGGCCATGGCGCGTGTGCCCGCCCCAGCCCCTCTCTGCGCATGCACCCGCCCTGGCCCCTCCCTGCGCACGGCGGCGCTCGGTCTGGCGCGGCCCACGACCCCGGCGCGGCCCCCTCCCTCCCCCGGCCATGGCGCTCGCTCGGCGCGGCGCAGTGGCCCCGGCGTGGCGAGGCCATGGCGCTCGCCCGCCCTGGCACGCTCAGCCACGCCCCAGTCTGCCCCGGCACGCGCGACCCCGCCTAGCCCCGGCGCGCTTCCCCCTGGCTATGGCGTGCCCTACCTCGGCGCGCCCGCTCTCGCCCTTCCCGGCACGGCGCGCGCCCGCCCCGGCCCCCTCCCTCCCCTGTTGGCGTGGCCTTGGCTCGCCCCCGGCGCTCAGCGCGGTGCGGCCTCGGCGCGCGGCCACGGCGTGGTGGCGCCGTGCGGCCCCCTGCGCACGCGCTCGCCCCAGCCTGCCTCGGCGCGGCGCGCAACCTGGCGCGCGGCCCTCTCCCTACGCAGCTCGTGGCGGCGCGGCATGGCACGCCCGCCCCTGCTCGCGGCGCCATGCATGCGCGCGCCCGCCTCGGCGTGCCCCGCCCCTGCCTCTGCGCGGCCTTGAGCTCGGCCCGGCATGCCTATGGCGCGCGGCCCCCGGCGCTGTCCCGCTGTCCGGCGTGTGCGTGGCTCGTCCGTGGCGCGTCAGCGCGGTTTTGCGCGTGCGCGTGCTTGCATGGTGCGCACAGTGCTTTGGCACGGCTCACCGTGCCCTCGGCGCGACGCGTAGCGCCTTATCGCGGGCGACGTGCTCGTCTACCCCTAGGCGTGCCCGTCTACCCCTAGCCACCCGTCTACCCCTCCCCGTGTATTCTATGCATAGTGATCACGTTATTTATATTAATGAAATGGAAACTCAACTCAGAAATTGATTACGTTAGTTATTTCATGTAGTTAATTATCGACTTAGTTTAATGTCAACCAATTGGAAATAGTTATAATTCTATCAGTGCATGTGATTAACACTTGTTAGTGTAACTAGGTGGAACTAGATCACGTAATGATTAATTATGCATTTACCCGTAATACGCTTCGACTATAGCTTTAACCACTGCGAGACCTTCCTTCTTCTCTTTCTAGCCATTGCGAATGCAATATCGTATGTCATATCTTATGCATATTCAGTTTATCTGCTCTCTTGTATGGTGTACTGTTTATTTCCTAATTCAAATGGATGGTTGTATGTTTGCGCTCGCATAGAGAACGGTCTGGTTGAGGAGTCCGAAGAATTCGCAAGAGAAGCCCCTATGCAGCAGCTGGTTGGTGGAGGCAAGTGTCCCTTGACCTATCTTTGTCCTATACATTCTATAATTCACTTTCCGCATTTACACAGTTATACCTAATGATTGACTAGCTTTTATTATCCATGTCCTTGCTTACCTATTTGGGTTGGATTATTCTGGTTTAGCTTCATGCTAGTGCTTAACACTAATCAATGAACATGATGAGATTTATCAATGATACGGTGTTTCGCTTCTTTATTATGATGTTATACTTGTGGCATTTAAGGTGGCTCGAGCGGTTTCTCGAGTGCCTCTCCGTAAGGACCTGTTCGTTGGATGACCGCCCGGGAAAACAGTGCAACCATGAGGGTGGAGTGGGACGCCCTTAGCTGAATAATTAGAGGAACCGGGGTGTAGTTCGCTTAGCCGTCGAGCCGTTAATGGGGCTCGATGTATGCGGCTCGCTCTGCCAAGTTTGGTTCGCCCCTTGGGGAGGAGTGCGGTGCATTTAGGAAACCTAACAGGCGGCTATAGTCCCGAGGAATCTTTGTAAAGGCTACGCAGTGATACCCTGCTGGGTCACCTTGGTAGTGATCAATGGAGGTTCATGATCTCCGGGCAGAAAGGGAATCACGGCTTGTGGGTAAAGTGCGCAACCTCTGCAGAGTGTTATGAAAACTGATATATCAGCCGTGCTCGCGGTTATGAGCGGCTAAGGGAGCTCCATTGATTAGTGATACTTGATCAGAGATGTTCGGATTACAGGTGGCAACGAGAATGATGGTTTGACATTGACTATGGTAATGGTAAGTGGTACTCTTTCCGTTTGGAAATGGTACGTTTGGGTTAATAACATGGGTTAATTCTAAAACTTGGCTTTCTCTACTAGTAATAATAACCTGACCAACTAAAAGCAACTGCTTGACTTACCCCCACATAAAGCCAATCCACTATAGGCCAAACAAGACACTTGCTGAGTATGCTGATGTGTACTCACCCTTGCTCTACACACCAAACCCCCCCTTCCCCAGGTTGTCTGCATTGCAACCACTGCTCAAGAGAAGATGAAGCCGTGGAAGGAGATTTCCAGGAGTTCCAAGATTACGACGAGTTCTAGGCGTGGGTTAGCGGCAACCCCCAGTCGGCTGCCTGTGAAGGCCGCGTGTATCTACGTTTCTTTTCCGCACTTTGATTATTGTGAAGACTATGTGGATGTCTCAGACATATGATGTAATCGACTATTATTCCCCTTTTATATTATGATTTGAGCACTATGTGATGATATCCAGTTATGTAACTGCTGTGTATGTGAATTGCTGATCCTGACACGTACATGGCTCACATTCGGTTTGCCTTCTAAAACCGGATGTGACAACTATACTGAGCATAGTCCAAAATTGTGTTATCTTCCTCCTCTTGTTCGTCCTCTAGAACTCCCGTTTCTCCATGCTTAGTCCAACAAATATAGTTAGGCATGAAGAGTTTTCTCTCTCGTTTTTACATTCTCTACATGAAAAATACATAAAACTTCTTTGTTTATGTCTATCAATCGTCTTGAGAAAATAATGAATACGTTTAATATATTTTTTTGAGCGTTCATCCAAGTTTCGGCAAAGGTGCGACTATACTGTTTTGTTTTACTATATACTAAAAATATACAACTAAACTTGATACTCCCTTCGTCCTAAATTAAAATTTATTTTAATTAATTGATAAATTTATACAATATACTTGTTGTATGTATTTTATATATTTGTCTAGATTTATCATTGCTTATTTGAATATAAACATAAAAATTCAGAGTTAAAAGAAATACTATTTTAGTATGGAGTGAATACATTATAGTTCAACCGCCATGGATGCACATATTTTGGACAATTTTCTGACAAAATATACCTTTGATTTAAACTTTTTCTTTACATGGGAGGATGGTAAAAAGAGGATGTCTATTTTACTAATGTGAGCAGTTTTCTAATGAGATATGTTTTTTTTGTTTATTCACGTATTAGGCTTATTTGGGACGACTTTTTTCTTAAGATATTTTTGAGAATCTGGATTCTTAAATAATCTAGCTATCACGAGATTCTGGATATCGTAAAGCTGACGTGTGGAGGAAGATGAAGGGGTATACACGATTTAGGGTTTATGAAGGGGCGGATTACACCATCGCGACGACTAGGCGAATTCTATATTCACATTGATTTGAATGATTTTTAGAAAAGATTCTCACGGGGTGAGAAATGAAACGTTTGACTATGAGAAATCGATCCTGATGACCAAAAGTCGGCTAAAAGTCGAAACAAATAGGGCATTTTTCAGAAAAAAATCCCCGACATTTGCACAATACTATACGTAGCCTAGAGAATCCCTTGAAGAGATTATGTCGATCTATGTCTTAAAGCATGGACGAAAGCCATACTGTTGACTGCAAAATTTCTATTTCTCGAAACAATATTTAAAATTTGCCTCCAATAATTATCACGTGGGAATGCCGGCTGCCTGATTCAGCGCGCGGTACCACCTGAATCCGGGGTCCGCCGATCTTCTCAAACAGTCAAAGAAGAGTAACTCTTCTCAGCTGACAGGAAATGCACATGATAATGAAGAACGCATGCCGCATGCAGCAGATTCCGGAAGCACTCGTTGCTGCCCGGTCGGCTAGTTCTGCAGCAACACGTGAGACGAGTCCACTCCAGATGGCAGATGCATGCACTGCGAAACAAACAGAAACAGCTAGAGCCTAGTAGCGCTCCAGTGCCGCAACTGCTAGCAACCTTGAAGTCAGGTAACGCCCAGATCATGAGCTGCTCGGAGACAACAGAGTGGGGCAGAGCAGCATTGATCTGGTCGGATCCACACCTTTGATGCAGAAGGACGCAGATCGGGCATCACCGGTTTACGCAACGGCAGCGCAATAATGCGCGGCAGGCAAGCGGCGGCAAGTGCATGCCCCCCCCCCCCCCCCCCCCCCCCCCCCCCCCCCCGGCTGGCCATGGCGGGGAGATGTGGGTTGAGCAGGCCGCCGATGGGGACGACCAGGAGTTGGTCCACCCACAGGCCCCAGCACTGGCCGTGGCCCGACTGTGTCTTGCTTCGCCCTAGATGCACGACAAGGTTTGCAATTTGGCAGACATTTATTTGGCTGCACTAAAGAGCGTAACCGACGCTCTGCTAGTACTAGTTAGTTGTACGTTCGTTGCTATAATTTTTATATATCATAGGTAAACCTGGGTATCATAGATAAATCTAGTTTGCATGGGATATTTATTTAGACAAGATCTAAGCTCATAGACTTATAGATCGCGCCAAAGGGTGACAAATGTGTGGACCAGAATTGGGTCACCGACAGTCGGGCACCTTCGGATCGAGCCAAATCAATGCCAAGCTAGGCGTGCGGCGGTGTCATCTCTGTCGGCACAACGGATCTGACGGTGTGCCTCATGCAGATCTAAACGCGTGGCAACACGCTCTTAGGGTCGGATCCCGTGGATCTTACCGTGTCTCGTGGTACACCTAGGATTTCGCCTTAGAGACATCGAGGCAGTGATGTGGCGAGGAGATAGGTGGAGAAGACATGCAGAGGTATGTGGTGTGAGGTGAGACACGATGAAGTTTTTTTCTCGCTTTTTTTCTATGCTCGCGAGATCAGGACCGACGTGTGAGTAGGTACTAGACTATAAATGATCAAATGGGTCATGATTGGTGGTCTAGCCTTAGGCACGCCCCATTTAACAGAATCACGACCAAGCCCGGGAATCGTGACAAGCCTAGGGCACCTTCTCGACCCGCAGTGTCGGACCGAACCAACATGATTATATATTTTTATGTTTTTGTATTAATATATACATATTCAATATTCATCCTTTGAATAACAAAAATAAACATAAGATGTAGGGGGTTAGAAGAGGACGGCATTGTCCTGAGCATGTGTGTGTTTGTATATATATATATATATATATATATATATAAGCAGATCGTGATAGTTTCGTTTCCACTGATTGCGCGCAAAATTATCCATAAATATAGTATCGTTCCAACTGCTATGCAGCTAGGCTCGTTAGAACAAGTTTATGATATATACTGATACGAATTATGCTACACGGTGTAGGTATTTATGCAATTCAATACACTATGTAAAAATATGTTTCCAACTGCATGCACAAAAATTTAAGATGTCAGGAATGTGCAATGAAAGGAAATTGATTGCATACATGGAAACAAAAAAATCATATTTAAATACTTTATTTCTTCCATAAATATAGGATCACTCTAACAACCATGCAACTAGACTTGTTAGAACCAGTTTGTGATATATACTGATACTAATTCTGTTGCACGGTGTAGTTATTTATGTAATGCGGTACACTACGTAAAATGTGGTTCACTGGTGGACGCATCTTCATGTTCGAGCATAAAAACCTTCAGTTTTGAACTAAAACCCCACAGTTACGAGCGTAAATATCGAGCAAATGTGAGAGAGGTTGATAACTCTAGTGCGTTATATCAACGATCCTATTTTTATGGCAGATCCGAAAAGTATTAGAGTCCCATGCATGCAATTTATATTTTTAAGCAGATCCAAAAATTATGGCAGGTCGTGGGAGTTTCCATTACATGCGCACAAATTTGGGATGATATTTTCGTTTACACAACACGCACGCAAAAAAATGGATGATATGAGTCACGTAGAGCATAAATTCTTATACAAAGTCTTATGAATACTTACGCTTTGTAGCATAATTGATAAAAAATCTAATATCGGATCAACTTACTTCCCCATGGGAATTAGGGACAGTTTTATTGCAGACATAAAAATCTGGCAGTTATGAACATAAGTGATTTGATTTGATTTGATTTTTATGGTAATTACGAACATCATAAATCAAGGATTTTTCTTTTCAATGTGCATGCAACAAATATGGCGTCCAATAAATTAATGTACGAACTCCAAGTTCGAGTATAAATTCCTTCAGATTTTAGCGTAAATAGCGCATGTGGTAGGCATAAAACACAATAATTGAAGGCATAATACGGATTGGAGGAGGAAGTTGCCGGAGGACGCCGTTAAGGACACAAGATCGGAGGGAGGTCATCATTTGGGGCGCCCGAACTATGCCGGATTGGAGGATGTCACGCGCGACCATCGCCGCGCGCACCTCGCGACTATCGTTGACGCCGCTCGATTCTTGTGCCTCGTGCGGCGGCGTCGCTGCTCGCAAGTGGGGGGCGCCACCGTCGTTCGCGGGTTATGGTGTGTCGTCGTCGCTTGGGCCTGAGGGTGGGACACCGTCGCTCGCCTGCCTCGGGATTGCTGCCGCCTCTCGCCCGCCTCGAGGCCCGGGGGTCGCCGCCGCTCGCCCACCCTAGGGCCCCGACGCTGCTCGCCCCTCTGGATCAGGGAGCCGCCGCCACCGCGCCTATGAATCTGGGAACCGCTGCCGCGACTCCGGATCGAGGAACCGCCTCCGCAACCGTAGCCTCGGGGGTCCACTGCCATCGCGCGCTCTCGGGAAACCGCCGCTGTCGCACGTGCCTGGGTGGGCACCGTCGCTCGTGCACCAGGGTGGGGCGTCAAAAGATAAGCCCTAGAGCTATGTGGCTTATTTTTTAGACGTCTGAACCTGGTCTGACTCAACTGGACGGCACGTGTGGCTAGGGCTTCCTCTACTTATTGGAAGCATAGGGCTTTAGATATATAAACTATATATATATATAATATCGACCCTTTTGAATAATACAAACAAACATGAGGTGTGGTGGTTAGAAGAGGAACGTTGTCCAAACACTCCACCAGGGAAGAGCCACGAGCCTCGACATAGTAACAGACCTCACCCAAGCGGCATCATAACTTCTCCAACTCGGCTTCCAAAGTTGTCGAAAGAAGCGGTAAAAATGAGGAAGGCGCCAAGGCTGCCAAGGAACAAGGGGTGAGCACCTTACCAACTACGCGATCGTCGGACTCGACGAGTTGAGCCCAAAGTGCTTGGCCTCGGTCTCCACAGCCTCCTGCGTTGTGCGGAAGACTCCATAACCCTCCCTAGATTCCCAAGGGAGGGGGAGGGGGACAACAGGTCTAGCCACAATGAGTCAGTAGAGGACGATGCCTCCCACGCAAAGAAGGCGGAGGCCGCCTTGAGCTAGAGGAGCATCAGATTATACATAAGAAAGGAAAGGGGTCACACGAAAAATGGTGGGGCCTTACCCTAGGGTCGCACTAGCACAGCGTGGCCTCCTCCCAGCCCAAGAACAGTCAGTTGACCCTCCAGCGAACCCCATTTGAAGCGAGAGCCTGAGGACAGAAAGCTCTAGGGTGACAACAAGCGAGCGCGCGCCCGAGCTTATAAGAAGGAAAAAGCGTCAGTCCACGCCTCAAGTGGGAATGGGCTCCGTTCGAGACAGCATGACTCGCGAGGGGATAGCTATCGCGACTGATTGGGAGGTAGAAGGGCAGATGTCGCCCAACCCAAAAAATAAGGAAAAGCCCATGTGGGGATACACTCCCCCAGGGGCTCGGGAGCTACTATCGGGGATAAGACCCCCAGTCCCTGGGGCCCACCAGTTGGTGAGAGCACCTAGAGGGGGGGGTGAATAGGTGATCTTGATAAACTTCAAAACTTAAGCCACAAAAACTTGTTAAGTGTTAGCACCAGTATGGCCAAGTGGCTAGAGAGGAGTCAAAACACAGTAACCACAAGAAATCAATCACAGAGATGACACGGTGGTTATCCCGTGGTTTGGCCAAGTACAAAAACTTGCCTACTCCACGTTGTGGCGTCCCAATGGACGAGAGTTGCACTCAACTCCTCTCAAGTGATCCAATGATCAACTTGAATACCACGGTGTTCTTGCTTTTCTTTTCTCAATCCCGTTTGCGAGGAATCTCCACAACTTGGAGCCTCTCGCCCTTACAAAAGATGTTCACAGAGAATCACGGAGCAAGGGAGGGATTAGCAACTCACACACAACACAAAGATCACAACGAATACACACACAAGACCCAGACTTGAGCTCAAGAGACTAGCACACTAGAACGGAGCTCAAATCACTAGAATATCGAACAAGTGTGCAAGATTGATGTGTGAGTGATCAGGAGTGCTCAAGAGTTGCTTGGTTTCTTCCTCCATGCGCCTGGGGGTCCCTTTTATAGCCCCAAGGCAGCTAGGAGCCGTTAAGAACAAATCTGGAAGGCCATCTTTGCCTTCTGTCGTCAGGCGCACCGGACAGTCCGGTGCACACCGGACAGTGTCCGGTGCCCGATTCCTTTCCTTATTTGGCGAAGCCGACCGTTGCAGATGCGGGAGCCGTTGGCGCACCGGACATGTCCGGTGCACACCGGACAGTCCGGTGCCCCCTTCCAACCGTTGGCTCGGCCACGTGTCCCGCGCAGATCGCGCGACCGACCGTTGGTCCAGCCGACCGTTGGCTCACCGGACAGTCCGGTGCACACCGGACAGTCCGGTGAATTTTAGCCGTACGCCGTCAGCAAATTCCCGAGAGCGGCCTCTTCGGCCGAGGCAGCCTGGCGCACCGGACACTGTCCGGTGCCGGACAGTCCGGTGCCCCAGACCGAAACAGCCTCTTGGCTGTACACAGCCAAGTCTTCTCTTCTCTTCTTCTTTCTGTTTCTAACACTTAGACAAATATATTAGTACATAAAACCAATGTACTAAGACTTAGAAACATACCTTTGCTCTAGATTTGCACTTTGTTCATCCATGGGCATTGATTCACATTTAAGCACTTGTGTTGACACTCAATCACCAAAACACTTAGAAATGGCCCAAGGGCACATTTCCCTTTCAATCTCCCCCTTTTTGGTGATTTATGCCAACACAACATAAAGCAACTAGAACAAGTGCAAAATCACTTCAAATAAAAACTCAAATTGGTTTTGATTCAATTTTGGCATATATGGATCATCCTTTGCCACCACTTGGTTTGTTTTTGCAAATCAACCTCAAATCTCTATCTCTAAGTCAAACACACATGTTGAGGCATAAAGAGAGTTATTCCAAAAGAGATTGATCAAAGATTTCAAAAACTCCCCCAAATTTCCCATAATCAACACTTCTCCCCACAAGAAGCCAACTTTTGACAAGAGACATAATAAAAGGGTTTTGACAAAACAAAAGGCTCTATTCTTCTATTTTCAAAATCTCTCAAGTGGTAGCTGATCCATTTATTGCTTTGGCCTTTATTTTCTCCCCCTTTGGCATCAAGCACCAAAACGGGATCAATCTTGGCCTTTTAACCCCATTGCCTCACCAAAATCTTCAATAAGAATACAAAGGCAATAAGAGTCTAAAGATGAACTTGGAATAAGTTACCCTCTCATCGGAGTGCTGAAAGGGAAATGTGCCCTTGGGCCATTTCTAAGTATTTTGGTGATTGAATGTCAACACAAGTGCTTAAATGTGCCCATGGTTGAACAAAGTGCAAATCACAAGTAAAGGTATGTTTCTAAGCCTTAGTACATTGGTTTTGTGTACTAATATCTTGTCTAAGTGTTAGAAACAGGAAGAAGAAGAAAAGAAAAGAAGTGGAGAGTGGCTGTGTACAGCCAAAGGCTGTTTCGGGCTGGGGCACCGGACTGTCCGGTGTGCACCGGACAGTGTCCGGTGCGCCAGACCAGCGTGGAGCAAACCAGCCGCTCTCGGGTTTTTCTCCGGCGACTTCGGCTAAAATTCACCGGACTGTCCGGTGTGCACCGGACTGTCCGGTGAGCCAACGGTCGGCCGGGCCAACGGTCGGCCGCGCGATCGGCGCGCGACACGTGGCCGAGCCAACGGTCGAGAAGGGGCACCGGACTGTCCGGTGTGCACAGAATGATGTCAATTCCAACAAGGGCGCCCCTTGGCATTTCCTGCGGGGGAGTCTGATTGATCCAATCACGACGAATGATGTCAACCCCCTCTTTTGCGCCTAACTTGACTCTGATTCCCCCACTATGAGAGCTGATCCAGGGGCTAGTTCGGCTACAGAATGGAATTTACGAAAGCCCGTCTTTCCAACTCAATGTATTGCCCTTTGGGACCAGGATCTGACGAGGAAGTGAGAGAGGGGACACCAAACATAGGTGCGTACCATTGCCCCAATCCAATGGACTATGTCATACAGGGAGGAACCCATGGAGGTTGGAAAGAAAGCAGGTTTTGCTTCTGCTTCCTTCGAGCTCCCACAGCAGTCTAGAAGTCTTCCCCAGGGCGCTAAGCGATAATTTCTGTCCTCAGGACGTGGGGGAGCAAGTTTCGAACCCGACACATCCACTGCACGATCCTTTTCAGCTGTAGTTCCGGGATTGGATTTACAAGGGGGCGGGAATTCTTTGTTAGCTTTAGGCTAGCAATCCGGTTCAAAGCCAGATTGGCCCACTTATTCGAATATAAAGAAGAGGAAGACAAACTAGCCAAGAGACAGAAAAAGGTAGAGACCAACCACCGAAACAAGGGAGTAAGGGCTAGGGGTATATGGGCCAAGAAAGGTCCGATGTATCGGTCAGCTATACCTAATCCTTCACTTAAAAACGCATCACACCCTTTGTAGGTTCAAGCCGAAGTCAAGCATGATCACCTACTGCAAACTCCAAATATCGTGGTCGGCGTACCTGGTCCTGAGCAGCTTTTAATCTAGAATAAGTTGAATCTTCTCGGCACTCTCCTTCATCTTCTGTGGCCCCGTCGGTCGGTACGTGCCAACCCCAACAAATCGGGGTACGACAAAGGTTCCCGTTCGCGTGCATCCAGCAGGAATTGAACCCGCAAATTTACCAATTATGAGTTGGGCGCTTTCACCATTCAGCCATGGATGCTTAACAGGGATCATCGTACATCGTAAATAACCAATTTTCATATAGAAAGACATATCATAGAAAAATGAAATCGAAAATATTCGGAGATGACTATGAAAACACCTCTCCGGATCCTCGAATTGAAAGAGAGATTGAGAGGGATCAAGAATCCTAATTCTCGCTATTTGGAATGGATCCAATTCTATTGAGTCTGACCCATAGTGATCATTTCTCTTTAGCAAAGAATGACCTTGGTTATCAAAGGATTGAACAACCGAGATCCATTTACTTATGATACCTAGTTGACATTGCTAACAAGGATCTAATGAATTATGAGTTTAATAGATTCTCTTTAGCAGAAAGACGTATATTCCTTGCTCATTATCAGACAATCACTTATTCCCAAACCTCGTGTGGGGCTAATCGTTTTCATTTACCATCTCATGGAAAACCCTTTTCGTTCCGCTTAGCCCTATCGGGTATTTTAGTGATAGGTTCTATAGGAACTGGACAATCCTATTTGGTCAAATACCTAACGAAAAATTCCTATTTTCCTTTCATTAAGGTACGAGGGCTTCTTATTCCACAAGAACGAAAGCACCTTTTCATTCTTTCATATACTAGGGGTTTTTACTTGGAAAAGACAATGTTCCATACTAAAGGATTCGGGTCCATAACCACGAGTTCCAGTGCACTAGATCTTGTAGCACTTAGCAACGAGGCCCTATCCATTAGTATTCCACATAAGAAATCCATTATAGAAACTAATACAATTAGATTAGCTCTTCATAGACAAACTTATTACTGCAATGCAATCTCGACATGTGGAGTGGAAGAGAAGAGGATTTTAGCTTCCAATACCGGATTGATAGCTGTGAGTGGAAGGATGGATGTCCTAACACGAACGGAGTCAGGTTTACTCCACAAGTGCCGATACCTCTGCCCTCGAATGCGGAAGTTGATTGTGTTTGTATCATATCAAGCCCTGCTCTTGTTTCTATATCGATAAGTGCCAGCTCTGGCAACCCAGTTTGAAGCAAGCGCCACTTTAGCGCGTGTACAGAACTAGTCTCAGAGGATGATTCTTGATTCTCTAAGCTTTTCGCAGCGCAGCCTAGGAGGTAAGGTAAAAGAACCTAGGTGTTAGTTGTTCATTTCA
Source organism: Zea mays (assembly GCF_902167145.1). NCBI lineage: Eukaryota > Viridiplantae > Streptophyta > Magnoliopsida > Poales > Poaceae > Zea > Zea mays. Next base: position 6,465,348 of record NC_050104.1, on the reverse strand, counting down.
CTCTAGAAGTTTTTGCTCCAGCAATCTACTTCCCATCCCAAAGGTAAAATCCGATTCATTGATTTCGATTCAAGAATCTCTTATTTCTCCGGTAGAAGGTGCCAGAAACATGGATTTCTTGACTGTCTGCAGAATGCGAACCTGACCGATCTCGTTCCTCGGGGCACTTACTCTATTGGAGCAATCCATCCGGTGGGGCCAGACGCATCGTCGGCAGACTAGAGCGAGCCTTAGTGAATCCTGAGTGGATCCAAAAGCATGAAGCTTCCTTTCCTGTGCTGAATATCTTACGCGGGGCTGCAGTGATCATGCCCCAATCCTCGTCTTATTCCGGCTGCCAGCTCTGGACCAAAGCCATGAATTGAGCATGTGGAAACCCACCCCGTAGTGAAGAAAGCTCCCGGTCACAGGAAATCCAATGTTTCTGAAAAAAGAAGAAACTGTTTTAGACCAAACTAGCGCTCAAAGCATGGGATAAGCAATCCTTCGGAAAAGCTGGAGACAGAGTGAGGATATGCACTCAGGCAGTCAAAGAAAATCGATTCAAGCAAGACTTGATCCCTCAATGCTGAGCTTCTTGATTTGATCCAACCCCTCACTCAAAGCTGGTACAACTCTTGCAAGAAAAAGAGAGCGAGAAAAGGTCTACTCGACGAGAGAGACCCACACATACTTTAGCCCCTTTGGGACGGTTCCCTGTATTGCCTAAAAACGATTCCGATTGGAAGTAAGAATTCCTCTTTCTCTAAGGCAAGTTCACCATTTCATTTCTATTTTTGAGCAGATCGGACTTATGAAAGATACGATTTCTTCGAATTCCCTTTCCCGATCCACGAAGGATGCTTGCTCGTAAACTGGTGCGCAGCGAAAGATATTCACTCATATTCTATTTGAATCTAATTCTACGAGCCCCTTTTCTCCTCAAGAAAGCAGAAAGCAGGAAGAAAACACGGAATACACGGCGGAATACACGGGTTCTCAGACGTGCCGGAGTTCTTGGGTTGCTAGAAGAAGCTCTGACGGGCGCAGTTCATGATTGTGCTGGCACTTCCTTAGCGGCCTCAGCTTGAGATATATTTGTCACATCCATAAAAAACCCTCTTGATTCCACGTTCGCGGATGAGCCTCTAGCCTACTCCACGGGGGTGCCAATCTAGCGGGCCTATCTTATCTATTCTTCAGCGGTTTCGACGGGAGATGCTTTCAATTAAGAAGGCGTCATATACCATATACGAATGGGAATGGGAATGGGATTGATTGGTAGCAGATGTTCAACATTCACACAAGCCTTAATCGACCTTAAAGAGCGTATTCCATATAGACTTCCGGCTTCTTTCTTCGTATCTCGCAATGCTACTTTATTTCAATGCAACACCTCAGTTACTGCTTGAACAGCTGTCTTCTTCGTCAATGATTATGGATTCTTTCGTTGATGCCCAGAATGGCTCATTCCGCAAGGATAAGTTTGCGTATAGAATTATTGAGGGCCATGGCTCTACAGGTGTGGCCTTAAGCTACGCTCCGAAAAGTTGGATCTTTATGTGAGAAAGAGTATTTATGGTCTATAAGTGTTTCTTACTCTTTAAACCAACTTCTTCTTAAACAAAGGGAAGAGTACACTCCACGAGATCCAATGAGGAACGTATAATTACTAGAATCGTGCCGGTCCAGGCCCGGGACCTCCTTCTTGTCTGGTTAGCTAGCCCAGTTCATCTAGAATTGTCATATAAAGTCAAGGCGCCGGGATTCCAAGTCTAGGTTTCTTTCCTTCTGTCTTTCTTTGGCACAAGAATGTGGGGCTAAGTCACAGATAGTGAAGTCAAGACTCAGCTCGGGTAAGAACGGATGACAGGTCGATAAGTTTACTAGTTTTGCAGCTTTACGAGCATAACTTTAGAAAAAGGAATCCAATTATCTTAGTAGCCACGTGTTGAATAACTTTAGGGATGAAGCCTTACCAATCACCCTATTCCGCCGAACCAGCATTCCTGATACCTTCTTCCTGTGCTTATACTCTCTGAAATGGAGACTAGGATCTTTTTCTTTCTTCCGGCACCTTTCTTTAAGCTAGTCGACTCTCCCTCGATGGAAAGTGGATGACCGGAGGATAATTTCTGTTTTGATCGCCAGTCTGGCGAGTCACTCTTTGATTCCTTTATTCGGGGGAGTTCCACAGATCCATTCGACTTTCTTATATATTCCCACTCCACTTTGGCAGTAGATCAATTCCAACAAGGGTCTCTTGGCACAGCCACTCTTATTGAGGAAGCTTCTTACGTAGTTGATATTCCTCTCCTTGCATAGGTGCGTACCATTGCCCCAATAAGACTGTCCGGTGTGCACCGGACATGTCCGGTGCGCCAACGGTGCGCAGATCTGACTCAGACAGCAACGGTCGGATGCGCTGTTTATGGAAACAAATCGGGCACCGGACAGTGTCCGGTGTGCACCGGACTGTCCGGTGCGCCACGAGACAGAAGGCAAAGATGGCCTTCCAGATTTGTTCCCAACGGCTCCTAGCTGCCTTGGGGCTATAAAAGGGACCCCTTGGCGCATGGAGGAGAACACCAAGCATTCCTACAACTCTTCTAAGCACCAAGACATCAATCTCACGCATTCGTTTCATTGTGATAGCATATAGAGCTCTTGTGGAGTTGTGAACTCTTTGTGTTGCATTGCGAGCTCTTGTTGCGACTTGTGTGCGTGTTGTTGCTCTGATTTTCGAGTCTTGTGTGCGTTGCTCATTCCCACCTTACTCCGTATTTCTTTGTGAACTCAATTGTAAGGGCGAGAGACTCCAAGTTGTGGAGATTCCTCGCAAACGGGAAAAGATCAAAGGAAAGAAAAACACCGTGGTATTCAAGTTGATCATTGGATCACTTGAGAGGAGTTGAGTGCAACTCTCATCCATTGGGACGCCACAACGTGGAGTAGGCAAGTTTTGTACTTGGCCGAACCACGGGATAACCACCGTGTCAACTCTGTGATTGCTTTCTTGTGGTTATCATGTTTTGAGTTCTCTCTAGCCACTTGGCAATTACTGTGCTAACGCTTAATCTAAGTTTTGTGGCTATAAGTTTAAGTTTTTACAGGATCACCTATTCACCCCCCCCCTCTAGGTGCTCTCAATTGGTATCAGAGCCATTCTCTTCAAGAAAGGGACTAACCGCCCGAAGAGATGGATCCTAAGGGGAAGGGAATTGTGATCAACGACAAGGAGAAGGAGTCCTTCGTGAACGAGCCAAGGGATGACAAGTCCAACGACTCGGGCTCGGGCCACAGGCACAAAGATGGGAAGAAGAAGAAGACAAGGCGCATCAAGGAGATCGTCTACTATGACAGCGACGAGTCCTCTTCTTCTCAAAAGGACAACGACGACCACGACAAACAAAAGACGGTTAACTCAAACTTTTCTTTTGATTATTCGCGCATTCCACATAGCTCAAATGCTCATTTGCTCCCCATTCCACTTGGCAAGCCTCCTCACTTTGATGGAGAGGACTACGGATTTTGGAGTCACAAAATGCGTACTCACCTATTTTCTCTCCATCCAAGCATTTGGGAGATTGTAGAAAGTGGAATGAAATTTGATAGCTCGGATAGTCCTTCATTTATTAATGAACAGATCCATAAAAATGCACAAGCTACTACTGTGTTGCTAGCCTCTCTGTGCAGGGATGAGTATCACAAGGTGAGCGGCTTGGACAATGCCAAGCAGATTTGGGACACCCTCAAGATCTCTCATGAGGGGAATGATGTCACCTTACTCACCAAGATGGAGTTGGTGGAGGGCGAGCTCGGACGATTTGCGATGATAAGGGGCGAGGAGCCGACACAAACATACAATAGGCTCAAGATCCTTATCAACAAAATAAGGAGCTACGGAAGCACGCGTTGGACGGATCACGACGTCGTCCGCCTAATGCTAAGGTCATTTACCGTTCTTGATCCTCATTTGGTGAATAATATTCGTGAGAATCCCAGGTACACCAAAATGTCGCCCGAAGAAGTCTTAGGAAAATTCGTCAGCGGGCGAATGATGATCAGGGAGGCAAGGTACGTGGACGACGCCTTGAATGGACCGATCAACGAACCACAACCTTTTGCTCTCAAAGCAACAAGAAGTAAGGAGGCGCTACCCAGCAAGGTGGCACAAATTGAGGCGGTCGGACTTAATGATGAAGAGATGGCTCTCATCATCAAACGCTTCAAGACGGTGCTGAAAGGTCACAAGGGGCAGCCGAGCAAGACCAAGACGAAGGGGAAGCGCTCATGCTTCAAGTGCGGTAAGATTGGTCATTTTATTGCTAACTGCCCCGATAATGACAGTGACCAGGAAAAGGGAAACAAGAGGGAAAAGAAGAAGCATTACAAGAAGGCAAAGGGCGAGGCGCATCTAGGCAAGGAGTGGGACTCGGATTGCTCCTCTTCCGACTCCGACAATGAAGGACTCGCCGCCACCGCCTTCAACAAATCAACCCTCTTCCCCAACGAGCGTCACACATGCCTTATGGCAAGGGAGAAGAAGGTATGTACTCGCAACTCTACCTATGCTTCTTCAAGTGAGGACGAATCTAGTGATGAGGATGAAGTAGATTATTCATGTTTGTTCAAGGGCTTAGATAGATCTAAGATAGACAATATTAATGAATTAATTGATGCCTTGAATGAAAAGAATATACTTTTAGAAAAGCAAGAGGATTTGTTATATGAAGAACATGATAAGTTTGTAGAGGCTCAAAAATCCCTTGCATTAGAAATTAAGAGAAATGAAATGCTTGCTTGTGAAGTGTCAACATGCCATGATTCTATTTCTAACTTAAAGAGCATAAACGATGATTTAAATGCTAAACTAGTAGAAGCAAATAAATCCAACTCTTGTGTTGAATATGTTGAAATTTGCACTAGGTGTAAGGATATTGATATTAATGCTTGTAGCGAACACTTAGTTTCTATTTCAAAATTGAATGATGAATTAGCTAGTCTTAATGCTCAACTTAAGACTAGCAAGAGTAATTTTGATAAACTAAAATTTGCTAGGGATGCCTACACGGTTGGTAGACACCCCTCAATTAAGGATGGGCTTGGCTTCAAGAGAGAAGTCAAGAACTTGACAAGCCATAAGGCTCCTATCTCCGCCAAGGAGAAAGGGAAGGCTCCTATGGCTAGTAGCACTAAAAAGAACCATGCTTTTTTGTATCATGATAGAAGTGCTTATAGGGGTTATAATGCTTATGATGATTTTGATGCTCATAGTTCTTCCTTTATGCATGGTAGAAATATGTCTAGGAAAAATGCTATGCCTAGAAAGAATGTTATTCATGCTCCTAGGAAAGTAGTGAATGAACCTTCTACAATTTATTGTGCTTTAAATGCTTCCTTTGTTATTTGTAGAAAGGATAAGAAAATTGTTGCTAGGAAGTTAGGGGCAAAATGCAAGGGAGACAAAACTTGCATTTGGGTCCCTAAGGATATTTGCACTAACCTTGTAGGACCCAACATGAGTTGGGTACCTAAGTCCCAAGCCTAAAATTGCCTTGCAGGTTTATGCATCCGGGGGTTCAAGCTGGATTATCGACAGCGGATGCACAAACCATATGACGGGGGAGAAGAAGATGTTCACTTCCTACGTCAAGAATAAGGATTCCCAAGATTCAATTATATTCGGTGATGGGAATCAAGGCAAGGTAAAAGGGTTAGGTAAAATTGCGATTTCTAATGAGCATTCTATCTCTAATGTATTTTTAGTAGAGAGTCTTGGATATAATTTGCTATCTGTTAGTCAATTATGTCATATGGGGTATAACTGCCTATTTACAAATGTAGATGTGTCTGTCTTTAGAAGAAGTGATGGTTCACTAGCTTTTAAGGGTGTATTAGACGGCAAACTTTATTTAGTTGATTTTGCAAAAGGAGAGGCCGGTCTAGATGCATGCTTAATAGCTAAGACTAGCATGGGCTGGCTGTGGCATCGCCGCTTAGCACATGTGGGGATGAAGAACCTTCACAAGCTTCTAAAGGGAGAACACGTGATAGGTTTGACTAACGTGCATTTCGAAAAAGATAGACCTTGTGCAGCTTGTCAAGCAGGTAAACAAGTGGGAGGAGCACATCACAGCAAGAACGTGATGACCACTTCAAGACCCCTGGAGCTGCTGCATATGGACCTCTTCGGACCTGTCGCCTATCTGAGCATAGGAGGGAGTAAGTATGGTTTAGTTATTGTTGATGATTTTTCCCGCTTCACTTGGGTGTTCTTTTTGCAGGATAAGTCTGAAACCCAAGGGACCCTCAAGCGCTTCCTCAGGAGAGCTCAAAATGAGTTTGAGCTCAAGGTGAAGAAGATAAGGAGCGACAACGGGTCCGAATTCAAGAACCTTCAAGTGGAGGAATTTCTTGAGGAGGAAGGGATCAAGCACGAGTTCTCCGCTCCCTACACACCACAGCAAAATGGTGTGGTAGAGAGGAAGAACAGGACGCTAATCGACATGGCGAGGACTATGCTTGGAGAGTTCAAGACCCCCGAGCGTTTTTGGTCGGAAGCCGTGAACACGGCTTGCCACGCCATCAACAGGGTCTACCTTCACCGCCTCCTCAAGAAGACGTCGTATGAACTTCTAACCGGTAACAAACCCAATGTATCGTACTTTCGTGTATTTGGGAGCAAGTGCTACATTCTAGTGAAGAAGGGTAGAAATTCTAAGTTTGCTCCCAAAGCTGTAGAAGGGTTTTTATTAGGTTATGACTCAAATACAAAGGCGTATAGAGTCTTCAACAAATCATCGGGTTTGGTTGAAGTCTCTAGCGACGTTGTATTTGATGAGACTAATGGCTCTCCAAGAGAGCAAGTTGTTGATTGTGATGATGTAGATGAAGAAGATGTTCCGACGGCCGCTATACGGACCATGGCGATTGGAGAAGTACGGCCACAGGAACAAGATGAACGAGATCAACCTTCTTCCTCAACTATGGTGCATCCCCCAACCGAAGATGACGAACAGGTACCTCAAGTGGAGGCGCTTGATCAAGGGGGAGCACAAGATGATCAAGTGATGGAGGAAGAAGCGCAACCGGCACCTCCAACCCAAGTTCGAGCGATGATTCAAAGGGATCATCCCGTCGATCAAATTCTGGGTGACATTAGCAAGGGAGTAACTACTCGATCTCGATTAGTTAATTTTTGTGAGCATTACTCCTTTGTCTCTTCTATTGAGCCTTTCAGGGTAGAGGAGGCCTTGCTAGATCCGGATTGGGTATTGGCCATGCAGGAGGAGCTCAACAACTTCAAGCGCAATGAAGTTTGGACACTGGTGCCTCGTCCGAAGCAAAATGTTGTGGGAACCAAGTGGGTGTTCCGCAACAAACAGGACGAGCACGGGGTGGTGACGAGGAACAAGGCTCGACTTGTGGCAAAAGGTTATGCCCAAGTCGCAGGTTTGGACTTTGAGGAGACTTTCGCTCCTGTGGCTAGGCTAGAGTCCATTCGTATCTTGCTAGCATATGCCGCTCACCATTCTTTCAGGTTGTACCAAATGGATGTGAAGAGCGCTTTCCTCAACGGGCCAATCAAGGAGGAGGTGTACGTGGAGCAACCCCCTGGCTTCGAGGATGAACGGTACCCCGACCATGTGTGTAAGCTCTCTAAGGCGCTCTATGGACTTAAGCAAGCCCCAAGAGCATGGTATGAATGCCTTAGAGACTTTTTAATTGCTAATGCTTTCAAGGTTGGGAAAGCCGATCCAACTCTTTTTACAAAGACATGTGATGGTGATTTGTTTGTGTGCCAAATTTATGTCGATGACATAATATTTGGTTCTACTAACCAAAAGTCTTGTAAAGAGTTTAGCAGGGTGATGACGCAGAAATTCGAGATGTCGATGATGGGCGAGTTGAACTACTTCCTTGGGTTCCAAGTGAAGCAACTCAAGGATGGCACCTTCATCTCCCAAACTAAGTACACGCAGGACTTGCTAAAGAGGTTTGGGATGAAGGACGCCAAGCCCGCAAAGACGCCGATGGGAACCGACGGGCACACAGACCTCAACAAAGGAGGTAAGTCTGTTGATCAAAAAGCATACCGGTCAATGATAGGGTCTTTACTTTATTTATGTGCTAGTAGACCGGATATTATGCTTAGCGTATGCATGTGTGCTAGATTTCAATCCGATCCTAAGGAGTGTCACTTAGTGGCGGTGAAGCGAATTCTTAGATATTTGGTTGCTACGCCTTGCTTCGGGCTCTGGTATCCAAAAGGGTCTACCTTTGACTTAGTTGGATACTCAGACTCCGACTATGCCGGATGTAAGGTCGATAGGAAGAGTACATCGGGGACGTGCCAATTCTTAGGAAGGTCCCTGGTGTCATGGAACTCTAAGAAACAAACCTCCGTTGCCCTATCCACCGCTGAGGCCGAGTACGTTGCCGCAGGTCAGTGTTGCGCGCAACTACTTTGGATGAGGCAAACCCTCCGGGACTTTGGCTACAATCTGAGCAAAGTCCCACTCCTATGTGACAATGAGAGTGCTATCCGCATGGCGGAGAATCCTGTTGAGCACAGCCGCACAAAGCACATAGACATCCAGCATCACTTTTTGAGAGACCACCAGCAAAAGGGAGATATCGAAGTGTTTCATGTTAGCACCGAGAACCAGCTAGCCGATATCTTCACTAAGCCTCTAGATGAGAAGACCTTTTGCAGGTTGCGTAGTGAGCTAAATGTCATAGATTCGCGGAACCTGGATTGAATTGTAGCATACATGTACTTATGCTTTTGATCATGTTCCTTTTTGCATTTTGTTGCTTTATTATGGTGCTCAAGTTGTAAAAACACTCCCCTGTACCTCACAAGTCCGTTGCAAAGTGATGCACATGTTTAGGGGGAGATGTGTTACAACTTGACCCTTTGAGACTAACCATGTGCTTGAGTTTGATGTTTTAGTCTCGAAGGAGGATTGAAAGGGAAAAGGTGGACTTGGACCATGAAAAGACTTCCACTGCACTCCGATGAGAGGGTAACTTATTCCAAGTTCATCTCATGACATCTTATTGCCATTTGCTCTTAATTGAAGACTTTGGTGAGGCAATGGGGTTAAAAGGCCAAGATTAATCCCGTTTTGGTGCTTGATGCCAAAGGGGGAGAAAATAAAGGCCAAAGTGATAAATGGATCAGCTACCACTTGAGAGATTTTGAAAATAGTAGAATAGAGTTTTTGTTATGTCAAAAGCTTTTATTGTCTTTTATTGTCTCTATTGTCAAAAGTTGGCTTCTTGTGGGGAGAAGTTTTGACTATGGGAAATAGGGGGAGTTTTTGAAATCTTTGATCAATCTCTTTTGGAATGACTCTCTTTATGCCTCAACATGTGTGTTTGACATAGAAATAGAGATTTGAGTTTGATTTGCAAAAACAAACCAAGTGGTGGCAAAGGATGATCCATATATGCCAAAATTGAATCAAAACCAATTTGAGTTTTTATTTTAAGTGATTTTGCACTTGTTCTAGTTGCTTTATGTTGTGTTGGCATAAATCACCAAAAAGGGGGAGATTGAAAGGGAAATGTGCCCTTGGGCCATTTCTAAGTATTTTGGTGATTGAATGTCAACACAAGTGCTTAAATGTGCCCATGGTTGAACAAAGTGCAAATCACAAGTAAAGGTATGTTTCTAAGCCTTAGTACATTGGTTTTGTGTACTAATATCTTGTCTAAGTGTTAGAAACAGGAAGAAGAAGAAAAGAAAAGAAGTGGAGAGTGGCTGTGTACAGCCAAAGGCTGTTTCGGGCTGGGGCACCGGACTGTCCGGTGTGCACCGGACAGTGTCCGGTGCGCCAGACCAGCGTGGAGCAAACCAGCCGCTCTCGGGTTTTTCTCCGGCGACTTCGGCTAAAATTCACCGGATTGTCCGGTGTGCACCGGACTGTCCGGTGAGCCAACGGTCGGCCGGGCCAACGGTCGGCCGCGCGATCGGCGCGCGACACGTGGCCGAGCCAACGGTCGAGAAGGGGCACCGGACTGTCCGGTGTGCACCGGACATGTCCGGTGCGCCAACGGTGCGCAGATCTGACTCAGACAGCAACGGTCGGATGCGCTGTTTATGGAAACAAATCAGGCACCGGACAGTGTCCGGTGTGCACCGGACTGTCCGGTGCGCCACGAGACAGAAGGCAAAGATGGCCTTCCAGATTTGTTCCCAACGGCTCCTAGCTGCCTTGGGGCTATAAAAGGGACCCCTTGGCGCATGGAGGAGAACACCAAGCATTCCTACAACTCTTCTAAGCACCAAGACATCAATCTCACGCATTCGTTTCATTGTGATAGCATATAGAGCTCTTGTGGAGTTGTGAACTCTTTGTGTTGCATTGCGAGCTCTTGTTGCGACTTGTGTGCGTGTTGTTGCTCTGATTTTCGAGTCTTGTGTGCGTTGCTCATTCCCACCTTACTCCGTATTTCTTTGTGAACTCAATTGTAAGGGCGAGAGACTCCAAGTTGTGGAGATTCCTCGCAAACGGGAAAAGATCAAAGGAAAGAAAAACACCGTGGTATTCAAGTTGATCATTGGATCACTTGAGAGGAGTTGAGTGCAACTCTCGTCCGTTGGGACGCCACAACGTGGAGTAGGCAAGTTTTGTACTTGGCCGAACCACGGGATAACCACTGTGTCAACTCTGTGATTGCTTTCTTGTGGTTATCATGTTTTGAGTTCTCTCTAGCCACTTGGCAATTACTGTGCTAACGCTTAATCTAAGTTTTGTGGCTATAAGTTTAAGTTTTTACAGGATCACCTATTCACCCCCCCCCCCCCTCTAGGTGCTCTCAAGTGCAGTGGAAGTCTTTCATGGTCCAAGTCCACCTTTTCCCTTTCAATCCTCCTTCGAGACTAAATCATCAAACTCAAGCACATGGTTAGTCTCAACGGGTCAAGTTGTAACACATCTCCCCCTAAACATGTGCATCACTTTGCAACGGACTTGTGAGGTCCAGGGAGTGTTTTTACAACTTGAGCACCATAATAAGCAACAAAATGCAAAAAGGAACATGATCAAAGGCATAATCGCATGTATGCTATAATTCAATCCAGGTTCCGCGAATCTAAGACATTTAGCTCACTACGCAACCTGCAAAAGGTCTTCTCATCTAGAGGCTTAGTGAAGATATCGGCTAGCTGGTTCTCGGTGCTAACATGAAACACTTCGATATCTCCCTTTTGCTGGTGGTCTCTCAGAAAGTGATGCCGGATGTCTATGTGCTTTGTGCGGCTGTGCTCAACAGGATTCTCCGCCATGCGGATAGCACTCTCATTGTCACATAGGAGTGGGACTTTGCTCAGATTGTAGCCAAAGTCCCTGAGGGTTTGCCTCATCCAAAGTAGTTGCGCGCAACACTGACCTGCGGCAACGTACTCGGCCTCAGCGGTGGATAGGGCAACGGAGGTTTGTTTCTTAGAGTTCCATGACACCAGGGACCTTCCTAAGAATTGGCACGTCCCCGATGTACTCTTCCTATCGACCTTACATCCAGCATAGTCGGAGTCTGAGTATCCAACTAAGTCAAAGGTAGACCCCTTTGGATACCAGAGCCCGAAGCAAGGCGTAGCAACCAAATATCTAAGAATTCGCTTCACCGCCACTAAGTGACACTCCTTAGGATCGGATTGAAATCTAGCACACATGCATACGCTAAGCATAATATCCGGTCTACTAGCACATAAGTAAAGCAAAGAACCTATCATTGACCGGTATGCTTTTTGATCAACGGACTTACCTCCTTTGTTGAGGTCGGTGTGTCCGTCGGTCCCCATCGGAGTCTTGGCGGGCTTGGCGTCCTTCATCCCAAACCGCTTTAGCAGATCTTGCGTGTACTTCGTTTGGGAGATGAAGGTGCCGTCCTTGAGTTGCTTCACTTGGAACCCAAGGAAGTAGTTCAACTTGCCCATCATCGACATCTCGAATTTCTGCGTCATCACCCTGCTAAACTCTTCACAAGACTTTTGGTTAGTAGAACCAAATATTATGTCATCGACATAAATTTGGCACACAAACAAATCACCATCACATGTCTTAGTGAAAAGAGTTGGATCGGCTTTCCCAACCTTGAAAGCATTAGCAATTAAAAAGTCTCTAAGGCATTCATACCATGCTCTTGGGGCTTGCTTAAGTCCATAGAGCGCCTTAGAGAGCTTACACACGTGGTCGGGGTATCGTTCATCCTCGAAGCCAGGGGGTTGCTCCACGTACACCTCCTCCTTGATTGGCCCGTTGAGGAAAGCGCTCTTCACATCCATTTGGTACAACCTGAAAGAATGGTGAGCGGCATATGCTAGCAAGATTCGAATTGACTCTAGCCTAGCCACAGGAGCAAAAGTCTCCTCGAAATCCAAACCTGCGACTTGGGCATAACCTTTTGCCACAAGTCGAGCCTTGTTTCTCGTCACCACCCCGTGCTCGTCCTGTTTGTTGCGGAACACCCACTTGGTTCTCACAACATTTTGCTTCGGACGAGGCACCAGCGTCCAAACTTCATTTCTCTTGAAGTTGTTGAGTTCCTCCTGCATGGCCAACACCCAGTCCGGATCTAGCAAGGCCTCCTCTACCCTGAAAGGCTCAATAGAAGAGACAAAGGAGTAATGCTCACAAAAATTAACTAATCTAGATCGAGTAGTTACTCCCTTGCTAATGTCACCCAGAATTTGGTCGACGGGATGATCCCTTTGAATCATTGCTCGAACTTGGGTTGGAGGTGCCGGTTGCGCTTCTTCCTCCATCACTCGATCATCTTGTGCTCCCCCTTGATCACATGTCTCCTTTTGATGAACCTGTTCATCGTCTTGAGTTGGGGGATGCACCGTTGTTGAGGAAGAAGGTTGATCATCTTTTTCCTGTGGCCGCACTTCTCCAATCGTCATGGTTCGTATAGCGGCCGCCGGAACATCTTCTTCATCTACATCATCACAATCAACAACTTGCTCTCTTGGAGAGCCATTAGTCTCATCAAATACAACGTCGCTAGAGACTTCAACCAAACCCGATGATTTGTTGAAGACTCTATACGCCTTTGTATTTGAGTCATATCCTAACAAAAACCCTTCTACAGCTTTGGGAGCAAACTTAGAATTTCTACCTTTCTTCACTAGAATGTAGCACTTGCTCCCAAATACACGAAAGTAAGATACATTGGGTTTGTTACCGGTTAGTAGCTCATATGAAGTCTTCTTGAGGAGGCGATGAAGGTAGACCCTGTTGATGGCGTGGCAAGCCGTGTTCACGGCTTCCGACCAGAAACACTCGGGGGTCTTGAATTCTCCAAGCATTGTTCTCGCCATATCGATTAGCGTCCTGTTCTTCCTCTCTACCACACCATTTTGCTGTGGTGTGTAGGGAGCGGAGAACTCGTGCTTGATCCCTTCCTCCTCAAGAAATTCCTCCACTTGAAGGTTCTTGAATTCGGACCCGTTGTCGCTCCTTATCTTCTTCACCTTGAGCTCAAACTCATTTTGAGCTCTCCTGAGGAAGCGCTTGAGGGTCCCTTGGGTTTCAGACTTATCCTGCAAAAAGAACACCCAAGTGAAGCGGGAAAAGTCATCAACAATAACTAAACCATACTTACTCCCTCCTATGCTCAGATAGGCGACGGGTCCGAAGAGGTCCATATGCAGCAGTTCCAGGGGTCTTGAAGTGGTCATCACATTCTTGCTGTGATGCGCTCCTCCCACTTGTTTACCTGCTTGACAAGCTGCACAAGGTCTATCTTTTTCGAAATTCACGTTAGTCAAACCTATCACGTGTTCTCCCTTTAGAAGCTTGTGAAGGTTCTTCATCCCCACATGTGCTAAGCGGCGATGCCACAGCCAGCCCATGCTAGTCTTAGCTATTAAGCATGCATCTAGACCGGCCTCTTCTTTTGCAAAATCAACTAAATAAAGTTTGTCGTCTAATACACCCTTAAAAGCTAGTGAACCATCACTTCTTCTAAAGACAGACACATCTACATTTGTAAATAGACAGTTATACCCCATATGACATAATTGACTAACAGATAGCAAATTATATCCAAGACTCTCTACTAAAAATACATTAGAGATAGAATGCTCATTAGAAATTGCAATTTTACCTAACCCTTTTACCTTGCCTTGATTCCCATCACCGAATATAATTGAATCCTGGGAATCCTTATTCTTGACGTAGGAAGTGAACATCTTCTTCTCCCCCGTCATATGGTTTGTGCATCCGCTGTCGATAATCCAGCTTGATCCCCCGGATGCATAAACCTGCAAGGCAAATTTAGGCTTGGGACTTAGGTACCCAACTCTTGTTGGGTCCTACAAGGTTAGTGCAAATTTCCTTAGGGACCCAAATGCAAGTTTTATCTCCCTTGCATCTTGCCCCTAACTTCCTAGCAACAATTTTCTTATCCTTTCTACAAATAGCAAAGGAAGCATTTAGAGCACAATAAATTTCGGAAGGTTCATTCACTACTTTCCTAGGAGCATTATGATCTACATTTCTCCTAGGCATTTGGTGAACAACATTTCTTCTATGCATAACATGAGAACTAGAAGCAGTCATAGCATAAGAGTCATAAGCATGTGAATCAAAAACATCATTACTCCTAAAAGCATTTCGAGAGTATCTCCTATCATAATACATGAAAGCATGATTCTTCTTAACACTATTAGCCATAGGAGCCTTCCCTTTCTCCTTGGTGGAGATAGGAGTCTTATGGCTTGTTAAGTTCTTGGCTTCCCTCTTGAAGCCAAGCCCATCCTTAATTGAGGGGTGTCTACCAATAGTGTAGGCATCCCTTGCAAATTTTAGTTTTTCAAATTCACTCTTGCTAGTCTTAAGTTGAGCATTAAGACTAGCCACTTCATCATTTAGTTTTGAAATTGAAACTAAGTGTTCACTACAAGCATTAACATCAAAATCCTTACACCTAGTGCAAATTGTAATATTTTCACCACAAGAGTTACTTGCTACTTCTAGTTTAGCAGTTACAACATTAATTTCACCTTTTAAAGAAGAAATGGTTTCATTACAAGTAGAAAGTTCACAAGAAAGTATTCCATTTCTTTTAACTTCTAGAGCAAGTGAATTTTGTGCACTAACAAACTTATCATGTTCTTCATATAAAAGGTCTTCTTGTTTCTCTAAGATTCTATCCTTTTCATTTAAGGCATCAATCAACTCATTAATCTTAGCTATTTTAGTTCTATCCAATCCCTTGAATAAACTAGAGTAATCAATTTCATCCTCACTAGATTCATCATCACTAGAAGAATCATAAGTATTAGCATTACGAGTGATTACCTTCTTTTCCCTTGCCATGAGGCAAGTGTGATGCTCGTTTGGGAAGAGAGCCGATTTGTTGAAGGCAGTGGCGGCGAGTCCTTCGTCGTCGGAGTCGGACGAAGAGCAATCCGAATCCCACTCCTTTCCAAGGTGTGCTTCGCCTTTGGCCTTCTTGTAAACCTTCTTGTTCTCTCTCTTCCCATTTTTCCCTTGCGGGTCACTATCATTTTCGGGACAGTTAGCAATAAAATGACCAAGATTACCGCATTTGAAGCATGATCGCTTTCCCTTGGTCTTGGCCTTGCTTGGCTGTCCCTTTCGACCTTTTAGCGCCGTCTTGAATCTCTTGATGATGAGAGCCATCTCTTCATCATTGAGCCCGGCCGCCTCAACTTGCGCCACCTTGCTAGATAGCGACTCCTTGCTCCTTGTTGCCTTTAGAGCAATGGGTTGAGGCTCGTGAAGTGGACCGTTCAACGCGTCGTCGACGTATCTTGCCTCCTTGATCATCATCCGCCCGCTCACGAATTTTCCAAGTACTTCCTCGGGCGTCATCATCGTGTACCTGGGATTCTCACGAATATTGTTCACGAGATGAGGATCAAGAACGGTAAAGGACCTGAGCATTAGGCGGACGACGTCGTGATCCGTCCAACGCATGCTTCCGTAGCTCCTTATTTTGTTGATAAGGGTCTTGAGCCGGTTGTAAGTTTGAGTTGGCTCCTCTCCCCTTATCATGGCGAATCGTCCAAGTTCGCCCTCCACCAACTCCATCTTGGTGAGCATGGTGATGTCGTTCCCCTCGTGAGAGATCTTGAGGGTGTCCCATATCTGCTTGGCATTGTCCAAGCCGCTCACCTTATTGTACTCTTCCCTGCACAAAGACGCTAAGAGAACAGTAGTAGCTTGTGCATTTCTATGAATTTGTTCATTTATAAGCATAGGGCTATCCGAGCTATCAAATTTCATTCCATTCTCCACAATCTCCCATATGCTTGGATGGAGAGAGAATAAGTGACTACGCATTTTGTGACTCCAAAATCCGTAGTCCACCCCATCGAAGTGTGGAGGTTTGCCAAGAGGAATGGAAAGCAAATGCGAATTCGAACTATGTTGAATACGAGAATAATCAAATGAAAAGTTCGAATTGACCGTCTTTTTGTAGTCGTTGTCATCATCCTTTTGGGAAGAAGTAGACTCATCACTATCGTCGTAGTAGATGATCTCCTTGATGCGCCTTGTCTTCTTCTTCTTCCCTTCCTTTCGTCTATGCCCCGAGCCGGAGTCGGTAGGTTTGTCGTCCTTCGGCTCGTTGACGAAGGATTCCTTTTCTTTGTCGTTGATCACGATTCCCTTCCCCTTAGGATCCATCTCTTCGGGCGGTAAGTCCCTTTGTGAAGAGAACGGCTCTGATACCAATTGAGAGCACCTAGAGGGGGGTGAATAGGTGATCTTGATAAACTTCAAAACTTAAGCCACAAAAACTTGTTAAGTGTTAGCACAAGTATGGCCAAGTGGCTAGAGAGGAGTCAAAACACAGTAACCACAAGAAATCAATCACAGAGATGACACGGTGGTTATCCCGTGGTTTGGCCAAGTACAAAAACTTGCCTACTCCACGTTGTGGCGTCCCAATGGACGAGAGTTGCACTCAACTCCTCTCAAGTGATCCAATGATCAACTTGAATACCACGGTGTTCTTGCTTTTCTTTTCTCAATCCCGTTTGCGAGGAATCTCCACAACTTGGAGCCTCTCGCCCTTACAAAAGATGTTCACAGAGAATCACGGAGCAAGGGAGGGATTAGCAACTCACACACAACACAAAGATCACAACGAATACACACACAAGACCCAGACTTGAGCTCAAGAGACTAGCACACTAGAACGGAGCTCAAATCACTAGAATATCGAACAAGTGTGCAAGATTGATGTGTGAGTGATCAGGAGTGCTCAAGAGTTGCTTGGTTTCTTCCTCCATGCGCCTGGGGGTCCCTTTTATAGCCCCAAGGCAGCTAGGAGCCGTTAAGAACAAATCTGGAAGGCCATCTTTGCCTTCTGTCGTCAGGCGCACCGGACAGTCCGGTGCACACCGGACAGTGTCCGGTGCCCGATTCCTTTCCTTATTTGGCGAAGCCGACCGTTGCAGATGCGGGAGCCGTTGGCGCACCGGACATGTCCGGTGCACACCGGACAGTCCGGTGCCCCCTTCCAACCGTTGGCTCGGCCACGTGTCCCGCGCAGATCGCGCGGCCGACCGTTGGTCCAGCCGACCGTTGGCTCACCGGACAGTCCGGTGCACACCGGACAGTCCGGTGAATTTTAGCCGTACGCCGTCAGCAAATTCCCGAGAGCGGCCTCTTCGGCCGAGGCAGCCTGGCGCACCGGACACTGTCCGGTGCACCACCGGACAGTCCGGTGCCCCAGACCGAAACAGCCTCTTGGCTGTACACAGCCAAGTCTTCTCTTCTCTTCTTCTTTCTGTTTCTAACACTTAGACAAATATATTAGTACATAAAACCAATGTACTAAGACTTAGAAACATACCTTTGCTCTAGATTTGCACTTTGTTCATCCATGGGCATTGATTCACATTTAAGCACTTGTGTTGACACTCAATCACCAAAACACTTAGAAATGGCCCAAGGGCACATTTCCCTTTCAATTGGCAAGGGCGCTGGGAAGAGGTCTCTGGCAGTCAGGGCTCCTCCGTCAGCAGGAAGAGGAAGGAAACGTCTGCCCTAAAAGAAACCCACCCCTGGACGAATCCTGAGGCACCGAGCCTGACCTTCTCGACCTGCAGTGCTGGTCCGGCCTGGCACGGTATATTTTTAAATTGAAATTATTAGTATATACATATTTACAATATCGATCCTTTGAATAACAAAAATAAACATAGATGTAGTGGTTAGAAGAGGAGGGTGTTGTCTTGAGCATATATACATATTAACAATATTAACCCTTTGAATAACAAAAATAAACATGATGTTTGGTGGTTAGAAGAGGAGGGCACTGTCCTGAGTAGCTAGGGCTTGATTGTTGAGAGCCCTCCACTTTTGCGCTTTATCTCATCAGGAGATGCCGTCGTGCAGAGCGATTTCGAAGGGCGCACGTGGGAGATGGAGGCCAACGACGCCAGAAGAAACTTGTGCTTGAAAGGTGTAGTGATGTGTTTTGTGATGATATATTTATGCTATGTTCCTGTTTAAGGTCACTATCTACATTCAAAAACTCAAACAACACATTTTGTTCCAGAACGACTATCAGAGCATCTCCAAGAGTATTTCTAAAATCAACTATCTGGGATAAGTCCCTTGGTCATTAGGCCCACCGGTCAGCAAGGGCGCTTGGAAGAGGTCTCCGGCAGCTAGGGCCCATCGGTCAGCGGGAGGAGGAAAGAAACATCTACCCTTAAAGCTCCCGCCCCGTACGAACCCCGAGGCACCGAGCCCGGGGTCGGGCGTGGCAGAGCCAGACAAGGTGCCAGTCGAATCGAAGGGAAACCACTCAAATGGATCCCTTGCCTGGCCCAGACTGATCCGCCATAAGTGACTAGCCACATTAACTATGCCTGGTGTTGAGCCATAGTAGAGGCGCTAGTCTACCTCCCACTCATGACCTACGAAGCCCCTCGGGTTGTAGTACACTCAAGACCTACGAACCCCTCGAATTGCAGTGTATTTATGGCTCGCGTAGCCCCCGACCTATGACACACTAATGCCCTATTAGGGCTAAGCCTGAGTGTGTAGGTCGCCTGCAAGGTACAATGAGACAAACCACACTGAGACCTAGGCTACGAAGGCCAGGGTTCGGCGTAGCTCAAATAATGGCGACCATGCCCCCACGTTGCTCGCATTGTCCGTCATGAAGAGTATGAGACAACCAGACGACCTAAACGCTCACAGACGAGCACAAATTTTCATAGGGGTAAGATGCTAAGTTTTACCATCGCCTGTGACTCCTTCTCAAGGATGCCTCTGATGGTTGATCCCCTCCTTGGCATATAAAAGGAGGAGTTCGGCCACCGGACGAAAGAACAGACCAACGAAAGGAGGGAGGGCGAATCGACGAGGACCTGGAGGCCGGAGCCCCCTACCAAGCTAAGACTTAGCTAGGACTCCATCTCGACCGATGTCCTTGTCGGTCAACCCCAATCCAGGAACCTCCCTTCTTAGCCACGTCTATGTGTCTAGTATCGTCATATGCCATGCCATGTGACCACTCCGGGCACACATGCGCCATATACCCGAACCCCTAAACCACACACGCCTGTGAAACTGCGAGGGTCGGCTCTGATACTACTTGTAACACCCCGTCTAATCCCTAGACCGGTGGTATTACTCCTAGCAGCTCGCTAGGATCATATATTGTGCCCACAGACCAGCACAGATCTTTTGTGTGCACTTTGTCCTCACTCATGCGCACCCAAGAAAACTTCTAGGTCGGTCACCCATCCTAAATTGCTCCAAGCCAAGCACGCTTAACCTGGAGGTTCTTTTGAGATAGGCTTCCGAAAAAGAAGATGCACCTTGTTGATATGATTACTCTATTAATTCTATTAAGCCTTGCCCCTGGTGTTACGAAAACTAAAATCTAGCATGACATCATATACATTGGCATTTCATTATGTATGATCCACCTAGGATGCATCCACTAGGCTAAAATTTCAACACAAACATGTGACGTGATGCTCTGACTTGGTAAAAGGGATTCTTGACCCTAGGTTAGAGTATCTCTCCTTAAGGATTAGAGACCTATGGCCTTGTGAGATGAGCACTAAGGTATAATCTCAACAAGTTGGTAGAAATGTTCAAGAAAGGTTAAGCTTAGAAAGCTTAATTGTCATATGTACCCTAGAGCACTCAAAACCTTAATTTGGAACACTAAAACCCTAAATAGTGCCCTATAAGATGATTTCAATTTCTATGCATTTTTAGTCAAAAGTGTATACATCAAGATGATAGAGTAACAAAAGTTAAGCAACTTTCATGTTTGAGGATTTCCATGTTTTGTGGTGAAAGTTGGGGTAAATTGCAAAAAGGTACAAGACACCCTTGTTCTTAAACTCTGAAAATAGTGTCAACAAGCCAACTTTAAGCCTTTGTATCTCTTGATCTATGAAGAGTTTGTTATGAGTCACCACAACAAAGTTGTAGAGCTACTATACTAGTACACACTTGATTAAGTAATCTAGCCCCAAAACCATATGGAATCTAGTGTAAAATGTCCCCAAAGTGTGGCTGTCAGACTAAGGATGGTTCTAAAACTGAGTTTTTAGTGATAATTCTCCAACTTTGAAGCTAGATTGTGGTCGATCCAGTGAGAAAATGACCAGGGTCCTTATGACAAAGTTGAAGCTGGTATATTGGGCAACAACTTTGATGCAGTCGGATTGGTAGTTCATTGCATGAAAATCGAAGAGAAATGCCCCTAAAGTCGGTCTGTCAGGCAAAGCAACGGAGCCATTCAGAGTGAACAGTCACGACGAAGATCGTTCTCGCCACTTGTGTGTCATGCGCCATGATCCGCGCTCAACACTGTGATTCGCGTAAGGCTAGGAACGACATCTACGCGGTAAGCGAAAAGATCGACGGGAGAGTGAAAAGATCTGGGGGGTTAAATCGGGGCTCTGCCCTGCCATGCCCACTTGCCGACGACGTGGTTGAGCGGCGGACACTTTGGTGGCTGCCAGCTTCCTTGGTCATGCCATGCTAGGGACCAATTCACCACGTCGTTGTAACCATGTAGATGGCAAGTTACCCCTCCGTGAGCTGCTGCACTGCTACGCGCCACGAAGCCTAGACTACTAAAAGATTTTGTCGCCGAAGAGTTCAATCTCATCTCAAATTCATGACACCGGTGATCGATCCCTATAAATTGATGCCTCTCCTTGCTTTGCCCTCTTGTTACGCACCAAGCGCACCACCCCTCACTCCCGATCATCAACCATAACTCGTGAATTCCGAATTTCCCCGGAATCGGTCGTAACGCTGCCGTGAGACACCTCGCCATGGCCAGCCCTTCTCAGGTTATACCATGTCCCTATGAGCCATGTTTTAGCGTCCTCTAGTGCTAGTGAAGCTCACCGGCTTGACCGACTGAACACTACCGCAGCAGGGCATCGAGAACATCGCATCGCCGCCACATAACACCCCCCCCCCCCGAGAGCGCCCTCATGTCGACCGGACCTCCTGTGCTCCCTCTGTTCAAATTCACATGTGTACCATGCCTCTGATGAGTCAGTGATACTCGCCCCAGCTTCAATTTAAACGCTACCGCGTTTAGTTGCTCGAAACAGCCTTGCCGGAGCTCTAGCGCCGCCGTGGTCATGAGCAAACACGAATTATGGTCCAACCAGTCAAATTTTGTTAGGGCATATGCTCGGGTAGTCTTGAGCATGAAGTCTGAGTGCTTGTTACCTCAAGAGGCAATCGCCGGCGGTGGGAACCCACGACACCAGCCAAGTGTTCGACCGGAGTGCCGTTGGGGACCTAGAGCCGTGAAGAAATAGAAATAGGAGGACTTTTGGTTAATTGTCACTGAGACATATGAATAGTGTTCAAGGATTCTTTACTGGTTATTCAAATGTCTAGGGGCCTCGGTGCAAATCCGCTAGAGCGGTCGCGGACGCGCGCAGTTCTGCATGGATTTGGGCCAGTTGGGCTGAATACGACCCAATCCTATTCGTGTTTTATTCTTTTCTTTTTACTGCTAGCTTGGGAAATATGTAGAAAATAGTACAAAAATGGTAAAATTATGAGATCAATTTTGTTAGCTTCCTAAAATCAAGTAGTATTTAACAAAAATAATTCCAAGATCTTTAGTTCAAACCTGGAATTATGTAACATTTAAAGGTGCTTAAATAAAGTCTTTTAGAGTTTTAGAAATAATTTAGTAGTTCCAAAAATCATAAAACTTTTTGGGTAGGCTTAATATGATGGTCAAAGACCCTAAGTGAAGTTTCAAATAGTTTGGACACTGTTTGACCAGAAAACCCCATAACTAGCGTCATAGAATTAATTATTTAATACTAATCCTAAAAGAATACCTAACTAGGAAATCTTAGGGATTGATTCGTACCGTGAAGGAAAGTTGTATTCAAGACGCAACTTACTATAGTTCTATTGTATGATTGCGTATTCATGACATAGCATGAGCATTCATGTACATGCATTTTCATGTATAGAACACGATGAAGAATCCCTAGTAGAGGAAGAAGTTGTCTCCGAGACCGAGAATCCTCCCGTGGAGAACAACTTTTATTTCGACATCTGCAGTGTGGAAACAGAAACTCCTGCAACACAAGGAAAGCCCCGGTGCATTATCCCTTTTCCTTGTTGTTTTAAACTCTTTATCACCTTATATGATGCATTAGGTGATAGAAGTTGTCTCCCAGTTGGGTATTAATTGATTTGGATCGTCGTTACTTCTCGGACATGAAGACTTGGTCACTGCCCTACACATAGCAACAAGTGAACTGAAGGGGTGATAAAAAGTTGGCTAGTATAGGCCAAGTGCTTGATCTAGGCTAGAAAGAAATCTAGATGCAGGTAACTACTTAACCTGATAAGAAAAATGAATTCTTAAGGATCCACTCATAGTAAGCTTTTCTGCAAAAAGAGTCTTTGAATCTTGATAATCTTTACCTTGATTCCCAAAAGCTAGCATATCCTTGAGAGTCTTTTCCCTTAGACGGGTAAAACTTGTGAAAGTACACTTCGTACTCATGGTTTTCAAACCCATGTTGTTAGGTGATGAAACTGCTGAGTTCTGTTGTTTCTGCTCCAAGGTTGTCCCGAAACAGGAGGAGGAGAACTAAGAACTACCTGGGGAAGGTGTATTGCCTTCCTATGATGTAATAAGTTTAAGCACTCAGTACCCGGTTATGTAATAATCAACTATTTCTATATTACACTTATGAATGTAAATTATGTTATTGTAATCATGTCTGCTTACTCTGATGGTGTGTAATGTCTGTGTTATGGATTAAGCGATCTTGGGCGATGTGATGGAGATACAGATAACCGGACCTGTCAGGCCATTGAGTGCACCTGCATGATTGTCTGAGGTCCTCAGGACAAGGACATCTGTAGGTGGGCCTAATGTATTGGTAGGTTCTATCACAGTAGTGCCTTGTCTTCTTGCAATACAAGCAGGTGTCCTATGGTAGTGGGAAGTCTATTGATTTCTTCTTGTTTGGGTCACATGGGGCCTTGCTGGTGGAAAGGACTTGATCTTCATGATGCCCTAACTTCTTAAATTCTTGCTTAGAATTATTATTATTATTCTTAATTTTGTGTTTGGCATGGTTCAAAGAGTCACCCATGTAGATCTTTAACCTTTCCTCCTCTTGCACACACTAAGCCATCAGTTGGTCTAGGTTCCACTTGTCCTGGACTATTGTATTGTGGTACATACGAAATTTCCCATAGTCCTTTGGGAGAGACTTCATGACCACATTGAGTACAATTTATTTAGACTGGGGTTACCAAAGTTTCTTGTTTAGCTTGGTAATAGAGGAGATCATGCTTGCACTATAGAGTCATCATACCTCATGTTTATGAAATTACTAACTAGGGTGATTGCATACGCCTTGGAGTACTTAGTGAACTACATTATCATTCTATTTAGGAACTCACTAGCAGTCTTGCAATTTGGGATATATCCTCTTATTGGGCCTATTATGAGGCTCTTGTTGATCATCAAACACTTTCTATTTGACCTTTTCTACTTGATCTTCTAAATTCCATATTGCATTAGTTTGTGCTCATACTGAGACCAAGGTATCGAGAAGTGCAAAAGCTTCTTACTAGTTGTTGTTGGATGCCCATGCAAGGAAAGCTCACACGAGGGCCAAGCTCCTAGTTAGGTAACTCCTTAGATAGCCTTAGGCCTTATCCACGTGCAAGTCATGCTCTAGTTCTGGCCTTTCTCAAATGCTCTATATGGTCTCCACTATCAAGATTCTAACTGAAACATTGTGGGCCTTGTTCTCTCTAGTATATGGTGGCAACCACGCCAAAAACACGGTTGGTGTGATCTCATAAGACTAACAACACCTTTGAGTAGAACTACAATGACGTGTGCAAGCATCAAGAGATACAATAGTGCACACAAGAACCAAGGCGTTGAGGGTGTCTATCCTCACTTCTAACAACTAAGGGTTAACCTAGAGAAAGCGCTATAACAAAAGTCCTAACTAACCTAAGCATTTCACCTACTCTAATTACTAAGAGATTATCTAAGCACTTGGGTATTTAGAGTTGTAGGAATGGAGTCTCTACTCTCTAGTACTATTTTTATCTCCCACTCTTCTCAAATGCCCAGTTGGGTCATCAATATAGCCCCTGATGTCCAACCTAGTCACTGAAGTAAAGTAGAAATTATACATACTTACTAGACACCCTGGTGTACCCATCAGACATTCTAGTGTGTGTCCACATCAGCTAGCTGTTGGAACAGATGTTGCCAACCGTTGATTTTGGGGTATCCGGGGTTACACCGGACATGCCCGGTGCGTTGTAACCACACTCGGTTGCTTTGCAACCTCTCTAAATACTCTATCCGGTGGGGCATTCCGTGCGTCACCAGATACATTTTGTGCCTTTGGATTCTATAGCCATACTATAGACCTCTCTAAGTGTTGTATCTAGTGCGACCTATAACCTTGTGTCTAGTGCACACCTGCATATCCGATGTACTTTGATTCTTCAGTCCTTTCTCTACTTTATCAATACTCTTGTCTGGTGATTTATTCTGTGCACCACCAAATGCGTTTGGTGCTGCTAAGCAGCCTATTTTCTGTCTCCCTGTGTCTCTTCATTTGATCTTCTTCCTTCTTATGTCTTGTTCTTCCTTCTTATGTCTTGGACTCTTGCATGATGGTTGTAGGTCTTCAATGGGTCTGCTATTGTCTTGCTTTGAGGTGCTGATCTTGTCGATTGCCATGTTGCCTTTTTCCAAGTCCACGCTGCATCCTTGGAACTATATTCATAAACACTAGCAAACAACATTGTTCAAATGGTTATGATGATCATCAAACACCAAAATCCATTAATCAAATGGCCCAAGGTCCATTTTCCTTACACTAGGGTCATAACCTAGGCTTTTGTCACCAATTTGGACCACTCCAAACCACACCCGTGCTTGCCTGCATCTTATGTGTTGGTTCTAATTGGACAGACAACATTGTTTGGTCAAAGTGTAAGCATGAATTTCTCGTTGCGCTAGGGAAAACCCTAGGTCATTTTCTCCTTTAGCCATGAGCTCTCAGCTCCCTTCTTTTCTTCTTGATCTCTTGTGAGTGAGAGCACCGAGCGATTGCATGGTGGTGCCACCCATGTGACTTCTCACAATCGCATGTGCTCCATTCTAGGTGAGCACGCCACCTTCGAGCGGCCTGACAGTGGTACCAAGGCCCCCTTGCATTGGCAACCGGTGGTGAACCACTACTACATTGTCGTCGACTCCCATTGGAATCAGAGGTAAGTTTTTTGTGCCCCTGTCTAGGCTCTCTCGATTGGGTTGAATTTTTTGGGCTATGGTTGGGATAACCTGGCCTTGACCACCGCAGCCTCTCTAGATTCTTGGTTCTATTTTTGTATCCCTAACCCACTTTCTGTTATGGATATTTCTTGCTGGTTAGGGTTAGAAAGAACCTAGCATCGAACTCTCCATATCATTCTAGTATTTTAGTTCTTCTTTG
Source organism: Zea mays (assembly GCF_902167145.1). NCBI lineage: Eukaryota > Viridiplantae > Streptophyta > Magnoliopsida > Poales > Poaceae > Zea > Zea mays. The sequence goes on along the minus strand of NC_050104.1, from coordinate 6,439,364 downwards.
TTATTCTAGTAGACTATGATTAAGGGAATATTGACAATATGGCTCCATTGATGGATTTGTTAGCTTCTTCCTTTCCTATTAGGATCTAGCTGATCCCTCTAAACATGTCTATGTTCTTACATATAGGTTAATAGGTATACAACTTGTGTGCTAGTGAGTGTGCGAATAGATGAGGTAGAAGGGGAATCATACCTTCGAGGCCTAGATGGACACTAGCCATAGTTGTAAATGGGGTTGAAGATGCCTATGAGACTTGAGTTTCTCCCTCTTGATGAGTTTCCCCTCCTTGCGTATTAGGACCTTGAGGAGGAGCGTCGGGAGTCGCAGGCGCGGAACCTTTAGCATCTATGGGCACCATAGGGAGGTTAGGAAAATTTCCAGTCACTAAGGCGCTAGGAGACTTGGTCCTTTCTCGTATGATGGCAAGGGTTGATGGAAGCGTTGGCTTCTATGGCGACCCTATGTCTTATTTTATATAGCGCATGTGATGAGAGACCATAACCATAGAAAGTTTATGCCCCTGAACAGGGCATTTAGGCAATCCTGGCTTGGTCCCTTGACCGGGTCAAAGGACATATCCAACACCGACATGTCCAATTCTTTAGAGTTGGTTGCTAGATTTGGCATAAGGAGTGTGGTTTGGCTCCCGCATTCAACAAGACTCTATTCATCTAGGGTATAGGTTGCATCGAGGAAAGCCATCCGAAAAGAAGAGGAAAGGACTATTTGAATAAAATATTGTGTTTTTATTTTAGATTTTCGTGTAATTTAGGAATGTATTGAGTGGATTCCTAATGTAATCTATCTTCCCTTTAAAAAAATAATTACTTAAGGATCTAACTAAATAAATTATTCGGCGATATTTTTTTATCAAAACCATCTCTATTTTTTATATAAATTAAGAAAGGTGTAAATAGTGTTTTTAGAGTTCTTCTTAGTAATTAGAGGCCTATTAGAATGAGTCATTCCATGATTGTACTGCAGCTAATTCTAAGAGTATTGTTCTGACACAGTGCACGAAAATGTTTGCTAGTAATATATAAGAGCACATTGCACAAATTAAATTTCTTCAAGCAAGTCCTTCATGTGTTTTCTTCTCCTCGACCCAAACAATGCATGCCCTTGTCTGAAAGAAATATATTCGGCGCATGCATGACATTAACCACATCCCGCTTCCCGCCAGCACCAATCGGCTCAGCTCAACGAACTAACTGCCTGCCTGGAGCGGTCAGTCAATCGGCGAAGCTCCGAGAGAGAGAAGGTGCGGTGCGGCGCGCAAGCATATGGCACCCACATGGAGCTGTTCCTCCGCGCGCCAGAGCGAGCCTGGATCGAGTTGACACCGGCACGTGTGGGGGCCCACCGCTGTCGTCTGGGCGCGCGACGCCGTGCACGCCATAAACGCCGCGACGGCGATCTCACTGGCGTACCGCGTACGTATCCGGTCGAGGGCAGGCACAACTTGCGTGGTGGAGTGGAGGCGGCGGCGGAGCATCGGCGATGAATCGTGCCCGCGCCCTGCATGCATGCATGTATCCATCTCGCCTTGACCTGATCGGCTGATCCCACCGTACCCCCAGGCCCCAACGTGGCCTCCATCGGCCGCGGGCTACATGAGGCCTCCGCCCCGACTCCGAGACCGAGATGAACAAATGTGGCACATAGCTACTAGCTCGCAAGTCCTCGTAGACTGCCATAGCGAGTAGCGACGCCGACACGACATTGTGCTCGACCTACTTATGTCAGTTTGTTTTCTCCACCAATTAAGACCTTGTCCATTTTGCTCTTGGATTAGGTGAGATTCAGTGAGTTTAATTCACAAACAAGTCAAAACTTTTCATATTTTTAGAATCATATTTAATCCATATGGAATAAGAATAAACCGAACAAGGCTTAAAGGGTGTTTGACTAATTTTTAATCCCTTCGTTTTAGTTCATTTTAGCCAATAAATTACTAAATACAGAAATTAAAATAGACTTTTAGTTTCCGTGTTTTATAAATTAGAAACTGCAATGGAATAAAATTGAGAGACTAAATTAGTCCCTAAAAATCAAACACCCCCTAAGTTTTGATGGAAGGACGTGAGATCTACTAGTAAAAAAACCCAGTGAGACATCCACTAGTAAAAAACGAAACAACATACGGTTTTGGTTATCAAATGCCAATAAAAATAAAATGGTCGACCCGACCAAGAACCGCTAGTGCTAAATCGTGCATTTTTGCTAGCAGTTTTCTTAAGAAAACTTGCTAGCATTTTCTTAAGAAAACCGCCAGTACAAATCAACGATTTCTACTCGTGATTTTGCCAGTACAAATAAGATTTATACTCATGGTTTTTTAAGGAATCGCCATTGAAAATCATTTTAAATTAATTTTTTTGTTTTTCAAATAGTCTCATATGAAAAACCACCCAAATAAAAGTTGTAGATCTCTAAAAGTTATGAAAGTTCGTAATTGGTAACCTTTTCATTCGGAATCATTTGGGCTCTCAAAATTACATATCAATTTGTCAAATTTAAAATACAATTTTTTCAAACGATCTTGGATGGAAAAATTACCAAAATAAATGTTGTAGAGCTGCAAAAGACTTGTACTTACGCTTTTATAACCCAGTTTATATTCCATGAAAAAGATTTGTACTTGCTATTTTTATACCTCAACCGCCAGTGAAAATCGATATCCACTAGATGTTGTCTTAACTGAACCGTTAGTGAAAATCGATTTCCACTGACAGTTCTCAATTAACCGCATGTGAAAAGAAACATTTGGACTGGCCTTACCGATAATGATTCTGAAAAACGCTAGTGAAAATAGATTACATCGTCTCTATAGAGATTCTTTGTACTAGTGAACTATTATACTTACATGTTTGTTTCATCTTATGGAATATTAATTGTACCGTTAGTGAAAATTTATTGTGTGTGTTCCGGGCTTCGGATGGTGTGCGTGGTGGGCGCAAGATTTATACTAGTATAGGCAGAACGTGCCTACTTCTATTCATCGGCGGCTTACACTACCAGCACCATTGATGATCAAAGCTCATAGTATGGGTTACAAGCGGGCAAAAGAGTGAGGAGAGTCTCCCAAGTCTCTTATTCGTGGTAGTGCTGGTTACAAGGTGGAGTTCTGGCTAAGTATTGGCTTGGTGACGGGGCTCCGGCCTCCTAGTGCTCCTCTTGTTTATTGATCCTTCTAGGCGTCATCTCCTCATTTGGGGTCCGTCCTTGTGTCCGTCGTGCCTCCGAGAGAACTTTCTGCCTGGATCCAAAAAAGACCTCCTCTATCCGGGGGCCAGCCTCCTCCTTTTATAGGCCAAGGAGGGGTCGGCCAACAGTGGCTTCCTTAGGAAGGAGCCATCGGGTGATGGTAAAACTAGGTGTTCTACCATGTGGTAAAGCCATGTGTGCTTGCGGTCACCTAGATGTCTTGTATTCTTTATTGCGGACGATGTCGGCAACAACGGGCCCAGGCGTCATCATTCGGGCTGAGCCTCGACGTGGCTCGTCGTGTTGTGCCTACCAGTGGCCTGCGCACTCAAGACTAGTCTCGATAAGTCATGAGTGTGACACTGGGCGAGGGATGTGTGGGCCATAAATGTGCCACAGTACAAGGGGCTCACATGTCATGAGTGCTCTTTGACCCGAGGGGTCCGTAGGTCATGAGTGGGAGGCAGACTAGTGCCTCTGCTATGGCTCGGTGGCAGGCACAGTTAATGTGGCCGATCATTTATGACGTGTCAGTCTCAGGCCAGGCGCGAGATCCACTCGACTAGTGTCCCTTCAACACTCTCAGCCCTCATGTTAGGTTTTGCCATACCCGACCTTGGGCTCGGTGCCATGGGGTTTGTCTTGGGGCGGGTTCTTCCAGAGTAGACATTTCCTATCTCCTCCAACTGACCTGCAGGCCCCAATTGCTAGATGCCTTTCCCCAATGTGCTCGCTGACCGATGGGCCCCAGGGACCAGGGATTGTATCCTCGATAGTAGCCCTAAGCCCCCGTGGGGAGAGTTCTACCTTCGGGGCTGATGAAGGGTCAAACAATGTTTTGTCCTTTCGCCTTTCAAGTGATCGTGGTATTTATTCCCCCGGAATTTGGGCTGCTTACGGCGAGGCCTGCTGCCTTTTGGGGTGGAGTTGGGCACCTTTGACCTCCTTTATAAGCTCTGAGCGGGCGCATTCACTCGCTAGTCACCCTTGGCCTCCTTCTCTCTTCAGTCTATTCCTCGAACATTGTGATATCCTGGCCCCTAGGATGGTGATATCATGTCCCAAGGCTTAATAGAATTAATAGAGTATCCATACCAACAAGGTGCATCTTATTTTTTGGAAGCCTATCTCAAAAGAACCTCCAAGTTAAGTGTGCTTGGCTTGGAGCAATTTGGGATGGGTGACCGACCAGAAAGTTTTCTCGAGTGCGCATGAGTGAGGACAAAGTGTGCACAAAAGACTCGTGTTGGTCTGTGGGGACGATATATGATTCTAGAGAGCTGCCAGGAGTAAGTACCGCTGGTCCATGTTACAAGTGGTATTAGAGCCGACCCTCGCGGTTTCACGGGCGTGTGTGGGTTAGGGGTTCGTGTATATGACACATGGCGCATGTGGGCCTGGAGTGGTCACATGGCATGGCATATGACGACACTAGACACACAGAGTGCCTAAGAGGGGAGGTTTCTGGATTGGGGTTTACCGACGAGGACGTCAGTCTTCTAAGGGGGGTGGATTGAGATATCCTGGCCCCTGGGACGGTGATATCCTAGCCCAAGGCTTAATAGAATTAATAGAGTATCCATACCAACAAGGTGCATCTTATTTTTCGGAAGCCTATCTCAAGAGAACCTCCAAGTTAAGTGTGCTTGGCTTGGAGCAATTTGTGATGGGAGACCGACCAGAAAGTTTTCTTGGGTGCGCATGAGTGAGGACAAAGTGTGAACAAAAGACTCATGTTGGTCTGGGGGACGATATTTGATTCTAGAGAGCTGTCAGGAGTAAGTACCGTTGGTCCAGGGATTGGACGGTGTTGGGGACTTGTTCTCAAACGCTATGGGTTAAGAACAAGGCAACAAAGAAAATGTTAATCGATAAAGTCCTTCGTCCTTCGAAGCATTATTTCCCTTAGGATATAATGATTTTCGGAGGAAAGTTATGAAGGACGTACCTTCATAGACACAGCAATGATGAAGAATGAAACACAAGAAATATGAAAGACAACATGGATAATTATACATTATTATCAACTAGTTATTATTGCGAAAAAACAGTAATAACATCAAATTACAAATGTACCTTTCAGCTTGAAAGGAGATGAAAGTACAAGTGTGACGCAAAAGCAAATGTCAAATCAGCGTGAACAGTACGTGGGTACTGTTCACCTATTTATAGACACGGGACACAGCCCATATAAAATTACATTCATGCCCTTTACATTTGGTAATAATTCTATAGTATTCCACCGAGGTCTGAATAGCCTTTTCATCTTTAAGTCGGTTTCATTTTCTGCTAGCACGCCGAAGCTTTCCCGCTCACATCTTCGGCGCTGTATCAACCTTCGTATTGGGCTTCTCCTACTGTAATTCCGACTCGGGTCCGAAGGTACCTGTTCACACATTATGCTCCAGAAGTACTGTTAAATCCTGTTTTTGAGAATCTTCGTAAGCCGAAGGCCCCCAACAGTAGCCCCTCGCAATATTAATTTGTTTTAAAATAATAAATTTAGATTGCGACATGGACGAAGGCTTTAAGCCGAAGGTCCGAAAAAACACCTTCCCCTTGCTAGAATAGCAACATTCACTGACAGGCGGGGTCTTTCGATTTCCAACGCACTGGGCGTATAAATAAGATCATACCGCAAGCTCATTTGGCACGCTCTCTTGCCATCTGCTCCCGCTCACTCAATTTTTAACTCTTGCGCACCAAGATTTGCTTAGCTTTTAAGTTTTGAAGCTTCGGCTTTGAAAACAGTTTTTTAGTGCTTCCGAAGATGTCTGAAGATAAGAAGGCTGCTGCCGAGATGAAGCTGAGTCTTGATGAAGAGAAAAACCTGGGGTTTCTGATAGCAATGTCGAAGACCAACACAGAAAAAGTCACCAAAGAGATTTTAGAAGGTTTGTCTGAAGATACTGATGACAGCGATAGTTATGATGTGGATAGTGGTGGTGAAGACTCCGAAGATCGCCCCTGGCGACCAAGCCATTCAGTTTTTGGTAAATCAGGTATCAAAGAAAATCATCTTATCAACATGAGGGGAAGATACTTCCGGGATTTATCCATTGTGAGGGTCAACGAAGGAGAGAAAACTTACCCGACCCCTGAGGAAAACGAAGTCGTAGTGTTCCGAAGCTTTTTGAAAGCTGGGCTACGATTTCCGCTGAGCAGCTTTGTCGTAGAGGTGCTAAAAATGTTCGAAGTATATCTTCACCAACTTACCCTCGAAGCAATCATAAGGCTGAATATCTTCGTGTGGGCCGTGAGGAGCCAAGGTCTGGAGCCTGATGCGAAAAGTTTCTGTAATATACACGAATTGGCATACGAGACAAAACCTTGGGGTAAGGAACAGTATCACAATAATTTTGGCTGCTACAGTTTCGTTTCTCGGTCTGGGTCAAGCTGCCCGTGCCAACCTTTCGGAAGAGATGGCCCGACGACTGGATGTCAGAATGGTTTTATGTGAAGAATGACCTGACAGTACGGGAAGATATCAAAGGTATAATTATGCGCCCTATTTGGCAAAGCTTCGGCCTGCGGAGGCCGAAGGTTGAAATGAATGAAGCTGCCGAAGAGTGCCAGAGAGCCTTCGGTGTTATTTGTTCTTTTATTGGAACGAGAGATTTGGTACAAGAGCATATTGCCTTCAGAGTATGGCCGCTCGCGGAGAAATGGGAAATGCCGCAAGAAACCATAAAGGAGGCTAACGAAGGTGGACTTATCAGGCTGAAATATACTTTCAAGTTCGGAGATAAATTCGTTGAGCCAGATGATGACTGGCTAAAAAGCATTGAAAATTTAAGTGATGAATTGCTTGGGGCTTACTCGAAGGCCGAAGATACTGCATTGTCAGCAGCCTTCGGAGGCCGAAAAAAGAAAAGACTTAACCGGGTGTTTGACGCAGTCGGGTTTGTCTACCCTGATTATCGTTATCCCATTCGAGGGCAGAAAAGAAAAAGCACAACCTCTGCGAAAGAAGAAGCTGCAACTGCTCCTAGTGAACCAGCACCGAAAAGGAAAAAGATAAAGGTCCTCACACATCGGCCGCGTTACATTGAAACAGCCTCGGTGCCTGAGTTCGCCGGAGAGACCTCTTCGGCCACCGAAGCTGAAAAACCAATCAAGCCAACCTTGCTGCCAGAAGGCGGAGAAATGGCCGAAGCACCAACAAAAACAGAATTGGAAAAACCAAAGATTTTGTTATCAGAGACCAAGGAGATGGTCGAAGCGCCATCGTCAGAAAAAATGAAAGAAGCAAAAGGATCAACTGAAGGATCAAAAATATCAGAAATTTTAAGTCCTTCAGCAAATGTTGAGACAACAAAAATCCAAAAAGGGCCAGCGGTGACTCCGAAAAGGAAGAGAATGGTCAATGTGTTAGATGTCCTGGAAACAATTAAGTCTTCAAGCACAACTCCGAAGAAGACTGTTGCAACTTCCGAAGCGAAATCTGAAATTTCTGATACTAAGGCTCTAGAGCAAGAAACTGAAGCTGAAGCTGGGCCCTCAGAGCCCACGAAAGTAAAATCCTTGGAAACCGAGGAAGAAAGAATAACAGAGCCAATTTTTGCTGAAGAAATCAGTGCTGTTGCCCCCGAAGCATCCCCCGAAGTCCTTGATTATATCGTTCGACATGCTTCGGGGAAAAAATTATCAGAAAAAGAAAAGCAAGAGGCCCAGCTTTACGCCCAAAAACTGAAGTATCCAAAGGGGGCGTTAATATTCAACGGCAGTGGAGAAGAAGACTTTTTGTATTGTCTCCCTGACAGCAAGGAGATTTCTGTCTGTCGGGAGATGAGCAAGAGCTTCGGATTCCCAACACTAGAAGACGGGCTCTCGGTGCTGTCGAAAAATGATCTGGCCGACAGCCTGGCATATAATAGCTTAAAGGTACAAAAAATAAGATCTTTGCACTTTTTCTTGAGACCAAAATTTTCCGTTTGTTTAAACCTATTGACGCACACACATTCTTCCTTGCAGGGCCTTATACTTAGCAATGCCCTCAGGGCCCAAAAAGATGCCGAAGACGAAGGGTGCGCTATTGCCCTGAGCAACCTTCGTTCTGAAGTAATTGAACTAAGGAACGAAGGTCTCGAAAAAGATAAAATATTACATTCATTGATAAATAGAATAAAAGAAGACGAGGCTACTTTTAAAGGTCAAGCTGAGGCTCAGAAGCGTGAAATTGAAGATCTTCGAAGACAACTGGCCAGGGCCAAAGAGGAACGCATTCTTGAAGAAACGAAGCGAGAACTTAGCGACCAGTGGGCAAATCATTTAGAGGGAACTGTTGAAGAGCTTCGTTCGTCCAAGAAAAGATGCTACAACAAATCTATGGAGTGTGTCAAGAAGTTGAAAGCTAGCTTCGCCAGCGTAGGCGCATTCTCGAGCGAAGAAAACTTTACAAGAGGCAACCCCGAAGGTCCCATCGAATGGATCGATCACGAAGCTGAGGCCTTCGAGGAAATTTTAAATAGCCGCGGAGACATATGTGCTTTCTCGGGTGCCAGGGGAATTGCCACCATTTTGGAGAAAAAAGGCTGCGAGCATGTAAAGATTTTAGCGCAATCCGAAGCTGGCTTGTCCTTCGAAGATGCAAGAGATCCTTCGGCCGAAGCTAGCATGGTAGGTGGAAAATTTTTCACCGATGTCTGGGATAATGGTGGCCGAGAAATGGCCCGAGAGATTATTCAAAAAAGCGAAAAGGGCATTCACGATGCTAGAGAAGTAGCTAAGGCTGCTGGAAAAAGCGCAGAGCCCGGAGGGCAAATAGGTATCAACTAATGGTTTTTATTGTGTTGTAATTTTCGATTTTAAACTTCGTTTGCAATTTGTAATAGCAATGTAGTCGTATCCTGTCCTCCTTCAGATCCTACTAAAGCGTCTTCGGGCCCTCACCCGAAAGGAGACGACAAAATTAAAAAGATGGCTGAAGCTATCATGGATGAAGTTGTTAATCGGCTCCTGAACAAGGCTGCAGAAGTTGTTCTGAGAGAAGATTAAGTATTATTGTAAAAACTTCTGAAATGTAATATATTGTAACATTTTGTAACCCTGAATGTAATATACCTGTTTTTATTGTTCAATTCTTTACGATGCATGAAATTTTACACACGTACCGTTTTTGAGTCTTTGACGAAAAAACGCCTTCCCTTCTTTTCATGCTTCGTAAAGAAGAATTTTTATTTGTCACAACAATATCCATAGTGTTCTGATGAATAATATCCAGGCTTCATAAAGATATTTTCCGAAGCTACACTTCCGAAGATCAATAGTGTATCTCCTTGTGACATCATGATTTTTCCGTTTTTTCAAAACATTCTTCTGAAGATCGATATTGTGTCCGCCTCTTGTGCCATATGCAACATGATGTATGATGCTTATGCTATGCGAAATGATGCGATGATGTTATGTTATGTAAGGTGGTGTTTATTCCGAAGATACACACATCCCTGCGATAAAACACATAATCTGTTATAAGCCTCCCTTAGGAGCTTCTTCGCCTTTTACTTCAGCGGAATCAGCGTTTATTTTTCGTTGTAAGCCTCCCTTAGGAGCTTCTTCGCCTTTTACTTTCAGCGGTATTCGCGTTGACTTTTCGCGCTTCGCCTTTTACTTAGGCGGTATCAGCGTTGACTTTTCGCTGTAAGCTCTGCATTCCCTTTGGAACGACTTTGGAGCAAAAAACTTACACTGCGCTCCCTTTGGAACGGCTTTTTGTAACTTCGGCAAACTTACTCTGCATTCCATAGAACGACTTTTTGTTGCTTCGAAGGATTGTTTGGTAATTCGAAGGTCATCCTTGTTATCGCAAATCTTTATGCTTCAACGACTTAAGCCTGTGAAGAAAATATATTTTCCTTGTGGCAAAGAACGAAACTATTACATGAAATTTGAAAAATGTCCTTTATTACACGGAAAATAAAACTGAATGAAAAAGACTGCTATCAAGGTAGGATATTTGTCAATAGATGTGCTTCGACTCTGGCACAGTGCTGTTGACTGTGCGAGCTTCGGACTGTTCTCTGAAGTCCCTTTGGTGTGGACCATATTGGCTCCCTTCTGGCTGTTGGCCCTGTTGCAGCGGTGGTGGAGGCGGAGGCTGCTGCCAAGAAGCTTGAGGTTGACTCGTCGAAGCAACAGAAACTGCAGGGTGGTTGCCTACATATTCTGGGATGTAAGGCGAATGATACGAAGCAGTGTGCATGACCTGCTTCGGCTGAGCCTGTTGTGCTGCAGCTTCGGCTATTTCCTTTTGCTTCTGGATGGTAACATGGCACATCCTGGTGGTATGGCCTTTGTTCTCACCACAGAATAAGCAAAAAATTCTTCTTGGTTGATCTCCAAATCTTTCGCCGAAGCCCCTGGCGCCTCTGCCTCTTGGAGCTGGTGGTCGGAAGGAGCCTTGATGTTGCCCCGAAGCCTGTGAGGAGCACTGTGGCCTTTGCTGCTGGCTTCCCCTATCATCATTTTGAGTAGAGTTATGGATTGACCTAACGTGCCTCGGATAGAATCTTCCTCCGAAGCCCCTGGTCATTTCAGAAAACCTGAAAGCCTCCTCCCTTCTTTGGCGAAAATCATTATCGGTCCGAATGTACTCGTCCATCTTCTGGAGCAGCTTCTCCAAAGTTTGAGGAGGCTTCCTAGCGAAGTACTGAGCTGAAGGTCCTGGCCGAAGCCCCTTGATCATGGCCTCAATAACAATTTCGTTGGGCACTGTTGGCGCCTGTGCCCTCAAACGCAAGAATCTCCGGACGTACGCCTGAAGGTACTCTTCGTGATCCTGGGTGCACTGGAATAGAGCTTGAGTAGTGACCGGCTTCGTCTGAAACCCTTGGAAGCAGGTTAACAACAAGTCCTTCAGCTTTTGCCATGAAGTAATCGTTCCTGGTCGAAGGGAGGAGTACCAGGTTTGAGCAACACTCCTGACAGCCATAACAAAAGATTTGGCCATGACTGCAGCATTGCCACCATACGAAGATACTGTTGCTTCGTAGCTCATCAAAAACTGCTTCGGGTCTGAGTGGCCATCAAATATGGGAAGCTGAGGCGGCTTGTAGGACGGAGGCCAAGGTGTAGCCTGCAGCTCAGCGGACAGAGGAGAAGCATCATCGAAAACAAAATTCCCATGATGGAAATTGTCATACCAGTCATCTTCATTGAGGAAACCCTCCTAATGAAGGTCTTGGTGCTGAGGCCTTCGGTGTTGCTCATCCTGAGTAAGATGACGAACTTCTTCAGAGGCTTCGTCTATCTGCCTTTGCAGTTCAGCTAGCCTGGCCATCTTTTCCTTCTTCCTCTGCACCTGTTGATGAAGCATCTCCATGTCTCTGATTTCTTGGTCTATCTCATCCTCTGGCGGTGTCGGGCTAACAGCCTTCCTTTTTTGGCTTCGGGCCTCCCGAAGAGAGACAGTCTCCTGATTGTGGTCCAGCGGTTGGAGAGCTGCAGTGCCAGTTGCTGAAGCTTTCTTCGGCGCCATAGCGAAGGTTTATGATCGCCGAAGGCGTTCAAAAACTCAAAGAGTGGAAGTGAGTTCACCGGAGGTGGGCGCCAATGTTGGGGACTTGTTCTCAAACGCTATGGGTTAAGAACAAGGCAACACAGAAAATGTTAATCGATAAAGTCCTTCGTCCTTCGAAGCATTATTTCCCTTAGGATATAATGATTTTCGGAGGAAAGTTATGAAGGACGTACCTTCATAGACACAGCAATGATGAAGAATGAAACACAAGAAATATGAAAGACAACATGGATAATTATACATTATTATCAACTAGTTATTATTGCGAAAAAACAGTAATAACATCGAATTACAAATGTACCTTTCAGCTTGAAAGGAGATGAAAGTACAAGTGTGACGCAAAAGCAAATGTCAAATCAGCGTGAACAGTACGGGGGTACTGTTCACCTATTTATAGACACGGGACACAGCCCATACAAAATTACATTCATGCCCTTTACATTTGGTAATAATTCTATAGTATTCCACCGAGGTCTGAATAGCCTTTTCATCTTTAAGTCTGTTTCATTTTCTGCTAGCACGCCGAAGCTTTCCCGCTCACATCTTCGGCGCTGTATCAACCTTCGTATTGGGCTTCTCCTACTGTAATTCCGACTCGGGTCCGAAGGTACCTGTTCACACATTATGCTCCAGAAGTACTGTTAAATCCTGTTTTTGAGGACCTTCGTAAGCCGAAGGCCCCCAACAGACGGGGTGTTACAAACGTACCTCTGACCGGGTTATTTGATGGGTTTCGCGTTGTTGGGATGTTACCCTCCATGGGTCGTGAGTTGAGGTAAGTTTCTTCCTCTGAGTTCCCCTGTCCCCTTCTTAGGCTTTGATATTTTCCCCCTTCTCCTTTCATTGCAAGGCAGTCATCGCGGATCAATCGGTCGTGTTGCCACCCGTCGGGCTCCTTCGGATGGGCTCCTTATCTCTTCTCCCTTTTCCTAAGACGTCTCCGGGGAGTTGTGACGCTTCCCGCGCGGTGCAAGAGGCCGCCGAGGCCGAGGGCGAGGCCGAGCTGCTTCACACGTAGCTTTCCTCTTTTCTTACCTTGTTTTTATCTTCTAGTAGCCTTGGGGGCCGAGCTAGAGAAACTGCGCCATCACCTGGGCCCGCTTCTGGACAACATTGGGGCCTATGGCACTTCCTTGGTTGAGTGTCTAAACAACGCCCCATGCCACATCCGGAATATCATCGATTTCGACGTTCATAGGGGAGTCGTGGTGGCGCTGATGATGGGGAGGTTTACCCCGACGACCATCTCTATGACATCATCGGTCCTCCTTTGTGCCTTTTGGATGAAGGGCTAGAAGACCTACTGGAAGGTTACGACGAGGTGGCCAGTCGTGTTGTCCTTATGGTGTCGCCTCATGACATCGTGTGTGACGCGTGTTGATCATGATGTATTGTGCCTCGTTGCTGCTTCCCAGAAGTAGTGAAGTGAACTTCGTTCCCTGGCTTTTCGTGTCGTACGACCCTTGAGTCTCTCCTCCTCCCCCCTTTTTCTATGTGGGCCTTTCCGAGTACCTTCCCTCTTTTAAAGGCAAGAGAGGGGGAGCGTGAGCGACCTTGTCCATGGGTCTCCTTATTAGTCGGGGCCTCCTTTTCGCCCATGGATCGAAGCAGACCTCTAAGGGGGATTGTTCGAGTTAATGGTTTGATTGACCCGCCCTTATCTCGGGGTTTCCTCTTATCCCTCTTCTAGTTAATTCTCCGTTTGCTCCTTAGGGTGGGAATCTCATCTTTCGAGGCACGAAGATGCCATGGACTCATGCCCTAGCCGTCCACCTGACCAACCCCTTTGGGGTGGACAGCGGACAACCTTCTGAGGGATTTGGGCGTGGCTCACACAGTTGTGGAGACAACTAATGCTGAGGTCCAACGTCTTCGGATGTGGCTAGCGGTCCTTAACGATCCAAGGGCGGGTAGTCTTTCTTGATCCGACCTCTAGGCTCTCGGTCTCTTAGACTCCTGATCGTATGGAAATCCTTCGCAGAACCTGGCCTGACGCGCTAGGCTTTTTCCTATGCATAGATCGAGCACAAGATTTGTTCATGCACGGGGGAGGAATCATGGACGACGCCTGCTCGATATCTCAGATCATGTTCATGAGGCGATCGAGCTCGGGGTGCACCAGGGCACGACGATAGCTCTCGCTATTGCGCAGCTTCACTTAAGTGGTAACCTCTGTGATGCTGACGGTCTTCCTGGGTCGACAATGGAAGACTTGGACCTCCTAACAGGCGACTTTGGTGCCAATGTGAATGCTGTACTCGGGGTGGTGTCGGTGGAGGAAATAATACATGGTCTTTTGTAGCCTCGTCCCGTGGCTCGATCATTTTCACAATGTGTATGGTTTTTTTGGGTCCCCCAGATCTCGGTTGGTCTTAGGATTTCTCTTGGTCTGGGGGTGCTTTTCGTGTGACTTTTCCATTTTGCCATTCTCGTGTGGGACGAGCCCTCGAGTCTCTGCTCGATGCAGAGATCCATTGAAGGGGTTGTCCCGTACTTTTGTTTTACTATCCCCCATGAATCCCTTCCGTGGCGATGGCGTAGGTGAGCCGAACCACACTTTCCTCAATGGGCTAGCAATGGCGCTCGTTGAGTTACAAATGGGTAATCTTAGTGAGGCTTGGTTCCTTCCATAGGATCCAAGCACGGGGTCCACTAGGACTGTCCTCATACTCCTGGGCATCGACTCATATAGTTTTCGACTTCGTTCGACCGAACCCGATAGCTCACTACCTCTCTTTGCAATAAACCATGAGTCAGACCATCCCATGACTCGAACACGAGCTGGTGACGCACTTAGCGCTTCGCGCATCAGGTTCTTGGCTGCTAGTGTGTCCATCATCGGTTGTTCCTCACTCTAATTTTCACTAGGGCGGCCGCGAGCCCTTTACGAACTGACCTTTCGAACCCTAGAGGCCACAACAATGTTGTTGTGATTTTTGATCCCCCAAAGGAAATAGAGAGAGTCTGAGGCCTTACCTGGTCGGATGTTCCTGGTATTTGTTTAGCCCCTTCGAGCAGAGGAGTCCTGAAGGGCAGTCTAACCAGCTTTTGTTTCCTTCGGTTTTCTAAGGTCCTGTGTCAGTTATGAGGACAAGAAAAAAGGAGGTTCATTAGTGAGGCCATGCATGTTAGAAATATGTAAGGGATGCTGAAAAAGGTTTGGAGAGGCTAGATATCTCCCTTCTCCCCTATTCTTGTTGTAGGTCAGCCCGGGCTATTTCAAAGGTCAGAGGCAGGAGCCACCCGTGGTGTCGAACCTTCATCGAGGGTTGAATCATCCTTGTCGCTCTATGTCTTAGACGTCGTCTTATGTCCTTCCTTTTTCTGTTGTCCAACTTAGTGCCCCGCGGTCGGGGTGGTGCTGGCGTGCTAACTGATACGTAGAAGTGGAAAACAAGGTCTCTTCTCCTTGGCTCTTCATTCTTCTGGGGCTTGGGCCCCTTCCCAGGCGGTGTCTCCTTGCTTAGGAACTTCCTAAGCAACACACACTCCTTGTACGCGTGTCACTGGGTGCCGATGGTTCTTACATGGGGTTTCAAGGAGTTTATTGAAGTGGTCGGTGGCCTCCCTAGCTGGGGCCTTCTCCCCCTCTGATCCGCTGTAGCCACTAGCATATCGGCTTGCCGCCATCGGTCTCCCTTCCTTCTTGCTTTGGGCTGGCTGTCAGAACCCATGTCTAACTACTTGTCGTGTTTGGTCTTCTGCCTGCGGTTGACCCACCATGTCGTCTTCTGATGCATGGCTGGTTGCGATGTCGAGAAGCTTTTTTGTTGTTCACGGGCATTTTTGCCCAGCTTGTGCACCAGGGTCTTGTTGGTGGTCCCCGAAATGAAGGAGCTGATAACATCGGCGTCAGCGAGTTTGGTAAGCTGATTACATTGTCATGAATAGTGTCAGATGTAATCCCTCAAAGTTTTGTCCGATTTCTGCCAACAATTCTTGAGGTCCCACGGGTTTCCTGGGTGTACGTACGTGTCCTAGAAATTCCCAGCGAAAACTTTCTTGTGGTTAGCCTAGTTCTAGATGCTCCCGGGTCAAAAGTTTTCGAGCCATGGTCATGCCAAATCCGCTAGATATAGGGATAGGTTTCAGGTTATGAAGTCATCACAATCTGCCCCACCCACCTTGCACGCTAGCCGGTAGTCTCCCAGCCAAAGGTGACGATATGATTCCCTAGAATACCTTGAGATGTTGATTAGGGGCTTGTAGTGTGCGGCACGGGTGCTCGAAGGGTGTGGTGGCTAAAGACCCAAGGTGCCGGCAGCGGGGGGCTTAGGCTTCGTTCCCCATCGGGGTTGAAGTGGCCTCCGCAACGATGATTGTACCGATGGGTACTGTCTGGCATCCTCCGTACTCCCATTTCATTCACTAGATCAGGCATGCTCCATGCTCTTCTGCCTAGCCCTAGGTGCCAGCAGGGTGAGTTCTGATGAGGACATCACTCCCATATAAATAATGCATGGGTCGACAACACGAGCACGTGAACGACAGCTAAATCTCCAGGTTCGTTCTTATCTAGTCAATTGTATTTTAGAGCTTACACTTTGTGCCATGGATGTTTTATTAGAAACCTTGGAGCAAACCATTAAGGACTTGGGAAATGTCAAGATGTCAAGGAGGAGAAGCTAGGACGTTCGCAACAAAAGAAAGCCAAGTCCGACTCAACTTCGTCTCCACGTCGGAGTCCATGACTAGTCTGCACTAAAACGGACGTCTAGGATGCATCTGAACTCCGATTAGGTTGGGCTTTATATGTATGGAAAGATAAGGAGATAAGATTTCCACACCAACTGGAACTAGCTTAAAATTCATCCGGAGTCAACGGGAATCGTCGAAACAAGTCAGCATTCAGATTCTGTTTTGGTGCGGCAACATCGTCTGTTGGGCTATTGGGTCGTGTATCGTGTTGGAGCCCATTAGGGGTGCGACTAGGGGTCACCCATGCCCCTAATCTCTATTTAAGAGCATCCACCGCCACATTAGGGTTTGTGTTTTGCTTAGATCTTATATGTCATCGAACAGTATCTTCGATCATCGGTTTGTGAGACCCCACTTTCGTAATCAATGCAATTTTGATTGCGTTCTTCATGTTCTTTCTTGTGTTCTTGATTGCGCTTGCAGGGATAAGCCTTCGTGGCGAGGTCACTCATGTATCACAGGTGATAACCAATGGAGCAGTGGTGTAGTGATTGCGAGGATCCGTTCGCTCGGAGCCTTGGATCATCAACATCGAGATCTCCACCTAGTCAAGTTATCCTACGTCACGGAAGATTGGGCCTTAACCATTCTATCAAGTGGTATCAAGATTCAGATCGCCCATGAGGTATAATCCTACCTTTCGATTTGTTTTGTTCGTCCTATAACCCATAAAATGCCAAAAAAACATCAATGTTGACCTACATACTCCGTTGACCTACAACCTTTGCCTTAGTCTTTGCACAATTTGGTTTCAGATTCCGTTGATTGAGTTTGTGTCCTAGGTCAAGGTCTTGTTGCTGGTTTATATTTGTTTTGGTTCAATTTGATCCTCTCCATCCGCTTCCATCCTACAAAATCAATCTCCAAAATAGATCACATCTACAAAACGATCCTAATTTATCTCATCATCACGTGTCCTTATGAGATTTTTCTATTTAGTTCGGTATTTTGAGCATAAATCTTGCATACCAACTCGGAATTTTATGTTCTTGTACGTTTTGGAAATCTTAGAAAAACATCTAGAACTTTTGTATTTACGAGTTTTCCAGAAAACGTCGTTATCAAAGCGTTATTTGCTTTAGAAGTAAATTGGTTTGAGATCTTGAAATTTCGGATCAGTCTGTTTTTGGGATCATTATCTCTCACTTCCATTATAAAAAACAGCCGATCCATATATCAAAAAGAAATAAACAAATGAGATCTACAACTTTTGTGTTGTGAGTTTTTACGTTTGAGGTCGCTATACTTGTCAAACAGTCTGTTGAAGTTAGAGCAGAAAATCTGTAACAAATAGACGAGAATTGTTTTGATACTCTTGAGTTGTATCTTGTTTTTTCGGTACTTTTGTGAAAAAATAGAATATAAAAGGGAAGTGCAAAAAAAAGTTCGCACAAAAAAATAAAAAATCAGAAAATCGAGAAAAAAGTGTGTGCATAAGCAAATCTGTGCACCTCTATAATTCATCTTATTACCATCTTGTTTCCTTGTTGTACCTAGATTCTTGTTACCCCTTTGTGTCTTCCTCCAACTATTCTAATATATTCTCTAGTCCAGCAACTAGGACAAGTACTTTGGACACTTATTCAACATTGCTATCTGTTACAGAGTTATGTGCCACAAATATATATTTAGTGATCCTTCCCAAAACTCCACCTTTCTCTCGAGAAGAACATGTAGTACTTTGCAATTACACCCACGCTCTTTGGGCTATCACACCGGCCACCGTTTGCCACCTGCAGTGCTGGTAAGAACCTTGTAAGAGCGGGGTAAGACGCTTCATAACTTGTGTTCCACCACCACCCTTGAGAGTAGTTGTAGGGTTTATATTGTTTGGTTGTTGCCTTCGTTTCTGTTTTATACTAACAATGAGTGGACCAAAGACCCAAATGGAAAAGGATAAGTGCCCTAAGCCTACTAATGGTGAGTGTGTCTCTCATCTTGAATTGAAGGAGATAATGTGCACATTGACTAAAGCTTTTGAGAGCCACACCGTTGATGTTGATTCGTCTCCCTCAGGTTCTATATATCCATCTTTCTCTTCTTTTGATGCAAATATTGCAAATGAATATACTGAATCTGAAGTATCAATAGATAAGATTTTTGCACAACGTCGTATATGTGATAGGTGAAAAATAAAAATTGTGGCTAGTACTTTAATGAATGATGCGTTAGTTTGGTGGAATAATTTGTATGACTATGAGAAACCACAAACTTGGACTGATGTGAAAGCACTAATGAGACAACAATTTATTTCTACGGACGATACTAAAAATAATTGGAGTAATTCTACTGATATCATGCCTTCAGATAAATCTGAGTTGCATTTGTTACAAGAAGATTGTCTTGTTGTCCCTTGTGATAAAGAAGAGTTGTGTTATGATAATACTATTATTTATATGCCACAACTAGAGAATGAACTTGATGTTGTTGCTTCTGATCCTATTAATTGTGCCAAAATTAGAACATTCAATCCTATAACTAGTGCGCATGATGAGCTGAAATTGTTGTCTTCTTTAAATACTTTGGGCTATATTGAACTTGATGTTCTATGTAATCTAAATAATTTAGAGGAGAAACTTTCATTTAGTGATGAATTGCCATGGTTATCTAAACATACATATCATATTATTGGAAGATATAATTCGAAAGGAGAATATATGGTACATCGAGTATATATTTGTTCAAATATGAAATCTCCTTTTGGCATGAAACAAGATGATCAATTAAAGGGTTGTGTTAAAGCTAACCATATCATGTCCAGTTCCACTTGTCCTTCTTTGCATGTTTTGCAACAACATAGTCGAATTCAAGAAGCGGAGCAAGGCTGGACGATGTCAAGACCAACAACAACACCTTATTCAGGCACCAACAACTTTGAGTCGAGGACAACTCAAAACCAAGAAGAGGAGAATGATGAGTTCATGGATGTCAACTATATAGTCAAGGCCTAATCAATTATGGAGTCCCAAGCTCAAGGAGAGTCGAAGTCAAGTTTATTCACGGATCTAGTTCAGATTGCAGGATTTTGGGTTTATTCCGCGCTCTTATGCCTAGCCCTAGGTGCCAGCAGGGTGAGTTCTGATGAGGACATCACTCCTATACAAATAATGCATGGGCCGACAACACGAGCACGTGCATGACAACTAAATCTCTAGGTTCGTTCTTACCTAGTCAATTGTATTTTAGAGTTTACGCTTTGTGCCATGGATGCTTTTATGATTAGAAACCATGGAGCGAACCATCAAGGACTTGGTAAATGTCAAGATGTCAAGGAGGAGAATCTAGGACGTTCGCAACAAAAGAAAGCCAAGTCTAACTCAACTTCGTCTCCACCTCAGAGTCCAGGACCAGTCTACACTAAAACAGATGGCTAGGATGCATCCGAACTCCTATTAGGTTGGGCTTTATATGTATGTAAATATAAGGAGATAAGCTTTCCAACCCAACTAGAACCACCTTAAAATTCATCCGGAGTCAATGGAAATCGTCGAAACAAGTCAGCGTCCAGATTCTGTTTTGGTGCTGCGACACCGTTTGTTGGGTTGTTGGTCCGTGTATCGTGTTGGAGCCCATTAGAGGTGCTACTAGGGGTCACGCACGCCCCTAACCTCTATTCTAATAGCATCTGCTGCCATATTAGTGTTTGGGTTTTGCTTAGATCATATCTGTCATCGAACAGTATCGTCGTTCATCGGTTTGT
The DNA here is from genome assembly GCF_902167145.1 of Zea mays. Classification (NCBI taxonomy): domain Eukaryota; kingdom Viridiplantae; phylum Streptophyta; class Magnoliopsida; order Poales; family Poaceae; genus Zea; species Zea mays. Next base: position 6,419,241 of record NC_050104.1, on the reverse strand, counting down.
GAGACCCCACCTCGTAATCAATGCAATTTTGATTGTGTTCATCTTGTTCTTGTTTGTGTTCTTGATTGCGCTTGTAGGGATAAGCCTTCGTGGTGAGGTCACTCGTGTGTCACGGGTTATAACCAACGGAGCAGTGGTGTAGTGATTGAGAGGATCCGTTCACTCAGAGCCTTGGATCATCAAGGTCAATGTCTCCACTCAATCAAGTTATGCTACCTCACGGAAGATCAGGCCTTCCCATCTATCAAGTTATATTCCTTACCCTACTCAGGTCTGAGCAGTTGTCACATTGAGGCGTCATTCCTCACCGATGTGGATGTGGTGCACTAGTCAGGCCTCGGCTCCCAATGTCATGACATAGAAAACTTGGCCTGCTACTACACAACAAGTTTGAGGGGGCCTCGAATTTCTTGGTGGGCCCTTCGCTCGTCTGGAGTTTTCGCCTTAGGGAGTTTGTCCAAAAGTGCCACATCAACCACGATTTCTGGCTTTCCAAGGGAAATCACGGTGAGCCGACCCCGCTATAGGTCAGATGGTGGTGGGCACCGGCCGCTACGACGCATGTTGGCCAAACGCTCCGTCGTAGCCGCCCTATTGGGCATCACGACAACCTCCGCCTCTCGATTACAGAACCTCAATTGCCTTGGGCAGGGCCTCGCCTTGGTGGCAGTTCCTACGATGGCAGGTCGAATTAGGGAGAGCAAGATGCCACGACGTATACCACAACACAGAGGAGTCCCTTGCCGAGGTGACCATGAGGCACTCCTAGGCCCAGTCGCGGTTGATCCCACTTGATGAGGGAAAGAGTACGCCTTCTAGCCTTGATAGGAGAAGGCCGTGGAACGGGTCCCAGATGGGACCTAGCGTCCCCACAACCTCAGCAAAAGCGGGTTGCAGCGTGTGCTGCCGCTGACCACCACCTCTTGGTGGACCAAGCTAGAGGTGGCTAAGGCCTTCAATGACGTCGAGTGAATTTCTCGCTTGGGGAACCGAGGCTTCCGGGGCCCTTTCCATTATTTCCTTGCTACCGACGATGAAATCAAGACTACCAAAGCGGATCGTTGCTCCGGGGGTCCTAACCGTGTCAACGTCGTTTCTAGCCATCCAGAGCTTTGAAGAACTTCGTCGTGAAACACGGAAGTCCCCTACCAAGCGCGCTAAATGTCGGTATTTCAAACCTCGCTCCGAAAAGTAAATTTATTATGCGCGTTCTGGGCTCCAGACGTTGTGCGCGGTGGCGCAAGATTTATACTGGTTTGGACAAAACGTCCCTATATCTAGTCATCGTCAACTTGTGCTACCGACACCATTGATGATTAAAGCTCGTAGTATAAGTTACAAGTGGGCAAGAGAGGGAGGAGAGGCTCCCAATCTCTTATTCGTTGTAGGGGTGGTTACAAAGTTGAGTCCTAGCAAAGTCTTGACTTAACGGTGGGGCTCCGACCTCCTGGTCCTCCTCCTGTTCGTCGGTCCTTCTAGACGTTGTCTCCTCATCTAGGGTCTGTCCTTGTGTCCATTGTTTCTTTGAGAGAACATTCCGTCAGGATCAAAAAAAGACCTCATGTGTCTGGGGGATGGCCTCATCCTTTTATAGGCCAAGGAGGGGAGGTTCAGCCAGCGGTGGCTTCCTTAGGAAGCAACCATCGGGTGATGGTAAACTGGGCGTTCTACGATGGGGTAAACCCATGCGTGCTTGCGGTCGCCTGGTTGTCTTGTATTCTTTATTATGGATGGTGTGGGCAGCGCAGAGCCCGATTGACATCATTCGGGCTATGCCAAGCCCTGGCCTTCGTAGCCTAGGGCTCGGTGCGGCTCATCGTGTTGTGACTTGCCAGCGGCCTGCGCAATCAGGCCTAGTCCCGATAAGCCATGAGTGTGCCGCTGGCCGGGGGATGCGCGATGTGATATCCTGGCCCCTTGGGTGGTGATATCCTGGACCAAGGCTTAATAGAATTAATAGAGTATCCATACCAATAAGGTGCATCTTCTTTTTCGGAAGCCTATCTCGAAATAACCTCCAAGTTAAGCGTGCTTGGCTTGGAGCAATTTGTGATGGGCGACCGACCGGGAAGTTTTCTCGGGTGCACATGAGTGAGGACAAAGTGTGCACAAAAGGCCCGTGTTGGTCTGTGGGGACAATATATGATCTTAGAGAGCTGCGAGGAGTAAGTACCGCCGGTCCATGGATTGGACGGGGTGTTACAAGTGGTATTAGTGTCGACCCTCGAGGTTTCACAGGCGTGTGTGGGTTAGGGGTTCGGGTATATGGCGCATGGCGCATGTGGGCCTAGAGTGGTCACATGGCATGGCATATGACGACACTAGACACACAGACGTGGCTAAGAGGGGAGGTTCCTGGATTGGGGTTGACCGACAAGGACGTCGGTTGTCTAAGGGGTGGATTGTGATATCCTGGCCCCTGGGATGGTGATATCCTGCCCCAAGGCTTAATTGAATTAATAGAGTATCTATACCAATAAGGTGCATCTTCTTTTTCGGAAGCTTATCTCGAAAAAACCTCCAAGTTAAGTGTGCTTGGCATGGAGCAATTTGGGATGGGTGACCGACCGGGAAGTTTTCTCCAGTGCGCATGAGTGAGGAAAAAGTGTGCACAAAAGACCCTTGTTGGTCTGTGGGGACAAATATGATCCTAGAGAGCTGCCAAGAGTAAGTACCGCTGGTCCAGGGATTGGACGAGGTGTTACAAGTGGTATTAGTGCCGACCCTCGAGGTTTCACAGGCGTGTGTGGGTTAGGGGTTCGGGTATATGGCGCATGGCGCATGTGGGCCTAGAGTGGTCACAGGGCATGGCATATGACAACACTAGACACACAGACGTGGCTAAGAGGGGAGGTTCCTGGATTGGGGTTGACCGACAAGGACGTCGATCTTCTAAGGGGGTGGATTGTGATATCCTGGCCCCTGGGATGGTGATATCCTGGCCCAAGGCTTAATTGAATTAATAGAGTATCCATACCAATAAGGTGCATCTTCTTTTTCGGAAGCTTATCTCGAAAAAACCTCCAAGTTAAGCGTGCTTGGCTTGGAGCAATTTGGGATGGGTGATGTCGGGGACCATAATTAGGGGTACCCTCAAGGCTCCTAATTCTCAGCTGGTAACCCCCATCAGCACAAAGCTGCAAAGGCCTGATGGGTGCGACCAAATCAGGGATCGGTCCATTCGAGGGACTCGATCACGCCTCACCCGAGCCCAGCCTCGGGCAAGGGCAGCCGACCCCGGAGGATCTCCGTCTCGCCCGAGGCCCCCTCCAGCGACGAACATACTTCCGGCTCGCCCGAGGCCCAGTCTTCGCTAAGAAGCAACCCTGGCCAAATCGCCACGCCAACCGACCAAATCGCAGGGGCATTTAATGCAAAGGTGGCCTGACACCTTTATCCTGACGCGCGTCCTCCAGTCGACAGAGCCGAAGTGACCGCAGTCACTTCGCCGCTCCACTGACCGGCCTGACAGAAGGACAGCGCCGCCTGCGCCGCTCCGACTGCTGTGCCACTCGACAGAGTGAGGCTAACAGGCAGTCAGGCCCGGCCTCAGGCACCATAGGAAACTCCGCTCCGCCCAACCCAGGGCTCGGACTCGAGCTCGGCCCGGAAGACGGCGAACTCCGCTCCGCCCGACCCAGGGCTCGGACTCGGGCTCGGCCCGGAAGACGGCGAACTCCGCTCCGCCAGACCCAGGGCTCGGACTCGGGCTCAGCCCCGGAAGACGGCGAACTCCGCTCCGCCCGACCCAGGGCTCGGACTCGGGCTCAGCCCCAGAAGACGGCGAACTCCGATCCGCCCGACCCAGGGCTCGGACTCGGGCTCAGCCCCGGAAGACGGTGAACTCCGCTCCGCCCGACCCAGGGCTTAGACTCGGGCTCAGCCCCGGAAGACGGCGAACTCCGATCTGCCCGACCCCAGGGCTCGGTCTCGGGCTCAGCCCTGGAAGACGGCGAACTCCGATCCGCCCGACCCCAGGGCTCGGACTCGGGCTCAGCCCCGGAAGACGACGAACTCCGCTTCACCCGACCCCAGGGCTCGGAATCAGCCCTGGCTTCAGCCGACAGTCTCCGCCTCGCCCGACCCGGGGGCTCGGACTCGACCTCGGCCACGGAAGACAGACTCGACCTCGGCTTCGGAGGAGCCTCCACATCGCCCAACCTAGGGCGCGGACCGACCACGTCAACAGGAGGCGCCATCATTACCCTACCCCAAGCTGACTCAGGCTACGGGGAACAAGACCGGCGTCCCATCTGGCTCGCTCCGCCAGACAAGTAATGATGGCACCCCGTACGCTCTATGACGACGGCGGCTCTCAGCCCCCTTACGGAAGCAAGAGGACGTCAGCAAGGACTCAACAGCCCCGACAGCTGTCCTTTCGCCAGGCTCTAGCGCTCCTCCGACGGCCACGACACCACACGACCGGGTGCCAAAACCTCTCCGGCTGCCACGATGGCATGTACTTAGGGTGCTAGCTCTCCTCCGCTACACACGTTAGCACTCTGCTACACCCCCATTGTACACCTGGATCCTATCCTTGCGCCTATAAAAGGAAGGACCAGGGCCCTCTTACAGAGGGTTGGCCGCGCGGGGGAAGAGGACGGGACTGGCGCTCGCGTGAGGCCGCTCGCTCCCTCCCGCGTGGAACGCTTGTAACCCCCTACTGCAAGTGCACCCGACCTGGGCGCGGGACGAACACGAAGGCCGCGGGATTTCCACCTCTCACGCCTTCTTCCCCCCTTCGCACTCGGCCTCGCGCCGACCCATCTGGGCTGGGGCACGCGGCGACATTTCACTCGTCGGCCCAGGGACCCCCCTGTCTCGAAACGCCGACAGTTGGCACGCCAGGTAGGGGCCTGCTGCGTGTTGACGAACAGCTTCCCGTCAAGCTCCAGATGGGCAGTCTCCAGCAACCTTTCCAGCTCGGGACGGTGCTCCGTTTCGGGAGTCTTGAGTTCATGTCCCTCGACGGCAGCCACGACATGATACTCATTCCCCCGCCGTGCGACAGCGACAATGGCGGCCGACAGCCCGCCCGCCGGCGGCGGAATCGACGACGTCTTCCCCGCGTGGTGGAAGAACAACATTCAAGCTCGCCCCGCCCTCTCCCCCGCCGACGGAGGAGGAGGAGGGGCAACCAAGGCCAAGCAGGAGGCGGCACCTCGTCGGCTGTCGAGCGAGTCGACGGCGCCGGCGCCCCAACGGGGGGCGCGTCGAGCATCGACCTCGCGTTTGAGACGAAGACGAGCGCCGTCTCCCCGCAACACGCCAATTCCAAGCAAACGGACGACGCCAGCACGCTCGCGAAAGGCTTGCTGGGCGTCACCCTCGTACCTAAGACGACGGTGTAGTCAGTCCCTGACGTGACTTCATCACCGCCCGTCGACCAAGAGGTACCCACCGGTTCCCATCTCACGCCTCTTGGATTCAGCCTCGACCCGCCGAGCAGCTTCGCTTTGGCGGACGCTCTCGTGGAGGCGAGTCCGAACCCTCTGGGGTATCATATGCGGTCACCCTAGGACCGGCTGACGGACGTCACGACCTACGGGCCCTCGGGGTCCGAGGAAGATGACGAGCCCGACTTCTGTTGGGACTTCTCCGGACTTGGTAACCCCAGTGCCATGCAGGACTTCATGACCGCATGCGACTACTGCCTTTCCGACTGTTTCGCCGGTAGTCGCAGCCTCGGCGACGAGGACTGTGGCCCAAGTCGCGAATGTTTCCACATCGATCTAGGGGGTCCCTCCGAAGGCAACCATCTTGGTATGCCGGAAAACGGTGATCTCCCTAGGCATGTGCCTCGCGTTGACGTCCTACGGGAGCTAGCTGTGGTCCCCGTTCCGGCGGGGGGTCATGACCCACAGCTCGAGCAAATCCGCGGGGTGCCGGCCTGGCTCGACGAGGGAGCGGGAGCACTTGAGCCGATCCGCCGGGACGTCGGGCAGGAATGGGCGGGCCAACCTCCGGTCGGAGAAGTGCGTCATCTACCCCAGGGCTTCCAGCACCGCATCACCGATGATGTCAGAATGAGGCCGCCACCCGCTTCCAGTGGGGTCGGCCAAAACCTGGCTGCAGCGGCAATGCTTCTCTGCGCGATGCCGGAGCCATCAACCACCGAGGGGCGGCGAATCCAGGGAGAGCTCAAGAATCTCCTGGAGGGCGCCGCGGTCCGACGGGCCGAAAGCTCCGCCTCTCGAAGGCAAGGGTACCCATCGGAACATCGCGCCGCGACTTCCCGATTCATGCGGGAAGCCTCGGTCCACACCGGGCGCACGCGCAACACAGCGCCTGCCACCCCGGGACGCCTCGGCAACGAGCACCATCACCGCGACCGTCAGGCCCACCTCGACGAGAGGGTGCGCCAAGGCTACCACCCCAGGCGTGGGGGACGCTACGACAGCGGGGAGGATCGGAGTCCCTCGCCCGAACCACCCGATCCGCAGGCTTTCAGCCGCGCCATACGACGGGCGCCATTCCCGACCCGGTTCCGAACCCCGACTACTATCACAAAGTACTCGGGGGAGACGAGACCGGAACTGTGGCTCACGGACTACCGGCTAGCCTGCCAACTGGGTGGAACGGACGATGACAACCTCATCATCCGCAACCTCCCCCTACTCCTCTCCGACACCGCTCGCGCCTGGTTGGAGCACCTACCTCCGGGGCAGATCTCCAACTGGGACGACCTGGTCCAAGCCTTCGCCGACAATTTCTAGGGCACGTACGTGCGCCCTGGGAACTCCTGGGACCTCCGAAGCTGCCGGCAGCAGCCGGGAGAGTCTCTCCGGGACTACATCCGGCGATTCTCGAAGCAGCGCACCGAGCTGCCCAACATCACCGATTCGGATGTCATCGGCGTGTTCCTCGCTGGCACCACCTGTCGCGACTTGGTGAGCAAGCTGGGTCGCAAGACCCCCACTAGGGCGAGCGAGCTGATGGACATCGCCACCAAGTTCGCCTCTGGCCAGGAGGCGGTTGAGGCTATCTTCCAGAAGGACAAGCAGCCCCAGGGCCGCCCACCGGAAGACGCCCTCGAGGCGTCAACTCAGCGCGGCGCCAAGAAGAAGGGCAGGAAGAAGTCGCAAGCGAAACGTGACGCCGCCGACGTGGACCTTGTCGCCGCCGCCGAGTACAAGAACCCTCGGAAACCCCCCGGAGGTGCCAACCTTTTCGACAAAATGCTCAAGGAGCCGTGCCCCTATCATCAGGGCCCATCAAGCACACCCTTGAGGAGTGCGCTATGCTTCGGCGCCACTTTCACAGGGTCGGGCCACCCGCGGAGGGTGGCAAGGCTCGCGACGACGACAAGAGGGAGGATCACCAGGCAGGAGAGTTCCCCGAGGTCCGCGACTGCTTCATGATCTACGGTGGGCAAGCGGCAAACGCCTCAGCTCGGCACCGCAAGCAAGAGCGTCGGGAGGTCTGTTCGGTGAAGGTGGCGGCGCCAGTCTACCTAGACTGGTCCGACAAGCCCATCACCTTCGACCAAGCCGACCACCCCGACCACGTGCCGAGCCTGGGGAAATACCCGCTCGTTGTCGACCCTGTCATCAGCGACGTCAGACTCACCAAGGTCCTCATGGACGGAGGCAGCAGCCTCAACATCATCTACGCCGAGACCCTCGGGCTCCTGTGTGTTGATCTGTCCTCGGTCCGGGCAGGCGCTGCGCCTTTCCACGGGATCATCCCCGGGAAGCGCGTCCAGCCCCTCAGACAACTCAACCTTCCCGTCTGCTTTGGAACACCCTCCAACTTCCGAAGGAAGACCCTCACGTTCGAGGTGGTCGGGTTCCGAGGAACCTACCACACAGTATTGGGGAGGCCATGCTACGAGAAGTTCATGGCCGTCCCCAACTACACCTACCTCAAGCTCAAGATGTCGGGCCCCAACGGGGTCATCACCGTCGGCCCCACGTACAAACACGCGTTCGAATGCGACGTGGAGTGCGTGGAGTACGCCGAGGCCCTCGCCGAGTCCGAGGCCCTCATCGCCGACCTGGAGAGCCTCTCTAAGGAGGCGCCAGACGTGAAGCGTCACGCCGGCAACTTCGAGTCAGTGGAGACGGTTAAGTCCGTCCCCCTCGACCCAGCGGCGACGCCTCCAAGCAGATCCAGATCGGCTCCGAGCTCGATCCCAAATAGGAAGCAGTGCTCGTCGACTTTCTCCGCGCAAACGCCGACGTTTTCGCGTGGAGTCCCTTGGACATGCCCGGCATACCGAGGGATGTCGCCGAGCACTCGCTGGATATCCGAGCTGGAGCCCGACCCGTGAAGCAGCCTCTGCGCCGATTCGACAAAGAAAAGCGCAGAGCCATTGGCGAGGAGATCCACAAGCTAATGGCGGCATGGTTCATCAAAGAGGTATTCCATCCCAAATGGCTTGCCAACCCTGTGCTTGTGAGAAAGAAAGGAGGGAAATGGCGGATGTATGTAGACTACACTAGTCTAAACAAAGCATGTCCGAAGGTTCCCTACCCTCTGCCTCGCATCGATCAAATCGTGGATTCCACTACTGGGTGCGAAACCCTGTCTTTCCTCGATGCCTACTCAGGGTATCACCAAATCAGGATGAAAGAGTCCGACCAGCTCGTGACTTTTTTCATCACACCCTTCGGCATGTACTGCTATGTCACCATGTCGTTCGGCTTGAGGAATGCGGGTGCGACGTACCAGCGGTGCATGAACCATGTGTTCGGCGAACACATTGGTCGGACGGTCGAGGCCTACGTCGATGACATCGTAGTCAAGACGAGGAAAGCCTCCGACCTCCTTTCCGACCTTGAAGTGACATTCCGATGTCTCAAGGCGAAAGAAGTGAAGCTTAATCCCGAGAAGTGTGTCTTTGGGGTTCCCCGAGGCATGCTCTTGGGGTTCATCGTCTCCGAGCGGGGCATCGAAGCCAACCCGGAGAAGATTGCAGCCATCACCAGCATGGGGCGCATCAAGGACTTGAAAGGCGTACAGAGAATCATGGGATGTCTTGCTGCTCTGAGCCGCTTCATCTCACGCCTCGGCGAAAGAGGCCTGCCTCCGTACCGCCTCTTAAGGAAGGCCGAGTGCTTCACTTGGACCCCTGAGGTCGAGGAAGCCCTCGGGAACCTGAAGGCGCTCCTCACGAATGCACCCATCTTGGTGCCCCCCGCTGCCGGAGAAGCCCTCTTGATCTACGTCGCCGTGACCACTCAGGTGGTTAGCGCCGCGATTGTGGTTGAGAGACGAGAAGAGGGGCATACATTGCCCGTCCAGAGGCCAGTTTACTTCATCAGCGAGGTACTGTCCGAAACCAAAATCCGCTACCCACAAGTTCAGAAGCTGCTGTACGCGGTGATCCTAACGCGGCGGAAGTTGCGACACTACTTCGAGTCTCACCCGGTAACTGTGGTGTCATCCTTCCCCCTGGGGGAGATCATCCAGTGCCGAGAGGCCTCGGGTAGAATCGCGAAGTGGGCGGTGGAAATCATGGGCGAAACAATCTCGTTCGCCCCTCGGAAGGCCATCAAGTCCCAGGTCTTGGCGGACTTCGTGGCTGAATGGGTCGACACCCAGCTTCCAACAGTTCCGATCCAGCCGGAACTCTGGACCATGTTCTTCGACAGGTCGCTGATGAAGATAGGAGCCGGCGCAGGCCTACTTTTCATCTCGCCCCTCGGAAAGCATCTACGCTACATGCTACACCTCCACTTCCTGGCGTCCAACAATGTGGCTGAGTACGAGGCTCTGGTCAACGGGTTGCGGATCGCCATCGAGCTAGGGGTCCGACGCCTCGACGCTCGCGGTGACTCGCAGCTCGTCATCGACCAAGTCATGAAGAACTCCCACTGCCGCGACCCGAAGATGGAGGCCTACTGCGATGAGGTTCGGCGCCTGGAAGACAAGTTTTACGGGCTCGAGCTCAACCACATCGCCTGGCGCTACAACGAGACAGCGGATGAGCTGGCTAAAATAGCCTCGGGGCGAACAACGGTTCCCCCGGACGTCTTCTCCCGAGACCTGCATCAACCCTCCGTCAAGATCGTCGACACGTCCGAGCCCGAGGTACCCTCGGCTCAGTCCGAGGTACCCTCGGCTCAGTCCGAGGCACCCTCAGCTCGGCCCGAGGCACCCTCGGATCAGCCCGAGGTACCCTCGGCCCCCGAGGGTGAGGCACTGCGTGTCGAGGAGGAGCGAAGCGGGGTCACGCCTAATCGAAACTGGCAGACCCCGTACCTGCAATATCTCCACCGAGGAGAGCTACCCCTCGATCGAGCCGAAGCTCAGCGGTTGGCGCGGCGCGCCAAGTCGTTCGTCTTGCTGGGAGATGGGAAGGAGCTCTACCACCGCAGCCCCTTAGGCATCCTCCAGCGATGCATCTCCATCGCCGAAGGCCAGGAGCTCCTACGAGAGATACACTCGGGGGCTTGCGGCCATCACGCAGCACCTCGAGCCCTTGTTGGAAACGCCTTCCGACAAGGTTTCTACTGGCCAACGGCGGTGGCCGACGCCACTAGAATTGTCCGCACCTACGAAGGGTGTCAGTTCTACGCGAGGCAGACCCACCTGCCCGCTCAGGCTCTATAGACGATACCCATCACCTGGCCTTTTGCTGTGTGGGGTCTGGACCTCGTCGGCCCCTTGCAGAAGGCACCCGGGGGCTATACGCACCTGTTGGTCGCCATCGACAAATTCTCCAAGTGGATCGAGGTCCGACCCCTAAACAGCATCAGGTCCGAACAGGCGGTGGCGTTCTTCACCAACATCATCCATCGTTTTGGGGTCCTGAACTCCATCATCACCGACAACGGCACCCAGTTCACCGGCAGAAAGTTCCTAGACTTCTGCGAGGATCACCACATCCGGGTGGACTAGGCAGCCATGGCTCACCCCATGACGAATGGGCAAGTAGAGCGTGCCAACGGCATCATTCTACAAGGACTCAAGCCTCGGATCTACAACGACCTCAACAAGTTCGGCAAGCGATGGATGAAGGAACTCCCCTCGGTGGTCTGGAGCCTGAGGACAACGCCGAGCCGAGCCACGGGCTTCACGCCGTTCTTTCTAGTCTATGGGGCCGAGGCCATCTTGCCCACAGACTTAGAATACGGTTCCCCGAGGACGAGGGCCTATGCCGACCAAAGCAACCAAGCTAGTTGAGAAGACTCACTGCACCAGCTGGAAGAGGCTCGGGACATGGCCTTACTACACTCGGCACGGTACCAGCAGTCCCTGCGACGCTACCACGCCCGAGGGGTCCGGTCCCGAGACCTCCAGGTGGGCGACCTGGTGCTTCGGCTGCGACAGGACGCCCGAGGGCGGCACAAGCTCACGCCTCCCTGGGAAGGGTCGTTCGTCATCGCCAAAGTTCTGAAGCCCGGAACGTACAAGCTGGCCAACAGTCAAGGCGAGGTCTACAGCAACGCTTGGAACATCCAACAGCTACGTCGCTTCTACCCTTAAGATGCTTTCAAGTTATTCATATACCTCGCTCCCATGCAAAGTTTAGTCATCAAGGAAGGGTCAGCTTTGCCTCGGCAAAGCCCGACCCTCCCTCGGGGGCTAAAAGGGGGGAACCCCTCTGCGTCGAATTTTTTCCTCGAAAAAAATCCTTTCTGCCAGAATGTCTTTCGTGCTTTTCGACTACTTCGAAAGTGGATCCTGAAAACGACATAGTACACGTAAGCAGCCAAGGCTGACCGAGCCGAGGGACTCCTACGCCTCCGGGATACGGATACCTCACTCATCACCTTCTGCGATAAGTAACTCGCATTCGAATAAGCGATTCCGCGGACCGAACAAGTCTTCACGCTCGAAAGCTCCTCTGCCGAAGCGATTCTTCGGGCCTTCTCGACTGCGTCGGTGGTAGAACCCTATGGACGGGCAAGGGTGCGCGTAAGCGGCAAGGCCGACCAAGCCGAGGGATTCCTACGCCTCCGGGATACGGATACCTCACTCATCACCTTCCGTGAAAAGCAACTCTCGCTCGCACAAGACAACTCTGTTACCGACTGAAAAGTCCAGATACTCGAAACAAGAGGAAAAGAAGCGCAGCTTTACAACACGGCGAGGGTGTGTTTGGGCCTCGGCGGCCGCAGAAAACACACGCTACAAGATAATCTGATCCTGCAGGCTCGGATCTTGATGGTTGAAGGGAGCAGCAGCACCCTTGGCGTCAACTACACCTTCGGCGAGGTCCGACCTAGCCTCGGACGGCGACGCGGTCCGAGGATCTCCACTCTGAAGGACGACATCATCATCATGCCCGGGCCATCGCCGCCAGGGTCTTCTCCAAGAATCCGGCTTGAGCAGGCGGCTCGGCTGGTCACCCTGAGGCCTCGGCCAGCTGTCCCCCGAAGACATCAGCCCGGCCCGAGGCCTCGGCAGATCATCTCCGGCGTCGGTCCCGCTAACGGACGACCCGGCCAGGCTCCGGCTGACCAAGTCTTCTTTTCGAGCCAACTCTGCCTCTGTCCGTGCTGACACCGCTACCCCTGGCTTCGGCTCATCGAAGAGTGGCCGAGGGTTTCCTTTAACTAAGCAAGAGAAGCCTCGGACAGCAAGGCCAACCGAGCCGAGGGACTCCTACGCCTCCGGGATACGGATACCTCACTCGTCACCTTTGTACGGGGCGACTCACGCTTGGTGAAGCGGTTCAGACAACCAACAGGCGAGTCTTAGTGCTCGAAAATGAGGAAAAAACACGGCTCCGCGCCAAAAATACATACACGTTCAGGCCCCGACAGCCACAATGAACAAAAGACCGGCTTCAAGGTGCCATTACAAACAGAACTCCGGTTCCACCTCCGCAGGTGCGAACAACCCCACTCGATTGGGGGGCCTGCGGAGCAACGGAAGACCGACGAACGGCTCGCCGTCGCCCGCTCCAGCAGCGGCGACGACGACGACTTCTGCTCCGGGGGGGCGAACAACAGCAGCGATGACCTCAGGGCGGATGCTGCTGCCATGAGGCCCTCGCCCGTGCCCAAACTCGTGAGGCAAGGACGGGCAGAAGGCCATAGAGTTGGAGGTCGGTCCGTGTGCGGCCCTGGCTATCTCGTCGGCGGAAGAACCTCTTCCAGCTGCCGTGGCAAAAGGCGGCACCGGGAGCGGCTCCGAAGCCACTCGGATCCGAGAGCCAGGCACGCGGCAGCTGCCAGCGCCACGAACGGCGAACGCCCTTCCCCCCGATCACTGAGGGAAGGAGCGGGCCACCGCCCACGCAGGGGCCGACCCCAACTCGGCACACTCCCCTCCCCAGCACTGATGATGAAAATCCTTGAGGCTAAGGGAGGGGCAGAGGCCGCAGCCCGGCTTGCTTTCCCCCGCCATCGAACTGGAGGTCACCGTCTTGGGTGACCGCCGGTGGAGGTGTGCAGCCGGGCTGCACGATGAAAATCCTTGAAGCCGAACGATGGCTGAAAGGTACCAACTCCCATGGAGTTGCGTTCCTCCAACGACAAGGCGGAAGGACTGCGGATGTCCCCCATCCGGGGGCTCGAAAGGTGGAAAGACGCGACGCATAAGGGAGCGCGAAGACATGGTCGCCTTTCAAGGGGGTCACCCTCCTTTTAAAGGCGACTCTCCCTACCTGCGTCCCCAGCCGTCGTGGGCTGAGTCTTCTCCAACACGCTCCAAAGTCCCCCCCTACGGCGCGGGGGCTGGGTCCCACACGTCATGCAAACCGGCCCAGAGCAGAAGAAGCCAAACCGCCGCGCGCGATGCATGCAACCGCCAAGCGGTTACAAGCGCCCCTCCACTTTCGCCCAGGCTAGCGGATGAAAGGGCGGGCAGCCATGCAGGCGGCATGCAACCACGCCAGGTGGGCGCACCTCTCCGACTTCCAACACGCCCACGCGTCATGCAACCGGCGCGCCGGTCGCTACGTGCAAGCAACTGCACCGCCACTCGCACCACTGTCGCGCCTCCTCGATTGCGGAACCAGAACGCGACTCGAGGCGACCCAGCGCACGACCCAGCAGCGCCAGCCTGGCGCGACAGTCAATACGGCCAAAAATGGGCCGGCAGTAATGGCGGTGGCAGGCGGGCAGAAGCAGCGGTCACGTCGTCAGCCAAGCTTACGTCCCATCTGGGGGCAGCAAGAGAACCCTCTCTCACGGCGTGAAGACAGCGCGCCCGTGTTCCGTTCCTCGAACGGCTCACGCATGTGCAACGACCACCTCGTGAACCGCCCGCTCCGTCGCATTAACTCCGCGGCGCGACAGGTGGCGCCTCTGGCAGGAGAAGCGAGCGACGCTTCGCCTTCGCCATAATGACCGCGTCAAAAAAGGTGCGCCACGTCATTCAATTTCGTATCCTTTTCCTTTTCCTCTTTCTCTCTCTTACAACAGGGACCGGGAAAGGGAGATACCCCGAAAAGGATCCTTCTCCGTGAAGGGAACAGGCTCCGAGCCTCCCTACTGATCAGAGGTTCGAAGGCTGGGCCCTCGGAGGGGTTTAACAGCCGCCTCAGAGCGCGTGGGCTCCACACCCACTACTGGTCAGAGGTTCGAAGGCCGGCCCCTCGGAAGGGTTCAACGGTCGCCTCAGGCTACTCGGGCTCCGCGCCCACTACTGATCAGGGGTTCGTAGGCTGGCCCTCGAAAGGTTCATAGCCGCCTCAGACACGAAGCGAGGGATGACCATGGGTACGTTCGATACATAACCAAGGCTTGGGCTACGCTCCCGAGGTACCCTAGGACATTTCCGAGACCAGCGGGAACGATCTTGTAACGGAATCCCATCAGAGGGAGGCATCGAGCCCTCGGACCCCGTCGACAGGGGACTGGGTCCGGCAGATCACCCGCAGGTACTTTTGGGCGCGCCTCTGGGCCTCTAGCCGACCCCTAACAAATGGGGCACGGACGTCCGCTCGGATTACCCGCCAGCAGCTCATCGGAGACACCATGTTCGGCGCCCTCCGAGGGCAACATGGCGCTTTCCCCCCCCCCCCCCTCCTCCTTGCGGAAAGGCGACGCAGGGGCGTATGTAAAAAAGTCGAGTCTGTCCCTGACCGTCCTCTCTCCCTGTGCAGAGGCTCGGGGGCTACTCTCGCAAACCCGGCTCCGGCCAAACCGTTGAAAGCGGCAACCTACCAGCCCGAGAACTTGGGACCCGACCGTGCACCCGGGCTACGGCCAGCTCGCATGAGGGAACAACCAGACCAGCCGAAGCATTGCGCGAGGCATTAGGACCTCGGAGGAGTCAAACCACTCCTCTGAGGCCTCGGGGGCTACACCTGGCGGGTGCGCTCGCGCGCACCCACCGGAACAAAACGCAACCGAGAAAGGCTGGTCCCCTTGCAAAAAAGTGCGACAAAAGCCTCCAAGCGAGTATTAACACTCCCTTTGAGGCTCGGGGGCTACTGTCGGGGACCATAATTAGGGGTACCCTCAAGGCTCCTAATTCTCAGCTGGTAACCCCCATCAGCACAAAGCTGCAAAGGCCTGATGGGTGCGACTAAGTCAGGGATCGGTCCATTCGAGGGACTCGATCATGCCTCGCCCAAGCCCAGCCTCGGGCAAGGGCAGCCGACCCCGGAGGATCTCCGTCTCGCCCGAGGCCCCCTCCAGCGACGAACATACTTCCGGCTCGCCCGAGGCCCAGTCTTCGCCAAGAAGCAACCCTGGCCAAATCGCCACGCCAACCGACCAAATCGCAGGGGCATTTAATGCAAAGGTGGCCTGACACCTTTATCCTAACGCGCGTCCTCCAGTCGACAGAGCCGAAGTGACCGCAGTCACTTCGCCGCTCCACTGACCCGCCTGACAGAAGGACAGCGCCGCCTGCGCCGCTCCGACTGCTGTGCCACTCGACAGAGTGAGGCTGACAGGCAGTCAGGCCCGGCCTCAGGCACCATAGGAAACTCCGCTCCGCCCGACCCAGGGCTCGGACTCGGGCTCGGCCCGGAAGACGGCGAACTCCGCTTCGCCCGACCCAGGGCTCGGACTCGGGCTCGGCCCGGAAGACAGCGAACTCCGCTCCACCCGACCTAGGGCTCGGACTCGGGCTCAGCCCCGGAAGACGGCGAACTCCGCTCCGCCCGACCCAGGGCTCGGGCTCGGGCTCAGCCCCGGAAGACGGCGAACTCCGATCCGCCCGACCCAGGGCTTGGACTCGGGCTCAGCCCCGGAAGACGGCGAACTCCACTCCGCCCGACCCAGGGCTCGGACTCGGGCTTAGCCCCGGAAGATGGCGAACTCCGATCCGCCCGACCCCAGGGCTCGGACTCGGGCTCAGCCCCGGAAGACGGCGAACTCCGATCCGCCCGACCCCAGGGCTCGGACTCGGGCTTAGCCCCGGAAGACGACGAACTCTGCTTCGCCCGACCCCAGGGCTCGGACTCAGCCCTGGCTTCAGCCGACAGTCTCCGCCTCGCCCGACCCGGGGGCTCGGACTCGACCTCGGCCACGGAAGACAAACTCGACCTCAACCTCGGAGGAGCCTCCACATCGCCTAACCTAGGGCGCGGACCGACCACGTCAACAGGAGGCGCCATCATTACCCTACCCCAAGCTGACTCAGGCTACGAGGAACAAGACCGGCGTCCCATCTGGCTCGCTCCGCCAGACAAGTAATGATGGCACCCCGCACGCTCTATGACGACGGCGGCTCTCAGCCCCCTTACGGAAGCAAGAGGACGTCAGCAAGGACTCAACAGCCCCGACAGCTGTCCTTTCGCCAGGCTCCAGCGCTCCTCCGACGGCCACGACACCACACGAACCGGGTGCCAAAACCTCTCCGGCTGCCACGATGGCATGTACTTAGGGCACTAGCTCTCCTCCGCTAGACACGTTAGCACTCTGCTACACCCCAATTGTACACCTGGATCCTCTCCTTGCGCCTATAAAAGGAAGGACCAGGGCCCTCTTACAGAGGGTTGGCCGCGCGGGGGAAGAGGACGGGACTGGCGCTCGCGTGAGGTCGCTCGCTCCCCCCGCGTGGAACGCTTGTAACCCCCTACTGCAAGCGCACCCGACCTGGGCGCGGGACGAACACGAAGGCCGCGGGATTTCCACCTCTCTCACGCCTTCTTCCCCCCTTCGCGCTCGGCCTCGCGCCGACCCATCTGGGCTGGGGCACGCGGCGACATTTCACTCGTCTGCCCAGGGACCCCCCGGTCTCGAAACGCCGACAGGTGACCAACCGGGAAGTTTTCTCGAGTGCGCATGAGTGAGGAAAAAGTGTGCACAAAAGACCCTTGTTGGTCTGTGGGGACAAATATGATCCTAGAGAGCTGCCAAGAGTAAGTACCGCTGGTCCAGGGATTGGACGGGGTGTTACAAGTGGTATTAGTGCCGACCCTCGAGGTTTCACAGGCATGTGTGGGTTAGGGGTTCGGGTATATGGCGCATGGCGCATGTGGGCCTAGAGTGGTCACACGGCATGGCATATGACGACACTAGACACACAGACGTGGCTAAGAGGGGAGGTTCCTGGATTGGGGTTGACCACAAGGACGTCGGTCTTCTAAGGGGGTGGATTGTGATATCCTGGCCCCTGGGATGGTGATATCCTGGCCTAAGGCTGAATTGAATTAATAGAGTATCCATACCAATAAGGTGCATCTTCTTTTTCGGAAGCTTATCTCGAAAAAACCTCCAAGTTAAGCGTGCTTGGCTTGGAGCAATTTGGGATGGGTGACCGACCGGGAAGTTTTCTCGAGTGCGCATGAGTGAGGAAAAAGTGTGCACAAAAGACCCTTGTTGGTCTGTGGGGACAAATATGATCCTAGAGAGCTGCCAAGAGTAAGTACCGCTGGTCCAGGGATTGGACGGGGTGTTACAAGTGGTATCAGAGCCGACCCTCGAGGTTTCACGGGCTTGTGTGGGTTAGAGGTTCGAGTATATGGCGCATGGTGCATGTGGGCCCAGAGTGGTCACATGGCATGCATATGACGACACTAGACACATAGACGTGGCTAAGATGGGAGGTTCCTGTATTGGGGTTGACCGACTAGGATGTCGGTCTTTTAAGGGGGGTGGATTGTGATATCCTTGCCCCTGGGATGGTGATATCCTGGCTGAAGGCTTAATAGAATTAATAGAGTATCCATACCAATAAGGTGCATCTTATTTTTTGGAAGCCTATCTTGAAAAAACCTCCAAGTTAAGCGTGCTTGGCTTGGAGCAATTTGGGATGGGTGACCGACCGGGAAGTTTTCTCGAGTGCGCATGAGTGAGGAAAAAGTGTGCACAAAAGACCCTTGTTGGTCTGTGGGGACAAATATGATCCTAGAGAGCTGCCAAGAGTAAGTACCGCTGGTCCAGGGATTGGACGGGGTGTTACAAGTGGTATTAGTGCCGACCCTCGAGGTTTCACAGGCATGTGTGGGTTAGGGGTTCGGGTATATGGCGCATGGCGCATGTGGGCCTAGAGTGGTCACACGGCATGGCATATGACGACACTAGACACACAGACGTGGCTAAGAGGGGAGGTTCCTGGATTGGGGTTGACCGACAAGGACGTCGGTCTTCTAAGGGGGTGGATTGTGATATCCTGGCCCCTGGGATGGTGATATCCTGGCCTAAGGCTGAATTGAATTAATAGAGTATCCATACCAATAAGGTGCATCTTCTTTTTCGGAAGTTTATCTCGAAAAAACCTCCAAGTTAAGCGTGCTTGGCTTGGAGCAATTTGGGATGGGTGACCGATCGGGAAGTTTTCTCGAGTGCGCATGAGTGAGGAAAAAGTGTGCACAAAAGACCCTTGTTGGTCTGTGGGGACAAATATGATCCTAGAGAGCTGCCAAGAGTAAGTACCGCTGGTCCAGGGATTGGACGGGGTGTTACAAGTGGTATCAGAGCCGACCCTCGAGGTTTCACGGGCTTGTGTGGGTTAGAGGTTCGAGTATATGGCGCATGGTGCATGTGGGCCCAGAGTGGTCACATGGCATGCATATGACGACACTAGACACATAGATGTGGCTAAGATGGGAGGTTCCTGTATTGGGGTTGACCGACTAGGATGTCGGTCTTTTAAGGGGGGTGGATTGTGATATCCTTGCCCCTGGGATGGTGATATCCTGGCTGAAGGCTTAATAGAATTAATAGAGTATCCATACCAATAAGGTGCATCTTATTTTTTGGAAGCCTATCTTGAAAAAACATCCATGTTAAGTGTGCTTGACTTTGACCAATTTGGGATGGGTGACCGACCGGGAAGTTTTCTCGGGTGCGCATGAGTGAGGTCAAAGTGTGCACAAAAGACCCGTGTTGGTCTGTGGGGACAATATATGATCCTAGAGAGCTGCCAGGAGTAAGTACCGTCGGTCTAGGGATTGGACGGGGTGTTACACGCGGGGCCCGGGCGACATCATTCGGGCTACGCCGACCCCTGGCCTTTGTAGCCTAGGGCTTGGCATGGCTCGTCATGGTGTGCCATGCAGCGGCCTACGCAATCAGACCTAGTCCGGATAGTCCATAAGTGCGTCGCTGGCGGGGGATGCACGAGCCATAAATTCGTCATGGTCCGAGGGGCTCGTAGATCATGAGTGCTCTGCAGTCCGAGGGGTCCGTAGGTGATGAGTGGGAGGCGGACCACCGCCTCTGATGTGGCTCGACACTAGGCGCGGTTAATGCGGCCGGTCATTTATGACGGGCTGGTCTCAGGCCAGGTGCGTGATCCACTCAAGTGGTTTCACCATCATAATGCATCGCTCTGCAGTGCTCTGCAGGCCGATCATTTATGGCTAACGAGCTCCGCGGTGGGAGAGAGAAGTTCGGGCGCGGGTATGAGAAAGGGAGGGGTACGAGAAAACAAAGTGGTGATACGTGTAATTTCACCATCATAACGACCTGGGTAGATGGTCTTTTGCTAAAAAATAATCTCAAATAATCATCTTTTGAGCACATTATGGAACTATGATAATTAGACCTACAAATTATAAATTCTGGCCTACTAATAATCCGTCTGTTTGTTTCCCTTTCTAATATTTATGGTGCCGATGAAATGTTATTAAGTTTGGTTATTGATTATATTTATACGGTATGTTTATTTGATCATAAAACTTTTGGTTTTTTTTTTGTGGAATTTTAGTTAAACATGTGGTGCTTGTTGAAATGTTAGAATATAGCTTGTAATTGAAGACGAGAAAGTGACGTTAATATCCTGATTAGTTGGAGCGAAGAATATTTGCGTAGAGTTTATGCACGACAAGGACACGGACGCCGAAAGATTGTACGCGCAGCAGCAGTTGTACGATGCATGTAAAACGACCCGCCGAAAACAACCCGCCTACAATATTTTGTTCTCGTCGTCGGCCGATGGCGCTAGCTCTTTCTCGTCGTCACGCCGCTGTGCATTGGCTCCCAACCCACCGCCACCGATAGCAGGTTGCGTGAAGAGAGAGAGAGAGACCCCCCACTGGATCGATCGATCGGCTCGCTGTGGCCTGCTCTGCTAATATAGCTGCCTGCTGCATCTGCGCATGCCGGCCGGTCGACACGTGTCCCTCGGCGCATTTATCCGGAAACAGTTATGCCCCAACCGATCCACGTACGTACCGTTAGCCCGGCCGAGCGACGAGCGACCCGCGGCGAATTAAGGGTGGCGAGAGGGATACGTTTACGGCCGGCCGGCGACAGGGACGCGCGCGACGGGCGGAATCACGAGGGAGTTAAGGCGCATATGCGCATGTCGTCCGAGACATCGGCGTCGTCCCGCCGGATGTGACACCCGGGTGCCGCAGGCTCGACCTGGGGCTTCATTCGTCCGTCGTTCCGTTCCAACCCCGGCCGCGGAGCCCCGTTCGTTCCCACTTCTCCGCGCGCTGCCGCTGCTGCTGATCGATCGAGCGCCTGCCCTGGTCCGAGAGGAGACGAGACAGCCGGCCGGAGCGCGCCAACAAAATCCGTGGGTATTGGTCCCCCGGCCTTTGGCTTGTGCGGCCGCGCGCGCGCACGACAGCGAGAGCGAGCTGCTTGCATTGCTACCCAGCTGTGCCGAGACGGGGGCTGACGGGTGACGCGACGCCCCGCGCGATCCCGGCCAGAGACCATCCATGCGGTGCCGTGTATTGCGGCGCGCGCGGCTGTGGCACATGCACCGATTTTGTACCTTAGACAGCCGCCGCGCGGCGCTCAGGAAAACGAATTCATACACACATGCATGCATACATACACATCACTGTTAGCTACGTACCCTATGGAGTTACGTCGAGATGCGACATAATAGCATGTTTGGTTTAAAAATCTTCTCACTCCTCACTTTCTCGTTTAGTTTTGTGCACAAACACAAGAGGGTGCCATTTCATACTTCTACTCATACTTTATGCATTCTGATCTATGGGGACTATCTCGCAAGCATTGTATGAACTACTCTCGTGTAGTAAAGGTTGCATTATTCACTAAAAATGTCCACAAATTATTCGTTTAGCATGCATGCACCGATTTACGGTATAATTAAACAATGTCATCTACAAACGGTAACGGTATTAAACAATGTCATTTATAAACAGTAAGGGTTTGATCTCCAACAACTCCTTTATCCCAGCTCCTATCTCGATCATCCTTTATTTCAAAATTCTCTCTGCAAACGAAAACGGTATCAAACAATGTCATCTACAGTGCTGCCTAAGTCTTGGCTTCCCTTTTTTTTCGTCTGTCTCCTTGGCATCAACTAACCAAACTGCCGCCGCGCGTCAGCACTTTCACCGTCACCGTCGTTGCTCTTTCCGTGTGTCGAGTCTTAGCTCATCCGCACTGGCTAGAAGGTCCAAGAGGAGTCTAAAGCATGAACTGTAGACGGCGGATGGTCATGATAATAATAATAATTGTGGTCACATCTTCTATAGATTTGGTGAAGTTTTAGGCCTTGTTCGGTTAATCCCGTTACCAATGGATCGAGATTGCAAAAAATTAAGAAGAAGTTTGACTTGCTTGGGATTTAAATCCACTAAATCTCACTCAATGCACATGGATTGAGAGCTAACCGAACAAGCCCTTAGTTGGTCGTTTTTTGTGCAGGGGCGAAGCTATATCGATGATAGGAGGTGCAAGTGCACCCAAAAAATATATAATCTATAGATTTAATTAAATTTTCACCGTATATACATCCTTTGTAGCATGGCAAATATGGATGCACATTTTGGTATTATATTGGTAGGAGGATTAGGTACAAGTGTTGCACAACAGCACAAGCTCAGAGTTGGTTTTGAGGATGTGGAATAACTAGTGGAGAAGCTAGAGAAAATCAAAGGAGGATGTAAATGTCTTGAGGGTGCATAGTAATAATTTGTAAATGGTATATATATGGTGATAATTTGGACTAAATCACTAGTTTTACAAATTTTCAGGGTACATATGCATCCACTGCCTCCTATATAGTTTTGGCCCTGAATAAAAGGAGGAGGTTCCAAGTTACACTATTTAGAGAAGGGGTAAAATGTATCCAACGGAGGCAAGGAGCCGGTTTCACATGGACAATTAATAGAGTAATTTGGTTTAAGGAATCAGTTAATTCATCATCTTCTCACTCCTCAATTTTTTTGTTTAATTTGTGGATTGGAATGAATTGATCTATCACCACCTCATTCTTAGTTTGTTGGTACTAATATGAGAAATATGATCAACCCACTAAATTTGAGAAATAGACTCATGATGCACCACCTAATTTTGAGTGGATTGATTCCTCAATTCAATCACCCCCCTAAGTGTTGATACAAAATATATGAAGAAATGCCAAGAGGAAGAAGACACAAGATCCGCATTTTTTTGGTACGAATTGGAGATGAAATCCCATTTTTCACGCACAATCCTTGCTTCCCACGTAGGATCCATGTGGTGCCAACTGCCAAGGCCATGCTGGCTACAGTGTGGTTTGACATTAATAAATGTCTAAGCATTGAGGTGAAACTAACATGAATGCATTCAATATATAATGTACGTTGCATTCATACTAGATGCATCTCATATAGTTTTTGTTTGTTATGAGAAGTTTCTGAAACACATTTAGACATTGATTACAATATTCTGCATTTTTTTCTACTGTCTTGTAGCTGAATCTAATTTCTAGAAACTTTTGTTATCTAGTCCAAATCTATCATTAATACTTTTCCCAAAAATCGAGAAACTTAAAATGATTTTGTATGTTTAAAGAACCTTAATAAGTGTGTACTGTAACTTTTTACTCGAGGATAGAAAATCACATGAAAAACACAGTTTTTATCATCGTCGTGCAGCCACTGTTTTAAATGTCCGGCTAAGGGCCTTAGCGGTGAGCTTTTAGATAAGCTATAAAGGCTATAACGGCAAGCTAATTCATTTAGCGGGTTTTAAAAAAAACATGACATAACTTTTATATATACATTAAATGATCAATATTTGAACCTTACAATTCAAACTAGTTGTTCAAATGTTCAATAATAAATCAACATACATGCAAATTCAACGTTCAACGACACATGTAAAAGGCATTTAACCACTATCTAACAAACATTAAGTTAAAGGGTCTGCTCACAGTTTGTTTTTGGGTCTCAATGTTTCAAAGGTTCGAACAGTAAAAAAGATTGTGTGTTTAGCAACTAAATCGAGCTAATGTTGTGTATTTAGCGGGCTAAATAAGGCTATTAGCGGCTAATTTTGGTTAGCGCTAAATAGTGTATCTCTTAGCTCCAGACCTCCTGAAAGGCTAGCGTGCAGCACTTCTTTCCTTCCACATTTAAAGGTAGAAAGCTAAAATTATGTATAGATAGGAATTTAAACCATAGTTTTTGGCTTTAAACTCGCGTCTGTACTCATCTAACCAACAGAACATATATATATATATATATATCTTTATGTTTTATACTCTACACTCAATTATGAATGAAAACCGTTGCAACCTACGAGTACCTAATTAACTAGTAAATAATACTTTACCCTGATTTCAGAGCTTACTAGAAAATCTAGAGTACGGCGATAGTGTAGGAGGCAACAAAGTTCTTTTTTTAAAAGGATCTTCACCAGTTATATATATATATATATATATATATATATATATATATATATATATATATATATATATATATAATGTACGTTGCATTCATATATACTAGATGCATCTCATATATTTTTTGTTTGTTTATGAGAAGTTTTTGAAACACATTTAGACATTGATTACAATATTCTGGATTTTTCTCTACTGTCTTTTGTAGCTGAATCTAATTTCTAGAAACTTTTGTTATCTAGTCCAAATCTATCATTAATAATTTTCCCAAAAATCGAGAAACCTAAAATGATTTTGTATGTTTAAAGAACCTTAATAAGTTAAAATCACATAAAAAACACAGTTTTTATCGTCGTGGTGCGACACCTCTTTCCTTCCATATTTATTTAAAGGTAGAAAGCTAAAATTATGTATAGACAGGAATTCAAACTATGGTTGTTGGTTTTAAACTCATGTTGGTACTCATCTAACCAACAAAACATACATATCTTAATATTTTATACTATACACACTCAATTACGAATGGAAACGGTTGCGACGTACGGGATCTAGACAACGACGATATATAGTGTAGGAGGCAACAAAGTTCTTTTTTGAAAGGATCTTCACCAGTTACCTACTGGTAGCCGAATTCCTTGGCACGCGGCAAGTGGAGTGGGAGGTTGGTCTGTGGCCGTAACTCATAACTAGACGGTGGGCCCGTGGGCGTCCGCTATTGACAGCAACAAGAGAGGGACCGGACGCGCCGCGGGCCCTCTCCCTCCCCGAAACCCCCAAATTCTCTGTAGGTGATGCCTGCAACGGCAGCGGGCCGGTTTCTTCACCACATCACTCGCTGTCTCTTGGCATCATCACGGATCGCGTTACATCTTCCTGTCCTTGTGCGCTTGTGCCCGCCTGACTCCAGCCACCTCTAGCTCAAGCTTCCCCCTCAAGCTCGGGCTGCTGCTCGGCTAGGACCAAACTACTTTGTAGCAGAGCTAACTAACTCCTCCGTCTGGCTCTCGGCTGGTCTCGTCTCCCCTATAAATTAAGCCCCCCGCCCCCTTTCTGCTTCCCATCGATCGCCACACTTGAGAGCTTGCCGTCCAGCGTTCATCGGATAGCTCCTGAGCTCGATCTCGGGTCGCGCACAGCTGCTCTCCCCTTCCTCCCGCTCAGCTCGCTCTTCGGTGCTGCTCTCGATCGTCGTCTCGCTCCATCACCGGCGGTCGCTTAGCCTCCGCGATCCCGGCCGGTGGTCTTCTTCGCCGCATTATCTCTCTCTCTCTCTCTCTAACACAAGGACGATGTCGAGCCGGAGGTCCCGCGCGTCGACGGTCTCGGAGGAGGAGATCAACGAGCTTATCTCGAGGCTGCAGACGCTGCTCCCCAGCGCGCGCCGCCGTGGCGGCAGCCAGGTATGAATATACGATACAACGCATGCGCATTCAAACCAAGATGTGCATGATCTAGCTAGCTAGCTAGGTAGTTTTACTTCTCTGATCTCACAGTATTGAGTAGTGACACTGACACCATCACACCGACACGACACACATGCATAAATTAAAGAGTGCTATACACTGCGGTGCCAGTGCCACCGTACCGCTTATTGCAAGTATGCATAAAGAGTGCTATTGGCAGCTGGTAGCTCACTCGCTCCAAGCCAAGAGATCGTCGTGGATCGTCTGATGATGTAAACAAAACAACGGTGGTGTGCGTACGATGTGATATGCAGGCGTCGACGACGAAGCTGCTCAAGGAGACCTGCAGCTACATCAAGAGCCTGCACCGGGAGGTGGACGATCTGAGCGACCGCCTGTCGGACCTCATGGCCAGCATGGACCACAACAGCCCCGGCGCCGAGATCATCCGCAGCCTCCTCCGCTAGCCCAAGTCCGTCCGTCCGGCCATGGCGTGACGGCCGGCCTCTCGCCATCGCCAGATCTCAGCGCATTGCCGAGTGTGTGTGTGTGTACCACATATAGCAGCTGAATATACCCAAGGACGACGTACGCCGACGACAGGCTAAGGCTGGTTTATTAATTGGTAGGGCATTATTAAGTACTACTCCGTATTAACTAGGGCTGCCTAGCTTAAGTATGGTTTCTCTCTCTTCCACTCTTGGCTGTTTGTTTCCTTGCTATACTCTCCTAGTAGCTTAGCTCCTTTTCCATTTGTTTGTACTTGGCTGCTTCGTCCCATGTTCGTCGTCGTCGTCGTGGTGGTGGTGTAAACCTATGTGTGTGGTCTGGATCGAGTTGTTTCCTCCTTGACAGACAACCGACCAACCCCGATCGATCTGTCAACTTGTACTACGTACGTACTGGTAATATATCAATATCTATATATATATCTACATGTCTCATCTGCCATCACGCAGCAGCTTAATTTGTTTACAGCGTGCTAGCTACACTCCTCGCTAGCAGCTTGTTCGGTTCCATCCAATCTAACCGCGCGCGTTCGTCGTTACGTGCCGCGACGCCTAATTAAGCAAGCCATCATAATCAGGACAGTAACGATAAAGACGACAGCCAAACGGCGGCCGGGTCAGTTTCGCGGACACTTGCTGGCCAGTAGTGTGTGATGAGAGAGGCCAGGAGGTCGGAGATAGCTAGTTGGCATGGCATGGCAGTGAGAGCGCGCTGCTGTCAGTTGTCACTTGTCATCTACCTCTCGCTTTGCATGGGATGCCATGCCGTGGCCCCGATCGACGACGCGCGCCGACAGGTCTGGCTGTGCGCATGCGCGGGTCACTCGGGCCTGTCGTCGCCTCCCGGTGAATGGGAGGAGCAGGGCCGGGCAAAAGGCTCGTGGCGACCGCCTCTGCTTCGTTCGATCGTCAGTCAAGCTACGTGGGAGTTGGGACAGTAGTACCTTGGAGCTACCTTATATAGTAGTCGCTGTGTGTGTCGTCGTCGCACGAGAGCTATCGAGGCTAGCTAGCTGCTGGGTCGATCGGTTGAAATGGTGCCTAGCCTAGCTAGCTTCTTTCTGCCTCGCAGGAACGCCGAACGCGTAGATCGATGGCACCGCGTGAATGTGTCCGGCGACGACGCGCACGGATACTACACGGATATGCCAGCCAGTATAGGTAGTCACACGCACTGCGCGCTCTCGCAGCTCACAGTCACAGAACAGTAGTCGTTCGAACTGTCTGATGGGGATAGACGAGGCATCACGAATCCGAATGCCACTCTCTCTCCTTTTGGTCCTGGTAGTGGTATGCACGGCTGGAAGTGGAGGTTTGAAGGCAAGGGATTCGTCTCCCCTGGCATCGAATTCTCTCCTCCTCATCAGCTGATCTGTCGGAGGGATTCCAAGCAGGTTCTGTACGTTTCTCTCTTCGTCAAGGAAAAAAAATCGTCCCCGAGTTTGTTTTCAAAGACGCGCCAGGAAATGGTAATGTTTTGAAATCCACGAGTTTTACGGGCTGTCAAGAGATGTGAAGCTAGGGTGCCAGATCAAGTACCAGCAGGAAGACCGGAGGACGTACAGGTAAAAGCAGCTGATGCAGGGCGACAACCTGCCCGCTCGGCGTACAAGAATTACCTAGGTAAGATTAATAATGGCCACTGAAGACATCTTGCACGAACTAGCCCTTCAAGCCAGTTCTCCTATCCAAATGGCCCCATTGCAAGAGATGACGCGCATTTATGATGTGTTTGTTTTTCATGAAACCTCAGCATCCAAAGTATCTTTCGTACAGAGAAGGTAACTTGATCAGGCAGGAATTCAGGCTTGAGCCCATAGGTGAGGGCAAGTTGATCGGTGACCTCAATATCCAGCATGCATGGGTTGAGATGGATTGAGATGTAAATTAATTTAATTTACATCTCAATCTCCTTCAATTCATATGTGTTGGGGTGAGTATCCAAATATAGCCGAAGTGGGAACACGAACACCTTGACTAGCGCCATCTCTAGAACTTAGATGAGAGCCACATTCGACGGTATAAGTAAAAACCTATCGCAAGTTGTAACTAAATCAACAATCTTCTAAATGAACAACGCAAAAAACTATATATAAAATTAATAGATCAATCTAAGGTGTCGTTTGGTTCACATATTTGTAATGTAATGGGTAACTGATAATGTTAGACCATTTTGTTTAAGTCTAACCGTAATCAGATACCACACTAGGAAATTTCGTGAACCAAGCAACACCTAAAGGTAAGCGGAACGCAGTGATGCGAACATTGAACGCCAATTTCAATTGCTGGATCCATTCTGCGTCGCTCAGAATGCTCACTACCGGAATCCGGCTCTTTGCCGAGTGCTTTCTGTCGGGCACTCGGCAAAATCCTACTCTCGGTAGTGACCACGTTTACCGAGAGCAGGACTCTCACAGAAAGACATTCGACAAAGAAAGACACTCCGTCATCGGCCGTCGTAACGACGCCTTTTCTTTGCACTTGATCTGCGTCCTCCCTCTACAGCCAAGAAGCCACACAACACCCTGAACCCCTCAACCCTAATGGCCTAACCCAAATCTTCACCGGGAGTTCAGCGTGAATCTAATATCCTGAATCGTGAGGTAAGAAACTTGACATACACCTTGGAAGAAATCCGTTGACAGAAATAACAAATTTCTAAAAAAAATGACACGAGGTGCTGAAATCTGTTCGCTTGAAATTGCAGCAGAGCACGTACCACCAACCAGAAGGAAGAAACGTACAGTGAAAAATGATCAACGCTAGCATCTGCCTCCATTTACAAACACAGTCCACAATTGCTCTAGAACTCATCATTGTCCAGCGACAGACTGGCAGTGAATGTAACAAGGTATAGTATACTGAGAGTCAGAAATTTGGGAAGGTCGTCTTCAGTCTGATGCAACTAAAAAGCTTGCATGAGGCTCGTGGGCAAAGGTTGTCTTCAAGCTGTCAAGAAGAAGCTCAAAACTGAAAACCATGACACAAAACAACATACTGGAAAAAAAATTCGCCTTCACATTATGACTCCACTAACCTGCTAGGTGGATTTTGAAGAGGTTTAGTGTCTGTAATTTTTGTCGTAGAAGGGATTTTCACCCCATGATTCTCTTTCAGCCTCTGCCTCCTCCAAGATCGACCGCTTTGTGCTTCTTGATTTTGAAGACTTGGTAGACTGCAATTAAGTAATTAGATTGTGGATCGCGTAAAATAGGGGATGCGGAACTGTAGAGAGCACTATTTGACATTGTTTACAGAGTGAAGTTTGAAATATTGGATGTGATAGATGATGGGCTAGGGGATTTGCTGAAGATAGCCTTACAAGTGGCAATGGGGTTATTAAATCAAGAGACGAGGCACAAATAATTTGATATATAACATGCAGATGCATGTGGAGAACTTTCTTTTTTTTCCTCCAACCACGCAGGAGAGATGTGCATAATTTTATTAAGAAAAGAAAATAAAGGAATACAAATCCATGAGAGGTTAGCAACCCCTTGGGAGATAGAAAAGTCAACATCACTCTGACCCGACCAAACACTACCAGGGGCAGGGCACTCCCTATCTAGGAGCAATAGACCTCGATGAAAGCTCCTCAAAGGCAGAAGCTCATGCCTGATATCAGCCTCTTAGTCAAGTGGCCGTGGGAACTTGAATATGATAACTAAAATGCATGATGACTCTCCAGTTTGGGCAGATCTGCTAAAAATGAAGCCAACTTATCTTTAAGGAAGTTTTGGTGAGAAATGGTAAAAAAACACTTTGTTTTGGAGGTACTTATGGTTGAATGAAGATTCCTTGCTTCATAAATATCATATTTCGTTCTGTTTATGTGAGCAGCAAGATATCTCTGTTTCAAAAGCCAA
Organism: Zea mays; assembly: GCF_902167145.1. Classification (NCBI taxonomy): domain Eukaryota; kingdom Viridiplantae; phylum Streptophyta; class Magnoliopsida; order Poales; family Poaceae; genus Zea; species Zea mays. Next base: position 6,389,568 of record NC_050104.1, on the reverse strand, counting down.
AGATGAAGATTTCAGTTATGCTTTAGGCATTGGTTTCCTTGCGGCCTTCAGTCTATCTGGCAGCACTTCCAATCTCTAGCGCGAGAGGTTGTGTTTCAGGAGAACAATGATGTTATCCCCTGGAAGTTTAACAAAAATGGCAGTTTCACCATTAAGTCTGTGTACAATGCTTGAGGCTGACAATAATTATAGGATGCTACGGAAAGGTAGAAATCAAAATCTTCTTATGGGTGCTGTAAAATAATGCGGTACTGAATATAACCTGATCAAAAGACAACGGTCAGGTGACCCCAAGTGTTGTTTCTGTGAATGATGAAACTATAGCACAACGGTCAGGTTGCCAAAGCTATTGGTGCCTCTCACATCCCAACCAATTTACAGCAATTTCGGGTTCTTTGATCAAAAAGTGGCTGCTGAATGGTGAAAAGTTTGGCATTGCTGTGATCTGTTGGGCTATTTGGAAAACCAGGAACAAAGCTTGTTTTGAAAAGAAAATCAATAAAAACCCTGTGGAAACTATATGTTATGCATGTGGTCTAATGAATTACTGGATAGGTCTTTATCTAAAAGATACTGAGGAGGAGCTTGCGGAAATCATCAACATAATGCTCCAGGTGGCAACATGCCTTTTGGCTGACTTTGGGAAGAACAAGCAACTCTGGCTGCAGGACTCCCAGGGTGATGAGGATGGAGCTTATGCGATGAGAAGACGGGTGGCCCAAGAGTCAGGCACTGTTGTTGCATCAAGGCTCTCTGCATTACGTTGTTCTGTTGGCTGTAATGCATGTTACTTTTGTAGTTTAACCTGGTAGATTCGGTAGGTGTCGCCTTTGGTGGACATTGATGCTCTGAATCAGAGAATCATGCTTGACTAACCTGTGGATGTAGTCACAATTTTCTTCTTATTTCTTATTTATTGTGCGAAAGGGCCTCTAGCTGAGTTGGTTAGGTGGTCTGAGTAGCACTCCTCAGGTCCTGGGTTCGACTCTCCGTGGGAGCGAATTTCAGGCTGTGGTTAAAAAAATCCCCTCGTCTGTCCCACGCCAAAGCACAGGTCTAAGGCTCAGCCCCGGTCGTGGTCGTTCTCACATGGGCTTCGATGCCGCTGTGTATGGGTGGGGCAGGGGTTCGGGGGTTTTCTTGACCTGTGTGAGAAGGTCTTCTTCTTAATACAATGCCCGGGGGCTGTCTTACCCCCGCAGGTCAAGTTTTTTTTTATTTATTGTGATACTTTCAGACTGCTGCATTTCCATTATGTCATAATGGAAATGGGGTGTACCTCAGTTAAACAAAAATCAGTTCAGAACAGGAGTACCTTGCTGATGAGCTTCTCAAATGCTTCAGGTCCATTTTGTTCAATATATCTCTCTGCAGCTGACAGCACATCATCAGATTTACCTAGCTTCTCATTTCTTGGAACATACCATATGTTCACTATTCGGCGGTTCACAAACATTGGCCGCACAAAATGGTCGTAAACATAAGCAGCACCATTGAACCAAGGTAAGACCAACCAGCAGTTAAAGAACAGTTTTGCATATGACCAAAATGGAAGCCTGCAAATAAAGATCTAAAGTGAGCATATCTAGTTTCCTTTTCACCAACTTGATGCACCAAACACAGCTATATCCATGCACCACCAATAATGTTTGCAAATAATCACAAAGGCCACAAAAACCATAAAAATGAACACATTGGGACATGACCAGAACCGTAATTTACCACTCGATAATTGGAGCAAAAGTTAGCTCAAACAAAGTGACAAATGAGTACAACACCCAGTAAGTGAGCCACTGCTGATCATCTACAGGATTTTTTGTCTCTATTGCTCTAACAGAAGCATATCTGCAAAGTTGCCAAAACAGAAAATGATTAGAAATATAACAATAGTGCTCACATAGTATCATCATCAACAACAACATCAAAAAATTATTTTAGTCACAAGCAAGTTGGAGTAGGCTAGAGTTGAAACCCAACATAAAATGCAAGTCAAGGTTCAGGTATATGGATAATTGTTTTTGATGCACTCATATTCAAGGTTATATTCTATCCTTTCAAGTCTTCTGTCTCTTTTTATATCAACTTCGGCTTTCTCCTACCTCTCTTCCCATTACTATCGCGCCTTAGCATCCTACTACACACCGGTGCCTCTAAAGGTTTTCGTTGGACATATTAAACTATTTCAACCGAGGTTGAACAAGTTTATTTCCAATTGGTGCTACCCTTAACCTATCACATATATCATCATTCTGGACTCAATCTTTTCTTATATGACCATAAATCCAACGTAACATACACATTTCCTCAATACTTATCTGTACATGTCGTGTTTTTGTAGGCCAACATTTTGCACTATACAATATAGCAAGTCGAATCACCGTCCTATAAAATTATCTTTTAGCTTTTGTGGTACTCTTGTCACATAAAACGCCAGATGTTTGATGTCACTTCACTCACTATATTTTGATTCTATGGATAACATTTTCATTAATACCCCCGTTTCTATAGAATATTGATCATAAATACCGAAAAATATTCTTCCTGGACACCAAAGTACCAAACTAACATCTCTTTCCTCATGTCTAGTAGTACCGGAGTCACATCTCATATATTTGATTTTAGTTCTACTAAGTATAAAACCTTTGGACTCCGGAGTCTTTAGCCACAACTCCAATTTCCTATTTACTCCTGCCAGTGACATAGTCAGGGGCGAAGACAGGGAGGCAGAGGTTGGGACATAGTTAGGAGCCACTGTAACATTGCTCCAGGCTCTCTGTAATGTCCCCCCAATGCTCCTGTAATTCTATAGGAGCCACTAATTATTTTAGCTAATCATCATGCAAATAAGCTAAAATACCTCCCTAACAGCCCCCTCAATCTGATTTGTCCCCCTCCCAAAAAAAAAACAAATCCTGGCTTAGCCCCTGGACATAGTATCAAGAGGAAAATACTGAGACAGTCAACTAAGGACAAAGGAGATACTTACAGAGGATAAGCAAGTGATATGAGTGGCCTGAAAAGAAAAATAAGGGAAAAGAGAAACTCAGTATCACAACAAGAAAACATTGTCGAACATAGGGACACCAGAAACTTAGAAATTACATTGACATGATTTGATAATCTATCTCAGTCATATAGCTAACAGCTGCCATGTTTTACTAAAATAAATAAAAATCATCCAGTGGAAGCCATCTCCATCCTTCCTAGTCCATGAAGACTAAAATACAGATGAGTAGATGACTATGATGCCTCTGTACTAGTTCCCATGAGAGCAGGGCCAACAGTTTCTTTAATGCATCGGCTCTTTCCAAAACTATTTGAATCCAAGCTATATACCTAATGCTAATAAACCACTTAGTTCTGCAGCACTCAGAGTCTGCAGGCATGCCAAAGTAACAAGTCATGGTAGTGGCGCAATCTTATGTAGTGGATCCAGGGAATGTAGCCAACAACAAAACTAAGGCCAAGCTACAGAAGCACAACATGGTGGACTTCAACAGAACAAAATGGCACAAAGCAAGATAAAATATTAGACCAGAAACAAAATCACTAAACATTGGAATCAGGATACTGCTCAGTAGCACAAACCGTAGAAGTTCAAGACCTAGCATGGAAACCTCGAAATATCTAGTGTATTGGGGTGGAATTTTTGAAGTAAATTTGAAGGATTTGGATTCCAATACAACTATACAAATAGTTCGAAGATCCCCGGGTTGATTACTATTATCTACCAAACAAAAAGGAAACCTTTTGGAGTGAGTTTCCTTCCACAAATATTGGTAAGATTTTGCAGTAAAACCCAGACTTGATCCTACCAATCAATTGACCTAGGATTTTCGCAAAATCAAGTATGGAGCGACAACTACCGGTCACACAGTTTCATCGAAACACCGAGACCTCAGGCAAGAGGGAGCCAAACGCGTTCATCCATTGCCAATAGCAACCCAACAACCCGAAAAGAAAGATTCCCGTCGTGCACGCTTTCGCCATGTCGCTTGGTACAACAACAATAGGGATCAAGATCGGTCGCTCGTACAGAATCTACGTCGAACCCTACGAAAACACATGGCGAGAAAACGCTGAACCTAGAACCAATGAATCGCATGGGGGCGAAATCAAAAGGATGAACAAACAATCATACCCGGCAAGGACATCGAAGTTCTTGGCCAGCACCTTGAGGAAAGATCCGGACCCCATCTTGCTCTCTGCTCCTCCTCCAGTAGAACAGAACTATCGGCCTCCCCTGCAGCTAAAAACCTGGAAGCGCGCGCTCTCTCTCTCTCTTCCTGTCTTCCTCTCTCTTCTTTTGGTTCTCAATTCTCAACCAGTCAGTCTGTCCTAACGTTTCTCTCTGTGGCGGTGTGGCCGGCGTCGGGCCCCACCGTCAATGCGGAAGAAATATGCGGCCGCCGACCGTCCGCTCGTGGCGTTTTCTCTCGCGGAATGATAGACGAAGGTTCTGGGGTGTTCAGAATCGGCGGCCCACAGGGCTAGAGCCCGACCTAAGCAATCACGGCTGTGGAGAACGGATGTGGCCCCGCCCATTGCACGTGAATCAAGCAGTCCAGTTGCCTGGGCCTAATATATGCTCTGGATATCTTTATTTGTGTTTCCAAAATTATAAAGCTAGAGAACTTAAAAGTCCTGTTACCATAGCTTTGTTTCACCTCAAAGACGTTCTGCTCCAAAACTTTTTATGATAGAGCAGCTCTATTTATAGAGTGACAGGTAAATACCTCCAAATTTCATGTATATATTGCTTTTTAAGGATTTTAGAGTAGCAAAAGAGGTATTTCAAAAAATTGTACTACATCTCTTAAATATGGACTTTGTAACTCTGGAGTTGGTGTGTTTTGTTGTCTCTGGTCAGCTTCCCTTAAAATTTTGCTATGGAGGCAATGCCAAACTCCATGTTAGTAAGGCTATTCGCACTGCATGCGGTTATTGGGTACCGAATTGTGGACCCAAGCACTCAGTGACAAGAAAGGGAAACACAAAGCACGACAAGACGATTGGTAGGAAATGTAGCATCTTGTTCTGCGTGTCCGAAAGAGAAATGGCCTTATGGACTAACTAGTTTGCCTAGTCTTTGATTCACAGGGTCATAAGTCCACTCAACTCAGTTCTAAGTCAGAAAGAGCTCAAAACCAACCATAGAGAGGGTAAAACTTGGAAAATATAAAGAATGCATAGTTTTACACTTTGGATAAGTTGCATATACCCCTAGAAACCTATTTGACACATCTAAGGAGGTTGGAAATCTCAGGTTTGCAAAGTCAATATTTTGGTGCTAGTTTGAGAAAAAAACAAGTTTCTAAGTTGGAGAGAAGAAAAAGTCCAAAAAATATGACTTAGACTAGTTGGATTGTCACCACTTATGTTTGTCTAAGTCATAACATCTCCCTCAAAGACAGCCAAAAAGATTTGGAGAAGAATTGGACAAAAGAAGAAAATTTGGGCTGCTGCCTGAGCACCGGGGGATCACTGGGAGCGCATTGGAGGCTCACCGGACCGTCCGGCCCGAGGACACCATTTCCGCCAATTTTAGGCTGGCACACCAAGGCACACTAAGGCATATTTTAGGCTCGCCGGACTGTCCGGTGTACACTAGCTCTGTCTGATGTGAATTATAGGGAACCAACTAGCTTCAGGTTTTTCTAGGAGTCGGAGCACCGGATCGTCGGTGCACACTGGACCATCTGACAGAGGACCAACGGCCACCTGCAAAACTAGAACGATCATCTGCTCTGGCACTGTTCACTGTCCGGTGGTGCACCAGACAATTGACGTTCATTGTCCGGTGCGCCAACCGATCGACAGTGCAGTTTTGCCACTCCTTCTCCAACGACTATTTGGATAGGTGGGGCTATAAATACCTCCAACCAGCACATTGAAGACACAAGTCCCTTTCCAACCTTCCAAACATTAAGTGCAACATCTCCACGCATTCAAAGCACTTCTCACGCCACAGTTTATCATTTTGTGTTTGAGAGACATAGCGGCTAGCGCATTTGAGTGTTGCAAGGTCTTGTGATCATTTGAGCTTTGATTGTTCTCTTCTCTATCGCTCTTATTCTCTTGATTGTAAAGTGAGGCAAGAGGCTTCGATTCTTTGTGTGGAGGCCCTCGTGGGACTTGGTGTCCCCGAGATAGTAAAGCAAGCTCAACTGGTCTCCACGACCGTTTGAGAGAGGCAAAGGGTTGAAAGAGACATGTTCTTTCTGGACTCCTCAATGGGGACGTACATCCTTCGGGGTGGAACCTCGGGGAAAAATCGATGTGTCTTTGTGTTGGTCATAATCATTGCGATTTGCTTCTTCCCTCTCCCCTCTCTGGTTCTCTTACTTGCAATCATTTTGAGTTTGCTCCTAAAGTAATTGATTGAGCAACTCTAAGCAAGAAGGGCCCTCTTCCGCACTCCGATTTCTTTTATTCCCATTCTAACACTAACCTCGGGTGAAGTTTGTGTTCAAAGTTTATATTTTCTAGGTTTTGCCTAATCATCCCCTCTAGGCGACTTTTAATTGGTATCAGAGCCTGACACTTCATTAGAGTCTAATAACTCAAAGTGATGTCGGATGAACACGCCAAGAACGAGAAGGTGCTATCAAGAGACAGGATCGAGCCTTCGGGAGCCGAGCCCGAAGACAAGGCTTCATCAAGAGAAAATAAACCATCTAGTGACAAGCACAAGAACGAGGAGGGGAAGGAGGAATCCGTCGGCTCCACCAAGTCACACAAGAAGGATAAGGATGGCAAGAAGAAAAAAATGAAGAAGGTGGTGATCTATGAGACCAACTCCTCGCCTTTAACATTCGACGAAGAGTCGACATCCTCCAAGCATCGAGAGCGCGAAAAGAGTAACAAAATTCCTTTTCATTATTCTCACATTTTTAGACATGCCAATCTCATTTCGGTTCCATTAGGTGAACCACCACTTTTTGATGGTAAAGACTATTCAATGTGGAGTGATAAAATGATGAACCATCTAACTTCACTCCACAAAAGTATTTGGGATATTATTGAGTTTAGCATGCAGGTGCCTCAAGTTGGAGATGAGGACTATGATTCGAATGAGGCCGCCCAAATCAAACGCTTCAACGCATAAGCAACCACCATTCTCCTCACCTCATTGTGTCGGGAGGAGTACAACAAAATACAAGGGTTGAAGAGCGTGAAGGAAATTTGGCGGGACGTCCTCAAGATGACGTATGAGGGTGATCGTGTCACCAAGATCACCAAAAGGGAAATGATCAAGGCAGAGCTTGGTTGGTTCACCATCAACAAAGGAGAATAGCAACCAGCTCAAGACAATGGTGAACCAAGTCCACAACCTCGGGAGCACCAAGTGGGACGACCATGAAGTCGTCAAGGTTGTCCTAAGGTCACTTGTTTTTCGTAACACTACTCAAGTACAACTAATCTGTGAGAATCTTAGGTATGAAAAGATGTCTCCCGAGGAGGTGATTGGGAAGTTTGTGAGCTTTGAGCTTATGGTCAAAGACTCCAAACACATCGCGAACTTGGAGCAAGGAGCCACATCCACCCCAAGCCTCAACCTATTGCATTCAAAGCAACAAAAGAGATGGAGGAGACCACACCAAGCAAAGGGCCTCAAATCCACACCTCCAAGCTTGATAATGAGGAGATGGTCCTCATCATCAAAAGCTTCCAGCAAATCCTAAAACACAGGAAGGGAAAGGATCACAAATCCCATTCCAATAGGGTTTGCTATCGGTGTGGTAAGTCCGATCATTATATTGCTAAATGTCCATATGATAGTGTTAGTGACAGGGACGAGGACAAGAAGAGAAGAAAATGTACTACCACAAGAAGAAGGCGGTGAGGCACATGTTGGGAAGGAATAGGACTCCGACGCGAGCTCTAGCGACTCCTCCTCCGACGAGGACGCCGCCAACATCGTCGTCAATAAGGGACTTCTCTTCCCCAACATCTGCCACAAGTGCCTCATGACGAAGGAGGGCAAAAGGAAGGTATGGGCTAGAACCACCACCAAGTATACTACTTCCAATGATGAGGGTGATTCTAGTGATGATGAAATAAACCCATCTTTGCTTTTTCAATGCCTTTCTCCTAAGAAAATTAATGAATTAGTAAGTTCTATTGATGAAAAGAATGATGCCTTGGAATGCCAAGAAGAACTTCTCACTAAAGAACATGACAAGTATGTTAAGCTAGAGAAAGCCTTTGCTCATGAGAAAGAAAAATGCCAAAACTTGACTAATGAGCTAAAATCTTGCAATGATTCAATTTCCTGTCTTAAATCAGAGAATGTGAATTTAATTGCTAAGATTGAGGAATTGAATGCTTGCTCTATTTCTACATCTAGCGTTGAGCATGTTATTGTTTGCACTAGATGTAGAGATGTTGATGTTGATGCTATTAGTGATCACCTTTCTTTGATTAAGAACCAAAATGATCACATAGCTAAGGGTGTGTTTGGTTTGGCTTTTGGCTTTGGCTTTTGCCCCGTAAAAGCCAAAAGCCAAACCAAAGGGCTGGATCCAGGAAGCAGCTTTTATTTCCCCTTTTCGAAAAGCCGACTTTCTCGCAGTGTAAAACTCAAAACACCCCTAGACCTGCTTTTAGTGGCTTTCGGATGGAACTGTGAAAACATATATTGAAGAACTTTTAATGGCTTTTAGTGGTTTCCACCAAATGGTTTTTAGCTTTTTAACAGCTCACAACCCACAACAACTTTTTCCACATCTCACAGCCCACAACAACTTTTTCCACAGCCATAGCCCAACCAAACAGACCCTAAATTAGATGCTAAAATTGTCGAGCATGAGCTTGAGAATGAGAAATTTAAATTTTCTCGTAGTATGCTTTATAATGGGAGACGCCCTGGCATTGAGGATGGTATTGGCTTCCAACCTATGAGCCAAGACAACATCAAGCTTAATGCCAAGGAAACAAAATTCCTCAATTTGTGAAGGGCAAGGCTCCTCTGGTGCAAGATAGAAAAGGTTACATTTTATATCCTGAGAACTATCCTACTCATAAAATTAGAAGAATTCATGCTAGGAAATCTCATTCTGTTGATCATCATGCTTATATTTACAATAATGAAGCATCTAGCCCTAGGCATTCTACTTCACATGCTAAGAATGTTAAAATGCCTAAGAAGAAAGTTGTTGATGCATCAAATGAGACAAAGCTTTCATTTAATACCCTTGATGCATCTTATGTTCTCACTAGCATATCTGACACAATGGTGGCCAAATATGTTGGTACTCGACCTAAGAGTCCTAAGACTTGTGTTTGGGTACCAAAAGTGCTTGTTACTAATGTGAAAGGACCCAAGACCATTTGGGCACCTAAATGCAAAGCATAAATTTGTGTTGTAGGTTCATGCATCCAGTAGAACAAGTTGGATAATTGATAGTGATGCACTAACCACATGACTGGGGAGAAGAAGATGTTCTCCTCATATGAGAAAATGATGATCTCAAAAGGCAATCACATTCGGGGATGGAAATCTAGGTTTGGTCGAAGGATTGGGTAAAATTGCTATATCTCCTGATCATACCATTTCAAATGTATTTATTGTAGATGCCTTAGATTACAATCTTCTTTTTGTTTCTCAATTATGTCATATGGGCTACAATTTTTTATATACAAATGTTGGTGTTACCGTTTATTAGAAGAAGTGATGATTTTGTTGCTTTTAAGGGAGTGTTAAAGGGTCAACTATACTTAGTTGATTTCACTAATGAAAATGTTGAACTTTACACTTGCTTATTTGCTAAAACAATATGGGTTGGCTCTGACATAGCCGACTTGCCATGTTGGGATGAAGAATCTTCACCATCTTCTAAAAGGGAAGCACATTTTAGGACTAACCAATGTTCATTTTAAGAATGACAGATCTTGTAGTGCATGCCAAGCAAGGAAGCAGGTTAGAGTCCATCATTCACACAAGAACATCATGACGATCGAGAGACCACTTGAGCTACTCCACACGGATAAGCATCGGCGGGAATAAGTATTATCTTTTTATTATGAACGACGTGGAGGGCCGACTCCTCCGCAACAACAGGGCTAGCGTCGTGGCTAGTCTCTGGCATCGTGAAGGATGTCGATGTAGAAGCTGTAGGGGGCTCCACACCATTGGATGCCTTCCATCGTGCATCCGGACGAGAAAACATTTCATGCCACTTCGCACTTGTGCATCGAAGAGCTTGGAAATCTTGACGAGAAGAAGCTTGGTGTTAAGACTCATGGCTCATGGTGATGGGGATGCAAGGATCAACCGCCTCTAATACCAATTGTTAACAACATCCAATCACATGAACACAATAGCCACCACCAAGGCTCTGGTATAATTCAGTATGTAGAGATGGAGTTCGGTAAGAAGCAACAAGCAGGGAATCGACGCTAGGAGGAAGATGCTAGAAGGTTATAGGAACACAGGGAGTGCGGAATCTAGGTACAAGAGAATGAGGCTAGAGAGGAAGAAGTGAGAGCACCTAGAGGGGGGGGGGGTGAATAGGTGATCCTATAAAACTTAAAACTTAACACCACAAACTTGATTAAGAGTTAGTATAATGAAATCAAGTGAGTAGAGAGGAGAGCTCTTGTGAAGCACAATAGACACAATAAGGACAAGCACAAGAGACACGAGGATTTTATCCCGTGGTTCGGCCAAGTACAAAACTTGCCTACTCCACGTTGTGGCGTCCCAACGGACGAGAGTTGCACTCAACTCCTCTCAAGTGATCCAATGATCAACTTGAATACCACAGTGTTCTTTTCACTTTGCTCTATTCCCGTTTGCAAGGAATCTCCACAACTTGGAGTCTATCGCCCTTACAATAAGAATCAATATGAAGCACAAGAGTAAGGAAGGGAAGCAACACACTCAAAACCACAGCAAGTACGCACACACACAATCAAGACTTGAGCTCAAAACAATATCTCAAGGTTCTCACTAGGACAGAGCTCAAATCACTAAGAATGTCGAACTAGTGCGCAAGAGTGAAGTGTGAATGATTAACAATGCTCAAAGGTTACTTGGGTGCCTTCCTCCATGCGCCTAGGGGTCCCTTTTATAGCCCCAAGGCAGCTAGGAACCGTTGAGAGCAATCTGGGAAGGCAATTCTTGCCTTCTGTCACCTGGCGCACCGGACAGTCCGGTGCACCACCGGACACTGTCCGGTGCGGATCTCTTTCCTTATTTGGCGAAGCCGACCGTTGCAGTCTTGGAGCCGTTGGCGCACCGGACACTGTCCGGTGCACACCGGACAGTCTGGTGCCCCCTTCCGACCGTTGGCTCGGCTACGTGTCTCGCGCGGATCGCGCGGCCGACCGTTGGCTCACCGGACAGTCCGGTGCACACCGGACAGTCTGGTGAATTTTAGCCGTACGCAGTTAATCACTTCCCGAGAGCAGCAAGTTCGCCTGGGCCAGCCTGGCACACCGGACACTGTCCGGTGCACCACCGGATACTGTCCGGTGCACCCAGACAGAGTTGACTTTGGCTGAACAAAGCCATCTTTAGTTCCAACTTGATTTTTCCTGTTTTCAGCACTTAGACACAATACATTAGTCTCTAAAACAATGTACTAAGTCTGAGAAACATACCTTTATACTTGGTTTGTACTTTGTCCACCATTTAACACTTAGGCACTTGTGTTGGACACTAAATCACCAAAATACTTAGAAATGGCCCAAGGGCACATTTCCCTTTCAATCTCCCCCTTTTTGGTGATTTATGCCAACACAACATAAAGCAAGTAGAACAAGTGCAAAATCACTTCAAATAAGAATTCAAAATTGTTTTGATTCAAATTTGACATATATGGATCATTCTTTGCCACCACTTGGTTTGTTTTTGCAAATCAAACTCAATTTCCTATCTCTAAGTCAAACACACTTGTTGAAACATAAAGAGAGATATTTCAAGAGAAATTGATCAACGAGTTCAAAACTCCCCCTTTTTCCCATAATTAAACCTTCGCCCCACAAGAGACCAATTTTTGACAATAAGAGGCAACCAAGAGTATTTTGACAAACAAAAACTTTAACTCTACTTTTTTAAAAAATTCTCAAGTGGTAGCTGATCCATTTCTTGCTTTGGCCTTATTTTCTCCCCCTTTGGCATCAAGCACCAAAACGGGATCAATTTTGGCCCTTTAACCCCATTGCCTCACCAAAATCTTCAACTAAGAGTAAAAAGGCAATAAGAGTACAAGGATGAACTTGGAATAAGTTACTCTTTCATCGGAGTGCAGTGGAAGTCTTGCATGGTCCAAGTCCACCTTTTCCCTTTCAAACCTCCTTTGAGACTAAATTAAGCAAACTCAAGCACACAGTTAGTCTCAAAGGGTCAAGTTGTAGCACATCTCCCCCTAAATTTGTGCATCACTTGCAAAGGACTTGTGAGGTCCAGGGAGTACTTGTACAACTTGAGCACCATAAATAAACAAAATGCATTAAGGAACATGATCACAGACATAAACACATGCATGCTATAAATCAATCCAAGTTCTGCGAATCTAAGACATTTAGCTCACTACGCAGCTTGCAAAAGGTCTGCTCATCTAAAGGCTTGGTAAAGATATCGGCTAGCTGGTTCTCGGAGCTAACATGAAACACTTCGATATCTCCCTTTTGCTGGTGGTCTCTCAAAAAGTGATGTCGGATGTCTATGTGCTTTGTGCGGCTGTGTTCAACAGGATTATCCGCCATGCGGATGGCACTCTCATTATCACATAGGAGTGGGACTTTGCTCAGATTGTAGCCAAAGTCCCTGAGGGTTTGCCTCATCCAAAGTAATTGCACGCAACACTGTCCTGTGGCAACATACTCGGCCTCAGCGGTGGATAGGGCAACAGAGGTTTGTTTCTTAGAGCTCCACGACACCAGAGACCTTCCTAAGAATTGGCACGTCCCCGATGTACTCTTCCTATCGACCTTACATCCAGCATAGTCGGAGTCTGAATATCCAATCAAGTCAAAGGTAGACCCCTTTGGATACCAGATCCCGAAGCAAGGCGTAGCGACTAAGTATCTAAGAATTCGCTTCACCGCCACTAAGTGACACTCCCTTGGATCAGATTGAAATCTAGCACACATGCATACACTAAGCATAATATCCAGTCTACTAGCACATAAATAAAGTAAAGACCCTATCATAGACCGGTATGCCTTTTGATCAACGGACTTACCTCCTTTGTTGAGGTCGGTGTGTCCGTCGGTTCCCATTGGAGTCTTTGCGGGCTTGGCGTCCTTCATCCCAAACCGCTTGATCAAATCTTGCGTGTACTTCGTTTGGGATATGAAGGTCCCATCCTTGAGTTGCCTCACTTGGAACCCAAGGAAATAGCTTAACTCGCCCATCATCGACATCTCAAACTTTTGAGTCATCACCCTGCTAAACTCTTCACAAGAATTTTGGTTAGTAGAGCCAAATATTATGTCATCGACATAAATTTGGCACACAAAAAGATTACCATCACATGTCTTAGTGAAAAGAGTTGGATCGGCTTTCCCAACCTTGAAAGCATTAGCAATTAAAAAGTCTCTAAGGCATTCATACCATGCTCTTGGGGCTTGCTTAAGTCCATAGAGCGCCTTAGTGAGCTTACACACGTGGTCGGGGTACCGTTCATCCTCGAAGCCAGGGGGTTGCTCCACATATACCTCCTCCTTGATTGGCCCATTGAGGAAAGCGCTCTTCACATCCATTTGGAACAACCTGAAAGAATGGTGAGCGGCATATGCTAGCAAAATGCGAATGGACTCTAGCCTAGCCACAGGAGCAAAAGTCTCCTCAAAGTCCAAACCTGCGACTTGGGCATAACCTTTTGCCACAAGTCTAGCCTTGTTCCTTGTCACCACCCCGTGCTTGTCTTGTTTGTTGCGAAACACCCACGTGGTTCCCACAACATTTTGCTTGGGACGAGGCACTAGTGTCCAAATTTCATTTCTCTTGAAGTTATTGAGCTCCTCTTGCATGGCCAACGCCCAGTCCGGATCTAGCAAGGCCTCCTCTACCCTGAAAGGCTCAATAGAAGAGACAAAGGAGTAATGCTCACAAAAAATAACTAATCGAGACCGAGTAGTTACTCCCTTGCTAATGTCACCCAAAATCTGGTCGACGAGATGATCCCTTTGAATCATCGCTCGGACTTGAGTTGGAGGTGCCGATTGTGCTTCTTCCTCCATTACATGATCATCTTGTGCTCCCCCTTGATCATACTCCTCCTCTTGATGAACCTGTTCATCGTCTTGAGTTGGGGGATGCACCATTGTTGAGGAAGAAGGTTGATCTTGCTCCTTTTGATCCAGTGGCCTCACATCTCCAATCGCCATGGTGTGTATTGCGGCCGTTGGAACGTCTTCTTCATCTACATCATCAAGATCAACAACTTGCTCTCTTGGAGAGCTATTAGTCTCATCAAATACAACGTCGCTAGAGACTTCAACCAAACCCGATGATTTGTTGAAGACCCTATACGCCTTTGTATTTGAGTCATAACCTAACAAAAACCCTTCTACCGCTTTGGGAGCAAATTTGGAATTCCTACCCTTCTTCACTAGAATGTAGCATTTACTCCCAAAAACTCGGAAATACGAAACATTGGGTTTGTTACCGGTTAGTAGCTCATACGAAGTCTTCTTGAGGAGGCGATGAAGGTAGACCCGGTTGATGGCGTGGCAAGCCGTGTTCACGGCTTCTGACCAAAAGCGCTCGGGGGTCTTGAACTCTCCAAGCATCGTCCTCGCCATGTCGATTAGCGTCCTGTTCTTCCTCTCTACCACACCATTTTGTTGTGGTGTGTAGGGAGCGGAAAACTCGTGCTTGATCCCTTCCTCCTCAAGGTACTCCTCCACTTGAAGGTTCTTGAACTCGGACCCGTTGTCGCTCCTTATCTTCTTCACCTTGAGCTCAAACTCATTTTGAGCTCTCCTTAGGAAGCGCTTGAGGGTCCCTTGGGTTTCAGACTTATCCTGCAAAAAGAACACCCAAGTGAAGCGGGAAAAGTCATCAAGAATAACTAGACCATACTTACTTCCTCCTATGCTTAGATAGGCGACGGGTCCGAAGAGGTCCATATGTAGCAGCTCCAGGGGTCTTGATATGGTCATCACATTCTTGCTGTGATGCACTCCTCCCACTTGTTTACCTGCTTGACAAGCTGCACAAGGTCTATCTTTTTCGAAATGCACGTTAGTTAAACCTATCACGTGTTCTCCCTTTAGAAGCTTGTGGAGGTTCTTCATTCCCACATGTGCTAAACGGCGATGCCACAGCCAGCCCATGCAAGTCTTAGCAATTAAGCATGCATCTAGACCGGCCTCCTCTTTTGCAAAATCAACTAAATAAAGTTTGCCGTCTAGTACACCCTTAAAAGCTAGTGAGCCATCACACCTTCTAAAGACAGACACATCTATATTTGTGAATAAACAATTATATCCCATATTGCATAATTGACTAACAGATAACAAATTATATCCAAGTGACTCAACTAAAAACACATTAGAAATAGAGTGCTCATTTGAGATTGCAATCTTGCCTAAGCCTTTCACCTTGCCTTGGTTCCCATCACCGAATATGATTGAATCTTGGGGATCCTTGTTCTTGACGTAGGAGGTGAACATCTTCTTCTCCCCTGTCATGTGGTTTGTGCATCCGCTGTCGATAATCCAGCTTGAACCCCCGGATGCATAAACCTGCAAGGCAAATTTAGGCTTGGGTTTTAGGTACCCAACTCTTGTTGGGTCCTACAAGGTTAGTCACAATGGCTTTAGGGACCCAAATGCAAGTTCTATCTCCCTTGCATCTTGCCCCTAACTTCCTAGCAATTACCTTCTTATTCTTTCTACAAATAGCAAATGAAGCATTGCAAGCATGATATATTGTAGAAGGTTCATTAATTTTCCTAGGAACATTAACACCATTTCTCCTAGGCATATGATGAACAACATTTCTCCTAGACATATCTCTATCATGCATATAGGAAGAACTAGAAGCAAACTAAGCATATGAATCAAAAGTATCATAACTTCTATAGGTATTTCTAGAATGTCTCCTATCATGATACATAAAGGCATGGTTCTTTTTAGCACTACTTGCCATAGGGGCCTTCCCTTTCTCCTTGGCGGAGATGGAAGCCTTATGGCTTGTTAAGTTCTTGGCTTCCCTCTTGAAGCCAAGCCCATCCTTAATTGAGGGGTGTCTACCAACTGTGTAGGCATCCCTAGCAAATTTTAGTTTATCAAAATCACTTTTGCTAGTCCTAAGTTGGGCATTAAGACTAGCTACTTCATCATTTAATTTAGAGATGCAAACTAGGTGTTCACTACAAGCATTAATATTAAAATCTTTACACCTAGTGCAAGTTACAACATTTTCTACACAAGATGTTGATTTACTAGTTGTTTCTAACTTAGCATTCAAATTATCATTTATGCTCCTCAAGCTAGAAATTGTCTCATGGCAAGTAGATAGTTCACAAGAAAGCACTTCATTCCTTTTAACTTCTAAAGCATGAGATTTTTGTGCCTCTATAAATTTGTCATGTTCTTCATACAACAAATCCTCTTGCTTTTCTAATAACCTATTCTTATCATTCAAGGCATCAATTAATTCATTAATTTTATCAACCTTGGTTCTATCTAGGCCCTTGAATAAACATGAATAATCTATTTCATCATCATCACTAGACTCGTCCTCACTTGAAGAAGCATAAGTACTAGTATTACGAGTGCTTACTTTCTTCTCCCTTGCCATGAGGCAAGTGTGATGCTCGTTGGGGAAGAGTGATGACTTGTTGAAGGCGGTGGCGGCGAGTCCTTCGTCGTCGGAGTCGGAAGAGAAGCAATCCGAATCCCACTCCTTTCCAAGATGTGCCTCGCCCTTCGCCTTCTTGTAGTTTTTCTTCTTTTCCCACTTTCCACTCTTCTTTTCCTGGTCACTATCATTATCGGGACAATTAGCGATAAAGTGACCAATCTTACCACATTTGAAGCAGGAGCGCTTCCCCTTTGTCTTGTTCTTGTTGGGGTGCTCCTTGCGACCCTTTAGTGCCGTCTTGAATCTCTTGATGATGAGGGCCATCTCTTCATCATTAAGCCCGGCCGCCTCAACTTGCGCCACCTTGTTAGGTAGCGCCTCCTTGCTCCTTGTTGCCTTGAGAGCTATAGTTTGAGGCTCTTGGATTGGGCTATTTAATGCATCGTCGACGTATCTAGCCTCCTTGATCATCATCCGCCCGCTTACGAACTTTCCAAGGATCTCCTCGGGCGTCATCTTCGTGTACCTAGGATTCTCACGAATATTGTTCACAAGATGTGGATCAAGGACGGTAAAGGACCTTAGCATTAGGCGGACAACGTCGTGGTCCGTCCATCGCGTGCTTCCATAGCTCCTTATCTTGTTGATGAGGGTCTTGAGCCTGTTGTACGTCTGTGTTGGCTCCTCCCCTCTTATCATCGCGAATCTCCCGAGTTCGCCTTCCACCAACTCCATTTTGGTGAGCATGGTGACGTCGTTCCCCTCATGTGAGATCTTGAGGGTGTCCCAGATTTGCTTGGCATTGTCCAAGCCGCTCACCTTATGGTACTCGTCCCTGCACAGTGAGGCTAACAACACAGTAGTAGCTTGTGCATTTTTATGAATCTGTTCATTGATAAACAAAGGACTATCCGAGCTATCAAATTTCATCCCACTCTCTACTATCTCTCATATACTCGGATGGAGAGAGAACAAGTGACTACGCATTTTGTGACTCCAAAATCCGTAGTCCTCTCCATCAAAATGAGGAGGTTTACCAAGTGGAATGGAAAGCAAATGTGCATTTGAGCTATGCGGAATACGAGAATAATCGAAAGAGAAGTTTGAGTTAACCGTCTTCTTTTTCTCGTAGTCGTTGTCGTCGTCCTTTTGGGAAGAAGAGGATTCACCGCTGTTGTCGTAGTAGACGATCTCCTTGATGCGCCTTGTTTTCTTCTTCCTCCCATCTCTTCTTTTGTGGCTCGAGCCCGAGTCAGTGGGCTTGTCCTCCTTTGGATCATTGACAAAGGACTCCTTCTCCTTATCGTTGACCACCATCCCCTTGCCCTTAGGATCCATCTCTTCGGGCGATTAGTCCCTTTCTTAAAGAGAACGGCTCTGATACCAATTGAGAGCACCTAGAGGGGGGTGAATAGGTGATCCTGTAAAACTTAAAACTTAACACCACAAACTTGATTAAGAGTTAGTATAATGAAATCAAGTGAGTAGAGAGGAGAGCTCTTGTGAAGCACAATAGACACAATAAGGACAAGCACAAGAGACACGAGGATTTTATCCCGTGGTTCGGCCAAGTACAAAACTTGCCTACTCCACGTTGTGGCGTCCCAACGGACGAGAGTTGCACTCAACTCCTCTCAAGTGATCCAATGATCAACTTGAATGCCACGATGTTCTTTTCACTTTGCTCTTTCCCGTTTGCAAGGAATCTCCACAACTTAGAGTCTCTCGCCCTTACAATAAGAATCAATATGAAGCACAAGAGTAAGGAAGGGAAGCAACACACTCAAAACCACAGCAAGTACGCACACACACAATCAAGACTTGAGCTCAAAACAATATCTCAAGGTTCTCACTAGGACAGAGCTCAAATCACTAAGAATGTCGAACTAGTGCGCAAGAGTGAAGTGTGAATGATTAACAATGCTCAAAGGTTGCTTGGGTGCCTTCCTCCATGCGCCTAGGGGTCCCTTTTATAGCCCCAAGGCAGCTAGGAGCCGTTGAGAGCAATCTGGGAAGGCAATTCTTGCCTTCTGTCGCCTGGCGCACCACCGGACAGTCCGGTGCACCACCGGACACTGTCCGGTGCAGATCTCTTTCCTTATTTGGCGAAGCCGACCGTTGCAGTCTTGGAGCCGTTGGCGCACCGGACAGTCCGGTGCCCCCTTCCGACCGTTGGCTCGGCCACGTGTCTCGCGCGGATCACGCGGCCGACCGTTGGCCCGGCCGACCGTTGGCTCACCGGACAGTCCGGTGCACACCGGATAGTCCGGTGAATTTTAGCCGTACGCAGTTAATCACTTCCCGAGAGCAGCAAGTTTGCCTGAGCCAGCCTGGCGCACCGGACAGTCCGGTGCACCCAGACAGAGTTGACTTTGGCTGAACAAAGCCATCTTTAATTCCAACTTGATTTTTTCTGTTTCCAGCACTTAGACACAATACATTAGTCTCTAAAACAATGTACTAAGTCTGAGAAACGTACCTTTATACTTGGTTTGTACTTTGTCCACCATTTAGCACTTAGGCACTTGTGTTGGACACTAAATCACCAAAATACTTAGAAATGGCCCAAGGGCACATTTCCCTTTCAAGAAGCCAGTAGCAAAGGTGGATATCTGTTCTCTGAATATTCGATACCCCTCACTCCATCATGTGTTGCTTCTTTGTAGTATTGGATTTGTCTTGGGCCGGCATGGGCTACTAGACATAATGGGCTATTATCCCTAACATTCTCCCTCCTTAAAAATCGACTCGCCCTCAAGTTGATGGAGATTTTGTAAACCAGGATCCCATGGCATCTATAGTTCTTTGGTTCTATCCTTTGATTGGTTGCCAATGGTCATATCTGTTGCTGCACATACACTTGCATAAAGCTCAAGGAATTTGCACTCTCCAAGCCATGGTGCTTGGAGCAAGTGTAGAAAAGCATTGTGCTACTGATGGATGTCAAATGTAATTACAAGTTCCTTCTTATGCTTTGAGAGGAATCCATCACGCCAGTTGTGTGCCGAGCAGTAAGGAAAACACCATGTTAGCAATACATGAAATAAATTAGATTGGCCTGAACTGAGCCACATGCTTACGCTAATTTGGTTAGTGAAATCACCACCCCGGTTGATTTTTAGATTCACAAGTTTAGACCCATTAGAAGATTTTGACCACGAGATGTAATCTCCTTCAGTTATCCAAGATTCTGCTAGAGGGAACTCTGTGTTTTTGTCAGTATTTCGAATACTGTGCTGGCCTAGTGACACCTGATACACTGAAGTTCCATCGACATCTTCTACCAAGATGCTACTGTCTTCTGATTCTGGATTGATTTGGCCAGTAAATTTCAATTTGCAGACAACTATCTAACCATGTATTCCCAGTGTGAAGCTTGTCAAATCGGACCAAACAGCAGGAGCATATATCATCACAACGGCCAGCACGGTATGCTTGAGGCCTTCCTTGTCCGTGCAAGCTTTGAGGGCACTGGAAACAATAATGGGTTGTTTGGTTTATAGTGTGTTTGGTTTGAGGAATGAAGCGACCCATTTTCTTCTCACTCCTCACTTTTTTATTTGGTTTGTGGAATAGAATGAGTTGATCCATCACCACTCCATTCCTCATAAGCTAATAATTAGTATATAGATGAGGAGTGGGTTGATTCCACCAAAATTGATGGAATGAACTTATGATGCATCACCTCATGAGGTATAGAGTGATTCCACAAACCAAACACACTATTAAGGAATCACTATATCCAAATTAAGGTGGTGCATCATAGGTTCATTCCTCAAATTTAATGGAATGGCCTCATTCCTCATATTAGTACTAACTAACTAACTATGAGAAATGAGGTGGTGATGGATCAACTCATTCCATTCCACAAACCAAACAAAAATAGTGAGGAGTGAGAAGATGATAGACTAGCTCATTGCTCAAACCAAACACCCTATAAACTCATTGGGGTGAAATGCCTTAGCCACACCTTTGTTGGAAACATCTGAGGAGCTCCGTCACCAAGGCCGTGCTGCACATAAGCCATGATCATTGCTGTCCATGAGACAACATCGCGGGATGCCACCCTATCAAATACAGCTGAAGCAGCCACAACATCACTGCATTGAGTATAGAAGTGTGTGACGACATTGTCCACTATCACATTGCTCTAGCCACCCTTCACAACACAACAGTGGACCTGTTGCCCCAACCTGACATCACATCACTCCCCACAAGATTTCAACAGGCAAACAAAAGTCACGTTGTCACATTGGACGCCAGCGGTGAGCATATCCATCAAAAGCCTCACAACCTCATAGGGGTAGCCAAGCTTCTGATACCCGTTCATCGTTGTTGTCCATGACACGACACTCCTCTTGGGCAATCCGTCGCACACCCTCCTCGTATTAGCAGCCTCGTCGTCCTCAACTCCACCACTGAAAGGTACATCCAGCTCAGCAACACGCTCCCCAAGCTATGCTCCATCATCTGTGACTTCATGGAGGATCGACGAATTAGGTCGTCCAGCAACTTCGTTCACACCAGCGAGCTGCTCGGGTGCTGGGAACACGCAAAGTAGGCACAAAAGCGGCTCTCAACGAGACAGGAGGGAGCGTATGCACAGCGGAAGTAGGATCACGGGTACGGGTTGTTCCATGTCACCTTATGAACATACTTGTGCACTGGTAACTGTCCCTGAGGTGGTTGGCGTCAGCGTCCGATGGCTTGGTGCGGGCACACATCGTCTAGACCTTGGGCCGTGGCTCTGTGGTAGTCACCGCCTTGCCCCCGGCCAGCGACGTAGCGAGCACTCGTGAGGTAGAGCGGTCGGCGTTGCGCGGACTCGGCCATCGCATGCTCGGTGAGGCTCGGAGTTGAACAGGTGGTGGGTGCCTCCTTGTAGTTGGCGCCAGAAACGACGTGGAGGGCCGACTCCTCCGCAACAACAGGGCTGGCGTCGTGGCCAATCTCTGCGTCATGATGAATGTCAATGTAGAAGCTGTATGGGGCTCCACTGGATGCCTTCCACCGTGCATCCCGACGAGAAAACAATTCATCCCACTTTGCCTCTTGTGCATCGAAGAGCTTGGAAATCTCGACGAGAAGAAGTTTGGTGTTGAGATTCACGGCTCCTGGTGATGGGGATGCAAGCAACAACCGCCTCTAATATCAATTGTTAACAATCTCCAATCACATGAACACAACAGCCACCACCAAGGCTTTGGTATAATCCGGTACGTAGAGATGGAGTTCGGGAGGAAGCAGTAAGCAGTGAATCAGCGCTTGGAGGAAGATGCTAGAAGGTTCTAGAAACATAGGGAATGAGGAATCTGGGTACAAGAGTGTTGAGCACCAAAAACGTCCTCGCTGACGGTCTGGCCCTGAGGCCGGATGATCCACGGTCTGGACTATCCGTCGTAGCAGCGTAGAATTTCCATCGTAGCGGTGCGGATCGTCCGCGCGTGCGTAGAATCAGTTAGTGTTCTATATTTTTGCGGGATTTGTTAGCTAAACCTGCAAGATTAACTAGAGAACCAACTTGTAACAGGTCCAGACCCCCTCTTTATATAAATGAAGGGCTATGACCGATTGAACCCCCCACAATCGATCCAATCAAATCTACTTATCGTTTTTAGCTTATGCATTAGGAGTATATCTAGTTTAGCCCTAGTTTAGCCTCCCTCTACCTTGAATCTTCACCTCTATTCGGCTCTACGTCGACTAGAGGCGTCTTGGGTGTCCTGCCGACGCCAAGAAACACCCTAGGATCTCTCCTTCCCGATGGGGTCCCTCCCAGAAGGTGAGATCTAGGTCCGCTGCGAAGAAGATGACGCTCTGTACCATCACGGACCGTCCAAGCCCTAGGCGCGGACCATCCGGATGTACACAGAGGAGGAGCCACTCTTGCGTCCAGGCCGTGGACTGTCCGTCCCTGTGCCGCAGACCGTCCGTGCCTCCGTAAAGAGCACCGCTAGGTGGTTCTTTCCAGTGTTTGACGCCCAGAACAACGCCAACACACTTTTGGCGACTCCGCTTGGGACCAGGTGTCTAGATCTACTAAAAATCAGGCCCTCAAATGGCTGGTTCTAAAGATCACACAGATATCTCCCCGAACAATATCCTGAAGCTAACTGTTGAAAGTCTGACGACCGATGGGCAACAACAATACGAAGACTACATGTGTCAAGCGAAGGAGAAAACCTTGTCACAATACACGGTGGATAGCCACCAGAAGGTTGTCAAACATGGAGAGACCGACGTCGCATCTCTTCTATCTTCGCTTCAAGTCCCCAACGTAAGTAAACCTGATGACATCCTTCTGGTGGCTATCATATGAAACTAGTAATTAGGGTTGGCTAATTTAGCCTTAGTCTGACAGGAACGTGAAGAATAGGTTAATGATTATATCCGGAGATTCTAGGACACTAGAAACTGATGTTTTTGAATCCATGTCGCAGACAAAGAGCTAGCAGGGCTGGCTTTTAATGGGTTGCTATCTTACTTAAGAGACAAATTAGATGACACTCAGTTCTTTTTAATAGCTCAGCTACATCAGCGGGCTTTGGCCTATGAAAGCCAATTTAAAGAGACATCAAAATCGGTCGCCCGTACTATACATCTAGTAGAGCGTGATAGTTCAGATGATGAACCCGCAGATGTATATACCGCTGAGCTTGTTTGGCCAAAGAAGGCCAAATCTTCTGCGTGTTCTTCTTTACAGCCGGTTCAAAAGAATCAGCAAGAAGAGGTTAAATTTACTTTTAATATTGCCAAATGCGATAAAATATTTGACAAGCTACTAAAAAATGACAACATTAAATTAACACATATTATTCCTCCTTTGGATGAATTAAAGAGACGTGCTTAATGCAAGTGGCATAATTCTTTTTCCCATGCCACCAATGATTGTAATGTTTTTCATCGACAGATACAATCAGCCAGAAATGAGGGTCGGTTGGTTTTTTAGGAGATGCAAGTGGACACACAATCATTTCGTGTCAATACAATAGAACCCAAAAGCAAAAAAGTCTTGGTTCGACCGGAAATGACCGATAAAGGCAAGGGCAAAATTATCATCATTGGTGATCCTTGCACGTCAAACATACCACAAGGAGGGATTTCTCTAGACAAGAATACTAACAAGTTCGGAGACATCGGGGGGGGGGGGCAGGCTCAATTGAGCAGCCGAGCACGACAGCCTGACCCGAGGATCGCGGACGGTCCAGCACCTACGCAAGGACAGTCCGGTGCTCAGGCAGACGGTCCAGCTGATTCAGTCAGATAGTCCGCCCATACCCAGGGACGTCAGCCTTCACAAGAAGAAAAAAGGGGACATAGGGGCAAAGCAAAAATAACGCACATGGTCGACTCGTCAAAGCCGACCCTACTTTCGATCAATTGCTCATCAAATATGATAGCAAGGAGGACATTCTATGCTATCGGCCAATAAAGAAACCCCGGTCACCCGCTAAAACAAAACGGTCGAATAAAACGGCCCGAAAGGCGACGCATCAAGCATCGCATATTCATCTTGTGATGCCAGGATACTTTCCACCCGCTTACTCATCGTCGACATATTGTCCTGTGCAAATATGGAATGGTACGACGATGAACCCATGGTACATGCATAGTCCCTTTGTCTATTCAGCCTAGGGGGCACTTCATTCCATACATTTTGATTCGTCGATCAGATGGTCATGGCCGAGAAAGATCAATCCAAAACGACCTTTATGCATTAGAGCTCTATTGAATGATCACCCTATTGGTTTGAAAAGCCGGTGACTTGCATCAGGCTTAGTTCTTACTTCGGGAACAAAATAATTTATGAGATCTATTGTTTTCTGAAGGGTGCTGGCAGTGCATATGCTTTTGGTTCGTCAACCTCCACCAAAAGGTAGTGGGCATATGATGAGCACCAAAAACGTCCACGCGGACGGTCTAGCTCTGAGGCCGGACGATCCGCGGTTCGGACTGTCTGTCGTAGTGGCGCGGATCGTCCGTGCGTGCGTAGAATCAGTTAGGGTTCCAGATATCTTGCAGGATTCGTTAGCTAAACATGCGGGATTAACTCGAGAACCGACTTGTAACGGGTCTAGACCTCCCGTTTATATAGATGAAGGGCTACGGCCGATTGAACCCCCCATAATCGATCCAATCAAATACACTTATCGTTTTTACCTTTTGCATTAGGTGTAGCTCTAGTTTAGCCTCCCTCTACCTCGAATCTTCACCTCTCTTGGACTCTACATAGACTAGCGACGTCTTGGGTGGCCTGCCAACGCTAAGACACACCCTAGGATCTTTTCTCCCCGATGGGGTCCCTCTCGGAAGACGAGATCTAGGTATGCTACGAAGAAGACGATGCTCTACGCCATCGCAGACCGTCCGAGCCCCAGGCGTGGACCGCTCGGACGTACGCAGAGGAGGAGCGGCTCTTGCGGACTGTCCAGCCCTGTGCCGCGGACGTCCGCGTCTCTGCAGAGAGCACCACCAGGTGGTTCATTCCAGTGTTTGGCGCCTAGATCGGCACCAACAAAGAGGATGAAGCTAAAGAGGAAGAAGCCAATAGCGAAGATGGATGTCTGTTCTCTGAATATTTGATACCCCTCACTCCATCCTGTGTTGCTTCTTTGTAATATTGGATTTATCTTGGGCCGACATGGGCTGTTAGACAGAATGGGTCGCTGTCCCTAACAATGCCCCACATGGAGATGAAGTTCGGGTGTGTGGTGTTGCTCGGAGAGACGACAACGAAAGGAGACTGGATGGCGGGGTGGTGCTTGAAGAGATGGCAGCCACGTGGGTCTTGCGGATGTGTGGCATTGTGGGGAGGGGAAGTCGGGAAGGGGAGAAGGCTCTTCGGTACTCGATGGATGTTTTTTAGAGTTAGTTGGTGCAGGAAAGATAGATAAAAACGAATGGTTGGAGATAAAAGATATATAGGTGAAGAATTTTTTAAAAGGATACAATAAAATATAATAAATAGTATATAAAAAAAGATATATAGGTGAAATATGAGTTATACACGGGAAATATTTGGAGACAGCCTAATGGCAACGATGAATCCTAAGATTGAGTGGCTGGGTTTCATAGGACGAGTTTGCATATACTCCGTACGTGCTAACTACTCTCTTGGAATTATTTTAATCCACTTTAGGGCCTGTTCGGCACCATAGGAATTTTCTGGGGGCTGTTTTTTTTCCATATATGGTTTGGGTGAATCCAAGCTTTCCACCCAATCCATTGAGGGATTCAATCCCTAAACCCAATCAACAAATATTTGTTCGTTTATTCCATATGGAACAATCTAAAAACTGAAAACTGAATAACGCTATCTGAAAACTTAAAACTGAATAAACCCAATCAATAAACAAGCTGAAAACTGCAGTCTGAATAACGCTATCTATTTTTGAGAAAGTAGAGACGAGCACATGTCTGCACAGTCTGAAACGACTGAAGAAACAAGCTGAAAACTGCACAGCCTCCACAGACCGAAGAAATAGTCTCTACATGCACATGCAAGCTTCAGACCACACACACTACAAGCTAAGCCTTATTGACTGAAACTGAATAAACTGAATAAACAGCCTGCACAGACTGAAGATGTGACTTGACTTTCTCTTCCTCTAGAGATATTGATAATATCTTTATCCTTGGACCCTAGAACACCATGAGACAAATGAATGAGTATGCACAATAAATCCAAGCAAACTACAATAGAAAAGAATGTGAGTCAATAGCACAACAATAAATGGACATGTAATATAACACATTGTTGCTAATTTCCAAGTGATCATGATATAAACATCATGATAATCATTTGATCATGTTGATCATTTGAATAGAGTATCAATAATTCAAAATTAATTTTGCAGCCAAACTGATCAAAACAGAGTACTAAACTAATCAACATTATTGCACCGCTCAAAATAGATAGCTAATCAGAGATATTGTGAATCTTACCTTTAGAGTTTACCCATCTTCCCCCTTAGCCATAGGAGAGCGACTTCTGGCTCATCATCATTGAAGCAAATAAATGTTTCTCTGTAATTTGGTGTGTTAAACACCTCAGCTGCTTTGATCTTCTCATCTCTTGTGATATCCATAGTCTTAAGAACAGAAATACACCTCTTGATAGAAAAATCATTATCTTGAGCAACTTCCTTCTCTTTTGTTGATTGTGCAGCCTCATCTGCAACTTGCTTTGTTTTCACATCAAGGTACCTCCCTATCAGCCCTTCTAGTGCATCTTTCCTCACTCTCTTTGTCTCCTTCTCTTGATTGACAATTGGTGCATCTGACCTTTTAGGTAACCTCTGTTCAACCCTTTCAACAATTACTATATCTTCATCTTGTTCTATTCTCGCATCTACTTGTGGTTCATTAGTATCTTCATCTTCCACTTCTATGGTTTTAAATTTCTCTCCTTCATCAGAATTTTGTAGTGGTTGAGAGGAAAAGACTTCTTGCGGAACTTCTTAGCTCTAAGAAATGTCTGCAATGTGAACACAAGACTATTTCATAAAAACTGAAACTGAAATTATTATTTTCAAACAATAAAAACATGCTACTAATTCATTTTGAGCAGCAAACTGAAATAAGAACCTGGGTAAAGCATATGCTTCTTACAGTGATAATGTTGTCCCATATCGTTGGTTCAGCAATGATCATGCATCTTTTTTCATTCCAAGAAACTCTTTCAAGTGGTACCTAACCCCACGATAAGGCGCAAGAAAGGAAGCTGTATTGGCATAACCACCATCTACTAGTTAGAACTTTCCTATAGAATTGGTCATTGCAGATCTGAGAACCATTGAATCTGTTGCTGATCCTTCCCATCCAGCTGACAAATAAGTGACTCTGAGATCAAAATCACAAACGAACATCACATTTTGACTAAGTGTCCCTTTTCTATTCCTGAATGGTGCAGCTTGATTAGGTGACATTGATATTGGAACGTGGGTTCCATATATTGAACCTAGGCAATTCTGCAAAAAAGTAAAAAAAGAAATGATCTTCTAAGATCATTTAAGGTTGAGTACCTTGTAAGATTGAGACATAAGAGTTAAAAGAAATCACCTTAAAGTAAGGGTAAAATCGGTTATCTTCGCGAACTTTTGCATGTACTTGATTGGAGGGAGGTTTTAGGAACCGCATGCTGAGGGCAGGGATAACTATGTCAAAGAAATGTTTGATCACACGATGGAATGTATCATTGCTGTGACCAAAGAATACTTGGAGATACTCAAATGACGCATTGTGACTAATCATATATAAAAAGAAACCAAGCTTCTCCTCGACCTTGATTCTAGTGTCTTTAACCAACCCTTCGCTTCTAAGATAATTGACCAAGGCTTTAAAGATGTAAGGTTCCATCCTAAATGATGTCCTACAATTCTTGATGTGGCCTTCAAGTAGCTCCCTAACCTTTTCCTCTCCAGTTAGCATTGATGTATGTCGCAAGTTTTTTTCACTATCTCCAATAATATAGCCCAAGAGATGTAGAGTAGGGAGAATTAAAAGCATGAGGTCGTCATCATCATCATCCCTCCTTTTTCTAATGCGATCTCTAGTATTCATATCCATTGTAAAACTATAAGCAATATCAAGGAACACAAGGAAATCAAGTTAACAAAAATAGTTACACACTTCATATAATTTTAAGACTATAAATTTTGCACACAGCACCTTGAAAAATGGATTAGACATCGGATCTCAAGAGGGGGAAAGCTCGTCCTCGCGACTCTCACAAGAGTAGGGACAATCTGAAAATAGATACAAGAGTAGATACAATATGAAAATAGATACAAATGAACCTACAATGAATGCACAACACTGACCGACATGACCTGAAACTGAAAGGAAACAAAGCGGAGAAATACACACACTACAACTGATCGAACAGCTGCACGCGCGCCGGTCGGTGGCCCCAGCTTTGGGTTTTAGCTTATCTATTAGTAGCAGCTACCACCGACTGGCTGCTGACCTCAGTTGAACATGCAAAGCTGCTGAATGCTGAGCTGAAATGCCGAAGGGGGCTAGAATAACATGGTGATGGGGGGCACGATAATACATAAGGTTCAACGGCACCACATTGGCCAATGTCGCACAGTTGCGTAGAAGTACAGAACCAACCGCGTGGTTACATAGCAATCAAACTCAGTCCAAGTCTTCTGGATAGATTAATAGCAACTGCTAGGTAATTCATCATATCAGGCGCATTATATAGGCGTCTCACAAAAGCTGAATGGCAGCAGCGATACTAGGCATGGTGCGTAGAGGAGGACAGGACTGCAAAACGCTAGGGGGCTCATGGACTGTTTCTTAGGGTCAAACTAGCAAGTAAAAATTTCGTCAAACTAGCAAGTAAAAATTTGGGAGGTCATAAAAGCAGTTGGGAAGTGCGGGTGTGGGCAATAGGGTCAACTTTGTGGCGTGCATGGCCTATCTGTGCCCCGGCCGCGGCGACGGCGGTGCTTAATTCGGTTCCGGTGGGTGGAGCTGCAGGGCGGGCAGAGCCGGCCGCACGCCCGTCCGCGTCGGTCGGTCGCGCCGCTGGGTCGCAGCGCTGCGCGGCTTGCCCCCCGGACAACCCAAGAACGAAGGCCCGCCGACTGCGAATGGATCTGTTAACTTACAAGAGCTGCGAATGGATCTGGTGGATTTGCGCCGGGCCCAGGTGGTTTAGCGCCAGCCTTGACGCGGCATCCACCGACGACGTCGGGCAGAGGCGGGAGCTGC
Source organism: Zea mays (assembly GCF_902167145.1). NCBI lineage: Eukaryota > Viridiplantae > Streptophyta > Magnoliopsida > Poales > Poaceae > Zea > Zea mays. Next base: position 6,360,080 of record NC_050104.1, on the reverse strand, counting down.
GAGAAGGAGGTGGCAGTGGGAGCAGGAGGTGGTGGCGGGAGCGCGGTGTAAGAAACGTGCGGCGGCGCGCTCATCTCAGTCGCGTGCGGCGAGTTGGATTTGTTCCAGAACAAACGAGCTAGGGTTACAATCCAGGAGTACAAGAGTAAAAAAACAATCTAAACCTCTGGGCTACAAACCATACTGGGCTTAAACGAAGAGAAAAAACAAATCATCCTGGAATTTTTTCTGGGCTTGGATTGTGGGCTGGATTGGATCCCAATTCAGATTAAACCAGGCCTGGTTTGGTATAACCGAACAGGGCCTTAGGTTCCTCTTAGTACCTTCCTACTTTTAACCATAAGATCTAGATCAATAAACGGTACTATTATTTTAAAGCACCGTATATAAAACTTATTGAGCCAGAACCACACTCATTTTAGAACGAATGTAATTTTTTTCTTGAGGAAACAGAAGGGGTAAATAAATTTTAATGTAATTGAATCACAGTGCAATAAACCCCTAAGTAAACCTGACAATGCGTCATTTCAAAATCCTAATGTTCTTATCTACAACGTGATGATCCATGGTCGACTATCATTACCGATCATGAACCCTGTTCGCTTGGCTTTAGGGACCCTTTGGTTCAAAGCTAATTGTATCATATTTTGTCTAAGGGTTTTGCCTGAATTAAAGAACTAACCTTAGATAGAAAAAATTAGATAAAATGTGATAAGTTAGTCAGCAAACTAAATAGACTCTTAATATATACCGACTTTTACTATTTCTACAGTGTTTTGTCTCTATAGATTACAGCAGCAGTGGTTTGAACAGATGGCTTTAATTCAAAGTGAACAACCTTATGATAACCAACCCCCTTCCTTTTTCACCTGTTGTGGTAATCATTAGCACATTGTACAACTTGCAGGTGCATTTAGGCCTTATGACGGGTTTCAATAGATTATCTTTCCTGACCGTACAACACTCTAGCCCATCTGTCATGATGTACACTCATTAGGACAAGTAGCATTATATACAGGTACTCTATCAAAAAATATATATATAAACAAAGTGGTGAATTTGTTGCGCTAGCTAGCAAACCTCAATCATTTGATGCTCACGGTTTTAATTTATCACCCCCATAACGCGACGAATATTCTAGCTTGACATTTATATTATGGAAATATATACAGGACCTCTTGTTGTTTTCATGTGGAGATTCTTTTCGCACGATTTGTCTGTAGTTTGAATAATATAGGTATGCATGGCATATAATAGTAAAAAGGATCTCTTAATAATGCACTTTTTTTAATGAGCTAATGATCCTAGCTAGCTAATTCTTCACGTACTTGTGTTCAGCCTTTTCTTCAGTGTGGGCATGTGTTGAATATATAGTTAGGTAGAGATTGAGTGGTTATCATAAATCATGTTTTTCACACCTCGCTGGGATTTCTACAAAATTCCTTGAAAAAATAGAGTTTCCAAACAAGCTCTAAAATGTACAAAAGATTTAAGAAACTAATAAAAATAAAAATATATAGAGAATAATTTCTATTCGAATAGCTCTTAAATGATAATTTTGAACGAGATGGTAATGGTAGCAGTCTTGTGTATCAACCTTCTTCTAGTCTCTCCTAGCACCGTCTCCATCGTGTCTCTAGGGTAACTTATGATGCGTTTGGTTGCGGGACAACCAGGACAGGTACGTTGTCTGGCGTTTTCTCTTGTCCCTCCAATTTTGAGGACAACAAGGGACAATACTAGGATAGTCATGTCCTAAACCTTGACCCTGAACCTGTCGGCGTTTCGACCCCGGGTGGTCCTTGGACCGACGAGTAAATTGTCACTGCGTGTCCCAGCCCAGATGGGTCGGCGCGAGACGGGACACAAGGGGGAAAACAGTAAGGGGAAACCGCGGCCTCGTGTTGTCCTGCGCCCAGGGCGGATGCGCTTGCAGTAGGGGGTTACAAGCGTTCGCGTGGGAGAGAGAGAGAGCGTGAGCCTTGTGCGTCGGCCCGTTCTCCCGCGCGGCCACCTTCTCATACGAGAGCTTTGGACCTTCCTTTTATAGATGTAAGGAGAGGGCCCAGGTGTACAATGGGGGGTGTAGCAATGTGCTAACGTGTCTAACAAAGGGGAGCCAGAGCCCTATGTACATACCGTCGTGGCTGTCAGAGAGGTGTTGCTGCCATGTTCATGTGATGTCGTGGCCGTCGGAGGAGCGCTTGAGCCCCGTGGAAGTATAGCTGTCGGGGCTGTTGGATCCTTGCTGGCGTCTCCTTGCTTCCGTAAGGGGCTGAGAACCGCCGTCGTCATGGAACACGTGGGGTGCCATCATTACCTGTTTTACCGGGACGAGCCAGATGGGACGCCGGTCTTGTTCCCCGTAGCCTGAGCTAGCTAGGGGTAGGGTAATGATGGCCCCCCTTGTGACGTGGTCGGTCCGAGTCCGAGGTCGGGCGAGGCGGTAACTCCTCCGAGGTCGAGGTCGAGTCCGAGCCCTGGGGTCGGGCGAGGCGGAGACCGTCTTCCGGTGTCGAGGCTGAGTCCGAGCCCTGGGGTCGGGCGAGGCGGAGACCGTCTTCCAGTGTCGAGGCTGAGTCCGAGCCCTGGGGTCGGGCGAGGCGGAGACCGTCTTCCGAGGTCGAGGTGGAGTCCGAGCCCTATGGTCGGGCGAGGCGGAGACCGTCTTCCGGTGTCGAGGTTGAGTCCGAGCCCTGGGGTCGGGCGAGGCGGAGTCCGTCTTCCGGTGTCGAGGTCGAGTCCGAGCCCTGGGGTCGGGCGAGGCAGAGCTTCCTATGGCGCCCGAGGCTGGACTTAGCTGCTGTCGGCCTCACTCTGGCGAGTGGCACAGCAGTCGGAGCAGGGCAGGCGACGCTGTTTTCCTGTCAGGTCAGTCAGTGGAGCGGCGAAGTGATTGCGGTCACTGCGGTCTTGTCGACTGAGGAGCGTGCATCAGGATAAGGTGTCAGGCGATCCTTGCATTGAATGCTCCTGCGATACGGTCGGTTGGCGTGGCGATTCGGTCAAGGTTGCTTCTCTGTGAAGCCTGCCCGAGTTGGGCCTCGGGCGAGTCGAAGGTGTGCCCGTCGCTTGAGGGGACCCTCGGGCGAGGCGTGAATCTGCCTGGGTCGGCTGTTCCTGCTCGAGGCTGGGCTCGGGCGAGGCGATATCGTGTCCCTTGAGTGTACGGATCCTTGACTAGAATCGCACCCATCAGGCCTTTGCAGCTTTGTGCTGATGGGGGTTACCAGCTGAGATTAGGAGTCTTGGGGGTACCCCTAATTATGGTCCCCGACAGTAGCCCCCGAGCCTCGAAGGGAGTGTTAGTACTCGCTTGGAGGCTTTTGTCGCACTTTTTGCAAGGGGACCAGCCTTTCTCGGTTGCATTTTCTTCCGGTGGGTGCGCGCGAGCACACCCGCCGGGTTTAGCCCCCGAGGCCTCGGAGGAGTGGTTTGACTCCTCCGAGGTCTTAGCGCGTTTCATGATGCCTCGGTCGGTCTGGTTGTTCTCTCATGCGAACTGGTCGTTGCCCGGGTGCATAGTCGGGTTCCAAGTTCTCGGGCTGGTATGTTGACGCTGTCAACGGTTTGGCCGGAGCCGGGTTCGCGAGAGCAGCCCCCGAGCCTCCGCACAGAGCGAGAGGACGATCAAGGACTGACTCGGCTTTTTTCATACGCCCCTTCGTCGCCTTTCCACAAGGAGGAGGGGGGGAAAGCGCCATGTTGCCCTCGGAGGGCGCCGAACATGGTGTCTCCAGTGAGTTGCTAACGAGTGATTCGAGTGAACGCTCGTGCCCCATTCGATAAGGGTCGGCTAGTGGCCCAGAGGCGCGCTCCAAAAGTACCTGCAGGTGATTTGTCGGACCCAGTCCCGTTTGATAGGGTCCGAGGGCTCGATGCCTCCCTCTGATGGGATTCCTTTACAGAATCGCTCCTGCTGGTCTCGGAAATGTCCTAGGGTACCTTAGGAGCGTAGCCCGAGCCTCGACCATGTATCGGACGTACCCAGAGTCATCCCTCGCTCTGCGTGCTCTGAGGCGGCTGTCGAACCCTTCGGGGGCCAGCCTACGAACCCCTGATCAGTAGTGGGCGTGGAGCCCGTGTGGCCTGAGGCGGCTGTCGAACCCTTCCGAGGGGCCAGCCTTCGAACCTCTGACCAGTAGTGGGCGCGGAGCCCGAGTGCTCTAAGGCGGCTGTCGAACCCTTCTGAGGGGCCAGCCTTCGAACCTCTGATCAGTAGGAGGGCTCGGGGCCCACCTCCTTCGCGGAGAAGGATCCCTTTCGGAGTATCCCCCTTCCCGGTCCCTGTAGCAAGAGAGAGAAAGGGGAAGAGGAAAAGGATACGAAATTGAACGACGTGGCGCACCTTTTTTGACGCGGTCGTTATGGCGAAGGTGAAGCGTCGCCCGCTTCGCCTGCCAAATGTGTCGCATGTCATGCCACAGAGTTAATGCGACGGGACGAGTGGTTCGCAGGGCAGCCGTTGTGCGTGCGCGAGCCGTTCGAGGAACGGAACACAGGCGTGTCATCTTCACGCTGTGGGAGAGGGCTCTCCTGCTGCTCCAGGAGGGGACGTGAGCTTGCAGATGACTTGACCGCTGCTTCCGCCCGCCTGCCACCGCCATCACTGCTGGCCCACTTTTGGCCATATCGACCGTCGCGCCTTCTCCCGCGGCGGACTGACCTGTGGCTGATGCGCCTGGTTGGCACTGTTGGGCCATGCGCGGGGTTGCCTCGAGTCACGGCACCGGTTCCACAGTCGAGAAGGCGCGGTACTAGCGCAAGTGGCGGTGCAGTTTTTCGCACGTAGTAACCGGCGCGCCGGTTACATGACGTGTGGGCCTGGGCCTCCATGTTGGACGCGTCGAAGTCGAAAGGGTGCGCCCCCTTGGTGCGGTTGCATGCCGCCTGCATGGCGGATCGCCCTTTCATCCACTGGTCCGGGCGAAAGTGGAGGAGTGCTTGTAACCGCTGGGCAGTTACGCACTTCGCGCGTGGCGGTTTGGCTTCTTCTGTCCTAGGCCAGCTTGCATGACGCGTGGGACCCAGCCCTCGTGTCGTAGGGGGAGGACCTTGGAGCGTGTTGGTGAAGACTCAGTCCACGATGGCTGAGGACACAAGTGGGAAGAGTCGCCTTTAAAAAGGGGGCGATCCCCTTGGATGGCAGTCATGCCTTCGCACTCCCCTCATGCATCGCGTCCTTCCACCTTCCGAGCCCCGGATGGGGAGCACCCATGTCGCTTTCGTCTTGCCGTCGCTGGAGGAACGCAACTTCGCGGAAGTTGGTACCTTTCAGCCATCGCTCGGCTTCAAGGATTTTCATCAAGCAGCCCGGCTGTATCCCCTCGTCGATGGTCACCCAAGACGGTGACCACCAGTTTGATGGTGGGGAGAAGCAAGCCGGGCTGCGGCCTCTGCCCCGCCCTCAGCTTCAAGGATCTTCGTCATTCTTGCTGGGGCGGAGGGCGAGCTGAGCCGGAGCTCTACCTCGCGTACGGGCCGGCGTCCCGCTTCTTCCTCCAACTTCTGGGGGTGGAAACCATCTTCCAGCTCTGCGGAGGAGGCGCCCTCCAGCCATGCCGAGGAAGGCGAACTGTTGCTGCCCAGTCAGGGTGCAACATTCCGTCCTCTGTCCTCGTCTTTGTGGCGAGGACGGGAGTGAGGACCTGCCGGTGCGCTTTGGGGCGGCCGGCGCTCGCTAGTGCGGTGTTGGTGGGTAGGTGGACGCCGCCGTCGGTGCTGAGGTGGTGGCAGCTGGAGAAAGCTTCTCCGCCGACGAGACCGTCAGCGCCACCCGCGGACCGACCTCTGGCTCTTTGGCTTTAATATCTGGTTCTCGTCCCCCTCGAGGGGACGCGAACGAGAGCCTTCCAGCGGCAGCGTCCGTCCTGGGACCATCGCTGCTGCTGCAGAGGTCGCTGGCGAGTCGCCCGGAGTTCGTCGTCCCGCAGGCTCTCCGATGTGGAGGTTGTTCATACCCGCGGGAGTGGAACCGGAGTTCCCTTTGTAATGGCACCTTGAGTGCCGGTGTCTGTCCATTGTGGCTGTCGGGGCCTGAACATCTATGTATTTTGGCGTAAAGCCGTGTTTCTTCCTCATTTCGAGCACTAGGACTCGCCTGTCGGCTAGCCGAACCGCTTAACCAAGTGTGAGTTGCCTCGTGAGGAAGGTGACGAGTGAGGTATCCGTATCCCGGAGGCGTAGCAGTCCCTCGGCTCGGTCGGCCTTGCCGCCCGAGGCTTCTCTTGCCTAGTTAAAGAAACCCTCGGCCGCTCTATGATGAGCCGGAGCCGGAGGCAGCGGTGTCAGCATGGACAGAGGCGGAGTTGGCTCGAAAAGAAGGCTTCGTCGGCCCAGGAGCAGGTGACTTCCCAGGCCAAGGAGGTGTAGCAGTGGCGGCTGGAACTTGGCAAGGTCGTCCACTGGCGAGACCAACCCTGGAGTCGAGCTGCCGAGGCCATGAGCCGGGCTGATGTCCTTGGGGAACAACTGGCTTAGGCTACGGAGCGGCTGATCAAGCCGTCTGCTCGGGTCGGGTTCCTAGAGGAGGCCCTGTCTGCTTGGGGAACATCTTCCTTTGAGGTGGAGATCCTCCGACCTTGTTGCCGTCTGAGGCCGGGTCGGATTCCGCCGAAGGTGGAGTCGATGCCGGGGGTGCTGCTGCTCCCCTTACTGATGTCTGATCCTGCAGGAACAGCTTATCTGTAGTGTGCGTCTGTTTTTTGTGGCTGCCGAGGCCCAAACATACCGTCGTCGTGTTGTAAAGCTGTGTTTCTTTTCCCCTTGTTTCGAGTATCAGGACTTGTTGTGGTAGCAGAATTGTTTATCCGAGCGAGAGTTACTTTTCACGGAAGGTGATGAGTGAGGTATCCGTATCCCGGAGGCGTAGGAGTCCCTCGGCTCGGTCGGCCTTGCCGCTTACGTGTACTCTTACTCGTCTGTAGGATTCTGTTATCGATATAGTCGAGAAGGCACGAAAAATCGTTTCGGCAGAAAAGTTTTCGAGCGTTAAGACTTGTTCGGTCAGCGGAATCGCTTATCCGAGCGTGAGTTACTTATCGCAGAAGGTGATGAGTGAGGTATCCGTATCCCGGAGGCGTAGGAGTCCCTCGGCTCGGTCGGCCTTGCCTGCTTACGTGTACTCCGTCGTATTCAGGATCCCACTATCAAAGTAGTCGAAAAGCACGAAATATGTTCTGGCAGAAAGACTTTTTCCGAGGAAAATTTTGACGTATAGGGGGTTCCCCCCTTCTAGCCCCCGAGGGAGGGTCGGGCTTTGCCGAGGCAAGGCTGACCCTTCCTTGATGGTTAGACTTTATTTGCGTATGTAAACGAGGTATATGAACGACTTGAAAACATCTTAAGGGTAGAAGCGACGTAGCTGTCGGATGTTCCAAGCGTTGCTGTAGACCTCGCCTTGACTGTTGGCCACCTTGTACGTTCCGGGCTTCAAATCTTAGCGATGATGAACGGCCCTTCCCAGGGAGGCGTGAGCTTGTGGCGCCCTCGGGCGTCTAGTCGTAGCCGAAGCACCAAGTCGCCCACCTGGAGGTCTCGGGACCGAACCCCTCGGGCGTGGTAGCGTCGCAGGGACTGCTGATACCGCGCCGAGTGTAGTAAGGCCATGTCCCGAGCCTCTTCCAGCTGGTCCAGTGAGTCTTCTTGGTTGGTCCAGTTGCTTCGATCGTCATACGCCCTCATCCTCGGGGAACCGTATTATAAGTCTGTGGGCAAGATAGCCTCGGCCCCATAGACTAGAAAGAACGGCGTGAAGCCCGTGGCTCGGCTTGGCATCGTTCTCAGACTCCAGACCACCGAGGGGAGTTCCTTCATCCATCGCCTACCGAATTTGTTGAGGTCGTTGTAGATCCGTGGCTTGCATCCTTGCAGAATCATGTCGTTGGCACGTTCTACCTGCCCATTCGTCATGGGGTGAGCTACGGCGGCCTAGTCCACCCGGATGTGGTGGTCCTCGCAGAAGTCCAAGAACTTTCTGCCAGTGAACTGGGTGCCGTTGTCGGTGATGATGGAGTTCGGGACTCCAAAGCGATGGATGATGTTGGTGAAGAATGCCACCGCCTGTTCGGACCTGATGTTGTTTAGGGGTCTGACCTCGATCCACTTGGAGAATTTGTTGATGGCGACCAGCAGGTGGCCAGGTGCGTGAAGCCCCCGGGTGCCTTCTGCAAGGGACCGACGAGGTCCAGACCCCACACAGCAAACGGCCAGGTGATGGGAATTGTTTGCAGGGCCTGAGCAGGCAGGTGGATCTGCTTTGTGTAGAATTGACATCTTTGGCAGGTGTGCACAATCCTAGTGGCATCGGCCACCGTGGTTGGCCAGTAGAAACCCTGTCGGAAGGCGTTTCCAACAAGGGGCTCGAGGCGCTACGTGATGACCACAAGCCCCCGAGTGTATTTCTTGTAATAACTCCTGACCTTCGGCGATGGATATGCATCGCTGGAGGATGCCTGAGGGGCTGCGGTGGTAGAGCTCCTTTCCGTCACCCAGCAAGACGAACGACCTGGCGCGCCGCGCCAGTCGCCTAGCTTCGGCTCTGTCGAGGGGTAGCTCCCCTTGGTGGAGATATTGCAGGTACGGGGTCTGCCAGTTTTGATTAGGCGTGACCCCATTCCGCTCTTCCTCGACGTGCAGTGCCTCACCCTTGGGGGCCGAGGGTGCCTCGGGCTGAGCCAAGGGTGCCTCGGGCCGAGCCGAGGGTGCCTCGGGCTGAGCCGAAGTCGCCTCGGACAGGGCCGAGACCCTCTCGGGCTCGGGCGTGTCGTCGTTCTTGACTGAGGGTTGATGTAGGTCTCGGGAGAAGACGTCCGGAGGGACCGTTGTCCGCCCCGAGGCTATCTTAGCCAGCTCGTCCGCAGTCTCATTGTATCGTCGGGCGATGTGGTTGAGCTCGAGCCCGTAGAACTTGTCCTCCAGGCATCGAACCTCATCGCAGTAGGCTTCCATCTTCGGGTCGCGGCAGTGGGAGTTCTTCATGACTTGGTCGATGACGAGCTACGAGTCACCCCAAGCGTCTAGGCACCGGACCCCTAGCTCGATGGCGATGCGCAACCCATTAACCAGAGCCTCGTACTCGGCCACGTTGTTGGACGCCGGGAAATGGAGGCGCAGTACGTAGCGGAGGTGCTTCCCGAGGGGCGAGATGAAGAGCAGGCCCACGCCCGCTCCTGTCTTCATCAGCGACCCGTCGAAAAACATGGTCCAGAGTTCCGGTTGGATCGGAGCTGCTGGAAGCTGGGTGTCGACCCATTCAGCCACAAAGTCTGCCAAAACTTGGGACTTGATGGCCTTCCGAGGGGCGAACGAGATTGTCTCGCCCATGATCTCCACCGCCCACTTTGCAATCCTACCCGAGGCCTCTCGGCACTGGATGATCTCCCCCAGGGGGAAGGATGACACCACAGTCACCGGATGAGACTCGAAGTAGTGTCGCAACTTTCGCCGCATCAGAATTACCGCGTACAGTAGCTTCTGAATTTGTGTGTAGCGGATTTTGGTCTCGGACAGTACCTCACTGATGAAGTAGACCGGCCTCTGGACGGGCAATGCGTGCCCCTCTTCTCGTCTCTCGACCACGATCGCGGCGCTGACCACCTGAGTGGTAGCGGCGACGTAGATCAAGAGGGCTTCTCCGGCAGCGGGGGCACCAAGATGGGCGCGCTTGTAAGGAGCGCCTTCAGGTTCCCGAGGGCTTCCTCGGCCTCGGGGGTCCAAGTGAAGCGCTCGGTCTTCCTTAAGAGGCGGTACAGAGGGTAGGCCTCTTTCGCCGAGGCGTGAGATGAAACGGCTCAGAGCCGCAAGGCATCCCATGACCCTCTATACTCCTTTCAAGTCCTTGATGGGCCCCATGTTGGTGATGGCCGCGATTTTCTCCGGGTTGGCCTCGATGCCCCGCTTGGAGACGATGAACCCTAAGAGCATGCCTCAGGGGACTCCGAAGACACACTTCTCGGTATTGAATTTTATGCCTTTCGCCTTGAGACACTTGAATGTCGTTTCAAGGTCTGAGAGGAGGTCGGAGGCTTTCCTCGTCTTGACTACGATGTCATCGACGTAAGCCTCGACCGTTCGACCAATGTGCTCTCCGAACACGTGGTTCATGCACCTTTGGTATGTCGCACCCGCATTCCTCAAACCAAATGACATAGTAATGTAGCAGTACATGCCAAAAGGTGTGATGAAAGAAGTCGCGAGCTGGTCGGACTCTTTCATCCTAATTTGGTGATACCCTGAGTAGGCATCGAGGAATGACAAGGTTTCGCACCCAGCAGTGGAATCCACGATTTGATCGATGCGAGGCAGAGGGTAGGGAACTTTCGGACATGCTTTGTTTAGACCAGTGTAGTCTACACACATCCGCCATTTCCCGCCTTTCTTTTTCACAAGCACAGGGTTGGCTAACCATTCGGGATGGAATACCTCATTGATGAACCCTGCAGCCATCAGCTTGTGGATCTCCTCGACTATGGCTCTGCGCTTTTTTTCGTCGAATCGGCGTAGAGGCTGCTTCACGGGTCAGGCTCCAGCTCGGATATCTAGCGAGTGCTCGGCGACATCCCTCGGTATGCAAGGCATGTCCGAGGGACTCCACGCAAAAACCTCGGCGTTCGCGCGGAGAAAGTCGATGAGCACTGCTTTCTATTTAGGGTCGAGCTCGGAGCCGATCCGGACTTGCTTGGTGATGTCGTTGCTGGGGTCGAGAGGGACAGACTTAACCGTCTCAGCTGGCTCGAAGTTGCCGGTGTGGCGCTTCGCATCCGGCGCCTCCTTGGAGAGGCTCTCCAGGTCGGCGATGAGGGCCTCGGATTCGGCGAGGGCCTCGGCGTACTCCACGCATTCCACGTCGCATTCGTACGCGTGTCGGTACATGGAGCCGACGGTGATGACCCCATTGGGGCCCGACATCTTGAGCTTGAGGTAGGTGTAGTTGGGGACGACCATGAACTTGGCATAGCATGGTCTCCCCAGCACTGCGTGGTAGGTTCCTCGGAACCCGACCACCTCGAACGTGAGGGTTTCCTTTCGAAAGTTGGAGGGAGTCCCGAAGCAGACGGGCAGATCGAGTTGCCCAAGGGGTTGGACGCGTTTCCCGGGGATGATCCCTTGAAAAGGCGCCGCGCCGACCCGAATCAAGGACAGATCGATCTGCAGGAGCCCGAGGGTCTCGGCGTAGATGATGTTGAGGCTGCTGCCTCCGTCCATGAGGACCTTGGTAAGCCGGACGTTGCCGATGACGAGATCGACAACGAGCGGGTACTTCCCCGGGCTCGGCACGCGGTCGGGGTGGTCGCCCTGGTCGAAGGTGATGGGCTTGTCGGACCAGTCTAGGTAGACTGGCGCTGCCACCTTCACCGAGCAGACCTCCCGGCGCTCTTGCTTGCGGTGCCGAGCCGAGGCATTCGCCACTTGCCCACCATAGATCATGAAGCAGTCGTGGACCTTGGGGAACTCCTCTGCCTTGTGATCCTCCTTGTCGTTGTCGCGGGCTCTGCCACCTTCCGCCGGTGGCCCGGCCTTGTGGAAGTAGCGTCGAAGCATGACACACTCCTCAAGGGTGTGCTTGATGGGACCCTGATGATAGGGGCACGACTCCTTGAGCATTTTGTCGAACAGGTTGGCGCCCCCGGGAGGCTTCCGAGGGTTCCTGTGCTCGGCGGCGGCGACAAGGTCTGCGTCGGTGGCGTCGCATTTCGCTTGCGACTTCTTCTTGCCCTTCTTCATCGCGCCGTGCTGAGCGGACGCCTCGGGGACGTCTTCCGGCTGGCGCCCCTGAGGCTGCTTGTCCTACCTAGAGACGAACTTGGTGGCGATATCCATCAGCTCGCACGCCCTGGTGGGAGTCTTGCGACCCAGCTTGCTCACCAGGTCGCAGCAAGTGGTGCAGGCGAGGAATGCGCCGATGACATCCGAGTCGGTGATGTTGGGCAGCTCAGTGTGCTGCTTCGAGAATCGCCGGATGTAGTCCCGGAGGGATTCTCCCGGCTGCTGGCGGCAGCTTCGGAGATCCCAGGAGTTCCCAGGGCGCACGTATGTGCTCTGGAAGTTGTCGGCGAAGGCTTTGACCAGGTCGTCCTAGTTGGAAATCTGCGCAGGGGGCAGATGCTCCAGCCAGGCTCGGGCGACGTCGGAGAGGAACAGGGGAAGGTTGCGGATGATGAGGTTGTCATCGTCCATTCCACCTAGCTGGCAGGCCAGCCGGCAGTCCGCGAGCCACAGTTCCGGCCTTGTCTCCCCCGAGTACTTGGTGATGGTAGTCGGGGTTCGGAACCGGGTCGAGAACGGCGCCCGTCGTATAGCCCGTCTGAAAGCTTGCGGACCGGGTGGTTCGAGCGAGGGGCTCCGATCCTCCCCGCTGTCGTAGCGTCCCCCACGCCTGGGGTGGTAGCCTCGGCGCACCTTCTCGTCGAGGTGGGCTCGACGGTCGCGGCGGTGGTGCTCGTTGCTGAGGTGACCCGGGGCTGCAGGCACTGTGTTCCGCGTGCGCCCGGCGTGGACCGATGCTTCCCGCATGAATCGGGAAGTCACGGCGCGATGCTCCGGGGGGTACCCCTGCCTTCGGGAGGCAGAGCTTTCGGCCCGTCGGACAGCGACATCCTCTAGGAGATTCTTGAGCTCTCCCTGGATACGCCGCCCCTTGGTGGTGGATGGTTCCGGCATCGCTCGGAGTAGTATGGCTGCTATAGCCAGGTTCTGGCCGACCCCACTGGAAGCTGGGGGTAGCCTTTCCCTAGCATCGTCGGCGATGCGGTGCTGGACGTCCTGGGCCAGATGACGCGCTTCTCCGGCCGGTGCTTGGCCTGCCCACTCCTGCCCGATATTTTGCCGAAGCTGCACAAGCTGTCCTGCTCCCTCGTCGAGCCTGGCCTGCATCTCGCGGATTTGCTTGAGCTGTGCGTCCTGACCCCCGCAGGGACTGGGACCACAGCTAGCTCCCGAAGGATGTCAACGCGAGGCGCAAGCCTAGGGGGATCGCCGTCCTCCGGCATACCAAGGTGGTTGCCTTCGTCGAGACCCACTAGATCGACGTGGAAACATTTGCGACTAGGGCCACAGTCCTCGTCACCAAGGCTGTGGCTACTATCGGAGCAATCAGAGAGGCAGTAGTCACATGCGGTCATGAAGTCCCGCATGGCACTGGGGTTATCGAGCCCGGAGAAATCCCAACCAGAGTCGGGCTCGTCATCTTCCTCGGAACCCGGGGGCCCGTAGGTCGAGACGGCCGTCAGTCGGTCTCAGGTTGACCACATATGATACCCCGGAAGGTTCGGATATGCCTTTATGAAAGTGTCCACCGAAGCGGGTTCGCTTGGTGGGTCGAAGTTGAATCTAAAAGGCACAGGATGGGAAACGGACGGTACCTCCTGATCGACGGATGGTGACGAAGTCGCGTCGGGGACGGACCGCACCGTTATCTTAGGTACGAGGCTAACGCCCAGCAAGTCCTTCGCGAGCGTGCCGGCATCGTCCGTCTGCTTGGGGTTGCCGTGTTGCGGGGAAACGACGCTCGTCTTCGTCTCAGACACGAGGTCAACGCCCGACGTGTCCCCCGCTGGGGCGTCGGCGCCGTCGACTCGCTCGACAGCCGACGAGATGTCGCCTCCTGCTTGGCCATGGTTGCCCCGCCTCCTCCTCCGTCGGCGGGGAAGGTGACGGGACGGACCCGAATGCCGCTCTTCCGCCATGTGGGGAAGACGTCGTCGATTCTGTCGCCGGCGGGCGGGCTGACGGCCGCCATTGTCGTTGTTGCGCGGCGGAGGAAGGAGTATCATGTCGTAGCTGCCGTCGAGGGACATGAACTCAAGACTCCCGAAACGGAGCATCGTCCCGGGTTGGAGAGGTTGCTGGAGACTACCCATCTGGAGCTTGACGGGAAGTTGTTCGTCAACACGCAGCAGGCCCCTACCTGGCGTGCCAACTGTCGGCGTTTTGACCCCGGGGGGGGGGGGGGGGGGGGTCCCTCGACCGACGAGTAAATTGTCGCTGCGTGTCCCAGCCCAGATGGGTCGGCGCGAGATGGGACACAAGGGGGAAAATAGTAAGGGGAAACCGCAGCCTCGTGTTGTCCTGCGCCCAGGGCGGATGCGCTTGCAGTAGGGGGTTACAAGCGTTCGCGTGGGAGAGAGAGAGCGTGAGCCTTGTGCGTCGGCCCGTTCTCCCGCGCGGCCACCTTCTCGTACGAGAGCCCTGGACCTTCCTTTTATAGATGTAAGGAGAGGGCCCAGGTGTAAAATGGGGGGTGTAGCAATGTGCTAACGTGTCTAGCAAATGGGAGCCAGAGCCCTATGTACATGCCGTCATGGCTGTCGGAGAGGTGTTGCTGTCCAGTTCATGTGATGTCGTGGCCGTCGGAGGAGCGCTTGAGCCCCGTGGAAGTACAGCTGTCGGGGTTGTTGGATCCTTGCTGACGTCTCCTTGCTTCAGTAAGGGGCTGAGAACCGTCGTCATCATGGAACATGCGGGGTGCCATCATTACCTGTTTTACCGGGACGAGCCAGATGGGATGCCGGTCTTGTTCCCCGTAGCCTAAGCTAGCTAGGGGTAGGGTAATGATGGCACCCCTTGTGACGTGGTCGGTCCGAGTCCGAGGTCGGGCGAGGCGGTAACTCCTCCGACGTCGAGGTCGAGTCCGAGCCCTAGGGTCGGGCGAGGCGGAGACCGTCTTCCGGTGTCGAGGCTGAGTCCGAGCCCTGGGGTCGGGCGAGGCGGAGACCGTCTTCCGGTGTCGAGGCTGAGTCCGAGCCCTGGGGTCGGGCGAGGCGGAGACCGTCTTCCGAGGTCGAGATCGAGTCCGAGCCTTGGGGTCGGGTGAGGCGGGAATCTTCTTCCGGTGTCGAGGTTGAGTCCGAGCCCTGGGGTCGGGCGAGGCGGAGTCCGTCTTCTGGTGTCGAGGTCGAGTCCGAGCCCTGGGGTCGGGCGAGGCGGAGCTTCCTATGGCGCCCGAGGCTAGACTTAGCTGCTGTCGGCCTCACTCTGGCGAGTGGCACAGCAGTCGGAGCAGGGCAGGTGGCGCTGTTTTCCTGTCAGGTCAGTCAGTGGAGCGGCGAAGTGATTGCGGTCACTGCGGTCTTGTCGACTGAGGAGCGTGCGTCAGGATAAGGTGTCAGGCGATCCTTGCATTGAATGCTCCTGCGATACTGTCGGTTGGCGTGGCGATCCGGCCAAGGTTGCTTCTCCGTGAAGCCTGCCCGAGCTGGGCCTCGGGCGAGTCGAAGGTGTGCCCGTCGCTTGAGGGGACCCTCGGGCGAGGCGTGAATCCGCCTGGGTCGGTTGTTCCTGCCCGAGGCTAGGCTCGGGCGAGGCGAGATCGTGTCCCTTGAGTGTACGGATCCTTGACTGGAATCGCGCCCATCAGGCCTTTGCAGCTTTGTGCTGATGGGGGTTACCAGCTGAGATTAGGAGTCTTGGGGGTACCCCTAATTATGGTCTCCGACAGAACCAAACAACCTTATTTGAGGGATCGTCCCTGTTGGGGGCCTTCGTCTTCCGAAGGTCCTCAAAAACACGACTAACATGTTTCCCAAATATAATATATGTATAGGAACCTTCGGACATGGGATGAAGTTGTATATGGTATGAAGAGCGCAGTTTGGGAGAAGGATGAACCAGTGCCAGAGCTACCCGCGAAAAAGCTTCGGATTAGCGGTGGAAAATGAAACCGACTTAAAGGGGAAAAGATTCTCTAGTCCTCGATAGATTATCCCTAAGTCAGTAGTAAATATCTATGCCTATAAATAGATGAACAGTGACACCGTACTGTTCATGCTGACTTGTATTCACTCGCACACCACGCCTAAGTTTTTACCTTCTGTCAAGCCGAAGGTATAAATGTAATTCGATACTGTTCATGTTTATTCATGATGAGATAATAAAAATGTTCTGATAAAGTCATGTAATTATTCATGTTATCTCTCATATTTCATATATTTCTATTTACTTTATTATATATTATGATGACGAAGGTACATCCTTCATAACCTTCGTCTGAAGATTATTATAACCTAAGGGAGATAATGTTTCGAAGGACGAAGGTCTTTAACTATTAACATTTTGTGTTGCCTTGTTCTTAACTCATAGCATTTGAGAATAAGTCACCAACAGTCTCATCCCGTTACATCCTGTCATTGTAACCAAACGCACCTTATAATGGTGTGGGTTTTATAAGCACCGTAGTACCAAAAAACTAAGCTGATTTTCATATAGCGTCATGTTCAGTAGTTGACGTGATTGTTAAGCCTGGAAGAGATTTTCTGAAGTACGAATCCTGAATCTATAGCAATGTCCAACTTTTACGGCATCATAAACTTACAAAGATTATACTAAAGCTGAAAACCGTTGAATGCCCCTCGTTCATCTTTTATCATTCTTTTCCACCCTTTGCGCAAAAGTGACTTGCTATTCAACCCTTTAGACCTTTAACCCTTTAACAACCTGTGGCAACAATAAACACATACATGAATACAAAATTTGGAATGATTAAATGTGTACGTCCGGGTTTATCAATGTAAACCAGCCTACCAACCTCCTGTTAAGGGCTTATTCGGTTATTCCCAATACACATGGATTGGATGAGATTGGAAAAAATTGAGAAGGGGTTTGACTTGTTTGAGATTCAAACTCATCCAATCCCACTCAATCCACATGGATTGAGAGCTAACCGAACAAGCCCTAATATGTGATACTCTCCCTGTAGTAGATCGTAATAGAGTGGAAAACGTACTGCAATACATACTGCTCTCAGTCTCAACTTTTACTTGTTGACAGTTTTTTTTGCATACAATATGTATATATAATTCAAGTACCATGTAATGTATTCAGAAAAAAAGTAACATGTTGTGCATGCCTGCAATTTGTCTGTTGGTTGGAAAATTAAGAATGTGATTTGGAAAGGGAAACAGAGTGCTGATGGAGCTATATATATAATTCAAATAAGGTCTTGTTCTACATGGGATGAAATTCTACCATGGATTTAATCCGGGTATGGATTGAGTGAATCCATATCTCACACCCAATCCCATGGTGGGATTAAATCCACCAACTAATCCATGTGTCTGTCAAAACTATTTATTCTTTTGATCCATAGATTCTAATGTAAGCTTATGCAATATCTGTCAAGGACCTCCCGACCTAGGGTAGCTGGCCCTTGACTATGGAGTTCGTAGCCACGGTCCGTCGTCGCCGGTGAGGTTTTTCCCCTCAACCGTCGGCTTGTTTAGAGAGATAGAGATTAGGAAATAATAATCTTGCTTGCTTTATTCCCTGCTGCCATGTGGCTTATAAATAGCCCTATGGCTAACCAACTTCTCCTATAAACTCTCAACTAACTCCTATTTTCTTGGACTTATCTGCTGCCAACTAACTCTCCACAAT
This sequence comes from Zea mays, assembly GCF_902167145.1. NCBI lineage: Eukaryota > Viridiplantae > Streptophyta > Magnoliopsida > Poales > Poaceae > Zea > Zea mays. The sequence continues at coordinate 6,342,710 of NC_050104.1, read as the reverse complement.
TCTCTCATCTCAATCTTATTCTCTAGCCTTATCTTTATTTCTAAATCTATCCACTGGTTGTGGCCTCCTCCTGTGCGCGTTTAGCGCGTTCTGCAGCGCGGCGTGCGTCACAGCGGCGCCTATATGTGCGCCCGCACATGACATCTCTCCCCCCTTGAGACCCAGCTCGTCCTCGAGCTGAAAGTCTGGGTACTTGCTGCGGAATTCGTCGAGGTCTTCCTAGGAAGCAGACTCGGTCGGTTCGCCCCTCCAGTGGACGAGAACTTGACGCACGCCTCGTGCCAAGCGTGCCTGAGTAACCTGCAGCGGCTCAGGGACCACGGCGCCGTTGTGGATGATTGGTAAGGCAGGCGGGGACGCTGGTGGAACGCCGACAAACTTCTTGAGGACACCCACGTGGAACACATCATGGAGGCGCGCCCCTGGCGGCAAGGCCAGGCGAACGGCGACGTCGTTGATGAGCTCAACGACGCGGTAGGGCCCCACAAAGCGAGGCTTGAGCTTGCCCGTGGTGGTCCTGGGCATTGAAGAAGCTGCCCGCTGCCGAAGACGAAGGAGGGCCCAATCCCCTGGCTAGTAGGAGACTTGACGGTGGTGCCGATCGTAGTAAAGCTTCTGGGTCGCCTGGGCCTGCTCTAGGCGGTACCGGACCTCCTCCAGGAAGGCCTCCCGAGCCTCCATGTCCCGGGCGACGGCTGCCACCCTCGTCTCTCCCGGCTCATAAGAGCGGATGGAAGGTGGCTCTCGGCCATACATCACCCGAAACGGTGTGTCCCGAAGCGAAGTCTGGTACGCGGTGTTGTAGGTGTACTCAGCCCACGGCAACCAGTGCAACCATTGGCGGGGGCGATCTCCAGTGAAGCAGCGCAGGTACATCACTATGACTCGGTTGGCGGCTTCCGTCTGGCCGTCCGACTGGGGATGAAAAGCGGACGTCATGTGAAGCTTAGTACCCATAAGCCTCATGAGCTCCTGCCAGAACGTCGAGGTGAACACGGGGTTGCGGTCGGAGACGATGGACTACGGAACGCCGTGGAGGCGCACAATGTCGGTGAAGAATGCCTGTGCCACCGTCTCTGCCGTGTACGGGTGCGCGAGTGGAATGAAGTGGCAGTACTTGCTGAAGCGATCAACCACGGACAGGATCACCGTCTTCCCATTCACGCGGGGTAGTGCCTCCACAAAGTCCAGCGCGATGTCGGCCCAGACCGCCGAGGGCACGGGTAGAGGCAAGAGCAACCCTGCTGGATGGAGATGCTCGGACTTGTACCGCTGACAAGTGGAGCACGTCCGCACAAATTCTTGCACCAAACGTCGCATGTTGGGGAAATGGAAATCACGGCGGAGCCCGTGCAGTGTACGGTGGACGCCCTCATGCCCGTCGCCGTGGAGAGGCGAGGGGAATGTATAGGCGCCTCTCGTAGGCGACCATGTCGTCGACGACCGACCAGGGCGCGGTGCGGGTGCCTCGGCGCACCTCGTCGTGAATGGACACCAGTGCCGAATCGGTAGCCTGGGCGTGACGTAGGCGGCCGATGAAGTCAAAGCGCGGCGCAGAAATGGCCAACACGGCGCCCTCCTCAGTGTCGCGGCGGGAGAGGGCGTCGGCCACCGTGTTCGTGGAGCCTGACCGGTACTCGACGGAGAAGTCGAACCCCAGCAACTTGCCGACCCAATGGTGCTGCGGAATCATGGCGAGGCGCTGGTAGAGCAAGTACTTGAGACTATAGTGGTCCGTCTTGATGATGAAACGCCGCCCCCAAAGGTATGGCCACCAGTGGCGAACGACATGTACCAGGCCGATGAGCTCCCGCTCATAAGCTGCGAGGGAGCGGTGACGTGGAGCCACCGGTCGACTAAAGAAAACAATGGGATGGCCCTCCTGGACGAGCACCGCGCCGAAGCCGTACGTCGAAGCGTCGCACTCTACGATGAACTGCTTGGTGAAGTCAGGGAGCGACAGTACGGGTGTGGATGTCACGGCCTCCTTGAGAGTACTGAAGGCCCCCGCTGCGTCGTCGTTCCATCGGAACCCCTCCTTTTTCAGGAGAGCGGTGAGGGGGGCTGCGATGATGCCGTAGTTGTGGACAAATTTCCTGTAGTAGCCTGCGAGCCCGAGGAATCCACGCACCGCCCTGGCCGAGCGCGGTTGCGGCCAATCATGGATGGCCTGCACCTTGGTCGGATCCATGGCCACGCCCGACGCCGAGATGGTGTGGCCGAGGTAGGCGACGGTGTCCACGCCAAAAGCGCACTTGGAACGCTTAACGAAGAGACGGTGCTGTCGGAGCACCGAGAGGACGACGCGGAGGTGGCGCAGGTGGTCCGCCCAGGATGAGCTGTAGATCAGAATGTCGTCAAAGAAGACAAGCACAAACCGGCGGAGGTAAGCGCGCAGCACGTCGTTCATGAGAGCTTGGAAGGTGGCTGGCGCGTTGCAGAGTCCGAACGGCATGACCAAAAATTCGAAGAAGGCGTCATGCGTCCGGAATGCTGTCTTGTCGATGTCGGCCGGCCTCATGCGGACTTGGTGGTATCCGGATCGGAGGTCGAGCTTGGTGAAGAAGCTGGCACCATGGAGCTCGTCCAGCAGCTCGTCGACGACCGGGATGGGGAACACATCCTTGATGGTTATGGCGTTCAGCGCGCGGTAGTCGACGCAGAACCTCCACGAGCCGTCCGGTTTCTTGACCAAGAGCACCGGGGACGAAAACGCGGAGCTGCTGCGCCGAATGAGCCCCTGGTCCAGCATAGCTATGCACTGATGCTCCAGTTCGTCCTTGTGCAGGGCGGGGTAGCGATACAGGCGTACTGCCACTGGCGGTGCCCCCGGCACCAGGGTGATGCTGTGGTCCCGACTGCGTGGGGGAGGTAGGCCGCGAGGCTCGCTGAAAACATCGTCGAAGTCCGCCAAGAGCTCGTCGAGGAGTGTACTGGTGGCGGTGGTTGTGCTGACAGCAGCCGGTCGGCAGGCCGCGAGCCCCTACCAGCAGAACGCCCTGCCCTAGAAGGTGAAGGAGATCGTGTGGTTGCTGAAATCCCACATGATCGGTCCCAGCGCTGCCAGCCATCGGGTGCCCAGGACCACGTCGTAGCCCGCCAAAGGCATGACGTATAGGTCAGCAGGGAAGCAGTGGCCGTCGATGTCCAGTGGTGCGTTGCGGATGACGCTCACACAAGCGACCAGTACACTCCTCGACCATGGCCGTGAGGCGTGGCCATGGCCGTGAGGCGTGGCCGGTGTTCGAGGGGCAGGCCCGTGCGTGCAGCCGCGGCTTCCGATATGAAGTTGTGGGTGCTGCCCGAATCCAGCATGGCGACGAGGGAGGTGGCCCCCAGCGTGATCTGCAGCTGCATCATGTTGGTGAGCGCCACGCCCGCAAGAGCTTGGAGGGAGAATACCGGGGTCTCCTCAGTCCCGGCATCCTCGACAGCCTCATCTTCCTCCTCCTCAAGGCCCTCCAGTAAGAACAGCCGCTTACAGATGCGATTGTGGCCCCTTGTGAATTTGTCGTCACAATTGTAGCAGAGGCCAAGGCGGCGGCGCTCTTCTTGTTCTGCCTGCGAGAGGCGCTTGATGGTGCGGCCTTCGACGGTAATGGTCCCCGGCGCGGGCGGTTTGGCTCCTGGCGGCGCGGGTAGGGCCAGCCGGGCGGCAGGGGCCGACAGTAGAGGACGCCCAGGAGCGCGCGTGGCCGGGGCGACGAATTGCTCGCGCAACTCGAATTGGCGTGCCAGACTCATGGCGGCGGCCAACGTCTGAGGATTCTGGATCCTGACGTCGATGCTGAGTGGCGGCTGGAGTCCGCCGATGAAGAGTTGTACCCGCTGCGCCTCCTGGAGTGGTCCCGCGCGAGGAAGCAGGGCCTGGAACCGGTCCTGGTACTCGGCAACCGTACCGGTGCGCCTACACTCCGCTAGTTCGGCCAATGGCGCGGAACGCAGGGGCGGCCCGTACCGAAGGTGCAGCAGCTCCGTGAAGCGGCGCCAGGATGGCGTGCCCTCGTCCTCCTGGACCATAAGGTACCACATCTGTGCGCCCTCCTCAAGGTTGTAGGAGGCCATCCATACCTTCTCCTCCTCCATGATGTGCTGCTGATGGAAATACGATTCGCACCGACTGGTGAAAATCAGTGGATCAGATTTCCCATCATAGCGGGGGAAATCCATCTTTTGAAAGCGAGGCGGTCGATCATTGTGGTGCTGCTCATCATTGGTCCCATGGCCGCCCGACAAGGAGGTCTTTCCCCTCTGGAGCTCGGCGACAGAGGATTGGAGGGCGGTGACAGTTGATGTCAGGGTCTCGATTATCTTGGCCAAATCAGAGGTGGTTGGCTCGACCATGGTAGAGGTGGTGTCGGCGTAAGGCGGCAAGGTTGGTGGGCTTGGCTGGGATTGCGGCTGGGTCGAAGAAGAAGTCGAGGAACGACTGGATCGCGATACCAGGTTGTCAAGGACCTCCCGACCTAGGGTAGCTGGCCCCTGACTACGGAGTTCGTAGCCACGGTCCGTCGTCGCCGGTGAGGTTTTTCCCCTCAACCGTCGGCTTGTTTAGAGAGATAGAGATTAGGAAATAATAATCTTGCTTGCTTTATTCCCTGCTGTCATGTGGCTTATAAATAGCCCTATCGCTAACCAACTTCTCCTATAAACTCTCAACTAACTCCTATTTTCTTGGACTTATCTGCTGCCAACTAACTCTCCACAATTCTCTCATCTCAATCTTATTCTCTAGCCTTATCTTTATTTCTAAATCTATCCACTGGTTGTGGCCTGCTCCTGTGCGCGTTCTGCAGCGCGACGTGCGTCACGGCGGCGCCTATATGTGCGCCCGCACATGACAATATCTTTATATATTTATTTTATACCTAATGAGCTATGGATATAATTCATGTCTTTCATAGTTTAAAAAATTCCCAAACCCTTAGATTATATTGCATGATGGATTTAACCGAATAAAAAAATTTAAGTAGTCTTAAATTATTTTGGGGCATGGATTATGATATGGATTTTAATTCCAATCCATACTAATCTAGAGCTAGATTGGTGTAAACGAACAAAGTCTAAAGGTTCTTGTACCCAAACTAAAGGTGCCGTTTGGTTCACATGTTGGTAACGTAATGAGTAACCGATAACGTTAAATGATGTTTGTTGAAGTCCAGCCGTAATCGTATATCACACTAGAAATGGATATCGACCTATTCAAACTTGTTATCACCGATAATCAAGTGTGAATCATTACCATTACTATTTACGTTACAAAATGTAAACCAAACATCACCTAATTTAACATGGGTCCTATGTCACTTTGTGTTCCACCGCTCAAATATTCCTGCATGTGTGGGCCTTGCTATCGGTGTAGCAGGTGGTATCAGCCCTGCTTTTGTACGAAAATATTCATCTATTTGTGCTAACAACCAAATCAATTCAGGAATTGGTGCACGTGGATCTTGTAGATGCTTGTTCCAGAAGGAAGATCTGTCTCAACCAAAATCTTCCTGGCCACCAAAAAGGGTCGTTCTTGTGGTTCTGCATGCGGCTGCAAATTTTGATATAGAAGAAACGGTCGTATCCAAGACACTTCGCAAGAATGTGATTTATTCGAATTATTGTTCTCAATTGCTGAAATCATAGAACTACGGAAGTGTGGTGTCAAAGTTAATGCAATTGCATGAATTTTTGGGTGCGGGGGTAACGATTGAGCCATTGAGGCACTTCATGTCCACCAAGAACTACATTGAGGACTTCTTTGAATTACAGGAATTTTGAAGGAATAATGCTGGTGAAGGAACGTTTCCTGTCCTATGGTTTGGCTGGCATGATGCACCACTAATATTCCATAGGATTTCATTCCTGTGTGTGCTGATTTCATAGGATTTTTAACATTCACTCAAAGCTTTGGGAAAAATTCCTACACACGGAATACGAGAAGTAGAATGATAATGCTAACAATTAATGGTCCATTATGGCTTGTTCTATCTAACCTCAAACAGAAAAAACACATGTAAAACACTCATTTGGTGTTGTTTTTATTCAATCTTGATATTCCTGCAAAACGAACTCTTCATTTTTTTCCTCTACCCCAACCAAACAATCTCCCATTCGTTATTACTATGTTTTACAATTCTCTGGTTTGCATATACAATCCTATGTTTTTCCTATTCCTATATTTTTTTTCAATTCCCTCGTCGCTTCAACTACGGCAGCAACTGTTGTTTCTACACTGACTAATATGATGATTGTGCCTTACGACGACACACATGAACAAATATTACACTTTATCTTAGCCAAAAGACCTAGAAAGGTATGAGTTAAAAAGGAGTCTGACCCCCCCAACTTTTGTAGCTCGTTCGGTTGCTCGTTCACCTTTACCTGGCGGGATGGTACTATGAGAAAGTGTTTGTGTTACGTGCATCTTTCTATTGTATTGGCTTATGTGGTTCTCATGGCCTAGGTGGGTCTCACGGCCCATCCATGGGGTAACTGAAAGGGAAATGGTCTCAACCATTTTTCTCTAATTGATTTTGGTGTTTGATGACCTTCATAATCTTATGGACTAAGATGTTTGCCTAGTCTTTAATTCAAAGGTTCAGAAGTTCAGAAGTTTAGTTCAATCTCTAAGTCAGAAATAGCTCAAAACCAACCAAAAAGGGATAAAACTTGGAATACAAGAACTTTGCCTAGTTCTATGCTTTGGATAAGTTGTATCTGTCCCTAGGAACCTAATTGATTCATCTAAGGAGGTTGAATAGCTCAGATTCAACAAATCACTCATTTAGAGCTAGTTTGAGCAAAAAAACAGGAATATGAGTAGGAGAGAATAAAAATTCCAAATTCCATGACTTAGACTAGTTGGAAAGCCACTAGATATATTTGTCTAAGTCATTGGAACATCCTCAAGGCCAGTCAAAATCATTTGAAAAAGATGTGTGTCAAAAAAGGAAGAACCATTTCTTTTGATGACTTGTTTGGCTTTTATCTTGCTTTTGTGAGCTTCACTTCTTCTTCTTTCTGCTAATATATGTTCATGTGTTGGTGTTGACAATGCACTCATCAAAGGGGAGATTACGAACACAAGGTTGATTTGTCCCATGTGGTTCGGGTTGATGATGAGAGATTTTTAATGGGTAGCGTCATAGGTTGAGTCGTGGACTAACCGAGGCGTGAGTTATTGTGTTGTGCAACCATGTCTCTTGGCTAGTGGTATGCAGGTGTGGAGCATATGTAGGGTGGTTTATGGCAAAGGTGAAGATCATATGGGTTTGCATCGATGGACCGAGAGCGGTGAAGGATGAGCGCTAGGACTTGAACAAGGGACCAGAGTCGCTAGGTGACTAGCCGTATTGGTTGACACCTGAGACACACACTGACGCGAGGACGTGGCAGAGCGAGCCGTGTTGCTGGCGCAATCGAGGACTAGCAGGTCACGTGTCCAGGACATGGGGGACGCGCACGCGGTGCGATATTCACGAAAGTTTGGTGGTTGAGCCTCGAAAAACCACCCAGCGCTATGAACGGCAGGTTTTCGACTGAGTTTGGCATCAAAACTCGACTAGAGATGGCAACGGGTACCCGCGACCCGATACCCGATAGGTATTTACCCCATTAGGGTATGTATGTGGGCTAAATATTGTACCCGTGGGTCTGTTATTGGGCAAAAATCTTCACCCAATGGGTAAACGGGTATTAGAACGTTCCGCCTTCACCCATACCCGTTAACCCGTGGGTATAAAATACCCAATATAAACTTAGCCCAAGCATGAACTTTGACTTTAGTCATCCATCTTTTTTACTATTTAACAACCTTTTAGGCCATAATGTCATAGAAGGCTTAACGACAATTTAATGACCATGTAATGGAACATGTAATGTGCTATGTAGTACTATCTTAGTGTTACTACTTTATCCAATTATTTTTGGTGTGTTGAATGGATGGTTAAATGATGCTAGAAATTTTGTAATGGTATTTAGATAGATATACTTGACATTTGTATATATAATATTTTGATAGATGTTTAGCTTTGTGGGTACGGGTGACCCGATGGGTGACCCATACCCACATGGGTATGGGTATGGGGGTAATTCCATACCCGCCAGTGTATATGGGTGACCGGATGAGGTTATTTTTGTGTCGTGGGTATAGGTATGGGGTAGTAATACCCGGTGGGTATTTACCCATTGCCATCTCTAAACTCGACGGTGGCAGTTCTATCGGGAATTGGAGGCGGCACGTAGCGTCATCATGAAGGGTGCGTCCAGGCGAAGCAACTTCATGTGGAGCATGTGGCCGTCAGAACAATATCGTCCCAGGAGTTGGTCCATTTTCCCCTGACAGAGTGGATATGCTCTATGTAACTAGGGGTAGTATAGGAAGTAGTAATAACCCTCTATAAATAGAGTGGTAGCGCTATTGTTACAACAATATCTTTTGGCTATCTCATTAGGCTAGTTTCATTTCAACAATTAAAAACTCTAGTCTCCATCCCCTAATGTAGTCGAGATCCACCGATGTTTTGAACTTGCATCTATGTTTGTAATCGTCACTGCTCTATTTAAAGGAAGGTGGACGGATCCATCCAAAGGTTTGGTCCTACTCGTTTACTCAATTTTGTCTTCGCTGAAGTTTTTGAGTCGATTTTGTTCTCGCGTTCTTCCCTTCCTCCTCATTGTGGATTTGTGAAGAACCTTTGGGTTCTTTTGTTGTGGGTATTGTTGGGGATTTATTGGGGGTGAGATGGACTCTTTGGATCACTTCATAGGGCCTATTGGTGCAGTTTTTGGTAGGGATGGATTCGGATGTCTGGAGATCCTGTCACACCCGGGTTTCGGGGCACCAAGACCCGGGCGCGAACATAATCACCAGGTGTGCTGGGACCAAGTCTCACACATATGATGAATCATGGCACAGGAACGAATGTCACATTTTACTATATAACAGGAGTTCTATACAAAATAAATAATTACATTATAAGGAGACAACGGTCCAGCAACCCAAAGTTGACTGGGAGACGACGGCCTAGACCTCTCACGAACTCGCCAAAGCATCCTCCAAGCGCCTCATCCTGCGGTACCTGTTCTTGACCTGTGGGGGGGTGTGAGACAGCAAGAGTGAGCTCACATACGTTCATCGCTCAACAAGTTGTGGGGAATAATGTGCATGAACTCGCCAAAGGTGGGAGCTCACGTGAAGTGTAAGGCTTACCAAAGAGGATGGTTAGAGCTGAGCATTGCTTTTAAAGTTGGTCAAAATTTTATTAGCAATTACTAAGTATAAGTAAATACCAACCCAATTTAAGTAGTAGAACAAAAGTAACAACATCACCTGCGATGCAATGCATATGACAAATTGAATTTAAGTTCCATAAATTAATCATGTGAGGGTCCGAGCTGCTCATGACCGTGAGCACGGCTAGTATACCAGTTTTACACTCTGCAGAGGTTGCGCATCTTTACCCACAAGTCATGTTACCCATCTGCCAAGGGATCGCGACTTCCCATACACCTCTACCGAGGAGGCGAGGCAGGGTAACACTACGAGGCCTTTACAAAGTTCCACTAGCTTCAGAAAACCCGCTACAGTTTATAGGAAGCTCCAATGCAGGAATCCCTTGCAGGACCGCCATCGCAGCAAAATCCTCCCGAGGGCCTCCCTACACTGACCACTCCCCTACTGCCCTTGCCCCTTTCGGGTAAGGTAGTCCTCCACTAGCTTTCCTAATTAATCAGCCAAGGGCGTCCCATTAAACCCTTGTGGTAGCACTGTTTTCCCGGGTGGTCGCTCCATGTTCCAATTAACATAATGATCTTATCATGAACAGTGATAATAAACAGATAATAAAAGTGTGATCATGAATAATGTACCTTCATACCCAAAACCACATAAAGCACTAGCATGTACTACCCAAAAAGTTCAGTGGTAAACAAGGTATAAAGATAGACAAACTAGGGTAACCTATTGGGTCCCATCAAAATTAACCTATGCAGATCATTATGATTAATCAGAACATGGCTAGGTAAAAAGAAGTGATCAAGGGCACAACTTGCCTGGGACTTGAGATTCCAGGTACCAGGATGATCTTCAGGTGACACGTGTCCTCACTGCTAAACATAGCAATACATACAAACATGGTATATACAAAATTAACATCACACCAAACATAAGAATAAACTATGTAATAATAATCTACGCGTTGTAACAAGATCGTGGGAACGAGAATCACCAAATTCGGAGCTACGGTTAAGAAGTTATAGTTTCCAAAATTATTTAGTGCTTCTAATAGATTAATCCAAATAAACAATTTTAATTCAAGTTTCATGGATATACAGTGTTACTAGTTGATAGACAATATTAATACAAAATTATTGCAACTGGAATGACTCAATTTGGAGCTAAAATGAATTAACTATGAATTATACAAGTTTATGGAATTATTTTCATACAAAAATCATTTTCTATATTATTTTATCTTATTTTATTAACTATATGGGCTGCTGCCACAATTCCAGAGTTCCCCAGGGTCAAAACTACAAAGTCCAGGGCTTTTATGGAATTACTTTTACACAGCAGTGGGTCGCGGGTTGTTTTCTAATTTTTAGAAGGGCTCTTTAGCAAAAAGGCAACGACGAAGAGGTATGGATGGATTTCAGCCGTTGGATCCTAGTTCAAGCGCTCAGATTAAATCTGAGCCCTACGAACTGGTACGCAAAACTAGCCATCAGATCAAGATCCTACGCTTAACAACTCTCCCCCCCCCCGTATCCTCAGATATCAATCCGACGGCTACACCTCGATCACGCGAACTGTTATGCCTAGCTCTAATCTCATCCGTCGATTGCGTATCCAACGGACATACTCGCCCCATGCTCCTAACGCACCTAGCAATGGCAGCACGGCCCCGATTTGCGGTGGCGGTATACACCGACCACGGCGGCGCCATAGTCAACGATTCCAGTTCGACGTCCTAGAATCCGAACGCTCAAACCACAAGTCCAAGGTATGCGAAGAATAGAGAGTAGCTAGATGGGTCACACACCATCAATTGGGCACCGAAGTACGCAGACCGCATGATGCCGCAATTTGGCGGATCGGCCTATTGCAGATGAGGAATCCCTGATGAGCAAGTCAACCACCGGTTGCAGATACCCCGGCGACGAGCTCCATCGGAGGCAGTCCGGAGATGCGGGCGGCGAAGAAGAGCTTGAACTGGGGCTTGAGGCGGCGGAATCCCCCACGGACAGGGCGAAGTTGCGGCGACCCATGACTTCGGCGAGGAATCAACCCAACTCCGGCCACCGGCGTCGCCCGTGTAAGTGCTGAGGACGTGCGGAGTGCTCCGGTGAACACGCCGAACAGCACTCCAAGGACTATCCCGCGACATCGCGTGATGTGGCCGACGGCGGCCACCTGACACTCCCTCTCTATCTATCCCCTGGAACACGATTAGCGCCCAGAGCACGGGGCATCGATGGCGGCCCATGGCTCCTACGCTTGGCGCAAGCCCACACTGGTGATTGACTAACTTGGTTCTAGGGCAGTTCTCGGCACATCGGGTTGGGGAGGACGAGGCTACCGCGACGCCCAATTTATACTCGGTAGTGAAGTCCGAGCATGGTTAAGAAGCGAGATCTTCGCGCGCGGATTCAGCGTTTGCGAACGGAACTAGAGATGGGAGAAGATCCTGCCGGTAGGGCCTACTGGTCAGGCGCAGGGAGCGGCGTGCTGATACGGGAGAAGGAGGAAGGAGTCGTGGCCGCAGGAGTACATGGGCTAGAGCAATTCGGCCCAAAAGCTGAGAAGGAGTTTTCTGGTTTCTATTTTCTTTGTTGTTTTCTATTTTTCTTCCTACAATTCAAACTTGAATTCAAATCTGATTTTAAACTTAAGTTCAAGTTTTAATTCACAAATGAGAAGTCCGAGCATGGGATTCACATATCTGCATTTGTCTAATAATTATTTTTATTGTTTTTATTATATTTATTCATAACCTTTGGAGATCTTTTCTCCCAGATTCAAAAATGAGATTTTGGGTGTTACAGATCCGAATTATCCGTATTCGTATTCGGATAAAGTGCTAATATGGATATCCGTATTCGTATTCGATTTTAATATGGATGTTAAATAGACATATCCAAATTCGTTTTTTCTCTATCCGGTTTAAGATTCGTATTCGACGACATTCGACAAAACCGTGAAGTATCCGATACTATTCGTATCCGAAAGGAAAAAGTATTTAATAAAATCAATTTAAACTTACTTTTATTACTAATTACTAATTATAAGTGATTTTAAACATTAAATAATATACTAAAAACTAAAGTACACCATTTAAAATGTTAAAAAATATTTATCTCATAAACAAATGACTGTGTTAATCTTACATTGCTAGTGATATACAATGATAAATTTTAATTAATATTAAAAGTCTAATTTTGAATACATTAGATTATTGGAGTTTTAGAGTCCAAAATACAAATATACTAAATATACAAAAATATTATATTTAGAGTCCAAAATATAAATATACCAGGTATAAATAATTTATTTAAAAATATGATATTCAACTAAGTTTCAACTAAATAATGTATATGTATTATTTTTAACAATTTGATTGTAATATGATTTTTATCAACTATAAAGCCATCGATAAAACAAATTAATACTTGTTATGATGCTATGTTCCAAATTAAGTAAGTATCCGAATGTAAATTCGAATTCGAACTATCCGTTTTGTATTCGTATCCGATAGTATTCGTATTTGTATCCGTATTCGGATTAAAATATGGTAAATAGTGACATTCAGATCTATTTTCATGCGTATCCGATCTGAATCCATCCCTAGTTTTTGGTCCTGATCCGAGTTGATCTCATTTTGAGTTTCTTAGAAAACCCCAATAAAACCCCATCCTTTTCGAGAAATATGATTTGCGCATGGGTTTTTTATTTGCTCTAGATGAAATTTCAAGATTCATCGTATTTCCATCTGCGCGAAACTCCTTGTGAAGTTTGAGCAGATTCTGCACATTTTTGCCTGCCCGACACTACCGCTCTTCAGCGCGGCACTACTGCTCCCTAGCACTGCCGGCCAGTTACCCAAACTGTCGCTCGCCTAGTTTTGTGTTTTTTGGCTCTGAGATTTTGCAGATAGTTGGGCAGTTCTCTATAGCAGTTTGGTATATTCAGTCGACACTAGACTAAGTATTACTGTGTTATGCAGTTTCAATCGTCTCGTGGAGTTTTGTTGAAGTCGAGATCAAAGTCATGGGGTTGTTCTTGAGAGAGAATTTTTGGTGGCTCCCATTCACCCCCTCTAGTTGCCTCGCCTGTCCTTTAGTCCATAATGTTTCTATTGGTTGTTGAGAGGAAGACGAGGGTCTCATCCAATCTACTATAAAGTCTATAAGGACTTGGGATTTTATCGCACTTCTTGACTCAAAAGTGATGTTGTACTCTGACAATTCCGTCGACCATTGCCTATCCTTATAGAGGCCTTTGGGTTATTTAACAAGTCACCTAGACTTCGTTCGGTTAGAGCCTTATTTTGTGTGCTTCAAAACAATGACGCAACTTGCGAGATGCCATGAGGTTTGTGTATGCTATTTTCTCCATTTTGGTCATGTTGCATTTGGAGTCAGTATGGACCTCGGAGGGACTAGATACCATTGCAGTGTTCCATTGATGGATTTTCCTTGGATGACGGATGCAATGATTGCTTCGAATGATGCCGGGACATACCGCAAGAGTGTTGACGACATATCTAGGCTAACCATAATGGTGAGCTCTAACAAATAAGATTGAGTGACTCGAAGGGGCCGCCTGCTGAGGTCCCCAAACAAAGTCCTTTGCTCCTCTTAGCATTCGAAGGAATGGGAGGCTTTGCTCTGTGGACCATGAAATGAATCTATTCAGCGCTACCTGCCTTCCCATAAGCCTTTGCACATCCCTTCTTGATTGTGGTGGTTGCATCTCTGTTATTGCCTTTATTTTCTATATGTTGTCCTCTATTTCTCTATGTGATATGAGGTAACCTAGGATGTTGCCCTAGCGGACGCAAAATATGCACTTGCATGGGTTGAGCTGAAGTCTAGTTTCGTGCATGCTCGCGAATGTCTCTGCGAGATCGGCAAGGTGATCCTCTTTATTCTTGCTAGCGATGACTATGTCATCGACATATGTGAACACATTGCAACCAATTTGTTTCTCCAGTATGGTATTCATGAGCCTATAAAACATGGAACCGGCACTCTTAAAGCTTTCGGACATGCATACGAAATAGTACATGACGAAGGGGGTTATGAAGCTGGTCTTAGCCTTGTCTTCCTCCTTCATAGCCTGAGAAGCATTCGAGGAGTGACATGACTTTGCATCCTCTGGCTGAATCGACGATTTTGTCTATCCTTGGTAGAGGGAAGTCTTCTTTGGGGTAGGCCTTATTGAGGCTTGTGAAGTCTATACACATTTTTGACTTGCCATTCTTCTTTTTACCATAACAACATTAGCGAGCCATGTCGGGTAATCAAATGGATCAGTGAATTTTGCTTCAAGGAGTCGGTGGACTTCGGCTTTTATAGCCTCAATCTTTTCATCGCACATCTTGCGAAGTCTTTGCTTTTTTGGGCGAATCGAGGGGCCTATGCTTAAGCTGTGTTTGAAGATTGTGTGGCTGACACTCACGAGGTCTAACGTGGACTTGAGAGCACCTAGAGAGGGGGTGAATAGGTGATCTAGGGAAACTTGCTTCAAACAATACAAACTTGGTCATTGGGTTAGAGTGACTTAAAACCAAGTTCAGATGAGAAGAGGAGAAAAAGAAAGACTCTTCACTTGATTGCTCTCTTGAGATGTGTATTAAACTAGGAGCAATATGTAAGTGAAGTGTAAGCTCAAAGGAAGACAAAAACCGCAGTAAACTAAAGAGACAAGAGATAAGATGATTTTTATCCCGTGGTTCGGTCAAAGTGTAAAATGCTTGCCTACTCCACGTTGTGGCATCCCAATGGACGATGGTTGCACTCAACCCCTCTTAAGTGATCCAAACATCAAACTTGAGTACCATGGTTCTTCCTTATATCTCACAATATCTCGTTTGTGAGGAATCTCCACAAGTTGGAGTCTCTCATGCCTTACACAAGTGATCACAATTAAAACCAGAGTAAGGGAGGGAGTAGAATACACACACAAGAGCACAATCGCAGCAACAACACGCACACAAGCGAAGAAGAGAGCGCAAGAACAAAATGATAGACTGACAGCTCAGAAACGCGCTCAAATCTCTCAAACACTTCGAACAACATGGTCGCGGATCTTGGAGTTGTAATGTGCTCTTAGAATGCTCGATGTACTGGTAGAGGCGCCTAGGGAGCTCTTTTATAGCCCCAATGGGCCAAGGAGTTGTTGCACCTTCCTTTGGAAATCATAGATTTCCTTCTGTCTGCGGGTGCAGCGAACTGTCTGGTGGTACACCGGACACCATGTCTGTGACGGCCACCGAATCATCTGATTTGTCGCCTTCCTTTTCGGTTGGACAACAGATTGTTTGTTGATCCTCCCGACCGTTGTCGTGCTGACGTGGCCGACGACTGTTGTGGAGCCAACCGTTGGTGTGGGCGAAGGGCCGATGGACGCCTGGCCCACCGGACTATTCGATAAATTTTAGCCAACGCCCCTAAGAAAAAACCCTAGAGTGACCAGTTGGGATCAGCTGACCAGGCCAACACCAGACATGTTCGATGCACACCGGACTATCCGGTGAAGCCCAGTTTGGCCCAATTTTGGCTTTCTAGAGCCAAACTCCTTCATATGTTTTTTACTCTCTTTGAGATGATTCCTAGCACCTAGACAAACATAGTTTGCAACAAAAACAATTGACTAAGAGCTAGAATCATACCTTTATGACTTCATTCCATAATAGTTTGCAATATGGTCAAACTAAGTCCAAATGTCACTTTACTTGCACAAAGAAGTTAGTATCCAAATAATAGTACAAGTATCATATCATAATGTAAGTGCAACTTATTCAATTACTTAAACTACCTGTTTTCGTAGTTTTGCCCAATGTTGCACTTTTTGGTCTTCTAATCCAACACATTTAGACTTCGTATCTTCAATTTGCTTGCTTAAAACCTACGCACATGCTCATATGAAGAGTGTTAGTACATAGTAGTGTGTTGGTCAGTTAATCACCAAAACACTTGGAAATGGCCAAGGGCACATTTCCCTTTCAATCTCCCCCTTTTGGCGATTTATGCCAACACACTTAAAGCAACTCAAAATTACTAACTTAACCAAATATGAGCCAAATTTTGTAAATTGAAGTCAAACTAAACACCAATTAAATAAGTATAGGATTTGGCATATTTGGATCATTTTGCTACCACTTGGTTTGTTTTTGCAAACAAGTTTATTTTTCTAACTTCTAAGTCAAAACACTTTAGTTTTGCAAATAAAACCATTTTAGAAACTAGTCTCGATCAATTACCAAAACTCCCCTTTTCTCATAAGAAAACCTTCTCATCCATAAGAGAACAATTTTGCAATCAGAGGTCTCCTCTTTGCTGCGAAGAGGGTTGATCAAAAGGACAAGTTCAAAACACCAAAAAAATTGAAATTCACAAGTGATGGTTGATCTAGTTGAGAGCACCTAGAGGGGGGGGGTGAATAGGTGATCCTGTAAAAACTTAAAACTTATAACCACAAAACTTGATTAAGTGTTAGTGCAATGAAATCAAGTGGCTAAGGACCGAGCTCTTGTGAAACACAATAGTCACAGTGAGAACAAGCACAAGAGACATGATGATTTATCCCGTGGTTCGGCCAAGTATAACACTTGCCTACTCCACGTTGTGGCGTCCCAATGGACGAGAGTTGCACTCAACTCCTCTCAAGTGATCCAATGATCAACTTGAATACCACAGTTTTCTTCTTTCTTTACTCTTTCCCGTTTGCGAGGAACCTCCACAACTTGGAGTCTCTCGCCCTTACAATAAGGATCAAAGTGAAAGTACTAGAGTAAGGGAGGGAAGCAACACACACAAATCCACAGCAATACGCACACACACAACCAAGACTTGAGCTCAAATGAATAGCACAAAGTTCACCACTAGAATGGAGCTCAAATCACTAAGAATGTCAATCGAGTGTGCAAAGACGGGGTGTGAATGATTAAGAATGCTCAAAGTATGCTTGGTGTTCTCCTCCATGCGCCTAGGGGTCCCTTTTATAGCCCCAAGGCAGCTAGGAGCCGTTGAAAGCAATCCGGGAAGGCAATCCTTGCCTTCTGTCGGGTGGCGCACCGAACAGTCCGGTGCACCACCGGACAGGCACTGTTCAGTGTCCGGTGCTGATTGCTTTCCTAATCTGGCGCAGCCGACCGTTGAGGATTTGGAGCCGTTGGCGCACCGGACACTGTCCGGTGCACACCGAACAGTCCGGTGCTCCCATCAGACCGTTGGCTCGGCCACGCGTCACGCGCGGATTGCGCGGCCGACCGTTGGCTCGGCCGACCGTTGACTCACCGGACAGTCCGGTGCACACCCGGACAGTCCGGTGATTTTTAGCCGTACGCCGCCGACGAAATCCCGAGAGCGGCCAGTTTTACCAAAGCCAGCCTGGCGCACCGGACACTGTCCGGTGCACCACCGGACAGTCCGGTGCACCCAGACTGCGCAGAGTCTTGGCTGCCTCAGCCAAGTCATTTTCCTTTTGTCTTTTCTCAGTTTCTAGCACTTAGACAAAATATGTTAGTACACAAAAACCAATGTACTAAGTCTAGAATCATACCTTTGTGTTGATTTGCACTTCATCCACCAATTGGCACAGTTTAACACTTAAACCACTTGTGTTGGCACTTAATCACCAAAATACTTAGAAATGGCCCAAGAGCACATTTCCCTTTCAATCTCCCCCTTTTTGGTGATTTATGCCAACACAACATAAAGCAACACATAGAAGTGCAATATCAATGCAAATGAGAACAAGATTTGTTTTGATTCAAATTTGGCATATTTGGATCATCCTTTGCCACCACTTGGTTTGTTTTTGCAAATCAAACTCAATTTTCTATCTCTAAGTCAAACACACTTGTTGAGACATAAAGAGAGGTATTCGAAGAGAAATTGATCAAATATTCAAAAACTCCCCCTTTTCCCATAATCAAACATTCTCCCCACAAGAGACCAATTTTTGACAATAAGAGACAATAAGAGTATTTTGACAAAGCAAAAGCTCTAACTCTACTATTTTCAAAATTCTCAAGTGGTAGCTGATCCATTTGCTTTAGCCTTATTTTCTCCCCCTTTGGCTTCAAACACCAAAACGGGATCATTTTTGGCCCTTTAACCTCATTGCTTCACCAAAATTGTCAATTAAGAGCAAAAAGCAATAAGAGCATGGAGATGAACTTGGAGTAAGTTACCCTCTCATCGGAGTGCAGTGGAAGTCTTTCATGGTCCAAGTCCACCTTTCCCTTTCAATCCACTTTGAGACTAAAACAAGTAAACTCAAGCACAAGGTTAGTCTCAAAGTGTCAAGTTGTAGCATGCCTCCCCCTAAATAGGTGCATCACTTGCAAATGGACTTGTGAGGTCCGGGGATCATGTGTACAACTTGAGCACCATAAATAAGCAACAATATGCATAAAGAAACATGATCAATGGCATAAAACACATGTATGCTATAGATCAATCCAAGTTACGCGAATCTAAGATATTTAGCTCACTACGCAGCCTGCAAAAGGTTGACTCATCAAGAGGCTTGGTAAAGATATCGGCTAGCTGGTTCTCGGTGCTAACATAAAACACTTCGATATCTTCCTTTTGCTGGTGGTCTCTCAAAAAGTGATGTCAGATGTCTATGTGCTTCATGCGGTTGTGTTCAACAGGATTATCCGCCATGCGGATTGCACTCTCATTATCACATAGGAGTGGGACTTTGCTCAGATTGTAGCCAAAGTCCCTGAAGGTTTGCCTCATCCAAAGTAGTTGCGCGCAACACTGTCCTGCGGCAACATACTCGGCCTCAGCGGTGGATAGGGCAATGGAAGTTTGTTTCTTAGAACTCCAAGACACCAGGGACCTTCCTAAGAATTGGCACGTCCCTGATGTACTCTTCCTATCAACCTTGCATCCAGCATAATCGGAGTCTGAGTATCCAATCAAGTCAAAGGTAGACCCCTTTGGATACCAGATCCCGAAGCAAGGCGTATCAACTAAATATCTAAGTATTCGCTTAACGGCCACAAGGTGACACTCCCTTGGGTCGGATTGAAATCTAGCACACATGCATACGCTTAGCATAATATCCGGTCTACTAGCACATAAATAAAGTAAATACCCTATGATAGACCGGTATGCCTTTTGATCAACGGACTTACCTCCTTTGTTGAGGTCGACATGTCCGTCGGTTCCCATTGGAGTCTTTGCGGGCTTGGCGTCCTTCATCCCAAACCACTTGATCAAATCTTGCGTGTACTTCGTTTGGGAGATGAAAGTGTCGTCCTTGAGTTGCTTCACTTGGAACCCAAGGAAGTAGTTCAACTCGCCCATCATCGACATCTCAAACTTTTGAGTCATTACCCTGCTAAACTCTTCACAAGACTTTTGGTTAGTAGAACCAAATATTATGTCATCGACATAAATTTGGCACACAAATAAGTGACCATCACAAGTCTTAGTGAATAAAGTTGGATCGGCCTTCCCAACCTTGAAAGCATTATCAATTAGAAAGTCTCTAAGGCATTCATACCATGCTCTTGGGGCTTGCTTAAGTCCATAGAGTGCCTTAGAGAGCTTACACACGTGGTCGGGGTACCGTTCATCCTCAAAGCCAGGGGGTTGTTCTACGTACACCTCCTCCTTGATTGGCCCGTTGAGGAAAGCGCTCTTCACATCCATTTGGAACAACCTGAAAGAATGGTGAGCGGCATAGGCTAACAAAATGCGAATAGACTCTAGCCTAGCCACAGGAGCAAAAGTCTCCTCAAAGTCCAAACCTGCGACTTGGGCATAACCTTTTGCCACAAGTCTAGCTTTGTTCCTTGTCACCACTCCGTGCTCGTCTTGTTTGTTGCGGAACACCCACTTGGTTCCCACAATGTTTTGCTTGGGACGTGGCACCAGTGTCCAAACTTCATTTCGCTTGAAGTTATTAAGCTCTTCTTGCATGGCCAACACCCAGTCTGGATCTAGCAAGGCCTCTTCTACCCTGAAAGGCTCCATAGAAGAGACAAAAGAGTAATGCTCACAAAAAATAGCTAATCTAGAGCGAGTAGTTACTCCCTTGCTTATATCACCCAATATTTGATCGACGGGATGATTCCTTTGAATCGTTGCTCGGACTTGAGTTGGAGGGGCTTGGGGTGCTTCTTCCTCCATAACATCATTATCTTGTGCTCCCCCTTGATCACACGCCTCCTCTTGATGAACCTGTTCATCAGTTTGAGTTGGGGGATGCACCATTGTTGAGGAAGAAGGTTGATCTTGCTCTTTTTGTTCTTGTGGTCACACATCTCCAATCGCCATGGTGCGTATTGCGGCCGTTGGAACATCTTCTTCATCTACATCATCAATATCAACTTGCTCTCTTGGAGAGCCATTAGTCTCATCAAATACAACGTCGCTAGAGACTTCAACCAAACCCGATGATTTGTTGAAGACTCTATACGCCTTTGCATTTGAGTCATAACCTAACAAAAACCCTTCTACAACTTTGGGAGCAAATTTAGAATTTCTACCTTTCTTCACTAGAATATAACATTTCCTCCCAAATACACGAAAGTATGACACATTGGGTTTGTTACCGGTTAGAAGCTCATACGAAGTCTTCTTGAGGAGGCGATGAAGGTAGACCCGGTTTATGGCGTGGCAAGCTGTGTTCACGGCTTCCGACCAAAATCGCTTGGGCGTCTTGAATTCTCCAAGCATCGTCCTCGCCATGTCTATGAGCGTCCTATTCTTCCTCTCTACCACACCGTTTTGCTGTGGTGTGTAGGGAGCGGAGAACTCGTGCTTGATTCCTTCCTCCTCAAGGTACTCTTCCACTTGAAGATTCTTGAATTCGGCCCCATTGTCGCTCCTTATCTTCTTCACCTTGAGCTCAAATTCATTTTGAGCTCTCCTTAGGAAGCGCTTGAGGGTCCCTTGGGTTTCAGATTTATCCTGCAAAAAGAATACCCAAGTGAAGCGGGAAAAATCATCAACAATAACAAGACCATACTTACTTCCCCCGATGCTAAGGTAGGCGACGGGTCCGAAGAGGTCCATATGCAGCAGCTCTAGGGGTCTTGATATGGTCATCACGTTCTTGCTGTGATGAGCATTTCCCACTTGTTTACTTGCTTGACAAGCTGCACAAGGTCTATCTTTTTCGAAAGTCACATTTGTTAGACCTAACACATGTTCTCCCTTTAGAAGTTTGTGAAGGTTCTTCATCCCCACATGTGCTAGACGGCGATGCCACAACCAGCCCATGCTAGTCTTAGCAATTAAGCATGCATCTAGACCGACCTCTTCCTTTGCAAAATCAACTAAATAGAGTTTGTCGTCTAGTACACCTTTAAAAGTTAATGAACCATCACTCCTTCTAAAGACAGACACATCTACATTTGTAAATAAGCAATTGTAACCCATATTACATAATTGACTAACGGACAACAGGTTATACCTGAGCGATTCAACTAAAAACACATTAGAGATGGAATGCTCGGATGAAATAGCTATTTTTCCTAGTCCTTTAACCTTGCCTTGATTCCCATCACCGAATATGATTGAATCTTGGGAATCTTTGCTCTTGATGAAGGAGGTGGACATCTTATTCTCCCCTGTCATGTGGTTTGTGCATCCGCTGTCGATAATCCAGCTTGAGCCCTCGGATGCATAAACCTGCAAGGCAAATTAGGCTTGGATTTTAGGTACCCAACTCTTGTTGGGTCCTACAAGGTTCGTTACAATAGCCTTAGGGACCCAAATGCAAGTCTTGTCTCCCTTGCATTTGGCCCCTACCTTTTTAGCAATTACTTTTTCATTTTTACATGAAAGAACAAACTTAGCATTGCAAGCATGAAACATAGTGGTAGATTCATAAAACACTTTCCTAGGAGCATGAGACACATAATTTCTCCTAGGCCTACCATTAAAATTGGAACTTGACACAACCATGGCATGAGAGTCATAAGCGTTGTAACTCCTATCATGATACATAAAAGCATGGTTCTTTTGACTACTATTTGCCATAGGGGCCTTCCCTTTCCCCTTGGCGGAGATGGGAGCCTTATGACTTGTTAAGTTCTTGGCTTCCCTTCGAAAACCAAGCCCATTCTTAATAGAGGGGTGTCTACCAATAGTATAGGCATCCCTTGCAAATTTTAATTTATCAAAATCATTTTTGCTAGTCTTAAGTTGGGCATTAAGACTAGCCACTTCACCATTTAATTTTGCAATAGAGGTAAGGTGCTCAACACATGCATCAACATTAAAATCCTTACATCTATTACAAATTGCTACATGATCAATACATGAGCTAGATTTATTAGCTACTTCTAACTTAGCATTCAAGTCATCATTAATGCTCTTTAAGCTAGAAATAGATTCATGGAATGTAGATAATTCACATGAAAGCATTTCATTTCTTTTAACTTCTAGAGCAAGAGAATTTTGCGCACTAACAAATTTATCATGCTCTTCATATTAAAGATTCTCTTGCTTCTCTAACAATCTATTCTTCTCATTCAAAGCATCAATTAATTCATTGATCTTATCAATTTTAGTTCTATCTAAACCTTTGAATAAACTAGCGTAGTCTACTTCATCATCACTAGACTCATCATCACATGAAGAAGCATACGTAATGGTACTTCGAGTACTTACCTTCTTCTCCTTTGCCATGAGGCAGGTGTGATGCTCATTTGGGAAGAGAGCCGACTTGTTGAAGGCTGAGGCGGCGAGTCCTTCGTTGTCGGAGTCGGACGAGGAGCAATCCGAATCCCACTCCTTTCCAAGGTGTGCCTCGCCCTTCTCCTTTTTGTAGGTCTTCTTCTTTTCCCACTTTCCACTCTTTCCTTGTTCCTGGTCACTATCATTATTGGGACAGTTAGCAATAAAGTGACCAATCTTACCATACTTGAAGCAGGAGCGCTTTCCCTTCGTCTTGCTCTTGTTGGGATGCTCCGTGCGACCTTTGAGCGCCGTCTTGAAGCGCTTGATGATGAGGGCCATTTCGTCCTCATTTAGCCCGGTCGCCTCAACTTGTGCCACCTTGCTAGGTAGCGCCTCCCTGCTACTTGTTGCTTTGAGAGCAACGGTTTGAGGCTCATAGATCAGCATTGGGCCATTTAATGCCTCATCAACATATCTTGCCTCCTTGATCATCATTCGTCCGCTTACGAACTTTCCGAGTATTTCCTCGGGCGTCATCTTGATGTACCTAGGATTCTCATGAATAGAGTTTACAAGATGAGGATCAAGGACAGTGGAGGACCTTAGCATAAGTCAGACGACGTCGTGGTCCGTCCATCTCGTGCTCCCATAGCTCCTTATCTTGTTGACCAGGGTCTTGAGCCTATTGTACGTTTGAGTTGGCTCCTCTCCCCTGATCATCGCGAACCTTCCTAGTTCGCCTTCCACCAACTCCATCTTGGTGAGCATGGTGGCGTCGTTCCCCTCATGCGAGATCTTGAGGGTGTCCCAAATCTGCTTGGCGTTGTCCAAGCCGCTCACCTTATTGTACTCTTCCCTGCACAAGGATGCTAAAAGAACAGTAGTAGCTTGTGCATTTTTATGGATTTGTTCATTGATAAACATGGAGTTATCCGAACTATCAAATCACATTCCATTTTCTACTATCTCCCATATACTTGGATGAAGAGAGAACAAGTGGCTACGCATTTTGTGACTCCAAAATCCGTAGTCCTCTCCATCAAAGTGTGGAGGTTTACCAAGTGGAATGGAAAGCAAATGAGCATTGAAATTATGCGGAATACGAGAATAATCGAAAGAAAAGTTCGAGTTAACCGTTTTCTTTTTCTCCTCGTATTCGTCGTCCTTTTGAGAAGAGGAAGATTCGTCGCTGTCATAGTAGACAATCTTCTTGATGCGCCTCTTCTTCTTTCCATCCTTCTTCTTTTGACTCGAGCCGGAGTCATTGGCTTTGTCGTCCCTTGGCTCGTTGAAGATGGACTCCTTCTCATTGTCGTTGACCACCATCTCCTTTCCCTTAGGATCCATCTCTTCGGGCGATTAGTCCCTTTCTTGAAGAGAACGGCTCTGATACCAATTGAGAGCACCTAGAGGGGGGTGAATAGGTGATCCTGTAAAAACTTAAAACTTATAACCACAAAACTTGATTAAGTGTTAGTGCAATGAAATCAAGTGGCTAAGGACTGAGCTCTTGCGAAACACAATAGTCACAGTGAGAACAAGCACAAGAGACACGATGAATTATCCCGTGGTTCGGCCAAGTATAACACTTGCCTACTCCACGTTGTGGCGTCCCAACGGACGAGAGTTGCACTCAACTCCTCTCAAGTGATCCAATGATCAACTTAAATACCATGGTTTTCTTCTTTATTTACTCTTTCCCGTTTGCGAGGAATCTCCACAACTTGGAGTCTCTCGCCCTTACAATAAGGATCAAAGTGAAAGTGCTAGAGTAAGGGAGGGAAGCAACACACACAAATCCACAGCAATACGCACACACATAGCCAAGACTTGAGCTCAAATGAATAACACAAAGTTCACCACTAGAACGGAGCTCAAATCACTAAGAATGTCAATCGAGTGCGCAAAGACGGAGTGTGAATGATTAAGAGTGCTCAAAGTATGCTTGGTGTTCTCCTCCATGTGTCTAGGGGTCCCTTTTATAGCCCCAAGGCAGCTAGGAGCCGTTGAAAGCAATCCGGGAAGGCAATCCTTGCCTTC
Source organism: Zea mays (assembly GCF_902167145.1). NCBI lineage: Eukaryota > Viridiplantae > Streptophyta > Magnoliopsida > Poales > Poaceae > Zea > Zea mays. The sequence goes on along the minus strand of NC_050104.1, from coordinate 6,317,804 downwards.
TGTCGGGTGGCACACCGGACAGTCCGGTGCACCACCGGACAGGCACTGTTCAGTGTCCGGTGCTGATTGCTTTCCTAATCTGGCGCAGCCGACCGCTGAGGATTTGGAGCCGTTGGCGCACCAGACACAGTTCGGTGCACACCGGACAGTCCGGTGCTCCCATCAGACCGTTGGCTCGGCCACGCGTCACGCGCGGATTGCGCGGCCGACCGTTGGCTCGGCCGACCGTTGACTCACCGGACAGTCCGGTGCACCACCGGATAGTCCGGTGATTTTTAGCCGTACGCCGCCGACGAAATCCCGAGAGCGGCCAGTTTGACCAAAGCCAGCCTGGCGCACCGGACACTGGCCGGTGCACCACCGGACAGTTCGGTGCACCCAGACTGCGCAGAGTCTTGGCTGCTTCAGCCAAGTCATTTTCCTTTTGTCTTTTCTCAGATTCTAGCACTTAGACAAAATATGTTAGTACACAAAAAACAATGTACTAAGTCTAGAATCATACCTTTCTGTTGATTTGCACTTCATCCACCAATTGGCACAGTTTAACACTTAAACCACTTGTGTTGGCACTTAATCACCAAAATACTTAGAAATTGCCCAAGAGCACATTTCCCTGTCACCAGTTGCTTTGGCCTTAATTTCTCCTCCTTTGGCATTAAACACCAAAACGGAGAAACTAGTGGTCTTTTATCTCATTGCCTCACCAAAAATAGCGAAATAAGAGCAAAAGGCAATGAAACACTAAGGGCAACTTGGAACAAAGTACAATGAAACCGTTATGAAGTGGAAGCCTTTTTCTTTGTCCAAGTCCACCTTTTCCCTTTCAATTCACCTTTGAGACTAAATCAGCACATCTCAAACAACCATTAGTCCCAAAGGGTCGAGTTGTAGCATATCCTCCCCCTAAATCAATGCACAAGGACTTGTGAGGTCCGAGGATGACATTCTACAACTTGAGCACCAAAATAAGCAATAAAATACAATTAAGCTTAAAAGAACATGATCAAATGCATAAAGACACATGAATGCTATAGATCATTCCATGTTCCACGAATCTAAGACATTAAGCTCACTGTGCATCTCACAAAACCTTCTTTCATCTAAAGGCTTGGTGAAGATACCAGCTAGCTAGTGATCAGTGCTGACATGGCAAATATCGATATCTCCCCTTTGCTTGTTGTCTCTCAGAAAGTGATGACAGATGTCTATGTGCTTAGTGCGATTGTGTTCAACGGAATTATCCGCTAAGCGGATTGCACACTCATTATCACATAGGAGTGAGACTTTGCTCAGATTGTAGCCAAAGTCTCGGAGGGTTTGCCTCATGCAAAGAGTTGTGCGTAACACTGGCGGGAACATACTCGGCCTCAGCGGTGGATAGTGAAAGGGAAATGTGCCATTGGGCCAATTCTATTTTGTTTTGGTGATTAAATGCTCAACACATTGTTTTAGACTAAAATCTTGATGTATGACATAAGCACATGTATTTAAAAGGCAAATTGAGAAACATAGGAAAAGTACATTTTAGTGTATATTGCATTGAAGGAACAAGCATGTATGATTCTAGCACTTATTTAGTTGCTAACTATGTTTATCTAAGTGCTAGGAAACTTCTCAAGTTGAACCAATTTGGATAAATTGTGTTTGGCTAAGTTTAGCCAAACTTGTGCCTGTCTGGGGAGCATCGGACTGTCTGGTGTGCACCGGACGGTGTTTGGTGCCCATGCTGTCAGCCGACGAACATGCTGCTCTCGGGTTTTTGCGAGGCGCCGCAGCTATAAATCACTGAATTATCTGGTGTGCACCAGACTGTCCGATTTGCCAGCCACGCGCCTCAGCCAATGGTCGGCCACGCGATCAGCACTGGCCACGTCAGCTCGGCAACAGTCACTAGGCTACACCGGACTGTCCAGTGCGCCATCGGACTGTCTGGTGTCCCAAGGGACCAACAACTGGCAACGGTCGGCTCGACTGAATAAGGATGGAGATTGGCTACTGTTGAGTGTCTGGTGTGCAACGGACAGTCTGGTGCACCAATGGATAGAAGGCAACCAGGGCCTTTCAAATGAAGATCAAACGACTCCTTTGGTTCCTTGGGGCTATAAAAGGACCCCTAGGCGCATGGAGATGTAACCCAAGCACTCTTTGAGCACAATACAACTCTGGATCTTTGCGACCATGCTATTGTTTTGCTAGAGAGAGATTTGAGCGTGTTCTTGAGTTGTAACACTGTCATTGTGTTTCGTGTGCTCTCTCTTTTCACTTGTGTGTGTTGTTGCTGCGTTGTGCTCTTGTGTGCGTTGCTACTTCCATCCTTACTCTGATTTTGTTTGTAATCAATTGTGTAAGAAGTGAGAGACTCCAATTCGTGGAGATTCGCCACAACAGGATTTTGATATAAGGAAGATATATGTGGCACTCAAGTTTGATCTTTGGATCACTTGAGAGGGGTTGAATGCAACCCTTGACCAAAGGAGGTCACCACAACATGGAGTAGGCATTGACCAAACCACGGTAAAAATCGACATGTCACTTGTCCATTTACTTATTGGGATTACTATCTTCTTGGGTTCTCCACTCTCTTGCAATATTGCTCCTAAGCTTAATAGACATCTTAAAGAAGCAATCAAGAGAAGAGTTCTCTCTCCATCTATTTTCTCATCCTAACTTAGTTTTAGTTTTCACTAACACTTATTATAAACCAAGTTTGTGTTGTTTAGAGTTGATTTTTGCAGGATCACCTATTCACCCCCCTCTAGGTACTCTCAGATAGGGCAATAGAATTTTGTTTCTTTGAGCTCCAAGACACCAAGGACCTTCCGAGAAACCGACAAGTCTCTGATGTGCTTTTACTATCAACCTTGCATCTGGCATAATCAGAGTCAGAGTATCCAATCAAGTCAAAGGTAGACCCCTTAGGATACCAGAGCCCGAAGTGAGACTGTGAACTAAATACTGAATAAATCGCTTCACAACCACAAGGTGACATTTCTCGGGGTCGACTTGAAATCTAGCACACATGTATATGGAAAGCATAATATCCAGTCTACTTGCACATTAATAAAACAAGGATCCTATCATAGACCGGTATACCTTTTGATCTATGGACATACCTCCCGCGTTGAGGTCCAAGTGTTCGTTTGTTCCCATCGGCGTCTTGATGGGTTTAGCGTCCTTCATCCCAAACCTCTTGAGTAGATCTTGCATGTACTTCGTTTGGGAGATGAAGATGCCTTCCTTGAGCTATTTTACTTGGAATTCTAAAAAGTATGTCAGCTCGCCCATAATAGACATCTCGAACTTTTGCATCATCACCCTGCTAAACTCCTCACAAGACTTTTGGTTAGTAGAACCAAATATTATGTCATCGACATATATTTGGCATATAAACAAATCACCATCACATGTCTTAGTGAAAAGAGTAGGATAAACTTTTCCAACCTTGAAAGCATTAGAAATATGGAAATCTCTAAGGCATTCATAACATGTTCTTGGGGTTTGCTTAAGTCCATAGAGCGCCTTAGAGAGCTTATATAAGTTCATAAATCATATAATAATACAATCACATATTAAAAGGTTTTTTATATTGTGGGTTGTTTGATCTAACGTTAGGAACGGAACTCGAACCTATACACCGAAATATAGCATATATATGAACTGAATCTGAACCCGAAAAGACCAATAATTCGGTCTATTTGGATTTGGTTCGGGTTCGAGTTCGGTTTTAGTTTTAAAATGTCCATCCCTAGCAGTGATTGTGTGATCTGAAAATCGTAGAATGTTCCGAGTGTTCCTGAAGCTACTCTGCTTTTCTTAACATCAAGAGAGCTAAGTGTGTGCCTACTAATTTCCCTCCGGTCTTATCCTCATCAGTCCTCAACTCCTCTCTCTCTCTCTCTCAACGCACCTTTAATGCGCCGTGATCTCTCTCCTCCAATCCCGACAAAGTACACCATCGTCTCCTGTCTTGATGTTCTCTCTCTCGCTCCCCCACCGTCCTAGTCCTATCATATGCTCCTATCTTCTCCTTCCCCCGGCAATCGTCCTAGCTGCAACGCACTAGATCTGTCGACAAACCCAACCAGAACTCCATAAAATAGTGTCGATCACCACAGGCAAACCTCCCTCCCCGTTTCTCTCTCTTTCACTCTTTTTCTCTCTCCAAGAAATAATTGACTCCAACGCCAAGCGCCACAAGCACAAGCCCTTGCTTGCTTGATGTCACTCTTTCGCTCTCGCTAGCTCTAACGCCACCGCTGACGGCGCTGCCGAGCCTCCAGTCCACCGCCCAACGTCATACACCAAGTCAGGTCAGCAGCCCCACAAGAACACTTCGTAGGTCAGCAAATCCATTATTAGTACCGATATTTCTCCAGGTCCCTGAAGAGAAAGCATCGTCTTGTGTATTTATATATACCATGGCCTGATCGGCTATGGACGTCACCGGAGATGCCGGCGGAGGTCGCCGCCCCAACTTCCCTTTGCAGCTGCTGGAAAAGAAAGAGGAACAGCCCTGCTCTACGTCCCCAGCGGTTGCTGTGGGTGCTGGGGCTAATGGGTCGGGAGAGATGCAGATGAAGAAGGTGGCGGCGCCGAAGCGCACATCCTCCAAGGACAGGCACACGAAGGTGGACGGGCGCGGGAGGCGCATCCGGATGCCTGCAATTTGCGCGGCTCGGGTGTTCCAGCTGACAAGGGAGCTGGGGCACAAGACGGACGGCGAGACGATCGAGTGGCTGCTGCAGCAGGCGGAGCCCGCGGTGGTGGCGGCCACGGGCACGGGCACCATCCCGGCCAACTTCACCTCGCTCAACATCTCTCTCCGCTCCTCGGGCTCTTCCTTCTCCATCCCAGCGCACCTCCGTGCGGCCGGCCCACGCTTCGGCGGCGCGCGGGGGGACCCGTGGGAGCGCGTCGTGGGAGTGGGACTCGGGTTCGGCGCCGCCGCCGAGGACCCTCCGTCCGCTACGTCCTCGGCGTCGTCTCCTCTGCTGCTGAGTTTCCACTCCGGCAGCGTCGGTCTTGACGTGTCGCCGTCGCCGTCGTCTGCCGCCGCCGGCTCCGACCTGTCGAAGAAACGGAGGTGGGAGCAGGAAATGCAGCAGCAGCATCAGCAGCAATACCACCAGCAGCAGCAGATGGCCGGGTACACGACGCAGAGCCAAATGCCAGGCGCCGTGTGGATGGTGCCGAGCGCGAGCAGCAACGCTCAAGCCGCCGCAGCGGCTGGCGGTGGCGGCAGCAACGCCAACGAGTCGATATGGACGTTCCCGCAGCCAGCAAGCGGCGGCGGCGGCGGCGCGGCGACCGTGTACCGCGGCGTGCCGAGTGGGCTACATTTCATGAACTTCCCCGCGGCGCCCATGGCGCTGGTCCCCGGTGGTGGGCAGCAGCTCGGGCTCGGCGGCCCCGTGCCCGTGGGCGGCGCCGGCAACGACAGTAGTGGCAGTGCCAGCGGCGGCGGCGGCGGCGAGGGCCACATGGGGATCCTCGCCGCGCTGAACGCGTACCGGGCACATAGTGCCGTCCCGGACGCTGCGCCAGCGCAGAACGGAGCGGAAGGCGGCTCTCGTCAGCGCCAGCAGCACGGCGGCGGCGGTGAGCGACAGGAGAGCGTGAGTCCTCCCAGCGACGGCTCGTAGCGTCTTCGGAGTTCGGAGGCGTGTGCGTGCACTGGTCTGCTATGGCGTCTCTCTCCTGTGTTAATTAGTCTGTGCTTCTCGACTTATCGTTTGCAGTTTTTGTTAATTGGTTGCACTGTTGTGGCCTCCTCTGGCTCCTTCACATTCTTGCAAGGATCATACAGAGTTTACGTTTCATGGCATCTGGGACTGGGATAGACGGATAGTCACTCACTGTCCGCATTATTCGTTTTGGTGTCACCGATCACGCGTCGAGGGAAGACGATCCAGGAGGGAATCCATGGAGGCGAGAGGCTTCGCATTGTTAATTAGGGTTTAACGGGCCTGCATGACGGAGATGGAAGAGACATTGGCAGCAATGTATGTATGTTTGTACGATACACCCATGCATTGTCCAATGTTCAATCTTGATGACCCTTCTTCCGGGCTTTACTCTAGCTGATTATACTGATGCCGAAGCCAATTGCCCTCGTATCTTCCTCATTTTCTTGGAGCCTTTAGGGCCATCTTCGGCCGTCTTACTTACCTTATCTACTATTTTAAACTCCACTATATAACAATGCAGTATATAATAGCTAACTTAATTAGGGCAAATCGAGCTCATCCACCACGACTTATAATCCAAATCGTGCATTATTCATATATACCCGCAGGGGGTACGCTAGTTTCTCCTTCCGTTTGAATCTCGTTGGCACCAAAGTTATGTCGCCGAGAACGAAACACGGCTACAGTGATAGGCAGCCAACAGTAGCAACACACACCGCCAGCCATATATTCTACTAGGTCAGTGCCCGTGCGTTGCAACGGGAACATATAAATTAGTCAGGAACCATCTTAGAAGGTTTTGCCAAAACATATTCACACAAACAGTAAATTAGTCAGCATTATATTCATTTACGAGAAATTGTTATACAATCACATGAAAAACAACTAATTGTGATTCCTCTTTTCAAGTATTGCTCTAGCTAAATTAGGAACTTGATTCCACACAAGAGGACACATTAAAGAATTTGGTATTCAGAAAGGAAAATATAGAAGCACATCGTCGTCAAAATATGAAAAGAGGAATACCACAGAATTCTAGAATTGTACTAACTTTAAGTTCGGGTACATAGCCTATGTAACAAAGGTGATATGATAAACAGCCAACTCAAAGGTAATCTGCATACCTAAGGTATAACATGATCATCACAGTATTGACCACCACAGTATTGTAGACATCATTCACTTGCACATGCCATAACTATAATGTTGTAGTGCCAGCCTTGAAATGTCATATTAAAATTGAATAATAGGTGTGGTCGTTGTGAAACTGAGGCACCTGACATAGAGGAACAATAAGCTTAAGATCAAACCTGTGTCACCCAGGTTAAGTGCTAAAACATGATTTCACAAGCTACCTAGCATAGTGGACATGTCCTTCTCCATCGTATATTGAGGAGCTTTGGGCCTAGTTGAAATCATGTATATTAAAGCTACTGATATTTCACAAGTCAGAAAGTATAGCCTAGGCATGTCAACTTCTAAATTTCAGGAAGAACTACCTAAGGAAACCCCTGTGATCTTCTAACACTTACAATGATTCATCGTCCTAGTCCAAAAATCTTGTCTAATAAATAAGCTAGTAGCAAAAATATGGGACGCTAGATTCCTTATACCAGAAATAAGGTGCTAGCAAAAAGAAAACATGACGAATACCACAGAAACTGTTTCTGCAAAGATACATAATCACACTTTCAGAAGAACAATTAAATTTATCTAAAGCCGAGTCTTGATGGTATCTATTGGAGTGGTGATAATCGACCAGCAAGCACCAACAGTTGTGATTCCTCCCGCCGCTCTCCCACAAGTCGTTCCTGGCGCCGGCCCACCCCTGGTCTGGCAGCATCTGGACGCGCACGGGCTACGCCGGCGCCGGCGCGCAGCTCCACTGCGCCACGGGGACTGCGGCGGGCTCGGCGACGCGGTGCCCACGACGCTAGCGTGGGTGAACCTCCACCACGACAACGACCAGACCTCGTACGGCGTGAGCGTGGTGGACGACTTCAATGTGGGCCTGTCCGTGACCCCGCACGAGGGCCGCGACAACTGTCCCGTCCTCGCCTGCCGCAAGAAAACCTCACTGAGAGCTGCCCCGGCGAGCTGTAGCTGCGCTCCTCGGCCGACAGCATCCTTGCGTGCAAGAGCGGCTGCGAGGCCTTCCGCATCGACGAGCTATGCTGCCGCAACATGTACAACAGCCCGCACACCTGCCGCGCCTCCAAGTACTCGGAGTTCTTCAAGCGCGAGTGCCCGTAGGCCTTCACCTACGCGCACGACAGCCCCTCGCTCACCCACGAAGCAATAGCGAGAGCAAGCGATGAGGGGTCAGTTGTGGCTCGCGCGGAGGGGGAGACGACCGAGGGGGGTCTGGGGGCGACGCACGCGGGCGGGGTAGGGGCCATAGGATGGACGGTCCAGATTAACAGAAGGCAGAACAAGGGGAGGAAGACTACCTCTTCAGCCTTAATATAGTAGTATAGATAGTCAATTAAAAAATAATTATATAACAACTTTCATAATACAATATGTGCCTTTAATAATTGATCTACTTCTTTCTTTCACAAATTATCTAGGGTAAGTGAGCAGGCCATTTTTACTGGGTGCTCATGAGCAATCCGTTTTTCTTCTCTCTATGTTTCCATAAATAATTCTAACATAGCACCTCTTACTATCTATCTATGTCATCTTATTATACTCGCTCTTGGGGACCTCAATCGTGCGCATTTAAGCTCGATAGGCTCTTGTCGCACTGAGCCATATTGCAACCGATTAGAGAATGGTTCCACGAGTCCTCCGCTCCACGTAAAATTAAGCATGAGTGCTCTGTGTCGACATGATCCTGTGTTTGAGTTGAGAACGTCGTCCCCCGTTGGCAGAGGGTGACGTGCTAGTCTCTATAAAAAACACAAATACTGGATGGGAATTTGACCTAGCATACTTTAAATCCGACCAGTCTTGCTCGTAGGCTTTTGTATCTGGCGCTCGTCCACCCATGCCTCATCACGGGCCTCGTTTTCGATCAGCATGTGATACGCTTATTGAGCCCGGGTAAAAATCCCAAGTGCCAAGCCCAAAAAAACATCTTGTATAATTCTCGTGAGAGTTTAAAACAGGACATATATAGTACGTCGGAACTGCTTGTGCAATCGCTTTGGTAAGAACACTCTTTCTCTCCGGTTGACAAAGCTTGCTCCATCCATCCCTAAACCCTTTTCCAGACTCTATCTCAACATCCATCGGAGAACACTAAAACATTTTTAATCTCTTCAGGATTACTGGCAGCACTTCCCATAATAGGTAGAGGACATGTTCATATTTATCTGTTGCTTTGAAAAAACCGAAGGCTATCATCCCTAAAGAAAGAGTACGTAGAGTAGGTGACTGTCTGACTGACCATCGGTGCCCAATTCGATTGGATGAGGAGCAAACCCTTCCTATTCCAGTTTGCATTGCCAGCACGAGAAATGAGTGCTGAAATAGCAGCACATGGAATATGCTGAATGCCATTTGAACTTTGAAGCATTTCTATAACTTTCAAGGAAGATGTCATTCGTACTGGTTCAATGTGGACAAAATTTGACGTACACAGGACCTTCATATACATTATATTAAGCGAAACTTAGCATCTTTCATCAGCATACCACTGGATAAACCATGTAAATGTTTACGACTAAAAAAAGGTTTCCACTTCGATGAGAGGCTGGTTTCAGTTCCATTACAAATGGTGAAAATCTGTTGTTGAAAAAAATAAAAGAATCAGGAATCAGGATCAACAATGATCAAAAATCGCCTGTACAAAGCTCTTCAGATTATCTTCAGGCCTTGCTTAATTTTGTTTGAAAATATTTTGTACACTTCATTTGTGTCCTGTGAGGTTACCCACCTAAAGCTGGAGCATGAACACTCGTAATAACCTCCGACCTGTTGGTATTCAGGCTGGTTATTGTCGCCGCCTCTCCTACCACGGCCCCTGAAACTGCGACCTCTTCCACGGGCATATCCATTGCCCATATATGCAGGGGAGTGATCGTCTTCCCAACCAGCATCATCATACTCATTGAACCCATTTCCTGAAACGTAACAAGGAGAAGAACCAAGTTTCATATGTGCTTCAAAACAACATATTCGTTGTAAACAACCAGAATCCTGCAATCTACTTGCCCTCTCAACAAATATTTGTATTCTGAGGATTAATAAGTGGTGTATATATGCAAATGAGGTTGTGAGCTTTGCATGAGCGCCTATGTGTTATGTGTCACATGCATTCTGGTATGGATGACATAATACACATGCAGATATAAGCAGAAATTTAATGATAATATGTCAACTGGTAGCAAGTATTGCTCCCAGCAACCACCTAACACAATAACATGTCTAACTCAGTGGCTGCTCCATAGGTACCTTTGGTCTTACATAGTTACATTCCTTAACAAGGACAGCCACATTAGTCAGTGCTAGCCTATGCACTTCCTAAAATATATGGCCACCAACTCAAGTAGGGCCTGACTAAGAGAGGAGATTTGATCTAGGAAACAGATTCAAAAATCTCATTTACAAATGGAACCTAAGGCTAAGGGTAAGCAAAAGAAGCTGAGAAATATGATGAAAAGGATATATCAATATACCTGAGAAGATTACTATAGAAATCAGGGTTCTCCATCAGCTTGTCAGTTGGAAATGAAGCATACTTAGGACCCAACTTCTCACGGATAGAAGTTGGTTGCATATCTATAAGAAAATTTAATCAGTAATGAATAGAGGTTTGTTAGTATTCATTGGCAAACTGACATGGAACAGAACCAATTTAAAAAATTCTGTCTTACATAAACCAAAAGCGTAGAGGTTCAGATTTTTGACCCTCATCACTCTCATGCCTTTGAAACCTATCCCAACAAGGACCTGAAGGTTTAATTATCAATGGAAATCGTCACATGGAGGGATCAAATCGAAGAATTTATACAAAATGATACGGAATCTGGAAATAATATTACCAAAATTATACGCTTTAATTTCAATGTTTCAAAACCATTAAAAATGCATTGTGCAGATACCGAGTGCATAATAACAAATCAGTACCAGTATACACTATATACGATTATGTAGACTTTTAGTTCAAAATTGTCAAAGAAGCAAGTTTGAATAGCCATAAAGTAAATCACAAACCATGTACCCAACTGGTACAATTTATGTATTGATCGCAATACACCACTAACTTGAAAATGATTTCAATTGAACACACACACACACACACAAAATGAAGTCAATTCCTCCAGATTAAGAGAAGTTATGGTTTTAAAGAAAATGGAAATACCGCTGCAGATGGACTGGAGTCGTCTTCCAGAAATGTTGGAAATTTTATTCCACTTTTTGGTTCAATTGGATCTTCTTGAAATAACCTCCGACATGTTGGTATTCGGGCTGGTTATCGTCGTCGCCTCTCCTACCACGGCCCCTGAAACTGCGACCTCTTCCGCGGGCATATCCATTGCCCATATATGCAGGGGCGTGATCGTCTTCCCAACCAGCATCAGCATACTCATTGAACCCATTTCCTGAAACGTAACATGTGAGGAATAATTGAACATGTGACAAATTGAGGGTTTACTCTGCAGCACTCAGCCTCACCACGTCCACCTCTGCCCCTGCCCCGCCCACGGCCTCGACCACCACGACCCCTTCCACGGCCACCAGGTGAGTGTGCATCTACAATCAATTAAATGAATTATGATGCCATACAGAATTATTAGAACGTTAACAATAAATAACACAAGGGAATCTCACACAATACCTTCATCATTATCATATTTAACCAAAGGCTTCACTTCATCAGCAGGCAAATGAGATATGCCAGAATGAGATAACCTTGAACTTCTGAAATGAAACAGGGCTAGCAAAATGATAGATACTTCACAGACACATTAGCAAGATGAATTGTACAGAGTCATGCAAGGTACAGTCCATTTCATGATCCAAAAAACAGAGACCCTGTGTAGTTCTACTTCTACGGGATGTAGGGTTCACCCACACACACACAGAGATAATGTATATGGTAGGCAATATACTGTAAAAATGCTGACGAATTCGTGATCAACAACGACAAGATGGTATTGACACAGGTGAGCCAAGAAAACACTGATCCACACGACCATACCTGATGACCATTGGGATTGAGTTTTTTATGGCAACTACCGTGCCGCCGGCGGGCCCGCCAGGAAGGCGGACGACGCCCTTGTAAACGCTCCCGAAGCCACCTCGCCGACCTTGAGCAGGCGGCTGAAGTCGCTGGTGGCGGCCCGGAGCTCTTGGAACCCGAACTCCCGGAGGTTGCTGGCTCCCCTCTCCTCGTACAGCTCCGGGATGCTCCGCGCCAACGACACCGAGCCCGAGCCCGATGACTTCTTCATGTTTAACCTGTGGTGAAAGTTCCACACTTACCAATGTGAGCACCAGAACAAACTCTTGTGGCGATGCTTTTCCATGCAAGAAAAAGCAAACACTCGATCAAAACTCCACCAAAGAAACAAACACGAAACAAGCGGGATGGCGAAATTGAGCAGATCGGACCAGGCAGGACGCACCTAGTTGTCGTCGTAGACATGAGGTAGGGACGCGGCCATTGCGGGGAGACGAAGGGGGCGGATGCAGACAGGCGCGGGCGTGGAGGGGGCGAGCGGGGGCACGGTGATGCCCTCGGTGGACGCCCTCATTGCACACTTAAGAGTAGTACAGATATGTTTAGCGTAGCAGAGAGGACCACGAGGAGGCGGTACGTCAAATGCCATAAACCCATTGATGCAGATAGTTTGTCCTGCTTGCTCCAACTTCACTATGTACTGCAGCACAAAGGCAATCAGTGGATTTAAGAGAAATAGAAGAAGTATATGTTTGCACCAAAGAATATCCAATAAATGAACTGTAACTTTGAAAATGAGATCATGGTTCCCTAGACAAGGTTTCACTACTAATTCAAACACTGAAGAAACTGTAAGTAGGGAGTTACCTGCTCTGGTGTTAAGGTGAAAGTCTTGTTTGCAATGGTGAATGCAAGATTTGGCATCTTTGAGATCTGATGACAATCAACAGTTGACTCGCCATTGGGGCTAGGGAGACGCTCACAGAACTGCAATGCACATTAAAATAAGAAATGCTGTCACATTCTGCACAGTTCCCAATCATAGAACTGTCCAAACATAACAAAGTATCCCAACCTGATTAGCTCGCAGAGACGCAATGATCCTGCAGAACCAAAAATAAATCAATACTTTCATCTAGGGAAAGAACATGTGACGAAACAGTCAGAAAAATAAATCATAGAAAGCTCCCTTCCAAGCTTTAAATTATGTCAAAGCGCTCCTAAAATAATTTGTCGTACCATCATCTAGAATCTGAAATGTTGAGAACAGGAAAACGGTAACGTAAAATATACAAGTAATTAGATGCATGGGTTAATGGTAACGGAAGGGGAAGAACAGTTACAGTGATACATGCAACGTATTTGAGGAAATGCCACCACCCCTCATAGCGGCATAGAAACTACAGGCGAGAGGCAATGACCGATGCCTTCCTAAGGTGTCTCTCACCTGTTGAAGAGGGCTGACTTGCCGACATTGGGGCAGACGAGGAGGAAGACTGCAATAAAGCATTGGTACTCTACAGGCAACATCTCATGCTTATGACACATGGTACAAAAAATATTAACAGCCCAGTGCTGCACTATGTAGTGATTAGTGAAGATCTTATTAAACTAAACCGCACCACATTTACATCCAGGTAGCATGAACTAAGATGCAATATGATAAAATATATTGCTATGAAAAAATAATTATTATTATTTTATACATTTGTTAGCATCACTAAAGTGGATGTTTACATACCTTAAAAGCTATATAAGATTATATTGTACCTGTGCTTTGTTATTGATTTAAAAATAAAAAATGATAAATATGTGTCGCTGGTGCATCAGCAAAATTACAGACTGGGTACCAAAGCCCAACAACTGCTAAGCGACAACGAAATTGAAGATTGACATATATCGCAACAGTTACCTTTTGTTCCAGTATCTTAGGGGAATTATAGAGAGGTCGAAGAACCTCAAGCACACTATAAGCCTGTATTAAAACACAAGAAAGAAAATTTAGACACATATCTGGTAAAAATAAAAATATGAGTAGATGCACATTTTAACAACCTTCTCACACTCAGATCACACGAGATCGAGGGGAAAAAGCGCACTGGAAGCCCCTGGTGGAGCAAACGACATGGAGTTTTAATAGATAAGATGTTATAAAAAATGTTTCAATCTCTCCAGCTTGTAAATATGGGATGTAACTATTGGGAAATTGAACAAGTCCAATAGAAATAGAGATCATACCAGTCACCATGGGTCTAGAAAAAACACAATGTCGGCTGAAGTAGGCATACACAGACAATATCAAATATGGAATTAACTAACCTCAATACAAGAGATAGCGGCATCTTGAACACTTCGTTCAAATCATTCATTAATTGTAGAACCTGCACAAGACAAAAAAAATCTTAGAGCTTTTGGACTTATCATACCATACAAAAGGATACAAATTTGGATATGATACCGACAGTGACATAAGACAACTGCTAAAGATATGAAATAGGTGCTTTATCGAGCAAAGGAGTAGAACACATATAGCCGACACTACAAGAGATGACAGTGTCTCGCATTGGAATCCTAGCATCTCCAAGAACTATGGTTAAATTATTTCAAGAAGCAAAAAGAATAATATGCCATATCATGAGTAATAATAGACTAAGATAGCAAAGAATAATATGCTATATTGGGTAATGTAGATAAATATAAAAGGCACACATCATAATTGGTATACATTCTCTGGATTGTCTCATCATGCAAAGCAAAAATCTAGATTTACTCAACCCACAGGAAAAATGCTCTTGCTCGATCTCATTTTAGGACAAAACAAAAAAGGTTTGTTCCAAAATAAATAATATAGGGGTTCTTTAGTGAATACAACATGGAGACAACTTCAACAATGAGAAAGTAGCAAAGCAAAACACCTACCACCATCAGCTTGAAGAACTTGGACATGATATCAATCTGCAAAAAACATATTATCCAACAGTAGAAAATTAATAATGGATTTAGTCTTCCGTTCTTAGTAAAATAAACAGAGTAATCAATCCTACCGAGGCATTCCCACTCCGTTTTATATCTGTCTGTCGAAAATACGACCTAGATATGTGATGATGCCCCATTTGCCTTTGCACCATTACCAGACTAAAAAATATTGTTTACATCAGATGAGAAAAAGACCCACAAAGGAAGCCTATGCCACAAGCCCACAACAACGCCAGTCTTCCAATCTCAAGAGGCCAGTACAAGCAAAAAAAAAACTGAAACTCAAATCCAGAAATCAATCATCGTAATTTCCCTATCAAAATATCCACCAGTTCCAGTTACAAGATTAAAACAGATTCATTTTAGGAAAGTGGATCCCAGGAACAAGGAAATGTAAACAACCAGCGAGGTGAGTAGCTCTAGGGACCAAGAAAATGTAAGCAACCAGCGAGTTGATGTACTCAATCTAAAATAATAACAAAATTGTTTAACTAAATACCCTCAACATGCCCGCAATGACCAGTCCCAAAACAATCCTGGAGAAAGAGTTGTTCCGAGCAGAACCATGGGATGACAATTATAACAAAATCTGAAAGCTATGAATGGTCCTCAGATATAGAATACAAACCTAAATTGTCCTTTCACACAAGCCACAAACCAAATATTTTCCCCATGTATACGTACACAACGTTGCAGGCTCACTACCCATTGGTATATTTTTATACTGATATAAGTACTTGCTATTCTCTCTTGCTTTTCCTTTTTTCATTCACTGATGGAAGTCTGAACCAAAATCTACATGCATTGGTGGAATGGAAATGTGACCTCCACTTTCGTAAGTCCGAGCGGGCTTACAATAGACCGCTAATCAGCTCATGTCATGACAATTTGTTAGAGGTTACTTAACCGCACTTTGGTCCAGCCTAATATATATACAAGCAAAACACAAGAAGTGGGCTTTTGCAAGATAAGAGTAGGGGGTGGATGAATGCAAGCAGCTAGTTGTCAGGCACCAACTTTCTATACTCTTGATAGAAATCTCTATCTAAACGAGGGCAAGGGACAATCAAACACATGTAAATATAGAAACTAAAATTGATGAAACCACATGAAAACATTGCTTTGGCCGCAATTTCAAACTGAACCTATTTTGTAAAGGAAATCAAACGCCTAATCTCCAACAAACTATCAACACCAAGAAAGAAACCCAGTAGATAATAGCTAGGGTTTGACAGGGTGTAGGGTGCAGGGTGCGTACCTCGGGCGAGAAGGTGCACGAGGGGCGTGGACGCGTGGTGGTGGTGGTGCGCGCGGGGGCGGGCGCGCTCATCTCCTAGAGGAAGCTGTCGCCGCGGGAGGGGAGGGGGACAGAGAGGTGCGGAGGCCCGACCGCGCGTCATCCAATCGAAGAAATGGAAATCACTCACTTCTCGGAGGAGCTCGGGGTGGAGGTGGCCGGTGTCGGGTGGGGACGGGCTCCGTCCCGTGGCGCAGAGTGCGGCGCCTGCTCCGTCGAACCGTTGGTCGTGGTAGCGTCCATGACGAGATCCAGGATAAAGGGGCAGCGAGGGAGTCGGGCGTGAGGGAGAAGGAGGGGAGGGAGGCGGGCGCGGTCCTCCCAGCCATCGCGCTGGGATGGTGGATGGGGAGCGGACGGCGTCGGGGTGGGGACGGGAAGGGGCGGCGGGGGAGTCAAGCGCGAGAGAGAAAGAGAGGAGGGGGAGGGGAACGAGCGGGTTGGGGTCGCGGTTGCATCGTGGTGGAAGAACGGCTTAGATTCATCGAAGGCAAAGAACGGCTTAGATGCACCGAAGGCAGAACCAGGGGAGGCAGCCTACCCCTTAGAGTCTTAATAGGTAGTATAGATTCTAGTATATTCCAATTCCAATATATTAGCCCAGTTACCCAGCAGAACTGATCACCAGTTCACCAGTAGGTAGTAGCCTAGTAGGTGTCAAACAACCAGGGGCGACGCGATCGCGGGCGCGCAGGGTCCCCTTCCCTTGCTGGCAAGCGGATCCCGCGGAGGGAGGGAGGGAGGGAGGGCCGGAGGTATACATGTCTAAGGGCTTGTTCGGTTAGCTCTCAATCCATGTGGATTGAGTGGGATTGGATGGGTTTGAATCCCAAACAAGTCAAACTTCTTAAGAATTTTTTCCAATCCCATCCAATCCATGTGTATTGGGAATAACCGAACAAGGCCTAAATGGGCGTGCCGGGCCAACCCGGCACGGGCATGGCTGGACCCGGCACGACTTTGGCGTGCTCAGGCACGGCACGACAGTGTCACGGGCCGGGCCGGGCTGGCACGTGGGCCCAAATCCCTGCCCATGCACGGCACGCCTACTGTTAATCGGGCCGGGTCGGGCCGGGGGCACGGGTAGCCCGTTGGTGCTGTGCCGGGCTCGGACCCAGTTACATAATCCACATGACAAAATTCATGGAGTTAATAGAATACAAGATTACAAGTCAAATAGGCTACAAAATAGTCTTTAAATGGTTTGGAGCTTTAGTCATTAAAAACCTTCCTAGGTAAAAACTCACACTTCGTGAGAAAACCCTAGGAAGGAAAAGAGTACAGCCAGCTCCTTAAAGTATTTATAAGTTCATAGTTCAGTGTTCAGTCCACAGTCGGTCCATATGAGCATATTACAGCAGATAAGAGAAGTAGAGAACTTAAATAGGTAGAAACAGAGTGATAGTCGCCTAGAGGGGGGTGAATAGGGCGAAACTGAAATTTACAAATATAAACACAACTACAAGCCGGGTTAGCGTTAGTAATAAAGAAACGAGTCCGCGAGAGAGGGTGGAAAAACAAATCGCAAGCAAATAAGAAGTATGACACGCGGATTTGTTTTACCGAGGTTCGGTTTTCGCAAACCTACTCCCCGTTGAGGAGGCCACAAAGGCCGGGTCTCTTTCAACCCTTCCCTCTCTCAAACGATCCCACGGACCGAGTGAGTTTTCTCTTCTCAATCACTTGGAACACAAAGTTCCCACAAGGACCACCACAAGTTTGGTGTCTCTTGTCTCAATTACAAGTGAGTTTGATCGCAATGAAAGAATCAAGAACAAAGAAAGCAATCCAAGCGCAAGAGCTCGAAAGAACACAAGCAAATCACTCTCTCTAGTCACTATGGTGTTGTGTGGAATTTGGAGAGGATTTGATCTCTTTGGTGTGTCTAGAATTGAATGCTAGAGCTCTTGTAGTAGTTGGGAAGTGGAAAACTTGGATGCAATGAATGGTGGGGTGGTTGGGGTATTTATAGCCCCAACCACCAAAAGTGGCCGTTGGGAGGTTGTCTGCTCGATGGCGCACCGGACAGTCCGGTGCACACCGGACATGTCCGGTGCCCCCGCCACGTCATCACTGCCGTTGGATTCTGACCGTTGGAGCTTCTGACTTGTGGGCCCGCCTGGGTGTCCGGTGCACACCGGACATCTACTGTTCCTTGTCCGGTGCGCCAGTATGGGCGCGCCTGACTTCTGCGCGCGCTGCGCGCGCAATAAATGCATCGCAGGTAGCCGTTAGCGCCGGATAGCCGTTGCTCCGGAGTTGCACCGAACAGTCCGGTGCACACCGGACAGTCCGGTGAATTATAGTGGACTAGCCGTTGGAGTTTCCCGAAGCTGGCGAGTTCCTGAGGCCGATTTTCCTTGGCGCACCGGACAGTCCGGTGTACACCGGACAGTCCGGTGAATTATAGCGGAGTCGCCTCTGGAAATTCCCGAAGGTGGCGAGTTTGCGTTGGAGTCCTCTGGTGCACCGGACATGTCCGGTGGTGCACCGGACACTGTCCGGTGGCACACCGGACAGTCCGGTGCGCCAGACCAGAGGTGCCTTCGGATGCCTGTTTGCTCCTTTGTTGAATCCAAAACTTGATCTTTTAATTGGCTGAGTGTGAACCTTTTACACCTGTATAATCTATACACTTGGGCAAAACTCGTTAGTCTAAAGATTTGTGTTGGGCAGTTCAACCACCAAAATTATATAGGAACTAGGTGTAAGCCTAATTCCCTTTCAATCTCCCCCTTTTTGGTGATTGATGCCAACACAAATCAAAGCAAATATAGAAGTGCATAATTGAACTAGTTTGCATAATGTAAGTGTAAAGGTTGCTTGGAATTGAGCCAATATAAATACTTACAAGATATGCATGGATTGTTTCTTTCTTATATAACATTTTGGACCACGCTTGCACCACATGTTTTGTTTTTGCAAACTATTTTGTAAATCCTTTTCAAAGTTCTTTTGCAAATAGTCAAAGGTAAATGAATAAGATTTTGCAAAGCATTTTCAAGATTTGAAATTTTCTCCCCCTGTTTCAAATGCTTTTCCTTTGACTAAACAAAACTCCCCCTAAATGAAATCCTCCTCTTAGTGTTCAAGAGGGTTTTGATATATCATTTTGAAATACTACTTTCTCCCCCTTTTTAACATAATAGGAAAATCAATTGATAATATTCAACACTAAGTTTTTGAAATTGGTGGTGGTGCGGTCCTTTTGCTTTGGGCTCATATTTTCTCCCCCTTTGGCATGAATCGCCAAAAACGGAATCATTAGAGCCCTCGAAGTGCTATCTTCCCCTTTGGTCATAAATAAATGAGTTAAGATTATACCAAAGACGAAGTCCGTTCATTGTGCTTTGGGCTCTTACTCTCTCCCCCAAAGACGAAGTCCTTTTCTTTGATGCTCATTCTTTTCTCCCCCAAGAATAGAGAGTGACTTGGAGCGTCGGCGAGGGATGAGTTACGGAGTGGAAGCCTTTGTCTTCGCCGAAGACTCCAAATTCCTTTCAATACACCTATGACTTGGTTTGAAATAGACTTGAAAACACATTAGTCATAGCATATGATCAAAGGTATATAAATGAGCTATGTGTGCAATCTAGCAAAAGAAATTTCGCGAATCAAGAATATTGAGCTCATGCCTAAGTTTGTTAAAAGATTGTTCATCAAGAGGCTTGGTAAAGATATCGACTAATTGGTCTTTAGTATTAATGTAAGAAATCTCGATACCTCCCTTTTGTTGGTGATCCCTCAAAAAGTGATACCGAATGGCTATGTGCTTAGTGCGGCTATGCTCGACGGGATTGTCAGCCATCTTGATTGCACTCTCATTATCACATAGCAAAGGGACTTTGGTTAATTTGTAACCGTAGTCCCGCAGGGTTTGCCTCATCCAAAGCAATTGCGCGCAACAATGTCCTGCGGCAATGTACTCGGCTTCGGCGGTGGAAAGAGCGACCGAATTTTGCTTCTTTGAAGCCCAAGACACCAAGGATCTTCCCAAGAACTGGCAAGTCCCCGATGTGCTCTTCCTATTAATTTTGCACCCCGCCCAATCGGCATCCGAATAACCAATTAAATCAAATGTGGATCCCCTAGGATACCAAAGCCCAAACTTAGGAGTATAAGCCAAATATCTCAAGATTCGTTTCACGGCCGTAAGGTGAGCTTCCTTAGGGTCGGCTTGGAATCTTGCACACATGCATACGGAAAGCATAATATCCGGTCGAGATGCACATAAATAGAGTAAAGAACATATCATCGACCGGTATACCTTTTGATCCACGGACTTACCTCCTGTGTCGAGGTCGAGATGCCCATTGGTTCCCATGGGTGTCTTGATGGGCTTGGCATCCTTCATCCCAAACTTGTTTAGAATGTCTTGAGTGTACTTTGTTTGGCTTAGGAAGGTGCCTTCTTGGAGTTGCTTGACTTGGAATCCTAGAAAATACTTCAACTCCCCCATCATAGACATCTCGAACTTTTGTGTCATGATCCTACTAAATTCTTCACATGTAGACTCATTAGTAGACCCAAATATAATATCATCAACATAAATTTGGCATACAAACAAGTCATTTTCAAGAGTTTTAGTGAATAGAGTAGGATCGGCCTTTCCGACTTTGAATCCATTTGCAATAAGGAAATCTCTAAGGCATTCATACCATGCTCTTGGGGCTTGCTTGAGCCCATAAAGCGCCTTAGAGAGCTTATAGACATGGTCAGGATACTCACTGTCTTCAAAGCCGGGAGGTTGCTCAACATAGACCTCTTCCTTGATTGGTCCATTGAGGAAGGCACTTTTCACGTCCATTTGATAGAGCTTAAAGCCATGGTAAGTAGCATAGGCCAATAAAATGCGAATTGACTCAAGCCTAGCTACGGGTGCATAGGTTTCACCGAAATCCAAACCTTCGACTTGGGAGTATCCCTTGGCCACAAGTCGAGCTTTGTTCCTTGTCACCACACCATGCTCATCTTGCTTGTTGCGGAAGACCCATTTGGTTCCCCCTTATGAATATCGCCGAGGATGGTGTCGATGGGGTGATCTCGTTGTATTGCTTGGTGGACTCTTGGGTGTGGCGGCCTTTGCTCTTCATCCTCCTTGTCTTGATCATTTGCATCTCCCCCTTGATCTATGCCGTCATCTTGAGGTGGCTCATTTGATTGATCTTCTTCTTCATCAACTTGAGCCTTTTCTTCATTTTGAGTCGGTGGAGATCCTTGCGTGGAGGAGGATGGTTGATCTTGTGTTCTTG
Source organism: Zea mays (assembly GCF_902167145.1). NCBI lineage: Eukaryota > Viridiplantae > Streptophyta > Magnoliopsida > Poales > Poaceae > Zea > Zea mays. The sequence continues at coordinate 6,296,462 of NC_050104.1, read as the reverse complement.
GAGGCTCTTCGGATTCCTTAGGACACACATCCCCAATGGACATGTTCCTTAGTGCAATGCACGGAGCCTCTTCAATACCTATCTCATCAAGATCAACTTGCTCTACTTGAGAGCCGTTAGTTTCATCAAACACAACGTCACATGAGACTTCAACTAGTCCAGTGGACTTGTTAAAGACCCTATATGCCCTTGTGTTTGAGTCATAACCAAGTAAAAAGCCTTCTACAGTTTTAGGAGCAAATTTAGATTTTCTACCTCTTTTAACAAGAATAAAACATTTGCTACCAAAAACTCTAAAATATGAAATGTTGGGCTTTTTACCGGTTAGGAGTTCATAAGATGTCTTCTTGAGGATTCGGTGTAGATATAACCGGTTGATGGCGTAGCAAGCGGTATTGACCGCCTCGGCCCAAAACCGATCTGAAGTCTTGTACTCATCAAGCATGGTCCTTGCCATGTCCAATAGAGTTCGATTCTTCCTCTCCACTACACCATTTTGTTGTGGCGTGTAGGGAGAAGAGAACTCATGCTTGATGCCCTCTTCCTCAAGAAAGCCTTCAATTTGTGAGTTCTTGAACTCCGTCCCGTTGTCGCTTCTTATTTTCTTGATCTATAAGCCGAACTCATTTTGAGCCCGTCTCAAGAATCCCTTTAAGGTCTCTTGGGTTTGAGATTTTTCCTGTAGAAAGAATACCCAAGTGAAGCGAGAATAATCATCCACAATAACTAGACAGTACTTACTCCCGCCGATGCTTATGTAAGCAATCGGGCCGAATAGGTCCATGTGTAGGAGCTCTAGTGGTCTGTCGGTCGTCATGATGTTCTTGTGTGGATGATGGGCGCCAACTTGCTTTCCTGCCTGACATGCGCTACAAATCCTGTCTTTCTCAAAATGAACATTGGTTAGTCCTAAAATGTGCTCTCCCTTTAGAAGCTTATGAAGATTCTTCATCCCAACATGGGCTAGTCGGCGGTGCCAGAGCCAACCCATGTTAGTCTTAGCAATTAAGCATGTGTCAAGTTCAGCTCTATCAAAATCTACTAAGTATAGCTGACCCTCTAACACACCCTTAAATGCTATTGAATCATCACTTCTTCTAAAGACAGTGACACCTATATCAGTGAAAAGACAGTTGTAACCCATTTTGCATAATTGAGATACAGAAAGCAAATTGTAATCTAATGAATCAACAAGAAAAACATTTGAAATGGAGTGGTCAGGTGAAATAGCAATTTTACCCAAACCTTTGACCAAACCTTGATTTCCATCCCCGAATGTGATCGCTTTTTGGGGATCTTGGTTTTTCTCGTAGGAGGAGAACATCCTTTTCTCCCCTGTCATGTGGTTTGTGCACCCGCTGTCGAGTATCCAACTTGAGCCCCCGGATGCATAAACCTACAAAACAAGTTTAGTTCTTGACTTTAGGTACCCAAATGGTTTTGGGTCCTTTGGAATTAGACACAAGAACTTTGGGTACCCAAACACAAGTTTTTGACCCCTTGTGCTTGCCCCCAACATATTTGGCAACTACTTTGCCGGATTTGTTAGTCAATACATAAGATGCATCAAAAGTTTTGAATGAAATGTCATGATCATTTGATGCAATAGGAGTTTTCTTAGGCAACTTAGCACGGGTTGGTTGCCTAGAACTAGATGTCTCACCCTTATACATAAAAGCATGATTAGGGCCAGAGTGAGACTTCCTAGAGTGAATTTTCCTAATTTTGCTCTCGGGATAGCCGGCAGGGTACAAAATGTAACCCTCGTTATCCTGAGGCATGGGAGCCTTGCCCTTAACAAAATTGGACAATCTTTTAGAAGGGACACTAAGTTTGACATTGTCTTCCCTTTGGAAGCCAATGCCATCCTTAATGCCCGGGCGTCTCCCATTATAGAGCATACTTCTAGCAAATTTGAACTTTTCATTTTCTAAGTTATGCTCGGCAATTTTAGCATCTAATATTGCTATATGATCATTTTGTTGTTTAATTAAGGTCATGTGATCATGAATAGCATTAATATCAACATCTCTACATCTAGTACAAATGGAAACATGCTCAACACTAGATGTAGAAGGTTTGCATGAATTAAGTTCAACGATCTTAGCACGCAAGATATCATTATTATCTCTAAGATCGGAAATTGTAACATTGCAAACATCTAGTTCCTTAGCCTTAGCAATTAAATTTTCATTTTCTACTCTAAGGCTAGCAAGAGAAATGTTCAATTCTTCAATCCTAGCAAGCAAGTCATCATTATTATCTCTAGGATTGGGAATTGAAACATTACAAACATGTGAATCAACCTTAGCATTTAAACTAGCATTTTCATGTCTAAGGTTGTCAATCATCTCATGGCAAGTGCTTAGCTCACTAGATAGTTTTTGACATTTTTCTACTTCTAGAGCGTAAGCATTTTTAACCTTAACATGCTTCTTATTTTCTTTAATAAGGAAGTCCTCTTGGGTGTCCAAGAGATCATCCTTTTCATGGATGGCACTAATCAATTCATTAAGTTTTTCTTTTTGTTGCATGTTGAGGTTGGCAAAAAGAGTACGCAAATTATCTTCCTCATCACTAGCATTATCATCACTAGAGGATTCATATTTAGTGGAGGATTTAGATTTAACCTTCTTTTTGCTGTCCTTGGCCATGAGGCACTTGTGGCCGACGTTGGGGAAGAGAAGCCCTTTGGTGACGGCGATGTTGGCGGCGTCCTCGTCGTCGGAGGAGTCGCTTGAGCTTTCGTCGGAATCCCACTCCCGACAAACATGGGCATCGCCGCCCTTCTTCTTGTAGTACCTCTTCTTCTCCTTTCTTCTCCCCTTCTTGTCGTCGCCCCTGTCACTGTCACTTGATAATGGACATTTAGCTATGAAGTGACCGGGCTTACCACACTTGTAGCAAACCTTCTTGGAGCGGGACTTGTAGTCTTTCCCTCTCCTTTGCTTGAGGATTTGGCGGAAGCTCTTGATGACGAGCGCCATTTCCTCATTGTCGAGCTTGGAGGCGTCTATTGGTTGTCGACTTGGTGTAGACTCCTCCTTCTTTTCCTCCGTCGCTTTGAATGCGACGGGTAGCCTCGGATGTGGAGGGATCATCAAGCTCGTTGATCTTCCTTGAGCCTTCGATCATGCACTCAAAACTTACAAAATTCCCGATAACTTCCTCGGGGATCATTTTAGTATATCTAGGATTACCACGAATTAATTGAACTTGAGTGGGGTTAAGGAAAATGAGAGATCTTAGAATAACCTTAACCATTTCGTGGTTGTCCCATTTCTTGCTCCCGAGGTTCCGCACTTGGTTTACCAAGGTCTTGAGCCGGTTGTACATGTGTTGTGGCTCTTCCCCTTTGCGAAGCCGGAACCGACCGAGCTCCCCCTCGATCGTTTCCCGCTTGGTGATCTTTGTAAGCTCATCTCCCTCGTGCGCGGTTTTGAGCACATCCCAAACCTCCTTGGCGCTCTTCAACCCTTGAACTTTGTTATACTCCTCTCTACTTAAAGAGGCGAGGAGTATTGTTGTAGCTTGAGAGTTGAAGTGCTCGATTTGGGCCACCTCATCCTCATCATAGTCTTTATCCCCTACGGATGGTACCTGTGCACCAAACTCAACGACATCCCATATACTTTTGTGGAGTGAGGTTAGATGAAATCGCATTAAATCACTCCACCTAGCATAATCTTCACCATCAAAAGTTGGTGGTTTGCCTAATGGGACAGAAAGTAGAGGTGCATGTTTAGAAATGCGAGAATAGTGTAGGGGAATCTTACTAAACTTCTTACGCTCTTGGCGTTTAGAAGTTACGGAGGGCGCATCGGAACCGGAGGTCGATGTTGATGAAGTGTCGGTCTCGTAGTAGACCACTTTCCTCATCCTCTTTTGCTTGTCCCCACTCCGATGCGGCTTGTGGGAAGAAGATTTTTCCTTCTTCTCTTTGTGGTGAGAAGAAGATTTCTTCTCCTTCCCTTTGTTGGAGGAGCTCTTCTTCTTCTCCCTCCTTTTGGTGCGAGACTCTTCTGATGAAGTGCTCCCATGGCTTGTAGTGGGCTTTTCGCCGGTCTCCATCTCCTTCTTGGCGTGATCTCCCGACATCACTTCGAGCGGTTAGGCTCTAATGAAGCACCGGGCTTTGATACCAATTGATAGTCGCCTAGAGGGGGGGTGAATAGGGCGAAACTGAAATTTACAAATATAAACACAACTACAAGCCGGGTTAGCGTTAGTAATAAAGAAACGAGTCCGCGAGAGAGGGTGGAAAAACAAATCGCAAGCAAATAAAAAGTATGACACGCGGATTTGTTTTACCGAGGTTCGGTTTTCGCAAACCTACTCCCCGTTGAGGAGGCCACAAAGGCCGGGTCTCTTTCAACCCTTCCCTCTCTCAAACGATCCCACGGACCGAGTGAGTTTTCTCTTCTCAATCACTTGGAACACAAAGTTCCCACAAGGACCACCACAAGTTTGGTGTCTCTTGTCTCAATTACAAGTGAGTTTGATCGCAATGAAAGAATCAAGAACAAAGAAAGCAATCCAAGCGCAAGAGCTCGAAAGAACACAAGCAAATCACTCTCTCTAGTCACTATGGTGTTGTGTGGAATTTGGAGAGGATTTGATCTCTTTGGTGTGTCTAGAATTGAATGCTAGAGCTCTTGTAGTAGTTGGGAAGTGGAAAACTTGGATGCAATGAATGGTGGGGTGGTTGGGGTATTTATAGCCCCAACCACCAAAAGTGGCCGTTGGGAGGCTGTCTGCTCGATGGCGCACCGGACAGTCCGGTGCACACCGGACATGTCCGGTGCCCCCGCCACATCATCACTGCCGTTGGATTCTGACCGTTGGAGCTTCTGACTTGTGGGCCCGCCTGGGTGTCCGGTGCACACCGGACATCTACTGTTCCTTGTCCGGTGCGCCAGTATGGGCGCGCCTGACTTCTGCGCGCGCTGCGCGCGCAATAAATGCATCGCAGGTAGCCGTTAGCGCCGGATAGCCGTTGCTCCGGAGTTGCACCGGACAGTCCGGTGCACACCGGACAGTCCGGTGAATTATAGTGGACTAGCCGTTGGAGTTTCCCGAAGCTGGCGAGTTCCTGAGGCCGATTTTCCTTGGCGCACCGGACACTGTCCGGTGTACACCGGACAGTCCGGTGAATTATAGCGGAGTCGCCTCTGGAAATTCCCGAAGGTGGCGAGTTTGCGTTGGAGTCCTCTGGTGCACCGGACATGTCCGGTGGTGCACCGGACACTGTCCGGTGGCACACCGGACAGTCCGGTGCGCCAGACCAGAGGTGCCTTCGGATGCCTGTTTGCTCCTTTGTTGAATCCAAAACTTGATCTTTTAATTGGCTGAGTGTGAACCTTTTACACCTGTATAATCTATACACTTGGGCAAAACTCGTTAGTCTAAAGATTTGTGTTGGGCAGTTCAACCACCAAAATTATATAGGAACTAGGTGTAAGCCTAATTCCCTTTCACAGAGAGAATAAGTTCATAGTCCAGCTCCAGCCCTTCTTGAACTCTGTGGTGCTGCTTCCTTTCTTTTGTTCCCTGGTGATACTCGCTGCTCATCATCTAGGTACATATCCTCAAAGGTTGCTTCAAGGTCTTTGGTTTCCTTCTCCACAGTATGCTGCTTGTGCTGGTCAGCCAACTCCCAATCTTTGATACAGGAGAGCACCTCCACCATGTCTGTCGTCAACCGTCGTCGTCGCTCCTCGAGCACCCTGCTAGCTAGACTGAAAGTAGATTCTGAAGATATTGTAGAAACAGGGACAGTCAACACATCTTTAGCTAGTATAGAAAGAATAGGATAAGTTTGATTGTGGCGTTGCCACCACATAAGAATGTTGAAATCAGGCCCAAATTTAGTTTCAGTGTCACTGTCAAGGTAAGAAGTTAACTCAGATAAACCAGTAGATGTACCAGATGTACCACCTGTACCAGTATTGCTATAACTTTCATCATCACCATATATATCATCCCATGCCTCTGTGGCCTTACTAGAACCACTAGCTGACTGTGGTTGAGGAGTCAAGCAAATACCTCCAAATTTGGCCTCATAAATTTGGTACATCTTAGTTAATTTGGTTCTAATACATGAAGGATATCTACTATAATCAGTCTCATTAAGAGTAGATAATCTTTGAAGAACTTTATGAAACCCCTCATCTTTGCTCTAGGATCAAGAATGAAAGCAAATGCATAAAGAATGGGTATGTCCCTCCAATATTTTAGAAATTTTGTTTTCATAGGCACTACAGCAGTTCTTAAAAGCTCATGGTTCTCATATGCATTTAGATGTCTAGCAATTTTCAAAATATGATGTAACATTAAGGGTGATGTAGGGTAATATATTCCAGATAGTGCAACAGTTGAGTCATAGAATAACTGAAAGAAAGACAATAATTTTTCTGCAACAACCCAATGATTATCACTCAACAAACAAGACCCATCATCTTTGGCAGGAGAATTAGTTCTAATCCACACAGAGAAAGTGCTTTGATAAGGAACTAAATGTTTAAGCATCAGGAATGTTGAATTCCATCTAACTTCCATATCTACTCCAAATTTACGTGGTCTAACACCAACACTCATGCAATATTGTTTATAAGAAGCAATTCTTTGATTTGAAGAGTTTAAAAAAGTTATAGCAGTCCTAAAGTCTTCAAGATATGGTTGTAAACGTTTCAAACAACTTTTAACAATCAGATTAATAATATGGCAAGCACAACGCTGATGCAAAAATATTTTACTCAAATCACTCTCATTCCTAGTAGGTGCAGGTACCAAATGCCCAATATAACCAGCAAAGACAGGTTTCAGAACATCAATAGCAGTTTTGTTAGATGAGGCATTATCAAGCACAATGGCAAAAATCTTATCAGTAATGCTAAAGTCATTTGCAACCATTTCAACACGTTCAGCAATGTTAAGACCTGTATGAGCTACCTCTATAGGTCTAAGACCAAGTAATCACTTTTCTAAACACCAATCAGAGTTCACAAAATGAGCAACAACACTTATATAGTCCTCTTTAGCTTTACCAGACCATATATCAGATGTCAAAGCAACAGATGAAACATGTTTAAGTACTTCAATCAGTTGTTCAACACGCTCATTAAACAGTCGGATCAAGTCTCTAGCAGTAGTTTGCCTAGAAGATTTAATAAACCTTGGATTGTGGGCATGGGTTATATACTCCTGAAAAGCACTAGATTCACCAAAACAAAGTGGCAGGTCTAGCCTAGCTATTAAACGACAAAGCTCAGTTCTAGCAACAGAAGGGGAATACTCCCAGTGATTAACAGATCCATCAGCATTATATTTAAGCAAAGACTGTGTTTTTCCAGTTCTGTCTTTTTCTTTCTTAGCAGGGCAAACATCCAGGTGTCGGATCAAATGGCCAGTTCCAGATGAAGATTTAGCAGACATGCTATTCTTGCAGAGAAGACAAATGGTAGATACTCTTACCTCCTTACCATTTTGAACGGCAGTTACCTCCTCAAAGTGCAGCCATACCTTAGAGGTCAGACCTCTCCTTCTAGAACGTTTACCAGCCACAGGGACAGAGGTGCTCGCGTCGGTCGTCGGGCTTGTGGAGCCCGTCCCCGTTTGTGCACCGGCGCCGTCCAGATCGATGGCACCAGCGGAGGTGGTACCAAGGAGGAGGCACCGGGCATCGTCGGCCTCGTTCTGCGCTTCAAGCCTCCGCTCCTCGATCACTGCTTCGAGACTGAGCTCGTCGTCAGCCGAGGCCGTGGACATGGCCACCGCCTCGGTCGGCTTCTCCGGCTCCTCACGGCGCGCGGCGCACACACACGGTGCACACCTAGACGAATCGAAGCAACAAGATCAAGCACAAGAAGACGAATCGGATTAAGAGAGAGACGAGAGCAAGAGCAAGAAAACCTTACCTGCAACACCGGAGCACCGGATCCACGAACCGGATGGCTGACGGCAGAGGCAGAGGAGCGAGCTTGGCGAAGATCGAGTTCTAGGGTTAGGGTTAGTGAGGGTCGAGGGAGAGAGGAGCGAGGATGGAGCAAGAGAGGAGAGGAGCAGCGAGCAGGAGGCGAGGACACCGGAGTTCACCGCTCCGTCGACACCGTAGGGCGGAGGCGAGGACACCGGAGCGGCGGAGCCGAGTCGCCTGTCGCCGGTCACGAGCCCACAGGAGAGGAGACGGAGAGGCCGAGACAGAAAAATGGGATGCTAGGGTTACGCACGCGTACTCCTTACGCGACGCCGCGACGCCTTATACGCCTTAACGGGCCGGCGCCGTGCCGCGGCTTACGTGGGCCGGGCTCGTGCCTGCACCACGGGCCCACATGGCAGCCCAAGCACGGCACGGGCACCGTGCCGGGCTGGCACGGGCACGCCGGCCGTCGTGCCGGGCCAGGCTTTCCCCGTGCTTGGGTGTGCCGGGCTGCACCACGGGCCGACCCGTTTTGGACATGTATAGCCGGAGGGGAGAGGAGAGGACCAATAAAAGCGGCCCAGGCGCGGGCGCTCGCTGTAGCTGTACTGGCGGCAGCAGCAGCCAGCAGCCGCAACAGGAGCGCGCGGAGTATAGATGGTCAAATGGCATTAACACGGTGGACCGGCCTGGGCACGGCACTAAAAAGCACAGCCCAGACATGACACGTTCCTTCTAGTGTCAGTGCCGGGCACGACCCGTACACAATGCTGTGCCTGGGCCACCAATTCAGCCCGTAGTGTCGGCCCAGGCACGACACGGTGTAGGCACGGCCCAGCCGCGGAGCCGCCGCCCCCAGCCCACTAACCCAGCCGCGGGCGCGTCCGCGCATGTAAACCGATTAACCCTAACCGAGCGGACGTGCCACGTGCCTCACTCGCTCACTGCCTCACTCGCTCTCTCTCAGCCGCGGGCGATTGGGCGGCGACCGGCGAACACCGAACTATCCTCTCCCTCGTTCCCTTCGCCTCCGCTTAGCGCTCGGCTCCGGTCTGCGGTCTCCATCTCCGTCTCCGGTGTCCGGTTCTTCGCCTCCGCTCGGATCGATCGTCGCTCGTCGGAGATCCTCTCCGGCTCTCCCCCGCTCGGATCCGCGCATTTGTGAACCGGGTAACTCAGATCCATAACCCTAGCTTCGTTCTCCCTCATCTGTCTCCTCTCTCCTGTCTTCTTCTACCCCTCTGGTGTGATCTGCGGAGATCCTGGTGCTCCAGCTTATTAGGGTTTACACGCGCACGGCGCATGGATCCGCGCATTTGTGAATCGGGTGACTCAGATCCATAACCCTAGCTCCGTTCTCCCTCATCTCGTCTCCTCTCTCCTGTCTTCTTCTACCCCTCCGGTGTGATCTGCGGAGATCCCGGTGCTCCGGCTTATTAGGGTTTACACGCGCACGACGCATCATCGTCCGGGGTCCGGCACGGCGGCACTGGCACTGGTACTGTCCGGTCTCCCTCTCCTCTCTCCTATCTTCTTCTCCCCCTCCGGTACTGTCCGGCACTGGCACACCGCTCCGGTCTCCCTCTCCTCTCTCCTAGCTCCGGTCTCCCTCTCCTCTCTCCTATCTTCTAGCTACAGTGCTCCGGTCTCCCTCTCCTAGCTCTGGTCTCCCTCTCCTCTCTCCTATCTTCTAGCTACGGTGCTCCAGTCTCCCTCTCCTCTCTCCTAGCTCTGGTCTCCCTCTCCTCTCTCCTATCTTCTAGCTACGGTGCTCCGGTCTCCCTCTCCTCTCTCGTAGCTCCGGTCTCCCTCTCCTCTCTCCTAGCTCCGGTGCTCCGGATTCAAATCCGTGGAGGAACCGGTTGGCCGGACCGGTCGTCATCGACTGCGGAGATCCTGGTGCTCCGGCTTACTCCGTTGAGGAACCGGGACTCCGAGGTGGGTCGATGGCCGTCTCCGACGATGAAACTGTTGAGATCGACTGCAACGAGGAGCGACGGTTGTGCGGGTTGGCCGGAGATGACGATGAGGATGACCTCCGGGAGAATGCTGCAGCGCTCTTTGGCCATAGTAGTGAGCATCCCGTCCATGTCGGCGATGAACAACAAGTCGGACATTGGGCGATGAACAACAAGTCGGACATTGGCCATCAGCATTTGTTTCCTCATAGGATACCTTTCACTACTTTCATTCATGCAAACTATCCTAGGGCTGAAGGTGATCAATTTATTTTAACTGATGAACATTGGGTTATTGGAGATAAAGTACTTAAATTTCTTGAGCTATTTTATGATTCTACATTGCATTGTCTGGTGTTTATTATCCTACATCTCCACTTATGCTTCATTTTATTGTTAAGATTGCTATACATCTAAAGAACTATGCTAATGACACTCACATAAGAGGTGTCATTCAACCTATAATAGATAAATATAATAAATATTGGAGGAACATCCCTTTACTTTACTCTTTTGCATTCATCTTGGACCCTAGAGCTAAAATGAAAGGTTTTAGTAGAGGGCTTAGAAGATTAATGAACCTGACAAGTACAGATTATGCTGTTTATCAGGTTACCACTAGAGCTAAGCTTACTGATGTTTATAATAAATATGAAGAGAAATATGGATCTGTTAGATTGAACAGGGTTGTCCCTCCTAAATTGTCTGGTAAGAAACAGTCTACTTGGGATGAAATTTATGATGATGCTGATGATGTGGGTACTTCTATTGGTATGCATTCTTTTGCTTCTACTCTAAACATTGCTAGAGATACCTCTACAACTGCTCTACTGCATGCTGCAAGCTCTTCAGCTTCTACTGCTTCTGAACTCATTTCTTACTTAGATTGTGACACTGTCAACCAGTTAACTGATGATTTCAACATCTTGCACTGGTGGCATCAGCACAAACTCACTTATCCAGTACTGTCAATTATGGCTAAAGATATTTTAACTGTTCCTGTGTCTACCATCTCTTCAGAATCCACTTTTAGTTTAACTGGCAGGATCATCGACGAGCGGAGGAGGAGGTTGAAGTCTGATGTGGTTGAGATGTTGACATGCATTAAAGATTGGGAGGATGCTGAAGCAAGGATGCAACACATGGTGGATGATAAAGAGCTTGAAGAAACATTTGAAAATCTTTATCTTGATTAGTCTCTTACTCTCTTTGTGACCATTTCTGTAATGGGACTGTAATATTATGCACCTGGACTTTGTTGTAAGGACAATGAACTTTTTAATGAGCTGGGTTGTACTCTTTTTTCCCGTCTAGGGTTTCTCACAAGGGTGAGTTTTACCTAGACAGGTTTTTAACGAGGCAGCCATTGCACTACAGCTCATAATAAAATTGTTGTTTGATTAGTCTCTTACTCTCTTTGTGACCATTTTTATGTTGTTTGAAACTGTTAAGTCATAATAAAATCATCTTATATCTGTTTGGTTGCTAAAGAAGGTATTTTGTACATAGTGCACGTGCTGGCACTAGCACTGGCGTGCCGCCGTGCCTGGGCCGAGGGCCCAGCACGGGGGCACTAACAGGCACGGCACAGATCTTTTACCATGCCTGGTCGTGCCGTGCCTGATCGTACCGTGCCTGGTCATGCCGTGCCTGATCGTGCCGTACCTAGAATTAGATATATAATAATAATAAAATAAACAAACTTTTATATAGTAGATCGAACTAAATTTAATAAAAACTAGTCTTTACCTAACTTTTACCCGGTGTTTCGCTGCTCAGCCCACTCCCTACCCAAACCGTTTGATTCCCCCCTAGCGCTAGCCCACTCATGACTTACTCACTCCTTCGGTCATCAAATGATCGGTTTGATGACCTAACCCACCCGCTGGCAGTGCCACCTTACCTCTTCATCACTCGAGCTATCGTCTCGCTTACATAGCGTCACTACTTTGCCTCCTAGTCCGCACCGGCGGATGGGCAGGCTATCTATGGCATCCTACCTTGGCACCACAACGCTATCTGCCCTCGCTATCTCACTGAGTTCCACCGCGTCGTCGCAACACGGCAATGGGTGCCGCTTGCCGACGCCGCCGCATCGTCACATGCTCCTCCCTAGTCCCTACCCCCGTTGTTGCCTCACCGTCGCCATCTCGCGGTGGACTCGTCGACACACCACACCGATGTGCCAATGCGGCCGCTCCGCCCTAGCGTCTCACCCTAGCCAGCCCCAACCCCTATCCAGCTCTACTTTAGGGTGGCCAAAATTATTTTTAGGTATTCATGTCATTTTGGAAAACTCCTCGTATTATCACTTAACCTCTATATTTTTATTTGATAGTCTAATCTAGTGATTTGTTTCTCACGGTGTCGCCCTACCTAGAATTTTGTCTTGCGTCCACCACTATGTAATGTCCCTTCAACATGGTAATTAGGCACGTGAGTCCTAAAGTTCAAATTAACATGTCATGTGCATTCACAATTTCACATGGAATGAGAACTGCCAATGCTTATGAGCCACACGTGGAATGCCTTTGCTTAATAACATCTAGAGTGCTGCATGCGTTTTTCACATTTTATACTAAAGTATTTATATATGTAAAGTATTTTAAATGTTAAAGTCTGCATGGCACGGTAAATGACCGACAATTTAGGGATTGATGTTCTTGATGAGCTTACGAATAGCTTTTAGGTCGTTTGATTTGCCGAAATGTAATGCACACGGTTTATATGGGATAATGGATGCCAATACTTTTTTTTTGGTTGAGCTCTTTCTAGTAGTACCATCTAATTCAATTATAACTAGTAATTATTACCGTGATAAGAGATCCCATTAACAACGTATGAATCAAACAACACCTTTAGTTCCAAAGATTAAATATCAATGCCTAACGAGTCCTAAAAATGACCACTACCGCAAAAATGGAGCGTCCTTCCAAAAAACATTTGTTTTTGTTATCTTCAACCACTGTTGATATAAGCTTCAGCACCGACTAAAATTTTCGATGGTCACGTGCCACCGGAAATAAGTCGTTTGCCGCTAAAAATAAGCAATTTTCAACAGGAAACAATTTATTTTCGGTGGCATGTGGCCGCCAAAAATATTTGGCCGAAAATAAGATCTTATTTTTGGCGGCCCACCCTATACTGTCAAAAAAAATTCTACGGCCTTCAGTGGCCAACGAAAATAAGAAAAAAAACTTTTTACCGCCACACGTGTGGCCGCCAAAAATAAATATGGTTTCTTTTCGGTGGCCCCCTAGCCGCAAAAATAAACAGTTTTAGAAAAATATACAGAAAGAAAATTACACCAGATTCAACCACGTAACAAATATATACACATATACATCAGATTGTAACAAATATATACACATATACATCAGATTGACAACGCAAGTCATCTCATCAAATTCACAACACATGATAAAATATATCATATTAAACCACACAAGTCATCACATCGACCAAATTCGCAACACCAATATCACAAGCTTCTCAATTCTACACATAATAAAATACACATGCCTCGAGCCTGCCAAATACATCTTACATCACATGGGAGGGTCGTTTGAGTTATGGTCATACCTACAGAAGCGAAGAAGTTGTTTACGAAGTCATTCATCTGGTTTGAAGTCAGAAAAAGATAATAGTACCTTACCACCTAGAATGTTAATTTCAGCACTATTCAAATGAATAATTTATCAAACTAATCATTGTCCAAAAGCTCTGTCCTGTCCAAAACCTTTGAGTGCTTTTATCACCAGCGATGGAGTATGATACATGTAGTGGCCCATGAACCCCCATATCCCTACAAAATGAAGGTAAACTAAATTAGACGATTTCAGTAATATTTGTGGATTATTACAGTAAATGAGGTATAATGAACTTATTTACATATAACGACACACCTGAACTAAACTAGAACGACCAAACCACGAAACCCTAACTTCAACATTGCCCTTCACGACACCTTTCGTCCGTCCCCAGTCGTCGACCATATCTACACTGATGTCTTCCTCACCTACCACCGTCAGCATCATTTAGAGGTTGTAAACTCTTGTTGTATAAAAGTCTAAGACATAAGACAAGACAATACAAGCAAAAAACACACGAAGAAATCAATATAAATAGCCATACACCAAGACACGGTGTACATCGGACATAAGGCACCGAATACAACATGTAGATAGGGCTGCAAATCAACTTTGAGAGATACAGGCACCAAATGCCTCACTAGATATGGTACTCATAGAGGTTGTAAAATGGAATAAATTTGGATACAAGGCACCAGACGTATCTAACGGTAGGCCGAATATGACACCCAAAGAGCATGTAAAATGCACAAGCCTAGGACAAGGCACTAGACCTGTTTGATGTGGAATCCGGTGGTGCACAAGATAACCCAAGAGCTAAACGGTTAGTAACGTCTAAGTCAAATGGCTAGCTAATGTGGCACATCTGGTGCACCACTGGACATATCCAGTGAGGTATGACAAACTGACAATGTTGACAACTTTTCCAACGGAATCTTTTGACACGACACCAGTCACGTTAGGTGCACCATTGGACATATTTGATGCATATGCAGAAACTACAATTAAGCTCCAACTATTATTTTGGAACGGAGAGGCTATAAATACCACCCAATCGGGTATATCTCCATCCATGAGCTTAGATACATTGCAAACAAGTTGAGGCTTCATCTCTTTAGCTCCTAGCCACACAAGTGCTCCAAAACCACTTCATGTTTAGCATTGACACTTCGCAAAATGCCCAAGATAGTGGAAGAGTTGTTCTAGCGCTTGCGCTGAGTTGAGTTCAGAAAAGAGAAGAGAGAAATTATGATCTCCCTATCGTGGAGTTGTTGCTCTGGATTGATAGATGTGCTCAAGAGCCTTCGACTAATGCTTAAACCATTTTGTTCGCAATTGATGTGTATCCCACATCAGATGTAGTCCAAAATGAGTACCTAACAATTTATGTCATTGTTGTAAGCTCTAGGATGTAGCTCACTTTTGTTGTTTTCTGATTAATGAATAATATTTGAATTATATGGCACATAACTCAAACAGGTATGCAGTTCACTTTTTCTGAAAACATTATGGTACACATAATAAGGATCATGGTTTTATTGAACTACTTGAACATGCAGTACTCTTGGAGTTCTGTATAGGTTTTAGATTATCTTTTCTGTTATGATGTTTGGTGGTAACTAATTAATTGTTCGTTGCTTATATGGTATATATGGATTTGTCATTGTGGAATACTAATTAATTGTGTCATTGTGGAATACTAATGTATGTCTATGTGATTATACATATAAAAACTGTGATTTGTGGTGCTTTTGTGTCATTGTTGTTTTGTCATTTACCATCTTTATACTACCATTGTATAAAAATTTTGGAGTGCTTTTATGTGATATGTGGATGTGTAATTGTTGTCATTGTCAATAACAATTATAAATAAGGCAACTTTATGTTGGTTGCTAAATGTATAGTATAACAACCCACTGTTGGTCACCTAAATGTATAATACAACAATCCACATTTGGTCATCAAATATATAATATAAGCAACGGATGGTTTAGCGATGCCACTTACAACGACCATCTTTATAAGTCGCTAAAGGTCTTTAGTGACCAACTGTAGGTCATCGAAGACGCTTTGACAACCAACCATAAGTTGTTTTATATGAACCATCGTGTAATGTTCTATTGTTTGTACAATGAGTTTGCAAGAAATCAGCTAGATTCCAACTCTTATGGTTTCAAACAGGTTAGCCAATATGCCTAGTAATCTAGCTGAAACATGTACACATCAACGTGCACACGCACACGCACACCGGCATGAACACATGATGAGCTGAAACATGTGGTGTGTGTGCGCAGATGGGGAGCGCGCTAGCAACCTAGCTGCAGGACATGGTGGAGCTGTCGGGCGTTCTCTGCGCCGCCACATGTCAAGCTGGTTGCGGCTGCATGGTTATGGTTGAATAGCATCACATCAAGTAGTGGCCGGCGGGCTAGCTAGATGCTCTGATTCCTGACCACATCTTGTTCCTTAAAACCTCAACCCCATTGAAGCTCTCCCCGCGTTTCAAGGGTACTTGTCACACCCGGGTTTTAGGGGTCCAAAGCCCGGGCGCGAACATAAACACCAGGTGTGCTGGGACCAAGTCTCACACATATGATGCATAGTGGCACAGGATCGAATGTCACATCTTTACTATATAACAGGAGTTCTATACAAAATAATTAAATAATTACATCATATGAGGAAACGATCCAGCAACCCAAAGTTGACTGGGAGACGACGGCCTAGATCTCTCTCACGAACTCATCGCAGCATCCTCCACGCGCCTCATCCTGTGGTACCTGCTCTTGACCTGTGGGGGGGTGTGAGACAGCAAGAGTGAGCTCACATACGTTCATCGCTCAACAAGTTGTGGGGAATAATGTGAATGAACTCGCCAAAGGTGGGAGTTCATGTGAAGTGTAAGGCTTACCAAAGAGGATGGTTAGAGCTGAGCATTGCTTTTAAAGTTGGTCAAAATTTTATTAGCAATTACTAAGTATAAGTAAATACCAACCCAATTAAATAGTAGAATAGAAGTAACAACATCACCTGCGATGCAATGCATATGACAAATTGAATTTAAGTTCCATAATTTAATCATGTGAGTGTCCGAGCCGCTCATGACCGTGAGCACGGCTAGTATACCAGTTTTACACTCTGCAGAGGTTGCGCATCTTTACCCACAAGTCATGTTACCCATCTGCCAAGGGATCGCGACTTCCCATACACCTCTACCGAGGAGGCGAGGCAGGGTAACACTACGAGGCCTTTACAAAGTTCCACTAGCTTCAGAAAACCCGCTACAGTTTATAGGAAGCTCCAATGCAGGAATCCCTTGCAGGACCGCCATCACAGCAAAATCCTCCCGAGGGCCTCCCTACACTGACCACTCCCCTACTGCCCTTGCCCCTTTCGGGTAAGGTAGTCTTCCACTAGCTTTCCTAATTAATCGGCCAAGGGCGTCCCATTAAACCCTTGTGGTAGCACTGTTTTCCCGGGTGGTTCTCCATGTTCCAATTAACATAATGATCTTATCATGAACAGTGATAATAAACAGATAATAAAAGTGTGATCATGAATAATGTATCTTCATACCCAAAACTACATAAAGCACTAACAAGTACTACCCAAAAAGTTCAGTGGTAAACAAGGTATAAAGATAGACAAACTAGGGTAACCTATTGGGTCCCATCAAATTAACCTATGCAGATCATTATGATTAATTAGAACATGAGTGGGTAAAAGAAGTGATCAAGGGCACAACTTGCCTGGCACTTGAGATTCCAGGTACCAACTTGCTCTTCAGGTGACACGTGTCCTCACGCTAGTCGTAGCAATACAAACAAACATGGTATAGACAAAATTAACATCACACCAATCATAAGAGCAAACTGCATGATAATAATCTACGCGTCGTAACGAGATCGTAGGAACAAGAATCACTAAATTCAGAGCTACGATTATTAAGTTATGAATTTCCGAAATTATTTAGTGCTTAGAATAGATTAATCCTAATGAACAATTTCAATTCCAGTTTCATGGCTAAACAGTGTTATTAGTGGATAGAAAATATTAATACAAAATTATTGCAACTGGAATGGGTCAATTTAGAGTTAAAATGAGTTAAATATGAATTAAACTAGTTTCTAGAATTATTTCTAAACTAAAAATCGAAATCTGAATTTATTTTATAAATTCCAAAGGACACAAGGGTTGTGGCTACAAATTTTACAAAGCCCAGGGTCTAAATTGTGAAAAACAGGACCGATCTGCAATACTAATTGAACTACGGTGGACGGCGGGCTAATTACAAAAAAAGAGCAGGGGCTCATTAGATTAAATGCCGAGGCGAAGGGGTATCTTCGAACCTAAGCCGTCCGATTAGAAATCAACGTCGAGGATCACTTAATATTTTTAAACGAACCGGTACGCGACCGGGATCCCCGGATCTCGATCCGACGGCGCTGATTTTAAATCCAGGCGATTCGTCGCTGGCCCTCGGATCAAAATCGTACGGTTGCTATCATCCGAGCGAAGGGGTAAGAAGTCGTCTAATCCTATCCATTCATTGAAGATCTGACGGTCGCCAGCCTTATCTTCCCTACGACAGTTTGCAAGCGGCAGCGCCGCCACGTCCGCCCGACGGAGCATCACCGGCGAGGCCCCCCCCACAGGCATACCAACGGCCAAACCCCACATAAAGCGGTGCTACACGATGAGGACGACGAGACGAACCATATAGGGTAGCGACTTACCAGAATTCGTAGCAAGAGCTCCCTGTGTCCTGTAGAAGCACCGCAGCGACCGATGAGGATGAACCCGAGGTTCTGGGCACGGCGCGGCTACAGCTCAACGCAGCCGCCCGCCTTCCCAACTTTCTCTCACCCTCTCTGTTTCTGCTATGACGTGGTTGCTTGCTCGGTTCTAGGGGATGAGGGCATCGGCTGGGCAGATGGCAATGGTTCTCCTCCGCCACTGATCATGGTGCGAGCGGTAGCGAGTTTCAAGCTCCGGTTTCATGTTGCTGCTGACCCTCTCGGCAAAACTTGGAGGCACCGGGATTGATAGCCAGGGTATCGTGGGTGCCTGCCTTTATATCCCAGATACGGGTGAGCTCCAAGCCGAGAGAGAAGGAACGGCAATCACGCGCGTTTGTTGAGTTTGTTGAGGTGCTCGTGGAGAGGATGAGGGCGAGTCCGTGTGCCAGCCATGCAGTCCGTTAGGATTTGTTTGGCTAGCCGATCAAGATTATAGGCGGAATCTGTTCGGAGTTTTACGATCCAATCTTAACTGAATTTAGATGAAGGTCTCGTGCGTGATTTGTTAGTAGTCCGAGCGGCCGACTAAGGTATTATTTTTAAATATTCAGCACATGCCAGCTTTGCGTCATCACGGCTCAAGTTCACAACAAGAAAATAAACAAATGAAAAAAAAGAACAGGTGGACGTGTGTTAACTGGAGAAGAAGAATGGGCTGAATGGCCGGTTTTAAGTTTTCAATTCTCCTATTTAATTTAGATTTTGAATTCAAATGTATTTTGAGCTTTCAAACTAAATTTTTTTAAATGCACAAATAAAAACCAATCATGCGTAATATAGTTTCATGCTAATTATTTATTTATTATCTTGTTTGTGCAAATGCTTCTAATTATGCCACTCACACATACAATAATTTAAGAAAATAATCTCTAATATACAATATTGATTAAAGGATATATTAACCTTAATCCTTATAGCTTAATTCTATTTTATTTCTTTTAGAGTTTCAAATTAAGTTCTAGTTTCAAGTTTACGATTTGAGTTTTAAACTACCATTATTTCAGTACTATCATTTTTTTAGAGAGGACATCTTTCATAGTATAATTATTCATTATGAGACACCTTACTTTAATTCTCTTTTTTAAGGAAATTATAAACCCATAACCATGATTTTGAGATGTTACAAATTCTACCCC
This sequence comes from Zea mays, assembly GCF_902167145.1. NCBI lineage: Eukaryota > Viridiplantae > Streptophyta > Magnoliopsida > Poales > Poaceae > Zea > Zea mays. The sequence continues at coordinate 6,277,061 of NC_050104.1, read as the reverse complement.
CCTTAAAAATAATCTCGTCCTCGAGATTAGTAGGAAAGGGATGTAAAAAAAGCCTTATTTATAGTTTAGCTTTTAGTTTCTAATCTAATTTAAGAATAAGAAGTTTCATGTTAATTATAAAGTGATTAGGAAAGCATGGGTATCTTCTATGCCTAGCCACTTTTTAGGCAATATGAGATTTGGGTAGAGCAAGGATAGATGATGGTAAAAAGTACTGGGTAACGAAATACTTCATCCTGGTGGGTGGATCATGACTACTTTCGCGTTTTGCAATCCAGTTGACTCTTTTATCCTTTGCTGATGAGGTTAATCTCTTTCCATCTTGGATCTTGGTGTCTCTATCCGAGTTAGGAACATGTAGTTTAAGATAGATGGGTACATGGGTAGGTCAAAATCTTATTTATCAATAGGTTAGAATAGATAGATTATGTAACCTAATAGGAGTGCATGGCCGAGTTGGTCTAAGTCACCAATTTAGGCTTAAGTGAGTTAGGAGTATGGCCTTATCCTTTGTACTAGCATTAAGTAACTCACACTAGATTAGATCATATTAGATTAGATAGGATCTAGATTAGATGGAATATGACTAGATAGACTTGATAAGATTTCATTAAATAGATCATGGTTGTTACTTTAGGATGAGATAAGTAAAGTGGTTAGGATACGATGATTCCTTCAAGATAGGATGATTCTATTAAGATAAGAGAGTATCTTTTAAGATAAGATGGTTATATTAAAATAGATATATCTTAATTAGAATATGTTAGGATTTTTTTATAAGAACGAATGGATTTATGATGCTAGATATATTTGAATGGGTGATAATCTAAGTTGATTAGTTATCTCATGAATTTTATTTATTTATATCTATACGTATATGTAGATGTAATTGTGGACATTACTCCACAACTCATCACACTCAACCAAAGATCCAACTCAGACAAATATCATAAGAACAAACATTCAAGCGTACAAATATTCACAAAAATAGTTTTGATTTTGTTCCTAAGAGTAGGTCTCCTATTCCTAAAGGTCACTTTAGGCAAAAGATTTCAAAGTGTGAAATTCACCTTTGTCTTTAGAAAGAAAGATAAGAATAATCAGAGTAAAGCGGAAATAGATGAGAAACGATTAAGAAAAGTTTAGAAAGAATCAGAGTAGCAAAGGTAAGTAGATAAGGGTTATCCATTTCTATCTAGGTTTTGTCCTACAGTCAACATTCCTCTGATACCACTTCTGTCACACCCGGGTTTTAGGGGTCCAAAGCCCGGGCGCGAACATAAACACCAGGTGTGCTGGGACCAAGTCTCACACATATGATGCATAGTGGCACAGGATCGAATGTCACATCTTTACTATATAACAGGAGTTCTATACAAAATAATTAAATAATTACATCATATGAGGAAACGATCCAGCAACCCAAAGTTGACTGGGAGACGACGGCCTAGATCTCTCTCACGAACTCATCGCAGCATCCTCCACGCGCCTCATCCTGTGGTACCTGCTCTTGACCTGTGGGGGGGTGTGAGACAGCAAGAGTGAGCTCACATACGTTCATCGCTCAACAAGTTGTGGGGAATAATGTGAATGAACTCGCCAAAGGTGGGAGTTCATGTGAAGTGTAAGGCTTACCAAAGAGGATGGTTAGAGCTGAGCATTGCTTTTAAAGTTGGTCAAAATTTTATTAGCAATTACTAAGTATAAGTAAATACCAACCCAATTAAATAGTAGAATAGAAGTAACAACATCACCTGCGATGCAATGCATATGACAAATTGAATTTAAGTTCCATAATTTAATCATGTGAGTGTCCGAGCCGCTCATGACCGTGAGCACGGCTAGTATACCAGTTTTACACTCTGCAGAGGTTGCGCATCTTTACCCACAAGTCATGTTACCCATCTGCCAAGGGATCGCGACTTCCCATACACCTCTACCGAGGAGGCGAGGCAGGGTAACACTACGAGGCCTTTACAAAGTTCCACTAGCTTCAGAAAACCCGCTACAGTTTATAGGAAGCTCCAATGCAGGAATCCCTTGCAGGACCGCCATCACAGCAAAATCCTCCCGAGGGCCTCCCTACACTGACCACTCCCCTACTGCCCTTGCCCCTTTCGGGTAAGGTAGTCTTCCACTAGCTTTCCTAATTAATCGGCCAAGGGCGTCCCATTAAACCCTTGTGGTAGCACTGTTTTCCCGGGTGGTTCTCCATGTTCCAATTAACATAATGATCTTATCATGAACAGTGATAATAAACAGATAATAAAAGTGTGATCATGAATAATGTATCTTCATACCCAAAACTACATAAAGCACTAGCAAGTACTACCCAAAAAGTTCAGTGGTAAACAAGGTATAAAGATAGACAAACTAGGGTAACCTATTGGGTCCCATCAAATTAACCTATGCAGATCATTATGATTAATTAGAACATGAGTGGGTAAAAGAAGTGATCAAGGGCACAACTTGCCTGGCACTTGAGATTCCAGGTACCAACTTGCTCTTCAGGTGACACGTGTCCTCACGCTAGTCGTAGCAATACAAACAAACATGGTATAGACAAAATTAACATCACACCAATCATAAGAGCAAACTGCATGATAATAATCTACGCGTCGTAACGAGATCGTAGGAACAAGAATCACTAAATTCAGAGCTACGATTATTAAGTTATGAATTTCCGAAATTATTTAGTGCTTAGAATAGATTAATCCTAATGAACAATTTCAATTCCAGTTTCATGGCTAAACAGTGTTATTAGTGGATAGAAAATATTAATACAAAATTATTGCAACTGGAATGGGTCAATTTAGAGTTAAAATGAGTTAAATATGAATTAAACTAGTTTCTAGAATTATTTCTAAACTAAAAATCGAAATCTGAATTTATTTTATAAATTCCAAAGGACACAAGGGTTGTGGCTACAAATTTTACAAAGCCCAGGGTCTAAATTGTGAAAAACAGGACCGATCTGCAATACTAATTGAACTACGGTGGACGGCGGGCTAATTACAAAAAAAGAGCAGGGGCTCATTAGATTAAATGCCGAGGCGAAGGGGTATCTTCGAACCTAAGCCGTCCGATTAGAAATCAACGTCGAGGATCACTTAATATTTTTAAACGAACCGGTACGCGACCGGGATCCCCGGATCTCGATCCGACGGCGCTGATTTTAAATCCAGGCGATTCGTCGCTGGCCCTCGGATCAAAATCGTACGGTTGCTATCATCCGAGCGAAGGGGTAAGAAGTCGTCTAATCCTATCCATTCATTGAAGATCTGACGGTCGCCAGCCTTATCTTCCCTACGACAGTTTGCAAGCGGCAGCGCCGCCACGTCCGCCCGACGGAGCATCACCGGCGAGGCCCCCCCCACAGGCATACCAACGGCCAAACCCCACATAAAGCGGTGCTACACGATGAGGACGACGAGACGAACCATATAGGGTAGCGACTTACCAGAATTCGTAGCAAGAGCTCCCTGTGTCCTGTAGAAGCACCGCAGCGACCGATGAGGATGAACCCGAGGTTCTGGGCACGGCGCGGCTACAGCTCAACGCAGCCGCCCGCCTTCCCAACTTTCTCTCACCCTCTCTGTTTCTGCTATGACGTGGTTGCTTGCTCGGTTCTAGGGGATGAGGGCATCGGCTGGGCAGATGGCAATGGTTCTCCTCCGCCACTGATCATGGTGCGAGCGGTAGCGAGTTTCAAGCTCCGGTTTCATGTTGCTGCTGACCCTCTCGGCAAAACTTGGAGGCACCGGGATTGATAGCCAGGGTATCGTGGGTGCCTGCCTTTATATCCCAGATACGGGTGAGCTCCAAGCCGAGAGAGAAGGAACGGCAATCACGCGCGTTTGTTGAGTTTGTTGAGGTGCTCGTGGAGAGGATGAGGGCGAGTCCGTGTGCCAGCCATGCAGTCCGTTAGGATTTGTTTGGCTAGCCGATCAAGATTATAGGCGGAATCTGTTCGGAGTTTTACGATCCAATCTTAACTGAATTTAGATGAAGGTCTCGTGCGTGATTTGTTAGTAGTCCGAGCGGCCGACTAAGGTATTATTTTTAAATATTCAGCACATGCCAGCTTTGCGTCATCACGGCTCAAGTTCACAACAAGAAAATAAACAAATGAAAAAAAAGAACAGGTGGACGTGTGTTAACTGGAGAAGAAGAATGGGCTGAATGGCCGGTTTTAAGTTTTCAATTCTCCTATTTAATTTAGATTTTGAATTCAAATGTATTTTGAGCTTTCAAACTAAATTTTTTTAAATGCACAAATAAAAACCAATCATGCGTAATATAGTTTCATGCTAATTATTTATTTATTATCTTGTTTGTGCAAATGCTTCTAATTATGCCACTCACACATACAATAATTTAAGAAAATAATCTCTAATATACAATATTGATTAAAGGATATATTAACCTTAATCCTTATAGCTTAATTCTATTTTATTTCTTTTAGAGTTTCAAATTAAGTTCTAGTTTCAAGTTTACGATTTGAGTTTTAAACTACCATTATTTCAGTACTATCATTTTTTTAGAGAGGACATCTTTCATAGTATAATTATTCATTATGAGACACCTTACTTTAATTCTCTTTTTTAAGGAAATTATAAACCCATAACCATGATTTTGAGATGTTACAGTACTGCAGCGCTGCGTGTCGCGTAGGCGTGTCCGGACCCGAACTTTTCATTCATTTTAGTGCGTCGATCTGGTTGAAGTCCGCTCTCATCTACCTCCCTCGGTCCCTCCACGTGCTCCGCCGCCTCACCTTCTCTCCCTCCTCTTCGCCAGCCGTTGTGCTCCCCGCCTTCGTGTTGCAGCCCTTCCTCGACGCCGTCCACTCTGCCGACGACGATGCCACCATCACCTCCAGCTCGCGCTACTACAGCTCGTCCCCTGGCTGCCTCACCTCCGTGTTGCCTTTGAGAATGAGGCACTCACCTCCGCGCCTCCATGGCGCCCGCCCATGCCTACTCCTCCCCGTTCTCCTCGACCTCCTCTGCCTCCGAGCTCCTATACAACGGCCACCACGCTCCTGCGCCGATGTCGAGGGGGCCTGACCAGACCTAGAGGGGGTTGTGTCACCAAGCGCAAGCTCCTATACAGCGGCCACCACGCTCCCGCAGACCACCTACTTCATGACCAGCCCCGACAAGATCATCGGCTTCCCCATCCCTGGGCCCCTCCTTCTCCGCTGCCTCGAAGGCTACCACTGTCGCAGCGCCCAAATGGATGCCCACGCCCGCGTGTGTGCTCCTGAACCTGGACACGTCCGCTTTCTCCCTGCTCGACCATGCCCTGGCGAGCTCGGGGTCATCCGATGAGTATGTTTACACCTTCAATCATTGATTTTATTTTGTGTTAACATGTCAAGCATATAGGAAAAGCTAAATCTGAATCAACATTCTTCACACAAACTATTGTAGTTTATCAGTTCATGGACAAAACAAACAACATTGTATATACTAACAGGTACACAACGGTGAGATTCATCTCTGCAGTAGATATGTTAATAAATTTGTGCGATGTCTAATCCCCATACCCCCTTTTTTGAATGTCTTGGTCTTAGATTTCCTGTAAGGAGGGAGTGTCTATGATTACCGCCATAAACATAGTAATGCTACCAGGTTTCCTGAAATACTAAAGTGGTGACTGATGCCACTAAAAAGTATTTGGAATATATTTTGCAGGTTGTAAAGGTTTCATAAGTCGGTGTTGCACGTGTGAAAGACCAATATGGAGCGATGACCGCAGAAACTGAAACTTAGATTTGGATGGCACCCGAGGTGCACCGTCATGAATATGTATTTCAGAAGAAAAATGCATATTTTTCCTTTTCTTATATTCCATGTTATTATTGAAATTTCAGGTCATAGAACATAAGCCCTATGATCATAGAGCAGATGTTTTTTTAGCTTTGCTATTGTTCTATGGGAACTGATAACCGACAAGGTAACTGCAGTTGCATTCTTCATTTCTTGTACATGATCAAGCACAGTTTATGTTCTCTTTTTAAGTTTGTATATATAATATAGTATACAAATATTCATAAGAGTATTGCTTTTCAAAGTTTTAAATTTTCGGATCTCTTACAAGTAACTAACACCACTGCAAGCAGCAATAGGAGTTCTTTAGAAGGTAAGTGTATCTGGCTTCTGCAGTTACGTTATTAGCAGCTCAAATTATATAACCTGATGGAGTCCATTCTATCGATACGTGTAGAAGCCATTGTAGTATTTTAGGCACCTGGGAATAGGGAGCAGTGCAATACTTTAGGATAATAGTCTTTTAGAAGTATGCCAACCTTTGCTCTTTCAGGAAGGGCCATTTAGATACTGGACCATCGTCAATGTTGTGGTTTTTTTATTGATACATTATATATACATGATATTATAGGAACAAGTTCTACAATAAGGGAACAGGTTGGTGAGTAAGCAGTTTCTTCCAGAACCTCACACAACATGTACGAATGTGCTAATAGCTTGGCCCTTTGTTAGAATTAAGACTCCATTGGCACTATCCTTTGATTTATTATTGTTTTTAGCTTACCTTGTTATTTAATACTCCAGCTATTCTTTGTCTTAAATATACGAGAATCTGATCTACTAACAGACTAGCCCACCATTCAAAAAAAGTCGATTGGGTTTGTGGTTTCCTTATCAACCTCGGTGTGTACTACTACGTTACTACGGCTACACTAGTTCTTACATTCCAATGGAGGTAAATAGTCACGGGAAAATTCTTTGGAGCTGTCTTTTTGAGTTGTTTTGATTTAGTGTTGATTGGTATTCTAGAGATTGAAGTTCAAGTAGAGCATCAATGGTCTTTGGAGTAAAGGAAAATAAAGAAGTTTAGGGGGTAAGGAAAGCATAGTCACCACATCAGCTTGGGAATTATTTTGTATCGAAGGTTATAGTGGAAGCTAGCCACCTGTCTGGTTATTTGTTCTCTGCACAAAACAATATCATACACCCATACTCTGCTCTTCGATCAAAGACTACAATAAGTCTGTTGAGCTACTAGCAGTAGCACAATGAGATGGTCGCGTGAAAATATAGAGAACATATCATGAGTTGAATTTAAGATGTGATTATGTTAGCTTCTTAAAAAGGGTGTGCATGATAACTTTTATATACAGAAACCAAGTGTCAGTACACAGGTTTTCCAACAGGTGGCAGTACACTTTAGTTTTTCTTACACTTTAGTTTTTCTTAGGATGGACTCTAATAAGGATAGCAGCCTGCAGTAGGAGTTAAAAAACGCCATACATTATTTCATTCATGGGCAAATGTGTTTTCAAAGATTTTTAAATAGTTGACAAAAACAGTTAGATTTCAGAATGGGTAGAGTTGGCCTACCTCTTGCTCAAACTGTGATTGCCCCTGTAAACCATCAGATTTCAACGCCTTTATTGCCAACGTCATGTTCTAGAGGGTACATTTGTACACACGCCCAAACCCACCTTCTCTGATCTTAAGCGAACTACTGAAATTGTCAATAGCATGCTCCAGTTCAGATGAGAAAACTCATTGTGCTCTTCATACTTTGTGAATATATGATAGACAACGGGATGGACCCGGTGTTACTGTAATATCAGCAAAATGGGTTTTTCTATGCACCTTTGTTATATGGCTATGTATCTCATTTTTGTGGAGTTTGGAATTTACTAGATGCACAGTGTTACATGACATAAAGCCACTACAAATAACTGCATGCAACTCACCATATTTACAATAAGGAGAATACTTTGTCTCCATTTGTTAGTAAGTCTGTACTATCTTGTTCAGTTCTCAGTTTCTATCTTGCATTCTCCCCTTACTATCGGTACAAAAGTTTCATTAATGTTCTACTACTTGCGTGCATTACATAGTTTGTTGATATTAAGTTAAGTTAGCTGCAGTACATTGTCTTTGCCCCGTTCCAAGTTCGAATAGTTTTGCGGAGTAACTTAGCTGTCAGATCAGCGATCTTGACAGATATGAGATTGAACTGTGTCAATGTCATCTTGTTTGTTGGATCTGTTCTTGTGTGCTTGAACTTCGATTTTTCATCCTACCAGATTAATTTGGCAACAACTTCTGATAATCTATACTCTATTGGTAGCCATTATTCTATAAGGAACATCACAATTTGTAGCCATTATTCTGTGAGAGGCGAATATTTTTTATTCGCTATATGGATAACCAGAGAGAACTCTAATTCTGAATGTGAACAGGGCAAAAATTAGTTATAGAGTATCTGAGACTGTAGCTTTTGCATATGCTTGTGTTTCAGCTTGCTTCAATGTTCATGTGAGAGGTTCAGGGTACATTCCTCTTTTAGAATCATCAGCAGACCCAGACTATTCTTTTTTTGGTGCCCTGGATTTTGACCAATTAATGTTTTTAAGCAAGAACTAATTGAGTGTTAGAGGAGCTTAGATCAATTTAAGGACACTGGTTGTGTCAAGGCCAATTTTAGGTACACATGTTGGGTGTTTGATTTTATCACCGGTTTATGTTGCTCATCTTGAAGTCTGTAAATCTGGCCGCAACGTGTGTGTTTCTAACCTATTAGTATTATACTCTAGCTATTCTTTAATGTTTGATATTGGTTAGCCTATTAGTATTGTACTCTAGCCTATTAGTTGCTGGCATTTTTTTTAGAAAAAAATCATTACATGCTCGAAAACATTTACCTTTTGCATATGCTTGTGTTTCAGCTTCCTTCAGTGTTCATGTAGCAAGGGATGGTTTTAATGGCTTGTTGCTTGCAGGTGTTGGGCAGGTTATCAGTGGTTGGTACGTTGGCGTCAATGGTATGTACTACATATTTGCCTCCATCTTGGTATTGAACACACAATTATTGATTATGCAAATTTCATGCTTTGCAGATGCTTTTCACATACGAATGTTAATCACATGGCGCAGCCCAACATCAGCAGCCACAGTTGGTTCTTGATGTTCTTACCACCTACATGGCCAGCCTCGGCAGGGCAGGAACGTACAAATACCTGCAACACCAAAGTTAAGCAAGGGCCTTCATTTCCTTATTATCATTACCATTATTTTGTTTGCCTTTTCAGGTTTATATGATCAATACAATTTTATTGTTTTTGTATCGTGCAGCATGAACATCATGTCTAATTTAATAAGCATATGGTTTTATTCCCTGCACTCTGTTGATCCTTTTTTCTTTAGAATTTACAGTCAGTCAGCTACAAATCTGCGCTTACTCACCGCCTTACAGGCTGGAAAATAGATAGACAGGAGATTACTGTGAACATGGATACATAGAGCATATCACTAAGGATGTCCTATGGTTTTTTCAAGGAGATTCTTTGTAGTTATTATTTTCGCAAACTGATTTAGCATGTATGTTTAGATGTCTCAGTAGTATGTGTATTATTTGCATAAGACTACGTTTAGTTTTATTTGCATTTCTATGACATATATGGCCTGCCCATGCCGTGTGTTTCCAATTTTTGTGTTCCAATGCATATGAAATTGTTTTTGATACTTAATCAGTAGTTAGCAAAAAAAAGATCTATATCTTTTTGGCCAAATATGCATGACTACTACTGGTTTTAAACAACTTATCGAAGGAAGTGTTTGTCTTTCATTAGCTCCTATTTGCTGCAGGCTTTGAAGTTGTAGTCCTTCGTCAGATAGACTTGGAGCTTCTCGCACAGCGAGAGCTCTGCAACATGCTGGTAGATTTTAGAGAGGCCAGAGAAGCTTCATGTAACTTCTAGACGAATGACGGGATGAGCAACAGAGGGATCTATATTTTGCCTCTGTTTTCTTTTTAGGCTCAGATAAATACACTTGGGTCAGAAACATTGATAGGGGGATAGAAGATAAAGATCAAGGATTAATATAGCTTGCTCTACTGTTATTCCTGTTGTACTTAGCTCCATAAGTCCACATTTGTACCTATTTTTTTATCCATGTTAATTGGCAGGTGTGGACCATGCGTGTACTATTATAATATTGTATCTCACATAATCATTAATCGATACTTGATATGGCTTGCGTATTGGTTGTTTCTCTCTTTGTTTGCTCTGCCTTTTTGGACAATGGTAAGTGCTCTGCCATCGGTGAAGAAAGAATTAGAGACAACAATAACTCTAGAGGTTTGAAACGAGACCTTATGCTAAAAAGCAAGTTCAATGTTTGATTTGAGTAAACAACACATTTTCAGGAGTAACCTTTTACCATACTATGAAAAAACCACATAACTGAGTTTTAGAAACGGACGATCCCTACGTGATTGGCAAAGCGCCCGATAGGGCACTGTCCTTTTCTAGTGTAGTATCATCCCTTCTCCTTCACCTGCGTATCGCGCGCATGCCAACTAATAATGCGAACTCATAAGGATATGTACAACACTAACACGGTGACTTGGTTTTCCAAGCATAAGAGACAGTTAAGAGACTGTGTAATAGAACCCTAAAACATCAGACCATAAATGTAGTTAAAAGACAATATATATGAAGAGCCATGTAGAGACGGACTCTTCACGAAGAGCATGTCTGTTATATTTTTTCAATTAGCCTTCTACAGACCCCTTAATACACCTTATATCAAATGGGTTGTACATGCCCTAAAAGCTATTGGTGGAATAGGGTTGTACATGCCCTACAGACCCCTTCAAAACATTAGTTTATGTTGGCGGACTAATAAAAGCAATTTTAATAATATAGTCAGACGATGGCGGCAAGGATCTTTGTAGCCTATCATTTAGCCTATATGTATATGTCGGAGAGGAAATTCTTCGGTCGGGTGACGGAACGCACCCGCCCTAAATCCTAAGATGAGCAGGGGCCTAAGTGTTTTGCCTGTTAGATGGAAACGGGAAGAACACAAGAACACACAAGGATTTAGAGTGGTTCGGGCCGCCGGAGCGTAATACCCTACTCCACTGTGTGATGTATTGAGCTTGAGAGCTTGAGAGTCAAAGTGAGCTTGAGCCTAAGTTGGGTCTAAGCGTGTCTGCCTTGTAACGTTGTGTGCCCTCCCTTTTATAGCTCAAGGGGGTACGTACAAGGATGTTGAGCCCCGACAAGGGGCAAAACGGAGGGAATACATATAGAAGTATCCAATGCCAGTGTCGCCCAGAAGATCTTCGAGCGCCATAATGTCCGTAGCGCCTACAGTGTTGATATGACGCGATGCCTCCTTCGTAACGCGCGAGTGATGATGAGCACAATGTATGCCACAGTATGGGCGTACTGCCTGCCAACATAATAGATAGGCATGCCACCTGCAGGATGGCCTGGTCGCCACCCGTCAGCGGAGTGGACATGGCACATTAAATGCTGAGTCGGCACATCGCCTGCCAGTGGAGTGGACAAGACTCATTAAATGCTGAGGTGGCACATCGCCTGCCAGTGGAGTGGACAGGCAGTGCGGCTTATCCGCAATAAATGCAGAGGCCGCGCGGCCCAGAGGCCTTATGTCAGGCTCCGCTCGCTGGCTTACGTCACGGGCAGTGGGGCACGTGGCAGCATCGGGTCTCCGACTGAGCGAAGAGCAGAAGCATACACCGTATGGCCCGGACACGTGTTGGCTCCGGACCCCTGCCTGGTTTTTAACAAGGTCCAGGTATTCTTTGTCCTAGAATCCCGAGACCCTGTTGTGAGTGGCCCGGACCCCACACAGAGGGGTCCAGGACTCATCCAAGGGGTCCGGTTCGCGCCTGTGGAGGTCCTGGACCTTACCCGGAGGTCCGGTCCGTTTATACAGGGGCCCGACACTTTCCCATGGGGGTCCGGACCCACTGCTGACACCTTGGAGGATATCGTCTTCGCTGGCCACGTGGCGGCCCCGGAGCCGTCCGCGTGGTGGGGTCGGGCGCTGTTTGCCACGCGACTAGAGATAGCCGCATGAACACCGCGCCTTCATACTGTAGTAAGGGGTGCCCCTGTTTCAGGGTACCGAGAGTATAGTAGTTATCTCTTCACTGTTAATGTAGGACCTCACTTGTTTCTCTCATAAAGTTTCTTGGTTCTTGTGTCTAAGTTGACTATAAGTTTAGAATATGCTTCTCCTCTCTCTCGCCTCAGGATTTAGCCTGCTTATAGCTTCTTATGCCCCGTTTGCTCCCACTAACTAAATTTAGTCCTCGTCACATCGAACGTTTGAATGTTAGTTAAAAGTATTAAATATAGTCTAAGTACAAAAATAAATACACATATAAGGACTAAACATTAAGACAAACCTATTAAATCTAATTAGTCCATTATTCGTTTGTGATGCTAGAGAAAACATTTTCTAATCATAGATTAATTAGGCTTAATAAATTTTTCTCGACGTTTAGTTTTTATAAGTAAACTATATATGATTGTTATTTAAACATTCGATACGATACAGACCAAACTTTAGTCCGTGAAACGAAACCCTCATGTTTTCTCCTATGTTTGCTCTAATGTTTAAAATTCTGCTCCTGCGCACACAAAAGTAGTTGTGAGCTTGAGCTTTGGTGGACCTCGACTGGCGCGCGCATTCCTCTTTGCAAAAGGATAGGCAGGCAGGCAGGCAAGCGCATGTGTGCGTGGCTACCGAGGCCCCGCAACAAGATTGCAGGAGGGGGCAGGGGGTATCAATCCTTTCGTTCCTAGGGATCATGAGCGTGGAAAGCGGCAGCGACCATTTGTTGCTCGCTCGCTCGTCACATTCGCCCGCGCACAGAAACACACACACACATTGCACTGCAGGATGATAGCACGCAGCAGTGCAAGGCGCCCCGTCGGCCGTCGCGTCACTTTCCTCATCTCAGCTCAGCTCGCCCCCAGCAGCCTGCATCATTTGCCGGCCGGCCACGGTTGCATTGCGACGCCGAGCGGCAGAAGGCAGCCACAGGACACGCTAGAGTCTACCATCTACAGTAGAGAGGAGGAGGAGGCAGGGGCGCAGGGCCATGGCTGCCTGGCTTTTGCGATCTTTATCGCTTTTGTGGCTCGGGATGCGTCACCATGTCACGCACATACTACTCGTTTGCTGCAGGCTTTGGGGGGCAGCAGCAGCTTTATATGCGCGCGGCCGGGGCGTCAGTCAGATTGACGTGCGTGGTGTGGCGCGCAGGCCGCGACGCCCGACGCGAGCGCGCGGTGACGCTGGAGCACGATTTACAAAACCTATTCACCTGCAAAAACTGCTACCCACCGATAACTATTTACTGCCAGTAAATCAGTAGAAACCGGTAAAAAAACGACCGATTTGATCAATTTAAATCAATTTTAATTTGAACCGATTTATCGGTGAAAAATCGGCGAAAACCCGTTCTAAATCGCCGGTAAACCGCGAAACGAACCGGTTTTTACTGTTTTTTTTACATAAAAATGGAAAAATTTGACAATATTTATTTGTAGCTTGCTCAATTCGCATTGCACAGTAAATATTAATTGATCCACACGACATGTGTTCACCAAAATAACATACAACATACATATGCAACCACAAACTCCAGTTCTCATGCAACAAACAACCAGCGAACTTCACAATACTCAAATACAAGTTCTTTTACAACTCTCCAACGAGGCAACGACACATAGGTCGACTTATTTCACAATACTCACATGTTCAGCTCGAGTCATAGTGGTAGTACTCAGACATGTTGGAAGGATCGTGATATTGTTCCAATTCGTCAGAGTGATAGTGATAGGTCTATACAAAAGATATGAGATACATTAGCGAGAAAACAAGAACGGCAAATGTCGGGGACCATAATCAGGGGTACCCTCAAGACTCCTAATTCTCAAATGGTAACCCCCATCAGCACAAAGCTGCAAAGGCCTGATGGGTGCGACTAAGTCAGGGATCGGTCCATTCGAGGAACTCGATCACGCCTCGCCCGAGCCTAGCCTCGGGCGAGGGCAGCCGACCCCGGAGGATCTCCGTCTCGCCCGAGGCCCCCCTCCAGCGATGAACATACTTTCGGCTCGCCCGAGGCCCAGTCTTCGCCAAGAAGCAACCCTGGCCAAATCGCCACGCCAACCGACCAAATCGCAGGGGCATTTAATGCAAAGGTGGCATGACACCTTTGTCCTGAAGCGCGTCCTCCAGTCGACAAAGCCGAAGTGACCGCAGTCACTTCGCCGCTCCACTAACCGGCCTGACAGAAGGACAGCGCCGCCTGCGCCGCTCCAACTGCTGTGCCACTCGACAGAGTGAGGCTAACAGGCAGTCAGGCCCGGCCTCAGGCACAATAGGAAACTCCGCTCCGCCCGACCCAGGGCTCGGACTCGGGCTCAGCCCCGGAAGACGGCGAACTCCGCTCCGCCCGACCAAGGGCTCGGACTCGGGCTTAGCCCCGGAAGACGGTGAACTCCGCTCCGCCCGACCCAGGGCTCGGACTCGGGCTCAGTCTGTTAGAAATATGCCCTAGAGATAATCATAGAGATGAGCATATTTCTTTGTATCCATGATATATATATTGCTTAATTGAATATCCATGGAAGGCACCTTGTATTGATTAGCAATTATGTGAATTGTTTGTGAGATTCTTTACTTATATGGTTATTCTAAATGATGTCCCTAGTCAGAGTCGATGACTAGCACATGTATTAGTTGATGACTACATTTCACAAGTCATGAACATGGAGATGTTAAACTAATAATGTGGGCGCATGTATGACATGAGGCTGGACCGACCCAACGTGAGATATTGTAATATAGTTCTCTTCTTGCAACATGAATACTGTATCCTTAGACCTGAGATTGTCGCATGTTCTCAAGATGTGAATTGACTTAGGGACTATCAAACGCTATCCCGTAACTGGGTAGTTATAAAGGTAGTTTTGGGTTTGTCAGGAAGCATGCTATGAGGCATGGTCAGTCAAGATGGAATTTGTCCCTCTCTTTGTGAGAGAGATATCTCTGGGCCCCTCGAGTGATTGGATCAAGAAATGCATGGCCGTGCTAGGGTTAAGAGTTAACCATTGAAAGGATTCCAATTCACAGTATCGAGAAAGAGAGGTCAGCTTAGAGCCAGACCAAATATCGTGAGACAAAGGGAACAGCATGTACGTAATGTCGCAATGGTTCGTCTGATATGATCTTTACGTACACATAGGAGTTGACATGTCTTGCTAGAGGCCGCTGTCAATTATTGGGCCAAGTAAGAGTACTCGGCCTATGTCTATTTGTACGTGAACCTATAGGGTCACACACTTAAGGGGAAGGAAGCCTAATTCGGATTAGATCTGAAATTAGACTGGGCTTTAGGGTTAATGATGGGCCTCGGCGTCAGAAGCCCACCATAACGCCTATATAATGAGGGGCGGGGGCGCGGTTAAGGGATAACCTAATTCGCCACCAGCGAACTAACAGCCGCCGCCCACCTCTCGCCCTCGCCAAGCCGCCGTCGCGAACCTAGCAGTTCGGTACGCGGCGCTTCCTCCCTGTACGTGTGGATACCTCGGAGGTGCTACATCTGGAGCACTTGGACGAACCGTGCGAGGACGTGAAGGACGCCGGCGACTGCACGACACTGCTCGACGCGTTCGTCTACATCGAGACGTCTTCCGCTGCTCTGCGCGTCTAGTGGTAATTCCATGACCTATAACCGCAGTAGTTCTTGGTATTATGGGGATGAAAATTTTGTTTTGCGCTAGCGTAGCCTCCCCGTAATCCTACACAGCCCCAGAAGACGGCGAACTCCGGTCCGCCCGACCAAGGGCTCGGACTCTAGCTTAGCCCCGGAAGACGGCGAACTCCGCTCCGCCCGACCTAGGGCTCGGACTCGGGCTCGGCCCCGGAAGACGGCGAACTCCGCTCCGCCCGACCCCAGGGCTCGAACTCGGGATCAGCCCTTGAAGACGACGAACTCCGCTTCGCCCGACCCCAGGGCTCGGACTCAGCCCTGGCCTCCGCCAACGGTCTCCGCCTCGCCCGACCCAGGGGCTCGGACTCGACCTCGGCCTCGGAAGACAGACTCGACCTCGACCTCGGAGGAGCCTCCACATCGCCCAACCTAGGGCACGGACCGACCACGTCAACAGGAGGCGCCATCATTACCCTACCCCAAGCTGACTCGGGCTACGGGGAACAAGACCGGCGTCCCATCTGGCTCGCTCCGCCAGACAAGTAATGATGGCGCCCCGCACGCTCTATGACGACGTCGGCTCCCAGCCCCCTTACGGAAGCAAGAGGATGTCAGCAAGGACTCCACAGCCCCGACAGCTGTCCTTCCACCAGGCTCCAGCGCTCCTCCGACGGCCACGACACCACACGAACCGGGTGCCAAAACCTCTCCGGCTGCCACGATGGCATGTACTTAGGGCGCTAGCTCTCCTCCGCTAGACACGTTAGCACTCTGCTACACCCCCATTGTACACCTGGATCCTCTCCTTGCGCCTATAAAAGGAAGGACCAGGGCCCTTTTATAGAGGGTTGGCCGCACGGGGAAGAGGACGGGACAGGCGCTCGCGTGAGGCCGCTCGCTCCCCTCCCGCGTGGACGCTTGTAACCCCCTACTGCAAGCGCACCCGACCCGGGCGCGGGACAAACACGAAGGCCGCGGGATTTCCACCTCTTCCTCTCTCTCTCGCTCCGGCCGCCTTCTTCCCCCCTTCGCGCTCCGTCTCGCGCCGACCCATCTGGGCTGGGGCACACGACAACATTTCACTCGTCGGCCCAGGGACCCCTCGGTCTCGAAACGCCGACAGTTGGCGCGCCAGGTAGGGGCCTGCTGTGTGTTGACGAACAGCTTCCCGTCAAGCTCCAGATGGGTAGTCTCCAGCAACCTTTCCAGCCCGGGACGGTGCTCCGTTTTGGGAGTCTTGAGTTCATGTCCCTCGACGGCAGCTACGACATGGTACTCCTTCCCCCGCCGTGCGACAGCGACAATGGCGGCCGACAGCCCGCCCGCCGGCGGCGGAATCGACGACGTCTTCCCCGCGTGGTGGAAGAACAACATTCGAGCTCACCCCGCCCTCTCCCCCGGCGACGGAGGAGGAGGCGGGGCAACCAAGGCCAAGCAGGATGCGGCACCTTGTCGACTGTCGAGCGAGTCGACGGTGCCGGCGCCCCAACGGGGGGCGCGTCGGGCATCGACCTCGCGTTTGAGACGAAGACAAGCGCCATCTCCCTGCAACACGCCAAGCAAACGGACGACGCTAGCACGCTCGCGAAAGGCTTGTTGGGCGTCACCATCGTACCTGAGACGACGGTGCAATCAGTCTCTGGCGGGACTTCATCACTGCCCGTCGACCAAGAGGTACCGACAGATTCCCATCTCAAGCCCCTTGGATTCAGCCTCGACCCGCCAAGCGACTTCGCTTTGGCGGACGCTCTCGTAGAGGCGAGTCCAAACCCTCTGGGGTTTCGTATGCGGTCACCCTGGGACCGGCTGACGGACGTCTCGACCTACGGGCCCTCGGGGTCCGAGGAAGATGACGTGCCCGACTTCTGTTGGGATTTCTCCGGACTTGGTAACCCCAGTGCCATGCGGGACTTCATGACCGCATGCGACTACTGCCTTTCTGACTGTTCCGACGATAGTCGCAGCCTCGGCGACGAGGACTGCGGCCCAAGTCGTGAATGTTTCCACGTCGATCTAGGGGGTCCCTCCGAAGGCAACCATCTTGGTATGCCAGAGAACGGTGATCTCCCTAGGCCTGTGCCTCGCGTTGACATCCTACGGGAGCTAGCTGTGGTCCCCGTTCAGGCGGGGGGTCATGACCCACAGCTCGAGCAAATCCGCGGGGTGCAGGCCAGGCTCGACGAGGGAGCAGGAACGCTTGAGCCGATCTGCCGGGACATCGGGCAGGAATGGGCAGGCCAACCTCCAGCCGGAGAAGTGCGCCATCTACCCCAAGGTATCCAGCACCGCATCGCCGCCGATGTCAGGGTGAGGCCACCACCCGCTTCCAGTGGAGTCGGCCAGAACCTGGCTGCAGCAGCAATGCTTCTCCGCGCGATGCCGGAGCCATCAACCACAGAGGGGCGGCGAATCTAGGGAGAGCTCAAGAATCTCCTGGAGGGCGCCGCGGTCCGACGGGCCGAAAGCTCCGCCACCCGAAGGCAGGGGTACCCCTCGGAACATCGCGCCGCGTCTTCCCGATTCATGTGGGAAGCCTCGGTCCACACCGGGCGCACGCGCAACACAGCGCCTGCGGCCCCGGGTTGCCTCGGCAACGAGCACCATCACCGCGACCGTCGGGCCCACCTCGACGAGAGGGTGCGCCGAGGCTATCACCCCAGGCGTGGGGGACGCTACGACAGTGTGGAGGATCAGAGTTCCTCGCCCGAACCACCCGGTCCGCAGGCTTTCAGCCGCGCCATATGACGGGCGTCGTTCCCGACCCGGTTCCGAACCCCGACTACTATCACAAAGTACTCGGGGGAGACGAGACCGGAACTGTGGCTCGCGGACTACTGGCTGGCCTGCCAACTGGGTGGAACGGACGATGACAACCTCATCATCCGCAACCTCCCCCTGTTCCTCTCCGACACCGCTCGTGCCTAGTTGGAGCACCTGCCTCCGGGGCAGATCTCTAACTGAGACGACCTGGTCCAAGCCTTCACCGGCAATTTCCAGGGCACGTACGTGCACCCTGGAAACTCCTGGGACCTCTGAAGCTGCCGACAGCAGCCGGGAGAGTCTCTCCGGGACTACATCCGGCGATTCTCGAAGTAGCGCACCGAGCTGCCCAACATCACCGATTCGGATGTCATCGGCGCGTTCCTCGCCGGCACCACCTGCCGCGACCTGGTGAGCAAGCTGGGTCGCAAGACCCCCACCAGGGCGAGCGAGCTGATGGACATCGCCACCAAGTTCGCCTCTGGCCAGGAGGCGGTCGAGGCTATCTTCCGGAAGGACAAGCAGCCCCAGGGCCACCCACCGGAAGATGCCCCCGAGGCGTCAACTCAGCACGGCGCCAAGAAGAAGGGCAAGAAGAAGTCGCAAGCGAAATGCGACGCCGCCGACGCGGACCTTGTTGCCGCCACCGAGTACAAGAACCCTCGGAAACCCCCCGGAGGTGCCAACCTCTTCGACAAGATGCTCAAGGAGCCGTGCCCCTATCATCAGGGGCCCGTCAAGCACACCCTTGAGGAGTGCGCTATGCTTCGGCGCCACTTCCACAGGGCCGGGCCACCCGCGGAGGGTGGCAGGGCTCGCGACGACGACAAGAAGGAAGATCACCAGGCAGGAGAGTTCCCCGAGGTCGGCGACTGCTTCATGATCTACGGTGGGCAAGCGGCGAACGCCTCGGCTCAGCACCGCAAGCAAGAGTGTCGGGAGGTCTGTTCGGTGAAGGTGGCGGCGCCAGTCTACCTAGACTGGTCTGACAAGCCCATCACCTTCGACCAAGCCGACCACCCCGACCACGTGCCGAGCCCAGGAAAATACCCGCTCGTTGTCGACCCCGTCATCGGCGACGTCAGGCTCACCAAGGTCCTCATGGACGGAGGCAGCAGCCTCAACATCATCTACGCCGAAACCCTTGGGTTCCTGCGTGTTGATCTGTCCTCGGTCCGGGCAGGCGATGCGCCTTTCCACGGGATCATCCCCGGGAAGCGCGTCCATCCCCTCGGACGACTCGACCTTCCCGTCTGCTTCGGAACGCCCTCCAACTTCCGAAGGGAGACCCTCACGTTCGAGGTGGTCGGGTTCCAAGGAACCTACCACGCAGTACTGGGGAGGCCATGCTACGCGAAGTTCATGGCCGTCTCCAACTACACCTACCTCAAGCTCAAGATGCCGGGCCCCAACGGGGTCATCACCGTCGGCCCCACGTACAAACACGCGTTCGAATGCGACGTGGAGTACGCCGAGGCCCTCGTCGAATCCGAGGCCCTCATCGCCGACCTGGAAAGCCTCTCTAAGGAGGTGCCAGACGTGAAGCGCCACGCCGGCAACTTCGAGCCAGCGGAGACGGTCAAGTCCGCCCCCCTCGACCCCAGCAGCGACGCCTCCAAGCAGATCCGGATCGGCTCCGAGCTCGATCCCAAATAGGAAGCACTGTTCATCGACTTTCTCCGCGCAAACGCCGACGTTTTCGCGTGGAGTCCCTCGGACATGCCCGGTATACCGAGGGATGTCGCCGAGCACTCGCTGGATATCCGAGCCGGAGCCCGACCCGTCAAGCAGCCTCTGCGCCGATTCGACGAAGAAAAGCGCAGAGCCATAGGCGAGGAGATCCACAAGCTAACGGCGGCAGGGTTCATCAAAGAGGTATTCCATCCCGAATGGCTTGCCAACCCTGTGCTTGTGAGAAAGAAAGGAGGGAAATGGCGGATGTGTGTAGACTACACTGGTCTAAACAAAGCATGTCCGAAGGTTCCCTACCCTCTGCCTCGCATCGATCAAATCGTGGATTCCACTGCTAGGTGCGAAACCCTGTCTTTCCTCGATGCCTACTCAGGGTATCACCAAATTAGGATGAAAGAGTCCGACCAGCTCGTGACTTCTTTCATCACACCCTTCGGCATGTACTGCTATGTCACCATGCCGTTCGGCTTGAGGAATGCGGGTGCGACGTACCAGCGGTGCATGAACCATGTGTTCGGCGAACACATTGGCCGGACGGTCGAGGCCTACATCGATGACATCATAGTCAAGACGAGGAAAGCCTCCGACCTCCTTTCCGACCTTGAAGTGACATTCCGACCTTGAAGTGTGTCTTTGGGGTTCCTCGAGGCATGCTCTTGGGGTTCATCCTCTTCGAGCGGGGTATCGAAGCCAACCCAGAGAAGATTGCGGCCATCACCAGCATGGGGCCCATCAGGGACTTGAAAGGCGTACAGAGAGTCATGGGATGTCTTACGGCTCTGAGCCGTTTCATCTCACGCCTCGGCGAAAGAGGCCTGCCTCTGTACCGCCTCTTAAGGAAGGCCGAGTGCTTCACTTGGACCCCTGAGGCCGAGGAAGCCCTCGGGAACCTGAAGGCGCTCCTCACCAACACGCCCGTCTTGGTGCCTCCCGCTGCCGGAGAAGCCCTCTTGATCTACGTCGCCGCGACCACTCAGGTGGTTAGCGCCGCGATTGTGGTTGAGAGACGAGAAGAGGGGCATGCATTGCCCATCCAGAGGCCAGTCTACTTCATCAGCGAGGTACTGTTCGAGACCAAAATCCGCTACCCACAAGTTCAGAAGCTGCTGTACGCGGTGATCCTGACGCGGCGGAAGTTGCGACACTACTTCAAGTCTCACCCGGTAACTGTGGTGTCATCCTTCCCCCTAGGGGAGTTCATCCAGTGCCGAGAGGCCTCGGGTAGAATCGCGAAGTGGGCGGTGGAAATCATGGGCGAAACAATCTCGTTCGCCCCTCAGAAGGCCATCAAGTCCCAGGTCTTGGCGGACTTCGTGGCTGAATGGGTCGACACCCAGCTCCCAACAGTTCCGATCCAGCCGAAACTCTGGACCATGTTCTTCGACGGGTCGCTGATGAAGACAGGAGCCGGCGTAGGCCTACTCATCATCTCGCCCCTCGAGAAGCACCTACGCTACGTGCTATGCCTCCATTTCCCGGCGTCCAACAATGTGGCTGAGTACGAGGCTCTAGTCAACAGGTTGCGGATCACCATCGAGCTAGGGGTCCGACGCCTCGACGCTCGCGGTGACTCGCAGCTCGTCATCGACCAAGTCATGAAGAACTCCCACTGCCGCGACCCGAAGATGGAGGCCTACTGCGATGAGGTTCGGCGCCTGGAAGACAAGTTCTACGGGCTCGAGCTCAACCACATCGCCCGGCACTACAACGAGACTGCGGACGAGCTGGCTAAAATAGCCTCGGGGCGAACAACGGTTCCCCCGGATGTCTTCTCCCGAGACCTGCATCAACCCTCCATCAAGATCGACGACACGTCCGAGCCCGAGGTACCCTCGGCTCAGTCCAAGGTACCCTCGGCTCAGTCCGAGGTACCCTCGGCTCAGTCCGAGGTACCCTCGGCTCAGTCCGAGGTACCCTCGGCTCAGTCCGAGGCACCCTCGGCTCAACCCCAAGGCACCCTCAGCTCGGCCTGAGGCGCCCTCGGTTCTGCCCGAGGTACCCTCGGCCCCCGAGGGTGAGGCACTGCGTGTCGAGGAGGAGCGAAGCGGGGTCACGCCTAATCGAAACTGGCAGACCCCGTACCTGCAATATCTCCACCGAGGAGAGCTACCCCTCGACCGAGCCGAAGCTCGGCGGTTGGCGCGGCGCGCTAAGTCATTCGTCTTGCTGGGAGATGGGAAGCAGCTCTACCACCGCAGGCCCTCAGGCATCCTCCAGCGATGCATTTCCATCGCCGAAGGCCAGGAGCTCCTATAAGAGATACACTCGGGGGCTTGCGGCCATCACGTAGCACCTCGGGCCCTTGTTGGAAACGCCTTCCGACAAGGTTTCTACTGGCCAACGGCGGTGGCCGACGCCACTAGAATTGTCCGCACCTGCGAAGGGTGTCAGTTCTACGCAAGGCAGACCCACCTGCCTGCTCAGGCCCTACAGACGATACCCATCACCTGGCCTTTTGCTGTGTGGGGTCTGGACCTCGTCGGCCCCTTGCAGAAGGCACCCGGGGGCTACACGCACCTGTTGGTCGCCATCGACAAATTCTCCAAGTGGATCGAGGTCCGACTCCTAAACAGCATTAGGTCCGAACAGGCGGTGGCGTTCTTCACCAACATCATCCATCGTTTTGGAGTCCCGAACTCCATCATCACTGACAACGGCACCCAGTTCACCGACAGAAAGTTCCTGGACTTCTGCGAGGATCACCACATCCGGGTGGACTGGGCCGCCGTGGCTCACCCCATGACGAATGGGCAAGTAGAGCGTGCCAACGGCATGATTCTACAAGGGCTCAAGCCTCGGATCTACAACGACCTCAACAAGTTCGGCAAGCGATGGATGAAGGAACTCCCCTCGGTGGTCTGGAGCCTGAGGACAACGCCGAGCCGAGCCACGGGCTTCACGCCGTTCTTTCTAGTCTATGGGGTCGAGGCCATCTTGCCCACAGACTTAGAATACGGTTCCCCGAGGACGAGGGCCTACGCCGACCAAAGCAACCAAGCTAGTCGAGAAGACTCGCTGGACCAGCTGGAAGTGGCTCGGGACATGGCCTTACTACACTCGGCGCGGTACCAGCAGTCCCTGTGACGCTACCACGCCCGAGGGGTCCGGTCCCGAGACCTCCAGGTGGGCGACCTGGTGCTTCGGCTGCGACAGGACGCCCGAGGGCGGCACAAGCTCATGCCTCCCTGGGAAGGGCCGTTCGTCATTGCCAAAGTTCTGAAGCCCGAAACATACAAGCTGGCCAACAGTCAAGGCGAGGACTACAACAACGCTTGGAACATCCAACAGCTACGTCGCTTCTACCCTTAAGATGCTTTCAAGTTGTTCGTATACCTCGTTCCCACGCAAAGTTTAGTCATCAAGGAAGGGTCAGCCTTGCCTCGGCAAAGCCCGACCCTCCCTCGGGGGCTAAAAGGGGGAACCCCCTCTGCGTCGAAATTTTCCTCGAAAAAAGATCCTTTCTGCCAGAATGTCTTTCGTGCTTTTCGACTACTTCGAAAGTGGATCCTGAAAACGACGGAGTACACGTAAGCAGCCAAGGCTGACCGAGCCGAGGGACTCCTATGCCTCCGGGATACGGATACCTCACTCATCACCTTCTGCGATAAGTAACTCGCGTTCGGATAAGCGATTCCGCGGACCGAACAAGTCTTCACGCTCGAAAGCTCCTCTGCCGAAGCGATCCTTCGGGCCTTCTCGACTGCGTCGGTGGCAGAACCCTATGGACGGGCAAGAGTGCGCGTAAGCGGCAAGGCCAACCGAGCCGAGGGATTCCTACGCCTCCGGGATACGGATATCTCACTCATCACCTTCCGTGAAAAGCAACTCTCGCTCGCACAGACAATTCTGTTACCGACGGAAAAGTCCAGATACTCGAAACAAGAGGAAAAGAAGCGCAGCTTTACAACACGGTGAGGGTGTGTTTGGGCCTCGGCGGCCGCAGAAAACGCACACTGCAAGATAATCCGATCCTGCAGGCTCGGATCTTGACAGTTGAAGGGAGCAGCAGCACCCTCGGCGTCGACTACACCTTCGGTGAGGTCCGACCTAGCCTCGGACGGCGACGCGGTCCGAGGATCTCCACTCTGAAGGACGACTTCATCATCATGCCCGGGCCATCGCCACCAGGGTCTCCTCCAAGAATCCGGCTCGAGCAGGTGGCTCGGCTGGTCACCCCGAGGCCTCGGCCAGCTGTCCCCCGAAGACCTCAGCCCGGCCTGAGGCCTCGGCAGATCAACTCCGGCGTCGGTCCCGCTAACGGACGACCCGGCCAGGCTCCGGCCGACCAAGTCTTCTTTTCAAGCCAACTCTGCCTCTGTCCGTGCTGACACCGCTACCCCTGGCTTCGGCTCATCGAAGAGCGGCCGAGGGGTTCCTTTAACTAAGCAAGAGAAGCCTCAGACAACAAGGCCGACCGAGCCGAGGGACTCCTACGCCTCCGAGATACAGATACCTCACTCGTCACCTTTGTACGGGGCGACTCACGCTTGGTGAAGCGATTCAGACAACCAACAGGCGAGTCTTAGTGCTCGAAAATGAGGAAAAAACATGGCTCCACGCCAAAAATACATACACGTTCAGGCCCCGACAGCCACAATGAACCGAAAACCGGCATCCAAGGTGCCATTACAAACGGAACTCCGGTTCCACCTCCGCAGGTACGAACAACCCCACTCGATTGGGAGGCCTGCGGAGCAACGGAAGACCGACGAACGGCTCGCCATCGCCCGCTCCAGCAGTGGCGACGACGATGACTTCTGCTCCGGGGGGCCAAACAGCAGC
Source organism: Zea mays (assembly GCF_902167145.1). Taxonomy (NCBI): domain Eukaryota; kingdom Viridiplantae; phylum Streptophyta; class Magnoliopsida; order Poales; family Poaceae; genus Zea; species Zea mays. The sequence goes on along the minus strand of NC_050104.1, from coordinate 6,252,293 downwards.
AGCGATGACCTCAGGGCGGATGCTGCTACCATGAGGCCCTCGCCCGTGCCCAAACTCGTGAGGCAAGGATGGGCAGAAGGCCATAGAGTTGGAGGTCGGTCCGTGGGCGGCCCCGACTATCTCGTCGGCGGAAGAACCTCTTCCAGCTGCCGTGGCGGAAGGCGGCGCCGGGAGCGGCTCCGAAGCCACTCGGGTCTGAGAGCCAGGCACGCGGTAGCTGCCAGCGCCACGGACGGCGAACGCCCTTCCCCCCGATCACTGAGGGAAGGAGCGGGCCACCGCCCACGCAGGGGCCGACCCCAACTTGGCACACTCCCCTCCCCAGCACTGATGATGAAAATCCTTGAGGCTGAGGGAGGGGCAGAGGCCGCAGCCCGGTTTGCTTTCCCCCGCCATCGAACTGGAGGTCACCGTCCTGGGTGACCGCCGGCGGAGGGGTGCAGCCAGGCTGCATGATGAAAATCCTTGAAGCCGAACGATGGCTGAAAGGTACCAACTCCCACGGAGTTGCGTTCCTCCAACGACAAGGCGGAAGGATTGCGGGTGTCCCCCATCCGGGGGCTCGGAAGGTGGAAAGACACGATGCATAAGGGAGCGCGAAGACATGGTCGCCTTCCAAGGGGGTCAGCCTCCTTTTAAAGGCGACTCTCCCTACTTGCGTCCCCAGCCATCGTGGGCTGAGTCTTCTCCAACACGCTCCAAGGTCCTCCCCCTACGGCGCGGGGGCTGGGTCCCACGCGTCATGCAAGCTGGCCCAGAGTAGAAGAAGCCAAACCGCCACGCGCGGTGCATGCAACTGCCCAACGGTTACGAGCATTCCTCCGCTTTCGCCCAGACCAGCGGGCGAAAGGGCGGGCAGCCATGCAGGCGGCATGCAACCGCGCCAAGTGGGCGCGCCCCTCCGACTTCCAACGCACCCAGCGTGGGGGCCCACGCCCACGCGTCACGCAACCGGCGCGCCGGTCGCTACGTGCAAGCAACTGCACCGCCACTCGCACCACTGCCACGCCTCCTCGACTGCGGAACCAGTACCACGACTCGAGGCAACCCTGCGTATGACCCAGCAGTGCCAGCCAGGCGCGACGGTCAATACGGCCAAAAATGGGCCAGCAGTAATGGCGGTGGCAGGCGGGCAGGAGCAGCGGTCACGTCGTCAGCCAAGCTTACGTCCCATCCTGGGGCAGTGAGAGAACCCTCTCTCACGACGTGAAGACGGCACACCCGTGTTCCGTTCCTCGAACGGCTCGCGCACGCGCAACGGCCACCCCGCAAACCGCCCGCTCCGTCGCATTAACTCCGCGGCGGGACAGGCGGCGCCTCAGGCAGGAGAAGCAAGCGATGCTTCGCCTTCGCCATAACGACCGCGTCCAAAAAGGTACGCCGCGTCATTCGATTTTGTATCCTTTTCCTTTTCCTCTTTCTCTCTCTTACAACAGGGACCGGGAAAGGGGGATACCCTGAAAAGGATCCTTCTCCGTGAAGGAAACATGCTCCGAGCCTCCCTACAGATCAGGGGTTCGAAGGCTGGCCCCTCGGAGGGGTTCAACAGCCGCCTCAGAGCGCGTGGGCTCCACACCCACTACTGGTCATAGGTTCGAAGGCCGGCCCCTCGGAAGGGTTCAACGGCTGCCTCAGGCCACTCGGGCTCCGCACCCACTACTGGTCAGAGGTTCGAAGGCCGGCCCCTCGGAAGGGTTCAACGGCTGCCTCAGGCCACTCGGGCTCCGCGCCACTACTGATCAGGGGTTCGAAGGCTGGCCCTCGAAGGGTTCACAGCCGCCTCATACATAGAGCGAGGGATGACCCTGGGTACGTTCGATACATAACCAAGGCTCGGGCTACGCTCCCGAGGTACCCTAGGACATTTCCGAGACCAGCGGGAACGATCTTGTAACGGAATCCCATCAGAGGGAGGCATCGAGCCCTCGGACCCCGTCGACAGGGGACCGGGTCCGGCAGATCACCCGCAGGTACTTTTGGGCGCGCCTCTGGGCCTCTAGCCGGCCCCTAACAAATGGGGCACGGACGTCCACTCGGATTACCCGCCAGTAGCTCACCGGAGACACCATGTTCGGCGCCCTCCGAGGGCAACATGGCGCTTTCCCCCCCTCCTCCTTGCGGAAAGGTGATGCAAGGGCGTATGTAAAAAAGTCGAGTCTGTCCCTGACCGTCCTCTCACCCTGTGCAGAGGCTCGGGGGCTGCTCTCGCAAACCCGACTCCGGCCAAACCGTTGACAGCGTCAACATACCAGCCCGAGAACTTGGGACCCGACCGTGCACCCGGGCTACGGCCAGCTCGCATGAGGGAACGACCAGACCAGCCGAAGCATTGCGCGAGGCATTAAGACCTCGGAGGAGTCAAACCACTCCTCTGAGGCCTCGGGGGCTACACCCGGCGGGTGCGCTCGCGCGCACCCACCGGAACAAAACGCAACCGAGAAAGGCTGGTCCCCTTGCAAAAAAGTGCGTAAAAGCCTCCAAACAAGTGTTAACACTCCCTTTGAGGCTCGGGGGCTACTGTCGGGGACCATAATTAGGGGTACCCTCAAGACTCCTAATTCTCAGCTGGTAACCCCCATCAGCACAAAGCTGCAAAGGCCTGATGGGTGTGACTAAGTCAGGGATCGGTCCATTCGAGGAACTCGATCACGCCTCGCCCGAGCCTAGCCTCGGGCGAGAGCAGCCGACCCCGGAGGATCTCCGTCTCGCCCGAGGCCCCCCTCCAGCGACGAACATACTTCCGGCTCGCCCGAGGCCCAGTCTTCGCCAAGAAGCAACCCTGGCCAAATTGCCACGCCAACCGACCAAATCGCAGGGGCATTTAATGCAAAGGTGGTCTGACACCTTTGTCCTGACGCGCGTCCTCCAGTCGATAGAGCCGAAGTGACCGTAGTCACTTCGCCGCTCCACTGACCGGCCTGACAGAAGGATAGCGTCGCCTGCGCCGCTCCGACTGCTGTGCCACTCAATAGAGTGAGGCTGACAGGCAGTCAGGCCCTACCTCAGGCACCATAGGAAACTCCGCTCCGCCCGACCCAGGGCTCGGACTCGGGCTCAGCCCCGGAAGACGGCGTACTCCGCTCCGCCCGACCAAGGGCTCGGACTCGGGCTTAGCCCCGGAAAACGGTGAACTCCGCTCCGCCCGACCCAGGGCTTGGACTTGGGCTCAGCCCCAGAAGACGGCGAACTCCGCTCCGCCCGACCAAGGGCTCGGACTCGGGCTTAGCCCCGGAAGACGGCGAACTCCGCTCCGCCCGACCCAGGGCTCGGACTCGGACTTGGCCCCGGAAGACGGCGAACTCCGCTCCGCCCGACCCCAGGGCTCGGACTCGGGCTCAGCCCCGAAGACGACGAACTCCGCTTCGCCCGACCCCAGGGCTCGGACTTAGCCCTGGCCTCCGCCGACGGTCTCCGCCTCGCCCGACCCAGGGGCTCGGACTCGACCTCGGCCTCGGAAGACAGACTCGACCTCGACCTCGGAGGAGCCTCCACATCGCCCAACCTAGGGCACAGACCGACCACGTCAATAGGAGGCGCCATCATTACCCTACCCCAAGATGACTCGGGCTACGGGGAACAAGACCGGCGTCCCATCTGGCTCGCTCCGCCAGACAAGTAATGATGGCGCCCCGCACGCTCTATGACGACGGTGGCTCCCAGCCCCCTTACGGAAGCAAGAGGACGTCAACAAGGACTCGACAGCCCCGACAGCTGTCCTTCCACCAGGCTCCAGCGCTCCTCCGACGGCCACGACACCACACGAACCGGGTGCCAAAACCTCTCCGGCTGCCACGATGGCATGTACTTAGGGCGCTAGCTCTCCTCCGCTAGACACGTTAGCACTCTGCTACACCTCCATTGTACACCTGGATCCTCTCCTTGCGCCTATAAAAGGAAGGACCAGGGCCCTCTTACAGAGGGTTGGCCGCGCGGGGAAGAGGACGGGACAGGCGCTCGCGTGAGGCCGCTCACTCCCCTCCCGCGTGGACGCTGGTAACCCCCTACTGCAAGCGCACCCGACCCGGGCGCGGGACAAACACGAAGGCCGCGGGATTTCCACCTCTTCCTCTCTCTCTCTCTCGCTCCGGCCGCCTTCTTCCCCCCTTCGCGCTCCGTCTCGCGCCGACCCATCTGGGCTGGGGCACGCGACGACATTTCACTCGTCGACCCAGGGACCCCCTGGTCTCGAAACACCGACAACAAATAAATACTTATCCACAAAGCAAAAAAACATACTGGTATGTGTGTTTGGTGTTTGTGTATTGCATGTACACCTCACCAAGTGTTGGACTTTTCTTCTGATCAGCAAATCTTGGACATGAAATGAAACTGAAATTCACCACTAAATGCCTAAACTTGACTTGAGCTAACGGTTTTGTCGGTGTTTCGACCCCGGGGGGTCCCTGGACCGACGAGTAAAATTGTCGCTGCGTGTCCTAAACCAGATGGGTTGGCGTGAGATGGAACACAAAGGGGGGAAAACCGCGGCTCGTGTTATCCTGCGCCAGAGTGGGTGCGCTTGCAGTAGGGGTTACAAGCGTTCACGAGGGAGAGAGAGAGAGAGCCCGTTCGTCAGCCCGTCCTCCCACGCGACCACCCTCCCGTATGAGGGCCCTGGCCCTTCCTTTTATAGATGCAAGGAGAGGGTCCAGGTGTACAATGGGGGTGTAGCAATATGCTAACGTGTCCGGCAGAGAGGAGCCAGAGCCCTATGTACATGCCAACGTGGCTGTCGGAGAGGCGCTAGAGCCCTGTGTACGCGGTGTCGTGGCCGTTGGAGGAGCGTTTGAGCCCTGTAGAAGCACAGCTGTCGGGGCTACTGGGACCTTGCTGACGTCTCCTTGCTTTCGTAGGGGGCTGAGAACCGCCGTCGTCATGGACGCACGTGGGGAGCCATCATGACTTGTTACCAGGGCAAGCCTGGATGGGACGCCGGTCTTGTTCCCCCATAGCCTGAGCTAGCTAGGGATAGGGTAATGATGTACCCCCTGTGGCGTGGTCGGTCCGAGCCCAAGGTCGGGCGAGGCGGAGACTCCTCCTGAGGCCGAGGCTGGGGTCGGGCGAGGACGCGATTTCGCCCGAGGTCAAGGTTGAGGCCGAGCCCTGGGGTCAGGCGAGGCGGAGACCACCTTCCGAGGCCGAGGCGGGGGCCGAGCCCTGGGGTCGGGCGAGGCGGAGCTTCCTGTTGCGCCTGAGGCTGATCTTAGCTTTTGTCAGCCTCACCCTAGCGGGTGGCACAGCAGTCGGAGAGGGGCGAGCGACGCTGTCTTCCTGTCAGGTCGGTCAGTGGGAGGGCGAAGTGACTGCGGTCACTTTGACTTTGCCGACTGAGGCACGCGTGTCAGGATAAGGTGTCAGGCGATCCTCGCATTGAATGCGCCTGTGATACGGTCGGTTGGTGAGGCGATTTGGCCAAGGTTGCTTCACAACGAAGCCTGCCCTAGCTGTGCTTCGGGCGAGTCGAGGGTGCGCCCGTTGCTTGAGGAGGCCCTCGGGCGAGGCGCGAATTCCCCTAGGACTACTGTTCCCGCCCGAGGCTGGGCTCGGGCGAGGCGAGATCGTGTCCCTTGAGTAGACGAAGCCTTGACCTGAATTGCGCCCATCAGCCCCTGCAGCTTGTGCTGATGGTGATTACCAGCCGAGTTTAGGAGTGTTGGGGGTACCCCTAATTATGGTACCCGACAGTAGCCCCCGAGCCTCAAAGGGAGTGTTGGTACTCGCTTGGAGGCTTTTGTCGCACTTTTTTGCAAGGGGACCGGCCTTTCTCGATTACACTTTGTTCCGGTGGGTGTAGCCCCCGAGGCCTCGAAGGAGTGGTTTGACTCCTCTGAGGTCTTAGTGCCCTTTGTGATGCCTCGGCCGGTCTGGTTGTTCCCTCATGCGATCTGATCGTAGCCCGGGTGCATGGTCAGGTTCCGAGTTTTCAGGCTGGTTTGTTGACGCTGTCAACGGTTTGGCCGTAGCCGGGTTTGCGAGAGCAGCCCCCGAGCCTCTGCACGGAGCGAGAGGACGATCAAGGACTGACTTGACTTTTATCATACGCCCCTTCGTTGCCTTTCCGCAAGGAGGAAGGGGGGAGCACCATGTTGCCCTCGGAGGGCGCTGAACATGGTGTCTCCAGTGAGTTGCTAACGGGTGACCCGAGTGGACGCCCATGCCCCGTTCGATAAGGGTCGGCTAGTGGCCCAGAGGCGCGCTCCAAAAGTACCTGCAGGTGATTTGCTGGACCCGGTCCCATTCGATAGGGTCTGAGGGCTCGATGCCTCCCTCTGATGGGATTCCGTTACAAAATCGCTCCTACTGGTCTTGGAAATGTCCTAGGGTACCTTGGGAGCGTAGCCCGAGCCTCGGCCATGTATCTGACGTACCCAGAGTCATCCCTCGCTCTGCGTGCTCTGGGGCGGCTGTCGAACCCTTCCGAGGGGCCAGCCTTCGAACCCATGATCAGTAGTGGGCGCGGAGCCCGAGTGCTCTGAGGCGGCTGTCGAACCCTTCCGAGACGGAGGTTGTTGTCGCTGCTGCAGTGGTCGGTGGCGAGCCACCTAGAGTTTGTCGTCCTGCAGGCCCTCCGATGTGGAGGTTGTTCATACCCACGGGAGTGGAACCGGAGTTCCGTTTGTAATGGCACCTTGAGTGTCGGTGTTTGTTCATTGTGGCTGTCGAGGCCTGAACGCCCGAGTATTTGAGTGTAATTCCGTGTTTCTTCCTCATTTTGAGCACTAGGACTCGCCTGTCGGCTAGCTGAACCGCTTAACCGAGTGTGAGTTGCCCTGTGCGGAATGTGACAAGTGAGGTATCCGTATCCCAGAGGCGTAGGAGTCCCTCGGCTCGGTCGGCCTTGCCACCCAAGGCTTCTCTTGCTCAGTTATAGAACCCTCGGCTGCTCTGCGATGAGCCAGAGCTGGAGGTAGCGGCGTCAGCGTGGACAGAGGCAGAGTCGGCTCGAGAAGAAGCTTCGACGGCCCGGGGGCACGTGGCTTCTTTGGTCGAGGAGGCGCAGCAGCGGTGGCTGGAGCCTGGCCAGGTCATCCGTGAGCGGGACCAACTTCGGAGTCACGCTGCCGAGGCCATGAGCTGGGCTGATGTCCTTGTGGGACAGCTGGTTGAGGCTACGGAGCGGCTGGTCGAGGTGTCTGCTCGGGCCGGGACCCTGGAGGAGACCCTGGCTATGATGGCCCGAGCGTGGTGCTGGCGTCCTCCTTCGAGGTGGAGATCCTTCTGCCCGTGTCGCCGTCCGAGGCCGGGCCAGATTCCGCCGAAGGTGGAGACGACACTGAGGGTGCTGCTGCTCCCTCTGTTGATGTCTGAACCTGCAGGGAGAGTTTGTCTGTAGTGTGCATATGTTTTTTGCAGCCGCCGAGGCCCAAACATATTATTGTCGTGTTGTAAAGCTGCGTTTCCTTTCCTCTTGTTTCGAGTATCAGGACTTGTTCGTCGGTAGCAGAATCGTTTATCCGAGCAAGAGTTACTTTTCACGGAAGGTGATGAGTGAGGTATCCATATCCTAGAGGCGTAGGAGTCCCTCGGCTCGGTCAGCCTCGCCGCTTACGTGCACTCTTACTCGTTCGTAGGATTCTGTTATCGATATAGTCGAGAAGGCACGAAAATCGTTCTGGCAGAAAAAGTTTTCGAGCGTTAAGACTTGTTCGGCAGCAGAATCGCTTATCCAAGCGTGAGTTACTTATCGCAGAAGGTGATGAGTGAGGTGTCCGTATCCCGGAGGTGTAGGAGTCCCTCGGCTCGGTCGACCTTGCCGCTTATGTGTACTCCGTCGTTTTCAGGATCCCGCTACCGAAGCAGTTGAAAAGCGCGAAAGATGTTCTGGCGGAAAGACTTTTTCCGAGGAAAATTTTGACGCAGAGGGGGTCCCCCCTTCTAGCCCCCGAGGGAGAGTCGGGATTTGCCGAGGCAAGGCTGACCCTTCCTTGACGGTTAGACTTTATTTGTGTATGTATAGAAAACGAGGTATATGAATGACTTGAAAACATCTTAAGGGTAGAAGCGACGTAGCTGTCGGATGTTCCAAGCGTTGTTGTAGACCTCGCCTTGATTGTTGGCCAGCTTGTATGTTCCGGGCTTCAAAATCTTGGCGATGATGAATGGCCCCTCCCAGGGAGGAGTAAGCTTGTGGCGCACTCGGGCGTCCTGCCGCAACCGAAGTACCAAGTCTCCCACCTGGAAGTCTCGGGGTCGAACGCCTCAGGCGTGGTAGCGTCGCAGAGACTGCTGATACCGCACCGAGTGTAGTAAGGCCATGTCCCGAGCCTCTTCCAGCTAGTCCAGCGAGTCTTCTCGGCTGGTCTGGTTGCTTCGGTCGTCGTACGCCCTTGTCCTCGGGGAACCGTATTCTAAGTCTGTGGGCAAGATAGCCTCGGCCCCATAGACCAGAAAGAACAGCGAGAAACCCTTGGCCCGGCTTGGCATCGTCCTCAGACTCCAGACCACCAAGGGTAGTTCCTTCATACACCGCTTGCCGAACTTGTTGAGGTTGTTGTAGATCCTCAGTTTAAGTCCCTGCAGAATCATGCCATTGGCACGCTCCACCTGCCCATTCGTCATGGGGTGAGCCACGACAGCCCAGTCCACACGGATGTGGTGGTCCTCGCAGAAGTCCAGGAACTTCTTCCCAGTGAACTAGGTGTCGTTGTCGGTGATGATGGAGTTCGGGACCCCAAAGCGATGGATGATGTTGGTGAAGAACGCCACCGCCTGCTCGGACCTGATGCTCGTTAGGGGTCGGACCTCGATCCACTTGGAGAATTTGTCGATGGCGACCAGCAGGTGCGAGAAGCCCCCGGGTGCCTTCTGCAAGGGACCGACGAGGTCCAGACCCCATACAGCAAACGACCAGGTGATGGGTATTGTCTGCAGGGCCTGAGCGGGCAGGTGCGTCTGTCTTGCATAGAATTGACACCCTTAGCAGGAGCGTACAATCCTAGTGGCGTCGGCCACCGCGGTCGACCAGTAGAAGCCTTGTCGGAAGGCGTTCTCGACGAGGGCTCGAGGTGCTGCATGATGACTGCAAGCCCCCGAGTGTATCTCTTGCAATAGCTCCTGCCCTTCGGCGATGGATATGCATCGTTGGAGAATGCCTGAGGGGCTGCGGTGGTAGAGCTCCTTTTCATCACCCAGTAAGATGAACGACTTGGCACGCCGCGCTAGTCACCGAGCTTCGGCTTTGTCGAGGGGTAGCTTTCCTCGGTGGAGATATTGCAGGTACGGGGTCTGCCAGTTTCGGTTAGGCGTGACCCCATTCCGCTCTCCCTCGACACGTAGTGCCTCACCCTCGGCGGCCGAGGGTGCCTCGGGCTGGGTCGAGGCCTCCTCGGGCTTGGGCGTGTCGTCGGTCTTGACGGAGGGTTGATGTATGTCTCTGGAGAAGACGTCCGGGGGAACCATTGTCCACCCCGAGGCTATTTTAGCCAGCTCATCCGCAGTCTCGTTGTACCGTCGGGCGACGTGGTTGAGCTCGAGTCCGTAAAACTTGTCTTCCAGGTGCCGAACCTCGTCACAGTAGGCCTCCATCTTCCGGCCGCGGCAGTGGGAGTTCTTCATGACTTGGTCGATGATAAGCTGCGAGTCGCCACGAGCGTCGAGGCACCGAACCCCTAGCTCGATGGCGATGCGCAACCCATTAACCAGAGCCTCGTACTCAGCCACGTTGTTTGACACCGGGAAATGGAGGCGCAGCACGTAGCAGAGCTGCTTCCCGAGGGGTGAAATGAAGAGCAGGCCCGCACCTGCTCCTGTTTTCATCAGCGACCTGTCGAAGTACATGGTCCAGAGTTCCGGTTGGATCGGAGCTGTTGGTAGCTGGGTGTCGACCCATTCAGCCACGAAGTCTGCCAAGACTTGGGACTTGATGGCCTTCCGAGGAGCGAACGAGATTGTCTCGCCCATGATCTCCACCGCCCACTTTGCTATCCTACCCGAGGCCTCTCGGCACTGGATGATCTCCCCTAGGGGGAAGGATGACACCACAGTCACCAGATGAGACTCGAAGTAGTGTCGCAACTTTCGCCGCGTCAGAATTACTGCGTACAATAGCTTCTGAATTTGCGGGTAGCAGATCTTAGTCTCGGACAGCACTTCACTGATGAAGTAGACCGGCCTCTGGACGAGCAGTGCATGCCCTTCTTCTCGTCTCTCGACTACGATCGCGGCGTTGACCATCTGAGTGGTCGTGGCTACGTAGATCAAGAGGGCTTCTCCTGCAGCGGGGGGCACCAAGATGGGCGCGTTTAAAAGGAGCGCCTTTAAGTTTCCGAGGGCTTCCTCGGCCTCGGGGGTCCAAGTGAAGCGCTCGGTCTTCCTTAAGAGGCGATACAAGGGTAGGCCTCTTTTGCCGAGGCGCGAGATGAAGCGGCTCAGAGCCGCAAGGCATCCCATGACCCTTTGTACTCCTTTCAAGTCTTTGATAGGCCCCATGTTGGTGATGGCCGCGATTTTCTCCAGGTTGGCCTCGATGCCCCACTCGGAGACGATAAACCCCAGGAGCATGCCTCGAGGGACTCCGAAGACACACTTCTCGGGATTGAGTTTCACGCCCTTCGCCCTCAGACACTTGAATGTCGTTTCAAGGTCAGAGAGGAGGTCAGAGGCTTTCCTCGTCTTGACTACGATGTCATCGACGTAAGCCTCGACCGTTCGGCCGATGTGCTCTCCGAACACTTGGTTCATGCACCTTTGATATGTCGCACCTGCATTCCTCAAACCAAATGTCATAGTAATATAGCAGTACATGCCAAAAGGTATGATGAAAGAAGTCGCGAGCTGGTCGGACTCTTTCATCTTGATTTGGTGATACCCTGAGTAGGCGTCGAGGAATGACAGGGTTTCGCACCCAGCAGTGGAATCCACGATTTGATCGATGCGAGGCAGAGGGTAGGGAACCTTCGGACATGCTTTGTTTAGACCAGTGTAGTCTACACACATCCTCCATTTCCCACAAGCACAGGGTTGGCTAACCATTCGGGGTGGAATACCTCTTTGTTGAACCCTGCAGCCATCAGCTTGTGGATCTCCTCGCATATGGCTCTGCGCTTTTCTTCGTCGAAACGGCGCAGAGGCTGCTTCACGGGTCGAGCTCCAGCTCGGATATCCAGCGAGTGCTCGGCGACATCCCTCGGTATGCCAGGCATGTCCGAGGGACTCCACGCAAAAACCTCGGCGTTCGCGCGGAGAAAGTCGACGAGCACTGCTTCCTATTTGGGGTCAAGCTTGGAGCCAATCCGGACTTGCTTGCAGGCGTCGTTGCTGGGGTCGAGAGGGACGGACTTAACCGCCTCTGCTGGCTCGAAGTTGCCGGCGTGGCGCTTCGCATCTGGCACCTCCTTGGAAAGGCACTCCAGGTCGGCGATGTGGGCCTCGGACTCGGCGAGGGCCTCAGCGTACTCCATGCACTCCACGTCGCATTCATACGCGTGTCGGTACGTGGATCCGACGGTGATGACCCCATTGGGACCGGGCATCTTGAGCTTGAGGTTGGTGTAGTTGGGGACGGCCATGAACTTGGCATAGCACGGTCTCCCCAGCACCGCGTGGTAGGTTTCTCGGAACCCGACCACCTCGAACATGAGGGTTTCCTTTCGAAAGTTGGCGGGAGTCCCGAAGCAGACGAGGAGATCGAGTTGTCCAAGGGGCTGGACGCGCTTCCCAGGGATGATCCCGTGAAAGGGCGCTGCACCGGCCCGGATCGTGGACAGATCGATTTCCAAGAGCCCGAGGGTCTCGGCGTAGATGATGTTGAGGCTGCTGCCTCCATCCATGAGGACCTAGCTTGGTGAGCCTGACGTTGCCGATGACGGGGTCGACAACGAGCGGGTACTTTCCTGGGCTCAACACGCAGTCGGGGTGGTCGCCTTGGTCGAAGGTGATGGGCTTGTCGGACCAACCTAGGTAGACTGGCGCCGCCACATTTACCGAGCAGACCTCCCGGCGCTCCTGCTTGCGGTGCCGAGCCGAGGCGTTCGCCACTCACCCACCGTAGATCATGAAACAGCCGTGGACCTCCAGGAACTCCTTTGCCTTGTCTCCCTCCTTGTCGTTGTCGTGGCCTTTGCCACCTTCCGCCGGGGGCCTGGCCTTATGGAAGTAGCGCCGAAGCATGACGCATTCCTCAAGGGTGTGCTTGATGGGACCCTGATGATAGGGGCACGACTCCTTGAGCATCTTGTCGAACAAGTTGGCCCCTCCGGGAGGCTTCCGAGGGTTCCTGTGCTCGGCAGCGGCGACAAGATCTGCGTCGGCGGCGTCGCGCTTTGCTTGCGACTTCTTCTTGGCCTTCTTCTTCGTGCCGCGCTGGGCGGACGCCTCACGGACGTCTTCCTGCTGGCGTACCTGAGGCTGCTTGTCCTTCCGGAAGATGGCCTCGACCGCGTCCTGACCAGAGGCAAACTTGGTGCGATGTCCATCAACTCACTCGCCTTGGTGGGAGTCTTGCGACCTAGTTTGCTCACCAGGTCGCGGCAAGTGGTTCCGGCGAGGAATGCCCCTATGATGTCCGAGTCGGTGATGTTGGGTAGCTCGGTGCGCTGCTTCGAAAATTGTCGGATGTACTCCCGCAGGGATTCCCCTGGCTGCTGGCGGCAGCTTCGGAGATCCCAAGAGTTCCCAGGGTGCACGTACGTGCCCTGGAAGTTTCCAGCGAAGGCTTTGACCAGGTCGTCCCAGTTGGAAATCTGCGCAGGAGGCAGATGCTCCAGCCAGGCTCGGGCGGCGTCGGAGAGGAACATGGGGAGGTTGCGGATGATGAGGTTGTCATTGTCCGTTCCACCTAGCTGGCAGGCCAGCCGGTAGTCCGCAAGCCACAGTTCCGGCCTCGTTTCCCTCGAGTACTTAGTGATGGTAGTCGGGGCTCGGAACCGGGTCAGGAACGGCGCCCGCGTATGGCCCGGCTGAAGGCTTGCGGACCTGGTGGTTCGGGCGAGGGGCTCCGATCCTCCTCGCTGTCGTAGCGTCCCCCACGCCTGGGGTGGTAGCCTCGGCGCACCTTCTCGTCGAGGCGGGCTCGACGGTCGTGGCGGTGGTGCTCGTTGCCGAGGCGACCCGGGGCTGCAGGCGTCGCGTCCCGCGTGCGCCCGGTGTGGACCGAGGCTTCCCGCATGAATCGGGAAGTCACGGCGCGATGCTCCGGGGGGCACCCTTGCCTTCGGGAGGCAGAGCTATTGGCCCGTCGGACCGCGACATCCTCCAGGAGATTCTTGAGTTCTCCCTGGATACGCCGCCCCTCGGTGGTGTATGGCTCCGGCATCGCTCGGAGCAGCATTGCCGCTGCAGCCAGATTCTGGCCGACCCCGCTGGAGGCCGGGGGCAGCCTTGCCCTAGCATCGTCAGCGATACGGCGCTGGACGTCCCGGGCCTGAAGACGTGCCTCTCCAGCGAGTGCTCGGCCTGCCCACTCTTGCTTGATGTTTTGTCGGAGCTGCACAAGTTGTCCTGCTTCCTCATCGAGCTTGGCCTGTATCTCGCGGATTTGCTAGAGCTGTGTGTCCTGACCCCCCGCAGGGACTGGGACCACAGCTAGCTCCCGCAGGAGGTCAACGCGAGGCGCAGGCCCAGGGGGACCATCATCCTCTGGCATACCAAGGTGGTTGCCTTCGTCGTGACCCCCTAGATCGACGTGGAAACATTCACGACTTGGGCCACAACCTTCATCGTCAAGGCTGTGGCCATCATTGGAGCAATGGGAGAGGCAGTAGTCGCATGCGGTCATGAAGTCTCGCATGGCACTAGGATTACCGAGCCCGGAGAAATCCCAACCAGAGTCGGGCTCGTCGTCTTCCTCGGAACCCGGGGGCCCGTAGGTCGAGATGGCCGTCAGTCGGTCCCAGGTTGACCACATATGGTACCCCGGAAGGTTAGGATATGCCTTTATGAAAGCGCTCACCGAAGCAGGATCGCTTGGTGGATTGAAGCTGAATCTAAAAGGCACTGGGTGGAAAACGAACGGTACCTCTCGATCGGTGGACGGTGACGAAGCCGCATCAGGGACGGACTGCACCGTTATCTCAGGTACGAGGCTAACGCCCAACAAGTCCTCCGCGAGAGTGCTGGCGTCATCTGTCCGCTTGGGGTTGGCACGTTGCGGGGAAAAGACACTCGCCGTCGTCTCAGGCGCGAGGTCAACGCCTGACATGTCCCCCGCTGGGGTGCCGGCGTCGTCGACTCGCTCGACAGCCGACGAGGTGCCGCCTCCTGCTTGGCCACAGTTGCCCCGCCTCCTCCTCCTGCGGCGAGGAAGGCGACAGGACAAACCCGGATGCTGCTCTTCCACCACGGGGGGAAGACATCGCCGAGTCTGCCGCCGCCGTGCGGGCTGACGGTCGTCGTTGTCGCTACCGCGCTGCGGGGGAAGGAGTACCATGTCGTAGCTACTGTCGAGGGACATTAACTCGAGACTCCCGAAACGGAGCTGCGTCCCGGGCTGAAGAGGTTGTTGGAGACTACCCATCTAGAACTCAACGGGAAGTTGTTCGTGAACACGCAGCAGGCCCCTACCTGGCGCGCCAACTGTCAGCGTTTCGACCCGGGGGGTCCCTGGACCGACGAGTAAAATTGTCGCTGCGTGTCCCAGCCCAGATGGGTTGGCGTGAGATGGAACACAAAGAGGGGAAACCGCGGCTCGTGTTATCCTGCGCCAGAGTGGGTGCGCTTGCAGTAGGGGTTACAAGCGTTTGCGAGGGAGAGAGAGAGAGCTCGTTCGTCAGCCCGTCCTCCCGCGCGACCACCCTCCCGTATGAGGGCCTTGGCCCTTCCTTTTATAGATGCAAGGAGAGGGTCCAGGTGTACAATGGGGATGTAGCAATATGCTAACGTGTCTGGCAGAGAGGAGCCAGAGCCCTAAGTACATGCCAACGTGGCTATCGGAGAGGCGCTAGAGCCCGGTGTACGCGGTGTCGTGGCCATCGGAGGAGCGTTTGAGCCCTGTAGAAGCACAGCTGTCGGGGCTGCTGGGACCTTGCTGACGTCTCCTTGCTTCCGTAGGGGGCTGAGAACCGTCGTCGTCATGGACGCACGCGGGGAGCCATCATGACTTGTTACCAGGGCGAGCCTGGATGGGACGCCGGTCTTGTTCCCCCGTAGCCTGAGCTAGCTAGAGATAGGGTAATGATGTACCCCCTGTGGCGTGGTCGGTCCGAGCCCAAGGTCGGGCGAGGCGGAGACTCCTCCTGAGGCCGAGGCCAGGGTCGGGCGAGGACGCGATTTTGCCCGAGGTCGAGGTCGAGGCCGAGCCCTGGGGTCGGGCGAGGCGGAGACCTCCTCCTGAGGCCGAGGCCCAAGGTCGGGCGAGGCGGAGCTTCCTGTTGCGCCTGAGGCTGATCTTAGCTGTTGTCAGCCTCACCCTGGCGGGTGGCACAACAGTCGGAGAGGGGCGAGCGGCGCTGTCTTCCTATCAGGTCGGTTAGTGGGAGGGCGAAGTGACTACGGTCACTTCGACCTTGCTGACTGAGGCACGCGTGTCAGGATAAGGTGTCAGGCGATCCTCGCATTGAATGCGTCTGCGATATGGTCGGTTAGTGAGGCGATGTGGCCAAGGTTGCTTCACAACGAAGCCTGCCCGAGCTGTGCTTCGGGCGAGTCGAGGGTGCGCCCGTTGCTTGAGGAGGCCCTTGGGCGAGGCGCGAATTCCCCTGGGACTACTGTTCCCGCCCGAGGCTGGGCTCGGGCGAGGCGAGATCGTGTCCCTTGAGTAGACGAAGCCTTGACCTGAATTGCGCCCATCAGCCCCTGCAGCTTGTGCTGATGGTGATTACCAGCCGAGTTTAGAAGTGTTGGGGGTGCCCCTAATTATGGTACCCGACAGGTTTCATCTTCACATGTAGCATATAACATCTTCACATATAGCATATAACAGTAACAAGACTAATATGCCTAAATTGACCACTAAATACAAAATCTTGGCATTAAATCCAGTTTTCCGGCAAAAAATAGCGGTTTATCGGTCCAAAAAACGATTTACCGGCGGTTTTCGGTTTTTATGATTTTTTTTCAAAATTTTTGAATTTGAAACGAATTTTGAAAAAATGGTGGTTAACCGAAACCGCACCCCGACGTTTCGGTAAACCGACTGGTTTACCACCGATTTTCACCGGTTTTGTAAACCTTGCGCTGGAGACCCGTAGTAGGAGTCACAGTATCACATGTTGACGTACCCAATCCATTCATCAGCCCTCTATTAACACACACATACTACTCGCAAAAATAAACTAGCGAGCGACAAATATTTGAGAATAGAGGAATATATATATATATAATCTGGAGCTAGTTAGACGGGTCACCATATCCAGTTAGAACGACTATCTATATATGGTCGGCCAGACAGACCAACTACCAAATCTAGTTTAAATTGGGCCTCCATGATCTATGTGGCTGCCCTCTCAACCTGATCTAACTGAATTTATGTTACTAGACCGCCTCTAGTAGCAAGCCCCCATAAAACTTGATCTAGCCCATTTTTAGACCGACTTTTGCTTGAATTCGAACTGATTCGTTTCAAATTTGGTTTCTAACGTGGAAAACTTAGATAACAAGTGTTATAGTTGTTTCCTACTTGGATAAGACTACCTCACTCTATATATGAGAGCATCATATATGGCCAATTGAGGTATCCACATCCTCAAAAATACATCTAATACCCCCTTTTATCCTATATTCTCTCTCTGGTTATTCAACATGTAGCTTGATGAGATTCGGTGACATTCTAGGTGACCTTACCAATCATGGACAACCTCTACATGCCCCTCTTCCATGGATCTTCTCGAGAGGTATTCGAGAGTCTACTGATGAACAATAGGATCAATATCCGATTAACTAGTCTCTAGATCAGCTTCGTCAGTCTGCTACGTTCCTTGCTCTGTTTAAGGTTGCATGACGATGGTGAGCGTGCTAGCCCTTGATGGTGTATGATTCATATCTCTTCTAGTGTCAACATCCTTTTTTGATAACTCTGCTGAGAAAGGAAAAGACTATCAAGATCCAATCTATTAGTTATATGTCAGATAGTGACAAATCTAAAGATGGAGAAGATCACATCAATCCCTTTAGTCCTAACAACATCAACCACATGACATCGCTTGAAGAGCTTTGTAATGAGCTTGGGCAGAATATTTAAAGCACGGATGACGATCTAAAGGCTTTCTTAGAGAGTTGTACTAAAGATTGGTGGGACAAAGTTTCTCAATTTCGTGAGTCTAACTTTGGTTATGTTGTTGCTTCTACATCCAATAAACTAAAGGTAAATGTTAATGAAGAGGTTACTAATCATTATCCTACCTACTCTAACTAAACTATGATATTAAGAGAACAAAATTATCAAAACCATTTTTATAGAGTATGTGTAACTAGAAGGTTGATGGGAGGCTATAACACACTCACTAAGGGTGCAACCCAAGGGTGCACATAATATCATCAATGAAATGAATTTCTAGGGGCAAGAATGGTGAGTTTGAGTTGATTGTGACTATATCTAAGTTGATAGCACATAGTTCTAGTTGATTGTTGCTAGGTGGAAGCTAAATCAACATATCTAGTGTATCGTTGCTTATGTCGAGTGGTTAAACCTCTGTGCATGGAAAACCCACAATTTTTGTTAGTGCTTATAAATGGAAATGATGCCTTTAATGGAACCGTTAAAATCATCAAACTATCACGCCCATATATTTAAAGGAAATTATATCATTCCCGAATTGTTAAGGCTTACAATTCTCATCCATAAAAATAGTCCACTATAACACCCAAAATCCTATCCTAGGATCTACAAAGGCTCCTCCAAAAGGGTTTGAACCAAAATACATTTTTATAAGGATTTTCTCACCTTCAAGTTACTTCACTCAAAATGAATATCATTTCTAATAAGAGATCAAATGAGAAGATCACTAAGTGAACTATGTTATCCCTTTGTTGGCCTATACATTGATAGGTACTCTCTAAAGAAATTTAATAAATCATATATTGATATAAACTATATGATAAAAATCATTTCCCAAAATACACTATTTATGTGAGAATTTCGTAGATAGAAGCATTTGCAAAATAGGGTAATATATATATATAAATATATTTGTATCGCATGCAGGTTCTTCTGATTGTGCGTTCAAATGTGAATTTCAAAAGTTGAGTTTGAAATGGAATTTTCATTTGTATTGAAACTAAAACAAAAAAAAAAGAGAAAAAGAGAACCTAGTTAGACCTGAGTCACCCAATTCAGCCCATTTAACATCTCCTGCCGCGCGACCCAACTTCCTAGAAGCGACGCCGACAACCTGGGCCTACTACTCGGCCTCAGCCGCGTCCGAGCGCAAGTCAGCCCTCGCTGGTGCGTGGGTCCCGCAGAACAGCCTCTCCCGCGCGCCTATGCTCTCGTGCTCTTGGGTCGCTGGGCTGTGGTCCCCACCAGTCAGATCTCCCCTCGCGTCAGATTACGACCAGCGAGCACGTAACAGAATGCGGTGCTGATGCCGCGTATCGCGGTGACCATCGCAATCGATGCTTGCTGGCGAACTCCATCCCTGGCGTATAAAAGCTGATCCCGTGGCTTCCCTCGTCCACACCAAACTTGACGCAGCCATGAGCATCGCTATACGGGTCGGGTTTTGTTGTTTTTTTACAGAAAAATAGAAAATTTTGACAAGATTTATTTGTAGTTTGTTCAATTCATATTGCATAGTAAATATTAATTGATCCACACAACATGTGTTCACCAAAATAACATACAACATACATATGCAACCACAAACTCCAGTTCTCATATAACAAACAACCAGCGAACTTCACAATACTCAAATACAAGTTCTTTTACAGCTCTCCAACGAGACAACGACACATAGGTCGACTTATTTCACAATACTCATATGTTCAGCTCGAATCATAGTGATAGTACTCAGACATGTTGGCAGGATCGTGATATTGTTCCAATTCGTCATAGTGATAGTGATAGGTCTATACAAAAGATATGAGATACATTAGCGAGAAAACAAGAACGGCAAATAAATACTTATCCACAAAGCAAAAAAACATACCAGTATGTGTGTTTGGTGTTTGTGTATTGCATGTACACCTCACCAAGTGTTGGACTTTTCTCCTGATCAGCAAATCTTGGATAGGAAATGGAACCGAAATTGACCACTAAATGCCTAAACTTGACTTGAGCTACCGGTTTCATCTTCACATATAGGATATAACAGTAAACAAGACTAATATGCCTAATTTGACCACTAAATACTCAATTTTGGCATTAAATCCGAATTTCCGGCAAAAAATAGTGGTTTACCGGTCCAAAAATGGTATACCTGTGGTTTTCGATTTTATGATTTTTTCCAAAATTTTTGAATTTGAAATGAATTTTGAGAAAAACGGTGATTAACCGAAACCGCACCCCGGCGGTTTCGGTAAACCTACCGGTTTACCGCCGGTTTTCACCGGTTTTGTAAACCTTGCGCTGGAGACCCGTAGTAGGAGTCGCAGTATCACATGTTGACGTACCCAATCCATTCATCAGCCCTCTATTAACACGCACATACTACTCGCAAAAATAAACTAGCGAGCGACAAATATTTGAGAATGGAAGGATATATATATATATATATATAAGCCGGAGCTAGTTAGACAGGTCATCATATCCGGTTAGAACGACTATCTATATATGGTCGACCAGACAGACCAACTGCCAAATCTAGTTTAAATTGGACCTCCATGATCTATATGGCTGCCCTCTCAACCTGATCTAACCGAATTTATGTTACTAGACCGCCTCTAGTAGCAAGCCCCCATAAAACCTGATCTAGCCCATTTTTAGACCAACTTTTGCTTGAATTCGAACTGATTCGCTTCAAATTTGGTTTCTGATGTGGAAAACTTAGAGAACAAGTGTTATAGTTGTTTCCTACTTGGATAAGACTACCTCACTCTATATATGAGAGCATCATGTATCCACATCCTAAAAAATACATCTAATACCCCATTTTATCTTTTATTCTCTCTCTTGTTATTCAACATGTAGCTTGATGAGATTTGGTGACATTCTAGGTGACCTTACCGATCCTAGACAACCTCTACACTATAACACCCACTTTGTAAGAAAGGTCTAAAAAGAGAAATCATATTACTCTATAGCTATAAGTGTTACCAATGTTTATCATTTCTTGTGGACACATTACTTACACAAATACATAAATACCAAAAGATACCCAAAAACAAATTATGCATCATGCTGGGTCTTACTTTGTGTGCATTTTAGGATGATATAAAAATATGGTAAAAAATATAATAATAAGTGTTAATACTCCAATGGGAAAACTAAATCCTAAAAGAAATTCTAGAGTTTGGAAAAGGAAGAAAGGGAATACTATGTGACAAAAAATAGAATAAAAATATATACAATAAAATATATTATTTCTACCTTAAGATTTGATTTTGTACATTTACTCAAAGGTGAAATTCATACAAGGTCTCAAATTCAAATTTGGGATTCAAAATAAAAAGGAAACATAATAGGAAAATGGAAATATAAAAAGAAAAAGGAGAAATTCCACTGTTGGGCCCAAAATCATCAATTCGGCCCAACTTCTCTTTTGATCCGCACAGCCCACTACCTATCCGCGGCGCCGACATGTGGACCAGTCTGGTCAGTGGCACCGCATTTCCCCTCCCTCTCGACTCACTACGCGGTGGGGCCCTGTGACCAGACATAACCTCCGCGCCGCGCGCTCATCTGTTTCACTGTCACGCGGGCCAGCTTGTCAGCTGCTTTGTCGTCGTTACAACGACCCCGCGAAGACCACGGCGAGGTTTACGCGCACGCTCCGCCTCATCGAGCCTATAAGCTCAGGAGTCTCTCTCCCTCTCCAGACCGCAATGCACCGGTGACCCCATTCCCTATTAAACGCTCTCGCCGCTGGAACCCTAGTAGTGCAGCGCTCGGTAGAAGTAGGTCCCGCATGGCCGATGGAGGAATCGCGCCTACGCCACCATTTGGTCTCGGCGTGTAGCTTTGGGGTGTTCGGTTGGTCATCGCGGAAGTACGGGTGGTCACCGGAGGGGCAGGAGGGCACCACGACTCCGACAATTGCTCGTCGGAGTGTCTTCAACACCGCCGAGCCGCCCCAACACGAGAATAACCCGTCTGGACGCCCGATTCTCGGTATTCTTAACCTCCATCGTGTTCCCCATGGTCTTATGTCAGTGTAGCGCAAGTGAATTGCTGGATGGCGGCGGGATTAGTGCGGGCACTACTCTGGCGATGGCCACTGTGATTTGGTGGGCGGCGCCGCCAGAGCCGGTCGGGTGACGCCAGGATTGGCTAGGTTCGTCGATCGCGTAATCTACGACCTAGATTAGTCGCTGCGTACTGGTTGGGCAACGGGGCGATCACGCCCGTCGATCGGCGGATGAACGCCAGAGATTAGATCTTAGGTTTTTAAATCAGGAGCGTTGCACTCGGATCGGACGGCTGTTATGGCATACCGCTTCGTCGCGCTAGGATCTAATCCAGACCGCAGGATCTGGATCGTCCGGCCCACAATAGAAAATACCCCTTCGGTCGGGCACTTTAGCATAAGAGACCCTAGGTTCCCTTGAAATAGAACCTGCCATCCACTTGTGTTGTGCTCTGTGTCTGTGGCATCTTACCCCGAGGCCCCTGCCTTTCTCAGATTTAGTGCGCCCAATCCAGAAGGTTAAGAAAATCAGATAAATGAAATTAGAAATTGATTTTTGATGTGAAAATAATTGCTAGAATTGGTATAATTCATAGAAAATCCATTTTTAGTCCAAATTAATCCGTTCCAGTTTCTAAATTTTTGTAATATTATTCTTTATCACTTAGAGTCTCTATTTTGTCATGAAAACAGTAAGAATATTTAATTCTCATTTAATCCTATTCCAAGCTTATAAAACCTTTGGAAATTCATAATTCAAAATCTATAACTCCAAATTTAATGATTCCAGTTCCTATGAGCTTATTTTAATGTCTAGATTTTTATCATGTATTTTATTTACATGTTTGGTGTGATGTTAATTTTTGCTATACTATGTATGTATTGTGTTGATACGAGTAGACGAAGCCACTGTGGATTCTGAGGTTCAGCAAGTAGAAATAGCTGAGCAGGAGCTCATTGAAGGCAAGTTGTGCCCTTGATCACTTACTTTTTTCCCAGCCATGTTCTTATTTATAATGATCTGCATAGGTTAATTTTGATGGGATCCAATAGGTTACCTCAGTTTTGGATATCTTTATACCTTGTTTACCACTGAAATATTTTTGGGTAGTACCTGCTATTTCTTTATGTGGATTTGGGTATAGAGATACATTATTCATGATTACATTTTTATTATCTTTTTATTATAATTGTTCATGTTAAGATCATTATGTTAATGGGAACATGGAGCGACCACCCGGGAAAACAGTGCTACCACAAGGGTTTAATGGGACGCCCTTGGCTGATTAACTAGGAAAGCTAGTGGATGTCTTCCTTACCCGAAAGGGGCAAGGGCAGTAGGGGAGTGGTCAGCGTAGGGAGGTCCTTGGGTTGATTTTGCTGCGATGGCGGTCAGGCGAGGGATTCCTGCACTGGAGCTTCCTATAAACTGTAGCGGGATTTCTGAAGCTAGTGGAACTTTGTAAATGCCTCATAGTGTTACCCTGCCTCGCCTCCTTGGTAGAGGTGTATGGGATTGGCCATCTCTTGGCAGATAGGTAACATGACTTGTGGGTAAAGATGCGCAACCTCTGCAGAGTGTACAACTGGTATACTAGCCGTGCTCACGGTCATGAGCAGCTCGGACCCTCACATGATTAATTTATGGAACCTAAATTTAATTTGACATTTGCATCGCATTTGGGATTATTTTATTATTACTTTTTTTATTATTACTAAGGTTTGGTATTTACTTACATTTAGTAACTGCTAATAAAATTTTGACCAACTTATAAAAGTAATGCTTAGCTTCAGCCCTTACTTTGTTGATCAGCCTTACACTTCACATAAACTCCCACCTTTGGTGAGTTCATGCACATTATTCCCCACGACTTGTTGAGCTATGAACGTATGTGAGCTCACTCTTGCTGTCGCACACCCCCCACAGGAGAAGAACATGTGGCCGAAGAGGAGCCGCCTAACATTGAGGCATTCGACTTGATCTAGGTGGCGTCTCCCAGTCAGCTTTCTAGCGCCAAGGATAGATTTTAGATCCTGCGATATTTATCTCTTATTTTGTAAGACTTCCGCTATGTAATAAAGTGCTCTGATTATATTGTGACATTTATCTCTATACACTCTGTTATTGTATATGTTGTCTTCTTTGGCGCATGTATGAGATGCACCCGACTTTGCCCTTAAAACCGGGTGTGACATACACGCCCCACTTCCATGGATCTTCTCGAGAGGCATTCGAGAGTCTACTGATGAACAATAGGATCAATATCCAATTAACTAGTCTCTAGATCGACTTCGTTGGTCTGCTACGTTCCTTGCTCTGTTTAAGGTCGCATGATGATGGTGAGCGTGCTAGCCCTTGATGGTGTATGATTCGTATCCCTTCTAGTGTCAACATACTTTTTGGATAACTCCACTAAGAAAGGAAAAGACTATCAAGATCCAATCTACTAGTTATATGTCAGATAGTGATAAATCTAAAGATGGAGAAGATCACATCAATCCCTTTAGTCCTAACAACATCAACCACATGACATCGCTTGTAGAGCTTTGTAATGAGCTTGGGCAGAATATTTAAGGCACGAATGACGATGTAAAGGCTTTCTTAGAGAGTTGTACTAAAGATTGGTGGGACAAAGTGACTCAATTTCGTGAGTCTAACTTTGGTTATGTTGTTGCTTCTACATCCAATAAACTAGAGGTAAAGGTTAATGAAGAGGTTACTAATCCTTATCCTATCTATGCTAACTAAACTATGATATTGCGAGAACAAAAGTATTAAAATCCATTTTCATAGAGTATGTGTAACTAGAAGGTTGATGGAAGGCTATAACACACTCACTAAGGGTGCAACCCCAAGGGTGCACATAATATCATCAATGAAATGAATTTCTAGGGGCATGAATGGTGAGTTTGAGTTGATTGTGACTATATCTAAGTTGATAGCACATAGTTCTAGTTGATTGTTGCTAGGTGGATGCTAAATAAACATAGCTAGTGTATTGTTGCTTATGTCGAGTGGTTAAACCTCTGTGGATGGAAAACCCACAATTTTTGTTAGTGCTTATGAATGGAAATGATGCCTTTAATGGAGCCATTAAAATCATCAAACTGTCATGCCCATATATTTAAAGGAAATTATATCATTCCCGAATTGTTAAGGCTTACAATTCTCATCCATAAAAATAGTCCATTGTAACACCCAAAATACTATCCTAGGATCTACTAAGGCTCGTCCAAAAGGGTTTGAACCAAAATACCTTTTTATAAGGATTTTCTCACCTTCAAGTTACTTCACTCAAAATGAATATCATTTCTAATAAGAGATCAAATGAGAAGATCACTAAGTGAAATAAGTTATCCCTTTGTTGGCCTATACATTGATATGTACTCTCTAAAGAAATTTAATAAATCATATCTTGATATAAACTATACGATAAAAATCATTTCCCAAAATACACTATTTATGTGAGAATTTCGTAGCTAGAAGCATTTGCAAAATAGGGTAATAAATATATATAAAAATATATTTG
The DNA here is from genome assembly GCF_902167145.1 of Zea mays. Lineage (NCBI taxonomy): Eukaryota > Viridiplantae > Streptophyta > Magnoliopsida > Poales > Poaceae > Zea > Zea mays. The sequence goes on along the minus strand of NC_050104.1, from coordinate 6,227,608 downwards.
CATCTCATGCTGGTTCTTCTGATTTTGCGTTCAAATGTGAATTTCAAAAGTTGAGTTTGAAATGGAATTTGCAATTGTATTGAAATTAAAACAAAAAAAAGAAAAAAGAGAACCTAGTTAGACCTAAGTCACCCAATTCATCCCATTTAACATCTCCTGTCGCGCGGCCCAACATCCTGGAAGCGACACCGACAACTTGGGCCCACTACTCGGCCTCAGTCGCGTCCGAGCGCAAGTCAGCCCTCGCTGGCGCGTGGGTCCCGCGGAACAACCTCTCCCGCGCGCCTATTCTCTCGTGCTCTTGGGTCGCTGGGCTGTGGTCCCCACTAGTTAGATCTCCCCTCGCGTCGGATTGCGGCCAGCGAGCGCGTAACATAATGTGGTGTCGACACCACGTATTGGTGGCACGGTGATTGCTCATCAGAGCTCTTGCTCCACCGCAACACCCTTGTGCACCGTGGGCAACGATCATGATGACCTAATCGTAGGTAATGTCACCACCATGGCATTCGCCCTTCTCTCCACGCCGTGTAACACCTCTCCAAAGTCCGATTAGAACACCTAGGTGTTGGGTCGACGAACGATGGTGTGCCTCCACCGCGGTTTGGGGGAGGCACCGCCTTGGTCAGCTGGGTGGAGGAGAAGAAGCATGTGTGTCATTGATCGGCTGGCCGACAGTCTGGATTAGAAGACACTAGACTGATTCACTGCGACTTATCGCGGCTGTTGATCCATGGATGGAGGGCGAGTGATGATCGGAGCATTTTAAAATAAGAGTCGTAGATTTCCGATCCTATGACAACCATCATTTCCTAGTTCAATAGATTAAGTAATCTAATCTGCGCCACAAATGTTTGATCTAACGGTCCTCATGTGACGATAGCCCTTCGGCCGTGTGTTTTCACATAAGAGCCATTCTGGAATTTAGAAACTAACCCGCAGTCCATCTTTATATAAAGATTAGTGCATATAGGGCTTGAAATTTGTGTTTTCAACCCCGAGCTCTCAAGTAATATTAACAGTAACCCATATTCGGTTATTGATATAAAATAAAATTTGGTAATTGATTTTTAGTATAGAAATAAATTTAATAATCTTAGAAAACCCATATCTCATCCGTTTTTACTCTGATTCTACCCGTTCAAGTTGCGTTAGCTTCGTAACAAAATTGCCTAAGCAATAACAACATTATTTATAACATATTACATACTTCTATAGTTAGATATTATTCAATCTATGTTTAGTGAATTAAACTTGCTAATCAAAGTTAAGATATTATTTCAAGTTGTCTACAAGTATACTTTGATTAAAATATGATCTCCAATTAACTGATAACTTAGATTAAAATAGAATTAGTTATTTCTCTAATAGTTTTCTCCTGTGATTTATATAGAGTTATTTTTACTATTTTAATCACCTAAAACTTCAGAAAACCATATCTTTTTACTGGTAACTTCGAATTTAGTGGTTCTCGAACCTGCGATCTCGTAGTGACGCATAGAATATTCTTACATTGTTTGTTCTCATCTTTGGTGTACTGTTATTTATATGTATTTTTTGTTTATTTGTATGTATTGCTATGAGTAGGAGTGAGGTCATGGGAAATCTGAAAACTAGCTTGGAGAAGTACTTGGGATCTCACGTCTAAGGCAAGTTGTGCCCTTTGAAAGGATCACGATGCCTAAGAGGGGGGGGTGAATTGGGTTTTTCTAAAAATTCAACAACAATTGAACTCTAAGCATGAGCCTAACTTCACCCAACTACTAGCAATAAGTAAATACTACTAGAAAAACAACAACCCTAAGTCATTACTTCAAATACTTGCTAATGAAATGAACAAAATGAAATACTCAAATTAAATACGGAATGTAAAGCAAGGTTAAGAAGGCTCCTCCAATTATTTGATGAGGTATCGAAGAGTCGGCACTCTTCCCTAGTCCTCATTGGAGCACCCGCGTAAGGGTATCGCTCCCCCTTGGTCCTCGCAAGAACCAAGTGCTCACTATGAGGTGATCCTTTGCCACTCCGGCGCGGTGGATCCCTCACGACCACGTACAATCTTGAGCCGGGTCACCAACAAAATTCTCCAGGGTGATCACCGTGCTCCAACCGCCACCAAGCCATCTAGGTGATGCCGATCACCAAGAGTAACAATCCATAGACTTTCACTTGACCAAGAGAAGCCTAACGTATGTGTTGTGTGCCCTAGGTGGCTCTCATTTGTACTAATGAGGTTCTAGTACGGGATTAAGATTTTCTAATCACCTCACTAGGCTTTTTGGTGCTTGTAATGCTCTAGCAATGTATGGTGTTCAATGTGGACAGCAAGACACTCAATGAGGTAGGTGGAGGGGGTATAAATAGCCCCACCCACCAAACAAGCTGTTACCTGGCTGCTCTGTGCATGGGCGCACCAGGCAGTCTAGTGTGCCACTGGTGCACCAACGATCGGCTCCAATGGCTAGTTCTGACAAATAGCTGTTGGGCTGATTGTGCACCGGACAGTGAACAATAGTTGTCCGATGCACACCGTATAGTCCGGTGTGACAGCTAAAATTCATTTTCTCAACTCGTTGCTCTCGGGTTCTCTCGGGCCAGAGGCGCTGCCCCCGAGGCTGGCTAGCCCCACTGTTAGGGGGCGCACCGGACAGTCTAGTGCCCCTAAATCAAAAACCCTAACTTCTTTTTCCTTTGGTTTTTCTAAACGCTTTTCGTTCTAACTCGTTAGTGTGTTATAGAGTGACACCTAGCACTAGATGTGAGTGTGAATATGCACCAACACTACACTAGAAATCTCTTGGTCAAACTACTCATCCACAACCCTTCTTTATAGTATGGCTAAAATAAAATTCGAAGACCTAATTCTATACCGAGTGTCCACAACTCCTTCGACACTCGAAATATGAAGACCTTCGTCTTTTGATTCGTCTTTTCAGTCGTCGCTTCAATTTCTCATCTCAGGGATTGTTTTCCCCGTTGTAGCACAACTTCCTATAATGCGACCTAACTTACCATTTGCTCTGCAAACCATACGTTAGTCACATATAATCTTATGTTGTCATTAATCACTAAAACCAACCAGGGCCTAGATGCTTTCAATCTCCCCCTTTTTGGTGATTGATGACAACCCTACAAGAGTGTGAGAGTAGTTTGTTTGTTTTTCTATCAATAGAAAAGATGGTTAGTTATACTCAACAATTTTGATAGAAAAAGTCGTGTAATAGAATAGTAAGTATAGGCGCATACACAACATAAGTTTCTTGTTCATATAATAATGAAATGAAATCCATGAACAAGAACTGAACGACTGGTGATAACGTCATAGGTGAAAACATTATACACACATAGTAATTAACAAACATCGAGAGCATATCATAGAGTTTGTGAGTTAAGCGTCATACAAAAGTGGAGCTAGTACAGAGAGTATCAAGCATATATATATTACATCAGAATATCAAAAGGCACTCTCAACTAACTCCCTAACTCCCCCTAGCTCTCACAACTCATATCTCTCCCCCTTTGGCGTCAAACACCAAAAGGGTTACCCGAACCTACAGACCAGAAGAGGAAGGAGGAGGCGAAGGTGCGTCAGGTCACGGTCGAGGCAGAAGTGCAAACACGAGCTGAGGATCGGAGTCAGTCTCGGATCCAGGATCTACAGTAGAAGCTGGAGCTAGTACTGACTCTGATGTAGGCTATGGTGCAGGATCCGCCAGAGCTGGAGCAGTCACGACACCGCCACGGTAGCAGTGTCCGTGACTGGCGGTGGCGCTAGTGGCACTAGCGGCTGAGCGCTGACGGGTCCGACTACCGGTGTCGAGAAGTCCAAGATGACCGGCCTGAGAGGAGAGATAGAAGGACCAAACGAGTGGAGTGGGGGTCATGACTGAAGTGCTGGAACAACAGCAGCCTGAAGAGCTGGGGAGGAGCAAACTGCACTAGAGGAAGCTGAATACATGTGTGCTGAAGAATATGCGTCATGAATGCCCGATGTTTTGCCCTGCATGCTAAGAGCTGCTACTGTAGGGTGTCCTGGCGGTCCTGAACAGTCTGAAACATGGATAGCATCCGCTCGGACATCTACTGCTGAATGGCTGCCTGCCGGGACTGCTCTGCTGCCAGATGAGCCTGCTGCTGAGTGACTGACTAAAGAATAGCGGCCAGAGCAGGGTCAATAGTTGGAGGGGCAGTAGGAGCATCACTGGAACTACCAGCCTCATGATCATGTGAGCGAGGTGGCATAGGAGGTGGTGGCGGGATCCCTAGGTCCTCATCATCATTAGAAGAAGAATCTGCAATGGCACCCTGAGTCTCGAACTATCTGATAGCCTCATCCTCAGCCGTGATATCTGCGACTGGATCTGGCACTGGAACTAGGTCCTAAGGTGTTAGGCGATAGAAGCCAAACTGAAGGCGAGAGGCCTCGAGGGTGGCCTGGAACTGAGGAGGCCTGATCAGCTACGCAAAGATATGACAAAGGTAGTGAGCATATGGCAGCTGACGGCGAGCACGGAGACCATCCAACATTGTGTCCTCGATCTCACAGATAAGAAAGTCAACCACATCGAACTCTAAGTGAGAGATCATGGCACCAAGAAGCCATAGCTGAATATGTGTGGTGGCCTCCCTGTATCCCATCCTGGGTAGTAGAGTCCGTCTCATCAGCTCATAAAGGACCTTCGATGCTGGAGTGAAGTTTACAGGAGAATGTCATGACCCATCTGTGAACGGAGGTCTAAATAGGGCAGCGACGTGAGCTGTAGCAGGTGCAACTCCGTTGTGAGGGCGACAGGGAGGATCCGAAGTGCCATAGCACAAGCTGTGGAGCCTAGTCGTCGACTCAGGAAATCCAAAGAGCTGTCTGATTTGAGTGGCATGCAGAGTGACATCCTCACGCTCAAAGCGGAACCTCAACCACTGATGGTCAGGGTCAATCCAAACAGTGGCATAGAACACTCTGACCCACTCCTCAATATATCTGCCACTAGAGGTCAGAAGTGAAAGCAAACCTGGCAGATAAGAGAGGTGACCCTCTGACTCGACACCGATGGCTAACAGAAAAGCAGGGAGATCCAAAAGCCAGTGTGCCCTCAGAGCAATCTGAGATGACAACTACGCTCTGAAGAAGGACTCCTGAGTCCTGGTGCTAAAGAGCGGCACACCTGTTGGGTCCCTCTAGGCAGGCAACCAAAACTCAACGGGTACATGTCTGAACTGACGTACCCGGGCAGCAGTGGCTCACTGAAGATCAAGTAGTCGCAGATCAGTAGCAAGCGGTCTCACCTCGGTCTTGTCACGCTCCCTGAAGCGAGGTGGTGGAATGGGCGGAGCGGAAGCAGGAGCAGGACCGGGAGCAGTGGAAGCTAGAGTAGTGGAGGTGGTGGGCACAACGGAAGTGGTGCATAGCTCTAGAGCGACAGGAGCTAGCGAAGTGGGAGGTGGAGTGGAGACTGTGGCGGAAGGAGTGGGGGAGCAGTGGAGCGAGGCTGAGACGCGAGGCGACAAAGTCGATAGGCTATCTGATTAGAGGAAATCTGGAGCTGGCCTCCCCGCTCAGCCTGATCTGTTGCTGCTACCGCTACAAGTGCTGCACAAGCGGCTCTGTCCATACGTCTCTTCTTCCTGCCCTCCTGCTGCTCAAGATAGAGTGTCTTCCCTTTGACCTGCCTGAAGGGGCAAGGAGGGTCCTCGTCGTCTCCTCCCCCTGACGGTGTGACATTCTTCTTCCACACCATCTTGACCTGACTGCTGCAAGGTAGAGTGAAAAGATAAGCGAGAGTAGAGAGCAGTAGATAAGGTCTCAAATAGAGTGACAACTACCTGGGAACTTCTCGAGAGAGAAACGATTCAGACAAGGCAAGAGATGTGCACGCGAGTAGGCGAGATCACTAAAATGACAGAAGAGGTGAGCACGTATTAGTCACATAGTCATAAGTATATGAAATGTGAATAAATACATATACAGAGAGTTATGACACAAAAAGTGATTGATTTGGAGAAACAGAGGTCAAACGACGCGCGAACGACGTTTGAACGATGAATTGTGCCATAGAGAGTTTGAAATTCGAAATGAGGCATGAAATGACTTGGAATTGAGCCGATACTTCACGGATAGGTATATATGAGTGAATAAGAGTGAAGTGTCGGCTTGGTTTGAAGTTTTGTGAAGAAAACAGATTTTGGCACTCGGCTCAAAAGGGATGGCTATAAATGGGAAGTGGAGGAATAACCGGTGTCTAGGATATTGTATAAGCGTGAATTTTGGCGAGGGAGTTACTGGTAGTGGCCAGAAGGTGCTGGAAAAAGCTACGGTTGATTTGAGCAATTTTGACTGGTTCGGGCATTTCACCGAACACGTGGCGTGCAGGGTTTTGAATTGAGGGTGAAATGGCTATTTTTGGTTATGAAACCTCCCAAAGGGAGAGGGAAACCTGCAAGGAGACTAAATAGAGTACATGGCACACACTCATGCACTTTGATTCACAATAATTTCACAAGATTTGAAAGATTTTCAAATGGGTGGGAGTGTGCTACAGAGAGGAGAGGAAAGGGAGGAAGAACTGCCTCCTCATCATAGCTTCACTGTAGCAGAGAGATGGAGCACGAGATCAGGCTTGAGGAGCTCCCCGGAGCCAACCACCGGCGACCACTGCCGTTGATGGAGAGGGAGGTGGAAATCGCTAGGAGTAGAGAGAGCAGAGCGCGTGGGAGGAGAGTGAGCCTGAGCGCTGCTCGGGTGAGGAAAGTTTTTTAAAAACCGGTTATGGGCACACCGGACAGTCTACAGTGCCTGTCTGGTGCACATCGGACAGCGCATGGTAGCTGTCCGGTGAACCACTGGACAGAACATCACAGAAGCAGATCTGCGCGCGCCCATCCGATGCACCAGACATTGCACAGTGCTTGTCCGGTGAGCCCAGAGAGAGGGAATTTTGAATTTTTCTAGGAAATTTTGAACCAAACCAAATCCCAACTTATAAGCACACAAAAGAACACCTGTTGGGATAGGTATTGGTACCCTCACATATTCTCTCGTGTTTTTCAAAAATATTGTGCCATAGGCTAGATAGTTTTTAGAGAAAATAGGCAAATGGTGAGATTTGCATTTCGGTTTTGCACTAGAGGTTTCATGAACGAATTGAGTTGTGAATACTCCCCTTAAGTGTAGTACCACATGCATATCTCAAGAACCAACAATTGCATAGTAAATGAAATTTCAGTATAAAAAAGCTTAAACGCTAGGACTTGTCAAGTTTGAGCCCGAGTTAAGTTTTTTCAATCGCTTTGTTGGCGGTTATCTTAACTAGGTTAGACAAGCCCTAGATGCAATACAAGAAATTTAAACATGCAATGCAAGCTTGACATCTTCATTTTATAATTAAGTAAAATTTCTAAGATCAAGAATATTTAGCTCATTCCTCAACATACAAAAATGGGTTTTATCTAAAGGCTTTGTGAAAATATCCGCTAATTGATCTTCCGATCTCACTCCTAAAATAATATCTCCTTTAGCAACATGATCTCTAAGGAAGTGATGAAGGATATCAATGTGCTTGGTGCGAGAGTGTTGTACAAGATTATTAGCAATTTTAACCACACTCTCATTGTCACACAACAAAGGTACCTTTTCTAGAACTACACAATAGTCTAGAAGAGTATGTTTCATATAAAGAATTTGTGTGCAAAAAGCACCCACGACAATGTATTCTGCTTCGACGGTTGACAAGGCAACACTATTTTTCTTTTTAGAGGTCCATGAAACTAGTGATCTCCCAAGCAAGTGGCATCCTCCGGATGTACTTTTTCTGTCAATTTTGCAACCTGCATATTCCGAATCGGAATAGCCAATTAAATCAAAAGTAGCTCCTTTGGGATACCAATGACCAATGCTTGGGGTGTGCTTAAGATAACTAAGAATTCTTTTAATAGCGCGAAGATGAGCTTTCTTAGGATTTGATTGAAATCGAGCACACATACAAACTCTAAACATGATATCAGGCCTAGATGCGATAAGATACAATAAACTACCAATCATGGAACATTAGAGAGTTTGATCAATCGGGTTACCTCCCTCATCTAGGTCGAGATGTCCATTAGTAGGCATGGGTGTCTTGATTGGTGTGCACTTCTCCATATTGAATCTCTTCAACAAGTCTTTGGTGTACTTCTCTTGTGAGAGGAAGTTCCCATCTCTCATTTGCTTGACTTGAAAGCCGAGAAAGAAGGTTAGCTCACCAATCATTGACATCTCGAACTCCTTCGACATCAACTCACCAAATTCCTTGCAATGACAATCATTTGTCGAGCCAAAGGTTATATCATCAACATAAACTTAACAAATGAAAATATCACTGTTATGTTTCTTTGTGAATAGAGTTGTGTCGATGGTCCCCATATTGAAGCCCTTCTCGATGAGGAAGTCATGAAGACGCTCATACCAAGCCCTTGGAGCTTGCTTTAGCCCATATAGCGCCTTGGACAACCCGTAAGCATGATTAGGATATCTAGGGTCTTCAAACCCAGGTGGTTGCTCAACATATACTAGTTCATTTATGAAACCATTTAAAAATACATTTTTACATCCATTTGATAATTTTTTATATAGCAAGATGCATATGCAAGTAGGATACGAATGGCTTCAAGTCAAGCAACCGGTGCAAAGGTCTCTCTAATCTAAACCTTCAACTTGAGAGAACCCCTTTGCAACAAGCCATGCCTTGTTCCACACAATCACACCCCGATCATCTTGTTTGTTTCGAAACACCCATTTTATTCCAATGACCCTTGCATCTTGTGGAGGCATCTCGAGGGTCCAAACTTGATTCCGGGTGAAGTTATTTAATTCTTCATGCATGGTATTCACCCAGTCTAGATTCTGTAGCGCCTCATCTATACATGTAGGCTCAACACAAGAAACAAAAGAGTGGTGTTAAATAAATGAAGCATATCTTTGAGAATGAGTGATAACCCCTTGTGAAGGACTTCTAATGATTAGACTTGTGGATGGGCTTGAAGTAGTGATGAGTTCCTCTTGTCAACCACTTGGGAAGAAGGTCTTGGAGCATCAACATCTTCAGCTTGTACCCTTGCTTTTTCATGATAGACAAATGTATCTTCATTTGCATACCTCTCATCTTTTTCATCATCATTTGGTACATTTGATGAAGAAGGCATGTCGATATTTTGCACCTTTTCATCTTCTTTTGGTTTGATGGCTCCAATTGGCATGTTCTTCATAGCTTCCCTAAGTTGTTCATCACCTACATCATCAAGATTTTCAAGTGCTCCTTAGGAGCCATTAGTCTCATCAAATTCCACATCATATGTTTCTTCCACCACGCCAGTGGCATGATTGAATACTCGATATGCTTTGGATTTTGATGAATAACCAAGTAAGAAACAAATATCACAATGTCTTTGAAACTTCCCTTGGTGATGGCGTTTCTTGTAGATGTAACATTTGCATCCAAACACCCGAAAGAAGGAGACATCTGGCTTTTCCCATTTAGCAGTTCATAGGGAGTCTTCTCAAGTAGCCGGTGAGGAAATAGCCTATTTGATGTGTAGCATGCAGTGTTGACAGCTTCAGCCCAAAACCTCTCCGGTGTGTTATACTCATCAATCATTGTTCTTGCAAGAGTGATCAAGGTCCTATTCTTTCTTTCAACAACTCCATTTTGTTGAGGTGTGTATGTTGCAGAAACTTCGTGCTTGATCCCAATTTCATCACAGTACTCATGAATGTTGGTGTTGTCAAATTCCTTTCCATTGTCACACCTTATCTTCTTGATTTTGCAGTCAAATTCATTTTGAGCCTTCTTGGCAAACTTCTTGAATATTAATGCAACCTCAGACTTGTCAAGAAGAAAGAACACCCAAGTATATCTTGGAAAGTCATCAATAATAACCAGACAATAGAGGTTGCCACCAGCACTAGCATAAGTTGTTGGTCCAAGTAGATCCATATGAAGTAATTCTAGTGGCCTTGATGTTGACATAAAAGCTTTTGTAGGATGAGTGTTAGCAACTTGCTTTCTAGCCTGACATGCACTACAAAGCTTGTCGTTTTAAAATACAACATCCTTCAATCCTCTAACCATGTCTTTCTTTAGAACCTTCTTGAGTGTGCTCATTCCAACATGTGAAAGCCTTCTATCCCATAGCCATCCAAAAGATGCTTTGGTAAAGAGGCAAGTCCTTAAGTTTGCATCTTCAGAAGAGAAATCCACTAAATATAGGTTGTTGTATCTAAATCCTTTGAATACCATTGACTCATCATCCATTTTAGACACAACAACCTCTGTAGGAGTGAATAAGCATTGAAGGCCAAGATCACAAAGTTGACCTACTGATAGCAAGTTGAAGCTTAATGGTGCAACCAAGAGAAGATTTGAAATTGAAAGATCATTTGAAATTGCCACCTTGCCAAGTCCTTGAACTTTTCCTTTTGAATTATCCCCAAAAGTGATTTTATCTTGGTCATCAACATTTTCATCAAGTGAGGTGAACATCCATGGGTTGCCAGTCATATGTTGAGTGCATCCACTGTCAATTACCCAATGGCTCCCACCGGTCTTGTAGTTCACCTACATGAACAAATAAATCAAGCTTCAATTTTGAGGGCCCTATTTTGCATAGGACCAGTAACTTTCTCAATCAAGGACTTTGCAACCCAAATTTGTCTAGGTCTATTCTTGCTTGGTGGACCTAGAATGTTACTTTGACTTCCCCATTTGCTACTTTTCTTAGAACATAATGAGCATTGAAAGCAAATGGTCTTGAGTGCTTTAGCAAGGGAGTTGGTGGTGGGGCTTTGCAATTGTGGGCAAAGTGTCCTTCTTTTCCACACTCAAAGCACTTGATTAGCTTAGGAGTCTGTTTTGCTTTGTATTGACTTGTTGCTTTCTTTTGCACAAAAGAATTGTATCCAATACCAATCTTATTATTAAGTGTTCATGAGTAACTCATTTTGCAGGTATTGGCCTCTGTTGAACTTTTGTACACTTGTGGCAAGATGTTCTTTCTCAATCTTAAGTTTCTTGACTTCATCTTTAAGCCTTTCATTATCGACTGTCAACTCATTATTAATGTCATTGCTTTCTATGGCAACTTTTCCTCTAGTGGTTGCATCTGTCAGGTACCTCTTCAATTTCTGGTTCTCTAGTGTCATGACTTCAACTTTTTCAATCAATTCATCATGAAGACTAGACTGATCAACTTGGCTCAAATTATCACATGAGGTTGCTACATCAATCTTAACAGCAGGGTTAATAGCCTCATGTGTATTACAAGATAAAAGCTCATTTGCAATAAGAAGATTATCATAGTCAATTTTAATTTTTTGTATAATCTTCCTTTACTTTGAGAGGTCTATCTTTCAACTCCCTATTTGCTTCACTTAATTTTTCATATTTATCTTTGGCATCTTTAAGGGAGGTTTTGAGCTCATTTTTAGTGGATGACATAGTTTTATTTTCTTCTTTCATTTCTTCACTAGCCTTAACAACTATGTCATACTTGGCAGTTAAGAACTCATTTTCATCCTTTAACTTGTCACATTTAGCTTTTGACTTTCTAATGATTTTAGTGTATTCTTTAAGTAAGTCAGCTAATTCATCATAGGAAGGAGAAGCGTACTTGTCATCACTATCACTATCACTATCACAATCATCAATAATATCATTCTCAAGTTGTACCTTCCGTTCACCTTTAGCCATGAGGCATAGGTGAGAAGTGGATGAGGGTGATGGTGGTGGTGAAGAGAAATCCCCAGCGATGGCGGCAACCTTTTCATCATTCTCTTCTTCACTTGAAGAAGACCCGCTTGAGGATTCAATGTTAGTGAGCCAGTCACCAACAATATATGCTTTTCCATTTTTCTTCTTATGGAATCTTTTGTGTTTGCCTTCCTTCCTCTTGAAGAATTTATTTTCCTTCTTCTCATCATCATTGTCATCATATTTCTTGCCCTTAAACTTGTTCTTCTTGGGCTTGTTGCATTGATGAGCAAGATGACCGAGTTCTCCACAATTGTAGTAGTCCATCTCAGAGATGGGCTTTCTTTTGCTGGAGAAAAACGTTCTCTTTCTTGAATCAAACTTGATGCCTTCTCTATTGAATTTCTTCAACATTTTGGTGGTCTTTCTCACCATCAAGGCAATGTTTGCATCAAGATCATCATCACTTGAGGATTCTTCCTCAACTTGCATTTTGGCTTTCCCTTTCTTTTCTTGGCTAGCTTTGAGAGCCAAGTCTTTTCTCTTGGAAGAAGACCTATCCTTGTCATTTATATGTATATACATTTCATGAGCGTTGATCTTTCCCAATATTTGAGTTGGAGTAGCAGTTGAAAGATCCAGTTGATGTAGCACAGTGACAATGTTTCCATATTTGTCAATTGGGAGGACACTAAGAATCTTCCTCACAACATCCGGTTGTGAAATTTGGGTGAGCCCCAAGCCATTGACTTCCTCTACAAGAATGTTAAGGCGTGAGTACATATCACTAGCATTCTCATTTGCAAGCATTTCAAAAGAATTTAATTTTTTCATTGCAATGTGATATCTCTCCTCACGCTCACTCTTAGTTCCTTCATGTAGAGCACAAATATCCATCCACAAATCATGAGCATTTCTATGATTTCTTACTCTATTAAAAACATCTTTGCAAAGGCCCCCTAAAGAGAGTGTTGTTGGCCTTAGCATTCCAGTTTTCATAATTAAACTCATCACCTGCAAGATTTGTGGGATCTCTTGGTTCGGGGAACCCTTGAGTGGCGTATTTAAGGCATGTACAATGGGTGTCTTAAGTTGTGTCTTAGAGTGTGTCTAGGGGTGTGAATGTAAAAAAACTCAAGACATGTATCTTAACGAAGACACAATGTCTTAGCTCTATATTCGAGACAGGAGATTAGTTGATTGGTCATTTTAATTTATTGAATGCTCTGATTGGTACAATGAATATCGTAAGACACATGTTTTAGACATGACCACTGTATTATGTTGTGTTTTAGTTGTGTCTTATACTTGGAGTACCGTGAAGCAGTGTCTAGGTTGTACATGCCCTTATAGACACTAATGTCTATAGCCTCTAAGTAAGCTTCCATACGAATTTTCCAATAAGGAAAATCATCACCATCAAAAACGGGAGGAGGTCCATCGCCGCTAGACATCGCTACTCTAGTGGTTAAGCTAATATTGGAGCAACAAGGCTCTGATACCAATTGAAAGGATCACGATGCCCAAGAGGGGGTGAATTGGGCATTTCTAAAAATTCAACAACAATTAAACTCTAAACATGAGCCCAACTTCACCCAACTACTAGCAATAAGTAAATACTACTATAAAAACAACAACCCTAAGTCATTACTTCAAATACTTGCTAATAAAATGAACAAAATGAAATACTCAAATTAAATGCAGAATCTAAAGCAATATTAAGACGCCTCCATTTTTTGCCGAGGTATCGAAGAGTCGGCACTCTTCCCTAGTCCTCGTTGGAGCACCCGCGCAAGGGTATCACTCTCCCTTGGTTCTTGCAAGAACCAAGTGCTCACTATGAGGTGATCCTTTGCCACTCTGGTGCCGTGGATCCCTCACGACCGCGTACAATCTTGAGCTAGGTCACCAACAAAATCCTCCGAGGTGATCACCGCGCTCCAACCGCCACCAAGCCGTCTAGGTGATGTCGATCACCAAGAGTAACAAGCCATAGACTTTCACTTGACCAAGAGAAGCCTAATGCATGTGGTTTGTGCTCTAGGTGGCTCTCACTTGCAGTAATGAGGTCCTAATACAGGACTAAGATTTTCTAATCACCTCGCTAGGCTTTGTGGTGCTTGCAATGCTTTAGCAATGTGTGGTCTTCAATGTGAGCAGAAAGACACTCAATGAGGTAGGTGGAGGGGGTATAAATAGCCCCACCCACCAAACTAGTCATTACCTAGCTGCTCTGCGCATGGGCGCACCGGACAGTCCAATGTGCCACCGGTGCACCAACGATCGGCTCCAACGGCTGGTTCTGACAGATAGCCGTTGGACTGATGGTGCATCGAACAGTGAACAGTAGATGTCCGGTGCACAACGGACAGTCCGGTGTGATGGCTAAAATTCATTTTCTCAACTCATTGCTCTTGTGTTCTCTCGGGGGCAGAGGCGCTGCCCCCGAGGCTGGCTGGCCCCACTGTTAGGGGCACACTGGACAGTATGGTGCACACCGGACAGTCCAGTGCCCCTAAGACAAACCCTAACTTCTTTTTCCTTTGGTTTTTCTAAACCGTTTTTGTTCTAACTCGTGAGTGTGTTATAGAGTGACACCTAGCACTAGATGTGAGTGTGAATATGCACCAACACTACACTAGAAATATCTTGGTCAAACTATTCATCCACAACCCCTCTTTATAGTATGAATAAAATAAAAATCAAAGACCTAATTCTATACCGAGGGTCCACAACTCCTTCGACACTCGGAATATGAAGACCTTCGTCTTTTAATTTGTCTTTTTAGCCGTTGCTTCAAGTTCTCATCTCAGGGATTGTTTTCACCGTTGTAGCACAACTTCCTGTAATGCGACCTAACATACCATTTGCTCTGCAAAACATACGTTAGTCACATATAATCTTATGTTGTCATTAGTCACTAAAACCAACTAGGGGCCTAGATGCTTTTACCCTTGATCACTCTTCTTTACCCAATAATGTTCTCTGCTTAATCACTGTGACATGCTCAGGTTAATTTGATGGGACCTAATAGGTTACCCTAGTATTGTTTATCCCACACCTTGCAAACAAATGAACTATTAGGTAGTATTTCTATTGCTCTACCTGATTTTGGGATTAATGCTATACTGAAGTATGATCGTGTTCCAATTTTGTTGTCGGTTTATTAATGTTCATGATAACATCATTATGTTAATTGGAACATGGAGAACCACCTGCAAAAACAGTGCTACCACAAGGGTGGTATGGGATGCCCTTGGCTGACTAATTAGGAAAGCTAGTGGAGGACTACCTTACCCGAAAGGGGCAAGGGCGATAGAGGAGCTGTGGTATAGGGAGGTTCTCGGGTCGAACATGCTGCGATGGCTTTTCGGACGAGAGATTCCTATATCGCCCTTCTCAGAAACCGTAGCGGGTTTTCTGATGCTAGTGGAACTTTGTAAAGGCCTCGTAGTGCTACCCTACCTCATCTCCTCGGTAGAGATGTAAGGGATTCATGACCTTGTGGAAAATGGGTAACATGACTTGTGAGTAAAGATGTGCAACCTCTGCAGAGTGTAAAACTGGTATATCAGCCATGCTCATGATCATGAGCGGCTCGGACACTAACATGTTTAACTTATGAAATTAAACTTAATTTGTCATTTACATTGCATTGTGGTTTTATTTTTAATCTTGATCTCTTATTTATTTGTGTTGGTATCTACTTATACTTAGTAACTGCTAATAAAACTTTGACCAACTTTAAAAGCAACACTCAGCTTTAATCATCTCCTTTGGTAAGCCTTACACTTCACATGAGCCCCACTGTATGTGAGCTCATGCACATTATTCCCCACAACTTGTTGAACGATGAACGTATGTGAACTCACCCTTGCTACACACATCCCCCTAGGTCAAGAACAGGTACCGTCAAAATGAGGAGCATGAAGGATGTCACGATGATGTTCGTGAGAGGTCTAGGTCGTCGTCTCCCAGTGAACTATGGTTGTTGGATCATTGTCTTCATATGATGTAATTATTTAACTATTTTGTATAGAACTCCATTATATGTTAAAGATGTGACATTCGTTTCTATACCATGAGTCATCATATGTGTGAGACTTGATCCTAGCACACATTTGAGACACGCCCAGGTTTACCCCTTAAATCCGGGTGTGACATCCATGCACACCAAAGCCAAGTGCCTATTTGTAAGGAAAATGGACCTCAGCCCATTTTATCATTGGATTTTGGTGTTTTATGACCAACATAACCATTTGGACTAACATCCTTGCTAGTATTTAGTTCTATAGTTCAAAGGACAAGGTTATCATGTTTTAGCCAAAAGAGTTGCATCCATGGGATCTTATCATCAGGAGCAGAACTTTGGCCACAACCTTCTTCAGCGTGAAGATGCAAGGTAGATATAATTTGATACTTGGGCATGATTGGATTCATGCAAATTAGTGTGTCCCTTCTAGATTGCACAAGTTTCTAGCCCATGGATGGGAGATGATGTGAAAATTGTCTATGCAAATTCATCAACCTGTGTTGCTACAGCTGATGCTCCTTCACTTGAGCGTGCGACAGATGGTATTGCATGCTTATCTGATTGTGACCTTACTGATTTTTAGTTTATTAGTGTCACTAAGTAAGGCTTTGAAGATGATTAATAATAGGCTTAATACTACAATGTAATCATTTTAATGGATGTTAATATTGAATGGTTAAAGCATCATGTTGAGCGGTATCATACTTTAGACTGAGGCATGTGAAGCTATAGATGACTTTAATGAGCTCGATAAGTTGGGCCAAGTTTTTACGAAGGCTGGTCCATTCGAAAAGATTGATATTGAGGATGAGTCCATGTTTAGGCTGACATTTATAAATCAAAATTTGAAAGTCGACTATAGAGTTAGGTTAATCGTTCTTCTTAAGAAGTATGTTGATCGCATTGCATAGAGTTATATGGGATTCCTAGATTAATCCAAGAGCTTATTGAGCATCAACTATCCATTAAACACGAATTTAGGCAAATTATATGTTGTTGCCAAAGAGATGACCATCAGTGTTATTTTGACTCAAGAAGATGAAAATGAAAACAAGGATGAATTGAACATGGATGTCTTAGAGGGGTGAATTAGGGCTTCTATTTCTCTTACTAATTTGGTCCTCTAATTTTATCTCTTAAACAATACCTATGCAGATAACCGAATACTAGGCTAGTGCAACTAAGGTTTGTCTAAGTGTTGCTATCTCTACCACAAAACAGAGTTACACAACCTAGGTTCTAGTCCTTCCAACTAGCCTATAATCTAAACAAGGAAAGGTAAAGCACACAACCAAAGGAAGCAATATAAATGCAGAAGCCTAAATGAGATAGAGATGCAAACTCACGTTGGTGTGCCAGTAGTTTTACCGAGATATCAAGAATTGTGCAAGGTTCTAACTAATACTTGTTGGTGCCCTATGCAAAGGGAAGACCATGCGAGGGCCAAGCACTAGGATAGGTAACTCCGTAGATAGTCATAGTCCTTCTCCACTCGTAAGTGGTGCTCCGCTTTCGGCCTCTCTCGGATGCTCCCCGGTGTCTTCACTATTGAGCTTTCAGACGAAATGTCATGAGCCTCATTCCCTCCAGTACTCAATGGAGGCCACACCACAAATGCGACTGGTGTGATCTCGCAAGCCTCTCGCTCCACTTAGTACAATTACAACGACATGCGCAAGCATCGAGGGGATTGAGGGTGTCTAACCTCACTCTAATAACCAAGGCATAACCTAGAGCAAGCGTAATGAAACGGTCTAACTAACCAAAGCACTTTGCAAATCATCTACGCTGGTCACCGAGTGATTCTTTTAGCACTTTGACTTTTTGAGCTAAAGGATTTGTTTCTCAACACATGCAATATGTTTCTTGGCTCTCCACACTTGGGAATGCCCGGTTGGGTGGGTATATATAGAGCCCCAAGCCCAAGAGTCATTGGAAGGAAACATACTTTTTATGTCACACCAAAATAGTCTGGTGCACCATCTATGTACATTGGACCTAGTCTGGTGCCTTCCATGTCAGCAAGACATTGAAGTCTAGTCGATTCCGAACAACACACCAAACATGTCCGGTGAGCCACCTATGTACAGTGGACCCAATCTGGTGCTTGCCTCGTCACTTAGCCGTTATGGCTAGCTATTGCGATCATTAGAGCATTATGTGTCTGGTGCATCAGACCTAGTCTGGTGTGCCACATGCACATTGGTGCGTGTTGCACCCTCTCTATGTATCGAGCCCAATGACTCGTCCAGTGCTCACTAGACCAAGTCTGGTGCACGTAGGTCCTCGACCTAGTCTTCTATTGCCAAAACTGAAGTCCGATGCACCATCGGACTGGTCTAGTGTACCTCTGTGTAGCCCGAATTTGTTGTTTCTTCTACTTTCTTTTTGTAGGAAACAGTGACGCCTAAGAGGGGGTGAATTAGGACTTCTAAAAACTATCTCTAAGCTAGCCACAATTATATCCCTAGAATAAAACCTATGCAAATAAACAATCTAGAATGTGCAAACTAGGTTTTGTTTAAGTGTTGTTATCTCTACCGCAAAGCTTAAGTTCAATCCTAATTATTCTAGCAAGTAAGGAGAGATTGAAACTTAAGTGCTTAATGTAAATGCGAAAGGTAAACAACAAGGGTAGAGATGCAAACTCTCGTGGATTACACTGGTTTTTTACCGAGATATACGGAATCATGCAAGGTCCCGACTAATCCTCGTTGGTGCCTCTACGCAAAGGGTAGCCCACACGAGGGCCAAGCACCACGGTCGAGTAACTTCATAGAGAGTCGCGGGTCTTCTCCACATGCAAGTGGTGCTCCGCTTTCGGCTCCTCTCGGACGCTCCCCGTCGTCTCCACTATCGAGCTTCCGGCCAAAGCGTTGGGGCCTCATTCCCTCCGGTACATGGTGGCAGCTGTGACACAAACTCGGTTGTCACGGTCTCGCAAGACTCTCACCTAACTCGATACAATTACAACGACTCGGTTGTCTTCTTAATCCTGAGATAAGGTGTGTCCATATTTAAAAGTTACGATTGTCATTATACTATGCTTATGGTAAGATGAGATAGTATTTACTATCTAGGATAGGTGTTGTTGATTGCTAGGCCAATGTGATTAAGCATATATCATATTGGACAATCCTTAGTGGGAGGATCGACAATTGGGCATACATATTATTTAAGTATGATTTTCTTTTGAGCCATTGAAAACATTGAAAGATCAAATCATTGCTAATTTTATTGTTGAGCACAGTGAATTACCTGACTTCTACCCCACTAAAACTTTATTTTGATGGATAAGCTTGTAAATAAGGCCAAGGTGTTAGCATATCCATTATTTCTCCTAATGATGCTGAATTTGAGATGTTAAGCCAATTGAATTACTATTTCCCAAACAATCAAGTCAAATATGAAGACCTCTTATTCGGTTTAAAAATATTACAATCTATGAACGTGAAACATGTTCAGGACTTTTCTGATTCCTTATTGATAGTAAAACAACTAGATGGTGAGTTTCAATGTTTAAAGGGGTTACTTAATATGTACCTTGATGCATACCTTGATATTATTGCTTATTTTACTAAATTTGGGATTTGACATATTCTAAAGCATGAGAATTATAAGGCTAACATGTTGACTCAACAAGCATCTAGATTTAACATTGGTGGGTGTAACTTTTCTATCAAAGAAAAGTCAGTGCAAATGTTTAAGTTTGATTCTAGCTAGTTCGAGTCGGCTAGGCCAACTTTGGCAATTTTTTGCTGGTGGGATGACCTCAGATGGCAGCCATCCGACTATTATGACCTAGATAAGTCATCACCTAATAGCGACTAGGCAAACTTTCCAGACTAGGCTAGTTTGGTTTTAGAAGTCAGCAAGGCCAACTTTGTCAGTAAAGGCCCAAATTATCCTATTTTAAATTCTAATGATGTCGAAGCCAATTTGGATGACTAGTGATCTCCCTTCGTAAAGTATTTATGTGATGTAAGTGCTAATGTTAAAAAGAGTGTTTCGTGGAGTGCATTCAAGTTTGTGTTGCACAATTATAAGCTATATAGAAGGATCAATGAAGGCTTGCTATTAAATTGTCTAGGATTTGATCAAGCAAGAATAGTTACGGGAGAAGTTCATTAAGGTATTTGTGGTATGTATCAATTGGCTCCAAAGGTAAAGTGGTTATTTCCTAGAGATAATTTTTATTGGCCTTCTATGATATCTAACGATTTTTATTACTACAAAGGTTGTGAAGAGTGCTAATGGTTTAGAAACATTTAACTTGTGCCTACTTCTATGCTTCATCCTACTATCAACCATGGCCTTTTGTGGTTGGAGGCTAGACTTCATGAGCCAGATTCGTCGTTCATCATCAATGGGATCTCACTTTATCTTGGTTGCTACAAATTACTTCACTAAATGGACTGAAGTTGTTCCGTTGAGGAATATAACATGCAAGGAAGTAATTGAGTTCATTATAAGAATATCAAACATAGATTCGATATCCCTCAAATATTGACTATGGATCAAAGAACATCATTTATGTCAAAAGAGATACATGATTTTGTTGAATTATATAAGATCAAATTGCTCAATTCATCTTCATACTATGGTCATGCTAATGCCCAAGCAAAGTAATAAGACTTTGATCAAACTTATCAAAAAGAACATTATATTGAGGATAATTCAAGGAGGCGGCATGAGGTTTTGTATGAAGCTCTGTGAGCATATCGTGTATCTAGACATGGTGCTACTGAAGTTACTCCTTTTGAGATAGTATATGAGAAAGAGGCTAAGTTAACTATCAAGGTAAATTTTAGATGCTTATAGGCTTGCTAAGAAAAAATGAGTTATCTACCGTTATGTATTATAATTTGGTGATGGACAATATTGGTAAGGTATGGCAGACAAGAGATAAAAGGATCTCAACTATATGAAGAAACACAAGACTTGACTTGCTCCAGCATATAATAAAAAAAAGTCAAAAGTATGTTGTTTTAAGTTAGAGGTACAGTTTAGAAAACCATACTATCATTTAGATCAAAGAGTAATAAGTTTTTAGTGCATTTATGTTTTCAAATTCATGCATTATTCACATAAAAACATGGGGTATATGTTGACACACTAAAATATCTAGCACGAAAATTATACAACATAGTAGGCCAGAGTCGATCGGGTCGGTCGTCAAGTTTGGATCGGTCAGGTCTATGTAGTCAGCCAGGCCGTATGTTAAACCCGGTCAGGTCAGGTCTTTAAAGTCGACCTGGACAACCCCCCTCAAACCGAGAATGGACGACTTCATGTTAACAAGCTGGTTATAGTAGTCTTTCCCTATGTTGAAGATTATGTGACGACCCTGGATATACTAGCCTTAATTTGTTGGTACATGACCTGCGCTGCGGCCTTTAATTTCCGCGGAGCGCATGTGAATGCGATGCGATGAATAATTCCTCCGATCCCCCCCCCCTTCTGCCTGTTTCGATCCCCCCGCTTTGCCGCACCCGAACTTTATCAGAAAGGGCTCAGCTTTCGTCGCTATGGAACGCTGCGCCTGCCGCGCTGCCCGCTCGTCTACCTCTCATTCCTTTATGCAGCCTCGGCCGGGAGGCCATCCCGTGCCATGATTTGTGGTTGACGATGCGCCGATGATGGTGCATGCATGCATGGCCGCCTCGGCCACCACTGTACGTTGTCCAACCAATGCAACGGAGCTTTTCATGCCTGCCATTCATTATCTCATGGTTCATCGTTCATCGAGGGCCACACGACCTATCAGCTACTGGCATGCATGTCACTGGTCGATGCAGGCCTCTCGGGTAGACTGGCACTAGCTAGTCGGCCACTCCTAGCTGCAAGATCTACTGCGAAAAAGGTGGTGCCGTGGATTTTAGTGCGTTTTTGGCTGCCTCTTGTCTCTGAACAGGAAGGAATCAAAGGTAGCCGTACACGACAATTTGTGTATGGCCAGCGCTAGCATATATCTCTACGTCTTCGCAGAATTACACTCTGGTGGTCCTGTTCCATGCAGTTTCGATCGATTCAAACTGATGTATTTCGGTTTAATTAGGGACGGATTTAGGCCCTACTAGGCCTTTCTAGGCGCAGGACATGATCTGGATAGTATTAGATGAAAACACAGTTTGTTACGTCTATTCCTAAACTAGAGAGAGCTGCATCTCTCTATCGTAATTCATGGTGGGTTAGTTGTGAATTACGATCTCATCTGTGTATATCTATATCTTTTCTCTTCTCTGTAACCACATATATCAGCAATATATAAACACTGGCCGTGACCCCTAGAGGGCATCGAGCCAAGCCAATTAACATGGTATCATAGCCAAGAGCTTAATCACTCGATCCATGTCCATTGTTATATCCTCCTCCCCTATTACCGTCTCAATTGGTGAGTCGTCCATCATGTTCACTACCACCGTGTTCCCCTCCACCACGTTGTCACCATCAAGCTCAACAAAAACAACTTCTGCTATGGCGTGCGCAGCTACTTTCATACCTACAGAGCTCCAAGCTAATCAGATATCTAGACGGTACCCTCGCAGCACCAACATCACAAATCGTGGCGTCCACACAAACTGGTGCTGAGCTGGTTCCCAATCCTGCCTATGACCAATGGTACAATACCGATTGTTGGAGTGAAGGCCATCCGCCCCCTCGCTCGGTTTATTTAAAACACAAATAAAACAGGTCATGACAGTCAGGCTAATTACAATGGAGATTTCATGAGGTGTTTCATGTATTAATTAGTCTGCCACATCAGCTATTTTGATGACATGTCACATCATTTAAGAAGGAAGAGTTTTATGGGGATGAAACCATGTTAACTCGTTTCCAAAGTCTTGGAAACTGTGTGAAACCTCCACTGAGAGTGTTTTGTTTCATCTTCATATAATTGAGTAAATCCTATTGGTTATTTATATGCAACATTTAAGAAATATATTGACATATAAAATAGTGAGATGAAACTCTCTATTGAGAGAGGGTGTTTCATTCATCTATAAAGCTGATGTGGTATTTTTGGAAATAGGGACATGAAATCCTCACTGTGATTAGCCTCAGAGAGTGGACTCTACCTCTACCCTCACCCGAGGCAGCCCCTCGGTCGGAGCGTCGACGAAGACTTGGAGGCAAAAGGGCATGATCTGGATAGCATATACTATTGCATAAATACACGAAGGCACGAAGCCAGACGAGGCGCAAGCACGCGGACGGGCATGCAGTGCAGGGTTGTGGCCAGGCAGGTACCGGGGCGGCCAGGTGAACGGAGGCCAGATGGCGGTCAAGCGAGTGCGTGGTGTGTAGGCATAGCCAGGCGGTCGGGCACAGGTCGACCGGCAGCGACGCGACACAACGCCCGCGAGCAATCGGCCATGCATTATAGAGATATAAGACTAGAGGGTGAAAAGGCATATAACATTGAAATCCTTCTTTTCTCCAGCTTAAATCTTCAACAAATAATAGTGAAAACTCATGCTAGTAATAATCAAATGAAGCATCTACCGAGACTCCTATAAAAGCTCCCATTCAAGAAACCCCAACTCCTGCCATTGATGCTGAGGTATTAATATTTATTCCTATATAGGCATAATTGTCGATCATACACTTTGTCGGTCAAATAGAGTATCATATAAACACTAGGTATGTTTTAATACGGAAATACTTGTTAGGCTATGTTCGGTTGCGTCTGGGTCGGAGAAGATTGAGGGGGATTAAAAATCCCCTTCTATCAATTTTTACTAGTGAGAGATTTAATCTCCTCCAACCCCCTTCGATTCAAACGCAACCGAACAAGCCTTTAAGGGGTCTATGTCAACCAATTAGTCATGTGACGCAACCGAACAAGCCCTTAAGGGGTCTATGTCAACCAATTAGTCATGTGTATCAAAAAAAGAAATAGAGTGATAGATTAAGAAGCTTACATAAATCATGGTTAAAAAATCGTAATGGGTTGTAATACAGTGTTAGCAAAGATATCACCTTCTATTTTATAGTTGATTTCTAGTGGCGGTTTTTTAACAAACCGTCTGTAGAAATATGATTTCTAGTGATGGTTTTGTTAAGTAACTGCCACTACAAATATCACTAGCAGTTGATAACCGTAACCACCTGTCAAAATTATATTCTACCGTAGGCTTTGAACTCTTTTCTACTATTGAGATGAGAGCAAAACACCTTCGGATGTCGGCTAAACTAGAGAATGAAAAATTAGGATATTCTAAACAAAAACATAAGAGTGCTGGCCAAAGAGATATAGCCAAAAAAATGGCCGAAACAATCGGCCCACCCTTCTATTTATAGAGGGTTATTACTACTTTCTAAACTACCCCTATATATAAATAGTCTATCCACTTAGCTGGGATGAAATGGACCAACTCCTATAGTTTTGATTTGACGGTCACGTGCTCCACACGAAGTTGGTTAGCCTCGACGCACCCTCAGTGATGACGCCACGTGTCGCCTCCGATTCCTGCAGGAACCGCCACCGCCGAGTTTTGAGCTCCAAACTCAGCAAAACTCGCACGAGTAGCACACCGCATGCGTGTCCCCATGTCCTGGTCACATATATGTCCCACCAGACCTCGACCGCGCCAGCAACATGATCCGCTCCACCACGTACTCGCGCGAGTGCGTGTCCTAGGTGTCATCTACCATGGCTAGTCACATCGTGACTCTGGTCACTTGGTCAAGTCCTACGCTCGTCCTTCACCGCTCCCAGCCCATCATAACGAACTCCATGACCTTCACCTTTGCCATCAACCACTGTCCCTGTCCTCTACACGTGTACACCACAAGCCGACAGATATGGTTGCACAACACATAACACACATCTCAGTTAGTCCACGACTCAATCCGAGACGATACCCGTTGACAACCACTCATCATCAATGAGCTGAACTACAAGGGACAAGTCGACCTTGTTTTCGTAGAGTGGAATTTCTAGTACTCTAAAAATATTATGATATTTAGAATACCATAATTTAAAAAAAAAACAT
Organism: Zea mays; assembly: GCF_902167145.1. Lineage (NCBI taxonomy): Eukaryota > Viridiplantae > Streptophyta > Magnoliopsida > Poales > Poaceae > Zea > Zea mays. The sequence goes on along the minus strand of NC_050104.1, from coordinate 6,202,859 downwards.
AATTTTTAGGAATGCAACCAAACACTTTATGACATAAACTACTTTGGTATTTCTATAAACTATGATGATATTATATTGTCCAAAAAATATAAAAAATACTTTACTTTCAACTAGACACTAACTCTTTACTATTATCGATTTGTTTAGAGGATAAGCATGGCCCGGATGCAATGTCCCGACTGGCATGTTTGTTTCGGACGTCTCCAAGGACGAGGACATCGTTCCTGTTGAGAACTACGTTACCACGGATCATCAGATCCGCTCCTTTCCCTCCCGTCAGCAGATTAGGCACGAGAAGCTGTAGAGTACCCGTCTCCCTTCCCATAAGCACGACAGAGGAAACACACGAGACACATGATATAGGGTTGGACCTCTGGCCTCTTTCTGATCTCTGTAATATGAAGGGGTGTACAGGTTCCTTATATAGAGATGTGAGACCCCTCAGGGGCAAAGTCGGTATTTGCCCACATAACCCTAACTAGGGTTACTTAACACTCCCCCTTGGGCGAATACCGCGACCAACACATGCCTCTGTAAAACTCCCAAAACCCAATGGGAAAAATATGGAGAAAGAGTACATGGTGATGCAAATTGCATTTGCACTTTGTTGCCTCATTAAAAACTTTATATGAGAAACTTTAGAAAAACTCACCAAGGAAAAAGAGTACAATAGCTGCCATCAGGACAAATTTCGATCTTCTGGATCTGCATTCTATTGAATATTCTACAAGGGCTAAATTTAGAAATGTGCTCCCCTGATCCTTGCAAAACAGTATCAAAAAGGCAAAACATCTTCTTCTGGAAGTATATGCACATAAAGATTTAGCAAACGGATTACATATCCTTGCAAGGACTATTTCAGGAACTTTACCTCTACTCGCTTCTATGATGTACGAGGTAAGTGCACGTATCAACATAAATAAGCCACTTTGAATGATGGTGTTCGATCGACTGGATCTACATATTTAATAGAAACTTCCATAAAGGTTCACATAGTGATCATCAAGTTGACGCCTTCAGGGCATAGAATATGATATCTATTGTCTCACGATTGTGATCAATATAAGCATTCGCTCCCCTTGACGATGACATCTGTCAAAGTCGTTATCCCTCATAGCTCAAGCATATTTTTCAAGATATATGTCTCATTGTTCATCTGGAATAACGAGAATGGATGAGGTTGGGGTGCTATCATTTTCTATCTTACACCACAATTTATGCATAGTTGTGCAAAGCAAATAACATGTCCTTCAATAGGACTTAGGGGATAATATAGTTGCAATAGTACATATTCTAAATATGACACATCGCTCCAGGCGTTCATCCTTTGCAACATCTATGATGGTGTAACAAAAGTCCATCAAAGATCGTAATCCATCAGGGATTTTTTCATCGATCAGATATATCATTATAGTCTGTCATTCTGGCACAATGGGGATATTTTGCCAGTAACACCTAAACCTTATAGGTTTCTGTCATCAGGGCTTTAGAGGATACCGTAATTCCACATCTACTGGAAATTACCATGAGTAAATCTCATGGAATGCACATGTGCTTATTCGGTGGACTTCAAGTTCTTTGGTACCTCATCTTATTCATTTTCAGGTCTGTATGGGTCTTTATCCCTTTATAGGGATTATCAAACTTTGGTGTTTAACACGGACTTTATTTCTTCTAGAAAGGTTCCATCAAGGAACTATAATCTCATCTAGAAGATATTCTCTCTACATAGGAGAGTGTTCATTCGTCAGGAATGTATTGTTCGATACGAGATTTATATGTTGCATATTTATAATTCAAATATATGAGTCCTCCTAGGATCTCATGACGGATCTTCAGGATCCTATTAACTGCATATTTTAATTCATGTCATTTGCCAAATATATTACATAGCGGAACAGTGGTTATTCGATAATGCCCATAAATGTCCGAACTTCAAGCTCGTGACTTTCATTTTGCGATTATTGGTTCAACCTCGATTGCATTTATCAATGACCCGATAAGAGAGCTTCAAGCACTCGTGCCTAGGACTTTGTTTCGGATCCGTTTGCAATCTAGAGAGGCAAGATAGATGTCGACGCATTTGTCTCCCACATTTAATAATGATCTTTGTCATTTCCCAAAAACGAAAGATTCATTGTTCTGTATTCCTAGCACAATGATATTACGCGCATTGCTAGGAATTTCATCATCAAGATGAACCTCTTTGTGAGGCAAATCACCAGCAGGGCGAGTTCATCGGAGGAGAGTTATTTATAGACCACGTGAATCTGCAATCAGAACATATGCTTTGACTAAGGCTGATGGATCATATTCGCAGGCATCCCCGAGAATAGATCAAATACCAATAAGTCAAATGTGGATATGATATTAATCCCGGGTATATCCACATCTACATCAGGTAGAAGCATTCAAAACCAATATGGTTACTCCTCAACGATTTCTGGCAAACTCCATATACACAGGAGTACACACTAAACGACAAGTTCAGTTTGGATTTTGTGCGTTTATTGAATATTGAGGCATTACACTAGATGAGCATTTATCTCCCCCTAATGGCGAGATGTTCTAAAAGCATACATATAAAATCCCCAACCACAATGAACAAGTTGTGGCCAATGTATGCTATTGTGGTGATTTATTTGGAAAATCTTACGCACATTACAGATAGGGGTTTTATGCAGAGAGCTTTGGACTTAGATTAATGTAGTGGCATGAATACTACATATTTGTCCTTCAACATGAAGGGTTAGTCTCAACGTCCAGCGAGACACACAAAAACAAGTTGCTTTGTGGTTACAATTCTACAAACTTATTGTTATTATTACCAAATACACAGTCAATCATTAAGATTTAGACTGATACACGCAACACTATGTTATCCATAAGGGTCCTTCAGGCGCTCATGCATACCATTTGTCGTTTGGAGCTAGTAGTTGACTTCAGATCAATAAGTAAAATGACCATCAGGGTCTAGCGCTCACAATGACATTCACTGGTTGCATTATGCTTTTAAGCACATAGGAAAATGTGTGCATAAATAATGGTAGTAAAGTGCACGGCATCATGCCAATGCTGCCAAGCAAATTTTGTTGTATGCAGAGATGTATAGTCTAACTCGTTTTTATCACTGCCCATGATTTACCTAATTACTCATACCACTCTGAAATTAGGTATCGATTTATGCAACATTTTTAGGTATAATAATTTTGAGAGAGAACTTATAACAATAGTTAATTATTTGTGGTGTTGCCAGCAAGGCAAACATTTCTTCTCTTATTATATACCAAATTGTTCTATATAGCATTATTTTGATCTCTTCATTGTTCAGCAAAAAGAGAAGCTTTGGAATAGAACAGACAAGGTCAACAATTTCTTTTATCTGGGAAAAATCACCATATAACTAGCTTTTCTTGAAACAAATGATGATAACTGCTTGGCAAGAACGAAACAAGACTGATATCCGCCTAGGATCCGTCTTCAACAACAGATAGTACTGCTCTCATACGAAGAAATCATCAGGAGTAGAGAGGATATAACAGGTCTCTACAAGATCTTCATATTTCTATCACAAATTATCATCACTAGTAGTCTAGTGGTCAAGACATATGACTCTTCTAGCTCCGAGGACCAAGGACATGTTAATGTCTGATTTAGCTTCAAGCTTTGTGGTGATGTGGGATTTCATAATTATTTGTCTACTCTTCTCACTTCTGGTAGATCGGAGGTAGATAATAGTAAGCATGCCAAAGGGTGGAATTCAGGTAGTTCGGCTACATAAACCCCAGATATGTGTCCATTCAGGATCAACCTTTACCATTTAGCTTACAGTGTATACCAAACTTGTCAAAGAACTATCCTGAGTCAATTCAGTGACTATAAGTATTTACAATTCCGAGAGATGTATGCGACACAAGCATAGAGGTCCTAGATAGAACGAGTAAAGTGGTTCGACGGGAACACACTATGGTTTTCACACCAACATAGTGAAAAAATTCTCAGAATAACCTCTCGGTATACTCGCAACTTCGTGTTGCTGGCGATTACATGTCCTTTTATCTCACAGTTTGTTTCATGTCATTTAGCGACAAAGAGAGCAATGTGCTAACATCTGGTTGAGCAATGTATGGCTGAGATTTATAGTCTTAAATCATTTGGTAAGGTCTTTTGCTTACTAATAGAATCCCAATTTATGATGTCTTCTATGCCAAAAAGGCTTTCATGCATTATATTATATATCTTCGGGTTACTTCGGGTAAAACTTTATGCATGAGGAGAGAGCAGAAAATTAACTTATCTGTGTTTAATTGTATTTCAATTTAATTTCCCAGATTTCCAAGCACTATAGAGCTTGATATAGTTGTTATGGCCACTTGGTGATATATAAATATGATGCCACACAACACAGTCAAATAAAATATAGAGCCAAATAAAATTGTTTAAGAAGGTTGCACGTAATGTGACTTTAGGGGGTTGAACAACCCACCACAATCTACGCGAATACATTCTCTAGGGTATGTGGCGTCAACGCGTGTGCGACCATCAGGGCTACGCAGCATAGCAATCCATCGTAATAAGCGCAACATGTACAATTGTGGCTCGGTAATCGGGGTACACGATAAGTCCACGCAACGTGCGCAACAGGCACAATTGTGGCTCGATGATCACGACAGATGAACAGTGCCTATAGGGCATGCGAAAAATACACGACTTGGCGATGACAGTCCGACTCAACGGGAGCGGTTCGATTAAATTGAGGGTGTGACATAGCAATCACATGACGCAACCAAGTTCATATGACACAAATACTGCATCGTGTTGCTAGGGCGCAACCAATACTTAACCGATGTCTTAACTCAGTCGATTAATAATGGAACCTGATCATCACATTTGTACCCATTATACCATTTAATCGATCGATGTGAGTCCGAAGGCTCAACGTATAACAAATATTTAGAGAGATATGAAAAAACGTAGTGTGGCCTTCACATGCATTTTAATAATTTTCTGCTATTTATTTAATATGATAAATAAAAGCAGGGAAAATTACCTGAATTAATGGAAGAACTTAACACATCAGGTGTAAAAAAACATTTTCCCATATTTAAGTATGCATTTCTCTACCAATTATTTACTGCAGAAAATAAATATTTAAGGTAGAAACAACAATATAAAACATGTTATGTTCTATTTATTATTTGCAACACCAAATAACTAGAATAAATAAAACAGAACATGCATATAAATTAAATCTTACGGAAGATGATTAATTCAGCATTAACTTATGGGAAAATGGCAATCATATTTCTTTCTTTTTAGCCGCCACAAACTTTGTTATTTATTTATATATGTTGGGGGACTGCTTCATCACGGAAGGTCCTTTAAGAAGGAACACCTTCGGAAGATCAGCATATAAGCAAATACAAGCGCGAAGGTACACGCCGAAGCTACCATCCAGGGAGCTTCGGCATAGCGACATGCCTTGAGACGAAGGGCTGCACCGACTTAAAGAGGAAAAGACCAATTGGCCCATGTTAATTTGTGTCATGATTGTAACCAGTTATCGAGGACATGAATGTAATTTTGACCGGGCTACGTCCCGTGCCTATAAATAGGTGAACAGTACCCCTGTACTGTTCACGCTGGCATGTACTCGCTTGTGCGTCACGCTTGAACTCTTTGTCTTCTGTCGAGCCGAAGGTACAAATGTAATTCAATATTATTCTTATTCATCCATGATGATATAATAAAGATCTATTAATAATGTTATATGATTATTCATGTTATTTCTCATATTTCATATACTTCGTCTTTCATTAACGTATATTGCGATGATGAAGGTATGTCCTTCGTGACCTTCATCCGAAGATTGTTATATCCTAAGGGAAATAATGCTTCAAAGGACGAAGGGTATTAACCATTAATCTCATTTTGTGTTGCCTTGTTCTTAATTCATAGTGTTTGAGAACAAGTCCCCAACATTGGCGCCCACCTCCGGTGAACTCACTTCCACTCTTGAGTTGATGGCTTCGTTCAACAACCAAGTCATAGCACCTTCGGCTACGAAGCCAGTGCTCCCAATAACAGGCGGCTCAAGTTCAGAGTCGGCTAACAAGAAGCAGAAGAAGGAAGCGCAGAGAAGGGTGCAACATGTTGGGGTGCAGGGACCCTTTATCAAGTCAAAATGGTCCCACATCCCAATCACCTTCTCCCAGGAGGACCTTCAGCTCAAAGATTACCCTCACAATGATGCTATGGTCATAACTTGTGTCATCAAGGGATTTCTGGTCCATAATGTTCTAGTCGATACAGGCAGTGCATCAAATATCATATTTGCTAAGGCCTTCAAACAGATGCAAGAGCCAGAAGACAAGATTCATGATGCTACACACCCCCTTTGTGGCTTTGGAGGGAGGCAGATTGTAGCACTCGGCAAAATCACAATGCCAGTGACCTTCGGCTTCATCCACAACACAAGGACTAAGCAGGTTGTCTTTGACATCGTTGACATGGAGTACCCCTATAATGCAATCATTGGTCGAGGGACACTCAATGCTTTCGAAGCAATACTTCATCCAGCATATTTATGCATGAAGATACCTTCGGAACAAGGGCCCATTGCTGTCCATGGGAGTCAAGAAGCTGCCATAAGGGCTGAAGGAAACTGGACAGATTCAAAGGCAATTCATAATATAGATGAAGCTGAAGCCTATCAGCAGTATAAATACAAAAGAGAGAAGGCTGCTTCGGCGGATCAGCCGAAGCCTATGCTCCTATGCGAAGACATAGCAGAACAAAGGGTACTGCTAGGGTCTCAGTTGTCTGAAGAGCAAGAGAAGACTTTGCTAAGATTTTTATTCAACAACAAAGATGTCTTTGCTTGGTCAGCCAATGATCTCTATGGTGTCAACAGAGATGCCATTGAACATTCACTCAATGTGGATCCATCTTTCAGGCCAAGAAAACAAAGGCTTCGAAAGATGTCTGAAGACAAAGCTGAAGGTGCTCGGAACGAAGTGAAGAGACTTCTTAGTGCTGGTGTCATCAGAGAAGTGAAATACCCAGAATGTCTATCCAACACTGTTATGGTGAAGAAGGCCAATGGTAAATGGAGAATGTGCATTGACTTCACAGATCTTAACAAGGCTTGTCCAAAGGACGAGTTCCCATTGCCAAGAATAGACTCTCTAGCTAGTAGATGCAGCAGCTTCTTCAGAGCTCATGAGTCTGTTGGATTGTTACTCAGGCTACCATCAAATTTGGATGAAGAAGGAAGACGAGCCGAAGACTAGCTTCATAACCCCCAGTGGCACCTATTGCTATCTTCGGATGCCTGAGGGGCTCAAGAATGCTGGAGGAAGCTTCAGCAGAATGACAGCCAATGTCCTTCATTCTCAAATAGGCAGGAATGTACTGACCTATGTTGACGATATCATAGTGAAAAGCACGAAGCAAGAAAATCACATTGCTGATTTGCAAGAGACATTTGCCAATTTCAGGCAAGCTGGCCTGAAGTTAAATCCAGAAAAGTGTGTTTTGGGGTGAAGAAGGGCAAGTTCCTTGGCTGTTTGGTATCAACGAAGGGAATTGAAGCCAACCCAAGCAAGATTCAAGCTATCCTTCGGATGGAGCCGCCAAGCACAAAGAAAGGGGCTCAATGGCTGACAGGTAGACTAGCATCATTAAACAGATTCATATCCAGATCAATAGAAAGAAATCTTCCATTCTTTGAAATACTGAAGTCAGCCGAAGTTTTTCAATGGGGCCCGACTCGGCAAAAGGCTTTTGAAGAGTTGAAGCAGTACTTGATCGATCTAACAACACTAACTCCACCTTCGCCAGGGGCTCCATTACTCTTATATGTAGCAGCTTCGCACTCTACAGTTAGTGCGGCTCTTGTACAGGAGAAGCTAGATGGCCAAATCAAAAAGCAGGCTCCAGTGTACTTCATCTCTGAAGTTTTAAATTTATCAAAGAAAAATTATGCATACTTGGAGAAGGTGTTGTATGATGTGTTAATGGCCTCCAGGAAGCTTTATTATTATTTTCAAGCATATCACGTAATTGTTCCTTCGTCGCAGCCTCTGAAGGACATAATGAGGAACATAGAAGCTACTGGAAGGATTGGAAAATGGGTTGCAGAGCTTAATGAGTTCAACATTGATTATGTCCATAGATCCTCAATTCAGTCCCAGGCATTAGCAGACTTCATTGCCGATTGGACGCTAGGGGCTCAGGAAGAAGAAAGAAATAAAGACGCTGAAGCTTGGATAGTGTTCTGCGATGGTTCCTGGAGAACCTTCGGTGCAGGAGCGGCTGCTGTCCTAGTAGCACCCTCTAAAGTCAGAACATGTTATGCAGCAAGGCTTGATTTTAGTTGTACAAATAATATTGCTGAGTACGAAGCACTTCTGTTGGGGCTTCAGAAGTTAAGGGCAATGGGAATATGAAGGGTCATCCTAAAAACTAATTCTCAAGTCATTTCTGGCCATATAGACAAAAGTAGCAAGGCAAGAGACCCGAAGCTTGAAAAATATCTGGATACAGTTCAAAGGTTGGAGGCTTCTTTCGATGGTTTTTCTGTCAAGAATATTCTAAGAGGAAAAAAACGAGCATGCAGATCTGCTAGCCAAATCAGCAGCACAGGGGCTCCCTCTACCTTCGGAAGTATTTTTTGAAACAATAAAAGCACCTTCAGTTGAACTTATGGAAAGAGCAGTGCTTGCAATTTCCCCAGTACATAGTGAAGATTGGAGGACTGAAATTATATCTTTCCTCCAAGGTAATTGTCTTTCGGATGACGAAGCTTATAATAAGAGAATGGAAGCAAGGACAAGACCGTATGTGGTAATAGAAGGGGAATTATATAAACACGGAGTCTGTTCTCCACTCCTCAAGTGTTTATCCAGAGCTGAATGTATTGAATTAATGAAGGAGATACATGCAGGTCTATGTGGATCTCATATTGGGTCTAGGCCCTTACTGGGAAAAGTGTTTAGACAAGGATTTTACTGGCCGAATGCAACTTCGGATGCAGCAGAGCTAGTTCAAAAATGTGAAAATTGTCAAAAAGTGCAAGAGACCAGAAGCATCCTTCATCTCTCACCCAGCTAATATAGCCTACTTGGCCATTGCAAAGATGGGGCCTGGATTTGTTAGGCCCACTTCCACCAGCGCAAGGTAATTTGAAATATGTTGTGGTGGTTGTAGAATATTTTTCTAAGTGGATTGAAGCAAAGCCTTTGGCTACAATAACTTCGGTTACAGTCCAGAAATTCTTCTGGCAAAATATTGTTTGTCGCTTCGGCGTGCCGAAGGCTATAACAGTGGACAATGGAACACAATTTGATGCTGAAACATTCAAGGATTTTTGTGACCAAATTGGCACGAAGATTCATTTTGCATCAGTTAGGCATCCGGAGTCAAATGGGCTGGTAGAAAGAGCAAATGGCATTATAATGACAGGAATAATAAAGCTAATCTTCAATCAACCCAGAGGAAAGTGGCCAGATGAGTTGATTAAAGTAGTGTGGAGCCACAATACAACCACATCAAGTTCAACAGGTTTTACACATTTCAAACTATTATTTGGTGACGAAGCTATAACCCCAGAAGAAGCTAAAGCAGGGTCAATAAGAACAGCAGGTTCGGTAGAAGACGAAGCTGATTATCACATAGCAAAAGATACTATAGAGGGGACCAGACTTCAGGCTGTGGAGAACATTAATAAATATCAAGCCGAAACAATAAAATGACGTGATAGAAAGGTTCGGTTGAAAAATATTAAGCCAGGGCATCTGGTGCTTCTGAGAGTGGCCAATCCGGACACAGCAGGCAAGTTGCAGCTGAAATGGGAAGGGCCTTTTCTGGTGGTAGCTTCGTCGAGGCCTGGTTCTTACAGATTGAAGGATATGGACGGCAACGACATACCCAGATCTTGGAATGTGGATGAGCTTCGGCGATATTACGTGTAATTTGATGTAATCTTTTTTCATTTTTTATGGCACCCTTTTCCATTCCAAAGGGGGGGGAAAGGTTTTTAATGGGGCCATAGCTTGTGTATATATCATCGATGACGTTCGTATTGCGTCACTGCATGTGTATATATCGTCACAGATAAAGGTTTGTGACGAATTTGTGACGAGTTCGATTTGGTCATAGGGGTCGCGTCACATTTGTTGTGTTGTGACGGACTACCCATTTTCGTCATCGATGTGTATACATTCTGTGACGAAAGCCGCGTTGTCATGGAAGTGAATTCATTCTATGACGATCAGTTGTGGTCATAGAGGAAGGCACTTTTCCGTCATAATTCGTCGTCTGCCCGAGCAAACTGACGGCGTTGTTAACGCCGTTTGGTTTCTGTGACGGTACGGTATCGTCATAGATAGAGTCGTGGTTTGGTCATTAACAGCCGTTTGGAAGGTGCTGATGCGTATGACGTCAGCGCTGACGTGGCTAGTGACGTGGCAGCTGACGTCAGCGCTGACGTCAACGCTGACGTGGCTAGTACAGTGGCAGCTGACGTGGCATATGTTTTATTATATGTCACCAGTTTGGTCACAGATGTGCAGAGAATAATTTTATTGGAAATTGCAAAATATACTAGAACAGAGGAATGAGCACACAATTCCATATTCCATAGATGAATACAACTAGTATTCCAGTGCGCATACAAACTAAGTGGACAACACTAAACTCAGTTCACAGCATCACCACTTGACTTCACATTTCAGTTGAGTTTGCACAAACATAACAACATATAATCAAAAGTTGACACCCACGAGCAACTAGAGTTTTTGGGTACCCTCATGTCAAAGAACAGGTCAAAAACAGCAGCTCTGACTGGCAGCCCTCATGTCGAAGAAGAGTTACCATGCAAGGACAAGAGCTTCTTGATGAGCACATTGGTCTCCTCCATCTCCTTGTTGTTCTTCTCTGTTATCTTCTTGTACTCCTCCAACTCCCTTTGTGTCCTCGCTTGCTGTTCCTCAGCTTCTTCACATTTCTTCCTGAGCTGGTCGAGTTCACCTTGAACAGCAGCCGTCGCTTCAGCTGCAAGTTGTTCCCGAAGCTCACTATGATTTGATGATGATGCCTTGGAGGTTGCCGATGTTTTGATGCCGACGCTTTTCAGGAATTGGTGTGAGCTGCTCTAGAACAGCACCTTCGACACAAGGTGCACACTGGATGCTGGCATCTCACCTTCAGCAACAGGTTCAGCCCTCAAAGCCTCCATATGAGACTGAAATATCATGGACAGAAACAGTTACATGTTAATGCTAATGAGCAACAGCAAGATATCAATTGTTAGTTATTGCAATAATTTGAGGCATGTAGAGATGACAAATTATAGCAGATTTGTCGCTGACAATAATGTGAAAACAGTGACTTTCATTTCTAGTGCACGGGTCCTACAAGGCATTAACAAAGACTATGAAAAATAGACTATGATAGACTCTAAAAGCTATACATTTGATGGCAAATTATAGCAGATTATAGCCGTTACAAATTATAGCAGATTTGCTTAAAAGCTATACATTTGATGGCAAATTAAAAGCTATACATTTGAAAGACTCTATAAATAGACTATGAAAAATAATGTGAAAACAGTTACAAATTATAGCAGATTTGCTTAACAAAGACTCTAAAACCTATACATTTGATGGCAAATTATAGCAGTTACAAATTATAGCAGATTTGCTTAAAAGCTATACATTTGATGGCAAATTAAAAGCTATACATTTGAAAGACTTTATAAATAGACTATGAAAAATAATGTGAAAACAGTTACAAATTATAGCAGATTTGCTTAACAAAGACTCTAAAACCTATACATTTCTAGTGCACGGGTCCTACAAAAAATAGACTATGATATTTACTTTCATTTCAGAAATTTGATGGCAGACAAATGGCAGACAAAATAGACTATGATCTGAACTCCCCTGGGATGGGACACGCGATCTCACTCATCGATCTCACTCCCCTTCGTTCCATCGACCCACAGCCAGCCTCCCTCATATGATCTCATAAAAATTACACTAAATAAAGCAAACAAATGAACTTACAAGTGCTTCTCTTGCCGGTTCACTTAGGCCACGTTTGGAGCTGGTATGACAGGTCTTGAAGGCGTCCACCGCATCTAGTTCTTCACTCTGATCTAAGCTGGGTTCTTCTCGGTTTCTCTTCTGCTTCTGTTTCGTGGATAAACAATCACAACGAAGTTTGCTCAGATCAAATGCAATAGAAGTTGAGTGCAAAAGTGCAGGTAGTAGTACAAGGTAATAGTTACTTACATATGCATGTAAGTGTGCCACATAGCAGCGAGAACCCGTAGCCTAATGAAACTTGACTTGACTGCGGTTCTACTTGTTCTTTTCACTTATTTCCTACAAGAGAATGAACATGTCAGATTAGATCATAGGTTCAATATGCGAAGATCCTTTGCAAACTTATAGTGAAAGAACAATATATGACAAGATACCCATACCATGTTCTTTGGATCAGACCACTTTGCAACTAATGCCCTCCACTGTTCATCAGTCATGTAAGATACAGGAGAAGTTGTGCTAATCTCATTTGCAGGTACACCATTGAAGTATTTCTGCTTGAGCCGATAACGCTGGTTTTTTACCGCAGAGCGTAGCATATCGGTGCAAGCTTCCTTTGTTGCCTTGTCCTCAGTGTTAACGGACAAGCGCCCCTATGCATATGACAATTCCATAGTTAGTCAATTCAGGTTAAGCAGTATACAAGTGAACCATAGAATCAGTAATGCACTTACATTTAGCTGTGACACAAAGTTGTTGTAGTATTTCTGGTCGTCCTTGTAATCTTTCCAACGAGTTAGGATAGGCATGGTTTCCCGAATAATGATGCCAGCCTCTGATGCAAACTTGGCAGCTTGAACAGGTTCATGTGGCCTTTTTTGCCTTCCTCAACAGCTATGGGCAGTCTCCTTTGCATAACTTTAGTCATCTTGTCCAGTTGTTTTCCCTTGGTTGCTGCCCTGGGTCTCCTTGGTGCTCGCTGTGTAGGAGCTACAAAATATAATTCGCTTTTATTGAATAATGAAATTGTTTTGTTTCATGCAAATCAGCAAAAGAGATGCCTTATTTGACTGAAAAATAGAACTTGTCTTACGTTTCTTCATCTCTAGCTACATTGCCTTGAGCATCACCTGTACTGTCATGAGCAGCAGATGCCATGTCTTCCTCTTCAGCTCTGCTGAAATGATCAGCAAGTCCAGGTGTAGTACGGCTGTTGCCTTCAGCATCACCTGTACTGTCATGAGCAGCAGATGCCATGGCTTCCTCTGCAGCTCTGCTGAAATGATCAGCAAGTCCAGGTGTAGTAGGGCTGTTTGGTATGTGATCATTTCCATCTGTTGGTTCCTGTACATTGTGGCCATCTGTCTCTGTAGAGTGAAGCCTTTTTAAAGATTGCTCCTCTGGTTGTGCACCTGCCCTCACTCTCTTGCTGAACCTAATGCCTGGAGCCATGTTGGGGTCTATCTTCTTCTTTGAAGCAAGGGTTGTGTTTCTACCTCTTCTAGGATACTGTCCACAAAAAAATAGTCATGTGCATTTAAAAGCAAGACCATATATTAATTAAGAGGTATGAAATAAAGAAGATGAATCTAAAAGCATGAGCATATATTAAACACCAGATTAAAAACATTGAAATGCAATGCAACTATTTGGCATCCACTACTTTGAAGATAGAAGGAGCACCTTCATTGCCAGGGGTTTTGGCTGCTCATAATATTCAGTGTCATCATCAGTATCTCCTTGATCATCATCGTCAAGGAGATAGAAAGAGACATATGAATCCGAATCTGAACTATTATATATCTTGTTTGCTGCATTTTTCCCCTTTGTTGATGCAGATGGTGAGACAGAATTATTTAGAACAGAAGTATATTTGTTCAGACCCAAATCTTGCATCTTCTTTATATTCTCCTCCACTTGTTTATCCCGTCTTCTCTCATAAGCAGTTCGCTCATGTTGAACTACTTGCAAGATAGATAAGAACAAGCATACTGTGCGTATTAGATAATGTAAAGGATTTTACTAAAAGCTAAGAGGTACTACTATTTGCAGGGAAGGATTTGACTAAAAGCAAATAGATAAGATGTGTTGATTCAGTCATAATGAAGCTTGGTTATGATTGTGCAATTTCATAATTGTGGTTGCACTATAACTGTAGTTTTTCCCCTGTTTGGTTGTGGAAATCTTTATGCAGGCTTAAACAATGTTCAAAGTATGAACAAAAAAAGTGAAGATATTCTCATCTCTTTCTACCAGCAAGGTTCAAGAAAGCACTAAGCGCTGAGCGAGCGGTATGGTGGTGAAAAAGCTTAAGCGTGATTAATCGTGCTTAATCATTTTTGTTAAAAAGAGAAAAAAATACATGATATTGGGCCACCCTGCAGCAGCCCTTAACCCCCACCTCCTCTCTTCATGAGTCTGCAGCCCACTAGGCCCACCTGCCAGGAGGCTCAACGCAAAACCCCTCTCCCGTGATGACCTAGTACTCTGCTGCCTCCTTCCACGCCCCGCGCCGCCGCCCTGTGCTCTCCGCCTCCCTCTCCCGAAGCCTATCCTCCTCCGTGTCGTACGCTCTCCGGCTCCCTCTCCCGAAGCCTCTCCTCCCTCGTGCGATCTTCACCTCTACCGCGAAGCCGCTCCGCCTCTCTCTCACCAATCTGCTGCCTGCAGGCATCGTAGGTCCGTCCGCTCTCTCTCTCTCTCGCGTCGATCCGTCGATTTGCTGCCTGCTGGATTGACCCCGGAGGTGTTCCTCCTCTTCCTCTCCCTCCTCTTCTCCCTTAAACATGCCGAATGGGCACGATTAAGCAGGGCCAGTGCTTAATTGCCCGCTTAGTAGGTAAGCGATGCGTTGACCCTCTGCTCAGCGCTTAACCACGCCTAATCGCACGCCTAATCGCGCTTTCTTGAACCTTGTCTACTAGTACTAGAAACATAAGTTCTCTACTAAAACATGGATGTGACTGCATATAACACAATGTAAGGAACCAAACACAACTGTATCAGTGCACAATGATTACATAAATCAATTTACAATATCTCTGATAACAACGAATGAATAATTAAACTAAATCTAGCGATGGTTAGGGTTTAGGGGCTGGACCTTTCTGACTTCTGTGCCTCCTTTTGTTCACCATCAAGGTCGTCTGCGATGACCCAAATCCAGCGATGTTAGGGTTTAGGGGTTGGCGAGAGCAATGTGGATGGGGCGTGTTAGGTGGAAGGGGCGAGAGAAATGCGGATGGCAATGAGATAGAGCGGGATGCGGCGAGTGAAGTCGGCGACGACGCAGCTCATCGACGCGATGAGAGGTAAGGGGGCGGCGGTGAGGTACCTGGTCGAGGGGGCAGGTCGTCGACGGCGGATGTGTCCCAGCGGCGGCGGTGAGGTACCTGGTCGAGGGGGCAGGTCGTCGACAGCCGTCGTGTCCCAGCGGCGGCGATTAGGTTTGGAGAAAATAGTGGGGGAGAAAGAAGAGTGGGGGAGAAATAAGAGGAGTGCGGGAGATAGAGGATGAGAGCGGAGTCTGTTTTAGTGACGACGACGAAACATGTTTTTTGGCGCCCAATGTGTTTGGCATTGCGGAGGCTAATGCGTTTAAGTATACTAGCGCTGGGTATATATCAAAAAAACGTGCATAGCTCAATGGTTTGACCTACTAACTAAAAGACTGAGCTCCTAGGTTCAAGCGCCTGCAAGGAGACATTTTTTGTGTTTTGCCTACCATTTTATATTAATTCTTTGTTTTTTATTTATCTCTATGTTTTTTTGCAATTATCTATTCATGGACACATTAGTTTGGTTTATGATCATGTTATAATATTTTGAAATATTTTTGACATAGTGGTACTATACATCTCTCACTTGCAATAGCATCTCTCACTTAGTAATTAGCCTTATATGAGAGATGTATGCCTTTCTTAGGATGTGTGTCACCACTTTGTCCGAATGAGTTGAAACTATTTTGTCAACATTGTACACCAAAATGAATGGTCCATGCAAGTTTTTAGATTTTTCTAGCTAGGTTATGGTATTGTAACAAATATCTTTACGAAATACAACAAATAATTACAGTAATTAGTAAACTAGGTCTGAAAAATGCATAACTGCACACAACATCATAGGTTGGTTCAATAAACATGTCATTAAAGTTTAAAATGATTTGGAGAAAGTGGTAGTATAGATCCATCACAAGCATGAACATCTCTCACTTAGTAATTAGCCTTATATGAGAGATGTATGCCTTTCTTAGGATGTGTGTCACCACTTTGTCTGAATGAGTTGAAACTATTTTGTCAACATTGTACACCAAAATGAATGGTCCATGCAAGTTTTTAGATTTTTCTAGCTAGGTTATGGTATTGTAACAAATATCTTTACGAAATACAACAAATAATTACAGTAATTAGTAAACTAGGTCTGAAAAATGCATAACTGCACACAACATCATAGGTTGGTTCAATAAACATATCATTAAAGTTTAAAATGATTTGGAGAAAGTGGTAGTATAGATCCATCACAAGCATGAACATCTCTCACTTAGTAATTAGCCTTATATGAGGGCTGTATGCATTTTTGTAGGATGTATGTCACCACTTTGTCAGAATAAATTGCATTTTTTTGTCAACTTGTACACCAAAATGAAGTGTACATGCAAGTTTCTAGATTTTTCTAGCTACCTAAGGTTTTTTAGCACTTATTATTTAGTAAAATAACAAATACTTACATTAATAGTTAAACTAGTTCTAAAAATTGCACCGGCACAAAACATCATGGTACACCTCCATCAACACCCCAAAAAATGTTGAAATGATTTGGAGAAACTGGTGCTATACATGTAAATAAATAAAAGAAAAATACAAAAATGATTGAAAAATGTAAACAAAACCAAAAAAAAACTACCTATCCCAAGCTCGAACACAAGACGCTAGGGTTCACAGTAGCAAGGAGTTACCATTGGACTAGTCACGTTTGTTCATTAGTAACAGAGCGCAGTTATATTTAACCATAAACTGTTCTCTGTCCAGGATGTAACCGAGCGCCCAGTTCAGAGTTCTGAATGCCCAGTTCATATTCTGCATTTTCAGATTGTAAAGTGCCCAGTTCAAATTGCTGGGTGTTCTGAGTAAACTCTGCTGCCCAGTTCAGATTGTAAACTCTGCCCAGTCCAAAGTTCAAAGTTGCCCAGTCCAAAGTTCAAAGTTTAGATTCTAAACTGCCCAATTTTAAACGTTGTTCATTATATGCAGATTCAGAATCCCTCATTTACTTTGGAATTTTACATGTATCGCCAACTTGATCTGCGTATATCTGATGTCGAGGTACATAATTTATGTCAAGAGCAGCCTCAACATTCTTTCATAAAACACAATAATATTTAATAATATACATTGTTTACTTCCAGAGACCAAGATTTGGCTACGCACATGAAATGCATATCTTCTCTGATGTCAGTGTGTTAGTTTGTGATTACCTGCCGTATGGAACTCTCCTGGTAATAATTACATTATATGCATAAAAAAATCCACAAAACCAGCTCTGCCAAAACCATTTTTATTTGTTGGTTATCTATTTTAATGAATATGTAACTACAACCAGTCGATGTTGCTAACATGTAATGAGATATAACTCAAGCCTTCTGCAGGATGTCATAAATTCTCACTTAGTAGTCGGTCGATACATGGATGAAGTTCTATGCATGTATTATACCATAGAGATGCTGAACATGTTGGAAACACTGCATAGTGTTGGCATAATCCATGGTGATTTCAAACCTGACAACATCCTTGTTTGCTACCCGAGGTAGCTATACCATATTGCCATTACTGTTAGTCTGTTACCACTTTATATCTCTCTTTAGCAGTATCAGTAATAACCATGCAATCTTTTCTCTGATATTAAGTGTTCAGATGTTCAGTTCTGAAAATACAGAAAATACAGAATACACATTCAGTTCACCACAAGTTCAGTTCACCCCAAATTCAGTATTTCAGACACACATTCAGTTCTGAAAATATAGAAAATACATTGTATCATCTAAACATGAACTGAATTTCAGACACACATTCAGTATGTTGTACTAATCTGAACTGAACAATTCATAAATCAACTATCAATACTAGAAATCCTCATCTTCTATGGACATGTCATCATTGTTGTCGTCGCCACCATCATTAAAATATTGAAACATTGTATCATCTTCCTCCTCATCCTCACTATCTTCAAGAATAATAGCAGCTTCCTTCTTTTTTCTTATTAGTTCCTCTAAATTGCCTTCAATTAGACTGGCTTCTCCACCTTCAACATTGTGCAGAACCTGATTATCATCACCTTCTTGCACTATATGCTCTGTATCAGAACAATAATCATCCTGATGCACATCATTACTGCCCTCATATTTTTCATCCACATCATAAATATTCCTATGTTCAAATTTCTGCACAACTCGGAAATCTTTACATTGTGGAGTTGTGTCTTGCAGGTAAAATATCTTTTTCGCTTGGTCTGCCAAGATAAAAGGATCGGACTTGTACCAAAATGACTGCACATTGATGGATTTGAAATGGCTGTCATCTCGAATGCCCACAGTCTTTCCTACTTGGTTGTACCAATCGCATCGAAATACAACCACCGACCGACGAACTTGATAATTCGAGTTATATTGTAACTCAATTACCTCTTTAAGGACACCATAAAAATCTATGTTCTCCCCATTATGTTCACCTTCAGTCATTACACCACTATTTTGTGTCTGCATGAACTTCTCACGATCCACTGTGCTAAACCACACTCCATTAATCTTGCAAGATGTACTAGTCTTAACTCACCGAGCTGGGCCACATGACAGTGCCCACAGTCCTTCGCTAACCAATTCTGGATTCTCATTACGCTTCTTCTCAACCTCTTGCAACAAAATTACTCAGCTGAGCAATTACATATGCATACCCAAAACTTTAGTAAACCTATAACATAAAAGTTTAGTGACTTACATGGGACATAAACCACTTTGCAAATCCTTGTTGAACCATTCGATCAACATCATTTGGACGTGCACCTTGCTGCGATAGCTACTCCCTGTACAGACTGCATGGCATACTTTATTCATAAGCATATTTTCAAATTTAATAAACATAACATAAATTATGTACCACATACCAAACTAACTTACGTCAAATATTCCTGTACTTCATCAGCATTATGTAGCACATACCAAACTAACTTATTCATGATAGCATCATCAATGTACTCAGTCTTAGTAGCTCCAACAAGAGTAGCACCATGCTTAAAAACAGACATGTCATTAGGCAATGGCATCTCTGTACCACTATCATCATCCTGGTTAAATCTAGTGTCAACATCCTTCATGTACCTAGAACAAAATGTTAAGGTATCACTTGCCATATATGCCTCAGCAATTGATCCTTCCGGCCTAGCCCTGTTCCTTACAAAATTTTTCAAAGTGCCTAGTCGCCTTTCTATTGGGTACATCCATCCATACTGAACAGGTCCTCTAAGCATTGCCTCATCAGGAAGATGGACACTCAAGTGCACCATGACATCAAAGAAGGCAGGTGGAAAGATTTTCTCAAGCTTGCATAGGATCAATGGAATATCTCCTTTTAGCCGTTGCACAACATCTATCCGTAGATTTCTACTACATAGTTCCCTGAAGAAGGTCCCCAGCTCTGCAATTGCTTCATATACATCCTTCCTCACCAGTCCTCTAAGGCCGGCGGCTATGATTCTCTGTAGGAGTATGTGGCAAGAATGTGTTTTCAGTTTTCCAACCACCTTTGAACCATCTTCACTTATGTATCTTGCTAGGTTATCCGCAAATCCATCAGGAAACTTGATACCTTTGAGGAACTTGCAAAACTCGACTTTCTGATCCTTCCCCAACACATATGGAGCAGGTGGAGCCCTGCAGGCCGAGTTGCCATCTTGTTGCAAGTGCAGTTCAGGTCTTATGCCCATATCATACAAATCTAGCCTTGCATTATGTGTGTCCTTGGACTTTCCTGGTATACTAAGTAGTGTGCAAAGAATATTTTCACATACATTTTTCTCTATGTGCATCACATCGAGATTATGTGGAAGCATCAAATCTTTCCAATATGGCAATTGCCACAACCCAGATTTCCGGCTATAAATCTTTGGACCGTCACTACTACGCTTCCTTTTATTTCCAGTAATGTCAGCCTGCTTCCCTGGCCTGACATCTTTCACCTTCTCTAGCTCTTGTAGGACCTCATCCACAGTGAACCTGCCAGGCACAACTTTGTTTTCACGCTTACCATTGAAATCCAAGCTATTCCGCCATGAATGTGTCCTTTTAAGGTAACGACGATGTCCAATGTAGCATAACTTGTTCCTTATTGCCATAGACAACGGATTCTTGTCGCAATAAATACATGCATAATACCCTTTTGTTGTTCGCCCACATAACGTGGTCAGCGCTGGATAATCATGTATACACCATAGTACAGCAGCACGAAGGTCGAACTTCCTACCAGTACATGCATCATAGGTCTTGACACCCTTCCATAGCTTCAGCAGTTCTTCAATTAGGGGCTCAAGGAACAAATCAAAATCCTTTCCTGGACATCTTGGACCTGGGATGAGTAAAGACATAAAGCAGTTTGTTGGATTCACGCATTCCCATGGTGGGAGATTAAGCGGTGTCACAAGCACTGGCCACATATTGTACTGGGTACTCATGTTGCCAAATGGATTGAATCCATCGGTAGCTAAGGCTAGCCTCAGGTTCCTCGGATCATTTGCAAAACCTAGGTACTTTCGGTCAAAGTCCTTCCACGCTTCCCCATCAGCTAGATGGCTCATCACATTGGCGACTGGCCTCCTCACTTTCTTGTGCCATTGTGTTTCCTCTGAAGTTTGTTTTGAAGCAAAAATTCTTTTCAACCTTGGCAACAGTGGAAAATGCCTCAAAACCTTATGTGGAACCCGCTTCGAACTAGTTTCATCTTTCCATCTAGACTCCGTGCATACTGGGCACTCATTCAATTTAGCATTAACATTCCGAAACAACACACAATTGTTCTTGCACACATGGATGTTTTCGTATCCAAGGCCCAATTCTTTAAGATATTTCATGGCCTCATTATATGAATTTGGCAACTCACTGTTAGGGTATCCATCGGACATCAGCTTCATCATTGCTGAAAATGTTGTATTGCTGATTCGATAACGAGACTTCATATACAACATCCTCACCATAAAAGAAAATTTTGAATGGCTAGAACCCGGACTAAGTGCCTTCTTTGAATCTCCAAGAACTCCTGCAAATCTTGGCTCTTCTCCATCAGCCTCTGTCGCTGCAAACAGTTCACCGATCATCTCAGGTACTCCATGATCATCATCGTAAACATCATCGTCCACATCCATATGTATCCCAAAGTCATTATCATATCCTTCGACATCCTCCTCTATACCCTCAACTTCTGTATCTGCCGACTCCCCATGATGAATCCACCTCGTGTATGTAGATGACATTCCATAAATGTGTATATGAGTTTCTACTTCACTCTGAGGTCGCAACCTTTGATTAAGACAATTCACGCACGGACAACGAATGTCTGTGTCTTCTGGGTATCTTTCAGTAACAAAATTCATGAACTCTTCAACTCCTTTCACATATGCAGGTGTGAATTGTTTCCCATAAACCCATCTTCTATCCATCTATTTTGACAATAAATTAAAACTTGCATTAACTCCATAACTATGATTACATTGAACAAAATTGAAAACCACATCAAACACATGCATATATGAAATAAAATTCAAACGCACATGGAACCTTATTGTCAAAAACACAACACATCAAACCTTGTCTTTTCTCCCCGCCCTACCGCTGTTCTGTCCATGCCCGCCGTAGCTCTGCGCAAGACGCCACTGCTTTGTCGTGCCCGAAGCTTCTCTGCCTCGCTGTTTGCAGACGACACCTTTCTTCCAACACAGTTGGATCAATGGATCAGGCGACAAGATCGCTCGTTCGCTACGACGCTACCCAGTTGCCGATCAAGCGGACGACGACAGACGCCGGCGTCGTTGTGTGCCTAACCTGACGGCCGATCGCAGAAGCGCAGATCGCAGCAGGAAAAATCAGAACAGGCGAACAGCCATGCAGATCGCAGAATGGCGGCTGAGAAAACATGTTAACATAATGACAGATGGGAACACCTGTTCACAGACGGATACTTTCTTTATATACAAGAACAAATGCGTAGTCTGGTGGTAGCAACGATTTAAAGAAAGTCGCAGGTCCCTGGTTCGAAGCTCAGCGGGCACAACTTTTTTTTTGCCAAATAACTAACTGTCGCTTCCAGTACTAGGCCGGGTCCGCGTCGCCAGGTGGGGGCTGTGTTCCAAAAAACTGCGGCCCATGTAGGCCAAGGATCCCACGCCGTCAAGTGGTGTGTACACGTGGGCCGTTTTTTACTAAAACTCATTTGTGACCAATTTATTTCATCATTACGTCAGCCGATCAAGCCAAATTAATCTGTGACGTTCCTTTCATTTTTGTCTATGACGTTCCTTTGATTTTCGTCTTTAATATTCAAGTCTAATCTTCGTCCCTTGTAATTGTTGATGAAGATGTAAATTTGGTCATAGAAATGTATCAATCTGTGACTGAAGTCACCAGTGTCACTAGAAAATCGTCACTGATGATCACATTCTTACTAGTGCTTATTTAGCTCCATGAGAGCCAAATCCCCCAAAAGGATGTAAAATGTAAAATCTGAGCATGCACCATCGAGTGCAGAGAGAGAGAAAAAATGAGGAAAAGCAGGGAGAAGCTCAAAAGTCGTCCCTAAGGGGATGCAGAGCATGACGAAGCTACAAAAAGTCGTTCCTAAGGGAGCGCAGCGTAAGTTTTCTTCTCAAAAGTCATTCCTAAGGGATGCAGAGCCAAATACCGCCGAAATATAAGGCGAAGAAGTTCAAAAGTCGTTCCTAAGGGGATGCAGAACTTATACCGCCGAAATAGAAGGCGAAGAAGTTCAAAAGACGTTCCTAAGGGGATGCAGAACTTATACCACCGAAATAGAAGGTGAAGAAGCTCAAAAAACATTCCTAAGGGGATGCAGAGCTTAAGACTCAAAAGACATTCCTAAGGGGATGCAGAGTCTGGGTGTGGCTTCGTATGCGTGTGTTTGGACATTCATTTGCACATTACATCACATCATTCATTGCATTCATACACATTCATTTAGACATTTGTAGGATCATCATCATCATAACATAAAGTACAAACAGATACTTCGACTTTGATGATAAGGCTTCGATGAGTATAAAGAAGCAAAGATATGCTTCATTGTGAACGAAAATAAGGGAAGGTGTTTTTCGCCTTCGGCTCAAAAGATACAAGTTTCGTCCACATCAAAGCAATTCACACACGGATGAAAAGGTAAAAATATATTACAAGGTATGGACAAATTTACAGAGTAATGTTTGATTCCTAAATTACAATATCTTTTACAAAGAAAATTCAAATGTTTCTAAAGCTTTGTGCAGCAGCTTCATCAGTCTCTGTCAAGCTTCGGATCATTGATCTTCGGCATCGTCATCCTGTACACAACAAAGCAGTAATAAGATAAAAGGTGATCTCAGAAGAAGGTAAGCAACAGATACGAGTTTAATACCATCTTGAGATGGTTTCGAGCTTCGTCACCAGCTAAGTCCCGCCCACCCTTCGTCCAAATTTGTGTTATAAATCTATTTCCAATGCTTCGGGCCAGGCTGGGGATGTCAGTCAAGTCCGCTGGTGATAGGCTAAAGTTCAGCCTGTTTACGATCTTTCCGTGCGTGCAACCAGCCTTCATAAAAGCTACAGCTGTGTCGCGAGAAGCTAGCAGAGCACAGAAGTCACCGTGCTCAGCTATAACTTCGTCAAGCGCCTCAACTTCGCTCTCAATATGTTCGAAGGTGCTTGGTAGGTCTTCAACCGAAGGTTCAAATTTTTCAGAGCTGGCACCCACTGAGTTGAAGACCTATTTCAGCCGTTGCACGCACCGGTTGCCGAAGTTTAAGCATTTGTCCTGAAACTCTTTCAAGGATTTTTGCAAATTCAAACTTTTTTCAACTTCGGCTTCAAGCTTCACATCAAAATTCTTCTTTTCTTCCTCGAAGCTTTCTGACTTTAGGAGGAGTTCACTGTTTAATCTGGCAATTTTGGCCTGGGCTTCTGCCAGCGAACCCTCCATTGATTGAAGAAGAAAATCTTTCTTTTCAAGAGCAGCTTCATGATCTTTGATTTTACTTTCCAAGCCTTCAATTATAACATCATTCTTATTATCTTCGAGGTCCTGTTGCATTCTCAAGGCTTTGCTTAGCAGCATACTCTATGCAAAATAACCTTCATCAGAAATCTTTGCTTCATCGCAAAACAATAAAAAGTTGAGGGAAAAACTTTACCTTAAAATTAGAATAGAATAAGTTGTCGACGATATGCTGTCGTCGGTAGCTGCTGATGTCAGCTTCAAGCTTCGGAAAACCAACACTCTTCGACAGAGTGCTGATAATCTTCGCTCCAGTTCGATCTCGAATACATCCTAAGGCTTCTTCGTTAATTCCACCGAAGAGCATCGCTCCTGGCTGGTAGCCACAGGATATAGCATACTCCTGCAGCTCCTCTTTCTCAGCCTTGGATAATTCTTGACCAATTATATTTTGAAAGTTGAAGCCTTTTTCTTCCGAAATATCTTCGACAATTTCCTTCCCTTTTTCAGGCACTATGGCCAGGACTTCTTCTGCAGCAGCAGTAGTCTCCTCCGCAGCCAAATCCAAGAGCACTTTATCAATAGCAGATAATGTACTCTCCAGGTTGGTAGCTTCGGCAGGAGCTGCAGCTTCGGTAGCCGGTGTTATTTTTGATACTGAGGCCAGCGGTGACGTTTTCTCAATAGCTTGCATAACAGTAACAATTCTTCGCTTTTTTGGCCCAACTGCCTTTTTCGCTGCCGAAGGCTCATCCTTCTTCTATAAAAGCTTCGTCAGTTGGACTTAGCAGCCTGAGAGGTAAGGATTTGGTCATTACCTTTAAAATTTCTTCTACTTCGGCAGCAGAAGGCGTCGAAGGAGCTTCCTCTTCTATCTCAGCCATCTTCGGCTCTGGAGTTGCAGTTTTTCTCTTCTTCGAGGTTGCCACCTTCGGCTCAGGACTGGTCTTTCTCTTTTTCAGAGTTTTTTCATCTTCTTTTACCATCCTAGCAGCCTGTCTGCTCATGACACTGACAACCCTTTTTCTCTTTGGCCCTTCGGCACCCTTGCTTAGTCGTTCATAGTCAAGGTATTCAAAGTTTAAGGCGTCCATTACCCGATTCAACCTTCGTTTTGGTCGGGTGCCGAAGGCTGCAGTCATCAGTTGATCTTCTTTTTTAGTATAATTGCCCAAAATTTCGTTGCACATAGCCTCAATCATTTCTAACCATTCTTGGCAAGGCTCTTTGAATTGTTTCTCGAACTTGAAGCGATAGGGCAATCAAACAAGTTCATTCTTCTTCCTTGTTCCTTTCAGCTTCGGCATACTCCATTCACTCAATGTTGGAAATACCTTGTTGGCCAAGTATTCTTGCACCAGATCTCTAGTGTTGATCTATTCAGCCACCACCCTGAATTCTACTAAAGCTTGTTGGCATGATGACCCCGACGTTATGCGGCACAGGGGCCTAGTCAGTCTGAAGCTTAAGCTTAGTGGGCTCATGACCATCGTCTTCAACTTCTCCCTCTTCTTCTCATCGGCCTTGATATAGAACCACTCACTTTTCCAGCCGGTTGGCCACTTGGTACGATAGCTGAGCACCGGAGCCTTCGTATCCTTGCGATACGCGAAGTTATAATAGCCAAAATTTTCATGTAGCCCATCTTCTCTGGCCTTCGTTTGGTAATGTAGCTCATGCACTCGGCAGAAAGCTTCAGCATTTGGGTCCATTCCTTGGCTTCGAAGGGCCCAGATGAAGACGCTGAGCCTAACGATAGCATTAGGAGTCAGCTGATGAAGATAGATTTCATAATTATCCAAAACTTCTCCAATCATCTCGTGAAGCGGAAACTGCAATCCTGCTCTGAAAAAGCTTTTGAAAACTACTACTTCGTCATCTTTCGGCTTTGGAGTGGTTTCTTCTCCGACAAAACAAATAAGTTTTTTTCTCAGCTTCTCTGAAGTAACCTAGCTTCATCATCATGGGCACATCAGCCTCAGACACAGTAGATTTTTCAAAATCCAAGTGGCTGGGTTTTGATGGGATCAGAGTGTTATAGTCTTCCTCTTCTTCATCAACATTTTCTTCTTCGATGTCAGCTTGTTCAGCTTCGGCAGTAGATGCACCTTCGTCAATAGCTTCTTTCGTCACAACCAATCCTGATTGTCTCATGACTTTGGAGATCAGGGCTGCCTCGGTGGCTTCGGCCTCCTCTCCTTCACGGGTCACCCTTGCAGTCGAGCGTACTCTGGCCATCTGATGATGAATTTTTTACAGTTTTTACGAAGCTGATGTTTTTTACAGTCGTTTGACGAAGCTAATTCAAGATGATGGTTTGATCGAGAATGCAGTGAAAAAGCTTCAGCTATGGTTAATTTTTCAACAGCACAACAGTGCAATGGCAATGAATGTTGTGGTAACTTCACACTTACTCGTATGTTTATATAGTGCTGTAGGTGGGAAGGTGAATCACCAAGTTGCCCGCACCCGCTGAACAGTTACCCACACTCGCTGAACGGTGGACCACTCGGTGCCTGGGAGGTGAATCGCCAGACTGTGTGTACCCGCCGCATGGTGGGCCACCAAGCGCTCGGAATATTTTAATCGTTTCTCGACAACGAGATCAGGGAAGGTGTTTTTTGGACCTTCGGCATTCCGAAGCCTTGGAGATTTTTTCACGGATTAAGCTCGTTACGAAAAACGATCTAACACCGCGAAGGGGCTACTGTTGGGGGACTGCTTCGTCGCCGAAGGTCCTTTAAGAAGGAACACCTTCAGAAGATCAGCATATAAGCAAATACAAGCGCGAAGGTACACGCCGAAGCTACCATCCAGGGAGCTTTGGCATAGCGACATGCCTTGAGACGAAGGGCTGCACCGACTTAAAGAGGAAAAGACCAATTGGCCTATGGTAATTTGTGTCATGATTGTAACCAGTTGTCGAGAACATGAATATAATTTTGACCGGACTGCGTCCCGTGCCTATAAATAGGTGAACAGTACCCCTGTACTGTTCACGCTAGTCTGTACTCGCTTGTGCGTCACGCTTGAACTCTTTGTCTTCTGTCGAGCCGAAGGTACAAATGTAATTCAATATTATTCTTATTCATCCATGATGATATAATAAAGATCTATTAATAATGTTATATGATTATTCATGTTATTTCTCATATTTCATATACTTCGTCTTTCATTAACGTATACTGCGATGATGAAGGTACGTCCTTCATGACCTTCATCCGAAGATCGTTATATCCTAAGGGAAATAATGCTTCGAAGAACGAAGGGTATTAACCATTAATCTCATTTTGTGTTGCCTTGTTCTTAATTCATAGCATTTGAGAACAAATCCCCAACAATATCGTAGCACGGAATACGGATGTCACGACCGCCCTCTCGGTTGAATGGTTCAATTGTTTTCTCTCAGTTGTATGAGATCCGTTCTTTTCTCCCCTACACCGGCTAGTCTTTGCATGGCGGTCAGAATTAGGATCCAAAGCCGCTTCACGCATGCTTGATATTTTATTTCAACCGCCACAAAGAAGTTGCCTGCGGGCATGCAGCAAGTGACGCGGGTCACATCGAGCAGGGCGGCGACACACAACAACGATTTTTTTTCACATAAACAATACGAGATAAACAATACCACCAACAATAGATACAACCTACTATTGAAAAAATCATACTATTTGGAGGAATTGAAGCATGTCACGAGGCCAGGAGAGTTCGGCGAGGCCAGGAGACCTATCGGCTTGACAAAGAGTTGATGCAGATCTAACTACACAACAACGTTGAGGTAGAGCATGCTGATAACGTGTTGAGAACTACATTACCATGGATCATCAGATCCGCTCCTTTCCCTCCCGTCAGCATATTAGGCATGAGAAGTTGTAGAGTACCCGTCTCCCTTCCCATAAGCATGACAGAGGAAACACACGAGACACATGATATAGGGTTGGGTCGTTGGTTTCTTTCTGATCTCTGTAATATGAAGGGATGTAAAGGTTTCTTATATAGAGACTAGGCATGTGCCCGTGTGTTGCGACGAAAGACAAATTGACGAGCCTCCAACCGCTCAAGGCCTAGCGACGTGTGGCGTGACTGCAATGGTGATGGGAACGCTCGTGGGAAACAGTGCCTCGTTGCAGAGGATCACGAGCCCAAGCACGCCACCACTCAACGCCATGAGTTCCATCATCCTTTTGCGGGGCTGCCATTGCCACGAGCTCCATATATAAAATGAGTTGTTCAGATCATAATAACCAAAACAATGGTTTTGTTTAATTCATGTACTGCCTTCTAATATTAACAAAGTCTCAGACAATATTGACAAAGCATATATTCTTATCTAATTGCCTCATTCTTGATAAACCCACACAAGAATAGAAGAGCAGAAAAAATATAGATCAAGCAAGCATATCAAGGATATAGTATTTTTAGACAAAATACATAGCAAGTTTTGTGTAGCAGTTCTAGGCATGCCAAATACAGTGGCAATGCATAGCAAGTCTAGGCATGGCTATCGAATTTATGCAAACAATACTCATTCTTCACATGTTCTGTTGAATACATGTACTGCCTTCTAATGCGGTCGCAATGGTCCCATTGGGGCTTGGGGGCAAAAATTCAGCAAACACAGCATATGCATACTTTGGCCATCAGTCCAAAGCACACAGGTTAAATCGTTCCAGACTCGGGAGAGTTGACTTACAAATTTTCAAAACATCAAATAGTGGTACCATAATGCTACAGTAGCACCTCTTATTCTACTTTTCTCCCATGGACATCTCAATTTTATGGGACACACAAGGCAATTACATGGCACTATAAGATAATCTGGTTCAGGTATAATCTCTTCACATGTTTGTGTGAATCACACGCTTAACACAATCAGAAGCACATATTTGAGGTTGGTGCAAGAGAACTCTATCTTCTTAACAGATAGAGTTCTGCATCTGCCTGCTGCTCACAATCCTTGGTTATGTCCCCAGAATCATCTATGTCCTTGCTGCTCTCGACTCTGACCAGCACGAGAGGGGATACTACACCCTTGCTTAGAGCATCTGGTTGTGTCAGGCGGGCCTGCACAGTTGAGTCGAAATCAGTATTTTTCTCGTGTGGATTGTCTGACATGGCATAACCGGCAATGGGTAACCAAGTGTGTGGTCTAGTGCTATATCTCAGTTACCCAACTTGTGAGCTCTCTTTATTGTGATCCAGTTATTCAATCTGTAATTGTGATACTACAAGAGAATAAGATGCACCTGTATCTCTGAGAGCAACTGTGCTTTATGATTAGTGCTACCTTGGGCTCAAAAACACGTGAACAGTCGTTCTATGAAATGCGATGTGTACACACATGTTCTTTGAAATCTCCTGCAGACCAAAAGGGGATACTGCCAGATGTATCGTGTAGTAATTTTGACGTATGTTGCTCTGGGCCACTTCTTTCTTACACACATAGAATAGAACTGATATAAATTATGCCCCTTCTGGACGGGCAGCTGGTAAACACCTTCATGTCGACGATGGTTCAGTGTGCAGGCAGTGAAATATGTATGAAAATGAATCGTTTCCCGTGATGCGTGTTCGTGACCATGTGCAACCCAGCGGTTTGTGTGCTGCCGCTCTTGATGCTTTGTTTAATGAATCTTCGGATTGAGCCTGTATATATGTTTGCTTGTCCCAAAAATCTGGTAGTCATACGCTGGTTGATTCAGGAGGTTTTGGTAGTGTATTTATTCTGAACAATACATCTGATTCTCTTCTGGATTCTTAACACCGCCGCTTCTGAACCTTTTTTTTGTTACTGATTAATTGGACTGGTCGTCATCCGTGGCCTACAAGTTCTGGGAAGAATGGAAGATCATTGGAGGGGAATATAATCAGCGAACGAGACAGATCCATGGTGCAGGTGTACCGCGCCGCACGGCTGGTTCATGTTGCGCCGTCACTGTCAGCACCAAAATTAGTCACTGTCAGCACCACCAAAGTTAAGGCGCCGCCGAGTCGACCCACGTAGACAGAAGCCCTCGTGCCCGATGGTCGTTCCACCCTGATCACGACAACGCGAGGCTAGAAAAGCTGCCAGCCGAGCAGCCAAACAGGTGAGCCACAGCGGCGGCCGCCCCTTGGCGTCCGCGTGTTCCTAGCCCGAACCGCAGCAGCGGCCGCTCCTTGGTGTCTGCGTGCTCCGTCGTCTGCTGCAGCGCGGCCACCGTGATCGCCAGTGCGGCGGCGAGCAGGCGGGCGCGAGGCTGCGCCACCATTTGCGTATCGCAGATTCGCTCGAGGGCTTGGACGGTGTGGTCCTAGGATCGTCGGGCTTGGAAGAAGAAGACCACACAATAAGCTTACCAGCTTTCTTTGCAGCACGGGAGAGTAGCTCCTCAATTAAACTCTGCAGGATCACCCTCAGGAAACCGCTCCATAAAATTCTCAACATGCGGCACTACCTCCTCATTGTTTGGGTACTGATATAAGCCATCAGACGAAAGAACAAGAAACTGATCCCTGATGGAGAGCTTATGATGGCAAAGAGTAGGTGTGCATAATATATATGTGTTCGAACCAGAATTGAGCGGCGGACTGTCCGGCCCTGAGGCCGGACGGTCCGCGGTCCGGACGGTCCGCGCCTGTGGGCCGGACGGTCCGCGCGTGCGCAGAACAGATTAGGGTTCCGAGTTTTGTGCTACGGTTGTTAGCTATATTCGCGGGATTAGCTCGGAATCAGTTGTGTAAAGGGTCTAGCCCCCCTCCTCTATAAATAGAGAGGTCTACGGCCGATTTGTAATGATCAACAATCGAATCAATACAACTTCTATTTCGCATTTTATCTTAGGAGTAGTTCTAGTCTAGTTTAGGTTTAGCTATCCAATCCCCAAATTCTTCGTCTCTCTTCGGCTCTACGTCGATTAGAGGAGTCTAGGTCGGCCAGCCCGAGCCTAGACACCACCTAGGATCTCTACTCCCCGACGGGGTCCCTCCCGGGAGCGAGATCCAGGCGCCGTCGGCGATCTCCCGCCGTCCCTGCGTACGCGCGGACCGTCCGGCCCAGGGCGCGGACCGTCCGGCCGTCAGGCAGGAGCCCTAGCCGCGCACCAGGCCGCGGACCGTCCGGCCCCAGGCCGCGGACAGTCCGCCCTTGCGCAGAGAGCACCACCGCGCCTCGCACCAGGCCGCGGACCGTCCGGCCCCTGCGCGCGGACCGTCCGCCCCTGTGCAGAGGGCACCGCCACGGTTCTTGTTGAGTGTTTGGCGCTCTGAAAAGGCGTCAACATACTTTTTGGCGACTCCGCTGGGGAAGACATATCTAAGCCTATCAAATCGGCCCTCAATGGCCGGTTCAAGGGATAGCTCTGATATTTCTCCAAGCAACATCATAGAGCCGACTTGGGAAACCTTGCCGGCTGACGAGCAGCTCCAGTTTGAGGAGCACAAGGAGCGGATGATCCAGGAGGCGAAAGCAAAGTTCTTGGCCAACTTCAAAGTGGACAGGAACAACAAGGTCGTCCGACATCGGGCGACGGATCCGGCTTCGCTCCAACCCACGCCAGATATCCCCAATGTAAGTAATACCAACGATCTGCAATCTCTTAGAAATTATGTAGAAGATCAGCGTGAACAAATGCAGAACATCATAGGGGGTATGCAAAGCGATCTTAAGAGACTAGTACGTGCATTTGATAAATCTAGTACCGCAAATTTTCCTTCGCACGAGGTTGAGTTAGGAGATAACGCGTGTAACACATCGGCTACAGGTTGTCACGACCAGTCACAACCCCTTTATGGGATGCCGATGGACACATACCCTAAGCAACCGCAAATCGGCAGCAAACCAGCCGATCTGCACATGCCCGGACCGTCCGCACGTGAGCGCGGACCGTCCGGGCCAGCAACAGTCGGGCCTAGTTTTAATGAGTTACCTAGATATGCGCCCGAGCCACCATACACGGCACAGAACCCAAACTACCCAGTCGGACGGTCCGCATACAACGACGGACGGTCCGCATATAACCACGGACGGTCTGGGTACGTATCCGGACAGTCCGTGCATGAGTCTTTTGAGGAAGATTATTACATGAATCCTCGCCCGTCCCAGCAACACTTCCCATCACACTATGCGATGCACCAGCCCATTAATTCAGGATCCAGAGCCCAGGAAAGCTTTCCAGCCCCATCTAGAAGGCCGGAAAGAAACGATCAAACCTATGACCCATATAGGGCAAATGAAAATGCACCACGTAACTCAAACCAATGGGGGGAAAGACAACGTGCTAATGTCCAGCCAACCCCACCTATGTTTGACCAGAGAGCCGGTGGTCTCGCACCGGCTGCCATTGATATAGTAAGGGAAGAAATAGCCGGGGCGTTCCGAGATAAGCTCGGAGTAAGCATGGTCCCTGGGGGGCAATCATATCGGAAACCTTATGACAGCCGATTTGATCACCACCCATACCCACAGGGAACCAGGATACCCGAATTCGCAAAATTTTTGGGTGATCAAGGGAAAAACACACGTGAACATATAGGCCAGTTCTTAGCACAATTGGGAGAATTGGCCGACACAGAGGCATTTCGCGTACGTTTATTTTCATTATCGCTAACAGGAACCGCGTTTGCATGGTATGCCACTTTACCTCCTAATTCCATTTCATCATGGGGGGATCTAGAACAAAAATTTCATGATCATTTTTTCTCCGGTGACTATGAGTTGGATTTGGTAGATTTAGTGTCGTTGCGACAGACAAAAGATGAATCGGTTAATGATTACATCCGGAGATTCCGAGATACGAGAAACCGATGCTTTCAAATTCATTTAGCAGAGAAACAGCTAGTAGGATTAGCCTTTAATGGTCTGCGATATTATTTAAAAGAAAGATTAGAAGGCATCCAATTCTTTACACTAGCACAATTACACCAGAGAGCTTTGGCTTGTGAAAGCCGAAGCAAAGAAACTGCTAAAACAATTCGTCACAACGTACATGTAGTAGAATGCGACCAAAGTAGCTCAGAAGACGAATCAGCAGAGGTGTATGCTGCTGAAATGGTTTGGCCAAAGCAGGCCAAATCTTCGGCTTGTGCCTCCTTACAGCCGGTTCAAAAGAAACGGCAAGAGGAGGTTAAGTTTACATTTAATGTTGGTAAGTGTGATAGAATATTTGATGAATTACTTAAGAATGGCAACATTAAAATAAATCACACTGTTCCATCCGCCGACGAGCTAAAACGTCGTGCATATTGCAAGTGGCATAACTCATTTTCTCATGCCACTAATGATTGTAATGTATTTCGGCGACAGATTCAATCGGCCATTAACGAAGGACGATTGAAATTTCAGGAAATGCAGGTGGATACAGAGCCCTTTCCGATGAACATGATTGACTTCGAGGGCAAGAAAGTCCTGATTCGGCCAAATACAGCTGATAAAGGCAAAGGCAAGGAAACAATCATCGGCAATGCTAAAAAGGCCGATGGGGATTGTAAAGCCTCTTGCAGGAAAGTGGTTGCCGAGAAGACTCCCGATGGAGGGGAGACCCTGAAGGTGACCATCACAGCCTCTAGCCTTGGGGGGCAAGCGCAGACGGGAAGACAGTTGCAGGAACCCGTGCTGCGCATCACGGACAGTCCGCCGTCCAGACGCGGACGGTCCGACGCTTCGCCGGACGGTCCGGAGGACTCTGGCGGACGGTCCGGCCGTGCTCAGGACCCCCAGCGACCACGTACCTTCAAGCCACGACGACCCGAGATAGGTACGTGGAAAACCAATATATTTAAAGCAGCTGGTCGGCTGATCAAGCCTGGCCCGACTTTCGATCAATTGTTGTCTAAATACGTGAAAAAGAAGGTCGGTCCTAATGACCGGCCACCAAAGCGACCCCGCTCACCCATTCATGAGCAACGTCAGGTCAGGCCGATTGGATTACCTCACCAATCGGATGAAATGAAAGGTCCTATTGTACAATTGAGACCTAACATGCCAATATGGACACCTCCACCTCCATATCCACCTATGCCATATCCATACACATATTTACCTCCGCCATATGTCCCAAATCAAATGTGGGGCATGCCACCATATCCATTTGGGATGCCACAGTACCCCACCTGGGGGGCACCCCCAAACATCTGTTTTTGACAGGTTGACGCCACCAGTACAAGACCGATTGAGCACTGCTCAATCCGGTCACCAGGCACAAACCCAACAGGATTGCCGGACTACTCGGCCTTCCAGGCCGACCAATCCGGCAGGGGGGCATATGCCTGCAGCAACTCAAAAAACAACAAAAAAGGACATCATCAAAATAGGCACTGCAGATGTTGTCATACAAGAAGATAATAAAGGGCCGATGATTTTCGGCGAATCGGCCAACACGATTGAAAAGGATACGGCTACCATCAAAACAGCCGATCCAAAATACTCCATGCCTCGATGGTGTCCAGCGGGATTGACACGATCCCAAAAGAGAAAATTACAACGCCTAAGAGCAAAGGAGAGCCAGGAGAAGGAGGCGGAAAAGACATTTAATGACACACATCCACTATACCCGCCACCGCAAAAGAAATGGAGACCGAAGGCCGTTGAGAAAAAACAAACAGCCACAGAAATAGAAAGTCAATCTGCACCAGGCGCGGACCGTCCGGCCTCTGCGCGCGGATCGTCCGCCGTTCACCAGGAAGTGTCTGGACAACCTGCACCAAGCGCGGACCGTCCGACCCCCACACGCGGACCGTCCGCCGTTCACCAGGAAGCCTCCAACGACACGACAACATCAATGGAAGAGGATGACCTGCTGGGAGAAGACCTGGTCGACTACGAGGCTTCTCCAGAACGCCCAGGTATGGATGTAAATATTATTACATTTTCTGCCGATTGTACTATCATCGGCGACGATGAACCTGTTGTTGCCCAGTTTGATTTTGGTCCTAAAGAAGCCGCCTTTACTAAACCAAAGGAATCGGTAAATCATTTAAAGCCGCTCTTCGTGCGCGGTCACATTGATGGGATACCGATTGCTAAGATGTTGGTAGATGGAGGGGCGGCTGTAAATCTAATGCCTTATTCATTATACAGTAAATTAGGTAAACAAGATGACGAACTTGTCAAGACCAACATGACCCTCAGCGGTGTTGGGACTGATAGTTCGATCAAAGCCAGGGGAGTCACGTCCGTTGAATTAACCATCGGGACTAAGACCCTTGCTGCTGCATTCTTCGTCGCTGATGTAGAAGGAAATTACAGTTTAATCCTAGGCAGAGATTGGATTCACGCCAATCAATGTATACCTTCTACATTACATCAAATGCTGATACAATGGGTAGGCGATGACATAGAACAAGTACATGCTGATGTATCGGCCTGCATCGCTGTGGCCGATGCCCCTGTACTCTGGACTTATGAGACTGCTACATGTCTCACAGGAGTAGACTTTTCTGATTATCAATTCATAAGTATAGATAAGAAAGGTTTCATTCCTGTAATGCTAGAGCCGATGGAGAATCGGCTAAATCCTAAATAAAGTTAAATGATGAATACACACAAAGTTCATGAGTCTTTGGTCACGGACAGTTCGGCCGCCAAGGCCGGATGGTCTGGTCTTTCACAAAAGAGTTCGGACTTTAAGACCGAACATCTACCACAGCGAAAGGACAGTATTACGGATGATCCGGTCCACGAGACCGGAAAGTCCGCCATCACACAAAGATCATCTGATTCCTCTGTGGGGGACATGATAGAGGAATTCAGAGATCTTGATAAACTAGGACAGGGGTTTACATCGGCCGATCCTTTGGAGGAGATTGACATAGGAGATGGTAAAACTCCAAGGTCGACTTTTGTAAACAAGACCCTGGAGACCGATCCTAGAGATGAGATGATCGGTCTATTGAAGGAATATTCAGATTGCTTTGCTTGGAATTATACTGAAATGCCTAGATTAAGCCGAGAGATCGTAGAGCATCGGCTGCCTATTAAATCTGGTTTCAGACCTTTCAAGCAAAGAGCTAGAACATTTCGTCCAGATCTTCTCCCACGCATCAAGGACGAAATCCACCGGCTGCTAGAAGCTGATTTTATCAGACCTTGCAGATACGCAGAATGGGTCTCCAATATTGTGCCGGTGGAGAAGAAGGAGTCAGGTAAACTTAGAGTATGCATTGATTTTCGCAATTTAAATAGAGCAACTCCTAAAGACGAATATCCCATGCCCATAGCCGATACATTAATCAATAATGCATCAGGAAATAGAATTATTAGCTTCCTTGATGGTAATGCCGGATATAATCAAATTTTCATGGCCGAAGAAGATGCGTCTAAAACGGCCTTTATATGTCCAGGCTTCATTGGTTTATTTGAGTGGGTTGTCATGACATTTGGTCTGAAAAATGCTGGTGCTACTTATCAGAGGGCTATGAATTTGATCTTCCATGAGTTGTTAGGAAACACTGTGGAAGTTTACATTGATGATATTGTAGTCAAATCGGCTGAGTTTAGTTCTCATATAGCTGATTTGTGCAAAGCCTTTGATAAAATGTGTCAGTATGGTTTGAAAATGAACCCACGTAAATGTGCTTTTGGAGTGTCGGCTGGTAAGTTTTTAGGATTTGTCATACATGAACATGGTATAGAAATAGACCCTGACCGAATCAAGTCTATTCGGAATGTGGGACCTCCGACCTGTAAGGTCGAGGTACAAAGGTTTCTCGGCAAGGTGAATTATTTACGAAGGTTTATTTCTAACCTAGCCGGGAAGATTGATGCGTTCACCCCTATTCTTCGGCTTAAGAATGATGCCAAATTCGCTTGGGGGGCAGAACAACAAGAAGCATTTGATCTCATCAAAAAATACTTATCTTCGGCTCCCGTATTAAAAGCACCACGAGCAGGAGTACCATTCCGATTATACATTGCAGCTGAGGATAAGGTCATTGGGGCTGTTCTAACACAAGAAACCGAGGGGAAGGAGCATGTGGTGACATATCTAAGCCGAAGGTTGGTGGATGCTGAAACAAGGTACACTTTTATTGAAAAGTTATGCTTATGCTTGTTTTTTGCATGCACCAAATGTAGATGCTATTTATTGTCTAGTCATTGCACTGTTTCTGGTCAAGCCGATGTGATCAAATACATGTTGCATAACCCAATTATGAGTGGTAGAATTGGTAAGTGGGCCTATGCACTCGTAGAATATGACTTGGCCTATGAACCATTGAAATCTATGAAGGGCCAAGTCATAGCAGATTTCATTGTAGAACATCGGGTTAATGATATTCATGAACTAGACATGTCATACCTCACTATTACTCCTTGGAATTTATATTTTGATGGATCGGTTTGCAATGAAGGGCAAGGAATTGGCATTGTGCTTGTTTCACCAAGTAATGTCTCCTTTGACTTCTCTAGCCGATTGAAAACGTATTGCACTAATAATCAAGCTGAATATGAGGCCCTCCTATTCGGTTTAGAACTGTTAAATGGTATGGGAGTAAAACATGTGAAGGTATTTGGTGATTCTCAGCTGGTTGTCCAACAAGTGTTAGAAGAATATCAATGTCTTGATGGTACTCTAAATAGTTATCTTGAGAAATGTTGGAGCATAATCCATTCTTTTGATGAATTCAGTATTCAGCATATCTCTAGAGTTGAGAATCATAGAGCTAACAACTTGGCACAAGATGCATCGGGTTATCGGATAAAGAGAGGGAAATTTCACAAAACTGAAAATCTGATAACCAGTGCAGAGCCAAAATCCCAGGTCGCGGACCGTCCGCGTGTTGACGCCGGACCGTCCGAGGTTACCAGAAAGGTTCTCTTAATCGATTCGGCTGACAATGAAGCCGATACAAGTGATTGGAGGATACCTATACTTAACTATTTGCAAAATCCCAATATCAGGACAGATAAGAACATTCGGCGAACAGCTTTCAAGTATGTTTTGATGAGTGATGAACTTTACCGCCGAACGGTTAATGATATCCTGCTTAAGTGCTTGGGCCCAGATGATGCTATATTAGCCATGGCCGAAGTACATGAAGGAATTTGTGGTACCCATCAATCAGCCCCAAAGATGAAGTGGTTGTTGCGAAGGTCTGGTTTTTATTGGCCTAGTATGACAGCTGATTGTTTCAAGTACTACAAGGGGTGCCAAGTGTGTCAAAAATTCGGCGACCTACAGTTGGTCCCTGCAGCCGAATTACATCCTGTCATCAAGCCTTGGCCATTCAGAGGATGGGGATTAGACTTTATTGGAGAAATTCATCCTTCATCATCAAAGGGGCATCGGTTTGTGTTAGTTGCCACTGACTATTTCACCAAATGGACTGAAGCCGTTGCTCTAAAGAACATGACGCACAAGGAGGTAATTGAATTCATAACTGAGCATATTATTCATAGATTCGGCATTCCCCAGACCTTGACTACAGATCAAGGTACTTCTTTTATGTCAAAGGAGGTACGTGAATTTGCTGAATTATACAGAATTAAGCTGCTTAATTCGTCTCCATATTATGCTCAGGCCAATGGACAGGCCGAGTCTAGTAATAGGACGTTGATTAATTTGATAAAGAAAAAGGTATCTGATAATCCTAGACATTGGCATAAGATTTTGTCTGAAGCTTTATGGGCTCATAGAATATCTAAGCATAGTGCTACTAAAGTATCTCCTTTTGAGCTTGTCTATGGGCAGGAAGCAGTGTTACCTGTGGAAATAAGTTTGAATGCTGTCAGGTTTGCCAGACAAAATGATCTAACTGCTACTGATTATTATAATTCAATGATGGATAATATTGATGAGGTGACCGACAAGAGGATGATAGCTTTGGGAGCAATAGAAAAGGACAAGATCATGGTAGCCAGGGCCTACAACAAGAAGGTCAA
Organism: Zea mays; assembly: GCF_902167145.1. NCBI lineage: Eukaryota > Viridiplantae > Streptophyta > Magnoliopsida > Poales > Poaceae > Zea > Zea mays. Next base: position 6,163,713 of record NC_050104.1, on the reverse strand, counting down.
AGCAAAATCATTCCAAGTAGGAGACTTGGTGTGGAAGACCATTCTACCTCTGAGGAATAAAGACCGAAAGTTCGGGAAATGGTCGCCAAGCTGGGAGGGTCCTTATAAAGTGAAACAGGTGATGTCTGGTAACGCTTATTTACTACAAACATTACAAGGCAAGGATTTACCTAAGGCTTTGAATGGGCGTTTCCTCAAACAGTACCATCCTAGTATGTGGCAAGATGCCTAAGGAAACCGATGTAATCACATCGAGTTAGTTGCTTTTGGTTCGCCCAGCTCCACCAAAAGGCAGGGGGGCATATGTTCGAACCAGAATTGAGCGGCGGACTGTCCGGCCCTGAGGCCGGACGGTCCGCGGTCCGGACGGTCCGCGCCTGTGGGCCGGACGGTCCGCGCGTGCGCAGAACAGATTAGGGTTCCGAGTTTTGTGCTACGGTTGTTAGCTATATTCGCGGGATTAGCTCGGAATCAGTTGTGTAAAGGGTCCAGCCCCCCTCCTCTATAAATAGAGAGGTCTACGGCCGATTTGTAATGATCAACAATCGAATCAATACAACTTCTATTTCGCATTTTATCTTAGGAGTAGTTCTAGTCTAGTTTAGGTTTAGCTATCCAATCCCCAAATTCTTCGTCTCTCTTAGGCTCTACGTCGATTAGAGGAGTCTAGGTCGGCCAGCCCGAGCCTAGACACCACCTAGGATCTCTACTCCCCGACGGGGTCCCTCCCGGGAGCGAGATCCAGGCGCCGTCGGCGATCTCCCGCCGTCCCTGCGTACGCGCGGACCGTCCGGCCCAGGGCGCGGACCGTCCGGCCGTCAGGCAGGAGCCCTAGCCGCGCACCAGGCCGCGGACCGTCCGGCCCAAGGCCGCGGACAGTCCGCCCTTGCGCAGAGAGCACCACCGCGCCTCGCACCAGGCCGCGGACCGTCCGGCCCCTGCGCGCGGACCGTCCGCCCCTGTGCAGAGGGCACCGCCACGGTTCTTGTTGAGTGTTTGGCGCTCCGAAAGGGCGTCAACAATATGGTGTATCACCTATATACTCATTGTGAAACATCTCTAGCAACCCATCATTGAACCTTGTCGATAAATCAGACAGACTTCTCATTAAAATTTACTTGTTTCCCCTATATGGACCTTTCATAACAATCAACCTATAGTCTCTTTACCTGTTTGAGATACCCAGCACCAAATGCACGGGTAACTGTTAGACGACCTTTCACTCTATCATTAACAACACACTGATCATCATCTAGATGTTCGCGTCTGATCCTCTGCACTTCCTGCACATCAACACAAAAGAACATGAGTTCACATGCAGAAAGAATTCATAGGCTAAAACACTTATGATGCTTCCCATCTACTCATACTATCCCATGACATATAAATTCATAACTCCAAAAGAAAAATGGTTTGCCGATTGTAAAGCCATGTTGTTGAACAGACCAGCCCACATACTGCACATGTATTCACAGAAGCCACCAGAGAGCATGTTCAACCAGGATAACAAAAAATGTGTTTGAATATTTTTTTATATGATGCAAGCTCATCTTTTCAGTAAACCCAGTAGATGCACAAATGCATTAGCAATTTAGCACTATGCATCAATTCAGCTATGTCTGCAAAAAGATTACCTCTTCAATGCTCGTGCTATGATCAGTCGACAGCTGCAATGCCTCGAGCCCAATTGCCAAATACCCAGGGATCCTTGTCTCGGTCTCCAAGCCCACACCAATGTCCTCCACCCACATGCTTCCAATCAACCAATCTTCGTCATCCCATCGCTGCGCCACAATGGCACGGCTATCCCCAAGGTTTCATTACATACACATCGTCATCCCTCAACAGAACCACGACCAGACAAGCTCCGGTCACTGCCAGCTCTAGGTGGGATCCCATTGACTGACTGGTCCTGTCCAGGTACGCCGACTCCGTCGTAGCTAGCGCCCGGGCCAGTGCGCTCAGTACCGCCCTGTGATCCCTCACCGCCGGCGCGGCCGTCAACCTCTTAACTCCACACTCCCTGCCGCTTTGACCATCGCCAGCGGCGGCCACAAGGGCCCACAAGGGATGCCTCTGTTCCTTGAGCCTGGCAAGCGATAGCGCGAACCGGCCGGAGCCCGAGAAGTCGAGTTCGCTATCCTCATCCTCACCATCCGCCAGGAACTGCCACAGTCGCTTGGATTTCGGATCGGCCTCTTTGTAGAAGATCCCACGGAGCTCGCGCAGCAGGAAGCGGTAGAGATTAGCGATCAGGAAGTCCGGGGCCTCGGGGGCCGTTGAAGCCGTCATAGATGCCGACGAAAAGCCAGCGCTGATCCTCGGTGACAACCACGTGGACCTTGTCCTCCCCGGCGCGGTCGTGCGCCCACTGAACGCCGTCCTCCCGGCGGAGCGGCACGGCGCATGGTCGGTTCTTCTCCGAGATGCTCCGCGCAGGGCCACAACTCCCTGGGCCCGCTGGACGAGTAGGACAGCAACCGATTCGCACCGGTCTCCGCCGCCACGAGGTCCGTCTGGGGAGTCCCCTGTAAGCCGCACCCTGATCCTGGACCCGGCGGCCAGCGCAGCGGCGGGACGCCGTCGGGGGAGAACCACACGGGCGGCCTCTCGACGGCCATGTCGTCGTGGTTGCCGAACACCGTCGCCCACGACACGCCCTGGCCTCGGGCTCGCGTTCGGGACCAAGAGGTTGTAAGCCGTCACCAGGTCACTGAGGTACACCACCAAGTCTGAGCGAAGATGCGTGGATCGGATTCCGCCGCCGTAGAGACCGTGAGGCAGAGAGGGAGTTCCGTTTCAGTTCTTTGATTCTTTCGGAGGAAAAGTGAAAGGGTCAGGGGAAGCAAAAGGAGAGCGTGCGCAGACACGCACCTGGGTTCTCGGCGTCGAGGACGGCGGCCATGACGCGGTCGGACGTGGCGTCCTGCGCGGGGCCCCAGTCCGTCCACGCGTCTGCAGGTTCGCGAACAGGGCCACTTTGAACGCTCCTAGCCCGAACCACAGCGGCGGCGGCCCCTTGGCGTCTGCGTGCTCCGTCACCGGCCGAAGCGCGGCCACCGTGATCGCCAGTGCGGCGGCGAGCAGGGCGGACGCGAGGCTGCGCCACGACTTGCGCATCGCGGATTCGCTCGAGGGCTTGGACGGTGTGGTCCTGGGAGCGTCGGGCTTGGCGCGTTCTTGGTCTGGTGAAGCCCCGCGTTTGGAGTCGGAGGGAGGTGGGCGACATTCACTCGTGTCGATTTGGGCGCTGTCACCTCCTTCCATGTAGAGCGCGAGAGCAGGGGAGAGAGCGGATCGAGGCCGCCGTCCGCGAACAGTGATTCCGTCGATTTGGGCTCCAGCAACTCCTTCCATGTAGAGCGCGAGAGCAGGGGAGAGCGGGGCGCCGGCTTTCAGGGAGCAGATCGAGCGGCTTTGGCGAGGCCTTGCCTTCCATGTAGAGCGCGAGAGATGGGGATGCACGGGCTGTGATTCCGTCGATTTCGGGGCCAGCGGCTCACCTTCCATGCAGAGTGGAACGCCTGCGGGGCGAGAGAGACGGCGGGGGCAACGACCGCGGCGACGCCATGCTTGACAGGCGGGATCGCGGGGCTGCGGCAGGAACGCCATGCGTGGAAGGGGATCGCGAGGGCTGCGGCAGGGACGAGCGCGGGAGGGACGCGGGATGCGGCAGGGGCGTTGGATGCGGGTTGGACGCTTTGGATGCGGCAGAACGTGCACCACGGTTGGCTGTGAACACCTACAATAGGTACTTAATTAGTAGTAGAGATGTGAGACCCCTAAGGGGCAAAGTCGTTATTTGTTCATATAACCCTAACTAGGATTACTTAACCGTTCCCACGCACGTGCGGATGAATACTTCAACGGCGTCATAGGTCGTTTCCTCTCCGCGCGCGTCGCGGGCGTCGTCGGCGCGGACAGCGGTCATGGCTCATGGGAAGCCAGACGAACACCGCCGCGCCCCTGCATCGCCAGTCCTTGCTCCAGATTCATCTGCGGTCATGGCGAGAGGTCGCTCCCTTGGAAAGCGGCGGCTGCCGTTTCTGGACATGCACGGACACGGACGTGTCGGTCCATGTCAGTACGTCAGGAGTCCGGAGAGGGCCTGCATGAGGTAGACGAGGGCCACGTGATGTTCCACTCCTTGATTGAGCTGGGGAAGGTCGTACTGGTCTACAAATTCAGAGTTGGGCCGCAAGAGTGAATACACTATACACCTGGTCGTGTCCCCCTCTCTCTCTTTTTCGTCGGAGCGCGGGTGGGCCAACCCAATGCAGCCCATTAACACAATGGTCGTAAAACGGAATTTTTCATTTTATTTCTGAGTTATTGCCGTGGTCTGAATATTTCTTCTTTACTTCCAAAACCAGACATCCTGCTCCATAAACTGAGAAAGCCGTTCAAATTACCTTTGGACTTGTTCGGTTAGCTCTTAATCCAATCCATGTAGATTGAGTGAAATTGGATGTGTTTAGATCCAAGTAAGTCAAACTCTTAATTTTTTCCAATCTCATCCAATACACGGGCAATGGGATTAACCGAACAAGGCCTTACCTGGATTGAAGTGGTTTTGAATGTGGTTTCATTTTCTTTTTAGTTAACAAAAAAAACTGGTAGGCAATCGATAAGATTTTTACACTACTCTAAGCTTATAAAGTATTTCAAAAACTATTCTAGGGACAGATTAGGACAACATACCCAAACACTTATAGAACAATCAAATATCTCTAGAAGCTTCAAAAATATAAATTTAGACCTAGAGAAATAGTAAAAGTATCCAAACAATATTGAATTGTGTGTTGTGTCTGTTTGGATGCAAACATGCAGTCATGATATGGATTTGTGTTTTTTTGTGTCTTAGGTTTTTATCTGGAAAATTTTGAAAACACGTCTACACAACAATTAGAATTTTTGAAAATCTTTCATATCTTTTATGTTTTCACATATTGCTAGAGCTAGCTAAATATGATTTTTAGAAGATTCTAGGTATATTCTTACGAGCTCTAATATCTTTATTTCAAATTTACTTTTAAAATCTATCTCTACGATTGTTTATCAGAGTTTTAGAGTAATAGAGATATTTTTCATTGTTTAAAGACCTGATCAAGTATTTACGAAACTTTTTAACCTAAAATAGGACTATCTTTAAAGCTAATTCAAACTAGGGCAGGTAGATAATTTTAGTATAAGAGTTCATAGTGTGAGATGTTGGGTTTCGTTGTTAGATAAGAAAATCAGATTACAACATTATTGCAGGGAGGTAAAAAGTAGGACTGAGCATTCAGTTTTTTTAAAACATCGGTTTGGTTTTTCGGTTTTATAGACATAAGGAATTGACTGGTTTATTAGAAAATGCAAATCGATTAGTTCGGTTTTGATTTTTTTTTACTTTGGTTTTTTGGTAAAATTGAACACCAAACTTATAATAAGAAGGTTACAATGCAGCGTGTCGGAGAGAAAATCTCCGGCCGGGTGGCGGAATGCACCCGCCCTAAATCCTAAGATGAGGAGGCGCCTAAGCGTTTTGTTTGTCTGCTAAGTGATGAACGAACACAAGAACACACAAGGGTTTAGAGTGGTTCGGGCCGCCGGAGCGTAATACCCTACTCCATTGTGTGATGTATTGAGCTTGAGAGCTTGTAAGAACTTGTGAGCGTCTAAGTGTGTCTAAGTCTGAGTGAGCTTGAGTTGTAACGTTGCGTGCCTCCCTTTTGATAGCTGAAGGGGGGCACGTACAAGGGTGCTGAGCCCCGACATGCGGGCCCAGAGACATAACGGATGTAATACTTGGAGCAACTAATGCTGGTCGCCAGTGCAATCTCCTTGTGCCCTGATATCCGTGGTCTGCGTAGCATTGGCGTGCAGCGGAAGCTTCCCTGGCTACGTACGAGTGATGATGAGCATAGTGTATGCCGCAGCACGGGTGTACTGTCCGCCACCGGAGTGAACGGGCACGCCGCCTGCAGGATGGCCTGGACGCCTCCCGTTAGCAGAGAGGACAGAGCTCATTTAATGCTGAGGCGGCACATCGCTTATCAGTGGAGTAGACGGGGCGCATTTAATGTTGAGGCGGCACATCACCTGCCAATTTGACAGGCGGCGCGCCTCACCCGTAATAAATGCGCGCGGCCCAGAGGCCTTACGTCCGACTCTGCCCGTTGGCTTACGTCACAGGCGGCTGGCCACGTGGCAGCGTCGGGTCTCCGCCTGAGCGGGGAGCAGGGACGTACGCAATATGGTCCGGACACGTGTTGGACTCGGACCCCCGCCTGGCCTTGATTAAGGTCCGGATAGTCCTTCTCTTAGAATCCCGGGACCTTGTTGTGAGCGGCCTGGGCCCCACACATGGAGGTCCGGGACCCGTCTCGGGGGTCCGGTCTGTACTTCGTGGAGGTCCTGGACCCTGCCCGGAGGTTTAGGCTGTGTATCCAGGGTTCCGGCACTTTCCCGTCTCGGGGGTCCGGTATGTACTTCGTGGAGGTCCTGGACCCTGCCCGGAGGTTCAGGCTGTGTATCCAGGGGTCCGGCACTTTCCCGTGTGGGTCCGGACCCACTGTTGACACCATGGAGTATATTGTCTTTCTTGGCCACGTGGTGGCCCTAGAGCCGTCCACGTGGTGGGGTCATGTGTTGTTCGTCACGCGACTAAAGATAGCCGCATGGACACCGCACCTTCATACTGTAGTAACGGGTACCCCCATTTCCAGGGTAGTGACAGTGGCCCCCGGGCCTGCCTCAGGGGAGGATACGAGCCTACAGGTGGGGCCAAAGCTGGATTGTCGATTGGTGTGTTTGCTTCCATGCGCTCGCTGGCGTAATTACTACCAGTCCGCCCTCGGTCACGCCAACTGCCACGCCTGTCCTCGCGGCTGACTTACCCGTGACCTCCGCACTTGATGCTTTTGCTGGGCCACGCGCGGGGTGCCTCGATACTGCTGCATTGGTTTTGAAAATTTTTTGTCTTCTGCGGAGGCCCCGAGGAGGCGCGGTACTGGCGCGAGCGGCGGTTCGACTTCTCTACACCCAGGAACCGGCGCCATGGAGGATGACTTGTGGGCCCGGGCCCCCGTGTCAGAGACTGGGTTGTTGGTTTCGGCGGAGGTGAAGAGGCGCACTACCGTAGACGGTGGCGTGCTCCTTACGCGGCGGTTCGCCCTCTCCACACATGGAGACCGACACCCAAGGAGTATGACTCGTGGGCCCGGGCCCCCGTGTCAGAGGCTGGGCCGCTGCTTTCGGTGGAGATGAAGAGGCGCACTACCGCAGGCGGTGGCGTGCTCCTCACGCGGCGGTTGCCTCCTCTGCACACGGAGACCGACACCCAAGGAGTATGACTCGTGGGCCCGGGCCCCCGTGTCAGAGGCTGGGCCGGTGCTTTCGGCGGAGATGAAGAGGCGCACTACCGCAGGCGGTGGCATGCTCCTCACGTGGTGGTTTGCCTCATCTGCAGACGAAGGCCGACGCCCAAGGAGTATGACTCGTGGGCCTGGGCCCCTGTGTTAGAGGCTGGGCCACTGCTTTCGGCGGAGATGAAGAAGCGCACTACCGCAGACGGTGGCGTGCTCCTCACGCGGCGGTTCACCTTCCCCACACACGGAGGCCGACGCCCAAGGAGTATGACTCGTGGGCCCGGGCCCCCGTGCCAGAGGCTGGGTCACCCTGGCGCGCATCGGGCGAGATCTTCTGCGGCGTCTCGGGGCGTCAGTGGGAGAATCCTTCTTTAAAAAGGGGATTCCCCCGAGTGTGGTAGCCATCCTCATCACTCGCAGCACCCTTTCGCTCTTGAGTTCTCCGCGATCTTCTGCCGTTGTAGCCGTCATGGCTTTGCTAGGCCCTCCCGAGCGCCTCCAGTCCGAGGTGGCACTCAGCTTGGTGTGTAACCTGCTCAGATGGGGTGTGCCGGCGTTCGCCGGAAGGATCTGTGCTGGCGCCTTTCCTCACGGTGATCTTGCTGCGGGAGAGTTCGTGCTCTCCGTCTCCAACCTCCCCAGCGGGCTGGTGCTGTTGATTTCGTCTTTCTTCGTGCTGCTGCTGGAGGAGCTTGGCCTCCAACCTCAGCACCTCACGTCGTGCTTCATCCTTCAGGTGGCCATCATCGCCTACCTCTGCAAGGTGTTCGTAGGGGCGACGCTTCTTCCCGCTTCTTCCTCCAGCATTCAGAGGAAAGGATGTTCACCAGCCTTGTGAAGGTGGACAGCGGGCTAAGCTGCGGCTCCATCCCCCGCGCGAGCTTCAACTCCATGGAGTGGGAAGCGAGCCGTGCTGTGGCTCCATCTCTCGCGCCTCCATCTCTTTGGCTTTGATGGCCTCGGTGCTGCCTCCAACGATGACCGCTGGCCTGGCTGCTGAAGACGCCACCCAGGAGGTCGTACAAGACGTCGTGGAGATGGCGGTTGCGCGCTTCTAGCGCGACCCTACTGATGTCGAGTAGGTCATACCTGTAGATATAAGGCTAGGGCCCCGCTTGAAGGCGGATGTAATAACTTTGTTTTTGTAAGGTACTTTTTGAGTACTATTTATCGAGCAGTATTAGCACTTATCTGCATACTATTTGTCACTGTTGTGTGTGGCGTTGCCGACTCCTCCCTGGTACCTGCCCCCCTGGGATGTAGGCTCGACGTGTCGAGACTGGATACCAGCATACCTAAAAGAGTTGGGAACGGCCCCCAGGAGGCAGCCTCGACTAGGACCTGGACCTGAACACAGCTTCGACTAGGGAGCGTTAGTAGTACACCCATAGGACCCATCGTCTAACATTAGCCATCCTTTGATACATGCACGAGACCTACAGGTTTTAGTCTGGGAAGCTAAGTTGTGTGCCCGGACCCCCTGGACCGCGGTTCCAAATACTAGGATACCCGTCGCAGAGTGGTGGAGCGTGCAGGCTTACGGCACGGGACCAGGCTAAGCGGCTACACGGCTTCGGACCACCCCAGGAGACAAGTATCCATTCTCTAGAGCCGGACCCCAGGTTGTCGGACCCACAGGACTATAGCTCCAAATACTAGGGTGCCCGTCACAGAGTGGTGGAGTGTGCAGGCTTTGGGTATGGAACCAGGCTAAGCGGCTACACTGCTCCGGACCACCCTATGGAACGAGCTCCTGTTCTTTAGAACCGGACCCCAGGCTACCGGACCCCCTGCTTTCGTAGGGTGGTCCTAAACTGCAGGCCTGGCTACTCAATTTGGATGTCATCATGCCAGGACAGATGGGAACTGTACGGGTGGGTTAGGTAAAAAATAATATTCAGAAACTGCAGGATAAAACCATGGAGGCAGGAGTATAAAACTGTCATAGGAGCACATCTGAGGGTGTATATCTTCTCTTTATAACTCGACATGCATGGGTGCAGGCCAACAGGCCGGGCTTATGAGGGCGGACCTCACCGGGCTGGCGTACACGTATGCACAACCTAGTTACAAAAGGGAGAAAAACTCAGCCCCTCAGACTTGCTCCTATGGATAGGTCTTATAGAGATGCTCCAGGGGTTAGGAAGAGGTACTCCAGCTATAGCAAGGTGGTCACCCCCGGGTCGGTACATTTCCGTCACCTTGAAGGGTCCTTCCTAGCTGGGGGAGAGTTTACAGGACCCTTCTCGGTTCAGTACTCGCCATAGGGCTAGGTCCCGACCCTGGGTTCCCTACTATGCACGAACCGTTAGTAGCGCCTGGGCGACTAGTTGCAATGTGCATTTTAGGTCGCTGCTTGCCATCTGCGTTCGTCGATGGAGTCCACATCCTTACGCTGTGGCCGCTCCTGCATAGACTTATCAAAAGACTAGACCCGTGGTGAGTCCATAAGGGTTTCTGAGGGAAGGCAGGCTTCAGCCCCGTAGACCAGGGAGTACGGGGTCCCCATGGCGGTCCGTCTAGCTGTCGTCACTGGAGACGGAGCCTCCGGCGAAAACATCCTTCAGGCCCCCTCGGGTGACTGATACCCGAGGTCCGGTTCTCCCGCAGCCACATCGCCGCTGTCGACCCTTTCCTTGACAGGCCGGTGACGAGGAGGGAAGTCATCCTTGGTGGTCTGCTCGCGCCGTTCGCTAACGCGCTTCGCGAGTTCGATGATCTTGCGACACTCCACGGTGCTATGGCGACTATTGGGGTGTACAGGGCATGAGCCGCTGTTACCCTTCTGCGGCCGCGGGCGCTTGTTGCGCTCGTTTCGGCCCCCAGTCGCGGCTGCGACGACCGGAGCAGCAGACGGTGGCCTCTCGGAGCCGCGGTTCTTCTTCTTTTTCTTTTTGCCGTCCTGAGAGACGTCACCCGAGCCACCCGTCTGGGCGACCCCGGTCTGTGGTGCCAAGTGCCATGCACGGCCCTCGGCAGCCCTGGTGCATTTGTCGGCCAGAGCAAAAAGCATGGTGACAGTTTCCACGTCATGCGTGGCCAACTTCTCCAGCATTTTTTCATCACGCACCCCCTGGCGGAAGGCGGTGATGATGGAAGCGTCGGAGATACGGTATATAGTCCCTCGTACCCTAGTGAAGCGGGAGATGAAGGTCCGGAGAGTTTCCCCGGGCTCCTGCCTCACTGCATGGAGGTGAGCCTCCACGCCATGCCGCTGATAAGCACTGGCGAAGTTCGATGCGAACCGCGCGCAGAGCTCTTCCCAGGAGTATATTGATCCTGGGGTAAGATTCATGAGCCAAGTCCGGGCAGGGCCAGACAAGGCAACATGAAAATATGTTGCCATTACGGCGGTGTCTCCACCCTCTGTCGTAATGGCGGTGACGTACACCTGCAAGAATTTCGACGGGTTGGTCGTACCGTCGTACTTTTCCAGCAGGTGTGGCCGGAACTTGGGTGGCCAGGTCGCCGCGCGGAGATGATCCGCGAGCGTGGCGCAGCCCATGCCGGCCAATGGGACACCCGCCTGGATCCGGGCACCCGCTGGGGTCTGCGGTGCTACCGCAACAAAATCTTGATTGAGGTTGTGACCCTCGATGTTTCATCGGCACTCCCGCGCCCTCTCCAGGGAGACCCGGGCATCCTCTCCTGCACGCCTACGGTTGAGCTCTGCACGAAGGTCGTCGGTCAGTGCACCCCTCACCGAGGGTGAGCGCACAGACGTCATCGCCTCATATTGGCACCGGGATGACCGCGGCCTCGACCTGGTCGAGCCGGAGTGCGCCATGCCGAGCAGTCGGTCGACGTCGTCACGCCACTGCTTCATGGCCCCTGGTGAGGCCGTGGAGCTTGGGGGTGGCGCAGCAACTCCCTGGCCACAGACAACACCCCCGGAGCCGCCCTTGACAGAGTCCGGGATGTTTGCGCGGCTGTATGCTGCTGCGCAACGTGCACAGCAGCAGTACTCGGCACTGGGCGGTTGGGAACCTGTGTCGTGGAAGAAGCAGCTTCTTCCTCCACCAGAAAATCTACCGAAGTCTCGGCGCGGTGCTCAATGATTTGCACCATCATGCTGAGCAAGAAAACAAGCAAAAACCTAAAGCCTAAGCCCCTACCTGGCGCGCCAAATGTCGGAGAGGAAATCTCCGGCCGGGTGGCGGAATGCACCCGCCCTAAATCCTAAGATGAGGAGGGGCCTAAGCGTTTTGCATGTCTGCTAAGTGATGGACGAACACAAGAACACACAAGGGTTTAGAGTGGTTCAGGCCGCCGGAGCGTAATACCCTACTCCACTGTGTGATGTATTGAGCTTGAGAGCTTGTAAGAACTTGTGAGCGTCTAAGTGTGTCTAAGTCTAAGTGAGCTTGAGTTGTAACGTTGCGTGCCTCCCCTTTTATAGCTGAAGGGGGGCACGTACAAGGGTGCTGAGCCCCGACATGCGGGTCCAGGGACATAACCGATGTAATACTTGGAGCAACTAATGCTGGTCGCCAGTGCAATCTCCTTGTGCCCTGATATCCGCGGTCTACGTAGCATTGGCGTGCAGCGGAAGCTTCCCTGGCTACGTACGAGTGATGATGAGCACAGCGTATGCCGCAGCACGGGCGTACTGTCCGCCACCGGAGTGGACGGGCACGCCGCCTGCAGGATGGCCTGGACGCCTCCCGTCAGCAGAGAAGACAGGGCTCATTTAATGTTGAGGCAGCACAACGCTTGTCAGTGGAGTAGACGGGGCGTATTTAATGCTGAGGCGGCACATCACCTGCCAGTTTGACAGGCGGCACGCCTCACCTGTAATAAATGTGCGCGGCCCAGAGGCCTTACGTCCGACTCCGCCCGTTGGCTTACGTCACAGGCGGCTGGCCACGTGGCAGCGTCGGGTCTCCGCCTGAGCGGGGAGCAGGGACGTACGCAATATGGTCCGAACACGTGTTGGCCCCGGACCCCCGCCTAGCCTTGATTAAGGTCTGGGTACTCCTTCTCTTAGAATTCTGGGACCTTGTTGTGAGCGGCCTGGGCCCCACACAGGGAGGTCCGGGACCCGTCTTGGGGGTCCGGTCTGTACTTCGTGGAGGTCCTGGACCCTGCCCGGAGGTTCAGGCTGTGTATCCAGGGGTCCGACACTTTCACGTGGGGGTCCGGACCCACTGTTGACACCATGGAGTATATTGTCTTTCTTGGCCACGTGGCGGCCCTGGAGCCGTCCACGTGGTGGGGTCATGTGTTGTTCGTCACGCGACTAAATATAGCAGCATGGACACCGCACCTTCATACTGTAGTAACGGGTACCTCATTTCCAGGGTACTGACACAGCTCATACAAGAAGTTTACATGATAGATTACACACAATTTTAAAAAGTAAAAAATATATAGACACGAGGATTTAGAGATATATCATACATCACATAGAAGTAAGTAGAGAACAATTTCATTGCAGCACACATTTATATCATATAATTAAATAGTCGAATTTCAAAATTGTAAAGTCTAGTATTTCGGTTCAGTATATGGTGAAAATCGTTAAGATACTAAACATCGAACTTCATAGATGCAAAAGACGAATCAAACTACCAAAAAATGTTATTTCAGATTAGTTAAGTTCGATTTGTTTTGGTTTGGTTTGGTTTGGTTTATGGTAAAAAAATACCCTCCCCTAATAAAAAGGGACCTTTTCTTCGTAAAACTAAGTTGATATGATCATGCCATACCCTGGCCCAAATTATCTACCAAGTAAATTTAATAGATTAGAGTTAGCAAAGCACCTCTTTGACTACATGACCATATGTCGATCCATGGCGGCTTAGAGCAGGAACCATACGTAAGCAATAGAAATTGAATATATGCGTACATAAATTGTTTCTTCGAATATGTTCTATGTAGGTACATCAATTCTATTTGTTGATTTCTATAAATAGATGATGGTAATGATGATGATGATGCATATAAAAAACTAACGATATTTCGTGAGATTTTTTAGTGATATCTTATGTGAAAATACATATGAAATATGAGACTCCTCAATATTAGTTCAAAGGAAGCTATGGTGTCATCCTCGAATGAAAGAAAAGTCATTTACTTCAAATTTATTTAAACTTCACTTAAGTTATAAGATGTCATAGTACAAAGGTGGATAGAAATCTCATTACCAGAGGTGTCATAAGTGCTGAATTGATCTTCACAAATTTCTTAGACACCCCACAAAAATCATACCTTTTTTTGATGTTGTCCTATTTTCCTTCCCCACCAAAATTTTCTTTTCCCCCAACTAAAAAATTACTTGGCATTTCTAAGCTAACCCGAGAAATTGCCGAGCATCTTGTCTCTGTTGGAAACTATAGTTCAACCAGAATTTCCCTCCCTTCTATGCAAAAGTTTGAGTCTATTATTCACAATTAGGGTTTTTATCCTCCGTTTGATTGTTTGCGTAAGAACCGCCACCCCGCCCTAGGAATTCTAGGCCAGATGGCTAGAATTTCTGGTGCGGTGGGGGAGGGGGTATCACCATGCTCCAACTATCAACAGAGGCTTGGCTGACATTTGGGTGGCCAACACCTCTCTCACTTATTCATTCACTCTCTTGCCAACTTGAGGACATGCTCTCTCTCTCTCTCTCTCTCTCTCTCTCTCTCTCAAACTCCCAGAATATCCCACTCTTACTTAGATCCCCATCTTTGTGAGTGAGATTTGAGTGAGCTCTTCATTGAATTCGACTCTAGAGGTAAGATCTATCTCTTGAGCAATTGTGGCACCCATTGGTGAATTGATTTTTATTCCATTACTCTTTGGTTCTTGGAACCCTAGCTGGCTAGGTTTTGCCAGATGATGCCCTTGATTCATGCTTGCAAAAGACGCCCAGAAAGTTTGTATTACCCTTTTATTCTAGTGGAAATCCTAGCTTGATATTTGTGGTCACTTAGGAAAGAGGGTAGTTGAAAGAGGCTCTAAGGACCTCTGTGGTCGCCTCAACAACGGGAACTAGGCACCACTTTGTGGCATGACTGAATCTCATGATAAATCTTTATTCTCCAAGTGATTGTGACAATGTGACTTGTGATTGCTTTATTTGCTACAGATCATTCAGTGTACACTGAAGACTACATTCCTCTGTGGGTAAATGCTGCTTGGTGCCCATCACTTCATGGTCACCAGATGCTGGACAGCAGCCAGAACCATGTTTCAGGCTGGCACTGTCCAACCGACAGCCAGGACCGTAGGCACAGCTCACTGCTCCCTTTCAAATTCTAAAACCGCAAAGCATCAGCATCCAGAGTGTGATGGCCAGCTCGCTGTTGCATACGCTGCCAATATCAGCTCTCCTTGTCACACACAGATGCAACCCAGAGGAAACAAACATCAATGGATCTCCATTAACAAGATGTTTTATTTGCTATATCTGTTGGGTACAACATGGCATTTGCCTAAATGATTTTACTATATGGACAGGAAATACTTCTACAGTACAAATGCAGTCAGAAGGGGAAAAAATCAGGGGAAGTAGTAGATAAACAGGAGAAACCACACTGCTCAATCAGCCTTGGTCTGCTGTGCTTGGTTGAGCTTAACCGGGCGCGCCTCGAGACCACCTCCCTTGCGGGTCTCCAGAGTGTAAGGCATGTATGTTCCAAGGATCTTGTCCCACATGACAAAGAAGGGCTGAGAGAAGTTGTACTTGTTGCCGTAGAGCTGATGGTGGATGTCATGGTAAGCGCTGTTGTTGCTGAAGAATACATGGAGGATGTTCCCAGGAAGCCACAGACCACAGTGGTCGTCGACGGTCTTGATGGTCGCGAACGAGAAGAAGAATATGCCAGTCCTTGGGGTCATGCCAGAGATGAGGAACGAGAGCGCGCCACCGATGGTGTCCAGGATGAGTCCCTCCAGGGGGTGGTTGTACAGAGCTCCAAAAGCGTAGGGGACGACAAGAGTGTGGTGCTTAGAGTGGACGTGCTTGTACAAGAACTTGTTGATGTGCATGTATCTGTGCATGAAATACTGCCATGTGTCCATGACAAACATTGCAACGATAAATTGCAACGCCAATACCAGAGCCGGAGGTTGCTTCCTCACAGCCCCATTCTCATCACCAAGAACCTGCAGTTTCAGGAAATTTCATGGTTGTAAGTCCAGTTTTCACAGGTGAAATTTCAAAGTCAAGTCCACAAGCAGCATCTAGAACCAATGTTGGTCAAAACTAGGAGGAGGAAGTTCTACAATGTTATTAATAAATACAGTGCACTAGGTCAAACTTTAGTGGCTTGTAAATTTCAATGCCATCAACTCAGTTTACTTTTATAATCACTCCAAGTAACAGTCCAAGTGCCGATGTGAAATTAAACGAAGCTACTTAATAGGAACAATTAAGCTCGAGACAAGTTCAGGTCCTTAGTTAATCTCAGCCATTCCTTCTGAATCTACCGATTCTCCCTCCATCAATTACCATGACAAAAAATACAAGAAACCTAAGAAATTCATCAAGCAAAGGATATATGTGAAAAGGTCAATCGATTCGGATCCACAACTGCTTGCTTTGCTGTTGAAACAAACCAAAACCATCTTTTGTAAACAGCAGCCTACTTACCAAATTCACCGTCTAGAAAATAACTAACAAAATACCAGTAGTCCAGTACCAAATACTAATCACACACTTTTTTTGGCAGTTAGATGTTGGAAAGAGTGATTACCGTGAAGAGAAGAAGGGAGACAGCGATTTGAAACGCCTGCTGAACAAGGACGCCCCTGACGACCGTCGACCTGGAAACGATGTTCTTGGCCTCCTCCTCCCCCTTGGGATGGAGCCTGTAGTCGTCCATCCCGAGCCCGTCCAGGACGACGTAGAGCCCCGAGTAGAGCCAGTACACCGCAATCGGCACGAAGGTGCCCAGCAGCTCGTCGGAGACCGCAAATGCCATCGCCACTTGAGCGCGCCCTGCGACCGTCAGCAGGCGCGCGAGCACCGAGACGTTAGCCAGCGGCTGATTAGGCTAGCTAAACGAATGATAGAACAGACGAATCTTGAACCCAATCGACCGCAATGTCATCGCATTACGACCGAAGAGGCGAACGCTAACAGGAGATACGCCGCAAATGCGCAGAGGATTCCCCATGCCAGTGACCTCGCGAAAGCAATTCGCAGAGGAGAACGCGACGAATCAGGGCGGATCTCGTTCTTACCAGGAAAGACGACGAAGAAGCTTAGCCTCCGGCGGTTCCTTCTCCTGGCTCTGTGTCTGTGTCCTGTCCCGAACAGGGCAAGAAAGAAGCGCCTTTTTGCCGGATTGCGTTGCCTCTGCTCCGAGATGGATGAAATGGGATGGGATGAGTTGGCCGCCTAGTCCGGCGAGTACTTATAGCTGGGCAGCAAGCGCAATGTTTGTGGTCTGTGAGAAGACCGGCGAGATTTTTACTTGTCTCCGGTCACCTTGGCTGGGCAGGCTGGCTGGCTTCAGTTCCGTCCAGGCGTGAGGGGGGGGGGGGGGGACGAGGAGGAGAGAACTGGAGAAGGCTGAAGGCTAGTCGCGCACACCGCACGCCTCTGCGCGTTGCTGTTTGCCTGTTTTGACTATTTCGGAAGCGTCTTTTCGGCGGACCGGAGCCGCACTCGTGCTTGGCTGCTGGTTTCACCAAGATGTCATACTTTTAAAAGGCGGTCAATATTATCTAAAAACTATATGTTTACTTCATTAAAAAAATATCTCAACATGTAACGATTACATTGTACAAGTAAAGAAAGTAGCAAAAAAAACTATTTAAAAATGTAAGTATTATAAGTATACTTAATTTGGAATAAAGTTAGTAGTCCGTTGCTGCTGCTACCTGCATGCTGGTGGTGGTCAATGGAGCTGGGCGGTTGAAGTGGTCGCTGCTGAAGTGCTGATACAAGGTCTAACCCTAGCAGCGATAAGAAAATGGAACCTGTGCTGGGCACACAGGATTGCAGGATTTGAGAACGGATTCTCTGCAGTCTGCACGACCCACGGGCCAGGGGATGCACATGCGTCGCTTCGCAAAATATTCCTGAGGAAGAAAAAAAAAAGTTTAAACCTGCTGTTGGAACTTATATAAAAATGTGTAAATCTTCTTTGCAAAAAAAGATAAAATTAAATTAAAGTTCGGATGTTTGAACTGTTGCAGCATCAATTTAGATAAAAATACTATAAAACCCGTAGAAATCGGTACGGATTAAAGTTAAACGAACAGGCTATCTGCTAGTAAAATATTGCCACTAATAAATAGCATACATACGAAAAAAAGAAATGTAATGGTAGGAAGACTTGGAGTTTCATAAAGTTCTCGTTGCACTAGATGTACTTTTTAAAACTATTTTTATGAAAAAAAACACGTTTTTTAATAGGAAATCTTTCTTAGGGAAAAAAAGAGTACATGACAGAGCTACAGAATGACGGTTGGGCGTATTCTGAACATTCGTTTTTTTTAGTTCGTGAAGACCGACTCGGCCACCTTGTTTTCGCAAAACTTCCGTCTCTAGGCACTTGAACATTCTTTCGTCAAGCTAGCTTGTTTGTTTGGGCTTTTTGGAGCCTGTGACTACCAAAAGCTGCTGCGAATTGTCAAACGCTTAGCTTTTCAGTCAGCTTCTACAAAATTCGTTTAGGTAAAAATCATTCAAAATCAACATAAACACATAATCGGTTGAGTCGTTGCAATAGTAGGAATCCGTCACTTTCTACATCCTGAGTCCTATGGACACCTTTATCTTCCTCCGCGCATAATTCTAATGATACTCAGATTCTCTACACAGTCAGATTCTTCCTACAGCTAGATTCTCAGAAAAGCTGGTCAGAAAAAAGCTGAACGAAACAGATCCAGAATTCTCTGTGCAGCTGCATGGATATCTTTGGATACGAAATACTTTGATACATACTAGTGTAAGTACAATTGTATACTATTTGGCATACGGGCTTCAGTTTGCGCGTTGGATTTTTTTGCCAGCACGAGATGCATACCTTGTTCCCTTTTTTAAAAAATAAATAAAAATAAAGTAGACGCAGATATAGTAGTGAGTGCGAATCAGTGCTGTGCATACTGGTCAACTTCTGTACGTGTTCAGAAAATAATTGCATCGCTTCGTATGTTGAAAAATAGTCCCGCCCGGTGTTCTGTGTTTGTTTTTATAAATCAGAAGTCTTCGAGGAGGCTGGGAGCTGAATTTGGTGAAATATGGGGGGATAGAAACGGAACACACATGGATTAATCTAATCATACTGTAGAAAGGCGACCTGGAAAAGGAAATGAAATATCCAAAAGCCATCCATTCTAGACCCGTACGGCGACCGGAAGGCTTGAGCGCTTGACCAGATGGCCCGGCCCTCGTCTCTTGACCTACGTGCTCGTTCTCCTGGTGCTCACCGTTGGTCAGCAATGGCGTAGTTAAATATTGCAAGAAAATGTACTGAAACAAGACAACAGAGGGTCTACCGTCTGACTGTTTCAATCTGTTGCAGCTACGTACAGGTGCTAATATTTCAAATTAGACGTCTTGGCTTCAGGAGTATTTGTTTAGAATTATAATCTGATGTCCAACAGATTTTAAAGTTCAAATTTTGTTGGATTATATAATCTGGACAGATTATAATCCCCAATATGCACACTTACACCAACCAGTAAACAGACGCGGTGCATGAAGCATGGCAATATGTAAACCTCCATTCACAAAATGAAACGAGCTTCAAGCATAGCAAGAGAGATGCAGCAGCATAAATACATAATTCAACAGCATAGACCAGCAGGTCTTCTTGATAACGAAGAGTACCATTCATCCAGTGAAGGATATTTAAGAAAATACAGAGTCGAAGCCAAGGTAAAACGGCAGTTGCAGTTATAGAGACGAACATCATGTCTTCTTAGTCTGGCTAAGGCTTTTCAACAGAGCTAGCCATGATCACTCATCACCGATATACTGGACCACCAGAAAACGAATAGAGTGACGAAACTGGCGCACCGGAGCCACCAACCCTTGCTGAGATAGGCCTAACGCTTGTTTCAGCATAAGCAGGGTTATTCTCGTAAGCAGTTGTAAGGTAGGCTGAATGAGGGGGGTCCACAGCACGGTTAGCAAGTCGATCATAACGGTAGAGTTCCTCCACACGATCTGCTCTAGCAGTGATCCCCGCACGATCAGCAATTTCCCGTGGACGGTACAGCTCCTCCACATGAGCACCACGAATCCGGTAGAGATCATCCAAGCGGTCTGGTCGAGCAGAGGCTTCCACTGGCAGTGCTGTGTGATCACTAATGATTGGATCTCTAGCGGTTATGTTTGCCACAATTCTGTCTGCATACCTGAAAAGTAAAGAATTCCAATTAGTCAACGGCAAGTCGTATACTTCTAGTCAAACATATACAATGTGTTTTTGTAAACCATAACACCATGTAAAAATTTTGAAGCCCTCATTTCCAACACACCATGAGATGAGACCCATTTGTGCAAGTATCATCATATAATGTAGATGATACATTGACAACCGAATAATAACTGATAGAACAATACGGTGTATGCAAGCTGAAACAAAAGGAGAGCAAGTTTTCACAACTTACCCCTCAGGCACCAGATTATCAACAGGCCGATAGTATGAATCACCAGATGGAGCCGAAGTGCGATAATATGCAGCTGGGACATGTTGAAGCTCTGGCACAGTAGGCACATGGGCTGGCGGAACATAGCGAGGCTCTAGAACAAGAGGAATGTGTCGAGGCTCAGGCGCAAGTGCTGGTGGTTGATAATATCTGCCATGATCACCCTGAGCACTAGCCAACGAATGGCCAAGCTGAGACTCAACAGGAACTGGAGCAAAGCGTGGTGCTTGTGCCCTATATGGATCCTCAAGAGGAACATGTCTAACTGCAGGGCGCCTTTCATCATCAAACCGTGGCTGACGCACTTCTTCAATAGGCAACAGAGGAAGCCTTTCTTCAAAATGATAATACGGCTTCCTTTGTTCTTCATAGTGACGCCTTTCTTCAAAGTGATTATTTGGAACAGATTGAGGTGCACTAAGAGGCTTAAACAGCAAAAGTAACCTTTGGACCTGCATAATATCACATATTCATGGTATTATATGGGATACAAATTAGCATTATGTTTGATACCCCTGCACCAGTATTTAAATAATATTTGTAGCATGAGTCCAAACACTCACCTGTTTTGTGGTGAGTTCTGGGTCAAATTTGCTCTTTGCACTGTAATTTTCCTTGATGGCTTGCTTGAGACTACTCTCAGGGAGAGGACGGCAATCTTTATCAATCTTAAACTTAACCTGCATAACACATATAACATAGTTTTAATACAAGAGTAATGATGAATATTCAACAGAAACATCTTTTAAGGAGGCCTCCTTAGAACATCTTCCGCTTTATCTTCTCCATATGCAAAAGAGCAAGTACTGCTAAATACTACGACTATCTGCAATATTGCCGGGAAGCAGAAGATAGGATTGAACTAAGAAACCCTATGAGTTGGCTTTTACAAAAGCTGAAGCAGGCCAAAGTGGGGGCAACATTGCTCTTGATCATGGAAACTCCAAAAGGGAAAATTTAGAGATGCAACAGCCAAGCATCCAATTCTGCGTCAAAATGTCTATAGCTTTGTGTTAATGAAGTCAGCTAAATGCCAATAAATATCTAAGGATTGAAAACCCCAATTGCAAGTTAGGTGTGCTTTCAAAACTCACCTACATCTCAATTCCTTACAGTCTAGCAATTGTAAATTTTAGGCATTTTCAAATTCCCCTTGATAGAAGGGCGGGCCTGGTGCAGCGGTAGAGCCTACCGTCTGTAACCGGAAGGTCCCGGGTTCGAGCCCCAGCCTTTGCATATTATGCGGGTAAGGCTTGGCGCTTAAAGATACCCTTCCCCAGACCCCGCACAGTGCGGGAAGCCTACGGCACTGGGTACGCCCTTCAAATTCCCCTTGATACCCATTGATTAAACTTATGTCATGCACATAACCAACCTTTGTCTCCTAACTTTGACTTGTCAAGACAAGCAAGCCAACAAGTTTCTCCGAGTTTGCTGTGGCCTCAAGCCAAAATTCACTCAAGTTGTCCAAATCCAACCACCGCCCCATTCCAACACAAGGTGAGGTTCTATACTCTATAGTATACAAGACTGTGAACCAAGTAGTGAGAGACGACGGGCTGCCGCTTAGCGGCCCAAAAGACGAGGTTGGCGCCCAGGAACACGGCATAAGTAAAGGTGGACCGGCGCGTGTCGAGGAAGACAGCCCAGTCAGCGTCAATGTAGACCACGAGCTCCGACGTTTGGGAGGATCAAAGTAGTAGGTTGTAGTCGATGGAGGCACGGAGGTAGCAAAGGATCTGCTTGAGAGCGTTGAGATGGGGCTCTCGTGGGTGTGCATGTGAAGGCACACTAGCTAGACGGCGTAGGCAATGTCGGGCCTAGAGAAGGTCAGATACTAGAGAGCGTCGGTGAGGCTCCAGTAGGCCATCGCGTCGGCGACCGAGGGCCCGTCGTCTTCAGAGAGCTTCGCGTGAGTGTCGACAGGCGTGGAGTAGGCCTTGCAGCCAGACATGCCAGCCCACTCCAGGATGTCGAGGGCGTACTAAAACTTGAAAAATCTTTGGTCTGCTTTACACAATATTACTCATGGCAACCTTTGAATCATCGAATTAGGAATGCAAAAAAAGTTGGAACAATCATTATTATGTAAAAACAACTAAATACTACATAATGGTTCTCAAACTAAAAAAGAGTTCCAATTTGAATTGAGTAAGAAGTAACCATGTAGACATGACATCAAAATCTGAAAAATTGAGTCTAAAATCTAGTTAAAAGCAACCAAGCTAAAAATGAGCTTTTCATATTCAAGCAAAATTGAAAAATATTATGGGACAAATTACCAAAAACACAGTTAGTATTAAAGAATTCCTAGCATTCAACTATATAACATACCAACTCAACTACCATATCCCAACATATTCAATTCTACCACTATCAGTTGGAACCGGACCGCCGACACATGGCGTGTCCGTCGGGGCCGCCCGCACACACGGCGCGCCCACCCAGGCTGTCGGGCCACGACACACGCGCCCGCACGTATAGCAGCAGTCTTTAGGTCTCTTGGGCCAACACTCCCCAAAAAGCTAGCCTATTAGGGGTTGCACCCTCAACCTTATAAACCATACTTTCTCACTCTCACCACACAATGTGGGACTATTCCTAACAATCTCCCCCTCACACATTGTGAGCCGAGATTTGTCTGAGAATGCACTGGGTCAACCTGGCTCTGATACCAATTGTTGGAACCGGACCGCCGACACATGGCGTGTCCGTCGGGGCCGCCCGCACACACGGCGCGCCCACCCAGGCTGTTGGGCCGCGACACACGCGCCCGCACGTATAGCAGCAGGCTTTAGGTCTCTTGGGCCAACACTCCCCAAAAAGCTAGCTTTTTATGGGTTGCACCCTCAACCTTATAAAGCATGCTTTCTCACCCTCACCACACAATGTGGGACTATTCCTAACACTATCATACACCCTACCTAGGATCTTGATGCTAACAATGTTGTGTTCACCAACAACTACATTCCAATGTCCGCAAACATTACTAGTGGTTGATGTCACCAAGGCTATCCCTAGTAGCGACTGCATGCGCATGCGCAAAGTAGTCGTCCAGAAGGTGAATTTGAGGGCGCAAAAAAAGAGGGACACTTCTAGCAGAGCGCGCATGTGTATGCGCATATAGAACATCGGAGAGATAAACCCATAGATTTGAGGTAGGGGAGGATGAGCGCTCATTTTGCGGGTCCTCACATCCACACTCTGCTAGAAGGGTGAATCGTTGAACGTGAGTGCGAAAAAAACGCATGCAAGCCCATTTGCGCTCTATGCTGGAGATAGCCTAAAGATGCTAGTTTCGCATGAACATTGGAATCATATTTGAAAGGTAGCTAATTTCTGAGGCCTTGTTAGGCTATCTCCGGCAATCTTTCTCATCCCGTCTCTTATTTCAAACTCTACTTTGTAAATAGTGCAATCTACAGTGCAAAACAGTTTTTTGCACGACCATATGCACGACCTGATGGCCACAACCTTATAAGGAATTTGTTGCCTTACCAAAATGACCTAGATATGAGTTGGCACCAAATACCTATAAAAGACCCCTTACTAAGCCCCAAAAATGAGTTTACACCAGGTACAAATCGATCCATCTTTATAAGTTGCTCGCAAGGGCATATGCATCATACTAGACTAGGATAACACATGAACTCAAAAAAAGCATCACCAGGCTCATGTCTATCAGCATAAGGCAATGATGTTAATAAACAGAAAGGTCCTAACATGTTTAAAATGAGATACATCAATGCTAAAAGTTGTTGTATACTTGCATCTACAGACAATAAAAATACATTAATTCACATGATGTTACCACTGGTAAGAAGTTAAAATAACCAAAAAGAAGAATGAAGGTGGGCTAGCTCATATTGGGTTCAATTATCCAAAAAGGCTTAAAAGATTGCAAAAAATATGATCAGTGTTATTAAAACTACGTTTAAACGTCAAAACTCTAATTAGAGGTTGAAACCACGTTTTAGCGTTTTGGCGTTCTAAACTGTAAAACGCAGTGTTTTATGCATTTTAGACCATTAGCTACTTTTGGGCCCAGTCTATTAGTTACTTTTGGGGTTCAATCCAACTCATGGGTGAAGTTTTGGTAAGCCAGTAACCTCTTTGTTTTGGTATTTAACTACATATTATTGTCTGAAATTATGATGTATTGGTATTTTCCTATGTTGTTTAAAACTACGTTTAAACAAAGTTTAAACGTTTAAAAGTCAAAATTTCACCCATGAGCGTTCCAACGTTTTATCGTTTTAATAACCTTGAATATGATAGCCTTCTATTTTTTGTACAATAAAAGATAATGAGAAAAGCTAGAGAGAGAAGAAACTTCATCAAATGAAGTAAAAGAATAGCACAAAATATCTATCTCTACAAACCAAGAGCATTTTGATCTAATGCAAAAAAGCTAAAGCATAAAAGATACGAAAGTTCACCTGTTGGAAACAGCAAAGCAATAAAGTCCTTGCTTAATTCTCGATTCAAAACCCTAACGGTCTAGAGTAATGTACAGGGACACTAAATTTAAAAAAGGGGAGGCTTTTTTCCACACACACACACACACACACGTATGTGTGTGTGTTGTACTGTTGTCCTTTTTAAATGTTGCCCTCGGATTGGCAGAACGAAGCATTATTTGATAATGGACAGGCAGAACCACAATTAACCCCTTTAACTACATATACCAGGCTAGAGGTGTCGATGGGGACCCGATACCCGTAAATCTAACGGGAATTCTCTATTAGGGTTAGGGTGTAGGGAGATTTTAATCCCCATGGGTACAGATTTGGGGGAAATTCTTCCCCCACTGGGTATGGTGGGTATGGGTTTGGGAAGCAGAATCCAAACCCAATTACCCATGGGTAAATATTCATCTGGTAAAATTAGGTGTGCTGCCTAATAGACAGTAAGCCCAACAACTAACCCTACCTCTCCCAACCCTTTTAAGCACTCGTCAACCCAAGCGATTAGTCGTCAGCCGCCCCGCCGACCAGTTTGCCACCTTGAGAGATGCAAGTTTTTATCTTCCATACTCTGCTTGAGTTCAAAAACATGTATTTGTTGGGATTAATTAAGTTACTATTTCTAGAACATTTTCATTTTTCATACTCTGCATGAGTTCAAAAACATGTATGTGTTGGGATTAATTAAGTTACTATTTCTAGAACGTGTCACTTTGTTTTTACTGTTTTGTATGGCTAAACAATGTTTTGCTTGTTACATGACAGATTTATTTGTTACTAGGGGTGGGCACTTTTGCACCGAAAATCGTGAACCGAACTGAAATCTCGGTTTTTTCGGTATTCAGTTTCGGCTTCGGTTTTTGGTTTTGTGAAAACCGGCTGTCAACATCGGCTTCGATTCTAGGACTCCATGCACTGAACTACCAAAAGAGCCGAACGAGTCAACGCTCTTACATTTCTGTATGTGTCCATAGACCACATGGGCCATTGGCTATTTCAGCCCAACGGGCCAACGCTCTTACAACCAAAGAAGTCAACATGTTTATAGGCCACGGTCGGGCGATGGCGCACTGCGCGTGCAAGTCGCTCAGATGGCGAGGAGCATCGGAGTTCGGTGGACACCGAACCTAATAAACAGACATCGAAATCATCAGTTTCTTAGTTTTGTTTACACCGATCGGTTTGCAGTTTATCCAAAACCGAACTTCCCTTCCACCCAAGAAACCGAACCGAAGTGCTCGATTCTACCGAATGCCCAGCCCTATTTGTTACGTATTGTTGTTGGGTGTCGTGTGGTTGTTAATGTCATATAAAATATAATGTGACCATGCTTTTCTTGCCGGGGATGGGGATCCATTGGAGACCCGATACCTGAATTGGGATGAGGATGGATACGGGATGAATCTTATACCCATGACGGGTATGGGGATGGGGTATCCAAACCCGATGGAGAATTCCCCGTTGACACCTCTATACCAAGCACGCAACAAATTTTCTCAATGTATATTGACATGAGTGCATAGCAACATACTATTTTTAATAAATAGTGGAATCCATCTATGACATTTTAAAACACCATTTTTTCTAATAAGGATAAACACTTCTTACTACTGTCATTTCTAAAGCTTTACCAGCACAGGTTTAAAACTAAATAAATTGACCAATACCTATAATGCATAGATGTCATAGCCCCAGCAGAACAACATATCCACCCATGTCCACTGTTCTTTAGCACACTGAAACCATGTGTGAATCCTATTCTCACACGTACAGCAGCTCAAAACAAAATACATCGCCTGACTACTGAATTCAGTGCAAATGAATCTATGAAATGGAAGAGCAGAATTACCTGTGCAGGGAACTTCCCACTAAATGCTCCTTGGACAAGGTTTAGCCCCCCATGTGATGCTGCCTTGTACACACCATACAAAAGCTTGAGGTCAAAATCATACAGGAACAGCTTCACCCCTGGCCTTATCTTCTTGACCATTCCAATCTTCCCACCAGGCATCCCAAACAAGCGATTCTGGTAGCACTCCTTCTTAGTCTTTGCATTGCACATAAATATAAACCCTGCAACCTTATGGTCACCCCTTTCTTCCTTCTTGCCTACAGCCTTCTTCCCCTTCCCCTTCCCCTTTCCCTTACTTCCTCCATCCCCCAAAACCTCCTTCCCCTTGCCACTCCTAGCCCTCTCTTTTCTGCTCTTCATTCTGCCATCACCCCCGCTATTATCAGCACCCACGCCCTTGCCCTTGCTGACAGAAATTGCAGCTGCAGCATCAGCATTAGCATGAGCTGGTTTTGGCTTTGGCTTTGGCGACAAAGCTGATGCTTCAGCAGTGGCTGGCATTGGTGAATGCACCGGTACTTCAGCATCAGTGGCTGTCTTCTGCGTCTGTACCACAGGTGACGCCTCAACAAAAGTGGTCGACTTTGGCGTTTGCACCACAGGCGATGCCTCAGCAACATTGGATGGCTGCGGTAAAACCGCGGATGCAGATGCATCGCCATCCCCAGTGCCTGCGCCTACCGGGGCGACATCGTCAACAGCTGCAGCAGCGACCGCTGGCTTCTGGCGGTTGGCCTTGACCTTCCGCTTCTTAAACTTCGAGGTCTTGACCGACTGAGGGGTGGACGGATTCGCCTTGGATGGCCTGGCTGCCGCGTCGGCGGAGGTCGCCGCGGCCTTGGCAACGTCGTTGGGCTTCTTCACCATGGCCACTGCTCGGTGCAGATTCGGGAAGTAAAGGAGAAGTATTACCACAAAAGCAGAACTAGATCCACAGCAATCGACAGTTATTGCGGACGGGTGGATCAATAAACGAATATTTCCGGGGAGGGTTATACGATTTAATCGGATCAACGAAGATATTTAGGGTGATCAATAGCCTAACTAGGGACTTTTTGGGGGAAATTATACGATTCTAACCGATTCGAAATAGTATTCCGGGAAAACCTAACGTATGGTCGTCTCTAACAACGCGGAGCGACCGAGGGAGGGGGCGACATACCTGGATGTGGAGGGGTAGCGATAGTCAGGAACAGGAGGATTTTTCTTTTCTTCACCCGGACATGAGAACTGAGACGGCGAGCCACAGCAGCCTAGGGGCGACCGGGTTTATATATAGGCAATGCTGGTAAATTGCAACAACCCATCAATTATTTAATACTTCCCCGTTCTAAAATACTATTGGTTTTAGCTTTGGATTTTTTATCATTATTCAAATATACGATGATAAATCTAGACGCACATATAAAATATACATATTAAGTATTGTATCAATCTATTAATTAGTTAAAACAAATTTTAATTTAGAACAGTGTGAGTATAATGTTAGGACAAAACAATTAAATAAAAATGAACAACATATATATTATCATCGATCTTAAGACTATTTACGACAACTTATCTATTCTAGCACTCATTATATCTTCTATTTCAAACTTCACTATGCGAACAGTACAGTCTATAATGCAAAAACAGTGTTTTGGGTATTCATATGGGTAATCTGCTGGACACGTTCTAATATACAATGGCAAAGCCAGAGCAAAATTGAGTAGGGTGCATTTAGCCTTGTGGATGCATAAGAATGTTTTCTAAGACCATCTCCAGCAGTTTACCTATACACATACCCATATTCAAACTACACTCTATAAACAGTGCAATTTACAATATAAAACGATGTAAAACGGTGTTTCTAATGGCCATATAGGTGCAATGTACAGTAGTTCACTCATATGGTCACAAAAACACATTTTGCGATGTAGATTGTATTTTTTATAGAGTGTAACTTGAATATGGGTACAAGTATTTGTAAGCTGATGGAGATGGTCTAAGGGTGCATATTTATGATGAAATTTTAACTAAATCTACAGGAATTGCATTTTTTGGGTGTATTTGCATTCACGGTTAGTAACCTAGCTTTGCCCTTGCTAATATATCATAATTTTTTAACAATCAATACAAAACTAAAATGATAGAGAATGACATGTCCTATGATATGATTTCATTACTTAATAATAATAATAATAATAATAATAATAATAATAATAAAGGAACTAATACAGTGATTACAAAGCTCACCGCGCCAGGGCCGAAGGTGTGGAGTAGCCGACGAAGTTCCCGGTATCGATGTGCTCCCTGTAAACCAATCCAATGTCTAAAGCAATAAGCTATTAAAAATTGTCTAAAACAATTTAAATTTGTGGTAGGATGGAGTCTATACTATGACTAAATGTCCATTAACATTTTAATTAACAATTTATATGCCTAATACTGTCGGCGTTTCGGACCCGCGAGGACCGTCAACCAACCAGTGAATTTGTCGCTGCGTGTCCCTGCCCAGATGGGTTGATGCAAGATGGAACACAAGAGGGGGAATGAGGCTTATGTTATCTTACACCGGGGTGCTCGTAGTAGGGGTTACAAGCGTCGCGAGAGAGCGAGAGAGAGAGAAAGTTCGGCCTTGAGGTGAGCTGTCTAAGTTAGCCTTCTCTGCGTTTCTCCCACTCTGCCTGCCTCTGCTCTTCTCCCTCCCTCCCCCCTAGGAAGGCCCTGGACATCCCCTTTTATAGATATAAGGAGATGGCCCAGCTGTACAACGGGGGTGTAGCTATGTGCTAACGTGGCAGAGGAGAAGTGCCTGAGCCCTGTATAGGTGCTAACGTGGACATCGGAGAAGTGTTTGAGCCCTGTAAAAGCGTAGCTGACGGTGCGGTCCGGGGTCCTGCTGACGTTTCTTTGCCGACGTCATGGACGCACGCGGGAAACCATCATTACCTGTTACCGGAGTAATCTAGATGGGACACCGGTCTTGTTCCTTCGTAGCCTGAGGCAGCTAGCTAGGGGTAGGGTAATGATGTATCCCCAGTGGCATAGTCGGTCCGAGGCCGAGGTCGGGCGAGGCGGAGACTTCTCCTGAGGCCGAGGTTGAGGTCGGGCGAGGATGTGACTCCTCCCGAGGCTGAGGCCGAGGCCCGAGGTCGGGCAAGGCGGAGACCTTCTCCCGAGGCCGAGGCTGAGGCTGAGGCCTGGGGTCGGGCGAGGCGGAGACCTTCTCCCGAGGCCGAGGCTGAGGCCGAGGCCTGAGATCGGTCGAGGCGGAGCTCCCTGTTGCGCCCGAGGCTGAACTCGGGGGAGGTCGTGACTTACTGCCGTTGGTTTTACCCTGGTGGTTGGCACAGTAGTTGGAACGGGGTGAATAGTGTTGTTTTCCTGTCAGAACAATCAGTAAATGGGCGAAGTGACTGCGGTCACTTCGACCTTGCCGACTGAGGCACGCGTGTCAGGATAAGGTGCCAGGCGATCCCCGCTGTCGGCGTTTCGAGACCGGGGGGTCCCTAAGCCGACGAGTGAGTGTGCCGCGTGCCCCAGCCCAGATGGGTCGAGCGCGTGGGCGAGCGCGACGGGGGGAAAGCGAGGTGGCCGGAGACGGGCGTGAGAGAGGTGGAAATCCCGCGGCCTTCGTGTTCGTCCCGCGCCCAGGTCGGGTGCGCTTGCAGTAGGGGGTTACAAGCGTCCACGCGGGTGAGGGAAGCGAGCGGCCCCAAGAGAGCGCCTGTCTCGTCCTCGTCCCCGCGCGGCCAACCTTCTCTAAGAAGGCCCTGGTCCTTCCTTTTATAGGCGTAAGGAGAGGATCCAGGTGTACAATGGGGATGTAGCAGAGTGCTACGTGTCTAGCGGAGGGAGAGCTAGCGCCCTAAGTACATGCCAATGTGGCAGCCGGAGAGATCTTGGCACCCTGCTGGTGTGATGTCGTGGCTGTCGAAGGAGCAACGGAGCCTGGCGGAGGGACAACTGTTGGAGCGGTTGAGTCCTTGCTGAGAGCCGCCGTCGTCACAGGGCTAGCGGGGCGCCATCATTGCCTATCGGGCGGAGCTAGCCAGATGGGACACCGGTCTTGTTCTCTGCGGCCCGAGTCGGCTCGGGGTAGGGTGATGATGGCGCTTCCTGTTGACGTGACGGGCCTGTGCCCTAGGTTGGGCGACGTGGAGGCTCCTCCGAAGCCGAGGTCGAGTCTGTCTTCCATGGCCGAGGCCGAGCCCGAGCCCCTGGGTCGGGCGAGGCGGAGGTTGTTCGGCAGAGGCCAGGGCGGAGTCCGAGCCCTGGGTCGGGCGGAGTGGAGTTCGCCATCTTCCGGGGCTTAGCCCGAGTTCGAGCCCTGGGTCGGGCGGAGTGGAGTTCGCCGTCTTCCGGGGCTTAGCCCGAGTTCGAGCCCTGGGTCGGGCGGAGCGGAGTTCGCCGTCTTCCGGGGCGTAGCCCGAGTCCGAGCCCTGGGTCGGGCGGAGCGGAGTTCGCCGTCTTCCGGGGCCTAGCCCGAGTCCGAGCCCTGGGTCGGGCGGAGCGGAGTTCGCCGTCTTCCGGGGCTTAGCCCGAGTCCGAGCCCTGGGTCGGGCGGAGCGGAGTTCGCCGTCTTCCGGGGCTTAGCCCGAGTCCGAGCCCTGGGTCGGGCGGAGCGGAGTTCGCCGTCTTCCGGGGCTTAGCCCGAGTCCGAGCCCTGGGTCGGGCGAAGCGGAGTTTCCTATGGCGCCTTTGGCCAGGCCTGACTGCCTGTCAGTCTCACTCTGTCAAGTGGCACTGCAGTCAGAGTGGCGCAGGCGCTGTCCTTCTGTCAGACCGGTCAGTGGAGCGGCGAAGTGACGGCGGTCACTTCGGCTCTGCCGGGGGGCGCGCGTCAGGATAAAGGTGTCAGGCCACCTTTGCGTTAAATGCTCCTGCGACTCGGTCGGTCGGTGCGGCGATTTAGTCAGGGTTGCTTCTCAGCGAAGGCAAGGCCTCGGGCGAGCCGGAGATGTGTCCGCCGTTAAAAGGGGGGCCTCGGGCGAGACGGAAATCCCTCGGGGTCGGCTGCCCTTGTCCGAGGCTAGGCTCGGGTGAGGCGTGATCGAGTCGCTCGTATGGACTGATCCCTGACTTAATCGCACCCATCAGGCCTCTGCAGCTTTATGCTGATGGGGGTTACCAGATGAGAATTAGGCGTCTTGAGGGTACCCCTAATTATGGTCCCCGACAGTAGCCCCCGAGCCTCGAAGGGAGTGTTAGCACTCGCTTGGAGGCTTTCGTCGCACTTTTTTGCAAGGGGACCAGCCTTTCTCGGTTGCATTTTGTTCCAGTGGGTGCGCGCGAGCGCACCCGCCGGGTGTAGCCCCCGAGGCCTCGGAGGAGTGGTTTCACTCCCCCGAGGTCTTAATGCCTTGCGTAATGCTTTGGCTAGTCTGGTTGTTCCCTCATGCGAACTGGCCGTAGCCCGGGTGCACGGTCGGGGCCCAAGCTCTCGGGCTGGTATGTTGACGCTGTCAACGGTTCGGCCGGAGCCGGTTTTGCGAGAGCAGCCCCCGAGCCTCCGCACAGGGCGAGAGGACGATCAGGGACAGACTCAGCTTTTTTACATACGCCCCTACGTCGCCTTTTCGCAAGGAGGAGGGGGGGAGAGCGCCATGTTACCCTCGATGGGCACCGAACATGGTGTCTCCGGTGAGCTGCAAGCGGGTAATCCGAGTGGACGTCCGTGCCCCGTTCGTTGGGGGTCGGCTAGGGGCCCAGAGGCACGCCCAAAAGTACCTGCGGGTGATTTGCCGGACCCGGTCCCCTGGCAACGGGGTCCGAGGGCTCGATGCCTCCCTCTGATGGGATTCCGTTACAAGATCGCTCCCGCTGGTCTCGGAAATGTCCTAGGGTACCTCGGGAGCGCAGCCCGAGCCTTGGTTATGTATCGAACGTACCCCTGGTCATCCCTCGCTCGGCGTCTGAGGCGACTGTGAACCCTTCGGGGGCCAGCCTTCGAACCCCTGATCAGTAGTGGGCGCGGAGCCCGAGTAGCCTGAGGCGGCCGTGGAGCCCTTCGGGGGGCCGGCCTTCGAACCTCTGACCAGTAGTGGGTGTAGGGCCCACGCGATCTGAGGCGACTGTTGAACCCCTCGGAGGGCCAGCCTTCGAACCTCTGATCAGTAAGGGGGCTCGAAGCCCGGTTCCTTCACAGGGAAGGATCCTTTTCGGGGTATCCCCCTTTCCCGGTCCCTGTTGCAAGAGATAGAGAAAGAGGAAAAAAGGAAAAGGATACGAAATCGAAAGACGTGGCGTACCTTTTTTGACGCGGTTATTACCGCGAAGGCGAAGCGTCGCCCGCTTCTCCTGCCAGAAGCGCCGCCCGTCCCGCCGCACAGTTAATGCGACGGGGTGAGTGGTTGGCGGGGCGGCCGTTGCGCGTGCGCGAGCCGTTCGAGGGACGGATCACGGGCGCGCCGTCTTCACGCCGTGAGAGGAGGCTCTCTTGCTGCCCCTGGATGGGACGTGAGCCTGGCTGACGACGTGACCGCTGCTCCCGCCCGCCTGCCACCGTCATTACTGCCGGCCCGCTTTCGGCCGCATTGACCGTCGCGCCAGGCTGGCGCTGCTGGGTCGTGCGCTGGGCCGCCTCGAGTCGCGGTATTGGTTCCGCAACCAAAGAGGCGCGGTGGTGGCGCAAGTGGCGGTGCGGTTGCTTGCATGCAGCATCTGGCGCGCCGGTTGCGTGACGCGTGGGCCTGGGCCTCCATGCTGGCGTGTTGGGAGTCAGAGAAGCGTGTCCACCTGGCGCAGTTGCATGCCGCCTGCATGGCTGCCCGCCCCTTCCGCCCGTTGGTCTGGGCAGAAGTGGGGGGTCGCTTGTAACTGCTGGGCGGTTGTGTGCGCCGCGCGCGGCGGTTTGGCTTCTTCTGCTCTGAGCCGGTTCGCATGACATGCGGGACCCAGCCCCCGCGCCGCAGGGGAGGGCCTTGGAGCGTGTTGGAGAAGACTCAGCCCGTGACGTTTGGGGGCGCACGTAGGGAGAGTTGCCTTTAAAAGGGGGGCGACCCCTTTCGGAAGGCGACCATGTCTTCTTCCTCCCTTATGCGTCGCGTCTTTCCATCTTCCAAGCCCCCGGATGGGGGGTATCCGCCGTCTTTTCGCCTCATCGTTGGAGGAACGCAACTCCGCGGGAGTTGGTACCTTTCAGCCATCGTTCGGCTTCAAGGATTTTCATCATGCAGCCCGGCCGCACCCCTCCACCGGCGGTCACCCAAGATGGTGACCTTCGGCTTGATGGTTGGGGAAAGCGAACCGGGCTGCGGCCTCTGCCCCTCCCTCAGCCTTAAGGATTTTCATCACCAAGGCTGGGGAGGGGAGTGTGCCGAGTTGGGGTCGGCCCTTGCGTGGGCGGTGGCCCGCTACTTCACTCAGTGATGGGGGGAGGAGCGGTTGTCGTCCGTGGCGCTGGCAGCTGCAGCGTGCCCGGCTTTCAGACGCGAGTGGCTTCGGAGCCGCTCGCGGCGCCGGCGTCTGCCACGGCAGCTGGAAGAGGTTCTTCCGCCGGCGTGATAGCCAGGGCCGGCCACGGACTGACCTCCAACTCTACGGCCTTCTGCCCGTCCTTGCCTTACGAGTTTTGGCATGGAAGGGGGCCTCCTGGCAGCAGCATCCGCCCTGAGGTCAGTGCTGCCGCTATTCGACCCCCCGGAGCAGAAGTCGTCGTCGTCACCGCTGCTGGAGCAGGTGACGGCGCGCCGTTCGTCGGTCTTCTGTTGCTCCGCAGGCCCGCCCCCATGGAGTGGGGTTGTTCGTACCTGCGGAGGGGGAACCGGAGTTCCGTTTGTAATGGCACTTTGAATGCCAGTGTTTTTGTTCATCGTGGCTGTCGAGGCCTGAACATGTATGTAATCTTGGCGCGGAGCCGTGTTTTTTCCTCATTTTCGAGCACTAAGTCTCGCCTGTTGATTATCTGAACCGCTTCACCAAGCATGAGTCGCCCCGTGTCAAGGTGACGAGTGAGGTATCCGTATCCCGGAGGCGTAGGAGTCCCTCGGCTCGATCGGCCTTGTTGTCTGAGGCTCCTCTAACTTAGTTAAAGAGACCCCTTGGCCGCTCTTCGACGAGCCGAGGCCAGGGGTAGCGATATCAGAACGAACAGAGGCGGAGTTGGCTCGAAAATGGGAACCTGGTTGGCCGAAGCCTAGCCGGGTTGTCCGTCAGCGGGACCGACGCCGGAGTTGATCAGCCGAGGCCTCGGACCGGGCTGGCGCCCTTGGAAGATGGTTGGCCGAGGCCTCTGGGGTAACCGGCCGAGCCGCCTGCTCGGGCCGGATTCCCGGAGAAGTCCCTGGACCGCGTCGTCGTCCGAGGCTAGGTCGGACCTCGCCGAAGGTGTCGTCGATGCCGAGGGTGCTACAGCCCCCTTCCAGCGTGAAGACCCGAGCCTGCAGGATCAGATTGTCTTGTAGCGTGTGCCTTCTTCGGCCGCCGAGGCCAGAAAACTGAAAGGGAAATGTGCCCTTGGGCCATTTCTAAGTATTTTGGTGATTGAGTGCCAACACAAGTGCTTAAATGTGAATCTATGCCCATGGATGGACAAAGTGCAAATCAAGAGTAAAGGTATGTTTCTAAGCCTTAGTACATTGGTTTTGTGTACTAATATACTTGTCTAAGTGTTGGAAACAGAAAGAAGAAGAAAAGAAAAGAGGTGAAAAAGGCTTGGCTGTGTACAGCCAAGACTCAGCTCAGTCTGGCACACCGGACTGTCCGGTGGTGCACCGGACAGTGTCCGGTGCGCCAGGCTGACTCGGCGTGAAGTAGCCGCTCTCGGGAATTCGTCGACGGCGTACGGCTAAAATTCACCGGACTGTCCGGTGTGCACCGGACTGTCCGGTGAGCCAACGGTCAGTCGGGCCAACGGTCGGCCGCAGAATCTGCGCGCGACACGTGGCCGGGCCAACGGCTAGAAGGGGGCACCGGACTGTCCGGTGTGCACCGGACATGTCCGGTGCGCCAACGGCTCTCAGGCTGCCAACGGTCGGCTGCGCCATTTTAGGAAAGAAATCGGGCACCGGACAGTGTCCGGTGTGCACCGGACTGTCCGGTGCACCCGACGACAGAAGGCAAGATTGGCCTTCCAGATTTGCTCTCAACGGCTCCTAGCTGCCTTGGGGCTATAAAATGGACCCCTAGGCGCATGGAGGAGATACCCAAGCAACCTTAGAGCATTCTTGATCATCCACACTCAGTCTTTGCGCATTCATTTGTCATTCTCAGTGATTCGAGCTCCGTTCTAGTGAGAACTTTGAGATAGTCTTTTGAGCTCGATTCTTGGCCGTGTGTGTGCGCATTTTGCTGTGGATTTGTGTGTGGTGCTTCCCTCCCTTACTCCGTACTTCTTTGTGAAATTCAATTGTAAGGGCGAGAGACTCCAAGTTGTGGAGATTCCTCGCAAACGGGAAAAGATCAAAGTAAAGAAGAACACCGTGGTATTCAAGTTGATCATTGGATCACTTGAGAGGAGTTGAGTGCAACTCTCTGAAAGTCGCCTAGAGGGGGGGTGAATAGGGCGAAACTGAAATTTACAAATATAAACACAACTACAAGCCGGGTTAGCGTTAGAAATATAAACGAGTCCGTAAGAGAGGGCGCAAAACAAATCGCAAGCAAATAAGAGGTGTGACACGCGGATTTGTTTTACCGAGGTTCGGTTCTTGCAAACCTACTCCCGTTGAGGAGGCCACAAAGGCCGGGTCTCTTTCAACCCTTCCCTCTCTCAAACGGTCCCTCGGACCGAGTGAGCTTCTCTTCTCAAATCAAAGCCGGGAACAAAACTTCCCCCGCAAGGGTCACCACACAATTGGTGCCTCTTGCCTTGATTACAATGGAACTTTGATCACAAATCAAGAGAGAAAGAAAAGAAGCAATCCAAGCGCAAGAGCTCAAAAGAACACGACAAATCTCTCTCTCTAATCACTAAAGCCTTTTGTGGAATTGGAGAGGATTTGATCTCTTTTGGTGTGTCTAGAATTGAATGCTAGAGCTCTTGTAGTGGTTGAGAAGTGGAAAACTTGGATGCAATGAATGGTGGGGTGGTTGGGGTATTAATAGCCCCAACCACCAACTTGACCGTTGGTGGAGGCTGTCTGCTCGATGGCGCACCGGACAGTCCGGTGCACACCGGACAGTCCGGTGCCCCCTGCCACGTCATCACTGCCGTTGGATTCTGACCGTTGGAGCTTCTGACATGTGGGCCCGCCTGGGTGTCCGGTGCACACCAGACAACTACTGTTCCTTGTCCGGTGTGCCAGAATGGGCACGCCTGACTTCTGCGCGCGCAGAGCGCGCATTAAATGCGCGGCAGAGAGCCGTTGGCGCGGAGATAGTCGTTGCTCCGGAGTCGCACCGGACAGTCCGGTGCACACCGGACATGTCCGGTGAATTATAGCGGACTAGCCGTTGGAGTTTCCCGAAGCTGGCGAGTTCTTGAGGCCGACCTCCCTTGGCGCACCGGACACTGTCCGGTGTACACCGGACAGTCCGGTGAATTATAGCGGAGTCGCCTCTGGAAATTCCCGAAGGTAGCGAGTTTGCGTTGGAGTCCTCTGGTGCACCGGACATGTCCGGTGGTGCACCGGACAGTCCGGTGGTGCACCGGACAGTCCGGTGCGCCAGACCAGAGGTGCCTTCGGTTGGCCCTTTGCTCCTTTGTTGAATCCAAAACTTGATCTTTTTATTGGCTGAGTGTGAACCTTTGACACCTGTATAATCTATACACTTGGGCAAACTGGTTAGTCCAATTATTTGTGTTGGGCAATTCAACCACCAAAATTAATTAGGGACTAGGTGTAAGCCTAATTCCCTTTCAATCTCCCCCTTTTTGGTGATTGATGCCAACACAAACCAAAGCAAATATAGAAGTGCATAATTGAACTAGTTTGCATAATGTAAGTGTAAAGGTTGCTTGGAATTGAGCCAATATAACTACTTTGCAAGATATGCATGGATTGTTTCTTACTTTTAACATTTTGGACCACGCTTGCACCACATGTTTTGTTTTTGCAAATTCTTTTGTAAATCCTTTTCAAAGTTCTTTTGCAAATGGTCAAAGGTAAATGAATAAGATTTTGCAAAGCATTTTCAAGATTTGAAATTTTCTCCCCCTGTTTCAAATGCTTCTCCTTTGACTAAACAAAACTCTCCCTAAAAGAGATCCTCCTCTTAGTATTCAAGAGGGTTTTGATATATCATTTTGAAATATTATTTTCTCCCCTTTTGAACACAATAGGAAAACCAATTGATGATATTCAACACTAAGTTCTTGAAATTAAAAAAGTGGTGGTGCGGTCCTTTTGCTTTGGGCTCATTTCTCCCCCTTTTTGGCATGAATCGCCAAAAACGGAATCATTAGAGCCCTTGAAGTGCTATCTTCCCCTTTGGTCATAAATAAATGAGTTAAGATTATACCAAAGACGAAGTCCGGTCCTTTTGCCTTGGGCTTTTACTTTCTCTCCCAAAGACAAAGTCCTTTTCTTTGATGCTCATGCTGTTCTCCCCAAGAATGGAGAGTCTCTTGGAGCGACGGCGAAGGATGAGTTACGGAGTGGAAGCCTTTGTCTTCGCCGAAGACTCCAATTCCCTTTCAATATACCTATGACTTGGTTTGAGATAGACTTGAAAACACATTAGTCATAGCATATAAAAGAGATGTGATCAAAGGTATATAAATGAGCTATGTGTGCAATCTAGCAAAAGAAATTGCGTGAATCAAGAATATTGAGCTCATGCCTAAGTTTGGTAAAAGTTTGTTCATCAAGAGGCTTGGTAAAGATATCGGCTAATTGATCTTTAGTGTTAATATAAGAAATCTCGATATCTCCCTTTTGTTGGTGATCCCTAAGAAAGTGATACCGAATGGCTATGTGCTTAGTGCGGCTATGCTCGACGGGATTGTCGGCCATCTTGATTGCACTCTCATTATCACATAGCAAAGGGACTTTGGTTAATTTGTAACCGTAGTCCCGCAGGGTTTGCCTCATCCAAAGCAATTGCGCGCAACAATGGCCTGCGGCAATGTACTCGGCTTCGGCGGTGGAAAGAGCGACCGAATTTTGCTTCTTTGAAGCCCAAGACACCAAGGATCTTCCCAAGAACTGGCAAGTCCCCGATGTGCTCTTCCTATTAATTTTGCACCCCGCCCAATCGGCATCCGAATAACCAATCAAATCAAATGTGGATCCCCGAGGGTACCAAAGCCCAAACTTAGGAGTATAAGCCAAATATCTCAAGATTCGTTTTACGGCCGTAAGGTGGGATTCCTTAGGGTCGGATTGGAATCTTGCACACATGCATACGGAAAGCATAATGTCCGGTCGAGATGCACATAAATAGAGTAAAGAACATATCATCGACCGGTATACCTTTTTGTCGGTGTTTCGAGACAGGGGGGTCCCTAAGCCGACGAGTGAGTGTGCTGCGTGCCTCAGCCCAGATGGGTCGAGCGCGTGGGCGAGCGCGAAGGGGGGGGAGAGGCGAGGTGGCCGGAGTCGAGCGTGAGAGAGGTGGAAGTCCCGCGGCCTTCGTGTTTGTCCCGCGCCCAGGTCAGGTGCACTTGCAGTAGGGGGGTTACAAGCGTCCACGCGGGTGAGGGAAGCGAGCGGCCCCAAGAGAGCGCCTGTCCCGCCCTCGGTCCCGCGCGGCCAACCTTCTCTAAGAAGGCCCTGGTCCTCCCTTTTATAGTCGTAAGGAGAGGATGCAGGTGTACAATGGGGGGTGTAGCAGAGTGCTACGTGTCTAGCGGAGAGAGAGCTAGCGCCCTAGGTACATGCCAATGTGGCAGCCGGAGAGGTCTTGGCACCTTGCTGGCATGATGTCGTGGCTGTCGGAGGTGCGACGGAGCTTGGCGGAGGGACAACTGTTGGAGCGGTCGAGTCCCTGCTGACGTCGCCCTGCTTTCGTAAGAGAGCTGGGGGCCGCCGTTGTCACAGAGCTTGTGGAGCGCCATCATTGCCCATCCGGCGGAGCTGGCCGGATGGGACGCCGGTCTTGTTCTCCGTGACCCGAGTCGATTCGGGGTAGGATGATGATGGCGCTTCCTGTTGACGTGGCGGGTCTGTGCCCTAGGCAGGGTGACGTGGGGGCTCCTCCGAAGCCGAGGTTGAGTCTGTCCTCTGTTGCCGAGGCCGAGCCCGAGCCATGGGGTCGGGCGAGGCGGAAGTCGTTCGGCCGAGGCCAGGGCGGAGTTCGAGCCCTGGGGTCGGGCGAGGCGGAAGTCGTTCGGCCGAGGCCAGGGCAGAGTCCGAGCCCTGGGGTCGGGCGAGGCGGAGTTTCGTCGTCTTCCGGGTCTTAGCCCGAGTCCGAGCCCTGGGGTCGGGCGAGGCGGAGTTTCGTCGTCTTCCGGGTCTTAGCCCGAGTCCGAGCCCTGGGGTCGGGCGGAGCGGAGTTTCGTCGTCTTCCGGGTCTTAGCCCGAGTCCGAGCCCTGGGGTCGGGCGGAGCGGAGTTCGCCATCTTCCGGGTCTTAGCCCGAGTCCGAGCCCTGGGGTCGGGCGGAGCGGAGTTCGCCGTCTTCCGGGTCTTAGCCCGAGTCCGAGCCCTGGGGTCGGGCGGGGCGGAGTTCGCCATGGCGCCTTTGGCAAGGCCTGACTGCCTGTCAGACTCACTCTGTCGAGTGGCACTGCAGTCGGAGTGGCGTAGGCGGCGCTGTCCTTCTGTCAGACTGGTTAGAGGAGCGGTGGAGTGACGACAGTCACTTCGGCTCTGCCGGGGGGGCGCACGTCAGGATAAAGGTGTCAGGCCACCTTTGCGTTAAATGCCCCTGCAATTTGGTCAGTCGGTGTGGCGATTTAGCCAAGGTTGCTTCTGAGCGAAGCCAAGGCCTCGGGCGAGCCGGTGATGTGTCCGCCGTAAAAAGGGGGGCCTCAGGCGAGACGGAAGTCTCTCGAGGTCGGCTGCCCTTGGCCGAGGCTAGGCTCGGGTGAAGCGTGATCGAGTCACTCGTGTGGACTGATCCCTGAC
Organism: Zea mays; assembly: GCF_902167145.1. Taxonomy (NCBI): domain Eukaryota; kingdom Viridiplantae; phylum Streptophyta; class Magnoliopsida; order Poales; family Poaceae; genus Zea; species Zea mays. Next base: position 6,123,516 of record NC_050104.1, on the reverse strand, counting down.
TTAATCGTACCCATCAGGCCTTTGCAGCTTTATGCTGATGGGGGTTACCAGCTGAGAATTAGGCGTCTTGAGGGTACCCCTAATTATGGTCCCCGACAGTAGCCCCCGAGCCTCGAAGGGAGTGTGAGCACTCGCTTGGAGGCTTTCGTCGCACTTTTTTGCAAGGGGACCAGCCTTTCTCGGTTGCATTTTGTTCCGGTGGGTGCGCGCGAGCGCACCCGCCGGGTGTAGCCCCCGAGGCCTCGGAGGAGTGGTTACACTCCTTCGAGGTCTTAATACCTTGCGTAATGCTTCGGCTGGTCTGGTCGTTCCCTCATGCGAACTGGCCGTAGCCCGGGTGCACGGTCGGGGCCCAAGCTCTCGGGCTGGTATGTTGACGCTGTCAACGGTTCGGCCGGAGCCGGTTTTTGCGAGAGCAGCCCCCGAGCCTCTGCACAGGGCGAGATGACGATCAGGGACAGACTCGACTTTTTACATACGCCCCTACGTCGCCTTTCCGCAAGGAGGAGGGGGGGAGTGCGCCATGTTACCCTCGATGGGCACCGAACATGGTGTCTCCGGTGAGCTGCAAGCGGGTAATCCGAGTGGACGTCCGTGCCCCGTTCGTTGGGGGTCGGCTAGGGGCCCAGAGGCACGCCCAAAAGTACCTGCGGGTGATTTGCCGGACCCGGTCCCCTGGCGACGGGGTCCGAGGGCTCGATGCCTCCCTCCGATGGGATTCCGTTACAAGATCGTTCCCGCTGGTCTCGGAAATGTCCTAGGGTACCTCGGGAGCGCAGCCCGAGCCTCGGTTATGTATCGAACGTACCCCTGGTCATCCCTCGCTCGGTGTCTGAGGCGACTGTGAACCCTTCGGGGGCCAGCCTTCGAACCCCTGATCAGTAATGGGCGCGGAGCCCGAGTAGCCTGAGGCGGCCATGGAACCCTTCGGGGGGCTGGCCTTCGAACCCCTGACCAGTAGTGGGTGTCGGGCCCACGCGATCTGAGGCGACTGTTGAACCCTTCGGAGGGCCAGTCTTCGAACCCCTGATCAGTAGGGGGGCTCGGAGCCCGGTTCCTTCGCGGAGAAGGGTCCTTTTCGGGGTATCCCCCTTTCCCGGTCCCTGTTGCAAGAGATGGAGAAAGAGGAAAAAGGAAAAGGATACGAAATCGAATGACGTGGCGTACCTCTTTTTGACGCGGTTATTACGGCGAAGGCGAAGCGTCGCGCGCTTCTCCCGCCAGAGGCGCCGCGTGTCCCGCCGCGAAGTTAATGCGACGGGGCGTGTAGTTGGCGGGGCGGCCGTTGCGCGTGCGCGATCCGTTCGAGGAACGAGTCACAGGTGCACTGTCTTCACGCCGTGAGAGGAGGCTCTCTTGTTGTCCCAGGATGAGACGTGTGCCTGACTGACGACGTGACTGCTGCGCCCGCCCGCCTGCCCCCGCCATTACTGCCGGCCCACTTTCGGTCGTTTTGACCTACGCGCCAGGCTGGCGCTGCTGGGTCGCCTCGAGTCGCGGCATAGGCTCCGCAACCGAAGAGGCGCGACGGTGGCGCGAGTGGCGGTGCGGTTGCTTGCATGCAGCAACTGGCACGCCGATTGCTTGACGCGTGGGCCTGGGCTTCCAAGCTGGCGTGTCAGAAGTCGGAGAAGCGCATCCACCTGGCGCGGTTGCATGCCGCCTGCATGGCTGCCCGCCCCTTCCGCCCGTTGGTCTGGGCAAAAGTGGGGGGTCGCTTGTAACCGCTGGGCGGTCGTGCGCACCACGCGCGGCGGTTTGGCTTCTTCTGCCCTGAGCCGGTTTGCATGACATGCGGGACCCAGCCCCCGAGTCGCAGGGGAGGGCCTTGGAGCGTGTTGGAGAAGACTTAGCCCGCGGCGTCTGGGGGCGCACGTAGGGGGTGTTGTCTTTAAAAGGAGGGAGACTCCTTTCAGAAGGCAACCATGTCTTCTTCCTCCCTTATGCGTCGTGTCTTTCCATCTTCCAAGCCCCCGGATGGGTGGTATCCGCCGCCTTTCCGCCTCCTCGTTGGAGGAACGCAACTCCATGGGAGTTGGTACCTCTCAGCCATCGTTCGGCTTCAAGGATTTTCATCACGCAGCCTGGCCACACCCCGCCACCGGCGGTCACCCAAGATGGTGACCTCCAGTTCGACGGTGGGGAAAGCGGGCCAGGCCACGGCCTCTACTCCTCCCTCGGCCTCAAGGATTTTCGTCATCCAGGCCAAGATGGAAGATGAGGCGAGTCGGGGGGCTGCCCCCGCGTGGGTCGGCTGCCTTTTTCTTCCCCCCGCGCCTGGGGGAGGATGGCGTCCTCGAGTCCCACGGAGACTTCCTCTAGCCATGCCGGGATAGGTAGGGCGCTAGTGGCCCTGGGTCTCCGTCTCCCTGCCTGAATGGCTGGTTCTCGTCCTCAGCGGGGGAGAGCCCTCCTGTCGTGACACCTGCCCCGAAGCTGCTGCCTAAGCCGCTTCGCTGCCTAGGGCGGGGGTGGTTGTCGTCGTGGTTGGAACGGGCGGCAGCGAGCCGCTCATCGTTCTTCTGTTACTCCGCAGGCCTTCCCCCTCGGAGTGGGGTTGTTCGTTCCTGCGGAGGGGAACCAGAGTTCCGTTTGTAATGGCACTTCGAATGCCAGTGTTTTTTGTTCATTGTGGCTGTCGAGGCCTGAACATGTATGTAATTTCGGCACGGAGCCGTGTTTTTTCCTCATTTTCGAGCACTAAGTCTCGCCTGTTGATTATCTGAACCGCTTTCCCAAGCATGAGTCGCCCCGTGTCAAGGTGACGAGTGAGGTATCCGTATCCCGGAGGCGTAGGAATCCCTCGGCCCGTTCGGCCTTGTTGTCTGGGGCTCCTCTAGCTTAGTTAAAGAGACCCCTCGGCCGCCCTTCGATGAGCCGAGGCCAGGGGTAGCGATATCAGTATGAACAGAGGCGGAGTTGGCTCGAGAATGGGAACCTGGTTGGCCGTAGCCTAGCCGTGTCGTCCGTCAGCAGAGCCGACGCCAAAGTCGATCAGCCGAGGCCTCGGGTCGGGATGGCGCCCTTGGAAGCCGGCTGGCCGAGGCCCCAGGGGTAACCGGCCGAGCCGCCTGCTCGGGCCAGATTCCCGGAGGAGTCCCTGGACCGCGTCGCCGTCCGAGGCTGGGTCGGACTTTGCTGAAGATGTCGTCGATGCCGAGGGTGCTACGGCTCCCTTCAGCGCGAAGACCCGAGCCTGTAGGATCAGATCGTCTTGTAGCGTGTGCCTTCTGCGGCCGCCGAGGCCAGAAAATACACCCTCGCCGTGCTTGCGAAGCTGCGTCTTTTTTCCTCTTGTTTCGAGCATCTGGACTCTCTATCGGTAACAGGGATGTTTGTGCGAGCGAGAGTTGCTTCTCGCGGAAGGGACGAGTGAGGTATCCGTATCCTAGAGGCGTGGGAATCCCTCGGCTCGGTCGGCCTTGCCGCTTACGCGTACTTTCACCCGTCCATGAGGCCCTGTCCCCGACTTAGTCGAGAAAGCTTGAAGGACTGCTTCGGCAGGAGAGCTTCCGAACGTGAAGACTTGTTCGGTCCACGGAGTCGCTTTATCCGAGCGCGAGTTACTTATCGCAGAAGGTGATGAGTGAGGTATCCGTATCCCGGAGGCGTAGGAGTCCCTCGGCTCGATCAGCCTTGGCTGCTTACGTGTACTCCGTCGTTTCCAGGATCCGCTTTCCGAAGTAGTCAAGAGGCACGAAAGAAATCCTGCTAAAAAGAGATCCTTTTTCGAGGAAAAATTCGACGCAGAGGGGGTCTCTGAGAGCACCTAGAGGGGGGGGGGGTGAATAGGTGATCCTGTACAAGTTCAAAACTTAAGCCACAAAAACTTGTTAAGGGTTAGCATAAGTATGGCCAAGTGGCTAGAGAGAACTCAAAACACGATAACCACAAGAAAGCAATCACAGAGTTGACACGGTGGTTATCCCGTGGTTCGGCCAAGTACAAAACTTGCCTACTCCACGTTGTGGCGTCCCAACGGACGAGAGTTGCACTCAACTCCTCTCAAGTGATCCAATGATCAACTTGAATACCACGGTGTTTTTCTTTCCTTTGATCTTTTCCCGTTTGCGAGGAATCTCCACAACTTGGAGTCTCTCGCCCTTACAATTAAGTTCACAAAGAATACGGAGTAAGGTGGGAATGAGCAACGCACACAAGACTCGAAAATCAGAGCAACAACACGCACACAAGTCGCAACAAGAGCTCGCAACGCAACACAAAGAGTTCACAACTCCACAAGAGCTCTATATGCTATCACAATGAAACGAATGCGTGAGATTGATGTCTTGGTGCTTAGAAGAGTTGTAGGAATGCTTGGTATACTCCTCCATGCGCCAAGGGGTCCCTTTTATAGCCCCAAGGCAGCTAGGAGCCGTTGGGAACAAATCTGGAAGGCCATCTTTGCCTTCTGTCTCGTGGCGCACCGGACAGTCCGGTGCACACCGGACACTGTCCGGTGCCCGATTTGTTTCCATAGAAAGCGAAGCCGACCGTTGCCGACCGTTGCAGATCTGGCGCACCGGACAGTCCGGTGCACACCGGACAGTCCGGTGCTCCCTTCCGACCGTTGGCTCGGCCACGTGTCGCGCGCCGATCGCGCGGCCGACCGTTGGCCCGGCCGACCGTTGGCTCACCGGACAGTCCGGTGCACACCGGACAGTCCGGTGAATTTTAGCCGAAGTCGCCGGAGAAAAAACCCGAGAGCGGCTAGTTTGCGCTGCGCTGATCTGGCGCACCGGACACTGTCCGGTGCACACCGGACAGTCCGGTGCCCCAGCCCGAAGCAGCCTTTGGCTGTACACAGCCACTCTCCACTTCTTTTCTTTTCTTCTTTCTCCTGTTTCTAACACTTAGACAAGATGTTAGTACACAAAACTAATGTACTAAGGCTTAGAAACATACCTTTACTTGTGATTTACACTTTGTTCATCCATGAGCATATTTTCACATTTAGGCCCTTGTGTTTGCACTCAATCACCAAAATACTTAGAAATGGCCCAAGGGCACATTTCCCTTTCAATCTCCCCCTTTTTGGTGATTTATGCCAACACAACATAAAGCAAGTGGAAAAAGTGCAAAATCACTTCAAATAAAAACTCAAATTGGTTTTGATTCAATTTTGGCATATATGGATCATCCTTTGCCACCACTTGGTTTGTTTTTGCAAATCAAACTCAAATCTCTATCTATAAGTCAAACACACATATTGAAGCATAAAGAGAGTCATTTCAAAAGAATTTGACCACGGATTTCAAAAACTCCCCCTTTTTCCCATAATCAACACTTCTCCCCACAAGAAGCCAACTTTTGAAAATAGAGACAATAAGAGACAATAAAAGCTTTTGACAAAACAAAAACTCTATTCTACTATTTTCAAAATCTCTCAAGTGGTAGCTGATCCATTTATCACTTTGGCCTTTATTTTCTCCCCCTTTGGCATCAAGCACCAAAACGGGATCAATCTTGGCCTGTTAACCCCATTGCCTCACCAAAGTCTTCAATTAAGAGCAAATGGCAATAAGATTTCATGAGATGAACTTGGAATTAGTTACCCTCTCATCGGAGTGCAGTGGAAGTCTTTCATGGTCCAAGTCCACCTTTTCCCTTTCAATCCTCCTTCGAGACTAAATTATCAAACTCAAGCACATGGTTAGTCTCAAAGGGTCAAGTTGTAACACATCTCCCCCTACACATGTGCATCACTTTGCAACGGACTTGTGAGGTCCAGGGAGTGTTTGTACAACTTGAGCACCATAATAAGCAACATAATGCAAAAAGGAACATGATCAAAAGCATAACTACATGTATGCTACAATTCAATCCAGGTTCCGCGAATCTAAGACATTTAGCTCACTACGCAACCTGCAAAAGGTCTTCTCATCTAGAGGCTTAGTGAAGATATCGGCTAGCTGGTTCTCGGTGCTAACATGAAACACTTCGATATCTCCCTTTTGCTGGTGGTCTCTCAAAAAGTGATGCCGGATGTCTATGTGCTTTGTGCGGCTGTGTTCAACAGGATTTTCCGCCATGCGGATAGCACTCTCATTATCACATAGGAGTGGGACTTTGCTCAGATTGTAGCCAAAGTCCCTGAGGGTTTGCCTCATCCAAAGTAGTTGCGCGCAACACTGTCCTGCGGCAACATACTCGGCCTCAGCGGTGGATAGGGCAACGGAAGTTTGTTTCTTAGAGTTCCATGACACCAGGGACCTTCCTAAGAATTGGCACGTCCCCGATGTACTCTTCCTATCGACCTTACATCCAGCATAGTCGGAGTCTGAGTATCCAACTAAGTCAAAGGTAGACCCCTTTGGATACCAGAGCCCGAAGCAAGGCGTAGCAACCAAATATCTAAGAATTCGCTTCACCGCCACTAAGTGACACTCCTTAGGATCGGATTGAAATCTAGCACACATGCATACGCTAAGCATAATATCCGGTCTACTAGCACATAAATAAAGCAAAGAACCTATCATTGACCGGTATGCTTTTTGATCAACGGACTTACCTCCTTTGTTGAGGTCGGTGTGTCCGTCGGTCCCCATCGGAGTCTTTGCGGGCTTGGCGTCCTTCATCCCAAACCGCTTTAGCAGATCTTGCGTGTACTTCGTTTGGGAGATGAAGGTGCCGTCCTTGAGTTGCTTCACTTGGAACCCAAGGAAGTAGTTCAACTCGCCCATCATCGACATCTCGAATTTCTGCGTCATCACCCTGCTAAACTCTTCACAAGACTTTTGGTTAGTAGAACCAAATATTATGTCATCAACATAAATTTGGCACACAAACAAATCACCATCACATGTCTTAGTGAAAAGAGTTGGATCGGCCTTCCCAACCTTGAAAGCATTAGCAAGTAAAAAGTCTCTAAGGCATTCATACCATGCTCTTGGGGCTTGCTTAAGTCCATAGAGCGCCTTAGAGAGCTTACACACATGGTCGGGGTACCGTTCATCCTCGAAGCCAGGGGGTTGCTCCACGTACACCTCCTCCTTGATTGGCCCGTTGAGGAAAGCGCTCTTCACATCCATTTGGAACAACCTGAAAGAATGGTGAGCGGCATATGCTAGCAAGATTCGAATTGACTCTAGCCTAGCCACAGGAGCAAAAGTCTCCTCAAAATCCAAACCTGCGACTTGGGCATAACCTTTTGCCACAAGTCGAGCCTTGTTTCTCGTCACCACCCCGTGCTCGTCCTGTTTGTTGCGGAACACCCACTTGGTTCCCACAACATTTTGCTTCGGACGAGGCACCAGTGTCCAAACTTCATTGCGCTTGAAATTGTTTAACTCCTCTTGCATGGCCAACACCCAGTCCGGATCTAGCAAGGCCTCTTCTACCCTGAAAGGCTCAATAGAAGAGACAAAGGAGTAATGCTCACAAAAATTAACTAATCGAGATCGAGTAGTTACTCCCTTGCTAATGTCACCCAAAATTTGGTCGACGGGATGATCCCTTTGAATCATCGCTCGAACTTGGGTTGGAGGTGCCGGTTGCACTTCTTCCTCCATCACTTGATTATCTTGTGCTCCCCCTTGATCAAGCGCCTCCACTTGAGGTACCTGTTCGTCATCTTTGGTTGGGGGATGCACCATAGTTGAGGAAGAAGGTTGATCTCGTTCATCTTGTTCCTGTGGCCGTACTTCTCCAATCGCCATGGTCCGTATAGAGGCCGTCGGAACATCTTCTTCATCTACATCATCACAATCAACAACTTGCTCTCTTGGAGAGCCATTAGTCTCATCAAATACAACGTCGCTAGAGACTTCAACCAAACCCGATGATTTGTTGAAGACTCTATACGCCTTTGTATTTGAGTCATAACCTAACAAAAACCCTTCTACAGCTTTGGGAGCAAACTTAGAATTTCTACCTTTCTTCACTAGAATGTAGCACTTGCTCCCAAATACACGAAAGTAAGATACATTGGGTTTGTTACCGGTTAGAAGCTCATACGACGTCTTCTTGAGGAGGCGATGAAGGTAGACCCTGTTGATGGCATGGCAAGCAGTGTTCACGGCTTCCGTCCAAAAGCACTCGGGGGTCTTGAATTCTCCTAGCATCGTCCTCGCCATGTCAATGAGCGTCCTGTTCTTCCTCTCTACCACACCATTTTGCTGTGGTGTGTAGGGAGCGGAGAACTCGTGCTTGATCCCTTCTTCTTCAAGGAACTCCTCCACTTGAAGGTTCTTGAATTCGGACCCGTTGTCGCTCCTTATCTTCTTCACTTTGAGCTCAAACTCATTTTGAGCCCTCCTGAGGAAGCGCTTGAGGGTCCCTTGGGTTTCAGACTTATCCTGCAAAAAGAACACCCAAGTGAAGCGGGAAAAGTCATCAACAATAACTAGACCATACTTACTTCCCCCTATGCTTAGATAGGCGACGGGTCCGAAGAGGTCCATATGCAGCAGCTCCAGGGGTCTTGAAGTGGTCATCACATTCTTGCTGTGATGCGCTCCTCCCACCTGTTTCCCTGCTTGACAAGCTGCACAAGGTCTATCTTTTTCGAATTGAACATTGGTTAGACCTATCACGTGTTCTCCCTTTAGAAGCTTGTGAAGGTTCTTCATCCCCACATGTGCTAAGCGGCGATGCCACAGCCAGCCCATGCAAGTCTTAGCCATTAAGCATGCATCTAGACCGGCCTCTTCTTTTGCAAAATCAACTAAATAAAGTTTGCCATCTAATACACCCTTAAAAGCTAGTGAACCATCACTTCTTCTAAAGACAGACACATCTATATTTGTAAACAGACAGTTATATCCCATATTGCACAATTGACTAACAGATAGTAAATTATATCCTAGTGACTCTACTAAAAACACATTAGAGATAGAGTGCTCATTAGAAATTGCAATTTTACCTAACCCTTTTACCTTGCCTTGATTCCCATCACCGAATATGATTGAATCTTGGGAATCCTTATTCTTGACGTAGGAGGTGAACATCTTCTTCTCCCCCGTCATATGGTTTGTGCATCCGCTATCAATAATCCAGCTTGAACCCCCGGATGCATAAACCTGCAAGGCAAATTTAGGCTTGGGTCTTAGGTACCCAACTCATGTTGGGTCCTACAAGGTTAGTGCAAATATCCTTAGGGACCCAAATGCAAGTTTTGTCTCCCTTGCATTTTGCCCCTAACTTCCTAGCAACAATTTTCTTATCCTTTCTACAAATAGCAAAGGAAGCATTTAAAGCATAATAAATTGTGGAAGGTTCATTTACTACTTTCCTAGGAGCATGAATAGCATTCTTTCTAGACACATGATGAATAGTATTTCTCTTAGGAACAACATTTCTCCTAGTAACATTTCTATCATACACATAAGAGGAACTAGGAGCAAACATGGCATGAGAGTCAAAATCATCAAAAGCATTATAACTCCTATAAGCATTTCTAGTTTGTCTCCTATCATAATACATAAAAGCATGGTTCTTTTGCACATTACTAGCCATAGGGGCCTTCCCTTTCTCCTTGGCGGGAATGGGAGCCTTATGGCTTGTTAAGTCCTTAGCTTCTCTCTTGAAGCCAAGTCCATCCTTAATTGAGGGGTGTCTACCAATTGTATAGGCATCCCTTGCAAATTTTAGCTTATCGAAATCATTCTTGCTAGTCTTAAGTTGAGCATTAAGACTAGCCAGTTCATCATTAAGCTTGGAAATTGAAACTAGGTGTTCACTACAAGCATTAATGTCAAAATCTTTACACCTAGTACAAATTTCAACATGTTCTACACAAGAATTGGATTTATTTGCTACTTCTAATTTAGCATTTAAATCATTGTTGACACCTTTCAAAGTAGAAATGGTTTCATGACAAGTAGATAGTTCAAAAGAAAGCATTTCATTTCTTTTAACTTCTAAAGCATAGGATTTTTGTGCCTCAACAAATTTATCATGCTCTTCATACAACAAATCCTCTTGCTTTTCTAAAAGTATATTCTTTTCATTCAAGGCATCAATTAACTCATTAATTTTGTCTATCTTAGATCTATCTAAGCCCTTGAACAAACATGAATAATCTACTTCATCCTCATCACTAGATTCTTCCTCACTTGAAGAAGCATAGGTAGAGTTGCGAGTACATACCTTCTTCTCCCTTGCCATAAGGCATGTGTGACGCTCGTTGGGGAAGAGGGTTGATTTGTTGAAGGCGGTGGCGACGAGTCCTTCATTGTCGGAGTCGGACGAGGAGCAATCCGAGTCCCACTCCTTGCCTAGATGCGCCTCGCCCTTTGCCTTCTTGTAATGCTTCTTCTTTTCCCTCTTGTTTCCCTTTTCCTGGTCACTATCATTATCGGGACAGTTAGCAATAAAATGACCAAGCTTACCGCATTTGAAGCATGATCGCTTCCCCTTGGTCTTAGTCTTGCTCGGCTGTCCATTGCGACCCTTTAGCACCGTCTTGAATCTCTTGATAATGAGGGCCATTTCTTCTTCATTAAGACCGGCCGCCTCAATTTGCGCCACCTTGCTGGGTAGCGCCTCCTTGTTCCCTGTGGCTTTGAGAGCAAAAGGTTGCGGCTCGTTGATCGGTCCATTCAAGGCGTCGTCCACATACCTTGCCTCCTTGATCATCATTCGCCCGCTGACGAATTTTCCTAGGACTTCTTCGGGCGACATTTTGGTGTACCTGGGATTCTCACGAATATTATTCACCAAATGAGGATCAAGAACGGTAAAGGACCTGAGCATTAGTCGGACGACGTCGTGGTCCGTCCATCGCGTGCTTCCGTAGCTCCTTATTTTGTTGATAAGGGTCTTGAGCCGGTTGTATGTCTGAGTTGGCTCCTCGCCCCTTATCATCGCGAACCGTCCAAGCTCGCCCTCCACCAACTCCATTTTGGTGAGCAAGGTAGCGTCATTTCCCTCATGAGAGATCTTGAGGGTATCCCAGATTTGCTTGGCGTTATCCAAGCCACTCACTTTATTATATTCATCCCTGCACAATGAGGCTAGAAGAACAGTAGTAGCTTGTGCATTCTTATGGATTTGCTCATTAATGAATATAGGACTATCCGAACTATTAAAGTGCATTCCACTATCTACAATCTCCCATATGCTAGGATGGAGAGAGAATAGGTGACTACGCATTTTGTGGCTCCAAAATCCGTAGTCCTCCCCATCAAAGTGTGGGGGCTTGCCGAGTGGAATAGAAAGCAAATGTGAATTTGAACTTTGCGGAATACGAGAGTAGTCAAAAGAAAAGTTAGAATTAACCGGTTTCCTTTGTCTGTCGTGGTCGTCGTCCTTTTGGGAAGAAGAGGACTCATCGCTGTCGTAGTAGACGATCTCCTTGATGCGTCTTGTCTTCTTCTTCTTCCCATCTCTTCGCTTGTGGCCCGAGCCCGAGTCATTGGACTTGTCATCCCTTGGCTCGTTGACGAAGGACTCCTTCTCCTTGTCGTTGATCACAATTCCCTTCCCCTTAGGATCCATCTCTTCGGGCGGTTAGTCCCTTTCTTGAAGAGAACGGCTCTGATACCAATTGAGAGCACCTAGAGGGGGGGGGGTGAATAGGTGATCCTGTACAAGTTCAAAACTTAAGCCACAAAAACTTGTTAAGGGTTAGCATAAGTATGGCCAAGTGGCTAGAGAGAACTCAAAACACGATAACCACAAGAAAGCAATCACAGAGTTGACACGGTGGTTATCCCGTGGTTCGGCCAAGTACAAAACTTGCCTACTCCACGTTGTGGCGTCCCAACGGACGAGAGTTGCACTCAACTCCTCTCAAGTGATCCAATGATCAACTTGAATACCACGGTGTTTTTCTTTCCTTTGATCTTTTCCCGTTTGCGAGGAATCTCCACAACTTGGAGTCTCTCGCCCTTACAATTAAGTTCACAAAGAATACGGAGTAAGGTGGGAATGAGCAACGCACACAAGACTCGAAAATCAGAGCAACAACACGCACACAAGTCGCAACAAGAGCTCGCAACGCAACACAAAGAGTTCACAACTCCACAAGAGCTCTATATGCTATCACAATGAAACGAATGCGTGAGATTGATGTCTTGGTGCTTAGAAGAGTTGTAGGAATGCTTGGTATACTCCTCCATGCGCCAAGGGGTCCCTTTTATAGCCCCAAGGCAGCTAGGAGCCGTTGGGAACAAATCTGGAAGGCCATCTTTGCCTTCTGTCTCGTGGCGCACCGGACAGTCCGGTGCACACCGGACACTGTCCGGTGCCCGATTTGTTTCCATAGAAAGCGAAGCCGACCGTTGCCGACCGTTGCAGATCTGGCGCACCGGACAGTCCGGTGCACACCGGACAGTCCGGTGCTCCCTTCCGACCGTTGGCTCGGCCACGTGTCGCGCGCCGATCGCGCGGCCGACCGTTGGCCCGGCCGACCGTTGGCTCACCGGACAGTCCGGTGCACACCGGACAGTCCGGTGAATTTTAGCCGAAGTCGCCGGAGAAAAACCCGAGAGCGGCTAGTTTGCGCTGCGCTGATCTGGCGCACCGGACACTGTCCGGTGCACACCGGACAGTCCGGTGCCCCAGCCCGAAGCAGCCTTTGGCTGTACACAGCCACTCTCCACTTCTTTTCTTTTCTTCTTTCTCCTGTTTCTAACACTTAGACAAGATGTTAGTACACAAAACTAATGTACTAAGGCTTAGAAACATACCTTTACTTGTGATTTACACTTTGTTCATCCATGAGCATATTTTCACATTTAGGCCCTTGTGTTTGCACTCAATCACCAAAATACTTAGAAATGGCCCAAGGGCACATTTCCCTTTCAGTCTCCCCCCTTTTAGCCCCCGAGGGAGGGTCGGGCTTTGCCAAGGCTAGGCCGGCCCTTCCTTGACGACTAAACTTCGCGTAGGTGCGAGGTATATGAACAACTTGAAAACATCTTAAGGGTAGAAGCGACGTAGCTGTTTGATGTTCCAAGCGTTGCCGTAGATCTCGCCTTGATTGTTGGCCAGCTTGTATGTTCCGGGCTTCAGAACTTTGGCGATGACGAATGGCCCTTCCCAGGGGGGCGTGAGCTTGTGCCTCCCTCGGGCGTCTTGCCGCAGTCGAAGCACCAGATCGCCCACCTGGAGGTCTCGGGACCGGACCCCTCGGGCGTGGTAGCGTCGCAGGGACTGCTGGTACCGCGCCGAGTGTAGTAAGGCCCTGTCCCGAGCCTCCTCCAGCTGGTCCAGCGATTCCTCTCGGCTAGCTTGGTTGCTTTGATCGGTGTAGGCCCTCGTCCTCGGGGAGCCGTATTCCAGGTCAGTGGGCAAGATAGCTTCGGCCCCGTAGACCAGGAAAAACAGCGTGAAACCCGTGGCACGACTCGGCGTCGTCCTTAGGCTCCAGACCACCGAGGGGAGTTCCTTCATCCACCGCTTGCCGAACTTATTGAGGTCGTTGTAGATCCGAGGCTTGAGCCCTTGTAGAATCATGCCGTTGGCACGCTCTACTTGCCCATTCGACATGGGATGAGCCACGGCGGCCCAGTCCACCCGGATATGGTGATCTTCGCAAAAATCCAAGAATTTTTTGCCGGTGAACTGGGTACCGTTGTCGGTGATGATGGAGTTCGGGACCCCGAAGCGATGGATGATGTTGGTGAAGAACGCCACCGCCTGCTCGGACCTGATGCTGTTCAGAGGTCGGACCTCGATCCACTTGGAGAATTTGTCGATGGCGACCAGCAGGTGCGTGTAACCCCCGGGCGCCTTCTGCAAGGGACCGACGAGGTCCAGACCCCATACAACGAAGGGCCAGGTGATGGGTATTGTCTGCAGAGCCTGAGCGGGCAGGTGGGTCTGCTTCGCATAGAATTGGCACCCTTCGCAGGTGCGGACAATTCTAGTGGCGTCAGCCACCGCCGTTGGCCAGTAGAAGCCTTGTCGGAAGGCATTCCCGACAAGGGCTCGGGGTGCTGCGTGATGGCCGCAAGCCCCCGAGTGTATTTCTTGCAGCAGTTCCCGACCTTCGGCGATGGAGATGCATCGCTGGAGGATGCCCGAGGTGCTGCGATGGTAGAGCTCCTCTTCATCGCCCAGCAAGACGAATGACTTGGCGCGTCGCGCTACCCGCCGAGCCTCGACTTGGTCGGGGGGTAGCTCTCCTCGGCGAAGATACTGCAGGTACGGGGCCTGCCAATCTCAATCTGGCGTGGCCCCGCTCTGCTCTTCCTCGACGTCCAGTGCCTCGCCCTCGGGGGCCGAGGGTACCTCGGGCTGTGCCGAGGGTGCCTCGGACCGAGCCGAGGGTACCTCGGGCTGAGCCGAGGGTACCTCGGGCTCGGGCGCGTCGTCGAGCTTGACAGAGGGTTGATGCAGATCCCTGGAGAAGACGTCCGGGGGGACCGTCGTTCGCCCCGAGGCTATTTTAGCCAGCTCGTCTGCGGTTTCGTTGTAGCGCCGAGCGATGTGGTTGAGCTCGAGCCCGAAGAACTTGTCTTCCAGGCGCCGAACCTCGTCGCAGTAGGCCTCCATCTTCGGGTCGCGGCAGTGGGAGTTCTTCATGACTTGGTCGATGACGAGCTGCGAATCACCGCGGGCGTCGAGGCGTCTGACCCCTAGCTCGATGGCGATCCGCAACCCATTGACCAGAGCTTCGTACTCGGCCACATTGTTGGACGCCGAGAAATGGAGGCGCAGCACGTAGCGCAAGTGCTTTCCGAGGGGCGAGATGAAAAGCAGGCCCGCGCCGGCTCCCGTCTTCATCAGCGACCCGTCGAAAAACATGGTCCAGAGCTCCGGTTGGATCGGAGCCGTCGGCAGCTGGGTGTCGACCCATTCGGCCACGAAGTCCGCCAACACCTGGGACTTGATGGCCTTCCGAGGGGCGAACGAGATCGTTTCGCCCATGATTTCCACCGCCCACTTCGCGACCCTGCCCGAGGCTTCTCGGCACTGGATGATCTCCCCCAGGGGGAAGGATGACACCACAGTTACCGGGTGAGACTCGAAGTAGTGTCGCAGCTTCCGCCTTGTCAGGATCACAGCATACAGCAGCTTTTGAACTTGTGGGTAGCGGATCTTGGTCTCGGACAGCACTTCGCTGACGAAGTAGACCGGCCTCTGAACGGGCAATGCATGCCCTTCCTCTTGCCTCTCGACCACAATCGCGGCGCTAACCACCTGAGTGGTCGCGACGACGTAGACCAAGAGGGCTTCTCCATCCGCCGGGGGCACCAAGACAGGCACCTTCGTAAGGAGCGCCTTCAGGTTGCCGAGGGCTTCCTCGGCCTCAGGGGTCCAACCGAAACATTCGGCCTTCCTTAAGAGGCGGTACAGAGGCAGACCTCTTTCGCTGAGGTGTGAGATGAAGCGGCTCAGGGCCGCGAGGCATCCCATGACCCTCTGTACACCTTTTAAGTCCTTGATGGGTCCCATGCTGGTGATGGCCGCGATCTTCTCCGGGTTGGCTTCGATGCCTCGCTCGGAGACGATGAACCCTAGGAGCATGCCTCGGGGCACCCCGAAGACACACTTCTCGGGATTGAGCTTGACTCCTTTCGCCTTGAGACATCGGAATGTCACTTCAAGGTCGGAGAGGAGGTCGGAAGCCTTCCTTGTCTTGACTACAATGTCATCGACGTAGGCCTCGACTGTGTGACCGATGTGTTCGCCGAACACATGGTTCATGCACCGTTGGTACGTCGCGCCCGCATTCCTCAAACCGAACGGCATGGTGACATAGCAGTACATGCCGAACGGCGTGATGAAGGAAGTCGCAAGCTGGTCGGACTCCTTCATCCGGATCTGGTGATACCCTGAGTAGGCATCGAGAAAGGACAGGGTTTCGCACCCAGCGGTGGAATCCACGATTTGATCGATGCGAGGCAGAGGGTAGGGAACCTTCGGACATGCTTTGTTGAGACCAGTGTAGTCTACACACATCCGCCATTTCCCCCCTTTCTTCCTCACAAGCACAGGGTTGGCAAGCCATTCGGGATGGAATACCTCTTTGATGAACCCTGCTGCCATTAGCTTGTGGATCTCTTCGCCAATCACTCTGCGCTTCTCCTCGTCGAATCGGCGCAAAGGCTGCCTGACGGGTCGGGCTCCGGCCCGAATATCCAGCGAGTGCTCGGCGACATCCCTCGGTATGCCGGGCATGTCCGAGGGACTCCACGCAAAGACGTCGGCGTTTGCGCGGAGAAAGTCGACGAGCACTGCTTCCTATTTGGGGTCGAGCCCGGAACCGATCCGGATCTGCTTGGCGGTGTCGCCACCGGGGTCAAGAGGGACGGCCTTGACCGTCTCCGCTGGCTCGAAGTTGCCGGCATGGCGCTTCACGTCTGGCACCTCCTTGGAGAGGTTCTCCAGGTCGGCGATGAGGGCCTCGGACTCGGCGAGGGCCTCGGCGTACTCCACGCACTCCACGTCGCATTCGAACGCGTGTTTGTACGTGGGGCCGACGGTGATGACCCCGTTGGGGCCCGGCATCTTGAGCTTCAGGTAGGTGTAGTTGGGGACGGCCATGAACTTCGCGTAGCATGGCCTCCCTAGTACGGCGTGGTAGGTTCCTCGGAACCCGACCACCTCGAACGTCAGGGTCTCCCTTCGGAAGTTGGAGGGCGTCCCGAAGCAGACGGGGAGGTCGAGTCGCCCGAGGGGCTGGACGCGCTTCCCAAGGATGATCCCGTGGAAGGGCACAGCGCCTGCTCGGACGGAGGATAGATCGACGCGCAGGAGCTTGAGGGTCTCGGCGTAGATGATGTTGAGGCAGCTGCCCCCATCCATCAGGACCTTGGTGAGCCTGACATTGCCGACCACGGGGTCGACGACGAGCGGGTATTTCCCCGGGCTCGGCACATGGTCGGGGTGGTCGGCCTGGTCGAAGGTGATGGGCTTGTCGGACCAGTCTAGGTAGACTGGCGCCGCCACCTTCACCGAGCAGACCTCCCGGCGCTCTTGCTTGCGATGTCGAGCCGAGGCATTCGCCGCATGCCCTCCGTAGATCATGAAGCAGTCGCGGACCTCGGGGAACTCTCCTGCTTGGTGATCTTCGTTCTTGTCGTCGTCGCGGGCCCTGCCACCCTCGGCGGGTGGCCCGGCCCTGTGGTAGTGAGGCCGAAGCATAACGCACTCCTCGAGGGTGTGCTTGACGGGCCCCTGATGGTAGGGGCACGGATCCTTGAGCATCTTGTCGAAGAGGTTTGCACCTCCGGGGGGCTTCCGAGGGTTCTTGTACTCGGTGGCGGCGACAAGGTCCGCGTCAGCAGCGTCGTGCTTCGATTGCGACTTCTTCTTGCCTTTCTTCTTGGCGCCGCGTGGAGCAGACGCCTCGGGAGCCTCTTCCGATGGGCGGCCCTGGGGCTGCTTGTCCTTTCGGAAGATAGCCTCGACCGCCTCTTGGCCAGAGGCGAACTTGGTGGCGATGTCCATCAGCTCGCTCGCCCTGGTGGGGGTCTTGCGACCCAGCTTGCTCACCAGGTCGCGGCAAGTGGTGCCGGCGAGGAACGCGCCGATGACATCCGAGTCGGTGATGTTGGGCAGCTCGGTGCGCTGCTTCGAGAATCGCCGGATGTAGTCCCGGAGCGACTCCCCCGGCTGTTGCCGGCAACTTCGAAGGTCCCAGGAATTCCCGGGGCGCACGTATGTGCCCTGGAAATTGTCGGCGAAGGCTTGGACCAAGTCGTCCCAGTTGGAGATCTGCCCCGGAGGCAGGTGCTCCAACCAGGCGCGGGCAGTGTCGGAGAGGAACAAGGGGAGGTTACGGATGATGAGGTTGTCGTCGTCCGTCCCACCCAGTTGGCAGGCAAGGCGGTAGTCCGCGAGCCACAGTTCCGGTCTCGTTTCCCCCGAGTACTTCGTGATAGTAGTCGGGGGTCGGAACCGGGTCGGGAATGGCGCCCGTCGGATGGCCCGACTGAAGGCCTGCGGACCGGGTGGTTCGGGCGAGGGACTCCGATCCTCCCCGCTGTCGTAGCGCCCCCCACGCCTGGGGTGGTAGCCTCGGCGCACCCTTTCGTCGAGGTGAGCCCGACGGTCGCGTCGATGGTGCTCGTTGCCGAGGTGGCCCGGGGCCGCAGGCGCGGTGTTGCGCGTGCGCCCGGTGTAGACCGAGGCTTCCCGCATGAATCGGGAAGTCGCGGCGTGAGGTTCCGAGGGATATCCTTGCCTTCGGGAGGCAGTGCTTTCGGCCCGTCGGGCCGCAGCGCCTTCTAGGAGATTCTTGAGCTCTCCCTGGATTTGCCGACCCTCGGTGGTTGATGGCTCCGGCATCGCGCGGAGGAGCATCGCTGCGGCTGCCAGGTTCTGACCAACCCCGCTGGATGCGGGCGGCGGCCTGACCCTGACATCGTTGGCGACGCGGTGCTGGAGACCTTGGGGCAGGTGACGTATTTCTCCGGCCAAGGGTTGGCCCGCCCATGCCTGTCCGACGTCCCGACGGATCGGCTCAAGTGCTCCTGTTCCCTCGTTGAGCCTGGCCTACGCCTCGCGGACTTGCTCGAGTTGTGGGTCGTAACCCCCCGCCGGAGCGGGGACCACAGCTAGCTCCCGTGGGATGTCGGCGCGAGGCACCGGCCTAGGAAGATCACCGTCCTCCGGCATGCCGAGATGGTTGCCTTCGAAGGGACCCCCTAGCTCGATGTGGAAACATTCGCGGCTTGGGCCGCAGCTCTCGTCGCCAAGGCTGCGGCTTCCGTCGGAACAGTCGGAGAGGCAGTAGTCACATGCGGTCATGAAGTCCCGCACGGCACTGGGGTTGCCGAGTCCGGAGAAATCCCAACAGATGCTGGGATCATCATCTTCCTCGGACCCAGAGGGCCCGTAGGTCGAGACGTCCGTCAGCCGGTCCCAAGGCGACCGCATACGAAACCCCAGTGGGGTTGCACTCGCCTCAATGAGAGTGCCCGCCAAAACGAGGTCGTTTGGCGGGTTGAGGCCGAGTCGAAATGACGCAAGATGGGAGTTAGTTGGTACCTTTTGGTCGACGAGGAGCGACGTAGTCACATCGGGGACTGGTTGCACCGTCATCTCAGGTACGAGGGCGACGTCCTGCAGGCTTTCCGCGAGCGCGCTGGCGTCGTCTTCTTGTTCGGGGTCGGCGTGTCGCGGGGGGACAGCGCTTGCCTCCGTCTTGAACGCGAGGTCGACGTCCGGCGTGCCTTCCGTCGGGGCGTCGGGGGCGTCGATTCGCTCGACGGCCAACGAAGCGCGGCCTCCCGCCTGGCCTTGACGGCCCCGCCTCCTCCTCCGTTGGCGGGGGAGAGAACGGATCAAGCTCAAATGTTGCTCTTCCACCACGCGGGGAAGATGTCGTCGATTCCGCCGCCGGCGGGCGGGTCGTCGGCCGCCATTGTCGTCGTCGCGCGGCGGTGGAAGAAGTATCATGTCGTAGCTGCCGTCGAAGGACATGAACTCAAGAGTCCCGAAACGAAGCACCGCCCCGGGCCGGAGAGGTTGCTGGAGACTGCCCATCTGGAGCTTGATGGGGAGCTGTTCGTCAGCACGCAGCAGGCCCCTACCTGGCGCGCCAACTGTCGGCGTTTCGAGACAGGGGGGTCCCTAAGCCGACGAGTGAGTGTGCTGCGTGCCCCAGCCCAGATGGGTCGAGCGCGTGGGCGAGCGCGAAGGGGGGAGAGGCGAGGTGGCCGGAGTCGAGCGTGAGAGAGGTGGAAGTCCCGCGGCCTTCGTGTTCGTCCCGCGCCCAGGTCAGGTGCGCTTGCAGTAGGGGGGTTACAAGCGTCCACGCGGGTGAGGGAAGCGAGCGGCCCCAAGAGAGCGCCTGTCCCGCCCTCGGTCCCGCGCGGCCAACCTTCTCTAAGAAGGCCCTGGTCCTCCCTTTTATAGTCGTAAGGAGAGGATCCAGGTGTACAATGGGGGGTGTAGCAGAGTGCTACGTGTCTAGCGGAGAGAGAGCTAGCGCCCTAGGTACATGCCAATGTGGCAGCCGGAGAGGTCTTGGCACCTTGCTGGCATGATGTCGTGGCTGTCGGAGGTGCGACGGAGCTTGGCGGAGGGACAGCTGTTGGAGCGGTCGAGTCCCTGCTGACGTCGCCCTGCTTTCGTAAGAGAGCTGGGGGCCGCCGTCGTCACAGAGCTTGTGGAGCGCCATCATTGCCCATCCGGCGGAGCTGGCCGGATGGGACGCCGGTCTTGTTCTCCGTGACCCGAGTCGATTCGGGGTAGGATGATGATGGCGCTTCCTGTTGACGTGGCGGGTCTGTGCCCTAGGCAGGGTGACGTGGGGACTCCTCCGAAGCCGAGGTTGAGTCTGTCCTCTATTGCCGAGGCCGAGCCCGAGCCATGGGGTCGGGCGAGGCGGAAGTCGTTCGGCCGAGGCCAGGGCGGAGTCTGAGCCCTGGGGTCGGGCGAGGCGGAAGTCGTTCGGCCGAGGCCAGGACGGAGTCCAAGCCCTGGGGTCGGGCGAGGCGGAGTTTCGTCGTTTTCCGAGTCTTAGCCCGAGTCCGAGCCCTGGGGTCGGGCGAGGCGGAGTTTCGTCGTCTTCCGGGTCTTAGCCCGAGTCCGAGCCCTGGGGTCGGGCGGAGCGGAGTTTCGTCGTCTTCCGGGTCTTAGCCCGAGTTCGAGCCCTGGGGTCGGGCGGAGCGGAGTTCGCCGTCTTCCGGGTCTTAGCCCGAGTCCGAGCCCTGGGGTCGGGCGGAGCGGAGTTCGCCGTCTTCCGGGTCTTAGCCCGAGTCCGAGCCCTGGGGTCGGGCGGGGCGGAGTTCGCCATGGCGCCTTTGGCAACGCCTGACTGCCTGTCAGACTCACTCTGTCGAGTGGCACTGCAGTCGGAGTGGCGCATGCGGCGCTGTCCTTCTGTCAGACTGGTCAGAGGAGCGGTGGAGTGACAGCAGTCACTTCGGCTCTGCCGGGGGGGGGGGGGCGCGTCAGGATAAAGGTGTCAGGCCACCTTTGCGTTAAATGCCCCTGCAATTTGGTCAGTCGGTGTGGCGATTTAGCCAAGGTTGCTTCTGAGCGAAGCCAAGGCCTCGGGCGAGCCGGTGATGTGTCCGCCGTAAAAAGGGGGGCCTCGGGCGAGACGGAAGTCTCTTGAGGTCGGCTGCCCTTGGCCGAGGCTAGGCTCGGGTGAAGCGTGATCGAGTCACTCGTGTGGACTGATCCCTGACTTAATCGTACCCATCAGGCCTTTGCAGCTTTATGCTGATGGGGGTTACCAGCTGAGAATTAGGCGTCTTGAGGGTACCCCTAATTATGGTCCCCGACACTTTTGATCCACGGACTTACCTCCCGTGTCGAGGTCGAGATGCCCATTGGTTCCCATGGGTGTCTTGATGGGCTTGGCATCCTTCATTCCAAACTTGCTTAGAATATCTTGAGTGTACTTGGTTTGACTTAGGAAGGTGCCCTCTTGGAGTTGCTTCACTTGAAATCCTAGAAAATACTTCAACTCCCCCATCATAGACATCTCGAACTTTTGTGTCATGATCCTACTAAACTCTTCACATGTAGACTCGTTAGTAGACCCAAATATGATATCATCAACATAAATTTGGCATACAAACAAGTCATTTTCAAGAGTTTTAGTAAAGAGTGTAGGATCGGCTTTTCCAACTTTGAAGCCATTTGCAATAAGGAAATCTCTAAGGCATTCATACCATGCTCTTGGGGCTTGCTTGAGCCCATAAAGCGCCTTAGAGAGCTTATAGACATGGTTAGGATACTCACTGTCTTCAAAGCCGGGAGGTTGCTCAACATAGACCTCTTCTTTGATTGGTCCATTGAGGAAGGCACTTTTCACGTCCATTTGATAAAGCTTAAAGCCATGGTAAATAGCATAGGCCAATAAAATGTGAATTGATTCAAGCCTAGCTACGGGTGCATAGGTTTCACCGAAATCCAAACCTTCGACTTGGGAGTATCCCTTGGCCACAAGTCGAGCTTTGTTCCTTGTCACCACACCATGCTCATCTTGCTTGTTGCGGAAAACCCATTTGGTTCCTACAACATTTTGGTTAGGACGTGGAACTAAATGCCATACCTCATTCCTAGTGAAGTTGTTGAGCTCCTCTTGCATTGCCACCACCCAATCCGAATCTTGAAGTGCTTCCTCTACCCTGTGTGGCTCAATAGAGGAAACAAACGAGTAATGCTCACAAAAATGTGCAACACGAGATCTAGTAGTTACCCCCTTATGAATGTCGCCGAGGATGGTGTCGACGGGGTGATCTCGTTGGATTGCTTGATGGACTCTTGGGTGTGGCGGTCTTTGCTCTTGCTCATCCTCCTTTTCTTGAACATTTGCATCTCCCCCTTGATCTATGCCGTCATCTTGAGGTGGCTTATTTGATTGATCTCCTTCTTCATCAACTTGAGCCTCATCCTCATTTTGAGTTGGTGGAAATGCTTGCGTGGAGGAGGACGGTTGATCTTGTGCATTTGGAGGCTCTTCGGATTCCTTAGGACACACATCCCCAATGGACATGTTCCTTAGCGCGATGTACGGAGCCTCTTCAATACCTATCTCATCAAGATCAACTTGCTCTACTTGAGAGCCGTTAGTCTCATCAAACACAACGTCACATGAGACTTCAACTAGTCCAGTGGACTTGTTAAAGACCCTATATGCCCTTGTGTTTGAGTCATAACCAAGTAAAAAGCCTTCTACAGTCTTAGGAGCAAATTTAGATTTTCTACCTCTTTTAACAAGAATAAAGCATTTGCTACCAAAGACTCTAAAATATGAAATATTGGGCTTTTTACCGGTTAGGAGTTCGTATGATGTCTTCTTGAGGATTCGGTGTAGATACAACCGGTTGATGGCGTAGCAGGCGGTGTTGACCGCCTCGGCCCAAAACCGATCCGAAGTCTTGTACTCATCAAGCATGGTCCTTGCCATATCCAATAGAGTTCGATTCTTTCTCTCCACTACACCATTTTGTTGTGGCGTGTAGGGAGAAGAGAACTCATGCTTGATGCCCTCCTCCTCAAGGAAGCCTTCAATTTGTGAATTCTTGAACTCCGTCCCGTTGTCGCTTCTTATTTTCTTGATCCTTAAGCCGAACTCATTTTGAGCCCGTCTCAAGAATCCCTTTAAGGTCTCTTGGGTTTGAGATTTTTCCTGTAAAAAGAATACCCAGGTGAAGCAAGAATAATCATCCACAATAACTAGACAGTACTTACTCCCGCCGATGCTTATGTAAGCGATCGGGCCGAATAGATCCATGTGTAGGAGCTCCAGTGGCCTGTCGGTCGTCATTATGTTCTTATGCGGATGATGAGCGCCAACTTGCTTTCCTGCTTGGCATGCGCTACAAACCCTGTCTTTCTCAAAATGAACATTTGTTAGTCCTAAAATGTGTTCTCCCTTTAGAAGCTTATGAAGATTCTTCATCCCAACATGAGCTAGTCGGCGGTGCCAGAGCCAACCCATGTTAGTCTTAGCAATTAAGCAAGTGTCGAGTTCAGCTCTATCGAAATCTACCAAGTATAGCTGACCCTCTAACACTCCCTTAAATGCTATTGAATCATCACTTCTTCTAAAGACAGTGACACCAATATCAGTAAAAAGACAGTTGTAGCCCATTTGACATAATTGAGAAACAGAAAGCAAATTGTAATCTAGAGAATCTACAAGAAAAACATTGGAAATAGAATGGTCGGGGGATATAGCAATTTTACCCAATCCTTTGACCAAACCTTGATTTCCATCCCCGAAAGTGATTGCTCGTTGGGGATCTTGGTTTTTCTCATAGAAGGAGAACATTTTCTTCTCCCCTGTCATGTGGTTTGTGCACCCGCTGTCGATGATCCAACTTGAGCCCCCGGATGCATAAATCTACAAAACAAGTTTAGTTCTTGATTTTAGGTACCCAAATGGTTTTGGGTCCTTTGGCATTAGACACAAGAACTTTGGGTACCCAAACACAAGTCTTTGATCCCTTGTGCTTGCCCCCAACATATTTGGCAACTACTTTGCCGGATTTGTTAGTCAATACATAAGATGCATCAAAAGTTTTAAATGAAAGACTATGTCCATTTGATGCAATAGGAGTTTTCTTAGGCAACTTAGCACGGGTTGGTTGCCTAGAACTAGATGTCTCACCCTTATACATAAAAGCATGATTAGGGCCAGAGTGAGACTTCCTAGAGTGAATTCTCCTAATCTTGCTCTCAGGGTAACCGGCAGGGTATAAAATGTAACCCTCGTTATCCTGAGGCATGGGAGCTTTGCCCTTAACAAAATTGGACAATCTTTTAGGAGGGGTACTAAGTTTGACATTGTCTCCCCTTTGGAAGCCAATGCCATCCTTGATGCCCGGGCGTCTCCCATTGTAAAGCATGCTACGAGCAAATTTAAATTTCTCATTTTCTAAGTTGTGCTCGGCAATTTTAGCATCTAATTTTGCTATATGATCATTTTGTTGTTTAATTAAAGCCATATGATCATGAATAGCATTAACATCAATCTCTACATCTAGTACAAATAGTGACATGCTCAATGGTAGATGTAGAGGGTTTGCAAGATTTTAATTCTACGACCTTAGCATGTAACATGTCATTCTTAGTTCTAAGGTCGGAAATAGTAGCATTGCAAACATCAAAATCTTTGGCCTTAGCAAGCAATTTTTCATTCTCAAATCTAAGGCTAGCAAGAGAAATGTTTAATTCTTCAATCCTAGCAAGCAAATCATCATTATTATCTCTAGGATTAGGAATTGAAACATTACAAACATGTGAATCAACCTTAGCATTTAAACTAGCATTTTCATTCCTAAGGTTGTCAATCATCTCACGGCAAGTGCTTAGCTCATTAGATAATTTTTCACATTTTTCTACTTCTAGAGCGTAAGCATTTTTAACCTTAACATGTTTCTTGTTTTCTTTAATTAGACAATCCTCTTGGGAATCCAAAAGGTCATCCTTTTCATGAATAGCACTAATTAATTCATTTAATTTTTCCTTTTGTTCCATGTTAAGATTGGCAAAAAGAATACGCAAGTTATCTTCCTCATCACTAGCATTTTCATCACTAGAGGTTTCATATTTAGTGGATGATCTTGATCTTACCTTCTTCCTTTTGCCGTCCTTTGCCATGAGACACTTGTGGCCGACGTTTGGGAAGAGGAGTCCCTTGGTGACGGCGATGTTGGCGGCGTCCTCGTCGTCGGAGGAGTCGCTTGAGCTTTCGTCGGAATCCCACTCCCGACAAACATGGGCATCGCCGCCCTTCTTCTTGTAGTACCTCTTCTTTTCCTTTCTTCTCCCCTTCTTGTCGTCGCCTCGGTCACTGTCACTAGATATAGGACATTTAGCAATAAAATGACCGGGCTTACCACACTTGTAGCAAACCTTCTTGGAGCGGGACTTGTAGTCTTTCCCTCTCCTTTGCTTGAGGATTTGGCGGAAGCTCTTGATGACGAGCGCCATTTCCTCATTGTCGAGCTTGGAGGCGTCTATTGGTTGTCGACTTGGTGTAGACTCCTCCTTCTTGTCCTCCGTCGCCTTGAATGCGACGGGTTGAGCCTCGGATGTAGATGGATCATCAAGCTCGTTGATCTTCCTCAAGCCTTCGATCATGCACTCAAAACTTACAAAATGCCCGATTACTTCCTCGGGGGTCATTTTAGTATATCTAGGATTACCACGAATTAATTGAACTTGAGTAGGGTTAAGGAAAATAAGAGATCTTAGAATAACCTTAACCATTTCATGGTCATCCCATTTTACGCTCCCGAGGTTGCGCACTTGGTTCACCAAGGTCTTGAGCCGGTTGTACATGTGTTGTGGCTCCTCCCCTTTGCGAAGCCAGAACCGACCGAGCTCCCTCTCGATCGTTTCCCGCTTGGTGATCTTTGTGAGCTCGTCTCCCTCGTGCGCGGTTTTGAGCACATCCCAAACCTCTTTGGCGCTCTTCAACCCTTGAACTTTGTTATACTCCTCTCTACTTAAGGAGGCGAGGAGTATCGTTGTCGCTTGAGAGTTGAAGTGCTCGATTTGGGCCACCTCATCCTCATCATAATCTTTATCCCCTACGGACGGTACCTGTGCACCAAACTCAACAACATCCCATATACTTTTGTGGAGTGAGGTTAGATGAAATCGCATTAAATCACTCCACCTAGCATAATCTTCACCATCAAAAGTTGGTGGTTTGCCTAATGGGACGGAAAGTAAAGGTGCATGTTTAGAAATGCGAGGGTAGTGTAGGGGGATCTTACTAAACTTCTTACGCTCTTGGCGTTTAGAAGTTACGGAGGGCGCGTCGGAGCCGGAGGTCGATGTTGATGAAGTGTCGGTCTCGTAGTAGACCACTTTCCTCATCCTCTTTTGTTTGTCCCCACTCCGATGCGGCTTGTGGGAAGAAGATTTTTCCTTCTTCTCTTTGTGGTGAGAAGAAGATTTCTTCTCCTTCCCTTTGTTGGAGGAGCTCTTCTTCTTCTCCCTCCGTTTGGTGCGGGACTCTTCCGATGAAGTGCTCCCGTTGCTTGTAGTGGGCTTTTCGCCGGTCTCCATCTCCTTCTTGGCATGATCTCCCGACATCACTTCGAGCGGTTAGGCTCTAATGAAGCACCGGGCTCTGATACCAATTGAAAGTCGCCTAGAGGGGGGGGGGGTGAATAGGGCGAAACTGAAATTTACAAATATAAACACAACTACAAGCCGGGTTAGCGTTAGAAATATAAACGAGTCCGTAAGAGAGGGCGCAAAACAAATCGCAAGCAAATAAGAGGTGTGACACGCGGATTTGTTTTACCGAGGTTCGGTTCTTGCAAACCTACTCCCCGTTGAGGAGGCCACAAAGGCCGGGTCTCTTTCAACCCTTCCCTCTCTCAAACGGTCCCTCGGACCGAGTGAGCTTCTCTTCTCAAATCAAAGCCGGGAACAAAACTTCCCCCGCAAGGGTCACCACACAATTGGTGCCTCTTGCCTTGATTACAATGGAACTTTGATCACAAATCAAGAGAGAAAGAAAAGAAGCAATCCAAGCGCAAGAGCTCAAAAGAACACGGCAAATCTCTCTCTCTAATCACTAAAGCCTTTTGTGGAATTGGAGAGGATTTGATCTCTTTTGGTGTGTCTAGAATTGAATGCTAGAGCTCTTGTAGTGGTTGAGAAGTGGAAAACTTGGATGCAATGAATGGTGGGGTGGTTGGGGTATTTATAGCCCCAACCACCAACTTGACCGTTGGTGGAGGCTGTCTGCTCGATGGCGCACCGGACAGTCCGGTGCACACCGGACAGTCCGGTGCCCCCTGCCACGTCATCACTGTCGTTGGATTCTGACCGTTGGAGCTTCTGACATGTGGGCCCGCCTGGGTGTCCGGTGCACACCGGACAACTACTGTTCCTTGTCCGGTGTGCCGGAATGGGCACGCCTGACTTCTGCGCGCGCAGAGCGCGCATTAAATGCGCGGCAGAGAGCCGTTGGCGCGGAGATAGCCGTTGCTCCGAAGTCGCACCGGACAGTCTGGTGCACACCGGACATGTCCGGTGAATTATAGCGGACTAGCCGTTGGAGTTTCCCGAAGCTGGCGAGTTCCTGAGGCCGACCTCCCTTGGCGCACCGGACACAGTCCGGTGTACACCGGACAGTCTGGTGAATTATAGCGGAGTCGCCTCTGGAAATTCCCGAAGGTAGCGAGTTTGCGTTGGAGTCCTCTGGTGCACCGGACATGTCCGGTGGTGCACCGGACACTGTCCGGTGGTGCACCGGACAGTCCGGTGCGCCAGACCAGAGGTGCCTTCGGTTGGCCTTTGCTCCTTTGTTGAATCCAAAACTTGATCTTTTTATTGGCTGAGTGTGAACCTTTGACACCTGTATAATCTATACACTTGGGCAAACTGGTTAGTCCAATTATTTGTGTTGGGCAATTCAACCACCAAAATTAATTAGGGACTAGGTGTAAGCCTAATTCCCTTTCACTCTCGTCCGTTGGGACGCCACAACGTGGAGTAGGCAAGTTTTGTACTTGGCCGAACCACGGGATAAACACCGTGCCATCTCTGTGTTTGATTTCTTGTGGTTATTGTGCTTTGGACTCCTCTCTAGCCACTTGGCAATTATTGTGCTAACGATTAATCAAGTTTTTGTGGCTTAAGTTTTTCAAGTTTCACAGGATCACCTATTCACCCCCCCTCTAGGTGCTCTCAATTGGTATCAGAGCCTTTCTCTTCAAGAAGGGACTAATCGCCCGAAGAGATGGATCCTAAGGGAAAGGGGATGGTGGTCGACAACAACGAGAAGGAGTCCATCTTCAACGAGCCGAAGAATGACAAGTCTACCGACTTGGGCTCAAGCCACAAGCGCAAAGATGGGAAGAAGAAGAAGACAAGGCGCATCAAGGAGATCGTCTACTACGACAGCGACGAATCCTCTTCTTCCCAAAAGGACGACGACAACGACTACAGGAAGACGGTCAATTCGAACTTTTCATTTGATTATTCTCGTATTCCACATAGTTCGAATTCGCATTTGCTTTCCATTCCTCTCGGCAAACCTCCACACTTCGATGGGGAAGACTACGGATTTTGGAGTCACAAAATGCGTAGTCACTTATTCTCTCTCCATCCAAGAATATGGGAGATTGTAGAGAATGGAATGAAATTTTATAGCTCGGATAGTCCTATGCTTATAAATGAACAAATCCATAGAAATGCACAAGCTACTACTGTTCTATTAGCATCTTTGTGCAGGGAAGAGTACAATAAGGTGAGCAGCTTGGACAACGCCAAGCAGATATGGGTGTAACGCCCCGAATTTTTGCAGTTGAATTTTTTTCTTTTCTTTACTCGCCAAAATTCGGGCGTTACCTTTTCTTTTTCTTTTTGCCCTCGCTACACCTTGACCTTTTCCAAAGTTCTAGCGGGATTCGGTTTGGATTTCCCGTGTAAGAAAAACCCTAAATACTTTATGTTGTTTGATGCACCATGCCGAACCTTGCATTTCTTTTGATTGCTTTGAAAGTGCAAATGCATTCATATAGAAAGATCGGATTTCGAAAATAAGGAGAAGATCTTTTCTTTCTTTTTCTCTCTCTTTCTCTCTCCTCTATTTCTCTCTCTCCCGCGCCGTGGGCCGACCCCGGCCGGCCCAGCCGCCCCTGGCGCCCCCCCTTGGGCCCAATTGGCCCATGCCGCCCCCCACCTCCCCTTTTTCCCCAAACCCTCTCCCTCTCCCTCTCATTTTCTCTCATTCTCTCCCCAGCGCCGCCCCTACCCCTGCCCTAAGCCGCCGCCGCCCCCTGCCTCGTCGCCGATCGGCCGCCCCGCCCGGCCGCCCCTCGCCGTCGCTCCCCCGCCGGTGAGCCCCCCCTCCTCCCTCTCTCCCTCCTCCCTCCCTCTCCCCTCTCCCCTCCTCTCTCCTCGGCCACCGCCCCGGCCGCCTGGCCCCCTGGCCGCGTGCCCGCCCCGGCCGCCTGGCCCCCTGGCCGCGTGCCCGCCCCGGCCGCCTGGCCCCTGGCCGCGCGCCGCCCGGCCGCCTGGCTCGGTCGCCCGCCTGGCCGCGCGCCCCTGGCCGCGCCCCGGCCGCCCGCCTGGCCGCCCCCGGCCGCCTGGCCCTTGGCCGCGCCCCCCTGGCCGCTCGGCCGGCTCAGCCGCCCCGGCTCGGCCGCCCCTGCGCGCCCTGCCCCCGGCCGGTTCAACCGCCCCTAGGGCCGGTTCAACCGCCCCCCCTTTTTTTATTTTTTTTTGTTATTTTATTTTATTTACTTTCTGTGATCATAGCTATTTTATTTTAAGTAGGCTAATCGTTGTTCATATGCCATTGGAATAGGAAGTTTAATTTAAAATTCCGTTATGCTAATTGATTCATGTAGTTAATTGTTTATCTCGTGCGATGTTGATCAACTTAAAACGATTAGGTTCCCACTAGTGCATATAACAGAATTCTTTTGTTAAGAACCAATTGTAATTGATCGTTAGCGCATAAGATTTAACCCCCTGCGAGACCCTTTCCCGTTTCTTTCTAACCATAACAAATGCGATATCGAATGTCATACTTGATGCATATTCGCTTTATTTGTTTCCTTGTATGGTGTACTGTTCTTTTGTATTAAATATGTGGATGTATGTATGTTTGCAATCGCATAGAGAACGATTCGGTCGAAGAGCCCGAGGAACCCGCAGGAGAAGCCCCTGAGCAGCAGTCGTTTGGTGGAGGCAAGTGTCCTTTGACCTATCTCTGTCCTATTCATTATTTAATTCACCCCCCGCATTACACCTTTATACCTAAGGATTGACTAGCTTTTGTTATCCATGTCCTTGTTTACCTATCTGGGTTGGATTATTACTGTTTAGCTTTATGCTATTGCTCAACTTTAATCAATGAACATGATGTGGTTATCTATGATACGCTGTTTTCCCTTCTTTTATTATGATGTTGTACTTGTGACCTTCAAGGGGACTCGAGCGGTTTCTCGAGTGCCTCTCCGTAAGGACCTGTTCTATGGATGACCGCCCGGGAAAACAGTGCAACCATGAGGGTGGAATGGGGTGCCCTTAGCTGAATAATTAGAGGATCCGGGATGTAGTTCACTTAGCCGTCGTGCCGTCAATGGGGCTCGGTGTATGCGGCTCGCTCTGCCAAGTTTGGGTTCGCCCCTTGGGGAGGAGTGCGGTGCATTTAGGAAACCTAACGGGTGGCTACAGCCCCGGGGAATCTTTGTAAAGGCTACGTAGTGAAACCCTGCCTATTCACCTTGGTAGTGTTTAAGGGTTTGATCGGCCCGAGGCAAGAGGGAATCACGGCTTATGGGTAAAGTGCACAACCTCTGCAGAGTGTTATGAAACTGATATATCAGCCGTGCTCACGGTTATGAGCGGCCAAGGGAGCTCCAGTGATTAGTGGTACTTGATCAGAGACATTGTGGTACAGGTGGTTATGAGATTGATGGTTTTGGTTATGACTATGGTGCTGGTAAGTGGTATTCTTTCCGTTTGGAAAGGGTACATTGGGTTAATAACTTGGGTTAATGCTAAAACTTGGCTTTCTACTAGTAAGTAATAATCTGACCAACTAAAAGCAACTGCTTGACTTATCCCCACATAAAGCTAGTCCACTACAGCCAAACAGGATACTTGCTGAGTATGTTGATGTGTACTCACCCTTGCTCTACACACCAAACCCCCCCAGGTTGTCAGCATTGCAACCACTGCTCAGGAGAAGATGAAGCCGTGGAAGGAGACTTCCAGGAGTTCCAAGACTACGACGAGTTCTAGGTGTGGGTTAGCGGCAACCCCCAGTCGGCTGCCTGTGAAGGCCGCGTTATCTACGTTTCTTTTCCGCACTTTGATTTATTGTAAGAACTATATGGACGTCTCAGACGTATGATGTAATCGACTATTTCCCTTATTAATACTATTTTGAGCACTGTGTGATGATGTCCATATTATGTAACTGCTGTGTACGTGAATAACTGATCCTGGCACGTACATGGTTCGCATTCGGTTTGCCTTCTAAAACCGGGTGTGACATAAGTGGTATCAAAGCCGTGCTGACTGTAGGACCGCTAACCTAGAGTAGAATGGTCGTTCTAAGGATTATAGACCTCTGTCCCTACCTTGACTTTGATATCTCTTCAAAAGTTGGTCCTACCGACCAAACCTATGTTCTACTATATATTATACCTTGCAAAAAAAATTGTGTTTCATTCTGATCCTTCATTTACTTGTGGTTCATTACTTGCTGGTCATATTAATTCTGTTCTCACCCTTTTGCTTGCGATGTCTTTTGTAAATGGCTCGACTTAGACACACTGCACGAAAGTCATTCATCCCCTTCTTACCCTCCCGCCTTGCTGAGCGTCCGCTTCGCCGTCCCGTGGCCGGACAGTCCAGCCACTTGGAGAGACTACACCATCGCCTGCGTGAGGAGCAGGAGCGTCGACGACAGGAGCAGCAGAGCTCTTCCTTCTCGCTCCACCAGGAGATAGAGTCTGTGAGGAGCTGCTCCCCTGTGCTTCCTCTGGAGCCGCCCCCTGCACCACCACTGGGCGCCCCAGCTTCTGGAGTAGCTGCTGGAGGAGACCCAGACGACGGAGATGGCGACGACAGCTCGAGCCACGACACCGACTTCTCTGCTAACCCTGAGCCGGAAGGATGGGTTGCTCGACCCATCACTCGCGACGCTGCTCGCGGGTGTCACTTCCACGATGCGCTCGACACCCTGCTACGTCGGGCATTTGACCGGCATACTTGGTCCGTCGAGTATCGCTGTGTGGTCTACCAGCATAGTCGCGGGGTCTACCCGGACCGCTGGGAGGCGACTTGCTTGGTGCGCTGCCCGGAGGACAGTCTCCAGGGTGCAGAGGCCTGTTCAGAGCACTATTCTATCTCTGAACGGGACTCAGCTGAGGCAGCCATGCAAGATGCTGCACGGCGTGCGCTTTCGCACTACTGCTCGGTTTTCGGTGGGGCAGCTGACGGTCTCGACCTGAAGTATTACCCCCGCCGTTCATCTGGCAGCACAGGAGGCGTGATTGTCTCACCTGTCGGTGAGGGCAATCCTAGGTTGAGCAGCACAGTCAACCTAGCCGCCGTGCTAAACACGGAGCTGGACCATGCATTAGACGAGCTGAGTAGGGCTCGTGCTGAGATCGCCCTGCTGCGGGCTGAGCGCGCGGAACGTCGTTATTTGGATGGTGGTTCCCCCGCTCCCGTCGGGACTCAGCACCCATACCGCTCACCTCAGCGTGGACACCAGTCTTATGGCAATCCCGCCTGCAAGACCAAGATAACTCTAGAGCCATAGATCGTTAGAGTTGGACCTTGTAATTAATACGAAATATATATACGTAGAAGCTTCAGTCTTAGCGTTAATCTCGGTCTTAGTTAGTCTTAGTTAGACAGGGTAGTTTGCTATATCCTGTGCATTTATGTTTGTCATGATGAACTATGTTTGGTTTGGATCTTTGTAATGATTGTTACCAGAGTGTGGGTACCCCCTGCATTTTGGTTTACATACTATGTTAATAAAGTTAGTTATATAGTTGGGAAACCTTTTATTCCACTTTCCTCTTTATCTGAGAAGCTGTGTGGTCTGTGTTGGAGATCAGTGAAGATGCTCATCTGTTCAGTGCTGTTGAAGAATTCTATTCTCTTTTCTTATGCTGCAAGATTTGCCAGATCAGTTCTGATGTGTGGTCGCATTCTGCAGATGTCAGAGAACAGGCGTAGAGGAGGAAGGCGTGCTCAGCAGGAGCGAGCCGGTCAGCAAGATGAGGCGCCCCAGCAGCAGCAGCTGCCGCCCCCGCCCCCGATGTCGATTGAGCAGATGTTTCTGATGCAGACTCAGGCAGTTCAAGCCATCGGTCAGACTCTGGCCGCCATTCAGCAGCAACAGCAGCAGGCCCCACCTCAGCCTCAGATGCCTCAGATGCCCAGAGACAAGCGTGCTGAATTCATGAGAGGTCATCCACCAACGTTCGCTCATTCTTCTGACCCCATGGATGCTGAAGATTGGCTGCGCACTGTGGAGCGGGAGTTGCATACCGCTCAGTGCGATGACAGGGAGAAAGTCTTGTATGGTCCCCGTCTGTTGAGAGGAGCAGCCCAATCATGGTGGGAGTCTTACCTCGCCACCCATGCCAACCCCGACACCATCACCTGGGAAGAATTCAGAGGTAGCTTTCGTCAGTACCATGTTCCTGCAGGTCTGATGACAGTGAAGAAGGAGGAGTTCCTGGCCCTCAAGCAAGGGCCATTGTCTGTCAGTGAGTACCGGGACAAGTTTCTGCAATTGTCTCGCTATGCTCCTGAAGATGTCAACACCGACGCCAAGCGACAGTACCGTTTCCTGAGAGGCTTGGTTGACCCTCTGCAGTATCAGCTGATGAATCACACCTTCCCGACATTCCAGCACCTGATTGACAGAGCAATCATGACGGAGAGAAAGCGCAAGGAGATGGAAGACCGTAAGCGCAAGATCAGTGGACCCCAGCCTGGAAGCAGCAGCCGCCCTCGTTTTTCAGGCAATCAACCTCAGCAGTTCAGGCAGAACCAGCGTCCACCTCAGCAGCATCAGCAGTTCCAAAGGCAGTATCCTCAGAATCAGTACCAGAACCGTCAGAGCAATCAGTCAGGAGGTCAGTTTCAAAGGCAGAATCAGCAGGCACCTCGTCTTCCTGCCCCAGCAAACCAGCAGAGCAGTCAGGCAGCACCAGCTCTGGTTGGAAACAGGGCATGTTTCCACTGTGGAGAGCAGGGCCATTGGGTGATGCAATGTCCGAAGAAGGCAGCCCAGCAGCAGTCAGGCCCCAATGCCCCAGCAAAGCAGAATGTGTCTCAGCCTGGAGCAGGCAACCGCCCTCAACAGCGCTATAATCATGGAAGGCTGAACCATTTGGAAGCTGAAGCAGTTCAGGAGACCCCCGGCATGATAGTAGGTATGTTCCCAGTCGACTCCCATATTGCAGAAGTGTTATTTGATACCGGAGCAACGCATTCTTTCATTACTGCATCATGGGTAGAAGCACATAATCTTCCAATTACTACCATGTCAACCCCCATTCAAATTGACTCAGCCGGTGGTAGAATTCGAGCCGATAGCATTTGTTTGAATATAAGTGTGGAAATAAGGGGGATAGCGTTTCCCGCCAACCTTATAGTAATGGGTACTCATGGAATAGATGTCATCCTAGGGATGAATTGGCTAGATAAGTATCAGGCAGTTATCAGTTGTGATAAAAGGACCATCAAGTTGGTGTCCCCACTAGGAAAGGAAGTGGTGACCGAGTTAGTCCCACCTGAGCCGAAGAAAGGAGGTTGTTATCAGATGGCTGTCGATAGCAGTGAAGCAGATCCAACTGAGAGTATCCAGGTTGTGTCTGAATTCCCGGATGTGTTTCCAAAGGACTTACCGGGTATGCCACCAGAGCGGAAAGTTGAGTTTGCCATAGAGCTTCTTCCCGGAACCGCCCTTATCTTCAAGAGAGCTTACAGAATATCCGGACCAGAGTTGGTTGAACTTAAGAAGCAAATTGATGAGCTGTCAGAGAAAGGTTACATTCGGCCAAGCACCTCGCCTTGGGCCGCCCCTGTCTTGTTCGTGGAAAAGAAAGATGGTACCAAGAGGATGTGTATCGATTACCGAGCTTTGAATGAGGTCACGATCAAGAACAAGTATCCCTTGCCCAGAATAGAAGATCTGTTCGACCAGTTGAGAGGAGCCAGTGTGTTCTCCAAGATCGATCTGAGGTCAGGTTATCATCAGCTCAGGATCCGACCTTCGGACATTCCGAAGACGGCATTCATTTCCAAGTATGGGTTGTATGAGTTCACAGTGATGTCTTTTGGTTTGACCAATGCGCCAGCATTCTTCATGACCTTGATGAATAGTGTGTTCATGGATTACCTTGATAAGTTTGTGGTGGTATTCATTGATGATATTCTGGTTTATTCTCAAAGCGAAGAAGAGCACGCAGATCATTTGAGGATGGTGTTGCAGAGATTGCGAGAGCACCAGTTGTATGCAAAGTTGAGCAAGTGTGAGTTCTGGATCAGTGAAGTCCTGTTCTTGGGTCACATAATCAACAAAGAAGGATTGGCTGTGGATCCGAAGAAAGTGGCAGACATTTTGAACTGGAAAGCGCCAACAGATGCTAGAGGAATCAAGAGTTTCATTGGAATGGCCGGATATTATCGGCGATTCATTGAAGGGTTTTCGAAAATTGCGAAGCCAATGACAGCGTTGCTAGGCAACAAGGTTGAGTTCAAGTGGACCCAGAAATGCCAAGAGGCCTTTGAAGCGCTGAAAGAGAAGTTGACTACAGCGCCTGTCCTAGTCTTGCCTGATGTGCACAAGCCCTTCTCGGTGTATTGTGATGCTTGTTACACAGGTTTGGGATGCGTGTTGATGCAAGAGGGAAGAGTTGTGGCTTACTCGTCCCGACAGCTGAAGGTTCATGAGAAGAATTACCCAATCCATGACCTAGAGTTGGCAGCAGTGGTTCACGCACTGAAGTCATGGAGGCACTATCTGTATGGACAGAAATGCGATGTTTACACAGATCACAAGAGTCTGAAGTACATATTCACTCAGTCGGAGCTGAACATGAGGCAACGAAGATGGTTAGAGCTGATCAAAGACTATGAGCTGGAGATTCATTACCATCCAGGCAAAGCGAACGTAGTGGCAGATGCTTTGAGCAGAAAGAGCCAAGTCAATCTGATGGTTGCTCGTCCGATGCC
The DNA here is from genome assembly GCF_902167145.1 of Zea mays. Classification (NCBI taxonomy): domain Eukaryota; kingdom Viridiplantae; phylum Streptophyta; class Magnoliopsida; order Poales; family Poaceae; genus Zea; species Zea mays. The sequence continues at coordinate 6,087,462 of NC_050104.1, read as the reverse complement.
TTATGAGTTGGCCAAAGAGTTTGACAGGTTGAGTCTCGGATTTCTGAACAATTCGAGAGGAGTTACAGTTGAGTTGGAACCTACCTTGGAGCGCGAAATCAAAGAAGCGCAGAAGAATGATGAGAAAATCAGTGAGATCCGGCGACTGATTCTAGAAGGCAAAGGCAAAGAGTTTCGAGAAGATGCAGAAGGCGTGATATGGTTCAAAGACCGCTTGTGTGTTCCCAATGTCCAGTCTATTCGGGAGTTGATTCTCAAGGAAGCTCATGAGACAGCCTATTCGATTCACCCTGGTAGTGAGAAGATGTATCAGGATCTGAAGAAGAAATTCTGGTGGTACGGAATGAAGAGGGAAATCGCAGAGCATGTGGCTATGTGCGATAGTTGCCGAAGAATTAAGGCAGAGCACCAGAGACCTGCTGGATTGTTGCAACCGTTGCAGATCCCTCAGTGGAAATGGGATGAAATTGGTATGGATTTCATAGTTGGATTGCCTCGCACTCGAGCCGGCTACGATTCCATTTGGGTAGTAGTGGACCGTTTGACCAAGTCAGCCCACTTCATACCTGTCAAGACCAATTACAACAGTGCAGTATTGGCAGAGTTGTACATGTCTCGGATCGTTTGTCTTTATGGTGTGCCAAAGAAGATAGTGTCAGACAGAGGAACGCAGTTCACCTCTCATTTCTGGCAGCAGTTGCATGAAGCCTTGGGCACACATCTGAATTTCAGTTCAGCTTATCACCCGCAGACAGATGGTCAGACTGAAAGAACCAATCAAATTCTTGAAGACATGTTGAGAGCCTGTGCGTTGCAAGATCAGTCCGGATGGGACAAGCGATTGCCTTATGCGGAGTTTTCCTATAACAACAGTTACCAGGCCAGTTTGAAGATGTCACCGTTTCAAGCGCTTTATGGAAGGAGTTGCAGAACTCCGTTGCAATGGGATCAGCCTGGAGAAAAGCAAGTGTTTGGGCCAGACATTTTGCTTGAAGCCGAAGAGAACATCAAGATGGTTCGAGAGAATCTGAAGATAGCGCAATCGAGGCAGCGAAGCTATGCAGACACAAGAAGAAGAGAGCTGAGTTTCGAAGTCGGAGACTTTGTTTATCTGAAAGTGTCACCGATCAGAGGAGTCAGAAGATTCGGAGTGAAAGGCAAGCTAGCACCCCGCTACATTGGTCCGTATCAGATTCTTGCAAAGCGAGGAGAAGTGGCCTATCAGCTCAGTTTGCCCGAGAATTTGTCTGCTGTGCATAATGTCTTTCATGTGTCTCAGTTGAAGAAGTGCTTGCGTGTGCCAGAAGAGCAGTTGCCAGTGGAAGGTCTTGAGGTCCAGGAGGACTTGACCTATGTTGAGAAGCCAGCTCAGATCCTTGAGATTGCAGATAGAGTCACCCGAAGGAAGACCATCAGAATGTGCAAAGTCAGATGGAATCACCACTCTGAGGAAGAAGCAACCTGGGAGCGTGAAGATGATCTGATGGCTAAGTACCCAGAGCTCTTTGCTAGCCAGCCCTGAATCTCGAGGGCGAGATTCTTTTAAGGGGGATAGGTTTGTAACGCCCCGAATTTTTGCAGTTGAATTTTTTCTTTTCTTTACTCGCCAAAATTCGGGCGTTACCTTTTCTTTTTCTTTTTGCCCTCGCTACACCTTGACCTTTTCCAAAGTTCTAGCGGGATTCGGTTTGGATTTCCCGTGTAAGAAAAACCCTAAATACTTTATGTTGTTTGATGCACCATGTCGAACCTTGCATTTCTTTTGATTGCTTTGAAAGTGCAAATGCATTCATATAGAAAGATCGGATTTCGAAAATAAGGAGAAGATCTTTTCTTTCTTTTTCTCTCTCTTTCTCTCTCCTCTATTTCTCTCTCTCCCGCGCCGTGGGCCGACCCCGGCCGGCCCAGCCGCCCCTGGCGCCCCCCCTTGGGCCCAATTGGCCCATGCCGCCCCCCCACCTCCCCTTTTTCCCCAAACCCTCTCCCTCTCCCTCTCATTTTCTCTCATTCTCTCCCCAGCGCCGCCCCTACCCCTGCCCTAAGCCGCCGCCGCCCCCTGCCCCGTCGCCGATCGGCCGCCCCGCCCGGCCGCCCCTCGCCGTCGCTCCCCCGCCGGTGAGCCCCCCCCTCCTCCCTCTCTCCCTCCTCCCTCCCTCTCCCCTCTCCCCTCCTCTCTCCTCGGCCACCGCCCCGGCCGCCTGGCCCCCTGGCCGCGTGCCCGCCCCGGCCGCCTGGCCCCTGGCCGCGCGCCGCCCGGCCGCCTGGCTCGGTCGCCCGCCTGGCCGCGCGCCCCTGGCCGCGCCCCGGCCGCCCGCCTGGCCGCCCCCGGCCGCCTGGCCCTTGGCCGTGCCCCCCTGGCCGCTCGGCCGGCTCAGCCGCCCCGGCTCGGCCGCCCCTGCGCGCCCTGCCCCCGGCCGGTTCAACCGCCCCTAGGGCCGGTTCAACCGCCCCCCTTTTTTTTTATTTTTTTTGTTATTTTATTTTATTTACTTTCTGTGATCATAGCTATTTTATTTTAAGTAGGCTAATCGTTGTTCATATGCCATTGGAATAGGAAGTTTAATTTAAAATTCCGTTATGCTAATTGATTCATGTAGTTAATTGTTTATCTCGTGCGATGTTGATCAACTTAAAACGATTAGGTTCCCACTAGTGCATATAACAGAATTCTTTTGTTAAGAACCAATTGTAATTGATCGTTAGCGCATAAGATTTAACCCCCTGCGAGACCCTTTCCCGTTTCTTTCTAACCATAACAAATGCGATATCGAATGTCATACTTGATGCATATTCGCTTTATTTGTTTCCTTGTATGGTGTACTGTTCTTTTGTATTAAATATGTGGATGTATGTATGTTTGCAATCGCATAGAGAACGATTCGGTCGAAGAGCCCGAGGAACCCGCAGGAGAAGCCCCTGAGCAGCAGTCGTTTGGTGGAGGCAAGTGTCCTTTGACCTATCTCTGTCCTATTCATTATTTAATTCACCCCCCGCATTACACCTTTATACCTAAGGATTGACTAGCTTTTGTTATCCATGTCCTTGTTTACCTATCTGGGTTGGATTATTACTGTTTAGCTTTATGCTATTGCTCAACTTTAATCAATGAACATGATGTGGTTATCTATGATACGCTGTTTTCCCTTCTTTTATTATGATGTTGTACTTGTGACCTTCAAGGGGACTCGAGCGGTTTCTCGAGTGCCTCTCCGTAAGGACCTGTTCTATGGATGACCGCCCGGGAAAACAGTGCAACCATGAGGGTGGAATGGGGTGCCCTTAGCTGAATAATTAGAGGATCCGGGATGTAGTTCACTTAGCCGTCGTGCCGTCAATGGGGCTCGGTGTATGCGGCTCGCTCTGCCAAGTTTGGGTTCGCCCCTTGGGGAGGAGTGCGGTGCATTTAGGAAACCTAACGGGTGGCTACAGCCCCGGGGAATCTTTGTAAAGGCTACGTAGTGAAACCCTGCCTATTCACCTTGGTAGTGTTTAAGGGTTTGATCGGCCCGAGGCAAGAGGGAATCACGGCTTATGGGTAAAGTGCACAACCTCTGCAGAGTGTTATGAAACTGATATATCAGCCGTGCTCACGGTTATGAGCGGCCAAGGGAGCTCCAGTGATTAGTGGTACTTGATCAGAGACATTGTGGTACAGGTGGTTATGAGATTGATGGTTTTGGTTATGACTATGGTGCTGGTAAGTGGTATTCTTTCCGTTTGGAAAGGGTACATTGGGTTAATAACTTGGGTTAATGCTAAAACTTGGCTTTCTACTAGTAAGTAATAATCTGACCAACTAAAAGCAACTGCTTGACTTATCCCCACATAAAGCTAGTCCACTACAGCCAAACAGGATACTTGCTGAGTATGTTGATGTGTACTCACCCTTGCTCTACACACCAAACCCCCCCCAGGTTGTCAGCATTGCAACCACTGCTCAGGAGAAGATGAAGCCGTGGAAGGAGACTTCCAGGAGTTCCAAGACTACGACGAGTTCTAGGTGTGGGTTAGCGGCAACCCCCAGTCGGCTGCCTGTGAAGGCCGCGTTATCTACGTTTCTTTTCCGCACTTTGATTTATTGTAAGAACTATATGGACGTCTCAGACGTATGATGTAATCGACTATTTCCCTTATTAATACTATTTTGAGCACTGTGTGATGATGTCCATATTATGTAACTGCTGTGTACGTGAATAACTGATCCTGGCACGTACATGGTTCGCATTCGGTTTGCCTTCTAAAACCGGGTGTGACAATGGGACACCCTCAAGATCTCTCATGAGGGGAACGACATCACCATGCTCACTAAAATGGAGTTGGTGGAGGGCGAGCTTGGACGATTCACAATGATAAGGGGAGAGGAGCCAACCCAAACTTACAACCGGCTCAAGACCCTTATCAACAAAATAAGGAGCTACGGAAGCACGCGATGGACAGACCACGACGTCGTCCGCCTAATGCTAAGGTCCTTTACCGTTCTTGATCCTCATCTCGTAAACAATATTCGTGAGAATCCCAGGTACACGATGATGACGCCCGAGGAGGTACTCGGAAAATTCGTAAGCGGGCGGATGATGATCAAGGAGGTGAGATACGTCGACGACGCTCTAAATGGTCCAATCAATGAGCCTCAACCTCTTGCTCTCAAGGCAACAAGAAGCAAGGAGATGCTACCTAGCAAGGTGGCACAAATTGAGGCGGCTGGACTTAATGATGAAGAGATGGCTCTCATCATCAAGAGATTCAAGACGGCACTAAAAGGCCGCAAGGGGCAGCCAAGCAAGACCAAGACAAAAGGGAAGCACTCATGCTTCAAATGCGGTAAGCTTGGTCATTTTATTGCTAACTGTCCCGACAATGATAGTGATCAGGATCAAGGGAACAAGAGGGAGAAGAAGAAACACTATAAGAAGGCAAAGGGCGAGGCGCATATAGGCAAGGAGTGGGACTCGGACTGCTCCTCCTCCGACTCCGACAATGAAGGACTCGCCGCCACCGCCTTCAACAAGTCATCCCTCTTCCCAAACGAGCATCACACATGCCTTATGGCAAGGGAGAAGAAGGTGAGTACTCGAGACTCCACTTACGCTTCTTCTAGTGATAATGAATCTAGTGATGATGATGACATAGACTATTCATGCTTATTCAAGGGCTTAGATAGATCTAAGATAAATAAGATAAATGAACTCATTGATGCCTTGAATGATAAGAATAGGCTATTAGAAAAACAAGAGGACCTTTTATATGAAGAACATGATAAAGTTGTAGAAGCACAAAAATCACTTGCTTTAGAGATTAAGAGAAATGAAATGCTTTCTTGTGAGTTGTCTACATGTCATGAAACCATTTCTACTTTAAAAAGTGTTAACAATGATTTAAATGCTAAATTAGAAGTAGCAAATAAATCTAATTCTTGTGTAGAACATGTTGTAATTTGTACTAGGTGTAAAGATTTTGACATTGATGCTTGTAGTGAACACCTAGTTTCAATTTCCAAGCTTAATGATGAATTGGCTAGTCTTAATACTCAACTTAAGACTAGCAAGAATAATTTCGATAAGCTAAAATTTGCAAGGGATGCCTACACGATTGGTAGACACCCCTCAATTAAGGATGGACTTGGCTTCAAGAGGGAAGCCAAGAACTTAACAAGCCATAAAGCTCCCATCTCCGCCAAGGAGAAAGGGAAGGCCCCTATGGCAAGTAGTACTAAAAGGAATCATGCTTTTATGTATCATGATAGGAGACAAACTAGAAATAGGAAATATAATGCTTATGATTTTGACTCTCATGCCATGTTTGCCTCCAGTTCTTCCTATATGCATGGTAGAAATATGTATAGGAGAAATGCTATTCATCATGTGCCTAGAAAGAATATTGTTCATGCTCCTAGAAAAGTAGTAAATGAACCTTCTACAATTTATTGTGCTTTAAATGCTTCCTTTGCTATTTGTAGAAAGGATAGGAAAATAGTTGCTAGAAAGTTAGGGGCAAAATGCAAGGGAGACAAAACTTGCATTTGGGTCCCTAAGGATATTTGCACTAACCTTGTAGGACCCAACATGAGTTGGGTACCTAAGTCCCAAGCCTAAATTTGTCTTGCAGGTTTATGCATCTGGGGGTTCAAGCTGGATTATCGACAGCGGATGCACAAACCATATGACAGGGGAGAAGAAGATGTTCACCTCCTACGTCAAGAATAAGGATTCCCAAGATTCAATTATATTCGGTGATGGGAATCAGGGCAAGGTAAAAGGGTTAGGTAAAATTGCAATTTCTAATGAGCACTCTATCTCTAATGTGTTTTTAGTAGAGTCTCTTGGATATAATTTGCTATCTGTTAGTCAATTATGCAATATGGGATATAACTGTCTATTTACAAATGTAGATGTGTCTGTCTTTAGAAGAAGTGATGGTTCACTAGCTTTTAAGGGTGTATTAGACGACAAACTTTACTTAGTTGATTTTGCAAAAGAAGAGGCCGGTCTAGATGCATGCTTAATTGCTAAGACTAGCATGGGCTGGCTGTGGCATCGCCGCTTAGCACATGTGGGGATGAAGAACCTTCACAAGCTTCTAAAGGGAGAACACGTGATAGGTTTGACTAACGTGCAATTCGAAAAAGATAGACCTTGTGCAGCTTGTCAAGCAGGTAAACAAGTGGGAGGAGCACATCACAGCAAGAATGTGATGACCACCTCAAGACCGCTGGAGCTGCTGCATATGGACCTCTTTGGACCCGTCGCCTATCTGAGCATAGGAGGAAGTAAGTATGGTTTAGTTATTGTTGATGACTTTTCCCGCTTCACTTGGGTGTTCTTTTTGCAGGATAAGTCTGAAACCCAAGGGACCCTCAAGCGCTTCCTCAGGAGAGCTCAAAATGAGTTTGAGCTCAAAGTGAAGAAAATAAGGAGCGACAACGGGTCCGAGTTCAAGAACCTTCAAGTAGAGGAATTCCTTGAGGAGGAAGGGATCAAGCACGAGTTCTCCGCTCCCTACACACCACAACAAAACGGTGTGGTAGAGAGGAAGAACAGGACGCTCATCGATATGGCGAGGACGATGCTAGGAGAGTTCAAGACCCCCGAGTGCTTTTGGACGGAAGCCGTGAACACGGCTTGCCACACCATCAACAGGGTCTACCTTCATCGCCTCCTCAAGAAGACGTCGTATGAGCTACTAACCGGTAACAAACCCAATGTATCTTACTTTCGGGTATTTGGGAGCAAGTGCTACATTCTAGTGAAGAAGGGTAGAAATTCTAAGTTTGCTCCCAAAGCTGTAGAAGGGTTTTTGTTAGGTTATGATTCAAATACAAAGGCGTATAGGGTCTTCAACAAATCATCAGGTTTGGTTGAAGTCTCTAGCGACGTTGTATTTGATGAGACTAATGGCTCTCCAAGAGAGCAAATTGTTGATTGTGATGATATAGATGAAGAAGATGTTCCGACGGCCACTATACGAACCATGGCGATTGGAGAAGTTCGGCCACAGGAACAAGATGAACGAGATCAACCTTCTTCCTCAACTATGGTGCATCCCCCAACTCAAGACGATGAACAGGTTCATCAACAGGAGACGTGTGATCAAGGGGGAGCACAAGATGATCATGTGATGGAGGAAGAAGCGGAACCGGCACCTCCAACCCAAGTTCGAGCGATGATTCAAAGGGATCATCCCGTCGACCAAATTCTGGGTGACATTAGCAAGGGAGTAACTACTCGGTCTCGACTAGTTAATTTTTGTGAACATTACTCTTTTGTCTCTTCTATTGAGCCTTTCAGGGTAGAGGAGGCCTTGCTAGATCCGGATTGGGTATTGGCCATGCAGGAGGAACTCAACAACTTCAAGCGCAATGAAGTTTGGACACTGGTGCCTTGTCCCAAGCAAAATATTGTGGGAACCAAGTGGGTGTTCCGCAACAAACAGGACGAGCACGGGGTGGTGACGAGGAACAAGGCTCGACTTGTGGCAAAAGGTTATGCCCAAGTCGCAGGTTTGGACTTTGAGGAGACGTTTGCTCCTGTGGCTAGGCTAGAATCAATTCGTATCTTGCTAGCATATGCCGCTCACCATTCTTTCAGGTTGTACCAAATGGATGTGAAGAGCGCTTTCCTCAATGGGCCAATCAAGGAGGAGGTGTACGTGGAGCAACCCCCTGGCTTCGAGGATGAACGGTACCCCGACCACGTGTGTAAGCTCTCTAAGGCGCTCTATGGACTTAAGCAAGCCCCAAGAGCATGGTATGAATGCCTCAGAGACTTCTTAGTTGTTAATGCTTTCAAAGTTGGGAAAGCCGATCCAACTCTTTTTACAAAGACATGTGATGGTGATTTGTTTGTGTGCCAAATTTATGTCGATGACATAATATTTGGTTCTACTAACCAAAAGTCTTGTGAAGAGTTTAGCAGGGTAATGACGCAGAAATTCGAGATGTCGATGATGGGCGAGTTGAACTACTTCCTTGGGTTCCAAGTGAAGCAACTCAAGGACGGCACCTTCATCTCTCAAACGAAGTACACGCAAGATCTGCTAAAGCGGTTTGGGATGAAGGACGCCAAGCCTGCAAAGACTCCGATGGGAACCGACGGACACACCGATCTCAACAAAGGAGGTAAGTCCGTTGATCAAAAAGCATACCGGTCAATGATAGGGTCTTTACTTTATTTATGTGCTAGTAGACCAGATATTATGCTTAGCGTATGCATGTGTGCTAGATTTCAATCTGATCCTAAGGAGTGTCACTTAGTGGCGGTGAAGCGAATTCTTAGATATTTGGTTGCTACGCCTTGCTTCGGGCTCTGGTATCCAAAGGGGTCTACCTTTGACTTGGTTGGATACTCAGACTCCGACTATGCTGGATGTAAGGTCGATAGGAAGAGTACATCGGGGACGTGCCAATTCTTAGGAAGGTCCCTGGTGTCGTGGAACTCTAAGAAACAAACTTCTGTTGCCCTATCCACCGCTGAGGCCGAGTATGTTGCCGCAGGACAGTGTTGCGCGCAACTACTTTGGATGAGGCAAACCCTCCGGGACTTTGGCTACAATCTGAGCAAAGTCCCACTCCTATGTGACAATGAGAGTGCTATCCGCATGGCGGAAAATCCTGTTGAACACAGCCGCACAAAGCACATTGACATCCGGCATCACTTTTTGAGAGACCACCAGCAAAAGGGAGATATCGAAGTGTTTCATGTTAGCACCGAGAACCAGCTAGCCGATATCTTTACCAAGCCTCTAGATGAGAAGACCTTTTGCAGGCTGCGTAGTGAGCTACATGTCTTAGATTCGCGGAACTTGGATTGAATTGTAGCATACATGTGTTTATGCCTTTGATCATGTTCCTTTTTGCATTTTGTTGTTTAGTATGGTGCTCAAGTTGTACAAACACTCCCTGGACCTCACAAGTCCGTTGCAAAGTGATGCACAGTTTTAGGGGGAGATGTGTTACAACTTGACCCTTTGAGACTAACCATATGCTTGAGTTTGCTTGTTTTAGTCTCGAAGGAGAATTAAAAGGGAAAAGGTGGACTTGGACCATGCAAGACTTCCACTGCACTCCGATGAAAAGAGTAACTTTTCCAAGTTCATCTTTTAACTCTTATTGCCTATTTGCTCTTAATTGAATATTTTGGTGAGGCAATGGGCTTAAAGGGCCAAGATTAATCCCGTTTTGGTGCTTGATGCCAAAGGGGGAGAAAATAAAGGCCAAAGCAATAAATGGATCAGCTACCACTTGAGAGATCTTGAAAATTGTAGAATAGAGCTTTTGGTTTGTCAAAACACTCTTTTATTGTCTCTCTTGTCAAAGTTGGTTTCTTGTGGGGAGAAGTGTTGATTATGGGAAATAGGGGGAGTTTTTGAAATCTTTGATCAATCTCTTTTGGAATGACTCTCTTTATGCTTCAACATGTGTGTTTGACTTAGAGATAGAGATTTGAGTTTGATTTGCAAAAACAAACCAAGTGGTGGCAAAGGATGATCCATATATGCCAAAATTGAATCAAAATAAATTTGAGTTTTATTTGAAGTGATATTGCACTTGTTCTAGTTGCTTTATGTTGTGTTGGCATAAATCACCAAAAGGGGGAGATTGAAAGGGAAATGTGCCCTTGGGCCATTTCTAAGTATTTTGGTGATTGAGTGCCAACACAAGTGCTTAAATGTGAATCTATGCCCATGGATGGACAAAGTGCAAATCAAGAGTAAAGGTATGTTTCTAAGCCTTAGTACATTGGTTTTGTGTACTAATATACTTGTCTAAGTGTTGGAAACAGAAAGAAGAAGAAAAGAAAAGAGGTGAAAAAGGCTTGGCTGTGTACAGCCAAGACTCAGCTCAGTCTGGCACACCGGACTGTCCGGTGGTGCACCGGACAGTGTCCGGTGCGCCAGGCTGACTCGGCGTGAAGTAGCCGCTCTCGGGAATTCGTCGACGGCGTACGGCTAAAATTCACCGGACTGTCCGGTGTGCACCGGACTGTCCGGTGAGCCAACGGTCAGTCGGGCCAACGGTCGGCCGTGGAATCTGTGCGCGACACGTGGCCGGGCCAACGGCTAGAAGGGGGCACCGGACTGTCCGGTGCGCCAACGGCTCTCAGGCTGCCAACGGTCGGCTGCGCCATTTTAGGAAAGAAATCGGGCACCGGACAGTGTCCGGTGTGCACCGGACTGTCCGGTGCACCCGACGACAGAAGGCAAGATTGGCCTTCGAGATTTGCTCTCAACGGCTCCTAGCTGCCTTGGGGCTATAAAAGGGACCCCTAGGCGCATGGAGGAGATACCCAAGCAACCTTAGAGCATTCTTGATCATCCACACTCAGTCTTTGTGCATTCATTTGTCATTCTCAGTGATTCGAGCTCCGTTCTAGTGAGAACTTTGAGATAGTCTTTTGAGCTCGATTCTTGGCCGTGTGTGTGCGCATTTTGCTGTGGATTTGTGTGTGGTGCTTCCCTCCCTTACTCCGTACTTCTTTGTGAAATTCAATTGTAAGGGCGAGAGACTCCAAGTTGTGGAGATTCCTCGCAAACGGGAAAAGATCAAAGTAAAGAAGAACACCGTGGTATTCAAGTTGATCATTGGATCACTTGAGAGGAGTTGAGTGCAACTCTCGTCCGTTGGGACGCCACAACGTGGAGTAGGCAAGTTTTGTACTTGGCCGAACCACGGGATAAACACCGTGCCATCTCTGTGTTTGATTTCTTGTGGTTATTGTGCTTTGGACTCCTCTCTAGCCACTTGGCAATTATTGTGCTAACGATTAATCAAGTTTTTGTGGCTTAAGTTTTTCATGTTTCACAGGATCACCTATTCACCCCCCCTCTAGGTGCTCTCAAAAACACACCCTCGCTACGTTGTAAAGCTGCGTCTCCTTTCCTCTTATTTCGAGCATCTGGACTTTTTGTCGGTAACAGGGATGTTTGTGCGAGCGAGAGTTGCTTCTCGCGGAAGGTGATGAGTGAGGTATCCGTATCCCGGAGGCGTGGGAGTCCCTCGGCTCGGTCGGCCTTGCCGCTTACGCGTACTTTCACCCGTCCATGAGGCCCTGTCACCGATTCAGTCGAGAAGGCTCGAAGGACCGCTTCGGCAGAAGAGCTTCCGAACGTAAAGACTTGTTCGGTCCGCGGAATCACTTTATCCGAACGCGAGTTACTTATCGCAGAAGGTGATGAGTGAGGTATCCGTATCCCGGAGGCGTAGGAGTCCCTCGGCTCGGTCAGCCTTGGCTGCTTACGTGTACTCCGTCGTTTCCAGGATCCGCTTTTCGAAGTAGTCAAAGAGCACGAAAGATATTCTGCTAAAAGAGATCTTTTTTTCGAGAAAATTTCGACGCAGAGGGGATCTCCCCCCTTTTAGCCCCCGAGGGAGGGTCGGGCTTTGCCGAGGCGAGGCCGACCCTTCCTTGATGACCAAACTTTGCGTGGGTGCGAGGTATATGAACAACTTGAAAACATCTTAAGGGTAGAAGCGACGTAGCTGTTTGATGTTCCAAGCGTTGCCGTAGATCTCGCCTTGATTGTTGGCCAGCTTGTATGTTCCGGGCTTCAGAACTTTGGCGATGACGAATGGCCCCTTCCAGGGGGGCGTGAGCTTGTGCCTCCCTCGGGTGTCTTGCCGCAGCCGAAGCACCAGGTCGCCCTCCTGGAGGTCTCGGGGCCGGACCCCTCGGGCGTGGTAGCGTCGTAGGGACTGCTGGTACCGTGCCGAGTGTAGTAAGGCCTTGTCCCGAGCCTCTTCCAGCTGGTCCAGCGACTCTTCTCGGCTAGCTTGGTTGCTTTGATCGTTGTAGGCCCTCGTCCTCGGGGAGCCGTATTCCAGGTCAGTGGGCAAGATGGCCTCGGCCCCGTAGACCAGGAAGAACGGCGTGAAACCCGTGGCTCGGCTTGGCGTTGTCCTCAGACTCCAGATCACCGAGGGGAGTTCCTTCATCCATCGCTTGCCGAACTTGTTGAGGTCGTTGTAAATCCTGGGCTTGAGCCCTTGTAGAATCATGCCGTTGGCACGCTCTACTTGCCCATTCAACATGGGATGAGCCACGGCGGCCCAGTCCACCCTGATGTGGTGATCCTCGCAAAAATCCAAGAATTTTCTGCCGGTGAACTGGGTACCGTTGTCGGTGATGATGGAGTTTGGGACCCCGAAGCGATGGATGATGTTGGTGAAGAACGCCACCGCCTGCTCGGACCTGATGCTGTTCAGGGGTCGGACCTCGATCCACTTGGAGAATTTGTCGATGGCGACCAGCAGGTGCGTGTAGCCTCCGGGCGCCTTCTGCAAGGGACCGATGAGGTCCAGACCCCATACAGCAAAGGGCCAGGTGATGGGTATCGTCTGCAGAGCCTGAGCGGGCAGGTGGGTCTGCTTCGCATAGAATTGGCACCCTTCGCAGGTGCGGACAATTCTAGTGGCGTCAGCCACCGCCGTTGGCCAGTAGAAGCCTTGCCGGAAAGCATTCCCGACAAGTGCTCGAGGCGCTGCATGATGGCCGCAAGCCCCCGAGTGTATTTCTTGCAGGAGTTCCTGACCTTCGGCGATGGAGATGCATCGCTGGAGGATGCCCGAGGGGCTGCGGTGGTAGAGCTCCTCCTCATTGCCCAGCAAGACGAACGACTTGGCGCGTCGCGCTACCCGCCGAGCCTCGGCTTGGTCGAGGGGTAGCTCTCCTTGACGGAGATATTGCAGGTACGGGGTCTGCCAATTTCGATCAGGCGTGGCCCCGCTCTGCTCCTCCTCGACGTGCAGTGCCTCGCCCTCGGGGGCCGAGGGTACCTCGGGCTGAGCCGAGGGTGCCTCGGGCCGAGCCAAGGGTGCCTCGGGCTGTGCCGAGGGCGCCTCGGGCTCGGGCGTGTCGTCGATCTTGACGGAGGGTTGATGCAGATCCCGGGAGAAGACGTCCGGGGGAACCGTTGTTCGCCCCGAGGCTATTTTAGCCAGCTCGTCCGCAGTCTCGTTGTAGCGCCGAGCGATGTGGTTGAGCTCGAGCCCGTAGAACTTGTCTTCCAGGCACCGAACCTCATCGCAGTAGGCCTCCATCTTCGGGTCGCGGAAGTGGGAGTTCTTCATGACTTGGTCGATGACGAGCTGCGAGTCACCGTGAGCGTCGAGGCGTCTGACCCCTAGCTCGATGGCGATCCGCAACCCGTTGACCAGAGCCTCGTACTCAGCCACATTGTTGGACGCCGGGAAATGGAGGCGTAGCACGTAGAGTAGGTGTTTCCCGAGGGGCGAGACGAAGAGCAGGCCCGCGCCGGCTCTCGTCTTCATCAGCGACCCGTCGAAAAACATGGTCTAGAGCTCCGGTTGGATCGGAGCCGTCGGCAGCTGGGTGTCGACCCATTCAGCTACAAAGTCCGCCAACACCTGGGACTTGATGGCCTTCCGAGGGGCGAACGAGATTGTTTCGCCCATGATCTCCACCGCCCACTTTGCGATCCTGCCCGAGGCCTCTCGGCACTGGATGATCTCCCCCAGGGGGAAGGATGACACCACAGTTACCGGATGAGACTCGAAGTAATGTCGCAACTTTCGCCTCGTCAGGATCACTGCATACAGCAGCTTCTAAACTTGTGGGTAGCGGATCTTGGTCTCGGACAGTACCTCGCTGACGAAGTAGACTGGCCTCTGAACAGGCAATGCATGCCCTTCTTCTTGCCTCTCGACCACAATCGCGGCGCTAACCACCTGAGTGGTCGCGGTGACGTAGACCAAGAGGGCTTCTCCATCAGCTGGGGGCACCAAGATAGGCGCCTTTGTAAGGAGCGCCTTCAGGTTCCCGAGAGCTTCCTCGGCCTCAGGGGTCCAAGCGAAACACTCGGTCTTCCTTAAGAGGCGGTACTGAGGCAGAACTCTTTCGCCGAGGCGTGAGATGAAGCGGCTCAGGGCCGCGAGACATCCCATGACCCTCTGTACGCCTTTTAAGTCCTTGATGGGCCCCATGCTGGTGATAGCTGCGATCTTCTCCGGGTTGGCTTCGATGCCTCGCTCGGAGACGATGAACCCCAAGAGCATGCCCCGGGGCACCCCGAAGACACACTTCTCGGGATTGAGCTTGACGCCTTTCGCTTTGAGACATCGGAATGTCACTTCAAGGTCGGAGAGGAGGTCGGAAGCCTTCCTTGTCTTGACTACGATGTCGTCGACGTAGGCCTCGACCGTGCGACCGATGTGTTCGCCGAACACATGGTTCATGCACCGCTGGTACGTCGCGCCCGCATTCCTCAAACCGAACGGCATGGTGACGTAGCAGTACATGCCGAAGGGCGTGATGAAAGAAGTCGTGAGCTGGTCGGACTCTTTCATTCGGATTTGGTGATACCCTGAGTAGGCATCGAGGAAGGACAGGGTTTCGCACCCAGCAGTGGAATCCATGATTTGATCGATGCGAGGTAGAGGGTAGGGAACCTTCGGACATGCTTTGTTGAGACCAATGTAGTCTACACACATCCGCCATTTCCCCCCTTTCTTCCTCACAAGCACAGGGTTGGCAAGCCATTCGGGATGGAATACCTCTTTGATGAACCCTGCCGCTGTTAGCTTGTGGATCTCCTCGCCTATCACTCTGCGCTTCTCCTCGTCGAATCGGCGCAGAGGCTGCCTGATGGGTCGGGCTCCGGCCCGAATATCCAGTGAGTGCTCGGCGACATCCCTCGGTATGCCGGGCATGTCCGAGGGACTCCACGCAAAGACGTCGGCGTTTGCGCGGAGAAAGTCGACGAGCACTGCTTCCTATTTGGGGTCAAGCCCGGAACCGATCCGGATCTGCTTGGAGGTGTCGCCACTGGGGTCGAGAGGGACGGCCTTAACCGTCTCCGCTGGCTCGAAGTTGCCGGCATGACGCTTCACATCTGGCACCTCTTTGGAGAGGTTCTCCAGGTCGACGATGAGGGCCTCGGACTCGGCGAGGGCCTCGGCGTACTCCACGCACTCCACGTCGCATTCGAACGCGTGTTTGTACGTGGGGCCGACGGTGATGACCTCGTTGGGGCCCGACATCTTGAGCTTCAGGTAGGTGTAGTTGGGGACGGCCATGAACTTCGTGTAGCATGGCCTCCCCAGTACCGCGTGGTAGGTTCCTCGGAACCCGACCACCTCGAACGTCAAAGTCTCCCTTCAGAAGTTGGAGGGCGTTCCGAAGCAGACGGGAAGGTCGAGTCGTCCGAGGGGCTGGACGCGCTTCCCAGGGATGATCCCGTGGAAGGGCGCAGCGCCTGCCCGGACGGAGGACAGATCGACGCGCAGGAGCCTGAGGGTCTCGGCGTAGATGATGTTGAGGCAGCCGCCCCCGTCCATCAGGACTTTGGTGTGCCTGACGTCGCCGATGATGGGGTCGACGACGAGCGGGTATTTCCCCGGGCTCGACACGTGGTCGGGGTGGTCAGCTTGGTCGAAAGTGATGGGCTTGTCGGACCAGTCTAGGTAGACTGGCGCCGCCACCTTCACCGAGCAGACCTCCCGGCGCTCTTGCTTGCGATGCCGAGCCGAGGCATTCGCCGCATGCCCACCGTAGATCATGAAGCAGTCGCGGACCTCGGGGTACTCTCCTGCTTGGTGATCTTCCTTCTTGTCGTCGTCGCGGGCCCTGCCACCCTCCGCGGGTGGCCCGGCCCTGTGGAAGTGGCGCCGAAGCATGACGCACTCCTCGAGGGTGTGCTTGACGGGCCCCTGATGATAGGGACACGGCTCCTTGAGCATCTTGTCGAAGAGGTTAGCACCTCCGGGGGGCTTCCGAGGGTTCTTGTACTCGGCGGCGGCGACAAGGTCCGCGTCGG
The DNA here is from genome assembly GCF_902167145.1 of Zea mays. NCBI lineage: Eukaryota > Viridiplantae > Streptophyta > Magnoliopsida > Poales > Poaceae > Zea > Zea mays. The sequence continues at coordinate 6,071,196 of NC_050104.1, read as the reverse complement.
CGGCGTCGCGTTTCGATTGCGACTTCTTCTTGCCTTTCTTCTTGGCGCCGCGCGGAGTAGACGCCTCGGGAGCCTCTTCCGATGGGCGGCCCTGGGGCTGCTTGTCCTTTCGGAAGATAGCCTCGACCGCCTCCTGGCCAGAGGCGAACTTGGTGGCGATGTCCATCAGCTCGCTCGCCCTGGTGGGGGTCTTGCGACCCAACTTACTCACCAGGTCGCGGCAGGTGGTGCCGGCAAGGAACGCGCCGATGACATCCGAGTCGGTGATGTTGGGCAGCTCGGTGCGCTGCTTCGAGAATCGCCGGATGTAGTCCCGAAGAGACTCCCGGCTGTTGCCGGCAGCTCCGGAGGTCCCAGGAATTCCCGGGGCGCACGTACGTGCCCTGGAAATTGCCGGCGAAGGCTTGGACCAAGTCATCCCAGTTGGAGATCTGCCCCAGAGGCAGGTGCTCCAACCAGGCGCGAGCAGTGTCGGAGAGGAACAGGGGGAGGTTGTGGATGATGAGGTTGTCGTCGTCCGTTCCACCTAGTTGGCAGGCCAGGCGGTAGTCCGCGAGCCACAGTTCCGGTCTCGTTTCCCTCGAGTACTTTGTGATAGTAGTCGGGGGTCGGAACCGGGTCGGGAACGGCGCCCGTCGGATGGCCCGACTGAAGGCCTGCGGACCGGGTGGTTCGGGCGAGGGGCTCCGATCCTCCCCGCTGTCGTAGCGTCCCCCACGCCTAGGGTGGTAGCCTCGGTGCACCCTTTCGTCGAGGTGGGCCCGACGGTCGCGACGATGATGCTCGTTGCCGAGGTGGCCCGGGGCCGCAGGCGCGGTGTTGCACGTGCGCCCGGTGTAGACCGAGGCTTCCCGCATGAATCGGGAAGTCGCGGCATGAGGTTCCGAGGGGTATCCCTGCCTTCGGGAGGCAGAGCTCTCGGCCCGTCGGGCCGCAGCGCCTTCCAGGAGATTCTTGAGCTCTCCCTGGATTCGCCGACCCTCGGTGGTTGATGGCTCCGGCATCGCGCGGAGGAGCATCGCTGCGGCTGCCAGGTTCTGACCGACCCCGCTGGATGCGGGCGGCGGCCTGAGCCTGACATCGTTGGCGACGCGGTGCTGGAAACCTTGGGGCAGGTGACGTATTTCTCCGGCCGGGGGTTGGCCCGCCCATACCTGTCCGACGTCCCGGTGGATCGTCTCAAGCGCTCCCGCTCCCTCGTCGAGCCTGGCCTGCGCCCCGCGGACTTGCTCGAGCTGTGGGTCATGACCCCCCGCCGGAACGGGGACCACAGCTAGCTCCCGCGGGATGTCGGCGCGAGGCACCGGCCTAGGAAGATCACCGTCCTCCGGCATGCCGAGATGGTTGCCTTCGGAGGGATCCCCTAACTCGACGTGGAAACATTCGTGGCTTGGGCCGCAGTCCTCGTCGTCAAGGCTGCGGCTACCGTCGGAACAGTCGGAGAGGCAGTAGTCACATGCGGTCATAAAGTCCCGCATGGCACTGGGGTTGCCAAATCCGGAGAAATCCCAACAGATGCTGGGATCGTCGTCTTCCTCGGACCCAGAGGGCCCGTAGGTCGAGACGTCCGTCAATCGGTCCCAAAGCGACCGCATACGAAACCCCAGAGGGGTTGCACTCGCCTCAACGAGAGCGCCCGCTAAAGCAAGGTCGCTAGGCGGGTTGAGGCCGAGTCGAAATGACGTAGGATGGGAATCAGTCAGTACCTTTTGGTCGACGAGGAGCGACATGGTCACGTCGGGGACTGGTTGCACCGTCGTCTTAGGTACGAGAGCGACGTCCTGCAAGCCCTCCGCGAGCGCGCTGGCGTCGTCCACTTGCTCAGGATTGGCATGTCGCGGGGGGACGGCGCTCGCCTTCGTCTCGAACGCAAGGTCGACGCCCGGCGTGCCCTCCGTTGGGGCGCTGGGGACGTCGATTCGCTCAACAGCCGACGAAGCGCGGCCTCCCGCTTGGCCTAGGTTGCCCCGCCTCCGCCTCCGTTGGCGGGGGAGAGGATGGGGCGAGCTCGAATGTTGTCCTTCCACCACGCGGGGAAGATGTCGTCGATTCCGCCGCCGGCGGGCGGGTGGTCGGCCGCCATTGTCGTTGTCGCGCGGCGGTGGAAGGAGTATCATGTCGTAGCTGCCGTCGAAGGACATGAACTCAAGACTCCCGAAACGGAGCACCGTCCCGGGCCGGAGAGGTTGCTGGAGACTGCCCATCTGGAGCTTGACGGGAAGCTGTTCGTCAGCACGCAGCAGGCCCCTACCTGGCGCGCCAACTGTCGGCGTTTCGAGATCGGGGGGTCCCTAAGCCGACGAGTGAGTGTGCCGCGTGCCCCAGCCCAGATGGGTCGAGCGCGTGGGCGAGCGCGAAGGGGGGAAAGCGAGGTGGCCGGAGACGGGCGTGAGAGAGGTGGAAATCCCGCGACCTTCGTGTTCGTCCCGCGCCCAGGTCGGGTGCGCTTGCAGTAGGGGGTTACAAGCGTCCACGCGGGTGAGGGAAGCGAGCGGCCCCAAGAGAGCGCCTGTCCCATCCTCGTCCCCGCGCGGCCAACCTTCTCTAAGAAGGCCCTGGTCCTTCCTTTTATAGGCGTAAGGAGAGGATCCAGGTGTACAATGGGGATGTAGCAGAGTGCTACGTGTCTAGCGGAGGGAGAGCTAGCGCCCTAAGTACATGCCAATGTGGCAGCCAGAGAGATCTTGGCACCCTGCTGGTGTGATGTCGTGGCTGTCGGAGGAGCAACGGAGCCTGGCGGAGGGACAACTGTTGGAGCGGTTGAGTCCTTGCTGACGTCCCCCTGCTTCCGTAAGGGAGCTGAGAGCCGCCGTCGTCACAGGGCTAGCGGGGCGCCATCATTGCCTATCGGGCGGAGCTAGCCAGATGGGACACCGGTCTTGTTCTCTGCGGCCCGAGTCGGCTCGGGGTAGGGTGATGATGGCGCTTCCTGTTGACGTGGCGGGCCTGTGCCCTAGGTCGGGCGACGTGGAGGCTCCTCCAAAGCCGAGGTCGAGTCTGTCTTCCATGGCCGAGGCCGAGCCCGAGCCCCTGGGTTGGGCGAGGCGGAGGTTGTTCGGCAGAGGCCAGGGAGGAGTCCGAGCCCTGGGGTCGGGCGAAGCGGAGTTCGTCGTCTTCTGGGGCTGAGCCCGAGTCCGAGCCCTGGATCGGGCGGAGTGGAGTTCGCCGTCTTCCGGGGCTTAGCCCGAGTCCGAGCCCTGGGTCGGGCGGAGTGGAGTTCGCCGTCTTCCGGGGCTTAGCCCGAGTCCGAGCCCTGGGTCGGGCGGAGCGGAGTTCGCCGTCTTCCGGGGCTTAGCCCGAGTCCGAGCCCTGGGTCGGGCGGAGCGGAGTTCGCCGTCTTCCGGGGCCTAGCCCGAGTCCGAGCCCTGGGTCGGGCGGAGCGGAGTTCGCCGTCTTCCGGGGCTTAGCCCGAGTCCGAGCCCTGGGTCGGGCGGAGCGGAGTTCGCCGTCTTCCGGGGCTTAGCCCGAGTCCGAGCCCTGGGTCGGGCGGAGCGGAGTTCGCCGTCTTCTGGGGCTTAGCCCGAGTCCAAGCCCTGGGTCGGGCGGAGCGTAGTTTCCTATGGCGCCTTTGGCCAGGCCTGACTGCCTGTCAGTCTCACTCTGTCAAGTGGCACTGCAGTCGGAGTGGCGCAGGCGGCGCTGTCCTTCTGTCAGACCGGTCAGTGGAGCGGCGAAGTGACGGCGGTCACTTCGGCTCTGCCGGGGGGCGCGCGTCAGGATAAAGGTGTCAGGCCACCTTTGCGTTAAATGCTCCTGCGACTCGGTTGGTCGGTGCGGCGATTTAGTCAGGGTTGCTTCTCAGCGAAGGCAAGGCCTCGGGCGAGCCGGAGATGTGTCCGCCGTTAAAAGGGGGGCCTCGGGCGAGACGGAAATCCCTCGGGGTCGGCTGCCCTTGTCCGAGGCTAGGCTCGGGCGAGGCGTGATCGAGTCGCTCGTATGGACTGATCCCTGACTTAATCGCACCCATCAGGCCTCTGCAGCTTTATGCTGATGGGGGTTACCAGCTGAGAATTAGGCATCTTGAGGGTACCCCTAATTATGGTCCCCGACACCCGCATTAAATGTGCATGCGATACGGTCGGTTGGCGAGGCGATTTGGCCGAGGTCGCTGCACGACAAAGTTTGCCCGAGCTTGGCATCGGGCAAGCCGAGGGTGCGCCCACTGTGTGAGGAGGCCCTCGGGCGAGGCGTGAATCCGTCCGAGACTACTGTTCCCGCCCGAGGCCGGGCTCGGGCGAGGTGAGATCGCGTCCCTTGGTAGAGAGGCCTTGACTTGAACCGTGCTTATCAGTCTTTGCGGTTTGTTCTGAAGATATTTTCCAGGCATGTTAAAGAGTATTGGGGGTACCCCTAATTACGATACCCGACAGTAGCCCCTGAGCCTCGAAGGGAGTGTAGGTACTCGCTTGGAGTTTCTGCCAGATTTTTTTGCAAGGGGACCAGTCTTTCTCGCGCGCACCCGTCGGGTGTAGCCCCCGAGGCCTCGGAGGAGTGGTTTGACTCCTCTGAGGTCTTAATCCTTTTGTGATGCCTCGGTCGGCCTTGTTGTTCCCTCATGCGGCTTGGCCACAGCCCGGGTGCATGGTTAGGCTCCGAGTTTTTAAGCTGGTTTGTTGACGTGGTCAACAGTTTGGCCGTAGCCTGGTGCGAGAGCAGCCCCCGAGCCTCTGCACGGAGCGAGAGGACGATCAAGGACCGTCTCGACTTTTATTGTACGCCCCTTCATCGCCTTTCCACAAGGAGGAAGGGGGAAAGCACCATGTTACCCTTGGAGGGCACCGAACACGGTGTTTCCAGTGAGTTGCTAACGGGTGATCCGAGTGGACACCCGAGCCCCGTTCGATAAGGGTCGGCTAGTGGCCCGGAGGCGCGCTCCAAAAGTACCTGCGGGTGATTTGCTGGACCCAGACCCATTCGATAGGGTCCGAGGGCTCGGTGCCTCCCTCCGGTGGGATTCCATTATAAATCGTTCCCGTTGGTCTCAAAAATGTCCTAGGGTACCTCAGGAGCGTATCCCGAACCTCGGCCATGTAACGGACGTACCCAGGGTCATCCCTGACTCTGCGTGCTCTGGGGCGGCTGTCGATCCCTTCCGAGGGGCCAGCCTTCGAACCCCTGATCAGTAGGAGGGCTCGGGGCCCGCTTCCTTCGCTGAGAAGGATCCTTTTTCGAAACATCCCCTTTCCCGATCCCTGTGGCAAGAGAGAGAGAGGAAAAGAAAAAAGGATATGAATTTAAATAATGTGGCACACCTTTTTTGATGCGGTCATCATGACGGAGGTGAAACGGCGCCCGCTTCGCCTGCCAGAGGTGTCGCTTGCCCTGTCAGGGAGTTAATGCGACGGGACGGGCGATTCGTAGGGCGTCTGTTGCGCGTGCGCGAGTCGTTCGAGGAACGAAACACGGGTGCATCGTCTTTACGCTGTGGGAGAGGGCTCCCCTGTCGCTTCAGGAAAGGATGCAAGCCTATAGGTGATTGGACCGCCGCTTCCACACGTCTGTTGCTGCAATTACTGTCGGTCTGCTTTTGGTTATATCAACTGTCGCGCCTATCCCCACAGCTGACTGACCCGTGATCGTCGCACTTAATTGGCACTGTTGGGTCACACACGGGGCTGCCTCGAGTCGCTGCACTGGTTCTGCAGTCGAGAAGACGCGGCTGTTAAGGCCCATATATTATTGCCTGCTACAGTACCCGAGGGGGCTATTATCTCGCTTAATCCAGGTTAGTAACATGGTAACAGAGCAGGTTAGGGTTAGGGTTTACATCTAAACCCGACCCTGATCCAAATTTTTGGCGCCGTCGCTGTGCTGCCATCGCGGCCATCTATCCGGTCAGCCCTCTGGCCGTCGTGCCGTCTCTCTCCGTCGCGCGGCCTTCCCCCTTGCCTACAACGTCCGCCGCCAGGGGTGGATCTCGGTCTGCGCCCTGTCTGCAGCTTCTTCCTCGATCTGCCATCGCGGATCGAGCTCCCACTGTGTCGTCTGCCCGCCAGGAGTCCCGCGCGGATCTTGTCTGCGTCGCCCGTAGCCAGGGGCCCCGCCTGGAGTCCGTCGTCTTCTTCCTGCGCGCGGATCTTCTCTGCGTCGCCCGCCGCCAGTGGTCGTCCGCCGCCCTCTTCCTGTGCCCGCCAGGAGTCCGCCGCCCTTCCTGTGCCCGCCAGGAGCGGATCTCGATCTGCCGCCGCCCTTCCTGTGCCCGCAAGGAGTCTGTCGCCTTCTTCCTGTGCCCGCCAGGAGCGGATCTCGATCGGATCTCGCCGGATTTCTGCTCTGCGCCGTCACCGGATCTGCGTCGTCCGTCTCAGATCTGTGTCGTTCGCCTCCGCCCTGCTCTACGCCGTCACCATTTCTGTGCTGCGCCCGCGCCACTTCTGCGCCGGGCAGGACTGCAGATCTCTGCACCGTCACTGTCGTCGCTGCTTCTGCGCAGGTGGCTGTTATTGCGGGCAGAGTCGCGGTGATCTAGATTATCTGCAGCAGGTCTCGGCTTCCGCTGCCCAGGATCTTCGTCAACTCGTTCAAGTCGAGCTGCTGTCAGCTGCGGCTCCTCTGGTTTGTTTGGTTTCACTGATTTCCATTGGATTCAATATGGCGACAAAAGCTATTGTGGTCAATATCACTCTTGATGGTCAAAATTATCCGGAGTGGGCTTTCTGTGTTGAGACTACACTCCGGGGACATGGATTACTCTTCCATTTGACTGATGTGGCACCTGTTCTTGCTGATGATCATCGCAATGCTGCTGATATCAAAACGTGGCAACTTAATGATGGTAAAGTAATGGCTGCTATGGTGAACATCGTCAAACCGTCGATGATTATGAGCTTGTCTAAATTCAAAACTGCTAAAGCCATCTGGTCTCATTTGAAGGAGCGTTTTGTTCAGGACAGTGGTGCTCTATTACACACTCTCATGCAGCAGACACATGTTATTGAGCAAAATGATATGAGTATTGATGAGTACTACTCAGCCTTTGATCGCCTGATGAGTGCTTTGACATCAATGGTGCCTGCTTGTACCGCTGATCTGTGTCCGGCTCATAAGTTTATTGAGAAGTTCTTCACTTACAGATTTGTTATGGGCGTTCGGGCCGAGTTTGATTCTCTTCGTGCTCATTTACTTCAGGGTTCTGACACTCTCACAATGGCTAAGGCGTTGTCTACTTTACTTGTTGAAGAGACTCGTCTTAATTCTCTGTCCTCTACTGGTGGTAATCCTCACAGTGTGTTGGCTGCTGCCCAGAAACCTAAGAATATTTTTAAGCCTTGTGATCATTGTGGCAAGACCAATCATTGATCTGAGCTTTGCTTTGTCAAGTTCCCTGATAAGTTGACTGATTTCCGTGCACGACGTGCTGCTCGTGGTCGTGGTCCAGGACCATCTAATAGAGGCTCAGTTGCTGTTGCTGCCACTTCGTCCGCTTGTACTTCAGAGTCGGCCTGTGTACTTGATTCAGGAGCTTCCTTTCATGTCACATCTGATCAATCAAAGTTGGCTTCTACTACACCTGTCACAGATGGTGCTTCAGTGCAGACAGCTGATGGTACTGTATGCCACATTACTCATAAGGGTTCTCTTTCAGATCCACACTTTACAGTACCTAATATTTTCTTTGTTCCTGAGCTATCTATGGACCTTCTTTCAGTAGGCCAAATTACGGATCATAATTGCTTTGTCGGATTTGATGACTCATCTTGTTTTGTACAGGACCTTCGCACAGGGGAAGTGATTGGGACTGGCCGTCGCCGTAGAGCTGCTCCTCGCCTCTACATCTTGGACTCTTTGCGGCTTCCTTCCTTGGCTACATCTCCAGCGCATGTGCTTTCAGCTACCCTTGCTTCTGTTGTGTCTTTTGCCCAGTGGCATCATCGTCTAGGTCATTTGTGTGGATCTAGATTGTCTACTCTAATAAAGTCAGGCTGCTTAGGTCATACTTCGGTTGAGTCTGATTTTCATTGTAAGGGTTGTCATCTTGGAAAACAAATACAACTTCCATATTTTACTAGTCATTCTCATTCTGTTCAACCCTTTGATTTGGTTCACTCTGATATTTGGGGTCCTGCACCTTTTGTGTCAAAAGGTGGATATAAATACTATGTTATTTTTATTGATGATCATTCTTGCTACACTTGGATTTATTTCATGAAACACCGCTCTGAGCTGATTTCTATTTATAAAACCTTTGCTCGTATGATTCACACTCAATTTTCGACTCACATTAAAACCTTTCGTTCTGATTCTGGTGGTGAATATTTATCTGATAATTTCCGCCAGTTTTTGACTTCAGAGGGTACTCTTGCTCAGCTTTCTTGCCCTGGTGCTCATGCACAGAACGGTGTGGCTGAACGCAAACATCGTCACATTATAGAAACTGCTCGCACTTTGTTGATATCTTCTTTTGTCCCGTCACATTTTTGGGGTGAAGCAGTTTCTACTGCGGTTTACCTCATCAATAGACAACCGTCATCCAAACTCTCTGGCAAAACACCTGGTGAAGTTCTTTTCGGAACTCCTCCATGATATGACCACCTTCGAGTTTTTGGATGTACGTGTTATGTATTATTATCACCTCGTGAACGTACTAAATTGATTGCTCAATCTGTTGAGTGTGTTTTTCTTGGATACAACCCTGAACATAAAGGCTATCAATGTTATGATTCATCTTCTCGTCGCATGCGTATTTCTCGAGATGTGAGCTTCAATGAAAATCGTCCCTTCTTTTACAACTCTTCCACTCATTCTTCTTTTTATTCCACAGAGTCTACCTCCTTCATGAGCCTTCCTCCCATTTCTGAAACTTCATCAGTATCACCACCTACTGTTTCTACCCCAGATGTCCTTATTCCCATCACACCACCTTCCACTTCCACATCATCTCTGTCTTACTCTTCCAAACCACCTGTCACTCAGACTTACATTCATCGTCCTCGCTCTACTCCCACGGCCAGTCCTGATGACGATCCTGTTGCTGATACTTGTACTAACAATGATGACTCTCATGTTGTTTTTAATCAGGGGTATCATCTTCGTGACCGTGGCACTATTGCAGCTCCAGAACGTTATGGGTTTTCCCGTGCTGGTGCAGTCATTGCTGAACCATCATCTTATAAAGTGGCGTCTGGTATACCTGAGTGGCAGCTTGCTATGACTGATGAATTAAATGCCCTTCATCGCACATGTACATGGGATGTTGTTCCATTACCTGCTGGTGTTGTACCTATCACGTGCAAATGGGTATTCAAGGTTAAAACCAAATCTGATGGGTCTATTGAGCGATATAAAGCTCGCCTTGTGGCTAGAGGTTTTCAACAGACACAGGGTATTGACTATGATGAGACTTTTGCACCTGTGGCCCATCTGACTACTGTCCGAGCTTTACTTGCTGTTGCAGCCTCATCTTCTTGGACTATCTCTCAGATGGATGTCAAAAATGCTTTTCTTCATGGTGATTTACATGAGGAAGTCTATATGCATCCACCTCCTGGGATAGAGGTTCCATCAGGGCATGTATGTCGTCTCCGTCGAGCCTTGTATGGTCTCAAACAAGCTCCTCGTGCTTGGTTTGAGAGATTTGTTTCTGTCATCAAGGCTTGTGGTTTCTATTCTAGTGATCATGATCTTGCATTGTTCATTCATGTTTCTTCACGAGGACGCACATTACTATTACTATATGTTGATGACATGTTGATTACAGGCGATGATCCAGACCATATTGCTCATGTGAAGGCGTCTCTGAGTAAGGAATTTCAAATGTCTGACTTGGGGGCACTCAGTTATTTCTTGGGCATTGAGGTTTTGCAGACTCAAAATGGTATTTACCTTTCTCATGCCAAGTACATACAAGACCTTCTTGATCGTTCTGGTCTTAGTGATACTCGCACTATTGCCACGCCTATGGATCTTCACTTATCTCTTCGTCCTACAGATGGGACACCTTTGGAGGATCCATCTCGATATAGACATCTTATTGGCAGCTTAGTTTACCTTATTGTCACCAGGCCAGATATTGCTCATGCGGTTCAGATCTTGAGTCAGTTTGTCTCTGCTCCTACATCAGTTCATTATGGGCACTTACTTCGTGTGCTTCGATATCTACGGGGGACAAAAACACAATGTTTATTTTATGACTCAAATTCCCCACTTCAGCTTCATGCTTACTCTGATGCTACCTGGGCCAGTGATCCTACAGATCGTCGCTCCATCACTGGTTACTGTATTCTTCTTGGATCATTTCTTTTTGCTTGGAAATCCAAGAAGCAAGCTGTTGTATCTAGATCTAGTACTGAAGCAGAACTTCGACCCCTGGCTACTACTACTGCTGAGATTATCTGGATTCGTTGGCTCTTGGCTGATCTAGGCGTTTATTGTGACTCGCCTACACTTCTTCGCTGTGACAACACTGGAGCTATACAAATTTGTCATGATCCAGTGAAGCGTGAACTCACAAAACACATTGGTGTTGATGTCTCATTCACTAGATCTCATTGTCATCAGAAGACCATTGATCTTCAATATGTGCCCTCAGAATTACAGCTTGCGGATTTCTTCACAAAAGCACAAACTAGGGCACAACATCAGTTTCATCTAATCAAACTCAATGCTTCAAATCCTCTACTTCCGCCTTGAGTTTGATAGGGGATGTTAAGGCCCATAAGGCCCATATATTATTGCCTGCCTATATATATGCTACAGTACCCGAGGTGGCTATTATCTCGCTTAATCCAGGTTAGTAACAGCGGCATTGGCGCAAGTGGCGGTGCGGTTTCTTTGCACGTAGTAACCGGTGCGTCGGTTACATGACGTGTGGGCCCGGGCCTCCATGCTGGACCGCCAGATGTGACGGAGCTGAAAGGGTGCACGACCGTGGCGCGGTTGTACGCTTCTTGCATGGCAGTCCGCCTTTTCGACCGCTGGTTTCGGTGAGGATGAGAGGGCGTATAACCGCGGGGCGGTTACATGCTTCGCGTGCGGCGGTTTGCCTTCTTCGCGTTTCGGGTCAGCTCATATGACGTGTGGGACCCAGCCCCCGTGTCGTAGGGTGGGAACCCTGGAGCACGTCGGTGGAGACTTTGCCCGTGACGCTTGGGGGTGCGAGTGAGGAGATCTACCTTTAAAAAGGGATCGATCCCCACGGACGACGCCATCAAGGATGTTCATCATCCGTGCTGGGGAGGAGGGTGAGCCGAGTTGGGTCCCGCCTCCGCGTGGGCAGCGGCCCGCTCCTTCTCTCAGTGTTCGGGGGAGAAGGGCGTTCGCCGTCCGTGGCGCTGTCAGCTGCCGCGTGTCTGGCTCCCCGGCCTGAGCGGCTCTAGTGCTGCTTCCGGTGCCGCCTCCTACCGCTGGGGCGGAGCGTGGCTGCTCGTCCGCCGCACGGGTGTCGGTCACGCCGTGCGCGGGCCGGCCATGCCCAGGTCCTTCCTGCGCCGCCGGCTGCACCGGGGGGTCGCACAACACGTCGTACGCCGCGAGGGCGGTGTTTGTGTTCTGGGACAGTCTCATCCTCGCTCCTGTGGCGAGGACGGGAGTGAGGACCTACCAGTGCGCACTGGGGCGGCCGTCGTTCGCCGGTGCGGTGTTGGTGGGCAGGTGGCCGCTGTCGTCGGTGCTGAGGTGGTGGTCGCCATAGGTGAGGCTTCCCTGCAGAAGCGGTTGCCTCCGCCGATGAGACCGTCAGTGCCACCTGCGCGCTGGAGCTCCGGCTCTTTGGCTTTAATGGCTGGTTCTCGTCCCTTGTAGGGGGACGTGGGCGAGGGCCTTTTCACAGTAGCGTTTGCCCTGAGGCACTCGCTGCTGGTGTCTAGCCGCCCGAGGCAGAGGTTGTTGTCGCTGCTGGTGCAGTGGTCGCCGACGAGCCGCCTGGAGTTTGTTATCCCGCAGGCCTTCTGGTGTGGAGGTAGTTCATTCCTGCGGGAATGGAGCCGGAGTCCCGTTTGTAATGGTACTTGCTTGAGAGCAAGATGTAATAGCTTTAAGTACTTAGACATCTGCCGCAGGTCGGGAAAACCACCGAGGGTGCTGCCGACGTCAAAGTCTATGTAGCATAGTTATCCCAAGTACGCGTGTTTGTTCTTTGTGGCTGCTGAGGCCTGAACATTTGGTTATAAAGCCGTGCTTCTTTCCCCTTATTTCGAGCATTAGGACTTGTTCGTCGGTAGCAGAATCACTTATCCGAGCGTGAGCTACGTTTCGCGGAAGGTGACGAGTGAGGTATCCGTATCCCGGAGGCATAGGAGTCCCTCGGCTCAGTCGGCCTTGTCGTTCAAGGTCTCTCTCGCTCGTGTTTAGGATTCCGTTATCGACGCAGTCGAAGGGCACGAAAGTCGTTTTGGTGGAAAACTTTTCCGAGGAAAATTTTGACGCAGAGGGAGTTCCCTCCTCTTCTAGACCCGAGGCGACCGCTTGGGCCGGGACCCTTGCGGAGGGCCTGGCCGTGGCCGTTGGGTCTGGCCGGTCCACCCAAGCCATGACCTCACAGCAGCGTGCCCGGGCCGAAGGTATGTTTTGCCCGCTTTGTGACTTTGTTTTTTGGCTTCATTCTTCTCTTCGTGTCTGAAGAACATTGTCCGGCTGTCTGTAGGGTTCGAGACGGCTCTTAATGAGTCCGTCAAGAACTGCAAGGCGCTTGCCCAGGCGGCTGAGCAGAAGGAGGCCGACCGCGTGGCCATGTCCGAGGCTATCTCGGCCTTTTGCCGGGCCTTCGGCCTCGACGACGTCCCCTTGGGTAGCTCCCCCCAGAATCACCTGCGGGCCTTGGGCGGCCATGTGCGCAGCAGACTCCGCGGGGCGCTGCACCACGGCGTTAGGCGAGCCTTCGCCATGCTCGCTTCCCACTACGACGTGGATCTGGAGCGGGTCAGCGAGGGGTACTGCTTACCCGACGAAGAGGAGGCCGCCTTAGCCTAGGTCCAGAGGCTTGACGCGACCGTCGAGGGCCCAAGCACGGCGCTGGCTTCCTCCTTTGAGGTGGAGATCCTTCCGCCCGTGTCGCCGTCTGAGGCCGGGCCAGATTCTGCCGAGGGTGGAAACGACGCCAAGGGTGCTGCTCCTCCCCCTGTCGATGTCTAAGCCTGCAGGAACAGATTGTTTTAAGTATGCGTATGTTTTTTGCGGCCGCTGAGGCCTAAACATTTCTATTGTCGGATTATAAAGCTACGTTTTCTTTCCTCTTGTTTCATGCGTTAGGACTTGTTCGGTAGCAGAATCGCTTATTCGAGCGCGAGTTACTTTTCGCGGAAGGTGATGAGTGAGGTATCCGTATCCCGGAGGCGTAGGAGTCCCTCGGCTCGGTCGGCCTTGCCGTTTAAGTGTTCCTCTCGTTGTTTTTAGGATTCTGTTATTGATATAGTCGAAAAGCACGAAAGTCGTTTTCTTTCCTCTTGTTTCGTGTGTTAGGACTTGTTCGTCGGTAGCAGAATCACTTATCCGAGCGTGAGTTACTTTTCGCGGAAGGTGATGAGTGAGGTATCCGTATCTCGGAGGCGTAGGAGTCCCTCGGCTCGGTCGGCCTTGCCGTTTAAGGTTCCTCTCATCGTTTTTAGGATTCTATTATCGATATAGTCGAAAATCACGAAAGTCGTTTTGGTAGAAAACTTTTTCGAGGAAAATTTTGACGCAGAGGGGGTTCCCCCCTTCTAGCCCCCGAGGGAGGGTCGGGCTTTGCCGAGGCAAGGCTGATCCTTCCTTGATGGTTAGACATTATTTATGCATGTAAAGAAAGCGAGATACATGAACGACTTGAAACATTTTAAGGATAAAAGCGACGTAGCTGTTCGATGTTCCAAGCGTTGCTGTAGACCTCGCCTTGATCGTTGGCCAGCTTGTATGTCCCGAGCTTCAAGATCTTGGTGATGATGAACGACCCTTCCCAGGGAGGAGTAAGCTTGTGGCGCCCTCGGGCGTCTTGTCGCAGCCGAAGTACCAAGTCTCCCACTTGGAAGCCTCGGGGCCGAACCCTTCGGGCGTGGTAGCATCGCAGAGACTGCTGATACCGCGCTGAGTGTAGTAAGGCCACATCCCGAGCCTCTTCCAGCTGGTCCAATGAATCCTCTCGGCTGGTCTGGTTGTTTCGGTCGTCGTATGCCTTTGTCCTCGGGGAACCGTATTCTAAGTCCGTGGGTAGGACGGCCTCGGCCCCGTAGACTAGAAAGAACGGCGAGAAACCTGTGGCCCGGCTCGGCGTCATCCTCAGACTCCAAACCACCGAGGGTAGTTCTTTTATCCACCGCTTGCCAAACTTGTTGAGGTTGTTGTAGATCCTCAGTTTTAGTCCCTACAAAATCATACCATTGGCACGCTCCACCTGCCCATTTGTCATTGGGTGAGCTACGGCGGCCCAGTCCACATGGATGTGGTGGTCTTCGCAGTAGTCCAGGAACTTTTTTCCAGTGAACTGTGTGCCATTGTCGGAGATGATGGAGTTTGGGACCCCAAAGCGGTGGATGATATTTGTGAAGAACGCCACTGCCTGCTCGGACCCGATGCTGGTTAAGGGTCGGACCTCGATCCACTTGGAGAATTTGTCGATGGCGACCAGCAGGTGCGTGAAGCCCCCGGGTGCCTTCTGCAAGGGACCGACGAGGTCCAGACCCCATACGGCAAACGACCAAGTGATAGGTATTGTCTGCAGGGCTTGAGCGGGCAGATGCGTCTGTCTCGCGTAGAATTGACACCCTTGGCAAGAGCGTACAATCCTAGTGGCGTCGGCCACCGCGGTCGGCCAGTAGAAACCTTGTCGGAAAGCGTTTCCCACGAGGGCCCGAGGTGCTACATGGTGACCGCAAGCCCCCGAGTGTATTTCTTGTAACAACTCTTGTCCTTGGGCGACGGATATGCATCGTTGGAGAATGCCGGAGGGGCTGCGGTGGTACAACTCTTTTTCATCACCCAGTAAAACGAACGACTTGGCGCGCCGAGCCAGTCGCCGAGCTTCGGCCTTGTCGAGGGGTAGCTCTCCTCGGAGGAGATATTCTAGGTACGGGGTCTGCCAGTTTTGGTTTGGCGCAACCTCGTTCTGCTCTCCCTCAACGCGCAGGGCCTCACCCTCGGCGGCCGAGGATACCTCGGGCTGGGCCGAGGTCTCCTCGGGTTCAGGCGCGTCATCGATTTTGACGGATGGTTGATATATGTCCCTGGAGAAGACGTTCGGGGGAACCGTCGTTCGCCCCGAGGCTATTTTCGCTAGCTCATCCACGGTCTCGTTGTATCGTCGAGCAACATGGTTGAGTTCCAGCCCGTAGAACTTATCTTCCAAGCGCCGAACTTTGTCGCAATAGGCCTCCATTTTTCGATCGCGGCAGTGGGAGTTCTTCATGACCTGGTCAATGACGAGCTACGAGTCGCCATGGACGTCGAGGCGCTGAACCCCTAGCTCGATGGTGATGCGCAGTCCATTAACCAAGGCCTCGTACTCGGCCACGTTGTTTGACACCGGAAAATGGAGGCGCAGTACGTAGCGCACATGTTTCCCGAGGGGTGAGATGAAGAGCAAGCCAGCACCTGCTCCTGTTTTTATAAGCGACCCATCGAAGTACATGGTCCAAAGTTTGGGCTTTATTGGAGCTGTCGGCAATTGGGTGTCGACCCATTCAGCCAGGAAGTCTGCCAAGACTTGAGATTTTATGGCCTTCCGAGGAGCGAATGAAAGTGTTTCTCCCATGAGTTCCACTACCCATTTTGCTATCCTACCCGAGGCCTCTCGGCACTGGATGATCTCTTCCAGGGGAAGGATGACACCACAGTCACCGGATGAGACTCGAAGTAGTGTCGCAACTTTCGCCGTGTTAGAATTACTGCATACAGTAGCTTCTGGATTTGTGGGTAGCAGATCTTGGTCTCGGATAGCACCTCGCTGATGAAGTAGACCGGCCTCTGGATGAGCAGTGCATGCCCTTCTTCTCGTCTCTCGACTATGACTGCGGCGCTGACCACCTGAGTGGTTGCGGCTACGTAAATCAAGAGGGCTTCTCCCGCAGCGGGGGGCACCAAGATGGGCGCATTAGTAAGGAGTGCCTTTATGTTTCCGAGGGCTTCTTTGGCCTCGGGGGTCCAAGCGAAGCGCTCGACCTTCCTTAAGAGGCGGTACAAGGGCAATCCTTTCTCGCCGAGGCGTGAGATGAAGCGGCTCAGAGCCGCAAGGCATCCCATGACCCTTTATACTCCTTTTAAATATTTGATGGCTCCCATGTTGGTGATGGCCGCGATTTTCTCCAGGTTCACCTCGATGCCTCGCTCGGAGACGATGAACCCTAGGAGCATGCCTCGGGGGACTCCGAAGACACACTTCTCGGGATTGAGTTTCACGCCCTTGGCTTTTAGGCACCTGAATGTCACTTCAAGGTTAGAGAGGAGGTCAGAGGCTTTCCTTGTCTTAACAACGATGTCATCGACGTAAGCCTCGACCGTTCTGCCGATGTGCTCTCCGAACACGTGGTTCATGCACCTTTGGTAGGTTGTACCTGCATTCCTCAAGCCAAATGGCATAGTTGTATAACAATACATGCCAAAGGTGTGATAAAAGAAGTCGCGAGTTAGTCGGACTCTTTCATCTTGATTTGGTGATAGCCTGAATAGGCATCAAGGAAAGATAGGGTTTCGCACCCAGCAGTGGAGTCCACAATTTGATCGATGCGAGGCAGAGGGTAGGGAACCTTTGGACATGCTTTGTTTAAACCAGTGTAGTCTACGCATATCCTTCATTTCCCACCTTTTTTCTTTACAAGCATAGGGTTAACTAACCATTCTGGATGGAATACCTCTTTGATGAACCCTGCAGCCATTAGCTTGTGGACCTCCTCGCCTATGGCCCTGCGCTTTTCTTCATCAAAGCGGTGCAGGGGCTGCTTCACGGGCCGGGCACCGGCTCGGATGTCCAGTGAGTGCTCGGCGACATCCCTCAGTATGCCAGGCATGTCCGAGGGACTCCACGCAAAAATTTCTGTGTTTGCACGAAGAAAGTCGACGAGCACTGCTTCCTATTTGGGGTCGAGCTCGGAGCCAATCCTGACTTTCTTGCCGGCATCATTGCTGGGGTCGAGAGGGACGGACTTAACCGCCTCGTCCGGTTCGAAGTTGCCGGCGTGGCGCTTCGCATCTGGCGCCTCCTTGGAGAGGCAATCCAGGTCGGCGATTAGGGCCTCGGACTCGGCGATGGCCTCGGCGTACTCCATGCATTCTTTGTCGCACTCGTAAGCATGGCGGTACGTGGATCCGACAGTGATGATTCCCTTGGGGCCTGACATCTTGAGCTTGAGGTACGTGTAGTTGGGGACGACCATGAACTTGGCGTAGCACGGTCTTCCCAACACCGCGTGATAGGTCCCTCGGAACCCGACCACCTCGAAAGTGAGGGTTTCCTTTCGGAAGTTGGAGGGAGTTCCGAAGCAGACGGGCAAATCGAGTTGCCCAAGGGGCAGGACGTGCTTACCGGGGACGATCCCGTGAAAAGGTGTTGCGCCGTCCTGGATCGTGGACAGATCACCCCCAAGAGCCCTAGGGTCTCGGCGTAGATGATGTTGAGGCTGCTGCCTCCATCCATGAGGACCTTGGTGAGCCTAGCGTTGCCGATGACGGGGTCGACGACAAGCGGGTACCTTCCTGGGCTTGGTACGCAGTCGGGGTGGTCGCCATGGTCGAAGGTGATGGGCTTGTCGGACCAGTCTAGGTAGACCAGCGCCGCTACCTTCACCGAGCAGACCTCCCGGCGCTCCTGCTTGCGGTGCCGAGCCGAGGCGTTCGCCACTTGCCTACCGTAGATCATGAAGCAGTTGTGGACCTCCGGGAACTCCTATTCCTTGTCGCCCCCTTCTTGTTGTTGCCTTGGTCTTTGCCACCTTCTGCCGAGGGTCCGGCCTTGTTGAAGTAACATCGGAGCATGTCGCATTCTTCAAGGGTGTGCTTGACGGGACCCCTGTGATAGGGGCACGACTCCTTGAGCATCTTGTCGAACATGTTGGCCCCTCCGGGAGGCTTCCGATGATTCCTGTGCTCGGCAGTAGCGACGAGATCCGCGTCGACGACGTCACGTTTTGCTTGCGCCTTCTTCCTGGCCTTCTTCTTCGTGCCATGCTGGACGGACGCCTCGGGGGCGTCTTCCTTCTGTCTTCCCTGAGGCTGCTTGTCCTTCCAGAAGATGGCTTCGACCGCCTCCTGACCAGAGGCGAACTTGGTGGCGATGTCCATCAATTCGCTCGCCTTGGTGGGAGTCTTGCGTCCCAGTTTGCTCACCAGGTCTCGGCAAGTGGTGCCGGCGAGGAATGCCCCGATGACGTCCGAGTCGGTGATGTTGGGCAGCTCGATGTGCTGCTTTGAAAACCGTCGGATGTACTCTCGCTGGGATTCCCCTGGCTGCTGGCGGCAGCTTCAGAGATCCCATGAGTTCCCAGGGCGCACGTACGTACCTTGGAAGTTTCCAGCGAAGGCCTTGACTAGGTTGTCCCAATCGGAGATCTACGCAGGAGGCAGATGCTCCAGCCAGGCCCGAGCATCGTCAGAGAGGAAAAGGGGGAGGTTGAGGATGATGAGGTTGTCGTCGTCCGTCCCTCCCAACTGGCATGCCAGCCGGTAATCCGCAAGCCACAACTTCGGCCTTGTCTCCCCTGAGTACTTGGTGATGGTAGTCGGGGCTCGGAACCGAGCTAGGAACGGCGCTCGTCGTATGGCCCGGCTGAAGACTCGCGGACCTGGTGGTTCGGGCGAGGGGCTCCGATCCTCCTCACTGTCGTAGCGTCCCCCGCGCCTGGGGTGGTAGCCTCGACACACCCTTTCCTCGAGGCGGGCTCGATGGTCGCGGCGGCTCGACGGTCGCGGCGGTGTTGTTCGCTGCCGAGGCGGTCCAGGGCTGCAGGCGTCCCGTCCCGTGTGCGCTCGGTGCGGACCGAGGCCTCCCGCATGCGTCGGGAGGACGTTGTGCGATGCTCCGAGCGGCACCCTCGCCTTCGGGAGGCAGAGCTTTCGGCTCGTCGGACTGCGGCATCTTCCAGGTGATCCTTGAGTTCGCCCTGGATACGTCGCCCCTCGGTGGTGGTGGCTCCGGCATTGTTCGAAGTAGCATCGCCGCTGCAGCTAGGTTCTGGCCGGCCTCGCTGAATGCCGGGGGCAGTCTTGCCCTGACATCGTCAACGATACGGCGCTGGACGTCCCGGGCCCGATGACGTGCTCCTCCGGCGAGTGCTCGGCCTGCCCACTCGTGCTCAATGTTTTGTCGGAGCTGCACAAGCCGCCCTGCTTCTTCATCGAACTTGGCCTGCATCTCGCGGAGTTGCTCGAGCTGTGTGTCCTGACCCCCCGCAGGGACTCGGACCACAGCTAGCTCTCGCGGGATCTCAACACGAGACGCAGGCATAGGGGCGTCGTCATCTTCTGGCATGTCGAGGTGGTTGTCTTCATCGTGATCCCTCTGATCAATGTGGAAACACTCGCGACTTGGGCCATAACCCTTGTCGTCGAGGCTATGGTCATCGTCGGAACAGCCGGAGAGGCAGTAGTCACATGCGGACATGAAGTCTCGCATGGCACTGGGATCACGAAGTCCGGAGAAATGCCAACCAAAGTCGGGGTTGTCTTCTTCCTCGAAACCCGCGGGTCCGGAGGTTGAGACGGCCGTCAGTCGGTCCCAAGTTGACCACATATGGTACCCTGGAAGGTCAGGATATGCCCTTGCGAAAGCGCTCACCAAAGCGGGGTCGCTTGGTGGATCGAAGCTGAATCTAAAGGGAACAGGGTGGAAAACGGATGGTACCTCTTAGTTGATGGACGGTTGTGAAGTCGCATCGGGGACGGAATGCACCGTTATCTTAGGTACGAGGCTGACGCCCAATAAGTCCTTCGCGAGGGTGCTGGCGTCATCAGTCCGCTTGGGGTTGGCACATTGCTGGGAAGCGACACCCGTCGTTGTCTCAGGTGCAAGGACAACACCCGACATGTCCCCCGCAGGGGTGCCGGCGTCGTCGACTCGCTCTGGTCCGATAGCTGACGAGGTGCTGCCTCCTGCCTGGCCACGGTTGCCCCGTCTCCCCCTCCTCCGGCGAGGAGGGTGGTGGGGCAAACCCGGATGCTCCTCTTCTGTCGTGGGGAGATGTCGTCGTCGAGTTCGCCACCGCCGAGCAAGCCGACGACCGTCGTTGTTGTCGTGCTGCGAGGGGAGGAGTACCACGTCATAGCTGCCGTCACGGGACATGAACTCGAGACTCCCGAAGCGGAGCACCATCCCGGGCTGAAGAGGCTGCTGAAGGCTACCCATCTGGAACTCAACGGGAAAGTGTTTATCAACACGCAGCAGCTCCCTACCTGGCACGCCAACTGTCGGCGTTTTGGACCCGCGAGGACCGTCAACCGACCAGTGAATTTGTCGCTGCGTGTCCCTGCCCAGATGGGTTGATGCAAGATGGAACACAAGAGGGAGAATGAGGCTTATGTTTGTTGGCACTTGCTCTCGGTCACAAGGGGGGCCAACAAGGGTGAACAACGACGTCAACAGGGTTACGCGCAAGATGGCAATAGCTCTGCTAATCTGGCCTCTCACGGGCACTATGCGGGGGTATTTATAGGTACCTGAGCGCCCAGCGCCTTGTGTTAAGGACGCATGTGCCCTCAGCTACCTAGGTTATCCCCAGAATATTCCCATAAAGCAGGGTTACAGACTGTAATTACAGGGACGCCTTTACAAATTAGGCACGTAACACGCGGCGGCCACGCAGGGCCCGTTACAATGGGCCGGATCGCACGTGGGCCTCTGAGCTGGGCGAGGCTGCACTGTGGGATGACGACGTCGCAGGCCTTCGTCTGGTGCCGAATAAAGCGAAGGGTGTCCCTGCCTATTTTGTCTCTGTCAGACCAGCGACTCAGCGAAGGCCTCGAGCGAAGGGTCGCGTCTTTGCCTTCGCCCCAACATTTGCCCTCCGAGGGACCAGTTCGACAAAGTCACCTGGTGCCGAAGACGTCGCTAGATGGCGGAGACGCTGCCCTCGCTCGAAGTGGTTCCGCGGGGGTTTTTGACATGATCGTTGATTGACAGCGTACTGTTGGATTGCGGGTTTCCCGAAGCGCCGCGCCCTGTTGGATTGCGGGTTTCCCGAAGAGCCGCGCCCTGTCTATAAAAGGGGGCGAGGGTCGGTGCTTTTTGAACTTCACTTTCCGCGCTCCGTGAAAACCCTAGCCGCCTTTTTTTACCGTCTTGTTGCTCGTCTGCCCGCCGTGCTCTTGTTCGCCGGAGATCTGGCTCGAGTGAAGCAGACCGCCCGCCGCCGCCGACGGTACGTAGCGATGCCGACCTCCTCTTCTTCCGCTGCCGCTACGCCGCCGGCCGACGCCTCGCCGCCGGCCAACGCCTCGTCTGAGGAGACGCTGAGTAGTTTGATGGCGGAGGAGTTGCGCGCCGGCGATTCTGTGGATTTTGGCGTGTCGCGGATGTCGTCGGTCCGCGTGCAAGATATGCAGCGGTTGGGTTACTTCGGCGGCGGAGTTGCTCGTGTCCCGGGGACGGAGGAAGTCCCCGAGCTGGAGGGCGAGTTGGTTGTGTTCGAGGCGTTCTTCGCCGCCGGTCTCCGCCTGCCTGCGCACCGATTTGTTGGCGAAGTCCTGCGCAGGTTTAACGTTCAGATACATCAGCTGACACCGAACGCTGTGGTGGCTCTGTCGAAGTATGTCTGGGCGATGACTTCGTACGGCGGACAGCCATCGGTCGAAGTCTTTGCGAAGTATTATTGCTTGCACTGGCAGAAGAGGATGATTGGAGATGAAGTTGCTCAGTTTGGGTCCTGCACGTTTACGCCGAAGACCGGCAAGACCACGATGCAGGTAGTCGAGTTGGTTCCTTGCGCCCGCAACAAGTGGGGCAACTGGAATGAGTTTTGGTTTTACGTTGCTGAGGGTACCGTCGAAGACCATGAGGGACTCCCCGTGTCCGAGATGTGTTCTCATTTTTACTCAGCGTACCCGCCCTTTGAGGTGGCGGAGGAGGATGTGGACGAAGGGGCCCTTCGGTGCGCCGCCGGCCTGAGCAGTGGGCGCGATTTGGTGGAAGAATTTGTGGCGTACGGGGTATGGCCCTTGGCGCATGGCTGGGCGTTGGGCGAAGTGTGCCCTCGCCAGATACCTTTCCACGGTGGGAGGGTGGTGCGAAGTCTCGCCTTCGCGCTGAATCTGCAAAGCCACGATCCGTCCGCCTTTGTGCGTGAGGCGGAGGATGGGGCGGTGCGGCTCGTTGGTCGTTACGTGCCGAGGACAGAGGGCCAGCGCAGCTGGGAAATCCGCGGGTCGAATGACCGTCTGAACAGGGTTTTTGAATTGAATCAACTGCCGTATGACGGCTATTCCGGTCAAGACGATGTGGACCGCCGTGGGAAGAAGCCGGTGGTGGAGACTAGAGACGACCCTGAGCCGGCGGCCGCCCCATCCTCTAAGAAGAGGAAAGTAGGTACTGCCATGGGAGGACTTGGGGTTTCTGATGGTTTTGCTAGAGAGTTGATGAGGACATGCGCGGCCCCGGGGGGAAGGATGTCTTCGCCCGAGCTCCGGGAGTCCTCGGCTCGGATGCTGAGGGTTACCGGGGGTTGTTGGCCTAGGAATGTTCCTATCCCCCGCGCGGCTGGCAAGGACTTTTTTACATCTCGCATGGTTCGTGAATGGAGAGTTTTTCCTTACGGGCGGAATATTGCTGCTGTTGTGTCGGCAGTGATGGACAAGGATCGCCAAGGAGCTGCACAAAAGCGCCAGGCGGTTGTCAGGCTCGTTGAAGCCAGGCCGAAGAGGCAGCGGGGGGCTGCGAAGGCTTCGGCCCCCGGCGGAGGCAAGCCGCCGCTGGCGGCGAAGTCGGGCGTCCCTGCATCTTGCAAGGCGCCGGAGGCTCCAAATCGACGAAGGCTGTGCCGCCGTCCAGCAGAGTGCCGGAGGTCGCGAAGGCGGCCCGAGCGTTGCCGTCGTCAGGCAAGCGTGTCGCCGACTTCGCCACCGATATTAGTGTGGACGACTATTTTGGTGGTAAGTCGTTGGCTCGTTTTTTTTAATTTATTCGTTGATACGTCGCAGGGTCGGACGAAGGCCAACTTGCTATAGTTGCGCCTGCCGCGGCGACCACGACGGCTGCCATAGTGCCGAAGGCGAAGGGCGGGGCTCTTAGCGCCGGAGGCGAGGTGTTGGCCCTCGTGGCTGTCAGGGATGAGGCGGGCGTTGTGTCCCGCCGGCTGAAGGAGGTGAAGGAGGCACTAAGTCAGGTCCGTTGAGCTAGACTTCGGTGTTTTTTTTGCTGGGGCCGCGGTCTTACGTGTGTTTTGCAGGCGGCTGACTTCGTCGACCGCACAGCGTCGGGGGCGCTCACGGCAGTTGTGTCTTCCGAAGTCGAGAGACTTCGGACGCAACATGCTGACACCGTTCGTGAAAAATCAGTCGCCGACAGTAAGTGCCGCAAGCTGGCGGACAAGGTGGCCGCACTGGAGAGGGAGAAGACTGACCTCCGGTGCCAACTGGCTGGGGAGAGGAGGGAGACCAATGAGGCCCTTGCCAAGGAGCAGGCTGCGCAGGCGGAGGCCAAATTGGCGCGGGCGGAGGGCAATATTGCCAGGGAGCGCGCCGAGCAGCTGCAGGAGCGGCTCACCGCCCTGGAGAGCCGCGTGGAGAGGGCCGAGGCCGCGTCGCGCGCGGAGGCAGAGTGGACGCGCAAACAGCTTATGGATACATACCATGAGCTGGGCGCGCGAAACGGTGACTTCAAAGTGCCGGACCGAGAGCCCGGACTTCGCTGCCTGGAGTGGGTGCAGGAGGAGTTGCAGGCACTCCCCACTGTCGTGGAGGGGTTTATGTCGTATGCCTCCCTGGTCACCTGCGAGGGGGCGATGAACGCGCTCTCCCGCGAAGGGTGCCGGCACTTCGAGGTCTTCAACCAAGCCGATGAAGTTTTTGAGCGAGATATCTACAAGGTTGAGGACCCCATAGTGAAGGACTCCGCCGGAGCCATCTACGACTGGATGTGGGTCCGCACGGTCGCGAGGTGGTCAGGGAGCGGGCCGAGACAGCGAGGGCTCAGGTAACGTTTGGCGTTTGTTTGGCGTTTGCTGGATGTGGGCTATGTGTGGGTTTGCTGAATTTGTGTGCTGTGTCTTAGGCGGCGCGTGGCGAGAGGGTGGATGACTTCGGGGCGTTGAACAGCGCCGCCTGACCCGGAGCCGATCCCGGCGGAGGCCGTGTCCGGGGCCGCCCTGGAGCCGCCCCCGGAGGCCGCGGAAGGCGCTCCGGATGCTCCCGCCGCTGCTGCGGCCGTCGGAGACCTTCCCCCAGAGACCGCCGAAGGCGCGCCAGATGCCTCCGCAGCCGCTGCGCCTAGTGCTGAGGATCCTGCGACGGTGGCGGCGGAGGCGACAGCGGAGGCAACGGCGGAGGCTCCCGCAACGGCCGGGTCTTCGCAGGTGGCGTAGTGGGTGTAGATAGTTGGGGAATTTTGGATATGTTGCTGAATTTTGGTTGCTGCGCAGGTTCAAGATTTTGGGCCTGCGCACGCAACCGCCACTACTAAATTTTTGGCGGCTTCGACCGTGGATGGTGGTAATAAATGTGATGGTTCTGCATCTGAGTTTTCTGATTTTGCTGACTCTGGGAGCTCGGTTGAGTGGACTGAGGAGTCGTCGGAGGAGGACTTGGACTACTTTGCGGCCTTGGATGTGGCTGCGGCGGAGGCTTCACCGCACGCTGCGGACGCGGAAGATGTGCCTGGTCCTAGTACTGGGCGCCGGCGACGAAGGGCGGTTGCGAAGAGCAGAGTGAGTGAAGCGGAGGGGGGTGGGCTTCGTGTGAGTAGGGCTGGCCGGCAGGAACTGTTGTCTTTGCCAGCCACCGTAAGTACTGGTGAAGGGGAATTGCGAAGTCTTTTTGCGGGTGAGGAGCTTAGGATAATGTTATTTAATTATAGGGAGATGGGAATCATTCCTAAGGTTGAGCCGATGTAGAGTGTGGTGCCCTCGCTTGTACATGTGTAAAGGCTTGTATGATGAGGTTGTGTGCCCCCGCACACTTGGCTATGCTTGCGAAGGCGTTATGTACTTGGTCTGGTGTGTTTTGTTATGGTGTGCTGGTGCGTATATAGTCGGTCTTGGCGCGGGCAGTTTGGTGTTGTCGATTTTGCTTTTGTTGTGCTAGTCCGGCTGCACCCTTAGGCAGCTTCTGCACGGATAGTCTTCGCGGTAGACTGAGGTTTTTCGCACTTGTTGTGCTAGTCCGGCTGCACCCTTAGGCGACTTTTGCGTGGATAGTCTTCGCGGTAGACTTCGGTTTTTTCACACTTGTTGTGCTAGTCCGGCTGCACCCTTAGGCGACTTCTGCGCGGATAGTCTTCGCGGTAGACTTCGGTTTTTTCGCACTTGTTGTGCTAGTCCGGCTGCACCCTTAGGCGACTTCTGCGCGGATAGTCTTCGCAGTAGACTTCGGTTTTTTCGCACTTGTTGTGCTAGTCCGGCTGCACCCTTAGGCGACTTCTGTGCGGATAGTCTTCGCGGTAGACTTCGGTTTTTTCGCACTTGTTGTGCTAGTCCGGCTGCACCCTTAGGCGACTTCTGCGCGGATTTGTCGCACGCGAGGGTGGCTAGCGCTGAGCCTCGCGGTGACCTCGTGTTAGTCGAATGTCGAAGACCGTCGTCGCGGTCTTTTTTCGACGCATGTTTTTGCGGGGGATTTTTCACTTGTATATTACATGGCTCCGCCTCGTTAAAAACCTCACCCCCCGGGAGGAAAAGAGTGCGGGCCAGAATAAAATTGTTTTTATGAATTACAAGGGCGAATCGGCCCTGATGAGTCAAACAAAAAATTTGCGGAGGTTGTCAATGTTCCAGGAGTGCTCCAGGTCTTCGCCGTTTGGCGTCGCGAGCCTGTAAGCGCTGGGGGAAGCTTTCGTCTTGACAATGAAGGGGCCCTCCCACTTGGGCTCTAGCTTGCCCATGGACTCTGTCCGAGCTGTTCGGACGAGTACGAGGTCTCCTTCGCTGAACTCCCTCGGGATGACTGAGTGGTCGCGCCATGCTTTTGTCTGGGCTTGGTATTTGTTTAGTGCCTGTAAGGCGAAGACTCGGTCTCTGTCGATGAGATCCTTTGAGGTTGGCTCGTCCACGTCGGGGACGGCTGACGGAGCCGTTCGTGGGGACCCATGTTTTATTTCTTGTGGGGTCATAGCCTCCGATCCGTATAGAAGGCGGAAAGGAGTGAACCCGGTCGCCCTGCACTCAGTCGTGTTTAGTGCCCAGACCGCCTCGGGTAATAATTCGGTCCATCTGCCCTTCTTTTCATCGAGGAGCATCTTTTTGACGGCTGTGAAGATTTTTCCATTGGCGCGCTCCACAACTCCGTTGGACTGCGGGTGATAAACTGAAGCGAAGGCAAGCTTGGTGCCAATGGAGAAACAAAAATCCTTGAAGTCTTGGCTGTCAAACTACTTGCCGTTGTCAACTGTTAGTTCGGACGGTACTCCGAAGCGGCAAACAATGTTTTGCCAGAAGAATTTTTGGGCAGTCTTTGATGTTATTGTGGAAACAGCCCTTGCCTCGATCCATTTGGTGAAGTACTCGACAGCGACGAAGGCGAACTTAAGGTTCCCCTGAGCGGTGGGCAGGGGCCCGACAATGTCCAGGCCCCAACGCTGGAGAGGCCATGTGTGGGCGATCAACTTTGTATACTGCGAGGGGCTGCCTGACCGAGGAGAAAACTTCTGGCAAGCTTCGCAGGACCTTGTGACCCGATTTGCGGCGCAGATCATTGCGGGCCAGTAAAAGCCTTGGCGGATCACCTTAGCAGCTAGGGCCCTTGGCCTTGCGTGTGAGCCGCACGTGCCACTGTGGACTTCGCGTAGGATCTGGATGCCTTCGGTTTCGGTGACGCACTTAAGCATTGGCTGACTGACCCCTTTCTTGTAGAGTTGGCCTTCAATCAGTGTGAAGTCCCGGCTTCGATGTCTGAGGCGCTTGGCCTCGCTGATGTCGGTTGGATGATAGTACCCCTGTAGGAACAGGGTTATTGGTGCCCGCCAGTCTTCGGTCATGATTAGGTTGACTATGCGGTGGCCCTTGCTGTCATTAGTTATTTGGAGCCCTTCGGGGCTCCAGACGGCTGGCGTGCCGATGATGTGAAAGAACACGTCGGAGGGCAAGGACTCGCCCCTGGCGGCGGCCTTGGCCAATGCATCGGCCTCTTCATTCTTGGCCCGATCCACATGCTGCAGGGTGAATCCCTTGAATTGTCTCTCGAGACTTCGGATGGCCGCGAGGTATTGCATAAGTGCGGGGTCCTTTGCTGCATAGTCTTTCTCGACCTGGCCGGCAACTACCTTGGAGTCTGTTTTGATGATGCAGGTGGTGACTCCGAGGGCCCTTAGCTTGCGGAGGCCGAGGATGACTGCTTCATATTCTGCTATATTATTAGTGCATCTGTCGGATTCTAGAGCGAAGCTGAGGCGTGCTGCATATCTGTGCTTGACCCCGGCTGGTGAGGTGATGACTGCAGCGGCGCCTGCCCCCGCATGGCACCATGCGCCGTCGCAATGGATCGTCCAAACCTTTTCTGCCGACGGGTCTGGCTGTGTCATTGGCCCAGTCCAGTCGACGACGAAGTCTGCCAGGACTTGTGACTTGATGGTTGTCCTGGGCTCGAAGCTGATGTGGTAGCCGGATAGTTCGGCTGCCCACTTGGCAATCCTCACCGATGCCTCCGGGTTTCTGAACAATTCGCCGAGTCCCCTGTCTGAGGTGACTCGGACCTTGAATGCTTCGAAGTAGTGGCGCAGTTTGCGCGAAGACATAACGACTGCGTAGGCAATCTTCTCCAGCTCTGTCATGTTGCACTTGGACGGTGTCAGTACTTCGGAGACATAGTAAACAGGGCACTGCCTGATCACGCCCTCAACTGTCTGCTCCTGCACTAGTGCCGCGCTGACCGCATGCGGCGAAGCCGGGACGTAGAGCAATAGGGGGAGCGAGGAGTCTGGGCTTGTGAGGACGGCCAACTCCGACATGTACTGTTTTAGTGAGGCAAAGGCCGCTGCCTGCTCCGGTCCCCCGGCAAAGTCTTTTGCACCACGGAGTGTTTTGAGGAAGGGGAGACTTCGCTCAGCGGACCTGGAGATGAATCTGTTGAGAGCTGCCAATCTGCCTGTCAGGCGCTGGACGTCCCTGGCGGACTGCAGAGGCATCATGTTTACGA
The DNA here is from genome assembly GCF_902167145.1 of Zea mays. Classification (NCBI taxonomy): domain Eukaryota; kingdom Viridiplantae; phylum Streptophyta; class Magnoliopsida; order Poales; family Poaceae; genus Zea; species Zea mays. The sequence goes on along the minus strand of NC_050104.1, from coordinate 6,043,026 downwards.
TGGCCTGGATCTTGGTTGGGTTGGCCTCGATGCCGCGGTGTGATACCAGGTAGCCCAATATTTTTCCTTGGCGAACGCCGAAGACGCACTTTTCCGGGTTTAGGCGGAGTCGTGCGTCTCGCATGTTCGCGAATGTCTCGGCGAGGTCGGCGAGATGGTCCTCCTTGCTCTTGCTGGCGACGACGATGTTGTCCACATATGTAAATATATTTCTGCCAACTTGCCCTTCGAGCACTGTTTTGGTGAGTCTGGAGAAGGTGGAACCGATGTTCTTGAGTCCCTCCGGCATTCTGATGAAGCAGTATGTGCCGAAGGGTGTTATGAAGCTGGTGCTAGCCTTGTATTCCTCCTTCATGTATATCTGGTGGTAACCGGAGAAGCAGTCGAGGAGTGACATGACCTCGCATCCGGCCACGCTATCGACTATTTTGTCGATCCGCGGCAACGAGAAATTGTCCTTTGGGCAGGCCTTGTTGAGACTGGTGAAGTCTATGCACATTCGCCACTTCCCGCTTTTTTTCTGCACCATTACAACAATGGAGAGCCACGTGGGGTAAGCCACTGGCTCGATGAATTTTGCCTCCAGGAGACGGTGCACCTCCGCCTTGGCGGCCTCTGTCTTTTCGTCGGACATTTTGCGAAGCCTTTGCTTTTTTGGTCGCACCGAAGGGTCAATTCCCAAGCTGTGCTCAATTATGGATCGGCTGACTCCGACCAGGTCGAGGGCGGACCAGGCGAAGACATCTTTATTCTTGGACAGGCAGCAGAGGAGTTTCTCTTCTTCATGCGAGGTGAGGTCTTCGCTGATAGTGACTGTCTGCTTGGGCGTGGCCTGATCGAGGGGGACAGTCTTGGTCCCGTCTTGGCTCTGCAGCTGTGCCTTGTCATGCTGTTTATCGGTTGGGCTGGCGGGCGCAGGGACCTCGCGCTGGGCCGTGAGGCAATGCACGTTTCTCTGACCGGGCACGAAGTCTCGCTCTATGTTGCGCGCCGTCTGTTGGTTGCCGTAGACCGTAATGACGCCTAACGGACCTGGTATCTTCATACATAGGTACAGTCCGTGAATGGCGGCTTCGAACTTATTGATGGAGCAGCGGAGGTTTCTCCATCAATAAGTTGAGCAGGAACTTATTAACGGACCTGGTATCTTCATACCCTTGGAAGTTGAGCAGGAACTTGTCCCTGAGGCTTCTCCAGGAATCAATGGACAGCGGAGGCAACCTGGTGAACCAGGTTATAGCTGGGCCCTCTAGGGCGATGATGAAAGACTTCGCCATTGTGGCGTCGTCCCCTCCGGAAGATGCAACGGCGACCTGATAACTCATTATGTATTGCACCGGGTCGGTGCTGCCGTTGTACTTGGGATAGGTCCCTGCCCGGAAGTTAGCTGGCCAAGGCGTCACTTGCAAGTGTGGCGCCAGGGGACTTCGCTCGTCGAGATAGTTGACCCCTTGGAATGGCACGGCGTGCGGGAAGGTGTGATCGCGCTGGGGGAAACGCGGGTCTTCCGGTTGTGTGCGGTGCTGGAGGGGTGGCCCTTGCTGCAGGCCGAGGTGGCCTTCGCGCGTGTCTTCCAGTTGTGCGCGCTGCTGGAGGGGTGGCCCTTGCTGCAGGCCAAGGTGGCCTTCGCGCTGCATCAGCGCGATCTCTCGCTCGAGGTCCTGGGCCTTCTGCTCTTCGTCGCGTATCATTTGCCGCACTTTGGCTAGTGCAGACACGCGCTGGCGCTTGGCCTCGAGTATCTCCTTCTGCCTCTAGAGATTGCGGTTCTTGAGGCGCAGGGCGCGCAGCTGTAGCTGTTCTTCCGCTGAGACGCCGAGGACTTCACCATCCTCGGTGAGGTCCGCGCCTTCCAGTGGGGCGAAGCCTGAGGGTGGCTGTGATTGTCCTTCAGGACCGTAGGTGCGGAGAGTGTCGTCTTCGCAGGTGCGGGGAACGTTGTCTTCAGTGGCCTCTTGGTGGGTGGATTGGGTGAGGGCGAGGGCTTTGCCCTTTCTTGCGGTGACCAGTGATGCCTTCGCAGCCTCGTCAGCCTTCGAGTTAGCTCTCTTGGGTGCCATCGTGGGTGGTTTTCTCGTAGCACGAACGGTGGGCGCCAAATGTTGGCACTTGCTCTCGGTCGCAAGGGGGGCCAACAAGGGTGAACAATGACGTCAACAGGGTTACGCGCAAGATGGCAATAGCTCTGCTAATCTGGCCTCTCACGGGCACTGTGCGGGGGTATTTATAGGTACCTGAGCGCCCAGCGCCTTGTGTTAAGGACGCATGTGCCCTCAGCTACCTAGGTTATCCCCAGAATATTCCCATAAAGCAGGGTTACAGACTGTAATTACAGGGACGCCTTTACAAATTAGGCCCGTAACACACGGCGGCCACGCAGGGCCCGTTACAATGGGCCGGATCGCACGTGGGTCTCTGAGCTGGGCAAGGCTGCACTGTGGGATGACGACGTCGCAGGCCTTCGTCTGGTGCCGAATAGAGCGAAGGGTGTCCCTGCCCGTTTTGTCTCTGTCAGACCAGCGACTGCAGCGAAGGCCTCGAGCGAAGGGTGGCGTCTTTGCCTTTGCCCCAACAATGTTATCTTGCACCGGGGTGCTCGTAGTAGGGGTTACAAGCGTCGCGAGAGAGCGAGAGAGAGTTCGGCCCTGAGGTGAGCTATCTAAGTTAGCCTTCTCTGCGTTTCTCCCACTCTGCCTGCCTCTGCTCTTCTCCCTCCCTCCCCCCTAGGAAGGCCCTGGACATCCCCTTTTATAGATACAAGGAGATGGCCTAGCTGTACAACGGAGGTGTAGCTATGTGCTAACGTGGCCGGAGGAGAAGTGCCTGAGCCCTGTATAGGTGCTAACATGGCCGTCGGAGAAGTGTTTGAGCCCTGTAGAAGCGTAGCTGACGGTGCGGTCCGGGGTCCTGCTGACGTTTCTTTGCCGACGTCATGGACGCACGCGAGGAACCATCATTACCTGTTACCAGAGTAATCTAGGTGGGACACCGGTCTTGTTCCTTCGTAGCCTGAGGCAGCTAGCTAGGGGTAGGGTAATGATGTATCCCCAGTGGTGTAGTCGGTCCGAGGCCGAGGTCGGGCGAGGCGGAGACTTCTCTTGAGGCCGAGGTTGAGGTCGGGCGAGGATGTGACTCCTCCTGAGGCCGAGGCTGAGGCCGAGGCTCGAGGTCGGGCAAGGCGGAGACCTTCTCCCGAGACCGAGGCTGAGGCCTGGGGTCGGGCGAGGCGGAGACCTTCTCCTGAGGCTGAGGCTGAGGCCGAGGCCTGAGGTTGGTCGAGGTGGAGCTCCCTGTTGCGCCCGAGGCTGAACTCGGGGGAGGTCGTGACTTACTGCCGTTGGTTTTACCCTGGTGGTTGGCACAGTAGTCGGAACAGGGTGAATAGTGTTGTTTTCCTGTCAGAACGATCAGTAAAGGGGCGAAGTGACTGCGGCCACTTCGACCTTGCCGACTGAGGCACGTGTGTCAGGATAAGGTGTCAGGCGATCCCCGCATTAAATGCGCAACGGATACGGTTGGTTGGCGAGGTGATTTGGCCGAGGTCGCTGCACGACAAAGTTTGCCCGAGCTTGGCTTCGGGCGAGCCGAGGGTGCGCCCACTGTGTGAGGAGGCCCTCTGGCGAGGCGTGAATCCGTCCGGGACTACTGTTCCCGCCCAAGGCCGGGCTCGAGCGAGGCGAGATCGCGTCCCTTGGTAGAGAGGCCTTGACTTGAACCATGCTTATCAGTCTTTGCGGTTTGTTCTGAAGATGTTTTCCAGCCATGTTAAGGAGTATTGGGGGTACCCCTAATTACGGTACCCGACAAATACTACATGATGAATTTTTGTAAGGACTAACGGATGAAACTTAGGGTTGTTTGGTTAGACGCCTATGGCGCCACAACCTAAAGTTAGGCATGCCACATTGTCTTAGGCAGGTGTTTGGTATTCTCCTAGGGTTAGGCTGCCACAAATTCCTCAGGCGTGCCACAGTCGCTCGCTAGAGGAAAAAGTTGCCATGCCTGCGGCGTTCGAATCGAGTGCTGTAACCCGACGCCGCAATCCGCTTGCCGCTTCCTCACCATTCCTTTGATTTCTCCTCGCTCCTACGCCTTTGCTAGGGGTTGCCGCCCTGTCTGTGCCTCGTTCCGCGTCGTCGCCTTGAGGGCCCGCCGCGTCGTTGTCGTGGATGGCCGCCGCTAGGTGCTTGCGCCCTCACCCACACCCTTGTTCTGTGTGCCAGGGGAGCTCTACGCCATTGAGCCAAGGGGCCGCCACGCCTGAGGGTCACCGCGCCATCGACTCAGGTGGTCAAGGGCGTCGCCATCGAGCCAGGGGCTAGGGGGCCACCGTCGTCGAGCCAAGGGGCCGTCGGTCGCCTGAAGGCCTCACATGCCTAAAGGCATGCGCCTCCTTGCTACGTTGCATTTTTAAGCACTCTTTTCTCTTATACCGTTCTTCATTTTTGTAGGGATTATTGACAAGGAAAAATCATTTGGGACTGATGTAATGTATAAAATTCTTCTGGCTGCTACTTCTATTATGTGTTGTGTGCTTTCTAAAGTAATTGTGATATATATAGATGGGTGCAATGAAGCAATATATTAAGTGTTGCTATTATTATGATCATTGGCGAAGAAGAAAGATGCTTGTTTGCATGGCCATGTGTGTTTGTATGTTGTGGTATATACCGCAAGAAATTAGATTGGCAAAGAGACACATCAAATATGGATCTTTCTTATAAAGAGATTTGGAAAGAGAAAGGAGGCTCAATTATTTGTATAATGGGACTGAAGCCAACTGCATTAGTGAGCTGCACATGCGTAATTTTGTTTTTCATAAGTTATGTCACCATTTAAGGTCTCGGGGATTGTTAAAGGACAGTATCAATGTCTCCATCGAAGAACAGATCGCTATGTTCATGAAATTTGTTGGCCATAGATGGACTAATAGGTCGGATGCCTATGAATTCTTGCGGTCTAGGGAACAATTAGTTGGTACTTTAATGTTATGTTAGATGTTTTATGTGCACTATCTCGTGACATCATTACCATGAGAACCACAGATACACATACAAAGATATCCAATAGCCTGTGAAGATTTCACCCATACTTTGAGGTAACATATACATATATAATTGGAATTCATCCTTGTGTTACTTTGTATTTCCCAATAACAGAACCACTTCTGTTATTTTTGTGTTAGAATGTGTAGGAGCACTGTGGGCACACATATACCAGCCATCGATTCATATATATGCAAGATAAGTTTAGGGGTAGAAAGCACTATCCAACATAAAATGTGTTAGCTGTCATGGACTTTGATCTTAGATTTACATATGTCCTGGCTGGATGGGAAGGATCAGCTCATGGTACCTGTGTGCTCCAAGATGCATTGTCACGTTCTTCAGGCTTAAAAATTCTAGAAGGTATTAGTAAAGTCAATCACATATCATATTTAGGGTTCCAAAATGAGTATCTAATTTTAGTTAATCCAATTGTAGGTCATTGCTTTCTAGATAATGATGATTATCTGCTAGACCTGGCATATTACCTTCTTATCGAGGTGTTCGGTATCATCTTAAGGAGTTCCGGGGTACTAGACGACCAGAAAATCCAAGGGAATTGTTCAACCTTCGTAACTCCTCCCTTAGGACAACGGTTGAGCGGACATTTGGCACACTAAAAACAAATTTAGGATTCTTACAAGTTAACCATTATTCCCTCTAAAAACAAGTGAAGATCGTTTTAGCTTGTTTCACTTTGCATTACTTCATAATAGAGGATGGGCCAGATATTTATGTTTATGATGATGCTACATGGTTTCAAACTCTACCAAGAAGCATACATTCGCATGCCGATATCAATAGGGATAACCAACAGTGGGCAAACATGCGGGAACAGCTAGCCCAACAAATGTGGAATGAATGAGATGAAAATTGATGTAATGTGTTTGTGTTTTGTGGACCAGAAATCATGTAATGTGTTGTTGTTTTTGTGGACCAAATTTCATGTAATGTGTTGCTGTTTTGTGGATCAAAATTCATGTAATGTGTTGTTGTTTTGTAGACCAAAATATTTATGTATTGTGTTGCTGTTTTTTGAACGAAATATGATGTGCTTTGTTGCTGTTATGTGGACCAGAATTGATATAATTTTTTGCTGTTTTGTACAGGTATGGTGAAGAGTAAGGAAAATGAAGGTGATGGCTCCACTCGTGAGAGGACCATCTTATGGGATGTGGATCAAACCAAATTTATGCTTGGTTGGTACATAGACCACATAAAGAAGCATCATGCTAGTTTCAAGATAAAAAAACCACATCACTTTAAGTGTGCAAAAGCTTTAAATAGACAATTCAGTATGGGAGTAACTACAACACAAGTGGAGAGACATTTCATGCATTACAAGGAGAATTGGAAGTTTATTGCAATAGCCTTATGCAAGAGTGCTAACACATTTGACACTGCAAGATCTATGGTCATCATATCCGAGTTAGAGAAGGCTAATCTAAATGTATTCTCTATTGTGTTGTTCACATTTTTGCTAATCCAACGAAATGTAGAATAATAACAGTCATCATGTTACTTTGTGAAGGATATGGCAAGAATGCTCATATTCAAGCCTATTAAATTCTTCAATGAAATGGAAGAACTATTCCTTGATAGTAGTGTTGATGGTTCTATTTCTATGGATGTCAATACTTGCATGAAGGATACACAAGCTAATGAAGATAATGATTATGATGAATTGATGATGATATATGCAACAACTTCTCCAACCATGCTCGGCCTTAGGATGATCTATGATTCTGACACTTTACCTTCTCCTATCAGTGGGCAGCCTAGCATGGCGTCCCAAATGAGTGAACAAAGCCCATCAAGCTCAGTAGTGAAGCGTCTACGAGTTGAGAGTAAACCAACCAAGAGAGATGTGAGACCAAAGAACCGCATCTAAAAGATAGGAGATGCAATCGTAGATACTTTGGTGAACCTTCAAAATGAAATCAAGAAGCCACCGCCACCATCTATGCGCAACTTTGATGACATATTGTGGGAAAGGCTTGAAAACATGACATTAATTACTGATGAAAAGTTGATGGTAGGAACATTTCTATCACCCAAAGAACAAAAGGGACTGTGCGGTTTCTTATCAGCCTCAGCTGAGGTAACATTCCAGTCATGGGTATTCAAGTTTCTTAGTGAAGTAGGGTTGTGAATTGCCTAGGTGTGCCTGGCTGGTCTTTTGCTTACGTGCTCAGGTAATACCTGTTGCATTACAGCTGTCATTATAAGTATTTTTTTACAATTTGTTAAGTTGCTCCATTTTGCACTTGTGATAGACTAATCAAGTAGGCAAATGAAGATGGCTGGTGACAATGAAGACAAGTTCTTTTGCACTTCTTCTAGGCTAATTATGGCCATCATTCTGTTAATCAATGCTACTGTGAACCTATTATGACAATCATTTGGAGTTATTGTAAATGTATTATGATGATGTTATATGCTCCACTCTTTTGCGAACCTATTGTGTTACTCTCTTTTGTAATGAATACTATTATGGTGACGTGATATGCAATGACTCCAACTATTGGGAAATGTTGTGGCCACATAATGGAACTACTTGTTGTATTTATTTTGAACATATGAGTTACATGAAACTATTGTTGTTGTTATGTTCAATTATATTGACTTGCTTATCAATTTCTATATGTATGACATATATCTATACTACTCTATTAAGATATTACCGTCAGCGTCCACACCCTGGTTGCCCCCGCCTGCCCCCGCACCCTCCCACGCGCGCGCAAGGAAGCAGCCCGCCAGCCCCCGCCGTGCCCCTCCCCCACGACCGCACAGGCACCGTCCCCCGCCGCCCCCGCCCCGGATCTCGCCCCCGCCGCGGATCCCGCGCTGGCCACGACCGCCAATCTCGGTCAGCCCCCGCCGTACCCTCGCCTATGTCCTCGTAGGCGGCCGGGAGCGGGTGCTCCGGTGCGAGGCGATACTCGAGCGCGACCGCGAGGACGCCGGCCTTGGCGACGAGCGCGTTGAGGTAGCCGTGCGTCATCGGGTCGACCGCCGAGCCGATCACGTAGGCGTCGCCATGGTAGTAGACGACGACGGGGAGCTTCTTCCTGTGGCTGCCGGCCGGGAGGAAGAGGCGCGCCCAGAGGCCGGTGGCCGGGTCGACGACGACGTCCTTGGACACGACGCCCGTGGCCGGGTCGGTGCCGGCCGGGAGCGGGGCCAGGTTGAAGAACCGCTCGACGCGGCCGCTTTTGTACTGGCGGACGAGGGGAGGGAACTCCGCCTGCACTTCGGTGTCCGGGTCCGCCGCCGCCATGCCGTCACGGTCGTCGACGTTCTTGGCGTTGGGGCGTGGTGGGTAGCTCGGACACGGCCACACGGGTGCTACTATGTAGTAGTGCAGAAGGAATCCCCGAACGGCGGACCAAACTGTTGGTGTAGTGGCGCACACGCGCAGTGAGCTGTGGAGACGGGCAGGAGCGGCAATGTTCTCGTTCTCGGGTTGGTGTGGAGTAGAGTCCTGCCCTGACGAATGAGTGAATGACAAGTTGACAACGATTAGGTGAGTGGTGACCGACCGCTGAGACTCTATCGAACCCATCTGTCAGCGGTCGTGGACAGAAATGTACCATCTCATCGCTTGGTGGGTGGCCGGCCAAGCTTCTAGAAGACAATGAGCAGGTGGAGTCAGTCAAGTGCACCATGCGGCATGGCTTCAGTGTACGAGCCCCTGCGACTTTTGAGTACTCTTGTATTCAGATTATCAACGTCCCTTAAATTCTATCTTCTAAACAAATATTCACTGTCTTTTACAGCATTCTTTAAAAAATTCTGTTTTCTATATTTTCTCAGTTTCCAGCAACGTTCCCTAAATTCGGTTCTATAAGAGCAACTCTAACAGAAGATGTAAATCAACCCCAAAATAGATATTAGGGAAGGAAAATGATTATCTATGCTCCAACAGCTCCCTCATTCTGTCCCCAAAAAATCCGCGTCCCTCATCAGTATCTGCATGCTTCTCTATTGCATTTTACTGCACATGATGGATTTGTTTGATGTGTAGGGATTTTAAGGTATGTAAAATATCTTAAATTTTTAAAAGATGTTAATAAGAACATAAAATAGTAATTAGTATTTTGAATTTTAATGTATCTTATCGTAACATGTTCGCTCCATAGCAACGCACGGGCATTCACCTAGTGAAGTTAGAAAGCACCAAACACCTGCCACACATTTGTATGTGTGCCTAACCTTTGGCATGGCACCTAACCAAACACCTACCACACTTTTTTGTCATGCCTAACCTTAGATGCGACAACAAACCAAACACATACCTAAGTATAGCCGCTTAGGCATGGCAACCTGCTAAGCTTAGGTGTGACGCCTTAGGCGTCAAACCAAACAACTCTTATTACTACTAGTCTCTATCAAAACAAAAAAAATCTATAGAAAACAGAGCTGCTATCTAGCTTGGCTGAGCTGACAACATAGTGACAAAACTCATCGACAATAAGGTGTCTTAGAACAAGAGTAATCTGACAATATTAGACACTTGTAGAAAATAATTTGAAGGCACATGATTTAGGTCATATTTGAATGTACTAGAGCTAATAGTTAGTTACTAAATTAGCTAAAGACATTCAAACAGTCTATCTAATTGTTCAGATATTAGCTACTTTTAAATTAGCTATTATTTAACTAACTAATTCCACTAACAATTTTTAAGCCGACTAAATATTAGCTTTAGTGTATTCGAACAAGTCTTTAGTGACCATGCAATGATCTAAGGTTTCTTTGAACAATGGCTCGATATCACACATTGCAGTAACATATGGCTAATGTTGGTGAATAAAGTGAGTTTCTTTCTTTCTCTAAATAATCCTAGGTCAATTTATACACGCTTACCATCACTTAGATATAAGCTTAATAAAATTAAGCATAAAACCGATTACTATTATTTGTTAAGCTTGAATGGGCAAACTAAAACAATTACTACTTGTCGTTTGATTGTAAATAAAACAAGATAGAACTCCTTTCTGGAAAAAGCAACATAATAGTTCATTAAATTGGGTTAATGAAAACTAACACAATACAATGAGACAATTGTATTTTTGGGACTATAAACGTGACGCTTCGCAATAATACCATTTTAAATAACTGTCTCGCAAAAATGGGTCTACAAACGTCTTCTAATTGATAAAGACACCATTTACCGCATTTCCTCCCTTTTGTATTTTTTTACGTGTATTCTCTTCTCCACTAGACAGATTTGCCCTTCTCTCATTCTATCGCTGAGATATCGCTGTTCTTGTTAGTCTCCTGTACGCAGCGCCGCAGAGGTCAAGCTGAACGAGGGAGCGCTCAAGCTCTTCCTCCAATGCATTCCTCTTGCTGGTGGGCAAGCTTGCTCAGACCATCCACCATGGTTTTGATGGTCACTGCGCGACGACCACCACCGCACCGGACTTCGCCACAGAGGAGCAGTCCGCGCGCGTCCGCCGGGCTCGGCCAGAGAAGAGCAGAGAGAAACGCAGTTGAACCAGGAGATAGAGACGAACGATTGAAAGTAGAAACCCAGGGCAGGGGCAATTTTGACTCTTAGATGATAAATACATGGAAACAAATTATAAAAAGGAATAATACACATTAAATGGTAGTATAATCAATTAGAATATATTTATAGTCCCTTTTTTACGAAGAAAATCTTTCGAATGGCATTTGTGCGAAGCGTAATGTTTAGAGTCCCAAATATGCAATTATCTCCAATACAATAGGTGACATATCATGGACTCATTTAGTTAACTTTGCTTCTTGATTTTCCGATGGTGTGATTCCAGTGGATTCATAGAAGGGAGCAAGGTTGGGAGCTGATGACAATTGATTCTCCTCAGATCTCAACCATAAATAATGGAGAGCCAGGTGAAGCAGGTTTTTTAGCTCTTAGCTCCCAGTGTAAATGGAGAAGTGATTCTTGTCTGCTCTCCACTTGAATCTATGTAAGATTTTGTTTGGCTTGAGAGGAGAGAATCACTTCCAAGGAGCCCTGCCAAATTGTCCTTATATTTTTTTTAAGTAACAAGTCATCCATTTGAGTTAGCCTATTTCAACTATTGAGTAGGGTAGATGAAAAGCATGCTATGATCATACAATATCATGGTAACAAAAATGCAGAGTTAATATAAAAGGGTAAAAAAGGGCATACCTTCGATAGAGTTTGCAGAAAATCATGCTTTCACGTGTAAAGGACACAATGCAACATCATCACAGAGTTGGCGGAGCCTCAGAATGAAATAAAGCATGGTTGAGTAATTAGTCAAAATTGAATCCCTGTCACTGAATTCCTGCATTTTGTTTCTCCTTTCATGTTGCATCTAATCATAGTATTCACTCTCCTCTGCAGAAAGATCAATATAACATGTCAAAACAATTTTGGAGGGGAGTTCAACCATGCTCTTGGTTCCAACGGTCCATCTCTTTGATTCTCCGCAGTGAAATAGCACATAGGAGGTTCTGGATAAAGCAAACAAAAAGAAATTCAAAATTTGTGATTGAAATATAATAGTTTTTTTGTCACTTTGAACATGCACTGTTTAAAACATCACATCGTGCACGCTAGGGCCTCCCTCTCCCGTCTCACTGTCTTCCACCCCGACCTCCTTCGGTTCGACGATGGACTCGGCGGCAGCCGACAGGGGCTAGGCGATGCCAGTTCAAAAATAACACTGATACACACTCTATCAAACATAAAGGAAATTATACAATTTAAAAATAAATACATGGTAAATTTAAGGTAGCTATTAATAAAACTTTATTTTATCCCGGTGCCTGTGTATAAGGGAAACTTAACGTGGCTTCGCCGATAGGGCTCGATGCTCGGCCTCAAGTCGTAGTCAGCACGTGCTCAGAGTCAGGCTGTTCAGCACGTGCTTGTCTGATGTTGCACTGTTCGACGTCACCGCATATGGACAGGTATAGGCGATCGGATGTTCCTTTACTGGAGTAGTTAAGAGCGTACCTATTTGGTTGTTAGTGTAACTTATCTTATCTGGTTGTGGCAGAGATAGGACTTATCTAATTGTTAGATGGGAAATGGGAAGTAAAAAATATACATTTCTATGTACTTCGCGTGTGATACATGACGATCATCTAAACTGGTACTTTATAGGAGTAGATAAAAATAGAGATAGAAAAGAAGGAGAAGACATCTAGTTTTTTCGATTTACACGTCACTGGTCAAAAATGGAATCCAAATCTAAAATCTTCCTAAAACAGGTTCGACGATTAAAAAACGATAGAATTGATTGTTTTCGTATTTTCTTAACAAGACGATAACGAACGATCAAATAAGGGATCATGATTGACGGTTATTCGAAAATGATAAAATCTAGTCGAAAAGATAAATAGTTTGTAGTTTTCACAAATACATAATAAAAGGACATATTATTTAATTTTTTTAGGCTATTAAAATACACATATAACTCTTATCCGTTCATATTAATAAGGGATCAGGATTACAACTTTTCTTTTTTTCTTTTCATTTTTTAACACAACAAAAGTATGTGTAAGTGCAATCAACCCCAAGTGAGCGTTTTGGTGATTTAATGACAAAACAAATAAGGGTACTAACAGTTTTTGTTCTCAGTGTATGATTAGAAAGAAATAGGAACTTAAGGAAGCACTAAGAACTTCATGCAACGGACGTATAAAAATTTATGTAAAATCTTGTATTGCATGATGTAATTCTTCCTTGTTCTTTTCCGCACAGGTATAGGTGTTTGCTATAGCTCAAGTCCCCAAATTCAAAAGCTATTTTTTGAAAACCAAAAATCACTTTAACATTATTTGGTTGACCATGGTTAGAGTTGAGAAACCTAGAGTGTTCTTGCTGAAAAGCAGCTGAACTTCTTCAACTGCAGCTGAGCTTTCCAGCTGAACTTAACTTCAGCTGTGATGAGCTTCTTCAACTGCAGCTGAGCTGGACTTCAGCTGAGTTGAACTTTCAACTCCAGCTGAACTTCAACTTCAGCTGTGAACCTCTTTGACCATACCGAGCTGAACTTGCCCCCGGGCAGCTGAGCTGGGGTTTTCTCTCCAAAACTCTCTGGTCTAGACCAGCTGAACTGGTCCTAGGGGGCAGCTCAACTGGTCTCTGACCCTCTGACTTCTGATCTGCAGTCTGCCAGTCAGACTGGCAGTCAGTTCGCTAGGGGTGTCAGGGGGCGATTCAACCGCCCTAGGGGGCAGTTCAACCGGTCCTGACCTGTCTGACCCGCCTGCAGGTCAGTCTGCCAGTCAGTCTGGCAGTTAGACTGGCAGACAGTCTGCTGACCTGTCAGGGGGCGGTTCAACCGATTTTCTGCGAGGTTTCTGGTCAAACGGCTAGTTTTTGAGCCGTGACTATAAATAGAACCATCTCTCTCTTCTTCAATACGACTGAACACTCACACATTTATTGCTCACCTAACTTGAGACAAAGCACTCATCTCTCCATCTCTCTCACACTTAAATCTTCCTCAAGATTCAACCTTGTTGGAGGAGCTTTTGGGTGTGAGGTTTGTGCTTGTGCTCACGATTTGGCTTTCCTCTCCCAACTCTTTTTACAAAGACTTGAGCTTGTGCAAACCCCTCTTGTGCTTTCTTTGTGTTCTTGAAACCCTAGGTTTCAAGATCTTTTGAGGTTGCTTGGGAGTCTCCAAATTTGTGGACGACCCCAAGAAGTTTGTATCACCCGCTCTTTGAGCTAAGATAAGAAGAGATTGCCTTGACCTTTGTGGTCGGCTTTTGGAGGATTAGGGTTGAAAAAGACCCGGCCCTTTGTGGGCTCCTCAACGGGGAGTAGGACACCTTTGTGGTGTGGCCGAACCTCGGATTAAATCTTGTGTCTTGTGTTCTTGCTTGTTTTTAACTTGCGATATTTTTTACTTGCAAGATTGACATAAAGATTTTTCCGTAGAGTTTATCTAGAAGTGAAATAGTCTTTACATATTCATCTTTTCATCCTAACTTAGCTATATCTTACTTCTCACAAGAACTCGCGAAATACTTTTTCGAGTAGATTTTAGTCTAAAGTTTATAAAACAGTTGGATTGGTTCAGAGTGGTTCAACTTGCGCACGTAGCTGTTGAACCGGCCTGCACCAGTCGAACTGTGTATTTAACAATCTTTCGAAGTTTGTTGTGAAAATTTTCAGATTAGCCTATTCACCCCCCTCTAGGCTACTTTCAGTATGTAGCTTGCATAAATTATACGATAGATGTATCTCATATTATCTAAAAATGATTAAAACAATATCATTCCAAATCAAAAATGAAAAAATGGAAATGATAAAAAACTAGCCAAATCATTTTCGTTACATTTCTACTTGATTCCTGAATAATTCCAAAACGAATCGGAGAAAACGATATTCAGAACGAGACGGTACAAGATTTTCCCGTCATGTTTTCACCCCTACATGTGAAGAGTGATGGCGTATATGGCGCGTGTTTGGTTCCACTTCTGGCGGGATTCTGGCCGCCAGAAGCTGAAGCTCCTCCCAAACGCGCCGCTTCTCCTCCCGCTTTTCCCCGTCGCGCTTCGCTGAGAAGCGAGCCGACTACGCGAAGACAGAAGCTGCCCTCAGGACGCTTCCGCACAAAGCCGCATCATTTGGGTAGGGTTCGCACCCCGCGGCCCCTCAGCTCTCTCGTCCCCATCGCTACTCCCATCGCCGCCGCAGCTCTCCTCCCATCGCATCTCCCGCCGCCGCGCGGGTCGTCTTCGCAGGTAAGCTACCTCTCATCCATGCCGCCCTTTTCCTCTCGTCCGCCGCCGCAGTGGTTTTTGATGGCTCCGTAACCCTTCACAGCGCTAGGGTTTTGACCGCGGAGCCGCAAATCCGTCGTGAACTCCCTCTGCTGTCGTCAACCTGTGGACTCCTCCCCCCCTTTCCCATCTCGGCGTCTACGCAGGTACCATCTTCGTCTCCCCCATCGCTACTCCTATTGTGCTTTTCCGGATCCGTTGCATCCCCATGTCTTGATTAGGGTTTAGGTTGCATCTACGTCCTTGGTTAAGATGTTTATGCCCCCTGTATTGACTCGTAGCAACGTGATGCACATATGCTATTGAACGATTGTTGGTTACGGTTTAGGGGAAACCATTGAAAGGTGTTTATGTTTGTTAGCGGCCGACCCAATAATACATTTCAATAAGTGCTTACTAGTAGATTCACACCATGTCAAGTTTTTCAGTACATCAAAACGGATTACCATCGACGTACTTACGTTTATGTTCTTCAGATTTCCCCATCAACTCGGATTATTCGTCTGAGGATCCAAGATCCACTTCAGGCAAGGTAATGTGTTATAGCCCTATTTTTTGGACATGCTTTCTTTCAACGCTTGTCCATGTACTGATTAGGGATTATGTTCACGTTTTTGGGTAATCCATGCAGAGTGTGTTAGTAGTATTATTAGTACACACTTGCCTATTAAATTGTGGTAATTGTCCCCTACTTTGTTACCAGCCTAGGCACAGGACATGGGACTACACCAATGTTTTTAGATAGTCCCCATGTCTGCTATACTAACGACCTAACAAATCCAAATCAGATGGATTCAGCAGACTCCATAGCCGACAAGGCAATTGGAAGGATGCAAGAGATTTCCGACAAGATATTTTCCGTAGCGAGGGAAACAATCCGTCCTGGACGCGGGTTGACCTCATTTGATGCTACCAAACTTCGTGTAGCTTTGGAGGAGATAGCTTGCATGCTGGAGCAAGACTCTCTGGTGTTGCAAGAGCATTTGGACATCGTGAACAACGTAAACATCCCGGTTGACAGCAGCTATGAACCTTCTACCTTGTCGTCACCACCCCCTTCTGACGACGACCTTACTCCAGACTGGGACTTTGCGGAGCACTTCCAAAACTTCTGGGGTGTTGAATATGACTCCGATCAGATGCCTTCGTTTAGTGACAATGATGTTTAAGGTAGAAGGGAGTGAACCTTGGAGTTAGGTGATTGCAGAACAGGGATGAATTCCCTGTGCTTTTGTCTAGTAAGGTCTTAGGGAAACAGGGAATAAGTTTGCTCTTTTGGTTAATGGGCTGCTGTAAATGTGTTCCCTGTCCTTTTGTGTCCTCTACCAGTTTATTTAAGGTTTTCGTTGTGTAATTAAGCAAATTGGAATGTTAGTACTTATGCTTTTACCTGATGTTAATATGGCCAGTATAGTGTTCATCTTTTTGTTGTTCTGCACTAGATGGACAAGTCTGGCAAAGTGATTGCAAAGTGGGATAGTAGAGCAACAAAAATTTACACAGAAATTTGTGTAGAAGAGGTCAATGCTCGGAACAGGCCCCAACAATTTCTAAATGCAGAAGGGTATGCTAACCTCATAAGGAAGTTTAAGGAACGCACTGGTCGCACTTACACCAGGGATCAAATGAAGAATAGGTGGGACGCCTTAAAGCGAATGTTCACACAGTGGAAAACTCTTAATGAAAGGGCTACAGGTCTTGGTCGAGACCCTCATACTGGTTCAATCAGTGCGCCAGATGAGTGGTGGGCCAAGCAAAATGAAGTAAGTAGAACTTTTTTTCCTAGACTAACATTAGTATTTGTCGGCGTTTCGAGACCGGGGGGTCCCTAAGCCGACGAGTGAGTGTGCCGCGTGCCCCAGCCCAGATGGGTCGAGCGCGTGGGCGAGCGCGAAGGGGGGAAGGCGAGGTGGCCGGAGACGGGCGTGAGAGAGGTGGAAATCCCGCGGCCTTCGTGTTCGTCCCGCGCCCAGGTCGGGTGCGCTTGCAGTAGGGGGTTACAAGCGTCCACGCGGGTGAGGGAAGCGAGAGGCCCGAAGAGAGCGCCTGTCCCGTCCTCGCTCCCGCGCGGCCAACCTTCTCTAAGAAGGCCCTGGTCCTTCCTTTTATAGTCGTAAGGAGAGGATCCAGGTGTACAATGGGGGTGTAGCAGAGTGCTACGTGTCTAGCGGAGGGAGAGCTAGCGCCCTAAGTACATGCCAATGTGGCAGCCGGAGAGATCTTGGCACCCTGCTGGTGTGATGTCGTGGCTGTCGGAGGAGCAACGGAGCTTGGCGGAGGGACAACTGTTGGAGCGGTCGTGTCCTTGCTGACGTCCCCCTGCTTCCGTAAGGGAGCTGAGAGCCGCCGTCGTCACAGGGCACGCGGGGCGCCATCATTGCCTATCTGGCGGAGCTAGCCAGATGGGACACCGGTCTTGTTCTCTGCGGCCCGAGTCGGCTCGGGGTAGGGTGATGATGGCGCTCCCTGTTGACGTGGCGGGCCCGCGCCCGAGGCCGGGCGACGTGGGGGCTCCTCCGAAGCTGGGGTCGAGTCTGTCTTCCGTTGCCGAGGCCGAGCCCACGCCCCTGGGTCGGGCGAGGCGGAGGTCGTTCGGCAGAGGCCAGGGCGGAGTCCGAGCCCTGGGGTCGGGCGAAGCGGAGTTCGTCGTCTTCCGGGTCTTAGCCCGAGTCCGAGCCCTGGGTCGGGCGGAGCGGAGTTCGCCGTCTTCCGGGTCTTAGCCCGAGTCCGAGCCCTGGGTCGGGCAGAGCGGAGTTCGCCGTCTTCCGGGTCTTAGCCCGAGTCCGAGCCCTGGGGTCGGGCGGAGCGGAGTTCGCCGTCTTCCAGGTCTTAGCCCGAGTCCGAGCCCTGGGGTTGGGCGGAGCGGAGTTCGCCGTCTTCCGGGTCTCAGCCCGAGTCCGAGCCCTGGGGTCGGGCGGAGCGGAGTTCGCCGTCTTCCGGGTCTTAGCCCGAGTCCGAGCCCTGGGGTCGGGCGGAGCGGAGTTTCCTATGGCGCCTTTGGCAGGGCCTGACTGCCTGTCAGTCTCACTCTGTCAAGTGGCACTGCAGTCGGAGTGGCGCAGGCGGCGCTGTCCTTCTGTCAGACCGGTCAGTGGTGCGGCGAAGTGACGGCGGTCACTTCGGCTCTGCCGGGGGGCACGTGTCAGGATAAAGGTGTCAGGCCACCTTTGCGTTAAATGCTCCTGCGACTCGGTCGGTCGGTGCGGCGATTTAGTCAGGGTTGCTTCTTAGCGAAGGCAAGGCCTCGGGCGAGCCGGAGATGTGTCCGCCGTTAAAGGGGGGCCTCGGGCGAGACGGAAATCCCTCGGGGTCGGCTGCCCTTGTCCGAGGTTAGGCTCGGACGAGGCGTGATCGAGTCGCTCGTATGGACTGATCCCTGACTTAATCGCACCCATCAGGCCTCTGCAGCTTTATGCTGATGGGGGTTACCAGCTGAGAATTAGGCGTCTTGAGGGTACCCCTAATTATGGTCCCCGACAGTAGCCCCCGAGCCTCGAAGGGAGTGTTAGCACTCGCTTGGAGGCTTTCGTCGCACTTTTTTGCAAGGGGACCAGCCTTTCTCGGTTGCATTTTGTTCCGGTGGGTGCGCGCGAGCGCACCCGCCGGGTGTAGCCCCCGAGGCCTCGGAGGAGTGGTTTCACTCCTTCGAGGTCTTAATGCCTTGCGTAATGCTTCGGCTGGTCTGGTTGTTCCCTCATGCGAACTGGCCGTAGCCCGGGTGCACGGTCGGGGCCCAAGCTCTCGGGCTGGTATGTTGACGCTGTCAACGGTTCGGCCGGAGCCGGGTTTGCGAGAGCAGCCCCCGAGCCTCCGCACAGGGCGAGAGGACGATCGGGGACAGACTCGGCTTTTTTACATACGCCCCTACGTCGCCTTTCCGCAAGGAGGAGGGGGGAGTGCGCCATGTTACCCTCGATGGGCACCGAACATGGTGTCTCCGGTGAGCTGCAAGCGGGTAATCCGAGTGGACGTCCGTGCCCCGTTCGTTGGGGGTCGGCTAGGGGCCCAGAGGCACGCCCAAAAGTACCTGCGGGTGATCTGCCGGACCCGGTCCCCTGGCGACGGGGTCCGAGGGCTCGATGCCTCCCTCCGATGGGATTCCGTTACAAGATCGCTCCCGCTGGTCTCGGAAATGTCCTAGGGTACCTCGGGAGCGCAGCCCGAGCCTTGGTTATGTATCGAACGTACCCCTGGTCATCCCTCGCTCGGCGTCTGAGGCGACTGTGAACCCTTTGGGGGCCAGCCTTCGAACCCCTGATCAGTAATGGGCGCGGAGCCCGAGTAGCCTGAGGCGGCCGTGGAGCCCTTCGGGGGGCCGGCCTTCGAACCTCTGACCAGTAGTGGGTGTATGGCCCACGCGATCTGAGGCGACTGTTGAACCCCTCGGAGGGCCAGCCTTCGAACCTCTGATCAGTAGGGGGGGGGGCTCGGAGCCCGGTTCTTTCACAGGGAAGGATCCTTTTCGGGGTATCCCCCTTTCCCGGTCCCTGTTGCAAGAGATAGAGAAAGAGGAAAAAAGGAAAAGGATACGAAATCGAACGACGTGGCGTACCTTTTTTGGCGCGGTTATGACGGCGAAGGCGAAGCGTCGCCCGCTTCTCCTGCCAGAAACGCCGCCTGTCCCGCCGCGGAGTTAATGTGACGGAGCGAGTGGTTGGCGGGGCGGCCGTTGCACGTGCGCGGGCCGTTCGAGGGACGGATCACGGGTGCGCCGTCTTCACGCCGTGAGAGGAGGCTCTCTTGCTGCCCCTGGATGGGACGTGAGCCTGGCTGACGACGTGACCGCTGCTCCCGCCCGCCTGCCACCGTCATTACTGCCGGCCCACTTTCGGCCGCATTGACCGTCGCGCCAGGCTGGCGTCGCTGGGTCGCCTCGAGTCGCGGCATTGGTTCCGCAACCGAAGAGGCGCGATGGTGGCGCAAGTGGCGGTGCAGTTGCCTGCATGCAGCATCCGGCGCGCCGGTTGCGTGACGCGTGGGCCCGGGCCTCCATGCTGGCGCGTTGGGAGTCGGAGAAGCGCGTCCACTTGGCGCGGTTGCATGCCGCCTGCATGGCTGCCCACTCCTTTCGCCCGTTGGTCTGGGCAAAAGTGGGGGGTCACTTGTAACCGCTGGGCGGTTGTGTGCACCACGCGCGGCGCTTTGGCTTCTTCTGCTCTGAGCCGGTTTGCATGACATGCGGGACCCAGCCCCCGCGCCGCAGGGGAGGGCCTTGGAGCGTGTTGGAGAAGACTCAGCCCGTGGCGTTTGGGGGCGCACGTAGGGAGAGTTGCCTTTAAAAGGAGGGCGACCCCTTTCGGAAGGCAACCATGTCTTCTTCCTCCCTTATGTGTCGCGTCTTTCCACCTTCCAAGCCCCCGGATGGGGGGTACCCGCCGTCTTCTCGCCTCATCGTTGGAGGAACGCAACTCTGCGGGAGTTGGTACCTTTCAGCCATCGTTCGGCTTCAAGGATTTTCATCATGCAGCCCGGCTGCACCCCTCCATCGGCGGTCACCCAAGATGGTGACCACCAGCTTGATGGTGGGGGAAAGCGAGCCGGGCTGCGGCCTCTGCCCCTCCCTCAGCCTCAAGGATTTTCATCACCAAGGCTGGGGAGGGGAGTGTGCCGAGTTGGGGTCGGCCCCTGCGTCGGCGGTGGCCCGCTCCTTCACTCAGTGATGGGGGGGAGGAGCGGTTGTCGTCCGTGGCGCTGGCAGCTGCAGCGTGCCCGGCTTTCGGACGCGAGTGGCTTCGGAGCCGCTCGCGGCGCCGGCGTCTGCCACGGCAGCTGGAAGAGGTTCTTCCGCCGGCGTGATAGCCAGGGCCGGCCACGGACTGACCTCCAACTCTACGGCCTTCTGCCCGTCCTTGCCTCACAAGTTTTGGCACGGGCGGGGGCCTCCTGGCGGCAGCGTCCGCCCTGAGGTCAGTGCTGCCGCTGTTCGGCCCCCCGGAGCAGAAGTCGTCGTCGTCGCCGCTGCTGGAGCAGGTGACGGCGCGCCGTTCGTCGGTCTTCCGTTGCTCCGCAGGCCTTCCCCCATGGAGTGGGGTTGTTCGTACCTGCGGAGGGGGAACCGGAGTTCCGTTTGTGATGGCACTTTGAATGCCAGTGTTTTTGTTCATTGTGGTTGTCGAGGCCTGAACATGTATGTAATTTCGGCACGGAGCTGTGTTTTTTCCTCATTTTCGAGCGCTAAGTCTCGCCTGTTGATTATCTGAACTGCTTCACCAAGCATGAGTCGCCCCATGTCAAGGTGACGAGTGAGGTATCCGTATCCCGGAGGCGTAGGAGTCCCTCGGCTCGATCGGCCTTGTTGTCTGAGGCTCCTCTAGCTTAGTTAAAGAGACCCCTCGGCCGCTCTTCGATGAGCCGAGGCCAGGGGTAGCGATATCAGCACGAACAGAGGCGGAGTTGGCTCGAAAATGGGAACCTGGTTGGCCGGAGCCTAACCGGGTTGTCCGTCAGCGGGACCGACGCCGGAGTTGACCAGCCGAGGCCTCGGGCCGGGCTGGCGCCCTTGGAAGATGGTTGGCCGAGGCCCCTGAGGCAACCGGATGAGCCGCCTGCTCGGGCCGGATTCCCGGAGAGGTCCCCGGACCGCGTCGCCGTCCGAGGCTGGGTCGGATCTCGCTGAAGGTGTCGTCGATGCCAAGGGTGCTACAGCCCTCTTCCAGCGTGAAGACCCGAGCCTGCAGGATCAGATTGTCTTGTAGCGTGTGCCTTCTGTGGCCGCTGAGGCCAGAAAACACACCCTCGCTGCGCTGTAAAGCTGCGTCTCCTTTCCTCTTATTTCGAGCATCTGGACTTTTTGTCGGTAACAGGGATGTTTGTGTGAGCGAGAGTTGCTTCTCGCGGAAGGTGATGAGTGAGGTATCCGTATCCCGGAGGCATGGGAGTCCCTCGGCTCGGTCGGCCTTGCCGCTTACGCGTACTTTCACCCGTCCATGAGGCCATGTCTCCGACTCAGTCGAGAAGGCTCGAAGGACCGCTTCGGCAGAAGAGCTTCCGAACGTAAAGACTTGTTCGGTCCGCGGGATCACTTTATCCGAACGCGAGTTACTTATCGCAGAAGGTGATGAGTGAGGTATCCGTATCCCGGAGGCGTAGGAGTCCCTCGGCTCGGTCAGCCTTGGCTGCTTACGTGTACTCCGTCGTTTCCAGGATCCGCTTTTCGAAGTAGTCAAAAAGCACGAAAGAAATTCTGCTAAAAAGAGGTCTTTTTTCGAGGAAAATTTCGACGCAGAGGGGGTCTCCCCCCTTTTAGCCCCCGAGGGAGGGTCGGGCTTTGCCGAGGCGAGGCCGACCCTTCCTTGATGACTAAACTTTGCGTGGGTGCGAGGTATATGAACAACTTGAAAACATCTTAAGGGTAGAAGCGACGTAGCTGTTTGATGTTCCAAGCGTTGCCGTAGATCTCGCCTTGATTGTTGGCCAGCTTGTATGTTCCGGGCTTCAGAACTTTGGCGATGACGAATGGCTCCTCCCAGGGGGGCGTGAGCTTGTGCCTCCCTCGGGCGTCTTGCCGCAGCCGAAGCACCAGGTCGCCCACCTAGAGGTCTCGGGGCCGGACCCCTTGGGCGTGGTAGCGTCGCAGGGACTGCTGGTACCGCGCCGAGTGTAGTAAGGCCTTGTCCCGAGCCTCTTCTAGCTGGTCCAGTGAGTCTTCTCGACTAGCTTGGTTGCTTTGATCGTTGTAGGCCCTCGTCCTCGGGGAGCCGTATTCCAGGTCAGTGGGCAAGATGGCCTCGGCCCCGTAGACCAGGAAGAACGGCGTGAAACCCGTGGCTCGGCTTGGCGTTGTCCTCAGGCTCCAGATCACCGAGGGGAGTTCCTTCATCCATCGCTTGCCGAACTTGTTGAGGTCGTTGTAAATCCGGGGCTTGAGCCCTTGTAGAATCATGTCGTTGGCACGCTCTACTTGCCCATTCGACATGGGATGAGCCACGGCGGCCCAGTCCACCCGGATGTGGTGATCCTCGCAAAAATCCAAGAATTTTCTGCCGGTGAACTGGGTACCGTTGTCGGTGATGATGGAGTTTGGGACCCCGAAGCGATGGATGATGTTGGTGAAGAACGCCACCGCCTGCTCGGACCTGATGCTGTTCAGGGGTCGGACCTCGATCCACTTGGAGAATTTGTCGATGGCGACCAGCAGGTGCGTGTAGCCCCCGGGCGCCTTCTGCAAGGGACCGACGAGGTCCAGACCCCATACAGCAAAGGGCTAGGTGATGGGTATCGTTTGCAGAGCCTGAGCGGGCAGGTGGGTCTGCTTCGCATAGAATTGGCACCCTTCGCAGGTGCGGACAATTCTAGTGGCGTCAGCCACCGCCGTTGGCCAGTAGAAGCCTTGCCGGAAAGCATTCCCGACAAGGGCTCGAGGCGCCGCATGATGGCCGCAAGCCCCCGAGTGTATTTCTTGCAGGAGTTCCTGTCCTTCGGCGATGGTGATGCATCGCTGGAGGATGCCCGAGGGGCTGCGGTGGTAGAGCTCCTCCTCATCGCCCAGCAAGACGAACGACTTGGCGCGTCGCGCTACCCGCCGAGCCTCGGCTTGGTCGAGGGGTAGCTCTCCCTGGCGGAGATATCGCAGGTACGGGGCCTGCCAATTTCGATCAGGTGTGGCCCCGCTCTGCTCCTCCTCGACGTCCAGTGCCTCGCCCTCGGGGGCCGAGGGTACCTCGGGCTGAACCGAGGATGCCTCGGGCTGAGCCGAGGGTGCCTCGGGCTGTGCCGAGGGTGCCTCGGGCTCGGGCGTGTCATCGATCTTGACGGAGGGTTGATGCAGGTCCCGGGAGAAGACGTCCGGGGGAACCGTTGTTCGCCCCGAGGCTATTTTAGCCAGTTCGTCCGCAGTCTCGTTGTAGCGCCGAGCGATGTGGTTGAGCTCGAGCCCGTAGAACTTGTCTTCCAGGCGTCGGACCTCATCGCAGTAGGCCTCCATCTTCGGGCCGCGGCAGTGGGAGTTCTTCATGACTTGGTCGATGACGAGCTGCGAGTCACCGCGGGCGTCGAGGCGTCTGACCCCTAGCTCGATGGCGATCCGCAACCCGTTGACCAGAGCCTCGTACTCAGCCACATTGTTGGACGCCGGGAAATGGAGGCGTAGCACGTAGCATAGGTGTTTCCCGAGGGGCGAGATGAAGAGCAGGCCCGCGCTGGCTCCCGTCTTCATCAGCGACCCGTCGAAAAACATGGTCCAGAGCTCCGGTTGGATCGGAGCCGTCGGCAGCTGGGTGTCGACCCATTCAGCTACGAAGTCCGCCAACACCTGGGACTTGATGGCCTTCCGAGGGGCGAACGAGATTGTTTCGCCCATGATTTCCACTGCCCACTTTGCGATCCTGCCCGAGGCCTCTCGGCACTGGATGATCTCCCCCAGGGGAAAAGATGACACCACAGTTATCGAATGAGACTCGAAGTAATGTCGTAACTTCCGCCTCGTCAGGATCACAGCATACAACAGCTTTTGAACTTGTGGGTAGCGGATCTTGGTCTCGGACAGTACCTCGCTGACGAAGTAGACTGGCCTCTGAACAGGCAATGCATGCCCTTCTTCTTGCCTCTCGACCACAATCGCGGCGCTAACCACCTGAGTGGTCGCGGCGACGTAGACCAAGAGGGCTTCTCCATCAGCTGGGGGCACCAAGATAGGCGCCTTTGTAAGGAGCGCCTTCAGGTTCCCGAGAGCTTCCTCGGCCTCAGGGGTCCAAGCGAAACTCTCGGCCTTCCTTAAGAGGCGGTACAGAGGCAGACCTCTTTCGCCGAGGCGTGAAATGAAGCGGCTCAGGGCCGCAAGACATCCCATGACCCTCTGTACGCCTTTTAAGTCCTTGATGGGCCCCATGCTGGTGATGGCTGCGATCTTCTCCGGGTTGGCTTCGATGCCTCGCTCGGAGACGATGAACCCCAGGAGCATGCCCCGGGGCACCCCGAAGACACACTTCTCAGGATTGAGCTTGACTCCTTTCGCCTTGAGACATCGGAATGTCACTTCAAGGTCGGAGAGGAGGTCGGAAGCCTTCCTTGTCTTGACTACGATGTCGTCGACGTAGGCCTCGACTGTGCGACCGATGTGTTCGCCGAACACATGGTTCATGCACCGCTGGTACGTCGCGCCCGCATTCCTCAAACCGAACGGCATGGTGACATAGCAGTACATGCCGAAGGGCGTGATGAAAGAAGTCGCGAGCTGGTCGGACTCTTTCATCCGGATTTGGTGATACCCTGAGTAGGCATCGAGGAAGGACAGGGTTTCGCACCCAGCAGTGGAATCCACGATTTGATCGATGCGAGGTAGAGGGTAGGGAACCTTCGGACATGCTTTGTTGAGACCAGTGTAGTCTACACACATCCGCCATTTCCCCCCTTTCTTTCTCACAAGCACAGGGTTGGCAAGCCATTCGGGATGGAATACCTCTTTGATGAACCCTGCTGCCATTAGCTTGTGGATCTCCTCGCCTATCACTCTGCGCTTCTCCTCGTCGAATCGGCGCAGAGGCTGCCTGACGGGTCGGGCTCCGGCCCGAATATCCAGCGAGTGCTCGGCGACATCCCTCGGTATGCCGGGCATGTCCGAGGGACTCCACGCAAAGACGTCGGCGTTTGCGTGGAGAAAGTCGACGGGCACTGCTTCCTATTTGGGGTCGAGCCCAGAACCGATCCGGACCTGCTTGGAGGTGTCGCCACTGGGGTTGAGAGGGACGGCCTTAACCGTCTCCGCTGGCTCGAAGTTGCCGGCATGACGCTTCACGTCTGGCACCTCTTTGGAGAGGTTCTCCAGGTCGGCGATGAGGGCCTCGGACTCGGCGAGGGCCTCGGCGTACTCCACGCACTCCACGTCGCATTCGAACACGTGTTTGTACGTGGGGCCGACGGTGATGACCCCGTTGGGGCCCGACATCTTGAGCTTCAGGTAGGTGTAGTTGGGGACGGCCATGAACTTCACGTAGCATGGCCTCCCCAGTACCGCGTGGTAGGTTCCTCGAAACCCGACCACCTCGAACGTCAAGGTCTCCCTTCGGAAGTTGGAGGGCGTTCTGAAGCAGACGGGAAGGTCGAGTCGTCCGAGGGGCTGGACGCGCTTCCCAGGGATGATCCCGTGGAAGGGCGCAGCGCCTGCTCGGACGGAGGATAGATCGACGCGCAGGAGCCTGAGGGTCTCGGTGTAGATGATGTTGAGGCAGCTGCCCCCATCCATCAAGACCTTGGTGAGCCTGACGTCGCCGACGATGGGGTCGACGATGAGCGGGTATTTCCCCGGGCTCGGCACGTGGTCGGGGTGGTCAGCTTGGTCGAAGGTGATGGGCTTGTCGGACCAGTCTAGGTAGACTGGCGCCGCCACCTTCATCGAGTAGACCTCCCGGCGCTCTTGCTTGCGATGCCGAGCCGAGGCATTCGCCGCATGCCCACCGTAGATCATGAAGCAGTCGCGGACCTCGGGGTACTCTCCTGCTTGGTGATCTTCCTTCTTGTCGTCGTCGCGGGCCCTGCCACCCTCCGCGGGTGGCCCGGCCCTGTGGAAGCGGCGCCGAAGCATGACGCACTCCTCGAGGGTGTGCTTGACGGGCCCCTGATGATAGGGGCACGGCTCCTTGAGCATCTTGTCGAAGAGGTTAGCACCTCCGGGGAGCTTCCGAGGGTTCTTGTACTCGGCGGCGGCGACAAGTTCCACGTCGGCGGCGTCGCGTTTCGATTGCGACTTCTTCTTGCCTTTCTTCTTGGCGCCGCACGGAGTAGATGCCTCGGGAGCCTCTTCCGATGGGCGGCCCTGGGGCTGCTTGTCCTTTCGGAAGATAGCCTCGACCGCCTCCTGGCCAGAGGCGAACTTGGTGGTGATGTCCATCAGCTCGCTCGCCCTGGTGGGGGTCTTGCGACCCAACTTGCTCACCAGGTCGCGGCACGTGGTGCCGGCAAGGAACGCGCCGATGACATCCGAGTCGGTGATGTTGGGCAGCTCGGTGCG
This sequence comes from Zea mays, assembly GCF_902167145.1. Lineage (NCBI taxonomy): Eukaryota > Viridiplantae > Streptophyta > Magnoliopsida > Poales > Poaceae > Zea > Zea mays. The sequence goes on along the minus strand of NC_050104.1, from coordinate 6,016,272 downwards.
CTGCTTCGAGAATCGCCGGATGTAGTCCCGGAGGGACTCTCCCGGCTGTTGCCGGCAGCTCCGGAGGTCCCAGGAATTCCCGGGGCGCACGTACGTGCCCTGGAAATTGCCGGCGAAGGCTTGGACCAAATCATCCCAGTTGGAGATCTGCCCCGGAGGCAGGTGCTCCAACCAGGCGCGAGCAGTGTCGGAGAGGAACAGGGGGAGGTTGCGGATGATGAGGTCGTCGTCGTCCGTTCCACCCAGTTGGCAGGCCAGGCGGTAGTCCGCGAGCCACAGTTCCGGCCTCGTTTCCCCCGAGTACTTTGTGATAGTAGTCGGGGGTCGGAACCGGGTCGGGAACGGCGCCCGTCGGATAGCCCGACTGAAGGCCTGCGGACCGGGTGGTTCGGGCGAGGGACTCCGATCCTCCCCGCTGTCGTAGCGCCCCCCACGCCTGGGGTGGTAGCCTCGGCGCACCCTTTCGTCGAGATGGGCCCGACGGTCGTGACGGTGGTGCTCGTTGCCGAGGTGGCCCGGGGCCGCAGGCGCGGTGTTGCGCGTGCGCCCGGTGTAGACCGAGGCTTCCCGCATGAATCGGGAAGTCGCGGCGTGAGGTTCCGAGGGGTATCCCTGCCTTCGGGAGGCAGAGCTCTCGGCCCGTCGGACCGCAGCGCCTTCCAGGAGATTCTTGAGCTCTCCCTGGATTCGCCGACCCTCGGTGGTTGATGGCTCCGGCATCGTGCGGAGGAGCATCGCTGCGGCTGCCAGGTTCTGACCGACCCCGCTGGATGCGGGCTGCGGCCTGGCCCTGACGTCGTTGGCGACGCGGTGTTGGAAACCTTGGGGCAGGTGACGTATTTCTCCGGCCGGGGGTTGGCCCGCCCATACCTGCCCGACGTCCCAGCGGACCGGCTCAAGCGCTCCTGCTCCCTCGTCGAGCCTGGCCTGCGCCCCGCGGACTTGCTCGAGCTGTGGGTCGTGACCCCCCGCCGGAACGGGGACCACAGCTAGCTCCCGCGGGATGTCGGCACGAGGCACCGGCCTAGGAAGATCACCGTCCTCCGACATGCCAAGATGGTTGCCTTCGGAGGGATCCCCTAGCTCGACGTGGAAACATTCGCGGCTTGGGCCGCAGTCCTCGTCGTCAAGGCTGCGGCTACCGTCGGAACAGTCGGAGAGGCAGTAGTCACATGCGGTCATAAAGTCCCGCATGGCACTGGGGTTGCCAAATCCGGAGAAATCCCAACAGATGCTGGGAGCGTCATCTTCCTCGGACCCAGAGGGCCCGTAGGTCGAGACGTCCGTCAATCGGTCCCAAGGCGACCGCACACGAAACCCCAGTGGGGTTGCACTCGCCTCAACGAGAGTGCCCGCCAAAGCAAGGTCGCTAGGCGGGTTGAGGCCGAGTCGAAATGACGTAAGATGGGAGTTAGTCAGTACCTTTTGGTCGACGAGAAGCGACGTAGTCACATCGTGGACTGGTTGCACCGTCGTCTCAGGTACGAGGGCGACGTCCCGCAAGCCCTCCGCGAGCGCGCTGGCGTCGTCTTCTTGCTTGGGATCGGTGTGTCGCGGGGGGACGACGCTTGCCTTCGTCTCGAACGCGAGGTCGACGCCCGGCGTGCCTTCCGTTGGGGCGTCGGGGACGTCGATTCGCTCGACGGCCGACGAAGCGTGGCCTTTCGCTTGGCCTTGGTTGCCCCGCCTCCTCCTCCGTTGGCGGGGGAGAGGACGGGGCGAGCTCGAATGTTGTTCTTCCACCACGTGGGGAAGACGTCGTCGATTCCGCCGCCGGCGGGCGGGTTGTCGGCCGCCATTGTCGTTGTCGCGCGGCGGTGGAAGGAGTATCATGTCGTAGCTGCCGTCGAAGGACATGAACTCAAGACTCCCGAAACGGAGCACCGTCCCGGGCCGGAGAGGTTGCTGGAGACTGCCCATCTGGAGCTTGACGGGGAGCTGTTCGTCAGCACGCAGCAAGCCCCTACCTGGCGTGCCAACTGTCGGCGTTTCGAGACCGGGGGGTCCCTAAGCCGACGAGTGAGTGTGCCGCGTGCCCCAGCCCAGATGGGTCGAGCGCGTGGGCGAGCGCGAAGGGGGGAAGGCGAGGTGGCCGGAGACGGGCGTGAGAGAGGTGGAAATCCCGTGGCCTTCGTGTTCGTCCCGCGCCCAGGTCGGGTGCGCTTGCAGTAGGGGGTTACAAGCGTCCACGCGGGTGAGGGAAGCGAGCGGCCCCAAGAGAGCGCCTGTCCCATCCTCGCTCCCGCGCGGCCAACCTTCTCTAAGAAGGCCCTGGTCCTTCCTTTTATAGTCGTAAGGAGAGGATCCAGGTGTACAATGGGGGTGTAGCAGAGTGCTACGTGTCTAGCGGAGGGAGAGCTAGCGCCCTAAGTACATGCCAATGTGGCAGCCGGAGAGATCTTGGCACCCTGCTGGTGTGATGTCGTGGCTGTCGGAGGAGCAACGGAGCTTGGCGGAGGGACAGCTGTTGGAGCGGTCGTGTCCTTGCTGACGTCCCCCTGCTTCCGTAAGGGAGCCGAGAGCCACCGTCGTCACAGGGCACGCGGGGCACCATCATTGCCTATCTGGCGGAGCTAGCCAGATGGGACACCGGTCTTGTTCTCTGCGGCCCGAGTCGGCTCGGGGTAGGGTGATGATGGCGCTCCCTGTTGACGTGGCGGGCCCGCGCCCGAGGCCGGGCGACGTGGGGGCTCCTCCGAAGCTGGGGTCGAGTCTGTCTTCCGTTGCCGAGGCCGAGCCCACGCCCCTGGGTCGGGCGAGGCGGAGGTCGTTCAGCAGAGGCCAGGGCGGAGTCCGAGCCCTGGGGTCGGGCGAAGCGGAGTTCGTCGTCTTCCGGGTCTTAGCCCGAGTCCGAGCCCTGGGTCGGGCGGAGCGGAGTTCGCCGTCTTCCGGGTCTTAGCCCGAGTCCGAGCCCTGGGTCGGGCGGAGCGGAGTTCGCCGTCTTCCGGGTCTTAGCCCGAGTCCGAGCCCTGGGGTCGGGCGGAGCGGAGTTCGCCGTCTTCCGGGTCTTAGCCCGAGTCCGAGCCCTGGGGTCGGGCGAAGCGGAGTTCGCCGTCTTCCGGGTCTCAGCCCGAGTCCGAGCCCTGGGGTCGGGCGGAGCGGAGTTCGCCGTCTTCCGGGTCTTAGCCCGAGTCTGAGCCCTGGGGTCGGGCGGAGCGGAGTTTCCTATGACGCCTTTGGCAGGGCCTGACTGCCTGTCAGTCTCACTCTGTCAAGTGGCACTGCAGTCGGAGTGGCGCAGGCGGCGCTGTCCTTCTGTCAGACCGGTCAGTGGTGCGGCGAAGTGACGGCGGTCACTTCGGCTCTGCCGGGGGGCGCGTGTCAGGATAAAGGTGTCAGGCCACCTTTGCGTTAAATGCTCCTGCGACTCGGTCGGTCGGTGCGGCGATTTAGTCAGGGTTGCTTCTTAGCGAAGGCAAGGCCTCGGGCGAGCCGGAGATGTGTCCACCGTTAAAGGGGGGCCTCGGGCGAGACGGAAATCCCTCGGGGTCGGCTACCCTTGTCCGAGGTTAGGCTCGGACGAGGCGTGATCGAGTCGCTCGTATGGACTGATCCCTGACTTAATCGCACCCATCAGCCCTCTGCAGCTTTATGCTGATGGGGGTTACCAGCTGAGAATTAGGCGTCTTGAGGGTACCCCTAATTATGGTCCCCGACAGTATTGGACATCTAAAACTAGGAACTACCATTTGGTGCAGGCAATGCCAGGTTGTATTATGTTCAAAACAGCCCCCCTAGAGAATGAGGACGAGCTAAAGGTTATGTTTGGACCCATTGTACGCACAAATGAAAGAACCTTGGTACCTGGCGTCGAGGATGCTAATTCATCTTCTGATGATCATTTGGAAGAAATTTTAGGTGGGGGTGAAAACAGCACTCCTGACCCCTGCACAAATGCTACTGGAAAGCGTAAGATGCGTCATGATTCTCCTAAACCAAAGAAGAAAAAAGATTCGAGGGAAGAGTACATGAGAAGACTAGTGGAGGCTTTTGAGTCCCGCTCAATGACCACTAACAAGTCCATTACCTCTGCTGACAATGACCCAGTTCGTCTTGAGCTTAAAAAGCAGTTGCAACAAGTCATGGATGATGGATCACCAGAAGGGAGCGAACTACATTTGTTTGCCACTCATCTATTGATTGAGAAGAAGTATAGAGATGTTTTTGCAACCTTGCAGACAAAAGAAGGAAGAATCGCTTGGCTTCGCAGTGCTTACGAGATACATATTAAAAAGAGCACTTAGCTGTTGGACGTCCGACAACAGAGGCCTATATGTTCACTATTATCGTTGTTTATGTGTTTGTATCAGTCATGTCGTTTTATTGTTGTGAGGAATAAACTTGTCGTGCGCTTAATTTTCCCTTTGAAACAGTTTTCCAGATATTTGAGTTGAACTTCTATTTGAATAATCAGAGTTGTGAGAGTGTGAACTATGTTAATCTGTGAACTTTCTGTATTCCGGTCAGAACTGAATATATGTGGCTTGTATACTGTGGTTGTACAGTTTTTAGTGACTTACAAACTCTGGTTACATATGATTGTGTCTCTGTTCTCTGTGTGCATGCAGATGTCTGACCCTGTTGCAGCCACATATGTTAGCGAATTGGATGACACAGATGCAGAATTGGTCGTTGCTATATGTGTTGTAGACGTTTGGGGCAAGACTATGAGTCAGGTTCCTAGAAGAGCATTAGTTGAAACTGGTATTCAATGGGTGGAGAGAACGTTGCAGAATAGTAACGACTGCTTCGATATGTTTCGCATGCGACGAACTGTTTTTAGACGATTGCATGACACATTGGTGGACAATTATGGTCTACTTCCAAGCCGGGGTGTTAGTACTACGGAAGCACTTGGCATTTACTTGTGGGCATGTGGGGGTCCACAGTCATTTAGGCAGTTAAGGAATAAGTTTGGTCACTCCTTGGAAACAATTAGTCGCAAGTATACTGAAGTCCTTGATTTACTGTTTAAGATGTCATCTGACATAATTAAGCCCAAAGACCCAAATTTCATCGAGATTCATCCTCGTTTGCGAGAGGCGAGGTTTTGGCCACACTTCAAGGATTGCATAGGCGCAATTGATGGTAGTCACTTTCCAGCGGCAGTCCCGGCCTCGGAGCAAGCGAAATATATTGGTCGGCACGGTTACGCGTCGCAGAATGTAATGGTCGTTTGTGACTTCGATATGAGGTTCACATTTGTTGTCACAGGATGGCCAGGTTCCGTTCATGACACAAGAGTTTTACAAGATACTTTAATAACTTATGCGGACAGGTTCCCCCATCCACCGGAAGGTATATAAATATGTTGTACATTTGTAGAGTACAGTACTATTTTATGTCATAAGTATGTAACATGTGTATTTAATGTTTGTGCAGGTAAATACTATCTTGTCGATTCGGGTTATCCAAATAGAAAGGGGTACCTCGCACCTTATAAGGGTCAGAAGTACCACATTACGGAATGGCAAAATGTGAGGCAACCTATTGGGAGCAAAGAAGTATTCAACTATGCACACTCATCGCTACGAAATGTTATTGAGCGATCATTTGGGGTGCTCAAAATGAAGTGGAGAATTCTATTAAGTCTCCCTTCATTTTCGCTTGAGAAACAATCGAAGATAATTATTGCATGTATGACATTGCATAACTTCATTAGAGATAGTGCTCTACACGATAGAGATTTTGATGAAGTAGGACCTAATAGCCTCAGTCATGATGTACCTGTAGGTGAGAGTAGTACTTGCACATCTGATGAGTTAGACATGAGTGCTTTTCGAGATGCAATTGCTAATGCATTAGTGTCGTAGTTAACTTAGTCATTGTAACGGTACTTATGATGTAATCAACTCCACTAATTATTTTGTAATGACCTTTTCTGCGTTATGGGTTTCATTTTATCGTTTGTTCTAACAGAATCTGCAATATCAGAATCTGATTAACCAAACACGTAGATTCTGACGAACAGCTTTTCTGCACAGCTGGCGAACCAAACACCTAAATTCTAACCACCAGCTTTTCCCAACAGCCAGCTTTTCCCCACAGCCAGCTTTTCAGATAAGCTGGTTAGAAAAAAGCCGAACCAAACACGCCCATACTTATCGGTAGTGTCATTCTATATCCGTAATCATCAAAAAAATCTACTCATCGATTTGCCCATATCCACTCACAAGTATAAATTCTTACCCGTATCTGTACCACAGCCATTGGGTAACAAGTAATTTGCTATTATAGAACCTGTAAGAAGTGACTTCTCACATAGCATCAACCAATTGGCCTTTTTTATAATGGTACTTATTAGGGCATCTCCAAGAGACTAGTTAAATGGCTCGCCAAGCCAAATTTTGGCTACTCAACAGCAAAATAACTCTCCAACGGACTAGTCATCTGACTCGCCAAGCTATCTGACTCTTCAAATTGGCTCTCTTACTAGCCAAATTTGGTTAGCCACATGACTAGCAAAACTAGATAGATAGTCTGTTGGTGTGAGATGATACATATAGAGTGTAATCTTTATGAAAAGGTAAATAGAGAGCCAAAATAAAGAGTCTCTTGGATATGCTCTTAATGAGTAACTTCTCTAAAACAGTATTGCACCCTTATTTCATCAATTTATATTTTCTTTTCTTATTTTCTATCACTTAACAATACATTTTTACCTATATTCTAGGCTAACTGTGGATGCTTCTGCATTCAATAGATATAGTATAAATACAAATTGAATGCATGTAACATGATATGTTTCAAATCAATCAAAACGTGGCACACATCATCTAGCAAAAGGCAACATGTTAAAGATTTAGTCCTTCCAAAAAAGCATCATAATTTATGTATCGTCCAAAATTGAATCTGAATCCGCCGGTCTTCCATGGATCTTGTTATACCCTAGAAGGTAAAAATCTAGGCCATAGTAGGTAGGATATTTAGAACAACCCAAATCCGATAAACCTCCGAGCTTGAAGAATTTCAATATGATAGAAATGCATTTTCAATTGGTAGAAAATAAGAAAATAAAATAAAAATGGGTGAAATAAACGTAAAATACTGTTTTAGAGAAGTTCTCCATTTGTAAGTGTCATTACAGAGAAGCCCAATCTATTAGTACTATTGTGGAGAAGCCACTTCTTATGAGTACCATAATAGCAGATAACTCTCTAGGGTAACCCGTACCCGCTAGGAAAGTCCCAAATTCTAATATGCCAAGCACTCAAAATGTCAGACAAACATACAAAAAAGTTCAACTTCAGATACAAAAAAACCTATGATTACATAACTTCATAGTTAAACAAAAGATAGCTAGTGAATGATTTTCTTTTAGTCAACATAGGCTTTTTTAGATGTTAACAATGGTCTGATGTGGGTATATTTTACCTATAGGTACACAAGTATGGGTAGTACACACCTGTATCCATACTCGTCTACCCGAGGGGTAGAGGGTCTTGTCCATAAACTTATCCATTAGTAAAATAATCATTCCATACTCGCCTTCACATCGGGTAAAACCCTTTGGGCATTTGGGTTTTGGGTACCCACCGCTATCTTACGGGTGAATCTAAGGTTCATCATAAAACTTAGTTTTAGATTACACAACATCTTTAGAGCCACACTAAAAAGTAGCTACGAAGAGAGAAGAGAAGACGTACACGACACTTCATCCCTACACCTTCATAGTGATATATAGTTAATGTTGTAATTTTGAGCTACCAAGTATGAACCCCAACCCTATAAATAGGTGTATAATATCATTGCCAAGGAAGGGCCAAGTATAGTCGAAGTCCGTATTACCTTCGGATAGTATAACATTTGAAGGTTATCATGTATTACCTTCTCCCATGCAACTACACAACTGCCCCATTGATGTCCTTCCGTCCGTTCCATAAAAATCCCCTCCTTATTTTATCAATTGCTCATACAAACCACTTTCGGACTTTGATAGCCACCAACATATAGATAGGTATAGTAGTGAGCACAAAACAAACCATAACCGCGTGACCTACAAGTGTCATCAGAGATGTTTCCATCCTGGCAACGTGTTGGCTATTTTCCAATCAAAGGTAGTGAATCACATCTTTTCAACTTCTTATTAGATATGGGTAAGAACAAATTGAAATATGTAGTAGGGAAACTAGATGTTGTGCATTGTAAGACGTTGCTCACTACGTCCACACTTTCACCTTCACAGTGAATGGGGGTCACATAACTCTTTTGGAGGTTGGTATGCAAACTTGAGACGTCACTAAAAACTTGCAAGAGGTTTCTAGTGAGTTGTAGGTCTCCGTCACCAGGATGAATAAAATAGTGCCACATCATCTGCATAAAGTGACATACACTAACCAATGGAGTGTAAGGCTGGGCGCAGTGAGGTACTGGGAAGCTCTCCCTAAAGCTTTAGAGTGAGGTATAGGGTAACCCGAATGCTGCAGCGGTGTGCTCTAAACCTCACCGTATGGTAGGGTGAACGTTCTCTCACCTCAGCTATGGAGTTGCTGCCGTCGCTCCCCTACCGCTTCTCTTTCTTCACGTGGCAGGCCAGGTCACCGTATGGTAGGGAGAGTGTGGAGAAGAAAGAGAAGGGTAGTCGGTATAGGGTGGAAATATAGGATAGAGATGAGTGCGGAGGATTGTAGTATAGGGTAGAGAATCTCGCTGACTAGGACAGAATATTGCTTTTAGGGTAGAGAAATAGGGTAGAATGAGTGCGGATAGCCTAATGGTATTAATATGCCTTCCTATTTAGCTTTGATAAATAAGATATTTAGAATATCCATGACCAATATGAACAACATGGGAGAGAGAGGGTCTCCCTGATGAAGACCACGCTAATGACATTTGGTTTCCCCTGGCCCACCATTAAGGATAACCAAACTAGAGGCTGATTTGAGGAGGTTAGAGATAAGATTTCTCTAATAAAAACTCAAATCCAAGTGTGTAAGAATTTCAATTAGGAAGGCCCAAGCAACTGAATCAAATGATTTTGAAATCTCATGTATCAAGAATAAACTTGCAGTTTTGTGATGGTGAAGTATCTTAATTGATTGTTGTACCAACATGTAGTTGTCATGAATGCATCAGTCCTTGATGACCGAAAGACATGGCGAGACAAAGGTCGGAGACAACCGGGAATCAACAACAAGCACAAGAGTTCCATGACGAGCTGCTGTGATGGGGCGTCGAGGCGATGTCCAGGGCAAATAGGAGATCGACGACCTGCAATGGACATGGCAGATTCGAGGCGGCGCTGGGCTCCATGGGAGGGCAGGGAGCCGGAAGCAGGGGCGCGGTGGCCCGTTGCCATGACCGAGCAGGGAATGGCGGTTGTCGGGTCGGCGACCACGCACTCTGTGTTGTCGCCCAGGACCATGGAGTGTAGGTGCCGAGCGCCATGGATTGGAGCTAGGACGGCTAGCGAAGGGAGCGAGCTGGAAGAGAAGACCGGCCAGCACTATAGTGCGCAGGAGAAACTCGCGAGCAGGATACCGGCGCGACGACGGGGTTGACACAGGGGCGAGCACGAACAGACAGAATGTCGGGCGTCGCGGGCGAGCTCCATGGCGGAGCACCAGCGAGCAGCAACAGAGAGCAGGGCGCACGACATAGCGAGCTCGAGGCGGTGCCGAGCAGGGGGAGCCGCCATGGGCGATATCCGAGCTGTGGAGCGAGCGACTGGATGCCATGAGAGGACCCGCGCGTAGGCAGTGGCGGGCCCAGGATTTAGAGTGTGGGTATTCGAAAATTTTCTAGGATGTTTAACTAATAAAGTTTTTCTATTGACATACATAGATAACTATTTGTATATATAACATATAATTAAGCATAAACAATTTAGGCATAACTGATTCAATAACTAGTTATTATAATTTAAAATTCTAGAACATACCATAATAGATAATACAAAGAGTAAAGACAAATAATTGTTTGATATGATAAAATGAGAAGAAAGCTTACAAATCACAATCTAACTTTCCGATCCTTCATGCTTTGAAATTGAGCAATGATGTCCTCATCTTTGACTTTTAAAAAGAATTCCCTTTCAATAAAAGTAACCAAACATCCATTCAAGAATTTTTGACCCATCTTGCTTCTTAGCTTGTTTTTTATGTAGTTCATTGAAGAAAAAATCCTCTCAACACCGGCAGTTGCAACAGGGAGAACTAGCACCAACTTAAGAAGTTTGTAGACAATGTCATACCTCAGAATCTTATCTGTTTTAACAAGCATCATAGACAACTCAGCTAGGCCTTTCAAATTTTTAAAGTTTTCATCATTCCTCACATCTTCAATATAGCGATTAAGTTGAAAAGGAAGTTGTGCCTTCTCTTCAAATTCAAAATCATGAGGATAATGTCCAGCAAGTTTAACCAATCTCTCAACATCAAAGGCAGAAAAATTCTTGGCTGGACTAAATGATGCCATGCATCTAAGTAACTCAGTGTTGACCTCATCAAACCTGTTATTAAGCTCAACAAGTTGCCTATCAATAACACCCAAAAACATATCAGCATGAAACCAGTGATAATTGATAGCATTTAATTAACTTCTTGTCTCTTTGTATAGGCTTATACTACTATTAATCCTGCAATATTCAGACTGTATTGTAGAGCAGATTCCTTACTCTGGCGGGCTGACGGTGTGCGTAGCGAGCGCCGAGCGGGGAGCGCTGCCTGACCCCTGACAGCGTGAGGCGGACGCCGCCACGCCGGACAGCCGGACAGCGGAACAGACACTGCGGTCTGTAGGCGCCTGGCGGGCTGGCGGCCTATTTCCTGGCAGCGCGCGGAGAGGCGGTCAGGCCGGCGGAGAACACGCACTTGCCCTGCTGCAGTGCGGCGGTGCGGCCAGCGGCCCTGCCCTAGCGGCTGCGATACAGCGGTAGTGTGGTGGCGGCTGGACTGCTGGAGTCCTCCTGTCCTGACGTCCAGCGACCAATCGAACAGGGTAACAGGCAAAGTGCCAAACAGCCAAAGTGGCCGACCGTGTGGTATGGATGTGTGAGAATAATGGGCCAAGACATGGTAATGGGCCGGCTGGAGGAGGTAGGAATGACATATTTTTAGCCCAAAGTAACATGATTCCTTCACTATTTTGCTCATTTCCTATTTCCTATGTATATATACTACATACATGTATATATTAAAAAAAATTGTAAAAAATAATGGGTATTCACTTGAGAGTTTTTTGCTATTACAGTACTCTTATTAACAAGCTTCTTTCTTATGGTACTCTAAATATAGCCTTCTCTATAATAGTATTTATAAGTGTTATTGCTCTCTAAAATAGTATTCTAATCTGTTTTTTAATCATCTCTTTTTCTTCACCTCATAATCTGACCGTATTGCCCCTTCTTTTTTTTGACCGTATCTCTTTGATTTGTGGTTCCCATAATCCCATCCCCATACATCGGAGTCTCCATTCCTGGCTTCCTGCAGCCGCTGCACGACTCCCTGCCGTCGGTCTCTCACCTCGCCGTTGGCCTCCCTCCTCTCGGCTCCCTCTTCGCCGCCGTAGCAGGGGTGCCGCCCTCCTTGCCGCCAGAGCAGGAGCACCTCCCTCCTCGCCGCCGTAGTAGGGGCGCCGCCCTCCTCACCGCTAGAGCAGTAGCGCCTCCCTCCTCGCCGTCATATCAGGTTCATGGTTGTTTGTTTCCTATTCATCGGGTAGACTGCACATGGTTTGGACCAATACCATACATCATCAAACCTGAGAACAACATTCAATGTCTTGTATCCTCAATTTGTTGACAGTCAGTGGCTTATCTGTTCAATGTGTAGCATTTTAATTTGTTTGTTTCAGATTTAGCGAAGGATAGACTATCTAAATTCGTCCTTGTAGGTGAAATAATACCCGAGACTTATTGGGATAGCCACAGCGACAGTGCCTATGGATGGAGATAAATCATTTGGGACCATCGATGAGGAAAATAGAAGGTACACATTTGTTATATTGTGCTGATTTTAGATCCATTAGGAACAAACTAACAAATTATAACTTATCTACTATCTGTTTTTGGCATGAATAGGTTTGAACTAGCATTGGTACCACCGCCGATTCCATCTACTAATTCATATCCAAGAGTAGAGCCATCAATTCCATTTATAGAGGAGCCACCTCCTTTAGTGGATTGGGATTCAATAGCAATTCAAGAAGAAAGAGAGGATGAAGGACACATAGAACTTTGTGACGAAGCACAAGTTTATGAACTTTTAGGTTTCAGACATGAAGATGAGATGGAGGAAGAAATTAATATGCAAAATGATGCTGTCCCGAATTCTAGTGCTGATGGAGAAAGTGGTTATGGAATTCCACCGATACAAGGTGATGAAGGTGCACTTATTCCGGTTGTTGATAATATTCCGGAGATGTCAATGACTGAGCATGATATGAATAATCCATCTATGGAGGTAGGAACCAGATATCCTAATATGAAGGATTTTAGATTGGCTGTTAGACAATATGCCATAAATAAAGAATTCGAGTTGGGTATTGAGGCGACCAACAAGTCCAAATACAGAGGGTACTGCAAGGGTGATGGATGTCCATGGTCTATTGTTGGGTTCAAGAAGGAGGGTGAAGTGTCTGTTGTGGTACGAACTCCTAACACAACATACAAGTGTATTTGAATTGTATTTTTTGTACATATTTGCCTCATGCAATTTGTTATGTTGCATATGCAGGTCACAGTGTTGAATGATGTACACACGTGTACATCTAGCAGTAGGAGAAGGACAACTACACCTTCGTGTAAGTGGGTTGCCTCCAAGGCAGTTTCTATACTCAGAAAATATCCTCATATGGGTACTAAGGAGCTACAGGTTAGGTTGCAAGATGAGCACAAGTGCACAATTGGCTATGACACGGTCTGGAAAGGAAAAGAGAAGGCTTTGGATGAATTATATGGTTCATGGGAAGAGAGTTTTCAGCTGTTATACAATTGGAGGGCAGAGGTCATGAAGAGAATGCCAGATAGTGTTATTGAAATTGAATGCAAGGTGGTTAAGGGCAAGGCTTATTTCCATCGTTTTTTTGTGCACTTGGTCCTTCTATTGAAGGTTTTCGGACGGGTTGTAGACCATGGCTTGGTGTTGATGCAACTGCACTAAATGGCAGGTGGAATGGTCATTTAGCTGCTGCAATTGGTGTGGATGGTCATAATTGGATGTACCCACTTGCATATGGATTTATGGACTCAGAGACAGAAGATAATTGGAAATGGTGGATGGCTCAGCTACATAAGGTTGTGGGAGATCTTCCAAAACTTGCTATTTGTTCAGATGCTTGCAAAGGATTGCTAAATGCAGTGCGTGATGTGTTTCCAGAAGTCGATAGAAGAGAATGCTTTAGGCATCTGATGCAGAATTTTGTTAAGAGATATTCGGGTGACAGCAGTGGACACATGTGGCCAGCAGCTAGGGCATATGACAAACATGTTTATGAGAGCCACATGGCTATAGTTTATGCGGCGCTCTCTAGTGCTAAGAGCTGGTTGGAAACACATCATAAGCTTAAGTGGCAGAGGTCAGACTTTGATCCTGACATCAAGTGTGATTATGTGACAAGCAATGTGGCTGAAGTTTTTAACAATTGGATCAAAGATATAAAGGACTTGCCTGTTGTTGAGTTGGCTGACAAGATAAGGGAGATGATTATGATTCTCTCTTACAAGAGGAGAAAAATTGGGGAAAGATTGTATGGAAGGATATTACCAGCGGTCATACAAATCTTGAATGCTAGAACTAGAGGTCTGGGACATTTAACTGTTATCAAAGGTGATAACTATGCTGCTGAGGTGTGGGACAATTTCAACCGTAGGTTTGTGGTTAAAGCATATTTGCATGAGTGCTCCTGTTGCGAGTGGCAACACACTGGCAAGCCTTGCCAGCATGCTTTGTCATTGATAACAGCCCGACAAATTAGAAATGTGAGGATGGAGGACTTCGTTCATGATTACTACTCTGTGGAGAAGTTTAGGAAGGCATATGCTAGACAAATAGAACAACTCCCAAGCAAGGAAAAGTGGCCCAAGGTGGATTTGGCATTTGAGGTTGGTGCACCACTTAGTAAAAGGGGAGTTGGAAGGCAACAAAAAATAGGATCAAAAGTTGCCTTGAAGGTGGAAGTGGTGGGTCTAAATGTACTAAAAAGTTTGCTGAAAATGAGAATGAGAAGACTAAAAAAATGATTAGAGGCAAAGTGCGGTGTCCCAATTGTGGAGAGTTAGGACACAGGAAAGCCAGTTACAAGTGCCCACTCAACGGAACTAAGAAAAGGCAAGCTTTAAATTTTCTAATTCATTCTCATGTTTCTTTCTTTCTCATATTGTTTACATTCTCATGTTTGTTTACGTTAGGCCAAGAAAGCCAAGGAAAAATAGTACCAAAGAATGGTTTCCTAAAGAGTCTACGCCGGAGAGAGCAGAAACTACAAGAGAACAACTAATGCAAGAGAGTCCTGGAATAATGACAAGAAGGTACATATTTCATGTTTGTCACCATGCATACATTGTGTTGAAAACAAGTGAATTTTGATAAATATATGGTTACATATGCAGACGTCTTGGAATTTTGATGGGAGAGGTGACAACACATGAGGCTTCTTCTTCGCAGGCTTTAGAGACTACGACAACAGCTCCAAGAAAGATGACTCCAAGAAAGGCGAAGAGAAAGTTGTGAAATTGACTTTTTAAAGACACTTAGAGAAAGATGTTAGTGCAGCAATAAACTGTTAGTGAAATTGTCTTTTACATATGCAGATGTCTTGGAACTGTAAGCCATTGTTTTCTATGGGGTCATTCTTTCTCCTTTGAAATGATAATTTGAAAGGATATTGTACATTGTCAGGTTCATTCTTTCTCCTTTTACAGAGGCATGAGGCCAATTACGTTTATTCTGCTGGGTACAGAGGCATGAGGCCAAGTAGTTTTAGCATTAGCATTGCTCTTGGGTCATTTTTCTCTTTATATCGGACAGTACTCTGCTGGATACAGAGGCTTCTCAGATTGCTTGCAAGAGATCTGCCTCATGTTCAGGTTGCTCGCAGGGTTCTCACCGCTGCTTGATTTGGCGTGCAGGGATCTGCTCTTATTCTGTGAACAAACCGGACAGTACTCTCTGAAGAAACGAACCAACAGATGCAAATTGGGAACCGGGGGCAATACGGTCAGATTATTAGGTGAGGAAAAGGAAATAATTAGAAAACAGGTTAGAATACTATTTTAGAGAGCAATAACACTTATAAATACTATTATAGAGAAGGTTATATTTAGAGTACCATAAGAAAGAAACATGTTAATAAGAGTACTATAATAGCAAAAAAAACTCTTCACTTGAATACCATTGAATTTAGTGGGGCCCGCCCCTGCGCGCAGGGGTGCTCCAGAGCGCGCGGCTAGGGAAGGAACTCAGGGAGAGGGGCGCGCCATGGCTGAGGGAGCTCGGGGAAAGGGAAGCCGCGGCGCACAGGGAGAAACACCGGTGAGCCAGGGAGCTCCGGCCGGGCGCGAGCGAGCAGAGGGGAGGGGGAGGGGCGCGACGCCGGAGAGAGAGAGAGTTCGCCAGCATGGAAGTAGGGGTGCGTGGAGGAGAATCTGGATGCGCACGGCTGGAGGAGGGATGAGCAGGGAGCTGTGCAGTGGCCATGGATGCAGGGAGGGCGCACCATGGGGAGCTCGGCTGGGCACCAGAGAGCCGAGCGGT
The DNA here is from genome assembly GCF_902167145.1 of Zea mays. Taxonomy (NCBI): domain Eukaryota; kingdom Viridiplantae; phylum Streptophyta; class Magnoliopsida; order Poales; family Poaceae; genus Zea; species Zea mays. Next base: position 6,000,580 of record NC_050104.1, on the reverse strand, counting down.
GTCTGGCTGTGCGAGGAAAAAGGAAGCGCGGCCACAAGATAAGGCCACGGCTCATGCGCGTGAAAAAATCAGGGGAAAGGGCGGCGACAGCAGATAGGATAGAGGCGGCTGAAAAAATATGTGAAGATATTTTCATTTCTTCCCTTTTTTTACTCGGAAATTCAAATAAAAGCTTAAATATCAGACGAAGATCGAGGCTAGAATTTGGAAAGCTAGAATTTGGAAAGGTGTAAGAGGACCAAATTAAAATAATTTTGGTTACAATATTTTCATCGACGTTAGATTTAATTGAAATCAGACGAGCTTCACCCGCTATCCGAATATTCAATTTGAGAACAATTCGATTAACAATCCTACACCTTGTTTTTCTTGAATTTTAAATAGAAAAGTGAATCAACTAACTGTTGTTCTGGTTTCGGTTAGTTCGGGTTCAAATAACCCATTGAGTCCAATTCTAATAAATTTATTTGGAGCAAAATCACGGGACTGAGTGAAGTTTCTAGACTCGTATCGCGCAATTAATGAATTTTAAATAGGCACAGTACTCGCAAATTTTTGGAACAATTATGTTCCGAATTTCGCAAAAACTTGGGAAGAGTCTAAATAGACAGAAACAGATGCAATATTAAAACCGCGATAGACGAAGATGATTAAAATTTAGCATCTATTTTATTCACCGCTATCATGTGTTAAAGTCTGCACTCGTGGTCGAGCAGACGATAAACACGTGGGGTGTTACAGCCCTCCCCCCTTAAAAGGATCCCGTCCCGAGATTCAGAGCAAAAGACTTTTAAGAGTAGAGAAGTATGTAACCCTTGTCCATATCAGTAATAATCATAAGGCAGTCCTGAGCGAAGGCGAGTGCCTCAAGATGTGGTTTCTCTAGTGGACATAACATGTATCGCCTTAGGCTAATTTAGAGATATCCAACAATAGAGACAACATCTGCTAGAAGAACATATAAGGTTCCATGTGTACAGTTTGCTTCTTCTGATGACACTGTACTATCAGAGTCTGTTGAGTAAGCGACAAACACGTGATTTTACCCAAACAGAACCAAATGCAACCACTTGGGTAAAACACACAGAAAGAGATTTACCAACAAGTGGTCACAGTAAGTTCATAGCACACGAGACGGGTGTGAATGTCGAATAACATCACAGTTAACCCGTGGGTAGGTCAAAGAATCCAGGTCCATGAAAGGTGATATAGATTCGAGAAAATCACCAGTGGAGGGATCTGTAGATGCTGCCTTCGCAATCAATCCATTTTATCGAGCACTAATCATGACTCGACCTGATCCCTCATGCTGGAAAAGCACACGTGAGGCAATCGAGGCATGACTAGAGCGATAATTAGGTGGTTACTTGCCGACTTAATCTCAATTCTGATAAACACTTCCTTAAGATGGGCTGTACAAAAGTGAGTTTAGACAAATCGACAAAACGATCTCTAAACTCAACATTTGTTCACAATGTAGCTACAAGTTAGTAAAACCAACTTGTTGAACTACCTTTGACATTGAGCAGGTCCTCTCAGTACCATCGGTAAGCCAAGGGTTGAGAGTTCACCTTGGTTAACAAGAGATCATGTATTTGAATAGAAATCCATTCAGTCAGGTTGTTCATCCATTTCTTCCATGCGAGTTGAACTGACTTGGTTCAGGAATACATATATTAAATAAGAGAGCGAATGAACAAACTCCTGCATTTCAGCAGCAGAGGAAACAGATCTCCATTTTGAGAACTAATTAGCTGTTCTCCAACACTAAAAAGCTCCAAGGCTTCACCTTTACATGAAGGACGTAAAGGGAACTTGCATACGTGCAGTCACTACCAAAGTCAAGGGAAAATAGACCACACATGAGAAGATAGATTTTTCTCACATGATTAGATAGATATAGGTTTTGATTTTTTTAAGACTTCTGAATTGGTAGCGAATTTAGTAAAGAACACATCAAAGTGGTATGCTCTTTTGATCCAACAATCATGATAGATGTTGCTTGGTCACTTCGATAAACAACATCGAAATCGTTTCAAGGAAGAGATCTATAGAAGATAACATATTAGGGTAGTTCCATAATGGATCATGACCAGAGACCTTGACACCAGCATCCGACGAGTAGCACAATCCTGTGTGCGCATTCATAGGAGGCTCTCAGTTTCGCTGCGGCACCATAAGTCCTTAATCATGACACCATCACCGAACTGACACCAATAATGAATCTCACGTGGAAGAACAGTTTGTGCAGAGATAACATATTGATATAATCTCATAATGGATTATGACTGCTAACAGTGATACCAACGCATGCCAAGTAGCGCAACCATGTGTTGATCACTCACAGGAGGCTCTCAGTTTCGTCGTGGCACCATCGGTTTTAGTCATAACACCATTACCAGATGTAACCAATAAGAAATCTCACACAACACAAATAGACTGGGCAAGGATGACAATATACAAAAGAGACTCCACCTGTAAGAATCGTTACAAGTAGAGAGACAAATAGGTCATGGCCCGACGAAATGACCAAGGTATGGCCATAACCTAAACTTGATGAAAGAAGTATGATGGGAGGATGTAACTTCAGCCCCAAGCATATTTCTACCCCATCGCATAGATTACAAGGTCAAGGATTAGTATCTGATTAGATACGGAGGGAAAACAATCATAAGATTAAATTGGTAAAATTTCAAGAGATATGAGGAAACCAAAGACATCAAACTCAAGAAAAAGATTGGGTATTCCTTTCCAAGGTTAGGTTAATTAATAAAGCAACATGGCGATCCTTACGAATAGGCAAACTGGATAAGGGACATCTGCTTGTGCCAATCGAACAAGGGCATGATCTAGGATGGAAATATGACTCGATATATTGTTTTAAGCCCGGGTACACTTTATGTCCAACAAGGAAATTATCTAAGCATTTATTTGTATGAGTTTGGTCATGGAGGGATAACGGAAAAATTAACTTTGGGTCATGGTTCACCAACTAAGAACATGGCCTAATTTTCGGTTTAAGCAAACAAACTACCAACCTTCTATCAGCACATCAAGTACCAGAGCAAACACATATATAACACCTGAATAGATTACCTAAAGAACGGAGGACAACTATTTCATCGAAGTTCATAATACAACATTACACCACATTATTTACAATCATCGGCTACTGGAATAAAGATGAGAGAAGCATCTTGGGTGTATAGGTGTCAAATACGATGCAACAATCAGGATGCATGCTCATCCTATACGTCCTCACAAGTTTTTCCAACATAATGTAGCAATAGCGTTCTATATCGGTGGCATACTTACGGTTCTCACGGTATTTTGCTAGTCGTCAGCTATACATAGGTTTCCGAGGTTAGTGTACCTACAGAAAATTCCATCACAACCCAATTCTCAATGATGCAATTCACACATGATAGTTTATCACAGTTTATACTCCATATATTTCTATATGGAGGCCAGCTCTTCATTAAGCGCCGAGCCATGCATAGGCGTCGCTGTTGGGGCGAAGGCAAAGACGCCACCCTTCGCTCGAAGCCTTCGCTGATAGCCGCTGCTCTGACAGAGACAAAACAGGCAGGGACACACTTCGCTTGATCGGCACCAGACGAAGACCGGCGACGAAGTCATCCCACAGTGCGGCCTCGTCCAGCTCAGAGGCCCACGTGCGATCCGGCCCATTGTAACGGGCCCTACGTGGCCGCCGCACGTTACGGGCCTAATTTGTAAAGGCATCCCTGTAATTACAGTCTGTAACCCCGCTTTATGGGAATATTCTGGGGATAACCTAGGTAGCTGAGGGCACATGCGTCCTTAGCACAAGGCGCTGGGCGCTCAGGTACCTATAAATACCCCTGTACAGTGCCCGTGGGAGGCCAGATTAACAGAGCTATTACCTCCTAGCACGTAACCCTGTTGTCATCACTGTTCACTCTTGTTGGCCTCCTTGCAACTGAGAGCAAGTTCCAACATTTGGCGCCCACCGTTCGTGCTACGAGAAAACCACCCGCGATGGCACCCAAGAGAGCTAACCCGAAGGCTGACGAGGCTGCGAAGGCAGCACTGCTCGCCGCAAGAAAGGGCAAGGCCCTCGCCCTCACCCAATCCACCCACCAAGAGGCCACTGAAGACAATGTTCCCCGCACCTGCGAAGACGACACTTTCCGCACCTGCGGCCCTGAAGGACAATCGCAGCCACCCCCAGGCTTCGCCCCACTGGAAGGCGCGGACCTCACCGAGGATGGTGAAGTCCTCGGCGTCTCAGCGGAAGAACAGCTACAGCTGCGCGCCCTGCGCCTCAAGAACCGCAATCTCCAGAGGCAGAAAGAGATACTGGAGGCCAAGCGCCAGCGTGTGTCCGCACTAGCCAAAGTGCGGCAAATGATACGCGACGAAGAGCAGAAGGCCCAAGACCTCGAGCGCGAGATCGCGCTGATGCAGCGCGAAGGCCACCTTGGCCTGCAGCAAGGGCCACCCCTCCAGCAGCGCGCACAACTGGAAGACACCCGCGAGGGCCACCTCGGCCTGCAGCAAGGGCCACCCCTGCAACACCGAGCACAACCGGAAGACCCGCGTTTCCCCCAGCGCGACTACACCTTCCAGCACGCCGCACCATTCCAAGGGGTCAACTATCTCGACGAGCGAAGTCCCCTGGCGCCACACCTGCAAGTGACGCCTTGGCCAGCTAACTTCCGAGCAGGGACCTATCCCAAGTACAACGGCAGCACCGACCCGGCGCAATACATAATGAGTTATCAGGTCGCCGTTGCATCCGCCGGAGGGGACGACGCCACAATGGCGAAGTCTTTCATCATCGCCCTCGAGGGCCCAGCTCTCACCTGGTTCACCAGATTGCCTCCACTGTCCATTGATTCCTGGAGAAGTCTCAGGGACAAGTTCCTGCTCAACTTCCAAGGGTACCGCCCAGACACCGACGCCTTGGCCGAGCTCTCGCTCTGCAAGCAGCTGGAAAAGGAGACTCTGCGGGAGTATTACCGCAAATTTTTAACACTCAAGTCACAGCTGCCCTCCGTTGATGATCAGATTGCTATCCACTACGCCATCAGTGGCCTTCGTGCCGGCGTCCTCTACAGCCACTGTATCAGAGATCCGCCCAAGAACCTTCAGGAGCTATATCAGCTCTTTGAAAAATATTCCCAATCCGAAGAGCTCCACCAGCGCAAGGTTGAGTCACAGCAGAAACCCAAAGATGCCCCGCAGTCCAGCCGCACGTGGACGAGGACTCCGCAGCCAGACTCCGGTCGAGACGGCCGCAGTCAGCAGCAAGTGCAAAACATCGCCAACCAGCATCCCGCTGCTGACCCCCCTCGTCGCCAGGAATATCCCCCCTAGGGCCGCGGAAATGGAACTCGTGGTAGGGGCCGAGGGCGTGCGCAGCCGCCGCGCCGATTCTACTGCCTTTTCCATGGCGAAGACTGCGCCCACCAAACCAAAGACTGCCCCGAAACGAAGGCCACCAGAGACAGAATGGCACGGGCGCAGCCAGCCGACAACCCCAGAATTGTCGCGCACAATTACCAGCAACCCCCTCCGCCATATATCCACGCTCCCGCCCCGCATCCACCGCACCACGCTTACCGACACCATCAGGAAGTACAAATCGTACCTCCTCCACCCCCACCACCACACCAGCAACATCAAAACATCCCCCATGCCCCAAAGCAGGAAGACTTCGCCGATCAACCATATCGCGGAGTCATTCACATGATAACTGGGGGGTCCAGCACTGACTTCGACACCAAGCGGCAGAAGCGGGACCACTACCGCAGCATCAACCATGTCGCCGTCACTGGCCCAGTCGTGCAGACAAAGTGGTCCCACATACCGCTAACCTTCGACGCACGAGACGTTGACCTGCGCAGCGCTCCCCACATCGACGCTATGGTTATCAATTGCAGCGTGGCAGGCTGGGACCTACACAAAGTCCTAGTCGACAACGGCAGTCAGGCGGACATCATCTTCCTCCACGCCTTCGACCGCATGGGTATAAGCCACAACCTGCTCAAGCCTTCGGACAACCCGTTGTATGGCTTCGGCGGCAAAGGCACCTTCCCCGTCGGCAAAATAGAGTTGCCCCTCTCCTTCGGTGTAGCACCCAATGCCCGAAGTGAGCAAGTGACCTTTGATATCGTGGATATGGTATATCCATACAACGCCATCATGGGCCGGGGCTCCATCAATAAGTTCAAAGCCGCCATCCACGGACTGTACCTATGTATGAAGATACCAGGTCCGCTAGGCGCCATTACGGTCTACGGCAACCAGCAGACGGCGCGCAACATAGAGCGGGACTTTGTGCCCGGTCAGAGGAACGTGCACTGCATCACGGCCCAGCGCGAGGTCCCTACGCCCGCCAGCCCAACCGATAAACAACACGACAAGGCACAGCTGCAGAGCCAAGACGGGACCAAGACTGTCCCCCTCGATCAGGCCACGCCCAAGCAGATAGTCACTATCAGCGAAGACCTCACCTCGCATGAAGAAGAGAAACTCCTCTGCTGCCTGTCCAAGAATAAAGATGTCTTCGCCTGGTCCGCCCTGGACCTGGTCGGAGTCAGCCGATCCATAATTGAGCACAGCTTGGGAATTGACCCTTCGGTGCGACCAAAAAAGCAGAGGCTTCGCAAAATGTCCAACGAAAAGACAGAGGCTGCCAAGGCGAAGGTGCACCGCCTCCTAGAGGCTAAATTCATCGAGCCAATAGCTTACCCCACCTGGCTCTCCAATGTTGTAATGGTGCAGAAAAAAGCGGGAAATGGCGAATGTGCATAGACTTCACCAGTCTCAATAAGGCCTGCCCAAAGGACAATTTCCCGTTGCCGCGGATCGACAAAATAGTCGATAGCGCGGCCGGATGCGAGGTCATGTCACTCCTTGACTGCTTCTCCGGTTACCACCAGATATACATGAAGGAGGAAGACAAGGCTAGCACCAGCTTTATAACACCCTTCGGCACATATTGCTTCATCAGAATGCCGGAGGGACTCAAGAACGCCGGGTCCACCTTCTCCAGACTCACCAAAACAGTACTCGAAGGGCAGGTTGGCATAAATATATTTACATATGTGGACGACATCGTCGTCGCCAACAAGAACAAGGAGGACCACCTCGCCGACCTCGCCGAGACATTCGCGAACATGCGAGACGCACGACTCCGCCTAAACCCGGAAAAGTGCGTCTTCGGCGTTCGCCAGGGCAAAATATTGGGCTACCTGGTATCACGCCGCGGCATCGAGGCCAACCCAACCAAGATCCAGGCCATCGTAGACATGTCGCCTCCACAGTCCATCAGGGACGTCCAGCGTTTGACAGGCAGATTGGCCGCTCTCAACAGATTCATCTCCAGGTCCGCCGAGCGAAGTCTCCCCTTCCTCAAAACACTCCGCGGTGCAAAGGACTTCGCCTGGGGACCGGAGCAGGCAGCGGCCTTCGCCTCACTAAAACAGTACCTGTCGGAGCTGGCCATCCTCACAAGCCCCGACTCCTCGCTCCCCCTATTGCTCTACGTCGCGGCTTCGCCGCACGCTGTCAGCGCGGCACTAGTGCAGGAGCAGACAGTTGAGGGCGTGGTCAGGCAGTGCCCTGTTTACTATGTCTCCGAGGTACTGACATCGTCCAAGTGCAACATGACAGAGCTGGAGAAGATTGCTTACGCAGTCGTTATGTCTTCGCGCAAACTGCGCCACTACTTTGAAGCATTCAAGGTCCGAGTCACCTTAGACAGGGGACTCGGCGAATTATTCAGAAACCCGGAGGCATCGGTGAGGATTGCCAAGTGGACAGCCGAACTATCCGGCTACCACATCAGCTTCGAGCCCAGAACAGCCATCAAGTCACAAGTCCTGGCAGACTTCGTCGTCGACTGGACTGGGCCAATAACACAACCAGACCCATCCATAGAAAAGGTTTGGACTATCCATTGCGACGGTGCATGGTGCCATGCGGGGGCAGGCGCCGCTGCAGTCGTCACCTCACCAGCCAGGGTCAAGCACAGATATGCAGCACGCCTCAGCTTCGCTCTGGAATCCGACAGATGCACAAACAATATAGCAGAATATGAAGCAGTCATCCTCGGCCTCCGCAAGCTAAGGGCCCTCGGAGTCACCACCTGTATCATCAAAACAGACTCCAAGATAGTTGCCGGCCAGGTCGAGAAAGACTACGCAGCAAAGGACCCCGCGCTCATGCAATACCTCGCGGCCATCCGAAGTCTCGAGAGACAATTCAAGGGATTCACCTTGCAGCATGTGGATAGGGCCAAGAACGAGGAGGCCGACGCATTGGCCAAGGCCGCCGCCAGGGGCGAGTCCTTGCCCTCCGACGTGTTCTTTCACATCATCGGCACGCCAGCCGTCCGGAGCCCCGAAGGGCTCCAAATAACTAATGACAGCGAGGGCCACCACATAGTCAACCTAATCATGACCGAGGACTGGCGGGCACCAATAACCCTGTTCCTGCAGGGGTACTATCATCCAACCGACGTCAGCGAGGCCAAGCGCCTCAGACATCGAAGCCGGGACTTCGCACTGATCGAAGGCCAACTCTACAAGAAAGGGGTCAGTCAGCCAATGCTTAAGTGCGTCACCGAAACCGAAGGCATGCAGATCCTACGTGAAGTCCACAGTGGCACGTGCGGCTCACACGCAGGGCCAAGGGCCCTAGCTGCCAAAGTGATCCGCCAGGGTTTTTACTGGCCCGCAATGATCTGCGCCGCAAATCGGGTCTCAAGATCCTGCGAAGCCTGCCAGAAATTTTCTCCTCGGTCAGGCAACCCCTCGCAGTATACAAAGCTGATCGCCCATACATGGCCTCTCCAGCGCTGGGGCCTGGACATTGTCGGGCCCCTGCCCACCGCTCAGGGGAACCTTAAGTTCGCCTTCGTCGCCGTCGAATACTTCACCAAATGGATTGAGGCGAGGGCTGTTTCTACAATAACGTCAAAGACTGCCCAAAAATTCTTCTGGCAAAACATTGTTTGCCACTTCGGAGTACCGTCCGAACTAACAGTTGACAACAGCAAGCAGTTTGACAACCAAGACTTCAAGGATTTTTGTTTCTCCATCGGCACCAAGCTTGCCTTCGCTTCTGTTTATCATCTGCAGTTCAACGGGGTCGTGGAACGCGCCAATGGGAAAATCTTCATAGCTGTCAAGAAGATGCTCCTTGATGAAAAAGGGGCAAATGGACCGATTTGTTACCTGAGGCGGTCTGGGCACTAAACACGACTGAGTGCAGAGCGACTGGGTTTACTCCCTTCCGCCTTCTATATGGATCGGAGGCCATGACCCCGCAAGAAATAAAGCATGGGTCCCCGCGAACAGTTCCGTCAGCCGTCCCCGACGTGGACGAGCCAACTTGAAAGGACCTCATTGACGGAGACCGAGTCTCCGCCCTACAGGCCCTAAACAAATACCAAGCCCAGTCCAAAGCATGGCGCGACCACACAGTCATCCCGAGGGAGTTCAGCGAAGGGGACCTCGTACTCGTCCGAACAGCTCGGACGGAGTCCAAGGGCAAGCTGGAGCCCAAGTGGGAGGGCCCCTTTATAGTCAAGACAAAAGCTTCCCCCAGCGCTTACAGGCTCACAACGCCAAACGGCGAGGACCTGGAGCACTCCTGGAACATCGACAACCTCCGCAAATTTTTTGTTTGACTCATCAAGGCTGATTTCGCCCTTGTAATTCGCCAAAAACAATCTTGTACCGGCCCACACTCTTTTCCTCCCGGGGGGTGAGGTTTTTAACGAGGCGGAGCCATGTAATATATGTGTGAAAAATCCCCTGCAAAAACATGTGTCGAAAAAAGACCGCGACGACGGTCTTCGACATTCGACCAATTCGAGGTCACCGCGAGGCTAAGCGCTAGCCACCCTCGCGTGCGACAAATCCGCGCAGAAGTCGCCTAAGGGTGCAGCCGGACTAGCACAACAAGTGCGAAAAAACCGAAGTCCACCGCGAGGACTATCCGCGCAGAAGTCGCCTAAGGGTGCAGCCGGACTAGCACAACAAGTGCGAAAAAACCGAAGTCCACCGCGAGGACTATCCGCGCAGAAGTCGCCTAAGGGTGCAGCCGGACTAGCACAACAAGTGCGAAAAAACCGAAGTCCACCGCGAGGACTATCCGCGCAGAAGTCGCCTAAGGGTGCAGCCGGACTAGCACAACAAGTGTGAAAAAACCGAAGTCTACCGCGAAGACTATCCGCGCAGAAGTCGCCTTAGGGTGCAGCCGGATTAAGCACAACAAATGCGGAAAAGCCGAAGTCTACCGCGAAGACTGTCGCACCAGCACAACATAACAAAACACACCAGACAAAGTACACAACGCCTTCGCAGGCACAGACAAGCGAGGGCACACAACTTCATCATACAAGCCTTTACATATATACAAGCGAGGGCGCCACACTCTACATCGGCTCAATCTTAGGAATAATTTCCATCTCCCTATAATTAAATAACATTATCCTAAGCTCCTCATCCGCAAAAAGGCTTCGCAGTTCCCCTTCACCTGTACTCGCGGCGGCCGGCAAAGACAACAGTTCCTGCCGACCAGCCCTACTCACACGAAGCCGAGCCCCCTCCTCCCCACTAATCCTACGCTTCGCAACCGCCCTTCGTCGTCGGCGCCCGGTGCTAGGACCTGGCACATCTTGTGTGTCCGCGGCGTGTGGCGAAGCCTCCGCCGCAGCCACATCCAAGGCCGCAAAGTAGTCCAAGTCCTCCTCCGACGACTCCTCAGTCCACTCAACCGAGCTCCCAGAATCAGCAAAATCAAAAAACTCAGATGCAGATCCACCACATTCATTACCACCTTCCGCGGTCGAAGCCGCCAAAAATTTAGTAGTAGCGGTTGCGTGCGCAGGCCCAAAATCTTGAACCTGCGCAGCAACCAAAATTCAGCAACATATCCAAAATTCCCCAACCCTCTACACCCACTACGTCACCTGCGAAGGCCCTGACGTTGCGGGAGCCTCCGTCGTTGGCTCCGCCGTCGCCTCCGCTGTTGTTTCCGCCGCCACCGCCGCGGGTTCTTCAGCACTCGGCGCAGCAGCTGCGGGGGCATCAGGCGCGCCTTCGGCCACCTTTGGGAGCAGGTCCTCGCCGGCCGCAGCGGATGCGGGGGCATCCGGTGCGTCTTCCGCTGTCTCCGGGGTTGGCTCCAGGGCGACCCCAGACACGGCCTCCGACGGGGTCAGCTCCGGGTCAGGCAGCGCGCTGTTCAACGCCCCGAAGTCGTCCACCCGCTCTCCACGCGCCGCCTAAGACAAAACACACAAAATTCAGCAAACACACGCACAGCCCACATCCAACAAACGCCAAACAAGCGAAAACGTTACCTGAGCCCTCGCCGTCTCGGCCCGCTCTCTGACCACCTGGCGACCGTGCGGACCCCACATCCGGTCGTAGATGGCCCCGGCGAATTCCTTCACTACGGGGTCTTCAACCTTATAGATATCTCGTTCAAAATCTTCATCGGCCTGGTCGAAGACCTCGAAGTGCTGGCACCCTTCGCGGGAGAGCGCGTTCATCGCCCCCTCGCAGGTGACCAGAGAGGCGTACGACATAAACCCCTCCACGACAGTGGGGAGTGCCTGCAACTCCTCCTGCACCCATTCCAGACAGCGAAGTCCGGGCTCTCGGTCCGGCACTTCGAAGTCACCGGTCCGCGCACACAGCTCACGATATGTATCCATAAGCTGAGTGCGCGTCCGTTCGGCCTCCGCGCGCGCCGCGACCTCGGCCCGCTCCACGCGGCTCTCCAGGGCGATGAGCCGCTCCTGCAGCTGCTCGGCGCGCTCCCTGGCGAGATTGCCCTCCGCCCGTGCCAGATTGGTCTCCGCCTGCGCAGCCTGCGCCTTGGCGAGGGCCTCGTTGGTCTCCCTCCTCTCCCGCGCCAATTGGCGCCGGAGGTTAGCCTTCTCTCCCTCTAGCGCGGCCACCTTGTCCGCCAGCTTGCGGCACTTGCTGTCGGCGGCCGATTTCTCTCAGACGGCGTCAGCATGTTGTGTCCGAAGTCTCTTGACTTCGGCAGACACAACTGCCGTGAGGGCCCCCGACGCCGTGCGGTTGGCGAAGTCAGCCACCTGCACAACACACATAAGACCGCGGCCCCCCCCAAAAAAAAGCGAAGTCTGGCTCAGCGGACCTGACTTAGCGACTCCACCACCTCCTTCAGCCGGCGGGACGCAGCGCCCGCCTCATCCGTAACGGCCGCGAGGGCCGCCACCTCACCTCCGGCGCTAAGAGCCCCGCCCTTCGCCTTCGGCGCTACGGCAGCCGTCGTTGTCGCCGCGGCAGGCGCAACTATAGCAAGTTGGCCTTCGTCCAACCCTGCGACGTATCGACGAATAAATAATCATAATAAAAAAAAGAGGAGCCAACGACTTACCACCAAGATAGTCCTCCACACTAATATTGGTGGCGAAGTCGGTGATACGCTTGCCTGCCGACGGCAACGCTCGGGCCGCCTTCGCGACCTCCGGCACTCTGCCGGCCGGTGGCACTGCCTTCGTCGATTTTGAGCCCCCGGCGCCTGCCGTCGCCTCCGGCGCTTTGCTAGACGTAGGGGCGCCCGACTTCGCCGCCAGCGGTGGCTTGCCTCCGCCGGGGGCCGCAGCCTTCGCAGGCCCCCGCTGTCTCTTCGGCCTAGCTTCAACGAGCCTGACAACCGCCTGGCGCTTTTGTGCTGCTCCCTGGCGGTCCTTGTCCATCACTGCCGACACAACAACAGCAATATTCCGCCCGTAAGGAAAAACTCTCCATTCACGAACCATGCGAGATGTAAAAAAGTCCTCGCCAGCCGCGTGGGGGATAAGAACATTCCTAGGCCAGCAACCCCCGGTAACCCTCAGCATCCGAGCCGAAGACTCCCGGAGCTCGGGCGAAGACATCCTTCCCCCCGGGGCCGCGCACGTCCTCATCAACTCTCTAGCAAAACTATCAGAAACCCCAAGTCCTCCCATAGCAGTACCTAATTTTCTCTTTTTAGAGGATGGGGCGGCCGCCGGCGCAGGGTCGTCTCCTGCCTCCACCACCGGCTTCTTCCCACGGCGCTCCACGTCGTCTTGACCAGGATAGCCGTCATACGACAATTGATTTAATTCAAAAACCCTGTTCAAACGGTCATTCGACCCGCGGATATCAAAGCTGCGCTGGCCCTCTGTCCTCGGCACGTAACGTCCAACGAGCCGCACCGCCCCATCCTCCGCCTCACGCACAAAGGCGGCCGAGTCGCGGTTTCGCAGATTCAGTGCGAAGGCAGGACTTCGCACCACCCTTCCACCGTGAAAAGCATCTGGCGAGGGCATACTTCGCCCAACGCCCAGCCATGCGCCAAGGGCCATACCCCGTACGCGACAAACTCTTCAACCAAATCGCGCCCACTGCTCAGGCTGGCGGCGCACCGAAGGGCCCCTTCGTCCACATCCTCCTCTGCCACTTCAAAGGGCGGGTACGCTGAGTAATAATGAGAACACATCTCGAACACGGGGAGTCCCTCATGGCCTTCGACGGTACCCTCAGCAACGTAAAACCAAAATTCATTCCAGTTGCCCCACTTGTTGCGGGCGCAAGGAACCAACTCGACTACCTGCATCATGGTCTTGCCGATCTTCGGCGTGAATGTGCAGGACCCAAACTGAGCAACTTCGTCCCCAATCATCCTCTTCTGCCAGTGCAAACAATAATACTTCACAAAAACTTCAACCGATGGCTGTCCACCGTACGAAGTCGTCGCCCAGACATACTTCGACAGAGCCACCACGGCATTCGGTGTCAGCTGATGTATTTGAACGTTGAACCTGCGCAGGACTTCGCCAACAAACCGGTGCGCAGGCAAGCGGAGACCGGCGGCGAAGAACGCCTCGAAAACAACCAACTCACCCTCTGGCTCGGGGACTTCCTCCGTCCCCGGGGCACGAGCGACTCCGCCGCCGAAGTAACCCAACCGCTGCATATCTTGCACACGGACCGACGACATCCGCGACACGCCAAAATCAACAGAATCGCCGGCGCGCAACTCCTCTGCCATCAAACTACTCAGTGTCTCCTCCGACGAGGCGGCGGCCGGCGGCGAGGAATCGGCCGGCGGCGTAGCGGCAGCGGAAGAAGAAGAGGACGGCATCGCTACGTACCGTCGGCGACGGCGGGCGGTCTGCTTCACTCGAGCCAGATCTCCGGCGAACGAGAGCACGGCGGGCAGACGAGCAGCAAGACGGCGGGCGGCTAGGGTTTTCACGGAGCGCGGAAAGTGAAGTTCAAAAAGCACCGACCCCCGCCCCCTTTTATAGGCAGGGCGCGGCTCTTCGGGAAACCCGCAATCCAACAGGGCGCGGCGCTTCGGGAAACCCGCAATCCAACAGTACGCCGTCAATCAACGGTCACATCAAAAACCCCCGCGGAACCACTTCGAGCGAGGGCAGCGTCTCCGCCATCTAGCGACGTCTTCGGCACCAGGTGACTTTGTCGAACTGGTCCCTCGGAGGGCAAATGTTGGGGCGAAGGCAAAGATGCCACCCTTCGCTCGAAGCCTTCGCTGATAGCCACTGCTCTGACAGAGACAAAACAGGCAGGGACACACTTCGCTTGATCAGCACCAGACGAAGACCGGCGACGAAGTCATCCCACAGTGCGGCCTCGTCCAGCTCAGAGGCCCACGTGCGATCCGGCCCATTGTAACGGCCCCTACGTGGCCGCCGCACGTTACGGGCCTAATTTGTAAAGGCATCCCTGTAATTACAGTCTGTAACCCCGCTTTATGGGAATATTCTGGGGATAACCTAGGTAGCTGAGGGCACATGCGTCCTTAGCACAAGGCGCTGGGCGCTCAGGTACCTATAAATACCCCTGTACAGTGCCCGTGGGAGGCCAGATTAACAGAGCTATTGCCTCCTAGCACGTAACCCTGTTGTCATCACTGTTCACTCTTGTTGGCCTCCTTGCAACTGAGAGCAAGTTCCAACAGTCGCTGTCACACTTTAACCATAGGGCAGCTCATTATGGTAACTCACCTTCTTACCTGAGCGTAGGTGCGTCGTTGTAAGTACATTACACTTCTCAGTATTCCCATGTCTATATACCCGTACACATCCATGGGGTACCGAATCCCAGAAAAGTAAATACTCCACATCGCAGCTTTCATATATACATATGTGGAACATGTATATATTCAAGCACTTTTTATGCTCTTCCCTAGACCGACGGTTGTTCGGTCATGCTCTCACAACTCACCTTACCTGAGCGTTGATTCATTCAAAACTGAATGGCCGCAAAAATAACAATACACATGTATGCAATACCCCCGGTTGTGGGTTAGTGGTTTTTAAATAAGCCACCTGATAGTCCTTAGTTTAGGGCTTAACAGAGGATGTCGCTAGCATTATAGTTTTTTTTCAAAGCTGTTTTTCAAAGCCAAACAATGTGTTTAGTTGAAAATAGGTTTTCTAAAACCAAAACTTTGTTTTTAAAATACGTATGTGACCGTATTATACTTAATCTTGCTCCGATACCAGCTGTGGCAAAACCTCCCAAGTTATTGGGCCCACATGCACCTGCCCTTGTCTCAAAGACCTCAGACGGCTATGCATGTGCACCAGATAACTTAACAGGATCCGTCCGAGTGTCCCAGGGACCCTGGATAAACCACTTACAACCAGGACTACATGATTAAGTAAACACAAATCACACACCAACATTTTTGCAGCGGAAATCTTATTACCAAATTCTACAAGTTACATCAAGTTTACATTATATTTATCGGAGTGGTTTCAAAAGTGGTTTAAAAAATAAACTTTGAAATGTTATAAATTATGTATAAGTTTGAAATATATGCTAGCTCAGTGACAATCCTCGATAAGAAGTATAGAAGAAGTACTTAGACTTATAAGAAGGCCGTGCCCACCGGCGCTTAACACCAATCACAATCAAAGTGACTCGTTGAGAGCACCTAGAGGGGGAGGGGGTGAATAGGTGATCCTGTAAAATCAAACACTAAATAGCCAGAAACTTGATTATGAATGTGTTAGTGTGATTTAACCAAGTTGTTATGAAGCGAGCTCTTGCGAACAAAACAATCACATAAAAGCAACACAAGAGACACAATTTTTATCCCGTGGTTCGGCCAAGTAACACTTGCCTACTTCCACGTTGTGGCGTCCCATGGACGAGGGTTGCACTCAACCCCTTTCAAGTGATCCAATGATCGACTTGAATACCACAGTCTTTTCCTTTTGAGATCTTTTCCCATTTGCGAGGAATCTCCACAAGTTGGAGCCTCTCGCCCTTACAAAGTTTTGATCACAAGAAGCACAAGAGTAAGGGAGGGAAAGCAACACACACAAGATTCAATCCACAGCACACACACGCACACAAGCCAAGACTTGAGCTCGAAACACAACACAGAGAGTTCACAACTCAAACGGAGCTCAAATCACTAACACAATCAATCAAATGCGTGGAGGCGGAGTCTGGGAGTCTTAGGATGCTTAGTGAATGCTTGGTGTACTGCTCCATGCACCTAGGGGTCTTTTTATAGCCCCAAGGCAGCTAGGAGCCGTTGGAGATCAACTTGGAAGGCAATTCTTGCCTTCTGTCGAGTGGTGCACCGAACAACTACTGTAGCAGTCCGGTGCAAGATCTCCTTCCATATCGGGCGCATCCGACCGTTGGGCCGGTGGTCCCGTTGGCGCACTAGAAACTGTTCAGTGTGCCCAACCGACCGTTGGCGCAGGCCACACGTCGCCCGCTGATTGCGTTGGTGATCGTTGGCTCGGGCGGCTCTGACTCACCGGACAGTCCGGTGCACCACCGAACAGTCCGGTGATTTTTATCCGCGGCGCTTTCTCCTTTTCCCGAGAGCGACGAGTTCGTCGCCGATGTACTTGGGCGCGGACGTTGAATACTCACCGGACAGTCCGGTGCACCACCGGACAGTGCGGTGATTTTTAGCCACGTCGCCCCGCCGATTCCTGAGAGCGGGCAGTTCGCCGCCGAGCCAGCCTGGGGCACCGGACACTGTCCGGTGCACCACTGGACAGTCCGGTGTGCCAGACTGGTGCTGGTTTTGGTTGTCCTAGCCATTCTTTCTTCCATCCTTTTTCTCTTTTCTTGGTCATGTCTCTAGTACTTAGATAAACATGTTAGTAACCAAAAACAATTGACTAAGTCCAGAGACATACCTTTCTCTTTGATTTGCACTTCTTACTTAGTTTGCACATATGAACTCAAAACAATGTGTTGGGCATCTAATCACCAAAACAATTATAGAAATGTCCCAATGGCACATTTCCCTTTCAATCTCCCCCTTTTTGGTGATTCATGCCAACACATTAAAAAGCAACTAAAAAGTGCAAATTGAAGGCCAAATTTACTCACATAGGATTTTGGCATATTTGGATCACTCTTGCCACCACTTGGTTTGTTTTTGCAAATTAAATCCTTTTTCCTATCTCTAAGTCAAACACATTTGTTTGGGCAAATAGAGAGATATTGCAAGAGTAAAAATGATTAAGTGTCAAAAACTCCCCCTTTTCCCATAATCAAAATTCTCCCCATAAGAGACCAAATTTTTTAATAAGAGTCATTTATGCAAAATACAAATTCTAACTATACTGTTTTTTTAATTCACAAGTAGTTGGCTGATCCAGTTGCTTTGGCCTTAATTTCTCCCCCTTTGGCATTAAGCACCAAAACAGGATAACTTTTGGCCCTTTAACCCCATTGCTTCACCAAAATGTCAAATAAGAGCAAAAAGGCAATGAGAGCATTAGTATGAACTTGGAATTTAAATACACATATATCGGAGTGCAGTGGAAGTCTTTTCATCACCCAAGTTCATTTTCCCTTTCAATGGTCCTTCGAGGCTACTTCAAGTGTACTCAAACATACAAGTTAGTCTCAAAGGAGTCAAGTTGTAGCTCATCTCCCCCTAGACATGTGCATCATTTGCATATGGACTTGTGAGGTCCGGGGATGACTTGTACAACTTGAGCACAACAAATAAATGATTTAAATGCTCAAAGTAACATGATCAAAGGCATGAAACACATGTATGCTATAGATCAATCCAAGTTACACGAATCTAAGACATTTAGCTCACTACGCAGCCTGCAAAACCTTTTCTCATCTAAAGGCTTGGTGAAGATATCGGCTAGCTGGTTCTCGGTGCTAATGTGGTAAACATCGATATCTCCCTTTTGCTAGTGGTCTCTCAAGAAGTGATGCCGGATGTCTATGTGCTTAGTGCGGCTGTGTTCAACAGGATTGTCCGCCAAGCGGATTGCACTCTCAATGTCACATAGGAGTGGGACTTTGCTCAGATTGTAGCCGAAGTCTCGAAGGGTTTGCCTCATCCAAAGCAGTTGCACGCAACACTGTCCTGCGGCAACGTACTCGGCCTCAGCGGTGGATAGGGCAACAGATGTTTGTTTCTTGGAACTCCAGGTAGGGGTGGCAATGGGTACGGGTATGGGTAAATAACCGCAGATAATTATCCATTGGATATGTGTATGGTGGAATTTGATATCCGCGGGTACGGTTATTGATATAATAAGGTATCCGCGGATATTTTTTTACGGGTATGGATATCTAGTATCCATACCTGTTACCCAATAGATATCTAACATGTGGGCCATACAGATTTATATATTATCATAAATTCTTATTTTTCAATTTTTATCCATAACATGTTGTTTGGTACTGAAATTATCATTTAATGCTATTGGAATGATAATTATTTGAAATGTAATAAAATTGTTGTTTGGTGTTTAATGCTAAAATTGTAGTGGGCGGGCGGGTAACGGGTATCCACTGGATAGCGGATACCCAGCGTGTACGAGTATGGATACAGATCCATACCCACGAACGTTTATGGGTACGGTTATGGGTTGAGTTTTGTCTCGCGGGTATGGATTCACGAACTATATATCCGTGTACAACCCGCCCGATTGCCATCCCTAACTCTAGGACACCAGGGACCTTCCTAGAAACTGGCACGTCCCTGATGTACTCTTCCTATCAATCTTGCACCCGACAAAGTCAGAGTCTGAGTATCCAATTAAGTCAAACGTAGACCCCTTTGGATACCAGATCCTGAAGCAAGGCGTAGAAACTAAATACCTAAGAATTCGCTTAACGGCCACAAGGTGACTCCTTGGGGTCGGATTGAAATCTAGCACACATGCATACACTAAGCATAATGTCCGGTCTACTAGCACAAAGATACAATAATGAACCTATCATTGACCAGTATGCCTTTTGATCAACGGACTTACCTCTTTTGTTGAGGTCGAGATGTCCGTCAGTCCCCATCGGTGTCTTCGCGGGCTTAGCATCCTTCATTCCAAACCTCTTGAGAAGATCTTGAGTGTACTTTGTTTGGGAGATGAAGGTGCCGTCCTTGAGTTGCTTAACTTGGAATCCAAGAAAGTAGTCAACTCACCCATCATTGACATCTTGAATTTTTGCATCATTACCCTGCTAAACTCCTCACAAGACTGTTGGTTAGTAGAACCAAATATTATGTCATCGACATAAATTTGACAAACAAAAAGATCACCATCACAAGTCTTTGTAAAAAAGAGTGGGATCAGCTTTCCCAACCTTGAAAGCATTAGCAATTAGAAAATCTCTAAGGCATTCATACCATGCTCTTGGGGCTTGCTTAAGTCCATAGAGCGCCTTAGAGAGCTTATATACATGGTCGGGATACCTATCATCCTCAAAGCCAGGGGGTTGTTCCACGTATACCTCCTCCTTGATTGGCCCATTGAGGAAAGCGCTCTTCACGGCCTTAAGGAATGGTGAGCGGCATAGGCTAATAAAATCCGATTTGACTCTAACCTAGCCACAGGAGCAAAAGTCTCCTCAAAATCCAAACCTGCGACTTGGGCATAGCCTTTTGCCACAAGTCGAGCCTTGTTTCGTGTCACCACTCCGTGCTCGTCTTGCTTGTTGCGGAACACCCACTTGGTTCCCACAACATTTTGCTTTGGACGTGGCACCAGGCTCCAGACTTCATTCCTTTTGAAGTTGTTGAGCTCTTCCTGCATGGCCAACACCCAGTCCGGATCTTGCAAGGCCTCTTATACCCTGAAAGGCTCAATAGAAGAGACAAACAAGTAGTGCTCACAGAAAGTAGCTAATCGTGAGCGAGTAGTTACTCCCTTGCTGATGTCACCTAGAATCTGATCGACGGGGTGATGTCTTTGAATCGTAGCTCGAACTTGGGTTGGAGGGGCCCGTGGTGCTTCTTCCTCCATAATCTGTTCTTCCTGTGCTCCCCCTTGATCACACTCCTCTTCTTGAGGTACTTGTACATCATATTGAGTTGGGGGATGCACCAGTGTCGAGGAAGAAGGCTGATCTTGTTCCTGTAGTTCCTGTGGTCGCACGTCTCCTATCGCCATAGTTCGCATAGCGGCCGTCGGAACCTCATCTTCATCTATATCATCAAGATCAACTTGCTCTCTTGGAGAGCCATTAGTCTCATCAAATACAACGTCGCTAGAGACTTCAACTAATCTAGATGACTTGTTGAAGACCCTATACGCCTTTGTATTTGAGTCATATCCTAGTAAGAAACCTTCTACTGCCTTGGGAGCAAATTTCGACTGTTTACCTTTCTTCACAAGAATGTAACAATTGCTCCCAAATACAAGAAAATAAGAAACATTTGGTTTGTTACCAGTTAGGAGTTCATAAGAAGTCTTCTTGAGAAGACGGTGCAGATAGAGCCGATTTATGGTGTGGCAAGCTGTGTTCACAACTTCCGACCAAAACCGCTCAAACGTCTTGAACTCTCAAAGCATCGTTCTCGCCATGTCGATTAGCGTCCTGTTCTTCCTCTCTACCACACCATTTTGTTGTGGTGTGTAGGGAGCGGAGAACTCGTGCTTGATGCCTTCCTCCTCAAGAAACTCTTCAACTTGTAGATTCTAGAACTCGGACCCATTGTCGCTTCTTAACTTCTTCACCTTAAGCTCAAACTCATTTTGAGCTCTCTTTAAGAAGCGCTTTAGGGTCCCTTGGGTTTTGGATTTGTCCTGCAAAAAGAAAACCCAAGTGAAGCGGGAAAAATCATCAACTATAACAAGACCATACTTACTTCCCCCGATGCTGAGGTAGGCAACGGGTCCGAAGAGATCCATGTGAAGAAGCTGTAGTGGTCTTGATGTCGTCATCACATTCTTGCTGTGATGAGTGCTTCCCACTTGTTTCCCTGCCTGACATGCTGCACAAGGTCTGTCTTTCTAAAAACAGACATCGGTTAGTCCTAACACATGATCTCCTTTAGAAGTTTATGAAGGTTCTTCATCCCAACATGTGCTAGACGGCGATGCCACAACCAGCCCATATTAGTCTTAGCGATTAAGCATGCATCTAGATCGGCATTCTCTTTCGAAAAATCAACTAAATAGAGCTTGCCATCTAATACACCCTTAAAAGCTAATGATCCATCACTCCTTCTAAAGACAGATACATCTACATTTGTGAATAAACAATTATAACCCATGTTACATAATTGACTCACAGATAACAAATTATATCGGAGCGATTCAACTAAAAACACATTAGAGATAGAATGCTTGGATGTGATGGCTATCTTTCCCAATCCTTTGACTTTGCCTTAGTTCCCATCTCCAAAGATGATCGAATCCTGGGAATCCTTGTTTTTGACGTAGGAGGTGAACATTTTCTTCTCCCCCGTCATGTGGTTCGTGCATCCACTGTCGATAATCCAGCTTGAGCCCCCGAATGCATAAACCTGCAAGGCAATTTAAGCTTGGGTTTTAGGTACCCAACTCCTGTTGGGTCCTACAAGGTTAGTCACAATAACTTTTGGAACCCAAATACAAGTCTTGTCTCCCATGCATTTGGATCCCAATTTTCTAGCTACTACTTTTGCATTTTTACATGAAAGCACAAAGGAAGTATCGCAAGCATGATAGACAGTAGTAGGTCTATTGCAATTTCTCCTAGGCGCATGAGACACAACATGATTACGCCTAGGCCTATTTTTACCATAAGCATAAGTAGAGCTAGAAGCAACCATAGCATGAGAATTGTGGTAAACAGATAAAGCGGCATGATTATAGCACCTATCATTATAAGCATGACTAGTGAATTTCCTATCATAAATATAGGCATGGTTGTTTTGAGAGCTACTAGCCATCAGAGCCTTCCATTTCTCCTTGTTGAGAACGGAAGTCTTTTGGCTTGTTAAGTTCTTGGTTTCCTTTCGAAAACCAGGTCCATCTTTAATTGAGGGGTGTCTACCAATGGTGTAGGCATCCCTAGCAAATTTTAATTTCTCATAATCATCTTTGCAAGTCTTAAGTTGAGCATTAAGACTTGCAACCTCATTGTTTAATTTAGCAATAGAAGTAACATGTTCATCATAGGCATCAATATCAAAGTCTTTATATATATTGCAAATAATGACATGCTCTACACATGAACTAGTTTCATTAACTTTCTCTAGCTTAGTATTTAATTAAACATTCAAATTATTTAAGCTAGAAATGGATTAATGACAGGAAGATAGATCAGACGACATTATTTCATTTTTCTTAATTTCTAAAGCAAGAGATTTTTGAACACTAAACTTATCATGTTCCTCATATAAAATATCCTCTTGCTTTTCTAGCAGTCTATGCTTTTCATTAAGAGCATCGATTAATTCATTAGTTTTCTCTACTTTAGCTCTATCTAATCCTTTAAACAAATCAGTGTAGTCTATCTCATCATCGGAAGATTCCTCATCGCTAGAAGAAGAGTACTTTGGAGTGTCCCGAATGCGTACCTTCTTCTCCTTGGCCATAAGGCATGTATGGCGTTTGTTGGGGAAGAGCGAAGATTTGTTGAAGGCCGAGGCAGCTAGTCCTTCATCCTCAGAGTCGGAGGAGGAGCAGTCGGAGTCCCATTCCTTCCCAATGTGTGCCTCGCCCTTGGCCTTCCTATAGTTCTTCTTCTTTTCCCTCTTCCCATGCTTTGCTTGTTCCTGGTCATTATCATTATCGGGGCATTGAGCTATGAAATGACCAATCTTACCGCATTTGAAGCAAGAGCACTTTCCCCTTGTTTTGTTCTTGTTGGGGTACTCCTTGCGTCCTTTTAGCGTTGTCTTGAAGCGCTTGATGATAAGCGCCATCTCATCTACATTGAGCCCGGCAGCCTCCACTTGTGCCACCTTGCTTGGTAGCACCTCCCTGCTGCTAGTCGCTTTGAGGGCAACAGGCTATGGAACATAGACGAGCAGTGGACCGTTCAATGCATCGTCCATGTATCAAGCTTCTTTCACCATCATACGCCCGCTCACAAATTTTCCGAGTATTTCCTCGGGCGTCATCTTGGTGTACTTGGGGTTTTCATGAATAAGATTCACAAGATGAGGGTCAATTACTGTAAATGACCTGAGCATGAGTCGGACGACATCATGATCCGTCCATCTTGTGCTTCCATAGCTTCGGATTTTGTTGACCAGGGTTTTGAGCCTATTGTAGGTCTGTGTTGGCTTCTCTCCCCTAATCATCGCGAACCTCCCCAGCTCGCCTTCCACCAGTTCCATCTTTGTGATCATGGTGGCATCATTACCCTCATGTGATATCTTGAGAGTACCCCAGATTTGCTTAGCGTTGTCCAGGCCACTAACTTTATTGTACTCATCCCTGCAAAGGGATGCTAGCAAAACAGTAGTAGCTTGGGCATTTTTATGAATTTGTTCATTTATAAGCACATGACTATATGTACTATCAAAATGCATCCCATTTTCCACAATTTCCCAAATGCTAGGATGGAGAGAAAATAAATGACTACGCATTTTATGATTCCGGAAAGAATAGTCCTCTCCATCAAAGTGTGGGGGTTTCCTAAGTGGAATTGAAAGTGAATGGGCATTTGAATTATACGGAATGCGAGAATAATCAAAGGAGTAGTTTTGATTAACTGTCTTTCTTTTGGACGAGTCGTCGTCGTCGTCATCCTTTGGTGAAGAAGAGGAGGTGTCGCTGTCATAATATATGATCTTCTTGATGCGCCTCTTTTTCTTCCCATCCCTCTTCTTGTGACTCGAGCCTGAGTCAGTGGGATTGTCGTCTCTTGGCTCGTTGAAGAGGGACTCCTTCTACTTGTCGTTGACCACCATCCCCTTACCCTTAGGATCCATTTCTTCGGTCGGTTAGTCCCTTAGATGAAGAGTACTACTCTGATACCAATTGAGAGCACCTAGAGGGGGGGGGTGAATAGGTGATCCTGTAAAATCAAACACTAAATAACCACAAACTTGATTATGAACATGTTAGTGTGATTTAACCAAGTTGTTATGAAGCGAGCTCTTGCGAACAAAACAATCACAGAAAAGCAACACAAGAGACACACGATTTTTATCCCGTGGTTCGGCCAAGTAACACTTGCCTACTTCCACGTTGTGGCGTCCCAATGGACGAGGGTTGCACTCAACCCCTTTCAAGTGATCCAATGATCGACATGAATACCACGATCTTTTCCTTTTGAGATCTTTTCCCATTTGCGAGGAATCTCCACAAGTTGGAGCCTCTCGCCCTTACAAAGTTTGATCACAAGAAGCACAAGAGTAAGGGAGGGAAAGCAACGCACACAAGATTCAATCCACAGCACACACACGCACACAAGCCAAGACTTGAGCTCGAAACACAGCACAGAGAGTTCACAATGTAGGAAACGGGTGACGCCTAAGAGGGGGGGGGTGAATTAGGACTTCTAAAACTTTCGCTAAACTAGGCCACAATTAAATCCCTAGAGCAAAACCTATGCAAATAGTCAAACTAGAATGTGCAAACTAGGTTTTGTCTAAGTGTTGCTATCTCTACCGCAAAGGCTAAGTTTCAATCTACACTAGATATGTATGAATACAAGATTGAAACTTAAATGCTTAATATAAATGCGGAAACTTAAAGAGCAAAGTAGAGAAGCAAACTCTCGTGGATGACGCCGGTATTTTTACCGAGGTATCCGGAACCGTGCAAGGTCCCGACTAATCCTCGTTGGTGCCCCTACGCGAAGAGAAGCCCACGCGAGGGCCAAGCACCTCGGTCGAGTAACTCCGTAGAGAGCCGCGGGCCTTCTCCACACGCAAGTGGTGCTCCGCTTCCGGCTCCTCTCGGACGCTCCCCGCCGTCTCCACTATCGAGCTTCCGGCCGAAACGCCGCGGGCCTCGTTCCCTCCGGTACACGGTGGCGGCCGTGACACAAACGCGGTTGTCACGGTCTCGCAAGACTCTCGCCCCACTCGGTACAATTACAATGGCTCACACAAGAGCCGAGGGGTTGTGAGGTTTATCTAAACTCGCTCAACAATCTAGGGTTCACCTAGAGCAAGCGCTAAAGCGGTCTAACTAACCTAAGCACTTCGCAAAGCACCTACGCTAATCACCGAGTGATTCTATTAAGCACTTGGGTGTTTGAGCACTTGGAAATGTCTACAATATGCCTTGGTATGTTGCTTGGGCTCCCACACCTCCAAATGGCCGGTTGGGTGAAGTATATATAGGCCCCAACTCAAATATAGCCGTTGGAAAGCAGTTCTGCAGCTTTCTGCGGCGCACCGGACAGGTGCACCGGACTGTCCGGTGGTGCACCGGACATCCCACGTGTACTAGCCGTTAAAAGTAGCCGTTTGAGCTTCCGAAGATGGCGCACCGGACATGGCGCACCGGACGGTCCGGTGTGCACCTGACAGCCCATGTCCGCTTGTCGTATTTTGGCCGTAACTTTTAGCTCCGAACTCCGATTTCGATGATCTTGTACTTTTTGGAAAGCTTATGAAATTCTCTACATCCCAGAGTTGAAGCCATACCAGTTTGAGCAAATTTGGCACACCGGACAGTCCGGTGTGCACCGGACATCCCATATGCTGCTCTTGTTTTTTCAGCAATTCCGACTTCGTATTGTGGCCATAACTTTTAGCTCCGAACTCCGATTTTGATGATCTTGGACTTTTTGGAAAGCTTATAAAATTATCTACATCTCAGAGTTGAAGCCATGTCAGTTTGAGTAGATTTGATTTTGTGAAACACTTCCAATTCAGTCAGCCCTTCCTCTCAACTTTGTCAAGTTCACTTTTGTTTTGCATCTTTGTATCTCACTTCTACTTCTTGATGTGTTGGACTCTTAGCATATATAAATTGTCTTCAATATGACTTTGTAATGTCTTATATGGGTATTATAATGTCTTCTTTGAGGTGTTGCATCCTCAGAGCCTCAGTCCAATCCACTTTGCATCCTGTGGACTACAACACACAAACACTTGGAAAATACATTAGATCACATGTTGTGTTAATCATCAAACACCAAAATCTATTAAGCCAAATGGCCCGGGGTCCATTTTCCTTACAATCTCCCCCTTTTTGGTGATTGATGACAACACAACCAAAGCAAGCAAATATTACAAACATTTGAATATAAATATACAATCTACTTGCTAGGATGCATGTTTGTCCCCGTAATGTGAGATTATGGACTTAAGCCTCCCCCTAACTCCATAATTCACTTACTTCCTATTTTAGACCAAAATGCAAAAACCACTTGAAAGATCAAAATTTTAATTTGGTGGTGTTTGGTGTTTGATAACATTTTCATTGCTTTGGTCCCTACAACTTCTCCCCCTTTGGCATCAACCACCGAAAAGGAAGACATTAAAAGCATATAGGAAGCAAATAAGAGCTTGTCCTCAAAAGATTACTCCCCCTAAATGAGTATTCTCCTTTAGAAAGAGTTTTTCTCCCCCTTTAGAGATGAAGAAAAGCTCCCCCTGATAGAGATCTTAGGAAAAAGCATGTGAAAATTAGAGGTGCAAGACATGATTTGAAAAGACTAACTTCCCTTATGCATAGGTAACAGAATATGAGTTAACCACTTATGCATTTTTAGCAACATGGAAGTATATGATATGAAATATAGTCTAATCAAATATTGGAGAAGACATGTAAATGATACTAGATGTAGTCTCAAAAGATACCGATTGAAATTCAATGGCGAGCTTGAGAGACATGAGAGTTCTTGGAGATTTTGCAGTGGAAGATTGTTGTCTTTCTCCGGGGACCTCATTTTCCTTACAATGAGACTATCACATGAAATAGACTTGAAAAGGTGTTAGTCTCAAAGTATTAGATTATAGAGTAACCTCCCCCTGAAGATGTGCATACAAGTTTTGAATACTTGTTGGAGACATGCACTTTGATTTGATATCAAGAGGGGCAAATTATCTATAATCCGAACTTTGGCACATATAAGTTAAATGATACAACTTGTAGAAATCAAATTTTTCAATTGATGCATCATTTACTATGGAGTGATATAGAAGCTATGTGTCGTGCTTAAATAAATATTTTAAGCCATGTAGGTTTGCTTAAGTGTATGAATTTAAAACAAGCAATCCTACCATATGATTCACCTAGTATGCATAATTTTAAACAAAGGTAAATAACAAATGTAATACTAGGCAAGAAAGGTAAACTAGATACAAGGTAAATAGATACGCATATCTAAAAACAAGAGATACAATAAATCTAGTTACCTTAGTCATGGGTGGGAAATTTGGGTCCAAAATTTTCACTAACCCACTTGGCAATAAACTTGATCCAATATGATGTATCCCATGATATACATCCCAACTTTGCCAAGTCTCCAAATTTCCCGCAGACCTTCGGTCCACTCACTTCCCTTTTGGGATCCAAACCTTCTTGGTGCTTTTCATGGTTGAAATTATTTCCTTTGGCACCCAGATGCGTTTGGCCCCCTTTCCTTTGTTGCCTTGCTTGTTGGCCTTGATTGCTATCACCTTTCCATTCTTTTTCTTCTTGATCAAATATGGTGTAGCATTCTTTTTGTTCACCTTTTTGATGTAGGTGCTGGAGATTTTGCTTGATGGCTTTTGCTTGACCTTTTGCCTTTGATTATCCCTGGTCATCACCTTGCATTGGAAAGACTTGTGGCCTTCCATGTGGCATAACCTACAAATCACGGTTTCTCCCTCTACAGGCTTGTTCACTCCCGCAGTGGTGTTATCCTGTGGAGGTCGGATTTGTTTGGCTTTGCCTTTCTTGTCATCCAAAGCCTTTCCAAGGCGAGCCACTTCTTGCTTTAATTGTTCATTTTCCTTTGCAACCTCATCCGAACATTTCTCTACAACAATATTCTCAACAACGACTTGGTTGCAGGAGTTAGAATCATCAATTAAATCAAAGCAGGAAGTAGAAGCATCTTTCTTAATTATTTCAGGTATTTCAACTAAAGATGCTGCTGGGGTGCTACCAATGTTTTCTAGCTTAGTAGTTAGCTCATTATTGTGTATGCTAAGAATTTCCATTTTCTCTAGCAAATTTTCAATAGCTTCTTGGGAGCTAGCTAACTTAGCCTTAAGTTTTTCATTCTTTTTAATAAGGCTATCATCGGTAGCAGTGGATGGAGCACTAGATTCTAATAGCTCAATTTTAGTTGACAGCTCACTATTTAAGTTTGCAAAAGTTTCAAATTTTTCTAGCAAACCTTTATAATCATTTTGGGAGCTAATCAACTTATTTTTCAAAGTTTTAAGTTGAGCTTTTTGCTTAGTGCAAACATCCTGGAAAAATTCTACGGCTTCCACAAGCTCATCTACAGAGGGCTTTCCCTCACCTTCATCATCACTACTATTTTCATCACTAGAGGATGGAATGCTTTTGTTACCTCTTGCCATAAGGCATTTGTGTGATGACCGTGATGAGCGTGATGAGGACCGGTGGCTACGCGTCCTTGGAGGTTCATCTTCACTTGAAGAATCATCCCAAGTTCTAACACTTGTTAGCGCCTTGCCTTTGCTCCTCTCCTTTTTGGGTTTGGCCATATTTGGACAGTTGTCCCTGAAGTGGCCCTTCTCCCCACATGCGAAGCATCCTCTCTTCCTTTGCTTTTTCCTGTCAATGTTAAAGAGAAGATCCTCGACCTGCAGGGGCACACCCATTAGATTAATCTTGCGGATCATCCTCATTACCTTTCCGACGCGTCGGATTGTTTCTTCGTCCTCGGAGGATGATGTGCATGGCTGATTATCTTCATCATCATCCCTTTCTTCTTCTTCCTCTTCTTCGCTTGAGGAACTTGGAGTGGGAGCCTTCTTTTTGCCCTTCCTTTCATCACATGCAAAAGCATATGGTCTTGAGGATGTTGGCTCCTCTCCCCGACTCATTTTTCGCGACATCTCAAAAGCCGCGATTTTCCCAATCACAATGGTCGGGGTCATGTTGCTCAAGTCCTCCATGTTGTGAAGGATGGTGATGATGCTCCCATATCTTTGTTGTGGTAGCAGGGAGATAATCTTCCTCACAATGTCCGCATCACCTAGCTTATTAATGCCAATCGAATTGAGCTCATTGATAATTAGATTCAAACGAGAATACATGTCTCTAACAAGCTCATCATCTTTCATAGCAAAAGAATTATACTCATTTAAGACAAGGCAATGTTTTTGCTCACGGACATTGGATGTGCCGTCATGGAGCTCATGCAATTTTAGCCAAATCTCATTAGCAGTTTTTAAGGTAAATACTTGATTAAAAATATCCATGCTAAGAGATTCATACAAGCAATTTTTGGCTCTAGCATTTAAATGAATTTCTTTTTCCTCACTCGTGGTGGGTTTCTCGGGATTCTTGAGGGGTTTCATCCCGTCACGAGTGACTCTCCAAACACCTAGATCAACAGCCTCTAGGTAACAAGCCATTCTAGCACTATAATATGGGAAGTTAGTGTCGTCGAAGTGTGGTGGCCTATGGATATCCATCCTTCCTCCAAAAAGCGTCAGCTCTTTTAGCGGTGAAGCTAAAGCGTTTCAAATGAGCCAAACCGGGCTCTGATACCACTTGTAGGAAACGGGTGACGCCTAAGAGGGGGGGGGTGAATTAGGACTTCTAAAACTTTCGCTAAACTAGGCCACAATTAAATCCCTAGAGCAAAACCTATGCAAATAGTCAAACTAGAATGTGCAAACTAGGTTTTGTCTAAGTGTTGCTATCTCTACCGCAAAGGCTAAGTTTCAATCTACACTAGATATGTATGAATACAAGATTGAAACTTAAATGCTTAATATAAATGCGGAAACTTAAAGAGCAAAGTAGAGAAGCAAACTCTCGTGGATGACGCCGGTATTTTTACCGAGGTATCCGGAACCGTGCAAGGTCCCGACTAATCCTCGTTGGTGCCCCTACGCGAAGAGAAGCCCACGCGAGGGCCAAGCACCTCGGTCGAGTAACTCCGTAGAGAGCCGCGGGCCTTCTCCACACGCAAGTGGTGCTCCGCTTCCGGCTCCTCTCGGACGCTCCCCGCCGTCTCCACTATCGAGCTTCCGGCCGAAACGCCGCGGGCCTCGTTCCCTCCGGTACACGGTGGCGGCCGTGACACAAACGCGGTTGTCACGGTCTCGCAAGACTCTCGCCCCACTCGGTACAATTACAATGGCTCACGCAAGAGCCGAGGGGTTGTGAGGTTTATCTAAACTCGCTCAACAATCTAGGGTTCACCTAGAGCAAGCGCTAAAGCGGTCTAACTAACCTAAGCACTTCGCAAAGCACCTACGCTAATCACCGAGTGATTCTATTAAGCACTTGGATGTTTGAGCACTTGGAAATGTCTACAATATGCCTTGGTATGTTGCTTGGGCTCCCACACCTCCAAATGGCCGGTTGGGTGAAGTATATATAGGCCCCAACTCAAATATAGCCGTTGGAAAGCAGTTCTGCAGCTTTCTGCGGCGCACCGGACAGGTGCACCGGACTGTCCGGTGGTGCACCGGACATCCCACGTGTACTAGCCGTTAAAAGTAGCCGTTTGAGCTTCCGAAGATGGCGCACCGGACATGGCGCACCGGACGGTCCGGTGTGCACCGGACAGCCCATGTCCGCTTGTCGTATTTTGGCCGTAACTTTTAGCTCCGAACTCCGATTTCGATGATCTTGTACTTTTTGGAAAGCTTATGAAATTCTCTACATCCCAGAGTTGAAGCCATACCAGTTTGAGCAAATTTGGCACACCGGACAGTCCGGTGTGCACCGGACATCCCATATGCTGCTCTCAGGTTGTGGCCATAACTTTTAGCTCCGAACTCCGATTTTGATGATCTTGGACTTTTTGGAAAGCTTATAAAATTATCTACATCTCAGAGTTGAAGCCATGTCAGTTTGAGTAGATTTGATTTTGTGAAACACTTCCAATTCAGTCAGCCCTTCCTCTCAACTTTGTCAAGTTCACTTTTGTTTTGCATCTTTGTATCTCACTTCTACTTCTTGATGTGTTGGACTCTTAGCATATATAAATTGTCTTCAATATGACTTTGTAATGTCTTATATGGGTATTATAATGTCTTCTTTGAGGTGTTGCATCCTCAGAGCCTCAGTCCAATCCACTTTGCATCCTGTGGACTACAACACACAAACACTTGGAAAATACATTAGATCACAGGTTGTGTTAATCATCAAACACCAAAATCTATTAAGCCAAATGGCCCGGGGTCCATTTTCCTTACACACAACTCAAACGGAGCTCAAATCACTAACACAATCAATCAAATGCGTGGAGGCGGAGTCTAGGAGTCTTAGGATGCTTAGTGAATGCTTGGTGTACTGCTCCATGCGCCTAGGGGTCTCTTTTATAGCCCCAAGGCAGCTAGGAGTCGTTGGAGATCAACTTTGAAGGCAATTCTTGCCTTCTGTCGAGTGGTGCACCGGACAGCTACTGTAGCAGTCCGGTGCACGATCTCCTTCCATATCGGGCGCATCCAACCGTTGGGCCGGCGGTCCCGTTGGCGCACCAGACACTATCCGGTGTGCCCAACCGACCGTTGGCTCGGGCGGCTCTGACTCACCGGATAGTCCGATGCACCACCGGACAGTCCGGTGATTTTTAGCCGCGGCGCTTTCTCCTTTTCCCGAGAGCGACGAGTTCGTCGCCGATGTACTTGGGCGCGGACGCTGAAGACTTACCGGACAGTCCGGTGATTTTTAGCCACGTCACCCC
The DNA here is from genome assembly GCF_902167145.1 of Zea mays. NCBI lineage: Eukaryota > Viridiplantae > Streptophyta > Magnoliopsida > Poales > Poaceae > Zea > Zea mays. Next base: position 5,968,535 of record NC_050104.1, on the reverse strand, counting down.
ACCGATTCCCGAGAGCGGCCAGTTCACCGCCGAGCTAGCCTGGGGCACCGGACACTGTCCGGTGCACCACCGGACAGTCCGGTGTGCCAGGCTGGTGCTGGTTTTGGCTGTCCTAGCCATTCTTTCTTCCATCCTTTTTCTCTTTTCTTGGTCATGTCTCTAGTACTTAGATAAACATGTTAGTAACCAAAAACAATTGACTAAGTCCAGAGACATACCTTTCTCTTTGATTTGCACTTCTTACTTAGTTTGCACATATGAACTCAAAACAATGTGTTGGGCATCTAATCACCAAAACAATTATAGAAATGTCCTAAGGGCACATTTCCCTTTCACTCGTAACATGCAGCAACAATGGGAATAAAACCCTAAGTACGCAAGTACTCAATAAGACTTACCCGACTAAAGAAAAGACTCTCAAGGGTATGCTGGTTTTAAAAGGATTCAATGAATGGTTTGTCAAGAATCAAAGACTCTGTTTGCAGAAAAGCTTACTATGAGTGGATCCTTAAAAATCCATTTTTACTTGTCAAGTTAAGTAAAGTTACCTGCATCTAGAGTTCTTTCTATCCTAATTCAAGCACTTGACCTAAACTAGCCGTCTTTTATCATCCCATCAGTTCACTGGATTGCTACGTGTAAGTCAGTGACCAAGTCTTCATGTCCGAGAAGTAACGACGATCCGAATCGATTAATACTCAGCTGAGGATCTCCAATCACACGATATATGTAGCACTTAACCCTTGCATATGTCAACTCACCACTGGGTTTCTTAAGACCAGACCGGGTTCACGCCAACCGAGAGCACATATACACCACCGTCCAACCTCTTGCCACGAAGGGTACACGCTACTCTCGCCATCTCTCCACTCCCATTGCGTGTTGGCCTTTCTGGTATTAGTCTGTCCAAGGCAAAGCTTACCCATGACGAGGCATGTGACCAGTTAAAGGGTCCTCGGTCAGTAGGCCCACATCGATACGGTCCTTAAGCGATTCAGACGGAGACACTACACCGTGACTTCCTTCTCATGCAAGTCATCGTCCGGTCTCAGCTTTATTATTTTAAACCCAAAGTTTGGTACCTGACAGAGGTACATCTTTTCAGATGTTGAACCCATCAAGGCCCTGATGGATCCACTATCACAAGTTTTTCTTTGTAAAAATTCCCATCCAGTCTGAAGCATCACTTTTTGTTTTAAAACAAAACATTTTGTTTTTCTAAAGCAAGGCTAAGCATCAAAAATCCTTTTCATAAAAGGGTATCAAGGAAGGGTAATAAATTTTCTAAGAAAGGAAATGCATCAATTATTTAGCACACAACTCCTATCACCTAATGCATCAGACAAGGTGATAAAGATTTTAAAACAGCAATGAGGTGGCAAATGCACCGGGCCTTGCCTAGAAGAACACTAGGTTAGTGTTTGTTAGACGACGTCCACTTGGCGATCAGCCTTTGTTCTGATACTTGCTCCGTCTATCCATCTTCAGGTTCGTTCATCCGCATCACCTTGCGAATGGCTCACGCTTTCCAGCATCTTGTGGTCGACTCAGTTCTGATCCTTCGCATCACGTGATTAATTATCGTACCTAAATGAAATGCATAATGCACATGTATGAATTTAAAAAGAACTAGCACAATACTAGATAATGTTATACGGTCGAGGATTACACACTACTAACAAGTCCTTAGAACCAATTACAAGAAACGCCAGCTGTCGATATAATACTAACGATAATATTCATGCTTCTTATGCTCATCTGGTGCTAGCTCAACATCAAAAACAACACACTAAGCATGAATTTTATATCTTTCTTAGCTAACACATAATACCAAAGACTAACAATACTGAGGTTAATTAATCTAGTATACCTCGGACTTAGAATAACAATTAGTAGCTTTATAATTAACTTTAAAATTACTATTTCATAGTCTCGTAAGTAGAGTATTATCAAGGATTTTAGATCTTTATAAGACTATAATTTTAAGGCCTAACGACTTAAAACATTAATGAACGAGGGCCGCTTAGACGTTTTCAAATTTAACGGAAATAGACCTAATGACATCACTTGCTTCTCAATATTTAGGACAAGAATAAATACTTATTCAAGATTATTAATCTAAATGATCCATCTATGATATTTCATCAATCAACAAGCATAAAGCATCATGGATATCACAACAGGGCACTGACTCCATACAATTAAACGAAACCCGCCATATGCTATACTTTGACTAGACACTAGAAACACAAACACAAGACCTACTTTCCATAACGTTAATTCGACCACTCATCAGATACGAAACACCGATTTAATTCTTCTCTCATAACCTATGTTTTTGAACCTAAACTTAGCTACACGACACGACGACTTCACAATCGTGAACACAATCATCACGCTACATGTAGCTCCCGTATTCCAACAAGCGTCTAATAAACGCGTGCCTATGCTACAAGCGGGGTAATCGTCGCGACATACATATCTATCAATCCATCCATTAAACCAATTATTGGAAGTGGCGAATTAGCTTACCATAATTAATTCTGACTTGAAACCATGAAATTGATGACGCCTTTCAGCTCTAGCATTTCCCCGAATATATGGTGAGTGTCGCATCGAATCACACTTCTTCTTCCACATCGAGAATTCTCCGGCTGCGTACTAATTTGTTTCCTTCTACGCCTAATCTTCTCGGATTTTGGAGTGAACACAAATCGGAGACGTCATGTAGGAGCTAGCATCGAGGCGAGGCGACCGAACGACGATGGCGAGACAAAGGTCGGAGATGACCGGAAATCAACGACAAACACTAGAGTTCCACGACGGGCTGCTGTGATGGGGCGTCGAGGCGCTGTCCAGGGCAAATAGGAGATCAACGACCTGCAACGGACATGGCAGGTTCGAGGCGGCGCTGGGCTCCATGGGAGGACAGGGAGCCGGAAGCAGGGGCGCGGTGGCCAGTTGCCATGACCGAGCAGGGAATGGCGGCTGTCGGGTCGGCGACCACACACTCTGTGTTGTCGCCCAGGACCATGGAGTGTAGGTGCCGAGCGCCATGGATTGGAGCTAGGACGGCTAGCGAAGGGAGCGAGCTGGAAGAGAAGACTGGCCAGCACCATAGTGCGCAGGAGAAACTCACGAGCAGGATACCGGCGTGATGATGGGGTTGACGCAGGGGCAAGCACGAACAGACAGAACGCCGAGCGTCGCGGGCGAGCTCCATGGCAGAGCACCGACGAGCAGCAACAGAGAGCAGGGCGCACGGCATAGCGAGCTCGAGGCGGTGCCGAGCAGGGGGAGCCGCCATGGGCAAGATCTGAGCTGTGGAGCGAGCGACTGGACGCCATGAGAGGACGCGCGCGCAGGGGTGCTCCAGAGCGCGCGGCTGGGGAAGGAACTCAGGGAGAGGGGCGCGCCATGGCTGAGGGAGCTCGGTGAAAGGGAAGCCACGGCGCACAGGGAGAAACGTCGGTGAGCTAGGGAGCTCCGGCCGGGCGCGAGCGAGCAGAGGGGAGGGGGAGGGGCGCGGCGCTGGAGAGAGAGAGAGAGAGCGCGCCAGCCATGGTAGCAGGGGCACGTGGAGGAGAAGCCGGTTGCGCGCGGCTGGAGGAGGGAGGAGCAGGGAGCTGCACAGTGGCCATGGATGCAGGGAGGGCACGCCATGGGGAGCTCGGCTGGGCACTAGAGAGCCGAGCGGTGTCTGGCTGTGCGAGGAAGAAGAAAGCACGACCAGGAGATAAGGCCGCGGCTCGTGCGCATGAAAAAATCAGGGAAAGAGCGGCGACCGCAGATAGGGATAGAGGCGACTGAAAACAAATTTGTGAAGATATTTTCATTTCTTCCCTTTTTACTCGGAAATTCAAATAAAAGCTTAAATATCAGCCGAAGATCGAGGCTAGAATTTGGAAAGGTGTAAAAGAACCAAATTAAAATGATTTTGGTTACAATATTTTCATCGGCGTTAGATTTAATTGAAATCAGACGAGCTTCACCCGCTATCCGAATATTCGATTTGAGAACAATTCGATTAACAATCCTACATCTTGTTTTTCTTGGATTTTAAATAGAAAAGTGAATCAACTAACTGTTGTTCTGGTTTCGGTTAGTTCCGGTTCAAATAACCCATTGAGTCCAATTCTAATAAATTTATTTGGGGAAAAATCACGGGACTGAGTGAAGTTTCCAGACTCGTATCGTGCAATAAATGAATTTTAAATAGGCACAGTACTCACAAATTTTCAGAACAATTACGTTCCAAATTTCGTGAAAACTTGGGAAGAGTCTAAATAGACAGAAACAAATGCGATATTAAAACCGCGATAGACGAAGATGATTAAAATTTAGCATCCGTTTTATTCACCGCTATCACGTGTTAAAGTCTGCACTCGTGGTCGAGCAGACGATAAACACCTGGGGTGTTACACTCTCTCTCAAACGGTCACTTAGATTGAGTGAGCCATTCCTTAATCACATGGGTCACTTAGACCCCGTATGGACCACCACACACTTGGTGTCTCTTGCTTTGCTTACAAAGCACTTGAGAAATAGAATGAGAAAGGAAGAAGGCAATCCAAGCGACAAGAGCAACAAAAGAACACTAAACACCCTCTCTCAAGTCCCTAATGGAATTGAGTTGATTTGGAGGCTTGGAGAGGATTTGATCTATTGAATGTGTCTTGGAGTGGAGTCTTTTGCTTTTGCAATGAATGAGATGTTGAGAATGCTTGGATGGCAATGAATGTGGTGGTTGGGGGGTATTTATAGCCCCCAACCACTTTCTAGCCGTTGGCAAGGGCTGCTGGCGATGGGCGCACCGGACAGTCCGGTGTGCCATCGGACAGCCACTATGCACTGTCCGGTGCGCGCCACGTCAGCACAACTGTTAGGGTTCAAAGCACTTGACCGCTGGAGACGTTTGTCTTCTAGCTACACCGGACAGTCCGGTGCCCTCTAACTTCTACGCTCTGACTTGTACCACGGTACTATTGCGCACTGTAGCCCTGTACAGTCGACCGTTGGTGCGCAGGGAGTCGTTGCTCCGCTGACTCACCGGACAGTCCCTTAAATCAACTAAGTATAGCTGACCATCTAGCACTCCCTTAAATGCTATTGAATCATTACTTCTTCTAAAGACAGTAACACCTACGTCAGTAAATAGACAGTTGTAGCCCATTTTGCATAATTGAGAAACAGAAAGCAAGTTGTAATCTAATGAATCTACAAGAAAAACATTGGAAATAGAATGGTCAGGGGATATAGCAATTTTACCCAAGCCTTTGACCAAACCTTGATTTTCATCCTCGAATGTAATAGCTCTTTGAGGATCTTCATTTCTCGTATGAGGAGAACATCCTTTTCTCCCCTGTCATGTGGTTTGTGCACCCGCTATCGATTATCCAACTTGATCCACCAGATGCATAAACCTACAAAGCAAGTTTATGCCTTGTTCTGAGGTGCCCAAATGGTCTTGGGTCCTTTGTCATTAGAAACAAGTACCTTGGGTACCCAAACACAAGTCTTTGGACTCTTGTGTTTGCCCCCAACATATTTGGCAACTAATTTGCCTGATTTGTTAGTTAAAACATAAGAGGCATCAAAAGTTCTAAATGAAATGTTATGTTCATTTGATGCATTAGGACTTTTCCTTTTAGGCATTTTAACATGAGCGTGGAATGCCTAGAGCTAGAAGCCTCATTCTTATACATAAATGCATGATGAGAAATAGTGTGAGGTTTCCTAGCATGAATTTTCCTATCTTATGCTCAGGATAGTTTGCAGGATATAAAATATAGCTTTCACTATCCTGAACCATGGGAGCCTTGCCCTTAACAAAATTAGACAATTTCTTGGGGGCATTAAGCTTGACATTTGCTTTGGTTACCTTGTTGGAACCTAATGCCATACTTAATGTCGGGGCGTCTCCCATTATAGAGCATGCTTCTAGCAAATTTAAAGTTTTCATTTTCAAGTTCATGCTCGGCAATTTTAGCATTTAAAGTAGCTATGTGATCATTTTGTTGTTTAATCATAGCGAGGTGATCATCAATAGCTTCAACATTAATATCTCTACATCTAGTACAAATGGTGACATTTTCAACAGTAGATGTAGATGTTTTGCAAACATTTAATTCCTTAATCTTAGCATTTAATTTATCATTCTCAATTCTAAGACTAGAAATTGAATCATTGCAAACATTTTGTTTTTCAATCTTAGAAACTAAATTAGCATTTTCATTTCTAAGATATGAAATAGAATCAATGCACATGCTAAGCTCCTTAGACAAATTTTCACATTTTTCTACTTCTAGAGCATAGACATTTTCAATTTAACAATTTTTTTATTTTCCTTAACGAGCAAGTCTTCTTGGCATTCCAAGAGATCATCCTTCTCGTTAATGGTTTCAATTAATTCATTTAATTTTTTTCTTTTGGTCCATGGTGAGGTTGGTAAAGAGAGAAACTAAATCATCTTTATTTTCACTAGAGCTACCCTCATCACTAGATGTAGTATATTTGGGTGTGGCTCTAGAGTGTACCTTCTTTTTGCCGTCCTTAGCAATGAGACACTTGTGGCCGATGTTGGGGAAGAGGAGTCCCGTGTTGACGACGATGATGGCGGTGTCCTCGTCGAAGGAAGAGTCGGTGGAGCTCTCGTCGGAGTCCCATTCGCGCCCCATATGTGCCTCGCCACCCTTCTTCTTGTAGTATCTGTTCTTCTCCTTCTTCTTCCCCTTCTTGTCTTTGTCTCTGTCACTTTCACTAGAGTATGGACATTTAGCGATAAAGTGACCGGACTTACCACACCGGTAGCACACCCTCTTGGAGTGGGGCTTGTAGTCTTTTCCCCTCCTTTGCTTAAGGATCTGGCGGAAGCTCTTGATGATGAGCGCCATCTCCTCATTGTCGAGCTTGGAGGCGTCGATTGGAAGCCTACTTGGTGTAGACTCTTCCTTCTTCTCTTCTGTTGCCTTGAATGCAACGGGTTGCACCTCAGGTGTGGAGGTGGCGCCTTGCTCTAAGTTGACAATAGGGTTGGACATTCGGGTTTTTTCTAAACTTCGGTTCGGTTTTTCGGTTTTAAAAAACTTTGGTTCTTCAGACATTAGAAACCGATCGGTTTTCTAGAAAATGAAAAATCAAGAAATTCGGTTTCGGTTTTTTTACTTCAGTTTTTCTGTAAAAACCGAATACCAAACTTATACTCAAGACAATACATACAACAAGTTTACATGATAGATTACACATAATTTTAAAAATAAAAATTATATAGGCACATTTAGAGATACATCATACATCACATACAAACAAGTGAATAATAATTTAATTGTATCACACATTTAGTTCACATAATCTAATAGTCAAATTTGAAAATTGATAAAGTTTGGTATTCTTTTTTTTGGTATTTCGGTTCGGTATACGGTGAAAACCGATTACGATACCGAAAACCGAACTTCTTAGATACAGAAACCGAAACCGAACTACCGAAAAACCGAAATTTCGGTTCGGTATGGTTCGATTTTCGGTTTATGGTAAAAAAGTGCCTACCCCTAGTTGACAATGTGTTTGGAGTCTTTGATCATAAGTTCAAAGCTCACAAACTTGCCAATTACCTCCTCAGGAGACATCTGTTTATATCTAGGATCCCCGCGTATTAATTGAACTTGAGTAGGATTACGAAATACGAGGGATCTTAAAATAACCTTGACCATTTCATGGTCATCCCATTTGGTGCCCCCGAGGTTGCACACTTGGTTCACCATTGTCTTGAGCCGGTTGTACATGGCTTGCGGTTCTTCCCCTTTGTTGAGGACGAATCGACCGAGTTCTCCCTCGATCGTTTCGCGCTTGGTGATCTTGATCACCTCGTCCCCTTCGTGCACAATTCTGAGGACGTCCCAAATTTCTTTGGCATTTTTCAACCCTTGCACCTTATTATACTCCTCTCGACATAAAGAGGCGAGGAGTATATAAGTTGCTTGTGAGTTGAAGTGCCTAATTTGGGCGGCCTCGTCCGAGTCGTAGTCCTCGTCCCCCACCTTTAGTGCCTGCGCTCCAAACTCAACAATATCCCAAATACTTTCGAGGAGTGAGGTTAGATGGTGCCTCATTTTATCACTCCACATACAATAATCTTCACCATCAAAATATGGTGGTTTGCCTAGGGGTACGGAAAGTAATGGAGCGCACTTTGAAATACGGGATAGCGTAGGGGCATCTTATTATACTTCTTGCGCTCATGGCGCTCAGAAGTAGTTGACGACTCGGTGCCGGACGTGGAGGGTGACGAAGAGTCGGTCTCGTAGTAGACCACTTTCTTAATCTTCTTCTTCTTCTTGTCACCTCTCCGATGTGACTTGATGGAGGAAGAGGATTCCTCCTTATACTTGTTGCCTGACTCCCTTGAGAGAGTCCTCCCCGAACTCGCGGCCTTGTCATCGGTCATGATCTCCCTCTTGGCATGATCTCCAGACATCACTTCGAGTTGGTTAGACTCTTAATGAAGCACTGGCTTTGATACCAATTGAAAGTCGCCTAGAGGGGGGTGAATAGGCGAAATCTGAAATTTATAAACTTAAACACACACTAAGGTCGGGGTTAGCGTTAGAATTAAATTCAAGTCCAAAAGATTGTTTCTCTTGCTAGGAGTTGCTCAAAGGATGCGGATAACGTATGGGAGCCAACTTAAATTAATATTAGCAATGAAACATTAGAGAGAGGAAAGAGGGCAAACAAATCAAGCGAGTAGATACGGTGATTTGTTTTACCGAGGTTCGGTTCCAAAGAACCTAGTCCCCATTGAGGAGGCCACAAAGGCTGGGTCTATTTCAATCCTTTCCCTCTCTCTCAAACGGTCACTTAGATCGAGTGAACCTTCCCTTAATCACACGGGTCACTTAGAACCCGCAAGGGCCACCACACACTTGGTGTCTCTTGCTTTGCTTACAAAGCACTTGAGAAATAGAATGAGAAAGGAAGAAGGCAATCCAAGCGACAAGAGCAACAAAAGAACACTAAACACCCTCTCTCAAGTCCCTAATGGAATTGAGTTGATTTGGAGGCTTGGAGAGGATTTGATCTATTGAATGTGTCTTGGAGTGGAGTCTTTTGCTCTTGCAATGAATGAGATGTTGAGAATGCTTGGATGCCAATGAATGTGGTGGTTGGGGGGGGGTATTTATAGCCCCCAATCACTTTCTAGCCGTTGGCAAGGGCTGCTGGCGATGGGCGCACCGGACAGTCCGGTGCGCCACCGGACAGTCCGGTGCGCCACCGGACAAAACTGTGCACTGTCCGGTGCGTGCCACATCAGCGTAACCGTTAGGGTTCAGAGCAGTTGACCGTTGGAGACGTTTGTCTTCTAGCTGCACCGGACAGTCCGGTGCCCTCTAACTTCTGCGCTCTGACTTCTGCCGCGGTACTGTTGCACACTGTAGCTCTGCACAGTCGACCGTTGGTGCGCACGGAGCCGTTGCTCCGCTGGCTGACCGGACAGTCCGGTAAATTATAGCGGAGCACGCCTGGCAGAAACCCGAGAGTGGTTGGTTTGCTGGCTGCCTCGGCTGGCGCACCGGACACTGTCCGGTGCGCCAAATTCCAGCACACTTTAAGTCTTGCTCCAATCTTTGATTGAGTCCCTAACTAAATTTCTTTCTTGGTTTGTGTTGAACCTTATGCACCTGAGATAAATCACATCTAGCCAAACTAGTTAGTCCATACGGTTTGTGTTGGTCGTCAACCACCAAAATCTATTTATAGAAAATGGTTAACCCTATTTCCCTTTCAATTAAACTTTAGCCTCACCTTGTTTACCTTGCATTTTCACCCCAGTTGCTGAGCCCCCACCATAAGTGAGCTCACCCTTGGTTAATTTTGATCAGAAGTTTGCAGATGAAGATTATGATGGTGAACTTGATGGATGCTAGTCTAGTGATACCCCTGGTAATCTTCCTGTAGAAGGATGTCCATGTTTCGTTGTACTTTGATGAATAAAGGTTAAGACATTATGTCTGTTCGAAGTGTAATATGTTATTATAATCTTTATTTACACTTTTATGCATTGTTTATTTGATATATTACACTTGTGATGTCAACATATGTGTGAAAATAGATCCTCACACACATATGCTATGCATTCGATTTTGCCCTTAAAACTGGGTGTGTCGTTTCCTCATCCTTGAACTTCTAGTCTTAGAATCCCCCATCAAAGCCTATAGGATGTCATCCATCATGATGTGTGAAGGTCTAGCCTTAGGTGGAGAAGGTGGTGGAAAGACTCCAGTGCTGATACGGATACAACCACCGATGCTCTTACATGCAGTCCTCTTGACGATAGCCATCTGACCAACCGAGAAACAAACTTTAGAAGAGTGAAGACAAGAAGGATAAGCCAGTACACGGTAGGTTTTTAAGAGAACAAAATAAGACATGTTTTGAATAGACTGGGCTTTCAATTTGTAACTAATCTAGCGACCTAGGGTCAGCATCCTTTGATTCCACTTGTGTCACACCCGGTTTTAGGGGAAAACCGAATGCATAGCATATGTGTGTCATGATCCATTTCACACATATGTTGATGTCACAAGTATATCAAAAGAGACATTGCTCAAATCGTAAATAAGAGTAGAGTACTTTATTACAACTCGAATGACATAATTGTCTTAAACATTATTCAGAAAAGCACAACGGAATTCTAGGGTAATCTCCCACAGGAAGATGACTGATACATCTCTAGATCTAAAAATCATCAATGTCTTTGCCAAAGTATTCCTCTTCACATGCTTCTCATCAAAAGCTAAGCAAGGGTGAGTACACTTATGGTTGGTACTCAACAAGTGGGGTGAAGATGCATAGCTCTCAAGGATAGGCTAGGGTTTATGCGGTTAACATTTTAGTTGGTCAAAATTTTATTAGTGTCATCCATTTACTAAGTGTAAGTATTTACCAATACCTAATTAATCATAAGTAGTAATCATTATCTTGAAAACACTTAAGTAAAACACTTAAGTCAACCACTTGAACCAAAAAAGGATGACAATTTCATCTCCATCTTTACGCTAGATTATCATGTGAGGGTTCAGGTCGCTCTTAACCCCGAGCACGACCGATATATCATTTTTACACTCTACAGAGGTGGTACAACTTTAACCACAAGCCGTGTATCCCTTCTAGCCTGTGTTTGCAAGTCCCATATTCACTTCTGAGGTGAATGGCTAGGGATACACTATGAGGTTTTCATAAAATATATTTAGTATAAAGCCACCCGCAAAGGTTCGCACGTCAGTATTGGTGACCCTCTAGAAGAGGTACCACTTTAGCTAAGACTATCACCCCATATTAACATGAGCTGCCACCAAACCACTGTCATTCTCTCTTTCCCATATTTTAGGTAGGGTTGCTAAGCACTAGGCATATTAGGTTAATTAGCAAAGCTAGAGCCATGATTGCACTGTTTTCCTGGGTGATCACTCCATGTCCAATTCAACACTTATGATTTTGTTAATTATCGAATTGACAACAATAGCAGTATAAACTTTATCTTTGTAACATTAACAACATAAAAGGAGTGACATCAATAAGCTAAGTTAAAGCGGTAGCATACTATTTAAGCATAGCATAATTCCCAGATTAAATCAAGGTATTTGGGTTTGTAAAGACTAAGTATTGCTATATAGGTAATCCCATCAAAATTATGCATATCATAAAAAGTAAACATAATTATCATGATGTGATTGGGATCAAATAGAATATGCAGGCGGTGAAGTCCATTTACCTTTTTCACAAAGGTTCTGAGGTTCTCCTTCAAATTGTTCCTGATTTTCTAATAGCACACATACAAAATAAAAGAAAACTTACACCATTCAATAAACACGCATCATCCATTAAAGAAAAAGAAAACATAAATAATTAAACTCAATAAGAAAGATAATCACTCTATTATTTATTCTTATTTATGCCTACAAGACACAACAACATGACACATTTATCCACCGTCGTACATACATGTCCTTTTTAAACTATCTTGTATTTTGTATTAAAGTGAAAATGGTTGACAACATTATTGTGCAATCACTGCATTTCTAGCATTCTAAAAAAAGATCAGTGCACAAGAGCAAGGAAACACCAGTAAAATAGAATTCCAACCTGATCCCAGCAACCTTTTCTTTTCCTTATACATACAATTGGAGATACACTTGTTATTCAACAATACAAGAATGTTCATCTACAGTTTCCTCCCAATGACTCATTCTCTGTGCACAATAATCCAGCAAATTTAGCTGACAGATCAAATACTATCACAAACAAGCTACCAGATCTACAAGAGCATTGTTGCCCAAGCACAAAGATGTTCACTACAGAGTAACAACTCTGCTACAGATAAGTCCACTTGCGCAGAGCGTTGAGGCTCTCTTGTCCCGTAAGAAAAAGTAGCACCAGCCAGTGGTTTTCTTAGAGGCTCTCTAGAATCTATTCAAAGGCCAAAGTTACAGCGTGTTAGGAACTCCATTTCGGTGTCCACATACTTTGTCCACAGGGCCTTGTATTGGTTCATAGCGACATCAAGCCAGGGCTTCATGTTCCCATCAAAGTGTACCACTGCAGCACTACGGATTGCCTCAGGGCTGATGCTTGGATTATAGCCAAGACCCATTACATGCCATGACTTATCCAGTGGCTTGGTATTGCCGTAAAAGGACATCAGCCCAGCTGTTAGAATGGATGTAGGATCCCACAGCTCGCCATCCTCATTCTGCCATAAGAATATACAAACATCAGTCGCTTGGGTCAAAATCAGATGAATTTTGTTCAGACAAGAATGGGCAACTATTGGCACCGTTTGCATAATGGCATACAGATATTACAAATCAGAGACTAATGCAGAACATATTGTTAGTTAGATCATGAAGTAAACAAGTTTAGGATTCAGAGCAAAGCACCACTAGAGCACATGAACCCTACTCTCATATAGGAACTATTCCAGAAAGATGCCAAGACCCCAATGTGCACCAATCCACTACAGGCACTACTATACTAAAATTTAATATGCCATGTTAGAATTTTAACATTCCTGACAAAAAAGAAAAGAAAATATGAAAAAAAATTATAGACCACAATCCAGCTGCATCAGAACAGAAAAAAAAATGCCAAGGCATGTCTTACATGTTCTCAGAATCAGAAAAAATATTTCTAGTTCCTCTTAAAAAGGAAAGAAAACATAATACACGCAATTTTGTGTCTGTCATCACATCTGAACCCCAGCAATTAGAAGTTACCTGCAACCAAATTGAACTAAGAGGAAGTAAACATCACAACACTAGCTCAATTTGGTGATCCTAAATACTCCCTCATTCGAAATTATGTCATTTTGGCTTTTTTAATATATATCTAGATATAGCATATATCTAGATGCATACTAAAAGTTATGTACCTAGAAAAGTCAAAATGACCTATAATTTAGAACGGAGGGAGTATGTTTGAGCCCCAGTAGTTAGATTTCAGCACTCAACAACCAAATTAAACTAAGAGGAAGTAATCATAAGTTCGTAACACTATAAAACAACCCACGTTAAGATAAGATTTAAAATAAAATTGAGACAATCACTAGGAAACTCATTAAGGCTAGTTTGGAAACTTCAATCCCTCCTGGATTCCCGAGGATTGAGTGGAAAATTAGCTCATTTCCCCCACAATCCCCAGGAATCCCGGAGGGGATTTAAATTTCCAAACTAGCCCTAAAACTGAAAAGAAAAGAAAATACTATAACAATCAAAGCAAACCTTGCTAAGGTATGATTTACAATAATTGTAAGTTTGTTAAACAATAAGCCATAGGAGCTGAGTAGTTGAGCGGATAAGACTGACCATGCAATTGTTTGGGCCAATCCATCGAGGCACTAATATATAATATTAAAAACTCTACAAATGATTTGCTATCCCATGATCTGCATACACAGCCATGAATACCACAAATTACTGTAACCATTAGCCTAGAGACACAAATTTCTTTGTTGCAATACCAAATGTTAATGGCTGAAGCACCCTGTACTTAAATCCAACACATGAATAATGGTCATGAAAAAAAACTTAAACAGAATCCACATCAAGCTAGTGAAAAGGTGAAGTTGAAGCACACATGACCAGAACTACATATGTAGCCACTTATCAACCCCCAATGTACCACAATGTCACTTGTAAGTTGTGAACAGAGATCGGAGCAGCTCACCATTTCCATATACTGATGGAACAATTCTGTGCAACCATCCCGCCGCCATGTCTCAAGGTCGAACACATTTACGCCATATGCCCATGCACAGGCATTGGGCTTGAATCGATCCCGCACAATGGGCTGCGTAAAGTTGAGATACTTCCTGTACCTCCGAAACCCCCCGAAGCACGTCTCCACGGCGCCATTCACCTTCCCGTCCAAGTCGACCTGCCAAAGCGCTGCCAAATCCTTCTGTACCACCACATCGTCCTCCAAAAGCACTACCCTCCGCAGCGACGGGAACATATCTGGGAGGTAGAACCTCAGGTAATCCAGCAACTCGACGTCCCTGTTGCCGGCGTCGATCTGCCTGACCACGGGCGAGTTGGTGGCATTGAGGAACGGAAAGTCGGAGTGAGCAAGGAGCTGGACGTGCACGCCAAGCGGCGGCGGGCGCCGCGCGAACCAGACCCGGAATGCAGGCAGGTACATGGGCGCGGTGACCACATGGAAGACGTGGCGCGAGGGGTCGGCCGCGGCGCGTGCAGCCGAGGCCACCACGACGGAGATGGCGAGCACGTTGTCGGAAAAGATGGCGTAATGGTACAACGCGGGGTCATCGAACTCGGGGGACGGGTCGGGATCGTCTGCGAATGCGGTGGGGTTGGCGAGGCGGGCCTCGAGGAGGCGCATGGCGAGGCAGTGGAGCGACTTGGGGGTGGAGTCCGCAGCGATGCGGGAGGACATGCGCCCCGCGCGGCGCGCGCGAGAGAGCTGCTCGCCGACGGCGAAGACGGTGTCGGAGAGCTTGTGGATCTTGGACTGAGTGTCGAAGCCCTCCTTGGCGTCAGCGGCGAGGCCGCGCGCGAACTTGATGCGCTCGCGGGCCTCCTTTTCGAGGGGCCTGAGCGCGTCCTCGGGGAGTGAGGAGGAGAGGTGGGAGGCAAGGCGGGCGGAGAGCGCGGAGAGGTCGGAGGAGAGGGACGAGAACGAGAGCGACTGCGCTGCGGAGTCCTCCTTGAGCTTCCGTGCGTGCGCGGCGTACGCGGCAAGGACGGCCGCGTGGTCGGCCGCGTGGCGGCGGACGGCGGCGAGGCGCGCGGACGGCGGGGACGAGGAACGGGCCGACGAGGTGGGCGTGGAAGAGAGGAGGAAAGAGAGTCCCGCGAGGAGGAGGAGCGTGAGCAGAGCCGCGAACGCCGCGCGGCGCGGGGCGGACGGCCGGAATGCGCGGCCGCCGGCCATCGGGGATGGGGAAGTGGCCGAGTGGGAGCGGGGACTGGAGTGGCCGGTGGCGAAGTGCGTCGCGGATCTGAGCTGATGCCGAGACGGAAAGAGGCCGGTGGGCGATCCTGTAGGTCCAATCAGTCAGTGAATGGTGGGCTTGGCAACCGTGGGTATCGATGTCGGTGAGAACCAAAAGAAAATAATATAAAGAAAGAGAGAAAGAGACCGCCAACCAGTCCACAAGATGCAGCGCCCAACAACTGTGTCGCGAGAATGCGAGTCATTTTTCGGACGCGCTGCTAGGTCCTGTCACGCTCTTTATCTCACACATTATTTTAATTTTCTTTAGGCAAACAATACAGCCCACATACACAGTGTTACTAGAGTTGGCCTGCAGCTCATGGTTTTGGATTCGGTTCTCTAAAGGCTCGTTTAGTTTAAGGTGAATTGAGAGAAATTAGAGAACATTAATTCCCCTTACATTCATTAAATAGTAGGGGATTTAATCCTCTTTAATCTCACTCAATCTATACCTAACCAAACAAACCTAAATAGTAAATATATCATACTAAATACTTTTATAGAGTTGTTTTAATGAAAAATAAAATAGTCAAAGTCGTTTTGGTTTAATAAAAAATAAAAGCCAACCGTTTCTAGAGGGCCACAAATATGATTTCTTTAAAATGCTAACGGCTCATCCTCTTAGAAAGAGTCATAGCAAACATCCCTTAAACGCAACGACATCAGAACAAAAGAAGAGCCATAGTTCTATTATACTAGAGGAAGAAAACTAGGGGTAATATAGAGCCTGGATCTTTCCTCAAGGTACCGAACAAGAACTTTGATGGTCCCGCAGACCATGTGTTGACCCTCAAAATATGCTAATGGGGAGTTTAAGTTTTACCACCAAGTTTCTAGGTAAGATATAAGAGAATATTTGGTGTGACAAGAATTGAAGCCCGAGCGAAGAAAAGACAATATTGGACTATGCTCTGCCCAAATTAACCAAGACAATTTACCTTTTTGGCTCACCAAACAAGCTTTTTAGGCCCAACTAAACCAGTCAGATTGATTTTCTTTCCAATCCTAAAATGATTTGATTATAAATTGGTTTTAGATCTATTTTTTTATGTGGAAAACTTTGATATTACATTCTAGACTTGTTTTCTACTAGGATAAGATCACGCCTTTATATATCAAAGGATCATAGCCGATTAAGAGATCCAAACATCCAATCAACTTTTTAGCATCTATCTACTACCCCTTTTACTCAAAATTTTCAATCTTTTGCTATTAGTTTCATCTCTCCATGAGATCCGTCAGTATTTTAGGTGGCCTTGCCAACACTAGGATAACCTAGGTGTTCCCAATTTCTTGCAGCAGGGGACATGTTCTGAATCGGCATAACCAATCCCTTGAATGGTCTCACAATCTTGGAGTTGCTTGTTGCATGTGATAGGCCGTGTGTGACCTCGATCATGGTAATCCTTTCTGATATATGGCCCATTTCAACGTCAAGACACTTTTTGGTGATTTTGTTAGGGAAATAAGACCGATCTAAGTACAAGATGCCTGGAGATCATAATAACAATAGGAAGGGTGATTTCATCGATGTGTTCTATGAAAGGAACATCATCCATTCTACTACTATTGATCAACTCCCAAGAGGATCTTCGCAAGAAAGTGGAGGAGACGAATGTTGCAACGTGGAAGCCACCCTAGCAGGTTGCTCAATGGAATGATAGTTTAGTAGTGTGGCTATGCAATTCAAGCCCATCAACATCTACACCTTTGAAGCTTCAACCGCTACTGCACCCAAGGTAACACCACCCATAAGTGATTTATTGTCCATGGTTATTTTGGATCAAGGTAACGCCACCCTTGACTTATGGTTTTTGTTGGGTTTTAACTCTAGCCTACCCCAACTTACTTTGTACTAAAAGGCTTTGTTGTTGTTGTACTTTGTATCAAGTGAAACAATTTTGGAAGGAGCGAGAACGCTAGATGTTCAAGAGGGTTCTTAGGCTTGAGAAATCCATCAAAATTATGCATTGTAAGGAAAATGGACTCCGACCCATTTTTCTAAATGATTTTGGTGTTTGATGGTCAACATAACCGTGGACTAATGTATTTTCTAGTGTTTCTGTTTGTATTTCACAGGATGCTAAAGTGACTTGGACTAAGGCATTAAGAAAGCAACACCTCAAAAGAAGACATTATGAAACCATAAATGATGATAAACAAGTATCAAGAAAAGTACAAGACATGAAGAAAGTATTGCCAGTGGCGGACTATCTGGTTGAGAGCACCGGATTGTCCGGTGCCACACCATCGGACTATCCGGTGCACTAGGAAACAGTAGCCCAACGACTAGTTCCCGGTGACACTATGGAGGAGAGCCACCAAACTGTTCCGTGCAAGGCTGACAACGCCAACGGTCACCTGCCAACGTCAGATCCAACGGCTAGTGATGCACTGGACAGGTCATCGGACTGTCCGATGCCTACCACAGGACTGTCCGGTGTGCCGTAGAGAAGCATCAGCTTTTCTCTAACGGATAGTTTTGAGTTGGGGCCTATATATACTTCACCCAACCGGTCATTTGAAGGTGTGGGAGCCCAAGCAACATACCAAGGAAGGTTAATTATATACATTTCCAAGTGCTCAAACACCCAAGTGCTTAATAGAATCACTCGGTGATTAGCTTAGGTTAGTTAGACCGCTTATGCGCTTGCTCTAGGTGAATCCTAGTTAGTTTAGTGAGTTTAGAAAAACCCACATAACCCCTCGATTCTTGTGTGAGTAGTTGTAATATTGTACCAAGTGGGGTGAGAGTCTTGCGAGACCGTGACAACCGAGTTTGTGTCACGGCCACCACCGTGTACCGGAGGGAACAAAGCCCACGGTGTTTCGACTGGAAGCTTGATAGTGGAGACTATGGGGAGCGTCCGAGAGGAGCCAGAAGCAGAGAACCACTTCCGTGTGGAGAAGGTCTACGACTCTCTACGAAGTTACTCGACCGAGGTGCTTGGCCCTCGCGTGGGTGTAACACCCTGAATTTGGGGGTATAAAATTTCTTTCTTATGATCATCCAAATTCAGGTGTTCTCTTCTCTATCTCACTCTAGATTCTCTCTCTCTAGCTTTCCCCCTCTCTTTTTCTTTTAATTAGAGTTAGTCGTATTAGTGAATGATTATTTATTTTATTTTGCCCAAAACTTATGAGTCATGGAATGTTGCATCATATTGAGCCTAAATATTCTTTGAACTGTTGCATATATTTGATTTGGTTTGAATTTGAAACTTGATTTGAATTTGAATTGAAAACCCTAGAGAAAATAAATAGAAAAGCAAATAGAAATTCCCTGGAAATAGAAAAGGCCAATCTGGCCCAGTTAGCCCAAGTCGGCCCAGCTTGCGCGCGCGCCCGCCCGCGCTAACAGGCGGACCCCGCCTGTCAGTATGTCTCACCCGCGCGCTCACTCTCCCTCCCCCCTCTCACTGCTCTATGGGACCGAGCTGTCGGCGCCGTTCTTTTTCCCCCGCGCCCACTCTCTCTCTGTTCCGCCGTCGCCACCTGTCAGCTCGTCCTCAACCTCCCGCCCACGATCTCCCCCGCCGTGGACGCGCCCACGAACGCGCGTTCTCCGGCTACGTCCGTGCCCCCGCACCCCTTTTGAGCTCCGCACCCTGCTGTCACACCCGGGTTTCGGGGCACCAAGACCCGGGCGCGAACATAATCACCAAGTGTGCTGGGACCAAGTGTGCTGGGACCAAGTCTCACACATATGATGAATCATGGCACATGATCGAATGTCACATCTTTACTATATAATCAGAGTTCTATACAAAATAAATAAATAATTACATTATAAGGAGACAACGGTCCAGCAACCCAGAGTTGACTGAGAGACGGCGGCCTAGACCTCTCACGAACACATCACAGCATCCTCTAAGCGCCTCATCATGCGGTACCTGTTCTTGACCTATGGGGGTGTGAGACAGCAAGAGTGAGCTCACATACGTTCATCGCTCAACAAGTTGTAGGGAATAATGTGCATGAACTCGCCAAAGATGGGAGCTCACGTGAAGTGTAAGGCTTACCAAAGAGGATGGTTAGAGCTGAGCATTGATTTTAAAGTTGGTCAAAATTTTATTAGCAGTTACTAAGTATAAGTAAATACCAACCCAATTAAATAGTAGAACAGAAGTAACAACATCACATGCGATGCAATGCATATGACAAATTGAATTTAGTTCCATAAGTTAATCATGTGAGGGTCCGAGCTGCTCATGACCGTGAGCACGGCTAGTATACCAGTTTTACACTCTGCAGAGGTTGCGCATCTTTACCCACAAGTCATGTTACCCATTTTCCACGGGGTTGTACGGGCCCCATACACCTCTACCAAGGAAGCGAGGTAGGGTAACACTACGAGGCCTTTACAAAGTTCCACTAGCTTCAGAAAACCCACTACAATTTATAGGAAGCTCCAATGCAGGGATCCCTTGCCTGACCGCCATCGCAGCAAAATCAACCAAGGACCTCCCTACACTGACCACTCCCCTACTGCCCTTGCCCCTTTCGGGTAAGGTAGTCCTCCACTAGCTTTCCTAATTAATCAGCCAAGGGTGTCCATAAACCCTTGTGGTAGCCCTGTTTTCCCGGGTGGTCGCTCCATGTTCCAATTAACATAATGATCTTATCATGAACAGTAAATAACAACTGATAACAAAATTATAATCATGAATAATGTTTATCTCAATGCCCAAAACCAAATATAGCACTAGCAAGTACTACCCAAAAAGTTCAGTGGTAAACAAGGCATAAAGATAGACAAACTAGGGTAACCTATTAGGTCCCATCAAAATTAACCTATGCAGATCATTATGATTAATTAGAACATGAGTGGGTAAAAGAAGTGATCAAGGGCACAACTTGCCTGGG
Source organism: Zea mays (assembly GCF_902167145.1). NCBI lineage: Eukaryota > Viridiplantae > Streptophyta > Magnoliopsida > Poales > Poaceae > Zea > Zea mays. Next base: position 5,948,159 of record NC_050104.1, on the reverse strand, counting down.
ACTTGAGATTCCAGGTACCAACTTGCTCTTCAGGTGAATCGTGACCTCACTGCTAAACGTAGCAATACAGACAAACATGGTATAGGCAAAATTAACATCACACCAAACATAAGAATAAACTATGTAATAATAACCTATGCGCCACTATGAGATCGTGGGAACAAGAATCACTAAATTTGGAGTTATAGTTATTTAGTTATGAATTTCTGAAGTTATTAAGCACCTAGAAGATATTAATTCGAATGAACAATTTTAATTCAAGTTTCATGGCTAAACAGTGTTACAAGTGGATAGATAATATTAATACAAAATCATTGCAACTGGAATGACTCAATTTGGAGTTAAAATGAATTAACTATGAATTTCACAAGTTTCTAGAATTATTTTTGTATTAGAAATCAATTTCTGTAATTAGTTACCCATTTTTATTGTTCTGTGGACTGAACACCAATTACAGAGAAAAACGGGGGCGGAAACAGAAGTTTTCCCCAGACTCAGACAACTCACGTGATGGACTGCGGGTTGATTTGGAATAAGCCGAGGGGTTCTTTTGAATAATTTAGCACCCGAAAGGGTAACTTCAATCCTGAGCCGTCCGATCAAACTCGCACGACCCAGATTAGATTGAGTACCCTTCCGAACCGGTACTCACTGGTGATCGTGAGATGGGCGATCGATGGTGGAGATTTTAAACAACGCTGCCAGCCGCACGACCGAACGATCCAGGATCGACGGCCCGCGCGCGAAGGGTATAACGTTTATAATCATAGCCGCCAACCGCGAGATCTACGGTCTGGATCCCACCCCATCAAAGCGGTACGTTTCTCAGAATCTTGGCCGTTAAGTATCCGATCGACGGCTGAGCGCCCTTCTTCTACCTAATGCTGGGCACGGCGAAGTCCTGGCCTGATCGGCGGCAAACACGCCGGTGAACAGCCATCCCGCCCAACATGCATTCATCCCTAAATCCGAAAGGTGTTACGCGAAGTGGAAGAAGATATGAGTTCACTAGAGGTGCCCTTACCAGCAATCGCGTAGCCGAAGCCCTGCTCTATTTTCTCTCTTCTTGCATCTCTCTCCTCCACGGTGGCTTGTTCGCCCACACGGTTCCGGCGACCGAGCACCCTTCTCCCTCTGCGCTAGGCGAGGCTCCCAACGACTCGGTATAGCTTCGAATAGGTGGATGCAGGGAAGGGGGTCGCAGAGCTTCGGCTTTTATGCAACAGGGCGAAGTCCGTGCGAAGGGAACCGAACGGCGAACATCGCGGCGAGGATCACATGCGGTCTGCGCCGGTTGTTACGGTAAGGAAGAACCGACTGGCCATCCGGGCCCGGCTGCTAGTCAGATTGAGCGGGGTACGCGACACCAATCCCTGGCCATAGGCCCCATACGGCAGTAGCTGTGCCAGCGCGCCACACCAGGGAGATGGGCCACCCGATTCTGGCGCATTCTGTTTGCGACTTTCAGCCAAAGCAGCGCAGCGCGGGGGAAGAGGGAGATGACAAGTAGGGCCCGGGTGACAGCTTCTTTAGGGTTGGTGAGCGCCAGCGATTTGGGCCGGCTAGAAAAAAAACATTTTGGCCCACGCGGGGTGAAGGCACACGCGCACAAGGATGTGGAGATGGGTCGCGACTTCTGAAATCTGGCCCAGACACACAGTTATCCCTATTACCTTTTCTTTTCTGGTTCTATTTCCAAATTCAAAGATTCAAACAAGGTTTGAATTTAAAAATTAATTCAATGTTCAGTAAAAGATCCAGGACGCCATGAAAAGTTTATTTTATTTATTTATTGGTTAATTATTCACCTAAATAAATGTTTCTATATGCATAACTCATAAGAGAATAATTCACACATTACTTCATTTTGTTTAGGAGAAATATAAAATCTTCACCATGATTTGATTCAAATATTGTTAAGGAGCGTTTTAATTATAAATTTATAATAAATAGATTGAAAGTGTTTCTTTTAAGTTTTCAAATTTTGGTATTTTGAACTCAAATGTGTTGGTGCGTTTCACAAATTAGGTGCAAGAATAAAGAACAAGTATGAAGAATTACAATTATTTATTTACATATATATGTATTTTTTTTCTTCTACCGATTTTAGGTCTTACAAATCCTACCCCCCTTAACAGAAATCTCGTCCTCGAGATTTGTAAGAAAAAGGGATATAAAGAGATTGGTAAGTAAATTCACTTTTAGTTTCCCATTAGTTCAAAAATTAAGAGTCCAAAGATTTTTTTTAATAATCCTTAATGGATGATCAGGAGAGTAAAGGTATCTAGCCACTTATGATGTAGGATATAAGCTAGACAAGCTGAGGTTAAGAAAGATTATGGCAAGGAAAAGACTTCATCCGAAATGTTTAAGTCTTGATTCAATATTTGCTTTGACTGTTATATCCTTCCTTGTCGATGTTGATCATCTTCGGTCTCCAATCTTGGTGTCTCCATCTGAGCTAGGGAGATATAGTTAAGATAGCTGGGGTCTATGGGGGATACATTTTTTTAATCAATAGGTTCACATAGATGGATTATGTAACTTAGTGGGAGTGTATGGCTGAGTTGATCTACGGCACCATCTTAGGCTTAAGTGACTTAGGGGTATAGTTTTATCCTTCGTACCAGCATTAAGTAACTCACACTAGATTAGATCATATTAGATTAGATCAGATCTTGATTAGAATGGATATGATTAGATTAGACTAGGTAAGATCTAAATAAATTGTGGATTAGCTCAAGGTTGTTATTCTAGAGTGGGATAAATATGCTAATTAGGGCATGAAGAATTCATAAGGATAAGGTAGAATCTTTTGAGGTCAGTTAGATCTATTAGGATGACATGTGAAATCTTTTTCAAGATAGGATGATTCTATTAAGGTAAGAGAGTATCTTTTAAAATAAGATGGATCTATTTAGATAAGAGAGTCTTTTAAGATAAGAGGGATCTATATAAAATAGAAACACTTTAATGGAAGATAACTTAGGTTATTTAGTTATCTTATGAATTCTACTTATGACTATATGTATAAGCAGATGTAATTGTGGACATTACTCCACAACTCATCACACTCAATCAAAGATCCAAATCAAACAAGTATCATAAGAACAAGCATTCAAGCGTATAGTTACCCATAAAAATAGTTTTGTTTTTGTTCCTAAGAGTAGGTCTCCTATTCCTAAAGTCACTTTAGGCACAGGATTTCAAAGTGTGAAATCCACTTTTGTCTTTAGAAGGAACATGTAAGAATAATCAGAGTAAAGCGGAAATAGACGAGAAAAGATTAAGATGAGTTTAGAAAGAATCAGAATAGCAGAGGTAAGTAGATAATGCTGTCCAGTTCTATCTAGGTTTCGTCCTACAGTCAACATTCCTCTGATACCACTTCTATCACACCCGGGTTTCGGGGCACCAAGACCCGGGCGCGAACATAATCACCAGGTGTGCTGGGACCAAGTCTCACACATATGATGAATCATGGCACAGGATCGAATGTCACATCTTTACTATATAATCAGAGTTCTATACAAAATAAATAAATAATTACATTATAAGGAGACAACGATCCAGCAACCCAAAGTTGACTGGAGACGACGGCCTAGACCTCTCACGAACACATCACAGCATCCTCCAAGCGCCTCATACTGCGGTACCTGTTCTTGACCTGTGGGGGGGTGTGAGACAGCAAGAGTGAGCTCACATACGTTCATCGCTCAACAAGTTGTGGGGAATAATGTGCATGAACTCGCCAAAGGTGAGAGCTCACGTGAAGTGTAAGGCTTACCAAAGAGGATGGTTAGAGCTGAGCATTGCTTTTAAAGTTGGTCAAAATTTTATTAGCAGTTACTAAGTATAAGTAAATACCAACCCAATTAAATAGTAGAACAGAAGTAACAACATCACATGCGATGCTATGCATATGACAAATTGAATTTAGTTCCATAAGTTAATCATGTGAGGGTCCGAGCTGCTCATGACCGTGAGCACGGCTAGTATACCAGTTTTACACTCTGCAGAGGTTGCACATCTTTACCCACAATTCATGTTACCCATTTGCCACGGGGTTGTACGGGCCCCATACACCTCTACCAAGGAAGCGAGGCAGCGTAATACTACGAGGCCTTTACAAAGTTCCACTAGCTTCAGAAAACCTGCTACAGTTTATAGGAAGCTCCAATGCAGGGATCCCTTGCCTGACCGCCATCGCAGCAAAATCAACCGAGGACCTCCCTACACTGACCACTCCCCTACTGCCCTTGCCCCTTTCGGGTAAGGTAGTCCTCCACTAGCTTTCCTAATTAATCAGCCAAGGGCGTCCATAAACCCTTGTGGTAGCACTCTTTTCCCGGGTGGTCGCTCCATGTTCCAATTAACATAATGATCTTAGTATGAACAGTAAATAACAACTGATAACAAAAGTATAATCATGAATAATGTTTATCTCAATGCCCAAAACCACATATAGCACTAGCAAGTACTACCCAAAAAGTTCAGTGGTAAACAAGGCATAAAGATAGACAAACTAGGGTAACCTATTAGGTCCCATCAAAATTAAGCTATGCAGATCATTATGATTAATTAGAACATGATTGGGTAAAAGAAGTGATCAAGGGCACAACTTGCCTGGGACTTGAGATTCCAGGTACCAACTTGCTCTTCAGGTGAGTCGTGACCTCACTACTAAACGTAGCAATACAGACAAACATGGTATAGGAAAAATTAACATCACACCAAACATAAGAATAAATTGTGTAATAATAACCTATGTGCCGCTATGAGATCGTGGGAACAAGAATCACTAAATTTGGAGTTATAGTTATTTAGTTATGAATTTCTGAAGTTATTAAGCACTTAGAACATATTAATTCGAATGAACAATTTTAATTCAAGTTTCATAGCTAAACAGTGTTACAAGTGGATAGACAATATTAATACAAAATCATTGCAACTGGAATGACTCAATTTGGAGTTAAAATGAATTAACTATGAATTTCACAAGTTTCTAGAATTATTTTTGTATTAGAAATCAATTTCTGTAATTAGTTATCCATTTTTATTGTTCTCTGGACCGAACACCAATTACAGAGAAAAACGGGGGCAGAAACAGAAGTTTTCCCCAGACTCAGACAACTCACGTGATGGACTGCGGGTTGATTTGGAATAAGTCGAGGGGTTCTTTTGAATAATTTAGCACCCGAAAGGGTAACTTCAATCCTGAGCCGTCCGATCAAACTCGCACGACCCAGATTAGATCGAGTACCCTTCCGAACCGGTACTCACTGGTGATCCTGAGATGGGCGATTGATGGTGGAGATTTTAAACAACGCTGCCAGCCGCACGACCGAACGATCCAGGATCGACGACCCGCGCACGAAGGGTATAACATTTATAATCACAGCCACCAACCGCAAGATCTATGGTCTGGATCCCACCCCATCAAAGCGGTACGTTTCTCAGAATCTTGGCTGTTAAGTATTCGATCGACGGCTGAGCGCCCTTCTTCTACCTAACGCTTGGCACGGCGGAGTCCTGGCCTGACCGGCGGCAAACACGCCGGTGAACAGCCATCCCGCCCAACAGGCATTCATCCCTAAATCCGAAAGGTGTTACGCAAAGTGGAAGAAGATATGAGTTCACTAGAGGTGCCCTTACCAGCAATCGCGTAGCCGAAGCCCTGCTCTATTTTCTCTCTTCTTGCATCTCTCTCCTCCACAGCGGCTTGTTCGCCCACACGGTTCCGGCGACCGAGCACCCTTCTCCCTCTGCGCCAGGCGAGGCTCCCAACGACTCGGTACAGCTTCGAATTGGTGGATGCAGGGAAGGGGGTCGCAGAGCTTCGGCTTTTATGCCACAGGGCGAAGTCCATGGGGAGGGAACCGAACGACGAACATCGCGGCGAGGATCACATGCGGTCTGCACCGGTTGTTACGGTAAGGAAGAACCGACTAGCCATCCGGGGCCGGCTGTCAGTGAGATTGAGCGGGGGACGCGACACCAATCCCTGGCCAATAGGCCCCATACGACAGTAGCTATGCCAGCGCGCCACACCAGGGAGATGGGCCACCCGATTCCGGCACATTCTGTTTGTGGCTTTCAAGCAGCGCCGCGCGGGGGAAGAGGGAGATGACAAGTAGGGCCTGGGTGACAGCGTCTTTAGGGTTGGCGAGCGCCAACGATTTGGGCCGTCCAGAAAAAAACATTTTGGCCCACGCGGGGTGAAGGCAGGCGCGCACAAGGATGTGGAGATGGGCCGCGACTTCCGAAATCTGGCCCAGACACACAGTTATCCCCATTACCTTTTCTTTTCTGGTTCTATTTTCAAATTCAAAGATTCAAACAAGGTTTGAATTTAAAAATTAATTCAATGCTTAGTAAAAGATCCAGGACGCCATGAAAAGTTTATTTTATTTATTTATTGGTTAATTATTCACCTAAATAAATGTTTCTATATGCATAACTCATAAGAGAATAATTCACACATTACTTCATTTTGTTTAGGAGAAATATAAAATCTTCACCATGATTTGATTCAAATATTGTTAAGGAGTGTTTTAATTATAAAGTTATAATAAATAGATTGAAAGTGTTTCTTTTAAGTTTTCAAATTTTGGTATTTTGAACTCAAATGTGTTGGTGCGTTTCACATATTAGGTGCAAGAATAAAGAACAAGTATGAAGAATTACAATTATTTATTTACATATATATGTATTTTTTTCTTCTACCGATTTTAGGTCTTACACCTGCTCGCCCACCTCACCTCTCTCATTTCCACCCTCTACCCATGTCGGGGACCATAATTAGGGGTACCCTCAAGACTCCTAATTCTCAGCTGGTAACCCCCATCAGCATAAAGCTGCAAAGGCCTGATGGGTGCGATTAAGTCAGGGATCAGTCCATTCGAGCGACTCGATCGTGCCTCGCCCGAGCCTAGCCTCGGACAAGGGCAGCCGACCCCGGAGGATTTCCGTCTCGCCCGAGGCCCCCCTCCAACGGCAGACACATCTCCGGCTCGCCCGAGGCCCTGCCTTCGCTAAGAAGCAACCCTGACCAAATCGCCGCACCGACCGACCAAGTCGCAGGAGCATTTAACGCAAAGGTGACCTGACACCTTTATCCTGACGCACGCCCCCCGGCAGAGCCGAAGTGACCGTCGTCACTTCACCGCTCCACTGACCGGCCTGACAGAAGGACAGCGTCGCCTGCGCCACTCCGACTGCAGTGCTACTTGACAGAGTGAGACTGACAGGCAGTCAGGCCCTGCCAAAGGCACCATAGGAAGCTCCGCCCGACCCAGGGCTCGGACTCGGGCTAGGTCCCGGAAGACGGCGAACTCCGCTCCGCCCGACCCAGGGCTCAGACTCGGGCTAAGCCCCGGAAGACGGCGAACTCCGCTCCGCCCGACCCAGGGCTCGGACTCGGGCTAAGTCCCAGAAGACGGCGAACTCCGCTCCGCCCGACCCAGGGCTCGGACTCGGGCTCAGCCCCAGAAGACGACGAACTCCGCTCCGCCCGACCCAGGGCTCGGACTCGGGCTAAGTCCCGGAAGACGACGAACTCCGCTTCGCCTGACCCCAGGGCTCGGACTCGGGCTCAGCCCCGGAAGACGGCGAACTCCGCTCCGCCCGACCCAGGGCTCGGACTCGGGCTAAGTCCCGGAAGACGACGAACTCCGCTTCGCCCGACCCCAGGGCTCGGACTCGGGCTCAGCCCCGGAAGACGACGAACTCCGCTTCGCCCGACCCCAGGGCTCGGACTCCGCCCTGGCCTCTGCCGAACGACCTCCGCCTCGCCCGACCCAGGGGCTCGGACTCGGCCTCGGCCATGGAAGACAGACTCGACCTCGGCTTCGGAGGAGCCTCCACATCGCCCAACCTAGGGCGCAGGCCAGCCACGTCAACAGGAAGCGCCATCATCACCCTACCCCGAGCTGACTCGGGCCGCAGAGAACAAGACCGATTTGTCCCATCTGGCTAGCTCCGCCAGAAAGGCAATGATGGCGCCCCGCATGCTCTGTGACGACGGCGGCTCTCAGCTCTCTTACGGAAGCAGGAGGACGTCAGCAAGGACTCAACCGCTCCGACAGCTGTCCCTCCGCCAGGCTCCGTCGCTCCTCCGATGGCCACGACTTCACACCAGCTGGGTGCCAAAATCTCTCCGGCTGCCACATCGACATGTACTTAGGGCGCTAGCTCTCCCCCGCTAGACACGTAGCACTCTGCTACACCCCCATTGTACACCTGGATCCTCTCCTTACACCTATAAAAGGAAGGACCAGGGCCCTCTTAGGAAATGTTGGCCGCGCGGGGACGAAGACGGGACAGGCGCTCTCTTGGGGCCGCTCGCTTCCCTCTCCCGTGTGGACGCTTGTAACCTCCTACTGCAAGCGCACCCGACCTGGGCGCGGGACGAACACGAAGGCCGCGGGATTCCCACCTCTCTCACGCCGGTCTCCGGCCGCCTCGCTCCTTTTCCCCCTTTCACGCTCGCCCACGCGCTCGACCCATCTGGGCTGGGGCACGCGACGACACTCACTCGTCGGCCCGAGGGACCCCCCGGTCTCGAAACACCGACAGTTGGTGCGCCAGGTAGGGGCCTGCTGCGTGTTGACGAACAGCTTCCCGTCAAGCTCCAAATGGGCAGTCTCCAGCAACCTCTCCGACCCGGGACGGTGCTCCGTTTCGGGAGTCTTGGGTTCATGTCCTTCGACGGCAGCTACGACATGATACTCCTTCCACCGCCGCGCGACAACGGCAATGGCGTCCGACAGCCCGCCCGCCGGCGGCGGAATCGACAACGTCTTCCCCGCGTGGTGGAAGAACAACATTCGGGCTCGCCCCGTCCTCTCCCCCGCCAACAGAGGAGGAGGCGGGGCAACCAAGGCCAAGTAGGAGGTCGCGCCTCGTCGGCTGTCGAGCGAGTCGACGTCCCTAGCGCCCCAACGGGGGGCGCGTCGGGCGTTGACCTCGTGTTTGAGACGAAGGCGAGTGCCGTCTCCCCGCGACACGCCAATCCCGAGCAAGCGGACGACGCCAGCACGCTCGCGGAAGGCTTACTGGGCGTCACCCTCGTACCTGAGACGACGGTGCAGTCAGTCCCCGACGTGACTTCATCGCCGTTCGTCGACCAAAAGGTACCGATCGATTCCCATCCTACGTCATTTGGATTCAGCCTCAACCCGCCTAGCGACCTTGCTTTGGCGGGCACTCTCGTAGAGGCGAGTTGAAACCCTCCGGGGTTTCGCATGCGGTCGCCTTGGGACCGGCTGACGGGCGTCTCGACCTATGGGCCCTCCGGGTCCGAGGAAGACGACGACCCCAGCATCTGTTGGGATTTCTCTGGACTTGGCAACCCTAGTGCCATGCGGGACTTCATGACCGCATGTGACTACTGCCTCTTCGACTGTTCCGACGGTAGCCGCAGCCTCGACGACGAGGACTGCGGCCCAAGCCGCGAATGTTTCCACGTCGATCTAGGGGGTCCCTCCGAAGGCAATCATCTCGGCATGCCGGAGGACGGTGATCTCCCTAGGCCGGTGCCTCGCGCTGACATCCCGCGGGAGCTAGCTGTGGTCCCTGTTCCGGCGAGGGGTCACGACCCACAGCTCGAGCAAGTCCGTGGGGCGCAGGCCAGGCTCGACGAGGGAGCAGGAGCGCTTGAGCCGATCCGCCGGGACGTCGGGCAGGCATGGGCGGGCCAACCCCCTGCCGGAGAAATACGTCACCTGCCCCAGGGTCTCCAGCTCCGCGTCGCCAACGACGTCAGGGTCAGGTCGCCACCCGCATCCAGTGGGGTCGGTCAGAACCTGGCTGCAGCAGCGATGCTTCTCCGCGCGATGCCGGAGCCATCAACCACCGAGGGTCGGCGAATCCAGGGAGAGCTCAAGAATCTCCTGGAAGGCGCTGCGGTCCGACGGGCTGAGAGCTCTGCCTCCCGAAGGCAGGGATACCCCTCGGAACCTCATGCCGCGACTTCCCGATTCATGCGGGAAGCCTCGGTCTACACCGGGCGCACGCGCAACACCGCGCCTGCGGCCCCGGGCCACCTCGGCAACGAGCACCATCATCGTGACCGTCGGGCCCACCTCGACGAGAGGGTGCGCCGAGGCTATCACCCCAGGCGTGGGGGACGCTACGACAGTGGGGAGGATCGGAGTCCCTCGCCCGAACCACTCGGTCCACAGGCCTTCAGCCGGGCCATCCGGCGGGCACCGTTCCCGACCCGGTTCCGACCCCCGACTACTATCACAAAGTACTCGGGGGAAACGAGACCGGAACTGTGGCTCGCGGACTACCGCCTGGCCTGCCAGCTGGGTGGAATGGACGACGACAACCTCATCATCCGCAACCTCCCCCTGTTCCTCTCCGACACCGCTCGTGCCTGGTTGGAGCACCTACCTCCGGGGCAGATCTCCAACTAGGATGACCTGGTCCAAGCCTTCGCCGGCAATTTCCAGGGCACGTATGTGCGCCCCGAGAATTCCTGGGACCTCCGAAGCTGCCGGCAGCAGCCGGGAGAATCTCTCCGGGACTACATCCGGCGATTCTCGAAGCAGCACACCGAGCTGCCCAACATCACCGACTCGGATGTCATCGGCGCGTTCCTTGCCGGCACCACCTGCCGCGACCTGGTGAGCAAGTTGGGTCGCAAGACCCCCACCAGGGCGAGCGAGCTGATGGACATCGCCACCAAGTTCGCCTCTGGCCAGGAGGCGGTCGAGGCTATCTTCCGAAAGGACAAGCAGCCCCAGGGCCGCCCATCGGAAGATGCTCCTGAGGCGTCTACTCCGCGTGGCGCCAAGAAGAAAGGCAAGAAGAAGTCGCAAGCGAAACGCGACGCCGCCGACGCGGACCTTGTCGCCGCCGCCGAGTACAAGAACCCTCGGAAGCCCCCCGGAGGTGCCAACCTCTTCGACAAGATGCTCAAGGAGCCGTGCCCCTATCATCAGGGGCCCGTCAAGGACACCCTTGAGGAGTGCGTCATGCTTCGGCGCCACTTCCACAGGGCCGGACCACCCGCGGAGGGTGGCAGGGCCCGCGACGACGACAAGAAGGAAGATCACCAAGCAGGAGAGTTCCCCGAGGTCCGCGACTGCTTCATGATCTACAGCGGGCAAGCGGCGAATGCCTCGGCTCGGCACCACAAGCAAGAGCGCCGGGAGGTCTGCTCGGTCAAGGTGGCGGCGCCGGTCTATCTAGACTAGTCTGACAAGCCCATCACCTTCGACCAAGACGACCACCCCGACCACGTGCCGAGCCCGGGGAAATACCCGCTCGTCGTCGACCCCGTCATCGGCGACGTCAGGCTCACCAAGGTCCTTATGGATGGGGGCAGCAGCCTCAACATCATCTACGCCGAGACCCTCAGGCTCCTGCGCGTCGATCTGTCCTCCGTCCGAGCAGGCGCTGCGCCCTTCCACGGGATCATTCCCGGGAAGCGCGTCCAGCCCCTCGGACGACTCGACCTTCCCGTCTGCTTCGGAACGCCCTCCAACTTCTGAAGGGAGACTCTGACGTTCGAGGTGGTCGGGTTCCGAGGAACCTACCACGCGGTACTGGGGAGGCCATGCTACGCGAAGTTCATGGCCGTCCCCAACTACACCTACCTGAAGCTCAAGATGTCGGGCCCCAACGGGGTCATCACCGTCGGCCCCACGTACAAACACGCGTTCGAATGCGATGTGGAGTGCGTGGAGTACGCCGAGGCCCTCGCCGAGTCCGAGGCCCTCATTGCCGACCTGGAAAGCCTCTCCAAAGAGGTGCCAGACGTGAAGCATCATGCCGGCAACTTCGAGCCAGTGGAGACGGTTAAGGCCGTCCCCCTCGACCCCAGTGGCGACGCCTCCAAGCAGATCCGGATCGGTTCCGGGCTCGACCCCAAACAGGAAACAGTGCTCGTCGACTTTATCCGCGCGAACGCCGACGTCTTCGCGTGGAGTCCCTCGGACATGCCCGGCATACCGAGGGGTGTCGCCGAGCACTAGCTAGATATTCGGGCCGGAGCCCGACCCGTCAAGCAGCCTCTGCGCCGATTCGACGAGGAGAAGCGCAGAGCGATAGGCGAGGAGATCCACAAGCTAATGGCAGCCGGGTTCATCAAAGAGGTATTCCATCCCGAATGGCTTGCCAACCCTGTGCTTGTGAGAAAGAAAGGGGGGAAATGGCGGATGTGTGTAGACTACACTGGTCTCAACAAAGCATGTCCGAAGGTTCCCTACCCTCTGCCTCGCATCGATCAAATCGTGGATTCCACTGCTGGGTGCGAAACCCTGTCTTTCCTCGATGTCTACTCGGGGTACCACCAAATCAGGATGAAAGAGTCCGACCAGCTCGCGACTTCTTTCATCACGCCCTTCGGCATGTACTGCTATGTCACCATGCCGTTCGGTTTGAGGAATGTGGGCGCGACGTACCAGCGGTGCATGAACCATGTGTTTGGCGAACACATCGGTCGCACGGTCGAGGCCTACGTCGATGACATCGTAGTCAAGACGAGGAAAGCTTCCGACCTCCTCTCCGACCTTGAAGTGACATTCCGATGTCTCAAGGCGAAAGGCGTCAAGCTCAATCCCGAGAAGTGTGTCTTCGGGGTGCCCCGGGGCATGCTCTTGGGATTCATCGTCTCCAAGCGAGGCATTGAAGCCAACCCGGAGAAGATCGCAGCCATCACCAGCATGGGTCCCATCAAGGACTTAAAGGGCGTACAGAGGGTCATGGGATGTCTCGCGGCTCTGAGCCGCTTCATCTCATGCCTCGGCGAAAGAGGCCTGCCTCTGTATCGCCTCTTAAGGAAGGCCGAGCGCTTCACTTGGACCCCTGAGGCCGAGGAAGCTCTCGGGAACCTGAAGGCGCTCCTCACAAAGGCGCCTATCTTGGTGCCTCCAGCTGACGGAGAACCCCTCTTGGTCTACATCGCCGCGACCACTCAGGTGGTTAGCGCCGCGATTGTGGTCGAGAGGCAAGAAGAGGGGCATGCATTGCCCGTTCAGAGGCCAGTTTACTTCGTCAGCGAGGTACTGTCCGAAACCAAGATCCACTACCCACAAGTTCAGAAGCTGCTGTATGCAGTGATCCTGACGCGGCGGAAGTTGCGACACTACTTCGAGTCTCATCCGGTAACTGTGGTGTCATCCTTCCCCCTGGGGGAGATCATCTAGTGCCGAGAGGCCTCGGGCAGGATTGCAAAGTGGGAGGTGGAAATCATGGGCGAGACAATCTCGTTCGCCCCTCGGAAGGCCATCAAGTCCCAGGTCTTGGCGGACTTCGTAGCCGAATGGGTCGACACCCAGCTACCGACGGCTCCGATCCAACCGGAGCTCTGGACCATGTTTTTCGACGGGTCGCTGATGAAGACGGGAGCCGGCGCGGGCCTACTCTTCATCTCGCCCCTCGGGAAACACCTACGCTATGTGCTACACCTCCACTTCCTGGCGTCCAACAATGTGGCTGAGTACGAGGCTCTGGTCAACGTGTTGCGGATCGCCATCGAGCTAGGGGTCAGGCGCCTTGACGCTCGTGGTGACTCGCAGCTCGTCATCGACCAAGTCATGAAGAACTCCCACTGCCGCGACCCGAAGATGGAGGCCTACTGCGATGAGGTTCGGCGCCTGGAAGACAAGTTCTACGGGCTCGAGCTTAACCACATCGCTCGGCGCTACAACGAGACTGCGGACGAGCTGGCAAAAATAGCCTCGGGGCGAACAACGGTTCCCCCGGACGTCTTCTCCTGGGATCTGCATCAACCCTCCGTCAAGATCGACGACTCGCCCGAGCCTGAGGCGCCCTCGGTCCAGCCCGAGGTGCCCTCGGCACAGCCCGAGGCACCCTCAGCTCGGCCCGAGGCGGCCTCGGTTCAACCCGAGGTACCCTCGGCCTCCGAGGGTGAGGCACTGCGCATCGAGGAGGAGCGGAGCGGGGCCACACCTGATCGAGATTGGCAGACCCCGTACCTGCAATATCTCCGCCAAGGAGAGCTACCCCTCGACCGAGCCGAGGCTCGGCGGGTAGCGCGACGCGCCAAGTTGTTCGTCTTGCTGGGCGATGAGAAGGAGCTCTACCACCGCAGCCCCTCGGGCATCCTCCAGCGATGCATCTCCGTCGCTGAAGGTCAGGAACTCCTCCAAGAGATACACTCGGGGGCTTGCGGCCATCACGCAGCGCCTCGAGCCCTTGTCGGGAATGCTTTCCGGTAAGGCTTCTACTGGCCAACGGCGGTGGCTGATGCCACTAGAATTGTCCGCACCTGCGAAGGGTGTCAATTCTATGCGAAGCAAACCCACCTGCCTGCTCAGGCTCTACAGACGATACCCATCACCTGGCCCTTTGCTGTGTGGGGGCTGGACCTCGTCGGCCCCTTGCAGAAGGCGCCCGGGGGCTACACGCACCTGCTGGTCGCCATCGACAAATTCTCCAAGTGGGTCGAGGTCCGACCTCTGAACTGCATCAAGTCCGAGCAGGCGGTGACGTTCTTCACCAACATCATCCATTGCTTCGGGGTCCCGAACTCCATCATCACCGACAACGGTACCCAGTTCACCGGCAGAAAATTCTTGGACTTCTGCGAGGATCACCACATCCGGGTGGACTGGGCCGCCGTAGCTCATCCCATGTCAAATGGGCAAGTAGAGCGTGCCAACGGCATGATTCTACAAGGGCTCAAGCCTCGGATTTACAACGACCTCAACAAGTTCGGCAAGCGATGGATGAAGGAACTCCCCTCGGTGGTCTGGAGCCTGAGGACAACGCCGAGCCGGGCCACGGGTTTCACGTCGTTCTTCCTGGTCTACGGGGCCAAGGCCGTCTTGCCCACTGACCTGGAATACGGCTCCCCGAGGACGAGGGCCTACAGCGATCAAAGCAACCAAGCTAGCCGAGAAGACTCGCTGGACCAGCTGGAAGAGGCTCGAGACAAGGCCTTGCTACACTCGGCGCGGTACCAGCAGTCCCTGCGACGCTACCACGCCCGAGGGGTCCGGCCCCGAGACCTCCAGGTGGGCGACCTGGTGCTTCGGCTGCGGCAAGACGCCCGAGGGAGGCACAAGCTCACGCCCCCCTGGGAGGGGCCATTCGTCATCGCCAAAGTTCTGAAGCCCGGAACGTACAAGCTGGCCAACAGTCAAGGCGAGGTCTACGACAACGCTTGGAACATCCAACAGCTACGTCGCTTCACCCTTAAGATGTTTTCAAGTTGTTCATATACCTCGCACCCGCGCAAAGTTTAGTCATCAAGGAAGGGTCGGCCTCGCCTCGGCAAAGCCCGACCCTCCCTCGGGGGCTAAAAGGGGGGGGAACCCCCTCTGCGTTGAAATTTTCCTCGAAAAAAGATCTCTTCTGCCACAATATCTTTCGTGCTTTCTGACTACTTCGAAAAGTGGATCCTGAAAACGACGGAGTACACGTAAGCAGCCAAGGCTGACCGAGCCGAGGGACTCCTACGCCTCCGGGATACGGATACCTCACTCATCACCTTCTGTGATAAGTAACTCGCGTTCAGATAAAGTGATTCCGCGGACCGAACAAGTCTTCACGTTCGAAAGCTCTTCTGCTGAAGCGATCCTTCGAGCCTTCTCGACTGAGTCGGTGACAGGGCCTCATGGACAGGTGAAAGTGCGCGTAAGCGGCAAGGCCGACCGAGCCGAGGGACTCCCACGCCTCCGGGATACGGATACCTCACTCGTCACCTTCCGCGAGAAGCAACTCTCGCTCGCACAAACATCCCTGCTACCGACAAAAAAGCCCAGATACTCGAAACAAGAGGAAAGGAGACACAACTTTATAACACAGCGAGGGTGTGTATTCTGGCCTCGGCGGCCACAGAAGGCACACGCTACAAGACACTCTGATCCTGCAGGCTCGGGTCTTGACGCTGGAAGGGGGCAGTAGCACCCTCGGCATCGATGACACCTTCAGCGAGGTCCGACCTAGCCTCGGACGGCGACGCGGTCCAGGGATCCCCACTCTGGAGGACGACGTCATCGTCACGCCCGGACAATCGCTGCCAGGGACTTCTCCGGGAATCCGGCCCGAGCAGGCGGCTCGGCCGGTTACCCCTGGGGCCTCGACCAACCATCTTCCAAGGGCGCCAGCCCGACCCGAGGCCTCGGCTGATCGACTCCGGCGTCGGCCCCGCTAACGGACAACCCGGCTAGGCTTCGGCCAACCAGGTTTCATTTTCGAGCCAACTCCGCCTCTGTTCATGCTGATATCGCTACCCCTGGCCTCGGCTCGTCGAAGAGCGGCCAAGGGGCCCCTTTAACAAAGCTAGAGGAGCCTCAGACAACAAGGCCGACCGAGCCGAGGGACTCCTACGCCTACGGGATACGGATACCTCACTCGTCACCTTGACACGGGGTGACTCATGCTTGGTGAAGCGGTTCAGACAACCAACAGGCGAGTCTTAGTGCTCGAAAATGAGGAAAAAACATGGCTCCGTGCCAAAATTACATACATGTTCAGGCCTCGACAGCCGTGATGAACAAAAAACCCTGGCATTCGAAGTGCCATTACAAACGGAACTCCGGTTCCCCCTCCGCAGGTACGAACAACCCCACTCGATAGGGGTGGGCCTGCGGAGCAACAGAAGACTGACGAGCGGCTCGCCGCCGCCCGCTCTGACTACGACGACAACAACCCCCGCTCCGGATGGCCGAACTGCAGTAGCGCAGGCCTCAGGGTGGGTGCTGCTGCAGTCTTGCCCTCGCCCACGCCGACGCTCGAGGGGCGAGGACAAGTACAAAGAACCGGAGGCCCGAAGCGCGGATGGTGGCGGTGATCCCGTCGGCGACGGGGGCTTCTCGAGCCGCCTCCGCCTCGGCACCGACGGCAGGGGCCATCAGCCCTCTGGCAGATCCCCACTCAAATCCTCCCGGACGAGTGGGGCACCGGCCTCCGCGTGAAGGCGCCGTCCCGGTGCAAAGGCAGGACCATCCCAGAACACGAACGCCGCCCTAGCAGCGCGCGGCATCTTGGGCGGTCCCCCCGTGCACACGGCGCGGCAGCCGCCTTCCGGCAGAAAGGGCCGCCGGGAGCCAGGCCGACGAGCTCGACACGCTGAGGGTGACGACGCCCGCCGTCAACCAGCCCCGCGTTGTCGAAGTCCGGGCCGCCCGCGGGGCCAGCGAGCGCCCTCTCCCTCGAACGCCGCAAGAGGGGGTGACCCGCGAACCCGCGCGGGAGGTAGAGCTCCGGCTCAGCCCGGCACCCACCCCAGCGAGGATGATGAACATCCTTGAAGCTGAGGGTGGGACCAAGATCGCAGCCCGACTTGCTTCTCCCCACCCAGGAGATGGTGGTCACCGTCTCGGGTGACCGCCGGCGGGGGGGGGGGGGGGGGTACAGCCGGGCTGCATGATGAAAATCCTTGAAGCCGAACGATGGCTGAAAGGTACCAACTCCCACGGAGTTGTGTTCCTCCAACGATGAGGCGAAAAGACGGTGGGTATCCCCCATCCGGGGGCTCGAAAGGTGGAAAGACGCAATGCATAAGGGAGCGAGAAGACATGGTCGCCTTCCGAAAGGGGTCGCCCTCCTTTTAAAGGCCACTCTCCCTACTTGCGCCCCCAACCGTCGCGGGCTGAGTCTTCTCCAACACGCTCCAAGGCCCTCCCCTGCGGCGCGGGGGCTGGGTCCCGCGTGTCATGCAAACCGACTCAGAGCAGAAGAAGCCAAACCGCCGCGCGTGGTGCACAGGACCGCCCAGCGGTTACAAGTGACCCTCCACTTTTGCCCAGACCAACGGGTGAAAGAGGCGGGCAGCCATGCAGGCGGCATGCAACCGCGCCAAGTGGACGCGCTTCTCCGACTCCCGACACGCCAGCATGGAGGCCCAGGCCCACGCGTCACGCAACCGGCGCGCCGGATACTGCATGCAAGCAACAGCACCGCCACTTGCGCCACCACCGCGCCTCCTCGATTGCGGAACCCATACCGCGACTCGAGGCGACCCAGCGCACGACCCAGCAGCGCCAGCCTGACGCGGCGGTCAATGCGGCCAAAAGTGGGCCGGCAGTAATGACGGTGGCAGGCGGGCGGGAGCAGCGGTCACGTCGTCAGCCAAGCTCACGTCCCATCCGGGGGCAGCAAGAGAACCCCCTCTCACGGCGTGAAGACAACGCACCTGTGATCCGTTCCTCGAACGGCTCGCGCACGCGCAACGGCCGCCCCGCCAACCGCTCGCCCCGTCGCATTAACTCCGCGGCAGGACAGGCGACGCTTCTGGCGGGAGCGGTGGGCGACGCTTCGTCTTCGCCGTAATAACTGCGACAAAAAAGGTACACCGCATCGTTCGATTTCGTATCCTTTTCCCTTTTTCCTCTTTCTCTATCTCTTGCAGCAGGGACCGGGAAAGGGGGATACCCCGAAAAGGATCCTTCCCCGTGAAGGAACCAGGCTCCGAGCCTCCCTACTGATCAGAGATTCAAAGGCTGGCCCCCCGAAGGGTTCGACAGCCGCCTCAGATCGCGTGGGCCCTACACCCACTACTGGTCAGAGGTTCGAAGGTCAGCCCCCCGAAGGGTTCCACGGCCGCCTCAGGCTACTCGGGCTCCGCGCCCATTACTGATCAGGGGTTCGAAGGCTGGCCCCCGAAGGGTTCACAGTCGCCTCAGACACCGAGCGAGGGATGACCAGGGGTACGTTCGATACATAACCAAGGCTCGGGCTGCGCTCCCGAGGTACCCTAGGACATTTCCGAGACCAGCGGGAGCGATCTTGTAACGGAATCCCATCAGAGGGAGGCATCGAGCCCTCGGACCCCGTCGCCAGGGGACCGGGTCCGGCAGATCACCCGCAGGTACTTTTGGGCGTGCCTCTGGGCCCCTAGCCGACCCCTAACGAACGGGGCACGGACGTCCACTCGGATTACCCGCTTGCAGCCCACCGGAGACACCATGTTCGGCGCCCATCGAGGGTAACATGGCGCTTTCCCCCCTCCTCCTTGCGGAAAGGCAACGCAGGGGCGTATGTAAAAAAGCCGAGTCTGTCCCTGATCGCCCTCTCGCCCTGTGCGGAGGCTCGGGGGCTGCTCTCGCAAACCCGGCTCCGGCCGAACCGTTGACAGCGTCAACATACCAGCCCGAGAACTTGGGCCCCGACCGTACACCCGGGCTACAGCCAGTTCGCATGAGGGAACAACCAGACCAGCTGAAGCATTACGCAAGGCATTAAGACCTCGAAGGAGTGAAACCACTCCTCCGAGGCCTCGGGGGCTACACCCGGCGGGTGCGCTCGCGCGCACCCACCGGAACAAAATGCAACCGAGAAAGGTTGGTCCCCTTGCAAAAAAGTGCGACTAAAGCCTCCAAGCGAGTGCTAACACTCCCTTCGAGACTCGGGGGCTACTGTCGGGGACCATAATTAGGGGTACCCTCAAGACTCCTAATTCTCAGCTGGTAACCCCCATCAGCATAAAGCTGCAAAGGCCTGATGGGTGCGATTAAGTCAGGGATCAGTCCATTCGAGCGACTCGATCGTGCCTCGCCCGAGCCTAGCCTCGGACAAGGGCAGCCAACCCCGGAGGATTTCCGTCTCGCCCGAGGCCCCCCTCCAACGGCAGACACATCTCCGGCTCGCCCGAGGCCCTGCCTTCGCTAAGAAGCAACCCTGACCAAATCGCCGCACCGACCGACCAAGTCGCAGGAGCATTTAACGCAAAGGTGACCTGACACCTTTATCCTGACGCACGCCCCCCGGCAGAGCCGAAGTGACCGCCGTCACTTCACCGCTCCACTGACCGGCCTGACAGAAGGACAGCGCCGCCTGCGCCACTCCGACTGCAGTGCCACTTGACAGAGTGAGACTGACAGGCAGTCAGGCCCTGCCAAAGGCACCATAGGAAGCTCCGCCCGACCCAGGGCTCGGACTCGGGCTAGGTCCCGGAAGACGGCGAACTCCGCTCCGCTCGACCCAGGGCTCGGACTCGGGCTAAGCCCCGGAAGACGGCGAACTCTGCTCCGCCCGACCCAGGGCTCGGACTCGGGCTAAGTCCCGGAAGACGGCGAACTCCGCTCCGCCCGACCCAGGGCTCGGACTCGGGCTCAGCCCCAGAAGACGACGAACTCCGCTCCGCCAGACCCAGGGCTCGGACACGGGCTAAGTCCCGGAAGACGACGAACTCCGCTTCGCCCGACCCCAGGGCTCGGACTCGGGCTCAGCCCCGGAAGACGGCGAACTCCGCTCCACCCGACCCAGGGCTCGGACTCGGGCTAAGTCCCGGAAGACGACGAACTCCGCTTCGCCCGACCCCAGGGCTCGGACTCGAGCTCAGCCCTGGAAGACGACGAACTCCGCTTCGCCCGACCCCAGGGCTCGGACTCCGCCCTGGCCTCTGCCAAACGACCTCCGCCTCGCCCGACCCAGGGGCTCGGACTCGGCCTCGGCCATGGAAGACAAACTCGACCTCGGCTTCGGAGGAGCCTCCACGTCGCCCAACCTAGGGCGCAGGCCAGCCACATTAACAGGAAGCGCCATCATCACCCTACCCCGAGCTGACTCGGGCCGCAGAGAACAAGACCGATGTCCCATCTGGCTAGCTCCGCCAGAAAGGCAATGATGGCGCCCCGCATGCTCTGTGACGACGGCGGCTCTCAGCTCTCTTACGGAAGCAGGAGGACGTCAGCAAGGACTCAACCGCTCCGACAGCTGTCCCTCCGCCAGGCTCCGTCGCTCCTCCGACGGCCACGACTTCACACCAGCTGGGTGCCAAAATCTCTCCGGCTGCCACATCGGCATGTACTTAGGGCGCTAGCTCTCCCCCGCTAGACACGTAGCACTCTGCTACACCCCCATTGTACACCTGGATCCTCTCCTTACACCTATAAAAGGAAGGACCAGGGCCCTCTTAGGAAAGGTTGGCCGCGCAGGGACGAGGACGGGATAGGCGCTCTCTTGGGGCCGCTCGCTTCCCTCTCCCGCGTGGACGCTTGTAACCCCCTACTGCAAGCGCACCCGACCTGGGCGCAGGACGAACACGAAGGCCGCGGGATTCCCACCTCTCTCACGCCGGTCTCCGGCCGCCTCGCTCCTTTTCCCCCCTTCGCGCTCGCCCACGCGCTCGACCCATCTGGGCTGGGGCACACGGCGACACTCACTCGTCGGCCCGAGGGACCCCTCGGTCTCGAAACGCCGACAACCCAACTCTCTTGCCCTCTCTCTCGCTCTGCCCATGCGTGCAGCGAGCTCCGCCACCACCCGTCGTCGACCGTTGCTTGTTCTGCGGCCGCTGTCGCGCTCGTGCCCCGTCCAGTGCCACGGTGAGCTCCGCCTTGCCGTCAGCTACTCGGGACACCCTTTGATTTGCCCATCCCCTCTCTGGTTTATCCGGTCCGCGCTCACCGGAGCGTTTCTTGCGCAACAAAGCCCCGCCGCCGTCGACCCGAGACTTCATCGCACCCCCGCCGTTCTCCAAACGTCCTGGAGTTTGCATTCGAGGTGAGCATCCTTCCCATGCCTTTATTTCGCCAAGTATCACCCCAGCGCCCCGCGCAATTGCTCACCGAAGTTAGCTGTGCCGCCGCGGAACCTTTTCCACCGTGGTCTATGTTCTCTGGTGCCACCGAGCCGGTTCTACGCCCACGATTGTGTTCGACGTGTCGCGCTGAACGTGTCTGACCCTTTCCCTAAGCCACTAGAGCCCCATCGTGGCCAGCCTTCTCGTCTCCGGTGAACTCTCACCGCGGGGCCGAGTGGCACCACCGCGCCCATGCCCGTCCTCGGCCATTAGATCCCGGTCGTTCGTCCGAGATCGGACCGTTTAGATCTAACCCGAGCAGATCTAATTCTAGCCCTCCGATCTGGATCCAACCGTCTCTCTCTTCTCCCCCTCCCCCGCATCTCTGCCTCTGGGCTCGGCTGGTCAGCTCGCCCTGACCCGCTGACGCCCTGGCCCCGCTTGTCAGCCGCGTCCGCGCGCTCGCGCCCGCGTGATCTAATCTGGGCCGCTGATCTCTGATCTGATGGCTGAGATTACCCCGTACCCCTTCGCGTGTGAGTTTTGCTTAAGAGACCCCCTCATTTTAGGAAATCAACCCGCCGTCCTCTATTTTAGCGTATAAGTCCCTGGTTTCTTTAGAATAGCCCCCTGGACTTTTATTTAATTACAGATTCAGCCCTCATTTGATATTTCAAACTTCAAAACTTGTTTATTTCATATCTTTTCATATGAACTCCAAATTTAGTGGTTCAAATTGCAAAATGTTCATAAAATTATTCTTTGTTCAAATAAAATATAACCAACTGTAATATGTATACTTTATTTTTACACTTAGAATATAGGATTAATGTATATGTTAATTTATTTATTTAATGAAATAAATAAAATGGAAGCCCTAGGAGTTAAAATATACTTAATATTGTGAGATTAGTAACATGCATCACATGAATTCATTTTTGGTTTAACTTCTAAGTCTTAATGAGATAAATAGAATTAGGTATGTAATTATGGATAACACCTAAAGGATAATCAAATTCCTAAATGAGAGTAGTTCATCTTATAAGTTAATCTTTTCTTTGTTTAATTACTACTTAACCTTTTTTGAGCTATGTTCCAACACTTAGAGAGTAATCAATCCCCAATTAAGATTAGTACATTTTATAAGTTGATCTCATTCTCTTTTATTTAATACTATACCTTTTGAGATGTTTTCCAATGTTGGTATATGCTTGATGTGATGTTCATTTGTACTTTCCAAATGTATTGAATGTATGATCGCTTTATTTAGACAACGAGCAACTCGTGGTTCCTGAGTGTGTTGCCGACAATCCCTCTGAGCAACAACCTGGTGAAGGCAAGTGTCCTCAGACCTATCATGTCCTACTTTACTTTATAATACACTGTCCCCCCTTACATTATTGAAACTTAAGGATTGACTAGTCTGTATTTACCTTACCCTTGTTTACCTTTTTGGGTTAATCACGGTTAGCTTATGCTATTGCTTTAACTTAATCAATGAACATGATGTGATCATTTATGATACGATGATGTTATCCCGATGAGGTTCTTGTGATTACTTTAGGGGGCTCAGGCTGTTTCCTGAGTACCTCTCCGTAATGACCTGTTTGGGGCGTGACAACCTGGGATAACAGTGCAACCATGAGGGTGGAATGGGACGCCCTTAGCTGATTAATTAGAGGAACCAGAGGAGTAGTTGGCTTCACCATAGGGCCATCAATGGGGTCCGGGCATAGTACTTGCTCTGCCGAGGCTGGTTGCAGAGGTTCTTTGATTTGGTTTTGTTAGTCACCCTTCCTTTGGGGAGATGTACTATGTTTATCAAACTAGAGAAACCTAACGAGCGACTATGACCTCTGGGGAATCTTTGTTAAAGCTACGTAGTGAGACCCTGCTAGGTCACCTTGGTAGTGATCAATGGGGAGACTAGAACCCCGGGTAGAATGGGAATCACGGCTTGTGGGTAAAGTGTGCAACCTCTGTAGAGTGTTAGAAACTGGTATATCAGCCGTGCTCACTGTTATGAGCAGCCTTTGGATCCTCTTCGATTAGAAGAACATTGGTTATTTTTATGATAATGATTAGCAATGATGGTTATAATTTTGATCTCTGGTATTTTCTCGTGGAGGGAGTACTTCTGGGTAATAACTGGGTTTATTACTAAAAACTTGGCTCTAGTTATAGTAATAAAACTTGACCAACTAAAAGCAAATGCTTAACCTTAACTCCACATACAGCTAGTCCAGTTTAGCCAAAACGGGACATTTGCTGAGTACGTTGATGTGTACTCACCCTTGCTTTACAAACCACCCCACCCCAGGTTGCCCCCACCGTACTCAGTGCTGAGGAGGTGAAGCTGGTAACATGGAGGACTTTGAGGAGTTCCAGGTCTACGACGAGTTCTAGTTTACTTTAGTGGCAAACCCCTAGTCAGCTGCCTGTGTAGGCTTATCTTCTACGTTTCGTTACTCCGCACTTTGATGTTATTGTTTAACACTACGGATATGTATTAGACTCTGTGGATGTCTCAGACATCTTGATGTAACTAAGTACCTTTCCGCTATTTAATTCAAGCATTGTGTGATGATGTCCAATTATGTAATCGCTGTGTACATGGTTCGCATTCGGTTTACCTTCCAAAACCGGGTGTGACATAAGTGGTATCAAAGCCTTGCTGACTGTAGGACCGCTAACCTAGACTAGAATGGTCAACCTAAGGACTATAGACCCTTACCCTTACCTTGACCTTAGTGTCTTTTCAAAAGTTGGTTATCTTGACCAACTCTATGTTATTTACTTATCTCAAAAGTTTTGTCTCACTTTTCTTTCTGTTTACTTTCTGATCTCATAGTTCTACTCTTACTCTTGTGCTTACGATGTCTTTTGTAGATGGCCCGTATCAGGTGCACTGCACGTAAGTCTATGATCCCCTTTTTGCCTTCTCGACTGGCGGAGTGTCCCATGCGTCGCACGGTGTCAGGTCAGTCCAGTCACCTGGAGAGACTGCACCGTCGCCTGCACGAGGAGCAGGAGCGCCAACACTAAGAGCAGGAGCAGGAGCAGCAGGACTCTTCCCCCTCGCCTCAACAGGTGGTGGAGTCTGAGAGGCCGCCTTCCCCTGCACCTCAGCCAGAGATGCCCCCTGCACCACCATAGGGCATCCCGGCTGCTGGAGGAGACCCTGACGGAGACGACGATGCCGGTCGCAGTTTGAGCCACGGCCCAGAGCTCTTGGAGGAGTCGGAGCTGGAGGGATGGATCGCTAGACCCATCACTCATGACGCTGCTCGCGGGTGTCACTTCCACGACGCTCTCGATACCCTGTTGCTTCAGGCCTTCGACCAACACACCTGGTCTATCGAGTACCATTGTGTAGTCTACCAGCATCATCGTGGGCTATACCCAGACCAGTGGGAGGCTACTTTCTTGGTGCGTCATCCGGATGATGATCTCCGGGGTGCAAAGGCCTTCTCAGAGCACTATTCTATTACTGAGAGGGACACTGTCGAGGCAGTCATGCAAGATGCAGCACGACGGTCACTTTCTCAGTATTGCTCGTTGTTCAGCAGGGTAGCTGACGCCCTTGACCTAAAGTACTACCCTCGCCGTTCGACCGCCAGTAGGTGAGGGCAATCCCAGGCTGAGCAGCATGGTCAACCTGGCCGCCGTGCTCAAAACAGAGTTGGACCACACCCTTGACGAGTTGGGCAAGGTTTGGGCGGAGGTTGCGGAATTGCGTGCTGAATGTGTGGCACACCACTATCTTGATGGTGGTTATCCCGCCCCTGTCGGTATTCAGCACCCTTACCGTTCACCGCCCCGTGGTCGCTTCGATTATGGTACCCTAGACTGCAGGACCCGCATAGATTTAGATCCATAGATCGATGGAGTCGGAGTTTGTAATAATGCTTAATTCAGTGTCTTAGTCTAGCTAGTCTTAGTTAGAGTTAGTTTGGTTATCTTTTGTTGGGTGCTTGTTATGATGGACATGTAATGAAGTTGGATCTTTGTAATGATTGTCATCAAGGTGTGGGTATCCCCTGCAACTTGGTGTAGTTATTAATAAAGTCAGTTATTTAGTTGGGTAATCCATTTATTTCCACTTTCCTCTTTATCTGAGAAGCTGTCGGTGAAGATGATCAATTGTTCAGTGCTACAAAGTTTTCCGTATATCTTTCCTTATGCTGAAAGACTGCAAAGTCAGATTTGATATGTGTGTGGTTTCTACAGATGTCTGAGAATAGGCGTAGAGGAGCGAGGCGTGCCCAGCTAGAACAGTAGGCACCCCAAGAGGAGGCAGCTCCGCAGCAGCATTTGCCACCGCCACCCCCCGATGACCATCGAGCATATGTTCATGATGCAAACTCAGGCAGTTTAGGCAATTGGTCAGACTTTAGCAGCGATGCAGCAGGTGCAGCAGCAGCCACCCCCACCACAACCTCAGTGCAAGTCCAGATGCCACAAGTGCCTAGAGACAAGCGGGCAGAGTTCATGAGGGGTCATCCCCCTGTCTTTGCCCACTCTACTGATCCCATGGACGTGGAAGATTGGCTACGTACTGTGGAGCGTGAGTTGCACACATTCCAGTGCAACGACTGTGAGAAGGTGTTGTATGGTCCCCGACAGCTGAGGGGAGCAACACAGTCTTGGTGGGAGTCTTACCTCGCCACCCATGCCAACCCTGAAGCCATTACTTGGGAGGAGTTCAGGGACAATTTCCATCGCTACCATGTGCCCGAGGGACTGATGATAGTGAGGAAGGAGGAGTTTCTCACCCTAAAGCAAGGTCCCCTGTCCGTTAGTGAATACAGGGATAAGTTTTTGCAGCTGTCACGTTATGCCCCAGAAGACGTCAACACAGATGCCAAGAGGCAGTACCGCTTTCTGAGAGGATTGGTTGATCCCCTCCATTATCGGCTGATGAATCACACTTTCCCCACCTTCTAGCATTTGATAGACAGAGCAATCATGACAGAAAGGAAGGGTCAAGAGATGGAGGATAGGAAGCGCAAGATTGGTGGGCCTTAGGCTAGGAGTAGCTGTCGTCCCCGCTACTCAGGCAACTCACCCTAGCAATTCAAGCAAGGTCACCAGCACCAGCATCAACGTCAGCACCAGCACCAGTACCAGAGACAGTTTCCTTAGCAGCAACAGCAGTACCGTTAGAACACCCAACCTGGAGGAAATCAGTACCAGCGTCAGAACAACCAGGCAGCTTGTCTTCCTGCCCCAGCAACCAACCAGAATGGCCAAGCAGCCCCAGCACAAGTAGGAGGTCGTGCATGCTTCTACTGTGGAGAGCAAAATCACTAGGCGAGGAACTGTCCAAAGAAAGCAGCTCAGCATCCTCTAGCAGTCAATGCCCCAGCAAGACAAGGAGCACCACATCCAGCACTAGGAGTCCGTGGTCAGGCCAACAACCGTTGAAAGGTGAACCACCTGAGGCCGAAGCAATCCAGGATGCTCAGGACATGGCAGTAGGTATGTTTCCAGTTGAATCCTACCAAGCAAATGTACTATTTGATACTGGTGCCACACATTCTTTTGTTTCTACATCTTGGGTAGAATCACATAACGTCCCCAGAGAACCAATGATTCCACCTTTAAGAGTTATTTCGGTTGGGGGAAAAGTTCAGTCCGATAGAATTTGTCCGAATCTAAGGATTGAAATAAGGGGGAAAGACTTCCCTGCTAGCCTAGTAGTAATGGGAACTCAAGGGTTAGGGATGAATTGGCTACACAGAAATCAAGCCACTATCAGTTGTGACAAGAGAACAGTTAAGTTGGTGTCCCCATCCAGAAAGGAAGTAGTAACCAAGTTGTACTTACCTGAACTAGAAGAAGGAGCATGTCACCATTTATCAGTAGATGACAAGGAGTCCAATCCAATTGAAGCAATTAGGATTGTATCAGAATTCCCCGATGTATTCCCTGAGGAGTTACCAGGCATGCCATCTAAAAGGAAAGTTGATTTTGCAATAGAGCTTATCCCAGGCACCGCCCCTATTTCCAAGAGAGCTTATCGAGTGTCCGGACCAGAGTTGGTGGAACTTAAGAAGCAGATTGATGAGTTGTTGGAGAAAGGTTATATCAGACCAAGTACCTCACCTTGGGCAGCCCCAGTATTATTTGTGGAGAAGAAGGATGACACGAAGAGGATGTGCATTGATTACAGAGCTTTGAATGAAGTCACTGTCAAGAACAAGTACCCCCTGCCTTGAATTGAAGACTTATTTAATCAGTTGAGAGGAGCCAGTGTATTCTCAAAGATAGATCTGAGGTCATGTTACCATAAGCTCAGAATCCGACCTACAGATATACCGAAGACAACATTCATCATCAAGTATGGACTATATGAGTTCATGGTTATGTCATTCGGATTGATGAACGTGCCAGCTTACTTCATGTACATGATGAACAATGTGTTCATGGACTACCTCGACAAATTTGTAGTGGTGTTCATTGATGATATTCTTGTATATTCCCAAAATGAGCAAGAGCATGAGGAACATTTGAGGAAGGTACTTTAGAGGCTACAAGATTGCCAGTTGTATGCCAAGCTTAGCAAGTGCGAGTTCTGGATCAACGAAGTTCTATTCTTGGGTCATATTATAAACCGAGATGGACTAGGTGTAGATCCAAATAAGGTAGCAGCGATTCTGGACTGGAAAGCACCAAAAGATGTCGAAGGAATCAAGAGTTTCATTGGAATGGTCGGTTACTATCGGCGTTTCATTGAGGGTTTCTCCAAGATTGCTAGGCCAATGACAGCCTTACTAGCAAAGAAGGTTGAGTTCAATTGGACCCCAGCGTGCCAAGAATCATTTGAGATGTTGAATCAGAAGTTGACAACAGCACCAGTATTGGTTTTGCCAGATGTTCACAAGCCGTTCTCAGTATATTGTGATGCTTCATACACCGGACTGGGATGTGTTTTAATGCAGGAAGGGAAAGTAGTGGCATACTCATCCCAACAATTGAAAGTTCATGAGAAGAATTACCCCACTCATGATCTGGAGTTAGCAGCAGTGGTTCATGCATTGAAGACCTGGAGACATTATCTTTATGGGTAGAAGTGTGATATCTACACGGACCACAAGAGCCTCAAGTACATATTCACTCAGTCAGAGTTAAACATGAGGCAGCGAAGATGGCTAGAATTGATCAAAGACTATGAGCTAGAGATTCATTATCACCTAGGCAAAGCAAATGTGGTTGCAGATGCTCTTAGCAGGAAGAGTCAAGTTAATATGTTGGCCGCTCACCCGATTCTGTTTGAGCTAGCGAAGGAATTTGACAGGCTAAGTCTCGGATTTCTGAACAACACTCAAGAGGTGACAATTGAGTTGGAACCCACTCTATAGCAAGACATCAGGAAAGTTCAGAAGGATGATGAGAAGATCAACGAGATCCGACAGCTAATCATAGATGAGAAAGGTCCAGATTTCTGTGAAGATGTCGAAGGAGTGGTATGGTTCAAGGACAGGATGTGTGTTCCTGACATCAAATCGATCCGGGTACTGATTCTCAAGGAGGCTCATGAGACAGCGTATTCTATACACCCTGGTAGCGAGAAAATGTACCAAGACTTGAAGAAGAGATTCTGGTGGTATGGTATGAAAAGAGAGATAGCAGAGTATGTGGCCAGATGCGACAGTTGTCAGAGGATCAAGGCAGAACATCAGAGACCCGCATGTTTGTTGCAGCCGTTGCAGATTCCTCAATGGAAATGGGATGAGATTGGGATGGACTTTATAGTTGGTCTGCCCCGCACTCGAGCTGGTTATGACTCCATCTGGGTAGTAGTGGACCGTTTAACAAAGACGACCCACTTCATACTAGTCAAGACCACCTATAACAGTTGAGTGTTGGCAGAGTTATACATGTCTCGGATTGTGTGCTTGCATTGTATTCCAAAGAAGATAATATCGGACAGAGGCACCCAGTTTACCTCTCACTTTTGGTAGCAGCTACATGAAGCTCTGGGTACACACTTGAAGTTCAGTTCAGCTTATCACCCGCAGACAGATGGCTAGACTTAGAGAACCAACCAGATTCTTGAGGATATGTTGAGAGCTTGTGCTTTACAAGACAAGTTAGGATGGGACAAGAGGCTACTGTATGAAGAATTCTCCTACAACAACAGTTATCAGGCCAGTCTAAAGATGTCGTTGTTCGAAGCCCTGTATGGGAGGAATTGTAGAACCCCATTGCATTGGGACCAACCCGGCGAAAGGCAGGTGTTCGGTCTAGAGATTTTGCTTGAAGCTGAAGAGAATATCAGAATGGTCCGGGAAAATCTAAAGGCAGCACAGTCCAGGCAGCGAAGCTATGCTGACACCAGGAGAAGGGAACTCAGTTTTGAAGTGGGAGACTATGTTTACTAGAAAGTGTCACCCATCAGAGGAACCAAAAGGTTTGGAGTCAAAGGCAAGCTAGCCCCTCGCTATATCGGTCCATATCAGATTCAAGCCAGACATGGAGAAGTGGCTTATCAACTTAGCTTACCAGAGAACCTGTCCGCAGTGCATGATGTGTTTCACGTGTCTCAGTTGAAGAAATGCTTGCGAATACCAGAAGAGCAGTTGCCAACGGAAGACCTTGAAGTTCAAGAGGATTTGACATACATTGAGAAGCCAACGCAGATTCTGGAGACAGCAGATCGGGTCACTCGGAGGAACACCATCAGAATGTGCAAAGTCAAATGGGGCCATCACTTAGAGGAAGAAGCAACCTGGGAAAGAGAAGATGATCTGAGAGCCAAGTACCCTGAACTCTTTGCTAGCCAGCCCAGAATCTCGAGGGCGAGATTCTTTTAAGGGGGATAGGTCTGTAACACCCTGAATTTGGGGGTATAAAATTTCTTTCTTATGATCATCCAAATTCAGGTGTTACTCTACTCTATCTCACTCTAGATTCTCTCTCTCTAGCTTCCCCCTCTCTTTTTATTTTAATTAGAGTTAGTTGTATTAGTGAAGGATTATTTATTTTATTTTGCCCAAAACTTATGAGTCATGGAATGTTGCGTCATATTGAGCCTAAATATTCTTTGAATTGTTGCATATATTTGATTTGGTTTGAATTCGAAACTTGATTTGAATTTGAATTGAAAACCCTAGAGAAAATAAATAGAAAAGGAAATAGAAATTCCCTGGAAATAGAAAAGGCTAATCTGGCCCAGTTAGCCCAAGTCGACCCAGCCTGCGCGCGCGCCCGCGCCTGCCCGCGCTGACATGCGGACCCCGCCTGTGAGTCTGTCTCACCCGCGCGCTCACTCTCCCTCCCCCTCTCGCTGCTCTGTGGGGCCGAGCTGTCGGCGCCGTTCTTTTTTCCCCCACGCCCACTCTCTCTCTCTGTTCCGCCGTCCCACCTGTCAGCTCATCCTCAACCTCCCGCCCACGATCTCCCCCACCGTGGATGCGCCCACGACCGCGCGTTCTCCGGCCACGTCCGCGCCCCCACACCCCTTTTGAGCCTCGCGCCCTGCTCACCCACCTCTCCTCTCTCATTTGCGCCCTCTGCCCAACTCTCTCGCCCTCTCTCTCGCTCTACCCACGCGTGCAGGGAGCTCCACCACTGCCCGCCGTCGATCGTTGCCTGTTCTGCGGCCGCCGTCGCGCCCGTGCCCGGTCCAGTGCCACGGTGAGCTCTGCCTTGCCGTCAGCTACTCGGGACACCCTCTGGTTTGCCCTTACCCTCTCTGGTTTATCTGGCCTGCGCTCACTGGAGCGTTTCTTGCGCAGCCGAAGCCTCGCCGCCGTCGACCTGAGGCTCCATCGCACCCCCGCCGTTCTCCAAACGTCCTGGAGTTCACACTCGAGGTGAGCACCCTTCCCATGCCTTTATTTCGCCAAGTATCACCCCATCGCCCGCGCAATTGCTCACCGGAGTTAGCTGCGCCGCCGCAGAACCTTTTCCACCGCGGTCTGCGTTCTCTGGCGCCCTGTGCCGGTTCTACGCCCATGGTTGTGTTCTCCATGTCACGCTGAACGTGTCTGACCCTTTCCCTAAGCCACTAGAGCCCCACCGTGGCCAGCCTTCTTGTCTCCGGCGAACTCTCGCCGCGGGTCCGAGCGGCGCCACCGCGCCCATGCCCGTCCTTGGCCGTTAGATCCCGGTCGTTTGTCCGAGATCGGACCGTTTAGATCTAACCCGAGCGGATCTAATCCTAGCCCTCCGATCTGGATCCAACCGTCTCTCTCTTCTCCCCCTCCCCCGCGTCTCTGCCTCTGGGCCTGGCTGGTCAGCCCGCCCTGACCCGCTAACGCCCTGGCCCTGCTTGTCAGCCGCGTCCGCGGCCCGCACGATCTAATCTGGGCCACTGATCTCTGATCTTATGGCTGAGATTACCCCATACCCCTTCGCGTTTGAGGTTTGCTTAAGAGACCCCTTGGTTTTAGGAAATCAACCCGTCGTCCTCTGTTTAGCGTATAAGTCCCTGGTTTCTTTAGAATAGCCCTCCTGTACTTTTATTTAATTACAGATTCAGCCCTCATTTGATATTTCAAACTTCAAAACTTGTTTATTTCATATCTTTTTCATATGAACTCCAAATTTAGTGGTTCAAATTGAAAAATGTTCATAAAATTATTCTTTGTTCAAATAAAATATGACCAACTGTAATCTATATACTTTATTTTTACACTTAGAATATAGGATTAATGTATATGTTAATTTATTTATTTAATGAAATAAATAAAATGGAAGCCCTAGGAGTTAAAATATACTTAATATTGTGAGATTAGTAACATGCAACACATGAATTCATTTTTGGTTTAACTTCTAAGTCTTAATGAGATAAATAGAATTAGGTATGTAATTATGGATAACACCTAAAGGATAATCAAATTCCTAAATGAGAGTAGTTCGTCTTATAAGTTAATCTTTTCTTTGTTTCATTACTACTTAACCTTTTTTGAGCTATGTTCCAACACTTAGAGAGTAATCAATCCCCAATTAAGATTAGTCCATTTTATAAGTTGATCTCATTCTCTTTTATTTAATACTATATGAAAGGGAAATGTGCACTTGGGCCATTTCTAGTATATTTTGGTGATTAAGTGTCCAACACATATTGAGTGAGTAATTATATGCCAAATGATGGATGAAGTGCAAATCGACAAGAAGGTATGGTTGTAGACTTAGTACATTGGTTTTTGTGTACTAATATATTTGTCTAAGTGCTAGAATCAGGAAAAGAAAAGGATTGGAAAAGAGTTGGCTGTGTACAGCCAACTGCTGCTCAATCTAGGTGCACTGGACTATCTGGTGGTGCACCGGACAGTGTCCGGTGCGCCAGGCTGGGCTCTAGCGAACTGGCCACTCTCGGGAATTCGTCGGTGGCGTACGACTATAATTCATCGGACTGTCCGGTGAGCCAACGGCCGCCAGAACAACGGTCGGCCACGCAATCCGCGCGCGACGCATGGCCCACGCCAACAGTCGGCTGGGGCCACCGGACTGTCTGGTGTGCACCGGACAATGTCTGGTGCGCCAACCAGCCCGAAGATCCAACGGTCGGCTGCACCAGGAATGGAAGGAGATCCGCACCGGACAATGAACAGTGGATGTCCGGTGGTGCACCGGACTGTCCGGTGCGCCACCCGACAGAAGGCAAGAATTGCCTTCCAAGAATGCTTCCAACGGCTCCTAGCTGCCTTGGGGATATAAAAGGGACCCCTAGGAGCATGGAGGAGACAACCAAGCATACTTTGAGCATTCTAAATCTTCCATACTCCGTCTCCGCGCACTTAATTGACTTTCTTAGTGATTTGAGCTCCGTTCTAGTGGTGAACTTGTTGCGATTCATTCGAGCTCAAGTCTTGGCTGTGTGTGCGTATTGCTGCGGATTTGTGCGTGTGCTTCCCTCCCTTACTCTAGTGCTTTCACTTTGATCTTTGTTGTAAGGGCGAGAGACTCCAAGTTGTGGAGATTCCTCGCAAACAGGAAAGAGTATAAGAAAGAAAACAACAGTGGTATTCAAGTGGATCATTGGATCACTTGAAAGGGGTTGAGTGCAACCCTCGTCCATTGGGACGCCACAGCGTGGAGTAGGCAAGTGTTATACTTGGCCGAACCACGGGATAAATCATCGTGTCTCTTGTGCTTGTTTTCTTTGTGACCATTGTGTTTCACAAGAGCTCGGTCCCTAGCCTCTTAATTCCATTGTGCTAACACTTAACCAAGTTTTACGGCTATAAGTTTAAGTTTTTACAGGATCACCTATTCACCCCCCTCTAGGTGCTCTCAATTGGTATCAAAGCCGTTCTCTTCACGCAAGGGACTAATCGCCCGAAGAGATGGATCCTAAGGGAAAGGGGATGGTGGTAAACGACAAGACAAAGGAGTCCATCGTCAACAAGCCAAGAGATGATAAGCCCTCGGACTCTGGCTCAAGTCATAAGAAAAGAGACGGGAAGAAGAAGAGGCGCATCAAGAAGATCGTCTACTACGACAGCGACGAGTCCTCTTCTTCCCCAAAAGACGACGACGACGAGAAAAAGAAACCGGTTAATTCAAACTTTTATTTTGATTATTCTCGTATTCCGGTTAACTCCAATGCTCATTTACTTTCAATTCCACTTGGGAAATCTCCGCACTTTGATGGAGAAGACTACTCATTTTGGAGTCACAAAATGCGTAGTCACCTATTCTCTCTCCATCCAAGTATTTGGGAGATTGTTGAAAACAGAATGCTTTTTGATAGTACTGATAACCCCGTTTTCATTAATGAGCAAATCCACAAAAATGCACAAGCTACCACTGTTTTGCTAGCATCCTTGTGCAGGGATGAGTACCACAAGGTGAGCGGCTTGAATAACGCCAAGCAAATTTGGGATACCCTCAAGATCTCTCATGAGGGGAACGACGCCACCATGATCACCAAGATGGAGTTGGTGGAAGGCAAACTAGGAAGGTTCGCAATGATCAGGGGAGAGGAGCCAACGCAAACGTACAACAGGCTCAAGACCCTGGTCAACAAAATCAGGAGCTATGGAAGCATGAGATGGACGGACCACGACATCGTCCGACTTATGCTCAGGTCCTTCACTGTACTCGATCCTCATCTTGTAAACTCAATCCTTGAGAATCCTAGGTACACCAAGATGACGCCCGAGGAAATACTCGGAAAGTTTGTAAGCGGGCGTATGATGATTAAGGAAGCAAGATACGTTCATGAGGCATTGAATGGTCCAATGCCCATCTACGAGCCTCAAACCGTTGCTCTCAAAGCAACAAGTAGCAGGGAGGCGCTACCTAGCAAGGTGGCGCAAGTTGAGGCGACCGGGCTAAACGAGGATGAAATGGCCCTCATTATCAAGCGCTTCAAGACCGCATTGAAGGGACGCAAGGAGTACTCAAACAAGAACAAGGCAAAAGGAAAGCGTTCCTGCTTCAAGTGCGGTAAGACAGGTCATTTTATTGCTCAATGTCCCGATAATGAAAATGACCAGGGAGAAGAAAGACAAGGGAAGAGGGAGAAAAAGAAGGCCTACAAGAAGGCGAAGGGAGAGGTGCACCTTGGCAAAGAGTGGGACTTGGATTGTTCTTCGTCCGACTCCGACGATGAAGGACTCGCCGCCTCGGCCTTCAACAAATTGTCGCTCTTCCCCAACGAGCGCCATACTTGCCTAATGGCAAAGGAGAAGAAGGTAAACGCTCGAGAAACTCCTAAGTACTCTACTTCTAGTGATGATGACTCTAGTGATGATGAAGTAGATTACACTAGCTTGTTCAAAGGATTAGATAGAGCTAAAGTAGAAAAAATTAATGAGTTGATTGATGCATTGAATGAAAAATATAGACTACTAGAGAGGCAAGAGGACATTTTGTATGAGGAACATGACAAATTTGTTAGTGTTCAAAAGTCTCTTGCCTTAGAGATTAAAAGGAATGAATTACTATCTTCTGAGTTATCTATTTGCAATGAATCTATTTCTAGCTTGAAGATGTTGAATGATGATTTAAATGCTAAGCTAGAAGTAGTTAATAAATTTAGTCCTTGTGTAGAGCATGTTGTGATTTGTAATAGGTGTAAGGATTTCAATATTGATGCATGTGTTGAGCACCTTACTTCTATTGCAAAATTAAATGATGAAGTGGCAAGTCTTAATGCCCAACTTAAGACTTGCAAAGATGACTTTGACAAATTAAAATTTGCTAGGGATGCCTACACCGTTGGTAGACATCCCTCAATTAAGGATGGGCTTGGCTTTTGAAGGGAAGCCAAGAACTTAACAAGTCAAAGGGCTCCCATTCTCAACAAGGAGAAAGGGAAGGCTCCTATGGCTAGTAGTAGTCAAAAGAATCATGCATTTATTTATGATAGAAAATATTCTAGGAATGCTCATTATAATAGGAGTTATAATGCTTATGATTCACAAGCCATGATTATTTCAAGTTCTTCCTTTGTGCATAGTAGAAAAAATGTTGTTCATCATGTGCCTAGGAAAATGCAAAATGAATCTGCTACTGTTTTTCATGCCTGCAACACTGATTTTGTACTCTCATGTAAAAATAAGAAAGTGGTTGCCAAGAAATTAGGGGCCAAATGCAAGGGAGACAAGACTTGCATTTGGGTCCCTAAGGCTATTGTTACTAACCTTGTAGAACCCAACAAGAGTTGGGTACCTAAAACCCAAGCCTAATTTGCCTTGCAGGTTTATGCATCCGGGGGCTCAAGCTGGATTATCGACAGCGGATGCACAAACCACATAATGGGGGAGAAGAAGATGTTCACCTCCTACGTCAAGAACAAAGATTCCCAAGATTCGATCATCTTTGGAGACGGGAATCAAGGCAAGGTTAAAGGACTAGGAAAAATAGCTATTTCATCCGAGCATTCCATATCTAATGTGTTCTTAGTTGAATCGCTCGGGTATAACTTGTTGTCCGTTAGTCAACTATGTAATATGGGTTACAATTGCTTATTTACCAATGTAGATGTGTCTGTCTTTAGAAGGAGTGATGGTTCATTAGCTTTTAAGGGTGTACTAGACGACGAACTCTATTTAGTTGATTTTTTGAAGGAGGAGGCTGTTCTAGATGCATGCTTAATCGCTAAGACTAGCATGGACTGGCTGTGGCATCACCATCTAGCACATGTTGGGATGAAGAACCTTCATAAACTTCTAAAGGGAGAACATGTGTTAGGTCTAATCAATGTAACTTTCGAAAAAGATAGACCTTGTGCAGCTTGTCAAGCAGGTAAACAGGTGGGAAGTTCTCATCATAGCAAGAATGTGATGACCACATCAAGACCTTTGAGCTACTTCACATGGACCTCTTTGGACCCGTCGCCTACCTCAGCATCGGGGGAAGTAAGTATGGTCTTGTTATTGTTGATGATTTTTCTCGCTTCACTTGGGTATTCTTTTTGTAGGATAAAACGGAAACCCAAGGGACCCTAAAGCGCTTCCTAAGGAGAGCTCAAAACGAATTTGAGCTCAAGGTGAAAAAGATAAGGAGCGACAACGGGTCCGAGTTCAAGAATCTTCAAGTGGAGGAGAACCTTGAGGAGGAAGGAATCAAGCACGAGTTCTCCGCTCCCTACACACCACAACAAAATGGTGTGGTAGAGAGGAAGAACAGGACACTTATAGACATGGTGAGGACGATGCTTGGTGAATTCAAGACGCCCGAACGGTTTTGGTCGGAAGCTGTGAACACAGCTTGCCACGCCATAAACCGGGTCTACCTTCATCGCCTTCTCAAGAAGACATCGTACGGACTTCTAACTGGTAACAAACCCAACGTTTCATATTTTCGTGTATTTGGGAGTAAATGTTACATTCTAGTGAAGAAAAGTAGGAATTCCAAATTTGCTCCCAAAGTTGTAGAAGGTTTTTTGTTAGGTTATGACTCAAATACAAAGGCGTATAGGGTCTTCAACAAATCATCGGGTTTGGTTGAAGTCTCTAGCGACGTTGTATTTGATGAGACTAATGGCTCTCCAAGAGAGCAAGTTGATCTCGATGATGTAGATGAAGATGATGTTCCAACGGCCGCAATACGCAACATGGCGATTGGAGATGTGTGACCACAGGAACAAAAAGAGCAAGATTAACCTTCTTCCTCAACAATGGTGCACCCCCAACTCAAGATGATGAACAGGTTCATCACGAAGAGGCGTGTGATCAAGGGGGAGCACAAGATGATCAAGTTATGGAGCAAGAAGCACCACAGGCCCCTCCCACTCTAGTCCGAGCGACGATTCAAAGGAATCATCCCGTCGACCAGATTTTGGGTGATATAAGCAAGGGAGTAACTACTCGCTCTAGATTAGTTAATTTTTGTGAGCATTACTCGTTTGTCTCTTCTATTGAGCCTTTCAGGGTAGAAGAGGCCTTGCTAGATCTGGACTGGGTGTTGGCCATGCAGGAAGAGCTCAACAACTTCAAGCGAAATGAAGTTTGGACCCTGGTGCCACATCCCAAGCAAAACGTTGTGGGAACCAAGTGGGTGTTCCGCAACAAACAGGACGAGCACGAAGTGGTGACAAGGAACAAGGCTCGACTTATGGCAAAAGGTTATGCCCAAGTCACAAGTTTGGATTTCGAGGAGACTTTTGCTCCTGTGGCTAGGCTAGAGTCTATTCGCATTCTATTAGCCTATGCCACTCACCATTCCTTCAGGTTGTTCCAAATGGATGTGAAGAGCGCCTTCCTCAACGGGCCAATCAAGGAGGAGGTGTACGTAGAGCAACCCCCTGGCTTTGAGGATGAACGGTACCCCGACCACGTGTGTAAGCTCTCTAAGGCGCTCTATGGACTTAAGCAAGCCCCAATAGCATGGTATGAATGCCTTAGAGATTTTCTAATTGCTAATGCTTTCAAGATTGGGAAAGTCGATCCAACTCTATTCACTAAAACTTGTGATGGTGACTTATTTGTGTGCCAAATTTATGTCGATGACATAATATTTGGTTCTACTAACCAAAAGTCTTGTGAAGAGTTTAGCAGGGTGATGACTCAGAAATTTGAGATGTCTATGATGGGCGAGTTGAACTACTTCCTCGGGTTCCAAGTGAAGCAACTCAAGGATGGCACCTTCATCTCTCAAACGAAGTACACGCAAGATTTGCTCAAGCGGTTCGGGATGAAGGACTCCAAGCCCGCAAAGACTCCAATGGGAACCGACAGACATGTTGACCTCAACAAAGGAGGTAAGTCCATTGATCAAAAGGCATACCGGTCTATGATAGGTTCTTTACTTTATTTATGTGCTTGTAGACCGGATATTATGCTTAGCGTATGCATGTGTGCTAGATTTCAATCCGACCCAAGGGAGTGTCACCTTGTGGTCGTTAAGCGAATTCTTAGATATTTAGTTGCTACGCCTTGCTTCGGGATCTGGTATCCAAAGGGGTCTACCTTTGACTTAATTGGATATTCAGACTCCGATTATGCTGGATGCATGGTTGATAGAAAGAGTACATCAGGGACGTGCCAATTCCTAGGAAGGTCCCTGGTGTCTTGGAGTTCTAAGAAACAAACTTTTGTTGCCCTATCCACCGCTGAGGCCGAGTATGTTGCCGCAGGACAGTGTTGCGCGCAACTACTTTGGATGAGGAAAACCCTCTAGGACTTTGGCTACAATCTGAGCAAAGTCCCACTCCTATGTGACAATGAGAGTGCAATCCGCATGGCGGATAATCCTGTTGAACACAGCCGCACTAAGCACATAGACATCCGGCATCACTTTTTGAGAGACCACCAGCAAAAGGGAGATATCGAAGTGTTTTATGTTAGCACCGTGAACCAGCTAGCCGATATCTTTACCAAGCCTTTAGATGAGAAGACCTTTTGCAGGCTGCGTAGTGAGCTAAATGTCTTAGATTCGCATAACTTGGATTGATCTATAGCATACATGTGTTTTATGTCTTTGATCACGTTCCTTTATGCATACTATTGCTTACTTATGGTGATCAAGTTATGCAAGAGATCCCCAGACCTCACAAGTCCATGTGTGAATGATGCACATATTTAGGGAGAGAAATGCTACAATTTAACCCTTTGAGACTAACCGTGTGCTTGAGTTTACTTAATTTAGTCTCAAAGGTGGATTGAAAGGGAAAGGTGAACTTGAACCATGCAAGACTTCCACTGCACTCCGATGAGAGGGTAATTTACTCCAAGTTCATCTCCATACTCTTATTGCCTTTTTACTCGTAATTGACGATTTTGCTGAGGCAATGGGGTTTTAGGGCCAAGATTGATCTCGTTTTGGTGCTTAATGCCAAAGGGGGAGAAAATAAGGCCAAAGCAAATGGATCAGCTAAGCCAAAGCAAATGGATCAGCTACCACTTGTGAAAGTTTTGAAAAAGAGTAGAGTAGAACTTTTGATTTGTCAAAATAACTCTTACTATCAAAATTTGGTCTCTTGTGGGGAGAATGGTTGATTATGGGAAAAAGGAGGAGTTTTTGGCTCTTAATCATTTTCACTCTTGGGTTATCTCTCCTTGTGTCTAAACATGTGTGTTTAACTTAGAGATAGGAAAATGAATTTGATTTGCAAAAACAAACCAAGTGGTGGCGAAGAACGATCCAAATATGTCAAATCTTGTCAAAGACTATTTTTGTTCTCAATTGCATTGATGTTGCACTTCCATTTGTTGCGTTTTGATGTGTTGGCATAAATCACCAAAAATGGGGAGATTGAAAGGGAAATGTGCACTTGGGCCATTTCTAGTATATTTTGGTGATTAAGTGCCCAACACATACTAAGTGAGTAATTATATGCCAAATGATGGATGAAGTGCAAATCGACAAGAAGGTATGGTTCTAGACTTAGTACATTGGTTTTTGTGTACTAATATATTTGTCTAAGTGCTAGAATCAGGAAAAGAAAAGGATTGGAAAAGAGTTGGCTGTGTACAGCCAACTGCTGCTCAGTCTGGATGCACCAAACTGTCTGGTGGTGCACCGAACAGTGTCCGGTGCGCCAGGCTGGGCTCTGGCGAACTGGCCACTCTCGGGAATTCGTCGGCAGCGTATGGCTATAATTCACCAGATCGTCCGGTGGTGCACCGGACTGTCCAGTGAGCCAACGGCCGCCAGAGCAACGGTCGGCCGCGCAATCCGCGCGCGAAGCGTGGCCCACGCCAACGGTCGGCTAGGGGCACCGAACTGTCCGGTGTGCACCGTACAGTGTCCGGTGCGCCAACCAGCCCGAAGATCCAACGATCGGCTGCGCCATGAATGGAAGGAGATCCGCACCGGACAATGAACAGTGGATGTCCGGTGGTGCACCGGACTGTTCGGTGCGCCACCCAACAGAAGGCAAGAATTGCCTTCCAAGAATGCTTCCAACGGCTCCTAGCTGCCTTGGGGCTATAAAAGGGACCCCTAGGCGCATGGAGGAGACAACCAAGCATACTTTGAGCATTCTAAATCTTCGACACTCTGTCTCCGCGCACTTGATTGACTTTCTTAGTGATTTGAGCTCTGTTCTAGTGGTGAACTTGTTGCGATTCATTCGAGCTCAAGTCTTGGTTGTGTGTGTGCGTATTGCTGCGGATTTGTGCGTGTGCTTCCCTCCCTTACTCTAGTGCTTTCACTTTGATCTTTGTTGTAAGGGCGAGAGACTCCATTTGTGGAGATTCCTCGCAAACAGGAAAGAGTATAAGAAAGGAAACAACCGTGGTATTCAAGTGGATCATTGGATCACTTGAAAGGGGTTGAGTGCAACCCTCGTCCATTGGGACGCCACAACATGGAGTAGGCAAGTGTTATACTTGGCCGAACCACGAGATAAATCATCGTGTCTCTTGTGCTTGTTTTCTTTGTGACCATTGTGTTTCACAAGAGCTCGGTCCCTAGCCTCTTAATTCCATTGTGCTAACACTTAACCAAGTTTTATGGCTATAAGTTTAAGTTTTTACAGGATCACCTATTCACCCCCCCTCTAGGTGCTCTCACTATACCTTTTGAGATGTTTTCCAATGTTGGTATATGCATGATGTGATGTTCATTTGTGCTTTCCAAATGTATTGAATGTATGATCGCTTTATTTAGACAACGAGCAACTCGTGGTTCTTGAGTGTGTTGCCGAAGATCCCTCTGAGCAACAACTTGGTGAAGGCAAGTATCCTCAGACCTATCATGTCCTACTTTACTTTATAATACACTGTCCCACATTACATTATTGAAACTTAAGGATTGACTAGTCTGTATTTACCTTATCCTTGTTTACCTTTTTGGGTTAATCATGGTTAGCTTATGCTATTGCTTTAACTTAATCAATGAACATGATGTGATCATTTATGATACGATGATGTTATCCCGATGAGGTTCTTGTGATTACTTTAGGGGGCTCAGGCTGTTTCCTGAGTACCTCTCCGTAAGGACCTGTTTAGGGAGTGACAGCCCGGGATAACAGTGCAACCATGAGGGTGGAATAGGACGCCCTTAGCTGATTAATTAGAGGCACCAGAGGAGAAGTTGGCTTTGCCGTAGGGCCATCAATGGGGTCCGGGCACAGTACTTGCTCTGCCGAGGCTGGTTGCAGAGGTTCTTTGATTTGGTTTTGTTAGTCACCCTTCCTTTGGGAAGATGTACTATGTTCATCAAACTAGAGAAACCTAATGGGCGACTATGACCTCTGGGGAATCTTTGTAAAGGCTACGTAGTGAGACCCTGCTAGGTCACCTTGGTAATGATCAATGGGGAGGCTAGAACCCCGGGCAGAATGGGAATCACGGCTTATGGGTAAAGTGTGCAACCTCTGTAGAGTGTTAGAAACTGGTATATCAACCGTGCTCACGGTTATGAGAAGCCTTGGGGTCCTCTTCGATTAGAAGAACATTGGTTACTTTTATGATGATGATTAGCAATGATGGTTATAATTTTGATCTCTAGTATTTCCTCGTGGAGGGAGTACTTCTGGGTAATAACTGGGT
Organism: Zea mays; assembly: GCF_902167145.1. Lineage (NCBI taxonomy): Eukaryota > Viridiplantae > Streptophyta > Magnoliopsida > Poales > Poaceae > Zea > Zea mays. The sequence goes on along the minus strand of NC_050104.1, from coordinate 5,905,814 downwards.
TTATTACTAAAAACTTGGCTCTACTTATAGTAATAAAACTTGACCAACTAAAAGCAACTGCTTAACCTTAACTCCACATACAGCTAGTCCACTTTAGCCAAAACGGGACATTTGATGAGTACGTTGATGTGTACTCACCCTTGCTTTACAAACCACCCCACCCCAGGTTGCCCCCACCGTACTCAGTGCTCAGGAGGTGAAGCTGGTAACATGGAGGACTTTGAGGAGTTCCAGGACTACGACGAGTTCTATTACTTTAGTGGCAAACCCCCAGTCAGCTGCCTATGTAGGCTTATCTTCTACGTTTCGTTACTCCGCACTTTGATGTTATTGTTAAACACTATGCATATGTATTAGACTCTGTGGATGTCTCAGACATCTTAATGTAACTAAGTACCTTTCCGCTATTTAATTCAAGCATTGTGTGAGGATGTCCAATTATGTAATCGCTGTGTACGTGAGTTCTGATCCTGGCACGTACATGGTTCGCATTCGGTTTACCTTCCAAAACCGGGTATGACAGTGGGCTACCCTTTGCGTAGGGGCACCAACAAGGATTAGTCGGAACCTTGTGTGGTTCCAAATACCTCGGTAAAAATATAGGCGTCATCTACATGAGTTTGCATCTCCACCCTTGCTCTTTACCTTTCGCATTAACATTAAGTACTTAAGTTTCAATCTCTCCTTTCTAGTTATAATATTTAGGATTGGAACTTAGGTTTTGCAGTAGAGATAGCAACACTTAGACAAAACCTAGTTTGCACATTCTAGATTGTTTATTTGCATAAGTTTTGCTATAGGGATTTAATTGTGGCCTAGTTTAGAGATAGCTTTTAGAAGTCCTAATTCACCCCCCTCTTAGACATCGTTGTTTCCTACAAGTGGTATCAAAGCCCGGTTTGGCTCATTTGAAAGAAGTCCTAATTCACCCCCTCTTAGGCATCGTCATTTCCTACAAGTGGTATCAGAGTCTGGTTTGGCTCATTTCAAACATTTTAGCTTCAGCGCTAATCGAGTCGACGTTTTTAGAGGAAAGGGATGGATACCCATAGGACACCACACTTCGACAGCATTAACTACGCATATTATAGTGCTAGAATGGCTTGTTACCTAGAAACGGTTGATCTAGGTGTTTGGAGAGTCACTCATGATGGGATAAAACCACCTAAGAATCCCGAGAAGTTCACCACGAGTGACAAAAAATAAATTCATTTAAATGCTAGAGCCAAAAATTGCTTGTATGAATCTCTTTGCATGGAAATTTTCAATCAAGTATTTACCTTAAAACTGCGCATGAGATTTGGCTAAAATTGCATGAGCTCCATGATGGCACATCTAATGTTTGTGAGCAAAAACATTGCCTAGTTTTAAATGAGTATAATTCCTTTGCTATGAAAAAGAATGAGATTGTTAGAGACATGTATTACCGCTTAAATCTTGTGATTAATGAGCTCAACTCTATTGGAATTAATAAGCTAGATGATGTGGAATTAATATCCCTTCTACCACAACGAAGATATGGGAGCATCATCACCATCCTTCACAACCTTGAGGACTTGAGCCAAATGACCCTGGCGATTGTGATTGGAAAAATTGCGGCATTTGAGATGTCGCAGAAAATGGGTCAACAAGAGGAGCCTACTTCTTCAAAGCCATATGCTTTTGCATGTGATGAACACAAAATATGAAAGGCAAGAAGAAGGCTCCAAGCTCTAGTGAAGAAGAGGAAGAGGAATATGAAGATGATGATGATGATGAAGATGATCAACCCTCAACATCATCCTCCGAGGACGAAGAAACAATCTGATGCATCGGAAAGGTAATGGGGATGATTCGCAATATTAATCTAATGGGTGTGCCCCTACAAGTCGAGGATCTTCTCTTTAACATTGATAGGAAAAAGCAAAGAAAGGGAGGATGCTTCGCATGCAGGGAGAAGGGCCACTTCAAGGATAATTGTCCAAATATGGCTGATCTCACAAAGAGGAGGAGCAAAGACATGGCACTCACAAGTGTCAAAACTTGGGATGATTCTTCAAGCGAAGATGATCGTCCAAGGACTCGCAGCCACCGCTCTTCATCATGCTCTTCACGGTCATCTCACAAATGCCTTATGGCAAGAAGTAAAACAAGTATCCCATCCTCTAGTGATGACAATGATAGTGAGTTGGATAATGAGGGAAAGCCCTCCATAGATGAACTTGCGTTTACCATTAAGTTTTTTGAGGATGTTTGAACTAAACAAAAAACACAACTTAAAACTTTGATAAATAAATTGATTAGCTCTTAAAATGATTATAAATGTTTGCTAGAAAATTTGAAACTTTTGCAAACTTGAATTGTGAGCTAACAACTAAAATTGAGCAATTAGAATCTAAAGCTCCATCCTCAACTATCGATGATAGCGTTGTAAAAAAGAATGAAAAACTTAAGGCTAAGTTAGCTAGCTCTCAAGAAGGCATTGAAAACTTGCTTGAGAAAATGGAAAATTCTTAGCATACATAATAATGAGCTAACTAGTAAGCTAGAGAGCATCGGTAGCACCATAGGAGCATCTTTAGTTCAAATTCCTGAAATTATTAACAAAGATGCTTCTACTTCTTGCTTTGATTTAATTGATGATTCTAATCCTTGCAATCAAGTTCTTGTTAAGAATGTTGTTATAACAACATGTTCGGATGAGATTGCAATGGAGAATGAGCAATTAAGGCGGGAGATGGCTTGCCTAGGCAAGGCTTTGTATGATAAGAAAGGCAAAGCCAAACAAACCCAACCTCCATAGGATAACACCACTATGGGAGTGAACAAACCTGGAGATGGAGAAACTGTGGTTTGTAGGCTATGCCACACGGAAGGCCATAAGTCTTACCAATGAAAGGCGAAGACCGGGGATAAGCAAAAGCAAAAGCTCAAGCAAAAGCCAACAAGCAAAATCTCCAACACCTACATCAACAAGGTGGACAAAAAGGTCGCTATACCATATTTGATCAAGAAGAAAAAGAATGGAAACATGATAGCAATCAAGGCCAACAAAGGAAGGGGCCAAATGTATCTGTGTGCCGAAGGAGATTATCCAAGGACTTCGGGGAATCTGGAGACTTGACAAAATTGGGATGTATATCATGGGATGCATCACATCGGATCAAGATTATTGCCAAGTGGGCTAGTGAATACTTTGGACCCAAATTTCCCACCCATGACTAAGGTAACTAGATTTATTGTATTTCCTATTTTTAGATATGCGTATCTATTTTCTTGTATCTAGTTTTTACCTTAGAAGCCTAGTTTTACATGTAGTATTTTTCTTTGTGATCAGAATTGCATGCATACTAGGTCAATCATATGGCATGAATGCTCATTTTCAATTCATATTCTTGAGCAAACCTACATGGTTTAAAATGTTTAGCTAAGCACAACACATAGCTTATTTAACATTCCTAAGTAAATGACACTAATGCTTCAAAGTTTATATCCTACTAGTGGTATTCTTTAAGTAGTGTCATTTTGACTTATATGTGCCAAAGCTCGGATTATAGATAATTTGCCCCCTTAATATCAAAATCAAAGTGCATGTCCCCTACAAGTATTCAAAACTTGTATGCACACTTTCAGGGGGAGGTTACTCTATAATCTGTCTTTGAGACTAATACTTGTTTTCAAGTCTATTATATGTAGTAGTTTCATTGAAGGAAAATAGAGTTCCCAGGAGAAAGATGTAATACCCAAATCATAGTAAATAAAAAAGTTAGAGTATTTGGTGTTTATGGGATTCTTTTTCCTATGTGATACATGCATGAATTTACATATAAATTCCTTAATAAATAAAATAAAATATATAACATAATGAAAACACTTCCTCATACTGGTACTTTTATTTGTGCATTTAATTTATGTGTAAAACTCACAAAAATTGAATTCAAATACTAGGTTTGGAATTGAGAAAAGAATTCAAAACAGAATAAAACAGGAAACAAAAGACAACTCCTGAACCAAATCCTGCTAGATCAGCCCACTCGGAACCTCAGTCCAACTTCATCCTACGTGCGCCAACGGCCCACCTAACCCTCCCCCTTACGCGTCTGGATTTGAATACACCGGCCCACTTCCATGTGAGTGTGACATCTCGCTGACCGGTGGTCCTAGGTGGCTAGCCACGCCCGCACGCGCGCTATGCCTGGCAAGTGGGGTCCCCGGGGAGCTCTTCTGCGCCTTCTCTCTAACTAGCTCGACCGATTGACGCGCGAGCTCCCCAACAATCCAATTTCCACGGCCCCTTCCCCCGTTTCTCTATAAAATTGAATCCCATGGTGACCAACCCACCTTGACTACTCCCTGGTCAACCAAAAACTAGCCACCGCCGCCGGATTGCGCTCAGAGGGGTGAAGGAGGGAGCGCCGTCGAGGTCGTTGCAGGTGAATCTCGCTGCACGCCATCAATCGGTGCCTCAGGTGCCGTAGGGAGCTTCATGTGATCTCACGTGGTCGATTCTTGAGGGTGGTGGTGCGCGGGAGTCTTCGGAGGGACAACAATTTCTCACCGTCGCACACGGTCTGCCGCAGACCCACATGACACCGTGGCCAGCACCTCAAGCCACTTCAATACCGGTAAGCCCTTCCTTAATCAATTCGCTTAGATTCCATAGTTTGGATAGCACTCGTCCATGTTTGGAATAGCATGCTGGGGCACAGAATTCGGCGTGCTTCGACGGTGGGCGCCGCCATGACCGGTGACCGCTCCGGTGGTCGGTGGAGTGGATGAGAGGGTAAGGGGTGAGAGCGTGATGGCCATGGATAAAACAACTGACGGCTGCGATTAAAAGCTGAGTACCGGTTCAGCCAAAGGAGTGGAAGCCATCTGATTTGGATCGAGCGGGTCGAGGGTGGAATTCGCGGTTTTAAATCCAGACCGCAGATACGCCATCGGTCGAATCTAGGCCAATCTCGAGGACCGCTGATCTCAGCCATTGATCGTAGATCGGGCGGATCCTATTACGTACCGATTCTGGTTAAGGGATATTTAGTCTGGGGTGTCGGTTAGTGATCGGGCCGCCGAGATCCAAGGTTACCCCTTCGGCCGGGCTAACTTGCAAATGAGTCCCTAGTTTTCTTCGAAATCAACCCGTCGTCCACACATGTGGTAAAGTAATTGAATCTAGGTCTAGAAATTTGTAAATTAAACCTAGAGCTTTCTGGAATTGATACCCGTGGCCAGAGGTTAAATAAAATGAGTAAATTAAAATAGAAAATGATTTTTAGTATAGAAATAATTCCAAAAACTTGGTTAATTCATAATTAATTCATTTTAACTCCTTTTTGATCCATTCCAGTTGCATTTGTCTCATATTAATATTGTTTATCATCTAGTAACCTTGTATTACTATGAAACCTATGGTTAAAATCTTGTACCTCATTTGTTTATAGTAGACACTTAAACCTTCGGAAAATCATAACTTTATAACCGTAACTCCGAATTTAGTGGTTCTCAAACCTAGGGTCTAGTTACGATGTGGAGATCATTATTATGCAGCATGTTTTCATGTTTGGTGTGCTGTTAATATTTGCCTATACTATGTCTATTTGTATTGCTACGAGTAGCAGCGAGATTACGAGTCACTTGAAGATTAACTTGGAGAAGTACCTGAGAATCTCGAGTCTAAGGCAAGTTGTCCCTTGATCACTTTTCTCTCTACCTAATAATGTTCTCTAGTAATCACTGTGACATGCTCAGGTTAATTTGATGGGATCTAATATGTTCTCCCTAGATTTGTTTACCCCAACCCTTGCAGACAAATGAACTATTGGGTAGACTTGCTATTGCTCTACCTGGTTTTGGGATTAATGCTACATTTGAATTATGATCATGTTCCAATTATGTTGTTGTTTTAATTATTCATGACAAGATCATTATGTTAACTGGAACATGGAGCTTAACTTGAGATAATCGTGCTACCACAAGGGTGGAATGGGACGCCCTTGGCTGACTAATTAGGAAAGCTAGTTGAGGACTACCTTACTCGAAAGGGGCAAGGGTGGTAGAGGAGCTGCATATAGGGAGGTTCTCGGGTTGATCATGCTGCGATGGCTTTTTGGACGAGGGATTCCTATATTGCCCTTCTCAGAAACCGTAGTGGGTTTTTTGAAGCTAGTGGAACTTTGTAAAGGCCTCGTGGTGCTACCCTGCCTCGCTTCCTTGGTAGAGGTGTATGGGGTCCTATAACCCCATGGCAAATGGGTAACACGACTTGTGGGTAAAGGGTGCAACCTCTGCATAGTGTAAAACTAGTATATTAGTCGTGCTCACAATCAAAAGCGACTCAGGACTCTCGCATGATTAATTTATGGAACTAAACTTAATTTGTCATTTGCATTGCACTGCATTGTGGGTGTTATTGTTAATTGTGATATCTTATTTAATTGGGTTGGTATCTACTTATACCTAGTAACTGCTAATAAAATTTTGACCAACTTTAAATGCAATGCTCAGCTTTAACCATTCCCTTTGGTAAGCCTTACACTTCACATGAGCCCCAATGTAAGTGAGCTCATGCACATTATTCCCACAACTTGTTGAGCGATGAACAAATGTGAGCTCACCCTTGCTGTACTCACATCCCCCATAGGTCAAGGACAGGTACCACGGGATGAGGAGCATGAAGGATGTCGCGATGAGTTCGTGAGAGGTCTAGGCCATCGTCTGCTAGTCAACTATGGTTGCTAGATCATTGTCTTCGTATGATGTAATTATTTAACTATTTGTACAGAACTCCATTATATATTAAAGATGTGACATTCGTTTATCTACCATGAGTCATCATATGTGTGAGACTTGATCCTAGCACACATGTGAATCGCGCCCGGGTTTGGCCCCCTAAACCCGGGTGTGACAAAAGACAATAAGCTTCCACTGCAACTCTACAATTACTTTCGCAAGTGGTTTCATTCCACTATTGGTATCATTTACATGTCTTCTCTAGATTTTGATTAGACTATATTACATATCTTACGCTTCCCGTGTTGCTATAAATGCATATGTTGTTAAAATATATCTTTTAACTATGCATAGGGGGTGTTATTCTAATCAATCATATCATGTCCCTTTGTTTCTCATGTGCTTTTCCTAAGTAGAGAATCTCCAACAGGGGGAGTATATCTTCTTTTATGACAAAGGGGAGAATATTCTTTCAAAGGGGGAGAACACTCTTTTAGCGAGAGTAATCTTTTAGAGGGCAAGTCTTATTTGCTTCCTATATGCTTTTAATGTCTTCCTTTTCGGTGCTTGATTTCAAAGGGGAGAAGTTTTAGGGACCAAAGCAATTCAAAATATATCAAACACCAAACACCACCCAATTTAAAAATTTTAAATCATGAACCTACAAGTGGTTTTTGGTTCTACAAGTGTTTTTGGTCTAAAATAAAAAGTATGTGGATTATGGAGTTAGGGGAGGCTTAAGTCCATAATGTCACTTTGTCGGAACATTCATGCATCCTAGCAAATAGATTGCATATTTTCATCAAAGTATTTGTTATTGTTGGTACCCTGAAACAGGGGTACCCCTTACTATAGTATGAAGACGCGGTGTCCACGCGGCTATCTCTAGTCGCGTGGCAAACAGCACCCGACCCCACCATGCGGATGGCTCCGGGGCCACCACGTGGCCAGAGAAGACGATATGCTCCAAGGCATCAACAGTGGGTCCGGACCCCCATGGAAAAGTGTCGGACCCCTGTATATACGGACTGGACCTCCGGGTAAGGTCCAGGACCTCCACGGGCACGAACCGGACCCCTGGGATGGGTCCCAGACCCCTCTGTGTGGGGTCCGGGCCACTCACAACAGGGTCCCGGGATTCTGGGGCAAAGAGTACCTGGACCTTAATCAAAACCAGGCGGGGGTCCAGAGTCGACACGTGTCCGGACCACGCCGTGTACGGTTCTACTCCCCGCTCAGGCGGAGACCCGATGCTGCCATGTGGCCCACTACCCGTGACGTAAGCCAGCGGGCGGAGCCTGACGTAAGGCCTCTAGGCTGCGCGGCCTATGCATTTATTGCGGATAAGCCATGCCGCCTGTCCACTCCACTGGCAGGCGATGTGCCGCCTCAGCATTTAATGAGCCCTGTCCACTCCACTGGCAGGCGATGTGCCACCTTAGCATTTAATGTGCCCTGTCCACTCCGCTGATGGGCGGTGACTAGGCCATCCTCAAGGCGGCGTGCCTGTCCATTCCGTTGGTAGGTAGTACGCCCGTGCTGCGGCATACACTATGCCCATCATCACTCGCGCGTTACCAAGGAAGCAGCGCGAGATATCAATAATATATGCACTACAGACATTGTGGCGCTCGGAGATCACCCTGGCGTTATATGCAGTAGTTACTTCCTTCCATTTTGCCCCTTGACTCACATGTCGGGGCTCAGTATCCTTGTATGTGCCCCCCTTGAGCTATAAAAGGGAGGGCACATGACATTACAAAGGGGACCCAACTTATGCTCAAGCTCACTTAGACTCTCGGACTCACAAGTTCATACAAGATCTCAAGCTCAATATACCACACAGTGGAGTAGGGTATTACGCTCCGGTGGCCCGAACCACTCTAAACCCTTGCGTGTTCTTGTGTTCTTCCCGATTCCATCTAGCAGGCAAAACGCTTAGGCCCCTCCTCATCTTAGGATTTAGGGCGGGTGCGTTCCGCCACCTGGCCGGAGAATTTCCTCTTCGACATTTGGCGCGCCAGGTAGGGGGCTAGGCTTTAGGTTTTTGCTTGTTTTTCTACTCGATGCCATGGTCCACATCGTCGAGCACCACGATTTCATGTCCGAGGACTTCATGGTGGAGGAAGCGGCTACCTCTTCCACACTGCGGGCCACCAACCTTCCTGCACCTGGTGCAGCCGCTGCTGTGCACTCTGCGCGGCAGCACACTCTCGCGCAAACGTCTAGGGCGTCTAGGGCTGCGCCTGGGGCACTGTCTGTGGCCAGAGAATTGCTGCGCCACCCTCCTAGCTCCACGGCCTCCCCGAGGGCCATGAAGCAGTGGCGCGACGATGTCGACTGCCTGCTCGGCATGGCACACTCTGGCTCAACCAGGCCCAGGCCTCGATCATCCCGGCGTCAACATGAGGCGTCGGCGTCTGTGCGCTCGCCCTTGGTAAGGGCTGCATCGACTAAGGACCTCCGGGCGGAGCTCAATCGCCAACATGCGAGAAAAGACGCTCCAGTCTCTCTCGAGAGGTCTAATGACCTGCAGGCAGAACTCAACCGCAGGCGTGCGGGCGATGATGCCCGTGTCTCTCTGGAGAGGGCACGCGAGCGCCAACAGAACGTCGAGGGTCGCAACCTCGACTACGATTTCGCTACGGTTGCACCGCAAACTCCAACGGGCACCTGAATCCAGACGAGTGTTCCATTGGCCAGCGTGGGCTGTAACGCGCTGGCGGATCATCTCCGCGCGGCAACTTGGCCATCCAAATTCTGGCCACACCTACCGGAGAAGTACGACGGTACATCAAATCTGTCGGAATTCTTGCAGGTTTACGTCACCGCCATTACGGCAGCAGGTGGAGACACCGCCGTGATGGCAACATACTTCCATGTAGCCTTGTCTAGGCCAACCCGGACTTGGCTCATGAACCTCACCCCAGGATCGATCTACTCCTAGGAAGAGCTCTGCGCGTGGTTCACAGCGAACTTCGCCAGCGCTTATCAACGGCATGGCGTGGAGGCTCACCTCCACGCAGTGAGGCAGGAGCCCGGGGAAACTCTCCGAGCCTTCATCTCCCGCTTCACTAAGGTACGAGGCACCATACCTCGTATTTTAGATGCTTCCATCATCACTGCTTTCCGCTAGGGAGTACGTGATGAGAAGATGCTGGAGAAGTTGGCCACGCATGACGTGGAAACTGTCACCACGCTCTTCGCTCTGGCCAACAAGTGCGCCAGGGCTGCCGAGGGCCGTGCATGGCACTCGGCACCACAGACCGGGGTCGCCCAGACGGGTGGCTCGGGTGCCGTCGCTCAGGACGGCAAGAAGAAGAAGAAGAAGAATCGCGGCCACGAGAAGCCGTCGTCTGCTGCTTCGATCGTCGCAACCGCGACTGGGGGCCGGAACGAGCGCAACAAGCGCCCACGACCGCAGAGGGATAACAGCGGCTCATGCCCTACGCACCCCAACAGTCGCCATAGCGCCGCGGAGTGTCGCGAGATCATCGAGCTCGTGAAGCGCGTCAGCGAGCGGAGCGAGCAATCTTCCAAGGATGGCTCCCCAGCCCGTCGCCGGCCTGGAAAGGACAGGGTCGACGACGGCGAGGTGGCCGTGGGAGAACGGGACCTCGGATATCAGTTGCCCGAGGGGGTCCTAAAGGATGTTTTCACCGGAGACTCCGACTCCGGTGACGACAGCTAGCCGGGCCACCGAGGCGACCCCGTTCTTCCTGGCTACGGGGCCGAAGCCCGCCTTCCCCTGGAAACCCTTATGGGCTCCCCACAGGTCAAGTCTTTTGATGAGTCTGTGCAGGAGCAGCTACAGCGTGAGGACGTGGACTTCACCGACGAACGCAGATGGCAAGTGGCAATCCGAAATGCGCGGAACAACCAAGCGCTCGAGCGCTACTGCCAGCGGTTCGTGCATAGTAGGGAGCTCAGGGTCGGGGACCCAGTCCTAAGGCAAATTCTAAACCGAGAAGGGCTCCACAAACTCCCCTCCAGTTGGGAAGGACCCTTCAAGGTGACGGAAGTATGCCGACCCGGGCGCGTCCGCCTTGCCACAACTGAAGGAGTGCCCCTTCCCTGGAACATAGAACATCTCCGTAAGTTCTATCCATAGGAGCAAGTCTGAGGGGTTGAGTTTTCTTCTTTTTGTAACTAGGTTGTGCATACGTGTATGCCAGCCCGGTGAGGTTCACCCTCATAAGCCCGGCCTGTTGGTCTACACCCATGCATATCGAGTTATAAAGAAAGGATTTACCCCCTTAGATCTGCCTCTGTGATAGTTTTATTCTGCTACAGTCTCCGGATATTATTTTTTATCTAACCCACCCATACAGTTTCCCACCCTTGTTGGTATGATGACATCCGAATTAAGTAAGCCAGGCTTGCAGTTTAGGACCCCTCTACAAAGGTAGGGGGTCCGGCAGCCTGGAGGCCAGTTCTAGAGAATGGGTACTCGTTCCATGGGGTGGTCCGGAGCTGTGTAGCCGCTTAGCTTGGTACCGTACCCAAAGCATACACGCTCCGCCACTGTGTGACAGGTATCCTAGTATTTGGAACTATAGTCCTGTGGGTCCAGCAACCTGGGATCCGGTTCTAGAGAATGGACGAACGTCTCCTGGGATGGTCTGGAGCTGTGTAGCCGCTTAGCCCGGTTCCGTACCCTAAGTCTGCACGCACCACCATCCGGCGATGGGTGTCCTAGTATCTGGAGCTGTGATTCAGGGGGTCCGGGCACATGGCTTGGCTTCCTAGGCTAAATCCTGCAGGTCCTCTTGCATGAATCAAAGGATGGCTGATACCAGACGATGGGTCCTATGGGTGTGCTACTAACACTTCCTAGCTGAAGCTGTGTACATGTAACACCCTAAAGTTTAATCATATGAAAATGAGGAAAATTCTCTGGGGGTTTTAAATCTAAACACCTTTCCTTCAGAATATTCATAATTTCAAAGTTACTACTCCCGAAAGTAATATAATTTTTTTACTAAAAAAGATATCTAGATAAACTAAATTATTCTTGGAGTGAAATTATATGAACTATGACTAAACGAATATTAATATATAATTTACAATATAAATTATATCTTCCTAAAACTCATAAAATGTGAACTATTCTCTAGTTCGTGATTGGAATCATGTATAAAAGTACTAAATTAAAACAAATATAAATATAAATGTATATATATAGTTTTGCATCCATGCTGGTGTTTTATGTGTGCATCTAAAAGTAAAAAGTTTGGAATTCAACCTTGTTTGATTTGAATTTTAAAATAGAAATCAGGAAAAATAAGTAAATAAAAAGAAAAAGAAAAAGGCTCACCTGAACCTCATTGGGCCGATTTCTTTTCCCCTGTGGCCCATCTTCTGGTTTTCTCCGCGCGCACGGCCCAGCTTGTCACCTGTGCGCCGACACGCGGGCCCGAGGTGGCAGCCGCACATGGTTCTGTTGCGCGTGGGCTACTTCGTGCTGTGGCGATGACGGGTGGACCCGCGTGGACAGCGTCGTCTTCCTCCCCAACGACCTGCACGGAATCCTGTTGATTCCCCCTTTCCGTGCACGCTCTGCTCGGTGAGCTCATAACGATCGTGCGTGATCACCGGAATCCGGGGGCTCCTCAACTAAATTGCCGAGATTCTCGGCCGATTGAATCGCCCCGCCCCTATATAACCCAGCCGCTCCCGCTCCCTTATCCATCTAGCCGAGAACCCAGCCACCACCAACGGGAACCGTAGACGGAAAGAGAGTTAGAGACCGGCGGTGCGGATCTTCTTCGCGCGCGTGGTATTGGGATGGACGGTGACTCCGGGGGGCGGTTCGTGGGGTCTTCAGGCTTGGTGATTCGGCCTGTGAATGGTTAATTGCGGATCGGAGTTCTCCCTCACCGCCATGTCATCGTACACCGTGGTCGGGCGCTGCTGTCACTCTGCTTGCCCAGATGAGAGTTCTCCTTGTTTCGTAATGCTCCTAGCAACGTGTATTAGCTTCCAGATCGTATATTGGGGCAGTGGGGTGGAAAATGGCTGTTGCGTCGGCATACTCGTCGCCATGGGAGCACGGTGCCGCCTCAGATTAGGTACGACCGCCTGGTTTGGAACCTAATCTCTAGTAGAACCATGCCCCGTGGACTCAACCCAAAACCCGCAGTGTGTAGCTCCTGTCGAATCGAAGTGCTAGCTGCGTGGGCATGTGCCTGGGTGTTTGGCCATGGCGCCACCGTGCGGACCACGCGCTGCCGCCTACCGCGGACGTGGTCTTGGGAGGAAGACAATGTCGTGGCCGTTGGATGGGTAGCGACCGGCTGAGATCACATTAGTATATACCCCATCGCCCCATTAAGCAACATCCGTAGATCCAGTGATGGACGATTCCATGTGATCGCGCCGTTCATCAAATCAGATCCATCTATCGTAGATCCCACGGTTCCGTATGCTTGATGAATATTAGGATTTCCCGATCTAATCTGGATCGTTGGGCTCTGATCCAACGGCTTCGACCCTAGCGTACCCCTTCGGCCTGGTATAATCGCTAAAGAGACCCTGTGTTTTGGTTTAATGAACCCGCCGTCCTCGGGTTCTGTTCACCGAGGCTTGAAATATTTGCGCCTTAGCCCCTAGGCTTGTCTAAAATTAGTGCGCAGTCCAGTCAGTGAATAACACTTATAAAACCATTTAGAAAATGATTTGTAATGCAAAAATAATTGTAGGAACTTGTATAATTCATAGAAATTTCATACTAGCTCCTTTTTAATCCATTCCAGTTCCTATAATTTTGTATTAATATTGTATATCAATTGGTAACACTGTTTTAACATGAAATCATATTGAATTGGATCACCTAATTAATTTTGTATCAAGCACATATAGACTTCAGAAGATCATAAGTAATTTATTTTAGCTTTGTTTCAATCCGTTCAAGTTGTGTTAGCCTCGTATAGATATTTACTACATAGTAGCATTATTGATTATGTGATATCCCATACTTTTATAATTAAGTAACTAATTAGATCAATCTATGTTTATTGGACTAACTTTTCTAATATTAATATAATATTCTGATCTTATTTTAATATGTAGATTATTAATATGTAATTTGCATATATGTTTGGTGTGATGTTAATTTTGCCTATACCATGTTTGTTTTTATTGCTACGACTAGCGTGAGGTCATGCAAGTTGTTGGTACCTGGAATCTCAAGTCCCACGCAAGTTGTGCCCTTGATCACTTCTTTTTACCCACTCATGTTCTAATTAATCATAATGATCTGCATAGGTTAATTTTTATGGGACCCAATAGGTTACCCTAGTTTGATTATCTTTATACCTTGCTTACCACTGAACTTTTTGGGTAGTACTTGCTAGTGCTTTATGTGGTTTTGGGTATGAAGATACATTATACATGATCACACTTTTATTATCTGTTTATTATTACTGTTCATGATAAGATCATTATGTTAAATGGAACATGGAGCGACCACCCGGGAAAACAGTGCTACCACAAGGGTTTAATGGGACACCCTTGGCTGATTAATTAGGAAAGCTAGTGGAAGACTACCTTACCAGAAAGGGGCAAGGGCAGTAGGGGAGTGGTCAGTGTAGGGAGGCCCTTGGGATGATTTTGCTGCGATGGCGGTCATGCGAGGGGTCCCTGCATTGGAGCTTCCTATAAACTGTAGCGGGTTTTTTGAAGCTAGTGGAACTTTGTATAGGCCTCGTAGTGTTACCCTGCCTCGCCTCCTCGGTAGAGGTGTATGGGAAGTCGCGATCCCTTGGCAGATGAGTAACATGACTTGTGGGTAAAGCTGCGCAACCTCTGCATAGTGTAAAACTGGTATACTAGCCGTGCTCACGGTCATGAGCAGCTCGGACCCTCACATGATTAATTTATGGAACTAAATTCAATTTGTCATATGCATTGCATCGCAGGTGATGTTATTACTTTTCTTAATTGGGTTGGTATTTACTTATACTTAGTAACTGCTAATAAAATTTTGACCAACTTTAAAAGCAATGCTCAGCTCTAACCATCCTCTTTGGTAAGCCTTACACTTCACGTGAGCTTCCACCTTTGGCGAGTTCATGCACATTATTCCCCACAACTTGTTGAGCGATGAACGTATGTGAGCTCACTCTTGCTGTCTCACACCCCTCCCCCCACAGGTCAAGAACAGGTACCACAGGATGAGGCGCATGGAGGATGCTGCGATGTGTTCGTGAGAGGTCTAGACCGTCGTCTCCCAGTCAACTTTGGGTTGCTGGACCGTTGTCTCCTTATAATGTAATTATCTATTTATTTTGTATAGAACTCCTGTTATATAGTAAAGATGTGACATTCGATCCTGTGCCACTATGCATCATATGTGTGAGACTTGGTCCCAGCACACCTGGTGTTTATGTTCGCACCCGGGCTTTGGACCCCTAAAACCCGGGTGTGACAGAAGTGGTATCAGAGGAATGTTGATTGTAGGACGAAACCTAGATAGAACTGGACAACCAATATTTACTTACCTCTGCTACTCTGATCCTTTCTAAACTTTTCTTAACCTTTTCTCATTTATTTCCGCTTTACTCTGATTATTCTCACCTTTTCACTTCTAAAGACAAATGTGGATTTCACACTTCGAAACCCTGTACCTAAAGTGACCTTTAGGGATAGGAGACCCACTCTTAGGAACAAAATCAAAAGTATTTTTGTAAATATTTGTATGCTTCAATGTTTGTTCTTACGATACATGTCTGATTTGGATCTTTAATTGAGTGTGATGGGTTGTGGAGTAATGTCCACAATTACATCTGCATATACATATAGACATAAATATAAATAAATAAAAAATCATAAGATGACTATACAAATTAAGAATACCACCACTAGAATATATCAAGTCTAATATATCCATTCTTACCTTAAAAGAATCTATCTTATCTTATCCTAACCACTTTGCTGACCTCGGAGTAACAATCATAATCCTATCCAAATTAATTAGATCTTATCTAGTTCAAGCTAGTCACACCAATCTAACCTAGGTCTGATCTAATCTAAAGTGACTTATAAAACATGTTAGATAATACTGATGAAATAGATTAGACTCTACTCCAATAGAACATGTCTTAACTTAGTTCACCCTGCACTAAAAATTAAGAACGACAAACCGACTTGGCCATATGCAACTACCTTAACCATCCGATAGTTGCATAACCCCTCGGTTTTAACCTAGCAAGGGATTCTAACCTACCTACACCACATAATCCATCGTACTCACATATATCTTAACCATATGTCCTTAACTCGGATGGCAACTCCAACAAGAAAGGCCAAAGGAGACCAACCACGTCAAAGAAGGATAAGCATCAACTCAAGACTTCAAAGATCAAGTTGAATCGCCAGCGGAATCAAGATCCACAGTTCAGGATGAAGTCTTTCCTTATTATACTCTTCCTTGCCACGACCTATACTTGCCATAACCGTACCTCAACTAACCTAATTGACGATTAGACATACTATGTCCATATTCCTAATCCTTTACTAACTAGTATTTAAGAACTTGGAACAAACTTTTGGTTCCTAAACATATGGGGAAACTAAATTCTTAAACCAAACTTAATACATCCCTTTTCTTACAAATCTCGAGGACGAGATTTCTGTTAAGGGGTAGGATTTGTAACACCCTAAAGTTTAATCATATGAAAATGAGGAAAATTCTCCGGGGGGTTTAAATCTAAACACCTTTCCTTGAGAATATTCATAATTTCAAAGTTACTACTCCCGAAAGTAATATAATTTTTTTTACTAAAAAAGATATCTAGATAAACTAATTATTCTTGGAGTGAAATTATATGAACTATGACTAAACGAATATTAATATATAATTTACAATATAAATTATATCTTCCTAAAACTCATAAAATGTGAACTATTCTCTAGTTCGTGATTGGAATCATGTATAAAAGAACTAAATTAAAACAAATATAAATATATATATATAGTTTTGCATCCATGCTGGTGTTTTATGTGTGCATCTAAAAGTAAAAAGTTTGGAATTCAACCTTGTTTGATTTGAATTTTAAAATAGAAATTAGGAAAAATAAGTAAATAAAAAGAAAAAGAAAAAGGCTCACCTGAACCTCACTAGGCCGATTTCTTTTCCCCTGTGGCCCATCTTCCGGTTTTCTCCGCGCGCACGGCCCAGCTTGTCACCTGTGCGCCGACACGTGGGCCCGGGGAGGCAGCCGCACATGGCTCTGTTGCGCGTGGGCTACTTCGTGCTGTGGCGATGACGGGTGGACCCGCGTGGACAGCGTCGTCTTCCTCCCCAACGACCTGCGCGGAATCCTGGTGATTCCCCCTTTCCATGCACGCTCTGCTCGGTGAGCTCATAACGATCGTGCGTGATCACCGAATCCGGGGGCTCCTCAACTAAATTGCCGAGATTCTCGGCCGATTGAATCGCCCCGCCCCTATATAACCCAGCCGCTCCCGCTCCCTTATCCATCTAGCCGAGAACCCAGCCACCACCAACGGGAACCGTAGACGGAAAGAGAGTTAGAGACCGGCGGTGCGGATCTTCTTCGTGCGCGTGGTATTGGGATGGACGGCGACTCCGGGGGCCGGTTCGTGGGGTCTTCAGGCTTGGTGATTCGGCGTGTGAATGGTTAATTGCGGATCGGAGTTCTCCCTCACCGCCATGTCGTCGTACACCGTGGTCGGGCGCTGCTGTCACTCTGCTTGCCCAGGTGAGAGTTCTCCTTGTTTCGTAATGCTCCTAGCAACGTGTATTAGCTTCCAGATCGTATATTGGGGTAGTGGGGTGGGAAATGGCTGTTGCGTCGGCGTACTCGTCGCCATGGGAGCACGGTGCCGCCGCAGATTAGGTACGACCGCCTGGTTTGGAACCTAATCTCTAGTAGAACCATGCCCCGTGGACTCGACCCAAAACCCGCGGTGTGTAGCTCTTGTCGAATCGAAGTGCTAGCTGCGTGGGCATGTGCCTGGGTGTTTGGCCATGGCGCCACCACGCGGACCACGCGCTGCCGCCTGCCGCGGACGTGGTCTTGGGAGGAAGACAATGTCGTGGTCGTTGGATGGGTAGCAACCGGCTGAGATCAGATTAGTATATACCCCATCGCCCCATTAAGCAACAGCCGTAGATCCAGTGATGGACGGTTCCATGTGATCGCGCCGTTCATCAAATCAGAGCCATCTATCGTAGATCCCACGGTTCTGTATGCTTGATGAATATTAGGGTTTCCCGATCTAATCTGGATCGTTGGGCTCTGATCCAACGGCTCCGACCCTAGCGTACCCCTTCGGCCTGGTATAATCGCTAAAGAGACCCTGTGTTTTGGTTTAATGAACCCGCCGTCCTCGGGTTCTGTTCACTGAGGCTTGAAATATTTGCGCCTTAGCCCCTAAGCTTGTCTAAAATTAGTGCGCAGTCTAGTCAGTGAATAACACTTATAAAACCATTTAGAAAATGATTTGTAATGCAAAAATAATTGTAGGAACTTGTATAATTCATAGAAATTTCATACTAGCTCCTTTTTAATCCATTCCAGTTCCTATAATTTTGTATTAATATTGTATATCAATTGGTAACACTGTTTTAACATGAAATCATATTGAATTGGATCACCTAATTAATTTTGTATCAAGCACATATAGACTTCAGAAGATCATAAGTAATTTATTTTAGCTTTGTTTCAATCCGTTCAAGTTGTGTTAGCCTCATATAGATATTTACTACATAGTAGCATTATTGATTATGTGATATCCCATACTTTTATAATTAACTAATTAGATCAATCTATGTTTATTGGACTATCTTTTCTAATATTAATATTATATTCTGATCTTATTTTAATATGTAGATTATTAATATGTATTTTGCATATATGTTTGGTGTGATGTTAATTTTGCCTATACCATGTTTGTTTGTATTGCTACGACTAGCGTGAGGTCACGAGTCATCTGAAAAGCAAGTTAGTACCTGGAATCTCAAGTCCGAGGCAAGTTGTGCCCTTGATCACTTCTTTTTACCCACTCATGTTCTAATTAATCATAATGATCTGCATAGGTTAATTTTGATGGGACCCAATAGGTTACCCTAGTTTGATTATCTTTATACCTTATTTACCACTGAACTTTTTGGGTAGTACTTGCTAGTGCTTTATGTGGTTTTGGGTATGAAGATACATTATACATGATCACACTTTTATTAACTGTTTATTATTACTGTTCATGATAAGATCATTATGTTAATTGGAACATGGAGTGACCACCCGGGAAAACAGTGCTACCACAAGGGTTTAATGGGACGCCCTTGGCTGATTAATTAGGAAAGCTAGTGGAAGACTACCTTACCCGAAAGGGGCAAGGGCAGTAGGGGAGTGGTCAGTGTAGGGAGGCCCTTGGGATGATTTTGCTCCGATGGCGGTCATGCGAGGGGTCCCTGCATTGGAGCTTCCTATAAACTGTAGCGGGTTTTCTGAAGCTAGTGGAACTTTGTAAAGGCCTCGTAGTGTTACCCTGCCTCGCCTCCTCGGTAGAGGTGTATGGGAAGTCGCGATCCCTTGGCAGATGGGTAACATGACTTGTGGGTAAAGATGCGCAACCTCTACAGAGTGTAAAACTGGTATACTAGCCGTGCTCACGGTCATGAGCAGCTCGGACCCTCACATGATTAATTTATGGAACTAAATTCAATTTGTCATATGCATTGCATCGCAGGTGATGTTATTACTTTTCTTAATTGGGTTGGTATTTACTTATACTTAGTAACTGCTAATAAAATTTTGACCAACTTTAAAAGCAATGCTCAGCTCTAACCATTCTCTTTGGTAAGCCTTACACTTCACATGAGCTCCCAGCTTTGGCGAGTTCATGCACATTATTCCCCACAACTTGTTGAGCGATGAACGTATGTGAGCTCACTCTTGCTGTCTCACACCCCCCACAGGTCAAGAACAGGTACCACAGGATGAGGCGCATGGAGGATGTTGCGATGTGTTCGTGAGAGGTCTAGGCCGTCGTCTCCCAGTCAACTTTGGATTGCTGGACCGTTGTCTCCTTATAATGTAATTATCTATTTATTTTGTATAGAACTCCTGTTATATAGTAAAGATGTGACATTCGATACTGTGCCACTATGCATCATATGTGTGAGACTTGGTCCCAGCACACCTAGTGTTTATGTTCGCGCCCGGGCTTTGGACCCCTAAAACCCGGGTGTGACAGTACAGGTCCAGGTCCCAGTCGAGGATACCTCTTGGGGGCCTAGACACCAACTCTTTCTTAGGTATACTGGATACCAGCCTCGACACGTCGAGCCTACATCCCAGGGGGGCCAAGTACCAGGAGAGGAGTTGGTAAAGCCATACACAGCAAGAACAAACACCATACAGATAAGAGCTGTTTAATTGATAGTTCCCAAAAGTATCTTACAAAAGCAAAAAGTTATTACATCCGCCTTCATGTGGAGCCCTAGCCTCATTTCTACAGGTATGAGCTACTTGACATCAGCAGGGTCGCGTTGGAAGTGCGTGGCCGCCGTCTCCACGACATCTAGTACAACCTCCCAGGCAGCGTCTTCAGTGACGGCATCTGGACCGGTAATCACTACCACCGCCCGTGGGCATCCTCCCTCGACGCCGTCGTAGCACAGTTGTCGCCGCAACTGCCGGGCGCAGGCCTGCCGCTCACCCAGGACACGGCGGCGGCCTCCTCGATGCGTGCGTCAAGGCGCGCCTCATCGTTGGAGGCGACGTCGGGGCCATTAAAGCCAAAGAGATGGAGGCGTGGCAGCACACGGCGCCCGGCGGCCTAGCCGCTGAGATGGAGCCGGACCAGTTCATGGAGGCATACCACGAGGAGCTGGTGAAGCTCAGGGAGGAGCTGACGAGGCCACTGCGGGAGGCAATGAAGTCCATGCGGAAGATGGAGCCGCAGCTCAGCCTGCTTTCCATCTCTGGAAGGTCGCTGCACAACACCCTTTCGCCCAAGCGCTGGCGAAAGAAGCGTCGCCCCCACGAACATCTCGCAGAGGTGGGCGAAGATGGCCGACTGAAGGATGGAGTGGGGTGTGAGGTGCTGATGTTGGAGGCCGAGCTCCCCCAGCAGCAGCAGGAAGAAAGGCCAGATCTATCGGCAGCGCCAACCCGCAGGAGAGGTAGGAGACGAAGAGCACAAACTACGCGGCGGCGAGATCGCCGAGGGGAGAGGCACTAGCGTGGATCCTCCCAGCGAATGCCAACACACCCCATCCAAAGCGTAACTGCTGCATGCGGGGTGAATGAGATAGTTATATTTGCTTGCTTTGGTTGTGTTGTCATCAATCACTAAAAAGGGGAGATTGTAAGAAAAATGGACCTTGGCCCATTTGTCTAAATGATTTTGGTGTTTGATGGTCAACATAACCTGTGGACTAATGTATTTGCTAGTGTTTGTGTTTGTAGTTCACGGGATGCTAAAGTGACTTGTACTAAGGCATTGAGGAAGCAACAGCTCAAAAGAAGACATTATGAAGACCATAAGTAAAGATGAACAATTATCAAGCAAAGTCCAAGACATGAAGAAAGTGTTGCCACTAGTGGACTATCTGGCTGAGAGCACCAGACTATTCGGTGGCAAATCGGATTGTCCGGTGCCACACCACCAAACTGTCCGGTCCACCAGGGAACAGTTCCTGGTGACACTATGGAGGTGAGTCACCGGACTGTCTGGTGCAAGGCTGACAGCGTCAACGGTGACCTGCCAACGTTAGATCCAACGACTAGTGGCGCACCGGACCGTCCGGTGCTTACCACCGGACTATCCGGTGTGTCGCAGAGAAGCAACAACATTTCTCCAACGACTAGTTTTGAGTTGGGGCCTATATATACTTCACCCAACCGACCATTTGAAGGTGTGGGAGCTCAAGCAACATACCAAGGAAGGTTATATATATTTCAAGTGCTCAAACACCTAAGTGTTTAATAGAATCACTCGCTCATTAGCGTAGGTGCTTTGCAAAGTGCTTAGCTTATTTAGACCGCTTACGCGCTTGCTCTAGGTGAATCCTAGTTAGTTGATTGAGTTTTAAAAAAACCCACATAACCCCTCGGCTCTTGCGTGAGTTGTTGTAATATTATACCAAGAGGGGCGATAGTCTTGCGAGACCATGACAACCGAGTTTGTGTCACGACCGCCACCGTATACCGGAGGGAATGAGGCCCACGGCGTTTTGGCCAGAAGCTCGATAGTGGAGATGGCGGGGAGCGAGTTCGAGAGGAGCCAGAAGCAGAGCACTACTTGCACGTGGAGAAGGCCCATGGATCTCTACGGAGTTACTCGACCGAGGTGCTTGGCCCTCGCGTGGGCTACCCTTTGCGTAGGGGCACCAACGAGGATTAGTTGGAACCTTGCGTGGTTCTGGATACCTCGTTAAAAATATAGGCGTCACCCACGGGAGTTTGCATCTCCACTCTCGCTCTCTACCTTCCGTATTTACATTAAGTACTTAAGTTTCAATCTCTTCTTTCTAGTTAGAATATTTAGGATTGGAATTTAGGTTTTGCGGTAGAGATAACAACACTTAGACAAAACCTAGTTTGCACATTCTAGATTGTTTATTTGCATAGGTTTATTTGTGGCCTAGTTTAGAGATAGTTTTTAGAAGTCCTAATTCACCCCCTCTTAAGCATCACCGTTTCCTACACGCATGTCATGCCTAGTTGCTCTATGTCAACGTCATCGACTCCTAAGACCATGGAGTTTACTCATGGCATGCTGATGAACTACCCAAAAGATCATGTAAGTCCTTTATAAAGTGATATGGGTAATGTTGTGATTGTTCATCCTACACACATTAACAATATTACAAGTGTCCCACAATCATATAATGAGCAAAATTGGGTCAATGATGACCAATAGTGAATCAATAGATTTTAAGGGTTCTTTTATCACTTTATATTATGGGCCTAACATACCTTCCAATGGAACTTGTGGACCAATTAGTCCTATTCCTCCCTATGTTTTAATCAACGATGGAATAGCTGGCAAGCAAAGCAAAATCACAAAAGGTCGATCCTAGAAATAGGTCCATCTAATGTGGGATCATGAACTAGAGCGTTTTTCAATTCGAACATATTGATCCTCCTTAAGGTAAAATGATCTTGCCAGAGATAAAAGAAATTCTCACCAAGCATGAAGCCTCTATTGCTAGGAGAATCAAAGAGAATCAACATGTTGATATTAGGGGAAACACATCGATTTGTCAAAATCCATATCCTTCCCATTTTGATTGGGATCCATCCCTTCCTAGTTTTAATTTTCATGTTTTGTTAAGTTTAATAAGGTGGATAATTAATGTAAATGGGAGCATATAAGTCAACACTTAGCTGATGGGTATGGGGAACTTGATCTTCCATTAGGTTCATGATAACTAATGATTTGTTAGAGAGTGACACATATAACCAACTTCTAATCACAAAAACCCAAACCCTATGACCCTAGCACCATATTTCCTCTAGTTATCAATTATGTCACAATCGGGTTGACCTCACCGAGAAGGCTAATGTCTATTGTAGATCAAAGAACACAAGCAAGAACAAGACAAAGCACAACTCAAGTAAAATGACAATTGTACATGTATGATTAAGAACTTTGAATTTAGGGTTCCATAAACTGATAACATCAACTATTCAAAGATAGAATGATCCAAAGAAAAGGCCAAACTCTAACATGAGTGATAGTTACAGATTATATAGTCTAAGGGATAGCCAAGAACCCATATTCATGCCCCTAGAGAGCATGTTACATGACCCAATAGCCAAAAGACAACGACATAGCACCCTACCAAAATTTGGGTACTTCCTTGTTTTGGCAATTCCCATTAACGACACTAGAATTTTGATGTCAAATCAGAGTCATCAGTTATCTGATGAAATTATCTTTCCATCCATAGGTGGACCATCGAAAATGATCTTTATATGTGTTTGAGATGTTTGTTTCACTGTAGGTTGGTCCTAGATTCTAAGATAGACTTCAACATGGTATATATTAGCTAGGCCTTCAACCTAGTTTGGACGTGCTTGCTAACCTCCAAAGGTGGTGGCCAAGGTGTAGGACGTCCTTGGACATTGTTGGGGATCTTCTTCTCCACCGAAGGTCCTCAAGACGAAGATATTGTTTGTAAAGTGATGTTGAGGATCTTCTTCCCCACCGAAGGTCCTCGAGACGAAGACATTGTCTGAAAGCGATAACGATGAATGCCGAACCTACAACCAAAGGACGATAACTTTGGCTTAAGGTGGCAACAAAGATCAAGCATGATTCCGAGCCGAAGAGGAAATGACGAAGGTATGTCCTTTCATGACGTTCGTACGAAGATCATTATATCCGAAAGGAGATAATGCTTCGAAAGATGAAGGTCCTTAATCTTTAACAATTGTGTTGCCTTGTTCTTGATTCACAACATTTGAGAACAAGTGACTAACATTGGCGCCCACCTCTAGTGAACTCACTTGCACGACCACGATAATGGCTTCACAAGGTGATCAAGCTTTGACACCTTCGGCTACGAAGCTGGTGCTCCCAATCACATGCGGTTCAACTTCCGAACCAGCCAACAAGAAGCAGAAGAAGGAAGCAAAGAGAAGGTTACAACATGTCGGAGTGCAAGGACCCTTCATCAAATCCAAATGGTCTCATGTACCAATCATATTTTCTTAGGAAGACCTTCAGCTCAAGGATTACCCCCATAATGACGCCATGGTCATATCATGTGTTATCAAAGGGTTCCTGGTTCACAATGTCCTCGTAGACATGGGCGGTGCAACAGACATTATCTTTGCAAAAATCTTCAGGCAAATGCAAGAACAGGATGACAAAATACATGATGCAACACACCCCTTGTGTGGCTTTGGAGGAAGGCAGATTGTGGCACTTGGGAAAATAACAATGCCAATCACCTTCTGTTATATTTACAACACAAGAACAAATTAAGTTGTATTTGACATTGTAGACATGGACCATCCTTATAATGCAAGCATTGGACGAGGGACATTGAATGTCTTCGAAGCAATACTCCATCCAGCATATCTATGCATGAAGATACCATCTGACCAAGGTCCTATTGCTGTGTATGGAAGCCAAGAGGCTGCTAGAAGGGCCGAAGGGAATTGGACAGATTCAAGGGCCATTCACAACATAGATGAAGCTGAAGCTCATCAACAGCATAAGTATATAAGAGATAAAGCTGCTTCAGTGGATCAACCAAAGTCTATGCTTCTGTGCGAAGACATAGCTAAGCAAAAGGTGTTGTTTGGGTCTCAACTCTCAATTGTGTGGTGAACAAGAAAATTCTCTGTTAAAATTCTTGTTCAATAACAAAGATGCTTTTGCTTGGTCATCCAATGATCTTTGTGGTGTCAACAGAAATGTTATTGAACACTCACTCAATGTAGACCCAGCTGTCAGACCAAGGAAGCACAAGCTTCGGAAGAGGTCTGATGATAAAGCCGAAGGGGCAAGAAATGAAGTTAAAGAGTTTCTCAGTGCTAGAGTGATCAGAGAAGTAACATACACAGAATTGCTAGCCAACACTGTTATGGTAAAGAAGGCCAATGGAAAGTGGAGAATGTGTATTGATTTTACGGATCTCAACATTGCGTGCCCGAAGGATGAATTCCCTCTTCCAAGAATAGACTCCCTCGTAGATGCGGCAACCACTTTGGAGCTTATGAGCTTGCTGGACTGTTATTCAGGTTATCATCAAATCTGGATGAAGGAGGATGAGCCTAAAACAAGCTTCATAACTCCTAGTGGAACTTATTGCTACCTTCAGATGCCCGAGGGGCTCAAGAATGCTGGAGGAAGCTTTAGCAGGATGACTTCCAAAGTTCTCAACACTCAGATTGACAAGAATGTTTTGACATATGTTGATGATATCATAGTCAAAAGCACGAAGCAAGAAAACCACATTGCTAATTTGCAAGAAACATTTGCCAACTTCAGGAAGGCTAGTCTCAAGCTAAATCCAGAGAAATGTGTCTTCGGGGTGAAGAAGGGAAAATTTCTTGGGTGCCTAGTATCAACAATAGGGATTGAATCCAACCCAGGAAAAATAGAAGCTATACTTCAGATGGAGCCACCAAAGACAAGAAAAGGTGCTTAGAGACTAACAGGAAGGCTGCCATCTTTGAATAGATTCATCTCAAGATCAGCAGAAAGGAATTTATCATTCTTCGAAGTGCTAAAGTCAGCCAAAGTCTTCCAATGGGGACTAGTTCAACAAAAGGCCTTCCAAGATCTGAAACAATATCTTATACAGCTAACAACATTGACTTCACCTTCATCAGGAGCTCCATTGCTACTGTATGTGGCTGCTTCCCACGCTGCAGTCGGTGCAGTGTTGGTGCAGGAGAAACAAGACAAACAAGCAAAGAAGCAAGTCTCAATATACTTCGTCTCTGAAGTACTAAGTCCATCGAAAAGAAATTACACGGAGCTGGTTAAGGTACTATATGTTGTGCTGATGGCCTCCAGAAAGCTTCAGCATTATTTCCAGTCAAACCACATTATAGTACCTTTGTCCCAACCTCTCAAGGACATCATAAGAAATAGAGAAGCTACAAGAAGAGTTGGAAAATGCGCTACAGAACTGAATGAATTCACTATTGATTTTGTTCATAGATCCTCGATCCAATCCCAAGCATTAGCAGACTTCATTGCTGATTGGACGCCAGGGGCTCATGAAGAAGGATGCCTAACAAACACCGAAGCTTGGACAATGTTCTGTGATGAATCATGGGGAACCTTCGACACATGTGCAATTGCTATTCTAAACTCACCATCCAAAATCAAAACCTGCTATGCGGCCAGATTAGAGTTCAACTGCACAAACAACATTGCAGAATACGAAAGCCTTCTTTTAGGCTACGAAAGCTCAGGGCAATGGGGATAAGAATGGCAGTTCTCAAATCTGATTCACAAGTTATCACAGGACAGGTTGATAAAAGCAGCAAAGCAAGAGACCCGAAGCTCGAAAAGTATCTTGACATAGTTCAAAGGATGGAAGCCTCCTTCAAAGGGTTTTCAGTAAAAAAACATCCCAATAGGAGAAAACGAGCATGCAGATTTACTAGCTAAATCAGCAGCATAGGGGCTCCCACTCCCCTCAGAAGTGTTCTTCGAAACTCTCAAAGCACCTTCGGTCGAGCTCATGGAGCGAGCGGTGCTTACAATTTCACCTGTGCACAGCGAAGATTGGAGAACTGAAATTGTATCTTTCCTTCAAAGTAATTATCCTTTAGATGACGAAGCTTACATAAAAAGGATGCAAGCTAGGATAAGACCATATATGATCATAGAAGGGGAATTGTTCAAACAAGAAGTTTGTTCTCCACTGTTGAAATGCCTGTCTAGAGTCGAAGGTCAAGACCTAATGAAAGAGATACATTCAGGGATATGTCGAGCTGACATTGGATCTAGGCCTCTCCTTGGAAAGGTTTTCAGACAAGGATTTTATTGGCCCAAGGCAGCTTCGGATGCAGCGGATCTTGTTCAAAATGTGAAAACTATCAGAAGTGCGCTAGAGATCAAAAGCAACCTTCATCTATAACTTAGCTGATTCAGCCCACTTGCCCACTACAAAGGTGGGGCTTAGATTTACTAGGCCCACTTCCACCAGCACAAGGGAATCTGAGATATGTTGTAGTAGCAGTGGAATATTTTTCAAAATGGATCGAAGCTAAGCTTCTAGCCACAATCACTTCGGCCACAGTTCAAAAGCACTTCTGGCAGAACCTCGTTTGTCGTTTCAGTGCGTCGAAGGCCATTATAGTTGACAATGGAACACAAATTGATGTTGAAACATTTAAAACTTTTTGTGACCAAATTGGCGCTAAGATGCACTTTGCATCTATGAGACATCCAGAGTCCAATGGTCTGGTAGAGCAAGCCAATGGAATTATTATCACAGGAATAATGAAATCAATTTTTAATCTGCCAAAAGGAAAGTGGCCAGACGAGTTGATAAAAGTGGTATGGAATTATAACACTGTTGTCTCAAGATCAACAGGGTTTACTACTTTAAGCTTTTATTCAGAGACGAAGCAATAACACCGGAAGAAGCAAGAACAAGATCAATAAGGACTCTAGCTTTGACAGAGGACGAAGATGCTTGCAAAATAACAAAAGACACTACAGAAGGGGTCAGACTTCAGGCAATAGACCACATCAATAAATATCAAGCCAAAATAGTCAAGTGGCAAGACAGAAAAGTAAGACTAAAGAATATTAAGCCGGGATATTTGGTGCTTCGAAGAATAGCCAACCCAGACACAATGGGAAAGCTAGAACTCAAGTGGGAAGGTCCCTTCCTGATAGTGTCTTCGTCAAGACCTGGATCATACATGTTGAAATACATGGACGAGAATGACATTACAAGATCTTGAAATGTAGATGAGCTTCGGAGGTATTATGTGTGAATCATGTAATTTTCTTTCTTTTCCCTATGGCACCCTTTTCCTTTCAAGAGGGGAGAAAGGTTTTTAATGGGGTCGTAGGTTGTAATTTTCATTTTTCTTTACACTGACCTGTACAATACAGGGCCTGTTTCCCCCACATGTAAAATGTAAAGATCTAAGATTACACCATCGAGTGGAAAAGACATGAAAAAGCTCCAAAGTCGTCCCTAAGGGGATGCAGAGCTAAAATGCCACCTAAGTCAAAGGTGAAGAAGCTCCAAAGTCGTTCCTAAGGGGATGTAGAGCTTAGCTTCAAAGTTGTTCCTAAGGGAATGCAGAGCTAAAATACCACCTAAGTAAGAGGTGCAGAGACTCCAAAGTCGTTCCTAAGGGGATGTAGAGTCTAGGTGTGTATTTGCGTGAGTTTTTTTATCTTCGGCATACATTTGCATACTTCATCACATCGTCTTATGCATTCATACGAACATACATTAGACATCTATAGCTTCCTCGCATCATGACATATCGCATAAGGCACTAGCAAAAAAGAAGAGAATGTTTCAACCTTCAACGTGAAAATGCTTCGTTATAAACGAGGATGCTTAATAGGAAAATAAGAGAAGGTTTCTGCCTTCAATGTGAAAATGCTTCGTTATGAACGAAGTTGCTTCGTTATAAACGAAGATGCTTAATAGGAAAAGAAGGGAAGACACTTCGTTATGTATGAAGGGGCCATTCTTTGATTTTGGTCCGAAGGTGCTTCGATGTGAACGAAAATCAGGGAAGGTGTTTTTCGCCTTCGACTCAAAAAGTTGGGAGCATTAGTTTTGTCCACATCAAAGCAAGCAATAGTGGAATAAAGGTAAAGCAATATTACAAGGTATCCACAAATATTTACAAAGATTTTTACATTCAATGATAACTTTTTGTTGAATGATATGGTTTTTTTATAAAGAAGCTTCAAGAGCGCCTTTTAGTCACTAGCAGAAGAAAGAAAAGCTTCCAAAGCTTCCTTCAGCGCTTCAGAACAATCTTCGGCTCATCAGTCTTCGTCAGCATCACCCTAAAATCAACAAGGCAAAGGTATTGAGAAATGTAATAAGAAAAAACCTGAAATAAAAACATGAAAGTAAAGAAAATTGTCGTACTTTGCCAAGCAATGCTCGAGCTTTGACCCCAGCAACCTCCCGGTCGCCCTTAGCCTAGATTTGAGTAATACATCTGTTACCTACACTTCTGGCTTTAGCTGGGATATTGACTAAGTCTGACGGTGAGAGACTGAAGGTTGGTTTGTTAACAGTCCTTACATGATTGCACCTAGCCTTGGCAAAAGCAGCAGCCGTTCCACGAGAAGCCACTATCACACAGAAATCACCATGACCAACTATAACTTCATCAAGAACACCAATTTCTATCTCAATACATCCAAGTGCTCCGGGGATATCTTCAACAGAAAGGTTGGCTTCTTCGGACATAGCTCTGACAGAATTGAAGATATTTTTTAGCCGAGCAGTACATTGAGTTGCAAAGCTGAAGCATTTATCCTGAAGAGCTTTAAGTGTTTCACTCAGCTTAAGATTCTTTTCAGCCTCAACCTTGATTGTCATGTTTAAAGCTTCGGATTCACGACTAAATGGATTTGAGTTCTCTTTCAAAAGTGTTTCCTTGAGCTCTTTACTTAATCTTTCATTCCAAGCAAGAGAGCCTTCGGTCAAATTGAGCAAGTTGTCCTTTTCCTTCAACGAATTTTCAAGTTCATCAATCCTTTTTCCCAAGCCGCTTATAACAAACTCATTCTTTCTGTCTTCATCATCTTGTTGTATTTTCAGAGCCTTGCTCAGCGGTAAGCTCTGAAAGACGAATTGAATTAGAACTTCATTAATGAAATGCTTAAATCAGCCTGACGAAGGAAAAATAGTAGAGGAGTTTTACCTTAAAATTTGAGTAGAACAAGCTGCCTATAACATGTTGTCTTCTGTAACAGCTAATGTCTTTTTCTAACTTCGGAAATCCGATGCTCTTTGACAGTGTGCTTACAATTTTTGCTCCAGCGCGATCAATGATACATCCTAAAATCTCTTCATCCACGTCGCTAAAGAGAACGGAGCTAGCCTGGTAGCCGCCAGGTATAGCAAATTCCTTCAATTATGATATATCCTCTTCGGAAAACTGTTGGTCGCCAAGGTGCCGAAGATCGAAGCTTCTGTCTTCCGAAGAGGCTTACTTAGTTCTCTTTTCCTTCGATGCTGAAGTCCTTGCTGCAATTGCCCCCCAGTATTTTTCCCAGGTTCAACGTTAGCAATAAGTCTATCGATTTCTGACATGGTTGTACCAAGGGGACCACCACTGTTTTCAGCTTGTTGGGGACCTTCATCAGCTATAGCAGGAGTACCTCCTTTCGAATCACTGGAGGAGGGGTTTCAAGGATAGCCCTCATCACATTCATCATCTGACGCTTCTTCTGAGCGTTCCCTTCGCTGGGTGCCGAAGGGTCCACATCTGCCTCTGCTTCGGCACTTCCCTCAACGTTTTTCTTCTATGGCTGTAATAAGCTTGTTAGATATGATCCTAGAGGACTTAGCATTGGGAAAGGTAAAGGTGCAGTTGTTACCTCTAGAATTTCTGTCACGCCAATTGAAGCTACCGAAGGGGTCTTTTCTAAATGCTTTGGCGAAGAAGGTCTCTCTTCTTCTCCACCGTCAGATGAGATAACCTTTCTTTTCTTTGGTGCCGAAGGCTCTGGTGTCAGCTTCAGGTTCTTTGTCAATCTTTTCTTCTTGCCTGGTTCAACAGACCTCTGCGCTTGCCTTGTCAACACATTCATAACCCTTTATATCTTCAATCCCCCAGCTTTTTTGTCAAGTCTTTCATAGTCAGGGTACTCGAAGCCTAGGATCCATCACCCGATTTAGTCTCCGCTTCTTTTGAGTGCCAAAGCGGTTATCATTAATTGATCTTCCTTCTTCGTATAACTTACAAGAATTTCATTGCACATCTTCTGTATCAGTTCCAGCCATTCGACACATGGCTCGCTGAAGTTTTTTTTTGAAATTTGAATCGGTAGGGAAGTCGTACAAGTTCATATTTATTCCCTTCTTCATTTTTCTTTGGTATTCGCTACCCACCAGATGTTGGAAAAGTTTTATCGGCCAGGCATTCTTGCACCAAATCCCGAGTACTAATATGCTCCGCAACAACCCTAAACTCCACTTCGGCTAATTGGCAGGGGAGCCGATCTACATATTGCACAATGGACATGTCATGATGAAGCTCATTCTCAAGGGACTCATCACCATAGTCATAAGCTTCTCTCTCTTTTTCTCGTCAGCTTTCACGTAAAACCATTCATTTGTCCAGCCAGTCGACCCCTTAGTACGATAAACAATCACAAGAGCTTTGGTATCTTTTTGGTACACAAAATTGTAGCATCTAAAGTTCTTGTGTAGCCTATCAGATCTAGCCTTCGCCTGGTAGTGGAGTTCATGCACCCGGGAAAATCCTTCAGCATTGGCTCTCTTCCCTTGGCTTCGGAGAGCCCATATATAAACACTGAGTCTAACTATGGCATTTGGGGTAAGTTGATGAAGATACATCTCAAATTACTTTAAAACCTCACCAATCATCTCGTATAGAGGGAACCAAAGACCTGCTCTGAAGAAGCTCTTAAAAACTACGACTTCGTCGTTCCTTGGTTCCGGAATCACTTCTTCCCCAGCAAACCGAACTAGCTCGTCATCATGCTTTCCAAAATATCCTAATTTTTTCATTAAAACCAGATCTTCCGCTTTAACCATAGGTTTTCCAACTCAATATGGTTGGGTTTGCTAGGACTTAAAATGCCATCATCATCTTTGTTATCACTGTCAACTTCAGCAGTAGTTGGATCGGCTTTGGCAATAGCAACATCTTCTGTTGGAACTGCTTCTTTTTCTTCTTGTACAATTAACCCAGAGCGTTTCATCACTTCTGAGATAGGGGCAGTCTCAGAAGCTCCAGCTTCTTCCCCTTCGTGTGCTACTCTAGCAGTAGGCCTCACTCTAGCCATTTCAGTTTTTATGAGACGAAGTTGCACTCAACTAATTGGACGTTTGTCCGAAGCTTATACAACAAGTTCACAGAAAGCAGGAAGCTTCGGCTTCAGTAAAAAATTTCAGTAGCACAACGGCCCAGTAGCAATGAATGTTGTGGTAACTTCTCGCTAGCTTGTCAGTTTATATAGCCCCGCAGGTGAAGAAGGCGAACCGCCGAAACGCGCGTACTGGCTGATCGATGGACCGGTAAGCGCCGTGAATTTTATATTCGTTTTTTAATTACAAGCTCAGGGAAGGTGTTTTTCAGACCTTTGACATCCAAAAGCCTTCATATTTTTCGTGGATCGAGCTCGTTACGAAAAAATGACCTAGCTCCGCGAAGGGGCTACTGTTGGGGATCGTCTTCTCCACCGAAGGTCCTCAAGACAAAAATATCGTTTGTAAAGTGATGTTGAGGATCTTCTTCCCCACTGAAGGTCCTCGAGACAAATACATTGTCTGAAAGTTATAATGACGAATGCTAAAGCTACTGCCGAAGGACGATAGCTTCGGCTTAAGGTGGCGACGAAGATCAAGCATGATGCCGAGCTAAAGAGCAAAATTCTAGTTTATCCCTGATGATATATGTTACGATTATGAGTACATGTTAAGGTCATAAAAGTATATTTACTCGGGCTACGTCCCGTGCCTATAAATAGGTGAATACTACCCCCGTACTATTCACGCTAGATTGTAATTACTCTCGCGTCAACACCTTCAAATAAGTCAAAGGTATCAATGTAATTTAAGTTATGTTGATGTTCACGTGTATATCATGAAATATATATATATATATATATATATATATATATATACAAATGAATAACAGACATAATCTCTATGGATTCATATTATCATGAATGATGAAGGTATGTCCTTTCATGACCTTCGTCTGAAGGTCCTTAATCTTTAACAATTGTGTTGCCTTGTTCTTGATTCACAACATTTGAGAACAAGTGACCAACATATACCTTTAAGGTGTTATCCATATGTTTAGGGTGTGCTCTAACTGGGGTCAGTGCCCTAAGGATGAATATTAGGTCTACAACAACGACACAACTCTTGATAGAAACAAAAGAAACTTGTGATGACTATTTGGAGATTTTATCGACACGATATTAAGGTCAAACTAGATTATTTGAAATATTATCAAATAATCTTTCTATAAAGTGCTCATAGACCTCAAACTTACTCTAGATGAAGGACTTATAGCATCCCACTAAAGTACTTTCATGCCACCAATGAACTGAAAGTTCAACTTTGATAAACAAGCACTTTGAGGTTAACATTGTTCATGGCATATATGTTATCTATCATTATCAACATTGTTCCTAAGAATATTTTAAATATTAATATTAGGTAGTAACCAACTTTCATTTTTATTTTTATGCAAATGTAGGAATGAGCTCACCATATAATCAATGATTGTATCAGTAGGTGTCATGTCCCCCTTATCATCTTCTGAATAGCAAATTGTCCTAGGCTTGACCTTAACTAGAGGATACATTGTAGTTAGTAACTAATAATTCTCCTCTTTTTGAAATTTATCCTGCTTTTTAGAACAAAACTAGAGGAACTCAACATGACAAGTTTATAACAATTATTACCCTCTAATCGATCATATTTTTTAATAAAAAAGGAGATTTAATGTTCGAACAAATATAGAAATGATGCACCAAACCTGTTAAAGTCCCTATGAGAAACCATAACTGGGCAACATGGTTAAACCAACGAATCCTTCTACCCTTATCCCGAGGTTTCGAAGATAATGGAAGAAGGGAAAGAGCGACAAAGGGAAACAACATGCAAGAATCGCTAGAATGAGAATATGATAGTGATTGATCGTCGTTTTTACTTCTCCTTTATTAATACCTTTTAAGTTTGAGTACACATAAATTAAATTACAACATGGTAAATACAGATTATTTTGAAAGGCTCTAGGGATGCTCGAAGGGGTGAAATGATCTCCGAAGGTATAATTGATCTATACATCTATTTACAGGGGCACGTCGGTGTGCGCCTTCGTATAGAATTACGTAAATGATCCAGTTTCTATATACATGATCTATACAATGAATGGAGGGCATCACCGTATTTTCAGAGAGAAGACATGCTCTGTACATCTTCTTCTATCCCCTTCATCTTTTCATGATCCAAAGGTGACGCTTCTTTAGTACTAGGGATTCATCTCACCTAGAGCATCATTTCATCACCAAAACAAGCATCCAAAATCTTTAGACACTGCCTCCTGAAACAAACTTAAAACATAAGGTCTCGTTATCCGAGGACCTTCATCAAATCCTTCTCTCCATTAGTAGGCCCTCGCAGGATTAGTTTGTTTTCTATAATGAGCTCAAACCGTGAAACTCGACGAAGAGGGCTTCGAACCAAAGGTTCGAAAAACACCTTCTATTGAGTTCATTATAGAAAATGGCTACTTATTGAATATGCTTTCGCGCTTGAAATGTAGAAGATGAAGTCAGGCCCATGTGACGGTGAGTATACATGATATGCGACATTAATTGATGCGCTGGTTTTTATATATAAGCATATGATGCCCTCCTACCAACACAAGGCATTCATTGTTCCTGAGCCCACCCATTGCTTCGTTGTGCTCTGCCTCCAAAGCTTTCTTGAGAAATCTTGCTTTCATATCTCTTTGCATGCGTCCATCATTCAGACTAAAGATATGGCCCACTTGAAGATGACCACAAGACTCTCAACTCTATCGTCATCTAAGGTGATATGGTTCTGCAAGAGGTGCTGCTCTGGAGACTATTACTTAGAACCCCCAGCTGACTGAAGGTCAACTAGACGAAGGCCAAAAGTGTTGGGTGGTTGGGGCTGAGTCAGAGGATGTCAGGTCTAGATTTCATGAAGTGTCAGACAAAGAGGAAGGGGACTTTCAACCGAAGAAGTCGAGTTATGTGGAGATTGGATGGTCTATGATTAAAAGTGGCCACCTAAATACATTGAAGAAACTAGAGTACTTTGATGACATGAATTTGGTATGCCTTGATGGCAAAGATACAACTCCTCGGTCGCTCAATAACAAAATTATTGAATTCAAGTTCTTCTTCCGTGATAGTATTTAGTAGTTTCCTATGCACCCAATGGTGGCAGATGTGCTAAAGAAGTACGAGATCTATTTTTATCAACTTACACCTAGGCCTTAGCACCATCATGCGAATGTGGGTGTTCATGTGGGTGGTCCAAAGCTAGGATACTGAACTAATCGTAGAGAGCTTATGTCGAATTCATAAATTATATACACTACCAGATGAAGGTACATGGGAAACCCTAAACCCTAAACTACGATTGTTACAATTTATAAACTAGAAGGACACAGTTGCACTGGTCCTCGCTTATCGAGGCAAGTGACTGAACAAATAGACTAGGGAGTGATTTTACTTTAAAGTTGATTTGTAGAAAAGTAAGGATATGAAAGGACTTATCATGGGACCCATCAAACCAGGATTCAGCATCAAACGGCCTCTTTGTAATATGAGTAGTGTTGCACAAACGATGATGGTTTCCTTCAACACAGTGTGCAACTACATAGGCACATGAGATCTTGTATAAGAACACTTGGCTTATAGAATGTTTCACATTAAGTCTGAGTGGTCCATGCCAAAATCGAAGGGTGTGGGGAGACGAAGCATGAGGTTGTAGCCGATAGTTTGTCAAGATTGTCGTTTGTATATAAGAATCCAACTTGTTCAAAGAACCATGCCCCGAGTGGTTAGATGCTATCTAAGCAATGTGCAATGAAATTCTAGGAAAGTACATGATAAAGTAGGATTGTCTTCTTAATGTTGCCTTCAGTGGTCATGAAAAGAGAAGGCTAAACAAGTTATTCGAGGCTTATAACTTTACTTACTCAGACTATCCAAACTTGGCCAAGGAAGACAAAAGCCAGGGTCAAAAGAAAAAGAAACGTTAGTGCCATGGAGAAGGATGCCACACAATAGGTGAAAAAAGTGAATACAAGGCGTGTAAGTTCGACAAACGAAGCCAAATATGTGTTGTTGAAGGATAAGGACGAAGCTTCTAAAGCTAGTAGCAACGAAGGTGCTACAAGTAAAGAGGAAGAGATTACATCTATTGAAAAGGTAGCAGCAGAAACCAAAGTAGGGTGCACGCCTGAACACAAGGAAAGTGTCGAAGGGAGCAAAAAGACCAATACTGAGGTTAGTGGTCGAGTTTGTGTTACTATCTATTTAGCGTGTCTGACTCTAATCTTAATTGGAGGTAATGACGAAGCAAACTTCAATAACACTCTTGAGCCCATTGGGGGCTAACTTAATTAATTTTACTCCCACATAAAAGAAGACTAGCATGAAGGTTTCTTCCGAACACAGGGTCGCATCCGAAGAGAGGGCTATACAAGAGAATGAAACTGCACCCAAAGGATGTCCTGATGACAAGGTAGCAGAAGCACCAAAAAGGCTCCTCCGCATGGTAATTCCCATGGACGCCATCTTTGGCGAGCTATCAGCGAAGGAAAGTGCTGAAGCTATCAAGATACCATCAAAAGGATGCAAGCGTTAATAAAACCATAGCAGAGGGAACAAAAGATGAAAGTACTGATGGAGATGAAAAGTAGAGGAGGAGGGAAAGAAATAAGACAAAGCTAGATTGTGCAAAAATGTCACTACTGGTTAAAGCAGGTAAAGACCTAGAAGAGGCCACATTTACGCTTTGTCATGTATTTGGTGGGAACCTGGCTGATGAATAGACAACAAGGCTTCAGAACCATACTAAAGGAATGGAATACCGCTCTGGGTCCATGGTGTTCACTAGTGGAGAGGAAACTACATTAGAATACATTCCGAACACTATGGCAATCAATATTGTGCACACCATGGGTAGCATTGGGATGACAAAGCCAGAGCATCAGATAACTTGGCTAATAAGTAGGACCTTGCTGAGGGACAGACGTACACAAATATTAAGGTCGTCATATTCTTTGTGTTTTATGCTTCGGTCACACACTCTTATGCTTGCCTTTTCTTTATTTCACCTTAGGGACTTATACTTAGCAAAGCCCTGAAGGCCTAGGGTGAGATCAAAGAACAAAGCTTGTGATGGCTATTACCAATCTTCATAATAAAGTCATTGAACTTCATAAGAGTAATGTGGAGAAGGAGAGGATGTTGAACATGCTAGCCGATGATCTTATTGATAGTCAGAGACAACTACATTACTTGGCTAAAAAGAAGAACAAGGCATTAAGGGCTTTGAAGACAAAAAAGCAAATGAATTTATGAGCTTGAGGCGGAAGCCTCATGGGTTGCTGAAGAACACGCTATGTTGGTGACCCAGCTCCAAGGGGAAGTTGCCTAAGCTTCTAAAAGGTGTGCACAACTTCGGAAGGAAGTTGAAAAGGAAAAAAGAAAAGTAAAGATATGGCTAGGGAGAAGACTGTGCTAGAGGATACAATTAGGACTTTGATGTGCACAACTTCGGTCTCCTTTGGTTCAATAATTGGGGACATGGTAGATTGGCTAACAAACTCCTAGAGCTTTTCTCATTGTGACTAGTAATAGGGTGACTATTCATAGCGCTTGGAACTTGGAGCACCTCTCTGACTTATTTTGTCAGTCGCTGTCCCCACCTACCTTTCAGCAGATCCTCCTATTACATCAAGACTTACACCTTCTTGATACTGCCTCCTCCAGTAATGACACTTGAATTTACCCTTAGGGGAGCTTCTCATTTTCTTCTTAGAAGGCTTATAGGTGGCTATGTGGTCAATTGACTTCTTACTGCACCATTACCTGGATGTGGTTCTCAAATTGTCAGCCCAAGCACAAGGTTTTCTTTTGGTTGCTTTTGAATGACAAACTCAACATTAAGCAAAGACTAGTGGCCAAGAATATGACCCTGGACTCCAATACATGTGAAATTGTATCCTTCAAAAGATTGAGAACTTGGGGCACTTATTCTTTGATAGTGACTTTGCGTAGAATCGTTGGTCATGGACATGTTCTCAACTTTTGGTCAACTTACATTCTCGAAAGGCAACTAAATTTTTGAAAAGCCAATTCCTGACTCCTTTTGCTATGAACATTTTCCTCCTCTTGACTTGGAGCACTTGGATGGATTGAAGCAAATGGCTCTTTGAATAGGCTCCTCCCATCATTGATGAATGCATTAACTCTTTCAAGATAGAGATGAAAAGAATCATCTATATGGACCATAATCAATTTGCACCTTTTGTACCCATCTGGATCAACGCTAGGGAGGGCAATTATGACATAGTTTTAACACCTCCCCTATAACTTTTTACCTACTTTCATTCTCCAATAAATAATTAACAGTATGGACAACCATCTTCCCCTTCCTATTTTCCCTCAAAAAAGTCAAAACTTGTCCAATGTTTTTCGTATGCCTCCCGATGTGTTGATAAAATGAAAGAAGTTTTTACTTTAGTTGGTGCTCGATCTATGGAGACTAAATTTAAGGATGGGGATGCCACCAAATCACTCAAGTGGACAATTGAAGAAGTCAGTGGGTTCGAACAAGTCCTTGCTGCCCGAAGCGTGACCAATGTCTATGGGGTTGCCACCATCCTAAACAAGGCTAGTTGTTCACATGTGAAGAGCTTCGCTCGTCTAGACTTTTGCTTTAAGGTTGATGACATCAATGATCCGTATTAGGAGGCTTCAATTGTAAGTAGATGGTTTTTACATTAGTTTAGAGCCAAGGAAATAAAGGCATGGTAAAGGCCGAAGCTAAGGCCAACATGAAGAAGGTTGGCTGATAGACTTACTTTGTATATTGATGATGTTTTTGTTTTCTACATATTACTTATGTGACCTTGTTGTAGTTTGAGGAGATGGCAAAGAAGGCTGAAGCGAAAAGGAAGAAGGCCAGGCATACCTAGGTGTATGCCAAAGGTGCCAAAGCTACCATTGCTCCTCCCCAAGAGAAAATGCAGTCTATGTAGGGATATCTTAATTTAAAGTCTACGAAGTTGGAGCTAAACCCTATTTAGATTTGCAGATTGTTGAAGAAAACAAGAAGGAGCCATACTACGATGACTAGTCTGAAGCTATGGTGGACGATATGAAAAAATTTAAAAGGGATACCATTGAAAAAATGTTAGATAAAATAGTGTTGGACATATGCAAGGATATATTTGATGATATAATCAAAGGAGGCCCTTAATGTACTTGATGTTGAGATTGTAATATATTTTAAAAATCTCTTATTGATGCTCTTCGTTGCCACTTGGTTATGTGTGAAATTGGTAAATTTCTTTGAGCCAAAGGTGAAAGACACCTTCCCTTCTTTTCACACATGACGAAGCGATAAAAGAGCCAAATATGTGTAGTCACTTAGGTAAAATTAATATCGATTTGTATCCTTACTGAACAAAGTAAATCACATGGCCTTCCATTTGAAGGACTTCAGAGTATTTTTACCTTTTCACTTTTTCTTAGTAGCGAGGGTTATCTTTTTAATCTTGCCTTCCATATGAAGGACTTCAAGATCTTTTTTAACTTTGCCTTACATCTGAAATACTTTAGAGTCTTGTCATTTTTACTTAGTGACAAATATTATCTTTTTGATCTTGCTTTCATCTAAAGGTCTTTGGGACCTATTTTCTTGGTTCTGTCTTCCAACTAAAGGACTTCAGAGTCTTGTCACTTTTACTTAGTGACATATATTATCTTTTTTATCTTGCCTTCATCCAAAGGTCTTTGAGATCTTTTTCTTGACTCTACCTTCCATCCAAAGGACCTTAAAGTCTTGCCAAGTCTACTTAATTACAAATATTATCTTTTTGATCATGCCTTCATTTGAAGGTCTTCAAGATATTTTTCTTGACTCTGCCTTCTATTTGAAAGACTTCAGAGTCTTTTTACACTCGAAGGCGCAAACATAGAAGAAGACTATTCCCTCTCTTTGGGGGGGGGTGGTTGCCCTTATATTTGCTCAATGATTACAACATTTACAAAGACGAACCCATCAAAAACCTTATCCTTCGCCTTTTTGGACGAACGTAACCAACAAAGAAAAAGGGTGTTGTCTAGGAACAAAACTCAAAATAAAACAGGAGAATAAAGTCTTAGCTAACTATTTACACATAATATCTATGAAGTTTGTCTAAGTTCATTGATCTTGGGATTTCATTTCTCTCCATGTCTTTCAACCTGTATGATTCTGATCGATTGGAAGCTGTTACTTGGAAAGGTCCTTCCTCAGTTGACTTGTAACTTGTCTACAATGTCTGGATTTGATCATCTTTAGAGGACAAGGTTTCCTAGTGCTTTGTTCTTTGACTTTACCTTTCTGTTTCTCCACTTTCTTGTTTCACTTTTATACTTGTTTGAGTTGTTTAATTGCTTCTAACCTAAATTCTTAGACTGCATCTTTTGAAGTTTGTTGATGTTTATTTCTTTTAGATTTGCACATGACTCTTTGTGACATTTTTTACTTCTTTGAGAGACATTGCTTCAACTTTGAAGTGCAGCTTAAATGGAGTGAATCCTGTTGAACAAGAGATCGAAGTGTTATGGTTCCATATTACTTTGATCATTACTTCAGTCCACTTTTCCTTTGGTAAATTGACCAATGATTTTGATATGCCTAACACGATGATTCTATTTGTTCTTTCCGTGAGCCCATTGGATTTTGGATGTCTCACTAATGCAAAGTGCATATTTGTTCCTACTTGATCACGGAAGCACCTAAAAGCTTCAAAGTCAAAATGTGTGCCATTATCTATTGTTAAGGATCCAGGCACTCTCAAGTGGCAAATAATGTTTTGCTAATAGAATTTCTGTATTGTGGTCAAAGTTATAGTTGCTGGTGCTTTTGCTTCAATCCACTTTGAAATGTATTCAACTATGACTACTATGTATTTCAGATTCCCATGTGTTGGTGGCATTGGTCTGATGATGTCGATGCCCTATATTTGTAGTGGCCATGTGGGATGGATTAGTTGGGTGAATGACAAAGGTTGCTTCTGATTCCTTGCACACCTTTAGCAATTTCACATGTTCTAACCAATTATATTGTATTAGCCGCTGTGTTCGGCTAGTAGAACCCTTGATGAAAGACTTTTCCTAACAATGCTCTTGAGCCCATGTAAGACCCACACATGCCAGAGTGAATTTCTTTCATTAGTTCTTGACCTTCAGCCCTAGATATACATTTGAGTAATAATGAACAAACACATTCTTTGAATAACTCCCATTCTATGATTTTGTATGTTCTTGTTCTAGTTTCCATTCTCCCTATCCAAACTTCATCATCGGTTGGATACTTCCCATATAGAATTATCTCTAACGACCTATCTTCACTATGAATTAGGGAAATGGTTAACATAACTATTGCAAGTAGCTCGATTCAGGGTGCTTCTAGTTATTTGAAGAATACTTTGTCGGGCAAGGGTAGTCCCTGAGCCACAAACTTGACAAGCATATATGCATGTTCATTTTCACCTATGGGTATATTTTTTACTAAGAATCCTCCAAAGGATGCTTCCATCCTTTGGACTATGATGAGATACTTCTCCAGGACTGAACTTTTTGCCAAACTATTTTTTATCAACATGGCATGTAATCACTTGTGAATCTAACTTAAGGAAGGTCCTTTTTACTCCCATGGCTTTAAACTTCCAAAGGCCTAATAGTATGGCTTTGTATTCTTCTATGTTATTGATGCACTAGAAGTCTAGCCTTGCTGCATACGAAGTTTTGAGCTTTGAAGGTGAGATTATTACTGCTGCCAGCCTTGCTGCATATGAAGTTTTGAGCTTTGAAGATGAGATTATTACTGTTGTAGCCCATGAACTTGAGGAGTCCCAAGAGCCATCATAGAACACTATCTAGATAGCTTCGTTATTGATGAGAGTTGGCTCTTGATTACTTGGTATCCAATCGGCTATGAAGTCTACTAATGCTTATGACTAGATAGTTGACTTATGGATGAAGTCAATTGTAAACTCATTCAACTCTATAGCCCATTTGCCAATCATGTCACTAGCCTATAGGTTCCAAAGGATATCATGTAGTGGCTACAATGAAGGTATTATTATGTGGTGTGACTGAAAGTGATGCTGAAGCTTTCTTGAGGCCATGCCTATGATGTATAACAACTTCTCGGCCTTTGAGTAGTTTTGTTGGGATAGTCCAGGACTTCTGAAATGAAGTACACTAGACTTTGCTTATTACCACCATCCTTTATTCTCTCTTGCAGTAGAGAAGCGTTGACAGTAGAGTAAGAAGCTGACACATACACCAACAATGCAGCCCCTAGTGTCGGTGGTGATAGAGTGGTCAGCTGGATTGGCCCCGACTGAAATTCATCGAAGGCTTGTTGCTCGACTGGCCCCCACTGAAATACTTCTAGTGACCTCAAGACTTTGAAGAAAGGTAAGCTTTGTTCAGCTGACCTTGCTATGAAACTATTCAACGAGGTTAGTCTGGCTGCCAACCTCTGAACCCCTTTCTTGTTCTTTGTGGCTCCATTCAAAGTATTTCTTCGATTTTTGAGGGGTTTGCTTCTGTTCCTTTTGCTGACACCAAGCATCCCAAGAAATTTTCTTTCCTTACATCGAAAACACACTTGTCAGGAATTAGCTTTAAGCTTGCCCTTTGAAAGTTGGAAAATATCTAGTAAGTCCTTGATATGATCTTCTACTTCGTGCTTTGGACTATGATGTCATCAACATATGTGAGGACATTCTTCCTAATTTGGTTGCTTAACACCTTGGATGTCATCCCACTGAAGTTGCCCTCATCATTCTTTAGCATTTCTAGCATTCAAAGATAGAGCATATTCTATTGGGTGTAACAAATCAAGTCTTAGGTTCATCCTCTTTCTTCATCTAGATTTGGTGACTGCTTTTTCAAATACATAGTTGTTGCTTTGAGTCTAGCACAATAATGTTTAGGTACATAGCAAAAGATTTGTTAAAAAGGACAAACCAACTTATAAAATGGAAAGTAATCATTAAGGATCT
The DNA here is from genome assembly GCF_902167145.1 of Zea mays. Lineage (NCBI taxonomy): Eukaryota > Viridiplantae > Streptophyta > Magnoliopsida > Poales > Poaceae > Zea > Zea mays. The sequence goes on along the minus strand of NC_050104.1, from coordinate 5,862,624 downwards.
TGGGACTATTTTTACTTTGGCATTGGAACCCAAATCCTTTGGATTTAGTTTAGAAGTACAATCCCAATACACTAGATATTTCAAGGTTTGCATGCTGGGTCTTCTACTTCAATCGTTTGTGTTACTAATTACTATCCTGATTTTCATGTTTCGTAATTTTGCTTGTGATATTATATTTTTGTCTTGTTTGTGTGCCATTTTGTTGTCTTGAAATTCACCATATCGTGCTTAGTTTGGCCCTAGTTTTGTTGCTGGCTAGATTCCCTCGATCCACTATATAAAAGATCATGCCACCATCGTAACTTGTTATATGTGGGAGCACCTGCACACCCAATACAAAAGTTGATGTGCCTACAAACAGAAAGTTGCAGAAATAAGTGGTTTATTAGCATAGATATATAGCTTGAGTTCAAAGTATCTATACCACTTTATTGCTAAAAAAGAACGATGCTTTGGGGTTAAGGACTCTAGACCAATCAGTCTAATCCATAGCTTTGCAAAACTTTTTACCAAACTGTTGGCAAATAGATTGGCTGGTCGCCTTCATCAGCTAGTGTCACCAAATGAGAGTGCCTTCATTAAGGGATGGTTTATCTTGGACAATTTTAAGCTTATGCAGCCGACAACTAAATTTCTGCATCAGCAAAAGTAGCCACAAATTCTCTTCAAATTAGACATTTCCAAAGCTTTTGATTCGGTCTCGTGGATCTTTCTTTTGGAAGTGCGGCAAAAAATGGGCTTTGGTCAGATTTGGCGTGATGTCATTAGTGGGCTTCTTGCCACCTCTTCCACCTAGGTCCATCTTAATGGCATCCCTACTGAAATGATTGAGCATAGGAGAGGGTTGCGTCAAGGTGACCCCCTATCACCAATGCTCCTTATTTTGGTTATTGATGTTCTCAGTCATATCTTCTCTAAGGCATCAGAGGTTGGTCTGCTATAGCCACTAGCATCTAAGCCCTTATGCCAACAAATTTCCATTTATGTTGTTGATGTGGTCTTGTTTATGAGACCTCTTGATAGGGATATTAATTTATCTATGGATCTCATAAAACCTTTTTGCAAGGCTTTAGCTCTAAAAACCAATGTGTAGAAGAGCAGTGTTGTCCCCATACAGTGCTCTGAGGCTAATATTACTACTATCCAGAATCTCCTCCCTTGTGAGATCCAACACTTCCCTTGCAAATACCTTGGAGTGCCGCTGTCCATAAAAAATTAGCAAAAAGTCAGTTTCAGTCCATAATTGATCGGGTCACCAAATCGATTGTCTGGGTGGAAAGCAGATCTACTGAGTAAAGAAGCAAGAAGAATTTTGGTACATCATGTACTCACATCTATGGTCGTATATCTTGCCATTGCAATGGATCTCCCCCCATGGACCATCAAATAGATAGATAAAATCAGAAGGAGCTTTCTTTGGAGAGGAAGGAAGGATGCAAAAGGTGGACATTGTTTAGTTGCCTGGTCAAAAGTGTGTCTCCCTAAGCAGCTTGGTGGCCTTGGACTATCAAACATTTAGATCATAAGTTGGGCTCTCAGGATGAGATGGCTATGGTTACAGAAAACAGGCCCTGGTCATCTTTGGGCCACTTTTCAGCTTCATGTTTAGATAAAACATCTAGGCTTTTTTCCATAGAACTGTTCACAGAAGTAAACAATAGTGCTAGGACTCGCTTTTGGTCGAACAGGTGGATTCATGGGCAGCGAATCATTGATATTGCACCTTAGGTTCTTGATAAGGTCAACAAGAGAAGGGTCAAAAGAAGGTCAGTCCATGAAGCTCTTACTGATCATTCTTGGGTCTCCGACATCCAAGGTGCTCTAACTGCTAGTGTCATCTCTGAATTTCTTGTGCTTTAGGATCTATTATCAGAAGTGACCCTCCAACCAGATGTGGAAGACACTCACATTTGGAGGTTCTCCCCGGATGGCAAATATTTAGCAAAATATACTTACAAAAATTTGCTTCAAGGAACATATGTATTTAGATCTTGGGAGAGAATTTGTAAGTCATGGGCACCTAGCAAATGCCACTTCTTTTTATGCCTAGTTGTTAGGGATAGGTGCTGGACAGCTGACCGATTGGAAAAACGTAGCCTTCCACACTTGGCAAGATGTCCTCTTTGTGATCAGGTAGAAGAAAGCATTAATCATTTGTTGCTGTCATGTGCCTTTGCCAGAGATTTTTGGTTTAGACTTCTTTAGAAGAGTGGGTTGCAAAATCTAAGTCCCCAGCTAGGTGACAAAAGGTTTGATGACCAGTGGGAAAGCGTTCCTGCTGCTGTTTTAGCCCAAGCCTGAAAAGCCCTCAATTCCCTAATTATTTGGGAGCATGCACTATTTGGAATCATAGAAATTGGTGTGTTTTTTATGGAATGGCTCCAAATATAGCTCAAGCTTTCCTTCATGCTAGTGAGGAGCTATACTTGTGGAGATTGGTCGGGGCTAAGGGCCCAGCACTAGAGGTGGTTTCACTCTAGGTTGCAGTTGTGGTCGTGGTCGTGTTGATTTCTCGTCAAGCGCGTGTGTTTGTAGCTCATTAGGCTGGTGGTTAAGTGTTCGTTTGTAAGGATTCTTACCCCTTTTTCTTCTTAATATAATGATACACAGTTCTCCCACGTGTTTGAGAAAACAAAATTTTCTAAGTTTTACTCAGAAAGGGGCTCCAGTTGAGTTAGTTATGTAGCCTAAGGGCATGTTTGTTTGAGATTATAATATGTCCAAATTATATAATCTAACTTATTTTGAATTAACACCGGGTATATTATAATCCCAAACTTTAGTGGATCCCTTAAAATAGGGGAGGCGAAACTGTAGATGACACTATTTGTAGAGACCTAAACAACACTTGTTCTCTATCTCTACTATAATAAAGCACCAGTTTCAACGGTCGTGGACCCGCTGCACGTCCGTCCCCTCCGCGCAACCAACCTCCATGCCCGCGGGCCTGTTGACCGTGCTGGGCCGGCCCGTTAGCCCATCGGGCCATTTGGTTAAATTAGCGTAAAATGTTAAAAAGCGATGCAAGAGGTGGAGTTTGAACCCACGCCATGGTGGAAGAAGGGCAAGAGACACTGGGTAAAGCCGTCTAACCAGTAGAACATCATGCTCAAGTGTTTTTAATATTGAATATAAACTATACATATGTATATACGATTTTTTGTAAAATAAAAAATATATATAACTGTGCCAGGTCGGGCCAGCACTATGGGCTGAGGCTACGGCCCAAGCACGACGCTCGTGCCGGGCTGGCCCAGGCACTATTTAATGGGTCATGCTTCGGGTCGGCCCGCCAGACACGGACCTTTTGGCCATCTATACCTCCACACAATAATGATGGGCCTTGCCTCAGTTACCGCCACCTCGCCATCCTACTTCTTTTCTCTCTCCCCTCATGCCTCCACCTCCGCTCCACCGCATTCACAGAAGAGGGCGTGGGAGCAGGCGCCTCCTCCCCATATTCTTCCGACACTATCCCCATCACCGACCCACGTAGTGGCTATTACACCACTGTTTTCGTCTTCCGAGGATGTTTCAAAGCGTGCGTGCACCATCGTTTTCGTTGTCGACGGACGTCCAGTTCGTCTTTTGGCCTTCGCCTGTTCTTCCTCCCCAACCTGCTGCCCCCGCCCACGGTCGCAACCATGAGCCGACCGACGCTCGTCGACGCGGGTACGAGGCGAGTCAGTCTTGCTCCTGGCCTTTCTCTGTGCGTGCCACCATTGAGGACACGATGACGCCTGCCACGCTTAGGTTATCTTGGCGATGAGGAGTTCAGGTCTGAGATATTGGACAACCAAGGGTCGTAGCGTGGCAGCAGTCGGCATATGCTATGGAGTTGGTGGTGGTGTTGTGTCGCCTCGGCGGGTTTAGGGCTAGGAAGGCACTCGCATTCTCTCGCTCCTCTCGGACTGACGCCTGGTGCGGGTGCCTTTCGGTTTGGAGCTGCTCTGGCTGGGCTTTTTTCTTCGATTGTGTGTGTTGGGGACTTGTTCTCAAATGCTAAGAGTTAAGAACAAGGCAACACAGAAAACGTTAAATGTTAAAGTCCTTCGTCCTTCGAAGCATTATTTCCCTTGAGATATAATGATCTTCAGACGAAGGTTATGAAGGACATACCTTCATAAACATTACATATCATAATGAAAAGGGAATTACATGGAGTATAAAAAATAACATGAATAATTATGTATTATTATCGATTCATTTTTATTTTATTGCTATAGAAGAACATGAATGATGTTGGGTTACAAATATACCTTTGACTTGAAAGAAGGTAAAAGTACAAGCGTGATGCAAAAGCAAATGCCAAGTCAGCGTGAACAGTACGGGAGTACTGTTCACCTATTTATAGGCACGGGTTGCAGCCCATGTAAAATTACATCCAGACCCTTCGCTTTTGATAATAACTCTATAGTAATCTATCGGGGTCTAAATAGTCTTTCCCTCTTTAAGTCGGTTTCCTCTTTTCTGTCATCATGCCGAAGCTTCCTTGCGCACAGCTTCGACTCGGTTCCATCCTTCGTTCTCTTTGTGTTTCCTCATACAGCAATTTTGACTTGTCCGAAAGATTCGTGTCCGAAGGTACCTGCTCCTGTGTTATACTCCAGAAACATTGTCAAATCACGTTTTTGAGGACCTTCGGAAGCCGAAGGCCCCCAACAGTAGCCCCTCGCAATATTAATTTGTTAGGATAATAAATTCATATTGCGATATGGACGAAGGACCTAAGCCGAAGGTCCGAAAAAACACCTTCCTCTTGCTAGAATAGCAACAGTCGATGTCAAGCGGGGCCCTCCTGTTCTCAATGTGCTAGATGTATAAATAAGAGCACACCGCAATGTCATTTGGTATGCTTCCTTTGCCATCTGCTCTTGCTTACTCAGTTTTTTGCTACTGCGCAACAAGACTTGCTTAATTTGTAAGTTTTTTAAGCTTCGGCTTTAAAAGCGAGTTTTAGCATTTCTGAAGATGTCTGAAGATAAGAAAGTTGTTGCTGAAACAAAGCTGAGCCTTCTTGAGGAGAAGAATCTTGGCTTTCTTGAATCAATATCAAAGACAAATACAGAAAAGATTACAAGGGAAATTTTGGAAGGTTTATCTAAAGATACTGGTGATAGTGATAGTTATGATGCCAAAAGCGGGGGGGAAGACTCGGAAGATCGACCCTGGCGGCCAAGTCATGCAGTTTTTGGAAAATCAACCATTAAACAAAGCCATCTTGCCAATATGAGAGGTAGATATTTTCGGGATTTGTCTATTGTGAGGGCTGACGAAGGAGAGAAAACTTGTCCTACTCCCGAGGAAAATGAAGTCGTGATCTTCCGAAGCTTCTTCAAGGCTGGGCTTCGGTTTCCTCTAAGCAGTTTCGTGGTTGAAGTTTTGAAGATATTTGAAATCTGCCTTCATCAAATTACTCCCGAAGCAATCATAAGGATGGGAATCTTTGTATGGGCCGTGAAGAGCCAAGGTTTGGAGCCAAATGCAAAAAGTTTCTGCAATATGCATGAGTTATTATATGAGACAAAACCCTAGGGTAAAGAGCAATATCATAACAACTTTGGCTGCTATAGCTTCGGTGCTCGATCTGGGTCAAGCTGTCCCGTGCTAACCTTTCGAAAGAGATGGCCCGGAGACTGGATGAAGGTATGGTTCTATGTGAAAAACGATTTGAAGGCACGAGAAGATGTTAAAGGTATCATCATGCGCCCCATCTGGCAGCGTTTTGGCCTCCGGAAACCAAAGGTGGAAATGGATGAAGCAGACGAAGAGTGCCAGAGGGCCTTCGGCATAGTCTGCTCTTTCATCGGGACTAGGGACTTAGTTCAAGAGCACGTGGCCTACAGGATATGGCCATTGGTAGCTAACTGGGAAATGCCGAAGGAAACCATCAACAACCCACACGAAGGTGGCCTGGTTCGACTAAAATATACCTTCAGGTTCGTAGACCAAGCCAGGCGACGATTGGTTGAAATGTGTTGAAGCTACAAGCGATGAACTGCTTGGGCCATACTCGAAGGCAGAAGATACTGCACTATCTGCGGCCTTCGAAGGCCGAAAGAAGAAAATACTCAACCGAGTTTTTGATGCTATTGGATTCGTTTATCCTAACTACTGTTACCCAATACGGGGTCAGAAAAGAAAAGGTACGGCTTCTGTGAAGGAAGTTGCTTCGGCCTCTCCTAGTGAGCCAACGCCGAAGAGAAAAAAGATAAAAGTTCTTACACACCGGCCACGCTATATTGAGCTGGCCACAGTGCCTGAGTTTGTCGGTGAAACCTCTTCGGCCACCGAAGCCAAAAAGCCTACTCATCTACAGAATATTGAAGAGCCGGCTGCAATGCTGGAGACAGAAAAAATGGAAGAACCGAGGGCTGAAGAGACAAAGACATCGGAAGTTTTAAGCCCTTCAGCAAGAGTTGAGGTGCCAATGCCAACGCCGAAGGCACAAAAGGACCTTACAACAACTCCCAAGAGAAAGAGAATGGTTAACGTGCTAGATGTGCTAGAAACAATAAAATCTTCAAGCTTTACTTCGAAGATAGCTGTCGAAGCTCCAAAAACAGAAATTAAGGCCGAAGCTGCCAAAAGCCAAGTGGAAACCGAAACTGGGCTTTCAGAGCCTGCCAAGAGGGAATTCTTGGAAATTGGAAAAGAAACAGAAAAAGAATCTGTAGAAGAAATTTTTTTCTGAGAAAACCGCCATCCCTATTCCCAAAACATCTTCCGAAGCTCCCAACATGTCTTACGCCATGATTTGGGTAAAAATCTGACTGAAAAAGAAAAGCGAGAAGCTCAGTTCTATGCGCAAAAATTGAAATATCCAAAAGGGGCGTTGATATTTAATGGCAGTGGAGAAGAAGACTTCTTGTACTGCCTCCCAGACAGCAAGGAGATCTCTGTCTGCCGGGAGATGGCAAGGAACTTCGAATTCCCAATTCTAGAAGATGGGCTTTCAGTTTTATCAAAAGATGAATTGGCCGACAGCGTAGCATATAACAGCTTAAAGGTGAGAAAATACACTTTTGTGTGGTTAAAAACTCGTGTGTTTATTTCTTAATACCACATTCCTTTTGCAGGGCCTTATTCTCAGCAATGCCCTCAGAGTGCAGAAAAGTGCCGAAGATGAAGGGTGCGCCATGGCTTTGAACAACCTTCGTTCCGAAGTAATTGAGCTAAGGAACGAAGGTCTTGAGAAAGATAAAATATTACATTCATTGGTGAATAAGATAAAAGAAGACGAAGCTGCTTCCAAAGCTCAAGCTGAGGCCCAGAAGCGCGAAATTGAAGATCTTCGGAAACAGCTAGCCGAAGCTAAAGAAAAATGCGCAATTGCAGAAGCTAAACGAGAAATCAGTGAACAATGGGCAAATTATTTAGAGAAAAACGTTGAAGAGCTTCGTGCATCCAAGGAAAGGTGTTATGAAAAGTCTATAGAGTGTGTTAAGAAAATAAAGACTAGCTTCGCCAACGTTGGTGCGTATTCAAGCCAGGAAAATTTCGTAAAGGGCGACCCCGAGGGCCCAATTGAATGGACCAGCCACGAAGCCGAAGCTTTTGAGGAAGTTTTGAATGGCCGCGAAGACATATGTGCCTTTTTGGGTGCTAGGGGGATTGCCACTATTTTGGAGAGAAGAGGCTACGATCATGTGAAATCCTTGGCACAAACCGAGGCCGCTTTATCTTCTGAAGATATAAAAGACCCCTCGGCCGAAGCAAGCTTGGTCGGTGGTAAATTCTTCACCGATATTTGGGAAAATGGTGGCCGGGAGATGGCTCAAGAAATTATAAGGAAAAGTGAAAAAGGTATTCACGACGCTAGAAATGTAGCAGAGGCCGCTGAGAAAAGTGCGGATCTTGAGAGGCAAATAGGTATTGACTACTAAGTTTTGACTTTATGTTGTAATTATATGATATCAGACTTATTTACACTTTGTAACACAGCCGCACTATCTTCTCCCCCAGAGCCCGCCGAGCCATTGGCGGATCCCAACGCAAAGGGGGATGACGAAATTAGAAAAATGGCCGAAGCTATTATGGATAAGGTTGTTGATCAACTACTAAACGAAGCTGCGGAAGTAGTCTTAAGAGAAGATTAGCTGCTATTGTAAAGACATTGAGAATGTAATATTTGCTGGACAAAGTGTGTAATATTTTTATAACCTTGAATGTAATATATAAGCTGCTTGTAACTCAATCCTTTACGATGCATGAAATTTACGTACATACCGTTTTTGAGCCTTCGGCGAAAAAACACCTTCCCTTCTTTTCATGTTTCGTGAAGAATATCCATATTTCATAAAAACATCCAACCCTCGTAAAAAATATTGTGCCTCGTAAGCAATAGGTCTTTTCATTTTAGAGTTTGATGAAGGTATGCTTCGTCAATAATTATTTTGTGCCTTGGCACTGCTTCTTCGAAACAATTTCCGAAGATCAACATCGAACCCCCTTCTTGCGTCATTGATGCAATATGATGTATGATGTTATGCTATGCAAATGATGTGATGATGTGATGTTATGCAAAATGATATTTGTGCCGAAGATCAGTGCTGACTTTTTGCTGCAAGCCTCCCTTAGGAGCTTCTTCGCCTTCTATTTCGGCAGAATCAGCGTTTATTTTTCGCTGTAAGCCTCCCTTAGGAGCTTCCTCACCTTCTATTTCGGCGGAATCAGCGTTTATTTTTCGCTGTAAGCCTCCCTTAGGAGCTTCTTCGCCTTCTATTTCGGCGGAATCAGCGTTTATTTTTCGCTGTAAGCTCTGCATTCCCTTTGGAACGACTTTTGAGCAGAAAACTTACGCTGCGCTCCCTTAGGAACAACTTTTGTAACTTTTGGCAACTTACGCTTCGTTCCGTAGAACGGCTTTTTCTGTAATCACGAGCTCTTAAGACCGAGCTTTCGTGCTTCGGCAATTTGTCTGATGCCGTAAAGCTATGGAGAAGATATATTTTCACTATGGTAAAAAACGAAGCTGTTACAAGAAATTGAAAATGAGAAGAAAAGCTTAAGCTTCAATGATTGTTCCTTATTTAAACAAAAAATGAAAATGAATGCAAGAACTGTTGCCGAAGTAGGATATCTTCTAGTAGATGTGCTTCGACTCTGGCACAGTACTGTTGACTGTGCGAGCTTCGGATTCCTCTCTGAAGTCTCGTTGCTGATGAGTGTGCTGGCTCCCTTCTGGCTGCTGACCTCGTTGCATTGGTGGTGGAGGTGGAGGCTGTTGCCAGGACGCCTGAGGTTGGCTTGCCGAAGCAACAGAAGCTGCAGGATGGTTACCCACATACTCTGGAATGTACGGTGAGTGATATGAAGCAGTATGCATAACCTGCTTCGGCTGGCTCTGTTGGACTGCAGGTTCTGCTATCTCTTTCTGTTTCTGGATGGTGACATGGCACATCCTGGTAGTATGGCCCTTGTCCTCACCGCAGAATAAACAATAAATTTTCCTGGGCTGATCCCCAAATCTTCCTCCGAAGCCCCTGGCGCCTCTACCCCTTGGAGCTGGCGGCCAAAGATAGCTCTGTTGTTGCCCCGAAGCCTGAGAGGAGTATTGTGGCCGCTGTTGCTGACTTCCTCTGTCATCATTTTGAGTGGAATGGATTGATCTTACATGTCTTGGGTGGATTCTCCCTCCGAAGCCCCTGGTCATTTCGGAGAACCTGTAAGCTTCCTCTCTTCTTTGACGAAAATCATTATCAGCGCGGATGTATTCATCCATCTTTTGGAGCAGCTTTTCCAGGGTCTGAGGGGGTTTCCTGGCGAAGTATTGGGTCGTAGGTCCTGGCCGAAGCCCCTTGATCATGGCCTCAATGACAATTTCATTGGGCACCGTTGGTGCCTGTGCCCTCAGACGCAAGAACCTTCGGACATACGCCTGAAGGTATTCTTCGTGATCCTGGGTGCACTGGAATAAAGCTTGAGAGGTGACCGGCTTCGTTTGAAACCCTTGGAAACTGGTAATCAGCATGTCCTTCAGCTTCTGCCATGACGTGATTGTTCCTGGCCGAAGAGAGGAGTACCAAGTTTGTGCAACATTCTTGACAGCCATGACGAAAGACTTCGCCATGACTGCAGTATTGCCACCATACGAAGATATGGTTGCTTCGTAGCTCATCAAAAACTGCTTCGGGTCTGAGTGTCCGTCGTACATGGGAAGCTGGGGTGGCTTGTAAGACGGGGGCCAAGGTGTAGCCTGCAGTTCTACTGACAGAGGAGAAGCATCATCAAAAGCAAAATTTCCATGATGGAAATCCTCATACTAGTCATCCTCGTTGAAGAAGCCCTCTTGATGAAGCTCTCTGTGCTGAGGCCTTCGGTTCTGCTCATCTTGAGCTAGATGACAAACTTCTTCAGAAGCTTCATCTATCTGCCTTTGCAGATCAGCTAGCCGAGCCATCTTTTCCTTCTTCCTTTGTACTTGCTGATGGAGCATCTCCATATTCCTGATCTCTTGGTCCAAGTCGTCCTCCTGGGGCGTTGGACTGGTGGCCTTCCTCTTCTGGCTTCGGGCCTCTCGAAGAGACATGGTCTCCTGGTTCGGGTCCAGCGGCTGCAGAGCTGCAGCCCCTGTCGCTGAAGCTTTCTTTGGCGGCATGACGGAGGTCGATGCTTGCCGAAGATGTTCGAAACTCAAAAAGTGGAAGTGAGTTCACCGGAGGTGGGCGCCAATGTTGGGGACTTGTTCTCAAATGCTAAGAGTTAAGAACAAGGCAACACAGAAAACGTTAAATGTTAAAGTCCTTCGTCCTTCGAAGCATTATTTCCCTTGAGATATAATGATCTTCGGACGAAGGTTATGAAGGACATACCTTCATAAACATTACATATCATAATGAAAAGGGAATTACATGGAGTATAAAAAATAACATGAATAATTATGTATTATTATCGATTCATTTTTATTTTATTGCTATAGAAGAACAGGAATGATGTTGGGTTACAAATATACCTTTGACTTGAAAGAAGGTAAAAGTACAAGCGTGATGCAAAAGCAAATGCCAAGTCAGCGTGAACAGTACGGGAGTACTGTTCACCTATTTATAGGCACGGGTTGCAGCCCATGTAAAATTACATCCAGACCCTTCGCTTTTGATAATAACTCTATAGTAATCTATCGGGGTCTAAATAGTCTTTCCCTCTTTAAGTCAGTTTCCTCTTTTCTGTCATCATGCCGAAGCTTCCTTGCGCACAGCTTCGGCTCGGTTCCATCCTTCGTTCTCTTTGTGTTTCCTCATACAGCAATTTTGACTTGTCCGAAAGATTCGTGTCCGAAGGTACCTGCTCCTGTGTTATACTTCAGAAACATTGTCAAATCACGTTTTTGAGGACCTTCGGAAGCCGAAGGCCCCCAACAGCGTGCTCTCTCCCTATATGTATCTAGCGGTATACTACCTATGTCACCTCCAGATGCATAGGTCTTTGTCGTGTCCTTCTCCGGCAACGAACAGGTATGCCTGCCTCTTCCCTTCCCTTCCTGCTCTACAAAACCTTGGAAGTGTGGGTGGCGAGGGATGGGTCCCTGATTTGCTGCCTATGGTACCCGTTCGATGGCTCGGGATCACCTGTCTACATGGTCTCTCCCTTACCATGGTGTCGACTCGGTATACTTCTATCTCTTCTATGTACCTGTCACCCATCCTTCTGTCATTGCAAAAATTATTGTGTTCTTCTTTGTTGTTTTGGGTGTTAGTTTTTTGTTGTGCTAAGGACTAAACGTATTTTGCGTGTGTTAATACTTTGTTTATTGTCTGCACATGGTTTGTGTTCTTCTGATGATGGCTCATGGATCCTGTAAAATATGTGTTAGGAACCACATGGTGCTCATCCCTTGTGTTCTTGGTTCTTGCATGGATTAGGTCGTTTCCGAGACCACATTGGCGCAATGAACTCCATGGTGTTTGAGGTTGCTGAATTGGATGGAACAGTAATGATTTGTCACGCTAACCGCAAAAGGAAAGGTTATTTGTTGGTTTTAAACGTTAGTAATTGCTACGAAGTATCATAATTTGTATGGAGCATATCTAGTTTTTATTGATGTATGCCTTTAGCAATCACTCCATATTTTGATCTATATTTTTATAAATTTGAGTTCATGTGACTTATTTTAGAAACTTGAGCTCACAAACTTCCTCTTATTTGGTCTCTGTATGGTGGAATTATGGCATTCTATATTAACTATTCGTTCAGTTAGTTGTTGTGAACTATCTTCTAATCGCTCCGTTAATTGGTCATGTTGTACCAAGACATATTGGATGGAGTAAACAACAACATCAATTTGTCAAATAAAAAATATTATACGGAGAGCGGAAACAATCAATAAAAAATCTTGAGATCTTTTTATGGATAGATTGCGTGGGTATTATTGTTGTGAGCCGTCGCAACGCACGGTAAACCGACTAGTAGACCCCTAAGTTTGACTCTTCGTGGTAGCTACCACGAATTTCAGGGCTAAGTAGAAGTGTTGACCCTGCTGTCATATGAACTAGAGCAGCGGCATCATAGCCATCTACATACTCATCTGCATTTTCATCTTATGGAGACATGGACTAGGCAGGATGGAGCTGACATCCGTTGAATGAATTATATTTATTTAATTAGTAAATTACACTGTCACATACCGTATTATTAGGGATAGAAAGACTACTCTAGTCTAGGAAGTAAATGTGGCAGCTCTGCCAGCTGTATGACAGATTACCAAACGCTGTCAATGCAAATTCTAAGTTTCTGGTGGCCCTTTGTTTGGCAGTGCTTTGTTCTCGCGATACTGAGTTTCTCTTCTCTCTCTCTTCTACCTATCTGGTGACTCATATAGCCTCTGTAAGTATCACCTTTGTCGTTAATTGATTGTCCCTCGTTTTTTTCTTGATATTATGTGAACACTATTGTATATTTCAGATCACTTTCTATATTGGCACATTTTCATATATGCCTCTGAATCTCTGATAGTTAGCAACAGAGAAAAATATCCGGTAGTCGGTAGATGATCAGCAGTGGCTCACTTACTGGGTGGTGTACTCATTTATCACTTTGTTTTAGCTAACTTTTGCTCCAATTATCGAGTGGTAAATAACACTTCTGGTCATGTCACAGTGTGCTTCATTTTTATGGTGTTTTGGTGGCCTTCGTTATTTGCAAACATTATTACTGATGGAGTGTTTGGATTTTAGAGACTAATTTTTAGTCCTTCTATTTTATTTTATTTTCGTCTCTAAATTAATAATTACGGAAACTACAACATATTTTTAGTTTCCGTATTTATTAGTTTAAGGACTAAAATGTAATAAAATAGAAGGACTAAAAAATTAGTTCTTGGAAAGCAAACACCTCCGTAATTGTGTTTTGGTGCATCAAGTTGGTGAACTGAAAAATAGATATGCTCAGTTTAGGTCTTGGTTTTCAGGCTTCCATTTTTGGTTATATATATGCAAAATTAATCTTCAACTGATGGTTACCTTGGTTCAATAGTACTGCTTATGTTTACGACCATTTTTTGCGGCCAATGCTTGTGAACAGCCAAATAGAGGACATGTAGTGTGTTCCAAGAAATGAGAAGCTAGGTAAATTTGATGTTGTATAAGCTGCAGAGAGAGATGTTGAACAAAATGGACCAGAAGCATTTGAGAAGATCATGAACAAGGTACTCCTATTCTGAACTGAAATTATTGCAAATAAACTAATAAAGTATTTTCCTTCAGTAACGTCATTCCACATATCTAATGCAAGGCTGGTGCATTGCTGCTAATGACGTCCACAGTATTGTAATATAATACTCCCTCCGTTTCTTTTTAGTTGTCGCTGGATAGTTCAATTTTACACTATCCAGCGACAACTAAAACGAAATGGATGTAGTATGTCATTTGTTTTTCTTGCAGATCTGTGTGGAAGAGCGTTTAGATGAGTTGGTTAGGTGTTCCTTAGATCCTGAATTTGAGTATAGATAAGACTGCCTCTATCAGATCGTGTTTATGTTCATATAAAATACTGTTTTGTATTGTAGTCCATAATATTCACAGAGTAAAATTTAAAATAAAAGATGAGATAGAAGATATAATGAGTAAGTTGTTGGTGACAGTCCAGGAGTTTTCTCAACCACTTATGAGGAGCAAAGACCGAAAGAAAATCAACAATGATGAGTTCAAAGAAACTGTGGACTAATGTTGTTAGACTGTCTCAAATAGTTATCATATTTTATCATTTATTTTAAATTTCGGTCTATAAATAATGTAACATACAGAGCAAATCTCATATTTTAGACGATGTGTCGTGGACAACCTTGCTATTGCATCTTTACTTCTTTAGCAATCGACGAGCCTTGATTCTGAGTTTCCATTTGGGCGGTTAGGCCCATATTGCGTTGATTTCTTAGCAAGTTCGAATGGGCTTTAATCGAGCAGCTCTCCAACACCGTGCGAAAGTCTGGTGGTTACAAAAAGTTAAATATTTTAGATTTGATTCTTTATACGAGTAATTTTTTTTGAATAATATAGTAATCATATAAGCCGAGGACTTCGAACCCTTCCAAAAATAGTAGGGACGTGAGAAGACGTAGAAGCCTGTTCTCTTCCCACAACTACACACGCACAAAGATGAACACATGATACATGTAGAGGAGTTCTTTCTCTTAATTTTTTTTATCAGGGGTATGGATATGTAGCATCTTTAAACCCTAGGGGTAGCATCGCTATTAGTCCATAAAACCCCTTTTATGGTTTCTCAACACTTCCTCTTGGATGAATATCATGACTACTTATGCTCCATTAAAACTCTGAAACCCCCAGTGAGAAAAAATGGAGAAAAGAAAGCATAGTGCCACTCGATGTATTGCCCTTGTTGCCTTGTTAAAAATCATCTGTGAAAAACTTTAGGGAAACTCATAATGGGAAAAAGAGTATAACAGGTGTCTTCATGACAACTGCAACCTTCATGGTGTATATGATCTCTAGGGTCAAATAGCAAGGGCTGAAATTCAGAGGTGATCTCCCCTGAACCTACAAGTCTCTCCAATGTCTCATCCCTATACCTTGTACACTTTTTTTTTGAATATAACTGCATGTAAGGATTTAGTGAATAAATTAGCCAGATTATCATAAGACTTGACTTACAGGATTTTCACCTCACCCTCATTCTAAAGTTTGTGAGGATAGAAATACTTAGGAGAAATATGCTTAGTCATATTGCTCTTAATGTAGCCCATTTCCATTTGTGCAACACATGTTGCATTATCTTCATAGTTAATGGTGGGAGTATTTGTGGTGCCAAAACCACATGACATTAGGATGTGATTAGTCATCTGTCGTAGCCAATCACACTCACACGCGTCTTTATATAAAGCAATTATCTCCGAGTGGTTAGTAGACGTCGCTACTAGTGTATGTTTGCATGATCTCCAGGATACGAGTAGTACCATCATAAAGAAAGGCATAACCACTATAAGATCTAGCATTATGGGTATCTGACAGATATCCAACATTTTTATAGCCCACCAAAGTTTGGTCCCGATTCTTTGGGAAAAACAGGCCAAGATCTTCAGTGCCTTTGAGATATCTAAGTATAGTCTTAACGCTTACCCAATGTCTTCTGGTTGGGTTTGCACTATATCTAGCTTGTAGATTTACCGCAAATGCAATATTAGGCATGGTGCCATTCACAAGGTACATCAGTGCTCCAACAACGCTAAGGTAAGGAACTTGGTCCCAACGTTTTCTCATCATCACTCTTTGGTCTAAATGGGCCAATTTCCCTTTTAAGAGATCTCATGACCATCAAGATCTTTAAAGAGTGAGATTTAATCATATTAAATGTCTCAAGGACCTTCTTACAATAGATCGACTAGTGTACAAATGTTCCTTCTAGGAGATGCTCGATCTGAATGCCCAAGCAAAACTTGGTTTTCCCCATATTTCAAACTCTATCTTAAGGTAGACGCTAGCCTTCTCAATATCCTCCACATATCCAAAGATATTTAGGTCATACACATACACCGAAACTACGCAAAAAACCATTCTGGTATTTTCTAATGAATACGCAATGAGAATCTAGATTATTTACATATCCCTTCCTCAGGAGTAATTCGTTGAGCCGATTGTACCACACCCACCCAAACTGTTTAAGCGCATACAACACCCTTGCAACTTTACATTGTACATGTTGTGATTTGACTTGGCATTCGTAACTCTCAGTTCATCTGGGGCCTTCATATAAATTTCTAAATCCAGTGACCCATACAAGTATGCAGTCACTACATCCATCATCTATATTTTTAAGTTTAAGTTTGTTGCCAGATATCGGAATGTTTTGCCACTCATAACCAGGGAGTAAGTTTCATCATAATTGATGCTAGGTCTCTGTGTGAAACCTTGTGCTACAAGCTTCGCTTTGCATTTCATCACCACATTGTTCGCATCCCTCTTTCGGATGAACACCCATTTGAACCCAATTGGGTTACATTGGGGGCATGTAGGTGATCGGCCCAAATACTTGCCTCTTTGAAAGCGAGAGCAATTATGTTTCTATTGCTTTTTTCCATTTGACCCAAATTGAGCACTTATGGCACTTTGCCATGGACTTTGGTTCAAGATCCTCAGTAATCGCAACTACAATCATAGAGACGAAATTAGCATCGACATCTGTAGTCTTTTGGTTATACAAATCTCTGGTCTTAACATAGCTTGAGGCAATTTCTTCAATCAAATCATCTAGTTCATCGTGATTTCCAAAATTATTTGAGATCGGTTGTTCCATAGTCCTTGTGCTATCATTTCCAAAATCATCTAGTTCCATAGTCCTTGTCCTTGGTCTTAACATTTGCATTGGGATGTTCACCTTTGGGGGTGTGTCACTTCTAGGAAAAGGGAGCATGATGCATCCACTTCAGTAGTTTGCTGTTGCATGCATCCCCGATTGGCTTGTATTGAATCATCCAGTTGCCTCCCCATTTTCCTAGGATGGGGGAGTACAAGCAAAGTTCATACCATGTAGAGGTATCTCTACTCTCACCGGTGCATTCGCCGTAGGAATATGTGAATTCGATACTCCTCTTATGTCAATAAAGGCATCTGACAGATTATTTGGTAAGTTTTGCAGGTGTATTATTTGTTGAACTTCAAGTTCATTTTCTCTAGTACGTGGGTCAAGTGATTGGATGTTGCTCGCACTCCATTCTATTTCTCGACATTCTTTATTATTAAGATACAATCCTCCCCTTAATGCTGGGAAATGCTCTTCATTGAAGGTCCTATCAACGTACCAAGTCGTGAACAGACCCCTAGTTCTTAGGCTCTAAATATTTGATTACGAGCAGAGATTCATAACCAACATAGATCCCCAACTTTTAGTGATCTGGTGATATCATCATGTATACAACACGAGCAATTTTTCGTAGATGGGAAACCACTGGTTCTTGACCATGCGTTAACCAGTGGGGAGAAGCAGAGCGATAAGCATATAGTCTATATTGGATTATGGCCATAGCGTTCAAAACTACGTGTCGTCAACAACTGGTTAGGAGTCTGCTATCCTATAGAAGTGATCTGGCTATGGATTTTATTCTTTTAATTAATAACTCGATGAGTTCGTTTTGTGTATGGACATGGGGTACAAAATGCTCTCCATTTATGCCCAGAGCAAGACAATAGTCATTAAAGGCCTTTGAGGTAAACTCTTCGACACTATCCATCCCGATTCACTGTATGCAGTTCTCCGGGAAGCTCGCAAGCAAACATATAATTTGGGCAATAAATTTTACGAATGTGTGGTTATGCGTAGACAATAAGCATAAGTGTATCCACTTAGTAGAAGCATCTATTGGAACTATAAAATATATGAAGGGGACAAGGGGTTGATTAAACCACAAATGTCACCCTAAAGTCTCTACAAGAAACACGGGGACCCAGCCTTTACTTTTAGATAAGAGAGCTTAGTTATCAATTTTCCTTTATCATAAGAGACACTTAGAAATCTTTAGCTATTTGTGTGGTTTTCATGCCATGGCCAGCAGGGCTAGTTATGATGTTCTACATCATCCTTAATCCATGGTGTCCTAGTCTTTCATGTCATACACGAAAAGACTCAGAATTTTTAAATATAGTAGACATCACAAAAATTCAAGGGGTGGTTTAATTTAGTGTAAGACAACCTAGATGAGGAGTCTTGCACTTTATTTACCACTTTTGTCTCACATTCGTTCGATGCTGTGATATGGAGGTATTCAACAGCACCTTCACACGTAGTTGTAACATGAACAGATATCTTTGAACGTGAGGAGAGTATGTGTTGCTACTGGATACAGGAACGCTTCTTCAATGAAGATCCTAGTATCGTTAGGGAGGGAAACAATGGCTCGACTGGAGCCTACAATGCGGCCATTGTGACCGACAATTGCAGTGATATTCTTAGTCCTCTTTAGGAGTGTCTGAAAATATTTCTTCTCTCTAAGTATCGAATTTGTGAAGTGAAAGTCTTGTTCTAAAAAGATATAGTATCGATTTAATTCATCATTCATGATGATAACATATAGACCATACAAGGGCATATATAAAATCACACAACAATCAAACTTAATTGTCCAAATCAAGTATGCTCAACAGGTGCATTTATTACATCACGACCAAATAAATGTTCTTCTAAAATTAAAATATTAGCTAAGTGAATAACTATGGAGCTAATGGCAAATAGCTCGACCTACTCTAGGTGGCTATTTGAAACACAGAAAGTCATAGCCGACTCTCAAGTCCTTCACACTGTCAAGGTGTATCCCTCTTAGGGTGGTGATGTAATACTTATAAACGTTGTATTCAAGTAAATAAATATAAGCATAAATATATAATATTGGCAACTTATAAGGCATAAAGTATATATACTTTTTTGAAAATCATCACAAAATTATCGTATGATGATTTGGGGTAGTATAACGAGTTAATGACTATGGTCGTGCCATACTCCGGCTTCATATAGAAATAAATGTAATGTTGACTACATGCACAAACTTGTTTGTTATGTTCATGGTAAACAAATACTATTTCAATACATCAAACAAGAGTGAATGGGTCCTCAGAACTGTCATACCCCACCACTAGAAGAGTCATATTTGTTTTCCAACAGTCAATCCAGGGCCTCGACATTGGCATAAATATCATTATTTCTAGCGGTAGGCTCTATGCCTGATGCACTAGGAAATTGAGAATCGCACACGTCCGATGCCCCCAAAAATGTTGAGTGGGGTTGTAAGTACTAGTTTCACCCATTTAGGCTATTTATACCCCCTCAACACATCTTGAGGGTTGTTACCCCTTCCAATAGCTAAATCATCCCCTTGAGCATGAAGAAGACCCTTTGCATGGTGAGGAGATTAGAGCAGTTATAATTGTGTTGTTAGCGACATCATTAATGCATAAAAGGTCTAGTGCATGTTACTCTAGGTGGTCAGAAATACCTAGATGGCTAGGTGGCTATCAGGACTGTGGTGATCACTCGGAGAGTATGTGGATGACCCAACTTGTGATTTAAACACGATCCCTAAACCCTAAACCACTTAGTTCTTGAGCGGACCAAGTGGGAGAGACATACTTGGGTTGGTGCTCCAATAAGAATTAGTGGAGAGTGTCAATTATTCGATGCCTCGGTAAACACGATGAGTCTTTTAACCCTTGCTTTACTATATGCATTCATATTTAAGTATTTTTACTTCAAGTATTTACGTTCCTAGAATTCCCATGAAAGTATAGGTCTGAAAACTATGCTGCAAAATTCTTTGTCACATAACAGACACTCGGGTATGTTTCGGCTTCAAATTAGAATTTTATTTATGTAAGATTTCTTTTTCGAGAAGTCTAATTCACCTACCTTAGACGTTATAATTCTTTCAAGAATTAATTCAAAAGTAAGCAACAATCACATATGCAAAACTGGTTATATGCAATGCACACATGCAATCTAACATTACATAAAGAAGTCAAAGTTCAGTGACGCTAAGTGCATACCCCTCTGTCCACATGAGTTTGTCTTTTTGATTTATCCTAAGTTAAACTATTTAAACCTTGACTAACAATATATATAAGATTAAATTATTTTAAAATAAAAGAATGATATATTCTGATAGTTCAAGTCATGATAAATCTAGTAATGTTATTTTTATGTTGTAAAATCTTATGAAACATCTAGTATAATCGGTTAAAATTAATATTGATTGACTTTAGATAAAACCAAAAGGACAAACAATCTTATTATTCTTATACGAGAGATCGTTCCATTCTATTCCATCTTGTTATTGCACCTAAATTCATCCTAAAAACATAGGACGAGGATCGAGGACAGGGACGGAAAACTGTTTCTGCTCGCGAGTGTCCCATTGGGTATAAGTTTTTCTCCTTTCAAAGCCCAATGAGAGAGAATTGCCTCTGTTCCCAGTCTCCTATGGAAATCCCCACGTGCAATTAAAGATAGGCCATTGACATCTATATTTGACTATTTTCAACATTTTTATTAGTAGTGCATTTTCATTAGTCCTTTTGACGTTTATTTTCACTACATGCTCTTCAAACAAAAACTGTCATGCGTTCCAAGACGAAGTTGCTCTCAATGCAAGGTGAAGGCATAAAACTTTTAATTAATGAGGCCGACTGTAGTACTGTAGTAGAAGCATGAGACCATGTCCAGCAGTTTATCTAAATAGTCACCAAAAACACACAGTAGACTGCATTTTGCTGCAGGCCCGGGAGCCCCTCCACTGCTTTCGCCCCTAGCTAGCTGCTGTAGTTGCTGGTGCGCAAAACGTAAGCTAATGGCTTATGGCTAGCGTCAAATGTCTAACCGAGACATGCCAGAACGAAAGCGAGAGGCAAATCTCAGTATATATATAGCTGATCTCTCTCTCATCGCTCATTCTTCTTCAAGATGACCGTCCCTAAAAGCCAGATGTATATATCTACGTTATAATATACCATGACACGATACTGTCAAAAAGGCTGATCCGGTAAGTAATACTTGGCTCAAATGACTTCCCAAGAGCCTTTATGCGAGCGAGCTAGAGAAAACTGGCAAAGTAGAGGCTGAGACGCCGAAATGGATGGAAGTCTTTTTTTTTCTCACCAGTCACTCGCAGAACGAAGCCGGGACGACGTACGGCAACGACCTCTCACAGCAGATCGTCGTGCGGAACCCGCACCCGGCCGGCGTGCCACACCCATGTCTGTCCGGCTTCGCCTTTGCCATGCAGTCCGACACGGCGATCGACAGTTACCCTCTTGCACGAGTTCAACTCGATCGGCCACATTACTATCCAGCCGGTCGGGAGGTGAAAGAAAACGACGCCCCTGGCATGCGCGCTTCTTGCTTTTCCGCCACTCACCGTACCACCAGCACCCCGGCCTAGCTAGCTAGAGACCGACGCCACCTTATTAGCTTTCGAGTTCCATCACCAGTTCCTGTCAGCGAATTGAACGCTCCCACGTCTCCACACCACCTCACAAATAAAGGCGATCGTCTGAGTAAACAAGCATTTATATTATGGAATCCTATTTTATATATGACCCGAGCTAAGAGCGCAAGCATCAACCAGTGGTGGATCGGACTGTCAGAAAGGAGAGGAGGATCAGAGCTGCTGCATTGCTACGTACTCTACTTGTAGCTACGACGACGACGATTGGAACGGCCCTCGATCTCGCTCACACGTGATTCTAATCGACCAGCGACTTTGTGTTGATGTCCATTTTGGTCGGACGCACACTACAAGAGGCCGGCCAAGAGCTAGCAGCAAGTCCGTGGTTATTAACACACATGGTCTTAAACACAGCGAGAGTAACGTACCTGACAATCCAAACCGATCAATGGGTCGGTTGGCAGACATAGGTCATCTTGTTCTTCGTCTCTAGTAAACTCCAACATCTTCCAAGCTAAGAAGACCCTTTAGGAAGGAGCATGTAGAGATTATTATCTTCAAATCGGCGTGGCTACCTAGAATACCATCAAATTTTGTTTGGAGGCGTCACAAACAGTAAGCTAGAGAGATGAGATCTAGACAGAGAGACAGTGTTTAGGAAATAATTGGGAAAGAAATCAGTTCAAATCAGTTCACATGTTCTTACCACAATTAATAAGGAACAACTCTAAGACACGTTTCACATGTTCCCCACCTCAAAAAAATAATTTGGAAAGAAATCAGTTCAACTCAAACAAACTTGACCCGAGCCAAGCCGAGCGTTGGTTTCCTCACACGCGGGCCCAAACACCCGGTAGCAGTTGGGAGTAACAGTAGTGCACGACAAAACAAGAAGATAGATTGCTATGGATTTGTACAGATGTCTTATCAAGTGTCCCTCTCAAGGGTCTAGACTCGAGTATTTATAGGTAAGTCTCGTGCACAAAATACGCTCGTACCCTCGATTACCTACTACATTCTCAGAATATACTGTACAATGGGGTAATTACGGAACAATAACGTCGCAATCTCTAATTCATTAGATTTTATACCCGGGCCAGAGACTGGCAGGAGGGCAACTGTGGCCCACCCTATGACATGGCGTGAATCGGTCGTGTCCCCAAGTATTGGGGGGCCTCCGCCGTGATGGTCTTCGTCTTGGGGACTTTGACTTGCGGGCTCCGTTCGGACACCTGTGGAGCCCTCGTCAACAGCGAGCTAGGGCGCTCGCATGGTCATCGCTTGGGGAGCTAGTCTTCATGCTCCTCCAGGGACCCCTTGCACAGGAGGTAGAGCCTTCGAGTCAGAGCGTCTCTCATCTACCTCTGACGATTCTGTTGCCTTCGGGGCTACGCGACCCTTTGTCCCTTTGCCTGCGATCAAACCTTGTCTTGGGTTAGTCGCAATTTGTTTCAGGTGATCGAGGTTTCATTCGGCCCTCATCCCAACAATGGGCCTCGGTAATGTCGTGGATTCGGCAATAGGTACTCAACCTGAATGAATTTATCTTGGCTTGACCGACTTTGGGAACTCGATCTATCGGCTTAGGGGATGGCCAGGCTGACTTCTATGGGACAACACCATCATCTTATCTGCTTTGTCTAGGACACTTTTGTGGATCAACATATGCTCAATTGTTTTAAATGAATAGTACATATGAACCTAAAAACATAAAAGCACTAAATAGCAATAAAGTCCAACTGATATGTTATCAAGCATTTAAGGATGATGTATACACCGGTCATATTTGTTCTAAGGCCGATGTATGTTCCGGACGTTATTTGAAGAGGACTCTAAGCTTCATACCAAACACATCGAAATCGTTTTTCAAATATATTTATTGATGTTTCTCGAGAGACCATCACCTTGCAATGTCTCTAGCATATATGAATTTCTAAACATCACTTTGATCACTCTATAAGGATCTTCCCAACTTTTTATCCTCATACTAGCTCAAAAGGAATAACTTTAGTGGCACCATATCTATACAATGTGCCTATAGAGCTTCACACAAAACCTCATGCCACCTCCTTGGATTTTCTTCAATTTTATTCTTGATGAGCTTGATCAAGGTGTTATTACTAGACTCAACTTGGCCATTAGCTTGAGCATAGTACAAAGATAAATTAAGCAACTTGATTTTATATAATTCAGCATTACCATGTAGCTTCTTTGATACAAATGATATTCCTTGATCTGTAGTGAATGTTTGAGGCATACTGAATCATCAAAGGAATTGCTTCAATCCATTTGGTAAAATAATCCATAGCAACTAAGACAAATAGGTGTTTATTTGATGATGGATGATGAAATGGATAATAAAGTCTATCCCCCAACAAAGAAAATGCCATGACTTGATGATAGGATGAATCATTGTAGCAGGTACTAGCTTAATATTAACAAACTACTAGAACTCTTTAGACCCTTTATAATAACAAAAACATTCAGCAATCATAGTAGGTCAATAAAAATTGACTCTACATAATAACCACCTCATCTTTGAAGCCAATTCATGTGTACATATACCTTCATGGACTTATCCCATATCCATTTTTGTCAACTTCGATAATAGCATGTCTTCGATACTTCTTCAGTATAACTCATCATCATGCAAAATATATCTAAATGCACATTGCCAAACACCTTTGTCAACTTTAGCATTTTGATCATGTAAACCATGCAAAAACTATACCAGTACGAGACAGAGGAAAACAACACACATTCAGAAAATCTATGGTAGTATCACTTATTTGAGCTATAAACATGCTAATGGTAGATTTACTTCATCAACACTGAACTTATAAATATCTTGTACCCTCTAACCATCAGGAGATTTCGAAGTATCTAAACATTAGGGGTACAACTTGCAGTAAGTAATCCTACTACACTTAATTTGCACAATGAATTTAGACATCTCTTCTCTAAATCGGGTCAAAACTTCATTAAAATTGGTTCTAGGAGCTATAGGTGCATTATTAAGCATAGGATTTTGACTATGTGACTTTAGCAGGTTATGAAGAATTGTATTATACACCTCCAAAGCTCAAATTCACACTGGTCCATTATTGGTTCATGTGTTTCGACCCAAATTTGGAGAAAAAGTGACCTTAGTCGTATATGTGCTAGCTCGACCAAAATTATCCTTATTGGTTTTAAGTGCCAAAGAGGCCAATTTGCTTTTGTTATATGTTGCATAAAGACCTTTTTTTATAAAGATTGTAAGGCATGCCAAAATTAAGTTGTTTAGGGGCCAATTTATCAAATCCATCGACCATATTACCTATATTCTGTCTAATCATATCGTAAACATATTAGCAAGGGTCGAGATAGAATTATCAAGAATATCTTCTCTAGTCTTGCTCCACCTTAATATAATTAGCATGATTAGGGTAAAGATTTAGTTATCTCTTTATTAACCATTACCTTCAATGTCTATAAAAGCAATGAAATCACCAATGTTAGGTTCACGAAATTGAGTCACCATGTCTCGTCAATCTTCAATGCAACCCTCCAAGGAAGACTTCAGATTGAATTGAGCTTCTTGAATATTCTGATGAAGCTCATCAAAAAGCTCTTCAAGCGATATTGGGTGGCTGATGTTCTTGGGATTGTAGGAATTAGTATTATCCTCTTCATACTTACATTTTGTTGCTGCCAGGCATGTTACTAGTAGATTGGATCTTTATAGTCTTCTTTGTTCCCTAGTGGAGTCACAAAAAAATATGCACATAGATTTTGCACCACAACAGCAAAGGCTAGCACGCCTATGGTCGACACACGACCTTGAATGCAATAAGGAATATAGCGAACAAAAGAAATTTATCAAGGGGCTGGTTAGGTCAATGTTGATATTGTTCTTTGTCTGATAAACTCTCTAACACATTTTTGTAAGAACCATCGGAAAGTAGCACATATAGGTTGTCCAACTGTTAGTGTTTTGGAAACAGGGGATCCTAACTAATTAGTAAATTCGTGCTACGTGCCCCTATCCCGGATGGGCGATGCAAGAATACCCAAGATTTATCTTGGTTTAGGCAAGAGAAGGCCCTACTTCCAGCGAGAGAGGGATGCTTGTATTATCTTGCACTAAGTGCTCGTAGTAGGGGATACAAGCGAGTCGAGAGAGGGAGTGAGTCCCAAGTCTCTGAGTATGATTGAGACGACTGCCAATATCAAGAATGAAGTCGTGAAGTCGTGTTGTCCTCCCTAGAAGGCCTCAGGCTCCTCCTTTTATAGTCTCGAGGAGGAGGCCCATGAGTACAATGGTGTTTGCGTTGCTGTTGTGATCAGAGGAGATGTGTCTGAGCCCTGTAGCGCCATGGCCGGTGGGGTGGCTCTCGTTCTTGTGTCCGAGCCCTGTAGCGCCATGGCCGGTAGGATGGCCCTCGTACTTGTGTCTGAGCCCTGTAGCAGCATGGTCGGTGGGATAGCCCTCGTCCTTGTGTCATCTTTCGGTCACGAGAAGGACACCCGATCCCTATGGCATGTTCTCTTGACGGGGTAGAGAGCCGAGGCTAGGCTTGGTAGCATGGGCATGTGCTCGAGCCCTAGCCTGTACTGGGGCGTGGGTGTCGAGTTGGAGTAGTTGACACAACGCTTGGCATGGTCCTCTACGAGATTCGTGTGAGAGTAGGTGGCATTTAATGCACGTTAGCTAGGGTAGTTGGCCGAGGCCGAGCTCCGGCGAGGTGGAGATTTCTCCCAAGGCCGAGGTCGGAATCGGTCGTTGCCTGTATCCATGCTCTGGGTGGTTGATACAGTGGTCGAAGTGGGAGAATAGCGCCCGTATTTGTGCCCTATGCATCGTCGTGGGCAGTAAAGGTATATTAGACAGTAGTCACGTCGTCCTTTGTTGACTTCGCCACCCTCAGCGGGGTAGGTGAATACGTTCTAGGATCAAAGTGGTTGGTCGATGCGGTAGCTCCTAGAGCGTCGCCCGAGATGCCCTCGGGCAAATCGAAAATGCGCTCCTCGCCCGAGGCTGGCCTTAGGCGAGTCGGGAATGTGTTCCCCGCCCGGGGTTGGCCTCGGGCGAGATGTGACTACGTCTCCCACTCGGGGTTGGTTTCGGGCGAGTCGTGACTTGGGTCCCTCGCTTGGGGTTGGCTTCAGGCAAGACGTGACTGTGTCTCCCGCTCGGTGTTGGCCTCGGGTGAGTTGAGAATGTGTTGCCCACCCAAGGCTGGCCTCGGGCGAGCTCTGACTGTGTCTCCCTCTTGGGGTTGGCCTTGGGCGAGCCGTCACTGCGTCTCCCACTCAGGGTTGACCTCGAGCGAGCCGTGATTGCATCTCCCACTCAGGGTTGTCCTCGGGTGAGTCGTGACTTGGGTCCCTCGCTCGAGGTTGGCCTCAGGTGATTCGTGACTTGGGTCCCTCGCTCGGGGTTGGCCTCGGGCAAGCCATGACTTCGTCTCCTGCTCAGGGTTAGCCTCGGGCGAGTCGAGAATGTGTTCCCCACCTGAGACAGTCCTCGAACGAGCCGTGACTGCGTCTCCCTCTCGGGGTTTGTAACACCCCGTCCAATCCCTGGATCGGCGGTACTTACTCCTGGCAGCTCTCTAGGATCATATATTGTCCCCATAGACCAACACAAGTCTTTTTGTGCGCACTTTGTCCTCACTCATGCGCACCCGAGAAAACTTCCTGGTCGGTCATCTATCCCAAATTGCTCGAAGCCAAGCACGCATAAGTTGGAAGTTCTTTTGAGATATGCTTCCAAAAAAGAAGATGCACCTTGTTGATATGATTACTCTATTAATTCTATTAAGCCTTGGGCTAGGATATCACAATCCACCCCCTTAGAAGACCGACGTCCTCGTCGGTCAACCCCAATCCAGGAACCTCCCCTCTTGGCCACGTCTATGTGTCTAGTGTCATCATATTCCATGTCATGTGACCATTGTGGACCCACATGCACCATGCGACATATACCCGAACCCCCTAACCCACAAACGCCCGTGAAACCGCGAGAGTTGGCTCTGATACCACTTGTAACACCCCGTCCAATCCCTGGATCGGCGGTACTTACTTCTGGCAGCTCTCTAGGATCATATATTGTCCCCACAGACCAACACGAGTCTTTTTGTGCGCACTTTGTCCTCACTCGTGCGCACCCAAGAAAAAGTTCTTTTGAGATAGGCTTCCGAAAAAGAAGATGCACCTTGTTGATATGAGTACTCTATTAATTCTATTAAGCCTTGGGCCAGGATTTCACCATCCCAGGGGCCAGGATATCACAGGGTTGGCCTCGGGCGAGTTTTGTGATTACGTCTCCCGCTCGGGATTGTCCTTGGGCGAGCCATGACTGCGTCTCTCACGGGGTTAGCCTCGGGAGAGTCATGGCTTGGGTCCCTCGCTCGGAGTTGGCCTCGGGTGAGTCGTGACTTGGGTCCCTCGCTCGGGGTTGGCCTCATGCGAGTCGTGACTTGGGTTCCTCACGCCTTGGTAAAGATGGGGCGTGTTTTTCTTATGACCTCTTCTTACTCGAGCGTCTAGGCACTTTAGGGTTGTGATCTGGGTACCCCTAATTATGGTACTCAACACCTATGATCGAGAAGTCCATCTAGAATATCGTCAAACCTCACCGAAAGATGTGATGAACAACAAGATAGAGAGATAAGAGAAGTTAAAAGGTGTAGTAGATTAGTTTTAGATGATTAAAAGTTGGGATACTCAATTGGACTTGATCCTCTTATATATAGAGATGGTCTTATTGTGATAGAAAAACAACTACATGACATGTTTTGCATCTGTTGGGAAGAAGGCTTTGCTGAAGGTCCTCAAGTAACGGGTCTCAATGTTTGAAGTCTATTTCAGGAGCTAGGTGACACAAGCTTCGATTGTTCAATTCATCAAGTCATAGGAAGAAGCAAGACTTCGTTAGCACAGATGAAATGAAGCTTCATTGTACTATTGGTGCCTACTTCGTAGAGTGGCATTCGGATAGAGCTTCGTCTAAACTCGAGCATTGAAAAGCCGAGGGAACTCAGGAGATTCGTGTGCAACACGTCTTATGAGTGAGAAGACAAAAATAGACTTCTACAATCGCATAGTTCTTGTGTAGAGAATTCATGTAATCGATGTAATTTCACACTAAGATGTATAGCATCAGGTCCCTATAAATAGTTAAATAGTGCCCATGCATACAACCCCACGAAACAATTCACTCACACCTCCTAACTTTGAAGGGCTTAGCCTTCAAAGCGCTTTCTCTATACTCATCTTTGGGCATCCCAAGTTTGCTTCAAAAGTACTTTGTAATCTAACTTGTGTGATAAGATAAATGAACGATTGTGATGTTATTATTTAACCAGTTCTATGTAATTTAATCATTCATTTGCCTATTACATTGTCTTCGTCCTTCTCCTCTTATCTCCTTACATGTATTGGCAAGAGGAAAATGTGCTATTGTTTTAACTATGTTGTTCTATTATAGTTTCTTGGATGGACAACCGACTAGTTAATCTCTATATTTAGCTTCCCTTGCTCGGAAACTACTCAGGACCCCAATTCCAACCCTATTATTGTCCCCCTGATCTCGCTACACGCATTAGCAGTGGCTCAGTGCGCTAGGACACATGTCACCTCACTTGTGACTTGCCGGCAGCCCGATAAGATGCTCGTCGATCTGCTGATTCTGCTCCATGGATCGTCGTCGTCGTCGATCTGTAGCCAGTGCGGCAGCTGCAACGTTAACATTTATCATGTGTTTTTTTGGGACAGTGCTTAGCTTGTTTTAGTCTGGGACGGCACCTTTCGCCGCAGACATGCGGTGCTCGACGCTCCTGGTGGCGCCGGCCGCCAGGAAATGCGTGGCTAAGAAATGTGTCTTCAAGCACAAACAGCCTTGTGCTTCGGTACAAGTGGAGGTAGCATAATTGAGGTCGCCCGACATTTGTGGCCGAGTACTTTGGATCTGGAGATACCTTCTTTCCTCCAAAAATAAAAGCAAATGGAAAGGAGGAGCAATGCCTAACCGGCCAGTCTCGTCAGCTTTTTCTAAGACCGTACCAGTTAGGCGCTCCGCCACCCCATATGATACTACATTTACAAATACATGTATTACTATTCGTTACTCTTTGCATCCCAAATTAAAATTTGTTTTAAGTAATTAATAGATTCATCCAGTGTTTGATGTATGTGTTTTATAAATATGTCTAGATTTATCATCATCTGTTCGAATATAAACATAAAAAAGAGCTAAAACGAATACTATTTTGAAATGGAGGGAGTTACATACTACATCCTCCACCTGAAAGAGTGTATGTATGTTAAAGATTTTAAGACCGATTGAGAGAACTTGAAAGATGGATGTATATGGTGACGACTTCAAATATATATGTGAATCGATTTTGTTCCAACATGTATAATGTTGTTACCAGTGAGATTAAAGGGCGATTTGTTGATAAATGGTAACTAACAATATAGTATCAGTCGAATTCATGTGTATATTATCAGTATATGTCATTTTATTCTTGTATGTGCTATATTCCATGATAGGGGAATAGTGTTTTGCCAAAAAAATGGCCACAATATATATTCTGTCTAGAAATTATGGTGTTATACTCCATCCGTCCCAGTATATAAGGCGTAATCAACTCTGGTTCAAAGGCCAAGAAATGTACTTAATTGTCTCTATACCACTGCATCGATGTACGTATACATAGAGAAAGCACATTTTGTATTATGGGACAAGAACAAAAAAGTGGTTACGTCTTATATCCTGGGACGGAGGGAGTATTATCAAAAAATAAAATTCATAAATACTAGCCATTACTAGCGTGAGAAATAACCCCCAATATCTTTATATCACATATATTTATCTATGGACTAATACTATTATTATAAAAACATGAAGATAAACTATCTTTGTTACATGCTCCCCACATCTAAGAAAAGGATTGACTTAGAAAGGATTCATAGTTCCATTTCAAGTATTTTTTATATCAATATAACACAAAAAGAAACAAGGTTTAATGCAAAATAAGGTAGATATATTTAAAAACATCTAGGCCCATAATTTAGTTTCAATGATTAATAACATAATAAATTTAGTATGACTTACGTGTGTTTGTAGAAACAAAGTTAGGTTACAATAATGGGAAATGGTTGAGCTTGCATGGTATTCATAGCCTTATTGATGATAATCAATGGTTGGTTTTCAAAAGATGATCGACAAGGATGAGAATCAATAGCTCTAAGTTCCAATAGAGTTGTTGGACACTTAGAGTAGTAATAGAACCTCGTTTTTCCTTGGCCATACTATAAAGGAGCATAAAATGGGTAGCCAACGAGATCCCATGAGAAGTTTAACAAGTTTAGTTAGGTGTGATGATGGACACACATAAAAAGTAGTGTTGGGTAAACCAATGTGAGCCCATGAAAAGTTCAAAATAAAATACATCTCGAAAAGTGATTGAAACAACTGAGTTAGCGATGTCACAATACTACGTGACATGTCTAGTGCAACTAGATATGGACCACCAGATAGGAGTGTACACTGTTACATTTGAGCATAGTATTGGTGTGTCCGGTGTGCACCGAATATGGTGGACCAAACATGGCACCTAGAGATCTTGCAAAATTGACCTTAGAAACATGTAGTCACTACTCACTAGTGTACCACTGGACATGGTAGTACTTAGATAGGTTCTAAATTGTGTCTGAGACGCTAAATACTCACTGGATGTGTCGGGTGTATCACCGAATATGGCAACAGATAAGGCACTCAGAGAGGTCTACAGTTATGCACTCAAGTTTGTACTCACTAGACATGTTCGATGTGGTGTGAGCATAGGAAACAAGTACAGTAACAACTAGTACTAGTCTCAGAAACTAGCCGATGGAAATGCACTGGACGCCTCCAGTGTTGGGAGTTGGTGCACACCAAACATGTCTAGTGCTCCCAAATGCTCCAAATTAGATTGTGACGGCTAGTTCATTTGCTTAGGGCTATTTATAACCATCCCTATTTGGCCAAATGAGGTATCTTGCCCATTTGAACTATTGAAGGAACCATTTTGAGAGTGAGGAAGAGCTTTTGCCTTGTGAAGGACTTGAGATTTTATAATTGCATGATTAACGAACTCATTAGTGCATTGAGTAGCTTAGTGGTGATATAACGTGTGGTGATCACTTGGACAGCTTGTGGGTAACCCAACCGAAGCTTGTACATGGTTGTGAGTGGTCCCACTACAAAAAAATGGTTTTGTATGACAAAAGTAAAGTGTCATGTTTAGTACAAAATTGGTCATAAAAAGCATCTTATGACGAAAATGTTGTGTCATAAGGGTCGTCATATAACGACAGTCACATTATGTACCTTGTGACGACTGTTCAGAGTACCGTCACATAATGTCATCACCTTTTGTGACGGCTGCGTTCGTCCGTCACATATTGTTGCTATATATGACGGTGTTATCTGTCACATTTTTTCCAGTCAACGCGTCACCTAATGTTGGGATTGTTTAATATGGCACCCACATATAGTGACCATACAGTGATGACACACTAAGCTCTCATGATAGCTCACAGAATCATAATACACAGAAAAGCCATCATACACAACATTCTCATCACAAGTCATACACAATTCCAGCAAGTTCTTCCACAACAGAGGTTCAAACATACAAAGCATTCAAACAGACACCAATGTTTGGAAGGAAGGTGGATGAGCGACTGATCTGGCTGAGACTATCAGCAACAATCTTGGAGGGTGACTTTTGTGCTTCTCCTTCTTCTAGCTCTCTTTCCTTCCTTTGCGGCGGCGGTGGACAAATTCATCGCCGTTAACAACTCGTATTCTCGAATCCGCAGAAGTAATCATAACTTCCGAGGAGCTTCCAGGAGCAAACTGTCACAAGGAACACAGATATTTAACTCAGTGGTATACAGCAGTATCACGTCGGAGGTTGGATGTGTCAGAATGGTGTTTGCCTTCTAGCATCCAAAACAAGAATGTGTCTTTCTTAACAAAAAAAAAGTTGGTCGGGAAATGGACACTCTATGCTATATTACCTGGAAGCCAGTTATCTTCTTCTGGCCTGACTTCTTTTTCCTAATTCTTAAATCTATCTGACTTTTGTACTGAAGCTTCTTCTCTGTAACAATTAAACCAATATGAATATGAGTTCATCATATGAGGAAACTGGAGCTCTCAAGGTTATCACAAAGGATGGCCGGCGGACGGAGGTGGGCGCGAGTGGTGGAGCTAGGTTGAGGGGAGGGGGAGGAGGCCAAGGCCGGTGTACGGGATGCACGGATCCGTTCACCAGCGGTGGTGCGGCGGCACGATGGGCACGAGTGGCGGCGCTAGATTGAGGGGAGGGAGAGGACTAGACTTGTCTGGGGTGGTGAGCAGCCGAGAGGATAAGGTAGGAGGGAAATTTTGGTCATTTTGGGCGGGAGATGGGAAAGTGAATGCGGTCAACAGAAAGGGGTATGGTCCTTTTTTGGAAAAAACATAAAGTGACGCCGCCAAATCATCACATAAAGGCACATCTAAGCGTCATAAAAGTAAAACCGTCTACCGGCTCCTGGCGCCTGACAATATATGACGAATTTCCGTAACCTTATGTGACAACAAAAACACTATCGTCATAAAATCTTCATGGCCTCATGAAATTATGACGATTCAAAAAATTCCATCATATTATGTGACATTATATGACGATAACTGACCTTGTCATTAGGTACTTTGTCATAAAAGGACAAATTTCTTGTAGTGTTCGCTATGCTAGAGAGGTGAAGAACTAGCTCATAGAGAGAACATGGTTCTTACATGGACCAGGGAGAAACGACACCCTTGCTTAGGTGCTCCAACCAGGACTAGTGGGAAGTGGCGACTATCCGATGTCTCCGTAAAACATAGAAGCATCCATAATCCTTTCTTTACATTAAGCAAGCAATTTCTTTCAAGTATTTACATTACTAGAATTGCCATGCTAGTATAGGACTAGAAGTAGGGTGCAAAACTTTTTGATCACACTTCTAAGCACAAGGGTTGAAGTTGTGCTTGATTGTAGGTTTTAGTTTGTGCAGAAAAAATAGAGAAGCCCAATGCAACCCGTCATTGGTAGTCATACTGTTCACTCATTTATAGGGTCGGGATCTATGTTCAGAATTTGAAAAATGCAGTATTCTTTAGACAAAGGTTATATACAACTGAAGATGTATAACTATGTCTTTCCATAGGAGAGGTGTGCTTTGTACATCTTTTTTGCTCTTTTATGGCTCTTCCGCCTGCAACGGAGGAAGGTGATAGTCGTGCTTCATCTCCCCTTCTTTGGTTTGCCATTTGCCAAATGAAAATAGTCTAAAGCTCCGATTCAGATCGATGGTCCGAAGGTAGCTTCCGTGAAAACACACTAAGGGCTAGTTTGGGAACCCAAATTTTCCAAGAGATTTCTATTTACAAGAGAAATTAGTTCATTTTTCCTTAGGAAAATAGAAACCCCTTGAAAAGTAAAGTTACCAAACTAGCCCTAGGGGTTTATTTAGGAGCAAGAATATTGGAGGGACTAAAATCTCTTTACTATATTCAATTTTTAATAGCAAGAGTATTTTAACCCCTTCAATACTCTCTAGTATTATTGCTCCCAAACAAACCCTAAAATAGCAGCGTGGACCTTTGGCTAGAAGCCTTCTCCTCCCCAACAGAATTGAACTTGCGGGTTGGTCGCATAAGCTTGGTCTTCTCAAACCAGTTTGTAGGTAGGGATAAATCAGTGACCAACAGAAGCTTGTGACTTTGAGAAAGCTCCTTGGATCACATATATAAGCCCGTTTAAAATGCGATCAGATCTTGTACGAGCTCCCACGGAGGAACGGTACGTTTGATCCAAAACACGCAAGTTGCTCCATCTGAATGCCGTTGCCTGTAAGCAACAAGTTGCCACCGTACCTAGAAAAACTGCAGCCTCCATTTACTCCCTGTCCAGGACGACATTCTTCGTAGATCACAGAACTCATATATATGTAAAGATTCCCAGGGCAACGTGAGACCAGCATCGTCATATAGTAGTCCACCGCGTAGAACATTTGGTCATGTATATATAGTCGTTTTAGAGATGAGCTGTTGAGTGGAGAGTAGGCTGCTGAGGGTCCTTTGACGAGAGTCGTATTTTGCCGAGAGTCTGATACTCGGCAAAGCTCTTTTTTTTGCCGAGTGTCTTTCTACGCCAAGAGTTTCGCCCTCGGTAAACGAGGTTGTTGCCGAGTCTTATTTCGTCGAGATCGAGAGTGGCACTCGGCAAAGCACCGATCACTCGACAAAAAGACGGATTCTAGTAGTGCACGTAGAATATTTGGTCATGTATATATAGTCGTTTTCGTGCTGAGCTGTCGAGTGGAGGGTAGGCTGATGATTATCTGGTCATATCCACTAATTAAGTTGCTCATTTTCCTAATCTTTTGCTGCTATTATTATTATGTTTTGTCTTGTAATATCCTTACATTTCTTTTTAATAAATTAGCTCGGAAAAACTCTTGGCGACTTCTCAAGGGAAAAAAAAGGATCTTTGGTTCGTTCAGCCGTTAAATTTTAGGTGTGAATGCATGCACAGCATGCAACACGTTGTTTAAAGTCCAATGCAAGCCATACTAGCTCCCTCTTTTTTTCAAAATATATATGAGTTTTCATCCGAAGTGAATTTTCTTACTCTGATCAAGTTTGCTATGATAAAAATATATTAACATCCACAGCTCCAAACAACAATAAACACACATTGAGTTTAATTAATTAATGGTGGATTCAGTGAAACTGTATATATGCATGGCAACGTGATCGACCTGTATGTTTTGACCGCACAAGCTAGCGGCATATCTACAGCTCTAGTTCTCTCAAACACCAGGAAAATGGTAAAGTAAACGCATACGTGGACGATCGAGAATATATTCTTTACACACAACAATCGTCACAAACACGACTACAAGTATAACCACACGTAAAAGCACTACGAGGAGATCGAGATCACTATCGGAAGCACTGCTGCTAGTTTTTTTCCCCACAAAGCATACTCGACTAGCATGCATCATGGACGACAACGCCATCCGAAACAAAGAAAGAAAGAAAGGAAAAGAAACCCAACAACCACAGCAACGTCGACACTGCATTGGTATACACGACGATCTCGTTGTCACGGCAACTGTTCGTGTTTAATCCGTGTCAATGTGTGTGTCATGCATAATGCGAGCGAGGGCGGGGAGGACCCGCATGGTGGTGGTGGTGGCGCCGCCGCCGTAGCAGCCGCTTTCCGCTCGCTGCAGCAGCACTGACCTGAAAACGTGAGGGCGACTCGACGAAACCAGCTGAGACCATACGTACGCCTTTGCTCTGCTGGACTACAGGCATGGCCTCTTCGACCTCCGTTTGTGCTGTGTGTGCGCGTCCATCACTCCGTCCTTTTGTTTTCCTTTTCGTAAAATGTGTGCAGACAGTGCAGCGGCTATGCGTGCCGTGCGTGTGTGGTCGAGCGGGTCTCGTGTACTGTGCAGTCGTCTCCATCGGCTTGGTCTGCGTCTATATACGGTATAGATGTCCAAACAGTACGGGCCGTCCGTTTGGTCCGTGACCCGGCACGATTTTGGCCCGGTCCAAGCACGGTCCGGCACGGTTAATAACGGGTTCGGGTCGGCACGGCCCGTTAAGCGGGCCGGGTTTGGACGGCTACGAAGGCCCGCGTGCTATGGCCCGGCCCGGCACGAGCTGCAGGCCGGCACGGTGGCGGCCCGTAAGCCAGCCACAGACAGCCTAGCCCTGCGGTTGCACTCGAGGTTGACGACGCCGCCGGCTGTTACTGTCGGCGGCAAGAAGTACGTACGTACACGGCTGCCACCTTCTTCGCTGTCGCCACGTCTGAAGTCTAAACAAAGTCGACGTACACGACCAGTCGATCGAGTGCTCTAGCCTGACTTGATTTGGTGGCTGCGCAGCAGAGAGCACGCAGCAGCCGTCACCACCACCGCGACCTACAAATTGAAGAGCGAGGCACCATGGCTGGCTGCACTGCACACCTCCACGAAAGACAGACACTAGCTAGCTAGTGATTCGATCCGAGTGGCACGCGGGCCCCATGCATGCATGTCGTGCTGCCTCACGAGATGGCGACGTCGCACGCCATGCTCTGGAACGGCCGCGCAGACGACGGCGGAGAGAGGGCGATGACCACGGGCGAGCAGAACGCCTGCAGGGAGTAGCGCCTGCTGCTGACGCCGCCGGTCTCGAAACAGTGCGGGCCAGTGTTGGACACGGCCCGTTAGGCACGGTGGGTTTTCGGGCCGGTCCGGCACGATCTAGACATGGACGTGCCGTGTTTGGGCACACAGCTGAGCACGTGGGCCGGCACGGCCCGACCCGATCTATTAACGGGTCGTGCCTGGCCCGGCACTATTTGGACCGGGCCGAATCGGGTTCGGGTCGGGCCCGTGCCGGGTGGCCCGTTTGGACATCTATAATATATGGGCACGGCGCATGTGTTTCACTGTGGCTAGCTTAGTGGTGGCCGAGCTTTTGACGACGGTCTGAAAGGAGAAGCAAGGGAAAGGGACTCGTCGGTGGCGCGCGTGATCTGCATGGACCCGAAGGATCGTGGATGGATGGATCTATACATTCTCGTTTGTCGTCCTTCACGGCCCGCCTGTGACGCTGCCATGCCAACCGGCGCGCGCACCCCGCGCTCGTGCGTACGTGCGCGGCGGCGCGCGGCGGCGTGGGGACGCCGCCAGAGCGATCAAGGGACCCCGAGGCGTCACCACCACTAGTACAAAAAGGCTCAAAGCCTGCGGAGACGATATATTTTTACAGGCGGTTTCGGTTATCCACCGACTGTGTTATTTCTAGTGACGGTTCCTTAAGAAAACCGCCACTAGAAATCGTATTTCTACTGGCGGTTCCTTAAGAAAACCGCCAGTAGAAATCCATGATTTGTAGTGGCGGTTTTCTTAAGGAACCGCCACTAGAAATACGATTTCTAGTGGCGGTTTTCTTAAGGAACCGCCACTAGAAATCATTTTTATCCTTAATTTTTCGAGTTTTTCAAACGGCCTCGTATGACAAAACCACCAAAATAAAAGTTGTAGATCTCTAAAAGTTATGAAACTTTGTAGTTGACAACTTTTTTGTTTGAACTCATTTCGGTTCTCAAAAATTGAATCTAAGTATGTCAAATTTAAAATTCAAATTTTGCAAAGTACCTCGGATGAAAAAAGTGTCAAAATAAAAGTTGTAGAACTTCAAAAGTTATTTATCTTTGTAGTTGACAACTTTTTTATTTGAATTCGTTTAGGGTCTCAAATAAGCAATTTACACTCAAATGGTTGTAATATGTGGAGAAAACAACTACAAACTAGACACAAGACATGTCATAGACGGAGTGGTAGGGGAGGGTACGCGCGAGGGTGAGGTCGACGGTTCGAATACTAACAACCGCGTAGCGCGCGAATTTTGCTCGAAAAATGCCGCGACTTGCGAAAAATACCGGGTGGGTGGGCCTAATAAAAATAAATTTTTTAACTATTTTTAAAATATGTTTGATTTTCACTGGCGGTTACGAAAAACGCCACTATAAATAGGTTTACAACCGCCACTATAGAACTTCTCTGTACTAGTGCACCTTGGCATGCACGCGCCCGG
Source organism: Zea mays (assembly GCF_902167145.1). Taxonomy (NCBI): domain Eukaryota; kingdom Viridiplantae; phylum Streptophyta; class Magnoliopsida; order Poales; family Poaceae; genus Zea; species Zea mays. The sequence continues at coordinate 5,824,576 of NC_050104.1, read as the reverse complement.
CGCCGTGCGTGACGTCGCTGCGCATTGGGTGCCGGGGACACGAGTGGGTGACGCATGGGGCAGGCAGGTGTGCGCCGCGAGCCCGCGTCCATGGCCTTAGCTAAGCTTCAGGTGCTCCTGTCCTGTGTTGGCATAGCAACAACATAGCAGGCTCATGCTGTCATCGGCGCTGGTCAACTTGAGAACAGAACTCTGAAAATGATTCTCCCTTTTTTTCATTTGTATATTCTCGCTGGCTTTTTAAAACTTTCGGTCGTTTTAATATACCTGTACGTCCTGTAGGTCTTTGTACCATCAAAAAACATAGGATGCCCAAGGCTATACTCAAGCTTGAATTGATTTGCGTCTAAGGAATAGAGCTAATCATAAGTTCTGTCCAATTGTAACAGCCAACAAACGTAAATCCTCATAATTTGGTCGAAGCCTCGTGATCCAAGTAACCTCACATTGGTGCCATCATGTCTGATTAAGCTCAGCAAAGGCCCTCGGCCGTGGGGAGAAGGACGACCGGCTGATGAGGCTGCCGTTGGCTGGCTGCAGCGCATGGCGCACCTGTGCCCCCACGGGCCAGCGACAGGGGCTGGCACCACGGGAGGCCGCGGCAGCCTCCTGCAGGCGCGACGGCGGCCTGCTCTCGAACCAAGCCGGATGGACGTGACAGCGTGGACTGGGGTGGGGTGCCCGGCTAGGGCTTGCCAGCCAGCCGGCGCGGCGGCGCTGCTCCGCAGCAGGGGCGAGGGGTGCATGGGGTGTGGTCGAAGCGGGTCCTATGGAGGGGGCCGGGGTCCGCTGCATGTGCGAGGTGGCTGAAGAACACGAAGAAGGTCTGTCATGGAATTCCTCGCCGGTTTTTCTTCGGACTCCGGACGAAGAAGACGTGCGAACAAAGGAGAGGGGTAAATGTGAAGCTAGCTGTTGTATATCTAAACCATGGATTTAATAGCGGGTTAAGGGGTTTAGCGGCGTGATTCTCAAAAATGTAAATAACCGACTATATCAGGATATAGCGGGCTATAGCGGCTAAATGAATCAATAGTGCATAGCTTTTTCCTGCTCGCTATAGCGAAAACTATAGCCGGTTATTTAAAACCTGATCTAAACAATTCTCTAGATCTATGTTATTTAAAACCTGATCTAAACAATTCTCTAGATCTATAATACTTAGATCTACTGATAGATCTATTCTATCTATAATACCTAGATCTACTAGTAAATATATGTTTCATCATAAATCTTAGATTTACATTACTTTTTTTCCAAAGGTCGAACAATCTGAAAGATGCTCTATCCAACCCACTGGCTTCAATCTATTGATATTGTTCCCTAATATAGACCATTTTAGATTTAGCGCATGTACCACTAGTAGAAAAGAGCTCAAAGCCTGTGACACCCATAAATTATTACTGGCGGTTTCAGTTACCGCGCGCCAGTAAAAAAAACCAGGTGGGCCCGGCTTGGGAACCGCTAGTGGAAACCTATTTCCACTAGCGGTTATCTTAACACAACCTCCAGTGGAAATAGGATATTTCCACTGGCGGTTGTGTTAAGATAACCGCCAGTGGAAATAGGTTTCCACTATCGGTTTTTCAAGCCAACCGCCAGTGAACTATGTGTTATAAATACCCCTCTTCTTCCCCCCGACAAGAGTTGTATGCTCGCAGCCAACTTCCATTAGAGGCGATTTTGGAGGTCCAGATTTCACAAAATACAAGGGGGAGGTTTTGGTCTTCATTTTTTGGAAGAAGGTGGATAGGAAAGGTTGGTTTATGTTTCTTTGTCAATTTTTGTTCATTCTTGCTCAATTTTAGCCACATTTTGGATCTAGGGTTTTACATGTGAGAGAGAAGAGTATAGCTAGGTTATTTTCTCTATTTCCTCAAATGAGGTTGCTTAAGATGGTTAGATTTTGTCTATTCCCTCTCCTTTTTCATGTTTAGTTCTCAAATCAATTTATCCATGACACATATTTAATTGCTTAATGAATGGTGAATGTGTTGTATGGAGAGGGAGGATGATAGTTTTGGTAATTAAGATTGTTTTTATTAATTGTTATGAAAGGTTGGTTTAATTATGTTTCAATTGCCAATTATTGTTTATTTTGACTCAATTTTAACTACATTTTGAAACTAGGCTTTTACCATGTGTTAGAGATAGGCTTGGGTATTAAGAGTTTTTGTTTATTAGTTGCTAGGAAAGTTTGGCTTATGTTTCTTTTGCCAAATTTTGTTCATTTTTCCTCCATTTTAGCCACATTTTGGATCTAGGGTTTCACCAGGTGTTAGAGATAAAGTAGTTAGGTTGCCTAATCGATCCAACCGCCTATGACCTTTGTTGTATAAATACCCCTTCATCCTTCTCGACAAAAACTATGTAGCTCGCGCGCAGCCCAACTTTTATTGGAAGGCCAGATTTCACAAAATATAAGGGGGAGGTTTTGATCTTTATTTTTTGGAAGAAGGTCGCTAAGAAAGGTTGTTCATGTTTCTTTTGCCAATTTTCTTTATCCATGATATATTTAGTTGTTAGGAAATATTGGTATATGTTTCTCTTGCCAATTTGTGTGTCTTGTGTGTTTTATGTTACTTTTTTTACAGGTGATGATGGAGAGGATATCCTGGATGTATAACTTATCAAGGCTAGATCCATCATACATATCTGAGGTCCATAAGTTTATTGTTGTCGCTACGAACCATGCTTGGAGAACAAAGACAAAGCACATATATTGTCCATGCATGGACTGCAAAAATGTTGTTGTATTTGATGACACAGAATAAATCATATCTCATCTGGTATGCCGAGGATTTGTGAAGGATTACATAATTTGGACAAAGCATGGAGAGGAGAGAGAGAGAGGAGAGAGAGAGGAGAGAGAGGGAGAGATAGAGGAGGGAGAGATAGAGGGAAGAGAGAGGAGGGAGAGGGGAGAGAGAGGAGCTAGGGAGAGGATAGAGAGGAGAGAGAGGAGAGAGAGGGGAGAGAGAGAGATAGGAGAGAGAGAGGAGAGAGAGAAGTAATATATAAATATATATATTATGTATACTAAATATATATATTTATATATTTAATATGTATAAAAATTTATATACTTAATATATGAATATATCATAAAAAATAATATACTAAAAATATTACTACTGGCGGTTCACAACGAAAACCGCCAGTAGAAATGGCCTCCACAGTTTGTGGAAGGCATTTCTACTGGCGGTTCTCGATGACAACCGCCAGTAGAAATGGCCTCCACAGTTTGTGGAAGGCATTTCTACTGGCGGTTCTCGATGACAACCTGAAAGGGAATTAGGCTTACACCTAATCCCTAATTAATTTTGGTGGTTGAATTGCCCAACACAAATATTGGACTAACTAGTTTGCTCTAGTGCATAAGTTATACAGGTGCCAAAGGTTCACACTTAACCAATAAAAAGACCAAGTATTGGGTTCAAATAAAGGAGCAAGGGTCACCGGACTGTCCGGTGTGCCACCGGACATGTCCGGTGCACCAGAGGACCCCGACTTCAAACTCGCCACCTTCGGGAAATTCCGGAGGCGACTCCGCTATAATTCACCGGACTGTCCGGTGTACACCGGACATGTCCGGTGCTCCAAGGAAGAGCGGCCTCAGGAACTCGCCAGCCTCGGGAATTCACTTCGGCCACTCCGCTATAATTCACCGGACTGTCCGGTGTACACCGGACTGTCCGGTGCAACAGCGGGGCAACGGCTATTTCGGCGCCAACGGCTACCTGTGAGGCATTAAATGCGCGCGCTGCGCGCGCAGAGGTCAGGCACGCCCATGCTGGCGCACTGGACAATCTACAGTGCATGTCCGGTGCGCCACCGGACATCCAGGCGGGCCCAGAAGTCAGAGCTCCAACGGTCGGAACCCAACGGCTTTGGTGACGTGGCTGTCGCACCGGACATGTCCGGTGTGTACCGGACTGTCCGGTGCGCCATCGAACAGACAGCCTCACCAAACGGCTAGTTTGGTGGTTGGGGCTATAAATAACCCCAACCACCCACCATTCATTGCATCCAAGTTTTCCACTTCCCAACTACTTACAAGAGCTCTAGCATTCAATTCTAGACACACCAAAGAGATCAAATCCTCTCCAAATTCTACACAACGCCCTAGTGATTAGAGAGAGAGATTTGCTTGTGTTCTTTCGAGCTCTTGCGCTTGGATTGCTTTCTTCTTTCTTGATTCTTTCATTGCGATCAAACTCACTTGTAATTGAGGCAAGAGACACCAAACTTGTGGTGGTCCTTGTGGGAACTTTGTGTTCCAAGTGATTGAGAAGAGAAAGCTCACTCGGTCCGAGGGACCGTTTGAGAGAGGGAAGGGTTGAAAGAGACCCGGCCTTTGTGGCCTCCTCAACGGGGAGTAGGTTTGCAAGAACCGAACCTCGGTAAAACAAATCTACGTGTCACACTCCTTATTCGCTTGCGATTTGTTTTGCGCTCTCTCTCGCGGACTCGATTATATTCCTAACGCTAACCCGGCTTGTAGTTGTGATTATTTTTTGAGAATTTCAGTTTCGCCCTATTCACCCCCCCTCTAGGCGACTTTCAATTGGTATCAGAGCCCGGTGCTTCATTAGAGCCTAACCGCTCGAAGTGATGTCGGGAGATCACACCAAGAGGGAGATGGAGACCGGCGACAAGCCCACTACGAGCCAAGGGAGCACTTCATCGGAAGAGTCCCGCACCAAGAGGAAGGAGAAGAAGAAGGACTCCTCCAAACGGAAGGAGAAAAGATCTTCCTCTTCTCACCACAAAGAGAAGAAGGAAAAATCTTCTTCTCACAAGTCGCATCGGAAAGGCGACAAGCACAAGAGGATGAGGAAAGTGGTCTACTACGAGACCGACACTTCATCAACATCGACCTCCGACTCCGATGCGCCGTCCGTAACTTCTAAGCGCCAAGAGCGCAAGAAGTTTAGTAAGATCCCCTTACACTATCCCCGTACATCTAGACCTACTCGATTGCTTTCCGTTCCATTAGGCAAACCGCCAACCTTTGATGGCGAAGATTATGCTAGGTGGAGTGATTTAATGAAATTTCATCTAACCTCACTCCACAAAAGTATATGGAATGTTGTTGAGTTTGGAGCACAGGTACCATCCGTAGGGGATGAAGACTACGATACGGACGAAGTGGCCCAAATCGAGCACTTCAACTCTCAAGCTACAACCATACTCCTCGCCTCTCTAAGCAAGGAGGAATACAACAAGGTGCAAGGGTTGAAGAATGCAAAGGAGATTTGGGACCTACTCAAGACCGCGCACGAGGGTGATGAACTCACCAAGATCACCAAGCGGGAAACGATCGAGGGGGAGCTCGGTCGCTTCCGTCTTCGCCAAGGGGAGGAGCCACAAGATATGTACAACTGGCTCAAAACCTTGGTGAACCAAGTGCGCAACCTCGGGAGCAAGAAATGGGATGACCACGAGGTGGTTAAGGTTATTTTGAGATCACTTATTTTCCTTAACCCCACTCAAGTTCAATTAATTCGTGGTAATCCTAGATACACACTAATGACCCCCGAGGAAGTTATCGGGAATTTTGTGAGCTTTGAATGTATGATCAAGGGCTCAAAGAAGATCAACGAGCTTGACGAACCCTCCACGTCCGAAGCACAACCGGTGGCATTTAAGGCGACGGAGGAGAAGAAGGAGGAGTCTACACCGAGTAGACAACCAATTGACGCCTCCAAGCTCGACAATGAGGAAATGGCTTTAATCATCAAAAGCTTTCGCCAAATCCTCAAGCAACAGAGGGGGAAGGACTACAAACCCCGCTCCAAGAAAGTGTGCTACAAATGTGGTAAGCCCGGTCATTTTATTGCAAAATGTCCTATATCTAGTGACAGTGACAGGGGCGACGACAAGAAGGGAAAGAGGAGAGAAAAGAAGAAGTACTACAAGAAGAAGGGCGGCGATGCCCATGTTTGCCGGGAGTGGGACTCCGACGAGAGCTCCATCGAGTCCTCCTCCGACGAGGACGCCGCCAACATCGCCATCACCAAGGGACTCCTCTTCCCCAACGTCGGCCACAAGTGCCTCATGGCAAAGGACGGCAAAAGGAAGAAGGTTAAATCTAAATCCTCCACTAAATATGAGTCCTCTAGTGATGATAATGCTAGTGATGAGGAAAATAATTTGCGTACCCTTTTTGCCAACCTTAACATGGAACAAAAGGAAAAATTGAATGAGCTAATTAGTGCCATCCATGAAAAGGATGCTCTCTTGGACTCCCAAGAGGACTTCCTAATCAAGGAAAATAAGAAACATGTTAAGGTTAAAGATGCTTATGCTCTAGAAATAGAAAAATGTCAAAATTTGTCTAGTGAGCTAAGCACTTGCCATGAGACCATTAACAACCTTAGAAATGAAAATGCTAAATTAATTGCTAAGGTTGATTCTCATGTTTGTGATGCTTCAATTCCTAGTCTTAGAAATGATAATGGCGATTTGTTTGCTAAGATTAAGGAATTGAATGATTCTCTTGCTAGCCTTAGGATTGAAAATGAAAAATTAATTGCTAAGGCTAAAGATTTTGATGTTTGCAATGTTACTATTTCTAACCTTAAAAATGAGAATGATATACTGCATGCTAAGGTTGTAGAATTAAAATCTTGCGAACCCTCTACATCTACCGTTGAGCATGTTTCGATTTGCACTAGATGTAGAGATGTTGATATCAATGCTATTCATGATCACATGGCTTTAATTAAACAACAAAATGATCATATAGCTTTATTAGATGCTAAAATTGCCGAGCATAACTTAGAAAATGAAAAGTTTAAATTTGCTAGGAGTATGCTCTATAATGGGAGACGCCCTGGCATCAAGGATGGCATTGGCTTCCAAAGGGGAGACAATGTCAAACTTAATGCCCCTCCTAAAAATTTGTCTAACTTTGTTAAGGGCAAGGCTCCCATGCCTCAGGATAACGAGGGTTACATTTTGTACCCTGCCGGTTATCTTGAGAGCAAAATTAGGAGAACTCATTCTAGGAAGTCTCACTCTGGCCCTAACCATGCTTTTATGTATAAGGGTGAGACATCTAGCTCTAGGCAACCAACCCGTGCCAAATTGCCTAGAAAGAAAACTCCTAATGCATCAAATGAGCATGACATTTCATTTAAGACTTTTGATGCATCTTATGTTTTAACTAACAAATCCGGCAAGGTAGTTGCCAAGTTTGTTGGGGGCAAACACAAGGGCTCTAAGACTTGTGTTTGGGTACCCAAAGTTCTTGTTTCTAATGCCAAAGGACCCAAAACCGTTTGGGTACCTAAAGTCAAGAACTAAAATTGTTTTATAGGTTTATGCATCCGGGGGCTCAAGTTGGATACTCGACAGCGGGTGCACTAACCACATGACAGGGGAGAAGAAGATGTTCTCCTCATATGAGAAAAACCAAGATCCCCAACGAGCTATCACATTCGGGGATGGAAATCAAGGTTTGGTCAAAGGATTGGGTAAAATTGCTATATCACCTGACCATACTATTTCCAATGTTTTTCTTGTAGATTCTTTAGATTACAATTTGCTTTCCGTATCCCAATTATGTCAAATGGGCTACAACTGTCTATTTACTGATATAGGTGTTACTGTCTTTAGAAGAAGTGATGATTCAATAGCATTTAAGGGAGTGTTAGAGGGTCAGCTATACTTGGTAGATTTTGATAGAGCTGAACTCGACACTTGCTTGGTTGCTAAGACTAACTTGGGTTGGCTCTGGCATCGCCGACTAGCCCATGTTGGAATGAAGAATCTTCATAAGCTTCTAAAGGGAGAACACATTTTTGGACTAACCAATGTTCATTTTGAGAAAGACAGGATTTGTAGCGCATGCCAAGCCGGGAAGCAAGTTGGCACTCATCATCCACACAAGAACATCATGACTAGTGACAGGCCACTGGAGCTCCTACACATGGACCTATTCGGCCCGATTGCTTACATAAGCATCAGCGGGAGTAAGTACTGTCTAGTTATTGTGGATGATTATTCTCGCTTCACTTGGGTGTTCTTTTTGCAGGAAAAATCCCTTACCCAAGAGACCTTAAAGGGATTCTTGAGACGAGCTCAAAATGAGTTCGGCTTAAGGATCAAGAAAATTAGAAGCGACAACGGGACGGAGTTCAAGAACTCTCAAATTGAAGGCTTTCTTGAGGAGGAAGGCATCAAGCATGAGTTTTCTTCTCCCTACACTCCACAACAAAATGGTGTAGTGGAGAGGAAGAATCGAACTCTATTGGACATGGCAAGAACCATGCTTGATGAGTACAAGACACCGGATCGGTTTTGGGCCGAGGCGGTCAACACCGCCTGCTACGCCATCAACCGGTTATATCTACACCGAATCCTCAAGAAGACATCCTATGAACTCCTAACCGGTAAAAAGCCCAATATTTCATATTTTAGAGTTTTTGGTAGCAAATGTTTTATTCTTGTCAAAAGAGGTAGAAAATCTAAATTTGCTCCTAAAACTGTAGAAGGCTTTTTACTAGGATATGACTCAAACACAAGGGCATATAGAGTCTTTAACAAGTCCTCAGGACTTGTTGAAGTTTCTTGTGACGTTGTGTTTGATGAGACTAACGGCTCTCAAGTAGAGCAAGTTGATCTTGATGAGATAAGTGAAGAACAGGCTCCATGCATCGCGCTAAGGAACATGTCCATTGGGGATGTGTGTCCTAAGGAATCCGAAGAGCCTTCACATGCACAAGATCAACCATCCTCCTCTATGCAAGCATCTCCACCAACCCAAAATGAGGACGAGGCTCAAGTTGATAAAGATGAAGAACACAATGACGAGCCACCTCAAGATGATGACAATGATCAAGGGGGAGATACAAATGATCAAGACAAGGAGGATGAACAACCAAGGCCGCCACACCCAAGAGTCCACCAAGCAATCCAACGAGATCACCCCGTCGACACCATCCTCGGCGACATTCATAAGGGGGTAACCACTCGATCTCGTGTTGCCCATTTTTGTGAGCATTACTCTTTTGTCTCCTCTATTGAGCCACACAGGGTAGAGGAAGCACTACAAGATTCGGATTGGGTGATGGCGATGCAAGAGGAGCTCAACAATTTCACGAGGAACGAGATATGGCATTTGGTTCCACGTCCTAACCAAAATATTGTAGGAACCAAGTGGGTCTTCCGCAACAAACAAGACGAGCATGGTGTGGTGACAAGGAACAAAGCTCGACTCGTGGCCAAGGGGTATTCACAAGTCGAAGGTTTGGATTTTGGTGAAACCTATGCACCCGTAGCTAGGCTTGAGTCAATTCGTATATTATTGGCCTATGCTACTTACCATGGCTTCAAGCTCTACCAAATGGACGTGAAGAGTGCCTTCCTCAACGGACCGATCAAGGAGGAGGTCTATGTTGAGCAACCTCCCGGCTTTGAAGACAGTGAGTACCCTAACCATGTTTATAGGCTCTCTAAGGCGCTTTATGGGCTCAAGCAAGCCCCAAGAGCATGGTATGAATGCCTTAGAGATTTCCTTATTGCTAATGGCTTCAAAGTCGGCAAGGCCGATCCTACTTTATTCACTAAAACTCTAGACAATGATTTGTTTGTATGCCAAATTTATGTTGATGATATTATATTTGGGTCTACTAACGAATCTACATGTGAAGAATTTAGTAGGATCAAGACACAAAAATTCGAGATGTCTATGATGGGGGAGTTGAAGTATTTCTTAGGATTTCAAGTGAAGCAACTCCAAGAGGGCACCTTCATTTGCCAAACGAAGTACACTCAAGACATTCTAACCAAGTTTGGAATGAAGAATTCCAAGCCCATCAAGACACCCATGGGAACCAATGGGCATCTTGACCTCGACACGGGAGGTAAATCCGTCGATCAAAAGGTATACCGGTCGATGATTGGTTCATTGCTCTATTTATGTGCATCTCGACCGGACATTATGCTTTCCGTTTGCATGTGTGCAAGATTCCAAGCCGACCCTAAGGAATCACACCTTACGGCCGTAAAACGAATCTTGAGATATTTGGCTTATATTCCTAAGTTTGGGCTTTGGTACCCTCGAGGATCCACATTTGATTTGATTGGTTATTCGGATGCCGATTGGGCGGGGTGTAAGATTAATAGGAAGAGCACATCGGGGACTTGCCAGTTCTTGGGAAGATCCTTGGTGTCTTGGGCTTCAAAGAAGCAAAATTCGGTTGCTCTTTCTACCGCCGAAGCCGAGTATATTGCCGCAGGCCATTGTTGCGCGCAATTGCTTTGGATGAGGCAAACCCTGCGGGACTACGGTTACAAACTAACCAAAGTTCCTCTTCTATGTGATAATGAGAGTGCAATCCGCATGGCGGATAATCCCGTTGAGCATAGCCGCACTAAACACATAGCCATTAGGTATCATTTTCTTCGGGATCACCAACAAAAGGGGATATCGAGATTTCTTACATTAACACTAAAGATCAATTAGCCGATATCTTTACCAAGCCTCTTGATGAACAAACTTTTACCAAACTTAGGCATGAGCTCAATATTCTTGATTCTAGGAACTTCTCTTGCTAATTTGCACACATAGCACACAAGTATACCTTTGATCATATCTCTTTTATATATGCTATGACTAATGTGTTTTCAAGTGTATTTCAAACCAAGTCATAGGTATATTGAAAGGGAATTGGAGTCTTCGGCGAAGACAAAGGCTTCCACTCCACTCTACTACTCATCCTTCGCCGTCACTCCGAGCATCTCTCCAACTTTGGTATAATCTTCACTTATTTATTTTATGACCAAAGGAGGAGAAAGTACTTCGTAGGGCTCTAATGATTCCGTTTTTGGCAATTCATGCCAAAGGGGGAGAAAGCATGAGCCCAAAGCAAAAGGACCGCACCACCGCCCTAATTTTAAAATTTAATGTTTTTCAATTGGAGTATCTCTTTTTATTTGAGGGGGAGTTTTTGTTTAGTCAAAGAAAAAGCATTTGGAACAAGGGGAGAAAATTTCAAATCTTGAAAATGCTTTGCAAAAATCTTATTCATTTACTTTTGACTTTCTTGCAAAAGGATTATGAAAAAGAATTTACAAAAGGATTTGCAAAAACAAAACATGTGGTGCAAATGTGGTCCAATATGTTAAAAACAAAGAAACAATCCATGCACATCATGTAAGTATTTATATTGGCTCAATTTCAAGCAACTTTTGCACTTACATTATGCAAACTAGTTCAATTTATGCACATTTATGTTTGCTTTGGTTTGTGTTGGCATCAATCACCAAAAAGGGGGAGATTGAAAGGGAATTAGGCTTACACCTAATCCCTAATTAATTTTGGTGGTTGAATTGCCCAACACAAATATTGGACTAACTAGTTTGCTCTAGTGCATAAGTTATACAGGTGCCAAAGGTTCACACTTAACCAATAAAAAGACCAAGTATTGGGTTCATGTCACACCCGGATTTCGGGGCACCAAGACCCGGGCGCGAACATAATCACCAGGTGTGCTGGGACCAAGTCTCACACATATGATGCATAGTGGCACAGGATCGAATGTCACATCTTTACTATATATAACAGGAGTTCTGTACAAAAATAATTAAATAATTACATTATAGGGAGACAACGGTCCAGCAACCCAAAGTTGACTGGGAGACGACGACCTAGACCACTCACGAACACATCGCAGCATCCTCCAAGCGCCTCATCCTGTGGTACCTGTTCTTGACCTGTGGGGTGTGTGAGACAGCAAGAGTGAGCTCACATACGTTCATCGCTCAACAAGTTGTGGGGAATAATGTGCATGAACTCGCCAAAGGTGGGAGCTCACGTGAAGTGTAAGGCTTACCAAAGGAGATGGTTAGAGCTGAGCATTGCTTTTAAAGTTGGTCAAAATTTTATTAGCAATTACTAAGTATAAGTAAATACCAACCCAATTAAATAGTAGAACAAAAGTAACAACCTCACCTGCGATGCAATGCATATGACAAATTGAGTTTAAGTTCCATAATTTAATCATGTGAGTGTCCGAGCCGCTCATGACCGTGAGCACGGCTAGTATACCAGTTTTACACTCTGCAGAGGTTGCGCATCTTTACCCACAAGTCGTGTTACCCATTTACCACGGAGTTGATCAGACTCCATACACCTCTACCAAGGAAGCGAGGCAGGGTACCACTACGAGGCCTTTACAAAGTTCCACTAGCTTCAGACTACCCGCTACAGTTTATAGGAAGCTCCAATGCAGGAATCCCTTGCAGGACCGCCATCGCAGCAAAATCCTCCCGAGGGCCTCCCTACACTGACCACTCCCCTACTGCCCTTGCCCCTTTCGGGTAAGGTAGCCGTCCACTAGCTTTCCTAGTTAATCAGCCAAGGGCGTCTCATTAAACCCTTGTGGTAGCACTGTTTTCCCGGGTGGTTCTCCATGTTCCAATTAACATAATGATCTTATCATGAACGATAAATAACAACGGATAACAAAAGTATAATCATGAGTAATGTATCTTCATACCCAAAACCACATAAAGCACTAGCAAGTACTACCCAAAAAGTTCAGTGGTAACAAGGTATAAAGATAATCAAACTAGGGTATCCTATTAGGACCCATCAAAATTAACCTATGCAGATCATTATGATTAATTAGAACATGAGTGGGTAAAAAGAAGTGATCAAGGGCACAACTTGCCTGGGACTTGAGATTCCAGATACCAGGATGATCTTCAGGTGACTCGTGACCTCACGCTAGTCGTAGCAATTCAAACAAACATGGTATAGGCAAAATTAACATTACACCAAACATAAGAACAAAATACATATTAATAATATACATATTAAAATAAGATCATAGGAACAAGAATCATTAATTTTGGAGTTATATATTTTAAGTTATGGATTTTCAAAGGTTTTATGTGTTTAGAATAGGATTAAGTGTGGAATTAATTTTCCTGCTGTTGTCATGATAAAACGGGGCCACTAAGTGATAGAGAATTAAATTACAAAATTTTAGGAACTGGAATGGAGTAATTTAGAGTTCATATGCATTTTCTATGAATTATTGAAGTTCCAGCAATTATTTTCCTATTAAAAATATATTTTCTATTTCATTTATTCAATTTAAACGATTTCTGGACTAGGCCTCATTTTCCAGAAAACCTAGGGGCTATTACAGAAGAATTCCTGAGACTCAGAACCTAGCTAAGTGGACGGCGGGTTCATTTACAAAAAGAACAGGGGCTCTTTTGCAATTGATCGGTCGCGAAGGGGTATCAGTGGTTTCTGGCCGTCCGATCGGAAATCAGGGGCCCAGATTAGATCCCAACCCCAAATGAGTCCGCACGCCCTGCTACCCGTCGGATCAAGGATCCACGGCCCACAGTATGATCGCACGCGGATCCCATCAGAGCCCCAGGATGTTGATCTAACGGTTACTAACTTCGAATCCCGCCCAAAACACCCGACCGTTCGATCTTATATCAACGGTCCAAATCTACCAGCCCCCAGATCTAATCTTAACCGCACCTTTACCATCCAAGGGCCAAGCGCCCTCTTCCCCCTCCGGCCACCCGTGCGGCCAGGGACAGGGCACCGCGGCGGCGCCATCGCCGGCAACACGGTCGGTCGGCCCCTACAGCCTTAACCCGAGCGATACATGGTGCAAACTGAAGAGGAAGAGATGCAGAATCAAATGGGAGCGATTTTACCGTGAATCGAGTAGCAGGACTCCCTGCCCACGGAGACACGCGGGTTCACAGCAAGAATTGATGCCCGACGAGGAATTTCCCGGCCATGGCTCGCCCAGTCGACTGGAGAGCGCCTAGCCCGCGTTCGGGTATCCCTCACGAACACCTCAAACCACATGCCGAGGCTGTAGAGTCGCCCCAGGGTTGAATCGACCGTGGCGGTCATTTCTCCCCTGACCACGGCGAAGAGCAGCACGAGGTAGATGTCGAGAGGGGGCCGCACGAGTTTTATACCCAGGGTAGCGGCCAAAGTCCGACTCGGAGCCAGCCGCGAGATCCGCGATGTTTTGTTGAGCCACCCGCGAGATTTCCGGCATTGGCGGCATGGTTAGCTCTGACCGTCAAGCGTTCTATTACCGAAGAAATCGGGGAAGAAGATTCCGACCCAGGGGCCCCACCCGCCAGAGAAACGCGACGCGCGCGCAAGGGAGCATTGGCTGACTCGCGGGCCCGCGTGGCGGTGACAGAAATCGACCGCGGCGCCCAGGAGAAAGGAGCTAGCCTTCTAGCCCCATCTGTCCGTGCGCGAGTGTGACGTGGTGAGGCTGCGCGCGGGCCCCAGGGGTCAGTCGGCCATCCGCGAATCCAGTGGAGCGGGCTCGCGTGCGGGTTGCACCCCAGGTGGGCCGAATTGAAGCTGAGCCGGCCCAGGCGCACGGTTTTCTTCTCTTTTTTTCTTTTTCTTTTATGCTTTCTTTCCTTTTCTCTCCTCTTTCCAATTTGAACCTCACATTTGAATTCACATTTGTGGCGAATTTGTAACCAAGTTTTGATTGTATGATTTGAATAAATTTATTCCTTTATTAATTTATTTTGGTATTGTATAGTATTTTTTTTCTCTTTCCTTCTCAACTTTCAAACCCCAATTCTCAATTTAGGATTCAATCTTCATCTACAGCCATTATTTTATTTCTACTAATATTATTGTTGTTATTATTTAAATGCACCAGCAAACAAAAACTCCAATATGATGCACTTTCCTTTATTTTAGTGTCATTGGTTAAATTTACTCACTCTTAATAATAATTTTTTTGTGTGCTCTTTTCATGATGTAAATAAGGCACATAAAATGAGAAAACCTCTCTATATTCTTTGTATACAAATTTGAGTATTACAAATCCTACCCCCTTAAAAATAATCTCGTCCTCGAGATTTGTAAGAAAAAGGGATACAGAAGGATTGGTTTGTGATTCGTTTTTTTAGTCTATAATAGGTTTAAGATCCGGAGTTTCATATATTTTTTTTATAGACAATAGTGGGTGATTAGGAAGGCCTGGGTATATATGGGTATAGCCACTTTATTATGCAGGATGAATGATATCTTTAAAGCATATATAGTTTTGGGTAAGAAGGAATGGGGTAAGAAAAGACTCCATTCAAGATTGTGGATCTTGACTCATCTTGGTGACCTCACTTGACCTTTGAAGACTTGAGTTGTTGCTCATCCTTTCTTGATGAAGTTGATCATCTTCTTCGGTCTTGTCTCATTGATTAGGAGTTAGTGTATATTATCGGGCTGGAGAATATGGTTAAGATAGGTATGGATGAGATAGACTACATGATGTAGGCCAAAAGTTTGTTTGATGTTAGGTGGGGATAGGCAGATCATGCAATCCATCAAGACTCTATTGGTTGGGTTGGTCTCTCATTCTTTAGTGTAGGGTGAACTAAGTTAAAACATGTGGAGAGGGTCTAATCTATTTCACAAGTATTAACTGGTCCATTAAGTAACTCATTTTAGATTAGATCATATTAGGTTAGATGGGATCTAGATTAGATTGGTATGACTAGTTTGACTAGATAAGATCTAATTAATTTGCATTAGATCATGGTTGTTAAACTTGGGTGGATAAGTATGCTTATTAGGATAAGATGGATCCATAAACATAAGATAGAATCTTTTGAGGTCAGTTAGATCTATTAAGGTGAGATAAAGTCTTTTCAAGATAAGATGAGTCTACTAAAGTAATATAGTATCTTTTAAGATAAGGTAGATCTATTAAGCTTAACATATTTTAGTGGGGGATAATCCAAGTTGGCTAGTTATTTTATCAACATTTTTTTACTATATGTATATACAGATGTAATTGTGGACATTACTCCACAACTCATCACACTCAATCAAAGATCCAAATCAGACAAGTATCATAAGAACAAACATTCAAGCGTATAGATAACTACAAAAATAGTTTTGATTTTGTTCCTAAGAGTAGGTCTCCTATTCCTAAATGTCACTTAAGGCATAGGATTTCAAAGTGTGAAATCCACTTTTGTCTTTAGAAAGAAAATGTAAGACTAATCAGAGTAAAGCGGAGTTAGATGAGAAAAGATTAAGATAAGTTTAGAATTGAATCAGAGTAGCAGAGGTGAGTAAATAATGGTTGTCCAGTTCTATCTAGGTTTCGTCCTACAGTCAACATTCCTCTGATACCACTTCTGTCACACCCGGATTTCGGGGCACCAAGACCCGGGCGCGAACATAATCACCAGGTGTGCTGGGACCAAGTCTCACACATATGATGCATAGTGGCACAGGATCGAATGTCACATCTTTACTATATATAACAGGAGTTCTGTACAAAAATAATTAAATAATTACATTATAGGGAGACAACGGTCCAGCAACCCAAAGTTGACTGGGAGACGACGGCCTAGACCACTCACGAACACATCGCAGCATCCTCCAAGCGCCTCATCCTGTGGTACCTGTTCTTGACCTGTGGGGTGTGTGAGACAGCAAGAGTGAGCTCACATACGTTCATCGCTCAACAAGTTGTGGGGAATAATGTGCATGAACTCGCCAAAGGTGGGAGCTCACGTGAAGTGTAAGGCTTACCAAAGGAGATGGTTAGAGCTGAGCATTGCTTTTAAAGTTGGTCAAAATTTTATTAGCAATTACTAAGTATAAGTAAATACCAACCCAATTAAATAGTAGAACAAAAGTAACAACCTCACCTGCGATGCAATGCATATGACAAATTGAGTTTAAGTTCCATAATTTAATCATGTGAGTGTCCGAGCCGCTCATGACCGTGAGCACGGCTAGTATACCAGTTTTACACTCTGCAGAGGTTGCGCATCTTTACCCACAAGTCGTGTTACCCATTTGCCACGGAGTTGATCAGACTCCATACACCTCTACCAAGGAAGCGGGGCAGGGTACCACTACGAGGCCTTTACAAAGTTCCACTAGCTTCAGACTACCCGCTACAGTTTATAGGAAGCTCCAATGCAGGAATCCCTTGCAGGACCGCCATCGCAACAAAATCCTCCCGAGGGCCTCCCTACACTGACCACTCCCCTACTGTCCTTGCCCCTTTCGGGTAAGGTAGCCGTCCACTAGCTTTCCTAGTTAATCAGCCAAGGGCGTCCCATTAAACCCTTGTGGTAGCACTGTTTTCCCGGGTGGTTCTCCATGTTCCAATTAACATAATGATCTTATCATGAACGATAAATAACAACGGATAACAAAAGTATAATCATGAGTAATGTATCTTCATACCCAAAACCACATAAAGCACTAGCAAGTACTACCCAAAAAGTTCAGTGGTAACAAGGTATAAAGATAATCAAACTAGGGTATCCTATTAGGACCCATCAAAATTAACCTATGCAGATCATTATGATTAATTAGAACATGAGTGGGTAAAAAGAAGTGATCAAGGGCACAACTTGCCTGGGACTTGAGATTCCAGATACCAGGATGATCTTCAGGTGACTCGTGACCTCACGCTAGTCGTAGCAATTCAAACAAACATGGTATAGGCAAAATTAACATTACACCAAACATAAGAACAAAATACATATTAATAATATACATATTAAAATAAGATCATAGGAACAAGAATCATTAATTTTGGAGTTATATATTTTAAGTTATGGATTTTCAAAGGTTTTATGTGTTTAGAATAGGATTAAGTGTGGAATTAATTTTCCTGCTGTTGTCATGATAAAACGGGGCCACTAAGTGATAGAGAATTAAATTACAAAATTTTAGGAACTGGAATGGAGTAATTTAGAGTTCATATGCATTTTCTATGAATTATTGAAGTTCCAGCAATTATTTTCCTATTAAAAATATATTTTCTATTTCATTTATTCAATTTAAACGATTTCTGGACTAGGCCTCATTTTCCAGAAAACCTAGGGGCTATTATAGAAGAATTCCTGAGACTCAGAACCTAGCTAAGTGGACGGCGGGTTCATTTACAAAAAGAACAGGGGCTCTTTTGCAATTGATCGGTCGCGAAGGGGTATCAGTGGTTTCTGGCCGTCCGATCGGAAATCAGGGGCCCAGATTAGATCCCAACCCCAAATGAGTCCGCACGCCCTGCTACCCGTCGGATCAAGGATCCACGGCCCACAGTATGATCGCACGCGGATCCCATCAGAGCCCCAGGATGTTGATCTAACGGTTACTAACTTCGAATCCCGCCCAAAACACCCGACCGTTCGATCTTATATCAACGGTCCAAATCTACCAGCCCCCAGATCTAATCTTAACCGCACCTTTACCATCCAAGGGCCAAGCGCCCTCTTCCCCCTCCGGCCACCCGTGCGGCCAGGGACAGGGCACCGCGGCGGCGCCATCGCCGGCAACACGGTCGGTCGGCCCCTACAGCCTTAACCCGAGCGATACATGGTGCAAACTGAAGAGGAAGAGATGCAGAATCAAATGGGAGCGATTTTACCGTGAATCGAGTAGCAGGACTCCCTGCCCACGGAGACACGCGGGTTCACAGCAAGAATTGATGCCCGACGAGGAATTTCCCGGCCATGGCTCGCCCAGTCGACTGGAGAGCGCCTAGCCCGCGTTCGGGTATCCCTCACGAACACCTCAAACCACATGCCGAGGCTGTAGAGTCGCCCCAGGGTTGAATCGACCGTGGCGGTCATTTCTCCCCTGACCACGGCGAAGAGCAGCACGAGGTAGATGTCGAGAGGGGGCCGCACGAGTTTTATACCCAGGGTAGCGGCCAAAGTCCGACTCGGAGCCAGCCGCGAGATCCGCGATGTTTTGTTGAGCCACCCGCGAGATTTCCGGCATTGGCGGCATGGTTAGCTCTGACCGTCAAGCGTTCTATTACCGAAGAAATCGGGGAAGAAGATTCCGACCCAGGGGCCCCACCCGCCAGAGAAACGCGACGCGCGCGCAAGGGAGCATTGGCTGACTCGCGGGCCCGCGTGGCGGTGACAGAAATCGACCGCGGCGCCCAGGAGAAAGGAGCTAGCCTTCTAGCCCCATCTGTCCGTGCGCGAGTGTGACGTGGTGAGGCTGCGCGCGGGCCCCAGGGGTCAGTCGGCCATCCGCGAATCCAGTGGAGCGGGCTCGCGTGCGGGTTGCACCCCAGGTGGGCCGAATTGAAGCTGAGCCGGCCCAGGCGCACGGTTTTCTTCTCTTTTTTTCTTTTTCTTTTATGCTTTCTTTCCTTTTCTCTCCTCTTTCCAATTTGAACCTCACATTTGAATTCACATTTGTGGCGAATTTGTAACCAAGTTTTGATTGTATGATTTGAATAAATTTATTCCTTTATTAATTTATTTTGGTATTGTATAGTATTTTTTTTCTCTTTCCTTCTCAACTTTCAAACCCCAATTCTCAATTTAGGATTCAATCTTCATCTACAGCCATTATTTTATTTCTACTAATATTATTGTTGTTATTATTTAAATGCACCAGCAAACAAAAACTCCAATATGATGCACTTTCCTTTATTTTAGTGTCATTGGTTAAATTTACTCACTCTTAATAATAATTTTTTTTGTGTGCTCTTTTCATGATGTAAATAAGGCACATAAAATGAGAAAACCTCTCTATATTCTTTGTATACAAATTTGAGTATTACAGTTCAAATAAAGGAGCAAGGGTCACCGGACTGTCCGGTGTGCCACCGGACATGTCCGGTGCACCAGAGGACCCCGACTTCAAACTCGCCACCTTCGGGAAATTCCGGAGGCGACTCCGCTATAATTCACCGGACTGTCCGGTGTACACCGGACATGTCCGGTGCTCCAAGGAAGAGCGGCCTCAGGAACTCGCCAGCCTCGGGAATTCACTTCGGCCACTCCGCTATAATTCACCGGACTGTCCAGTGTACACCGGACTGTCCGGTGCAACAGCGGGGCAACGGCTATTTCGGCGCCAACGGCTACTTGCGACGCATTAAATGCGCGCGCTGCGCGCGCAGAGGTCAGACACGCCCATGCTGGCGCACCGGACAATCTACAGTGCATGTCCGGTGCGCCACCGGACATCCAGGCGGGCCTAGAAGTCAGAGCTCCAACGGTCGGAACCCAACGGCTTTGGTGACGTGGCTGTCGCACCGGACATGTCCGGTGTGCACCGGACTGTCCGGTGCGCCATCGAACAGACAGCCTCACCAAACGGCTAGTTTGGTGGTTGGGGCTATAAATAACCCCAACCACCCACCATTCATTGCATCCAAGTTTTCCACTTCCCAACTACTTACAAGAGCTCTAGCATTCAATTCTAGACACACCAAAGAGATCAAATCCTCTCCAAATTCCACACAACGCCCTAGTGATTAGAGAGAGAGATTTGCTTGTGTTCTTTCGAGCTCTTGCGCTTGGATTGCTTTCTTCTTTCTTGATTCTTTCATTGCGATCAAACTCACTTGTAATTGAGGCAAGAGACACCAAACTTGTGGTGGTCCTTGTGGGAACTTTGTGTTCCAAGTGATTGAGAAGAGAAAGCTCACTCGGTCCGAGGGACCGTTTGAGAGAGGGAAGGGTTGAAAGAGACCCGGCCTTTGTGGCCTCCTCAACGGGGAGTAGGTTTGCAAGAACCGAACCTCGGTAAAACAAATCTACGTGTCACACTCCTTATTCGCTTGCGATTTGTTTTGCGCTCTCTCTCGCGGACTCGATTATATTCCTAACGCTAACCCAGCTTGTAGTTGTGATTATTTTTTGAGAATTTCAGTTTCGCCCTATTCACCCCCCCCTCTAGGCGACTTTCACAACCGCCAGTAGAAATGCCTCCTATATAAAGGAGCACGCGCGGGGCCGAAAATTTCACTAAGTCTTTGGCGCCCAGTCTTTTACACTTCCCGCCGTTAGGCTGCCGAAATTTCGTCCCGGTGATCTTCTCCGTCGTGCGCCACCGTCGTCCACGTCGTCGTCCCCACGCCGTAGGTACGTTCTCCTCTATCTCTCTCTCCCTTCTTCGACTATGATCGCTGGGGGACGCCGCCGCCGCCGCGCGTGTAAACCCTAGGCCTAGGAAGAGTGAGAGAGTGAGAGGGAAGAGTGTAAACCCTGCGCGCGTCTCTGTAGAGAGTGAGAGAGAGGGAGAGGAGAGGAGAGAGGGAGAGGGAAGAGAGAGGAGGGAGAGGGAAGAGAGAGGAGAGGAGAGAGGAAAGATTCACTTCACTTAGCTAGTGAAATTGTAGACTAGATTCACTTCACTTCACTTAGCTAAAGAGGTTTAGGGTTTTTTTGGCTTCCACTCTTTAGTATAAAATGTAGACTAGATTCACTTCACTTCTGCCACGGAGCAATTCAGTTTTTATCCGTTTAGCTTTATAGAGTTATGTGAGCTCTACCAGATGTCCCTGAATCATCCCTACTGCAAGCATGTGCGATGAGACATGCAGCTACATGTGGCACGACCTGGCAAATAGTTGTCTGATTGTCTCAAACAATGTATTCCATTGTAGTACTATTAGCTAGTGAAATTAGAAGACGACATACGGCACACTTGCGTTGCTTCGATTAAGAGCAACTCATCAGAACCCCACTTGACCAGAGCGAGTTCTCATCACCTGTCCTTGGTCTCTCTCACACAAAGAGTATGCATCAAGCTTCATTAGCAAAGCAAAAAAAATCAAAGCTTCATTAACAACGCCATTTCCTACGACTCTCCATCTCTCTCTCTACGTCCTATACGACTCCTCCTATACGTTCTATACGACTCTCCATCTCTCCCTCTCTACGTCCTATACGACTCCTCCTCTCTCCCTCTCTATACGTTCTATATGACTCTCCATCTCTCTCTCTACGTCCTATACGACTCCTCCTCTCTCCCTCTCTATACGTTCTATATGACTCTCCATCTCTCTCTACGTCCTATACGACTCCTCCTCTCTCTCTCCCTCTCTATACGTTCTATACTACTCTCCATCTCTCTCTACGTTCTATACGACTCTCCCTCTCTCCCTCTCTATACGTTCTATACGACTCTCCATCTCTCTCTCTCTCTCTCTCTACGTCCTATACGACTCTCCCTCTCTATACGTAACTCGATAATATCCGTATCACAATATTAGGGGTTAGGGTTAGGGCTTAGGGTTAGTGTTAGTGGTTAAGGGTTAGGGTATTTGTTAATATGAATTTAATTATTGCTTATGTTAATATGTGTTAATATGTATTTGTATATATATAGCTCAATGACTTCTCTAATCAAGGACCAAGGATTAGGGCCCGACCACATGGACAAGAGTGTTGCTCAAGAACAATCCAACAGTGAAGGATATGAAACGCCTAGCGACCCTTTTCCTACCGCTAGCATAGATAGGGCCGCTGCGCGTGAGTTGCAACGTGACCCTACTTATGATCCACAAGACCATGAGGTAAATTACACATCCTTAATTTCGTGTGTGTACCTAATTAATTAGCTGATTTCACAATGTCTATTACACATGCATGATTTCTTGTGCATTTTATTACATGAATAGGAGGTCTTGTCTCAATTTCGTGCGATGCTCGAAAAAGCTACGGCACGATACAAAGATGCACCGGAACCGACCCAAGACGCACCGGAACCGACCCAAGGCACACCGAAACCGACCCAAGGCGCACCGGAACCGACCCAAGGCGCACCGGAATCGACCGAGACAACCACCGAGAGGTCAAGGAAAAGGAAGAAGAGCGATCGGAACAGAGGTGACAGGGGGCTAAACAAGTTTCCTGACAAGACATATAAAATCGCAGACGTGAGCCCGAATGGTCAGCCCCTAGCTCCAGAAGAGGCACTGCCTAAGTTCTGGAATGCACTTGGGTTCTTAGTTAGAGATAATCTTGACATCACAATCCGACCGTGGAAAGATGTATCAGATGATGTCAAGAATCAAATGTGGAATAAGCTAATAACGAGGTTCGTTTTGCCTCGGGGTTCAGAAGAACTCGTGAAAAAATACACGATGAAGCAGTTTGCAATCAATTTCCGAAACTGGAGGTCTGAGATGAATACAAAGTTTGCAAAGAAAGACCTAGACCCGACGAAAAAATATAAAATCTCAGCAGGTCAGTGGGCAGTATTTCTAGAGCAGAGGAGCAGCCCTGATTTCATATCGCTAAGTGAGGCAAATTCGGAACTATCTAAAAAGAACAAATACTGCCACCACCTTGGCACAGGTGGTTACAAGCATCAGGTTCCTAAATGGAGACAAGAAGACGCCGAGAAGAAGGCTGCAGGGTTGCCGACGCTGTCCGAGCAACTTGGTGAAAGGACAGCTAATTGGATCCGTGCTAGAAAACCAAGGGAAACTGAGTCTGGTGTATCTTTTGATGATCCCACTGTCGAAGAAGCGGCAAAAAACATATATGCAATTGCAGCTAAGCAGAGCCAAGGAACATTTAAGCCGCAAAGGGAGAGAGACATTCTAACGGTTGGTCTCGGTAACCCTGAGCATCCTGGTCGTGTACGAGGAATCTCATCTAAGGAAGGATGGAAGGATTCGGACCACAATGGGAAGGTCTGTACAAGAAACGTGATTGATACAAGGAAGAGATGGCGAATTATTTTAAGGAGGAGGCCAAGAAAGAGTTCAAAGGACTGATGTCTGAAATGCTATCGAATCCTCCTCCAGAATTGATGCAGCAATTGGCGATGGCGAGTGCGATGTCTGTTCAACAGATGACCACTCCACAGATGCAAATAAGTCCAGCAGCTCAAACGTCGGCTTCCACCGAGGGTACGACCATCCCATGCTCTGTCGCGTCAACGGGAAATAAGGTCTGCTATCCAGTTGATGACATCACAAGGCCTGTGGCATGCACACTAGTTATAAGATATGGTATTAACAATCAGCGTACAAAGAAAGTAGCCACATGCCTTGCGATCCCAGGATGCAAGTTCCATGGAAACGACATTCCAGAAGAATATTGCAGGGTAGAAGTGACGACAGTCGTCCAAGGATACGAGGACGACATGCTAGACATCCCTGGGCCCGAAGGTATCGAGACACTTGGACAAGCTATCAAGAATTTTATCCTTTGGCCTCAAAGGGATGTCGAATTGGTTGATCCACCACGACAGCCGTCGTCGCAGGCCCAACCGTCTCTGCCTTCTCAAATTGTTGTTCCTATTGTACATCCATCATCACCTCCTCAAACTTCACATGCTGCTTCTCATCCTCTTTCTGACCCTCCTTCTCCTCACCCTCATGGTGGCCCATCGTCTCCGCCACATACATCGCCCTTCAGGGATCCACCTTCTCCACAGCCATCTCCACGACCATCAAAGAAATCTAAAGTTTCTATACCAAAATTAGTGTCCCCGTTCGAGAAGAAAAAGAAGAGTAAATCCACTGCTGGTACAGCTCGTTTTTTTGAAAGGGATTGGACGGAGCCTCACGTCATACACTGTTGATTTGGCCGATCTCGAGGAGTCCGCAAAAAAGGCTGAGGCAATGGCCGCAAAAATAAAGAAGCCAACTAAGGCAGATTATAAAAACGTGCCTAAAAAATATGTGCCGGGCAGACCACTACTCACTTTTGAGAAACTAAGGAAGGTCCCGGCTAATATTAAAAGGTTGCATGATTGGTACATGCGGGCATCTTCAGTTGGCATCGACACCATCAGTGTTAATATACCAGCCCATGCTTTTATTGGTTCAAATCAAAAAGCCGTTGTTGCATTCGAGGACATGTGGTTAATGATGAACCTTCAGAGACTCGACGTGCAACTTGTAACCATATTTGCATTGTAAGTGTCACTCATACTCCACATATATGTGTTATTATTAGTGAGTTGTATAAATTTTCAATATCTGACATGCACGTGTGCGTTGCAGAATGCAACATGATCAGCAGGAGATCCTTTATGGTACCAATCCCAATGCTAGTGCCAATAAAAGGGTTGGGTATCTCAACCCAATAA
Source organism: Zea mays (assembly GCF_902167145.1). Taxonomy (NCBI): domain Eukaryota; kingdom Viridiplantae; phylum Streptophyta; class Magnoliopsida; order Poales; family Poaceae; genus Zea; species Zea mays. The sequence continues at coordinate 5,799,717 of NC_050104.1, read as the reverse complement.
AGATATGCGAGGATAACCACACTTTTAGAATCGGAAAAGGCAACGAAGCATTACAGGGACTAACGGACGAAGAAATTGAGGTGCGTATCCAAGATCTGAAGAAGGATTTTGAAGCAAGATACACCACCTACATAGGACACGCAATGCTTCAATTTCAAGACAGGGAATCCATAGTGGCCCCGTACAACTTTAAGTAAGTGTGATTTTGCATAAATAAAATTAATAATTTCAATACACATGTATCATAAGTTTGATTCGTACAGGGACCACTGGATATGCTTCTTCATTTATCCTAAGGTTGGAAAGGTGCTGGTTCTCGACTCCTTGCACACCGAGCCTTCGGCCTATTCAAAATTCCTCGGCATCTTAGAGCTATAAGCCTTTTCTATGCATGCATACTTATATCGATGAGAATTGTAGAATAACATGGTGATTCTATTTGAGATCACAGGGCATTTAGGTTTTATAAGCTACGAGGTGGAAAGTACGACACGTCCGAAAAAGGCGTGCCACTAGACATCCATTATAACTGGCCGGTAAGTATGTGAATTTATGAATACATATCATACATGTACGTACATAAGACAATGTTGCAACTAAATAACCAATCTCCCGTTATGTAGTGCCACAAGCAACCACCCGGATCGGTCCTATGTGGGTTCTACGTGTGCGAGTTCATGAGAATGAACGGACGATACATCACGAACCCTGGCAAGGTATTATTAGTAATAGTCACGTATGTATTTATGTCATTAAAGATGCAAATGTGTTATTATTGAGTATAAATAGATAATGTTTATATACTTCCTTTACAGCAATTTCAACAAGGAAGCCCGGAGAACTTGACTGAAGGTGCATTGTATGGCATAGTTGAGGACCTGTGCACATTCATATTGAAAGAGGTCATTCCGGTAGAAGGGAAATATCATGATGCTTCCGAAATATTAGCTTTGCCAGAGTTTATAATACTAACAGAAATTAGTAGACTATCTCTTAGCCAAGATAGTTATTAGAGCTTCAGTGAAAACTTTGATGTATATAATGTGTGATGCATACATGGTTTGAAACAAGACTTTGATGTATATAAATGTATGATAGAATTTAATTCCATGTTGCTTTTAATATCAATACTACATGTTTATCAATATCAATATATATATATATGTTTGTGTGTGTAAATATATAAAATTCAGTACGAAAATTTAAAAAAAGGCGGGAAAACTTTCCACTGGCGGCTAAATAAAACAAACCGCCCACTGGCGGTTTTCTTAATAAAACCGCCAGTGGAAAATGCTCCACTGGCGGTTTTCTTAAGAAAACCGCCAGTGGAAATGGCGATTTCCATTGGCCCCTAGCACTGGCGGCACTGAAAAACGCCAGTGCAAACGTCTCTAGAACCGCCACTATAGAGGCTCTGTGTACTAGTGTACGTCACTGGATCAGTTTTCTAATTACAAAAGAGTTAAGGGCATGTACAACCTACCACTACACGACGATTCATTTTTGTAATTGTTTTTGCTCTTGTTGTTAGTTTAAATTAATGGATTATTTGTTTTAATTAATTTTTCATAATTGTAAATATATTTAAATAACAATCGTTTGTACTTTTAGCGACCGACTGGCCGTCGCTATATGCGCATTTAGGGCCCGTTTGGCAAAGCTCCAGCTCCTGCTTCTTTAGCTCCAGATCCTGATCCTCGTGAGGAGCTGATCCTCCTGATTCTCCTAGAGAATCAGAATCATTTTTAAAACCGTTTGTCAAGTAAACTGATTCTTGTCTGCTGAGAGTGGGTGGTCTGTGGCGATTGTCTGTTTTACCCTTTGCAGTTCAAATTTGTTACAAACCAATAAGTAGGATGCATATACGGAAAAAAATTATGAAACAATAACATATAAAATATTCCTATCATAGTAGTGCATAAAATGGTCTCAAATGTTAATCTATAAATTGGCTCGTTATGTTTTTGTCCAATGACAATTGCGGGTAATTTCGATCAAACTTTAAGGGGAGGTCCATATTTGGTTGGTTGAGGAGCTGTTTTAAGGGAGGGTGGAGCAGGTTTTTTTAGATCCCACATTTCTTCACAGAAACGACTCCCAATCTTTCGGCTCCACACGAGAATCAGTTTTAAAAAATACCCGTTTGACACGGCTCCTCTAGATCCTCGCTTAGAATCAGGAGCTGGAGCTGTGCCAAACAGGCCCTTAGTGACTAACCGTCGCTCCAAAACTTTTAGCGACTAACTGTCGGTCGCTAATAAAGGTTGGTAAAGATTAACCTATCGTGTAGTGTACATAAATGTCTCGTGTCTTTAGTGGTATCTAAGAGGGTAAGTGTAAAAAACACAAAAAACGTATCTTCGTAAAGAAACGTCTTTAGCATGGTTTTCTAGAATTCTAAGATACGATTGTATCCATACTCACATAAATAAATTGTGTTTTGAGGGGTTTAGTGAATGAGATACAAAGCTCAGATACATTAGGTTGTATGAATAAGTTTCTTAGGTGTATCGAGTATTCGGAGAACCGCAATATAGTATCTAGGATTTACACGCCCTTAAGACTACATACAATGAACTGTCTTTTCTTTAAAATCAATAACATTATAAATATAATTAAAAACAATATGTACGAAAAGTCATGTAAAGACGAGCATTGCGAAGACACTATCTCTTATATTTTTTTCATTTTATCTCTTAACGATCCCTCAAGATGAGGCATTAAATGAAGTTATACATAATCTTATTATAAAAAGGAAAAAACTACAATATAAGACATGTAGAACCTTGAGCCCATGGATCTTATACATAAAATACTATATGATATAGGGTGTATTTAAAATTTGTCATATTATAAATATAGTTACGAGATAGTCGTATAAAGATAGAATTTTCACAAAGAGACGTCCCTTGATTTTTTTATTTAACCCCTTAGAGATCTCTCAAAAGAACACATTAGATGGTCGAAGTTGTGTACATGACAAAAAGAACATGTATATCAAGTACAATAGACAAAAACCAACACGGGCAAGCATAATCGGCTGCATCAATTAACCTTTGCAACTCTGACGTGGCACAAAGCCGAAGATACATAAAAACATGTGACACTGCTCCGATCCGCTGCTACGTGGTGTAGGCGACGGCCGACGGGACACAAAAAACACAAACACGTAGGTAGGTACGCGTACACGGACTATGTACCTACCAGCACACACGCGCGCGCGCAGCTAGCTATAGCTCTCTCCCACCTGAGATCTTGAACAGAGCGAGGGAGCACACACAGTAGTACTCGATCTCTTCGGGCGGGCGGGCGGGCGGGCGTCAGACGGTGTCGAACTCGTCGGCGGCGAGGGCGGACTGGCTCTGCATGCGTCGGAGCTTGAAGGAGGAGAGCCTCTGGGTGTCGGGCTTGGCGGCTGCGGGGGCCTCCTCGAAGCGGATGTAGGTGTAGACCCAGGCTCCGGAGAGCGTGCCGACGACGGGGCCGAGGAAGTAGATCCAGAGGCCCGTGAAGACGTTGCTGGCCACGGCGGGCGCCAGCGTCCTCGCCGGGTTCATCGATCCGCCGGACACGGGCCTGCAAATGCCACTCGTTTCCCCCACACGTACGTCTTAATTAGCTTAAACGTACACGTGTGTGTGTGTGAGTGGCTGCTCAGTGCATGCATGTGTGTGCAGTCTGCAGTGATCCGCCTAGCTAGACTGCTAGAGCCAGCAATCCCGGGTTTGTTCCATGCATGTATTCTATCAACACTAGTACTAGGGTCAGAGAATTTTTAAAATTCTATATGGATAGTTGTAAAGCCTTTTTCTTTAAAAAAAAAGGAGAAAAATGCCGCTGGGTCATATATACCGAAGAACAACGTCATTTCAGCTTATAAAGTCGCTTCGCGCGCTTGCTTTCGTCCTAGCTACCGCGCGAGGACCTCTCTATGCAGACGTACGATGTCTTCAGTGTGACACCACTACTCTACTAGTACTAGCTAGCTAGCTAGCTAGTAGCCCTTTGTCGAAAGTCTACCATGTTTGAATTAACTCGTCGCGATCAGTGCTACAGTAATGTCGTCCTTGCTAATGAGGGTCGTCGTAATTAGGTTAGTGTGACGTGGCGTGATTCGTGGTTGTTGGTGCTCATATTACCCAGCGAAGATGGACGTAATGCAAACCGCGGAACCGACTGCTAACCCGGCCAACTCACCCACCTGCAGCCAAAATTAAAAAAAAAAACAAAGTTGAAGCAACAGCCAATAAGCTAGAGAACGTGGTATACGTTGAACGCGACTGCTGCATTCAGGGATATAGATGTAGATGTACTGACCGCCCTGGAGTCGGTGGCGACGGCGCAGGTGACGAACATCATGTTGAAGGTGACGACGATCTCGATGGCGAGCGCGTGCCAGTGCGGCCCCGACGGCGTGGTGGTGCCGATCACGGCGATGGGCTGGAGCACCGCCTTCAGCACGAACGCCGCGCACATGGCCCCCGTGAACTGCGCCGCCCAGTAGAAGGGCACCTGGGATTCATTTGCATTGGGACGAAATACAAATAATTATTCACGCATCAAAAAACAAAACAAAACAAAACCGCATGCATGCGTGCATGCATGACGTGCGGCTGATCTTTAGCCAAATTAAGCTAGCAAAGCTGCACGGCGCCCGTCCATCGAGCCCTGCGGGGCCGACGTACGGATCCAAAATCAAAATAAGCCGCTCGGCGTTCGTGACGTGACGTGATGGGATGGGCACGATCGATCGGTGCACGGGGGGCGCCACGTCCGTCGAATCAGGCCGGCCGCCGGGCATTCACAGCGAGGCGCATGCCGGTGTGCTATCGTTGGTTGGATCGATATGGGCACGCCATAGGATATATTCCGACGGAAGGCTGTGGCTCTAAAAAAAACAGCCGCGAGAATGTCAACCCCGGCGCCGCCGGCCGGCGGGGTACGACGCCCGCGGCGGGTGGCCATGCATGCATGATGCATATAAGTGGGGCCTAATAATGGAGGGCTTCGCTGTAAGAAGCATGCGTGCGCCATTGCATGCATTAGTTTTCTCAGGCCCCGTTCGGTTGTACTGGAATAAGGCTGGATTCATTCTAGCTCATCAAAATTTATATAAATTAGAGAAGTAATCCAGCTATGAATTAATCTGGGGCTACAATCCGGAACAACCGAACAGGGCCTCAGTAGTTCTTTTAATCATCTGTTGTATATATATATATATATATAGCCATATAGGGCGCACGTACACAAGCGCTTTTTATTTGTTTTTTTTTCTTGAAAAACGTAGGCCGTGAAAATTGCCAGGTAATCGTCATGTAATTAATCCTCTCACTAATAACAACTCGAACGTCAGGCCAGTTCTGGTGACAGAGCTAGCTAATTGTATAGTTTACCTTCTGGTTTATAGTTCAGTTTTTTTTTTGGTAGATACTGTATGTAACAATATAGGCCCTCAGCTGGTAAATAGTTGGTTTGCCTTTCTATCTACCTAGTTCTTCGTACGCTTACCTATTTAATTTCATGCTGTCGAGTCTTTTTTTTTTTGTCTACACTCCACCTCCACGTTGTTCTCGGAAAAGCTATATCGTCGTAGCTAAGCTAAATCCTAATTTACCTGAGATGGCTAGCCAAGTGCATAACAAGGTGGACTGAAATAGCCCAGCGAACGAAATTAAGAGCTAGCTAGCTAGCTACCGGCCTCGCGCGAAAAGAAATAATATATATGATGCCAACACGTTGAAAGCTAGCTGTGTGCACTTCCATCCGCGTTTGCAGGGACGTACGAAGACGCACGACGACGAAACAATTAAGAGCAGAGAGAAAAAGGCGAATCAATTAAACCGATTATTAAGAAGAAGGGCCGGCGCGGCGCTGGCTAGCTCGTACATGCTACGTACCTGGATCCAGGGGAAATGGCGGAAGCACGCGAAGGAGAGCGTGACGGCGGGGTTCATGTGCGCGCCGGAGATGTGGCCGGTGGCGTAGATCATGACGGTGACGATGAGGCCGCCCGCCACCGACTGCCCCAGCTGCGAGATGCGCGCGTTGTCCTCGCCGTAGATGGACGCCGCCCCGCAGGTCACGAACACCAGCAGGAACGTCGCCACCACCTCCGAGATCACCTGCCATACCCATATGCATGTATGCGTACGTGTTGTTATGCTATATATGCACGCGCAACGCAAGAGAGATGGGCCGTACGTACGTAAGTACGTCGTCAGTGGCATCTCGATCAGTTTACCTTCTTCCCAAGGTGCGGCGGGAAGATGTCGGCGATGGATTTGCTGTCCGGGTAGAACAAGGCGGCGGCGGCGGCGGCCGCGGAGCCGCCCTGCACGGTGGAAAGGTCGTGGATCTCGTTCGAGTAGTTCACCCGCGAGTTCGTCCTCGACGTGGTAGAGGCAGCCATATGATGGATAGGCTATCAGCTCGATTGGCCGCTGGGAGATGCAAGCAGCTCAGGACGATGATGCTAGCTGCGCTCGGTGTTTGCCTGCTCTCAGCTCCGCAGCGCGCAGCTATGTATTTATAGATGGGCGTGGCGCGAGGGATCGGAAGGGCCGGGCCGGCCGGGCGAGACCGCGAGCCGTCCGCGTCCTGGCCCGGTGGACGACGGGGACGTCGTCGGGTGGTGGGCACTGCCAAGCACACAGAACTGTGTGCTCTGCCTTTGCGCTTGTGGCTGCGGAGCGCGCGGGCGAGACGGATGGATCGTCCCGTGGGAACTGGGACTTGCTGTGGCAGGTGGTGGAGTGGTGGTCAAGTCTGCAACCGGCCGTGGGTTTACATCGCTGCTGCAGGCAAAAAAAAATTTCCCCCGGCTGAAGACTTACGTTGTTGCTGCTCTAGCTGCTGCTGATCGGGCATCTCCGGCTGGGCAGCACATGGTTTCACTTTCATTGTAATCAGACACAATGAAGCATGAAACTTTCGGGCAGTGAATTTCAACAGGGAGTATTGGCTGATGATTGTGGGATTTGCAAGAACACATGCTGCGTGATTGGTTGATTGGCGTCGAGCGCCGGTCTCCAGCTAACCTGGACCGCTGGGTACGCATGATAGGTGTGTTTCTGCGCATGCAGGCAATCAAGCGAAAAAATGCCTATGCTGCGTGCAGGCTGCCACCCTCCTCTCCAGTTAATCAAACAGACGCTGCGCAAGGTCAACGAGACGTCGCGGGCCTGGAGGCAGCCGGCCAACCAACCAATCACATAGATAAAGAATGCTATTGGATAATTTGGGGACTTATCATGTGGGAAGTGGATAATGCTAATCTCACGATACTGCTAGTGCGTGCCAGGGTTATTTCTCTAGAAGAGGTCCTGCAATTCATAGTCTTCTGTGTTTCGGAGGGGTTTTCAGGGATTCTCTTAGACAATCCAATGTGAAGTAATTGAACAAGAGCTATTGGGTGCACTCCCTAAAGATGAGGATCTGATCCCTCCCCATCATGTGAATGGACATGAGTTGTCTTTTCATTTTATAGGTCTAGGGCAACCGACTTTAAATGCAGGGTTTGACCTAAACAATCCCTTGTGAATAACAATGTTGTTGACCAAGATGCAGATGGGCGGGAGGAATGGCCTCCTGAGCCACTCCCCCAAGTTGCAGCACAACATATAGATGATCTAGAGGAACAATTCAGCTACCAATTCTCTAGTATGGAAGACCTTACTCTGTGCCTTCTTTGTGATCTCAATTGTAAAGGCAAGAGACTCCAAATTGTGGATATTCCTCGCAAACGGGAAAAAGACTATAAGAAAGAAAGCCGTGGTATTCAAGTTGATCATTGGATCGCTTGAAAGGGGTTGAGTGCAACCCATGTCCATTGGGACACCACAACGTGGAAGTAGGCAAGTGTTACTTGGCCGAACCACGGGATAAAAATCGCGTGTCTCTTGTGTTGCCTTCTCTGTGATTGTTTTATCCACAAGAACTCGCTTCAAAACCACTTAGTCGCGCTGACACCTTAATAACTAAGTTTTGTGGCTATTTAGTGTTTGATTTTACAGGATCACCTATTCACCCCCCCTCTAGGTGCTCTCAAAGGTACACAATGAAATCATCACCAAAGGATTTTTCAACCCTTTGTCTCTTGCTCCTTTTAGGAGCATCATTGTCATCCTCCTTTAGGACAATTTCATGTGGCTGTTCAAAACTCTCAACAGGTGTACTATGTTCAGAAGTTATCTCAGAAGAATATCTAGAATTGCTATGAATGTCTTTCATTAGAAATATGTGTTCAAAGAAAGTAGCATCACGTGATTCCATAATAGTATCAACATACACATCAGAAACTTCAGATTTAACTACTAAAAATCTATATGCTATGCTACACAAAGCATATCCAAGAAAGACACAATCCACTGTCCTTGGACCAAGCTTGCGCTTTTTATTAATTGGTACATTGACTTTCGCCATGCAACCCCAAGTGCGCAAGTATGAAAGTGATGGTTTTCTCCCAACCCACTTCTCATAAGGGGTTTTCTCTTCTTTGCCCATAGAAATTCTATTCAGAACATGACATGAAGTCAGGACTGCCTCCTCCCACCATGCCTTAGATAAAACCACAAGTGTCTAACATGGCATTCACCAGATCAGTCAACGTACGATTTTTCCTTTCAACAATCCCGTTTGATTCGGGTGAATAGGGAGGCGTCCTCTCATGAATAATACCATGTTCTGCACAAAAATCATCAAAGGCTTTGGGAAAGAATTCGCCACCACGATCTGATCTAAGACGTTTGATCTTTCTCTCTAGTTGGTTTTCAACTTCAGCCTTATAGATTTTAAAGTAGTCTAAAGCCTCATCTTTAGTTTTTAGAAAGTATACATAGCAAAAATCTAGACGCATCATCAATCAATGTCATGAAGTATCTCTTGCCACCTTTTTTCAACACACCATTCATCTCACAAAGATCAGAATGTATGAGTTCTAGAGGTGCCAGGTGTCTCTCCTCAGCAGCCTTGTGAGACTTTCGAGGTTGCTTCGACTGCACACAACTATGGCACTTAGAACCTTTGACTATGGTGATATTCGGAATTAAACTCATGGTTGAAAGCCGAGACAAAGAGCCAAAATTAATATGACACAAACGAGAATGCCAAATACTCGCAAGATCATCAACATTAGCACAAATATGGTTCACAGACTTATTATTGAAATCTATCAGAGAAAAGCGGAACAAGCCTCCGCAATCATAGACTTTACCAATAAATTGTCCATACTTAGACACAACTAATTTATTGGACTCCAAAACTACCTTGAACCCATCTCTACATAGAAGGGTTCCGCTAACGAGATTCTTGTGTATAGAAGGGACATGTTGCACGATCTTTTCCGAAGTAAACTTCAGATCCACCGTGCCAGTGCCATGAACAGAAGCATGTGACCCATTCCCCATTAGGACGGAACAATCCCGAGCACCCTGATAAGAAGAGAACAAATTAATGTCAGAACACACATGAACATTAGCACCAGTATCAAGCCACCAACTAGGTGATTGAAATACTGAGAAGATGAAAGGTAAATTATCATACCCTTTGTCTTCCTCATTGCTAGCGATCACTGTGTTGACATTTCCCTGTTTGCCATGACAATCCGCTCGATCAGGACAATTCTTAGCAAAATGACCCGTCTCGCCACATGCGGAACATGTCAGTTCAGCCTTGTTCTTCTTCTTCTTGAAGTTGATAGTTTTGTTTGGCTTGTTAGATTTTGGCTTTCCTTTGCCCTTGTTGTGGTTCCTTTGAACCATGTTGGCGCTGGAGTGGCCCTCGCCTCCTTTAGAACCCGTATCCTTAGCTCGAGCTTTCTACTCAACATCCAGAGACGCTATCAGAATTTCAACTGATATCTCCTATCTCTTATGTTTCAGAGATGTGGCGAAGTTCCTCCATGTAGAAGGCAACTTTGCAATAATGCATCCAGCCACAAATTGGTCAGGAAGGACTATCTTAAGGTGGTCGAGCTCCTTGGCTATACACTGTATTTCATGAGCTTGCTCTACAATAGAGCGATTATCAGCCATCTTATAACCATAAAAGCTCTCCATGATATACAGGTCACTGCCAGCATCTGATGTACCATACTTGGTAGTAAGTGCATCCCACAACTCTTTCCCGTCTGTGTGCTGAATATTCGCATCAACCAGACGGTCAACAAGGGCGCTAAGAACTGCTCCCGTAAAGATAGTATTGGCATGATCGTACTCTTTCTCCTGTTCAGAAGTCAGTGCGCCCTCAGGTTTGCCTTACTAACATGGAACACATTCATAGCAGTAAGCCAGAGCGTGGCCTTGACTTGCCACCTCTTAAAGTGCATACCATTGAACTTTTCTGGCTTCAGCGTGTCGGCAAAAGCAGCCATATAAAAACTAGGAAATTGTCTACAATAAGGTTTTTGGATTGTTGAATAATTAGACAATTTTTAGTTTAAATTCCGAATATAAATCATGACCAAATCAGAAGAACTAAAGTAAAAAATTATGCCGCTCAGGAACGGCGCATGAGTTATCATATTGGGTTAGGATCCTTATTCATCAACTATAATTTCACAATATTTGGTTCGACTACAAGACATGCCGCTCAGCAACGGCGCATGAGTTATCATATTTGGTCGTTTATTGTACGAGATATGTATTGCCAAATCTATGGAAAACCCAATCACTCATCGACTATAGGGATATAGGAAATGAAGATTTACCGGTTGGCACACAGTCGACAAAAGGAGATCGAGTTGATTTGGATATAAGTGAGTGTTCGGTTGAGTCATCAAATTTGGTCGTTTATAGATAGATCTTCGTACAAGCTTCACCGTGTAAGCCAGCGTGATATTCCTGCTGCTTTGTTCGATCTACTACAGCCTGAACGGTCTAGCACTAATTGATCTGGTTTTAATTAGGCATCAACACTTGACATGGTGTCCGGAAAGCAGTGCGAGCGTTTCTTTTTCTTCTCTGCGTATACGTATCAATTCAGAAAGTGACCCAAGATCATGTTAGGATTTATGGGCTTGGCCCAATTAAGTTATTCAAATAAATCCCAGGAAAATCTCAAAAGCCCATATAAGTGGATGGCAAAGGGATAGGTGGAACCAATAGCACCATATTGCTAGCTCTTGTGGAGTAGAGCTAACTTAAATATGGAAGCCACACTCACTCACCAAGTCATGGATGAGAGGAGAGAGTGTGGAGAGCCACACGCGCGCGCGCGCTCGCTCGCCTCGCCGGGCCGGGGCGGGGCGAAGGGCGCGGGCGCACGACATGCGCGTGAATGGTCCGCCGAAATCCGGCCCCTCGCCTTGCGGGGGCGCGAAGCACTGGGGTCGCGGACTCGGCCCTATAAAAGGAGCCCGGCAGCCAGCCTCCAAATCATCCCAGATCCCAGTTCGCTTTCGCCTCTCTTCATAGCTGAGCCGCCTTTTAGTTCCCTTCGTCCCGACCGCAGAGGTGCATCTGCGATCAGGAGAGCAGGTCTCCGGAACCCTTCGTCTTCTAGATCCTGCACCGGGAGAGGGCGAATAAGGTTTTTGGGAAGCGTCTTCACGCGACTGCTCGTGATCTGCTGACCTCGTCAACCCATCTGATCCTGGCGCGCGCCAACAATCAGTAAGTCTAATCAGTACGCATCATCTGATTTGGCTTTTATTTCAGTTCTTCTGATTTGGTCATGATTTATATTCGGAATTTAATTTGGAATTTGTCTAATTATTCAACAATCCAAAAACCTTATTGTAGACAATTTCCTAGTTTTTCTATGGCTGCTTTTGCCGACGCGCTGAAGCCAGAAAAGTTTAATGGTATGCACTTTAAGAGATGGCAAGTCAAGGCCACGCTCTGGCTTACTGCTATGAATGTCTTCCATGTTAGTAAAGGCAGACCTGAGGGTCCACTGACTCCTGAACAGGAGAAAGAGTACGACCATGCCAATACTATGTTCACGGGAGCCGTTCTTAGCGCCCTTGTTGACCGTCTGGTTGATGCGAATATGCAGTACACAGACGGGAAACAGTTGTGGGATGCACTTACTACTAAGTATGGTGCATCAGATGCTGGCAGTGACCTGTATATCATGGAGAGCTTTCATGATTATAAGATGGTTGATAATCGCTCTATTGTAGAGCAAGCTCATGAAATACAGTGTATAGCCAAGGAGCTCGACCACCTTAAGATAGTCCTTCCTGACCGATTTGTGGCCGGATGCATTATTGCAAAGTTGCCTTCTACATGGAGGAACTTCGCCACAGCTCTGAAGCATAAGAGACAGGAGATATCAGTTGAAAATCTGATAGCGTCTCTGGATGTTGAGGAGAAAGCTCGGGCTAAGGACACGGGATCTAAAGGAGGCGAGGGCCACTCCAGCGCCAACATGGTTCAGAAGAACCACAACAAGGGCAAAGGAAAGCCAAAATCTAACAAGCCCAACAAAACTACCAACTTCAAGAAGAAGAAGAACAAGGCTGAATTGACATGTTTCGCATGTGGCGAGGCGGGTCATTTTGCCAAGGATTGTCCCGATCGAGCGGATCGCCGTGGCAAAAAGGGCAATGTCAACACAGTGGTCGCTAGCAATGAGGAAGACAAAGGGTATGGTAATTTACCTTTCATCTTCTCAGTATTTCAATCACCTAGCTGGTGGCTTGATACTGGTGCTAATGTTCATGTGTGTTCTGACATCAACTTGTTCTCTTCTTATCAGGGCGCCCGGGATTCTTCCGTGCTAATGGGGAATGGGTCACATGCTTCTGTTCATGGCACTGGCACGGTGGATCTGAAGTTTACTTCGGGAAAGATCGTGCAGCTGAAGAACGTGCATCATGTCCCTTCTATACACAAGAATCTCGTTAGCGGAACCCTTCTATGTAGAGATGGGTTCAAGGTAGTTTTAGAGTCCAATAAATTAGTTGTGTCCAAGTCTGGACAATTTATTGGTAAAGGCTATGATTGCGGAGGCTTGTTCCGCTTTTCTTTGTTAGATTTCAATAATAAGTCTGTGAACCATATTTGTGCTAATGTTGATGATCTTGCGAGTATTTGGCATTCTCGTTTGTGTCATATTAATTTTGGCTCTATGTCTCGGCTTGCAACCATGAGTTTAATTCCGAATATCACCATAGTCAAAGGTTCTAAGTGCCATAGTTGTGTGCAGTCGAAGCAACCTCGAAAGCCTCATAAGGCTGCTGAGGAGAGACACCTGGCACCACTAGAACTCATACATTCTGATCTTTGTGAGATGAATGGTGTGTTGACAAAAGGTGGTAAGAGATACTTCATGACATTGATTGATGATGCGTCTAGATTTTGCTATGTATACTTGCTAAAAACTAAAGATGAGGCTTTAGACTACTTTAAAATCTATAAGGCTGAGGTTGAAAACCAACTAGAGAGAAAGATCAAACGTCTTAGATCAGATCGTGGTGGTGAGTTCTTTCCCAAAGTCTTTGACGATTTCTGTGCAGAACATGGCATTATTCATGAGAGGACTCCTCCCTATTCACCCGAGTCAAACGGGATTGCTGAAAGGAAAAACCGTACGTTGACTGACCTGGTGAATGCCATGTTAGACACTTCTGGTTTATCTAAGGCATGGTGGGGGGAGGCAGTCCTGACTTCATGTCATGTTCTGAATAGAATTCCTATGGGCAAAGAAGAGAAAACCCCTTATGAGAAGTGGGTTGGGAGAAAACCATCACTTTCATACTTGCGCACTTGGGGGTGCATGGCGAAAGTCAATGTACCAATTAATAAAAAACGCAAGCTTGGTCCAAGGACAGTGGATTGTGTCTTTCTTGGATATGCTTCGTGTAGCATAGCATATAGATTTTTAGTAGTTAAATCTGAAGTTCCTGATGTGTATGTTGATACTATTATGGAATCACGTGATGCTACTTTCTTTGAGCATATATTTCCAATGAAAGACATTCATAGCAATTCTAGATACTCTTCTGAGATAATTCCTGAACATAATACACCTATTGAGAGTTTTGAACAGCCACATGAAATTGTCCTAGAGGAGGATGACAATGATGCTCCTAAAAGGAGCAAGAGACAAAGGGTTGAAAAATCCTTTGGTAATGATTTCATTGTGTACCTTGTGGACGATACTCCTACTACCATTGCAGAAGCATTTGCATCTCCAGATGCAGATGATTGGAAAGAAGCAGTTCATAATGAGATGGACTCTATTCTTTCAAATGGTACGTGGGAAGTCACTGATCGACCCTATGGATGCAAACCCGTGGGTTGTAAGTGGGTGTTTAAAAAGAAGCTCAAGCCTGATGGTACAATTGAAAAGTACAAGGCTAGGCTTGTGGCTAAAGGCTATACTCAGAAAGAAGGAGAAGACTTCTTTGATACTTACTCACCTGTTGCTAGAATGACCACTATTCGAGTACTACTTTCTTTGGCTGCCTCGTATGGTCTCCTTGTTCATCAGATGGATGTAAAGACAGCTTTTCTTAATGGAGAGCTGGACGAGGAAATCTATATGGAACAACCTGATGGATTTGTAGTAAAGGGTCAAGAAAGCAAGGTGTGCAAGTTATTGAAATCTTTGTATGGTCTGAAGCAAGCACCAAAGCAGTGGCATGAGAAGTTTGACACTACTCTAACGTCTGCAGGCTTTGCCATTAATGAGGCAGACAGGTGTGTATATTATCGCTGTGGTGGGGGCGAAGGAGTTATATTGTGCTTATATGTTGATGATATATTGATATTTGGCACAAACATTGATGTGATCAATGAAGTCAAGTCTTTTCTATCAAAGAGTTTTGATATGAAAGATCTGGGAGAAGCTGATGTGATTCTAAACATCAAGCTGATTAAGGCAGATGGTGGGATTACTCTCTCGCAATCTCACTATGTTGAAAAGGTTTTGAAGCGATTTGGCTTCTCTGAGTGCAAACCTTCTTCAACACCTTATGATCCCAGTGTGACACTGCGAAAGAACAAGAGAATTGGTTTAGACCAATTGAGATACTCTCAGATTGTCGGTTCACTCATGTATCTTGCTGGTGCAACAAGGCCCGATATCTCGTTTGCTGTGAGCAAATTGAGTAGGTTCATGTCAAACCCCGGGACTGATCATTGGCATGCACTTGAGCGGGTTATGCGCTACCTGCAAGGTACAATGAGTTATGGAATTCACTATTCTGGTCAGCATGCAGTACTTGAAGGATATAGTGATTCGAACTGGATATCTGATGCAGACGAGCTTTATGCCACCAGTGGTTATGTCTTTACTATTGGTGGAGGTGCGGTATCATGGAGGTCATGCAAGCAGACCATTTTGACGAGGTCAACCATGGAAGCCGAGCTAGCTGCACTTGACACAGCAACCGTTGAGGCAGAATGGTTGCGTGAACTCTTGATGGACTTGCCGGTGGTTGAGAAACCAATACCAGCTATCCTTATGAACTGTGACAATCAGACAGTGATTGCTAAAGTGACGAGTTCTAAGGATAATGGAAAGTCATCAAGACATGTCAAAAGACGATTGAAGTCTGTCAGAAAGTTGAGAAACTCCGGAGTTATAAGTGTGACTTATATTTCAACAGATAAGAATCTGGCAGATCCTTTTACCAAGGGACTACCACGTAATGTGATAGAAATCGCATCGAGAGAGATGGGTATGAGACCCGAATAAAGTTGCCATGGTGGAAACCCAGTCTATGTGATCGGAGATCCCGTGAATTAGGTCCTGGGAAGAACAAGCCATTGGTGAACTGAGGAGAGTAACCTTTGACCCTCTCTAAGTAAAGATGCAATACTCTCAAATGCTGTAAGGCAGGTTGGCTTTGTGCCTTAATGTGTTCTGTTGGCTTGTATTAGCGAAGATGTTGTCCTGCAGAACATTCTTGAAAGAACACACCTATATGAGTTAGACTGTCTAACGTCGCAGTCTATGAGATCTGGGTGATCTCTAGTAAACTCATGAAGAGACCTTGGAGTACGACGTATATGCTCCACCCGAGAAGGGGACTACTGGTAGCCAAGTACTAGTCATGACTTCAAGTGAAACCCATTCACGCAAAACTTGCAATTCAAGGCATAGTCCATTGTCCAAGTTGTGGGTTGGTGTAACTTGGAGTTCTAGGCGGAAGTTCAACTTAACAGTCTCTGCTGAAAAACTAGTATATTAAACAGTAGTGAACAGTGGCGAAAACTGCAGATGGGCATTTGAGATCTGGTGGGGGATTGTTAGGATTTATGGGCTTGGCCCAATTAAGTTATTCAAATAAATCCCAGGAAAATCTCAAAAGCCCATATAAGTGGATGGCAAAGGGATAGGTGGAACCAATAGCACCATATTGCTAGCTCTTGTGGAGTAGAGCTAACTTAAATATGGAAGCCACACTCACTCACCAAGTCATGGATGAGAGGAGAGAGTGTGGAGAGCCACACGCGCGCGCGCGCTCGCTCGCCTCGCCTCGCCTGGCCTGGCCTGGCCTGGCCGGGGCGGGGCGGGGCGGGGCGGGGCGGGGCGAAGGGCGCGGGCGCACGACATGCGCGTGAATGGTCCGCCGAAATCCGGCCCCTCGCCTTGCGGGGGCGCGGCTACCTTTTGCCGTTTGATTTTTTGGTTTCTTGGCTGTTACGCTTATCCTAACCGATCCCTATAAAATCTCAACTGATTGCGAGATTTTCGTGGGCGGATAAGCACTGGGGTCGCGGACTCGGTCCTATAAAAGGAGCCCGGCAGCCAGCCTCCAAATCATCCCAGATCCCAGTTCGCTTTCGCCTCTCTTCATAGCTGAGCCGCCTTTTAGTTCCCTTCGTCCCGACCGCAGAGGTGCATCTGCGATCAGGAGAGCAGGTCTCCGGAACCCTTCGTCTTCTAGATCCTGCACCGGGAGAGGGCGAATAAGGTTTTTGGGAAGCGTCTTCACGCGACTGCTCGTGATCTGCTGACCTCGTCAACCCATCTGATCCTGGCGCGCGCCAACAATCGGTAAGTCTAATCAGTACGCATCATCTGATTTGGCTTTTATTTCAGTTCTTCTGATTTGGTCATGATTTATATTCGGAATTTAATTTGGAATTTGTCTAATTATTCAACAGATCAGGCTCGTGATTCTTGTGCTAATAATGGGGATAACCGAGCACTGCACGGATGCCGCAGCTAACCATTCCACATCTCTCCCGTAGTGATTTGGCCACGCCGCGCGTTGACGAACACGCGCGTGCAGAAGCCACACGAGCTGAAGCAACCGTCGTCGGGCCTGGCCACTTTTTTCGCCTCGTTCCGTAGCAGCTGCAGGTACACTTAGCTCTGGTTGATGGCACGCAACGCAATGCCCATGGCTGGCTGGCCGAGAGGGAAATTAAAGCTAGCGAGACAGGGACAGAGAAGGCAATAAAATCAGTCTGCGCCGGCTGGCCTTAAGTATTTTCAGAGCAGGGTAAAGAAGTCTTTACTTCAATAACTGTTGCTGATCGGTGACTCTGAATGAATCCTGAATGAATCCTGTGGCTGTATAGTAGAGTTCATAATAGTTAGCTCAGCTGTCAAAAAAATCGCTAATAGAATTAGCTAGCTAATAAATGGCTGACTAACTATTAGTTGATTTTAGCTGAGTTTGAACTAGCAAATGTACTAATGGATAGGGTGTAAGTGTAACTAATGGTTAGTTGGAATATTAGCTAGGAGTGTTTGAATGTTTCAATTAAAAACAGCTAATAGCTGAACTATTGGTTGGATTGTTTGGATGTTTTCAGCTAATTTTAGCAGAAAACTATTAGATTCAAACAAGTCCTATATCATTCCTATGTATCCGTTTTTATAGACTCCTATAACACATTCTCTTCTATATATCTTATTCCTCTCTAACAATGTTATGTATATCTCATCCTCTATACGTCAAAGAACTATAAATGTCATATCATTATACACATCTTAATTCTATTTTATTTAAATACATAATAATGATTTTATTATTGTATGACTTCTTATCTTATATATTTATTGTGTCCTCCTACCTTATATATTATTAATAATTTTATATGAATGTATGACTTGCGTGAATTTTTGAAGTCAATAAATGGTACATGTTACAGTTTTTACCGAGCGTATTTTAGATTTCGATCATAACCGGTGTAATTTTTGTACCGAACTTTCGTTTCCGATGTTTCTGAATTATCGATGTCGTTTCCGTTTCCGTAGTTACCGATTTTGATCTCGTTTCCGAGGAAACATATGAAAAAGAAAATAATTTTAATGTTTACTGATCGTTTCCGACCGTTTTCACCCTAATTGTAAGTAATTTAGTAAGATTCTAATTTTTTTCCCTCCAATCCTATGTCTAGGGCTCTAGGCTGTATATAGCATGTAGGGCACTAGGGCTAAGACTAGCTCCAACAAAGAGCTCTAAAGGGTCCTGTACCCTAAATTTAGAGGACGAGGACGTCCTCTACTCCCTCCAGCAACGTCCTCTAAATGGTCCTCTAAATTTAGAGAACGCTGCTGGATCCTCTATATGTAGAGTTTCTCTAAACGGTTTTCTATCTATTTGAATACTTTAAACAACCGGTTTAATAAAACTAAAATATGTACAATACATTTGAGAGTATGACAAATACGTATGTACAAAAATTAAAAAATTAAAAATGTCTTTAATATATGTATTTACATATAGAGGACGTGATTTAAAGGACGTTGTTGGAGAGAAAATAGATATAGGAGATGGAATTTTTTAGAGAAGACTGTAAAGAACAGATATAGAGGATGTATATAGAGGACGTTGCTGGAGGCCTAGGTTGAAACGCGAGTCCTGCAACTTCGATCGAACCCCCCGGTGTGGTTTGGTGGGCTGACCAACCATGCCCCTTGGCGACGGAAGGCAACGGGAGACGGAGTCACAAAAACAAAAAAAACATGGTCTAATAGCATCTCCAATTGTTCTCTAAACAGAGCTTTTTGGGATTATGATCCTCCCGTCCGCTGGCTTCGCCCCGCTGGTACTCCGCAGCGCGTCGTCGCTCCTCTGGTCTTCTCGAGCTCGCCAACTCGCTGGTAAGGTGAGATTTTCCTTTGAGCGCCCGCTAACAGCGCACGCCCTCGGTAAAAGACGTCGATGCCCTCCCCATTCCTCAACTCACCGTCCCCTATTGTGACCTAACCCTAACTCTTAGAAGCTCCTCCTTCCAGCGCCGTCAAGCTCCTTCATCGGAGGTCCTCCTTCCCTGCAATGTCGTCGAGGGGGAAGAAGAGGCTAGTGGTCGAGGTGGATCTCGATTTAGATCCTGCAGCTGAGGTCACCGCCGCCTTCGATCGACTCTGTGTTTCCGTAGTGAACAAGCCGCCACCAGCTGCCGCCGTTGGTAAGGATTCAGCCTCCTCCACCTTGGTCAACAGTGTAGCCTTTGGTAAGGATTCTTCCTCCTCCGCTCGATCTCCTCCGACGATGTCCACCGAACAGCCTCACTCATGGAGCACTCCGGCCGTCACCACTCCATTGTCAGCAGCATCAACTGTGCCGGTAACAAAAGCACTACTTCTTCAAGGACTGAATCGAGTATGGTGGCATGAACTGAATTTAGTACTGAAATGGTTGCTCTTTTTCTTTTGTTTTGCAGTATGCCAGGTACAAAGAGGTCTATAATGGCCTTAATGACGCCATTGAAGAGATGCAGAAAGTAGCGATGAATTTGAAGGCATTGTCTACTGAGTACATTGTTCCTGAGCCTTCTTTGGGTAAAGAGATCTTGGTGAACCAATTAATGTGGCGCGTTCATGAGCTTGCGCAGTCACTAGATGAAGCATTGTATCGATCTCTACTCGCTCAGGCCGGTCCTTCACCACCCTTGTCTGAGTATTTTGACAACGACAGATCAGATGATGAAGCCCACATGATGAGTGGTGGGGATTGGGCTCTGGAAGATGTTAATTTTGAAGAGATTCGGGATCGTATGAGGAACTAGAATTTGGGAGGCAGTGCTTAGCCCATCAACTGGTTGTAGTAATTTGTAATGTAGTATTTGTGATGTAATACATCTAGTAAGTCTTTTGTCGGCAACAAGAGACTACCATATTTGTTCGCTGTTCTGTCAAGTATGTGTCAGTTCGAGTATGTGTTTGTTCAAGTATGTGTATGTTCTAGTATTTGACAGATTAATGTGAGAACAATGTGTGTGTTCGAGCATTTGTCAGCACAATTTGTGAACTAAATGTCTGTTCGAGCAGTTGTCAGATTAAGCTATGTTTGCAGTCGTTGTTGCACTATCTGTCAGGCAATAGTATGTATCACTTGCCATTGCAGGTACTCAAACATATATCACTTGCCATTGCAGCAACAGAATCAATTTTGGCGTTGCACTTTCCAACATGTATCAAACAGGTTCACATGTTCACACAGATTACACATACAAGTTCTTAAAACAGGTCCAAGACAGATTAGACAGATTCAAACTACAGCAGCAGTGAGGCTTTCTTCTTCGGTGTAATCTTGCGTACGACTCTTCTAATCTTTCTTGGAGGCGATGAAAGGCCAGCTTCTGCAGTTGGGGTGTTGACACCAGGAACAGCACTAGGAACAGCACCAGCAACAACACCAGGAACAGCCTCTGCAGTAGGGATGTTGACACCAGGACCAGCCATGTTTTCTTTGGGAAACCACTGTTTTGTGGTATTCATCCTTGGTTTTCGTTTTCTGCATATAAACATAACAATCAGATGTATATTATTAACATGAAACCTATATTAATAATGATCTATTTGTGGCTTACCTCTTTTTAGTTCCATTAAGGGGGCATTTTGGGCTTGCTTTCCGATGACCTAGTTGACCACAATTTGGGCACTTTATCTTTCCTCTTAGTATCTTTCTCTCATTTTCATTTTCATTTCCAGATACTTTTTTCTTTCCTTTACCACCTTCAAGGCAACTTTTAATTCTATTCTTTCTCTGTCGACCAACAGATCGTTTCCCAAGTGGTGCCCCTACTTCGTCGGCTAGGTTGACTTTGGGCCAAAAGGACTTATCACCCAGGGACTCAATCATTCTACCATAAGCTTTTTAAAATTTGTCCACTGAAAAATAATCATCAACGAAATGCTCCATTCCTACATCTCGCAACTGTTGCGCTATTATAACCACAAGACCGTGTTGACAAGGTTTCCCAGTGTGCTGCCATTCCAGACATGAGCAATATCTCTGTTCGGCCTTTACAATGTGCCGAGACTGAATGTTGGTGGTGTCCCTCACCTCGGCATGGTAATGATCACCTTTTTGAAGTGACAAATGACCCAACCCTCTTGTTTTGGCCTTTAAGACATTTAGGATTGCAGGTAGTATCTTTCCACCCAATTTTTCCCCGATCCTCCTTCTTCTAAAAAAAAGGTCCATAACCATGCTTCTGATCTTGTCAGCCAGTTCACAAACAGGAAGATCTTTGTAGTCTTTCACCCAGTTGTTGAAAACCTATGCAATGTTATTTGTTATGTAATCACACCTTATCGCTGGGTTGAAACCACATCTATACCACAACAAAGGATGCCACTCATCTAGCCAGTTCTTGACTCCCATCACATCCCTTACATTAGCAAAATGGTGCTCAAAGACAGTGCTTCTGTAAGCCCGTGCAGCAGGATACATGTGTTCGGAACCAGAGAAATGCTTCACATAATTTTGCATTAGATGGCGAAAGCATTCTCTCTTCTCAGCATTAGGGAATATTTCCTCCACCGCTCCAGTTAGTCCTTTGCAAGCATCTGAACAAATTGCTAGTAGAGGAAGGTCTCCAATTGCCTTATGTAACTGTTTCATGAACCAAACCCAACTCTCTTTCGTCTCAGACTCAAAGAAACCAAATGCTACTGGAAACATCCAATTGTGCCCGTCAACACTAGTAGCAGAGGGTAAGTGACCACTCCATCTACCATTGAGTGCAGTTGAGTCAATACTCAAATAGGGCCTACAACCTTCACGAAATCCTTGCAGACAAGGGCCGAAAGCACAAAAGAATCTACTGAAATAAAGTTTCCCAGCCTCAACTACAAGATCAAACTCAATCACTGAATCTGGCATAACCTCCAATACAGCTTCCTTCCAACTAAACAATAGTCTGAAGCTATCCTCCCAGCTGCCATATAACTCTGTTAGGGCCTTTTCTTTCCCTTTCCAGACGGTATCATAAGCAATACTGCAATTGTGCTGCTCTTGTAACAGGGTCTGCAATTCTTTAGCTCCCATATGCGGTTTGTTGGTAAGGATGGGAAGCGCTAAGGAGGCAACCCATGAGCTGGTTGGTGTTGTGGTCTTCCTTTGACCACTAGAAGTGCAAGTGTGGTGGTCAACAATGACTGAAACCTGCATAAAATAAATCATTTACACCGTTTTAGCATCACAACATGGTCCGAAGAAAGTTCAATGATCAAAAAAACAAGTACTAAAAAATACTCACAACTATAGTGGGGGAACCAGCAACTTCGGGTCTCGCATTAATTCTCCAAGGGCAATCACCACCTTTACAGTAACCACGATATCTGAATGGAGCGCTTGACTCAATTCCTAACTCAAACTCATTGTTAATCGCGTATTGCCTTATAGCCAGTCTAAATTCTTTCATATGCTTGTATAAACTACCAACCTTCATAATAGGGTTCGATCGGTTACAAACTAATATTCGCTCTCCTGGTATAGGATCCTTGCAGGGTAATGCACCTATTTCATCATCAGAATCATCATTTCTGTTGCGAACTGGACATGGTCTACAACTAAAAGCTTGTTGTCTCGCATTCGATTCCTGATTATCTTCATCCATTAAGCCCAACTTGTCATACATGACAGCCTCTGACACAACCTCTTGTGCTCCTTCTTCCTCCCATATTTCCTCAATTTCTATGGAGCCCCAATCAATTTGTAAACCCTAAACCGACATACTAGTCACTCACTGCAAACAAAATGAAATATACATAAACAAAATGGCATAACCTTACATCTGCAAATGATGCATCCGGAGGTGGAAGAAGGGGCCTATGAGCAGGGGGGTCGCCTGGTATGTCAATCCCCAAGCCGGCGCACCTCCATTCCTCTGACTCACGATCCTCTCCGTCCATGGCGCAACCAACTACTACTGCAGGACTCAGTGAATGAAGGGAATGCAGGGGTACCAGGGCGCTACACGGTGGGGGGGATGCGCCTTCCTCCATGGCAGCAGGGAGTTGGAAGGACGTCCACGCTGACCGAACCTTCGTTCGTCCGTGGCGGCCGGACTGGGGAAAATGGGCAGCAGCACGAGTGAAAAAGGAGCAAGAGGAGGAAGGGAGGGAGGGGTAGATCAGTCACAGAATGACTTTTACCGAGGGCGTGCGCTGTTAGCGGGCGCTCAAAGGAAAATCTCACCTTACCAGCGAGTTGGCGAGCTCGAGAAGACCAGAGGAGCGACGACGCGCTGCGGAGTACCAGCGGGGCGAAGCCAGCGGACGGGAGGATCATAATCCCAAAAAGCTCCTCTAAACAACTATATGATCTTAGATTTAACAAGTGAACAGAAAAACATTTCTCCAATAGTTCTCTAAGTAAACTTGCTAAATATAGTTACTTGCTATCTAACTCTATTTGCTCTCCAGATTTAGCAACTAGATAGCCACTCCTGATAACAGTTGACAACAATTTTTTTCGGCACCCATGCAAATTATCCAGGTTCAACGCTTTCTTCTTTCTCACCCGTGAGGCCGCAAAGCAGTCAGATACCTAGAGCTAGACAAAAAACCTGTTACCCATTAATCACACCTGATTTACCTGAATCTAAACCCGATTTATCCGAACCCGAATTATCCGATCACTTGTCACCGTAGCGATCGACCGCCATGAAAAAATAGAAAATGAGACAATAGCATGTAACAGGAAACAGAAAATTGGTCCAACAAATCTAGATTTAGAATTAAAATACTTCCTAAATATTAGAAACTATTGGAGACCAAAGTATTTTCTGTTCCCAATACCTATTTAGCAACTTGCTAATCATGAGTTTTAGAGAACTTTTTTTAGAGAACAATTGGAGATGCTCTAACAGTTTCTTAAATGAGATCCTCAAATATATCAAATTTCTAAATATTTTTGTTTATGCCTCATTTAGTAGAGTTCTGGATCCTCTAAAAACAGTTCTATCTCTAGCACTTTAGGTTCTCTAAAGGAGTCGGAGCCATTTTGCAATTCATTTGGCAAACATCTTCTCTTATTGTTGGCACCGATCTGGTCACCAAACACTAGGCAATCTTGGCTGCACTATCTTTTGGGCTAGTTTAGTCGGCCTTTGCTTTTGCACAGATCGCATTTTTTTACTTTGTTTGTTTTATCAGCAGGTCGGATTTATTCTTCATGTATTTAGCAAGCAGCTGATCAAAAGCAGTGTTGGGGACTTGTTCTCAAATGCTATGAGTTAAGAACAAGGCAACATAGAAAATGTTAATCGGTAAAGTCCTTCGTCCTTCGAAGCATTATTTCCCTTAGGATATAATGATTTTCAGATGAAGGTTATGAGGGGCAAACCTTCATAAATACACTATACATTGACGAAGGATGAATCATAAGGAATATGAAGGATAACATAGACAATTGTATATTATTATTAACTTATTTTTGCATTATCATTATGTAGAAACAGAAATAACATCGAATTACAAATGTACCTTCAGCTTGAAGGAGACGAAAGTACAAGCGTGACGCAAAAGCGAATGTTAAAATCAGCGTGAACAGTACGGGGGTACTGTTCACCTATTTATAGGCGTGGGACGCAGCCCATACAAAATTACATTCATGCCCTTTACATTTGATAATAATTCTATAGTAATCTATCGAGGTCTGAATAGCATTTTCATCTTTAAGTCGGTTTCATTTTTTGCTACCATGCCGAAGCTTTCCTGTTCACATCTTCGGCGCTGTATGAACCTTCGTATTATTCTGGTCTTCTCCTGCTGTGATACCGACTTGAGTCCGAAGATACCTGCTCACGCATTATACTCCAGAAATATTGTTAAATCCTGTTTTTGAGGACCTTCGTAAGCCGAAGGCCCCCAACAGTAGCCCCTCGCAATATTAATTTGTTTTTAAAATAATAAATTTAGATTGCGACATGGACGAAGGCCTTACGCCGAAGGTCCGAAAAAATAATTTCCCTTTGCTAGAATAGCAACATTCACTGACAAGCGGGGTCTTTCAATTTTCAACGCACTGGGCGTATAAATAAGATCATACCGCAAATTCATTTGGCACGCTTTCTTGCCATCTGCTCCCGCTCACTCAATTTTTAGCTCTTGCGCACCAAGATTTGCTGAGCTTTTAAGTTTTGAAGCTTCGGCATTGAAAACAGTTTTTTAGTATTCCCGAAGATGTCTGAAGATAAGAAGGCTGCTACCGGGATGAAGCTGAGTCTCGATGAAGAGAAGAATCTGGGGTTTCTTATAGCAATGTCGAAGACCAATACAGAAAAAATCACCAAGGAGATTCTGGAAGGTTTGTCTGAAGATACTGGTGACAGCGACAGTTATGATGTGGACAGTGGTGGTGAAGACTCCGAAGATCGCCCTTGGCGACCAAGCCATGCGGTTTTCGGCAAATCAACTATCAAAGAAAATCATCTTGTCAACATGAGAGGAAGGTATTTCCGGGATTTGTCCGTTGTGAGGGCCGACGAAGGGGAAAAGACTTGTCCACACCCTGAAGAGAATGAAGTCGTAGTGTACCGAAGCTTTTTGAAAGCTGGACTACGATTTCCCCTGAGCAGCTTCGTCGTAGAGGTGCTGAAAATGTTTGAAGTCTATCTTCATCAACTTACCCCCGAAGCAATTATAAGGCTGAATATCTTCGTATGGGCCGTGAGAAGCCAAGGTCTGGAGCCTGATGCGAAAAGTTTCTGCAATATACACGAATTATCATACGAAACAAAACCTTGGGGTAAAGAACAGTATCACAATAATTTTGGCTGCTACAGTTTCGTTTCTCGGTCTGGGTCAAGCTGTCCCGTGCCAACCTTTCGGAAGAGATGGCCCGGCGACTGGATGACAGAATGGTTTTATGTGAAGAATGACCTGGCAGTACGGGAAGATATTAAAGGTATAATTATGCGCCCTATTTGGCAAAGCTTCGGCCTGCGGAGGCCGAAGGTTGAAATGAGTGAAGCTGCCGAAGAATGCCAGAGAGCCTTCGGTGTTATTTGTTCTTTTATTGGAACGAGAGATTTGGTACAAGAACATATTGCCTTCAGAGTATGGCCGCTCGCGGAGAAATGGGAAATGCCGCAAGAAACCATAAAGGAGGCCGACGAAGGTGGACTTATCAGGCTGAAGTACACTTTCAAGTTCGGAGATAAATTCGTTGAGCCAGATGATGACTGGTTAAAGAGTATTGAAAATTTAAGTGATGAACTGCTTGGGGCTTATTCGAAGGCCGAAGATACTGCACTGTCAGCAGCCTTTGGAGGCCGAAAAAAGAAAAGGCTGAACCGGGTGTTTGATGCAATCGGGTTTGTCTACCCTGACTATCGTTATCCCATTCGAGGGCAGAAAAGAAAAAAACACAACCTCTGCGAAAGAAGAAGCTGCAACTGCTCCTAGCGAGCCAGAACCGAAAAGAAAGAGGATAAAGGTCCTCACACATCGGCCACGCTATATTGAACCAACTTCGGTGCCTGAGTTCACCGGAGAAACTTCTTCGGCCACCGAAGCTGAAAAGCCAATCAAGCCAACCTTGCTGCCAGAAGTCGCAGAAATGGCCGAAGCGCCAACAAGGATAGAATTGGAAAAACCGAAGATTTTGATACCAGAAACCAAAGAGATGGCCGAAGCGCCATCCACAGAAAAAATGGAAGAAGTGAAAAAACCAATTGAGGAAAAAACATCAGAAGTTTTGAGTCCTGCAGCAAATGTTGAGACAGTAAAAAATCAAAAGGTGCCAGCAGCGACTCCGAAAAGAAAGAGAATGGTCAATGTGCTAGATGTTCTGGAAACAATTAAATCTTCAAGCACACCTCCGAAGAAGATTGTTGCCATTCCTGAAGCGAAAACTAAAATTTCTGATACTAAAGCTCCAGAGCAAGAAACTGAAGCCGAAGCTGGGTCCTCAGAGCCCACGAAGATAAAATCCTTGGAAACCGAGGAATAAAAAATAACAGAGCCAACTTTTGTTGAAGAAATCAGTGTCATTGCCCCCGAAGCATCCCCCAAAGTCCTTGATTATATTGTTCGTCATGCTTCGGGGAAACAATTATCAGAAAAAGAAAAACAAGAGGCCCAGCTTTACGCCCAAAAACTGAAGTATCCAAAGGGGGCGTTAATATTCAATGGCAGTGGAGAAGAAGACTTTTTGTATTGTCTCCCTGACAGCAAGGAGATTTCTGTCTGTCGAGAGATGAGCAAGAGCTTCGGATTCCCAACACTAGAAGACGGGCTCTCGGTGCTGTCGAAAAACGATCTGGCCGACAGCCTGGCATACAATAGCTTAAAGGTACAAAAAATGAGATCTTTGTACTTTTTCTTTGAAACCAAAATGTTTCATTTACTTAAATCTATTGACGCACACATATCCTTCCCCGCAGGGCCTTATACTTAGCAATGCCCTCAGGGCCCAAAAAGATACCGAAGACGAAGGGTGCGCTATTGCCCTGAGCAACCTTCGTTCCGAAGTAATTGAACTAAGGAACGAAGGTCTCGAAAAAGATAAAATATTACATTCATTGATAAATAGAATAAAAGAAGACGAGGCTACTTTTAAGGGTCAAGCTGAGGCACAGAAACTTGAAATTGAAGATCTTCGAAAACAACTGGCCAGAGCCAAAGAAGAACGCATACTTGAAGAAACGAAGCGAGAACTTAGCGACCAATGGGCAAATCATTTAGAGGGAACTGTTGAAGAGCTTCGTTCGTCCAAGAAAAGATGCTACAACAAATCTATGGAGTGTGTCAAGAAGTTAAAAGCTAGCTTCGCCAGCGTCGGCGCATTCTCAAGCGAAGAAAACTTTACAAGAGGCAACCCCGAAGGTCCCATCGAATGGATTGATCACGAAGCTGAGGCCTTCGAGGAAATTTTAAATAGCCGTGGAGACATATGTGCTTTCTCGGGTGCCAGGGGAATTGCCACCACTTTAGAGAAAAAGGGCTGCGAGCATGTAAAGATTTTAGCGCAATCCGAAGCTGCCTTGTCCTTCGAAGATGCAAGAGATCCTTCGGCCGAAGCTAGCATGGTCGGTGGAAAATTTTTCACCGACGTCTGGGATAATGGTGGCCGAGAAATGGCTCGAGAAATTATTCGAAAAAGCGAAAAGGGCATTCACGATGCTAGAGAAGTAGCTGAGGCTGCTGAGAAGAGCGCAGAGCCCGAAGGGCAACTAGGTATTAACTAATGGTTTTTATTGTGTTGTAATTTTTGGTTTTAAACTTCGTTTGCAATTTGTAATAGCAATGTAGTCGTATCCTGTCCTCCTTCAGATCCTGCTAAAGCGTGTCCGGGCTCTCAGCCGAAAGGAGACGACGAAATTAAAAAGATGGCTGAAGCTATTATGGACGAAGTTGTCAATCGACTCCTGAATGAGGCTGCAGAAGTTGTTCTGAGAGAAGATTAAATACTATTGTAAAAAAAACTTCTAAAATGTAATATGTGTGACATCTTGTAGCCCTGAATGTAATATACCTGCTTTTATTGTTTAATTCTTTACGATGCATGAAACTTTACATACGTACCGTTTTTGAGTCTTTGACGAAAAAACACCTTCCCTTCTTTTCATGCTTCGTGAAGAATAATTTTCATTTGTCACAACAATATTCGTAGTGTTCTGATGAATAATATCCAAGCTTCGGGAAGATGTTCTCCGAAGCTACACTTCCGAAGATCAATAGTGTATCTGCTTGCAACTTAGCATGATTTTCCCCTTTCAAAACATTCTTCCGAAGATCGATGTCATGTCCCTTTCTTGTGCCATATGCAGCATGATGTATGATGCTTATGCTATGCGAAATGATGTTATGATGTTATGTTGTGTAAGATGGTGTTTATTCCGAAGATACACACACATTCTTGCGATAAAACACATAGTCTTTTTGAATCAGCGTTGTCTTTTTACTATAAGCCTCTCTTAGGAGCTTCTTCGCCTTTTACTTCAGCGGAATCAGCGTTTATTTTTCGCTGTAAGCCTCCCTTAGGAGCTTCTTCGCCTTTTACTTTCAGCGGTATTCGCGTTGACTTTTCGCGCTTCGCCTTTTACTTAGGCGGTATCAGCGTTGACTTTTCGCTGTATGCTCTGCATTCCCTTTGGAACGACTTTGGAGCAGAAAACTTACACTGCGCTCCCTTTGGAACTGCTTTTTGTGACTTCGGCAAACTTACTCTGCGTTCCTTAGAACGACTTTTTGTTGCTTCGAAGAATTTTCGATAATTCGAAGGTCCTCTTTGTTATCACAAATCTTTAAACTTCAACAACTTAAGCCTGTGAAGAAAATATATTTTCCTTGTGGGAATCAACGAAACTATTTACATGAAACCTAAACAATGTCCTTTATTACACAGAAAATAAAACTGAATGAAAAAGATTGCTATTAAGGTAGGATATTTGTCAATAGATGTGCTTTGACTCTGGCACAGTGCTGTTGACTGTGCGAGCTTCGGACTGTTCTCTGAAGTCCCTTTGGTGTGGAGCATATTGGCTCCCTTCTGGCTGCTGGCCTTGTTGCAGCGGTGGTGGAGGCGGAGGCTGTTGCCAGGAAGCTTGAGGTTGACTCGCTGAAGCAACAGAAACTGCAGGGTGATTGCCTACATACTCTGGGATGTAAGGCGAATGATACGAAGCAGTGTGCATGACCTGCTTCGGCTGAGCCTGTTGTGCTGCAGCTTCGGCTATTTCCTTTTGCTTCTGGATGGTAACATGGCACATCCTGGTGGTATGGCCTTTGTTCTCACCACAGAACAAGCAAAAAATTCTTCTTGGCTGATCGCCAAATCTTCCGCCGAAGCCCCTGGCACCTCTGCCTCTCGGAGCTGGTGGTCGGAAGGAGCCTTGCTGTTGCCCCGAAGCCTGTGAGGAACACTGTGGCCTTTGCTGTTGGCTCCCTCTATCATCATTTTGGGTAGAGTTATGAATTGATCTAACGTGCCTCGGATAGAACCTCCCTCCGAAGCCCCTGGTCATTTCAGAAAACCTGAAAGCCTCCTCCCTTCTTTGGCGAAAATCATTATCGGCCCGAATGTACTCGTCCATCTTCTGGAGCAGCTTCTCCAAAGTTTGAGGAGGCTTCCTAGCGAAGTACTGAGCTGACGGTCCTGGCCGAAGCCCGTTGATCATGGCCTCAATGACAATTTCGTTGGGCAGTGTTGGTGCCTGTGCCCTCAAACGCAAGAACCTCCGGACGTACGCCTGAAGGTACTCTTCGTGATCCTGGGTGCACTGGAATAGAGCTTGAGCCGTGACCGGCTTCGTCTGGAACCCTTGGAAGCTGGTTAACAACAAGTCCTTCAGCTTTTGCCACGAAGTGATCGTTCCTGGTCGAAGGGAGGAGTACCAGGTTTGAGCAACACTCCTGACAGCCATAACAAAAGATTTTGCCATGACCGCAGCATTGCCACCATACGAAGATACTATTGCTTCGTAGCTCATCAAAAACTGCTTCGGGTCTGAGTGGCCATCAAATATGGGAAGCTGAGGCGGCTTGTAGGACGGAGGCCAAGGTGTAGCCTGCAGCTCAGCGGACAGAGGAGAAGCATCATCAAAAACAAAATTCCCATGATGGAAATTGTCATACCAGTCATCTTCATTGAGGAAACCCTCCTGATGAAGGTCTTGGTGCTGAGGCCTTCGGTGTTGCTCATCCTGAGTAAGATGACGAACTTCCTCAGAGGCTTCGTCTATCTGCCTTTGCAGTTCAGCTAGCCTGGCCATCTTTTCCTTCTTCCTTTGCACCTATTGATGAAGCATCTCCATGTCTCTGATTTCTTGGTCTATCTCATCCTCTGGCGGTGTCGGGCTAACAGCCTTCCTTTTCTGGCTTCGGGCCTCCCGAAGAGAGACAGTCTCCTGATTGTGGTCCAGCGGTTGGAGAGCTGCAGTGCCAGTTGCTGGAGCTTTCTTCGGCGCCATAGCGAAGGTTTATGATCGCCGAAGGTGTTCAAAAACTCAAAGAGTGGAAGTGAGTTCACCGGAGGTGGGCGCCAATGTTGGGGACTTGTTCTCAAATGCTATGAGTTAAGAACAAGGCAACATAGAAAATGTTAATCGGTAAAGTCCTTCGTCCTTCGAAGCATTATTTCCCTTAGGATATAATGATTTTCAGACGAAGGTTATGAGGGGCAAACCTTCATAAATACACTATACATTGACGAAGGATGAATCATAAGGAATATGAAGGATAACATAGACAATTGTATATTATTATTGACTTATTTTTGCATTATCATTATGTAGAAACAGAAATAACATCGAATTACAAATGTACCTTCAGCTTGAAGGAGATGAAAGTACAAGCGTGACGCAAAAGCGAATGTTAAAATCAGCGTGAACAGTACGGGGGTACTGTTCACCTATTTATAGGCGTGGGACGCAGCCCATACAAAATTACATTCATGCCCTTTACATTTGATAATAATTCTATAGTAATCTATCGAGGTCTGAATAGCCTT
The DNA here is from genome assembly GCF_902167145.1 of Zea mays. Taxonomy (NCBI): domain Eukaryota; kingdom Viridiplantae; phylum Streptophyta; class Magnoliopsida; order Poales; family Poaceae; genus Zea; species Zea mays. The sequence continues at coordinate 5,768,120 of NC_050104.1, read as the reverse complement.
TTCATCTTTAAGTCGGTTTCATTTTCTGCTACCATGCCGAAGCTTTCCTGTTCACATCTTCGGTGCTGTATGAACCTTCGTATTATTCTGGTCTTCTCCTGCTGTGATACCGACTTGAGTCCGAAGATACCTGCTCACGCATTATACTCCAGAAATATTGTTAAATCCTGTTTTTGAGGACCTTCGTAAGCCGAAGGCCCCCAACAAGCAGGGTTGACTTTGTTGAGTCGGCCAGACGTCTTAGAAGTGTTGTGCTTTACAGTACCTGTTTTAGGATGATGTGGTCTGACTGTCTAAGGTCGTTGCTGCTTCTGGTCATTCGCGGACTATTCAGCCTTCATAACTGAACTATGCGCGTCTGTTCCAGACTATTCGATCTTAGTGCCCAGACCGTCGGCGTAAGTAGGACAAGCGACCATGATCGTATGTGCGATCATACTTGCTCCCCGGTGCCTTCGGTCTTTCTTTCGTCAGGAGCCTTCCAAGTAACGGCTTGACGTGATATATTTGGCATGCAACTATCACCAATGATAATATTTTTTCCATTGCATTTATCAGTCGAACATGGCCGAACTAAGAACTTTTTGCTCGTCGGCTCTAATGTACTGACACGGACATGTGGTCTATCAATCTTCATCTCTTGAAATCTCAACCTACCTTCATTTATAGCCGATTATATTTGCCGACAAAAGAAATGAGCCATGCCATTTACAATATGTACGCTTTTTTAATTCTTCTAATGTAGGAATTGTATGCGACAATTTAATGTTACTATTCTTAAGCAACTCATCAAATATTTTATCATACTTAGCAACATTAAATGGGAACTTAACTTTCCTCTTTTGCGTCGAGTGCAGGCGAGAGCGAGCAGAAGATTTGGCCTTACTAGGCCAAACAAGCTCAGTGACATACAACTTTTTTGGCTATCCCCTGAGCTACTATTGTCATGAAAAATATTATGGGACTCATGTGTCCGGCTATATTTATGACGACCTTCAGCACTAGGACGGTCACAGGTGGTTTTCAGTGTTTCAGACGGTCTGACCTATGTGGTTGGATAGTCTGCGAAGGGACCGGACGATCTGGTACTATATCCGGAGTGTCTGATCATGTCGAGCATCGCATGCGAGCCTTGTGGTGGGCTCTACATGACTTCGAATTGTTCGACATAGAGGCCGAACAGTTCGATGGAGGACCGAATAGTCTAAGATCATGCACGGACTGTCCGGTCGTGCTCAGTGCCGATCCACCACATAGTGAAGATGACGACAACGGTTGCCCTGGATATGAGGTCATCAACATACCATAATATGGCTAGGACTGAGAAACCCTATTTGTTGTCGATGTGTTTGGTGCAATTATTTTGGTGCCCTATTCATGTGAGAAAAAATTAGGCGTATGAGATTTTTCTAAAGCATGTATCATTTTCTCTATATCCTCCGTCATATTTTTAATCTACCTATCAAAAGAAATTCAAATAGATTTAAGATCTTCAAATGATGTGACATTATTTACAGTGGGAGCTGTTGTAGCAAGGCTGACAGAGAATCAAAGTTTATTTCCCTCTCTCGGACAACCTTCTGGTGACGATCTATACTAAAGTATGAGAGGTACCACTTCTCCATAAATTCATGCTTCTGAGCACTCGACAAAGAGCCAGATTTTGGTAGTGCTTGTTGTCGATGAAACTCCTCTTCCCATTTCTTCATGTAGTGTTCTAACTCCTCATGCTCAGCGGTCGATAAATTAGTCAGCCTTGTGTCGCGGTCTGGAGAAACATCGTTGAGATCTTTAGAATCGGCCATAGAAGCCGATTTTTGTTGATTTGCAACCTTCAAACCTCATCAGAGTCGCCAAAAAGTGTGTTGGCGCCGATCTAGTCACCAAACACTAGGGGTGTACCGCCTAGCGGTGCCCTCTGCGGCGGCACAGACGGTCTGCGGCCTAGACCGGACGGTCCACGACCCTACAGCAGGAGCGGTCATTCCCTATTGTCGCTCCGGACGGTCCGCGCTCAGGGCCGTACGGTCCGTGATGGCGTAGGTTCGTCTTCCTCCTTGTAGGAGCCTAGATCTCGCCCCTGGGGAAGACATCTAGGGTGCTTCGGGTCGACAGGCCACTTGGGCCGTCCCCAGATGGCGTAGAGTCACCTAGGGATTAAGAAATCAACTCGAGGAAGAGACCTAAACACATTCACCCTCCTAGCAGATGACTAGGCTTGTTAGGATGAGATCCAAGGGTCGTCTTGGGGTCGCTAGGTCACCCAAGACGGATCTATACGACGTAGAGTCAAATATGGGTGAAGGTGGATATGCGGAAAGCTACAACTAAAGCTATGTTACATCTATTCCTAAGGCTTGAATGATAAGGAAAGATAAATAAAGTAGATTGGTTTGATTGGAATTGTTTAGGTGTTCTCAATTGATCGTACCCCTTTATATTTATAGAGGAGCAGGTCTAAACCTATTCCTAGGCAAGATCCAACAGATTCCCATGGATATGTTAGGATAACCACACATGGGATAAGTACTCTGGCCTATGCTTATCTAGTTGCAAGGATGCGGACCGTTCGGGCTATAGAGCTGGACAGTCTGACCGTGCCCAGGTGCCAAATATGGTGTTCAACACCCATGTTTCTTTCGAATTATGTATGAGAAAAAATATAGGAGACGATAGGAACAACATTTTTGTGCTATAGCTCTCAAGAAGAAAACAACTCTAGCTTTTGGAGGGATCTCGACGAGAAGCCGTTTTTTACCGATTGGTAGGGCTTTACGATGAGCCTGAACTGGAGCCGTCCAAAGAGTCATGCTAAAGGGGCCCTTAGCCCCAGAATTATAGTGTTGCTTGACACTTCCAATAGCCTATTTCGTGTGTCAATCGCACTATAGAATCCATTGTCTGCCATCGAGTTTGCGCTAATGTACAGATGATGCACTTTGAATTGAGTTGAGGAAAGGATGATTTCATTATCATCATTTAATATTCTGAAGATAACCCATCCAAAAATTTAGAGAAAACGACTTACCATGATTTATACGAATGAAAAATAGTAATCAAGAGAAGAATAATGATTATTGAACATTGGAACTTTATCGTACAAATGAAACAAATTTGAAGCTGTAAGTAATAATTAAAAACTGAATCGGCATATTTTACAAATATTTAATAACCTAAGAATTGTGACCTGTTGGAAACTAGACTTGTTTTTGCTCCCTGTATATATTTAGCAACTCGCTAAATCTAAGTTTAGAGAGCAATTTTTTAGGAACTAATGAAGATGCTCTTACATCGTATATTTGGATGATAGTTGAAAATACTAAATATTAGCTAATTGTATGAGCCGTAGCGAGACGAATTTAACCTAACTAATCGACGATTGGTACATGTAGTATCATATATGCATATTATGGATTAGTTACAATTAATAGATTTGTCTAGTAAATTAAGTATGGTTTCTAATCGACACGTAAAGATATGACCTCGCTAAAGTTCAGGACAAGCATCAAAAACACCCCTTTAAAGCCACTTCTGCTTCTGCATACCGATCTGCAACAAGTGCCGGTGCTAGAGCTAGCAGTGGCTGCAGTGCTACTGTTGCTTGACCTGCGTTTGCTTTGTTCGTATTCATTGCATGGCTGGATGCATTGCGACCAACCCCAGAACTGCTTGTCAGCCCCCTGCCAGTGCCATCTTGGTGGTCTGTTCGTTCTACGGGAAAAAAAAGATTTACTGCTGCTATCTTGAATGACAGTACCGGATCTTATCTAGTGGCTCGGGGAGGAGAGGAGGGACAGGAAGCCTTTCATTGGTCAAGGGAAAATTAATTAGAAAATTACTTTGTATGACCAATAAATTAGCAGATATTTCTTTGCTGGGAAAAGTTCAAACGAATGGAAATTCTCTCACGCTATTGAATAATAAAGAGACTTTCGTTCAAAAATATTAGCACCGGTTGTTCGAGAAACGTTACGGACGCAAGAGTCAATACCGGTTAAATCCGTTTAGTTAGGTTATTATTATCGTTTAAAGACACTAACTGATACTAACAATATTAAGACCGGTTAATATCTTTAACCGATACATATAACTTAGTATTAGTATCAGTTAGAGACACCATTCTTAATATTAGTATCAGTTAGAGACACCATTCGGTACTGATAGTACCCATTTTATAAACTCTCTCCTTCCTCAAAGTGACAAAGAGGAGCTCAGTTCATGGCGCCATAACCTTCAAAAAGGGAAGATGTTGTCCAATTTTTCTAAACATTTAGTGAATACTTCATTGATTTAAGTTTGGGACAAAACTAACAAGACCATCCACTAATATAGTATGGTTGAAATAGTCGCTTCATTTAGATCTCTTGAATTGTGTGGCCGATTATATTTAATTCTAAATCAACCTCTAGAGAATTATCGCGTAGAAATGTTGAGGAAGGTAATAAATTATATGCATCTTGTAAGGAAGGGTATACAAAACTTTTATCTAGATCTTTTAAATTTTAGGTATTGTTTTTATATCTAGACTTTTAAATTTGAGTTTATCCTCACATATGTGTACATATATAGATGAAATATACTATTACATTTTTTATATTTAATTCTAAATCAACCTCTAGAGAATTATCGCGTAGAAATAGTCGGGTACCGTAATTAGGGGTACCCCCAACACTCCTAAACACGGCTGGTAACCACCATCAGCACAAGCTGCAGAGGCAGATGGGCACGATTCAGGTCAAGGCTTCGTCTACTCAGGGGACGCGATCTCGCCTCGCCCGAGCCCAGCCTCGGGCGGGAACAGTAGTCCCAGACGAATTCACGCCTCGCCCGAGGGCCTCTAAGCAACGGGCGCACCCTCGACTCGCCCGAAGCCCAGCTCGGGCAGGCTTCGTTATGAAGCAACCTTGGCCAAATCGCCTCACCAACCGACCGTATCGCAGGCGCATTCAATGCGAGGATCGCCTGACACCCTATCCTGACACACGTGCCTCAGTCGGCAAGGTCGAAGTGACCGCAGTCACTTCGCCCTTCCACTGACCGACCTGACAGGAAAACAGCGCCGCCCGCCCCGCTCCGACTGCTGTGCCACCCACCAGGGTGAGGCTGACAACAGCCAAGTTCAGCCTCACGCGCAACAGGAAGCTCCGCCTCGCCCGACCTTGGGCCTCGGCTTCAGGAGGAAGTCTCCGCCTCACCCGACCCCAGGGCTCGGCCTCCACCTCGACCTCGGAAGGTGGTCTCCGCCTCGCCCGACCCCAGGGCTCGGCCTCAACCTCGACCTCGGGAGGAATCGCGTCCTCACTCGACCCCGGCCTCGGCCTCAGGAGGAGTCTCCGCCTCGCCCGACCTTGGGCTCGGACCGACCGTGCCATGGGGGATACATTATTACCCTACCCCTAGCTAGCTCAGGCTACGGGGGAACAAGACCAGCGTCCCATCCAGGCTGGCCCCGGTAACAAGTAATGATGGCTCCCCGCGTGCGTCCATGACGACGGTGGGTCTCAGTCCCCTACGGAAGCAAGGAGACGTCAGCAAGATCCCAGCAGCCCCGACAGCTGTGCTTCTACAGGGCTCAAGCGCTCCTCCGACGGCCACGATACCGCGTACACATGGCTCTAGCACCTCTCCGACAGCCACGATGGCATGTACACAGGGTTCAGGCACCTCTCTGCCAGACACGTTAGTGCATAGCTACACCCCCATTGTACACCAGGACCCTCTCCTTGCATCTATAAAAGGGAGGTCCAGGGCCTTCATGCGAGAGAGTCGTCGCGCGGGAGGACGGGCTGACGAACAGGCTCACTCTCTCTCCCTCGCGGACGCTTGTAACCCCTACTACGAGCGCATCCCCCCGGCGCAGGATAACACGAGCCGCGTTTTCCCCCTTATGTTCCATCTCGCGCAACCTATCTGGGCTAGGACACGCAGCGACAATTTTACTCGTCGGTCCAGGGTCCCCCGGGGTCGAAACGCCGACAGTTGGCGCGCCAGGTAGGGACCTACTGCGTGTTGACGAACAACTTCCCGTTGAGTTCCAGATGGGTAGCCTCCAACAACCTCTTCAGCCCGGGACGCTGCTCCGCTTCGGGAGCCTCGAGTTCATGTCCCTCGACGGCAGCTACGACATGGTACTCCTTCCCCCGCAGCGCGACAGTGACAACGACGACCGACAGCTCGCCCGGCGGCGGCGAACTCGACGAAGTCTTCCCCCCGCGGCGGAAGAGCAGCATCCGTGTTTGTCCCGCCACCCTCCTCGCCGCAGGAGGAGGAGACGGGGCAACCGTGGCCAGGCAGGAGGAGGCATCTCGTTGGCTGTCGAGCGAGTCGACGACGCCGGCACCCCAGCGGGGGACATGTCGGGCGTTGTCCTCGCGCCTGAGACAACGACGAGTGTCGTTTCCCCGCAACATGCCAACCCTAAGCGGACAGATGACGCCAGCACTCTCGCGGAGGACTTGCTGGGCATTAGCCTCGTACCTGAGATAACGGTGCAGTCCGTCCCCAACGCGACCTCATCACCGTCCATCGATCGAGAGGTATTGTCCATTTTCCACCCTGTGCCTTTTAGATTCAACTTCGATCCACCAAGCGACCCCGCTTCGGTGAGCGCTTTCGTAAAGGCATATCCTAACCTTCCGGGGTACCATATGTGGTCATCTTGGGACCGACTGATGGCCGTCTCAACCTACGGGCCCCCGGGTTCCGAGGAAGAAGACGAGCCCGACTCTGGTTGGGATTTCTCCGGGCTCGGTAATCCCAGTGCCATGCGAGACTTCATGACCGCATGTGACTACTGCCTCTCTGATTGCTCCGATGATGGCCACAACCTTGACGACGAGGGTTGTGGCCCAAGTCGCGAATGTTTCCACGTCGATCTAAGGGGTCACAACGAAGGCAACCACCTCGGTATGCCGGAGGATGACGATCCCCCTAGGTCTGCGCCTCGCGTTGACATCCTGCGGGAGCTAGCTGTGGTCCTAGTCCCTGCGGGGGGTCAGGACACACAGCTCGAGCAAATCCGCGAGATGCAGGCCAAGCTCGACGAGGAAGCAGGGCAACTTGTGCAGCTCCGGCAAAACATCGAGCAGGAGTGGGCAGGCCGAGCACTCGCCGGAGAAGCGCGTCATCAGGCCCGGGACGACCAGCACCGTATCGTTGACGATGCCAGGGCAAGACTGCCCCCGACCTCCAGTGGGGTCGGCCAGAATCTGGCTGCAGCGGCAATGCTGCTCCGAGCAATGCCGGAGCCATCCACCACCGAGGGGCGGCGTATCTAGGGAGAACTCAAGAATCTCCTGGAGGATGCCGCGGTTCGATGGGCCGAGAGCTCTGCCTCCCGAAGGCAAGGGTACCCCCCGGAGCATCACGCTGCGACTTCCCGACTCAAGCGGGAGGCCTCGGTCCACACCGGGCGCACGCGGGACGCGACGCCTGCAGCCCCGGGTCGCCTCGACAACGAGCACCACCGCCGCGACCGTCGAGCCCGCCTTGACGAGAAGGTGCGCCAGGCTACCACTCCAGGCGTGGGGGACGCTACGACAGTGAGGAGGATCGGAGCCCCTCGCCGAACCACCAGGTCCGCTAGCCTTTAGCCGGGCCATACGACGGGCGACGTTCCCGACCCGGTTCCGAGCCCCGACTACCATCACTAAGTACTCGGGGGAAACAAGGCTGGAGTTGTGGCTTGCAGACTTGAAAGGGAAATGTGCCCTTGGGCCATTTCTAAGTATTTTGGTGATTTAGTGTCCAACACAAGTGCTAAAATATAAAATGGTGGACAAAGTACAAACCAAGGATAAAGGTATGTTTCTCAGACTTAGTACATTGTTTTATGGACTAATGTATTGTGTCTAAGTGCTGGAAACAGGAAAAATCCAATTGAAGTTGTCTTGGCTCGAGCAGCCAAGGCTCTGCTCAGTCTGGGAGCACCGGACTGTCCGGTGGTGCACCGGACAGTGTCCGGTGCGCCAGGCTGGCTCGAGCGAAGTGACCGCTCTCGGGAATTCACCAACGACGTACGACTATAATTCACCGGACTGTCCGGTGAGCCAACGGTCGGCCGGGGCAACGGTCAGCCGCGCGATCTGCGCGGGACACGTGGCCGAGGCAACGGCTAGAAGGGGGCACCGGACTGTCCGGTGTGCACCGGACATGTCCGGTGCGCCAACGGCTCTCTGGCTGCCAACGGTCGGCTGCGCCAGTTAAGGAAAGAAATCTGGCACCGGACAGTGTCCGATGTGCACCAGACTGTCCGGTGCGCCAGACGACAGAAGGCAAGAATTGCCTTCCCAGATTGCTCTCAACGGCTCCTAGCTGCCTTAGGGCTATAAAAGGGACCCCTAGGCGCATGGAGGAGTACACCAAGCATTCCTACAACAGTCCTAAGCACCAAGACATCAATTCTGCGCCTTTGATTCTTTGCGATAGCAATTAGAGCTCTAGTTGAGTAGTGAACTCTTTGAGTTGTGTTGTGAGCTCTCGTTGCGACTTGTGTGCGTGGTGTTGCTGTGATTTCTTGTCTTGTGTGCGTTGCTAATCCTCCCTTGCTCTGTGCTTCTTTGAGAACTTCAAGTGTAAGGGCGAGAGGCTCCAAGTTGTGGAGATTCCTCGCAAACGGGATTGAGAAAAGCAAGCAAAACACCGTGGTATTCAAGTGGGTCTTTGGACCGCTTGAGAGGGGTTGATTGCAACCCTCGTCCGTTGGGACGCCACAACGTGGAGTAGGCAAGCGTTGGTCTTGGCCGAACCACGGGATAACCACCGTGCCATCTCTGTGATTGATTTCTTGTGGTTATTGTGTTTTGTTGAGACTCCTCTCTAGCCACTTGGCATTTACTGTGCTAACGCTTAACCAAGTTTTTGTGGCTTAAGTTTTCAAGTTTTGCAGGATCACCTATTCACCCCCCTCTAGGTGCTCTCAATTGGTGTCAAAGTCGTTCTCTTCACAAAGGGACTAACCGCCCGAAGTGATGGATCCTAAGGGGAAGGGTATCGTGATCAACGATAAAGAGAAGGAATCTTTCGTCAACGAGCCGAAGGATAACAAGCCTACCGACTCGGGCTCGGGCCATAGACGGAAAGATGGGAAGAAGAAGAAGACAAGGCGCATCAAGGAGATTGTCTACTACGACGACAGCGACGAGTCATCTTCTTCCCAAAAGGACGACGACCACATCGACTACGAGAAAAAGAAAACGGTCAATTCAAACTTTTCTTTTGATTACTCTCGTATTCCTCACAATACAAATGCTCATTTATTATCTATTCCACTTGGCAAACCTCCTCATTTTGATGGAGAGGACTACGGATTTTGGAGTCACAAAATGCGTAGTCACTTGTTCTCTCTCCATCCTAGTATATGGGAGATTGTAGAGAGTGGAATGCACTTTGATAGTTTGGATAGTCCCATGTTCATTAATGAGAAAATTCATAAGAATGCACAAGCTACTACTGTTCTTCTAGCTTCATTGTGCAGGGATGAATATCACAAAGTGAGTGGCTTGGATAACGCCAAGCAGATCTGGGACACCCCCAAGATTTCACATGAGGGGAACGACGTCACCTTGCTCACCAAGATGGAGTTGGTGGAGGGCGAGCTTGGACGATTCGCGATGATAAGGGGCGAGGAGCCGACACAAACATACAACCGGCTCAAGACCCTTATCAACAAAATAAGGAGCTACGGAAGCACGCGATGGACGGACCACGACGTCGTCCGATTGATGCTAAGGTCCTTTACCGTTCTTGATCCTCATTTGGTGAATAACATTCGTGAGAATCCCAGGTACACCAAAATGTCGCCCGAAGAAGTCCTTGGAAAATTCGTAAGCGGGCGAATGATGATCAAGGAAGCGAGGTACGTGGACGACGCTCTAAACGGTCCAATCAATGAGCCTCAACCCATTGCTCTCAAGGCAACAAGGAGCAAGGAGACGTTACCTAGCAAGGTAGCACAAATTGAGGCCGCCGGACTTAACGATGAAGAGATGGCCCTCATCATCAAGAGATTCAAGACGACGCTTAAGGGTCGCAAGGGACAGCCAAGCAAGACCAAAGCCAAGGGGAAACGCTCATGCTTCAAATGCGGTAAGATTGGTCATTTTATTGCTAACTGTCCCGATAATGAAAGTGACCAGGAACACGGGAGCAAGAGGGAAAAGAAGAAAAATTACAAGAAGGCCAAGGGCGAGGCACATCTAGGAAAGGAGTGGGACTCGGATTGCTCCTCCTCCGACTCCGGCAATGAAGGACTCGCCGCCACCGCCTTCAACAAGTCATCCCTCTTCCCCAACGAGCGTCACACATGCCTTATGGCAAGGGAGAAGAAGGTATGTAGTCGAAACTCTACTTATGCTTCTTCAAGTGAGGACGAATCTAGTGATGAGGATGAAATAGATTATTCATGTTTATTTAAGGGCCTAGATAGAACCAAGGTAGATAAAATTAATGAATTAATTGATGCCTTGAATGATAAGAATAGGCTTTTAGAAAAACAAGAAGATTTGTTGTATGAAGAACATGACAAATTTGTAGAAGCACAAAAATCTCATGCTTTAGAAGTTAAAAGCAATGAAATGCTTTCTTGTGAATTATCTTCTTGCCATGAGACGATTTCTAGCTTAAGGAGCATTAATGATGATTTGAATGCTAAGATAGAAATAGCTAGTAAATCAACAACTTGTGTAGAAAATGTTGTTATTTGCAATAGATGTAAGGACTTTGATGTTGATGCTTGTAGTGAACACATAGCTTCTATTGCAAAGTTAAATGATGAAATGACTAGTCTTAATGCCCAACTTAAGGCTAGCAAAAGTGATTTTGATAAACTAAAATTTGCTAGGGATGCCTACACGATTGGTAGACACCCCTCAATTAAGGATGGGCTTGGCTTCAAGAGGGAAGCCAAGAACTTAACAAGCCATAAGGCTCCCATCTCCGCCAAGGAGAAAGGGAAGGCCCCTATGGCAAGTAGTACTAAAAAGAACCATGCTTTTATGTACAATGATAGAAGACAGTCTCATAGGAGTTGTAATACTTTTGATTCACATGCCTATGACTCTTATGCTATGTATGCTTCCAGTTCTTCCTATATGCATGGTAGAGATATGCCTAGGAAAAATATTCATCATGTGCCTAGGAAGAATATTGTTCATGTTCCTAGAAAAGTTATGAATGGTCCCTCTACAATTTATCATGCTTTAAATGCTTCCTTTGCTATTTGTAGAAAGGATAGGAAGATGGTTGCTAGGAAATTAGGGGCAAAATGCAAGGGTGATAAAGCTTGCATTTGGGTCCCTAAGGAAATTGTGACTAACCTTGTAGGACCCAACAAGAGTTGGGTACCTAAGACCCAAGCCTAAAATTGCCTTGCAGGTTTATGCATCCGGGGGCTCAAGCTGGATTATCGACAGCGGATGCACAAACCATATGACGGGGGAGAAGAAGATGTTCACCTCCTACGTCAAGAATAAGGATTCCCAAGATTCAATCATATTCGGTGATGGGAACCAAGGCAAGGTGAAAGGTTTAGGCAAGATTGCAATATCCAATGAGCACTCTATCTCTAATGTGTTTTTAGTTGAGTCTCTTGGATATAATTTACTATCTGTCAGTCAATTATGCAATATGGGATATAATTGTCTATTTACAAATGTAGATGTGTCTGTCTTTAGAAGAAGTGATGGTTCACTAGCATTTAAGGGTGTACTAGACAGCAAACTTTATTTAGTTGATTTTGCAAAAGAGGAGGCCGGTCTAGATGCATGCTTAATCGCTAAGACTAGCATGGGCTGGCTGTGGCATCGCCGCTTAGCACATGTGGGGATGAAGAACCTTCACAAGCTTCTAAAGGGAGAACACGTGATAGGTTTGACTAACGTGCAATTCGAAAAAGATAGACCTTGTGTAGCTTGTCAAGCAGGTAAACAAGTGGGAGGAGCACATCACAGCAAGAATGTGATGACCACTTCAAGACCTCTGGAGCTGCTGCATATGGACCTCTTCGGACCCGTCGCCTATCTGAGCATAAGAGGAAGTAAGTATGGTCTAGTTATTGTTGATGACTTTTCCCGCTTCACTTGGGTGTTCTTTTTGCAGGATAAGTCTGAAACCCAAGGGACCCTCAAGCGCTTCCTCAGGAGAGTTCAAAATGAGTTTGAGCTCAAGGTGAAGAAGATAAGGAGCGACAACAGGTCCGAATTCAAGAATCTTCAAATGGAGGAGTTTCTTGAGGAGGAGGGGATCAAGCACGAGTTCTCCGCTCCCTACACACCTCAGCAAAATGGTGTGGTAGAGAGGAAGAACAGGACGCTCATTGATATGGCGAGGACTATGCTTGGAGAGTTCAAGACCCCCGAGTGTTTTTGGTCGGAAGCCGTAAACACGGCTTGCCACGCCATCAACAGGGTCTATCTTCACCGCCTCCTCAAGAAGACCTCATACGAGCTGCTAACTGGTAACAAACCCAATGTATCGTACTTTCGTGTATTTGGGAGTAAATGCTACATTCTAGTGAAGAAGGGTAGGAATTCCAAATTTGCTCCCAAAGCTGTAGAAGGGTTTTTATTAGGGTATGACTCAAATACAAAGGCGTATAGGGTCTTCAACAAATCATCGGGTTTGGTTGAAGTCTCTAGCGACGTTGTATTTGATGAGACTAATGGCTCTCCAAGAGAGCAAGTTGTTGATCTTGATGATGTAGATGAAGAAGACGTTCCAACGGCCGCGATACGCACCATGACGATTGGAGATGTACGGCCTCGGGAACAATTGGAGCAAGATCAACCGTCTTCCTCAACTATGGTGCATCCCCCAACCCAAGATGACGAACAGGTACCTCAAGTGGAGGCACATGATCAAGGGGGAGCACAAGATGTTCAAGTTGAAGAGGAAGAAGCACCTCAGGCACCTCCAACCCAAGTTCGAGCGACGATCCAAAGGGATCATCCCGTCGACCAGATATTGGGTGATATTAGCAAGGGAGTAACTACTCGTTCAAGATTAGTTAATTTCTGTGAGCATTACTCCTTTGTCTCTTCTATTGAGCCTTTCAGGGTAGAAGAGGCCTTGCTAGATCCGGACTGGGTGTTGGCCATGCAGGAGGAGCTCAACAACTTCAAGAGAAATGAAGTTTGGACGCTGGTGCCTCGTCCTAAGCAAAATGTTGTGGGAACCAAGTGGGTGTTCCGCAACAAACAAGACGAGCACGGAGTGGTGACGAGGAACAAGGCTCGACTTGTGGCAAAAGGTTATGCCCAAGTCGCAGGTTTGGACTTTGAGGAGACCTTTGCTCCTGTGGCTAGGCTAGAGTCCATTCGTATTTTGCTAGCACATGCCACTCACCATTCTTTCAGGTTGTTCCAAATGGATGTGAAGAGCGCTTTCCTCAACGGGCCAATCAAGGAGGAGGTGTACGTAGAGCAACCCCCTGGCTTCGAGGATGAACGGTACCCCGACCATGTGTGTAAGCTCTCTAAGGCGCTCTATGGACTTAAGCAAGCCCCAAGAGCATGGTATGAATGCCTTAGAGACTTTCTAATTGCTAATGCTTTCAAGGTTGGGAAAGCCGATCCCACTCTTTTCACTAAGACTTGTGACGGTGATCTGTTTGTGTGCCAAATTTATGTCGATGACATAATATTTGGTTCTACTAATAAAAAGTCTTGTGAAGAGTTTAGCAGGGTGATGACGCAGAAATTCGAGATGTCAATGATGGGCGAGTTGAACTACTTCCTTGGGTTCCAAGTGAAGCAACTCAAGGACGGCACCTTCATCTCTCAAACGAAGTACACGCAAGACTTGCTGAAGCGGTTTGGGATGAAGGATGCCAAGCCCGCAAAGACTCCGATGGGGACCGACGGACACACTGATCTCAACAAAGGAGGTAAGTCCATTGATCAAAAGGCATACCGGTCAATGATAGGGTCATTACTTTACTTATGTGCTAGTAGACCGGATATTATGCTTAGCGTATGCATGTGTGCTAGATTTCAATCCGATCCTAAGGAGTGTCACTTAGTGGCAGTGAAACGAATCCTTAGATATTTAGTTGCTACGCCTTGCTTCGGGCTCTGGTATCCAAAAGGGTCTACCTTTGACCTAATTGGATATTCAGATTCCGACTACGCTGGATGTAAGGTCGATAGGAAGAGTACATCGGGGACGTGCCAATTCTTAGGAAGGTCCCTGGTGTCATGGAACTCTAAGAAACAAACCTCTGTTGCCCTATCCACCGCTGAGGCCGAGTATGTTGCCGTAGGAAAGTGTTGCGCACAACTACTTTGGATGAGGCATACCCTCTGGGACTTTGGCTACAATCTGAGCAAAGTCCCACTCCTATGTGATAATGAGAGTGCTATCCGCATGGCGGAAAATCCTGTTGAACACAGCCGCACAAAGCACATAGACATCCGGCATCACTTTTTGAGAGATCACCAGCAAAAGGGAGATATCGAAGTGTTTCATGTTAGCACCGAGAACCAGCTAGCCGATATCTTTACCAAGCCTCTAGACGAGAAGACCTTTTGCAGGTTGCGTAGTGAGCTAAATGTCTTAGATTCGCGGAACTTGGATTGATTTATAGCATATATGTGTTTATGCCTTTGATCATGTTCCTTATGCATTTTGTTGCTTAATAATGGTGCTCAAGTTGTACAAACACTCCCCGGACCTCACAAGTCCTTTTGCGAGTGATGCACATATTTAGGGGGAGATGTGTTACAACTTGACCCTTTGAGACTAACCATGTGCTTGAGTTTGATGCTTTAGTCTCAAAGGAGGTTTGAAAGGGAAAAGGTGGACTTGGACCATGAAAGACTTCCACTGCACTCTGATGAGAGGGTAACTTATTCCAAGTTCATCTCATGTACTCTTATTGCCTCTGTATTCTTATTGAAGATTTTGGTGAGGCAATGGGGTTCTTGGGCCAAGATTGATCTCGTTTTGGTGTTTGATGCCAAAGGGGGAGAAAATAAAGGCCAAAGCAATAAATGGATCAGCTACCACTTGAGAGATTTTGAAAATAGTAGAATAGAGCTTTTTGTTTGTCAAAACTCTTTTATTGTTTCTCTTGTCAAAAGTTGGCTTCTCATGGGGAGAAGTGTTGATTATGGGAAAAAGGGGAGTTTTTGAAATCTGGAATCAATTTCTCTTGGAATGACTCTCTTTATGTCTTAACATGTGTGTTTGACTTAGAGATAGAAATTTGAGTTTGATTTGCAAAAACAAACCAAGTGGTGGCAAAGGGTGATCCATATATGTCAAAATTGAATCAAAACAATTTGAGTTCTTATTTGAATTGGTTTTGTATTTGTTCTACTTGCTTTATATTGTGTTGGCATAAATCACCAAAAAGGGGGAGATTGAAAGGGAAATGTGCCCTTGGGCCATTTCTAAGTATTTTGGTGATTTAGTGTCCAACACAAGTGCTAAAATATAAAATGGTGGACAAAGTACAAACCAAGGATAAAGGTATGTTTCTCAGACTTAGTACATTGTTTTATGGACTAATGTATTGTGTCTAAGTGCTGGAAACAGGAAAAATCCAATTGAAGTTGTCTTGGCTCGAGCAGCCAAGGCTCTGCTCAGTCTGGGAGCACCGGACTGTCCGGTGGTGCACCGGACAGTGTCCGGTGCGCCAGGCTGGCTCGAGCGAAGTGGCCGCTCTCGGGAATTCACCAGCGACGTATGGCTATAATTCACCGGACTGTCCGGTGTGCACCGGACTGTCCGGTGAGCCAACGGTCGGCCGGGGCAACGGTCGGCCGCGCGATCTGCGCGGGACACGTGGCCGAGGCAACGGCTAGAAGGGGGCACCGGACTGTCCGGTGTGCACCGGACATGTCTGGTGCGCCAACGGCTCTCTGGCTGCCAACGGTCGGCTGCGCCAGTTAAGGAAAGAAATCTGGCACCGGACAGTGTCCGGTGTGCACCGGACTGTCCGGTGCACCAGACGACAGAAGGCAAGAATTGCCTTCCCAGATTGCTCTCAACGGCTCCTAGCTGCCTTGGGGCTATAAAAGGGACCCCTAGGCGCATGGAGGAGTACACCAAGCATTCCTACAACAGTCCTAAGCACCAAGACATCGATTCCACGCCTTTGATTCTTTGCGATAGCAATTAGAGCTCTAGTTGAGTAGTGAACTCTTTGAGTTGTGTTGTGAGCTCTCGTTGCGACTTGTGTGCGTGGTGTTGCTGTGATTTCTTGTCTTGTGTGCGTTGCTAATCCTCCCTTGCTCTGTGCTTCTTTGAGAACTTCAAGTGTAAGGGCGAGAGGCTCCAAGTTGTGGAGATTCCTCGCAAACGGGATTGAGAAAAGCAAGCAAAACACCGTGGTATTCAAGTGGGTCTTTGGACCGCTTGAGAGGGGTTGATTGCAACCCTCGTCCGTTGGGACACCACAACGTGGAGTAGGCAAGCGTTGGTCTTGGCCGAACCACGGGATAACCACCGTGCCATCTATGTGATTGATTTCTTGTGGTTATTGTGTTCTGTTGAGACTCCTCTCTAGCCACTTGGCATTTACTGTGCTAACGCTTAACCAAGTTTTTGTGGCTTAAGTTTTCAAGTTTTGCAGGATCACCTATTCACCCCCCCTCTAGGTGCTCTCAAGACTACCGGCTGGCCTGCCAGCTGGGTAGAACGGACGATGACAACCTCATCATCCGCAACCTCCCCTGTTCCTCTCCGACGCCGCCCGGACCTGGCTGGAGCATCTGCCTTCTGTGCAGATCTCCAACTAGGACGAACTGGTCAAAGCCTTCGCTGGAAACTTCTAGGGCACGTACGTGCGCCCTGGGAACTCTTGGGATCTCCAAAGTTGCCGCCAGCAGCCAGGGGAATCCCTGCGAGAGTACATCTGGCGGTTTTCGAAGCAGCGCACCGAGCTGCCCAACATCACCGACTCAGATGTCATCGGGGCGTTCCTCACCAGCACCACTTGCCGCAACCTGGTGAGCAAACTGGGCTGCAAGACTCCCACCAAGGCGAGCGAGTTGATGGACATCACCACCAAGTTCGCCTCTGGTCAGGAGGCGGTTGAAGCCATCTTCCGAAAGGACAAGCAGCCTCAGGGACGCCAGCAGGAAGACGTCCCCGAGGCGTCCGCCCAGCGCGGCGCGAAGAAGAAGGCAAAAAAGAAGTCGCAAGCGAAATGCAACGCCGCCGATGCAGATCTTGTCGCTGCCACCGAGCACAGGAACCCTCAGAAGCCTCCCGGAGGGGCCAACCTGTTCGACAAGATGCTCAACGAGTTGTGCCCCTATCACCAGGGTCCCATCAAGCACACCCTTGAGGAATGCGTCATGCTTCAGCGCTACTTACATAAGGTCGAGCCCCCGACGAAAGGTGGCAAAGGCCAAGACAACGACAAGAAGGAGGGCGACAAGGCAGAGGAGTTCCCCGAGGTCCATGGATGTTTCATGATTTACGGTGGACAAGTGGCGAACGCCTCGGCTCGGCACTGCAAGCAAGAGCGCCGGGAGGTCTGCTCGGTAAAGGTGGCGGCACCAGTCTACCTAGACTGGTCCGACAAGCCCATCACCTTCGACCAAGACGACCACCCCGACTGCGTGCCGAGCCTAGGAAAGTACCCGCTCGTTGTCGACCCCGTCATCGGCAACACCAGGCTCACCAAGGTCCTCATGGACGGAGGCAGCAGCCTCAACATCATCTATGCTGAGACCCTCGGGCTCCTGGAAATCGATCTGTCCACGATCCAGGCCGGTGCGGCGCCCTTTTCACGGGATCGTCCCCGGGAAGCGCGTCCTGCCCCTTGGACAACTCGATCTGCCCGTCTGCTTCGGAACTCCCTCCAACTTATGAAAGGAAACCCTCACGTTCAAGGTGGTCGGGTTCCGAGGAACCTACCACGCGGTGCTGGGGAGACCGTGCTACGCCAAGTTCATGGTCGTCCCCAACTACACCTACCTCAAGCTCAAGATGCCAGGCCCCAACGGGGTCATCACCGTCGGATCCACGTACCGACACGCGTACGAATGCGACGTGGAGTGCGTGGAGTACGCTGAGGCCCTTCCGAGTCTGAGGCCCTCATCGCCGACCTGGAGTGCCTCTCCAAGGAGGTGCCAGATGCGAAGCGCCACGCCGGCAACTTCGAACCAGCTGAGGCGGTTAAGTCCGTCCCTCTCGACCCCAGCAACGACGCCTGCAAGCAAGTCCGAATCGGCTCCAAGCTCGACCCCAAATAGGAAGCAGTGCTCGTCGACTTTCTCCGCGCAAACGCCGAAGTTTTCGCGTGGAGTCCCTCGGACATGCCCGGCATACCGAGGGATGTCGCCGAGCACTCACTAGATATCCGAGCCGGTGCCCGACTCGTGAAGCAGCCCCTGCGCCGCTCTGACAAAGAGAAGCGCAGGGCCATAGGCGAGGAGATCCACAAGCTGATGCCCGCAGGGTTCATCAAAGAGGTATTCCATCCCGAATGGTTAGCCAACCCTGTGCTTGTGAAAAAGAAAGGTGGGAAATGGAGGATGTGCGTAGACTACACTGGTCTAAACAAAGCATGTCCGAAGGTTCCCTACCCTCTACCTCGCATCGATCAAATTGTGGACTCCACTGCTGGGTGCGAAACCCTGTCATTCCTCGACGCCTACTCAGGGTATCACCAAATCAAGATGAAAGAGTCCGACCAGCTCACGACTTCTTTCATCACACCTTTTGGCATGTACTGCTATACTACTATGCCATTTGGCTTGAGGAATGCAGGTGCAATATACCAAAGGTGCATGAACCACGTGTTTGGAGAGCACATCGGCTGAACGGTCGAGGCTTACGTCGATGACATCGTTGTCAAGACGAGGAAAGCCTGACCTCCTCTCTGACCTTGAAACGACATTCAAGTGTCTAAGAGCGAAGGGCGTGAAACTCAATCCCGAGAAGTGTGTCTTCGGAGTCTCCCAAGGCATGCTCCTGGGGTTCATCGTCTCCGAGCGGGGCATCGAGGCCAACCCAGAGAAAATCGTGGCCATCACCAACATGGGGCCTACCCTTGTACCGCCTCTTAAGGAAGACCGAGCGCTTCACTTGGACCCCCGAGGTCGAGGAAGCCCTTGGAAAACTTAAAGGCGCTCCTTACAAACGCGCCCATCCTGGTGCCCCCAACTACAGGAGAAGCCCTCTTGATCTACGTAGCCGCAACCACTCAGGTGGTCAGCGCCGCAATCGTAGTCGAGAGACGAGAAGAAGGGCATGCACTGCTCGTCCAGAGGCCGGTCTACTTCATCAGTGAAGTGCTATCCGAGACCAGGATCTGCTACCCGCAAATTCAGAAGCTACTATACGCAGTAATTCTGACGCGACGAAAGTTGCGACACTACTTCGAGTCTCATCCGGTGACTGTGGTGTCATCTTTCCCCCTAGGGGAGATCATCCAGTGCTGAGAGGCCTCGGGTAGGATAGCAAAGTGGGCGGTGGAGATCATGGGCGAGACAATCTCGTTCACCCCTCGGAAGGCCATCAAGTCCCAAGTCTTGGTGGACTTCGTGGCTGAATGGGTCGACACCTAATTGCCAACAGCTCCGATCCAACCGGAACTCTGAACCATGTACTTCGATGGGTCACTGATGAAAACAGGAGCCGACGTGGGCCTGCTCTTCATCTCACCCCTCGAGAAACATCTCTGCTACGTGCTGCGCCTCCATTTCCCGGCGTCAAACAACGTGGCCGAGTACGAGGCTCCGGTTAACGGGTTGCGCATCGCCATCGAGCTAGGAATTCGGCGCCTCGACGCTCATGGCGACTCGCAGCTTTTCATTGACCAAGTCATGAAGAACTCCCACTGTCGCGACCGGAAGATGGAGGCCTACTGCGACGAAGTTCGGCGCCTGGAAGACAAGTTCTACGGGCTCGAGCTCAACCACATCGCTCGACGGTACAACGAGACTGTGGATGAGCTGGCTAAAATAGCCTCGGGGCGGACAACGGTTCCCCTGGACGTCTTCTCCAGAGACATACATCAACCCTCCATCAAGACCGACGACACGCCCGAGCCCGAGGAGGCCTCAGCCCAGCCCGAGGAGGCCTCGGCCCAGCCCTAGGTATCCTAGGCCGCCGAGGGTGAGGCACTGCGCGTCGAGGGAGAGAGGAATGGGGTCGCGCCTAATCGAAACTGGCAGACCCCGTACCTGCAATATCTCCACCGAGGAGAGCTACCCCTCGACAAGGCCGAAGCTCGGCGACTGGCGCAGCGCGCCAAGTTGTTTGTCTTACTGGGTGATGAAAAGGAGCTCTACCACCGTAGCCCCTCAGGCATTCTCCAACGATGCATATCCGTTGCCGAAGGACAGGAGCTATTGCAAGAAATACACTCGGGGGCTTGCGGTCACCATGCAGCACCTCGAGCCCTCGTTGGGAACGCCTTCCGATAAGGCTTCTACTGGCCGACCGCGGTGGCCGACGCCACTAGGATTGTACGCTCTTGCCAAGGGTGTCAATTCTATGCGAGACAGACGCACTTGCCCGCTCAGGCCCTGCAGACAGTACCCATCACCTGGCCGTTTGCTGTGTGGGGTCTGGACCTCGTCGGTCCCTTGCAGAAGGCACCTGGGGGCTTCTCGCACCTACTGGTCACCATCGACAAATTCTCCAAGTGGATCGAGGTCCGACCCCTAACCAGCATCAGGTCCGAGCAGGCGGTGGCGTTCTTCACCAACATCATCCATCGCTTTGGGGTCCCGAACTCCATCATCACCGACAATGGCACCCAGTTCACTGGGAAGAAGTTCCTGGACTTCTGCGAGTACCACCACATCTGTGTGGACTAGGCCGCCGTTGCTCACCCCATGACGAATGGGCAGGTGGAGCGTGCTAACGGTATGATTCTACAAGGACTTAAACCGAGGATCTACAACGACCTCAACAAGTTTGGCAAGCAATGGATGAAAGAGCTACCCTCGGTGGTCTGGAGTCTGAGGACGACGCCAAGCCGAGCCACGGGTTTCTCGCCGTTCTTTCTAGTCTATGGGGCTGAGGCTATCTTGCCCACAGACTTAGAATACGGTTCCCCGAGGACAAAGGCGTACGACGACCGAAGCAACCAAACCAGCCGAGAAGACTCACTGGACCAGCTCGAAGAGGCTCGGGACGTGGCCTTACTAGACTCGGCGCGGTATTAGCAGTCTCTGCGATGCTACCACGCCCGAGGGGTTCAGCCCCGAGGCTTCCAGGTGGGAGACTTGGTACTTCGGCTGCGGCAGGACGCTCGAGGGCGCCACAAGTTTACTCCTCTCTGGGAAGGGTCGTTCATCATCGCCAAGATTTTGAAGCCCGGAACATACAAGCTGGCCAACGATCAAGGCAAGGTCTACAGCAACGCTTGGAACATCCGACAGCTACGTCGCTTTTAACCATAAGATGTTTCAAGTCGTTCATATACCTCGCTCTCTTTACATACACAAATAGAGTCTAACCGTCAAGGAAGGATCAGCCTTGCCTCGGCAAAGCCCGACCCTCCCTCGGGGGCTAGAAGGGGGGAACCCCCTCTGCGTCAAAAATTTCCTCGGAAAAAGTCTTTCTGCCAGAACGTCTTTCCACTTTTCGACTGCTTTGATAGTGGGATCCTGAAAACGACGAGAGTACACGTAAGCGGCAAGGCCGACCGAGCCGAGGGACTCCTACGCCTCCGGGATACGGATACCTCACTCATCACCTACCGCGATAAGTAACTCACGCTCGGATAAGCAATTCTGCTACCGAACAAGTCCTAACGCTCGAAAACTTTTCTGCCAGAACGATTTTCGTGCCTTCTCGACTATATCGATAACAGAATCCTGCGAACGAGTAAGAGTGCACGTAAGCGGCAAGGCCGACCGAGCCGAGGGACTGCTACGCCTCTGGGATATGGATACCTCACTCATTACCTTCCGCGAAAAGTAACTCTCGCTCGGATAAGCGATTCTGCTATCTACGAACAAGTCCTGATACTCAAAACAAGAGGAAAGGAAACACAGCTTTATAACACGACAATAAGATGTTTGGGCCTCGGCGACTGCGAAAAACATACGCATACTACAGACAAACTGTTCCTGCAGGTTCAGACATTGACAGAGGGAGCAGCAGCACCCTCGGCGTCGTTTCCACCTTTGGCGGAATCGGGCCCGGCCTCGGACGGCGACACGGGCGGAAGGATCTCCACCTCAAAGGAGGACGTCAGCACCGCGCTTGGGCCATCGTAGCCAGGGTCTCCTCCAGGGTCCCGGCCCGAGTGGACACCTCGTCTGGCCGCTCCGTAGCCTCAGCCAGCTGTCCCCCGACGACATCAGCCCGGCTCACGGCCTCGGCAGCGTGACTCCGAGGTTGGTCCCGCTCACGGATGACCTAGCCAAGCTCCAGCCGCCGCTGCTGCACCTCCTCGGCCTAGGAAGCCACCTGCTCCTGGGCCGACGAAGCCTCTTTTTGAGCCGACTCTGCCTCTGTCCACGCCGACACCGCTGCCTCCGGCTCCAGCTCATCGTAGAGCAGCCGAGGGTTCTAAAACTGAGCAAGAGAGGCCTTGAGTGGCAAGGCCGACCGAGCCGAGGAACTCTTATGCCTCCGGGATACGGATACCTCACTCGTCACCTTCCACGCAGGGCAACTCACACTCGGTTAAGCGGTTCAGCTAGCCGACAGGCGAGTCCTAGTGCTCGAAATGAGGAAGAAACACGGCTTCACGCGCCAAATACCTAGATGTTCAGGCCTCGACAGCCATAATGAACACACACCCACACTCAGGGTGCCATTACAAATGGAACTCTGGTTCCACTCCCGCGGGTATGAACTACCTCCACACCAGAGGGCCTGCGGGACAACAAACTCCAGGTGGCTCGCCGCCGACCACCGCACCAGCAGCGACAGCGACCTCCGCCTCGGGCGGCTAAACAGCAGCAGCGATGACCTCAGGGTAAATGCTGTTGTAAGAAGGCCCTCGCCCACGTCCCCACTCGAGGGGCGAGGACAAGCCATCAAAGCCAAAGAGCTGGAGGTCCGACCGCAGGTGGCGTCGACGGTCTCGTCGGCGGAGAAACCTCCTCAGGCGACCACCACCTCAGCACCGACGACAGTGGCCACCTGCGCGCCGGTGCTACGCCAACGAACGGCGGGCGCCCCAACCTGCACCGGCAGATCCCCACTCAAGTCCTCGCGGATGGGCAGGCACCGACCTCCGCGCGGAGGCGTTGTGCCGGAGTGAGGACAAGACAATCCAAGAACACGAACGCCACCCTAGCGGCGTGCGACGTCTTGGACGATCCCCCGGTGCGCACGGCGCAACAGCCGCCTGTGCAGCGGACGGACGGCCACGCCCGGATCAAGCGGCAGGAGGCAGCGTCGGAGGCCGCGACAGAGCCAGCTGAGCCAGCGAGCCAGGCACGCTGGAGCTGACGACGCTTGCGGCCGATCGGCCCCGCATTGTCGAAGTTCGCCCCTTCCGCAAGGCCGGTGAGTGCCCTCTCCCCTGAATGCTGAAGGAAGAGGCGGCCTGCCGGCCCCTGTGGGAGGTAGAACCCCGGCTCAGCTCACCCTCCGCCACAGCAAGGATGATGAAGATCCTTGAAGCTGAGGGCGGGGCAGAGGCCGCAGCCCGGCTTGCTTCTCCCCACCATCGAACTGGTGGTCATCATCCTGGATGACCATTGGTGAGGGGATGTAGCCGGGCTGCATGATGAAAATCCTTGAAGCCGAGCGATGGCTGAAGGGTGCCAACCCCCGCGAGGTCGCGCTCCTCCAACGGCAGCAAGACGAAGGCAACGCGGATGCTCCCCATCCGGGGGCTCAGAAGGTGGAAGGGTGCGATGCATGAGGGGAGTACGAAGGCATGACTACCGCCCGGGGGATCGACCCCTTTATAAAGGCGGCTCTCCCCACTCGCATCCTCAGGCGTCACGGACAAAGTCTTCACCGACGTGCTCCAGGGTCCTCCCCCTACGACACGGGGGCTGGGTCCCACGCGTCATGCAAGCTGACCCGAAACAGAAGAAGCCAATCCGCCGCACGCGGAGCGTGTAACCGCCCCGCGGTTACAAGCACTCCTCCATCCTCACCGAAACCAGTAGTCGAAAGGGCGGACTGCCATGCAGGTGGCGTACAACCGCACCGCGGGGGCGCACCCCTTCGGCTTCGTCGCATCCAGCATGGAGGCCCAGACCCACACGTCATGTAACCGGCGCGCCAGTTACTATGTGCAAGCAACCACACTGCCACTTGCGCCAATGTTGCGCCTTCTCTACTGCGGAACCGGTGCCGCGACTCGAGGCAACCCTGCGCATGGCCCAACGGTGCCAATCGAGCACATCGATCATGGGTCAATCAGCCGCGAGAGGAGGCGCGACGGTTGATATGGCCAAAAGTGGACTGGCAGTAATGGCGGCAGCAGACGAGCGGAAGCGGCGGTCAAATCGTCTGCAGGCTCAAGTCCCCTCCTAGAGCAGCAGGGGAGCCCTGTCCCACGGCGTGAAGACGATGCGCCCGTGTTCCGTTCCTCGAACGGCTCGCGCACGCGTCCGCCCCGCGAACCGCCCGTCCCGTCGCATTAACTCCGTGGCAAGGCAAGCAACACCTTTGGCAGGCGAAGCAGGCGTCGTTTCACCTCCACCATGATGACCCCTTCAAAAAAGGTGCGCCACACCATTTAAATTCATATCCTTTTCCTCTTCCCCTTTCTCTCTCTTGCTACAGGGACCGGGAAAGGGGATATTTTGAAAGGGATCCTTCTCCGCGAAGGAAGCGGGCCCCGAGCCCTCCTACTGATCAGGGGTTCGAAGGCTGGCCCCTCAGAAGGGTTCGACAGCCGCCCCAGAGCACTCGGGCTTCAGGCTCATTACTAATCAGGGGTTCAAAGGCTGGCCCCTCGGAAGGGTTCGACAGCCGCCTCAGAGCACTCGGGCTCCGCGCCCACTACTGATCAGGGGTTCGAAGGCTGGCCCCTCGGAAGGGTTCGACAGCCGCCCCAGAGCAAGCAGAGCGAGGGATGACTCTAGGTACGTCTGTTACATGGCCGAGGCTCAGGCTACGCTCCCGAGGTACCCTAGGACATTTCCGAGACCAGCAGGAGCGATTTTGTAACGGAATCCCATCAGAGGGAGGCATCGAGCCCTTGGACCCTATCGAACGGGTCCGGGTCCGGCAAATCACCTGCAGGTACTTTTGGAGTGCGCCTCTAGGCCACTAGCCGACCCTTATCGAACAGGGCACGGGCATCCACTCGGATCACCCGTTAGCAACTCACTGGAGACACCATGTTCGGCGCCCTCCGAGGGCAACATGGCGCTTTCCCCCTTCCTCCTTGCAGAAAGGCGATGAAGGGGCGTATAATAAAAATCGAGACAGTCCTTGATCGTCCTCTCGCTCCGTGCAAAGGCTCGAGGGCTGCTCTCGCAAACCCGGCTACGGCCAAACCGTTGACAGCGTCAACAAACCAGCCTGAAAACTCGAAACCTGACCATGCACCCGGGCTACAATCAGGTCGCATGAGGGAACAACCAGACCGGCCGAGGCATCACGAAAGGCATTAAGACCTCAGAGGAGTCAAACCACTCCTCCGAGGCCTCGGGGGCTACACCCGGCGGGTGCGCTCGCGCGCACCCACCGGAATAAAGTGTAACCGAGAAAGGCCGGTCCCCTCACAAAAAAGTGCGGCAAAGCCTCTAAGCGAGTACCAACACTCCCTTTGAGGCTCGGGGGCTATTGTCGGGTACCGTAGTTAGGGGGTACCCCCAACACTCCTAAACACGGCTGGTAACCACCATCAGCACAAGCTGCAGAGGCTGATGGACACGATTCAGGTCAAGGCTTCGTATACTCAGGGGACGCGATCCCGCCTCACCCGAGCCCAGCCTCGGGCGGGAACAGTAGTCCCAGACGAATTCACGCCTCGCCCGAGGGCCTCCTCAAGCAACGGGCGCACCCTCGACTCGCCCGAAGCCCAGCTCGGGCAGGCTTCGTTGTGAAGCAACCTTGGCCAAATCGCCTCACCAACCGACCGTATCGCAGGCGCATTCAATGCGAGGATCGCCTGACACCCTATCCTAACACACGTGCCTCAGTCGGCAAGGTCGAAGTGACCGCAGTCACTTCGCCCTTCCACTGACCGACCTGACAGGAAAACAGCGCCGCCCGCCCCGCTCCGACTGCTGTGCCACCCACCAGGGTGAGGCTGACAACAGCCAAGTTTAGTCTCACGCGCAACAGGAAGCTTCGCCTCGCCCGACCTTGGGCCTCGGCTTCAGGAGGAAGTCTCCGCCTCGCCCGACCCCAGGGCTCGGCCTCCACCTCGACCTCGGAAGGTGGTCTACGCCTCGCCCGACCCTAGGGCTCGGCCTCAACCTCGACCTCGGGAGGAATCGCATCCTCGCCCGACCCCGGCCTCGGCCTCAGGAGGAGTCTCCGCCTCGCCCGACCTTGGGCTCGGACCAACCGCGCCACGGGGGATACATCATTACCCTACCCCTAGCTAGCTCGGGCTATGGGGGAACAAGACCGGCATCCCATCCAGGCTCACCCCGGTAACAAGTAATGATGGCTCCCCGCGTGCGTCCATGACGACGGTGGTTCTCAACCCCCTACGGAAGCAAAGAGACGTCAGCAAGATCCCAGCAGCCCCGACAGCTGTGCTTCTACAGGGCTCAAGCGCTCCTCCGACGGCCACGATACCGCGTATAGAGGGCTCTAGCACCTCTCCGACAGCCATGATGGCATGTACACAGGGCTCAGGCACCTCTCTGCCAGACACGTTAGCACATAGCTACACCCCCATTGTACATCTGGACCCTCTCCTTGCATCTATAAAAGGGAGGTCCAGGGCCTTCATGCGAGAGAGTCGTCGCGCGGGAGGACGGGCTGACGAACAGGCTCACTCTCTCTCCCTCGCGAACGCTTGTAACCCCTACTACGAGCGCATCCCCCGGCGCACGATAACACGAGTCGCGTTTTTTCCCTTGTGTTCCATCTCGCGCCAACCCATCTGGGCTGGGACACGCAATGACGATTTTACTCGTCGGTCCAGGTACCCCCAGGGTCGAAACGCCGACAAAAATATTGAGGAAGGTAAAAATATATAAGTTATATGCATCTTATAAGGAAGGGTATACATAACTTTTATCTAGATCTTTTAAATTTTAGGGATTGTTTTTATATCTAAACTTTTAAATTTATTGAGTTTATCCTCTCATATGTGTACATCTATAGATGAAGTATACTATTATATTTTTAAGAAAATATGCATACAATATAGTGATTTTCTATTAAACCTTATATTGTTCGAGCTATAATATGTACAAAGGTAATCAAATTTAGAAAAAGTAGGAAATTTGAGATTGTATTTACATCCAAATTAATCGCTAAAATTATTGTGTAGATTGTTGAGGGATGTAGGAAAATATAAGTTATATGCATCTTATGGAGGAGGGTATTTTCTTGTTTTATCCGAATCCTTTGAATGTTATGGTCTTTTTACATCCACCTTTTGAATTTACTGAGTTCATCCTTTTTATATGTGATATAATAGGTATGCATGTAATATAATTTAGGAAACAAATTAGAATAGCGAAAAATATGATAAAATTAAGCTTTTAAAAATATATTTATAAAATATTGCTTCAATAATGTTTTATAAAATAATACAGATGGGTCATCAATGGATGTACAATGTGGATCATTGCTTCAATGAATATATTGAAGATATTCATTATTTTCTCAAGATAGTTGAGGGGCACATGTAAAGGGGTTTTATGTGTTGACCATGTTGAGACTGTAAGAATAAAAGAGAATACTCTTCATTAGCATCGATTCACCTCCACTTGTTGTAAAATAAATATGGGTTCTAGAGGACGAAGAAGAGGAGAATGACATAATTTTGGTCTATGCTTAGTATGATTTTTTGTAGGTGTTGTAATGGGTGAGGTCAAGAGCCCGAAGAAAAGGGGAAAGTATCTATGGCACACTAACAAAAGAGAGGTTTTAGCTCTTGGACATGGGAAATAATATTTTTTATCAGGAACACACCGAGAAACATTGTTCATTATCTGGGCCACACCACAACGATTAAAATTTCCATTTTTGACAAGACTTTATCTGCAAGATTTTTCCTAAAATGGAAAAATTATCATTGTTGTAACACCCCTTCCACTTTCGGACCGGCGGTACTTAATCTTGATAGTCCTTTAGGACCATAGACCATCCCCACAGACCAACACGAGTTTTTTGTCTGTACTCACACATGCGCACCCGGGAAGACCGGAAGACCAACACGAGTCTTTTGTGCGAACTTTGTTCTCACACATGAGCACCCGGGAAGACTTTCCGGTCGGTCACTCATCCCAAAATTGCTCTAGGCCAAGCACGCTTAACCTGGAGGTTTTTTCAAGACAGACTTCCGAAAAAGAAAATGCATCTTATTGGTATGAGTATTCTATCAATCCTATTAAGCCTTGGGTCAGGATATCACACAATCCACCGGGCCAGGATATCACAGTTGTGGTATGCCACCGATAATAACCAACATTTCTCAGTGTGTTTCTGATAAATAGTATCATGTCTAGTGTCTAAGAGCTAAAGCCACTCTTTGTAAGTGTGTCACAAATAATTTCCCCTAGAGAAAATGACACTCTGGCAAAAATGTTGCAAGATGAAGAGAAAGACTATGAGAACGAAAATGTTATAAAACAATTGGAGCGTATGTTAGAGGACCATAGAACTTTGTTGTACTTAGATTATAAAGAGGGTCACCAGGAAACCTAATTTGTCAAGTGCTATGGCCATGTCACTCGACAAACCATCTACCTTTGCTGAGTGCCAGCACATACACTTGGCACAAGAACTGTGCCTAGGCTCCACAGAAGCTTTCTTTGCCGAGTGTCGTGGAGCAAGAGTCAGACACTCGACAAAGACTTTGTCACCGTTTCTGGCCACTGTCAAACTTTGTTGTGTGACTGACATAAAATACTTGATAAATTGGCTATCGTCGATGTTTGGTTCACCGAGACTCTTCGCCAGGGGCGGATATAGGCCCCGGACCACCTGGGCCCTGGCCCGGGGCGCAGCCCAAAAATCTTCTTACATATAGGTCTTTTTTCAACCAAAAAAATATAGCCTAAAATACATTTCAGTCTAAAAATATGGTCCAACTTCTTGCTTGTACCGATTGAGTCTGGCGCTGGTCGCTCAAGTCACAAGAACGTAGACTCTTTTAATTATTTCGGAAATCTACGCGGTTGCGTTTCCTATGTTGCCAGCGGCGTGGCTGCCTCCATTCAGTCCTCTATCGCTCTTTACGCCTTCAGGCTCTACGAATTCGGCAAGGGCACAAAACAGCATCCTCCGAGGCGGCCGGGCGGGCTCTGACTCAGGCATCCGCCACCGCGAGCCCGGCCTCCACCTCCGCCAGTCCGTCTCCAGCGTCCCTACGACCTCTGTAGCAATGATGCACACAGCCTGCATTGGCGCCGCGCCACCGCCCAAATCTTCTCTTGTCATTACATCTTCTCCCAAACTATACAAATTCCTCAAGTCGATTCCCTTTCTTTTCTTATTCATAGGCGAGGGCGGAGCGCCTCCGTGGCCAATGGGCAGTGACCACCTGAGCGGCGAGCGCTGTTGTTGGGGACTTGTTCTCAAATGCTTCGGCTTAAAAGAAGGTAAAAGTACAAGCGTGACGCAAAAGCAAATGCCAAGTCCTCGTGAGCAGTACGGGGGCACTGTTCACCTATTTATAGGCGCGGGACACACCCATGTAAAATTACACCCATGCCCTTTACATTTGGTAGTAATTCTATAGTAATCCACCAAGGTCTAAATAGCCTTTTCATCTTTAAGTCGGTTTCCTTTTCTGCTATCACGCCGAAGCTTTCCTGCTCACACCTTCGGCGCTGTGTCGACCTTCGTATTCTTTGGGCTTCTCCCACTGTGGTACTGATTCGAGTCCGAAGATACCTGTTCACACATTATACTCCAGAAACATCGTTAAATCATGTTTTTGAGGACCTTAGGAAGCCGAAGGCCCCCAACAGTAGCCCCTCGCAATATTGATTTGTTAGAATAATAAATTTAGATTGCGACATGGACGAAGGCCTTAAGCCGAAGGTCCGAAAAAACACCTTTCCTTTGCTAGAATAGCAACATTCACTGACAAGCGGGGTTTTCCAATTTTCAATGCACTGTGCGTATAAATAAGAGCATACCACGAGCTCACTTGGTACGCTTTCTTTCCATCTGCCCTTGCTTACTCAATTTTTAGCTCTTGCGCACCAACACTTGCTTGGCTTTTTAAGTTTTTAAGCTTCGGCTTTGAAAACAGTTTTTTAGCATTTTCGAAGATGTCTGAAGATAAAAAGGCTGCTGTCGAGATGAAGCTGAGTCTCTCTGAAGAGAAAAACCTGGGGTTTCTTGTAGCAATGTCGAAGACCAATACAGAAAAGATCACCAAAGAGATTTTAGAAGGTTTATCTGAAGATACTGATGAGAGCGACCGTTATGATGTGGATAGTGGTGGTGAAGACTCCGAAGATCGCCCTTGGCGACCAAGCCATGCGGTTTTCGGCAAATCAAGTATCAAAGAAAATCATCTTGTCAACATGAGGGGAAGATATTTCCGGGACTTATCCATTGTGAGGGCCGATGAAGGAGAGAAGACTTGTCCGTCCCCTGAGGAAAATGAAGTCGTAGTGTTCTGAAGCTTTTTGAAAGCTGGGCTACGATTTCCCCTGAGCAGCTTTGTCGTAGAGGTGCTGAAGATATTTGAAATCTATCTTCACCAACTTACCCCCGAAGCAATCATAAAGATGAATATCTTCGTGTGGGCCGCGAGAAGCCAAGGTCTGGAACCTGATGCAAAAAGTTTCTGTAATATACACGAATTGTCATACGAGACAAAACCCTGGGGTAAGGAGCAGTATCACAATAATTTCGGCTGCTACAGTTTCGTCTCTCGCTATGGGTCAAGCTGTCCCATGCCAACCTTTCGGAAGAGATGGCCCGGCGACTGGATGACAGAATGGTTTTATGTGAAGAATGACCTTAAAACACGGGAAGATATTAAAGGTATAATTATGTGCCCTATTTGGCAAAGCTTCGGCCTACGGAGGCCGAAGGTTGAAATGAATGAAGCTGCCGAAGAATGCCAGAGAGCCTTTGGAGTTATTTGCTCTTTTATTGGAACGAGGGATTTGGTCCAAGAGCATATTGCCTTCAGAGTATGGCCGCTCGCGGAAAAATGGGAAATGCCGCAAGAGACCATAAAGGAGGCTGACGAAGGTGGACTTATCAGGCTGAAGTATACTTTCAAGTTCGGAGATAAATTCGTTGAGCCAAATGATGACTGGCTAAAAAGCATTGAAAATGTAAGTGATGAACTACTTGGGTTTTATTCAAAGGCCGAAGATACAGCATTGTCGGCAACCTTCGGAGGCCGGAAATAGAAAAGACTGAACCGAGTGTTTGACGCAATTGGGTTCGTGTACCCTGACTACCACTACCCAGCGCGGGGCCAAAAAAGAAAAAGCGCAACTCCTGCTCGGGAAACTGCCTCAGCCGCTCCCAGCGAGCCAACGCCGAAGAGACAAAGGGTAAAGGTTCTTACACACCGGCCACGCTACATTGAACCAGCTACAGTTCCTGAGTTCACCGGAGAGACCTCTTCGGCCACCGAGGCTGAAGAACCAACCTTGCTGCCAGAAGTCGCAGAAATGGCCGAAGCGCCCACAACAACAGAATTGGAGGAACCAAAGATTTTATTACCAGAAACCAAAGAGATGGTCGAAGCGCCATCGACAGAAAAGATGGAAGAAGCAAAAGGATCAACTGAGGGATCAAAAATATCAGAAATTTTAAGTCCTTCAGCAGAAATTGAAGTAGCAAGAATTAAAAAGGGGCCAACAGTGACCCCAAAAAGAAAAAGAATGGTCAATGTGCTAGATGTTCTGGAGACAATTAAGTCCTCAAGCACAACTCCGAAGAAGACTGTTGAAACTTCCGAAGCGGAAACTAAAATTTTTGATACTAAAACTCCAAAGCAACAAACTGAGGCTGAAGCTGGGCCTTCAGAGCCCACGAAGGTAAAATCCTTGAAAACCGAGGAAGAAAAAATGACGGAGCCAATTCTTGTTGAAGAAATCAGTGCTGTTGCCCCCGAAGCATCCCCCAAAACCCTTGATTATATTGTTCGACATGCTTCGGGGAAAAAGTTGTCTGAAAAAGAAAAGCAAGAGGCCCAGTTTTACGCCCAAAAACTGAAATATCCAAAGGGGGCGTTGATATTCAACGGCAGCGGAGAAGAAGACTTCTTGTATTGTCTCCCTGATAGCAAGGAGATTTCTGTCTGTCGGGAGATGAGCAAGAGCTTCGGATTCCCAACACTAGAAGACGGGCTCTCGGTGTTGTCGAAAAACGAGCTGGCCGACAGCTTGGCGTACAATAGCTTAAAGGTGCAAAAAATGAGGTCTTTGTATTTTTTCTTGAGACCAAAATTTTCCGTTTGCTTAAATTTATTGACGCACACACATTTTTCTTTGCAGGGCCTTATACTTAGCAATGCCCTCAGGGCCCAAAAAGATGCCGAAGACGAAGGGTGTGTTATGGCCCTGAGCAACCTTCGTTCCGAAGTAATTGAACTAAGGAACGAAGGTCTCGAAAAAGATAAAATATTACATTCATTGATAAATAGAATAAAAGAAGACGAAGCTACTTTTAAAGGTCAAGCTGAGGCTCAGAAGCGTAAAATTGAAGATCTTCGACAACAACTAGCCAGAGCTAAAGAGGAACGCATACTTGAAGAAACGAAGCGAGAACTTAGCGACCAATGGGCAAATCATTTAGAAGGAACTGTTGAAGAGCTTCGTTCGTCCAAGAAAAGATGCTATGTCAAATCTATGGAGTGTGTTAAGAAAATGAAAGCTAGCTTCGCCAGCGTTGGCGCATTCTCGAGCGAAGAAAACTTTACAAGAGGCAACCCTGAAGGTCCCATCGAATGGATTAATAACGAAGCTGAGGCCTTTGAGGAAATTTTAAATAGCCGCGGAGACATATGTGCTTTTTCGGGTGCCAGGGGGATTGCCACCATTTTGGAGAAAAAGGGCTGCGAGCATGTAAAGATTTTAGCGCAATCCGAAGCTACCTTGTCCTTCGAAGATGCAAAAGATCCTTTAGCCGAAGCTAGCATGGTTGGTGGAAAATTTTTCACCGATGTCTGGGACAATGGTGGTCGAGAAATGGCCCGAGAAATTATCCAAAAAAGCGAAAAGGGCATCCATGATGCTAGAAAAGTAGCAGAGGCTGCTGAGAAAAGCGCAGAGCCCGAAGGGCAAATAGGTATTAACTAATGGTTTTTATTGTGTTGTAATTTTTGATTTTAAACTTCGTTCGCAATTTGTAATAACAATGTAGCCATATCCTGTCCTCCTTCAGATCCTACTAAAGCGTCTCCGGGCCCTCACCCGAAAGAAGACGACGAAATTAAAAAGATGGCTGAAGCTATCATGGATCAAGTTGTTAATCAACTCCTGAACGAAGCTGCGGAAGTTGTACTTAGGGAAGACTAAGTGTTATTGTAAAAACTTCTGAAATGTAATATGTGTAATATCTTGTAACTCTGAATGTAATATACTTGTTTTTTATGGTTCAATTCTTTACGATGCATGAAATTTTAGATACGTACCTTTTTTGAGTCTTTGACGAAAAAACACCTTCCCTTCTTTTCATGCTTCGTGAAGATAAATTTTCATTTATCACAACAATACCCATAGTGTTCTGATGAAGAATATTCAAGCTTCGTGAAAATATTCTCCGAAGCTACATTCCGAAGATCAATATTGTATCTCCGTATGACTTAGCATGTTTTCCCTTTTTCAAAGCATTCTTCCGAAGATCGATATTGTGTCCCCTTCTTGTGCCATATGCAGCATGATGTATGATGCTTATGCTATGCGAGATGATGTGATGATGTTATGCTATGTAAAATGGTATTTATTCCGAAGATACATGCACATCCCCGCAATAAAACACATAATCTTTTTAAATCAGCGTTGACTTTTCGCTGTAAGCCTCCCTTAGGAGCTTCTTCGCCTTTTACTTCAGCGAAATCAGCGCTTATTTTTCGCTGTAAGCCTCCCTTAGGAGCTTCTTCGCCTTTTACTTTCGGCGGTATTCGCGTTGACTTTTCACGCTTCGCCTTTTACTTAGGCGGTATCAGCGTTTATTTTTCGCTGTAAGCTCTGCATTCCCTTTGGAACGACTTTGGAGCAGAAAACTTACACTGCGCTCCCTTTGGAACGGCTTTTTGTAACTTCAGCAAACTTACTCTGCGTTCCTTAGAACGACTTTTTGTTGCTTCGAAGAATTCATACCATGCCTTTTAAAATAATTTTTTGATAATTCGAAGGTCCTCCTTGCTATCGCAAATCTTTAAGCTTCAACAACTTAAGCCTGTGGGGAAGATATATTTTCTTTGTGGCAAACAATGAAACTATTACATGAGATTTAAAAAGTGTCCTTTATTACACAGAAAATAAAACTGAATGAAAAAGACTACTATCAAGGTAGGATATTTGTCAATAAATGTGCTTCGACTCTGGCACAGTGCTATTGACTGTGCGAGCTTCGGACTGTTCTCTGAAGTCCCTTTGTTGTTGAGCATATTGGCCCCCTTCTGGCTGCTGGCCTTGTTGCATCGGTGGTAGAGGCGGAGGCCGTTGCCAGGAAGCTTGAGGTTGACTCGCCGAAGCAACAGAAACTGCAGGGTGGTTGCCTACATATTCTGGGATATAAGGCGAATGGTACGAAGCAGTGTGCATGATCTGCTTCGGCTGACCCTGTTGTGCTGCAGCTTCGGCTATCTCCTTTTGCTTCTGGATGGTAACATGGCACATCCTGGTGGTATGGTCCTTGTTTTCACCACAGAACAAGCAAAATATTCTCCTTGGTTGATCTCCAAATCTTCCGCCGAAGCCCCTGGCGCCTCTGCCTCTTGGAGCTGGCGGCCGGAAGGAGCTTTGCTGTTGCCCCAAAACCTGTGAGGAGCACTGTGGCCTTTGCTGCTGACTCCCCTTATCATCATTTTGAGTAGAGTTGTGAATTGACCTAACGTGCCTCGGATAAAATCTTCCTCCGAAGCCCCTGGTCATTTCGGAAAACCTGAAAGCCTCCTCCCTTCTTTAACGAAAATCATTGTCGACACGAATATACTCGTCCATCTTCTGGAGCAGCTTCTCCAAAGTTTGAGGAGGCTTCCTAGCAAAGTACTGAGCTGAAGGTCCTGGCCGAAGTCCTTTGATCATGGCCTCAATGACAATTTCGTTGGGCACTGTTGGTGCCTGTGCCCTCAAACGCAAGAACCTCCGGACATACGCCTGAAGGTATTCTTCGTGATCCTGGGTGCACTGGAATAGAGCTTGAGCAGTGACCGGCTTCGTCTGAAACCCTTGGAAGCTGGTTAACAACATATCCTTCAGCTTTTGCCATGAAGTGATTGTTCCTGGTCGAAGGGAGGAATACCAGGTTTGAGCAACACTCCTGACAGCCATAACAAAATATTTTGCCATGACTGCAGTATTGCCACCATACGAAGATACTGTTGCTTCGTAGCTCATCAAAAACTGCTTCGGGTCTGAATGGCCGTCGAATATAGGAAGCTGAGGCGGCTTGTAAGACGGAGGCCAAGGTGTAGCCTGCAGCTCAGTGGACAGAGGAGAAGCATCATCAAAAGCAAAATTTCCATGGTGGAAATTCTCATACCAGTCATCTTCGTTGAAGAAATCCTCCTGATGAAGGTTTTTATGCTGAGGCCTTCGGTTCTGCTCATCCTGAGTAAGATGACGAACTTCTTCAGAGGCTTCGTCTATCTGCCTTTGCAGTTCAGCTAGCCTGGCCATCTTTTCCTTCTTCCTCTGCACCTGTTGATGAAGCATCTCCATGTCTCTGATTTCTTGGTCTAGCTCATCCTCTGGCGGTGTCGGGCTGACAGCCTTCCTCTTCTGGCTTCGGGCCTCCCGAAGGGAGAGAGAGTCTCCTGATTGGGGTCCAGCGGTTGCAGAGCTGCAGCCCCAGTTGCTGAAGCTTTCTTCGGCGCCATAACGAAGGTTTATGATTGCCGAAGGTGTTCAAAACTCAAAGAGTGGAAGTGAGTTCACTGGAGGTGGGCGCCAATGTTGGGGACTTGTTCTCAAATGCTTCGGCTTAAAAGAAGGTAAAAGTACAAGCGTGACGCAAAAGCAAATGCCAAGTCCTCGTGAACAGTACGGGGGCACTGTTCACCTATTTATAGGCGCGGGACACACTCATGTAAAATTACACTCATGCCCTTTACATTTGGTAGTAATTCTATAGTAATCCACCAAGGTCTAAATAGTCTTTTCATCTTTAAGTCGGTTTCCTTTTCTGCTATCACGCCGAAGCTTTCCTGCTCACACCTTCGGCGCTGTGTCGACCTTCGTATTCTTTGGGCTTCTCCCACTGTGGTACTGATTCGAGTCCGAAGATACCTGTTCACACATTATACTTCAGAAACATCGTTAAATCATGTTTTTGAGGACCTTCGGAAGCCGAAGGCCCCCAACAGGTGTGTGCTGGCTTCTTGCTGCCATGTGACTGTGATTCTCCTCTATTGTGAGTAATTATTCCCGAATGTCTGATTCCCTTTTCCTATCTGCTACAGTTCCACTGGATTGTTTTAAATATTAGTACCCCTAAAATGTGAAAAATTAAAATACGAGTAGTAAATCATTATATTTGTAGAGTAGTCCGGGACGTCATTTTTATGGAGCTCTGCCACTGCTCTTTGCCGAGTGTGGCACTCGGCGAATTCTTTGCCTTTCTCCGGTAGAGCCTCTCCTGTAAATAGCGTCTTTCTCCTGTCCAAATATTTTAATGGTAACTTTCTTTGTGCTCACTCGGTTCTAGATTTTAAGGTACGGGAAGATCATATACGTTAGCAACGTTTGCTGGCTGGCTCAAAACTTGATGTCCAGGAGGATGGGGCTCTTTATTTACACTTTTCTAGATGAGCCTGCACTGCACCCCGGCAGCATGACTAGGATAGCACTACACACGATGAAGCATGACAGTAGCAGCTCATGTCTTGTTATATATATATGAAATTATTCAGAGAAAAGATCCGTACTAGTTTATTGTTCTTCTGATCTCTTCCTTCTCCGAAAGAACGATCTGATCTTTTCTCCCATTGGAGGGCTCGGGAACGTACCGCAAGCATTGAGCGAGCGCCGAGTGGAATTAAGCTGGGGCGGAAGCCTGAAGGGGACTGGGAGGAGAGCAGAGCAGCCGCAGCGACGAGTGCGCGTCGCGAGCGAGAGAGTCCGCGGCCCTCTCCCCTCCCCGAGAATATCTGCAGGCGACGACGACGACGAAGCGCGTGCAGTGGCGGCGAGAGCGACGCGAGATGCGCGCACTGCCCGCGAAATGGCCAGCCCGAGACCTCGCGATCGGCGCGCGCACCAGCACTGCGCTGCGCTCGTGCGCACGGACGTGCCGTCGCGAGCGAGCGTGGCCGGCTGTCTGAGCGGCGTTGACCCCCCCGCCCCGCCCGCGCGGTGCTCGACCGGCGAGCAGGGACCGATACGCTGTCCCTGTCGCGACACGTACCGATCGTCCGTGGGCCGTGGGCGCGGCCGGCGAGATGATGCGTGGGTCAACGATGTGGGAGGCTTGCAGCGCCCGCTCGCTTGTTTTCGTCTCCACGCTCGAGTGACACGAGGATTATTATTGCGTTGCGTCCATGTATGTACTCAATCCTTCGATCGCTGCGTCGCTGTAGCTAGCCTGGCTCGTAGGGGCTGGACCTGGACCTGGAAGATGAGAGCGGAGATGAACGGAACAGGAAGGCTGGATGTACCAGGTCTCTGTTCGGCTGTCACAGCGCACTATGGTTGCATTGCATCTCGGTGGAGATATATATATGATCTGACTTTATGCTTTCGAGTAAACACACTTTTGTGGAGAACAGTACCGAGTCATCGATACGCGTGGCACGTCCTTGTATCAGAAGAACGAAAAGGGCCGAGTCCAACTACTCCTTCCTACGCCTATCCAGTTTAGAGCATATCCCGATAACAGTCCGGTCCAACAACAACTACACCTCTCCCCGATAAACACCTACAATTTTTTTGGGCCGTAGAGGCCTTCCGGGCCACCTTGGAATCAGAGCTCTGCGTCCTTGTTTCGGGCCTCACGAGCTCGCGTCTCCACTCACAATTCTCTTTTTCGCTGTGGGCAAGCCGCGAGCCGCCTGATACACTGATACTCGTCTTTAATCCAGCCAATACGAGGTGGTCCACCATCAAATGTCTACAATCAATCATCAGACACGATATCACACGAGCGGAACCGTCGAGGCGCCGCTACGCTCGTTGTTTTCTTATAACCCCCCTATAATCATCAAATGTCCTTAATCCACCTTGGATACGTTCTCATTATTTATAACCCCCTATAAGGGCTAGTTTAGAACCACATTTTCCCAAGCGATTTTCACATTCCTAAGGAAAATTAGTTCATTTTTTTTAGAAAATAGAAATTTTATAGAAAAATGGTCTTCCCAAACTAGCCCTAAGTTGTTTTCTTAAATTGCTTGGATAGTATCAAAAGTAGTACTTCTTCCTTCGTCCTTACTAATTGTGATTTGCCAAAACCATTTATACAAAAAAATGTTATTATATTAAAACTAAAAGCTAGGGCACTTTGTTATCATGAAATAATCAACATTAATACTGTAGAAACTGTTGATGTACCTCGATATATACCTTGGCCACTAGCTTGTTACATATGAATGTGTGAATAATCTCACAAACATAGTATCCACACAGATCGCTCTCCTTTACCCGTGTCAAACACGGAAATCAAACGTTATGGCTTATTATTAGCAAATAACTTGCTAGGTGTGCGAGCTTCAAATGTATATATAGGAAAGTTCGGTCTAATCTTAAGAGTTTCCTTTAGTTCGGGCTGTTTTCGCGTAGCTGCCTCCATGCCTTGCATAATGGAAATGTCAAGTCCTTGATGCATGCATGATTTACTTATTTAGAGATTTAGAGAGTTGTGGTTCGAACGGTAAGAGTTACTCATTAAGAATGTCCACTATTTCTTGTAAGCCTTGGAATGGCTTTATCAACGACTCAAGGATATGTGCGGCGCTATTCTCCATTGGGATGACCAGAAGCATCCTGTGAAAGTTGTAGAAAGGTTATAAAAATAGAGAGTAAATTAGAATACACGTTTATTTAGCCAGAAAAGATATGGCTACGAAAAGATAATGGGCATTAACTTAAAGTTGTAAGGAATAAGTATATATTGTATATAATCTTTCTTCTGAAAAAACGTGAGCAAACTTTTTAGTATGTTTGCACGATAGTCCTAAATTACATTTTGGTTAATAACCACCACTAAGCCGATATTGAAAATCCCTTCTTTACAACATCGTTAGATTTCAATCCTTCATGAAACAAAGTAGGTAAAAATAAACTTTAGGTAGCATTGAATATATATAGAGAGAGGTTTGCTAGTATTTGTGTTGGACACCAAAATGAGCGGACGGTCCGGCCCATGGGCCCGGACGGTCCGCGTGTCCCGAGATTAGATTAACTCGGATGTTTATCCTTATCTCGTGCGTGGTTATCCATCTAATCACGTGAGAGTTTGTTGGCTATCTCTTAGGAAAAGGTCCAGACCTCCTCCCCTATAAATATAAAGGGGTACGGCCGATTGAGAACCCCCGAACACATTCCAATCGAACCAATTACCTTATTTACTTTTCCTGCCCTAGGAGTAGATGTAGCATAGTTCTAGTTGTAGTCTTCCACATATCCACCTCCACCCCTATTCGACTCTACGTCGTCTAGATCCGTCTTGGGTGGCCTGCCGATCCCAAGACGACCCTAGGATCTCACCCCTCCCGGGGGCAAGATCTAGTTGTCCATCCAAGGCTTCTTCCTCGATTTGATCTCTTAATTCCTAGGCGACTCCACGTCGTCTGGGGACGCCCCGGGTGACCTGTCGACCCGAAGCACCTTAAGATCTTTCCCCCCAGGGGACGAGATCTAGATTCCAGCAAGGAGGAGGAAGACGACCCTCTCGCCAGACCGTCGGTGTGACGCAGGGAAGACACAGCTCCTGCGCCCAGGTCGCGGACCGTCCGGCCCAAGGCTGCGGCCCAAGTGATGCTAAAGGTTTTGTCAAAGTTCTATTGTGCTGCTCCTTTGCAGTAGAAAATTGTGCTGCTCTATAGAGGTGTAGGCTGTAGAACAGCGAAAATGATCCTTTCTCGGCTTCCAATAACTAGAGAAAGTCCTGGCCCAACAGTGTCATCTGGTTCAGCCGAACGGGTGCAGACGGCTATAAAAAAAACCCAGGCCGTCAGGGATTAGGTTTTAGCGGGATGGCGGTTCCCTCGGGCGAGCGAGCGAGCGGCAGCGGTTTCCTCGGGCGTGCGAGCGGCGGCGATCCCGGGGGCTAGTGGCTGTGGCGCGCTGAGGCGGGCGACCGACGGCGACGATCCTATGGCGGACAGGTAAGCACCAACGACGCTCCCGAACCGGACGAGCGGTGGCGGTTTCCTCGGGTGTGCGAGCGGCGGTGAATCCCGGAGGCACGCGCCGCGGAGTGGCGTCCGCTGGGGTCCCCCTTCCGCAACGACGTCTGCCTTCCCTAGACGCGAGCGACGACGACAGACTCCTAGGAGGCGAGCGGTGGCGGATTGACGACCCTGTTTTTATGCTATTTTGTATACATATTTATGCCAACGTCAATGTTGGGGGTGAAAGTCGCCTAGAGGGAGGGTGGATAGGCGGAAACTGAAATTTACAACTTTAAACACACTACAAGCCGGGGTTAGCGTTAGAATAAAATCCAAGTCCGGAAGAGAGGGGAAAACAAATCAACCAAGAAAATAAAGCGGATGACACGGTGATTTGTTTTACCGAGGTTCGGTTCCAAAGAACCTAGTCCCCATTGAGGTGGTCACAAAGACCGGGTCTATTTAAACCTTTTCCCTCTCTCAAACGGACACCTAGACCGAGTGAGGCTTCTTCCTTAATCTCACGGGTCACTTAGACCCCGCAAGGATCACCACACAATTGGTGTCTCTTGACTCGCTTACAAAGCTTGAGAGTAAGAAGTGAGAAAGAAAAGAAAGTCAAGCCAAGCAAACAAGAGCAACAAGGAACACAAAGAATCATCTCACAAGTCCTAATGCGCTAGAGTTAAATTTGAGAATTGGAGCAGATCGGTCACTTGAATTGTGTCTTTGGAGTGAAGTGTATTGCTCTTGTATTGAATGCACTGTTGTGAATGCTTGGATGGTTGGAGTGGAGGTGGTTGGGAGTATTTATAGCCCTCAACCACCAATTCAACCGTTGAGGCAGGCGACTGTCGATGGGCGCACCATGCGCCATCGGACACTGTCCGGTGCGCCAGCCACGTCACCCAATCGTTAGGGTTTGACCTTTGGAGCTTTGTCTTCTTGTGGCACCGGACAGTCCGGTGCCACACCGGACAGGCACTGTTTACTGTCTGGTGCCCCTCTGACGGGCGGCTCTTCCTCTGCGCGCACTGTTCTTCACTGTTCATCTGACTTCGCGGCTTTTGCAGTCGACCTTTGCGCGAAGTAGCCGTTGCTCCGCTAGCGCACCGGACAGTCTGGTGGCACACCAGACAGTCCAATGAATTATAGCGGAGCGGCGTCTGAGAAACCCGAAGCTGAAGAGTATGGAGTTGTACGACCTGATGCACCGGGCACTGTCCGGTGGCACACCGGACAGTCCGGTGCGCCAGACCAGGGTTCTCTTCGGTTTATTTTTGCTCCTTTCTTTTGAACCCTAACTTGATCTTTTTATTGGTTTGTGTTGAACCTTTATGCACCTGTAGAATATATAATCTAAAGCAAACTAGTTAGTCCAATTATTTGTGTTGGGCATTCAACCGCCAAAATCATTAATAGGAAAAGGTTAATCCTTATTTCCCTTTCAATCTCCCCCTTTTTGGTGATTGATGCCAACACAAACCAAAGCAAATATATAAGTGCAGAATTGAACTAGTTTGCATAAGGTAAGTGCAAAGGTTGCTTGGAGTTAAACCAATTTATACTTCTATTAGATATGCATGGTTGGTTTTCTTTTATTTAACATTTTGGACCACGCTTGCACCACTTGTTTTGTTTTTGCAAATTCTTTTGGAAAATCTTTTAAAAGTCCTTTTGCAAATAGTCAAAGGTATATGAATAAAATTGCGAGAAGCATTTTCAAGATTTGAAATTTTCTCCCCCTGTTTCAAATGCTTTTCCTTTGACTTAAACAAAACTCCCCCTGAATAAAATTCTCCTCTTAGCTTTTCAAGAGGGTTTTACCAATTTTTGTAAATACAAAATTGAATAAGATCAAATACATTTAGATACCAATTTAAAAAATTCTTAAAAATTTTGAAATTGGTGGTGGTGCGATCCTTTTGCTTTGTGCTAATACTTTCCCCCCCTTTGGCATGAATTGCCAAAAACGAAGACTTTGTGAGCCCTTTATTTTCTCTCTCATTGGTACAAGTAAATATGAGTGAAAGATTATACTAATTTGAAATGATGTGGAGTGATGGCGAAGGGTAAATGATACCGTTAGAGCGGAGTGGAAGCCTTGTCTTCGCCGAAGACTCCATTTTCCTTTCAATCTGCGACTTATCATAGTGATACACTTGAAAACACATTAGTCGTAGACATAAAAGAGATATGATCACAGGTATATAAATGAGCTATGTGTGCAATGTTTCAATCAAAATTCCGAGAATCAAGTTTATTTAGCTCATTCCTAAGTTTGCTAAAGGTTTTCTCATCTAATGGCTTGGTAAAGATATCGGCTAATTGTTCTTTGGTGCTAACATAAACTATCTCAATATCCCCCCTTTGTTGGTGATCCCTCAAAAAGTGATACCGAATGTCTATGTGCTTAGTACGACTGTGTTCAACGGGATTATCCGCCATGCGGATTGCACTCTCATTGTCACATAGGAGAGGGACTTTGCTCAATTTGTAGCCATAGTCCCTGAGGGCTTGCCTCATCCAATGTAATTGCACACAACAATGGCCTGCGGCAATATACTCGGCTTCCGCGGTAGAAAGAGCTACTGAGTTTTGTTTCTTTGAAGCCCAAGACACCAGGGATCTCCCCACAAACTGACAAGTCCCTGATGTGCTCTTCCTATCAATTTTACACCCTGCCCAATCAGCATCTGAATATCCTATTAAATCAAAAGTGGATCCCTTGGGGTACCAAAGTCCAAACTTAGGTGTATA
This sequence comes from Zea mays, assembly GCF_902167145.1. Taxonomy (NCBI): domain Eukaryota; kingdom Viridiplantae; phylum Streptophyta; class Magnoliopsida; order Poales; family Poaceae; genus Zea; species Zea mays. The sequence continues at coordinate 5,724,865 of NC_050104.1, read as the reverse complement.
AACTAAATATTTCATGATTCTTTTCACAACCCTAAGGTGAACTTCCTTAGGATCGGCTTGGAACCTTGCACACATGCATACGAAAAGCATAATATTCGGTCGAGATGCACATAAATAGAGTAAATGTCCTATCATCGACCGGTATACCTTTTGATCTACGGATTTACCTCCCGTGTCGAGGTCGAGATGCCCATTAGTTCCTATGGGTGTCTTGATGGGCTTGGCATCCTTCATTCCAAACTTGTTAAGTATATCTTGAATGTACTTAGTTTGGCTGATGAAGGTGCCCTCTTGGAGTTGCTTGACTTGAAATCATAGAAAATACTTCAACTCCCCCATCATAGACATCTCAAATTTCTGAATCATGATCCTACTAAACTCTTCACAAGTAGATTTGTTAATAGACCCAAATATGATATCATCAACATAAATTTGGCATACAAACAAATCCTTTGCAATGGTTTTAGTAAAGAGTGTAGGATCGGCTTTGCCGACTTTGAAGCCATTAGTGATAAGAAAATCTCTTAGGCATTCATACCATGCTCTTGGGGCTTGCTTTAGCCCATAAAGCACCTTTGAGAGTTTATACACATGGTTAGGATACTCACTATCTTCAAAGCCAGGAGGTTGCTCAACATAGACCTCTTCCTTGATTGGTCCATTGAGGAAGGCACTCTTCACGTCCATTTGATAAAGCTTGAAGCCATGGTAAGTAGCATAGGCAAGTGACTCAAGCCTAGCTACGGGTGCATATGTTTTACCGAAATCCAAACCTTCGACTTGTGAATATCCCTTGGCCACAAGTCGGGCTTTGTTCCTTGTCACCACACCATGCTCATCTTGCTTGTTGCGAAATACCCACTTGGTACCTACAACATTTTGGTTAGGACGTGGAACTAAATGCCATACCTCATTCCTCGTGAAGTTGTTAAGCTCCTCTTGCATTGCCAGCACCCAATCTGAGTCTCTTAGTGCATCCTCCACCCTGTGTGGCTCAATAGTGGACACAAAAGAGTAATGTTCACAAAAATGAGCGACTCGAGATTGAGTGGTTACCCCCTTATGAACGTCACCGAGAATTGAGTTCACAGGGTGATCTCTTTGAATCGCTTGGTGGACTCTTGGGTGTGGCGGTCTTTGACCCTGAATTTCTTGATCATCTTGCTTGTCTTGGTCAACTTCATCTCCCCCTTGATCATTGTCCTCCTCTTGAGGTGGCTCATCCTTTTGATCCTCGTTTTCATCATCTTGAGCCTCTTCCTCATCTTGAGTTGGTGGAGATGCTTGATTTGAAGATGATGGTTGATCTTGTGCTTGTGGAGGCTCTTCAGATTCCTTAGGACACACATCCCCAATGGACATGTTCCTTAGCGCGACGCACGGAGCCTCTTCATCATCTAGCTCATCAAGATCAACTTGCTCCACTTCTTAGTCTCATCAAACACAATGTCACAAGAAACTTCAACTAACCCAGTGGATTTGTTGAAGACTCTATATGCCCTTGTGTTTGAGTCATAACCAAGTAAAAAGCCTTCTACAACCTTAGGAGCAAATTTAGATTTTCTACCTCTTTTAATAAGAATAAAACATTTGCTACCAAAGACTCTAAAATATGAAACATTGGGCTTTTTACCAGTGAGGAGTTCGTATGATGTCTTCTTGAGGATTCGGTGAAGGTATAACCGGTTGATGGAGTAGCAAGCAGTGTTTATTGCTTCCGCCCAAAACCGGTCCGTAGTCTTGTACTCATCAAGCATGGTCCTCGCCATGTCCTGTAGAGTTCTATTCTTCCTCTCCACTACACAATTTTGTTGAGGTGTGTAGGGAGAAGAGAACTCATGCTTGATGCCCTCCTCCTCAAGAAAGCCTTCAATTTGTGAGTTCTTGAACACCGTCCCATTGTCGCTTCTAATCTTTTTTATTCTCAATCTGAACTCATTTTGAGCTCGTCTCAAGAATCCCTTTAAAGTCTCTTGGGTTTGTGATTTTTCCTGCAAAAAGAATACCCAAGTGAAGCGAGAATAATCATCCACAATTACAAGACAGTACTTACTCCCGCCGATGCTTATGTAAGCGATCGGGCCGAATAAATCCATGTATAGTAGCTCAAGCGACCTGTCGGTCGTCATGATGTATTTGTGTGGATGGTGGGAACCAACTTGCTTTCTTGCTTGACATGCACTACAAACCCTGTCTTTCTCAAAATGAACATTGGTTAGTCCCAAAATGTGCTCTCCCTTTAGAAGCTTGTGAAGATTCTTCATCCCAACATGGGCTAGTCGGCGATGCTAGAGCCAACCCATATTAGTCTTTGCAATTAAGCAAGTATCGAGTTCAGCTCTATTAAAATCAACTAAGTATAGTTGACCCTCTAATACTCCCTTAAATGCTACTGAATCATCACTTCTTCTAAAGACAGTAACACCTATATCCGTAAAAAGACAGTTGTAGCCCATTTTACATAATTGAGAAATAGAAAGCAAATTGTAATCTAAAGAATCTACAAGAAAAACATTGGAAATAGAATGGTCAGGTGATATAGCAATTTTACCAAGTCCTTTGACCAAACCTTGATTTCCATCCCCGAATGTGATAGCTCTTTGGGGATCTTCATTTTTCTCGTAGGAGGAGAACATCCTTTTCTCCCCTGTCATGTGGTTTGTGCATCCGCTATCAATAATCCAACTTGAGCCCTCGGATGCATAAACCTGCAAAACAATTTAGGCCTTGTTCTTAGGTATCCAAACAGTCTTGGGGTCCTTTGATGTTAGAAACAAGCACCTTGGGTACCCAAACACAAGTCTTTGACCCCTTGTGTTTGCCCCCAACATATTTGGCAACTATTTTGCCAGATTTGTTAGTTAAAACATAAGATGCATCAAAAGTCTTAAATGAAACATTATGTTCATTTGATGCAGTAGGAGTTTTCTTTTTAGGCATTTTAACATGGGTAGAATGCCTAGAGCTAGATGCCTCATTCTTGTACATAAAAGCATGATGGGAAACATAATGAGACTTCCTAGCATGAATTCTCCTAATCTTGTGCTCAGGATAACCTGCAGGATATAAAATATAACCCTCGTTATCCTGAGCCATGGGAGCCTTGCCCTTAAAAAAACTAGACAATCTTTTTGGGGCATTAAGTTTGACATTGCTTCCCTGTTGGAAACCAATGTCATCCTTAATGTCAGGGCATCTCCCATTATAGAGCATGCTTCTAGCAAATTTAAATTTTTCATTTTCTATCTCATGCTCATTGATTTTAGTAGTTAATTGAGCTATATGATCATCTTGTTGTTTAATCAAAGCAAGGTGATCATGAATAGCATCAATATTAATATCTCTACATCTAATACAAATAGTGACATGATCAATAGTAGATGTGGAGGGTTTGCAAGTTTTTAATTCATCAATCTTAGCATGTAGAATAGCATTCTCATTTCTAAGATTGGAAATAGAAACATTGCAAACATTTAAATCTTTAGCCTTAGAAATTAACTTTTCATTCTCAGTTTTAAGGCTAGCAATTGATTCATTCAATTTATCAATCTTATCAATTAAACTAGCATTATCATTTTTAAGATTGACAATTGAATCATGACAAATATTTGATTTTTTTCAACCTTAGCAATCAAATTAACATTCTCAGATCTAAGGTTGGAAATGGTGTTATGGCAAATGCTAAGCTCCTTAGTTAAATTTTCATTTTTCTCCATTTCCTGAGCATAAGCATTCTTCACCTTGACATGCTTTTTATTTTCCTTAATAAGGAATTCCTCTTGGCTATCCAAGAGTTCATCCTTCTCATGAATAGCACCTATCAATTCATTCAATTTTTCTTTTTGTTGCATGTTAAGGTTGGCAAAAAGGGTAAGCAAATTATCCTCATCTTCACTAGAGCTACTCTCATCACTAGATGTTGTATATTTAATGGAGGCTCTAGATTTTACCTTCTTCCTTTTGTCGTCCTTTGCCATGAAGCACTTGTGGCCGACGTTGGGGAAGAGGAGACCTTTGATGATAGCGATGTTTGCGGCATCCTCGTCGGAGGAGGAGTCGGTGGAGCTCATGTAGGAGTCCCATTCCCGACACACGTGGGCATCGTCGCCCTTCTTCTTGTAGTACCTCTTCTTCTCCTTCTTCTTTCCCCTCTTGTCGTCGCCCCTGTCACTATCACTAGACATAGGACATTTAGCGATAAAATGACCGGGCTTACCATATTTGTAGCACACCCTTTTGGAGCGAGGTTTGTAGTTGTTTCCCCTCCTTTGTTTGAGGATTTGACGGAAGCTCTTGATGATGAGCGTCATCTCCTCGTTGTCGAGCTTGGAGGTGTCGATGGGAATTCTACTTGGCGTAGATTCCTTCTTTTCTTCCCCCATCGCCTTGAATGCGACGGGTTGCACCTCGGTTGTGGAGGTGTCGCCTTGCTCCAAGTTGATGATTTGTTTGGAGCCTTTGATCATTAATTCAAAGCTCACAAACTTCCCTATTACCTTCTCGAGAGACATTAGCTTGTATCTAAGATCACCACGTATTAATTGAACTTGAGTAGGATTACGAAATACGAGCGATCTAAGAATAAACTTGACCATTTCATGGTCATCCCATTTTGTGTTCTCGAGGTTGCGCACTTGATTCACCTAGGTCTTGAGCCGTTTGTACATTGCTTGTGGCTCCTCTCCTTGGTTGAGGACGAATCGACCGAGCTCCCCCTCGATCGTCTCCCGCTTGGTGATCTTGATCACCTCATTCCCTTCGTGTGCGGTCTTTAGCACATCCCAAATCTCCTTGGCACTCTTCAACCCTTGCACCTTATTATACTCATCTTGACATAGAGAGGCGAGGAGTATAATAGTAGCTTGGGAGTTGAAGTGCCAGATTTGGGCGCCTCATCCGAGTCGTAGCCTTCATCCCCTACGGATGGTACCTGCACTCCAAACTCAACAATATTGAAAGTTGCCTAGAGGGGGGGTGAATAGGCAAGTTAAAACATTTTCAACAAAAACTAGAAGCAAACTGGGTAAAACTGAATTGATCTTGAAATTCACCCAGTTAACTTTGGAAATGAGATGTTCTAGTTGATCCACAGTGTTCAAAGTAGTAGATCTGAGAAGGACACTTCTCGAAATCCACACACCAAAAATATATAAACAAATCTTCCACGCAATGGTGAGAGAGCGAAGAACACGAATAAGCACAATGAACAAGAACACAAGAGACACAAGATTTATCCCGAGGTTCGGTCAGACCGCCAAGGTGCCCTACTTCCTCGTTGAGGCGCCCACAAAGAGCCGGGTCTCTTTCAACCCTAATCCTCCCTTTGCCGACCACAAAGGTCAAGCCCGCACAATAATCTTTGCTCAAACGAGCGGGTAATACAAACTTTCTTGTGGTCTTCCACAAGATTTGGAGACTCACAAGAGACACCTAGTCGTCTAGGAGATAGAAGCTCCAAGAGTAATGAATCCACAAAGAACTCGATGTAGTACCAAAGCTCGAATGAACAAGAGCAAGAGAGATTTGGAGATGAAGCACAAAAACCGCAGCTCTCAAACTCACTCAAAGATTTCTCTCCAAAGATTTGAAATGAGAGAGGCAAGAGATGTGTGTGAGAGAGTGGGAGGTGTTCTTCAAGTTAGAAATGAAGTTTTGGGTCGTGCTCTCGTGTGTGGGGAGAGAGGTAGGAGTGAGTATATATAGGTGGAGCTCAAAACTAGCCGTTGGGCAGATTTTTCTGTCTGAGACCGGTTGAAACGCCCCCTAGGGCGGTTGAACCGCCCCTGGCAGGTCAGGCAGACTGTCTGCCAGTGTGACTGTCAGACTGACCTGCGGACTGGTCAAGTTGACCAAGACCGGTTGAACCGCCCCTAAGACCGGTTCAACCGCCTGGGGTAGGCTGATAGACAGTCTGCCAGTCAGACTGCAAAAACAGGTCCTGACACCGGTTGAACCGCCCCTAGGGCCGGTTCAACCGCCTAGGGGTCACACTGGCAGTCAGTCTGCCAGTCAGGAGGTCAGACCGGTCAGGTGACCCTAACACCGGTTGAACCTCCCCTAGGACCGGTTCAATCGGTTTTGACCAGTGAGGTCCAGGGAAAATACCCCGGCTGAACTTTCCCTGAACACCGGTTGAACCTCTCTGGACCCCGGTTGAACTTGCCCTAGACCCCGGTTGAAGTTGAAGTTCAGCTGGAGTTGAGAAAGCTCAACTCAGCTGAAGTTCAGCTCAGCTGAAAAGCTCAGCTGCAGCTGAAGAAGCTCAGCTCAGCTGCAGTTTAAGAAGTTCAGCTGCTTTTCAACAAGAACACTCTAGGTTTTTCAAACCTAACCACGGTCAACCATAGAATTTTAAAGAGATTTTTGGTTTTCAAAAAATAGCTTTTGAATATAGAGGCTTGAGCTTTGGCAAACACCTACCTTCTTTTTGGATCCCTCTTTATAGTACGACGATTCCTATACTCAAGTTAAATCAAATATAATTAAGTAAACTCCTTGAGTCATTGGTGTCTCATGTGTGATTTCTCCATGGTGTTGCTTCATAAGGATCACAAACATCTTTGTCTCACCTTTTGAAGCAAACATAAATCAAACCATGTGACTTGTACCATATCACCATATGTGAGTTCAAATCATGGCTTCAAGTCACTGTACTGATGCATCAACATGTTATAACTCTTCATAGCTGATTAGTTCATCGACTTAGTGCAAGTACTCTCTTCTTCACCTTAGCCATGGTACCTCGGTCCACAAGCCGTCGCTTGGCCTTCACCTTCGCTTAGTTCCTCGAAGCCCTTTCCTTGCTATCTTCACCGTATCAAGCCATTCTTGAGTCACATCATATTGATCATCCATTGAGAGAATCATTTCTTCAATATTGTGAACCTTGCTTGAATGTCTTCTAGATATAACCGTTAAGACCAATCAAGCTCTAGTTTGATTCTCATAGAAGCATATATGGACTGATAGTAATATGGTCAAGCCAATTCACGATTCCTCATATCTTATTCACTTTGGCTTGACCTATCCTCTTAATCACTTCATCCTCTATTTTGATCATATGTGTGTAGTGATTTCTCGGGTCTTGTCCATATATTCAAACCAATATAGAGATCATATTATATCCATTTGCATTGTCTCATTGGTTATTTAACCTCGTGTTGAACCTTTGTTCACTGATCATTATACACTATTTAAGTATGTTCATCATACTGAATTTCCTGTTCAACACTTAGCAAACTCGTTAGACCTTTAAATGTGTTGTTATCCAAATCACCAAAACTCACAAAAGGGATGAATGCACTTTCAATCTCCCCCTTTTTGGTGATTGATGACAACACATTTAAAGCTTACATAAGATTTGATAAATAAGATTTTGAATCCTATGATATAGTTTCCTCCCCTTAAATATGTGCATTTTAGAAAATAACACTTTTGTACTCAAATGCCAAAAACACATATTTGGGTCAAAGTATGGAGACAGCTTATATCATACTATTCATGGAGTGATGTGTGTCATAAAATAAACGTGATGCTCATGACATAGTATGCACTCATCAACTTTCTACATCTTATGTTTTTCTTATGATTCCCTTTTTTTGTTAATTATTTATCCCCTTCTTAAAAGTATTCTAACACTTAGTTACATAATACTAAAGGTAAGCTTTAATGCAAAATTTCTCCCCCTTTGTCATAAATCTCCAAAAAGGATACAAAGAATACAAATGGTAGAAATTATGATTAAGCGAGATGTGAACACACTATCATGAAAATGATCCTTAGATGGCACAAAGGTAATGGATAAGTGTCACAAGTGATGTACCTTTGCATTTTACCTTTTCAAGGGGTTTCCAGACTTGTGTTGGATTTAGAATTCATTTGCAAGCTCTTGTTGGCATAATTGTGACATAGGTCCAAGATATCAAATGAATATTGTCATACTTATTGAAAGATAAATCTTGATACCTGGAGTCTAGATGTCACCTAGCATTTTTTATCATAACAAGAGGCAACATGAAAATTGCACAAGTATGGATTATACAACTAGTGATCATGTATGAAAATACCAATTGAAAAACACCAATTGATACAATTTTTTAGATAAGCAGACCACTAATTGCATATTACACTAAGTCCTCCTCAAGTTTTAGTGCGCACATGTATATGAATTCAATTGATACCAGTTGAGAGTACTTATTTGAAATTTAATGTACCATTAGCATAAAAGGAGTATCAACTGAACATAATCATGCAACATAAGGAACATGTGTACTATTTAATCAATTAAGTGCTAGACAGGAGAATTTATAAGCTATGCTACTTTAGACATTTGCAATCCAAAAGGATGTGATACACATTTACCAATTTTAGATGACATTAGAGTAGCATATACAAGAGAAACTCATTCTCTTATGAAATGTATAAAAGATACATTTATTGGCGCAAAGAATCTTTGATACCCATCAAAAATTTGCAGTGGAAGCGATTGTCTTTGCCCGAAGGTTCCTTCTAATTTGAGACTACACACATAATAGACTTGAAAATGAAGTTAGTCTCAAAGATTCAAATTATAAACCATTCTCCCCCTAAATGTGTGCATACAAGTGATGAATACTTGTTTAGCTTATGCACTTGGACTTATGAGGCCACGGGATTAAGTTCTACAATTTGAACCTTGGTACAAATAAAGTATGAAAATATGAAATTGCACCAATTGAAGGAATTACTCATAATTAAAAGGTATACTAATAGACATGATATGCAATATTTTAAGCCAAGATTCTTGAGAAGTTAGCATGTTTGACTCATACCTCACTAAGATGACTTAAGACTAACTTATGACATCACCACAAGAGGTATTAATCAAATATCTAGAGATTCTTTAATCGTCACCACAAGTGCAACCTTATGATGTGACTTAAGATATTGCACATACATGCACACACTAGCATGTAAGAGCCTAGACACACAAATGTAATATAATAGTTCATGGAGTGACACACCTTTGTTCTATGCCACATGGTCTCCATTATAATCATGAATTTCCATCTTAGCTTTTGATAGGCTTGACATTTCAAAGAGAAACTTATCCTCTTCACACGATCAAGAGAAACTCATTTTCATTTTTATGGAACCGTTCATCCTCATTTGATGTTCTCCAGGGTGTGAGACTACACAACATGAACTTGAAAGAATTCATTAGTCTCACAAGATATAGGCTAAACTCTCCCTCAATTTGTGCATGCAAGAGTACACAAAGTACACTTATGCACATCAACAATACGAGGTTAAAGGAGATGTTTGCACTATATCTTGGTTTAACATAACATGCTTTACATAGATGATGAAATGTTTAAGAACTATATCTTGGTTTGCACTATACCAATGGAAAGTTTAAGAACTGAAAGTATATCAATTGAAATCCTGAAGGGTAAAGCATGCTAATATGAACCTTAAACCTCATAATGAAGGATATCATATAAATATGTCACTACATCTTCATTATTTGGTTGACAAAAAGTGTAACTCCCTTCTTGAATCACTATGATTTCTTTTCTCTTTATGATTTCAACCAACCAGGCAATCTTGAACTTCATTCATCTTGGCATGGTTCAATCATACATGATATGAGACCCATTGAAACTCAATGATTGAAATAACCAAGACTCTTATATCCGTAGATTTTGAATCCATCTTGAAAGCACTTGGAAGGACCTTGTTCAAACACTTAGAAAAGAGAGCATTAAAAACACATGGGAAGGTTTCACAAATGATGATCCTTATATGTGGATGAAAATGAACCATCATTCTTGAAACCCAAAAGTATAGACTAAATTCCTTTAAATTAGTGCACACATATAGTTGATGTCAAAGTTATATGCACTATTGAACATTTTATAATGCAATGAATTTAACCTATACTATGGTACATCCCACTAAGGATAGAATACTAAAACAACTGAAGGATAGGAAGTTTTCATACCTTGGCCTCTTATCAACTTCATCTTACTTTAGTTGAATAGTATCCTTTAAGCTTGTGATTTATCCAATTTAAAACAAGCACCATCTCTTAACATAGATTTTCTATGGATAAACTCAACACAAGAGATGGCATTAGTAGCACAAGCACTAGTTTCTTATTTAGCAACCCTTTTTTTATGTGGAAGGCAGGTGAGTTGCTAAAAATAAAGAAACATCATAATATGGACTAAATTTCCCTTAATCCCTTATACACAATACATTATTGAATGACACAGATTTAGATATGCATGGTTATTCAATGAAGTCCAAAGGTCTAATTTAAGCCATATTATGGTGAGTGTCTAATAAAGAAGAATCAAATCCAAATTAACTAGATAGAGAATACGTCACATAATTTTGGATTGTTCACCATATGATAATATTCATTCATCTTCCAATTAGACCTTTATTTCATAATCAACAACTGATGTATATCCTCAAGTGCTTCTTTTTCCTTAGTGGCTACATAAGTCACAAAAAGATAAGATTTGAAAATAATATGCACTTGAGATTCAGTTGTTACCACCCTTGCTACTATCTCCAAATATGATTTATACATTCATTATCGAGCACCCAACTTGATCCATTGAAGGCGTGATCCTGCAAAACAAGTTTAAGCTGCATATCTTGGTACCCAATTTGAATTGGGTCCTTTGAGATTAGTAGGAAGAGCCTTGAGTACCCACACAATCCTTATTGTAACCTTTCTCTTTGTGTAGGCACCCACATATACTTGACAACCATCTTACATGGTTTCAAGTCAATATTTAATCACATAGATAAAAGTTAGAGTTAAGAATAGGAGCCATTTCTCCTTTTCTTGATACATCATTGTGTTGCCTTCTTGATGATGAACCTAGCTTGACCTTGGGTGCACCTAGCTTATTAAGGTTAATTGCACAAGCATTCATATCATAAAGACAAGTTATGCATGTAATTTACAACTTAGTGATCCAATTCAATGTGAAGCATATGGATACCGATTGAAGTATATTTCTAAGATATCAAAATATGGGTTTCCAAAATTTAGAGAGTATGGATCACTAATTGTACCTTTTATAGTTTAAAAATCATATCCATGTTAGTGCATATGTATGAGATGAATATCAACAAAAAAGATTCTTATGCACTTTTAGATTTAACTATAAGGGAATTTTAAACTGCATCAAGAGTAGCTATTAAAAAAACAAAGATTACAATCCATATGAATGAGATACAAATTTACCATTTTGGATTGTCTTAGTATAGCTTACTTAAGGGAAACTTATTCTCTACGACACAAGATATATAATGTTCTCCCACTAGATATGTGCATCAAGTATTTGAATGACTTACCACATGCATTTTCAATTCAGTTAAGAGTCTCATGAGGAGTACATTACATATCATGGTCAAGGCATGACAAATTTGCAATGAATTAACTTATGCCTAAGAATACTTACCACCATATAGAACGTACCATTTGTTATACCAATTTGATAGATCTTACTATCTGTGGTGGAGTCACCTTAGTATTCTTATTTTCATCATTTGTGGAGACTTCCTTCTTTGTTATCTCTTTTCCTTTTAAAACTAGTCGATAAAACACTTTGAAAAGAGGCATTAGTAGTACAAGGAAGTATTTAATGAATGATGATATCTATATATGAATGGCAAACAAATCATCATTTATGAGGCATAAAGGCATATATTAAATTCCTTTTAAATTAATGCACATGGATGAGTGAATTAATAATATGCACCAATTTACAAATTTAAGCCAAAAGGAATTTAACCTTCATATTGGCATTTCTTTCCATAAAATAGATTATTACCAATCGAAAGAATGCCACTTGAAAGGAACTATTATTGGTCACATACCAAATGAAACAACTAGTTCCATACCTTTGCCTTGAGCATTCCTAATCTTTCTTTATTTGAAGATTAACCTTTAATGCTTGTGATTTTACCAAATGAAAGAGCACAATCTCTACTTATGAATTTCCATGAAATGGCTTAAAAGAGATTGCATTAGAATCACAAACAATATTTTCCTATTTAGAAACCTCTAGTATATGAATGACAAGAAGGTTACTAAAATAAGGAAACCTCATGATATGAACTAAATTGCCATTACAAGCTTCATGCATAACACCAAAATTAAACAAGGTGAAAAAGCATGATTATTTAATTAAGTTTACATGGCAAGTTTAATTCATAGCATGGTGAGTGATTAATGTAGAAGACCCAAAACCAATTTAAATGAGAATGAATACATCACATAGTATTGGTTCGATCTTCTTTGAATGTTGAATGTCACACTCCATTTGAGAAACACATTCTCATGTTCTGAGACTACATAAACACTTAGATAGAAATATTAGTCTCACAACTCTAGTCATATAGAGAATTCCCCTTTTGATAAGTGCTTTAAGAATTTGAATTTCTTACTTAGCACTCTATTCATTTAAGAACATGGATAATCCTCTTTATGTCTAGGTCATGGCAATAATACGATAATTCATTTGAAATATGCCACAAGATACATACAACCAATTTAAAGCATGTAGATTGTCACAATATAAAAATATAAACTTGCAATCTACCATATGATTGGAACTTTTCCAAGACAAGGTAAAATATTTTAAGTTCATTCTCAAGTGCTTCATTTTCCTATGTGGCTACAAAAGACACAAAGGAATATACTAATTAAAAAGCAATGTGCACTTAAGATTTAATTGTTACCATCCTTTGGATATCACTTGGTTGTAGGCCTTTTGCTTGATTCCCACAAAGGTTAATCCTTATTCCCTACAACACAAGTTCTTGCTAGAGTTGACTATGAAGTTAGTGATATAACAACTCAATTCATCTTTGGGCCAATCTTTTAAAAAAATAGTCAATGTAATATTGATAGCTTGAGATAAGAATTGGGTTAAACTGCTCAAGCACCCCAAAGCTTCATATCATCTCTAGAAACCTGCAAAACTTATTAAGTACACTTTGGTACCCATCTCATGATAGGTCCATCAAGGTTAGCCAATAAGGACTTAGGCACCCAAATAGCCTTGGTCCTAGAATGTGGTGAACTCATCACCTTTCTAGCACAAGAGTCAAATTTGGGTCTGGTAAGCATATTTGAATGTACTGACAAGTTAGGCTTAGGAGTTTTACCCTTTGGACAAACCTTGAATAGATGACCTTTTTCACGGCAATTGTAGCAAATGCGATGCTTGTCCTTGCAATGCATTTGCCTTTTGCTTTCATCCTTTTTGATGGTCATCTTTGTTGATCGTGCAAGGTCTTGATTCTTCATGTGGGGGCATGAATCAATTTCATGGCCCTTCTCCTTGCTTCCATAGCACCTCCTATCGCTTCTCTTTGATCTTTCTTTGTTAAAGCACATAGGTACATTGTTAGAGCAAATCATATGAGCATTAATTTTCTCACCATGGATTTTGCTCATGCCCTTCTTAGAAAGCTTGGTATTCTTTTGAATGGGTTTTGTGCATGCTACGGTTGTCCCCTTCTCAAGCTTTTTCACCATATTATCACGGTTATCTTGAGAAGGTTGAGCATGACACTTTCCCTTCAAACGAGTTAAGCTCCTTCTTAGCATTCCAACTTCTTCCTTGAGCTCTTTATTTTCTTGTGTGATAGAAATATCACTAATTCCTGAAATTTCTAGCTCAATGGAAGATTGGCTTTCTTGAGAGCAACATTTGTTAGCACATGATAATATAGTTTCTACTTGAGTACATGTGCATATGTGAGGTTGGTATGATTTCAAATTAGTTAACACAACCTCATGAGCCATTTCTAACATGATATGTGAATCCATCAATTTATTATGAGAGCACACAAGCATATCATGTTTTTCTTGTAAAGTTAGATTTTCAATATTTAGCTTTTCTATTGTGTTCTTAAGCATATCATTTTTACTTTCTAATTGAGCAATATATGATGAATGATTAACAACTTTAATTTGCTCAATTGAAATGTCTTCATACCTTTGGACCAAATCATCATGAGAGCACTTTAGCTTCTCATGCTCTTTGGTCAACTTTTCTAAATCTTCGATTTTTCTGATGAGGAAGTCTTCTTGCTTATGAAGCATTTCTTTTTGTTCTTCCGGTCTTTTCATGAGTTTGAGCAAGCTCATCCGATGTTTCTTGCTTAGCTGAGCGAAGAATTGTTGAAGATCATCCTCATCTTCACTATCACTTTCTTGCTCCTCCTCATCCTCACTTTCGCTTTCACTATCACTCCCATTAGCAATAAAGCACATATGAGAAGTGGGTTTGAAAGACGAACCTTGTGAAGAGGTGGATTCGTCGTTTGGTCTCCATCGATCATTTTCTTCTTCAATTTTGTTCTTCGCCTCATCTTCCTTCATTTTGAGGAACATCCTTTCGGCGATTCTCATGGCAAGATCTATTGCCCTAGGATCAACATCTGCACCAAAAGATGAAGTCGAGGCAATCTCAACTTTTTCAAGCTTAGAAGCACTTTCGTTTCTTAGTCCCCCCGACATGATCTTTTCCTCACGTGGTTAAGCGTTAGAACGAGGATTAGGCTCTGATACCAATTGAAAGTTGCCTAGAGGGGGGGTGAATAGGCAAGTTAAAACTTTTTCAACAAAAACTAGAAGCAAACTGGGTAAAACTGAATTGATCTCGAAATTCACCCAGTTAACTTTGGAAATGAGATGTTCTAGTTGATCCATAGGGTTCAAAGTAGTAGATCTGAGAAGGGCACTTCTCGAAATCCACACACCAAAAATATATAAACAAATCTTCCACGCAATGGTGAGAGAACGAAGAACACGAATAAGCACAATGAACAAGAACACAAGAGACACAAGATTTATCCCGAGGTTCGGTCACACCGCCAAGGTGCCCTACTTCCTCGTTGAGGCGCCCACAAAGAGCCAGGTCTCTTTCAACCCTAATCCTCCCTTTGCCGACCACAAAGGTCAAGCCCGCACAATAATCTTTGCTCAAACGAGCGGGTAATACAAACTTTCTTGTGGTCTTCCACAAGATTTGGAGACTCACAAGAGACACCTAGTCGTCTAGGAGATAGAAGCTCCAAGAGTAATGAATCCACAAAGAACTCGATGTAGTACCAAAGCTCGAATGAACAAGAGCAAGAGAGATTTGGAGATGAAGCACAAAAACCGCAGCTCTCAAACTCACTCAAAGATTTCTCTCCAAAGATTTGAAATGAGAGAGGCAAGAGATGTGTGTGAGAGAGTGGGAGGTGTTCTTCAAGTTAGAAATAAAGTTTTGGGTCGTGCTCTCGTGTGTGGGGAGAGAGGTAGGAGTGAGTATATATAGGTGGAGCTCAAAACTAGCCGTTGGGCAGATTTTTCTGTCTGAGACCGGTTGAACCGCTCCCTAGGGCGGTTGAACCGCCCCTGGCAGGTCAGGCAGACTGTCTGCCAGTCTGACTGTCAGACTGACTGGCAGACTGACCTGCGGACTGGTCAAGTTGACCAAGACCGGTTGAACCGCCCCTAAGACCGGTTCAACCGCCTGGGGTAGGCTGACAGACAGTCTGCCAGTCAGACTGGCAGACTGCAAGTCAGACTACAAAAACAGGTCCTGACACCGGTTGAACCGCCCCTAGGGCCGGTTCAACCGCCTGGGGGTCACACTGGCAGTCAGTCTGCCAGTCAGGAGGTCAGACCGGTCAGGTGACATTGACACCGGTTGAACCTCCCCTAGGACCGGTTCAACCGGTTTTGACCAGTGAGGTCCGGGGAAAATACCCCGGCTGAACTTTCCCTGAACACCGGTTGAACCTCTCTGGACCCCGGTTGAACTTGCCCTGGACCCCGGTTGAACTTGCCCTGGACCCCGCTGAACTCAGCTGAAAAGCTCAGCTCAACTCAGCTGAAGTTCAGCTCAACTGAAAAGCTCAGCTGCAGCTGAAGAAGCTCAGCTCAGCTGAAGTTCAGCTCAGCTGCAATTTAAGAAGTTCAGCTGCTTTTCAACAAGAACACTCTAGGTTTTTCAAACCTAACCACGGTCAACCATAGAATTTTAAAGAGATTTTTGGTTTTCAAAAAATAGCTTTTGAATATAGAGGCTTGAGCTTTGGCAAACACCTACCTTCTTTTTGGATCCCTCTTTATAGTACGACGATTCCTATACTCAAGTTAAATAAAATATAATTAAGTAAACTCCTTGAGTCATTGGTGTCTCATGTGTGATTTCTCCATGGTGTTGCTTCATAAGGATCACAAACATCTTTGTCTCACCTTTTGAAGCAAACATAAATCAAACCATGTGACTTGTACCATATCACCATATGTGAGTTCAAATCATGGCTTCAAGTCACTGTACTGATGCATCAACATGTTATAATTCTTCATAGCTGATTAGTTCATCGACTTAGTGCAAGTACTCTCTTCTTCACCTTAGCCATGGTACCTCGGTCCACAAGCCGTCGCTTGGCCTTCACCTTCGCTTAGTTCCTCGAAGCCCTTTCCTTGCTATCTTCACCGTATCAAGCCATTCTTGAGTCACATCATATTGATCATCCATTGAGAGAATCATTTCTTCAATATTGTGAACCTTGCTTGAATGTCTTCTAGATATAACCGTTAAGACCAATCAAGCTCTAGTTTGATTCTCATAGAAGCATATATGGACTGATAGTAATATGGTCAAGCCAATTCACGATTCCTCATATCTTATTCACTTTGGCTTGACCTATCCTCTTAATCACTTCATCCTCTATTTTGATCATATGTGTGTAGTGATTTCTCGGGTCTTGTCCATATATTCAAACCAATATAGAGATCATATTATATCCATTTGCATTGTCTCATTGGTTATTTAACCTCGTGTTGAACCTTTGTTCACTGATCATTATACACTATTTAAGTATGTTCATCATACTGAATTTCCTGTTCAACACTTAGCAAACTCGGTAGACCTTTAAATGTGTTGTTATCCAAATCACCAAAACTCACAAAAGGGATGAATGCACTTTCAAATATCCCATATGCTAGCGTGGAGTGAGGTTAGATGATGCCTCATTTTATCACTCCACATATAATAATCTTCACCATCAAAAATCGGTGGTTTGCCTAATGGGACGGAAAGTAAAGGAGTGCGTTTAAAAATGCGGGGATAGCGTAGGGGGATCTTACTAAACTTCTTGCGCTCATGTCGCTTAGAAGCGACGGACGGCGCGTCGGAGCCGGATGTGGAGGGCGACGAAGAATCGGTCTCGTAGTAGACCACTTTCTTCATTTTCTTCTTCTTGTCGCCACTCTGGTGCGACTTGACGCGGGGAGGTGATTCCTCCCTTCCTTTGGCGCCAGACTCCCTTGATGGAGCCTTCCCGTGGCTTGTGCCCGTTTCCATCTCCCTCTTGGCGGATCCTCTCGACATTACTTTGAGTGGTTAGACTCTAATGAAGTACTGGGCTCTGATACCAATTGAAAGTCTCCTAAAGGGGGGTGGATAGGCGAAAACTGAAATTTACAACTTTAAACACACTACAAGCCGGGGTTAGCGTTAGAATAAAATCCAAGTCCGTGAGAGAGGGGAAAACAAATCAACCAAGAAAATAAAGCGGATGACACGGTGATTTGTTTTACCGAGGTCCGGTTCCAAAGAACCTTGTCCCCGTTGAGGTGGTCACAAAGACCGGGTCTCTTTCAACCCTTTCCCTCTCTCAAATGGTCACCTAGACCGAGTGAGGCTTCTTCCTTAATCTCACGGGTCACTTAGACCCCGCAAGGATCACCACACAATTGGTGTCTCTTGTCTCGCTTACAAAGCTTGAGAGTAAGAAGTGAGAAAGAAAAGAAAGCCAAGCCAAGCAAACAAGAGCAACAAGGAACACAAAGAATCCTCTCACAAGTCCTAATGCACTAGAGTTGAATTTGGGACTTGGAGCGGATCGATCACTTGAATTGTGTCTTTGGAGTGAAGTGTATTGCTCTTGTATTGAATGCACTGTTGTGAATGCTTGTATGGTTGGAGTGGAGGTGTGAGAGCACCTAGAGGGGGGGGGGTGAATAGGTGATCCTGTGAAACTTAAACTTATCGCCACAAAAACTTGTTAAGTGTTAGCACAATAATCGCCAAGTGGCTAGAGAGGAGTCTCAACAAAACACAATACCACAAGAAATCAAACACAGAGATGACACAGTGGTTTATCCCGTGGTTCGGCCAAGACCAACGCTTGCCTACTCCACGTTGTGGCGTCCCAACGGACGAGGGTTGCAATCAACCCCTCTCAAGCGGTCCAAAGACCCACTTGAATACCACGGTGTTTTGCTTGCTTTTTCTCAATCCCGTTTGCGAGGAATCTCCACAACTTGGAGCCTCTCGCCCTTACAATTGAAGTTCACAAAGAAACACAGAGCAAGGGGGAATGAGCAACGCACACAAGACTTCAAAAGATCAGAGCAACAACACGCACACAAGTCGCAACAAGAGCTCGCAACACAACTCAAAGAGTTCACAACTCCACAAGAGCTCTATATGCTATCACAATGAAACGAATGCGCGAGATCGATGTCTTGGTGCTTAGGAATGTTGTAGGAATGCTTGGTGTTCTTCTCCATGCGCCTAGGGGTCCCTTTTATAGCCCCAAGGCAGCTAGGAGCCGTTGAGAACAAATCTGGAAGGCCATCCTTGCCTTCTGTCGTCGGGCGCACCGGACAGTCCGGTGCACACCGGACACTGTCCGGTGCCCGATTTCTTTCCTTAAACGGCGCAGTCGACCTTTGCAGATCTGGGAGCCGTTGGCGCACCGGACAGTCCGGTGCACACCGGACAGTCCGGTGCCCCTTCCGACCGTTGGCTCGGCCACGTGTCGCGCACGGATTCCGCGGCCGACCGTTGGCCCGGCCGACCGTTGGCTCACCGGACAGTCCGGTGCACACCGGACAGTCCGGTGAATTTTAGCCGTACGCCATCGGTGAATTCCCGAGAGCGACCACTTCGCTCGAGGCAGCCTGGCGCACCGGACACTGTCCGGTGCACCACCGGACAGTCCGGTGCTCCAGACCGAACAACCTTTTGGCTGTACACAACCAACTTTTCTCTGACTCGATTTCTCCTGTTTCAAGCACTTAGACACAATACATTAGTCTTCAAAACAATGTACTAAGGCTTAGAAACATACCTTTACTCTTGATTTGCACTATGTCCATCCATGGGTATAGATTCACATTTGAGCACTTGTGTTGGCACTCAATCACCAAAATACTTAGAAATGGCCCAAGGGCACATTTCCCTTTCAATCTCCCCCTTTTTGGTGATTTATGCCAACACAACATAAAGCAACTAGAACAAGTGCAATATCACTTCAAATAAAACTCAAATTTATTTTGATTCAATTTTGGCATATATGGATCATCCTTTGCCACCACTTGGTTTGTTTTTGCAAATCAACCTCAAAATCCTATCTCTAGGTCAAATCCACTTGTAGAGACATCAAGAGAGGTTTTCCACAGAAAATTGATTCAAGATTCCAAAAACTCCCCCTATTTCCCATAATCAATACTTCTCCCCACAAGAAGTCAACTTTAGACAAGAGAGACAACAAAAGAGTTTTGAAAAAGCTCTATTCTACTATTTTCAAAAACTCTATTTTCAAAATTTCTCAAGTGGTAGCTGATCCATTTATCGCTTTGGCCTTTATTTTCTCCCCCTTTGGCATCAAGCACCAAAACGGGATCAATCTTGGCCCAGAACCCCATTGCCTCACCAAAATCTTCAATAAGAATACAAAGGCAATAAGAGTACATGAGATGAACTTGGAACAAGTTACCCTCTCATCGGAGTGCAGTGGAAGTCTTTCATGGTCCAAGTCCACCTTTTCCCTTTTAATTCTCCTTTGAGACTAAAACAAGCAAACTCAAGCATACGGTTAGTCTCAAAGGGTCAAGTTGTAACATATCTCCCCCTCAAACTGTGCATCACTTTGCAATGGACTTGTGAGATCCAGGGAGTGTTTGTACAACTTGAGCACCACAATAAGCAACAAAATGCAGAATGAACATGATCAAAGGCATAAACACATGTATGCTACAATTCAATCCAAGTTCCGCGAATCTAAGACATTAAGCTCACTACGCAACCTGCAAAAGGTCTTCTCATCTAGAGGCTTGGTAAAGATATCGGCTAGCTGGTTCTCGGTGCTAACATGAAACACTTCGATATCTCCCTTTTGCTGGTGGTCTCTCAAAAAGTGATGCCGGATGTCTATGTGCTTTGTGCGGCTGTGCTCAACAGGATTTTCCGCCATGCGGATAGCACTCTCATTGTCACATAGGAGTGGGACTTTGCTCAGATTGTAGCCAAAGTCCCAGAGGGTTTGCCTCATCCAAAGTAGTTGCGCGCAACACTGTCCTGCGGCAACATACTCGGCCTCAGCGGTGGATAGGGCAACGGAAGTTTGTTTCTTAGAGTTCCACGACACCAGGGACCTTCCTAAGAATTGGCACGTCCCCGATGTACTCTTCCTATCGACCTTACATCCAGCATAGTCGGAATCTGAGTATCCAACCAAGTCAAAGGTAGACCCTTTTGGATACCAGAGCCCGAAGCAAGGCGTAGCAACCAAATATCTTAGAATTCGCTTCACCGCCACTAAGTGACACTCCTTAGGATCGGATTGAAATCTAGCACACATGCATACGCTAAGCATAATATCCGGTCTACTAGCACATAAATAAAGTAACGACCCTATCATTGACCGGTATGCTTTTTGATCAACGGACTTACCTCCTTTGTTGAGGTCGGTGTGTCCGTCGGTCCCCATCGGAGTCTTTGCGGGCTTGGCGTCCTTCATCCCAAACCGCTTTAGCAGATCTTGCGTGTACTTCGTTTGGGAGATGAAGGTGCCGTCCTTGAGTTGCTTCACTTGGAACCCAAGGAAGTAGTTCAACTCGCCCATCATCGACATCTCGAATTTCTGCGTCATCACCCTGCTAAACTCTTCACAAGACTTTTGGTTAGTAGAACCAAATATTATGTCATCGACATAAATTTGGCACACAAACAGATCACCATCACATGTCTTAGTAAAAAGAGTTGGATCGGCTTTCCCAACCTTGAAAGCATTAACAATTAGAAAGTCTCTAAGGCATTCATACCATGCTCTTGGGGCTTGCTTAAGTCCATAGAGCGCCTTAGAGAGCTTACACACATGGTCGGGGTACCGTTCATCCTCGAAACCAGGGGGTTGCTCCACGTACACCTCCTCCTTGATTGGCCCGTTGAGGAAAGCGCTCTTCACATCCATTTGGTACAACCTGAAAGAATGGTGAGCGGCATATGCTAGCAAGATACGAATTGATTCTAGCCTAGCCACAGGAGCAAACGTCTCCTCAAAGTCCAAACCTGCGACTTGGGCATAACCTTTTGCCACAAGTCGAGCCTTGTTCCTCGTCACCACTCCGTGCTCGTCCTGTTTGTTGCGGAACACCCACTTGGTTCCCACAACGTTTTGCTTGGGACGAGGCACCAGTGTCCAAACTTCATTGCGCTTGAAGTTGTTGAGTTCCTCCTGCATGGCCAACACCCAGTCCGGATCTAGCAAGGCTTCTTCTACCCTGAAAGGCTCAATAGAAGAGACAAAGGAGTAATGCTCACAAAAATTAACTAATCGAGATCGAGTAGTTACTCCCTTGCTAATATCACCCAGAATTTGATCGACGGGATGATCCCTTTGAATCATCGCTCGAACTTGGGTTGGAGGTGCCGGTTGCGCTTCTTCCTCCATCACATGATCATCTTGTGCTCCCCCTTGATCACACGCCTCCTGTTGATGAACCTGTTTATCGTCTTGAGTTGGGGGATGCACCGTTGTTGAGGAAGAAGGTTGATCTCGTCCATCTTGTTCCTGTGGCCGCACTTCTCCAATCGCCATGGTTCGTATAGCGGCCGTTGGAACATCTTCTTCATCTACATCATCACAATCAACAACTTGCTCTCTTGGAGATCCATTAGTCTCATCAAATACAACGTCGCTAGAGACTTCAACCAAACCCGATGATTTGTTGAAGACTCTATACGCCTTTGTATTTGAGTCATAACCTAACAAAAACCCTTCTACAGCTTTGGGAGCAAACTTAGAATTTCTACCCTTCTTTACTAGAATGTAGCACTTGCTCCCAAATATACGAAAGTAAGATACATTGGGTTTGTTACCGGTTAGTAGCTCATACGAAGTCTTCTTGAGGAGGCGATGAAGGTAGACCCTGTTGATGGCGTGGCAAGCTGTGTTCACGGCTTCCGACCAGAAACACTCGGGGGTCTTGAATTCTCCAAGCATCGTCCTCGCCATATCGATTAGTGTCCTGTTCTTCCTCTCTACCACACCATTTTGCTGTGGTGTGTAGGGAGCGGAGAACTCGTGCTTGATCCCTTCCTCCTCAAGGAACTCCTCCACTTGAAGGTTCTTGAACTCGGATCCGTTGTCGCTCCTTATCTTCTTCACCTTGAGCTCAAACTCATTTTGAGCTCTCCTGAGGAAGCGCTTGAGGGTCCCTTGGGTTTCAGACTTATCCTGCAAAAAGAACACCCAAGTGAAGCGGGAAAAGTCATCAACAATAACTAGACCATACTTACTCCCTCCTATGCTCAGATAGGCGACGGGTCCGAAGAGGTCCATATGCAGCAGCTCCAGGGGTCTTGAAGTGGTCATCACATTCTTGCTGTGATGCGCTCCTCCCACTTGTTTACCTGCTTGACAAGCTGCACAAGGTCTATCTTTTTCGAATTGCACGTTAGTCAAACCTATCACGTGTTCTCCCTTTAGAAGCTTGTGAAGGTTCTTCATCCCCACATGTGCTAAGCGGCGATGCCACAGCCAGCCCATGCTAGTCTTAGCTATTAAGCATGCATCTAGACCGGCCTCTTCTTTTGCAAAATCAACTAAATAAAGTTTGCCGTCTAATACACCCTTAAAAGCTAGTGAACCATCACTTCTTCTAAAGACAGACACATCTACATTTGTAAATAGACAGTTATACCCCATGTTGCATAATTGACTAACAGATAGCAAATTATATCCAAGAGACTCTACTAAAAACACATTAGAGATAGAGTGCTCATTAGAAATTGCAATTTTACCTAACCCTTTTACCTTGCCTTGATTCCCATCACCGAATATAATTGAATCATGGGAATCCTTATTCTTGACGTAGGAGGTGAACATCTTCTTCTCCCCCGTCATATGGTTTGTGCATCCGCTATCAATAATCCAGCTTGAACCCCCGGATGCATAAACCTGCAAGGCAAATTTAGGCTTGGGACTTAGGTACCCAACTCTTGTTGGGTCCTACAAGGTTAGTCACAATTTCCTTAGGGATCCAAATGCAAGTTTTATCACCCTTGCATTTTGCCCCTAACTTCCTAGCAATCACCTTTCTATCCTTTCTACAAATTGCAAAGGAAGCATTCAAAGCATGATATATTGTAGAAGGTTCATTGACTTTCCTAGGAACATTAACAACATCTATCCTAGGCATATTATGAACAACATTCCTTCTACCAACATTTCTATCATGCACATATGAAGAACTAGGAGCAAACATAGCATGAGAAAAATCATCGTAAGCATTATAACTCCTATAGGCATTTCTAGTTTGTCTCCTATCATGATACAAAAAGGCATGGTTCTTTTTAGCACTAGTAGCCATAGGGGCCTTCCCTTTCTCTTTAGCGGGAATGGGAGCCTTATGGCTTGTTAAGTTCTTGGCTTCCCTCTTGAAGCCAAGTCCATCCTTAATTGAGGGGTGTCTACCGATCGTGTAGGCATCCCTTGCAAATTTTAGTTTATCAAATTCATTCTTGCTAGTCTTAAGTTGGGCATTAAGACTAGCCAATTCCTCAGTTAATTTGGAAATTGAAACTAAATGATCGCTACAAGCATCAACATCGAAATCTTTACACCTAGTGCAAATCTCAACATGTTCTACACAAGAATTAGATTTACTAGCTACTTCTAGTTTAGCATTTAAGTCATCATTAACATTCTTTAAAGTAGCAATGGTTTCATGACAAGAAGATAGTTCACTAGAAAGCACTTCATTTCTTTTAACTTCTAAAGCATAAGATTTTTGTGCCTCTACAAATTTGTCATGCTCTTCATACAAAAGGTCCTCTTGTTTTTCTAAGAGTCTATCTTTTTTATTCAAGGCATCAATCAATTCATTAATTTTATCTATTTTAGTTCTATCCAATCCTTTGAACAAACTAGAGTAATCTATTTCATCATCACTAGACTCATCATCACTGGAAGAATCATAAGTGACATTGTTTTGATTACATACCTTCTTCTCCCTTGCCATAAGGCATGTGTGACGCTCGTTGGGGAAGAGAGATGACTTGTTGAAGGCAGTGGCGGCGAGTCCTTCATTGTCGAAGTCGGAGGAGGAGCAATCTGAATCCCACTCCTTTCCGATATGTGCCTCGCCCTTGGCCTTCTTGTAATGCTTCTTCTTCTCCCTTTTGTTCCCCTTTTCCTGGTCACTTTCATTATCGGGACAGTTAGCAATGAAATGACCAATCTTACCACATTTGAAGCACGGGCGCTTCTCCTTTGTCTTGGTCTTGCTTGGCTGTCCCTTGCGACCTTTAAGCGCCGTCTTGAAGCGCTTAATGATGAGGGCCATCTCCTCATTATTGAGCCCGGCCGCCTCAACTTGCGCCACCTTGCTTGGTAGTGCCTCCTTACTCCTCGTTGCCTTGAGAGCGATGGGTTGAGGCTCATGAGTAGGACCGTTCAACGCGTCGTCCACGTATCTCGCCTCCTTGATCATCATTCTCCCGCTTACAAACTTCCCTAGAACTTCTTCGGGCGACATCTTGGTGTACCTAGGATTTTCACGAATATTGTTCACCAAATGAGGATCAAGAACGGTAAATGACCTTAGCATTAGGCGGACGACGTCGTGGTCCGTCCATCGCGTGCTCCCGTAGCTCCTTATTTTATTGATAAGGGTCTTGAGCCGGTTGTATGTTTGAGTTGGCTCCTCGCCCCTTATCATTGCGAATCGTCCAAGCTCGCCCTCCACCAACTCCATCTTGGTGAGCAAGGTGACATCATTCCCCTCATGAGAGATCTTGAGGGTGTCCCAGATCTGCTTGGCATTGTCCAAGCCGCTCACCTTATGGTACTCGTCCCTGCACAAAGAGGCTAGCAACACAGTAGTAGCTTGTGCATTTTTATGAATTTGTTCATTAATAAACATGGGACTATCCGTACTATCAAAGTGCATTCCATTTTCGACAATCTTCCATATGCTAGGATGGAGAGAGAGAACAAGTGACTACGCATTTTGTGACTCCAAAATCCGTAGTCCTCTCCATCAAAATGAGGAGGTTTACCAAGTGGAATAGATAATAAATGAGCATTAGTACTTTGAGGAATATGAGAGTAATCAAAAGAAAAGTTCGAATTGACCGGTTTCTTTCTCTCGTATTCGTTGTGGTCGTCGTCCTTTTGGGAGGAAGTAGACTCATCGCTGTCGTAGTAGACGATCTCCTTGATGCGTCTTGTCTTCTTCTTCTTCCCATCTTTGCGTCTGTGGCCCGAGCCCGAGTCATTTGACTTGTCATCCCTTGGCTCATTGACGAAGGACTCCTTCTCCTTGTCGTTGATCACGATTCCCTTCCCTTTAGGATCCATCTCTTCGGGCGGTTAGTCCCTTTGTGAAGAGAACGGCTCCGATACCAATTGAGAGCACCTAGAGGGGGGTGAATAGGTGATCCTGTGAAACTTAAACTTATCGCCACAAAAACTTGTTAAGTGTTAGCACAATAATCGCCAAGTGGCTAGAGAGGAGTCTCAACAAAACACAATACCACAAGAAATCAAACACAGAGATGACACAGTGGTTTATCCCGTGGTTCGGCCAAGACCAACGCTTGCCTACTCCACGTTGTGGCGTCCCAACGGACGAGGGTTGCAATCAACCCCTCTCAAGCGGTCCAAAGACCCACTTGAATACCACGGTGTTTTGCTTGCTTTTTCTCAATCCCGTTTGCGAGGAATCTCCACAACTTGGAGCCTCTCGCCCTTACAATTGAAGTTCACAAAGAAACACAGAGCAAGGGGGAATGAGCAACGCACACAAGACTTCAAAAGATCAGAGCAACAACACGCACACAAGTCGCAACAAGAGCTCGCAACACAACTCAAAGAGTTCACAACTCCACAAGAGCTCTATATGCTATCACAATGAAACGAATGCGCGAGATCGATGTCTTGGTGCTTAGGAATGTTGTAGGAATGCTTGGTGTTCTTCTCCATGCGCCTAGGGGTCCCTTTTATAGCCCCAAGGCAGCTAGGAGCCGTTGAGAACAAATCTGGAAGGCCATCCTTGCCTTCTGTCGTCGGGCGCACCGGACAGTCCGGTGCCCGATTTCTTTCCTTAAACGGCGCAGTCGACCTTTGCAGATCTGGGAGCCGTTGGCGCACCGGACAGTCCGGTGCACACCGGACAGTCCGGTGCCCCCTTCCGACCGTTGGCTCGGCCACGTGTCGCGCACGGATTCCGCGGCCGACCGTTGGCCCGGCCGACCGTTGGCTCACCGGACAGTCCGGTGCACACCGGACAGTCCGGTGAATTTTAGCCGTACGCCGTCGGTGAATTCCCGAGAGCGACCACTTCGCTCGAGGCAGCCTGGCGCACCGGACACTGTCCGGTGCACCACCGGACAGTCCGGTGCTCCAGACCGAACAGCCTTTTGGCTGTACACAGCCAACTTTTCTCTGACTCGATTTCTCCTGTTTCAAGCACTTAGACACAATACATTAGTCTTCAAAACAATGTACTAAGGCTTAGAAACATACCTTTACTCTTGATTTGCACTATGTCCATCCATGGGTATAGATTCACATTTAAGCACTTGTGTTGGCACTCAATCACCAAAATACTTAGAAATGGCCCAAGGGCACATTTCCCTTTCAAGGTGGCTGGGGGGTATTTATAGCCCTCAACCACCAATTCAACCGTTGGGGCAGGCTGCTGTCGATGGGCGCACCGGACAGTCCGGTGCACCAGCCACGTCACCCAACCGTTAGGGTTTGACCATTGGAGCTTTGTCTTCTTGTGGCACCGGACAGTCCGGTGCCACACCGGACAGGCACTGTTCACTGTCTGGTGCCCCTCTGACGGGCGGCTCTGCCTTTGCGCGCACTGTTCTTCACTGTTCATCTGACTTCGCGACTTTTGCAGTCGACCGTTGCACGAAGTAGCCGTTGCTCCGCTAGCGCACCGGACAGTCCGGTGAATTATAGCGGAGCGACGTCTAAGAAACCCGAAGCTGAAGAGTTTGGAGTTGTACGGACTGGTGCACCAGACAGTCCGGTGCGCTAGACCAGGGTTCTCTTCGGTTTCTTTTTGCTCCTTTCTTTTGAACCCTAACTTGATATTTTTATTGGTTTGTGTTGAACCTTTATGCACCTATATAATATATAATCTAGAGCAAACTAGTTAGTTCAATTATTTGTGTTGGGCATTCAACCACCAAAATCATTAATAGAAAAAGGTTAATCCTTATTTCCCTTTCAGGGGGTCTTCTTCTCTGCCGAAGGTCCTCAAGACAAAAACACCTTCGACAAAATGATACAAAAGCCTTCCCTTCCTCTGTTGAAGATTCTCAAGACAAAGACCTTACGTAGAACCAACATTGCCAAATGTCGAAGCTACCATCAGCTTCGGTTCAAGTCAAGCAGAAGAAGAAAAGACCAAATAGACCTTAGTAATCTAGGCTGTCTGTAGATAAATGTTGAGGGCCATGAATGTAATTTCACTCGGGCTACGTCTCGTGTCTATAAATAGATGAACAGTAACACCGTACTGTTCACGCTGAATTGTAATCACTCTCCCGCGTCTTCACCTTCTAGCAAGTCGAAGGTATCAATACAATACGAATTCTGTTAATATTCATACGAGTTTTAAAGAATGCAAATATGAATGAATTAACGAGATGCAGTTACTACCTTCGTCCTTTTGCATTCCTGTTTATACATTAAAATGATAAAGGTATGTCATTCATAACCTTCGTCTGATGAGCATTATATCCTCAGGAAGATAATGCTTCAGAAGATGAAGATCCCTAATAATTAACAATTGTGTTGTCTTGTTCTCGATTCACAATATTTGAGAACCAGTGACCAACATTGACGCCCACCTCCGATGAACTCATTTCCGACCACAACAGTGACCAACACTAGCAGTTTAGTGTTTAAACGTGTATAGATGATTGTTTAGATGTGTTTAGGGCTTTAGGCGCCTGCTTTCAACTACCCAATTAATCATTTCTGCACTGTGCATCCCAAAGAGTAACATGTGCAATATCGGGAATTTGACATTTGTTAGGAACAAAAAAATGTATGCACATATAAGCTCCATTTTAACCGAGATAACAATATTTATAGAATTTAATTATTTGAACATGTATATGTTTTGTATTGAAAAGACCAATTTACTTAATAAATAGGATATATATAAAGGGAAATTTGTAACTTTCTGGTTAGTTTGGAAACTCAAATCCTCTTGTGGATTACAACGGCTTGAGGGAGAAATTAGTTAATTTTCCCGTCTAATTTCTATAGAAATTTGAGTTTCTAAACTAGCCATTAGCGTGCCTGGCCCCTCTCTCCTCCTATGCTAGCTAACACTAACATTAACCTATTTCCTGGAATAGTCCTTGTAACTATGTTTGAATATTTAGACAATTTGAATATTTAGACAATACGATCAACCTTCCTTAAAATAAATGACACTCTCTCCGTTCTAAATTAGTATTCGTTTTAGCTTTTAATTTTCATGTTTATATTCAAATGGATGATAAATCTATAAATTTATATAGAACACATACATTAATTATTGTACAAATCCATTAAAAGGCTAAAATTTGGGGTAGAGGGAGTAGATATCTACCTCTAAACACTCTATAGCTTTAGCTCCACTAAATCATGCTCAGTGTTGTCTACATATCATTAGCAAAAGAACTTCTAGCTGAATTGGTTAGGTAGTCTAGGTAGCACTTTTCGGGTCCTGCATTCGAATCCCAGTGAGAGCAAATTTCAGTCTAACCTTAAAAAAGATCACTCGGTTCCCCTGGTTGTGTGCACAGGTCTACAAGGGGCGGATCCTCAATGCTGCCCAGGGGCCAACTTTCGTAACCTTTATCGGTTAGGACTCTGATTGAGTTTCTTCTTAATATAATAGTGTGGGGACGGTCTTTCCTATCGGCCGAGTTGTCTACATATCATTATGTTAGAGTACAAATAATTATTTTTATACACAAAATAGAGGTTTTTTCTATAGAAGAAAATAACAAAAAAAACCGTCATATAAGTACTGTGCAACAGAGCAGAAGTGAATTAGTTTCTAGTACAGGTGAAATGAAAGAAAAGGGAAAATCATCTCAGCATATGGGCCGCTTGGGCCGAAGTGTGGTTGCCGCGTTGCGCCACACCACAACGGTATACGTATACACCTGATGCGAAGATGGCCGCCTCGGCTCCCGGCGGCCGTCGCCCACCACCATGCCGGCGCCCCGGCCACACCAGACGTAGGCGTGGCAGCGGACCACGCCGACGGACTTGTCCGCCAGCACAACCGCTCTCTTGTGGGGCTCCTCCGCCGCGGCCGCTTCTCTGCCGCCCGCCGCCTTTTCGACGCGCTTCCTGCCCGCTCCGTGGTCACATGGAACTCGCTCCTCGCGGCGCTCTCCCGTGGCAGCGACGTGAGAGCTGCGCGTTGCTTCTTCGACGCCATGCCAGTGCGAGACATCATCTCTTGGAACACGCTGCTTTCTGCGTACGCTCGATCGCTGCAACCCAATGACCTCGCCGCCGCGCGCCGTCTGTTCTACGAAATGCCTCAGCGCGATGCAGTCTCGTGGAGCACACTTCTCGGCGCTTACACGCGTCGCGGGCTCATGGAGGAAGCCCAGAGGCTGTTTGATGAGATGCCACATAGGAATGCATCTTCTTGGAATACCATGATCACGGGGTTCTTTGCTGTTGGTCAAATGAGGAAGGCACTCAATGTGTTCGCGGCTATGCCTGACAAAGACTCTGCATCGCTGTCTGCAATGGTCTCTGGTTTTATCAGGAATGGCAGGTTGCATGAGGCTGATGATCTGCTTACAAAGCGCTTGACGGTGATGGACATGGACAAGGCTGTTGGTGCTTTCAACACCCTTATTGCTGCATATGGACAAACCGGTAGGGTAACTGATGCAAGGAGGTTATTTTCTATGATCCCAAAAACACAAAACCAGCACAAGGGGCATAAGAGGATGGTGTTTGAGAGGAATGTTGTGTCATGGAACTCGATGATGATGTGCTATATCAGAACTGGGGATGTTTGCTCAGCTAGGGCATTGTTTGATGAGATGCCACATAAGGACTTGGTGTCATGGAACACTATGATAGCAGGGTACACTCAAGCCTCAGAGATGGAGGAGGCAGAGAAGCTGTTTTGGGAAGTGCCAGACCCTGATGCAGTGACCTGGAATCTGATGATACGAGGGTTTACACAAAAAGGGGATGTGGAACATGCTCGGGGATTCTTTGATAGGATGCCAGAGCGGAGCACCATCACATGGAATACAATGATATCAGGTTATGAGCAAAATGAGGATTATGACAGTACAATCAAGCTATTTCAAAGGATGCTAGAAGTTGGCGAGAGGCCTGATCATCACACTCTCTCTTCAGTTCTGGCAGCATGTGCGTCACTTGCCATGTTGCGCCTTGGGGCTCAGCTCCACCAACTTATTGAAAAATCATTTCTGCCAGACACCGCGACCAACAATGCACTTATGACAATGTACTCCAGATGTGGTGAACTAATCAGTGCAAAGGCCATCTTCGGCCATATGCATACACAAAGAGATATAGTTTCTTGGAATGCACTGATAGGAGGTTATGAGCAGCAAGGTAATGCTACAGAAGCGTTGCGTCTGTTTGAGGAGATGAGGAGTGCCAAGGTCATGCCAACCCACATAACTTTTATTTCTCTGCTGAGTGCATGTGGAAATGCTGGCCTTGTCTCCGAAGGACGGGTGGTTTTCCATACCATGGTTCATGACTACGGCCTTGCTGCTAGTGTCGAGCACTATGCTGCGCTTGTCAATCTCATAGGGCGACATGGCCAGCTAGAGGACGCATTGGAGCTGATCAAGAGCATGCCAATTGCTCCAGACCGAGCTGTGTGGGGGGCATTCCTGGGAGCCTGCACTGCTAAAAAGAACGAACCACTCGCTGAGATGGCCGCCAATGCATTATCCAAGATTGATCCTGACAGTTCTGCTCCATATGTTTTGATGCATAACTTACATGCCCATGAGGGGAGGTGGGGAAGTGCATCTCTGGTTAGAGAAGACATGGAACGGCTAGGCATTCACAAGCATCCAGGCTACAGCTGGATTGATCTGCACGACAAGGTACACGTCTTCATCTCAGGGGATACCTCGCATCCCCTTACCCACGAGATTTTTTCAGTGCTAGAATGCTTTAATAGGTCATGTAGAGGTTGGAGCTAGACGGCTGTGAGTTGTGACATTGTTGTATTTGGAACGGAGAGGTTTCGCGGTGTAGAGAAAAGGCTCTTTCTTCCGTTCTTGGCCTGACATTTCTCTCCTGCAATGTTTGTACTTTCTTTGGTAATGAAACCCACAAATATTTTATTATTATATTTTTATAAAGTTGAAGATTTATGAGGGCACTGCTGATTGCGTGAAGAGCAAAAGTAAACTCGTCAGATTATATTGCTGCCAGGTATTTGCCTACAACATGAAGAATGTAACATCCAACGGTTGAAATTACATGGAGATGAGCCAACTCAACTGCTCATGTAATCTCTCGCCCTTTTTTTTAAAGGTATCTCTCACCCCTTGACATGGACGTGAGCTAGCTCAACTGCTAAAGTAATCCATTCAGCTCATAAATTTATGGCTAAAGTAAAAACCTTAGGTGTCGATTGGTTTACGAAATGTAACGTAAATGGTAATGGTAACGATTCACGTTCGAATACCGACGGTAACAAATTTGAATAAGGAGGTCGTCATTTGTAGTGTAATATCAATCACGGTTAAACTTAAACAAACACAATTTAACGTTATTGGTTACCCATTACGTTACCAATAAGTGAACCAAACGACACCTTAGCCTTAACCCAAACCTTTGCCATCGACGTCCAAGAAAGTAGCATTTTAATTGGGTTCCACTAATCCATGGTGTAAAAGAAAAGTTCTATTGACAAAGGGAATCTATAGAAAAAATTTCTTGCTAGAAATTTCCCATTGAGTCAAATACTATACTCCGTGCAACTAACTTCCCAATGGGGAAAAATGCCATGGATAGATGGTGAAAAACACACCTTCATTCCTCCGTGCAGGTAGAAACAAATCTAGAACAGAATCTAGCCGAAATGCTTTGATTGACCACTATGCATGATCTCTAATGCACGAACCCCAATGGCACGCTCGGCAATTACCAAGAGCTAATAATATCTGTAACTCCCGATCCATTAGCCACCCTTTGCATTAATTCCTTTGCGTGGTTTTTAATGGCCGTTTCCATTAACCCAATGATCCCATTTCCCATCCCAGGGTTTAAAAGAGCCGCATTTGCGGCCAATCTTCTCCACGTATTGCTCGCCTATACTCCCCTTCCAGCATCTCCCGGAACAATGGAGGCCAAGAATGAAGAGAGGTGAAACCGTAGACGTTGCTTCTTCGTTCTCCTCGGTTTTTAGCCATGTCTTTGGTACACTGTCATTGTGCTTATTGCAAATATTTTTTTCTTGTTTGGCAGCAGCAGCTTGTGGCCTTACTGGACGGGTGCGTGGCCTGACAGCTACCTGCTCGAAGAGGAGGAGCTCCTCTCCGGTCTCTCCTTACCGAGCCTGCACTTCCAGCCGTCGTGCTCGGCCATTGTGCCGAGCAACAACCTGCAAGGTACGCTTCTTTTCCCGGCCCGTCCGGAATTCAGATTCATATGCAAGATGAGGCCTTTCTTCCGGACTTGATGCCTTGTTCTTCGAGACGCAGGTGAGCTCGACGCCATCATCTTTGAGGATGATGTGCTGAGGCATTGGGATGGAATGGAGCAGTACGACAACAAGATAGAGGCGGAAGAAGGCAACGAGAGGCTGCCGCTGCTCTGCTACGCGGAGGAGAAGGAAGTAGTGTCCTCTAATAACGCCAGGGTCGTCGTCGGGGCAGACCAGCAAGTGAGGTCAGATTCAGAGGCGGCGGTCCTCACGTTCGAGGTCGTGTCGCGGTACTTCTACATGCCGATCATGCAGGCGGCGCGGGAGCTCAACGTCGGCCTCACCCTCCTCAAGAAGAGGTGCAGGGAGCTCGGCATCCCCAGGTGGCCGCATCGCAAGATGAAGAGCTTGCAGTCCCTCATCAAGAACGTCCAGGTATTCCTATTGTCTCCTCTCTCTCTCTCTCTCTCTCTCTCTCTCTCTCTCTCTCTCTCTCTCTCTCTCTCTCTCTCTCTCTCCATTCCCACAGCTTCGCGTTCACAATGCTCTGGGTCAGATGAGTTCGCATAGTAACTCAATCAATCCGTGAGTGACACGGCTGCGGCGCAGGTCCTGCAGGAGGCGGGCAAGGCGACAGGGGAGGAGCATCTGAGGGCGGTGGTGGAGATGCTGCAGCAGGAGAAGCAACTCCTGGAGCAGAGGCCGTACGTGCAGCTGGACGAGAAGACGAAGAGGCTCAGGCAGGCCTGCTTCAAGGCCAACTACAAGAAGAGACGGCTCTTGGCTCTCCAAGGAGGCGAGGCACCGAGAATCCACAAATAGTGATCCAAATCAAGTTAGTAATACTTGGTGACGACTGACGAGTAATGAGGTCCTTCTGCAAAGCGTCGTGACGGGATTTCAGATTATCCAATATATATCTGTTTGGTACCCATCTTTTGCAGCTGCAGCAGCAGCTTTGGCTGTACCTTGAGAACCTTTTCCCGAATCATGCGGAAATTCATGTGTCTCGTTCTTGTTGCGTGAAAAGAGCTTACCATGTACAGTACTGATACTATCAAGTGTCTAAGTACAACCTACTAGTGCAGTACTACTAGTCAGTCTTCTCAGACTTCAAGCGGTGACCAGCTCTGTTGGTGCCGCTGTTTCCCTGTCCACGTGCTCCGACAAGATCGCCCTGAACTCGTCGCCGGTGAGCGTCTCCGTCTCCATGACCACGTCCACCAGCTGGTAGATGGCCGCGCGGTTCCTCCTGACATGCTCCTTGGCGACATCGTACGCCTGGTCATCGATGTCCGCGGCGAGGTTCTCGGACACGGAGTTCCGGGCCAGCATCCGCAGCACGACGTCGCCGCTCTGCGCGGCCGGCTCCATGAGCGCCCACGGCCCCATCTCCGACATCCCGAACGCGGTCACCATCTACCGCTCCACCAGAGTCACCTGCTGCAGGTCGCCCGCCGCGCCCGTCGTCACCTCGGGCTCCCCGAGGATCACCTCCTCGGCGGCGCGCCCGCCCACGATGCGCGCGAAGATCTGCTGCTTGGACACCAGAGTCGGGTCCGCACCTGCCCCCCGTGGGATCAGCGTCACCTTCTGTGCACCGCGTCGTGTCCTGGCGTCAGCGTCCTGCATCAATCAGAGTGTTGTGTTCTCCATCGTTTAGTTTGTAATACGTGCATATGGCGTGATCACGGTCACACCAATGGAATGTCAGCTTCGAACAAATTAAAGAGGAAGGCCGATTGGTAGTACTGCTTATGTGCAGACGGCGTGGCCGAACTCGTGGCAAGCGACAAGCAGCTTAGCCTGCTCTCGCCGTCGGTCATGCTGGTGCCCTCGAGGCCGGCGATGATGCAGTCCTTGCCGCGGCTATTGCTACAGTAAATACTAGTTTATGGGCTGCGGTCGCAGCCACAGCTGTAGCTCAAACGAACAGCTTTGCAGCCTATTTTACAGCCGATAGGTATAATGATTAGCCCTTTACAAATTTATATACGGTCTACTTGTCTTTCTCACTTTTGGCGTCGATCCTGTCATCAATCACTATGATGTGTATTGCCGGTGGTGCTCTCCGATCCGCGGCTAAGGATCGAACGGTCTGCGACTTGGCGCCAAGGCTAGGGTTTCTGCTGATGAGTCGAACGGTCCACGCTAGACATGGACGGAGCTAGAGTGCATTTTCAGGTATTCCTAGGAATACCCTATATTTTTGGTGCACCATTAATCTATGTATAAAAAATATTTAAACTATTTAAGTAAAAATGAATAATAAATTCACATTGGCTCTGGTCAATAACTGTGCTAGCCTATTAGAGCAACTCCAATAGTTATGTAAATTTTAGCTCTCTAAATCATAGATTTAAAAAGTTGCTAAATGACTTTTGGAGTAAAAAAATGTGAGTTCTCCAATAGTTCTCTAAATATATGTTGTAATTTTGTTTTATATCTATCCACATAAAAAAATAAGTCACAAAAACTATATAATGCAGTCAATATTTTTGTTTAGGGAGTTGTTAAATGATTGCCAAATGTAGAGAGAAAATGAGGTTAGATGACAAGTTGTTAAATTTAGAAAGTTCATTTAGAGAACTGTTGGAGAATAGTTTTTATGTTAACTACCTAAATTATTGATTTAGGAAGTCTTTTAGAAAACTATTGGAGTTGCTCTTAGGCCCAATCAACCATCCCAGTTCCCATCTCCACTTTGGCCTATCGTCGGTGGCTAGCCTAAGGCCCACCCATCTTGCTTGACCCTGTTCCCTTTCCATCTTCGAGACCTAGACCCAACGCCAATCATCTCCACTAGGAGACAATTTGCATTCGGCAATCTCCAACCCGCTGAGGTCAAGCGCTCGAGCGATATGCGTTCGATCAGTCGTGCATGACGACGAGTGGTGCACGATGGCAAGGCGGCTAACGCGAGACGCAGTAGAGAGTACCACTACGGCACTAAGCGGGCATGGACGAGCATCGATGCCTGGGTCGAGCAACATAGGGGCACATGGTCTCGTCTCGACGCCCGCGTGGGCGAGCGCTGATGCCGAGCGACACTGACTCAAGCCTTCTTTGCCAAGGTTATCCACTTATCCAGTTATCCTCAATCCCTATACTCATCCAGCCCCTCTGCTATGTGCCTCTATTTGTATTTGATTAGTTTTGGGGTATAGCAACTTGATGGTAGATGTGCAATTAACTGAGATATATATTTTCATAGAAAATTTTGAGCACTAGAAATTGAGAAATAAAGAAAGAGCCTATCGTCGAGCGCTAAAATTGAGGGAATTATGAATTCATCACATTTTATGAAAATGTATATAGTTTTATTAGGAATACCCTATCGCCAAATCATGGCTTCGCCACTGGCGCCTGATGGCTGGGCAGTCCACGCGTGAGCAGAGGCGACAAAGTTCGCCAACGACACTTGGATCTCGCTCCCAGGAGGGACCCCGTCAAGGAGGAGAGATCCTAGGGTTTGTCTTGGGGTCGGCAGGCCACCCAAGACGCCTCTAAACGACGTAGAGTCGGAGAGAGGTGAAGATTAGAGGAAGAAAACTATGTTACTATCTACTCCTAGGGCAAAAGGTAAAGAACATAAGATAAATTGATTGTTTGATCGATTGTTGGTGATTGTAATCGGCCATGCCCCTTAATATATATAGGGGGTCTGGATCCGTTTCTAGGCGTCTCCCAAGAATAACCGCGAATTTAGAGGGGTAAACTCGCGCGGAAAAGGGATTAGTTGCGCCTGATTCGATCTATTCGTGGACCATCTATTCCTATGGGTAGATCGTCCGGTCCTCAGGGCCAGACCATCTGGTCATGCCCAGTGCAGTGCCACAAATGGTGCTCAACACATGCCCCTGCCTTTTGGAGAAGCTGAGCGAACCAAAAGCACTAGCGCAGGCTAGAATCTACTCGATGTGACCACATCGATTCTTTTAAGCATCTTGCCACATACTAGGATGATATTGCTTCAGGAAACGCCCGTTCAGTGCCTTGGGCAAGTCCTCACCTTGTAATGTTTGCAACATGTAGGTGTTGCCAGATATTA
Source organism: Zea mays (assembly GCF_902167145.1). Classification (NCBI taxonomy): domain Eukaryota; kingdom Viridiplantae; phylum Streptophyta; class Magnoliopsida; order Poales; family Poaceae; genus Zea; species Zea mays. The sequence continues at coordinate 5,687,816 of NC_050104.1, read as the reverse complement.
CCTGTGTGATCTTGTAAGGACCTTCCTAGCTTGGCGATCATTTCCCGAACTTCCGGTCTCTGCTCCTCAGTGGCAAGGTGGTTTTCCATACTAGGTCTCCCACCTAGAATGACTTAGCCTTGACCTTCTTGTTGTAAGCTTTGGTGACATGATCTTGTCTTTCTCTATCTCTCCCAGAGCTATCAATCTCTTGTCGGTCACTTCATCAATATTGTCCATCACTGAATTATATTAATCACCGACAGTTAGATCGTTCTGCCTCGTGAACCAGACATCATTTAGGCTTACCTTCAGAGGCAAAACCGCTTCCTGGCCATAACAAGCTCAAACAAAGAAACTTTAGTAGCACGATGTTTAGATATTTTATGATTCCATAAAGCTTCAGACAAAACCTTATGCCAATGCTTAGGATGATTAGATATCTTTTTTATAAGGCTAATCAATGTCCTATTACTAGACTCAACCTACCCATTGGCCTGAGCATAATATGGAGATGAATTGAGCAATTAGATCTTATATGATTCAGCAAACTCATGTACCTCTTTTGACATAAAAGAAGTCCCCTGGTCTATGGTCAAAGTCTGAGGAATGCCGAATCTATAAATGATATGCTCAGTTATAAACTCAATTACCTCTGTGTGCGTCATGTTCTTTAGAGCAACAACTTCAGTCCATTTGGTAAAGTAGTCTGTGGCAACTAACATGAACTGATGCCCTTTGGATGATGAAGGGTGAATTTCTCCTATAAAATTCAATCCCCATCCCCTGAAAGGCCAAGGTTTGATAATAGGATGTAATTCGGCTGCAGGAAATAACTTCAAGTCACCAAATTTTTGACACACTTGGCATCCTTTGTATTACTTGAAACAATCAGCTATCATATCAAGCCAATAGAAGCAAGATCTTTGCAATAGCCACTTCATCTTCGGTCAAATCCCCTCATGTACTTCGGCCATGACTAATATAGCATCATATGGTTCTAAGCATTTAAAGAGAACATTGTTGACAGTTCAACGATAGAGTTCTTCATCAATTAAAACATATTTGAAGGTTGTATGCTGAACATTCCTATCTGTTCTCACACTGGGATTACGTAGGTAATTAATTATAGGTGCCCTCCAATTAGTTGCATTGGCTGCATTATCAACCGAGTCAATTAATAGGATGTTCCTGACATGGTCAGACAGTCCGCACTCCTTGCTCGGATGGTCTGAGCCCACCACAGACGGTTCGGCCTGGCACCTTGGATGATCTGCAACCTAGGGATTTGGCGCAACACCGGTTATCAGATTTTCGGTATTGTGAAATTTCCCTCGCTTCATCTGATAACCTGAGGCGTCTTGTGCCAAATTATTAGCTCTGCAATTCTCAACTCTGGATATATGTCGAATGTTGAATTCGTCAAAAGAATGGATTATGTCCGAATATTTTTCAAGATAACTATTTAGAGTATCATCTAAACATTGATACTCTTCTGAAATCTACTGGAAAACTAACTGAGAATCACCAAATGCCCTCACATGTTTTACCCCCATACAATCTAGAAGTTCCAAACCGAATAAGAGGGCCTCATATTTGGCTTGATTGTTAGTGCAAAAGTTTTCATTCGGCTAAAAAGTCAAAAGATGTGTTACTTGCTGAAACAAGCATGATGCTAATTCCTTGTCCTTCATAACAAACTGATCCATCAAAATACAAAGTCCAAGGAGTAATAGTGAGATATGACATGTCTAGTTTATGAGTATCATCAATGCGATGTTCTGTAATAAAATGTGCTACGACCTAGCCTTTCATAGATTTTAGTGATTCATATGCCAAGTCATATTCTATAAGTGCATAAGCTCATTTACCAACTCCACCACTCATAATTGGGTTTTGCAACATGTATTCCATCACACCGGTTTGATTGGAAATGGTGCAAGGACTAGACAATAGATAACACCTACATTTGGTGCATGCATAAAACAAATATAAGCATAATTTCTCAATGAAGGTGTACATTGTTTTAGCATCCACCAGCCTTCGGCTTAAGTAGGTCACCACATGCTCCTTTACTTCGGTCTCCTGTGTTAGAACAACTCCGATAACTTTATCTTCGTCTGCAATGTATAACCTGAATGGTACTCCTGCTTTCGGTGCTTTCAATACTAGAGCCAAAGACAAATAGTTTTAAATAAGATCAAATGCTTCCTGTCATTCTGCCCCCAAGTGAAATCGGCATCATTTTTAAGCTGAAGAATAGAGTTGAAAGCATCGATCTTCCCAGCTAAGTTAGAAATAAACCTTCGCAAATAATTTACTCCGCCGAAGAACTTCTGCATCTCAAGCTTACAGGTTGGAGCTCTCATATTTCGAATGGACTTAATTCGATCAGGATCTATCTCTATGTCATACTCATGAATGATGAATCTTAGTACACTTACCAGACGTCACTCCAAAAGCACATTTATGCAGGTTCATTTTTAAACCGTACCAACGTATTTTATCAAAGGCTTTGCACAAATCAGCTATATGAGAACCAAACTCAGCCGATTTGACTACAATATCATCAATGTAAACTTTCATGGTGTTTTCCAACAACTCATGAAAGATCAAATTCATAGCTCTCTAATAAGTGGCACCGACATTTTTAAACCGAATGTCATGATGACCCACTCAAATAAACCAAGGAAGCCTGGACATATAAAGACCGTTTTAAACGCATCTTCCTCAGCCAAAAGATTTGATTATATCCGACATTACCATCAAGAAAGCTAAGAACTCTATTTCCTAATGCATTATTAATAAATATATCAACTATAGGCATAGGGTATTCATCTTTAGGAGTGGCTCTATTTAAATTATGGAAATCAATGCACACTCTAAGCTTATCAGAATCCTTCTCCACCGGCACGATATTAAAGACCCACTCTGCGTATCTACAAGGTCTAATAAAATTAGCTTCTAAGAGTCGGTGAATTTCGTCCTTAATCTTGAGGAGCAAATCTGGACGAAATGATCTTGGTCTCTGCTTGAAGGGCCTGAAACCAGACATAATAGGCAACCGTTGCTCCACTATCTCTCGATTTAACCCTCGCATCTCGGTGTAACTCCAAATAAAGCAATCAGAATATTCTTTTAATAAACCGATCATTTTATCTCTAGGATCGACTTCCAGGGTCCTGTTCACAAAAGTCGGCCTTAGAATTTTACCATCTCCTATGTCAATCTCCTCCAAAGGATCGCCCGATGTAATTCCCTATCCTAACTTGTCGAGATCCCTAAATTCCTCTATTGTGCTCACCTCAGAGGAGTTAGATGATCTCTGCATGGCTGTGGACTGTATGGCCTCAGAGGCTGGAGCGTCCGCGACACTAGACTCGTGCCACGACACTCTCTGGCAGTAGCTGGACTATCCGCGATAGGGGCTGAGCCCTGCGATTCTTCCTGTTCTACCTCAGACCGTCCGACCTCGGGGGCAGAGTGTCCGCGACCTAGGATACGATCTCTTTATATGTAATCATCATTTAATCTTTACTTGGGATTTAGCTGATTCTCCATTGGCTCTAGCATTACAGGAATGAAGCCTTTCCTATCTATACTTATGAATCGATAATCAGAAAAATCTACTCCTGTGAGACATGTGGTCGTCTCATAGGTCCAAAGTACAGGTGCATCGACCACGACAATGCAAGCTGATGCATCAACATGTACTTGTTCTATATCATCGCCTACCAATTGCAACAACATTTGATGTAAAGTAGAAGGTACACATTGATCTGCATAGATCCAATGTCTATGTAAGATCAGACTATAATTCCCTTCTACGTCGGCGACGAAGAAAGCAACAATAAGGGTCTTTGTCTCGATGGTTAACTCAATGGATGTGACTCCCTTGGCTTTAATCAAACTGTCGATCCCAACACCACTGAGCGTCATGTTAATCTTGACTAGTTTGTCATCCTGTTTCCCTAATTTTCTATACAATGAGTAAGATATTAAATTCATAGTCGCCCCACCATCTACCAATATTTTAGCAATTGGTATTCCATCGATATGACCGCGCACAAAGAGCGACTTTAAGTGGTTGACCGATTCTTTTGGCTTACTGAAGGCGACCTCTTTAGAACCAAAATCGAATTGAGTGACAATAGGTTCATCGTCACCGATAATAGCGCAATCGGCTGAGTACATAATCACATTTACATCCATACCTGGGTACTCTGGCGAGGCTCTGTAGTCTACCAAATCCTCTCCTAGCAGGTCATCCTCCATGGTGTTATCTTCCTCCATAGGTGTTGGCGCGTCGTTGGAGGCATTCTGGTGAGGCGTGAACGATCCAGGCTCGAGGGTCGGACGGTTCAGGATGAATGCATACGGTCCGGCTTTAGCAGCCGGACTGTCCGTCGTACCTGCAGAAAGCTGCGCAACTGTTGTTTTGTCCTCTATTTTGTGGATGTTTTATTTGCTTCGACGGCCTTTGGTTTCCACCTTTTTGTGGTAGTGTGTACTATGGATGAGTATTATTAAATATTTTTTCCACCTCTTTTTCTTTGGTCTCCTTTGCTCTCAGGCGCTGCAACTTGTGCTTTTGAGACCGTGTCAGTCCCGATGGGCACCATCGGGGCATGGAGTATTTCGGGTTGGCTGCTTTGCTAGTTTTTTCATGTATTCTTCCTCACCTATATTGGCTGATTTACTAAGAATCATCGGCCCTTCATTGTTCCCCTATATGACAACATCTGCTGCACCTATTTTGATGATGTCTCCTTTCGTCATTCTTTTAGTGCCTATAGACATTTCCTTTTTATGCCCCCTGCCGGATTGGTCGGCCTTTGTGGCTGAGTACTCCAACAATCTTGCTGGACCAGTGACTGGTAACAGGATTGAGGTGCACTCAATCGGTCTTGCACTGGGGGTGCCAACCTATCGAATACAGAAATTTGGGGTGCCCCTAACCGGGATACTGTGGCATCCCGTATGGATATGGTGGCATGCCCCACGTCTGATTTGGGACATAAGGTGGTGATAGGTATGCATATTGATATGGCACAGATGGGTATGGGGTGGAGGTGTCCATGTAGGTACTTTAGGTCTTAAATGAATGTCGTGATATTCTGACTCCTCCGATTGGTGAGATGACCCAATCAGTCTTAACTGTCGTCGCTCCTGAGTAGGTGAGCGAGGTCACTTTGTTGGCTAGTCACTTGGGTCGGCCTTCTTTTCACATTTTTAGATAATAACTGATCAAAGGTTGGGCCAGATTTGACTAGTCGACCGGATGCCTTAAGCATGTTTGTCTTCCATGTACTCATTGAGGTTTGAAGGTATGTGGTCGTTGCTGCTCCTGGGTGTTGTTGGACCGTCCGCTTGATCTGCTCAGACTGTACGACAGTGTCCCGGACCGTCCATGTCTATGTCTCAAACCATCCGCGGTGTGTAGAACAGGGGGGCATGCCTGGTCCTCTGCCTATGCCTGCCCCCAATGTTGGAGGCTGTGATGGTGATCTTAATGTCTCCCCTCCATCAGGGGTCTTTTCCGTTACCACTTTCCTGGAATAAATCTTAGTGTTTCCATCGGCCTCTCGTGCATCACCAATGATGATCTCCTTGTCCTTGCCCTTATCGGCTGTGCTAGGCCGAACTAGGATTTTTTATCATTAAAGTTGATCATATTTATTGGGAAGGGCTCTGTGTCCATCTACATTTCTTGAAATTTTAATTGGCCCTCGTTGTTGGACGATTGGACCTGTCGTCGAAACACATTACAATCATTAGTGGTGTGAGAAAATGAATTATGCCACCTGCAGTAAGCGCGACGCTTGAGCTCGTCGGCACATGAAATAATATGATTCATTTTAATGTTGTCATTTTTGAATAATTCATCGAATATTTTATCACACTTGCCAACATTAAATGTAAATTTGAGCTCTTCTTACCATTTATTTTGAACTAGCTCTAAAGAGGGACAACCTGAAGATTTGGCCTACTTTGACCGAACCATCTCAGCAGCGTACACTTCTTTTTATTCGTCGTTCGAGCTACTCTGGTCACATTCTACCACATGGACATTGTGACGAACCGCTTTAGCAATATCTTTGCTTCGGCTTTCACAAGTCAAAGCCCTCTAGTGTAACTGAGCTAGCGTGAAGAATTGAATGCCTTCTAATCTTTCATTTAAATAGTGATGCATTCCATTAAATGCTAGTCCTACTAATTATTTTTCTACCAGGTGGATTTGGAAACATCGATTTCATGTGTCATGGAACCTTCGGATGTAGTCATTAACCGATTCATCCATTTCTTGTCACAGCCACGAAATCTACTAGAACTAACTCATATTCGCCAGAGAAAAAATAATCATGAAAATTTTGTTCTAAATCCCCACGAAAAATAGAGTTAGGAGGCAGTTTGGCGTACCCTGTGAATGCAGTCCCTGTTAGTGACAATGAGGATAAACGAACGTGAAACGCCTCTGTGGCGGCTAATTCCCCTAATTGTGCTAGGAACTGGCTTATGTGCTCGTGCATGCTTTTGCCTTGGTCACTCGAAAATTTTGTGAATTCAGGTATTCTAGTTCCCTGAGGGTACGAGTAATGGTCAAATCGGCTATCATAGGGTCTCTGATATGACTATCCCTAGGAATCATGCTAACTCTGAGCCTATCTCGGAACGCCCTGACTATATACTCCCTTACTATGTCAATGGTGGTTGGTGGTAGTCCACCGACCCTCTGGTCCAACATAGGTGTGGGTGTTTGGATATTATCTTTTCTCCCTACCCATTGGCTTTGATTTTATGGGCATTAATGCTTGCCCTATGCCACTCGTATGGCTCGTTGTCCCTTTCCGGCCTTCTTGAGGGGGCCAAAAAGTAATCGCCCCCACGTGTCTAGGATGTCATATTATGGTGTTGGGGCACTGTAGGATGCATGGGGAGGTTTAGCTAGGATGGATGTGTAGTCGGGTAGCAATCATTATCATTATGTTCGGTGTACTCTGTGTCGGACCGTCCGGTCCGTCCGGTCAAATACGTGGAATGTTCGGCTGCGTGCGCGGACTGTCCGACCGCATGTCCGGACCGTCCGGTGATGTATTCGGACTTTTTGGCGCTATGTGTGGACTGTCTGAATTACTCATTTAGGGTCTGCGTGGGACGTGGCGGCTCAGGCGTGAGTCTCAGTAATTCAATTCTGAAAACGGGGCCGACCGTCGTTGGCCCAGATGGTCCGCGCTCACGTGTGGATGGTCCGGCTGTGCGCCGATCGGCGGGTTTACCCCCGATTTGCGTAGGAGGTTGTGGTTGTCCAGGACTTGTGTCTATCGACATCCTATAAAGAGGTTGTGATTGGTCATGCCAATTTATAGCCGATGAATTGCATGTGTTTTCCCTAGATTCAACTTCGTGCGAAGGAAAATTTGCGACTGCAGATTTATCAAATGCATGTGCTAGCCTCTTTTAATCATTTTGCATACCCCCTATGATCTATTGCATTTAGTCTCGCTGCTCATCTATGTAAGCTCTAAGAGATTGAATTTCATTTGTCTCGCTTACCTTGGGGGTACCTGTAGCAAGTCGGGAAGAAGCCAGATCAGTCTCCCGCTGCCAGACGACCTTGCGATTCCTGTCCACTTTGAAGTTGGCCAGGAATTTTGTCTGTGCTTCCTTGATCAACTGCCCCTTGTGTTCTTCGAACTCCTGCTGATCTTCAGCCGATAGGGTTTCCATAGTCGGCTCAATGATGTTGCTGGGAGAGATGTCAAAGCTATCTTTTGAACCGACCATTGAGGGATGATCTGATAGATCTTCACGCGATTTCCCCAGCGGGCCACCAAAAAGTGTGTTGGTGCTGATCCGGGCACCAATCACTGCAATGTGTACCGGCGCGCGGTGCTCTCTAGTTGACGGCTGTTAGCTTTGTTGAACATCGGGCCTTGATACTCAACAAAATTGCTTCTTTGTCGAGTGTCACCTTACAAACACTCGGCAAACAACTATTTTGCCGAGTGCCCGGCAAAGTATATTTTCATTTTTTCCTTTTTTCCACCAAACTATTTGTGGTGTGTTCTTACAATATGCAAACCTATATGTTCGATTTTGACATAATTGTATAAGTGTTTGCTATAACTATTAGATTTTATTCGTTTAATTGAATTTCCTCGGATAATTCAGATTTGAATTGCAAGTCACTCGAAAAATAGAAAAAGGTGAATGGAAAAATAATATTTATGTTATTTAGCACAAGTTACGAACTATTTTGGGTATGGACCGGAATTTTCGAACACCAAGCTCACAAAACATGATTGTGAACTTGTTATATAGTTGTTTTAAAATTGTATATAACACAAACAAAGTCAGAAAATCATGAAACTTGTCAACATGTCATAATGTCATATGTGGAGACTTTGCTAAAAAATTGACAGTGTTTCGTGAAAGTTGTCACACACTATGTGTAGAAACCTAGCTGTCCTTCCCATGAAATCATAAAACTTCAATGTAGACCGACTAGGTTTCAACACATAATGCGTGAAACCTTTCACAGAACTGTCTCAAATTTTTATTAGAGCCTCTACATATGATATCATGACATATCGACAAGTTTCATGATTTTCTGACTTTGTTTGTGTTCTATACAATTTTAAAACCACTAGACCACAAGTTCGCGGTCTTGTTTGTAAGCATGGTGCTCGAAAATTCCGGTCTGTTACCGAGATAAGCCACAACTTGTGCTAAATAACATGAATATTATTTTTGCATTCACCATTTTTCATTTTTCGAGAGACTTGCAGCTGAAGTCTGAATTATCCAAAGAAATTCAATTAAACGAACTAAATCTAAGAGTTATAACAAACACTTTGATAATTGTGCCAAAATTGAACATTTAGATCTAGAAACTATAGGAACATAGTAGAAAAGTTTGGGGGAATAAAAAACAAATAAAGTTTGTTGAGTGTTTGTAGGAGACACTTGGCAAAGAGTTTTAAGAAAACACTTTGCTGAGTGTCGCCCGGGGGACTTTCGGCAAAGGTTTTTTAAAAAATTAAAAAATTATTTGCCGAGTGTCAGATCTCGAGCATTCGACAAAGTCTGTGTACATATCCCTAACCAACCTTCTTCTCTTCACTCCTCTCTCTCAAGCCATCTCTCGACGTTGTCGCCTCCTCACTCACTGCCAACGCCGTCAGAGCACGCGCCCAAACTCCGACCATCCCCGCCACCTCCGGACACCGTGTCGATCATCCTCCCTGCCTCCAACACCGCTCGCTCAGCCATCTCCGCTGCCCGGCCGTCCCCACCGCCGCTCAGCCATCTCCGGCGAGCCTAGTCCCCGGCCCGGTCTCCTCGTCTCCGGCCATCTCCGGGCAGGCCTCGGCGTCGGCGAGCCCCGTCCCTGGCCCTACCTCCCCGTCTCCGACACCACCCACCCGGCCAACCCCACCGTGGCTCGAACATCTCCGGGCAGCCCTCGTCGCCGGCTAGCCCCGTCCCTAGCTCTGGCCATCCCTGTCATCCTCGGCCCACACTACTCCGGCCACAGTCAAGGTATACATTTCATTGTCTCGGTTATAGCCAAATTCTAGTACATTCATCAATGTTGACTGGAAATTAGTTGAAAATAAATTGATTACTACTGGTAAGACTGTGAAGTTCCATGACAGCGTGACTGGAACCTCTCTTATAGCCACCATTCGGGTAATCGCAGATGGCAAAGCGATTGTTGTTGCTGCCTTCTTTGGTTAAACTAGCTTGTTATTGTACCCATAATGTATGTACTAGAACCAGAGGATTGCTACTGTCTTTTATGTGTGTCATCGACTATGTATTTGTGTGTGTGGTTGTTACTCTTGAGTTCATGTACTGCCAGTGATCCAAGGGCAACTACTTGTTCCTTATAAGGACATGCAAGTCTATGTTTTGTGAGTATGTGTGGATGTCAGCCATTGTGCTATTAGTTTTATTTGCAGGTTTTGGAAACCTCCCCGTGCGGGGGAGGTGCTGCTGATTTTTTTGTTGACAGGTTTGTGCTTATTTTATTCAGAGGTCTTACTAGCCGCTACGGGCCTAGTTGCACCGACTACCATAACCCCGCTAGCCTGACTCCACAGTCACCCTAGGTATAACCTCTATTTCTGCATCTTGGTTGTAGATCATGTAACCCAGTTAGGTGTCTCCCGTTCGAAAGAGATACGATGTATACAATAGGAATCTTGAAGATCCCCGTCAGCTAAATTAATTCCCGTCGGTTTAGTCCATAGCCGATGTGTATTAAATAAAGCTCGTCGACCTTTTTGTAGCTGGCGGGGATTAAGTAATGCTCGTCGGCCATAGCTTCAGCTGATGGTGTTTACGTAATTCTCATCGTCTGTTTGGTTCGCCAACGGGGGTTAAAGGCTCGCCCATGCCACGCCTGCTAGAGGCCCCATAATTCGCGTCGGTCACGGGGTTAGTCCACGGGAGTTAAGTTTTAGGGTTTGACCGAAACTCATGCGCGCCGACATCTGAAACTAACTCCTGTCGACCTCAAAGAAAATTGATGGGGATTAGTTAATGCCCATCGGCCCTAAGCCTAGCCGACGAGAGTTACTAGATGAAAAACGTGTGGGCTACAGCCTAGGCTCGCGCGACCTTTCACTTGGCCATAGCCGCCGCCAACACATATAGTGTCACACCGCCGTCTCTGGGTGCGCCACCGCGCCAACGTCTTCCGTTCATCGCGCCCCATGCCTGCCCGCGCCTTTGCGCAGCTCTGGTGACCCCGCCTCCTCCGCCCACACCTGGCTCGCCGTCGTGCCCAAGGGAGGCACGCGACCGTCCCGAGGAGCCGTGCCTGAGCGCTAGAGCAGCTGTTGCAGTGCCTGAGCGCCGGAACAGGCGTTGTTGACTCGTCATCGCTGGCTTGGAGCCGCCGTACCGAGGAGCCACCCCGCCCTGAAGAACTACCATTCAGAGAAGTCTTCGCTTGCTGCCACCGTCTCGAGTATCCGCCTCGTGCCGCTATCATCGCCTCAACAACACCCGTGCTTGCCTCTTCATCCCAGGACGTCGTCTGAGTCATCTAAGTACTCACTCCCTCACGTATGCAATGCAAATCAATTTGAATATTGCGAGTGTGATTAGAAGAGTTAAGCATATATATGATGTTGTTTATTTTTGTCGGTTTTTATGGCCGACAGGAGTTACCTTTTATGTGATTAGAGTTAGTTTAAAATTGTTAATTGATAGTGTTATTAGGCTTCATATAAATTTATGCATTATACTTTTTATTTCTAAACTGATGTTGCAAATATGAACTGAGTGGCTTGATGTTATTAGTTAATGAATTTGATGTTATTATGCAAATATTCATTGTTGCAAATTTTGTATATATATTGATGAATGTGATGTAGTACACGTATTTATTCTATTATATTATTGTTGCCAATGATATATATATAGTTTTACTAACTACTTTAATTGGATTATTACACAGTTAGGGTTTTGAAAACTATTTGTCACCCATTTTGGACCGCTACACATCACATGTATGTACCATACATGTTATGTGTGGCAATCCGGAATTGTTCGTTTTCTAGACAACCTCGGGATGACTGATGGAGTGTGGTATCTGTGACCACCATGATGTGCTCGTAAGGAATTTTGGTTGCATAACCTTGTTGTTCTCTGCTGCACCAGACGAGGCGTGCAGTGGAGAGTAGAGATGTTAGGTTACCGAAATTTCTTACGAGCACATCATGGTGGTCATGAATACCACATTCTACCGATCACCCTTGGGTGGGTATAGGACCTATCAATTACCTATAAATGTAGGTCGTGACATGTAGAAACGTGAATGTCTCATGCACACTCCTTACTCGTACACAACTGCAATAATGAGTGATAGTTGTGATTGGATGTATGAAGGCTTCAAGAAGGGTGGGTGCCACACAAGTGAATGGTTTGCCAAAACTCAGGTGTTTCTGGACCATGCAGCAGCTTTGTCATAAATAGATAATATTAGGTGTCCATGCAATAAATGTAGAAATATGATGAGCCACACCAAGAGGCAGGTCACACTACACCTGTGCTCACATGGTTTCATGCCAGACTATAAAGTCTGGTATCTCCATGGGGAGTCACGCCTTGAATGAACAACATAAGTAGAAGATGACGGTGAAGATGTTGATAGGATGGATCAGATGCTTGAGGATCAACAGCCTGAATCGGCCCCAGATCATCATGATTCACCTACATTGGAGGTTCAAAAGTTCTTCGACCTCCTCAAAGCATCAGAAGAGCCTCTTCACGGGCACACCGATGTGACCGTTCACGAATTCATGACCCGACTGATGTCAATCAAGTCCAAGTTTGCATTCTCAATCAATTGTTACAAGGAGCTCGTGGATTTGATTAACTTGGTTCTTCATATGTGTCACAAGATGCCCAAAGACATGTACCAGTCCAAGAAATTGCTTGAAGGTATTGATATGGAGTATGAGAAGATTGATGTTTGCCAAGACAACTGCATGCTCTTTTGGAAGGAACATGGCAGAGAGCAGAAATAAATGCTTAAAATGTGGCAAGTCGAGGCACGTGGAGCTTGTAAATGAAGATGGGGAAATAAATGCTTAGAGTGAAATGTTTGTTTCTCTTGAGGAAGACCGCTATGCGCATGAGGTGGCATAAAGATTGTACAGGCAGACAAGATGTGTTAATGGTGCACCTGAAAGATGGTGATGCATGGAAGGCTCTTGACAACTTTGATCTAGAGTTTGCCAGCGATGCAAGAAACGTTCATATCAGCTTGGCAACTAATGGTTTCACACCTTTCAATATGACCGTTGTGTCGTATTCATGTTGGCCTGTCATTGCCATATCGTCCAACCTTCCACCTGCTCTTTGCATGAAATATGAGTTTATGTTCTTATGTCTTGTTATACATGGACCTGAGCATCCTAGCGTACGCCTCAATGTGATGCTTCAACCAATGATTGAAGAGTTAAAGAAGCTATGGGAAGGAGTGCAAGCCTATGACTGCTTCAAGAAGTAGAAATTCAATCTTCAGGTTGCGTATCTGTTCTCGGTTCATGATTTTATGGCGTATCGTATTTTATCTGGATGGAGCGTGCATGATAGATTGACATGTCCTTATTGTGGTCAAGATATAAATTGTTTTTGTCTTAATGCTGGTGGCAAGATATGTTACTTTGATTGCCATAGATGTTTTCTACCCTTGAATCACCTCTCCAGAAGGCAGAGAAAGGAGTTTAGGAAGGACACCATCATCACAAAAAGACCACCCAAGCAACGTAGTGGGATAGAAATTACATAAGAGCATAGGAAACTTGTCCTAGACGAGAGTGGGAAAAGGTATCAAGGTTTTGGTGAGGAGCATAACTGGACTCACATATGTGGCTTGTGGGAGCTTCCTTATGGTAAGTCATTGATTTTGATGCACAACATTGACGTCATGCATCAAGAGAGTAACTTTTGCCAAGCCCTCATAAACACATGCATGGATTTCTCGGATAAAACAAAATACAATGACAACGCACACATGGACTTAGCCATGATATGTGATCGTCCAACCCAAGTGATTAGAGAAAACAGAGGCAAACCAAAAGCTGACTATTGTCTGAAACCTAAGAAACGGAAAGAAGTGATGAAGTGGATGAAGGATCTGAAATTTCCTAATGGTTATGCTGTTGATTTTAGAAGATCTATGAATTTGAAGACAATGAACATGAAGGGACTGAAGAGCCATGACTTCCAGATAATTATAGAAAGGCTCGTGTCTATAATATTTCGTGGGTATGTTTCCGATGTTGTGTGGAAAACATTAGCTAAAGTTAGCTATTTCTACAGACAGCTGTGTGCTAAAGAAATTAGAAGAGACGTGATGGAGCAGTTGGAGAATGAGGCACCCGTGCTTTTGTGCAAATTGGAAAAATATTTCCACTAGGTTTCTTCAATCCTATGCAGCATCTCTGTATACATCTTCCATATGAAGCTAAGGTCGGTGGTCCTGTTTAGTACATGTGGATGTTTCATATAGAAAGAACATTAAAGAAGCTTAGAGCAATGGTGGACAATAATGCAAGATTTGAAGGATGTATTGCGGAACAATTTAAACTGAAGGAGGTAGAACACTTCACAAGTTGTTACTTTGTAGAAGAACATAATGTATTTGCTCGAAAGAAGAGGTACCATGATGATGAACGAGAGACGCCTCCGTGTAGTGATCTTTCAATTTTTCAAACAAACGGCAAAGCTGTTGGTCCACCCAAGGGATATCACCTCACTATGGAAGAACATAAGTCTGCTTTACTCTACATGTTCACGAATATGCCTAAGGTGGAGAGATATTTAGTGCAAGACTTTATTTCCTTAAATTATTCATATGTGAATTAGTTTATGTCCTCAAATACCACATGTCCCACAATAATATTTGACAACGAGTTTGATGAACAAAACATGAGGTGTCTCGGTAGGCCAACAGCGAGAGACCTAGATAAATTGTGACGTGATGGAATGTATGGACGACCTAATTTAATTATATTGATCTTGGACCATGTAAGTCTCAATTATGTGTCTTAGAGACCTAATTCCATTATTTTAGTTAACTAATACTACACACTTTGCTAATGCTTTGTGGCATAATTGACAGTTTGAGGAGGAAATGAATATGAATGATGATTTACGTCAGCTATCTATTGGAAGTGTAACTGCCAAAAGTTATGAACGTTATGACGTCAATGGATACCACTTCTGTTCAAGCATTTTTGAATCTAGTCATCCTATGGCTGCCACTCAAAATAGTGGAGTCGTTACTAGGGCAATCGACATGGAAGGACATGAAGCCTGCTATTAGGAAAGATAAAAAATATAATCGAGATTACATTTGCTGGAAATAAGCCTTTAGCGCTAGTTTTCTTAGAGTGTAAATGGTATAACCCGAAGTATTATAGGACCAAATTTGGGATGACATAGGTCCAACCTAAAAATTTGCTTCAAGGGCACTGTAAGTCTTCGCGGTAGTTTTCGCGGTAGACTTCGATTTTTTGCACTTATTGTGCTAATCCGGCAGCACCCTTAGGCGACTTCTGCACGGTAAGTCTTCGCGGTAGACTTCAATTTTTCGCACTTGTTGTGCTAATCCGGCTGCACCCTTAGGCGACTTCTGCACGGTAAGTCTTCGCGGTAGACTTCAATTTTTCGCACTTGTTGTGCTCATCCGGCTGCACCCTTAGACGACTTCTGCACGGTAAGTCTTCGCGGTAGACTTCGATTTTTCGCACTTGTTGTGCTAATCCGGCTGCACCCTTAGGAGACTTCTGCACGGTAAGTCTTCGCGGTAGACTTCGATTTTTCGCACTTGTTGTGCTAATCCGGCTGCACCCTTAGGCGACTTCTGCACGGTAAGTCTTCGCGGTAGACTTCGATTTTTCGCACTTGTTGTGCTAATCCGGCTGCACCCTTAGGCGACTTCTGCCCGGTAAGTCTTCGCGGTAGACTTCGATTTTTTGCACTTATTGTGCTAATCCGGCTGCACCCTTAGGCAACTTCTGCACGGAGTTGTCGCACGCGAGGGTGGCTAGCGCTGAGCCTCGCGGTGACTTCGTATTGGTCGAATGTCGAAGACCGTCGTCGCGGTCTTTTTTCGACGCATGTTTTTGCGGGGGATTTTTCACTTGTATATTACATGGCTCCGCCTCATTAAAAACCTCACCCCCCGAGAGGAAAAGAGTGTGGGCCAGAATAAAATTGTCTTTGCGAATTACAAGGGCGAATCAGCCCTGATGAGTCAAACAAAACATTTGCGGAGGTTGTCGATGTTCCAGGAGTGCTCCAGGTCTTCGCCGTTTGGCGTTGTGAGCCTGTAAGCGCTGGGGGAAGCTTTCGTCTTGACTATGAAGGGGCCCTCCCACCTGGGCTCCAGCTTGCCCCTGGACTCTGTCCGAGCTGTTCGGACGAGTACGAGGTCCCCTTCGCTGAATTCCCTCGGGATGACTGCGTGGTCGCGCCATGCTTTTGTCTGGGCTTGGTATTTGTTTAGAGCCTGTAGGGCGAAGACTCGGTCTCCATCGATGAGATCCTTTGAAGTGGGCTCGTCCACGTCGGGGACGGCTCACGGAACTGTTCGCGGGGACCCATGTTTTATTTCTTGTGGGGTCATGGCCTCCGATCCGTATAGAAGGCGAAAAGGAGTGAACCCGGTCGCCCTGCACTCAGTCGTGTTTAGTGCCCAGACCGCCTCGGGTAACAAATCGGCCCACCTGCCCTTTTTTCGTCGAGGAGCATCTTTTTGACAGCTGTGAAGATTTTTCCATTGGCGCGTTCCACAACTCCGTTGGACTGCGGGTGATAGACTGAGGCGAAGGCAAGTTTGGTGCCGATGGAGAAGCAAAAATCCTTGAAGTCTTGGCTGTCAAACTGCTTGCCGTTGTCGATTGTTAGTTCGGACGGTACTCCGAAGCGGCAAACAATGTTCTGCCAAAAGAATTTTTGGGCAGTCTTTGATGTTATTGTGGAGACAACCCTTGCCTCGATCCATTTGGTGAAGTATTCGACAGCGACGAAGGCGAACTTAAGGTTCCCCTGAGCCGTGGGTAGGGGCCCGACGATGTCTAGGCCCCAACGCTGGAGAGGCCATGTGTGGGCGATCAGCTTTGTAAATTGCGAAGGGCTGCCTGATCGAGGGGAAAACTTCTGGCAGGCTTCGCAGGACCTTGTGACCCGATTTGTGGCGCAGATCATTGCGGGCCAGTAGAAACTTTGACGGATTACCTTAGCAGCTAGGGCCCTTGGTCCTGCGTGAGAGCCGCAGGTACCGCTGTGGACTTCGCGTAGGATCTGGACACCTTCGGTTTCGGTGACGCATTTAAGCATTGGCTGACTGACCCCCTTCTTGTAGAGTTGGCCCTCAATCAGTGCGAAGTCCCGGCTTCGGTGTTTGAGGCGGTTGGCCTCGTTGATGTCGGTTGGGTGATAGTACCCCTATAGGAACAGAGTTATTGGTGCCCGCCAGTCTTCGGTCATGATAAGGTTGACTATGCGGTGGCCCTCGCTGTCATTGGTTATTTGGAGCCCTTCGGGGCTTCGGACGGCTGACGTGCCGATGACATGGTAGAACACGTCGGAGGGCAGGGACTCGCCTCTGGCGGCAGCCTTGGCTAATGCGTCGGCCTCTTCATTCTTGGCCCGGTCCACATGCTGCAAAGTGAATCCCTTGAATTGTCTCTCGAGACTTCGGATGGCCGCGAGGTATTGCATGAGTGCGGGGTCCTTTGCTGCATAGTCTTTCTCGACCTGGCCGGCAACTACCTTGGAGTCTGTTCTGATGATGCAGGTGGTGACCCCAAGGGCCCTCAGCTTGCGAAGACCGAGGATGACTGCTTCGTATTCTGCTATGTTATTTGTGCATCTGTCAGATTCCAGAGCGAAGCTGAGGCGTGCTGCATATCTGTGCTTCACCCCGGCTGGTGAGGTGATGACTGCAGCGGCGCCTGCCCCCGCATGGCACCATGCGCCGTCGCAGTGGATCGTCCAAACCTTCTCTGCGGACGGGTCCGGCTGTGTTATTGGCCCAGTCCAGTCGACGATGAAGTTTGCCAGGACTTGTGACTTGATGGCTGTCCTGGGTTCGAAATTGATGTGGTAGTTGGAGAGTTCGGCCGCCCACTTGGCAATCCTCACCGATGCTTCTGGGTTTCTGAACAATTCACCGAGTCCCCTGTCTGAGGTGACTCGGACCTTGAGTGCTTCAAAATAATGGCGCAATTTGCGCGAAGACATAACAACTGCGTAGGCAATCTTCTCCAGTTCTGTCATGTTACATTTGGACGGTGTCAGCACTTCGGAGACATAATAAACTGGGCACTGCCTGATCACGCCCTCAACTGTCTGCTCCTGCACCAGTGCCGCGCTGACCGCATGAGGCGAAGCCGCAACATAGAGCAACAGTGGTAGCGAAGAGTCGGGGCTTGTAAGGACTGCCAACTCCGACATGTACTGTTTTAATGAGGCGAAGGCCACTGCCTGCTCTGGTCCCCAAGCGAAGTCTTTTGCGCCACGGAGAGTTTTGAGGAAAGGAAGACTTCGCTCAGCGGATCTGGAGATGAATCTGTTGAGGGTGGCCAATCTGCCTGTCAGGCGCTGGACGTCTCTGACGGACTGCGGAGGCGTCATGTTTATGATGGCCTGAATTTTAGTTGGGTTGGCTTCGATGCCGCGATGTGATACCAGGTAGCCCAATATTTTGCCTTGGCGAACGCCGAAGACACACTTTTCTGGGTTTAGGCGGAGTCATGCGTCTCGCATGTTCGCGAATGTCTCGGCGAGGTCGGCGAGATGGTCCTCCTTGCTCTTGCTGGCGACGACGATGTCGTCCACATATGTGAATATATTTCTGCCAACTTGCCCTTCGAGCACTGTTTTGGTAAGCCTGAAAAAGGTGGACCCGGCGTTCTTGAGTCCCTCCGGCATTCTGATGAAGCAATATGTGCCGAAGGGTGTTATGAAGCTGGTGCTAGCCTTGTCTTCCTCCTTCATGTATATCTGGTGGTAACCGGAGAAGCAGTCGAGGAGTGACATGACTTCGCACCCGGCCGCACTATCGACTATTTTGTCGATCCGCGGCAACGGGAAGTTGTCCTTTGGGCAGGCCTTGTTGAGACTGGTGAAGTCGATGCACATTCGCCACTTCCCGCTCTTTTTCTGCACCATTACAACGTTGGAGAGCCATGTGGGGTAAGCCACCGGCTCGATGAATTTGGCTTCCAGGAGGCGGTGCACCTCTGCCTTGGCGGTCTCTGTCTTCTCGTCGGACATTTTGCGGAGCCGCTGCTTTTTCGGTCTCACCGAAGGGTCAATTCCCAAGCTGTGCTCAATTATGGATCGGTTGACCCCGACCAGGTCGAGGGCTGACCAGGCGAAGACATCTTTATTCTTGGATAGGCAGCAGAGGAGTTTCTCCTCTTCATGCGAAGTGAGGTCTTCGCTGATAGTGACTGTCTGCTTGGGCGTGGCCTGATCGAGGGGGACAGTTTTGGTCCCGTCGTTGCTCTGCAGCTGTGCCTTGTCGTGCTCTTTGTCGGTTGGGCTGACAGGCGCAGGGACCTCGCGCTGGGCCGTGAGGCAGTGCACGTTTCTTTGCCCGGGGACGAAGTCCCGCTCTATGTTGCGCGCGGTCTGTTGATTGCCGTAGACCGCAATGGCGCCTAACGGACCTGGTATCTTCATGCACAGGTACAGTTCGTGGATAGCTGCCTCAAACTTGTTGATGGAGCCCCGGCCCATGATGGCGTTGTACGGATATACCATATCCACAATATCAAAGGTCACTTGCTCACTTCGGGCATTGGGTGCTACACCGAAGGAGAGAGGTAGCTCTATTTTGCCGACAGGAAAGGTGCCCTTGCCGCCGAAGCCGTACAACGGGTTGTCCGAAGGCTTGAGCAAGCTATGGCTTATGCCCATGCGGTCGAAGGCATGGAGGAAAATGATGTCTGCCTAACTGCCATTATCGACTAGGACTTTGTGCAGATCCCAGCCTGCCATGCTGCAGTTGATAACCATGGCGTCGACGTGGGGGGCGCTGCGCAGGTCGACGTCTCGTGCGTCGAAGGTTAGCGGTACGTGGGACCACTTTGTCTGCACGACTGGGCCAGTGATGGCGACGTGGTTGATGCTGCGGTAATGGTCCCGCTTCTGCCGCTTTGTGTCGAAGTCGGTGCTGGACCCCCCAGTGATCATGTGAATGACTCCGCGATACGGCTGATCGGCGAAGTCTTCCTGCTTTGGGGCGTGGGGGATGTTTTGATGTTGCTGGTGTGGTGGTGGGGGTGGGGGAGGTACGATTTGTACTTCCTGATGGTGTTGGTAAGCGTGGTGCGGTGGATGCGGGGCGGGGGCGTGGATATATGGTGGAGGGGGTTGCTGGTAAGTGTGCACGACAACTCTAGGGTTGTCGGCTGGCTGCGCCCGTGCCATCCTGTCTTTGGTGGCCTTCATTTCTGGGCAGTCTTTGGTTTGGTGGGCGCAGTCTTCGCCATGGAAGAGGCAGTAGAATCGGCGCGGCGGCTGCGCACGCCCCCGACCCCTACCGCGAGTTCCATTTTCGCGGCCCTGGGGGGATATTCCTGGCGACGAGGGGCGTCAGCAGCGGGGTGCTGGTTGGCGATGTTGTGCACTTGCTGTTGACTGCGGCCGTCTCGACCGGAGTCTTGCTGCGGAGTCCTCGTCCACGTGCGGCTGGACTGTGGAGCATCTTTGGGCTTCCTTTGGGACTCAACCTTGCGCTGGTGGAGCTCTTCGGATTTGGCGTATTTTTCAAACAGCTGATATAATTCCTAGAGGTTCTTGGGCGGATCTCTGATGCAGTGGCTATAGAGGACGCCGGCGCGAAGGCCACTGATGGCGTAGTGGATAGCGCTCTGGTCATCGACTGAGGGCAGCTGTGACTTGAGTGTTAAAAATTTGCGGTAATACTCCCGCAGAGTCTCCTTTTCCAGCTGCTTGCAGAGCGAGAGTTCGGCCAAGGCGTCGGTGTCTGGGCGGTACCCTTGGAAGTTGAGCAGGAACTTGTCCCGGAGGCTTCTCCAGGAATCAATGGACAGCGGAGGCAACCTGGTGAACCAGGTGAGAGCTGGGCCTTCGAGGGCGATGATGAAAGACTTGGCCATTGTGGCGTCGTCCCCTCCGGAAGATGCAACGGCGACCTGATAACTCATTATGTATTGTGCTGGGTCGGTGCTGCCGTTGTACTTGGGATAGGTCCCTGCCCGGAAGTTGGCGGGCCAAGGCATCACTTGCAGATTTGGCGCCAGGGGACTTCGCTTGTCGAGGTAGTTGACCCCTTGGAATGGCGTGGCGTGCGGGAAGGTGTGGTCGCGCTGGGGGAAACGCGGGTCTTCCGGTTGTGCGCGCTGTTGCAGGGGTGACCCATGCTGCAGGCCGAGGTGGCCTTCGCGCGTGTCTTCCAGTTGTGCGCGCTGTTGCAGGGGTGGCCCGTGCTGCAGGCCAAGGTGGCTTTCGCGCTGCATCAGCGCGATCTCCCGCTCGAGGTCCTGGGCCTTCTGCTCTTCGTCGCGTATCATTTGCCGCACCTTGGCTAGTGCGGACACGCGCTGGCGCTTGGCCTCCAGTATCTCTTTCTGCCTCTGGAGATTGTGGTTCTTGAGGCGCAGGGCGCGCAGCTGTAGCTGTTCTTCCGCTGAGACGCCGAGGACTTCACCGTCCTCGGTGAGGTCCGCGCGACCGCGCCCTCCGGTGGGGCGAAGCCTGGGGGAGGCTGCGATTGTCCTTCAGGGCCGCAGGTGCGGAGAGTGTCGTCTTCGCAGGTGCGGAGAACGTCGTCTTCAGTGGCCTCTTGGTGGGTGGATTGGGTGAGGGCGAGGGCCTTGCCCTTTCTTGCAGCAAGTAGTGCTGCCTTCGCAGCCTCGTCAGCCTTCGAGTTAGCTTTCTTGGGTGCCATCGCGGGTGGTTTTTTCGTAGCACGAACGGTGGGCGCCAAATGTTGGAACTTGCTCTCTGTTGCAAGGGGATCCAACGGGAGGTGGAGTGACGTAAACAGGGTTCTCGCGCGTGATGGCAATAGCTCTGTTGATCTAGCCTCTCAAGGGCACTGTGCGGGGGTATTTATAGGCATCCGAGTGCCCAGCGTCTTGTGTTAAGGACGCATGTGCCCTCAGACACCTAGGTTATCCCCAGAATATTCCCATAAAGCGGGGTTACAGACTGTAATTACAGAGACGCCTTTACAAATTAGGCCCGTAACACGCAGTGGCCACGCAGGGCCTGTTACAATGGGCCGGATCACCCGTGGGCCTCCATGCTGGACGAAGCCGCATGGTGGAATGACCTCGTTGTAGGTCTTCGCCCAATGTCGTATGGAGCGAAGGGTGTCCTCGCCCGTTGTCTTGTCTCCGTTGGACCAACGACCACGGCGAAGGCCTCGAGCGAAGGGTGGCGTCTTCGCCTTCGCCCCAACAGGCACAACACATATATCCTTGCCCATCAAGTAGACCAGGTTTATTTCTCAACATATCCTTGCAAAAAGTTGTCTACATGGATGGTTGTGTACAATGTAAATCCCCGCGAACGCCTATACACCACTGGTGAGGATGATTATCAATTTTAGCACCTTGAGCAGGTTGATGAGGTGTTTCAAGAAGAAGATTTGCCAACTAGTTTTCATATTGATCCTGCCCGAGCATTATATTCACTAGTTGCAGACATTAACGATAATTTTTCCTGAGAGAAGGAGAAGACAACCTATTAGGAGAAAAGTTACATGGCGACCTCTGCATAGAAGAGGACAAATAGATCCTGATTTTGATGATATTTGACAAGTAAATTATTTTGTTCTTTTATTTGTTTTTTAATTTTTAAGGATTATGTCATTTAAATATTGCACTAATGAAAATTTTCTTATTTTGATGCAGTATGTCGCCAAAGTCGAAGAAGTTAGTGAAGGGGTTGTTCAAGGGCATGGGCCTGTTTCAGGGCAATTCTTTGAGCAACAACAGACATCGAGAGTTGTTGAGCGCTACACATGGAGATGAGGTAACATATTTCATACTAATAAATTTGTTTACATATTTACCTTTATCTAAATCTTGAGTTGTATGTACTAAGATGAGCAACACAATGAAGAGGTGCAACATAATGAGGAGGTGTAACACAATGAGGAGGAGCAACACAATGAGGAGGTGCAGCGTGCGACATGGGACCAGGCCGTGCATCATCACCAGCCCTGGGACCAGTGGTACCACCGAAGAGAGCAGCAACTGGTGTGGGACTAGTGGGCCCAGCAGGCCCAGCTGCTGACAACCCGATGGATGATGCTTCAATAGGCTCTTCAGCGACACACACATGCCGCTCTAGGAAGAGCCACTTAGTAAAGCCTCGTCTTGCGATAGAGCAAGAGGCCGATAGGACTTAATCATGCCTCATGGAGATCGGTGAGTGTAATATATTAACTTGTCTCATATAACTATTATGTGTATTGTTAATGTTTTGTGTAATGCAGGAATTAGGAGGATATGTCCTTTGACGATAAGGGACACCACACTCAGGTTAACCTTACCTTGGGTTCTCTTTGCCGCCTTCACTACCCTGGTATAGTAAACAAAACACTTTGTTGCTATTTGAAATGGTTATGTGAGCTATGTTGGTGATGTGAAGTTTGTGATGTGTGAATTGATTATGTGGTTGTAATGTGAAGTTTTTTGAACTATGTCAATGGATGTGTTGGTAATGTGACCAATATTGATGTATGTTCTATCTGTGATGATACATATGTTATGTATGTTGATGTGTAGAATATTATGGAGAAATTAAACTTCATTGGTTGTTGGTTTGCAGCAGGAAAGGTTAATTTACGTCGACCTGACCATAGCCGACGGGAATTAATAGCTAATTCCCATGGGCCAAGTAATTCTCGTGGGCCAAAGGTAGCTGATGGGAATTAGCAGTTTTCCCATGGGCCAAATAACTCCCGTGGGTCAATGGTAGCCAACGAGAATTAGCAGTTAATTCCTATGGGCCAGCCGTGGCCGACGGGAATTACTGGCCGATGGGAATAAACGTATTAATTCCCATCGGTCGAGCCAAGCCGACAGGAATGAAGTAATTCCTGCCAGCCACCGACGGGAATTAACTAAATCCCGATCAGTAGTTCCCGTCGGCTAAGAACCGACGGGAATTAACCATATACCGATGGGAATTAGTAACTCCCGTCGAGATAAGGCTAATTCTCGTCGGTTCTTGGACGACAAGAATTACATGAATTCCTATTGTGGTAGATATGCGGATCTTTGCATATCTACAAATGTATCTGTTTTAAATTGTCCATGTTTTTTGGACAACCCACGGCTGGCGTAGATGGTGTTAGTTTCTGTCGGTGCCTTGAGACAGGGGTACTCCCTTCTGCAGTATGAAGACACCACACCCGTACGACACCCACAGTCGCACGGGAAGCAGCACCCGACCCCACCGCATGGGCAGGGTTGGGAGCACCGCGTGGCAAGGAAAGATAAAACTCCCCAAGGTGCATCGATAGGTCCGGACCTCCGTGGAAGGACGCCGGACCCCTGTACTAATGGGTCTGGAGCTCCCAAGAGGGCATGCCGGGTCCCTCGGGTAAGCCCCAGGTCCCTCAGAGTAGGGTCCGTAGGGCTCCAGGACCTGGGAGACCCCGGCACGAATAGGGGTCCGGTGCTGACACGTGTCCACCTCTCGAGTGGGACTTCCTGCCTAGGCGGAGCTCCGCAGCTGCCGCTTGGCTTGAGGCCAGTGACATAAGCCAATGGACCGAGCCTGACGTAAGGCCCATGCAGTCGCTCGACCTCATCATTTATTATGGAAGGGACGCGCTGCCTGCCACCACGCTGACAGACGACAAGCCTTCTCGACATTAAATGTGCCTTGTCCAATCTGTTGGCTGATGGCGTCAGGGCCGTCCAGCAGACGGCGCGCCCAACCAGTCTGTTGGCAAACAGTGCGCCGGTTCCGAGCGGAGCACTGCACCCATCTTCCCTTCTGCAAGAAGCTTCCCCTATACGCCAAGGATACACAGATCTCGGGCGTCAGGACGCAAGAAGATTGCCCCGGCAACAGCATCAGTAGGCTCCAAGCACTATATTCTTTATGTCCTTGGGCCCACATGTCAGGGCCTAGTGCCTTTGTGCATGCCCCCTTAAGCTATAAAAGGGGAGGCATGCGACGTTACACACACACACAACCTTAGATCACACCTTAGACTCACATGCTCATACAAGCTCACAAGCAATACATCTCATAGTGGAGTAGGGTATTACGCTTCGGCGGCCCGAACCACTCTAAATCCTTGTGTGTTCTTGCGTTCTTCGTGTTCATACCAACGACCAAGCAAAACGCCTAAGCCCCTCCTCATCTCAGGATTTAGGGCGGGTGCACTCCGCCACCCGGCCGGAGATCTACTCTCCGACATTTGGCGCGCCAGGTAGGGACCTAGGCATTAGGTTTTTGCTTGTATTTCCTGCTCAGCACCATGGTCCGTATCGCCGAGCATCATGGCGAAACCTCTGAAGGTTTCTCCATGGAGGAGGAAGCTGCATCTTCTACGCCGCAGAGCTCTGGCCATCCGACGCTTGGTGCTGCAGCCATGCGCCCTGCACGGCGGCGCACGCCAGGGTGGGTGTCTCGGACTCCGTCAGGGGATACCCCCGCCGGAGCGCTCTCTGCGGCCAGAGAATTGTTGCGCCACTTGCCCAGCCCCACGGCTTCACCAGGGGCTATGAGGCAGTGGCGCGACGACGTAGACCGCCTCCTTTGGCGTGGCACACTCTGGCTCGGTCAGGCCCAGTCCTCGATCGTCCTGGCGTCGGCACGAAGCATCCGCCCCAGAGCGCACGCCCTCAGTGAGGACTGCCCCGACTAGAGATCTACGAACGAGGCTCAACCGCAGACACACAGAAGGAGATGTGCGTGTCCCTCCAGAGGGACCAGGAGACCTGCGGGATGAACTCAACCGCAGACGCGCGGACAGAGATGCCTGCATCTCTTTGGATAAGACGCGTGAGCGCTGCGGCAATCTTGGGCAAGATTCCGCAGTGGTCGCGCCGCAGGCCCCAGGGGATGCTGATTACAGACCAGCATCCCGTTGGCTAGAGTGGGCTGCGCTGCCCTAGCAAACCACCTCCGCGCGGCGATGTGGCCGCCCAAGTTTCGGCCACATCTGTCGAAAAAATACAATGGTACGACAAACCTATCAGAATTCCTGCAGGTTTATGTCACCGCCATTACGACAGCGGGTGGAGACACCGCCGTATTGGCAACCTACTTCCATGTGGCCCTGTCTGGACCAGCCCGGACTTGGCTCATGAATCAAGCCCCAGGATCCATCTGCTCCTGGGAAGAGCTCTGTGCGCGGTTCGTGGCGAACTTCGCCAGCTCTTACCAGTGGCACGGAGTGGAGGCGCACCTCCATGATTGAGGCAGGAGCCCGAGGAGACCCTCCAAGCGTTCATTTCCCGCTTCACCAGGGTACGTGGGACAATCCCTTGTATCTCGGATGCTTCCATCATCACTCCTTTCCGCCAGGGGGTACGTGATGAGAAGATGCTGGAAAAGTTGGCCACACACGATGTGGACGACGTCACCACACTCCTTGCTCTGGCTGACAAGTGCGCTAGAGCCGCCGAGGGCCGTGCTTGGCACTTGGTACCACGGGTAAAGGTTACCAAGATGGGTGACTCAGATGTCATCACCTAGGGCAGAGGCAGGAAGAAAAAGAAACAAGAACCACGACCACAAAAAGTCGTGGTTCACTGTTTCAGTTGCTGCTGCCGCTGCCGGGGGCCAAGGCGAGCGCAGCAAGCACCCACGGCCCCAGGGATACGGCGGTGACACATGCCCGGTGCACCCCAAGAGCCGCCACCGAGCCGTCGACTGCTGTGAGATTATCAAACTCGCACGGTGCGTCAGCGAGCGGCGCGAGCAGTCCCTCAAGGATGGCACGTCGCCCCACCATCGACCAAGCCAGAAGGGAGCTGGCAAAAAAGTCGCGGCTGCGGAGGGACAAGACCTCGACTACCAGTCGCCCGAGGGGTGACTAAAGGACGTTTTCACCGAAGATTCTGGCTCCAGCGATGGTGGCAACCGTCGCAAGCTGTATGTAATGTACGGAGGAAGCTGGGAACTCACCTCCCGCAGGAGTGTCAAGTCCCTACGCCGGGAGGTACTTTCGGCGGTCCCAGGGGTCCCCAAAACCGCTCCGCACCAACGGTGGAGGGGGCACTACCATCTCCTTCGGGGCATCCGACTGCCCCGACAGCATGGCAGGAGCCGGCGTGCTGCCGCTCATCACCGCCCCTGTTGTCACCAACATGCGGCTACATCACGTGTTGATCGACATAGGGGCTAGCCTTAATGTTATCAGCCACGCAGCATTCAGACAGCTGCAGGTCCCGGGGTCACGGTTGGGGCCTTCTCGCCCATTTTTCGGGGTGGGCCCGCAGCTCGTATACCCCCTCAGGAGCATAACGCTCCCGGTTACATTTGGGACGGAAGAGAACTTCCGAACAGAAAACTTCTAGTTCGACATCGCGGAGGTCAACCTCCCTTTTAACGCCATTATCGGGAGGCCAGCACTGTACCGGTTCATGGCCATTGCCCATTATGGGTACTTGGTCCTCAAGATGTCGTCCCCCGCTGGGATCCTCACCGTGCAGGGCGACCGCACCGCTGCACTGGCAGCCGTCGAGAAGCTACACGCCCTGGCGGTCGAGATCGCTTGGCCGGATGACGGAGGAAGAGGCCCCAGTATCAAGGCACCCTCCAAGGCGCCGAAAGTGCAGCCGACAGGGGCAGACGGTGGACCCACGAAGACCATCTAGGTCAGCGCGGACCCCTCCTAGACCACCCGCATCGCAGGAGATCTGGGAGAAAAATAGGAACTCGCGCTCGTCGCCTTCCTCCGAGCAAATGCCGACGTCTTCGCTTGGGAGCCGTCGCAGATGCCTGGGATCCCCAGGGAGGTGATTGAGCACCAGCTAAAGGTCTACCCAGACGCCAGGCCGGTAAGCCAGAAGCCACGAAGGCAGTCCGCGGAACGGCAGGACTTCATCCGAGAAGAGGTCCGGAAGCTGTTGCACGCTGGCTTTATTGAAGAGGTTCATCACCCCGTGTGGCTGGCCAACCCAGTCGTCGTGCCGAAGGCCAACGGGAAGCTTCGGATGTGCATCGACTACACCAGCCTGAATAAGGCATGCCCCAAGGACCCATATCCACTGCCGCGTATAGATCAGATTGTGGACTCTACTTCGGGGTGCGACCTCTTATCCTTCTTGGACGCTTACTCTGGTTTCCACCAAATCTGGATGGCTAAGGAGGATAGGAAGCATACCGCTTTTGTGACAGTAGATGGACTATACTGTTATGTTGTAATGCCCTATGGTCTGAGGAATGCCTTGCCAACCTTTGTACGGGCAATGAGCAAGACCTTCGGGGACCTGATCCGAGATAAGGTGGAAATTTACGTCGATGACATCGTGGTCAATACTAGGGAAGGGTCGGCTATAGTGGAAGACCTAGCCCTGGTTTTCGGCAAGCTGTGGGCAACCCGCACCAAGCTAAACCCGGAGAAATGCATCTTCGGTGTCTCCGCAGGGAAGTTGCTGGGGTTCCTGGTTTCATACCGGGGCATTGAAGCTAACCCGGAGAAAATCAAGGCTATTGAGGTAATGAGGCCTCCCGCCCGTGTTAAGGACATCCAGAAGCTTACCGGGTCGTTAGCAGCACTTAGCCGCTTCATTTCAAGGTTGGCTGAGAGGGCGCTGCCTTTCTTCAAGCTCCTACGGAAATCAGGCCCATTTTCCTGGTCCGAAGAGGCGGAACAAGCCTTCGAAGAATTGAAGTAGCACTTAGCTTCCCTGCCGATCTTGGTTGCTCCAGAGCTAGGGGAACCGCTATACCTGTACATTGCGGCAGCTACGGAAGCAGTAAGCATGGTGTTAGTCGCTGAAAGGGAGGCACAAGGAGGACAAGAACTTGGAAGTCTAGGGGCAGTTACAGAGACCCGGACTGTCCAGAAGCCGGTCTACTACGTCAGCGAGGTCCTCCACGAAGCAAAGGCTAGGTACCTCGAGACGCACAAACTCCTCTACGCTGTGTTGGTCGCGTCCAGGAAGCTGCATCATTATTTCCAAGCGCACAAGGTTGTGGTGGTGACCTCCTTTCTGTTAAGGGCCATCCTCTACAACCAAAGCGCCACTGGCAACATCGCCAAGTGGGCAGCAGAACTCGGCGAGTTTCAACTGGACTTCCAACCCCGCCACGCTATCAAAAGTCAGGTCCTGGCCGACTTCATCGTGGAATGGACCCCACCCCCGTGTACCCCCGGGGGGCCAAACCCCGCTCCGGACCCCATACTGCGCGGAGCGCATGGGCTCGATCTTCACCGAGCCCCACTGGACGCTTTTCTTCGACGGGTCCGCCCGTCAACAGAGTGCTGGCGCGGGAGTGGTCCTCGCCGACCCAGGCGGAAACCAGTTGTAGTATGTGGTGCAACTTGAATTCAAGGCCACCAACAACATGGCGGAGTATGAGGCGCTGATCTTCAGCCTATCCGCGACCTATCCCTGGGAGTCCGTCGACTCCTCGTAAAGGTGGACTCTCAGCTCATCATCAAGCAGGTCCGCGGAGAATGTAGCTGCAACGAGCCTAGACTCGCAGCTTACCTCCTCCATGTGAAGAAGCTGGAGAAGGATTTCACGACCCTGGAACTTCAACATGTTCCCCGGGCTGACAACTCAGCAGCAGATGACCTCTCCCAGAGGGCATCAACTCTGGCACCCATGCCCGAGGGCGCCTTCGAAAGACGGCTGCTGAGACCCACCGCCTAGCCGGCCGGACTGGACGAAGGGGGCGAACCGCACCTCGAAGCCGGCGGTCCCGGTGGCGTCCCAAGACCCACCAAAGGCTGTGTGCGCTCTGGGGGACTCCGCTAACCCTTTAGCGCCGCAGTCGGCAACTCAGAGCGGTCTCGATGCATGGATCTCCGAGATCCGGGACTACCTGAAGGAAAATATCCTTCCTGAAGACCATGTCTCCGCCGAGCGCATAGTGCGGTTGGCTAAGCGATACACGATGGTAGAAGGGGGTCTCTACTGCCGTGGCGCCAACGGCATTCTCATGCGGTGCATTACCCAGGAAGAGGGCCGTGAGTTACTCATGGAGATCCATGGAGGGGAGTATGGAAGTCATTCTTCATCCCGCACGTTGGTCGGTAAGGCCTTCCGGCATGGTTTTTATTGGCCAACTGCCCTCCAGGATGCGCCCGAGCTAGTAAAGTCTTGTGAAGCGTGCCAGTACCACGCAAAGCAGATACACACACCAGCTCAGGCTCTGCAAATGATCCCACCCTACTGGTCGTTTGCCGTATGGGGGTGGATATCCTGGGACCATTCCCTAGGGCTGTCGGCGGGTACCGATACCTATTTGTCGCCATTGACAAGTTCACCAAGTGGCCGGAAGCCACCCTTGTGGTCAGCATCACCCAGGGCACTGTTGTTGCTTTCCTCAAGTCGATCGTCTGCAGGTTCGGGGTCCCAAGTCGTATCATTACAGACAATGGGACCCAGTTTACAAGCCGGGTCTTCTAGGAGTACTGTGAAGGCATCGGCACCCAGCTCTGCTTCACGTCTGTGGCCCACCCCAGGAGCAACGGACAAGTGGATAGAGCAAATGCAGAGATCCTTAGGGGACTCAAGATGCGTACCTATGACTGCCTAAAAAACATGGCGCAAATTGGGTCAGCGAGCTGCCCTCCGTGCTATGGGGGAACTGAACCACACCCAGCCGAGCCACCGGGGAGACCCCATTCTTCCTGGTCTACGGGGCCGAAGCCTGCCTTCCCCCGGAAATCATTATGGGCTCTCCGTGGGCCTAGTCGTTCGATGAGTCTGCGCAGGAACAGCTACGACGCGAAGACGTGGACTTCATCGACGAGCACAGGTGGCGAGCAAAAGTCCAAAACGCACGGTACAACCAGGCGTTCAGGCGCTACCACCAGCGGTTCGTGCATAGTAGGAAGTTTGAAGTCGGGGACCTGGTTCTAAGGCGAATTCTGAACCGAGAAGGGCTCCACAAGCTCTCCCCAGCTGGGAAGGACCCTTCAAGGTGACAGAAATATGCCGCCCCGGGTGCGTCCGCCTCGCCACAGATAACGGTGCGTCCACCTCGCCACAGATAACGGAGTACCTCTCCCCAACCCCTAGAATATAGAGCATCTCCGTAAGTTTTTTCCCATAAAAACAGATCCGCGGGTCCGCCCTCAATACACCCGGTCTGTTGGCCTGCTCTCGTGTATATCCGGTTATAAGGAAGGGGCTCGACCCACAGAGCTATTTTTTTGGCTGATTTTACTTCTAAATTTGCAACCATTATTACTATCTCGTCACCCAGGCAGTCTCCCTCCCTGGCTGGTATAGCGACATCCGAATTAAGTAGTCAGACCTGGCAATTAGACGATGGGGGTGGTTTGGGGCCGTACGGTCGCATGGTCAAGAACCACAAGACTACATGCGCCCCACCGCCCTGTTGTCGGTCCTGTTGCGTGAATCAAAGGATAAGAAATACCAGCTGGCGGACCTTATGGGTGCGTTGCTAAGGATACCTGGCCTAGGCCATGTGCAGGTAGGGTCCCAATAGGGATTGCCCCTTGGGGGTGATAGCACCAGTGCCACCTTAAGAATCCTGGCATCCAGCCCCGACATGTCGAGGCCATATCCCAGGGGGGGCCAAGTACTGGGAAAGAAGCTGGCAACAATGCACACAACAGAGAAAAAAGGGGCATGCAGATAAGTTGTAATGTCACCAACAAGTAGTACCTAAAGAGTATCTTACAAAATCAAAGACATATTGCAACCCGCTCCCCAGCGGAACCCTCGTTTTTCTCCGTGTAGGCCTGGCTACTCATCATCAACAGGATCCCGCTAGAAGCGCCCAACCACCGCGTCCACAACATCCTGTACGCCCTCCCGGGCAGCATCTTCAGTGTCGGCCACCGGACCCGCAATAACCGGCCCTAAGGAGACAGTCGGGTCGTGGCTCCGGAAGCACGTCAAGACGTACTCGATGGCCGTCCGGCAGAGTCTGCCGCCCTCGGCCTCCAAGCGGGCGCCAAGAACCTGATCCAGACGTCGGAGGCGGTCAGCACCTGAATCCAGTATTGGGAGCGCGTCGGAGATGGACGCTGGCCGCACCAATGCCAGGATGGGACTCATCCCCAATGGTACTAGCGTCGTGCTTGCCTCGCCAGCCCAAGCGGTGATGCGCTGAGCTTTGGCGCGTTGCTCTGCCTGGAGGTCGTCAAGTGTCTTCCTCAACACCTCCACTGCCTGGGGGCCCGGGGCCGACTGTGTCGCCTGCGCTGCCTGGAACTGACGGACCTGCCCCTCCAGCGTCCGCACTTTCCCTTCTAGACGCTTCACTTTCTCCTCTGCCTCGAGCTCAAGCTCATCCAGCAGCTTGTTCCGCCTTGCCCACATCTCCTCCCTAAAGACGAGGTCCTCCTCCTGCCAAGTGAGGTCAGTTGTTCGTTTCGCCAGGGAAGCTTCCCTCGCCTTGAGGTTTCCCTCAACGCGAGCAATATCACTGGCCTTGTCGGAGAGTTCCTGCTGCAGCTTCTATAGCTTCGCCTCAGCCGCAGCTTGCTTGTCCCGCTGTTTCTCCTGCACTGCATTATAAGCTTTCAGCTTATCATGGAGTGCTGTGACGGCCTCCTCCTTTTGGTCTAGATGTTTTTCCTTCCTGGCCAAGCTTCTCTCCTTCTGGGTCATCTCCTCCTCTCGGTCAGACACCTTCCGGATGTCCTCCTTGAGGTCCTCACGCTCCTTCTCAAGCTCGGCCTGCTCCGAGGCGAATTGGCAGGATGCCGCCTTAGTGCGCCTCTCCAGTTGGGGGCACCAGTCGCCAAGGCGCTGGTGCTCAGTCTCGAGTGCCTTCCACTCTCGACGGATAGCCGCCTCGGTTTCTTGGAGGGCCTGGTGGGCGCGAGTCAGCACCTGAGGGAGAGGAGTCAGCGTCGCTCCAGGCTCGACACCAGACCGGAGTGGACGCCCAAGAATAACCTCCGGACCCTCCGGAGTTGGCGGGGGGACAGAGCCGGACGCGCCCCCCACGCCTACCACTGGTGGTGCATCCGACGGTATCGCTGTTGTTGGGTCTGCAATAGCTGTTGGCAGCGCCGCCACTTCTGGACCCCTAGCCGGAACTTGGGAACCCGAAGGTGTTGCCTCGATGGTGACAGGCGGATCCTGGGGGCCCGATGGCGCCACCTCAGCACCAGCGTCATCCTGCATGGTGGGGGCAGATGCAGCTAGAACCCCCTCGGCCGCCGCCGATGGTGGGCTTGACGCCGACACCGATGGGGCTGCGGTAGCCGTTGGCAGATAGCCGGTAACAAATTCCAGCAGATGTATGTTGGTGGGGACCAGACCCGCCGTGCGGGCATGGTGGCCGACGAGGAAGAAGCATCCATGGTAGCTGCTGACGGATCGTCGGCGACGTTCCCAGCAGGCGTATGCCGATGGAAGCTAGACCCCCTGGCAGGCATGGCGGCCAGCGGGGAGGGAACGTCTACGGATGCCGAGGAAGAGGAGGCCCTGATAGGCAAAGGACAGATCAAGACCTGTCGACATAAAAGCTACGATCGAGCGAACACTGGGAGGGCCAAAGCTTACTTGGGACCGTGAACCTTCCTGAAAGGGAAATGTGCCCTTGGGCCATTTCTAAGTATTTTGGTGATTAAGTGTCCAACACAAATGGTTATGTGTTAAACTATGACAAATGGTGGTCAAAGTGCAAATCAATACAAAGGTATGATTCTAGACTTAGTACATTGGTTTTTGTGTACTAACATATTTGTCTAAGTGCTAGAATCAGAGGAAAAACAAATGGAAAAGACTTGGCTCGAGCAGCCAAGACTCTGCTCAGTCTGGGTGCACCGGACTGTCCGGTGGTGCACCGACAGTGTCTGGTGCGCCAGGCTGGCGCTGGTCAACTGGCCGCTCTCGGGAACTCGACGGTGGCGTACGGCTAAAAATCACCGGACTGTCCGGTGAGCCAACGGTCGGCCAAGCCAACGGTCGGCCGCGCAATCCGCGCGTGACGCGTGGCCGAGCCAACGGTCTGAAGGGGGCACCGGACTATCCGGTGTGCACCGGACAGTGTCCGGTGTGCACCGTACAGTGTCCGGTGCGCCAACGACTCCAAATCGTCAACGATCGGCTGCGCCAGAATAGGAAAGAAATCTGCACCGGACAGTGTCCGGTGGTGCACCGGACTGTCCGGTGCACCAGTCGACAGAAGGCAAGATTTGCCTTCCTGGATTGCTCTCAACGGCTCCTAGCTGCCTTGGGGCTATAAAAGGGACCCCTAGGCGCATGAAGGAGTACACCAAGCATTCTTTGATCATCTCTTAGAACCAAGACATCTCTCTAGCGCATTTGATTTGTTGTGATAGCAATTTGAGCTCCTCTTGAGTTGAGAACTCCGTGTGTGATCTTCGAGCTCAAGTTGTGACTTGTGTGCGTGTTTGTGCTCGTGCTTTGAGGCTTGTGTGTGTTGCTCTTCCCACTCTTACATTTGTGCTTCTTTGTTATCATTTCATTGTAAGAGCAAGAGGCTCCAAGTTGTGGAGATTCCTCGCAAACGGGAAAGAGTAAAGGAAAAAGAACACCGTGGTATTCAAGTTGATCATTGGATCACTTGAAAGGAGTTGAGTGCAACTCTCGTCCATTGGGACGCCACAACGTGGACTAGGCAAGTGTTGTACTTGGACGAACCACGGGATAAATCTCTGTGTCTCTTGTGCTTGTTCTCACTGTGTCAATTGTGGTTCACAAGAGCTCTCCTTAGCCACTTGATTTCATTGTGCTAACACTTAATCAAGTTTGTGGCTTTACGTTTCAAGTTTTTACAGGATCACCTATTCACCCCCCCTCTAGGTGCTCTCAATTGGTATCAGAGCCGTTCTCTTCATGAAAGGGACTAATCGCTCGAAGAGATGGATCCTAAGGGAAAGGGGATGGTGATCGACGACAAGGAGAAGGAATCCTTCATCAATGAGACAAAAGACGACAAGCCCACTGACTCGGGCTCAAGTCAAAAGAAGAAGGATGGAAAGAAGAAGAGGCCCATCAAGAAGATTGTCTACTACGACAGCGACGAATCTTCCTCTTCTCAAAAGGACGACGAATACGAGGAGAAAAAGAAAACGGTTAACTCGAACTTTTCTTTCGATTATTCTCGCATTCCGCATAATTCCAATGCTCATTTGCTCTCCATTCCACTTGGTAAACCTCCACACTTTGATGGAGAGGACTACGGATTTTGGAGTCACAAAATGTGTAGTCACTTGTTTTCTCTTCATCCAAGTATATGGGAGATAGTAGAAAATGGGATGCGATTTGATAGTTCGGATAACTCCATGTTTATCAATGAACAAATCCATAAAAATGCACAAGCTACTACTGTTCTTTTAGCATCCTTGTGCAGGGAAGAGTACAATAAGGTGAGTGGCTTGGACAACGCCAAGCAGATTTGGGACACCCTCAAGATCTCACATGAGGGGAATGACGTCACCATGCTCACCAAGATGGAGTTGGTGGAAGGCGAACTAGGAAGGTTCGCAATGATCAGGGGAGAGGAGCCAACTCAAACGTACAATAGGCTCAAGACCCTAGTCAACAAGATAAGAAGCTATGGAAGCACGAGATGGACAGACCACGACGTCGTCCGTCTTATGCTAAGGTCCTTCACTGTCCTTGATCCTCATCTTGTAAACTCTATTCGTGAGAATCCTAGGTACATCAAGATGACGCCCGAGGAAATACTCGGAAAGTTTGTAAGCGGGTGAATGATGATCAAGGAGGCGAGATACGTTGATGAGGCGTTGAATGGCCCAATCTACGAGCCTCAAACCGTTGCTCTCAAAGCAACAAGTAGCAGGGAGGCGCTACCTAGCAAGGTGGCGCAAGTTGAGGCGACCGGGCTAAATGAAGATGAAATGGCCCTCATCATCAAGCGCTTCAAGACGGCGCTCAAAGGTCGCAAGGAGCACCCCAACAAGAGCAAGACGAAGGGGAAGCGCTCCTGCTTCAAGTGTGGTAAGGTTGGTCACTTTATTGCTAACTGTCCTGATAATGATAGTGACCAGGATCAAGAAAAGAAGAGGGAAAAGAAGAAGACTAACAAGAAAGCGAAGGGCGAGGCACATCTTGGCAAAGAGTGGGACTCGGATTGCTCTTCTTCCGACGACGAAGGACTTGCCGCCTCGGCCTTCAACAAATCATCCCTCTTCCCCAACGAACATCACACCTGCCTCATGGCAAAGGAAAAGAAGGTATGCACTAGGAATACTAATACATATGCTTCTTCAAGTGATGATGAATCTAGCGATGATGAAATAGACTATGCAAGTTTATTCAAAGGTTTAGATAGAACTAAAATTGATAAAATCAATGAATTAATTAATGCTTTGAATGACAAGAATAGATTGTTAGAAAAGCAAGAGGATCTTTTGTATGAAGAGCATGATAAATTTGTAGATGTCCAAAAATCTCTTGCTTTAGAAGTTAAAAGGAATGAAATGCTTTCTTGTGAATTATCTACTTGTCATGAGACTATTTCTAGTTTAAAAAGTGCTAATGATGATTTAAATGCTAAGCTATAAGTAGCAAATAAATCTTGTGTAGAACATGTAGTGATTTGCAATAGGTGTAAGGACTTTAATGTTGATGCATGTGTTGAGCACCTTACTTCTATTGCAAAACTTAATGGTGAAGTGGCTAGTCTTAATGCCCAACTTAAGACTAGCAAAAATGAATTTGATAAACTAAAATTTGCAAGGGATGCCTACACTGTTGGTAGACACCCCTCAATTAAGGATGGGCTTGGCTTTAGGAGGGAAGCCAAGAACTTAACAAGTCATAAGGCTCCCATCTCCGCCAAGGAGAAAGGGAAGGCCCCTATGGCTAATAGTGTTCAAAAGAATCATGCTTTCATTTATAGTGATAGAAAATTCTCTAGAAATACTTATAGGAATTATTCTTATGATTCATAATATGCTATGCCTGCTTCTAGTTCTTCTATTGTGCATCATTTGCCTAGGAGAAATGTTGTTCATGTACCTAGGAAAGCAAGTAATGAACCTTCTACAGTTTATCATGCTTGCAATGCTTCCTTTGCAATTTGTAGAAAGGATAAGAAAGTGGTTGCTAGGAAATTAGGGGCAAAATGCAAGGGAGATAAAACTTGCATTTGGGTCCCTAAGGCTATTGTCACTAACCTTGTAGGACCCAACAAGAGTTGGGTACCTAAGACCCAAGCCTAAATTGCCTTGCAGGTTTATGCATCCGGGGGCTCAAGCTGGATTATCGACAGCGGATGCACAAACCACATGACGGGGGAGAAGAAGATGTTCACCTCCTACGTCAAGAACAAAGTTTCCCAAGATTCAATCATATTCGGTGAGGGGAATCAAGGCAAGGTTAAAGGACTAGGAAATATTGCTATTTCATCCGAGCACTCCATTTCTAATGTGTTTTTAGTTGAGTCGCTCGGGTATAACTTGTTGTCCGTTAGTCAACTTTGTAATATGGGTTATAATTGCTTATTCACAAATGTAGATGTGTCTGTCTTTAGAAGAAGTGATGGTTCATTAGCTTTTAAGGGTGTACTAGGTGACAAACTTTATTTAGTTGATTTTGCAAAAGAGGAGGCCGGTCTAGATGCATGCTTAATTGCTAAGACTAGCATGGGCTGGCTGTGGCATCGCCGTTTAGCACATGTGCGGATGAAGAACCTTCACAAACTTCTAAAGGGAGAACATGTGTTAGGACTAACAAATGTGACTTTCGAAAAAGATAGACCTTGTGCAGCTTGTCAAGCAGGTAAACAGGTGGGAAGTGCTCATCACAGCAAGAATGTAATGACCACATCAAGATCTCTGGAGTTACTTCATATGGACCTCTTCGGACCCGTCGCCTACCTAAGCATAGGAGGAAGTAAGTATGGTCTTGTTATAGTTGATGACTTTTCCCGCTTCACTTGGGTATTCTTTTTGCAGGATAAAACAGAAACCCAAGGGACCCTCAAGCGCTTCCTAAGGAGAGCTCAAAATGAGTTTGAGCTCAAGGTAAAGAAGATAAGGAGCGACAACGGGTCCGAGTTCAAGAACCTTCAAGTGGAGGAGTACCTTGAGGAGGAAGGAATCAAGCACGAGTTCTCCGCTCCCTACACACCACAGCAAAACGGTGTAGAAGAGAGGAAGAACAGGACACTCATCGACATGGCGAGGACAATGCTTGGAGAGTTCAAGACGCCCGAGCGGTTTTGGTCGGAAGCTGTGAACACGACTTGCCACGCCATAAACCGTGTCTACCTTCATCGCCTCCTCAAGAAGACTTCGTATGAGCTTCTAACCGGTAACAAACCCAATGTGTCATACTTTCGTGTTTTGGGAGCAAATGTTACATTCTAGTGAAGAAAGGTAGAAATTCTAAGTTTGCTCCCAAAGTTGTAGAAGGGTTTTTGTTAGGTTATGACTCAAATACAAAGGCGTATAGGGTCTTCAACAAATCATCGGGTTTGGTTGAAGTCTCTAGCGACGTTGTATTTGATGAGACTAATGGCTCTCCAAGAGAGCAAGTTGTTGATCTTGATGATGTAGATGAAGAAGACGTTCCAACGACCGCAATATGCACCATGGCAATTGGATATGTGCGGCCACAAGAACAAAAGGAGCAAGATCAACCTTATTCCTCAACAATGGTGCAACCCCCAACTCAAGACGATGAACAGGTTCATCAAGAAGAGGCGTGTGATCAAGGGGGAGCACAAGATGATCATGTTATGGAGGAAGAATCACAACATGCCCCTCCAACTCAAATTCGAGCGACAATTCAAAGGAATCAATACGTCGACCAAATATTGGGTGATATTAGCAAGGGAGTAACTACTCGCTCTAGATTAGTTAATTTTTGTGAGCATTACTCTTTTGTCTCTTCTATTGAGCCTTTCAGGGTAGAAGAGGCCTTGCTAGATCCAGACTGGGTGTTGGCCATGCAGGAGGAGCTCAACAATTTCAAGAGAAATGAAGTTTGGACACTGGTGCCACGTCCCAAGCAAAACGTTGTGGGAACTAAAAGGGAATTAGGCTTACACCTAGTTCCTAAATAATTTTGATGGTTGAATTGGCCAACACAAATAATTGTACTAACTAGTTTGCTCTAGTGTATAAGTTATACAGGTGCCAAAGGTTCACACTCAGCCAATAAAAAGACCAAGTATTGGGTTCAACAAAAGAGCAAAGGGACAACCAAAGGCACCTCTGGTCTGGCGCACCGGACTGTCCGGTGCACCACCGGACAGTGTCCGGTGCACCAGAGGACTCCATCTCAAACTCGTCACCTTCGGGAAAATCCAGAGGCGCTCCGCTATAATTCACCGGACTGTCCGGTGTACACCAGACAGTGTCCGGTGCTCCAAGGAACAGCGCCTCAGGAACTCGCCAGCTTCGGGAATTCACAACGGCTAGTCCACTATAATTCATCGGACATGTCCGGTGTGCACCGGACTGTCCGGTGTGACAACAGAGCAACGGATATTTCGGCGCCAACGGCTACCTGCAGCGCATTGAATGCGCGCCAGCGCGCGCAGAAGTCAGGCACGCCCATACTGGCGCACCGGACACTCTACAGTACATGTCCGGTGTGCCACCGGACATCCAGGCGGGCCCAGAAGACAGAGCTCCAACGGTCGGAACCCAACGGCTTTGGTGACGTGGCTGGCGCACCGGACATGTCCGGTGTGCACCGGACTGTTCGGTGCACCATACGACAGTCAGCCCCACCAAACGGCTAGTTTGGTGGTTAGAGCTATAAATACCCCCAACCACCCACCATTCATTGCATCCAAGTTTTCACACTTCCAAGCCACTTGATGAACAAACTTTTAACAAACTTAGGCATGAGCTAAATATTCTTGATTCTAGGAACTTCTTTTGTTGATTTGCACACATAGCTCATTTATATACCTTTGATCATGTATCTTTCATATGCTATGACTAATATGTTTTCAAGTCTATTTCAAACCAAGTCATAGGTGTATTGAAAGGAAATTGGAGTCTTCGGCGAAGACAAAGGCTTCCACTCTGTAACTCATCCTTCGCCGTCACTCCAAGCAACTCTCCATCTTTGGGGGAGAAAAGGACTCCGTCTTGGTATAATCTTCACTCATTTATTTATGACCAAAGGGGGAGAGAGTAATTCTAAGGGCTCTAATGACTCCGTTTTTGGCGATTCATGCCAAAGGGGGAGAAAGTATTAGCCCAAAGCAAAAGGACCGCACCACCACCTAATTTTAAAATATTTTCAATTGGAAATTTCAAATTGGTACCCTATTGTGTTCAAAAGGAGGAGAAAGTAGTATTTCAAAATTGATATCTCAAAACCCTCTTGAACACTAAGAGGAGGATTTCATTTAGGGGGAGTTTTGTTTAAGTCAAAGGAAAAGCATTTGAAACAGGGGGAGAATTTCAAATCTTGAAAATGCTTCTCGAAATCTTATTCATTTACCTTTGACTATTTGCAAAAGGACTTTGAAAAGGATTTACAAAAGAATTTGCAAAAACAAAACAAGTGGTGCAAGTGTGGTCCAAAATGTTAAAAACAAAGAAACAATCCATGCATATCTTATGAGTAGTTATTTTGGCTCAATTCCAAGCAACCTTTGCACTCACATTATGCAAGCTAGTTCAATTATGTACTTCCATATTTGCTTTGGTTTGTGTTGGCATCAATCACCAAAAAGGGGGAGATTGAAAGGGAATTAGGCTTACACCTAGTTCCTAAATAATTTTGATGGTTGAATTGGCCAACACAAATAATTGGATTAACTAGTTTGCTCTAGTGTATAAGTTATACAGGTGCCAAAGGTTCACACTCAGCCAATAAAAAGACCAAGTATTGGGTTCAACAAAAGAGCAAAGGGACAACCAAAGGCACCTCTGGTCTGGCGCACCGGACTGTCCGGTGTGCCACCGGACAGTGTCCGGTGCACCAGAGGACTCCATCTCAAACTCGTCACCTTCGGGAAAATCCAGAGGCGCTCCGCTATAATTCACCGGACTGTCCGGTGTACACCGGACAGTGTCCGGTGCTCCAAGGAACAACGCCTCAGGAACTCGCCAGCTTCGGGAATTCGCAACGGCTAGTCCACTATAATTCACCGGACATGTCCGGTGTGCACCGGACTGTCCGGTGTGACAACAGAGCAACGGATATTTCGGCGCCAACGGCTACCTGCAGCGTATTGAATGCGCGCCAGCGCGCGCGGAAGTCAGGCACGCCCATACTGGCGCACCGGACACTCTACAGTACATGTCCGGTGCGCCACCGGACATCCAGACGGGCCCAGAAGACAGAGCTCCAACGGTCGGAACCCAACGGCTTTGGTGACATGGCTGGCGCACCGGACATGTCCGGTGTGCACCGGACTGTCCGGTGCACCATACGACAGTCAGCCCCACCAAACGGCTAGTTTGGTGGTTGGGGCTATAAATACCCCCAACCACCCACCATTCATTGCATCCAAGTTTTCACACTTCCAACCACTTACAAGAGCTAGGCATTCAATTCTAGACACACTCAAGAGATCAAATCCTCTCCCAAATTCCACACAAAGCTTTAGTGACTAGTGAGAGAGATTTGCTTGTGTTCTTTCGAGCTCTTGCGCTTGGATTGCTTTCTTCTTTCTTGATTCTTTCTTGCAATCAAACTCACTTGTAATTGAGGCAAGAGACACCAATCTTGTGGTGGTCCTTGTAGGAACTTTGTGTTCCAAGTGATTGAGAAGAGAAAGCTCACTCGGTCCGAGGGACCGTTTGAGAGAGGGAAAGGGTTGAAAGAGACCCGGTCTTTGTGACCACCTCAACGAGGAGTAGGTTTGCGAGAACCGAACCTCGGTAAAACAAATCCGTGTGTCACACACTTTATTCGCTTGCGATTTGTTTTGCACCCTCTCTCACGGACTTGATTATATCTCTAACGCTAACCCGGCTTGTAGTTGTGATTATTTTTGAGAATTTCAGTTTCGCCCTATTCACCCCCCTCTAGGCGACTATCAGGAACCAAGTGGGTGTTCCGCAACAAACAGGACGAGCACGGGGTGGTGACAAGGAACAAGGCACGACTTGTGGCAAAAGGTTATGCCCAAGTCGCAAGTTTGGACTTTGAGGAGACTTTTGCTCCTGTGGCTAGGCTAGAGTCAATTCGCATATTGTTAGCCTATGCCGCTCACCATTCTTTCAGGTTGTTCCAAATGGATGTGAAGAGCGCTTTCCTCAACGGGCCAATCAAGGAGGAGGTGTACGTAGAGCAACCCCCTAGCTTTGAGGATGAACGGTACCCCGACCACGTGTGTAAGCTCTCTAAGGTGCTCTATGGACTTAAGCAAGCCCCAAGAGCATGTTATGAATGCCTTAGAGACTTTTTAATTGCTAATTCTTTCAAGGTTGGGAAAGCCGATTGTTGGGGACTTGTTCTCAAATGCTATGAGTCAAGAACAAGGCAACATAGAAAATGTTAATCGGTAAAGTCCTTCGTCCTTCGAAGCATTATTCCCCTTAGGATATAATGATTTTCGGACGAAGGTTATGAAGGGCGTATCTTCATAAACACATTATACAATGACGAAGGATGAATTGTAAGGAATATAAAGGACAACATAAATAATTATATATTACTATCATGTATAAACAGAAATAACGTTGGATTACAAATGTACCTTCAACTTGAAGGAGATGAAAGTACAAGCGTGACGCAAAAGCGAATGCCAAATCAGCGTGAACAGTACGGGGGTACTGTTCACCTATTTATAGGCATGGGACACAGCCCATACAAAATTACATTCATACCCTTTACATTTGATAATAATTCTATAGTAGTCTATCGAGGTCTGAATAGCCTTTTCATCTCTAAGTCGGTTTCATTTTCTGCTACCACGCCGAAGCTTTTCTGCTCACATCTTCGGCGCTGTATCGACCTTCGTATTATTCTGGTCTTCTGTCGCGATACCGACTTGAGTCCGAAGTTACCTGCTCACATATTATACTCCAGAAATACTGTTAAATCCTGTTTTTGAGGACCTTCGTAAGCCAAAGGCCCCCAACAGTAGCCCCTCGCAATATTAATTTGTTTAAAATAATAAATTTAGATTGCGACATGGACGAAGGCTTTACGCCGAAGGTCCGAAAAAACACCTTCCCTTTGCTAGAATAGCAACATTCACTGACAAGCGGGGTCTTTCCACTTTCAACGCACTGGGCGTATAAATAAGATCATACCGCAAACTCATTTGGCACGCTTTCTTGCCATCTGCTCCCGCTCACTCAATTTTTAGCTTTTGCGCACCAAGATTTGCTGAGCTTTTAAGTTTTGAAGCTTCGACATTGAAAACAGTTTTTTAGTATTCCCGAAGATGTCTGAAGATAAGAAGGCTGCTACCGAGATGAAGCTAAGTCTCGATGAAGAGAAAAATCTGGGGTTTCTTATAGCAATGTCGAAGACCAACACAGAAAAAATCACCAAGGAGATTCTAGAAGGTTTGTCTGAGGATACTGGTGACAGCGACAGTTATGATGTGGACAGCGGTGATGAAGACTCCGAAGATCGCCCCTGGCGACCAAGCCATTCAGTTTATGGTAAATCAACTATCAAAGAGAATCATCTTGTCAACATGAGAGGAAGGTATTTCCGGGATTTGTCCGTTGTGAGGGCCGACGAAGGGGAGAAAACTTGTCCACACCCTGAAGAGAATGAAGTCGTAGTGTACCGAAGCTTTTTGAAAGCTAGACTAAGATTTCCCCTGAGCAGCTTCATTGTAGAGGTGCTGAAAATATTCGAAGTCTATCTTCACCAACTTACCCCTGAGGCAATCATAAGGCTGAATATCTTCGTGTGGGCCGTGAGAAGCCAAGGTCTGAAGCCTGATGCAAAAAGTTTCTGCAATATACACGAATTATCATACGAAACAAAGCCTTGGGGTAAGGAACAGTATCACAATAATTTTGGCTGCTACAGCTTCGTTTCTCGGTCCGGGTCAAGCTGTCCCGTGCCAACCTTTCGGAAGAGGTGGCCCGGCGACTGGATGACAGAATGGTTTTATGTGAAGAATGACCTGACAGTACGAGAAGATATCAAAGGTATAATTATGCGTCCTATTTGGCAAAGCTTCGGCCTTCGGAGGCCGAAGGTTGAAATGAATGAAGCTGCCGAAGAATGCCAGAGAGCCTTCGGCGTTATCTGTTCTTTTATTGGAACTAGAGATTTGGTACAAGAGCATATTGCCTTCAGGGTATGGCCGCTCGCGGAGAAATGGGAAATGCCGCAAGAAACCATAAAAGAGGCCGACGAAGGTGGACTTATCAGGCTGAAGTACACTTTTAAGTTCGGAGATAAATTCGTTGAGCCAGATGATGACTGGTTAAAAAGCATTGAAAATTTAAGTGATGAACTGCTTGGGGCTTATTCGAAGGCCGAAGATACTGCACTGTCAGCAGCCTTCGGAGGCCGAAAAAAGAAGAGGCTGAATCGGGTGTTTGATGCAATCGGGTTCGTCTACCCTGACTATCGTTACCCCATTCGAGGGCAGAAGAGAAAAAACACAACCCCTGCAGAAGAAGAAGCTACAACTGCTCCTAGCGAGCCAGAACCGAAAAGAAAAAGGATAAAGGTCCTCACACATCGGCCGCGCTATATTGAACCAGCTTCAGTGCCCGAGTTCACCGGAGAAACTTCTTCGGCCACCGAGGCTGGAAAGCCAATCAAATCAACCTTGCTGCCAGAAGTTGCAGAAATGGCCGAAGCGCCAACAAGGATAGGATTGAAAGAACCGAAGATTTTGCTACCAGAAACCAAAGAGATGGCCGAAGCGCCATCCACAGAAAAAATGGAAGAAGTGAAAAAACCAACTGAAGAAAAAACATCAGAAGTTTTGAGTCCTGCAGCAAATATTGAGACAGTAAAAAATCAAAAAGTGCCAGCAGTGACTCCAAAAAGAAAGAGAATGGCAAATGTGCTAGATGTACTGGAAACAATTAAATCTTCAAGCACA
Organism: Zea mays; assembly: GCF_902167145.1. Taxonomy (NCBI): domain Eukaryota; kingdom Viridiplantae; phylum Streptophyta; class Magnoliopsida; order Poales; family Poaceae; genus Zea; species Zea mays. The sequence goes on along the minus strand of NC_050104.1, from coordinate 5,643,200 downwards.
CCTCCGAAGAAGACTACTGCCATTCCCGAAGCGAAAACTGAAATTTCTGATACTAAAGCTCCAGAGCAAGAAACTGAAGCCGAAGCTGGGTCCTCAGAGCCCGCGAAGATAAAATCCTTGGAAACTGAGGAAGGAAAATAATAGAGCCAACTTTTGCTGAAGAAATCGGTGTCATTGCCCCCGAAGCATCCTCCAAAGTCCGTGATTATATTGTTCGTCATGCTTCGGGGAAAAAACTATCAGAAAAAGAAGAGCAAGAGGCCCAGCGCTACGCCCAAAAACTGAAGTATCCAAAGGGGGCGTTAATATTCAATGGCAGTGGAGAAGAAGACTTTTTGTATTATCTCCCTGACAACAAGGAGATTTCTGTCTGTCGGGAGATGAGCAAAAGCTTCGGATTCCCAACACTAGAAGACGGGCTCTCGGTGCTGTCGAAGAACGATCTGGCCGACAGCCTAGCATATAATAGCTTAAAGGTGCAACAAATGGGATCTTTGCATTTTTTGTTTTGACCAAAATTTTTCATTTACTTAAATCTATTGACACACACATATTTCTCTTTGCAGGGCCTGATACTTAGCAATGCCCTCAGGGCACAGAAAGATGCTGAAGACGAAGGGTGCGCTATAGCCCTGAGCAACCTTCGTTCCGAAGTAATTGAACTGAGGAACGAAGGTCTTGAAAAAGATAAAATATTACATTCATTGATAAATAAAATAAAGGAAGACGAAGCTGCTTTTAAAGGTCAAGCTGAGGCTCAGAAGCGCGAAATTGAAGATCTTCGGAAACAACCGGCCAGAGCCAAGGAAGAACGCATACTTGAAGAAACGAAGCGAGAACTCAGCGACCAATGGGCAGATCACTTAGAAGTAACTGTTGAAGAGCTTCGTTCGTCCAAGAAGAGATGCTATAACAAATCTATAGAGTGTGTTAAGAAGTTAAAAGCTAGCTTCGCCAGAGTCGGCGCATTCTCAAGCGAAGAAAACTTCACAAGAGGCAATCCCGAAGGTCCCATCGAATGGATCGACCACGAAGCTGAGGCCTTCGAGGAAATTTTAAATAGCCGTGGAGATATATGTGCTTTCTCGGGTGCCAGAGGAATTGCCACTATTTTAGAGAAAAAGGGCTGCGAACATGTAAAAATTTTAGCGCAATTCGAAGCTGCTTTGTCCCTTGAAGATGCAAGAGATCCTTCGGCTGAAGCTAGCATGGTTGGTGGAAAATTTTTCACTGATATCTGGGATAATGGTGGCCGAGAAATGGCCGGAGAAATTATTCGAAAAAGTGAAAAGGGCATTCACGATGCTAGAGAAGTGGTTGAGGCTGCTGAGAAAAGTGCAGAGCCCGAAGGGCAAATAGGTATCAACTGATGGTTTTATTGTGTTGTAATTTTCGATTTTAAACTTCGTTCACAATTTGTAATAGCAATGTAGCCGTATCCTGTCCTCCTTCAGATCCTACCAAAGCGTCTTCGGGACCTCCCCCGAAAGGAGACGACGAAATTAAAGAGATGGCTGAAGCTATCATGGATGAAGTTGTTAATCGGCTCCTGAACGAGGCTGCAGAAGTCGTTTTGAGAGAAGATTAAGTATTATTGTGAAAACCTCTGAAATGTAATATATTGTAACATTTTGTAACCCTGAATGTAATATACCTGTTTTTGTTGTTCAATTCTTTACGATGCATGAAATTTTACACGTACCGTTTTTGAGTCTTTGACGAAAAAAACACCGTCCCTTCTTTTCATGCTTCGTGAAGAAGAATTTTTCTTTGTCACAACAATATCCAGTGTTCTGATGAATAATATCCAGGCTTCGTGAAGATATTTTCCGAAGCTACACTTCCGAAGATTAATAATGTGTCTCCTTGTGACATCATGATTCTTCCCTTTTTTCAAAACGTTCCTCTGTAGATCGATATTGTGTCCACCTCTTGTGCCATATGCAACATGATGTATGATGCTTATGCTATGCGAAATGATGCGATGATGTTATGTTATGTGAGGGGATGTTTATTCCGAAGATACATACGCATCCCTGCAATAAAACACATAATCTTTTATAAGCCTCCCTTAGGAGCTTCTTCGCCTTTTACTTCAGCGGAATCAGCGTTTATTTTTCGCTGTAAGCCTCCCTTAGGAGCTTCTTCGCCTTTTACTTTCAGCGGTATTCGCGTTGACTTTTCGCGCTTCGCCTTTTACTTAGGCGGTATCAGCGTTGACTTTTCGCTGTATGCTCTGCATTCCCTTTGGAACGACTTTGGAGCAGAAAACTTACACTGCACTCCTTCTGGAGCGGCTTTTTGTGACTTCGGCAAACTTACTCTGCGTTCCTTAGAACGACTTTTTGTTGCTTCGAAGAATTTTCGATGATTTGAAGGTTCTTTTTTTTATCACAAATCTTTAAACTTCAACAACTTAGGCCTGTGAAGAAAATATATTTTCCTTGTGGCAAACAACGAAACTATTTACATGAAATCTAAACAATGTTCTTTATTACACAGAAAATAAGACTGAATAAGAAAGACTGCTATTAAGGTAGGATATTTGTCAATAGATGTGCTTTGACTCTGGCACAGTGCTGTTGACTGTACGAGCTTCGGACTGCTCTCTGAAGTCCCTTTGGTGTGGAGCATACTGGCTCCCTTCTGGCTGCTGACCTTGTTGCAGCGGAGGTGGAGGCTGTTGCCAGGAAGCCTGGGGTTGACTCGCCGAAGCAACAGAAACTGCAGGGTGGTTGCCCACATATTCTGGGATGTAAGGCGAATGATACGAAGCAGTATGCATGACCTGCTTCGGCTGAGCTTGTTGTGCTGCGGCTTCGGCTATTTCCTTTTGCTTTTGAATGGTAACATGGCACATCCTGGTGGTATGGCCTTTGTTCTCACCGCAAAACAAGCAAAAGATTCTTCTTGGTTGATCTCCGAATCTTCCGCTGAAGCCCCTGGCGCCTCTGCCTCTTGGGGCTGGTGGTCGGAAGGAGCCTTGCTGTTGCCCCGAAGCTTGTGAGGAACACTGTGGCCTTTGCTGTTGGCTCCCTCGATCATCATTTTGGGTAGAGTTATGAATTGATCTAACGTGCCTCGGATAGAACCTTCCTCCGAAGCCCCTGGTCATTTCAGAAAACTTGAAAGCCTCCTCCCTTCTTTGGCGAAAATCATTATCGGCCCGAATGTACTCGTCCATCTTCTGGAGCAGCTTCTCCAGAGTTTGAGGAGGCTTCCTAGCGAAGTACTGAGCTGACGGTCCTGGCCGAAGCCCCTTGATCATGGCCTCAATGACAATTTCATTGGGCACCGTTGGTGCCTGTGCCCTCAAACGCAAGAACCTCTGGACGTACGCCTGAAGGTATTCTTCGTGATCCTGGGTGCACTGGAATAGAGCTTGAGCAGTGACCGGCTTCGTCTGAAACCCTTGAAAGCTAGTTAACAACAAGTCCTTCAGCTTCTGCCATGAAGTAATCGTTCCTGGTCGAAGGGAGGAATACCAGGTTTGAGCAACACTCCTGACAGCCATAATAAAAGATTTGGCCATGACTGCAGCATTGCCACCATACGAAGATACTGTTGCTTCGTAGCTCATCAAAAACTGCTTCGGGTCTGAGTGGCCATCGAATACGGGAAGCTGAGGCGGCTTGTAGGACGGAGGCCAAGTTGTAGCCTGCAGCTCAGCGGACAGAGGAGAAGCATCATCGAAAACAAAATTCCCATGATGGAAATTATCATACCAGTCATCTTCGTTGAGGAAACCCTCCTGATGAAGGTCTTGGTGCTGAGGCCTTCGGTGCTGCTCATCCTGAGCAAGATGACGAACTTCTTCAGAGGCTTCGTCTATCTGCCTTTGCAGTTCAGCTAGCCTGGCCATCTTTTCTTTCTTTCTCTGCACCTGTTGATGAAGCATCTCCATGTCTCTGATTTCTTGATCTATCTCGTCCTCTGGTGGTGTCGGGCTGACAGCCTTCCTTTTCTGGCTTCGGGCCTCCCGAAGGGAGACTGTCTCCTGATTGTGGTCCAGCGGTTGCAGAGCTGCAGTCCCAGTCGCTGAAGCTTTCTTCGGCGCCATAGCGAAGGTTTATGATCGCCGAAGGTGTTCAAAAAACTCAAAGAGTGGAAGTGAGTTCACCGGAGGCGGGCGCCAATGTTGGGGACTTGTTCTCAAATGCTATGAGTCAAGAACAAGGCAACATAGAAAATGTTAATCGGTAAAGTCCTTCGTCCTTCGAAGCATTATTCCCCTTAGGATATAATGATTTTCGGACTAAGGTTATGAAGGGCGTATCTTCATAAACACATTATACAATGACGAAGGATGAATTGTAAGGAATATAAAGGACAACATAAATAATTATATATTACTATCATGTATAAACAGAAATAACGTTGGATTACAAATGTACCTTCAACTTGAAGGAGATGAAAGTACAAGCGTGACGCAAAAGCGAATGCCAAATCAGCGTGAACAGTACGGGGGTACTGTTCACCTATTTATAGGCACGGGACACAGCCCATACAAAATTACATTCATACCCTTTACATTTGATAATAATTCTATAGTAGTCTATTGAGGTCTGAATAGCCTTTTCATCTCTAAGTCGGTTTCATTTTCTGCTACCACGCCGAAGCTTTCCTGCTCACATCTTCGGCGCTGTATCGACCTTCGTATTATTCTGGTCTTCTGTCGCGATACCGACTTGAGTCCGAAGTTACCTGCTCACATATTATACTCCAGAAATACTGTTAAATCCTGTTTTTGAGGACCTTCGTAAGCCGAAGGCCCCCAACACCGATCCAACTTTATTCACTAAGACGTGTGATGGTGACTTATTTGTGTGCCAAATCTATGTCGATGACATAATATTTGGTTCTACTAACCAAAAGTCTTGTGAAGAATTTAGCAGGGTGATGACTCAAAAGTTTGAAATGTCGATGATGGGCGAGTTGAACTACTTCCTTGGGTTCCAAGTGAAGCAACTCAAGGACGACACTTTCATCTCCCAAACGAAGTCCACGCAAGACTTGATCAAGCGGTTTGGGATGAAGGACGCCAAGCCCGCAAAGACTCCAATGGGAACCGACGGACACGTCGACCTCAACAAAGGAGGTAAGTCCGTTGATCAAAAGGCATACCGATCTATGATAGGTTCCTTGCTTTACTTATGTGCTAGCAGACCGGATATTATGCTTAGTGTATGCATGTGTGCTAGATTTCAATCCGATCCAAGGGAGTGTCACTTAGTGGCCGTGAAGCGAATTCTTAGATATTTAGTCGCTATACCTTGCTTCGGGATCTGGTATCCAAAGGGGTCTACCTTTGACTTGATTGGATATTCAGACTCCGACTATGCTGGATGTAAGGTTGATAGGAAGAGTACATCAGGACTGTGCCAATTCTTAGGAAGGTCCCTGGTGTCTTGGAGTTCTAAGAAACAAACTTCCGTTGCCCTATCCACCGCTGAGGCCGAGTATGTTGCCACAGGACAGTGTTGCACGCAACTACTTTGGATGAGGCAAACCCTCCGGGACTTTGGCTACAATCTAAGCAAAGCCCCACTCCTATGTGATAATGAGAGTGCTATCCGCATGGCGGATAATCCTGTTGAACACAGCCGCACTAAGCACATAGACATCCGGCATCACTTTTTGAGAGACCACCAGCAAAAGGGGGATATCGAAGTGTTTTATGTTAGCACCGAGAATCAGCTAGCCGATATCTTTACCAAGCCTCTAGATGAGTCAACCTTTTGCAGGCTGCGTAGTGAGCTAAATGTCTTAGATTCGCGGAACTTGGATTGATTTATAGCATACATGTGTTTTATGCTTTGATCATGTTCCTTCTATGCATTTTGTTGTTTATTTATGGTGCTCAAGTTGTACAAGCACTCCCCGGACCTCATAAGTCCATTTGCAAGTGATGCACATATTTAGGGGGAGATGTGCTACAACTTGACCCTTTGAGACTAACCATGTGTTTGAGCTTGCTTGATTTAGTCTCAAAGGTGGATTGAAAGGGAAAGGTGGACTTGGACCATGAAAGACTTCCACTGCACTCCGATGAGAGGGTAACTTACTCCAAGTTCATCTCCATGTCTCTTATTGCCTTTTATTCTTATTTGAAGATTTTGGTAAGGCAATGGGGTTTAAGGGCCAAGATTGATCCCGTTTTGGTGCTTGATGCCAAAGGGGGAGAAAATAAGGCCAAAGCAAGAATTGGATCAGCTACCACTTGAGAATTTTGAAAATAGTAGAGTTAGAGTTTTTGTTTTGGCAAAAATTCTCTTAATGTCTCTTCTTGTCAAAAGTTGGTCTCTTGTGGGGAGAATGTTTGATTATGGGAAAAAGGGGGAGTTTTTGAATCTTTGATCAATTTCTCTTGGAATACCTTTCTCTATGCCTCAATAAGTGAATTTGACTTAGAGATAGGAAATTGAGTTTGATTTGCAAAAACAAACCAATTGGTGGCAAAGAATGATCCAAATATGCCAAATTTGAATCAAAACAAATTATTGTTCTCATTTGCAGTGATGTTGCACTTCTATATATTGCTTTTTGTTGTGTTGGCATAAATCACCAAAAAGGGGGAGATTGAAAGGGAAATGTGCCCTTGGGTCATTTCTAAGTATTTTGGTGATTATGTGTCCAACACAAATGGTTATGTGTTAAACTATGACAAATAGTGGTCAAAGTGCAAATCAATACAAAGGTATGATTCTAGACTTAGTACATTGGTTTTTGTGTACTAACATATTTGTCTAAGTGCTAGAATCAGAGGAAAAACAAATGGAAAAGACTTGGCTCGAGCAGCCAAGACTCTGCTCAGTCTGGGTGCACCGGATTGTCCGGTGGTGCACCGGACAATGTCCGGTGCGCCAGGCTGGCGCTGGTCAACTGGCTGCTCTCGGGAACTCGACGGCGGCGTACGGCTAAAAATCACCGGACTGTCCGGTGGTGCACCGGAGTGTCCGGTGAGCCAACGGTCGGCCAAGCCAACGGTCGGCCGCGCAATCCGCGCATGACGTGTGGCCGAGCCAACGGCCTGAAGGGGGCACCGGACTGTCCGGTGTGCACCGGACAGTGTCCGGTGCGCCAACGGCTCCAAATCGTCAACAGTCGGCTGCGCCAGAATAGGAAAGAAATCTGCACCGGACAGTGTCCAGTGGTGCACCAGACTGTCCGGTGGTGCACCAGACTGTCCGGTGCACCAGTCTACAGAAGGCAAGATTTGCCTTCCTGGATTGCTCTCAACGGCTCCTAGCTGCCTTGGGGCTATAAAAGGGACCCCTAGGCGCATGAAGGAGTACACCAAGCATTCTTTGATCATCTCTTAGAACCAAGACATCTCTCTAGCGCATTTGATTTGTTGTGATAGCAATTTGAGCTCCTCTTGAGTTGAGAACTCCGTGTGTGATCTTCGAGCTCAAGTTGTGACTTGTGTGCGTGTTTGTGCTCGTGCTTTGAGGCTTGTGTGTGTTGCTCTTCCCACTCTTACATCTGTGCTTCTTTGTGATCATTTCATTGTAAGGGCAAGAGGCTCCAAGTTGTGGAGATTCCTCGCAAACGGGAAAGAGTAAAGGAAAAAGAACACCGTGGTATTCAAGTTGATCATTGGATCACTTGAAAGGAGTTGAGTGCAACTCTCGTCCATTGGGACGCCACAACGTGGACTAGGCAAGTGTTGTACTTGGCCGAACCACGAGATAAATCTTTGTGTCTCTTGTGCTTGTTCTCACTGTGTCAATTGTGGTTCACAAGAGCTCTCCTTAGCCACTTGATTTCATTGTGCTAACACTTAATCAAGTTTGTGGCTTTAAGTTTCAAGTTTTTACAGGATCACCTATTCACCCCTCTTCTAGGTGCTCTCACTTCCAGTGGCCTTGGAAGCGGGGCACACGTTGCTGTTGTCGCTGCTGCTGTCGCCCCTGCTGCTGTTGCTGCTGCTGCCCCTGGGGTGACGGCGGTCGGTCTGACATAGGCGGCGGCGGCGGTGGTATCTGATCTAAAGATGGTGGCGGTGGAGGGCTCGCGCCCCTCTGCCCATCCTGGACCCGAGGTTCGGACTCCTTAGCCCCACCAGCTGTCTTCTGACGCTTCTGGGGAGAGCCTGAATCTCGAGGAGGATCCCCAACAAAGGACCCATCGGAACGGCGCAGTCGGTGCCGCCTTACTTCCTCCGACCTCCCGGTGGTGTCCGGAGTGGAGGAGCTGCTTGCGAGCCCTTGCCCTTGTCCGAGGGACTAGGGACTGCAGAAGAAACTCTAGGGGCCACATCAGCTGGTTGGGGGCCACCGACCGGTGCACCAGGAATGTGGATCCCCCGGTGGGGATCCCGACCATCGGTTTGGCGGACCGCCACATCACTCTCATCGAGGGTCGGCAGTCGGGCCAGGACCGCTGACCGCAGCCTAGGATTGTCGCAGAGCGGCGAAATCCCCTGGGGAAGCATCAAGGATTTGGGGATAAAAGCCTCACCAGTGACCCCCTCACCAAAATTTCCAACTCCTCCCAGGTCAGATCGGTCCTAGGCCCGCGCTGGATCCTACCAATGTCGCTGGGGCCGGTAAACTAGCAACTTAGACGCGGCCTCCCCTGCAGCGGCATGACTCGGCGCTTCAGGAAATCCCTGAGTACGTGCATTGAGGTCAGGCCTCCAACCGCCAGTTCACCTAATCCTGTCCAAGACGGGCTCAAACTCCGGCACGAGGCATGGTTTCACCCTCCATTGCTTCCGCTCAAGGCTGGGCCCGTCACTCGGGAGAGCAAGGCGGTCGCTGGCCTCAGCGTTGGCGATCACCCAATCACTTCACCAGTTCTCCCACCTCGCACCGCCAAGGGAGGCAATGTAGGTCACTATCGGATCTGACCTTGACTGGAAGTAGTAGGCCCCGAGGTGATCCTTGCCCTTCCCAGACCTCACCAACACGAAAAACTGGCGGAAAAGGGAAGTGCAAGCCGCCACTCCCACAAACATCTCACAGAAGTGGACAAAGATGGCCACCTGGAGAATGAAGTGGGGTGTGAGGTGTTGGAGTTGAAGCTCGAACTCCTCCAGCAACAGCAGGAAGAACGGCGAAATCGGTAGCGTCAACCCGCAGAAGAGATAGGGAACAAAGAGCACAAACTCCCCAGCGGCGAGATCGCCGAGGGGGGTAGTGCCGGCTCGGATCCTCCCGGCAAATGTAGGCGTGCCCCATCCAAGCAGGCGACGCACTGTGTCGAGCGCCACCTCGGTCTGGTAGCGATCGGGACGAACCAGCGTGGCCATGGCAACCGCGGCGGCGAAAAGCTGAGGAGCACGAGCGCGGAAGGGCACGGAAGGCTTGGAGGTGAAAGGGCAGAGCAGTTGGGGAAAATGCGAAAGCAAAACCACTGCGCGCGGAAGACCCCCTTTTCAAGAAATGGCCCCCGCGCACCCTGGGGAAATCCTCCTGGCGCACACCTAGCGCCCGGACAGCTCAGTCACTGACAAAGGGGCTCGGGCCAACGAGTCACGTGGTTGAGGCGCTGGCCTCCATGCGCAGGAGAGGCGAACAGCCGCGCTCGCTCCCATGTCACCTCGGGGCCACCACCGGAGGATATTCTCAACATAGGCGGGGCCAATAGAGTACCCCACGCATGCGAGGCATGACTGAACCACCATGCGTGGGGGCCACGCACCGGTTGACTACGGAAATCGGCACGGCGGTTAGTGTGGCCAGTAGCGAGCTGACAGCATGCGCGCGCTGAGATAGTGCGGCACGCTCTAAGAAGGTGCCCTAGTCACGATATGACTACGCAGGGTACAGATTTTGGCCCCACCTGCACGCTCGCACCCTCCCCTGAGGTGGGCCCGGGGGCCACTGTCGGTACCTTGAGACAGGGGTACCCCCTTCTGCAGTATGAAGACGCCGCACCCGTACGACACCCCCCAGTCTCACGGGAAGCAGCACCCGACCCCACCGCATGGGCAGGGTTGGGAGCACCGCGTGGCAAGGAAAGATAAAACTCCCCAAGGTGCATCGATAGGTCTGGACCTCCGTGGAAGGACGCCGGACCCCTTTACTGACGGGTCCGGAGCTCCCAAGAGGGAATGTCGGGTCCCTTGGTAAGCCCCAGGTCCCTCAGAGTAGGGTCCGGGCCCTGGCAGGGCTCCAGGACCTGGGAGACCCCGACACGAATAGGGGTCCGGTGCCGACACGTGTCCACCTCTCGAGTGGGACTTCCTGCCCAGGCGGAGCCCCGCTGCTGCCGCTTGGCTTGAGGCCCGTGACATAAGCCAATGGGCCGAGCCTAACGTAAGGCCCATGCAGCCGCTCGACCTCAGCATTTATTGCGGAAGGGACGCGCCGCCTGCCACCACGCTGACAGACGACAAGCCTTCTCGACATTAAATGCGCCTTGTCCAATCCGTTGGCAGACGGCGTCAGGGCCGTCCAGCAGACGGCGCGCCCAACCAGTCTGTTGGCGGACAGTGCGCCGATTCCGAGCGGAGCACTGCACCCATCTTCCCTTCTACAAGAAGCTTCTCCTGTACGCCAAGGATACGCAGATCTCGGGCATCAGGACGCAAGAAGATTGCCCCGGCAACAGACATCAGTAGGCTCCAAGCACTATATTCTTTATGTCCCTGGGCCCACATGTCGGGGCCCAGTGCCTTTGTGCATGCCCCCCTTCAGCTATAAAAGGGGAGGCATGCGACGTTACACACACGCGCAACCTTAGATCACACCTTAGACTCACAAGCAATACATCTCACAGTGGAGTAGGGTATTACGCTCCGGCGGCCCAAACCACTCTAAATCCTTGTGTGTTCTTGCGTTCTTTCCGTTCATACCAACGACCAAGCAAAACGCCTAAGCCCCTCCTCATCTCAGGATTTAGGGCGGGTGCACTCCGCCACCCGGCCGGAGATCTACTCTCCAACAGTTTCCATGCTCTACTCCGGTCCGAGACAGGATTTTGACATCACCTCCCTGTTGTTCTCCAGACATTACACTCTCCCTGCCAGGACGTGTATCCGGAGAACAGCGGGATGGTGTTGTCGAAACTCTATCTCAGATCAGAGTAAAGCATGTAAACTAACCCCAACTACGCAACTGCGGGTGGGATTATGACCTATCCTCACCTATTAGAAGGTAGGAACGTAGTGTACATGCATTACATGTTTATATTAAACTATAATCGGTTATATATGTTAGAGAATGGAGGACCGTGAGTGGATGTACACAGGCCGTGTAGGAAGGAATGATGTCACCCCTGAATGGATTAGAAAGACTGATTCTTTCGTGGAACAGGCATTTGACGAAGCTGCTAAAGGAGCGAGTCTAGTCCTATGCCCGTGCAGCAAATGTGCCAATAGAAATAGCCTCTCACAACCTTCTAAATAGCCTCTCAGCAAAAGGGGTATTCTGGTCACTTTGCCGAGTGTAACACTCGGCAAAGAAATAGCCCCTCACAACCTCTCACAACCTTCCGAGTGGGTCCAACAAAGATGCCCAACCATATGGCTCCACTGCTTTCAGCTCCAGCATTTCGGCTACATCTTTTCATTCTCCATCGTGTGGCTTCGTTTGATGAGCAACCGCGACTTCACCTATTGGCATTGTAGCTCTTATGGAAGAAACAGGCGACGGACACAACAGTCCCAATCTCGCCAACCACCACTCTCAAATCGGGCATCGTCGCCACTAGTCCCTGTAGCCACCGCCGAGAATCCCAACCGATCCCATTGGTCACCACGACCACCAGTCCCAATCTCGATCATCGACCTTCATCCCCTGTACCGCCGCCACCTAATCCATATGTATCCTCCTCATCTTTCGCCTTTGTCGACCACATCTCCTGAAGCCACCACCTCTACAATTTCGGAGCCGCCGGATAGAGGTGCGAGTGAATCAAGGTGTGTGTTGCCCGGCGAGGAGGCGACTGGGTCCCCTGCATCCTGTGCCTTTAGGTGTGTGTTGCCCGGCTGCATCGTGAGCCAAAGCGTGCGGAGCTGGCCAACAGATGGAGTCAGAATTTGCAAGCTTGATCCTCATCGTTTCAAGGCACTTCTTCGTTGGACCCATTTAGACCTTGTTCATTTATTTCTATCCCATGTAGATTGGACGAGATTAGAAGGGATTAGTAAATATTTTGACTTGCTATGAATTAAAACCCACTCAATCCCATCAAATCCACATAGATTCAGATGAAAATGGACAAGCCCTCATGAAGTTGTGAGGGGCTGCAAACGTCTCGATTTGCATCCGGGATGCACAATATTTTTTCCGGCTCGCATACAAGACTTACAAATATGGATATTATCCGATTTCACATCAGTAACCGACGTAAATTTAGATAGTCAAATCCAAATCCGAATTTGTTAAACGAACTCAGATATATCATTGAATTCTGTACTAAACACAACTTTGATACTAAAATCTATATACACATTTTAGTAATCCTTCTATCCTAATTTATAATTTGTTTGACTTTTTTTTATCATGTTTGACCGACTCGTCTTATTCAAAATTTTCACGAAAAACTGAAAAATTCAAAGCCAAATTATATTATATGGTAAACAATACACAGTAAAAATTGTAATAATTATAATTTTTTTGAATAACGAGTTGGTCAAACTTATGGTAAAAAAGTTAAATAAATTATAAATTGGAACTGTGTAAGTACATATGAATGTGAGATACGAGACAACTATTTCTATTTTCCATCTATAGGCCTCAGCCCACAGCGTGCCTAGCGCTGATGACTGCACAAAGCCGCTTTTCTCAGCTCGTCCGGCGCTGCTCCCCGACCGAGAAAGAAGCCAAGAATCCGACCCCGTCGAGACTCGAGACGCGCCGACCGCCGAAGCAAGCAAAGGAGCGAGATCCCAGTCCACATCGCGCGGCCGCTGCTCCGGCCAACCCAACGGCAGCCCGCCCACCCACCCACCTACCCAGTACACCCACCCTCGCACATCGCAGCCCGACCGCGACTCTTCTCTTCTCCGCCACGGCAGGGAAAAGAAAAGAGACTGGCCGAGCGAGTCCGGCCCCGCGACACCGGCACGGCGCCTATTCGCCCGCTCGCGTTCGGTCGGTCCGTGGCGTGGTCCTGAAGCCATCCTCCTCACAGGCTCGCACCGCCTTCGACTTCTCTCATCCTGCGCCCAGAGCTCCTATGCTCCGCCTTCACCTGACTTGTTCGTCGCTCGCTCCCGGCCCGCTGGTTTCCTCAGGCCTTGTTCCGTGGCTCAGGCAGCGCCTGAGCTGGTGAGGCTAGGCAGGACTCAGGAGTGCCCCCGCCCCGCGAGGCTGTTCGAAGCGACCCAGCTGCCGGGTGGCGGCGGATTCCTGGTGAGTGATTCTGGCATTGGGCTGTGCTTTGCGGGCTTCGAGATGCACACTGCGAGGTGGTGTGCGGTCATGTGGCGAGACTTCCTGCGAAATCTGGGGTGTTCGCGTGCTCGTGTGCTTTGCCGCCTGCTTCGTTCGTGATTTCGCGTGTCGGCGTGCGCCAGATTTCGTTGGGGCTTTGGTGATCTGCGCATTTCTAAGTTTCTGAGTGATGCTCTTTCGTTATTTTTTTTTTTAAAAATGCATTCAAAAAGAAAACTGTCGGCGCGGTTTGTGCGATGACGCTAGATTCGCGCTGTCTATTTTGTGACCTTTTTGTTCGAAGTAAACACTATGGTGCTCGTTTTTCTCTCTCTTACAAATATATTGTAAATGGAACTCGGTTATTAGCAGCTGCGATCCCGCCTTATGATTTTGTGATAGTTTTGATACTACTACTGGTTTTTCCCCAAACAGTTGTATCTGTTATTTCTTGATGTTTCATAGTCAACCTTGACTCTTCCCCATTTAAAGCGAGAATTGGATTCAGCATGTAATGGATTGACATGCTGAGGTAATGCTGTAGTCCTGCTGACGAGAGGTAGTTGTTGGAAACACACACCACGGTCGACCACGACACACACGACCGAATGCACAACATCGGGTTTTAGGGCTAGCACTGATCTAAAAAGGTAGTCCATTAGATGGTTGCATCCTCAACCATATAAATATAAACCATGCTTGTCCACTGGCAATGTGTGACTATTTTTAACAATCTTCTTCTCATGCATTGTGATCCAAGATTTGTTTAAAAATACACTAGGCCGACCTGAGCTTCGATACCAATTGTTGAAATCAAACCGCCGACACACGACACACATGTTGGATCGCCTGCACACGTGGCACACCCGCATACACACCCTGGCTGCTGGGCCGCAACACACACCCGAACGCACAACAACGAGTTTTAGGTCTGTTGGCAACACCCCAAAAGCTAGTCCATTAAGGGGTTACACCCTCAACCATATAACTATATTTGCCCATCCATAACTCATAATGTGGAACTATTCCCAACATTAGTAACATTTGTTCTTAGTTCTTACTCAAATTGAAGTGCATGATTGCTTAGTGCGGAGTCCCTAGCCGCGGGGTTTGAGAGTTTGCCATCAGTTACAGATTCTGATACTCCCTCCGTCCCCAAGTAATTCAATCCCTGTGATCAATGCGCTTATTATGAAAATATGTTCTATCTAATGATATTAATTTGATGTTATAAATTTTGATGGTTTTTTCTAGAAATTCTAGCCAAGTATAAAAACTTTGACTTAAGACAACTCTAGTAGTCTGGGATGGATGGAGTATACACAAAAGCAAGTATGCATATAGGAGTATGTGATTGGAGCCTAACCTTTTGCCTTGTATATCGGAATTAATGATATAATCCAACGAACATTTCAGAGGTGTAGTGTAATCTATTTATTCTGGGATAGAGGGAGTATGCACAAAAGCGAGTATGCATATAGGAATATGTGACTGGAGCCTAACCTTTTGCCTTTTATATCCGAATTAATGCTCTTATGCAACCAACATCTCAAACGTACTGTGTAAGAGAACATTAATGAGCAGCCACCTTTTTCTTTTTACAGGATAAAGTTGATTAATGTCTGCTGTTTTCTTCTGGTTGGTAGGACACTCCAACCTGCCAGGCTTCCTTGTGGTTATAAGGCTTTGTTAACACACCTGGGAATGTTTGGTTACGTTGAGGAAGTTGCTCAATACACCACATCAGGGTCACAGTTCAGCAGGAATTTGTTCAGCTTTTCTGATTGGATGGTTTGGTTCTGAAATATTGTTCTGAATTTATGTCATGCTTTAGATTGACGATATAGTGAATGCAAACTCCGGACCAACTTGTCACAAGGTTGAGTGATGAAGAAATGGCATGGAGGCTTTGTCATTGTATCTTTGTTCATCATCTTGATGTTAAGATATGTGATATTGGATAGGCTACTTGCAGAAAAATCGCTTCAGTATGTTTTCCAGCAAAACAGGACGGCAGAATTACATTGGTTGGATGTTCCAAACCCACCTGCAATCCAGAATCCACAGATTTCTTCTGAAGTAATATCAACCAGACTCTTGGCATCCAACCTTTCCATTACCAGAAATCTCTCTGATACAGAACTTCAATCTTTACATTCTTGGAATCATTTGAAACACCTTTTAACGCATGCCCATATCCTACCAGATGGAGTAGAGGCAATCAAGGAAGCTGGAGTTGCATGGAGGGAACTCAATACAGCCCTTGCATATGATGATTCAGTTGTTTCTGTTAATGGCAGCATTCAGCAGAAGGACAAAGGAAAGCAATGCCCTTATTCTGTCCGACGGATGAATGCCACAAGATTAGGGGATAGGTTTGCTTTAAAACTTCCATGTGGATTGATTCAGGGCTCTTCAATAACTATTATTGGTACTCCTGGTGGTCTTCTGGCTAATTTTAAGATAGAGTTAACTGGAGCTGCAGTTCCTGGTGAACCAGACCCTCCAATTGTCCTTCATTATAATGTCCGCCTTCTTGGTGATAAACTCACAGAAGATCCTGTAATAGTCCAAAATACATGGACGATAGCTGATGATTGGGGTTCTGAAAACCGTTGCCCATCTCCTGATTCAGATGCTAAGGACAGTGCAAAAGGTACTTTTCTTTCAGTGGTCCATATCTTATGTAGGCCATGCTGCCCATGCAAGATCCATGAAATTATGAGTAATTATTTCTGTAATTTGGCTACTTTATCCACTTGTTAAAGTATTGAAGCTTGCGATGCACATACAAAATGTAATGAAATACTCTTACATTGATGTTGCTGAAATATATCTCCATAACTATGCAGTATGCACATTGCTAAGATAATGGAGCCGAAATGTGTTGATTGATCTAAATGTGCATTTTTTTTTGCTTTTATTTCTTATATATGTTGTTAAACCAAATAATATATTTTTGGTGACAATCGTCTTCATAGGGTTGACATCAGTTATTTGCTTTCTCTTGTTTCACAGTGGATGATCTAGAAAAGTGTAGTAGCATCGTAGGTGAGGACCAGAAAGAAATCCTTCCCTCTAAGTTACATTCACATGTTTTGACCATGCCACCTGCAAGGAAGAAGAAAGCAGAATCTAGAAAGTATTTTCCATTCAGGCAGGGATATCTTGCTGTAGCAATTCTTCGTATCGGAGCACATGGGATCCATATGACTGTAGATGGCAAACATATCACTTCGTTTGCATTTCGAGAGGTATTGCATAAGTATAAATAACGCATCATGCCTTTGCATTCTACAGCAATTTATAGGAAAAAATATTTTCCCCTATGTGCTAAAGTATTTTTCATTTATACATGCTAAAATGAAACTATTTTCTTTAGTTATACACTATTTTAGTGATATTACAGTATGTAGTATGTTATGTGCTGCTTTATTTGATTATTATATTTACACTTCATATTGATATCCAGGATTTGGAACCAGGGTTTGTTGGTGAAGTAAGAATTGCAGGAGACATTAAATTGCTATCTGTGATAGCAAGTGGCCTGCCAACAACAGAGTACTTCGAGCATGTCACTGATCTGGAAATTTTGAAGGCTCCACCTGTTGCCATGGATAAATCTGTTGATCTTTTCATTGGGGTCTTCTCTACAGCAAATAATTTCAAGCGCCGAATGGCAGTTCGCAGAACTTGGATGCAGTATGATGCTGTGCGCTCAGGAAAAGTTGCAGTTAGATTCTTTGTTGGCCTGGTAAGAATAAAACTTTGAAAGTGGACAGCTATATGGTAATTTGACAATATAGTTGATGTGGCTTTTAGTTTTTAGTATGGTTCTATGCTTAGAAGTATGCACAAGACAGATTATGATGTAGAAGGACAATAGCATACTAGAAGACATTGATCGTCTTAATAGATTCTAAACAATATGTCAAGTGCACTATTGGGTTAATCGGATACAAATTATGCATGCAACTATTGTTGTTAATCGGATACAAATTATGCATGCAACTACCACTCCATTGAGGGTATTTATGTCTCTGTTGATTGCTTTCTCTACATAATTGCTTGCAATTGCATCCTATCACGCCATTTTTTTGTTTGCCAATACTATTGTTTGAACAGCCATTAAAGAAAATGGTTTACTAGTCACTTTTCTACTCTGTTCATTCCAAATTATAAGTCATTCCAATTTTGTTCGAGAGTCAAAACATCTCAAGTTTGACCAAATTTATATAATAAACTAATAATAATATTTATGATACTAAATAAGTTGGACGTCATAATTTTTTTTATAAATCTTTATAATATTTATCATTAATTATATTTTCATAGTACACCTATTTGACGTCATAATTTTTTTATAAATCTTTATAATTTTAGTCACTCTTAAGATGCTTTGATTCTCCAAGAAAGTTGGAATGATTTATAATCTGGAACAGAGGGAGTATATGTTATACTTTTCTACCCTTTACTCATCTGGCCCTACCTTCCATTGTTAAAAGCACAAAAACGAGGTGGTCAATGAGGAACTCTGGAATGAAGCACGAACATATGGAGACATCCAGTTGATGCCATTTGTGGATTACTATAGCCTGATTCTTTGGAAGACCATAGCGATCTGCATTTATGGGGTATATATGATTTATTGCATTATTTTTTATTTTACTTGGATGACACTTGATATTATGTTTGCATTTTCTAAGCAAGTGTTCTTTGCAGACAAATGTCCTGTCAGCCAAGTATGTGATGAAAACTGATGATGATGCTTTTGTTCGAGTAGATGAAATACTTTCTTCCCTCGACCGAACCAATATCAGTCATGCACTGTTGTATGGTCGTGTCAATTCTGATTCCCAGCCTCACCGAGATCCCTATAGCAAGTGGTACATAACCCCTGAGGTAACTTGTGTAAAATTATATATACTTGAGTAAAATACTCCAATTGTCCTTAAACATGCTCTGTGGTGTCATGTATTGTTCCTAAACTCTTAAAATGCACATATGGGTCTCTTAAAATTGCTAAAATGTGCTACTTAAAGTCCAAATCACTCTAATCAGCACAAACTTAGTCTATGTGGCATATAGAATGGTACATGGTAATTTTATATTCACAATACATGGTAGCGACTTTGGCCATGAGCATGTAGTAGAGAACAGGGATATCTCAGATTTCTTGCAAGAATGTTATTATCACATACATGATTACAGGTTGATTAGGGTGTTTGGACCTCTTGTGGCACACTTGAACAAGTTTATGAACCTAGATGTAGATTTTAAGAGTTTGTCTACCTAAATGCCACCCCAGTACAAGTTTGATGACCAAAAGTGCAATTTGTTTATATCAAGAGATTCTGCAAAATATAATTTCTACATATGAAAAGGCTCTTCCTCTAGAACATTGCTCTGCCATGTGTTTTCTCTAATGTTCTATAGATGGTGGATTGAGACGTTGCACAAGTGCTCACTTAGACAGCTCAAGTTTTGTATAAAAGTAACATTTAGGAGGTTAGGGGCTCCTGCATGAATGTATGCAAAACATATAAAGCTGGTTAAGCACCTGCATACTGTTTCAGAACTAACTAGTGCTTGGTTCTGCTTATTAACACATATTTTTTAAAGCATATTTTGCTGCCTTGTTTTCAATAATTTAGTTCCGGTTTTGTCATTTTGTGCGGTGGATCAAGTGTGGTAACTAATGTTTTGCTTGAGTTAGGAATGGCCTGAGGAGAATTATCCTCCATGGGCGCATGGTCCAGGATATATTGTTTCACAGGACATAGCTAAAGAAGTTTACAGGAAACACAAGAATGGGGAATTAAAGGTAATGTGGGAATTTATTTTCATGCTGTTATATGGAGTAATTGGAAAAGCTTAGTTGCTTCAGTTTGGATAGCAGTAAATATAAGAAATACTGTGATGTATGGTCCTCAGTATCTTAAAAATAGACACAACCCTAGTAGACCTGCTTGGTTTGTAACCTCTGTGGTCATGGTATTATGAATTCTTTCTATACTGAATAGGATATTATCATCATCTCTCTTACAGATGTTCAAGCTGGAGGATGTCGCGATGGGAATATGGATCAATGAGATGAAGAAGGATGGCTTGGATGTCAAGTATGAGAATGATGGGAGGATCTTGGTTGAAGGATGCGAGGATGGGTATGTGATTGCTCACTACCAAGAACCAAGGGATATGATGTGCCTCTGGGATAAGTTTCAGAAAACAAAACGAGGAACATGTTGCAAAGAATAACAGAGATAATGCAAATGATGCTTTATTTTACGGTGGTTGCTGTTGGCCGTTGCTTGAACAGACACCGTCACGCTAAAACGTTCTTGACATTTGACATATACAGCCCCTCCTAAGAGGAATCTTGCAGAACTGGATGGCAAGCGAAGTTTTGGGTATCTTAAGTTTGTTTCGTCCCAGTTTGAAGAGTTTCTAGTCAAACTAGGGGATATGCATTGTAGGCAGAATGCAGGTCACATCTTTTTTTTTTGGGTAGGTAGGAGAGTGCTGCTTTGCTTACTGTGTGGCTTGTAAAATACTAGTATCTTGCCAGAATGTAGGATACATGGGCGGCAGCTTACGTTAGGATAGATTGAGCCAGTCTACCATTCTTTTGAAAGGAATGCATTTTGCATCTGATGTAAAGCTATTTTTGGTGACCATTCATTCTCTTGTATAATCCATTCTCAAGAAATTTCAAATCGGTACTGATTAAAGATAGGATCACATCACATCCAAGTTTTTACAGTTGCTAAGAAAACATGAAGCATAAAATGATCAAGCCAGATTCACAGGTACGGAAGAAAGTTACACTGCCGTACTCTCTGTTCCAGTCTGCTGTTTTTTACGGAGCCAAACAACCGATGCCGTAGCGGGTGTTGGGGAACAAGAGGAAGAGGCCGCTGCACACGGCGCCCACCATGAGCGGGAAGCTCTCCATCACCTCGTCCATCTCCTTGCGGTGGCCGGCGACGAGGCACCCGGAGACCCGGTAGTCGGCGAGCGTGACGGCCGCAAAGACCAGCACGGACATGACAGCGTGCACGACGTCGACGAAGGCGAGCCGGTACCTTTCCTCCCTGGGCACCTCGACGCCGAGCCCGGTCCTGAACAGCGACAGGCCCCGCGGCGTGACGAAGCCGTAGTACACCTTCCCGTCCGGGGCGCGGAAGCTGTCGGTGAAGTGGAAGAGGAAGCAGGAGGCGGCGCAGAGCGCGAGCAGGGCCCTGAGCATCGCGGCGCTGACCGCCGAGCAGGTGCCGTCGCCTGCGGCGGCCGGGAGTAGCATCTCGAAGGTTAGCAGCGTGCCCGTGGGGAGGAAGTTGGCCAGCATGGACGTCTTGGAGAGCGTCTTCTGCACGCCCCTCGCCACCGCGCGGCGCTTCCTTCCCGCGCCCGGCGGCGAGCCGCCGCCGCCGCCGCGCACCTCGACGGACACCGCACCGGCGTTGCTGCGATCCATGGGCGCGTTCTTGTCCGGAGAGCGTGGAACTGTTTTCGCGACGTTCCCAGAGACTGGAAATGCAAAGCTGTTGGTTTGCTTGCTGATCGGCTGTTCTGTAATCGTAAATAGATGCACGGCGCACGCGTAGTTTGGCGAACGTTAGGCAGTGCTTGAGTTCAAATGACGTGCAACTGTTGCTACGCATAACTGTTCCCTCCGACCCCTTGAGTTCAAATTCTCAAATGCTGGCCACATCGCTGGCCGCCTGGACAACACAATATTTCTTCTCCACCCTCATTCCCGTCCGGATAAATCCCGTCGGATCGAACCCGATCAACACTTAAATTATAATTATAATATATATTATTTATCCTTTACTACTAATATATGACATTGTCACTTGTATACATGGACAGATTTAAGAAATTATATATATATATATATATATATATATATATATATATATATATATATCAAAATAGACATATTTATACAATAGAGGATCTCTTGATAAGATAATTAATTATTTTTATTATTAACTAGTATAAAAAACATCGACACATATAAGTTTAACGGTTTACCGTAAAAAACGAGGATAGAGAATGCTTTCTCGTCTACCCGTCGGAGAAAGAATTTTCTTTATTTTACATCCCTATGGGATAAGAAACTTCTCTGTCCCAATTTCATAGGAGTCACCTATGGGAAATCGGGGATCAGGGCCATTAACATCTCTACCACCAACTGCTAATCTCGCCCGAGCCGTGTGAGATTAGGCATCCCACGGACTCTTCAAATACGCGTTTATGTTCCCACCGCGTTAAAAGGAAAGTAGCTCCACCTGACCCAGCAGTGTTTCCAGGCTAGAACGAATGTGCCTTGAGGGCCATATATTTTTTCATCATTAGACCTAAAACCAACTAGAAA
Organism: Zea mays; assembly: GCF_902167145.1. Classification (NCBI taxonomy): domain Eukaryota; kingdom Viridiplantae; phylum Streptophyta; class Magnoliopsida; order Poales; family Poaceae; genus Zea; species Zea mays. The sequence goes on along the minus strand of NC_050104.1, from coordinate 5,621,489 downwards.
TGGATCTAGATACTTATTTGGATGTTAATTTTTTGTCTTATTTCTTCGATTACGAACAAATAACATATATAATTTAATATGTAAATTTATATTATCCATAAAAATAAATCTCAAATTCGTTTTAAATCTATTTAAATAATTGATATAAAATTCGGATACCTATCCGAATACGGATTCAGATGTTTTTTCACCTTTTTTGTTGTAGGGAGAAAATAATGAACACAAAAAATATATAAATTTTTTTATTCTTATACATCATAATATTCTCAATGACATAACAAAAATTAGCTTCAAATTCTATGTACATTTATACTAAAATATTGGATTTGTCATATAAGTCAGATGTCATTCCTAGCTCCAACAAAGCCCAGATTGATCCAGAAACATATATATGCTCGACGCCTTGGCCTTGCGTTCTGTCCACTAGGCACGGACCACGAGATGGTCGATGACACAGTAGACAATTTCGGTCGGTAAGCACCGGTAACCGGTAAAATTTACCGTTACCGGTACTCACCGAGAAACGAAAACCGGGTCGGTTTTTACTGGATTTCAGTTTAGAATTTAAACACAAAAGTCAAATTTTGGTCAATAAAATGATTTTCGAAAATTGAAAACAATAATGTAATCCTTGATCGAGGGTACCTAGAGCATCTCTAAGCCCCGTTTGAATCTTTTAAATTAAAATTTATTCTAATAATCATAATTTAGAGATAAATAAGCTAATATGATTTTATGTGAAATATATTTATATACCGTTGGTCACCTGTTACAATTTCTGAAAGAAATCGAGACAAGGCAACACAGTTACAGTAACATGATCTTCTCTCCTTTAATCTATTTATAAGGACAGAATAGATTAAAAATAGAAAGTTAAAATAACTACAAGTTCGTAATGGAACAAGAGACTGAACTTTTTACATCAATACACCAAAAGCTTGTTTTCGTCATTTGCCTTTCACTTGATTGCAACAAACAATTACAAGAATACATTCGAATGCTAAGCAGTTCAAAGTTACACGAGCTCTCCGTGTCTCTCAGCTCGCTCCTTTGCATGTGCACTGTTCTTCTATTTATAGGAATAGCCTGACGTACAACTTTGTATGAAGCTTCAACCATTACCTCTAACCCTATACAAACAACCATGGAATCTACCGGGGCATTATCATCCTTTTCTCTCGAAATAGTGGCGCACACATCGGCAAGTCCTTTCTTTGTTTTCTTTCCACTCGCTTTGAGCTCGGCAACATGCTTTCTCTGCACGTTCAAACCAAAGCTTCTTCCATTCCCCTTTTAACCTGCAATAGTGACCTTCGGCAAACATGAATTGGTTGCTCTTGAAACAAATCACAAAGTGGTTAAGATTAGTTGGTTTTGAGGACCTTCAGCAAAGGCTTACCTCCAACAGTAGCCTCTCATGAGATTTGTTCGTTTTTCGATAAAATTCTCAGACCATGGAACAGACGAAGGCCTTGTACGTGCCGAAAGTCCAAAAACACCTTTCTCGAGCACGTTATTGAAAATGGGTTCATACACACACATATTTGGACAACTAGCTACGAGGCTAGAACCTGCATCGGTGGTCTAAAGACCAAAGAACGAGAATGGCATGACTCCTCAACTTCTGTTCCTCTTTACCTATATAACTCGATTGGCCCCATCTGGGTCGCGCTATATTTACTGATGATTAACCTGTTGACATTAAATTCTCTACATCTGAAGCTCATTTGTGTGCCTTGCTTTGTGTGAGCTTCGGAAACTCGAGATTTCAACAACCTTCATATGGCGAGGATTAGGACAACTACTAAGCAAGTGACACCAACATCGTCATAGGCATTGCAATTAGACGAGGAAGCTCTAGACATCAATGTCTTGTAGGGGTCCACAAGTGGAGTTCCCATTTCAGAGGCTATCAAGAAGACAACAGTTGTGCCAAAGAAAAGGATGGGTAATGAAGCAACTATAGAAGGAGAATAGTCAGAGGAGAATGTCTCTGATGTCAGAGATGATGTTTTCGTGGAAGAAGAGTATGACCTTTGACTGTCTAAGTCTAGTTACATTAACATGGGGTGATCTCTCGTAAAGCCTAGTGAAATAAAGGTTCTAAAAAGGCTTGGAACGCCGACGAGGAAACTATTCCTGAGCCAAAGGAGGATGAAGTTGTGGTGTTCAAAAGCTTCTTCCGGGTAGGTCTTTGTCTGCCGATGCATATGATGGTTACTGAAGTGTCGAAGAAGTATAAGATCTACATGCACCAGCTAACACCGAATGCAATAGTAAGGCTTGATGTTTTATATGGGCTATACAAAGCCAAGGTGCTCGGGCTGATGCTGAGTGCTTCTACAGAGTGCATGAATTGCACTACCAAACGAAGGTCATACCCTTAGATAAGATGCATAACAACTTTGGGTGCTACAACTTCACTTAACGAAAAGATTCAAAATTCCTTGTATAGGCCTACCGAACCAAATGGCCGGGCTAGTGGGCTAAGGAATGGTTTTACGCTAAAGTAAACAAAAATAAGAGAGAGGAATTTATGGACATAGTGATAAAGCCATTGAAGGTAAACTTCAGCTTAAAGAGACCCATCTGCAACATGAGTGGGGATGCTCAAACGACCATCATTGCATTTAACACCATGCTTGACAGGTTTGGTACACAAGACTTGGTGCAATGATTTCTTATGAATCATGTGTTCCCTATAAGGTCCGATTATGGTATGCCGAAGTCAAATAAAGGCGACGAAGAGGTGAAATTGTTCATTTTAAAAACCATGCTCTATCGTTTCAAGCAACAACTTTGTTCAAACACCCATGCCACAAGTGGCTAGAATCTATTAAGGTGGTGTGCAACAAGGTCACCGGGAACTACATAATCAACGAAGATCGCTTGGTGATAGCGTCCTTTGGAACCCAAGGGAAATGAAGGTTAAACAAAGTAATGGATTCACTAGGGTATGAATACCCAGACTATCCCAACTTAGCCCAAGAGGCTGACGCTGAAAGAAAAATAAAAAATAATGGTCAGTATTATCGAACGAGAAGCCATTAGAATGATTGAGGCAAAAAAGGGAAAGTGAAAACCGAAGGTGACCAAAAAACCAAAGATAACATGAAGTGATGATGAAGGGTCTTCTCATTCAGATATGAGCACCACACCCTCTTAGAGAGGAATAAAAGCAAAGGCCACTAATAGCAATGCATAAGGGAGGCCTACAAAAATGGTTAAGTGAGAGCACCTAGAGGGGGGGTGAATAGGTGATCCTGTACAATTAAACACTAAGTAGCCACAAAACTTAGTTATAGAAGTGTTAGTGCGACTAAGTAGTTGAGGTGAGTTCTTGTGAACAAAACAATCACAGAGAAAGCAATCACAAGAGACACGCGATTTTATCCCGTGGTTCGGCCAAATAACACTTGCCTACTTCCACGTTGTGGCGTCCCAATGGATGAGGGTTGCACTCAACCCCTTTCAAGTGATCCAATGATCAACTTGAATACCACGACTTTCTTCCTTATAGTCTCTCTCCCGTTTGCAAGGAATCTCCACAAGTTGGAGCCTCTCGCCCTTACAATAAAGATCACAATGAAGGCACAAGAGTAAGGCTAGGAGAGAAACACATACAACACACAAATCCGCAGCACACACGCACACAAGTCAAGACTTGAGCTCAAAACGTAGCACAAAGAGTTCACAACTCGAACGAAGCTCAAATCACTAACACAATCGATCAAATGCGCGGAGACGGAGTGTGGGAGTCTTAGAATGCTTAGTGAATGCTTAGGTAGCTCCTCCATGCGTCTAGGGGTCCCTTTTATAGCCCCAAGGCAGCTAGGAGCCATTGGAGGCCAACTTGGAAGGCAATTCCTGCCTTCTGTCGAGTGGCGCACCGGACAGGTCCTGTAGACGGTCCGGTGCACGATCTCTTTCCAAATTTGGCATATCCGACCATTGCTCCTCTGGGTTGATTGGCTCACAGGACACTGTCCGGTGCAACCGGACAGTCCGCTGCACCAGCCGACCGTTGGAGCAGTCCACGTGTCGCGCGAAGATTGCGCGGCCTACCGTTGGAGCTGGCGACCGTTGGCTCACCGGACAGTCTGGTGCACCACCGGACAATCCGGTGCACCACCGGACAGTCCGGTGAATTATAGCCATGTCGCCTTTTTCGTTTCCCGAGAGCGACAAGTTCGCCGCGGATGACTCACCGGACAGTCCGGTGCACCACCGGACAGTCCAGTGAATTACAGTCGTACACCATCGTCAATTCCCGAGAGCAGCCATTTCACCGGAGACCAGCCTGGCACACTGGACATACCGGACAGTCCGGTGTGCCAGGCCGAGCTGGACTTTGGCTGCACACAGCCAAATCTTTTGCAATTCGATTCTTTTCTTCTCGGCACTGTTTCTAGCACTTAGATAACCACATTAGTATTCAAAAACAATGTACTAAGTCTAGAAACATACCTCATGCCTTGATTTGCACTTTTCAACCTTTGGCACATTAGGACTTAAAGAATATGTGTTGGTCATCTAATCACCAAAATACTTACAGAAATTGCCCAAGGGCATATTTCTCTTTCAATCTCCCCCTTTTTGGTGATTTATGCCAACACATCAAAAAGCAACAAAAAACATGCAACACCAATTCAATTTGAAGATCCAATTGTTTTTTACTATAATTTGGCATATTTGGATCACTCTTTGCCACCAATTGGTTTATTTTTGCAAATCAAATTCTTTTTCCTATCTCTAGGTCCAACACACTTGTTTGGGCAAAATGAGAGATATTCCAAGAGAAAAATTGATCAAGTGCCAAAAAATCCCCCTTTTCCCATAATCAAAATTCTTTCCCACAAGAGACCAAATTTTGCAATAAGAGTATTTGGACAAATCAAAAGTTCTAACTCTATTGTTTTCAAATTTCACAAGTGGTAGCTGATCCATTTGCTTTGGCCTTAATTTCTCCCCCTTTGGCATCAAGCACCAAAACGGGATCATTTTTGTCCCTTTCAACCCCAATGCCTCACAAAAAATGTCAATAAAGAGCAAAAAGGAATGAGAGCATAAGTATGAACTTGGAAGAGAGTACACTAATACCAGAGTGCAGTGGAAGTCTTTGCATCGTCCAAGTCCACATTTCCCTTTCAATGCACCTTTTAGACTACATCAAGGATACTCAAACAACCAGGTTAGTCTTAAAAGGTCAAGTTGTAGCACATCTCCCCCTTAATTTGTGCATCACTTGCAAATGGACTTGTGAGGCCCGGGGATCACGTGTACAACTTGAGCACCACAATAATGGATTTAAATGCATAAAGTAACATGATCAAAGGCATAGAGCACATGCATGCTATAGATCGGTCCAAGTTACGCGAATCTAAGACATTTAGCTCACTACACAACCTGCAAAAAGTTTTCTCATCCAATGGCTTGGTAAAGATATCGGCTAGCTGGTTCTCGGTGCTAATATGGTACACCTCGATATCTCCTTTTGCTGGTGGTCTCTCAGGAAGTGATGCCGGATGTCTATGTGCTTAGTGCGGCTGAGTTCAACAGGATTATCTGCCATGCAGATAGCACTCTCATTGTCACAAAGGAGTGGGACTTTGCTCAGATTGTAGCCAAAGTCCAGGAGGGTTTGTCTCATCCAAAGTAGTTGCGCGCAACACTGTCCTGCGGCAACATACTCGGCCTCAGTAGTGGATAAGGCAACAGATGTTTGTTTCTTTGAACTCCAGGACACCAGGGACCTTCCTAGAAATTGGCACGTCCCTGATGTGCTCTTCCTATCAACCTTGCACCCGGCATAATCGAAGTCTGAGTATCCAATCAAGTCAAAGGTAGACCCCTTTGGATACCAGATCCCGAAGCAAGGCGTAGAAACTAAATATCTAAGAATTCGCTTAACGGCCACAAGGTGACATTCCTTGGGGTCGGATTGATATCTAGCACACATGCATACACTTAGCATAATGTCCGGTATACTAGCACATAAATAAAGCAATGAACCTATCATGGACCGATATGCCTTTTGATCAACAGACTTACCTCCTTTGTTTAGGTCAACATGCCCGTCGGTTCCCATCGGTGTCTTTGCGGGCTTGGCGTCCTTCATCCCAAACCGCTTGAGAAGATCTTGTGTGTACTTCGTTTGGGAGATGAAGGTGCCATCCTAGAGTTGCTTCACTTGGAACCCAAGGAAGTAGGTCAGCTCGCCCATCATCGACATCTCGAACTTTTGTGTCATCACCCTGCTAAACTCCTCATAAGACTTTTGATTAGTAGAACCAAATATTATGTCATCGACATAAATTTGGCACACAAAAAGATCACCATCACAAGTCTTTGTAAAAAGAGTGGGATCAACTTTCCCAACCTTGAAGGCATTAGCAATTAAGAAATCTCTAAGGCATTCATACCATGCTCTTGGGGCTTGCTTAAGTCCATAGAGCGCCTTAGAGGGTTTGAACACATGGTCAGGGTACCTGTCATCCTCAAAGCCAGGGGGTTGTTCCACGTATACCTCCTCCTTTATTGGCCCATTGAGGAAAGCGCTCTTCACATCCATTTGAAATAGCCTGAAAGAGTGGTGAGTGACATAGGATAATAGAATTCGAATAGACTCTAGCCTAGCCACAGGAGCAAAAGTCTCCTCAAAATCCAAACCTGCGACTTGGGCATAACCTTTTGCCACAAGTCGAGCCTTGTTTCTTGTCACCACCCCATGCTCGTCTTGCTTGTTGCGGAACATCCACTTGGTTCCCACAACATTTTGCTTTGGACGTGGCACCAGACTCCAAACTTCATTTCCCTTGAAGTTGTTGAGCTCTTCCTGCATGGCCAACACCCAATCCGGATCCTGCAAGGCCTCTTCTACTCTGAAAGGCTCAATAGAAGAGACAAACGAGTAATTCTCACAAAAGTTAGCTAATCTTGAGCGAGTAGTTACTCCCTTGCTTATGTCACCAAGAATCTAGTCAATAGGGTGATGTCGTTGGATCGTTGCTCGGACTTGAGTTCGAGGGGCACATGGTGCTTCTTCCTCCATCACTTGTTCTTCATGTGCTCCCCTTGATCCTGTCCCTCTTCTTGAGGTACCTGTTCATCGTCTTGAGTTGGAGGATGCACCATTGTGGAGGAAGATGACTGATCTTGCTCCTGTTGTTACTATGGTCGCACATCACCAATTGCCATCGTGTGCATCGTGGCCGTTGGAACATCATCTTTATCTATGTCATCAAGATCAACTTGCTCTCTTGGAGAGCCATTAGTCTCATCAAATACAACGTTGTTAGAGACTTCAACCAAACCCAATGATTTGTTGAACACTCTATACGCCTTTGTATTTGAGTCATACCCTAGTAAAAACCCTTCTACTGCCTTGGGAGCAAATTTAGAATGTCTACCTTTCTTCACCAGAATGTAACATTTGCTTCCAAATACATGAAAGTAGGAGACGTTGGGTTTGTTACCGGTAAGGAGTTCGTAGGAGGTCTTCTTGAGAAGGCGATGCAGATAGAGCCAGTTTATGGTGTGACAAGCTGTGTTCACAGCTTCCAACCAAAACCGCTCGGGCGTCTTGAACTCTCCAAGCATCGTTCTTGCCATGTCGATAAGCGTCCTGTTCTTCCTCTCTACCACACCGTTTTGTTGTGGTGTGTAGGGAGCGGAGAACTCATGCTTGACGCCTTCCTCCTCAAGATACTCCTCAACTTGCAGATTCTTGAACTCGGACCCGTTGTCGCTCCTTATCTTTTTCACCTTTAGCTCAAATTCGTTTTGAGCCCTCCTTAGAAAGCGCTTTAGGGTCCCTTGGGTTTCTGATTTATCCTAAAAAAAGAACACCCAAGTGAAGCGGGAAAAATCATCAACAATTACAAGACCATACTTACTTCCCCCGATGCTAAGGTAGGCAACGGGTCCGAAGAGGTCCATGTGAAGAAGCTCCAGTGGTCTTGATGTTGTCATCACATTCTTGCTATGATGAGTGCTTCCCACCTATTTCCCTACCTGACATGCTGCACAAGGCCTATCTTTCTCGAAACAAACATTGGTTAGTCCTAACGCATGTTCTCCCTTTAGAAGTTTATGAAGGTTCTTCATCCCAACATGTGCTAGACGGTGATGCCACAACCAGCCCATACTAGTCTTAGCTATTAAGCATGCATCTAGATCGGTCTCCTCTTTCGAAAAATCAACTAAGTAGAGTTTGCCGTCTAATACACCCTTAAAAGCTAATGAACCATCACTCCTTCTAAAGATAGATACGTCAACGTTTGTAAAAAGACAATTGTAACCCATGTGACACAATTGACTTACATACAGAAGGTTGTAACCAAGCGACTCTACTAGAAATACATTTGATATGGAGTGCTCGTTGGTGATGGCTATCTTGCCCAAGCCTTTGAACTTGCCTTGGTTCCCATCTCCAAAGATGATCGTATCCTGGGAATCCTTGTTCTTGACGTAGGAGGTGAACATCCTCTTCTCCCCCGTCATGTGGTTTGTGCATCTGCTGTCGATAATCCAGCTTGAGCCCCCAGATGCATAAACCTGCAAGGAATTTAAGCTTGGGTTTTAGGTACCCAACTCTTTTTAGGTCCTACAAGGTTAGTCAAAATAACTTTTGGAACCCATATGCAAGTTTTATCTCCCTTGCATTTGGATCCCAACTTCTTAGCAACTACTTTTGTATTTCTACATGAAAGAACAAAAGAAGCATTACAATCATGGTAAATAGTAGAAGGTCCATTGCACATTTTTCTAGGAGAATGAGACACAACATGATTTCTCCTAGGCCTACTTCTACCATGAACAAAAGTAGAGCTAGAGACAAACATAGCATGTGAATCATTGTAGGCAGTATGGACATAACTCTTATTATGACTAGAAATTTTCCTATCATAAATAAAAGCATGATTCCTTTGAGGACTACTAGCCATAGGGGCCTTCCCTTTCTCCATGTTGAGAACATGAGCCTTTTGGCTTGTTAAGTTCTTGGTTTCCTTTCGAAAACCAAGTCCATCCTTAATTGAGGGGTGTCTACCAATAGTGTAGGCATCCCTAGCAAATTTTAATTTATCAAAATCAATCTTGCAAGTCTTAAGTTGAGCATTAAGACTTGCCACCTCATCATTTAATTTAGTAATAGAAGCAATATGTTCATTACAGGCATGAACATCAAAATCCTTACATCTATTACAAATAACAACACGCTCTACACATGGACTAGATTTATTTACTTCTAGCTTAGCATTTAATTCATCATTTAAACTTCTTAAACTAGAAACAAATTCATGGCAAGCAGACAACTCAGAGGAGAGCATTTCATTTCTTTTAATTTCTAGGGCAAGAGATTTTTGAACACTAATAAATTTGTCATGCTCTTCATACAAAATATCTTCTTGCTTCTCTAGCAATCTATCTTTTTCATTTAGAGCATCAATTAATTCATTAATTTTCTCTACTTTGGCTCTATCTAAACCTTTAAATAAACTAGTGTAATCTATTTCATCATCGGAGGATTCTTCATCACCGGATGAAGTGTACTTGGGTGTGTCCCGAACATGTACCTTTTTCTCCTTGGCCATAAGACATGTATGGCGTTCGTTGGGGAAGAGTGAGGATTTGTTGAAGGCTGAGGCAGCAAGTCCTTCGTCGTCAGAGTCGGAGGAGGAGCAGTCCGAGTCCCATTCCTTTCCAAGGTGCGCCTCGCCCTTTGCCTTCCTGTAGTTCTTCTTTTTCTCCTTCTTCCCGCTCATTTCTTGTCCCTAGTTACTATCATTATCGGGACAATTTGCAATAAAGTGACCAGTCTTACCGCATTTAAAGCATGAGCGCTTTCCCCTTGTTTTGTTCTTGTTGGGGTACTCCTTGCGTCCTTTAAGCGCGGTCTTGAAACGCTTGATGATAAGCGCCATCTCATCTTCATTGAGTCCGGCAGCCTCTACTTGAGCTACCTTGCTTGGTAGCGCCTCCTTGCTGCTTGTTGCTTTGAGAGCAACGGGCTGCGGCTCGTAGATGGGTAGTGGACCGTTCAAAGCCTCATCTACGTATTGCGCTTCCTTCACCATCATGCGCCCGCTCACAAACTTTCCAAGGATCTCCTCGAGCGTCATCTTTGTGTACCTGGGGTTTTCACGAATAAGATTGACAAGATGGGGGTCAATTACAGTAAATGACCTTAGCATGAGTCGGACGACATCATGATCCGTCCATCTTGTGCTTCCATAGCTTCGGATCTTGTTGATGAGGGTTTTGAGCCTGTTGTAGGTCTGAGTTGGCTCCTCTCCCCTGATCATCGTGAATCTCCCCAGCTCGCCTTCCACTAGTTCCATCTTTGTAATCATAGTGGCATCATGAGATATCTTGAGGGTGTCCCAGATTTGCTTGGCGTTGTCCAAGCCACTCACCTTATTATATTCATCCCTGCAAAGAGATGCTAGCAACATAGTAGTAGCTTGGGCATTCTTATAAATTTGCTCATTTATAAAAACGGCATTATCAGTACTATCAAAGTGCATTCCGTTTTCAACAATTTCCTAGATGCTAGGATGGAGAGAAAATAAATGGCTACACATTTTATGACTCCAGAAAGAATAGTCTTCTCTATCAAAGTGGGGGGTTTCCCAAGTGGAATTGATAGCAAATGAGCATTAGAATTGTACGGAATACGAGAATAATCAAATGAATAGTTTTGATTAACCGTTTTCTTCTTTGATGAGGAGTCATTGTCGTCGTCGTGTGGTGAAGAAGACGAGGCATCACTGTCGTAGTAGATGATCTTCTTGATGCGCCTCTTCTTCTTCCTGTCTCTTTTCTTGTGACTCGAGCCTGAGTCGGTAGGCTTGTCATCTTTTGGCTCGTTGAAGACGGACTCCTTTTCCTTGTTGTTGACCACCATCCCCTTTACCTTAGGATCCATCTCTTCGGGCGGTTAGTCCCTTAGAAGAAGAGTACGACTCTGATACCAATTGAGAGCACCTAAAGGGGGGATGAATAGGTGATCCTGTAAAATTAAACACTAAGTAGCCACAAAACTTAGTTATAGAAGTGTTAGTGCGACTAAGTAGTTGAGGTGAGTTCTTGTGAACAAAACAATCACAGAGAAAGCAATCACAAGAGACACGCGATTTTATCCCGTGGTTCGGCGAAGTAACACTTGCCTACTTCCACGTTGTGGCGTCCCAATGGACGAGGGTTGCACTCAACCCCTTTCAAGTGATCCAATGATCAACTTGAATACCACGGCTTTCTTCCTTATAGTCTCTCCCGTTTGCGAGGAATCTCCACAAGTTGGAGCCTCTCGCCCTTACAATAAAGATCACAATGAAGGCACAAGAGTAAGGCTAGGAGAGCAACACATACAACACACAAATCCGCAGCACACAGGCACACAAGTCAAGACTTGAGCTCAAAACGTAGCACAAAGAGTTCAGAACTCGAACGAAGCTCAAATCACTAACACAATCGATCAAATGCGTGGAGACGGAGTGTGGGAGTCTTAGAATGCTTAGTGAATGCTTAGGTAGCTCCTCCATGCGCCTAATGGTCCATTTTATAGCCCCAAGGCAGCTAGGAGCCGTTGGAGGCCAACTTGGAAGGCAATTCCTGCCTTTTGTCGAGTGGCGCACCGGACAGGTCCTGTAGACGGTCTGGTGCGTGATCTCCTTCCAAATTTGGCATATCCGACCGTTGCTCCTCTGGGTTGATTGGCTCACCGGACACTGTCCGGTGCACCAGCCGACCGTTGGAGCAGTCCACGTGTCGCGCGAAGATTGCGCGGCCAACCGTTGGCGCTGGCGACCGTTGGCTCACCGGACAGTCCGGTGCACCACCAGATAGTCCGGTGAATTATAGCCATGTCGCCTTTTTCGTTTCCCGAGAGCGACGAGTTCGCCGCGGATGACTCACCGGACAGTCCGGTGCACCACCGGACAGTCCGGTGAATTATAGCCATACACCGTTGTCAATTCCCGAGAGCAGCCATTTCACCGGAGACCAGCCTGGCGCACCGGACAATGTCCGGTGTGCCAGGCCGAGCTGGACTTTGGCTGCACACAGCCAAGTCTTTTGCAATTCGATTCTTTTCTTCTCAGCACTGTTTCTAGCACTTAGATAACTACATTAGTATTCAAAAACAATGTACTAAGTCTAGAAACATACCTCATGCCTTGATTTGCACTTTTCAACCTTTGACACATTAGGACTTAAAGAATATGTGTTGGTCATCTAATCACCAAAATACTTATAGAAATTGTCCAAGAGCATATTTCCCTTTCATTAAGGATGGGAATGATAGAAAAGATGGGGGAAGTGCTTTAGCCTCGTTGCTTGGAGCCACACAAATACTATAGATAATGACAAAACCATCATCTGTTACTACTTTGAGTTCACTAGGATCGGACCTGACCAGCTTACTGCTCGTTATGAAGGATAAAAATAATGAAGAAGGGGTGGTGAACGAAGTTTCGGTTGTTGTAACGTTGAAAGATATTATTAAAGAAGCACCACCAAGATTATGCGTGAAGGGTCTCCGTATGCAATATCTAATTGAGGCCATCTTTAGGACCCCTTCTGAATGGGATAGCAAGAGTCCAAGCCAAAAACAGGATATTAAAACCACTGTTGTTGCTCCGATGGAAGAAGCAATAGAGACTCCGGAGCCCGAGAAGGAGACTGCGGCAATATTTCTGCCCGAAGAGGGATTGAAAGAAAAATCAACTTTTAATATCAAGCATATTACCGACAAGGAGCTTGACACAGAAGAAACAAATGAGCTAGAGGAATATGCCGAAGCCCTTGGGTATCCTGCAGGGGCCACTATATTTGGTGGGAGTGACAAGGATGTTCTGGCATTGATCCCTGATTCTAAAGAGGCCGATATAGTGAAGAACGTGGTGCGCAACGTCGGGTTCCTGAAGCTGGAACACGATCTATGTACCTTGAAAAAACAAAAGATGGATAAATGTTTAGCTTATTCAAATATCAAGGTTAGAAATCTTGCTTTGTAATAAACTTTTGATGAAGGTATGGTGCACTAACTGTTTTCATAAAACACAAGGTCTACTGCTCAGCAAAGCACTTATAATGCAATAAGATTCGAAGGAGTAGAAGAACAAGACGACTATTTTAGATCTGCAAACTGAAGTTGAGGTTCTTTAGAAATACAATGATAATAAAGATGATGAGGTTAAATGTTAGATTAAGTCTTGGCCAGAGTCCAAAAGGAAAACCAAGATTTGTGTAAAGAAAACAACCAAAATGCGAAGATTGAAAAGCAAGACGAAGAAATTAAGAAATTGAGGGTGGAGACAAAGAAATCGGAGGAGAAGTACAATGACGAAATGTCTCAGCTTTGCCTAAGGCTTGAAAATGCGAAAAGGAGCTTGAAAAACAAAAACAGGAGAAAGACAATCTTAGTAGCTCTTTTCAAATATTCCGCGAGTAGTGCTTCAGTTTAGCTTAACGATGATGCTAGTGCCTAAAAGACGTTTTGCTTCTATTGGCACAACTTCCAGTGAAACCAATTTCACCAGTAGGGACAGTGTCAGAGCCATAGAATGGATTAAAGAGGAGGTTGATGCCTTTGATTAAGTAATGAGAACCCAGAGGGATTATTATGCTATGATTAGGTCCTAAGATGCAGCTTCTGTTCTCGAGAAAGCGTGGTGCTCGCACATCAAACAATTGGGAGACCAAGCTTTGCAGTATCAGTGGGTGATATAAAGAAGCCATCTTGTGACACATTAAGGGCCTGTTTGGTTTGTGGCTAAATGTGCCACACTTTGCCTAAGGTTAGTCATTCGAATTGAATAACTAACCTTAGGCAGAAAAGTTAGGCAAAGTGTGGCAACTTAGGTAGTGAACCAAACATGCCTTAAATGGGGCTAGGCGATTTTTCACTCTTATCTAGGCTAAGGGTGGGAGGGAGCTAGCGGTAGCCGAAGCTAAAGCCTACATGGAAAAGGTTTGTTACTACTCTTCTTCTTACTTGTTGATGCTTTTGGTTCATGCATAAACATGATGTTCCTATTGTAGGACAAGGGATCTACCAAGGGCACCGAAGTTGGAGGACAAGACTAAAGACATGTTGAAAGGTGGGAGGCCTTCATTCTTGGGCATAGGAGATTGAAACATTTTGTAGTTATTATTGTGATATAAGACCATACTATATTTGAAGGGGTTGATGAAGGTTGAAATGTACGTTTGACTTGAATGAATAAATTTTTATGACTATTGTGTCTTTAGCCTCCTATGCTTTGTTATGAGTGAAACAAAAAGTATCTTTTTGAGCCAGAGGCAAAAACATCTTTCCTTCTTTTCACGTAGAACAAAGCGACGCAAAAGTGAAACTTACCAGTAGTACATACTTATTTTTATTGGAATTTGACTACCAACTTTCCCTTCACTTTGTCATGCAATATAGCTATAAAAGAGTATGAATAATATGGTTTATACTACCGAAGGTATTTAAGATAACAAGAGCAAAATAATTGAACAATAGTTGTTTTTAAACGCATAAATGTAAGCATGACACATATCTCTTTTATGTAAGCATGACATAGATCTCTTTTATTGATACGACTCTGCCTTCCATCCAAAGGTCTTTGGAGTCTTTGCATTCTAACTCTGCCTTCATACGAAGGTCTTTGGGATCTTTTTATTCTAACTCTGCCTTCCACTTGAAGGACTTTGGAGTCATGTCACCATAACTAGGTGACTGCTCCTGACTTTATACGAAGGTCTTCAAGATCTTTTTTATATTTTCGTTACACTCGAAGGTACAACCTCAGAGTTAATTTTCACATCATGATGGGGCATATGCCCTTATATGTGATGGGCAATGTTACATATGTTACAAAGGTAGGCCCATTAAAAAAACTTTACAACAAATTTGCTTCATCAAACAAAACCCCCCATGTGAGGAAAAAGGGTACCAGCCTTGAGAACAAAATAAGAAATTACATGCATGTTATATGTAATATCTATGAAGCTTATCAGCGTTTCAAGTCCTTGGGTTTTCATTCCTCTCTGTGTCCTTTAATCAGTATGACCCTAGTCGATTGAGACTGTAAACAGAAAATGAGTTTCCACTTTGACTAAAGATTGCCTACTATTTGAGGGTTGGCCACTCTTCGAATCAAAAGATGACCTGGCGTTATGTTCTTCAATTTTACCTTTCTGTCTCGCCACTTTCTTGTTTCAGCTTGATACTTACTAATGTGTTCAATTGCTTCGAGTCTGACTTCTTCTATTGCGCCTTTAGAAAATTTTCGCTGTGGGTATTTTGGAATGCAGCGATGACCCTTGCTGATCCTCTTTTTACTTCTTTTAGGGAAACTGCTTCGTCCCTAGAGAGATGCTTGAAGGGACTAAAACCGGTAGATCGAGACACCAAAGTGTTGTGATTCTAGACTACCTTGATTAATTCATGAGGTCATTTTCCCTTCGGCAATCCATCCAAACACTTTGTAACTCCTAATAAGATGACACCTTTGACTCTTTCAACTAACCCATTAGATTCCAAGTGTCTGTCTGATGCATAATGTATAGTTGTGCCTACCCAACTATAGAAAGATCTAAATGCTTCGAAATCAAACAGTGTTCCATTGTCAATGGATAAAGAACTTGGAACTCCAAAGTGGCATATGATATTCTACCAATAGAACTCCTGTATAGTAGCTAAATTTATGGTTGCTAGTGCCTTTGCTTAAATCCATTTGGAGTAGTATTCTACTGCAACTATTGCATATTTTAAGTTTTCTTGTGCTAGTGGCATTGGGCCAATTATATTCATGCCCCATCCTTGCAATGGTCACGTTGGTTGGATTAGCAGAGTGAATGGCGAATGTTGCTTTTGATCTTTTGCGCATCTTTGACAATTGTCACATTTTTGTGCCAATAAAAACCTTGACAAAACTACTTCCCCAGTAAAGCTCTAGGTCCAACGTGTGACCCACAAA
The DNA here is from genome assembly GCF_902167145.1 of Zea mays. NCBI lineage: Eukaryota > Viridiplantae > Streptophyta > Magnoliopsida > Poales > Poaceae > Zea > Zea mays. Next base: position 5,605,521 of record NC_050104.1, on the reverse strand, counting down.
TACATGAATGAATTTCCTTCATCAATTCTTGGCCTTCAGTCTTGGATAAGAAATTAAGCAAAGGCGAGCAAACACATTCTTTGAATAATTCCCCTTCTATAATCTTATAGGGTCTTGCTCTGGCCTCCATTATATTTGTCTAAGCTTCGTCATCAGTTGGGTGGTTGCCTTGGAGGAACAATATGATCTTTGTTCTCTAATGTTTGTTGTGTGTTTCTAAAATTTCTAACATGGTCCTTTCTATAAGATCTATTGAAGGTGCTCTCAGTATTTTGAATAAGACTTCAGGTGGTAGAGGAAGCCTCTGTGCCACTGACTTAGCTAGCATATCAACATGTTCGTTATCTACCCTTGGTATGTTTTTATAGAGAAGACTTCAAATGATGCTTCCATCCTTTGGACAGTGTCAATGTACTTTCCAATGTTGGGTCTTGACTCTTCTACTTTTGTCGACATGGCCCATGATTACTTGGGAATCATACTTAAGGATTGCCCTCTTGAAACAAATATCATTTAATTTTGTAAGACCAAGAAGGATGGCTTCATATTCTGCAATATTATTAGTGCACTGAAATTCTAGCTTGGCTGCATACAAAGTCTTTAGCTTTGAAGGTGAGATAATAATAGTGTTAACTCCTGCTCCGAAAGAACCACAAGAGTCATCACAAAGAAACTGTCCATATAGCTTTGTCAGAAGTGACTAATTCCTCTTGTGGGCCTGGTGTCCAATCGATAATCAAATCTGCCAATGCTTAGGACTGATTGGATGACCGATGCACAAAGTCAATAACAAATTAATTGATCTTAGCGGCCAATTTTCCAATTCAGCTAGTGCGAGTCCAGCCAACTCTGAACCTCCTCATCACCCCTAGGGAGCGGGAGCCCATCTCCTAGCTCACTCGTCTTCCGCTCTCGTGCAAGCTCCGCTCTGCTCCTCCCATCCCATGGGTGATGTGGCATCAACAGTAGATCTATCTAGCATGTGCTTCATCTAGTAATAGTTGTTCTCGTCGGATCTATTATGGGTAGAGACCGCTCTAATTGGCATGTTTTTCGCAGTGGATGTCCACTGACCAGGACACAAGCTTCACAAATAAGCAAGCCAAGTTGTTCAAGACGTAGAAGTTCGTGTCCGAGCTTGACCATCTGGTCAGTTCATTCTTTCACTCATACCCTTTGTTTCTCAACTTGGTTGTAACGAACGCACAATACTTTAGGGATATATAGTTGTTGTCTGCAAGGGCTTCCTCTGATTCAACGATTTTGTGCTTGGTAGGTGGATATGTCAAAGGTCAAGTTGGACGTGATGAAGCCCTGGATTGCCAAATGGGTCACTAAGCTACTTGGGTTCGACATATCTTTCTGATCCATGCAGAGGTACTTACATTTTTCACTGAAAATTAGCCCATGTGCTACGATCGTCTTGTTGTTTGTGACCTTGCGCCCTTTTTCTTCTTTTTGTAGTGTCTTTACTTAATGAGAACCCCAGCTCATTTACCATTGTGATAGGACCAAAATTCACGTCTAAACTTTGCACTACATCTACTGCACGTTTGCTTTGGTGTCCCGCTCTGACATGCATAAATGATGCTCAAGCAATGGACTAGCACGCAGAGTTGCAATTGCAGGCAGCTGCGCTTGCGCTACACATGTGCAAACAATTCCAACAGAATATATAGTAGTACCCCTATCCAGCACCCGCTGCAATACACGGATCACAATGTTTTATCAGTTATAAATACCATGAGATGAATCCAGCAAAAAGGTGTATGTTTGAAATTTCATAGATACAGATAGTAGAGTCATAGAGCTTAAAACCAAATTATCCCCATTTTGTTGCTAATGTTTTATCTGTTTCAATTATGAAGCAACTTCATCCCGGAAGTCGTAGCCTATCAAAGGACATCACACCAGCAGTTGTTGCCTCTGTTTTTCTAGTATAAGCTTTATGCAGAACTCACAGTTTCAATCATTGATTAGGTAAAAAATTTATCATACTAGAATGTTGGGTTGTTGGCCATTTTTTCTATTCTCTCTTCAATCTCTTCTTAGGTTTCTTCATTCCAAGATGGGTTAGTTGTTTCTTCAATCACCATTCTCGTGATCCTTTTCTATATGAATAAAAGAGTGCTTTTGTTTTCTTTTCTCTATTCTTATTTCAGAGAATTCCCAGATGGTGGATTTGGTACTACTGGATTTGCTCATTGGCATGGACAATGTATGGGCTTATTGTGACACAATATGGAGACCTAGAAGACCCCATCACAGTCCATGGTGAAAGCAAGTAGAAGATTAGCTATTATGTAACACATCGTTTTTGATACAATAGGGATTTTATGCCTGTTGTTGCACATGTTCTTGTGCTCTTTGCAACATTCTTAGCTTTCATGTACACAGTCTGCATCAAAAGGCTGAACTTCCAACAACGATAGGAACAAGATATGGTAGAAAAGCTCTTGAGAATTATTTTGGAAAACACTTCCTTTTCTCCTTTCATAGGGTGTAGTCCATGCATTCCACACATCACCAAATGTGGCGAGGTCTTATACAGATTTCTAGCCATTTAACCGTGGAACATTGCTAGAGCATAACTATGAAAAAGTTTTGTTCATGCCGAATTCATTTCACATTGAATTTTAAGTGAAACCAACTATGCAATTGGAAATAAGTACAAGGCTCTATAAAAGCGGAAAATATTTTTATTGTTTGATATGATACTCTAAAGGCAAGAGCAAATATGTATTTCAGTAAGCATGTTAAGCATTAGAGGATAAACTTGTTGTATTTGGTATTTCAGGAATGATCTTATTGGCGTACTTGTGCTTTTCTATGTCTTGCTGAACTTGGAGAAAAGTGTTAAGCCATCACCATAAATGAATTTGCATGTGTTACCTATGCAATCTCAATGATGATTTTGGTTAGGGCATCAGATCTACACCATCTTCTCGCTCCCAAGTCCTAAGCCAAAACATTGGATATAATTTAATTCGAGCATAGGGGCTCCTTTTCAACTCAATTTTCGATCTTTTGGCTAAGATCAAGTATAATATTTGTTTTACCAGTTCAATCAATATCTGGTATGTGAACAATATGTTCACTTTGATATTAAATTCACTTATTATGTGTATTTTTATGTGGAGGGTCTATTAAAACTCTCAAGTGTCGCTTAGTCACCCAATCAATATCATCAAATATGGTTGAGTACTGTCACAACGCATGGGTATTAGACTAGTTTGATATTCAAGTGTGACTTTGAACTTTTTATTTTTCTGGAAATAAATTGAATAAAACAAGTCGCTCAAATTTTATATAAAAAAGTCAAACTGATTATATATTGGGACTGAGGGGGAACTATTTTTATTTCTGTATCTTGGCCGTTAAATAGTACTTTTCTATTTTAAAGTATAAGAATTTTGATTTTTAAATAAGTATATTATTTGTGTTATATATATACACAATCATATATCTATAAAAGTCAAAATATCTATAATTTAGAATGGAAAGAGTAAAAGAAATTGAAGTTTGGAACCTTATTTAGTTAAAGAATTATTAATGTTTACCGCCATTTCAAGTATGCCCCCTCGTTAACAATATTACAAGAGGTTTTCCAGTAATCGTGCTAGGATTCATCTGAACAAATTGAAATTGCCTTGTTCCTTTATTTGCAAGTCGCTGCTGGGCTGACACTGATAGAGACCAGCTGATGAGTAAGCGAGCACTGATGTTAGGCCAACTCCTCTACTTGCCACCCCACTTCCCAGGTTGGTAGGTGCATCAAACCACATCCATATACCTCAAGACAATGCTTCAAAACCCAAGAACTGATCACCATCCCGAACCTCCAAACCTGCTCACGCGGATCCAGTCAAACCCTGACAAACCATTAGAAGCACCGGCAGATCGTCGGCTGCTAATAAGAGGCCTCCTTTCTCGACCGGCTACCTCGTCGTGACAGAGAGCCTCGCTCGCTCGCCCTCGCGTCTCGTTTCCTAGGAGAGAACCGGACAACACGATGGCTTGGGATAGGAAGGCGCCGCTGGCAGCTGCCCTGGCCACGGCGCTGGTCCTGGGGCTGTGCCGCGGCGACGTGGTGCAGTTCATCTTCGGCGACTCGCTGTCCGACGTGGGCAACAACAACTACCTGACCAAGAGCCTCGCCCGCGCCGCGCTCCCGTGGTACGGCATCGACCTCGGCCGCGGCATGCCCAACGGCAGGTTCTGCAACGGCCGCACCGTCGCCGACATCGTGGGCGACAAGATGGGCCTGCCGCGGCCGCCCGCGTTCCTGGACCCGGCGCTGGACGCGGACACCATCTTCAAGAACGGCGTCAACTACGCCTCCGGCGGCGGCGGCATCCTCAACGAGACATCGTCCCTCTTTGTAAGCTAATACTTGGCCTGCTGAAGCAGACTCGTAGCAACTGTATATATTAGGGTGAGCCTGGGCTCACCCTAAAATAACTCTGCTAGCTTCTTCACCTGACATTAAATGGCATCCTGCAGATCCAGAGGTTCTCGCTGTACAAGCAGATCGAGCTGTTCCAGGGCACGCAGGCCTTCATGCGCGACAAGATCGGCAAGGCGGCGGCCGACAAGTTCTTCGGCGAGGGGTACTACGTGGTGGCCATGGGCGCCAACGACTTCATCAACAACTACCTGCTCCCCGTCTACTCCGACTCGTGGACCTACAACGGCGACACCTTCGTCAAGTACATGGTCAGCACCCTGGAGGCGCAGCTCAGGCTGCTGCACGCGCTGGGCGCCCGGCGGCTGACCTTCTTCGGGCTCGGACCCATGGGCTGCATCCCGCTGCAGCGGTACCTCACGTCCTCCGGCGGCTGCCAGGCGTCCACGAACAAGCTGGCGCGGAGCTTCAACACGCAGGCGGGCGCGCTGCTGGAGCGGCTGTCCACGTCGCTGCCCAACGCCACTTTCCGGTTCGGCGAGGCCTACGACTACTTCCAGGACATCATCGACCGGCCCTACATGTACGGCTTCAACAACTCGCGCGCGCCGTGCTGCACGCTGGGCCGGATCCGGCCGACGCTCACCTGCACGCCGCTGTCCACGCTGTGTAAGGACCGGAGCAAGTACGTGTTCTGGGACGAGTACCACCCCACGGACAGGGCCAACGAGCTCATCGCGCTCGAGACGCTCAGGAAACTCAACATCACCGTCGTCAATAACGGCACTTCCAGCTAGCCGAAAGCCGCATGCATGGCAGAATACAGTTCTTGGGATTTTGCGTTTTGTAATGTAACTGAAGAAATCTAAGTCACTGGTAAGAAAGCATCATATATATGTGCGAATGTAATTACATATAAAAACGATTTTGTATATATACGCTATACGGGGGAAACGGATCTTTTTGTCTAGTGTCAAATAATTTGACGAGTATTTTTTTAGCAATGTTTAACATAAAACGCTCAATAAAAAAACCCTCGGCAAAGAAGCTCGAGTGCTTTTTTTTATACAAGACAAATACAATTTTCAAATCACTTTTTAAAGCAGTAAATTAATTTAAATGAAAAAGTTTTTAACTATAAAGTTGTATAACTTATCATCATGTACACTTTTTATTTTGGTTGTATGACAAAGTAAAAATAAATTTGTTAACAATGTTAAAACTATCATGTTGGATGAGTAAATGACCAAAACAAAATTTGTAGATCTTGAAAAGTTATAGAGTTTCGTAGTTTCCAACTTTTTGATCGATTTTAAGTGATCTTGTCAAACGAAAACTATGTCTTAATTAAAAAAAAATTGAATTTTTGAAATGGCCTCGGGTAGAAAAACCACCAAAATAATAGTTGTAGCTCTCGAAAAGTTATAAAACTTTGTAGTTGACAACCTTTTAGTTTGAAATCATTTTGCCATACAAAACTATGTTTGAATTTCAAATTTTAAATTTTTTAAACGATCTCGGATGGAAAACCTACCAAAACGAAAGTAGTAGTTCTCAAAATTTTATTTAACTTTGTAGTTGACAACCTTTTGATTTGAAATCATATTATCATATAAAAATATGTTTTAAGTTTTCAAATTTAAAAATCAAATTTTGCAAATGACCTCGGATCAAGAAACTATCAAAATAAAAGTTGTAGATCTCAAAAAGTTATGCAACTTTGTCGATGACAACCTTTTCGTTTGAATTTATTTAGTGCATTAAATAATCAATTTACTCTCGATTTGTTAAAATATGTGGGGGTGAAAAACGTAACATAAACACATTTGATATAGTGGTATAGTGGTAAAGATAGTGACATGCAAGGAGGTTTAGAGTTCGAATCCTGTTGACTATGAAGCAGTGAATTTAGTCTAAAAAATGGTCAATGACAGTGTTGGATGGTGCGGTGCTTCCCCCTGTTTTTGGGGGTTTTCCTGATTTTTATTTTGCCGAGTGTTTTTTTCCAAGTGTTTTTAAATACTCGGCACATGCTTTGTCGGATACTCGACAAAAAACACTCGGCAAAGAGTTCTTTGTCGATATTTTTTTTACCGAGTGCAAAAAAATATGTGAGCTCGAGTAAGAACCACCGGTATAAATAGTATGTTAACACTAGTGACTACCTTAAGTGAACCAACACCACCAGTGTAAATAACAGGTACATTGGCACTTGGCTTATGCCAACCGCTAGTGCAAATATATTGTTATTTACATAAACAAATATCTTTAGTAAATTGTTAATGTATTTTGTTTATATTGACGGTTTTCTTAATGAACCATCTATACCAAAATCGTCATAAATGATGCTTATTCCTCTATGGATTTTCTTTTGGGGGTAGCTGCTCAGAGTACATGAGGATCCAATACCATCCTCTTATCGCAAAATGTGGTTTGCTATATAAAACTAGTAGGTCTTTTGATTTTTATTGGTTTTCAGGAGAGAATAATCAAAGTACTCGTCTTTCACTCTAACATGAAGCTAGAAACCGACCACATTGACTATGATAGGATCCTTAATTAGCGTTGGGTTAGGGTCTTAGGTAGAATCTTTACTACTATTAAGAACACAAGGGGTAGGCTGTCATTCCTGGTTCTGCCATTCCCATTCCCAACTCCTGTGTGTTTTCATTCCCATTCCCAACTCCTATGTGTTTGCATTCCCATTCCTAACTGTGTCCCGCGCATGTGACCCGTTTCCCATTCCCAATTGTGTCCCGCGCACCGCGACCAAATTTTTACCAAAAAAAGCTAGCTGCGTGGGTTAAAGCTCACAGCCAACCAAGACTACACATGTTGTGGTGCGCACTAGACCTTTCTTGATACACACAGATGAAATCTTTATTTTTTCAAAAAGAAAAATAGTATCTACGAGTTCATTAGATGTACTGACCTCATATATTGAACAGATCCAGATCATCTCCAGGGAGATTGACATGCTCAGGAACAAGGTCTGGTTCAGTATTTGTCGCTCTGTTCCTGCAACAAAGCTCAGGCTCAGCAATTTCCGTCACCAAAGGTTCTTTGCGCTTCTGTTTTGCAGGAGGCCATACTGCAGGTTGTCAATGGTGTGCTTCAGGAAAGGGTACTGCAAAATCTGCGTAGCTATAATTACAATTTTTTTGTACTTGTGTAGGCGTTGGAAAAAGTTGCCTCCTGTTACGGTTTTCAGATGGATCATTCACCACTAGCTTCATTACCACTATTGGGTATGTAGAGTGAAATAAAAAAAGATCCTTGGTTGAGGAATTCTTATGTTACATGTAGAAGCTTTTATGAATTTTTTAATTGTACCCGTTGGATTTTGTAAACAGCATTGACTTCAAGATAAGAACTGTTGAGTTGGATGGCAAAAGGATTAAGTTGCAGATCTGGGATACTGCAGGCCAAGAACGTTTCCGCACAATTACCACTGGTATGCTTGTTTTCCTTCTAGCGAAGCTGATTCGTTTCCAAACATTGTATGACTGAAGTTTGTGATTGTGCAATTCTTCTTTGCAGCCTACTACAGGGGAGCAATGGGCATCTTACTTGTGTATGATGTCACAGACGAGTCATCTTTCAATAGTACTGACCCTTGTGTTACTTAAATGCCTTTTCATAGTCACTTCAGATTTGATGTCTGAATTCTGATACTGTCATTGGTGATGACTTGCAGACATAAGAAATTGGATCAGAAACATTGAACAGCATGCTTCGGATAATGTGAACAAAATTCTGGTGGGGAATAAAGCTGATATGGATGAAAGCAAACGGGTACGGAAACTATATATTTTGTACTTGTATTTGATCATTTAAACTTTATACATGCTCAATTTCTTTCGTAAAGGCTGTGCCCACTTCAAAGAGACAAGCTCTCGCAGACGAATATGGGATAAAGTTCTTTGAAACGGTTAGTGAAAATCATGACTAATGCCTACAGTATTCCTTTCTTGCACCATAACTGTTATATGATGTGGCTTTTTCCTAGGCATCATGCGCTTACATTTGCATAAGTTTGTGATGCATAATTTGTTTTTATCATTTGCTGCAGAGCGCAAAGACAAACCTGAACGTCGAGCAGGTTTTCTTTTCTATAGCAAGGGATATCAAACAGAGACTTTCAGAGACTGATTCCAAGCCTGAGGTGCGGTCCTTTGCATAGCGTGTTGAACCTTTGGCACGTCTGCTTTCTCTTCCACAGTTCCTTAGCTTACCTGTTTGCAGGATCGAACTATCAAGATCAAGGCTGAAGGGGAAGCTGATGCAGCAGAGGCGCAGAAATCAGCTTGCTGCGGCTCTTGAACGGTTGTGGCCGCAGGATAGTTTCATAATTTTTATTCTTTGCCAGCAAGTCTCTCCTTGTTCTTGAGCTATCACAATTGTTGTGGTTTGGACAAGTGGGTGTTACGTCAGAACTAATTACTTGCTATATTGCGGAAACCCTGCTCTTGATAACGACGATCGCATATGCAACTGGGCGGGTGGGTGGTTTGATCTCGTGATGGCTACTGCTATGGTTGTAGAGTCATAGAGATGGCATTGGAGTTGTCAAAGCTTTACAACCACCTTTGCTTGCGCCACTGGATAAAGGCCGGACTGGGAAACTTAGTTGTGGCCTAAATTTTTAGAACAATTTTTCAAACATAGAAAAATTATATTATTATAAAAACAACTTTTGGATGCACATGTATTTGTATCATCAAGCATTAGCATTTTCACAAGTACACTTTTTACTGTACTACATTCAGACTGTTTACTCAATGTCCACCTTGAAACAAGTTTGGTATGAGACTGCAGCTAATTTAGCATTGCATGTTATGTATCCAATACTGAATTTTCTAATAGTTTAATTTCACAACATACAAATTTATACCTTGCCTGTGAATCCCATGTTAATTGGCAATTGACCAGTGGACTGCAACATTAATTTCAATTGAGATGGTGCTGGAGTGCAAGTTGTGGCACAAGTTCCATGTGCTGGTCCGGTTCCACCACCCACCAATGTCGTGATGCCTACACAAATATAGATATAACTTAAAGTTTTCATGTATATCACTGACTAACCTGGGTCACATGGCACATAAGACACACATCATATTTGAAACTTAACTAAGAAATATATTTTCAAACATAAAAAATTTACAAGCAACCCAAGCTCTGCCAGAATGATTTACCCCAGTGTTGATTTGATACCCTTTGTTTGTAAAATGGTGAAATTTCCATGATAATCAAATGAAGTGTATTTGATTGCACCTAATATATGGTAGAAGTCAAGAAGCCTAACCGCTTGCAATTGCCTCTTCTGCCAACTGAGGACATATAAAGTGGACATGGCAATCTATGCCACCAGCAGTGACAATCATGCCTTCATATGCAATAACTTCAGTATTGACCTGCAATTTCATGAAATTTTATCTCTTTTCTTTAGCAAATTAATATGGAACGTTCAGTAAATAGTTAGTTACCCCAACAATCATGTTGTTATGGACACCATCCATGACATCAGGGTTTCCAGCCTTTCCAATAGCAACTATAAGTCCACCTTTTATACCGATATCAGCCTTGTATATTCCGGTATAATCAATCACAACATCATTGGTTATAACTGTATCTAGGCAGAAAGATTCTGGGTACCCTAAAGCTTGTACCATGCCATCACGCAGAACTTTTCCACCGCCAAATATGCACCCATCACCATAAAAGGCGAAGTCCTTTTCAATCCCAGCATAAAGATTGGTATCACCAAGCCTAATCTTATCACCGGTGGTAGGTCCATAAATGCTCGCATACTTCTCATGATCAACAGTACAGTCAAATGAACCATCACCGATAATACCTTCCCTGCATATAAACTTACTAGGTCAGTGCCCGTGCGTTGCAACATAATCATATAATACCATGATAACTTATGAATAAATGTGTATTATACTGTGATGAGATAGAGGATGGCGTTCTCAAGCTGTTCGGGATGATGTCGAAGCGAAACTCGGGCCACAGTCGAGCACCGAGCCCGTGATGCGAGGTCGCCCGTCTGCGAGGCACGCGAGGTGGAGGGGGGCAGTCTCGGGGAGGGGGCAATCTCCGGGATATGGTAGTGGAGTGGCGGCGCGCGGTCGAGAAGGTGTACGTGGCAGCCGGTGGAGGGATGACGCAACGGGCGGTAGAGAAACGTCAGGGTACAAATCGACCTAAGGCTCTTAATTCGTATTTTCCCGTTCACCTAGCATAAATAGATTAACCCTAGGATACTTTTTTTCTTTTTTGTTATTTCCTCGATGTGTATTTTACATACCAAAGTATTTTGCTATAGAGAATTTCTATTAATTAAAGGTATTATTGTTGGAATAAATTGTTATTTAATTTGATACATTGTGATCGCTAACATTGATGAATTAAGAGAAACGGAAAGAGAGGGATTCAAACACTTGGTAAACAAAAGTCTACATAGCAGTTCCAATGCTACGCCTTGAACCGCTTGGCCATCTCTCTTACATAATCTTATTATGGAAAATAAACTGAGTGAATAGCGAGTTTTCGTATTCCTGTAGTACAGGTACAGCCACAACGGCTCGGGAATTCCATGGCTCTATTGGATTGGATGGAAAAATTACCTTGACGTTTCTCTACCGCCCGTTGCGTCATCCCTCCACTGGCTCCCACGTACACCTTCTCGACCGCGCGCCGCCACTCCACTACCATATCCCGGAGATTGCCCCCTCCCCGAGACTGCCCCCCTCCACCTCGCGTGCCTCGCAGACGGGCGACCTCGCATCGCGGGCTCGGTGCTCGACCGTGGCCCGAGTTTCGCTTCGACATCATCCCGAACAACTTGAGAACGCCATCCTCCATCTCATCACAGTATAATACACATTTATTCATAAGTTATCATGGTATTATATGATTCCGTTGCAACGCACGAGCACTGACCTAGTAGATAATTGAAGAATAAAAGTTTAGAGGTTCTCTAAGGAAAACTTTATAGAAATGGACAAAGATTGAGAGGGACGATAGAGTTGGGGTTGAGATGGTCAAGGGTGATCAAGTAATAATGTAGTAAGCCTCTAAGAAAATTTGAGGCAGGTAGCCCGAAAAGCCCACTCGAAAAGGTACGTACAAACAACTATCTCCATCGACATAGGAGAATGGAAGATATGGTTAGCATGCTCCTTCCACTCTCCGATGGCTTTCTCCCGAAGTACCCCATCAGATACTAGGGCAAGCATATATGATTACTTCATCCTCAAGGACTCCTAGACAATGAAGGGGTTAGGTGACCTCATTTGTTATGCCATTCTCCCATCTTCATCATCTTGTACTTTATGTTGCCATGCCTTCTTTAACATCATGTGGATGTATGCATGGACTTTCACTCTCATTCAGTAAAGGGAGTCACAAGAGGGCTTGGTGACACGAAGGATGTGCACACAAGAGGGAGAGGGGTACAAAAGACTAAAAGGCAAGGATGGAAGGTGAATATTATTTACCATGAGATTATCTATTCATAAAAGGAATCAAGGGTGTATTTTCTATGGAGTCTACCATTACAACCCCAACGATAGAATTTTTACCATTACAAAACCTAATGGATATATCTTTTACCACGCATCTAATTGAGGGGTTTGTTATTGGCATGAAGATGAGTATGTGGTGGTCAGTTCACAATCAACACAAGCGAAAAATACTTGACTTTATTGCTTATTAGTTACACTAGCAAATAAGTACTCTACCAAGATAATATTGCAATCAGTTTAGGTACTCCATCTATGTTTGAGGGCTTATGCATCATGGATATTGTTACAATCAAGATTAGTTGAGTAAGTTTTTGGAATATAGTTATCATTGATGGGCTTGTAAGATCGCCATGTGGTACTCTACCATCATAGCAGACATGATTAAAGGTTTTAACCGTTGTTGTTATGTGATTTAAATATGTCAAACCACTCAATGACAAGCAGTATTTGATCGTTGTCAAGAGACATTTACTCTTCAACACCCCTAAGGATGTCTAAGACCCTAATAATCAAGATCATATACTCAGTACTCGATTTTAGGCTAGGTACTATAGGACATATGTTCTCAATGGACGGATTCAATGTTTTTGAATGGACTTATTAAGGTTAGAAGATTGCAAAAAGAACCCACAAGCTCTTTATGCTAAACAACACGAGGCTTGTGGGCTGCACCCCACTAGATGCGCTTTACAAAAAAAGTGCACACCATTTGAAGAAAGATTTGAAGAACACTTCTCATGGTTTCTCTTGAGAAGGGTACTTGAATGTTGTTTGATTCTACTCGACAAGAACTCAGATATTCAAGAAGACTTCAAACTTCAATCATGAAGAGCTTGGGGGCTTGATGGACCAAGATCCTTAGGATTCCCCGTAGGGACTGTTGGGGGAGTGCCTCTAGCCAAATGTCCTCAAACTAATGAGTATTATTCATTTCCACATTTGTTTCAGGATTAGTTATGTAAGCTTCATCTAGGAGAACTCTGTTACCTAAACAAAGTAACAACTTCATCATCAAGGAGGTAACAGCTTCGTCACCATAGTTCGGACAAAGCATTCTAGAAGGAGCAAATGCCACCGTTGATGTTGCAGGAGCGAAGTATGATTGAGGAAACTTGCACAACACATTTTGTAGAGGAAAATATGACAATGTCCCTAATAGGTACGAAGTTGTACACCGATAACCCCTATAAATAGATGTATAGTCCCATGCAAATGGACACCTTTTTCTTAATGCTCCATGTGCTTTCCTCACGTTCAACACACTGTCTCTGAAGCTATCTGAATGGTTCAACCTTAGAACTTTCTTTGTGTGCTTCAAAGGTATATTGTAATAAGCTTGTATTTATGGAGACGGTAAAATGAAATAGTGAGATATAATCTGTAGTTCTTTAGCTCAAATAACTTGTCTTGCCTTACATAACATTTGTTTTCATTTAATCTTATCACTATGCTTCACCATCTCTGCGTGAGTGAGCTAATGTGGAGAAGGTGTTGTTGATTTAATTGTGTTGCCATGTTCTGGTTTTTCATGGGAATCTTTATAGGTGACCAATAGGGATGACTACCCGGTATGAGATGTGTCATCCCAAGGACTACTAGGAAGACACAGAATAAGGTGTCTATTTTTCCATGGGAAAGGAAACTAACCTAGTCAACTATAGGGAAGTTGTATCTAAAGATGGAGAGTTCCACTATGATGGAAGAAGTATCCACCAGAATTCTAAGTTAGATAAATGAAAATATGTAGTATATAATGGCACGTTCATAGTAGTAGTTATTCTTATATTTATTTTATAGGAATCTTCTAAATGAAAAGACTAAGGCAATGTATATATATTATTAATATTAACATATAATGCTCTTATAATTTCATCAAATATAAAGATTTAAATATGTATTATTATAAAGTTATATATACACAAACACAATACCCTCTTTAGTATCTGTTATATCAACCAAATGGTACTAAACAACCCCTTTATTATTGGTTGGTGGCTAGAACCGGTACTTGGGATCTAGAGCATAGCTTCTATGCAGATACATATCCTTACCACCGGTTGGTGGATAGAACAATACTAAACGGGAAGGAGTATCCAAAGCGTGGCTATTCTACAATCACATAATTCCTTAGGTCATATACAACCTCATTTAATGTGGGGTCTTTTAAGGTGTCTCTAAGGGATTATTTAAAAATACAAGAGACAGACTCTTCGCGAAGAGACCGTTTCTTCACGACTCTCCATACATATTGTCTCTTAGCTGCATTTATGATCTAGAACCTCAGTTTTCCTATAGAGATCTCTTAGTTATTTTTGTACTTGAAAAACCGAACCAACGTATCAGGGTTGTACATGCCCTTAGGTCCTATTCGGTTTTACGGAGATTGAGACAAATTAAATTATCTTATATTCAATTTTGCATTGACTTAAGACATTTTAATCCCCTCTAATTCCCTTCAATACACTCAATATGGGACAACCTTCCAACTCCCATTGCATATGACGCTGGTAATACTGTCCGCTCTTTAATTGTTGTGTTCTTTCTTCACCGTTTTTTTGCAATGCAAGAATAGGATTTTTCACTCTCTGTTCCTTCGTTGTGTTTATTACTCCCTCCGTCGTTTCAGGCATTTAATGGATTCATACGATAATTAATGTATATGTTTTGTATACGTGTCTAAATTAATTGTCATCTATTTGAATATAGACATAAAAACTACTACCTCCGTTCTCGAATATTTGTTGCCCGCTAATTTATTTTTGAACTAAACCACGATATATAAAAAAGAATGGAGGGAGTAAGAGCTAAAGTGAATATTAATTTAGGACAATGAGGGTATAAAATTAGACTGAACAAGGGAGTGGCATGAATCTAACTATCTTAACTTCAAAGTTCACAATGAGGTGAAATTAATATATCCATGCCCTCATATGATTCCTAAATGATTACTCAGTTATTTTGGCACAGCATGATGAAGTACCAACCCTACATGCATGAAACCGATGAAATTGAAATAGATAATTATTTTTTAAAAAAATAAAGAGAAATGTGAATTGAAATATATATTTAATTTAAAAACAGTAAGAAATGGAAAGTGCTACGATTGAGCAAAGGGCCGCGTGTTGATGTTTGCAAGCTTTGTCTTGCAAGGACCGGCAACTTTGTTCCATATTTGTCGATTCGTTGTTTTACGATTGTTAATTACTTTCCAAATTTGTCCACCTCATGTAATTCAATTGAATATTAAATTAAAAATAAATCTTAGAACATGTAATTTACTCTTAGTTTTTTTATATTTTCTTCTACAGACCCTAAATTAACACAATAATATACATACTAAATCAATATCTATGTTAACGAAATTAATTTTAATTAATATCCTCCGATAACGCCCGACTTGCATGCGATGAGCGCGCGAACAAGCTGTGTGGCCCATCCGCATGTACATGTGGTTTGTATTTGTCGGGGGTGAATTGCATGGCGCCCCGCAGAGATCGAGGCGGGGACCGGCCATGGCCGCTCCACGTACTCCACCTCATCAACCTCACCACCTCCTCCCTCTACACACTGACTTCACATCTCCATCTCTCTCTCCACTCCCCCGCTTTTGCATGCGTCGCGGCAGCTCCCTGCCCCGAGACGATCGACGACCACGACGACGGTGGGGGAGGTCAGAGAGAGAGAGAGATATGAGCCCGTCCGCCGCCTGCGTTAAAGCGTTGCTGTTCGACTGATCATCCTCCACCACCGAGCTGAGTGCGCGTCGGCGAAATGGTGAGTTTCTTGTTGCATAATGTGGTGCTGCGGCGATGGCTGCTGTGAACCCTGATGCGGCGTGTTGGCTTTGCGACGGATTTGCTTGGGAATGCAAATGCTTTGTTGAGTAGGTCATCCAATCGTTTCAGAAACTCTTCTAGACGATTCATGAGACGCTCGAATCTCCATTGCAGGGGACCAAAGTTAACATAATCGTGGGGTCCCATGTGTGGGCTGAAGATCCCGATACTTGCTGGGTCGACGGAGAGGTGGTTAAGATCAATGGCGAAGAGGCTGAGATCCAGGCGACCAATGGAAAAAAGGTAATAACACATGCATTCGGATTTTGTCAGCTTTCTGGTAAATTGATTCTGGGCTTTGAATTTTTTTGTAACCCTACTACATACCGTCATGCTGCCATGCATGTTTTTAGATTGTTGCGAATTTGTCGAAACTATATCCCAAAGATATGGAAGCAGCTGCCGGTGGAGTTGATGACATGACAAAGCTCTCCTATCTCCATGAACCAGGAGTGCTGCAGAATCTGGCGATCAGATATGAGCTTAACGAAATCTATGTATGCCAATTTTTCTTTTATAGATTGCTGTGTGATCACTTTACTTTACTTGAACGGGTCGTTATTTCTGTAATACTAGCTAAGTTTGAAGCTTTGAGATTCACCCTATGTTGTTTGTGGCTGACATTTTATCATTTACTGATCAGACATATACTGGCAACATTCTCATTGCTGTAAATCCTTTCCAAAGGCTGCCACATTTATATGATCCGCATATGATGCACCAGTACAAGGGTGCTCCATTTGGAGAGTTGAGTCCGCATGTTTTTGCTGTGGCAGATGTTGCATACAGGTATGTCTGGTAGCTATATGAGGTTGGAACTTCTTCTTACATGCATGACTACCGTTACATGTTTTCTTGTTTTTCTATGTTTCTATATGTTTGTTTAAAAAAATAAATTTCTTGTATACCTTCTTTAGTGCACCACAAAGAGTTGATAGTTAGAATCAGCTCAGTGTTTTCACGTCATACAAGTTGTTCTCACTGTTGTTTTTTATTTGAACAGAGCTATGGTTAATGAGAATAAGAGTAATGCCATTCTTGTTAGTGGTGAGAGTGGTGCTGGAAAAACAGAAACAACAAAAATGCTTATGAGATATCTTGCCTATTTGGGTGGCCGAGCTGCAACTGAAGGAAGAACAGTAGAGCAACAAGTTCTCGAGGTAATACATCTAGTGTTCAGCATTTCAAGATAACTATATTGTTATATTATGTTGAAAACAAGATAACCGAATTATTTTACGCAACACCAACCCAAGTTTGAGTCAATTAATCCTTTATAATTATTAGTTACTTAGTACACTATTGACGGCAGAGTCGGTCTTAGCCAATTGGTGGCAGAGTTTACCTTCTCACTTTTAGATAGTAGAGTCAGTCTACAAGTGAGTCTGACTTCTGTATGGCGGTACCAACCTTTATATAAAGGGAGTGTTTGGCATGGCAGTAAAACTTCATGGGAGAGCTAGCCAGAGCTAACTTAACATTTGAACTCTAGAGTTATAGACTCCATATATTTTTTACAAATTTTTGGAGTACTTCATTTGCTTCATTTTACAAACTTTGCTCTTACGCTTTATATTATGAGGTGGCTAATCTATCATCACACATACTAACTATGCTTACTTATTGCCACGCGTTATATTATAGAAACTTCACTAAAAATAACTATATATAGATAATTCTAAAGTTTGCCATGGCAACAAAATATCTAACACTTTATGGCTTGCCAGTGTTATTGTAGAACTTTCTTGAAAGATGTCTTGATTTCTTGCATATCTTCAAGAAGATTTTAAAAATAAAGATGCCTTACTCATTTATTATTTACATGGTGAAATTTTCCTTACACATTTTATCATAATATTTATTCCTCAGTTGAAAACGTATTGTTTATTCTTGTGCCTGCAGTCAAATCCAGTTCTTGAAGCTTTTGGCAACGCAAAAACTGTAAGGAATAATAATTCTAGGTAAAATGAGTTCTAGGATTTGTATACGAATTGTAGTCACCTGCTTGTTTCTCTCCCCAAAACATGGAGTTGAATATGTCCAGGTCTCATTTTTTTCTTCTTTTCATAATGGTTGGTGTAGTCGGTTTGGTAAGTTTGTTGAGATTCAGTTTGACAAGCATGGGAGGATCTCAGGCGCTGCTATCAGAACTTACCTTCTAGAAAGATCACGTGTATGCCAAGTATCTGACCCAGAGCGCAATTACCACTGCTTTTATCTCCTTTGTGCCGCACCACAAGAGGTATTGATTTACGTTGTCCGTATGTTTGTGTTATGATATTTGGTTAGTAATACAACTACATCCCATCTGGCACCAAACTCTCAGGACGTCGATAAGTACAAATTAGGAAATCCTAAGACTTTTCACTATCTCAATCAATCAAACTGCTATGAGTTGGTCGGTGTAAGTGATGCCCATGAATATTTAGCTACCAGAAGAGCAATGGATATTGTTGGTATAAGTACTCAAGAACAGGTAACTCGATTATTTCGATTTTCATCGACATGATTGATGACTACTTTAACTAGATACTTTTTTCTCTCACTTGTTCACAATTTAATCTCTATATCCAGGATGCTATTTTTAGGGTTGTTGCTGCCATCCTTCATATTGGCAATATTGAATTTTCCAAGGGGAAAGAAGCCGATTCCTCTGTCTTGAAAGATGAAAAATCTAAGTTCCATCTTGAAACAACTGCTGAGCTTCTTATGTAACTACTTGTCTTTTGTTTTGTTTCATAGTCGATGAGATTATCATGTGCACCATGTATGGAGTGTTGAGGGGGGGAGGTCTATGTGTCAGGTGTAACCCTGGAGCCTTGGAAGATGCTCTTTGTAAGCGTGTCATGGTAACGCCAGAGGAGGTTATAAAAAGGAGCCTTGATCCTTACAATGCAACCATTAGCAGGGATGGTCTAGCGAAGACGATATACTCTCGCTTGTTTGACTGGTAACACATTGGTGCCATTTTGTTCTTTGTAGCATTTTTGCAACATACAAGAAGAAACAGAAGCTCATTCTCCATTGTAAACCACCACTGTTTTTTGTAGGCTTGTCGATAAAATTAATAGTTCCATTGGGCAAGATGCTAGTTCTAAATGTCTTATTGGTGTGCTGGACATCTATGGTTTCGAGAGCTTCAAGGCGAACAGGTAACCTTCGCTGCAATTTAATCTTGTATCTGCAATCCACAATGTTGTGTTGGAAATACTGACACACCATAATTTATACAGTTTCGAACAATTCTGCATTAACTATACAAATGAGAAACTGCAACAACACTTCAATCAGGTAACATTTGGTCACAAGGAATGTTTCATGTGCTCCTGATAGCTATTTATCAACCAAAATAATACACATTTATATCTGAGGTATTTCTTTGTTCTTTTTAGCACGTTTTCAAAATGGAACAAGAGGAGTACACTAAAGAACAAATTGATTGGAGTTATATTGAGTTTGTTGACAATCAAGATGTTCTTGACCTTATCGAGAAGGTACGCCAAGATATCAACATGGAATTTAATATAAAGCATTTTAAAGTTGAACATTCCAAATTATCTTAACTAGTCGGTTGCTCATGTGTAACTATGATTTCTATATTTATAATATTTAAAGTACATATTTCTATATTGAACATTGATGGTTATGATCTTTAGTGGTTAAAACTTGGGCGTGGGAGGGTAGAGCTATGGTTCAAACCCTAGTACCACCTCATTTTTGAACTTTTATTTCGCTCACTGCTCACTGGAGGAGAATATAGTAGAGGTTTTTTTTTCCTTTTTTCTTGACAATGCCATTTGACATGTTTTTTATTAAGAGGAAATAGAGTTTGAAAACAACAACTTCGTTATTTGTTTTCCCATTTTTGTGTTACCTTGCATCAATCATGCATAGTATATATATTGATGTGAAATGCAATCAAGCACTTTCCAATTATGAATACGATCAATATATGGTGTCCAGGGGGCTCTGCTTCCCCATGAGCTCTATTTGATTCCATTTATTCGCCAGCCATGCCAAATCCACTCTCGTCTTACTTCCTCTGTTTTTTATTTACATGTCATATTAGCTTTATGCTAAATCCTAAAATTATATCTTTGATCACTGATTTCAAAAAAAATACAAGAATTTTATTTCATTATTGTGCATTTGCAGAAACCTGGTGGTGTTATCGCACTTCTTGATGAGGCATGGTATGCCTAACGACCATCTTTCCTGTTTTTTTTTCCGTGTCTTCTTCCCCATGTATATTCATTCCTGTTTTTTTTAACTGCGTCCGTCCAGTATGTTCCCCAAATCCACACACGAGACGTTTGCCCAGAAGCTATACCAGACTTTTCAAAAGCACAAGCGGTTTGTGAAGCCGAAGCTATCTCGTACCGATTTTACAATCTGTCACTACGCCGGAGAGGTAGGTAGCATTTTTCTTTCATCATCATGTATCGAACTCAGCTACATGATGGTATCATCCTACACTCTTGTCTACGCTGATGCTTTGTGGACTTTGTGGTGGTATTCAGGTGCTGTACCAGTCTGATCAGTTCCTTGACAAAAACAAAGACTACGTTGTGGCGGAGCACCAGGAACTGCTGAGCGCTTCTAAATGCTCGTTTATCTCCGGATTGTTTCCGCCTCCGCCAGAGGAGACGTCCAAATCGTCCAAGTTCTCTTCCATTGGAGCTCGCTTTAAGGTCAGCTCTACATTTTTTTTTCTTCATTTTTCTCTCGGTCTCGCTATTATCCATGGCGGATCGTTCACCTCTATGTTTTTTTCTTCTTCCTATGCTGCAGCAACAACTTCAAGCCCTTATGGACACATTGAACTCCACAGAGCCTCACTACATTAGATGTGTGAAGCCAAACAATGTCCTGAAACCAGCGATCTTTGAGAACGTCAATGTCATGCAGCAGTTGCGCTGTGGTGTAAGTGATCTTGGCCTTGGGTGACTACGTACTGTGCATTTGGAAAAAAAACAGCTTGACTACGTTTCATTCAATTCATCATCAGGGTGTGCTTGAGGCCATCAGGATCAGTTGTGCCGGGTACCCGACGCGTCGCACATTCTACGAGTTTCTGCATCGTTTCGGAATACTTGCGCCTGAGGCCCTCGAAGGGAAGTAAGTCCGCTACTGAACTCGTGTTCATTTTGTATTTTTTTCCGCAATAATGGTGTTTGCTAGCGCTTCTGACGTCGGCGTATTTTGCTTTTAATATCCTAATAATAACAGTAGCGATGAGAAGGCTGCGTGCAAGAGGATCTTGGAAAAGAAGGGTCTTTTAGGCTTTCAGGTGACATGAACTCAAAATTCTTTGTTTTTTCCCCCTCGACCCCTTACGTACTACTAACTCGGATTTATATTTCTTAGATAGGTAAAACAAAAGTTTTCCTGAGGGCCGGCCAGATGGCTGAGCTAGATGCCAGGAGGACTGAAGTGCTCAGTGCCGCGGCAAAGACGATCCAGGGGAAGATGCGGACACACATCATGCGGAAGAAGTTCCTTTCCTTGAGGAAGGCGTCCGTGTGTGTCCAGGCGATATGGAGAGGCACGTTTTAATTTGCATATCATGTTTCATTTTTTTGCTAACCAGTTCACGAGATATCATGTGCTTCACGTTTTAGGAAGACTGGCTTGTAAGCTGTACGACAACATGCGGAGGGAAGCGGCCGCCATCAAAGTTCAGAAAAACCAGCGCAGGCACCAGGCGAGGAGATCCTACAAGCTCCGCTACGCTTCTGTGCTCGTAGTGCAGACTGCGCTGCGAGCGATGGCGGCGCGGAACGAGTTCAGATTCAAGAAGCAGTCTACGGGAGCAGTTACAATTCAGGTGGGCCTCTTTGAGTTCAGATTTAATTAAGAAGCGGTTACGATTCACGGAACGAGTTGGATTGTGTAGCATTATTGCTGCCTGAAATGCTTGCTCTGGCCGCTGATCTCCTCCATGCATGCATGGCTGCAGGCTCGCTACAGGTGCTATAGGGCTCATAAGTACCACAAGAAGCTGAAATGCGCAGCCATTGTTGCACAGTGCAGATGGAGAGGAAGGATCGCGAGGAAAGAGCTGAAGAAACTCAAGATGGTATGCATCATATTTAGAGTTATGTAGCAGCATCAGAGTGTGCAAAAAGGTTGTCATTTCTAATGCGTTGCGGCGATATGCTGTCATCTTCTGCTCAGGAAGCAAGAGAAACGGGTGCGCTCAAGGAAGCGAAGGACAAACTCGAAAAGAAAGTGGAAGAGCTCACATGGCGCGTGCAGTTAGAGAAACGACTAAGGGTATCTTTTCTTTCTTTCTTTTATCTTCTTTGTTCCTTCTCATATCTTCTCATAGTTGGATCAGTATTCCAGCTTCTGTAGTTTTAATATGAGCTCCGGTATTGGCAAATAACTATTTTTTTCAATAATCTGACACAAATGAACTCATGACGTGCAAACAGACAGACCTGGAAGAAGCAAAAGCTCAAGAGGTGTCGAAACTGCAGAACTCTATGGAAGCATTACAGGCTAAACTGGACGAGACAAACACAAAGCTCGCTAAGGAGCGAGAAGCTGCTAAGACTATCGAAGAAGCGCCTCCTGTGGTGCAGGAAACTCAGGTCCTCGTCCAAGACACCGAAAAGATCGATTCCTTGACAGCAGAGGTTCAAGACCTTAAGGTTCGCCTGCCTACAGCAACTGTTTGTCCGGAATTTCCTACTCATTTTTCTAATCCTTTTTCGACAGCATGCATGACCCCCCCATCAGACAAACTTTTGAAGTGCCTCATGTTTTGATGATTTTGACACCTACGCTTCGTGACGTCTTGGCTTCATTTTTGCTGTAGACTTCATTACAATCAGAGAAAGAAAGGGCTGGCGATTTGGAAAAGAAACACTCTGAAGAGCAACAGGCGAATGAAGAAAAGCAAAAGAAACTGGATGAGACTGAAATAAAGATGCGCCAGTTTCAGGACTACCTGAGAAGGTTAATGCTTTCTACTTCTGCACGACAGAACAGAGCCATGTCCAAATCTATCCTCTTTTCGCCTTGATCTTTAGATAAAAAAAATGTGTGATCTTCATGTCCTCATTCAGGTTAGAAGAGAAACTCGCTAATGTAGAGTCTGAAAATAAAGTGCTCCGTCAGCAAGCTGTCTCGATGGCTCCAAGCAAAATCCTTTCCGGCCGCTCCAAGTCCAATCTGCAAGTGAGTGGGTGCTGCTATTTCTTTCCCATCTTTATCTTCGATTTTTTTTTTGCAAAGATTCCGTTCGATGACTTGCCCTTCCCTGTTTGGTCTACAGAGAAACTCCGAAAATGTTCAAGTGTCAAGCAATGATCCAAAAACAGCTCCAGTGAGTGTGGCTTCCCAATTCCCATTAGGTTAGCAGCAGACATTAAACTACCTGAAATATGTCGAGTAAACCTTTGTTCGTCTATACTGTTGGTGCTTCAGGAATCCAACAGCACGTCCTCACCTAAGAAGGAGTACGATATCGATGACAAGCCACAGAAGTCGCTCAATGAAAAGCAGCAGGTGTGTGGCACCTACTGCCACCTACCTACTCATGTGTCGTCAGGATCACTGCTCTGTCCACTGACATGTTCAAAAACCGTTGCAGGAGAACCAAGATCTATTGATCAGGTGCATCGCGCAGCACTTGGGCTATGCTGGGAACAGGCCAGTCGCTGCTTGTATCATATACAAATGCCTTCTCCATTGGAGGTCGTTTGAAGTAGAACGGACAAGTGTTTTCGATCGCATCATTCAGACCATTGGGCATGCGATTGAGGTTGCGATCATGGATTCGATTTTTCTTACCATCACCTACAGCGCTAAAGTAACATCACTTCATTTTTATTTTATTTTTTTTTTGCTTGTGCTTGTGCTATGTATGTAGACACAAGACAACAACGAAGTCCTAGCATACTGGCTTTCAAATGCTTCGACGCTGCTGCTGCTGCTTCAACGGACATTGAAGGCGAGTGGATCCACCGGTATGGCTCCACAGCGTCGACGGTCGTCTTCTGCTACACTCTTCGGACGAATGACGCAGGTACATGTTCTTATTGTAAGAACTCGTCTTCTTTTCTTCTTCTTCTTTAATCTTCATATTTAATATGCCTTTTTTTTTTATTCCAGAGCTTCCGAGGAGCGCCACAGGGTGTAAATCTTTCTCTCATAAATGGAAGCATGGTTACTGGGGTCGAAACTCTGAGACAGGTCGAGGCCAAGTACCCGGCTTTGCTGTTCAAACAGCAGCTCACAGCGTACGTGGAGAAGATATATGGAATGATCAGGGATAATCTGAAGAAAGAGATATCTCCCCTGCTTGGCTTATGCATTCAGGTATTCATGATAACCATCATGTTGGCTTGTCTAACTGATAACTTAATGAAAACGATTTCTCCCTATCAATACCAACAACGCAGGCCCCGAGAACATCAAGGGCAAGCTTAATGAAAGGGTCTTCGCGTTCAAACACTAACACTGCTGCCCAGCAAGCTTTGATTGCTCACTGGCAAGGAATTGTGAAGAGCCTAGGGAATTTTCTGAACATACTGAAAGTGAACAATGTCGGTATAATGTTTCTTTTCTCTTCATTTCTTAGAACAGATTTTTTTTTTGAACAGCATGAAGAACATCTTTCATATAAGGTTTTGCATGATAATTAGACATGATTAAAGCGTGCGCCACCGTGCCTGGCTTGTGTATGTCGATGCTGCAGGTTCCTCCTTTCTTGGTGCGAAAAGTATTCACTCAGATATTCTCATTTATCAATGTACAACTATTTAATAGGTAAAGTACGTTTAAAACAGAGCTGTTAAGTACTGTTGACTTACCAAAATCCAGAAGTGTCTTGCTGAGCTTCATTTTAACATGGTCTGTCTGTCTTCAGTTTACTACTGAGAAGGGAGTGTTGTTCCTTCAGTAATGGCGAGTATGTAAAGGCAGGATTAGCCGAGCTTGAACATTGGTGCTATAGGGCTACTGATGAGGTATCATTAGCTACTCTTGTTATTACATGCTGATTCTAGATGATATAAACATATTCATGAATGAGGATTGCATAACACTTTTTGTTCAAAACATAACAATGCTTTTCCTACTTGCAGTATGCAGGTTCAGCCTGGGATGAGCTTAAACATATTAGACAAGCTATTGGTTTCCTGGTAATTTGTATTTCCATTTCCCTTATCATGATAATGGTTGCAGCTTGAAAAAAAATAGCAGAATGAAATATACAGTTCTCTCATTGATCCTCATTACAGGTAATTCATCAAAAGCCAAAGAAAACATTGGATGAAATAAGTCACGACCTTTGTCCGGTAAGGGACAAGTGTTTATTTTCTAGTTTTGTCCCTCGTTCTGCTAGCATTGGATCTTGTTAACAACCTCATGACTTCCTTTTCAGGTACTTAGTATACAACAGCTATACAGGATTAGTACTATGTACTGGGATGACAAGTATGGAACGCATAGTGTCTCCCCAGAGGTAAGCTTCAAACTGTACCGAGTTTTTTGCATTTCATTGCAGGTGGATAATAATTGACCATATATGATTATCATATTAGGTAATATCAAACATGAGAGTGTTAATGACAGAAGACTCCAACAATCCTATAAGCAATTCATTCCTCCTGGACGATGACTCGAGGTTACTTTCTCTTCGCTCATATCAATCCTTTGTCCTGCGCTACTTTCTTTTTCTTTTTGAAGTGCTTCTACTTATGCATCTGCACTTTCTAATGCAGCATACCATTCTCTGTCGATGACATATCCAAATCGATGCAGCAGATTGACATATCTGACATCGAGCCACCTCCATTGATCCGAGAGAACTCTGGCTTTGTATTCTTGTTGCCGCCACCTGAATAGATGTGTGGCATGATGGTCAATTTTGTCAATGATTGCAAGAACCTAAGAATGGTTATTGGGCGACAATCTATGCAGAGCTAGATTTACTTATGCCCAATGGAATGGAGTGAATGGCTTCGTCGTAGGTAGATGTTGATCATCTACACCATGGCAAATGTAACAAATCCGCTAGGTTTTTATGGCATGCCTGGACTCACCTAGTGTTGATCCACCTCTAGTCAAGTAGTTGTGCACCCCATAGTGCTACTGTTTTCCTTTTTGTTTCCATTCAGCTTTGCCTTTGATTATTCCAATGCTTTGGTACCCTAGTTCAAAGTATAGTTTAGAAGGTCTTAGTAAAACCAGTAGAAATTCCTTCC
Organism: Zea mays; assembly: GCF_902167145.1. Taxonomy (NCBI): domain Eukaryota; kingdom Viridiplantae; phylum Streptophyta; class Magnoliopsida; order Poales; family Poaceae; genus Zea; species Zea mays. Next base: position 5,579,531 of record NC_050104.1, on the reverse strand, counting down.
ACTGGTTGTTTTTAGTTCTAGAGCTTTTTGTTCTGAGTTCGCTAGAGCTGGGTAATAGGATGTTTACTTTCCTCCCTCGTTAATGGTTCAGTTCTTTGGTGACATCTTTGTATTATTACTGATCTTGTGTATACATTACATTGAACACGATGCCTACAATGTTATAGATGGCTATTCCGAATAATGAAATTATTATGCTTGTGTATTTCCCTTTCTATTTTAAATGTATGTTCTGTTCTTTCTAGACGCAAGAGGTCAACTGCTTTTATTTGTGACACTGTTTTACTTCGGGGATAGTTTCATACCTTGAAAAAGTCCATTTTAGCTCTTTAGACTATCAACAGCTTATCCATCCACATACTCATATTCAAACTTTACTCTGCGAACAATACAGTCTACAATGTAAAATAGTACAAAACAGTGTTTTAGGTGGTCACACGGGTGAATTATTAGCAGCCTTGGAACTCCACTCTCTCTCACAACACTCTTACGCTTGACTCAAGGAGATCAGAAGAGGGTGGGCACAACACAAGCAAGTAGGCGTTGCTAGCTTCTCTCGGTGGACACAGGAATACAGGATGCTCACAACACAGGCACACACTTGTTTCATGACGGCACTGCACACCAGAACCAACACAAACTCTACTTTTCTCTCGACACTGCACACTAACTCTAGACACAAGCACAATACTACCACTGTCGCTTTGCATACAGGCTTCAGCTTATATGCACACACGCACTGCCCACGATTGCATGCATGTAGCCACTAATCACATGCATGCTGTTACACCGCCATTGTCAGATACTCCACATGAGGAACTCCATCCTGGTGAGCGTGGAAGAAGCGTGCGTCACACTAATGTTTGAGTCGCAGGTCTTGAGCGGGTGTAACTAAGTGCAGCCATGTTGTTGCTGTCATGTCTGGGTGTAAGTCTCTGGCGTGTTGGGTTGTGTTCTTCGGTCACCAGTTGGTGGGCCATGTTCCTAAGTAGTCGCATATATGCTGTTGCCTTGGGGGTAGGGAGAACCATGTATGAACTTTGCTCTGAATCAATACAGTCTGTCTCTAGTTCCTCCCCCATTCTCGTCTCCTACCTCTGCTCCCTCTCTACTATCTTCTCCTTCCATTAGCAGTAGCTAACAATTGGTATCAGAGGGCCTTCGTTCCTCAGCCATCGCATCCATGGTGTCTCCTTCACTGGTTGATGCTCAACTCACTCAGGCGTTGGAGCACCAGATCCATACAATCCTCGCTGAGCTCGACAAGCGGTTCACGACGATCGACTCCAAGTGGGAAGCGCGAGTCGAGGCGGCGCACCAAGCAGTGGTGGGCGCCGTCGTGGAGTGGCGACCCCGGGTGGATGCCTCCATCGAGCATCTTCAACAGCACCAAGCAGATGAAGATGTTGTCGGCGGGTTCGGTGATGTGGGCGTTGTCCCAGATCCAGTGGAGGAGGAGGTACCTGTCGACACGCCCACCAAGTGTTTGATGGGAGCCCTCAACCGCGAAACCTATCCTCGACAAGGGCTTCAAGCACAGCCGTCCAGCCTAGTGTGCCCACTCATGGAGTTATTTGAGTTTGTAACAATCTCGTCGCGCGGCTTCGCCACTATATTACTCCGCAGCTGCGCATCGCCAATTTGGTATTATGCAGCACATATCTGCGCCATATTGGGACTGTTATTCTTCCGAACTCTGTTACCGTCTATGAACTGTGGTAAAAGTCAAGTTTGTCCCTGCTGTAACCACGACGCAAGCAGCCCCTCCCCTGCTCCTCCTATCATCTTCCCCAAGGCGAGCTCCACCAGCTGGATCTCCAGGGAGCCCCTGCGACCTTGGCCATGGCCGACCTCCACTTCTCCCTTGGCAGGCGCTGCCCTCCTCTGGTCCGAGCTCGAGCAGGTGAGCTCGCCCCATGGCCTCGGCTCCTAGCCTCCAGGCTCGGCTACGAGGACACCACGCTCGCCCTCACCCTCCGCCTCCCGGGCTCCGACTCCGGCCGTTCCTCCTCGCTCGCCGCGCCCTCCGCTGCGCCGTCACCCAAGGCGCGGGTGGTGGGGTGGCCGCCGGTGAGGTCGTACCGCAAGAACGCGCTCGCCGACTCCAGCAAGGCCAACCGCGCAGCCAATTTCGTGAAGGTGGTCGTCTCCCGCCGCTCCTCGGCCTCTGCTCCTCCCGCGCCCGGTTCCCATCGCCGCTCTCTTCCCCAGCGCGTCTTCTTCCCCAGCCGCGCCGTGCCGAGCTGCTTCTTGCGCACGCGCCGTGCCGAGCTCGCCCCCGACCTCTGCTCTTCCCTGGCGCGTCGCGTTCTTCCCTGCACTTGCCCATGGCGGCCGAGCTCCCAGCCTGCGCGCCCTCCGGTTCTCTGTGTCGCGCGCTGCTCCAGCTCCCACGGCGCGCAGCCTCCCTCTCGGCTCACCGGATCTCCCAGCGCCGCGCCCAGCTTCTTTCTCCCTCAGCTCCCGCGGTTCTCTCTCCATCTCCCTCCGTTCTCTGTTGCGTGCCCAGCAGAACTCCCCTGCGCGCCCGGATTCTCTCCTTCCCTACTCGAATTTGGTCAGGCCCGTGCAGCTCCCTGGCGCCCTGCTTCCTCTGTTCTCTCCCTGGACGCGCACAGCGTTCCGTCGAACTCCTGCGCCGTGCCCTGCTCAGGTTCCATGGCCGCACCAAATTCCCTGCGCGCGCTGGCCTACAACTCGACTGCACACCTCCCTACTTGTCATGGCCACCGTGCCCTGCTCCCTGATTTCTGCTCGCCGCGCGCGCTCATCTCTCTGTTCGCCTCTGCGCACAACTCTCCGAGCTCCATGGCCGGTTCCCTGCTCGCCGGGGATGCTCCTGCTCCAGCTCAACCTCGCCTTGTGCGCTCTGTTTTCTTGGTCTCACGCGCGGCAAGGTAGTACTCCGGTCAAGGGTAGATTAGTACGAAGGGGTACATAACCTGCATCAAAAGCAATAAAACAGACGTTAATGGAGCGCGGGAGATTAACTGTCCCAATCTGGCGTGACTTTGAACTCCATAATACCAAACTGGCGAAGTACAGCTGCGGAGTAATAAACTGGTGAAGCCGCGCGACGAAAATGTTACAAACTCAAATAACTCCCCACTCATGCTGGTCGCGGTGACTGGTTCCGTCTCTGGTTCGACCCCTCCGTGCTGGTCGCGCCGCTCACCAGGTACCTCACTGAGCGGATGACGCTCTCCTACGACGCCAACGCCGACGACGACGAGGAGTCTACTGGCGTGCTGGACGTTGCTTTCCCACCGCCTTCAACGACGACTCCATCGATTCCAACGACACCGAGGGCTTCTACGCGTGGGCAAACGCCGAGGACACGGAGGCAGCCCTGCCACCATCCTCGCCGCTGCCCCGGACGCTCTCGAGCCTCATCCACCACACGTTAGCTGGGGACGTCGTCCATGCCGCCTTCGACCTAGTCTGCCACACTGCAGTTCCCCTGCGCGGCAGCGGCGGCCACCACGACGCCAAGCAGCTGGTTCCGGACACCACCTTCTCAGCATTCTTCCACAAGTCCGTCGTCGCGCTCGCCTCCACCAAAAACATCGTCGGCCTCCACAGCATACTACATCGCCAACTCGGCCACCTTCGCCCGAGAGCGCCTCCCAGATCACGGTTGGGTCAGCTTCGTGGTGAACGCGCAGGCGTTGTGGGAGGAAATAGGGGAACGGTCGGTGTGGGTGCGCGATTTCAGCGGCATCGAAGATGCAGACGCTCACGTCACTTGCCTTCTCTGACTCGTCTTAGACGCCGACCACAGCGGGCAGCTCGCCAGCCGCACCCAGGCGGCTATCGCGTGGTCGCTGTGTTCCGACGGCCTCCATGAGGAGGAGGACGAGGTTCTCAACGCCTTGCCCAACAGGTGTTTGATGAATTGCTTCATCCTCATATGGAGTTGTTTCTCCCCCACTCTGTGTTGGAAAATTCCATGGCCACCACCCTTTTCGTTGGAGTTATTATACTGGAGATCATGCATTGTTTATCAAGGAAATCGCAGCAACCGATTCTTTGGAGCATCTCAACTCTCTCCGGAATGTGCTTCAAGCAAGTGGTGAACAGGTTGTTTCTCGTGGATTTGGAAGACCTTATGTGTTCATTGCAGAGATGCTAAAAAGAGTTAGACGTACATCGGAAGCCAAAGATTCAGCTCGAGTGGCACTGAAATCACCATGGTGGACGCTTGGCTGCAGTTACGAAGAGGATGATGAACTACCTTCATTGTTAGATAGATGTCTGCTATTGTTGATTTGGGAAGATTGCACTTATCACATGTCTGCTAGTGCAATTTCACATCTAACGGACTTGGAAGATCTATATTTCAGCAGATCAGCTAATAATGGAGTGTTCATTTGTCTACAGTGCTATGGTGTTCATAGAAGCGTTGGGACACATGTTTCAAAGGTGCTGTCAGTCACTCTAGATCAATGGACAGATGATGAGATCAACTCCATAATAGAAGTTGGTGGAAACTCTTATGCCAATGCTATATACGAAGCACTTCTGCCGGAGGACTATGAGAAGCCGCATCCAAATTCTAGCCAAGAAGAGAGAGCTGAATTCATCAGATCGAAGTATGAGTTGCAAGAATTTGTGAAGCCAAGCCTCGTTTCCAGCTATAAGGGCTCCTTAGGGGAAACCAGTTCTCAAAAACATACAGGTAATTCCGTGTTCCTTTCTGCTAGTTTCAGCGGTGAGGCTGGAATGCTTGAGAGTATTGGAATACTAAAAGTTAAGGTGATAAGAGGGACTAAATTGGCTGTAAGAGACCTGATGAGTAGTAACCCCTACGTTGTGCTGAACCTAGGACAGCAGAAAGCAAAAACTTTTGTGAGTAAATGTAATCGGAATCCTGTTTGGAATGAAGAGTTTAAGCTGTCAGTTTCCCAGCAGTGCGGGCCTCTGAAGCTTCAAGTGTTCGACCACGACATGCTGTCAAAGGACGATTCAGAAGCAAGAATTCTGGTTTCAGAAAAAGATTGTCGGTGGTACAGTTCAAGACCTTGGAACACATGCTCCTTCACTTAGGGCATCAGGATTCTGGATGTGCTCAGATTCTGCATCGACTTGAGGGCAACTCGAGTTTTAAGGAGGGAATGTTATACCGCCATTGTCAAATACTCCACATGAGGAACTCCATCCTGGTGAGCATGGAAGAAGCGTGCGTCACACTAATGTTTGAGTCGCAGGTCTTGAGCGGGTGTAACTAAGTGCAGCCATGTTGTTGCTGTCATGTCTGGGTGTAAGTCTCTGGCGTGTTGGGTTGTGTTCTTCGGTCACCAGTTGGTGGGCCATGTTCCTAAGTAGTCGCATATATGTTGTTGCCTTGGGGGTAGGGAGAACCATGTATGAACTTTGCTTTGAATCAATATAGTCTGTCTCTAGTTCCTCCCCCATTCTCGTCTCCTACCTCTGCTCCCTCTCTACTATCTTCTCATTCCATTAGCAGTAGCTAACACGCGACCACCACTCGCACACACAACGTGGACACACACGTTGTCTGCCTCTGGGTGCAGTGGCAGAGCAACATAAAATTAATGCCACTCTATAAAACTTGAAAGTCACATTAAAAACTATCTAAGATATTGTGTGGCTAGATATACCACTAAAATTATAATGTACCACAAACATAGACTAAAATACTCCCTCTATTCTGTTTTTATTTGTTGTGTTTTAGTTTAAAAATGAACTAGCTGGTGACAAAGAACAGAGATAGTAGTACTTATCTCAATTCAGCACCTAAAAATACAACAAAGTTGATAAAAAGATAAAAGTGCCTAATTAAAAGTGATTTGGTACTTCCTCGCCTCTAAGAGCTTCGTTGATATTAGCATGTGAATTTGAACCTACACATTGCAAATTAAATATTTCAAATAAATAAGGAATGCAATATGTGTTAGGATTTATGGGCTAGGCCCAAATTGAGAAAATCAAATAAATCCCAGGAAAATCTCAAAAGCCAATATAAGTGGATGGCTAAGGAATAGGTGGAACCAATAGCACCATATTGCTAGTTCTAGTGGAGTAGAGCTAGCTTAAATATGGAAGCCACACTCACTCACCAAGTCATGGATGAGAGGAGAGAGTGTGGAGAGCCACACGCGCACGCTCGCTCGCCTGGCCGGGGCGGGGCGGGGCGCGGGCGCACGACATGTGCGTGAATGGTCCGCCGAAATCCGGCCCTTCGCCTTGCGGGGGCGCGGCTTCCTTTTGCCGTTTGAATTTTTGGTTACTTGGCTGTTAAGTTTAGAATCCTAACCGATCGCTATAAAATCTAAACTGAACGCGAGATTTTCACGGGCGGATAAGATCGAAGGTAGCTATCTTGTCGCGGACTCGGCCGTATAAAAGGCGCCTGGCAGCCAGCCTCCAAATCCATCCCAGTTTCGCTTTCGCCTCTCTTCATAGCTGAGCGCCTTCCAATTCCCTTCATCCCGACCGCAGACGTGCATCTGCGATCAGGAGAGCAGGTCTCCGGAACCCTTCGTCTTCTTGATCCTGCACCGGGAGAGGGCGAATAAGGTTTTTGGGAAGCGTCTTCACGCGACTGCTCGTGATCTTCTGACCTCGTCGATCCTGCTGACTTTGCTGCTTCGACGTCATCGACATTGCTGATTCTGGCGCGCGTCATCTATCAGTATGTCTAATCAGTACGCATCATCTGATTTGGCTTTTTACTTTAGTTCTTCTGATTTGGTCATGATTTATATTTGGAATTTAATCTAGAATCTGTCTAATTATTCAACAATATGACAGTGGACAAATAGCCAGATAGGTAGAAAAAGGGAGGAACATGGGAGAAGAGAATACTCACAAATCATAGTTCAGTGCGTGGCTGGAGGTGCGGTGGCGGCCTTGACCAGGGAGGGGAGGCCGGCGCGGCACTGTGATGGACTGACGGTGTGGAACCGTGGAAGCCGGACGTGTAGCCGCCGCCGGCGGTCGTGGAGTGGAGGCTGGAGCCGAGTCGCCGGCGAGGAGCGAACGACGCGCCGGCGCAGGCCCGCGAAGGATCCGTGGAGGTCGGCAGTGCGCAGGCAGGGAGCCGGGAGGTTGCCGGACTGAGGGAGCACCAGTCGCCTGCCGCGCTCAAGTAGAAAAGCAACAAGCCGGGCCGCCGGCGAGCTAGCCGCACTCGGGCAGAGGAGCAGCAGGTCGCACCGAGGAGCCGATTGCAGCAGCGGCGGAGGCACCTTCGCGGCAGCACCCAACGGAGGAGACGAGCAGTGGCGGGCTGACGACGGTGGAGGTAGGGATCGAGGGAGGCAGGGAGCAGCCGAGCAGACCACGCTGGCGTAACAACGTGCCAATATGAAGGTAGAAGAGTAAGATATGATTTTCGATGCAAATGTATGAGAGAAAGAAAGTATTAAAGTGGTTGGAGTGATTTAAAACAGATCATAATTTCTTATGTAATATTGTTTTCTATAACTTAGAAGCTAGACTAAATTGTCTAAGAAATCCAACTAGTATACTCGTAGCTATTTTAACTGTTTCTAAAACTAATTGATTTATCAATTAAATTCTTGAAAATTACTGGAATGTTCTTGAGCTAAACTTGAAAAATTATAGTAAAATGGTCTGCTTTTATGGGTGTTTATTTGGGACTGCTCAAGATTTTAACTACAGCATGGAGTTGTAGTTTATAAACTAGTCGGTTGCTCGTGCGTTGCGACGGCTTACAATAGTACCCACGTAAACTATCCACAAAAAAATCTCAAAGTTTTTTATTATTTGTCTGCTCCCCGTATAATATTTTTTTGATTTGGTTAACTGATGTTATTGTTTACTTCATACAATATGTCTTGGTACAACACAAATAATGAAGTAAGCGATTAAAAGAGAGTTTACAACGACTGACTGAACGAGCAGAGATTATAGAATGCATAATTCCACCATACAGAGACCAAATAAGAGAAAGTTTGTGAGCTCAAGTTTCTAAAATAAGCCACATGAACTCAAACTTATAAAAAAACATATATCAAAATATGGAGTGGTTGCTAAAGCGAGGCATCAATAAAAACTAGATGCACTCCATATAAATTATGTTACTTCGTAGCAATTACTAACGTTTAAAACCAACAAATAACCTTTCATTTTATTGTTAGTGTGACAAACCATTGTTGCTCCATCTAATTCAGCAACCTCAAACATCATGGAGTCCATTGCGCCAATGTGATCTCAGAAACGATCTAATGCTTGCAAGAGCCAAGAACGTTATGTTATGTTTGGGTTGTAGCCTCGACCCGTAGTGCTGGCCTGGCCTAACACGATTATATTTTTTATTTTAAAAAATGTGTATACATATATATAATTTATATTCAATATTAAAAACATCTCAGCATGATGTTCTACTGGTTAGACAATTTCACCTAGTGTCTCCCGCTCTTTTTTCATCGGTATGGGTTCGAAGCCCACCTCCTGTACCATTTTTTAACATTTTACGCTGATTTAATCAAATGGGCCGACGAGCTAACGGGTCGGTCCGGCACAGTCATTATGACGTGCATGGGCTAGAGCCGTTTGGCCATCTATATGTGGATGTGTGTTTTGGGACGTTAACCGGACGGACGTGCAGCGGATTAGTTTAAAATAGCTGTGAGGGGTTATTTGTAAAAGGTTGACGCGGGACGACCGTTGAAACTGATGCTTTACGTATAATAGAGATTTAAATAGTTTTTAAAACATGTTTAATCTAAATAATAAACAAAATAACTTATCCAAATGTATTCTTTTAGGGAACGTTGTTGTGAAAGCAAACCTTAAGTGCAAGCAAACTTTAAGTGCAAATGTGGAAGCAAGCCTCTCGATCCTTTAGATTATGGCAACGATTATTGTGCAATTAGACCTTATGTGAAACGTGCAAACGAGCCTCCTGCTTCGTTGGACCATGATTTAATTGTATGTCAATATTTAACACTTAAACCCTTCCACCATGTCACACCTGGGTTTAGGGACCCGGGCGCGAACATAATTAGCAGGTGTGCTGGTACCAGGTTTCACACATATGATAAATCATGGTACAGAAACGAATGTCACAACTTTACTATATAAAAGGAGTTCTATACAAAATAAATAATTAATTACATCGTAAGGAGACAACGATCCAGCAACCCAAAGTTGACTGAGAGATGACGACTTAGACCTCTCACGAACACATCGCAGCATCCTCCATGCGCCTCATCCATGGTACCTGTAATTGACCTGTGAGGGTGTGAGACAGTAAGGGTGAGCTCACATATGTTCATCGCTCAACAAGTTGTGGGGAATAATGTATATGAACTCACCAAAGATGGGAGTTCATGTGATGTGTAAGGCTGATTAATAATAGGGGTTAAAGCTAAGCATTGCTTTTAATAAGTTGGTCAAATTTTATTAGTAGTTACTAAATATAAGTAAATACCAAAACATAATAATAATAGAACAAAATTAATAATAAATCTCATGCAATACAAATGAAAATTGAATTTAGTTCCATAATTTAATCATGCGAGAGTCCTGAGCTGCTCATGACCGCGAGCACGGCTAGTATACCAATTTTATACTCTGCAGAGGTTGTACCCTGTACCCACAAGTCGTCTATCCCATGTCGTCAGGGTTAGCTAGACCCTTAGACACTACCGAGGTGAATGGCTAGAGATCCGCTACGAGGCCTTTACAAAGTTCCACTAACTTCAAAAAACCCGCTACAGTTTCTAGGAAGAGCAATGTTGGAATCCCCCGTCTGACCGTCATCGCAGCAAAATCAACCCGGGAACCTCCCTACACGCCTACTCCCCTACTGCCCATGCCCCTATCGGGTAAGGTAGTCCTCCACTAGCTTTTCTAGTTAGTCAGCCAAGGGCGTCCCATTCCACCCTTGTGGTGGCACGTGTTTCTCAAGTTAAGCTCCATTTCAATTAATATAATGATCTTGTCATGAACAATAATAAAATAATAGAATAATTGGAACATGAACATAATGTGATATTAAACCCAAAACCATATAGAGCAATAGCAAAACTACCCAAATAGTTTAGGAGTAAACAAGGTAACAAGATAACCAAACTAGGGTGACCTATTGGATCCCATCAAAATTAAGCCTATGCATGAATAAGTGATAATAAAGAACATTATTGGGTAATAAAAGTGGTCAAGGGCACAACTTGCCTGGGACTTGAGATTCCAGGTACCAGGATGATCTTCAGTTTCTCGTGACCTCACTGCTAGTCGTAACCATACAGACAAACATGGTATATGCAAAATTAACATCACACCAATCATAAGAACAACTGCATAATAATAATCTAGGCGTTGCTACGAGATCGTGGTTTTGTGAACCACTAAAATCGGAGTTACGGTTATGAAGTTATGATTTTCCGAAGATCCATGTGATTAAATATTAAACTATAGTATAAATTGATTAGTATACACCCTATGAGAGATTATTCTAGGAATAATCAACTCAACTTTAATCTTAATTATAACTTGACTAGAGATAATATTTTAGTCAACTTATAATTATGGACATGTTAGCGTTGATTTAGAAAAGTTAATATAGTAGACATATGATTAATAAATATCTAACTATAAAAGTATGTGATATGGTATAATTAATGTTGTTACTATATAGCAAATGTTTATACGAAGCTAATGTGACTTGAACAGACCAAATCGGAATTAGAACGAAGAAGTTATGGATTTTCGGAGTTTTAAGTGTTGGATTAAAAGAAACTAAGTGTATAATTTATAATCTATGTTTTATGACAACACAAGGTTACTAGATGATAAATAATATTATTATGAATTTAATGCAACTGGAATGGATAAAAAAGGAGTTAAAATAAATTTTCTATGAAGTAAACAAGATCCTAGAATTATTTTTGTACTAAAAACTATTTTTCTATATTAATTACTTGATTTAATCTATTCCTGGGCTGCGGGTGCTATTTACCAGAAGCTCGGGGTCTCGGATGTAAATAAATGGACCTATCAGTAAGGGTTTTCACATAAGGTAGGATGGTGGGTTGATATGGATAAAAAGCAGGAGCTCTTTAGCATATTTGCACGGTCGAATGGGTATGGAGCAACCAGAACTGCTCGATCAGGATCCGATGCACCTGATTAAATCCTGAACCGGCACACAGCCCTGGCCACCGAATTTCGATCGGACAGTTCCGATTTTAAAGGGGCTCGATCTAATCTATGCCATCCACCGCATGATCGATGGTCGAGGGCCAGCACTTTGTCAGATCTAATCCTATTCGTTTCCTCCCCATCCAACGGCTACCAGCCCATCTTCCAACTCCCAACCCCCACCGTGACAGCACGGTTTGAGCAGCGGCGGTACCTTGTAACCCTAACCGTCGAGCTGGTCCGTGCAAAATGGAGAGGTGGTGATAACGGATGCATGGAGGGTCGTGTTACCATGAATCGCGACGCAGGGAGCTCCGTCCATGGCGTCGCGAGATTCTACGACAACACACCACGACGGTGAGAAATTCCCAGCGCCCCGTGCACCAATCGGGTTCGACGAAGCTACGACCACCATCCCTCGGTTGAGTTGAGGCTCCTAGACCCGATGTCGAGGCCCCGCCGACGATGTACGTGTGATTCAACGACGGCGGATCTCAATCCCCCATATGGCTGTGAATCCCTGGCACAGGCGGAGCCTTTGACCTAAGTTGGGGCGAGAGAGAGGGCACGGTGCTCGAATTTTATAGCACATGGGGGAAAGGAGTCCGCGCGAGAGAAGGCTGAGGTTTCCGGCAAGGTTGGTGCGATTCCCTGTGCGTGCGCGAGTCTGTTTCGATTTGGTGGAGACATAACTAACCATCGGGTCCCACACGCAAGCGTCACAGGATTGCATGTGTTGGTGGTTGAGAGTCTGCTGGTAGGGCCCATACGTTAGCTCAGATATACGCGTGTGCGGTGTCTATTTGGGTGGGCCCACGCGATAGTGACCAACGAGGTTGCGAGTGTGATGGAGAAGGGGAAGTGGGCCGGCTGGGTGACGGAGCTGCTGGGCCGAGAGGCTTAGAATACGGCCCAGACGCGATTCTGCACCCTCTTCCCTTTTTCTTTTCTATTTCTTATTATTATATGATTTTTTATTTCAAATCCAAATTGGGTTTTCAAATTCATACTGAAACATGAATGCGGCACTCAGAAATCTCAACATGATATGCAAGGTTTATTTTATCTATCTATTTATTAGTTATTCTATTTAAACCAATGCTCCTAAATATGTATAAATGAATTAAATCATGTAACGTATTTCACCATGCATAGAAATAGTTTAAATACCTAAGAAGTAATATTACTATTTATCTCACTTTGGATACTAGTTCTAATTTATGTATATAAAGAAAACACTTTAAAGTTTAAATCTCTTGAAGGGTCTCCTCATCAAGTGATCTTTTAATTTGTGTCTTGTTTGTTTGTTTTTTATTACTTAACCCAAAATTAGGATTTTTGGGTGTTTACACACCACTAGCTCAAGTAGATTTATAAAACAAACCTAACAAACCATAGTTATATATATAGTTGAATCATGATCTAACGAACCAGAATGCATGCATGCACGTAAGACCTGATTATATAGTAGCTGCCGCCTTACATTATGATCCAACCATATGTGCAAATGTAGTTTGTTAAGGGGTTTTTTTATAAAGTTACGCGAGCTGATGATGGGGATTAAAGTGTTACATATAATCATGATCTAAAGGTATAGGATGCTCGCTTGTATGTTTGGTTTACACAACAACTATCCCATCCTAGTTCCATATTTTTCATCACATGCTCCACTAAGGCTATCTTCAACAACTCTCCTAGCTTATACCATTTCTCACCTCCTATTTCAAACTCTACTTTACAAATAGTGCTATCTAGATAAAATAGTGTTTTGCATGACTATATACACAATCTGCTGGACATAACATACCTTCACCTAAAATTGGAGCAGGCACAAGGAGGACCTTATATTTACATTTTAGGTCGTGTTTGATTACCTATTTTTCGGGTGGTCGTGGCTGCAATGCAGGACAACTGTGATTGGATGGCTAAGTGAACGGCAGAGCGTGGCTAGCCACAGTAGGGGGAACAGGGCCATGCTTGCGAAGAATTATGATATAGTATGACTTTTAAAGTAGAAATTTGGAGTAGTATGACAATATGAGCGTGCATTATTCCTTCTTCTCCTTGGCGAGCAGTGCAATCCAAGCAGGACCTTTAATACACCTTAGAGTATTTCCAATAGTTATATAAATTTAGCATCCTAAATTATAGATTTAGGAATTTGCTAAAATACATAAGGAATAAAAAAATATCTGTGCTCCAATAGTTCTGAAAGTCACCTAGAGGGGGGTGAATAGGCGTAATCTGAAATTTACAACTTTAAACACACACTACAAGCCGAGGTTAGTGTTAGAACCAAAATCAAGTCCGGGAGAGAGGGGGGAAACAAATCAAGTGAAAATCGAGCGAATGAACACGGTGATTTGTTTTACCGAGGTTCGATTCCAAAGAACCTAGTCCCCGTTGAGGAGGTCACAAAGACCGGGTCTATTTCAACCCTTTCCCTCTCTCAAACGGTCACTTAGACCGAGTGAGCCTTTTCCTTAATCAATCGGGTCACTAGGACCCCGCAAGGACCACCACACTCTTAGGTGTCTCTTGCTTTGATTACAAGTCACTTGAGAACAAGAATGAGAAAGAGGAAAGGCAATCCAAGAGGCAAGAGCTCAAAAGAACACAAAATCTCTCTCTCACAAGTCACTAAGTGTTTGAGGTGAATTTGGGACTTGGAGAGGCTTTGATCTTTTGAATTGTGTCTAGGAGTGAATGCTAGAGCTCTTATAATGAATGTGATACTCGGAAATCTTGGATGCTTGGAGTTGTGGTGGTTGGGGGATATTTATAGCCCTCAACCACCAAAGTAGACGTTGGGGAGGCTGCTGGCGATGGGCGCATCGGACAGTCAGGTGCGCCGCCACGTCACCAACCGTTAGGGTCTGGAGCCCGGTCGACCGTTGGGGGCTTTGTCTTCTTGCGGCACCGGACAGTCCGGTGCCACACCGGATAGTCCGGTGCCCCTCTGACTTGCTGCTCTGACTTCTGCCGCGGTACTGTGCTGCACTGTTCATCCGTCAGAGTCGACCGTTGCGCGCTGGATAGCCGTTGCCCGTTGGCTCACCAGACAGTCCGGTGGCACACTGAACAGTCCAGTGAATTATAGCAGAGTGCACCTGCTGAAACCCGAGAGTGGCTGGTTCAACCCTGTACGGGTCTGGTGCACCGGACACTATCTGGTGCGCCAGACCATAGCACACTCAAGTCTTTTTTGCTCCTTTTGAATTGGGTCCCTAACTTGAATATTTATTGGTTTGTGTTGAACCTTATGCACCTGTAGAACATGTATTTTAGAGCAAACTAGTTAGTCTATATATTTGTGTTGGGCATTCAACCACCAAAATTAATTGTAGAAAAAGGTTAACCCTATTTCCCTTTCAATCTCCCCCTTTTTGGTGATTGATGCCAACACAAACCAAAGCAAATATATAAAGTGCGGAAATGAACTAGTTTGCATATGGTAAGTGCATAGGTTACTTGGAATTAAACCAATTGATAATCTTACTAGATATGAATGGATTGCTTTTCTTTTATTTAACATTTTGGACCACATTTGCACCACTTGTTTTGTTTTTGCAAATCTTTTTGGAAAATCTTTTCAAAGTCTTTTTGCAAATAGTCAAAGGTATATGAATAAGATTGCAAGAAGCATTTTCAAAATTTGAAATTTCTACCCCTGTTTCAAATGCTTTTCCTTTGACTTAATAAAACTTCCCCTGAATGAAATTCTCCTCTTCGCTTTCAAGAGGGGTTTGAAATAGATACTAATTTGAAAATTGATCTTTAAAAGATACCAATTGAAGTACCAATTGAAGAGATTCCCATTTTAGATATCAATTGAAATTTTTCTTTCTCAAGATATGTGAAGCATGGATATCAATTGAGAAATTGCCATGACATAGAAACCAATGTGAAAAATATCAATTAAAACTTTATTTCGAAAATTTTTGAAATTATGGTGGTGCGGTCCTTTTGCTTTGGGCTTAATATTCTCTCCCCTTTGGCATTAACCGCAAAAAATGGAGACATTTGAGAGCCCTTTTTAACACTTTCTCCACTATTGGTAAAAAATATGAGTGTAAGATTATTCCAATTTGAGAGAGTGCGGAGTAACGACGAAGGGTAAATGATACCGTTAGAGTTGAGTGGAAGCCTTGTCTTCGCCAAATACTCTATTTGCCTTTCAATCTACGACTTAGTATAGAAATATACTTGGAAACACATTAGTCGTAGCCTTGATACAAGAATAATAAGAAATATGCATTTGTACCAAAGTGAAAGAGATATGATCAAAGGTATATAAATGAGCAATGTGTGCAATGTTTCAATCAAAATTCCGAGAATCAAGAATATTTAGCTCATTCCTAAGTTTGCTAAAGGTTTTCTCATCTAATGGCTTAGTAAAGATATCGGCTAATTGATTCTTGGTGTCTACATAAGCTATTTCGATATCCCCTTTGTTGGTGATCTCTCAAAAAAATGATACCGAATGTCTATGTACTTAGTGCGGCTGTGTTCAACGGGATTATCCGCCATGCGGATTGCACTCTCATTATCACATAGGAGAGGGACTTTTCTCAATTTGTAGTCATAGTCCCTGAGGGTTTGCCTCATCCAAAGTAATTGCGCACAACAATGGCCTGCGGTAATATACTCGGCTTCGGCGGTAGAGAGAGCTAGTGAGTTTTGTTTCTTTGAAGCCCATGACACCAGGTATCTCCCCAAAAACTGACAAATCCCTGATGTGCTCTTCCTATCAATTTTACACTCTACCCAATCGGCATTGAAATATCCTATTAAATCAAAAGTGGATCCCTTGGGGTACCAAAGTCCAAACTTAGGAGTGTAAACTAAATACCTCATGATTCTCTTCACGGCCCTAAGGTGAACTTCCTTAGGATCGGTCTGAAACCTGGCACACATGCATATAGAAAGAATAATATCTAGTCGAGATGCACATAAATAGAGTAATGATCCTATCATCGTCTGGTATACCTTTTGATCTACGGACTTACCTCCCGTGTCGAGGTCGAGATGCCCATTGGTTCCTATGGGTGTCTTGATGGGTTTGCCATCCTTCATCCCAAACTTCTTAAGAATGTCTTGAATGTATTTTGTTTGGCTGATGAAGGTGCCATCTTGGAGTTGCTTGATTTGAAATCCAAGGAAATACTTCAACTCCCCCATCATTGGCATCTCGAATTTCTGAATCATGATCCTACTAAACTCTTCACAAGTTGATTTGTTAGTAGACCCAAATATAATATCATCAACATAAATTTGGCATACAAACAAATCTTTTGCAACAGTTTTAGTAAAGAGTGTAGGATCGACTTTTCTGACTTTGAAGCCATTAGTGATAAGAAAATCTTGTAGGCATTCATACCATGCTCTTGGGGCTTGCTTGAGCCCATAAAGCGCCTTTGAGAGTTTATACACATGGTTAGGGTATTCACTATCTTCAAAGCCGAGAGGTTGCTCAACATACACCTCTTCCTTGATAGGTCCATTGAGGAAGGCACTTTTCACGTCCATTTGATAGAGCTTAAAGCCATGGTAAGTAGCATAGGCAAGTAATATACGAATTGACTCAAGCCTAGCTACGGGTGCATAAGTTTCATCAAAGTCCAAACCTTTGACTTGTGAATAACCTTTGGCCACAAGTCAGGCTTTGTTTCTTATCACCACACCATGCTCGTCTTGCTTGTTGTGGAATACCCATTTGGTACCTACAACATTTTGATTAGGAAGTGGAACTAAATGTCATACCTCATTTCTCGTGAAGTTGTTGAGTTCCTCTTGCATAGCCAGCACCCAATCTAGATCTCTTAGTGCATCCTCTACCCTGTATGGCTCAATAGAGGACACAAAAGAGTAATGTTCACAGAAATGAGCAACTCGAGATCTAGTGGTTACCCCCAATGTCACCAAGGATGGAGTTGACGGGGTGATCTCTTTCAATTGCTTGGTGGACTCTTGGGTGTGGCGGTCTTTGACCCTGTATTTCTTGATCATCTTCCTTGTACTCATTCTCTTCATCTCTGCCTTGATCATTGTCCTCCTCTTGAGGTGGCTCATCCTGTTGATCTTTATTTTTATCATCTTGAGCCTGATCCTCATCTTGAGTTGGTGGAGATGCTTGATTGGAAGATGACAGTTGATCTTGTGCTTGTGTGGGCTCTTCGGATTCCTTAGGACACACATCCCCAATGGACATGTTCCTTAGCGCGACGCATGGAGCCTCTTCATAATCTAGTTCATCAAGATCAACTTGCTCCACTTGGGAGCCATTAGTCTCATCAAACACAATGTAACAAGAAACCTCAACCAATCCAGTGGATTTGTTGAAGACTCTACATGCCCTTGTGTTTGAATCATAACCAAATAAAAAGCCTTCTACAGCCTTAGGAGCAAATTTAGATTTTCTACCTCTTTTAATAAGAATAAAGCATTTACTCCCAAAGACTCTAAAATATGAAACATTGGGCTTTTTACCGATGAGGAGTTCATATGATGTCTTCTTGAGGATTCGGTGAAGATATAATCGGTTGATGGAGTAGAAGGCGGTGTTAATCGCCTTGGCCCAAAACCGGTCCGGTGTCTTGTACTCATCAAGCATGGTCCTCGCCATATCCAGTAGAGTTCTATTCTTCCTCTCCACTACACCATTTTGTTGAGGTGTGTAGGGAGAAGAGAACTCATGCTTGATGCCCTCATCCTCAAGAAACCTTTCGATTTGTGAGTTCTTGAACTCCGTCCCATTGTTGCTTCTTATCTTTTTTATTCTTAATTCGAACTTGTTTTGAGCCCATCTTAAGAATCCCTTTAAGGTCTCTTGGGTTTGTGATTTTTCCTGCAAAAAGAACACCCAAGTGAAGCGAGAATAATCATCCATAATTACTAGACAGTACTTACTCCCACCGATGCTTATGTAAGCGATCATGCCGAATAAATCCATGTGGAGTGGTGTGGGGGACATATATCCCTCGGGTCCACTACAAAGCAAGAAGGCCTCGCGAGAGGCTTTGGGCCTATTATTTTGCAAGGCCATCCCTTCGTGGGCCAGGGGAGAACCACTGGTGGAATGGGCCGACACGAGAAAGAAGCAAACTCAGACCCAGGCAGCTCGTTGGATTTGGGCGCTATCCACAGCGCCGGTCCGACTTTCCCGCGTAGGGAGACCTTGAATATCGGAGCAAACTAGGGATAGGTCAGCAAGATTATAGGAAGATAAGTTCAGTCGGTTCACTATTATTAGGTACACATCATCATCATACACGCATGTAGTGCCCCACGGTCAAGTATATAAGGCCTAGGGGGTACCCCATCATTTCCATCGACCATCTACTTAGCCCACTAGCTTTTCTCCATACAGGAGACTTCCCTTGTAACCCACCACATAAAGATCCACGCCAGGAAGTAGGGTGTTATGCATCTCAAAACGGCCCTAACCTATAGAAAATCGCTTGTCGTCTCTCGTGCATCTCGCACGAACCATTGAGTTACAATCAACAACACTGTCCTACCCAAAACCACCACGAGGGGTAACCCCGGGTGTGCGGTCGGGCTCCAAACACCGACAGCTAGCGCGCTAGGTAGGGGGTGTGTCGTTGACCCAAGCTAGATCAATGGCTGTCACTTCCCAGTGCAAGATCGCTCTTTGCCCTGGATCCGTATTCTGCTTCGGGGCCATCTTGTCCATAGCAGATGAGAGGGGAATTCTGCACCGCATAGCGGATCCACCGGAGAAGAAGCCTTCCTTGGAAATCCTTGGGAAATTCAGAACAAGACAGCGGATAGCGCAACCTCCTACGCCCCAGACGAAGACTACCTCTTGCAAGTCGAGAGCCAGGAATTCACTTGCCCGAAGAACCCCGTTGACCACTTCGCCCACAAAGGAGTGGACACGGATTACAAGGAAAAAAGAAGCAAGTGTTCCAGAAAGAGGGATGGAAGCCCGTCAAGCTATCCTTCTGACACCTTCGCCCTCAAAGAAGGACGGAAAGGAACTCACCACTGCAGTAACTCCTTTCTACCCCCGACGTCCTCTTCATCGGGGGGAGATTAGAGTCATCTCCCATCTCCGACGACGAGCCAACCATGCCAGGGGAAGAACCTCCCCAGCAAGAAGCTCGATGACGAAGGAACAGACGTCGGAACGTTCGGCGACATCATGAGGCTGGGGAGCGGGACCCAGCGCAGCCCGTATCCCGGGATGAAGTCTCGAAAGTGGGAGAAACTCCCGATGAACAGGTCTTCAGAGAAAGGAGGAATTCTCTCCGACGTGACCGCCGACAAGCTCAAGACCGAGATTGAGAACAAGCTGAGCAGGGTGCGAGGTTATGCCGAGAGAACCCTCTCTTCGCTCGAAACCTGAACCCTGACTTTGCTCGTGCAATGAACATGCGAAGTGAAGTCGGAGGAGTGTTGGCTCAGATAGCTGATGGCCTCCCACGTACTCCGGATGCTGAAGGCTATCGGCGGCTGCTCACTCGGGCAGCTAATCATCTTCTACCCCTCGCTCACCCCCCGAGCGATCTGCGGCACGCCATCAAAAGTCGGTGAGACGCACGGAGCTCCATCAATGCTTCGCATGACCGATGACACGAAAACGAGATAAGGCGCCGGGAGGAGTACGATCGGGACCATGGCGTCCCGGCTCGAAGTCGCGCCACCCGAGTTGAGTCGGCAGCAGCCTCAACTAGTGGCCCGATCCAAGGACAGTCGAGACGACACATCAGCTACTCCCCTCCCTAGGACCGACACCATGAACGTCGACAGGAAGACACATGTGGAGTATCCGCGCTTACTCCGCGTCTCAGGGCCATCCAGTGGCCCCAAAACTTAAAAGTCTCCAATATCGACAAATACGAGCCTAAGCAGGTCCCGGGAGGCTGGTTGGTCGTCTATACTACCGCCGTCCGGGCCACCGAGGAAACTGAAGACGTGATGACTGCATATTTGCCCATCGTTTTTGGGCAGGATGCATTGCAGTGGCTACGACACCTGCCAGGCTGCCACGACACTGCATCGACGATTGGAGTGACTTCAGTCGACGTTTCATTGCCAACTTTCAGTCCCTCTCCGACAAGCAGGCGCAGCCATGAGACCTCAAATCCATCAGGCGTCGGGGCGATGAAACACTTCGGTCGTACCTCAAGAGGTTTCAGACCATGAGAAATCGTATCCCCGAGGTCACTGAGGCAGCAGTGATTGAGGACTTCTACCGGGGATCTAATGACTCGGCCTTCGTCCGAGCCATACTGCAGAAAGCGTCGACCACCTCCGAACAACTGTTTCGAGAAGCGGACCTCTACATCACCGCTGACGAACGGGCCCATGACCTCATCGGGGGAGCGAAACCTGCACCACCGGCACCACGGCGCGACGCGAACCAGCAGCCCGACAAGCGTTGGGAGAAGAGGCCTCGTGAGGAGGTCCATGCCGCCGGACCACCCGTCTCTCATGCCCGAGGGGCACCCCGTGGAGGCGAGCGGACACTGGACGACATCCTTGATTCCCAGTGCCCGTATCACAAGGACATGCGCCACACCTTGCGGAACTGCTGAGACTTCAAGCATTCCGTTGGGAATGGCCGACCATTCTAGCCTCTACCACCTCCCCCACCACGAGGACGGCCCGGCGAGCCTAGGAAGCCTCAACAACATGAAGGGGGAGGGGGTGGAGCATTCCCACGCGTTGATGGGGAGGTCAACGTCATCTTCGGAGGACACGGGTCACAGGAGAACAGAAGGCAGCAAAAGCTCAACGACCGACAGGTACTGGTGGCAACCACCAGTGCCCTAGCTCCCTATCGGTGGTCAGAGCACCCGATCACCTTCAGCCGAGCGGATCAATGGCTTAACTTCGACCATCCTGGCAAGTACCTGCTCCTCGTCGATCCGGTGATCCGAGAGAGCAGGGTAAAGAAAGTACTAGTGGACGGGGGAAGCAGCATCAACGTTACCTTCCCCCGAACGCTCCTGGGCCTGGGGTCGCACTCAAAGACCTCACCGAGTCAAACACCCCTTTCTTCGGTATTGTGCCGACCGAAGGGGAGTAACCGCTCGGGCACATCTACATGCTCGTCACCTTTGGAACTCCAGAAAACTACAGAACTGAATTCCTAAGGTTCGAGGTGGCAAGCTTTGACTGCGGGTACAACGCCATCATCGACAGGCCAGGATTGGCAAAATTCATGGCCATTCCGCACTATTCATACATGATATTGAAGGCGCCAGGACCACAAGGAATCATCACCGTGTGTGCTGACTTCCAAGGCGTAGCGGAATGCTTTCGAGGAGCTATCCAGGCGGCCCTCACCACTAGACCACCGACGACTTCCTCCGCGCAGGCGAACACAAAGCTTGAGGAAGACCTCGCAATACCCGCGAATGAAGCTCAAGCCGTGACCTCTATGCGGTCGACTAAGGAGACAAAGAGGATCAACCTGGGGTTCGCTGATGAACGCAAGACCGCCATCATCAGCTCCAGCCTCGACGACAAATAGGAAAGTGCACTCGTCTGGTTCCTGCAAGATAATCGAGACGTATTCACATGGCAACCTGAGGATATGTCGGGAGTCCCAAGAGAACTGACCGAGCATAAATTGAAGGTCTATCCTCAAGCAAGGCCGATTCGACAGAAATTGCGTCGTTTCACGCCTGACAAGAGAGAAGCTATTCGCGTCGAGTTAGCTCGCTTAGTGGTGGCAGGGTTCATTAG
The DNA here is from genome assembly GCF_902167145.1 of Zea mays. Taxonomy (NCBI): domain Eukaryota; kingdom Viridiplantae; phylum Streptophyta; class Magnoliopsida; order Poales; family Poaceae; genus Zea; species Zea mays. Next base: position 5,557,679 of record NC_050104.1, on the reverse strand, counting down.
AGAAGTGTTGCATCCTGAGTGGCTAGCAAATCCTGTTCTTGTACTCAAAAAGAATAAAGTGGATTGGCGCATGTGCGTCGACTATACTGATCTCAACAAACACTGTCCGAAGGATCCCTTCGACCTCCCTAGAATAGATCAGGTGGTTGATTTGACCGCTGGATGTTCTATGTTGTCCTTCCTAGACTGCTATTCTAGATACCATTAGATCAGCTTAGCAAAAGAAGATGAGGAGAAAACTGCATTCATCACCCCGTTTGGAGCTTTCTGCTATACCTCCATGTCGTTCGGCCTCAAGAACGCGGGAGTGACCTACTAGAGAGCTATTCAAACATGCTTAGCCGATCACTAGTGCAAGTGGGTGGAAGCTTATGTCGATGATGTGGTGATCAAAATAGAAAACTCAGAAAACTTCATTGAAGATTTGCATCTAGTCTTCAACAACTTGAGGCGATACCGGTGGAAGCTCAATCTAGAAAGTGTGGCTTCGGAGTACCGGCAGGAAAGTTACTCGGATTCATTGTCAGCCACCGGGAAATTGAAGCCAACCCAGAAAAAAATCGAGGCCATCATGAGAATGGAAGTGCCGCGATCACAAAAAAAGGTACAGAGGCTTACTGGATGCATGGCAGCCCTGAGTAGGTTCATATCAAGGCTAGGCGAGAAAGGCATGCCATTCTACAAATTGCTCAAAAAGGTGGACAAATTTCAGTGGACCACATAGGCACAAGAAGCTCTAGAGGCACTGAAAAAGTTCCTAACTACGCCACCAGTACTCAAGCCACCACGCCGAGCCATGCCGAATCAGCCGGCAGAAGATCTGTTGTTATACACCTCCTGCACGACTCACGTGGTAAGCACCGCGTTAGTAGTCGAGCGGGTGGAGGAAGGACATACATACCTGGTGCAGCATTCGGTCTACTTCATCAGCGAAGTTCTTGGGCCCTCAAAAATGAAGTATCCCCAAGTTCTGAAACTGCTATACGTGGTACTTCTAACCGCTCACAAGCTCCGTCACTACTTTGACGACCACAAAGTCATAGTAGTCATATGATTTCCAATAGGGGACATTCTCCACAACAAAGAAGCTATCGGAAGGGTAGCCAACTGGGCATGTGAGCTGGGAGCTCATGACATAGAGTTCCGACCTCGCACAACAATAAAGACTCAAGCACTAGTTGACTTCGTATCAGAGTGGATTGAACATCAGGTCCCAGACAACCCGGAGGCTACCGAAGTATGGAGAATGTATTTTGACGGCTCGCTGAAGCTGCAGGGAGCAGGTGCAGGGATCCTCTTCATCGCTCCTGGAGGTGAACAACTCAAGTATGCACTCCAGTTATTATTTCCAACATCAAATAATGCGGCAGAATATGAAGCACTGATCCACGGGTTGAACATCGCTATATCACTGAGCATTAAGAAGCTGATGGTATATGGAGATTCGGTAGTGGTCATAAGCCAGATAAATAAAGACTGGGATTGCTCGATTGATTCTATGGGCAAGTCTATGCAGCCGTCCGAAAATTAGAGGACAAATTCGAAGGGTTGGAGTTCCATCACGTGGAAAGAGACCGCAACGCGGCAGCAGACGCGTTGTCGAAGCTGGGATCCAGTCGGGCCTAGGTCCCACCCAGGATCTTCGTTCAAGAAGTTTCACGCCCGAGTATTCTCTCAGATCAGACAGAAGAGTGCAACACCTTGAGCCAACCAGAGTTGGACCCCAATGACTGGAGAGAGCCTATCATCAGGTACATAAAAAATGAAGAGGAACTGGATGACAAGGCGGCAACAGAACGCATCGCAAGACAGTCAGCCCACTACACCCTCATAAGGGATACACTGTACAGAAAAGGTGCGATGGGAGTCCTCATGAAGTGCATTCACTTGGCTATTGGGAAGCAACTGTTAGATGAAATCCATGTCGGGCAGTGTGGAGTACATGCTGCATCCAGAACTCTGGTTGGGAAGGTTCTCAGATCTGGTTTCTATTGGCCAACAGCGAAGAGCGATGCCGCCGAGTTAGTCCAGAGATGTGAAGCTTGCCAATTCTTATCAAAGCAACATCATTTACCCGCACAGCAGCTACAGACCATCCCTATAACATGGCATTTGCATACTGGGGGCTGGACATGATCGGACCCTTCAAGAAAGCTCAGGGAGGTTATACTCACGTGTTGTTTGCTATTGACAAATTCACAAAATGGATAGAATATAAGCCTATTGCCTCTTTAACCTCAGCCAAGGCAGTGGAATTCATACAAGACATAATATTCAGGTTTGGGATACCAAATAGCATCATAACTGACCTGGGATCCAACTTCACCAGCTCTGAATTCTTCGACTTCTGCGAGCAACGGATCATCCAGATTAAGTATGCATCAGTAGCACATCCAAGAGCTAATGGCCAAGTAGAAAGAGCCAACGGAATGATACTGGAAGCACTCATGAAGAAAGTGTTTGACAAGAGTGAAAAGCTTGCAGGAAAGTGGATCAAAGAGCTGCCATACGTGGTTTGGAGCTTGAGAACTCAACCTAGTCGAGCTCTGAATGGAAATACCATGTTCTTCATGGTTTATGGGTCAGAGGCAGTGCTGCCCGCTGACCTAATATTCAGGGCGCCGAGGTTGGTTTTCGAAAACATAGCTGAAGCTGAAGCTACCAGGCTAGAAGATATTGATGTGCTAGAGGAAGAACGATTGAACACAGTAATTCAGTCGGATAGGTACCAGCAGACCTTGAGGCGCTATCATGATAAAGTCGTGCGAAACCGGTCCTTTGCAGTGGGAGACTTGGTGCTTCGCCGAATTCTAACGGGGGAAGGATGGCACAAGTTGCCACCACTATGGGAAGGGCCATTCATTGTATCAGAAGTCACTCGGCCAGGATCATTCCGGCTTACTCAAATGGATGACACGGAAGTGGGGAACTCATGGAACATAGAGCATCTTTGAAAGGGAATTAGGCTTACACCTTGTCCCTAATTAATTTTGGTGGTTGAATTGGCCAACACAAACATTTGGACTAACTAGTTTGCCCAAGTATATAGATTATACAAGTGTAAAAGGTTCACACTCAGCCAATAAAAAGACCAAGTTTTGGATTCAACAAAGGAACAAAGTGGGAACCGAAGGCCCTCTGGTTTGGGAGCACCGGACTGTCCGGTGTACACCGGACAGTGTCCGGTGCACCAGAGGACTCCAGCTCAAACTCGCCACCTTCGGGAATTTCCAGAGGCGACTCCGCTATAATTCACCGGACTGTCCGGTGTACACCGGACAGTGTCCGGTGCGCTAAGGAAGGTCAGCCTCAGGAACTCGCCAGCTTCGGGAAACTCCAACGGCTAGTCCGCTATAATTCACCGGACTGTCCGGTGTGCACCGGACTGTCCGGTGCGACTCCGGAGCAACGGTCATCTCCGCGCCAACGGCTCTCTGCCGCGCATTTAATGCGCGCTCTGCGCGCGCAGAAGTCAGGCGCGCCCATACTGGCACACCGGACAAGGAACAGTAGCTGTCCGGTGTGCACCGGACACCCAGGCGGGCCCACAAGTCAGAAGCTCCAACGGTCAGAATCCAACGGCAGTGATGACGTGGCAGGGGGCACCGGACTGTCCGGTGTGCACCGGACTGTCCGGTGCGCCATCGAACAGACAGACTCCCAACAGCCACATTTGGTGGTTGGGGCTATAAATACCCCAACCACCCACCATTCATTGCATCCAAGTTTTCCACTTCCCAACTACTACAAGAGCTCTAGCATTCAATTCTAGACACACCAAAGAGATCAAATCCTCTCCAAATTCCACACAACGCCATAGTGATTAGAGAGAGTGATTTGCTTGTGTTCTTTCGAGCTCTTGCGCTTGGATTGCTTTCTTCTCTCTTGATTCTTTCATTGCGCACAAACTCACTTGTAATTGAGGCAAGAGACACCAATCTTGTGGTGGTCCTTGTGAGAACTTTGTGTTCCAAGTGATTGAGAAGAGAAAGCTCACTCGATCCGTGGATCGTTTGAGAGAGGGAAGGGTTGAAAGAGACCCGGCCTTTGTGGCCTCCTCAACGGGGAGTAGGTTTGCAAGAACCGAACCTCGGTAAAACAAATCTCCGTGTCTCACTTGCTTATTCGCTTGGGATTTGTTTTGCGCCCTCTCTCGCGGACTCATTTCTAACGCTAACCCGGCTTGTAGTTGTGTTTATATTTGTAAATTTCAATTTCGCCCTATTCACCCCCCCTCTAGGCGACTATCAATTGGTATCAGAGCCCGGTGCTTCATTAGAGCCTAACCGCTCGAAGTGATGTCGGGAGATCACGCCAAGAAGGAGATGGAGACCGGCGAAAAGCCCACTACAAGCAACGGGAGCACTTCATCGGAAGAGTCCCGCACCAAACGGAGGGAAAAGAAGAAGAACTCCTCCAACAAAGGGAAGGAGAATAAATCTTCTTCTCACCACAAAGAGAAGAAGGAAAAATCTTCTTCCCACAAGCCGCATCGGAGTGGGGACAAACAAAAGAGGATGAGGAAAGTGGTCTACTACGAGACCGACACTTCATCAACATCAACCTCCGGCTCCGACGCGCCCTCCGTAACTTCTAAACAACAAGAGCGTAAGAAGTTTAGTAAGATCCCCCTACACTACCCTCGCATTTCTAAACATGCACCTCTACTTTCCGTCCCATTAGGCAAACCACCAACTTTTGATGGTGAAGATTATGCTAGGTGGAGTGATTTAATGCGATTTCATCTAACCTCACTCCACAAAAGTATATGGGATGTTGTTGAGTTTGGTGCACAGGTACCGTGCGTAGGGGATAAGGATTATGATGAGGATGAGGTGGCCCAAATCGAGCACTTCAACTCTCAAGCGACAACAATACTCCTCGCCTCTTTAAGTAGAGAGGAGTATAACAAAGTGCAAGGGTTGAAGAGCGCCAAGGAGGTTTGGGATGTGCTCAAAACCGCGCACGAGGGAGATGAGCTCACCAAGATCACCAAGCGGGAAACGATCGAGGGGGAGCTCGGTCGGTTCCGGCTTCGCAAAGGGGAGGAGCCACAACACATGTACAATCGGCTCAAGACCTTGGTGAACCAAGTGCGCAACCTCGGGAGCGTAAAGTGGGATGACCACGAAGTGGTTAAGGTTATTCTAAGATCTCTCATTTTCCTTAACCCCACTCAAGTTCAATTAATTCGTGGTAATCCTAGATATACTAAAATGACCCCCGAGGAAGTTATCGGGCATTTTGTAAGTTTTGAGTGCATGATCGAAGGCTCAAGAAAGATCAACGAGCTTGACGAACCCACCACATCCGAAGCTCAACCCGTCGCATTCAAGGCGACGGAGGAAAAGAAGGAGGAGGCTACACCAAGTCGACAACCCATAGACGCCTCCAAGCTCGACAATGAGGAAATGGCGCTCGTCATCAAGAGCTTCCGCCAAATCCTCAAGCAAAGGAGGGGGAAAGACTACAAGTCCCGCTCCAAGAAGGTTTGCTACAAATGTGGTAAGCCCGGTCATTTTATTGCTAAATGTCCCATATCTAGTGACAGTGACCGAGGCAACGACAAGAAGGGGAGAAGAAAGGAGAAGAACAAGTACTACAAGAAGAAGGGCGGCGATGCCCATGTTTGTCGGGAGTGGGACTCCGACGAAAGCTCAAGCGACTCCTCCGACGACGAGGACGCCGCCAACATCGCCGTCACCAAGGGACTTCTCTTCCCCAACGTCGGCCACAAGTGCCTCATGGCAAAGGACGGCAAAAAGAAAAAGGTTAAATCTAACTCCTCCACTAAATATGAATCTTCTAGTGATGATAATGCTAGTGATGAGGAGGATAGTTTGCGTTCCCTTTTTGCCAACCATAACATAGCTCAAAAGGAAAAATTAAATGAATTAGTCAGTGCTATACATGAAAAGGATGACCTTTTGGATTCCCAAGAGGATTGTCTAATTAAAGAAAACAAGAAACATGTTAAAGTTAAAAAGGCTTATGCTCTAGAAATTGAGAAATGTGAAAAATTATCTAGTGAGCTAAGCACTTGCCGTGAGATGATTGACAACCTTAGACATGAAAATGCTAGTTTAAATGCTAAGGTTGATTCTCATGTTTGCAATGTTTCAATTCCCAACCCTAGAGATAATAATGATGATTTGCTTGCTAGGATTGAAGATTTGAACATTTCTCTTGCTAGCCTTAGAATAGAAAATGAAAATTTAATTGCTAAGGCTAAAGATTTTGATGTTTGCAAAGTTACAATCTCCGATCTTAGAGATAAAAATGATATTCTTCATGCTAAGATTGTTGAACTTAATTCTTGCAAATCCTCTACATCTATTGTTGAGCATGTATCTATCTGTACTAGATGTAGAGATGTTGATGTTAATACTATTCATGATCATATGGCTTTGATTAAACAACAAAATGATCAAATAGCAAAACTAGATGCTAAAATTGCCGAGCACAACTTAGAAAATGAGAAATTTAAATTTGCTCGTAGCATGCTTTATAATGAGAGACGCCCGGGCATCAAGGATGGCATTGGCTTCCAAAGGGGAGACAATGTCAAAATTAATGCCCCTCCTAAAAGATTGTCCAACTTTGTTAAGGGCAAGGCTCCCATGCCTCAGGACAACGAGGGTTACATTTTATACCCTGCCGGTTATCCTGAGAGCAAAATTAGGAGAATTCACTCTAGGAAGTCTCACTCTGGCCCTAACCATGCTTTTATGTATAAGGGTGAGACATCTAGCTCTAGGCAACCAACCCGTGCTAAGTTGCCTAGAAAGAAAACTCCTAGTGCATCAAATGATCATGACATTTCATTTAAAACTTTTGATGCATCTTATGTTTTAACTAACAAATCCGGCAAGATAGTTGCCAAGTATGTTGGGGGCAAGCACAAAGGCTCCAAGACTTGTGTTTGGGTACCCAAAGTTCTTGTGTCTAATGCCAAAGGACCCAAAACCATTTGGGTACCTAAAGTCAAGAACTAAACTTGTTTTGTAGGTTTATGCATCTGGGGGCTCAAGTTGGATCATCGACAGCGGGTGCACAAACCACATGACAGGGGAGAAAAAGATGTTCTCCTCATATGAGAAAAACCAAGATCCCCAACGATCTATCACATTTGGGGATGGAAATCAAGGTTTGGTTAAAGGATTGGGTAAAATTGCTATATCTCCTGACCATTCCATTTCCAATGTTTTTCTTGTTGATTCTTTAGATTACAACTTGCTTTCTGTTTCTCAATTATGTCAAATGGGCTACAACTGTCTTTTCACTGATATAGGTGTCACTGTCTTTAGAAGAAGTGATGATTCAATAGCATTTAAGGGTGTGTTAGAGGGTCAGCTATACTTAGTAGATTTTGATAGAGCTGAACTCGACACATGCTTAATTGCTAAGACTAACTTGGGTTGGCTCTGGCACCGCCGACTAGCTCATGTTGGGATGAAGAATCTTCATAAGCTTCTAAAGGGAGAACACATTTTAGGACTAACCAATGTTCATTTTGAGAAAGACAGGATTTGTAGCGCATGCCAGGCAGGAAAGCAAGTAGGTGCCCATCATCCACACAAGAACATCATGACGACCGACAGGCCGCTTGAGCTACTCCACATGGACCTATTCGGCCCGATTGCTTACATAAGCATCGGCGGGAGTAAGTACTGTCTAGTTATTGTGGATGATTATTCTCGCTTCACTTGGGTATTCTTTTTACAGGAAAAATCTCAAACCCAAGAGACCTTAAAAGGATTCTTGAGACGGGCTCAAAATGATTTCGGCTCAAGGATCAAGAAAATAAGAAGCGACAACGGGACGGAGTTCAAGAACTCTCAAATTGAAGGCTTTCTTGAGGAGGAGGGCATCAAGCATGAGTTCTCTTCTCCCTACACGCCACAACAAAATGGTGTAGTGGAGAGGAAGAATCGAACTCTATTGGACATGGCAAGAACCATGCTTGATGAGTACAAGACTTCGGATCGGTTTTGGGCCGAGGCGGTCAACACCGCTTGCTACGCCATCAACCGGTTGTATCTACACCGAATCCTCAACAAGACATCATATGAACTCCTAACCGGTAAAAAGCCCAACATTTCATATTTTAGAGTTTTTGGTAGCAAATGCTTTATTCTTGTTAAAAGAGGTAGAAAATCTAAATTTGCTCCTAAAACTGTAGAAGGCTTTTTACTTGGTTATGACTCAAACACAAGGGCATATAGGGTCTTTAACAAGTCCACTGGACTAGTTGAGGTCTCATGTGACGTTGTGTTTGATGAAACTAACGGCTCTCAAGTAGAGCAAGTTGATCTTAATGAGATAGGTGAAGAAGAGGCTCCATGCATCGCGCTAAGGAACATGTCCATTGGGGATGTGTGTCCTAAGGAATCCGAAGAGCCTCCAAATGCACAAGATCAACCATCCTCCTCCATGCAAGCATCTCCACCAACTCAAAATGAGGAAGAGGCTCAAGTTGATGAAGAAGAAGATCAAACAAATGAGCCACCTCAAGATGATGGCGTTGATCAAGGGGGAGATGCAAATGATGAAGACAAGGAGGATGAGGAACAAAGGCCGCCACACCCAAGAGTCCACCAAGCAATCCAACGAGATCACCCCATCGACACCATCCTCGGCGATATTCATAAGGGGGTAACCACTAGATCTCGTGTTGCTCATTTTTGTGAACATTACTCTTTTGTTTCCTCTATTGAGCCACACAGGGTAGAGGAAGCACTTCAAGATTCGGATTGGGTAGTGGCGATGCAAGAGGAGCTCAACAACTTCACTAGGAATGAGGTATGTCATTTAGTTCCACGTCCTAACCAAAATGTTGTAGGAACCAAATGGGTCTTCCGCAACAAGCAAGATGAGCATGGTGTGGTGACAAGGAACAAAGCTCGACTTGTGGCCAAAGGATACTCCCAAGTCGAAGGTTTGGATTTCGGTGAAACCTATGCACCCGTAGCTAGGCTTGAGTCAATTCGCATATTATTAGCCTATGCTACTTACCATGGCTTTAAGCTCTATCAAATGGACGTGAAAAGTGCCTTCCTCAATGGACCAATCAAGGAAGAGGTCTATGTTGAGCAACCTCCCGGCTTTGAAGACAGTGAGTATCCTAACCATGTCTACAAGCTCTCTAAGGCGCTTTATGGGCTCAAGCAAGCCCCAAGAGCATGATATGAATGTCTTAGAGATTTTCTTATTACAAATGGATTCAAAGTCGGTAAAGCCGATCCTACACTCTTTACCAAAACTCTTGAAAATGATTTGTTTGTATGCCAAATTTATGTTGATGATATTATATTTGGGTCTACTAACGAGTCTACATGTGAAGAGTTTAGTAGGATCATGACACAGAAATTCGAGATGTCTATGATGGGGGAGTTGAAGTATTTCCTAGGATTTCAAGTAAAGCAACTCCAAGAGGGCACCTTCATTAGCCAAACGAAGTACACTCAAGACATACTAAACAAGTTTGGGATGAAGGATGCCAAGCCCATCAAGACACCCATGGGAACCAATGGGCATCTCGACCTCGACACGGGAGGTAAGTCCGTGGATCAAAAGGTATACCGGTCGATGATAGGTTCTTTACTCTATTTATGTGCATCTCGACCGGACATTATGCTTTTCGTTTGCATGTGTGCAAGATTCCAATCCGACCCTAAGGAATCCCACCTTACGGCCGTAAAACGAATCTTGAGATATTTGGCTTATACTCCTAAGTTTGGGCTTTGGTACCCTCGGGGATCCACATTTGATTTAATTGGTTATTCGGATGCCGATTGGGCAGGGTGCAAAATCAATAGGAAGAGCACATCGGGGACTTGCCAGTTCTTGGGAAGATCCTTGGTGTCTTGGGCTTCAAAGAAGCAAAATTCGGTCGCTCTTTCCACCGCCGAAGCCGAGTATATTGCTGCAGGCCACTGTTGCGCGCAATTGCTTTGGATGAGGCAAACCCTGCGGGACTACGGTTACAAATTAACCAAAGTCCCTTTGCTATGTGATAATGAGAGTGCAATCAAAATGGCCGACAATCCCGTCGAGCATAGCCGCACTAAGCACATAGCCATTCGGTATCACTTTCTTAGAGATCACCAACAAAAGGGAGATATCGAGATTTCTTACATTAACACTAAAGATCAATTAGCCGATATCTTTACCAAGCCACTTGATGAACAAACTTTTACCAAACTTAGGCATGAGCTCAATATTCTTGATTCACGCAATTTCTTTTGCTAGATTGCACACATAGCTCATTTATATACCTTTGATTATATCTCTTTCATATGCTATGACTAATGTGTTTCTCTAGTCTATCTCAAACCAAGTCATAGGTGTATTGAAAGGGAATTGGAGTCTTCGGCGAAGACAAAGGCTTCCACTCCGTAACTCATACCTCGCCGACGCTCCAAGTCACTCTCCATTCTTGGGGGAGAAAGCATGAGCACCAACAAAAGGACCTTGTCTTTGGGGAGAGAGTAAGAGCCCAAAGCAAAGAAACCGGACTTCGTCTTTGGTATAATCTTGACTCATTCATTTATGACCAAAGGGGAAGATAGCACTTCGAAGGCTCTAATGATTCCGTTTTTGGCGATTCATGCCAAAAAGGGGGAGAAATGAGCCCAAAGCAAAAGGACCGCACCACCACCAAATTTAAAAAAAAACTTAGTATTGAATATTTTCAATTGGTAAATTCAAATGGTATCCTATTATGTTCAAAAGGGGGAGAAAGTAGTATTTCAAAATGATATATCAAAACCCTCTTGAACACTAAGAGGAGGATCTCATTTAGGGGAAGTTTTGTTTAGTCAAAAGAAAAGCATTTGAAATAGGGGGAGAAAATTTCAAATCCTGAAAATATTTTTCAAAATCTTATTCAATTACCTTTGACTATTTGCAAAAAGATCTTTGAAAAGGATTTACAAAATAGTTTGCAAAAACAAAACTCGTGGTGCAAGCGTGGTCCAAAATGTTATATAAGAAAGAAACAATCCATGCATATCTTGTAAGTATTTATATTGGCTCAATTCCAAGCAACCTTTACACTTACATTTTGCAAACTAGTTCAATTATGCACTTCTATATTTGCTTTGGTTTGTGTTGGCATCAATCACCAAAAAGGGGGAGATTGAAAGGGAATTAGGCTTACACCTTGTCCCTAATTAATTTTGGTGGTTGAATTGGCCAACACAAACATTTGGACTAACTAGTTTGCCCAAGTATATAGATTATACAAGTGTAAAAGGTTCACACTCAGCCAATAAAAAGACCAAGTTTTGGATTCAACAAAGGAACAAAGTGGGAACCGAAGGCCCTCTGGTTTGGGAGCACCGGACTGTCCGGTGTACACCGGACAGTGTCCGGTGCACCAGAGGACTCCAGCTCAAACTCGCCACCTTCGGGAATTTCCAGAGGCGACTCCGCTATAATTCACCGGACTGTCCGGTGTACACCGGACAGTGTCCGGTGCGCCAAAGAAGGTCAGCCTCAGGAACTCGCCAGCTTCGGGAAACTCCAACTGCTAGTCCGCTATAATTCACCGGACTGTCCGGTGTGCACCGGACTGTCCGGTGCGACTCCGGAGCAACGGTCATCTCCGCGCCAACGGCTCTCTGCCGCGCATTTAATGCGCGCTCTGCGCGCGCAGAAGTCAGGCGCGCCCATACTGGCACACCGGACAAGGAACGGTAGCTGTCCGGTGTGCACCGGACACCCAGGCGGGCCCACAAGTCAGAAGCTCCAACGGTCAGAATCCAACGGCAGTGATGACGTGGCAGGGGGCACCGGGCTGTCCGGTGTGCACCGGACTGTCCGGTGCGCCATCGAACAGACAGACTCCCAACGGCCACATTTGGTGGTTGGGGCTATAAATACCCCAACCACCCACCATTCATTGCATCCAAGTTTTCCACTTCCCAACTACTACAAGAGCTCTAGCATTCAATTCTAGACACACCAAAGAGATCAAATCCTCTCCAAATTCCACACAACGCCATAGTGATTAGAGAGAGTGATTTGCTTGTGTTCTTTCGAGCTCTTGCGCTTGGATTGCTTTCTTCTCTCTTAATTCTTTCATTGCGCACAAACTCACTTGTAATTGAGGCAAGAGACACCAATCTTGTGGTGGTCCTTGTGAGAACTTTGTGTTCCAAGTGATTGAGAAGAGAAAGCTCACTCGATCCGTGGATCGTTTGAGAGAGGGAAGGGTTGAAAGAGACCCGGCCTTTGTGGCCTCCTCAACGGGGAGTAGGTTTGCAAGAACCGAACCTCGGTAAAACAAATCTCCGTGTCTCACTTGCTTATTCGCTTGGGATTTGTTTTGCGCCCTCTCTCGCGGACTCATTTCTAACGCTAACCCGGCTTGTAGTTGTGTTTATATTTGTAAATTTCAGTTTCTCCCTATTCACCCCCCCTCTAGGCGACTATCAATCTTAAAAAGTTTTATCCCTGGTGAGGCCTCAAAAATTTTCAAAGAAACATTGTACCCTGTAATCGGGGGACTTCATCATCAATAAAGTTTTCGTTTTCAAAGGCATTCAGCTGACTTCGATTTGATTGGACTTGAAATCAGCACGCTTACTCAAATTAGGGTGACCACTATACCCTACTAACGGAGCAATCGACTTAAGTCAGCGATGACTTAAGACGGTGCGACATGCTCACGCTTACTCGACTTAGGGTGACCACTATACCCTACTAACAGAGCAATCAGCTTAAGTCGGCGACGACTTAAGACGGTGCAACATGCTCACGCTTACTCGACTTAGGGTGACCACTATACCCTACTAACGGAGCAATTGGCTTAAGTCGGCAACGACTTAAGACGGTGCGGCATGCTCACGCTTACTCGACTTAGGGTGACCACTATACCCTACTAACGGAGCAATCGACTTAAGTCGGCGATGACTTAAGTCGGTGCGACATGCTCACGCTAACTTGACTTAGGGTGACCACTATACCCTACTAACGGAGCAATCGACTTAAGTCGGCAATGATTTAATACGATGTGACATGCTCACGTCTTAGGGAGACCACTATGCCATACCAGCCAGGCGATCGGCTTAAGTCGGAAACGCCTTAAAACCAGCATGGCACACTTGCTTTCACGATTGTTCAGGGTGACTGCTATACCCTAACAACAAAACAATTAGCCCTTCAGGAAAAAGAACGTTTTACTTGTTGGCGCTAGAGGCATGTTCTGGCGCCTTGTCCACAAAATATTCGAGTTCTAACACAACCATCACACACACATAGAATTCATATTACATCGAGTGTTTTGCAGGACATCACTGCATCAAAACGTCTTTGCTAGAAATGTCTTTCGCAGGAGCGACGGAAGAAGGATGACTTGAAGCATCGGGTGTAACCTTGACATCGACGACAATATCGTCATGCACCACGACGTTGGGCCTCCTCATCAGGATCCGTCCAGCATGAACGACTTTGTCCATAGCCTTGTCACGCTGAGCCTTCAAGACGACACAGTCGTCCTCTAAGGCTTTAGCAGCCAGTCGAGCGGCCTCTAGCTCCTGCGCCACAAGCTTCTTGGAAGCACGCAGATCCCTGATGGTGGAATCCTTGGTCGATAACAATTGTCCAAGTCGTAGAACCCCATCTTGAGATACTTGCAGCTCGTGACAGTGATGATCCAGGTCAGACATGGTGAAGCGGTGGCTCCTGTCCAATATGGTCAAGGAGTTGCTAGCGTCATGGTATAGCCTGTCCATATTGTCACGAGAAGCCGCGAGTACTCGTTTCTCCTCCTATGAACAGAAAGCAACGTTCAGCACCAAGGCAACAATAGCATGGTAGGGTCAACCAAGGAAGTTTACCTCATGGACCATTTTTTCAGAGTCAAGCTGGGCAGTAAGTGAGGAACTCAAAGAACGTACACCGTCCAAAGAAGCAGAGGTCTGGCCAAGTCGGCTTAACTTTGAGAATACTTCTCCTCAAGGTCAGATCACCGCTGGGCCATATCCGACAACGCAGCTGAAAGGGGATGCATGACTAAGAACAAGTTGATCAATAAAAACAATTAGGGAAGCTGTAAGATCACTAACCAGCGTTCGATGCCTTCACGTCATCGATCTGTTTCTAGAGCAGCAATGGGTTCCACTGCATCAGAGACAGAGCTTGTTCGGGAACAGTGGCGCCGCAAGATTTCAGCTAGGCAGATATTCCATCAACAAAAGCCTATGATCATAGACAGATGAGCAGGAGAAAGATAATTCGCTAATATGAACAACGTAGAGCAAGGGGCCGACTCACCTGAAGATGGGAGAGGAACAGTGGTACACCCAGAGCAGGAGGAGCTGAGTCATGGCTCGACGAGGGAAGGTTAGCGGGAACGATCTGAAGAGCACCATCCGGGGTGACCTCAGCCCCACTAGCAGACAGCAGGCTCCTTGCATCTAGCTCGCCGACCTCTAAGGCGACTTGTCTAGTTAAAACTGTAGAAGCACGTACCGTCGTCGCCCCATCGGACCGAGGTGGGGACGACCCAACGTGGACGTCCATGGAGGCATGGGAAAGAGAACCCACGTGAACACCCTCGGGGGCTGGGTTGTAGCTTGCACTACCCACAAGAGTTGGATCACTACTAGCAACACCCTTGGGGGCTGGGTAGCTGCCGACACCACCCTCGAGGGCTGGGTCTTCTACAGTAGCCACCTCTAAGGCTGAGGGGCCCTCAGCTACCTCCATGGGTGTCAGATGACTCAGACCAGCATCTCGGCATGGAAGACTGCCCTCCAAAGTCGACGATGCGCGAGACACCGATCGGGTTACCTCTTGCCCAGCGAAATCAAGCAAGGAAAGCCCACCATTTGGGACCTCTGAACAGACGACCGGGATATCATTTGCAGGAGGCTCTAATAGCATGTCTTCAGGAACGACTTCCTCCAGTACTTGATCAAAATCTGATATTGAGTCGACAGAGCTGGAGAAGGAATATCACTACCCCCCTCGCTACCTCTATAGTGCCGGCTGTTCTTGCGGATCAGCGGGACTTCCTCTTCTTCTTCCTCTTCGTCCTCATCAAACAGGTAGACAACAGCCTGTGCACGATCACAACCCTTGCCATCAACCTCAGGATGGGCCTCTGCCGGTACATCATTAGGAACCAGAGCAGAAGGGCCTGCACCCTGGTCCAAGTAAGACAGTCGTCGAAGTCGCCTCTTCTTCCTTTTTTCCTCGATAGGTGCAGTCGGGCGGCTCACTCGGCATGGACGCTTTGGGTGGGCGCCTTCGGGTCTCCGAGTTTCCACCTCTTCACCAAGTTCTTGCCCAGCTGTGATGGCCATTGGCTCGGTGTGGGTTGAATCGGATGATTCCCCAGCCAGCAAGCTAAGCACAGCATCTATCTCCACGTCATCAGTGCTAGCCGGCATATCAAAATGAGTTTGCTTCTCATCCTCTGGAAGACTCTGAAGTGGAGCAATCAAAGCCTCAATGTCCTAAGAAGAGGGTCGCACTCTAAGACCCAAGCTACCGTCACAAACAGGAG
The DNA here is from genome assembly GCF_902167145.1 of Zea mays. Lineage (NCBI taxonomy): Eukaryota > Viridiplantae > Streptophyta > Magnoliopsida > Poales > Poaceae > Zea > Zea mays. The sequence continues at coordinate 5,542,162 of NC_050104.1, read as the reverse complement.
GGTTGGACACAAACTCAGAGAATGGCCTACGTGGTGGCAGGTTCCATGCAGAATAGGCCACAGGAGCACCAGCATTTGAAACTCTACCCCTCAGGATCATGTCCAGTCGACTCATCAGATCTTCAGTGAGAATTTTTCTGTTCGTGACCCGGGTAGAGTCGTTGACACCGCTGTACAAATAAGCAAGGTAGGTCCTATCCTTTAAGGGCTGAATGTTCTTGAAAATGAAGTCAGCAACTACAGCTTCAGCAGTCAGATCTCTATCCTTCAGCAAGCAGACCTCGACAAGCAGCACTTTAGCCTCTGTTATCTCCAAAGGGGTCGGAGATTCTATCCAACTCGGTGTGCGGACATCTGGCTGCCTCCCTGACTGAGGGGGGAGGGACTTGTAGTGATTCTCCACAATGAACCACTCAAGGCGCCACCCCTTAATGCTGTCCTTGAGAGGAATGTCGAGGTACTCTACTTTCCTCCCACGACGAAGCTCTAGACTCACGCCGCCAACAAGCTGGTGCTGTCACCCAGCCATCCCGGGCCGACAATGATAAAGGTATTTCCAGAGATCGAAATGGGGGAGAATCTCGAGAAAGGCCTCGCATAGATGTACAAAAATGGAGAGTTGCAGAATGGAATTAGGGTTTAGATGTGTCAAGTTCAATTCGTAGAAATCAAGGAGACCGCGGAAAAAGGGAGAGACGGGAAGAGCAAGACCACGAATAAGAAAAGGAACGTAAACGACAGATTCATGTGTATCCTCTGTCAGAACGGTGACGCCGCAGCAAATCCGCCAAGAGCAAAGCTCTTTTGGAAGCAAAACCCCAACGTCGACAAGATGAAGGAGGTTGGATTCCGAAATAATGGACATGTGGTTACCCACGAAAGGCAGCTGGCTGTTGGGGTCGATAGGCGGGATGATTGCAGCAAAGGTGCTCTGCGTCTTCCGCTTCGGCGCCATCGTAGTCTTGCCGGCGGAACGAGCAGGATCAAGATCTCAGGGAAGCAGAGGAGTGGTTCGAGGTGAAAAAGGGAAGTTAGGGCTCAGAAATAAAAAAACACGTCAGCGCGAGTATAAATGGGGTTTCTCGGGTCGGGCACTATTTCTAAAAGTGTCAGGTCACTACTCGGGAAAGCAAAGTTTCAGGCATGACTCGGCGGTTACCACTAAAACATTGACAGCATCAAGCATGACTCGGCGGTTACCTCTAAAATGCCGGCATCGTCAGCATTACTCGGCGGTTACCTCTAAAACGCCGGTAGCGTCAGCTATCGCTCGACGGTTACCGCTAAAAATGTCGGCAGCGTTAGGCATATGGATGAACTGTCAAGCGTGTAAACAGAAAAAACAGCAAAGGCAACAGTCACTGGAAGCATCTAAAGTTCTTCATTAATAATTGGAGGGGGTTACACAAACTCAAAGGCTGGCTCATTATGAGTCGACCTTTTTCCCCCTATTTTCCACTACATTACATTACATTACTTCACTACTTACACTATACTATACTACTAACTACTACTACATTATTCTACTACTACTACTACTAATTATCTATAATAATATTTAAACCAGTGGTGCTTTGCCACTGGCCTCGCTGCCGCCCTTGCCGCCACCGTCGCCACCGTCGTCGTCGCTGTCGTCATCGCCTTCGCCGCCGTCACCGTCGTCGTTGTCGTCGCCACCGCTACCGCCCTCGTCGTCGTTGTTGTCGCCACTCCGCTCCTCGGATGAGCCGAAGGAGTCCTCCTCATCCGACCCCTCGAGCCCGCCGCGCTCGACGGAGCGGATGTACGTCCACATCTCAGCGGCTAGCCCCTAGGAGTCGTCCGAATCATCGGACGATGTCGGGGGAGAGGCGAGAGCCAGCGACCCTTCGAACTCGAAAGAAACCTCCTCCTCCGAGTACTCAGAGTCGCCGAAGTCCTCCGAGGGAGGACTTGGATCGCGCTTCTGCTTGTCGCCGGCACGATGAGGCGAGCCTCGACCTCTCTTGCCTTTGACCATGGTCGGATGGAGAAGAGGATAAAGGGAGAAGAAAGTAGCAGATGATCGAAGGATGAGTGAAGAGAACAACAGTGCAAGCATGCTATTTATAGAGGCCGGGAGTGACCGTCCACTTCCTACCACGCTCGCCGAACAGTCGCAAGTATTCAATAAGCAATTTAAGCCGCCTGAAAATGAGTCAGGCAAAAGACGCCGCTTCACGTAACATGACACCATTTGGACCAAGGTCAACTGCTCGGGCAGTATGATTACACCCCACGGTCACATCAAGTTACTACTCCAGGACAGTGTGCTAAATGCTCTATGTACCAAGACGTCCCTTGGTCACACCCATTGGGGGGACGACCAGGAATTTTCATTGGATTTTCTGAAGAAGTCATATCCATACAGTATACACAATGAATGTACTGAGACAGAAGGAAGAGATCGGTAGAGATCGAAGGAAATCCAAATATAGCTACTGAACTTCAAGTCTAGTCAGCAGAGGCATTGAAGCGCAGAACGGGGTGAAGACCAGCCAAGAGCCATCTACCAAACATCCAATCTGTCACCGATCAAATAAATTGCAGACCTAACAAGGAGTGGGCAGATAATATTGTTTGAATTCGCAAGAGCATGAGTTAAAGACAAAATGTTGATTTCTAAAACATGAGATGAAGACAAAATGTTGATTTCTAAAGCATAAGATGAAGATCTTTGAGTGGATTATTTTTAAAAATCCACTCAAAGCTCGGGGGCTACACCCATTGGGTGCACCTCCGGTGCGCGCAATAGATTTTTAATCCTGGGAGAAAGAATGCTGATTTCTAAAGCACAAGCTGATTACAGAATGCTGATTTCTAAGGCACGAAATGAAGACCTTCGAGTGGTTTGTTTTCAAAAACCTACTCAAAGTTCCAAATGCTGACTTCCAAAGCACGATATGATGATAAGATGCTGATCTCCAAAGCACCGAATGAGGACCTTTGAGAAGACTGTTTTTACTGAAGTCACTTAAAGTTCAAGAGCAACGCTCAATAGGTGCACCTTCGGCGCGCCCATCACCAGAATGGAAATCAAGCCACAGATTCACGAGCTGGACCTAGATTCTTTGGGCTGATTATTTCAAAATCAACCAAAGATTGGGGGCTTGTGGGGGACAGATATCCCCCGGGTCCACTAGAAGGCAAGAAGACCTCGCGAGAGGCTTTGGGCCTATTATCTCGCAAGGCCATCCCTTTGTGGGCCAGGGGAGAACCACTGGTGGAATGGGCCGACACGAGAAAGAAGCAAACTCAGACCCAGGCAGCTCGTTGGATTTGGGCGCTATCCACAGTGCTGGTCCGACTTTCCCGCATAGGGCGACCTTGAATATCAGAGCAATCTAGGGATAGGTCGGCAAGATTATAGGAAGATAAGTTCAGTCGATTCACTATTATTTAGGTACACATCGTCATCATACACGCATGTAGTGCCCCACAGTCAAGTATATAAGGCCTAGGGGGTACCCCATCATTTCCATCGACCATCTACTCAGCCCACTAGCTTTTCTCCATACAGGAGACTTCCCTTGTAACCCACCGCATAAAGATCCACGCCAGGAAGTAGGGTGTTACACATCTCAAAGTGGCCCGAACCTGTAGAAAATCGCATGTCGTTTCTCGTGCATCTCGCACGAACCATTGAGTTACAGGCAACAACACTGTCCTACCCAAAAGCACCGCGAGGGGTAACCCCGGGTGTGCGGTCGGGCTCCAAACACCGACAAGTGGCTCAAGCGGCCTATCAGTTGTCATGATGTTCTTGTGTGGATGATGAGCTCCAACGTGCTTTCCTGCTTGGCATGCGCTACAAACCATGTCTTTCTCAAAATGAACATTTGTTAGTCCTAAAATGTGCTCTCCCTTTAGAAGTTTGTGAAGAGTCTTCATTCCAACATGAGCTAGTCGGCGATGCCAGAGCCAACCCATGTTAATCTTAGCAATTAAACAAGTGTTAAGTTCAGCTTTGTTCTCATTAAAATCGACTAAATATAGCAGACCCTCTAACACTCCCTTAAATGCTATTGAATCATCATTCCTTCTAAAGACAGTAACACCTACATCTGTAAATAGACAGTTGTAGCCCATTTTGCATAATTGAGAAAAGGAAAGCAAATTGTAATCTAAAGAATCTACAAGAAAAACATTGGAAATAGAATGGTCAGGAGATATAGCAATTTTACCCAAACCTTTGACCAAACCTTGATTTCCATCCCCGAATATGATAGCTCGTTGGGGATCTTCGTTTTTCTCATAGGAGGAGAACATTCTCTTCCCCCTGTCATGTGGTTTGTGCACCCGCTATCGATTATCCAACTTGAACCACCGGATGCATAAACCTACAAAACAAACTTATGCCTTGTTCTTAGGTACCCAAACGGTCTTGGGTCCTTTCACATTAGCAACAAGCACCTTGGGTACCCAAACACAAGTCTTTGGACTCTTATGTTTGCCCCAACATATTTGGCAACTACTTTGCCGGTTTGTTAGTAAGCACATATGAAGCATCAAAAGTTTTAAATGAAATGTTATGCTCATTTGATGCAGCAGGAGTTTTCTTTTTAGGCAATTTAACATGAGTTGATTGCCTAGAGCTAGAAGCCTCATTTTTATACATAAATGCATGATGAGAAACAGCGTGAGGTTTTCTAGCATGAATTCTCCTAATTTTATGCTCAGGATAGTTAGCATGATATAAAATATAGCCCTCACTATCCTGGACCATGGGAGCCTTTCCCTTAAGAAAACTAGACAATCATTTAGGGGCATTAAGCTTGACATTGCTACCATGTTGGAAACTAATGTCATCCTTAATGCCTAGGCGTCTTCCATTATAGAGCATGCTTCTAGCAAATTTAAACTTTTCATTTTCAAGTTCATGCTCGGTGATTTTAGCATTTAATTGAGCTATGTGATCATTTTGTTTCTTAATTATGGCAAGATGATCATCTATAGCATCAATATTAACATCTCTACATCTAGTGCAAATGGAAATATGCTCAACAGTAGATGTAGATGGTTTGCAAACACTCAATTTCTCAATCTTAGCATTTAAACTATCATTCTCAATTTTAAGACTAGAAATTGTATCATTGCAAACATTCAATTCATCAATCTTAGCATTTAGAATAGCATTTTCATTTCTAAGACAGATAATTGAATCATTGCAAACATTTATCTTTTCAACCTTAGAAATTAAACTAGCATTCTCAGTCCTAAGGCTTAAAATAGAGTCTTGACAAATGCTAAGCTCCTTAGTTAAGTTTTCACATTTTTCTACTTCCTAAGCATAGGCATTTTTCAATTTAACATGTTTTTTGTTTTCTTTAATAAGGAATTCCTCTTGACTATCCAAAAGTTCATCCTTCTCATGAATAGCTCCTATTAGTTCATTTAATTTTTCCTTTTGTTCCATGTTGAGGTTGACAAAAAGAGTAAGTAAATAATCTTCATCTTCACTAGAGCTACCCTCATCACTAGATGTTGTATATTTAGGGGTGGCTCTAGAGTGTACCTTCTTTTCTTGTCGTCCTTAGCCATGAAACATTTGTGGCCGACGTTGGGGAAGAGGAGGCCCTTGCTAACTGCGATGTTAGTGACGTCCTCGTCGGAGGAGGAGTCGGTGGAGCTCTCGTTGGAGCCCATTCACGACACACGTGGGCATCGCCGCCCTTCCTCTTGTAGTACCTCTTCTTCTCCTTCTTCTTCCCCTTCTTGTCGTCGTCCCTGTCACTTTCACTAGACATTGGACATTTAACAATGAAATGACCGGGCTTACCACATTTGTAGCAAACCCTTTTGGAGCGGGGTTTGTAGTCCTTCCCCCCTCCTATGCTTGAGAATTTGGCGAAAGCTCTTGATGATGAGCGTCATTTCCTCATTGTCGAGCTTGGAGGCGTTGATGGGAAGCCTACTTGATGTAGACTCCTCTTTCTTCTCTTCCGTCGCTTTGAATGCGACGGGTTGCACCTCGGGTGTGGAGGTGGCGCCTTGCTCCAAGTTGACGATGTGTTTGTAGTCTTTGATCATAAGTTCAAAGCTCACAAACTTTCCTATTACTTCCTCGGGAGACATTAATTTGTATCTAGGATCCCCATGAATTAATTGAACTTGAGTAGGATTGCGAAAAACAAGGGATCTTAGAATAACCTTGACCATTTCATGGTCATCCCACTTGGTGCTCCCGAGGTTGCGCACTTGGTTCACCATGGTCTTGAGCCGGTTGTACATGGCTTGCGACTCTTCTCCTTTGTTGAGGACGAATCGACCGAGCTCCCCCTCGATCGTCTCTCGCTTGGTGATCTTGGTCACCTCGTCCCCTTCGTGCGTGGTTTTGAGGACGTCCCAAATTTCTTTGGCGCTCTTTAATCCTTGTACCTTGTTATACTCCTCTCGACACAAGGAGGCGAGGAGTATAGACGTGGCTTGGGAGTTAAAGTGCCTAATTTGTGTGGCCTCGTCCGAGTCGTAGTCCTTGTCCCTATCCCCCACCTGTGGTACCTGAAAGGGAGTTAGGCTTACACCTAGTTCCTAAATAATTTTGGTGGTTGAATCGCCCAACACAAATAATTGGACTAACTAGTTTGCCCAAGTGTATAGATTATACAGGTGTAAAAGGTGCACACTCAGCCAATAAAAAGATCAGTTTTGGATTCAACAAAGGAGCAAAGGGGCCAACCGAAGGCACCTCTGGTCTGGCGCACCGGACTGTCCGGTGTGCCACCGGACAGTGTCCGGTGCACCAGAGGACTCCACCACGAACTTGCTACCTTCGGGAATTTCCAGAGGCGACTCCGCTATAATTCACCGGACTATCCGGTGTACACCGGACAGTGTCCGGTGCTCCAAGGGAGGTCGGCCTCAGGAACTCGCCAGCTTCGGGAAACTCCAACGGCTAGTCCGCTATAATTCACCGGACATGTCCGGTGTGCACCGGACTGTCCGGTGCAACTCCGGAGCAACGGCTACATCGCGCCAACGGCTACCTGCGACGCATTAATTGCGCGCGCAGCGCGCGCAGAAGTCAGGCGTGCCCATACTGGCACACCGGACAGTAAACAGTGCATGTCCGATGTGCACCGGACATCCAGGCGGGCCCACAAGTCAGAAGCTCCAACGGTCAGAATCCAACGGCAGTGATGACGTGGCGGGGGCACCGGACATGTCCGGTGTGCACCGGACTGTCCGGTGCGCCATCGAGCAGACAGCCTCCCAACGGCCACTTTTGGTGGTTGGGGCTATAAATACCCCAACCACCCCACCATTCATTGCATCCAAGTTTTCCACTTCTCAACCACTACAAGAGCTCTAGCATTCAATTCTAGACACACCAAAAGAGATCAAATCCTCTCCAATTCCACAAAAGGCTTTAGTGATTAGAGAGAGAGATTTGCCGTGTTCTTTTGAGCTCTTGCGCTTGGATTGCTTCTTTTTTTTCACTTGTTCTTGTGATCAAAACTCCATTGTAATCAAGGTAAGAGGCACCAATTGTGTGGTGGCCCTTGCGGGGAAGTTTTGTTCCCGGCTTTGATTTGAGAAGAGAAGCTCACTCGGTCCGAGGGACCGTTTGAGAGAGGGAAGGGTTGAAAGAGACCCGGCCTTTGTGGCCTCCTCAACGGGGAGTAGGTTTGCGAGAACCGAACCTCGGTAAAACAAATCCGCGTGTCACACTCTTCATTTGCTTGCGATTTGTTTTGCGCCCTCTCTCGCGGACTCGTTTTTTATTTCTAACGCTAACCCGTCTTGTAGTTGTGTTTATATTTGTAAATTTCAGTTTCGCCCTATTCACCCCCCCCTCTAGGCGACTATCAATTGGTATCAAAGCCCGGTTCTTCATTAGAGCCTAACCGCTCGAAGTGATGTCGGGAGATCACGCCAAGAAGGAGATGGAGACCGGCGAAAAGCCCACTACAAGCCACGGGAGCACTTCATCGGAAGAGTCCCGCACCAAGAGGAGGGAGAAGAAAAAGAGCTCCTCCACCAAAGGGAAGGAGAAGAAATCTTCTTCTCACCACAAAGAGAAGAAGGAAAAATCTTCTTCCCACAAACCGCATCGGAGTGGGGACAAGCAAAAGAGGATGAGGAAAGTGGTCTACTACGAGACCGACACTTCATCAACATCAACCTCCGGCTCCGATGCGCCCTCCGTAACTTCTAAACGTCAAGAGCGTAAGAAGTTTAGTAAGATCCCCCTACACTACCCTCGCATTTCTAAACATGCACCTTTACTTTCCGTCCCATTAGGCAAACCACCAACTTTTGATGGTGAAGATTATGCTAGGTGGAGTGATTTAATGTGATTTCATCTAACCTCACTCCACAAAAGTTTATGGGATGTCGTTGAGTTTGGTGCACAGGTACCATCCATAGGGGATAAAGATTATGATGAGGATGAAGTGGCCCAAATCGAGCACTTCAACTCTCAAGCAACAACAATACTCCTTGCCTCTTTAAGTAGAGAGGAGTATAACAAAGTTAAAGGGTTGAAGAGCGCCAAGGAGGTTTGGGATGTGCTCAAAACCGCGCACGAGGGAGATGAGCTTACAAAGATCACCAAGCGGGAAACGATCGAGGGGGAGCTCGGTCGGTTTCGGCTTCACAAAGGGGAAGAGCCACAACACATGTACAACCGGCTCAAGACCTTGGTGAACCAAGTGCGCAACCTCGGGAGCAAAAAATGGGACGACCACGAAATGGTTAAGGTTATTCTAAGATCCCTCATTTTCCTTAACCCCACTCAAGTTCAATTAATTCGTGGTAATCCTAGATATACTAAAATGACCCCCGAGGAAGTTATCGGGAATTTTGTAAGTTTTGAGTGCATGATCGAAGGCTCGAGGAAGATCAACGAGCTTGACGAACCCACCACATCCGAAGCTCAACCCGTCGCATTCAAGGCGACAGAAGAAAAGAAGGAGGAGTCCACACCAAGTCGGCAACCAATCGACGCCTCCAAGCTCGACAATGAGGAAATGGCGCTCGTCATCAAGAGCTTCCGCCAAATCCTCAAGCAAAGGAGGGGGAAAGACTACAAGTCCCGCTCCAAGAAGGTTTGCTACAAATGTGGTAAGCCCGGTCATTTTATTGCTAAATGTCCCATATCTAGTGACAGTGACCGAGGCAACGACAAGAAGGGGAGAAGAAAGGAGAAGAAGAAGTACTACAAGAAGAAGGGCGGCGATGCCCATGTTTGTCGGGAGTGGGACTCCGACGAAAGCTCAAGCGACTCCTCCGACGACGAGGACGCCGCCAACATCGCCGTCACCAAAGGGCTTCTCTTCCCCAACGTCGGCCACAAGTGCCTCATGGCAAAGGACGGCAAACAGAAGAAGGTTAAATCTAACTCCTCCACTAAATATGAGTCTTCTAGTGATGATAATGCTAGTGATGATGAGGATAATTTACGTACCCTTTTTGCCAACCTCAACATGCAACAAAAGGAAAAACTTAATGAATTAATTAGTGCCATCCATGAAAAGGATGATCTCTTGGACACCCAAGAGGACTTCCTTATTAAAGAAAATAAGAAGCATGTTAAGGTTAAAAATGCTTACGCTCTAGAAGTAGAAAAATGTCAAAAACTTTCTAGTGAGCTGAGCACTTGCCATGAGATGATTGACAACCTTAAACATGAAAATGCTAGTTTAAATGCTAAGGTTGATTCACATGTTTGTAGTGTTTCAATTCCCAATCCTAGAGATAATAATGATGATTTGCTTGCTAGGATTGAAGAATTGAACATTTCTCTTGCTAGCCTTAGAGTAGAAAATGAAAACTTAATTGCTAAGGCTAAAGAACTAGATGTTTGCAATACTACCATTTCCAATCTTAGAGATAAAAATGATATTCTTCATGCTAAGATTGTTGAACTTAATTCTTGCAAACCCTCTACATCTATTATTGAGCATGTATCTATTTGTACTAGATGTAGAGATGTTGATGTTAATGCTATTCATGATCATATGGCTTTAATTAAACAACAAAATGATCATATAGCAAAACTAGATGCTAAAATTGCCGAGCATAACTTAGAAAATGAAAAGTTTAAATTTGCTAGAAGTATGCTCTATAGTGGGAGACGCCCGGGCATTAAGGATGGCATTGGCTTCCAAAGGGGAGACAATATCAAACTTAGTGCCCCTCCTAAAAGATTGTCTAATTTTGTAAAGGGCAAGGCTCCCATGCCTCAGGATAACGAGGGTTACATTTTGTACCCTGCCGGTTATCCTGAGAGCAAAATTAGGAGAATTCATTCTAGGAAGTCTCACTCTGGCCCAAATCATGCTTTTATGTATAAGGGTGAGACATCTAGCTCTAGGCAACCAACCCGTGCTAAGTTGCCTAGAAAGAGAACTCCTAGTGCATCAAATGATCATGACATTTCATTTAAAACTTTTGATGCATCATATGTTTTAACTAACAAATCCGGCAAAGTAGTTGCCAAATATGTTGAGGGCAAGCACAAGGGGTCAAAGACTTGTGTTTGGGTACCCAAAGTTCTTGTGTCTAATGCCAAAGGACCCAAAACCATTTGGGTACCTAAAGTCAAGAACTAAACTTGTTTTGTAGGTTTATGCATCCGGGGGCTCAAGTTGGATACTCGACAGCGGGTGCACAAACCACATGACTGGGGAGAAAAAGATGTTCTCCTCATATGAGAAAAACCAAGATCCCCAAAGAGCTATCACATTCGGGGATGGAAATCAAGGTTTGGTCAAAGGTTTGGGTAAAATTGCTATATCTCCTGACCATTCCATTTCCAATGTTTTTCTTGTTGATTCCTTAGATTACAATTTGCTTTCCGTATCTCAATTATGTCAAATGGGCTACAACTGTCTATTCACTGATGTAGGTGTCACTGTCTTTAGAAGAAGTGATGATTCAATAGCATTTAAGGGTGTGTTAGAGGGTCAGCTATACTTAGTAGATTTTGATAGAGCTGAACTCGACACATGCTTAATTGCTAAGACTAACATGGGTTGGCTCTGGCACCGCCGACTAGCCCATGTTGGAATGAAGAATCTTCATAAGCTTCTAAAGGGAGAACACATTTTAGGACTAACAAATGTTCATTTTGAGAAAGACAGGATTTGTATCGCATGCCAAGCAGGGAAGCAAGTTGGCACTCATCATCCGCATAAGAACATAATGACAACCGACAGGCCACTGGAGCTCCTACACATGGATCTATTCGGCCCGATTGCTTACATAAGCATCGGCGGGAGTAAGTACTGTCTAGTTATTGTGGATGATTATTCTCGCTTCACTTGGGTATTCTTTTTGCAGGAAAAATCTCAAACCCAAGAGATCTTAAAGGGATTCTTAAGACGAGCTCAAAATGAGTTCGGTTTAAGAATCAAGAAAATTAGAAGCGACAACGGGACGGAGTTCAAGAACTCTCAAATCGAAGGCTTCCTTGAGGAGGAGGGCATCAAGCATGAGTTCTCTTCTCCCTACACTCCACAACAAAATGGTGTAGTGGAGAGGAAGAATAGGACTCTATTGGACATGGCAAGAACCATGCTTGATGAGTACAAGACTTCGGATCGGTTTTGGGCCGAGGCGGTCAACACCGCCTGCTACGCCATCAACCGGTTATATCTTCACCGAATCCTCAAGAAGACATCATATGAACTCCTAACCAGTAAAAAGCCCAACATTTCATATTTTAGAGTTTTTGGTAGCAAATGCTTTATTCTTGTTAAAAGAGGTAGAAAATCTAAATTTGCTCCTAAAACAGTAGAAGGCTTTTTACTTGGTTATGACTCAAACACAAGGGCATATAGGGTCTTTAACAAGTCCACTGAACTAGTTGAAGTCTCATGTGACGTTGTGTTTGATGAAACTAACGGCTCTCAAGTAGAGCAAGTTGATCTTGATGAGATAGGTGATGAAGAGGCTCCATGCATAGCGCTAAGGAACATTTCCATTGGGGATGTGTGTCCTAAGGAATCTGAAGAGCCTCCAAAAGCACAAGATCAACCATCCTCCTCCATGCAAGCATCTCCACCAACTCAAAATGAGGAAGAAACTCAAGTTAATGAAGAAGAAGATCAATCAAATGAGTCACCTCAAGATGACGGCGTAGATCAAGGGGGAGATGCAAATGAGGAAGACAAGGAGGATGAAGAGCAAAGGCCGCCACACCCAAGAGTCCACCAAGCAATCCAACGAGATCACCCCGTCGACACCATCCTCGGCGATATTCATAAGGGGGTAACTACTAGATCTCGGGTTGCACATTTTTGTGAACATTACTCGTTTGTTTCCTCTATTGAGCCACACAGGATAGAGGAAGCACTCCAAGATTCGGATTGGGTGGTGGCGATGCAAGAGGAGCTCAACAACTTCACGAGGAATGAGGTATGGCATTTAGTTCCACGTCCTAACCAAAATGTTGTAGGAACCAAATGGGTCTTCCACAACAAGCAAGATGAGCATGGTGTGGTGACAAGGAACAAAGCTCGACTTGGGGCCAAAGGATACTCCCAAGTCGAAGGTTTGGATTTCGGTGAAACCTATGCACCCGTAGCTAGGCTTGAGTCAATTCGCATATTATTAGCCTATGCTACTTACCATGGCTTTAAGATTTATCAAATGGACGTGAAAAGTGCCTTCCTCAATGGACCAATCAAGGAAGAGGTCTATGTTGAGCAACCTCCCGGCTTTGAAGACAGTGAGTATCCTAACCATGTCTATAAGCTCTCAAAGGCGCTTTATGGGCTCAAGCAAGCCCCAAGAGCATGGTATGAATGCCTTAGAGATTTTCTTATTGCAAATGGATTCAAAGTCGGAAAAGCCAAGCTCTCAAAGGCGCTTTATGGGCTCAAGCAAGCCCCAAGAGCATGGTATGAATGCCTTAGAGATTTTCTTATTGCAAATGGATTCAAAGTCGGAAAAGCCGATCCTACGCTCTTTACCAAAACACTTGAGAATGATTTGTTTGTATGCCAAATTTACGTTGATGATATTATATTTGGGTCTACTAACGAATCTACATGTGAAGAGTTTAGTAGGATCATGACACAAAAATTCGAGATGTCTATGATGGGGGAGTTGAAGTATTTTCTAGGATTCCAAGTCAAGCAACTCCAAGAGGGCACCTTCCTAAGCCAAACAAAGTACACTCAAGATATTCTTAGCAAGTTTGGAATGAAGGATGCCAAACCCATCAAGACACCCATGGGAACTAATGGGCATCTCGACCTCGACACGGGAGGTAAGTCCGTGGATCAAAAGGTATACCGGTCGATGATAGGTTCATTACTCTATTTATGTGCATCTCGACCGGACATTATGCTTTCCGTTTGCATGTGTGCAAGATTCCAATCCGACCCTAAGGAATCCCACCTTACGGCCGTAAAACGAATCTTGAGATATTTGGCTTATACTCCTAAGTTTGGGCTTTGGTACCCTCGGGGATCCACATTCGATTTGATTGGTTATTCGGATGCCGATTGGGCGGGGTGCAAAATCAATCGGAAGAGCACATCGGGGACTTGCCAGTTCTTGGGAAGATCCTTGGTGTCTTGGGCTTCAAAGAAGCAAAATTTGGTTGCTCTTTCCACCGCCGAAGCCGAGTATATTGCCGCAGGCCACTGTTGCGCGCAATTGCTTTGGATGAGGCAAACCCTGCGGGACTACGGTTACAAACTAACCATGGTCCCTTTGCTATGTGATAATGAGAGTGCAATCAAAATGGCCGACAATCCCGTCGAGCATAGCCGCACTAAGCGCATAGCCATTCGGTATCACTTTCTTAGAGATCACCAACAAAAGGGAGATATCGAGATTTCTTACATTAACACTAAAGATCAATTAGCCGATATTTTTACCAAGCCTCTTGATGAACAAACTTTTACCAAACTTAGGCATGAGCTCAATATTCTTGATTCCCGCAATTTCTTTTGCTAGATTGCACACATAGCTCATTTATATACCTTTGATCATATCTCTTTCATATGCTATGACTAATGTGTTTTCAAGTCTATTTCAAACCAAGTCATAGGTATATTGAAAGGGAATTGGAGTCTTCGGCGAAGACAAAGGCTTCCACTCCGTAACTCATCCCTCGCCGACGCTCCAAGTCACTCTCCATTCTTGGGGGAGAAAGCATGAGCACCAAGAAGAGGATTTTGTCTTTGGGGAGAAAGTAAGAGCCCAAAGCAAAAGACTGGACTTCGTCTTTGGTATAATCTTAACTCATTTATTTATGACCAAAGTGGAAGAAAGCACTTCGAGGGCTCTAATGATTCCGTTTTTGGCGATTCATGCCAAAGGGGGAGAAAGTAAGAGCCCAAAGCAAAAGGACCGCACCACCACCAATTTCAAATATTCATGTTTTCCAAAGAATATTATCAATTGGTTTTCCTAATGTGTTAAAAAAGGGGAGAAAGTAGTATTTCAAAATGATATATCAAAACTCTCTTGAACACTAAGAGGAGAATCTCTTTTAGGGGGAGTTTTGTTTAGTCAAAGGAAAAGCATTTGAAATAGGGGGAGAAAATTTCAAATCTTGAAAATGCTTTGCAAAATCTTACTCATTTACCTTTGACTATTTGCAAAAGAACTTTGAAAAGGATTTACAAAAGAATTTGCAAAAACAAAACTTGTGGTGCAAAAGTGGTCCAAAATGTTATATAAGAAAGAAACAATCCATGCATATCTTGTAAGTACTTACATTGGCTCAATTCCAAGCAACCTTTGCACTTATATTATGCAAACTAGTTCAATTATGCACTTCTATATTTGCTTTGGTTTGTGTTGGCATCAATCACCAAAAAGGGGGAGATTGAAAGGGAGTTAGGCTTACACCTAGTTCCTAATAATTTTGGTGGTTGAATCGCCCAACACAAATAATTGGACTAACTAGTTTGCCCAAGTGTATAGATTATACAGGTGTAAAAGGTGCACACTCAGCCAATAAAAAGATCAGTTTTGGATTCAACAAAGGAGCAAAGGGGCCAACCGAAGGCACCTCTGGTCTGGCGCACCGGACTGTCCGGTGTGCCACCGGACAGTGTCCGGTGCACCACCGGACATGTCCGGTGCACCAGAGGACTCCACCACGAACTTGCTACCTTCGGGAATTTCCGGAGGCGACTCCGCTATAATTCACCGGACTGTCCGGTGCTCCAAGGGAGGTCGGCCTCAGGAACTCGCCAGCTTCGGGAAACTCCAACGGCTAGTCCGCTATAATTCACCGGACATGTCCGGTGTGCACCGGACTGTCCGGTGCAACTCCGGAGCAACGGCTACATCGCGCCAACGTCTACCTGCGACGCATTAATTGCGCGCGCAGCGCGCGCAGAAGTCAGGCGTGCCCATACTGGCACACCGGACAGTAAACAGTGCATGTCCGATGTGCACCGGACATCCAGGCGGGCCCACAAGTCAGAAGCTCCAACGGTCAGAATCCAACGGCAGTGATGACGTGGCGGGGGCACCGGACATGTCCGGTGTGCACCGGACTGTCCGGTGCGCCATCGAGCAGACAGCCTCCCAACGGCCACTTTTGGTGGTTGGGGCTATAAATACCCCAACCACCCCACCATTCATTGCATCCAAGTTTTCCACTTCTCAACCACTACAAGAGCTCTAGCATTCAATTCTAGACACACCAAAAGAGATCAAATCCTCTCCAATTCCACAAAAGGCTTTAGTGATTAGAGAGAGAGATTTGTCGTGTTCTTTTGAGCTCTTGCGCTTGGATTGCTTCTTTTTTTTCACTTGTTCTTGTGATCAAAACTCCATTGTAATCAAGGCAAGAGGCACCAATTGTGTGGTGGCCCTTGCGGGGAAGTTTTGTTCCCGGCTTTGATTTGAGAAGAGAAGCTCACTCGGTCCGATGGACCGTTTGAGAGAGGGAAGGGTTGAAAGAGACCCGGCCTTTGTGGCCTCCTCAACGGGGAGTAGGTTTGCGAGAACCGAACCTCGGTAAAACAAATCCGCGTGTCACACTCTTCATTTGCTTGCGATTTGTTTTGCACCCTCTCTCGCGGACTCGTTTTTTATTTCTAACGCTAACCCGGCTTGTAGTTGTGTTTATATTTGTAAATTTCAGTTTCGCCCTATTCACCCCCCCTCTAGGCGACTATCAGTACCTGCGCTCCAAATTCAACTATGTCCCATATGCTTTCGTGGAGTGAGGTTAGATGAAGCCTCATTTTATCACTCCACATACAATAATCCTCACCATCAAAATATGGTGGTTTGCCTAAGAGAATAGAAAGTAATGGAGCGCGCTTAGAAATGCGGGGATAGCGTAGGGACATCTTACTATACTTCTTGCGCTCATGGCGCTTAGAAGTAGTGGACGACGATTCGGAGCCGGAGGTGGATGGTGACGAAGAGTCGGTCTCATAGTAGACTACTTTCTTCATCATCTTCTTCTTGTCACCTCTCCGATGCGACTTGGTGGAGGAAGAGGATTCCTCCTTGTGCTTGTGGCCGGACTCTATTGAAAGGGTTCTCCCCGAGTTTGAGGGCTTGTCGCCGGTCACGATCTCCCTCTTGGCGTGATCTCCCGACATCACTTTGAGTTGTTAGACTCTAATGAAGCACTGGGCTCTGATACCAATTGAAAGTCACCTAGAGGGGGGTGAATAGGCGTAATATGAAATTTACAACTTTAAACACACAATACAAGCGGGGGTTAGTGTTAGAACCAAAATCAAGTCCGGGAGAGAGGGGAAAACAAATCAAGTGAAAATCAAGCGAATGAACACGGTGATTTGTTTTACCAATGTTCGGTTCCAAAGAACCTAGTCCCCATTGAGGAGGTCACAAAGACCGGGTCTATTTCAACCCTTTCCCTCTCTCAAACGGTCACTTAGACCGAGTGAGCCTTTCCCTTAATCAATCGGGTCACTAAGACCCCGCAAGGACCACTACACTCTTAGATGTCTCTTGATTTGATTACAAGTCACTTGAGAACAAGAATGAGAAAGAGGAAAGGCAATCCAAGAGGCAAGAGCTCAAAAGAACACAAAATCTCTCTCTCACAAGTCAATAAGTGTTTGAGGTGAATTTGGGACTTGGAGAGGCTTTGATCTTTTAAATTGTGTCTAGGAGTGAATGCTAGAGCTCTTGTAATGAATGTGATACTCAGAAATCTTGGATGCTTAGAGTTGTGGTGGTTGGGGGTATTTATAGCCCTCAACCACCAAAGTAGACGTTGGGGAGGCTGCTGGCGATGGGCGCACCGGACAGGCACTGTAGGCTGTCTGGTGCGCCGCCATGTCACCCAACCGTTAGGGTCTGGAGCCCAGTCGACCATTGGGAGCTTTGTCTTCTTGCGGCACCGGACAGTCCGGTGCCCCTCTGACTTGCTGCTCTGACTTCTACCGCGGTACTGTGGTACACTGTTCATCCGTCAGAGTCGACCGTTGCGCGCTGGATAGTCGTTGCCAGCTGGCTCACCGGACAGTCCGGTGGCACACCGGACAGTCCGGTGAATTATAGCGGAGTGCGCTTGCTGAAACCCGAGAGTGGCTGGTTCAACCCTATACGGGCCTGGTGCACCGGACACTGTCCTGTGGCACATCAGATAGTCCGGTGCGCCAGACCATAGCACACTCAAGTCCCTTTTTGCTCCTTTTGAATTGGGTCTCTAAGTTGAATATTTATTGGTTTGTGTTGAACCTTATGCACATGTAGAACATGTATTCTAGAGCAAACTAGTTAGTCCATATATTTGTGTTGGGCATTCAACCACCAAAATTAACTGTAGAAAAATGTTAATCCTATTTCCCTTTTAAGTTCTATATTTATTGATTGCTAATTTTTAAAGTTGTCCATCAAAAAAAATAAGTGGGTTTACTTTCTATTTTTAATTGAACTGTTGGTATAAATCAGTATCAACAATCTTCCCTAACGTCCTAGGTGGTTGGTGTTGTCGATGAAAGACCTGACTGTCGTGGCACCGTCATGAAGGCAGCACAAGGGGGTGCTCTGATGGCGCCTCACCATGAGAGGTTGTCTAGCGGTGACGACGTCAAGACGTCTAGACGTTGGAGATAAATTTATGGTAAATAGGGCGATTGGACAACACGAAGAAATGTTGAAGTATGTTTTTTTATGATGGACTTAACATCAACGTTGATTTAGAGAGTTCCAACGAGGTTGATAAATGTAGCCATGAAATTGAGTTATATAGGGGGTTTGTAAATTTAGGGACTTTTTTTACATAACCTTTGGAGAAGAGTTTTTCTCAAAAACTTCTTAAATTCACATTTAGAGAGTTGTTTACACTATTGGAGATGCTCTTTGCTTCGGGAACATATCTTGTACTCAAAGGTGTACGATGCTCACGTGCACATTTTAAATCTGGAACGTTCGTCTCAAATCAAATCTAATAGCAGCACCGCTTTTATGAAAACCCCCTCTCACACCGTAGAAGGGAGGTGGGAGTTCTTTTTAAAATTACTGTTGCTATTAGATACAGATGAAGGTCCTAAATTTAAAATATGTATATGTTTCTTATTTACATATGGCAATAGGTAAATACTTACTATCCCATATCCATATCCACGACAAAAAATAACTCAGTCAGATCACCCATATTTACTAGTGGGTATGGATTTACCCCTATATCTATACCCATGTGGGTATGAGTCACCCTTGGGTCGTACCCACAAATATTAGAAATATATCATATATGGTAAGCATCATTCATCAAATATAATGAACTATAAAAAACATCACCTGCTAAACATCAAATCTAAATAAATCATATATCGTAATTAAGCATCACGCCATTTGATTTCTAACATTATAGACACACGAGGCTGCAAAAATCAAAATGTATAGCTAGAATTGTGCTCATATATGTAGAATTAATATCTAACTAGTTGAGTGTCCGTGCGTTGCAACAAGAATATATAATACCAGTATATTACGATAACCTATATACAAAATGTGTGTTATACTGTTATGGGAAAATGTTTCATAATCAATTTGTGATCTTAGCCATACATAAATTTTGTTATTTTAATCTAGTTGTTTTACCACTATATTGCAACCATCAGTATCATGCAGACTTCGATATATACCACGATTTATATTGTCTCATCATTGGAGAGCACGTTCCACACATGTCGGAAGAAATTCCCTCGTACATCGTTAGTCATCAGACACGCACCACCATACACTCTTGCTTAAACAAAAGGTAAGTGTGTGTGTTTGCGAAGAGAATTAAAGGCAGGCCGACAAAGCTACCCTGACGGTGGCAAGGATGACGAACTGGTCACTGTTGTCGATCCTCCTCTGCGTCACCTCCAGTGCCATGATGACGCCACAATCCTCGATATAATAGTCGTTGAACGCACGCAACATGACGAGTACCGATGACTCTTGGTTGGGCTGCCAAACGAAGTGCACCCCGGGCTCATCAGCGAGTTAGTACCCCTGGTCGTTGCACCACCGAATGCGCTACTCCACTACATACATCATGTTCGAGGACACTCACAGAACGTCAACAATGTCCATCGTCCCAGCGCACAAGAACTCATGTCCGCTCAATAGCGACTTACGTGGCAGGTTGGGCTTCAGGTGGACGATGAGCTGGACGGGGTGATGACGTCGTCGTCGGATGCGGTGTCCAGAACAACCCGAGAGTCGTCGACGTTGGCGACAACCTCTGCTTAACGATGGACAGCGCGGTACAGCTACTCTGGACCGTGTCCAAGCGGCGGCTTCGCGGGGGCTTGTCGTACACAGCGGCGCATGCGACCACATAGGACTACTTCTAGAAGTCGAACTGATAGTCGCCAAGCTTCTTCTCGTCATCGATGAGCGACGCCAACGCGAGTGCCTCCTGCTCATGGTGTTTGTTCGGGGTTTCAAGTAAGAAACATGGATTCATGCTTGGCGTTGGTTTATGAAAATGACTCACAAGTCTGATCCATAGAAAAAATATTACGAAGAATAAATGTCACACATGCAAAAAAGGGAATTTAAGTATAAAACATTATTCAAACAAAAGAAATTGCATGCAAAGCTCTTCTTTAAATAATATTACCTCCATCCAAAAATATAATTCAATAACCTCGGTGATACTTATCTACTACTACGCATTGTGCAAGGGTAACAAGTGAGCTTGGTGAAAGATGTGTTTCCTGTCATAGATGCAGACATAAAGACACATGTGGTGTAGCAGTAGCTACTCTTGGCATTTGCTTGAGAGGTCACGAGTTTAAATCCCCTTGATGACATGTGTTTTTTTTTTAATTTTAGCTAGATGTGGGCTGTACGGGGGAATGGGAATAGGAACGGGCTTTGTGGGAGGGGGGAATGAGAAAGACAGAATAAAGAATGAGAATGAGAGAACATAGAATGATGACATAACATGGAAATGAGAAAGACAGAACAAAGAATGAGAATGAGAGAACATAAAATGATGGTAGAACATGAGAATGACAGAACATGAGAATGAGAAACACAGAACAATGAATGAGAATGGTGGCAAAACGGGAATGACAGAACAGAAATGGTGACAGAACACGTAATGACAGACTACTCTTGCAACCTTAATAAGTAGTAGAGATTACATAGTTGCACAACAAACAACTATAAAATCTGTTTAGAGATTATATAGCTAGTGTTTTAGACTAGACCAAGTGCCAAAGTATATGTTTTTTGGCTAAATTTATAGCAAGTATTTTATACTCACAGGTTAATGGGTATATGTGTGTACAAAACGTTCTAATACCCATACACATTGGATAAAAGTTTTTACCAAATAAAGTCCTTATACATGTTTTATTAATAGAGTAAATACTCAGGGTATCGGGGTGCAGGTACCATTGCCATTTGTATGCCTATTCCTTCCGCCTTCTCTCTCAGGGCTCCTTTGGCAGCCGCGGCAGGAAAACCCAGGAGAGTCGGCACCCAGGGGGACAAATCCCTCGCACCCAGATTCCCTGGGCGGGAGTGCCCGTCGGGGGCTGCCCTGCCCTGATTCCATTTGGCAGACAAGGGCCATATTCTCTGGTTCGAGTGTCTGACGCAGACAAAGTGTCCTTTGGCAGAGGATACCATACTGCTATATCATATCAAAAGAATAGATAAAACGCAATAGAAAATACACTGTCCACATCTTTATAAACATAAAGTTCCATCAATTTGATAAAAAAGTAGCAGCAAGCTTCAACAAACAAATGATCATGTGTGTCTATAATCATGAGATAATAGAGTAAACCACCAACATGTGTTCTTGTTATCACACAATATTCATGAGGAGATAATAGAGTACTCAACACAGTTTCTGAGTACAGTTTCTGAGTATTGCAATAGGAAAGATAAAATAAATTGCTTCATGTCATGACAATAAAAAGGACAGACCCAAAGTGCCAAAGGAGTACGCCTCCAAATAAACTACCAAAAACCAGAATAAGTGTTGAGTTTTCTGAAACTATATGAAGCAAGAATAATGGATGCCCTGCAAAATGCTGTTGTAAGTGGCACTCGGTGGGTGCTTCCACCAGGCAGATTTCATAGCTCCATTTCAATGAAGAAGTCGTTGTCGTCTTCTTGGGCCACATAGTCTGTTAATTTAGCATTCATTTCAGTTCAGTTCACTAGACAGATAACTTGCTTGCAAAATCTTCATGTACACAACAAATGTACAAGCAATACAGATATATTATTAATACCAGGTAAAGAACATGGCAAGCTGCTCACCCCCATTGGATTCTTATTGTTTGAGTGGTACATTTTCCTGGACTACTACTACTTCCTCTAAGCAATTTAATTACAACATTAGATGCCGAAGTGTGGAAAATTAGATAGTAAACTTGCTAGGGACATCATCCAATATACTTTATTACAAAAGCTAGAATAGAGTAAGCAAATACTCCACATGGCACAAACGCATTAGCAGAACAGAGTCCCGGGCATACTGGTGTTCTGCAATAAATCTTTGTACTAGATTTAGAACTGAGGTCAGAGGTTGTACACAATGTGAAAATCATGGACTACTGAACCAGCCTAGCCTTGGTGGCCGTTCTACAGAAATATCTTAGCTAAAGAAGTGAATTCAGGAGGCTAGCTACACACAACGTGAAAGGCCATGACTGAATCCACATGTAAAATAGCTCCCAACTAAGCAAGTGTCATCGTTTAGTCAAAAATTAATATATATATTATGCATCACAGATATGCATGTTTTCAGCTTCAGAAAAGAAATGAAGAGGGTGCAGCGGGTCACTAGCCACCGATGATTGATGGAAAAAGAAAAATAATCGATGAAAAAGAAAAATATCTGTGACAAGGCTAAGGTGCTCACCTTTCTCGTCCTTCACCAGCCGCATTGTGGAGGTCGCCATGTCGCTCGCCTTTCTCCAGCTGCCGGCTTGCAGGATCCTCGGGCCCAGGCTCCAGCGAAGAGGAGGGAGATCTGTTGCCTTGCGCGAAGAAGAGGAGGGAGATCCGGTGATTGCGCGACGAAGAAGAGGCTGCCATGCGCGAGAAAGCTCTAGTGTTTTGCCGAGCGCGCGGTGCCAGGAAGCAGGAAGTGCTCGTGTTCAGCAAAATCACCGGACGACGACAGATCCAGTCCAAGAGAGTGCGAGGCAGTGGGCGGCGACGGCTTCGAGAGGGAGACGAGGAGGCGGTGGCTTTGCGAGGGAGACGGGGAGGAGGAGGCTTCGTGAGAGCGGACAGGGAAGCTCTTCCCGACCTGCTGAGGTGGGGAGCGAAATCACCGAGCTCCCCCGCGGTGAGGAGTTATTTGAGATTGTAATAATCTCGTCGCGCGGCTTCGCTACTTTATTACTCCGCAGCTGGACCTCGCCATTTTGGTATTCTGGAGCTCACACCCTCGCCATATTGGCACAGTTAATGCCCAGCGCTCTGTTAACGCCGGTTATGTTGCTTTTTCTGCAGGTTGTATTCTTCTTCGGACTAATCTACCCCCTGCCGGACTTCCCGTCTTCCTGCGCGAGAGAACTCTTGCCAACTCCCAGAAAACCGAGAACCGAGGGCGCGCCGCCGTCTGCCACCACCAGGGGTACTCGCCAGCAGGTTATCTCCGCGCTCTCGCATTGTTCTGCCTCCAGGGGGACTCGCCACCAGGTACGCCCCGCGACGGCCCGCGCTCTCGCATTGTTCGCTACCACCTGATGCCCGCGACGCCGCCTGCATCCAGCTGCCAGCGCTGCCGTTTGCCAGTAGCTGCCCGCGACGCCGCCTGCATCCAGCTTCCGCTGCTGTCGTCTGCCAGCAGCTGCCCGCGACGCCGCCTGCATCCAGCTGCTCGCGCCTGCCAGCAGCTACCAGCGCTGCCGTCTGCCACACATTCCTTGCCTCCCCATGGTTTCTCCTATGGAAACAGTGGATCTACCTGTTAGGAGCTCGGATTTGTCGGATCCCCAAGATTTTCTGTTAGGGGATGAACATAGAATGGAGGTCTGATTCAAATATTCAGCAGTATATTGTCCAGTTAATTTTTGATGCACCTGCGCCTAGTACTTGATAGCTGTCTTAATTGGATGTTTACAGGTTTTAGAAATTGATTGGGGTTCAATACAAATTGATGATAGATGGGAGGAAGAAGGAGAACAAGAGACTGCCTCTGAGTCAGTGATGTATGATCGGTTAGGATTGTTAGCTGAGGATGAAAACAGCAGCTTCAAATTGTGTTGTCCATTTGCAAGCTGAAATCAGCATACCAAATGTCTTCTGTTACAGCAGTCCATTTGCAGGTGAAATCGTGGTGTCCATTTGCAAGCTGAAACCAAGCTGTTTTCATTTGAAGCTGAAATCTTCTGGACAACTGAAGTGCCCAGCTTGGTGTCCGAATGTAGTACAAATGGACAGAAAACAGCTTGGTGTCCAAATGCTGTCCACATGCTGAAATGCTCTCTTCTATTTTCTAGAATGCCCAGCTACTGTCCAAATGGACTGAAAACATGAAACTGAATGGACATACACAAATAAATTCAGAATTTTGAATGGACTGAATGGACTGAAAACATACTGAATGGAAATATTAAGATAACCATACAAAAGCTATCGACTCCCATTCTACACTCGACAGAATGGACAACCCAGGTTCACAGATACCTTACACAAGTTCAGTTACCTTACACAAGGTAACTACTACACAGATACCTTACAGAAGCTAACTCTTACACAAATAACACATCCAGTGCCATTCAACACCACCCATATTACTCTACTTCATCTGACGATCCGAAAGCTCTTCAGAACTGACATCATCCAGTGCCCATTCCCCACCACCCATATCTTCATCTTCACCAAATTGGTTGTTGAACCACTCAGATAATGGTGGCGACGGACCAGCTTCGAGATCTTCTAAACGCTGTGCTTCGTCCTCAAGTGATTGAGCAAGCTCATACACGCGCCACATTGCGAAGTTCACTGACACATCTTTGGCCGTATCTGGTGAATTCATAATCTCGTCTCCGGCCAAATCTTTCAACTCCTTCCCAACTACATGCATCTTTGCAATGGCTTGGGCGAGGTCACTACGAACTGTTTCAAATCGTGTTATCTGCGAAACCACAAAAAATTCTGTTGGAATTGAACAAACTACTGCATATTATTGAACTTAGTACAACCCTTACCGACACAGAACGAGGTGCCGAGCAATGATTGTCGACGGCTGTGAGTTCTGTTGGACAAAAAATATTTTACACTTAAAACAGACGCAACTATATGATTTCAGTGATTGCAGAGCATTTCAGCGGACACAACAGTCTTCTGTTTTCAGTGGTATGCTGTTGGGGGAGTGCTCTTGACGAATGAAATAGGTACCTGATGTGGCCGCGCGGGTGTGCTCCTTGCCGGTGGGGTGCTCGTTGCCGGCGGTGTGCTCGTTGCCGGCGCTGTGCTCCAAGCCGCAACTGTCGCCTCTACGCTTGGCAACGATTGAAACAGACAGCCGGCTGAAGGCGGAAGCCACTTCGACCTCACTGTCGACCTCGACATCGACGTCGACGACCAGCCGTTTCTTCCCTCTCGCCGGAGTAGCCATCGGAGGAGGAGTGCTCTCGGAGGACGGAGCGAGCACAGAGAAGACAGAGCAGTGGCGGCGCCGTGGAAGAGGAGTAACTCGTGGAAGAGAGGAGAGACGAGGAGTTAGGTTTTCACCAGACTAGTGGTTACAGCATGGGCAAAATTGACTTTTACCATACCTAATGGAAGGTAACAGAGCGCTGGGCATTAACTGTGCCAATATGGCGAGGGTGTGAGCTCCAGAATACCAAAATGGCGAGGTCCAGCTGCGGAGTAATAAAGTAGCGAAGCCGCGCGGCGAGATTATTACAATCTCAAATAACTCCGCGGTGAGGGCCGGGAAGCGTGCTCACCAAATAGCGAAAAAAAGTTCGCGGGGGCGATTTGGCCCGGGGTTTTCGTGGCCAGGGATTGGACCGGGATCCTGCCGGGATCCTGTGCTGCCAAAGGAGCCCTCAATCCTCGGAGTAACCGCCGCTCTCCACATTGAAAAACCCTAGTCCTTCCCGATGGAACCGCCGTCGCGCCCGCCGTCAGATCCAGCCATCCTGGCACCACTGCGTTGCGCGATTCCCACACTAACCATGTGATCCGGATAAATCACGGTGCTCTTTTGTTAGCCCATTGTATCCCTCCCACCGGGTGACCGGAGCTAGACTAACAAGTCTTCGGCGCCACCCGGTTGCCGATTTGGGTTGGCGGTACAAGGAGCCACCGTGCTAACCTCAGTTTGTATGCTTGCTTTTTCTTGTTCGCACTTCGTGTCTTCAGCTTTCCTTCATTTTGTTCTTGTCCACTCGGTTTTCGTATGGATCTTTGATTGTCTGAGGCTCTGGATCTATGAACTAGGAGAAATGCGATAATATATTGCAAATGATTTAGAGTTTCAGTCTCAATCGCGAGCTTGGTATATGATTAATTTATTTTCTCGTCGGATTCTGATCTGCCAGCCTGATGATTAGCATTGTTTGCACAAAGAACGGAGATCTGAATGCGTTTCCTCGTCGAAGCCCGCTTGACTGTTTCTCATAGCAGGCTTGCTTGCTCCAGCTCGGATTGTTGACAACTTAACACTCCCTCAGTCCCTCTGTTTTGTTATGTCTGGTGTAGTTTTCCTCCTTGAGAGGAAACCTGCAACCACACATACACGAACATGCATGCATATATACATATATACACACATATCCTCTGCTCCTGCTTTTCCACTGATCTGTCTGAGCGGGCTCCGGGGAATGCTCCTGTAGATGCAAAAGTTATGAAGGCGGCAGGTTGGAAGAATGCCCTTTCTGAATTTGTTTTTAACTTTGCAAAAGCTATTTTAGTTTTGAAGTACTGCAATGCAGACAGTGTTGCTTTTGATGTGGTTGCTATCCCAACATCTTACTGCAGCAGATATCTGAGTTGCGAACTTGCAACTTATGGGGGACAACATTGTCATTTGACAGATGATGAGAAGCAATATAATGACATCTGTAGTGCTACTTGTTCCTGGGGGCACAATAGCATGATGACTCTGTCTAGGGGAATCTGTGATATTGAGTTGGTAATGCCAGTTTTTGTTTATAGCTTATTGAGTGAATGAGGTTGATTCATGTTTAACCATGCTAGTTTCTTTGAATAAAATGATATGTGGTCTTTCCTTTTATAGATAGAATATAAGTTTGTGTAATGTGTGTTTACCATAATCTGTTAACCTGCATTGAAGAGCAGAGTTGTTTGGATCGGTACCTCCCAAGCAGCAGTCTTGCGAGGCAATCATCTTGTCCATAGGCGTTCAAAGCTCTGTTTGCAGGCAATCTTGCCTGAAGAGAATCGAAACATGCTTGGGCTCTTTGCTTTGCACCCAGGCAGAGCTGCCTGGCGCGATGGCTGCTCCCAGGTGTCCGATTTCGGGTGCCTGGGGCAAAGATTGCTGCTTGGTGGGAAGCTCTCATCTGGGAGGCCTCGAAGTAAACACACTCTAAATGTCATTGCCATGGACACCTGCTTGGTTGGTATGCTGGATCATGTTCTACTTCCTCTGTTCACAAAAACTAACTCAGGTTCTCAAACCCTGTTTTCAAGTCGTCGACTAGTCGTCCAGTCGGTCCTGGGAGCTCGACTTGGGGAGCCGGCTCGACTTTTCTGGCAAGTCGGGCGACTTGTCAACGATTGGAAATTCATAGTCGACTAGTCGTCGACTTTGGTCTGGCAAGTCGGCCGACTTGTGCCCGAGTTCAACCCAAACAGCCCAAAGACCCATTACACAACATATTTTCTTGATTTGGGAGAAAATGCAATGGATGATCTTGAATTGGGAGATATTTAGGGTATCTACTATCTAGTATCTATCTAGCTGCAGCAGCAGCTTAGCTATCTAATGGAGCTTATTTCCTTTCAAGTTTGAACTATATTTTCTTGCTATTTGTTTTCCAATTTGAACTATATGGCTGTTATGACTTATGAGTTTATGACTTATCACTTATGTGGCTGATTTGGTTCAGTTTGAGGATTCAAATGAGGTAAGACTTGCTGTTTATTTCAGTTTCGTTCAATTTCAGGCTTCAAATGAGATAAAACATGCTCTTTCTTTATATATAAATGTTATATTGTCTATATGAAGCCATTATATAGACAAAACAACCACTATATTGGCAAGTCGACGACTAGTCGACTGACTTATCGACTAGTCACCAAGTTGGTACCTTGTCGACTCGACTTATCGACTTGAAAACCTTGTTCTCAAATACATGTTTGACACATTTTCGCCTATTAACAAAAGGTTGGCAGATGGAGAAAAGAAAAACAAGTACAACTGCATTGTTTTTAATAGCTTGACAAAAACATTGAAAGTTTCCCAATTTTAGTATCAGTTTGGTATCTGTTATTCCTTAATGTTGTCTCCTGGTGTTCTTATTGCGCTTTAGGTGTTGGAGGATTTATGTCTGCCATGCATCCGGGAGTTAAAATATTTAATGTCTCACCATTTCACTGCATAGAAACATTGATAGATGACGAGAAGATCTTCAGTGTTCCCTGAATCAGGGATGCAATAGCATGATGATCCCGGTCTAGAGGAATCTCTGATGCTAATATCAGGTCCTTTTGCTTATTTTCTTGCATGCTGTCTTTTTTCCCTGTGATCATGTTTGGTTTTTGGTGTTATTTGAGTATTCTTCAGTATTCTGAGTTTTTTTTTGTTTATTTCCTTTTTCCTTATGAGTATTAAGCTGCAAGGGTTAGTAGATGTGTAGATGCTTGTTAAACCATGGATTGGTTTAAGCAACTTCTAGAAATTGGCATAATGCAAAAGCATGCAGTTTGCAACCTAGATGTATTATAGTCATGGGTGTTCTATAAATTGGCATAATGCAAAAGCATGCGGTTTGCAGCCTACATGTATTCTAGTTTCAGTGTTTGTCATGGGGTGTTCTGGTTTGCCATCCTGATGCCTCTGCACTAACAGTGGAGATTGGAATACACATATTCGTTGATGCTGTGTTGGATCATGTACTTCCTCCTATTCCAAGTTCAGTCCATCGATCTATCCTTGCATATTCCACTCTGATTTTCTTCCACCAAGCTGGCTGACTGGGCTCCGACTAGGATGTGTCGATACATCAACATAGTCTTTTAGTTCCAAGCAAGTTGGGGTAGACTAGAGCTGAAATCCAACAAGAAGTCACCAAAAAGAGAAAGAGAGAGAGAAAGGGGAGGGGAAAAAGCTTTTGAGAGCACTAAAAGGGAAAATGCCTAATCACGGTTCGGGCATGTGGGTAGCTTCTTTCCAAGCACTTCTATTCTATCCAAACACAACTCCATTGGACTCCGCCTAGGATGTGTGTAGATAAAAAATAAAAAGGATAAGTCTTTGACAGACATATAGGGTGCTTGAGGAAGATTATTTGTGCATAACTGCCATTTATAGTGCCTTGAAAAAGTTTTGATTTATTTGGTTTTATTCTTGAAGCTAGTAGTCCAGTGTTTTTGTTTTGTTATGGGGTCATTTTGATATTCAAGCCTGATGATTAATGGTAATTTGCATCAAGTGTGATGATCTGAATGCACTTTTCCTGTTAATGGATGTGCCTGGCCACTCTGGATCTGGTTGATGCTCTGCTGCTGTTGCTGCTGCTGCTGCTGCGCCTTTTCCATCATCATCATCATCTCTCTCCCTAACTCTCTCCCCCCTCTCCCTCTCCCCCTCCCCTCTGGATGTTTGTCTGTGTGTTTGTGATTCCATCAACAAACACACACACACAAACACTGGAAAGTGTATATGTAGATGCAATGATTATGAAGGTTTGCCAGATATAAGAAACCCCCTGATCGAACAATTTTGTTTTGTTTTCCTCGAATATGCAGGAGATCTGCATATCTTTGCAACAATTTTTATTTGTGACGGGTTACCTCTGAGCTTGATGTTTTACTCTTTTGTTTTTGGCAAGCAGATTTTCCTAACATCATTGCAAGTGACCTTCTTCTGATTTTTATTTTTGATTAACGCAAACTGTGGAATTGTTTTGGTCTTATCAATTTTTGTCATGCAATCTGACCAGCTGTCAGGTGATCTGCATCGCAAATAAGATAAGTTCTTTTCGATGACGATTCATTTAAGATGGGTGAATGCTTGTGGTTGCAGCTTACATTTTTCGAGTTTCAGTGTTGTCATGGTGGTGATCAGTGTTCTGGTATGCCAGCCCAATGATTACCTTTGTGCTAAAAATGGAGATCTAAGATCTAACTAAACTTGTTTGTTGCTTGGCTGCTGTGATAGATCATATACTTCAATGACAAATATAATTATGTTGCATTGTGCTTTCAGAAAAAAAAGTCTTTCATTATTACGTTTCCAGAAATGCAGAAGTCCTTGAAAAAAGTTCTGATTTCTTGAGGCTAGTACTAGTAGTCTTTTGGTTTTGTTATGGGGGCATGAATTCTGGTATACCAGCCTGATGATTATGATGTTTTTTGCATCAAGAATGGAAATCCGAGTGTATTTCTCCCATTGAAGTCTGCTTGGCCGCTCTGGTTGATGGCCTGCTGCTACTGCTAGTACCAGTACTACTGCTTTCTTGGGGCTCATCTGTCTGTCTGTCTGTCTTGTCTCGTTGGCCACAACCAAGCTGGCTAAGTGAGCTCTGGGGAATCCTTATGTGGACATAAGGCTTATGAAGGCTTGGCAGTAGGAGAATGCCCCTGATAAAATATTTCCATTTATTTTGAGTGATCTCTGCCTAGAAGCTTGTCTTTCACTGTGTTTTGTTGTATTGTCCTAAATGCAATGTGATTTGACCTCAGTTTTTGTGGTTTAAGTTTGTGCTAATAAATCAAATGGAGCTGTGAATGATTTTATTATTGCCAAATGTTATCATCTATGTCGCCAGCTCTCGAAATTTTGTGACTTGTCGAAATTTGGATCTGATTTATGTGCCACCCAGTGACTCGGTTAGCTCTCTACAAACATATTTAGTTTTATTTGGACAGCTTTGACCAACAATTACTCCATAAGACCATGTCTAGCAGTGCGCTGTACATGACACTATTCATAGAGTGAACACAGTGAAGCTTAAATATGGGCATGAGGATGGATAAGCTGCTCGAGATAGCCTAATCTTCGCAATAAAAGTAAGAATGCTATCAGATTCATATTGAAAGTTACTACTGATTTTATGTCATGTTAGTGGCATTAATAGATTATTTGTCAGTCGAAGATTTACCCTAACAAAACAAAATATGCCTTGTATTTCCAGAGGGAATAGTGGATTTTGAGATGCAGGGATGACATCTTACTCAGGTGATCAGCATTGCAAATATGATCAGCTGAAGTGATTCCTTTTCATGGGGGTTCTGCTGTTCCAGCATGACGATTATCTTCTTTGCAACTGTTTATTGATGCTGGTTTGGCTGCTGTGGTGCATCGAATATCTCCTCCCATCACAAATATAAAGTTCATTTATATTGTATTGTTTCATTGAGCTTTCAAGACATTTCATGATTATATGAATCAGCTTGCACAATTCCGATGTATATAATACCTGGAACGATGGTTAGGCTGCCTATAGTGCAAGTTTTCACTATTTACTAATGGGCTAAAAACGTATGATGTTACTGGGATGTGTAATTTGTTTGGTTCTTCTGTTGATCTAAAAAGAATTTATTTTCAGAAATATTGTCATTTCCTTACCAGATGTGGGACGTCACTGTTAACTCAATTTCTTGCGGAGATGGTGTGTTTTGAGCAAGGACCAGGATGGATAGGTGGATCAACCGAATGCGAAAATGAAACTAGCTGTTCGCTTGACTTTTAATCCAAAATGACATTTTTTTGTCTCAATTGATTGCAGTTGTAGTAGTTTAAATAGTTGACTTGACTTTAATCCGAAACGGCTTCTGACTTAGACTTTAATTCGAAAAACGGCTTCTAATATATCTATGTGTTTTGTCTTAATTGGTTGCAGTAGTTTGAATAGATGGTTTTAAACTGAAAATAATACCCCGTAAGTTTGTAATTGATTGTCACTGTGGACAGCAAGTCCTAGTTCAGTGTTGATTGCCACTGTGGACGGCAAGTCCTAGTTCAGTGTGATTGTGTGAACTTGATTCTAACGCCGTCTCCAACAGTCTTCTTATCTCACCCCTTAGGCTCTCTAGTAATGAACCCCTAAATGGTACCTTAAGGGGAGATTACTATCCTCTATTTCTCTAGGAGTGTCTAAACCGTACTCTAAATATAGAGATGTCATTATTGTATTCTAGAGAATATAGAGAGCTTCTCTCATCTATCTATTATAATATTTTACGTAATAAATTTAGCAAAACTAAAATTTGCACGATACATTTAAGAGTGAGAAATATAAGAGTGAGAAATACATACGTACAAATATCAAAAGTAAAATATGTCTATAATATATGTATTCATATATACAGAACGAGATATAGAGGATGCTGTTAGAGAGGAAGGTAATATATAGGAGAGAATATTTTAGAGAAGACTGTAAATGATGGATATAGAGTATAAATATAGAGGACGCTGCTGGAGATAGCCTTATTACACTTACTGTTTCAAACTTCACTTTGTAAACAATATAATTTTGTCAGTGTTTCGAACCTCACTCTGACAAGTAAATTTATTGTGCGTGTTCTAGGCTCCGGACAACGTGAGTGGTGGGCGCAAGATTTATACGGGTTCAGACAGTACGTCTCTACATCCAATCATCGACAACTTGCATTACCGGTACCATTGATTATCAAAGCTCGTACTAGGGGTTACAAGCGTGCGAGAGAGAAAAGAGAGTCTCACAAGTCTCTTATTCGTAGTAGAGGTGGTTACAAGGTGGAGGCCTAGCTAAATCTTGGCTTAGCGGCGGGGCTTCGGTCTCCTGGTCCTCCTATTCGCTGATCCTTCTAGGTGTCATCTCCTCGTCTAGGGTCCGCCCTTGCGTCTGTCGTGTTCGGGGGAAAGGAACCTCCTGTGTCCGCGGCCGACCTCCTTTTATAGGATAAGGAGCCACCGGGTGATCGTAAAACTGAGCATTCTGCTACAGAGTAAAGCCATGCGTGCTTGTGGTCGCCTGGCTGTCTCATATTCTTTATTGCAGTCGATGCAGGAAGCATGGGGCTCGAGCGCCATCATTCGAGCTATGCCGGCCCCTGAACTTCATAGCCAGGGGCTCAGCGCGGTTCATCCTGTTGCGCCCTACCAGCGGCATGCGCACTCATGCCTAGTCCCGATAGGTCATGAGTGTGTCGCTGACCGGGGGATGCGCGGACCATAAATGCACCGCAGTCTGAGGTGCTCGTAGGTCATGAGTGCTCTATGACCCGAGGGGTTCATAAGTAGTGGGAGGCGGACCGGTGCCTCCGCTGTGGCTCGGCGCCTGACATAGTAAATGCGGTCGGTTATTTATGACGGGTCGGTCTCGAGCTAGGTGTGGTATCCACTCGAGTGGTTTCCCTTCGGCACGCTCGACCCCCTGTAAGGTTCCATCATGCCCGACCCCGGGCTCGGTGCCGCGGGGTTCATCCGGAGGCGGGTTCTTCTAGGGTAGACTTACCTCTCCAGCTAACCAGCGAGCCCCAGTTGCCACAGTCCTTTCCCCAGTGTGCTCGCTTACCGATGGGCCTAGGAACAGGGGATCGTATCCTCGACAGTAGCCCCGATCCGCCGGGGGATGGTGTCTCCCCTTGGGGGCTAGTCTCGGATCGAGCGTTGCCTTTTATCCTAGTGCATACTTCCACAGTTTCACGTATTTGGTGCTGAAACATCGTTTCTTTCCATACGCGACGCTTGGCATTTGACCCGCATTGCCGCGCCTTGTGCCTTTCTATAAATGATCCCTCCCTTAAGCGGCTTCATTATGTCATGCCTCAATTTCTTTGTTGAGGGATGATTTCTTTGCAGCCCCTTATGGACTTAGGCAAGCGCCTAGTGGATGAGCGCCCCCGTTGTCGCGCCCTCTTCGACAAAAGATGATTGATTTGGGGTACATGCCCTTCTCCCTTCCGCTTCTAGATTCTCAAGGTTATGCTTGCCTCATCTTCTTCCTTGTGCAGCCGAGTGACCTCAATGGGTCAAAGGAAAGACTTTGGGATGTCTTTCTGTCAGGCGTGATCCCGATCCTCTCGTTGTAGACCTCCTTGGATCTCAGGGAGTGCTTGGCTACTTACTACCACATGACGCTCGAGGTTACCGATGGCAAGGTGGTCTGTCTCCGTTCCCGCCTGGTGTAGGCGGACCACCGCGTCGTGCGTCAGTGTTGTCTTTTGCTTTCGTGGAGACCCCTCTTTGGCAGCTGTGTCATATCCTGGCCCCTGGGATGGTGATTTCCTGGCCCAAGGCTTAATAGAATTAATAGTGTAATCATACCAACAAGGTGCATCTTCTTTTTTGGAAGCCTATCTCGAAAGAACCTCCAAGTTAAGCGTGCTTGGCTTGGAGCAATTTGGGATGAGTGACCGACCGTGAAGTTTTCTCGGGTGCGCATGAGTGAGGACAAAGTGCGCACAAAAGACTCGTGTTAGTCTGTGGGGACAATATATGATTCTAGAGAGCTGCCAGGAGTAAGTACCGCCGGTCCAGGGATTGGACGGGGTGTTACAAGTGGTATCAGAGCCGACCCTCGAGGTTTCACGGGCGTGTGCGGGCTAGGGGGTTCGGGTATATGGCGCATGGCACATGTGGGCCCGGAGTGGTCATATGGCATGGCATATGACGACACTAGACACGCAGACGTGGCTAAGAGGGGAGGTTCCTAGATTGGGGTTGTCCGACGAGGACGTCGGTCTTCTAAGGGGGGTGGATTGTCATATCCTGGCCCCTGGGATGGTGATTTCCTGGCCCAAGTCTTAATAGAATTAATAGTGTAATCATACCAACAAGGTGCATCTTCTTTTTTGGAAGCCTATCTCGAAAGAACCTTCAAGTTAAGCGTGCTTGGCTTGGAGCAACTTGGGATGGGTGACCGTCCGGGAAGTTTTCTCAGGTGCGCATGAGTGAGGACAAAGTGCGCACAAAAGACTCGTGTTAGTCTGTGGCGACAATATATGATCCTAGAGAGCTGCCAGGAGTAAGTACTGCTGGTCCAGGGATTGGACGGGGTGTTACAAGCTGTCCGGTGGCGCACTAGACTGTCTGATGTCATGCCAGAAAAGGAAAACGCCCAATCAGATCATTGGGCGACCGCTGGTAGCCAGGATTCTAGTGGCGCACCGGACTGTCCGGTGAGACCGCAAACACAAGTTTTTCAGCTTCCTTGCGGAGAAGACAACAACTCCCTTGGCCCCTTGGGGCTATAAAAGAGGCCCTTGGCCGCCTCTACCAGTACACTAGCATACTTTGAGCACACTACAACTTTGAGACTCCGTGACCACGCCTTCGAAGTGTTTTAGAGAGATCTGAGTGCATTTTCTATGTCGTTCCTCTATCGCTTTGTTGTTGCACTCTCTTCTTTGCATTTGTGCATGTGTTGCCGCTATTGTGCTCTTCGTGTGCGTGTTCTACTCCCTCCCTTACTCTAAATTTGATTGTGATCATTTGTGTAAGGCCATGAGAGACTCCAAATGTAACACCCTGAATTTGGGGTATAAAATTTCTTTTCTAAATGTCTACCAAATTTAGGTGTTATTTCTTGTCTCTCTCTCTAGTCTCTCTATCTTTCCTTTGATGATTAGAATTAAGTTAATTAGGAGAGGGATTAATTATTTATTTTGTCAAAATTATGTGAATCATGAAATGTTGCACCATGCTGAGCCTAAATTATCCTTTTGTTTGATGCACATGTTTGAAATGGTTTGAATTTGCATTTGGTTTGAATTTGAATTGAAAACCCTAGAGAAAAATAAATAGAAAAGCAATTATAAATTCCAGGAAAAAGGAAAAAGCCAATTCGGCCCAACTAGCCCAAGCTGGCCCAGCCTCTCGCACGCGCGCCCGCCCTTCTTTGACAGGTGGTCCCCGCCTGTCAGCACCGTTCCACGCCTGCTCTCTCTCTCGCTGCCCAGTGGGGCCGACTTGTCGGCGCCAAACTCCCCTCGCATGCGCCCCCCTTTCTCTGCCCCGCGGGCCCCACTCGTCAGCCCGGCCGCCCGTTCGCTCGCCCGCTCTCGCTGACCCGTGGGTCCTGCCTATCGGAACCGTCCCCCCAAACCGCCCGCGCCCTCTGCCGTGGACGCGCCCATGAGAGCGCATTTTCCAGTCACGCCCTCACGCGCCCGAGCTTTTTCTGGAGTCCGCCCACACTCACTTGCCCTTCCCCGCTCAGTTGCGCCCTCAGCCAAGCACCCTCGCCCCCTCTCTCGCTCTGCGCGTGCACCCAGGAAGCTCCACCGCTATTCGCCGTGGTCTCGCGCCCATTCTTCGGTCGCCGTCGAGCCCTCGCTGTGTTTGTTGCATTGGTGAGCTTCGCCTTGTCACCCGCGACCCGGGACACCCCTCGGTTCGCCCCCTCCCCCTCTGTTTCTCTCGGTCCACGCTCACCGGTTCTCCGCCGCAGCTCCACCGCCGTCGACCCGTGTCCTCGCCGTGCCCCGAACGCCGTTCGAGAGTCCCCGAGGCTCCTCTCAAGATAACCGATCTAACCTCGCCCCTAATTTCCCCTGGTATGCCCTTAGTCGCGCGCGATTGCTCACCGGAGTATTTCCTGGTCTGCCGAGGACTCCCCCTCTGCCGTCTAGCCGCCTCAACCTCGTTCATGCAACCCTGACCTTGCCATAATGCTTATCAGGTCATCCCCAACCTCTCCAGCTACCCAGACCAACCCCTAGCGCCCTAGGAGCCCCGGTCTGCCTTGCCTCTGGCGATGGCGTCGCCGTGTCCGCGGAGCGTGCCGCCCCTGGCTGACTAGAGAAGGCAAAGCCCCTGGTGCCCATCCTAACCGTCCAGTTTTGATCTGACGACCCGAATTTGCAGATAACGGTTCGCGCAGTTTGTGGAACCAGAGCCGTCGATCTGCGATCCAGTGGCCAGCGCTCCCCGCACCCTCGGCATTCTGCTGACCCGTGGGCCCTGCGTGTCAGCGTCTCGACCCCCTTGAGCTAGAGATGGCAATGGGTAAAAACCCGCTGGGTATTACTTGCCCAAACCCGTACCCGCGAAGAAAAAATACGCCCGCTAAAAAACCCATACCCATGACGGGTATAAAATTTTGCCCAAACCCATACCCATGCGGGTTTCGGGTACCCAACGGGTTTCCCATACCCACTAACATCAACATAAAAAATAATTCATCACGTAAATGACAATCAATACATTAATAAGCTAGCATAAAAGGAATAAGCGATAACTAATTTTAGCCTAAAAATTGTTACATGAAGTTTATTTCAATTAGAACATATCCAATTAATAATATTATGAGACTTATTATAAGGAATGTTGATTTTATGGCGGGTTTTAAAAACCCATGGGTTTGCGGGTATGGGTAGTGGAAGAACAAACCCATGCCCGCGTACCCGTTGGGTTTCCATTTGAACCCATTAACAAACCCATGGGTAGAGAAATTGACCCAAACCCATACCCTAATAGAGCAAAAACCCATCGGGTTTCGGGTAGCGGGTACCCATTGCCATCTCTACCTTGAGCCCACCTGTAAGCGCCCCGCCGCGCGTCCACGTCCACGCGCGCGAGCTCGCGCTCGGATCTAATCTCGGTCGTTTATTTAAGATCTGACGACTGAGCAGATCCGATGCCCCTTCACGCGGCCTTTTTGCTAAAGAAACCCTCGGTTTTCCGGAAAACAACCCGCCGTCCCTAGGTTTCACGCGCATACCCCTGTAGTCTTGCAGACAGACCCCTGACCTTCTATTTAATCACAGATTTAGGTCTAATTTTGTATTTTAAACTTCAAAACTTGTTTATTTCATATCTTTTTCATATGAACTCCAAATTGAGTGATTCAAATTGCAAAATGTTCATAGAATTATTCTCTATCCAAATAAATTATGATCATTCACTGTCTGTACACTTTAATTTTATGCCTAAGCTATATGTTAGTGTACGTAATAATTTTTTTATGAAATAATAAAAATAAAAATGGAAACCCTAATGGCACTTAGGAGTTTAACTTTGTGAGATTAATAATATGTCATGTATGAATTTATCCATGGTATAATTTTGTGTCTCACTAAAATTAGTGGAACTAGATTATGTAATTAATGGAGATAGATAATATTTAAGGAATCACAAACCTCTAAGTGTGCCAGTTCACTCTAGCACCCAGGTTTACCTTTTGTGTTTATACTGCTCTGTCACACTTGTGTTCACTTGATTGCATTTGTTTGGTGTATTGTTCTTTTGTCTTCATCCAAATGTATTGAATGCATGATCACTTTGTTTAGACAATGAGCAGCTCGTGGTTCCTGAGTGTGTTGCCGAAGATCTTCCTGAGCAACAACCTAGTGAAGGCAAGTGTCCTCTGACCTATTATGTCCTACATACTTTATAATTCACCGTCCCACATTACTTTATTGAAATCTAAGGATTGACTAGTCTGTATTTACCCAATCCTTGTTTACCTTTTGGGTTATCATGGTTAGCTTTATGCTATTGCTTTAACTTAATCAACAAACATGATGTGAATATTTATGATACGATAATGTTATCTCGATGATGATCTTGTGATACTTTAGGGGACTCAGGCTGTTTCCTGAGTAACTCTCCGTAAGGACCTGTTCGTTGAGTGACTTCACGGGATAACAATACAACCATGAGGGTGGAATGGGACACCCTTAGCTGATTAATTAGAGAAACTTGAGGTGTAGTTGGCTTCGCCGTAGGGCCATCAATGGTGTCCGAGCATAGTACTTGCTCTGCCGAGGCTGGTTGTCGAGGTTCTTCAATTTGTTTTTGTTAGTCACCCTTCCTGTGGGGAGAAGTACTGTGTTTATCAAACTGGAGAAACCTAACGGGCGACTATGACCTCTGAGGAATCTTTGTAAAGTCTACGTAGTGAGACCCTGCCAGGTCACCTTGGTAGTGATCAATGGGGAGTCATGATCTCCGGGCAGAATGGGAATCACGACTTGTGGGTAAAGTGTGCAACCTCTGCAGAGTGTTAGAAACTAGTATATCAGCCGTGCTCATGGTTATG
The DNA here is from genome assembly GCF_902167145.1 of Zea mays. Classification (NCBI taxonomy): domain Eukaryota; kingdom Viridiplantae; phylum Streptophyta; class Magnoliopsida; order Poales; family Poaceae; genus Zea; species Zea mays. The sequence continues at coordinate 5,503,601 of NC_050104.1, read as the reverse complement.
AGCGGCCTTGGGATCCTCTTTGATTAGAAGAACTTCCATGATGATGTTTAATGATGATGGTTATAATTATGATCTCTGGTATTTCCTCTTGGAGGGAGCACATTTGGGTAATAACTGGGTTTATTACTAAAATTTGGCTCTACTATTAGTAATAAATACATGACCAACTAAAAGCAACTGCTTAACGTCAACCCCACATACAACTATTCCACTTTAGCCAAGCGAGACATTTGCTGAGTACGTTGATGTGTACTCACCCTTGCTTTAAAAACCACCCACCCCAGGTTGTCCCCACTGTATTCAGTGCTCAGGAGGAGATGCAGGCAACATGGAGGACTTTGAGAAGTTCCAGGACTACGAGAGTTCTAGTTATGTTAGTGGCAAACCCCCAGTCAGCTGCCTATGAAGGCCTTATCTGCTACGTTTCGTATTCCACACTTTGATAATGTTAATGACTATGTTATAGACTCTGTGGATGTCTTGGACACCTTGATGTAATAAAGTACCTTTTCGCTATTTACTTTGAGCAATGTGTGATGATGTCCAATTATTTAATCGATGTGTACGTGAGTTTCTTATCCTGGCACATACATGGTTCGCATTCGGTTTGCCTTCCAAAACCGGGTGTGAGACCAAACTTGTGGAGATACCTCACAGATGGGTTCGATATAAGGAAGACGTATGTGGCACTCAAGTGTGATCTTTGGATCACTTGAGAGGTGTTGAGTGCAACCCTTTGCCAAAGGAGGTCACCACAACGTGGAGTAGGCATTGGCCGAAACACGGTAAAAATCGTTGTGTCTATTGTCCCTTTACTTTATTGTGATTATTGTCTTCTTGAGTTCTCATATTCACGTAGAATATTGCTCCTAGTTTAATACTCATCTCAAGGGAGCAATCAAGTGAAGAGTTCCCATCTCTCTTCTTTCTACTCTGAAACTTATTTTATTTACACTAACCCACATTATAGACCAAATTTGTGTTATTTTGAGTAAATTTTGTAGGATGACCTATTCACCCCCTCTACGTGCTCTCAGTCCTATCTCATTCGGCTCCTAGTACGCTTCATATCATGAAAGTCACCGAAGGAAAACGATAAAGGGAGAGAGAAAACAGGGAAAGAAGGGAGAGAAAGGACAAGGGCCTTAGCCGAGGTTCTCCCCCCTAATTACTGTGTTTTGTGTTGGGAGTAGTTCTAAAAGAGCTCTTTGTTCATAACCATTCGAGGGTTTACTATCAGAGCACTGATCATCTCTGGCTGGGCATCTACTGTAGGTTCTCATCGGAAGCATTATGCCTGATGATCCCTCTGTGTCCTACCATGCGTAGCGCTATACTTTTCTTGTCTCGCCGATGGGGGCGCAACAGCCAGGTGGTATTTGTTCTCCTTGCTGTCAGGGGGTTCTTCATCGCTGCTCTCAGGGTGACTCATATCTAAGTCCGAGTCCACGTAGAGTGCATCAAAGACGAATTCCCTACCACCGTCGACCATCCCTACGAACTCCAAGTTGTCGGAGGTGGGAGAGAGTCGTGGGCCACTAGGGCAACGATCACCGTCGGGGCGTGGCGCAGGTGAGGTGGGACGGCATAGGGCTACTTCTAGAGCCACCGTAGTTGGACATCGTTTCCGCGTCGTATAATGCGGAAAGCTCCATGTAGGACGTGAAGAAAGCTGACATATTGTCATATCAGGGGTTTGGTTATACATGGATCGCGATCTGTCGTCTTATTTCATCAACCTCAAAAGGCAGGACCGACCTGCGCCTCTCAAGCCACCTGTGCGGGGCAAGGCTGAGGCCACCAAGGGCCTCTGAGACCGTGTTAGGGCTCTCGAGCAGAGGAGGCTGGGAGGGTACCGCTCCGACCATATCACACTCCTGGTTGATGACAAAATTGAGGTTCCTAAAGCGGATGACCACTCTAGGGGTGTAGTCGATGCGGGGGCCGCCGCTGGCCCTTGTAGTCACGCTGAGGTTCCTCGGTGGAGTATGCCGGGCTTCCGGAGCTCCTACCGCCTTGCTTTTGCCGTTAAAGGGGAAGTTGAGGCTCCCGAAACAAATTGCCGTTTCAGGGGGTTGATTGGCATCGTGGTTTTCCATCTGGAGCTTGAAGAGCTTCGCTAGGAACACGCAAGCGCCTACCTGGCACGCCAACTGTCGGTGTTTTGAACCTCCCTCCGACAAGTAAATTTACTATGCGTGTTTCGGGCTTCATACGGTGTGCACGGTGGGCGCAAGGTTTATATTGGTTCAGGCAGAATGCCCTACATCTAGTCATCGGTGGCTTGTGCTACCGACACCATTGATAATCAAAGCTCGTAGTAGGGGTTACAAGAGAGCGAGAGAGGGAGGAGAGGCTCTCAAGTCTCTTATTCATGGTGGATGTGTTTACAAGGTGGAGTCCTAGCTTAGTCTTGGCTTGGCGGTGGGGCTTTGGCCTCTTGGTCCTCCTCTTGTCCGTCGGTCCTTCTGGGCGTCGTCTTCTCGTCTGGGGGTTCGTCCTTACATCCGTCGTGTCCGTGGACCAGCCTCCTCCTTTTATATGCTAAGGAGGGGGTCGGACCATGGTGGCTTCCATAGGAAGGAGTCAGCGTGTGATGGTAAAACTAGACGTTCTACTACGGGGTAAAGCCACGCATGCTTGCGGTCGCCTGAATGTAGCATATTCTTTATCGCATACGACGCAGGCAGCATGGGGCCCGAGCGCCATCATTCGGGCTACGTCAACCCCTAGCCTTCATAGCCTAGGGCTCGACACAGTTCATCGTGTTGCACCCTGCAAGTGGCATGCGCACTTAGGCCTAGTCTCGATAAGTCATGAGTGCGCCGCTAGCGAGGGGATGCATGGGCCATAAATGCACCACAGTTCGAGGGGCTCGTAGTTCATGAGTGCTCTACGACTTGAGGGGTTCGTAGATCATGAGTGGGAGGCGGACCAGCTGCAAACACAAGGTTGACTTGTCCCTTATGGTTCAGGCTGATGATGAGTGATAGTCAATGGGTTGCACTCTAGGGTAGTCAGGACTGACTAGAGTATGAGATTATGTATGTGCAACCATGTCGGTCGGCTTGTGGTCTGCAGTTGTGGGGCACAGGGACATTAGTCGACGGCTGCGGTAAAGGTCATGCGGGCTCGTGCTGATGGACTGGGAGCGGTGAAGGGCGAGTGCTGGGTCTTGACCGACAGACCCGAGCAGCCAAGTGACCAGCCATGGTGGCTGACACCTAGGACACACACTCGCGTGAGGACATGGTGGAGTGGATAGTGTTGCTGGCACGAACTAGGACTGGTGGGGCACGCGTCTGGTCATGGAGGACGCGCACACGGTGTGGTACTCACGGCGGTTAGCTGGTTGAGCCTCAAAACCACCCTGCGGTACGGATGGCGGGTTTTGCTATGTTTGGGCCTCAAAACTCAGCGATGGTGGTTCAAGAGGGAACCGGTGGCGGCACATGGTGCCACAGCGAAGGGTGCGGCAAGGCGAAGCAACTTTGCGTGGAGCACATGGTCGTAGGATCAAAAACCTAGGAGTTGGTCTATTTTGCCCTTGGCGGAGTGGATAGACTCTATGTCAATAGGGGAAGTTTAGGAAATAGAAATAACCCTATATAAATAGAGGGGAGGGCTGGTTAGTCTAGTATCACTTGGCTACCATTTGTTTTGGCTTAGGATTTTAGCACTCTTATTTCCTATCTCTAGATGACTCTAGTTTGTAGCCAAGGATCCATAATGATTTTGTACTTCGACTGTTTTTGTGTTCTTCAAGTTTAGTCCAAGGAAGGTTCGCTGATTCGGCCCACGAGTTTTGATCACTTCTCAATCTCAGTTTTGCATCCTCAATGAAATTCTGAAGTTTTGTGTTCTTAGTTTCTCCTTTCTCTTCTCTTGTGGATTTGTGGAGAACCATCAAGTTCTTGTGACATGGGTACTGATGGGGATTGATTTGGGTGGAGATAGACACTTTGGATCACTACGTACACCCTCACGGTGCAGTTTTTGTCATGATATGAGTTGATTCTCATTTGAGTTCGTTTTGAGAAAAAACCCTAACAAAACCCCATCTCTCTCGGGTTTTCTGATCTACGCTTCGATTTTAGGTTTGTTCGGGTTCATACTTCACTAGTAAATATCTTCTACCCCATCCAAACTTATGCAGTTTGAGAATTTTCACGGCATTTTTTCAATCTCGGCACCGCCGCCCGTGTGTGTGGCACCACCGGACCTCATGCCGGCACTGCCTCTTGGACTTCCTTGTGTTTCTTGCTCTGATTTTTGACTGGAAGTTGGGTCCACTATTTCTAAGGATTTTTGTATAGTCAAACTAAACTGGTTTGCAATGTACCCTGATCTACTGCTTTGAGTCCCTAGAGGATTTCCGGGTTGAACCTTTGGATCAAAGTCATGTGCTCACAAGTGGAGAATTTTTAGTGGCTCCCATTCACCCCGTTTGGTCACCTCACCAGTCCTACAATTGGTATCAAAGCCCGTTAATTATTTATCTTCCCTAATTGGTTTGAAATCCATGCAAGCGACATGAAATGTGGTGTTGGCAAGCCACCGTTCTTTGATAGGACCTACTACCCATATTGGAAGATTTACATGTCTGCGTTTCTTCAAAGTATTGGTTTGAAACCCATACTGGAGAATTGCCTCGATGCTGCGTTCAATGCTGCAAGTGAACGAATCACTTCAGTTCAATTGGAGTTCCATGATTCAAATAACAAAGCTCGCAACTCTTTGTTCTCGTGCCTCTTGCTGGGTGAGTTTGAGCGAGTTGGACATTTGGCTACAGCTCACGAGATCTGGTCCACCCTCGAGGAATTCCATGAGGGCAATGATCATGTGAAAACTAGACTCTTTGAGACGTATCGGCGAGAGTACGAGAACTTTGTTTAGTTGGCTGGAGAGACCATAGACACTCTGTTTTCTCGGTTCCTGTCCATCGTGAACAAGATGCGTGCCAACAAGGCATAGTTGCCCTATGATGATCACGAGAGAGGCTCAAGCTACGTCATGCTCTGGATCGAAGGATTTGGTAAGTGAAGGTCTCAGCGATCATCGAGTCGCACAACTACGAGACTCTCACCATGGATGAGCTGTTTAGCAAGCTCAAGTTTACCGAGATCGACCACCAGACTCAGGCCAAGATTTAGAACCCTGGTGCACCCACCATGGCCTTGGTATCTGGAAGTGGTTCCTCCTCTAACCCCTCACCTGCTATGTTTGCTTTGTTTTCTTTGCTATCTATCATAGAGGAGCAGGTGGAGAGCCTCGGGGACAAGGAGCTGGCGCTGGTGGCCAATCTGTTCACGCAGTTTCCACAACAATCGCCAGAACCGATGACGTGGCGGGTCGAAGGATGAATGCTTCAACTGTGGTGACCCTAACCACTTTGTCGCCAGTTGCCCCAAGAAGGGAAAGTCTGAGGCTAGCCTGCACGACCACTACTCTAGTCGGCATAAGGGCAAGTGAGAGTACACCTCCAGTAATTACAAGTCCAAGGGAGGACTTGACAAGGAGGTGCTAAAAATGAAGTACCTCCAGAAGGCCAAGATCAAGGAACAAGCCTTCCTCGCCTCCCTCAGCGACCTCGACAACGACTCCAATGACACATCGTCTTCATCGAGTGACGAGGAGACTGACAGGCGAGTCAAGGACAAGCTAGATGGACTATACTTTCTTGTCGACACCATAGGCGGTCTTTGGACCATGGCGCTTGGTGGTGATGCATTGGGCGGTGATGACAAGGACATCGGCGAAGGCTCTGCTTCTGAGGTAACACATTTAGCTGATGATCTCGCCGCTGAGGTAGAGGAGCTTACGGCTACTTTGTCTAGTCAGGATAAGCTGCTTAGGCTTCCTGCTCGTGAGAGGAAATATTTTAAATTCAAGTATGAGAGCACGCTTAAGGAGCTTGAATCTGCTAGAGCCTCAGTTGTGGTGTCTGACGAGACTAAATGTGATGAGTGTGCTCTACACATGTCGAACACCACAACTTTGAAGACCAAGTATGCCACCATGCTAGATGAGCGCAACGAGTTGAGATCTAGGTCTAGTTTGTTAGGTGCATGTACTGCTTGTCCTGGCTGACAGACTAAGCTAGCAGGGAGAGATGCTATGATTAGAGATGGCAGCGGGGCAGGTTCGGGGCGGGTACCCATGGGTTTTGGACCCATTGGGGTCAGGAGCGGGTCTCTTTTTTTACCCATGGGTTTACGGGTTTGGGGACCCAGAAAACCGCGGGTTTGGGGCAGGACTTAAACTCCACCCACGGGTTCCCCACGGGGACCAAAAAGCATACTACATATGAGCCCAGCTCAACAGCCCAATATCCGTTGCCCAGCTGCACCTGCTCCCTACTGTCCTAGCCGCTAGCCCAGATGCCCTCAACCCACTCCCTAGCGGACTAGCTGCTGTAGTGCAATGTGCAGTGAGCAGTGTGCTGACGTGCAATTGTTGCATGCCCAGCCTACTGGCTAATGTCGAGTGCTACTGCTGCAAGATGCATGTCCAAGCGTCCATCCTAGAGCCTACTATTTCTATTTCTATGGTGACTTGGAAGCTGATATACGTTGCATCGTCTCCTAGCAAAGGTGTCAATGACTAATGCTATGTGGTCAGGATGCAGGGGAGGTGTGTGTCTCACTATGGAGTGGTCGAGCAGTCGGCTTTAGGATCAGGTGGCTGCCTCGCTAGCCTAGAGCAACGAAAGCATGTGTCTAGGTAGTACAACTGATGTTCGGGTTTTGGGAAACCCGATGGTATCGGGTTCCCAACGAGTTCGCAGGCGGGGGCGGGGCGGAATTTAGCACGAAACGGGGTTCAGGTTAAGGTTCGATTTTTTTCTTGGGTTTTGCGCTCGGTTCTACAAACACTGCACCTACCCTAAACCCGCCACACTACCATCCCTAACTAGGATAACATTGCTTGAGAAGGCTAGCTCAGTGAGTGTCCATGTACCTTCACAGTGTGCACTTTGTGGCGGTTTGCAGTCTGTTCTTGAGTCCTGTAGACATGACAAGGCCCGGATCGAGGAAGAAAACACATACCTTTGGCCGGTCTTGAGCTAGGTGTGTAGCAGTGAGCCCCAGTTGGGCATGATGGTTAGTCAATTAAAGAGGGGAACTGGCGGACCGGGGTTATGCTTTGCTATTAAGGATGGGAGTGCTGCTTGCTTTGGAAAGGTTGGTGACTAGAGTGGATTGAAACCATTAAATAAACCTTCAGTCACTCCCAAGCTCATCAAAATCACCCCACCTACGCCTACCACCCTTGTTAGAGATGGTGTAATTAAGGAGCCTATGAGAGCCCCTCCTCAGAAATAAGTCTAGGTACCAAAACCTAAGCATCTCAGGAAAAAACTTGATACCCTTCCCAAAATCTCTAGTCATTCCCTTCCTAGAGCCCCTAAGCCATCAAAAATAAAGCCCCCTCCCACAAACAAAATCCACCTAAGAGAGAGGTGAGGTTCCATTGTGAGTATTGTGAGAGGGATGGACACTTGGATGATTTTTGCTTTAGGAGGAAGAGAGATGAGTGATGGGTTTCTGAGTTGAGCAGGAAGAACATGAACCACCCTTCTCATGGTGTTCATAATCAGCCTATTTAGAGACGTCCTGTGAGGCCTATAGATGCTTTGCCTCTTGCTGCTAGTCCTTAGGCAGCGAGACCATGTGGTGGTCGTGCCCGGCCGGGTGCTGGTCATGTGCCATATGGCCAAGGACCACATGGTACTGGCTTTGGTTTTTTACTTCCCCAATGGACCACAATTTCCTTCTTGTGGTGATCGCCTCCCCTCTGGATCAAAGATAGGTGGTGTTTTCCAAACACATTTTATGGGCAGGTGCCGCAGCACTGGTATTATTCTCAGTAACCTAACCCCTGTGATGTGCCATCTGCTTACCCCGTGTCTTTCTATTGATGTAGGATGGAGGCTTGGAGAACATATGGCTCATGGATTTCGGTTGTTCGTGCCACATGACCGGAAGCAAAAAAAAGTTCTCTAGTCTTGATCCCATGATTGGTAAGGAATACATCACATTCGGGGATAAGTCAAGAGGTAATGTAACCTCTCGTGGCTCCATTGAGTGAACGAGAGTTTTGTTCTCAAGGATGTTGCTTTGGTTTCGAATTTGCATTTCAATCTGCTTTCTATTTCGCAACTCCTTGAGGATGACTATGAAGTGCGCTTTAAAAAGGGCTTGTCTCGAGTTTTGGATGCCTGGGGGTCTTGTTTGTTAGATTTCCCCTTTGGTCGAGTTTTTGGTGCTGATTTTTTACATTCTTCTGACCCTTGTCGATGTTTGCTGGCAGGATCCTCTTCTTTGATTTAGAAGTGGCATAGAATACTAGGACACTGTGGGGGATAGATATCCCCTGGGTCCACTAAAGAAGTAAAAGGCCTCACGAAAGGCCCAAGGGTCCAATAATTCGTAAGGTCATTCTTTCGTGGGCCTAGGGAAAGACAACCAACGAAGAAGAGAAGACATGAGACCGGATTGGTGCAAACCCGGACGGCCCACAACGTCGAGCGAATAAATCGCAACAGAGACCCGACTTTCCCGCGCTGAAGCCCCCATGCAACGGAGCCATGCGAGGATAAGTCGGCGAGGGTTACGTAGGGATAAGCTCAAGAGGTTCACTATCTTTTAGCTACTTGACGTTATCATATCACATGTACTGCCCCACGGTCGAGTATATAAGGCCTAGGGGGCACCCCTTCAGATGGATCGACCCTATTTTACTTAGCCACCCACGTAAACTCTCTGCGCCCTCAATCCAGAGAGTCCTCTTGTAACCACGCTCATATACTCACCAGGACGTAGGGTGTTACGCACTTCTAAGCGGCCCGAACCTGCAAATCTTGTCCATTGTCCCTCGTGCGATCGGCACGAACCATTTTGCTACAGTTGTCGACACCGTCCTACTCCTAAAAACATCTTGAGGGGCAACCCCGGGTGTGCGGTCGGACCCAAAACACCGACAGCTGGCGCGCCAGGTAGGGGGTGTGTCGACGATCCAAGCTAGCTTAATGGCCGTCACCTTCCACAGCAAGATCACCATGCGTCCCGGATCTGTATTCTGCTTCGGGACGATTTCATCTATAGCGGATGAAGAGGGAATTCTACACCGCATTGCGGATCTGCCGGAAAAGAAGTTTCCTCCAACAAACTCCGAAAATGCTGGAAAGACGCTACCTCCGGCTCTTCGGAAAAAGATCGTCTCCGGGAAGGCTGGAGCGAGAAGCTCGCTGACCCGGAAGACCCCGCTGTCTACCTCCCCGACGAAAGAATGGACACGGGTCGCGAGAAAGAAGGAGACCAGGGAAAGGCAAGTCGTTCTTCCCGTTCCTCCGGCCTCAAAGGAAAACGGAAAGAAAGTCGCCACGACAGAAGTACCATTCTACCCCGACGTCCTCTTCATCGGGAGAGTGGAGTCGCACGCCGTCTCTGACGACGAACCGACCGCGCCTGGAGAAGAACCACCTCAACGAGAATCCCGCCGACGGAGGAACCGACGCAGGAACGTTCGACGACATCACGCGGCCGGAGAACGGGATCCAGAGCAGCCTGTCTCGCGAGACGAGGTCTCAGAGATAGGGGAAACTCCGGAAGAACGCGTCTTCAGGGAACGAAGGAACTCCCGACGACGTGATCGCCGACGGATTCAGGAGCAAGCCGAGCAAGATGCAAGGCAACGCCGGGAGAATCCGTTCTTCGGGCGCAACCTGAACCCCGACTTCGCCCGAGCTATGAACACGCCGAGCGAGGTCAGAGGCGTTCTAGCTCGGATAGCTGACGGACTTCCTCGGACTCCCGACGCCGAGGGATACCGACGCCTGTTCACTCAGGCAGCCAACCATCTTCTACCACTCGCTCACCCGCCGAACGATTTGCGACACGCCATCAACAGTCGCCGAGACGCGCGAAGCTTTATCAATGCTTCGCGCGAACGACGGCATGAGAACGAAATTCGCTGTCGGGAGGAGTATGACCGAGATCATGGCTTCCCGACTCAAAGCCAGGCCACCAGGACTGAGTCGGCAACAACTTCAACTGGCGGTACCACCCGGGGACGGTCGAGGAACCACCACCACCACTCCCCTCCCCGGGACAGACGTCATCCCCGACGACAGGAGGACACATGCGGAGTATCCGCTCTTACTCCGCGCCTTAGGGCCATCCAATGGCCTCCCAACTTCAAGGTATCCAATGTCGACAAATATGAACCTAAGCAGGATCCAGGGGGTTGGTTAGCCGTCTACACCACCGCTGCTCGGGCTGCCGGAGCATCCGAAGACGTCATGACCGCGTATCTACCCATCGTCCTTGGGCAAGATGTGCTGCAGTGGCTACGACATCTACCCCGACACTGCATCGACGACTGGGGAGACTTCAGTCGACGCTTCATCGCCAACTTCCAGTCTCTCTCCGACAAGCCAGCGCAACCATGGGACCTCAAATCCATCAAGCGCCGGGGGGATGAGACTCTCCGGTCGTACCTCAAAAGGTTCCAGACCATGAGAAACCGCATCCCCGAGGTCACGGAGGCGGCCGTGATCGAGGACTTCTACAGAGGATCCAATGACTCGGCTTTCGTCCGAGCCATACTACAAAAGGCGCCGACTACCTCCGAGGAGCTGTTCCGGGAAGCCGACCTCTACATCACCGCCGACGAGCGGGCCCAGGATCTCATCGGAGGAGCAAAGCCTGCACCAGCAGCACCACGACGCGACGCGAACCAGCCACCCGACAAACGCTGGGAGAAGAGGCCTCGTGAAGAAGTACACGCCGCCGGACCACCCGCCTCTCGCGCCCGAGGAGGGCCTCGTGGAGGCGAGCGCACGCTGGACGACATCCTCGACGCCCAGTGCCCGTACCACAAGGACATGTGCCATACTCTCCGTAACTGCCGGGACTTCAAGCACTCCGTCGGGCACGGCCGACCCTTCCAACCTCTACCGCCTCCTCCGCCGAGGGGAGGACCAGATGAACCACGACAGCCCCATCAGCAGGAGGAGGGGGGAGGAGGAGCTTTCCCACGCGTTGACAGGGAGGTCAACGTCATCTTCGGTGGGCATGGGTCACAGGAGAACAAAAGACAACAAAAGCTCAACGACCGCCAGATACTGGTGGCGACCACCGGACCGCTCGCCCCATACCGGTGGTCGGAGCACCCGATCACTTTCACTCGGGAGGATCAATGGCTCAACTTCGACCATCCAGGCAAATACCCGCTCCTCGTCGATCCGGTGATCCGAGAGAGCCGGGTAAAGAAGGTGCTAGTGGACGGGGGGAGCAGCATCAACGTCACCTTCCCCCGTACGCTCCAAGGCTTGGAAGTTCATCTCAAAGAGCTCCACAAGTCAGACACTCCTTTCTTCGGCATCGTGCCGACGGAAGGGGAATACCCGCTGGGCCACATCTACATGCCGGTCACCTTCGGGACTCCGGAGAACTACAGAACCGAGTTCCTGAGGTTCGAGGTGGCGAACTTCGACTGCGGGTACAACGCCATCATCGGGAGGCCGGGGCTGGCCAAATTCATGGCCATTCCGCACTATACATACATGATACTGAAGATGCCAGGACCGCAAGGAATCATAACTGTGCGCGCCGACTTCCAAGGCTTCACAGAATGTTTCCGAGTGGCCATCCAAGCAGCCCTCACCACCAAGCCATCAACGGTTCCTTCTACGCCGGCGAACTCTAAGCCTGAGGAAGACCTCGCCGTACCGGCAAACGAAGCTCAGGCCGTGACCTCTATGCGGCCGACTGAAGAAACCAAGCGGATCAACCTGGGGTTTGCTGATGAGCGCAAGACGGCCATCATCAGCTCCAGTTTGAATGACAAATAGGAAAGCGCGCTCGTCCAGTTCCTGCAAGATAACCGAGACGTATTCGCATGGCAACCTGCGGATATGCCGGGAGTCCCAAGAGAACTGGCCGAGCACAAATTGAAGGTCTATCCTCAGGCGAGACCGATCCGGCAAAAGCTGCGTCGTTTCACGCCCGACAAGAGAGAGGCCATTCGTGCCGAGTTAGCTCGCTTGGTCGCGGCTGGATTTATTAGAGAAGTATTACACCCCGAGTGGTTAGCCAACCCTGTTCTTGTACTCAAAAAGAATAAAGTGGATTGGCGCATGTGCGTCGACTATACTGATCTCAACAAACACTGTCCGAAGGATCCCTTCGGGCTCCCGAGGATAGATCAAGTGGTGGATTCCACCGCTGGATGTTCTGTGCTGTCTTTCTTAGATTGCTATTCCGGGTATCATCAGATTAGTTTGGCAAAAGAAGACGAGGAAAAAACGGCGTTCATCACCCTGTTTGGTGCTTTCTGTTATACCTCCATGCCGTTCGGCCTCAAAAACGCTGGAGCGACTTATCAGAGAGCCATTCAAACATGCTTAGCCGATCACTGGGGCAAGCGTGTGGAGGCTTACGTAGATGACGTGGTGATCAAAACAGAGAATCCGGAAAACTTGATCGAAGATTTACAGCTGGTTTTCAACAGCCTGAGAAGATATAGATGGAAGCTCAATCCTGAAAAATGTGTTTTCGGGGTACCAGCAGGAAAGTTGCTTGGATTTATCGTCAGCCACCGGGGAATTGAGGCTAATCCAGATAAGATTGAAGCTATCATGAAGATGGAAGCTCCTCGGTCACAAAAGAAGGTTCAGCGACTCACTGGATGTATGGCAGCCCTGAGCAGATTTATATCCAGGCTGGGAGAAAAAGGTTTGCCATTTTACAAACTACTCAAGAAGGTGGATAAGTTTCAGTGGACTTCAGAAGCACAAGAAGCTCTAGACGCACTGAAGAAATTCTTGACAACACCGCCAGTATTGAAACCACCCCGGCGAGCTACGCCGACTCAACCGGCTGAAGATTTGCTGCTGTATATCTCTTGCACGACTCACGTGGTAAGCACTGCGTTGGTAGTCGAGCGGGTGGAAGAAGGGCATGCCTATCCGGTACAACATCCTGTTTACTTCATCAGTGAAGTTCTAGGTCCCTGGAAGAAAAAATATCCTCAGGTTCAGAAGCTATTATATGCAGTACTTCTAACTGCCCGCAAGCTGCGTCACTACTTTGACGACCACAAAGTCATAGTAGTTACTGGTTTTCCAATAGGGGACATTCTTCACAACAAGGAAGCCATTGGCCGAATAGCCAAGTGGGCTTGCGAGTTGGGATCCCACGATATCGAGTTCCGACCTCGCACTGCCATCAAAACTCAAGCACTGGTTGATTTCGTATCAGAGTGGACAGAACAGCAAGTTCCAGACAATCCAGAAACGACAGAAGTATGGCGAATGTATTTTGATGGCTCGCTGAAGCTGCAGGGAGCAGGAGCAGGGATTCTCTTCACTGCACCTGGAGGCGAACACCTCAAGTATGCTCTCCAGTTGCTATTCCCGGCCTCTAACAATGCAGCCGAGTATGAAGCCTTGATACACGGATTAAACATCGCCATATCACTGGGCGTCAAAAGATTGATGGTATATGGAGATTCTCTGGTAGTCATCAGCCAGATAAACAAAAAATGGGATTGTTCAAGTGATTCAATGGGAAAATACTGCGCTGCTGTCCGAAAGCTGGAAGATAAATTCGAGGGTCTGGAATTTCATCATGTAGAAAGAGATCGGAACACGGCAGCCGATGTACTGTCCAAGCTCGGATCCGGTCGAACTCAGGTCCCACCCGGAGTCTTCGTGCAAGAAATCCTGCAGCCGAGTATCTCAATGGATCAAGCAGAAGAGTGCAACGTCATAGATCAACCCGAGTCAGACTCTGATGACTGGAGACGGCCGATTATTAAGTATATAAAGAATGAAGAAGAACCAGATGACAAGAACTCGACAGAACGCATTGCCAGACAATCAGCTCACTATACACTCATTGGGGAGGTATTATACAGGAGGGGCGCGTCAGGCGTCCTCATGAAGTGCGTTCTCCCGTCCACCGGGAAGCAACTTCTGGAGGAAGTCCATGCAGGGCAGTGTGGAGTACATGCAGCATCCAGAACACTAGTCGGGAAGGTTTTCAGGTCAGGATTCTATTGGCCGACGGCGAAGAACGATGCAGCCGAGTTAGTTCAGAGATGCGAAGCTTGCCAATACCTGTCAAAGCAACAGCACATGCCAGCACAGCAGCTACAGACCATACCAGTAACTTGGCCCTTCGCATGCTGGGGATTGGATATGATTGGACCTTTCAAGAAAGCTCAAGGAGGATATACCCATGTATTGGTGGCAATTGATAAATTCACTAAATGGATAGAGTTCCAGCCCATTACTTCTTTAACCTCTGCTAAAGCCGTGGAATTCATACAAAGCATAATATTCAGATTCGGGATACCAAACAGTATCATTACTGACTTGGGATCCAACTTCACCAGCTCAGAATTCTTTGACTTCTGCGAGCAAAAGAGCATTCAGATCAAGTACGCATCCGTAGCACATCCAAGAGCCAACGGGCAGGTTGAGCGAGCCAACGGAATGATATTGGAGGCACTCAGGAAAAGGGTCTTCGATAAGAATGAAAAATTCGCGGGAAAATGGATAAGAGAACTGCCTTATGTTGTTTGGAGCCTGAGAACCCAACCTAGCCGGGCCCTGCATGGAAACACTCCTTTCTTCATGGTCTATGGGTCGGAGGCAGTGCTACCTGCTGATCTCAAGTTTGGGGCGCCAAGATTGATCTTCGAAAGCATAGTAGAAGCCGAAGCCACCAGGCTGGAGGATATTGATGTACTTGAAGAAGAACGACTGAATGCAGTAATCCAATCGGCACGATACCAGCAGACTCTAAGGCGCTACCACGACAAAGCTGTGCGGCAACGTTTCTTTTCGATAGGAGACCTCGTCCTCCGCCGAATTCTAACGGGGGAGGGACGGCACAAGTTATCACCCTTATGGGAAGGGCCATTCATAGTAGCAGAGGTCACTCGGCCCGGATCATATCGCCTCACCCAGATGGATGGCACAGAAGTTGGGAACTCCTGGAACATAGAGCACCTCAGAAAGTTTTACCCTTAGCTGTATTTCAAAACAGCTGGAGCAACCATGTATTCTGTAAAATGGAAATACGTCATCAATAAAGAGAGATTTCAAAGATACTCGACTCGTTTACGGTTGACTTGCATTCTTACTTAATTCGGGGTGACCACTATGCCCTACAAACGGAGCAATCGACTTAAGTCGGCAACGACTTGAGGCAGTGCAACATGCTCACGCTTACTTAATTCGGGGTGACCACTATGCCCTACAAACGGAGCAATCGACTTAAGTCGGCAACGACTTGAGGCGGTGCAACATGCTCACGCTTACTTAATTCGGGGTGACCACTATGCCCTACAAACGGAGCAATCGACTTAAGTCGGCAACGACTTGAGGCGGTGCAACATGCTCACGCTTACTTAATTCGGGGTGACCACTATGCCCTACAAACGGAGCAATCGACTTAAGTCGGCAACGACTTGAGGCGGTGCAACATGCTCACGCTTACTTAATTCGGGGTGACCACTATGCCCTATGAACGGAGCAATCGACTTAAGTCGGCAACGACTTAAGCTGGTGCAACATGCTCACGCCTACTCAAACCCAGGGCGACCACTATGCCCTACTAACGGAGTTATCGGCTAAAGTCATTGATGGCTTAAGCCGGTATAGCATACTCGCGCTTATGCAATTCAGGGGACGACTTCCATATCCCACAAACAAACTTCATAATTATCGCGCAGCATTACCACAAACTTGCGAACTAATAAATTCTGATACGATAAGAAAGTAATCATGACATTCGAACGATAAGCTGATATCCTCTAAATGAGTACTTGATCATACTAACCGCGCGCTCATGGCACGCAAAATGTTTCTCTATTTTCCAATATCTTTCTCAGGAACGACCGACGAAGAAGGGTGATTCGAAGAATCGGGGGCGGCATGCACGTCGGCCTTTATATCTTCAGGAACTACCACTCCGGGTCTCCTCATCAAGATTCGTCCCGCTCGAATAGCCTTGTCCATGGCTTTATCGCGCTGGGCTTTGAGAGTAGCAGCAGTCTCTTCGGCGACTTTAGCGGCAAGCTGAGCAGTTTCTAACTCCTGAGCAATGGATTTCTTAGAAGCTCGAAGTCCCTTGATGGTGGCATCCTTCGCTGATACCAATTGCTTGAGGCGGGTCACTTCGTCCGCAGATTCTTGCAGCCGGCGACGCTGATTGTCCAGTTCTTCCATCGTAAAACGGTGGCTCCTCTCCAAGATGGTTAGCGAGTTGCTAGAATCTCGATACAATCTGTCCAGATTGTCGCGAGAAGCAGCAAGGATGCGTTTTTCTTCCTACAAGCAAAAATCAACTCATTCAGAATCCAAGCATGTAATAAGGCGAAGCACGGTTTTGTAAGTTACCTTTTCGGAGTCAAGCCGAGCGTGAAGAGAAGAACTCAGAGCGTTGGCATCATCCAAAGCAGCGGAGACCTGATTCAGTTCAGTCTGGCTCTGAGAATACTTATCCTCGAAGTCAGCACACCGTTGAGCCATTTTAGCTTGATCTCGGGAATGTTTTTCCTCAAGGACTGCGATCTGCCGAGTCATTCCTATCAAGAGGTAATCAAACGAAATGAGGACAGAAGGTAAAACAGTCCACGAACAAAGGCAAAGAAGAAGAAGAAGGACACTAACCGGAATTAATTGCCTCCAACTCGGATACACGACGATGAAGCAACACCGGATTCCAACGCTCAAGAGATGAAGCCACTTCTGGGATGGAAGCACCCTGCGTTTTCAGCTGGCTGGCCATTCCATCCACCAAAGCCTGATAAGAAGAGCGGATGAACATAATGACAACAATTCATGCAACATAAAGATCAAACTAAAGCACAGCACAACACCTGGAGGTTGGAAAAGAGCGAAGGGATCCCCAAGTCAGGAGAAATCAGCTGATAACCAGGTGTCAGACCACCACCCGAAGCAGCTTGCAGCAGACCAGCAGGAACGAGCTCAGTACATTCAACAGAGCCTAACGCCAGACCAGTGGGGATGCTACCCTCTAAAGCGACCCCCTGATCCGGAGTTTGGGCCACCACCATACCGCCAGAGTGTGGAGGTGAACCCACATGAACGTCCATGGAAGTGCAGGAAGGAGACCTCGCTCGGACACCCTCGGGGGCTGGGTCAAAATTGGCACTGCCCACTTGAGCCGGATCATCCCCGGCAACACCCTCGGGGGCTGGGCAGTGGCTTACACTCTTCACCCGAGCTAAGCCTTCCCCGGCGACATCCTCGGGGGCTGGGCGCGTGTCAGTACCATTCAAGGGGTCCAAGCTCTCTGCCGTAACCACCTCTAAGGTTGACGGGCCTTCAGCTACTTCCATGGGACCAGGACAATCCAAATCAGCATCCTGACCCTCGAGATCATGCTCTAAGGTCGACGAGGCACGGGATGACCTCAACCCAGCATCGGGCACGGCAGCACAAGTCTCTGTTGCATCAACATCCACAGGCTCCGACAACAAATTCTCCGGGACCATATCCTCTAGAGTTTGATCAAAGTTGGCCATGGACAGTTCTTGCAGACCAATAAGGGCAGACAAAGCAGGAGAAGGAACTCCACTACTTCCACCGCTGGCGACGAACTGCCGACTGTTTTTCCGAGTTAATGGAGCTTCATTTTCTTCCTCCTCATCTTCCACAGCAACAGCGCAAACAACATCCTCATTGGGGTCAGCAGCAGGTGGAGCACACCCATTGGGATCAATGTCAGCAAGGCCAGTTGCAGTCATTTCTTCAGCAGCAGGAGCTAAGGTACTGGCGTCCTCGTCAAAGCTGGATACTCACCGGAGGCGTCTTCTCTTCTTCTTTTGCTCATCAGCAGAAGGCTCAGGCTGACTAGTTCGGCTAGGGCGCCTCGGGCGAGTACTGACAGGCTTCGGGACATCCAAAGTTGTATCAACCTCTAGAAGGGACACCACTGCCAATGTACCATCAGGAGCAGCATCAGATGAATCCTCCGGCGCCTTGGAAATGACTGTCAGAAAGGAGCAGCATCAGATGAGCAGCATCAGATGAATCCTGAGGTTCGGGACATTACAAGCAAAAGGAAGACCTTCGAACGGATTATCCTTAAAAAATCCATTTGAAGGTCGGGGGCTACACCCATTGGGTGCACCTTCGGTGCACCCCATGGATTATCATTCTAAACCAATATAGTGCCGACCTCTAAGGCGTGGGACAAGATTGAAAAGACCAATCCTCAACCGAGATGCAAGAGCGCGAATGGAGATAATCTTTGGGGAAGACCTTCGAGTAGATTATCTTCTAAAATCTACTCAAAGGTCGGGGGCTACACCCATTGGGTGCACCTCCGGTGCACCCAATGAAGTCCAGAATCCTACAATTCAAAATGCCGACCTCTAAGGCGCAAGCACAAAACTAAACTTTGGTCGAACGAGTGATCGGAGCAAGAGAAGACAGCAGGAAGTTATTTTTTGGACCTTGGATCTTTGAGTTGATTACCTCTAAATCAACCCAAAGATCGGGGGCTTGTGGGGGATAGATATCCCCTGGGTCCACTAAAGAAGTAAAAGGCCTCACGAAAGGCCCAAGGGTCCAATAATTCGTAAGGTCATTCTTTCGTGGGCCTAGGGAAAGACAACCAACGAAGAAGAGAAGACATGAGACCGGATTGGTGCAAACCCGGACGGCCCACAACGTCGAGCGAATAAATCGCAACAGAGACCCGACTTTCCCGCGCTGAAGCCCCCATGCAACGGAGCCATGCGAGGATAAGTCGGCGAGGGTTACGTAGGGATAAGCTCAAGAGGTTCACTATCTTTTAGCTACTTGACGTTATCATATCACATGTACTGCCCCACGGTCGAGTATATAAGGCCTAGGGGGCACCCCTTCAGATGGATCGACCCTATTTTACTTAGCCACCCACGTAAACTCTCTGCGCCCTCAATCCAGAGAGTCCTCTTGTAACCACGCTCATATACTCACCAGGACGTAGGGTGTTACGCACTTCTAAGCGGCCCGAACCTGCAAATCTTGTCCATTGTCCCTCGTGCGATCGGCACGAACCATTTTGCTACAGTTGTCGACACCGTCCTACTCCTAAAAACATCTTGAGGGGCAACCCCGGGTGTGCGGTCGGACCCAAAACACCGACAGACACTTGAGCTTTAATCTTTTGTGTAGACTAAGCTCACTTGTCCTGATCCAAGGATTGCCCAAGTTAAAATTGAGAAGGATCTTGTCTGTCACCCTTGTCATCACGGTAAGATGGTTGTTGCTTCCCGTTCCTCAGCCACCAAGGTGATGACTTCGCAGCTCGGCGAATTGCTTCATATGGACACTGTTGGTCCAACTCGGGTTTGCTCTTTCTAGGGTTGTGGTCGTGGACGATTTTTCTCGCTACTCTTGGGTGTTCGTCATGAAGGCATGTCACACCCGGTTTCAGAAGGTAAACCGAATGCGAACCATGTACGTGCCAGGATCAGTTATTCACGTACACAGCAGTTACATAATATGGACATCATCACACAGTGCTCAAAATAGTATTAATAAGGGAAATAGTCGGTTACATCATACGTCCGAGACGTCCATATAGTTCTTACAATAAATCAAAGTGCGCAAAAGAAACGTAGATAACGCGGCCTTCACAGGCAGCCGACTGGGGGTTGCCGCTAACCCACACCTAGAACTCGTCGTAGTCTTGGAACTCCTGGAAGTCTCCTTCCACAGCTTCATCTTCGCCTGAGCAGTGGTTGCAATGCTGACAACCTGGGGGGGGGGGGTTTGGTGTGTAGAGCAAGGGTGAGTACACATCAACATACTCAGCAAGTATCCTGTTTGGCTGTAGTGGACTAGCTTTATGTGGGGATAAGTCAAGCAGTTGCTTTTAGTTGGTCAGGTTATTACTTACTAGTAGAAAGCCAGGTTTTAACATTAACCCAAGTTATTAGCCCAATGTATCCTTTCCAAACGGAAAGAATACCACTTACCAATACCATAATCGTAATCAGAACCATCAATCTCATTGTCACCTGTACCAAAGTATCTCTGATCAAGTATCACTAATCTCTGGAGCTCCCTTGGCCGCTCATAACCGCGAGCACAACTGATATATCAGTTTCATAACACTCTGCAGAGGTTGTGCACTTTACCCACAAGCCGTGATTCCCTCTCTGGCCTGGGCTTGCAAGACCCTTATTCACTCCCGAGGTGAATGGCCAGGGATTCACTACGAAGCCTTTACAAAGATTCCCCGGGGCTGTAGCCACCCGTTAGGTTTCCTAAATGTACCGCACTCCTCCCCAAGGGACAAATCAACCTTGGCAGAGCGAGCCGCATACACCGAGCCCCATTGACGGCACGACGGCTAAGTGAACTACACCCCGGATCCTCTAATTATTCAGCTAAGGGCACCCCATTCCACCCTCATGGTTGCACTGTTTTCCCGGGCGGTCATCCATAGAACAGGTCCTTACGGAGAGGCACTCGAGAAACCGCTCGAGTCCCCTTAAATGCCACAAGTATAATCATAAATAAGAACGGGAAAACAGCGTATCGTAGATAACCACATCATGTTCATTGATTAAAGTTGAGCAATAGCATCAAACTAAGCAGTAATAATCCGACCCAAATAGGTGAGCAAGGACATGGATAACAAAAAGCTAGTCAATCCTTAGGTATAAAGGTGTAAAGCGGGAGGTGAATTAAATAATGAATAGGACAGAGATAGGTCAAGGGACACTTGCCTCCACCAACCGACTGCTGCTCAGGGGCTTCTCCTGCGAATTCCTCGGGCTCTTCGACCGGATCGTTCTCTATACGAGCGCAAACATACATACATCCA
Organism: Zea mays; assembly: GCF_902167145.1. Classification (NCBI taxonomy): domain Eukaryota; kingdom Viridiplantae; phylum Streptophyta; class Magnoliopsida; order Poales; family Poaceae; genus Zea; species Zea mays. The sequence continues at coordinate 5,482,737 of NC_050104.1, read as the reverse complement.
CATATTTAATACAAAAGAACAGTACACCATACAAGATGACAAATAAAGTGAATATGCATCAGTATGACATTCGATATCGCATTTGTTATGGTTAGAAAGAAACGGGAAAGGGTCTCGCAGGGGGTTAAATCTTATGCACTAACGATCAATTACAATTGGTTCTTAACAAAAGACTTCTGTTACATATACACTAATGGAAACCTAATTATTTTAAGTTGATCAACATTACACGAGGTAAACAATTAACTACATGAATCAACTAGCATAACGGAATTTTAAATTAAACTTCCTATTTCAATGGCATGAACAATGATTAGCCTACCTAAAATAAAATAGCTATGAGCACAGAAAGTAAATAAAATAAAATAAAAAAAAATAAAAAAACAGAGGGGGGGGGGGGGCGGTTGAACCGGCCCTAGGGGCGGTTGAACCGGCCGGCTGGGCGGCCGAGCACGCAGGGGCGGGGGCGCGGCCGGGCGGGCGGGCGCGGCCAGGGGCGCGCCGGCTGGGGGGCACGACCGGGCGGCCGGGCGAGGAGAGAGGAGGGGGAGGGGAGAGGGAGGGAGGAGGGAGAGAGGGAGGAGGGCTCACCGGCGTTGGGGAGCGACGGCGAGGGGCGGCCGGCAGGGGGCGGCGGCGGCTTAGGGCAGGGGCGGCGCTAGGGCAGGGGGCGGGTAGGGGCGGCGGCTAGGGAGAGAATGAGAGAGGAAAAAAATGAGAGGGAGAGGGAGAGGGTTTGGGGAAAAAGGGGAGGTGGGGGGGCGGCATGGGCCTGCCAAGGCCCAAGAGGGGGCGCCAGGGGCGGCTGGGCCGGCCGGGGTCGGCCCACGGCGCGGGAGAGAGAGAAAAAGAGGAGAGAGAAAGAGAGAGAAAAAAAGAAAGAAAAGATCTTCTCCTCACTTTCGAAATCCGATCTTTCTACATGAATGCATTTGCACTTTCAAAGCAATCAAAAGAAATGCAAGGTTCGGCATGGTGCATCAAACAACATAAAGTATTTAGGGTTTTTCTTACACGGGAAATCCAAACCGAATCCCGCTAGAACTTTGGAAAAGGTCAAGGTTTAGCGAAGGGAAAAAGAAAAAGAAAAGGTAACGCCCGAATTTTGGCGAGTAAAGAAAAGAAAAAAAATTCAACTGCAAAATTCGGGGCGTTACAAACCTATCCCCCTTAAAAGAATCTCGCCCTCGAGATTCAGGGCTGGCTAGCAAAGAGCTCTGGGTACTTGGCCATCAGATCATCTTCACGCTCCCAGGTTGCTTCTTCCTCAGAGTGGTGATTCCATCTGACCTTGCACATTCTGATGGTCTTCCTCCGGGTGACTCTATCTGCAATCTCAAGGATCTGAGCTGGCTTCTCAACATAGGTCAAGTCCTCCTGGACTTCCAGACCTTCCACTGGCAACTGCTCTTCTGGCACACGCAAGCACTTCCTCAACTGAGACACATGAAAGACATTATGCACAGCGGACAAATTCTCGGGCAAACTGAGCTGATAGGCCACTTCTCCTCGTCTTGCAAGAATCTGATACGGACCAATGTAGCGGGGTGCTAGCTTGCCTTTCACTCCGAATCTTCTGACTCCTCTGATCGGTGACACCTTCAGATAGACAAAGTCTCCGACTTCGAAACTCAGCTCTCTTCTTCTTGTGTCTGCATAGCTTCGCTGCCTCGATTGCGCTATCTTCAGATTCTCTCGAACCATCTTGATGTTCTCTTCGGCTTCAAGCAAAATGTCTGGCCCAAACACTTGCTTTTCTCCAGGCTGATCCCATTGCAACGGAGTTCTACAACTCCTTCCATAAAGCGCTTGAAACGGTGACATCTTCAAACTGGCCTGGTAACTGTTGTTATAGGAAAACTCTGCATAAGGCAATCGCTTGTCCCATCCGGACTGATCTTGCAACGCACAGGCTCTCAACATGTCTTCAAGAATTTGATTGGTCCTTTCGGTCTGGCCATCTGTCTGCGGGTGATAAGCTGAACTGAAATTCAGATGCGTGCCCAAGGCTTCATGCAACTGCTGCCAGAAATGAGAGGTGAACTGCGTTCCTCTGTCTGACACTATCTTCTTGGCACACCATGAAGACAAACGATCCGAGACATATACAATTCTGCCAATACTGCACTGTTGTAGTTGGTCTTGACAGGTATGAAGTGGGCTGACTTGGTCAAGCGGTCCACTATTACCCAGATGAAATCGTAGCCGGCTCGAGTGCGAGGCAATCCGACTATGAAATCCATACCGATTTCATCCCATTTCCACTGAGGGATCTGCAACGGTTGCAACAATCCAGCAGGTCTCTGGTGCTCTGCCTTAATTCTTCGACAACTATCGCACTTAGCCACATGCTCTGCGATCTCCCTTTTCATTCCGTACCACCAGAATTTCTTCTTCAGATCCTGATACATCTTCTCACTGCCAGGGTGAATCGAATAAGCTGTCTCATGAGCTTCCTTAAGGATCAACTCCCGAATGGACTGGACATTGGGAACACACAAGCGGTCTTTGAACCATATCACGCCTTCTGCATCTTCTCGAAAATCTTTGCCTCTGGCATCTAGAATCAGTCGCCGGATCTCACTGATCTTCTCATCATTCTTCTGCGCTTCTTTGATTTCGCGCTCCAAGGTAGGTTCCAACTCAACCGTGACTCCTCGCGAATTGTTCAGAAATCCGAGACTCAACCTGTCGAACTCCTTGGCCAACTCATAAGGCATCGGGCGAGCGACCATCAGATTGACTTGACTCTTTCTGCTCAAAGCATCTGCCACTACGTTTGCTTTGCCTGGATGGTAATGAATCTCCAACTCATAGTCTTTGATCAACTCTAACCATCTTCGTTGCCTCATGTTCAACTCTGACTGAGTGAATATGTACTTCAGACTCTTGTGATCTGTGTAAACATCGCATTTCTGTCCATACAGATAGTGCCTCCATGTCTTCAGTGCGTGAACCACTGCTGCCAACTCTAGATCATGGATTGGGTAATTCTTCTCATGAACCTTCAACTGTCGGGACGAGTAAGCCACAACTCTTCCCTCTTGCATCAACACACATCCCAAACCTGTGTAACAAGCATCACAATACACCGAGAAGGGCTTGTGCACATCGGGCAAGACTAGGACAGGCGCTGTAGTCAACTTCTGTTTCAGCGCTTCAAAGGCCTCTTGACATTTCTGGGTCCACTTGAACTCAACTTTGTTGCCTAGCAACGCTGTCATTGGTTTCGCAATCTTCGAAAACCCTTCAATGAATCGCCGATAGTATCCGGCCATTCCAATGAAGCTCTTGATTCCTCGAGCATCTGTTGGCGCTTTCCAGTTCAAAATGTCTGCCACTTTCTTCGGATCCACAGCCAATCCTTCTTTGTTGAATATGTGACCCAAGAACAGGACTTCACTGATCCAGAACTCACATTTACTCAACTTTGCATACAACTGGTGCTCTCGCAATCTCTGCAATACCATCCTCAAATGATCTGCGTGCTCTTCTTCGCTTTGAGAATAAACCAGAATGTCATCAATGAATACCACCACAAACTTATCAAGGTAATCCATGAATACACTGTTCATCAGATTCATAAAGAAGGCTGGTGCATTGGTCAAACCAAAAGACATCACTGTGAACTCATACAAACCATACTTGGTAATGAATGCCGTCTTCGGAATGTCCGAAGGTCGGATCATGAGCTGATGATAACCTGACCTCAGATCAATCTTGGAGAACACACTGGCTCCTCTCAACTGGTCGAACAGATCTTCTATTCTGGGCAAGGGATACTTGTTCTTGATCGTGACCTCATTCAAAGCTCGGTAGTCAATACACATCCTCTTGGTGCCATCTTTCTTCTCCACAAATAGGACAGGGGCGGCCCAAGGCGAGGTGCTTGGCCGGATGTAACCTTTCTCTGACAGCTCATCAATTTGCTTCTTAAGTTCATCCAACTCTGGTCCGGATATTCTGTAAGCTCTCTTAAAGATAGGGGCGGTTCCAGGAAGAAGCTCTATAGCAAACTCAACTTTCCGCTCTGGTGGCATACCCGGTAAATCCTTTGGAAACACATCGGGGAATTCAGACACAATCTTGATACTCTCAATTGGATCTGCTTCACTGCTATCGACAGCCATCTGATAACAACTTCCTTTCTTTGGCTCAGGTGGGACTAACTCGGTCACCACTTCCTCTCCTAGTGGGGACACCAACTTGATTGTCCTTTTATCACAACTGATAACTGCCTGATACTTATCTAGCCAATTCATCCCTAGGATGACATCTATTCCCTGAGTACCCATTACTATAAGGTTGGCGGGAAACGCTATCCCCCTTATTTTCACACTTATATTCAAACAAATGCTATCAGCTCGAATTCTACCACCAGCTGAGTCAATTTGAATGGGGGTTGACATGGTAGTAATTGGAAGATTATGTGCTTCTACCCATGATGCAGTAATGAAAGAATGCGTTGCTCCAGTATCAAATAACACTTCTGCAATATGGGAGTCGACTGGGAACATACCTACTATCATGCCGGGGGTCTCCTGAACTGCTTCAGCCTCCAAGTGATTCAATCTTCCATGATTATAGCGCGGCTGAGGGCGATTGCCTGATCCAGGCTGAGGCACATTCTGCTTTGCTGGGGCATTGGGGCCTGACTGCTGCTGGGCTGCCTTCTTCGGACATTGCATCACCCAATGGCCTTGCTCTCCACAGTGGAAACATGCCCTGTTTCCAACCTGAGCTGGTGCTGCCTGACTGTTCTGCTGGTTTGCTGGGGCAGGAAGGCGAGGTGCCTGCTGATTCTGCCTCGGAAACTGACCTCCTGACTGATTGCTCTGACGGTTCTGGTACTGGTTCTGAGGATACTGCCTTTGGAACTGCTGATGCTGAGGTGGACGCTGGTTCTGCCTGAACTGCTGAGGTTGATTACCTGAGAAACGAGGACGGCTGCTGCTTCCAGGCTGGGGTCCACTGATCTTGCGCTTACGATCTTCCATCTCCTTACGCTTTCTCTCTGTCATGATCGCTCTATCAATCAGGTGCTGGAATGTCGGGAAGGTGTGATTCATCAGTTGATACTGCAGGGGGTCGACCAAGCCTCTCAGAAAACGGTATTGTCGCTTGGCGTCAGTGTTGACATCTTCAGGAGCATAGCGAGACAATTGCAGAAACCTGTCTCGATACTCACTGACAGATGATGACCCTTGCTTGAGAGCCAGGAACTCCTCCTTCTTCACTGTCATCAGACCTGCAGGGACATGGTACTGACGAAAGCTACCTCTGAATTCTTCCCAGGTGATGGTGTCGGGGTTGGCATGGGTGGCGAGGTAAGACTCCCACCATGATTGGGCTGCTCCTCTCAACAGACGGGGACCGTACAAGACTTTCTCCCTGTCATCGCACTGAGCGGTGTGCAACTCCCGCTCCACAGTGCGCAGCCAATCTTCAGCATCCATAGGGTCAGAAGAATGAGCAAACGTTGGTGGATGACCTCTCATGAATTCAGCACGCTTGTCTCTGGGCATCTGAGGCATCTGAGGCTGAGGTGGTGCTTGCTGCTGCTGCTGCTGCTGAATGGCGGCCAAAGTCTGACCGATGGCCTGAACTGCCTGAGTCTGCATCAGAAACATCTGCTCGATCGACATCGGGGGCGGGGGTGGCAGCTGCTGCTGGGGCGCCTCATCTTGTTGACCGGCTTGCTCCTGCTGAGCACGCCTTCCTCCTCTGCGCCTGTTCTCTGACATCTGCAGAATGCAACCACACATCAGAACTGATCTGGCAAATCTTGCAGCATAAGAGAAGAGAATAGAATTCCTCAACAGCACTGAGCAGGTGAGCATCTTCACTGATCTCCAACACAGACCACACAGCTTCTCAGATAAAGAGGAAAGTGGAATAAAAGGTTTCCCAACTATATAACTAACTTTATTAACATAGTATGTAAACCAAAATGCAGGGGATACCCACACTCTGGTGACAATCATTACAAAGATCCAAACCAATCATAGTTCATCATGACAAACATAAATGCACAGGATATAGCAAACTACCCTGTCTAACTAAGACAAACTAAGACTGAGACTAACGCTAAGACTGAAGCTTCTACGCATATATTTCGTATTAATTACAAGATCCAACTCTAGCGATCTATGGTTCTAGATTTATCTTGGTCTTGCAGTCGGGATTGCCATAAGGCTGGTGTCCACGCTGAGGTGAGCGGTACGGGTGCTGAGTCCCGACGGGAGCGGGGGAACCACCATCCAGATGACGACGTTCCGCGCGCTCAGCCCGCAGCAGGGCGATCTCAGCACGAGCCCTACTCAGCTCATCTAATGCATGGTCGAGCTCCGTGTTTAGCACGGCGGCTAGGTTGACTGTGCTGCTCAACCTAGGATTGCCCTCACCGACAGGTGAGACAATCACGCCTCCTGTGCTGCCAGATGGACGGCGGGGGTAATACTTCAGGTCAAGACCGTCAGCTGCCCCACCGAAAACCGAGCAGTAGTGCGAAAGCGCACGCCGTGCAGCATCTTGCATGGCTGCCTCAGCTGAGTCCCGTTCAGAGATAGAATAGTGCTCTGAGCAGGCCTCTGCACCCTGGAGACTGTCCTCCGGGCAGCGCACCAAGCAAGTTGCCTCCCAGCGGTCCGGGTAGACCCCGCGACTATGCTGGTAGACCACACAACGATACTCGACGGACCAAGTATGCCGGTCAAATGCCCGACGTAGCAGGGTGTCGAGCGCATCGTGGAAGTGACACCCGCGAGCAGCGTCGCGAGTGATGGGTCGAGCAACCCATCCTTCCGGCTCAGGGTTAGCAGAGAAGTCGGTGTCGTGGCTCGAGCTGTCGTCGCCATCTCCGTCGTCTGGGTCTCCTCCAGCAGCTACTCCAGAAGCTGGGGCGCCCAGGGGTGGTGCAGGGGGCGGCTCCAGAGGAAGCACAGGAGAGCAGCTCCTCACAGACTCTATCTCCTGGTGGAGCGAGAAAGAAGAGCCCTGCTGCTCCTGTCGTCGACGTTCCTGCTCCTCACGCAGGCGGTGGTGTAGTCTCTCCAAGTGGCTGGACTGTCCGGCCACGGGACGGCGAAGCGGACGCTCAGCAAGGCGGGAGGGTAAGAAGGGGATGACGGACTTTCGTGCAGTGTGTCTAAGTCGAGCCATCTACAAAAGACATCGCAAGCAAAAGGGTGAGAACAGAATTAATATGACCAGCAAATAATGAATCATAAGTAAATGAAGGATTAGAATAAAACATAATTTTCAGCAAGGTATTATATATAGTAGAACATAGGTTTGGTCGGTATGACCAACTTTTGAAGGGATATCAAAGTCAAGGCAGAGACAGAGGTCTATAGTCCTTAGAACGACCATTCTACTCTAGGTTAGCGGTCCTACAGTCAGCACGGCTTTGATACCACTTATGTCACACCCGGTTTCAGAAGGTAAACCGAATGCGAACCATGTACGTGCCAGGATCAGTTATTCACGTACACAACAGTTACATAATATGGACATCATCACACAGTGCTCAAAATAGTATTAATAAGGGAAATAGTCGGTTACATCATACGTCCGAGACGTCCATATAGTTCTTACAATAAATCAAAGTGCGGAAAAGAAACGTAGATAACGCGGCCTTCACAGGCAGCCGACTGGGGGTTGCCGCTAACCCACACCTAGAACTCGTCGTAGTCTTGGAACTCCTGGAAGTCTCCTTCCACAGCTTCATCTTCGCCTGAGCAGTGGTTGCAATGCTGACAACCTGGGGGGGGGTTTGGTGTGTAGAGCAAGGGTGAGTACACATCAACATACTCAGCAAGTATCCTGTTTGGCTGTAGTGGACTAGCTTTATGTGGGGATAAGTCAAGCAGTTGCTTTTAGTTGGTCAGGTTATTACTTACTAGTAGAAAGCCAGGTTTTAACATTAACCCAAGTTATTAGCCCAATGTATCCTTTCCAAACGGAAAGAATACCACTTACCAATACCATAATCGTAATCAGAACCATCAATCTCATTGTCACCTGTACCAAAGTATCTCTGATCAAGTATCACTAATCTCTGGAGCTCCCTTGGCCGCTCATAACCGCGAGCACGGCTGATATATCAGTTTCATAACACTCTGCAGAGGTTGTGCACTTTACCCACAAGCCGTGATTCCCTCTCTGGCCCGGGCTTGCAAGACCCTTATTCACTCCCGAGGTGAATGGCCAGGGATTCACTACGAAGCCTTTACAAAGATTCCCCGGGGATGTAGCCACCCGTTAGGTTTCCTAAATGTACCACACTCCTCCCCAAGGGACAAATCAACCTTGGCAGAGCGAGCCGCATACACCGAGCCCCATTGACGGCACGACGGCTAAGTGAACTACACCCCGGATCCTCTAATTATTCAGCTAAGGGCACCCCATTCCACCCTCATGGTTGCACTGTTTTCCCGGGCGGTCATCCATAGAACAGGTCCTTACGGAGAGGCACTCGAGAAACCGCTCGAGTCCCCTTAAATGCCACAAGTATAATCATAAATAAGAACGGGAAAACAGCGTATCGTAGATAACCACATCATGTTCATTGATTAAAGTTGAGCAATAGCATCAAACTAAGCAGTAATAATCCGACCCAAATAGGTGAGCAAGGACATGGATAACAAAAAGCTACTCAATCCTTAGGTATAAAGGTGTAAAGCGGGAGGTGAATTAAATAATGAATAGGACAGAGATAGGTCAAGGGACACTTGCCTCCACCAACCGACTGCTGCTCAGGGGCTTCTCCTGCGAATTCCTCGGGCTCTTCGACCGGATCGTTCTCTATACGAGCGCAAACATACATACATCCACATATTTAATACAAAAGAACAGTACACCATACAAGATGACAAATAAAGTGAATATGCATCAAGTATGACATTCGATATCGCATTTGTTATGGTTAGAAAGAAACGGGAAAGGGTCTCGCAGGGGGTTAAATCTTATGCACTAACGATCAATTACAATTGGTTCTTAACAAAAGACTTCTGTTACATATACACTAATGGAAACCTAATTATTTTAAGTTGATCAACATTACACGAGGTAAACAATTAACTACATGAATCAACTAGCATAACGGAATTTTAAATTAAACTTCCTATTTCAATGGCATGAACAATGATTAGCCTACCTAAAATAAAATAGCTATGAGCACAGAAAGTAAATAAAATAAAATAAAAAAAAATAAAAAAACAGAGGGGGGGCGGTTGAACCGGCCCTAGGGGCGGTTGAACCGGCCGGCTGGGCGGCCGAGCACGCAGGGGCGGGGGCGCGGCCGGGCGGGCGGGCGCGGCCAGGGGCGCGCCGGCTGGGGGGCACGACCGGGCGGCCGGGCGAGGAGAGAGGAGGGGGAGGGGAGAGGGAGGGAGGAGGGAAAGAGGGAGGAGGGCTCACCGGCGTTGGGGAGCGACGGCGAGGGGCGGCCGGCAGGGGGCGGCGACGGCTTAGGGCAGGGGCGGCGCTAGGGCAGGGGGCGGGTAGGGGCGGCGGCTAGGGAGAGAATGAGAGAGGAAAAAAATGAGAGGGAGAGGGAGAGGGTTTGGGGAAAAAGGGGAGGTGGGGGGGGGGCGGCATGGGCCTGCCAAGGCCCAAGAGGGGGCGCCAGGGGCGGCTGGGCCGGCCGGGGTCGGCCCACGGCGCGGGAGAGAGAGAAAAAGAGGAGAGAGAAAGAGAGAAAAAAAAGAAAGAAAAGATCTTCTCCTCACTTTCGAAATCCGATCTTTCTACATGAATGCATTTGCACTTTCAAAGCAATCAAAAGAAATGCAAGGTTCGGCATGGTGCATCAAACAACATAAAGTATTTAGGGTTTTTCTTACACGGGAAATCCAAACCGAATCCCGCTAGAACTTTGGAAAAGGTCAAGGTTTAGCGAAGGGAAAAAGAAAAAGAAAAGGTAACACCCGAATTTTGGCGAGTAAAGAAAAGAAAAAAAATTCAACTGCAAAATTCGGGGCGTTACAAGGCAAAGGATGAGGCTTTCACTCATGCTTGGGATTTGATTCTTAGGTTGCAAAATAGTTTTTCACGAATGCCATGAGAGCTATACGTAGTGACAATGGTATAGAATTCAAAAGTACTCATTTTGAGGCCTTTTGTTCTCCTGTGGGACTTGAGCATCATTTTTTCTCTCCGTATGTGCCTCAGCAGAATGACATTATTGCACGCAAGAATCAGAACCTTATTGAGATGGCCAGGATGATGCTTGATGAGCATAGGACTCCTAGGCATTTGGGTCGAAGCAAACAACACTGCTTGCCATGTGTCGAACCACATCTTTCATCGAGCTTTCTTGAACAAAACTTCTTATGAGTTGCGGTTTGGACGACCACCCAAGGTTAGTCATTTCATGGTGTTTGGCTGCAGATGCTTTATGCTGAAACATGACAATTTGGACAAATTTGAGTCTCGGTCTTCTGATGGGGTTTTCCTGAGTTATGCATTACATTCTCGTGCTTGTCATGTTCTTATCCTAGAGACTAACCGCATTATGGAGACTTGTGAGGAAACATTCAATGAGACCGCACTCTGTCCATCCCCTATCTTTGGGCCTACAGGTCCAGATCAGATGGGACAAACCATCTTTGTGAAGGACAAGCATGACGCCGCCAATTGGGGTGATCCTGAGCCCAATCATGCCTGCTTCAACTATTTTGGCTAATGAACCCGATCCTAGTCCTTCAACTACTTGGGTTCCGCTCGAGCCAGCTCCTACTGAGACTGGAGGAGTTGAGGCTGATGTTGAGGGGGAGGCCACCTTTTCGAGGACAGCTCTGCCGCATGTTCAGCGAGATCATCCTCCTCAACAAATGATTGGTGAGATTGATATGCGAGTCACTCGCTCTAGGTATCATCATATGTCTCATTTTGCTTAGTTAGCTTTTGTTGATTCTTTTAAGCCTCAGGATGTTGGACATGCTTTGTCTGATCCTAACTAGGTCAATGATATGCCTGAGGAGCTCAAACTTTTTGAGAGAAATCAAGTTTTGGTTTTAGTGCCACCTCCTTTAAATTGTCATCTCATAGGTACTAAATGGGTTTTCAAAAATAATGAGAGTGAAGATGTGTTGGTAGTGAGAAAAAGGCGAGGTTGGTTGCCCAATGGTTTTGCTAGAAAGAGGGTATTGATTTTGAGACCTTTGCCCTTGTTGCCCATTTAGAGGCCATTAGGATCCTTTTAGCCTTTGCTGCTTCAAAGAGTTTTAAGCTTTTTCAAATGAATGTCAAAAGTGCCTTTTGAATGGATATATAGAGGAAGAGGTCTACGTGAGACGACCCCTGGTTTTGAGAGTCCCAAGTTTCTAGACCATGTTTTTAAACTCCAAAAAGCCTTGTATGGTTTGAAACAAGTCCCTAGAGCCTGGTATGAGCATTTGAAATCTTTCTTGCTTTCAAAAGGTTTTAAAATGGGCTCTACGAACAAAACTCTTTTTCTCCTCAAGCATGGCAGCGATACACTTTTAGTCTAGATATTCGTAGAAAATATTATCTTTGGTGGCTCTTCTCATGCTCTTGTTTCCAAGTTTTCAGATCTCATGAGCAGGGAATTTGAGATGAGCATGATGGGCGAGCTGAACTTCTTTCTTGGGCTGCAAATCAAGCAGACCCAATACGCGACCTTTATGCATCAAGGAAAGTACACAAAGGACATCCTGAATAAGTTCAACATGGGCAAGGCCAAGCGTCTTTCAACGCCCGTGTACACCATGACGACACTTGATGCCAATGAGGATGGCGAGCCCGTGGACCAGAAGGAGTACATGAGCATGACTGGCTCCCTCCTGTACTTGATTGCGATGAGACCAAATATACACTTTGCAGTGTATCTATGCACTTGTTTCTAGGCTTCCCCACACACTTCTCACAGACAGGATGTGAAGCAGATTATGAGGTAGCTGCGCTTTACTCCTAAGTTTGGTTTATGGTACTCTTCTTCTTCAGTTCTGTCTTTGTGCGGTTATTCTCATGCTGATTTTGCGGGATGTCGCTTGGAGTGCAAGTCTAATTCTGGGACTTGTCAGTTTTTGGGGACTTCGTTGGTTTCCTGGTCTTTGTGCTAGTAGTCTAGCGTGGCTCAGTCTACCACAGAGGATGAGTATGTTACTGTCGCTAGATATTGCTCACAGTTGTTATGGATGATGTCTACTTTTACGGGATTTTGGCTTGCATTTTCATCAGGTGCCTTTGCTTTGTGATAGCACGAGTGCCATAACTGTTGCCAAGAATCCCGTGCTACATTCAAGGACCAAGCACATTGATGTTCGCTTTCACTTTCTTTATGACCATTCTGAGAACGGTGACATCAGTTTGTGCCAAGTTGATACCCATCGTCAGCTGGCTGACATTTTCACCAAACCCCTTGATCTGTCTAGTTTTACACATTTGAGAGGGGAATTGGGGGATTTGCTTCCATTTTTGATCGAGGGCTCCCATTTGTTTTTATTTCTCCCTTTTTTTCATGTAGATTTTAGTTTTTTCTTCATTGATTCCTGTATTCCATCAGCATGTCATGTAGCTTTTTGAGCTTCAGTTGTATAACTGCTAGATTGTGATTATTGATACAATTTTCTGGGTGTACATGATGATGCAATGACATGCTTATACTCTTTTTGCTCATATTGATACAATTTTGTTGAGCTAAGCTTGTTTTTATAATGGTTAACTTAACTACTACTTGCTGAATCCAAAACATGTTCACCATTTGAGATTGGCACCTAGCATGTGTAGGATGTGTTTGAAATCCTTTGTGCTATCACTAGTATGCTAGGTGGCTATGTCTCATACTATGAGTCATTCACTGTCTTGAATCATAAATAATGCGCTTAAAATCAAAATCAAGATAAGTGAACAATTTAGAAAGATCAAGATGTGTTTGCATTTGTCCCCACCTCTCTGTATCGATACTACTTCCATTTGCACCTTTGGATGAACTTGAGAAGGGTAGTGGATGATCGAAACCGGTGTCTTTAGCTTTTGATTGCTTTTGTGCATAGGTTACACCCGGTTGAAAAGTTAAATGACAATTCTTACAACCTCTCACACTCACATGCTCTTCAATGAAATCTGTAATCCGCTGCAAAATCCGACAAGTCTTGAGAATTTCATCTAGTATCATTTTTAGATATGTTTCTAGCATGATGCGTGTCCGCTATTTGTGGTAGTTCACCTGGTTTACCTTGACTGACACTTAGTTTATTTCCTTCTTAATATATGCCTAGTTCTGTCTTTAGTGGTGAACTTCTCTTTTGAACTACTTAAAACTGAATCAAATTGCTTACACTTCACATATCTTGTGCATATGATTAGTTTGAGCATTTTCTAGCATGTGCATTTATTGTTGCACACATAGCACAACACCACTTAGAGCATTTTTACACTTAACTGGTACAATTCTGAAGCTCCTGCATATTCTCCTTTCTTTTGCATTTCTGCATTTTCTTAGGGGAGTTCTCGTGTCAAGGGGGAGTTTCTGTTTCTACCCTTGTTTGTGCTTGATGAGTCCATTTGTCAACATGGGAGAGAGACTTTGAGATTTTTGGCCACCTAACAAGGGGGAGAGATTTTTGCTTTGGGAGAGTGCTTTCGCAAGGGGAGAGATTCTCAAGGGGAGAGACTCTGGATTTTGGAGCTTTTGCTAGTTGTGTTGAGTCATTTGCCTCTTTCTGGAGGAACTAGCTTTGATTTTAGCTTTTGTGCTGATTTTGTGCTCAGATTTGGTTTTTTCTGCTGGCTAGTGTTGTTGAGCCTACTTTTGCCTCTTCTTGAGGACTAGCCGTTTTCTGTTTGGTCATATTGAGTTGTTGCCCATTTATTTGGGGACTAGGCTATGCTTGCTCTGGATGAATTATTTGGCATTTATGTGGTGGTGTTGACAATGCACTCATCAAGGAGGAGATTACAAACACAAGGTTGATTTGTCCTTTGTGGTTCGGGTTGATGATGAGTGATTGTCAACGAGTTACACTCTGGGGTAGTCAGTGAACTGACCAGAGTGTGAGCTTATTTATGTGCAACCATGTCGTCTGTAGGGGTGGGCGTTCGGGTTAACCAAAAATTTCGGGTCGGGCAATTCGGGTATTTTAAAATTTGGGTTTTGAGAATCGATACCCGAAATTACAACGAGTTTTACAATACCCAAAATTTCGGGTACCCGGAATTTCGGGTTCGGGTATTCCCGAACTACCCAAACTATTATGTCAGCTTCATAAAAACACATGCACCCTATTAAATTAGTATAAAATACAATATGAATAATGATATAGATGGACATAAAAACATAGGCAATCTGCAATCACAAGTCATGCACACTTACATATAATTATAGATACATAAATTAATAATTAAGAATGACATGAGTACATGACACATGAAAGTTCAGGTAATTCGGGTATTTCAGGTACACGATTATGATACCCGAATTACCCAAAATAAATTCGGGTTTTGCAAGTTGCTACCCGAAATTCCCGAACGAAATTCGGGTTTTGGGTATTTCGGGTTTGTGTTCGGGTATTTTGGGTTCGAGTTATGGGTTTTTTGCCCAGCCCTATCGGTCGGCTTGTGGTGTGCATGTGTGAAGCACATGGATGGTGGTCGACGACTACGATGAAGGTCGTGCTGATGGATTAGGAGCGGTGAAGGACGAGTGTTGGGTCTTGACTGACATACCGGAGCAGCCGGGTGACTAGTCGTGGTGGCTGACACCTAGGACACACACTTGCGCGAGCACATGGTGGAGTCAACCATGTTGCCCGCACGGTCGAGGACTAGCGGGACACACATCGGATCGTGCAGGACGTGCACGCGGTGTGGTACTAACGACGGTTTGGTGGTTGAGCCTCAAAACCACCCTGCACTACATATGTTGGGTTTTGCTGAGTTTGGGCCTTAGAACTCGGCGGCGGTGGTTCTGGAGGGAACCGGTGGCGGCACATGGCGTCACAGCGAAGGGTGCGTCAAGGCGAAGCAACTTCGTGTGGAGCGCATGGCCGTCGAATCGAAAACCTAGGAGTTGGTCTAGTTTGCCACTAGCATAGTGAATAGACTATGAAAATAAGGGAAGTTTAGGAAATAGAAATAAACCTATATAAATAGAGGGGAGGGCTGTTTAGTCTAGTATCACTTGGCTACCATTTGTTTTGGCTTAGGGTTTTAGCACTCTTATTTACTATCTCTAGACGACTCTAGTTTTTAGCCAAGGATCCACAACGATTTTGTACTTCGAGTGTGACTGTGTTCTTCAAGTTTAATCCGAGGGAGGGCCACCGATCCAGCCCACATGTTTTGATCACTTCTCAATCTCAGTTTTGCAATGCCACACCCGGTTTTGGAAGGCAAACCGAATGCGAACCATGTACGTGCCAGGATCAGAAACTCATGTACACAACGATTACAAAGTTGGACATCATCACACATTGCTCAAAAAATAGCGAAAATAGTACTTTATTACATCAAGATGTCCAAGACATCCACAAAGTCATTAACTTAACATAGTCATTAACATATCAAAGTGCAGATATGAAACATAGAAAGATAAGGCCTTCACAAGCAGCTGACTAGAGGTTTGCCACTAAACACGACTAGAACTCATCGAAGTCCTGAAACTCCTGAAAGTCCTCCATGTTGCCTTCATCTTCATCTGAGCACTGATTGCAATGGGGACAACCCAGGGTTGGGGGGTTTTTAAAGTAAGGGTGAGTACACATCAACGTACTCAGCAAATGTCCCGTTTGGCTAAAGTGGACTAGTTGTATGTGGGGTTAAGGTTAAAGCAGTGGCTTTAATTGGTCAGGTATTTATTACTAGTAGAAAACCCAAGATTTAGTAATAAACCCAAGTTATTACCTGAAAAGTACTCCCTCCAAGAGGAAATACCAGAAACCAGAGTTATAATCATCACCATTTACCATCATCACAAAAGTATCCAAAGTTATTCTAATCAAAGAGGATCCCAAGACTGCTCTTAACCTTGAGCACGGTTGATATACCAATTTCTAACATTCTGGAGAGGTTGCACACTTTACCCACGAGTCGTGATCCCTTCCCAGCCTGGGTTGTACAGACCCAATCTTCACTACCGAGGTGAATGGCCAGGGATTCACTACGTAGCCTTTACAAAGATTCCCCTGGTGTGCAGTTGCTCATTAGGTTTCGCCAGTCGTACAAACACGTTACTCCTCCCTAAGGTGGGTGACTAACAAAACCAAATTGAATGAACCACGACCCCCACCCTTAGCAGAGCAAGCACTATGCCCCGACCCCTATTGATGGCCCTACGGAAAAGCGAACTACATCCCCATGTTCATCTAATTAATCAGCTATGGGCGTCCCATTCCACCCTCATGGTTGTACTGTTATCCCTGGTGGTCTCTCAACGAACAGATCCATACGGAGAGGTACTCAGGAAACAGCCTGAGTTCCCTAAAGTATCTCAAGTTCATCATCATAATCAAGATAACATCATCGTATCATAAATGTTCTCATCATGTCTGTTGATTAACGTAAAGCAATAACATGAAGCTAACCATAATAACCCAAAAGGTAATCAAGGATAAGGTAAATACAAAGCTAGTCAATCCTTAGGTTTCAATTAAGTAATGTGGGACATTGAATTATAAGTAAGTAGGACATAATGGGTCAGAGGACACTTGCCTTCACCAGGTTGTTGCTTAGAGAAGTCTCCTGCAACACACTCGGAAACCTCGGACTGTTCGTTGTCAAAGCAATCATTCATCCAACACATTTGGAAAATGACAAAGAAACAGTACACCAGACATGCACAATCGAGTGAACACATATTCCAAAAGAAAAGTATAAACACAAGAGTGAAATCTATGTTCTAAGGTGGATAATTACACCTAGGGTTTTGTGGTTCTCTAAGTACTGCTTATCTCGGGGATCACATAACTTAACTTCATTTATCTTAATGAATTATTAAAATTATACCAAGGGTGGGTTCGTACATTACATGATATTAACCTCACAAAGTTAATTACTTATTTGTCATTAGTGTTTTCCTTTTCACTTCCCCTTAAATAATAAACCATTACTTTAAATGCATCTCTAGCCTAGACATACAATTAATACATGCATACAATGAAAGATTATAATTTAACAGATAGAGAATAATCTTATGAACATTTTGCAATTTGAACCACCCAATTTGGAGTTCATATGCAAAAGATAAGAAATAAACAAGTTTTGGAATTCAAAATACAAAATTAGGCCCATTTCTGTGATAAAATTGAAGGTCAGGGGCTTCTCTGCAAGAAAACAAGGGGCGCGAAAACTAGGGACGGCGGGTTCCATTTCCAGAAAATCGAGGGGGTTTTAAGCAAATTACCCACGGCGAAGGGGTATCACGGGTCAGAATGATTCGCTATTCTAACAAAGGGAAGGTGTTTTTTCGGACCTTTGGCAAAATGCCTTCGTTCATATCGCAGTCTAAATTTGTTACAAATAAACAAATCAATACTGCGAGGGGCTACTGTTGGGGGCCTTCCTCTCTCGAAGGTCCTACAACGTGACTAACCATATGTTTCCAGTATGACATGGATTATTACAGGGGGCCTTCAACTTCGGGATGAAGGTTTTCTCTTGTGACGGGGTGAAAATATAACCCGAAGGTGATGAGAATGGACAACGAAGCTATAGCCGAAGAGCTTCGACTTGACGTGATGACGAAGACCAAGTATGATGAAGACCGAAAAGGGACAAAGACTATCCAATCCTCAATGATTCGTATTATGTTTGTAGATGAATGTCAAGGGCATAAATGTCTTTTACCCAGGATACGTCCCGTGTCTATAAATAGATGAACAGTAGCACCATACTGTTCATGCTGGATTGTAATCACTCTCTCGCATCCTCACCTTCAAGCAAGCCAAAGGTACCAATGTAATGTTAATCCTGTTAATATTCATATGTGTTTTATGGAATACAAATATGAATGAATTAATAAGATGCAGTTACTGTCTTCATCCTTTTGCATTCTTATTCACATATTAAAGGATGAAGGTATGTCCTACTTGACCTTCGTCTAATGAACATTATGCCCATGTAGAGATAATGCTTCGGAAGACAAAGGTCTACAATATTTAACAATTGTGTTGCCTTGTTCTCGGCAATCATTCACCTTCATCATGCCGCCGAAGAAGACAACAGTGCTAGGGGATTCTCTGTAGCCACTGGACACAAACTAGGAGACACTCTCCCTGCGAGAAGCTAGGAGCCAAAAGAGAAAGGTCGCTAGCCCAACACCTCAGGAGGAGGAGCTAGACCAGGAGATCAGAGACATGGAGGCTATCCATCAATAGGTGCAAAGGAAGAAGGAAAGGATGCTTCGGCTTGCCGATCTTTAGAGAAAGATCGACGAAGCTGCTGAAGAATTGTGTCACCTCACTCAGGATGACCAAGACCAAAGGCCCCAACACAGGGAGCTTCATCAAGAAAGCCCAATCAATAATGATGAATGGTACGACGACTTTCATCATGATAACTTTGCTTTCGATGATGCTTCTCCTTTGGCAGCAGAGTTGTAGGCTACCCCGTGGCCACCATCTTACAAACCACCTCAGCTCCTCATGTATGATGGGCACTTAGATCCAAAGCAGTTCCTGATGAGCTACGAGGCAACCATATCCTCGTATGGGGGCAATACTGCTGTCATGGCAAAGTCTTTCGTCATGGCAGTCAGAAGTGTGGCTCAGACGTGGTATTATTCTCTTCGGCCAGGGACAATTACGTCGTGGCAGAAGCTAAAGGACATGCTAGTCACCAGCTTCCAGGGCTTCTAGACGAAGCCAGTCACTGCCCAAGCTTTGTTCCAGTGCACGCAGGACCATGAGGAGTACCTGTAGGCGTACGTCAGAAGGTTCTTGCGACTGAGAGCTCAAGCTCCTACAGTACCCAATGAGATTGTCATTAAGGCCATGATCAAGGGGCTCCGACTAGGACCCATAACGCAATATTTTACAAGGAAGCCAGCACAGACCTTGGAGAAGCTTCTCCAGAAGATGGATGAATACATCCGAGCTGACAACGATTTCCGCTAAAGAAGGGAGGAAGCATATAGGTATTCTGAGATGACTAGGGGCTTCGGAGGAAGTCTCCACCCCAGGCACTTCAGAACAATCCACAATCCCAATACAAATGATGACAGGGCCAATCATACTCAGAGCAGCCAACATAGCTCATAGTCTTCGGGAATGCAACAAACTTCCTACAGGCCACCAGACCCGAGAGGCAGAGGGGAGAGAAGCCTCGGAGGAAGGTATTGTAATCAGCCCAAGAAACTGTTCTGCCTATTTTGTGGCAAAGACAAGGGACACACCACAAGGACGTGCCAAGTCACAATCGAGAAGCAGAAGGAAATCGCTGAAGCCAAAGCACGACAAAACCAGTCGAAGCAGGTTTTGCATACTGCTTCGTGCTACTCTCCGTATATCCCAGAGTATGTGGGCAATCAACAGCCTACGACTTATATTGCTTCGACAAGTCATTTCCAAGCTTCCTGGGCTCAATTGCGACCACCACCACTGGCGCCTGCCCTGATTCATAATCAACTACCAGAAGGGCATTGTCAGGTTCAGCAACAGCGTGACCTTCGGGAGGAGTCCGAAGCTCGCACAGTCAACATCACTGTGCCCGAGTCGAGGCATATCTACTGAAGGTGGCACACGCTTTCGCCAAAGACTGTTTTGATCCAATGTATTCTTACTCATTTTTGTCTTTACATTTTCCTCTAAAAAGACAATACTAGAAGGTTTAACCTTCAATTTGATGTAATAAGACTGTGGTTACACCATCGAGTGTAACAAGAACAACTCACAAACCTCCAAAGTCGTTCCTAAAGGAATGTAGAGTAAGTCACGAAGCTCCAAAGTCGTTTCTAAGGGAATGCAGAGCTTAAATGCCACCTAAGTCAAAGGTGAAGAAGCTCCAAAGTCGTTCCTAAGGGGACATAGAGCTTAAATACCATCTAAGTAAAAGGTGAAGAAGCTCCAAAGTCATTCCTAAGGGGATGCAGAGCTTAGCTCCAAAGTTGTTCCTAAGGGAATGCAGAGCTGAAATACCACCTAAGTAAAAGGTGAAGAGACTCTAAAGTCGTTTCTAAGGGGATGCAGAGTCTGGGTGTGTATTCGCGTGGGTTTTTGTCTTCGGCATAAACATCATTTCACATCATACCATCATATCACATAGCATCGAATCATACATCATTTTTGCATCATCAACAAACCATGGAGAAGAAGGAAAATGGCTCCTTCAAAAATACATATCGGATCATGAAAGAATGTGTTGTAGCACAAGATATACCTTCGGCAGATATACTTCTACAAAGGAAAGGGATCTTCATCAGCAGTATTACTACACAACAACTGTGGCATAATACCCAGTATTGAACCGACAGAAGGGGAACCTTTTTCTTCATGACGCATAAAAAGAAGGAAAGGTGTTTTTTTCGCCAGCGACTCAAAAACGGTATGTACGAAGGTTTCATGCATCACAAAGAAATATATTACATTAATACACATGCAAAATAGTTGATACTCGGTTCTAACAAAGGCGAAAGCTATCTTCTTTCAACACTTTCTCGGCGGCTTCGTTAAGCAGTCTGTTGACAACTTTGTCAACGGCTTCATTAGCGATTTTAATCATATCTAGCGCTTCCTTCAAGGCCGGATCGGCTTCTGGGTTGTATAGCTCTAGTGGCGGTAA
Source organism: Zea mays (assembly GCF_902167145.1). Lineage (NCBI taxonomy): Eukaryota > Viridiplantae > Streptophyta > Magnoliopsida > Poales > Poaceae > Zea > Zea mays. The sequence goes on along the minus strand of NC_050104.1, from coordinate 5,461,998 downwards.
AAGTTCAGCTACATCATAAAATATGTTTTTTTAATTCTGAAGCTAAAAATGAATTCTGAAGCTAAACCTCAGTAAAGGTACCTATAAGCCTCGCACGCTCAGCAGCTTCTTCAGCTCGTTTGGCTTCTTCTTGAGCATCGTGAGATTCTTTTTCATTCTTTCTAATAGCTTCATCAGCTATCCCATGGCCACCCTTCATCCACACCTCGAAGTAAAATTTCCCGCCTAGTGCGGAAGCTTCGACTGAAGGGTTTTAATGTCATCCGCTGAAAAAGCAAATTTTGGCTGAACTACAGCCTTGGCATGTTCGCAGCCAGCTTTCTCTAAGATCGACGTGGCCTCCCGTGCACCAGCAAAGGCACAGAAAAAGTCCTAGGTAAATTAAAATTTTGTCAAAAGCTTTGGCTACCCCGCTGATCCACTAGACAACTCCATCAAGGTCGCCGCAGATGAATTTTTTGCTCAGAGGAATATGCCCCAACCCTAGCAAAGTTGTCCTTTAATTTCTTGGCGCATTCCAAGGATATTTCATAACATTTTTCTTTCGAAGCACGAAGCTCATCGGCGTTCTTCTGTGCTCTTGACCTTTTGATCTCACAAATTTCATGTTTCACCGCCTCAACTTCAAATTTTTCGGTTGCTTGAACCTTCCTCTTTAGTTCTTCCACTTTGGCTTTATGAGCTTCGGCTTGTGCAGCAAGTTTAGCTTCGTTAGATCTCAGCCTATCCACTAAGAAAAGTAATATCTTATCCTTTTCGAGAGCTTCGTTCCTTAGTGTGATAACTTATGAGCGAAGATTCCTAAGAGCTATTCGGCAGCTCTCATCTTCTGCTTCCTTCTGGGCCTTTAGAGCCTTGCTTAGAATTAAGCCCTATAAAATGAAGAATGAGCACATAATGATAGAAAGAAAAGCTATAAAAATAATTTATTTACAACAAGTCAAAGTATACACACCTTCAGACTATTGTAAGCAAGGCTGTCTGCAAGCTGATCCTTCAACATTGTAGATAAGCCAAGTTCAAGCTTTGGATATCCTATATTGTCCATCATTTCGCGGCAGACATGTATCTCTTTGTTGTTTGGCAGACAATAAAGGAAGTCATCTTCATCATTGCCACCATACACCAAGGACCCTCGGGGGCACTTCAGATCCCTGCCATAATGTTGCACTTTGGCAACCTCCTCTTCTGATAGCTGCTTTCCCGAAGCATGTCGAACAATGAATTCCAGCTCTCTAACAGGTGCTTCAGGAGCAGAAGATTTGGATTTCTCTAGGGCTAGCGGAGCGCTTTCCGAAGGTCTAGCTTCGGTAGGAGCTTCTAAAGGTCCAGCTTCAGCAATAGTGTGGGCCATGCTGGCGTCGTCAGTTTTCCTTGAATCTTTAGCCTCTGTGCTAAGAGCTTCGGTAGAGGTAGGAGCTGATGTTCTTATGGACTCCATCACAACGTCTAGCACACTAGCCATTCTCCTTTTCCTTGGAGTCGCTGCGGGGATGCTTGATGGCTTCGGCAGTTCCGTTGCGCACGGTGGACATAATGCCTTCAACTGTTCTACCATCTTCTCTAGTTTTGGCTCTTCAGTTGGATTTATACTAGCCTCGACTGGCATATAGCGACCTTGTTCTGTGACAGGAACAACCCCTTCACTTAGCTTCGGCACATCGGCCGTCTCAATGCGCCTGGGTCAGCGTGTCAAAACTTTAACCTTTTTCGACCTCGACACACTAGAAGTTGCTGAGGTAGCAGCTTTCCTCTTCTTCCCTTGCTTTTGTGTGGGATAGTAGTAGTTTGGGTACACAAACCCGATAACATCAAACACCCTATTCAATCTCTTTTTGCCCCGAGCACCGAAGGCAGTTGTCATAGCTTCATCTTCGACCTTCGAGTATGCTCCAAGCAGCTCATCGCTAGTTGCCTCTATAGCATCTAGCCAGTCATCATTCGGTTCATCAAACTGGCTCCTGTATCGAAAGGTATACTTCAGATAGACTAAACCATTTTGGCTGGAGCCAGCGGCAGCCTCCTTCGGCACTTCCCATCCGTTTGCAAGTGGCCACACTCTGTAAGAAATATGCTCTTGGACCAAGTCTCTTGTGCCGATATAAGTACACACTGTATTGAAGGCTGCCTGGCATGCTTGCACGTCATTTCCAAGTGTAATGAGTGGCCTCCTAATGCCGAAGCGAGACCATATAGGGCTCTGAATAACCCCCTTTATATCTTCCCTCTGGCTCAGGTCAACCTTCACATAAAACCATTCTTGCATCCAAGAGCCTGGCCACTTTTTCCGAAATGTTGGCACAGGATAACTAGCCTCAACACGGGGTACAAAGCTGTAACAGCCAAAATTGTTGTGGTATTGCTCTTTCCTAGTCGCCTTCGTGTGATATGATAACTCGTGGATATTGTAGAAGCACCTGGCGTCTGGCTCTAACCCTTGGCTTCTCATGGCCCATATAAAACCCCCTACTTTGATAATAGCTTCGGGGGTAAGTTGATAAAGATAAATTTCAAAAGTTTTTAGAACTTCGACCAACATCTTGTCCAGGGGGAACCGAAGTCCAGCTTACATGAAGCTTCTGAAAATTACTACTTCGTCAGCTTCGGGAAGAGGAACAACACTCCCCTCCGGACCTCACGATTGAAATATCACGAAAGTATCTGCCTCTCATTGCTTCGATCTGCCCTTATTTAATAGTTGACGTTTCGAAAACAACATGGCTCGGTCTCCATGGCCGATCTTCGGCATCTTCATTTCCACTTTCTACATCGAAACTCTCACTATCGCTGGAGTTTTTAGATAATCCAGCCAACATCTCATTGGTGATTTTCTCCATGTTGGTTTTTTCCATAGCTTCGTAAATCTCGGCCAGCGCGGGGTCAATGATCTTCTTCTCCTCAGCCATTCAGACGATGGTTGTTAAAATACCAAAGCTCAAAATTCAATCAAACTCAACGAAGCAAGGAAAGTTAAAATGGCAAACACAGTGCAAGCAACTAGATAGCACACAAAATACTCACGACACTAGTCTCTATATATACACTCGGAACCCCGCAGCATGGTGGGTCCCATGGGTCAAAATGATTTGCTATTCTAGAGAAGGGAAGGTGTTTTTTCGGACCTTCGACAAAAGGTCTTTGTTCATATCGCAGTCTAAATTTGTTACAAAGAAACAAATCAATACTGCGAGGGGCTACTGTTGGGGGCCTTCCTCTCCTGAAGGTTCTAAAAAACGTGACTAACCATATGTTTCCAATATGACATGGATTATTACAGGGGGGCTTCAGCTTTGGGATGAATGTTTTCTCTTGTGACGGGGTGAAAATATCACCCGAAGGTGATGATAATGGACAACGGAGCTATAGCCGAAGAGCTTTGGCTTGACGTGATGACTATAAATAGATGAATAGTAGCATCATACTGTTCACGCTGGATTGTAATCACTCTCTCGCATCCTCACCTTCGAGCAAGCCGAAGGTACCAATGTAATATTAATCCTATTAATATTCATATGTGTTTTATGGAATACAAATATGAATGAATTAATAAGATGCAGTTACTGTCTTCATCCTTTTGCATTCTTATTCACATATTAAAGGATGAAGGTATGTCCTTCTTGACCTTCGTCTAATGAGAATTATGCCCATGTGGAGATAATGCTTAGAAAGACGAAGGTTTGCAATAATTAACAATTATGTTGCCTTGTTCTCAATATACAACATTTGAGAACAAGTGACCAACACTCAGCATGATGCAAACATTCATATCTAGCCTAGGTTTTAATATTCCAAAGAAAATAATACATCTCTCCCATAACTAACCCAAAATCCTATTAAAGAGAATAGAAAAGGAACACTACAGATGTGAGAAAAGGAGTAACACCTGCATATGGTAGATATTGGAGGAGAAATTTTATACCCCCAAATTTAGGGTGTTACATGCATCCTCGCTGAAATTCTGCACTTTTGTGTTCTTAGTTTCTCCTTTCCCCTTCTCTTATTATTTGTGGCAAACCCTCAAGTTCTTGTGACATGAGTACTGTTGGGGATTGATTTGGGTGGAGATGAACTCTTTGGATCATTGCGTACGCCCTAATGGTGCAGTTCTTGGCCGTGATTCGAGTTGATTCTCATTTGAGTGCATTTTGAGAAAACCCCAACAAAACCCCATCTCTCTCGGGTTTTCTGATATGATCTGTGAAGTTTGAGAATTTTCTAGGCATTTTTCTCTGCCCGGCACTGTTTCCCGTGTGCGCGACACTGTCAGACCTCAGGCTGCCACTGCCGCTCGGACTTCCTTGTGTTTTTTGCTCTGATTTTTGACAGGAAGTTGGGTCTGTTGTTTTTAAGGATTTTGTACTATCAAACTACACTAGTTTTCATTGTACCATGATCTGGTGCTTTGAGTCCCTAGATGGTTTCCAGGTTGAACCTTGGGATCAAAGTCATGTGCTCACAAGTCAAGAATTTTTAGTGGCTCCCATTCACCCCCTCTGGTCGCCTTAGTTCCTACACAGGCACCTCCACTGTGGCTCGACGCCAGACACAACTAATGCGGTCGATTATTTATGACGTGTCAGTCTCGAGCCAGGCGTGAGATCCATTGAAGTGGTTTCCCTTCGGCACGCTCGCCCCCTGTAAGGTTCCATCACGGCCAACCCGAGCTTGGTGCCGCGAGGTTTGTCTAGGGGCGGGTTCTTCTAGGGTAGATGTTACCTATCTCATCCAGCTGACCAACGGGTCCCAGTTGCCAGATGCCTTTCCTAGTGTGCTCGCTGACCGATTGTCACTAGGACCGGGGATCGTATCCCCGACAAATCTATAGTGCAAAATAGTGTTTTACACGGTCAGACACGTGATCTACTGAACACAACCTAATGGTTATTACTTGATGTTCATGCCAAGATTGTTGTTGAACTCGTTTTCGGTTTGGCTTGGTTGTCGAGATGACCTTGCTTATTTCTAGCTTTTGAGTGACGGTTTCTAAATTTTAGAGGGATTTTTTTAGAGTGAGTCCTCTTTCTGGCTTAGGACACCAAATCTATTTATAGATTGTTTGTGCTCAGAACATTGTAAGTGCTACTTCTTGATGCTTTTAATCAGATTGCTTTTACTCAGGTAATGGTCTTTTGTTTTGAAAATGTAGCAAATCAGCTTGCTTGTACTCACCTAATGTTGATGTACTGTCAAAAAACTTGTTGTCTCTCTTTGTCAAGCAATTGAACCTTAGTGTTACACTTTAATTTTTTTGTCTCCTTTCATCTATATGTTACCTTTTTGGTTTGTATTTCTGAAATTCGGAGCTATCGTTCGTAGTCGAATCAAGCTAGTTAAGATCTTAGTGAAATAACAAGAAATTCATTTACCCCTAAGGATATACTTCAATTCTAGAGACTAGAACACTTAATGTTTGATATTAGAGTTCGAGGGCAAAACAACCCCAGACTTTTAACTGATCTCAAAAGATCAACATAGTTTAACACCCTTAGAAGCAACACACTTAGAAGAACCAGAACAAGATAATAGATAGGACTAACTCCAACAATATCCTATAAAGAGTTATGTACCCTATATATAGGGAAGATTTTCCCTGTTATATCCTTCAAGAGGATGTTTCTCTGCCCTCTCTCTCTATATATAGATATTTCTCATCTCTATCCATTTAATACTTTAAACAATAGATTAAACAAAACTAAAATATGTATAAAACATTTAAAGGTATGACACATACATACATATAAATATTTAAAGCAAAATATGTCTCGAATATATGTATTTATGTATAGAGGACGAGTTATAGATGATGTGTTGAAGAGAAATGGGATATATATGAGGAAATCGTTTAGATAAGATCATAAATGAGATATATAGAGAATGGATATTATGGATACTGCTGATGATAATCTAACAAAACACCAGCAAATGCAAAGGAACAAGCCTCTCAGACCAGCTTGTGTCTTTACAACATTTTCAGCACAAAATTTGATGAGTTCCACTAGGCGCCTAGGCACTTGAGCATCTTTATAGCATTTTCAGTACATACCCCAATAAGTTCCACCAGGCGCCTGAGCACATCAGCCGCATTCCAAGTGCGACATCTGCTAGGATTGCAAAGATCTTCACCTTAAGGCATCTTTAAGGAGAGGGTCTTGTGTTGGGTAGTGGGGCCTCTTAATCCCTTCTTTTTTCCCATTCGTATCAAGCTTAGTTGGAAAGCACTAATTTACTTCCTCGCTACCAACTTAGGTAGGCAATGAATTTGATTGAAAGTTAAAGTCATCAAAAGGTAATGGAATGCTCTCAAAACCAATTCACCCGAGTGAGACTAAGGAGGGTTCTTCCAACATTGTATAAGAAAGTCGAAGCACTAAATTCGCCTTCATCTTACTCTTTGTCAGGGTAGCCTTCATCTACTCTCTCTCTTCATTAGAGGATAAAGAGCTCTCCAATTCTGTAAGATACCATATATCCTAGAGAGAAGCATCCCCATGCTTCTCTAGTCAGAGTTATGAAAACACAACTCAGTATTGAATTTCCAAATACTCCAAAGAACAACATAAGTAATAATATTTGAAAGACCATGTTTTTTTATCACTAAGCTAAAACTTTCCAATATCAGTTAGATCGTCTCCTAAACTAACATTAAAGATATTAGAAAGCTCAACCCAACATTGTTTAACTACCACACATTCCAAGAAAACATGTTGAACATATTTAGAATATACACATGACATCCTCTAACTTATTTCTTTTGGATAAATGATTTGTAGGTACAACTCTATTATTTATAGCAACCACATGAAAAAAGTGAGATCTAGGTGGAATCTTGATCCTCCACATAGCATAGACATGAACTATCTTAATTCCTCTAAAGTTGGTTACTTTATATAAACACTGTCGGTGGAAGAAATCCACCGACCGGGTGGCGGAACGCACCCGCCCTAATCCTAAGATGAGGAGGGGGCCTAAGCGGTTTGCCTGTCTGTTGGAAGGTGGATGAACACATGAGGACACGAAGGATTATAGTGGTTCAGGCCGCCGGAGCGTAATACCCTACCTCCACTGTGTGTAAGTTGTATTAAGTATGAGTTTGAGCGTGTGATTGTGTATGTCCTTGCAACGCTGTGTGCCTTCCCTTTTATAGTTTAAGGGAGGCACATACAAGGATGCTGAGCCCCGACATGCGGGCCTAGGAGCATAATGGAAGAAATACATTATGGGAATAACTAATGCTGACAGAGTAACGCATGAGTAATCAGCGGAAGTCATGATGGCTGCAGTCCATGCAGCATTGATAGGCAGTAACCCACACGAGTAATGGTGAGTGATTGCCCTTGATATAGTAACGTGCGAGTAATTGCGCGGCCCACGTATCGTGGACTGGGCACACCGCCTGTCAGTGGGATGGACAGGCACACGCCTTATCCGTAATGAATGCGAAGGCACGCGTAGCCCAGAGGCGTCATGCTAGGTTCCGTCCGTTGGCTTATGCTGTACGTAGTATGCCATGTGGCAGCATCGGGTCCCCGCCTGAGCGGGGAGCGGGAGCGTATGCGGACAGGTCCGAACACGTGTCGGCACCGGACCCCCACCTGGGCCCTAATTAAAGCCCGGGCGTGTTCTGTTCTGGAACCTTGGGACCCTACTGTGGGTGGCCCAGACCCCATACGGGGGGGGGTCTGGATCCCATTCCAGGGGTCCGGTCCGTACACGTGGGGGTTCCTGGACCAAATGTGGAGGTCCGGACTGTATATCCGGGGGTCTAGCGCTTCCCCATGGAGGTCCGGACCCACTGTTGATGTCTTGGAGTATATCACATTCTCTGGACATGTGGCGGCCCTGGACCCACCTATGTGATGGGGTCAGGCGCTGTTGCTGGCCCAGAGTAGTCGCCCGAGGCTGGGGCGAGTTATGGCCTGGTCCCACGTACAGCTCCTTTACCACGCGACTAAAGATAGCCACGTGGGTACTGCGTCTTCATACAGTAGTAAGGGGTACCCTAGTTTCAGGGTACCGACAGTGGCCCCCGGGCCCACCTCAGGGGAGGATGCGAGCCTGCAGGTGGGGCCAAAGCTTGTACTTTGCCTCAACATGGCCTGATTGATGATTGGCGCGCCGTTTCAACGCGTCTACTGACGCACCCACCGTCAATCCACCTTCGGCCACGCCAACTACCATATCTGTCCCCTTGGCTGACTGACCCGCGACCCCCACGCCTGGTGGTTTCGTCGGGCCACGCGCGGGGCGCCTCGTTGCTGCAGCATTGGTTTTAAAATATTACCTTCTGTCTTCTGCAGCGGTCCCAAGGAGACGCACTACAGGTGCGCGCGACGGTTCGCTCTTTCCGCACCCGAAGTCCGGCACACAAACCGTATGACCTGTGGACCTGGGCCCTCGTGTCGTAGACTGGGTTCGTCTTCTGCAGCGGCCCCAAGGAGGCGCGCTACAGGCGCGCGCGACGGTTCGCTCTTTCCGCACCCGAAGTTCGGCACACAAACCGTATGACCTGTGGACCCGGGCCCTCGTGTCATAGACTGGGTTCATCTTCTGCATTGGCCCCAAGGAGGCACACTACAGGCGCGTGCGGCGGTTCGCTCTTCTGGCGCGTGTGGTGGTTCGCTCTTTCCGCACCCGAAGTCCGGCACACAAACCGTATGACTTGTGGACCCGGGCCCCCGTGTCATAGACTGGGTTGTCTTGGTCCTTGGTGCCCGTCGGGCGAGATTTCCTGCGGCGATTGAGGGGCGCGCGGAAGGGTTTCCCTAACAAGGACTCTGGTTTCCTTGAAAAAGGATTCACCCCGTGTGCAGCAGGTACCCTTTCGCATTCTCTCCCAATTGCTTGCGCCCCTTTGCCTTCGTGCTCCTCTGCTCCTCGCTCGCGCCGCCGCACACGCCATGGCTTCGCTTGGTCACCCTGACCGCTTTCAGTCTGAGGAGGCACTCAACCTGGTGCATGGCTTGCTTGGGTGGAGCGCGCCAGGGCTCGCCGGAAGAATCCGTGCCGGCGCCGCTCCCCTCGGCGATCTCGCCGCCGGGGAGTTCATGTTGTTCACCTCCTACATCTCCTGCGGGTTGGCACTGCCGATCTCACCTTTCTTTCTGCTGCTGCTGGAGGAGTTCGAGCTTCAGCTTCAGCACCTCACGCCCCACTCCGTCCTCCAGGCGGCCATCTTCGTCCACCTCTGCGAGATGTTCATAGGTGTGGCTCCCTGCACTTCTCTCTTCCACCACTTCTTCGTGCTGGTCAAGTCCAGGAAGACTAGAGACCACATTGGTGCCTACTACTTCCAGACGAGGCTGGATCCAGCCGTCGTCTACATCCCCACCCTCGGTGGCGCGAGGTGGGAAAACTGGCGTAGCGACTGGGTGATTGCTAGCGCCGAGGCCAACGACTGCCTCGTCCTGCCAAGCGATGGGTCGGTGCTCGACCGCAAGATGTGGAGGACCAAGTCGTCCCTGACGCTAGAGTTCCTGCCTGTATTGGACAGGATCAAGGGTTTGGCCACGGGTGGCCTGATGTCGATGCACGTGGTCGGCGACCTCCTGAAGCGTCGGATCGCGCCGCTGCAGAGGAGACCGCGCCTGTGCTGCTGGTTCACCGGCCCGAACGACATCGGTCGGATCCAGCGCGGGCCGGGCACCGACCTGTCCTGGGACGAGCTGGTAGTCCTGGTGGGAGGGATCACTGGGGAAACTTTCGTCCCTGAGTCCCTGATCCTCCCCAGAACATCCTTGCGCTCTACGATGACCCAGGGCTGAGGACGGCGATCTTGGCCACGCTGCCCACCCTCGACGAGAGAGGCGTGGCGGTTCGCCAGACCGGCGGCCGGGACCCCACTGTGGGATCTGGATTTCAGATGCACCAGCTGGAGGTCCCCAGCCCACCGGTGCGGCTCCTAGCGCCCCCGTCGTGGCCCCCAGCCCCTTGGACAAGGGTAAAGGGACTACAAGCAGCGCCTCCGCCCCAGGTGGCCCCGGGGCGTCGGAGGAGGAGAGGCGACGTCGGAGGAGGAGAGGCGACGGGTCGCTCGTTTCGGAGCCTCCCCAGAAGCGCCAGAGGACCGCAGGCGGGGCCGAGGAGGCGAGCTCCCAGGCCCATGGCACGCAGAGGCGCGTCAGCCCTTCAGTCCCGCTGCCACCACCACCACCACCATCGGTTCCACCACCACCACCACCATCTAGGGGTGATCTCCCCTAGGGGCACCAGCAGTAGCAACAACAACAACCGCAGCAGCAGCAGTAGTAGCAAGAGCGGTGATCTCGCTTCCAGGGTCACTGGAAGGTCCAGGGCCCCAAGTAAGTGTAGCCCCTTTTTCTTTGAGCCTAATCGTCATGCCGACAAGTCTTAACCCATCGTCTGTTTTTCAGGGCTTCTTCCCCCTATGCTCCCAAGGCCACACCTCCTCTACCGGATACCAGGCCCACCGATAGGTCTGGCTCTTAGCAATAAGCATCTACTGGGAGTGGTGCCAGCGATGTGGGGGATAGATATCCCCCGGGTCCACTAAAGGAGTAAAAGACCTCACGAAAGGCCCAAGGGCTCAATAAATCGTAAGGTCATTCTTTCGTGGGCCTGGGGAGAAACAACCAACAAAGCAGAGCGACGTGAGACCGGATTGGAGCATGCCCGGATGGCCCACAACGTCGAGCGAGTAAATCGCAACAGAGACCCGACTTTCCCGCGCTGAAGCCCCCACGCAACGGAGCCATGCAAGGATAAGTCGACGAGGGTTACGTAGGGATAAACTCAAGAGGTTCACTACCTTTTAGCTACTTGTTGTTATCATATCCACGTGTACTGCCCCACGGTCGAGTATATAAGGCCTAGGGGGCACCCCTTCAGAACGATCGACCCTATCTTACTTAGCCACCCACATCAACTCTCTGTGTCTTGAATCCAGAGAGCCCTCTTGTAACCACGTTCACCAAACATACTCACCAGGACGTAGGGTGTTACGCGTCTCTAAGCGGCCCGAACCTGTAAATCTTGTCCATTGTCCCTCGTGCGATCAGCACGAACCATTTTGCTACAGTCGTCGACACCGTCCTACTCCTAGAAACACCTCGAGGGGCAACCCCGGGTGTGCGGTCGGACCCAAAACACCGACAGCTGGCGCGCCAGGTAGGGGGTGTGTCGACGATCCAAGCTAGCTCAATGGCCGTTACCTTCAACAACAAGATCGCCATGCGTCCCGGATCCGTATTCTGCTTTGGGACAATCTCATCTGTAGCGGATGAAGAGGGAATTCTACACCGTATCGCGGATCCGCCGGAAAAGAAGTTTCCTCCAACGAATCCCGAAAATGCCAGAGAGGCGCAACCTACAGCTCTTCGGAAAAAGATTGTCTCCGGAAAGTCGGGGGCCGAGGGCTCGCTGACCTGGAAGACTCCGCTGTCTACTTCCCCGTCAAAAGAATGGACACGGATCGCGAGGAAGAAGGAGACCAGGGAAAAGCAAGTCGTTCTTTCCGTTCCTCCGGCCTCAAAGTAGAACGGAAAGAAAGTCGCCACGACAACAGCTCCATTCTACCCCGATGTCCTCTTCATCGGGAGAGTGGAATCGCCTACCGTCTCCGACGACGAGCTGACTGCACCCGGAGAAGAACCGCCTCAACGAGAATCCCGCCGTCGGAGGAATCGGCGCAGGAATGTTCGACGACATCACGCAGCCGAAGAACGGGATCCGGAGCAGCCTGTCTCGCGAGACGAGGTCTCGGAGATAGGAGAAACTCCGGAAGAACGCGTCTTCAGAGAACGAAGGAACTCCCGACGACGTGATCGCCGACGGGCTCAGGAACAAGCTGAGCAAGACACAAGACAGCGCCGGGAGAATCTGCTCTTCGGGCGCAACCTGAATCCCGACTTCGCCCGAGCTATGAACACGCCAAGCAAAGTCGGAGGGGTACTAGCTCGGATAGCTGATGGACTTCCACGGACTCCCGACGCCGAGGGATACCGACGCCTGTTCACCCAGGCAGCCAACCATCTTCTACCGCTCGCTCACCCGCCAAACGATCTACGACACGCCATCAACAGTCGCCGAGACGCGCGAAGCTCCATCAATGCTTCGCGCGAACGGCGGCATGAGAACGAGATTCGCCGCCGGGAGGAGTACGACTGGGATCATGGCATCCCGACTCAGAGCCAGGCCACCAGGACTGAGTCAGCAACGGCCTCAACTGGCGGTACCACTCGGGGACGGTCGAGGAACCACAATCACAACTCCCCTCCCCAGGACAGACATCGTCCCCGACAACAGGAGGACACGTGCGGAGTGTCCGCTCTTACTCCGCGCCTTAGGGCCATCCAATGGCCTCCCAACTTCAAGGTATCCAATGTCGACAAATATGAACCTAAGCAGGATCCAGGGGGTTGGCTAGCCGTCTACACCACCGCTGCTCGAGCTGCCGGGGCATCTGAGGACGTTATGACCGCGTATTTGCCCATCGTCCTTGGGCAAGATGCGCTACAGTGGCTACGACATCTACCCCGACACTGCATCGACGACTGGGGAGACTTCAGTCGACGTTTCACCGCCAACTTCCAGTCCCTCTCCGACAAGCCAGCGCAACCGTGGGACATCAAATCCATCAAGCGCCGAGGGGATGAGACTCTCCGGTCGTACCTCAAAAGGTTCCAGACCATGAGAAATCGCATCCCCGAGGTCACGGAGGCGGCCGTGATCGAGGACTTCTACAGAGGATCCAACGACTCGGCTTTTGTCCGAGCCATACTACAGAAGGCGCCGACTACTTTGGAGGAGCTGTTCCGGGAAGCCGACCTCTACATCACCGCCGACGAGCGAGCTCAAGACCTCATCGGAGGAGCAAAGCTTGCACCGGCAGCCCCACGACGCGACGCGAACCAGCCACCCGACAAACGCTGGGAGAAGAGGCCTCGCGAAGAAGTACACGCCGCCGGACCACCTGCCTCTCGCGCCCGAGGAGGACCTCGCGGAGGCGAGCGCACGCTGGACGACATCCTCGACGCCCAGTGCCCATACCACAAGGACATGCGCCACACTCTTCGCAACTGCCGGGACTTCAAGCACTCCGTTGGGCATGGCCGACCCTTCCAACCTCTACCTCCTCCTCCGCCGAGGGGAGGACCGGATGAACCACGACAACCTCATCAGCCGGAGGAGGGAGGAGGAGGAGCTTTCCCACGCGTCGACAGGGAGGTCAACATCATCTTCGACGGACATGGGTCGCAGGAGAACAAGAGACAACAAAAGCTTAACGACCGCCAGATACTGGTGGCGACCACCGGTCCTCCCGCCCCATACCGGTGGTCAGAACACCCGATCACCTTCACTCGGGAAGATCAATGGCTCAACTTCGACCATCCGGGCAAATACCCCCTCCTCGTCGATCCGGTGATCCGAGAGAGCCGGGTGAAGAGGGTGCTAGTGGACGGGGGGAGCAACATCAACGTCACCTTCCCTCGGACGCTCCAAGGCTTGGGGGCTCACCTCAAAGAGCTCCACAAGTCAGACACTCCTTTCTTCGGCATCGTGCCGCCGGAGGGGGAATACCCGCTGGGCCACATCTACATGCCAGTCACCTTCGGAACTCCGAAGAACTACAGAACCGAGTTCCTGAGGTTTGAAGTGGCGAACTTCGACTGCGGGTACAACGCCATCATCGGAAGGCCAAGATTGGCCAAATTCATGGCCATTCCGCACTATACATACATGATACTGAAGATGCCAGGACCGCAAGGGATCATAACTGTGCGTGCCGACTTCCAAGGCGCCGCAGAATGTTTCCGAGTGGCCATCCAAGCAGCCCTCACCACCAAGCCGTCAACGGTCCCTTCTACACTGGCGTACTCTAAGCCTGAGGAGGACCTCGCAGTACCAGCAAACGAAGCTCAGGCCGCGACCTCTATGCAGTCGACTGAAGAAACCAAGCGAATCAACCTGGGGTTCGCTGATGAGCGCAAGACAGCCATCATCAGCTCCAGCTTGGGCGACAAATAGGAAAGCGCGCTCGTCCAGTTCTTGCAAGATAACCGAGATGTATTCGCATGGCAACCTGCGGATATGCCGGGAGTCCCAAGAGAACTGGCCGAGCACAAGTTGAAGGTTTACCCCCAGGCGAGGCCGATCCGGCAAAAGCTACGTCGTTTCATGCCCGACAAGAGAGAGGCCATTCGCACCGAGTTAGCTTGCTTGGTTGCAGCTGGATTTATTAGAGAAGTATTACACCCCGAGTGGTTAGCCAACCCTGTTCTTGTACTCAAAAAGAATAAAGTGGATTGGCACATGTGCGTCGACTATACTGATCTCAACAAACACTGTCCGAAGGATCCCTTCGGGCTCCCGAGGATAGATCAGGTGGTGGACTCCACCGCTGGATGTTCTGTGCTGTCTTTCTTAGATTGCTATTCCGGGTATCATCAGATTAGTTTGGCAAAAGAAGACGAGGAAAAAACGGCGTTCATCACTCCGTTTGGTGCTTTCTGTTATACCTCCATGCCGTTCGGCCTCAAAAACGCTAGAGCGACTTATCAGAGAGCCATTCAAACATGCTTAGCCGATAACTGGGGCAAGCGTGTGGAGGCTTACGTAGATGATGTGGTAATCAAAACAGAAAATTCGGAAAACTTCATCGAAGACTTACAGCTGGTTTTCAACAGCTTGAGACGATTTAGATGGAAGCTCAATCCCGAAAAATGTGTTTTCGGGGTACCAGCAGGAAAATTGCTCGGGTTTATTGTCAGCCACCGGGGAATCGAGGCTAATCCAGATAAGATTGAAGCTATCATGAAGATGGAAGCTCCTCAGTCACAAAAGAAGGTTCAACGACTTACTGGATGTATGGCGGCTCTGAGCAGATTTATATCCAGGCTGGGAGAAAAAGGTTTGCCATTTTACAAGCTACTCAAGAAGGTGGATAAGTTTCAATGGACTTCAGAAGCACAAGAAGCTCTAGATGCACTGAAGAAATTCTTGACAACACCACCAGTACTGAAACCACCCCGGCGAGCTACGTCGACTCAACCGGCTGAAGATTTGCTACTGTATATCTCTTGCACGACTCACATGGTAAGCACCGCGTTGGTAGTCGAGCAAGTAGAAGAAGGACATGCCTATCCAGTACAACATCCTGTTTACTTCATCAGTGAAGTTCTAGGCCCCTCGAAGAAAAAGTATCCTCAGGTTCAGAAGCTATTATATGCAGTACTTCTAACTGCACGCAAGCTGCGTCACTACTTTGACGACCACAAAGTCATAGTAGTCACTGGTTTTCCAATAGGGGTTATTCTTCACAACAAGGAAGCCATTGGCCGAATAGCTAAGTGGGCTTGCGAGCTAGGATCCCACGACATCGAGTTCCGACCTCGCACTGCCATCAAAACTCAAGCACTGGTCGATTTCGTATCAGAGTGGACAGAACAGCAAGTACCGGATAATCCAGAAACTGCAGAAGTATGGCGAATGTATTTTGATGGCTCGCTGAAGCTGCAGGGAGCAGGAGCAGGGATTCTCTTCACCGCACCTGGAGGCGAACACCTCAAGTACGCCCTCCAGTTGCTATTCCCGGCCTCTAACAATGCAGCCGAGTATGAAGCTTTGATACACGGATTGAACATCGCCATATCACTGGGCGTCAAGAGATTGATGGTATACGGAGATTCTCTGGTAGTCATCAGCCAGATAAACAAGGAATGGGATTGTTCAAGCGATTCAATGGGAAAATACTGCGCTGCTGTTCGAAAGCTGGAAGATAAATTCGAGGGTCTGGAATTTCATCATATAGAAAGAGATCGGAACACAGCAGCCGATGTACTGTCCAAGCTCGGATCCAGTCGAACTCAGGTCCCACCTGGAGTCTTCGTGCAAGAAATTCTGCAGCCGAGTATCTCAATGGATCAAACAGAAGAGTGCAACATCATAGATCAACCCGAGTCAGACTCTGATGACTGGAGAAGGCTGATTATTAAGTATATAAAGAATGAAGAAGAACCAGACGACAAGAACTCGGCAGAGCGCGTTGCCAGGCAGTCGGCCCACTATACACTCATTGGGGAGATATTGTACAGAAGGGGCGCATCAGGCATCCTCATGAAGTGCATTCTCCTGTCCACTGGGAAGCAACTTCTGGAGGAGGTCCATGCAGGGCAATGTGGAATACATGCAGCATCCAGAACACAAGTCGGGAAGGTTTTCAGGTCAGGATTCTATTGGCCGACAGCGAAGAACGATGCAGCCGAGTTAGTTCAGAGGTGCGAAGCTTGCCAATACTTGTCAAGGCAACAGCACATGCCAGCACAGCAACTACAGACCATACCAGTAACCTGGCCTTTCGCATGCTGGGGACTGGATATGATTGGACCTTTCAAGAAAGCTCAAGGGGGATATACTCATGTATTGGTGGCGATTGACAAATTCACTAAATGGATAATGTTGGGGACTTGTTCTCAAATGCTATGAATTAAGAACAAGGCAACATAAAATGTTAAATGTTAACGCCCTTCGCCCATGAAACAATATTCCCTTGAGGATAATGAGCCATGGACGAAGGTTGATGAGAATATAATTACGAAGGCTAAGTCTTCGTAATTAAATTCTAATAAATGATATAAGATAACATAAAATAAAGGGTATGAAAAGATAAATGAATCATAGACGAATTAAATCATATTTATTTAATATATTGAATTACTGAATACAATTATACCTCTGCCTTGACAAAGATTGATTCCCGAAAGATGCGATTACCATCGCCAAAAATCCGTGAACAGTAAAGGAATACTGTTCACTATTTATAGGCACAGGACACATCCTGTGAGGAATTACAATTATGCCCCTCATAAAAGTTTACAACATTGACCCAGACCTTTATGGACTAAAAGGTCATTCTATCCTTAAGTCGGTTTGTAATACCGAAGCTCCATGAAGAGGAACCTTCGGCCATCTCACACAAGCAGCTTCAGCCGAAAGCCGCTTCTTCCTAGAAGACCTTCGGCGACAAAGCATAGACCCAACAGTAGCCCCTTTCGCGGTGCTAGATCATTTTTCGTAACGAGCTTGATCCGTGAAAAAAGTCTCTTAAGCTTCGGGGAGCCGAAGGTCCAAAAAACACCTTCCCTGAGCTCGTTGTCGAGAAACGATTCAGTTTCCCAGCGCGTAGCGGTCCCACCTTGCAGAGTTACTGTTTGGTCTCTGCGGTCCACCTTGCAGCGAGTGCGAGCGGGTGCCCGCCTGGTGTAAAAATCCTGGCGCTTCGCCTTCTTACCTGCAGTACTATATAAACAGACGAGTAGGTGTGAAGTTACCACAGCATTCATTGCTATTTGCACTGTTTTGCTGCCAAAATTTTTAACCATCGCCGAAGCTTAACTCTCGGAATCGAACGAAGCTCCAGTTTGAAGCCTGCTTCGTCAGAAGAAAAAACTTGGGAAGAAAAAAGTATTAAATTTTTAAAAATTCAGAATTAAATGGCCAGAGTGCGTTCTACCGCTAGGGTTGAGCGTGAGGAGGGCGAAGCTGAAGGTTCGGAGACTGTTCCCATCTCCGAAGCGATGCAGAGGTCCGGACTGGTAACTTCGGAAAAGATCCCCAGTGATGATGCAGAACAGGCAGAACAAGCAATTGCCGAAGCAGAAGAAGAAGATATTGAGGAAACTGATCCCGAAGACGATTATCGAATTGCCATGCCAAGCAAGCCCAGCCACTTGGACTTCGGAAAGTCTACTGTTTCGAAGGCTGATCTCTCCAAAATGGTAAAGTCGGGCTTTTTCAATGAGAATCAGAAGAAGCTATTACGCTTCGGGGGAGAAGAGACTACCCCAAAGCCAGAGAAGGATGAAATTGTCATTTTCAAGAGCTTTCTAAAGGCTGGATTAAGATTCCCCCTACATGGGATTACTGCAGAGGTACTGAAGAGGTTTGGTATCTACTTTCATCAGCTGACTCCTAACGCTATTGTTAGGCTTAGCGTTTATATCTGGGCCCTCCGAAGCCAAGCGGTGGAGCCGTTTGCGGACAGCTTTTGTCGAGTTCACGAACTGCACTATCAGACGAAGGCTAGAAAAGATGGATTGCATGACAATTTTGGTTGCTATAATTTTGCTTACCGGAAAACCACAAAGTTTCCTGTAATCAGCTACCGAAGCAAATGGGCAGCAGGCTGGAAGTCGGAGTGGTTCTATGTCAAGGTTGATGACGACAAGGAGAAGCTTGTGCAAAGTCCACTTGAACTAATCTTCGGAGAAACCCGCCCCCAATGCAACATGACACCGGAAGGTCCAACTCAAAAAGCAATGAATGAATTCAGAATTATTGCAGAGCATATCAGTTCAAGAGACCTGGTTCAGGAGTTTTTGGCTTTCAAGGTTTTTCCTAGTTTAAAAGAATGGGAAATGCCGAAGCTAAAGGGGGAAAAGAAAGAAGGTGAACTTGTGCGTTTACCTTACTATTTCAAGTTTAAGAAATACTTTAAAACACCTTGCCAAGAGTGGTTGGATACAATTGAAGTAATGTGTAATGAAATACTTGGCAACTACTCCAAAAAAGAAGATCAATTGATGACTGCGGCCTTCGGCACCCGTCCGAAGCGAAGACTGAATCGAGTGCTGGACGCCTTGGGTTTTGAATACCCTGACTATGAAAATCTGAACAAAGGTGCCGGAGGCTAGAAAAGGAAAAGGATAACTGAAGCCTTAAATGAAGATGAAAAAGAACCACCAAAGAAGAAAATTCCGAAGAAGAGGAAAGCGTCTTCTCCGAAGCGGAAAATATCCGACGAAGAAGAAACCCCCGCATCACCCTCTACCACTGATGTGGAGGCAATTTTGAAGGTAATGACTGAATCCCTGCCTGCGAAGCTAAGTCCATTGGGGCCTCAACTGACAAAGTTTTTTCAGAAGGAAAAGGAGCCCGAAAAAATGAAGAAAACGACTAAAGTAAAGAGACAGAGGATCATCGGTGTGACAGAGGTAATTGACAAGACACCGCCAAGAGCTTCAGCTCAGAAGACACCAGCGGCTGAGGAAGGGACAGATATTGAAATCACACCTTCGGAGGTCGCGGCTGCCGAAGCTGCCTCAGCTGAAGACTTGAACCTGGAGAGCACGATCGAACACATTGACAAAATGCTGCTAGACATGGCTGCAGAAGAAGCTACCACCGCCGCCGAAGAGGCCGCGGCCGCAGCGTCGGGAAAAGGGAAGGAAATTGCTGATGAAGCTTCAGAAAACGAAGCCTTCATGTTTCAAAATTTAGTTGGAGAAAAATTGTCAGAACCCGAAATAGAAGAGCTTAAAGAGTATGCCAAATCTTGCGGGTACAAGCCAGGAGCACTCCTCTTCGGAGGTATTGTTGATGAGAAATTAGATTGTATCTGAAACCAAACTGGAGCCAAAGTTATCGGTACTCTGTCAAAGAGTATCGGTTTTCCGAAGCTAGAAACGGACATTAGCCGCTACCGACGACAACATATCGTTGGTAGTTTATTTTATTCCAATTTCAAGGTGAACTACTTTTCCCTTAACTTTTATTGTTTTTAATAATAAAAACATGTCTAACAAAGGTTGTTTTCGTGCAGAGTATGCTGTTGAGCAAAGCCTTGAAAATGCAACAAGATTTTGAAGACAAGAAACACGAAGTTATAATTGAAAATTTAGAAAGCAAAATAAAGGAGCAATCAGATGCTATCGAGAAAAAGAACTTTGAGCTCTAGGCAACCGAAGGTTTATTGGCGGAAGCCGAAGCAAAAATAACAGAACTGAACACGAAGCTTCTCCGCCAATCTGAGCAGTTTGAACAAGAAAAGCAAGAACTTAATACAAAACTTGAAGCCGAAGCTCAACAAAATTCAGATTTGAAAAAACTATTGGTGGGCCTTCAAGAAAAATGTTTGGAATTTAGCAACAGATGCATTCAACGATTAAGAAAAATTTTTCACTCAGTTGAAGCCAGCAGTGAGAAATTCACCCCCTCAGCTGAAAATTTATCGAAGACCTTCGAACATATTGAGGGTGAAATTGACGAGCTCGACGAAGTTATAGCTGGGCACGGTGACTTCTGTGCCTGGGTAGCTTCTCGGGGCACTGCTGCAGCCTTCCTAAAAGCTGGCTGCGATCACGGAAAGATTGTCAATAGGCCCAATTTCACTTTATCACCATCAATCCTAGATGACATTCCTGATCTCGCCCGAAGTATTTCCAATAGATTTGTAAAAATGATATGGACAAAAGGCGGACGAGAAAAGGCTGGAGACGAAGCTCGGAGTCATCTTGAACCAGTAAGAAATCATACCTTGTGCTTACCTCTTTCTTCAAGCTCAATTTTGACTTACAACAACTTAATTCATGTAGAATGACGAAGCCGAAGCCGATGATTGAAAAGAATGACGCCGAAGCTAAGATCCCCCGAAGATTAAGTAGAAGTAGACTGTAGACAGACTTAGGAAACTTTTGAGATAACTTTTGTAAATGTAACTAAACTTGTCTTTAATGAGTTCTGTTCATACCTTGTATCATGCTCTTACCCTTCCATTAATGTATGTGAAGTGCTTTGTTGTGGACGAAATTATCTTTTTTGAGCCGAAGGCGAAAAAACACCTTCCCTTCTTTTCGTACACAGCGAAGCATAGAAAACAACATTTCCCTTTCTTCCGAAGCTCTCCTTTTTGTACGCGAAGAAGCTCTTCTCTTATGCCGAAGCAATTACTTATGCCATGATGATGATTATCCTACATATGCCTGGATGAATGTTTATGAATGCAAATGCTATGATGTAATGTGATGTGCGAATGAATGTCCAAACACATATCCGAAGCTTTACTCTCAGCCATTATTTTCTTAGAAACAATCACACATCAGCTCTGCATTCCCTTAGGAACGTCTTTGGAGCTTCTTCGCCTTTTACTTTCGGCGTAATCAGCGTTGACTTTTCGCTGTAAGCTCTGCATTCCCTTAGGAACGACTTTGGAGCTTCTTCGCCTTTTACTTTCGGCGGAATCAGCGTTGCCTTTTCGCTGTAAGCTCTGCATTCCCTTAGGAACGACTTTGGAGCTTCTTCGCTTTTTACTTTTCGGCACTCGATGGTGCGTTCTCAGCTTTTACATTTACATTCCTTGGGGGATTTTGCTCTTATAGAACTAAAAAAGGAAATTACATATGATGGCCCCATTAAAAACCTTTCTCCCCCTTTAGAAAGGAAAAGGGTGCCATGAAAAAGAAAAAACATAAAAAAGTTACATCAAGTTACACATAATATCGCCGAAGCTCATCCGCATTCCAAGATCTAGGAATGTCGTTGCCGTCCATATCCTTCAATCTGTATGAACCGGGTCTTGACGAAGATACTACTAAGAAAGGTCCCTCCCATTTCAACTGCAACTTGCCCACTGTGTCTGGGTTGGCCACTCTCCGAAGCACCAAATGTCCTGGCTCAATATTCTTTAGCCGAACCTTTCTATCTCGCCATTTGATTGTTTCGGCTTGATATTTATTGATATTTTCCACAGCTTGAAGCCTAATCCCTTCTAAAGCATCTTTTTCCACAGAATAAGCATCTTCAGAACCTGATTCTGCCGAAGCTACTACTCTTATTGATCCAGTTTTAGCTTCCTCCGGAGTTATTGCTTCGTCACCGAATAATAACTTGAATGGAGTAAAGCCTGTAGACCTTTATGTTGTTGTGTTGTGGCTCCACACCACTTTGGTTAACTGATCTGGCCACTTTCCCCTGGGTTGATTGAAGATTAACTTCATTATTCCTGTCATTATAATGCCATTGGCTCTTTCAACGAGCCCATTTGACTCCGGATGCCTGACTGATGCAAAATAGATCTTCGTACCAATTTGATCACAGAAATCCCTAAAAGCTTCGGAGTCGAACTGTGTTCCATTATCCACAGTGATGGCCTTTGGTACCCCGAAACGACAAACAATATTCTGCCAGAAAAACTTTTGAATGGTGGCCGAAGTTATCGTGGCTAAAGGCTTTGCCTCAATCCATTTGGAAAAATATTCCACAGCCACTACAACATATCTTAAGTTCCCTTGGGCCGGTGGTAATGGACCCAACAAGTCAAGGCCCCACCTTTGCAATGGCCAGATGGGTTGTATGAGCTGTGTTAAGGACGAAGGTTATTTTTGATCTCTTGCACATTTCTGACAACCTTCGCACTTTTGAACTAATTCCGCTGCATCCGAAGCTGCCTTCGGCCAATAAAACCCTTGACGGAAAACTTTTCCAAGTAACGGCCTAGATCCAATGTGAGATCCACACAGGCCTGCATGTATTTCTTTCATCAACTCTATGCCTTCGGTTCTATATAAACACTTGAGCAATGAAGCACAAACTCCATGCTTGTACAACTCCCCTTCTATCATGACATATGGACGAGCTCTTGCCTCTATCCTCTTGTTATAAGTTTCGTCATCTGAAAGGAATTTACCCTGAAGGTAAGAGATGATTTCAGTTCTCCAATCTTCGCTATAAACAGGAGATATATTGAGGACTGCTCTTTCAAGAAGTTCCACTGAAGGTGCTTTTATTGTTTCGAAGAACACATACGAAGGTAAGGGCAGCCCCTGTGCTGCTGACTTAGCTAGCAAATCAGCATGCTCATTTTGTCCTCGAGGGATATTTTTGACAGAAAATCCTTCGAAGGAAGCTTCGACTCTTCGGACAGTGTCTAGATATTTTTCAAGTTTCGGATCTTTAGCCTTGCAACTCTTGTCGATATGACCCGAAACAACCTGGGAATCAGTTTTAAGAATGGCCCTTCTGATTCCCATTGCTTTTAACTTCCGAAGACCCAAAAGCAGGGCTTCGTACTCAGTAATATTGTTTGTACAACTAAAATCGAGTCTTGCCGCATAACAGGTTTTAACTTTGGATGGTGAGACCAACACAGCGGCTGCTCCTGCTCCGAAGGTTCCCCAAGACCCATCGCAAAACACTGTCCATACTTCGGCATCTTTATTTGTTTCTTCATCCTGAGCCCCTGGCGTCCAATCGGCGATAAAATCTGCCAACGCTTGAGACTGGATCGAAGATCTATGCACATAATCAATGCAAAATTCATTGAGCTCTGCAGCCCATTTTCCAATCCGCCCAGTAGCTTCTCTATTTCTCATAATATCCTTCAACGGCTGCGAAGAAGGAACAACAATATTGTATGCTTGAAAGTAATGCCGAAGCTTCCTGGATGCCATCAAAACAACATATAACACCTTCTCCAATTCTGTATAGTTTTTCTTTGATATGCTAAGAATTTCAGATACAAAATACACTGGGACCTGCTTCTTGACTTGGCCATCAAGCTTCTCCTGAACAAGTGCTGCACTTACCGCTGAGTGCGAAGCTGCCACATATAATAACAAAGGAGCCCCTGGCGTTGGTGGAGTTAATGTTGTTAAATCTATCAAATATTGCTTCAGTTCCTCGAAGGCTTTTTGTTGGCTTGGTCCCCATTGAAAGACTTCGGCTGATTTCAGCACTTCGAAGAATGGTAAATTTCTTTCTGCAGATCTGGATATAAATCTATTTAGAGATGCTAGCCTCCCTGTCAATCTTTGGGCCCCCTTTTTTGTAGTTGGTGGCTCCATTCGAAGTATAGCTTCAATTTTACTTGGATTAGCTTCAATTCCCTTTGTTGAAACCAAGCATCCAAGAAATTTCCCCTTCTTTACTCCGAAGATGCATTTTTCTGGATTCAACCTTAGGCCAGCTTGTCTAAAACTGGCGAAGGTCTCCTGCAAATCAGCAATGTGATTTTCCTGTTTCGTGCTTTTTACAATGATATCATCAACATAAGTTAGCACATTTCTGCCTATCTGAGACTGGAGAACCTTCGCAGTCATTCTGCTGAAACTTCCTCCAGCGTTCTTGAGCCCCTCAGGCATCCGAAGGTAACAATATGTTCCACTAGGGGTTATGAAACTGGTCTTTGGCTCATCCTCCTTTTTCATCCAGATTTGATGATAGCCTGAATAACAATCGAGAAGACTCATAAGCTCTGACGAAGCTGCAGCATCAACTAAGGAGTCTATCCTTGGCAATGGGAATTCGTCCTTCGGACAGGCCTTGTTGAGGTCTGTAAAATCGATACACATTCGCCATTTGCCATTGGCCTTTTTTACCATAACAGTGTTAGCTAGCCATTCTGGATACTTTACTTCTCTGATAACTCCTGCACTGAGGAGTCTTTTGACTTCATTACGAGCACCTTCGGCCTTGTCATCAGACATTTTCCGAAGCCTCTACTTTCTGGGTCTGAAGGATGGGTCAACATTGAGCGAGTGTTCAATAACATCCCTGTTAACTCCGCAGAGATCATTGGCTGACCATGCAAAAACATCTTTGTTGTTGAACAAAAACCTTATCAAGGTTTTCTCCTGTTCTTCGGATAATTGAGAGCCCAACAGCACCTTCTGCTCTGCTATGTCCTCACATAAGAGCATGGGCTTCGGCTGATCTGCTGAAGCTGCTTTCTCCCTTCTGAATTTGTACTGTTCACAAGCTTCAGCTCCATCTATATTATGGATTGCTTTTGAGTCAGTCCAGTTTCCTTCGGCCCTTCT
Organism: Zea mays; assembly: GCF_902167145.1. Taxonomy (NCBI): domain Eukaryota; kingdom Viridiplantae; phylum Streptophyta; class Magnoliopsida; order Poales; family Poaceae; genus Zea; species Zea mays. Next base: position 5,437,450 of record NC_050104.1, on the reverse strand, counting down.
GGCAGCTTCCTGACTTCCATGAATAGCGATAGGTCCTTGATCCGAAGGTATCTTCATGCAAAGATAAGCAGGATGAAGAATTGCTTCGAAAGCATTGAGGGTGCCACGACCAATAATTGCATTGTAAGGGTATTCCATGTCAACAATGTCAAATATAACTTGCTCAGTTCTAGTGTTGTTGATGAACCCGAAGGTCACTGACATGGTGATCTTGCCCAGCGCTACAATCTGTCTTCCTCCGAAGCCACAGAGAGGATGTGTAGCATCATGAATCTTATCTTCTGGCTCTTGCATTTGTCTGAAGGCCTTAGCAAATATGATATCAGCTGCACTGCCTGTATCAACCAAGACGTTGTGGACCAGAAACCCTTTGATAACGCAAGAAATAACCATAGCATCGTTATGAGGAAAATCCTTGAGCTGAAGGTCCTCCTGGGAGAAGGTGATTGGGATGTGGGACCACCTTGACTTGATAAAGGGCCCTTGCACTCCAACATGTTGTACTCTTCTCTGTGCCTCTTTCTTCTGCCTTTTATTGGCTGGTTCTGAGCACGAACCACCTGTAATCGGGAGCACCAGCTTCGGGTCCGAAGCAGCTCCAGCTTGATCGTTGAACGAAGCCATCAGCTCAAAAAAGTGGAAGTGAGTTCACCGGAGGTGGGCGCCAATGTTGGGGACTTGTTCTCAAATGCTATGAATTAAGAACAAGGCAACATAAAATGTTAAATGTTAACGCCCTTCGCCCATGAAACAATATTCCCTTGAGGATAATGAGCCATGGACGAAGGTTGATGAGAATATAATTACGAAGGTTAAGTCTTCGTAATTAAATTCTAATAAATGATATAAGATAACATAAAATAAAGGGTATGAAAAGATAAATGAATCATAGACGAATTAAATCATATTTATTTAATATATTGAATTACTGAATACAATTATACCTCTGCCTTGACAAAGATTGATTCCCGAAAGATGCGATTACCATCGCCAAAAATCCGTGAACAGTAAAGGAATACTGTTCACTATTTATAGGCACAGGACACAGCCTGTGAGGAATTACAATTATGCCCCTCATAAAAGTTTACAACATTGACCCAGACCTTTATGGACTAAAAGGTCATTCTATCCTTAAGTCGGTTTGTAATACCGAAGCTCCATGAAGAGGAACCTTCGGCCATCTCACACAAGCAGCTTCAGCCGAAAGCCGCTTCTTCCTAGAAGACCTTCGGCGACGAAGCATAGACCCAACAGATAGAGTTCAAGCCCATTGCTTCTTTAACCTCTGCTAAAGCCGTGGAATTCATACAAGACATAATATTCAGGTTCGGGATACCAAACAGCATCATCACTGACTTAGGATCCAACTTCACCAGTTCAGAATTCTTCGACTTCTGCGAGCAAAAGAGCATTCAGATCAAGTACGCATCTGTAGCACATCCAAGAACCAACGGGCAGGTTGAGCGAGCCAACGGAATGATATTGGAGGCACTCAGGAAAAAAGGTCTTCGATAAGAATGAAAAATTCGCAGGAAAGTGGATAAGAGAATTGTCTTATGTTGTTTGGAGGCTAAGAACCCAACCTAGCCGAGCCCTGCATGGAAACACTCCTTTCTTCATGGTCTATGGGTCGGAGGCAGTGCTACCTGCTGATCTCAAGTTTGGGGCGCCAAGGTTGATCTTCGAAAGCATAGCATAAGCTGAGGCCACCAGGCTGGAGGACATCGATGTACTTGAGGAAGAACGGCTGAATGCGGTAATCCAATCAGCACGGTACCAGCAGACTCTAAGGCGCTATCACGACAAGGCTGTACGGCAACGGTTCTTTTCAGTAGGAGACCTCGTCCTCCGCCGAATTCTAACGGGGGAGGGACGGCACAAGTTATCACCCTTATGGGAAGGACCCTTCATAGTAGCAGAAGTCACTCGGCCCGGATCGTATCGCCTCACTCAGATGGACGGCACAGAAGTTGGGAACTCCTGGAACATAGAGCACCTCAGAAAGTTTTATCCCTAGCTGTATTTCAAAACTGCTAGGGCGACAATGTATTCTGTAAAGTGGAAATATGTCATCAATAAAGAGAGATTTCAAAGATACTCAGCTCATTTACGATTGACTTGCATTCTTACTTAACTCGGGGTGACCACTATGCCCTACAAACGGAGCAATCGACTTAAGTCGGCAACGACTTAAGGTGGTGCAACATGCTCACGCTTACTTAACTCGGGGTGACCACTATGCCCTACAAACGGAGCAATCGACTTAAGTCGGGAACGACTTAAGGCGGTGCAACATGCTCACGCTTACTTAACTCAGGGTGACCACTATGCCCTACAAACGGAGCAATCGACTTAAGTCGGCAACGACTTAAGGCGGTGCAACATGCTCACGCTTACTTAACTCGGGGTGACCACTATGCCCTACAAACGGAGCAATCGACTTAAGTCGGCAACGACTTAAGGCGGTGCAACATGCTCACGCTTACTTAACTTGGGGTGACCACTATGCCCTACAAACGGAGCAATCAACTTAAGTCGGCAACGACTTAAGGCAGGTGCAACATGCTCATGCTTACTTAACTCGGGGTGACCACTATACCCTACTAACGGAGCTATCGGCTAAAGTCAGTGGCGGCTTAAGTCGGTGCAACATACTCGCGTCTATGTAATTCAGGGGATGACTTCTATATCCCGCAAACAAATTTCATAATCATCATGCGTCATTACCACAAATTTACGAACCAATAAATTTTGATACAATAAAGAGAGTAATTATGTCATTCGAATGATAAACCGATGTCCTCTAACAAATACTCGATCATGCTAACCGCGCGCTCAGAGCACGCAAAATGTTTCTCTATTTCGCAATATCTTTCTCAGGAGCGACCGACGAAGAAGGGCGACTCGAGGAATCAGGGGCAGCATTCACGTCAGCCTTTATGTCTTCAGGAACAACCACACCGGGTCTCCTCATTAAGATTCGTCCAGCCCGAATAGCCTTGTCCATGGCTTTATCGCGCTGGGCTTTGAGAGTAGCAGCAGTTTCTTCGGCAACTTTAGCAGTCAGCCGAGCAGCCTCTAACTCCTGGGCAATGGATTTCTTGGAAGCTCGGAGTTCTTTGATGGTGGCATCCTTCGCTGATATCAATTGCTTAAGGCGGGTCACTTCGTCCGCAGATTCTTGCAGCTTACAACGTTGATTGTCCAGTTCCTCCATTGTAAAGCGGTGACTCCTCTCCAAGATTGACAGCGAGTTGCTAGAATCACGATACAATCTGTCAAGATTGTCACGAGAAGCAGCAAGGATACGTTTTCTTCCTGCAAACAAAAATCAACTCCTTCAGAAACCAAGCAAGCAATAGGAGCATAGCAAGGCAAGGCACAGTTTTGTAAGTTACCTTTTCAGAGTCAAGCCGAGCATGAAGAGAAGAACTCAGGGCATTGGCGTCATCCAAGGCAGCGGAGACCTGATTTAGTTCAGTTTGGCTCTGAGAGTACTTCTCCTCGAAGTCAGCGCACCGTTGAACCATTTCAGCCTGAACTCGGGAATGTTTTTCCTCAAGAATTGCAATCTGCCGTGTCATTCCTAGCAAGAGGTAATCAAACAAAACGAGGTCAGAAGGTAAAACAGTCCACAACAAAGGCGAAGAGAAGAAAAAGGGCACTAACCGGCGTTAGTTGCCTCCAACTCGGATACACGACGATGAAGTGACACTGGATTCCAACACGCAAGAGACGAAGCCACTTCTGGGACGGAAGCACCCTGCAATCTCAGCTGGCTGGCCATCCCATCCACCAAAGCCTGATGAGAAGAACAGATGAACATAATGACAAAAGTTCATGCAACATAAAGAACAAGCTAAAATACAGCACAGTACCTGGAGGTTGGAAAAGAACGAAGGGATCCCCAAATCAGGAGAAACCAGCTGATAACCAGACGCAAGGCCACCACCCGAAGCAGCTTGCAACGAACCAGTAGGAATCAGCTCAGTGCCTTCAACAGAGCCAAACGCCCGATCAACGGGGACGCTGCCCTCTAAAGCGACTCCCTGGTCCAAAGTTTGGGCTACCACCATGCAGCCAGAGTGTGGAGGTGATCCCGCGTGAACGTCCATGGAAGTGCAGGAAGGAGACCCTGCTTGGGCACCCTCAGGGGCTGGGTCATAGTTGGCACTGCCCACTTGAGCCGGATCATCCCCGGCAGCACCCTCGGGGGCTGGGCAGTGGCTTACACTCTTCACCCGAGCTAAGTCATCCCCGGCGACATCCTCGGGGGCTGGGCATGTGTCAGCACCATTCTTGAGGTCCAAACTCTCCGCAGTAACCACCTCTAAGGTTGACGGGCCTTCAGCCACTTCCATGGGACCAGGACAATCCAAGTCAGCATCCCGACCCTCGAGATCGCGCTCTAAGGTCGACGAGGCACAAGATGACCTCAACCCAGCATCAGGCACGGCAGCGCAAGCCTCCGTTGCATCATCATCCACTGGCTCTGATAGCAAGTCCTCTGGGACCATATCCTCGAGAGTTTGATCAAAGTTGGCCAGGGACAGTTCTTGCAGACCAATGAGGGCAGACAAAGCAGGAGAAGGAACTCCACTACTTTCACCGCTGGCGATGAACTGCCGACTGTTTTTCCGAGTTAAAGGAGCCTTATTTTCTTCCTCCTCATCTTCCACAGTGACAACACAAGCAGCACACCCATTGGGACTCCAGTCAACAGCGCAAAGGATATGATTACACTCGCCGTCCCATCACATTACTACTCAGAAGCAGCCGGCTAAAACACTCAGCGTACCAAGCCGTCCCTTGCCCACACCCATTGGGGGGGACGCCCAGGAATTATCAGTATATTATTCAAAACGGTCACATCTGTGCAGGGCGCGCAGTGAATACCTCAAGACAAAAATGAGATATCAGTAAGGATCAGAGGAAAGCCAAATATAGCCAGCGAAGTACAATATATGGCCGACAGAAGCGACGTGAAGACTAGACAGAGAACGTCCATCAAACGTCCAATCAGTCGCAGAAGCAAATAAATTGCACTACCTAGCAAGATATGGATGGATTGCAAACTTGGCTGCTAAAGACAAAATATATGCTGACCTCTGCAGCAAAATATTGATGACATAATGCTGACCTCCAAAGCGTAATGCAAATAGCTTCATGCCAATTTCTACAAACGAAAGAGATAATTTTCAGCAAAGAGGCACGAAAGGAAGACCTTCGAATGGATTATCCTTAAAAAATCCATTTGAAGGTCGGGGGCTACACCCATTGGGTGCACCCCATGGATTATCATTCCAAGCCGAAATAGTGCCGACTTCTAAGGCGTGGGACAAGATTAAAAGACCAACCCTCAACCAAGGTGCAGGAGCACAAATGAAGATAATTTCTGGGGAAGACCTTCGAGTAGATTGTTTTCTAAAATTTACTCAAAGCTCGGGGGCTACACCCAGGTGCACCCAATGAAGTTCAGAATCCTACAAAATTGAAATGCCGACCTTTAAGGCACAAGCATGAAACTAAGCGTCAGTCAAATGAGTGATCGGAGCAAGAGAAGACAGCAGGAAGATGTTCTTCTTCAAAACACCCGCAAGTTGGACCTGGGATCTTTGGGCTGATTACTTCTAAATTAACCCAAAGATCGGGGGCTTGTGGGGGATAGATATCCCCCGGGTCCACTAAAGGAGTAAAAGACCTCACGAAAGGCCCAAGGGCCCAATAAATCGTAAGGTCATTCTTTCGTGGGCCTGGGGAGAAACAACCAACAAAGCAGAGCGACGTGAGACCGGATTGGAGAATGCCCGGATGGCCCACAATGTCGAGCGAGTAAATCGCAACAGAGACCCGACTTTCCCGCGCTGAAGCCCCCACGCAACGGAGCCATGCGAGGATAAGTCGGCGAGGGTTACGTAGGGATAAACTCAAGAGGTTCACTACCTTTTAGCTACTTGTTGTTATCATATCCACGTGTACTGCCCCACGGTCGAGTATATAAGGCCTAGGGGGCACCCCTTCAGAACGATCGACCCTATCTTACTTAGCCACCCACATCAACTCTCTGTGTCTTCAATCCAGAGAGCCCTCTTGTAACCACGTTCACCAAACATACTCACCAGGACGTAGGGTGTTACGCGTCTCTAAGCGGCCCGAACCTGTAAATCTTGTCCACTGTCCCTCGTGCGATCGGCACGAACCATTTTGCTACAGTCGTCGACACCGTCCTACTCCTAGAAACACCTCGAGGGGCAACCCCGGGTGTGCGGTCGGACCCAAAACACCGACAGGCGATCCGCCCTCCAGCTACTGCCAAGACAGCGCCAGCAGTTTCCCATGCCCCAGTCGAGGATCCGGCGGCAGCGGCACCAGCATCGGGTGGCGTCGCAGCGGCGGAGGAGGCGCCAGCTGGAAGATCCGCGCCCCCTCCGGACACTGGGGGTGACACAGGAGGCGCGTCCAGCTCCAACCCTCCGTCTACTCCAGAGGAGATGGAGGTGGTATTCGGGCGACGGCTCCGGTCTGGTGCCGAGCAAGAAGCTGCGCCAGTCCCCCTCCCCCGTATGCTGTCCCGCACCCACCAGGTCCTTAGCGACACTGGGGCAACAATTTTGCGGGAGTGGGAGGCGCTTGAGGCTGAGCACCAGCGCCTCAGCGACTGGCGCACCCAACTGGAGGAGCGCACCAAGATGGCGTCCCGCCAGTTCATCTCCGAGCAGTCCCAACTCGAGCGGGACTGCAACGAGTACAAGAGGGACCTCCAGAAGGTGTGCGCCAGGGAGCTGGAGACGTCCCGGAGGGAGAAGAAGGTGACCAGGAGGGAGGAGGCCGTGTCTCAGCGGGAGGCCCTCACAACAGAATACCAGGCCAAGCTGAGTGCCCTGAACTAGACCCTGGAAGCCTAGCGGGTCCATCAGACCAAGGTTGTGGAGAGGCTGCAAAAGTGGCAGCAGGAGCTCGAGGGCAAGGCCAGCGACCACTACAACACAAACCCCCCTATAGAATCGCATCCGCAGCAACACATGCATTTATGCGTTGTAAAAAATAGCAGACAACGCTTAATATGTGTTGCAAGCATCATCCGTTAAGTTAGTAGATGAGTGGTAACGCTTAATATGTGTTGCTAGCACCATTCGTTGTTTAAATAGGGTGCGACAACACTTAATGTGTGTTGCTAGCGGAATGTATTGATTAACTATGATGTGGCAACAATTAATATGTGTTGCTAGTAACATTTAATATTAGAACACAAATTAGTTGTAATATATTTTTATTAGTTTGATACGATTATCGCTATAGTTAAATAAGAAAATATTATTTTGATTTGATATTTTTATTATCCTCAATTCTCATGCTATGTATCACGTTAGTTAAGATTTTAGAATAGAAATAGTTAAATAAAAAATAGAAAAAATTAAAGTCATAACATAGATTGCACTCAAGACCTAATGACTAGAAGACTACATAGGTTGCTGCATTGACCAATTAGTTTGAAACAGATTTGTGCATATGTCTTCGCCCACAACATAATATTTAGTCAAATGCATAAGGGCGGTAACGAATCACGAGTTCCTGATCTCTGGACGTCCAGCGTCCGACAGCTACCATCCCCTTCTTCTCTGGTGCCGGCGTCCGACGACTGCCCTCTCCTTCTCCGGTGCCGGTGCCCGACGGCTGCCCTCCCCTTCTTCTTCGGTGCTGGCATCCGACGGTGCTGCTACCCTCCCCTTCTTCTCTGGTGCTGGAGTCCGACGGTAGAGTCCCCTTCTTCTCTTGTGCCTCCGTCTGACGCCACTGCTGCCCTCGCGACACCGCCCTCGCCGAGGAGAACCTTAAGGCGAAGGAGCGGTCCTTGGATAGGCGGGAGACGGATCTCGCCAGGCGAGAGACGGATCTCACCTTCTGGGAAGACATGCTCACCCGACGAGGCGAGATGCTGGCCGAGCATGAGCTCGAAGCAGAAGAGGAGAGGAAGCTGGAGGAGCGGATCTACCAGTTCAACGCGGCACAGGCGGCACCGGGCCCCCAGGCGGTGGAGGCCACCAGGAGGGCCCTTGAAGATCTTCAGGCGGAGCACCGCGCCGGGGTCCAGCGCATCGCCGCATGGGCCGGCGAGGCGAGCACGACACTGGTGCCGCTAGGGATGAGCCCCATCCTGGTGTCGGAGCTGCCGACGTCTATCTCCGACGCGCTCCTAGTGCTGGACTCCGCCGCTGATCGCCTGGACCAGATTCTTGGTGCCCGCCTAGAGGCAGAGGGCGGCAAGCTCTGCCGGGCGGTGATTGGATACGTCTTGACGTGCTTCCAGGGTCACGACCCAGCCATATCTTTGGAGCCGGTGATCGCTGGTCCGGTGGCCGCCACAGAAGACGCCGCCCGGGAGAGCGTACAAGACGTCGTGGAGCTGGTGGCCGAGCGCTTCCAGCGCGACCCTACTGATGACTTGTAGAGTAGTAGAGACAAAGTAAGGGTTCCGCTGGGAAGCGAGTGTAATAACTTTTGATTTTGTGTAATATACTTTAAGAACCGTTTAATGGAGTTGAAACTGGAACTTATCTGTATGTTATTTGCCTTCATGATGTGTAGCACTATCAACTTCTCTCTGGTACTTGGCCCCCCTTGATGAGGACATCCTCCACTATTACCCGTTGGCAAAGACACAACTGGTCCAGTTGGCCCAATTGTAGTCGGACGGCGACCGTGTGAGCCTTAGAATTATCCTACCTTGCTTAACTTGGGAGGAGGGAGCCACTTTAAAAGGGAGAGCCACCCTTCCCCCATTGGACTAGTCTTTTAGGGCGATTGGGCCTTTTCCTGAGTTGGGTGTGCTTAATGAACTGTTGGGCTCCAGGCAACCCTAACTTGTTGGGCCTTGGCCAACCCCACCTGGGCTGGGTGTATCATCTGGTATCAGAGCTAGGGCCCATTTTAAGAAGGTGGGAATGATGAGGACATTCTCCACTATTACCCGTTGGCAAAGACGCAATTGGCCCAATTGTAGTCGGACGGCGACTGTGTGAGCCTCAGAATTATCCTACCTTGCTTAACTTGGGAGGAGGGAGCCACTTTAAAAGGGAGAGCCACCCTTCCCCCATTGGACTAGTCTTTTGGGGCGATTGGGCCTTTCCCTGAGTTGGGTGTGCTTAATGAACTGTTGGGCTTCGGGCAACCCTAACTTGTTGGGCCTCGGCCAACCCCACCTGGGCTGGGTGTATCACCCCTGGTAGGTAGGCTCGACATGTCAGTATACCAAAGAGAAAACTAGTGGTCCGGCCCCTAGGAGGTAGTCTCTACAGTTTGAGAATACCTACTACTGGGCTGGGACCTAGACCTGCACACAACTTAGGCTTTGAAGTTTTAGTAGCACACCCATAGGACCCATCATCTGGTATCTGCCATCCTTTGATTCATGCAACAGGACCTGCAGGATTTAGCTTGGGAAGCCAAGCCGTATGTCCGGACCCTCAGGATCGCAGTTCCAAATACTAGGACACCCGTTGCAGAGCGGTGGAGTGTGCAGACTTAGGGTACGGGACCAGGCTAAGCAGCTACACGGCTCCGGACCACTCCAGGAGACGAGCGTCCATTCTCTAGAACTGGACCCCAGGTTGCCGGACCCCCTGCAGCAGTAGAGGGGTCCTAAACTGCAGGCCTAGCTACTCAATTCAGATGTCATCATACCAGCAAGGGTGGGAAACTGTATGGGTGGGTTAGATAAAAAATAATGCTTGCAAGCTGAAGTAGAATGAAACCATCACAAAAGCACATCTAAGGGGTAAATCAATCCCTTATAACTTGATATACATGGGTGTAGACCAACAGACCGGGCTTACGAGGGCGGACCTCACCGGATTGATGTACACATATGCGCAACCTAGTTACAAAAGGAAGAAAACTCAACCCTCCCAGTTTTTCTTTTATGGGTAGAACTTACGGAGATGCTCTATATTCCTGGGATTGGGAAGAGGTACTCCTTCTGTTGTGGCAAGGCGGACACACCCGGATCGGCATATTGCCGTCACCTTGAAGGGTCCTTCCCAGCTGGGGGAGAGTTTATGGAGCCCTTCTCGGTTCAGTATTCGCCTTAGGACCAGGTCCCCAACTTTGAGCTCCCTACTATGCACAAACCGCTGGTGGTAGCGCCTGAGCTCTTGGTTGTACCATGCATTTCGGATCGCCGCTTGCCATCTGCGTTTGTCGATGAAGTCCATGTCCTCACGTCGTAGCTGTTCCTGCATAGACTCATCGAAAGACTGGACCCGTGGGGAGCCCATAAGGATTTCTCGGGGAAGACAGGCTTTGGCCCCGTAGACCAGGAAGAACGGGGTCTCCCCGGTAGCTCGGCTGGGTGTGGTCCAGTTCCCCCATAGTACCGACGGAAGCTCATTGACCCAATTTGCACCATGCTTTTTAAGCAATCATAGGTGCATGTCTTGAGTCCCCTGAGGATTTCTGCGTTTGCCCTCTCAGCTTGGTCGTTGCTCCTGGGATGAGCCACAGACGCAAAGCAGAGCTGGGTGCCGATACCCTCGCAATACTCTTGGAAGAGCCGACTTTTGAACTGGGTCCCGTTGTCCGTAATGATATGGCTTGGGACCCCAAATCTGCAGACAATCGACTTGAGGAAAGCAACAGCAGCACCTTGGGTGATACTGACCATAGAGGTAGCCTCTGGCCACTTTGTGAACTTGTCGATGGCGACGAAGAGGAAACGGTACCCGCCGACAGCCCTGGGGAATGGCCCCAGGATATCCACCCCCATACGGCGAATGGCCAGGAGGGTGGAATCATTTGCAAAGCCTGAGCCGGTATGTGTATCTGCTTTGCATGGAATTGACATGCTTCATAGGACTTTACCAACTCAGCTGCATCCTGGAGAGCAATTGGCTAGTAGAAGCCATGCCGGAAGGCCTTACTAATTAGTGTGCGGGATGATGAATGACTTCCACACTCTCCTCCATGGATCTCCATGAGCAGCTCACGGCCCTCCTCCTGGGTGATGCACCGCATGAGAATGCCGTTGGCGCCACGGCAGTATAGATCCCATTCTACCACCGTGTATCGTTTAGCCAACCGCACTATGCGCTCTGCGGATACATGATCTTCAGGAAGGATGTTTTCTTTCAAGTAGTCCCGGATCTCAGAGATCCATGCATCGGGACCACTCTGAGACACTGGCTGTGGCGCTAAGAGGTTGGCAGGACCCTCTGTAGTACACACAGTCCTTGGTGGGTCCTGCGGATGGAACACCACAGGGACCGCTAGCTTCGAGGTGCTAGTCTTGTCCCCTTCGCCCGGTTCGGCAGGCTGGGCGGTAGGTCTTAGTAGCTGTCTTTCAAAGACGCCCTCGGGCACGGGTTCCCAAGTTGATGCCCTCGTGGAGAGTTCATCTGCCACTGAGTTGTTAGCCCGAGGAACATGTTGCAGTTCCAGGGCATTGAAGTCCTTTTCCAGCTTCCTTACGTGGAGGAGGTATGCTACGAGCCTGGGCTCATTGCAGCTACATTCTCCGCGGACCTGCTTGATAATTAGCTGGGAGTCCCCCTACACGAGGAGCTGGCGGATCCCTAGGGATAGGGCTGCAGTCAAACCGAAGATCAGTGCTTCATACTCCGCCATGTTGTTTATGGCCTTGAACTCAAGGTGCACCATGTACTTCACTTGATCTCCGCTTGGGTCGATGAGGACCACTCCGGCACCACCACCCTGCTGGCGGGCGGACCCGTCGAAGAATAGGGTCCAGTGGGGCTCAGTGAAGACTGGAGCCCTGGGCTCCGCAGGTGTGGGATTCGAATCGGGATCCGGACCCCCAGGAGCGCTCGGGGAAGGGGTCCACTCCACGATGAAGTCAGCCAGGACCTGGCTCTTGACAGTGTGGCGAGGCTGGAAGTCCAGTTGGAACCCAGCAAGCTCCGCTGCCCACTTGGCGATGTTGCCCGTGGCATTAGAGTTGTGGAGGATGGTCTTTAACGGGTAGGAGGTCACCACCACAACCTTGTGTGCCTGAAAATAGTGGTGCAACTTCCTGGACGCAACAAGTACAACATAGATAAGCTTGTGCGTCTCAAGGTACCTAGCCTTTGCCTCATGGAGGACCTCGCTGACGTAGTAGACCGGCTTCTGGATGGTTCGGACCCCTGTGGTCGGTCCCGGGTCCTCAACCTCCTGGCCTTCCGTCAACATTGTGGTGGTCGGACCACCACCTTCTCCTAGGGGAACTTCCTAACTCCCCTGGAGATGTTGTGTCGTCCTTTCGACTACTAGCACCATGCTCACCACCTCTAAAGCCGCTGCAATATATAAGTACAACGGCTCCCCCGGCTCTGGAGCTACTAGTATTGGCAGGGACACAAGGTGCTGCTTTAACTCTTGAAAGGCTCATTCTGCCTCTTCGGTTCAAGAGAATGGACCGGACTTCCGCAATAGCCTGAAGAAGGGCAGCACCCTCTCAGCCAGTCTTGAGATGAAGCAGCTAAGGGCGGCCAGTGACCCTGTAAGCTTCTAGACATCCTTGATGCGGGCCGGAGGTCTCATTGCCTCAATTGCCTTTATCTTCTATGGGTTTGCTTCGATGCCCCAGTGTGAAACCAGGAATCCTAGCAACTTCCCTACGGAGACAGCAAAGACACACTTGTCCTGGTTCAGCTTCGTGCGTGTTGCGCGTAGCTTGTCGAAGACCAGGGTTAAATCTTCAAATAATGTCGACCCTCTCTTAGTCTTGACCACGATGTCATCGACGTATACCTCTACTCTGTCCCTAATCAGGTCCCCGAAAGTCTTACTAATCGCCCGTACAAATGTTGGCAAGGCGTTTTTCAGACCGTAAGGCATTACGACATAACAGTAAAGCCCATCCACTGTTACAAAAGCGATATGTTTCCTATCCTGTCTAGACATCTGAATCTGATGGAAACCAGAGTAAGCATCTAGGAAAGATAGTGAAAATCGCCTAGAGGGGGGGGGGTGGATAGGCGAAACCTAAAAATTAAAACTTTATCCCCCAACTAGATCCCTTGATTAGTGGTTAGAACAAGATATACAATTATCGGAGAATAAAAACTAAGTCCTTGCTTGTAAAGAGTATTACTTTCAAATAATGTGGAATTGATAAATCAATACTCCTAATAAGTCTATGAGAATAAATCACAAGGGCTTAGATAAGAAGAGCAATAACACAAGTTCTTTCTTGCAAGGTGTTGCTTCACTAAATGAGAACTTAACTTAAAGCAACACCAAATAGTATGAGCAAAGAATAGTGCAAGAAAAACTTGGAAAGGGAAAGAACAAACAAATCACAAGAATAAGCACACGAGACACGGGTGATTTGTTTTACCGAGGTTCGGCCCTTGAAGGCCTAGTCCCCGTTGAGGAGTCCACTAAGGACGGGTCTTTTTCAACCCTTTCCCTCTCTCCACCGATCACACAAGACCGACGAGCTCTTCTTCTTCTCAAGGATCACTTAAGACCCCGCAAGGACCACCACACTCTTTGGTGTCTCTTGCTAGCTTTACAAGCCTCCAAAACTTTGGAGGAAGTTCAATGGGAGTCAAAACTCCACGCGCAAATGAACACAAAGATGCAGCACACACTATCTCTCAATGAATCTCACAAGGCACTAGTGCTAAACTCAAATGAGTAGCTCTCTCTTGCTTGCTTTCTCTTTTGTGGCACTTGTGTTGGTTGTAGTGGTCTAAATCTTGTGTATAGGATGGATCAATGAATGTATGTGGTTGGGAGGGCTTGAGTATGTCAACTAGATGACTTGGAATGTTGCTTTGGGCTCCTCTTTTTGAAGTGGCCGGTTGGGGTGGTATTTATAGCCACCAACCAAAATCTAGCCGTTGGTGAAGTCTGCTGGCGATGGGCGCACCGGACAGTCCGGTGCGCCACCGGACAGTGTCCGGTGCGCCGCCACGTCATCTTCTCGTTAGGCCCTGAAGCTGGTCGACCGTTGGAGGCTTTGTCCTCATGTGGCACCGGACAGTCCGGTATAGCACCGGACAGTTCGGTGCCCCTCTAACTCGCTGCTCTGACATCTGAATTCCACTGTTTACTTTGCAGAGTCGACCGTTGCGCGCAGATAGTCGTTGCTCCGCTGGTGCACCGGACACGGTCCGGTGGCACACCGGACGGTCTGGTGAATTATAGTGGAGCTGCGCCTGGAAAACCCGAAGGTGAAGAGTTCGAGCTGATTCACCCTGGTGCACCGGACACTGTCCGGTGGCACACCGGACTGTCTGTTGTGCCAGACCAGGGCAGCCTTCGGTTTCCTTTTTGCTTCTTTCTTTTGAGACCTAACTTGTTCTTTTGATTGGTTTGTGTTGAACCTTTGGCACCTGTAGAATGTATAATCTTGAACAAACTAGTTAGTCCAATTATTTGTGTTGGGCAATTCAACCACCAAAATCAATTAGGAAAAGGTTTGACCCTATTTCCCTTTCAATCTCCCCCTTTTTGGTGATTGATGCCAACACAAACCAAAGCAAATATATAAGTGTATAATTGAACTTGTTTGCATAATATATATGTGCAAAGGTTGCTTGGAATTAAACCAATCTATATTTCATAAGATATGCATGGATGCTTTCTTTATATTTATTGTTTTGGACAATGCTTGCACCATTTGTTTTGTTTTTGCAAACTCTTTTGGAAATTTTTTTCAAAGTGTTTTGCAAAATAGTCAAAGGATAAATGAATAAGATTTTGAGAAGCATTCTCAAGATTTGAAATTTTCTCCCCCTGTTTCAAATGCTTTTCCTTTGACTAATCAAAACTCCCCCTCAATAAAATCCTCCTCTTAGTGTTCAAGAGGGTTTTAGATATTAGTTTTGAAGAGGGTGCACCAATGTGAAATTCTATCAAAAATAAGATACCAATTGGAAAATCATCATGAAAATCACCAATTGAGAAATCTTTCTTTAACTCAAATTTTTTGAAAATTGGTGGTGGTGCGGTCCTTTTGCTTTGGGCTAATACTTTCTCCCCCTTTGGCATGAATCACCAAAACGGATACTTGAGGGAAATATAAGCCCTTGTTAGTTTCTCTCCTCCTTTGGCAAACAATATATGAGTGAAGATTATACCAAATTGGAGAGTTGGCGGAATACCGGCAAGGAAGGATAATACCGAAGATGTAGAGTGGAAGCGATGTCTTTGCCGAATACTCCATTTCCCTTTCAATCTAAGACTTAATACATGAGATGCTTATGTAAACATATTAGTCTTAGCCTTGGCATAAAAGAGATAGGAATTATGTAAATGTACCAAAGGAAAGAGACATGATTAAAAGGATATGTCAATTAAGCTTAAACAATTCTATATAATATAGATTGCTCTCCCTAAATATGTGCATAGAGAGGAATACAAATTTTTGGTCTTAAATGCCAAGTGCACATAATTAGGTTAATGAGATCATATCTATATGATAGAGAATGTGAAGTGCATTGTGTCATAGTATAAGTGTGATGCTCATGACAATTTATGCACTTATGAAAGCATGCTATGAATATCTCAAGTATTTATCCTTAAGGATTTCAAAGAGGCTTAAGGACCATCCACCAAAGGCAGCTTATCCTCGTTACAAGGTAAAGCTTTAAGCTCTTTGACAATAATTCACTTCATCCTTTTGTGCCTTTACATAGTGATGCTCTCTTCATTGTGCTTTGTCTTGAAAGTCGCTTAAGACCTATACTCAAGACAATGTATGGAAATATTTTGCCCAAGAGAGAGTTCTACAACTAGTGATCCTTTTCTAAGTCATTGTTATTAGATATCAAGTAGACCACAAATTGCATAAATATATCATGAATTCTCCTTTTAACTTAGTGCATATCAAGATAGATGTCGATTGAAATCAATTGAAATCAAATTGAAATTACATGAGGCACTAAGAAGCATAAGTGTTAATTGAAGTTATTCAATGATCAAACACACAACAGATGCGATCAAGAGAAAAACATAGGCATTGAATCAATAAACAAGCTTTAAATGGGAGAATCCAGTAAATATGCTACTATAACAATGAAAGCTACAATCCTTGATAAAGGTGACATTATTTTACCAAGTTGGATTGAAATGTAGTAGCATGCCTTATGAGAAACTTGTTCTCATACATGAGACTATATGAGATTACTAAGATAAAGTGCTAGTCTCAACATAATCAAGATATAGAAATAGGCTCCCCCCTAAAGATATGCATCAAGAAATTGAATGAATTGAATACATGCACTCACTTTTAAAGACAAATAGGGAGAAACATTATACATCTTGATCAAGGCTTATAAAATTGGCAATAAACAACTTAAGCCTTGCATTCTCATAATGAAAAAGATTTAGAATGCTTACAACCACACTATTGAATGTTTTGAAGATCTCATTATCCAAGTAGGTGTTGTTGCTCTTGATGTCTTCCTTTTTCATTTGAGTATCCTCCCTTTATAGTTGACTCCTTTTCCTTCCAAACTTATTGAAAATACTCAAGAGAGATGTGAATAGCACAAGGGAGTAAATGATGATTTCTTTAGATAGAAAATAAAGACAATTCATCATCCATAAGTCACATAGACATGAAGTAAACTTCTTAACATTAGTGCACATCTTAGAAAAAGAAATATGCACTTTTTAAACATTTTGATCAATCATAGGAAATTTACTTCTTCATATTGAATTTATTAATCATTACTTGGAGGCAAGTCAATATGAGAACATATATAGCAAAGGCATGAAATAGATTCTAATGGACAAGTGCATTTATGAGAATGAGATTGAATGCACATCTAGCCGACTTTTGGTCTACTAAAGAATCTATTCTTCACATAGGTAGAATATGATAAGTTAGAGTAAACAGCCATTGATGGGAACTATATTTGATTAAGAAGATGAGTTCCCATACCTTTGCTTTTACCTTTCTTCCTTTGGGTGAAGTATAACCTTTGAGGCTTGTGGCTTTAAACTTGTACTTATTCTCTTGTAGATTTTCATAAGTAAGCTCAAGAGAGATGTTATTAGTAACACGAGCACTAGTTTCCCGTTTGTAATCATTTTTAGCAAGGAATGAAAAGTGGATTACTTAAAGCATGGAAACTTTATAATATGAACTAGATTATTCCTTGAAGTATGCCCAGTTTTATAAAACAAGCATAGTTAGATCTTTTAAGATTACGGGAATAAATCTAATTCATAACATGGAAAGCGATAAATGAAGAAGAATCATATCCAATATAAGCAAGAAGCAAAACAACATAAATCATTGGATTGACTTTTCTTTTCATGTTAGATCACGCATCTCCAAAGAGAAACATATTCTCTACTAGTGAGACTACATGGGTTACTTAGATAAAGGCATTAGTCTCACTATTCTAGTTATAGAGAGAATTTTCCTTTTATAAGTGTCCTAAGGATTTGAATTCCTTAATGACACCTTATTCTTTTAGGAATTTGGAATATCTCTCTATATCTAGAATCATGGCAATAATTAGTGTAAAGCATGCCATGGGGTACTTACAATAATTTAAAGCATGTAGATTGCTATGGTATAAACATGATGAATATGCAATCTACAATATGAGAGGAATTTCTTTAAAGAATGGTGACTTAAATAAAAGACATTTGAAGTGCTTTCTTTTTCTACGTGACTACACAAGACACATAAGAAATGATGTTTTAAAATACTTGCACTTAAAAGCATAATTGTTACCATCCTTTGGCTTTCCTCCATGTTGTAGGTCTTGACTTTTTGTCATAGGATTAATTCTTTATTTCCTACAACATCAATATCTTCCCCGAGATGATATGAGTTTTAGATATAACAATTCAAAATAACTTTGGGTCAATCTTGGATATAGATCATTGAAGATTGATAGCTTGAGTTAATAAAGATTGAATTGACTCTCTCAAGCACCTAAAGCTTCATATCATCTCCCTCTCCTGCAAAGCTTGTCAAGCACATTTTGGTACCCATCGCTTGATGGGTCCATCATGGTTAGTCAACAAAGATCTAGGAACCCAAACGTCCTTTGTGTTAGCACTAGGTAAACTCATTACCTTTCTAGCACAAGTTGCAATTTTGGGTTTCCTAGTTACATGAGAATTAATTGACAAGCTAGGAGTGGGATTGTTACCAATGGGACAATCTTTGCATTGATGTCCCTTCTTCCGGCATATGTAGCATAGGCGATCCTCAAGTCTTGAAGATTTCTTCTTTCCTTGTTTCTTTCTTGCTACATGGTTAGTGAATATTTTCTTTTCTAACACTATGCCTTTTTGTTTTAAATGGGGACAAGATCTAAACAAGTGTCCCTTCTTGGAGCATTTAAAACAAAGTTTATCATCCTTGTTAATAATCAAGTCATTTTTGATATAGGGACATGCCCTTATAGAGTGTCCCTTTTCAAAGCATTCACTACACTTCTTACTTCTCTTAGTGTGAAGTGTGACTTGATTATTACCTTGGATGTTACCTTTTATGGAGGTGTGGTTGAGGCTTTTGGAAGAGGTATTGATTTTCTTCTTTTGTTCCTTCCTCTTGACAATCCTCAAGTCCTTGACATTTTCTTCAAGGGATTTAGTGCATGCCATGGTTGTTCCCGTCTCAAGCTTCTTCACCATGTGATCACGATTATCTTGAGAAGGTTGAGCAATGTACTTCCCTTTTAGTTGTGTCAAGCTCATTTTTAGCCTCTCATTTTATTCTTTGAGCTTTTGATATGTATCATTGTTTGTTCCTGCAAATTCTAGCTCAAAGGAAGATTTGCTTGTCGACGGACAATAAGCATTAGCACATGGTAATGTAGTTTCAATTTGAATACATGTGCATGAGTGAGGTTGTTGGGATTTCAAGTTTTCTATTACAACCTCATGAGCAATTTTTAATATGATATGGTCATCCATAAGATTTTCATGAGAACATAGGAGCATATCACATTTATCTTGAAAAGCTAGATTTTCATCTTTTAGCTTTTCTACTTGGTCCTTAAGCAAGGCATTCCTATTTACTAATTGAGCGATACAATGTAAAGCGTTATCTTGCTCAATTGAAATAGTTTCATACCTTTGGACCAAATCAACATGAGAGCACTTTAGCTCCTCATGTTCTTTAGTGAACTCATCAAAGTATTGCATTTTCATGGAGAGAACATTTTCTAGCATTTGACGAGCTTTGCTTTGCTCTCTCGCTCTTTCTAGAAGTTTAAGCATGCCCGCCTTATCATCTTGGCTTAGACGAGCGTAGAGTTGCATAAAGCTTCTTTCTTCCTCCTCATCCTCGTTTGTGCTTCCACTATCATTTTCATTAGCCACACAACATATGTGGGAATCGAAATGGGAAGACAAACCTTTTGGAGAGGTGGATTCATTGTTTGGTCTCCATCGGTCATTTTCTTCTTCTTCCTTCAAAGGGTTAGTTTCACAAATACCAAAGGAAGTAGAAACACAAAATGAACTATTATGTTTGGACTTGTCAAATTTGCTTTTAATTCTAGTCCAAATATCATGCGCATCATGAATGGATTCATTATAATTTGATATGAAGGCACGATAATCTTCATTGCTAAGAGAATTACTTAAGATGTCATAAGCTAGGTAGTTTAAGCGAAAACATCTTTGATCCTCTTCGAAAATGATTTCTCTATTATAACTAGAGGGGAAGATACTCTTGTCTACAATTTGTTCTAATTGTGGATCTACGGATCTAAAAGCATTTATCACCCTAGTAGACCAAGAATCATAATTAGAACAATCGGAAAGTAAAATTTCAAGAGTTACCTCATTGTTCTCCTTCGGAGTTGTCTTCTTGTTCTTTTGGGATCTTCTACGAGCCATCACTTCGAGTTGTTAGACTCAATATGAAGTGCCTAGCTTTGATACCATTTGAAAGTCGCCTAGAGGGGGGGGTGGATAGGCGAAACCTGAAAATTAAAACTTTATCCCCCAACTAGATCCCTTGATTAGTGGTTAGAACAAGATATACAATTATCGGAGAATAAAAACTAAGTCCTTGCTTGTAAAGAGTATTACTTTCAAATAATGCGGAATTGATAAATCAATACTGCTAATAAGTTTATGAGAATAAATCACAAGGGCTTAGATAAGAAGAACAATAACACAAGTTCTTTCTTGCAAGGTGTTGCTTCACTAAATGATAATTTAACTTAAAGCAACACCAAATAGTATGAGCAAAGAATAGTGCAAGAAAAACTTGGAAAGGGAAAGAACAAACAAATCACAAGAATAAGCACACGAGACACGGGTGATTTGTTTTATCGAGGTTCGGCCCTCGAAGGCCTAGTCCCCGTTGAGGAGTCCACTAAGGACGGATCTTTTTCAGCCCTTTCCCTCTCTCCACCGATCACACAAGACCGGCGAGCTCTTCTTCTTCTCAAGGATCACTTAAGACCCCGCAAGGACCACCACACTCTTTGGTGTCTCTTGCTAGATTTACAAGCCTCCAAAACTTTGGAGGAAGTTCAATGGGAGTCAAAACTCCACGCGCAAATGAACACAAAGATGTAGCACACACTATCTCTCAATGAATCTCACAAGGCACTAGTGCTAAACTCAAATGAGTAGCTCTCTCTTGCTTGCTTTCTCTTTTGTGGCACTTGTGTTGGTTGTAGTGGTCTAAATCTTGTGTATAGGATGGATCAATGAATGTATGTGGTTGGGAGGGCTTCAGTATGTCAACTAGATGACTTGGAATGTTGCTTTGGGCTCCTCCTTTTGAAGTGGCTGGTTGGGGTGGTATTTATAGCCACCAACCAAAATCTAGCCGTTGGTGAAGTCTGCTGGCGATGGGCGCACCGGACAATCCGGTGCGCCACCGGACAGTGTCCGGTGCGCCGCCACGTCATCTTCTCGTTAGGCCCTGAAGTTGGTCGACCATTGGAGGCTTTGTCCTCATGTGGCACCGGACAGTCCGGTGTAGCACCGGACAGTCTGGTGCCCCTCTTACTCGCTGCTCTGACATCTGAATTCCACTGTTTACTTTGCAGAGTCGACCGTTGCGCGCAGATAGCCGTTGCTCCGCTGGTGCATCGGACAGTCCGGTGGTGCACCGGACACTGTCCGGTGGCACACCGGGCGGTCCGGTGAATTATAGCGGAGCTGCGCCTGGAAAACCCGAAGGTGAAGAGTTCGAGCTGATTCACCCTGGTGCACCGAACATTGTCCGGTAGTGCACCGGACACTGTCCGGTGTGCCAGACCAGGGCAGCCTTCGGTTTCCTTTTTGCTTCTTTCTTTTGAGACCTAACTTGTTCTTTTGATTGGTTTGTGTTGAACCTTTGGCACCTGTAGAATGTATAATCTTGAACAAACTAGTTAGTCCAATTATTTATGTTGGGCAATTCAACCACCAAAATCAATTAGGAAAAGGTTTGACCCTATTTCCCTTTCAGATAGGAGGTCGCACCCGGAGGTGGAATCCATGATTTGATCTATTCGTGGAAGTGGATATGGGTCCTTGGGACAAGGCTTATTGAGGCTGGTGTAGTCGATGCACATATGAAGCTTCCCATTAGCCTTGTGGACGATGACTAGATTTGCCAGCCATACTGGGTGATGGACCTCTTCAATGAAGCCAGTGTCCAGCAGCTTCCGGACCTCCTTACGGACGGATTGTCTCCGAGGCTTCTGACTCACCGGTTTGGTGTCAGGGTGGATCTTTAGATGGTGCTCGATCACCTCCCTAGGGATCCTAGGCATCTGTGACAGTTCCCATGCGAATACGCCGGCATTTGCCTGGAGGAAGGCGACGAGCGCGAGTTCCTATTTCTCCTCTAGAGCACCCACGATGCGAGTGGTCTGGGAGGAAACCGCGCTGAGTCGGATGGTCTTGACGGGGACGCCGTCTGCCCCAGATGGCTGCACCTTAGGCACCTTGGCAGGCGTCTTGGTACAGGAAGTCGAGGGGTCCCTGCCCCCGTCGTCCGGGCGAGCGGCTTCTGCTGCCAGGGCGTGCATCTTCTCGACGACTACAAGTGCAGCAGGGCGGTCGCCACGCACGGTGAGGACCCCAGCAGGGGACAACATCTTGAGGACCAAGTACCCGTAATGGGCAATGACCATGAACCGGTACAGGGCCGGCCTGCCAATGATGGCATTGAAAGGGATGTTAACCTCCACAACGTCAAACTGGACATTCTCAGTGCGGAAGTTCTCCTCGGTCCCAAATGTAACTGGGAGTGCGATGCTCCCAAGGGGATACACCGGTTGAGGGCCCACTCCGGAGAATGGGCGTGAGGGCCCTAGTCGGGACCCTGGGATCTGCAGCTGCTTGAATGCAGTGTGGCTGATGACGTTGAGCCTAGCCCCACCATCAATCAGCACATGATGCAGCTTCATGTTGGCGATGTCAGGGTCGGTGTTGAGTGGTAGTATACCAGCCCCTGCCATGTTTTCGGGGCAGTCAGATGCCCCAAAGGAGATAGTGGTGCTCCGCCACCGCTGATGTGGGGCTACCTTTGGGACCCCTGGGGCCGCCGAAAGGACCTCACGGCGTAGGGACTTCACGTTCCTATGGGAGGTGAGCTCCCAGCTTCCGCCATACATTACGTACAACTTCTTGCAGCGGTCGTCGTCATCACCAGAGTCGGAGTCTCTAGTGATGATGTCCTTGAGAACCTGATCGGGGGTCTAATACTCGAGGCCCCGTTCTCCCGCGGCCAGCTCGCCTTCGTCGACCTTCTCCTTGCCAGGCCGGCGGCGAGGCGGCGAGCCATCCCTAGAGGCCTGCTTGTGCCGCTCGCTGATGCGCTTCACGAGCTTCAGGATCTCCCGGCATTCCGAGGCGCTGTGGCGACTGTTGGGGTGGACAGGGCACGACCCACTGTCACTTCCCTGTTGCCGGGGGCGCTTGCCGCGCTCATCTCGGCCCCTAGTCGCAGCTGCGGCGACCGGAGCACCAGACTGCGGCCTATCGTGACCGTGGTTCTTCTTCTTCTTCTTGCCACCGCCCTAGGTGGTGGGACCTGAGCCGCCCGTCTGGGTAGCTCCGGTTTGCGGCGCTGAGTGCCATGCACGGCCCTCAGCAGCTCTGGCACATTTGTCGGCCAGAGTGAAGAGCGTCGTGACAGTTTCCACGTCATGCGTCGCCAATTTCTCCAACATCTTCTTATCATGCACCCCCTGTCGGAAAGAAGTGATAATGGAGGCATCGGAGATGCGAGGTATAGTCCCCCATACCTTGGTGAAACGGGAGATGAAAGCCCGGAGAGTCTCCTTGGTTTCCTGCCTCACTGCATGGATATGAGCCTCCACACCATGCTGCTGGTAAGCACTGGCGAAGTTCACTGTGAACCGTGCACAGAGCTCTTCCTAGGAGTAGACCGACCCCGGGGTGAGGTTCATGAGCCAGGTCCGGGCCGGGCCGGTCAAGGCTACATGGAAGTAGCTTGCCATCACATCAGTGTTTCCACCAGCGCCCGTAATGGCGGTGACGTAGACGTAGACCTGCAAGAATTCTGACAGGTTCGACGTACCGTCGTACTTTTTTGGCAGGTGTGGCCGGAACTTGGGTGGCCAAGTCGCCGCGCGGAGATGATCCGCTAGTGCGGCGTAGCCCACGCCGACCAATGGGACACCCACCTGGTTTCAGGCATCCCTTGGAGTTTGTGGTGAAACTGGAGCGAAGTCCTGGTCGAGGTTGTGACCCTCGAAGTTTTGCCAGTGCTCACGCGCCCTCTCCAGAGAGATCCGAGCATCCTCGCTTGCACGCCTACGGTTGAGCTCTACTCGTAGGTCGTCATCCCTCTCCAGAGAGATTCGGGCATCCTCACCCACACGCCTGCGGTTGAGCTCTGCCCGCAGGTCATTAGTCCGTGCACCCCTCACTGAAGGTGAGTGCATAGATGCCGACGCCTCACGCTGACGCCGGAATGACCGAGCCCTGGGCCTGGCCGAGCCAGAATGTGCCATGCTGAGGAGTCGATCAACATCTTCACGCCACTGCCTCATGGCCCCCGATGAGGCCATGGAACTTGGGGGGTTGCGTAGCAACTCCCTGGCTACAGACAACACCCCAGGAGCAGCCCTTGACGGAGCCCTGGATGTCTGCACATGCGTGTGCTGCTGCGCAGCGTGCATAGCAGCAGCACCAGTCGCAGGGCGGTTGGAGCTTCGTGGCATGGAAGATGCTGCCTCTTCCTCCATCAGGAAGTCCTTAGGAATAAAGTCACGATGCTCGATGATCTGAACCATCATGTTGAGCAGGAAAACAGGCGAAAAACCTAAAGCCAAGGCCCCTACCTGGCACGCCAAATGTTGGTGGGAGAAATCCACCGGTCGGGTGGCGGAACGCACCCGTCCTAATCCTAAGATGAGGAGGGGGCCTAAGCGGTTTGCCTGTCTGTTGGAAGGTGGATGAACACATGAGGACACGAAGGATTATAGTGGTTCAGGCCGCCAGAGCGTAATACCCTACCTCCACTATGTGTAAGCTGTATTGAGTATGAGTTTGAGCGTGTGATTGTGTTTGTCCTTGCAACGCTGTGTGCCTTCCCTTTTATAGTTTAAGGGAGGCACATACAAGGATGCTGAGCCCCGACATGTGGGCCCAGGAGCATAATGGAAGAAATACATTATGGGAATAACTAATGCTGACAGAGTAACACATGAGTAATCAGCGGAAGTCATGATGGCTGCACTCCATGCAGCATTGATAGCCAGTAACCCGCACGAGTAATGGTGAGTGATTGCCCTTGATATAGTAACATGCGAGTAATTGTGTGGCCCACGTATCGTGGACTGGGCACGCCGCTTGTTAGTGGGATGGACAAGCACATGCCTTATTCGTAATGAATGCGAAGGCGCGTGTAGCCCAGAGGCGTCATGCCAGGTTCCTCCCGTTGGCTTATGCCGTGCGTAGTATGGCACGTGGCAGCACCGGGTCCCCGCTTGAGCGGGGAGCAGGAGCGTATGCGGACAGGTCCGGACACGTGTCGGCACCGGACCCCCACCTAGGCCCTGATTAAAGCCCGGGCGTGTTCTGTCCTGGAACCTTGGGACTCTACTGTGGGCGGCCCGGACCCCATACGGGGGGGGGGGTCCGGATCCCATTCCAGGGGTCCGGTCCATACATGTGGGGGGTCCTGGACCAAACTTGGAGGTTCGGAATGTATATCCAGGGGTCCGGCACTTCCCCATGGAGGTCCGGACCCACTGTTGATGTCTTGGAGTATATCACTTTCTCTGGACACGTGGCGGCCCCGGACCCACCTATGTGGTGGGGTCAGACGGTGTTGCTGGCCCAAAGTAGTCGCCCGAGGCTGGAGCGAGTTATGGCCTGGTCCCACGTACAACTCCTTTACCACGCGACGTCTTCATACAGTAGTAAGGGGTACCCTAGTTTCAGGGTACCGACAAACACTAAGAGGGGTATTTACCACTAGAAGAAAACATCCACATCATTTCACCTTCCTCATTATTAAGTTGTATTGTAGACACTAACTCAACTACTTCCAACCAAGAGTGATATATCTCCTTACTAACACATCTTCTAAAAGTGCATTTTAAACTAGTACCATCCCAAAGATTAGCTATATGGTTTTCTTTTTTCATTTACAATCCTGTATAGGGGCAAAAGCTGGATTGCAAGGCTAGGAGAGCCAAGCTAATTATCCTCCCAAAAACTAATCTTCACACCATTACCCACTTTTCATTTACAACCCATCTTAGCTACTAGAGCTACCCACATGATGACATGAATCCCTTAAAGAAGTTTGAAGCTCCTACTATCTTCGAAAGGAACACATTGTGTTTCCTGGTCTCATACTTATAGTCAATCAACTCTTTCCAAACCTTCCCTTAGGAATGTCTAAAATCCTAACACATGGAAACTAGTTCTTAATTGACCAAGTGACACTTGTGACTATTCTCAAAGTCATTTTAGATACAATTTGTCATCTAATAGTTCAATATTTTTTTTGTTGAAGATAGTTTGACAGTGATTATATGGGTTAGGTCATGCGATCGGAAGCTAAAGGTAAGAACACGAGAAACACAAAGATTTATATAGGTTCGGGCTCTCTATGCGAAAGAAAACCCCGAGTTCTATTTGTGGCTGTTGTCTATTGCTATGTAATATGATATGTGTGACCAGATTTTGATATGCCCTCATGGGGCTCCCTCACGCCTCCTTTTATATGCTACGGAGGAGTGATGGTGATAGGCATCGAGTTAGTTATCTATTTGGACTTGTGATCGAATCGATCTCGAGTTGTATTTGAGTAGAACTCTATCTTTATAGTTGTACCCTATTTTTTTTTCTTATTTGCTAGGATCTTGCCATAAATTTTAGGGTCTTGATCGTATCTTCTATTCTAATAAGATCTTGCCACATTTATGTTTTTGAAATCCTTCTAGCGATATGCCTCCTTTTGATCGTGGTTGCTGAACCTTTAGGCTACCACATCTCCTATGCTATGTGTTGGGGGCCTTCGGCTTCCGAAGGTCCTCAAAAACATGATTTGACAATGTTCTTCAAGAGAAATATGTAAACAGGTACCTTCGAAGTTAGATTGCGGGTATACAAAAGCACGGTTAAAGACGAAGCTTGACTGGGACGAAAGGCGATCACGACGAAGGACAAGACGATCACGAAGCTATGTGCAGAAAAGCTTCGGCGTAACAGCAGAAAAGGGGAACCGACTTAAAGATGAAAAACCAAATTAGACCTCGAAGAATTACTATAAAGTTATTGATAAATGTAAAGGGTATTAATGTAATTTTATACGGGCTGCGTCCCGTGTCTATAAATAGATGAACAGTACTCTCGTACTGTTCACGCTGATTTGACATTTGCTTTGGCATCACACCTGTATTCACATTCCTTCACAAGCCGAAGGTACATTTGTAATTTACCGTTGTTTACATAAGTAATATAAGTAAAAATAAACTAATAATAATGTTTACAAAGGTTATATTATTTTCTGTATTCTGTGTTTGAATATTCTTTGTCTTTTATCATGATCATGAGGGTTTGTTCTTCATGACCTTCGTCCGAAACCCATTATATCCGAAGGGAAATAATGATTCAGAGGACGAAGGGTTTTGATATTTAACATTTTGTGTTGTCTTGTTCTTGATTCATAGCCTTTGAGAACAAGTCCCCAACACTATGTAAGAGGGAGATGCACTATGATCTTTTCTTGCACCCTAAATAGTGACATGGATATATTAAGGCCATGTTTGGATCTAGGAGCTAAAATAAACTGACTAAAGTTTAGCTCCTCCTTAATAGCTTAAAGTAACTAAAATGATACTATCTCTGATGTTTAATATTTGTCGTTCACTAGTTCATTTTTCAACTAAAACGTGACAAATAAAAAAGAACGGAGCGAATAACTTTTTACTATTTTAATTACTTTTAGCCCTTCCTATTGTTTTAGCTCTTGATAGAAAACAGACAAATCTCTCGTATTGAAAGAAGCTGCATGTCTAAAGTTATAAGTATTTCGGAATTAGATGTCAAATCTGGAGAAACATTGGAACTAATGGTAAAATATTAAAATTTCTTGCATGTAGAAGCCGCTCGTGGTGCCCAAAGAAGCCACTCGAGCAGTCGAGCTCCATGGATGGGGACGGGTTGAGCGGTGAACACGACGCGAAACTAGCGAGAGAGAAAATGATGAATCGATGTGTTTTGTATAATCAGTGATAGCAAGGAGTTCGATAGATTTTGTAAATCTAGGAGCCATATTTGAATTTAGGTGGACAAACAAGTTAGGAAACATGTCATTTAAGGATAACAAACTATTGTCCGGTTAAGAGAAGCATTTTCTTAAAAGCCAATTTTCTTAAAAGCCGACTTTCTCGCATTACAAAACTGAAATCACATTTAAACCTCTTTTTAATGGTTTTAAGATAAAACTATGAAAATAAATATAAAATAATTTTTAATGGTTTTCATCAAATAGTTTTTAATTTTTTAACAGCGACCTAACCAAACAGACTCTTAAGCTTTTGTTAAAATTAAACTATCAAAAATCATAATTTCTTTTAAAAAACTGTACGTATTTCATTTTTATTGATATATTAGATTTCAAGTTCTGATTCATTCTATATCAAATATATTAAAAAATCTATTAACATAGTTTCTTTTTACATCTCTTATTATAATATAATTTAAATTTAAAATTTAATTTATTAATGAACTAAATAATAAAATATATCTATAAAATTTAAAGAATTTTTTCAAAACTTTAAATAGCTTAATTGACATTTGTATTACGATTGTACTCCTTTTTCCTTCGAAGTTGAAGCTGATTTTACCAATTGTCAAACACCCCATACACCTGCCTACAAAACCACTCGGCCTGGATCTGGAGCAGAGAGAAGGGACGCGAGGACTCTCTTTGAGATTTCACGATCCTCACGAAACCGCCTTTCCGCTACCTACAAAACCCCAAGGCCTGCAATCCTGCATCTGGGTTTTGGAAAGGAAACCCTCGCCCTACCTATTCGTGGGAACCGGCCATCTCATGATCCGTCACCCAGCAGCTTCTTACCCACTTCTTCGCCGTTTACTGCAGCAAACATCTGATTTGGGAGATTATGGGTGCTATTTCCTATCTCTCATCTTATCTATCGCATGACAGGTAAATCTGCGGCGCCCTCGATTGTCGATTCGGCCGGGGGTGCAGAAATCCGATGATAACCTATTATTCCAGATTCCATGAAGTGCGCGTGAAAGTTACAAACATATCTCGAGGAATCAGCTTTCTAAAGCACGCGTTCTGACTTCTGAGTTACTTTGTTTTGGTATGTTTCTTGGTGATATTGACTATTGAGGGCCTGGATCTATGCGCTCGTAGAAATGCCTAATCTCTTGTAAATAGGTTGTGGTTTCAACCTCATTTCCGAGCTGACTAGATGGTCGATTTATTTTTATGGGGGCTATTCTAATCCGTCAGCCTGATGATTAGCATTCTTTGCACAAAAAACGGAGATCTGAATGTGCTTTCCGTCGAAGCCTGCTTGACCGCTGTGGTGGGTCATGTGAGCTCAGCTCGTTGATCTCCCTGACTACTACCTCCGTGGCTCCGTTCCAAATTATAAGTAATTTTCTCTCAGGGAAACTACCAGCTACTACACACACATGCATGCATCTATCTGTCTATCTATATATATATATATATCCTCGCCCTTCTTCCACCACTGACTGGCTGAGCAGGCTCCGGGAGATGCATATGTAGATGCAAGAGTTATGAAGGCTATCCCAGATTGGATTGCGGTGCCTAAATTCATTTTTAACTTGTTTAACGAGTTCTTTATCACTATCTGAAAAGCTGTTCCTATTATAGAGTACTGCAATGCACCGTGGTCTGCTTGTGATTTGGTCAGCATCACATTAATGATTTTGCTTTAGCTTGACTGATATTCGAGGTACAAAATGCAGTATTTAACCCTATGGACAAAACTGGAAGATTATGTGAATTAAAGAAAGTTGCATCTGCTGTGCTCCTGGTTCATGGGGGCACAATGGCATGATGACTATCTAGGGGAATCTCTGATGCTAATGCTAATACAAATTTTCTTATCTAGCTTACACGGTGGATAGGTTAATGCGTGTAGAACCATGCTAGTGATAGATATCCTTTGAACCTGGAGTAAAGCATTTTATATGCTTATTTACGGCCATAAAAGTTTTCTGGCATCTCATATGTGACTGAGATAAGCCATTTTAGCTTGGGTGTTGGTTGCCTGGAATTAAGTCACTATCTGTTGATCCTTTCCTTTCAGAAACATGTTTGGTTTGTGTGTTGTCATATTTTTGCCACTTCACCGCATAAGAAAAATGTCAGATAGTGAGAAGATTGAAGAAAGACAAGAACATCTGCAGTGTTGCCAATTCAATCTTGCGATGCAAAAGTATGATGACTTGGGGAATCTACAGCAATCTTGTAATATTGTTTTGAAAACCCTATTTATTTTCTTGTAACATGTGCCTCTTGCTTTCTTTCTTTTTTATTATATATTTTTTTCGCTTTTGGTGCAGTTTGGAAGAGTTATGTTTTGAGTCTGCATGAGTTGCCATCACAACAATTGACTGCATGAAAACAGTAATAGCAAGAAACAGGACAAGGACATCTTCAGTGTTCCCAGTATCAGGGAAGTAACTGCATGATCACTGTCTTGGGGAATCTCTGTTTCCAATATCAGATTCGACTTATTTTCTTGCAAGTTGTCTCTTCTCTTGTGATCATGTTTGGCTTTCTGTTCTTTGATCATGTTTGGCTTTCTGCTCTTTTGAAGCTTGGCTTGTCCAGTGTTGCCTATCATATTCCAAATATCAGACCATTCTTATTTACTTCGACCATCCTGGCTGAGAGCGCTTTGACAAGTATCCCTGATGTACAATTGCATTTTGTGCTAAAAGAAGATTATTTGTGAAAGCATGAGTCCACTCCACTTGCAAAAACGCCAATGCATAGTACCTTGAATTTTTTTTTGAGTTTCTGTTCATTTTGGAGGCAAATAGTTCAATGGTTCGGTTTTGTTATGGGGTAGTCATTTTGATATACCAGCCTGATGATTATAGTGTTTGCATTAAGAATGGAGATCTGAATGCATTTATCCCGTTGAAGCCCGCTTGGCCACTGCTGCCGCTGCTGGTACTACTACTGCCTTCTCTGGTGCTGATGCTGCTGCTGCTGCTGCTGCTGTACTACTACTACCTTCTCGGCCATCGTCGTCGTTGTTTGTCCATCTCCCTGTGCTTCCCCCTCTCTCTGGCTGCTTGCTTGATGCCTGCATCCGTATGGATGTGTGTGATTCTGTGAACCAAGCTGGGCTCCGGGGAATGCATATGCAGATGCAAGGCTTATGAAGGCTTGGCACAAATGCCCCCTACCGAACAATTTTGCCATGTAAAAGTAGTATCTCTATATGGTTGGTGTCTTTACTCTCGTTTTTTTTTGGCAACCCTGTTTGCTGAATTGTTGCCCTTAACTGCAATGTCAGTGATCTCTAATTTCACCGTTTATTCTTAGGCTTATGAAACAAATGTGGAAAAGTTGTGTATTGTTAGATGTTCTCTTCCATCTCGATTTGGATCTTAATTTACATGTCCATAGTGGTCGATGATTCAAGGTTTTTTTTTTTGAAGTAGACGAGTGATTTGGAATGGCAACATAGGGCCTGTTTGGCATGGCTCCAGAGCAAAACTCCAAGGAGGAGCTGGCCAGAGCATGCCAAACACCCTAACTCCAGAGTTATAAACTCTATGGAGTTTTTGGAGCTGCAGTACAATTTTTTGGAGTACCTCTTTTGCTGCTCTGAAAACTCCAAAAAAAACAACCTAGTCATGGAGTTTTGAGTTATTTACCCGCCATTGCCACTAGTTATGAGAAACAATCTAAACTCTGGAGCAGAGCTGCTCCACCCAGAGTTTAGTAGAGCTGCTCTGGGGTGGAGCAGAGCCATGCCAAACACACCCATAGTCAGGTACCCTGCTTTGCAATCAAGGTGAGACGAAATGAACTTTTATGATCATTCATTTAATAGATGGACGTTGAGGGTAGGCCTTTACCGAATGTCTCAGAATCAGCTAATCTTAACCATTTTGTGATTTATTTCAGGAGCAACCACTTTATATTTCCTGAAGGTCACTAATGCAGGTCAAAAGTGGAATAGAAGAAGATTCGGCTTAAATGCGCATATGAGGCACGTTGGCAAGAAAACGAAGAAAGGACTCACCAACATGTGCACCAAGGCTTTGAGAGAAAAAGACGATGATGCCGCTAGTAGATTCTATGGTTGAATGTATAGGGTTTGAGGTCATGGTTGTAACTTCACACAAAGTTGTACGATGGGGTGTCCCTAACTCCCTGTAAATAGGTAAACAACCCATATACAGGCAAGCTCGAGATACCTGAAGAACTTGCTTGTGTAATTTCGAACGCTCAACTTTTAAAGTTTTAGAACATTTGGATACTTCATTATCCTTTCTATTCTTTGAAGTTACTCTCGTAATTTTTCATTTGTAATCAAGAAAAGGACAAATGATGAAGTAAACTTTTAGAGTAATAATGAGATAATTCAACCTTTCATTGAGAACCTATAATTATTCTAACCTTCTCCCTTTAATCTATTAGTTCTCATGAATAGATTAAAGGTGAGAAGACTTTCTAACTCTATTGTGTTGCCCTGTTTTTCTAGGAATCTCAACAGATGACCAACAAGTATTTGTTAAAGCGTGGATGTAACTAGTGCTAGTATAGACACATTCGTTTAATAGATGAGTGGGTGTTGTTAGACCATGGATGTTGGTATGAATGACATTCATTCAATATGAGGGCATTAGGCCTGAATATATAAATTGATGTAGTATAGGAATGTGTACAACAATTACTATATATGAGAACGAATACAATAAGGGTGTATGCATAGGCATCGAACGCCTCACTCAAACTTAAGGTGGATCAAACACACTAAGTTTGGAGAGATAAAACCTATGTTTAGCTTTGATCCACGCCTTCATAAAGAAATCGGCCACTTGAAGCTCTGATTACACATAGTGAAGATCAATCACATCATCCTGAACCTGTGCACATGTGTAATAGGTTTCAACATCTACATGCTTAGTAAACTCATAATTGATCGGATCACAATATAATGTTAGTCAAAAGAGGTGTTAGCACAGAGATAAACACTAAAATCTGCAAGCAACTAGCATAATCAAGTCATCTCTGCCATCATAAGAGCCATAACACAACTCAGTCTTTGTACTCGAATGAGAAATTGTTGTCTGCTTCTTAGTCTTCCAAGCAATAAGAGAGCCACCAAGAAAAACAAAATATGCAGAAATAGATTGATGATCAAAAGAATCACTAGCCTAGATCACATCACTGTAAAGAACTTGTGCATGGAAAGAATATATACTCCCACGAGGATAATGTAAGACATGAAGCAGGTGACTAGTGGAGCTGAGTGGGGCCCAAAACAAACTAAGTAAGAATATGCATAGAATAATAAATATCAGGACTAGTGACACCATGATAAAGAAGACTCTTGACTATGTGACGATAGCAGGTAGGATCAACAAGTGACACTAAGATGAACGTTGAGTTCAATGGGAATCTCAAAGGTACTATGATTAGTAAGAGAAGCATGATCAAGACCATGAGTGTACTTTTCTTGAGATAAAATCCCTTAGGCGTGGAGGAAACCTTAGTCCCAAGAAAATAACTAACATCACCAAAATTAGATATAAGAAACTGGTCACCTAAACATGCCTTCACAAAGGCAATATATTGAGGATCATCACCAATGATAATTTGTTAATGCTCAAGGAAGAACATGCCCCAGTAGCCAGGATCCTAGTACAAAGAGGCTACCATGGGGCCCACCTACTGGTACCACCACTCTTGGGACCCATGATTTGGAGACTTCCTCTAGTCTTAGCCATATGATGGGTTTGATGTTGGGTACCTTGTCATTAAAGCACCTGAAGGTGTAGTTACACACTAGGTCTTCTAAAGAGCCACAAAGACATGGGGCCATTAAACCGTGAGGTGTTCTAAGGACTAGGGCTCATGGTCCCTTGGAACAACAAATGGTGGAACCATCTAAGTATCAAGGGTGCCTTGTGTCTTGGTGCAATGACGATTGCTCTATGCTCTTGGGGCCCCTCTTGTCCTAGGGCGCTCATATGTGCAAGTCCTTGGGGTCCCTCATGCCTCGATATTTTATGAAGTATAGGATCTGATAAAGGGCAAGGCCCGATCTTTCGTGAGGTATGATAACTTGATTGGGTGGAGATCTTGATGTTGATGATCCAAGGCTCCGAACGAACGGATTCTCACAATCACTACACCACTGCTCCGTTGGTTATCACCCGTGACACATGAGTGACCTCACCACGAAGGCTTATCCCTGCAAGCGCAATCAAGAACACAAGCAAGAACAAGAAGAACGCAATCAAAACTGCATTGATCATGAAGCGGGGTCTCACAAACAGATGAATGGCGATAATGTTCGATGACAGGTATGATCTAAGCAAAACCCAAACCCTAATGTGGTGTCAGCTGCTAATAAAATAGAGGTTAGGGGCATGCATGACCCCTGGTTGCACCCCTAATGGTCTCCAACATGATACACGACCGAACAGCCCAACAGACGGTGTCGCAGCACCAAAACAAAATCTGAACGCTGACTTGTTTCGATGATTCTCGCTGACTCCGGATGAATTTTATGGTGATTCTAGTTGGGTTGGAAAGCTTATCTCCTTAGCTTTCCATTCATATAAATCCCAACCTAATTGGAGTTTGGATTAGTTGGGTGAAGCTTCTGTTATGGTTTAATTGGACTCTAGGTGAGCACAAAGGGGGTGCTGGTCTCACCGGAGATGAAGGTGGCGGTGGAGCTTGCTCAACCGAGTTCAGGGGAGGGGAGGAGGTAAGGTTACTGGTGCAGGTTGAAGGCGAGCTTCAGGCGCTCCTTTTATAGGTGTCCGAGGAGGGGAGCCTTGCTCAGCTAGCCTCTAGTGAGCAGGGCGGCGCTATGGGGTGGGGACGATGAAGGATGGTGGGGACGCAACTTCTCGCTGAGGGGAAGACAGGGGTGACATGCATGTTTGCGTTCGTAGCTGAGGAGGACAAGGTAGTGCTTACTTCTGTTGTGCACGATGTTGAGGGGAGAACAGAGGCCGTTGGCGATGATGTGCACCACTTTGAGCTCGTGAAGCTGACGATGGTGATAGGTGGTGCTGAGCTGTCAGTGGGGGAGATGGGAGGGAGGACACAGGGTTGGGATGGGCCGATGTGGGCCAGAGAGGAGCACAGACACGAGGGGATCCTGGGCTAGATTGGTTTGGGCCGAGTGGGGGAGATGGTTCTCTCTTTTTTCTTCTTTTTTTAATATGAACATGTGTATATATATTTCTAAGTGTGGAATAAATCCCTATTGATTTATGAAACAAGGTAAAATAGCTAAGTGTGGTGCTTTTAACAATCATCATCCATGATAGAGAGTTTTTCAAAAATAGATGTGCTTATGCTAGTATTTATGAATATGTATATAGGGTTACCTTAACTAATTCCTTTCCTTAAAAATTGGGATGCTACATATGAGCAGGGAGTTTGAGATGAGCATGATGGGAGAGCTCAACTTCTTCCTTGGGCTACAAATCTAGCAGACCCAAGACGAGACTTCTGTGCACCAAGGCAAATACACAAAGAATGTCCTAAAGAAGTTTAACATGGGCAAGGCCAAGCCTCTTTCGACGCCCATGTCCACCACGACGGTGCTGGATGCCGATGAGGACAACAAGCCCATAGACTAGAAGAAATACATGAGCATGATCAGCTTCCTCCTATACCTGACTGCGATGATGCCGAATATACACTTTGCAGTGTGTTTGTGTGCTTTCTTCCAGGTTTCCCCGTGCAATTCCCACATGCAGGCTATCAAACAGATTATGAGGTACCTTTGTTTCACTACTGAGTCTGGTTTATGGTACTTCTCGTCTTCTGTCATGTCCATGTGTGTATTCAGATGCTGATTTTGTGGGATGTCATTTGGATCACAAGTCTACTTCTAGGATTTGTCATTTTTTGGGGACTTCGTTTGTTTCCTGGTCTTCGCACAAACAGTCTAGCGTTGCTCAGTCTACTATAGAGGTTGATTATGTTGTTGCCACTAGGAGTTGCTCGTAGTTGCTTTGGATGATGGTTACTTTGTGAGATTTTGGCTTCGATTTTCATCATGTGCCCTTGCTTTGTGATAGCATGAGTGCCATAAGTGTTACCGAGAATCATGTGATGCATTCGAAGGGGACATCGATTTGCGCCACGTTGATACCCATAGGCAGCTTGCTGACATTTTGACAAAACCCTTCGATCAGTCCTGAAAGGATCACGATGCCCAAGAGGGGGGTGAATTGAGCTTTTCTAAAATTCCAACCAAAAGTTAAACCCTAAGCATAAGCCCAACTTCACCCAACTACTAGCAATAAGTAAATACTACTAGAAAAACAACAACCCTAAATCATTACTACAAATACTTGCTAAGCAATTGCACTAAGTAAAATGCTCAAAGTAAATGCAGAATGTAAAGTAAGGGTAAGAACACCTGTTGGAACAGGTATTGGTACCCTCACATATTCTCACAACTTGATAGTTTTTAGAGAAAATAGGCAAATGGTGATATTTTGCATTTGGGTATTACACTAGAGGTTTCATGTATGAATTGAGTTGTGAATACTCCCCCTAAGTGCAGTGCCACATGCATATCTCAAAAACCAACAATTGCATAGTAAATGAAATTTAAGTACCAAAAGCTTAAAAGCTAGAACTTGTCAAGTTTTAGCCCGAGTTAAGCTTTTTCACTCGCTTTGTTGGTGGTTATCTCAACTAGGTTAGACAAGCCCTAGATGCAATACAAGAAATTAAAATATGCAATGCAAACTTGACATCACAATTTTATGAAAGTAAAATTTCTGAGATCAAGAATATTTAGCTCATTCCTCAACATACAAAAGCAGGTTTTGTCTAAAGACATTGTGAAAATATTCGCTAATTGATCTTCCAATCTCACTCCTTCTAATATTATATCTCCTTTAGCAACATGATCTCTAAGGAAGTGATGACGGATATCAATGTGCTTGGTGCGAGAGTGTTGTATAGGATTCTTAGCAATTTTAACAACACTCTCATTGTCACACAACAAAGGTACCTTTTCTAGAACTACACCATAGTCTAGAAGAGTTTGTTTCATATAAAGAATTTGTGTGCAACAAGCACCCGCGACAATGTATTCCGCTTCAGCGGTTGACAAGGCAACACTATTTTGCTTTTTAGAAGTCCATGAAACTAGTGATCTCCCAAGCAAATGGCATCCACCGGATGTACTTTTCCTATCAATTTTGCAACCTGCATAATTTGAATTGGAATAGCCAATTAAATCAAAAGTAGCTCCTTTGGGATACCAAAGGCCAACACTTGGTGTGTGCTTAAGATACCTAAGAATTATTTTAACAGTGCTAAGAAGAGCTTTCTTAGGGATTGCTTGAAATCGAACATAGATACAGACACTAAACATGATCTTGGGCATAGATGCGGTAAGATATAATAAACTACCAATTATAGAACGGTAGAGAGTTTGATCAAACGAGTTATCTCCCTCATCTAAGTCGAGATGTCCATTTGTAGGCATGGGTGTCTTGATTGGTTTGCACTTCTCCATTTTGAATCTTTTCAACAAGTCTTTGGTGTACTTCTCTTGCGAGAGGAAGTTGCCATCTTTCATTTGCTTGACTTAGAAGCCGAGTAAGAAGGTTAGCTCACCAATCATTGACATCTCAAACTCCTTAGACATCAACTCACCAAATTCCTTGCAATGACAATCATTTGTCGAGCCAAAGATTATATTATCAACATAAACTTGACAAATAAAAATATCACTGTTATGTTTCTTTGTGAATAGAGTGGTGTCGACGGTCCCGATCTTGAAGCCCTTATCAATGAGGAAGTCGCGAAGACGCTCATACCAATCCCTTAGAGCTTGCTTTAGACCATATAGCGCCTTGGACAACCGGTAAGCATGATTAGGATATCTAGGGTCTTCAAACCCGGGTGGTTGCTCAACATATACTAGTTCATTTATTAAGCCATTTAAAATGCACTTTTTACATCCATTTGATAAAGTTTTATGTCATAGCAGGATGCATATGCAAGAAGGATACGAATGGCTTCAAGTCGAGCAACAAGTGCAAAGGTCTTTCCAAAATCTAAACCTTCAACTTGAGAGAACACCTTTGCAACAAGCCTTGCCTTGTTCCGCACAATCACACCTTGATCATCTTGTTTATTTCGGAACACCCACTTTGTTCCAATGATTCTTGCATCTTGTGGAGGCTTCTCCAGGGTCCAAACTTGATTCCGGGTGAAATTGTTTAATTCTTCATGCATGGCATTCACCCAGTCCGAATCCTATAGCGCCTCATTTATATGTGTAGGCTCAACACAAGAAACAAAAGAGTGATGTTCAATAAATGAAGCATATCTTTGAGAACGAGTAATAACTCCTTGTGAAGGACTCCCAATGATAAGATCTTGTGGATGTGCTTGTAGTAGTGATGAGTTCCTCTTGTCAACCACTTGGGAAGAAGATCTTGGAACATCAACATCTTTGGCTTGTACCCTTGCTTGTTCATGAGAGACAAATGTATCTTCATTTGCATGCCTCTCATATTTTTCATCATCATGTGGTACATTTGATGAAGAAGGCATGTTGATAGCTTGCACCTCTTCTTCATCTTCTTTTGGTTTGATGGCTCTAATAGGCATATTCTTCATGGCTTCCCTAAGTGGTTCATCACCTACATCATCAAGATTTTCAAGTGCAATTTGGGAGCCATTAGTATCACCAAATTCCACATCATATGTTTCTTCCACCACGCCAGTGGCATGATTGAATACTCGATGTGCTTTGGATTTTGATGAATAACCAAGTAAGAAACCAATGTCACAATGTCTTTGAAACTTCCCTAGGTGATGACCTTTCTTATAGATGTAGCATTTGCATCCAAACGCCTGGAAGAAAGAGACATCTAGCTTTTTCCCATTTAGCAGTTCATAGGGAGTCTTCTCAAGTATCCGGTGAGAAAATAGTCTGTTTGATGCATAGGATGCAGTGTTGAGAGCTTCAGCCAAAACATCTCTGGTGTGTTATACTCGTCAATCGTTGTCCTTGCAAGAGTGATCGAAGTTCTGTTCTTTCTTTCAACAACTCCATTTTATTGAGGTGTATACATTGCAGAAACTTCATGCTTGATCCCAATTTCATCACAGTATTCATGAATATTGGTGTTGTCAAATTCCTTTCCATTGTCACTTCTTATTTTCTTGATTTTGCAGTCAAATTCATGTTGAGCTTTCTTGGCAAATTTCTTGAATATTGATGCAACCTCAGACTTGTCATGAAGAAAGAACACCCAAGTGTATCTTGAAAAATCATTAACAATTACCAGACAATAGAGGTTGCCACCAGCACTAGCATAAGTTGTTGGTCCAAATAGAGCCATGTGAAGTAACTCTAGTGGCCTTGATGTTCACATAAAAGCTTTTGTAGTATGAGTGTTAGCAACTTGCTTTCCATCCTGACATGCACTACAAAGCTTGTCCTTTTCAAATACATCATTCAATCCTCTAACCATGTCTTTCTTTAGAATTTTCTTGAGTGTACTCATTCCAACATGTGCAAGCCTTCTATGCCATAGCCATCCAAGAGATGCTTTCGTAAAGAGGCAAGTCCTTAGGTTTGCATCATCAGAAGAGAAATCCACTAATTATAGGTTGTTGTATCTAAATCCTTTGAATATCACTGACTCATCATCCATTTTAGACACAACAACCTTTGTAGGAGTGAATAAGCACTGAAGGCCAATATCACAAAGTTGACCCACTGATAGCAAGTTGAAGCTTAATGGTGCAACCAAGAGAACATTTGAAATTGAAAGATTATTTGAAATTGCCACCTTGCCAAGCCCTTGAACTTTTCCTTTTGAATTATCCGCAAAAGTGATTTTATTTTGTTCATCAACATCTTCATCAAGTGAGGTGAACATCAGTGGGTTGCCAGTCATATGTTGAGTGCATCCACTATCAATTACCAAATGGCTCCCACCGGTCTTGTAGTTCACCTACATGAACAAACAAATCAAGCTTCAATCTTAGGGGCCCTATTTTGCATAGGACCAGTAACTTTCTCAATCAAGGACTTTGCAACCCAAATTTGTCTAGGTCTACTCTTGCTTGGTGTACCTAGGAATGTTACTTTGACTTTTTCATTTGCAACTTTTCTTAGAACATAATGAGCATTGAAAGCAAATGGTCTTGAGTGCTTAAGCAAGGGAGTTGGTGGTGTGGCTTTGCAGTTGGGGCAAAATGTCATTCGTTTCCCCACTCATATCACTTGATTGGCTTAGGAGAGTTTGTTTTGCCTTGTATTGACTTGTTGCTTTCTTTTGCACAAAAGAATTGTATCCAATACCACTCTTATTATTTTTCATGACATTGTTCATCAGTAACTTGTTTTGACGGTATTGGCCTTTGCTGAACTTTTGTACACTTGTGGCAAGATGTTCTTTCTCAAGCTTAAGTTTCTTGACTTCATCTCTAAGCCTTTCATTGTCCATTTCCAACTCATTATTAACATCAATGATTTCTATAGCAACTTTTCCTTTAGTGGTTGCATCTGTCAAGTACTTCTTCAATTTCTGGTTCTCTAGTGTCATGACTTCAACTTTTTCAATCAATTCATCATGAAGACTAGACTGATCAACTTTGCTCAAATCATCACATGAGGTTGCTACATCAATCTTAAGAAGAGGGTTAATAGCCTCATGTGTGTTACAAGATAAAAACTCATTTGCAATAAGAAGATTATCATAATCAATTTTAATCTTTATATAATCTTCCTTTATTTTGACAAGCCTATCTTTTAGCTCCCTATTTGCTTCACTTAATTTTTCACATTTTCTTTAACATCTTTAAGGGAGGTCTTGAGCTCATTTTTGGTGGATGACATAGTTTTATTTTGTTCCTTCATTTCTTCACTAGCTTTAACAACTATGTCATACTTAGCAGTTAAGAACTCATTTTCATATTTTAGCTTGTCACATTTAGCTTTTCACTTTCTAATGATCTGAGTATATTCTTTAAGCAAGTCAGCTAATTCATCATAGATAGGAGAAGCATATTCATCATCATTATCGCTATCACAATCATCAACAATATCATTTTCAAGTTGTACTGTTGGAACTTGCTCTCAGCAGCAAGGAGGCCAACAAGGGTGAACGGTGGTGACAACAGGGTTACGTGCACGGGGGCAATAGCTCTGTTGATCTAGCCTCTCACGGGCAGAATGCGGGGGTATTTATAGGTATCTGAGGTCCCAGCGCCTTGTGTTAAGGACGCATGTGCCCTCAGACACCTAGTTTATCCCCAGAATATTCCCATAAAGTGGGGTTACAAGCCGTAATTACAAGAATGCCTTTACAAACTAGGCCCGTAACACAAAGGCGGCCACGCGGGGCCCGTTACAATGGGCCAGATCACACGTGGGCCTCAGAGCAGGACGAGGCCGTGCTACGGGGAGACGTCACCGCAGGCCTTCGTCTTGTACTGAATGAAGCGAAGGGTGTCCCTGCCCGTTTTGTCTTCGTCAAACCAGCGACTGCAGCGAGAGACCTCGAGCGAAGGGTGGCGTCTTTGCCTTCGCCCCAACATTTGCCCTCCGAGGGACCAGTTCGACAAAGTCACCTGGTGCCGAAGACGTCGCTAGATGGCGGAGACGCTGCCCTCGCTCGAAGTGGTTCCGCGGGGGTTTCTGATGTGACCGTTGATGGACGGCGTACTGTTGGATTGCGGGTTTCCCGAAGCGTCGCGCCCTGTCGGATTGCGGGTTTCCCGAAGAGCCGCGCCCTGCCTATAAAAGGGGGGCGGGGGCCGGCGCTGTTTGAACTTTGCCTTCCGCGCTCCGTGAAAACCCTAGCCTCCCGCCGCCTTGCTGCTCTTCTTCTTCCGCTGCTCCTTTTGCTCGTCGGAGTGCTGGCTCGAGTGAAGCAAACCGCTCGCCGCCGCCGACGGTACGTAGCAATGCCGTCCTCTTCTTCTTCCTCCGACACCACGCCGCCGGCCGCCGCCTCGTCTGAGGAGACGTTGAGTAGCGTGATGGTGGAGGAGTTGCGCGCCGGCGACTCCGTTGATTTTGGTGTGTCACGGATGACGTCAGCCCGCGTTGAAGATATGCAGCGGTTGGGCTACTTTGGCGGTGGAGTTGCTCGTGCTCCGGGGACGGAGGAAGTCCCCGAGCAGGAGGGTGAGTTGGTCGTTTTCGAGGCGTTCTTCGCCGCCGGTCTCCGCTTGCCTGCGCACCGGTTTGTCGGCGAAGTCCTGCGTAGATTCAATGTTCAGATACATCAGCTGACACCGAATGCCATGGTGGCGCTGGCGAAGTATGTCTGGGCGACGACTTCGTACGGCGGGCAGCCGTCTGTTGAAGTTTTTGCGAAGAATTATTGTTTGCATTGGCAGAAGAGGATGGTTGGGGACGGAGTTGCCCAGTTCGGGTCATGCACATTCACGCCGAAGACCGGCAAGACCACAATGCCAGTAGTGGAGTTGGTTCCGTGCGCCCGCAACAAGTGGGGCAATTGGAATGAATTTTGGTTTTACGTTGCGGAGGGTACTGTCGAAGGCCATAAAGGTCTCCCTGTGTCTGAGATGTGCTCTCATTATTACTCTGCGTATCCGCCTTTTGAAGTGGCAGAGGAAGATGCAGACGAAGGGGCCCTTCGGTGCGCCGCCGGTCAGAGCAGTGGGCGTGATTTAGTTGAAGAGTTTGTGGCGTATGGGGTGTGGCCCTTGGCGCACGGTTGGGTGCTGGGCGAAGTGTGCCCTCGCCAGATGCCTTTTCACGGAGGAAGGGTTGTGCGAAGCCCTGCCTTCGCACTGAATCTGCGGAACCGCGACCCGGCTGCCTTCGTGCGCGACACGGAGGACGGGGCCGTGCGGCTCGTGGGGCGTTACGTGCCGAGGACGGAAGGCCAGCGCAGCTTTGATATCCGCGGGTCGAATGATCGTCTGAACAGGGTCTTCAAATTAAATCAATTGTCGTACGATGGATATCCTGGTCAAGACGAAGCCGACCGCCGCGGGAAGAAACCGGCGGTGGAGACAGGAGATGACCCTGCGCCGGCGGCCGCCCCTCCCTCGAAAAAGAGAAAATTAGGTACTGCGACGGGAGGGATTGGGTTGTCTGATAGTTTTGCTAGGGATTTAATGAGGACGTGTGCGGCCCCGGGGGAGAGGATGTCTTCGCCCGAGCTCCGGGAGTCTTCGGCTTGGATGCTGAGGGTTACCGGGGGTTGCTGGCCTAGAAATGTTCCTATCCCCTGCGCGGCTGAGGAGGACTGTTTTACATCTCGTATGGTTCATCGGTGGAGAGTTTTTCCTTACGGGCGAAATATCGGTGCTGTTGTGTGGACAGTGATGGACAAGGATCGCCAAGGGGCGGCGCAAAAACGCCAGGCGACTGTCAGGATTCACGAAGCTCGGCCGAAAAGGCCGCGGGGAACTGCGAAGGCTGTGGCCTCCGGCGGAGGTAAGCCGCCGCTGGCGGCGAAGGCTGGTGCCTCTGCACCTAGCAGGGCGCCGGAGGCA
This sequence comes from Zea mays, assembly GCF_902167145.1. Classification (NCBI taxonomy): domain Eukaryota; kingdom Viridiplantae; phylum Streptophyta; class Magnoliopsida; order Poales; family Poaceae; genus Zea; species Zea mays. The sequence continues at coordinate 5,394,294 of NC_050104.1, read as the reverse complement.
ACGGCGGGCGCCGGAGGCTCCAAGTCAGCGAAGGTGGTGCCCCCGGCCAGCGGAGTGGCGGAGGCTTCGAAGGCGGCCCGAGCGCTGCCGCTGGCGGGCAAGCGTGTTGCCGACTTCGGCACCGACATTACTGTGGATGACTATCTTGGTGGTAAGTCGCTGGCCTATTATTGTCATTGTTATTATTTATTTATTTATTTTTTTTATTTTTTATTTTTTTTAATTTGAAGATGCGTTGCAGGGTCGGACGAGGGCCAGCTTGCCATAGTTGCGCCTGCCGCGGCGATCGCGACGGCTGCACAAGCGCCGAAGGCGAGGGGCGAGATCCTTGGCGCCGGAGGCGAGGTGCCGGCCCTCGCGCTGGTCAGGGACGAGGCGGGCGCGGCGACCCGCCGGCTGAAGGGAGTGACGGAGGCGCTGAGTCAGGCGACGGAGGCGCTGAGTTAGGTCCGCTGATCTATACTCCCTCCTCCCCCCTCCGGGTGGCTGACTTCCTTATGTGTGCTCTGCAGGTGGCTGATTTCACCAGCCGTACTGCGTCGGGGGCCCTTACGGCGGCTTTGTCTGCCGAAGTCGAGAGACTTCGGACGCAACATGCTGACGCTGTCCGTGAGAAGTCGGCCTCCGACAGCAAGTGCCGCAATCTGACAGACAAGGTGGCCGCCCTGGAGAGGGAGAAAGTTGACCTCCGGCGCCAACTGGCGGCGGAGAGGAGGGAAACCAACGAGGCCATCGCCAAGGAACAGGCTGCGCAGGCGGATGCTAAGCTGGCGCGGGCTGAGGGCAATCTTGCCAAGGAGCTCGTGGAGCAACTGCGAGGGCGGCTCACCGCCCTGGAGAGCCGCGCGAAGGAGGCCGAGGCCGCGATGCGTGCGGAGGCCGAACGGACGCGCACACAGCTTATGGATACATATCGTGAGCTTGGTGCGCGGACCGGTGACTTCGAGGTGCCGGACCGAGAGCCCGGGCTTTGCTGCCTGCAGTGGGCGCAGGAGGAGCTGCTGGAACTTCCAACCGTTGTGGGGGGGTTGATGTCGTACGCCTCCCTGGTCACCTGCGAGGGGGCGATGAACGCGCTCTCCCGCGAAGGGTGCCGGCACTTCGAGGTCTTCGACCAGGTGGATGAAGACTTTGAGCGAGACATCTATAAGGTCGAAGACCTCGTAGTGAAGGAGTCCGCCGGGGCCCTTTACGACCGGATGTGGGGTCTGTACGGTCGTGAGGTGGTCAGGGAGCGCGCCGAGGCTGCGAGGGCTCAGGTAACGTTGCTGTTTGTTTGGCGTTTGCTGTATGCGGGCTGTGCGTGTGTTTGCTGAATCTGTGTGTCTTGTCCTAGGCGGAGCGCGGCGAGCGGGTGGACGACTTCGGGGCTCTGGACAGCGTGCTGCCAGATCTGGGGTCGACCCTCGCGGAGGCTGTGACTGGGGTCGACCCGGAGCCAACCCCGGAGATCGCAGCGATCGCGACGTCTGCCCCCCCATCCGCTGCGACTGGCGAAGGCGACCCTGATGCCCCCGCAGCCGCTGTGCCGAGTGCTGAAGGTTCCGCGGCGGTGGCGGCGGAAACTGCGGCGGAGGCCGCGGCGGAGCCTTTGGCGGAGCCAACGGCGGAGGCTCCCGCGGCGCCAGGGCCTTCGCAGGTGGCGTAGTTGGTGTTTAGGGTTGGGGAATTTTTGGATGTTGTGCTGAATTTTGGTTGCTGCGCAGGTTCAAGAATTTGGGCCTGCGCACGCAACCGCTACTACTGAGTTTTTGGCGGCTTCGACCGCGGAAGGTGGGAATGAATATGGTGGGCCTGTAACTGAGTTTTTTGATTTTACTGACTCTGGGAGCTCGGTTGAGTGGACTGAGGAGTCGTCGGAGGAGGACTTGGATTATTTTGCGGCCTTGGACGTGGCTGCGGCGGAGGCGTCGCCACACACCGCGGACGCGTCAAACGTGCCAGGTCCTAGCACCGGACGCCGACGACGAAGGGCGGTTGCAAAGCGTAGGGTTAGCGCGGAGGAAGGGGCTCGGCTTCGCGTGAGTAGGGCTGGTCGGCAGGAGCTACTGTCTTCGCCGGCCGCCGCGGGTGTAGGGGAAGGGGAGCTGCGAAGTCTTTTTGCGGGTGAGGAGCTTAGGATAATGTTATTTAATTATAGGGAGATGGGAATTATTCCTAAGATTGAGCCGATGTAGAGTGTGGCGCCCTCGCTTGTATATGTGTAAAGGCTTGTAAGGTGTGGTTATAGTCGGTCTTAGCGCGGATGGTTTGATGCTGTCGCTTCTGCTTTTGTTGTACTAGTCTGCCCGCGCCCTTAGGCGGTTTCTGCGCGGAGTCTTCGCGAGGGACATCGGAATTTTTCGCACTTGATGTGCTAAGTCCGGCTGCACCCTTAGGCGACTTCTGCGCGGATAGTCTTCGCGATAGACGTCGGAATTTTTTCGCACTTGTTGTGCTAAGTCCGGCTGCACCCTTAGGCGACTTCTGCGCGAATAGTCTTCGCGATAGACGTCGGAATTTTTTCGCACTTGTTGTGCTAAGTCCGGCTGCACCCTTAGGCGACTTCTGCGCGGATAGTCTTCGCGATAGACGTCGGAATTTTTTCGCACTTGTTGTGCTAAGTCCGGCTGCACCCTTAGGCGACTTCTGCACGGATAGTCTTCGCGATAGACGTCGGAATTTTTTCGCACTTGTTGTGCTAAGTCCGGCTGCACCCTTAGGCGACTTCTGCACGGATAGTCTTCGCGATAGACGTCGGAATTTTTTCGCACTTGTTGTGCTAAGTCCGGCTGCACCCTTAGGCGACTTCTGCACGGATAGTCTTCGCGATAGACGTCGGAATTTTTTCGCACTTATTGTGCTAAGTCCGGCTGCACCCTTAGGCGACTTCGGCACGGATAGTCTTCGCGATAGACGTCGGAATTTTTTCGCACTTGTTGTGCTAAGTCCGGCTGCACCCTTAGGCGACTTCTGCGCGGATTTGTCGCACGCGAGGGTGGCTAGCGCTTAGCCTCGCGGTGACTTCGAATTGGTCGAATGCCGAAGACCGTTGTCGCGGTCTTTTTTCGACACTTGTTTTTGCGGGGGATTTTTCTCACATATATTACATGGCTCCGCCTCGTTAAAAACCTCACCCCCCGGGAGGAAAAGAGTGCGGGCCGGTATAAGATTGTTTGTGGTGAATTACAAGGGCGAAATCAGCCCTAAGTGGATCAAACAAAAAATTTGCGAAGGTTGTCGATGTTCCAGAAGTGCTCCAGGTCCTCGCCATTTGGCGTTGTGAGCCTGTAGGCGCTGGGGGAAGCTGTTGTTTTGACTATGAAGGGGCCCTCCCACTTGGGCTCCAACTTGCCCTTGGACTCCGTCCGAGCTGTTCGGATGAGTACGAGGTCCCCCTCGCTGAACTCCCTCGGGATGACTGCGCGGTCGCGCCATGCTTTGGTCTGGGTTTGATATTTGTTTAGGGCCTGTAGGGCGAAGACCCGGTCTCCGTCAATGAGATCTTTTGAAGTTGGCTCATCCACGTCGGGGACGGCTGACGGAACTGTGCGCGGGGACCCATGCTTTATTTCTTGCGGGGTCATTGCCTCCGATCCGTATAGAAGGCGGAAAGGAGTGAACCCGGTCGCCCTGCACTCGGTTGTGTTTAGCGCCCAGACTGCCTCTGGTAATAAATCGGTCCATCTGCCTTTTCTTTCATCGAGGAGCATCTTTTTGACAGCTGTGAATATTTTCCCATTGGCGCGCTCCACAACCCCGTTGGACTGCGGATGATAGACTGAAGCGAAGGCAAGCTTGGTGCCGATGGAGAAACAAAAATCCTTGAAATCTTGGCTGTCGAACTGCTTGCCGTTGTCAACTGTTAGCTCGGACGGTACTCCGAAGCGGCAAACGATGTTCTGCCAGAAGAATTTTTGGGCAGTCTTTGATGTGATTGTGGAAACAGCCCTCGCTTCAATCCATTTGGTGAAGTATTCGACGGCTACGAAGGCGAACTTAAGGTTCCCCTGAGCGGTGGGCAGGGGCCCGACGATGTCCAGGCCCCAGCGCTGGAGGGGCCATGTATGGGCAATCAGCTTTGTATATTGCGAGGGGTTGCCTGACCGAGGGGAGAACTTCTGGCAGGCTTCGCAGGACCTCGTGACCCAATTTGCGGCGCAGATCATTGCAGGCCAGTAAAACCCTTGTCGGATCACCTTGGCAGCCAGGGCCCTTGGCCCTGCGTGCGAGCCGCACGTGCCACTGTGGACTTCGCGTAGGATCTGCATGCCTTCGGTTTCGGTGACGCATTTGAGCATTGGCTGACTGACCCCTTTCTTGTATAGTTGGCCCTCGATCAGAGCGAAGTCCCGGCTTCGATGTCTGAGGCGCTTTGCCTCACTGACGTCGGCTGGATGATAGTACCCCTGTAGGAACAGGGTTATTGGTGCCCTCCAGTCTTCGGTCATGATTAGGTTGACTATACGGTGGCCTTCGCTATCATTAGTTATCTGGAGCCCTTCGGGGCTCCGGACGGCTGGAGTGCCGATGGTGTGAAAGAACACGTCGGAGGGCAGGGGCTCGCCCCTGGCGGCGGCCTTGGCTAAGGCATCGGCCTCCTCGTTCTTGGCCCTATCCACATGCTGCAGGGTGAATCCCTTGAATTGTCTCTCGAGACTTCAGATAGCCGCGAGGTATTGCATGAGGGCGGGGTCTTTTGCTGCATAGTCTTTCTCGACCTGTCCGGCAACTATCTTGGAGTCTGTCTTGATGATACATGTGGTGACTCCGAGGGCCCTTAGCTTGCGGAGGCCGAGGATAACCGCTTCATACTCTGCTATATTGTTTGTACATTTGTCGGATTCCAGAGCGAAGTTGAGGCGTGCTGCATATCTGTGTTTGACTCCGGCAGGTGAGGTGACGACTGCAGCGACGCCTGCCCCCGCATGGCACCATGCACCGTCGCAATGGATGGTCCAGATCTTCTCTGTGGACGGGTCCGGCTGTGTTGCTGGCCCAGTCCAGTCGACGACGAAGTCTGCCAGGACTTGCGACTTGATGGCTGTCCTGGGCTCGAAGCTGATGTGGTAGCCGGAGAGTTCGGCTGCCCACTTGGCAATCCTCACCGATGCCTCCGGGTTTCTGAATAGTTCGCCGAGCCCTCTGTCAGAGGTGACCCGGACCTTGAATGCTTCAAAGTAATGGCGCAGTTTGCGCGAGGACATGACAACTGCGTAGGCGATCTTCTCCAGCTCTGTCATGTTGCATTTGGACGGTGTCAGGACTTCGGAGACATAGTAAACAGGGCACTGTCTGACTGCGCCTTCGACTGGCTGCTCCTGCACTAGTGCCGCGCTGACCGCGTGCGGCGAAGCCGCGACATAGAGCAATAGGGGGAGCGAGGAGTCGGGGCTGGTGAGGATGGCCAGCTCCGACAGGTACTGTTTGAGTGAGGCGAAGGCCGCTGCTTGCTCCGGTCCCCAAGCGAAGTCTTTCACGCCGCGGAGTGTTTTGAGGAAGGGAAGACTTCGCTCGGCGGACCTGGAGATAAATCTGTTGAGAGCGGCCAGTCTGCCTGTCAGACGCTGGACGTCCCTGACGGACTGCGGAGGCGACATGTCGACGATGGCCTGGATCTTGGTTGGGTTGGCCTCGATGCCGCGGTGTGACACCAGGTAACCCAATATCTTGCCCTGGCGAACACCGAAGACGCACTTTTCCGGGTTCAGGCGGAGTCGTGCATCTCGCATGTTCGCGAATGTCTCGGCGAGGTCGGCGAGGTGGTCCTCCTTATTCTTGCTGGCGATGACGATGTCGTCCACATATGTAAATATATTTCTGCCGACCTGGCCCTCGAGCACTGTTTTGGTGAGTCTGGAGAAGGTGGACCCCGCATTCTTGAGTCCCTCCGGCATCCTGATGAAGCAATAAGTGCCGAAGGGTGTTATAAAGCTGGTGCTAGCCTTGTCTTCCTCCTTCATGTATATCTGGTGATAGCCGGAGAAGCAGTCGAGGAGTGACATGACCTCGCACCCGGCCGCGCTATCGACTATCTTGTCGATCCGCGGCAACGGGAAGTTGTCCTTCGGGCAGGCCTTATTGAGACTGGTGAAGTCTATGCACATTCGCCATTTCCCGCTTTTTTTCTGCACCATTACGACATTGGAGAGCCACGTGGGGTAAGCCACTGGCTCGATGAATTTAGCTTCTAGGAGGCGGTGCACTTCCGCCTTGGCGGCCTCTGTCTTTTCGTCGGACATTTTGCGGAGCCTTTGCTTTTTTGGTCGCACCGAAGGGTCAATTCCCAAGCTGTGCTCAATTATGGATCGGCTGACTCCGACCAGGTCTAGGGCGGACCAGGCGAAGACATCTTTATTTTTGGCCAGGCAGCAGAGAAGCCTTTCTTCTTCATGTGACGTAAGGTCTTCGCTGATAGTGACTGTCTGCTTGGGCGTGGCCTGGTCAAGGGGAACAGTCCTGGTTCCATCTTGGCTCTGCAACTGTGCCTTCTCGTGCTGCTTGTCGGCTGGGCTGGCGGGCGCGGGGACCTCGCGCTGGGCCGTTAGACAATGTACGTTCCTCTGACCAGGCACGAAGTCCCGCTCTATGTTGCACGCCGTCTGCTGGTTGCCGTAGATCGTGATAGCGCCTAGCGGACCTGGTATCTTCATACATAGGTACAGTCCGTGGATGGCGGCTTCGAACTTATTGATTGAGCCCCGGCCCATGATGGCGTTGTACGGATATACCATGTCGACAATGTCGAAGGTTACTTGCTCACTTCGGGCATTGGGTGCTACACCGAAGGAGAGGGGAAGCTCTATTTTGCCAACGGGGAAGGTGCCTTTGCCGCCGAAGCCATACAACGGATTGTCCGAAGGCTTGAGCAGGCTGTGGCTTATACCCATGCGGTCGAAGGCGTGGAGGAAGATGATGTCCGCCTGACTGCCGTTGTCGACCAGGACTTTGTGCAAGTCCCAGCCTGCCACGCTGCAATTGATGACCATAGCGTCGATGTGGGGGGCGCTGCGCAGGTCGACGTCTCGTGCATCGAAGGTTAGCGGTATATGGGACCACTTCGTCTGCACGACTGGGCCGGTGACCGCGACATGGTTGATGCTGCGGTAGTGGTCCCGCTTCTGCCGCTTGGTGTCGAAGTCAGTGCTGGACCCCCCTGTTATCATGTGAATGACTCCGCGATATGGTTGATCGGCGAAGTCTTCCTGTTTTGGGGCGTGGGGGATGTTTTGGTGTTGCTGGTGTGGTGGTGGGGGTGGAGGAGGTACGATTTGTACTTCCTGATGGCGTTGGTAAGCGTGGTGCGGTGGATGCGGAGCGGGAGCGTGGATATATGGTGGAGGGGGTGGCTGGTAATTATGCGCGACAATTCTGGGATTGTCGGCTGGCTGCGCCCGCGCCATTCTGTCTCTGGTGGCCTTCGTTTCGGGGCAGTCTTTCGTTTGGTGGGCGCAGTCTTCGCCGTGGAAAAGGCAGTAGAACCGGCGCGGCGGCTGCGCGCGCCCTCGGCCCCTGCCACGAGTTCCGTTCCCGCGGCCTTGGGGGGGATATTCCTGGCGACGAGGGGGTCAGCAGCAGGCTGCTGGTTTGCGATGTTGTGCACTTGCTGCTGACTGCGGCCGTCTCGACCGGAGTCTGGTTGCGGAGTCCTCGTCCATGTGTGGCTGGACTGCGGGGCATCCTTGGGCTTCCGCTGTGACTCAACTTTGCGCTGGTGGAGCTCTTCGGATTTGGCATATTTTTCAAAGAGCTGATATAGCTCCTGAAGGTTCTTGGGTGGATCTCTTATACAGTGGCTGTAGAGGACGCCGGCCCGAAGGCCACTGATGGCGTAGTGGATAGCGATCTGATCATCGACGGAGGGCAGCTGTGACTTGAGCGTTAAGAATTTGCGGTAATACTCCCGCAGAGTCTCCTTTTCCAGCTGTTTGCAAAGCGAGAGCTCGGCCAAAGCGTCGGTGTCTGGGCGGTACCCTTGGAAGTTGAGAAGGAACTTGTCCCTGAGACTTCTCCACGAATCAATGGACAGCGGGGGCAATCTGGTGAACCAGGTGAGTGCTGGGCCCTCTAGGGCGATGATGAAAGACTTCGCCATTGTGGCGTCGTCCCCTCCGGCGGATGCAACGGCGACTTGATAACTCATTATGTATTGCGCCGAATCGGTGCTGCCGTTGTACTTGGGATATGCCCCTGCTCGGAAGTTAGCTGGCCACGGCGTCACTTGCAGGTGTGGCGCCAGGGGACTTCGCTCATCGAGGTAGTTGACCCCTTGGAATGGTGCGCCGTGCTGGAAGGCGTAATCATGTTGGGGGAAACGCGGGTTCTCCGGCTGCGGCCGGTGTTGCAGGGGTGGGCCATGCTGCAGGCCGAGGTGGCCTTCGCGCGTGTCCTCCGGTTGCGCGCGCTGCTGGAGGGGTGGCTCTTGCTGTAGACCGAGGTGGCCTTCGCGCTGCATCAGCGCGATCTCGCGCTCGAGGTCTTGGGCCTTCTGCTCCTCGTCGCGTATCATCTGCCGCACCTTGGCTAGTGCGGACACACGTTGGCGCTTGGCTTCCAGTATCTCTTTCTGCCTCTGGAGATTGCGGTTCTTGAGGCGCAGGGCGCGCAGCTGTAACTGTTCTTCTGTTGAGACGCCGAGGACCTCGCCGTCCTCGGTGAGATCCGCGCCCTCCACTGGGGCGAAGCCTGGGGGCGGCTGGGATTGTCCTTCGGGCCCGCAGGTGAGGAAGGTGTCGTCTTCGCAGGTGCAGGGAATGTTGTCTTCAGTGGGCTCTTGGTGGGTGGATTGGGTGAGGACGAGGGCCTTGCCCTTTCTCGCGGCCAGCAGTGCTGCCTTCGCAGCCTCGTCAGCCTTCGGGTTAGCTCTCTTGGGTGCCATCGCGGGTGGTCTTGTCGTAGCACGAACGGTGGGCGCCAAAAGTTGGAACTTGCTCTCAGCAGCAAGGAGGCCAACAAGGGTGAACGGTGGTGACAACAGGGTTACGTGCACGGGGGCAATAGCTCTGTTGATCTAGCCTCTCACGGGCAGAATGCGGGGGTATTTATAGGTATCTGAGGTCCCAACGCCTTGTGTTAAGGACGCATGTGCCCTCAGACACCTAGTTTATCCCCAGAATATTCCCATAAAGTGGGGTTACAAGCCGTAATTACAAGAATGCCTTTACAAACTAGGCCCGTAACACAAAGGCGGCCACGCGGGGCCCGTTACAATGGGCCAGATCACACGTGGGCCTCAGAGCAGGACGAGGCCGTGCTACGGGGAGACGTCACCGCAGGCCTTCGTCTTGTACTGAATGAAGCGAAGGGTGTCCCTGCCCCTTTTGTCTTCGTCAAACCAGCGACTGCAGCGAGAGACCTCGAGCGAAGGGTGGCGTCTTTGCCTTCGCCCCAACATGTACCTTTCGTTCACCTTTAGCCATGAGGCATAGGTGTGAAGCAGATGAATGTGATGGTGGTGGTGAAGAGAAATCCCCAGCGATGGTGGCAACCTTTTCATCATTTTTTCTTCACTTGAAGAAGACCCGCTTGAGGATTCAGTGTATGTCACACCCGGTTTTAGAAGGCAAACCGAATGCGAACCATGTACGTGCCAGGATCAGCAATTCACGTACATAGCAGTTACATAACATGGACATCATCACACAGTGCTCAAATGATAATATAAAAGGGAAACAATAGTCGATTACATCATATGTCTGAGACATCCACACGGAGAGGCACTCGAGAAACCGCTCGAGCCCCCTTTAAGACCACAAGTATAACATCATAATAAAAGAAGGGAAAACAACGTATCATTGATAATTCTCATCATGTTCATTGATCAGAGTTGAGCAATAGCATAAGACTAAGCAATAATAATCCAACCCAGGTAGGTAACAAGGACATGGATAATAAAAGCTAGTCAATCCTTAGGTATAACTGTGAAATGCGGGAGGTGAATTAAAGAATGTATAGGACAGAGATAGGTCAAGGGACACTTGCCTCCACCAACCGACTGCTGCTCAGGGGCTTCTCCTGCGAGTTCTTCGGGCTCCTCAACCAGATCATTCTCTATGCGAGCGCAAACATACATACATCCATACATTTAATACAAAAGAACAATACACCATACAATAGAATGCAGTAAGTAAACAGACGTTCCACGCGGGCTCACAACTACGGTTAAGAAAGAAAGAGAAAGAGACAGTCGAGAAACAATCACGTTACATAATTATAAATTAAACCACTCGCTTAACCGAAGGGCATTAATTTGGATATTACGTTTGGCATAAAGTAAAGTCATGTTTCATGTCTAATTATTATAAGCAGATGAAGATAAATTAAAAGGATTGTCGCGCGGCGAGACGCGCGACATAACACTCTAAATCGAATTAAGAAATCAACGACTCGTCGCGCAACAGAGCGCATGACGAGACACTTGCATTAATTATAAAGAGACGTTGAGCATCGCGCGGCGAAACGCACGACGACATACGTCAACAGAACTGAGTTTAAAGTGGAACGTCATGTGACTGGACGCGCGACGTCACACATTAAACAACCTGAAATTAAAATGGATCATCGCGCGACGAAGCGCGCGACGCAACACATTGATAAATATAAATTAAAAGAATCGTCGCGCGACAAAGCGCGCGACGTAGCACGTCGACTAAACAGATTAGTGAAATATAAAACAAGGTTAAGTGCAGTACGAAGGGCGCGGGGTCGCTGGGGCGGGGCACAGCGCGGCCGCCAGGGCTCGCCGGGCGCGGGGAGGGGCTCGACGGGGGCGGTGCGGCCGGGCACGCCGGGGCCGAGCGCGCGCGTGGGCAGGGAGGGCCGCCGGGCGCGAGGAGGGCGCGACCGCGAGGGGCGGCGCGGGGGCGGGGCTCGCCGGGGCCGAGCGCGCGCGGGCAGGGAGGGCCGCCGGGGAGGGGAGCGGCGCGGGCGCGGGCGTGGGAGGGGGTCGTGCGGGCGCGGCACGGCCAGGGCTTGCCGGGGCGCGGGACGGGGAGGGCGCGGCCGAGGGGAGGGAGGGCACGGCCGAGACGGTGGCGCGGCCAGGGCGCGAGACGCGAGCGGGTAGGGAGGCCGCATGGGGGAAGAAGAAGGGGAGGGGGAGGAGAGAGAGGAAAGGGAAGGGGAGGGGAAAAACTCACCTCCGGGGATCCAAACTCCGGCGATCTCGACTCCAAACCCTAGGGCACCACGGGGAGAGAAAGAGGTGGAAGAAGGAGAGGGAGGTTACTGCGCGGGAGAAATCAAATGAGCCAAACGGATCTGGGGGAAGGGGGCGCCAGGGGGAGGGCAGGGGCGCCAGGGGCGCGCGGGCTGGGCCGGACCGGGCTGGGCTGGGCCGGGCTGGGTCAAATCGCGGATCGAAACCCACGACACGCACGACCATTAAACGGACTCCAATCGCGAATCGAAATCCGAAACAGAACGAGACGAACACGCGACATTAGACAAAGAAATGCGCTTCGGCATGATGCAACACCCATGACACTTAGGTTTTGGTTTATACATGACACAGACACCTGTCACTATACTGGTTTGAAATTAGGAAGAAGGAGCGAAACAGGAAGAGAAAAGAGAGTAACGCCCGAATTTGGTGAGAGAAAAGAAGAAAAAAATTCTACCCCCAAATTCAGGGCGTTACAAACCTATCCCCCTTAAAAGAATCTCACCCTCGAGATTCAGGGTTGGATAGCAAAGAGCTCAGGATATTTAGCCATCAGATCATCTTCACGCTCTCAGGTTGCTTCTTCCTCAGAGTGGTGATTCCATCTGACTTTGCACATTCTGATGGTCTTCCTTCGGGTGACTCTATCTGCAGTCTCAAGGATTTGCGCTGGTTTCTCTGTGTAAGTCAAGTCCTCCTGGACTTCAAGACCTTCCACTGGCAACTGCTCTTCTGGCACTCGCAGGCATTTCTTCAACTGAGACACATGAAAGACATCATGCACTACAGACAAATTTTCTGGCAGACTGAGCTGATAGGCCACTTCTCCACGCCTTGCGAGAATCTGATACGGACCAATGTAGCGGGGTGCTAGCTTGCCTTTGACTCCGAACCTTCTGACTCCTCTGATTGGTGACACTTTCAGATAGAAAAAATCTCCAACCTCGAAACTCAGCTCTCTTCTTCTTGTGTCTGCATAGCTTCACTGCCTTGATTGCGCTATCTTCAGAGTCTCTCGAACCACCTTGATGTTCTCTTGGGCTGACTTGGTTAAGCGGTCCATCACTACCCAAATGGAATCGTAGCCGACTCGAGTGCGAGGCAATCCGACTATGAAGTCCATACCAATTTCATCCCATTTCCACTAAGGAGTTTGCAACGGTTGCAACAATCTAGCCGGTCTCTGGTGCTCTGCCTTGATCCGCCGACAACTATCACACATAGCCACATGCTCTGCGATTTCTCTCTTTATTCCGTACCACCAGAATTTCTTCTTCAGATCCTGATACATCTTCTCACTACCAGGATGAATCGAATAAGCTGTCTCATGAGCTTCCTTGAGAATCAATTCCCAAATAGACTGGACATTGGGAACACACAAGCGGTCTTTGAACCATATCACACCTTCTGCATCTTTCCGAAAATCTTTGCCTCTACCATCTAGAATCAGTCGCCGGATCTCACTGATCTTCTCATCATTCTTCTGTGCTTCTTTGATTTCTCGCTCCAAGGTAGGTTCCAACTCAATTGTGACTCCTCGCTCGTTGTTCAGAAATCCGAGACTCAACCTGTCAAACTCTTTGGCCAACTCATAAGGCATCGGACGAGCGGCCATCAGATTGACTTGACTCTTCCTGCTCAAAGCATCTGCTACTACGTTCGCTTTGCCTGGATGGTAATGTATCTCCAATTCATAGTCTTTGATCAGCTCTAACCATCTTCGTTGCCTCATATTCAACTCTGACTGAGTGAATATGTACTTCAGACTCTTGTGGTCTGTGTAAACATCACATTTCTGTCCATACAGATAGTGCCTCCATGTCTTCAGTGCGTGAACCACTGCTGCCAACTCTAGATCATGGATTGGGTAATTCTTCTCATGAACCTTCAGCTGTCGGGACGAGTAAGCCACAACTCTTCCCTCTTGCATCAACACACATCCCAAACCAGTGTAACAAGCATCGCAATACACCAAGAAGGGCTTGTGCACATCAGGCAAGACTAAGACAGGCGCTGTAGTCAACTTCTCTTTCAGCGCTTCAAAGGCCTCTTGACATTTTTGGGTCCACTTGAACTCAACCTTGTTGCCTAGCAAAGTTGTCATTGGTTTCGCAATCTTCGAAAACCCTTCAATGAATCGCCGATAATATCCGGCCATTCCAATGAAGCTCTTGATTCCTCGAGCATCTGTTGGCGCTTTCCAGTTCAGAATGTCCGCCACCTTCTTCGGATCCACAGCCAATCCTTCTTTGTTGATTATGTGACCCAAGAACAGGACTTCACTGATCCAGAACTCGCACTTGCTCAACTTTGCATACAGCTGGTGCTCTCGCAATCTCTGCAATATCATCCTCAAATGATCTGCATGCTCTTCTTCGCTTTGAGAGTATATCAGAATGCCATCAAAAAATACCACCACAAATTTATCAAGATAATCCATGAATACATTGTTCATCAAGTTCATGAAGAAGGCCGGTGCATTTGTTAGACCGAAAGACATCAAAGTGAACTCATACAACCATACATGGTAATGAATGCCGTCTTCGGAATATCTGAAGGTCGGATCCTGAGCTGATGATAACCTGACCTCAGATCTATCTTGGAGAACACACTGGCTCCTCTCAATTGGTTGAACAGATCTTCTATTCTGGGCAAGGGGTACTTGTTCTTGATGGTGACGTCATTCAGAGCTCGATAATCAATACACATCCTTCTGGTGCCATCTTTCTTCTCCACGAATAGGACAGGGGTGGCCCAAGGCGAGGTGCTTGGCCGGATGTAACCTTTCTCTGACAGCTCATCGATTTGCTTCTTAAGTTCAACCAACTCTGGTCCTGATACTCTGTAAGCTCTCTTAAAGATGGGGGCGGTGCCAGGAAGAAGTTCTATAGCAAACTCAACTTTCCGCTCTGGTGGCATACCTGGTAAGTCCTTTGGAAACACATATGGGAATTCGGACATAACCCTGATACTCTCAATTGGGTCTGCTTCACTGTTTTCGACATCCATCTGATAACAACTTCCTTTCTTCGGCTCAGGCGGGACTAACTCGGTCACCACTTCCTCTCCTAGTGGGGACACCAACTTGATTGTCCTCTTATCACAACTGATAACTGCCTGATACTTATCTAGCCAATTCATCCCTAGGATGACATCTATTCCCTGAGTACCCATTACTATAAGGTTAGCGGGAAACGCTATCCCCCTTATTTCCACACTTACATTCAAACAAATGCTATCGGCTCGAATTCTACCACCGGCTGAGTCAATTTGAATGGGGGTTGACATGGCAGTTATTGGAAGATTATGTGCTTCTACCCATGATGCAGTAATGAATGAATGTGTTGCTCCAGTATCAAATAACACTTCTGCAATATGGGAGTCGACTGGGAACATACCTACTATCATGCCGGGGGTCTCCTGAACTGCTTCAGCCTCCAAGTGGTTTAGTCTCCCATGATTGTAGCGTGGCTGAGAGCGGCTGCCTGCTCCAGACTGAGACACATTCTGCTTTGCTAGGGCATTGGGGCCTGACTGCTGCTGGGCTACCTTCTTCGGATATTGCATCACCCAATGGCCTTGCTCTCCACAGTGGAAACATGCTCTGTTTCCAACCTGAGCTGGTGCTGCCTGATTGTTCTGCTGGTTTGCGGGGGCAGGAAGACGAGGTGCCTACTAATTCTGCCTCTGAAACTGACCTCCTCCTGACTGATTGTTCTGGTGATTCTGATATTGGTGCTGAGGGAACTGCCTTTGGAACTGCTGCTGCTGAGGTGGACGATGGTTCTGCCTGAACTGTTGAGGTTGATTGCTTGAGAAACGAGGATGATTGCTGCTTCCAGGCTAGGGTCCACTGATCTTGCGCTTACGATCCTCCATCTCCTTACGCTTCCTCTCTGTCATGATTGCTCTGTCAATCAGGTGCTGGAATGTCGGGAAGGTATGATTCATCAGTTGATACTGCAGAGGGTCAACCAAGCCTCTCAGGAAATGATACTGTCGCTTGGCGTCGGTGTTGACATCTTCAGGAGCATAGCGAGACAACTGCAGAAACCTGTCCCGGTACTCACTGACAGACGATGACCCTTGCTTGAGGGCCAGGAACTCCTCCTTCTTCACTGTCATCAGACCTGCAGGAACATGGTACTGACGAAAGTTACCTCTGAATTCTTCCCAGGTGATGGTGTCGGGGTTGGCATGGGTGGCGAGATAAGACTCCCACCAAGACTGGGCTGCTCCTCTCAACAGACGGGGACCATACAGAACTTTCTCCCTGTCATCACACTGAGCGGTACGCAACACTCGCTCCACAGTGCGCAGCCAGTCTTCAGCACCATGGGGTCAGAAGAATGAGCAAACATTGGGGGATGACCTCTCATGAATTCAGCACGCTTGTCTCTGGGCATCTGAGGCATCTGAGGCTGAGGTGGTGGCTGCTGCTGAATGGCGGCCAGAGTATGACCGATGGCTTAAACTTCCTGAGTCTGTATCAGGAACATCTGCTCGATAGACATCGGGGGCGGGGGCGGCAGCTGCTGTCGCTGGGGTACTTCCTCCTGCTGAGCGGCTTGCTCCTGCTGAGCACGCCTTCCTCCTTTGCGCCTGTTTTCTGACATCTGCAGAATGCAACCACACATCAGAACTGATCATGCAAATCTTGCAGCATAAGAAAAGAGTATAGAATTCTCCACAACACTGAGCAGATGAGCATCTTCACTGATCTCCAACACAGACCAACACAACTTCTCAAATAAAGAGGAAAGTGGAATAAAAGGCTTCCCAACTAGATAACTAACTCCATTAACATAACAGGTAAACCAAAATGCAGGGGATACCCACACTCTGGTGATAGTCATTATAAAGATCCAAAGCAAACATAGTTCATCATGACAAACATAAATGCACAGGATAAGCAAACTACCCTGTCTAACTAAGACTGACTAAGAGCGAGACTAACGCTAAGACTATAGCTTCTATGCATATATTTTCGTATTAATTACAAGATCCGACTCTGACGATCTATGGTTCTAAGTCTATCTTGGTCTTACAGTCGGGATTGCCATAAGACTGGTGTCCACGCCGAGGTGAGCGGTACGGGTGCTGAGTCCCGACGAGAACGAGGGAACCATCGTCCAGGTGACGACGCTCCGCGCGCTCAGCCCGCAACAGGGCAATCTCAGCACGAGCCCTGCTCAGCTCATCTAATGCATGGTCCAGCTCTGTGTTTAGCACGACGGCTAGGTTGACTGTGCTGCTCAACCTAGGATTGTCCTCACCAACAGGTGAAACAATCACGCCTCCTGTGCTGCCAGATGGACGGGCGGGGGTAATACTTCAGGTTGAGACCGTCGGCTACCCCACCGAGAACTGAGCAGTAGTGCGAAAGCGCACGCCGTGCGGCATCTTGCATGGCCGCCTTAGCTGAGTCCCGCTCAGAGATGGAATAGTGCTCTGAGCAGACCTCATCACCCTAGAGACTGTTCTCCGGATGGCGCACTAAGCAAGTCGCCTCCCAGCGGTCCGGGTAGACCCCACGACTATACTGGTAGACCACACAGCGATACTCGATGGACCAAGTACGCCGGTCAAGTGCCCGGCGTAGTAGGGTGTCGAGCGCATCGTGGAAGTGACACCCACGAGCAGCGTCGCAAGTGATGGGTCGAGCAACCCATCCTTCTAGCTCCTGGTCAGCAGAAAAGTCGGTGTCGTGGCTTGAGCTGCTGTCGCCACCTCCGTCGTCTGAGTCTCCTCCAGCAGCTACTCCAGGGGCTGGGCGTCCAGTGGTGGTACAGGGGGCGCCTCCAGGGGGAGCACGGGGGAGCAGCTCCTCACAGACTCTATCTCCTGTTGGAGCGAGAAAGAGGAGCCCTGCTGCTCCTGTTGTCGATGCTCCTGCTCCTCATGCAGGCGGTGGTGCAGCCTCTCCAAATGGCTGGACTGACCGGCCACAGGACGGCGAAGCGGACGCTCCGCGATACGAGAGGGTAAGAAGGGGATGACAGACTTCCGTGCAGTGTGTCTAAGACGAGCCATCTACAAAGGACACCGCAAGCATAAGAGTGAGAACAGAACTAATATGACCAGCAAGTAATGAACCATAAATAAATGAAGGATTAGAATAAAACACAATTTTCAGCAAGGTATAATATATAGTAGAACATAGGTTTGGTCGATATGACCAACTTTTGAAGGGATACCAAAGTCAAGGCTGGGACAGAGGTCTATAATCCTTAGAACGACCATTCTACTCTAGGTTAGCGGTCCTACAGTCAGCACGACTTTGATACCACCTATGTCACACTCGGTTTTAGAAGGCAAACCGAATGCAAACCATGTACGTGCCAGGATCAACAATTCACGTACACAACAGTTACATAACATGCACATCATCACACAGTGCTCAAATAGTATTAAAAGGGGGAATAATAGTCGATTACATCATATGTCTCAGACATCCACATAGTCTTTACAATAAATCAAAGTGCGGAAAAGAAACATAGATAAACGTGGCCTTCACAGGCAGCCGACTGGGGGTTACCGCTAACCCACGCCTAAAACTCGTCGTAGGCTTGGAACTCCTGGAAGTCTCCTTCCACAGCTTCATCTTCTCTTGAGCAGTGGTTGCAATGCTGACAACCTGGGGATGGGGGGGGGTTTGGTGTGTAGAGCAAGGGTGAGTACACATCAACATACTCAGCAAGTATCCTGTTTGGCTGTAGTGGACTAGCTTTATGTGGGGGTAAGTCAAGCAGTTGCTTTTAGTTGGTCAGATTATTATTACTAGTAGAGAAAGCCAAGTTTTAGATTTAACCCACGTTATTAACCCAAACGTACTCCTTTCCAAACGGAAAGAGTACCACTTACCATTACCAGAGTCAATACCAAGAACCATCAATCTCAACACCATCTGTAATCCGAACATCTCTGATCAAGTACCACTAATCAATAGAGCTCCCTTGGCCGCTCATAACCGCGAGCACGACTGATATATCAATTTTCAAACACTCTGCAGAGGTTGTGCACTTTACCCACAAGCCGTGATTCCCTTTGTGCTCGGAGATCATGACTCTCCATTGATCACTACCAAGGTGACCCTGCAGGGCATCACTACGTAGCCTTTACAAAGATTCCTCGGGGCTGTAGCCGCCCGTTAGGTTTCCTAAATGCACCGCACTCCTCCCCAAGGAGGGCAAACCCAAGCTTGGCAGAGCGAGCCGCATACACCGAGCCCCATTGACGGCACGACGGCTAAGCGAACTACACTCTAGATCCTCTAATTATTCAGCTAAGGGCACCCCATTCCACCCTCATGGTTGCACTGTTTTCCTGGGCTGTCATCCAACGAACAGGTCCTTACGGAGAGGCACTCGAGAAACCGCTCGAGCCCCCTTGAAGACCACAAGTATAACATCATAATAAAAGAAGGGAAAACAACGTATCATTGATAATTCTCATCATGTTCATTGATCAGAGTTGAGCAATAGCATAAGACTAAGCAATAATAATCCAACCCAGGTAGGTAACAAGGACATGGATAACAAAAGCTAGTCAATCCTTAGGTATAACTGTGAAATGCGGGAGGTGAATTAAAGAATGTATAGGACAGAGATAGGTCAAGGGACACTTGCCTCCACCAACCGACTGCTGCTCAGGGGCTTCTCCTGCGAGTTCTTCGGGCTCCTCAACCAGATCATTCTCTATGCGAGCGCAAACATACATACATCCATACATTTAATACAAAAGAACAATACACCATACAATAGAATGCAGTAAGTAAACAGACGTTCCACGCGGGCTCGCAACTACGGTTAAGAAAGAAAGAGAAAGAGACAGTCGAGAAACGATCACGTTACGTAATTATAAATTAAACCACTCGCTTAACCGAAGGGCATTAATTTGGATACTACGTTTGGCATAAAGTAAAGTCATGTTTCATGTCTAATTATTATAAGCAGATGAAGATAAATTAAAAGGATTGTCGCGCGGCGAGACGCGCGACATAACACTCTAAATCGAATTAAGAAATCAACGACTCGTCGTGCGACAGAGCGCACGATGAGACACTTGCATTAATTATAAAGAGAAGTTGAGCATCGCACGGCGAAACTCACGACGGCATACGTCAACAGAACTGAGTTTAAAGTGGAACGTCACGTGACTGGACGCGCGACGTCACACATTAAACAACCTGAAATTAAAATGGATCGTCGCGCGACGAAGCGCGCGACGCAGCACATTGATAAATATAAATTAAAAGAATCATCGCACGACGAAGCGTGCGACGTAGCACGTCGACTAAATAGATTAGAGTAAATTAAAACGAGGTTAAGTGCACTACGATTACGGTCGTACGCGCGAGAGCACGCTATGTGTGCCGAGGGCACGCGAATCGTGCAGGCACCCGTGGCGCGAGGCTGCCGAGGCACGGGTTCGGGCAAGGGCGCGCTGTGGCGCGGTCGAGGACGCGACGGCGCGCGCGAGGGCGCGACCGGGACGCGGACGGGGAGGGGCTCGCCGGGGGAGGGGGGCGAGGCGCAGCCGGGGGAGGGCTCGCCGGGGCAGGGGAGGGCGCGGGGTTGCCGGGGCGGGGTACAACGCGGCCGCCAGGGCTCGCCGAGGGGGGGGGGGGGGGCGGGGCGCGGCTGGGGGAGGGCTCGCCGGGGCAGGGGAGGGCGCGGGGTCGCCGGGGCGGGGCACGACGCGGCTGCTAGGGCTCGCCGGGCGCGGGGCCGGGAGGGGCTCGATGGGGGCGGCGCGACCGAGGGGAGGGAGGGTGCGGCCGAGACGGCAGCGCGGCCGAGCGCGGGACGCGCACGGGCAGGGAGGCCGCGTGGGGGAAGAAGAAGGGGAGGGGGAGGAGAGAGAGGAAAGGGAAGGGGAGGGGAAAAACTCACCTCCGGGGATCCAAACTCCGGCGATCTTGACTCCAAACCCTAGGGCACCACGGGGAGAGAGAGAGGTGGAAGACGGAGAGGGAGGTTACTACGCGGGAGAAATCAAATGAGCCAAACGGATCTGGGCGAAAAGGGGCGCCAGAGGGAGGGCAGGGGCGCCAGGGGCGCGCGGGCCGGGCCGGACCGGGCTGGGCCGGGCTGGGTCACATCGCGGATCGAAACCCACGACACGCACGACCATTAAACGGACTCCAATCGCGAACCAAAATCCGAAACAGAACGAGACGAACACGCGACATCAGACAAAGAAATGCGCTTCGGCATGATGCAACACCCATGACACTTAGGTTTTGGTTTATACATGACACGGACACCTGTCACTATACTGGTTTGAAATTAGGAAGAAGGAGCGAAACAGGAAGAGAAAAGAGAGTAACGCCCGAATTTGGTGAGAGAAAAGAAGAAAAAAATTCTACCCCCAAATTCAGGGCGTTACAAGTGTCAGTGAGCCAATCACCAACAATATATGCTTTTTCATTCTTCTTTTTGTGAAATCTCATGTGCTTGCCTTCTTTCCTCTTGATGAATTTCTTTTCCTTCTTCTCATCATCACTTTCATCATCTTTCTTGCTCTTGAACTTGTTTTTCTTGGGCTTGTTGCATTGATGAGCAAGATGACCAAGTTATTCACAATTGTAGCAATCCATCTCGGAGATAGGCTTTCTCTTGCTAGAGAAAACTTCTTCTTTCTTGAATCAAACTTGATACCTTCTCGGTTGAGTTTCTTCAACATCTTTGTGGTCTTCCTCACCATCAAGGCAATATTTGTATCAAGATCATCATCACTTGAGGATGCTTCCTCAACTTGCATTTTGGCCTTGCCTTTCTTTTCTTGACTAGCCTTGAGAGCCAAATATTTCCTCTAGGAGGAAGACTCATCCTTGTCATTGATGTGCATAAACATTTCAAGAGCATTGATCTTTCCCAATATTTGAGTTGGTGTTGTAGTGATGGAAAGATCCATTTGGTGTAACACAGTGATAATGTGTCCATACTTCTCAATTAGCAAGATACTGAGAATTTTTCTCACAACATCTGGTTGTGAAATTTGAGTGAGTCCCATATTAAGTCGTGAGTACATATCATTAGCATTCTCATTGGCAAGCATTTCAAAAGAATTTATTTTTTTCATTGCAACTTTCCTCACGCTCACTTTTGGTTCGTTCATGTAGAGCACAAATATCTAACTACAAATCATGAGCATTTTTGTGATTTCTTACTCTATTGAATAATCCTTGCAAAGGCCCCTAAAGAGAGTGTTTTTGGCCTTAGCATTCCATTTTTCATAATTGTACTCATCACCTAGAAGATTTGTGGCATCTCTAGGTTCGGGGAACCCTTGGGTGGTGGCTTTATAGACAACAATGTCTATAGCCTCTAAATAAGCTTCCATATGAATTTTCCAATAAGGAAAATTGTCACCATCAAAAATGGGAGGAGGTCCATCCCCGCCGGACATCGCTACTCTAGCGGTTAAGATAAACTAGGAGCAACTAGGCTCCGATACCAATTGAAAGCATCACGATGCCCAAGAGGAGGGTGAATTGGGATTTTCTAAAATTCTAACCAAAAGTTAAACCCTAAGCATAAGCCCAACTACTAGCAATAAGTAAATACTACTAGAAAAACAACAACCCTAAATCATTACTACAAATACTTGCTAAGCAATTGCACTAAGTAAAATGCTCAAAGTAAATGTGGAATGTAAAGTAAGGGTAAGATGACTCCTCCAATTTTTTGTTGAGGTATCAAAGAGTCGGCGCTCTTCCCTAGTCCTAACACAGTATTATGATTTTCTAATCACCTCACTAGGCTTTGTGGGACTTGCAATGCACTAGCAATGAATACACTTGAATGTGGGCAGCAAGACACTTAATGTGGCTAGTGGAGGGGGTATAAATAGCCCCAACCACCAAAACTAGCCGTTGTTGGAGCCTTCTGCGCATGGGCGCAACAGACAGTCTGGTGCGCCAACGGGGCACTCCAACGGCTAGGTCTGACAGCTAGCCATTGCTCTGACGGTACACCGGACAGTGAACAGTGATTGTCCGGTGTGCACCGGACAGTCTGGTGCGCGCGCTAAAAAATCGGCTCTGCAAACTCGTCGCTCTCTGGTTTCTCGACGGCAGGGGATACCCCCGAGGCTGGCTGGCCCCACTGTTAGATGGCGCACCGAACAGTCCGGTGCCACTAAGACAACAAAACCAATTTCTTTTCCTTTAGTTTTTCTAACCCAATTTCGTTCTAACTTGTGAGTGTGTTATAGAGTGACACCTAGCATTAGTTGTGAGTGTGAACATGCACCAACACTACACTAAAAATCTCTTGGTCAAACTACTCATCCACAACCCCTCTTTATAGTATGGCTAAAATAAAAACAGAAGACCTAATTCTATACCAAGTGTCCACAAGTCCTTCGAACACTCGGAATATTAAGACCTTCATCTTTTGATTCGCCTTTTTCAGCTGTCACTTTAGGTTCTCATCTGAGGGATTGTTTTCACTATTGCAGCACAACCTCCTGTAATGCGACCTAACTTACCATTTGCTCTGCAAAACACACGTTAGTCACATATAATTTTATGTTGTCATTAATCACTAAAACCAACCAGGGGCCTAGATGCTTTCAAGTCCACATTTGCATATTTGCAAGGGGAATTGGTTGTCTACTTCCCTTTTTGACTGAGAACTCCTTTTTGGTTTTTCTTCATTTCTTCTTCTTTTCATGTAGATATAGTTTTTGTTTCTTGTTTTTTTGTATTGTATCTGCATTCACATCTCATGTAGTATTTTGATCTTCACCTATATAATTGCTAGAATGTGACTATGCTTTTAGTAGTGTGTTCTTTGTGTACATGATGATGCTATGGCATGCTTAGGCTCTTTTTGCTCATATTGATACAATATTGTTGAGCTAATCTTGTTTTCATAATTGTTAACTTGAATATTACTTGCTAAATCCAAAACTTGTTCAACATTGAGGTTGGCACCTAGTATGTGTACGATGTGTTGAGATCCTTTTTGTTGTCACTAATATGCTAGGTGGCTATGTCTCATGCCTTGAGCCATTCACTGTCTTGATTCATTAATCCTATGCTAAAATCTAAATCAAGGTAAGTAAAATTCAGAAAGATCGAGATGAGTTGACATTTGTCACCACATCATCGTATCGAGACTGCTTCCATTTGCACTTTTAGATGAACTAGAGTAGTGTAGTGGAGGATCGAAACCAGTGTCTTTAGCTTTTGATTGCTTTTCTGCATAAACTACACCCGGTTGAAAAGTTAGACAATGACAATGCTTAAAACCTCTCGCACTCACATGCTTCTCCATGAAATTTATGATCCGTTGCAAACTCCGATAAACTTGAAATTTTTTCATTTGATATCAATTTCAAATATGATTCTAGCATGATGAGTGACCGTTGTTTGGGTAGTTCACCTTGTTTACCTTTGACTAGCACTTGGTTGATTTCCTGCTTGCATATGTCTTTGTGTTGTCTTTAGTGGGGAACCTCTCTTTTGACTGCTTAAAACTGAATAAAATGCTTACACTTCACATATCTTGTGCATATGATCAGTTTGAGCGTATGCTAGCATGTGTATTTATTATTGCACACATCACACAACACTACTTATAGCATTTTTACACTCCATCTAATATACTCATGGAGCTCCTACATCTTCTCTATTTTCTACTCTGTCTTTTGCATCTCTGTATTTTCTCGATGGGGGGGAGGTCTCTTGTCGAGGGGAGTTTCTGTTTGTACCCTTGTTTGTGGCTTGATGAGTCCATTTATCAACAACGGGGAGAAATTCTGGATTGATGGGGTCTAGAGTATTGGGGGAGAGATTCTGGATTTTTGAGAATTCTGGATTTTTCTTGTACTCCTATCAAGGGGGTGAAATTTGAAGGAGGAAGAAATTGAGCTTTTGCTAGTTGTATTGAGCTATTTGCCTCTTTCTGGAGGAACTAGCTTTGATTTCATCTTTTATGCTGATTTTGTGCTCCGATGGGGGTTTTGACTGCTGGCTAGTGGTGTTGAGCCCTTCTTTTGCCTCATCTTGAGGACTAGCTTCTTTCGCTTGGTCGTGTTGAATTGTTGCCCATTTCTTTGTGGACCAAGCTTTGCTCACTCTAGATGACCTATTTTGGCTTTTGTCTGGCTTTTGGTCATTTGAGTGAGTTTCTCCTCTTCTTTCTTCTTCTGCTGATATATGTTCATGTGGTGGTGTTGACAATGCACTGATCAAGGGGGAGATTGCGAACACAAGGTTGATTTGTCCCTTGGTTCGGGTTTGTGATGAGTGATTGTCAACGAGTAGTGTGTCGGGTTGAGTCATAGACTGACCGAGGCATGAGTTATGTGTTGTGCAACCATATCTGACGGCTTGTGGTGTGTAGGTGTGGAGCACTTCGACGGTGGTCGACGGCGAAGGAGAAGGTCATGCGGATTCGTGTGAATGGACTGAGAGTGGCAAAGAATGAGCGCCGGGACTTGACTGAGGAACCGGAGAAGCTGGACGACTAGTCGTGGTGGCTGACACCAGGAACACGCACGAGAGCGAGGACGTGGTAGAGTGAATCGTGTCGCCGACATGGTTGAGGACTAGCGGAACATGTGTCCAGGACGTGGGGGACGCACATGCGGTGTGCTACTCACGACGGTTTCTTGGTTGAGTCTCAAAACCACCCAGCTGCTGGTTTTGCTGAGTTTGGGCCTCAAAACTCGGCGATGCGGTTCCGGCGGGAATCGAAGGCAGCATGTGGCCTCATCGCGAAGAGTGCTTGTAGTCGAAGCAACTTCGTGTGGAGTGTGTGGCCGTTAGATCGAAATCCCAAGAGTTGGTCCATTTTTTCCCTCGCTAAGTGGATAGGCTCTATATATGTAGAGGTAGTTTATGAAATAGAAATAACCGTCTATAAATTGATGGGTAGACTATTATGGACATCCATCTCTTTGGCTAGCTCATTTGTGTTTTGTTTAGAAAACCATAGTTTCTATTTCCCTAGTTTAGCCTATGATCCACAAATGTTTTGGACTCGACATTTGTGGTTTTGTATTATTTATTGCATTATTTAAAGGAAAGGTGGTCAGATCCATCTACAGGGTTTGTCGAATAACGTGCTCATTTGTGTATGTGGTGAAGTTTTTTATTCGATTTTGTCTCTGCGCTCGTTTCCTCTCTTCTCCTTTGGATATTGGAAGAACGCTTGATTTCTTGAGTTGGGGATTGTCTTGTGGATTGCCTTGGGGTAAAGATCACTCTCTAGACCACTGCAATTATCTGGTTTGAGCAGTTTGTAGTTATGATCCAGACTAAACTTGTTTTGAAAACCCTAGTCTAATATGTGTTTTCTGATCCGCGATTGATTTACAAATCTGTTTGAGTTCAAAATTTGTGGAGACCTTGGAAACTCATTTGTCAAGATGTATGTCAAATTTCAGCGCAATTAGAGTCTACTTGGTTCAGTTTCGCATTCGAAAACTGAATTTTGAGCTGCTGAAAACAACACTAGATAATGACACGATTTTGGGCCGATTCGCAGTTTTCGGTGTCTGATTTGCGATCTATTTGTTTTGTTGGTCTTGTATGAGTCTTAGAAACATTTTGAAATCACGAGGTCACTGGTCGGCTGATGCGCTTTTGGTTTGAGTGATTTCTTTATCTCAACTAAAGTTTAGTTCTCAATTTTAGTTATTAGCAGCAAAATTTGATTGGCTGCCATCCTCTTTGGTCGCCTCACCTGTCCTTCACAGAACAAGGCTACGGTGGTTGTGGAATTGTAGGAGGCTCATTGACCGCTTGAATCTGAATGGGACGGATCGAATAATTGTTCTTGCAGGCAACGCTAACTAGCCACTCTGCTAGTCATCTTTTCGTAATTTACATTTATAGAATATTTTTATGCTTAAATTCTTACATGTATATCTGTTTAGCAACTACCAGATCTTGAGATCAAGTTTGAGCGGTTTGTCTCTTGAACGCATCTCCAATACTGCTAATGCTTCCACAACAAAAGATGTTTCATTTGCTCCAGTCCTCTTAGTGGAGGATTACAGGACCTAATTCAGAGTATATTGTGCAATTAAAAACTGCCTTCTATGTTCATCGTGATTTATACATTTTAAAATGAATTTTATGATACTTATTATTGTGTTTTACGCTTCTACTAAAAAGCACGGTCTTACTGTGTCTTACGCCAAATTTATGACACCTTTTAATATGTTTTATGACAACCTCATACGAAACGAGATATACGGCAACTAGGGTTGGATATCGAGTTAGCTCAGCTCGACTCCTTCGAGCTCGAGCTGACTCGTTAAGCTAACGAGCCAGATCGGCTCGTTAAGCTAGCGAGCCACATAACCAGCTTGGCTCGGCTTGTTTTGCTCGTGAGCCAGAGCAAAAAAAAATATGTGTATAATAATTAATTTCTAGTTAATTTTAAACTAATTTAACAATATAAAATAGTAATTATACTCATAGTTTGACAAACCACATAAATATAACACTAAATTAACATCACTCATAAATTCACTATTCACACACATGTTCAGCAGTTTAACTCACACTTATATTCACATAGACCAATTTAACACATAGACATAATTCATCAATTATTAGTTTAACTCATAGGACATAGACACCACACATACATATAACATGTTTATCAATTGTTACGTAATGATATGTATATAGTTTTGTTTTGCTAAAAATATGATAGTTCGTTTAGCTCGCGAGCTGGGTCGTTAACATATCGAGCTAGGATGATAACTCAGCTCATGAAAAAATTCAAACGAGCCGATCCGAGCCAAGCCGAGCTGACCACGAACCGAGCGAGTTGACGAGCCAAGAGCATTTCGCCCAACCCTAACAACTACTCCCTTTACGACTAGTGGACCCCTTGACCGTATAACGTTAGCACTATTTTACGCTAAATTATACACAATTTAATGCTTATGTTGTATGAGTTCCTTGATTAATTATAAAATGAAAATGAAAATCAAATTCACATTCTTAAATCACTTTCTGTTTGGTTGGACGACACGAGCGTGCACCTGCAGCCGCGGAGTCTCAAAGCAGGTGATGTTTGGTTGGCTTCACATCACATACAGGCTGAATAGATACAAAACGAGGAGCACAGCCAAACTCCCATCATACGCAGCAGGTGAGCATCTCCACGCAAGCAGGCGCTGCCCATACAACTGCATGTAAATGCACGCAAAACGAGAAAATTTTTAAGGTTGTTTTTATTATATTTTCTAATTAAAAGATTTAATCATCAAATCAATTTCATATTCATGTTCCCCAAAATTTTACGAACAAAACTAGACTATATGTGTTGTATAATATTTGAAAAATATTTATGCACTCTTATTTTATATATGTTCTAATGCAGATTACCAAACACACGAGTTGTATTTATCTTGAATGTACTAATACAAACAACCAAACAAAAGACTGATGGATAGAGCCTGTGCCCAAGATGTCTGGCTCCTCACGTACAAGTAGGGCTGGACGAAATGCTCGTGGCTCGCTAGCTCGCTCGGTTCATGGTCAGCTCGGCTCGGATCGGCTCGTTTGAATTTTTTCACGAGCTGAGCTGACATCCTAGCTCGGTTCGTTAACGAGCCAGCTCGGTTCGTAAACGAGCTAGCTCGCGAGCTAAACGAGCTACCATATTCCAGCAAAATGAAACTATATGCATATCATTTACAGAATAATTGATGAACATGTTATATATATGTGAGGTGTCTATGACCTATAAATTAAACTAATGATTAATAAACTATGTCTATGTGTTAATTTGGTCTATGCAAATATAATTATGGGTTAAACTGATGAACATGTATGTGAATTAATGAGTGATGAATTGTGCTAATTTGGTGTTATATTGACGTGGTTTGTGAAACTATGAATATAATTACTATTTTCTATTGTTAAATTAGTTTGAAATTAACTAAAAATAATTATTATGTACATTTTATTTTTTTCTAGTCTGGCTTGCGAGCTAAACGAGCCAGCTCGAGCTCGTAAACGAGCCGAGCCGAGCTGACTCTGTGGCTCGTTACCTTAACGAGCTGAGCTGTCTCGTTAGCTTAACGAGCCAGCTCGAACTCGGACGAGCCGAGTCGAGCTGGCTCGTTATCCACCCCTACGTAGAAGCCATGCTACCACCGTTTAGCAACCAAACAGACGGTTTCTCTCTCGTACTGATCCTCCTTGCCTTTCCTTCCTTGTTGTTGACACCTTTTTGGGGCGCCAATCACTCAACACGAACCAGCGGCGGTACTCTCTGCACAGGGGCGGACGATCCGCGGCCTGGTGCGAGGCTAGGGTTTCCTGCCTGACGGTCGAACGGTCCGCGCGTGCGCAAGGGCGGCAGAAGATCACCAACGGCACCTGGATCTCGCTCCCGGGAGGGACCCCGTCGGGGAGGAGAGATCCTTGGTGATGTCTAGGCTCGGGCAGACCGACCTAGACTCCTCTAATCGACGTAGAGTCGAAGAGAAGCGGAGAATTTGGGGATTGAGAGGCTAAACTAGAACTAGACTAGAACTACTCCTAATTGTACAGGAAATAAATGCGAAATAGAAGTGTTATTGATTCGATTGATGATTCCAAATCGGCCGTATACCTCTCTATTTATAGAGGAGGGGGGCTGAACCCTTTACAAACTAATTTTCGAGCTAATTCCGTGAATCTAGCTAACAACCGTAGCACAACTCGGAACCCTAAACTGCTCTGCGCACGCGCAGACCGTCTGGCCCACAGGTGCGGACCGTTCGGACCGCGGACCGTCCGGCCTCAGGGCCGGACTGTCTGCCCTCTCAATTTGGTTCCCAACATATGCCCCCTGCCCTTTTGGTGGAGCTGAGCAAACCAAAAGCATCTTAACACAATGTGATTACATCGGTTTTCTTAAGCATCTTGCCACATACTAGGATGGTACTGCTTGAGGAAACGCCCATTCAAAGCCTTGGGCAAATCCTTGCCTTGTAATGTTTGTAGTAAATAGGCGTTACCAGACGTTACCTGTTTTACTTTATAAGGACCCTCCCAGCTTGGCGACCATTTCCCAAACTTCCGGTCTTTACTCCTTAGAGGCAGAATGGTCTTCCACACTAGGTCCCCTACCTGAAATGACTTTGCTTTGACCTTCTTGTCGTAGGCCCTGGCTACCATGATCTTGTCCTTTTCTATTGCTCCCAAAGCTATCATCCTCTTGTCGGTCACCTCATCAATATTATCCATCATTGAATTACAGTAATCAATGACGGTTAGATCATTTTGTCTGGTGAACCTGACAGCATTCAAACTTATTTCCACAGGCAACACTGCTTCCTGCCCATAGACAAGCTCAAAAGGAGATACTTTAGTAGCACTATGTTTAGATATTCTATGAGCCCATAAAGCTTCGGACAAAATCTTATGCCAATGCTTAGGATTATCGGATATCTTCTTTTTTATCAAGTTAATCAATGTCCTATTACTAGACTCGACCTGTCCATTGGCCTGAGCATAGTATGGAGATGAATTAAGCAACTTAATTCTATATAATTCAGCAAATTCATGTACCTCCTTTGACATAAAAGAAGTTCCTTGATCTATAGTCAAGGTCTGGGGAATGCCGAATCTATGAATAATATGCTCAGTTATGAACTCAATTACCTCCTTGTGTGTCATGTTCTTCAGAGCAACGAATTCAGTCCATTTGGTAAGTAGTCAGTGGCAACTAACACGAACCGATGCCCCTTTGATGATGAAGGATGAATTTCTCCTATAAAGTCTAATCCCCATCCTCTGAAAGGCCAAGGCTTGATGATATAATGTAATTCGGCTACAGGGACCAACTGTAGATCGCTGAATTTTTGACACACTTGCCATGCTTTGTAGTACTTGAAACAATCAGCTATCATGTTAGGCCAATAAAAACCAGACCTTCGCAACAACCACTTCATCTTTGGAGCCGATTGACGGGTACCACAAATTCCTTCATGTACTCCGGCCATGGCTAATATAGCATCATCTGGGCCCAAGCACTTAAGCAGGACGTCGTTGACTGTTCGGCGGTAGAGTTCATCACTCATCAAAACATACTTGAAAGTTGTACGCCGAATGTTCTTATCTGTCCTGATATTGGGATTTTGTAAATAATTAGTTATGGGTGTCCTCCAATCACTTGTATCGACTTTATTATCAGCCGACTCAATTAGGAGAACTTTCCTAGCAACCCCGGATGGTCCTGAGTCTTTGCTCGAACGATCCGCGACCTAGGGAATTGGCCCTGCACTGGTTATCAGATTTTTAGTGTTGTGAAATCTCCCTCGTTTTATCCGATAACCTGATGCATCTTGTGCCAAATTGTTAGCTCTATGATTCTCAACTCTAGAGATATGTCGAATACTAAATTCGTCAAAAGAATGAATTATGCCCCAACATTTTTCAAGGTAACTATTCAGAGTACCATCAAAACATTGATATTCTTCTAACACCTGTTGGACGACCAGCTGAGAATCACCAAATGCCTTCACATGTTTTGCTCCCATACAATTTAAAAGTTCCAAGCCGAACAAAATGGTCTCATATTCGGCTTGATTGTTAGTGCAATAAGTTTTCAATCGGCTAGAGAAGTCGAAGGAGACATCACTTGGTGAAACAAGTACTATGCCGATTCCTTGCCCTTCATTGCAAACCGATCCATCAAAATATAAAGTCCAAGGAGTAAAAGTGAGGTATGACATGTCTAGTTTATGAGTATCATTAATCCGATGTTCTACAATAAAATCCGCTACGACCCGGCCTCTCAGAGATTTCAATGGTTCATAGGCCAAGTCATATTCTATGAGTGCATAAGCCCACTTACCAATTCTACCACTCATAATTGTGTTATGCAACATGTACTTGATCACATCGGCTTGACCAGAAACAGTGCAATGACTAGACAGTAAATAACATCTACACTTGGTGCATGCATAAAACAAGTATAAGCATAACTTCTCAATAAAAGTGTACCTTGTTTCAGCATCCACCAACCTCCGACTTAGATATGTCATCACATGCTCCTTTCCTTCAGTTTCTTGTGTCAGAACAGCCCCAATGACCTTATCTTCAGCTGCAATGTATAATCGAAATGGTACTCCTGCTTGTGGTGCTTTTAATACGGGAGCCGAAGACAAGTATTTTTTAATGAGATCAAATGCTTCCTGCTGCTCTGCCCCCAAGCGAATTCGGCATCATTCTTAAGCCGAAGGATAGGGGTGAAGGCATCAATCTTCCCGGCTAGGTTAGAAATAAACCTTCGTAAATAATTTACCTTGCCGAGAAACTTCTGCACTTCGACCTTACAGGTCGGAGGTCCCACATTCTGAATAGACTTGATTCGGTCAGGGTCTATCTCTATACCATGTTCATGGATGACAAATCCTAAAAACTTACCAGCCGACACTCCAAAAGCACATTTACGTGGGTTCATTTTCAAACCATATCGACACATTTTATCAAAGGCTTTGTGCAAATCAGCTACATGAGAACTAAACTCAGCCGATTTGACTACAATATCATCAATGTAGACTTCCACAGTGTTTCCCAACAACTCATAGAAGATCAAATTCATAGCCCTCTGATAAGTAGCACCAGCATTTTTCAGACCAAATGTCATGACCACCCATTCAAATAAACCAATGAAGCCTAGACATATAAAGGCCGTTTTAGACGCATCTTCTTCGCCCATGAAAATATGATTATATCCGGCATTACCATCAAGAAAGCTAATAATTCTATTCCTTGATGCATTATTGATTAATGTGTCGGCTATGGGCATGGGATACTCATCTTTAGGAGTTGCTCTATTTAAATTGCGAAAATCAATGCATACTCTAAGCTTACCTGACTCCTTCTCCACCGGCACAATATTGGAGACCCATTCTGTGTATCTGCAAGGTCTAACAAAATCAGCTTCTAGCAGCTGGTTGATTTCGTCCTTGATTCGTGGGAGAAGATCTGGACGAAATGTTCTAGCTCTCTGCTTGAAAGGTCTGAAACCGGACTTAATCGGCAGCCGATGCTCTACTATCTCTCGGCTTAATCCCGGCATCTCAGTGTAATTCCAAGCAAAGCAATCTGAATATTCCTTTAATAGACCGATCATCTCATTTCTAGGAACGGTCTCCAGGGTCTTGTTTACAAAACTCGGCCTTGGAGTTTTACCATCTCCTATGTCGATCTCCTCCAAAGGATCGGCCAATGTAAACCCCTGTCCTAGTTTATCGAGATCTCTGAATTCCTCTATCATGTCTCCCACAGAGGAATCAGATGATCTTTGTGTGATGGCGGACTCTCCGGTCTTGGGGGTCGGATCATCTGTAATATTGTTTTTACGCTGTGGTAGATGTTCGGTCTTAAAGTCCGAACTATTTTGTGAAAGACCAAACCATCCGGCCTTAGAAGCCGAACTGTTTGTGACTAAGGACACATGAATTTTGTGTGTACTCATCATTTAAACTTTCTTTAGGATTTAGCCGATTCTCCATCGGCTCTAGCATTACAGGAATGAAACCCTTCTTATCTATACTTATGAACTGGTAATCAGAAAAATCTACTCCTGTGAGACATGTAGCAGTCTCATAAGTCCAGAGTACAGGGCATCGGCCACAGCGATACAGGCCGACACATCAGCATGTACTTGTACTATATCATCACCTACCCATTGTATTAACATTTGATGTAATGTAGAAGGTATACATTGGTTGGCATGAATCCAATCTCTGCCTAGGATTAGACTGTAATTTTCTTCTACATCAGCGACGAAGAATGCAGCAGCAAGGGTCTTAGTCCCGATGGTTAATTCAACGGACGTGACTCCCTTGGCTTTGATCGAACTATTAGTTCCAACACCACTGAGGGTCATGTTGGTTTTGACAAGTTCATCATCTTGTTTACCTAATTTTCTATATAATAAATAAGGCATTAGATTTACAACCGCCCCTCCATCTACCAACATTTTAGCAATCGGTATCCCATCAATGTGACCGCGCACGAAGAGCGGCTTTAAATGATTTACTGATTCCTTTGGTTTAGTAAAGGCGGCTTCTTTAGGACCAAAATCAAACTAGGCAACAACAGGTTCATCGTCGCCGACAATAGTACAATCGGCAGAAAATGTAATGACATTTACATCCATACCTGGGTGTTCTGGAGAAGCTTCATAGTCGACCAGGTCTTCTCCCAGTAGGTCGTCCTCTTCCATTGATGTTGGTACGTCGTTGGAGGCATCTTGATGTGGTGCGGACGATCCAGACTCAGGGGTCAGATGGTCCGTGCCTGATGCAGCTGGTCCGGCTTTGTTAGCCAGGCTGTCTGCCATATCTGCAGGGTGCTGCACAAGTGTTGTTTTATTTTCTATTTTTGTGGTCGTTTGTTTTTCCTCAACAGCCTTTGGTCTCCATTTCTTTTGTGGTGGAGGGTACTGTAGATGTGTGTCATTGAATATCTTTTCCGCCTCCTTCTCTTGGCTCTCCTTCGCTCTTAGGCGCTGTAATTTCCGCTTTTGGGATCGTGTCAATCCCGACGGGCACCATCGAGGCATGGAGTATTTTGGATGGGCTGTTTTGATGGCAGTCGTATCCTCTTTGTGGCAGAACCTCCCAAGTTATTGGGCCCACATGCACCTGCCCTTGTCTCAAAGACCTCAGACGCACTACACCAAAACTTTGAACTTCCTACGGCTTCATAACTTCCGACGGTTTCTATCAAAAACCGTAGGAAGTTAATAACTTCCTAAAGGCACTAGTTGCCTCTCGGCAGTTTATTCAACTTCCGACGGTTGTGACTGTAGCCTCTCGGAAGTTTATTTAACTTCCGACGGGCTCTCGGAAGGCGTTTAACTTGTGTCTTGTGAGACTATTATGTGGATGTAACTTGTGTCTTGTGAGACTTGAAACTTTGTGGACTGTTCTGGCCAGACTTTTATGACTTTATATGTGACATGTGGTATATTGTGGCTTTTAAATATATTGTGGTATATTGTGGCTGTCATTTTTGTACATTGTGATATATGTGGTTGTTATTTTGATATATGTGGCTGTTATTTTGATATATGTGGCTGTTAATGTGGTGAATAATGGAAATTAAATTGCATTTTTTGTGCTGGTCATTTTAACTTCCGAGAGGAGAACCAAAACGGTCGGAAGTTGGCCTTCACACGGCGTCAACGCAAAACAAACAGCGTCAAACTTTAACTTCCGAGAGAACTGCCTCGGCTCTCGGAAGTGAGCGTAACTTCCGAGAGGGAACTTTGGCTCTCGGAAGTTAGCGTAACTTCCGAGAGGCGCTCGGAAGTGAGCGTAACTTCCGACTAAAATGTTACGAGAGCCAAACTTCCGACGGATTTATCTATCTTCCGACGGTTTATATAACTTCCGAGAGTTTAGCTCTAACTTCCTACGGTTTAGGCTCTAGGAAGTTAAGCATTTTGGTGTAGTGACGGCTATGCATGTGCACCAAATAACTTAACAGGATCTGTCCGAGTGTCCTAGGGACCCCGGATAAACCACTTACAACCAGGATCACAAGATTAAGTAAACACAAATCACACACCAACATTTTGCAGCGGAAATCTTATTACCAAATTTTACAAGTTACAACAAATTTACATTACATTTATCGGAGTGGTTACAAAAGTAGTTCAAAGTGATAAACTTTGAAATGTTATAAATTATTTATAAGTTTGAAATATATGCTAGCTCAAGTGACCATCCTCAATAAGAAGTATAGAAAAGTTACTTAGACTTATAAGAAGACCGAGCCCACCGGCACTTAACACCATCATCAGCAGCACAAAACTATAACTAAAAAACAACAGGGAATAAAACCCTGAGTATGGAATTACTCAGCAAGACTTACCCGACTAAATAAAAGACTCTCAAGGGTATGCTGGCTAGAGGGGTTCAAGGTATGGCTTATCAAGAATCAAAGACTCTGTTTTGCAGAAAAGCTTACTATGAGTGGATCCTTAAGCCAAAATTTTACATCACAAGTTAAGTACTTTTCCTGAATCTAGATTTGCCTAATCTAGAGCATTCACTTGTCCTACACTAGCTTTCTTTTAAAATCCAACCTTTGTTTCGCTTGTTATCTACGATGAGGGTCAAAGATCCAGTCTTCATATCCGAGAAGTTCGGCGATCCGAATTGATTAATACCCAGCTGGAGATCTCCAACCACATGACATATGCTTCTCTTAACTCTATTGCACATGTCTACCATTCCCACGGATCCTCCACCACATGAACAGGTCTGCAGCACCCGAGAGCACACCACCCCTTTTAGGCGGTCTGTTGCCAGGAGGGTACGTGCCACTCTCGCCATCTCTCCACTCCCAGTGCGCGATTGTCTTTTCATGTATGGAATAGCCGGGTTCAAGCTTACCCATGACGAGGTATGTGGCTAGATAAAAAGGTCCTAGATCAGTAGGCCAACAATCGGTACGGTCCTTAAACGACTCAGACGGAGACACTACACCGAGACTCCTTTCTCGTGCAAGTCACCCGCCCGGTCTCAGCTTTATAATTTAAACCCAAAGTTTGGTACCTGGCAGAGGTACATCTTTTCCGATGTTGAACCCATCACGGCCATGATGGATCCAACATCAAGTTTTATTTTTGAAAACTTTCCACCCACTGAAGCATCACTTTTGTTTTAAAACAAAACATTTTTGTTTGCTAAAGCAAGGCTAAGCATCATAAAATTCTTTTTCAAAACAGGTATCAAGGAACAGTAATCAATTTTCAAGGAAGGAAATGCATCAATTGTTTAGCACACAACTCCTATCACCTAATGCATCATTCAAGGTGATAAAAAATTTTAAAACAGAAGGAGGTAGCAAATGCACTGGGGCTTGCCTGGGTAACACTAGGTTAGTGTTTGTCAGGCGACGTCCACTTGATGATCATCCTTTATGTTGGCACTCGTTCAGATTATCCATCTTCCAGTTCGTCCATCAGCATCATCCTGCGGATTAGCCCGCGCTTGGGGTCGACTTGGCTCGTCTTCCGCATCACGCGATTATTTATCGTACCTCATGAGATGCATGATGCACATGTATGAGCACGAGTATACATAGTACGAGATAGATAATCTTTGCTAAAAAGGACGAAACACTTAAAACCAAGCATTAAGCATCATGGATATCACAGCAGGGCATCGACTACATCCATTAACCAAATTGACATATTACACTAGATCTATTTTTATTCCTAGCTTTTTATTAACTCTTTAAACTATGTATATTAATTACTTGATTTACCGATTTACCTAAATCGATCATCACAATATTGGCATGCTAAATTACTAACATTTATTGTGACCACAATTCTATTTATAGACCTAGTTTAGATCATTCATTAATCCACTCGCACGAATAATAAATTTGCTTACCCTGACTAATTTGACGTGATAGTCGCAAGCACGACGACGGTTTCCGATTGACGTCATCCAGGGGCCTTCTTTTCTTCGGTAATCAATTGCTGAAGATCTTTTTCTCGACTGAATAATTCTGACGAATCAAACTTGAGTCGCGCAGGATGTCCGAGCTTTTTGTCGCGCACTTGGTGAATATCACGTTGTTGGCTCCGTTTTCACTTGACTCTTGGAATTTCTTGATGACGCACGGATCGACGACGACCTTCAATTGAAGCCTGGAGCGAGCTGGTGAGGTGGGGGGTCGAGCAAGAAATGATGGGTTCGACGACTCGACGGTAAACGCGAGCCAACGGCAAGCACGAGTGCCGAGGTACAATCGACAACACTCGGCGAGCACACCGCGAGGCATACAACAACGATGACAGTCGAATCGACAACATAGTGTTGGTGAACTCGACGAACACGACCACGGTCACGTGCTAACGTGGATAGGACAACGAAAACTGACGAGGGCGGCATAGATCTGAAACTGTTGCACGCACGACACAACGATGAGGACCTAGGATGTGCAACACACGACACGCAGTCAGCCTGTCGCGTGACCGAGCGATGACGACGAACAGAGAGCTTAGTGCACGGCTAACAGATAGCTTGCGTGCAGGGACTTCACTGTGCATGGCGCTGGGCGCGTAAGGAGTAGGACGCACGCCGACAAGCTGAGCGACGACAGGGAGCTCAATGTGCGGCACCGGAGAGCTGGAACAGACAAGCTGCAGACCACGGCGCTAGCACCAAAGCGCGATCGAGCCAGACCGAACACAGGGAAGAATTAGCGGCGCACACGACGGTCGGCCATGGGAGACAAGGGCCTCGGCTGGGAGGTGCTTGGCAGGGAGTACCGCCGCGCAGAGGACTGGAGCATCGCCGGGCATGGGAAAAACCGTCCCGACAGCGAGCTGGAGCACAGGAGGAGATGGAGGAGATGGCGACGCCGAGCAGAGCGCGCGCGCAGAGAGCAGTGGCGAACCAGAGGCGCGTGTACAGGAACTCGACGGCGGACAGCGGCCATAGACGAAGTGCCGCGCAGACGGGCGAGCAGCAAGGCGACGGCGCGAGCAGCCGAGTGAGCAGAGGAGCTGGGGATCGCGACGCTGGGAGCAGGGGCCTCGGCTCGGGAGGGCTCGGCGAGCTCCATGGCAGGCGGCTGAGCAGGAGAGAGCAGTAGGGAGCTCCGGCCGGGAGCGAGCTGAGGAAGAGAAAGGAGACGTGCTGGAGAGAAGCAGTTGCTGATTTTTATCAGCGCTTAAGCGGTGTGTGTGCAGGATTTTTGAGCAGATCGGCGGCTGAAGATAACACCGATGACTGCGGCAGCTGGAAGCCGAGCTCACGAGAGGAACAAGCAGCGGTGAGATTTTTCTTTCAGGAACCTGAGCGCTAGCTCGTGGATTGAGAACGAGATGTACGAGATAAGGCCAATAGCCTGATAGCGGCGATGGAAGAAACCAGATGAGAACAGCATGCGGTGATGCGGATAAGAATTGGATGGGTTAGGTATTTAAGAAAAACATATTTTCCTATTTTTCCGTATTTTTTTTAAACGAGAACACAAAGATAATTTAATTCTCTGATTAAATCGGCGCGAGATGTAAACCGGACAAAATAAAAGATATCCGTCAACTAGTACAGACTGCGCTTGATTTAATTTAGAGCAGATAATTTTATCCACAGTCTGAACAGGGAAACAGATTAGTTATGAATACTCAGCTCGATTCTAATTTTCTTAGCAATGTATACGATATAGACAGTAAGGATGACATGGTTTTGATTTAGCGAATGCTTTAGAATCAGATGAGTTTGCGTCGTTATTTATATCCAAAGTTTTGGATCGGGCAAGAAACGACAGACCGAAATAAATTGATTTCGGTACTGATAATTTGTTCAGCGTGATTCGACCGAAATTAGCCGAAACAATATCTGCGAACGTATACGCGATTTTGTCTTCGAAACAGCGTGCAGAAGAATAAATTGAATTATAACCTCGCGCACGATTTTTCTCAGACAACGCGCGATTCGGATTATTTTACACTGAGTATTTTAATCGTCAAGTTCAAACTAATTTGCTCGGGATAAAATCGTAAGAATAGATAGAACTTCCGATTTCGTATTCGCGCGAGCGATGAATTTTAAATACTCACCGGACGCACCGATTTTCGGAACGACGATGTTCCGAACATCACGAAAATTTAGGAAGAGCCCGGATAGATAAAATAAAAACGATGTCGCACTCGCGACAGACAAAATAGAAGCGATATTAAAATTGCGATAGGCGAAAATAATTATACCTTAGTGTTCGTCTTATTCACTGATATCACGTGCTTAAATCCATACTCGCTGTCGAGCGGAATATAAACACCTGGGGTGTTACACTCTTTTTTGGTTGTGTTGGCCGATTCACCAAAAATCATCGGCCCTTCATTATTTTCCTGTATGATAACATCTGCAGTACCTATTTTGATGATATCTTTCTTCGTTGTTCTTTCGGTCGCTGCAGGTATATGCCCCCTACCGGATTGGTCGGCCTTTGAGGCCGAGTAGTCCGTCAATCTTGTTAGGCTTGTGCCTTGTGACCGGATTGAGCGGTGCTCAATCGGTCTTGTACTGGTGGTGCCAACCTGTTGAATACAGATGTTTGGGGTGCCCCCCAGGCGGGGTACTATGGCATCCCAAATGGATATGATGGCATGCCCCACATTTGATTTGGCACGTATGGTGGGGGTATGTATGAGTATGGATATGACATAGGTGGATATGGGGGTGGAGGTGTCCATGTAGGTAGGTTAGGTCTCAATTGTACAATATGACCTTTCATTTCTTCCGATTGGTGGGGTGGTCCAATCGGCCTTACCTGATGTTGCTCATGAATGGGTGAGTGGGGTCGCTTTGCTGGCCGGTCACTGGGACCGGCCTTCTTTTTCACATATTTGGACAACAATTGATCGAAAGTCGGGCCAGATTTGACCAGCCGACCAGCTGCTTTAAATGTATTTATTTTCCATGTACCTATCTCTGGTCGTCGTAGTTTGAAGGTACGTGGTCGTTGCGGGTTCTGCGGCAGATTGTCCGAGATGCGTAGCATGGGCTCCTGCTCCTGCACCTTGGTCTGCGCTTGCCACCCAGCGCTAGAGGTCGTGATGGTCACCTTAAGAGTCTCCCCTCCATCGGGAGTCTTCTCAGCCACTACTTTCCTGCAAGAAATTTTATGATTCCCATCGGCCTCTCTTGCGTTGCCGATGATTATCTCTTTGTCTTTGCCCTTATCGGTTGTGTTGGCCGAATCAGGACCCTCTTTCCCTCGAAGTCGATCATGTTCATCGCAAAGGGCTCCGTGTCTACCTACATTTCCTGAAATTTCAATCGTCCTTCGTTAATGGACGATTGAATCTGTCGATGGAATACATTACAATCATTAGTGGCATGAGAAAATGAATTATGCACGACGTTTTAGCTCGTCGGCGGATGGAACAGTGTGATTTATTTTAGTGTTGCCATTTTTGAGTAATTCATCAAATATTTTATCACATTTACTAACATTAAATGTAAACTTAACTTTCTCTTGCCGTTTCTTTTGAACCGACTGCAAGGAAGAACAAGCCGAAGATTTGGCCTGCTTTGGCCAAACCATCTCAGCAGCATATACCTCTATAGATTCGTCGTCCGAGCTACTTTGGTCGCACTCTACTATATGGACATTGTGACGAATGGTTTTGGCAGTCTCTTTGCTTCGGCTTTCACAAGCCAAAGCTCTCTGGTGTAATTGTGCTGGCGTGAAAAATTGGATGCCTTCTAGTCTTTCTTTTAAATAATATCTCAGTCCATTAAAGGCTAATCCTGCTAGTTGTTTTTCTGCTAAGTGTATTTGGAAGCATCATTTTCTTGTATCCTGGAACCTCCGGATGTATTCATTAACCGATTCGTCCTTCCCTTGTCGCAGGGCCACTAGGTCTACCAGATCTAATTCATAATCACCGGAAAAAAGTGATCATGGAATTTTTGCTCTAACTCCCCCATGACAAAATAGAATTAGGAGGTAAAGTGGCATACCACGCGAACGCGGTTCCGGTTAAAGACAATGAAAATAAACACACGCGAAATGCTTCTGTGTCGGCCAATTCTCCTAATTGTGCTAAGAACTGGCCTATGTGTTCGCGCATATTTTTTCCTTGGTCACCCAAAAATTTTGCGAATTCGGGTATCCTGGTTCCCTGGGGGTATGGGTGGTGATCAAATCGGCTGTCATAAGGTTTCCGATATGATTGCCCCCAGGCACCATACTTACTTCGAGCTTATCTCGGAACGCCCCGGCTATTTCCTGCCTCACTATATCGATGGCAGACGGTGCGAGACCACCGACTCTCTGGTCAAACATAGGTGGGGCTGGCTGGATATTAGCGTGTTGTCTTCCCCCCATTGGTTTGAGCTATGTGGTGCATTGCCATTTGCCCTATATGGCTCATAGGATTGATCGTTCCTTTCCGGCCTTCTAGGCGGGGCCGGAAAGCTTTCCTGGGCTCGAGATTTTGTATTAATGGGCTGATGCATCGCATAA
Source organism: Zea mays (assembly GCF_902167145.1). Classification (NCBI taxonomy): domain Eukaryota; kingdom Viridiplantae; phylum Streptophyta; class Magnoliopsida; order Poales; family Poaceae; genus Zea; species Zea mays. The sequence continues at coordinate 5,353,168 of NC_050104.1, read as the reverse complement.
TGTGATGAGAAGTGTTGCTGGGACGGGTGAGGATTCAGGTAACAATCCTCCTCAAATAAGTCATGCGTGGACTGTCTGGGCATTGGCCCGGACCGTCCATGATTATATGCGGACCGTTCGTCGTTGTATGCGGACCGTCCGACTGGGTAGTTTAGATTATGTGCCATATGTTGTGGCTCGGGTGCATGTCTGGGTAACTCATTAAAAATGGGTCCGGCTGTGGCTAGCCCGGACGGTCCGCGCTCACGGGCGGACGGTCTAGACATGTGCAAATCGGCTGATTTACTGTCGATTTGCGGCTGCTCAGGGTATGTGTCCATCGGCATCCCATAAAGGGGTTGTGACTGGTCGTGACAACCTATAGCCGATGTATTACGCGTGTTACCCCCTAATTCAACCTCATGCGAAGGAAAATTTGCTATACTAGATTTATCAAATGCACGTACTAGTCTCCTATAATCGTTTTGCATACCCCCTATGATATTTTGCATTTGTTCACGCTATTCATCTACATAATTCTTAAGAGATTGTAGCTCGTTTGTATTACTTACATTGGGGATATCTGGTGTGGGTCGGAGCAAAGCCGGATCCGTCGCCCGTTGTCGGACGACCTTATTGTTCCTGTCCACCTTGAAGTTGGCCAGAAACTTTGCTCTCGCCTCTTGAATCAGCTGCTCCTTATGCTCCTCGAACTAGAGCTGTTCGTCAGCCGGCAAGGTTTCCCAAGTCGGCTCTATAATGTTGCTGGGGGAGACTTCATAACTATCTTTTGAACCGGCCATTGAGGGCCGATTTGATGGGTCTAGATGTGTTTTCCCCAGTGGAGTCGCCAAAAAGTATGTCGACACCTTTCTAGGGCGCCAATCACTCAACACGAACCATCGGCGGTACTCTCTGCACAAGGGCAGACGGTCCGCGACCAGGGGCTAGACAGTCCTCGGCCTGGTGCGAGGCTAGGGTTTCCTGCCTGACGGTCGGACGGTCCGCGCGTGCGCTGGGGCGGCGGAAGATCGCCGGCGGCGCCTGGATCTCGCTCCCGGGAGGGACCCCGTCGGGGAGGAGAGATCCTAGGTGATGTCTAGGCTCGGGCAGACCGACCTAGACTCCTCTAATCGACGTAGAGTCGAAGAGAAGCGGAGAATTTGGGGATTGAGAGGCTAAACTAGAACTAGACTAGAACTACTCCTAATTGTACAGGAAATAAATGCGAAATAGAAGTGTTATTGATTCGGTTGATGATTCCAAATCGGCCGTATACCTCTCTATTTATAGAGGAGGGGGACTGGACCCTTTACAAACTAATTTCCGAGCTAATTCCGTGAATCTAGCTAACAACCGTAGCACAAAACTCGGAACCCTAAACTGCTCTACGCACACGCGGACCGTCTGGCCCACAGACGCAGACCGTTCGGCCTCAGGGCCGGACTGTCCGCCTTCTCAATTTGGTTCCCAACACTTGTCCAGTAAGGTATGAAGAACTAGCTCAACCACAGCTACAACTTCTTCTCGACCAGCTCTTCCACTCATTTTATTAGCAACCAAATGAAAGGGAAATGTGCCCTTGGGCAATTTCTATTATGTTTTGGTGATTAAGTGCCCAACACATTTAATTGAGTTCTTATGTGCTAAATAAAGAGAGAAGTGCAAATCAAAGAGAAGGTATGTTTCTAGACTTAGTAGTTGGTTTTTGTATACTAATATATTTGTCTAAGTGTTAGAAACAGAGAAAAGAAGAAAAGAGAAGAATTGCAAAAGACTTGGCTGGGTGCAGCCGAAGTCCAGCTCGGCCTGGCACACCGGACTGTCTGGTGGTGCACCGGACAGTGTCCGATGCGCCAGGCTGGTCCGCGTGGAAAAGGCTGCTCTCGGGACTCGATGACGGTGTACGGCTATAATTCACCGGACTGTCTGGTGGTGCACCGGACTGTCCGGTGAGTCGTCCGTGGCGAACTCGCCGTCCTCGGGAAAAGCAAAAAGGCGACGTGGCTATAATTCACCGGACTGTCTGGTGATGCACCGAACTGTCCGGTGAGCCAACGGTCGCCAGCGCAATGGTCGGTCGCGCAATCCGCAGGCGACGCGTGGCCCGCGCCAACGGTCGGTAGGGGGCACCAGACAGTGTCCGGTGTGCACCGGATAGTGTCCGGTCCGCCAACTGGCCTGGAGCTACAACGGTCGTCTGCGCCAGAAAAGGAAGGAGATCGGCACCAGACCGTCTATAGTGACTGTCCGGTGGCGCACCGGACTGTCCGGTGCGCCACTCGACAGAAGGCAAGGATGGCCTTCCTTGTTGGCCTCCAATGGCTCCTAGCTGCCTTGGGGCTATAAAAGGGACCCCTAGGCGCATCCTAAAGCATTCAGACTCTGTTCCCATGTAGTCGTTTCATTGTGTTAGAGATTTGAGTTCTATTCGAGTCAAGGACTCCCTGTGTTGTCATTTGATCTCAAGTCTTCTCTTGTGTGCGTGGGTGTGCTGCGATTTATGTCTTGTGTGCATTGCTCATCCCAACCTTACTCCGTGCTTTCATTGTGATCTTTGTTGTAAGGGCGAGAGACTCCAATCTTGTGGAGATTCCTCGCAAACGGGAATAATTAACTAAAGGAAAAGTCGTGGTATTCAAGTTGATCATTGGATCACTTGAAAGGGGTTGAGTGCAACCCTCGTCCATTGGGACGCCACAACGTGGAAGTAGGCAAGTGTTACTTGGCCGAACCACGAGATAAAAATCGGGTGTCTCTTGTGTTGCCTCTCTCTGTGATTAATTGTGTTCGCAAGAGATCACTTCAAGCTACTTAGCCGTACTAACACTTATAACTAAGTTTTGTGGCTATAAGTATTTGATTTTTACAGGATCACCTATTCACCCCCCTCTAGGTGCTCTCAATTGGTATCAGAGCCGTTCTCTTCACTTAAGGGACTAACCGCTCGAAGAAATGGATCCTAAGGGAAAGGGGATGGTGGTCAACGACAAGGAGAAGGAGTCCCTCTTCAACGAGCCAAGAGACGACAAGCCCACTGATTCTGGCTTGAGTCACAAGAAGAAGGACGGGAAGAAGAAGAGGTGCATCAAGAAGATCATCTACTACGACAGTGATGCCTCGTCTTCTTCACCACACGACAACGATAATGATTCCTTGTCAAAGAAGAAACCGATGAATCAAAACTATTCGTTTGATTATTCTCATATTCCATTTAACTCCAATGCTCATTTGCTATCAATTTCACTTGGGAAACCTCCACACTTTGATGGAGAGGACTACTCTTTTTGGAGTCACAAAATGCGTAGTCACTTATTTTCTCTCCATCCTAGTATTTGGGAGATTATTGAAAACGGAATGCATTTTGATAGTACTGACAATCCCGTTTTCATAAATGAGCAAATTCATAAGAATGCACAAGCTACTACTGTTTTGCTAGCATCCTTGTGCAGGGATGAATACAACAAGGTGAGCGGCTTAGACAATGCCAAGCAAATCTGGGACACCCTCAAGATATCTCATGAGGGGAACGACGCCACCATGATCACCAAAATGGAGTTGGTGGAAGGCGAGCTGGGAAGATTTGCGATGATCAGGGGAGAGGAGCCAACGGAAACCTACAATAGGCTCAAGACCCTCATCAACAGGATTAGAAGCTATGGAAGCACAAGATGGACGGACCACGACGTCGTCCGACCTATGCTAAGGTCATTCACGGTAATTGACCTCCATCTTGTGAACCTTATTCGTGAAAATCCCAGGTACACCAAAATGACGCCCGAGGAGATACTCGGAAAATTCGTGAGCGGGCGTATAATGGTAAAGGAAGCGCGATACGTGGACGATGCTCTTAATGGCCCTCTACTTGTCTATGAGCCTCAACCTGTTGCTCTCAAAGCAACAAGCAACAGGGAGGTACTACTAAGAAAGGTGGCACAAGTTGAGGCTGCCGGGCTAAACGAAGATGAGATGGCCCTAATCATCAAGCGCTTCAAGACCGCACTGAAAGGACGCAAGGAGTACCCCAACAAGAACAAAGCAAGGGGAAAGCGCTCTTGTTTCAAATGCGGTAAGACTGGTCATTTCATAGCACAATGCCCCGATAATGATAATGACCAGGAACAAGAGAAGCATGGGAAGAGGGAGAAGAAGAAGGTTTACAAGAAGGCGAAGGGCGAGGCGCACCTTGGCAAAGAATGGGATTCAGACTGCTCTTCATCCGACTCCAACGATGAAGGACTGGCAGCCTCGGCCTTCGACAAATCTTTGCTCTTCCCCAACGAATGCCACACTTGCCTCATGGCCAAGGAGAAGAAGGTTTATGCATCCGGGGGCTCAAGCTAGATTATCGACAGCAGATGCACAAACCACATGACGAGGGAGAAGAAGATGTTCACCTCCTACGTCAAGAACAAGGATTCCCAGGATTCGATCATCTTTGGAGATGGGAACCAAGGCAAGGTTAAAGGATTGGGAAAGATAGCCATTACATCCGAGCATTCTATATCCAATGCGTTCTTAGTTGAATCGCTCGGGTACAACTTATTGTCTGTGAGTCAATTATGTAACATGGGTTATAATTGTCTATTTACCAATATTGATGTATCTAGAAGGAGTGATGGTTCATTAGCGTTTAAGGGTGTATTAGACGGCAAACTCTACTTAGTTGATTTTTCGAACGAGGAGGTCGATCTAGATGCATGCTTAATAGCTTAGACTAGCATGGGCTGGCTGTGGCATCGCCGTCTAGCACATGTTGGGATGAAGAACCTTCATAAACTTCTAAAGGGAGAACATGTGTTAGGACTAACCAATGTATGTTTCGAAAAAGATAGACCATGTGCAGCTTGTCAGGCAGGGAAACAGATGGGAAGCACTCATCACAGCAAGAATGTGATGACAACATCAAGACCACTGGAACTTCTCCACATGGACCTCTTCGGACCCGTTGCCTATCTTAGCATCGAGGGAAGTAAGTATGGTTTAGTAATTGTTGATGATTATTCCCGCTTCACTTGGGTATTCTTTTTGCAGGATAAATCAGAAACCCAAGGGACCCTCAAGCGCTTTCTAAGGAGGGCTCAAAACGAATTTGAGCTCAAGGTGAAAAAGATAAGAAGCGACAACGGGTCCGAGTTCAAGAATCTACAAGTAGAGGAGTATCTTGAGGAGGAAGGTGTCAAGCACGAGTTCTCCGCTCCCTACACACCATAGCAAAACGGTGTGGTAGAGAGGAAGAATAGGACGCTTATCGACATGGCGAGGACGATGCTTGGAGAATTCAAGACGCCTGAGCGGTTTTGGTCGGAAGCTGTGAACACAGCTTGCCATGCCATAAACCGGCTCTATCTGCATCGCCTTCTCACAAGAAGACCTCCTACGAACTCCTTACCGGTAACAAATCCAATGTCTCTTACTTTCGTGTATTTGGGAGCAAATGCTACATTTTGGTGAAGAAAGGTAGACATTCCAAATTTGCTCCCAAAGCTGTAGAAGGGTTCTTACTAGGGTATGACTCAAATACAAAGGTGTATAGTGTGGGGGACAGATATCCCCCGGGTCCACTGTAAGGATAAAAGACCTCACGAAAGGCCCAAGGGCCCAATAAATCGTAAGGTCATCCCTTCGTGGGCCTGGGGAGGAATGACCAATGAAGCAGATTGACACAAGGCTGGATCGATGCGAGCCCAGACGGCCCAATGACTTCGAGCGAGTAATCACAACAGAGACCCGACCTTCCTGCGCTGGAACCCCGTATAATGGAACCAAGCGAGGATGAGTCAGCGGAACTATAGGAAGATAGACTCAATCAGTTCACTATTTCTTAGGTGCACATTGTTATCATATCTGCATGTATTGCCCCATGGTCGAATATATAAGGCCTAGGGGCACCCCTTCAAAACGATCGATCTCATTATCCGGCCATCTACCCCAGCTCTCTATGTCCCTTGCACTAGAGAATTCCCTTGTAATCCGCCACATAAAACACTCCCGCCAGGACGTAGGGTGTTACGCATCTCTAAGCGGCCCGAACCTGTACATCATTGTTCGCAGTTTCTCATGCGTCCTGCACGAACCATTGAGCTACAGTCGGTAACACCATCCTACTCCTAAAAAACACCTTGAGGGGCAACCCCAGGTGTGCGGTCGGACCCAAAACACTGACAGCTGGCGCGCCAGGTAGGGGGTGTGTCGCCGATCTAAGCTAGCTCAATGGCCGTCACCTTCCAGCGCATGATCACCCTCCACCCCAGATCCGTGTTATGCTTCGGAACTATCTCATCCGTAGCAGATGAGGAAGGAACTCTACATCGCATCGCAGATCCGCCAAGGAAGAAGTCTCCTCCAGCAACCTCCGAAAATATCGGAGTAAGGCAGGGAAAAGCGCAACCTCCAGCGCTCCGAAAAAAGATCGCCTTCAGCAAGCCAGGAGCCGAGGGCCCGCTGACCCGGAGAACTCCACTGTCTACCTCTCCGATGAAAGAATGGACACAAATCACAAGGAAGAAAGAAACAAATAAAATCGGGGGGAAGCAAGTTGTTCTTTCTGTGCCTCCGCCCTCAAAGGAGAACGGAAAGAAGATCGCCACGATAGCCGCACCATTCTACCCCGACGTCCTCTTCATCGGGAGAGTGGAGTCGCCCCCCGTCTCCGACGACGAGCCGACTGCACCTGGAGAGGAACCTCCTCAGCGGGAATCCCGCCGACGGAGGAACCGACGCCAAAATATCCGGCGACATCACGAGGCCGGAGAGCGGGACCTGGAGCAGCCCGTATCTCAAGACGAGGTCTCAGAGATAGGAGAGACTCCGGAGGAACGTGTCTTCAAGGAACGAAGGAATTCCCGACGGCGTGATCGCCGACGAGCTCAGGAACAAGCCGAGCAGGAAGCAAGGCAACGTCGGGAAAATCCTCTCTTCGGGCGCAACCTGAACCCCGACTTCGCCCGAACCATGAACACGCCGAGTGAAGTCGGAGGGGTACTGGCTCGGATAGCTGATGGGCTCCCTCGAACTCCCGACGCCGAGGGCTATCGACGATTGTTCACTCAAGCAGCCAACCATCTTCTACCTCTCGCTCACCCGCCGAACGACCTACGACACGCCATCAACAGTCGCCGGGACGCACGGAGCTCCATCAATGCCTCGCGTGAACGGCGACATGAGAACGAGATCCGCCGCCAGGAAGAGTACGACAGGGACCACAGCATCCTAGCCCGGAGTCAGGCCACTAGAACTGAGTCGGCGACGGCCTCGACTGGCGGTACCACCCGGGGACGGTCGAGGCACCACGACAACCACTCCCCTCCCCGAGACAGACATCATCCCCGACGACATGAAGACACGTGTGGAGTGTCTGCACTTACTCCATGACTTAGGGACATTCAATGGCCCCCTAACTTCAAGGTATCCAATGTCGACAAATATGAACCTAAGCACGATCCAGGAGGCTGGCTGGCCGTCTACACCACCGCTGCTCGAGCTGCTGGGGCGTCCGAGGACATGATGACCGCATACTTACCCATTGTCCTCGGGCAAGACGTGCTGCAATGGCTGCGACATCTACCCCGACACTGCATCGACGACTGGAGCGAGTTCAGTCGACGCTTCACCGCCAACTTTCAGTCCCTCTCCGACAAACCAACGCAACCATGGGACCTCAAATCCATCAAGCGCCGTGGGGACGAAACTCTCCGGTCGTACCTCAAAAGGTTCCAGACCATGAGAAATCGTATCCCTGAGGTCACGGAGGCGGCCGTGATCGAGGACTTCTACAGAGGATCCAACGACTCGGTCTTCGTCCGAGCCATATTACAGAAGGCGCCGACTACCTCCGAGCAACTGTTCCGGGAAGCCGACCTCTACATCACCGCCGACGAGCGAGCTCAGGACCTCATCGGAGGAGCAAAGCCTGCGCCAGCAGCACCACGACGCGATACAAACCAGCAACCCGACAAACGCTGGGAGAAGAGGCCTCGCGAAGAACTTCACGCCGCCGGACCACCCGCCTCTCGCGCCTGGGGAGGACCTCGTGGAGGCGAACGCACGCTGGACAACATCCTCGACGCCCAATGCCCGTACCACAAGGATATGCGCCACACCCTTCGGAACTGCAGAGACTTCAAGCACTCCGTCGGGCACGACCGACCCTTCCAACCTCTACCTCCTCCTCCGCCGTGGGGAGGACCAGGAGAACCGCGACAACCCCAGCAACAGGAGGAGGGAGGAGGTGGAGCCTTCCCGCGCGTTGATAGAGAGGTTAACGTCATCTTTGGCAAACACGGATCGCAGGAGAACAGAAGATAGCAAAAGCTCAACGATCGCCAAATACTGGTGGCGACCACCGGTCCTCCCGCTCCGTACCGATGGTCGGAGCACCCGATCACCTTCACTCGGGCAGATCAATGGCTCAACTTTGACCACCCAGGCAAATACCCGCTCCTCGTCGATCCGGTGATCCGAGAGAGCAGGGTGAAGAAGGTATTAGTGGACGGGGGGAGCAGCATCAACGTCACCTTCCCCCGAACACTCCAAGGCTTGGGAGTTCACCTCAAAGAGCTCCACGAGTCAGATACTCCTTTCTTCGGCATCGTGCCGACTGAAGGAGAATACCCGCTGGGCCACATCTACATGCCAGTCACCTTCGGAACTCCGGAGAACTACAGAACCGAGTTCCTAAGGTTCGAAGTGGCGAACTTCGACTGCGGGTACAACGCCATCATCGGGAGGCCGGGATTGGCAAAATTCATGGCCATTCTGCATTACACGTACATGATATTGAAGATGCCAGGGCCGCAAGGAATCATAACTGTGCGCGCTGACTTCCAAGGCGCCGCAGAATGTTTTCGAGTGGCCATCCAGGCGGCCCTCTCCACCAAACCATCGACAACTTCTTCGGTACAGGCAAACTTTAAGCCTGAGGAAGACCTTGCAGTACCTGCAAATGAAGCTCAAGCTGCAACCTCTATGCGGCCGACTGAAGAAACCAAAAGGATCAACCTCGGGTTCGCTGATGAACGCAAGACCGCCATCATCAGTTCCAGCCTGGAGGACAAATAGGAAAGCACGCTCGTCTAGTTCCTGCAAGATAACCGAGACGTATTCGCATGGCAACCAGCGGATATGCCGGGAGTCCCGAGAGAACTGGCCGAGCACAAATTGAAAGTCTATCCCCAGGCGAGGCCGATTCGGCAAAAATTACGTCGTTTCACGCCCGACAAGAGAGAGGCCATTCGCGCCGAGCTGACTCGCTTGGTCGCGGCTAGATTTATTAGAGAAGTGTTACATCCCGAGTGGTTAGCCAACCCTGTTCTTGTACTCAAAAAGAATAAAGTGGATTGGCGCATGTGCGTCGACTATACAGATCTCAACAAACACTGTCCAAAGGATCCCTTCGGGCTCCCTAGGATAGATCAGGTGGTAGATTCCACCGCTGGATGTTCTGTGCTGTCTTTCTTGGATTGCTACTCCAGGTATCATCAGATTAGCTTGGCAAAAGAAGACGAGGAAAAAATAGCGTTCATCACTCCATTCGGTGCTTTCTGCTATACCTCCATGCCGTTCGGCCTCAAAAACGCTGGAGCGACTTATTAGAGAGCCATTCAAACATGCTTAGCCGATCACTGGGGCAAGCGTGTGGAAGCTTATGTGGATGATATGGTAATCAAAACAGAAAATTTCATTGAAGATCTACAGCTGGTTTTCAACAGTCTACGGCGGTATCGATGGAAGCTTAATCCCGAAAAATGTGTCTTCGGGGTACCAGCAGGAAAGTTACTCGGGTTTATTGTCAGCCACTGGGGAATTGAAACTAATCCAGAGAAGATCGAAGCCATCATGAAGATGGAGGCACCGCGATCACAAAAGAAGGTTCAAAGACTTACCGGGTGTATGGCAGCCCTAAGCAGATTCATATCTAGGCTGGGAGAAAAAGGCTTACCATTTTATAAGTTACTCAAGAAGGTGGACAAGTTTTAGTGGACTTCAGAAGCACAGGAAGCCCTAGACGCATTAAAAAAGTTCTTACCAACACCACCAGTGCTGAAACCGCCACGACGGGCCACGTCGACTCAACCAGCTGAAGATTTGCTGCTATATATCTCTTGCACGACTCACGTGGTGAGCATCGCGTTGGTAGTTGAGCGAGCAGAGGAAGGACATGCCTACCCAGTGCAACATCCTATTTATTTCATCAGTGAAGTTTTGGGTCCCTCGAAGAAAAAATATCCTCAAGTTCAGAAGCTATTATATGCAGTACTTCTAACTACACGCAAACTACGTCACTACTTTGACGACCACAAAGTCATAGTAGTCACTGGTTTTCCGATAGGGGATATTCTTCATAACAAGGAAGCCATTGGCAGAATAGCCAAGTGGGCCTGCAAGCTGGGATCTCATGACATTGAATTTCGACCTCGCACTGCCATCAAAACTCAAGCATTGGTTGATTTCGTATCAGAATAGACTGAACAACAAGTACCAGATAACCCAGAAACTGCAGAAGTATGGCGAATGTATTTTGATGGCTCGTTAAAGCTGTAGGGAGCAGGCGCGGGGATCCTCTTTACCGCACCTGGAGGCGAGCACCTCAGATATGCCCTCCAGTTGTTATTTCCAGCCTCTAACAATGCAGCCGAATATGAAGCTCTGATTCATGGACTGAACATTGCTATATCACTAGGCATCAAGAGACTGATGGTATATGGAGATTCTCTGGTAGTCATAAGCCAGATAAACAAAGAATGGGACTGTTCGAGCGATTCAATGGGAAAATACTGCACCGCCGTCTGGAAACTAGAAGATAAATTTGAAGGTCTGGAATTTCACCATGTAGAGAGGGATCGAAACACGACAGCTGATGTATTGTCCAAGCTAGGATCCAGTCGAACTCAGGTCCCACCTGGAGTCTTCGTACAAGAAATACCACACCCAAGCATCTCACTGGATCAAGCAAAAGAATGTAATACCTTGAAACAGCTAGAGTCAGATTTCGACGACTGGAGGAAGCCAATCATCAGATATATAAAGAATGAAGAGGAACCAGATGACAAAAATGCAGCCGAGCACATCGCTAGGCAGTCAGCTCACTACACACTCATTGCGGAAACACTATACAGAAGGGGTGCATCGGGCGTCCTCATGAAATGCATTCTCTCATCTACTGGGAAGCAACTTCTAGATGAGGTTCATGCTGGGCAATTTGGAATACACGCAGCATCCAAGACGTTAGTCGGGAAAGTCTTCAGGTCGGGATTCTACTGGCCAACAACAAAAAGTGATGCAGTCGAGCTAGTTCAGAGGTGCGAAGCCTGCCAGTACTTGTCAAGACAACAACATCTACGAGCGCAGCAATTGTAGACCATACCAATAACTTGGTCGTTCGCATGCTGTGGAATGGATATGATTGGGCCTTTCAAGAAAGCTCAAGGAGGATACACTCATATACTGGTAGCAATCGACAAATTCACTAAATGGATAGAGTTCAAACCCATTGCTTCTTTAACTTCAGCTAAGGCCGTGGAATTCATACAAGACATAATATTCAGATTCGGGATGCCAAATAGTATCATAACCGACCTAGGATCCAACTTCACAAGTTCAGAGTTATTTGATTTCTGCGAACAAAAGAGCATTCAGATCAAATATGCTTCGGTGGCACACCCAAGAGCCAACGGGCGGGTTGAAAGAGCTAACGGGATGATATTGGAGGCACTCAGAAAAAAGTCTTCGATAAAAATGAGAAGTTCGCAGGAAAGTGGATAAGGGAGTTGCCCTACGTCGTTTGGAGCCTAAGAACTCAACCTAGTCGAGCTCTGCATGGAAATACTCCTTTCTTCATGGTCTACGGGTCAGAGGCAGTACTACCTGCTGACCTCAAGTTTGGGGCGCCAAGGTTGGTCTTTGAAAGCATAGCAGAAGCCGAGGCTACTAGGCTGGAGGATGTTGATATACTCGAAGAAGAACGGTTGAACACGGTAATTCAATCAACACGATACCAACAAACTCTGAGACGCTATCACGATAAGGCCATGCGACGTCGATCCTTTGCAGTGGGAGATCTCGTCCTCTGCCGAATTCTAACGGGGGAGGGACGACACAAGTTGTCACCCCTATGGGAAGGACCATTCATAGTAGCAGAAGTCACTCGGCCGGGATCATATTGTCTCACTCAGATGGACGGCACGGAAATTGGGAACTCATGGAATATAGAACACCTCAGGAAATTTTACCCCTAGCTGTATTTCAAAAGCTATCGGGACGACAATGTACTCTGTAAACTGGGAAATATATCATCAATAAAAAGGCTTCAAGAATACTCAGATTGTTCATGGTCGACCTGCATTCTTACTTAACTTGGGGTGACCACTATGCCCTGCTAACGGAGCAATCGGCTTAAGTCGTTAACGACTTAAGACGGTGCAACATGCTCACGCCTACTTAACTCGGGGTGACCACTATGCCCTGCTAATGGAGCAATCGGCTTAAGTCGGCAATGACTTAAGACGGTGCAACATGCTCGCGCTTACTTAACTCGGGGTGACCACTATGCCCTGCTAACGGAGCAATCGACTTAAGTCGGTAACGACTTAAGACGGTGCAACATGCTCGCGCTTACTTAACTCGGGGTGACCACTATGCCCTGCTAACGGAGCAATCGGCTTAAGTCGGCAACGACTTAAGACGGTGCAACATGCTCGCGCTTACTTAACTCGGGGTGACCACTATGCCCTGCTAACGGAGCAATCGGCTTAAGTCGGCAACGACTTAAGACGGTGCAACATGCTCGCGCTTACTCAACTCGGGGTGACCACTATGCCCTGCTAACGGAGCAATCGGCTTAAGTCGGCAACGACTTAAGACGGTGCAACATGCTCGCGCTTACTCAACTCGGGGTGACCATTATGCCCTACTAACAAGAGCAATCGGTTTAAGTCGGCAAGGACTTAAGACGGTGCCACACGCTTACAGTTACTCATCTAGGGGCAGCCTCTATGTCCCACGAGGAAGTCTCAAAATCATCACGCAGCATTTTATTTCTACAAATTTAGATACTGTTGAATTCTAAACAATAGGAGAATAATAGTAGCATTCAATATTAAGCAGGTGTCCTCTAACAAAATATCCGAACACGTTAACCGCGCGCTCAAAGCACACAATGTTTTTCTATTTTGCAACATTCTTCTCAGGAGCAACCGACGAAGAAGGGCGACTTGAGGAATCAGGAGCAGCGTTCACATCAGCCCTTATGTCGTCGGGAACAATCACACCAGGTCTCCTCATCAGGATCCGCCCTGCGCGAATGGCTTTATCCATAGCTCTGTCACGCTGGGCCCTCAGAGTAGCGGAAGTTCCTTCAGCAACCTTGACAGCCAGCTGAGCGGTCTCTAGCTCCTGGGCGATGGACTTCTTGGAAGCACGTAGTTCCTTGATAACAACATCTTTAGCCGATATCGACTGCCTGAGGCGAATCACGTCGTCCAAGGATTCCTGCAACTTATAACGATGATTGTCTAACTTCTCCATGGTGAAGCGATGACTCCTCTCCAAGATGGTCAACGAGTTGCTAGAGTCACGATATAGCTTGTCAAGATTGTCACGAGAAGTAACAAGGGCACGTTTTTCTTCCTGCAAACAAGAATTAGCTTTTTCAAACATCAAGCAAGCAACAAGAACATGGCAAAACAAAGCCCAGATTCATAGGTCACCTTTTCAGAATCGAGCTGAGCGCGAAGAGTAGAGTTCAGCATGTTAGCATCATTCAGAGCAGCAGAAACCTGGGCCAGCTCAGTCTGGCTTTGGGAATTCTTTTCCTCAAAATCAGAGCACCGCCGGACCAGTTCAGCCTGACTTTGAGAATGTTTCTCTTCAAGAACAGAATACTGCCGAGCCATATCTAGCGAGAAACAGTCAAGCAAAAGGGTTAAAGTAAGAAGCAGTTCAATAAGGTAGCCAAAAGGAAGCAGAAAAGCACTAACCAGCATTCACCGCCTCTAAATCAGAAACACGCTGTTGAAGCAGCACCGGATTCCAACGTGCTAGAGACGAAGCTCTTTCTGGAACAGAAGCACCCTGCAACTTCAGCTGACTAGCCATCCCATCCATCAATGCCTAATATTGAGAACAAATGAGTATAATGACAGCAGTTCATCCGGTGTAAAAGTCAGACTAGAATAGACCATAGTACCTGGAGGTTGGAGAAGAATGAGGGGACCCCCAAATCATGAGAGATCAATTGATGGCTCGGCGATGGATCACCACCCGGAGCAACTTGCAATGAACCAGCAGGAACCAATTCAGTGTCATCAGCAGAGCCCAAAACTTTGTCGTCAGGTACGCTAGCCTCTAAAGCGACTCCTTGACCAAAGGCTTGGGCTACCACCATGCAACCAGAGTGTGGAGGAGACCCTACGTGAACATCCATGGAAGTACAAGAGGGATACCCCGCTCGGACACCCTCGGGGGCTGGGTCATAGTTTGCGCTACCCATTCGAGCCGGATCGTCTCCGGCAACACCCTCGGGGGCTGGCTCGCAGCTTGCGCTACCCACCCGGGCCGAATCATCCCCGGCAACACCCTCGGGAGCTGGGTGAGTGCCAACACCATCCTTGAGGGCCGAGTTCTCTGCAGCAGCCACCTCTAAGGCTGAAGGTCCCTCAGTCACTTCCATGGGAGCAGGACAATCCAAGTCAGCTTCCTGACCCTCAAGACCGTGCTCCAAGGTCGATGAGGCACGGGACGCTGCCCGGGATGACCCCAACCCGGCATCAAGCACATCAACACGAGATGGAACATATACAACGGATTTGTGGGTGTCCTCTGTTGGAACAGTAACCCCACGACAAATCCGCCAAGAACAGAGCTCCTTCAGAGGAAGAACTCCGATGGACACGAGATGGAGAAGATCAGACTCAAAAACAAGAGACATATGGTTACCTGCGAAAGGCAACTGGCTGTTGGGATCGATGGGGGGAATAACAGCATCGGATGAACTTGATGCTTTCCGCTTGGGCGCCATCTCTATCTTGCTGGCAAGCGGAATGGAAGCAGTATCGCACGGGCACAAAGAAAGCTTGGATGCAGAAAAGCAAGAACTAGGGCATAGAAAGCAGAGGCGCGCAACAATGCAGTACATATGGGGTTTTCCTGGGCCAGATACCGTTTCCAGAGAGCACCCAGTCATCACCCGACAGTTATTTTTAGAAAATGCTGGCCTGCCATGTCATCACTCAGCTGTTATTACTAAAAAAGCTGGCATGCCATGTCATCCCGCGGCTGTTATTTCCAAAACAGCCGACGCGGCCCATTAATCACTCGGTTGTTACCTCTAAAACACCGACATCACAATAAGTCACTCGGCTGTTACCTCTAAAGCGCCGATGTTGCCATTAATCACTCGACTGATTACCTCTAAAAACACCGACAAGGCCCACCATAACTCGACCGTCATTCCTAAAGCGACGATGGGATTTCGGAAGACTCGGCCGCAACCACCAAAGCGCTATCATTACAAATAAGGCAATCATAAATGTGATTTGATGATCACAGATACTCCTCGCGCGTTGATATGATTGGCGTACAGCGAAAAAGCAGCATAACACATACAGAGGTGGAGCGAAATCACTTTTCATTATAAAGGGAAGCTACGGAACTTACAAATCAACTCGTTATGAGTTGATGCTTTCCCTACTACTACTACATTACACTTCACTACTCTATACTACTAACTACTACTACATTATTTCATTATACTACTTCTAATCTATACTAACATTTAAAAAACCAGTGGCATCTAGCCACTGGCCTTGTTGCTGCCCTTGCTGCCGCCATCGTCGCCTCCGTCGTCGTCGTCATCACCACCATCGCCGCCGCTGCCCTCCTCAGACAAGTCCGAGGAGTCCTCCTCGTCCGAGAAGTACTCCGACTCATCCGAGCCCTCGAGCCCGGCGCGCTCGACGGCCCGGATGTAGGTCCAGACCTCCGCGACAATCCCCTGAGAGTCGTCTGAATCATCAGACGACGCCGGGGGAGAGACCGGAGCCGGAGATCCCTCAGACTCGGAGGAGAACTCCTCCTCCGAGTACTCTGAGTCGCTGAAGTCCTCCGAGGGAGGAGTTGGCTCGCGCTTGCGTTTGTCGCCAGAATGGTGTGAAGAATCGCTACCTTTCTTGCTCTTGCCCATAGTGGAGAGGAAGGAAGAAGAAGAGAACAAACAGCAGAGAGCAGTAAGAGATGTGAAAATACCGGGGAAACAAGAACACTATTTATAGAAGAAGAAGAAGGCAACTGTTCACCTCCTACCACGGTCACTGAACAGTCGCAAAAATTCAATATGCAATTCAAACCGTCTGAAGACACGTCAGGCGGCTGACGCTGTTTCACGCAACACAACACCCATTGGGTCTCCAGTCAACTGCGCGGGTGATATGATTACACCCGCGGTCACATCAAGTTACTACTCAGAAGCAGTTTGCTAAATACTCAGCGTACCAAGCCGTCCCTTGCCTACACCCATTGGGGGGGACGCCCAGGAGTTATCAGTATATTTTTTCAAAACTGTCACATCCGAGTAGTGCGTGCAATGAATACCTCAAGACAAAAGGGAGATATCAGCAAGGATTAAAGGAAAACCAAACATAGCCGGTGAAGTACAAGCCTGATCGACAGAAGCGACATGAAGACTAGCCAGGGGACGTCTATCGTACGTCCAATCAGTTGCAGATCAAATAAATTGCACCACCTAGCAAGATATGGGCAGATCATGAACTCGGCCTCAAAGACAAAATACACGCTGACCTCTAAAGCATAATATCAAGGACATAATGCCGACCTCTAAGGCATTCGGCAAAAAGAGAGGATGATTCTCAGCAAAAGGGCACGAAATGAAGACCTTCGAGTGGATTATTTTCAAAAATCCACTCGAAGCTCGGGGCTACACCCATTGGGTGCACCTTCGGTGCACCCAATGAATCGTCATCTCAAATCAAGACAATGCTGACCTCTAAAGCATAGGGCAAGATCAAAACAAGGCTGACCTCCAACAAAGTACAAGTGGAGAATAAAAATGATTTCTAATAATACTCGAAGTGAAGACCTTCGAGTGGATTATTTTCAAAAATCCACTCGAAGCTCGGGGGCTACACCCATTGGGTGCACCCAATGAAGTTCAAGGTCCTACAGTACGAAATGCTGACCTCCGAAGCGCGAGTCTGGGGCAGAACACCAATTTTTGAGTGATAAAAGCAGAAGGAGACAGTAAGGAATCGTTTTTATCGGATTACCCAGAAAAGCATTTGCTGTTACAAACAAAGACTGCAAGCTGGACCTAGGATCTTCGGGCCGATTATTTCAAAACCAACCCAAAGATCGGGGGCTTGTGGGGGACAGATATCTTCCGGGTCCACTGGAAGGATAAAAGACCTCACGAAAGGCCCAAGGGCCCAATAAATCGTAAGGTCATCCCTTCGTGGGCCTGGGGAGGAATGACCAATGAAGCAGATTGACACAAGGCTGGATCGATGCGAGCCCAGACGGCCCAATGACTTCGAGCGAGTAATCACAACAAAGACCCGACCTTCCCGCGCTGGAACCCCGTACAACGGAACCAAGCGAGGATGAGTCGGCGGAACTATAGGAAGATAGACTCAATCAGTTCACTATTTCTTAGGTGCACATTGTTATCATATCTGCATGTATTGCCCCACGGTCGAATATATAAGGCCTAGGGGGCACC
Organism: Zea mays; assembly: GCF_902167145.1. Classification (NCBI taxonomy): domain Eukaryota; kingdom Viridiplantae; phylum Streptophyta; class Magnoliopsida; order Poales; family Poaceae; genus Zea; species Zea mays. The sequence goes on along the minus strand of NC_050104.1, from coordinate 5,335,458 downwards.
CCTTCAGAACGATCGATCTCATTACCCGGCCATCTACCCCAGCTCTCTACGTCCCTTGCACTAGAGAATTCCCTTGTAATCCGCCACATAAAACACTCCCGCCAGGACGTAGGGTGTTATGCATCTCTAAGCGGCCCGAACCTGTACATCATTGTTCGCAGTTTCTCGTGCGTCCTGCACGAACCATCGAGCTACAGTCGGTAACACCGTCCTACTCCTAAAAACACCTTGAGGGGCAACCCCAGGTGTGCAGTCGGACCCAAAACACCGACATATAGGGTCTTCAACAAATCATCGGGTTTGGTTGAAGTCTCTAGCAACGTTGTATTTGATGAGACTAATGGCTCTCCAAGAGAGCAAGTTGATCTTGATGACATAGATGAGGATGATGTTCCGACGGCCGCAATACGCACGATGGCGATAGGAGAGGTGCGACCACAGGAACAACAGGAGCAAGACCAACCATCTTCCTCGACGTTGGTGTATCCCCCAACCCAAGACGATGGACAGGTTCATCAAGAAGAGGCGTGTGATCAAGGGGGAGCACAAGAAGAACAAGTTATGGAGGAAGAAGCACCACGAGACCCTCCAACTCAAGTCCAAGCAACGATTCAAAGAAATCATCCTGTTGACCAGATTCTGGGTGACATAAGCAAGGGAGTAACTACTCGCTCAAGATTAGCTAACTTTTGTGAGCATTACTCGTTTGTCTCTTCTATTGAGCCTTTCAAGGTAGAAGAGGCCTTGCAAGATCCGAACTGGGTGTTGGCCATGCAGGAAGAGCTCAACAACTTTAAGAGGAATGAAGTTTGGAGCCTGGTGCCACGTCCAAAGCAAAACATTGTGGGAACCAAGTGGGTGTTCCGCAACAAGCAAGACGAGCACAGAGTGGTGACAAGAAACAAAGCTAGACTTGTGGCAAAAGGTTATGCCCAAGTCGCAGGTTTGGATTTCGAGGAGACTTTTGCTCCTGTGGCGAGACTAGAGTCTATTAGAATATTATTAGCCTATGCCGCTCACCACTCTTTTAGGTTGTTTCAAATGGATGTGAAGAGCGCTTTCCTCAACGGGCCAATAAAGGAGGAGGTGTACGTGGAACAACCCCCTGGCTTTGAGGATGACAGGTACCCCGACCATGTGTTTAAGCTCTCTAAGGCACTCTATGGACTTAAGCAAGCCCTAAGAGCATGGTATGAATGCCTTAGAGATTTCTTAATTGCTAATGCTTTCAAGGTTGGCAAAGCCAATCCCACTCTTTTCACTAAGACTTGTGATGGTGACCTTTTTGTGTGCCAAATTTATGTCGATGATATAATATTTGGTTCTACTAATCAAAAGTCTTGTGAGGAGTTTAGCAGGGTGATGACTCAAAAGTTTGAGATGTCGATGATGGGCGAGTTGAACTACTTCCTTGGGTTCTAAGTGAAGCAACTCAAGGACGACACCTTCATCTCCCAAACGAAGTACACTCAAGATCTTCTCAAGCGGTTTGGGATGAAGGACGCCAAGCCCGCAAAGACACCGATGGGAACTGACGGGCATGTCGACCTCAACAAAGGAGGTAAGTCTGTTGATCAAAAGGCATACCGGTCTATGATAGGGTCATTACTTTATTTATGTGCTAGTAGACCGGATATTATGCTTAGCGTATGCATGTGTGCTAGATATCAATCTGACCCAAGGGAATGTCACCTTGTGGCCGTTAAGCGGGTTCTTAGATATTTAGTTTCTACGCCTTGCTTCGGGATCTGGTATCCAAAGGGGTCTACCTTTGACTTGATTGGATATTCAGACTCCGATTATGCTGGATGCAAGGTTGATAGGAAGAGTAAATCAGGGATGTGCCAATTCTTAGGAAGGTCCCTGGTGTCTTGGAGCTCAAAGAAACAAACCTCCGTTGCCCTATCCACCGTTGAGGCCGAGTATGTTGCCGCAGGACAGTGTTGCGCGCAACTACTTTGGATGAGGCAAACCCTCCGGGACTTTGGCTACAATTTGAGCAAAGTCCCACTCCTATGTGACAATGAGAGTGCAATCCGCATGGCGGATAATCCTGTTGAACACAGCCGCACTAAGCACATAGACATCCAGCATCACTTTCTGAGAGACCACCAGCAAAAGGGAGATATCGAGGTGTTCCATATTAGCACCGAGAACCAGTTAGCCGATATCTTTACCAAGCCGTTGGATGAGAAAACCTTTTGCAGGTTGCGTAGTGAACTAAATGTCTTAGATTCACGTAACTTGCATTGATCTATAGCATACATGTGTTCTATGCCTTTGATCATGTTACTTATGCATTTATGTAATTTGTTGCTGTAACACCCCGGGATCCACAAACACCCCGGAATGCTACTGAACTACACTTCTGACATCTGTATATAAAATTTCGACAGCATCTCCTTTGCAAAATAGCATAAAGGAGGGGGCAACAGTGTATAAACATATATCATGACAAAAAACATTCTAAGTATTATTAAACGGCTAGCAAAGGGAAGTTAAACATACGACATGAACTGAATTAACCAATACGCACGACTAGTAAAAAAACAAACATCCTTTGACAACAAGTTTCTAATTAAATCATGGCTGCGCATGGGCAGCGTTATTATGAGAGTGAAAGTGGACGTGCTGCTACTCCCCTCATTCCCAACATGTATCAAGTACCTGTATTGAGTAATGCAAGAGTGAGATGACACATCTCAGCAAGTAAAATAATAACAAACTGTTTAACCACATAAGAACATTGTTTTACCACCACTTGATTTCACAACCTTCGTATTACGAAGGTGCAGCACGAATACAATGTACAACACACCTAGTTACCACACCTCGCAGGTAGAAACCACAATAGTAACATAGTAATGTCACACTTCATATACCTCATGAGTGCAAATGTCTGCAAATGCAAGGATGACTTCTGCCTTCATACCTCTAAGGATATGAAGCCGCATCGTACCCCTCCTCGGGCAACGTACGATGCTAAAAGTGTACCGGTACGGTCGGACCATAAGGTCACGACATAACTTCAACATGTAAGATGGATGATGCGATGCATGACATGCCTACAACACTTCATATAACGTGATTCAAAAAAAATACTTCAACTTCATCCAATTGGGAATCAACCACATATATCATTCCAAAATCATGGTCATCCTCAATATTAGACAATTGAGAATTAATACTTTCGAACAAATAAACTTCGTCATAGAATTCAATGATTAACACATTTAATACTTATGCATACTCAATGACAAGGCATAGAATGCAAACCAAACGGTAGCAACCACAACTGTATTTACTTGCCTTCACCGGGAATTTGGAATAGTGCTAAGTACGATCCGGAAGTCCACCTCCTGTTTTTGACACACACCTTAGTGCACAGATCAACATAACAAACGCTACTAAACAACGCCGCACCTACGCATAATTCCAACCCGTCGCGAGCGACAATTCTCCCCATCACCACCACACTGCAGCGGCGCTGCTTGATAATTTTAAAAAACTCCGGAAGCATCTACATAAAATTCCCCACAAGTTTTATATTCAAATGATAATTAAATTCCAACATCTAATTAGCCCAAACCCGTCTACAAGATACACCCAGCAATCTGTTTTTGGACAGCAACATAACCGGATTCAAACAGCGATATCTCCTAAATTATAACTCCGAATCGAAAGCATAAGTACTCGTTGGAAAGGTATGACAAGGATCTACATGATTCTCATATTTATTATCACTAAGTTCCCACGAAAAATCTCCAGAAACTGATAATACTACTGTTGTTTGCTCACCTGCAGAAATCTGTTTTTTTGGACAGCCACATACCCGGATTTAAACCACGATATCTCCTAAAATATAACTCCGAATCGAGCGCATAAGTACTCGTTGGAAAGGTATGACAAAGTTCTATATGATTCTCCCACTGATCTCCACTAATAACCCACGAAAAATTCCCAGAAATCACTAGAACTACTGCTGTTCGCTCACCTGCAGAAATCTGTTTTTTTTGGACAACCACATACCCGGATTCAAACCGCAATATCTCCTAAAATATAACTCCGAATCGAGCACATAAGTACTCGTTGGAAAGGTATGACAAATCTCTACATGACTCTCCCACTGATCCCCACTAATAACCCACGAAAAATTTCCAGAAATCACTAGAACTACTGTTGTTCGCCCACCCACAAAATTTCCAGACAGTACCTCTACCGATTCGCATGGGTAAACATATAATCAATTTGATTGCAGCACATAAACAACAAAAGATAATCACAAAGTCACCTTGGGTTCCTCCCTTCCTCCTTCCTTCCTCCCACCAATTCTCCAATCGGAACTTGCACCCACACGAAGAAGATCCGGCGAGGAAGGACATCACTTGGAGAGGAGGAGATAGGAGGGGGGTGGCGGCTAGGGTTGAGAGGATGGGGGGCGGCTGCACAAGAGAGAGGGAATTAGGGGGACGGGATGGCGGCCAAAGGCTAGAGAGGGAGGGGGGGCGGCTGCACAAGGGGAAGGGAATTAGGGGAAGGGGCGGCTAGGGTTAGGGGGATTAGTGGGCCGGATCAAGAACCACGGCCCAACTCGCTCACACGTCAACTCCCGACCCCGGCGCACGAGTCTAACCAAAATTCTACTATTTTACTGGCGAATGCTACCCAACAATTCCAAACCCCAAAAGAGCACTACCCGAGAAGCAAAAAAACAAGAAAGAATAAACTCCAACTTCTCTTCTTTGCAAACTGGGTATCACACTCTACCCTCCTTAAAAAGAATTCGACCTCAAATTCTGACGAATCTATCGGAACGACAAAAGCAAGATTAATGAATCAACAAAACTCACACATAATGAAAACTTTGGGTACTTCTGCCGCATCAGCTCCTCAAGCTCCTAGGATTCTAAGATACGCAGCAGACGACACTCTAGAGTCTGGTCTTGCTACACGGGAATCGGCTCTAGCTCGATTTGATGGTCTAGATTCCGCAAATACTTCCTCAACATAAAGACATGGAATACATGGTGTACTCTGATCATATATTCCGACAATTGCATGTGCTAAGCCCAGCTGCCAACTCGGCTAAGATAATAGACGATCCTATATACCTCAGACAAAGCTTTCCTGACACCAAATCAACATTGACATATGCAAGTAATTCAATGAATTTATATATGAACGCAATGCATATAGTGTTTCTATAGCCTAAACCAAACTTAGCCAAACAAGAGCAACTTCAAGAGAGCAACTTAATGCTTGCATATTTCTGGACAGCAGCACAACGGTTAATTGTTTTGCTCATAACTCACAAAATATGCATCCAAAAATAGTAAACTAGGACTTTATGGAAAGCTTATAAAGTCCACTATACCCTTGGTATTATCATCACAATAAGATTTGACACTTAGAAAGGTCAAACAATGCTAAATGTAAATTTTGTCCAGACTTGGACAGAATTCAACTACTCACTTCAAAAATCCATAATTAGAGTCTCCGTCATCCAATTCAGGTGCTCCTAGACTTTTTAGAAAGCTAATAGAATTGTATATAATTCATTTATAAAATATTAGGTTAATTCAATGCATATCAAGGTCAAAAGACATGAGAAAGGCTCTGCTGTCCAAATTTGGACAGATTCAGAGGTCACACTTAAAACGGCTGTAACTTAACTTATAGATCTCCAAAAAAAGTGATCCAAAATTTATTGAAAATATTAAGAAAAGTACTACAACTTATTTATAATTTTAAGAACTTATTCGAAGTTTAAATTGGGAAAACGAGGTCAGTTTCGAAGTCTGTACAGAATCTGGACAGATTCCAAGACTGGACTTGAGAAAATCATAACTCCCAAACTACTAGACATATGGTCATGAAATTTTTACACGATGAAGATAAAGAAGTTGGCTACAACTTTTATATATAACATCTCTACATAAAAGATGGTTTACTTCATTGAACTAGCTGCATAACTAAAACTGGTCATGCAGTCCCAACAACAAGCAATAGATTTTATCAGGTTCATTACTCTTCTAAGATTAAGCGTTCATTGAAAGACTAATAACTTTAGGTTCTTCATTACGAGACACTTAGAACAAATATAAGTATAGAAGCAATATGATAACTTTTTAAATCCTTTAAGCCTAATCTCACATCATGCAAACAAGAATCACTTTAAGCATTTTATGCCTGCCCACATATTCATCCAAGCACATTCTATACATTATATCATAACTCCCTGCAGCTAACAAAATTTTGCAAATATAAACTCATTGAAAAGATTATAACATTCTCTAAAACTTTTATTATAATGAGTGTCTCAGAATTGGTTTCCAAACCCATAAAACAATGCAACTCTTTTGTTGCAAAACTGATAGGATTGAAACAATGGACAACTAAAATTCAAAAAAACCTATACCTCCTGCTATACTCAACTTAAACTACAACGAACACGTGTTGGAAAAGTTTTGAAAATTGTTCACGACTTTTGCAATAAAGTTGCACCCAAATTTATCTTTATAGCCCTCAACTCTGCATGACATACAGCTAAACTCAGCCTGAGATACTGCACATTAGAGATTTGACTTATATCCGGACCACCACCTCTCCCAACCTATTTAACAATCACAAGTAAATACCCATTTAAAAGGTACTGAGAAGAACTAAAAGTTTTGCTTAAAGAGAATTCCCAAATTTGGGCTCTGAAACTATCAAAACGCGGTCGATTTATTGGTGATTATAACGACACCTAAAGTTCAGACACAATGGTGCAACAACTTCAGAGCAGCCTAACTCCAATTATATGCAATGAGAATTACAAACCAATACTCTTTGGAAAGATCATGAAATTACTAAAACTTTCATAATCCAATAAAGACCAAATTATACCGTCTTCAATGTCTATTCTTTCGTACAAAATTAAAGACTCATTCTGCTAGAGACACCAAAAGGATGTTTTAGGAAACCCATAACTCTCAAATGTTTAGACCAAACATGGTGATTAAGCATCCTATGGAAAGATGAAGAAACATACTACAAAACATTCTAGATAAGTGAAGCCTGATTCAGCCTCCAACTAATTTAAAATGCCTCCCGAAACCAAACAACACATTAACAACAATAAAAAAACAATATAAAATGAAACCCAAGGCATTGGCAGGTGCAATCAACACTAGGATTTTCCACTACCAAACTGGGATGCAACTCCACAAAGTCTTTAAATAACACTCTACCAAATAGGTTAGAACACTAAGCACAACAATCAATGAATTCAACTACCTCATTTGTTAATGCCACTAAGGTCAAACATCCATGTATCGACAATGTATGAAACACTTGATATACCCGTCTCAAGCACTATAAAACATGGTTGTTGTTACACAAGAATCCAACTACTAGAAATCTCCAAAACTATTCTGTTGACGTGAAGCAAATGGTGCTCATGCCATATAAAGTCTTTTTTCCTCTCAAAAGAGATAAAAGGTGCAACACTCATAAAGCAATGGAGGGATAACAACAAGAAAAACTAATGTTCTTCTTGATACAGACTCATGCAAAAGCTTCATAAATATTACTTTCAACACTAAAATAATAACACAATACTATGCTCAACAGGAGTAATTGAACTTCAATAAGACAATCCACCTAACCAAACTACCTTGATTAACCTCACATACAACAATACCTCCTATTATTGCACTTGAACAATTTGTACCTCGTGATGTCATAGGATGAATTCAAAGTAGTAGACATACATGATCTATCAAACCATCATTCATATGAAAAAAATTCTCCATCTGATGCAACAACCACATCATTATAGATATAGATGACTAACAAACATAAGCAACTTCCAGTTAAGCATTGACTTTGTTTAAGATAAAGCGGTCCAAATAATAATTCAACAAGCATGCATAGAGAACTGATCATAAAAAAATAAAACTACTATATATCGTCGACGATTAAAAAATAAAATAAAATAGGTTGTCCATATCGTCCACATGACTAGCCTCTAACAAATAAAAATTATGCATAATCTTTATGGCTATAGAAACAAATCATAGAAGGAAAACATGCATGCCTCTTCGACTATAAAATCCACTTGAAATCACCCTATTTATTGTTAAAGATAAGGTTGCACACAATAAGAAAACCTATCATGTAAACATGGTTGAACTTATCTATCCACGTCCTCTTACAAATTCACTTGAGTTCTACCAGTATCAAGATTTCATAGACAGTACAACATTGCCTTTGCTCTATGGAGACAAACCTATTGTACTATAAGATCAAGTTGGCAAGTAGCCATATTAGCCCAAAGGGGTGAGGCACAACGCATTGCATCCATGGAAATATTACATTGATAAGTTGGGTTGTAACCCAACATTCAATCAGACTCAACAACATGATAAAACTACATTATATAGTGTTTTCACACCACACCAAGTCGGATTAGACCCACTATACACAAACTCAATAAACAATCGGTCCTACAAGTACTATAACCCAAAAAATCCATTAAAAAAACATCCACAGTCAAGCATATAGAAATATTTGATAGTAATAGCTCAGAGATTTGAAAAACATCGCATCAAAAAAACATCATGACGATATGTATACAAAACAAGTACATTAATAGCTTCACTTGCATAATAACTTCAATAACAACCACATCAAGAAACCAATATTAAATAGATGTAACATATCATATCAAGCATTAAGTCGTTAACGATATATCCCATCAAACCATAAAGGGATTTGGAGTAACGGAATTCTAGGCATCTATACAATAAAATACTAATATGAAAGATATACGAACCCATACCCGTCCTATATGTGCAAGTGTGTCAAATTTATCTTCAAATTGCATAGAATCTAAAGCCTATCCTCTGATACCAACTGTAACACCCCGGGATCCACAAACACCTCGGAATGCTACTGAACTACACTTCTGACATCCGTATATAAAATTTCGATAGCATCTTCTTTGCAAAATAGCATAAAGGAGGGGGCAACAGTGTATAAACATATATCATGACAAAAAACATTCTAAGTATTATTAAACGGCTAGCAAAGGGAAGTTAAACATACGACAAGAATTGAATTAACCAGTGCGCACGACTAGTAAAAACATCCTTTGACAACAAGTTTCTAATTAAATCATGGCTGCACCTGGGCAGCGTTATTATGAGAGTGAAAGTGGACTTGCTGCTACTCCCCTCATTCCTAACATGTATCAAGTACCTGCATTGAGTAATGCAAGAGTGAGATGACACATCTCAGCAAGTAAAATAATAACAAACTGTTTAACCACATAAGAACATTGTTTTACCACCACTTGATTTCACAACCTTCATATTACGAAGGTGCAGCACGAATACAACGTACAACACACCTAGTTACCACACCTCGCAGGTAGAAACCATAATAGTAACATAGTAATGTCACACTTCATATACCTCATGAGTGCAAATGTCTGCAAATGCAAGGATGACTTCTGCCTTCATACCTCTAAGGATATGAAGCCGCATCGTACCCCTCCTCGGGAAACGTACGATGCTAAAAGTGTACCGGTATGGTCGGACCATAAGGTCACGACATAACTTCAACATGTAAGATGGATGATGCGATGCATGACATGCCTACAACACTTCATATAACGTGATTCAAAAAAAATACTTCAACTTCATCCAATTGGGAATCAACCACATATATCATTCCAAAATCATGGTCATCCTCAATATTAGACAATTGAGAATTAATACTTTCGAACAAATAAACTTCGTCATAGAATTCAATGATTAACACATTTAATACTTATGCATACTCAATGACAAGGCATAGAATGCAAACCAAACGGTAGCAACCACAACTGTATTTACTTGCCTTCACCGGGAATTTGGAATGGTGCTAAGTACGATCCGGAAGTCCACCACCTGTTTTTGACACACACCTTAGTGCACAGATCAACATAACAAATGCTACTAAACAACGCCGCACCTACGCACAATTCCAACCCGTCGCGAGCGACAACTCTCCCCATCACCACCACACTGCAGCGGCGCTGCTTGATAATTTCATAACTTTAAAATTATAACAGAAGTGATATCAATCAAAAACTCCAGAAGCATCTACATAAAATTCCACACAAGTTTTATATTCAAATGATAATTAAATTCCAACATCTAATTAGCCCAAACCCGTCTACAAGATACACCCTGCAATCTGTTTTTGGACACCAACATAACCGGATTCAAACAGCGATATCTCCTAAATTATAACTCCGAATCGAAAGCATAAGTACTCGTTGGAAAGGTATGACAAGGCTCTACATGATTCTCATATTGATTATCACTAATTTCCCACGAAAAATGCCCAGAAACTGCTAATACTATTGCTGTTTGCTCACCTTCAGAAATCTGTTTTTTGGACAGCCACATACCCGGATTCAAACCGCGATGTCTCCTAATATATAACTCCGAATCGAGCGCATAAGTACTCGTTGGAAAGGTATGACAAAGCTCTACATGATTCTCCCACTGATCCCCACTAATAACCCACGAAAAATTCCCAGAAATCACTAGAACTACTGCTGTTCGCTCACCTGCAGAAATCTGTTTTTTTGGACAGCCACATACCCGGATTCAAACCACGATATCTCCTAAAATATAACTCCGAATCGAGCACATAAGTACTCGTTGGAAAGGTATGAAAAAGATCTACATGATTCTCCCACTGATCCTCACTAATAACCCACAAAAAAATCCCAGAAATCACTAGAACTACTGCTGTTCGCCCACCCACAAAATTTCCGGACAGCACCTCTACCGATTCGCATGGGTAAACATATAATCAATTTGATTGCAGCACATAAACAACAAAAGATAATCACAAAGTCACCTTGGGTTCCTCTCTTCCTCCTTACTTCCTCCCACCAATTCTCCAATCGGAACTTGCACCCACACGAAGAAGATTCGGCGAGGAAGGACATCACTTGGAGAGCAGGAGATGGGAGGGGGTGGCGGCTAGGGTTGAGGGGATGGGGGGGCGGCTGCACAAGAGAGAGGGAATTAGGGGGAGGGGATGGCGGCCAAAGGCTAGAGAGGGAGGGGGGCAGCTGCACAAGGGGAAGGGAATTAGGGGAAGGGGCGGCTAGGGTTAGGGGGATTAGTGGGCCGGATCAAGAACCACGGCCCAACTCGCTCACGCGTCAACTCCCGACCCCGGCGCACGAGTCTAACCAAAATTCTACTATTTTACTGGCGAATGCTACCCAACAATTCCAAACCCCAAAAGAGCACTACCCGAAAGAGAAGCAAAAAACAAGAAAGAATAAACTCCAACTTCTCTTCTTTGCAAACTGGGTATCACAGTTGCTTATTTATGGTGCTCAAGTTGTGCACGGGATCCCCGGACCTCATAAGTCCATGTGTGAATGATGCACTTATTTAGGGGGAGAAGTGCTACAACTTGACCCTTTGAGACTAACCCTTGTGTTTGAGTATACTTGATGTAGTCTCAAAGGTGGATTAAAAGGGAAAGATGAACTTGGATCATGCAAAGACTTCCACTGCACTCCGGTATTAGTGTACTAACCTCCAAGTTCATTCTTATGCTCTAGTTGCCTTTTTGCTCTTAATTGACATTTTTGGTGAGACAATGGGGTTAAAGGGCCAAGAATGATCCTGTTTTGGTGCTTAATGCCAAAGGGGGAGAAATTAAGGCCAAAGCAAACGGATCAGCTACCACTTGTGAATTTTGAAAACAATAGAGTTAGAACTTTTGATTTGCCAAAATACTCTAATTGCAAAATTTGGTCTCTTATGGGGGAGAATTTTGATTATAGGGAAAAGGGGGAGTTTTTGGCTCTTGATCAATTTCACTCTTGGAATATCTCTCTTTGGCCTAAACAAGTGTGTTTGACTTAGAGATAGGAAATGAATTTGATTTGCAAAAAACAAACCAAGTGGTGGCAAAGAATGATCCAAATATGTCAAAACTTGTGCAAAGACAATTTTGTTCTCAATTGCATTGATGTTGCACTTCTTTTGGTTGCTTTTGGATGTGTTGGCATAAATCACCAAAAAGGGGGAGATTGAAAGGGAAATGTGCCCTTAGGCAATTTCTATTATGTTTTGGTGATTAAGTGCCCAACACATTTAATTGAGTTCTTATGTGCTAAATGAAGAGAGAAGTGCAAATCAAAGAGAAGGTATGTTTCTAGACTTAGTAGTTGGTTTTTGTATACTAATATATTTGTCTAAGTGTTAGAAACAGAGAAAAGAAGAAAAGAGAAGAATTGCAAAAGACTTGGCTGGGTGCAGCCGAAGTCCAGCTCGGCCTGGCACACCGGACTGTCCGGTGTGCACCAGACAGTGTCTGGTGCGCCAGGCTGGTCCGCGTGGAAAAGGCTGCTCTCGGGACTCGACGGCGGCGTACGGCTATAATTCACCGGACTGTCCGGTGGTGCACCGAATTGCCCGGTGAGTCGTCCGCGGCGAACTCGCTGTCCTCGGGAAAAGCAAAAAGGCGACGTGGCTATAATTCACCGGACTGTCCGGTGATGCACCAGACTATCCGGTGAGCCAACGGTCACCAGCGCAACGGTCGGTCGCGTAATCCGCGGGCGACGCGTGGCCCGCACCAACGATCGACAGGGGGCACCGGACTGTCCGGTGCGCCAACTTGCCCAGAGCTGCAACGGTCGTCTGCGCCAGAAAAGGAAGGAGATCGGCACCAGACTGTCTACAGTGACTGTCCGGTGGCGCACCGGACTGTCCGGTGCACCACTCGACAGAAGGCAAGGATGGCCTTCCTTGTTGGCCTCCAACGGCCCTAGCTACCTTGGGGCTATAAAAGGGACCCCTAGGCGCATAGAGGAGCCACACAAGCATTCACTAAGCATCCTAAAGCATTCAGACTATGTTCCCACGCATTCGTTTCATTGTATTAGAGATTTGAGCTCTATTCGAGTCATGGACTCCCTTTGTTGTCATTTGAGCTCAAGTCTTCTCTTGTGTGCGTGGGTGTGCTGCGATTTGTGTCTTGTGTGCATTGGTCATCCCAACCTTACTTCGTGCTTTCATTGTGATCTTTGTTGTAAGGGCGCGAGACTCCAATCTTGTGGAGATTTCTCGCAAACGGGAATAATAAACTAAAGGAAAAGTCGTGGTATTCAAGTTGATCATTGGATCACTTGAAAGGGGTTGAGTGCAACCCTCGTCCATTGGGACGCCACAACGTGGAAGTAGGCAAGTGTTACTTGGCCGAACCATGGGATAAAAATCGCGTGTCTCTTGTGTTGCCTCTCTCTGTGATTAATTGTGTTCGCAAGAGATCGCTTCAAGCTACTTAGCCATACTAACACTTATAACTAAGTTTTGTGGCCATAAGTATTTGATTTTTACAGGATCACCTATTCACCCCCCCTCTAGGTGCTCTCTGTGGGGGACGGATATCCCCCGGGTCCACTAGAAGGCCGAAAGACCTCGCGAAAGGCCTTAGGCCCAATATTTCGCAAGGTCACCCCTTCGTGGGCCTGGGGAAGGGACGTCTAGTAAAGTGGATTGACACAAGATTGGATCAACACGAGCCCAGACGGCCCGATGAATTTGAGCAACGACCGCAGCAGTGATCCGACCTTCTCGTACAGTGTCCTCATACATTGGAACTGAATGGAGATAGGTCAGCGGAATTATCGGAGGATAGGCTCAGTCGGTTCACTATTACTTAGGCACACACTGTTATCATATCCACATGTAATGCCCCACGGTCAAGTATATAAGGCCTAGGGGGAATCCCCTCAAAAACATCTCACTACTTAGCCATCTGTTTAGTTCTCTAACATCCCTGATACTAGAGAACTCCCTTGTAACCCACTACACAAAGTATCCACTCTAGGACGTAGGGTATTACGCGTCTCAAAGCGGCCCGAACCTGTACAAGATTGTCTACTGTTTCTCATGCATCTGCCACGAACCATTGAGCTACAGTCGGTAACACCGTCCTACTCCAAAAAGCACCTCGAGGGGCAACCCTGGGTGCGCGGTTGGACCCAAAACACCGATAGCTGGCGCGCCAGGTAGGGGGTGTGTCACTGATCCAAGCTAGCTCAATGGCCATCACCTTCCAGCACAAGATCATCCTCCCCCCCGGGTCCATGTTCTTCTTTAGAACCATTTCATCCGTAGCAGATGAAGAAGGAACTCTACATCGCATCGCGGATCCGCCGGAGAGAAAGCCTTCCTCAACAATCTCCGGAAAAGCCGGAGCGAAGCAGGAAAAAGCGCAACCTCCAGCGCTCCGAGCAAAGACTACCTCCTGCAAGCCAGGAACAGAGGGTCCATCTACCCGGAGAACTCCACTGTCCACCTCTTCTACGGAAGAATGGACACAGATCACAAGGAGAAAGGAGGCAAACAAGGTAAAGGATCGTCAGACTGCTCTTCTGGTACCTCCGCCCTCAAAGGAGAACAGAAAGAAGATCGTCACTATGACAGTTCCATTCTACCCCGACATCCTCTTCATCGGGGGAAGAGTGGAATCAACTCCCATCTCTGACGATGAACCAACCGTGCCGGGGAAGAACCTCTTCAGCGGGAATCTCGCCGACGAGGAACCGACGCCGAAATATTCGGCGACATCACGAAGCCGGAGAGCGGGACCCGGCGTAGCCCGTGTCACGAGATGAGGTCTCGGAGATGGGAGAAACTCCAGAAGAACGGGTCTTAAGGGAAAGAAGGAATTCCCGACGACGTGATCGTCGGCAAGCTCAAGAGCAGGCTGAGCAGGAAGCAAGACAACGCCGAGAGAACCCTCTTTTCGGACGGAACCTGAACCCCGACTTCGCCCGAGCCATGAACACACCGAGCGAGGTCGGTTGAGTATTGGCTCAGATAGGCGATGGCCTCCCCCGGACTCCGGACGCCGAGGGCTATTGGCAACTGTTCACTGAGGCAGCTAATCACCTTCTGCCTCTCGCTCATCCACCGAGTGATCTACGACACACCATCAACAGTCGGCAGGACGCACGGAGCTCCATCAACGCTTCGCGCGAACGAAGACACGAGAATGAGATCCGGCGCCGAGAAGAATATGATCGGGACCATGGTGTCCCTGCGCGGAGTTAGGCCACCAGAGTTGAGTCGGCAATGGCTTCGACCGGTGGCACAACCCGGGGACAGTCGATACACCACGACAACAACTCCCCTCCCTAGGAAAGGCATCATCATCGTCGACAGGAGGACACATGTGGAGTATCGACGCTCACTCCATGTCTCAGGGCCATTAAATGGCCCCCTAACTTCAAGGTCTCCAACGTCGACAAGTACGAGCCTAAGCAGGACCCGGGAGGCTGTTTGGCCGTCTACACTACCGCCGCCCGAGCCGCTGGGGCGACCGAAGATGTGATGACCGCATACTTGCCCATCGTCCTCGGGCAGGATGCACTGCAATGGCTACGACACCTACCCCGACACTGCATCGACGACTGGAGCGACTTCAGTCGGCGTTTCACTGCCAACTTTCAATCTCTCTCCGACAAACCAGCGCAGCCATGGGACCTCAAATCCATCAAGCGCCGAGGGGATGAAACTCTCCGGTCATACCTCAAAAGATTTTAGACCATGAGAAACCGCATCCCCAATGTTGCGGAAGCAGCAGCGATCGAGGACTTCTACCGAGGATCTATTGACTCGACCTTCGTCCGAGCCATACTGCAAAAGGCGCCGACTACCTCCGAGCAGCTGTTCCGGGAAGCCAACCTCTACATCACCACCGATGAACGAGTTCAGGACCTCATCGGAGGAGCAAAGCCTACATCGGTGGCACCACGACGTGACACGAACCAACAACCCGACAAACGTTAGGAGAAGAGGCCTCGTGAAGAAGTCCACGCCGCCAGACCACCCGCCTCTCCCGCCCGAGGAGCACCCCACAGAGGTGAACGTACATTGGACGACATCCTCGACGCCCAGCGCTCGTACCACAAGGACATGCGCCACACCCTCCGGAATTGCAGGGACTTCAAGCACTCTGTTGGGAACGGCCGACCCTTCCAACCTCTACCACCTCCCCCACCTCAAGGAGGACCCGGAGAACCTCGACAGCACCAACAACAGGAAGGGGAGGAGGCAGAGCATTCCCGCGCGTCGACGGAGAAGTCAACGTCATCTTCGGTGGACATGGGTCGCAAGAAAGCAAGAGACAACAGAAGCTCAACGACCGTCAGATACTGGTGGCGACCACTAGTCCTCCTGCCCCGTATCGATGGTCCAAACACCCGATCACCTTCACTCGGGCGGATCAGTGGCTCAACTTCGATCACCCGGGCAAATACCCGCTCCTCGTCGATCCGATGATCCGAGAGAGTAGGGTAAAGAAGGTGTTAGTGGACGGGGGAAGCACCATCAACGTCACCTTCCTCCGGACGCTTCAAGGCTTAGGAGTCGCCCTCAAAGAGCTCCACGAGTCAGACACTCCTTTCTTCGGCATTGTGCCGATTGAAGGAGAATATCCACTCAGACAGATCTACCTGCCGGTCACCTTCGGGACTCCGGAGAACTACAGAACTGAGTTCCTAAGGTTCGAGGTGGCGAACTTCGACTGCGGATACAACACCATCATCGGCAGGCCTGGATTAGCGAAGTTCATGGCCATTCCACATTATACGTACATGATATTGAAGATGCCAGGACCACAAGGAATCATCACTGTGTGTGCTGACTTCCAAGGCGCCGTAGAGTGTTTCCGAGTGGCCACTCAGGCGGCCCTCACCACCAAACCATCGGTGACTTCTTCTGCTCAGGCGAACTCAAAGCCTAAGGAAGACCTCGTAGTACCCGCGAATGAAGCTCAATCTGTGACCTCTATGCGGCCGACTGAAGAAACCAAGAGATTCAACCTCGGGTTCACCGATGAACGCAAGACTGCCATCATCAGTTCCAGCCTGGATGACAAATAGGAAGGCGCGCTCGTCCAGTTTCTGCAAGATAACCGAGACGTATTCACATGGCAACCTACGGATATGCCGGTCCCGAGAGAACTGGCCGAGCACAAACTGAAGGTCTATGCCCAGGCGAGGCCGATCCGACAAAAATTACGTCGTTTAACGCCCGACAAGAGAGAAGCCATCCGTGCAGAGCTGGCTCGCTTGGTCGCGGCAGGATTCATTAGAGAAGTACTGCATCCCGAGTGGTTAGCAAATCCTGTTCTTGTACTCAAAAAGAATAAAGTGGATTGGCGCATGTGCGTCGACTATACGGATCTCAACAAACATTGTCCGAAGGATCCCTTCGGACTTCCTAGAATAGACCAGGTGGTAGACTCGACCGCTAGGTGTTCTGTGTTGTCCTTCTTAGATTGTTATTCCGGGTATCATCAGATCAGCTTGGCAAAAGAAGACGAGGAAAAAGCAGCATTCATCACCTCGTTCGGGGCTTTCTGCTATACCTCCATGCCATTTGGCCTCAAAACGCTGGAACGACTTACCAGAGAGCCATTCAGACATGATTAGCCGACCACTGGGGCAAGTGTGTGGAAGCTTATGTGGATAACGTGGTGATCAAGACAGAAAACTCAGAAAATTTCATTGAAGATTTACAGCTGGTCTTCAACAGTCTGCGGCGATATCGATGGAAGCTTAATCCTGAAAAATGTGTCTTTGGAGTACCAGCAGGAAAATTGCTCGGGTTTATTGTCAGCCATCGGGGAATTGAGGCTAACCCAGAAAAGATCGAGGCTATCATGAGAATGGAGGCACTGCGGTCACAGAAGAAAGTACAAAGACTTACTGGATGCATGGCAGCTCTAAGCAGGTTCATATCAAGATTGGGAGAAAAAGGCCTACCGTTCTACAAGTTGCTCAAGAAGGTAGACAAGTTTCAATGGACTTCAGAGGCTTAGGAAGCTCTAGATGCACTGAAGAAATTCCTAACAACACCACCAGTGCTAAAGCCACCACGCCGAGCCACAATGAGTCATCCGGCCGAAGATCTGCTGTTATACATCTCTTGCACGACTCACGTGGTGAGCACCGTGTTGGTAGTCGAGCGAGCAGAAGAAGGACATGCATACCCGGTACAACATCCCGTCTATTTCATCAGTGAAGTTCTAGGACCCTCGAAGAAGAAATATCCTCAAGTTCAAAAACTATTGTATGCAGTACTTCTAACTGCACGCAAGCTTCGTCACTACTTTGACGACCACAAAGTCATAGTAGTCACAGGATTTCCAATAGGGGATATTCTCCACAACAAAGAAGCCATCGAAAGAATAGCCAAGTGGGCCTATGAGCTGGGAGCTCACGACATTGAGTTTCGACCTCGCACTGCAATCAAGACTCAAGCACTAGTTGATTTTGTATCAGAGTGGACCGAGCAACAAGTGCCAGATAACCCGGAAACTGCAGAGGTATGGCGGATGTATTTCGATGGCTCGTTGAAACTGCAGGGAGCAGGCGCAGGAATCCTCTTCATTGCACCTGGAGGTGAACAACTCAAATATGCTCTTCAGTTGCTATTCTCAACGTCCAATAATGCGGCAGAATATGAAGCTTTGATTCATGGACTAAACATTGTCATATCACTGGGCATCAAGAGACTGATGGTATATGGAGATTCACTGGTGGTCATAAGTCAGATAAATAAAGAGTGGGATTGCTCGAATGACTCCATGGGAAAGTACTGCACCACCGTCCCAAAGCTAGAGGACAAATTCAAAGGGCTGGAATTTCATCATGTGGAGAGAGATCGCAACGCGACAGCTGATGCGTTGTCAAAGCTAGGATCCAGTCGGACTTAGGTCCCACCTGGAGTTTTCGTCCAAGAAGTACTACGCCCGAGTATTTCATTAGATCGGGCAGAAGAGTGCAATATTCTGAGCCAACCAGAGTCAAATTCTGATGACTGGAGGGAGCCAATCATCATATATATAAAGAATGAGGAGGAGCCGGATGACAAAAATGCAGCAGAACGCATCGCAAGGCAGTCAGCTCACTATACTCTCATTGGGGAAACATTATACAGAATGGGCGCAATAGGAGTCCACATGAAGTGCATTCTTTCGGCTACTGGGAAGCAACTGCTAGATGAGATCCACACTGGGCAATGCGGGATACATGCAGCATCTAGGACTCTGGTTGGGAAGGTCTTCAGGTCTGGTTTCTACTGGCCAACAGCAAAGAATGACGCAGCCGAATTAGTCCAAAGATGTGAAGCTTGCCAATACTTGTCAAAATAGCAGCATTTACCAGCACAGCAACTACAAACCATACCTGTAACATGGCCATTTGCGTGCTGGGGACTAGATATGATTGGGCCCTTCAAGAAAGCTCAAGGAGGATACACTCATGTACTGGTTGCTATTGACAAATTCACTAAATGGATAGAGTACAAACCCATTGCTTCTCTGACTTCAGCTAAGGCAGTGGAATTCATACAAGACATAATATTCAGGTTCGAAATACCGAATAGCATCATAACTGACCTAGGATCCAATTTCACTAGTTCAGAATTCTTTGATTTCTGTGAACAAAAGAGCATCCAAATCAAATATGCATCAGTAGCACACCCAAGAGCCAACGGGCAGGTAGAAAGAGCTAATGGAATGATATTGGTAGCGCTAAAAAAGAAAGTCTTCGACAAGAATGAAAAGTTCACGGGAAAATGGATCAGAGAGTTGCCATATATGGTCTGGAGCCTAAGAACCCAACCTAGCCGAGCTTTGCATGGTAACATTCCTTTCTTTATGGTCTATGGTTCGGAAGCAGTGCTACCAGCTGATCTCAAGTTTGGGGCACCAAGACTGATTTTTGAAAACATAGCCGAAGCAGAAGCCACTAGACTGGAGGATATTGATATATTGGAAGAAGAACGATTGAATACAGTAATTCAGTCGGCTAGGTACCAG
The DNA here is from genome assembly GCF_902167145.1 of Zea mays. Classification (NCBI taxonomy): domain Eukaryota; kingdom Viridiplantae; phylum Streptophyta; class Magnoliopsida; order Poales; family Poaceae; genus Zea; species Zea mays. The sequence continues at coordinate 5,315,553 of NC_050104.1, read as the reverse complement.
CAAACTCTGAGGCGCTATCATGGTAAAGCTATACGACATCGATCCTTCGCAGTGGGAGATTTGGTCCTCCATCGAATTCTAACAGGGGAAGGACGACACAAATTGTCGCCACTATGGGAAGAACCATTCATAGTAGCAGAAGTCACTCAGCCTAGATCATACCGACTTACTCAAATGGATGGCACAGAAATAGGGAACTCATGGAATATAGAACATCTCAGTAAGTTTTACCCTTAGCTAGATCTCAAAAGCTATTGGGGCAGCATTGTATTCTGCAATTGAAAAATACACCATCAATAGAAATACTTCATTCTCAAAGGCACTCAAACTATTTATTGTCAAACTGCATGCTTACTCGACTCAGGGTGACCACTATACCCTACTAACGGAGCAATCGGCTTAAGTCGGCGGTGACTTAAGACGGTGCGACATGCTCACGCTTACTTAACTCAGGGTGACCACTATACCCTACTAACGGAGCAATCGGCTTAAGTCGGCGAGGACTTAAGGCGGTGCGACATGCTCACGCTTACTTAACTCAGGGTGACCACTATGCCCTACTAACAGAGCAATTGGCTTAAGTCGGCAGTGACTTAAGACGGTGCGACATGCTCACGCTTACTTAACTCAGGGTGACCACTATACCCTACTAACGGAGCAATCGGCTTAAGTCGGCGATGACTTAAGGCGGTGAGACATGCTCACGCTTACTTAACTCAGGGTGACCACTATACCCTACTAACGGAGCAATCGGCTTAAGTCGACGATGACTTAAGGCGGTGCGACATGCTCACGTCTACTCGATCCAGCATAAGCACACTTATGATTACTCGTCTTAGGGCGATCTCTATGCCTCATGAAATAGAAGGAAGTTTCAAAACCATCACACTGCACTTACTTCTGCAATCGTAACAACTGTTGAATTCAAACAACAGAAAAATAAAAATAGCATTCAGTACCAGGAACATTTTCTAACAGAGTATTCGAGCACATTGACCACATACACACACAATTCACAAATGCATTCAGTGTTTCTACTTGGTAATGTTTTTCTCAGGAGCAACTGATGAAGAAGGGCGACTCGAGGAGTTAGGAGCAGCGTTAACATCAGCAACTATGTCATCAGGAACAATCACGCCCGGCCTTCTCATCAAGATCCGCCCCACACGAATGGCTTTATCCATAGCCTTGTCGCGCTAAGCCTTCAGAGTAGTGGAAGTGTCTTCAGCAACCTTGATAGCCAGTCGAGCAGCTTCTAGCTCCTGGACGACTGATCTTTTGGAGGTGCGCAGATCCTTGATGACAGAATCTTTGCTCGACACCAATTGCCTAAGACGAAGGATTTCATCCTGGGACTCTTGCAGCTTGTGACGGTGATTATCCAAATCCGCCATGGTAAAATGATGGCTCCTCTTCAAGATAGTTAAAGAATTGTTGACATCGCGATACAACCTATCATGGTTATCGCGAGAAGCTGCAAGTGCACGTTTTTTTCCTGCAGACAAGAATCAGCTCTCAAGCACTCGGTAGGCAGTAAAAACACAGCAGTGAAAGTCAAGTAAACTTACTTCATTAGCCACCCTTTCAGAGTCAAGCTGAGCACTGAGAGAGGAATTCAATGAGTTGGCATCATCTAAAAAAGCAGAAACCCGAGCCAGGTCCATCTGACCTTGAGAATACTTCTCCTCGAGCTCAGAGTACCGCCGGGCCATATCTAGCAAAAAGCGGTCGAAGAAGGATATTCAGTTAAAAAGCAGATTAATCAAGTAGCCAAGGAGGAAACAAAGACACTAACCAGCATTTGTCATTTTCAAATCAGATATTTGCCTCTGAAGCAACATCAGATTCCAATGCGTCAGAGACATAGCTCTTTCTAGGATAGAGGCACCTTGTGATCTCAGCTGACCAGCCATCTCGTCGACCAAAGCCTGATATTGAAAACAAATGAGTGTAGAGACAGTATTTTGCCTGGAGTATAGCCGAATCGGGAAAAGCCAAATTACCTAAAGATTGGAGAAGAATGAAGGAAGCCCCAAATCATGAGAAGTCAGTTGGTGGCTCGACGAAGGAATATCAACTGAGGCAATCTGAAGAGCATCATCAAGGATCAACTCAACATCACCAGCAGGAATCAGAACTCTAGCATCAAGTGTGCCGGTCTCTAAGGCGACTTCCTGATTTGAAGCACGTGTTGTTGCCATACAATAATAATGTGGAGGAGAAGACCCGACGTGGACATCCATGGAGGTATGAGAAGGGGAGCCCGCTCGGACACCCTCGGGGGCTGGGTCGCAGCCTGCACTGCCCATCGGAGCTGGATCACCACCGGCAGCACCCTTGGGGGCTGGGTTGTAGCTCGCACTACCCACCCGAGTTGAATCATTACTAGCAACACCCTCAGGGGCTGGGTAACCGCTTGCACCATCCTTGGGGACCGGGTTCTCTGCAGCAGCCACCTCTAAGGCTGAAGGATTCTCAGTCACCTCCATGGGAATGGAACAACCTTGACCAGCCTCTTGACTCCGAAGACCACACTCCAAGGTCGACGATGCACGAGACGCTGCTCGGGATAACTCTAATCCCACATCTGGAATGTCAGAGCAAACGTCCATCATACCACCATCTGTTGGCTCGGACAGCAGATCTTCAGGAACCACATCCTCGAGAGCCTGATCAAAGTTTGCTATGGACAATTCCTGCAGATCAACGAGAGCAGACAAAGCTGGAGAAGGAATATCGCTACTCTCCCCATGGACTATGTAACGCCGACTATTCTTCCGAATTAAGGGGACTTCCTCCTCTTCTTCTTCGTCCTCGTCAACAATACGAACAATACCCCCATTGGGGTCAGCTCTGGCAAGATCACACCCATTGGGATCGGCTCTGGCAGGATCACACCCATTGGGTTCAGCATCATCAAGGTCACACCCATTGGGGTCAGCGTCAACAGGGTCACACCCATTGGGAACACCTCCAGTAAAAAGTTTCACTGGCACTTCTTCAGCAGCAGGAGCAGAAGGGCCAGCATCCTGGTCCAAACACGACACTCGCCGAAGCCGTCTCTTTTTCTTCTTCTTCCCCTCGGCAGGAGCAGTTGGATGACTAGCCTGGCGAAGGCGTTTTGGGAGAGTGCTATCAGATTTTTGAGCATTCAAGGTTTTTCCAGGCTCTGGGACAGTTGCAGCAGCTATTGTTTTAGCAGGGACCGAATCAGAAGAATCCTCAGCCAACATGTCCAGCATAGCGCTTATCTCTGCATCGCTTGGGGTTATAGGCATCTCAAAGTGAACTTGCCTCTCATCATTGGGAAGATTACCAAGTGAAGCAACCAGAGACTCAACTTCTTTGGGAGAGGGTCGCACTCCAAGACCCAAACCACTACCACTAGCAGGAGGATTGGACACAAAATCGAAAAAAGACTTGGAAGGTGGCAGATTCTAGGCAGAATATGTAACAGGAGCACCAATATTCAATACTTTGCCTCTAAGAATCATCTCCAGTCGGCTTACCAAATCCACAGCAGGAATCCTCTTGTTGGTAACCCGGGTTGAATCAGTGACACCACTATACAAATAAGCCGGGTACGCTCTGTCCTTAAGTGGCTGGATATTCTTAAAACAAAGTCTGCAACTACAGCTTCAGCAGTCAGACCTCTCTTCTTCAGCAAACCAATCTCAGCAAGCAGAACTCTGGCCTCTGTTATATCCAAGTCTGTGGGGGATTCAATCTAACTTGGAGCATGAACATCCGGCTATCTCCCTGACCTAGGGGGGAGGGACTTGCCATGATTTTCTACAATGAACCACTCCAAGTACCATCCTTTGATGCTATCCTTGAGTGGGATGTCAAGGTATTCTGTCTTCCTCCCACGGCGCATCTCCAAACTCGCACCACCCACAAGCTGGTGCTGCCCTCCGGCCATTCCAGGCCGACAGTGATATAAGTATTTCCATAAGCCAAAGTGAGGAAGAATTCCAAGGTAGGCTTCACATAAATGAACAAAATAGAAACTTGCAGAATAGAGTTGGGATTCAGATGAGTCATATTCAGATGGTAAAAATCAAGGAGGCCACGAAAGAAAGGAGAAATAGGAAGAGCAAGTCCGCGGATAAGAAAAGGAATGTAAACAACGGACTCGTGGCTATCCTCTGTCGGGACAGTAACCCCACGACAGATCTGCCAAGAGCAAAGCTCCTTCGGAGGAAGAACTTCGACAGAGACAAGATGAAGAAGGTCCAACTCGAAAACAACAGACATATGATTACCTGCGAAGGGCAATTGGCTGTTGGGATCGATGGGGGGAATAATCGCAGCGGCGGAATTCTAACTCTTCCGCTTGGGCACCATCTCAATCTCACCAGCGAACTGAGCGGAAGCGAGATCAAAGGGAAACAGAGGAGGTCTGGAAGCAGAAAGTAAGTCTAGGGCTCAGAATGTAGAGGCGTGCGACGACACGGTACCAATGGGGTTTTCCCGAGTCAGACTCCATTTCCAAAAAGTGCCCAGTCATTACTCGGTCGTTATTTCTAAAACGCCGACGTGGCTTGATGTAACTCAGCTATTATTTCTAAAACGCTGACATCACCAGTCCTCACTCGGTCGTTATTTCTAAAACGTCGATGTGGCTCGATATAACTCGGCTGTTACTTCTAGAACGCGAACGTCACCAGTAATCACTCGGCCGTTATTTCTAAAACGCTGATGTGGCTCGAAAGGACTCGGCTGTTACCTCTAAAACGCTGGTGTTGCCGATGTTACCTCTAAAGACACCGACAGTAAATCAGTCGTTCTTTCTCTACGAATATGCAGGCGGAATTAAAATATGGCGCAGCGATTGCAAGTCGTTACTCGAGCATTACCTCTGAGAACAACGGTTACATTAAGCACAAATACGATCGATCGACCAACTGCAAAAGGAACGGTGGAAAAGCAAGAAATGCACACAGAACGAGCCAAAGTCTTCTTCATTATATAAGGAGGGGAAGTATTTCCACAAACTTAAATACCAACTCATTATGAGTTGGTCTACTTCCCACTGTTCGATGCATTACACTACTACATTACATTTCACTACATTATATTAATAAATACTACTACATTATTCCACTAATACTACTTCTACTACTATCTATCTATACTAACATCTAAACCAGTGGCGCCTAGCCACTGGCCTTGCCGTCGCCTCTGCCGCCGTCGTCATCGCCACCTCCGTCGCCTCCGCCGTCGTCATCGCCCTCGTCATCGCCATCACCGCCGCCTCCCTCCTCGGACGAGTCCGAAGAGCCCTCCTCGTCTGAGGAGACCTCCGACTCATCCGAGCCCTCGAGCCCAGCGCGCTCGACGGCCTGGATGTATGTCCACACCTCTGCAGCAATCCCCTGGGAATCGTGTGAGTCGTCAGACGACGCCGAGGGAGAGGCGTGGACCGGTGACCCCTCAGACTCAGAGGAGAACTCCTCCTCCGAGTACTCGGAATTGCCAAAATCCTTCGAGGGAGGGGTTGGTTCGCGCTTCCGCTTGTCGCCGGAATGGTGCGACGAACTTCCACCCTTCTTGCTCTTGCCCATGGTGGAGTAGAAGAGAGGAGAGTAAGCAACAAGCGGCAGTGAGATGTGTGAAGACGCCAGTGAAGCAAGCGCACTATTTATAGAAGAAGAAGGCAACCGCTCATCTCCTACCATGGTCACTGAACAGTCGCAAATATTCAATAAGCAATTCAAATCGTCTGGAAACAAGTCAGGCGACTGGCACCGTTTCATGTAACACGACACCCATTGGGACTCAAGTGAACTGCTTGGACGATATGATTACACCCTCGGTTACGTCAAGTCACTACTCAGGAGCAGTTTGCTAAACACTCAGCGCACCAAGCCGTCCCTTGCCTACACTCATTGGGGAGACATCTAGGAATTTTCAATAGATTTTCCCAAGCAGTCACATCCATATAGTATACGCAATGAATGTATCAAGACAGAAGGAAGATATCGATGGAGATTAGAGGAAAGCCAAAAATAGCCGATGAAGTACAAGTCTAATCAACAGAAGCATTGAAGCACGAAGTGATATGAAGACCAGCCAAGGGCCATCTACCGGATGTCCAATCTGTCGCAGATCAAATAAATTTCAAACCTAACAAGACATGGGCAGATCGCATGCTCGATCTCAGAGGCAAAACTGTATGCTGATCTCTAAAGCATAAAGCTGATGATATAATGTTGATTTCTAAGGCATTCGACGAAGATGAAAGGATGATTTCTAAAAACAGCACGAGATGAAGACCTTTGAGTGGATTATTTTCAGTAACCCACTCAAAGCTCGGGGGCTACACCCATTGGGTGCACCTCTGGTGCACCTAATGGATCATCAACCCCAAAAGACAGAATGCTGACTTCTAAAGCATGAGATAAAAATAAAACAATGCTGACTTCTAAAGCATGAGTTGAAGATAAAAATGATTTCTGAAAAAACTTGAGATGAAGACCTTCGAGTGGATTATTTTCAGCAATCCACTCGAAGCTCGGGGGCTACACCCATTGGGTGCACCTTCGGTGCACCCAATGAGTCCTGAATTCCAGAGAGCAGAATGTTGATCTCCAAAGCATAAACCCAAGACAGAGCACCAATTTCTGAGGAATAAAGCTAAGAGTCCTGAATTCCAGACCGATGAATAATGGCAGAAGAAAACAGTAGAAGATCGTTTTTACCGAGTCACTCAGAGTTCAGAAGCAACGACTCGATAGACCTATTTTCAAGGCATTCCTTATCAAAATCAAAAAACTGCAAGCTGGACCTAGAATCTTTGGGCCGATTGTTTCAAAATCAACTCAAAGATTGGGGGCTTGTGGGGGATGGATATCCCTCGGGTCCACTAGAAGGCCGAAAGGCCTCGCGAAAGTCCTTAGGCCTAATATTTCGCAAGGTCACCCCTTCGTGGGCCTAGGGAAGGGACGTCTAGTAAAGTGGATTGACACAAGATTGGATCAACACGAGCCCAGACGGCCTGATGAATTTGAGCATCGACCGCAGCAGTGATCCGACCTTCCCGTACAGTGTCCTCATACATCGGAACTGAATGGAGATAGGTCGGCGGAATTATCAGAGGATAGGCTCAGTCGGTTCACTATTACTTAGGCACACGCTGTTATCATATCCACATGTAATGCCCCACGGTCAAGTATATAAGGCCTAGGGGGCATCCCCTCAAAAACATCTCACTACTTAGCCATCTGTTTAGTTCTCTAACATCCCTGATACTAGAGAACTCCCTTGTAACCCACTACACAAAGTATCCACTCTAGGACGTAGGGTATTACGCGTCTCAAAGCGGCCCGAACCTGTACAAGATTGTCTACTGTTTCTCGTGCATCTGGCACGAACCATCGAGCTACAGTCGGAAACACCGTCCTACTCCAAAAAGCACCTCGAGGGGCAACCCTGGGTGCGCGGTCGGACCCAAAACACCGACACTCTCACCAAACCTCTTCTCTGCTCTTGCACTGAGGTAAGCATTCAAATAGCAAAGCAAGGGAAACAAAATATGGTATGTACTTTTTGAATCCACATACAGAGAAAGCGGACGTGCCCTTATTATCGCAGTTGCAAATCAAATTTATAGCGCGTAGTTGCAAGGCTTTCTTTTGTGAGCTAGTTGTTTACTTCCTCTTTTCCTCTCTATTCTGGTGTCAATTTGAATCAGGCTAACAAGTAAATAGATACCGAATTTTTTGTTTTTAGCCATTTTTGTGACAAAAATTTACACTTAGACCCCTGGAAGACTTAATTCCCATTTTGGACCCGATACTCGGCGCCATAGCCTACGGCGCCGAGGTAACACAGCTCGACGCCATAGGCTATGGCGCTGAGTTTTGACGTGGTGCTGGTGGCTCCCGACGGCTAGGGCTGGCGTGGCGTCGACGCGGCGCCGACGCGGCCTCCTAGCTCGGCGTCACGGATCTTGGCGCTGAGCTACGAAGGCCTATAAAATGGCCACGCTGCTGGCCGAGAAGAGCTCATTTGCCCTCAATTCAAAACTTCATCAAAGTTGGTCTATTCAAAGTTTTGAGTTGGAATACTTCGTAGACCAAGGTATGGTGTCTCACTGATTCGTTTTGTATATTGGTTTGTAATTTTTCGATTATTAATTTCCATTGTTGCTCCTAGAATATATAGTATAGTTCATATGATGACTACATTTGATTTGATAGTTTGTGAAATCCGATTATAAAGTCTATTAGGTACATGTGTTAATTATAATCGTTTCTTAGATGAAAGACATGTACCGGGAGGCGTTGTGGCAGAAGAGAGGTCGTCCTCGGGAGTTATATCCGGACGTATCTAGTAAGGATGCTCTTGTTCCTCCTGAACTTCCTGTGCCTAACTTTGACTATGGCAGACCGGCTTGGGTATGTCAATCCAAACATTCAGACAGTGCTGCTCGCTGCTTCTACTTTTGTGGCGGTTTTAACGTACGTAGCTTATGACTTGTGACTTAATATTGTTTACTAGATGTGTAATAATGCTTCGTTCCATTTTTTAGGAGCACCTGAGGTGTTTCTTTTTCCAGTGGATCGACGGTCCTGATAAATTTGACCCTCGATATCTTGTTTTCGCTAATTGGTTGTGTGGAAGGACTAGTCATGAGTGTTTTAAGCGTTGGGTACCTCCTCCCCCGAATCCTCCACCAATGACGGATGCAGAGAAGGAGGTAGCAACAGAAAGAAGAATGGACTCGCCGCCTCGATGCAATTGCGGAGATCGTGCTGTCATCGACGAGGACACTGCGAAGCACTTCGTGTGTCCGAACATTGATTATGTGAGCCCATAACAAATGTCTAAACTTTTGTTAATTTTTGCAAAAAATTACTAAATTATTCTCCTGCAGCCATACGGGTGGCGTAAGTGTCATTTCAGAGAGTGGTTGTATGGTCCTTTGTCCCATTGGCCAGAGGCAGAGGCAACGGAAAAGAAAAAATGAGTGGGCAGAAGAGTTGAAGTTTGATCCAGTACTATGCAAATGTGGTGTTGAAGCTAAATATGGATTAGTTCCTTTCGAGCTTGGTGTTGGCTATTTTTGTGGACATATGGTAGATTACAATGAGGTTGGTATTTATTTATTGTTTGCACCAGCTTTAATGTTACAACCGTACTTACTCTTTTTTGTAGGAGACGAGGAAATGCAGTTAGGAGAGTTACGACGACAAAGGAGAGATGATGCCCACAATAAAGTCCAAGAGACTAATGGGATAGAAGATGCGTTGTGGATCTCAGCTCGTCGATTCCTACATTAACGATCGCATACAGGACATGTGTAGGTATGCGAAATCTGCGAGTTTTGACAGTCCGATGCGTGCAGAGCTGAGGAGGTTGAAGGCGACACATGAGAAGAGAGCACATGATGCAAGGGAATGGGGGGCGGCTAGAGCCGAGAAACAAATGTTGGATAATCTTGCTGGTCGTCTCAAGGGAAGTGAGTGAGAAAAATGATACTATAATTTTGTTTGTACAATTTATTTATCCTGACTTTGGAAACTTATTTTTCTCATTATATTTGCAGAGATTGGATGTGGCGTAAACCATATCGCAGATGAGGCACATGCAAGATACGTTCAGGAAAAAATGGCGACGGTGGAGCTGATGGAGGAGGAGGAGGACGACACATCTAGGTTCAGGGAGCTTATTGCTCTCGCAGAGGCAGGATTACATGGGGAAGAGGAGGATGACACATCAAGGTTGAGTGAGCTCATCGCACTAGCTGAGGCAGGATTACGTGCTCAAGAGGAGGAGGACGAGTTTATGTCTCAGGCCACCGAAGAGGTAGAGGCGGCTTATTACAAGTAGAAGTGCAATGAGGCTGAGGCTGAGGATCAGCTATTCTCCCAAGCTGCATATGAAGCAGAAGCCAATTATTACAAGAGAACTGCTAAAAAGTGTGATGCAGGACAATGCAGCAAGTGGAACGAGGTAGTCGTTGAGGATTGCGCAACGGATGACTCTGGAGATGAGTTACTTATAGATTGTGATTCTGATTGAACAAACTAGTAGCCTATTCTGTAGTACTTTCATATCCAAAATGTTTTAGAACCCTAATGTTTCAAATCTGTATTGTTTGTATTGCATTGTCATGTTTTTTCCAATTTACAAAAAAAAATCGCAAGAGTTTCCCTTATTTTATTAACAACCACAGTTGAAAATTTCACATATTATAAGATATCACCACATTTCAGCATATAATACATCACAAAATAACACAGAATATGACAAAATCCACATAACATAGTTCTTAATACAATGTCCACATAACATAGTCCATAATGTCCACATAACATAGTTCTTAATACAATGTCCACATAACATAGTTCACATGACAAAGTTGTCATCATATAGTCCACATCACTGGACGACCCTGAATGCTGAGACCAAGAATCTTCTGACAATCTTCCAGCGTCACGATCATCTCACCCCAGGGAAGGTGGAAAGTATGAGTCTCTGGCCGCCACCTATTGGAAGACAAACGAATACAAAATCATTAGTATGCAAATAGATGCGATTACTGTAAAAGTTAAAAAATATAGAAGTCTTTACCTGTCGACCAGAGCCATCAACGCCGCTGGGTTGAAAGTCGGCAGTCTATGGCGAACCTGGAACGATACGACGTCCAAGCCAGCCCTCTGTAGAAGAGGAGTGTACCTATCATCGTACCGCGTCTCCTCCAGAAACCGGTCGTGGGTCCGGACCCGCAAAACGAGCAACACCTAACAATCAAAGTAATTTCATTAGTCAAATATATGTTGCATTTACTAATTCAAAATTTTAATATATGTGCAAAAAAATTACCTCTCCCTCTGCGTTGAGACGACCCCTGTGGTGCTCGTCGTAGTGAGGGTCCAGCAAGTGGAACTGCGCCATCCTGCAAATTAAGATAATAAGGTTAGTAAAAATATTAAAATTTAACAATAACATTTACATAGTACAATAATAGATGTGTACTCTACGTGTGAAATAAACATTGTATCACACCTGACTAAGTGTCCAAATGCATGTACGTGAGTTGTGGCCAAGTCTCCCGTATTTTCCACATTCATTCTGCTCTAGGTCCACGAGAAAGGGGGACGCTCGACCTCTCCTAGTGCGGCTAGAAACCTGATCCATAACCATGTTGCACCGGCTCATTTTCCTAGTACCACGTTTGTCCCATCGATGCGTTGGTTCTGCAATGTATACCAGACCGGTGTACGTTGGCCACTGTGACTCGTCAAGAAATGGCTCAAAATGAGGGCTCCAGGTACGTACTAAGCTCTCTACACTGAACTCCAAAGGTATCCTGCTCTCAAATGCAAAGTTGTGATGACGTGCGGCGGCAACATAATGAGAACATGGAAAGTGGTACTGTCTAGGTTTACCACAACCACATGAGAATGCATCAAGTAACACAACATGTGTCCTCGAAGGCCGCACCTCACGGTCAGAAGTTATGCCACCCATCGTTGTTACCTCGTATTTACCCAACTCCTCATCAAAGCATTGTACTTCATGTCTATTGGTCCGTTCCTTTGCATTATTAAGGTGTGTTGTTGGTTTAGGTGGCCATCTCTGCCCTCACGTCTGCATTGCCTTGGCATGTGCGTGTCTATCATTAAACCAAGCCACGAGCCGATAGAAAGTGAATGTTACTATAGCATTGATTGGCATGCCGTGTATACCCTTCAGCACACTGTTAAATGACTCGGCCATGTTGCTAGTCTGGAACTCGAACCTCCAACCACCTTCGTCGTAGGCCCTTGTCCACTTCTGTGGTTCCCTCAGCAATCTAGCAATCCAGTTCTTACCTTTAGCATTTGTTGCATTGTTTAGTTCCTTCAACTTGTCCTCGAAAAACGAAACCTCCAACTGTCGATAGACCTCCTCAAAAAGGGGAAAGTTAGCCTTGCTACGATCCTTTCAAAGAAGATTTTCTGCTAGATGTCGAGTGCACCATCTGTGGTGCATGGGTGCGTAGCCAGGAATCTGCTCTTGCACTGCATTAAGAATACCTTGGTGTCTATCAGATATGACACCAACCTCGCGACCAGGGCCCACGACATGGATCCGAACAAGTCGCAAGAACCAAGACCAACTATCTCTGTTCTCCCTCTCCACCAAAGCAAATGCCACAGGAACCAATGCGTTGTCTGCGTCACATGATATGGCAACCAACAATGTGCCCTTATACTTCCCAAGCAGAAAAGTACCATCAATAGAGAGCACAGGACGACAATGCCTGAAGGCCTCTATGCACTACGAGAAACACTAGAAAGCACGAAAGAAGATCTCTCTGTTGTTCCTCCATTCATTAGGTTTAGGGATGTACTCGTAATGCATGCCTAGGTTTGTTGCTTTCATTGCATTGAACAATGCTGGCAACTTCTCGTAACCCTCCTCTCAATCCCCGTATATCATCTTCCATGCTCGCTGCTTTGCCCTCCAAGCTTTCCCATACTTGATCCTGTAACCAAACATCTCCCAAGTCATGGTCATAATTGACTTCACCTTCAAGTTTGGCTGACCCTTCAATGTCCCCAATAGCCTTTTCGCAATTAGGGTAGATGTCAACTGACGATGCTTAGAGCTCAGCTCTGTCTGGGCACAAGTGTGTGGACCTACAATTTTGGTGATCTTAAACTTCCAGGTATCCTTCTGCCTTCGGGCACATACCCTCCAATTACATCCCGACACCTCGCACACAACTGTGTAACGATGCTGTGCATACGAGTGTCTCACCTTGAACGGCCTCTTGCGGTTCATAGAATATTCCTGTAGCCATCGTCTCAGTGTAGGCAGGTCCTTGAAAAGTAAGCTTACCTTAATCTCAATGTTGTCGTCGTTATCCAGAGCCTCTAGCGGTTCATCATCACGTCCTTCTGTATATGCACCGGTGGACTGACTTAGACTGCTAAATTCATGTACAACAGGGTCACGCTCGGGACACAAACGTCTTATGAGTTCAATTTCTTCCTCGGTCATTTCTTGAACCGGAAGGTCATCATCAGAATCTAAGGCTCATGCAGCCTCATATGGCTCCTCCTCATCCTCAATCTGAACATCGACACTATTTGAGGCCCTGCATATGTGGTCCATATTGTACGATAGGGACACATCAAGATAAGCACCATTATCTAGTTGTGGAGATCTTGCACCGCGTCGAAGGAGGAAATACGACATTAAAAAGTCTAATCAAACGAAATAACGATGTATATGAACAACATGTTAAATACACTTACTACGATGATCCTAGATTGGATCCTGGGTAATGAAATCTCCTGGGGATACCACCGGATTAGAAGCCCCACAAATGCCGCGAACAGGATGAGAAATCTCAAAGTCATTCGGGCTCGATTAAGCATCGGGCACAACAACCACTTCTTCCGGGAGCTCAGGCAAAGGAGCTTCAATACGAGATGCAAGACAACCCGAATGGAGCATCGCAGTGACTAGAAGATAACTTTCGAACAACCACATCCAAACATGGTGGAACAATCGTCTTCACAATTCTGACATATCTCACCCAATCATCTTCTGAGGCAATGGAGATCAACCGTCAGACATTGTCTCAGATGTAATATGGGACAACAAATCCTGAATTGATATTCTAGGGTCGTTTAAATTGAAACTAATCTCCTCACAAGCTCGAGCGAAAATCTGGCCAAAAGAGGGTCTTTCATCGAACATCACAGTCACCTTGTTCATACCATAAAAACTAACATTCCCATAAACATCTTCCTCCACGCTTCCTCCATGGTATAGTGTCACTAGGGTGTCCAACTATTGCAAACACGGATTACTAACTCAATAATGGCTAAATACTAGTGCCTCAATATTTACTAAGTAATAAATAAATAATAACTACTTATTAACTAATAACTATATAGTAAATATTAAATGGCCACATCAACCGAAATTACATAATCTATGAATAATGTACAAAAACAATGTATACCTGAGATCGCGTACGAGTCAAGCTAACGGTGACGAAGGTAGTCGAAAGGACACCTATGTACAAAAAATACTACTGTCAATAAAAAATTTGGCAGCACCTCCCCTATAAAGTGAGGTTTCTAAAACCTACAAAGAAACGACAACACGATGGTTGCCAACACAAAAAACTGCACGACAGCTACATAATAAACAATATGCTAACCATATGATAAACAATGTCACGATTATAGTCAAAATCTCACGTCGGCCTTATTCCTCTATATGTTTGGTGTATATATCTTTAAAACAATACTCTTTTGTAAAAAAATGTAACTATGAATTACGTTGTAGGTAAAGTGGTTCATAATTAACTAAGTTCTTAACTATGAATTATATGTAACTATGGATTAACTATGAATTACGTTCTTCGTGGGGATGCACAATTACCTCTCGCGGTGGCGGGGAGCTCGCGGAGGACGGCTCGCGGCGGCGGGGGCGCGGACTCGCGGCGGTGGCGACGCGCGAGGAGCTCGCGGCGGCGGCGGGCCGCGCGGAGGGGCTCGCGGAGGATCTGGCGGCGGCGCCGAGGGCAGTCTGGGCGACCTTGGTCGGTTGTGGGGGCGGGGCGCTCCGGTGAGAGCAGAGGCGGCGCGGTGAGAGGAGAGAAGAAGCGGCGATGAAGAAATAGAGAAGAGAAACGCAGTGAAGAAATGGACCGCGTGGCTAAATCCTATCTCGGCGCCAAGATCTGTGGCGCCGAGCTAGGTGCCCACGCGGGTTGCCACGTCAGCCCTGGCCGCCAGCGCCACGTCAGCGCTCGGCGCCATAGCCAATGACGTCGAGCTATGTTACCGCGGCGCCATTGGCTATGGCGCCGAGAATCGGGTCCAAACCGGGAAATAAGTTTTCCCGGGGTCTAAGTGTAATTTTTTGTCACACAAATGGCTAAAAAACAAAATATTCGGTAAATAGATACGCCAAAACAGACCCGTTCGCGCTCGCTCATGGACTGTACCGACTAGGGGTGACAATGGGTTCTAAGTATAAAATTTAAGGGTCAGATTGGATTAGTATCTAGTTCTATTTCTATTTATTTTTTAACTAGAAATAATTTAGGACCTTAACATAATGTGAAGAAACAGTATTTGGATCGTAATCTATTACCACATCTAACCTTGATCAATATTCTGGCTCAATCGACAAGGGTCAAGGCTTTATGTACTAATGGAAGCTTACCTCGCCCTATTTATATATAAGTTTATTTTTCCCTTAACCCCTGTAATACCCTTCAATCCCCTCCTACCCAAAGAAGGCCTCAGTGTTATATTACCTATCAATAATTAGAAAGCACGAACAACACTCACCATAAAGGCACAAAGTGAAAGCTGATGGCCTATCAGCTATGGTAGTCTGTTCACTTAATTTTAATCCGTATCGACTTTTACTGTTTTTATATTTTTTTGTCTCTAGTTGCAACATTCTAAACAGCTGACTTTAATTCAAAGTGAACAACCACTCGACGAGCACGAGCACGAATCAATTCACCAACTAATAACTTGGCTTTCTGCAGATATCCCGAGATCTCATGAGTTGACATGAAGATGAATGTCGCATTGCTTCCGGAGTAGGAATGAGCTAACAATTGTTTAGTTGAAGGCTCCAGCATATTAGGACAAATAGCAACGACATACGCCAATCCCTAGAGTAGTGCTGAGCGCAAGTCCACGGCTATAAAGAGACCATAAATTCAGCACGAACCAATCGACCAGTCCCATGGAGCAAGTAGAGTAGGTGTCAACCGAAATGCACCTGGGAGCTCACGCAGAAGAGAGAAGACACTACGGCCACCTGCCCTGGCATCGAGAGCTGACCTAATCCATTTGCACTTCGCGCGCGCGCAGCTCAGCATCATGCATATATAAATGTGGCAAGAGCCAGGATGGGCTAGCTCTGTGCTCTCCAAATCAGCTGAGCAACCAGGCCAGTTCCACCAAGCTAAGGAGGTGAGAATCTCTGTAAAACGCTAAAGGAAAAAAAAATGAAAGGATCCAGCGAGCATGGCGAGACCTCGAAGCAGGCGCCCCTGGGCAGCAGGGGTGTCAGCAAAGGAGTGTCCGTGCTTGATCTAATACTTCGCTTCATTGCCATCATCGGCACCCTCGCTAGCGCCATTGCAATGGGCACCACCAACGAGACGCTGCCTTTCTTCACGCAGTTCATCCGGTTCAAGGCGCAGTACAGCGATCTCCCTACTCTCACGTAAGCTAACTAATATATACTAACCTCAGCGCGCAACTTTTAGTTGTATATATGTGAGCGTCCGATGCTACAGCTGTTTCGATTTCGTTCGTTTGTTTGTTTGACACAGGTTCTTCGTCGTGGCGAATTCCATTGTCTGCGCTTATCTCACCCTGTCGCTCCCACTATCTATAGTGCACATCATTAGGAGCAGGGCTAAATACAGCAGGCTGCTCTTGGTCGTTCTTGACGCGGTAAGCCTAACAACTCCTCTTATGGTGAAAGCATGTGTGGTTATTCCCATCTAGTAATAGGCTAATCCTATGTTTTGAGAAGTGCCAACAAGCTAGTTGTGATTCTAATTTTGAAGGCAATGCTAGCATTGGTGACTGCGGGAGCATCTGCGGCAGCGGCCATTGTGTACTTAGCGCACAAAGGCAACGTCAGAGCAAACTGGCTTGCCATTTGCCAGCAGTTTGACTCGTTCTGCGAGCGTATCTCTGGATCCCTCGTTGGTTCGTTCGGAGCCATGGTCATGCTCGTACTGCTGCTACTACTCTCCGCCATTGCTCTAGCCAGGCGCTAGGCGGTGCGTGTTGCGGTTATTCGACTCCGCTATCCTTGTGTAATCATACGTGTGCCTATTATTATACCTCTCGTGCTATGATCCTCTCATATATCCCCAATTGTTGGCTTGATTCTAAACTTCTTTTCTTCTGGTGGTGTGCACTATCATGTATAGAAGCTACAAAAAAAAATAGGTGAACTATTATGTATGGATCGCCGTAGTTTCTGAAAGATTTGTTGGGTATATTGTGTTCACTTATCAGAATAAAAACATGGAAGAAGCTCGTTGCCGAGAGCCTAACTTTACCGAGTGCGGCTTTCGGCAAAGTCTGTTTTGCCGAGTGTCCGACAAAAGACACTCGGCAAAGAGACCGACACTCGGCAAAGCTTCGGATTCCGGTAGTGTATTGTGTTCACTTATCAGAACAAAAACATGAAAGATTATCTTATAAATCCATGCCTGCTAGCTACTGGCAATGAAACCGTGCTGGTTTTGACTTGATTGTTGCCAAGGGATTTAGCAACTATTTCCAATCTCTGGTGTACAATAGTACCAGTACAAGCACAAATGAAAAGATATTCATGGATGTCTGCAACCTTTTCGTTTTTTTCTTTAGTGGTAAAACAATTGTATGGCCTGGTACTAAAATGTTTAATGCCGGTTATTGGCTAGAACTAATACTAAAAAGTTCCCCTTTAGTACCGATTCAATCCAATAGCCGGTACTAAACATAGATATTAGTCCCACTTGAATCAAGAACCAGTACTAAATAGTCTAAGGACTTTTATTTTATATGTTTACAAATTTATGGGCTCGAGTGCTCGATTTGCACTATTTTTTGCGCGGTGTGGTAGCACCAGGTGACCACATTAGGTTTTTAATAGATTAGTATAGATATAGATATAGATATGTATATATCTATCATTAGGAATTCGGCTCTTTACCGAGTGTAGTATATCAGGCACTCGACAAAGAATTATTTGTCGAGTGTCACTCTCGGCACAGACCTCGTTTGCCGAGGGCGGAACACTTGGCAAAGGAGGCTTTGCCGAGCGACCGTTAACTTTACCGAGTGTCAGTCATTGATACTCGACAAAATATCTTCTTTGCCGAGTGTTCCCCCTGTAGGCACTCGACAAAAGTATACTTTGACGAGTGTCTTCCCTTTACACTTAGCAAAATATATTTGTTTTTTTCTTTTTTACACCAAACTTTATCTGGTGTTTTCCTACAGTATATAGACCTACATGTTCAATTTTGGCACAATTATCAAAGTATTTGTTATAACTATTAGATTTAGTTTGTTTAATTGAATTTCTTTGGATAATTCAGAATTAAACTGTAAGTCAGTCGAAAAATGGAAACCGGATAATTGTGAAATTCATAATTAACATAAGTAGACCGAAATTTCGAGCACTATGCTCACGAAACATGAAGTGAACTTGCGATCTAGTTGTTTTAAAATTATATAAAACACAAACAAAGTTAGAAAATTATGAAACTTGTCGACATGTCGTGATAAAAATTTGACAATGTTTCGTAAAAGTTGTCGCACACTATGTGTAGAAATCTATGTGTCCTTCACATGAAATCGTAAAACTTTAATGGAAACCGGATATGTTTCTACACATAGCGCGTGACAACTTCAATGGAGACCGGATAGTCGTGATTTTCTAACTTTGTTTATGTTTTATACAATTTTAAAACAACTAGATCACAAGTTCATGTTTCGTGAGCATGGTGCTCGAAAATTTCGGTCTGCTCTTGAAATAGACTGTATCTTGTGCTAAATAACATGAATATAATTTTTGTATTCACAGTTTCCATTTTTCGAGCGACTTGCGGTTCAAATATGAATTATCCAAAAAATCAATTAAACAAACTAAATCTAATAGTTATAGCAAACACTTTGATAATTGTGCCAAAATTGAACATGTAAGGTCTATATACTGTAGAAAAACACCACAAAAAGTTTGGTAGAAAAAATATTCTTTGTCGAGTGTTAGGAGAAGACACTCGACAAAGACTTGGTTTACCGAGTGCCCGATAGGCAACACTCGACAAAGTATATTTTAATATTTTAAAACAATCTTTGACGAGTGTTCGTGTGATATCCTGGCCCTAATAGATAGTGATATCCTAGCCCAAGGCTTAATAGAATTAATAGAGTACTCATATCAACAAGGTGCATCTTCTTTTTCGGAAACCTATCTCGAAATAACCTCCAAGTTAAGGGTGCTTAGCTTGGAGCAGTTTGGGATGGGTGACCGACCGAGTAGTTTTCTCGGGTGCGCATGAGTGCGCACAAAAGACTCATGTTGGTCTGTGGGGACAATATATGATCCTAGAGAGATGCCATGAGTAAGTACTACCGGTCCAAGAGTGGACGTGGTGTTATAGTCCGCTAGGAGACACTCGACAAAGTATTTTTAAAATAAAAAATTGTCGTGTGTCAGATTGCGGGCACTCGGCAAAGAATGCTCACTGAACCCTGACCGGGTGTCCGCGCCCCATTTCATTCTACACCCAAACCATTGCCGCCTACAGTGCCCGCGCGCCGCTGCCCCGCTGCCGGCCGGACCGTCTCCCGCCCAAGCGTCGCTGCCGCCACCGCCTCATCCCCGACACTGCTCCCTCATCCCTGCCCCCTCGCGTTGAACTTCAGCAACTGAACCAACCACCCCCCGATCCGCTCCATCCCTTGCTTTGGTTGGTCTTCTCTTATGCATTTCTATTTTTATTGCAATCTTTGTGTGTGATATTGTTGATTAGGCCATAGTGTGTTCTACTAGTAAGGTTTAATTTTTGAAATACTTAGGACCTAATGTGATGTCATGAGGGACAAATCCTTAGTGTGTGACATGCTTAGTTTCTAGGGCTTGTCTTGCAATGTTGTGAAGTATAATTTGTATAAGTTAAGGTTCTTAGTTTTTAGGGCTTATCATGCAAAGTGGTGAAGTATAATTTGTATAAGTTAAGGTTCTCCCATCTAATTTTAAGCCTAAGTTGTACCCTCGTGGGTTATTTTGTCTTTACAAGGTTGATCTTTTAGTAGATTGTATCCTCTTATAGCATGAAATGTGTGTGCATATCAGCCATCGTGTTGTTACTTTTAATTGCAGGTTTTGGAAACCTCCCCGTGCGGGGGAGGTGCTGCCAAAAATTTTTGTTGACATGCTTGTGTTTATTTTTTACAAAGGTCTTCCTAGTTGTTGCACCGTGTCGCATCGCCACAGCACCGCTAGCCTGACTCCACCCTAGGAATAACCTCGATTTCCGTATCATGGTCGTAGATTACATAACCCAGTTAGGCGTCTCTCATTCCAAAGAGATACACATATCTACAAATGTAACGGTTTTGAATTGTCCACATTATTAGGACAGCCCGCGGTTGCGTAGATGGTGTTAGTTTCCACGCTCTACTTTGGTCCGAGGCAGAGTTTCGGCTTCACCTCCCTGTTGTTCTCCTGATACACACTCTTTCTGCCAGGATGTGTATCTAGAGAATAGCGGGGAGGTGCTACCTGAAAGTTGCCTAGAGGGGGTGAATAGGAGAAACCTGAAAATTTTAAACTTTGAACACGCACTTCACCCGGGGTTAGGGTTAGAAATAAATAATAGTGAATTCGGAGTGCGGAAGATAGTTCTTCTTGCTATGAGTTGCTCAATCAATGTGGATAACTTTGGAGCAAACTCAAATCAATATGAGCAAGAGAAATTTTAGAAAGAGGAAGGGAAGAAACAAATCAAGTGGTGAAGATCAACACAATAGGCACGGTGATTTGTTTCCCGAGGTTCGGTTCCAAAGAACCTACTCCCCATTGAAGAGGCCACAAAGGTTGGGTCTATTTCAACCCTTTCACTCTCTCAATCGGTCACTTAGACCGGTTGAGTGTTTCTTCTCAATCTCACGGGACACCACACAATTAGGTGTCTCTTGCTTGCTTTACAAAACACTTGGAAAGATTAGAAGGAGAAGAAGAAAGCAACCAAGGAACAAGAGCAACAAAAGAAACACAAGTCACCCTCTCTCAAGTCACTAAACACTTTTTATCAATTGACTTGATTTTGGAACTTGGAGAGAATTGAAGGCTTTGATTGTGTCTTTGGAGTGTATTCTTTGCTCTTGTATTGAATGAAGATTGTGGAATGCTTGGATGGCTTGAATGGTGGTGGTTGGGGGCTATTTATAGCCCCAACCACTATTCTAGCCGTTGGTTGACTGTTCTGTCGATGGGCACACCAGATAGTCCGGTGGTGCACTGGACACTCTATTGTTCACTGTTCGGTGAGTGCCACATCAGCCGACCGTTGGGGTTTGGAACCGATGACCATCGAAAACTTCTGCCCTTTTGGTGCACCTGACAGCCTGGTGGCACATCGGACAGTCCGGTGCAACCTGACATTGCAGACTGTCTTCTGACTTCTGTGTTGCAGACTTGCGTCGCAGTCAGCGCAGTCGACCGTTGGGCGAAGATGATCGTTGCTCCGAGGGCTCACCAAATAGTCCGGTGGTACACCGGACAGTCCGGTGAATTTTAGTGGATGAGCGCTGAGGATTCCTGAGAGCGGCCCGGCCTGTTCGTGGAGTGCTCCAGCCTGTGCACCGGACAGTGTCCAGTGCACATCGGACAGTGTCCTGTGCGCCACAGGCTGCAGCAATCCTGTTTTGCTCCAAACTTGTAGAATTGTCACCACGATCATTTTCTTTGTATGTGTATATGAACTTTATGCACCTGAGAAAAATATTAACTAGGTAAACTAGTTAGTACACATAGTTTGTGTGACACCCGGTTTTAGAAGGCAAACCGAATGCGAACCATGTACGTGCCAGGATCAGCAATTCACGTACACAGCAGTTACATAACTGGACATCATCACACAGTGCTCAAATAATAATATAAAAGGGAAATAATAGTCGATTACATCATATGTCTGAGACATCCACATAGTCTTTACAATAATCAAAGTGCGGAAAAGAAACGTAGATACACGCGGCCTTCACAGGCAGCCGACTGGGGGTTGCCGCTAACCCACACCTAGAACTCATCGTAATCTTGGAACTCCTGGTGGTCTCCTTCCACGACTTCATCCTCTCCTGAGCAGGGGTTGCAATGCTGACAACCTGGGGATGGGGGGGTTTGGTGTGTAGAGCAAGGGTGAGTACACATCAACATACTCAGCAAGTATCCTGTCTGGCTGTAGTGGACTAGCTTTATGTGGGGATAAGTCAAGCAGTTCCTTTTAGTTGGTCAGATTATTATTACTAGTAGAGAAAGCCAAGTTTTAGAATGAACCCACGTTATTAACCCAAACGTACTCCTTTCCAAACGGAAAGAGTATCACTTACCATTACCAAAGTTAATACCAAAAACCACCAATCTCATTGCCACCTGTAATCCGAACATCTCTGATCAAGTATCACTAATCAATGGAGCTCCCTTGGCCGCTCATAACCGCGAGCACGGCTGATATATCAGTTTTTATACACTCTGCAGAGGTTGCGCACTTTACCCACAAGCCGTGATTCCCTTTCTGCCCGGAGATCATGACTCTCCATTGATCACTACCAAGGTGACCCAGCAGGGTATCACTATGTAGCCTTTACAAAGATTCCCCGGGGCTGTAGCCGCCCGTTAGATTTCCTAAATGCACCGCACTCCTCCCCAAGGGGCGAACCAACTTGGCAGAGCGAGCCGCATACACCGAGCCCCATTAACGGCACGACGGCTAAGCGAACTACACCTCGGTTCCTCTAATTATTCAGCTAAGGGCATCCCATTCCACCCTCATGGTTGCACTGTTTTCCCAGGCGGTCATCCAACGAACAGGTCCTTACGGAGAGGCACTCGAGAAACCGCTCGAGCCCCCTTGAATGACACAAGTATAACATCATAATAAAGAAGGGAAACAGTGTATCATTGATAAATCTCATCATGTTCATTGATTAGAGTTGAGCAATAGCATAAAGCTAAACCATAATAATCCAACCCAAATAGGTAAACAAGGACATGGATAACAAAAGCTAGTCAATCCTTAGATATAACTGTGTAAATGCGGGAAGTGAATTATAGAATGTATAGGACAAAGATAGGTCAAGGGACACTTGCCTCCACGAACCAGCTGCGCTCAGGGGCTTCTCCTGTGACTTCCCCGGGCTCTTCAACCAGATCGTTCTCTATACGAGCGCAAACATACATACACCCACACATTTAATACAAAAGAACAGTACACCATACAATAGAATGCAATAAATAAATAGACGTTCCACGCGGGGCTCGCAATTACGGTTAAGAGAGAAAGAGGAAAAGCCAGTCAGGTCTACGGTCGAGAAGCGATCACGTTACATAAGTATAAATTAAACCACTCGCTTAACAGAACGGCATTAATTTGGCCACTGCATTGAGCATAAAATAAAGTCATGTTCCACATTTAATCATTATAAATAGATAAAGATGAATGAAAGGGAGTGGTCGCACGGCGAGACGTACGACATAACATTTAGATTGAATTAAGAAGTAAACGACTCGCCGCGCGACAGAGCGCGCAACGAGATTCTTGCATTATTCATAGATAAACGTTAAGTGTTGTGCGACGAAACGCACGACGACTTACGCCAACAGAACTGCATTTAAAACGAATCGTCGCGCGACGAAGCGCGCGACACAGCACTGCAATAAATATAAATTAAACGAATCATCGCGCGACGAAGCGCGCGACGCAACACATTAATAAATATAAATTTAAAAGGACCATCGCGCGATGAAGCGCGCGACGCAGCACATTTATTAAGATGAAATTAGAATGAATCGTCGAGCGGCGGAGTGCGCGACGCAGCACATTGACTAAACAAAATTAAAATGGATTAAACGAGGGTTAAACGAAACGCGACTACGGTCGCATGCGCGAGAGCACACTGCGCGTGCCGAGGGCACGCGAACCGTGCAAGCCGCGCCTGGCGCGAGGCTGCCGGGGCACGGGCTCGGGCAGGGGCGCGCGAGGGCGCAGCCGGGGGCACGGCCGCCGAGGCGCGGGCCAGGGCGCAGCCGAGGACGCGGCCAGGGCGCGCGAGGACGCAGCAGAGGGCACGCGGCCAGGGCGCGGCGCGCGGGAGGGGCGCGGCAGGGGAGGGGCTCGGCCGAGGGGGGCGCGACACGGGGAGGGGCTCGGCCGGGGCGGGACTCGCCGGGGGGGGCGCGACGCGGGGAGGGGCTCGGCCGGGGCGGGGCTCGCCGGGGGGGGGCGCGACGCGGGGAGGGGCTCGGCCGGGGCGGGACTCGCCGGGGGGCGCGACGCGGGGAGGGGCTCGGCCGGGGCGGGGCTCGCCGGGGGGCGCGACGCGGGAAGGGGCTCGGCCGGGGCGGGGCTCGCCGGGGCGGGATGCGGCATGGCTGGACCGAGGCGGGACTCGCCGGGGGGGGGGCGACGCGGGGAGGGGCTCGGGGCCGGGCGCGGGATGCGGCGCGGCTGGGCCACCGCCACGTCGCGCGATGGGGCAGGGGAGGGCGCGCGAGGGAGGGGGCGCGGCCAGGGGAAGAAGAAGGGAGGGGGAGGAGGGAGAGAGAGAAAGGGAAGGGGAGGGGAAAACTCACCTCCGGGGATCCAAACTCCGGCGATCTCGTCTCCAAACCCTAGGGCACCACGGGGAGAGAGAGAGGTGGGAGAGGGAAGTTACTGCGTGGGAGAAAATCAAATGAGACAACGGGATTAGGGGGAGGGGCGCGCGCATGGGTAGGGCAAGGGGCGCCAGGGGCGCGCGGGCCGGACTGGGCCAGCTTGGTCACTCCGCGGGTCGAACACCAATCGGAATTCCGATCGCGAACCGAAATCCGAACCGGGACGAGACGAACACACGATTAAACACGACATCAGACAAAGAAATATGCTTTGGCATGATGCAACACTCATGACACTTAGGTTTTGTTTATACATGACACGGACACCCGTCATTATACTGGTTTGAAATTGGGAAGAAGGAGCGAAACGGGAAGAGAAAAGAGAGTAACACCCGAATTTGGTGAATGAAAAGAAGAAAAAATTCTACCCCCAAATTCATGGCGTTACAAATCTATCCCCCTTAAAAGAATCTCGCCCTCGAGATTCAGGGTTGGCTAGCAAAGAGCTCAGGGTATTTAGCCATCAGATCATCTTCACGCTCCCAGGTTGCTTCTTCCTCAGAGTGGTGATTCCATTTGACTTTGCACATTCTGATAGTCTTCCTCCGGGTGACTCTGTCTGCAGTCTCAAGAATCCGCGCTGGCTTCTCTATGTAGGTCAAGTCCTCCTGGACCTCCAGACCTTTCACTGGCAACTGCTCTTCTGGCACACGCAAACACTTCTTCAACTGAGACACATGAAAGACATCATGCACTGCGGACAAGCCTTCTGGCAAATTGAGTTGATAGGCCACTTCTCCACGCCTTGCGAGAATCTGATACGGACCAACATAGAGGGGCGCTAACTTGCCTTTGACTCCGAATCTTCTAACTCCTCTAATCGGTGACACTTTCAGATAGACAAAATCTTCGACTTCAAAACTCAGCTCTCTTCTTCTTGTGTCTGCATAGCTTCGCTGCCTTGATTGCGCTATCCTCAGATTCTCTCGAACCATCTTGATGTTCTCTTCAGCTTCAAGCAGAATGTCTGGCCCGAACACTTGCTTTTCTCTAGGCTGATCCCATTGCAATGGAGTTCTACAACTCCTCCCATAAAGCGCCTGAAATGGTGACATCTTGAAGCTGTCCTGGTAACTGTTGTTATAGGAGAACTCTGCATAGGGCAACCTCTTGTCCCATCCGGACTGATCTTGCAACGCACATGCTCTCAACATGTCTTCAAGGATCTGATTAGTTCTTTTGGTCTGACCGTCTGTCTGCGGATGATAAGCTGAACTAAAATTCAGATGTGTACCCAAGGCTTCATGCAACTGCTGCAAAAAATGAGAGGTGAACTTCGTTCCTCTGTCTGACACTATCTTCTTTGGCACACCATGAAGACAAACGATCTGAGACATGTGCAGCTCTGCCAATACTGCACTGCTATAGTTGGTCTTGACAGGTATGAAGTGGGCTGACTTGGTTAAGCGGTCCACCACTACCCAAATGGAATCGTAACCGGCTCGAGTGCGAGGCAATCCGACTATGAAATCCATACCAATTTCATCCCATTTCCACTGAGGAATTTGCAACGGTTGCAACAATCTAGCTGGCCTCTGATGCCCTGCCTTGATCCATCGACAACTATCACACATAGCCACATGCTCTACGATTTCCCTCTTCATTTCGTACCACCAGAATTTCTTCTTCAGATCTTGATACATCTTCTCACTTCTAGGGTGTATCGAATAAGCTGTCTCATGAGCTTCCTTGAGAATCAACTCCTGAATAGACTGGAGATTGGGAATACACAAGCGGTCTCTGAACCATATCACGCCTTCCGCATCTTCCCGAAAGTCTTTGCCTCTGCCGTCTAGGATCAGTCGCCGGATTTCACTGATCTTCTCATCATTCTTCTGTGCTTCTTTGATTTCCCGCTCTAAGGTGGGTTCTAGCTCAATTGTTACTCCTTGCATATTGTTCAGAAATCCGAGACTCAACCTGTCAAACTCTTTGGCCAACTCATAGGGCATCGGATGAGCGACCATCAGATTGACTTGACTCTTCCTGCTCAAAGCATCTGCCACTATGTTTGCTTTGCCTGGATGATAATTAATCTCTAATTCATAGTCCTTGATCAACTCCAACCGTCTTTGTTGCCTCATATTCAGCTCTGAATGAGTGAATATGTACTTCAGACTCTTGTGGTCTGTGTAAACATCACATTTCTGCCCATACAGATAGTGCCTCCATGTCTTCAGTGCGTGAACCACTGTTGCCAACTCTAGGTCATGGATTAGATAATTCTTCTCATGAACCTTCAGCTGTCGAGACGAGTAAGCCACAACTCTTCCCTCTTGCATCAACACACATCCCAAACCTGTGTAGCAAGCATCACAATACACCGAGAAGGGCTTGTGCACATCAGGCAAGACTAAGACAGGCGTTGTAGTCAACTTCTCTTTCAGCGCTTCAAAGGCCTCTTGACATTTCTGGGTCCATTTGAACTCAACTTTGTTGCCTAGCAAAACTGTCATTGGTTTCACAATCTTTGAAAACCCTTCAATGAATCACCGATAATATCCAGCCATTCCAATGAAGCTCTTGATTCCTCGGGCATCTGTTGGCGCTTTCCAGTTCAGAATGTCTGCCACTTTCTTCGGATCCACAGCCAATCCTTCTTTGTTAATTATATGACCCAAGAACAGGACTTCACTGATCCAGAACTCGCACTTGCTCAACTTTGCATACAGCTGGTGCTCTCGCAATCTCTGCAATACCATCCTCAAATGATCTGCATGCTCTGCTTCGCTTTGAAAATATATCCGAATGTCATCGATAAATACCACCACAAACTTGTCAAGATAATCCATGAATACACTATTCATCAAATTCATATAGAAGGCTGGTGCATTTGTTAGACCGAAAGACATCACAGTAAACTCATACAACCCATACATGGTAATGAATGTCGTCTTCGGAATGTTTGAAGGTCGAATCCTGAGCTAATGATAACCTGACCTCAGATCTATCTTGGAGAACACGCTGGCTCCCCTCAACTGGTCGAACAGATCTTCTATTCTGGGTAAGGGGTATTTGTTCTTGATCGTGACCTCATTCAGAGCTCGATAATCGATACACATCCTTATGGTGCCATCTTTCTTCTCCACAAATAGGACAGGGGCGGCCCAAGGCGAGGTGCTTGGCCGGATGTAACCTTTCTCTGACAGCTCATCAATCTGCTTCTTAAGCTCAACCAACTCTGGTCCAGATACTCTGTAAGCTCTCTTAAAGATGGGGGCAGTTCCAGGAAGAAGCTCTATAGCAAACTCAACTTTCCGCTCTGGTGGCATACCTGGTAGGTCCTTTGGAAACACATCTGGGAACTCGGACACAACCTTGATAATCTCAAGTGGATCTGCTTCACTGCTATCCACAGCCATCTGATAACAACTTCCTTTCTTTGGCTCAGGCGGGACTAACTCGGTCACCACTTCCTCTCCTAGTGGGGACATCAACTTGATTGTCCTCTTATCACAACTGATAACTGCCTGATAGTTATCTAGCCAATTCATCCCTAGGATGCCATCTATTCCCTGAGTACCCATTACTATGAGGTTAGCGGAAAACGCTATCCCCCTTATTTCCACACTTACATTCAAGCAAATGCTATCGGCTCGAACTCTACCACCGGCTGAGTCAATTTGAATGGGGGTTGACATGGTAGTTATTGGAAGATTATGTGCTTCTACCCATGATGCAGTAATGAATGAATGTGTTGCTCCAGTATCTGTTGGGGGCCTTCGGCTTCCGAAGGTCCTCAAAAACATGATTTAATAATGTCTCTGGAGTATAATGTGTAAACAGGTACCTTCGGACTTAGATCAAAACCACAGCGTGAAGATGCACAAAGAATATGAAGGATGGCGCAGAGCCGAAGCTATGCGTAGGGGAGCTTCGGCGTGATAGCAGAAAAAGAAACCGACTTAAAAGGGAAAAGGCTATTTAGACCCCGATGGATTACTATAGAGTTATTAGCAAATGTAAAGGGCATGGTTGTAATTTTACATGGGCTGCGTCCCGTACCTATAAATAGATGAACAGTGCTCCCGTACTGCTCACGCTGACTTCGCATTTACTTTCGCGTCACGCTTGTACCCCTGCTTTCCTTCGAGCCGAAGGTACATTTATAATTTGTTATTATTGATACAGTAACGCAAATAAAAATAAGTTGATAATAATGTTTAAAGTGTTAATATTGTTTTTCATATCTTGTGTATGAATCCTTCTTCATCATTTATTGTGCTTATGAAGGTTTGTCCTTCATAACCTTCGTCCGGAATTCATTATATCCGAAGGGAGATAATGCTTCGAAGGACGAAGGACTTTAACATTTAACACTTTTTTATGTTGCCTTGTTCTTAACTCTTAGCATTTGAGAACAAGTCCCCAACAGTATCAAATAACACTTCTGCAATGTGGGAGTCGACTGGAAACATACCTACTATCATGTCGGGGTCTCCTGAACTGCTTCAGCCTCCAAGTGGTTCAGTCTCCCATGGTTGTAGCGTGGCTGAGAGCGGTTGCCTGCTCCAGGCTGAGACACATTCTGCTTTGCTGAGGCACTGGGTCCTGACTGCTGCTGGGCTGCCTTCTTCGGACATTGCATCACCCAATGGCCTTGCTCTCCACAGTGGAAACATGCTCTATTTCCACCCTGAACTGGTGCGCCTTGACTGTTCTGCTGGTTTGCTGGGGCAGGAAGACGAGATGCCTGTTGATTCTGCCCCTGGAACTGACCTCCTCCTGACTGATTGTTCTGGTGATTCTGATGCTGGTGCTGAGGATACTACCTTTGAAACTGCTGTTGCTGAGGTGGACGCTGGTTCTGCCTGAACTGCTGAGGTTGATTGCCTGAGAAACGAGGGCGATTGCTGCTTCTAGGCTAGGGTCCACTGATCTTGCGCTTGCGATCCTCCATCTCCTTACACTTCCTCTCTGTCATGATTGCCCTGTCAATCAGGTGCTGAAATGTCGGGAAGGTATGATTCATCAGCTGATACTACAGAGGGTCAACCAAGCCTCTCAGGAAACGATACTGTCTCTTAGCGTCGGTGTTGACATCTTCAGGAGCATAGCGAGACAGTTGCAGAAACATGTCCTGGTACTCACTAACCGACAATGACCCTTGCTTGAGTGTCAGGAACTCCTCCTTCTTCACTGTCATCAGACCTGCAGGAACATGGTACTGACGAAAGCTACCTCTGAACTCCTCCCAAGTGATGGTGTCGGGGTTGGCATGGGTGGCGAGATAAGACTCCCACCAAGACTGAGCTGCTCCTCTCAACAGACGGGGACCATACATAACTTTCTCCCTATCATTGCACTAAGCGTTGTGCAACTCTCGCTCCACAGTGCGTAGCCAGTCTTCAGCATCCATGGGGTCAGAAGAATGAGCCAACATTGGGGGATGACCTCTCATGAATTCAGCACGCTTGTCCCTGGGCATCTGGGGCATCTGAGGCTGAGGTGGTGGCTACTGCTGCTGCTGCTGAATGGCGGCCAGAGTCTGACCGATGGCTTGAACTGCCTGAGTCTGCATCAGGAACATCTGCTCGATGAACATCGGGGGCGGGGGTGGCAGCTGCTGCTGCTGGGGTGCCTCATCCTACTAAGCTGGCCGCTCCTGCTGAGCACGCCTTCCTCCTCTGCGCCTGTTTTCTAACATCTGCAGAATGCAACCACACATCAGAACTGATCTGGCAAACCTTGCAGCATAAGAAAAGAGTACAGAATTCTCCACAACACTGAACAGATGAGCATCTTCACTGATCTCCAACACAGACCAACACAACTTTTCAGATAAAGAGGAAAGTAGAATGAAAGGCTTCCTAACTAGATAACTAACTTAATTAACATATAACAGGTAAACCAAAATGCAGGGGATGCCCACACTCTGGTGACAGTCATCACAAAGATCCAAATCCGACATAGTTCATCATGACAAACATAAATGCACAGGATAAGCAAACTACCCTATCTAACTAAGACTAACTAAAAGCAAGACTAACGCTAAGACTATAGCTTCTATGTATATATTTTCGTATTAATTACAAGATCTGACTCTGACGATCTATGGTTCTAAATTTATCCTGGTCTTGCAGTCGGGGTTGCCATAAGACTGGTGTCCACGCCGAGGTGAGCGGTACGGGTGCTGAGTCCCGACGGGAGCGGGAGAGCCATCATCCAGGTGACGACATTCCGCGCGCTCAGCCCGCAGCTGGGCGATCTCAGCACAAGCCCAACTTAGCTCGTCTAGCGCATGGTCCAGCTCCGTGTTTAGCACGGCGGCTAGGTTGACTGTGCTGCTCAACCTAGGATTGTCCTCACCAACAGGTGAGACAATCACGCGTCCTGTGCTGCCAGATGGACGGTGGGGGTAATACTTCAGGTTGAGACCATCGGCTACCTCGCCGAGAACCGAGCAGTAGTGCAAAAGCGCACACCGTGTGGCATCTTGCATGGCCGCCTCAGCTGAGTCCCGCTCAGAGATGGAATAGTGCTCTGAGCAGATCTCAGCACCCCAGAGACTGTTCTCCGGGCACCAAGCAGGTCGCCTCCCAGCGGTCCGGGTAGATCCCGCGACTATGCTGGAAGACCACACAGCGATACTCGATGGACCAAGTACGCCGGTCAAGTGCTCGATGTAGCAGGGTGTCGAGCGTGTCGTGGAAGTGACACCCGAGAGCAGCGTCGCGAGTGATGGGTCGAGCAACCCATCCTTCCGGCTCCTGGTCAGCAGAAAAGTCGGTGTCGTGGCTCGAGCTGCTATCGCCACCTCCATCGTCTGGGTCTCCTCCAGTAACTACTCCAGGGGTTGGGACTCTCAGTGGTGGTGCAGGGGGCGCCTCCAGTGGGAGCACAGGGGAGTAGCTCCTCACAGACTCTATCTCCTGCTGGAGCGAGAAAGAAGAGCCCTGCTGCTCCTGCTCCTGTCGACGATGCTCCTGCTCCTCGTGCAGGCGGTGGTGCAGTCTCTCCAAGTGGCTGGACTGACCGGTCACTGGACGGCAAAGCGGACGCTCAGCGAGACAAGAGGGTAAGAAGGGGATGACAGACTTCCGTGCAGTGTGTCTAAGACGAGCCATCTACAAAAGACACCGCAAGCATAAGAGTGAGAACAGAACTAATATGACCAGCAAGTAATTAACCATAAATAAATGAAGGTTTAGAATAAAACATAATTTTCAGCAAGGTATAATATATAGTAGAACATAGGTTTGGTTGATATGACCAACTTTTGAAGGGATACCAAAGTCAAGGTGAGAGTAGGGGTCTATAATCCTTAGAAAGACCATTCTACTCTAGGTTAGCGGTCCTACAGTAAGCACGGCTTTGATACCACCTATGTCACACCCGGTTTTAGAAGGCAAACCGAATGCGAACCATGTACGTGCCAGGATCAGCAATTCACGTACACAGCAGTTACATAAATGGACATCATCACATAGTGCTCAAATGATAATATAAAAGGGAAATAATAGTCGATTACATCATATGTCTGAGACATCCACATAGTCTTTACAATAATCAAAGTGCAGAAAAGAAACGTAGATACACGCGGCCTTCACAGGCAGCCGACTGGGGGGTTGCCGCTAACCCACGCCTAGAACTCATCGTAATCTTGGAACTCCTGGTGGTCTCCTTCCACGACTTCATCCTCTCCTGAGCAGGGGTTGCAATGCTGACAACCTGGGGATGGGGGGGTTTGGTGTGTAGAGCAATGGTGAGTACACATCAACATACTCAGCAAATATCCTGTCTGGCTGTAGTGGACTAGCTTTATGTGGGGATAAGTCAAGCAGTTGCTTTTAGTTTGCTAGATTATTATTACTAGTAGAGAAAGCCAAGTTTTATAATGAACCCACGTTATTAACCCAAACGTACTCCTTTCCAAACGGAAAGAGTACCACTTACCATTACCAGAGTCAATACCAAAAACCACCAATCTCATTACCACCTGTAATCCGAACATCTCTGATCAAGTATCACTAATCAATGGAGCTCCCTTGGCCGCTCATAACCGCGAGCACGGCTGATATATCAGTTTTTATACACTCTGCAAAGGTTGTGCACTTTACTCATAAGTCGTGATTCCCTTTCTGCCCACAGATCATGACTCTCCATTGATCACTACCAAGGTGACCCAGCAGGGTATCACTACGTAGCCTTTACAAAGATTCTCCGGGGCTGTAGCCGCCAATTAGGTTTCCTAAATGCACTGCACTCCTCCCCAAGGGGCGAACCAACTTGGCAGAGCGAGCCGCATACACCGAGCCCCATTAACGGCATGACGGCTAAGCGAACTACACCCCGGTTCCTCTAATTATTCAGCTAAGGGCATCCCATTCCACCCTCATGGTTGCACTGTTTTCCCGGGCGGTCATCCAACGAGCAGGTCCTTACGGAGAGGCACTCGAGAAACCGCTCGAGCCCCCTTGAATGACACAAGTATAACATCATAATAAAGAAGGGAAATAGCGTATCATTGATAAATCTCATCATGTTCATTGATTAGAGTTGAGCAATAGCATAAAGCTAAACCATAATAATCCAACCCATATAGGTAAACAAGGACATGGATAACAAAAGCTAGTCAATCCTTAGGTATAACTGTGTAAATGCGGGGAGTGAATTATAGAATGTATAGGACAAAGATAGGTCAATGGACACTTGCCTCCACCAAACAGCTGCTGCTCAGGGGCTTCTCATGTGACTTCCTCGGGCTCTTCAACCAGATCGTTCTCTATACGAGCGCAAACATACATACATCCACACATTTAATACAAAAGAACAGTACACCATACAATAGAATGCAATAAATAAATAGACGTTCCACGCGGGGCTCGCAATTACGGTTAAGAAAGAAAGAGGAAAAGACAGTCGGGTCTACGGCCGAGAAGCGATCATGTTACATAAGTATAAATTAAACCACTCGCTTAACAGAAGGGCATTAATTTGGCCACTGCATTGAGCATAAAGTAAAGTCATGTTCCACATTTAATCATTATAAATAGATAAAGATGAATGAAAGGGAGTGGTCGCACGGCGAGACGTACGACACAGTATTTAGATTGAATTAAGAAGTAAACGACTCGCCGCGCGACAGAGCGCGCAACGAGATTCTTGCATTATTCATAGGTAAACGTTAAGCGTTGCGCGACGAAACACACGACGGCTTATGCCAACAGAACTGCATTTAAAACGAATCGTCGCGCGACGAAGCGCGCGACGCAGCACTGCAATAAATATAAATTAAACGAATCGTCGCGCGACGAAGCGTGCGATGCAACACATTCATAAATATAAATTTAAAAGGACCGTCGCACGACGAAGCACATTTATAAAGATGAAATTAGAATGAACCATCGCGCGGCGAAGTGCGCGACGCAGCACATTGACTAAACAAAATTAAAATGGATTAAACAAGGGTTAAACGAAACGCGACTACGGTCGCACGCGCGAGCGCGAACCGTGCAAGCCGCGCGGGGCGCGAGGCTGCCGGGGCACGGGCTCGGGCAGGGGCGCGCGAGGGCGCAGCCGGGGGCACGGCCGGGGCACTTGGCCGAGGGCACGGCCGCCGGGGCGCGGGCCAGGGCGCGCGAGGACGCAGCAGAGGGCGCGCGGCTAGGGCGCGGCTGGGGGAGCGGCGTGCGGGAGGGGCGCGGCCGGGGAGGGGCTCGGCCGAGGGGGCGCGACGCAGGGAGGGGCTCGGCCAGGGCGGGACTCGCCGGGGGGCGCGACGTGGGGAGGGGCTCGGCCGGGGCGGGGCTCGCCGGGGGGGTTGCGATGCGGGGAGGGGCTCGGCCGGGGCAGGACTCGTCGAGGGGCGTGACGCGGGGCGGGGCTCGCCGGGGGGCGCGACCCGGGAAGGGGCTCGGCCGGGGCGGGGCTCGCTGGGGGGCGCGACACGGGGAGGGACTCGGCCGGGGCGGGATGCGGCGCGGCTGGGCCAGGGCGGGACTCGCCGGGGGGCGCGACGCGGGGAGGGGCTCGGGGCCGGGCGCGGGATGCGGCGCGGCTGGGCCACCGCCACGGCGCGCGACAGAGCAGGGGAGGGCGCGCGGCCAGGGGAAGAAGAAGGGAGGGGGAGGAGGGAGAGAGAGAGAAAGGGAAGGGGAGGGGAAAACTCACCTCCGTGGATCCAAACTCCGACGATCTCGTCTCCAAACCCTAGGGCACCATGGGGAGAGAGAGAGAGGTGGGAGAGGGAAGTTACTGCGCGGGAGAAAATCAAATGAGACAACGGGATTAGGGGGAGGGGGGCACGCGCATGGGTAGGGCAAGGGCGCCAGGGGCGCGCGGGCCGGACTGGGCCGGGCTTGGTCACTCTGCGGGTCGAACACCAATCGGAATTCTGATCGCGAACCGAAATCCGAACCGGGACGAGACGAACACGCGATTAAACACGACATCAGAGAAAGAAATATGCTTCGACATGATGCAACACTCATGACACTTATGTTTTGTTTATACATGACACGGACACCCATCATTATACTGGTTTGAAATTGGGAAGAAGGAGCGAAACGGGAAGAGAAAAGAGAGTAACGCCCGAATTTGGTGAATGAAAAGAAGAAAAAATTCTACCCCCAAATTCAGGGCGTTACAGTTTGTGATGGACGTCAAACACCAAAATTGATTATAGGAAATGTTGAGGCCATTTCCCTTTCAATCTCACCCTTTTTGGTGATTGATGCCAACACAAACCAAAGAAAATACAAAGTG
Source organism: Zea mays (assembly GCF_902167145.1). Taxonomy (NCBI): domain Eukaryota; kingdom Viridiplantae; phylum Streptophyta; class Magnoliopsida; order Poales; family Poaceae; genus Zea; species Zea mays. The sequence goes on along the minus strand of NC_050104.1, from coordinate 5,280,414 downwards.
TAGAAATGTAACTAGTTTGCATTTTGTCAGATGTGCATAAGTTACTTTGAAGTGAAAGCATTTCTAAGCATACATGGTTGTATTTGATATATTGAACATTTTGGACCACATTTGCACCACTTAACTTGTTTTGCAAATCTTTTGAAAAAGTCTTTTGAAATGCTTTTGCAATTAGCCAATGGTATAAGAGTATGATTTTCTAAAAGCATTTTCAAGGGTTTGAAAATTCTCCCCTTGTTTCAAATGCTTTTCCTTTGGCTAAATAAAAACTCCCCCTGAAGAAGTTCTCCCCTTAGCTGTCAAGAGGTTTTTTGCAAATGCCTATTAATTTCTCCCCCTTTTTGAATAAGAACAGGGTGGTAGTGCGATCCTTTTGCTTTGGGCCTAGTAAGCTTACCCCCTTTGGCATTAAGCGCCAAAAATGAAGAAAACTAGAGGCCTTTTACAAGAAAGATAGGAATGTAAATACATGAGTAGGGCAAAGGATAGATGATACCAACAGAGTCGTAGTGGAAGCCTTGCCTTTGCCGTTTACTCCAGCGCATTAGTCTTAGCCTTGGCACAAGAAGAATAAGAAATATGCGTTTGTACCAAATGAAAGAGACATGATCAAAGGTATATAAATGAGCAATGTGTACAAGATTTCAATCAAAGTTCCGAGAATCAAGGATATTGAGTTCATTACTAAGTTTGCTAAAAGTCTTTTCATCCAGAGGCTTGGTGAAGATATCGGCTAATTGGTTGTGGGTGTTAACATAAGCAACTTCCTAGAGGCGGCCGTAGGAAGTTAGCGGCTCGTTTGACCGCACCCGTAGATCAGCAACTGAAAGCTAACTTCCTAAAGGAGGCCATAAGAAGTTAGTTGCCCATGCTAACTTCCTAGGGGCAGCCGTAAGAAGTTAGTTGTGCTAACTTCCTACGGTCGCCTCTAGAAAGTTAGCGGCTCGCTTGACCACACACACGTGTCAGCATGTGAAAGCTAACTTCATACAGCTTTTATAAAATATCGTATGAAGTTATGTTTATTTCCTAGAGCTACAAGTTGCCTCTCGAAAGTTATTTATTTCCTACAGTTTGTTATAAAAGTTGTAGGAAGTTAAAAAACCGTAGGAAGTGTATGATTTTGGTGTAGTGTCAAAAAGTGATACTGGATGTCTATGTGCTTAGTGCGACTGTGTTCAACGGGATTATCCACCATGTGGATTGCACTCTCATTATCACATAGGAGAGTGACTTTGCTCAATTTGTAGCCATAGTCCCTGAGGGTTTGCCTCATCTAGAGTAATTGTGCACAACAATGTCCTGCAGCAATATACTCGGCTTCGGCGGTGGATAGAGCTACTGAGTTTTGTTTCTTTGAAGCCCAATACACCAGGGATCTCCCAAAAACTGACAAGTCCATGATGTGCTCTTCCTATCAATTTTACATCCAGCATAATCGGCATCAGAATACCCGATTATATCAAAGGTATATCCCTTGGGGTACCATAGCCCAAACTTAGGAGTATAAATTAAATATCTCATGATTCTTTTCATGGCCCTAAGGTGGATTTCTTTAGGATTGCCTGGAACCTTGCACACATGCATATGGAAGCATAATATCCGGTCGTGAAGCACATAAATAGAGTAAAGATCATATCATCGACCGGTGTACCTTTTGATCTACAGATTTAACTCCTATGTCGAGGTCGAGATGCCCATTTGTTCCCATGGGAGTCTTGATGGGTTTGGCATTCTTCATTCCAAACTTCTTGAGAATATCTTAAATCTATTTAATTTGTCATATGAAGGTGTTCTCTTGGAGTTGCTTGATTTGGAATCCAAGAAAATATTTCAACTCCCCCATCATAGACATCTCGAATTTCTGTATCATAATCCTACTAAACTCTTCACAAGATGACTTGTTAGTGGACCCAAAGATAATATCATCAACATAAATTTGGCATATAAACAAGTCTTTATCAATTGTTTTAGTGAAGGGATTAGGGTCAACTTTACTAACTTTAAATCCATTAGTGAGAAGAAAGTCTCTTAGGCATTCATACCATGCTCATGGGGCTTGTTTGAGCCCATGAAGCGCCTTTGAGAGCTTATAAACATGTGTAGGATACACACTATCTTCAAAGCCGAGAGGTTGCTCAACATATACCCCTTCCTTGATAGGGCCATTGAGGAAGGCACTCTTTACGTCCATTTGATATAACTTAAAGCCATGGTAAGTAGCATAGGCAAGTAATATACAAATTGACTCAAGCCTAGCTTAGGTTCATAGGTTTCATCAAAATCCAAACCTTGACTTGTGAATATCCTTTGGCAACAAGTCGGGATTTGTTCCTAGTCACCACACCATGCTCATCTTGTTTGTTGTGGAATACCCACTTGGTACCTACAACATTTTCGTTAGGACGTGGAACTAAATGTCATACCTCATTCCTTGTGAAGTTGTTGAGCTCCTCTTGCATTGCCACCACCGAGTCTGGATCTCTTAGTGCATCCTCTATCCTGTATGGCTCAATAGAGGACACAAAAGAGTAATGTTCATAAAAATGAGCAACTCGAGATTGAGTGGTTACCCCTTGTGGATATCACCAAGTATGGAGTGTACGGGGCGATCTCTTTGAATTGCTTGGTGGACTCGTGGGTGCGGTGGTCTTTGATCCTGAATTTCTTGATCATCTTCCTTGTCTTGATCATCTTCATCTCCCCCTTGATCAATGTCTTCCTCTTGAGGTGGCTCATTGTCTTGATCTTGATCTTTGTCCTCTTGAGCCATTTCCTCATCTTGAGTTGGTGGAGATGCTTGTATAGAAGATGATGGTTGATCTTGTGCTTGTGAAGGCTCTTTGGGTTCTTTTGGACACACATCTCCAATGGACATGTTCCTTAGTGTGATGCAAGGAGCCTTTTCATCATCAAATTCATCAAGATCAACTTGCTCCACTTGGGAGCCATTAGTCTCATCAAACACAATGTCACAAGAAACTTCAACTAATCCAGTGGAATTGTTGAAGACTCTATGCCCTTGTGTTTGAGTCATAACCAAGTAAAAAGCCTTCTACTGCTTTAGGAGCAAATTTTGAATTTCTACCTCTCTTAATAAGAATAAAGCATTTGCTCCCCAAAAACTCTAAAATAGGAAACATTGGGCTTTTTACCGGTGAGGAGTTCATATGATGTTTTATTGAGGATTTGGTGAAGGTATAGTCGGTTGATGGAGTAGCAAGCGGTGTTAATCGCCTCCGCCCAAAACCGATCCGATGTCTTGTACTCATCAAGCATGATCCTCGCCATATCCAAGAGAGTTCTATTCTTTCTCTCCACAACACTGTTTTGTTGAGGTGTGTAGGGAGAAGAGAACTCATGCTTGATGCCCTCCTGTCACACCCGGATTTTAGGGGTCCAAAACCCGGGCGCGAACATAATCACCAGGTGTGCTGGGACCAAGTCTCACACATATGATGATTCATGGCACAGGATCGAATGTCACATCTTTTCTACATAACAGGAGTTCTGTACAAAATAAATAAATAATTACATTATAAGGAGACAACGGTCCAGCAACCCAAAGTTGACTGGGAGACGACGACCTAGACCTCTCACGAACTCGCACAGCATCCTCCAAGCGCCTCATCCTGTGGTACCTGTTCTTGACCTGTGGGGGGTGTGAGACAGCAAGAGTGAGCTCACATACGTTCATCGCTCAACAAGTTGTGGGGAATAATGTGCATGAACTCGCCAAAGATGGGAGCTCACATGAAGTGTAAGGCTTACCAAAGATGATGGTTAGAGCTGAGCATTGCTTTTAAAGTTGGTCAAAATTTTATTAGCAGTTACTAAGTATAAGTAAATACCAACCCAATTAAATAGTAGAACAGAAGTAACAACATCACCTGCGATGCAATGCATATGACAAATTGAATTTAGTTCCATAAGTTAATCATGTGAGGGTCCGAGCTGCTCATGACCGTGAGCACGGCTAGTATACCAGTTTTACACTCTGCAGAGGTTGCGCATCTTTACCCACAAGTCATGTTACCCATCTGCCAAGGGATCGCGACTTCCCATACACCTCTACCGAGGAGGCGAGGTAGGGTAACACTACGAGGCCTTTACAAAGTTCTACTAGCTTCAGAAAACCCGCTACAGTTTATAGGAAGCTCCAATGCAGGGACCCCTCGCATGACCGCCATCGTAGCAAAATCATCCCAAGGGCCTCCCTACACTGACCACTCCCCTACTGCCCTTGCCCCTTTCGGGTAAGGTAGTCTTCCACTAGCTTTCCTAATTAATCAACCAAGGGCGTCCCATTAAACCCTTGTGGTAGCACTGTTTTCCCGGGTGGTCGCTCCATGTTCCAATTAACATAATGATCTTATCATGAACAGTAATAATAAACAGATAATAAAAGTGTGATCATGAATAATGTATCTTCATACCCAAAACCACATAAAGCACTAGCAAGTACTACCCAAAAAGTTCAGTGGTAAACAAGGCATAAAGATAGACAAACTAGGGTAAACTATTGGGTCCCATCAAAATTAACCTATGCAGATTATTATGATTAATTAGAACATGAGTGGGTAAAAAGAAGTGATCAAGGGCACAACTTGCCTGGGACTTGAGATACCAGGTACCAGGATGATCTTCAGGTGACTCGTAACCTCGCGCTAGTCGTAGCAATACAAACAAACATGGTATAGGCAAAATTAACATCACACCAAACATAAGTACAAACTGCATAATAATAATCTACATGGTGCTAGAGATCGTGGGATCGAGCACTACTAAGATCGGAGTTACGATTAAGGAGTTATGATTTTATAAAAGATCTGTGTGATTAAAGTATTAAACTATATTATAATTTAATTAGTATAAACCATATGAGAGGTCATTCTATAAATAATTATCTCCATTTTATTCTAAGTTATAAATTGACCATAGATTATTTTCTAGTAGATTATAATGATAAGTGGTTTAACGATACTAATCAACATAAGTTACATAAAGATCTAATTATAAAAGAATGTGACATGGAAAAATAAATGTTATTATTGCATAGTAGATATTTATACGAGACCAACGCAACTGGGATGAGTCAATTCGGAATTAAAATGGGGAAGTTATGAATTTCCAGATATTCTAGGTGTTTTGTACAAGATTAATTATCATATTAATTTTAATATGGCTTTCATGTCAAAACAGTGAAACAAAATGATAAACAATGATTTTATAAGATTATAGGAATTGGAATGAATTAATTTGGACTAAATATGCATTTTCTATGAATTAAACAAATTCTAGCATTTATTTTTGCATAAAAATCATTTTCTAATTCCTTTTTCTAGATTTTATAATTCTCTGGACTGGGCCTCAATTATAGGAAAGTCCAGGGGTTAATGCGCGAAAAGTCCCAAGACACAGATCTACCCCGCGGTGGATGGCAGGTTGAATACCTCAAAGGACAGGGGCTCATGTGCAAAACATAACAGCCGAAGGGGTATGGAATACTACTGGCCGACCGATCGCGCTCCAACCGCCCAGATTAGATGCTACTTTCCTTGAACCAGTATGCACTATCAGCCCTTGGATCTGAGATCCACGGTCAGAGCATCACGTGACTCCAAAACCGTCCGATCGCTAGTTGACGTCAAGGATTTGATGCATCGAATGGGTATACGCCAACTAATCCCAGCTGCACGCGCACGGATCAACGGCCAGGGCCTCTATCCCCTACCCAACGACGGAGCAAGGCGGCGCCCCGTGCAATCATGGCGGAGGCCATCACCGGAGTTCCGGATCCGGTGCTCCAGACCACCCCCCATGGCCCCGACGCGTGCTACACGATGAGAACGGCAAAGCGAAAATTTGGGGAGGATTCGTACCGCGCGCAATGAAGGGAGAGGGAGCCGGTCACGGTGAATGGTGATCCCGCCGCGAGCAGCCCACTTCGACGAGGAATTCAGGATGCAGCACCTATCAAATTCTTCCGGCCACGCCACGGAAATCACCAGGTGGTTCACGTGACACCCCGGTTTACCTCGCGCGCACCGAACGGCCAACCAGGCGGGTTACACGCGCGGCGCTCGGTTCTCTCTCTCTCTCTGTGTTTCTGCTTGTGCTCGGTTCTAGGGGATGGGGCATCGACTGAGCTTTATAGGGGCGAGTAGAGCAATCCCCAACGGAATTCCGAAGCTTGCGGCGAGCGGCAGCAACAACCCAACATGCCCAGCGCGGAAGCTACAGGGGAGATATTCCAGGCGAGGCGATGCGCGCGCGGACATTGGCAGAGTTTGTTGGGGAGAAGCAGATGAATCCAACATGCGGGCCCCAGCCACCAGTGACCCCACAGCCACCCAGGCGCGCCGCACGCGGGATTAGGACTTGAGCCGCTGTCGCGTGGGCCCGGTGGCTCAGTGGGCGTGGAGGCTGGGCTGCGCGGGAGTGATGTTGGGCCAGGAGCGAGGATTTGGCCCATGAGTCGGGATAGAGCCCCTTTTATTTTTCTTTTCTTATTTCTTTTTATTTCATTTAAACCTCCAATTTCAAATGGTCTTCAAATAAAGTTTAAATTCTAAACTGAACAATCAAAAGGATACCAGTATGAGATGCAACTTTATTTATATTATTTATTTTATTCAATTATTGGGGCAGATGATTCAAGTGTGAAATGCTCAATTACACAATACATATAATAGAATCTTTATTACTCTTGTAGGTTAATTTAAAATTATGTTCCTATTTATTTAAAAGACATGACTTTCTAGTGTATAATGTTTATTAAATTATATATATATATATTTAACTTAGTTCTTTTGGAGGACATTTCTAATCATATTATTCAACAAAGGTTGGTTTAAGTTATATGAGGGTATTTTAATCTCTGATTAACTTCTGTTTAAATCTTGGAATACTGTCATAAATATTTTTTTCTTTATTTTTTTCTACCAATTTTGGGCTTTACAAATCCTACCCCCCTTAACAGAAATCTTGTCCTCGAGATTTGTACAAAGAGGGTGCAACAAGTTTGGTTTGTAGTCTAGGTTTCAATTTCTAAGTAGTTTTAATACAATAAATATTTTTGTTCAAGTTTTATAACAAATTAGCAGGCGGTTAGGAAAGCATAGGTATATATATATCTATATCCACTTTATTATGTAGGATAAAAGATGTCTTTAAAGTATAGATAGATTTGGGTAGGGAAGAGTGCGGTAAGGAAAGACTCCATCCAAGATTTGTGGATCTTGATTCATCCAGTGATCCAGCTTGATCCTTGAAGACTTGAGTTGATGCTTATCCTCCTTTGACGTGGTTGGTCTTTGGCCTTTATTCTTGGGGTTGTCATCCGAGTTAAGGACATATGGCTAAGGATATATAGTTAGGATAGCCGGGGTACACGAGGTAGGTAGGTTTTAACAGAGTTTTACTTTGCTTTTGGAATATCTGGATTAGGCAACCTATGATGTAGGTTAGATTGTTGTTTACGGTCGAGTTAGTCTAAGGTATTAATTTAGGGTAAGATATGTTTATAGAATTAGGGCCTAATTTATATCGCCAACATTATCTAACTTATTTAAGTATCACAATTTGGATTGATCATGTTAGATTTGGTGGGATCTAGATCACCGGTATAACTAGATAAGATCTATTTATTTTAGGCTAGATCATGGTTGTTAAACTAGGGTGGATAAGTATGCTTATTAGGATAAGAGGAAATAGAATCTTTTGTGATTAGTTAGATCTATTAAGATGAGATAAAATCTTTTTAAGATAAGATGAATCTATTAAGATAAGAGAGAATCTTATTAAGATAAGATGAATTGGTTAGAATTAGATCTTTTAGGATAAGATAAATCTCTTAAGCTAGATATATTCTAATGGGGATAATCTAGGTTGTCTAGTTATTTTATAAATATTTTTTTATACCTATGTGTATATGCAGATGCAATTGTGGACATTACTCCACAACCCATCACACTCAATCAAAGATCCAAATCATACAAGTATCATAAGAACAAACACTCAAGTACATAAATATTTATAAAAATAGTTTTGATTTTTTTTCCTAATAGTAGGTATCCTATTCCTAAAGGTCACTTTAGGTACAGGATTTCAAAGTGTGAAATCCACATTTGTATTTAGAAAGAAAAGGTAAGAATAATCAGAGTAAAGCGGAAATAGATGAGAAAAGATTAAGAAAAGTTTAGATAAGAATCAGAGTAGCAAAGGTAAGTAAATATTGGTTGTCCAGTTCTATCTAGGTTTCGTCCTACAGTCAACATTCCTCTGATACCACTTCTGTCACACCCGGATTTTAGGGGTCCAAAACCCGGGCGCGAACATAATCACCAGGTGTGCTGGGAGCAAGTCTCACACATATGATGATTCATGGCACAGGATCGAATGTCACATCTTTTCTACATAACAGGAGTTCTGTACAAAATAAATAAATAAATATATTATAAGGAGACAACGGTCCAGCAACCCAAAGTTGACTGGGAGACGACGACTTAGACCTCTCACGAACTCGCACAGCATCCTCCAAGCGCCTCATCCTGTGGTACCTGTTCTTGACCTGTGGGGGGTGTGAGACAGCAAGAGTGAGCTCACATACGTTCATCGCTCAACAAGTTGTGGGGAATAATGTGCATGAACTCGCCAAAGATGGGAGCTCACATGAAGTGTAAGGCTTACCAAAGATGATGGTTAGAGCTGAGCATTGCTTTTAAAGTTGGTCAAAATTTTATTAGCAGTTACTAAGTATAAGTAAATACCAACCCAATTAAATAGTAGAACAGAAGTAACAACATCACCTGCGATGCAATGCATATGACAAATTGAATTTAGTTCCATAAGTTAATCATGTGAGGGTCCGAGCTGCTCATGACCGTGAGCACGGCTAGTATACCAGTTTTACACTCTGCAGAGGTTGCACATCTTTACCCACAAGTCATGTTACCCATCTGCCAAGGGATCGCGACTTCCCATACACCTCTACCGAGGAGGCGAGGCAGGGTAACACTACGAGGCCTTTACAAAGTTCTACTAGCTTCAGAAAACCCGCTACAGTTTATAGGAAGCTCCAATGCAGGGACCCCTCGCATGACCGCCATCGCAGCAAAATCATCCCAAGGGCCTCCCTACACTGACCACTCCCCTACTGCCCTTGCCCCTTTCGGGTAAGGTAGTCTTCCACTAGCTTTCCTAATTAATCAGCCAAGGGTGTCCCATTAAACCCTTGTGGTAGCACTGTTTTCCCGGGTGGTCGCTCCATGTTCCAATTAACATAATGATCTTATCATGAACAGTAATAATAAACAGATAATAAAAGTGTGATCATGAATAATGTATCTTCATACCCAAAACCACATAAAGCACTAGCAAGTACTACCCAAAAAGTTCAGTGGTAAACAAGGCATAAAGATAGACAAACTAGGGTAAACTATTGGGTCCCATCAAAATTAACCTATGCAGATCATTATGATTAATTAGAACATGAGTGGGTAAAAAGAAGTGATCAAGGGCACAACTTGCCTGGGACTTGAGATACCAGGTACCAGGATGATCTTCAGGTGACTCGTAACCTCGCGCTAGTCGTAGCAATACAAACAAACATGGTATAGGCAAAATTAACATCACACCAAACATAAGTACAAACTGCATAATAATAATCTACATGGTGCTACGAGATCGTGGGATCGAGCACTACTAAGATCGGAGTTACGATTAAGGAGTTATGATTTTATAAAAGATCTGTGTGATTAAAGTATTAAACTATATTATAATTTAATTAGTATAAACCATATGAGAGGTCATTCTATAAATAATTATCTCCATTTTATTCTAAGTTATAAATTGACCATAGATTATTGTCGGGGACCATAATTAGGGGTACCCTCAAGGCTCCTAATTCTCAGCTGGTAACCCCCATCAGCATAAAGCTGCTAAGGCCTGATGGGTGCGATTAAGTCAGGGATCAGTCCGCTCGAGCGACTCGATCACGCCTCGCCCGAGCCTAGCCTCGGACAAGGGCAGCCGACCCCGGAGGATTTCCGTCTCGCCCAAGGCCCCCCTCCGACGGCGAACATATTTCCGGCTTGCCCAAGGCCCTGCCTTCGCTAAGAAGCGACCCTGACTAAATCGCCGCACCGACCAACCAAATCGCAGGAGCATTTAATGCAAAGGTGGCCTGACACCCTTATCCTGACATGCGCCCCCCGGTAGAGGCGAAGTGACCGCCGTCACTTCGCCGCTACACTGACCGGCCTGACAGAAGGACAGCGCCGCCTGCGCCGCGCCGACTGCAGTGCCACTTGACAGAGTGAGACTGACAGGCAGTCAGGTCCTGCAGAAGGCACCACAGGAAACTTCGCTCCGCCCGACCCAGGGCTCGGACTCGGGCTAAGTCCCGGAAGACGGCGAACTCCGCTCCGCCCGACCCAGGGCTCGGACTCGGGCTAAGTTCCGGAAGATGGCGAACTCCGCTCCGCCCGACCCAGGGCTCGGACTCGGGCTCAGCCCCGGAAGACGGCGAACTCAGCTCCGCCCGACCTAGGGCTCGGACTCGGGCTAAGTCCCGGAAGACGGCGAACTCCGCTCCGCCCGACCTAGGGCTCGGACTCGGCCTCGGCCACGAAAGACGGTGAACTCCGCTCCGCCCGACCCAGGGCTCGGACTCGGCCTCGGCCACGGAAGATAGACTCGACCTCGGCTTCGGAGGAGCTTCCACCTCGCCCAACCTAGGGCGCAGACCGGCCACGTCAACGGGAGGCGCCATCATCGCCCTACCCCGAGCTGACTCGGGCCGCAGGAAACAAGACCGGTGTCCCATCTGGCTAGCTCCGCCAGATAGGCAATGATGGCGTCCCGCATGCTCTGTGACGACGGCGGCTCTCAGCCCCCTTACGGAAGCAAGAGGACGTCAGCAAGGACCCAACCGCTCCGACAGCTGTCCCTCCGCTAGGCTCCATCGCTCCTCCGACGGCCACGACATCACACCATCTGGGTGCCAAAATCTCTCCGGCTGCCACGACGGCATGTACTTAGGGCGCTAGCTCTCCCCCGCTAGACACGTAGCACTCTGCTACACCCCCATTGTACGCCTGGATCCTCTCCTTATGCCTATAAAAGGAAGGACCAGGGCCCTCTTAGAGAGGGTTGGCCGCGCGGGGACGAGGACGAGATAGGCGCTCTCTTGGGGTCGCTCGCTTCCCTCTCCCGCGTGGACGCTTGTAACCCCCTACTGCAAGCGCACCCGACCTGGGCGCGGGACGAACACGAAGGCCGCGGGATTCCCACCTCTCTCACGTTGGTCTCCGGCCGCCTCGCTTCTCCCCCCTTCGCGCTCGCCCTCGCGCTCGACCCATCTGGGCTGGGGCACGCGGCGACACTCACTCGTCGGCCCAAGGGACCCCCGGTCTTGGAACGCTGACAGTTGGCGCGCCAGGTAGGGGCCTGCTGCGTGTTGACGAACAGCTTCCTGTCAAGCTCCAGATGGGCAGTCTCCAGCAATCTCTCCAGCCCGGGACGGTGCTCCGTTTTGGGAGTCTTGAGTTCATGTCCTTCGACGGCAGCTACGACATGATACTCCTTCCACCGCCGTGCGACAACGACAATGGCGGCCGACAGCCCGCCCACCGGCGGCGGAATCGACGACGTCTTCCCCACGTGGTGAGAGAACAACATTCGAGCTCACCCCATCCTCTCCCTCGTCGACGAAGGAGGAGGTGGGGCAACCAAGGCCAAGCAGGAGGCAGCGCCTCGTCGGCTGTCGAGCGAGTCGACAGCGCCGGCACCCCAACGAGGGGCGCAGCGGACATCGACCTCGCGTTCGAGACGAAGACGAGCGTCGTCTCCCCGCGACACGTTAATCCCGAGCAAGCGGACGACGCCAGCGCGCTCGCAGAGAGCTTGCTGGACGTCACCCTCGTACCTGAGACGACGGCGCGGTCAGTCCTCGACGTGACTTCATCGCCGCTCGTCGACCAAAAGGTACCAACCGATTCCCATCCTACGTCATTTGGATTCAGCCTCAACCCGCCTAGCGACCTCGCTCTGGCGGACGCTCTCGTAGGGGCAAGTCCAAACCTTCTGGGGTTTCGCATGCGGTCTCCTTGGGACCGGCTGACGGACGTCTCGACCTACGGGCCCTCTGGGTCCGAGGAAGACGACGAGCCCAGCATCTATTGGGATTTCTCTGGACTTGGCAACCCCAGTGCCATGCGGGACTTTATGACCGCGTGTGACTACTGCCTCTCCGGCTGTTCCGACGGTAGCCGCAGCCTCGACGACGAGGACTGCGGCCCAAGCCGTGAATGTTTCCACGTCGATCTAGGGGGTCCCTCCGAAGGCAATCTTCTCGGCATGCCGGAGGACGGTGATCTCCCTAGGCCGGTGCCCCGCGTTGACATCCCACGGGAGCTAGTTGTGGTCCCCGTTCCGGTGGGGGGTCACGACCCACAGCTCGAGCAAATCCGCGGGGTGCGGGCCAGGCTCGACGAGGGAGCAGGAACGCTTGAGCCGATCCGCCGGGACGTCGGGCAGGTATGGGTGAACCAACCCCCGGCCGGAGAAATACGTCATCTGCCCCAGGGTTTATAGCACCACGTCGCCGACGACGTCAGGGTCAGGCCACCACCCGCGTCTAGTGGGGTCGGCCAAAACCTGGCTGCAGCAGCGATGCTTCTCCGCGCGATGCCGGAGCCATCCACCACCGAGGGTCGGCGAATCCAGGGGGAGCTCAAGAATCTCCTGGAAGGCGCCGCGGTCCAATGGGCCGAGAGCTCTGCCTCCCGAAGGCAGGGATACCCCTCGGAACCTCATGTCGCGACTTCCCGATTCGTGCGGGAAGCCTCGGTCTACACCGGGCGCACGCGCAACACCGCGCCTGCGGCCCCGGGCTGCCTCGGCAACGAGCACCATCATCGCGACCGTCGGGCCCACCTCGACGAGAGGGTGCGCCGAGGCTACCACCCCAGGCGTGGGGGACGCTACGACAGCGGGGAGGATCGGAGTCCCTCGCCCGAGCCACCCGGTCCGCAGGCCTTCAGCCGGGCCATCCGACGGGCACCGTTCCCGACCCGGTTCCGACCCCCGACTACTATCGCAAAGTACTCGGGGGAGACGAGACCGGAACTGTGGCTCGCGGACTACCGTCTGGCCTGCCAACTGGGTGGAACGGACGACGACAATCTCATCATCCGCAACCTCCCCCTGTTCCTCTCCAACACCGCTCGCGCCTGGCTGGAGCACCTGCCTCCGGGGCAGATCTCCAACTGGGACGACCTAGTCCAAGCTTTTGCCGGCAATTTCTAGGGCACGTACGTGCGCCCCGGGAATTCCTGGGACCTCCGAAGCTGCCGGCAGCAGCCAGGAGAGTCCCTCCAGGACTACATCCGGCGTTTCTCGAAGCAGCGCACCGAGCTGCCCAACATCACCAACTCGGATGTCATCGGCGCGTTCCTCGCCGGCACCACCTGCCGCGACCTGGTGAGCAAGTTGGGTCGCAAGACCCCCACCAGGGCGAGCGAGCTGATGGACATCGCCACCAAGTTCGCCTCTAGCCAGGAGGCGGTCGAGGCTATCTTCCGAAAGGACAAGCAGCCCCAGGGCCGCCCATCGGAAGATGCTCCCGAGGCGTCTACTCAGCGCGGCGCCAAGAAGAAAGGCAGGAATAAGTCGCAAGCGAAACGCGACGTCGCCGACGCGGACCTTGTCGCTACCGCCGAGTACAAGAACCCTCGGAAGCCCCCCGGAGGTGCCAACCTCTTCGACAAGATGCTCAAGGAGTCGTGCCCCTATCATCAGGGGCCCGTTAAGCACACCCTTGAGGAGTGCGTCATGCTTCGGCGCCACTTCCATAGGGCCGGGCCACCCGCGGAGGGTGGTAGGACCCGCGACGACGACAAGAAGGAAGATCACCAAGCAGGAGAGTTCCCCGAGGTCCGCGACTGCTTCATGATCTACGGTGGGCATGCGGCGAATCCCCCGGCTCGGCATCGCAAGCAAGAGCGCCGGGAGGTCTGCTCGGTGAAGGTGGCGGCGCCAGTCTACCTAGACTGGTCCGACAAGCCCATCACCTTCGACCAAGCCGACCACCCCGACCACGTGCCGAGCCCGGGGAAATACCCGCTCGTCGTCGACCCCGTCATCGGCGACGTCAGGCTCACCAAGGTCCTTATGGACGGAGGCAGCAGCCTCAACATCATCTACGCCGAGACCCTCGGGCTCCTGCGTGTTGATCTGTCCTCCGTCCGAGCTGGCGCTGCGCTCTTCCATGGGATTATTCCCGGGAAGCGCGTCCAGCCCCTCGGACGACTCGACCTTCCCGTCTGCTTCGGAACGCCCTCCAACTTCCGAAGGGAGACTCTGACGTTCGAGGTGGTCGGGTTCCGAGGAACCTACCACGCGGTACTGGGAAGGCCATGCTACGCGAAGTTCATGGCCGTCCCCAACTACACCTACCTGAAGCTCAAGATGCCGGGCCCCAACGGGGTCATCACCGTCGGCCCCACGTACAAGCACGCGTTCGAATGCGACGTGGAGTGCGTGGAGTACGCCGAGGCCCTCGCCGAATCCGAGGCCCTCATCGCCGACCTGGAAAGCCTCTCTAAGGAGGTGCCTGACGTGAAGCGTCACGCCGGCAACTTCGAGCCAGTGGAGACGGTTAAGGCCGTCCCCCTCGACCCCAGTGGCGACACATCCAAGCAGATCCGGATCGGCTCCGGGCTCGACCCCAAATAGGAAGCAGTGCTCGTTGACTTTCTCCGCGCAAACGCCGACGTCTTCGCGTGGAGTCCCTCGGACATGCCCGGCATACCGAGGGATGTCGCCGAGCACTCGCTGGACATTCGAGCCGGAGCCCGACCCGTCAAGCAGCCTCTGCGCCGATTCGACGAGGAGAAGCGCAGAGCGATAGGCGAGGAGATCCACAAGCTAATGGCAGCAGGGTTCATCAGAGAGGTATTTCATCCCGAATGGCTTGCCAACCCTGTGCTTGTGAGAAAGAAAGGGGGGAAATGGCGGATGTGTGTAGACTACACTGGTCTCAACAAAGCATGTCCGAAGGTTCCCTACCCTCTGCCTCGCATCGATCAGATCGTGGACTCCACTGCTGGGTGCGAGACCCTGTCTTTCCTCGATGCCTACTCAGGGTATCATCAAATCAGGATGAAAGAGTCCTGTCGGCGTTTCGAGACAGGGGGGTCCCTAAGCCGACGAGTGAGTGTGCTGCGTGCCCCAGCCCAGATGGGTCGAGCGCGTGGGCAAGCGCGAAGGGGGGAGAGGCGAGGTGGCCGGAGTCGAGCGTGAGAGAGGTGGAAGTCCCGCAGCCTTCGTGTTCGTCCCGCGCCCAGGTCGGGTGCGCTTGCAGTAGGGGGGTTACAAGCGTCCACGCGGGTGAGGGAAGCGAGCGGCCCCAAGAGAGCGCCTGTCCCGTCCTCGGTCCCGCGCGGCCAAACTTCTCTGAGAAGGCCCTGGTCCTTCCTTTTATAGTCGTAAGGAGAGGATCCAGATGTACAATGGGGGGTGTAGCAGAGCGCTACGTGTCTAGCGGAGGGAGAGCTAGCGCCCTAGGTACATGCCAATGTGGCAGCCGGAGAGATCTGGGCACCCTGCTGGTGTGATGTCGTGGCTGTCGGAGGTGCGGCGGAGCCTGGCGGAGGGACAGCTGTTGGAGCGGTCGAGTCCCTGCTGACGTCGTTCTGCTTCCGTAAGAGAGCTGGGGGCCGCCGTCGTCATAGAGCTTGTGGAGCGCCATCATTGCCCCTCTGGCGGAGCTGGCCGGATGGGACGCCGGTCTTGTTCTCCGTGACCCGAGTCGATTCGGGGTAGGATGATGATGGCGCTTCCTGTTGACGTGGCGGTTTGTGCCCTAGGCAGGGCGACGTGGGGGTTCCTCCGAAGCCGAGGTCGAGTCTGTCTTCTGTTGCCGTGGCCGAGCCCGAGCCATGGGGTCGGGCGAGGCGGAAGTCGTTCGTCCGAGGCCAGGGCGAAGTCCGAGCCCTGGGGTCGGGCGAGGCGGAGTTTCGTCGTCTTCCGGGTCTCAGCCCAAGTCCGAGCCCTGGGGTCGGGCGGAGCGGTAGTTCGCCGTCTTCCGGGTCTTAGCCCGAGTCCGAGCCCTGGGGTCAGGCGGAGCGGAGTTCGCCGTCTTCCGGGTCTTAGCCCGAGTCCGAGCCCTGGGGTCGGGCGGAGCGGAGTTCGCCGTCTTCCGGGTCTTAGCCCGAGTCCGAGCCCTGGGGTCGGGCGGAGCGGAGTTCGCCGTCTTCCGGGTCTTAGCCCGAGTCCGAGCCCTGGGGTCGGGCGGAGCGGAGTTCGTCGTCTTCCGGGTCTTAGCCCGAGTCCGAGCCCTGGGGTCGGGCGGAGCGGAGTTCGCCGTCTTCCGGGTCTTAGCCCGAGTCCGAGCCCTGGGGTCGGGCGGAGCGGAGTTCGCCGTCTTCCGGGTCTTAGCCCGAGTCCGAGCCCTGGGGTCGGGCGGAGCGGAGTTCGCCGTGGCGCCTTTGTCAAGACCTGACTGCCGGTCAGACTCACTCTGTCGAGTGGTGCTGCAGTCGGAGTGGCGCAGGCGGCGCTATCCCTCTGCCAGACTGGTTAGTGGAGCGGTGGAGTGACGGCGGTCACTTCGGCTCTGCCGGGGGCGCGTGTCAGGATAAAGGTGTCAGGCCACCTTTGCGTTAAATGCCCCTGCAATTTGGTCAGTCGGTGTGGCGATTTAGTCAAGGTTGCTTCTGGGCGAAGCCAAGGCCTCGGGCGAGCCGGTGATGTGTCCGCCATAAAAAGGGGGCCTCGGGCGAGACGGAAGTCTCTCGAGGTCGGCTGCCCTTGGCCGAGGCTAGGCTTGGGTGAAGCATGATCGAGTCACTCGTGTGGACTGATCCCTGACTTAATCGTACCCATCAGGCCTTTGCAGCTTTATGCTGATGGGGGTTACCAGCTGAGAATTAGGCGTCTTGAGGGTACCCCTAATTATGGTCCCCGACAGTAGCCCCCGAGCCTCGAAGGGAGTGTTAGCACTCGCTTGGAGGCTTTTGTCGCACTTTTTTGCAAGGGGACCAGCCTTTCTCGGTTGCCTTTCGTTCCGGCGGGTGCGCGCGAGCGCACCCGCCGGGTGTAGCCCCCGAGGCCTCGGAGGAGTGGTTACACTCCTTCGAGGTCTTAATACCTCGCGTAACGCTTCGGCTGGCCTGGTCGTTCCCTCATGCGAACTGGCCGTAGCCCGGGTGCACGGTCGGGGCCCAAGCTCTCGGGCTGGTATGTTGACGCTGTCAACGATTTGGCCGAAGCCGGTTTTTGCGAGAGCAGCCCCCGAGCCTCCGCACAGGGCGAGAGGACGATCAGGGACAGACTCGACTTTTTACATACGCCCCTACGTCGCCTTTCCGCAAGGAGGAGGGGGGGAGTGCGCCATGTTACCCTCGATGGGCACCGAACATGGTGTCTCCGGTGAGCTGCAAGCGGGTAATCCGAGTGGACGTCCGTGCCCCGTTCATTGGGGGTCGGCTAGGGGCCTAGAGGCACGCCCAAAAGTACCTGCGGGTGACTTGCCGGACCCGGTCCCCTGGCGACGGGGTCCGAGGGCTCGATGCCTCCCTCCGATGGGATTCCGTTACAAGATCGTTCCCGCTGGTCTCGGAAATGTCCTAGGGTACCTCGGGAGCGCAGCCCGAGCCTCGGTTATGTATCGAACGTACCCCTGGTCATCCCTCGCTCGGTGTCTGAGGCGACTGTGAACCCTTCGGGGGCCAGCCTTCGAACCCCTGATCAGTAATGGGCGCGGAGCCCGAGTAGCCTGAGGCGGCCATGGAACCCTTCGGGGGGCTGGCCTTCGAACCCCTGACCAGTAGTGGGTGTCGGGCCCACGCGATCTGAGGCGGCTGTTGAACCCTTCGGAGGGCCAGCCTTCGAACCCCTGATCAGTAGTGGGGGGCTCGGAGCCCGGTTCCTTCGCGGAGAAGGATCCCTTTCGGGGCATCCCCCTTTCCCGGTCCCTGTTGCAAGAGATAGAGAAAGAGGAAAACGGAAAAGGATACGAAATCGGACGACGTGGCGTACCTTTTCTGACGCGGTTATTATGGCGAAGGTGAAGCGTCGCGCGCTCCTCCCGTCAGAGACGCCGCCTGTCCCGCCGTGGAGTAAATGCGACGGGGCGAGTGGTTGGCGGGGCGGCCGTTGCGCGTGTGCGATCCGTTCGAGGAATGGGTCACGAGTGCACCGTTTCCACGCCGTGAGAGGAGGCTCTCTTGCTGTCCCGGGATGGGACGTGAGCCTGGCTGACGACGTGACCGCTGCGCCCGCCCGCCTGCCACCGCTATTACTGCCGGCCCACTTTCGGTCGCTTTGACCGACGCGCCAGGCTGGCGCTGTTGGGTTGCCTCGAGTCGCGGCATTGGCTCCGCGACCGAAGAGGCGCGATGGTGGCACAAGTAGCGGTGCGGTTGCTTGCATGCAGCAACTGGCGCGCCGGTTGCTCGACGCGTGGGCCTGGGTTCCCAAGCTGACGTGTCAGAAGTTGGAGAAGCGCGTCCACCTGGCGCGGTTGCATGCCGCCTGCATGGCTGCCCGCCCCTTCTGCCCGTTGGTCTGGGCGAAAATGGGGGGTCGCTTGTAACCGCTGGACGGTCGTGCGCACCACGCGCGGCGGTTTGGCTTCTTCTGCCCTGAGCCGGCTTGCATGACATGCGGGACCCAGCCCCCGAGTCGCAGGGGAGGGCCTTGGAGCGTGTTGGAGAAGACTCAGCCTGTGACGCCTGGGGGCGCACGTAGGGAGAGTTGCCTTTAAAAGGAGGGAGGCTCCTTTCGGAAGGCGACCATGTCTTCTTCCTCCCTTAAGCGTCGTGTCTTCCCATCTTCCAAGCCCCCGGATGGGGGGTATCCGCCGCCTTTCCGCCTCCTCGTTGGAGGAACGCAACTCCATGGGAGTTGGTACCTCTCAGCCATCGTTCGGCTTCAAGGATTTTCATCAGCCGGCCCGGCCGTACCCCCATGCCGTCGATCACCCAGGACGGTGACCGCCGGCTTCTGGGTGGGGAAGAGCAAGCCGGGCTGCGATCTTGGTCCCACCCTCAGCTTCAAGGATGTTCATCATCCCCGCTGGGGCGGGAGCCACGCTGAGCCGGCGCTCTTCCTTCCGCGAGGGTCCGCGGGTCGCCCTTTCCCGCGGCGTTTGGGGGTGGAGGCGCTCGCTGGCCCTGTGGACGGCGCGGACTTAGACAACGTGGGGCTGATCGACGGCGGGCGTCGTCACCTCCAGCGTGTCGGAGTCATTGGCCGGGCTTCCGGCGGCCCCTCCTGCCGGAGGGTGACCGCCGCATCGTGTGCACGGGAGGACCACCCACGATTCCGCGCGCCGTTAGGGCGGCGTTCGTGTTCTGGGGTGGTCCTGCTTTTGCATCGGGACGACGCCCTTGCGCGGAGGCCGGCGCCCCACTCGTTTGGGAGGATTTGAGTGGGGATCTGCCGGGGGGCTGGTGTCCCCGCCATCGGCGCCGAGGCGGAGGCGGCTCGAGAAGTCCCCGTCACCGACGGGATCACTGCCACCACCCGCGCCCCGGGCCACCGCGCCGGCGTGCTTGTCCTCGCCCCTCGAGCGTCGGCGGGGGCGAGGGCAAGATCGCGGCAGCGCCGACCCACTGTCGCCGTAGTCAGGATGGGCGGCGGCGAGCCGGCCGTCGGTCTTCTGTTGCTCCACAGGCCTTCCCCATGGAATGGGGTCGTTCGTACCTGCGGAGAGGGGAACCGGAGTTCCGTTCGTAATGGCACTTCGAATGCCAGTGTTTTTTGTTCATTGTGGTTGTCGGGGCCTGAACATGTATGTAATTTCGGCACGGAGCCGTGTTTTTTCCTCATTCTCGAGCACTAAGTCTCGCTGGTTGATTATCTGAACCGCTTTACCAAGCATGAGTCGCCCCGTGTTAAGGTGACGGGTGAGGT
Source organism: Zea mays (assembly GCF_902167145.1). Classification (NCBI taxonomy): domain Eukaryota; kingdom Viridiplantae; phylum Streptophyta; class Magnoliopsida; order Poales; family Poaceae; genus Zea; species Zea mays. Next base: position 5,260,491 of record NC_050104.1, on the reverse strand, counting down.
ATCCGTATCCCGGAGGTGTAGGAATCCCTCGGCCCGTTTGGCCTTGTTGTCTGGGGATCCTCTAGCTTAGTTAAAGAGACCCCTCGGCCGCCCTTCGGTGGACCGAGGCCAGGGGTAGCGATATCAGTATGAACAGAGGCGGAGTTGGCTCGAGAATGGGAACCTGGTTGGCCGGAGCTTAGTCGTGTTGTCCGTCAGTGGAGCCGACGCCAAAGTCGATCAGTTGAGGCCTCGGGTCGGGCTGGCGCCCTTGGAAGCCGGTTGACCGAGGCCCCGGGGGTAACCGGTTGAGCCGCCTGCTCGGGCCGGATTCCCGGAGGAGTCCCTGGATCGCGTCGCCGCCCGAGGCTGGGTCGGACTTTGCTGAAGACGTCGTCGATGCCGAGGGTGCTATGGCTCCCTTCAGCGTGAAGACCCGAGCCTGCAGGATCAGATCATCTTGTAGCGTGTGCTTTCTGCGGCCGCCGAGGCCAGAAAAAACACACCCTCGCCGCGCTTGCGAAGCTGCGCCTTTTTTCCTCTTGTTTCGAGCATCTGGACTCTGTCGGTAACAGGGATGTTTGTGTGAGCGAGAGTTGTTTTTCGCGGAAGGGACGAGTGAGGTATCTGTATCCCAGAGGCGTGGGAATCCCTCGGCTCGGTCGGCCTTGCCGCTTACGCGTACTTTCACCCGTCCATGAGGCCCTGTCCCCGACTCAGTCGAGAAAGCTTGAAGGACTGCTTTGGCAGGAGAACTTCCGAACGTGAAGACTTGTTCGGTCCACGGGGTCGCTTTATCCGAGCGCAAGTTACTTATCGCAGAAGGTGATGAGTGAGGTATCCGTATCCCGGAGGCGTAGGAGTCCCTCGGCTCGGTCAGCCTTGGCTGCTTACGTGTACTCCGTCGTTTCCAGGATCCGCTTTTCGAAGTAGTCAAGAAGCACGAAAGAAATCCTGCTAAAAAGAGATCCTTTTTCGAGGAAAAATTCGACGCAGAGGGGGTCTCCCCCCTTTTAGCCCCCGAGGGAGGGTCGGGCTTTGCCGAGGCTAGGCCGACCCTTCCTTGACGACTAAACTTTGTGTAGGTGCGAGGTATATGAACAACTTGAAAACATCTTAAGGGTAGAAGCGACGTAGCTGTTTGATGTTCCAAGCGTTGCCGTAGATTTCGCCTTGATTGTTGGCCAGCTTGTATGTTCCGGGCTTCAGAACTTTGGCGATGACGAATGGCCCTTCCCAGGGGGGCGTGAGCTTGTGCCTCCCTTGAGCGTCTTGCCGCAGCCGGAGCACCAGATCGCCCACCCGGAGTTCTCGGGACCGGACCCCTCGGGCGTGGTAGCGTCGCAGGGACTGTTGGTACCGCGCCGAGTGTAGTAAGGCCCTGTCCCGAGCTTCCTCCAGCTGGTCCAGCGATTCCTCTCGGCTAGCTTGGTTGCTTTGTTCGGTGTAGGCCCTCGCCCTCGGGGAGCCGTATTCCAGGTCAGTGGGCAAGATAGCTTCAGCCCCGTAGACCAGGAAAAACGGCGTGAAGCCCGTGGCACGACTCGGTGTCGTCCTTAGGCTCCAGACCACCGAGGGGAGTTCCTTCATCCATCGCTTGCCGAACTTGTTGAGGTCGTTGTAGATTCGAGGCTTGAGCCCTTGTAGAATCATGCCGTTGGCACGCTCTACTTGCCCATTCGACATGGGATGAGCCACGGCGGCCCAGTCCACCCGGATATGGTGATCCTCGCAAAAATCCAAGAATTTTTTGCCGGTGAACTGGGTGCCGTTGTCGGTGATGATGGAGTTCGGGACCCCGAAGCGATGGATGATGTTGGTGAAGAATGCCACCGCCTGCTCGGACCCGATGCTGTTCAGAGGTCAGACCTCGATCCACTTGGAGAATTTGTCGATGGCGACCAGCAGGTGCGTGTAGCCCCCGGGCGCCTTCTGCAAGGGACCGACGAGGTCCAGACCCCATACAGCGAAGGGCCAGGTGATGGGTATTGTCTGCAGAGCCTGAGCGGGCAGGTGTGTCTGCTTCGCGTAGAATTGGCACCCTTCGCAGGTGCGGACAATTCTAGTGGCGTCAGCCACCGCCGTTGGCCAGTAGAAGCCTTGCCGGAAAGCATTTCCGACAAGGGCTCGGGGCGCTGCGTGGTGGCCGCAAGCCCCCGAGTGTATTTCTTGCAGCAGTTCCCGACCTTCGGCGATGGAGATGCATCGCTGGAGGATGCCCGAGGGGCTGCGATGGTAGAGCTCCTCTTCGTCGCCCAGCAAGACGAATGACTTGGCGCGTCGCGCTACCCGCCGAGCCTCGGCTTGGTCGAGGGGTAGCTCTCCTCGGCGGAGATATTGCAGGTACGGGGCCTGCCAATCTTGATCTGGCGTGGCCCCGCTCTGCCCTTCCTCGATGTTCAGTGCCCCGCCCTCGGGGGCCGAGGGTACCTCGGGCTGTGCCGAGGGTACCTCGGGCTGAGCCGAGGGTACCTCGGGCTCGGGCGCGTCGTCGAGCTTGACAGAGGGTTGATGCAGATCCCGGGAGAAGACGTCCGGGGGGACTGTCGTTCGCCCCGAGGCTATCTTAGCCAGCTCGTCTGCGGTTTCGTTGTAGCGCCGAGCGATGTGGTTGAGCTCGAGCCCGAAGAACTTGTCTTCCAGGCGCCGAACCTCGTCGCAGTAGGCCTCCATCTTCGGGTCGCGGCAGTGGGAGTTCTTCATGACTTGGTCGATGACGAGCTGCGAATCACCGCGGGCGTCGAGGCGTCTGACCCCTAGCTCGATGGCGATCCGCAATCCGTTGACCAGAGCTTCGTACTCGGCCACATTGTTTTACGCCGGGAAATGGAGGCGCAGCACGTAGCGCAAGTGCTTTCCGAGGGGCGAGATGAAGAGCAGGCCCGCGCCGGCCCCCGTCTTCATCAGCGACCCGTCGAAAAACATGGTCCAGAGCTCCGGTTGGATCGGAGTCGTTGGCAGCTGGGTGTCGACCCATTCGGCCACGAAATCCGCCAACACCTGGGACTTGATGGCCTTCCGAGGGGCGAACGAGATCGTTTCGCCCATGATTTCCACCGCCCACTTTGCGATCCTGCCCGAGGCCTCTCGGCACTGGATGATCTCCCCCAGGGGGAAGGATGACATCACAGTTACCGGATGAGACTCGAAGTAGTGTCGCAGCTTCCGCCTCGTCAGGATCACAGCATACAGCAGCTTTTGAACTTGTGGGTAGCGGATCTTAGTCTCGGACAGCACTTCACTGATGAAGTAGACTGGCCTCTGAACGGGCAATGCATGCCCTTCCTCTTGCCTTTCGACCACAATCATGGCGCTAACCACCTGAGTGGTCGCGGCGACGTAGACCAAGAGGGCTTCTCCGTCCGCCGGGGGCACCAAGACAGGCGCCTTTGTAAGGAGCGCCTTCAGGTTGCCGAGGGCTTCCTCGGCCTCAGGGGTCCAAGCGAAACACTCGGCCTTCCTTAAGAGGCGGTACAGAGGCAGACCTCTTTCGCCGAGGCGTGAGATGAAGCGGCTCAAGGCCGCGAGGCATCCCATGACCCTCTGTACCCCTTTTAAGTCCTTGATGGGTCCCATGCTGGTGATGGCCGCGATCTTCTCCGGGTTGGCTTCGATGCCTTGCTCGGAGACGATGAACCCTAGGAGCATGCCTCGGGGGACCCCGAAGACACACTTCTCAGGATTAAGCTTGACTCCTTTCGCCTTGAGACACCGGAATGTCACTTCAAGGTCGGAGAGGAGGTCGGAAGCCTTCCTTGTCTTGACTACGATGTCATCGACGTAGGCCTCGACTGTGCGACCGATGTGTTCGCCGAACACATGGTTCATGCACCGCTGGTACGTCGCGCCCGCATTCCCCAATCCGAACGGCATGGTGACATAGCAGTACATGCCGAACGGCGTGATGAAAGAAGTCGCGAGCTGGTCGGACTCTTTCATCCGGATCTGGTGATACCCTGAGTAGGCATCGAGGAAGGACAGGGTTTCGCACCCAGCGGTGGAATCCACGATTTGGTCGATGCGAGGCAGAGGGTAGGGAACCTTCGGGCATGCTTTGTTGAGACCAGTGTAGTCTACACACATCCGCCATTTCCCCCCTTTCTTCCTCACAAGCACAGGGTTGGCAAGCCATTCGGGATGGAATACCTCTTTGATGAACCCTGCTGCCATTAGCTTGTGGATCTCTTCGCCAATCGCTCTGCGCTTCTCCTCGTCGAATCGGCGCAGAGGCTGCCTGACGGGTCGGGCTCCGGCCCGAATATCCAGCGAGTGCTCGGCGACACCCCTCGGTATGCCGGGCATGTCCGAGGGACTCCACGCAAAGACGTCGGCGTTTGCGCGGAGAAAGTCGACGAGCACTGCTTCCTATTTGGGGTCGAGCCCGGAACCGATCCGGACCTGCTTGGTGGTGTCGCCACTGGGGTCGAGAGGGACGGCCTTGACCGTCTCCGCTGGCTCGAAGTTGCCGGCGTGGCGCTTCACGTCTGGCACCTCCTTGGAGAGGTTCTCCAGGTCGGCGACGAGGGCCTCGGACTCGGCGAGGGCCTCGGCGTACTCCACGCACTCCACGTCGCATTCGAACGCGTGTTTGTACGTGGGGCCGACGGTGATGACCCCGTTGGGGCCCGGCATCTTGAGCTTCAGGTAGGTGTAGTTGGGGACGGCCATGAACTTCGCGTAGCATGGCCTCCCTAGCACGGCGTGGTAGGTTCCTCGGAACCCGACCACCTCGAACGTCAGGGTCTCCCTTCGGAAGTTGGAGGGTGTCCCGAAGCAGACGGGGAGGTCGAGTCGCCCGAGGGGCTGGACGCGCTTCCCAGGGATGATCCCGTGGAAGGGCGCAGCGCCTGCTCGGACGGAGGACAGATCGACGCGCAGGAGCTTGAGGGTCTCGGCGTAGATGATGTTGAGGCAGCTGCCCCCATCCATCAGGACCTTGGTGAGCCTGACATCGCCGACAACAGGGTCGACGACGAGCGGGTATTTCCCCGGGCTCGGCACATGATCGGGGTGGTCGGCCTGGTCGAAAGTGATGGGCTTGTCGGACCAGTCTAGGTAGACTGGCGCCGCCACCTTTACCGAGCAGACCTCCCGGCGCTCTTGCTTGCGGTGCCGAGCCGAGGTATTCGCCGCATGCCCTCCATAGATCATGAAGCAGTCGCGGACCTCGGGGAATTCTCCTGCTAGGTGATCTTCGTTCTTGTCGTCGTCGCGGGCCCTGCCACCCTCGGCGGGTGGCCCGGCCCTGTGGAAGTGACGCCGAAGCATAACGCACTCCTCGAGGGTATGCTTGACGGGCCCCTGATGGTAGGGGCACGGCTCCTTGAGCATCTTGTCGAAGAGGTTCGCACCTCCGGGGGGCTTCCGAGGGTTCTTATACTCGGTGGCGGCGACAAGGTCCGCGTCAGCGGCGTCGCGTTTCGATTGCGACTTCTTCTTGCCTTTCTTCTTGGTGCCGCGCGGAGCAGACGCCTCGGGAGCCTCTTCCGATGGGCGGCCCTGGGGCTGCTTGTCCTTTCGGAAGATAGTCTCGACCGCCTCCTGGCCAGAGGCGAACTTGGTGGCGATGTCCATCAGCTCGCTCGCCCTGGTGGGGGTTTTGCGACCCAGCTTGCTCACCAGGTCGCGGCAAGTGGTGCCGGCGAGGAACGCGCCGATGACATCCGAGTCGGTGATGTTGGGCAGCTCGGTGCGCTGCTTCGAGAATCGCCGGATATAGTTCCGGAGCGACTCTCCCGGCTGTTGCCGGCAGCTTCGAAGGTCCCAGGAATTCCCGGGGCGCACGTATGTGCCCTGGAAATTGCCAGCGAAGGCTTGGACCAAGTCGTCCCAGTTGGAGATCTGTCCCGGAGGCAGGTGCTCCAACCAGGCGCGAGCAGTGTCGGAGAGGAACAGGGGGAGGTTACGGATGATGAGGTTGTCGTCGTCCGTTCCACCCAGTTGGCAGGCAAGGCGGTAGTCCGCGAGCCACAGTTCCGGTCTCGTTTCCCCCGAGTACTTTGTGATAGTAGTCGGGGGTCGGAACCGGGTCGGGAATGGCGCCCGTCGGATGGCCCGACTGAAGGCCTGCGGACCGGGTGGTTCGGGCGAGGGACTCCGATCCTCCCCGCTGTCGTAGCGCCCCCCACGCCTGGGGTGGTAGCCTCGGCGCACCCTTTCGTCGAGGTGAGCCCGACGGTCGCGTCGATGGTGCTCGTTGCCGAGGTGGCCCGGGGCCGCAGGCGCGGTGTTGCGCGTGCGCCCGGTGTAGACCGAGGCTTCCCGCATGAATCGGGAAGTCGCGGCATGAGGTTCCGAGGGACAACCTTGCCTTCGGGAGGCAGTGCTCTCAGCCCGCCGGGCCGCAGCGCCTTCCAGGAGATTCTTGAGTTCTCCCTGGATTCGCCGACCCTCGGTGGTTGACGGCTCCGGCATCGCGCGGATGAGCATTGCTGCGGCTGCCAGGTTCTGACCAACCCCGCTGGATGCGGGCGGCGGCCTGATCCTGACATCGTCGGCGACGCGGTGCTGGAGACCTCGGGGCAGGTGACGTATTTCTCTGGCCAGGGGTTGGCCCACCCACGCCTGTCCGACGTCCCGACGGATCGGCTCAAGCGCTCCTGTTCCCTCGTTGAGCCTGGCCTGCGCCTCGCGGACTTGCTCGAGTTGTGGGTCGTAACCCCCTGCCGGAGCGGGGACCACAGCTAGCTCCCGTGGGATGTCGGCGCGAGGCGCTGGCCTAGGGAGATCACCGTCCTCCGGCATGCCAAGATGGTTGCCTTCGGAGGGATCCCCTAGCTCGATGTGGAAACATTCGCGGCTTGGGCCGCAGCTCTCGTCGCCAAGGCTGCGGCTTCCATCGGAACGGTCGGATAGGCAGTAGTCACATGCGGTCATGAAGTCCCGCACAGCACTGGGGTTGCCAAGTTCGGAGAAATCCCAACCGATGTTGGGATCGTCATCTTCCTCGGACCCAGAGGGCCCGTAGGTCGAGACGTCCGTCAGTCGGTCCCAAGGCGACCGCATACGGAACCTCAGTGGGGTTGCACTCGCCTTAATGAGAGCGCCCGCCAAAACGAGGTCGTTTGGCGGGTTGAGGCCGAGTCGAAATGACGCAAGATGGGAGTTAGTCGTTACCTTTTGGTCGACGAGGAGCGACGTAGTCACATCGGGGACTGGTTGCACCATCATCTCTGGTCCGAGGGCGACGTCCTGCAGGCTTTCCGTGAGCGCGCCGGCGCCGTCTTCTTGCTCGGGGTCAGCGTGCCGCGGGGGGACGGCGCTTGCCTCCGTCTTGAACGCGAGGTCGACGTCCGGCGTGCCTTCCGTCGGGGTGTCGGGGGCGTCGATTTGCTCGACGGCCGACGAAGCGCGGCCTCCCACCTAGCCTTGACGGCCCCGTCTCCTCCTCCGTTGGCGGGGGAGAGAACAGAGCGAGCCCGAATGTTGCCCTTTCACCACGCGGGGAAGACGTCGTCGATTCCGCCGCCGGCTGGCGGGTTGTCGGCCGCCATTGTCGTAGTCGCGCGGCGGTGGAAGGAGTATCATGTCGTAGCTGCCGTCGAAGGACATGAACTCAAGAGTCCCGAAACGAAGCACCGTCCCGGGGCGGAGAGGTTGCTGGAGACTGCCCCTCTGGAGCTTGACGGGGAGCTGTTCGTCAGCACGCAGCAGGCCCCTACCTGGCGCGCCAACTGTCGGCGTTTCGAGACAGGGGGGTCCCTAAGCCGACGAGTGAGTGTGCTGCGTGCCCCAGCCCAGATGGGTCGAGCGCGTGGGCGAGCGCGAAGGGGGGAGAGGCGAGGTGGCCGGAGTCGAGCGTGAGAGAGGTGGAAGTCCCGCGGCCTTCGTGTTCGTCCCGCGCCCAGGTCGGGTGCGCTTGCAGTAGGGGGGTTACAAGCGTCCACGCGGGTGAGGGAAGCGAGCGGCCCCAAGAGAGCGCCTGTCCCGTCCTCGGTCCCGCGCGGCCAACCTTCTCTGAGAAGGCCCTGGTCCTTCCTTTTATAGTCGTAAGGAGAGGATCCAGGTGTACAATGGGGGGTGTAGCAGAGCGCTACGTGTCTAGCGGAGGGAGAGCTAGCGCCCTAGGTACATGCCAATGTGGCAGCCGGAGAGATCTGGGCACCCTGCTGGTGTGATGTCGTGGCTGTCGGAGGTGCGGCGGAGCCTGGCGGAGGGACAGCTGTTGGAGCGGTCAAGTCCCTGCTGACGTCGTTCTGCTTCCGTAAGAGAGCTGGGGGCCGCCGTCGTCATAGAGCTTGTGGAGCGCCATCATTGCCCCTCTGGCGGAGCTGGCCGGATGGGACGCCGGTCTTGTTCTCCGTGACCCGAGTCGATTCGGGGTAGGATGATGATGGCGCTTCCTGTTGACGTGGCGGTTTGTGCCCTAGGCAGGGCGACGTGGGGGTTCCTCCGAAGCCGAGGTCGAGTCCGTCTTCTGTTGCCGTGGCCGAGCCCGAGCCATGGGGTCGGGCGAGGCGGAAGTCGTTCGTCCGAGGCCAGGGCGAAGTCCGAGCCCTGGGGTCGGGCGAGGCGGAGTTTCGTCGTCTTCCGGGTCTCAGCCCAAGTCCGAGCCCTGGGGTCGGGCGGAGCGGTAGTTCGCCGTCTTCCGGGTCTTAGCCCGAGTCCGAGCCCTGGGGTCGGGTGGAGCGGAGTTTGCCGTCTTCCGGGTCTTAGCCCGAGTCCGAGCCCTGGGGTCGGGCGGAGCGGAGTTCGCCGTCTTCCGGGTCTTAGCCCGAGTCCGAGCCCTGGGGTCGGGCGGAGCGGAGTTCGCCGTCTTCCGGGTCTTAGCCCGAGTCCGAGCCCTGGGGTCGGGCGGAGCGGAGTTCGCCGTCTTCCGGGTCTTAGCCCGAGTCCGAGCCCTGGGTCGGGCGGAGCGGAGTTCGCCGTCTTCCGGGTCTTAGCCCGAGTCCGAGCCCTGGGGTCGGGCGGAGCGGAGTTCGTCGTCTTCCGGGTCTTAGCCCGAGTCCGAGCCCTGGGGTCGGGCGGAGCGGAGTTCGCCGTGGCGCCTTTGTCAAGACCTGACTGCCGGTCAGACTCACTCTGTCGAGTGGTGCTGCAGTCGGAGTGGCGCAGGCGGCGCTGTCCCTCTGCCAGACTGGTTAGTGGAGCGGTGGAGTGACGGCGGTCACTTCGGCTCTGCCGGGGGCGCGTGTCAGGATAAAGGTGTCAGGCCACCTTTGCGTTAAATGCCCCTGCAATTTGGTCAGTCGGTGTGGCGATTTAGTCAAGGTTGCTTCTGGGCGAAGCCAAGGCCTCGGGCGAGCCGGTGATGTGTCCGCCATAAAAAGGGGGCCTCGGGCGAGACGGAAGTCTCTCGAGGTCGGCTGCCCTTGGCCGAGGCTAGGCTTGGGTGAAGCATGATCGAGTCACTCGTGTGGACTGATCCCTGACTTAATCGTACCCATCAGGCCTTTGCAGCTTTATGCTGATGGGGGTTACCAGCTGAGAATTAGGCGTCTTGAGGGTACCCCTAATTATGGTCCCCGACAAGTCCGATCAGCTCGCGACCTCTTTCATCACGCCCTTCGGCATGTACTGCTATGTCACCATGCCGTTTGGCTTGAGGAATGCGGGCGCGACGTACCAGCGGTGCATGAACCATGTGTTCGGCGAACACATTGGCCGCACGGTCGAGGCCTACGTCGATGACCTCGTAGTCAAGACGAGGAAAGCTTCCGACCTCCTTTCCGACCTTGAAGTGACATTCCGGTGTCTCAAGGCGAAAGGCGTCAAGCTCAATCCCGAGAAGTGTGTCTTCAGGGTGCCCCGAGGCATGCTCTTGGGGTTCATTGTCTCCGAGCGGGGCATCGAAGCCAACCCAGAGAAGATTGCAGCCATCACCAGCATGGGGCCCATCAAGGACTTGAAAGGTGTACAGAGGGTCATGGGATGCCTCGCGGCTCTGAGCCGCTTCATCTCACGCCTCGGCGAAAGAGGTCTGCCCCTGTACCGCCTCTTAAGGAAGGCCGAGCGCTTCACTTGGACCCCTGAGGCCGAGGAAGCTCTCGGGAACTTGAAGGCGCTCCTCACAAAAGCGCCTATCTTGGTGCCTCCAGCTGCCGGAGAAGCCCTCTTGGTCTACGTCGCCGCGACCACTCTGGTGGTCAGCGCCGCGATTGTGGTCGAGAGGCAAGAAGAGGGGCATGCATTGCCCGTTCGGAGGCCAGTTTACTTCATCAGCGAGGTACTGTCCGAAACCAAGATCCGCTACCCACAAGTTCAGAAGCTGCTGTATGCGGTGATCCTGACGCGGCGAAAGTTGCGTCACTACTTCGAGTCTCATCCGGTAACTGTGGTGTCATCCTTCCCCCTGGGGGAGATCATCCAGTGCCGAGAGGCCTCGGGTAGGATTGCAAAGTGGGCGGTGGAAATCATGGGCGAGACAATCTCGTTCGCCCCTCGGAAGGCCATCAAGTCCCAGGTCTTAGCGGACTTCGTAGCCGAATGGGTCGATACCCAGCTACCGACGGCTCCGATCCAACTGGAGCTCTGGACCATGTTTTTCGACGGGTCGCTGATGAAGACGGGAGCCGACGCAGGCCTACTCTTCATCTCGCCCCTCGGGAAACACCTACGCTATGTGCTACGCCTCCATTTCCCGGCGACAACAATGTGGCTGAGTATGAGGCTCTGGTCAACGGGTTGCGGATCGCGATCGAGCTAGGGGTCCGGCGCCTCGACGCCCGCGGTGACTCGTAGCTCGTCATCGACCAAGTCATGAAGAACTCCCACTGCCGCGACCCGAAGATGGAGGCCTACTGCGATGAGGTTCGGCGCCTGGAAGACAAGTTCTATGGGCCCGAGCTTAACCACATCGCTCGGCGCTACAACGAGACTGCGGACGAGCTGGCTAAAATAGTCTCGGGGCGAACAACGGTTCCCCCGGACGTCTTCTCCCAGGATCTGCATCAACCCTCTGTCAAGATCGACGACCTGCCCGAGTCCGAGGTACCCTCGGTCCAGCCCGAGGTACCCTCGGCACAGCCCGAGGCACCCTCAGCTCGGCCCGAGGTGCCTTCAGTTCAGCCCGAGGTACCCTCGGCCTCCGAGGGGGAGGCACTACGCATCGAGGAGGAGCAAAGCGGGGCCACGCCTGATCGAAACTGGCAGACCCCGTACCTGCAGTATCTCCAACAAGGAGAGCTACCCCTCGACCGAGCCGAGGCTCGGCGGGTGGCACGGCGCGCCAAGTCATTCGTCTTGCTGGGCGATGAGAAGGAGCTCTACCACCGCAGCCCCTCAGGCATCCTCCAGCGATGCATCTCCGTCACCGAAGGTCAGGAACTCCTGCGGGAGATACACTCGGGGGCTTGCGGCCATCACGCAGCACCTCGAGCCCTTGTCGGGAATGCTTTCCGACAAGGATTCTACTGGCCGACGGCGGTGGCCGACGCCACTAGAATCGTCCGCACCTGCGAAGGGTGTCAATTCTATGTGAAGCGGACCCACCTGCCCGCTCAGGCTCTGCTGACGATACCCATCACCTGGCCCTTTGCTGTATGGGGTCTGGACCTCGTCGGCCCCTTGCAGAAGGCGCCCGGGGGCTACACGCACCTACTGGTCGCCATCGACAAATTCTCCAAGTGGATCGAGGTCCGACCTCTGAACAACATCAGGTCCGAGCAGGCGGTGGCGTTCTTCACCAACATCATCCATTGCTTCGGGGTCCCGAACTCCATCATCACCGACAACGGCACCCAGTTCACCGGCAGAAAGTTCTTGGACTTCTGCGAGGATCACCACATCCGGGTGGACTAGGCCACCGTGGCTCATCCCATGTCAAATGGGCAAGTAGAGCGTGCCAACGGCATGATTCTACAAGGGCTCAAGCCTCGGATTTACAGCGACCTCAACAAGTTCGGCAAGCGATGGATGAAGGAACTCCCCTCGGTGGTCTGGAGCCTGAGGACCACGCCGAGCCGAGCCACGGGTTTCACGCCGTTCTTCCTAGTCTATGGGGCCGAGGCCGTCTTGCCCACAGACCTGGAATACGGCTCCCCGAGGACGAGGGCCTACAGCGATCAAAGCAACCAAGCCAGCCGAGAAGACTCGCTGGACCAGCTGGAAGAGGCTCGGGACAAGGCCTTACTACACTCGGCGCGGTACCAGCAGTCCCTGCGACGCTACCACGCCCGAGGGGTCCGGTCCCGAGACCTCCAGGTAGGCGACCTGGTGCTTCGGCTGCGACAAGACCCCCGAGGGAGGCACAAGCTCACGCCCCCCTGGGAGGGATCGTTCGTCATCGCCAAGGTTCTGAAGCCCGGAACGTACAAGCTGGCCAACAGCCAAGGCGAGGTCTACGGCAACGCTTGGAACATCCAACAGCTACGTCGCTTCTACCCTTAAAATATTTTCAAGTCGTTCATATACCTCGCACCCACGCAAAGTTTAGTCATCAAGGAAGGGTCGGCCTCGCCTCGGCAAAGCCCGACCCTCCCTCGGGGGCTAAAAGGGGGGCAACCCCCTCTGCGTCGAAATTTTCCTCGAAAAAAGATCTCTTCTGCCAGAATATCTTTCGTGCTTTTTGACTACTTCGAAAAGTGGATCCTGAAAACGACGGAGTACACGTAAGCAGCCAAGGCTGACCGAGCCGAGGGACTCCTACGCCTCCGGGATACGGATACCTCACTCATCACCTTCTGCGATAAGTAACTCGCGTTCGGATAAGTGATCCCGCGGACCGAACAAGTCTTCACGTTCGGAAGCTCTTCTGCCGAAGCGATCCTTCGAGCCTTCTCGACTGAGTCAGTGACAGAGCCTCATGGACGGGTGAAAGTGCGCGTAAGCGGTAAGGCCGACCGAGCCGAGGGACTCCCACGCCTCCGGGATACGGATACCTCACTCATCACCTTCCGTGAGAAGCAACTCTCGCTCGCACAAACATCTCTGTTGCCAACAAAAAAGTCCAGATACTTGAAACAAGAGGAAAAGAGACGCAGCTTTACAACGCAGCGAGGGTGTGTGTTCTGGCCTCAGCGGCCGCAGAAGGCACACGCTACAAGACAATCTGATCCTGCAGGCTCGGGTCTTGACACTGGAAGGGGGCAGCAGCACCCTCGGCATCGACGACACCTTCGGCGAAGTCCGACCTAGCCTCGGACGGCGACGCGGTCCAAGGATCTCCGCTCTAAAGGACGACATCATCGCCACGCCCGGGCAATTGCTGCCTGGGTCTTCTCCGGGAATCCGGCCCGAGCAGGCGGCTCGGTCGGTCACTCTGGGGCCTCGGCCAACCATCTTCCAAGGGCGCCGGCCCGACCCGAGGCCTCGGCTAGTCAACTCCGGCGTCGGTCCCGCTGGCGGACAACCCGGCTAGGCTCTGGCCAACCAGGTTTCATTTTTGAGCCAACTCTGCCCCTGTTCATGCTGATATCGCTACCCCTGGCCTCGGCTCGTTGAAGAGCGGCCAAGGGGTCCCTTTAACTAAGCTAGAGAAGCCTCAGACAACAAGGCCGACCGAGCCGAGGGACTCCTACGCCTCCGGGATACGGATACCTCACTCGTCACCTTAACACGGGGCGACTCACGCTTGGTGAAGCGGTTCAGACGACCAACAGGCAAGTCTTAGTGCTCAAAAATAAGGAAAAAACACGGCTCCGTGCCAAAATTACGTACATGTTCAGGCCTCGACAGCCACAATGAACAAAAACACTGGCATTCAAAGTGCCATTACAAACGGAACTCTGGTTCCGTCCCCGCGGGTAAGAGCAACCTCGAGCCTGCGGGGCGACGAACATCGGGAGGCCCACCAGTGACCTCTACAGCAGCAGCCATGGTCCCGGGTGGACGCGGCCGCTGGAGGGTGCTCGTTCGCGTTCCCGCTTAAGGGACGCGAACCAGCTATTAAAGCCAAAGAGCGAGCCGCTCCCAAGCGCACCGGCAGATCCTCGCTGCCGTCCCCGCCGCGAATGCGAGGAAGAGGGCGGAATGTTGCATCCTAGCTGGGTAGCAACAGTTCGCCTTCCCCAGCATGGCTGGAGGACATCTCCGCCGCAGGGCTGGAGGGCGATTGCCACCACCAGAAGCTGGAAGAAGAGGTGGCCCGCCGACCCGCGCAGGAGGTAGAGCCCCGGCTCGCCTCGCTCCCCGCCCCAGCGAGGATGACGAACACCCTCGACGCTGAGGGCGGGATCGAGATCACAGCCCGGCTTGCCTCTCCCCATCCAGGAGCTGGAGGTCACCGTCTTGGGTGACCACCAGCGGAGGGGTGCAACCGGGCTGTGTGATGAAAATCCTTGAAGCCGAACGATGGCTGAAAGGTACCAACTCCCACGGAGTTGCGTTCCTCCAACAATGAGGCGAAAAGACGGCGGGTATCCCCCATCCGGGGGCTTGGAAGGTGGAAAGACACGATGCATAAGGGAGCACGAAGACATGGTCGCCTTCCAAGGGGGTCACCCTCCTTTTAAAGGCGACTATCCCTACTCGCGTCCTCAGCCGTCACGGGCTGAGTCTTCTCCAACACGCTCCAAGGCCCTCCCCTGCGGCGCGGGGGCTGGGTCCCACATGTCATACAAGCCGGCTCAGAGCAGAAGAAGCCAAACCGCCGCGCGTGGTCCACACGACTGCCCAGCGGTTACAAGTGACCCTCCGCTTTTGCCCAGACCAACGGGCGAAAGGGGCGGGCAGCCATGCGGGCGGCATGCAACTGCGCTACGTGGGCACGCTTCTCCGACTCCCGACACGCCCAGCATGGAGGCCCAGGCCCGCGCGTCACGCAACCGGCGCGTCGGATGCTTCATGCAAGAAACTGCACCGCCACTTGCACCACCACCACGCCTCCTCGATTGCGGAACCAATACCGCGACTCGAGGCGACCCAGCGCACGACCCAGCAGCGCCAGCCTGGCGCAGCGGTCAATGCGGTCAAAAATGGGCCGGCAGTAATGACGGTGGCAGGCGAGCGGGAGCAGCAGTCACGTCGTCAGCCAAGCTCACGTCCCATCCGGGGGCAGCGAGAGAACCCCCTCTCACGGCGTGAAGACAACGCGCTCGTGATCCGTTCCTCGAACGGCTCGCGCACGCGCAACGGCCGCCCCACCAACCACTCGCCCCGTCGCATTAACTCCGCGGCGGGACAGGCGACGCCTCTGGCAGGAGAAGCGGGCGACGCTTCGCCTTCGCCGTAATAACCGCGCCAAAAAAAAGGTACGCCGCGTCGTTCGATTTCGCATCCTTTTCCTTTTTTCTCTTTCTCTCTCTCTCTCTCTTGCAATAGGGACCGGGAAAGGGGGATACCCCGAAAAGGATCCTTCCCCGTGAAGGAACCAGGCTCCGAGCCTCCCTACTGATCAGAGGTTCGAAGGCTGGCCCCCCGAGGGGTTCGACAGCCGCCTCAGATCGCATGGGCTCTACACCCACTACTGGTCAGAGGTTCGAAGGCCGGCCCCCCAAAGGGTTCCACGGTCGCCTCAGGCTACTCGGGCTCCACGCCCATTACTGATCAGGGGTTCGAAGGCTGGCCCCCGAAGGGTTCACAGCCGCCTCAGACGCCGAGCGAGGGATGACCAGGGGTACGTTCGATACATAACCGAGGCTCGGGCTGCGCTCCCGAGGTACCCTAGGACATTTCCGAGACCAGTGGGAGCGATCTTGTAACGGAATCCCATCGGAGGGAGGCATCGAGCCCTCGGACCCCGTCGCCAGGGGACCGGGTCCGGCAGGTCACCCGCAGGTACTTTTGGGTGTGCCTCTGGGCCCCTAGCCGACCCCTAACGAACGGGGCACGGACGTCCACTCGGATTACCCGCTCGCAGCTCACTGGAGACACCATGTTCGGCGCCCATCGAGGGCAACATGGCGCTTCCCCCCCCCCCCTCCTCCTTGCGGAAAGGCGACGCAGGGGCGTATGTAAAAAAGTCGAGTATGTCCCTGATCACCCTCTCGCCCTGTGCAAAGGCTCGGGGGCTGCTCTCGCAAACCCGGCTCCGGCCGAACCGTTGACAGCGTCAACATACCAGCCCGAGAACTTGGGACCCGACCGTACACCCGGGCTATGGCCAGCTCGCATGAGGGAACGACCAGACCAGCCGAAGCATTACGCGAGGCATTAAGACCTCGAAGGAGTGAAACCACTCCTCCGAGGCCTCGGGGGCTACACCCGGCGGGTGCGCTCGCGCGCACCCACCGGAACAAAATGCAACCGAGAAAGGCTGGTCCCCTTGCAAAAAAGTGCGACGAAAGCCTCCAAGCGAGTGCTAACACTCCCTTCGAGGCTCGGGGGCTACTGTCGGGGACCATAATTAGGGGTACCCTCAAGGCTCCTAATTCTCAGCTGGTAACCCCCATCAGCATAAAGCTGCTAAGGCCTGATGGGTGCGATTAAGTCAGGGATCAGTCCGCTCGAGCGACTCGATCACGCCTCGCCCGAGCCTAGCCTCGGACAAGGGCAGCCGACCCCGGAGGATTTCCGTCTCGCCCAAGGCCCCCCTCCGACGGCGAACATATTTCCAGCTTGCCTAAGGCCCTGCCTTCGCTAAGAAGCGACCCTGACTAAATCGCCGCACCGACAGACCAAATCGCAGGAGCATTTAATGCAAAGGTGGCCTGACACCCTTATCCTGACATGCGCCCCCCGGCAGAGCCGAAGTGACCGCCGTCACTTTGCCGCTCCACTGACCGGCCTGACAGAAGGACAGCGCCGCCTGCGCCGCGCCAACTGCAGTGCCACTTGACAGAGTGAGACTGACATGCAGTCAGGTCCTGCAGAAGGCACCACAGGAAACTCCGCTCCGCCCGACCCAGGGCTCGGACTCGGGCTAAGTCCCGGAAGACGGCGAACTCCGCTCCGCCCGACCCAGGGCTCGGACTCGGTATAAGTCCCGGAAGACGGCGAACTCCGCTCCGCCCGACCCAGGGCTCGGACTCGGGCTAAGTCCCGGAAGACGGCAAACTCCGCTCCGCCCGACCCAGGGCTCGGACTCGGGCTCAGCCCCGGAAGACGGCGAACTCAACTCCGCCCGACCCAGGGCTCGGACTCGGGCTAAGTCCCGGAAGACGGCGAACTCCGCTCCGCCCGACCCAGGGCTCGGACTCGGCCTCGGCCACGGAAGACGGCGAACTCCGCTCCGCCCGACCCAGGGCTCGGACTCGGCCTCGGCCACGGAAGACAGACTCGACCTCGGCTTCGGAGGAGCTTCCACCTCGCCCAACCTAGGGCGCAGACCGGCCACGTCAACGGGAGGCGCCATCATCGCCCTACCCCGAGCTGACTCGGGCCGCAGGAAACAAGACCGGCGTCCCATCTGGCTAGCTCCGCCAGATAGGCAATGATGGCGTCTCGCATGCTCTGTGACGACGGCGGCTCTCAGCCCCCTTACGGAAGCAAGAGGACGTCAGCAAGGACCCAACCGCTCCGACACCTGTCCCTCCACCAGGCTCCATCGCTCCTCCGACGGCCACGACATCACACCAGCTGGGTGCCAAAATCTCTCTGGCTGCCACGACGGCATGTACTTAGGGCGCTAGCTCTCCCCCGCTAGACACGTAGCACTCTGCTACACCCCCATTGTACGCCTGGATCCTCTCCTTACGCCTATAAAAGGAAGGACCAGGGCCCTCTTAGAGAGGGTTGGCCGCGCGGGGACGAGGACGAGACAGGCGCTCTCTTGGGGCCGCTCGCTTCCCTCTCCCGCGTGGACGCTTGTAACCCCCTACTGCAAGCGCACCCGACCTGGGCGCGGGACGAACACGAAGGCCACGGGATTCCCACCTCTCTCACGCCGGTCTCCGGCCGCCTCGCTTCTCCCCCCTTCGCGCTCGCCCTCGCGCTCGACCCATCTGGGCTGGGGCACGCGGCGACACTCACTCGTCGGCCCAAGGGACCCCCCGGTCTCGGAACGCCGACAATTATTTTCTAGTAGATTATAATGATAAGTGGTTTAACGATACTAATCAACATAAGTTACATAAAGATCTAATTATAAAAGAATGTGACATGGAAAAATAAATGTTATTATTGCATAGTAGATATTTATACGAGACCAACGCAACTGGGATGAGTCAATTCGGAATTAAAATGGGGAAGTTATGAATTTCCAGATATTCTAGGTGTTTTGTACAAGATTAATTATCATATTAATTTTAATATGGCTTTCATGTCAAAACAGTGACACAAAATGATAAACAATGATTTTATAAGATTATAGGAATTGGAATGAATTAATTTGGACTAAATATGCATTTTCTATGAATTAAACAAATTCTAGCATTTATTTTTGCATAAAAATCATTTTCTAATTCCTTTTTCTAGATTTTATAATTCTCTAGACTGGGCCTCAATTATAGGAAAGTCCAGGGGTTAATGCGCGAAAAGTCCCAAGACACAGATCTACCCCGCGGTGGATGGCGGGTTGAATACCTCAAAGGACAGGGGCTCATGTGCAAAACATAACAGCCGAAGGGGTATGGAATACTACTGGCCGACCGATCGCGCTCCAACCGCCCAGATTAGATGCTACTTTCCTTGAACCGGTATGCACTATCAGCCCTTGGATCTGAGATCCACGGTCAGAGCATCACGTGACTCCAAAACCGTCCGATCGCTGGTTGACGTCAAGGATTTGATGCATCGAATGAGTATATGCCAACTAATCCCAGCCGCACGCGCATGGATCAACGGCCAGGGCCTCTATCCCCTACCCAACGGCGGAGCAAGGCGGCACCCCGTGCAATCATGGCGGAGGCCATCACCGGAGTTCCGGATCCGGTGCTCCAGACCACCCCCCCATGGCCCCGACGCGTGCTACACGATGAGAACGGCAAAGCGAAAATTTGGGGAGGTTTCGTACCGCGTGCAATGAAGGGAGAGGGAGCCGGTCACGGTGAATGGTGATCCCACCGCGAGCAGCCCACTCCGACGAGGAATTCAGGATGCAGCACCTATCAAATTCTTCCGGCCACGCCACGGAAATCACCAGGTAGTTCACGCGACACCCCGGTTTACCTCGCGCGCACCGAACGGCCAACCAGGCGGGTTACACGCGCGGCGCTCGGTTCTCTCTCTCTCTGTGTGTGTTTCTGCTTGTGCTCGGTTCTAGGGGATGGGGCATCGGCTGAGCTTTATAGGGGCGAGCAGAGCAATCCCCAACGGAATTCCGAAGCTTGCGGCGAGCGGCAGCAACAACCCAACATGCCCAACGCGGAAGCTACGGGGGAGATATTCCAGGCGAGGCGATGCGCGCGCGGACATTGGCGGAGTTTGTTGGGGAGAAGCAGATGAATCCAACATGCGGGCCCCAGCCACCAGTGACCCCACAGCCACCCAGGCGCGCCGCACGCGGGATTAGGACTTGAGCCGCTGTCGCGTGGGCCCGGTGGCTCAGTGGGCGTGGAGGCTGGGCTGCGCGGGAGTGATGTTGGGCCAGGAGCGAGGGATTTGGCCCATGAGCCAGGATAGAGCCCCTTTTATTTTTCTTTTCTTATTTCTTTTTATTTCATTTAAACCTCCAATTTCAAATGGTCTTCAAATAAAGTTTAAATTCTAAACTGAACAATCAAAAGGATACCAGTATGAGATGCAACTTTATTTATATTATTTATTTTATTCAATTATTGGGGCAGATGATTCAAGCGTGAAATGCTCAATTACACAATACATATAATAAAATCTTTATTACTCTTGTAGGTTAATTTAAAATTATGTTCCTATTTATTTAAGAGACATGACTTTCTAGTGTATAATGTTTATTAAATTATATATATATATATTTAACTTAGTTCTTTTGGAGGACATTTCTAATCATATTATTCAACAAAGGTTGGTTTAAGTTATATGAGGGTATTTTAATCTCTGATTAACTTCTGTTTAAATCTTGGAATACTGTCATAAATATTTTTTTCTTTATTTTTTTTCTACCAATTTTGGGCTTTACACGTCCTCAAGAAAGCCTACAATTTGAGAGTTCTTGAACTTTGTTCCATTGTTGCTTCTAATCTTCTTGATTCTCATTTTGAACTCATTTTGAGCATGTCTTAAGAATCTCTTTAAGGTCTCTTGGGTTTGAGATTTTTCCTGCAAAAAGAACGCCCAAGTGAAGCGAGAATAATCATCCACAATAACAAGACAATATGTACTCCTGTCGATGCTTATGTAAGCGATCGGGTCGAATAGATCCATGTGGAGTAGCTCAAGCAGCCTCTCGATCGTCATGATGTTCTTGTGTGGATGATGAACTCTAATATGCTTTCCTGCTTGACATGCGCTATAAATCTTGTCTTTCTCAAAATCAACATTTGTTAGTCATAAAATGTGCTCCCCTTTTAGAAGTTTGTGAAGATTCTTCATCCTAACATGAGCAAGTCGACGATGCGAGAGCTAGCCCATATTAGTCTTAGCAATTAAGCAAGTGTTTAGTTCAGCATTGTTATCATTGAAATCAACTAAATATAGCTGACCATCTAACACTCCCTTAAAAGCTATTGAATCATCACTTCTTCTAAAGACGGTAGCACCATCATCAATAAATAGATAGTTGTAGCCCATTTTACATAAATGAGAAATAGAAAGCAAGTTGTAATCTAAAGAATCTACAAGAAAGACGTTAGAAATGGAACGGTCAGGAGATATAGCAATTTTACCCAAACCTTTGACCAAACCTTGATTTCCATCCCCGAATGTGATTACTCTTTGGGGATCATCATTTTTCTTATATGAGGAGAACATCCTTTTCTCCCCTATCATGTGGTTTGTGCACTCGCTATCGATTATCCAACTTGTCTCACCGGATGCATAAACCTACAAAACAAATTTAGGCTTTGTTCTTAGGTACCCAAATGGTCTTAGATCCTTTCACATTAGAAACAAGCACCTTGGGTATAACCAAACACAAGTCTTTGAACTCTTGTGTTTGCCCCTAACATATTTGGCAACTACCTTGCCTGATTTGTTAGTAAGCACAAATGATGCATCAAAAGTCTTAAATGAAATGCTATGCTCATTTGATGCATTAACAATCTTCTTCTTAGGCATTTTGATATGAGTTGTATGCCTAGAGCTAGAAGCCTCATTACTATACATAAAAGTATGGTGGGAAACAGAATGAGATTTTTTAGCACGAATTCTTCTAATTTTGTGCTCAGGATAGTTCTCAGGGTATAAAAATGTAACCTTACCTTTCCTGAACCATGGGAGCCTTGCCCTTAACAAAGTTAGAAAGCTTGTTCTTAGGGGCATTAAGTTTGATGTTTCTTTGGCTCCCTTGTTGGAAATAGGGGTGGGCATTTTTTTACTGTAAACCGAAAACCGAACCGTACCGTACCGAACCGAAATTTCAGTTTTTTTGGTAATTCAGTTCGGTTTCGGTTTTTAGATCTGAGAATTTCGGTATTCGGTATCGTAATCGGTTTTCACCGTATACCGATCCAAAATACCAAAAAACTGAATACCAAACTTTATGAATCCAAAAAATTGACTATTTCATTATGTAAACTAAATGTGTAATGCAATCAAATTGTTATTCACTTATTTGTATGTGATGTATGATATATCTTGAAATGTTTATACCTATATAATTTTTACTTTTTAAAATTATGTGTAATGTGTTGTCTTGTAGCCTTCTTAAGTATAAGTTTGGTATTCGGTTTTTACCAAAAAACCGAAGTAAAAAACCAAAACCGAACTTATCGGTTTTCATTTTCTAGAAAACTGATTGGTTTCTAATATTTGGAAAATTGAAGTTTTTTAAAACCGAAAAACAGAACCGAAATTCCAAAAAAAATGAATGCCCAGCCCTAGTTGGAAACCAATGCCATCCTTAATGCTAGGGCATCTCCCATTATAAACAATACTACGAGCAAATTAAAATTTTCATTCTCTAACTCATGCTCGGTAATTTTAGCATTTAATTTAGCTATGTGATCATTTTGTTCTTTAATCATAGCAAGGTGATCATTCATAGCATCAACATAACATCTCTACATCTAGTGCAAATAGTGACATGCTCAACAGTAGATGTAGAAACTTTGCAAGCATTCAACTCTTCAATCTTAGCAACTAAACTAGCATTTGTAGTTCTAAGACAAGAAATTAAATCATTGCAAATATTAAGCTCTTTAGACAAGTTTTCACATTTTTCTACTTCAAGAGCATAAGCATCTTTTAGCTTAACAAACTTTTTATTTTCCTTAACAAGCAAGTCCTCTTGGCATTCCAAGATATCATCCTTCTAGTTATTGGTTTCTATCAATTCATTAATTTCCTTCTTTTGCTCTTTGGTAAGGTTTGCAAAGAGAGAAGTCAAATCATCATCATTATCACTAGAGCTACCCTCATCATCAGAAGTAGTGTACTTGGGGGTATCTCTAGAATGTACCTTCTTTTTTACTATCCTTAGCCATGAGGCATTTGTGGCCGACGTTGGGGAAGAGAAGGCATTTGTTGACGGCGATGTTGGTAGTGTCCTCGTCGGAGGAGGAGTTGGTGGAGCTCTCATCGGAGTCTCATTCCCGCCCCATGTGTGCCTCGTCACCCTTCTTGTTGTAGTATCTTTTCCATCTTCTTCTTCCCTTTCTTGTCGTTGTCCCTATCACTATCACTTGTATATGGACATTTAGCGATAAAATGACTGAACTTACTATTCCTTTAGCAAACCCTCTTGGAGCAGGGTTTGTAGGCCTTCCCCTTCATTTGTTTGAGGATTTGTCAGAAGCTCTTGATGTTAAGAGCCATCTCCTCGTTGTCGAGCTTGGAGGCATTGATTGGGAGTCTACTCGTTGGTGTAGACTCTTCCTTCTTTTCTTCCGTTGCTTTGAATGCAACGGGTTGCACCTCGGGTGTGGAGATGGCACCTTGCTCCAAGTTGACAATATGTTTGGAGTCTTTGATCATAAGTTCAAAGCTCACAAACTTGCCAATTACCTCATCGGGAGACATCTGTTTATATCTAGGATCTCCACGAATTAATAGAACTTGAGTAGGATTACGAAAGACAAGAGATCTTAGAATAACCTTGACCATTTCATGGTCCTCCCACTTGGTGCTCCCGAGGTTGCGGACTTGGTTAACCATCATTTTGAGTCGGTTGTACATTGCTTGTAGCTCCTCTCCTTTATTGAGGACGAATCGACCAAGTTCTCCCTTGATCGTTTCGCGCTTGGTGATTTTGGTTACCTCGTCCCCTTCACGCGCCGTCTTGAGGACATCCCAAATTTCTTTGGCACTCTTCAATCCTTGCACCTTGTTGTACTCCTCTCGACACAATGAGGCGAGGAGTATGGAGGTGGCTTGGGTATTGAAGTGTCTTATTTGGGCAGCCTCATCGGAGTCGTAGTCCTCGTCGCCTACCTGTGGTGCCTGTGCTCCAAACTCAATAATATCCCATATACTTTCGTGGAGTGAGGTTAGATGGTGTCTCATTTTGTCACTCCACATACAATAATCTTCACCATCAAAATATGGTGGTTTGCCTAAGGGTACAGAAAGTAAGGGAGCGTGTTTGGAAATGTGAGGATAGCGAAGAGGCATCTTAATATACTTCTTACGCTCTTGGCTCTTCAAAGATGTGGACGTGGCGCCGGAGGTGGAAGGTGAGGAAGAATCAGTCTCGTAGTAGACCACCTTCTTCATTTGTTTTCTTTTTGTCACCCTTCCTATGTGACTTGTTGGAGCCAGCGGATTCCTCCTTGTGCTTCTTTTGCTTATCGCTGGTCTCCTTCGATGGAGTCCTTTCTTCGTTCTTCTTTCTCAAAGATTCGGGCTTTTCCCCGATCATCATCTCCCTTTTGGTGTGTTCTTCTGACATTATTTCGAGTTGTTAAACTCTAATGAAGCACCAAGCTTTGATACCAATTGAAAGTCGCCTAGAGGGGGGTGAATAGGCGAAACCTAAAAATTATAACCTTTGAACATGCACTTCACCAAGGGTTAGGGTTAGAAATAAATAATAGTGAATTCGGAGTGCGGAAGATAGTTCTTCTTGCTATGAGTTGCTCAATCAATGCAGATAACTTTGGAGCAAACTCAAATCAATATGAGCAAAAGAACTTTTAGAAAGAGGAGAGGGAAGAAACAAATCAAGTGATGAAGATCAACACAATTAGAGACGGTGATTTATTTCCTAAGGTTCGGTTCCAAAGAACCTACTCCCCGTGGAGGATGCCACAAAGGCCGGGTCTATTTCAACCCTTTCTCTCTCTTAATCGGTCACTTAGACCGGTTGCGTGTTTCTTCTCAATCTCACGGGTCAATAATACCCCAGAAGGATCACCACACAATTAGGTGTCTCTTGCTTGCTTTACAAAACACTTGGAAAGATTAGAAGGAGAAGAAGAAAGCAACCAAGCAACAAAAGAAACACAAGTCACCCTCTCTCAAGTCACTAAACACTTTTGATCACTTGACTTGATTTTGGAACTTGGAGAGGATTTAAGGCTTTGATTGTGTCTTTGGAGTGTATTCTTTGTTCTTGTATTGAATGAAGAGTGTGGAATGCTTGGCTGGCTTGAATGGTGGTGGTTGGGGGTATTTATAGCCCCAACCACTATTCTAGCAGTTGGCTGACTGTTTTGCCGATGGACACACCGAACAATCCAGTGGTGCACCGATCATTCTACTGTTCACTGTCCATGAGTGTCACGTCAGCCGACCGTTGGGGTTTGGAGCTATTGACCGCTAAAGACTTCTGTCCTTTTGGTGCACCGGACAGTCCGGTGGCACATCGCAGAAATCAAGTGGAGATCAACACAAATGAACACGATGATTTGTTTACCAAGGTTCGGTTCCAAAGAACCAGTCCTCGTTGAGGAGGCCACAGAGGCTGGGTCTATTACAACCCTTTCCCTCTCTCAATCGGTCACACAGACTGGTCGAGTGCTTCTCCTTAATCACTTGGGTCACTAAGACCCTGCAAGGATCACCACACACTTAGGTGTCTCTTGCAAGTTTTACAAAGCACTTAGAAGAAATAGAGTGAGAAGGAAAAAGCAATCCAAGCAACAAGAGCAACAAAAGAAACACTAAACACCCTCTCTCAAGTCACAAGCAATTGAGTTGATTTTGAGGCTTGGAGGGAATTTGATCTTTTGAATGTGTCTTGAAGTGAATGCTTTTGCTCTTGTATTGAATGTGGAGTTTAGAAAACTTGGATGGCTTGAATGGTGGTGGTTGGGGGTATTTATAGCCCCAACCACTATTCTAGTCGTTGTTGTCGATGGCACACCGGACAGTCCGGTGGTGCACTGGACACTGCACTGTTCACTGTCTGATGCGTGCCACGTCAGCAGACCGTTGGGGTTTCGAGCGGTTGACCATTGAAGTCCTTTGTCCTCTTGCGGCACCGGACAGTCCGGTGTGTTCTGGCTTTGCAGTTCTGACTTCTGACTTCGCACTGTTCACTGTTCATCTGACATCGCAGTAGACCGTTGGGCCCAGTTGACCGTTGCTCCATTGGCTCACCGGACATGTCTGATGAATTATAGTGGAGTGACTCTGGAAAAACCCGAGAGTGGCCAGTTCGTACGGGTGTTCAGCCTGGGCACCGGACAGTGTCCGGTGCGCCACTGGCAGCACCAATGCTTGTCTTTGCTCCAAACTTTGTAGAGTTCCCAAGTTATTTTCTTTGTTGGTTTATGTTGAACTTTATGCACCTGAGATAAATGATAACTAGGCAAACTAGTTAGTCCACGTGGTTTGTGATGGACGTCAACCACCAAAATCGATTATAGGGAATGTTTTAGGCCCATTTCCCTTTCATGCAGCAATCATGTTTTGCTCCAAACTTGTAGAATTGTCTCATGATCATTTTCTTTGTATGTGTATATGAACTTTATGCACCTGAGAAAAATATTAACTAGGTAAACAAGTTAGTCCACATGGTTTGTGATGGACATGAAACACCAAAATCGATTATAGGAAATGTTGAGGCCATTTCCCTTTCACTACCGAAATTATGTATCGAATCGGAGTAGAGCATGGAAACTAACCCCATCTATGCAATCACGCGGGTGGATTAGGACCTATCCTCACCTATTAGAAGGTAGGAGTGTAGTGTAAATGCATTACATGGAGGGCCATGAGCGGATGTACACGGGCCGAGTAAAAAGGAATGATGTCACCCCTGAATGAATTACGAAGACCGATGCTTTTTTGGAATGGACATTTAGCGAAGATGCTAAAGGCGCGAGTCTAGTTCCATGTTCGTGCAGCAAATGTGCTAACAGGAAAAGGAAAACAAAGAAGGCCATGGGAGAACATATTTGGAAGAATAGATTTACGTCATACTATACTTGGTGGATATTCCATGGTGATACTCATCGTAGGAGAGAGGAGGTGGTGAGACAATGCGTCGAGGATTATGATGCTGATGTCGGGGTAGCGAACATGTTGAACGACTATCACGAGGCACAGTTCACCGAAGGACGTATGAAGGACGAGCCAGAGGTGATCGCAAAGTGTTTGACGCGGCGCAGAAACTCCTTCACGGTAATACAAAGGTTTCTCAACTGGATGCCATTGGACATATAATGGAGTTTAAGTCGCAGAATAGCCTGAGTCGAGACACCTTTGATGGATTGTTGGCAGTTATTGGTAGCCTGCTTCCGGAGGATCACGTTCTGCCGAAGAGCATTTACGAGGCACAGAAACTCCTTCATGCAATCAATATGACGTATGAGCAGATATATGCTTGTCCGAAGGGTTGCGTCCTATTTATGAAAAAATACGCGGAGGCAAAGTACCGTCCGAAGTGTAAATCGTCTAGGT
The DNA here is from genome assembly GCF_902167145.1 of Zea mays. Taxonomy (NCBI): domain Eukaryota; kingdom Viridiplantae; phylum Streptophyta; class Magnoliopsida; order Poales; family Poaceae; genus Zea; species Zea mays. Next base: position 5,233,836 of record NC_050104.1, on the reverse strand, counting down.
TCATGGAGTTAGACTCTTGTGATAAACAGAAGAGGCAACTTGACATCCCCATGACATTCCTACGTCACCTTCCATTCATACAAAGGATCTATCATCTATACATGACCAAGGAATCCTGACATGGCACAGAATTAGCAAACAATACAATCCTGACAAGATGGTACACGCATCCGATGGTGAAGCATGGACCCACTTTGATGCCATTCACCATGAGAAAGTCGAAGAGACTCATAATGTACGTGTTGCGCTGGCCACAGATGGGTTCAATCTCTATGGAATGATCGCTGTCCCATACACATGTTGGCCCATGTGCATCTTTTGTTCATGGTAGGAGTAGACCTAGGCATAATATAATGTTGCTCATGCTAGATTCTGTAATGTGTCTAAGGTTAAGAGTGCATCATATGGTCCATCTGTTGGTTACTTGTTCTCAAATGCTATGAATCAAGAACAAGGCAACACAATTGTTAAGGATTAAGGACCTTCGTCCTTCGAAGCATTATCTCATCTTGGATATAATGATCTTCAGACGAAGGTCATGAAGGACATGCCTTCATCACTTAATGAATGAATAAGAATACATAGAAATAATGAATGTAATCCATTTCGCACATTCACATATGTATTTCATAATGTACGCACAAACATTAATAAAATTTATATTACACTGATACCTTCGGCTTGTTTGAAGGTGCTGACGCAATAGCGATTACAATGGGGGTACTGTTCACCTATTTATAGGCACAGGACGCAGCCCGGGTAAAACTACATTTATAACCTTAACATTTGTTCTTAATTGTAACATAAATCACTAGGGACTAGCTAGTCTTTTCCTTCACGGTTTAGTGTAAGCCAAAGCTGGTGACAGCTTCGGTACTCGCCATCGCTGCTTCCAAGCAAGATCTTCGTCTCGAGGACCTTCGGCAGAGAGAGGGAGAGTCCTCAAAATCACTTTGTCGATGATGTCTTTGTCTTGAGAACCTTCGGCGAAGAAGAAGACCCCCAACAATAGCCCCTTCGTGGTGCTAGATCGTTTTTTCATAACGAGCTCTATCCGAGAAAAGTACGAAGGCTTTGGAATGCCGAAAGTCCGAAAAAACACCTTCCCTGAGCTTGTTATCAAAAAATGAATAAAATATTCACAACACTTATTGGTCCACTGATCAGTCAGTACGAGTGTCTTGGCGGTTCGCCTTCTTCTCCTACAGGGCTATATACACAGACGAGTTGGTGAGAAGTTACCACAGCATTCATTGCTATTGCACCATTGTGTTGTTGAAAGTTTTCACCAAAGCCGAAGCTTTCTGCATTACGCTTCGCACAAGCATTTCACCGCTCAAGCGCAACTTCGTCTGCTAGAGTCTGAACAACGAAATGGCCAGAGTAAGATCAACTGCTAGGGTGACTTGCGAAGTGGATGAAACTGAAACGACTGAGACAACTCCCATCTCAGAAATGATGAGGCGTTCTGGGTTGGTTGTGCAGGAAGAAATTATTGCCGAAGGTGTTGCTAATGCCGAAACTGAACAAACCGCTGCTGAAGTAGAAAGTGAAAATGAAAGTGAGGAAGATGATAGCATCCTATGTCCGACTAAGCCCAGCCATATTGAATTTGGGAAATCCATAGTTAAAGCGGAGGATTTTGTTCTAATGAAGAAACTAGGATATTTTGGAGAAAATGATGATGGACTGATTCGTTTTGCTGGAGAGGAGACGATTGCAAAGCCGAAAGAGGATGAAGTTGTAGTCTTCAAGAGTTTCTTCAGGGCGGGGCTTCGGTTCCCCCTTTATGAGATGATTGGTGAAGTTTTGAAAAAGTTTGAAATCTACCTACACCAGCTGACCCCCAATGCCATTGTTAGGCTCAGCGTGTATATCTGGGCTCTCCGAAGCCAAGGAAAAATTGCCAACGCCAAAGGGTTCTATCGGGTGCACGAGCTTCACAATCAGACGAAGGCAAGAGCCGATGGCCTGCACAAGAACTTCGGAAGCTACAACTTTGCATATTAGAAGGACACAAAGGCCACTGTGATAGGCTACTGCACCAAATGGCCGACTGGGTGGACAAGCAAGTGGTTTTACGTGAAAGTCGACGAGAAGAAAAGGGAGAAACTCATGAGCATGGTGATGAGTTCGTTGTGATTGAACTTCGGCATGACTCGACCCTTGTGCAATATGCAGTTGGGGTCTCCTTGTAAGTTGGCCGAAGTGGAGTTCAGGGTCGTGGCTGAGCACATCAGCACTAGAGAATTAGTACAAGAATACTTGGTGAACAGGACATTTCAGACCTCGGGCGGTTGGGGATGCCGAAGAAGAAAGAAGAAGAGAAAGAGTATGAACTTGTTTGGCTTCCTTACCGGTTTAAGTTCCAGAAAAGATTCAGCAAACCGTGCAATGAATGGCTGGAGTTAATAGAAACTATGTGCAATGAAATTCTTGGAAATTATACGAAGAAAGAGGATCAATTCATGACTGCTGCCTTCGGCACCCGCCCAAAACGAAGGTTGAACCGTGTGATGGACGCTCTGAATTTTGAGTATCCTGATTACGAGAGACTTGATGAAGGGGCCGGAGGAGCTAAAAGGAAAAGAGTTGTCAGCATTCTGAATAGGCAGGATATGCGGCCAGTGAAAGAAGACCAGAAAGCTTTAAAGAAGCAAAAAACTCTATCGGAGCCGAAGGATTCGGCTCCCAAGAAACGAAAACTCGTCAGGATATCTTCTGTGGAGACGAAGATTCAAGATATGCCAGACAAGACTATAGGTCCTTCTTCACCTTCTACTGCTGATGTTTTAGAAATTTTGAAGGTAATGACTGAACCCATCTCGTTCGCAATGCTAAGTCCTCTAAGGTTAGATCTAACTAGCCTCTTGCAGTCAAAGGAAACTGCTTTGGCTGTCGAGGGGAAAGCTGGGGGACAGAAGAAACGATGGATGATGAATGTAATGCAAGCTATTGAAGAGACCCTGCCCCAGCTTCGGCAGATAAAGCAATTATGACTGTCGATGCTGAAGATACCGCTGCAGCCGAAGCCGATAATCTTGCAACCAAAATGTCGGAAATCGACAGACTTATATCGGATGTGGTTGTTGAGAAAGATGTAGCCGCATCGTCTTCTAATAAAGGAAAGAGAATTGAAGAGACCTCTTCGAAAGATAAGAATTTCAACCTTCGGCACCTAGGTGGCCAGCAACTTTCCGAAGAGGACATATCAGAATTGTAGGAGTTTGCCATATCCTGCGGCTACTAACCCGAATCCATGCTCTTCAGCGGGTCGATGAAGAGATTTTGGGATGCATTCACGACCGTGTCGGGGCTAAAATCATAAGCACTTTATCGAAGAGCATTGGGTTCTCGAAGCTAGAAAAAGACATCAGTTGTTATAGATGACAACACATTATTGGCAGCTTGTTTTACTCAAACTTCAAAGTAAGATTCCTTTACGACTCATTTTTGGTATCTTCATGTCGATTTAAGTATTCTAACTTTAATTTGTTTTTCAGAGTCTGTTGTTGAGCAAGACCTTGAAGATGTAACAAGTTGACGAAGATAGAAAAAAAATGAAATCGTTATCGAAGGCTTTGAAGATAAAGTTAGAAAACTTGAAAATTCTTTGAAGGAAAAAGACAACCTACTACGTTCAGCCGAAGGCTCACTCGCCGAAGCGCATTCTCAAAATGAAAAATTTAGCAAAGAGCTAGAGGAAGCTCGGACAGTTTTGGAAAAGAACTCGAAACGCTTCAACCATGAGTCCAAGGCACCGACTACGAGAATTGAAGCAGCAATTGAAAAGAATGTTAAACTGAGCGAAACAGACACAAATCTTCAGGATAAAT